>NW_026521823.1:0-10000000 GCF_021234435.1 Artibeus jamaicensis
ATGCGTGAAGAACCAGGCACCAATCTATCCTTATCCACCAGAGAAAGCCAGAATGTTGTAGCGTTACACAAAGCACTATTACAGGAGGACTGTTTAGCACGAAGAAGGAATGCATTCAAATGCTCCAATGGAGTTTTGAAGTGAATTGAAATGGTCTAAGTGAGTATGAATGTGAAATCACAATTTAAGACTTTTAGCGCATCACACTCTATTACTAAAGAGTGACCAATCTGAAGTTTTCTACGTTCCCTGAAGTAAAATCACTTCATATGTAGTGAGTTTCTCACCGAAGTTGTCTTCACAATACAGCTGTTTAGGAGAGGGCTCTTTACTAGAGGAAGAAATGAGCTTTTCCTGAGCGGAAATGTACAGTTTTCTGAACTCTGATTGAATATCCTTCAGAAATATGTGTTTGGAGGATAGATGATAGAGAAAGCCATTGGACATTCAGTTTTGCCATCAGGATAGATGAATAGATGCTTAAACCTGCAGCGCCATGCAGTGAATAACCCAATGCGTACACGCTCCACCAAACTATTTCTTGTATTCAAAGAAAAACTGTTGTATATTCATGGACTCTGTAGAACATCACTGGAAATGAAGCAGTTTCTTGAAAGTCCCACAGAATGTGAAGCTAGAGTTTGAGTGTTCATCACCAAGTCCTTTCTATTTTGTATACACGTAAGGAATTCCTTGAAATCACTGTGGAATAACATGTTTTGGAAAAGGCGTGTTTTAATCTAACTCTGACTAGAGCACTTTAAACGCTCGTTCAATGTTCATACCCATTGAAAGGTTCAGAGGCATAATGTCCCTGGAAACATACTGTTTTCACCCATCCTTTTGAAGTATTTCTCAAAAATGTGCCTTTGGGTTTGTTTCTTAGCCAAGACTAGGTAAATGAACTTTCTGTCAGACTATGCGTGAAGAACCAGGCACCAATCTATCCTTATCCACCAGAGAAAGCCAGAATGTTGTAGCGTTACACCAAGCACTATTACAGGAGGAATGTTTAGCCCGAAGAAGGAATGCATTCAAATGCTCCAATGGAGTTTTGAACTGAATTGAAATAGTCTAGTGAATATGAATGTGAAATCACTATTTAAGACTTTTAGCGCATCACACTCTATTAGTAAAGAGTGACCAATCTGAAGTTTTCTAAGTTCCTCTGAAGTAAAATCACTTCATATGTAGTGAGTTTCTCACCGAAGTTGTCTTCACAATACAGCTGTTTAGGAGAGGGCTCTCTTTACTAGAGGAAGAAATGAGCTTTTCCTGAGCGGAAATGTACAGTTTTCTGAACTCTGATTGAATATCTTTCAGAAATATGTGTTTGGAGGATAGATGATAGAGAAAGCCATTGGACATTCAGTTTTGCCATCAGGATAGATGAATAGATGCTTAAACTTGCAGGGCCATGCAGTGAATAACCCAAGGCGTACACGCTCCACCAAACTATTTCTTGTACCCAAAGAAAAACGGTTGTATATTCATTGACTCTGTAGAACATCACTGGCAATGAAGCAGTTCTTGAAATTCCCAAAGAATGTGAAGCTAGAGTTTGAGTGTTCATCACCAAGTTCCTTTCTCTTTTGTATACACGTAAGAAATTCCTTGAAATCACTGTGGAATAACATGTTTTGGAAAAGGCGTGTTTTAATCTAACTCTGACTAGAGCACTTTAAACGCTCTTTCAATGTTCATACCCATTGAAAGTTTCAGAGGCATAATGTCCCTGGAAACATACTGTTTTCACCCATCCTTTTGAAGTATTTCTCAAAGATGTGCCTTTGGGTTTGTATCTTAGCCAAGACTAGGTAAATGAACTTTCTGACAGACTATGCGTGAAGAACCAGGCACCAATCTATCCTTATCCACCAGAGAAAGCCAGAATGTTGTAGCTGCCACACAGCACACAGGAGGAATGTTTAGCCCGAAGAAGGAATGCATTCAAATGCTCCAATAGAGTTTTGAACTGAATTGAAATAGTCTAAGTAAATATGCATGTGAAATCACTCGTTAAGACTTTTATCGCATCACTCTCTATTAGTAAAGAGTTTCAAATCTGAAGTTTTCTAAGTTCCTCTGAAGGAAAACCTCTTCATATGTAGTGAGTTTCTCACCAAAGTTGTCTTCATCATGTAGCTACTTTTGAGAGGGCTCTCTTTACTAGAATAAGAAATGAGGTTTTCCTGAGTGGGAATGTACTGTTTTTTGAACTCTGATTGATTATCTTTCATATATATGTGTTTGGAGGATAGATTAATAGAGAAAGCTATTGGACATTCACTACTGCCATCAGGATAGATGAACAGATACTTAAACCTGCAGGGCCATGCAGTGAATTACGAAATGCGTACACGCTCCACTAAACTATTTCTTGTACCCAAATAAAAACTGTTGTATATTCATGGACTCTGTAGGACATCACTGGAAATGAGGCAGTTTCTTGAAAGTCTCACAGAATTTGAATCTAGCTTTTGAGTTTTCATTACCAAGTTTCTTTCTCTTTTGTGTACACGTAAAGGATTCCTTGAAATCACTGTGGAATAACATGGTTTGGAAAAGGCGTGTTTTAATCTAACTCGGACTGGAGCACTTTAAACGCTCTTTCAATGTTCATTACTATAGAAAGGTTGAGAGGCTTAATGTCCCTGGAAACATACTGTTTTCACCCATCCTTTTTAAGTATTTCTCAAAAATGTGCCTTCGGGTTTGTTTCTTTACAAAGATTAGGTAAACGATCTTTCTGTCAGACTATGCGTAAAGAACCAGGCACCAATCTATCCTTATCCACCAGAGTAAGGAGAATGTTGTAGTTGTAAACAAAGCACTATTACAGGATAAAAGTTTAGCCTGAAGAAGGAATGCATTCAAATGCTCCAATGGAGATTTGATCTGAATTGAAATAGTCTAAGTAAATATGCATGTGAAATCACTAGTTAAGACTTTTAACGCATCACACTCTATTAGTAAAGAGTGACAAATCTGAAGTTTTCTAAGTTCCTCTGAAGTAAAATGACTTCATATGTAGTAAGTTTCTCACGAAAGTTGTCTTCACCATGTAGCTTTTTTGGAAAGGGGTCTCTTTACTAGAGGAAGAAATGAGCTTTTCCTGAGCTGGAATGTACTGTTTTCTGAACTCTGATTGAATATCTTTCAAAAATATGTGTTTGGAGGATAGATTGATAGAGAAAGCCTATGGACATTCAGTTCTGCCCTCAGGATATGTGAATAGATGCTTAAACCTGCAGTGCCGTGCACTGAATAACCCAATGCATACATGCTCCACCAAACTATTTCTTGTACCCAACAAAAAGTGTTGTATATTCATTTACTCTGTAGAACATCACTTGAAATGAAGCATGTTCTTGAAAGTCTCATAGAATGTGAAGCTAGAGTTTGAGTGTTCATCACCAAGTTCCTTTCTCTTTTGTATACACGTAAGGAATTCCTTGAAATTACTGTGGAATAACGTGGTTTGGAAAAGGCGTGTTTTAACCTAACTCTGACTGGAGCACTTTAAACGCTCGTGCAACGTTCATACCCATTGAAAATCTGAGAGGCATTTTGTCCCTGGAAACATACTGTTTTCGCCCATTGTTTTGAAGTATTTCTCTTTTTTTTGTCGTTTTCACCAATAACTTTATTGATTTGAATATTTTTTGTACTTTATTGAGTTATTTTTCAATTACATTTTGTCTATTTTTCCCATCCCAGCCTCCCCCGCCCCTTGCTCCCCACCTCCCTCCCATTTCCACCCCCCTTAGTTCTCGTCCCTGTGTCCTTCCTATTTGTTCCTCCAAATCCCTCCCCCTTTTCCCCCTTAACTTCCCTTCCTTCTCCCCTCTGGTCACTATCCCCTTGTGCTCTATTTCAGTGTCTTTGTTTTTTTTTTCTGCTTGCTTATGTGTTTTGTTGTTTAGCTTCCTGTTAAAGGTGAGATCATATGGTATTTTTCTTTCAGCACCTGGCCTATTTCACTCAGCATAATGCTTTCCAGTTCCATCCATGTTATTGCAAAAGGTAGTAGCTCCTTCTTTCTCTCTGCAGCATAGAATTCCATTGTGTATATGTACCACCAGTTTTTGATCCATTCATTTACTGATGGGCACCTAGGTTGCTTCCAACTCTTGGCTATTGTAAATTGTGCTGCTATGAACATTGTGGTGCATAGGTTCTTTGATATTGATGTTTTAGGATTCTTAGGATATAATCCCAGCAGTGGAATTGCTGGGTCAAAAGGCAGGTCGATTTTTATTTTTTTGAGAAAATTCCATAGTGTTTCCCATAATGGTTGTACCAGTCTGCAATCCCACCAACAGTGAACTAAGGACCCCTTTTCCCCACAACCTCTCCAACATTTGTTGTTTGTTGCTTTGTTTATGATAGTCATCCTGACTGGTGTAAAGTGGTATCTCATTGTGGTTTTAATTTGCATCTCTCTGATAGCTATCGATATTGAGCATCTCTTCATGTGTCTCTGAATGTTCTGTATGTCCTCCTTGGAGAAGTGTTTGTTCAAGTCCTTTTCCCATTTTTTAATTGGGTTGGGTGTCTTCTTATAGTGGAGTCGTGTAAGTTCTTTGTAGATTTTGGAGATTAAACCTTTGTCTGAGGTATCATTGGCAAATATGCTTTCCCATACACTTGGTTGTCTTTTTAATTTAATACTGTTTTCTTTAGCCACACAGAAGCTTTTTTTTTTTTTTATGAGATCCCATTTGTTTATTCTTTCCTTTACATTCCTTGCTCTAGGGGACATATCAGTAAAGAAGTTGCTGCGTGAAATATCTGAGATTTTCTTGCCAATGTTCTCCTCTAGGACTTTAATGGTGTCACGACTTACATTTAAGTCTTTTATCCACCTTGAATTTATTTTGGTGTATGGTGTAAGTCGGTGCTCAAGTTTCATTTTTTTGTACTTAGCTCTCCAGTTCTCCCAACACCATTTGTTGAAGAGCCTATCTTTACTCCATTTTATGTTACTGCCCCCTTTGTCAAATATTAATTGACTGTAGAGGGTTGGGTTGATTTCTGGGCTCTCTGTTCTGTTCCATTGGTCTATGTGCCTATTTTTATGCCAGTAGCAGGCTGTTTTGATTACAGTGGCCTTGTAATACAGTTTGGTATCAGGTATTGTGATCCCCCTACTTTGTTCTTCTTTCTCAACAGAGCAGCTGCTATTCGGGCTCGTTTATGGTTCCATATAAATTTTTGAAGTGTTTGTTCTATGTCTGTGAAATATGCCGTTGGTACTTTAATAGGTATTGCATTGAATCTGTATATTGCTTTGGGTAGTATGGACATTTTGATGATGTTAATTCTTCCAATCCATGAACAAGGTATATGTTTCCATTTGTTTGTGTCTTCCTTGATTTCGTTCTTCAGGGCTGTGTAGTTTTCTGCATACAGGTTTTTTACCTCCTTAGTTAGGTTTATTCCCAGATATTTTATTTTTCTTTTTGCTATATCAAATGGGATTTTTTTCTTTATTTCTGCTTCTGCTGACTCACTGTTGGTATACAAAAATGCCTTTTGATTTCTGGATATTGACTTTGTAACCAGCTGTTTTGCCAAACTCATTAATTAGTTTGAGCAGTTTTTGGGTAGAGTCTATAGGATTTTCCATGTACACTATCATGTCATCTGCAAACAGTGACAGTTTTGCTTCCTCCTTTCCTATTTGGATGCCTGTTATTTCCTTTTCTTGCCTGATCGCTGTGGCTAAAACTTCCAATACTATATTGAATAGAAGTGGTGAAAGTGGACATCCTTGTCTTGTTCCTGATCTTAGTGGAAAAGCTTTCAGTTTTTTCCCATTGAGTATGATATTGGCTGTAGGTCTCTCATATATGGCCTTTATTATTTTGAGAAATGCTCCCTGTATTCCCACTTTGCTGAGTGTTTTTATCATAAATGGGTGTTGTGCCTTATCAAAAGCTTTTTCTGCATCTATTGATATGATCATGTGATTTTTGTCTTTGCTTTTGTTTATGTGATGAGTTACATTTACTGATTTGTGAATATTGAACCATCCTTGCATCCCAGGGATGAATCCCACTTGATCATGGTGTATGATCTTTTTGATATATTGTTGGATGCAATTTGCCAATATTTTGTTAAGGATTTTAGCATCTATGTTCATCAGCGATATTGGCCTGAAGTTTTCTTTCTTTGTTGTATCTCTATCTGGTTTTGGAATTAAGATGATGCTGGCTTCATAAAAAGAATTTGGGAGTTTTTCATCCTTCTGGATTTTTTGGAATAGTCTGTGGAGAATAGGGGTTAGCTCTTCCTTAAATTCTTTGTAGAATTCTCCTGTGAAACCATCTGGTCCAGGGCTTTTGTGTGATGGGAGTTTTTTGATTACTGCTTCAATTTCTTTTGCTGTTACTGGTGTATTTAGATTTTCTGCTTCTTTTTCACTGATTGTATTTTTCTAGAAATGTGTCCATTTCCCCTAGGCTTTCAAATTTCTTGGCGTACAGTTCTTCATAGTAATTTCTTACAATCCCTTCTATTTCTGTGGTATCAGTTGTAATCTCTCCTCTTTCATTTCTGATTGTGTTTATTTGTGTCCTCTCTCTTCTTTTCTTGATGAGCCTACTTAAAGGCTTGTCTATTTTGTTTATCTTCTCAAAGAACCAACTCCTGGATTCATTGATCCTTAAAATTTTGCTTTTAGTGTCTATGTCATGGAATTCTGCTCTAATCTTGGTTATTTCCTTCCTTCTGCTTGCTCTGGGCTGTCTTTGTTGTTGTTCCTGGAGTTCTTGCAGGCGTAGGGTTAGATTGTTTGTTTGAAATGTTTCTATCTTCTTTAGGTAGGCCTGTATTGCTATGAACTTCCCTCTCAGGACTGCCTTTGCTGTGTCCCATAAGTTTTGGGTTGTTGTGAGATCATTTTCATTTGTTTCCAGAAACTTTTAAATTTCTTCCCTAATTTCATTCTTGACCCATTCGTTGTTTAATAGCATACCATTCAGTCTCCATGATTTTGGGTGCTTTGGGTTTTTTTCTTTGGGGTTGGTTTCTAATTTCAGTCCCTTGTGGTCAGAGAAGATGCTTGGTATGATTTCAATTTTCTTGAATTTGTTGAGGTTCGTTTTGTGTCCTATCATATGGTCTATCTTTGAGAATGTTCCATGTGCATTTGAAAAGAATGTTTAGCTTCTTTGGGATGAAGGGCTCTATATATATCAGTTAAGTCCATTTCATCTAGGGTGTTGTTTAATGCCACAATATCTTTGTTGATAATTTGTTTGGAAGATCTGTCCATTTTTGATAGTGGGGTGTTCAAATCCCCTACTATAATTGTGTTGCTGTCAATATCTTTCTTTAAGTCCTCTAAGATTTTCTTTAAATATTTGGGTCCTCCTATATTGAGTGCATATATATTTACGATGTTGATATCTTCTTAGTGGATTCTTCCCTTGAGTATTATGAAGTGACCTTCTGGGTCTCTCTTTATGGCCCTTTTTTTGAAGTCTATTTTGTCAGATATGAGAATTGCTACCCCAGCTTTTTTTTCTTGTCCGTTTGCTTGGAAAACTTGTTTCCAGCCTTTCACTTTTAGTCTGTGATGGTCTTTTGTCCTGAGGTGGGTCTCTTGTAGGCAGCATATGTGTGGGTCATGCTTTCTTATCCATTGAGCTATTCTGTGTCTTTTGATTGGAGCATTTAATCCATTTACGTTTAAGGTTATTATTGATAGGTACTTATTCATTGCCATTTTTGTACCTGTGTTCCTCTCTGTGTCTCCCTTTTCTTTCCTTTCCTCAAAGCAGTTCTTTTAGTATTTCTTGTAGAGCTGGTTTGGTGGAGGCATATTCTTTTAGGCTTCTTTTGTCTTGGAAGCTCTTTATTTGGCCATCTATCTTGACTGAGAGCCTTGCTGGGTAAAGTAGCCTTGGTTGTAGGCCTCTAGTGCTCATTACTTGGAATATTTCTTGCCATTCTCTTCTTGCTTGAAGTGTTTCCATTGAGAAGTCAGTAGCTAACCTTATCGGGGCTCCCTTGTATGTTATTTCTTTTTTCTCCCTTGCTGCCTTTAAGATTCTCTCTTTGTCTTGGAATTTTGCCATCCTGATGATGATGTGTCTTGAAGTGGGCCTCCTTGGGTTCCTCTTGATTGGGACTCTGTGTGATTCCTGGATTTGTGCGACTTTTTTTCTTATCAAATTAGGGAAATTTTCTCTTATTACTCGTTCAAATACATTTTCTATCCCTTGTTCTTCTTCTTCTCCTTCTGGTATTCCTATTATTTGGATATTATTATGTTTCACATTGTCTTGCATTTCTCTTAATCCCTCTTCATTCTTTCTGAGCCTCTTTTCATTTTCTTGCTCTTTCTGTGAGATGCTTTCTACCTTGTCCTCCAACTCACTAATCCTATCCTCCGCTTCATCTATTTTACTTTGGAAACTTTCTACTGTGTTCTCCAATTCAGAAATTGTATTCTTCATTTCCTCTTGTCCCTTGCTGATAGTTTCCATTTCCTTTTTCATGTTGCTGTAGTTTGCAGAGAGATCATTGTAGTTCCCCTGTAGTTTCTGGTAGTTCACTGTGAGCTCTTTGAACTTCGTAATAACCAGTACTTTGAATTCACTATCTGATAGTTGATCAGCCTCTATTTCATCTAACATTCTTTCTGAAGTTTCTGCTTTTTCTTTCATTTGGGGATTGTTTCTTTGTCTTCCCATTGTTTGAGACTCTTCTTGTTAGTCTCTGCTTCTAAAATTGATCTGTTCTGAAACCCTGGTTTTATGGTGTGAACTTCTGTGGTATGATCCTTGTGAAGTTCAGTGGTGCAGACTCCTTGAAGTTTCTTGATGTTCTTCGTCTCCACCTACACTCACGCTGGTCCTCGCAGTGGTCCCTGCATTGGTTGCCTACCATTGCTGAATGTCCCGGCTCTAGTAGCCGCCTCCTCAAGCACCCAGGCCCGTTACTACGGCAGCGGCACAGAGGCTGGGAATGTCCCGGCTCCCGTATCTGGCTCTCTCTGCCGCCCAGGGCCATCACAGGGGTTTGGAGTGTCCTGGTTTCTGTACCTGACTCCCCGATGTCTAGTCCTGTGTCTATGGCAGTGGCACAGAGGCTTAGAATGTCCCAACTCCCGTACCTGATTCCCCAGTGTCCAGTCCCTTCGCTATGTCAGCGGCACAGGGGCTGAGAACATCCGGGTTCCCGTAGCGGGCTCCTCTGCCACCCAGTGCTGTCTCAGGGGTTTGGAGTGTCCCGGCTCCCGTACCTGACTCCCTGGCATCCAGTCCTATCGCTATGGCAGTGGCACAGGAGCTGAGAACTTCCCGGCTCCCGTAGCTGGCTCCTCTGCTGCGTCACAGGGGTTTGGAGAGTCCGGGCTTCTGTACCTGACTCCCCAGCGTCCAGTCCCATCGCTATGGCAGCGGCACAGGAGCTGAGAACTTCCCGGCTTCCGTAGCTGGCTCCTCAGGGCCCAGGCCTGTCTCTATGGCGGCGTCACAGGGGCCTTTTGTGTCCCAGCTCCTGCAACTGACCCTTCCGTTGCCCAGGCTGGTAGCTATGGCATCAGCACTAGGGCTGAGAATGTCCCCACTCCGGTTCTTGACTCCTCTGTCTCCCAGGACTGTCACAGGGGCTTGGAGTGTCTGGCTCCCGTACCTGACTCCCCGGCTCCCAGGCCTGTTGCTCTGGTGGCGGCACAGGGGCTGCGTGAGACCCAGCTCCAGTAGCTGACTCTGCCGCCATCTGGTGTTTCAGCGTTGATCACAATCTCTGGTCTTTTAATTTCCTAAATGCTGGGTAACCGATGGTTTATTGTTCTGTTTCTCTATAGATCTGCCAGGATTTTCACCCATGAGTACAGGAGCTAGCATCAGCTCCATCTTACTCCATCGCCATCTTCCCAGCATCCTCTGGTTTTATATATATATACACACTTATATATGGGTTTGTTTTTTTTTTGCTTAATCCCTTCACCTTCTTTCACCCAGCCCCCAATTTCCCCTCCCCTCTGACTGTTCTATGTATCCATGCTTTGGTCTCTATTTTGTCAGTTTAGTTTGTTCATTAGATTCTACTTATAAGTGAGATCATATGATATTTGTCTTTATCTGACTGGCTTATGCATTGTGTGAATGTTCCACAGCTTTTATTTTTAAACTTATTTAATTTATTCTTTAGAGAGAGGGGAAGGGCAAAAGAAAGACAGAGAGAAACATCAATGCAATTAATACAGATCAGTTGCCTTCTTGCATGTGCTGCTGCTACCTGGGGCAGAACCTGCAACCCAGGTATGTGCCTTGATTGGGGATCAAACTGGTGACCCTACCTTTGTAGTATGTTGCCCCATCAACTGAACCACACTGGTCAAAACTGCATCACAGCTTTGTTTTAAGCAACATTTAAAAAAATTATTAAAATATTTTTATTGATAAATTAATATAATATATTCTTGATATATGATGCACAATATACATTTGGTAGCAGTAATATATATACACTATATATATATATGATACATATCCTACTTTATTTTTCCTTCAAAAAATTTTATTGTTCAAGTACAGTTTTCTGCTTTTTCTCCTCACCTCTGTCTCCACCCCAGCTATCCCCACAGGGGATAGGGATTCCACCCCACCTTGTGTCACAGCTTTTTTATCCACTCCTCTACTGATGAGCACTTGGGCTGTTTTCAGGTCTTGGTCATTGTAAATAACGCAGCAATGAACATTAGGGTGTATATGTTCTTTCTAATTAATGTTTTGGGTTTCTTTGAATATATTCCCAGAATTGGGACTGCTGGGTCAAAAGGCAGTTCCATTTATAATTTTTTAAGGGAATTCCACAGTTTTCCACAGTGACCACTTCATTCTAAATTACTGCCTACAGTGCACTAGGGTTCTCTTTTCTCCACAACCTTCTAGGACTGTTGTTTGTTGATTTATTGATGATAGTCATTCTGTCAGGAATAAGGTGATATCTCACTGTGGTTTTAATTTACATCTCTCTGATGATTAGTGACACTGGGCATTTTTTATGTCCATTAGCCATCCATATGTCCTCTTTGGAGAAAAATCTATTCAGGTCCTTTGTCCATTTTTTAATTGGATTGTTTGTCTCCCTGTGTTGAGGTGTGTAAGTTCTTTATCTATTTTGGAAATTAATCTCTTATCAGACATATCATGGCAAATATGTGGTCCCATACAGTGTGTTCCCTTTTCATTCTGATGGCTTGCTTCTTTAGCTGTGCAGAAGCTGTTTAGTTGACGTGGTCCCATTTATTTTTTTTTCCTTTGTTTCCCTTGCCTTAGGAGATATATCAACAAAACTATTACTACAAGAAATGTCTGAGATTTTACTGCCTATGTTTTTGCCACTTACATTTAAGTCTTTTATTTACTTTTGGTTTATTTTTGTGTATGGTATAAGTTGGTGGCCCATTTTTTGCATTTATTTATCTATTTTTCCCAACATCACTTATTGAGGAGTCTGTCTTTACCTTATTGTGTGCTCTTGCCTCTTTTATCAAGTATTAATTGATCATAAAGGTGTGGGTTTAGAGCCCAGAAAATTTCTGGGCTCTCTATTCTGTTCCATTGATCTATATGCCTGTTCTTGTGCCAATACTTTGGTGTTTTGATTACTATGGCCTTGTAGTATAGTTTAATATCAGGTGTGTGTTATCTTCAACTTTGTTTTTCATGAAAGTACTGAGGCTATTTGGTGTTTTTTGTGGTTTCATAAAAATTTTTGGAATATTTGTTTTAGATCTGTGATATATGTCATTTTTTTTTTAATCATTGTATGGTTGCCTCTGGTGTGTCCCCTGCTGAGAACTGGCCTGCAACCCAGGCATGTGCCCTGACTGGGAATCAAACCACGATCCTTTGGTTCGCAGGCCCACACTCAATCCACTGAGCTACACCAATCAGGGCTTATGCCATTGGTTCTTAAAATGGGAATTGCACTGAATCTGTAGATTGTTTTGGGTATTATGGAAATTTTAATGATGTTAATTTTTCCTATTCAAGAACACAATATTTTTTCACTAATTTGTATCTTCCCCAATTTCTTTCTTCTGTATCTTATAATTTTTTTTAGTATAGCTCTCTTATATCCTTGGTTAAATTTATTCCTAGGTACCTTATTTTATGTTGCAATAGTAAAAGGGACTGTTTTATTAATTCCATTTTCTGGTATTTCATTACTGATTTATAAAAATGCCAGATTTTTGAATATTAATGTATCTTGTTACTTTGCTGAATTCATTTATTAGATCTAATAGTTTTTTGGTAGTCATTAAGGTTTTCCATTATTCATGTCATCTATGAATAATGATAATTTTACTCTCTCCTTTCCAACTTAAATGCCTTTTATCTCTTCTTCTTGTCTGATTGCTGTGACTAGTACTTCTAGTACTATGTTGAATAAGAGAGGTGAAAGTAGACATCCCTATCATGTTCCTGATCTTAAGGGAAATGCTTTTTGTTGTTGCTTATTATGATATTGGCTGTGGGTCTGTCATATATGGCCTCTATTGTGTTGAGGAATGATCCCTTGATTCCCACATTGCTGACAGTTTTTATTATAAATGGGTGCTGGATTTTATCAAACGCTTTTACTGCATCTATTCATATGATCATGCGATGTTTTTGAGGTTTTGTTTATTTATTTTTAGAAAAAGGGGATGGGTAGGGTGAATGAGAGGGAGAAAAACATCAATGTGAGAGAGAAACACTGGTCAGTTGCCTTCTCACACACCCCAACCGGCGACTAGGCCAACAACACAGGCATGTGTCCTGACCAGGAATAGAACCAGTTGAAAGGTTTTCTTAGGCTCTGCTGAGGAAGAAATGCCAATCAGCCACAAAGTTACGCAATATAGAGCTTTATTGGGGTTTGTGCACCCAGGTGAGGTTCTCTAGTCCACAGAGTGGGGCCAGGAAAGTCACACTCAAGCAGGGAATGTGGTGGGGTTTTATTTTGGTTGGCTCTCTGTGGGAGCTGGGGATTGGTCCCCTTTGAACAAAGGGGCAATATAGCATTGGCAGCTTTCCTCAGGCTCAGGTTGCTATGCCGATATCCATTTTAGCAAAGCCCACCCTTTTGGCTCTCTGGTTTGATGTCAGCCATTTTTTCCAGGTTGTAGTTCAGCCGCCATTTTGTCCTACCCCCCCCATCCTGACACCAGTGACCTTTTGTTTTGTGGTACTATACCCAACCAACTGAGCCACACTGTTCAGGCCAATCATGTGATTTATATATTTCATTTTGTTTATGTGATGTATCATGTTTATTGACTTGTGAGTATTATACCAACCTTGCATCCCTGGAATAAATCCCACTCAATTATGGTATAAGATCTTTTTAATGTATTGCTGGGTCTAGTTTGCTTATATTTAGTTGAGGATTTTAGTATTTATGTTCATCAGGAATATTGACCTATAATTTTCTTTGTAGTGTCTTTATCTGGTTTTGAAATTAGGATAATATTGGCCTTATAAAAATGAGTGTGAAAGTATTCGCTCCTCTTGAATTTTGGGGGATAGTTTAAGGAGGATTGGTGTTAGTTCTTCTTTGAATGTTTGATAAAAATCACCTCTGAAGCCATCTGGTCCAGAGCTTTTGTTTGCTGTCAGCCCTTTCATGGCTGAAATTAACCCCCTCAGGCTGGCTGACTATATGGATAAAGCTCAGTCACTGTATATGAGTCTCTGTGCATGTGCTGCCCCCAGAGGCAGAGTTGTTCTCAGCAGGGTCTGGTGCCTGCTGAAATCCCCTTTGGGTGAGCTACTTGTGTGCCTAGTTGGGTCAAGGTCTGGCATGTTCTGAAGGCCACCACTGGTTGTGTTGGTTCAGTGTACTCAGGAGGGGCTCAGGTACAGGTTAATATCAGATGTATGTAACCAGCCTTGGGGTACCTGTGTGTAGGTACCACACTAGTCACTGTTTGTGGCTGCTATTAATGACTTTTTAAAAAATGCTTTCAGGAAGCAACAAGTGGAAAAGTTATTTGAACAAATAATAAAGGAGAATTTCCCCAATCTGGCAAAGGAAATAGACTTCCAGGAAGTCCAGAAAGCTCAGAGAGTCCCAAAGAAGGTGGACCCAAGGAGGAACACACCAAGGCATATCATAATTACATTAGCCAAGATTAAAATGAAGGAGAGAATTCTAGAAGCAGCAAGACATAAGGAGACAGTTACCTACAAAGGAGTGCCCATCAGACTGTCAGCTGATTTCTCAAAAGAGACCTTACAGGCAAGCAGGGGCTGGAAAGAAGTACTCCAAGTCTTAGAAGGCAAGGACCTACATTCAAGATTGCTCAATCCAGCAAAGTTTTCATTTAGAATGGAAGGGCAGATAAAGTGCTTCTCATATAAGGTCAAGTTCAAGGAGTTCATCACCAGCAAGCCCTCATTATATGCAATGTTAAAGGGACTTATCTGAGAAAAAGAAGATAAAAAACATGTATAGTAAGATGACAGCAAACTCCCAATTATTAACAACCACACTTAAAACCAAAACAAACTAAGCAAACAACTAGAACAGGAACAGAACCACAGAAATAGAGATCACCTGGAGGGTTAGCAACAGGGGTGTGGGAGGAGGAAGAGAGAGGGGGGAAAGGTACAGAGAATAAGTAGCATAGATGGTAGGGAGAAAATAGACAGGGGGAGGGCAAGAATAGTATGGTAAATGTAGAAGCTAAAGAACTTATAAGTATGACACATGGACATGAACTAAAGGGGGGAATGTGGGTGGAAGAGGGTGTACAGGGTGGAGGGGAGTGAAGGGGGCAAAATGGGCCAAAAAAAAAGAAAAAAATTTTAAAAAAAATAAATAAAAATGCTCTTAAGAATGGTGTCAGGGAAATGGCAGAGTGGAAAGATTCAGAAATCAGTCCTTCTACTGAAGCAACCAATAAGCTGGCAAAAATTGATAGAATCAACTTATTTTGGAATTTTGGAATCTAAGTAAAATTTTACAGAAACCACTGCTTGATGAAGAAACAGACTGTTACATTTCAGTAAGAGAACACTTATTTACTTGCTTACTCACCTATCATACCCATTGCCCACATGAGTGGTGGCTATGGCGACGGAATCCTGAAATACTCATGTACTTTGCTGGTGCTAGGGGTGAAATATGGTTCTTGTCTCAAAAAATTGTAGTTATGTATTTCGGTCTTTCTGATGACCAGAATGATCTTTGTTTTTGCCTACAATGGGCTGAAGCAGCTTTCCAGGATACATGTGACAAAAGTATTATCTCTTAACCTGGGTTAAGAGATAGCAAAGGTAGGAAAGCCTTGGAAGACCCAAAGCCTAGGAAGGATGAGGTTATTTGGGGAGATTCTTGGGTCAATAAGGGCTTTGAAAGGCTACTGCATATACCAGGGAATACAGCATACCACACATATGCTGACAGCCAGATGCTTGCTCACAAAATATTTGATATGACCATTGGTTTTCATATCTGGCTCATTTTTGAGCTCCACAGAAGCAGGAGGTAAAGGCTAAGGCAGAGTTGGGGGCATCCTGGCTTGGTGTTTAAAGATTATCCTAGCTCAGAATCAATCTGCAAATGATAGTTGAGTGTTGTTTTTCTTTTTTCTTTGGAATCAGGTGTTTAAGGAAATCTCTGTCAGGACTCTTGGCTCACTGCTGAGATAACAAACCAGAAACTTCTATGACCACACAAGATGATGAACAAGGTATTTGCAAAGATAATTCAGAAAAGTGACTATACAAGAAGGCAACAGCAAGCCTCAACAATCAACAACAGAAAATCATAGGGAAGGGGGAGATACTTATTTCCAAAGTTACCACATTATGTTTCAGTAGTATTTAAAAATGTCCAGTTTTAAACAAAAAAATTACAAGGCATACAAAGAAAAATATGGTTATTTGCATGAAAAAATAAATTAACATAAATCATGCCTAAGGAAACTTAATGATAAAAGAAAAACATGGACAAAGATATAAAGGAAACCAGTAAAATAATATATGAACAAAGTGAGAATATAAATAAAGATATAAAAATTATAACATGGAACCAAACAGAAATTTTGGAGCTGAAAAGCAAAATAATTGAAATGAAAAAGTCACTAGAGGGTTTCGACAATAGCTTGATTTGATTATTTCAATAGTACTTTTCTAAAAAATATATTTTATTGATTATGCCATTACAGTTGTTCTATTCCCCCTCTTCATTCCCCTCCACCCTGCACACCCATCCCCCACCATTCCCCCCCTTTCGTTTATGTCCATGTGTCACAAGTTCTTCAGATTCTACATTTCCCATACTATTCTTCTCCTCCCCCCTGTCTATTTTCTACCTACCTTCTATGCTACTTATTCTCTGTACCTTCTCCCTTCTTCTCCTCCCTTCTCCTCCTCCCACTCCCCTGTTGCTAACCCTCCATGTGATCTTCATTTCTATGGTTCCTCTCCTGATCTAGTTGTCCTCTTAGTTTGCTTTTGTTTTCGGTGTGGTTCTTAATAACTGTGAGTTTGCTGTCCTTTCACTGTTTATATTTTTATCTCCTTTTTCTTAGATAAGTCCCATTAACATAAATGCAGGCCACCGTTTTTTTAAAATATATATTTTGTTGCCCTGACTGGTGTAGTTCAGTGGATTGAGCACGGGCCTTCAAACCAAGGGATCGTGGTTCAATTCCCAGTCAGGGCACATGCTTGGGTTGCAGGCCAGGTCCTAGCGGGGGACCCATGGGAGGCAACTGTACATTGATATTTCTCTCCCTCTCTCCTTCCCTTCCCCTCTAAATATACATAAATAAATTTTTAAAAAAATATTTTATTGATTATGCCATTACAGTTGTCCCATTTTTCCCCTTTATTCCCCTCCACGGTGCACACCACCCCCTCCCACTTGCATTTACCCCCCTTTAGTTCATATCTGTGGGTTGCACATATACGTTCTTTGGCTTCTAAATTTTCTATACTATTCTTAACTTCCCCCTGTCTATTTTCTATTATTTATGCTACTTATTCTCTGTAACTTTTCCCCCCTCTTCCCCTCCCACTCCTCAATTGATACTCCTCCATGTGATCTCCATTTCTGTAATTCTGTTCCAGTTCTAGTTGTTTGCTTAGTTTGTTTGTTTGGGGGGGGGGTTAGTTGTTAATAGGTGTGACTTGGTTGTCATTTTACTGTTTATATTTTTATTGTCTTTTTCTTAGATAAGTCCCTTTGACATTTCATATAATAAGGGCTTGGTGATGGTGAACTCCTTTAACTTGACCTTATTTGGGAAGCAATTTATCTGCCCTTTCATTCTAAATGAAGGCTTTGCTGGATAGAATAATCCTGGATGTAGGTCCTTGCCTTTCATGACTTTGAATATTTCCAGCTCCTTTTTGCCTGCAAAGTTTCATTTGAGAAATCAGCTGATAATCTTATGGGAACTCTTTTGTAGTTCTCTCCTTTTCTCTTGCTGCTTTTAAGATTCTCTATCTTTAATCTTGGGTAACTGAATGATGATGTGCCTTGGTGTGTACCTTCTTGGGTCCAACTTCTTTGGGACTTTCTGTGCTTCCTGAACTTCATGGAAGTCTATTTCCTTTGTCAGATTGGGGAAGTTTTCCTTCATTATTTGTTCAAATATGTTTTCAATTTCTTGCTCTTTGTCTTCTCCTTCTGGCACCCCTATGATTCAGATGTTGGAACATTTAAAGATGTCCTGAAGGTTCCTAAGCCTCTAATTTTTTGAAGTCTTGTTTCTTCATTCTGTTCTGGTTCAATGTTTCTTTCTTCCTCCTGGCCCACACCATTGATTTGAATCCTAGTTTCCTTCCCTTCACTGTTGTTTCCCTGTACATTTTCCTTTATTTCACCTAGCATAGCCTTCATTTTTTTCATCTATTTTGTGACCATATTCAACTAATTCTGTGAGGACCATTATTACCAGTGTTTTGAACTGTGTATCTGATAGGTCAGCTATCTCTTTGTCACTTAGTTGTATTTTTTCTGGAGCTTTGATCTATTCTTTCATTTGGGCCGTTTTTTTTTTTTGTCTGGGTGGGCCTTTTATGTAGTAAGGGGCAGAGCCTTAGATGTTCACTAGGACAGGCTAACCCACATCACTGCATTGTCACGCTGTGTGTGGGGGAGGGTCTAAGAGGGAACAAAGGCACTCACTCAGTTCTCTGCTGATTTTCAGTCACTTCCCCTGCTACCCACAAGCAAATTGGGCCCTTCTGGTACTTATTCCTGAGTGGGTGTGCTTGTGTATCTTCTAGGACCCTGTATGTCTCTCCAACAGACTCTCCTGTGAGGCTGGGAGTTTCTCCCGCTGCTGCCTCAATCCCCACTGATGTTTTCAATTACAAATTTGAGGCTTTATTTTCCTGCCCTAGAACCCTGGGTTGTGGAGTTTCTCACTCTCCAGGTGTTCCTCTCTGTTTATCTGCATGCAAATGTGGGACAGCCTGCTTCACCAGCCACTGCCTCACCGAGTCCACCAGTTGCAGCCTTACCTGCCCTGCTCCACAATCTGCCACCTAGCTGGGTAAGCCAGCCACTTGCCCTTCCCGGTTCTCCAGCTGCTGCTTTGTCATGAATCCTCTCTGCCTGGCTGCCCATGTCCACCCCTCCTACTGGTTTGGATGGATGTGTCATCTTTAACTCCTTAGTTGTTGGACTTCCATACAGTTTTTTTTCTGTCAGTTCTGGTTGTTTTTTGTTTTTAAATTTGTTGTTGTCCTTCTTTAGGTTGTGAAAGGAGGCACAGTTTGTCTACTTACACCTCCATTTTGGCCAGAAGTCCCAATCACACCTTCTGTCCAACATAGTATCAAAAGTCATAGCCAGAGGATTAGACAAGAGAAAAAATAAATATAATCTCAATCTGAAAGAAAGAAGTAAAATTGTCTGTTTACAGATATTATATATAGAAAATATGCAGCTCTTGTACATAGAAAACCCTGAAGATTCTACAAAAATATTGTTGGAACTAATCAACGAATTCAGTAAAGTTTCAGGAGACAAAAATCAACATACAAATGTCTGTTGCATTAATATATACTAACTGCAAGTTATCTGAAAAAGCAATTAAAAATCTCATTTACAATAGCATTTTATTCTCATTTCATCTGCCACAGATGAGAATAAGTCTACCAAGACATGATCTGCATGGGGAGGAAAGGTAGCCAATCTCTCAAAGGAGAAGGGCCAGAAGCCTGTTCCTCAATGGACTTTTATTGGTTTCAATTTGCACAGAAATACAGGTAAAGCTCATCAATCACTGTCAGGCAGTAATGATCAAACAGTAGAGAATATTTAAAGAACTATGAGGGCTTATTCTGAGTCAGGGTCAGTTAGCTAAAGGGCCATAAAACATTGGGGAAAAAAACTCATTTTATGCTTGGAACCATATCAGAAAATTGAGGGCATTCTTCTCAAAGCAGTTTTCACAGGATTTAATGCATCTTTCTTAGGTCTGATCACCTGGGTAATCACCTGTTTTTGCCCAGGTCTGTACCACCCTCCAGCATTGTTTCAGGCTTAAGTCATGCAGGAGAAGTAAGGCAGCCAAGAGATTAGGAGACTTCTTGCAGACAGAATGAGGACTCAAGCTATGTCAAAGTTGAGGGATAAGGGTCCCTTACCCCCTTTTTCTATAGCACCCGAAGTCCTTCTCTGAGGACCCCTTCATAAAAATGCCTCTCTTAGGTCACCCCTCCCTTCAGGAATCTTGCCAGTCATTGGCTAACCAATCATCTGCCTGGGGCCAAGTAGGGTGAAGTAAAGGGGGCAGATGCTGCACCCCAGCCAAGAATATAAGCTTTGTCTTTTTAGTGGTTTATGGTCCCAGGGTTTCTTTACTCAGCCTTAGCCATGGGGGTGGGTTACAGGTTCTGAAACCAGACAGAGCAGTTTCAAACAAGCATCAAAACAATAAAATACTTAGAGTAAATTTCACCAAGAAAATAAAAGATTTGTATACTTAAAGGTATAAGATGTTGTTCACAAAAATTTTAAAGGGCACAAATAAATGAAAAGATAGCTTGTGTTTGCGGATCAGAAGAATTGGTATTATTAAAATATATATACTATTCAGACTTCTAGCCAAGATGGAGGAATAGGTGGAAACACTGTGCCTCCTCACACAACCAAGTTTAAAGACAACAAAGTTTTAATAACAAAAACACAGCCAAAACACAGAAAATTGAACTGTACGGAAGTCTGACAACAATGAACCGTTCATCCAGACCGGTAAGAGGGGCGGAGTCAGCAGCAGAGCGGGGTTGGGCAGGAAAGATCAGCCAGATGACCCAGAAGCTCAAGAGCACTGGAGCCTGGGAATGCAGGCAACGGTTGGTGGATCCCAGGCATGGGGTGGCAATGGGTGGACTCAGTGAGGGCGCAAAGTGGCTGGCTGACTGCAGTCACACATTTGCGTGCAGATAAACCAAGCGAAGGAACAAGCAGTGAGACAGACCACTCAGGCCAGGGCCCCAGCGACAGGAATTAGAGCCTGAACCACCAATTGGAGAAACTTTTGGGGTCAAGGTGCACGGAGAAGCTCCCAAGCTCACAGAGAGTTTGTTGGAGAGACCCACAGGGTCCTGGAGGGTGCACAAGCCCACACACCCAGGAGCCAGCACCAGAAGGGACCAATTTGCTTGTGAAAATCGGCAGAGGGGACAGAAATCTGATAGAGAGTGGCACAAACACCATTGCCCCTCTCTGACCCCGCCCCCACATACAGCATCACAAACCAGCAACTGGGTTGCGCTGCCTTGGTGAACACCTAAGGCTCCTCCCCTCATACATAACAGGTGCAAATAGACCAAAACATTGTGGCTAAAGAACAGCTCAAAGCCAATAAATAATCCCTAGAGCCAATAAATCTAAGTGACCAAGAGATAGGTAACCTTTTAGATGCACAGTTCAAAACACTGGTGATCAGGATGCTCACAGAATTGGTTAATTTTAGTCACAAATTAGAGGAAAAAATGAAGGCTAAACTAATGGAAATGAAGGGAAATGCACAGGAAACCAATAGTGGTGGAAAGGAAACTGGGACTCAAATTAAGGAAATGGACCAGAAGGAAGAAAAAAATGACCAAACAGAAAAGAACAAAGAAACAAGAATTCAAAAAATGAGGAGAGGCTTAGGAACCTCCAGGACAGCTTTAAACGTTCCAACATCCGAATTATAGGGGTAATAGAAGGGGAAGAGAAAGAGCAAGTGGAAAACTTATTTGAACAAATAATAAAGGAGAATTTCCCCAATCTGGCAAAGGCAATAGACTTCCAGGAAATCTAGGAAGGTTAGAGAGTCCCAAAGAAGCTGGACCCAAGGAGGAACACACCAAGGCATATCATAATTATATTAGCCAAGATGAAAATGAAGGAAAGAATTCTAGAAGCAGCAAGAGATAAGGGGACAGTCACCTACGCAGGGGTTCCCATCAGACTGTCAGCTGATTTCTCAAAAGAGACCTTACAGGCAAGAAGGGGCTGGAAAGAAGTATTCCAAGTCATGAAATCCGAAGACCTACATCCAAGATTGCTCAATCCAGCAAAGTTTTCATTTAGAATGGAAGGGCAGATAAAGTGCTTCTCAGATAAGGTCAAGTTCAAGGAATTCATCATCACCAAGACCTTATTATATGAAATGTTAAAGGGACTTATCTAAGAAAAAGAAGATTAAAAAGATGAACAGTGAAAGGACAGCAAACTCACAGTTATTTACAAAACTAAGAGGACAGCTAGATCAGGAGCAGAACCATAAAAATGGAGATCACATGGAGGGTTAGTAACGGGAGTGGGAGGAGGAGAAGGGGCGAGAAGGTACAGAAAATAAGTAGCATAGACGGTTGATAGAAAAATAGACAGGGAGGAGGGCAAGAATAGTATGGGAAATATAGAATCTGAAGAACTTGTGACACATGGACATAAATGAAAGGGGGGAATGGTGGGGGAGGGGTATTCAGGGTAGAGGGGAATGAAGGGGGGAATAGGACAACTGTAATGGCATAATCAATAAAATATATTAAAAAAAGAAAGATAAAAAATAAAATAAAATGGCTTTACAGTATATATATATATACATATATATGTATATATATATATGTACTGTAAAGTATCCATAGATTTAAAACAATTTATATAAAATTTTTAATGGCATTATTCACAGAAATAGAAGAAACAGTCATGAAATTTATATGGAACCATACAAAAAACCCAAATAGCTGAGGAAATCTTATGAAACAAGAACAAAATAACAGGCATCACACTTCCTGTTTAGAAACAATATCACAAAGCTACAGTCATCAAAACTATATGATACTAGCATAAAAACAGACTCACAGACCAGTGGAACATAATAGAGAGTACAGAAATTAACCCCTCAATATATAGCCAGCTAATCTTTGACAAAGGCACCAAGAATATACAATGGATAAAGAATAGTCTTTTAAATAATTGGTGTTAGAAAATGGATAACCATATATAAAATAATGAAATTGGACCCATATACAACAGTTAACTTGGAAAGGATAAAGACTTTCATGTAGGGACCTGGCACAGTAAAACTCCTAGAATAAAACAGGGGAAAGCTCCTTGACATTGGTCTTAGCAATGCATTTTTTTTTATATGATACCCAATCAGGAAAAGCAAAAATAAACAAATGGGTTTGCATCAAACTTTAAGGCTTCTGCACAGCAAAAATAAATAAAATAAAAATTAAAACAATCAACAAAATAAATAACCTATAGAATTGAAGAAAACATTTTTTAACCATATATCTGATAAGGGATAAGTGTGCAAAAGATATAAGGAACTCATACATCTCAATAGCAAAAACAAACAAACAAATTGAAAAATGGGCAAAGGACCCAAACAGACTTTTTTCCAATGACACATACAAATGACTAAAAAGGTGTTCAGCATCACTAATCACCAGAAAAATATAAATTAATACTACAAGCTATCACCTCATACATATTAGGATGGCTAGTATCAAAAAGACAAGAGATAAATGTTGGCAAGGATATAGAGAAAAGGGTACACTTGTGCCGCGGTCCAGCCACAGCGGGTTAAGGGGTCCCATAGGTGAGGGTAGGCGAAATAAGGTGGCGCCCGAAAACAGGGACCCTCAGGTAAGACCCCTTAAATTATTCTCGGGTAGGCTAGGCTCTCACCGATCGGGTGCTGCAGACCCCCTGGTAGATAGACCAGGTAGCAAAGGGTGAGTAATCATGGGACATTCTGAATCTAAAGAAAGAGGTTTATTTATTGATATAACTAAGCATGTGCTCCATAAGAGAGGAGTAAATGTGTCAGGAAGAAAACTTAGAGAATTTTTTCATTTTGTACAAGAATGCGCCCCGTGGTTCCCAGGGGAAGGAACCTTAAGTCTAGATACTTGGCTCAAATTTGGTGATAGTATTAAGCAATACTGTTCTGACCACGGGCCTGAGGATATCCCTGTTGACACTTTCTTTCTCTGGAATCTCATAAGAGACGCTTTAGACCCACAACATGAAAACATTTCCTTTCATAATAAATAAAAGCCACCCATGACAGGCCACACAAGGAAAGGTAGGCTTGAGAGAGAGCAATAAATTTTCCTTTCAATTAGCTTTTTTTACAAACACCTCTGAGCATTCTTTCTTTAAAAGCTGCTTTTGCAGCCCTTTTGATTCTGCCTTTTCCCTCCGCCTGCCTGTGAACAGAAAAACATAATAAATGAATGTTTTAGTTTCAACCGGACCCCGAAGATGAGAGGCGTAACTCCCTCCGCCTTCAGATCTCAAGCGTCCCTACGTGAGTAGGGGCCTTGTGGAGGTGTCTGAGACGAAGGGCTTCACAGAAAATTCCAATCACAGTAATTTAACTCTGGGCTCGGTCAGGGAGCGCAATATAAAGGTTGGTCACCTGGCGCTTCGAGCCTTCCCTTGCAGTCTTAGACGCATGGGAAAAACCTGAAACCCATAAGCAGGGTTAGGGTGCCCTGGGTACCAGGCAGCCCTCCCTGGCGGTTTTCACCAACAGCACATTTCTGACCCACCACACTGTACTCCCCAATAACTAATTAGTTAAAGTTTAAAACAGGCTACAGAATCTGAAACGGCAGAAATCAAAAGTAAAAAGAAACTTTTTTAACAAGTATAGGCTCTCTAAAGAACAAGAGCAATGTTTTATACTAATTTAGCAGTTTTTTAAAGTTGCTAAATATCTCCCTGATAAGGAATCTTTAGACTTAGTTATTTAGGAAGAGTTAGGCAGAGATTGAAACAGCACCAGACAGTATAAGATAAAGACTAGTATCTCACTCCCTCCTTTAGAGGATTTAATTTAAAAATATTAATTTACTTGAATTTTATTTTTGTTTCTATTTTAAAAAATAACATCTCAGTCATTACTATTTCAATGAGTAAAATGAGATCTCCAATATTATTACATCATAAAGATTCTACTCAAAAAGAATTTAAATTAAATCTTTAAAAAAAAACAAACAAAAAACCCCCAGACAATAAAAAAGCACACACACACACAAACACACACACACACACAAAAAAATGTGTCTTTTAACCACTCTGAATCCTACTTCTAGAGACTCAGAGACTACTTTAATCTTAAGAACAAGAGGTGTGGAGCTTAACATCTCCCCCCCCTTACAATAATCAATAAGAATTAACAAAAAAATAAAAATATTTGCCAATAGAGAAAAAACTATTTCTAAAAGTTATGAATGTATTCATAAATTTATCAATATAAAACATGATATACGTGACATAAAAATATGACATATTAAGGAAATATTAAAAATCCTCCTTGTTTATGCCAGAACTGTGACCTTTATTATAAAACTGAGATCTTAAGTATACTGTCTCCCTGGGAGAACTAGCCCTTCTCCCTGGAAAACAGTACCATTTTTTAACTCAGTACCTGTAAACACTGATCATTTCCTTGGGAAAGAACTGGCTATTCTATTCCCAAGGAAAAACGATTAGTCAATCAAGTCACAGAAGGCCCTTGACATATAACCATTTAAAGAATATCCTCATTTTACAAGAGTTAATCCTCAAAGATTAAGTTCTCAAATAATTTGACAAACAGATGTCACTCATTACACTCTCCTTAGAAAATTTATATACATTCATATTTCTATTGATACTTCTTCTGGCACTTTACATACATCTACTTTAAAAAGAAAATCTGCAAAAAATATACAAGTCCATTGGCTTGAAGACAGCCTCAGCAAATTAAAACTGATAATGGCCTAAATACCTTGCTTATTCTACTCAAGTTTTTCTTCAACATTAGAATATTCAACATAAAACAAAAAATACTTTACCATCCAACCAGTCAGACAATTATAGAACGAGCTCATAATGCTTTACAAGATCTTCTTAAAAACAAAAAGGGGCGTCATGAGTCCTCCCCCCAAAAATTTAATTTTGCTGGCCATATTTACCTATAATTTTCTAAATATTGATATATTGCTCTGTACTCCAATTATAAGACATTTCCAGACAAAAGAGTCCAAGCCACCTTTATTTAAAAATCTACTAAGAGATGGCACTTGGCAGGGCTCTGTGGAACTTTTAACTTGGGGAAGAGGGTATACTTGTTTGTTTTCCAGAATGACTCTTAGAACCGCAGCGATGAAGGTGAAGCCATATCACAGAAAAGGCTTCCCTGGCCATGACCCACCTCCACCCATTAGACTCTCTCAATCCAGACTTCTCCAAGCTGTATGTCATCTCCCTGAAGTGGAATTCCAGCTAGCAGCCCTGGAGCGGTATTCAACATCACCTAAGAGAGACTTTTTCTACCAACTTGAAGGGACAAATTGATAAATTGCAGCTAAAGCTACAACAGTTACAAGACATTCAATGCCTAGCGGAGGAAGAAGTTCTTGAAACCCTCTGTGACAATTTTGACTTTGGGGCTGAACCCCAAAACATTGGTTTAATAGACTTACTCTAAGAATGTGGATCCTTGGAACCATTAATTGTTTATTGATTCTAATAACACTTTGTAACTTGTTCTTCCTAAAACTCTCTCACCCTGAGTTCAGACACAAGGCCTTACTGCGTATCTTTAAAATAACTTCCTAAAGCCTGTGTCAATACTCCCCATGCAATTTTAATAGGACCTATTTATACTGAACAACAAGGGTCTTCCTTTTATATTAATTGTTCTAATTATATTTTAACTAATTGCATTGATTCAGGACTACCCAAGAGTTTGACTACATTCATGATAGTTTTTCAGCCTTCTCATGTTATGATGTGAGTAGTCCTCTCAGGAGATTGGTATGCTGATACAGGTTTATATATACTAGAAAAAATAGATGGGTTAATAAGACCAAAAAGATTTGTAGCCGCTCTAATATTAAGAATTACTGCTTTTATCAGTATAATAACCTCTATTGCATTATCAACTACCGCTTTAGTACAAGAAGTACATACTGCACAACATGTTAATCAGCTCTCTCACAATATTTCCCTCGCATTAATTCTACAAGAAAAAATTGATAAAAAATTAGAAACTAGAGTAAATGCCTTAGAAGATACAGTTATATATTTAGGTAACCAGATTCAAAATATAAAGATTCAAATGACTACTAGTTGTCATGCAGATTTTAAATGGATTTGTGTCACACCTTTGTCTTATGATCAAAATTCCACCACTTGGCCTCAGGTGAAAACTCATTTGCAAGGTATTTGGCACGATACTATGTTAGGACCTGATCTCAAAGTTCTACATACCAAAATTACAGAAATTAGTCAGGCATATTTAACTGCACCAGGTTCTGAAATTGCAGACAGAATCTGGAAGTCTATTCAAGAATCCATCAACCCTGTCATGTGGTGGTCTAGTTTAATACATATTGGAATCACTGGCTTAATTATTCTAATTTTAATCCTTGTTTTTCCAGTTGTCTTCTGAGTAATCCTCTCCTCCCTTTGAAAAACTACGTTGGAATTTCATCAATTTCGGCTGAAAAATAAAAAAGAGGGAAATGCCACGTCCACTGCCGTGTCCACTGTTGGATCCCTCTCTCCATGACAAGGTCCTGAGAGGGGGTGTAAGACTTCAAGGAAGCAGTTTCCAACCTGGTGGACGTGGCATGGAAGGCCCTGCAATACCTATTGTGATTGTGCTTGCTTTGGGGATCATGACCCTTTTCTGCTTTAATCATTATGAATACCCTGGCAGTGATTCAGATAGTGTGCCTAGACCTTTCCCGGCTCAATGAACAGAATAATAATATCATACTAGAAACGTCAGGGAATATAGGTACAAAGAAACAACCAGAACAATCTGAGAATTCAAGCTTAATCAATAACAGATCATTGGAAAAACACCCAAGATAAGATAGACTACTCTAGGAAATCAGGAGATGATCTCACTGCTTTCTTAGAGGGAATCAAAGTACAAAACATGTCTATAAAAGAACTCCTAGAGAAACTTAAAAGAAGTACCCTTGAAAGCCCCCTGAAACATAGGAATAGCCCCTCCTTTACCTTGAATAAGAATATATATCAACTAGACAGGCAAAGTAATAACAAAAGCTAGTTAGTTATTACATACTAAACAGTTACTAGGGAGTCAGAATTTATGGTACACGGAAAAACATTTTAAGCAAAACAAAGGTAGATAGCTAAGTTAGACATCACAAGGGCCTTATAATAAATTTCCTATTTTCTCTACTCAATCTAGCGTATCCTTTTGCCCTATGACAAATTCTGAGAAACTTTAACATACAATAAGATACTTCCAATTGTCTGATTAATAGCTCTCCTGGTTAAAATAATCTTTGTTTATTATAACTAAATCTATGAGAACTTTCGTACTTTTACTGATTACCTTTGTATTAATTTTTTCTGCTTAAATGATCATGTTATACTGCAAGTGTTAATCACTACCTAAAATGAAAATATAAAAACCTACTTGTACTTGCAATAAACGGAACAGAGCTTCACTGTCCTTTGAGGCGTGTTGTCGTCTGTTGCCCAGCGCCCACGCCTACCCTCACCTGTGGGACCCCTTAACCCACTGCGGCTGGACCGCGGCACACTTGAGCACTGCTAGTAGAAATTTAAACTAGTACAGCTCAGATATTTACAATTACAATAGCCAAGATATGGAAGCATCCCAAGGGCCCATTAGTAGATGAGTGGATAAAAAAGTTTGGTATATTTACACAATGGAATACTGACTTCATGGTCATAAAAAAGAAGGAAACCTTACTTTTTGCAGTAGCATGGATGGACCTGGAGAGTATTATGCTAAGTGAAATAAGCCAGCTAGAGAAAGACAAATGCCATACGGTTTCACTTATATGTAGAATCTAATGAATGAAATAAACTAACAAACAAAATAGAAATAAACTCATAGGTACAGGGAACAAACTGACAGCTATCAGATGGAATGGGAGTTGGGGACTAGGTGAAAAAGGCTAAGGGATTAAGCAAAAAAAAAAAAAAATCCCTCACGGATACAGTATGGTGATTACCAGAGGGAAGAAAAGGGGATGGGGGAGGTAAAAGAATGTAAAGGGAAGATAAATGGTGATGGAAGGAGTTTTGACTTTGAATACACAATATAATATACAGATTATCTATTATAGAATTGTATACTTGAAACCTATATAATTTTATTAAACTATCATCCCCATAAATTCAATAATAATTTAAAATAATAAGTTGTTACAGCTGTATGATAAACTGTATGGAGATTCCTCATGAAATTAAAAATAGAGCTACCATAAGATCCAACAATCCACACTTCTTATTATATATTCAAAGGAAATAAAACCAGTATCTTGAAGAGATAACTTCACTCCCAGATTCATTGCAACATTATTCACAATAGTCAATATATGGCAACTACCGAAGTGTCCATCCATGGATGAATAAATAAAATTTTGTATGGTCATGAACCATATAACAATGACTTGGTCAACAACAAACCACATTTTTGACAGTGGTCCCATAAGATCATAATGAAGCTGAAAGTGCTTTGTTGACTACTGACATCATAGCCATAGCATAATATCATAGTACGACACATTACTTATGTCTTCATGGTGATGCTGGTGTAAACAAACCTACTGCCAGTCATAAGAAAGTATACCACATACAGTTAATGTAGTATGCTATAGCGTTTCTGTGTAAGTATACTCTATACTATTTGCACAATGACAAAATCCCCTAAGGACTCATTTCTCAAGCTGACTCCCATTGTTAAGTTGTGCATGACTGTTTTTTATACAGTGGAATATTATTTAGTCATGAAAAGAAGCAAATCCTGCCATTTGCAACAACATGGATGAACTGGGAGGACATTATGCTAAGTGAAATAAACCATACAAAGAAAGACAAACATATAACCTCACTTATATGTGGAATGTAAAAATCTTGAATTCATAAAACCAGAGAATATTATGATGGTTGCGAGTAGTCGTGGGTGAAGGAAATAGGGAGAAGTTTGTCAAAGGGTACAAAATTTCAGTTGTAAGATGAATACATTCTTGGGATGTAATGTATACCATGGTAACTATAGTTAATATACTGTTTGTAAACTTGAAATCAGGTAAGAGATCTTTTTTAAGAAGATTCATTTATTTTTCAGAGAGAAAAAGAAACATTAATGTGAAAAATATCAATCAGTTGCTTCCTGAATGCACTCCAGCCAGGGAACAAACCTACAACCAAGGCATGTGCCCTGATGGAGAATCGAACTGGTGGCCTTGCACTTTGTGAGAGGATGCTCAACCAACTGAGCCACGCTGGCCGGAGTAAGAAGATCATAAGTACTCTCACCACAAGGAAAAAAAAAATTAATGTAGCTATGTGAAGTGATGGATGTATTAGCTAACTTGATTATGATAATGATTACACAAAATATTAAATCATCATGTTATGCACCTTTAAAAATTATGTTGTTCCAACTTAATATGTATAGTTTTTGTTAATCACTTCAGTAAATCTGGGGGATAGAGAAGTGTGTTGTTTAATCTTTATACATTTTAGAATTTTCCAGTTAATGTTTCTGTTATTTATTTCCAGTTTAATTCTGCTGTGGTCTGAAAGTATATTTTATATGATTTTTATTCTTTAAATGTTTATGGTCTATAATGTAGTCTATCTTGGTGAATGTTCCATGTGAATTTGAGAGGAATGTGTATTCCGCTGTTGTGAATGCAGTATTGTCATTGGATCATGTTGACTGACAGTGCTATTCAGTTCAACTATATCCTTACAATTTTCTGCCTGCTGGGTTCATCAGTTTCTGACAGCGGAGTTGAAGTGCATTTATATACAGTCATACCTTAGTACTCATCAGCTTCGGAACTTGTCAAACCCTGTATGGGTCACCTTTTGACAAGGAAAAAAAAGTTTCAGCACTCAGCACTTGCTCGGGACTCACTGCACTTGCTAGAACTTGTATGAGTCATGCTGCAGCCCTGCAAGAGAAAATGTTTAATCGTTTGGTACTCATCTTGAGTTTCAGAGCAAGTTAATGATGAGTACTGGAGTTCCACTGTAATTCTACTTTCTCACCTGTGGGGGATCCCATCCTGCAGTGTCCCCCGGAGTCACGGATGAAATGAGGCTACTAACACAAGATTTGCATAGGGAGAAAAGACTGGCTAATCTCTTAGAGAAGAGCCTGTAAGTCCTTTCTTCTGAGGCTTTTATTGTGCATGTTATGTGCAGGGATATACAGCCTTTATGAAAAGCTCATCAATCAATGTCTAAAGGCCATAGTCACAGAAAACAGATGTTATCTATAGATAACAGTTGAGGACACACAGAGATCTGCCTCAGGTCAGGGTCTGTTAGATATGCTGACAGCCAGAGGGTTGTTAAGGCACCGTTGGTGAGATTAGGAGTTCACTTCTGCTTTGGATTTAGATATCTCATTCCTGGCAACAGGGCTATACAAAGCAAGGCCAGACTCAAGGGGTGTAATGCATTCTTTAGGCCTGATTTCCCATGGGAACCCTCGGTGCTAGTGCCGAGTCATGCCTGCCTTCCAGCATCCCCAGAATTCTGGTCAAGACTTACAGACCCTTATTCAAGGCCTGGCTTGTGAGGGGCTACAATTACCAATACCATACAACGTGGTCCCCATCACTCTCTTTTCTTCTTTTTAAAATTTTTAACGTTCTCCTGAGAGTTTGCAATATACTCATACATTTACAACAAATCTGAGTTCAATATCCAATTCCTATACCAATCGATAATTCCTCCTTCTTTCCTTAGAACCTTGTTGCCATTCATTTTATTTATCTATAGGCTATAATCACCCACTACATTGCTGCAATCATTCCTATGAACAGTTATCTCTTATATAAATTTAAAATAATAAAAATAAATATTTATTTTACTTACATGTATTTCATCTCTAGAGCTCTTTTTATCTTTACGTAGATTCCCGTTTTTGACTTGTATAATTTTATTTTAACATATATTTTTATTGAGAAATAATCGATTTGTAATACTGTCAGTTTGTGTCCAACATGTTGATTTAGTACATTTATATATTGCAGTTGAATTACCACATAATGCTAATACCTCCATCATGCCTATAATTATCATTTTCTTTCTTGTAGTGAGAACATTTAGTTTCTTAGCAAAGAATTTTGAATTTGAATTATATAATAAATACAGTACTGTCGACTATAATCACAGTGCTGTGCATTAGATCTCCAGAACGTATTCTTCTTCTAACTGCAATTTGTACTCTTTGAGCAAAATCTCCCCAAATCTGCTACTGTTTGTCGTTCTCCAAACTTCCTTACTCTGTGCTTCCAAACTCTTCCAAACTCTGTGCTTTGGCGTCTGACATTAAGTTGGGAAAATGCTCAGTCATTATTGTGTCAAATATTTTTTCTGTTCCATTTTTTTCTTCTCTTTCTAGTATTCTCATTGAATGTACATTACACCTTTTTTTAGTTTTCTCCTAGTTTTGAGTGTGTTACCTTCGTCACTTTATTATCCCCACCTCAGTCCCCCAGATTTTATTCTCTTTGCTTTCTAGTTCTCATAATTTTTATTGATATCTACTTTTAAGCTCAGAGATCCTTTCCCTCAGCTGTTCCAGTCTACTAATAATAAGGCATTCTTCATTTCTGTTACAGTGTTTTTATTTCTATATATTTTTGCTTATCTGTATTTTACTAAGGTTTTTCCCCTAAGCTTTTATCTTTCTTCATTTTTAAAATTTATTAATTTTTAAGCATATTTTATTGATTATGCTATTACAATCATCCCATTTTTCTGCACTTTATTCACCCTGCCCTGCACCCTCGTCTCACAAGCATTCCCCCCAACCTTCTTAGTTCATGTCCATGGGTCACACATGTAAGTTCATTGGCTTCTCCATTTCCTATGCTATTCTTAACCTCCCCCCTGTCTATTTTCTACCTACCATCTATGCTTCTTATTCCCTGTATCTTTTCACCCATTTCCATCCCTATCTCTGCTGATAACTCTCCATGTGAAATCCATTTCCGTGACTGTGTTCCTGTTCTGGTTGTTTGCTTAGTTTGTTTTAGGTTCGGTTGTTAATAGCTGTGAGTTTGTTGTCATTTTAAGGTTCATATTTTTTATCTTCTTTTTAAAATGATTTTATTTATTTATATTTAGAGGGGAAGGGAAGGAGAGAGGGAAAGAAACCTCACTGTATGATTGCCTTTCGTGGGACCCCTGCTGGGAACTGGTCTTCAACCCACGCATGTGCCCTGACTGGGAATCAAACCCCGATCCTTTGGTTTGCAGGCCTGCGCTCAATCCACTGAGCTATGCCAGCCAGGGCTATCTTCTTTCTCTTAGATAAGTCCCTTTAACATTTCATATAATAAGGGATTGGTTATGAAGAACTCCTTTAACTTGACCTTATTTTGAAAGCACTTTATCTATCCTTCCATTCTAAATGAAAGCTTTGCTGGATAGAGTAATCTTGGATGTAGGTCCTTGCCTTTCATGACTTTGAATATTTCTTTCCAGCTCCTTCTTCTTGCCTGCAAAGTTTCTTTTGAGAAATCAGATGGTAGTCTTATGGGAACTCTTTTGTAGTTCTCCTTTTCTCTTGCTGCTTTTAAGATTCTCTCCTTTTCTTTATTCTTGGCTAATGTAATTATGATGTGCCTTGCTGTGTGCTTCCTCAGGTCCAACTTCTTTGGGACCCTCTGAGCTTCCTGAACTTCCTGGAAGTCTATTTTCTTTGCCAGTTTGGGGAATCTCTCCTTCATTATTTTTTCAAATAAGTCTTCCATTTTTTGCTGTTCCTCTTCTCCTTTCTGGCATCCCTATGATTCGGATGTTGAAAAATTTAAAGTTGTCTCAGAGGTTCCTAAGCCTCTCCTTGTTTTTTTGAATTTTTATTTTTTAATTCTGTTCTGGCTGAATGTTGATTTCTTCCTTCTATTCCAAATCACTGATCTGAGTTCCAGTTTCCTTCCCATCACTGTTGGTTCTCTGTACATTTTCTTTTATTTCAATTTGTATAGTCTTTACCTTTTCCTTTATTTTATGACCATATTCAACTATTTCTGTGAGCATCCTGATTACCAGTGTTTTGAGTTTTGCATCTGATAGGTTGGCTATCTTTTCATTGCTTAGTTCTATTTTTGGAGTTTTGACCTGTTCTTTCATGTGGGCCATATTTCTTCATCTCAGCACACCTATTACATTGTAAGGGTGTGCTGAGGTACCTAAGGGAGCCTTAGGTATTTGCCAGGGCAGGGCAGTCCAAGTAGCTGTGTTGTGGCATTGTATGTGGGGGAAGGGTCCAAGAGGGAACAATGCTGCTTGCTTTGCTCTGGGCAGCTTTCAGTCACTTTCCCTGCTACCCACAAGCAAATTGGGCCCTTCTGGTGCTGATTCCATGATGGGTGAGCATGTATAAATTCTAAGACCCTGTGAATCTTTCCAATGAACTCTCCTGTGAGGCTGGGAGTTTCTCCTCCTGCTGCAACCCCCACACACTTTTACAGCCAGAGGTTCTGAGGCATTCTTTTCCAGGAACCCTGGGTTGTTCAGTCTGTGTCACTCCTCAGTTGTTCCTCCTGGTTTATTGGCATGCAAATGTGAGGCCTTCTGGCCCACCAGCAGTTGCCTCAGCATGTGTCTTCTCCATTCTGGCTGCCTGACTCCACCCTCCTACCGGTCTGGATGAGTGTTTCTTCTTTAACTCCTTGGTTGTCAGACTTCTATACAGTTTGATTTTCTGGCAGTTCTGGTAATTTTTTGTTTTCATATTTATTTTTGTCCTTCTTTTAGTTGTACAAGGAGGCAAAGTGTATCTACCTACACCTCTATCTTGGCCAGAAGTCCTTTTTTTCCCATTTGGAATACATCCCTTTGTTTGTTCATTTTGCTTGACTTTCCTATGTTGGTTTGTATGTTAGATAAAGCCATGTCTCCTAGTCTTGAAGGAGTGGCTATATATAGAAGATGAACCTTATCTCTTTTTTCTCTGCCTCAGCTCTTGGTTTTCCATCAAACCTTTTATGATTGTCCAAGCAACCTATATTATTTTTAATTGCTTTCAATAGAAAAGGGTGTGCCCAAGACTAGTTAGTGTCTTATAAGGGAGGATCTCTTTCAGCACCTACATTCAGGCTGATTGGAAGCCATACACTCAGGTAGCAGCTTTTAAAGAATGCAAATACACACACACACACACACACACACACACACACACACACACATTCCTATGGGGCCACGAGTATAAGTCCAGCCGGTAACCAGAGCCAAATGATCTGGAAGTGTCCCTCAGGCAGCATTTGCAAAAATGGGGGCTCCAGATGAGTGATTAAGCTTTTTTCTTGGAGGTACCCATGAGCTTCAGTAAGACAGAGGGGGAGTGGGAAGATAGCACCCGGGAACATGTTCCCTGAGAGCACCTCTGTAGGCTTTAGATATGTGCCAAGCCTGAAGCCTGCACCTAAGTCTGCAGCTCAAGGAAAAACAAGTAGGCTCTTTTACAGAAAGACCAGGAGCATGTTTCAGTCTGCTACTTGTGCTATGCCCTGGGAGTGGTAGTCTGGCAATAACTGTCTCTACAATTGTTATAGTTCCACCGGACCCAAGCGCAAAGGCCTCTCTAGCTTCCAAAGTTAGGTGATAAAGGGGAACTCCCTGAGTGGCAGCCTTGAAAACTAGGTCTCCAGACTTGTGTAGAAGTTTCTACTATGAGAGATACTGGCACTCTGGGGCACAGCAGAGAGAGAGAGTACAAAGATGGCACCAGCTGTAAGAAGAAAGAAAAAGGGGATAAAATGGAGAAATAAATGGGAAAAACTGGTGATCACTGGCTCTAGCAAGGAAGAAAGTGCAGGAAAAACCACCTGCCAGCTGGGGCATTAATTTGGCACCCAGTGGAAAGAAAAGGGGAAAATGGTGCCTGCTGGCTTTTGCAAGGAGGAGGGAGAGTGGTAAGATGGCACCCAACAGCCTCTGTCCCTGGCATGTTCCCAGCAGACTCCTGCCCCTCTAACCAATGTTTTCACATAAAGTCTGTGCACTTTTCAAAGGGCTGGTTCTGTGCTACACCCTGGGCAGGTGAGTCTGTCCCAGGAGCCCTCTACGGGTCCTGTCTCAGTTTACTACAGCCCCACAAGTCTCTGGGTATAAGCTACATATGTGGGGGACTTGTCTCTCAGGCGCTGGTCTTAAAGGTGAGGGTCCCCAATGTGGGTTACAAACCCTTCACACCTCAGAGTGAAGGTCCAGGTGTTGGGCCCCCTTACAATGGGTCCTGGCACCAAGCAGTGGGAATTCTGGCTAGGTTGTGTCTTAGCCTTTCCTACCCATTTTGAAAGGTTTTCCTTTGGTTTTCCCAATGTGAAGGGGTCGGTCTACCACTTTTAAATTTCTTTTTAAAAGAGGAAATTGTTCCATATATAGATGTAAGTTTAGTAGGTCCATGGGAGAGAGTGAGTTAAAGATCTTCCTATGCTGCCATCTTAAATCAGAACCTCTAGCAATTATTTTTGGTTCTTTCTTAGGTTTTCCATCTCTCTACATATCTCATCAGCTCCCTTTTTTAAATCTTCATCCAAGCCTATCGTGGGTTTTTTTTTTTACTGAGTTTAGAGAGAGAGGGAGAGGGAGAGAGATTGAAATTTCTGTGAGAGAAACATCTATCAGTTGCCTCCAGTACATGCCCCAACCTAGGACCAAACCTACAACCTAGGTATGTGCCCTGGCCAGGAATAGAATCCGCAGCCCTTTGCTGTACAGCATGATGCTCCAAACAACTGAGCAACCTGGCTAGGACTGCTCATCACTTTTTGCATGCTGTCTACTTTATTCTTAGAATCTTTAGTTTATTATTCATATTTGTTTTCACTTCCTAGACTGATAATTCCAACATCCCTTCCACGTCTGTTTCTGTTGTTTACTCTGTTCATTCAAATTGTCTTTTAATTTTTTCCTTGATAGCTGGGCATGATATACTCAGTAAAAGGAATTGCTATAAATAATAGGCCTTTAGTAATGTGGTGGTATGATACAGGGGAGGACAAAATGTTCTATTGTTCTGTGATTATGTTACAATCTTTTAGCAAACCTATGCCTCCGAACTGTTAGCTTTGAAAGTGTTTTTATTCTTTTCTTTCCCCTTAGGTGAAGTAGAATTGGGATAAAGTGGGCTGAAGTTGGGTATTTCTGTTCTCCCACCTGCAAGGCTAGAGCTTAGTGGACTTGAGTATTACTTTCTTTACATCAGTTAGGCTCTGGTTAACTCGTTTCTCCTGAGGGCATTTAACCAGCATTTGTTAAGAACAGATGCTCTGATGCATTTAAAAATGGCTCCTTTCCCCTCTACCTTTAGAAGTATGAGGGAATTTTTCTTTCACATTTGCTGTGAAAACTTGTCAAGTTCCTGCAAGTAAATCTTATAATATGATGAGGGCCCTCCATGACTGGGTCCTCTGGAATTTTTAATTCTAAAGTTATCTACACTGAGCCTCCAGCAATTCATCCATTGTGTTTCAGGTTTTCCTACTGGGCACTGGTTCCTGCAGCAGTTTCTGCTCCTGGGTCTCTGCTCTGGTAAGGAGTTACTGCCTGTATTGGCCTGTCTCTCCAAGCTTGGGGGCAGCTGTGTCCTCCCATCTCTTATGATCCAGGAAGTGCCGTTGATTTTTCAGTTCTTTCAGCTTTGTACTTGTTGGTAGGAGAGAGTGGTGATTCTAAGCTCCTTACGTGCAAAGCCAGAATTGCCTTGCACTTTTAAATTATGAAACATAAAGGATGTGTTGTATTCCTTTAGTTTTGTAGCAGTTATTGGTAGTTAGGGCGCAGGGTAAAATCCCTTGCACTTGGATTCAAGACTGGTCTTTTGGTGGTATATTTTCCAGTCAATTAAATCTCCAGTATGAAGATCATGTAAGGGCCGTAGTGGGAAAGGACACCTGACCTGTTGATGATAAATATGAGTGTATTTAATAGGACTTCTGCAATATTTAAGGATAGGTGTTGGATTAAATTAGGATCACCTAAGGACCAGAGAAGGTAAGGAATCCTCATTGGCTTGCCAGCATTATTTCATAAGGAGCTAATCAGTGTTGACTGGAGGATGAACAGGGCTAAGTGCAAGACTTGGGGCCAGTTGTGTTGCTCAGAGAGTTTGCCTACTTTGAATTTAAGAGCATTGTTTGCCTGTTTCATTTTTCCAGATGATTGAGGGTGGTGAAAATAGTAATATTTTAGGCTATGAAGTGAATTCTACCACAAGAGATGAACAAAGGGATCCCCAAGCTTAGCTACAAATGTGGCAGTAGATTGTTTGCAGAGAAAAGCTTCTAACCATTCTGAAAACAAGAATATGCATATCCTTCCTTTTTGTGTATAAAAAGGGGAAAGGGTGATGAGTAATTGGAAAGTCCAAAAGCAAGAGAAGAGCATAGAGAAGTTTTCAGGTTTTGAAATGCAGACTTTGAAGGGGAGTCCCAATTAGAGGGCTCTGTGCTGTTTCCTTGGTCAAGGCATGTGGGGAGAGGCAATAGTGAAAAAGCTAGGGATCAGTTTCAGCTATAGCCAACTAATCCTAGAAACCCTCAGGTTTGTGTTTTGTTCTCAGGGAATGGGGAGTTGATGATGAGGTTAATACATTTAGGGGAAAAAATCTTCCCTTAGAGGGAGACAACATGTGTTAGGTAATGCTCTTGAGGGGGCGAAATATTTGCATTTTGTTTTTAGAAACTTTGTGTGTGTTGTGGGCAAAAGCTTGGAGCAAATGAGGTAAAAATCAGGTAAGCAGAGAGCAAGGTCATCTACATACTAGATAAGGAAAGAGTTGCAGGGCCAGGTTAAATTTCAAAGTTTGTATTTAGGGTCCTAGAGAAACGGTTAAGACCTAAGGCATGGCAATAAACTCCTAAGGCATGGCAATCTTCGTAGGATATTGATTTTTTTTCATGTGATGGCAAAAAGGATATTGTGAGTCAGGGTGAAGGGGTATAATGAAAAAATATATACGAATTGATGACTGTGAAGTGAGTGATGTTGACTGGTATAAAAGCCAGAATGGTATTGGGGTTAGGAGCTAGAGGAAACCTGTGTTTAACTGTTTTATTCCTTGCAAGCATTGGGCTAGTCATTATCCCTTGCCATTGGGATTCTTTACTGTGGGGGGTCATAGTATCATAGGATATATTGATAGGCCTTGCATAGGTTGAAAGGTTGAAAATTTTGAAGGGCTTCTAATTTTAAGTATATTATAGTAATCTTGGGAATTTCATGGAAGGGTCTGTTTCTACCTCAAGAAGTTCATTCTCCAAGGTTTACCTTATGTCAGTGGAGTGAGCAGCCCAGAGAAGTCAGGTATTTTAGTTAACATAATTTGTACTTACCCATATTTTTCAGACTACACGATGCACTTTTATTCCCTAAATTTGGGAGAAAAGGGGAGGTGCATCTTAGAGTCCAAATGTGTAGCTTACCTGGCTTGCTGTGGGGTGGGGGGATTGGCAGTGGAGTGGGGTCACAGGTTAGTAAATATTTTACCATTTTACTTCAAAACTTTTTCTCTCCTATTTTGCTCCTCTAAAACCTAGGTGCATCTTATGGTCCAGTGCATCTTATAGTCCTAAAAATATGGTAAATGTGCTTGGGTGTTTTTCTGGGAACAAGAAAAGTCAGATGCTCAATGAGACTCATAAAAGAGCAAAAATATAGGTGTGGAGTCAGGGGCTTCAAGGGTGAGGCATTGGGGAGAGAAAAGAACATACTAATGTTCCTGTAGGAAAGTGAATATCTTCCCAGAAAGATTACTGGAATAGTAGAGTGAAGAGAAAGCTATGCTGTGTAGTGAGAGGTACTAGTGAGGCAAAAAGAAATTTAGACAAAGGCAAGTCATGTGGTTGATTATCATGTCCCACTGCAGGAATGGTTTGTGTACTCTCAGGGAGGGTAGTAGTGTGAAAATAAAAGGTATTTGTATTAGCTTTCTAGGACTGACATGGTACTTTGTTATGTACCACAGAATAGGTGGCTTGAATGAAAGAAATTTGTCATCTCACACTTGTGCAAGCAAGAAGTCCAAGTTCAAGATGTTTGTTCCTTCTGAAGGCTGTGAGGGAAGATTCTTGGCTTATAGATGGCCATCTTCTTTCTGTCTCTTCACATCATCTTCCTTCTATTCATGTTCTCATTTTCCCTTTTTATAAGGACACTAGTCATATTGAATTAGAGCCCACCCTAATGCCTCGTTTTAACTTGGTTGCCTCTGTAAAACCCTAGCTACAAATAAGATCATGTTCTGAATTATTAGGGATTAGGGCTTCAATATACGGTTCTGGAGGTATTCTGGAGGAATAGCAGTGTTAATTGTGAAATTGTTGCCCTTGTGTTCCCTAGGAAGTTGGTGGGATGTGCATTAATGATAGTTGTTATGCCCCTTTGCTCCTTAAGAGTTAGTTGTTGATTTCTCTTACATGTGGAATTTAAAAAAAAATAAATAAACAGGCAGAACAGAAACAGACTTAGATACAGTGAACATTTTGATGATTTCCAGATGGGAGAGGGGTTGGGGGAATATGGGTGAAAAAGGTGAAGGGATTTAGAAATACAAATTGGTATTATAGAATAGTCATAGGATATAAAGTGTAGCATAGGAGATATAGTCAATAATATTGTAATAACTGTTTATGGTATTAGATGGGTACTACACTTATCAGGATGACCACTTTGTAAGTTATATAAATGTCTAATTATAAGGTTGTACACCTGAAACTAATATAATATTGTACATCAACTGTAATTTAAAAATTAAAAAGAGTTAGTTGTTCCCCCCAAAAGGAGCATTTCTTTGAGGAAAGTCACTGAGATGGATTTTTTGACTTTTACTAACTTTTGCATTTTAAGGTTGGTTAATACCAAGTATTATGTCCCTTTTCTTTATAGCATCATCTTTTACTATGAAAGTTTTGAAGAAAGCAGATTGTCCTGGCTTATTTCCTTCAAAATAAGTTATAAAGTCTTGAGTTTGCATTGTTTTGATTTGACCTTTTCTGCAACAGTCTTTCTGATGTTGAGCTAGTATATGTATTTCAGAGATAGACCACTTCTTTAATTCACAATGTGCTTTGAATATTCTAATTCCTGGTCATAGCCTTAATAAAGCTAGTGACTAGTGCAGAAAGGGGTCAGTCATTGCAGTATTCCTTCCAAACATTTCCTAAACTAGTGGCGACTTCCGCCAAGATGGAGGCGTAGGTGGAAGCACTACACCTTCTCGCACAACCAAGTTTAAAAACAACAAAGTTTTAGCAATAAAAACGCCGCCAAACCACAGAAAACTGAACTACACAGAAGTCTGACAACGAACCCTTCAGCCAAACCTGTAAGAGGGGCAGAGACAGCAGCAGAGTGGGGTCGGGCAGGAAAGATCCACCAGACTGACCTAGGCACGTGACCCAGGTGCGCCAGCAGCCGTGGGAAGATCCCAGGTGTGGAGAAGCGGGCGGACCCACTGAGGGCACAAGGCGTTGGACCCACTGAGGGCGCAAGGCGGTGGACTCACTGAGGGCTGACCACGGTCACACATTCGTGCTCCTTCACTGGAAGGAGCAAGCAGTGAGACAGACTGCGCAGGCCCCAGTGGCAGGAAATGGCAGAGGGAACTGCCATTGTCCCTCTCTTACCCCACCCCCACATACAGCATCACAAACCTGCAACCTGGGTGGCCACGCCCTGGTGACCATCTAAGGCCCCGTTCCTCATGCCTAACAGGTGCAAACAGAGCAAAATATGGCTCATGAACAACTCAGAGCCCCAGAGCCGATAAATCTAAGTGATGAAGAAATAGCCAAACTTTCAGATGCACAGTTCAAAACACTGGTGATCCGGATACTCACAAAACTGGTTGATTTTAGTCACAAATTAGAGGAACAAATGAAGGCTAAACTAATTGAAATAAAGGGAAATTCACAGGAAACCAGTAGTAATGGAAAGGAAACTGAGACTCAAATCAAAGGAGTATACCAGAAGGAGGAAAAAAATGACCAAACAGAAAAGAACAAGGAAACAAGACTTCAAAAAAATGGAGAGAGGCTTAGGAACCTTCAGGACATCTTTAAATATTCCAACATCTGAATTATAGGGGTACCAGAAGGGGAAGAGGAACAGCCACAAGTGGAAAACTTATTTGAACAAATAATAAAGGAGAACTTCCCCAATCTGGCAAAGGAAGTAGACTTCCAGGAAATCCAGGAAGCTCAGAGAGTCCCAAAGAAGTTGGACCCAAGGAGGAACACACCAAGGCACATCATCATTACATTAGCCAAGATTAAAATGAAGGAGAGAATTCTAGAAGCAGCAAGAGATAAGGGGACAGTCACCTGCAAAGGAGTTCCCATCAGACTGTCAGCTGATTTCTCAAAAGAGACCTTACAGGCAAGAAGGGGCTGGAAAGAAGTATTCCAAGTCATGAAATCCAAAGACCTACAACCAAGATTGCTCAATCCAGCAAAGTTTTCATTTAGAATTAAAGGGCAGATAAAGTGCTTCTCAGATAAGGTCAAGTTCAAGGAATTCATCATCACCAAGCCCTTATTATATGAAATGTTAAAGGGACTTATCTAAGAAAAAGAAGATTAAAAAGATGAACAGTGAAAGGACAGCAAACTCACAGGTATTAACGACCACACCTAAAACAAAAGCAAACTAAGAGGACAGCTAGATCAGGAGCTCAACCATAGAAATGAAGATCACATGGAAGGTTAGCAACAGGGGAGTGGGAGAAGGAGAAGCGGGGAGAAGGTACAGAAAATAAATAGCATAGATGGTGGGTAGAAAATAGATAGGGGAAGGGCAAGAATAGTATTGGAAATATAGAATCTTAAGAACTTGAGACACATGGTCATAAATTAAAGGGGGGAATGGTGGGGGAGGGGTGTGCAGGGTGGAGGGGAATGAAGGGGGGAAATAGAACAACTGTAATGGTATAATTAATAAAAATATTTTTAAAAATTTAAAAAGAAATATAAAAGTGCAAAAAAACCCAAACATTTCCTAAACTATTTCTAGAGACACATTCATCTCTATATTCTGTGATCTTTTATCTTTGACCCATCAATGTAAAAACTTTTTAAATTGTGATTCTCACCTGAGGCCATTTGTTTTCATTACTTTTAAAGAGAGAGCAAGGGAGAGAGAAAAACATCATGTGAGAGAGAATCATCGATTGGTTGCCTTCTCGTATGTGCCTGACCAGGAATTGAACTTGCAGTCCAGGTGTGTGACCTGATCAGGAACTGAACCCATGAACGTTTGGTCTATAGTATAATGCTCCAACCAACTGAGCTACAGGAGCCAAGGCTAACCAATTAAGTATTGAAGGAAGACAGTGGGAATGAATTCTTTCCCATTATAAGGGAAAAGCCCTTTCCCTTATGATGTTAACCTGTATGTAAGCCTCAAAATGTTCTGATTTCTTTGAAAGTCCTTTTGAAGAGTGGCCCATTTGGTTTTTCAAACAAAGCGGCATCTCTGGGACCCACTAGTAATGGCACAAGTTGTTATAAATAATGGGTCATAAGAGAATATATTCCAAACTGATTACTAGATTCTTCCCTATTTTTATGGAGGTCCAGAAAAACTGTAATGATCAAACATAAATCCTTCAGTGAAATGAAGAATTAATGAATACCTGCTCAGGTGTATGCTCAGGTAATTGACCTTCTCTTGCAGGTTGGGAAGGACCAATAATAAGTGTCTTCGTTTTGGGGAATTGGGAGCAAAGCAATTTCAAGGAGGCAGGGAGGAGTAAAAAGGAGGAATAGACATGGAAGGAAGAGAAAGAGAATCCACAGAAAAAGGAGGAATAAAGGGGCAGGAGAAAGGGCTTGGTTGGTCACATGGCGAGTCCTGTTAGAGGACAGGGTCCTGAGATTGAGGACTCCTGGTACAACAGGCATTCTTTAAGAGACTGTACACTTCAAGGGAGACAGGAGATATTTTATTTTTCAGCCTCCTCATACCAAGCAAAATAAGCTGACCATTGATGAGAAGAAATCTTAGAGCACTAAGAGTGCAAATAGGCTAGGGAAATTCCTAGTCTCTCAAATAGGCCACTAGAGTTGTAAATTGTCTTTTGTAAAGTTCTGACACTTTTCATAGGTAATAATCTGAATTTTCACCTTAGTAGTAAAGCATATAATTGGTGAGAATTTTGAAGACCCCTGAGAAGTGGATTGACAGTTTCCTATAATACTAAGTTTAAATAATAGCTAGTAACAAAACCAAACCAAGAGATGGCTTTAGGCAGTTCCTAACAAAACTAAACATAGTCTTCCCATAGGACCCAGCTGTAACTCTCCTGGGTATTTACCAAAATAAGTTGAGAACTTATGTCCACAAAAAAACCCAGCACATGAATATTTATAGCAGGTTTATTTTCAACTCCAAAAACTCAAAGCAAAAATGTTATTCAGTAGGTGAATGGATAAGTAAACTGTGGTATATCCATACAATGGAATATTACTCACTAATAAAAAGAAATGAGCTATCACGCCATGAAAAAAATATGAGAAACCTGAGATGACTATTGCTAAAAGAAGGTATCTTTTTAAAAATTGAATTTATTAGGGTGACAGTGGTCTGCAAAACTATTCTGGTTCCAAGTGTACAATGAACCAGAGATGATGTTAATGAAACATCATCTGCACACTGCATCCTGCACCCAACACCCCAGGTAAAGTCTCTTTCTGTCCCCATTTCCCCTCCCTTTGCCCACCTCCACCTACCTCTCACTTCCCACCCCCACCCCCCTGCTGGCGGTCACCACACTGTTGTCTGTGCCTATGTGCTAAGTATATATACATATGTGTGTGTGTGTTGGCATTTTGTTTGTTTTATTTGAATTTTTATAGGAATTTGAGCCAAACTGATGAAGTATGCTAGGAGCAAGATCTTAAACGCTCCTCCAGCACAGAATTTTTAGGGCAGTGAGAACTGCTCTAAACAATGGTGGATACATTACGTATATTTCAAAGTCCATAGGACTGTACAAAAAGAGTGAACCCTAATATAAATTATATGCTTTAATTAATAATAAATCTGCATTAATTTATCATCTGTAATAAATACATATACCAATTCAAGCTATTGACAGTACAGGAAACTGTGAAGGGTCAGAGCATACAGGAGCTCCTTGTAACTTTTTGCTGGGTTTTCTGATAAACCTAAAACTAATCTGAACAATAAAATCTGTTATTTAAAAAAATATAAACAAAACTTAAAAGGATCTCTGCAGAAACTTAAACGTCTTTAAAATTTTTCCTACAGACTCTTGATTTCAAATGAGTGGATACTTCATCTTTTATAAATGCTAGAAGAAAAGCTTAAACATTGAAACTTTACAGGTACTAAGTAATTTTTTAGTTATTCTAATAAATACATATTCAGAGAACCCTATGAATCCTACGAAATTTATTTCATCTAATCCTACAATAACGCTATGAGAACTCAATTGATAAATACTAGAACGGGCGTCTAATGTGGATTCTGTACTCAAAATTCTACCATAATACCGAATAGAGAGGATTAACTATTTCTCATTTCATCCTCCGAAACAATGAACGGCCGATAAATCTCGCGATACTATTGAAACTACTACTCCCAACAGGCAAAGCGGCTTCTGGTCACCAGCCTATGCCCGCTGGTCTGGAGGGCCCCCAGCATGCCTCGAGGCGCGAAAGGCCGCCTGGGCACCGTAGTTCTCCTTGACGCCTAGCGGTATTGCCAGCGCGGCGGAGGCGGCTCACTTGCCTTCAGCCAGTGTGTTCAGTGAGGGCGAGCGGAGGTGGAGGAAGGTCATGGAACTGGAGAAGCGTGAGTTGGCACGGTCTACGTGATAAAGGCAGGTGGCACCTTGGCACAGGGCTGAATTAAGTAAATGGGCTGGTGTTGCAGTCTCTCCAGAGACACTGCTATCTTTGTGTCCGCGATAGCAGGAGGCAGCATCCGGTCCTAGCCTAGTACCCATTCTTGCCCTCAACACCTGCCGCCATCTCCACCATGCAGTCCCGGGAAGATGCTCCGCGCTCCCGCCGCCTTGCCAGTCCCCGTGGTGGGAAACGACCCAAAAGGATTCACAAGTCCACGGTTTCGGCTTTTTTCACCGGCCCGGAAGAGCTGAAAGACACTGCTCATTGTGCAGCCCTGCTGGCACAGCTCAAGTCCTTCTATGATGCGCGGCTGCTATGTGATGTGACCATCGAGGTAGTGATGCCTGGTAGTGGGCCTGGCACAGGCCGCCTCTTCCCTTGCAACCGCAATGTGCTGGCTGCCTCATGTCCTTACTTCAAGAGCATGTTCACTGGCGGCATGTACGAGAGCCAGCAGGCGAATGTGACCATGCACGATGTGGATGCCGAGTCCTTTGAGGTGTTGGTTGAATATTGCTACACGGGTCGTGTGTCTCTGAGTGAAGCCAACGTGCAGCGCCTTTATGCCGCCTCTGACATGCTACAGCTGGAGTATGTTCGGGAAGCCTGTGCCTCCTTCCTAGCCCGCCGCCTTGACCTGGCTAACTGCACCGCCATCCTCAAGTTTGCTGATGCCTTCGGCCATCGCAAGTTGCGATCACAGGCCCAGTCCTTTATAGCTCACAATTTCAAGCAGCTCAGCCGGATGGGTCCGATTCGGGAGGAGACTCTGGCAGATCTGACTCTGGCCCAGCTGCTGGGTGTCCTGCGCCTGGATAGTCTAAACATCGAGCAGGAACAGACAGTGTGTCATGTGGCCATGCAGTGGTTGGAGGCGGCTCCCAAGGACCGGGGTCCCAGCGCTGCAGAAGTCTTCAAGTGTGTCCGCTGGACACACTTCACTGATGCAGATCAGGATTACCTGAAAGGGCTTCTGACCAACACCACTGTGAACAAGTACTGTCTGGACCTTATCAAAGGGGCCCTGCAGATGCGATATGGTGACATGTTGTACAAGTCTGTGGTGCCAAAGCCAGGGTGCAGCAGCAGCAGCTATGTTGTATCCACAGCAGAAAATCCACCCCAGAGGCTGGGGGTGTGTGCCAAGAAGATGGTGATCTTCGTTGGGCACCCTAGAGATCCCTTTCTGTGCTGTGACCCATACTCTGGTGATATTTTCAAAGTGCCGTCACCTTTGACTTGCCTTGCTCACACTCGGACAGTAACCACCCTAGCAGTCTGTATCTCTCCGGACTATGACATCTATCTAGCTGCCCAGCCAAGGAAAGACCTCTGGGTGTATAAACCAGCCCAGAATAGTTGGCAGCAACTTGCAGATCGCTTGCTCTGTCGTGAGGGCATGGATGTGGCCTACCTCAGTGGCTACATTTACATCTTGGGTGGGCGAGACCCTATTACTGGACTTAAATTGAAGGAAGTGGAATGCTACAGTGTTCAGAGGAACCAGTGGGCCCTTGTGGCTCCATTACCCCATTCCTTTATCTCCTTTGACCTAATGGTAATTCAGAACTATCTTTATGCTCTCAACAGTAAGCGCATGTTCTGCTATGATCCTAGCCACAATATGTGGCTGAAGTGTGTTTCCCTTAAGCGCCATGACTTTCAGGAAGCTTGTGTCTTCAATGATGAGATCTATTGCATCTGTGACATCCCAGTCATGAAGGTCTACAATCCAGTCAGAGGAGAGTGGAGACAGATTAATAATATTCCTTTGGTGTCAGAGACCACCAACTATCGGATCATCAATCATGATAAAAAATTGTTGTTGATCACCTCACGCACGCCACAGTGGAAAAAGAACCGGGTGACTGTCTATGAATATGACATTAGCAGGGACCAGTGGATTAATATAGGTACCACATTAGGCCTCTTCCAATTTGATTCTAACTTTTTTTGCCTCTCAGCTCGTGTTTATCTTTCCTGCCTTGAGCCTGGTCAGAGTTTCCTCACTGAGGAAGAGGAGATACCAAGTGAATCTAGTACTGAATGGGATTTAGGTGGATTCAGTGAGCTTGATTCAGAGACAGGAAGTTCAAGTTCTTTATCTGATGATGATTTGTGGGTCCAGGTAGCGCCTCAGTGATATGCACAGGATCAGCAGTTTGTTGTAGCTACGTTGAGACACTAAGGTTTTACTGCTTTGGAAAGTATCTTAAAGAAATACCTTTTCCCTTTACAGGAAAAAAGAAAGGTTGGTTGATTTCAGGTTTTATTTAAAAAAATATTGTTTGAAAGACTAATGTAATTTAATGTTAGAGAATTTAAGCACTCCAAAAAATAAACCTATTTAATAATTTACTGTGCTAAAAGTCCAGTATTGATTTGATTGTGTGGTATGTTTATGTTTGATTATGCTAATTTTGCCTTGCATTTTGTTTAGCGCCACAAGTACATTTTGTTTAGCGCCACAAGTACAGAAAACTGAGTGGATAGGAATTACTAGATATGGTTTTGAAAGTATATATTTTCCTTGAGAACAGTATTAGATTTCCAAAACTTTAAACTGAATTTTTACAAAGTGTGTCCTAACCTAAATGTATTTTACTAAGTTTTAGTTTAGTTTCCTCCTTTTTTGTGGAGAAAAAAAAGTGCACATTTGTTTAATGTGACTGAATGCTGATTTGTAATGTTACTGAATGTAATATTTTATAGAATGGCATTCACTGATAGTAAAAACAAAATAAACCAGGATTTTACTCTTGGAAAAGAAATTTCAGTTTTAAATTTGTAATATAAAATGTGTATTTGCAAATAGTGACCAATTTTTTATCTAAAAATAATTCCATTCTAGCAGTGTCACCTGTCATCTACAAAGCTTAAAAACCCAGTAACTTGCTTTGTATGTTCAAGTTTTTTCATCTATACGTGGTACATGCTTCATTGAATTAGAGGAATAATCCTTTTTTTCACTGGACATGATTATGTAAATTTTTATCCATTGTCTTAACTTATTGTGATTCTTAAAATATTTTGGCTATATAGTTTTAGTGTTCATCTTAGAAGATCGGTCAGCAAGATGTGATCATTCTTTACTGTTTTGCGAGGCAATACTGGTTTTGAAAATATGTATAAGCTAAGAACAGTATTTTATTGATTAATAGTTATTGTATCTATCAACTATAAAATCAAGTGCCAGAAAAGAATTTTAAAACTCTAAGTTTTAAGTATAGAACTGTTTTGTGTAGCACTGAAATAGTGTCAGTTTTGTAAGTCACTAAATGTTATTATCAGCTTAAAGGTATTTTTGTACTAAAACTTTACAGTTCAATAACATAAGTGGATGATGGCATTTGGGGCCAGTAGTGAAAGTATATTTCGTCTAAAATATTTCCAGTGGTACTTATGAAACACAGTGGTACACATGGTTATTTTATTAGGGTATTTGTATCTCATCTGTGTTTCTTTGTGAATTAATGTTCCGGTCTTTGTTTCTGTCACTGTATGTAAGAAAAAGTACAGAAATAGAGACTACATCACATAAAACCGACATTGTTAAATACAGGAAAATATAAATTCTTAATTACCTCTTAAGGTTTACTAGCTGTGGTTATTATTTGTATACATAATACATGACCAGATGCTTATAGTGTTTAAAATTTTCTATACCCAATTAGAATTATCTTCATTTAGTAACATGCTAATTCCTCTTCTATGTGTATTTGCTGGTACCAGAATACTAACATTTCATACACCCTGGCAGAGTGCTGAGGAGTGTGCTCTTACAGTTGGGAAACTGAATTTTTTAATGAAATACCATAGAATGAAAATGAAGAGAGGACAACACACAAGGTTTAAAAAAAATCTTCTCAGCCATTTTTATTGGCCATTTTTAAGAGTCTACAGAACATTCCCATTTAATATTTTTAGTGAAATAAGATGCTTTCTTAGCAGTATATGTTCCTTTAAAAGATCAGACATACTTTTAGTTGGCTAGGGCTAAATTTTGTTCCATTTGCCATCAAGGGTGTTATAAGCACTGTACTTATCACAAAGCCTTTTCTCAGTAGTGTTATTTTTTACCAACTTTTTCTTTACCAGTAACTTCTTTTCGATAGCTTTTTGTCTTTTCGTGTTGAAATAGGACATTGTTGATTTCATCTATATTATTCATCTGCAGAACTAAGGTATGTAACCAATTTATAAAAGACAGATTCTCCAATTTGTCATTTTCAACCTTTCATTTAAAGTCTAAGACAAATGGTAGTAATATCTTTATTGACAAAGAGATTTCTTGGGAAGAATTTTGGTTTTGTGATATATTTGGGAATTAGGGAATAGATGTTAACTATTATTTTATAGATAAGTGATTTGTATGTGGTTAGTTACAAATAAAACTGGTACTAAAACCCTGACTTTCTGACTTTTTAATTCAGTGTTTCTGTTGAATGTATCCAACCCTTGCTTCTGCAGTGAATGACATAACTAGCAGTGTTGAAATCCCTTCTTAACAGAAAAGCACCCTTGTCTTTGTTTTCCAATTAATCATTACATCTTTTAGCAAATTCTCAATACAGTGTTGTTTGCAGACTCCTATTATTAGATGTGGAATTACCTTAATTATCTTGTGTATCTGTTTCTGTACTCTGAAAAGCTGAAAGGGCCCAAATTTTTGCAAGTTCTTTTTAGTTCAAATGATGTGGCATTAAAGCTTCCAAAAGGATGAAATAGAAGTTAATTTAACAATTAGCTTGTCTATATATGGATTAAATATTGAAGTTAACTTTTTGTTTTTAGTTGAGCTGGAATTTAAAAATTGTTCATACCTAATCTTGTTGAGAATCTTGGAAAAGCTTTTAATCTATTCTCCCCACAAGGCAAGTATTTATAATTTAATATTTTAAATTATTTATGACACTTTTGAAGCTCATCAGACACAAAGTAAGTGCACTGTGGCAGTCTCTCTTTCTCATACCTGCTTAAAAACTTCCACACCCTTTTCATCATTCTAACTAACTTTAAAGGAACATTTATTTTAATAAATTCGATAAAGCAGGATAGTGTTAAGAGGCAGAATTATTTATAGAAAATGTATCAGTAGAATCCCAAGAGAATTAATATTATTCTTAGAACCAAAAAAAGGGTTCAATATATATAAACTAATTTAATAGTAATATAAAAACATAATTAAAAAATTCTGTTTACAAAAGCTGAGTACCATGAGTAGCATGAAAATAGGTTTTCAGAGTACCATGGAAGCAATAGGTTTTGTGCAGAATTGGGAGAAGGACCCCCTCCTTGACACTGAGCCAGATATCTCCTGGGCCTCTTATCAAACTTCCATTCCTCACATCTTTAAACCTTGACTCAACATTGAGGCACAGGGAGAGAAGGGAACATATGTTTTGCATAACATTCTGTCTATATCTCAGATATATTTTCTCCTAAAGCAGCTTGTGGGGAGTCATCTATCTCTACTGGAGTCAAACTTGTACATTCTTATTCCTAAAGCTAAAATTGTTGCTTAGAACCAAAACCGTTTCTCAATCAGGAATATTTTTTTGCGGGGGGTACACTAATCATTAATTCTGGGAACACCAGTTAAAACAGACTTCATGTAAATATCAGGCAGTTTTTCTTTTTTTTTTTTTTTTGGTCCAGTATATAATTTTTAAAAAATTTTATTGATTATGCTGTTACAGTTGTTCTATTCCCCCTTTCATTCCCCTCCACCCTACCCCCCATCCCCACCATTACCCCCCCTTTAGTTTATGACCATGTGTCTCAAGTCCTTCAGATTCTATATTTCCCATGCTATTCTTGCCCCCCCCCCGTCTATTTTCTACCTACTGTCTATGCTACTTATTTTCTGTACCTTCTCTCCCCTTATCCTCCTCCCACTCCCCTGTTGCTAACCCTTCTTGAGATCTTCATTTCTATGTTTCCACTCCTATCTAGCTGTCCTTTTAGTTTGCTTTCATTTTAGGTGTGGTTGTTAATAACTGTGAGTTTGTTGTCCTTTCACTGTTCATGTTTCTTTAACTTCTTTTTCTTAGATAAGTCCCTTTAACATTTCATATAATAAGGGCTTGGTGATGATGGACTCCTTGAATTTGATCTTATCTGAGAAACACTTTATCTGCCCTTTAATTCTAAATGAAAACTTTGCTGGATTGAGCAATCTTGGTTGTAGGTCTTTGGATTTCATGACTTGGCATACTTCTTTCCAGCCCCTTCTTGCCTGTAAGGTCTCTTGAGAAATCAGCTGACAGTCTGATGGGAACTCCTTTGTAGGTGACTGTCCCCTTATCTCTTGCTGCTTCTAGAATTCTCTCCTTCATTTTAATCTTGGCTAATGTAATGATGATGTGCCTTGGTGTGTTCCTCCTTGGGTCCAACTTCTTTGGGACTCTCTGAGCTTCCTGGATTTCCTGGAAGTCTACTTCCTTTGCCAGATTGGGGAAGTTCTCCTTTATTATTTGTTCAAATAAGTTTTCCACTGGTGGCTGTGCCTTTCCCCCTTCTGGTACCCCTATAATTCGGATGTTGGAGCATTTAAAAGGCAGTTTTTCTTCCAAAACAGGCATGTTTGTGTGTTAAAGAAAGAGAAGAGCTTGTACTCTCAATTGTAAACAATATTACCTTAATTTAGATCATCTTAAGAAAATAAAGTAGAATTTTTTGCCCATTGTAACTGAAAAACCCAGCAATGTCATTTATTGCAGGCACAGCCTGAACCAGAATCTCAGTGTCTTCAGGACCTTCTTTGTACAGAGAAGATCTCACAGATGTCTTCTCTCACTTTATACGTTAGTTAGGATCTAGGTGTGGTTATATATACAGAGACCTGACTTTTAATAAGACATTTCTCATATAAAAGTTCAATCTACTATTTTATCCCTGATCTAGAAACCATTTGGGTTCAGGCTTTTCTGTTTTCCTTTTCAGCTTGCTTAGGAGTGTTGTCCTGGTCCACATGGTACAAGTTGGTTCACCCTTGTGGGCATATTCTAGTCATGAGGAAGCGGGGAAGGAGGTGGGACATGACTCTTTTCTGTAAGGGAAGTTGGGCACATGGCATTGGTCAGATGTTAACCACATGGTCACATCTTTCACAGCGGTGCTTTGGAGAGGCAGTTTTTATTCTGGGTTAATATGTATATAGTTAAAGTTCAGGGACTCCTTATTAAATGGGCAACAAAGGTTATTAGGTTAAGTAGCAATCCACCATACCATGTGTCAGGCCAGATTTTATCACATGGCAGCCAAAGTGGTATCACCATCCGAGGAGTTACTACAGTTGACACAACATGGACCGGCCTCCCACCCAGGAAAGAGAGAGCTTCCTAGGTTCTTGCTGTTGCTCTGTACAGAAAAGGCAAGGGAACTTGACCTTGTTTTGATCACCTAAAACTTTAAATAGACTCTTGCATATTGGTAACCTAGATCATGAATCAAAGTCTAGTCTTAGCATTATATCATGGAATGTTCCAACTTCCCAAAGGGAAAGAAAACTAAAAAATGGCTCTGTATAATCAATTGCACTATTAATTATCTTAATAATTGTTGCTTCTGTTAAATAAGAGATAAAAGAATTAATAGAGGAATAAAAACTGACAATTTCTTAGAGCAAGCTAGGCTATTTAGCAACATTCTAGCATTTTCTGTGCCTAGATCATTTGTGCTATGTGAGTGTAATCTACTCCTCTCCCACTCTGTTGAAACGCAGACCATTAGCCACAATAGTCTAATCAAACCTTAGTTTCTTGTGCTTGCTTTGGCAGCACATATACTAAAATTGGAAGGATACAGAGAAGATTAACATGGCCCCTGTGCAAGGATAACATGCAAATTCGTGAAATGTTCCATATTTTTTAAAAAACTTGATTGATGAATTCTTATAATGACTTCAGGTTAATCATGTCCCATTTTATGTTTGTGAATAATTGCTTCTGTCACATATGTGATATAACTTTTATCATTATAACTTTCCTTACAAATATGCATATTTATTTTAAAAACACATTCAACCCTTGTTTTCATAAAGAATCCTAACCTCTGCTAGCAAATAAGGAGTAAGTAGTATTTCAGTTGTAGTTCTGTTTCTATTCTTATGTTAACAAAGACTATAAGACTCCATTTTCTGTTTCACTTCTACTAAATCTCTTAGAAGCCTAAGGGCAAGAATTTAAATATATGCTGTGACTGGATTTTTCTCCATATTTTGTACTTACACTGCTTGTTTTATATCACAGTCCCATTGCTTTCCTGTAAGGCCTGCCTCACATGCTGGAATTATTCAGTTTATTGATTTGTTTACTCTTTATTATGTTATGTGTCTCCTGCACTAGAAGGTGCCCTCCATCATGGAAGGACCACATCTTTTTTTCCCACAGATCCTAACATAGAGCCAGGAACAGCATAGGCACTTGATGAATATTTGTTGAACAAAGAAATAAATGTATTTGGTGCTTGCTTGCATTTACATGAGAAACCATTGCATTTAGAGCTCTCATCTTTCTGTCAATTTTCCTGCTTTGAGGGAGTGCTATTATTAAACCCTTTTGCCTGGTTGTCATAGCAACCCTCTGGTCTCCAGTGCTACAGGTTACTTCTAATGGGCATATCCTTGCCAGACTACCAAATACTCAGTATTTTCAACTATGGGATAATGATGCTATTATAAATCACATTTCTCACAGTATATATTTCTGTCTTCTATAAAAATGGTAAAGAATTAGAAAGTAAATATGTTCAAACCAATGCAGGCTCGGGAAAATAAAGCAGCGTGACACATTTCAGTTCCTAACCTTTTCATATTCTCTCAAGTTCGTCACCATTTCACAAGCACATGTGAATTCATTGGGTTTTCTGTCCATGTTTTTAAGAAAGTTTTGAAAGTTAGTTGCTATAAGACAAACTCTAAAGAGCTCTGGTAGAGCTTGTGTTTTTCTTCTCCTTGCTCATTTCTTAAATTTCATGTTAAATCAGCAAATGACAGTAGTGTTACAAAAACAGATTTGCTCTGAAATGGTCCAAAATCAGGTACTTCCCTCTCCCATTCCTTCCACTCACATGTTAGTGGCAGGAAGTGAGACAGGTTTTATTAAACTGAATTAGTTATCATAGAAAACTCATTATCAGTTCAATAAAACAGGGTGCATATGGGCCCTCAACTAGCCATAAATGTAGTTTTTAAAAGGGAGAGTCTATTTTCTAATGGTGGATACTCTAAGGAGATTTTACGTGTATGTTTTGCTATATTTTCTCTTCTGCAAGTTTTGGTCACATGCTAGGGAGAGTCAGGAACCACCCAGGTCCAACATAGATCTCATAATAAATATTTCATTACACACTTCCTCTGTGCATTTCTAATTGTAATACCGATTAGTAAACAATTGCATGACTTGGCCTGGCCAGGTAGTTCAGTCGGTTAGAACGTCATCTCAATAGTCAATGTTGTGGATTGGATCTTGGGTTAGCACACATGCAAGACTCAAACAATGAATACATAAGTAACTGGAACAACAAATTGGTGTTTTCTCTCTCTTCCCCTTTCTCTCTTAAGTCAATTTGTTTTTATTACTGCTGTGTATCAAGACCATTGAGGCCCTAGTGGTTCGATTTAATTTTTAAAAGATTTTATTTATTATTTATTTTAACTATAGTTTATTGATTATGCTATTACAGTTGCCCCATTTCTTCCCCGTTACTGCCCCTCTGCCCTGCACCACCCCACCCTCCAGCATTCTCCCCTCCCTTAGTTCATGTCCATGGGTTGTACATATAAGTTCTTTGGCTTCTCTATTTCCTATACTGTTCTTAACCTCCCCCTGTCTATTTTGTACCTACCAGTTATGCTTCTTATTCCCTGTACCTTTTCACCCATTCTCCCCACCCCACTGATAACCCTCCATGTGATCTCCATTTCTGTGATTCTGTTCTTGCTCTAGTTTTTTGCTTAGTCTTTGCTTTTGTTTTTTTAGGATTAGTTGTTGATAGTTATAAGTTTATTGTCATTTTACTTCTTTTTGATCTTCTATTTCTAAATCCCTTTAACATTTCATATAATAAGGGCTTGGTGAGGATGAACTCTGTGAACCTGACCTTACCTGAAAAGTAGTTTATCTGCCCTTCCATTCTAAATGATAGCTTTGCTGGATAGAGTCATCTTGAATGTAGGTGATTGCCTTTCATGACTTGTAATACTTCTTTCCAGCCCTTTCTTGACAGCAACGTTTCTTTTCTTATGGGAACTCTTTTGTAGTTCTCTCCTTTTCTCTTGCTGCTTTTAAGATTCTCTCCTCTTTGATCTTGACTAATGTAATTATGGTGTGCCTACTGTTGTGTTCCTCCTTGGGTCCAACTTCTTTGGGACTCTCTGAGCTTCCTGAACTTCCTGGAAGTCTCTTTCCTTTGCCAGATTAAGGAAGTTATTCATTATTTTTTCAAATAAGTTTTTAATATAGCTTGTTCTTCCTCTTCTCTTTCTGGCATCTCTATGACTCAAATGTTGACACACTTAAAGTTGTCCGAGAGGTTCCTAAGCCTCTCCTTATTTTTTTAAATTCTTATTCATTCTTTTCCAGTTGTATGCTTATTTCTTCCTTTTGTTCCAAATTGTTGATTTGAATCCCAGTTTAATTCCCTTCACTGTTTATCCCTGTACATTTTCCTTTATTTTACTTTGTGTAGCCTTCATTTCTTCCTTCATTTTGCAACTGAACTCAACCAATTCTGTGAGCATCCTGATTACCAGTGTTTTGATTACGAGTGTTTTGATGCAGTGTTCTGCATCAGGCAGGTTGTCTATTTCCTTGTCGCTTAGTCCTTTTTCTGGAGTTTTAATTCATTCTTCATTTGGGCTATATATCTTTGTCTCAGTGCACCTATTATGTTGTGAGGGGGCTGAGCCTTAGGTATTTACCAGGGTGGAATACCCTCTTTGTGCATTGTATCATTGTCTATGGGGGAGGGGTCAGAGAGGGAACAATACCACTCACTCACTCTGCCCTAGCCCCACTTTCCAACCAACTCTCCTGTGAGACTGGGAGTTTCTCCTGCCTTCACAACCCCCACAATGTTTTATAGCTACAGGTTTTGAGTCTTTAGTTTCCAAATCAGCCAGCCCCACCTTGCCCATGTGATCTGCTGCCTTGCCACAGGTACTCTCCACCCCTGCTACCAGTCTGGATGAATGTTTCTTTAACTCCTTGGTTGTCAGAGATTAATGCAGTTTAATTTTCTGGCAGTTCTAGTTGTTTATTGTTTTTAAATTGGTTGTTATTCTTCTGGTTGTGCGAGGAAGCAAAGCTTTTCTGCCTATGCCTCCATCTTGGCTGACTTTTAAAAAAGAGTCAATTTTTAAAAGGCTGACTCAATTTTTAAAAAAACAATTGCATAACTTTATTTAAAAGAAATTATAGTATGTTGCAGTTGCCTGGGCTTTGACACTATAAAAGTAGTAACCACATCAATATATTCAACCATCTTCAATAAGTAATATATAACTAAGTGAAATAAGTCAGTCAGAGACAGACAAATACCATATAATTTCACTTATATGTGAAATCTAAAAAATATAAATGAACAAACAAAACAGAAACAGACTTACAGATATAGAGAACAGACTGGTGGTTGCTGTGGGTGAGGGAGGAGAAGATAATTGGATAAAACAAATGAAGGGATCAGATGAAGAACATATGTGCATGACCCATGCACATGGGCAACTGTGGGGTGGGGGCTGGGTTGAGGTGGGCAAAGGGGGAAGAAGTCCAGATTTGCCAATGATACCTCAAACAAAGGTTTGAGCTCCAAAATATATACGGAACTCTCACAACTCCAATTAAACAGGACTTGTTTAATTAGAAAACAGGAAGACAAACAATCCAATTAAAAAAATCAGCGGAGGACCCAAACAGATACTTCTCCAAGAAGGACATACAGAGGACCCAGAGACATGAAAAAATGCTTAATGTCACTGGCCATTAGAGAGATGCAAATTAAAACCACAATGAGATATCACCTCACATTGGTCAGAATGGTCACCATTAAAAATCAACAAACAACTGGTGCTGGTGAGGTTGTAGAGAAGAGGGAACCCTAGTGCACTATTGGTAGAAATGCAAACTGGTGCAGCCATTGTGGAAAATAGTGTGGAATTTCCTCAAAAAATTAAAGATGGAACTGCCTTTCAATTCAGTGATCCTCCTGCTGGGATTTTACCCTAAGAACCCTGAATCACCAATTCAAAAGAACCTATGCACCCCAATATTCATAGCACAATTTACAATAGCCAAGTGCTGGAAACAGCCTAAGTGCCAATCAGTAAATATGTGGATCAAAAAACTGTGGAATATTAATAGAATACTATGCAGCAGAAAGAAGGAACTCCTACCCTTTGCAACAGTATGGATGGAACTGGAGAATATTATATTAACTGAAATAAGCTAGATGGTGAAAGACAAATACCATATGATCTCACCCATAAGTGGAACCTAATCAACAAAACAAACAAATGAACCAAATATATCTAGAGACATTGAAATAAAGAACAAACTGACAGTGACCAAAATGGGGGTCCATAACGGAGGAAAGAAGGGGAGGGAGCAAGCAAAGTAACACAAATAGAGGACTCATGGGCATGGACAAGGATGGAGGAATAGACCGTGGGAGTGGAGGGGACAGGGTAGGGGTGAGAATGGAAAAAATGATGGGACAACTATAACTGAACAACAATAAAAAACAAAAAAGGAAAGTATGTGGAATATTATCCAGTATAGATCATATGTTGGGCCATAAAACAATGGCTTTTTAAAAATTTGACACCAAAAGCAAAGGCAACAAAAGCAAAAAATAGAAAGTGGGACTATATGAAACTAAAAAGCTTCTGCACAGCAAAGGAAATAATCAACAAAATATGAAACTAGAGAAAATATTTCCTAACCATGTATCTGATAAGAGGTTAAAATCTACAATATATAAGGAACTCATACAACTCAATGGCAAAATAAATAAACCAAATTTAAAAAATGGGCAGCTGATGTGAATAGACATCTTTCCAAAGCAGTTATCTACATGACCAGTAGGTGTGGTCAGGGCTCTACCTGCAGGCTCCTCCCCGCCACCAGCCCACCACAAAAGAGAATAAGTCTACCAAGACATGATCTGCTTGGGGAGGAAAGGTGGCCGACCTCTCAAAGGAGAAGGGCCAAGAGCCTTTTCCTTAAAGAGCTTTTATTGGGTTTCTTTTACACAGGAATACAAGTAAAGCTCATTAATCATCGTCAGGCAGTAAGGATCAAACAATAGATAACATTCAAAGAACTCTGAGGGCCCATTTTGAGTCAGGGTCAGGTAGCTAAATGGCCATAAAACTTTGGGGAACATATTCGCTTCTTGCTTGGACCCTTATCATTTAGTTGAGAGCATTCTAAACAAAGTTTTCACAGGATTTTACATATTCTTTCTTAGGTCTGATCACCCTAGGGAACCCGCCTTTTCCAGCACTGAGTGGCACCCACCACTGGCATTGTTCCAGGCTTAAGGCAGGGGAAGTAAGGCAGCCAAGAGATTAGGAGACTTCTTGCAGACAGAATGAGGACTCAGGTTATGTCAAAGCTGAGGGGCAAAGGTCCATCACCCTCTTTTGCTATCGCCCCCCCAAGTCCTTCCCGAGGGCCTCTCCATGATCATGCCTGTCTTAGGTCATTACCCTCTTGGGGAATCTTACCCATCACTGGCTAACTGATCAAGCACTGAGGGCTAGTTATGGATGAAGTAAAAGGAGCAGAAGCGGTGATCCTCTCAGGGAGGTAAGCTTTGTCTCCTTGTGGCTTGGGTCCAAAGATTGCTCACTCAGCCTTAACCACGGGGGGGGGGGGGGGGGGGTGGAGGTTCAGCTTCTGAAACTAGGCAGAGCAGTTCCCAACAAGTAGGTATATGGAAAAGTGTTCAACATCACCATCATTAGGAAATACAAATCAAAACCACAATGAAATATCACTTCTCCCCTGTCAGGATGGCTAGTGTCTAAAAGACAAGTAATAAGTGTTGGAGATAGTTTGGGGGAAAAAGGAATCTTTCAGCATTATTGGTGGGAATGTAAACCAGTGTAGCCATTATTGAAAACAGCATGGAGGTTCCTTAAGACATTAAAGCTAGAACTACCATAAGATCCAGCATATGCACTTGTGGATATATATTCAAAGGAAACATACATCTCTAAGATCTTTTTTGAGATTAGATAGATATCTGGATTCCTATGTTTATTGCAGCATTATTCAAAATAGTCCAGATATGACAACAATCTAAATGTCCATCAATGGATAAATGGATAAAAACTGTGTATATATATATATATATATATATATATATATATATATATATAATGGATTATTATTCATCCTTTAAAAAGAAAGAAATCCAGCTTTGACTGTTGGGGACCACTTTGTGTGGTATCAGAAACTGTAAGCCTGCACAAGCAAGGCCTTGCCTGTAAGTCTCAACTGGATTGTCAGGAATGCCAGTGGCAGGCATGACTGGATACTTACACCTGAGGTTTCCTGTGGGAAATCAGGCCTGAAGGCTACATTGTATCCTTTGAAGTCTTGCTTTGCTTTATATAGCCCTGTTGGTATAAACCAGATATTTAAGTTCAAAGCATACGGGAGTGAACTCCTAATCTCATGAACCATGCCTTAACAACCCTCTGGCTTCAGCATATCTAACAGACCCTGACCTGAGGCAGATGCCTGTGTTTCCTCAGTTGCTATCTATAGATAATATCTGTTTTCTATAACTATGGTCTTTGGACATTGATTGATGAGGTTTGCATGCATACTGTATACCCCTGTGCATACCAATCCCAATAAGAGCCATTTTGGAGACGAGCTCAGAGCATTCTCCACTAGAGGGAACTACCACCCCCTTTTCTATTGGAACAACAGATTGTGTCCAGGATTACTCATCCTCATCCTCGGGGACCAGGAGAGCTCCTCAGGATGGGGCATCCTACATCTGGTACCCAACATGGGGCCCTCAATTTGAGACCTGCATTGGTGGAGAGGCTTTGAGCCATTATCTCAGAAGGCATATCTAGACAGATGGGATTTGGCACCTTTCATCCCCCAGTAAAGGATAGTGGCACCAGCAAGCACTTTTGGTTATGCTTCCAGTGTGTCTGACATAAGGGCAAGGGGAATTTCCTCCAGGGCTACCTCTCTTCTTGCAGCCGTTTTGCTTTCAGTTCATCTTCTTTCCTCTTTCTGCCTCTAGGTATACTAGGAAGTTACCCTCAGCTCAATAGCTAATAGTTAGGACTTAAATGAGTGCTCCAATCCCTTAAATGAGGACTCCAAAGAAAAGAGGCATTTCCTCTCACCAGCCTGAGTTCACAGGTGTCCCTATATGAGTGGGGGCCTTGCAGAGGTGTCTGGGGTCAAACCCTAAGATATGCAGGGCCTCATAGGGAACTCCAATAACTGTAATATAACTTTTGGCTCGTCCAGGGAAGTATGATATAAGAGTTGGTCACTCAGCCATCTGAGTCCTCCCAGATGTTATAGACAACTGGGAGAGAAACTGAAGCATGTAAGAGAGGCAGGGATGACCAAGGGGTGATACCCTTGGGAGCCATCCTCACAAGCATCACACTTCAACCCACTACATCCATTTCATTCCCCAGCAGTCAGTCAGAAGAAGCTTACAAAACTAGATAAGTGGAGTGAGGGTGAGGGAAGACAAAACCAAAAGTAAAACTATCCCAGCTGCCAATATGAGCTTGGGACTTTCCAAGGGGCAAGAGATATATTTTTGGCTGCTTCAGCAGCTTCTTAAGGTTGAGAGATGTCAGGTTAAAGAACAGAATTTAATTATCTTATTACAGACAGTAAAGAGCTACTGTCCGTGGCTCCCAGATAAAGGCTCTTTAGATTTAGAAGTATGGGAAAACATGGGGCAAAAACTGAAGTGGTATGAGGAAAACAGGACCCTTACAGGACATCAGAATTTATTAACCTGGAGCCTAATTGGAATGGCTCTTGCCCCTATTCATACTAGAAACTCAAAATCAGGAAAGTTTAGACACAAGAGAAGGGACCCATAGGATGGCGGTGGGTGTGGTTACCAAACTGAATAATAAAAACCCACCACTGCAAATGGAGAAGAATGGTGGCTTTTCTAGCCCTCCTTCGGCTCCACCATGGGACAACCCCCTCCTCCCCCTCCTCCTCCTCTATTAGATCTATCTTCAACCCTTAGCTAGACTACTACCGCCATGCAACAATGTCTCTGAGAGGCTGTGAAAGCTGGAGACTGGAAAGCTCTGTCTGCTTTCCTTGTTGTCACTAAACAGTGCAGGCAGCCAACGAATAAACCTTTGCCTTTTGAAATATACAAAGATTTAAAAAGGGTATTAAAGACAAGGGCTTCAGTTACCCTACATTATGGTGCTCACGTTAGCCATCACTGAAGGATATCAGATGGCAACTTGTGATTGGATTGCCCTAGCTCAGACTGTCTATGCCCACCCAATTTACTATATGATATTCAGAATATAGTGATTGCTTCTGCTGCCAAGTGGGTGAGAATAACAGCAGCAGAAACCCAGTCTGACTTAATGTGCTTCTTGGAACTGATCAATATGAATCTGCTGAAGAGCAGGTGAAAATGGACCCTCAAGCTTTCTCCCAATGCCCAGGATGCTTTCTGTGCCCTAAAGATGGTTCTGGAAGCTAATGCTCAGGGGCCAGGCTCCTTCATTAATATTTGGAAAGGAGCTATGGAGGCTTATTTAGATTTTGTTCACAGACTATAAGTGGCAATATAAAAATAGGTTGAAAGTCAGGAAGCAGCTGAGACCCTTTTATTATAATTGGCTTATAAAAATGCAAATAATGATTATAAGGCTGTACTCAATCCTCTCAGACTAACCACCATTGATGTTAATAAATTTATCAAAGCTTGCCAAAATGTTGGCATGGGGCAATATCGAGCCATGTTGCTAGTGTCTGTGATAAAGAAGGAAGTTAAATGCTTTAATTGTGGCAGACCAAGACACACCTGTCAAGGAGTGCCAAAAAACACAACAGAATAACCACCAAAACCCACCCACTAAAGACTGCCCATGATGTGGCAAAAGGAAATATTGTGCCAGTCAATGTAGATCCAGATATGGAAAAAAAGGGCAAAACCACTTCCACCTCAAGGAAATGGGCAGAGGGGCCGGAACTCCGGTGTCCCCAACTCCAACAGTTTTCTTTTTTTAATTAATTAATTTTTTAAATTTAATTATTGTTCAAGTACAGTTTTCTGTTTTTACTCCCATCCCAGCCCCCTCCAGTGCTCCCCACCCCCCTCCCATGTCCACCCCCTTAGTTGTTGTCCATGTGTCCTTTATACTAGTTCCTGTAAATCCTTCCCCTTTTCCCCCTGAAATTCCATCCCCTCTCCCCTCTGGTCACTGTCCCCCTGTTCTCTATTTCAGTGTCTTTGTTTTTATTTGGCTTGCTTGTTTGTTTTGTTGTTTAGCTTCCTGTTAAAGGTGAGATCATATGGTATTTATCTTTCAACACCTGGCTTATTTCACTCAGCATAATGCTTTCCAGTTCCATCCATGCTGTTGCAAAGGGTAGGAGGGCCTTCTTTCTTTCTGCTGCATAGAATTCCACTGTGTAAATGTACCATAATTTTCTGATCCATTCATTTACTGACAGGCACCTAGGTTGCTTCCAGCTCTTGGCTATTGTAAATTGTGCTGCTATGAACATTGGGGTGCATAGGTTCTTTTGGATTGGTGTTTTAGGGTTTTTAGGATATAATCCCAGCAGTGGAATTGCTGGGTCAAAAGGCAGGTCCATTTTTAGTTTTCTGAGAAAATTCCATACTGTTTTCCATAGTGGTTGTACCAGTCTGCAATCCCACCAACAGTGGATTAGGGTCCCCTCTTGTCCACACCCTCTCCAACACTTGTTTGTTGCTTTGTTTATGATGGCCATGCTAACCGGTGTAAAGTGGTATCTCACTGTGGTTTTAATCTGCATCTCTCTGATAGCTAGTGGTATTGAGCATCTTTTCTCTGGATCTTCTGTATGTTCTCCTTGGAGAAGTGTCTAACAGTTTTCTAAGCAGCAGCAACCAATTGTTTTGGACTCAGGAATATGCTGTCGCAGGTTATCCTGCACCACCACAAAGGAAAGTGCAGGATTGGATTTGGTCACTATCTAAGAACTCATCTTAAAAAAAAAAATAACAGGATAACATCCTCATAGCTCCTGCAGTAGCATGGGGACCATTGCCTGAGGGCACTGTTGGATTGATTTTAGGAAGATCTAGCATTACTGCTAAAGGGATTTTAGTTCAGCCCAGAGTAATTCATTCTGATTATCAGGGAGAAATCAAAATTATGATTAGAGCCTTTGATATCATGTTGTTTCTGCCCAAACTCATATAGCCCAACTTCTTCTTCTTCCCTATACAGTGCAAACACTCAAAGTATTAAGAGAGGGGAAGGAGGCTTTGGTAGTACTAATAACCAATCTGTCTTTTGGACTGCCTCCATTAAATTAAATAAACCTCTTTTAGAAGTAACAGAGACAGAGCCTTCCATGACCTACTAGATATGGGTACAGGTGTCTCTGTAATTTCCAGCCAATATTGGCCTCCAGATTGGCTGCTAACAAAGGCCAACATATCCATAACTGGCACAGGAGGTATTTCTCAGGCACACAGAAGTGTCTGGTCCCACAGGTGCTGTGGCCCTGACCAATAGGACAGACAAATTCAGCTCTATGTCCTTCCAGCCCCACTTAATATTTGGGAAAGAGATCTTACTCAGTGGGGAATGGAAATCACCCTTCTGCTTTTTTGCTAATGGCCACTTCAGATATTTCTTCTGCCCCTCACATGGCTCTCAGATATGCCTGTATGGGTCAATCAGTGACCATTAAAAAGGGAGAGATTAGAAAAAATTGATGAATTACTAAAACAACAATTAGAAGCAGGACATATTGAGCCATCTAGCAGCCTGTGGAATACTCTGATTTGTGTAGTTTCTAAAAAATCGGGGAAATGGAGACTTATATATGATCTTAGGAAGATCAATGAGATACTTCAACCAGTGGGCACTCTCCAACCTGGAATCCCAAATCCAGCCTGCCTACCTGAAGATTGGCCAGTCCTAGTCATTGACTTAAAAGATTGCTTTTTTACAATTCCTCTGGCTGAAAAGGACACAGAGAGATTTGCTTTCTCTGTCCCAGTTCTTAACAACTCTCAACCATTACAGATATTCCACTGGAAAGTTCTGCCTCAAGGCATGTTAAATAACCCAACTATCTGCCAGCATTTAGTCCACCAAATTTTAGGGCCTGTCTGGAAAAGTTTCTCTAATTCTATAATATATCATTATATGGATGATATTCTGATTGCTGCCCTGTCTTCTGAGATACTAGCCAAGACCTATGCTTACCTAAAAGAAGCCATGTCTCATGCAGGCTTAGTTATAGCCCCTGAAAAAGTCCAACAATCTGAGCTTCGAAAATACCTGGGACATATTCTTTTTCACCAGACAATTCAGTCTCAAACACTTAAAATCAATCCACCAAAATCCCCAACCCTTAATAACCTCCAGCAACTATTTGGTGTTATTAACTGGATTTGACCTAGTCTAGAAATTACCATCCATCAGTTTATTAATTTATTCAGTACCTTAAAAGGCTAAATTCCTCCAGAACTTTATCCCTCCAGGCTCTGGACTTTAAGAGCTAGAACTAGACCTTGTCAATCAACATACCAATAAAAGACACCTCACAAGAGTTGACCACCAATTTCCCATTAGGCTATTCTGCTTCCCAACTTTAGGTACCCCCATAGGATTAATTGGCCAATTCTTACCTCAGTTAGGCATGATAGAATGGTTATTTTTCTCTCATCAACCTCAACATACTGTTACCACTTATATTACAGTTCTATGGCAGCTTATTACTAAAGGACGCAAGAGGACGCAACAACTTTTTGGTCATGATCCAGCTATCATTCATGTCCTTCTTACCCAAATCCTACAACAGTTGTCCTGTCAGTCTCTAGAATTTCAGTGTGCCATCACAGATTTTGTTGGCAAAATAGAAATTAGCCTGCCCTCAGACAAATTTTTACAAAACATCCCAATTCTTAATATGGATTTGAAAGAAAAAATTAGTAAGATCAAGATCCATATCCCCAAAGCAAGGAGTGTTTTCATTGATAGCTCAGGAAAAACAGGGAAAGCAGCCATCACCTGGCAAGAAAATAAGGAGTAATATTTCTTATGGTCATATTTCCGCTCAATGAGGCGAGCTCTCAGAAGCCCTTATGGCTTTCCAACAGTAGCCTCACAAGCCCTTGAATCTAGTTTGTGACTCTGGTTATACTGTGTATACTCTTCTTCATATAAACCAGGCTCTCCTTAAGGGGTCCATTGACCCTGCTCCACTCAGCCTGTTTTTAACACTGCAAACTTTGCTAGATAGAAGGGAACATATTTTGTTTGTTATACATATGTGTTCCCATACAGGCTTTCCTGGTTTTATGTCTGAAGGCAATACCTGAACTGATGATCCACTGAGCATAGTAGATACCTTTCAAAAGGCTGTTGCTTCCCATCAATTTTTCATCAAATAGTCATGTACTTCACAAAGAGTTCAAAATCCCATGTTCTCAAGCCAAACACATTATTAAAGAATGTCCAGATTGTCAGGTTTTAGATAAGGCATTGCCCTCTATTGGAATTAATCTCAGAGGTCTAGAGCCACAAATATTTTGGGAAACTGATGTCACCCATTACCCCCCTTTTGGAAAGTTTAAACTTATTCATGTCTCTGTTGGTACTTTCACCCGAGCATCACAGGCTTATGCCCTTACAGGTGAATCAGCTAACATCCAGGCCCATTGGCTTGAGGCTTTTAGCCATCTAGGCCATCTACAACAAATTAAAACTGATAACAGACCAGGGTATAGATTCTTATCTACTCAAGATTTCCTACAAAGATGGGGAATTCAACACAAACAGACATTGCTTATAATCCCACAGGCCAAGCAATTGCTGAACATGCCCATCATACTTTAAAACTCATTATGCTGAGTGAAATAGGCCAGACATTGAAGGACAAATACCATATGATCTCACCTTTGACAGGAAGCTAAACAATAAAACAAACAAGCAAACAGAATAAAAACAAAGACGCTGAAATAGAGAACAAGTGGGCAGCGACCAGAGGGGGAGAGGGAAGGGAACTTAAGGGGAAAAAGGGGGAGGGATTTTGAGGAACAAGTATGAAAGACACAGAGATGAGGACTGGGGGGGGGGAATGGGAGGGAGGGGGGAGACCGGGCGGGGGGGGGGGAAGAGAAAAAAATGTACTTGAAAAGTAACTAAATAAAATTTAATATTTAAAAAAAAAAAAAAAACTCTTCTTAATAAACAAAAAATGGGGAGCCAGGACACCTGTCCCAGAAATCTGATAATGCTGGCCATGTACTTACAATTTGCTTAACTGCAATAATTCTCTTAATACACTGATAGAGAAACATTTCAATCAACAACAGGTAGATAATAAGGAGCTTCCTCTACTAGTGTTGTACAGCGGTCCTTTGGGAGAAGAGAAATGGGAGGGGCTGGTTGAATTGTTAACATGAAGAAGAGGGTATGCTTGTATTTCAGTCCCTATAGGTCCTTTGTGGCTACCCACCAGAAGAGTAAAATCCTACCATGGGAGACTGACCCCACCAACTCTTCTGAATAACTCAGATGGAAAGGATCCAGTGTCTCAAGGATCTGACCAACCAGCTGTCCCAGATGGCTATGACTGAGCACTGAGATCAGATCCAGACACGTCACCAGAATTGGGGGAAGCAGGCCACGGGGACCACGCCACCACCTGAGCCCAAGGGGATAATTTGGGGAGACTTAACCCTTAATAACAGGGCAGAAGAGGTCAGGGAAGATATAGGGGTAGAAGACACTCCTGAAAATCAAGTTCTAGCGTATTTGTCAGTAGTGTCCTCTAATTCCATCAAAACCATGTTGATATTTGTCCTGTTAGCTTGTTTTGGAGGCTTAGGCCTTGCTGCTGAGACTCAGCGTATTTACTGGAGCATATTGTTCTGCTTTGTATCCTGGATCCACCCATTTTAAGCTCCGTACCTGGTGGAATTCAGAGCCTCCTTTATCTAGCAATGATACCAAATGGACAGGAGGCATCTGGCTCCCACCAGATGGACTATTAGAAGAAAAACATTGGTTATCTGTCCCTATAAATACTGTCTATGTGTCAGAACATTTGCCTGCTTGTTTTTCCAGACTATCTGACACTCTGTGTCTACTTATAACTTTAAAATAATATGCATATGTTGTTAACAGTAAGGAATCTCAAGCTAATGTCTCCCTAATAGGAGCCATAGGCTTTAAAAGAGAAAAGGATGGGGATAATAATAACCCCCTGGATGTACCCCTTTGTAAAATTAGGCCCTCAAAACTTGGTTTGAGGGCCTAAACTTACCTGTCTGGATCATGAGGGTTATGGGATACCTCCTGATCAGTGTAGTCTTTGTGCCTTGAGATTTATTTACAAATTGTTTTCCAAAGATTGTATATGCGAAAAGCAAGTAACAGGCTTCATTGGACTTCCCACCATTTCCACCATAACAAACAAAAAAGAGGAGATATTGGGGACCACTTTGTGTGATATCAGAAACTGTAGCTCTGCACAAGCAAGGCCTTGCCTGTAAGTCTTGACCTGAACACTGGAAATGCAGGTGGCAGGCATGACCTGATACTAAAACCAAGGGTTCCTGTGGAAAATCAGGTCTGAAGACTACATTGTATCCCTTGAAGTCTTGCTTTGCTTTATATAGCCCCGTTGGTATAAACCAGATATTTAAGTTCAAAGCATACGGGAGTGAAATTCTCATGAACCATGCCTTAACAACCCTCTGGCTTCAGCATATCTAACAGACCCTGACCTGAGGCAGACGCCTGTGTTTCCTCAGTTGCTATCTATAGATAATATCTGTTTTCTATAACTATAGCCTTTGGACATTGATTGATGAGGTTTGCATGCATACTGTATACCCCTGTGCATACCAATCCCAATAAAAGCCATTTTGGAGAAGAGCTCAGGACATTCTCCACTAGAGGGAACTACCACCCCCTTTTCTATTGGAACAACAGATTGTGTCCAGGATGACTCATTCTCATCCACGGTGGCTGGGAGAGTGCCAAGGGACAGAGAATCCCACACTTGACCAGTGTGGCTCAGTTGGTTGGGCATTGTCTGGCAACAAGAGAGGTCACTGGTTCCATTCCCTGTCATGCCTGGGTTGCAGGTTTGGGCCCTGGTTGGAGTCTGTAGGAGAGGCGACCAATTAATATTTGTCTCCTTCTCTTTCTCCATTCTCTCTCTAAAAATAAATACATAAAATCTTTAAAAAGAAAAAAAGAAGAAAATCCTGCCATTTGCAAAGTGAAATAAGCCAGACACACTACAGAAAGACAAATATTGCATAGTATCACTTATATGTGGAATCTGTGGAAAAATTTAAAAGTTGTACTCAAAGAATTAGAGAGTAGAATGGTGGTTGCTAGGGGATGAAGGGTGTGGGAAATGAGGAGAGGTTGGAGGACACAAACTTTCAGTCATAGGATGAATAAGTTTTGAGGATTCAATGTATAGTGTGGTGACTATAGTTAATCACATTGCATTGTATACTTGAATTTTCTAAGAGAATAGATCTTAAGTGGTCTCAGAAATAAATTTAAATAAGTAACTGAGGTGATGAATGTGGTAATTAATTTCATCGTGGGAATCCTTTCACAATGTTTTGACTATCAAAACATCACACTGTACACTTTAAGTAAACTACTTTTTGGGTCAGTTGTACCTCAGCAAAACTGGAGGGAAAAGAAAACATAAATTATAAATAGTGTGGGGGCAACCACTTTCGTGAGGTCCCCCTGGTGCCATGGACATGCTTGAGTGAATAAATATGGCCGAGAAGTGATGAGATCTGTTTGGGGATGGAGGTGTGGGCTGTGGCCAGTTTCTCTGGGGAGAAAGAGGCCAGCAGCGGCCAGTTTCTCTGAGGAGAAAAAGGCCTTTAGTGCCTTCTTCCATAGCCTTTTATTGGGTTGTAATACACAGGAATACAGGGCGGCAAGGATCAAACAGCAGATAACATTACAAAGAGGTCTGAGGGTTTTAGTCTGAGTCAGTGTCTGTCAGGAAGAGAGTTGCAGAAACTTTGGGAGACATACTCGTTTTCTCTTGGACCCTTCTCATATGAATGAAAGCACTCTTAGCAGAGCAGATTTCACAGGTTTATCAGCAAGTCTTCGTGGTGCCAGATGTTTCCCAGGGCACGCTCTGGCCAGGCAAGGAGCTGCACTTCTCCCCATCAGGTATGCAGGCTTAAGGGGATTAGAGCCAGGAAGTGCTTCTCCCAGAGAACATGGGGACTCCAGCTTTGACAAAGCTGGGGGGTGGGGGCGAGAGTCCATTGCTCTTTGTTGCAGCCCCCAGAGTCCTTCCATGAAGGCCTCCCAGGTGATCGAGTCTGGCTTAGGTTGCCCCCCGCTGTGAGGGGTCTTACCCATCATTGATTTCCGAGCAAGCTCTGGGGGCAGGGAGAGGAACTGAGGCAGTGTTTGCTGCCAGAGACAGGCTTTGTCTCCTGCGGCTGGCATTCCAGAGGTTGTCTCTTGCCCTTAACCACATGGGGTAGAGATACAATTCCTAAAATCAGGCAGAGTGGTCTACTACAAAATAGCATTAATAGATATGGTGATCCATGATCAATACATTACTTGTGTTGTCCAATCTTCATGAGAGACCAGATATGACATTTCCTGATTTCAAAATGTATTACTAAGCTACATTAATCAGGACAATATTATGGATGAAAAAAGGTGTTTGATAAAAATTGACCTAACAGAGGGATCTGATCATAAATTACTAACTGGGTAGGACCCAGGCCTATAACTTCTATAGTGAAAGGTTTTAAGCCAGCCCTATCTATTGTTCGTCCTTCTGTCCTTCCTTGCTACCTTGCTTCCTTATTTCCCTTCTTCCTTCCTTCCTTCCTTCCTTTGTGATACTAGAGGTCTGGCTTTTTATTTCATTTCTGTTTTCCATAACTTGTAGTTCAGAGCTGGAATCACAACAAGTATACATTCTGGTTTATTGATTAACAGTCATATTCCAAGGTGGTAACTATGATTTATAAGACCAAAAAAAGCAATTATGTTATATGCTAGATTAATTGTCATTAGCAGGTTTTACCTTACTTTTAAAAAAACATGCACTACATTTATTTTATTTATAAGAAAAAGTGGCTTTTGTCGCAATTTCCATTGTGGCTTTTATTTTCACTTTAAGACTGCCCTGATATTGGAAACAATCCACTTTTTAAATTATGATGAAGTCAGAAACTGCTAGCATGTAGACATTTTAGCGATGAACCTGAGCTTATTAAGAATCTATTGCATGAGGTCCAGCGCCTGGCGGGCAGTGTATCTGGGCGAGTGCCTAATGGCTCCTGGGACAGCGTTCAGTGCCCAGACCTCCCTCCCTAGGATTTTTCCGCCAGGACCTGCCAAGTGGCCCAACCAGCGGGGACCAGAGGGGATTTCAGCCTATGCACAGTTCGGGATCCAGCACCTAGCGCGGTGCTGCTCCATCCCTAGGATTTTTGGGCTGAGGTTGGCCAGGGGACAAACACAGGAGCAAGAGGGATACACACCACACAGTGTGTCATGACGTGTGCACAGAGTTTCTAGGTCGGCACCCAGTCCTCAGATCGGCTCCCGGCTTCCAGTCTACCCCCCTCAGACTATCTGGAAGCCCAGGGCGCTGAGGGGTCCTGGGAAAAGAGCTGAGACCCTCAACCCCCTCCCTTTCTGGCCAAGCAACGTGGGGTGCCAGGAGAGACTTGTTTGATAGAGTTTGCGGAGAGGGTGCTGAGGACAAAGGGCCCCAACCAAGGATTCTATGGTTGCCAGCCCAGGAGAACTGAGAGGTACAGTGTAGGGCTCTGAACCCAATAGACACAACAGCCTGGTCTGCTCCACACCCAGCTTGGCAGCAAACCCGAGATTGGGCAGAGGGCCTAGAGCTTCCCCACAGAATGGGGGCAGGTCTGTGCTCAATCCCAAGGGAACCAGGCAACTAGGCCGGTGCAGGTGCCTGCAAACACAGCAAACCAGCCCATGGCATTAACCCCTGGGAGGGGAGCTCTGTGAGGAAGTCCTAGTTCCCCATTGTAGGGAGCAGGGGAGAGGCACCAAGTGTCTGGATCCTGAGAGGGGCTGGTGGAAAAAATCACAACAATCGACCCTCAGCCAACTGCAACCAGAAAAACCGGTTCGGCTAGTTTGAAGCCAACAAGTGACATTTCCTTTTTTGTTGTTGTTTTGGGGGGATTCTTTTTGTTTGTTTGTTTTTTGTTTCTTGTTTTTTTTTATTTTACTTCATTTTATTTTTATCCTTTTTTTTTACTTTTCTTTCTTTTTCCATTCCTTTTCTTTATCTTTTTGGTTTTTTAAAGTAATCTGTTAGGGGACTTCTGCCAAGATGGAGATATAGGTGGAGGAACCACCTTGCCTCTGTGCACAACCAAATCTAAGAACAACTATTTTTAACAACAATCACAACCAAGCCACACAGAAAATCGACAATACGGAGTCCAAAGACACCTAAATGCTCAGCTAAACCGGTAAGAGAAGCGAAGCCAGCAGCGAAGCAGGTTGGCAAGAAAAAATTCCCGGGTGGTGCACGGTGCCCAAGCAGCCGAAGGCGCTGATCGAGGGCTAGCTACAGGAGCACACAGGGAAGAGGCGTGGCAGGCTGTCTGCGGTCGGTTGGTTGCACATCTGCGTGCGGAGAAACCAGTGAGAAGGGAAGCCTGCATGGGGCAGCAGGCTCGCACAATTCCAATCGGATAAACAAGCTCGAGATGAGTGGTGTGACTCGACGGGCTGGGCTAGCGGAGAGGACCGCCAGTGCTCCCTCTCTGACCACGCCCCCACACACAGCGTCACAAACCAGCGACCTGGGTCGCCCCGTCCTGGTAAACAACTAAGGCTTCGCTCCGCTTACATAACAGCACGAATAGACCAAGAATGGCTCTAGGACAACTCAGAGGCACAGAACCGATAGATCTAAGCAATGAAGAAATAGCCAGTCTTTCAGATGCACAGTTCAAAACACTGGTGATCAGGATCCTTACAGAACTAGTAAATTTTAGTCACAAATTAGAAAAACATATGGAAGCTAAACTAATTGAAATGAATAGTAATACAAAGGAAACCAATAGTAATGGAAAGGAAACTGGGACTCAAATCAAGGGAGTGGACCAGAAGGAAGAAAAAAATGATCAAACAGAAAAGAATGAAGAAATAAGAATTCAGAAAAATGAGGAGAAGCTTAGGAACCTCCAGGACATCTTTAAACATTCCAACATTCGAATTATAGGGGTACCAGAAGGGGGAAAGGCACAGCCACCAGTGGAAAACTTATTTGAACAAATAATAAAGGAAAATTTCCCCAATCTGGCAAAGGAAATAGACTTCCAGGAAATCCAGGAAGCTCAGAGAGTCCCAAAGAAGTTGGACCCAAGAAGGAACACATCAAGGCACATCATCATTACATTAGCCAAGATTAAAATGAAGGAGAGAATCCTAGAAGCAGCAAGAGATAAGGGGACAGTCACCTACAAAGGAGTACCCATCAGACTGTCAGCTGATTTCTCAAAAGAGACCTTACAGGCAAGAAGGGGCTAGAAAGAGGTATTCCAAGTCATGAAAACCAAAGACCTACAACCAAGATTGCTCTACCCAGCAAAGTTTTCAATTAGAATGGAAGGACAGATAAAGTGTTTCTCAGATAAGACCAAATTCAAGGAGTTCATCATCACCAAGCCCTTATTATATGAAATGTTAAAGGGACTTACCTAAGAAAAAGAAGATAAAAAAGATGAACAGTAAAAGGACAGCAAACTCACAGTTACTAACAACCACACCTAAAACAAAAGCAAACTAAGAGGACAGCTAGATCAGGAGCAGAACCATAGAAATGAAGATCTCATGGAGGGTTAGCAACAGGGGAGTGGGAGGAGGAGAAGGGGAGAGAAGGTACAGAAAATAAGTAGCATAGACAGTAGATAGAAAATAGATAGGGGGGAGGGTAAGAATAGTAGGGGAAATACAGAATCTAAAGAATTTGAGACACGTGTTCATGAACTAAAGGGGGAAATGGTGGGGGAGGGGTATGCAGGGTGGAGGGGAATGGAGGGGGGAATAGAGCAAATGTAATGGCATAATCAATAAAAAAATAAAATAATCTGTTATATCTTTAAAATTTTATTAGTTTCATCTTTCGATACTTTTGTCCTCTTTTCTCAGATTTTCTGTTTTATTTCTTCTTCTTTTATTTCTAAACTTATTGCTCTCTCTTCCATTCCCCTACCCTTTTTTCCTCTTTCTTCCTTTTATTTCTTTCCTTGTCTTTTCTTTATTTTATCCACAAGAGTCACAATCAACTTGAAAATATGAAAAGATCAGAGCTGGACCCATAGAAGAGGCTTCCCCATAGTATAGTCAGAGAGACAAATTGCACTTTGCTGTGGGAGAAAAGCCAAAGTTGCTGCATATTTGAGTAGGTGGAAGCAGAGAATGACAGGATAACCAAAAGAGATTGCACCACTGAAATTCACAGGCATTCCACCACACAAGTTCACACCATAAACCCAGGGTGTCAAAACAGATTAATCTAAGAAGCTGAGGCTAACAAGAAGAGTCTCACAAACAATGGGAAGACAAAGAAACAATCCCCAAATGAAAGGAAAGGAGGAACCCTCAGAAAGAATGTTAGATAAAATAGAGGGAAGTCAACTATCAGATACTGAAATCAAAGCACTGGTTATCAGGAAGTTCAAAGAGCTCACAATGAGCTACCAGAAACTACAGGGGAGCTATAACGATCTCACCGTGAACTATATCAACATGAAAAAGGAAATGGAAATTATTAGCAAGGGCCAAGAGGAAATGAAGAATACAATTTCTGAATTAAAAAACACAGTAGAAAGGATTAAAAATAGGGGAGATGAGATAGAAGATTGGATTAGTGAATTGGAGGACAAAGTAGAAAGCATCTCACAGAAAGAACAGGAAAAGGAAAAGGCTCAGAAAGAATGAAGAGGGATTAAGAGAAATGCAAGACAATATGAAACGTAATAATATCCAAATAATAGGAATACCAGAAGGAGAAGAAGAAGAACAAGGGATAGAAAACATATTTGAAAGAGTAATGAGAGAAAATTTCCCTAATTGGATGAAAGAAAAAGTCATACAAATCCAGGAATCACACAGAGTCCCATTAAAGAGGAACCCAAGGAGGCCCACTTCAAGACACATCATCATTAAAATGACAAAATTCCAAGACAAAGAGAGAATCTTAAAGGCAGCAAGGGAGAAAAAAGAAGTAACATACAAGGGAGCCCTAATAAGGTTAGCTACTGACTTCTCAATGGAAACACTCCAAGCAAAAGAGAATGGCAAGAAATATTCCAAGTAATGAGAACCAGAGGCCTACAACCAAGGCTACTTTACCCAGCAAGGCTCTTATTCAAAATAGAAGGCCAAATAAAGAGCTTCCAAGACAAAAGAAGTCTAAAAGAATTTGCTGCCACCAACCCAGCTCTATAAGAAATACTAAAAGGACTGCTTTAAGGAAAGGAAGGAAAAGAGACAGACAGAGAGGAACACAGGTACAAAAATGGCAATGAATAAGTACCTATCAATAATAACCTTAAACATAAATGGATTAAGTCCTCCAATCAAAAGACACAGAATAGCTGTATGGATAACAAATCATGATTCACACATATGCTGCCTACAAGAGACCCACCTCAGGACAAAAGACCATCACAGACTAAAAGTGAAAGGCTGGAAACAAATTTTCCAACTAAATGGACAAGAAAAAAAACTGGGGAAGCAATTCTCATATCAGACAAAATAGACTTCAAAAGAAGAGCCATAAAGAGTGACCCAGAAGGTCACTTCATAATACTCAAGGGAAGAATCCACCAAGAAGATATTAACATCATAAATATATATGCACCCAACATAGGAGCACCAAAATATATAAAGAAAATCTTAGAGAAATACAAGAAAGATATAGACAGCAACACAATTATAGTGGGGGATTTTAACACCCCACTCTCAAAAATGGACAGATCTTCCAAACAAAATATCAACAAAGACATTGCGGCATTAAACAACACCCTTGATGAAATGGACCTAACGGATATATACAGAGCTCTTCGCCCCAAAGAAGCTAAATACACATTCTTTTCAAATGCACATGGAATATTCTCAAAGATAGACCACATGATAGGACACAAAACAAGCCTCAACAAATTCAAGAATATTGAAATCATACCAAGTATTTTCTCTGACCACAAGGGACTGAAACTGGAAACCAACCCTAAAGGAAAAAATCCCAAACACCCAAAATCATGGAGGCTGAATGGTATGCTATTAAACAACAAATGGGTCAAGAATGAAATTAGGGAAGAAATCAAAAAGTTTCTGGAAACAAATGAAAACGATCTCACAACAACCCAAAACTTATGGGACACAGCAAAGGCAGTCCTGAGAGGGAAGTTCATAGCAATACAGGCCTACCTAAAGAAGATAGAAACATTTCAAACAAACAACCTTACTCTACACCTGCAAGAACTCGAGGAACAATAAAAACAGCCCAAAGTAAGTAGAAGGAAGGAAATAACCAAGATCAGAGAAGAAGTAAATGACATAGAGACTAAAAGCACAATTGTAAGGATCAATGAATCCAGGAGTTGGTTCTTTGAGAAGATAAACAAAATAGACAAGCCTTTAAGTAGGCTCATCAAGAAAAGAAGGGAATGGACACAAATAAACACAATCAGAAATGAAGCAGGAGAGATTATAACTGATACCACCGAAATAGAAAAGATTGTAAGAAATTACTATGAAGAACTGTATGCCAAGAAATTTGAGAACCTAGGGGAAATGGACACATTTATAGAAAAATATAATTTCCCAAAACTCCATGAAAAAGAAGTAGAAAATCTGAATAGACCAATAATAGCAAAAGAAATTAAAGCAGTAATCAAAAAACTCCCATCACACAAAAGCCCTGGAACAGATGGGTTCACAGGAGAATTCTACAAAGCATTTAAGAAAGAGCTAGCCCCTATTCTTCACAGACTATTCCAAAAAATCCAAAAGGATGGAAAACTCCCGAACTCCTTTTATGAAGCCAGCATCATCCTAATTCCAGAATCAGATAGAGATAAAACAAAGAAAGAAAACTTCAGGCCAATATCACTGATGAACATAGACACTAAAATCCTCAACAAAATATTGGCAAATCGCATCCAACAATATATCCAAAAGATCATACACCTTGACTAAGTGGGATTCATCCAAGGGATGCAAGGATGGTTCAATATTCACAAATCAGTAAATGTAACTCATCACATAAACAAAAGCAAAGACAAAAACCACATGATCATATCAATAGATACAGAAAAAGCTTTTGATAAGGTACAACACCCATTTATGATAAAAACGCTCAACAAAGTGGGAATAGAGGGAGCATTCCTCAATATAATAAAGGCCATATATGAGAGACCTACAGCCAACATCATACTCAATGGGCAAAAACTAAAATCTTTTCCACTAAAATCAGGAACAAGAGAAGGCTGTCCACTTTCACCACTTCTATTCAATATAGTATTGGAAGTTTTAGCCACAGCAATCAGATAAGAAAACGAAATAAAAGGCATCCAAATTGGAAAGGAGGAAAGAAAATTGTCACTGTTTGCAGATGACATGATAGTGTACATGGAAAATCCTATAGACTCTACCAAAAAACTGCTCAAACTAATAAATGAATTTGGCAAAACAGTGGGTTACAAAGTCAATATCCAGAAATCAAAGGCATTTTTGTATACCAACAGTGAATCAGCAGAAGCAGAAATAAAGAGAAAAATCCCACTTGATATAGCAAAAAGAAAAATAAAATATCTGGGAATAAACCTAACCAAGGAGGTAAAAAACCTGTATGCAGAAAACTACACAGCCCTGAAGAAAGAAATCAGGGAAGACACAAACAAATGGAAACACATACCGTGTTCATGGATTGGAAGAATTAACATCATCAAAATGTCCATACTACCCAAAGCAATATACAGATTCAATGCAATACCTATTAAAGTACCAACGGTATATTTCACAAAGAACAAACACTTAAAAAATTTATATGGAACCATAAACAACCCCGAATAGCAGCTGCACTTTTGAGAAAGAAGAACAAAGCAGGAGGGATCACAATACCTGATATCAAACTGTATTACAAAGCCACTGTAGTCAAAACAGCCCGGTACTGGCATAAAAACAGGCACGTAGACCAATGGAACAGTACAGAGAGCCCAGAAATCAACCCAATTCTCTACAGTCAACTAATATTCGACAAAGGAGGCAGTAACATAAAATGGAGTAAAGATAGTCTCTTCAACAAATGGTGTTGAGAGAACTGGAGAGCTAAGTACAAAAAAAAGAAACTTGAGCACCAACTTACACCATACACCAAAATAAATTCAAGGTGGATAAAAGACTTAAATATGAGCCATAACACCATTAAAGTCCTAGAGGAGAACATTGGCAAGAAAATCTCAGATATTCCACGCAGCAACATTTTTATTGATATGTCCCCTAGAGCCAGGAATATAAAGGAAAAATAAACAAATAGGATCTCATCAAAATAAAAAGCTTCTGCATGGCTAAAGAAAACAGTATTAAATTAAAAAGACAACCAACTGTGTGGGAAAACATATTTGCCAATGATACCTCAGACAAAGGTTTAATCTCCAAAATATACAAAGAACTTACACGACTCCACTCTAAGAAGACATCTAACCCAATTAAAAAATGGGAAAAGGACTTGAACAGACACTTCTCCAAGGAGGACATACAGAATATCCAGAGACACATGAAGAGATGCTCAATATCGTTAGCTATCAGAGAGATGCAAATTAAAACCACAGTGAGATACCACTTTACACCAGTCAGGATGGCTATCATAAACAAAGCAACAAACAACAAATGTTGGATAGGTTGTGGGGAAAAGGGGACCCTAGTTCACTGTTGGTGGGATTGCAGACTGGTACAACCATTATGGAAAACAGTATGGAATTTTCTCAGAAAAATAAAAATGGACCTGCCTTTTGACCCAGCAATTCCACTGCTAGGATTATATCCCAAGAATCCTAAAACATCAATTTCAAAGAACCTATGCACCACAATGTTCATAGCAGCACAATTTACAATAGCCAAGAGTTGGGAGCAACCTAGGTGCCCATCAGTAAATGAATGGATCAAAAACTTGTGGTACATATACACAATGGAATTCTATGCAGCAGAGAGAAAGAAGAAGCTACTACCCTTTGCAACAACATGGATGGAACTGGAAAGCATTATGCTGAGTGAAATAGGCCAGGTGTTGAAAGACAAATACCATATGATCTCACCTTTAACAGGAAGCTAAACAACAAAACAAGCAAGCAGTATAAAAACAAAAACCACTGAAATAGAGAATAGGGGGACAGTGACCAGAGGGGAGAGAGGAGGGAATTTAAGAGGAAAAAAGGGGAGGGATTTGGAAGAATAAGTATGAAAGACACAGGGATGAGGACTAGGGTGGGAGTAAATGGGGGGGAGGTGGGGAGCATGGAGCGGGGGGATTGGGATGGGAGATATAGACAAAAAACTGTACTTAAAAAATAACAATAAAAATTAAAAAAAAAGAATCTATTGCATGACTTCATAAAATATTCATCTTTAAATGGTCTATCTACACTAAATTTATTTGTGCATCTAAATTAACATACCTTTGATATACCAGCAGTAATACTCCTGAAGGGAATATTAAATCTCAATAGAGCACATAATCTTTTTTTTTACAGTTCTTTTTTTCTTTTTTAAATATATTTTATTAATTATGCCATTACAGTTGTTCTATTTCCCCTTCATTCCCCTCCACCCTGCACACTCCTCCCCCACCATTCCCCCCACTTTAGTTTATGACCATGTGTCTCAAGTTCTCTAGATTCTCTGTTTCCCATACTATTCTTGCCCTCCCCTCTATCTATTTTCTACCTACCATCTATGCTACTTATTTTCTGTACCTTCTCCTCCCTTCTCCTTCTCCCACTCCCCTGTTGCTAACCCTCCATGTGATCTTCATTTCTATGGTTCTGCTCCTGATCTAGCTGTCCTCTTAGTTTGCTTTTGTTTTAGGTGTGGTTGTTAATAACTGTGAGTTTGCTGTCCTTTCACTGTTCATCTTTATTATCTTCTTTTTCTTAGGTAAGTCCCTTTAACATTTCATATAATAAGGGCTTGGTGATGATGAACTTCTTGAATTTGATCTTATCTGAGAAGCACTTTATCTGTCCTTCCATTCTAAATGAAAGTTTTGCTGGATAGAGCAATCTTGAATGTATGTCTTTGGATTTCATTACTTGGAATACTTCTTTCCAGCCCCTTCTTGCCTGTAAGGTCTCTTTTGAGAAATCAGCTGACAGTCTGATGGGAACTCCTTTGCAGGGGACTGTCCCCTTATCTCTTGCTGCTTCTAGGATTCTCTCCTTCATTTTCATCTTGGCTAATGTAATTATGACGTGTCTTGGTATATTCCTTCTTGGGTCCAACTTCTTTGGGACTTTCTGTGCTTCCTGGATTTCCTGGAGGTCTATTTCCTTTGCCAGATTGGGGAAGTTCTCCTTTATTATTTATTCAAATAAGATTTCCACTTGCTATTTCTCTTCCCCTTCTGGTACCCCTATAATTCAGATGTTGGAGCGTTTAAAGATGTCTTGGAGGTTTCTTAGCCTCTCCTCATTTTTTTGAATTCTTTTTTCTTCATATTTTTCTGTTTGGTCATTTTTCTCTTCCTTCTGGTCCTATTACCTTAATTTGAGTCCCAGTTTCCTTTCCATCACTATTGGTTTCCTGTGCATTTCCCTTCATTTCAATTACTTTAGCCTTCATATGTTCCTCTAATTTGTGAGTAAAATCAACCAGTTCTGTGAGCATCCTGATCACCAGTGTTTTGAACTATGCCTCTGATAGGTTGCCAATTTCTTGTTCTCTTAGATTTATCAGCTCTGGGGCTCTGAGTTGTTCTTGAGCCATGTTTTGATCTGTTCGCACCTGTTACGAATGAGGATGGGAGCCTTAGGTGTTCACCAAGGCAGGGCCACCCAGGTTGCTGGTTTGTGATGCTGTATGTGGGGGTGGGGTCAGAGAGGGAGCAATGGCGGGTCCCCTTTGCTCCTTCAAGCAGCTGGGGCCTGCCTAGTCTGTCTCACTGCTTGCTCCTTTGCTGGTTTATGTGCGCAAATGTGTGACCGTGGTCAGCCTACTGCCTTTTGCCTTCACTGGGTCCGCCTGTCACTACCCCCACATCTGAGATCTTCCCTTGGCTGTCTGCTTGCCTGGATAAGGGGATCTTTTTTTCCCGACCCCAGTCTGCTGCTGGCTCTGCCCCTCTTACCGGTCTGGTTGAGTGTTTTGTTGTTGTCGGACTCCCATATTGTTCAATTTTATGTGCTTTGGCTGTGTTTTTTGTTGCTAAAACTTTATTGTTTTTAGACTTGGTTGTGCAAGAAGGCACAGTGTTTCCACCTATGCCTCCATCCTGGCAGAAGTCCCTAAACACAACATCTTGACTTAAGTTGTGTTTCAGCTCCTGAGTTCTAAGGTGGAACAACCCCCTGGCTACTTTCCTATAACACTGTCCTCAAAACCTGAAGAAATATCCATTACCCTTATCTCACTTCCAACCAGTCAACTCCCAATATAACACCCATGGTGTTTTGTGATTTTTCCCTATGTAATCTATAACCTACACATCATTAGAGTTTGGGCTTTTGAGCTTTAGCATCCTTTTTTCCTGGGTGGTGCCATTTATAATAACCAATATTCACTACAATTCTTGGTGTCTCTGGTAGCCTTGATGTTTTGGTGGCTCTGGTAGCACTGGGTGGACAAACTCTTTCTGTTCTGTAACATTTGGAAATAAAATCTTGAAAGAGGAACTTGAGTTAAAAACAAGTCTGTTGGGGTGGGCCCTAATTCATTCTAACTGGTGTCCTTATAATAAGAGATTAGGATACACGAAGAAACACCCAGGGTTCTGTGCACAGAATAAAGGCCAGGTGAGGCCCATGGAGAGAGAACATAGCTGTATGCAAGCCAAGGAGAGAGGCCCTAGGAGAAACCAAATCTGCTTGCACCTTGACCTTGGACTTAGTTTCCAGAACTGTAAGAAGATATATTTCTGTTGTTTAACTCATACTGGCTGTGGTATTTTTTTACAGCAGCCCCAGCAACCTAATACACTACAGGTTAGTTTTCTACTTTGTTGGTAGTGTCCCTGGAAGCACAAAAGTTTTTAATTTTTATGAAATCCAATCAACTTTTTCTTTCATCACTTATACTTTTAGCATATGCCTATGAAGGCTTTCTCTAATTTTAGGCTATGGGTATTTATTTCTGTTTTCTCTTCTAAGCACTTTATAGTTTTACATTTATGTTCATTTTAAATTGATCCATTTAAAATTATTTTTTTGAGTATGGTGTTACAAAGGAGTCTAACTTTTTTTCGTTTGTATGTAGCTATTCAGTTGTTGAAAAGACCGTTCTTTCCCCTTTTGAAGGTCTTGGCACCCTTGTGAATGCTCAAATGACCATAAAAATAAAGGCCTGTTTCTGTCATCTCAATTCTTTTCTACCTTATGTGTCTGTGCTTATGCTAGCACCACACAGTTTTAGTCTTGGTTAGTGCAGTTTTCTAAGTTTTGAAATCAGAATGTGTGAATCTCCTAATTTTATTATTCTAAGACTTTTTTTGGCTATTCCTCATCACTTACATTTCCATATGCATTGTTGGACCAGCTAGACGTTTTATAATGATTGTGTTGAGTCTAGAACAATGTAGAATATTTCTGTTTTAACAACATTAAATTTTTCAATCCATGATATATGGAAGATAGCCTTTATTTATTTAGGTATTCTTTAATTTCTTTCAACAATAATTTATAATTTTCTGGATACATATTTTATATTTTTCTTGAATTTATTTCTTAGTATTTTATTTTTGATGCTATTATGAATACAATTATTTTGTTAATTTTTTTGTGTAATTCTAGGTATTTTATTTCAGGCCTTTAAATAATTATTCTGAAATGGGATTAATAGAGTTTACCAGGTTATCAAATATGTCCATAAACCAATAAATACACAAATATATAAAAATATAAATAAGCAAAATGTAAAAAACCTTACTCAATGTTGTAGCCAATGATCTTTATTAATTATACCAAAGATAAAGTTTATATGATTGGCTATATTGTAATCACTGTCCTACTCTGGTAAGGTATATCAATAGTGGGGGAGAGTATGCATGTATGAGGACGGGGTACACATATAGGCACTCTGTGTATTCTTTTTCATTTTACTGTGAATCTAAAGCTGCTCTAAAATATCCTTAATTTAAAAATTTTTTAATTGAATTTATTTGGGTGACATTATTAATAAAATTATATAGGTTTCAGGTGAACAATTCTATATTACCTGTATATTGTATTGTGTTCACTACCCAAAGTCATCTCCTTCTGTCACCATTTATCCCTCTCTACTCTCTTTTACCTCCTTCCAACTCCCTTTCTATCTAGTAATCACCATACTCTTGTCTGTGTCCATGACCTTTTTCATGCAGTCCCCAAACCCCTCCCATCTCATAGCTGTCAGTCTGTTCTTTGTATCTTTGAGTCTTGTTTCTAGTTTATTTTGTAAAAATATCTCCGTTTTACAGATAAAAAAAATGGAGGTACTTCACAAAGAGGTGAAGTAACTTGCCTAAATCTTATTAAATTCTGCTAGGTACAAATGGGGATTGGATATAAGTCAGTCTGGCACTAGAACTTTTGTCTTCAATTGGTACACTTTTCTTCCTTTTCTCAATCTTGCTTCTTTTATCTAGCAATGTATCATGCAGATCAATCCATAAAAGCACATACAGAGCTCCTTTTAAATGAGCCAGTCTGTACAGATAGGCCTTAAGGCTGTTTCTAATGTCTGATTTAGGAGTAAGGCTACATTAGTCTTACATGTCACTTCTCACATGTTTTGGTACTTACAAGATATATTCCTGTAAGTGGAAATGCCAAGTTAACAGATACCAAAATCTAAAAATTTGATTTTGATGAATTGTTCCTTATAGAGTTTGAATCAATTTATACTGTTCTATGAATATACTGTTGGAATATGGCATGGTAAAGTAGGTGGGGCCACTAGAGATGAGAGTGACGCTTGCAAAGAACTTTATTACACTCACAGATCTCAGAGAGGTTACCACATGCCACAGAGGGCCATAGGGCCATAGGGTTTTGGCAGAAGACAAGAGTAAGGGGAAAACCAAGGCCAAAGCCTTCATTGGCCTTTTGCAGGAAAGGCAAGGCAGGTGGAATAAACATTATGGGATTGGCTAGTTTCAATAATAATGGTGGGCTTTTGGCAATAGGAGTGATCTCTCATTGCCTGGTGGCTAGCCCTGGATGATTTAGGGCAGAATAAATAATGGCTTGGTAGGTTAGATAAAAAGGTGGTAGGGTCCATAGACTTGGGATTGGTTGGTTTGTATGTTAAAGATGTGCTCTGGGGCAAGCCCTTTGCTATCTCTAAAACACAGATGGCCCTGGAAAGGGCAGTCTTTCTCTGGCTAGCAAGCTGGTTAAAATATCAAAACATCATAAAAAGATTAAAAGCATACAAGGTCTGTCCAGAAGGTATCATGCCATGTAATATGAAAACATTTAACATGTAATATGAAATATGAGACATTTATTGAAGAAGATAGAATACAAGAAACATTGTACACAGGGCAATGATGCCTCAGTCCCCTTTAAAGTAAGCATAGTTCTCCCAATCGCCATCAGCTGCCCCATTGTACTTTCCTGAATCTCAACAGTCTGTCTGAAATCTCTTCCCTTTTCAAAGGTAATTTTAGTTTTGGGAAAAGCCAGAAGTCACAGGGTGCCAAATCTGGGCTGTAGGGGAGCTGAGTCCCCTGGGTGATTTGATGTTTTCCAAAAAAATGCATGAGACATGATGCACGAGTAGGTATGTTGTTCTGATAAAGCTGCCAATCACTAGTTGCCCATAGCTGCAGCCTTCTGAATCATCCAAATATTTCCACAAAGAACCATGGAAGCTTAATGCAAAATTTGATGCAGATCCATTCCTCTAATCATGCAGTCATTAGGAATGCAATGGCAACACAGTACACGTGCTCACTCAATGGCATCTACTGTTACCATTGACTAGTATGGTGAAGTTGTCACTGTTAATACATGTGCACTTTGGCAGCCAGGTTGTGTTGATGTCACGCAAACTGTTGTTATATTAGCAATAGCTGGATTTTTTCCTAGACAGAACTTGTATACTTTAGCAGTTTATAAGATCACCTATTCTCCCACATTTTCACAAACATTGACAAATTATTTGATCTTTGCTAATCTGGTAAAAATTGACTTCCAGTTGTAATTTTATCTGTATTTTTTGCTTATTTTTTCTGATTTTTTTAAACAACAAATATTAAGTACTAACAATGTGTGAACAACATAGACAAAGCTCTTGCCCGAAAGCAGCTCACATTTCAAGAAATGTGTAGGACGACCTTGACTGGTGTGGCTCAGTGGATTTTTCATCATGCTACAAGCTATAATGTTGCCAGCTTGATTCCCAGTCAGACAAATGCCTGGGTTGTGTACCAGGTCCTTAGTTGGGGGCACATGAAAGGCAACTGATCGATGTTTCTCTTACATATTGATGTTTCCCTTGCACATCGGTATTTCTCTTCTTCTTCCCTTCCCCTCTCTAAAAATAAATTTAAAAAAATGTGTAGGACCCATAGGGAGAAAACTACAAAATTTAGAGAGACATAAAAGAACTAAACGAAAGATGCTCTGGCTGATGTGGTCAGTTAGTTGGGCATCATCATACAAATAGAAAGGTTGCAGGTTTGATTTCCAGTCAGGGCACATGCCTAAGTTGTGGGTTTGGTTCCCAGTAGGGACACATACAAAAGGGAACTGATGTATCTTTCCCTCTCTTTCTCCCTCCCTTTCTCTCTCTCTAAATCAATAAGCAAGTCCCCAGGTAAGGATTAAAAAAATAGTTAAGTGAAAGACTATGTTGACAGAAGAATCAATGTCAGGAAGAGGGCAACTATTAAGTACGGTATGGTATGAGAGAGTCTTTTTGGGCAATGAGGAGGTGGCTGTGTGGCAAAATGTTACTTGAAGTAATGCATGGATAGTAACATTCTGAAACAGAAAGGTAGAATGAGGATTATCTGCTTTATCAGATGTTAAAATATACAATGAAAACACAATAGTGGAATAAGTGTGGTAACAGCATAGTGACAATAAGAAAATTCTACTTTATATGTCTATATAAAAACTTATTTTTTTTATTGTTGACACTATTATACTGTCCCCGTTCCCCACCCTTTGACCACCTTCATGCACTCTTGCTCCCCTTCCCTTTGGCCATCATCACAGTTGTCTATGAGTTATGCATGCATGTTCTTTAATCCCTTCACCTTTTCATCCAATCCCTCCCCTCTGACAGCTGTTAGTCTATTCCATATATCCTGCCTCTGCTTCTATTTTGTTCGTTAGTTTTTGTTCATTAGATTCCACATGCAAGTGAGATCATGTGGTATTTCTTTCTCTAACTGGCTTATTTCACTTAGCATAATAATGTCCAGGTCCATCCATGCTGTCGAAAAAGGTGAGCTCCTTTTTTACAGCCACGTAGTATTCCATTGCATAAATGTACCAGTTTATCCGCTGCTTCCACATCTTGGCTACTGTAAATAATGCTGCTGTGAATATATATGGCACACTAATTATTATAATTTCTGAATACTTAAAAATCAGATACGGTTGTCTCCACAGTAGAGTTTTCAGAATTTATAAAAACTGCATTAGAAAACAAAAATCACTTGTGGCTGTTTGGATCATACTTCTTTGAATAGCATTTCATCCAGAGTGAACCTCATAGACCTAGGTGTCATAATGATTACCCACATACATTCAGTGTTAACATGCTTTGGGGGAAGGTCATGGGGAGGGCTTCAGAGATTATTTGGACTTTAAAAAAACCTTAATTCGCTGTTATTTGGATATTTATAATAAAATATATAACAATCTCCCACCTATTAACTATATACAAATATATAAAAAATACGCCCTGGCTGGTATAGCTCAGTGGATTGAGCACCCGCCTGTGAACCAAAGGGTCGCCGGTTCGATTCCCAGTCAGGTAACATGCCTGGGTTGCAGGCCAGGTCCCCAGTAGGGGACACATGAGAGGCAACCACACATTGATGTTTCTCTCCCACTTTCTCCTTCCCTTCCCCTCGCTCTAAAAATAAATAAATATTTAAAAATACTATAATAGAAAATAAAAACAGAAATAATATTAAATGCTTAATTTCTTAAAAAAAAAAAGGCTAGGTAAAGTTGATAGGTTCTCTTTTCCAAAACAAAATTTTCTAAATTTTCATAAAAAAATACTTTTTTTTTTTACAATCCTTCATGATTTATATGATCTATCCTGGAGACTGTTCCATGTGTGCTTGAGAAGAATGTGTTTGTTGCTGCTATTGGACAGAATGTTCTGTATGTTTATTAGGTCCATTTTTATGTACTATGTTCCAAGTCCAACATTTCTTTGAATTTCTGTTTGATGATCTGTCCAGTGCTGAAAGTGGTTTATCGAAGTCTCCTATTGTTATTGCATTGCTGTTTCTTCTTTTGGATCTCTTAGTGTTTGCTTAATATGTTTAGATGTTCTAATGCTGGGTTCCCATGTATTTACAGTTGTTTTCTCTTGATGACCCCTTTATGATTATAGTATAATGAATGACCTTCTTTGTCTCTTATTGGCTTGGCGTGTTTTGTCTAAGTATGGTTACTCCTGCTTCCTTTTGGTTTCCACTTAAATGAAATATACTTTTACATTCCTTCACTTTGAGCCTTGTATGTGTCCTTAAATCTTATGTGAGTCTCTTGCAGGCAGTATATGGTTGGTTCTTACTTTTTTATTCACCCAGTCACTCTGTGTCATTTGACTGAAGAATTCAGTTCATTTAAATTTAGAGTAATATACAGATATACTAATGCCATCTTAATTGTTGGTTTTTTTTTCAGTATATCTTACTTCGTTAATATTCTATTAAACAAATTCTATAAATCAAATTTGATTTACTAAGATTTTTGTGTTTCTCAAATCTTTTCTGAACAATCCTAAAACCAGTTTAAGAAAATGTACCTTCAAACTTTTAAGAATACTACTGTTTTATTAAAAAGGCAAAGGAGTTAAAGAATGCATCAAAGTGGAACACTCTACATAATGAGGTGTGGTTTTAAAAAGTCTTCGATTGTGTATTTTGTATAAGCTAAATATGGGTAAAATACAGCAGCATTGCATTTATAGCCTTACAATCTTTTCCAACTGAGGAGTCAAGCCATAAAAATTATTTAGCTAGATGATAAACGGGCCATAGAGGACCAAAAATACTTCTTTATAATGCTATGCATTCATAAAAATACCCAAATAAGTAAACTGAACAAATGGAAACACAAATCTGCAAATATTATTTCTCTAATGCTAAGTTGGCTCTGATCAGTATTATTTTAAAAAATCCAGTACTTTTATAAAATTTTAATAAGCTATCGTTCTTCTTACATGTACACTAGTAACCTTACAAAGCCAAGTGTTTACTACCAAATGTTAAATACTATACAATTTATAAAAAATATTACTTTAAGAATTAGGAGTAATGAAGAGAAGGTATCTACTTCCAAGTAAGAAACTGAACCAGAAAACAGAAATTTCTAATTGGTCTAACTGAAGCCAGAGACCTTACTTGTTGTTCAAGCTTTTATCTACAGTTTTACATAAACCTTCAAGAACATTTTCCACTACCTATAAATAAGGCCACTAAATTAAGAATGCATGACGGGGGGGGGGAAGGACTATGCTAGAAGGTGAAGAAGTAAATATTCACAATAGTTGTGAATATGTCTGATCTTTAATATCCTCAGTTCCTAGCATAATACTTAGCTCAAAGTAAAAATGCTTAGGCAATGGTTGTTATCTCTAACTGAACTGGGCAAATACACCTTTGTAGCTATGGTCCAATTTGTACTCTACCTGAGCAGCAGTCCTTGTTCTTGGTCCTCGATCTTAAATTGAGTAACATAAACCATTACGCATACACTTCCTACATTAATTAGCCTTTTGATAGTATTCTCAGAACTGAATCCCTCAATGGGCTATGAAATCTCTTATATAGTCTGATTCATATTTCTTGGGTAACAGTTAATATCAGTGTACAGAAGTAATGCATTTTCAGTGCAGGATAATTATGTTCATGAGAATAAAAATGAACATTTTTATTCTCAGGAATAAAGGCCTGTTTTTCCAAGTTTTAAGTAACAGATACACAGCACCTTATATTATGACAATTAGCAATTTTTAGACACTGAACATAATACACTGCAAAACAATGCAATGTGGCAGGCTTCCATTTTAGGAACAAAAACAAATTTTACATGGAAAAAGATTTATTTGAAATTCATAAAACACATTTAGAATAAATCTAGATTTTTAGCATTAAAGTATTTAGAAATAATATAGATAAGCCTTTAAGATGTGGTCTTCTTTCTGTCCAAAAAAAAAGTTCAAAAAGCTCTTTCCAATTACTGATCATCATCTCGTTGTCTTAAGTTTCTAGATTTTCCATTTTCAATTCTTCTCTTTTTGAAAACTGGTGCCAGTCCATCTGCCATGACTCCAAGAGAAGTGACTGTTTTTTCTTTAAAGACCACTTTAGGTTCTCCACCAACATCAGCTTCTAAAGTAGATACATATTCATTTTCAGTGCTTGGAAGTTCTAAATCTACCTCCTCACTGAAATAGAAAATAAAAATAAAACCATTACTTGACAGAGTAAGACAAACTTTCACATAACTGGTGGGTCCACCCAAACCCCAAGATCATCTTTCTAATAATAGTGAGGAGTTAGTCATTCTGAAGTAAGAAACTATTTTAAAATACATTACTTAAGATACTGAACACTTATTTAGATTGAGACATCAAGAAAAGTCCCTCCTATTATTCTTCTCTTTTTTAAAAGGCTTTATTTATTTGTTCTTAGAGAAAGGGGAAGGGAGGGAGGAAGAGAGGGAGAGAAACATCCACATGTGATTAAAAACATTAATCAGTTGCCTCTTGGTTGAGGTGTGTATGAGAGAAAACAGATTGATGTTTCTCACATCAGTATTTCTATCTTTCTCCCTCCCTTCCCCTCTCTCTACAAAATATATATTGCACTTTTGGGGCTATAAGACACCCCTCCAATTTAGAAAAGGGGTGGTGTGTCTAACGGTCTGAATGTAGCATACCTGGCTTGCTGTGGCAGGGGGGCGGGGCGGCAGTGGCGAAACAGGGAAACAGGAGGCAGGAGCAGGGTTACTGCTGCATTTTCCTCCCAAATGGGGAGATGAGGTGTGTCTTATAGTCCAAAAAATATGATATATGTATGCTGCTAGTAAATGAAATTGATACAAAATAGTACTGTATGTAAACTGTAATAGAATATTAACAAAGTAAGATATACTGAAAAAAAAAACCAACAATTAAGATGGCATTAGTATATCTGTATATTACTCTAAATTTAAATGAACTGAATTCTTCAGTCAAATGACACAGAGTGACTGGATGAATAAAAAAGTAAGAACCAACCATATACTGCCTGCAAGAGACTCACATAAGATTTAAGGACACATACAAGGCTCAAAGTGAAGGAATGTAAAAGTATATTTCATTTAAGTGGAAACCAAAAGGAAGCAGGAGTAACCATACTTAGACAAAACACGCCAAGCCAATAAGAGACAAAGAAGGTCATTCATTATACTATAATCATAAAGGGGTCATCAAGAGAAAACTACTGTAAATACATGGGAACCCAGCATTAGAACATCTAAACATATTAAGCAAACACTAAGAGATCCAAAAGAAGAAACAGCAATGCAATAACAACAGGAGACTTCGATAAACCACTTTCAGCACTGGACAGATCATCAAACAGAAATTCAAAGAAATGTTGGACTTGGAACATAGTACATAAAAATGGACCTAATAAACATACAGAACATTCTGTCCAATAGCAGCAACAAACACATTCTTCTCAAGCACACATGGAACATTCTCCAGGATAGATCATATAAATCATGAACCAAAAGAAGACTGAAATCATACCAAGTTCCTTTCTTGACTAGAATGGTAAGAAAACTAGAAATCAGTAATAGGACTAAAGCTGAAAATCTGAAAATCTGTGTAAAGTAACACACTTTTGAACACTTAATGGGTTAAAGAGGAAAGCAAAATGAAATCAAACCATCTTTTCAAAAATATGAAAATGGAAACACAATACATCAAAACCCAAAGAATGCCGCAAAGTGGTTCTAAAAGAGGGGTGTAAATAGGGATAAATGCCTACAGTACAGAAAAAGAAAGGTCTGAAACAACTTAATTTTATACCTAGAAAGAACTTAAGAAACTAGAAAAAGAACAAAGCCCATATTAGCATAAGGAAGAATAAAACAAAGATTAGAGCAGAAATAAATGGAATAGAGGCCAGAAGAACAACAGAAAAGATTAAGAAACCTATGAACTGGTTTATTGAAAAGAAAAACAAAACTGACAAACCTTTAGCTAGACTAAGTAAACAGAGGGAAGACTCAAATAAAACCAGAAATGAAAGAGGAGACATTGTAATTGATAGCACAGAAACACAAAGGACAATAACATCGTGTATGCCAACAATTATACGCCAACAAATTGGATAATCCAGAAGAAATGGATGGATACAACTTAACAAAACTGAGTTATGATAAAACAGAAAATCTAAATATAGTAGTAACAGCTAAGAATATTGAACCAGTAATCACAAATCTCTCAACACAGCCCTGGCTAGTGAGGCTCAGTGGACTGAGTGCTGGCCTGTGAACCTAAATGTCACCAGTTTGATGCCCAGTCAGGGCACATACCTGGGTTGTGGAAGCCACCACACACCGATGTTTCTCTCCTATCCTTTCTCTCTCCCTTCCCCTCTGCCTAAAAATAAATAAACAAAATCTCTAAAAACAAACAAACAAAAACCTCTCAACACAAAAAGCCCTGGACCACATAGTTTCACTGGTGAATTCTACCAATATTTAAAGATTAACATCAATAATCCTTCAAATGTTCCAAAAAATTGGAGAGAAGGAAACATTCCCAAATTCATTATAGCAGGCCAGCATTACCCTGATATCTAGCCAGATAAGGAAAATATAAGAAAAGGAAACTACAGTAATATCCCTGATGAACAAAGATGCAAAAATCCTCAAAAAACTATTGGCAAATAAAATTCAAAACCACAAAAGGATAATACATAATAACAAAATGGGATTTAATTCTGGGATGCAAGGATGATTCCACATTTGTGAATCATTTGTGATACACACCACACTGATAAAATGAAAGATGAAAATCATATGATCATCTCAGCTGATGGAGAAAGAGTATTGGATAAAATACATCCTTTTATAATAAAAATGCTCAACAAATTTGGTATGGAAGAAACATAGCTCAACATCAAAAAGCTATATATGACAAACCCACAGCCAACATCATACTCAATGGTGAAAGACTAATTTTCCTCTAAGATGAAGAACATGACAAGGGTGCCTACTCTCGCCACTCTTATTTAATACAGTACTGAAAGTCTAAGCCAAAACAATCAGGAATGGAAAATAAAAGGCATCTAAATTGTAAATGAAGAAGTAAAACTGTTTGTTTGCAGATGATATCTTATGTATAGAAAATCCTGAAGACTCCAAAAGAACTGATAAACTAATTAATGAATCCAGTAAAGTTGCAGGATACAAAATTAACATACAGAAATCAGTTGTTTTTATATACTCTTAACAAAACATCTAAAAAAATAAAGGTAACAATCCCATTCACAATAGCATCATAAACAATAAAATTCTTAGTGATAAATTTAAGCAAGGAGGTGAAAAGTCTGTACAAAACTGTAATACACTGATGAAAGAAATTAAAGAAAACATATAAATCTGTTCATGGATCAGATGAATTAAGGTTGTTAAAAATGTTCGTACTACTCAGAGCCATCTGTAGATTCAATGCAATAGTGATCAAAATTCAAATTCAAATGGCACATCACAGAAACAGAAAAAACAATCCTACAATCTGTATGGAACCAAAGAAGGCCCCATATGGCTAAAGCAATCCTGAGAAAGAAAAATAAAGCCAGAGACATCATATATCCTGATTGATTTCACATGGTACCACAAAGCTGTAATAATCAAAATAGTATGGTACTGACATAGAAATAAACACACAGACCAATGGAACAGAATCGAGTGCCCAGAAATAAGTCATCATATACAGGGTTACTATTGACAAGGGAGCCAAGAATATTCAACATGGAATGTATATTCTCTTCAATAACTGGTGGGAAAAGTGAATAACCACATGCAAAAGAATGAAAACAAGATCTTGAAGAGATATCCACATAGCCATGTACATTTCAGCATTATTCACAATAGCCAAAATATAGAAACAACCTAAGCATCTATCAATGGATAAATGCAGTATTACTCAGCCAAAGAAGAGAAGGAAAATTGCCATTTGTAACAACATGATAGACCTTGAGGGCATTATGCTAACTGAAATAAGCTAGACAGAGAAAGTCAAATTCTGTATGTTATCACTTATATGTGAAATCTGAAAAATCTAAACTCAAAGAAAGAGTGCACTGGTTGTTACCAGGGACTGAGGGGTGGGGGAAACGAGGAGAGTGGCCAAACTTATAATTTCAAGTTATAAGATTAAAAAGTTCTAAGGATCTAATGCATTGCATGGTGATTACAGTTAACACTATATTATATACTTCAAAGTTGCTAAGAGACTGGATCTTAAATGTTCATATTACACACACACATAATTATGTGATGTGATGGAGGTGTTAGCTAACACTAAAATGGTAATCAGTTTGCAATACACACATATAAGTATATCAAACCAACACACTGTATGCCTTAAATTTATACAATGTTCTATGTCAATTATCTCAAAATGCTGGGACAAAAATTATAGGAAGTTTAATGTATTATAGCATGTTTTAATTTGAAAGTTTATACAGTAAGATTTTAGGAAAAAATATAATTACTGAAACTGACTAGTATTCAAGAATGAGTAGCTGAAACTATAATCCCCATGCCCCACTCTTTCTCCAAGAACAGCAGCAGCTGTACATAACAGTTGAAATCTTAGGTGATCCAGAACCAAGTGTGTATGTGGTCCTAAATGTGTTAATTTGGCTTTTCTAATATATTCCTCACAATAAACTAGAAATCAGAAACTATTACTATCCCATTTTACAAATGAAGAAATTGAGACTCAAAGAGATAAGGCAATTTGTCCAAAGTCACAAAGATAGTAACCAAGACACTAAAAGAGATATAAAAAATTATCTCCCTTCCAAAACTCCAGGACAAGATTTTACTAATGATATCTTTTAAACTTTCTAATCCCAGAGGAACTTTTAACTATTCCAGAACATTAAAAAATAAAAATTTATTTAATTCATTTTATTTAACATAAGTGTAATACCAAACTTAATAAAGATATAACACATTTTCAAAAGGAAAAAAACCCTAAACTAGAGACCACCATTTCCCAATCTGTTTCCCACATCAAAAGTACAACTATCGAAATATATATACTAAAGTCAATTTCTGATAATAATCCTTGGAAAAAATCTAGAAATAAAGCATAATCCTTAACATAATAAAAATGACCTGAAAGGCTTAAGATCTATCATAAGCCAAAACGACAGACAGATATTATGATAGATCTCAATTTTAACTCAATATAAATTTTAGAACATTTCCATTGAAATGAGAAAACATTAATGCCCACTATCATCACTATTATATAGCAATGGATTTAAAAATCTAGAAGAAAAATGGAACTTGACATACATAGGGAGTAAAAACACAAGAAAAAATAACAAAATATTTGCAGAAAAGTTTCCGTGTGGAAAACACAAGACCGCAAAGAGTAAGTCAGCCTTGTAAGTAATAACATAACTCAATAGCACAACTGGATACATAAGGTTTTTCATACTATAATTACTAGTTAAAAAATAATAGGAAAAAATTGATTAAATACACATTTGAAAAAAAGCAAAACATGTAAAAATGTATTCATGTACTTAATAAACACTAAGTACCTAATATATGGTAGGTATTGTTTTTAGTTCTGGGGTTATAGCAGAGAATCAGTAAGTGACTACCTAGCTTATATTCAAGAAATGCAAATGTAACACTTATACAGTGGCAGTTAGAAAAACTGTATAATCATACAAATGACTTGAGTAAAAAGAGATATATGTCTTTGGATACAAATATAGAATACTGAAAATATGCCTTTTTTTTTTGCTAAGAAAACCTAATGGAATAAGAACTTTCAGAAACTGCTAATGGAGTAAAAAATTTGTATGCTCTTTTGGAAAGAAATCTAGCACTGTGTATCAAGATTTGCAAAATGCTCCTAACGTTTAAACAGGTATTCTATTTCTAGAAATAGTCAGGAATGTGCACAGAGTAATATATCCATGCAATAATCAGAGTAAGTTATAAAAACAAAAAGTGTAGAAATGATCTAAATGTTAACAAAAAGGGAAAGGCTGAGGACAATCAATGCACACCTAAATGATTAAATATTATGTAGCAATTAAAAATGATGTTTATAACATTTTAACAAAATAGGATATTAATAATATAATACTAAGTACAGAAAAAGGTAAGATCTAGAGAAAATACTTCAAAATGTTAGTATATTATCTATGGGTAACTGAATAAGTTATTCATATGCTTTTCTCCATTTTCAAAATTTTCTATAGTAAACATGTTATTTTTAGAGAAAAATCCTTAAGAAATTAGGCTTAGACACAATTAGGCTTAGAAATTAGGCTCAACACAATCCATTACACATTAAACTGAGTGGTTAAAATTTAATAAGGATGTTATTACAATATAGTTATCACAAGAAACGTTACTCAAAATCTGAGAAATCTCAACTTTGAAACATAGAAGATATTGATAGTAGGACCATCTTCCTATTGTAAGTCACTTAAGAAATCACTTAGTAATTTCTAAGTAATGCACTGAAGTAATGGGCTGAAGTAATGCACTCTATTATTTCTGCAACTTCAATGTAGTCAATATACTCACCATGGTGCCTGGCATTATGTAGTATTAAACACATATTTCCTAATATTTCACTAAATGACATATATAATTTTAACATTTCAAAACAGTAACAACTTCCTGACTTTAACTTATTTTTCAATTATAGTTGACATACAACATTATATTAGTTTCAGGTATATAACCCACTGATTAGACATTATGTAACTTAGTAAGTGATCATGCTGATAAATCTCATACCCATCTGTCACCATACAGTTATTACAGTATTACTGACTGCATTCCTCATGTTGTACTTCATATCCCCATATCTATTCTGTAACTACCAATCTGTACTTTTTAATCCCTTCACCTTTTTCACTCATCCATGCAATCCCATCTATTCTGGCAACTGTCAAAATATTCTCTGTATCTATGTTTCTATTCTGCTTGTTTGTTTTTTAGATTCAATTGTTGGTAGATATATATTTATTGCCATTTTATTAGTATTTTTTATCCTTTTTTCCCTTTCTCTTCGTAAAGAAGAACCTTTAACATTTTATTAATACTAGTTTGGTGATGATGAACTCCTTTAGCTTTTTCATATCTGGGAAGATCTTTATCTGCCCTTTGATTCTACAAGACATGTTTACTGGGTGAGTAATCTTGGTTGTAGGTCCCTGCTTTTCATCTCTTTGAATGTTTCTTGACAATCTCTTCTGGTCTCAAAGTTACTGTTGAGAAATCAGCTGACAGGCTTATGGGAGGTCCCTTGTAGGTAAAAAACTGCTTTTCTCTTGCTGCTTTTAAGAATCTGTCTTTAACATTTCACATTTTTATTATGATGTGTTTTTGGTGTGGGCCTCTTGGTGTTCATCTTGTTTGGTATTCTCTGTACACCATGGACTTGTATGTCTATTTCCTTCACCAAGTTACGGAAGTTTTCCACCATTTTTTCACATATATTTTCAATTCCTTACTCTTTCTCCTTCCAGCACCTCCATGATGCGAATGTTACTATGCTTGAAGTTGTCCCAGACATTCTTTATACTACCCTCATTTTTTTGGATTCCTTTTTGTTTTCGCTGTTCTGATTGGATGATTTCTGCCTCATTCATCTATTCCACTGTTGTTTCCCTGTAATAAATTCTTCACTTCAATGAATGTACTAATTTCTGACTGGTTGTTTCTATTTTCTAGTTCTGTTTTTGTTTCTTATATCTTTGTTGAAGTTGTAAATTCATCTGCTCTTCCCCTAAATTGACCAAGCACCCTTATAACCAGTGTGTTGAACTCTGCATCTAGTAGATTTTTTTAAAAGGTTATCTTTAGAGAGGGCAAAGAAGGGGAAAAAGAGAAATATCAATGTGTGGTTGCCTCTTGTGCACCTCCTACTGGGGACATGACCCACAACCCAGGCATGTGCCCTAGACTGGGGACTGAACCAGCAACTGAACCTTTGGTTAGCAGGCCAATACTCAATCCACTGAGCCACACCAGCCAGGGCATCTAGATTTTTTCCCGTTTTCTGGATTTTTGTTCTTTCATCTAGGACATGCTTCTTTGTCTCCTGGTCTTGGTAGAGTGGCCTCATGCAGCCTGTGCCTTGAGGGATCTAGTGGCACAGCTTCTCCATTCACCTGAGCTGGGTACTCCAGGTGTACCAACCCTCCACCACTGTGTGGGCTGTGTATACCCTCCTGTTGTAGTTAAGCCCTGACTGCCAATAAGCATGTCAATAGAATGGATTTACCCCTGGGCTGATCAACTGCACGGACTAGCTGTGACCATGGTGGAGGATCAGCTGTGTAGGGACCCACCCCACAGAGCAAGATTTACTTAGTGGGGCTCTGGTGCCCACTGAGTCTGCCTCCTGAGTGTGTCACATGTGGAGGTGGTTGGGTGGTACTTTGACATGGTCTGATGCTATGCACTGACTGCACTGGCTCTGAGGCCTCCAGAAAAGTGCAGGCCAAGGTCAGCCATGGCCTGTACTCTGCCCAGGGTCACCTGGCATGAGCTACAAAATGATCTGCAGGTGGGTACTACTTGTGCTTGGTTTGGAGATGTGGTGAGGCCAAGCCACAAACCAAGTCCAGCTGCTGCTAGTGCTGTGCCTGGGGCCACTCAGCAAGAGGTATGGGGCACCCGGAGGCCAGATTACACTTGGAAAATTTTAGGAAAGTATGAAGTATGAGCCAAGATATATTGTTCATATGGAAAAGGCACTACAAATAGCTTGGGTTGGTCTGCAAGTTGAGTGGGGCAGGCTCTCAGGGAGTCACCAGGACAGGACAAACAATGACAGGCAGGTTGATGGAGACTCTTATATGGTACCCACAGGCCCTATCTGTGGTGGGAGGGCTTAGAAAAGGGACTGTTGCCTTGGTTAGTACTTCTCTCTGGGAAAAAGCTTAGCCTTCAGCTCGCTTAGCCTTCAGCTCACTTGATGCCTTTTGTATTGCTGCCCCAGTGCTGGAGCTCAGAGTAAGTCTGAGTAAGTCTATGTGTGGGCCCTTTAAGAGGAACTCCTGGGACTCCAGAAGCCCTGTTCTCACTCTTCCACAATCCCCGCTGGTTGTTACAGCCAGAAGTTATGGTGACTTCTCTTCCAGGCACTGGAACCCAGGGCTGGGGCACCTGGTGTGGGGCTGAAACTGCTGGATCCTCCGGGGGAACTCTGCAGCCAAGATATCCATCCCAATTTTTATCTACCACACATGGTGTGGTATCAGGCTGTTCTGTGTCTCCACCCCTTGTACTAGTCTCCATGTGGCTTCTTCATATACTTAGTTGTAGTAGTTCTATTCAGCAAGATATCAAGCATTTCTGAATAATGGTGGTTTTGTAGTTTAATTGTAATTTTGATGTGGCTGTGGAGGATCCGAGTACCACATTTACCTATGCTACCATCACGACCAAAATCCATAATAGTAATATTTTAATAGCAGTTCCAAGCTATATTATGGTGTGTTATTCCTAGAAATCAATTCCAATTAGAGCAGTACATAAAGGTGTTCAAAACTTCAATTACTCTCTTGTGAAAAAATATGACCTTTTCATAAAAATACAGTTTTAACAATAAATTATTTTCTTTACAAAAGTATTGACAGAGCCCTGACCAGGTGTCTCAACTGCTTGGAGTGTTGTCCTGTACACCAAAGGGTTGCAGGTTCAATCTCTGGTGAAGGCACATACTTAACTTGCAGGTTCGATCCCTGATCAGGGTGCATCCCTGATTGGGAGGCAATTGACTGATGTTTTTCTCTCTCTTGCCCTCTCTGCTTTTCTCTCTAAAAGTCAAAAAAACATATCCTTGGGCTTGGGTGAAGATTAAAAAAAAACTATCAAGAGAGTAGTCATCTTATATTACCATTTCAAAGCATTAATGCTTTGGAGAATAACTGGTTAATGCTAACAGTTTACAATGACATCATGGTCTTTCCTTTTTTTAAATCCTTACCCAAGGATGTTTCTTTTGATTTTAGAGAGAGAGGAAGGAGGGTAGAGAGAGGGGGGAGGGTAGGAGTAGAAGTGGGGAAGAGAGAGAGAAAACTGATCAGTTGCTTCTAGTGGATGCTTTGAGTGGGGCTTAAACCTACACCCTAGAGATGTGCCATAACTGGGTATTGAAACCACAAGTTTTTGGTGTCTTGGATGATTCTCAAACTGAGCTACCCGGCCAGGGCACCAAGATGTTTTCTAATTGATAAAACTGTTGATTTTTGAAACAGGCTTAAAAACTCTGGTTAAACTTTGTCATAAGCCATTTTCAAGACAGCAATAGAACTTTTTTCTTGCTTTTTGGTGTATCATATACAGCATTTATTGAATATAGAGATATTTATTTCTCTAATAGAATAATAATGGTGAATGTGAGAATCCGCATATGTGCATACACGAGTATATGAATGTCTGGTTAATAGGAATGCCATGTTTTGATACAAATGAATACAATCATTAGCTTACTTTTTAAAATAACTATTAAATAACATTTTTAAATATTAGAGAAAAATAAAACCTCTCTAGAAATAAAAAAGAAATGAGCTACATTTATAATAAACACTTTATCCTTTAAACAAGTCACTGTAATTTACCGAAGTAATAGAATATATAATACTTGTAATAATAGTAGGCTTATGTTTCAGCTACTTACTGAGACTTAACTTCTTGTTTAATTTCTTGCCATTCTCCATATGGGTTTGATTTTTTATGAGCTTTGGATTTTTCTTCATTTGAACCTGATGAATTCTGCTCTTGGATATTTTTTCCTTTCTGTTTTTCTGGTTCAGTTCCTTCAACATTATTTTTATTTTTTTCCTAAAATGTCAAAGCCAAGAAATAATACATTATCAGGACAGACACAAAATTTCTTCAACGGAGTCTTGTTATTGATTTGTAAGTAATAATACATTAACTCACTTAATAGTTTAAATATGCATATAATACAAATGTACTTTAAAAAGTTGATGCTTGATTAGGTCTTTCACTACATGTAAAACATTAATATATCAAGGCTGAGGCTGATTTTAAAACAGAACATGATCTTATTAATACTCTACGGTTAAAGACATATACTAACCTTTTTAAATCCTCTCTTCTCTTTCTTGCTTTCTCTTACTTAGATATCCAACACTGACCTTCGTTTACACTGTGCTCCTTTTGAATTTAATGTCATGCCATTGGACCTTTCTATATCCATTATCCATTTAAGAGAACTGCCTCAAACTAACAGTCTTAACTGAAATCTGTCTTTATATTGAGTATGCTGCCATAACTTTACTGTCCTACACAACTGGCAACTATGTAAAATTAGAAGACACATTCTGGAGGTACAAACAGCTCCTATCCATGTCCCTGAGTAGGGGTGGTGCCTTTATGGCTTCCTTTCATCTGGGATATCAAAACCCTGTGACCCAGTTTAGCAAGTGGAGCATGCACTAGACCTCAACCTCTTTGCAACTGTACAACTATGGGTAGAAGTCCTGGGATACTGTTAGTTTGCAATTCTTTGAATGGGTATTAACTTTTTCCCTCATGCTATTGGCAGCATAGGACTAGAAGTCAGAATCTACTTTCTCTTACCAATCTTGACCACTTCCAGGCCATGACTTAAAAAAATTTTTTTTTTACGCAGCAGAGAGAAAGAAGGAGCTACTACCTTTTGCAACAACATGGATGGAACTGGAAAGCATTATGCTGAGTGAAATAGGCCAGGCATTGAAGGACAAATACCATATGATCTCACCTTTGACAGGAAGCTAAACAATAAAACAAACAAGCAAACAGAATAAAAACAAAGACACTGAAATAGAGAACAAGTGGGCAGCGACCAGAGGGGGAGAGGGAAGGGAACTTAAGGGGGAAAAAGGGGGGAGGGATTTTGAGGAACAAGTATGAAAGACACAGAGATGAGGACTGGGGGGGGGGGAATGGGAGGGAGGGGGGAGACTGGGTGGGGGGTGGGGTGGGATGGGAGAAATAGATTAAAAAAAATGTACTTGAAAAGTAACTAAATAAAGTTAAAAAAAAATTTTTTTTTACTAAGGTCATACTTTATACTTAATCCTCATGTAATAATGCCTCCTCTTCTGAGGCTCATAACACCACCTTCTATACAGTTTTCCTGATTTTTCTCCTATGATCTAATGATCTCTGGCCATTACTCCATTTTCACTGATAACTGTAGCAACTCTGGCATCATGCTCTCTTTATTTAAACTCTTGCTGTCCTAGAGCTTAAAAATTCCCTAGCCTTATTTCTGCAAGGTTCAAAACCAATGACTTTGGTCTTTACTGTATAGGCATACCTCAGCGATATTGTGGGTTAGGTGCATACCACAGGAATAAAGGGAGTCTTGTAATCTTTTTGCTAGTGGAGAGTCTTACTTTCATGTTTTATAAAACAAAAATCATCTGTGAAGTGCAAAGAAACTAGGTGTGTCCATATTTAATCACCTAAATGTTGTATATGATAGTATTACAAGTGCTTTGTCCTTGTCTATCTGCATTTTGCAATATTTTGTTTGTTTGAAATTAATACTACTTGTCCTAGGTTGAATTTTGGGTTATCTAAACTTGACTATAAACATTGTGAGATGGCTATTGTATAAGATCTTTGCTGTTGCTCCTCTACAAACTGGATACATTCTGCACCCTAAATTTTACCAAGAGTTATGGGGTAGGCAGAGAAATTTCAGGCAAAGACAAGATCCTAGATGTGGCCTCAAAGTACCCTTTCTCCAGCATCCTTGATATTCCTTTACCTCTTAGGCAAACAATCTCAACCATGGCTCAATGCTTTGTGTCTTGTCTGCTTTGGCACCTGGGATCCATTGTGTCCCTGGAAAGGTCACAAAAGCAGGACCAGTAATACTGTATAAATCTGTTTTTACTTTCCCACCATGGCTGGGCATTCAGCACCACCTGTCAATCCTCTTACTTGGTTCATTTCCTCTTCCATCCCAGCTCAGTAACTATTTCAATCCATTTATGTTGTCAAGCTCACCAAAGCTCCTCACTCTCAGCAAGCAATGCTGATTTTTACAAGAATGAGTAAACTGTGACTAAATGGCATGACTCTTTCCGTTTCTTTTCTGATACCAACCCATCCATAGTTATACCTTCTTATAGAAAATAAAAACCTTACCTTCTTACAGAAAATGAATTTATGCCTTATACAAGACCAATCTACTCACCAACCCTTGTTGGTATTCCCTTTATACCTCCTTTGGGGTCCCTCTCAACAAAAACAGCACCACCACAAAGCTCTCATGATTAAGAGTCAGTATGTAGCTAACATACTATCATCTAATTTCTACTTTATTTCATATCCAAACCATACATAACTACATAATGAACCACTTTTTATTCCCCTGTAATCTGAGTTCTGCCATCCCAAACTGGTGAAATTACTAGCAGGGGATCAAGGACTTCATTACTGCAAAATTCAATGGACATTTTCTTTCTTTGGCTTAATTAATCCGTGACACACTCAATTCCTTTCACTTCTGTGATATTAAATTCTTCTGCTTTTCTGCACACCTTTATAATCACTCTTTTCTCATTTAATCTTTTGGGCTCCTCTTTCTCTGCCTGTCACTTATATCCTCCAAGGTTATTTTCCTAGATTACTGCACCCATTCATTTAAATTCTCCAAGGTCATTTTCCTAGATTACTGCACCCAGTCTGATATTTGAATTACTGCCAGTATGATGATACTCAAATAGCATTTGTAGCCTAGACATTCAGATTTGCATATTCAGACAGCTCTCTCACTGTTAGAGGCAATTCAAGCTTAAAAGGTCTAAAAAATTTACTGTCAAAAAAATTTACTGTCTTACTAGCAAATAGATAACAATAAATGGTATAAGTATTTTCCAAAATATAGGTCTTGGTTTTATGTCTATCTTCTACCAGAAAACTGAAGAAAGTCTGTAGAGCTTTTTATCAAGTGATAAACTTTTATGAAGAATAAATCCAGAACCTACCTTGAACTTTATTTTTAGTTTTGGTATTTCTGTAGTGACCTCTATCTTTTCTGCTTCCTTTTCCCCATCAGAATCACTGTGTGAATCTGATGATTTGGATTTTTCTAGGGCGTCAAGTGACTTTTCATTCACTTTACTAGAAAGCAGATCGCCAGAGTGTGGAATGAAATCATCCGGTTTTTCCCATCTGGATTCTATTCAACACATTTTAATAGTCATGTTATTTGGGTACCAACTCAATTCAGAAGTAATTCCCAATATAATGCTGTCACTTTTTAAATGAAAATACTGTATATATTTCACACCATCACTTGATCAAGAAAGTAATAAATAAAAGTTTTGTAAGCTCTTGCTCTTGTAGCTCTCAGAATTTTATTTCAAACAATCCTGATTCACTAGATGTTATCAAGTAAGCCCCAGTGGCAAGAACTAGTCAATAGTTTCTAAGGACTACCACAATTTAACTGACACCAATTTCAGAAAACATATGTAATAATGAGCACTAATCAGATTTTCTGGAATTTTTTACTACAAAGTTTTCCTGGGATGTTTACAAAGTGAAATCATACTGTAAAAATCTAAATGAATATAATTTGTCTTTTATAGTAGGCGGAAAAAACATGACTGAACTGTACTGCCACCCAGTGGTACACTGGGCTTTCAGTAAAGTGACAGCATTTCTAATTATCTTGCAGTTATTCTTTCTTTTAGTTTAATGAAAGGGATCTCAAAATTTACTGTCCAATTGGGACAGTTTTAAGAACAGAGGGGGCTCTATTAATAACAACGCTGGTCCAGACAAAAAAACGAAACTCTTGAGGACAAATCAATACATACAATCTCTTATTACTATAGGGTACTTTCAAACACTTTATAAAGAAAAACATTTCTATGTCTCTATTTCATGTAAGTAACAAAAAGAACTTTCAGGAAATAAACAACAGGCACTGTTTTGGGGAACTTTATAGATACCTGCTTCTCATGACCACACAGAATACACGATTGCCTCTATTTTACTTGAGCAACTATAGAGGCTCAATGACTTGTCTACAATCATATAGCTGATAAGGGAAAGAGGCTGTGCACCTAGCTCACATCTAACCTTACAACTGCATTATATATTACTTAATCTCTATAAAGATTCAGTACCTGAACTGAGATGTAACCACTGCTATCGGTGGGAAGGCTAGGTATCTATTTAAGAGGTTAAAAGGGCCATTCCTCATAAAAGATTTAATGCTATGCAAAGGACTTAGCAAAACAAAAACCTGCCGAAGTTACACCAATATTCTAAATATTTTGGTAAGTGTAACTGTAGTGGAAATCAAACACAATTAATTGAAAGCAAATTTTATGCAATTATATTAGGTAAAATTTAAATGTGAAAAACTTAATAATTAAGTAATAATCAGGCATATTTTATAAATACATAACTGAAACATTATTAAACCAGTAAAAGTGAAAATTTGACAATCTCAGCCACTGCTAAAACAGCATCAGTTTTGTATTTTAAAAAAGGAAAAGGCAAGTTGAACTAGGTAATCTGTAAAGTACTTGCCAAGGTAATGATTACGTGTCTAAAATAATCATAATAAAAATCAGAGTAATGGTAGAGAAAGTATAAATGACTCAAGTTTTTAAATTTGTGAATGCCTGCCCTGGCTGGTATGGCTCAGTTGGTTGGAGTATTGTCCATGCAGCACCAGGCTGTGGGTTCATTTCACAGTTGGGGAGTATATGGGAGGCAACAAATCAGTGTTTCTCTCCCTTTCTTTCTCTTTCTCCCCCTTTTTCCATCTCTAAAAGCAATGCAAAAATGTTCTAAGGTGAGGATTAAAAAAAAAAGAATGTAGTACCCATTGAGGATTACAATGCATAGTACTGCATACTATATATAGAAATCCTTTTTCAAGCAATTTCACTACTGGGATTATACCCTAAGAGCCCTGAAGCACCAATTCAGAAGAACCTATGCACCCCAATGTTCATAGCAACACAATTTACAAAATCCAAGTGCTGGAAACAGCCTAAATGTCCATCAGTAAATGAATGGATCAAAAAACTGGTAAATTTAAACAATGTAATACTACACAGAAGAAAGGAGAAACTCCTATCATTCATGACAACATGGATGGAACTACAGAATATTATGCCAAGTGAAATAAACCTGGCAGTGAAAGACAAATACCATATGATCTCACCTATAAGTGGAACCTAATCAACAAAACAAACATGCAAGGAAGATAGAAACAGAGACACTGAAATAAAGAACAAACTGACAGTGACCAGAGCATGGGGGTAGGGGGACAAAAAGGAGGAGGTGGACAACAGGGGAAAGAAGGGGAAGAGTGAAGGAACATGTATAAAGGACACATGGACAAAGACAAAGGTGGTGGTGGAGGGAAGGACCAAATGTGGAAGATGGGGAGGGGAGGATGTGGGATAGTAACGGCAGAAAAAAATGAGGGCAATTGTAACTGAACAATTAATGAAAAAAAAACAAACCTATTTCTGCCAGTCAAAAAAACCCCTTTTTCCTTTTCCATTGTATTGTTTTTAAATTATAAAAAATAATACAAACTTGCTGTAAAAATAAATTTATCACTAGATTTACTAACAATTTTTTCATGCAGATGACTCATCAGAAAGTTAATATGCAGTTTCAGGTACAATTTTAGATAGTTAAGGTAACCAAAGGTAATATTTACCTCCTGTTTCTGTATTATAGTAATAGGTGTAACCATCTTCACTTAAAGCTTCTACCCAAACAGCCTTCAATGCTGTCTAGAGAAAGGAAAAAAAAAAAACATATAAACTGAAAACAATATGGTGATATATTAGATAAGAAAGGCAGAATTAGCCACTCTTTCCTTTCCTCTTGAAACCTGGGAGTTAGGGGTGTTGGTACCAATCATCTCCAGAAAGTCTGGTTTGTGTTAATTTCAAGCCAACTATCAGGAAGAGAATGTGTCACCTCTGAAAGCTAGGAATAATTTTTCACAGATGGACAAGGGACATATAAATAACAACTGATAATATTTGTCCTACAATGAGTTTTTGGATAGACGTCACTTCTAACCTCCACCCAGCCTTCTAACAAAAGGATTATAGGAAGAAAGAAACAAAGAGGTTCGGACAGGTGGAACTTATTTGAAAGTAAATCTGCTTAGCCCTGACTGGTATGGTACAGTGGCTTGGGCATCTTCCCACAAATCCCAAGATCCCTGATTAGATTCCTGGTCAAGGCACATCCCTGGGTTGTGGACCAGGTCCCTGGCTGGGGGTGAGCGAGATGCAACCGATCAATGTTTCTTTCATACACTGATGTTTCTCTCCCTTTCTTTTATCCTCCCTTTCCCTCTTTCTAAAATTTAAAAAAAAACCAAACTTTTTTTAAAACAAAGTAAATTTTGCTTTAAAAAACTCTACAAAGACCCCAGATGCCAATCACTTAAAAGAATAAAACAAAGACACTATCAATGTACTTCAGTTACCTTTTTTAAGTTTCCTTGAAATCCTTCAGGTTTCTCCCATTGAGATGCTTAAAGCAAAATATATTGCATTTAGAAAATCTTTTTGCTTAAAAAAAGTTTTTAAAAAATCCAATTTTGCTAAATTTTATAAGCTATTGTGTACAAAACACTAAGTTCTGAGTGATTATTACTATTTCTATGTAGTCAGAAATTGTGATTCTAAACATCTTAATAATCACAATAATACAGCCCAACGTTTGCTTCATGATTAACTCTGATCTCATTTCCTGCCTTCCTGACCATTCTTAACTTCTTTCTCCTGGCTTTTCTTCTATTCATTCCTTTAATTTATGTACTATCCACCCACATTACTTTTACTCTCTTCTTTTTCCTTGTGATCTCACATACTCCTAAAAGTTAGCATATTATCTACATTCCCGGCTTCAATTTATCTTCCTAACTCCCAACCCTAATAACCTATTGGCTATTGAAAACTGCCACATGAATGTTCTACCTCAATACCTCAATATAACCAAAAGTGAATTTCTTACTGTCCCACTTAACTTACTCTGTTTGCATTTTTCTTATCTCAGTAAAGAGCACCATCATCTTTCCACAGTCTTCCATAATATGGCCCCAAGCTATTTTTCTAGCCTCTTTCTTTTGTCATGACATCTTCAAAGAACCTGGTTCTACCTCCACCAATTAGGTCTATTTCCCAAACGTTCAAATCTTTTTTAGAGTCATATTGTTCTGCCTATTTGGGATGCCTGCTATACCCTCCTAACAAACTACTGCAATTTTTTTCAATCAAAATACTAACGGAGTGTCTGCACTGTGCCAGGTGTTAAGTGCCTAGGGATACAAATGGTATGATGACATCATTCATGACATCTTCATTTTAACTTATCATCAGCTCGTAAGTAATTTCTGTGATAATCCCTCAGATTCACATAATCACAATTAATTCCTCACTTTTTTGGCTCCTATATAATCTTAATTACATCTCTATTATGTTATAGCTCTTCAATATTTCTCCTTGTATCATGCTTAGTTGTTTATTTCTGATACTAAATTTTATGTTTCTGGAGAGTAAATGTATAACAAATTCATTTATTTATGCCAGAATTTATATGGAATAAAAATCCCAAATACATTTAGTTTTAAAGGAAAATGAAAAGGTGTTTCTGATACTCTTACCAAGAAACACTTTCATGTATTTTATCAGATACAGACATCCAAGGCATTAATGGAGGGAGGGCTACTTTACTAGGTCAATCAAGATAGCTACATAAAAAGAAATCAGCTTCTGGTTCCCAGTCTGCTTTTGGATAGAAAATCTCTTCTACAGAATTTTATTTTAAGGACCCCTGTGATTTGTGAAATGGACCTGAAATACCTTATTCCATGTAAAATGCTTTATTTACACGTAGTTCATTATTTTAGACGGTTTTGTTGAGAAAATAGAAAGCTTCAGTTTATTTGCAAAGAACCCTTTATTAAGGCTTAGTTAAAAACTAACTATGACACTGAGTCACTATGAGAAGGGCAACTTTTTAAAGGGGACATATATACTTTTTTTAATGTGGCAAAAATTAATTATAAGTCTTTCACTGTTTAAATATTCCAATATTAATGAGAAGTCTAAAGACAAAATAAACCATCAGGTATCATTCTCTATATAGTTGTATGCCTACATGACGTACCTCCTGTGATAAGATCATAATAGTAATGGTAACCCTCGGAGGTTATGCCTTCTACCCATCTGCCCTTTGAAGGTTCTTTTTTCCTTTTCTTCTTTTCTTTCTGCTGATTTGATGCAGAGGTGGGTGGAGCAGTGCTGGTTTCTAGTGATATGCTTGGCTCAGGTATTTCTAGAAGACAAGAGAAAAGTGAAGTAGACAATATAACTCTCCCCTGCCACACAAGGACAAAATGTTAATAATGTTATTCCTATAAAAAATGTGACAAGATTCTTTTGGGAACTCCACACATTATTATAAAGTTCATGTGGAAGACTAAACATGCACCAACATGTAATTCCAGGAGAATTACAAAAAAGAAGTAAATGAGAAGTCTAGCACTATCAGGTATTAAAACTTATCCTAAAGTAATAGTAAAATAGACCAACAGTGTAAAACTGACCCAGGAACAGGGAAACATATGACTGAAACAGAACAGTACAAAAATTGATACAAATGCAGACTGCTGGTGTTTCTTACTAGAAGGAAGGAGAGATAATTTAATAAATGATGTTGGACTAACAGGCTAATTATTTGGAAGAAAGTTAAGGTACTTCAAATCCACTTCACAAACTGCAAGCGTTCTTAAAATATTCCATGGAAGAGATTTTTCTATCCAAAAGCAGACTGGGAAGCAGAAACTGATTTCTTTTTTGTGTAGTTATCTTGATTGACCTGGTACTGCCAATATTTTTACACCAATAGAAATTCCAGATCGAAGGTATTTACAAAAAGAACACAAAGTAAAACAATGTTAAATTTGACTACATACAATTCAAATATTCTGTATGGTAAAAATAAAAACAAAAATATATACACAAGTAAAACAAATGACAAATATTTATAAAAAACATAGCAGAAGATTAATGTTCCTAAATCCCTTTTAAATCCAATACTGTAATAGAAAAATGGGCAAAAAGTACAAAGGTAATTGAGAAAATTAACATTTACCTTCACTAATATTTAAAGATATACAAATAAAAGTAATTTTTTTGCATTAGATGAATACGAACTGAAAAGAATAACAAAATCCAGTGTTAGTCTAATCAATGGGAGTCAAAACATAGGTAGTTAGTTTTTATGGCTTTACTTTTTTCTAAAGGATTACCCAGTTACTCCCAAAACCAGTTAATAAATTAATTTCATTCTAGCAAAAGTATACACCTTGGAGACATTACTGAAGACAGGTTGATATTAATTATTAATGTATAAAATATATTCAACTTTGATTCAGCAGTCTCACCTCTATATGGATTTACTTCTAAAGTAAACTTATAGGGATAAATGTGAAAACACGCATACGTAAGGATGTTCTGAAGCATTCTAACGATGAAAAACTCTGAGCAACCTAAATATTAACGTAGAAGAATTTAGTAAAATAAATTTTGGGGACTTCTGCCAAGATTGAGGCGTAGGTGGGAATACTTTGCGTCCTTGTATAACCAAATCTAAAAACAACAAAGTTTTAACAACAATAAATGCAACCAAACCACACAGAAAATTGAATATGGAGTCTGAAAACAACGACCCGCTCAGCTAAACCAGTGAGAAGGGCGAAGCCAGTAGTGGAGTGGGTAGGGCAAAAAAGATCCCCCTAGCCTGGTGCTGCACAGGCAGCCGAGGGTGTGGATCCCAGGTGTGGGCTAGCTACAGGCAGGGAAGAGGCGCAGCTGGCTGTCTGCAGTCGGTCGCACATTTGCACACAGATAAACCAGTGAAGAGGCGAGCGTTGAGGCAGATCTCGTAGGCCCTGGCGGCCGGCGCAGGGCAGCGGGCTCCCACATTTGCCCTGGGATAAGCAGGCGAGGGCGAGCGGTGAGGCGGACTGGGCCAGCAGAGAGGACTGCCGCTGCACCCTCTCTGACCCCACCCCCACATACAGCATCACAAACCAGGGACCTGGGTGGCCCCACCCTGGTGAACACCTAAGGCGCCTCTCCTCATACGTAACAGGCGTAGACAGATCAAAACATGGCTCAAGAACAACTCAGAGCCCCAGAGCCAATAAATCTAAGTGATGCAGAAATAGCCAAACTTTCAGATGCACAGTTCAAAACACTGGTGATCAGGATCCTCACAGAACTGGTTGATTTTACTCACAAATTAGAGGAACAAATGAAGGCTAAACTAATTGAAATGAATGGTAATGCACAGGGAACCAATAGTAATGGAAAGGAAACTGGGACTCAAATCAAGGGAGCGGACCAGAAGGAAGGAAAAAATGACCAAACACAAAAATATGAAGAAACAAGAACTCAAAAAAATGAGAGGCTTAGGAATCTCCAGGACATCTTTAAACACTCCAACATCCGATTACAGGAGTACCAGAAGGGGAAGAGGAACAGTTACGAGTGGAAACCTTATTTGAACAATAAAAGAGAACTTCCCCGTTCTGACAAAGGAAATAGATTTCCAGGAAATCCAGGAAGCTCAGAGAGTCCCAAAGAAGTTGGACCCAAGAAGGAACACACCAAGGCACATCATCATTACATTAGCCAAGATGAAAATGAAGGAGAGAATCCTAGAAGCAGCAAGAGATAAGGGGACAGTCACCTACAAAGGAGTTCCCATCAGACTGTCAGCAAATTTCTCAAAAGAGACCTTACAGGCAAGAAGGGGCTGGAAAGAAGTATTCCGAGTCATGAAAACCAAAGACCTACATCCGAGATTGCTCTATCCAGCAAAGCTTTCATTTAGAATGGAAGGGCAGATAAAGTGCTTCTCAGATAAGATCAAATTCGAGGAGTTCATCATCACCAAGCCCTTATTATATGAAATGTTAAAGGGACTTACCTAAGAAAAAGAAGATAAAAAAGATGAACAGTGAAAGGACAGCAAACTCACAGTTATCAACAACCACACCCAAAACAAAAGCAAATTAAGAGGACAGCTAGATCAGGAGTGAACCACAGAAATGAAGATCACATGGAAGGTTAGCAACAGGGGAGTGAGAGAAGGAAAAGGGGGGAGAAGGTACAGAAAATAAGTAGCGTAGACAGTAGATAGAAAATAGATAAGGGGGAGGGTAAGAATAGTAGGGGAAATATAGAATCTAAAGAACTTGAGACACGTGTTCATGAACTAAAGGGGGGATGGTCGGGGAGGGGTGTGTAGGGTGGAGGGAAACGGAGGGGGGAATAGAACAAATGTAATGGCATAATCAATAAAATAAAAAAAAGAAAAAATACATTTTGGTATTTTTATGGCATTTTATACCCTTTATTATACACTTGTTACAAGCAGTCATTTTCAGATAAGGAAAAGAAAAAAAAGAAAATAGCCAACACAAGAGCCATCTGGTATTAATGAATCAAAATTATAATTATTGCCCTGGCTGGGTGGTTTAGATGGTTGGAGCATCATCCCATACACTAATAAAGCGTTGCAGGTTCCACCCCTGGTTGGGGCACATGCAGGAAGCAAATGATCAATGTTTCTCTTTCTCTCTTTCCCTTCCTCTTACTCTAAAATTAATAAAAACATATCCTCAGGTGAGGATTAATTATACCTATTTGTTTTGTCAGATTGATAAAAATATATTTTTTGGTGTGCTGCAGAATTTTAGTAATTAGGTTCTGTATTCCATGAAGTGAAAAAGGTGAAAATCACTGGCACAGAGTAATGAATACAGTAAAAAATATTGCACTACAATTAGATAATGTAATAAACATCATTACAATGACGACAGTATTACAATATATAACAGTATCAAAGCAATACATTGTGTACCTTAACTTCACACCAGGTTTACATCAAATATATTCAATTAAAAAATCAAAAAGAAAACAGTATCATCTATCTTCTAGCAATAGTCAGTTAATTTGTAATTTGTCCACAAAAAGCCAATTCACTGTTATTCAACCACATAAACAAACATGATCTATATGGCTTTTACCATATAAAGTGAACTATACAGTTATAATGCAATGCCTTAAAAATATTTTATTTTTAGAGAATGCAGAAGGGAGAGAGAAAGGGAGAGAAACACTGATGTGAGAGAGAAACTTCAATTAGTTGTCTCTTATACTTGCCCTGACTGGGGACCAAACCTGCATCCAGGCATGTACCCTGACCAGAATCAAACCAGCAGCAACCCTTTGCTTTGCAGGATGGCACCCAACCAACTGAGCCACACTGGTCAGGGCACAATGCCTATTTTTTAATAAATAGATGCTTTTAGCCAAATAATCAGAATACCTAAAAAACTCAAATGTCTCTGAAATCAACCACTGACCTAAGACAGAATTAGGATTAAATAATTACCAGGGTTATTTAGTTGTCACAAATGGAGGTGTTAAAATATGAAGCTTTAAAAGCAAAACAAAAGTGCTATGTCCCCTAGAGCAAGGGACATAAAGGAAAGAATAAACAAATGGGACTTCATCAAAATAAAAAGCTTCTGCATGGCTAAAGAAAACATCAGCAAAATGAAAAGGGAACCAAGCATATGGGAAAATGTGCTTTCCAATGCTACCTCAGACAAGAGTTTGATCTCCAAAAATATAGAGAACTCACGTGACTCCACTCCAGAAAGATAAACAACTTAATTAAAAAATGGGCTGGGATGGGGGTAAAGGGCAGAAAACTGCACTTGAATAACAATTAAAATAAAAAAATGGGCAAAAGACCTGGACAGACACTTCTCCAAGGAGGACATACAGAGAGGGCCCAGAGACATATGAAAGGATGCTGAGCATCACTAGCCATCAGATACAAATTAAAACCACAATGAGATACCACTTCACATTGGTCAGAATGGCCATCATAAACAAAGCAACAAAAAATATGTGCTGATGAGTTGTGGAGAAAAGGGAACCTTAGTATATTGTTGGTAGGAATGCAGACTGGGGCAGCCACTGTGGAAAATGGTATGGAATTTCCTCAGAAAACTAAAAATGAAACTGCCTTTTGAGCTGACAATTCCACTGCTGGGATTATACCCTAAGAATCCTGAAACACCAATTCCAAAAAACCTATATATCCCAATATTCATAGCAGCACAATTTACAATAGCCAAGTGTTGGAAACAGCCTAAGCGTCCACCAGTAAATGAATGCGTCAAAAAACTATGGTACATTTAGATGATGGAATACTATACAACAGAAAGAAAGAAGGAGCTCCTACCCTTTGTGATAGCATGGATGGAATTGGAGAGCATTATGCTAAGTGAAATAAGCCAGGTGGTGAAAGACAAATATCACATGACCTCACCTATAAGTGGAACTTAATCAATAAAACAAACAAGCAAGCAAAATATAACCAGAGACATTGAAATAAAGAACTGACAGTAACCAGGGGGGAGGTGGGAGAGGGTAACAGGAGGAAAAGGGAAAAAGGTCATCAAGGACCATGTATAAAGAACACATGGACAAAACCAAAGGTAGGTAGGATCGAGGGTGGGGGGGGGGGGATGCCTGGGGTAGGGAGGAGTGGTGGGTGGAAAAAAAAATAAAAGGAAATTTTGTAATGTCCTTATCACATAACTGTTAATTAGCAACATATAGTCTGTTGGATTTTTGGATTAATAAGTATGTACACAATGGGGGAAAAAACAAATTGGTAGCACTTTAAAAGTCTTTTCAAAAATAAAATTCTCTGAGCATGGGCTTGTGAACCACACGATGGCAGTTCGATTCCCAGTCAGGGCCACATGCCTGGGTTGCAGGCCAGTTCCCAGCAGGGGACTCACAAGAAGCAACCATACATTGATATTTCTCTCCTTCTCTCCTTCCCTTCCCTTCCCTTCCCTCTAAAGATAAATAAATAAAATCTAAATAAAATAAAATAAAATAAAATAAAATAAAATAAAATAAAATTCTCTTTAAAAAAGGAATCTATCAATGGTATGACTATGTTACTAAATTTAAAAAGATGTTTTTATCAAGAGATAAAAAATCAGAAAATTTAATGGCAATTCATAGTCAAATTCTGAATATTTAGAAAAAAAATTAGTTCCCAAATAAAAGCTATCTTCCAGAAATGTGGGTCAAACATATTTACTGGTGACCTATTAAAAGAATTTGTGTAAGAAAAAAAAAAAAAGCAAAACAAAAGGGCTCAAGCAAACTCCCAGTCTAAATAGGGCTATGATTTGTAGGAAAAGCACTCAGAATATAACCTGAGTGTATAACCTCCTCATGGAAACAATAAAAGCTAACTTAGCATGACCTCTGATGTTACTTTTAAAACACGTTGGCTGTTTTTTTTTTTACCTGACTCTAAGCCAAGCCTTTTCAAATCCTCCTGGTATGCTTTCAGGGCAGCTGCCTCCATTGCCGCAAACTCCTTTGATGCCTTTTCTTCTTCCTTTGCCTTATCCAGGCTTTTCTGTTTAATCTACATAAGACATATACAGTAAAAGCTAGACAAAGGACTGATATTTACATAGAAAAATTGTCAAAAAAAGAAGCAAACTAAATTACCTCACTGATCCGCTTTGCCACATTTTCCTTATGATTCTTTCCTCTTTCATGAAATTCAACACTCTTAAAAATGGAAAAAAAAAGAAAAACACAAAGGAAAAAACTACATAAACATCATAATGTTCACAGTAAAGTAACAGTAAAATTGGGAATGGAACATAAAATTAAAACTAAAATGACTGGTAGAAAAGATAAAATATAATTTTAATGCAAATTGGCCCTTTTTATCAAATGATGCTACAGAATTGAACTACATTATTTATTATCATGCCCACTGACTAGGTCTTCTTTAGCATTTAAAATAAAGTACAGCGACCATATTAATGGAGAAAAACACAAGGTACACTTGATGACTAATCTAGTGAACACAACTATAATGAGGACTCAACATGAAGCCAAAAGAGGAGTGGAAAACATCTTAACTTTAGAAACACCTCTCAACATAAAATGTCAAAACCTTGTAGGTATATAGAATTTATACTGCTCTATTTGCCACATTAGGACAATAAATAATCATCCTTAGAACCATTTTCTACCAAACTGGGAGAAAAGTAGACATGAAAAAATTTATCCTAAAAATAGTAAACAAATAGTTTTATATAATGTGGTAATGGTACATAATGTAAAACTTTTTTATCCAGGGCAATTTGAAACTACCTCTCCAAATTAGGTTGCTGAAATAGAGAACAAAAAAAGTTCCTTAAAAATTAATGTGGAGAGAGCTCCAGGACATACTGTTTAATAAAAAAAAAACAACTATGGTGCAGAATGGGGTATATATCATGCTACCCTTTATGTATGTTAGAATAAGAAACTATATTCATACAGAATAAAAACCTGTATCTATATCCATATAGAAACAATGGAATGATACACAAGAAAATTAGAAAAAGTAATAACCTTTACAGGGAAAAGTAGTAATCTATGAGGAATGACAGTAACTTGGATGAATGGGGACAAAGGTGGTTGAGTAAATGTTATTACCTATTTAAAACAGCCAGAATGCTCCCTATGGTTGTATGCAATTAGAATTATCTGGTAAACTTTGTAAAAACACATTTTGTCAAATTTTACACAATGCATTAGCTGAGCTATTCTAACATATCACTGTGAATTCCTCTTTAAAAGTGTGACTTTTAAGGTAAATGTTCATCCTTTATTTTTCATATATTAATTTTCCTAAAATTGATTATACCCCACAAAGACTATTATAGGACCATTCAAAAATAAATTAATTTTGTTTCTAATTAATGGTTAAACTCATGTGTATTAGCAATTCAAAGAGATAAAGAACAATTACCCTAGAGGAATTTTATATTCTACCTAACTCACAATTCATTAAACTTCTTGGGTACCTTTAAATAAGGGTGAGTATCAGTGATTTGTGTAGGTTTTAAAATCTGTGGCATTTATTTGTAATGGTAGTCTAAGTCAAAAAAGATAGTCAAGAACTTTAGCAACTACTCAACAAGACTCAAAACAAAACAAAACCCCAAAGAAAATCATCACCAAACTCTTTGTAGACAAAATGTCTACCAAACAAATACAACATTGTTACAGACAGGGCTACTATTCTTTTTTTGCATCCAATTCTACCAAATAAAAAGGACATGTATATGCAACGAACATATTTCAAAAATACCCTAGTATATAATAAGTACATGCATGAGAGGTGTTAAAAAAAGCAACAGTGCTGCTTTTTATGTCTTAAAAGCTGAAACTACACTAAAAGATACAGTAATATAACTTGCTTAACAGAGTTGCTACTTTCATATTCCATGACAGAAGTCATGATGTTCTTTCAAATTTAAGCATTTATAGACATAAAGCTTTGTATTAAATATATTTAATTATCTCTAGAGCAGAAAAACAAGAAAAACTAGTGTTTATTACATATTAAGGGCTTTCCACTTGTACGTGCTAGTGTTACAAACAACTCCATCATAGCTAGATATTTCACAATGATGAGATTACCCATTCGATGTTCATTTCCTGAATGTGACTGAGAGCCATAGTGAAATAATTGGGCTTAATAAATCTATAATCAAATTTAGGCTGATGAAAAGAAAGCAAGCACACAGGTCTTCTATAAGGAATGAAAAGATAATAGAAATCTTTCAATGTTTTGAAAACCTAAAGCAATATATACGAAAATGGTCTGTAAAGTCTTGAGTCTTGATCAAAAAGGAACACTTCACATAAATACATTATCAGAATCTCTAATAGTGGAATTATCATACAGGCCTATTGTCTGCTATCCAGCACTTGCAGTAATCACAGAATTTCTTTGGTTGTGACTTCCAGTAGTCTGCCCTGAAAAAGGGAAAAACAAGTCGGAGCTTACTTATAACTTAAAAAGTTAAAACTTTACATGCTTTACATTTTCTTAGACTTTGAAATACAAGTCTCTGCTACCTGACTGAAGCAGTCAAATGAAACTGTTGCTATCGAGAGACAAGTCTGCACCCGGTTTAAAACTCATTTGTTAATGTCATCAGTGTAAAGAAATAACAAACATCCTCTAGGTTTATCTTTTCTGTTCCGTTTTCTGGCATTTTGAGAGGCTGATGTAATGGAGGCCTGAATAAACTCATTAAGTTTACTTTAAATCAAATTAGTTCCATCAAAAGAATAAACAAAGCACAAGATTCCTCTGGTGGGAGACTGTGGGTCCTCAGAGACCATCAGTTAATACAATTTGTTCTTGAGCCTCAGGGCAAGAGAGAGCTCGAAAAGCCAAGGGACCTCTCAGTTGGCAAGACAAGGAAAAAAAAATCATTAACCGGGACTGGCCGCTTCTAGTGGGCAGAGGAGTCAGCGGTGGCCACAGCCCAACCCTAAAGTTTCACAATATCCCGTTTCAGGCACTGCAGAAACCAAAAGGCTGGCGACCACCGACTGTGCAGGTGATAGATAGGAGCACTCCGTCGCTTCGCGGGCGGCCATCCAATTTCAACCGGCCACCAGCCTCCCTCCCATCCTGTTTTCCAAGGGCACTCCTAGAGGTAGCATTTCCACCCCGGCCAGAGAACCCCAGCAGCCGGTCCCGGGTCGGTCCCGAGCGAGTTAAAGGCGCATCCGACACGCCTCCAGCCTGGGGACAGGGGCGGAAAGGGGACTGCGGGCGGAGGGAAAGACTCAGTGAAGAAAGGGCCGCTCGGAAAAACAACACATCCTTGTTTAGAGCCTGAGACCCAACTCACATGACTGGACCAGCCGCTCCGCGCGTTGCCCTCGGGTCCGGCTCAAGTCGGCTTTCCCCACACCAGGCGATAAGCAGCCTGGCCAGGAGCAAGGCCCACCCAAGGTCCCGAGAAGCAACACCACCCTCCAAAGCCCGGACCTCAGTTCCACGGTCCCCAACTACGGGTGCTCAAACGACTCAATCCGCGTTCAAAAAATCTCCTCCTCGTCCCCTCCCCCTACAGGGGAGGTACTCAGAGCTCCTACGAGGTGGGGTCAGTATAAAGCAGTTGAGGTCACCGAGAAGGGGCAAAAGCGCGACGGGACGTAAACTGAAGGCCCCGAACCTGAAACATCTAGTGCCCGCATCATTCCGTCTTCTCTCTCTCGCCCTGGGAACCAGTACGTCCACCCTTCTTCTAGTCTCGCTGGCTTGTGGCCCAAGAGCTCGCGCGCCGCCTCCGCCCCGAACGCAAACAGCTGTTCCCCGAGACGTCGCCGCCCTCAACTTTTGCCAAGTACTCCGCACGCACTTCGCCCAGAGGAGCAACCTGGACCTGTAGGCTGGGTGCTGTTGGCAGAGTGAAAAAAAAAAAAAAGAAAAAAAAAAAAGGGAAGGTGAAACAGCTGGTTTCGGGACGCGAGTTGCTGAGGTTTGCCTCAGAACTTTCCTGAGGCGGCGGAGCGGACGCACTCCCCTTCTGCGACGCCCGCGCGCTGGGTCCGGGCTTGTTCCCCGGCTCTGGAGCGTGTGAGCAGGGGCGGGAGCGGTTCGATTAGCACAGAAGCGGCGGCGCTAGTAGCAACGAGGAGAGGTGGAGACGAGGGACCGTGGCTGGGGCGCTTGTCAGGTGAGTTACCAAGGTTCTCTAACCAGCGATTCCCATATGGTCTAGCGGTTAGGATTCCTGGTTTTCACCCAGGCGGCCCGGGTTCGACTCCCGGTATGGGAACGTAGAAATTTTCGTTTGTTTTGTTTTAAGGTTTGGGCAACTAACATCTTATTTCTAGCGATTGGCTCCCTTCCTACCCCACAGTGGGCAACTTTGTGGAAAACGAGCCTTCGTGCACTTCTCCCTTGCACCCTGACTGGGGTTGCGGCGTTGGGTGTCACGAGTGCTGAGCCGGGCAGACTGGCGGGGCGAGTGCGCGGGGCCGCCTCTCCCTCCGCCGGGGGCTGGCAGGGCTCAGTGGCCGGGAGCGAGTTTCACTTTCCCCGGGCTTTCCTCCCGCCGCTGCGGCCCTCAGCCATCCACTTCCAGGCGCTCGGGAGGTGCCGATTAACTCCAGCCTCGCCTTCTTTCCTTCCAGCGCGCTCCTGGGGCCCCGAGTCTTCTCCGCCGACCCCTTCCGACAGTCGCGAGCGACGCGGGGCTTGTTCGCCTCAAACCCTCGGCGCCTCGGAGTGCGCGCCCCGCTCAAAGCCCCGATCTCGCTACTCCCGGGCAGTAGCGAGAACCCCCACCCACCCCCAACACAAAGCAGCTTTCCAGGGGGCGCTCGCCCGGGACGGGCGCGACTTCCCCGCTCCGCGGCGCCGCAGGTCTGTTTGCCCGAGTGCCCGCGGCGCGCTTTCGCCTGCGCGCAGCTGCCCGTCACCGGGGAATCAGCCGCGCGCGCGCCCGCCCGGGTCCGCCGCGGCGCCCGCGCCCCTCCGGCGACCGAGTCCCAGCTCGTCCGGGCGCGCCGGCTGCCGTTCACGACGGCCTCAGACTCTTTTGCTTGGGGAAGGACTCGGAGAGGGGAGTCCCCCCCTCCCTTTTCTTTTAAAAACTACACAGCATACACACACATACACACGGGTTGCGGAGAAGAAAAATAACACTACGATAAGATGTGTCGAAAAAGGAAGATTGACTTTCCAAAGGGTCGGTCTAACTCTTTGAGCGCCGATGTTAGAAAACCCTGGGGTGGAGGTGGGGTTTCGAAGAGAATATTGGCCGGAGACGGGGGGGGGGGGGGGGGAGGATGTTACAACAAAGTTTCACTGTATTTTTAAATATAGAAGCCTTGTGTTTATTACGAAGAAGGGGCAGCTGTGTCAGCAGCATGCGAGCTGTAAATGAAACAAAAGCGTTATCCTGAATGCAAGCTGAAGTTAGAAAATGGGGCGAGCTATATAATGTTTAGCCTCTTGGGCCTCTGAGAACAAATGAAGGAAAAAGTGGCTCTTGTGCAGGGTTTCTAGTCAGTGCCATAACTAAGAGCAGAAGGCCCCATGTTTTCGGTTGTTAGTATGTGCACGTTTAAAAGATTCTAACACTGTAAAAACATGTAGAATCCCCAAACTCTTTTACAGGTTTAACTGCACGGTGAGTTTTGAATTTGTTAACATGAACTACATGGTTAAGGATTAATTATGTTTACACTATAAACCTCCACAACTAAAAAATTTAAATTATCTTTATTATTTCACATGTTTGAACATGTATTCTATACCAAGCAGCAGTAGATGCTTTTGAAATCACTGCTGTTCATTCAGGTTCTTCATGTTAGGAACTACTGGAGAGAATACAGAATATAATTAGTATATTTTGGTCCTTGTGATTAACTATATGACCTGTGTAGATCTTTCACCTTCTCCGTGATCTGGGTTTAAATCTACAGATTCTTGGTAATGCATAACACTCACAAACTTTTTCGAGAAGTTCTTAAATAGGTTATGAGAGCGGAAAAGTTTCATTTAAATAGTGGGATTGTGTAATTACTAAGCAACCATTTACTAAAGAATGACATCTGAATTTAGAAGGAAAGACTGCTCTCCCTTACTTGTCTGCAAAGAGGGCTTAATTATTGACCTTGCATTTTGTAATGACTTGGTTATCATATGGTACTTCTACTAAATGGTGCTAAAGTGGATGTGATTTTTCCACTGAGCACCCACTAGTTGCAAAAAGTTTTACTCTGTGTACTTGAGGGTATGCTGAGGGGAGTGGTTTGGTGACAGTGGTTCTGTTTAAATGGTTCTGTTTAAAATGCGGCTTCCTATAGTGGTGTACCAGGCAGCAAGGCAGCTTTTGAGTTGTGGAAGTACTGCAGGAGCACAGAGGAAGGAAATCAGTTCTACTCTGGGATGAGGACTGGAGAGGAGACATGGAAGGGAGAGTGTTTGCCTGGACCTTGAAGAACTGGTTGGATTTCTCCTGATGGAGAATGTGAATCATAAAGCTGAGGTGGGGGAGCAAGTATGAGACTGGCAAGTAGTGTGGTTCTGCAGGAGCACACAGTGCCTGGAGGAGCCATGGGAGATGAAGCTGGGACTAGGTAACAGGTTCTTTTATCAAAGATGTGACATTTATGTCATTAGAGTTTTAATAACATTTTTTGTCTGTTTGAAAAAACCAAATGTAGCCTGTGTGAAAGTGCACGTTTAAAAGATTCTAACACTGTAAAAACATGTAGAATATTTTGTGAATATGGGTTTTATATTTAGCAATTGAATATTTTTTAATTTGTAGAATGGAGAAAAGCAGTCAATTAGAATTCAATGAAACAAATGAAATCTAGGTTTAAATTATGAGAATGATCTGCAACTATGTTCTTATTGGCTTGCTTTATTGAAAATGACTTTAATATCCTAAGACAGAGCTGCTAGTTACTATCAGTAAGGCATACATACAAGTTAAATTGGTTAAGAGTAGATGATAAATTTGTAAGCATTCATTTATAGGCTTGTAATTCATATGTATGACTATAAGAACACCACCAGTGTTCATATTTGGGGGTTCTGTCTTAGGCCACAAAATAAAGTGATAGCTAATTAAATGGCATGGATTTACCCAAATGGTCTCCTTAATATTTGCTACTACTAGTTGCAATTAGAAGATGTGTAAAAGTTCAGCAAGTGTTTGCATAGATGAACACCTATTTTTAAGGAAATATAAGATATGAAAAAATTATGCCATTAAAAAAATCCAAAGATCTTACTATCATCCTCTCTGAGGCTCAAGATTATCTGGCCTCTGCTTACCTCCCCAACTTCATCCCCTACCTTCTGTGCCTCTTCATTATGCTTAAACCACACTGGCTTCCTTTTTTGTTCCTTGAGCTTTCCAGATTTGTTCTTTTCTCATTTTTATTTCTTGCTGTTTTCACTGCCTGGAATATTTCTCCTCCAGCTCTTCACATCTTAGATCAACATTACCTTCTCAGACAGGTCTTTTTGTACCACGCTTGCTAGGGACTCCCTTTTGATTTGTTATTTATGTTTAGTTTATTTTATTTTCTCCTTTTTATTTTATTAAATTTATTGGAATGACATTGGTAAATAAAATTATATAGGTTTCAAGTATACATTTCTATGATACATAATCAGTATATTGCATTTGTGTGCTCACCATCCAAAATCAGATCATCTTCCATCATCATATATTTGGCCCCCTCCTTTTTCTTATTATCTAAAGTTAATATGTTTATTTATTTTTTGTTTACTTCTGTTATTCCAGTGGAATATAAATTCTATAAGGTAAGGATATTGTATAATGAGAACATTCTTACTCTATATAAGATTGAAACAACAGAGATAGTGGAGCTCTTACACATTTCTGGTGAAAATGTAAAATGATGTGGTTACTTTGGAAAACAGTTTGGCAGTTCTTTCAAAATATTAAACACCGAATTACCATATGATCCAGCAGTTCTACCCTAAGGTACATAACTAAGAAAAATTAAAACATACTTTTATGCCCACACAAAAACTTATGCATGAATGTTTATAGGAGTATTATTCATAAGAAGAAAGTGGAAACTACCCAATGCCCATCAGCTGATGAATAAATACATTAAATATGGTATATGCATACAATTGAATATTGTTTGGCAATAAAATGGAGTGAAGTACTAATACATACCACATCATCGATCAATCTCAAATATGGTATGCAAAGTGAAAGAAGCTAGGCTGAAAAGACCACATCTTGTATGGTACCATTTATATAAAATTTCCAGAATAGGCAAATCTATAGAGAAAGAGGATAGACTGTGGTTACCTAGCATTGGGGAGTGAGGGGGCCTTAATAGGGGGTTGGGAAGTGACTGGTAATGTGGGGACAAGGTTTCTTTTTAGGATGATTAAAATGCCTTAAAATTACGTGTGATTGCTGTACAGTTCTGTAAAAACATTTGATTTCTTCTCTTTGAATGGATGAATTTTATGGTATGTAAATTATATCTCAAAACTGTTTAAAAAGATTGAAGCAATAAAAGGCTTATAAAATATTTGTCTCTACATTTTGCATTTATCATTTGGATATTAAATATTTAAAAATAATTACAGAATAATTTAACAGTACAACTCTAGCTGTTAGATAGTCCAGGAATGCAGCAAGTGCTCAGTAGGTAGCTAACAAAGGAGATTAAACTATACAGATATTTTAATTATGATACAAAGCGTAGTGGGATAAATGTACAGAGGGGACTAAACCAAGGGGTGGTTATAAGGGTTTGAAGGTCTCCAAAATACCTGGATTTGTGTGAAAGGAATTGGTAAGGATCTCCTCTAGAAGGCAGCATTTGAGATGATGGGCTTTTGAGTCAGGTTAGGCTTTTGCTGATGGAGGTGATATGGTGAAAGGTGAGGCAGGAGTACATGCACATTTAAGTTGCCAGATAGAAGATTTTGAGTGAACTGAGGAAACAAGTAACATAGGAATGGGAGATAAGGCTGCAAAAATATTAGGATCTATAGCCAACAATGTTATTATTGGCAGATGTCCTCTGGTATCTTTTTGTTATCCCCCAACCCCTAGTGCTCTTCCAGTGGCCTATACTTGGGAAACAGCTGGTAGTGTCTGGGGGTTTTATCCCCTTTCCTCTAACAGTTCTCAGCTCAAGACTGTCGAGTCAGGAGTACAACTTTGAGGCAGAGACTTTGACTTGTTCCCCTCAGTATTGTCAGCACTTGGAGCAGTGCTTGGCACTTGGTGAGTATTTAAAAAATATTTGAATCAGTGAAAACCAGGAAGTTGCAAGTCTATTCAAAGTGAAGTTTATTTTACTAATCCCCTTGACTCTTGCAGGGCATTTAAATTTTATTTATTTGTTAATATTTTATTCTTACCCAAGGACATGCTTAGAGAGAGAGACATCAATATGAGACAGACAGAATCAGAATCAATCAGGAACCTAACCTACAACCCAGACATGTGCCCTGACCAGAAATTGAACCCATGACCTTTTGTTCACTCTCCAACTAACTGAGCCACATAGGCCAGGGCAACTCTTGCAGAGCATTTAGAATAGAAGATATTGGGTTCTGATTATGAATTTTGGAAGGTTCTGGTTATGAAGGTCCTTGAATTTTGGGATAAGGAATTTACTTAGGAGAGGGGACTTTGGGTAATATGGTGTTTTAATGACGTTAACTTAGTAGTGTGAAGGATGTACTGGAGGATGGAAGAATTGTGTTCGTGGTGTCTACTTCCATATTCTTATTTCTACTCTTGCTCCCATTTTCCCTAGGTTAGACCTCTACTATGGTCAGGGTCTCCTGTAGTACAGGAATGATCCAACAACCTTGCTTCTAATGTCTTCCCTAAATAAGACAGTTGCAGCAAAACAAAGGATCAAAGGAGGTACATTTAAGATATCAGGAAATAAACACTCCTAAAAGAAATTAGGAAGTTACGAAGCATATGATTTTTTTTTCTTAGAGGACAGGCAATTTTCGTATCTAGGATCGTTAGACATTACATTTTTATTGCCCTCCTGTGTGTATGTATGTGGCTTTTCAAACATTGAAATTTGTATGTTGAATCCAGAGACAAAGTTAAGACTGTGTGAGACTGCCACCCTGTGGGCAATACACCTTAGAACTAAATCTTCATTCACTTGAAATTCACTATTTTGGAATTGTCTATGTTCTTCAACATTGGTATATGTAGTTATGCTCATTAAATAAAAAGTTGAAATTAGTTTGTTTTCTGAGGCTTTTAAATATAATTTAAAATAATAGCTTAAAAAGTTACAAAGAAATTCAAGAATGCTTTTTGGGTGGCATGCTTCTGTCCTCCAAAAATTTCATATCCAAGAGTTTGTTTTTCAAAACATTTGGCATGTAGGCCTATCGTAAATGGTCTCTTTTCCTTATATTGTTCTATTTTTGTTCTGTTTTATAATACGTATGGTATTGTCCTTGAGAGTTATATTTTTTGAAAAATATGTGAAAACTGCCTTTACTTTTTTTTTGTTCTAAGTGAAAATGGTCTTTACTTCCTATTTTTGTGAAGTTAGATTTTATTGTTAGAAATTCTCCATGCTTTGATGAGTTTCCTTAATCGTAATTATGGAATTGTAAACAATTTGGATTTCATTATAAGTTATTTTGTTAGAAGGTAGTCTGCTCACAAATTAATCTGGTAAACTAGCTTGAATCAAAATGAAATGGTTATTGTGAAACTTATTTGCTCTCTGCAACTCAGGAAACGTTTCTGTCTTGAACTTTACAAAAATCTTTCCAGTAGATGAGCTGTGTTTACAGCCTGATGTTGTAAGTGGCTTGCACAACTAGTATTCCCTAAGGTGTCAGGAGGGGTGGGGTTTTAGCGTTTGAAATTTGTGTTACCATTTAGGCAGAAATGGGCTGCAGCATCATTCTGAGGTCAGCAATTGTACATTCTTTCTGATTGTGGTATCCAGGCTGAGGAAGAGAATGGATGAGTATCCATTGAAGTCCTAGCCCTTAAGTTACCTGGTATTTTATCTTGGGGATCTTACATTTTGGTAATGGAGAGATTTTTTAAAAATATAATGTTGATGATTTTAAATATTCCTGAGTTTTTCTCAAAAATACAGCATGACAACATGGTAATAAATTTTAAATGCTTTGTTTTATTTTCCCTTTTTAAAGTAAGTGTATGGGATTGTGGGTGACTTTTAAATTAGTTTTTGCTACATTTATATCTTACATTCTACAGTTGATGTATACTGTGTAATTTTAAGCAAAGTAGACTATGAATTTTTTAAATGCAAATGTTTATCTAGGCCCATAAGGTTTGCCATATAAAAAAACAGCATTACAATACTTAGGTATGTTTAAGGAAAATAACTTTCAAAATTACTTAATAGTCTGTTTGCTTCTTTCCTAAATATTGGAACTAGCAGATAATCAAATTTGAGATATATTTGTTTTCTAACTTTTTTAATGGTTTCATTATCTTGTTGTTTTAAAAAATGTAAATGACACTGAATTCCTAAAGAAATTTTTAGTTTAATATTCAGCCTATGGGTAAGAAACTTTATTATCACACGGTATCTGCCTTTTATGCTAGAATGGTAATTTATTAAATCTATAATAGTAGTTATTGTTCCCTTTTACTTTTTTTACTCCAGTTTGTTTTAAAAAATGTAAATATAAAATTTTGTTTTTTGAAAAGTAGTTCCAGTGTACATGACTTATTTTGATAAAGCAGCAACAACTGTTCCATAAAGTTTTGTATGTGTGTTGGGTGCATGTGTGAACATTTTAATAGGTTTTTAATTTTTAAATGCAAACTGTTATTACATAAATACCTTTTATTTAAAACTTTTTTCCTTTTATTTTAGATCTCTTGGAGGGTATTTAGCTAAAGACTTCTAGATCCAGAAGTTTTAGGTTATCTTTAAATCTTTATTTGTAGTTTAATCTTTTAGTGGAGTTCAAGTTTCTTTCCAATTCAAAATACCATGACCAGGATACATTTTTGATTTAGGATGTGTTGATTACCTCACTTTGTGTGAAACTTTTCCTCTGTGTTAAGATTTAACTAATTCAAATGTTCAGGGTTATAATGGGATTGATTTTACCCCAGCTTTCCTAACATCAGTGTTTATCACTGATACCTCCTTATGCTGAAAGACACAGATGACCCTATCAATTGGGAATGAGGGGGCCCTGCCACTCATTCATCCACAGAATAGGGCAGGCACTGACCCAGTTGAAGGAGCTTAAGTAGAAAGGAAGAGTATGATGGGAAGGCATTGAACACAGGCAAAGTCCCAGCTCACAGGTTGGGTAGGGCTGAGGGGAAATACTCTGATGGGAGATAAAGCATAGGCTTAAGTAATTCAAAACTCTAAGCAGGCAGTTGGCATCAGGGAATTTCAGATTTGAGTGGGAATGCCTATCCTTTATTTGTCACCCTCCTTTTTATTTTTTGTCATTTCACACCAATCACAATTTCATTGTCCCTTAAAATCCTGCTTTGAAAGACTTTCTTCTTTTTTATTTTTCAGTACCTTCTCAGATGTGTTTGTTTATGGAGAATATTTTTAGAGGGCTTTTTACCACATGTTTGTAGAAAAGGAGAGCACATAAAGTTTGTATAAAAAGCAAATCTGTCAGCTCATACTTATTAGTGTGGCTACTATTAAAAAATACAACATAACAAGTATTGGCGGGGATGTAGAGAAATTGGGGGTCTTTGTGTACTATTCATGGAAATGTAAATATTCAGCTCCTAGGCAAAACAGTATGGCAGGTTCCTCAAACAATTAGAGATAGAATTATATGGTTCAGCAGTTTCATGGCTGTGTAACCACAAAACCAGCTCAGAATAGTCCTATCCTGTTTGATGACCAGGATATGACTAGAACTTGAATGCCAGAACCTTTTCAGAAGGTTAGGGTCCATTGCCCTGGAGGATTGGGTGTTGACGTCCCTTTACCATAAATGGCCAAGTTCCAAGGTCCTCCAGTTAAAACTTGTCCCACCAGCCCTTCTGCATACCTGTTCCCCCAGCCCCTTAAAAATTCTAGGCTTGGTCCAGCAAACAAGATGAATTTGTAGCACCAGCAGGTCTCTCATCTTGGTTGGTGTCATCTCAATAAACTTTTCCTTACTCCAAACTCAGACATTTTGAGTTTTGGCCTTTTGAAGGATTGGGCACGGGGATTTTGGTTCTGTCTCGAAGAGATACTTGTATACTAATGTTCATAGCAGCATTATTTACACTAGCCAAAAGGTAGAAGTAACTAGAATGTCCACCAATGGATAAATGGATAAACAAAATGTGTGTACTTACAGTAGAATATTTTTTAGCCTTTAAAAGGGAGGAAATTCCGACAAATGTTGAGGATATTATACTAAGTGAAGGAAGCCAGTTATAAAATGACAAGTACTTCATGATTCCACTTACATGTGGTACGTAGAGCAGCCAGAATCATAGAGACAGAAACAGAATGGTGATTGCCAGGAGTTGGGGTCAGGGGGAATGAGGAGTTGCTTACTGGGTATAGAGTTTCAATTTTGCAAGATAGAGAGTTCTGGAAACTGGTTGCATGTGAGTGTACTGATTGCCACTGAACTACAAGCTTAGAAATGGTTAAAATGGTAAAATTTTTTAAAGATTTTATTTATTTATCTTTAGAGGAGAAGAGAAGGAGAGAGGGAGTGAAACATCAATGTATGGTTGCCTTCCGTGTGTCCCCTGCTGGGAACTGGCCTGCAGGGAACCGGCCTGCAACCCAGGCATCTGCCCTGACTGGAAATCAAACCACGATTGTCTGGTTTGCAGGCCCGAGCTCAATCCACTGAGCTACGCCAGCCAGGGCTTAAAATGGTAAATTTTATGTTGTGTTACCACAACTCAAAAATTTAAAAGGCAGATATGAATTTGTATTGGATATACAAATTGTAAAAATTTAAAGAGCATCTATAATGAGATTGAAGTTACCAATTTGGCCAATATCCTGGTATTAGGTTCTAGAGATAGAAAAATGAAGAAAGCAGACAAGATCCTTTTGATGCTTATGGTTTTGGTGGGGAAGACAGACTTTGACTGAATGGATAAGTGTGTTGGAGGGTTACATCCTAACAGTAAGGTGGAAAAAAGGCTGTACTTAAAAGTCTTCCTTAAGGAATGATATTTAAATAGAGACCTGAAGGATGAATAAGCATTGGTGGGGAGAAAGAGGGTTTTGGCAATGAAGGGGAGGCTGAGGGAGTAGCACTTTGCAAATGCTTTGAACTAGGAAAGAAAGTAATAGGTATTCTTTGGGATATGAAAGAAGGCCCGAGTGCTGTACTGAGGTGAAATGTGATGGGGGAGATGAGGATGGAAAGTGTCGTCATACAAGGTATTATAGGGCATGCTAAAGATTTTGAATTTTATCTTAAGCAGAGTGGGCAGACATTGATGGGGTTTAAGCTAGGGAGTATGGAAGTGGAATGGAGTTAAATTAAGGAGAAAAATTATGTATCTTTTTGTATAGTGTGGCCTTTTACTGTAAATTACTTGCTTAATTTGGTGCTTGTATGTCAGAGGGGGAAATGGTTTGATTTAATTTAATTTATCGGATGATATATTGGTTGCCAATGTGGCCCGTAATTGTAGTAAAATGTACTTGAAAGGTGAATTTTAGGCAATTGTCCAGGGCAGGGATGTCAAACTAAATTTTCACCAGGGGCCATATCAGTCTCATGGTTTTCTTCAAAGGGCCAAATGTAGTTTTAGGACTGTATATGTAACTACTCTTTAACAGTTAAGTGAGAGCTTAGTGCTGCTGCCGGGTAGAAACAAGGTGCTGGATCAGATAAAACAAGGTGGAGGGCCAGATTCAGCCTGTGGGCCTTGCGTTTGCCACCTGTGGTCTAGGGTAATTGAGAAGAGGTGATTTATACTCGACTTAATAGTTGAAAACTCCAAAGTGGATGAGTTTGCCCAGGGAGAGTGAGGAATGAGAACAGGGCTTTCAACTGAACCTTTGGGACCTCCAGTGTTCACTGATGAGTTAGAGGAGGTGGAGTGGAGAAGACTGTAGAGAAGTGGTCCAGAATTGGAGTAAAACCAGGAAAGAGTAATTATTAGGTTTAACCAAATAAGTGCTGAAAATGTTAATTGGGTTTAGCCCTCTGTAATCATTGGCTTTAGTTAGATTTGGTGGCATAATAGGGTAAGTTAGATTAGGTTAATTAAGTTAGCTGAGAATGAGTCAAAGAATGAGTGGGAAATGAAGAAGTGGAGTATAGACAAATCTATGAAGACGACTGGCTGTAAAGGGAGAAAGTAAGAATGGTAAATGGAGTTGGGAGTATATGTGACAGTTGGGGTGTGAAATCATGGAGGATTTTTTCTTTTGGCAAGGAAAAGCTCGAATATAAAAAATACCCTCTTAGATCTATGAAATATTTGAAAAATGTGTACACACCTTGCTCATTCCCTAAATAGGATCTATTGAATACATATATGACCTTCCCACTGACTTAATCTAGGTATGGTATTCGGGGACTGTGTACACTCAGGTACAATCAGTCCTATTGAGGTACAGAGGTCTGTTTTTCACTATATAGTACTAAACTTCTGGTCACCTGGGCAGTAAAAACCAGAGATTCCTGGGTCCATTTGGCCTATGAAATTGGACTCTTAGGTGCATGACTTAGGAGTGTGTGTGCGCGCACGTGTGTGCATGAGTGTTTACTGAGTGAGGGTCTTTAGATGATCATCATGCATCTGTTCTGTGGACTGACTTTAGAGAATTGTTGCCCCAAGAATGGTCTACTTTGAAGTTTTCTGAATGTCTTTTAATACCTCTCTTATGATGTATGTCAAGCATTTAGCAAGGAAAGATTAAAAAAATTTTGCCCTTCTATGACTGGAATAGTGGTACAGATTCTTTTTGGGTTTTTATTTGTTTGTCTTAGGATGAAACTAGCTTCATCTGTTTTTCTTGACTGTAAATGCAATGCATCTTCTCTAGTAATTTTTCATACTTCCCTCCTCCCTGTACCCCAAGAACTTTGGTGCTTCCTCCTTTCCCATTGCCTTTGCTCCTCTGCTAACAGCTTCTTTACATGATTGGCTCCTTATCATTCAGCTTTCAGAATAGCTGTCACATTTTCAGAGTCCATCTGTATTGAAAGTAGGTTTTCCTGGTCACCCTTTATGTCACTTTTCTTGGTCACCCTGCATGTCACTTTTCTTGGTCACCCTGCCTCACTAGTGGGCAGGAGCTATGCCTGAACTATTTACCTGGGTCTGAGGGAAACTGACTGTATCCTGAGTCGATAGAACAGTGCCAGGCATGTAAACTACTTGAGTACCAAACAACAAAGACAGCTAATGCAAATCATAAATTTTACTAACCAGCATAGCATTAACTGTTTTTAGTTGATCATTACTTAAGACATTGAAATGTGGACCATATGCATATAAAAAATAGATTGTATAGTGGCATTTGCTGTTCTGTAACTTGCATGTTTTACCTAAATGTATTCTGAAAAGTTTTCCATATCTGTACAGTTTTATGTAGGTATTCATTGTAAACTGAGTAATATGGCATTTTTCACGTAATGAGATATGAGTTCTGTAACATCTGCTCTGCGTAAGTTTGTTTCCAGTATCTTAGTATTTTGAATAATATTGCTGAACTTTTACCTATGACTTTGTATATGTGTTTATTTTACTAGAATAAATTTTTAGGACTGAAATTACTGGGTGAAAAGATACATATAATAAGGTCTTTAGGTTGTGAAATTGCTTTCTGGAATGATATTCTTTTACCTTCTTGGAAAGCATGAGACCATTTATTATCACTATAGTCTCTCTAATCATTTTATTGTGTGCTCTCAATCAAGTGAAAAATAGTATTGTTTTTCTGCTTTCAGGTTGTGAAAATTAGCATCTTTTAAAATATCTTTTGTGTATGCCCAGTACCCAATTTTCTGATAGAGTGTTTGATTCAATTAATAATAGTTGTTTTTTTTTTTAAGTCTATTATAAGAGACAAAGAAGGACCCAGTGATTCTACTTCTGGGTATATATCCAAAGAAAGCCAAAACCATAATTTGAAAGGATATGTGCATCCTTATGTTCATTGCAGCTTTATTTACAATAGCCAAGATATGGAAGCAACCCATGTGCCTATCAATAGAAAAGTGGATAAAGTTGTGGCATACACACACACACACACAGACACACACAGACACACACACACACACACACACACACACACTGGAATATTACTTGACCATTAAAAATGAAATTTTATCATTTGTGACAGCATGGATAGACCTAGAGGGTATTATACTAAGTGAAAAAAGTCAAAGACAAGTACCATATAATTTCACTTCTCTGTGGAATCTAAAGAACAAAGTAAACCAACGAACAAAACAGAAACAGAATCACAGACTAATGATTGCCAGAGGGATGGGGGATTGAGAGGCTGGGTGATAATGGGGAAGGAATTAAGAAGTACAGGTTAGTAGTTAACAAAATAGTCATGGAGATGTAAAGTGCAGCATAGGGAATATAGTCAATAATATTGTAATAACTTTGTGTGGTGCCAGGTGGTTACTTGAAATAATTGTGTGGATCACTTTGTAAAGTATGTGATTATCTAGCCACTATGCTGTAGATCTGAAACTAATACAAAATGATATTAAATGTAAACTAGTGGAAAAATAAAATTAAAAAATAATTTTATTGTTCCATATTTTATTATGAAAAATTTTAAACACATAGCAAAGTTAAAATTTGGTAATGAACATTCATATACCAACCACATAAATTTTGCTATTAATATTTTATAATATTTTAATTATATATTTATTCTTCTATCTAAAGTAAATTGCAGGAATTAGTACATTTTCACCTGAATACATTAACATGTTTATCATAGATTATAGTTTTAATATTTTAGTTGTTTTTTTTAAATCCTCACCAGAGGAGGATATGCTTATTGATTTTAGAGAGAGGTACAGGAAGGAGAGAGAGAGGGAGAGCAATATCCATTACTTGTCTTTCGCACACGCCCTGACTGGGGGACTGAGTCTACAACCCAGGCATGTGACCTCACCAGGAACCAAACCTGGGACCTTTTGGTTTATGGGATGATGCCCCAACCAACTGAACCATACTGGCCAGGGCTAGTTGTATGTTTTTTAAAGTAAAATTTATATAAATTAAGTGCATGAATTATTTTTTATCTTAAACATTTTATTTCAACTTAAAACAGAATTGGATGTTCATTGGTCAGTCTTTGATGAAGAGGCCAAGGTTGTTTTCTTTGAGTATAAGCCACTGTTGCAGCTGCATATTGTACTGTCTTTTTACATGCCCACAATATACTGCCTAAGATTTCTAGTTTTGTTTTTTTAAGTGGAGCAAGAACTTTATTTTTGGTAAAGCGTTTGTTGAATTTCAACAGTTGTATTTGCTTCTGTCAGTGTTTAATGAACAAGTCATAATTTTTGAACAACTATATATATCACCTGTATTATTTTTAATGATTCTGTTAGTCAGGTGATTCTTTAGATCAGAGCTGACTCAGCTGGTGCTAGACACATAATCCAAGGTGGCTTTACTCACATGGTTGGGGCCTCTTTGTGTGGCTTTCATAATCTGGTGGTGCCGGAAGGGATCCCAGCAGCAAAGCAGGGTAAGCCTCTGTGTTGTATACTTTTTAAGCCTCTACTTATGGTTTGCTTATTGTTTCATTGACCAAAGCAAGTCATTTAGCCAATTCCATATTTAGGGAATGGAGAAGTAGACTTGCCATTTTGATGGGATAAGAGGCAAAGTCATATTTCATACAGAGAAGTATGAACAAGTTAGTACCTATTACTGCAGCAGTTTACCCCAGGAAGTAAAGGTGTCAGTTAACTGGATATCTAACAGAGACATTTTTCAGGCAGTGAGAAAAGACTATGCAAAGACCTAGGGGGAAAGAATGCTTGATGTGTTCATGGGATAGCAAGGTAAGGAAGGTCATGTGACTAGAAGAGAGGTAGCAAGTAGGTAGTAGTAAGAGATACAATTACAGAGGCTGGTAAGATCTTGCAATTCTTGTAAGAAATTAGTGAAGAATTTTATTTTTGTATAAAATAAGGAGTTATAGGAGGGCTTTATTTATTTATTTATTTATTTATTTATTTATTTATTTATTTATTTATGTTCATCTTCTTTGAGACCCTCTGCACTTTCTGGACGTGTATGTCTATTTCCTTCACCAGGTTAGTGAAATTTTGTCATTTTTTTCACATAGGTTTTTAATTTTTTTAAAGTAATTTTTATTGATTATGCTATTACAGTTTTTTTCATTTTTTCCACCTTTATCCCCCTCTCCACCCTGCCCCCACCCAACCCTTCATCATTCCCCCCACCGCTTAGTTCATGTCCATGGGTTGGACATATAAATTCTTTAAGTTCTCTGTTTCCTATACCATTTTTGTCTCTCCCCATCTACTTTATGTCTACTAATTATGCTGCTTCTTCCCTGGACCTTTTCCCCACTATTCCTCCCTTCCCCCTCCCCACTGAAATCCCTCTGTGTGATGCTCATTTCTCTGATTCTGTTCCTGTTCTGGTTGTTTGCTTAGTTTTCATTTTTGTTGTTTTTATTTTAGATTCATTTGTTGATAGTTGTGAGTTTGTTGTCAATTTACAGTTCATAGTTTTGTTCTTCTTTTTGTTAGATAAGTCCCTTTAACATTTCATATAATGGTTTGGTGATGATGAACTCCTTTAAATTCACCTTATCTGGGAAGCACTTTATCTGCCCTTCCTTTCTAAGTGATTGCTTTGCTGGATAGAATAATCTTGGATGTAGGTCCTTACCTTTCATTACTTCAAATCCTTCTTTCCAGCCCCTTCTTGCCTTTCCAGCCCCTTCTTGCCTTTCCAGCCCCTCAAAAGGTTTCTTCTGAGAAATCTGCTGATAGTCTAATGGGAACACCTTTGTAGGTAACTGTCTTCTTTTCTTTGGCTTCTTTTAGGATTCTCTCATTAACTTTAATCTTTGGTAACTTAATGATGATGTGCCTTGGTGTCTTCCTCTTTGGGTCCAACTTCTTTGGGACTCCCTGGGCTTCCTGGACTTCCTGAAAGTCTTATTTTCTTTGCCAGACTGGGGAAGATTTCCTTCATTATTTTTTCAGATAAGTTTTTAATTTCTTGCTGTTGTTCTTCTCTTTCTGGTACCCCTATAATTCTAATATTGGAATGTTTCAGGTTGTCTCAGAGGCTTGTAAGAGTCCCTTCACTTTTTTGAATCCTTGTTTCTTCATTTTCTTCTGGGTGGATGTGAATTTTTTTCCTTTTGCTCCAAATTGTTGCTTTGAGTCCTGGTTTCCTTCCTGTCACTGCTGGTTCTTTGAACATCCTGCTTTATTTCACTTTGGGTATCCTTCATTTGTTTTGTTCATTTTCCGACCAAGCTCAATCAGTTCTGTGAGCATTTTGATTATCAGGGCTTTAAATTCTCCATTGAATAGGTTGGCAGTCTCTTCATCACTTAGTTCTGAAATTATACTCTGTTCTTTCATTTGGGCTATATTGTCCTGGCGCAGCTGATAGCTTGTAAGGGGCAGGACCTTAGAGATTCACCTGGGCAGAGCAACTCTCTTTGTGGCACTGTGATGTTGCTTGTGGGGGAGGGGACAGAGAGAGAACAGTGCAGCTCCTCTGCTTGTCCTTAGCGTACTTTCTGTTGGACTCGTGTGAGACTGGGAGAATCTCCCACTGTGACAACCCAGGCTGTAGCCCACAGCCACCTCTGAGTCCCCTTCTGTCAACCCCTTCCTTGCAGCTTCCCGGCAGCCAGCCCCGACCCCATGGAAGTCCTGTGCCATGGATTTTCTGAGTTAGCCCTCGCAGTCTGCGCCTTATGGGTATGGTTGTTCTGGTTGATTTTTTCTTTAATTCCTTGGTGGTTGGAATCCCATGCAGTTTGATTTTCTGGTGCTTTTGGTTGTTTATTGATTGTTATCCTCCTTTTGGTTGTGTGAGGAAACGAAGGGTTTCTACTTATGCCTCCATCTTGGTTTTTAATCGGAGGGCTTTACTTTTTACTTTTTAATTATATTTTATTGATTATGCTATTACAGTTGTCCTATTTTCCCCCTTATGCCCCTCCATTTAGCACCCTCCACTTTCTCAGGCAATCCCCACCTTATTCATGTCAGTGGGTCATGTGTAGGTTCTTTGGCTACCACATTTCCGATGCTGTACTTTACATCCCCATGGCTAATCTGTAACTACCAATTTGTACTTCTTAATTCCCTCACCTCTTCATCCATACCCCTCAAAGCTCCCTTCCATCTGGCAACCATCAAAATGCTCTCCATATCCATGATTCTGTCCCTGTTACACTAGTTTGCTTAGTTTTTTTAGGTTCATTTGTTGATAGATGTGTATTCATTACCATTTTATTGTTCATAGTTTTATCTTCCATTACTTAAATAAGTCCCTTAACATTTCATATAATAAAGGTTTGGTGATACTGAACTCCTTTAGTTTTTTCCTTGTCTGAGGAGCTCATTATTTGCCCTTTGATTCTAAATGGTACCTTTGCTGAGTAGAGCAATCTTAGCTGTAGGTCCCTGCTTTTCATCACCTTGAATATTTCTTTAAAATCCCTTCTAACCTGCAAAGTTTCTTTTGAAAAGTCAGCTGACAGTCTTATGGAAATTCCCTGTAGGTAACTAACTGCTTTTTACTTGCTACTTTTAAGATTATCTTTTTACCTTTAACCTTTGACATTTTAATTATGATGTGTCTTGGAGTGGGCTTCTTTGCATCCATCTTCTTTGGGACTCTCTGTCCATGTCTGTTTTCTTCACCAAATTAAGGAACTTTTCTTTTATTACTTTTTTCAAATAGATTTCTAATTTCTTGTTCTTTCCCTTGTCCTTCTGGCACCCCTATCATGCAAATGTTGGAATGCTTGAAGTTGTCCCAGAGGCTGCTTACACTGTCCTTGTTTTGGGGATTCTTTTTCCTTCTCATTGTTCTGATTGGTTGCTTTTTTCTTTCTTATGTTCCAAATCATTGATTTGATTCTCAACTTCTTCCACTCTATTGTTTCCCTGTAAAGTGTTCTTTATTCCAATTAGTGATCCACTAAGTGAATCCTTAGTTTCTGACTGGATCTTTTTTATGTTCTTACGGTCCTCATTAAGTTCCTCGAGCATACTTATAACCAGTGTCTTCAACCTTGCATTTGAGAGATTGCTAATCACCATGTTGTTTAGTTCTCTTTCGGGAATTTTGACGTTTCATTTGAACCATGTTTCTTTGTCTCTTTGTTTTGGCAGCCTCCCTGTGTTGCTATGTGTCAGATAGAGCTGCTGTGACTCCCTGTCTTGGTAGTGTGACCTAATGTAGTAGGTGTCCTGTAGGGTCCAATGGCACAGCCTTTCCTATCACCCAAGCTGGGTACTCAAGGTACACCCTTTGTGTGGGCTGACTACACTTCCCTCTTGTAGTAGAGCCTTGGTTGCTATTGTCAAGTTGCTGGGGGGATTCATCCAGGTCAGTCAGCTGTAAGGACTGGTTATGACCACTGACAACCAACTTTTGCCCTCCATGGAGGATCAGCAGTGCAGGAGCAGGGTGGTGGTGCTCTAACTTGGTCTGTAGCTGTCCACTGGGTGCACAGGCTCTGGGGTTTCCCCTGTGGTGCAGGCGAGGGTTAGCCCCCACCTGTGTTCTACCTGGGGTCACCCTGCATGAGCTATAAAGCAATCTGCTTATGGGTGCTACTTGTGCGGTGCTTGGAGGTTCCCAGATGACGCCAAGCTGTGAATCTAGGATGGTCGCTGTCAGTGATGGGCCTGTGGCCACTTGGCAAGAGGCACGGGGGCTGGGGTCTCACTGAGGCTGGCTGTTCCTTGTTTGAAGGGATTTAGGACATTGTGAAGTGTGAGCCAAGACAAACCATTTCTATGTAAAAGCCACTTTTAGCACTTTGGGTGGGCCCATAAATTGAGTGGGATGGAGCCTTAGGAGATTCACAGGGTGGGGCAAACAGTGTTAGCCACGTTGATGTAGTCTCCAGTATGCTACGCAGATACCTGCCTCCTGGCTCTGGCTTTGTAGGGGGAGGGTTCGGAAAAGGGACAGCTGTCTCTGCCTGCCTTTGTGTCTTGGAGAAAGCTGTCCTCCAGCTTTCGCCTTGATGCCAGACACGCTAGTTCCTCCTCATATGCCACTGCTGCCTTTCCCCAAGCTGCTACCCCCGTGCTGGAGCTCAGAGGAAGTGAGTTGGAGTAATTACATATGTGGGTTCTTTTAGAGGAACTGATTGGGATTCCAGCAGTTTCTTCCACCAACTCAATTCCTGCTGGTTTTTGCATCTAGGAATTAGGGAGCCTTATGTTCTTGGCACTGGAACCCTGGGCTGGGGGGTGGCAGAGGTGGGGAGGCTGGTGTTGGGCTGAGAATCCTTGCTCCCAAGATATCCTTCTCAAATTTTTATCTACCACATGTGAATATAGGACCAGCCTGTTCCACATCCTCTCCCCTACTATCACTCTGGATGGATGTGGTTTTTTTAATTCCGTAGTTGTTAGATTTCCATTCAAAGCGATTTCTGATGGTTCTGAGTGATGACTGTTGTATAGTTTAGTTGTAATTTTGATGTTATAGGAGGGTTTTAAAGTAGGAAGGTGATATGACCTGACTTACTTTCTTAAATAGATTACTTTTGACTGCTGCTTCCAAACTAGATTGTAGAGAGAGAAGAATAGAAGCAGAAAGGCTACTTATATGACTGTAGTGATGTAGGTGAGAGATAGCACTGGCTTGGAGCATATTATAACATTGAAGTTGAGTCGGTATAAGGTTCTGTTTACGTTCTCAAGATTGAACCAGCATGATTTCCTGACAGATTAACTATGGGTATATGACAGAAAGAGAAGTCAAAAGCCACAGTTTTTGGTCTTAGCAGTTAGAAGTATTGAATTGCTACTGAGATGACTGGAGAAAACTTTGGGTAGAGTAGGTTATAGAGGAAATATCAGGAATTTAATTTTTGATGTGTTAAGTTTGAGAAGAATACCAGACACTTGAATGGGGTTGTCAAGTTGGATTCAGTAATCTGGACTTCAGGACCAAGACATGGAGATAAAAATTTGAGAACATTAAAATACTTAGAGCATTGTATATGTCCAAGAAATACTTCCTAAAAGGATTATAAATCTAAAATATTTTAACTTTTAATGTTTTGTTTGTACCACCCTGGCCAGGTATCTCAGTTGGTTAGAGCTTCATCCTGATGTGCAGGTTTGATCCCTGGTCAGGGCATGTACAAGAATCAACCAATGAGCTTCCAGTTAAGATGGAGGCATAGGTAGATATAATTTGTCTCCTTGAGCAACCAAAAGTCTGAGAACAATAAATTAAAAAACAAAAAATAACCAGAACTGCCAGAAAAATCAAACTATATGAAAGTCTGACAACCAAGTGGTTAAAGAAGAAACATTAATCAGACTGGTAGGAGGAGCAGATGGGCAGCAGGGGTGGAGAGGGTGCATGACAAGGCAGCTGTAGGACCCGACTGGTGAGGCGGCAGCTGGTGGACTGAGGCAAGCAAAGTGGTGGCTGGCAGAGTGGATGGTCCTGCATTTGCTTGCAGATAAACTGGGAGGAAAAACTAGGGAGCAAGACAAGCCACAGGGTCCTAGAACATACACAAATGTGGGAGTCAGCACCAGAAGGGCCCAATTTTCCTGTGGGTAGCACGGGAAGTGACTGAAAGTTTGATGAGAGCCAAGAGAGTGAAACAAGTGGAATTCTTCCTACTTGGACCCCTCCCCCACATACAGTGCCACAATGCAGCTACATGGATTGCCCTGCCCTGGTGAATACCTAAGGCTCTACCCTGTACAAGATAACAAGTGTACTGAGACAAATATGGCCCAAATGAAAGACCAGATCAAAACTTCAAAAGTAGAACTAAGCAATGAAGACATGGGCAACCTATCACATGCAGAATTCAAAACACTGTTAATTAGGATGCTCATAGAAATGGTTGAGTATGGTCACAAAATAGAGGAAAAAGTGAAGGTTATGGTAAGTGAAATAAAGTAAAATATACAGGGAACCAACAGTGAAGGCAAGAAGCCAAAACTCAAATCAATGATTTGGAGAAGGAAGAAGTAAACATTCAATCAGAACAGAATGAAGAAACACAAATTGAAAAAAGCGAGGAGAGGCTTAGGAATCTCCAGGGCAACTTTAAATGTTCCCACATTCGAAATATAGTTCCAAGAGAAGAGGAAGAGCAAGAAATTGAAAACTTATGTGAAAAAATAATGCAGGAGAACTTCCCCAATCTGGCAAAGAAAATAGACTTCCAGGAAGTCCAGGAAGCTCAGAGAGTCCCAAAGAATTTGGACCCAAGGAGGAACACACCAAGGCACATAATTAAGTTACCCAAAATTAAAGATAAGGAGAATCTTAAAAGCAGCAAGAAAAAAGAGAATTACCATCAAAGGAGCGCTCATAAGACTATCAGCTGAATTCTCAAAAGAAACCCTACAGGTAAGAAGGGGCTGGAAAAAAGTATTTGAAGTCATGAAAGGCAAGGACCTACATCCAAGATTACTCTATCCATCAAAGCTATTATTTAGAGTGGAAGGACAGATGAAGTGCTTCCCAGGTAAGCTCAAGTTAAAGGAGTTCATCATCACTCGCTCTTATATGAAATGTTAAAGGGACTTGTCTAAGAAAAAGAAGAATATAAAAAATATGAACAGTAAAATGATGACAACCATATAACTATCAACAACCGACCAACAAACATACAAATAAAAAAACTAAGCAAACCGCTAGAACAGGAACAGAATCACAGAAATGGAGATCACGTGGAGGGTTATCAGTGGGGAGGGATCTAAGTGGGGAGAATGGGGGAAAATGGTACAGAGAATAAGAAGCATAAGTGGCAGGTACAAAATAGACAGAAGGAGTTTAAGAGTTTAAGAACAGTATGGGAAATGGAGAAGCCAAACAATTTACATGTACAACCCATGGACATGAACTAAGAAGGAGGGATCCTCAAGGGAGGTGCAGTACAGGGCAGAGGGGAATAAAGGGGAGAGAAAATTTGCAACAACTCTAATAGCATAATCAATAAAATATACTTTAAAAATTAAAGTGAATCAACCACTGAATGTATAAGTAGAACAGATTGATGTATGAATGGGTAAACATGTGACTCATGCATCTGTTAGATCATTTATAAAATATTGTGGGAGCACAAAGGATGAACCAGTTCTCCTTTTAATGATGGAGGACAGAAAGACTTTGCAGGAGATTCACTGGGTGGGGAAGGCCAGCAAATCTGAAATGAGAAGGTGTGACATGCTCTGAACTAACAGGAAGTTCAACAAAGCTGGATTGTAGGGTCTGTGGTAGGAAGTGGGTATGAACCACAAGTAAGGCTTTTAGTTAGGTAGACCAAAATCAAGGTATAAAAATATCTTCTGTTGGAATTTATTCTGTGAGGGCTGGTATGGTATTGAAGTTGTTTTTTTTTATTAAAGAATATTAAGAGGTAGAAAATATATGAAATTTCTTTAAAGAAAGCCATCATTCTTTTTTTTTAATTAAAAAAATATTTAATTTATTTATCTTGAGGAATTCTGCCAAAATAGAGGCATAGGTGGAAACACTTTGCCTCCTCCAACAACCAAGTTTAAAGACAACAAAGTTTTATTAACAAAAATGCAGCCAAAACACAGAAAATTGAACTCTACAGAAGTCTGACAACAACGAACCTTTCAGTCAGGGCATAAGAGGGGTGTAGCCAGCAGTGGAGCAGGGTCGGGCAGGAAAGATTCCCTAGACCTACCCAGGTGCGCAGGCAGCCATTGGCGGATCCCAGGTATGGGGTAGCAACGGGCGGACCCAGTGAGGGCGCAAGGTGGCAGGCTGACCGAGGTCACACACTTGCTCACAGATAAACCAGCTAAGGAGTGAGCAGTGAGACAGACCATGCAGGCCCAAGTAGGGGGGAAGCAGCAGAGGGGACCTTTATTGTCCTTCCCTGACCCCACCCCCACATGCAGCATCACAAACCAGCGACCTGGGTGGCCCCGCCCTGGTGAACACCTAGGGCTCTGCCGCTTACACGTAACAGGTGCCAATAGACCAAATCATTATGGCTCAAGAAAAACTCAAAGCTCCAGAGCCAATAACTTTAAGGGACCAAGAAATAGCCAACCTATCAGATGCGCAGTTCCAAAACACTGATGATCAGGATGCTCACAGAACTGGTTGATTTTAGTCACAAATTAGAGGAACAAATGAAGGCTAAACTAATTGAAATGAAGGGAAATGCACAGGAAACCAATAGTAATGGAAAGGAAACTGGGACTCAAATCAAGGGAGTGGTCCAGAAGGAAGAAAAAAATGACCAAACAGAAAAATTTGAAGAAGCAAGAATTCCAAAAAAATGAGGAGAGGCTTAGGAACCTCCAGGACATCTTTAAACACTCCAACATCTGAATTATAGGGGTACCAGAAGGGGAAGAGGAACCGCCACGAGTGGAAAACTTATTTGAACAAATAATAAAGAACTTCCCCAATCTGGCAAAGGAAATAGACCTCCAGGAAATCCAGGAAGCTCAGAGAGTCCCAGAGAAGGTGGACCCAAGAAGGAACACACCAAGGCACATCATAATTATACTAGCCAAGATTAAAATGAAGGAGAGAATCCTAGAAGCAGCAAGAGATAAGGAGACAGTCACCTACAAAGGAGTTCCCATCAGACTGTCAGCTGATTTCTCAAAAGAGACCTTACAGGCAAGAAGGGGCTGGAAAGAAGTATTCCAAGTCATGAAATCCAAAGACCTACAACCAAGATTGCTCTATCCAGCAAAGCTTTCATTTAGAATGGAAGGACAGATAAAGTGCTTCTCAGATAAGGTCAAGTTCAAGGAGTTCATCATCACCACGCCCTTATTATGTGAAATGTTAAAGGGACTTACCTAAGAAAAAGAAGATAAAAAAGATGAACAGTGAAAGGACAGCAAACTCACAGTTATTAACAACCACACCTAAAACAAAAGCAAACTAAGAGGACAGCTAAATCAGGAGCAGAACCATAGAAATGAAGATCATATGGAGTGGTAGCAACAGGGGAGTGGGAGGAGGAGAAGGAGGAGAAGGTACAGAAAATAAGTAGGTGTAAAATAGATAGGGAGAGGGCAAGAATAGTAGGGGAAATATAGAATCTAAAGAACTTGAGACACGTCATAAACTAAAGGGGGAAATGGTGGGGCTGAGGTGTTCAGGGTGGAGAGGAATGAAGGGGGAAATAAAACAACTAATGGCATAATCAATAAAATATGTTAAAAGTATTTATTTATCTTTAGAGGGGAAGGGAAAGAGAGAGGGAAAGAAATATCAGTGTATGGTTACCTCTCATGTGTCCCCTTCTAGGAACTGGCCTGCAACCCAGGCATGTGCCCTGACTGGGAATCGAACTGCGCTTCTTTGGTTCACAGGCCTGCACTCAATCCACTGAGCTACACCAGCCAAGGCAGAAAGACATCATTCTTTAATTGAGAAATCAAATGTTGATAGGATTTTTAAAGTCATAAACATAAACATTAGAACGAGCGTGGCTAATATGTCATATAATTTACTGTAGAGCTTGTCTTATCCCTTTCAGTTAATATGTATCATCTTAGTGTAGGTAAAACCTGCACTAGGTAATCAAACTTACACTAAGATAATCAAAATATGCAGGATGGTACTGGTTTGTTTTTGAAAGAAAAATAAATAAATTTTTGGTTTATGACATTATTTGCAACCCTTACTTTTCTTAAAGATTCTGGCATTTAATTTTTTAAAAACTTATTTCAGAATGATTTCATGCTTACAGGAGAATTGCATAAATATTATATACTACAGAAAGTTCCTGTATATTCTTCACCCAGCTGTCACTAATGGTAACATCTTGTATAATCACAGTTTAGTGATCAAAACTAAGAAATTAACATTGGTACAATACTGTTAACTAAACTACAGACTTTATTAGGATTTTCGTAGTTTTTCCACTAATGTTCCTTTCCTGTTCTGTGATCTGTCCAGGATATACTACATTGCATTTAGTTGTCATGTCTCCCTAATACTCTCAAAATCTGTGATGCTTCCTTGTCTTTTTTGGCCTTGACACTGTAAAGAGTGCTGGTCAGGTATTTTGTTGAATGTCCCTTGATATGATTTTGTCTGTATTTCCTCATGGCTATGGACTGGAACAATGGGTTTTGTGGGTGTTGGAATTTTTTTAAAAATTATTTTACTTTTTAAATCATTATAAAGTAAAATAGACCCTTTTGGGGTATATAATTCTTTGAATTTTAACACATAGATTTATGTGGCCACCACCATAATCGGGATATAGAACAATTCCATCATCCCCCAATAGTACTTCATGTTTTCTGTATATAGTCTCATCCTCCCCCTATTTCACATCCCTGCAACCACTGATCATTTCTTCATCATTACAGTTTTGTCTCTTCAAGAAGGTTGTATAAATGGAATCAGATAGTATATAACCTTTTGACACTGGTTTCTTTCACTCAGCATAATGCTTTTGAGAGTCTTCCAAGTTGTATTTATCAATAGTTCATCCCATTTTATTGTTGAGTATGGATGTACTACCAGTATGTTCATCTTTCTCTTTTGATAAGCATTGAGAACACATTATGCTTACACTATAATAAGCAGTTAAAGTGATTTTGTGTGTGTGTGTGTGTGTGTGAAATAGGGGTTATCATTATTCCTTTTACAGAAGCTGAAACAGAAGCTCAAAGTTCTCGGTCAAACTGGTTAATAATGGACTTGGGACTCAAACCTGAGTCACCCACTCTACAGCCAATTGGACTTTTAACCATTGGACTATGTGACTAGTTGCTAGTGTTACTTTGTTCATTTCTCTGTTTTGATCAGCAATGTAATTAAAAGACATAGAAAATGTTGTTTCTTTAATATATCCTAAAATTCCCCTATTTTTATTTATATTAAATTTCCCTGTTTATATCTCTTTTTTTTGTATTAAAGAGCAAAAATAAGAGCACAGTGTTTATTTCATGTTGTTGAATTTTAGCCTTCAGGGCTAAAGCGGAAAGTCAAGCCAAGTAAATTACCAGTGGACCTTCACTTATGAATTAACATGGACTACATCCATCCTAAAAATTAAAGCTGTAATACAAGCTTTTTCTTAATCTCCTTGTAAATGGGGTCTTTAATTTGTTTAACTTTTTTAATAGATAAATAATAAGTATCAAAGTTTACCAAATCAAAGTTTACCAAAAGGTAAACTTTTTTGGACTCGTGTTAAAAGACCATTTGCCTAAATATCTTACTGCCATAAAGTTAAAAAATTTATAGAATGTAAATTCTAGATTTTGGGGGTGGTTGTGGTTTTTTTTTCTTTCATTGGTAAAGTTATAATTGAATTTTGGGGGATTTTCTAAAATTGTAAGTTACTCTGAATATGTTAGTAATTTTATATATTACTTTCAATAAACAATAAAAAATTCGATGAGCACTTTTTTAAAACATAGACTTAATGTGACTTTTGTTCTCAGTTCCTCAAGCACTATTCAGAGGTCTTAGAGAAATTAGAGAATCATAAAGGGTCAGAACTGAAATGGATCTTTGAAATTACTAGATCTCTAGACTCTTCCAATATTTTTGCAAAAAAGGAAATGGAAATCCTGTGGTAGTTTGAAGTAGTTTGTTCATAGTCACAATTGTTTGTAGAAGCTGTGTGATACAATTCTGCCCTCAGGTGGGTTACCAGTTTATCAATTTAGACACAGACTTGTACATAAAAAGTGCAGTACAAAATGGTATGTTTTGGGCAGTAGAAGAGGCACTGCTTTTCTTCAACAACCACTACCACACCTCACTACCCCTCCCCCAAATCTCTTCTTGACCCCTTCACAACAATTTTATTTTTAATTTAATTTTTATTTTTTATTCTGTTACAGTTGTTACTGCTTTTTCTCCTTTTTCTCACTTCCTCCCAGTCCCACCCTCTCCCTTGCCCAAGCCAGTCCCTGTATTGTTGTCCATGTAGGTTGTGCATAAATGTTCTTTGGTTAATCCCTTTACTATTGTTTCTTTTCTTTTTAAAAAATATTTACAGCATCATGAAAAACTCTTCTTTCAAAATCAGTTGTGATGGCCGTGTTGCTAAATTCAGCTGTCATTTTATTTCTCAGACCTCATCTTACTTGATTTGTTATCATTTGACACAGTTTCTCATTCCTTCTTGGAAACACTTTTTACTCAAATTTCAGGATAATACCAGATTCGCCCTGCTTTTCTGTTGCATTTCTGAATGTCTTTTCTGCCCTCTTTGCTTGTTCTATTTCATCACCACTACCTCTAAATATTTGGGTGTCCCAAGAGTCTGTCATTGTTACTTTTTATATCTGTAGTTTTAATATCATATATATATATACACACACATATACATATATATACATGTATATACATATATATACATATATATATATATCTCAAATTTATATGTCTGGCCAAGACCTCTACTCTGGGCCTAAGACTTTGTCTTCAACTCCAGTTGGACAGTATATTCAGTTGGACACTATATCCAATTTGACATCTGTAGTCTTTTCTACTTCAGTTTTATCAATTACAGCCTTCCAGTTGCCAAAAATGGAGTTTTGAAGCCTTTCTTTCCCATGCAAAACACTTTCCATCCATTCAAAAATCTCCTTGGCTATTGCTGTAAAAAAAAAGTCCATAATTTAATTATGTCTTTCTCCTCTGCTGCCTCCTTTGTCTAAATTATTATTATCTTTTCTAGGTTATTGCATTATCTTCTCCTTCCTCTCATCTTTGCCCCTATGCTATCTGTTTTCAACATAGCAGTCAAACCTTATGACTTATTATATACTCAAAACTCTCCAATTAAAATCTGTAAACAGGCTCTATATTAGTTTTAGTATTCTTCTCCTGTTACTCTCCTCCTCATTTTCTCTTCTTGAACTACACTTGTCTGGACACTTTCCTTGAACATCATACCAGCAAGCTCCCTTTTAGAGTGTTTGCACAGACTTCAATCTCTCTGGGGTGTTCTTCCTTAGATATACCTACATAACCAGAGGTCTTTACCCAAAAGTAACCTGGTAAAAGTAAGTCTTCCCTACTTGGTTTATTTAAAATGTTATGTTCTCCTATTTGTTATTTTATTTTTCCCTTCTTTGTCCTTATCACTAGCATACCATATATTATATTTATATCTTTTACATAAAATTAACATATATTTTATGTTTGTCTCTCTCCCTTGCTAGCTTATAGGCACCATTGTGGGTAGAGATCATTTATCAATGTGCCTCTTTTCTTCACTGCTGTATAGTAAGGGCCTAGAATAGTGCCTGGCACATAGTAGGTGCTCAGGAAATATTTAAATGAATGAGTACCTAGGATTACATTAAATCAGTCATTAACTTGACATTGGTCAAATCACTTCTCTCTACAGACTTTCCCTCTAAAATGGGGCTATTGAGGGAAGCCTTCATGTAGAGAACACATTTAAATTGAGACTAAAGATGGATCAGTAGGCAGAGAGAAGGGATAGGGCAGGAAATAAGTGCTTTCCAAATTTAGGGAAGGCAAACAAATAGAAGTGGAGTAACCCAGAAGATATGAGAAGGCTGGAGTGAGTGTGTGTGTGTGTGTGTGTGTGCGCGCGCACGAGCATGTGTGTAAAAGAGAGAGGGAAGCAGAGATAGGTAGTGGGGAGAGGTGAAGAGTGAGGAAGATAGGGCTGGAAAATAGTTAAATTGAGGTCATACTGTGAAGCCTTGGAGAAACCATAATAAAAGCTCTAGCTTTAAAAAATTTTACCTCAGCTTATATTTAAATCTTTTTTCCACCTTGAATTTATTTTGGTGTATGGTGTAAATTGGTGCTCGAGTTTCATTTCTTTGCTTATAGCTGTCCAGTTCTCCCAACACCATTTGTTGAAGAGGCTATTTTTACTCCATTTTATGTTGCTGCCCCCTTTGTCGAATATTGACTGTAGAGACTTGGGTTTCTTTCTGGGCTCTCTGTTCTGTTCCATTGGTCTATGTGCCTGTTTTTATGCCAGTACCAGGCTGTTTTGATTACAGTGTCCTTGTTACAGCTTGGTATTGTGATCCCTCCTACTTTGTTCTTCTTTCTCAAAATCACAGCTGGTATTCGGGGTCATTTATGGTTCCATATAAATTTTTGAAGTGTTTGTTCTATGTCTGTGAAATATGCCATTGGTAGTGTAACAGGTATTGCATTGAATCTGTAAATTGCTTTGGGTAGTATGGACATTTTGATGATGTTAATTCTTCCAATCCATGAACATGGTATATGTTTCCATATGTTTGTGTCTTCCATGGTTTCTTTCTTCAGTGTTGTGTAGTTTTCTGCATACAGGTCTTTTACCTCCTTAGTTAGGTTTATTCCTAGGTATTTTATTTTTCTTTTTGCTTTATTAAATATAAGCCTTTAACTATATCATTAAAGTCCTAGAGGAGAACATAGGCAGGAAAGTCTCAGATATTTCATGCAGCAACTTTTTTACTGATATGTCCCCTAGAGCAAGGAACATAAAGGAAAGAAAAAGCAAATGGTATCTCATCAAAATAGAAAGCTTTTGCATGGCTAAAGAAAGCTGTATTAAAATAAAAAGGGAACCAACTCTATGGGAAAACATATTCGTCAATGATACCTCAGACAAGGGTTTAATCTCCAAAATATTCAAAGAACTTACATGACTCTACTCTAAGAAGACAAGCAGCCCAATTAAAAAGTGGGCAAAGGACTTGAACAGACGTTTCTCCAAGTAGGACATACAGAGGATCCAGAGACACATGAAAAGATGCTCAATATCACTAGCTGTCAGAGAGATGCAAATTAAAACCACTTCACACCAGTCAGAATGGCCATCATAAACCAAGCAACATACAACAAGTGTTGGAGAGGTTGTGGAGAAAAGGGAACCCTAGTCCACTGTTGGTGTGATTGCAGACTGGTACTATCACAACAGAAAACAGTATGGAATTTTCTCAGCAAACTAAAAGTGGATTTGCCTTTCTACCCAGCAATTCCACCGCTAGGATTATATCCTAAGAACCCTGAAACACCAATCCAAAAGAACTTATGCACCCCAATGTTCATAGCAGCACAATTTACAATAGCCAAGTGTTGGAATCAACCTAGGTGCCCGTCAGTAAATGAATGGATCAGAAAATTATGGTACATTTACACAATGGAATTCTATGCAGCAGAAAGAAAGAAGGCCCTCCTACCCTTTGCAACAGCATGGATGGAACTGGAAAGCATTATGCTGAGTGAAATAAGCCAGGCAGTGAAAGACAAATACCATATGATCTCACCTTTAACAGGAACCTAAACAACGAAACGAACAAGCAAGCAGAATAAAAACAAAAGACACTGAAATAGAGAACAGGGGGACAGTGACCAGAGGGGAGAGGGGAGGGAATTTAAGGGGAAAAAAGGGGAGGGATTTGGAGGAACAAGTATGAAGGACAAAAGGACAAGAACTAAGGGGGGTGGAAATGGGAGGGAGGTGGGGAGCACGGGGCGGGATGGGCTGGGATGGGAAAAATGGAACACTGTACTTGAAAAATAATAAAATAAAATAATAAAAAAAAAGAATGTAGGTTCATGTCCTGGCCAGGTAGCTCAGTTGGTTTAGAGCGTTGTTGTGATGCACCATGACTGTGGTTTGATCCCTGATCAGGGCACATACAAGAATCAACCGATGAATGTGTAAGTAAGTAGAACAACCAATGGATCTCTCTCTCCCTCCTCCTCTCTCCCATTCTATCTCTCTCTCTCTCTCTCTCAAGTCAATTGAAAAAAAAAAGTAACACAGATTCTGGATCCAGGCTGTCTAGTTCAAATATCACATCTGCCACTTAAAGACTTTGTTGTTTTAGGCATATTATTTTCTGAGCCTGAGTTTTCTCATATGTAGAATGGGGGTGATACTATTATTTTTATAGGTATTTTTGCATATATTAGCTAATATATGTAAAGCATTTTGAACAGTCCTAAAATTTAGTATTATATGTGTTTGCTATTATTATTCTTCATGAGAATAATTACTATAACCTTGGTTTTTAAAAAAAAATTTACCTCTAGGGAATCTGTTTGTTTTTTAGTCATGAATGATAAATCACTCAGAGTTGTTCTTTAAGGAAGATTTCTCTGATAGCAAAGCGAAAGGTGAATTGAAAATAGGCTGTTGGTTGGAGGGTAAGGGGTAGTTAGGATGTTGTGACATTATTATATTTATGTGATATGATGCTTTTGCCTGAAGAATAGCAAAGGAGGAGTTTAGGTTTTCCTCTCCATAGTTAGAGATAACTGAATGGTAAGGTGACAAGTGTCTTTTTGAGTGGCAGCTGTCTGAGGAATACAAACTACATTATGTACTAGGGGTACAGAGCAACAGAGCAGTGATTCTTACAGGTCTGGGCTCTACCCACCCTACTGAATCTGTTTTCAGGGTAGGCATGTATCTTAAAAAAAAACTTCAGATAATTCAGAGGTGCATCCTTGGTTACAGTCCACTGAAGTAGAAGATATATTGTCTTTAATATTGAATTTAAAATTCAATTGTAGGATAAAATATGCATCTATGAAGCAATTTGAGATTGCAGTCAGCATATTACCTAGGAGCAACATAAAGAATATAATTGTACAATCAATTCTTGGTTATTTTTCATAACAGAAGAAAGAATAACACCCAAAATAACATGATAGTAGAATCTTACAACACAGTTAATTACATGAATTCAGTTATGTCAAATCACGGCTCAAATGATGTTTTTAAAAAATATTTCAATGTGGTAAAATCCTGAAATGCAAGAATTTACCCTCAGTGAAGCATTTCAGATAAGTTACTCAATCTCATCTCTGAGTTTCTGCTATGTGTTGGGGCCCTGTGTTATTGGTAGGAACACAATAGTAAGCAAAACTATACAGAGCCTTGGGCCCTTTTGCCTTTGGTATGCTTTTTAAAACACACAGACACTTGTCCAGGAAGACTTTCCTTGTGGATAGGTCCTAGTAATCTGTACAGACACAGGAAGGAGGCCTTGGCTTAATAGAGCTAGTAATAAATAATAGAAGATTAACTGTGTTTTACATTAAGTTCACATTTAGAAATGCTACACATTGCTCAGAATCTGGATTCATACTTTGAGAGCTATTAGCATCAACAAAATTAGTTCTGTCTCACTGAAAGATTTATAACAGTAAATCTTAGCCTCTTAAATTTTATTTTTAACTAGTAGCAGTATTAATTTGGGTCATTTATCATTTTAGTGGTTTGGTCTCCTTTCATCTCTGCTGGTGACAGCGTGTCGGTTTGGGACCTAGGGTCAGATTCAAACAAAGCCATTTTTTAAAAGATTTTATTTACCGCAGTTTGGACCATAAGATGTACCTAGGTTTTAGAGGAGGAAAACAGGGGAAAAAAATTGAAGCAAAAAATGTGGTAAAATATATAGTAAAATAAATAACATAATATTTCACCAATGTAAATGTAAACAGAACTTAACGGCAGCATTAACAACCATTATTCCTCCCAAATTTGGGGGGGGTGCATCTTATAATCTGAAAAATACGGGTACTTATTTTTAGAGAGAGGGGAAGAGAAGGAGAGAGATATCAGTGTGTGGTTGTCTCTGTGCCCCCTATTGGGGACCTGGTCTGCAACCCAGGCATGTGCCCTGACTGGGATTCGAACCCCCAATCCTTTGGTTTGCAGCCTACACTCAATCCACTGAGATACACCAGCCAGGAGAAAGCTATTCGTTTTTATGCCCAGGCTTTCTAAATATGAAAATTAGACTACTCTATATTTTCATGTACTAAAAGTTTCAAATTTGAGCTCAAGGATAAGCAGTAATAATAAATAGGAAGAAGTCAGTCCTGGCTGACACTTCTTTTGACATTATTAGATAATGTTTATGAAGTGCAGATTTTCATAAGGTCTGTTTTAAAGAAAAAAAGAAAGTGTCTTAACTTTAGTGAGCATTTAATAAAGTCATTCAGTCCACCTAATTTTTCTCATCTAATTCAAATATAAATATTGAAAATTACCCAATGCAGCCATGCCAGCTTTGTATTAAGGTATATATAGTGACTTGATATATATCAAATTTTAGAAATAAAAGAACCCACAGTACAGCCCTGGCTGGTGTAGCTCAGTGGATTGAGTGCGGGCCTGCGACCCACACGATCCCGGGTCAATTCCCAGTCAGGGACATGCCTGGGTTGCAGGCCAGTTCCCAGCAGGGACTCATGAAAGGCAACCATACATTGATATTTCTCTCCTTCTCTCCTTCCCTTCCCCTCTAAAGATAAATAAAGTCTTTAAAAAAAAAAGAGCCTACAGTACATAAGTCTTAAGTTGCCACATTTTATTTATGTGGGAGTTTAAAGTTTGTCATCTGAAATATTTAATACTAGTTGCTTCTACTACAAAGCAATTATCTGTTATTAGATAATGTTTATGAAGTGCTTACTAGGTGCCTGGTACTATATTAAGCACTTTATACACATGAACTGGGTGTTTTAAAAAAGTCAGGTTTATCGAGGTATAGTTTACATATAATAGAATTTTCCCTATTTATGTGTATAGTTCCATGATTTTTGACAACATACATTGATCATATAACTGGTAGCCAATGGTCGTTGGTGCCAATTGCCAATTCAGTGGTCAACAGGAGTCCCCAATTTGGGATGTGGTGAAGAAGGAAACTATTTAATGCAAAACAGCTCAACTGTGATACAGCATGGTTGTGAAAACATGACTCTGCTCTGGTCTTCATTGGTTTGCGCTAGTCAGTGCTGGTTGGTGCTGGTCTGCTCCACTTTGCTCTGGTCTGCTCTCTGCTCCCACAGCACCTCTTCAGTGTTTCTGCTCAGCCAGGGAGACCCAGTTCATTCTTTTTTTTTTAAATATATTTTATTGATTATGCCATTACAGTTCTATTTCCCCCTTCATTCCCCTCCACCCTGCACTCCCCCTCCCCCACCATTCCCCCCTTTGGTTTATGACCACGTGTCTCAAGTTCTTCAGATTCTGTATTTCCCATACTATTCTTGCCCTCCCCCCTCTCTATTTTCTACCTACCATCTATGCTACTTATTTTCTGTACCTTCCCCCCCCTTCTCCTCCTCCCACTCCCCTGTTGCTAACCCTCCTTGAGATCTTCATTTCTATGTTTCCACTCCTGATCTAGCTGTCCTTTTAGTTTGCTTTTATTTTAGGTGTGGGTTAATAACTGTGAGTTTGTTGTCCTTTCACTGTTCATGTTTCTTTAACTTCTTTTTCTTAGATAAGTCCCTTTAACATTTCATATAATAAGGGCTTGGTGATGATGAACTCCTTGAATTTGATCTTATCTGAGAAACACTTTATCTGTCCTTCCATTCTAAATGAAAGTTTTGCTGGAAAGAGCAATCTTGGTTGTAGATCTTTGGATTTCATGACTTGGAATACTTCTTTCCAGCCCCTTCTTGCCTGTAAGGTCTCTTTTGAGAAATCAGCTGACAGTCTGATGGGAACTCCTTTGTAGGTGACTGTCTCCTTATCTCTTGCTGCTTCTAGGATTCTCTCCTTCATTTTAATCTTGGCTAATGTAATGATGATGTGCCTTGATGTGTTCCTTCTTGGGTCCAACTTCTTTGGGACTCTCTGAGCTTCCTGGACTTCCTGGAAGTCTATTTCCTTTGCCAGATTGGGGAAATTCTCCTTTATTATTTGTTCAAATAAGTTCAACTCAGAGCAACCAGTTCATTCTTTAGTGGAAAGGGAAAGTGTACTCACAGAGCTGGTAAGGAGCTGGCTTATATAGACAGAAGTCCCTACCCAGGCCCCTGATTGGGCTGTCCTCAAGCCAAGGAGGACAACAAATCCTTGTAGTTTGACTGGTCCAATAAGGCACTTTCCTGATTGGTCAGAATGGAGCTCCTCTGATTGGTTGGTGAAGATGTTGATGGAGGAATATAGTTGCACAGCCCTGATTGGGTGGGGAAAGCCTTAGTCCTGTTGGTTGAAATAGGATTCCAGGAACTTTTTAATAAGAGTTGGCTCAGATGACACATGACACAAAGTGCAGACAGGCAGTGCAGTTCAGCGGCAGGTAGTTTGGTGCAGGTATCTCCCTGAAGTGCAGTTTGCATTAGAGGCCTTTGTGTCTGCTTGGCTGTTTTAAAAAAAAATTCAGGTCAGTTAGCCACAAGTGGCCCCTCACTGCCCCGCTCCCTTGTTTTTTAAAAAGATTTTATTAATTTTATTTATTTTTACAGAGAGGGGAAGAGAGGGAGAAAGACATCAATCAGTTGCCTTTCACACATCCCACAACCTGGGATCTGGCCTGCAACTCAGGTATGGACCCTGACTGGGACTTGAACCAGTGATATTTTGGTTCGCAGGCCTGTGCTCCACCCACTGAGCCATACCAGCCAGTACTAGAAGTCTTTCTTAGTAGGAATCTTCTTTCTCAGAATCCACATAACCAGTACTACAATCACCAAAAAGAACATTTCTATTCCCCTAATAGTGCCTTTGTTCTCCTTCGTAATTAATCCCCTTCCCTCATTTCCAGCCCAGGGCAACCACTGATAGGATTTCTGTCTTTTTTGTTTGGCCTTTTCCAGAATGTCATATAAATTGAATCATAGAGTATATGTTTTGAGTCTTGCTTATTTCATTCAGCCTGATGTGTTTAGATTCATACATGTTGTAGCATTTATCAGCAGTTCAAAAGTTCATACCTTTTTACTGCTGATAGCATTCCATCGTACAGATATAAGACAACGTGCCCAGTCATTCACCAATAGATGGACATGTGAGTTTTCCGTATTAGGTGGTTAGGAGTCAAACTGCTATAAATATTTGTGTAGAAGTTTTTTTTTCTTTTTTTAAAATTTATTTTATTTATTTATCTTTAGAGGGGAAGGGAAGGAGAAATATCAATGTATGGTTGCCTCTCATGCATCCCCTGCTGGGAACTGGCCTGCAACCCAGACATGTGCCCTGACTGGAAATCGAACTGCGATCGTGTGGTTCGCAGGCCTGCGCTCAGTCCACTGAGCTACACCAGTCAGTGCTTTTTTTCTTAATAGATATATATCTTCATATCTCAAGAGTAAATATCTAGTAGTAGGACTGCTGGGTTATTATATAATAAGTATATTTTTAACTCTATAAGAAACTGCCAAACTGTTTTCCAAATAGGCTGTACCATTTTGCATTCCCACGAACAATATATGGAGGGTTGTTTTTTGCTCCATATTTTCACCAGCACTGTTTTTAAAAGCTATTCTAGTGATGTATAGTGACATTGTGACTTTAGTTTATATTTCCTTATTGAGTAATAATGTTGATTTTTTCTGTGCTTATTCCCTGTCTGTATCTCTTCTGTTCGGTGGTTTGACTGTTTTAAAAATTGGTTTGTTTTCTTATTTTTGAGTTTAAGTTCTTTATAGGGCATGGACTGATTTTAATTCTCCCAATAATCCTTTGGGTACTGTTAGCCTAAATTATAGATAAAGAAGTTAAGGCACAGGATTGTTATGTAATTGCCCAGGATTATACAACTAGTAGATGGTAGAGCTGGGATTTGAACTCAAGAAGATTGGCTCTAGAACGTGTGCTGTTTTGCCTTTTTTTTTCTTTCCCCTGTGTGGATTGATTTCTTGGGACTGTAAGTACAACCAAGATTCAGTTCCTGTGGGTGGTAAAATAATACTAATAGGGATGCCCCTGGTCAAAGGGGCAATATATTATAACAGCAACTCTGGAATCATCTCCTTAGCAATAGCTAAGATAACTTGTTGCTATTGAAGAGGGGTAATTATTTTCATTTTGTGTCTCTTACTTCCCATCTATATGTGTGGCCAAAAACACTTCTTTTAAATTACAGTCCAAATACTTGCCATTATCAAATAATCATTTTTATATAAATGGGTTTTCTCAGTAGCAGAAGCTTATCCTTTTATGTATCCATGCTTCATAAAAAATTTTACACACTTTATGTCATTCATTTTGCTTTTTAAAAACCTTTGTCATGATAGTGCTGACTTTGAGGCACTCAAAGTGATATGCTTTGGGAGAATGTAGAATGTGTTGACCTTATAGGGTAGCTTCAGATCCCAGCTTTTTACATTATACTTATTTATACAGTAGTTTTGTAGTTTTAAATTTTTTTTCTCACATTATCAGCTTTGTCACTTGTTTCTTTTGACATCACCCATTCTCTATTCACTTTTTATAATTTCTAATTAGCTAAAAGATAATTAAATTACTAGGCTTATTATGGATATTGTCTAAAATAAGTTTCAGCTCTGGGAAATGACTTGGGTTTTCCAGGAAGCATTTCCTGTGACTGCTTAGAGGACCTTTTTCTTGGAGTTTGGGTATTGAATAGTCATTCTGGATAAATGAGCTAAATTAAACAAAATATGGCACTTGACAATAGAAAAGTGATATGTTTTTATTTTTAGTATAATTTTTATTAATAATTTGTTTAACCATGGGGATTATTTTAATAACAAGATAAACCAATCAAGCAATGTTCGGTGGAATGGAATAAATAAGTACTCAATGAGCAGCAAGTTGGTTCATTGTCATTACATTTTGTAGCAGTCTGTACAGTTCCTAAGTCAGTGATAGCTTGTCCTCTCAGCTGTGCCTCTTGTAAGGCAGAATAATTATTTCCAAGTAATTGACTAAAGGGAGAACACCTTGCCAAGTTCCATTTAATTTTTACAAAATATTAGGATGAAGGCTAGCTAGTGACTTGCACTTCACCATTTAAAGTGCTTTTGGAAAGCATTAGTTTTCAAGCTATTTTGATCAATTTAAGCTCTTAGAATAAATTAATAAATATTCACACATGGGGGTAGGGTAAGTAATTGTAGTAATATTCTGACAAGGTGCATGGGTACCTTGTCAGATATATGGTGGCTTGGAGAGCAAAACTTCACTGGCCACATATTTTGTTGGCACCCTTATGCTAGATGTGTATGGTACAGCCCAACACATAGTATGCTCTCATTTATGTTTGAAAGGTATAGAAAATTGTGGCCATGTCTTGGAAGTAGTAGAGCTATGAACCATGATTGCATTGTAGTTATTTTAAAATAGAGTTTTAACAAGCTTGCAGTTCAATTCAAAATAATTTTGTTACATTAAATTTTAGTTCCTTTCTAATCCCAAGTTTGGTATTATTTTTTAGTACAAACCAGATTCATTCTCACTTATTTTCCCACTGAACTTTGAATTTTCTATGGATATCTGTTTAGTGAACTTATAAATCTGCATCTGGTATTGCAGTTTGCTAGCTGTTCCAGAGTACATAGTAATATACCCCTTTCATATAAAGGTTAATGAGTAGCCAGGTTAAATTCACCAGTTCATTGTTACTTACATTAAAAGCTAGAAAGTTTGTTATCTTCCTTCCATTTCCTCCCATGCTCTTTTCCTTTGTTTTATTTACTTGATACATTAAAATTACTTTTAAAAACTAAGATGTAAAAAATACAACATACAGTTTTTAATTTTGCCTCCTTGTAGATTCTGATTGTATTTTATTATTCATTTTAATATGGTAATTAATATGAGCTGAGTAATAGTTTAATCAAGGTAGATCTTGCTCTTAGGCTCTACCTTGCTCCTTTTTCTATACCTCTCCCCCCATTTTTACCTGTAGATTTGCATGTTTGACCTAGCAGAATAATTGGGTCCACAGCAACATGGGCGTGCCTCCCTTAGAAACACTTAGTTTCATGTATGACTCATAAGCTGAAGCACAGACACCACTTCCCCAATCTACAGGAGCCATTTTAACAGCATAAAACTTGCCGGATTGCTTTTTTATTTTCAAGCCCAAAGGACAATATTTAAAGATAATGAGAATATTTGAAGGTAATGTTATGATTTTGGGTGTTTGCTTTTGGCTTCTTCCTGAGCTGGTGAATGGAGGGTGGTTCTTACCTGTCGAAGAACATGGCTGAATGTGTTCTCTAACTCTGAGAAAATGTAGTCAGTCACATGCCTGACTGTACTTTTTAACTACTAGGGAAAACAAAGCATTCAAATACTGGAAAGTTTTAGATCTTCTTGGTAAAGCATTTTTTATGTTTTGTGTGATTTTTTTTCCTGTGTGACTTGAGAAGAAAGGAAATTTTTCTTTTTTTATATCACAAGGCAAACTAAGTCAGATTTTAATTTAAAAAATGTAATTGGATTTTCAGGGTAGCCAGAAGTTATAGTTTAATAAACTGTACTATTCATGTGTGATACTCATGTTAAGAAAAAAATTCAGAAGCAGTGGTTTTGTTTTGGCATTTTAGTGTAGGGGAGGTTTTGGGACAATTGAGTTATAGGTGTTGCTCCTTGACTGTTTTCTCCTTTTTTTCTTTCTCTTAAGTTAATGAAATGATACTGAACATTGAATTTTGAAAATGGAAGTTTAAGTAAAATGAACACTCATTTAGATAAGAAGTAAAAGTGACATAAAGAGGAAGAAAATCTAGAATGATTCATTTACTTTTAGAAAAAAATAATAAAGTTCTATAATTAACACTGGAAAGTTGTTCTGAGTAACAGCCTTAGAAGCATAACTAGACACTAAGAAAACACAGTATTTCAATTTGTGTAAAAAGAAAAAGTAAAGAGTTTTGACCTTTTTTTCTGTTCTTAATATATGCTTGTTTTGTATTTTAATATGTGCTTATTTTGTATTTTAACAAGTAATACCTTTTATGATAGAAAAGTTTGTCCAGTTTTTTCCTGAAATATTTATCATAGAAATTATGAGACTTTGGCAATTGTATATTCTGGTGTGCCTTAAAGTCCTAGGTACTCTGAGAAGCTGGATATAGTAGTGTTTTAGTTATGAAAATTATTTATAGAACCAAATATGAAAGTAAAATTAGAATATGCAGTGATTATGAATAAAGTTTTTAGAAATAAAACTTCCCAATTCATTTACCATTGACTATGATGGTATTTAGCCAGCTGTTCAGGAATTTGTTGTTCACTTTCTAAGTGCTTGAAGGCCTGTCAGACAAAAGGGAAGATAGAAAGGCAGTCAATTATTATATCTTTAATATTTTGAAAGGATTGTTGATATTAACAGATTAATTTTGTGGTCTTATAAGATATGCACAACAGACATTTTACTCTTAGCCATTTGCTATCATCTTTGTTTCAGTATTGCCGACTTGGTCAGCCTTTGAGTAAGCAAAGGCTGTATTTACTTCTGATCTGATCTGTCTGAAAAATCCAATGAAACTTTTGTGCCTTAAAAAAATTGTTTTTTGAGTTTTTAAAAGCCAGTGACCTATATGAGAAAAATCAAGGGGCACACAAATAAGCAAATAATTAAGATTTTATTTATTAAAGAGAGTAGAAGAATTTAGTTTCTTAAAATCAAGATACTATTACAATTTAAATAAAATAATGCTCATATGTTTCAGTTTCTTTTTATGTAAAGAAGACTGAGGTGGGGCTTCAAGGAGAAGGGAGGAAAAAGAATGCACAGAAGAAAGGAAAGGCCTTTAAGACTTACTAGGTAGTCTCCTTTCCACTCTTCTCCTCTGATAAGGTTGAATTTAAGTTTAAACTGAGTCATCAGACTTAAACTTAGAATTACCAGTTTATACAACTGTAGAGCTAAAAAAGACTGAAGATTGTTCAACTGCCTCACTTTTATAAATGAAGGAACAGCCCCAAAAGGTCCTGTGACTTGCTCAAGGTTGTGCCATGCTTAATGGTAGGGTTTCCAGCCTGGAGATACTGATGCTAGTCCACTCCAACAAATGATGCTTTGTTTGAAATGGTCTGTATTTACTTAAGAGTAAATAAAACCTTAGTTAAATTGCTTGCTGATAATTTTGGTGATAAGATGCAACCAAATGAATTAATCACGGATTTTGAAAATGTGTTCAATCTACTATTCTTTTTCCTCAGAGAGATGATTGTTTAAAAAAATTTCTACAACAGTTTTTTACACCGTTAGAAGTTTTTCATAGTTGAAGCATTGTTTTTGACATTGTTTGTTTATGATGGGCCTAACGTGAAAATACAAGAAATTGGGAATTCACTTTAAATGTATAGATGAAAAGACAGGTTTATTTCTGCTTTAATTTTACCTCATTCTTTTAGGAGGGCAAATACTGTTTAATATGATACCTTGTTGTATTATAGTGTGTATATGGTGGGGTATGTATAAAACTTTGGATGTGAGTGTACAAAATATGGAGGTCTGTAAGCTATAACATAATAGCTTGAATTTAACTTCCCCTTACCTAGTAGTCTCATTCTGTCATATCTTTTCTCTTTTAGTGAGAGTTTACCTACCGGGCACTTTTAGAATCTTCTGGGAAATACAAAATCTTTGTCTGTGAATTTTTTTTTTGTTTTATTGGGGCAGTTGAAATTTTTTAAAAATTACTTTGCATATGACTGTTGAATTGCCTAAATTTCTGAGACTTCTATTCCAGTTCAATATCAAATTTTCCACAACGTGGTCATCATTGTTCTAAACAACAAACAGGGCACAAAAAGCTAGAAAATAGGAAACATGGGTTCTATCCTCACAAACTTAGATTCTTACTGGGAAAAACAGGGCTTGGTAACATAGGTGAAGTAAGTAAAGAATGGAACCAAACCACTAAGAAGTTCAATTCAGGTTCAGAGTGCCTCTCTAGAGGTGAATTATGATTGAGACTCAAAACAGGAAAGTTTATGGATCTTTAGGAATTATGAGTATTGAAGAATGTGCATTTGCTTACGTTAAGAAGATCGTCTTCCAATCGCAGTTCGATTCCCAGTCAGGGCACATGCCTGGGTTGCAGACCAGTTCCCTGAAGGCCAATTCCCAGAAGGGGACGCATGAAAGGCAACCATACATTGATGTTTCTCTCCCTCTCTCCTTCCCTTCCCCTCTAAAGATAAATAAATAAAATCTAAAAAAAAAATAGCCTCTCTATCCCAATCCTTTAAAAAAAAAAAAGAAGATCGTCTTCATCAACAAGAAAAAGAACATTAAGCTCTTGAGATTAGAGATGTTTTCTTCTATTTATCTTTTTTCAACCTTTGACAAACTACAAAGTATATATGAATTGACTATTATTTGCTCATATCTGCTGCATTAAACCCTTGACTGCTCAGTTGGGCAGGTCCTGCTATATTGTTAGGAGTGGCAAATCTTTAAAAGGTATGTGGCCCTCAGCTTAATCTCTTGTCTGGTGTCTGCTCATTGTAACCATTCAAAGAAAAAAATAACACCTACCTGGTAGTATACATTTTAAAACAATAATTTCCAACCTTTGGTATAACAGTCAACTGGCTTCAACCCAGGAAATTCTGATTCATTAGACCTAGGGTTTGACTTTTCAATCTGCATTTTTAGTGAAATGCTTGTGATACAGGTACTTATATGTAATACATCCAGAAATAGATTTGACAGATTTAGGAGGAGCAATTAATTAGTTATTTAGCATTTTAATGTGTGAATTTTTAAGCAACAATACAGGAGTGGGCAAAAGTAGGTTTATAGTTGTGAGTTTGCATAACACAGAGTTTACTCTTGTGTTATTATTTAGTCTTGTAATATATATTTTTCCATGTGAACAACTGTAAATATACTTTTGCCCACCCTGTAGTTTGAAGCCCACAGCCCATAGTAAGTAAGAAAAGTGACTGCAGTAGTTTATTATCAATATTAGGACTTATTTATCCTCCTCTCCCTATCTTTTGTCCCTTTCTCTTCCATTTTTTGCTGGGCCTTGTCTTTCAACTTTGTGGCTCTCCTTTCCTCTTCTCTAATTCTGCTCTCCCCCTTCTACTCCCCAACCCACTGCTATATTGACCACAATATATAATGAAACTAATTTTTTTTTTTAATGTAATTGGCCTGCTCTGTATCTCTCAGTGAACCATTGCTCTGGCAATGTTAGTTTATTTTCCTATAAGTTCTGTTCGGTGCTTTATGGTGTCTCCCTCTCTCTCTCTCTCTGTTCCCTTATCCCTGAGGTTCTAGGAAAAAACACATTCCCTTCCTGATTTATGATAGCATTTACAAGTCTTTGAAAGCCTTCTCTCTCTGGGAAAATACACTATTATTATTTGTAATTGTTTGAGTCTGTGAGGGAGAAATATCTTTTCCAATGTGATGTTTGGATATAATTTTCGAGGTTTCTTTCGACATTTAATTACATCACTGATTGTATATTCATGGATTTTGCCTTATAATTACATCCCATCTAATGAGACATAGATGTTCATAGACTCTTGAATAGATGGGAAGAAGAGTCCCATTAGTTGAATCGTCTGAAAATAATTATTGCTTTCATCAGTTGTATTTCCAACAGATTATTTTGTTCTTTTGCTTCATATAAATGATGAATATTAAATTAGTAATGCTACTGGGTCAACTCAAATGGTTAAAACAATTTTCAGCTATTGGAGCAATATTTTTTCCCTTTAGTATGGAGAACCTACTAAAGAGACAATTTTTTGTGTCACCTTCATCTTTGTGTCTTATTCAATGCTTTATGTACTGTAGTAAAAATGACCATTGATCTGTACTACAAATGTCTACACATCCTACTCTTTATGGAAAAAAAATAACTCATGTGCTGTTTGCTTTGTTGTCAGAGAGGGAGAAATTATGCAGCTGAAATTTGATTGTACAAATTTCTGCAGAAACATTTTGATTCCCTCTCTTCTAGTTTTAATACCTGAATTAATGCCATATTCATTATCAGAAAACTCTTAAAACTTTCATTTTCACTTTTATTCTCTTCCCTGTATAGGACTTCAGAACCCTTTTTCCATTTATCCTTTAATTGCTGAGGGGGAAGAGAGCTTGGTAAGCTCTTTTTTAACTCTATATTTTGTAGCCTGAGATTGATTGTTAGCATGAAAAAAAAAAAAAAGAAAAATCCCTTTAGAGTTTGTATGAAGATTGACTTCATAAGTTTTTCAAAGTTTTAAAACTTTGAAACAAAGTTTTCAAAGTGCCCTTGCCAGGTAGTTCAGTGGGTTGGAGCCTCTTCCTGTACACCAAAAGATTTCAGCTTCAGTTCTGGGTCAGGACACATACCTTGGTTGTGGGTTTGATCCCTGGCCGTGGTTTTTGCAGAGGGTGGCCAATCAATGTTTCTTTCTTTTTCTCCATTTTTCTCTCCCTAGAATCAATGAATATATCCTCAGGTGAGTATTTAAAAAGTTAGCAGAGTGATATATGTACATTGCTTAAAATCTAATAGAATAGAAGAGCCTACCAGCAACATCCCTCTTCTACCCAGTCCCATTCTCGGTCCTCCTGCCCAGAGGCAAACTTAGAGTACTTCTTTTGTTTTATAAAATCTGTGTTTTCTTGTATCTATCCTTGTCCTGTCTTCTATCCTATGTATTAGAATTTCTTCTATATAGCAGGAACCAATATGACCTTGCATGATGTAAAGCCATGTGAAGTTCATTATCTATGTGATAGACGCCCTATCCTATTACAGTCATAGTGTTTGTGTAAAGTTGAATGGACAATTTTTTAAAGTATGTTTTATTGATTATGCTATTTCAGTTGTCCCAATTCCCACCCCCCCTGCCCTGCCTTTGTCCCCATCATTATTCCTTTGTTTTAGAAAACAGTGTTATAACAGTGAAACTAAAAATTTTATAGTAAGCTCTGGCTGGTGTGGCTCAGTGGGTTGAATACCAGCCTGCAAACTGAAAGGTCACTGGTTTGATTCCCAGTCATGGTACATGCCTGGGTTGCCGGCTAAGTCCCTGGTTGGGGGCATGCAAGAAGCAACCCATCGATGTTTTTCATGTGCATTGATGTTTCTCTTCTTCTTTCTCCTTCCCTTCCCTTCTCTCTAGAAATGAATAAATAAAATCTTTAAAAAATTTTTATAGTAAAACTATAAAAATGAGATGTTGACTTAATAATTGTTAGTTTAGCCCTGGCTGGTGTGGCTCAGTGGATTGAATATGGATTTGTGAACCAAAAGGTCACTGGTTTCAGTTCCCAGTTAGGGCACATGAATGGGTTGTGGGCCAGGTCCCTGGTGGAGGGCACATGAGAGGCAACCACATGTTGATGTTTCTCTCCCTCTTTGTCTCCCTCCTTTATGCTATTTCTAAATTAATGAATTAATGATAAAATAATTGTTAGTTTATATGCATACTATTTTCATCAAAATATTAAATGGATGCTTAGTATTATAATGGGACAATTCATTATCCTTTTCTCTTTAAAGCTGAAAACCTACATTTAGGAAAACATAAAACATGTACATTTTAAATATAATTATAAAGTGTTTACCCATGTCACAACAACATAGGTTAAGAAATATAGCATGCTCATTACATTAATGAGAAGTCCCCAGTCCTGTTCATGTTTGTTTATTCTTAAAAATAACTGCTGTCTTGGCTTTTGTGATAAGCTTTTCATTTGAATTTTACCACTTTGAACTTCATTTAAGTGCAGTCATACCATATATATTTTGTAGTAACTTGCTTCTTTCATTCAACTCTGTGAGATTTATTTTAATTGCAGTGTTGTGTTCCATCGTCTGCCTATTCCAAAGTGTATTTATTACGGCTTGTTGGTGGCATTAGATTGTTTCAAGTTTGGGAACATTCCTGCACTTGGTTGGTTACTGGAACTTACGTGCAAGAGTTCTCTAGAGCAGTATCATCACATTGAGGTATGCGAAGAGTTTACAAAGAGTATGGAGAGAATGGGTAGTTTTACATGATTTAGAGCAGATTTCCCTAACCTCTGGGCCACAAAGGTTAACCAGGTTACCAGCAGGAGGTGAACTTAAATATAATGTGTTTCAGTCATCCCAAAACCACCCCCTCTGCCCTGGTCTATGGAAAAAATGTGTTCCATGAAACCAGTCCCTGGTGTCAGAAAGGTTGGGGATTGTTGATTTGGAGTTCTTCATTGTCTTTCCTAGTAACAGGTGCCTGCTTATTGATGCCTTTTTACCCATTCAGTTTTTACTATGGTATATGGTCCAGGGGGGTAAAATCCTCCAGAACCCTAAACAGATAGGCAATTGATGCATTTCAGATTAGGTTGGAGACGTAAATATATTTGATGACTAAACAGTTTAGAGTGTCTGTCACTTGTTAACTATGATTTATTTATTTCAAACACAATTTTTAATGAAAGCAATAAGTTTTCATTAGACTGTGGTCTTCAATAATCTTTAAAGGTATAAAGAGATCCTGACACCAAAAGAACGCTGAGCTATTGCAACCAGTGCTTTAAATATTATTTTAACAGATAAGTCTTTTTTCTCCATCCTAAAGTTTTATGTGAGAAATTGTGGTTAAGCAACTTTCCCAAGATTGGACAACTTAATAGATAATTGGTACTTTTAGCATTTGATTTAGTGCTTTTTCATATCGATAATAAAGCAGAGTTTTACATTAACTAAATTGAAGTTTTTAAAAAACTACATGTTCTAAGGCAGAACAGTTAGTTAAAACAATTAATAAAAATACTAGTTTGAAAGTTTTTTCCCAATGAAGAGGATCATAGATGATCACCTTCACCATGACTCCTTGTGCTCGCCTAAGTTTCTTCCACAAAGGGTAGCAAAACTTTCTAAAATTGGGGAGAATATTATTATATTTATATTTGATATATTAATTATAATATAGTGATTATGTTAATATATTTGATGTAATTATGTTTATACTTATATTTAACTTATATTTAATATAAAAATGTTAAACTTGCTGGTAAAGGAATATAATTAAGGGAAATATTTTTTCAACTATTATATTGACAACAGTTAAAGTATTGTGGGTTGGTGAGAATGCCATTAAATACACATGCATGCATTCTATTGATAGCAGTAAAAAACAGGAAAAAGCCTTTTGGAGGGCAGTTGGCCTATGTCAAATACTTTGAAAATCTACATACCATTTGGTATAAAAACTCCAGTTCTAGGACTGTATCCTAGATTATCCAAAAGAAAATATAAGGGTGGGAACAAAGATTTAGCTGTCATGATATTAGAACCACTGGTTGTAATAGTGTAGCAGTTCTCAAGTGTTATACTCTTCAATCTTTTCAAACTATATATCTTCCTTATGCTCTTAAAAATTATTGAAGATTCCAAAGAGCTTTTGTTTATGTGGGTTATATTGATCAATATTTACCAATATTAGACATTAAAATTTAATATTAATATGTTAATAAGAAATAAATTTATTACATGCTCATGCAATTATTTTTCCAAAAGACAATGGTGTTTCCCAAAGCATAATCTGTATGGAAAGGAATGCAACTCCTTTTAATTTTTGGATTAACAAAAGACAGCTAGGGTCTCTTACCTGCTTCTGCAGGAAATGCGTTGTAATACGTTGCTTTGGCTAAAGAATATGAAGGAAACTTGGCTTCACCCAGATGTGTAGTTGGAAAAGGGGATATATTTTAATAGCTGTTTCATATAATTGTAGATTTCTTCTTTGATACTACACAAAAACTCATCAAATCATCAAATGCTGGTTCCTTAAAGGTTAGGGCTAAGAGACTCTGAAACCCTAACAATAAACTTTTTGTCTTCTGTAACAGTAAATTATATTCATCTGTCTTGCACTTTGAATAAATAAATTTTTTTACCTGAGCAAGATTCTGTAACATCATTCATTGGTAATTTGAATATATCAGTATTGACATATTTTTAAAAATCAAATTTTTAAAATATCACACCGATCTTATCAGAAGTCTTTTAAGTATGGGAAAGCTGACAAGCTCCAAGTATTGGGCACAAGTTTTCCAAAATTCCGATTTTTCTGTTGAAAACTTACATTTTATCATTGGTGAGAAATGCTGTTAATATGTTTGAGAAAATGTCTGCCAAATATGCAATTCTAAATCATAAGCAGTCCTTCCAAGTAAAAATGGCATTCCATGAAAAAGCAGCTAATTTAGCTCACAACTCAAAACAATAATAGCATTAGTGCTTTTACTTAAGCCAACTATTCTGTTTTATTATTCAACAGAAATACTTTATGCATACTTCCAATTTTATAAGAATATTGAAAAGGTGTACTTAATGGTTGAGATTTAAGTAAAGAAAAGTGAAACTGCCTTTTTAAAAATATGAGTTTCTAAGTGGTAATACAATGAATGACTAGTATGGTTTGGTGACTCAACCTTTGTTCATACAAAGGCACAAACCTTTGCTTTTGCACAATCACTGGAAATATCAGCATGGTGAAAAAGGCTAATGATACCTTAGTATTACTTTGAAAATGGCTTTTACCTCATAAATTACCTGAAAATGTCTCTGGAGCCATATTTTGAGAATCACTATAATATTGCAACATTGGAAATAATCCAAATATCCAGAAATAACAATTGGTTAAGGAAATGATGGTATTTACAATTTGTGATAGAGTATAAGTTTGTTAAACTTTATGTTAAATATGAGTTATGATACAGTATTTTTCTATTTTTTGGTACCTATCTAATGAGAAAAATCAGCATTTTTCAAAGAAAATGCAAGAGTTGATTCTGAGCCCCAGTATTTCCATTTAGTTGGTAACTTTGTGATTAAGAAAAGGAAAATTAACAGGCAGAAGAAGGCAATTACTAGCTTCTCTTCCAATCTAAGGACTTTCTGTGCAATAAGTTTGAGTTTAATTTTCATAGTAAAAGGACTTGGCAATGATTTCAGTCATCTTTATACACTTCATGGTAATAGTTGAAATATACTTTCAAATTAACATCTTCCCATAGATTTCATTCCTCATTAGGCATTTTCCTTTTATAAAAAAGATTTTATTTACCTAGTTTTAGAGAGAGGGGAAGGGAGGGAGAAAATAAGGGAGAGAAACAAGGTTGCCTCTTGCACGCTCTCAACCAGGAACTGAACCTGCAGCACAGGTGTGTACTCTGACCAGGAATTGGACAGGCTGCCTTTCAGTTTAGGGATGACACCCAACCCACTGAGACACACCAGTCAGGGCTCATTAGGCATTTTCTGATTTACACATTCCTATTGTATTCTTTTTAATTGGGAGAACTTTTTCTTCCTTAAAATTTTTTAAATTGATTTTAGAGAGAGGGAGAAACAGAGAGAGAAACATCGATTTGTGGTTCCACTTACTCATGCATTCTTTGGTTGATTCTTGTATGTTCCCTGACCAGGGATTGAACCCACAACCTTGGTGTATCAGGACAGTGCTCCAACTAACCTAGTTACCCAGCCAGAGACTTAATTTGAGAACTTTGAGTTGCTGTGTATGATTTAGCTTCAGAGTGAATTAAAGAAGCGAGTTTTAAAACAAACTTAGCCAGAGATTTTCTTACAGCAATTTAGAACATACTCATGCTGACAAAACCATCACTGTGTCAGTGGTGATGATAAAGCCTGCACCTTTTAGGAAATTTAGAAAGAGATTGTTGGGGCTAGGACCCTCATGTTTCTTGTTCAGATCTCCATAAATGGCATCTCTGAAATGAAGCATCTTCTGAAGAAAGGCAGTTTTTTTTATTTGTTTTTGTTTTTGTTGAGAGGCAACATTGCAAATAGGCTGCTTTATACATTCTATTTTTGAAAATTATTTTTAATTTTTCAGTTACAGTTGACATATTGTATTAGCTTTGGGTGTACAACATAGTGATTAGACATTTATATAACATCTGAAGTGATCACCCCAATATGTCTAGTACCCATATGCCACCATATGCAATAGTTATTGCATTATTATTGATTATATTATCCATGCTGTACATTATTTTTAAGTATATTTTATTGATTATGATATTACAGTTGTTTCACTTTTTTCTCCCTTTTATCCTCTCCACCCTGTACCCCCTTCCCTTTAGCATTCTCTCCCCACCTTAGTTCATGTCCATGGGTTGTATATTATAAGTTCTTTGGCTTCTCCATTTCCTGTTCTTAACCTACCCCTGTTTATTTTCTGCCTACCAGTTATGCTCCTTATTCCCTGTGCCATTTTTCCCCATTCTCCCCCTCCTTCTCCCCACTGATAACCCTCCATGTGACCTTCACTTCTGTGATTCTGGCCCTGTTCTAGGTGTTTGCTTAATTTGTTTTTGTTTCTTTTTAGATTCAGTTGTTAATAGTTTTGAGTTTGTTGTCATTTTACTGTTCGTATTTTTTATCTTTTTCTTAAATAGGTCCCTTTAATATTTCATATGATAAGGGCTTGGTGACAATGAACTCCTTTAACTTGACCTTATCTGGGAATCACTGTATCTGCCCTTCCAGTCTGAATGACAGCTTTGCTGGATAGAGCAATCTTGGATGCAGGTCCTTGCCTTGCACAACTTTGAATACTTCTTTCCAGCCCCTTCTTGCCTATATGGTTTCTTTTGTGAAATCAGCTGATAGTCATATGGAAACTCTTTGGAAGGTAACTGTCTCCTTTTCTCTTGCTGCTTTTAAGATTCTCTCCCTATCTTTACTCTTGGATGATGTAATTATGATGTACCTTGGTGTGTTCCTCCTTGGGTCCAACTTCTTTGGGACTCTCAGAGTGTCCTGAACTTCTTAGAAGTCTATTTCCTTTGCCAGATGGGGAAATTCTCTTTCATTATTTGTTCAAATAAGTTTTTAATTTCTTGCTGTTCCTCTTCCTTTCTGGCACCCCTATGATTTGGATGTGGGAATGTTTAAAGTTGTCCTGGAGGTTCCTAAGCCTCTCCTCATTTATTTGAATTCTTGTTTCTGCATTCTGTTCTCATTGGATATTTATTTCTTCCTTTTGTTCCAAACCATTGATTTGAGTCCCATTTCCTTCCCTTCATTGTTGGTTCCCTGTATATTTTCCTTTATTTCACTTTGTATAGCCTTCATTTCTATCTTCATTTTGTAACTGAACTCAATCATTTCTGTGAGCATTCTGATTACCAGTGTTTTGAACTCTGCATCTGAGAGGTTGTCTCTCTCTTTGTCACTTAGTTGTTTTTCTGGAGTTTTGATCTTTTATTTGGGCCATATTTCTTTGTCTCGATGCACCTGTTACATAGTAAAGGGCAGAGCCTTAGGTATTTGCCAGGGTGGGGTAATCCAGGTTGCTGCGTTGTGGTGCTGTATGTGGGGGAGGGGTCAGAGAGGGAACAATGCCAGTTGCTAGCTTACTCAGCTCTTGTCCCACTTTCCATCACTTCCTTCACTTCCCACAAGCAGATTGTGCCCTTTCAGGTGCTGATTCCTGGGTGGGTGGGCTTGTGTACATCCTATATCCCTCAGGCCTCTCCAATGGATTCTTCTGTGAAACTGGGAGTTTTTCCCACCACAACCCCCACAGCTTTTTATAGTCAGAGGTTTTCAGGCTTTATGTCCCTGTACTGGAACCCTGGGTTGTGGGGTTTGTCTCGCTCCCCAGTTGTTTCTCCTGGCTTATCTGCATGGGAATGTGGGACTGCCCTGTGTTGCACACTCTCTCTGCCCTGGCTTTCTGTCTTCACCCCTCCTGCTAGTCTGAATGAATGTTTCTTATTTAACTCCTCCTTGGTTGTTGGACTTCCATACAGTTTGATTTTGTGGCAGTTCTGTTGTGTTTTGTTTTTCAGTTGTTTGTTACCCTTCTTTTGATTGTGGGAGGAAGCAAATTATATCTACCTAGTCCTCCATCTTGGCTGGAACTCCTACCTGTGCTGTACCTTACATCCCTGTGACTGTTTTAATGCAAGTTTCACTGTAATCCTCAGACCCTTAAATTTACTGGTTGCTTTGGTGATATCATCACCAACCTTTTTTAGAGACAGGCCCATGGATCTGTTCTTGGGTACCAGGGCAGATGTGGCACCAGCTTCCCCACTGGTTCACCTCAGGTATGTGATTTTAATCTCACTGGGGTCTAACTTCAGCAGCATGGTGGATGTGGCTGGTGTTGGATGAATGTGATTTCAGGATGAGTGAAGAAAGTTGCACCTTAGTCTCCTTCAAGCCAAAAGCTGAAAAGTATGCCTTTGTTTTTAAAGTCTCTTGTCTCATACAGTATTGCTGCCCCAGCTTTTCTTTTTTAAATTTTTGTTTGCGTGACATATCTTTTTTCATCTCTTTACTTTTAGTCGGTGTCTTTTGATGTGAAGTGGGTCTCTTGTAGGTACATATGTATATGAGTATTGTTTTCCTATCCATTCAGCCACCCTATGTCCTTTCATTGGAACATTTGGATGAATATATTTATTTTTCCCCTAAGTTCATTGAACATCCTTACAACCAGTGTTTTGAACTCTGCATCTGGTAGATTGCTTCTCTCCATTTATTTTACTTTATTTTTTTGGAGTTTTGTTCTGTTTAATTTGAGACATGTTTCTCTGTCTCCTCATTTTGCCTGCCTCCCTGTATTTGTTTCTATGTGTTAGATAGAACTGCTGCACCTCCCAGTTTTGGTAGAGTAGCCATACATAGTTTGGTCCCGGATTAGGTTACCCTGGTCACGTAATTTGGATGCTCTAGGTGTGTTCCTTGTGTGGGTGGTATGTGCCCTCTGGTTGTAGTAGAGCCTTGATTTCTGTCGGTATGTCAGTGGGAGGGTTTGACCCTCAGTCTGAGTGGCTGTGACAACAATGGAGGAGTTAATGTACAGGGGCTGACTCCATGGACCAGGATTTGCTTTAGCTTGGCTATGGTGCCTGCCAAGTCTAACATTTTGGTGTGTTGTTTGTAGAGGTGGTTGAGTCATGTTCTCATGTGGTCTGAAACTGGACGCTGTGTGTGTTGGTTCTGGAACCTCTTAGGAGCAGCTCTGGTGCAGGCCAAGGTCAGCTGCTGCCTGTACCCAGCCTGGGGCCACCTTTTATAATCCACAACTAATTTGCAAAGGGTCATTGGCTGTGCTGGTCTTAGAGGTACCTGGGAAGGGCTAAGCTGCCAACTGAGGCCAGCTAACACTAATGCTGGGCTGAGTGCTGTTTAGCAAGAAGTACAGGGCATGCTGAGGTGAGTTGCCACTTGTTTGGGGTTTGTAAATCTTCGAGAGATTTTAGGAAGTATATACCAGGAACCAAGACTTCCCATTTGTATTTAAAAGCTGCTGGAACCAAGTTGGGTGGGCATGCAAGTTTAGGGGGCAAGGTCTCAGGGAATCAATGGAGTGGAGCCAGTAGTGTAAGCCAGATTGATAAAGACTCAGATTCGTCACCTTCCTGGGCCTGCCAGTTGGGTAGTAGAAGGGTTCGACAAGGAATAATGGAATCTGCCAACACTTCTGTCTAGGAGAAAGCTGCCCCTCCAGCCCTCGCTCTGCCTCTAGACCAGCCAGTTCCTCTTCGTAAATCCCTGATGCTTTTTCATCTGCTGCCCTGGTGCTGGAGCTTGGAGGGAGTGAGTTTATTAAATAGCAAGTAAATCCACAGAGGGCCCTTTAAGAGGAACGCCTGGACTCTAGAAGCCTTCTGTCTCACTCAGCTGCAATCCCAGCTAGTTTTCACAGCCAGAAATTATGGGGAGTTTCCCTTCCTTCACTGTAACCCTGGGTCGTGGAGCCTGGGATAGGGCTGGGACCCATTACTCCTCAGAGGAAATATCCGCAGACAGGACCTCCAGAGGCAAGATATTTTTCCAGATTTTTATCACCCCCATGTGGGTGTGGGGAAAATGGCCCCTACCTCCTACCAATCTCCCATGGCTTCTTCTGTATATCCTTAGTTGTAGGACTTCTGTACAGCTAGTTTTCAGGTTCTCAGTGATGGGTGTTCTATAGTTGTAATTTTGTTGTCGTTGTGGGATGAAGTAAACACAGTGTTTGCCTACTTTGCCATATTTTTTAAAAATATATATTTTATTAATTATGCCATTACAGTTGTTCTATTTTCCCCCTTCATTCCCCTCCATCCTGCATACCCCCTCCCCCACCATTCCCCCCTTTAGTTTATGACCACGTGTCTCAAGTTCTTTAGATTCTATATTTTCCATATTATTCTTGCCCGCCCCCCTCTCTATTTTCTACCTACCATCTATGCTACTTATTTTCTGTACCTTCTCCCCCCTTCTCCTTCTCCCACTCCCCTGTTGGTAACCCTCCATGTGATCTTCATTTCTATGGTTCTGCTCCTGATCTAGCTGTCCTCTTTTGCTTTTGTTTTAGGTGCGATTCTTAATAACTGTGAGTTTGCTATCCTTTCACTGTTCATCTTTTTTATCTTCTTTTTCTTAGGTAAGTCCCTTTAACATTTCATATAATTAGGGTTTGGTGATGATGAACTCCTCGAATTTGATCTTATCTGAGAAGCACTTTATCTGTCCTTCCATTCTAAATGAAAGTTTTGCTGGATAGAGTAATCTTGGTTGTAGGTCTTTGGATTTCATGACTTGGAATACTTCTTTCCAGCCCCTTCTTGCCTATAAGGTCTCTTTTGAGAAATCAGCTGACAGTCTGATGGGAACTCCTTCATAGGTGACTGTCCCCTTATCTCTTGCTGCTTCTAGGATTTTCTCCTTCATTTTAATCTTGGCTAATGTAATTATGATGTGCCTTGGTATGTTCCTTCTTGGGTCCAACTTCTTTGGGACTCTCTGAGCTTCCTGGATTTCCTGGAAGTCTATTTCCTTTGCCAGATTGGGGAAATTCTCCTTTATTATTTGTTCAAATAAGTTTTCCACTGGTGGCTGTTCCTTTCCCCCTTCTGGTACCCCTATAATTCGGATGTTGGAGCATTTAAAGATGTCCTGGAGGTTCCTAAGTCTCTTCTCATTTTTTCGAATTCTTGTTTCTTCATATTTTCCTGTTTGGCCATTATTTTCTTCCTTCTGGTTCACTCCCTTGATCTGAGTCTCAGTTTCCTCTTCATCACTATTGGTTTCCTGTGCAGTTCCCTTCATTTCAATTAGTTTAGCCTCCATATGTTCCTCTAATTTGTGACTATAATCAACCAGTTCTGTGAGTATCTTGATCACCAGTGTTTTGAACTGTGCATCTGAAAGTTTTGCTATTTCTTTGTTGCTTAGATTTATGGGCTCTGGGGCTTTGAGATCTTCTTGAGCCATTTTTGGTCTGTTTGTGCCCATTAATTATGAGGAGCAGAGCCTTAGGTGTTCACCAGGGCAGGGCCACTGAGGTCGCTGAGTTGTGATACTGTATGTGGGGACGGGGTCAGAGCGGGGAAATGGTGCCCCCTCTGCTGCCTCTTGCCTCTGGGGCCTGTTGCCCACTCTCTCTATCTGCGCACAAATGAGGGACCACAGTCAACCCGCCGCCCTTCGCCGTCGCTGGGTACGCCGGTCGTTCACTGGGTCGCTCACTGGGTCCGCCCTTTGCAACCCCACGCCTGGGATCCGTGCACCTGAGTCCATCTGACCGAGTTTTTCTCTGCAACCCCACTCCGCCAGCTGTTGGCTTTGCCCCTCTTACCGGTCAGGCTGAAGAATTGGTTGTTATCAGACTTCTGAAAAGTTCAATTTTCTGTGCTCTGGCTGTGTTTTCTGTTGCTAATATTTTGTTGTCTCTCAACTTGGTTGTGGGAGAAAGCACGGCGTCTCCACCTATGCCTCCATCTTGGCAAAAGTCCCTATTTTGCCATATTGACCAGAAGTCCATTTTGTGCATCTTAGATATTTCTCTTTTTATAATGGAATCCTAATAATCATGACTTGTCTTTAGTAATATTTTTCTAAGCACTAAGTTCTACAGAATGTATATTGTTTACTTTCTTTCCAAATGAACTTTATATTTATTCAAAATTTTATGTCTTAAAGAAACTCATTAAAGTATCTTAAAAGAATATATACAGTATGATACTATTTATATAAAGTTTAAAATATACTATGCAGTCCTGGCTGGTGTGGCTCACTGGATTGAGCATTGGCTTGTGAACTGAAAAGTTATCGGTTCAATTCCCAGTCAGGACACATGCCTGAGTTGCAGGCCAGGTCCCCATTTGAGGGTGTGTGAGACGCAACCATTTGATGTTTCTCTCCCTCCCTTCCCTCCTTGCTAAAAATAAAATCTTAGAAAATATATACCATGTAAAACATACATACTTATGCATTAAAGCCTAAAGAAATATAATGTGAAGATTTTAGATTTAAATTAGAGTAATTAATTGAAATTAATTTTGTGTGTTTTAGTTTGAAAGAGTTTGCAACAGTTTTTATTTAGAAACAGATGATTTGTTGTATTAATAATTTTAATCAAAATGCTGTATGTGAACTTTCTAAACTTTAACGTTAGGTCTTAATGATGTGTCAGTTGGTTGAGTGTCATGATGCAAATTAAAGGATTGCCAGTTCCATTCTCTGTCAGGGCACATGCCTGGGTTGGGCCACATACCAAAGGCAACCAGTTGATGTTTCTCACATGGATGTTTCTCTCCCTCTTTTTCTTCCTCTCTTCCCTTCTCTCTAAAAATAAATAAATAAAATCTTTAACAAATAAAATAAGCTGGATGTTATATTTGATCCTTGGATGGATGAGAGACAAATTTATGTGTCATTAGAGATAATTTACAACCTTTTAGTCCTGGGAATAAACTGAAATGAAGATGTAGTACTTATCTGGCCTTGGTAGAATAAAATAGTTGCACACCATTGTTAGCATATTTGATTACTGAGAAGGTGCTGGACACAGATTCTCTGTAGCTGCTCTGAGATTTCTCATCTTTTAGAGTAATTTGATCATTGGAGCCAGAGGCAGTAGGGAGGCATCTAATGTGTAAGGAAAATGGGTACTTTCCTTAGGGTTCAGGAACACTTATTCCTAGGGATTTGGAACAGTTGAAGTAATATATTTACAAGTATAAGCAAAAAGAAGTATACTAAAGGTATGCTGTGAAGGCACCAGAAATAGTAACCTTACACTCTTGAAAGTAAAGAACTAGATCCTTCCACTGAAAAACACTGGGTAAAAATGAAATTGTTTCCCAGCCTGTTCATTTAAGAAAAGTTACTTCCCTGAGTAGTGTGTCTCAGTTAGTTGGGTGTTGTCCCACAAAGCAGAAAGTCTCCAGCTGGGTTCTCAGTCAGGGCACATGCCTAGTTGCAGGTTTGGTCTCTATTGGAGTGTGTACCACAGGCAACAACAGATTGGTGTTTCTCTCTTTTCTTTCTCCCTCCCTTCCCTCTCTCTAAAAATCAAAAAAGTTTTTTTAAAAGAAAAGTTACTTTATGAGCATGGTGTCATGTACATTAAGCACTGTTTAGCAAAGGGAAGTCACAAGAAGCTGAAGATAGGCTTGTATGTTATAAAGTATTGATTCATTTTTGAATAACAACTAAGATAGGAATAGCACTAAAGTCTGGTGAAATTGTACTTGTGGGAGCTTATAGCTTATTAACCACTATGAATGGAGAATGTAGGCTCATTGTTTTCAAGTTTTTGTAGAATGAATATAAGGCATATGATTGATGAATTAAGGTGATTCTTAAAAATTATTAGTTTGGGAGGCAGCTAAGCGTGATGAAAAATGAGCATCTCTGTTTTAGTTGTTATTAATTGGAAGTTTGCCTAAAATTACATATCACAATAAGAATTGATCTTTTAAATTTTTTAATTAAAAAGTTTTAAAATTTTGTTTTTGATTTAAGTATTACTGACACATAACATTATATAAGTTTCAGGTATACAGCCTAAAAATGTGATATTTGTAACACTGGAAGTGATCATCACAATAAGTTTAGTTACCATCTGTCACCTTACAAAGCTAAAATATTTTCTTCTTGTGATGAGAATTTTTAAGATTTACTCTCATAGCAATTTTAAATATTCACTATGGTACTTATTGATTATAGCTACCATGCTATACATTATATCCCATGACTTTCTGAAGTATGGAGTTTTATTTAAAATTTGTGTTTAGTTGAAAGTTGAATGTAAATGAGTAAATATGTTTGGGATATATAAGGAAGTAGGCAACAGAGTAGAGATACAGTTTGGTTGGGGATACAAATTATAATCAGAAGAGTGCTAACAAACTGTGGTAAAAAAAGAAAATAACTAAAGATCAAAGAGGCAAGTTCTTCATCCTGCTTTGTTTTAAGCCAGTTGGTTGAAGGCTATTTATTTATTTATTTATTTATTTATTTTATGATACTTATCTTTTTTTCAGAGGTAAAGGCAGGGTTTGAGAGGGGGTTGTCCAAGGTCTGTCTAGAAAGTATCCTGCCATGCACTATGAAAAATAGAGACATTTATTAAAGAAGATACAGGGTACAAGAAATATTGTACATAGGACAATGATGCCTTATTCCCCTTCAGAGTAGGTACCTTGGGTCCTCACCAAGTTCTCCCAGTAACTATCAACTGCCCCATTGTATCTTCTTGAATCGTATCTACAGTCTCAAATCTCTTCCCTTTCAAAGGTGATTTTAGTTTTGGGAAAAGCCAGAAGTGACAGGGCACCAAATCTGGGCTGTAAGGAGACTGAGTCACCTGGATGATTTGATGTTTTGCCAGAAATACTGCACAAGAGGTGATGTGTGTGATTGTAATGAAACTGCCAATCACCAGTTGGCCATAGCTGCAGCCTTCTGAACCATCCGAATAGTTTCTGTGGAGGAATGTTCTAGCTTAACTAAAATTTGATGCCGATAGATCAATGAAACAGAATAGAGAGCCTAGAAATAAACCTGCACCTTCATAGTCAATTAACATTCAACAGAGGAAGTAAGCACATGCAATGGGCTAAAGATAGCTTATGCAATAAATGGTGTTGGGGAAATTGGACAGATATGTGCAGAAAAATGAAATTAGACCATTTTCTTATACCACACACAAGACTAAATTCAAAATGGATCAGAGAGTTAACTGCTAGACCTGAAACCATAAAAATCCTAGAAGAAAACATAGGCAGCAAAATCTTAGACATTGCTTATAGCAATTTTTTATCAGATATATTTCCATAGGCAAAGGAAATAAGAAAAAAATAAACAAATGGGACTACATCAAACTAAAGACTTTTTACATAGCAAAGGAAATCATCAACAAAATAAAAAGACAACCCACAGAATGGGAGAACATATTCATTGATACATCTGATAAGGGGTTGATATCCAAAATTTATAAAGAACTTAAAAAACTCAACACCCAAAAACAAAACCCAATTAAAAAATGGGCAAATGACCTGAATAGATACTTCTCCAGAAAGGACATACTGATGGCCAGTAGACATGTGAAAAGGTGCTCAATGTCACTAATCATCAGAGAAATGCAAATTAAAACCACAGACTTCTGGCCAAGATGGAGGTGTAAGTAGATACACTGTGCCTCCTTGCACAACCGAAAGGACAACAACAAATTTAAAAACAAAAAACCAGAATCGACAGAAATTCGAACTGTATGGAAGTCTGACAACCAAGGAGTTAAAGAAGAAGCATTCATCCAGACCAGTAGGAGGGGTGGAGACAGGCATCCAGGGCAGAGAGGCCTCAGAGCAAGGTGGTGGCTGGTGGACCAGGTGAGGCAGCAGTTGGCATGATGAGTGGTCCCACATTTGCATACAAATAAACTAGGAGGAACATCTGGGGAGTGAGACAGACCATGCAATCCAGGGTTCCAGCATGGGGAAATAAAGCCTCAAAACCTATGACTGAAAAAAATCTGTGGGAGTTGAGGCAGAGTGAGAAACTCCCAGTCTCACAGGACAGTTTTTTGGAGATAACCACAGGGACCTAGAATGTACACAAACCCACCCACCTGGGAATCAGCACCAGAAGTACCCAATAGAAGTGACTGAAAGTTAGCAGAGAGCTGAACAATCATCACTGTTCCCTCTCTGACCCCTCCCCTACATACAGTGCCACAACCTGGGTTGCCCTGCCCTGGCGAATACCTAAGGCTCCATTCTTTACTATATAACAGATGCACCGAGACAAAAAAAAAATGTCCCAAAGGAAAGAATAGGTCAAAGCTCCAGAAAAAAATACAACTAAGTGGTGAAGAGATAGCCAGCCTCTCAGATGCACAGTTCAAAACACTAGTAATCAGGATGCTCACAGAATTGGTTGAGTATGTTCACAAAATAGAGGGAAAGGTGAAATAAAGGAAAATGTACAGGGAACCAACCATGATGGGAAGAAAAATGGGACTCACAGTTCAGACCAAAAGGAAGAAAGAAACATTCAACCAGAACAGAATGAGGAAACAAGAATTCAAAAAAATGAGGAGAGGCTTAGGAACCTCCAGGACAACTTTAAACATTCCCACATCCAAATCATAGGGATGCCATCAGGGAAGAGGAGCAGCAAGAAATTGAAAACTTACTTGAACAAAAAACGAAGGAGAACTTCCCCATCTGGCAAAGGAAGTAGACTTCTAAGAAGTTCAGGACACTCTGAGAGTCCCAAAGAAGTTGGACCCAATGAAGCACACACCAAGGTACATCATAATTACATCATCCAAGAGTAAAGATAGGGAGAGAACCTTAAAAGCAGCAAGAGGAAAGGAGACAGTTACCTTTCAAAAATTTCTCATAAGACTATCAGCTGATTTCTCAAAAGAAATCCTATAGGCAAGAAGGGGCTGGAAAGAAGTATGTGAAGTCATGAAAGGCAGGGACCTGCATCCAAGATTACTCTATCCAGCAAAGCTGTCGTTCAGACTGGAAGGGCAGATACAGTGCTTCCCAGAGAAGGTCAGGTTAAAGGAGTTCATCATCACCAAGCCCTTATCATATGAAATGGTAAAGGGACTTATCTAAGAAAAAGAAGATAAAAACATGAATAGTAAAATGACAACAAACTCAAAACTATTAACAACTGAACCTAAAAAGGAACAAAAACAAACTAAGCAAACAACAGAACAGGAATAGAATCAGAGAAATGGAGATCATGTGGAGAGTTTTCAACAGGGAAGGGGCTGGGGAAATGGAGAAAAAGGTACAGGGAATAAAAAGAATAAATGGTGAGTACAGAATAGACAGGGGTAGGTTAAGAATAGTATAGGGAATGTAGAAGCCTAAGAACTTATATATACATGATCCATGGATGTGAAGTAAGGGGGACAGGAGTGCAGTGGGAGGGAGTGTGCAGGTTGGAGGGGAATAAAGTGGGAAAATGGGACAACTGGTAATGGCATCATCAATAAAATATATTAAAAAAAACAAATTATAGCTACAGTGAGATTCCAAAGATCTCATACCTGTTATAAAGGCTATCATCAGTAAATCAGCAAAGAAGTGCTGGTGAGGATGTGAGAAAGGGGAACCCTTTTGCATTGTTAGTGGGAATACAGACTGGTGCAGCCACTGTGGAAAGTAGTGTGGAGATACCTTAAAAAACTAAAAACAGATCTGCCTTTGACCCAGCAATCACATTTCTGGGAATATATCTGAAGGAACCCAAAAACACTTATTTGAAAGAACATAACCACCCCTATGTTCTTTGCAGCATTATGTATGGCTGACAAGATATGGAAGCAGCCCAAATGTCCATCAGTAGATGAGTAGATAAAACAACTATGGGACATTTACAAAATGGAATTCCACTTGGCTGTTAAAAAGGAGAAAAGTTTACCCTTTGCTACAGTATGAATGGACCTGGAGAATATTATGCTAAGTGAAATAAGCCAGTCAGAGAAAGACAAATACCATATGATTTTACTCATGAATCTAAAGATCTTTCTGAATTAGCAAGCAAAACAGAAACAGACTCATAGATGGAGAGCAGATGACAGCTAGTGGCGGGTGGGGGTGGGTGGGGGTGGGAGGACTGAGCAAAAAGGAAAAAGGACTCACGGACGTGGACAACAATGTGGTGATTGCTGGGGGGAGAGTGGTAAAAGGGGATTAAATGGTAATGGAAAAAATACAATAAAGATTAAATAAAAAATAAGCGGAGATAAAAACATTACATATTTGATAGCAACATATATATTTTATTTGTACACACATTTTATTTGTATATTAGTGACTAATAACTAGTAAAAATGAAATTCTAAAAATAAATTTTAATGCAGATTCATTGCTCTACTTGCTCATTTTGAATGCCACAGCCACATAGTGTGTTCACTCAGCAGGTGTCTCCCACCCCCACTGACTAGTATAATGAATATAGGACAATCCTGTCCACTCTTCTTGGCTGCAGGTTACATTGATGCTGCACAAACTGTTCTCGTTATATTAATGGCTGGACTTTTTCTGGACAGATCTCATATATCTAGGTGGGGAAGTGTTACTTATTCAACTAGTTGGATAAAATAGTTTGAGAGATTATTCTATTGTTCAAGCATTTGATTGCTTTTACTCAGCCATTATGATTTTCAAGTTTTAATTTATAAGGTATTTAATACTAAGTACACTTCTTCATTAAACTATAATAATGACTCTTTGTGCACAAAATGAACATGGAATCCAACCTCAAAATACTTTTTTATTTGCTGTTTTCATAAATACTCTTCATCATTCATATTTTGTATTTCTGATACCATATTTTGATATGTTTTCACATAAACTATTGGTCTATTTATAAAACAAGACACAAAGATATAGCAGAGAAGGCAGGAAATACTTGATGTTTGTATGCCATATCTTGTTCTCTGCTTCCTGTCAGTTAAACCACGATGAGAGGAACAGAGACACAGATGTACAGTTGCTGCTTTAATGTCCCATTAGGAGACCAGTTAAGTATAAAGCTTGTTTCATTAAACTTTGGTTACTTAGTTGATTTTGGGTATGTTGGAGGCTTGTTTTGTGTTCTATGGAACGTATAGATTACAATTAGATGTGTTATAGAAAATACAACTTTTGCATAATTCAAAGTGTTTAATTTTGTGAAAACTTTGTAGACCATAACAGATTGGTTGTTTGTACTTATGGTATACATTCCATATGAAATGATAAGCTAATATTTTGATCTTGAAATTTTAATATTCTGAGTATTTGTTTTTGTATTTGGGTTTATCAAGATTCTTGAATACTTTTAAAGCATTTTGTGCTACCAGTTTATGACGAAAGGAAGTCATAGAGGTTGACTTATCCAAGAAAATATAATTAGTAAATGGCAGAACTAGGATTTGAATGCAGGTCTTCTGATGCTAGGCCTTGTGTTATTTTGGCTGGGAGGAGGGGGAGAATTTGTTTCCATTAAATTGCTATTTCAGCAATTATAGAATGATTTAAGCTTTTAAGTTTACCTCTGTTCCTTCTACCTGGAATGTCCACCACCTCTTCTGCTCACATTCTCTTCACTTTGAAAAAATAGATGTTACTTATCCCTAAAGAAATGGCCCACATGTTACTTTTTTTAGAGGTTTTCTTAGGTTCTCACAGGTATTTCTTTCTTTCTCTCTACTCTCTCATCACTTGATTGACTTATTTATTTACATTGTGCATAATCTGTTTACATATCTTTTTCTGTAGGCAGTGAACTACTTTACTTTTGTATACCCAGTACCTAGCATATAATAGATGTTATGAATACGTGTTGGATAAGTAAATACATGACTGAATTTCATTTCTTCATGCTAAAATCAACAAGCTGATTAAAGAACTGTAATGTGGCTCTTCTCTACAGTATTTCTTTATGGGTTAATTGTAAGAAATAATTTCTTTGTGATTTCTCTCATGCTTTTGCCCTCCCACTGTTTGTTTTTTGCTATTTATTGAAATCAGGTATCTTAGTGAAATTATTAGTGTTTCCACCCTAGTTAGAAGTAGTGATTGTCCACTAAAAAAATGTAGCTAAGAATACTTTAGTTTCTTAAATTGCTAAGCATCAAAAATCTTTTGCTTTTGTCTCTAGATTAATCTGATGAAAATGTCTAAATACTCATTGCAGTTCTGATTTCCTCACTGAATAGAGGGAATGATTCCATTGAACACTTTTTGCTTCTCCCTGTATTCTCTGTTGTCTGTAAGTCTTATGTGCCTCAGCGATTTGGGGTTGTAGATTGCAGTCTTACTATTAACAGAGCAAGATTTTTTTTTTTTGCGTGTAGGATTGACTGTTAGACCTCCCTATTCTAGGAATGTGTTGAAAAATTTCATATACAGATAGTTTTTTCACCTGAAAATTGATATAGGTTACTATCTTATTTCTAAAATTCAAATTTAAATGATCAAAAGAAAAATCAAATCTAAGGATTTAAATCTGCTTTTTTAAAGATTGAAGAATAAATTATAAAGTTATATGAGTTTCATTTTTAAGGAATTTCTAAAGAAGCAACTGAGTAGTTTTTTGTTTATTAAAACCCGATTTAGGCTTGACATGTGGAAAATAGTTCATAGGGTTTTTGAGTGCCATTTTATATATGGGGCTTTCTGTTTTTGTACCATTTATTTTTTGGTGTTGCTATATTACTGTGTTTGAATCAGAAAATACATATGTTATCACTCTGAGGATTGTCAGTGAAGTATAGCCTACTACTACTTAGTGTGGCAAGTGAGCATATCACATCATGTAAAATTTATAAAATGCTAAAAAACTAATCTTTAAGCATTTTAATCATGAATTTTAGTAAGTAAATTTTTTATTAATTAAAGTAAATGTCCTTTGATCATATGGCCTTATTTGACTTTCAACACTATAGTCTTAATAATCCTTTAAATTATATTAGTTAATAATGAACATATAGAAAAATTTATGTCTTTTGTGCCCAGGTAGTTTATAATTCTGAGAAATAGGCCATACTAAATAATTACTGAATAACATGGGAGAATATGCTTTGTACCCACTTCTGCTGTATTATGTACATTATTGTGGTTAGCATTTGTTCTAGCTGGTAGAATATTGCCCATAGGGAAAAACTGTGTCCGAGCCACTTGTCTTTCTTATCTGGCATACAGGTCTCTAGTGAGTGTTTGCTAAATAAATAAAACAATATAGATAGTACTGATAAGATTTCTGAAGGCCACCTAGTGTATAGGAAAAGGCAAGTACAGTAATAATTTTCTCTTATTCCTTGAAGTGTTTATTTGTAAAGGGAATTTTCTTTAATCCCAATATACTTTATTGTTATTAAATTTCAATAATTTCAAAGTCAAATTAAAAATGCAAGTGAAATGGGGCCCTCTAGGACTCAAGGGTGTCCAACCTTCTGGCGTCTCTGGGCCACACTGGAAGAAGAGTTGTCTTGGGCCACACATTAAATGTACAAACACTAGCAAAAATTGATGAGCAAAAAAAAAAGGTTTTAAGTAAATTTATGATTTTGTGTCAAACTGCATTCATAGCCGTCTTGGGCCACATGCAGTGCATGAGCCAAGGGTTAGACACCCCTGCCTGAATCAGCTTTGCCTAGAAGTCTGCCTTTGGATTTATCTCAATCTATTTTCCCCCAGATTTTCCTTTCCCCTCTTTTTATGTACTTACAAATTGTCTGAAAGGTAAAACATTTTCCCCACAACTCTTAAGTGCCTTTTACAGTGGGAGAGGCCACATTTCTGTGTCCATTGTTGGGGCTTGGGAAGTTGTGGGAGATATGGAAAGAAACTGGCAGAAGTTTCTATTCATAGGTTGGGAGATAGCCTGTACGGCCTGACAATCCCACATTTTTAATGCAGAATACTTTTAAGGGGGAACATAATGTTTTGATTAGGATCACTGGATTAGAAGCCTCATAAAAGTAGAAATTTTGGTGTTTTGTTCACTGCTGTATTTCTAGCACTTAGAATAGAGTATAGTATATTGTAGGTACTAAGTGTGTATTTGTTGAATGGATGAATAAATGAATGAGCATGAGCTGAAGTCAGACACTTGCCTAAACTCTCTCTGAACACCCTGAGTATTCCTTTGATAGATATTTATCATGGACCATCTGTGTAAGATATGGAAGTATGATGGTGACCGTGACAAAGTCCCTGTCCTTATTTTGTTGGCAATCTCAATCCTTATGTCCCTTATATACATAAAGTGAGGCGAATGTTACTGATGTGAAGAGTAAATGAAAGATGTAGTGAACTTCTTAGCATAAGGTTTGGCACACATAAATGGTAGCTCTTACTTTGTTCTACATATTTAATTTCTAAGTTGCTTAAGCTCCTTAAGGATATCATGGTTTTCTTTGTATCTGCAAAAACATCAGTAGTTGTTAAAGTAGTATATATGTTTTGCTTCATAAATTGTAAAGCACTTACTAAACATAAGGTATTACTAAGAAATGATAACACAAATTAACCATATTGTGCTGTTGTACAATTCCTAGGTGTATCTCTATGCTGAAATATTTTTAATCTAATATGTGCCTGTTACATCTACTAAGGCAACTCTGAATTCTTGAATTTTTTAAGAGTAAGTTATAAAATAGAAAATACCTCTTAATAAAGAGCCAGGTTTAATGAAGCCTTAATTGACCAAGTGGATGTTTTTATCTGTCTTCTAAACATCACCCTGGAGCCCCTACCTGGTGTGGCTCAGTGGATTGAGTGCTGTTCTGCAAACCAAAAGTTCACTGGTTCAATTCATGTCAGGACACATGCCTAGATTGCCGGCCAGGTCCCAGCTTGGGGGTGTGTGAGATATATCTCTCCCTCTGTCTATAAATAAATAAAATAAAATCTTTAAACATCACCCTGGAATAAAGTAAAGATTCCTTGCATGTTTGTGGTAGCAGTATCTACTAAGTGACTAGGAAATTTTTGCCCATCATGGATATCACATCTTTCTTAATCGAATAACTGTATCAGCATTATTTATTCAAAATATTTAATACTAAATGACAAAATACAGTTATCCATAGATGCAGCTAGTTCATGTATTTCAAAGTTTTCACTAGTATCCAAATGGTTGTAGGGCATTTTTGATGTTCAATTGAATAACTTGTAAGAAAGATAATTGGGTAATACCATATTTTTTTGAAAATCTTATTTTCCTGTTATCCCCTCTTCCAATCCTGAGGCGAAAAACAAAAACTTGAAGTAAACTGAATTAGTTAAGTGACTTTTGTTTGTTTTAAATAATTTTCTCACACCCTGAGGCAGTTTAAAACTGTTGTTGAGAATCTCTATTATAAGCAATTAATGAAGAATTTAAGGAGGGCAGATTACGTATTGGTGTCTGGAAACTATAGTGTAACAATCGAACTATGGAATGTTTGTTTAAACTGTTCTTATAATCTTTGGGTGGTAGTCACCAGATCTCAGGTATGTGACTTGCATTGGGCTTTGTAACCATAGGGACCACAGTTTGTTGTCACAATCTGATTTGAACACTTTCAGGAACTTTCTACTTCTTCCCAAATCAAGCCTAATTTCCGCTGCCTGACTTTGAAAGCTTTCTACAATTTAGTTTTGTTTTACTCATTTAACCACATTTTCTGTTTCCCATTATCAACTCTCAGCTGTTGTCAAGCTACTGTCTCCAAACTCACTTTGGTTATTTTGATTTTCTGCACACACTCATACACATTGTGCTGTATATTCTACTGTATTTTCCTTTTCTATGGTCTCTCTACATCCTACTTTCCTTCAAGGTTGAGTTTATGTCCTTCATTGTCTGGGAAGTACTTCCTTGACCTGTTTGACTATACCCTCTTCTGAAATACTACAAAATCGACCAGCTTTATTAGCATTTAAATAAATACTGTCTTTGGTGTTCAGTTTTCTCTCTTGGTCTTATTTCCTGAGCTACATTTTAAACTTCCTGGGATCAAGTTCATGTATTATCTTTTTTTAACCATAGTACTGACATTAGGGGGGAATTTCAGTAAATATTCATCAACTTTTGACTACCAAGTCAATTGATAGAAGCATAGTTTCTTTTGCTAATGGAAAAGTATCCATTTTCAAAAGAGAGATCTTTTGATCAGATCTGGGTATATATCAAATAAGTGTAATAAAATCTTTCTATCAGAGAAAATCTAATGCAAGGGGTTGTTGACACTTTTTAGTTAACAATAACTAAAATTTCAAATGATTTAAAAATTGATTGAGAAATTATATTATGAAAACTAAAAGTCCTAAATTTTAACTGTTCTGTATTATAAATCTTCTTATTATGAATAGTACTTAAGGTTTACTTCTACAATTTATACAATAGGAAAGTATACTTAATGTGTATAATTTATAAATATGTATTTTAAGTATATAAATTATAATACTGAGCCTGTGCTTTCTACTTCTTCTTTTCATGTGTCATGTTGTGGTTTTGCTGCTTCTAATTTTTTGGTGCCACTGAGTTTAGAATCTTAGGTGAGTGCCAGACATTTATGAAAACAATTGTAGGAAGAACCCCATTTTAAGGATCTTCAAATTGGACATCAGAAATTGTTTGAAAACATATTGAAAGTAGTTTTCTATTATTTAAAGAAGAAAAGGGGTACACTATGAAAACAATAGGGTAGTCTCACACATCAGGAGCCAGAAAGTTTTGTGCACAAGGAATTTCGAAGTCCATCAAATTAATTGGAATTTGGGAAAAGGCGAAAATGTTTTCCTCTCTGGAGTTCATATCCTTAAGTTTAGTCTCCCTATGATTTGGAAGAGGACCCCATGATCACAGATACAAAAGATTATGATCATCCAAGAGTACATGAACGTGGCAGTGACCACAGACAGAAACCTGAGAAAGGGTATTACAAACAAGGTTTAAGGGGGAAATGGGGCAGGCTGACTTTGACTTCATAATCACTGGGGTGGGAGAGTGGGCCATGAGGGACTATAAATTGCAGAAATGCTGGAATACCTGTTTCTGAGATGAAAGAGAAGAGTACTAAAGATGTGACACTTTAAGTTTTGTTGGTGGACAATTCCCGTCCACCTTTCCAATTTATGTGTTCAGATATCCTGTTTTACAAATCTGACTGGCCATGTTTTTCTCATACTTTTTGAGACATCATGAAGAACCACTTAAGCTCTCTTAATGGATTCAAAGTTTTTACTGTAGGTAGCGGAAGCCACTGATTAGTTTTAAGTAGAGGAGTTAAGTTGGTCATATTACCGTTTTTGATAAATTACTCTTCCTGCAGGGTGAAGAACCCAACTGCAAGGGTGTTTGAGTAAAGGTAGTAAAAACCCACCCACCGAATACATGGAACAGCTACCACCTAATAATGCAGTCCATGGCAATTAAGCTATTTATATGACCTTTAAATTTTGGTTTCAGCTTATGATGTGTCTTTTTTTAAGAGTAGAACTTCTTAAGACACAATACAGTTTCTTCTAGAAGAGTATCGTGTAATGTGGAAGTTGGAGGTGGCGGGAGGTGTCATGTAGCAAAATCTCCTGGGGGAATTGAACAACATCTCACTAGATTTCCCCCTTCAATTTGGGCCAGCGTGAAAGACTATTACTGATGAGAATCTGCTTATGTTCTCAGAGGCGGGGGGAACCATTGCACTAGAGTGTATCTTCTAAGAAGAAGAAAATATTCAAAAGCAGAATAAACAACCACAGAAGTGAAACAGAATTTCTTGCAAGTTGATTCTTGTTTGTTATAGAGAGAAAGTTTTTAATTACCTGAACAAGTTTTGTTGATAAACACATTTTAGCATGTCTGTGTTTCTGGATAGGTATATTTTTGTCACAGTTCAAATTTGTGGTGCTAGAGAGAAAAAAGTATCTTCAGTCAGTTTACTTGCAAAATAAAAAGCATCAATTAATACCATTTTGATAATTTTCACTTTCAGCCTTTTCAGAAAGAAATTAAACTTTTTCATGACCAAGGTTAAAACAGTATTTGATTACTGTTGCATATTTTTCTTTGGTTTTAAATTCTCTCGTTTTCAGAACATGCTCAAAAAAAGGGTTAATCTTGAGACCACAGGTCTAGCTAGGTATGTGATCTGTTTGGCTGTTTTGCAAGGTGCTATAAATGCTGCCAGAGTGTAATCTGACACCAGGTAGGGCCAAGTGGCCAATGATGGAAAGTGGAGAACAATGTGAAAGAACTGGAATTTCAGGTCTGAGTAGTGAGTAATTAATTGCAGGCTGTCCTCAGAATCGTGAAACTGTTCTGGGTGTCAGCATAAAGGTGAAAGCATAATGTGAAGTCAGTCAGCCTGTTCTGTCTGATCATATTAATTTTGTGAGGGTTTTTTTGGGGGGGGTTTCTAACATGGTTGAAGCTAAGGCAGACTTATTCAGGTTTCCAAGGCCTGCTTCAGTTTTACATATGTCACCAGAAGCCTGACTCTGAGACTTCCTATTAAAAAAAACACCAGTTGGTGCTTCATTCACACTACTTTTGAAAAAGGTCTAGATCACTTTTCTTTATCATCCCTGTGCCCCCCACTTACAATGAAAGATGCCTAAAGCAGAATAACTACTTAAAAGATATTGGTGGTAATATATATGGTATTTGTATGGATTCTAAGAATATATTTTAAATTTTTTCTTAAATTATTAGAATATTAAAAAAATTAATTTAAAGGCCAGACTATAGAGACATTTTCTTTTTGAATTAAGTTATGATTGTTTCTCTTGTGATGTTCATTAACTTGTATTTTTCCCATTCTATTTTGTGTATGGAGTAGATGATTTAGAGAGGGCTATATTTTGAGATTTATTTTCCAAGTGGTGTCTTTGTTTGTTTGTCTGTTTTCTTATTAGTAGGAACTGAGAAACTACCCTTGTTTGGAAAAGCTGAAATCTGATTATATACTATAAATACATTTTAGTGTGGTTATTTTTTTTCCACATACACAAATTTTTTAATGTAAATCATAGTAATACTGTATTTCCAGGGCTAGCAAGAAAAATGTAACTAAAAATTTAAAGTATTTTAATGAGTTAAGTTGTGGTAGCTTTATAAAAAGGCTTGATAATGTCCTTTTCACTTTTTAGGCACAGTGAAGGTAAAGCAAGATGGTATGGTATGATAGTGCTAGGAAAAGAACAATAATAGTAAAACTTTAAGATATAAGGCAATAATAGAAAAATCTACAAACTCTTGCTTCTGTTGTTCCAGGTAAAGATATGATTGAACATGATTTCACAGCCATCAAGAGGTTACATGAATTAGTGTACAGACCATTGCTATAGATATTTGTATAAGAATTCTTATTTTTCTAGATATTCTGCTAAAGGAAAATACTAACAAAGTTCTATTAATGCAGATACTGGGTTCTCTCTAGCTTTTGTTACCATCAGCTGTCTGTGTGACCTCAGACAAATCAAGGGTGCTCCAGCCCAAATTAATCAGCTCTTCAGTGAATGCATTGTTGTAGGTAATTCTTTGATCTTTTTCAGATCTAAAATTGTGTGAATTTATACTTTTAGAATAGGCAGGCTCTTGGAAGATTGTGCAGAATTTTATTTTGATACCACCGACTTATTATTTTCATTTCTGTTAGGAGCTAATATGAAGCATTCTAGTATTTTAGAAAACAAATGAAAAGGCCTAACTATGGTCTATTATATAAGAATTCCAGCCCTGGCTGGTGTAGCTCAGTGGATTGAGCATAGGCCTGAGAACCAAAGCATTGACAGTTTGATTCCCAGTCAGGGCACATGCCTGGGCTGCAGGCCACATCCCCAGTATGGGATGTGCTAGAGGCAACCATACATTGATCTTCCAGTCCCTCTCTTTCTCCCTCCCTTCCCCATCTCTCTAAAATAAATAAATACAATCTTAAAAAAAACCAAATTCCAGTCATTACAGTTTGTGGGTTTATTGCTTTCTTCTCATTTAAATAGCTTCTTTCTCTCAGTTACTGATTCTGTTGTCTTTAATTTCTGTTGTATTTTAATGTAATCTTTTTTCCAAATATACCAACTTTTCTTAAAATAGGTATGTTGTTAGAAATGAAGATCTCAAGTAGGATTAGCAACAGGGGAGTGGGAGGAGAAGACGGGGAGAGAAGGTACAGAAAACAAGTAGCATAGACAGTAGATAGAAAATAGATGGGGGGGGCAAGAATAGTATGGGAAATACAGAACCTAAAGGACTTGAGACACATGGACATAAGCTAAAGGGGGGGTAATGGGGGGGTTGGGGGGCAGGGTGGAGGGGAATGAAGGGGGGAATAGAACAACTGTAACAGCATAAACAATTCAAAAAAATAAATAAATTTATTTAATAAAAAAAAAAAAGGTATGTTGATATGTTGAGAATGTACTTGGCATCTGGGGTTACTACAGAATTCTAGTTCTGTAGATACTCCCAACCCTATAAATATATACATATGTAAATTTATTCATTTATACACGCACAAACACTGTCTGAATACTTCATTAGAGGTAGCCATTCAACCACCCTGTTGCTCTAAGCTGGTGACTTACTTTTACCTTCTCTGGGACAGAATTGTCTTATCTAAAGCCCTTTTGCTTTTTTGTCTGTTTGATTGGTCCTTTTTATTTATCAAATTTTCTGTTGAGTATCATAAGTTGGTGGGTTAGTAGCTTCCAAAGGCTAGCAATGATTTTTTAAATATAGTTATGAATTAATAGGTTTTTAGACCCTGTGTTTAAAACCCTTTTAAGAAAACCTAAATTACATTCAATCAGGGATTGCTCATCCCTAATGAGCAAGCATTAGCAATATTAAAAACTGATTTTGATTTTATAATATCTGAAATCTTTTGTAATAAACGCAAATTAACAATTTTAATTGGTTGTAGTAGCCAGTGTGGCTTGCTCAGGGTTTTGTGTTTACAATCAGTACATTCATTTTGTTTGGAACAGAGACACAATGGAACTCTGTTACAGAGAAGCTTGCCAGACAGGGTGAGGTCCTAGCCCCGAAGCACCTGGAGTTATCAGAGTTGTCAAATCGTCAGGCACTGGAATAGAATTATGCTTATGTTAGTAATGGGCTCTGGTGTTCTTTGTTGGATTCTGGCAAATAATTGTAATAAAGGGAACTTCCAGGGAGTGTGGAAGTGAGACTTCAGGAATAATCAGTTACCTGGCATTCACCTGTTACATATCTCTTGCACACTTAGAGTTATAATGAAGCTAATTTGTAATTGAGTAACATTTATATTCCAGGCATTCTGCATATGCCTTTTGTATCTCATCTTCATAAAAACTCTAGATTTTGGTCTTATTCATTATACCCATTTTATAAAATGAGGACACTGTGGATCACACCTATTTTGCAGAAAGAGGAGACTGAAACTATGTTAATTGTCCAAGGTCACAATGAAGAATATTCAAACCTAAGTGGTCTGACTCCAGAGCATGTGCTCTTGTTTTGTTTGCTTTACCATTTTACCTTAAGTCTGGAGTTTATTTGTGTGATAAGAAGCTAGGAATCTTATTGCTGAGGCATTTCTCTGGAATGTCTCCTTGAAAAATAAGAATTTGGTCTTGACCCAGTTAAAAGACATGAGAACTTGGTAGGGAAGTTTTTATTATTTGAGAGATGCCCAACTAGATGAACTCTCAAACTGCAAATAAGTTAACTGTTTATGTCTTTGTGTTGAATGAGCAATTTTCACTTATTTTTCCTGCTTTTTAAAGGCTGACACTTTGAAAATAAAATATGTTTGAAAACTATTAACACAGAAGAGTGTTCCCACTCTTCTAATAATAATATATAGCTAATAATAAATTTAAACAAATTTAAAATATACTGAAGACCTTATAATTTGTTAGAATAAAGCAGAGGCCTTTTTTTCTCCTCAGTCCGAATACCCACATTTATCCATACAAGAGCAATGTTGAGGAATAAAATGATAAGTTCAGTTTTGGACAACATGTTTTAGACACATTGAATTTGAGGGACACTGAGATAGATTTATCTAATAGCATAGCGAGTAGATTTGGAGATCAAGCTGAATTAGATATGGAGGTTTGTTTTTTCCCCCATTTAGTGTAATATTTACTTAGAAATCTATGTTCCAAACTTCTAAGTATAAATACTGGGTATATTTAGTGGCAAGGCTATGTACTGTAGTCATACACAGAGTCCTAATTTAGAGGATGAGGATTCTAGTTGTAGTTCTTTTGTGCTTTTGGACTTGGAGACCTTGGGCACAGAGACTCGGTTTACTCATGATAATTTGAATCATTAATGTAGATGTTCAGGCTCATCTAAAACACAGGGGCTTTGTTATTTAAATACCTCTAATATGTAAAGGTGATAACACTGGATCAGGAATGAGAAAATTTCTTCCCAAGAACCACCTTTGGTGCCATAGGTTATATATTGATTCAGAGAAGAGGAAGAGCAAAAAGGAGAAAGAGTGCAAAAAGACATTGTCAAAGGGCTAATTAAATCAACAAAAGAGTTCAAGAGCTTTTCTTTACTGACACGTTTTCAGTTTATGAACGTCTACATAGAAATGAACAAAAGCTACATACCAGAGTAAAGGTGTCTCTGTCCTAACAAATGGCTTAGTAAAAATGGGCAGTCATTTTAGTTTTGGATTATTGCTCTTCATTGTAAGGTGTATGTTGATTACTTGTTCTTATTTTTGAGATTTGAAAAAATCATTAAAACACAGTAGCAGTGTGTAATTGCTGCTAAGAAAAAGTATGCAATTGTAGTGGAAAAGAAAGTGAAACTTAACTTTACATAGATGTGTTCACAATCATCATTAGTACAGTGTCACTTTGTGTTTGCAAACAAGTGGATTTTTTAGTAGTTTTCGATAATTTAGCTTTTTACAGGAAAACTTGTATTAGGATAATGGTTTCCTCATTATCAAAAGTACTACAGTCATCGTTTATAAAGAATATATGTAAAAATAGCTTAGATATCTAATGATAGATTTTTAAAATAATATATCATTAATATAATTATTTTTATTATTACTATGGGCAACAATTTTGATAGGTACAGAAGAACTTTTATTTATTTTTATTTGTTATTTTTTAATTAAATTTATCAGTATGACATTGTTTAATAAAGTTATATGGGTTTCAGGTGTACAATTCAGAAGAACTTTTTAGGCAATGGTTACTTACCCAGAAAGTCCAAAAGGGTTTTGCTCTAATTATCTTGATATCTGGCATATTGCTTTGCAAATAATAGAAACTCAAACATTTATTCAATTGAATTAGGGGACAATTTTCAAATATGAGACAATGTACAAGTAATGCTAACTTTGAGGCATGGGCAGTAAGGGCTGTATATTTGAAGGTCCATATAGGTCAATGCATGGAGGTTAGGAACCTTTGTGAAAGAAATGGTACTTCAGTTGTGCATTGAAGAATGGAAAAGATGTGAATGGGTGCTGAGAATTAGAACCAGTATTCCTGGAATGGGAATAACAATTTGAGAAGGGAGGCAAGAAATAACTGTGGTTTGTGTAGGCCCAATAAGGACCTACACAAGAATTGAGTAAACCATATAGAAGAATTGGGTTGGGTGGGTAAAGGAAAGATTATAAGTAACACTTGTCTAAGGTCAGTGTATGTCTTATGTTTATATCTGTGATCAATTCAGGTCAGAGCATTTTATTTTCACCTTTAGATATGGTGCATTGCTCAAAAACTACCTGAATGTTCTAAAAATACCCAGTGTTACAGTTAACTCATTAAAAGGGGTGGAGTAGGTGAGTGTGGGAAACTGCTGGGTTAGAATTTAGTCAGTAGAAATATCACCTGAACTGAATTATTAACCCTTATATTATTTCAATATTTAATCAAGGTACAATCCATGATTACCCCTAGCATACAGACTATATATAGGGAATTGGCTTTATTGAAATTAGGAAACTCGTATATGATTTGGCTAGCACATGCTAGCTAGATTTAAGTTTTCAGGGAAATAAAGCTGAGTTACCAGCTCAGCTTCATTCCTGAACTTGTCTCTTTAAAATTAAATTGTAAATGTTGTTTCAAAAAACTAGATATTACTTAATGTGATATATTTTTATATCTTTGTCTTTTCATTCTCATTTATGGCCATAACCATATGATACAACATTTAATAAAATTAAGATAAACTTCTAAATTAAAATTTTCCTTTTACTTTTGATCACAGTGGTAATTTTTAATAAAATAGGCAAGCATCTTTGGAAGGTACTTTTTAAGCATTTCTCCCTCCACTGTGAAATTGTTTTCACTCTTGAGTTGCGCTTCTGTTTTTTCTACCATTGTAAAGTGCAGTTCTTTGCATGTTCTAATTTGCCATGACGTGGTCAAGTGCTGTTTCCTTCCTGTTGCTTGCAAGCCTGTGCTAGAGATAAGGATAGATTTCAGTGCATTAAAAAAGAAGCCACTGAAGACAGGCTTAAGCATGGTAAAGCATTCTACTTATCAGAAACCTTTTTAAAGAACGGAAAGAGTGGTCTTTAATTCCTGCTTATTTTTAAAAGCTCATACAATAGTACTAAACTTTAAATGTATTAGACAGATTTTTAAAATTCTTATATATTAGGGCTAATTAGGGATACTGTCTGAATGTTTCTATTATAGCAAAATATACATTATGAAATTACTCATAGAGTAGCATTTCCTATGTATGTGGTTTACTGGGTTAGTGGAAAAAAGAAAATATATGTCATTTACTGTAATTACAAACCTAGTTATTGCTGGGTAATTGGATGTACATTTTTAAATATTTGGTATTTTAACAGTAGTTTAACTGGAGGGAAGGGAGAATAGCTTCATTTTCAGTAATGAGACGTGGTTTTTATCTCAGTAGGAATGACATGTTCAAAGAAAATATGTATTTAACTTTTTTTAAAGCCCGTGTTCATTAGTTTTGTTGATTTTGTTTAAAAACATTAACAAAAATACTTTTGAGACACTGCCCTCCATATCAGTTGTTATATTCTAAGTGGGTATGATTGCTTTTTCGTAACTAACTTAAGCTTTTGTTTTTTTCAGGCAAAGAAGTTCTAGAGAAGAAAATTGCCAGAAAAATTTGTATATAGTACCAGAAAATTTGAAGACCTTCCCTAAAGAAACCAAGAAAATTTGAAGTACCTTCCCTAAAGAAAACCTGGGTATACAATAACTTCACAGACTCAGCCGGGTTATTTTGTTTTGTTTTTAACACAAATTGTCACTGGATTCTGCTGCCTGATACTTGAACCTGCTTGGAATTTTTCTCATGTGGATCTAAGAGGAATGCTTTATTATGGCTGCTGTTGTCCAACAGAACGACCTAGTATTTGAATTTGCTAGTAACATCATGGAGGATGAACAACAGGTATGAGACCTAGAAAAAAATCAGATTTTAATAGATGTATTATGATTTCTCCATTTGGATCAGAATTTACTTTAAAAGACAGGAGGAGAAACTTTATTAATGTAAAAATTTAGATAATAAAATTTTGTAGGTAATTGTATCTTATGTTTTAAATACTTGCTAATTTGTTGCAGAATCTTACCTTAGCTGTGATGCTGTAATAAGGAAGTAATACTTTTGGACTTAGGATCATTTTTCTGTAAAATGAGACTTACATACCTTAAGAAATTATTTGAAAAAATTTTAGAAGACATACTAACAGACGTGTAAATTTTTTAATAGTGTGCAGTGGGCTGGAATAGTTGCTTGCAGTTACACAGTAATGTATGTAATTAGTTAATATTTATAATTCTAGGCTATTTCTTCAAGCTAATGAAAAGATGTTAGCAGTTTCATAATCATATATCATTTCAGTCCAAAGCATGTGTGTCTGAAGAAGTTACTTTATTTCTTTAGATCTAGATTTTACCATCTTTTTAATGAGGGGATTGAACTGAAGAATTTCCAAATCGGCTTTATTGAATTTATACTTTATTGAATTAAGATGTACAAATTACTGTTTCTGGAATGTAAAAAGGGTCCAAGAGAAAAGGGTCTCAGTTAATTGTATCCCCCCCTTTTTTGGGCAGGGGTGGGTAAGAGGTTTTTTGGACTTTGTAATTTACTTAATTCAGAAGACGTTATATGGGACATGATGTGGGAGAAATAGTGTGTTAGACATAGTGTACTGGGAAAAATATTTTGAGGACCAGTAGGTTTAAAATACACCTAGATAGTTGATTTATATACTGAAAGAAGCCTAATTTCAAATACCTATCTTTAATAGATCAGTTATAATGTGTTTGCTTTAATTCTAGAAACAGTTACTGCAGGTAGTAAAGCTGATTCTTACTTTTGGCAGGGCATTATAATTTCTTAGCTATTTGTATCATCCATTGAAGTGACAGAATTTTTTAAAAAATGATAAATAAACCTGCAGAAGATCAGAATTTGGATTAAAGTGCCTTAAAATCAAGATGAGGTTTGGGTATGGATGCAAAAAGTTTGAGGGAGAGGATTGCTTGGTCCCAATTAAAAACATATTAATAGTTATATGTATTTAATCTAGATATTTTAGAGGGGAGAAAGTGCTTTGAATTTGTTTTAAAGCAAGCCATTTCTGTAGATGTTAAGGTTTGAAAATTGTTTACTGTGAAGCCCTTTTAGATGAAAGATCCCAGGCTTGATGTGGTGAGGTTTGTTCTCGGGATGTGGCTGCAGAGGACAAAGCTGTAAGCCACTCACTCACTGGTATGTCCCAGTGCAGGGGCTTTGACACACTTTTGACCATGAGGAATACATTTCACATTATGCTGTGGTATTTATACATGTGTCTATATAGCCTTTAAAAAGTTTTGTAAAATAATACTTACCCTTACTATGTATGAGGCACTTAGTTTATCTTGGAGAGGTTACTAATGTGCTTGGAGGGGGATAGTGCTCTTAGATTAACATCAAAATATGCACATATGTGTATTTTTAAAGTTATTTATTTCTATATAACAGGAATATTATTATCTTTGTGCAGGTATTACTACAGGACTTTACAAATATTAAATATATGAGGCAAATGTTGTTATTCATATGTTACAATGAGGAAGTTGAGACATAGAGAGGTTAAGTGACTTGCTTGAAACCAAATAGCTAGTAAGTAGTGGAGCTGCATTTGAATCCAAGAAGTTTGACTCTCATTAATGATGTTGAACACTCTTGCAACAATATATGACAATCTTACCATATTATAATCAGCATCAAAATGTTTGGGGCAATTAGCCAGGTTTAGAGTTCTTCAGTCTATGGCATAGCAAACTGAAACTGATTCATATGGAGGTAAGATCTCGTAGTGCCAATCTTATTATTATTAGCACCTTATCTAACCTGTGCTTCCACTTCCTTGTTTGTTTGCTTGTTAAATTTGTTTTTACTTAAAAATAGTGCCATGCCAATTATAATAGAAGTCACCTTATATGAGGTCTATCCAGAGGGTATCCAGCCATGTAACATGAAAAAGAGACATTTATTGCAGAAGATACAGGTTGCAAAAAACATTGTACATACAACAATGACACCTCAGTCCCCTTCAGAGTAGGCACCCTGAGGCCTCACCCAGTTCTCCCAGTCACCATCAGCTGCCCCGTCATATTTTCCTGAATCTCATCTACACTTTGAAATCTCTTCCCTTTCAAAGGTGATTTTAGTTTGGGGAAAAGCCAGAAGTTGCAGAGTGCCAAATCTGGGCTGTAAGGAGGCCGAGTTACCTGGGTGATTTGATGTTTTGCCAAAAAACAAGTCATCGAATAGTTTCCATGGAAGAATGCTCAGGCTTAAGACAAAATTTGACGCAGATTTGTTGCTCTACTCACTCAGTCATATTGAATGCCATGGCTGCACTGTACACATGCTTACTCAACATCTATCTACTGCCCCCACTATCTAGTACAGTGAAGTCATCATTGTTCATGCATGCCTATTCCAGTCCACTCGCCTTGGCTGCTAGGTTACATTGGATGTCACACAAACTGTTCTCCTTATATTAACAATGGCTAGACTTTTTCTGGACTAACTTCATATGATATTATGTAAAATAAATAGTGCAAGTCTCTCTTCCTCCTCACTCCTTAATTCTATTTTTTCCCCAAAGAAACCAGTATTGGCTCTTTGATGTTTAATTTTTTTAGACAAAGACCTAAACAAAAGAATGATATACATATATACAAATCTATACCCAGAGGTTGTTTTTAAGTTACAAATGAAAGTTTGCCAAACTGTTTTTTTGTGACTTGTTTACACTTAATGTTACCATTTTTTCACCTGATGGATGGATCATTTTATATTTTACCGTTTCACAATATTTTGCTATTATAAACAATACCGAAATAAATGTCCTAGTCTGGGTATGATTAAGAGCTCAGATATTGGAGTTGGAACCTGGGTTTGAATCCTTGTCTCACCTCTGTGACCTTGAGCAAGCTTCTTATCCTCTTTGTTCCTTGGTTTCCTTATCTACAAAGTGAGGATGATAATAACAGATTTAATATTACAGGGTTGTTTTGAGGATTAAATTAGTTGATGTATATAAAGCTCTTAGAACCATGTTTCGTACAAAGCTAGTATTTACCATGCACTGTCAGTGTGTGTGTGTAATTATGTATAGTACTATATTTTTGTACACCTGTATGATTATTTCTGTAAGATTTATAAAAGTAAATTTACTGAGTTTGCTAAAAACATAAACATACTATCAAGCGATTCTTTAAAAAGGCTGTATCAGTTTCTATTACCATCATTACTCTGTTTCCTAAACCATCACTAATAGAAATTTTATTTTTTCTTTTTGGTCTTTTCTGATGAAAATTACATTTCACTGTTTTAGTTTGCCTTTCCTTGACTATTATCAGTGAGTTTGTTGAATTGTTAATTATAAATTTTTCATTTGAATTTCCTTCAAATTACTTATTAATATCCTTTTGCCCAATAGCTTTTTAAAATATATTATGACTATTACATCAGCATCATTGTCTTATAATTCATTGTACAGTTAATGGTTAACTCTCTTTTTGTGACTGATATTTTGTTCTTACTGGATTTTACCTTTTTGGTGTTCACTAAGCTTTTCTTACCTAAATTATTAAATATTTTCTTCTAGCATGTTTTATATGTTTAACTCCTCAGTTCAGATGAAATCTACTTGTACAAATTATGATATATAAGGATCTGATGATTCTCTTCTCCCACAAATGAGGATTCTGGCCCTTCACCCCCTATTGAATGTTCTGTGCTTTTTACAATAATACTGCCACCTTTATTATATACTAAATTACCATATGTATAGACTTCAGTTTTGAACTTGCTAGTGTATTCTGTTTCCTTTCATTGTTTTTGTATTGTGCCAGTATCACACTGCTTTCATAAATATCACTTTATAGTCCTATATTAGTTTGATTGGTTGGTTCTTTATACAGTCACTGTTTGAAGGTACCAGATTAGAATGTATTTCCTGTTTTCAGTTATGGTCTGTGGTTATAACTGTAGTTGTCTAAGGAAACTGACACCATTAATGTCTGGGTGCTACCATCTTGATGATTTTCCTTTATGTCAATTCATACTCTTTTCGAAATTGCTTGGAAGAAATGCTTTGGGCAGGATTTGTGGGTGGGAGTTTGAAAAGGAAATATCCACATTGTTGGTGTTAACAAGCAACCTCAAAGTCTGTTTTTTGCTGTCAGTTACAGACTTGGAATATTTGTACCTGAGAATGAGGAAGGTCCTTCTGTGGGAGAGCAACACTGTCAGTATTGAATTGCAGTAACCTCTTACTTGAAGGTTCCTCAGTTTGACCTTATTAAACAGGTGCATTTGCCTGGTGAGTGTATGAGAATAAGAAGGAAGCTGAAGGCTGTGGATAAAGGTTCTGGAGAGAAGGAAACCTGACTATATGCTCAAATATCCCAGAATTTTAATTTATTGGAAAACAACTTGTTGTTTAATGCTTTTTATAACTTCAATATTTCACTATATCATGTTTTTCCCCAGTTATTAGTTCTAAGTAGAACTTAGCAAATCATATTGATGTTTTACAAATTTAGCTCACTAGTGAAAACTTTAATGGCATGCTTGGGAAAGTGAAACAAGTATTTTTAGAGAATCTCGTAAATAAGAAGGTGGTTTTCTGACATTCTTAAGGTGTAAATTGGTTTGCTCTGACCATCGATTCCCAGAGGCAAAAGGGTTTTAAACACTGCCTTTTTTTTTAACAAGCTGCCTGGTAATTCTTTTTAAAAAAATTATATTTCATTGATTATGCTATTACAGTTGTCCCATTTTTTCTACCTTTGACACTCCACCCAGCACCCACCACTCCCTCAGGCAATCCCCACTACATTGTTCATGTCCATGGGTCAGCCATATGAGTCCTTTGGCTACTCCCTTTCCTATACTATACTTTATATCCCCATGACTATTTGGTACCTACCAATTTGTACTTCTTAATCACTTCACCTTTTCACCCATTGCCCCACACCTGCCTCCCCTTTGGCAACCATTAAAACATTCTTTGTATCTTAAGTGTTTGTTTCTGTTCTACTTGTTTGCTTAGTTTCTTGGGGGTTGTTTTAGATTCAGTTGATGGATAGGCATTTATTGCCATTTCACTGTTTATAGTTTTGATCTTTTTCTTAAATATGGCCCTTTAACAATTCATATAATAATGGTTTGGTGATGATGAACTCCTTTAGCTTTTTCTTGTCTGGGAAGCTGTTTCTTTTCTTTTCTCTTTTTAAAAAATATGTTTTATTGATTATGCCATTAGAGATGTCCCATTTCCTCCCTTTCATTCCCCTCCCCCCTGCACACCCCCTCCCCCCAACCCCCCTTTAGTTTTTTTCCCCTTTGTTCTAAATGATAGCTTTGCCAGGTAGGGCAGTCTTGGTTGTGAGTCCTTGCTTTTCATGACTTTGAATATTTCTTGCCAGTCCCTTCTAGCCTGCAAATTTTCTTTTGAGAAATCTGCCTGCAGTCATATGGGAACTCCTTTGTAGATAACTAACTGCTTTTTTCTTACTGCTTTTAAGATTCTCTCTTTATCTTTAACCTTTGGCATTTTAATTATGATGTGTCTTGATGTGGGTCTCTTTGCATCCATCTTTTTTGGGACTCTCTGTGCTTCCTGGACTTCCACATTTTTTTAAATCACCAGATTAGGGAAGTTTCCTTTCATTTATTTTTTTCCAAATAGATTTCCAATTTCTTGCTCTTTCTCTTCTCCTTCCAGTACCCCTATGATGCAAATGTTGGTATGCTTAAAATTGTCCCAGAGGCTCCTTACACTAACCTTGGTTTTCTTGGATTCTTTTTCTTCTTGCTGTTCTAGTTGGTTATTTTTGCTTCCTTATGTTCCAAATCATTGATTTGATTCTCTTCAATCATTCTGCTGTTTTTTTCCCTGTAAATTGTTCTTTATTTTAATTAGTGTATATTTTGTTTCTTGCTGGGTCTTTTTTATGCTGCTAAGGTCCTCACTAAGTTCCTTGAGCATCCTTATAATGACTGTTTTGAACTATGCATCTGGTAGATTGCTTATCTCCATTTCATTTAGCTCTTTTTCTGGAGATTTGATCTGCTCTTTCATTAGAGCCATGTTTCTTTGTCTCCTCATTTTGGTGTCCTACTTGTGTTTATTTCTATGTATTAGGTAAAGCTACTTTGACTTCATATCTTGGTAGTGTGGCCTACTGTAGTAAGTGTCCTGTACGGTCGGTCCAGTGGCACAGCCTCCAGTCCAGTGGCACAGCCTCCTCTATTACCCAAGCTGGATACTAAAGGTGTGCCTTCTATGTGGTCTGAGTACACCTTCCTCTTGTAGTTGAACCTTGGTTGCTGTTGGCAGGTCATTGGAAGGGATCTACCCAGGCCAGTCAGCTGCAAGGACTGGCTATGACCACTAACTACCAACATCTGCCCTCCATGGAGGCCAGTGCCCACTCCGTAGATCAGGACTTACTTCATCAGGGCTCTGGTGACTGTGAGTCTACCCCCCCGAGTATGTTAGTTGTGGAGGTGTTTGGGTGGTGGTGCTCGAACATAGTCTCTAGCTCTTGGGTTTCTCAGAAGGTGCAGACCAAGGTCAGCTCCCCTCTATGTGCTATCTGAGGCCATTTGACATAAGCTATAAAGTGATTTGTAGATCTGCTACTTGTGCTTGGCTTGGAGGTACCCCAGCATGTCCAGGTTATGAACCATACCAGCTGCTGCTAGTGTCAGGCCTGGGAGGTACAGGCCTTAGCAAGAGGTACAGTGGCTCACAGAGGCCAGCTGCTGCTCCTTTGAGAGAATTTAAGAAGATCTGAAGCTTGAGCCAAGAGAAGCCATTCATATGGAAAAGCCACTGTTAAGTGCTTGGGTGGGCCTGTAAGTTGGGTGGGGTGGAGCCTCAGGGAATCATGGGTGGGGGGACAGTAGGGTCCAGGTTGATGGAGGCTCAGATATGGTGCCCACTGCTCTGTGGCTTTGTGCAGGGGGTGCTCACAATAGGAACCATGGCCTCTGTCAGCAGTTCTTTCTGGGACAAGAGCATCCTCTAGCTCTAGCCCTGGTGCCAGACACTTCAGTTCCTCCTTGTATGTCACTGATGCCTTTCAAGCTGTCTCCTCAGTGCTTGAGCTCACAGAAAGTAAGTCTGAGTAAATCTGTGCAAGGGCCCTTTAAGAGGAACTGCTTGGGAATCCATCAGTTTATTCTGTGGACTCAGTCTCCACTGGTTTTTATGTCCAGAAGTTGTAAGGACTTATCTTCCTGGCACAGGAAACCTGGTAGAGGGCTTGCTGTGGGCCTGGGACTCCTCACTCTGGAGATACCCTTCCTGATTTTTATCTACCACACATGGATATGGGACCAGTCTGGTCCATGTTTCCGCATCTTTGCTCCTCCTACAAGTCAGGGTGGATGTGGTTTCTTCTTTAATTCTGTAGCTGTAGGACTTCTATTCAGCTCAGTGTTTGATGATTCTGTGTGTTGGTTCTTCTGTAGTTTAGTTGTAATTTTGACCTGGTTATGTGAGGAGGTGAGGGGTGTCAAACCTGGCCTTTACCTAGGCCAGGGGTGTCAAACTCATTTTCACCGGGGGCCACATCAGCCTTGCAGTTGCCTTCAAAGGGCCAAATGTAATTTTAGGACTGTATAAGTGTAACTACTCCTTAACCTAGGGGCAAGGAACTCAGCACTGCTGCCAGGTAGAAATAAGGTGCCGGGCTGGATAAACAAGGTGGAGGGCCAGATTCAGCCTGCGGGCATTGTGTTTGCAAGCTGTGACCTAGGCCATCATCTTGGAGAATCTCTCCCAGTAATTCCCATGCAGTGTTTAAGAATCACTACCCAGAGGCCAAGAAGGAGGCGTAGCTAGACACACTGTGCCACCTCGCACAACCAAAAGAAGGACAACAACAAATTTAAAAACAAAAAACAACCAGAAATGACAGAAAATCTAACTGTGTGGAAGTCCAAAAACCAAGGAGTTAAAGAAAAAAAAAAAACATTCAGGCAGCTGGGCAGAGAGGACTAATGACAAGGCAGCAGGCAGCTGGAGGGCCAGGGTGGCCAAAGCTGTGGCTGGTGGACCTGGCAAGGTGGAAGATTATGGAATGGGTGGTCCCACATTCCTGTGCAGATAAACCAGGAGGAACATGTGGGGAGTGAGACAGACTGCACAACCCAGAGTGTCAGTGTGGAGAAATGAAGCCGCAAACCTCTAATTGAAAACACCTGTGAGGGTTGAGGTGGCAGTGAGAGAAACTCCCAGTCTCACAGGAGGTTCATTGGAGAGACCAATAGAGTCCTAGAACATATAGAAGCCCACCCGCCCAGGAATCAGCACCAGAAGGGCCCAATTTGATTGTAGGTAGTAGGGGAAGTGACTGAAAACTGGCAAAGAGCAGAGCAAGCTGCACTGTTCCCTCTCACACCCCTCCCCCATATACAGTGTCAAAACACAGCAACATGGATTGCCCCACCATGGATTGCTCCCCCCATTATAGGCATGGATGAGATAAAAAAAATGGCCCAAATGAAAGAACAGATCAAAGCTCCAGAAAAATACAACTAAGCAATGAAGAGATAGCCAACCTATCAGATGCACAGTTCAAAAACTGGTAATCAGGGTGCTCACAGAATTGGTTGAATATGGTCACAAATCAGATGATAAAATGAAGGCTATGCTAAGTGAAATAAGGGAAAATGTACAGGGAACCAAGAGTGAAGGGAAGGAAACTGGGATTTAAATCAACAGTGTGGACCAGAAGGAAGAAAGAAACATTGAACCAGAACAGAATGAAGAAACAAGAATACAAAACAATGAGGAGAGGCTTGGGAACCTCCAGGATAACTTTAAACGTACCCACATCTGAATCCTAGGGGTACCAGAAGGAGAAGAGGAAGAGCAAGAAATTGAAAACTTATTTGAACAAATAATGAAGGAGAACTTCAATCTGGCAAAGGAAATAAACTTCCAGGAAGTCCAGGAAGCTCAGAGAGTCCCAGAGAAGTTGGACCCAAGGAGGAATACACCAAGGCACATCATAATTACATTACCCAAGATTAAAAGTAAGGAGAGAATCTTAAAAGCAGTAAGAGAAAAGGAGACAGTTACCTACAAAGGAGTTCCCATCAGACAGTCAGCTGATTTCTCAAAAGAGACCTTACAGGCAAGGAGGAGGCTGGAAAGAACTATTCCAAGTCATGAAAGGCAAGAGCCTACATCCAAGATTGCTCTATTCAGCAAAGCTTTCATTTAGAATGTGAGGGCAGATAAAATGCTTTCCAGATAAGATCAAGTTAAAGGAGTTCTTCATTACCAAGCCCTTATTACATGAAATGTTAAAGGGACTTATCTAAGAAAAAGATGATAAAAAATATGAACAGTAAAATGACAACAAACTTACAGTTATTAACAATGACACCTAAAACAAAACCAAACTAAGTGAACAAGTAGAACAGGAACAGAATCACAGAAATAGAGATCACATGGAGGGTTATCATCGGAGGTGTGGGAGGGAGCCAGAGGGGGGAAAGGTACAGAGAATAAGTAGTATAAGTGGTAGATAGAAAATAGACAGGGAGGTTAAGAATAGTGTAGGAAATGTAGAAGCCAAAGAACTTATATGTATGACCCATGGACATGAACTAAAGGGGGGGGAGATTTGGATAGGAGGGGGGGTACAAGGCAGAGGGGAATGGGGGAGAATCAGACAAATGTAATAGCATAATCAATAAAATATATTTAATAGTAAAAAAAGAATTATTGCTCAGTGTAACAGAGGTAAGCCCGGAATACTATGGATACAGAGAATGGAGGCTTTGACTGCATTGCGACTTAGGTAAACATTTACCCTAGATGTTAAATTTGAATTGAATCCGAAGGAAGATCCAGTTTATCTGGCAGGTTAAGAAGTGTTCTAGGCCCTGGCTGGTGTAGTTCAGTGGATTGAGCGCGGGCCTGTGAACCAAAGGGTCGCCTGTTTGATTCCCAGTCAGGCCACATGCCTGGGTTGCAGGCCAGGTCCCCAGTAGGGGACACATGAGAGGCAACCACACACTGATGTTTCTCTCCCACTCTTTCTCTTTCCCTTCCCCTCTCTCTAAAAATAAATTTAAAAAATATTTTAAAAAAAGAAGTGTTCTAGAACAGTATAATATGCCAAAATTTTTGATGGATTCCTATTGACTGTATAATCAGCCTAGACACCTTAACTTATGCTTAAAAGCTTTTCAATAGTGTGACTGTCTCATGCTCTTTTTGTACTACATTAATTTTGGTAGCCTACTGTGTAATTTTTTCAAATACTTTACTGTTTCCTCATTGTTTGATCTCCCACATTCATACCTGTTACCTACTTAAGTTCTAATCATCTCTCAAGATCTTGGGACAAAACCTACTTATTACAGAAATTTATTCTAAAATCATCCTTTCAGGAATTAACAACTTTATCCGGTTGATTACACATCACTTATTGTCAGTGTCACACATTTGCCATATTAAATTTTTATCTATATACGTTACTAATTTCCAAAGATAAGTGCTAAACTACTTGAAGAAGGGGAATGCCTCTTCCCCACTGATATCTCCCAAAATATTTAACATCATTTATAATACATTTATTGGTTGAGTCCTCTTAAAGATTTTTCTTCTCTCTCTTACTCCTTTTGGTAAAATGATGTGGGTTGATTATATGTGCTCAGTTATGGCCCTTATCATATCAGAAGGCCTTTGAATGATGAGAGGTGATGCCATGCCCTACAGCCTTCTTGGCTACAGTGTATGTTTTTCTGGGAGCTATTTGTCCGCATTCTCTTTTAGTGCACGGATAGTGTGGCCATATCACCATAGTTCCAAGACCAGAAACAAATATTCATGAAGTATGTATATTTTAAATTTTATATTAAATTTTTTATATGTCTATACCACCTCAAAATAACTTTTAAACATTGTCATTGAAATTGTAAATAAGTAAAATCCATTAAATGACAGTGATCACATTTATTAAATCTGGTTGGTAGGCATACAGATGTGTTTATTTTTGTGTCTACTATGTTGTAGGTTTAAATTGTCTTTCTAAAATAAGAATCAGAAAAACTAACCTCCATATAGAATTTTCCTTTTTTTAGGTGACTCCTTCAAATTGCTGAGGAAATTTTTGACCTGGTTGCATTTTGAGAATGAGGTTGTATTCTATAGACTGAGAAAATATACACATAAGAATATAGATCACCCTAAGCTGCCATTTTTCAGCTGGAATGGTAAAATTCTTTTAGGTCAAGGGTCAAAATTAGAGTAAACAGAATGAGTGGTTAGTGTTCTCTATGTGTAACTTGTTCAGCACCGGTGTATCGGAGGACAGGAAATTGGAATGATGCTACTAATCTGTACATAGACATAATGATTTCTCTGTTGTGTACATACAGTTCTAGGTTATATGTAGCAGTCTACCTGTTCCTTTTTTAATCTAGGCAGATCAGGTTTATCAAGCCCATTAAAAGTTTGGCCATTTGTAAAATTACATACAGAAGTCACTTGTTTCTTTTCCATATTTTTGGAAAAGCCTTCATTAAAGGAGTTATGACTTAGAGCCCCCAATACCCCAATACAACCCAGATTATCTATGGGGAAACTCTGACTTTGCATAGGACCTGAGGCCCTCTTTAGGTTATGTGTAGGGAAAGCCCTACCCTACTGCCTAGTGTTTGGCCTGGCTCATCTCCCTGCCCCCTATTGGCAGCAAAGAAGCTGATGGTTATTATGAAGGAAGAATTGGTAAGGGGAGTAGTAGGAACTTTTTATTACTCACTTTTGCAGGATCTTCCTTTAATGTCCCCTACCCATCACACAGAGACCCTGGGACAGCATCTTAAAAAGAATAGTAACCAGGGAGGATATGGGAGAGGGATAAGAGGGGATAGTGGGGAAGGACCATCAAGGAACTTGTATAATGGACACATGGACAAAGCCAAAGGGGATAGGTTCAAGAGTGGGAGGTGGGGATGGATGGGGTGGGAGGGCCTGGTGGAGTGAAAATGGAGACACCTTTACTTGAACAACAATTAAAAAAAAGAATATGGATGAGATCATTGCATGGAGGTAGGAAATGGAGTAGATGGGCTCCAGAAATATTCAGTGATGAATTTTAGTAACTAGTGTTTACTGATGATTTGTCCTGCACATTATGCTATATGCTTTATAAAGATTTTCTTATTAAATTCTCCCAATGGTTTTATGAAGTAGGTACTCTAATTCTCATTTTACAGAAGAAAAAAGTGAGGCTCAGAGAAGGGAATCAATATTTGTATTTATCCATTCTGTGTATCTTTCCCCAAAATGCTGTCGTGTTAGTGAATTCTTTCTGGGGGTAAATTAGCAACCTCCGTTTTCCCAGAAAGTACTCAATTACCTGGAGCGTCCTTGCTGGGGAAATAGAAAGTTAGTCTTTCATGCATCTCAGTTTAGCTATGTGTTCTTAAAAATTTTGCCTCCTTGCCATTTCACTTAACACATAACACATAAAGTACCCTATTGAAATCAGTTCCCTATTGATGAAATAATGTCCTTTGATTTAGTGAAGTAAAAAATAAAACTGATTGTTAATGATTTGTTAGAGTGTAAATTTTAGAAGTGATGCCTTCAATAATGTTCATAAATTAAATAGGCTTTAAAATTTTTTATTTAATTATTGTTCAAGTACAGTTTTCTGTCTTTTACCACCATCCCAGTCCAACCCCACAGTGCTCCCCACCTCCCTCCCATTCTGCCCCCACCCCACCTTAGTTTTTGTCCATGTGTCCTTTATACTTGTTCCTGTGAATCCTTCCCCTTTTCCCCTGAAATTCTCTCCCCTCTTCCCCCTGGTCCCTGTCAGCCTGTTGTGTATTTCAGTGTCTTTGGTCATATTTTGCTTGCTTGTTTGTTTTGTTGTTTAGGTTCCTGTTAAAGGTGAGATCATATGGTAGTTGTCTTTCACATCCTGACTTATTTCACTCAGCATAATGCTTTCCAGTTCCATCCATGCTGTTGCAAAGGGTAGGAGCTCCTTCTTTCTGCTGCATAGAATTTCATTGTGTAAATGTACCATAATTTTTTGATCCATTTACTGATGGGCACCTAGGTTGATTGCAACACTTGGCTATTGTAAATTGTGCTGCTATGAACAATGGGGTGCATAGGTTCTTTTGGATTGGTGTTTCAGGGTTATTAGGATATATGCCTAACAGTGGAATTGCTGGGTCAAAAAGCATATTCATTTTTAGTTTTCTTAGAACATTCCATACTGTTATCCATAGTGGTTGTACCAGTCTGCAATCCCACCAACAGTGAACTAGGGTCCCCTTTTCCCCACAACCTCTTCAACATTTGTTGTTTGTTGCTTTGTTTATGATGGCCATTCTGACTGGTGTAAAGTGGTATCTCATTGTGGTTTTAATTTGCATCTCTCTGATAGATAGAGATCTTGAGCATCTTTTCATGTGTCTCTGGATCCTCTGTATGTCCTCCCTGGAGAAATGTCTGTTCAAGTCCTTTGCCCATTTTTTTTAAATTGGGTTGCTTATCTTCTTAGAGTGGAATTGTGTGAATTCTTTGTATATTTTGGAAACTAAACCTTTGTCTGAGGTATCATTGGCAAATATGTCTTCCCAAACAGTTTGTTCTCTTTTCATCTTAATACTGTTTTTTCTTTTAGCCATGCAGAAGCTTTTTATTTTGATGAGATCCCATTTGTTTATTCTTTCCTTTATGTCCCTTGCTCTAGGGAACATACAAGTAAAAATGTTGCTGTGTGAAATATCTGAGATTTTTCCTGCCAATGTTCTCCTCTAGGATTTTAATGGTGTCACGGCTTATATTTAAGTCATTTATCCACTTTGAATTTATTTTGGTGTATGGTGTAAGTTGGTGCTCAAGTTTCATTTTTTTGCACTTGGCTGTCCAGTTCTCCCAGCACCATTTGTTGAAGAGGCTATTTTTACTCTATTTTATGTTACTGCCCCCTTTGTTGAATATTAGTTGCTCATAGAGACTTGGGTTTATTTCTGGGCTCTCTGTTCTGTTCCATTGGTCTATGTGCCTGTTTTTATGCTGGTACCAGGCTGTTTTGATTACAGTGGCCTTGTTACAGCTTGGTATCAGGTATTGTGATCCCTCCCACTTTGCCCTTCTTTCTCAAAATCGCAGCTGGTATTCGGGGTCATTTATGGTTCCATATAAATTTTTGAAGTGTTTGTTCTATGTCTGTGAAATATGCCATTGGTACTGTTATAGATATTGCACAGAATCTGTAAATTGCTTTGGGTAGTATGGACATTTTGATGATGTTATTTTCCAGTCCATGAACACAGTATATGTTTCCATATATTTGTGTCTTCCTTCTTTCTTCAGTGTTGTGTAGTTTTCTGCATACAGGTCTTTTACCTCCTTGGTTAGGTTTATTCCCAGATATTTTATTTTTGTTTTCGCTATATCGAATGGGATTTTTTTCTTGATTTCTGCTTCTGCTGATTCATGGTGAGTACACAAAAATGCCTTTGATTTCTGGATATTGACTTTGTATCTTGCTATTTTGCCAAATTTATTAATTAGTTCAAGCAGTTTTTTGGTAGAGCCTATAGGATTTTCCATGTACACTATCATGTCATCTGCAAACAATGACAGTTTTGTTTCCTCCTTTCCAATTTGGATGCCTTTTATTTCCTTTTCTTGCCTGATTGCTGTGGCTAAAACTTCCAATACTATATTGAATAGAAGTGGTGAAAGTGGACAACCTTGTCTTGTTCCTGATCTTAGTGGAAAGGATTTTAGTTTTTGCCCATGGATTATGATGTTGGCTATAGGTCTCTCATATATGGCCTTCATTATATTGAGGAATGCTCCGTCTACTCTTATTTTGCTGAGTGTTTTTATCATGAATGGGTGTTTTCCCTTATCAAAAGCTTTTCCCAAATCTATTGATATGATGTATTACATTTACTGGTTTGCAAATATTGAACCATCCTTTCATCTCTGGGATGAATCCCGCTTGGTCATGGTGTATAGTCTTTTTAATGTATTGTTGGATGCGATTCACCAATATATTGTTCAGGATTTTAGCATCTATGTTCATCAGTGATATTGGCCTGAAGTTTTCTTTCTTTGTTGTGTCTTTATCTGATTTTGGAATTAGCATGATGTTGGCTTCATAAAAAGAGTTTGGGAGTCTTCCATCATTTTGGATTATTTGGAAGAGTCTGTGAAGGATAGGGGTTAGCTGTTCCTTAAAGGCTTTGTAGAATTCTCCTGTGAAACCATCTGGTCCAGGGCTTTTGTGTGATGGGAGTTTTTTGATTACTGCTTCAATTTCATTTGCTGTTATTGGTCTGTTCAGGTTTTCTGCTTCTTCTTCATTGAGTTTTGGAAGATGATATTTTTCTAGAAATTTGTCCATTTCCCCTAGGTTTTCAAATTTCTTGGCATACAGTTTTTCATAGTAATTTCTTACAATTCCTTGTATTTCTGTGGTATCAGTTGTAATCTCTCCTCTTTCTATTCTGATTGTGTTTATTTGTGTCCTCTGTCTTCTTTTCTTGATGAGCCTACTGAAAGGCTTGTCTATTTTGTTTATCTTTACCAAAAACATGTCCCAGATTCATTGATCCTTAGAATTGTGCTTTTAGTCTCTATGTCATTTATTTCTGCTCTGATCTTGGTTATTTCCTTCCTTCTCCTTGCTCTGGATTTTGTTTGTTGTTGTTCCTTGAGTTCTTGTAGATGTAGGGTTAGGTTGTTTGTTTGAAACGTTTCTATCTTTTTTAGATAGGCTTGTATTGCTATGAACTTCCCTCTCAGGACTGCCTTTGCTGTGTCCCATAAGTTTTGGGTTGTTGTGAGTTCATTTTCATTTGTTTCCAGAAACTTTTTGATTTCTTCCCTAATTGCATTCTTGACCCATTCGTTGTTTTATACCATGCCATTCAGTCTCCATGATTTTAGGTGTTTTGGGTTTTTTCCTTTGGGATTGGTTTCCAATTTCAGTCCCTTGTGGTCAGAGAAAATGCTTGGTATGATTTCAGTTTTCTTGAATTTGTTGAGGCTTGTTTTGTGTCCTCTCTTGTGGTCTATCTTTGAGAATGTTCCATGTGCATTTGAAAATAATGTATATTTAGCTTCTTTGGGATGAAGGGTTCTATATATATCAGTTAAGTCCATTTCATCTAGTGCATTGTTTAATGCCGCAATATCTTTGTTCATACTTTGTTCGGAAGATCTGTCCATTTTTGATGGTGGGGTGTTAAAATCCCCTACTATAATTGTGTTGCTGTCACTATCTCTCTTGAAGTCCTCTAAAATTCTCTTTATATATTTGGGTGGTCCTATTTTGGGTGCATATATATATTTACGATGTTAATGTCTTCTTGGTGGATTCTTCCTTATTATGAAGTGATCTTCTGGGTCTCTCTTTATGGCCCCTTTTTGGAAGTCTATTTTGTCTGATATGAGAATTGCTACCCTGGCTTTTTCTTCCTGGCTGTTTCCTTGGAAAATTTGTTTCCAGCCCTTCACTTTTAGTCTGTGATGGTCTTTTGTCTTGAGGTGGGTCTCTTATAGGCAGCATATGTGTAGGTCATGCTTTCTTATCCATTCAGCTATTCTATGTCTTTTGATTGGAGCATTTAATCCACTTACGTTTAATGTTATTATTGATAGGTACTTATTCATTGCCATTTTTGTACCTGTGTTCCTCTCTTTCTCTTTTTTCCTCTTTCCTTAAAGCAGTCCTTTTAGTATCTCTTGCAGAGGTGGTTTGGTATTCTTTTAGACTTCTTTTGTCTTGGAAGCTCTTTATTTGGCCTTCTATTTTGATTGAGAGCCTTGCTGGATAAAGTAACCTTGGTTGAAGGCCTCTTGCTCTCATTACTTAGAATATTTCTTGCCATTCTCTTCTTGCTTGGAGTGTTTCCATTGAGACATCAGTAGCTAACCTTATTGGGACTCCCTTGTGTGTTACTTCCTTTTTCTCCCTTGCTGCCTTTAAGATTCTCTTTTTGTCTTGGAATTTTGCCATTTTAATGATGATGTGTCTTGGAGTGGGCCTCTTTGGGTTCCTCTTGATTGGGACTCTGTGATTTCTGGATTTTTGTGATTATTTTCTCTCATCAAATTAGGGAAGTTTTCCCTTATTACTTTTTCAAATACATTTTTCTATCCCTTGTTCTTCTTCTCCGGGTATCCCTATTGTTCAGATATTATTACATTTCATATTGTCTTGCATTTCTCTTAATCCCTCTTCATTCTTTCTGAGCCTCTTTTCCTTTTCTTGCTCTTTCTGGGAGTTTTTTTTCTACCTTGTCCTCCAACTTGCTGATCCCATCTTCTGTTTCATTGATCCTACTTTTGATTCCTTCTACTGTGTTCTTCAGTTCATAAATTATATTATTCTTCATTTCCTCTTGGCCTTTGCTGATAGTTTCCATTTCCTTTTTCATGTTGATATAGTTTGCAGTGAGTTCATTGTAGCTCTGCTGTAGTTCCAGTTAGCTCATTGTGAGCTCTTTGAATTTCCTGATCACCAGTGCTTTGAATTCAATATGTGATAGTTGACTTGCCTCTATTTCATCTAACATTCTTTGTGAGGCTTCCTCCTTTTCTTTCATTTGGGGATCATTTCTTTATCTTCCCATTGTTTGCGAGACTCTTCTTGTTAATCTCAGCTACTTAAATTGATCTGTTCTGACTCCTTGGGTTTATGGTGTGAACTTCTGTGGTAGAATACCTGTGAAATTCAGTGGTGCAGTGTCCTTCAGGTGTCTTGATGTTCTCAGCTTCCACCTACTCTGTGTGTGTGTGTGTGTGTGTGTGTGTGAGATCAGGTGCAGGAGGGACAAAATGGTTTATGACAGCAGAACAGTATTTTATGATATTTATAGTTATAGCCAGTAGAGAAGAGATAGAAGATCTTTGGGCTATATATAGTGTTAACCGTAATCTTCAACCCAACTTGCCACTTTTAAGAAAGGATGGACAAAAGATAAGTCTCTTGTTGGGGAGGGAAGGCTTGTGAGTTGGATCTAGAAAGCAGTGAGGTTGCAGGCCAGAGTGTATGAGGTCAGATTCTGAGGTAAAGTGAGAGTAAAGAATAGTAAATAGGTGTAGTGTGAGAGCAAATAGAGTTAATCACTACAGTAATAGAATTCAGGAACTGTAAAGTGGGCTAAGGTCTGGGAGGTGTGTCGTGAAGTATTTACAGTTGTATAGAACAGCTATTATTTACAATAATATAGAACAACAATCATATGACAGGCTCTATGTGATCTGTGTGAATAGGGGTTATAGAACTTAGGGTAGTGTTCTAAAGGGAAAGAAGTGGCATGAAGTATAGAAAATTAGCAATACACTGTGGAGGAGAGAACAGGGGAAACCTGTCAAACAATATAACATAACCAGCCAAGACTAAGAAGCCTATAGAGAAAGAGGAGGAATAGAAAGATACTATTAAAATGTAAAAGAAGTGAGAATGATGAAAAAATACTAATACAAATATGCAGCAACTTGTGGCTTCTCTGCTATAGCAAAGTGAAATTTGTCTCTCTGTCTCTACTGTTGGAGTGCCCTCTCTTTGGGCCCCACTCTGGTCTTTTCTCGGTTCCCAGTTGTTTGTGTCCCTTGTGGGTAAAAGAAAACAAAGCAACAGACAAACAAAAAAAGGCAGGAGAAGGCAGGAAAAAACGATAAGTTTGGAAAGAAAGGAAGAAGGACTAAAACAGGAAAGAAGAAAGGAGAGGAAAAAAGTATTGAAAGATAAAACAATAATAAAAGTAAAAAGATATAAGATTTCTAAAAAAAAATTACTAAAGAAAAAAAAAACCCCAAAATCCCTTGTTGGTTTTAAACTGTCCAAACTGGTTTTTCTGGTTGCAGCAGGCTTTGGGTCGATTGGTGTAGTCTTTCTGGGAGTGCTCTCCCAAGAGCTAGCTCAGGCCTCTTCCCAGCACTCCACGGAGGGGATCTATTCAGAGCGCCTTCCCCAGGGGTCCTCTCTGTGGGCTGGGGTGCAGGTGGACGCGCCAGCCAGGCTGCTGGACTGGGGTGCGGGTGCCCGCCAGGCTGCCTGGGTCCTGCAGGATCTGGCATGATCCTTCCTAGTTCTGTAGGGGAACTCCAGTGCTTCGCACCTCCTCTGGATCGCTGCCAGGCTGGGTGGGAAGCAAGACATGTTGCAGTTGCAGGAGAACACCTCAGTCCACTTTCCAAAAACACCTCTCCAGAAAGCCTGCCTCTCAGCCAAGCCTAATCCCCAGCCAGACCAGTGACAACAATGCGCCTCTTAATTCTCCCAGGGTGGCACAACAGAGTCCCAGAGTCCACAGTTGAACATGGCCCTTTGCCGAACGTGGCCCTTTGTCCTTGTTACCCTTTCTGTAAACTCAAGCAGACAGGTCTCTGCCTGGTGTTGCCCAGCCTTGCTTAGATGGGGAGGGAGGGAGCTGATGACCCGGCTCTCTCCCAAGGACCCTGCAGCAGGCACAAGGCTCCCAAAGAGTCTGCCATAGACCCATCAGGAGCCAGGGCTCCTGAAGAGTCTGTTGCACTCACCCCCAGTGCTGGTCGCCTACCGAGGCCGCTGGGTGCCGGGGCTCCTGTGGCAGACACCCCCTGCATTGGTCACAGACCGAGGCCTCTGGACACCCACCCAGGCCGCTAGGCGCTGGCCGAGGGTGCCGGCGGTTTCTGCTGCCACTCGTCTTTACTCAGGTCTCCGAGACCCCACTGACCTGCTGCTGTCTGGTCCTTCAATGTCCGTCACAATCTCTGGCCTCTTATTTTCATAAATGCTGGGGCACTGTTGGTTGTTTGCACTGTTCCTCAGTAGAATCTGCCAGGATTTTCTCCCGTGTGTATGGGGAAATGGAATCTGCTCTCCAGCCTACTCCGTCGCCATCTTCCCTGTCCCCCCTCTAATAGGCTTAATATTAAGTAAGTTAGTATACGGGCAGGGTGTTTTGTTAACACAGTGGCCAAAATTCTTAATATTAGGGCAGTTCTCTTTTTTGGAAAGAAGTATAATGTAATGACTGGTAATACATTTATGAGCTTAATATGTTTCCTCTGTGCCCTCCTAATGTAACACTGAGCCCTAAAGGTTTGAAGCAGGCCCAGGGAAGTTGCCTGGATGTTGTGGGGATTGGAGTTAAGGAAGGAGAATTTTCCTGTTCTAAGAGGTGATGTTGTAGGTGACAACTTAAAAGATTTATTGTATTTTACAGTTTTGAATGATGTGCACTTCTCCCATTGTACTTCTTGGTATGGGCCATAAAACGACACAAGAACACTTAGGAAAACCTTCCATTTATGTTTAAGAAAGCAGCTACTAGGAAGCTCAAGTAACTGGTAACTCCCCACCCTCTTCCCTGCCTCACACTTAAGTACATTTAGGAGTAATTTGGTACTAAATATTAACCCGGGAGAATTTTTTTTAAGTTATCGATTTGTGTATATCTAGATTAACTGCCTACAACTTTGAAATAATACTGAATTCTGAAAATTGATATTTCTTGTCAGTTACTCAATTATTTTTGGTTATGTGCAGTAATGACGGCAGATTTTATGACGTGGATATTAGTTAAACAAAATCATTTGGCTTTTTTCTTCCTGTTTTCTGTTTTCTTCTTCTTTTTTATTTTTTCAATGTATTTGATTATGACTGGCTTGGTCCTAGACTAAGCCAATAAACTTGTCACTCAGGATTTTTAAAATCTGGCAGATTCATTCTGTGGGGGAGCACTTTCCTTTAACATTATATAACATGTTGTTTGTTTTGGTATAGATTGACTTGACTTGGAGTTGTTAGATTTTTTTTTGAATGATTCTAATTTTTGTCATTGCTTTTGATCAGCTAGCTAGTATGATTTTTCCATTCTGGAAGAGGCTTTGTTATAGCTAAACTGCTTTTATTCAAGAATGCCCTGCCTTATTTTATTCAATGAGTCATATATAACATATAAGATTCTTGTCAGAAGTTCATCTTTTAGAAGTAGGAATTGCCTCTTTAATTATGATTTTACTTAAATACTTATATATAGAATCTGCGTGTTTAAAAAACATTTATCAATCTAGTAGTGACTGCTGTGGTGTTATCTAGTTAGTTTGTAAGGAAACATTTAAACATGGTTAAAATTACCTATACCTCCCAAAATCTACTTATTTTTCTTTTCACCTCATAATTGATTCTGTTCACACTTAGCCAGACATACACATGCAACCCACCAATATATTGAACTTTTAAAGGAGGCGCTCTAATAACAAAACTAAGATTGTTTTCAGTGACTATTTTACTTTTTGAGATTCAGGGCCAAATCATAATTTATCCTTGCTGAGAAAAGGAGAATCTGGGCAAAGACTAAAGGCCGGTTGCATGAAAGACCTAAACTGGGATTATATTTAAATAAATCAATTCCTCAGTAGTTTACAATGGAATTTCAAACATTATCTTGAGGAACTCTGGAGAACAGACCATTTCACTAAGACCTTTCTATTTTTCATGGTGCTGTGCAGAAGAGAAGCTAGGCTTCCTCAGAAACACTTACCTTTACTGGAGCCAACAGAAGTAAAACAGATTTTTTCAGCCATAGTTCTTATGCAGTGTTCAAACATAATATATTTTAAACCCAAGCTTTTAAGTAAGATAAAACTTTTATTGTGAGTGTAATTATCAGCAGCATCTGTACTTGTAGTCTATTGTAGAGGTTATGCTTTTGGACTCTGGAGTCAGATTGCCTGGGTGCAGATTTTAGCGCTGCCTCTTCTAGCTGGTTGACCAGTGTCAACCAAACAGCATAACGTGATGGGGATTAACTGGGATAAATCATATGAAGTACTTAGTACATAGTAGCTGCTACCTTCATCATTACCACCACCACTACCAAATTAGGAATACTATTTTATCTTCATTTTATTCTATATCATATTAAAGAACTCTCAAAGAGAGAGACTGGAAGGTACTTTACACAGCATTTTAATGAGTTTCCTTTTAATTAGACTAATGAAGTACTTTGATTATGTTAATTACCAGAGATTTGAATCATTTTTGTCTTATACGCACTAAGCCACTGGCTGTAACATGGAAGACAGAGAACCATTGGGAAATGAGGGATGGATAGAAGCATATTGATAGTGTCCTTTAGATACTAATCTCTGTGTCAAGAAAATGCTACCTGCTTTAGTCTTGAGTAAAGTGCAAAAATATTTTGCACTGCCTAACATTTTGTAGAGCCCTTTATAATTTTCAGTCTTCTCCACATACACCTTGATTCTCACAAATGACCCTGTGATATAGTATTCTTCCCATTTTTTATTTTTAATAGCTTTATTTACATACAATTCACATAGCAATAGCTTTATCGACATATAATTCACATACTACATAATTTACTCTTTTAAAAGTATACCATTCAATGGTTTTTAGAAATAATTCACAGGGTTACACAACTATCACCACTATCTAATTTTAAAATGCTTAATTACTCCAAAAGGAAACCCTTTACCCTCTAGTAGTCACTTCTTATTCTTCTCTTCTGAGTCACTGGTAACTACTGATGTACTGTCTTTATAGATTTGCCTATTCTGAACATTTTTATGTAGATGGATTATATAATATATGTCCTTTTGTATCTGGCTTCTTTCACTTAGTGTGATGTTTCGTAGGCTCATCCATGTTGTGGCATGTTATCAGTACTTCATTTCTTTTTATGACTGAATAATCTATTGCGTGGATGTACCACATTTTGTTTATCCATTCATCTATTACTGGACATTTGGGATGTTTCCTCCTTTTGGCTATTATGAATAATACTGCTATAAATATGTATATACAAGTTTTTGTATGGGCATATTTTGAATTCTCTTGTTGGATTCCTAGGAGTGAAATTGCTGGGTCACCTGTTAACTCTATGTTCAACCTTTTGAAGAACTGCCAGGCTATTTTTCAAAGCACATACACAATTTTACAATTCTGTCAGGAAGGTATGAGGTTTCCAGTCTCTCTACAACCTCACCAACATTTGTTATTGCCTGTGTTTTTTATTTTAGCCATCCTAGTGGGTGTGAACTGGTTTCTCATCATGGTTTTGATTTCCCTAATGACAAATGATGTTGAGAATCTTTCTACAACCTTCTAGGCCTTTTGGACAAATGTCTATTTTAAATCTTTCCCCCCATTTTAAACTCATCTATCTACTCTGAACACACATCTCTTATCAGCTATGTGATTTTTAAATATTTTCTCCAATTGTATGGATTGTCTTTTCACTTTCTCTTTTTTCTTTATTTCATTTTTTATTTTTCAATTACAGTTGACAATCTTATGGGAGCTCCCTTTTAGGTAACTAACTCCTTTTCTTCTGCTGCTTTTAAGATTTTCTCTTTGTCTTTAACTTTTGCATTTTAATTATGGTGCATCGTTTTTGGGGGGAGACTCTGTATATCCTGGACATGTATGTCTGTGTTCTTCACCTGCTTAGGGAAATTTTCTGTCATTATTTTTTCAAATTGGTTTTCAATTTGTTGTTCTCTCTCTTCTCCTTCCAACCTCTTCATGATGCAAATGTTGGAAGGGAGGTTGCAATTCTTGAAGTTGTCCCAGAGGCTTCTTACACTCTTTATTTTCTTGGATTCTTTTTCTTTTTGCTGTTCTGATTGGGTGTTTTCTGTGACCTTATATTCCATATCATAGATTTGATTCTCAGCTTCATCTACTCTACTCTTGATTCCCTGTAAATCATTCTTCATTTCAGCTAGTTTGTATCTTCATTTCTGACTGGCCCTTTTTTATGCTGTTGAAGTTCTCACTAAGTTCATTGAGCATCCTTATAACCAGTGTTTTGAACTCTGCAGCTAGTAGACTACTTGTCTCCATTGTATTTAGTTTTTTTTTCTGGAGATTGGTTCTGTTCTTTCATTTGGGCCATGTTTCTTTGGCAACCTCTGTGTATTTATTTCAGTATATTATGTAGAGCTGCCGTGTCTCCCAGTCTGATGTAGTAGGTGTCCTATACGGTCCAGTGGCACAGCATCCCCTATCACCCAAGCTGGGCACTCGAAGTACACCCCACCATGTGGGCTGTGTATACCCTGCTGTTGTGGTTGAGCTTTGATTGCTGTTGGCCTGTCATTGGGAGGAATTTACCCCCAGACCAGTTGGCTTCAAGGACTGGCCATGCTTACTGACCACCATGGAGGATCAGCTGTGTAGGGACCCACTCCACAGAGCAAGACTTAGATCAACAGTGCTGTGATCTCTACTGAGTTCACCTCTTGAGTGTGTCGCTTGTGGATGTGGCTAGGAGGTGCTTTGACATGGTCTGAAGCTGTCTACAAGGTATACTGGTTCCAAGGCCTCCCCAGAGTTGCAATCCAAGGTCGCCTGCTACCTATGCCCTACCTGGGGCCACTCAGCATGAACTACAAAGAAATCTGGGTATGGCTGCTAGATAGATGTCCTGGGCTTGTCGGTCCAGGCTGCAAACCAAGGCAGGCTGTTGCTAGTGCCAGGCCTGGGGCCATTTATTGTTAGGTACAGAGCACAATGTGACAAGATGCTCCTTGTTTGAGAGATTTTAAGAAAGTCTGAATGATGAGCCAAGACATGCCATTTGTATGGAAAAGCCATTGACGAAGGTTGGTTGCGGTGGGGTCTCGGAACCACCAGGGTGGGGGCAAATAGTGTGAGCCAGGTTGTTATTCAGATACAGCCCCACTTACTGGCTTTTTTGTTTGGTGTGCTCAGAAAAGGTACAGTGGCCTCTACCAGCACATTTGTCTGGCAGAAAGCTGCCTCCCCTAGTTATCACATTGATGCCAGACAATTTATTCCCTCCTCATGTGTTCCTGGTGCCTTGCGAGCTGCTGCCCCAGTGCTAGAGCTTAGATGGAGTGAATCTCTGTTAGTCCGTGCATAAGCCCTTTAAGAAGAACTGCCTTGGACCCAGAAGCCCTCTTCTATCTCAGCCACAATCCCTGCTGATTTTTACAGTCAGAAGTTGTGAGGACTTCTCCTTCTGACACTGGAACCTGGGGTTGGGTGACCTGATGGGCTGGGACCCCCACTCCTCAGAGGTACCTATTAGATAGCCTGCCTGGTTTTTATTCATCACACTTGGGTATGGGTCCAGCCTGATCCACATTTCTACCCCTTCTACCAGAGTCAATGTATTATTCTTTAATTCCCTAATTGTAGGACTTATGTACATCTGGGTTTCAAGCAGGTCTCAATGATGGTTGCTCTGTATTGTAGTTGTGATTTTAACGTGGTTGTAGGAGGATGTGAGTACTGCATTTATCTATACCACCAGCTTGACCGGAAGTCTTCTTCCATTTTCTCTTGTAGAATATTATCTCATTTATTGCTGGCTAAGTAGAAGAACTACTGTTAGAGTTCTGTAACAGATTCCTAGGGCAGAGTTACAAAGACATCCAGAGTATTGTTCAAAATAATCTAGGTTATTTACTAAAGTTACTTGGATTCCAGTTCTGACTTAATAACATTCTTTTAGATTATCTATTAGTTGATAATTTGTCATATTAGGTGTTTATTTCTCCATTAATTTTCTTGACTGTTCTTGATTTGTTCATTTATATTTCTATTAAGAGATGATGCAGAATTGTGTAGGTATTTGATATATTCCTTGAGGTTATGCATTGAAGTATTTCTTAAAATTTGGGGATGGTAGCAATCAATATTTGGTACTGTGTTGAAAATGAAAATTGCACTAGTAACAACAATACCACCTAAGGAAATTGCCAGGGGAAAAAAAATCACCACTTGCAGAAAACTGACAGGCCCAGAGTTCCATGGGTGACTTATTTTAAATTACAATGAATCATTTAAATAGTTTCAGTTCAGAGAGAGAAGTTTCCTCATTCATTTTTACAAAGCAAGGTTTTTGCATAGCACTGATGCAAAAACCTGGCAAAACATAAATAGGCTAATCTGAAGATATATTGTTCAAATATAGCAGCTGATATTTATTTTTCTTACCTATGCTTAGGCCCTGTGGATGCAAAGCATTTTCTCATTTGATTGTCACAATAACCCTGTATAGTATGATAATTTTTATTATCCAGATTTGATGAATAAGGAAAGTCTTTATAGAGAGGAATCTGAGAAAGCTTGAATGAAGGAATAAAGTGTTGCTCTTAAACACAACTGTAAAGTGACAGCACCTATATTGAAATGGAGAGTCTTTGACTCAAGAAAGCTCAAACTCTTAACCATTATGCTAGAAGAGATATGAGATAGTGTTACCGAACAAGAGGTCCGAGGGAGGGGTAATACAATATTTGGCCCACCTAGAGATGCTGAAAACTGCTATACAACAGGGGCCCTTCCCAAAAACAAAATACTAATATCTACTGGGCTCTTCTGTCCGCCGCCAATTGGAAAGACATCTCTCAATGCCAGAGATTTGTGAAAAGGAAACAAAATGTTTATTTAATGCTATTCAGGCCTAACGCCTCCACTAAAATAGCAAAGTCCTTTAGGGTATACACCTACACCCACACAGCGTTCCCTTCTCCCACTGTCCCAACTCCAGGTACCGTAAATCAGGAAAAGAGCACACGTCTGTGTTGCAGGCCGCTGGCACCATCAGCTGTGTCACCATGCAGACAGGATCTCTCTAGTTAATCCAAAGTACTGTGGTACCCTCTCATGGTCCACTGGCAAGAGTTCTTTGTACCCAGTTCCAGTCAAAGTCTCTCTTGCTTTCCAGGCCATGCAGCCAAAGGGGGCACCCCAAAGCCGCGTGGGCCTCTTCTACCAAAGCTGCAGGGGTTTGCACTCCACCAAAAGCATGTGGCTTTCTTCTTCACCTGGCTGCAGGGATCTCCATTCTGGCAAAGCTGCGTGGTTTTCCCTTTCACCTGGGCAGTTACCCCCTCATGTTCTGGAGCCCATCTTTTCCAAGCTCTCACACCAGTGCTCCCCACTCAGGAGTGCAGCCCCTAGTTACATCCTGGGTCCAAGTCCACTCCCTTCTCCCTGGCTCCAAACTTGGCCACAGCTATTTAACATATTTATGAAACCAGTTAAAGGTTATAGATACATTAAATAACCATTCCAGAGGTTAGCTGCAAAACTATTGCTATGCAAAACAGCTCTCAATGGCCCTGCTCCATTAGTTTCTTCCCCCTGGGGGGGGTGAGGACATCTTATATGTCTCTCCAATATTCTATACACTTTGAATTCTGGACACCATTCCAAATCTCCCCCCCCCCCCACTGCACCCTGTATCAATAGGAGGAATCTTGAAGGATAAAGAGAATCTGGAAGAATATTAAGTTTGTTGTTATAGTGATTATAAATAGGGTAAGTAGGATTTTTTTACTTTCTGTTAAATATATTTGCATGTTAAAATTTTTTAAAATTATATTCACGTACTACTTTTTTATGCAGGAAAAGTGTGTTTTATAAGTTAGACCAGTGTATTCAGCAATATGTATTGCAGCTATATATATATTTTTTGAATAACTGTTACAATTGCTTTTCTTTTTTTAAAAAGATTTTTATTTATTTAAGCCAAGTTTCTACCCCCATGTTTATTGAAATATAATTTACTTATAACGGTATTTGTATTTAAGATATACAATGTGGCCCTGGCTGGTGTAGCTCAGTGGATTGAGTACAGGCCTGTGAACCAGAGGGTCGAGGTTTGATTCCCAGTCAGAGCACATGCCTGGGTTGCAGGCCAGTTCCCAGCAGAGGACACACGAGAGTCAACCATATATTGATATTTCTCTCCCTCTCTCCATTTCTTCCCCTCTAAAGATAAACAAATAAAATCTTAAAAAAAAAGAAAAGATACACAATGTGATGATATCTGCATATAACTAGTAAGCCAAATTCTAAGTGTTTATTTCTATCTAAATCAAACATGAAGAACTTTGATCATTAAAATATTTAACTGAATCTTTACAATATGCCATACCATACAAAAAGGATAAATTTACATCATTTAATTCTTACAATAGCGGTAGAAGATAGTGTCATTCTTACTGTAGATAGAAATGAAAACTAAAGCCTAGAGAAAATGAATAATTTTCCTTTCAAACACCCAGGGCATTCATGGTGCATTCTAGCCTATTTTAAAGGTCATTTTTATTCTAGAGTCTGAGCACTTGTTGTTATATTCTGTTTTCACTATGTGTATTTCTACTGCATTTGCTCCATGGTAAATGTGGTCAGACTATCCCGACAGAGTAAGGTATTGGGGTTTTGTTTTTATGTTTTTGTTTTTAAAATCAAAGGTGAAGGAGGTTATTTCAAACTGTCATCTTCTAATAAGGCTTCAGGACAGCATTATGATTGGAAGAGAGGACACAGGAATTCATTTCAGAGATGTGTTTTTATAGCAAATGCACTGTTTAGTTTGCATGTTAATTAGGTGGCCTTGGGTTGGGGACAGCTATTGAAAATTATAGGACAAGTAAGGTCCCCATGCCACTTTTGGTATTGCCTTTTCTTGAGGCAAAAGTATGGTATAAACCACATAAACCACTTGAAAGTATGCTGATTTTGCACCTTTCTTAAAAAAGGAATATATACATTGGGGAAATTTTTAGACTGTTCTTAACCTAGTCTTCTTTCAGGAAAACATTTGATAGCTATTTCACTTTAAGCTATTTCATAAAGGACCTTGTCAGGCAGGATGTTTCGCAACTGCATACCAGATTCATCTCTGTTCGAGAAGCTTGGCAAGCATGTTATTTGAAAGTATTTTTGCTTTTTATATCCAAAAGCCTATTGAATAAACTTATTTAATAGAGTTGGAGTAATGATCTGTAGTTTCTTAACTATCTACCTAAGGCCTTGAAAAGCGGTATGTTGAGGAAGCAAGCAAGTCTAGTCAGGGTAGTAACATATTGTACTGTTTACAAATTGGTCACTTTCCTTCTCTTTTTAACTTGATGGTATTGCCACATATGTCATCAACCGTAGCACATGTCAGCTATATAGTGAACAATGTTGAAATTTGGGGAACTGTCTCTGTTTCCTGCTAAAAATTGGTTTGATCTTTATTATTGCTTTAAAATTGTTAAAATTTAGCTTCCAACTCTTGTCCTAAATTTGCCTGAAACTAACAGGAAGGAAAACTGTTATGTGTATTTTTCTTTCTTGAGCTGTTAAGACCTTCAATAAAGTTATAAAACAGTTGAAAGTCAGTTTATCACTATAGTTTAATTTGGCTATAGAAATTGAGGCTTTGAAAACTCTGATCTTTGATAGATTTTAATCCCCAAAAAGTCTTTCTGTTCACACCCATCATTTGCAATGCATTTTGGTCCTACTCCAAAAACAAATGGAAAAATAATCTGCAATTGCCAGACAGCCAGAAATCTCATGATATAATAACTTTGGGGGTTTTGCAGGGGTTATACTAGTATCTCAGACACCGACATAAATGGGGTTGACTCAGTTTAGAAAATGCAGTTTTGAATCTTGTGATTCTTTAAAGCAGTGGTTCTGAACCCTGCATGCATACTGGATTTACCTAAGGGCTTTTATAACAGGCCCAGCAACAAACATCCCCAGATACTATGATTTACTTGATCCCATGTAGGATCAGGTATTGATATTTTTGGATGTTTCCCAGTATGTAGTAAAGGTTGATAACCATTGGTGAATGTACTGAGATTCCCTGATTGAAATAGAAGGTAATAGAGAGAAAATACTTAATATGATTTTTTCAATGAGGAGAGATTTTAAAGATGTTTGGATAAATATTTTTTTAAAGTAGCTAGCCAAATGAAATGCAGTATTTTCCTTAGGAAATTAATGATGTGTTAACACCTTCATGTCTTAAAAGGAGGTAACAGATTTTATTCTTAAGTATTAGGAATGTGGCCATTTTATGAATACCTCTGACCTTCCTGAAGTTCTTCTTTTATATAAATTTTGGAAAGGGGTCTGGTTGTAATGATATAGAAAGAACCAAGGTGTATGGATAAGGTTTGGTATAATTATCAACACAGAAACTTGAAGAAATAATGTCTAATCTCAATCTAGAAATATAGTCATCCCTCATTATGACTGGGGATTGATTCCAGAAACCCACCCACTGCCCCCCCCGCTCACAAATACCAAAATCCAAGAGTGCTCAAGTCTCTTATACAAAATGCCATAATGTCTGCATATGACCTATGCATATCCTCTCTAATGCTAATCATGACTAGATTGCTTATAATATCTAATGCAGTGTAAATTTTATGTAAATGGTTGTTATACCGTACTGTTTAGGGGGAAAAGTCTGTACGTGTTCAGCAGAGATGCAGCTGTTACAGGTCTTACTGCATAGTACATATTAGCAACAGCGTAACATTTTTCCATGGTATGTTTCATCTGCAGTTGGTTGAATCCACCAATATGGAACCCACACTGTATTAATAAGAACATATATATCTTTATTGCTATAAACTACAGAAGTTATTTAGGTTGAAGAAAACCAGTTGTCAAATGAAAGTTAAATTATGAGTCTGATTACGGGATCAGTTGCTTCTCCCCACCTCACCCCCACCTCCAGATTCATATGTTGAAATCCTAACACCTAGTATCTCAGAATGTGACCTTATTTGGCAGTGGGGTCATTGTGGGGGTGATTAGTTAAAATGAGGTTATACTGGAGTAGAGTGGGCCCCCAATCCAGTGTGATTTGTGTACATACAAAAAGAGAAAGTTTGGACACACACATATGGGGAGAATACCATGTGAAAATGAAGACTGGAATAGATCCTTCCCTCATAGCCCTCAGAAGGAACCAATCATTCCAACACTTTGATTTCATACTTACAGCCTCCAAAATTGTGAGACAATAAATTTTTGTTGCTTAAGGCACCTACTCTGTGGTACCTTGTTATAGCTGCCCTAACAAATTAATGTAAGTCCCAATATTTCATTTATTTTTAAAATTTAAATCTAGGAAAATCCAGCATATGAAATTTTGCCATTCCTTTAAGAGGTCGAGAACCATTTCTCTATAAGGAATTTTAGATGTGTGGTTATGAAGTTCTTAGGTTCCTGGTTTAGACTTTAGCCAGTTGCTAGTCAATCAATTTAAAAGGCAGGAATTTATTATGAACCCAGATCAACACTGGAGTTTCTGGAGTGTGTATTTTCCTTCCATTTATGGTTATAGAGGGGAGATTCTTTCCAGTCATCTGAGAGGAGTTTCCTAGATGTACAGGTGACCCTTGAACAACCTGGGGTTTAGGGGGGCCAGCCTCCAATGGGGGCGTTAAGGGGTTAGGTAAAAAAAAACATGTATAACTTAAGTTGGCTCGTAACATAAGCAGATTCCCAGCCATGGATCGAAAATATTGTATTTGACTGCTCTCAATCTGCAGTTCTTGAATCCATAGATGTGAAACCTGGGGAAATGGAGGGACAACTGTACATTTATTGAAAAAAAAATGGTCCACATATAAGTGGACCTGTACAGTTCAAACCAATGTTCAAGGGTCAGCCTATTTTGTATATACAGATTCAGAGGTGTTACCTAAGATTCAAGAGTTGGTCTTTTCCTTGTATATGAATTATTAGCACCCTTGAGAAATTAGAGATGAACAAATTTGGATATATATCTTTTATTTCAGTGGACTAGAAAAGGATGACCAATGCTTTTCATAAAAGGAGCAAGTGTCTTAGAAGATAGTATGGCTAAATTGCACGTGATCCTAGGAAGTCCCTGGGGCCCAAGAGGAACTGGCTATACCCACAAGACAGTTTCTAGTAGATTCAGATTGGAGAACCCTACAAAAAATAATATTGAAAGTCATACCTCAGCATGCTTCTTACCTATTCTGTTTTTCTAAACAGAGCCAAATATGCCAACAAAACCAACCATGTTTAATGCTGACTGTAATATTATATGGGTAAAGAACATGGACCCTGGAGTAAGTGGCTAATATTCTACCACTTACTAACTATATGACTTGGGGCAAATTACTTCCTGTGTAAAAAATAGAAAATCCCATGTATCTCCCTCATAGGATTTTATGATGATTAAGTAAGGTGGTGATCCATGTAAAGCAATGAGCAGAATCCCTGGCATATATTAAGTGCTAATAAATATTAGCTATTAGCTAATGGCAGTAGCAGAGACAGCAGATATGTGTCCAGGGTGTATGCTACTCCCTCCCCCACTCCATTTAGTCCAAAGAATGAATATCTCTTCTACTGTAATGTTATAAACTTAAGATCCATGCCTTTAAAATACATATTAACAAGAGAAAACCTGGAAGTGCCCTTCCAGAATTGGCTGATGCTCTTCTTACATTTAAAGTGAGGAAAATAAGGTCATGACAGTAGGATTAGAGAAGGCTCTAGGTTTCCTGGTTCACAATCTTTGTTTTTCACCGCGTGTCTAAATCGCAGAATCATGTGACCCTTTTTATTCTTAATTAAGCTTTTACTTCAAAGGAAACTAATTTTTCTCTGTACTTTTGTGTTTGACATTTTTATTTAAGTAGCTTAAAAATCTGAACTTAAATGAAAAAATAAGTGTTAAAGCAAATTAGAAAATGGTTGATTATACATAGATTTCTCTGTTAGGTAATTAAAAACTGGTAGCAGTGGCTGCCTCTTGGGAGGGACATGAATACTGGAGTACAAGTAGCTAGCATTGACTATGGTGGTATCTGATGAGGTGTTTCTGAGACCTGCAAATTCTGGAGAATTATCAATTCCTCCAGTTCACTTACAGATTAGCAGAGTAGAATAAGGGAGAAAGTACTAACAAGTATATCTAGTTATTTGAAACTACATAGATTCGTATAAGATTTTGGAGATGTCCCTTGTAATAACCACATTCTTAACGTTTACTATCCAAATTTCAGGGGCCAAACAGATTTGGGTAAGAGGGAATACCTCGGTTTCATTTGGGTGAGGACTGATCCTGTGAATTGAAATTGATGTGCCTCTAACTTAGTGGGGGACCCTGAGTAAATTTCTTAACCTAATTTCTCATCTGCTAGTGGATGGAGATGGTAAGCCTTATTCTTACTTAGTACATAGGACGTTGAGGTAAAAAAAAATGAAATAATGTAAAAATCAACTGAATTCTAGGTTCAGCCTTGTTAGAATACTACGAGCTTGACTTGAACTTGTAGGAGAGAAGAGAAATGTGTTAACAACTGCATGTTGTTCATGCTAGGTTAGATTGTAGTATTCATCTTTCAAAAAAAGAGAAAGGAGAGGCCAGACTCAACTATGCTTTGGCCACTTTATATACTTTCCTGTATGTGTGTGTGTGTGTGTGTGTGTGTGTGTGTGTGTGTGTTTTAAAGTGTAATGTTTGAGGCTTCTACTTTCTGTTTAAAGCTTATTTTTGAGAGCCAGTTTACTTCTGAATAACTTCCCCATTTCTGAAATAGGAAGAGACACTTTTAAATAAAGTAATCCAAATATATTTAAAGGCTACTAATTGTACATTTTCGAGCACAGCATTCAAGAAAGCACTAATGGTATCTGTTTAGCATCTCCCATAATTTTGTATTTAATTATTTAATGACATTATTATGATAGAAGTAATAGTTAACCTCAATGTACAGTGCTACAAACATACTAATTTTTAAAAATTGAGGCTGCTTAGTTATATAATGAAATCACAAATAGCTTTTTTAATGCAGCAGGCTTATTGAAGGAAAATAACAAAGTACCTGAAATTACTATGTATGGTCAGTAACTTTTTCCTACATTTAAGAAGATAATGGGTTATGAGGATATGACTTAAGAAACAGGATACTTACATAGTCTTGAGCTAATAGATTATGAGGATATGTTTAAGAAACAGGATAGTTACATAGTCTTGAGCTATCTTCCCATAAGATACTTAAGTACAAAGGGAAATCTGATGCAGAGTTCAAAACACTGGTAATCAGGATGCTCACAGAATTGATTGAGCTCGGTTACAAAATGAAAGAGGAAATGAAGACTATACAAAGTGAAATAAAGGAAAATATATAGGGAACCAATAGTGAAGGGGAGGAAACTGGAACAGAATGAAGAAATAAGAATTCAAAAAAATGAGACGCTTAGGAATCTCTGGGACAACTTCAAACACTCCAACATCCAAATCATAGGGCTACCAGAAGGAGAAGAACAAGAGCAATAAGTTGAAGACTTACTTGAACAAATAATCAAGGAAAACTTCCCCAATCTGGTGAAGGAAATAGACTTCCAGGAAGTCTAGGAAGCCCAGAGAGACTCAAAGAAATTGGACCTAAGGAGGAACATACCATGGCACATCATCATTAAGTTACCCAAGATTAACGATAAGGAAAGACAACCACTATGGATAACAGTATGGAATTTTCTAAGAAAACTAAAAATGGATCTGCCTTTTGACCCAGCAATTCCACTGCTAGGATTATAGCCTAAGAACCCTGAACACCAATCCAAAAGAACCTATGTACCCCAATGTTCATAGCAGCACAATTTACAATAGCCAAGTGTTGGAAGCAACCTAGGTGCCCATCAGTAAGTGAATGGATCCAAAAACTATGGTACATTTACACAATGGAATTCTATGCAGCAGAAAGAAAGAAGGAGCTCCTACCCTTTGCAACAGCATGGATGGAACTGGAGAGCATTATGCTGAGTGAAATACCATATGATCTCACCTTTAACAGGAACCTAAACACAAAACAAACAAGCAAGCAAAATATGACCAAAGACACTGAAATAGAGAACAGGCTGACAGTGACCAGAGAGGAGAGGGGAGGGAATTTCAGGGGGAAAGGGGAAGGCTTTACAGGAACAAGTATAGAGGACACATGGACAAAAACTAAAAGGGGTGGAAATGGGAGGGAGGTGAGGAGCACTGGGAGGGATGGGCTGGAATGGGAGTAAAAGGCAGAAAACTATAGTTGAACAACAATGAAAATAAAGTTTTTTTATAGGCAAGATTGTGCTGCCTATGTTTTCTTTTTTTTTAAAGATTTTATTTATTTATCTTTAGAGGGAAAGGGAAGGTGTTAGGGAGAGAAATATCAATGTATGGTTGCCTCTTGTGTGTCCCCTGCTGGGAACTGGCCTGCAACCCAGGCATGTGCCCTGACTGGGAATTGAACCTTGATCCTCTGGTTCACAGGTCTGCACTCAATCCACTGAGCTACACTAGCCAGGGCTGAAAATAAATTTTAAAAAAAGATAAGGAAAGAATCTTAAGAGCAGCAAGAGGAAAGGAGACAGATACCTATAAAGGAATGCCCATAAGACTATCAGCTGATTTCTCAAAAGAAATCTTATAGGCAAGAGGGGCTGGAAAGAAGTATGTGAAGTCATGAAAGGCAAGGACCTACATCCAAGATTACTCTATCCAGCAAAGCTTTCATTCAGAATGGAAGGGCAGATACAGTGCTTCCCAGGTAAGGTCAGGTTAAAGGAGTTCATCATCACCAAGCCTTTATTATACAAAATGTTAAAGGGACTTATCTAAGAAATAGAATATCAAAAACTTTGAACAGTAAAATGGCACCAAATTTACAACTATCAACAACAGAACATAAAAACAAAACAAAACTAAGTGAATAACTAGAACAGGAACAGAATCAGAGAAATGGAGGTCACATGGGGGTTACCCATGGGGACGGGAAGGGGGAGAATGGGGATAAAAGGTACAGGGAATAAGAAGCGTAATAGGAAGGTACAAAATAAAAGGGGAGGTTAAGAATACTATAGGAAATGGAGAAGTCAGGGAACTTATATGTACAACTCATGGACATGAACTAAGGTGGGGGATGCTGGAGGGTGACTGGAGGGTACAGGGAGGAGGGGGATAAAGGGAAGAAAAAGGTTGGGACAACTGTAATAGCATAATCATTAAAAAGTTCTTAAAAAAGAAAGAGGGAAATAGTAACTTTATAATGGATAAATCTGGTAGATGTCACCCTAAGTGATCAAAGTTAATATCACTAGTAATGGGACAATAGTTGTTCTGGACCTCCTGATATGATGTGTTTGAAAGGATACAGCATTACTTCCTTGGTATTCTTACCAGAAATGCAAACTGAATCTAATCATGAGTTATTTTCATACAGGCTAAAATTGGGAGACATTTTACAAAACAAATTACCCATTTTCTTCAAAAGTCTCAAGAGCATGAAAGGCAAAGAAAAACTGAAAAGCCATTCTAGATTAAGAGCTAAGAAACTGTACCAGATTAAAAGAGTTGTCATAAAGAAACATGATGAAGCCTATGGTCGGATTGGATCCTGAACCGAATTTTTTTCCTTTTTTTTAAAAAAGGACATTAATGAGACAATTGCAGAAATTTGCATAAGATCTATAGCTTGAATCAGTGGTCCCCAACCTTTCTTGGCACCAGGGACTGGAAGACAGTTTTTCCAGGGACCTAGGCAGAGAAGGGTTTGGGGCCACTTGGTTTTTGGATGATTCAAGTGCATTACATTTATTGTGAACTTTATTTCTATTGTTACATTGTAATATATAATGAAATAATTATACAGCTCACCACTTGGTAGGGTCAGCACTTGGACTTACCAAAACTGTGACTGAGACAAGTGAGCGGTATGGGGAAAGAGGCTTGGATGGAAATGGTAAATAAAATAATGAGCCCTGGCTGGTGTAGCTCAGTGGATTGAGCACGGGCCTGCAAACCAGACAATCACGGTTCGATTCCCGGTCAGGGCACATTTCTGGGTTGCAGGCCAGTTCCCTGCAGGCCAATTCTCAGCAGGGGACGCACGAAAGGCAACCATACATTGATGTTTCTCTCCCTCTCTCCTTCCCTTTCCCTCTAAAGATAAATAAATAAAATCTTTTAAAAAATTTTTTAAAAAATGAGCAGGCCACATGCGGACTAAAATGTGTCAGATTCTGTCAAAGCTTGCCACCAGATGCAACTGTACAATTGAGGAATGTTAACTCACTTGCCACTCTAAGCCTGCCACCAGATATAGCACCAGATTGTCACTTGCAATCTGGGTTTTGCAATGGGGTTTTGATAATGCAAGCAGTTGATTTATTATGGTCTCAGTGCAGTCAAACCTCTATGCTAATGATAATCTGTATTTGCAGCTGCTCCCCTGCACTAGCATCACTGCCTCAGTTCCCTCAGGTCATCGGGCATTAAGATTGTCACAAGGAGCATGCAACCTAGATTCCTTGCATGTGCAGTTCACAGTAGGGTTTGTACTCCTATGAGAATCTAATGCTGGCACTGATCTGACAGGAGGTAATATGCTCAGGCAGTAATATGAGTGATGGGGAGCGGCTGTAAATACAGGTGAAAGTTTGCTCACTGGCTGGCTCTCTTGCTGCTCACCTCCTGCTGTGCAGCCTGGTTCCTAGCAGGCCAGCCACCGGTTAGGGACCCCTGGATTAAATGATAGTACTATATCACTATTACTTTTCTGGTTGTGATCATTGTGCTCTCTTTATATAAGATAATATCCATGTTTTCAGGAAACACACTGAAGTGTTTAGGGTTAAAGAACCAGTATGTCTATATCTTTCAAAGAAATCAGAAAAAAATGTCGGTGTAGAAATAATAATATAGAAAGAAAATGATAGACATGATTATGTGTTAAAATTACAGGAATATGGATGGTGTTTGTAGGAGAATTATTTGTATTACTTTTATAATCTTTTTAAGTCTGAAATGTTTTAAAAGGAAATAGTAAGTTAATGAGATTTGTCACTAAATGATTTTTCCCTTTTTTGCATCAGTAGGCTGTTTATTTCATATTAGTCACTTGAGGGATGATGATTTACAGAGAACTGTTAAATGAAAGTGTACCAAATGAATAATACCATTACAAATGATAGGTAGAGCAATATAAAAGAAGTTGATAAATATCAAAACATTTTTACTATATTTGAAAAGTAATTCTTTTATAGACAGCCCTCATTATTACTTAGTATTATGATCCATGTATGCATTATATTGATACATTCAAAAAACTTTTTATATGCTTTTCACTCTTAACATTGAATTCTTTTCATGAACAGTTAACTGATTTTTCAGCAGGTGGTTCAAAACCCTCTCTGGGTCAGTTTACTGATTTGTCGAATGAGGTGGCTAGAATAGATTACACTTTAAGGATCCTTTCAGTTCTAAAATTCTGAGATCTCATTATTGGAAAGAAAATGAAAGTTAATTTTCCCATTTGAGTCAGAAGTTGTTAAACACAGCTTGTGTACCAAGTGATAGTGCAATACTTATTTAAACTCACAGATATTTTTCTGTCAAACTTTTGTTGAGATTGTATTTAATCATATATTCATATATGCAATTTCTCATGCATTAAAGATATTAGTAAATTTAATGTGGTTTAAAAGTATACTTTTATAGAATTTTCAAGTGAAAACTTGGTTGTTAAGACTTAAGATTAATAGTGGAAGTTTGTTATCTTAATAGGTATATAATCACTTCGATCTAAAGGGATTGTGAAGATATAAGTAGCTGATGGTATAAAAATTATATTGATGTTCAGTATAAAATAATTTTTGGTTATATCTAACAAAAATTAATTTTGCCAATTCTTTTTTCCCCTTACCTCTCTCAGCTTGGTGATCCAGCTATTTTTCCTGCTGTAATAGTGGAACATGTCCCTGGTGCTGATATTCTCAATAGTTATGCAGGTCTAGCCTGTGTGGAAGAGCCCAATGACATGATTACTGAGAGCTCCCTGGATGTCGCTGAAGAAGAGATCATAGATGATGACGATGAAAACATAACCCTTACAGGTGTGTGTGCCTCCTCCAGCAGCACTTTACCTCAGCCTCCTTTTAGGCAATGTTCTAGCCCTGTAATTTTGGGAGCATACAAAGTCCCTAACTTGATGTTAAATAACTATTACTTGCAGAGGCTAGAGCTCTGCAGGGAGAAGGAAATTTCCTTTTCTTTCTCATCTGCCTATGTTCCATAGTTCTTTCTGACCTCCCCTTCTTCTTTTCTAAATATATTGAGAAGAACGTGAGAAAATAAGAAGGCTTGCGAGAGGAGCCAAACCAACTCAATTCATCAAGTCTTCTCTAAGCATTTTTTATATGCTTAGCTCTGTATTCCTGATGGCAATGAGAACTTGTTGGTAGATGAAAAGATAGGAAAGTTTTGTTTGTTTGTCTGTTTTTTACTGCCATTGCTTAAAGCAAAACAGGAGGCAATGAAGCAAATGTAGGATAAGGTACTGAGATTTAAAGAAGATTCTTCTTATGGTCAGTCAGAAGTAGGAGGATGTGTCAAATATGAAGAGTTCACTCTGTAGTGTAAGAAGAGGTATAGTGGTAGTACTGTTTTCATCAGTTTTAGAAGTTGGTGCACACACTTGTATTGTTATACATGTACATACAGAAGTGTTTGAAGTATTAGAGAAAGTCAATTATTTGGAAGCAAAGGTTATTCAAATAGTTTTAAATTAAAAACAACAGAAAATTAACATTAGTCACAATACTATTAGCTAAACCCTAGACCTTATGTGTAGGTTTCACCCATTTCATACTAATGTCCTTTTTCTGTTCCAGGATCCTATCTGGAATCTCACATTGCATTTAGTTGTTATTTCTTCTGAGTCTCTTCCAGTCTGTGCCTGTTCCTTTTTCTTGTCTCTCATAACCTTGACAGATTAGAGGAGTACTGGTTAGATATTATAGAATGTCTGTCAATTTTGTGTGATGTTTTTCTCATGATTGGAATGCAGGGATATCATCAAAATGGCATTGTCACCTTCTCAGTGTATCATATTAACATAATTGATTAAAAATACATTGTCTCAATTCTCACAACATAAAGAGAAAATGGAAATTAGAGAGGTAAAATTAAATGATTTGCCTGAGGTCACACACCAAGTGACTGAGCCCCCATTGAAAATATTGGCAAACAACCCTTGATTCGTTTAATTTTATAAAGCATGTTCTTATATATAGATGTATTCATATTTTTTGTTTGCAGAAACCCAGTGGAAGTTTTTTGATGAGTCTAAATTTGTTTCTCCCTTATGGATGAAGGAATTAAATTAATCAAGTTACAGGTTTCTATTCATTGCTGACTGTGATGTATAGGTTTTGTCTAACAGAATGACCACCATTGTGCATTTATCTGTTGGGCAACTAGTGACATTTTTGCAGACTATTCTGAATTCTCGATGCCTTAGGGGAAGGCTGTACTCTCTGTAGGTTGCAAACAGGGTTTTCCCAGTTTTAGTGATCAGGGAAGATATTAGTCTTCAAAGAAAGGAAAGCAGATCTTAGATCTTTAAGAGAAGGAATTGCTTCTTCCTTTCAGTGCTTCATTCTCTTAGGCTTAGACTTGAAGATAGCTAGCTAATGGTGAGGTACAGACAGGTTCCTTCCTTCCTTCCTGGAAAGCAGAACTGGTAAGGAATGGGTCCAGAAATCAAACATGTCTTGAAAACCAGATTTGCTTTTCTCATGTTTCTTCTCCCCCCCCTTTTAAAAAGATTTATTTATTTTTAGAGAGAGGGGAGGGGAGGGAGAAAGAGAGGGAGAGAAATATCAATGCACGGTTGCCTCTCACATGCCCTGTTTTGGGAACCTGGCCCGCAACCCAGGCATGTGACCTGACTGGGAATCAAACTGGTGATCTTTTGGTTTGCAGTCCAGCACTCCATCCACTGAACCACAACAGCCAGGGCTCTCTCTCCCCTTTCTTACCTTCCAGCTTTAACACTTCCTTCCTTGTGTGAGCAATGGCTAGAAAAGAACCTTGTAGCAGCCCTCAATGTCTAGAGAAAGCAAAGAACCTTGTAGTAGCCCTCCTTGGTCTGCAGTAAGATAGGGAAGAGTACTGGATTTTGGGGACACTGAGGGGGAAGAAAGAGATGGGAATAGAATGCTTTATAAACTGTACATGAATCCTAGGTAGGACTGCAGATGATATTAAGAATTGCTGTTAACAGAGGGGGCCGCCATTTCCCGGCTCTGACCAGACCCCCACATACAGCATCACAACCCAGCGACCTGGGAGTCCAAGGCTCCGCTCCTCATACTTAACGGGTGTGAACAGATCAAAAATGGCTCAAGATCTCAAAGCCCCAGAGCCTATAAATCTAAGCGATGAAGAAATAGCAAAACTCTCAGATGCACAGTTTAAAACTCTGGTGATCAGGATCCTCACAGAACTGGTTGATTATAGACACAAATTAGAGAAACATATGAAGGCGAAACTAATTGAAATGAATGGAATTGCACAGGAAACCAATAGCGATGAAAAGGAAACTGGGACTCAAATCGATGGAGTGGACTAGAAGAAAGCAAATAATGGCCAAACAGAAAAGAGTGAAGAAGCAAGAATTCAAAAAAATGAAGAGAGTCTTAGGAACCTCCAGGACATCTTTAAATGCTCCAACATCCGAATTACAGGGGTACCAGAAGGGGGAAAGGAACAGCCACCAGTGGAAAACTTATTTGAACAAATAATAAAGGAGAATTTCCCCAATCTGGCAAAGGAAATAGACTTCCAGGAAATCCAGGAAGCTCAGAGAGTCCCAAAGAAGTTGGACCTAAGAAGAAACACACCAAGGCACATCATAATTACATTAGCCAAGATGAAAATGAAGGAGAGAATCCTAGAAGCAGCAAGAGATAAGGGGACAGTCACCTACAAAGGAGTTCCTATCAGACTGTCAGTGGATTTCTCAAAAGAGACCTTACAGGCAAGAAGGGGCTAGAAAGAGGTATTCCAAGTCATGAAAACCAAAGACCTACAACCAAGATTGCTCTATCCAGCAAAACTTTCAACAAGTCATGAAAACCAAAGACCTACAACCAAGATTGCTCTATCCAGCAAAACTTTCATTTAGAATGGAAGGACAGATAAAGTGCTTCTCAGATAAGATCAAATTCAAGGAGTTCATCATCACCAAGCCCTTATTATATGAAATGTTAAAGGGACTTACCTAAGAAAAAGAAGTTAAAAAAACATGAACAGTGAAAAGACAACAAACTCACAGTTATTAACAACCACACCTAAAACAAAAGCAAACTAAAAGGACAGCTAGATCGGGAGTGGAAACATAGAAATGAAGATCATGTGGAGGGTTAGCAACAGGGGAGTGGGAGGAGGAAAAGGGGTGAGAAGGTACAGAAAATAAGTAGCATAGACAGTAGATACAAAATAGATGGGGGGCAAGAATAGTAGGGGAAATATAGAATCCAAAGAACTTGAGACACGTGGTCATAAACTAAAGGGGGAACGGTGGGGGAGGGGTGTACAGTGGAGGAGAACGAAGGGGAGAATAGAACAACTGTAATGGCATAATCAGTAAAAAAATAAAAGAAAAAATAAACATGGATACAAAAAAAAAGAATTGCTGTTAGTATTGTTACTAATTTAGTATGACAATAGTATTGTGCTAGATTCCTTATCTTTTAGAAATATACTAAAATATTTAGAGATAAAACATGCTATCTTGGATTTCTTTAAAATAAATCTTGAGGGCAGTGAGTGGTATATAGATAAGAGATGATTGACTGCGTGTTGATAATGGTGGATGCTGAGAATGGATATGTAAGAATTCATTATACTGTGTTTAATAATTTTGATTTTGTTTGAAATTTTCAACAATGAAAAGATCAAATGATTTTTTATTGATTTGAGGCTTATGTTAATAACTGTAGCTGTTATCTATAGATAACACCTGATTTCAAATTTTCATGTTCATCAAAACACTTTCATTTTTTTCATTGACTTATCTTATACCATTTGATATAAATTTGAACTTATAAAATAAATGTATAAGGATAAAATACCACTTTCATCCATTTATACATTGGAGTTCCACATAGGTTTTTTTTTTAAAGATTTTATTTATTTACTTTTAGAGAGAGGGTAAGGGAGGGAGAAAGAAAGGGAGAGCAACATCAGTGTGAGGTTGCCTCTCATGTGCCCCCACCCAATCTGGAACCCAGCCCACCACCCAGGCATGTGCCCTGACTGGGAATCAGGCCATTGACCCTTTGTTTCCCATGCTAGCACTCAGTCCACACTGAGCCACACCAGCCAGAACCCACATAAAATTTTACTTGAAAAAAGGTTGTGCTATTAAAAAATGGTTTTTAAGATCTTATTTACTTATTTTTGGAGAGAAGGGAAGGGAGAAATAAAGGGGAGAGAAACATTGGTGCAAAAATGAAAAATCAATTGGTTGCCTTTTATATGCACCCCAGTGGAGATGAACCCTAAACCCAGGCATGTTCTCTAACTGGAAATCCAACCAGTGACCTTTCAGGTTGTGGGACGACACCTAACCAACTGAGCCTCCCTGGTCAGGGCTGTGCTATTAAAACATTTTTAAGTGTTTATTTACATTTTAGTGTGTTTTAAACATTAAGCAAAAAACTTAGACAAGGCATAGTCTCCACTGTAGGAGAATTAGTGTTCTACAGTACATACAAGAAAAGAATGACACCAGAATTACCAAAGGGCATTTAGATTCTAATAATATGACTATGGTTAAATCTTTTTGGAGATGGTGGCAATTCACCAGCTATAGAGGAATGGAAGAAGAGTCAGAGATTAACAGAGACCCTAGTTCATTCCAAGAGTGTTGGGATCAGTGTTAGAACTGAAAGGGACCTAATAAAATCAATCTAGTCATTTTATACTAATTCTGTTTTTTCTTTAAATATATTATAGTTGAAGCTTCCTGTCATAATGAAGATGAAACAATTGAAACTATTGAGGCTGCTGAGGCACTCCTCAATATGGATTCTCCTGGCTCTATGCTGGATGAAAAACGAATGAGTGAGTAGTTATGTGTTAATGATTATCCATGTTTATATACTTTGACAATTATTCTTGCCATCTTTCTCTATTAAATGGTAAATATAAAGAGACTCAAGATCATATTTTATACTTTTTTGTTCCAGGAGTATTAGTACTTGATGAACTTTTGCAAAAGTGTTCAATTAAACAAGACTTATTAAAAGAAATTGGGGAGTGAGACCTTTAGGAATAAAAAAGTAATTTATATAGTTGTCAAAGGGCAAATTTTGCAGAATTTCTTACCTTAACCTTACTGGTAGAAGGATTAGGGTACTTAGGGCCCAAACTATTATTACTTAGTGATTTCTGTAGATCTTCATTAGTGAATGGGAAACATCCATTTAAAAGTTTTCTAGCACTTCATGGCATAAAGTTCACTGCCTCATTTGGTCTGCTTTTATTTATTTATTGTGGGAGGAGGGCAGGCAGAGGGAGCAAGGAAAGCAACTTTATTTGGAAAGCCAGTGAGCTGAGAAGATGGGGACTAGTGTCCTAAAGAACCATCTTGAGAAAGTACAGAATTCAGGCTTCTTTTATTTCAAGGGAAGGGGGAAACTGAGGGGTTTGAGGTCAGGGGTGACTGATGATACAGACATTAACAAGGGTCCAAGGGGAATGGTGAAACTTCAAACTCTGGTTGCCAAGGCCTCAGTAAGGAGGTTCCTATAAATCTATTTTCTCAGTCAAGCTTTCTGTCAGCCCCATTTTATTTCACCACCTTCATCCCATGAAGTTCTCCAAGGAGCTGCCACAGTATGTGGGCAGGCTTCTCATCAGGCCACAGACATTCTTATCTGCTTTTAAATGCATGTTCTCCTTTGGGCTTTTCTAACAAGAAAGTAGTTAAACTAAAAATTAATTAATACTAAAGCAATTCATGATATTTATGGAATATTTTCTATGCATACCAATGCACTAGACAATAGTATTATATAAGTGAATGGATACAACCTCTTTCCTCAGTCTTAAAATTTGAAAACATTTATTTATGTAAATAATTGTAAAAACCAAAAATAAAAGCCAACAACAACATGTAGATGTACAACAACATTTTCTGGGAGGAGAGAGTACTCTAGCTGAGAGCATCAGAGACAGGCTTTATGGAGGGAGTATTTTGACTTGGACTATAAATGACGAATAAGCTTTAAATGGGTAGACGAGACAGGAAAGGGTATTCAAAGTAGAAGAAAAGAATTGAGCCAAAGACAGACCTGTAAAAAAGAATGAAGTGTTGTATGCAAACATGCTTTGGTATAGCTGAGTGGAGATTAAGATTGGAAGGTAGATTTGATCCAGACTGTGGAAGCTTTACATGGCATGCTGGGGAGTTTGGGTTGTTCTTATCTTTTCTGTCCTATAAACTATGGAAAGATATGTCCATTTACATTTTCTTTTCAATTTTCAGGTGGAAAGTTTTTCTAGAGAAGAATGTGGTCAGATCAGACTTAGTTTTCAGAGAATCACTTTAGCAGCAATGTGAAGAATGGAGAAGAGAGAGGAGAGAGACTGGTGATAGGAAGTCAACTAAGGGAGAAATCGAAATAGTTCAGTCAAGCCTGGATTGATTTAGGGTATCCGATTTGAAATAAAAAGCAAGGACCAAATTTTAAGATTTTATTTCTACTTTATTCTTCCTAGAAATAGGAAATTCTTTTATGAAATTATTTTGATATATAATACAAAGTTGATGATAATTAGTCAATTTTATTTCCATTAGATAATAATATTTTTAGTTCATCTGAAGACGACATTGTCGTTACCCCAATCACGCATGTATCCGTCACATTAGATGGGATTCCTGAAGTGATGGAAACTCAGCAGATTCAAGGTGCACACTCACCAGGAGCCTCCTCACCAGAACAACCTAAGAGAAAGAAAGGTGGGTAGTTAATTTGTTTAGGAAGAAAAAATCAAGTCTATAAATTTTGTTTAAGGATATTTCTATATCACTGGAGAAATTGAGGACACAAAACATAAGATGTATTCCTTTATATTAGATTTCTTTTGTAAAAACTTCAATTATTTACATGTTTAAAATATTTGATCTTACAGAAAAGGTATTTTACAACTTTTTAAAGCCTCAGTCTTTTATCAAAACCCTTTTATCCATACTCAGAAAGAGCTTGGGGATAGGAGCAGGTCAGCTTCCTCTCATAGGACATAGAAAACCGCAGATGTACGTATAGATTCCAGTATAATATTCTAGTGGGAAAAATATGAGTTGACATCAACAAGTAAGTAATTGAAGAGGAAAATGTAAGAATGTATTAAATGGGATTTTCAACTTTCCACAATTTAGGACCATTCTTACATTTTAAAGTCTAACACTCTTTCCACTGTACTGCATTCTGATTCTACTTCAGCTTGTTTATTATCTTGGTTAATGGCATCACTACCAGCCACCAAGTAACCTAACTTCATGTAAAAGTAGGAGAAATTTCAAGAGTCAAAAATGAAGAAGAAAATGAAAACAGTATGAATGAGCTGAAACTGCAGCAATTCTGAAGGGCTGTGAAGGATATGTCAATCTTGCTATCCAGGCGGCTTTGGGTTTTATTGGTCTTGTAGAGGCAGATGCTTAAGACTGGGTCCAATGCAGTATGGCGTGTTGGACAAAGACCTCAATATAAAACTGGGGTCTTTGAAAGGCTATTACCTCAGAAGAAAAACAATTGCCCATTATCACAGACAGATATCACGAAACTTATATTTCTTAGCTGCAGCTCTGAGTGGAGAAATTCTTCCTTTGGAAATCCATAATCCTACACTAGCCTTAACCTAGGTTTACAACTAGTATTTAAACTGTCACTGTCTTGAGGAATTCCCAACCAAGTAATTTACATAAAGGAAAGCCCAGGCTAGCAATAACATTGGGACACCAGGCAGAAGTTCTTGTAAAATTCTCCTGACAAATCATGCATTTCAGCAAGGCTGCATGGGATTTCCTCAAATAAAACTCTGTTGAAGGTGAACTCACATTTTAGTGTTACAGAATATATGCTGAAGACACTTCTTGAATTAGAACCAGTAGACATAGAAAACCCTAGGGTTAATTCTTTAAAACTTCAGACAACAGAATTACCAAATAGATATGTTCAATGAGTGTGTTTGCAATTATTAAAGCAAAAGAATTAAAAAATATTATCAAAGAATAAGGCTTAAAGAATACCAGGTAGTACTTCCTTTTCTAGTCAAGATAGAATAATAGAAGCTGCTAGGCAACATTTTTTGGATATGACACAAAAAGCACAATCAAGAGAAGCAAAAATAAACATGTGATACTACATTAAACTAAAAATATTCTGCATGTCAAAAGAAGCAATCAACAAAATGAAAAGTCAACCTATGGAATGGTAGAAAATATTTGCAAATCATGTATCTGAAGAGGAATTAATAGCCCTAACTGTTGTGGCTCAGTGGATTGAGCACCAGCCTGTGAACCAAAGGGTCACTGGTTCAATTCCCAGTCAGGGCACATGCCTGGGTTGCTGACCAAGTCAGAGTCCCCAGTAGGGTCATGTCAGAGGCAACCACACAGTGATGTTTCTCCTCCTCTTTCTTCCACCCTCCCCTTCTGTCTAAAATAAATAATTTTTTAAGAAGAAGCTCTCTATTTAGAGGGAAATAAAAAAGGAATTAATAGCCAAACTATGTAAGGAATTCAAACAATTCAATAGCAAAAAAAAAAAAAAGAAAGAAAGAAACCCACAAAAATCTGATTAAAAAATGGACAGAGGACCTGAGTAGACAGTTTTCTAAAGATGTACAGATGGCCAACAGGTACATGAAAAGATGCTCAGCATCGCTAATCATCAGGAAAATGTAAATCAAAACCCAGTGCAATACCACTTCTCACCTATTAGAATGGCAATCATCAGAAAGACACAAGATAACAAGTGTTGGATAATGTGGAGAAAAAGGAACCCAAGTGTACTGCTTGTGGAAATGTAAATTGGTACAGCAACTATGGAAAACAGAAGATTCCTCAAAAATGAAGAATAGACCTACCATATGACCCAACAATTCCTGTTTTGCATATCTACTAAAAATGTGAAAATATTTATCCATAAAAATATATGTATCCCTGTGTTCACTGCAACATTATTCACAATAGCCAAGATATGGAGATAACCTACATGTTCTTGGACAGATGATTGGATAAAGAAGAAGTGGTCCATTTATACAATAGAATACTACTTAATCATTTAAAAATGATGAATGTGGCCAAGGACAAGAACCGTATGATTTCACTCATATATGGGATATAAAGTAGAAAGCAACAAATGAACCAAGGCAAACAAGCAAACTCATAGACAGAGGCAATTGTATGGTGGTTACTAGAGGGGGAGAAGAGTGGTAGAAGGATGAAGAGGGCAAAAGGATGTCAAACATATGGTGACAGAAAGAGACTAGGTTTTGGGTGGTAAGCACACAATGCAATATGGAGATGTGTTATAGAATTGTACACCTGAAACTTTTTTAATGTTATTAACCAATGTTATCCTAATAAACTTAATTTTAAAAATTAAAGTTAAAAAAGAAAATGTATGAATGGTTGGTTACATATGAGTTGATAGGGTAGGGAAAGGTAAGAAGTAAATAATACAGAAAGGCACAATGTACTCTTGAAGCTGAAGAATATGTTAATTATCTTGAATGCAGTGATAGTTTTGCAGATGTGTATGTATGTCAGAATTCATCAGATTACCAACTTTAAACCTGCAGTTTATTGTATAGCCATTATACCTCAAAAAAGCTGTTTTTTAAAAAGTATAAAGTTAGTATCCTACTTAATGGTGAAAGACTGATATGAGAAGGAACCAAATAGAATGCATAATATATGGGTTAAACAGAAGAGTAGTCACTACTGGAGAATCATTGAGCTCCAATATAGATCTGATATAGAATAAACAAATACAAAAGAGTTAGCAATATGGGGACTGAGTGAAAAGGCCTCCATTTAGCCCATGCCTGTGCCTAGTAGTTCAGATGGTTAGAGCATCATCCTGATATGCCAAAGTTGTAGGTTTGATCCCTGGTCAGGGCACATTAAAGAATCAACCAATGTATGCATAAATAAGTGTAGCAACAAATTGATGTCTCTGTCTGTCTGTCTCTTTTTTCCCTTCCTCCCACTTCCTCCTTCCTCTCTCTTTCTAAAATCAATCAATAAAAAAATAATTTAAAAAAGAAAAGGTCTCCATTTACTCAAAGCTCCAGGAAGAGAGACTATATAGAATAAGGAAAAGGCAATATTCAAAGGTAATGACTGAGAATATTCCATAATGATGTTAGTCTTAACATGGTGAATCCTGAGTAGTATAACTAAAATAAATGCAGGCCTAAATTCCCTGTAGTAAAAATTCAAAACACCAAATACAGTCTCTGCCCCTGCAAAAAGAACAAACAAGGGAGAAACTAGTATGTTACTTAAAGAGAATTGATTATTAAATTGGCAGCTTAGAATCTCCCAGTAGAGGCTGATATCTTCAAAGTAACGACAAGAAATAATTGTCAATTAAAAATTTTATATTGCCCCAGCTGGTGTGGCTCAGATGGTTGGAGCATCGTCTTGCAGACCCAAGGATCTCCTGTTGATTGCCGGTCAGGGCACATGCCTGGGTTGCAGGTTCGGTCCCCATTTGGGGTGTGTGCAAGTGGCAGTCCTTCGGCATTTCTGTCTCACATTGATGTTTCTCTCCCCCTTGCCCACCTTTCCCTTTCTCTAGAATCAATAAAAGAAAAAAATTATACCAAACTAAGCTACAATATAATTCACGTAAAGCTGTGTATATTGCCATCCTGAATGGTAAGGAAAGTGATGGAAAGGCTGGATATTGGGAAGGCTACTGGTAGTATCTGTCATGACTAAAACTAGTAGAGGAAAACAATGGGATAAAGAAAATAGTATCTATTGGGAAAAAACAGGTAAATATCAATAGAAAACAAAATGAGTGGTTAGGAGGGGTAGGAGCTAACTGAAGTCTTGTCTTCTGATACTTGTTATTATTAACACAATCAGCCCAAAGAAACCGCCTCATGAATGGGTTTTCTGTAGACGTCTGCAGTGGTGAAAGTGGAACCTGGCTGACTAGGTTCCTTATACATGTGGTAGTCTTAAGAGGGATCTGAAGAGTGACATTTTTGACCCCCTTCTCTCTGACTCTTGTTCACCTTCGAGGGAGTCAGCCCTCGAAGTCTTACCCCTCGAGAATGTTGGGGTAATAGCTACTAACTCAGGTATCCAGTCATGCTTAGTATTTGTTGTTTCTCACATACTTAATGGTAGTCTGTTTGTACAGCATTATCATTTCTACCTAAATCACAGGCAGTGATGCCAACAAATTGTGGTTCTAGGGAAGTGGCAAAAGATTACAACGCTTTAGCATAGTTAGTTGATCCAGATTAAGGCTACACAAAATACAATTTAACGCTGTTGGATTGGACTTGTTTAGAGGTTGGATGAAGGATAACCGTAAAATTTGTTCGTTGTAAACAGAAGTAAATATATAAAAATTAGGTGTTTTAAAATATACAGTAAAATGAAAACTGACTATGTGGTTCACCAGAGTTTTTGCCTCATTTATTTTTTATATTTCTAGATTTTGGGGAAGTTTTTAATATTTGAGAACTAACAGTGCAGAGATATATTTAGAAGAGAATAAAGATAAAAATTCACTTTTCCTACCTTAAAAAACTTATATAACCAACAGCAGACACATACCTACATGGCATATTTTTTTAGGCCAAGTTTTATCAGAATCAGGAATATTGCCCTGAATTTTAAGAAAGCACTGTCAGTGTTGTCAACTCAAAGACAAGCTGCAGTGTTTCAAATTTAACCTCATGTTTACAAATAAGCCAAAATATCATTGTCAGAGTATTTGTGATCTAACCCACATCAATGTTAAATTTTTACTGAAATGAAAATTTCCTTTTAGTAAGTAGCACTTAAGGAGACCAATATGATCCTAGTGTAAAGTGTTTGACACTTGAAATTTAGGATAAAGGACAAAATAGCAATTATTAACAGCAAAATTGTGCACACGTTTACACTTTTGAGGGCAAAATATATATGCAGAGCTGTTTTGCTTTCAGGAAGAAAAACTAAACCACCACGACCAGATTCCCCAGCCACTACACCAAACATATCTGTGAAGAAGAAAAACAAAGATGGGAAGGGTAAGTACTACTGTAATTTTCCTGTAATACTTAACAGGTCAAATAACATTCAGATTGCTTTAAAATGTCTTTATATTGTAAACAGAAACCACCAGCTTTCCTGACATATTTAAAATGGATCTTATTGCTGCCACATGCTAATAAGATACAGTCGACACTTTTTGTAAAGAGCATGGTAATAATATAGCCCAAGAAATTCATTTAAAAGATTTTCATTCATCTGTTAAAATAATCCATTCATCATTTAATAATGATGGTATCATTTAATAAGGTATCATTAGGTATTAACTCTTGGAAGAGTTAAGCTAGGTTAGGTTTTTAGTTTTTAGACATTATATTACATTGTGTTGGAGTTCTAGTATTTTAATAACTACTGCCCAAATTTGAAGAAAATTGTTATGCTAATCGACTGCCTCTCATATAAAGAGAACAACTATTGAAAGGTTTCATACAAGCCTTTTCACTGTTTCTTCATGTAATGGTTCTTAAAGAAGTGGGAAAAATTGTCTCAAATTGCTTTCTCCCTAAGTCATCTCAAATCTAATTAGCAAGATTGCTCTTTTGAGATATCTTGTGTGGAACTAATAAAAAATCTAGGCCCTAAAAATTAGAACTATTATCAATACTAACTGAATTCTGTGATATTTTTGTATTAACTATAGATGTAACTTGTAAGACTTTTAGTTGTATTTTGTTGTGTTCTTTCAAATGAAATTTTAGTGAGTGTAAAAGTGCTTTTGTTTCAGGAAACACAATTTATCTTTGGGAATTTTTACTGGCACTCCTCCAGGACAAAGCTACTTGTCCTAAATATATCAAATGGACCCAGCGAGAAAAAGGCATTTTTAAGTTGGTAGATTCTAAAGCAGTATCCAGGTTGTGGGGAAAGCACAAAAACAAACCTGATATGAATTATGAGACCATGGGAAGAGCTCTCAGGTATGTGAAGTTTTTGTGGTTCATTGTGTTAAGAATATTATTTCCTAAATATTAAAATATAGATAACTTCTAAAAAGTTAAGGAATTTGAAAAATGGTGAATTTTATTTATTGGAGTGCTAAAACCACACTACTTATAGAAATCAGTGTGCATTTAAATTGAAATATTATTTCCATCCAGAAAATGTGTGCCTTCCAAAAAAGATCTTCATGCAAACAACAGATATTTTATTTATAAAGGGATCAGAAAATGTTAAGGTATCATTAGGTATTGTAAATTGACCAAGGGCCTTATATGTTTTGAGCCATTAAGTTTAAATTTAGCACAAAGTACAAATAATGGTGATGTAGGTACTTAGTAAGGGGTGTATTTTTAAAAATAAATCTCAGGTGTGATTTATGCTGTAATAAATTATTGCTTTGAGGATAATATTAGACATTTTCAACTAGGGTATAATTTTATTTTTCAACTCACTTTTAGTTTTTCTGTGATCATGTCAACATATGCATGTATTTGAGAAAGATTATTAGAAATAGCAATGATGTGGTAACTTGATAACCTTATGAAACTAGAACTATGTATTTAGTTACAGTTTTCTTTTTAACTTACACTTTCTGGTAACTAGTTTAATTAAAGTTAATGACAAAATTTGAATCCCTTCTATTTGTACATTCAATTTTAAATGGAAAACTGAATTAGGTTTACGGAATCAATTTAAACTGGTAGGGATGTTATAGGAAACTATGGAAGGGAAATAGTTTCTTGAGGTTGGTACTAGATTTGACTATTAGCATAAGGGTAGAGGAAGAAAGAAAAATGAATGCTAGAATAATCTATATACTTTATCAATAATCCCCTAATAAGAATTGATTTTAGATTTAGTCAGTAATAAGGACTTTGCTCTATCTGTGAGTAAATGTGTTTTTACATGTATTTAGAAAATAATGTTTTCATTGCACTATATTTAGAATGTCTTTTCTCACTTTTTTTCCAACTTTTAACTTTAGTGTACAGTTAGGAATTTTTTTGGGTGAATATTGTTTTAATTTATTTAATTAAATAAAATGTTGATGAAATTGTCTGTTTTGAATAGGTACTATTACCAAAGGGGTATTCTGGCCAAAGTAGAAGGTCAGCGCTTGGTGTATCAGTTTAAAGAAATGCCAAAAGATCTTATTTATATAGATGACGAGGATCCAAGTTCCAGCATAGAGTCTTCAGATCCATCACTGTCTGCAACAACCACTTCAAGCAGGAACCAAGGAGGCCGATCAAGAGTATCTTCAAGTCCGGGAATAAAAGGAGCCAATACAGTTCTAAAACCAGGGCATTGTAAAGCTACAAAAAGCAAAGATCCTGTGGAAGTCACCCAGCCGTCAGAAGTTCTGAGGACAGTGCAGGCTGCACAGTCTCCATATCCCACCCAGCTCCTCAGGACTGTGCATGTAGTGCAGCCAGTACACACTGTCCCAGAAGGAGAAGCAGCCCTCATCAGCTGTGTACAGGATGAAACATTAAATTCTTCTGTTCAGAGTATTAGGTGAGAAAACTAAAGTTTATCAATGTGTATTACTATGTAACATGCCTGATCAGAGCCAATTTTTGTTAAGTGGGTCAAGATTCAGAGTGAAAATAAAAATGATAAAGATTCCAAGCTAGCACTTTTATTCAACAGATCAATTTGGCATCAAAATATTATACGTTATATCAGACCTATGATTGTATCAATGTTTCCATTATTTTTATACTTTGACATTACTTGATGTTATTCTATCAGTTTAAGTCTAATGCATTATACCTTTTTATAACTGGATGATCCAAACAGTAAGGGATCCACATATGAGAAAACCCAGAGAATGGTTTTAGCTTTTTTTCAAAATCAGAATCTATAAAAATTCAACAACAATGGACATATTATGACCTTTTGGAATACATTAAGTTCTAAGAAAAAATGTATTTCTTGGGAAAATCCTATTATGGGACAGTTATTTCAAAAGTTCAAACAGGAATGGAGGCCAAGAATCTAATGTCATCTTTTTCAGGCTTTGAGAGGGTAGAAGTTGGCTTAATCAAACCAAATTTGCTTCATAGTCTCAGGAAAGATACGAAACAATAGATTGACCAAAAATTCCTATCTGCTTTAGAGTGATCTTTTGCAGAAAATTGAGACTGGTTTTGGCTGATTTAGAATGGGGGGAAGGGAAAGAGGGAGAAAATTAGATACACGTTGGCAGCATTCCATTTTTCTGTTTCTACTGTCATGAATTTTCAGAACATGAATTATAATAAATATAGGAGCCCTTCCAAATCTAATAAAAATGATTCTTTGATTACTTTCATTAATCAACTTCAGTCTTATATTTGTATATTCCAGAACATAAATGCTGGATTTTTGTTCAGTTGATCTCAAAGTAAGCAAATGCTACTAGAATTAAGTAGACTTTGTTCAGTTTTTCTTGTATGGTCCATTTAAACCTTTGACATTGTGAAAATTGAATTCTCTTAAGATCTTTAGTGGACTTGCAAGGAATGTAAAGATCACATTTTTTTTTAATATAAGGGACAGGAATTATACATCTTTAGCTGACATTAAAGAAGTACTTATTTAGCTCTCTCTATTTCCTTTTAATGTTTTATTTTCCGTCAGATTCTATTGGTTGCATGTGATGACTGGTTGTATAATTGGAAGTATGTGGTTCCTTTTATTGTTTTCTAGGCTCCTTATCATCTTATCATATGTATTTGTATTGATATGAAACATACAACGCCCACAGCTAATCACTGGAACCCCTTCTTGGAGTCATTTGGTGTTTTTTTAGCATCGTAATCAGAGTTTCCTTTATAGACCTTGAGAATAACCCCTTCAGAAAAAAACATATCACTCTATTTCTGAAAGATAGTAATTTGTGATATTATATTAGATACTTTATTACTCTGAATGTCAGTTTCTCATTAAGACTCAGTACCAGACATGAAAATATTGTTAATTATCTTTGGTGTGCCTTTCAGAATTTTTACTTCATGGTCTCTGAGAGTTCTGTAGACTCTGCCTGCTTCTTGCTTATAATAATTTTTCTCTTCAGTCCAACCCGTATATTAGTACTACTCATAGCTTTGTTATATTACCTTCTTCCAGTTTTTGTTAGATCTATGTTGCTCACAGAGTGCAGTCCAATTTTTGTGGCCTCAACTGTTAGCTCTCACCCTCTGCTTGTAATTCTTTCCTTGCTCCCCTGATGAAGCTGACTTTCCTGCCTTTACCTCAGTCGAGTGCACAGACCAGGTGTTTCAGTTTACTTTAATGCCTGTCTCCTCCTATATATTTAAATCTGTAGGAGCCAGATATTATGCATTGTCCTTTTGCCAGCACCTAACATGTTATCTGGTATATAACATCTCCATATTTATAGAATTTCTTTTGAAGGAGTATATATATTCATTCTTTAATCTCCTCATAGACCAATGAGTTCTCTAAGTGGACTACTTATGGAATGAAGTAATAAAAATTTAAATTAAAAAAAATTTAAAACATATTTTCTTATTGTAGAAATTTTTCTATATTTGTATGTATATATGTATATATTTGAATACATTCTTAATCATTCTTTTTATTTTTAAAAACACCCTTCTATTATCTGGTTATATATATTTTTTCTACTCCCAAATCTTATTTTAAAGCAGTCAAGGCTTTAATTAAATGCATTTTTAAAAAAGATTTTATTTATTTATCTTTAGAGGGGAAGGGAAGGAGAGAGGGAGAGAAACATCAATGTATGGTTGCCTCTCATGAGTTCCCAACTGGGAACTGGCCCGCAACCCAGGCATGTGCCCTGACTGGGAATCGATTGTCTGGTTCGCAGGCCCGCACTCAATCCGCTGAGCTACACCAGCCAGGGCCTAATTGAATGCATTTTATTCCCTGAAATTATTAGCTGTGATAAGGCAGAAGTTAATAATAGCAACACTCTTTGAACACTTAACAACTGCTGAATATAATTATTCAGGTTTTGCTATTATGTTGTTTCTTTCTATTATGTAGAAGGAGAGTAAAAGTGTTAAGTAAGTTTCAAACAAATTGTACGTAACTCTGAAATTTTAACATATTATAGGTTTTTCATTAATTTATTTAATGATTTCTTTTTTAAATTGAATTTTAATTACCCTAACTTTTTATTATGAACAATTTCAAATTATGGAAAAATTGAAATAGTACAATGAATATCTACTTACCATCCACCTAGGTGTTATTTTTTTCACTTATAATACAATTCCTTTATTATAATGATTTTTTAAATTTTAATTGATAGCTTTTGCCTTACTTGTTTTCTCTCTAACTGTACTTGAAAAGTACAGTTTTCTGCCTTTTACTCCCATTCAAGCCCACCCCCTAACCCTCCCACCTCCCCCCCCCCCCCCCGCCGTTTTCACCCCCCTTAGTTTTTGTCCATGTGTCCTTTATACTTGTTCCTGTAAACCCTTCCCCTTTCCCCCTGAAATTCCCTCCCCTCTCTTCTCTGGTCACTGTCAGCCTGTTCTCTATTTCAGTGTCTTTGGTTATATTTTGCTTCTTTGTTTGTTTTGTTGTTTAGGTTCCTGTTAAAGGTGAGATCATATAGTATTTGTCTTTCATCACCTGGCTTATTTTGCTTAGCATAATACTCTCCAGTTCCATCCATGCTGTTGCAAAGGGTAGGAACTCCTTCTTTCTTTCTGCTGCATAGAATTTCATTGTGTAAATGTACCATAGTTTTTGGATCCATTCACTTACTGATGGGTACCTAGGTTGCTTCCAACACTGGGCTATTGTAAATTGTGCTGCTATGATCATTGGGGTACATAGGTTCTTTTGGATTGGTGTTTCAGGGTTCTTAGGCTATAGCAGTGGAATTGCTGGGTCAAAGGGTAGATCCATTTTTAGTTTTCTTAGAAAATTCCATACTTTTTTCCATAGTGATTGTACCAGTCTGCAATCCCACCAACAGTGCACTAGGGTTCCCTTTTCTCCACAACCTCTCCAACACTTGTGTGTTGCTTTGTTATGTTGGTCGAGATACCATCTTGACCAGTGTGAAGTGGTATCTCATTTTGGGTTTTTTTTTTTTTTTTTGCATCTCTCTGATAGCTAGTGATATTGAGCATCTTTTCATGTGTCTCTGGATCCTCCGTATGTCCTCCTTGGAGAAAGTGTCTGTTCAAGTGTCCTTTGCCCATTTTTAAATTGGGTTGCTTGTCTTAGAGCATCCACCTAAGTTTTAATTGATAGCTTTTGCCTTACTTGTTTTCTCTCTATATATTTATTTATGCCATTTTTTTCTGTTTGGCAATTTGTCAAGTAAGTTGACATCATTATGGCATGTCACCCCTAAAGATTTCAATCTTCAACTTTTGAGAATAGAGATGTTATCCTTAATAACTATATTATTACTTCAAAGAAAATTAAAAAATAACTTGGCTATATCTTTTTTTACTTTATGACTACTTATTAATAAAAATCAAAGACCTTTTAAGGATTTTTTCTGTAGTTGTAAGTTAAGTCATACATATGACTTAAATTAATGTACAAGAGCTGTTAAAACACTATTTCATACATTTTACATATATTAATATCTGATACTCAATGAGGTGTAGATAATATTCCTATTTTACAGATGAGGAAACTGAGGCAAGGGGAGACCTCTAGTAAGTGGTGGAGATAGTGCTTTAATGTAAGCAGTTTAGTGCAAAGCAATGGCTTAATGATTTGCTATACTGCCTGTCAATTCACATAAATCACATGAATTATATCAGTTATTTACAATGAAGTAGTGACATGTCTTTTATTTTCTCAATTCCTTTGCTCATTTATTTTTATCTCATATAATTGCATATATTTATGTTGAAATAGATTAAGCTTTTCTTAATGGATTTTGGTATATGTGATGTGGTTTTACAAATTTAATTTTGACTCTGGTTTCATGTTATTAAAAGAAATAACAAAAATAAACCTCTGGTAAAATATATTCCTAAAATTGTCCCTTGATAAACTTGGAAGTTCATATACTAACCTAGCACAACTTTTTTCTCTTTAATATATATTGAAGCACTAAGATTAGCCTCTAAAAATGTATAATGTGTAAATTACCTCTAAAGCAGTGTAATGGAGCCCTCCAGCCTTGAGTTATTAAATGTGACATTGAATTATATTAATTAACTACTCTGACTCCTTTTCCTCATCTACAAAATAAAGATAACCTTATACAAAGTTATAACAACTAAAAGACACTTCCTGACAACTGAGTAGATACTCAACAAAACTGTTATATAGTCCTGCCACACATAACATTTCTACCAGCGATGGATATGACGTATATGATGTGTGTGATGGTGCGGGGCTAAATTTCCTGTAAGAAATTGAAGGATATATGGTTCAGGAGGAGTTTCTTTTTCTCTTGATGGGAACAGTACTTGGGCTTGGCAGTAGATTCCCACTTACTCAGAGTACCTCAATTTTGAGCCTACAGATTACATTCCAGGCAGACACTGACCTTTTTCAGCACAGAAAGCCTGTCCCTCCAGTTGTTACATATTCAAAGGGTATTACAACCATCTCAAATCCAGCTTGATCATCTTCTGAGTGCATTGCTGTAAATCCTTTGTTAAGGACCTAAGGTCCTGTAAGGACACAGGTCCACAGGCGCTATCTTAACAAGTATTGTGTCATTGCCACTTTAGTAAAACCTCTCTGTGATAGTGTGGGACCTACCTGTGCTTTGGAAATGTTTTCAGGTTGTAATGATGAAAGGTATAGATGGGTTTTATTTCTTCCATTAGTTTGATGACAGAGAGAGCCCTTTTTGCCAGGTAGGGTCATAGAACCAAAAACAAATTTCAGTCAAAATATTGAGTACTCAGTTCTAAACCCTTTCCATGTTAAATAACATGTTTTATCCTCATCTGAGGGAGAGAAACATGGACATGAGAGAGAAACATCTATCAGTTGCCTCTTGTATGCGCCCCAACTAGAGACCAACCCACAACCCAGGACTGTGCCCTGACTGGGAATGAAACCCACAGCCTTTCTGTGTATGGGATGATGCTCCAGCCAACTGAGCCACACTGGACAGGGCCAACCTCTTTTTTTCTTTTTTTAATGAATACCACAGAGTTTCCTAATCTGACCACCGCTCCAACATTCAATGGCCAAAACAACACTGCCATGACAATCCCCTGTGTTCCTTTATCTCTCAGCCTTGACTTATTCCTCATGATCTTCAGGCCACCTTTTACTCCCTCCTGACAGTCACTATTATAGTGATCTGTGCCTTACTCAGCAAGTTTCTCTTCAGTATTTCCAGTCAGTTCAGCTTACATCTCTGTTCATGACAGCTTCAATGTTCTATATCAGCTACATTGACAGCTACATTGACAGCTTCAATGTTCTATTTATGACACCATTGGAAAGAAATAGTGGAAAGGTTTGTGGAACAGTGTTTATAAAGCCTACAGTAGTGTGTAGTAATGTCCTAGGCCTTCATATTATCTCACCACTTACTGACTCGCCCAGAGCAACTTTCAGTCCTGTAAGTTCCACTCATGGTAAGTACCCTATCTAGGTCTACCATTTTATATTTTATACCATATTTTTACTGTACCTTTCTGTGTTTAGATACACAAATATTTACCATTGTGTTAGCTGCCTATAGTGTTCAGTACAGTAATATGCTATACAGGTTTGCAGACTGGGAGGAATAGGCTATACCATATACCCTCGTTATGTGGTAGGCCATACCTAGATTAATGTCAGCAATTTTCAACCTTTTCTATCTCATAACACACATAAACTAATTACTAAAATTCTGTGGCATACCAAAAAGTATATATTTTTTGCTGATCTGACAAAAATAGGTATCATTTTGATTGACTTACAACAAATAAAATAATAAGTAATTACATACCCTTTTTGCTTCAGAGTGACTTTTGAAAATATCAGGTACCTATACTTGTATGTAAGGATTTCTGATACCAAGAATTACCAAATTAGATGCAGCCTTATTATGCCACATGACCAATACATATGGCATACAATACTATTATATGACATATATGAATGGTTCAAGACAGGGTATTCACACTGGTCAGCTACTGTTGTGTTGGCTGTGGTCATTTTTTAATTGATAATCTAAAGGAAAAGAGGCTGGTGCCCCTGACTAACTAATCAGATATTGCATGTTTAAAAAATTCTTGTGCCACACCATTTGAAAATTGCTGATTTATATAAATGCACTCTGATGTTCGCACGACAACATCATATAATGGTGCATTTCTCAGAATATATCCCTGTCATTACACAATGCCAACTGTATTGTATATCTTTCTTAGCTTCAGAAAGAGGAATTTTAAATTACCAGTATTTTACCAGCTGGTTACAAGCTTAGGAGATTTTTTAAAGGTTTTATTTATTTATTTTTAGAGAAGGGAAAGGGAGGGAGAAAGAGAGGAAACATCAGTGTGTGGTTGCCTCTCACATGGCCCCTACTGGGGACTTGGCCGGCAATCCAGGTATGTGCCCTGATTGGGAATCAAGCCAGCCAGCATTTGGTTCCTAGTCTGTGCTTAATCCACTGAGCTACGTCGACCAGGGCAGGAGATTTTTTTAAAGTAGTTAACTATAACATAACCTTTTTTATATAGTGTAATTTCACCAGATGCAACTGGAAGCTTGTTAAATAAGAAAAATATTAAAAATTCCTGCAGTTGGGAAAAGGTTGCATAATATTGTCCTTTAATCTCTGAATTTTTTATAAGTAAAAATTGTTTTAGAATTTGTCTAAATAAACCAGTATATTTACATCCCACATAAGGATATATTTCCTGGCAGATGACAATCAGGTATTTCAATAAAGGGACATTTTTTTTCCTAATTTGAATAAAGTCTGTAGTGTTAGCTCTGATTAGCAGTATGAAAAATTTCCAAGCACTTTATTGCACTTTATCTCTTGTGCCAGAGACAAGAGAAGGAAAGAGGATGGGAAGAGGGGTGTACTAAAGATATGTAGGTATCTACAGTTTAAAGATATAATAGTAAATATTCACCTATAGCTGAAGTTATTTGAAAACTTAGGAAATAACAGTGTGTTATAATGGTTAACCACAAGGCTCTGCAGTTGGATGACCTTTTATCTAACTGGTCACCTGTGCAAACTGTTCAACTTTATGCATTATTTTTTCCACATGTAATATGGGGATAATAGTACTTCCAGAGCTGTAAGGTTATACATAATTATAGCTACAATCTGTATGCTTACTGTATGCCAAATACTATTTTATCTATATGTACGTGTACATGAACTCTTGGCATGGGAAGCCCTTGAATCTTTTTTTTTTTAATGGTGCCGTGGCTAGCTCAGTAGATTGAGCGCGGGCCTGTGAGCCAAAGGATCGAGGTTCAATTCCCAGTCAGGGCACATGCCTGGGTTGCAGGCCAGTTCCCAGCAGGGGACGCATGAGAGGCAACCATACATTGATATTTCTCTCCCTCTCTCCTTCCCTTCCCCTCTAAAGATAAATAAAATCTTTTAAAAAATGGTATTTAGCTATAGGTTCAGGTACCATACTCAGGCTCAGATTCCACACAAGATAATCCTGATCCAAGTAGGCAGGGAGAGAAGGGAGGCACAGTGTATTTTGGAAAAGCTCCCTAGCTCCCAAAGTTATTGTGTATCCTTCCATTTCATCCCTGCCCGCATGATAATATTAGTATATCCAACCTTTGTTCTTAGCCACACCCTCCCGCCTATTATATCTTCACTCTCTGACTTACAGTCTTCTTCTAATGCTGTCCTTCACAAGATCTGCTAATATTCTGCTGTAGACTGATCTTGACAATGGTGACTTTGGTGGCAGTCTGAACTTGGGAGTCAGTATCTTGCATGAATGCGTGAGCTCTAAGTCACCACTCTGTGTCTTTCCATTTCCTTTGAACTTCTGATTTACATTCAGGGTTTTTTTTCAATCTTTCTACGCACCACATTTGTTTTCTCCTCCACAGTTTCATTTCTTACATATACGACAGACCACTGTAACTGTAATTTACTAAAATTTACCTTGTAATAATCTGGCAATAGTTAACACTTGGTGTATGGGGACTAATCTAGCTGTTAACCATTTGAAGTAGCAATAGTTTATCTTTTGTAAAATAGCTTTACAGTATTCAGAGGAAACACAGTTGAGATCCAGATGCTGAGTTTTTTCAGCTACATTTGTTTTTTATTAACAATGGATGTAACTATAAATTTTGCAGCTTCAGACTTTTAAAATTTGATTGATTGATTGACTATCATTTATGTACCTCTTTACTCAATAAGTGAGATTAACAACATTAAATAAAATGGATTTTATGTTGAGTGTGATTAAATTGTAGCTTTATGATTAAAATTTTAACAAACATCTGAGCTGAGAAAACTGCTAAAACACACCTCTATTTATTTGACCAAAGCTTGTCTTTATTTTTTATTCTCTCTGCCAGCCTAAAGAACCTCACAAGGTAATTATATTCATGACTTGTTATGTAATATGATAGGAACTGAACTGTTAAAATTCTTCTGATAATTCTGTCACATGAATTTAAAAGGCTGAGGTGGGTTTTTTTTTTAGTCAAACATTTTTTCCTCTATATAGAAAAACAAATTGATGCAATTATAATCATATGAAGTTTGGTAATTGTGGATGAGTATGTTGATGTCTTTATCCCTCAAAAACTAAAGTGCTGTATTTTGCCATGTATAATGCACACCCATGTTTTTGGCCCAAACTTTCAGGAAAAAAATCTTTAATTTTAATTCAGTTTTTTATTAATTTATATTTAGATTGTTGGTTTTTGTACTATAAAGGAATTTTAGCATTTACTTTTGAACCTATGTCACAACAAATTTTATGTAACAAATAATTACAAGACACAACAACAGATACAAGGTACAAGAAATTTTATATAACAGTAACAAATTAATACTACCTATGTAAAATGCTCATCCTTATTTTTTCCTCAAAAATTTAGGCAAAAAGTGTGCATTATACACAGTAAAATACAGTAATGAGAGTGATTCACTATGTTTGTTTTAAAATTCCTAATTTTCTTTCAAGCAGCTTATACGTAACTTTCATGCTAAACATTTTGGTATCTCCCTCCTTCCCCAACACAATCACTTCCCCATTTGCGTTAATGTGGTACTTTGTACAGACTTTTTTGAACCAGATACTATCATAGTTAACGGCCTGAGAGTTTCATTTTGGATATTTCTGTATGTACAGTGTTTACTACAGGATCCAGCACAATGTTTGTTTTGTTGTGTTGAAAATACATAACATAGCATTTGAAATACATAATTTGTATTTTGGCAAAAAGACTTGTCAGTGTTGAAGTTTTAAATGATGTGGACTATGTTAATTTTCTCAAATTTATTTCTGAATCTCAATAGGACTATACAAGCTCCAGCCCAAGTTCCAGTGGTTGTATCTCCTGGGAATCAGCATTTGCACACAGTAACACTCCAGACAGTGCCAATCACAACAGTTATAGCCAGCACAGATCCATCGTCGGGTGCTGGGTCTCAGAAATTTATTTTACAAGCCATTCCACAATCACAACCCATGACAGTGCTGAAAGAAAATGTCATGTTACAGTCTCAGAAGCCAGGTTCTCCTCCTTCGATTGTCTTGAGCCCTGCTCATGTACAGCAGGTTCTCACCAGCAATGTGCCGTCCATTTGCAATGGAACCGTGAGTGTGGCTTCATCTTCATCCTTCAGTGCTACTACACCTGTGGTGACCTTTTCTCCTCGCAGTTCACAACTGGTTGCCCACCCACCTGGCACTGTAATCACTTCAGTTATCAAAACTCAAGAAACAAAAAGTCTTACACAGGATGTAGAGAAAAAGGAGGTTGAAGATAATTTGAAAGAAGACACTGAGAAGACTGAACAACAAGCACAGCCTTACGTGATGGTGGTTTCCAATTCCAGTGGGTTTACCTCTCAGGTAGCTGTAAAACAAAATGAACTGCTGGAACCCAACTCTTTTTAATTCAAATAACCAAAAGAATTATGGATGCTTGTTTTTTTAATTGAACATTTCCAATTGAATGCAAACTATCTGATTCTAAGACAATTTCTAAAGATGTTCCTAATTTTGTAGTTGTTAAAAAGAATAGAGTTAATTTTGACTTTGTTAGATGAGAGAGGAAAACCACACTGTTTTTCTTCGTTTGCCAAATGTTTCAGAATGCAGTTGTGAAGCAACAGGCGTTTTATACTATGAAGACATTCTTTTGAGATTTTTTTTTAGTTGTGCTATATCATAAGCATTTTAAAGTTCTTTTTAAATTTTACATTGTATTATCTTTTCTTATTGTTTTGTAAATACAGTACTTACATAGAAGATAACAAGAAACTTAATATAGGAACTATTTTCATTCCACTTGTGTTAAGTCTTTACTCTTTCAAATGCTAGATACCTATTTTATGCTTTGTTAAAATTATGGTTTCCCTAGATTGATTTTCAGTTGAATACAGTTGCACTGTATATTGAACTATGATATGTAAAATATGACATTAAAAATTGCAATGTGCCCATGGTGTGGCTGAACCTTTTTCAGAAGCAGGATGGTATAAAAACAGCCTAAAAGTGGCTCGCCCACTAACTAGTTTTGTATCCTTGGGCAAGCTACTTGTTCTTTTTTGGTTTCATTTCTCTCATGAAAGAAGGAATGCATTTGGATTAGAGAAGATGATCTTCAATTTTCTTTCTAGTTCTAAATTTTATGATTCCAACTCTTATATTTAAAAATTGTATCAATTAAAACATTATCAGCCAATTTTCTAATGTAAGTATAGTTAAAATATTGCAGAAAATAAGTGGCCATACAAAATTCATTCTTCTATTATTTGTAACATTGCTATTAAACTGAATTCTTCCTAAATACTTTGTTCATTAACTCTTTAGGCCCTTGTGCACTGTTGTCTATTAGTAAACTTAGGTGGTTGAGTGCTAAATGATAAACTGCTGTTCTGAAAGAGTCAAGACTCTTTCTCAGAGGCCCAGAAAGCAACCAAGCCCTGGGCTACTGTTTGAGTAGTCATTTGCTATAAAAGCATAAGTGCTTTATATTTTGGATCTTTTTTTAGTTGGGAGTGGGGGAGATTGCATACAAAGATAATATACATATATATCCAAGTTTCTGGAATAATTTTTAGATAACTTTTTCAGCTGTAAATAATGTATATTTAATTTCACAAAAATTGTTTTCTGCAAATTTTCTAGTATAAGAAAAATTTTTGTAGATGAAAAAATCATTTTGTTTAGATGTCTAATGTTACATGTTTTCATATTACAGAGTGAATTTGTATTTAAACAAAAACTTAAATTTTGGAATCCTCTAAACAGTTTTGTACCTTAAATTGGTATTAAATAAATCATGTAAAAATTCTCAGTGTTTGTGTTTTCAAGCAAATGTTTCATAAGAACAAGTATACAGAAAATGTTTCTAGTATTTACAGTGTTGGTAAATGTTTATATAACAGATCTCATTAGTTAGAATTGCAGATTGTTATCCTCTCATTTTTCCTTTCTACCAAGCCAAATGGCAGTTTCCAGACATCACACCATGGATCAGAACACCCCAAAAGTTTGAAAATAATAAAACGTTTTCAGTGATAATATTAAACATAATTTTAAAAACAAGTTTTCTAACTAGAAATTGTATCAGTTAATTGGTTAGCAGAATAGAATAGAGTAAGAGAAACAAAATATAAGAAAATTCAAATCTCAATCTTATACCTCTCTATCCAGAAGTTACTTTCACTTATTCATTTTATTTATTTGTTTTTAGAGAAAGGGAGGGAGAAAGAGAGGGAGAGAAACATCAATTTGTGGTCGCCTCTCCCATGTCCCCAACTGGGGACCTGGCCCATAACCCAGGCATGTGCCTTGCCTGGGAATCAAACTGGTGACCCTTTGGTTCACAGGCCAATACTCAACCCACCTAGTCACACCAGCCAGAGCCACTTACTCGTTTTCTCATGACAGTTAATACTCTTCCAAAATACAATTTTAAGAGGAGCATTTTTACCTCTAAAGATGGAGAATGCTGAGAAGGATTGTAATGAACAGGCCTTGCTGTTTCCCCAGTTCACTGCCATTTGCTCATGCCCCTTTGTTCTATTGTTTTTTCAACAACTTTCCACTCTTCATCAAACCTAGTATGAAAATACTCATGCTTAACCATTTCTTTGAGTCTTCGTTTCTTTATGAAGGCTCCCGTGTCACATAAAACTAATATTAAATAAATTGGCATGCTTTTCTCCTTGAAAACTTTTTTCTCCCCCAGAACTCTCTCTAGCTGTGCATCCCCTAACGTAATCTCATCATACTAAAAACTGAATAGGAGCATAGCTCTCACTCAGTACTTGGCCTTTGTACATTAAATCATTAATCAACATGTATTAAGAGAAGCACCTGTGATATGACTGTCACTGTCCTTAACCTGTTTTTTTTACTTTCTATTCATTCTTTAGTCCTCTTTAGTATTGCATTTGCCCTCATTATTACCCTGAAATTACTGTTGCAAAGGTCACTAAATAGTGATCAATTTTTATATGGCAGATCTCCATCCTTGTCTTCCTTGACCTCTCTAGCATTTGATAACCTTTTATAACTCACTCTTCCTTTAAACTCTCTATTGCCTTCACTTTAGTGTCCAAATAATCCATGTCCTCCTCCTGCCTTTATAATAACTTTTTAGTGTTCCTCTTGAGTTTCTCCAGAGACTTTTTCAAAGGTTGGAGTTCCCTCAGGTTTTATCTGTGGTCACTGTGCTTTTCATTCCCTTTGCTTCACTTTGTCCACTTCCAGTCTGTTCTCCTTAATGCTACTGTAGTGCCAGTTTAATTATGTCAAGCCCTTCAGTGGTTCCTTACTGTCCTCAGATAGTGTTGAGGCCCTGCATGGTGTCAACCTCTTCTTCTCCTGCCAGCCTTATCTTCAAATTTTACTCTCCAAATCACACTGTCAGGATTGGGATTCTTTAAATTGCAAGAAAAAAATAATTCAAAATTACTAAATAATACAAAACAAGAAATCTGGAACTAGGAGTTTTCCAGGTTGGTTAATTCAGGAGCTCAGTAGCAATACTAAACAATGAGATTTCTTCCATTTTTCTGCTTTACCATCAAGATTTTGCTTTAGTTGCCATGATGACTCTTTCCATGGTTGCAAGATAGCTGCCGTAATTCCGTATGTGTTTCCGTTTATCAGTAAGAAGACTTTTCCCAGAACATCCTGAACAGTCATCTCTTCACATCTTACTGGCTAGATTGGTCATATACCCCTTAAACCAATTACTGGCCAAAGAAGCAGGATTATGGATTTAGTCATGTATTAGGAAGATAGACAGCTAAATAAAATTGGGGCCCCATAACTAGGAATAAGGGTGGAATGGTACAGCCCACTGTCACCTGTACACATATTTCTTCTTATACGTACACCTTCAAAAATGTTCATACCTACAAGAAACACATTCTTTCCCAAAGGGTGATCAGTCAAGTATCATTCAAGACTAGGCTCATCAAGGTGATATGCAATCCTCTTTTATCAAATCAGCTGTGCCTCCCTAGTTCTTGTCTTCACAGCCACATCCAGTGTGAGGTCTGGTGAGAGAAACATCAATTGGTTGCTTTCTCATACATGCCCCAACTAGGGAATGAACCTGCAACCTGGGTATGTGCCCTGAATGGAAATGGAACCATCAACCACTTGGTTATGGGATGACACTCTAACTGAGCCACACCAACCAGGGTTAGAATATACTTCTTGATGGTTTAAGTTTCATGTCCTGACTGAGTCCCTACTTTTCCAGCACTGTGTCCTCAGTGCCCTCCATTCTGCCTCTTCTATCTGGCTTGTTATACATTCTAGGGTCTATTTTGTAGTATTCCAGTTCCAAATACCAAATTGTCGGTTGGGTTCTTAGTTGTTAGCAACAGTGATGGATGCTGGTTTTCAGCATAAAAGATTTTATTAGAAGAATATTGTGCAGCTCACAGAATAGACAAGGACTAGAGAATCAAGGCCAATCTAAGTCACATAGCTAGGAACAAATTGCAAAACTACGTGCACAACTGGTCAGATGAGGAAATTGTAGCCACTGTTCCCAAGCATTAAACACTGAGTTTTGTACCACTGTCTCTAATGCTATAGAAATTTTATTTTGATATAACTTCACCTACAGAGTATTAACCAAGGTTCTTTTTGTATGCATGTATCAACTAGCTACTAACTTATGTGACTGGCAGAGCCTAGGTCAAGTGTCCAGGTCTTTAACTCCAAGGAAAGTTGAGAAAGCAAATTCAGCTTCTCAACTGTTTGGCATTTCAGCTCCCATACAGGGAGTTGCCACAACGGAGCTAAGATGTAGGGAATTCCCCCAAACATAGAAGGGAGCTTAGAATCTGTGCTGCCCCCCAAAAGGACCAATCTCCTACGTAAGGGCAAATCCAGATTTTGTGGGGCCCGCATTTATACAATTTGGTGATTGAGTGGATAAGGGGGCCTTATTTCAGAAAAACACAAAATTAGAATACCAAATTAGATAGAGGGTTTGAAGCAGCTTATGAAAATAGCCCTGAAGTGCCCTGGCTGGTGTAGCTCAGTGGATTGCGCGCGGGCCCGCAAACCACACGATCGCGGTTCGATTCCCAGTCAGGGCACATGCCTGGGTTGCAGGCCGGTTCCCTGCAGGCCAGTTCCCAGCAGGGGACGCACAAAAGGCAACCATACATTGATGTTTCTCTCCCTCTCTCCTTCCCCCCTTCCCCTCTAAAGATAAATAAATATAATCTTAAGAAAGAAAATAGCCCTGAAGCTATAATTCTCAACTCTTTGTGTTCCTTCTTTCCAGACCTCTGAGTTTGCCATCACTCTGCTTGGCACAGGTTATCTTATTCTATTTGGCTAACTCCTCCCTGTTCTTTAGGCCTCAGCTTAGACATTATTTCCCCTGAGAGCTTTCTCTGAGCCCTTAAAACCTTGCCACTGCTGTGATGGAGCCCTTTAATTTCTCCTGTTTGGGCACATATGACACTAATTATCTGCTGATATGTGTCACACCAACACTAGATTATGAAGAGGAAATATTGTAGTCATTTTACTACCCTCAATCCCAAGCATAATATCTATAGATAGTAGATACTCAATAGTTATTAAATATGTGACTACACTACATATTCTCCTGTTTTCATGCCTATTTCTCATGTTGCTAACTACTATCTGATGATTATCAATTCTTTTTTGAAATGTTTTTATTTATTGACTTTTTGAGAGAGAGAGAAACATCAATTTGTAGTTCCACTTACTTCTGCATTCATTGGTTGATTCTTGCATGTCCCCTGATCAGGGATCAAACCCGAAACCTTAGTGTATTGGGATGATGTTCTGACCAACTGAGCTAACTGGCCAGGCCTGATTATCAATTTTTTAATGCAGCTCTGAACTTATTTTTAAAATGTCTTCCTAAAGCTGTAATTGATATATAATAAACTGTACATATTTGAAGGGTATAAACTCATGAACTCATCACCATAATCGAGCAGTGAACTTATCCATATGTTTGGGTTAACTTTACCCTAAAGGTTTCCATGTGCCTCTTTATAACCACTGCTTTCTCGATGTTCCTCCCTGCTTTTGGCCCATTTTGCCCCTCAAACCACCACTGATATGCTTTCTGTCACTATATATTACTTTGCATTTTCTAGAATTTTATGTAAATGGAATCAAATATTATGTACTATACTTGTCTGGCTTATTTTACTTATCATAATTATTTTGATACTCATCCATGTAGTGTGTATCATTCCTTTTGTTGCTGTGTCACATTCCAAGGGTATATTACAGTATGTTTCCCTATGCACCTGTTGATGGACATTTGGGTTGTTTCTAGTTTTCAGCTATTACCATTAAATGTGCTATAAATATTTCTGTACAATTCATTGTATGGGTATGTATTTTCATATCTCTTGGGCAAATACCTAGGAGTCATCTGTATGTGTGATATGATATTGTACCATTTTACATTCCCACCAGCAGTGTATGACTCTTACAGTTGCTCCATATCCTCTTCAACACTGTCAGTCTTTTATATCTTAGCCATTTTAATGAATTTGCACTGATATTACATTGTGTTTTTAATTTGCATTTTACTAATGACTAAGGATTTTGAACACCTTTTTTTTGTGATCCATGCATGAATCTTCTTAGATGGAGAGATTGTTTTAAAAATTTTTGCCTATTTAAATTCTGTTGTTTTCTTGTCAGTTTTGAGAAATCTATATATCCTGGATACAAGCATTACTGGTCCTAAGTCATGTGCCAGAAAATTGAAAAGGTCGAAACTCAAAGTATCAGTTTGGAGTAAGGACAAGTTTTTTGATCAAGAGGGTGCCAACCAAGAAGACAGGAGACCTAATCCCCAAATCCATATTAAGAAAGCAGACTTTAGGCTTCTTTTATGAGGGAAAATAGGAGGGCTGTTTTTGTAAAAACTCAAGACCTGAGCAGAATTCCTCTACTGATTAGCGTGTCAAAACCAGGAGCTATTAGCCTGAAGGTCATGGGAACAACTCAGACTTAAACAAGATGGAGTCAGAAAGACCAAGCATTTTACTCTGTTACACAAGCTCTTCATCAGACATAGAATTTGTGAATATTTTCAAAGTGCAGACACTTTTTAATTTTGGTAAAATCTAATTTATCAATTTCTTTTATGGATCAAGAACACATGGCTTTTGGTGTCATGTCTAAGAAATCTCTGCTTAATCTGAGGTCACAATAATTTTCTTTCTTCTTGAAGTTTTATAGTTCTGAGTTTTACCTTTAGGTCCAAGATCCATTTTAATTTTTGTAGATGGTGCAAGGTATGTATTGAAGTTCACTGTCTTGCTTTTGTATATCTAATTTGTTGAAAAACTATTTTTTAATGGAAAAATCTAAAAAGACCATCCTTTCTACCTTGAATTACCTTTGGACCTTTGTTGAAAATCAGTTGTCCATATTTGTATGGGTATATTTATGGACTCCATTTTGTTCTATTGATTTACTATCTTTTGTGCCAATACAGAATGATGTGTTAAAATCAGGTAGTGTTAATTATCAAACTTTGTTACATTTGCAATTTTATTGGGCTGTTCTGTTTTGGGCATTTCATTTGAATTTCAGGATCAGGTTTTTTTAATTTCTAAATGGGGAAAAACTTTCAATTTTGCTTGGGATTATGTTGAATCTACAGACAAATTTAGGAAGAGTCAACATGAGTTGGTCTTTGGACTCATGAGTATAGAGTGCCTCTCCATTTGTTTAAGTGTTCTTTAATTTCAGTAATGGTTTATAATCCTCAATGTATACATTTTGCAATACTATGTCAGATTTATTTTTCAGTATTTAAAATTCTTTTGCTTTGTAAAGGTCATGATTTAAAAAATTTTTAAGTTGTTGATATTTTTTTATTTTAAATATCCTCCCTTATTTTACTGAAGCATAAAGTGTACAATTCTTAGGTGTGACTTGATAAAATTTTACATCTGAACACACTGGCACAATTACCACGCAGGTCAAGCTATGTAACATTCCTGTATCCACAAAGCTTCCTTCATGGCCTTTCCCAAATAAATCACTGATGGCAGATAAATCTCTGATGCCCCTCAGAGTAGGTTTTTTTAAAAATATATATAAATGGAATCAGTCTGTATTCTGTCTGGTTTCTTTAACTCATCATCCTTATATATACTGGTATTCATTATTCTTTTAATTATTAAATCATTTTTTAAAATACAGTTGACATGTATTATTGTATTAGTTTCAAGTGTACACCCGGTGAGTGGACATTATATAACTTACTGTTGATCATCCTAATATATCTAGTACCCATCTGACACTTCATTTAGTTATTACAATATTATTAACTATATTCCCTAGGCTATACTTTACATCCACATGACTATTCTGTAACAAGCAATTTGTACTCATAATCCCTTCACCTTTTTTATGCATCCCTCCAACACCCCTCCCATCTGGCAAGTTTCAAAATGTTCTGTGTATCTGAGTTTATTCCCATTCTGCATGTTCGTTTGTTTGATTTTTTAGATTCATTTGATGATAGGTATGTACTTATTACCATTTTTGTGTATATATAAATATATATTTATCTTTTTTTATTTCTTAAAGAAGATTCTTTAACATTTAATATAATGGCTTAGTGGTGATGAACTCCTTTAGCTTTTTCATGTCTGGGAAGCTCTTTATCTGTTTTTTGATTCTACATAACACTTTGCTGGGTAGAATAATCTTGATTATAGGTTTTTTCTTTTCATCACTTTGAATATTTCTTGCCAGTCCCTTCTGATCTACAAGTTTCTGTTGAGAAATCAGCTGACAGTATTATGGGTGCTTCTTTGTAGGTAACTAACTGCTTTTCTCTTGCTGCTTTTAAGATTTTGTCTTTGGACTTCTGGCCAAGATGGAAGTGTAGGTAGATACACTTTGCCTCCTTGCACAACCAGAAGGACAACTACAAATTTAAAAACAAAAAATAACCAGAACTGCCAGAAAATCAAACTGTATGGAAGTCCAACAATCAAGGAGTTAAAGAAGAAACATTCATCCAGACTGGTAGGAGGGGTAGAGACAAGCAACCAGGTTGTAGAGGACACCCAGCAAAGCGGGGACTGGAGGACCAGATAGGCGAGGCTGTGGCTGGTGGTGCCACACTGGCATGCTGATAAGCCAGGAGGAACAACAGGAGTGGGACACACTGTACAACCCAGGGTTCCAGCACAGGAAAAAAAAACCCCTCAAAACCTCCGGCTATAAAGATCTGTGGGGATTGTGGTGGGAGAAATGCCCAGCCTCATGGGTATTAGATCCACAGGGTCCTAGAATGTACACAAACCCACCCACCTGGGAAGCAGCACCCAAAAGGCCCAGTTTTCTTGTGAGTAGTAGTAGAAGTGACAGAAAGCCAGCTGAGAGCCAACCAAGCACCATTGTTCCCTTTCTGATCCCTCCCCCACATACAATACCACATATGCAACAATGTAGGTTGCCCTGCCCTGGCAAATACCTAAGGCGCTCCCCCTTACATTGTAACATCTGCACGGAAACAAAATATCATGGCCCTAATGAGAGAACAGATCAAAACTCCAGAAAAAGAACTAAGCCATGAAGAGATAGTCAACCTATCAGATGCAGAGTTCAAAACACTGGTAATCAGGATACTCAGAAATAGTTGAGTATGGTCACAAAATGAAGGAAAAAAAGTGAAGGTTATACAAAGTGAAATGAAAAATGTACTGGGAACCAACAGTGAAGGGAAGGAAATCGGAACTCAGATCAATAGTTTGGAGCAGAAGGAAGAAATAAACATTCAATCACAACAGCATGAAAAACAAGAAAATTGAAAGAAAATGAGGAAAGGCTTAGGAACCCCCGGGACAACTTTAAACATTCCAACATCTGAATAATAGGGGTGCCAGGAGAAGACGAAGAGCAAGAAATTGCAAACTTACTTGAAAACATAATTAAGGAGCATTTATCCAATCTGTCCAAGGAAATAGACTCTCAGGCAGTCCAGGAAGCTCAGAGAGTCTCAAAGAGGTTGGACCAAAAAAGAAACACACCTAGGCACATTATAATTAAATTACTCAAGATTAAAGATAAGGAGAGAATCTTAAAAGTAGCAAGACAAAAGGAGAGAGTTACCTACAAAGAACTGCCCATAAGACTATATGCTGATTTCTCAAAAGAAACCTTACAGGCAAGAAGGGGATGGAAAGAAGTATTCAAGTCATGAAAGGCAAGGACCTACATCCAAGATTACTCTATCCAGCAAAGCTTTCATTTAGAATGGAAGAGCAGATACAGTGCTTCCAAGATAAGGTCAAGTTAAAGGAGTTCAGCATTACCAAGCCCTTATTATATGAAATGTTAAAGGCACTTATCTAAGAAAAAGAAGATCAAAACTGAACAGTAAAGTGACAACAAACAACTATCAACAAATGAACCTAAAACAAAAAAACAAACAAAGCAAACAACTGGAACAGGAACAGAATCACAGAAATAGAGGTCACACAGAGGATTATCAGCAGGGAGGGGGAGGGGAGAGAATAGGGGAAAAGATACAGGGAATACGAAGCATAAATGGTAGGTACAAAGTAGACGGAGGTTAAGAATAATATAGGAAATAGAGAAGCCAAAGAACTTATATGTATGATCCGTGGACATGAACTAAGTGGGTTGGGGAGAGAGATGGGAGGAATTGGTAGTGGGAAGGCAGGTCAGTTGGGAATAAAGTGATCTGTAGATGGCGCCTATTTGCACTCCACTTGGAGGTACCCAGGTGAGGGCAAACTGTAAACCTAGGCCAGCTGCTTCTGCTGCTGAGCCTGGAGTCCTTAAACAAGAGGTATGTGGCTCAGTGAAACCAGATGCTGCTTGTTTGAGAGATTTTATGAAAGTTTGAGGCATGAGCCAAGAAAGGCCAATTTTATGGAAAATCCACTGGAAACCACTCGGGTGGACCTGAAAGTTGGGTGGGGCACGTCCTCTGGTAATCTCCAGGGATGGCAAACAGTGTAAGCCAGGTAAATGGAGTCTCAGATATGGCACCTCCTGCCAGATCTGTGGGGGAAGGACTCATCAACAGAACAACGGCCAGCACATCTGTCTGGGAGAAAGATGCTTTCCCCTACCTCTCTGATGCCAGACAATTCATTCCCTCCTCTGTCTCTGATACCTTTCAAGCTGCTTTCCCAGCTTGAAAGTTATCAAGGGAGTGAGTCCTAGTAAGTCTGTGTGTGGACCCTTAGAGGAATTTCCTGGGGCACTTAGTGCCCTCTATCTCTCTGAGCCTTGATCCCTGCTGAATTTTATAGTCAGAAGTTATGGTGACCTCTTCTCTTGGAAGTGGAACCCTGGGCTGGGGACCCTGGTATTGGGTTGGTACCCCTTGCTCCTTAGAGAAAACCTCTGCAACCAAGATATTCCTGTAAATTCTCATTTACCACATGGGGTTGGGGTGTGAGACCAGCCTGTTCCACATCTCCACCCTTCCTAACCAGTCTTAATGTGGATTCATCTTTAATTCCTTAGTTGTAGGACTTCCATTCAACCAGATTCAGGCACTTGTGAATGATGGTTGTTTTGTAGTTTAGTTGTAATTTTCATGTGGTTGTGGGAGGAGGCAGGTATTGCATTTATTTATGTTACCATCTTGACTGGAAGTTCACAGACTGCCCAGAGACTTGAGCAAGCTCCTCATTTGCAAGTGAATTCCTGAAAACAAAGGGGCATTCTTTCCCCACCAGTAAAAATATCTGCCTATGCCAATGCCCCCAGGCAGGGAAACAGGGCCCAGAGCCCCCTGGGGGCATCATAAACAGTATTGGTGGTGTCCTCTTGCATGCCCCGTTGAGACCCATCTACCAAAAGGTTCACAATAAAGCACACAGGTGCATCAGGCACCCAGCCACTCTTCTTCTATGTACTGGTATGGTAGTTCATTCTCAATCATTGCTTTTTAGTATTTTTGTGCTATGAGAAGAACATTTGGGTTATTTCCAGTTTTTGGTATGTTAATAATGCTGCAATCTATATTCTTGTACAGGAACATAAGTACTCTTTTCACTTGGGTATATACCCGGTAGTAGAATTATTGGGTAACAGGGTAGATGCATGACTAGTGTTAGTTGATGATATCAAGTTTTCTAGAGTAGTTTTACCAAATTATGCCAATAGCAATATATAGTGCTCCATATCCTTACCAATGCTTGATACTGAAATTCCTTTTAGTTTCTATAAGATTTTATTTATTTATTTTTTAGAGGGGAATAGAGGGAGAGAGGGAGAGAAACATCAATGGTGGTTGCCTCTCACACACCCCCAACTAGGGGCCTGTGCCCAAACCAGGCATGTGCCCTGACTGGGAATCGAACCAGAACCCCTTTGGTTCACAAGGTGGCACTCAATCTACTAAGCCACACAAGCCAGGGCAGTATTCCTTTTAATTTTGACCATTCTGGTAGGGATGTTTAGTACTGAGTTGTGATTTTAACGTTCCTGATATTGATATAGAATTTCCTTTCATATGCATATTGGCTATTTTTAGAACATTTGAATATCAATGAATATAATTCACATTAACATATTAAAGAAAAATATATATGAACATTTCAACGAAGGTATTTGATAATGAAGATTTTCCACTGATGTTATAATGAAACAGGAAGTCCATTTTTACTATATTCAAACTACAGTAGACTTCCTATCCACTGACAGATTGCATGGAAAAGAAATAAATTTATGATTGCACAGAAAGATGTTAAATAATCTCTATTCATAGATGACAAGACTGTGATCATAGAAATTCTGAAAGAATCTACAAAATATTATAAATAATAAGAGAACTTAGCAAGATGGCTGACTATAAAGTCAATATATAAATATCAGTAGTGTTTCTATATACCGCAACAAACAAGTAGAATATAAAAAATGTTAAATGCCATTTAAAATAGCATAAAAAACCCAAACACCCAGGAATAAATCTAATGAAGGATATTTAACACCTTTACACTGCAAACTACAAAACATTGCTGAGAGAAATTAGCAACCACTTAAATAAATGGAGCGTAGTACAATATTCATGGGTTGGAGGACTCAATATTAAGATGTCAGTTTTCCCAAACAGACTTACAGAGCCAATGTAAGCCTAATTAAAATCCCAGCAGCGTTTTGTTTTTGGAAACTGACAAGCTTAGTATAAAATATATAAATAAATGAAAATAATTTTGTAAAGTTTGTAAAATAATGGAAATACAAAGGATTTAGAAGATCCAATAGGACTTTATCAACAATCAAATGATACAGGACTTTAAGATGTATTATAAAGGTACATTGATTAGAACACTGTGATACTGGTACAAGGTTAGGCAAACAGACAAACAGAATGAGAACCATGAACACAGTTCCACATATATGTGGTCATCTATTTTAAACAGATTAATAAGAATTTAATGGGGGGAGCCTTAGCTGACTTCTGGTACCACACAGGTAAATGTGGTACTCACATTCTCCCACACCCACATCAAAATCGCAACTAAAATACAGAACCACCATCATTGAGAACTGCCTAAAATCTAGCTGAACAGAAGTCCTAAAACTAAAAATATATAGAAAAAGCCATATCAAGACTGGCAGGAAGGGCAGAGACACTTCTCTGGGTATAGGAAATGGGCTGCTCCCATACCCACATGTGGTATTTAAAAAATCAGGAGGGAGCCCTGGCTGGCATAGCTCAGTGGATTGAGCACTGGCCTGTGAAGCAAAGGGTCGCCGGTTCGATTCCCAGTCAGGGCACATGCCTGGGTTGCAGGCCTGGTCCCCAGTAGGGGACACATAAGAGGCAAACACATTGATGTTTCTCTCCCACTCTTTCTCCTTCCCTTCCCCTCTCTCTAAAAATAAATAAATAAAATATTTAAAAAATCAGGAGGGATATCTCAGCTGTGGAGATATTCCCATGGAGTGAGGGGGGGGTCCAAGCCCCATACCAGGCCCCCAAGTCCAGGGTTACAGTGCCAGTTAAGAGAAATCTCCATAACTTCTGACAGTGAAAACCTGTGGAGATTGTGGTGAAGTGAGCTGTGGGGCTTCTGGAGGGCCAGGTGTTCCTCCTAAAGATCCTCTTCACAGTCTTACTCAGACTCACTCACTCTCAGCTCCAGTGCTAGGGCAAAAGCTCAGAGATGGTGGACAAATGGGGAGGAACTGAATTGTCTGGCATCCAGGCAAGGACTACAGGGGCAGCTTTTCTCCTATGTTTCAGTGCCGACAGAAGCCATTGTTCCTCTGATCAGTACTGTCCTCACAGTTCAAACAGGTGGTGGTCATATCTGCATCTCCATCAACTTGGCTAACACTGTTTGGCCCTCTCTGGTGATTTCCTGAGACCTTACTTACCCCATTCATTTCTGGGCCCACTCAAGCCATTTCTAGCAGCTTTTCTATACAAACAAGTGCTGTTGGCTTATGCTCCACACTTTCCTAAAATCTCTCAAACAAGCAGAATCTAGCCTCAATGTGGCTTGTACCTCTTGCTAAGTGGTTCCAGGTCCAGCAATAGCAGTAGCAACAGTGGCTTCAGTTCACAATTTGGACTCTTTCAAGCACCTCTAAGCCCACAACAATCTAAGGTCCAGCCTCCCACAGATTACTCTGTAGCTCTTCCCAGGTAGCCCCAGGGAGGGCACAGGCAGTGGCTGACCTTGGCCTGCTATTTCCAGAAGGTCCTAGAGCTAGCACACATGGTGGACAGCTTCAGAGCACACTGAAGAACTTCCACAAGTATCACACTTGAGGGGTGGACTCAGCAGGCACCAGTGCTCTGGTGAAGGGAGTCCTGCTCTGTGGGGTTGGTCCCTGGACAATAGATCCTCCAAGGGACCATGTAAGTTCTCACAGCCTATTCTCCCATTGATGTGCCAACTTCAGTCATGACTCTACTACAGCGAGGGCACACACAACCCACACAAGGGATACACCTGGAACATCCATCAGGTGACTAGGGAAACTGTGCTACTGGGCTCTATAAACACGTGACCCAAAGGCCACTCTACCAATATCATGAGATATCGAATGTCTACCTAATACATAGAAACAAGCACAAAGGGGCAGCCAAAAGGAGGACACAAGAAACATGTCTCAAATAAAAGAACAGAAAACCCCAGAAAAAGAACTAAACACATTGGAGACCAGCAGTTTACCAGATGCAGAGTTCAAAACACTGGTTATAATGATGCTCAATGAACTTAGGGGAAGAGTAGATGAACTTAGTGGAAACTTCAACAAACAGGTAAAAAACATAAAAATAGAACTAGAAAACAAAAAAAGAATCATTAAAAAATGAAGAATGCACAAACTGAAATGAGGACTACATTATAAGGAATCCACAATAGAGTAGATAAAGCTTAGGGAATATAGCAGAGGATCAAATCAGAGATTTGGAAGTAAGTAAGCAAAAAACACCCAATCAGAACAGTAAAAATAAAAGACAAAAAAGTATGAGGATAGTGTAAGGAGCCTCCCAGACAACTTCAAGCATCCTAACGTTTGCATAGTGGGGCCGTGGGAAGGAGGAGAGAGAACAAGAAGTTGGAAACATATTTGAAAAGTAATGATGGAAAACTTCCATTACGTGCTAAAAGAAGTAGACACACAAGTCTAGGAAGCACAGAGTACCAAATAAGATGAACCTAAAGAAGCTCATGCCTAGACACATCATAATTAGAATGCAAATAGTTAAAGACAAAGAGAGAATCTAAAAAGCAGCAAGAGAAAAGCAGTTAATTACCTAAAAGGGAGCTCACATAAGACCATCAGCTGGTTTCTCAACAGAAACTCTGCAGGTCATAAGAAATTAGTACAAAATATTCAAAGTGGTGAAAAGCAAGGATTTATAACCAAGATTGCTCTACCCATCAAGTCTATCACTGAGAATCAAAGGACAGAATAAAGAGCATCCCAGACAAGAAAAAGCTAAAGGAGTTCATCACCACCAAACCAGTATTACATAAAAATTTAAAGGGTCTTTTAAGAAGAGGAGGAAAAAAAAGATAAAAAGTGAAAATAATGGCAATAAATACATATTTACCAACAATGAATTTAAATGCAAATGGATTAAATGCACCAATCAAAAGAGGTACAATAGCTGATGGATAATGAAGACACTTAAATGTGCTATCCACAAGAAACTCACTCCATGTTGAAAGATACACACAGACTGAAAAGGATGGAAAAATATATTTCATGAAAATGAAAATGAAAAAAAAGCTGGGGTAGCAACACTTATATCCAACAAAATACACTTAAAAAGAGGCTATAACAAGAGCCAAAAATGGATCCAACCATTCCACTTTTGAGTATTTAACTAAAGAATCCCAAAACACTAAATCAAATGATATAATCATCCATACGTTCATTGCAGTATTATTTACAATAACCAAGATGTGGAAGTAACCTAAGTGTCTATAAATAGATTAATGGATAAAGAAGTGGGGCATATATAAATTAAATATGACTCAGTCATAAAAAAGAATGAAATCTTGTCATCTGCAACAACGTGAATGGACATAGATTGTGTTGAGTGAAATAAATTAGTGAAACACAAATGCCATATGATTTCATTTCTTTAGGGACTCTTAAAAACAAACTATATAAACAAGTAGAGAAGAAACAGACATACATACAACACTTTGATGATTGCCAGGTAGGAGGGGTATTGCAGGGATTGTGAAAAATGTGAAGGGTTAAGAAGTACAATGTGGTTGCTACAGAATAGTAATGGGGATGTGAAATACAGCATAGGGAATATAGTCAATATTATTGCAGTAACTAGGTATGGGGCCCTGCGAGGTAGCTCAGTTGGTTTGGATGTTGTACTAATACGCCAAGGTTGCAGGTTTGATCCTGGTCAGGGCACATACAAGAAGCAACCAACGAATGCATAAATAAATGGAACAAATCAGTGTTTCTCTCTAAAATAAATTCTTAAAGAGATTCTATTTATTTACTTCTAGAGAGGGGGAAGGGAGGGAGGGAAAATCATGTTGGAGAGATACATCTCTCAGCTGCCTCTTGCAGGCCTGCAACTGGGGAACTGGCCTGCAATCCTGGCATGTACTCTGACTGGGAATCAAACCGGTGATCTTTCAGATTGCAGGCTGAAATTCAATGCACTGAGCCACACCAGCCAGGGCTCTAAAATCAGTTTTTTAAAAAAGCTATGTATGGTGTCAGATGGGCAGTAGATTTATTGAGGTGATCACTTTGTAAGTTATGTGTCTAAACCCTGGCTTGTACACCTGAAACTAATAAAATATTGTATATCAACTGTAATTGAAAAATAAATTATTTAAAAAGAAAAATTTAGTGCAGGAAATGAGAAATGGTGGTGGTTTCTAATAAGTAGGACTGAGTCAATTGGATATCCATATGGGGGAAATAAACCTTGATTCTAACTTCATATCTTTTACAAAAGCTAATTTGTGAGAAATCAGACCTGGGTGTGAAAGGTAAAATAAAAAGGTACCTAAGGACTTCCGCCATGATGGAGACGTAGGTGGAAGCACTGCGCCTTCTAGCATAACTAGATTTAAAAACAACAAAGTTTTAGCAACAAAAACGCAGCCAAACCACAGAAAATTGAACTACACAGAAGTCTGACAACAACGAACCCTTCAGCCAAACCAGTAAGAGGGGCACAGCCAGCAGCAGAGCGGGGTGGGGCAGGAAAGATCCACCTGACCAGACGACCCAGGCGCGCGACCTAGGTGCGCCAGCAGCCGCAGGCAGATCCCAGGTGTGGAGAAGCGGGCAGACCTACTGAGGGTGCAAGGCGTTGGACCCACTGAGGGCTGATTGCGGTCACACATTAGCACGCAGATAAACTGGTGAAGGAGCGAGCAGTGAGACGGACTGAGCAGGCCCCAGCCGCAGAAAGCGGCAGAGGGGACCGCCATTGTCCCTCTCTGACCCCGCCCCCACATACAGCATCACAAACCAGCAACCTGGGTAGCCCTGGCCTGGTGAACACCTAAGGCTCCACTCCTCATACGTAATAGGCACGAACAGATCAAAACATGGCTCAAGGACAACTCAGAGCCCCAGAGCCAATAAATCTAAGTGATGAAGAAATAGCCAAACTTTCAGATGCACAGTTCAAAACACTGGTGATCAGGATGCTTACAGAACTGGTTGATTTTGCTCACAAATTAGAGGAACATATGAAGGCTAAACTAATTGAAATGAATGGAAATCCACAGGAAACCAATAGTAATGGAAAGGAAACTGGGACTCAACTCAAATGAGTGGACCAGAAGGAAGAAAAAAATGACCAAACAGAAAAATATGAAGAAATAAGAATTCAAAAAAATGAGAAGAGGCTTAGGAACCTTCAGGACATCTTTAAATGTTCCAACATCCGAATTATAGGGGTACCAGAAGGTGAAGAGGCACAGCCACAAGTGGAAAACTTATTTGAACAAATAATAAAGGAGAATTTCTCCAATCTGGCAAAGGAAATAGACTTCCAGGAAATCCAGGAAGCTCAGAGAGTACCAAAGAAGTTGGACCCAAGAAGGAACACACCAAGGCACATCATCATTACATTAGCCAAGATTAAAATGGAGAGAATCCTAGAAGCAGCAAGAGATAAGGGGACAGTCACCTACAAAGGAGTTCCCATCAGACTGTCAGTGGATTTCTCAAAAGAGACCTTACAGGCAAGAAGGGGCTGCAAAGAAGTATTCCAAGTCATGAAATCCAAAGACCTACAACCAAGATTGATCTTTCCGGCAAAGCTTTCATTTAGAATGGAAGGGCAGATAAAGTGCTTCTCAGATAAGATAAAAGTCAAGAAGTTCATCATCACCAAGCTCTTACTATATGAAATGTTAAAGGGACTTATCTAAGAAAAAGAAGATAAAAAAGATGAACAGTGAAAGCACAGCAAACTCATAGTTATTAACAACCACACCTAAAATAAAAGCAAACTAAGAGGACAGCTAGATCAGGAGTGTAACCATAGAAATGAAGATCACATGGAAGGTTAGCAACAGGGGAGTGGGAGGAGGAGAAGGGGGGAGAAGGTACAGAAAATAAGTAGCATAGACGGTAGGCAGAAAATAGATAGGGGGAGGGCAAGAATAGTATGGGAAATATAGAATCTAAACTTGAGACACATGGACATAAACTAAAGGGGAGGAATGGTGGGGGAGGGGTGTGCAGGGTGTAGGGGAGTAAAGGGGGGAATAGGACAACTGTAAAGGCACAATCAATAAAATATATTTTTTTAAAAATGAAAAAAAAGGTATCTAGAAGAAAATACAGACTGTCCTCATAGTCTTGGCATAATAGGTAAAGCTTTTTTATATATGATACAAAATGCATTAATCATAAAACATGAGTAAAACCAGTTTTGCCTCAAATATTGCTGTAATTCTTACCTTCCTCTCCATCTCTACAATGTTGATCTATTTAAGTGTCACTTTGGCTTGTGGCAGGGAGGTGGGGTCCAGAACAAGCCACCCCAAGATGTGCCTCAGTGGCCTGCTGATTATTTTGCTGTAAAGACAATTTTAGCTTCAGGCTCAAGAGAAACTTCTGCCCTCCTCTCCCAAGTAGTAGAAGAATTTGCATTAGAAGCCTGCCCATAAGAGATTATCAGAGATCGTTTCTTTCGACCTATTTATAGGACAGGGAAAACTACTAATTACTGAATGTCTGCTCTTATCATCCTGCAATGGCCTTTTTAATTTCCCAAGGCACCTTACCTCATCCCCAGCTCAAAATGTCTCATATTCCTCAATCCTCCTTTCTATCTCTGAACCTCTCAAGTATGCATGGTCTCTGACTTTTTCATGTATGTGGGATTCCCATGCACATGATGTTCGATTTTTTCTCTTGTCAACGTGCCTCCTCGTGATTTGATTTGATTATTTGGCCAGCCAAAAGAACCAGAGGAGGGAAAGGGAAATTTCCCCCCTCCCCCACATCTGTAAAACAGCAGTTGTCCCCCCAGCAGCTATTCTCCTTTTCTCTTTAATTATTCTTCCACAGCACAGAGAGCATAATACACTTACTTAAAATGCAAATTTGACTTTACTGTCTTTTTTGATTAAAAATCCTAATAATGGGTTAGCATCATTAAGAGAATCACATCCAAGCTTCTCAGCAGAACACACATCTTGTTCTTTATGACCTGGCAGTCATTCACTCCAACCAGTCTACTTCTAACTTGAATTTTGGCTCTACTAATTTCAGAGTTCACATTGTTTTGTAACACACATCTTATTCTGGAATTATCTTTCCCATTTCCATCATCAACTACGGTATTCTTATTCATCTTTGGAAGCTGGCAGTTATCGCATCTTTGAGGAATCCATTCCTATAGCTTATATTCCACAGGTGGCCCACCTTGCTATCACATACTCCCCTTCTTTCATTTTACTACTTAAAACAGAACTGGTTTAAGTTTCCGCAGGGCATTAACATTTTTGCATCCCTGAGCTTAGTTTAGATTTTGGATGTGTTAACATTCAAGTTTATGTACTTGCTTCATCTCTACTGACTAAGCCGCTTACTCCCACTCCCTCTTGCTTTTCCCACCCCTTGCAAAGTAACTTGCTGGAAGCTTCATCTGATCGGTATGCATCAAAGGCTGCTGAGCGAAAGCCTGACTGACTAGGCCGGAAAGTAAAGCGGCACCTAGACAACTTCAGGCCACCTTCCTCCTTTCAGTGCCTTCCGAAGAAAAAAGTTTCTCTTCCTAATTTGGGAAGCCAACTGGGAAGAAAACCTGGGCCTGTATTGTTCTGAGAAATAAAACATTCTACCCGCACCGGACCCCAAAACAGCTTCACTCTGTCTAGCCTCTTCAGGAGCAGAACGAGTTCTGGCGAGTAGTGCATTCGGGATTCCAGCGCGTAGATCCCGCGAGCCACGCGCTGGCACAAGGGAACTTTCTCCTGGAAAACAACACTTAGGGGCAGATGACGTCACGGGGCTCGAAAGCACGGGCTGCTTCCGGTAACCTTCGGAGCTGTGAGGAATTGGGACAGTGGAGCACAATGTGGTTTGTTATTAACAGACACACAAACGCCCCCAAAGATCACACGTTCTCGAGGGACACAGAACCTTACGAAAAATCTTTTAAGCTACTACCCTATAAGTCTCTTATCAGAGAATGGGCGCGCGGTGAAAGGCGGCCTTAGTAGGCCCACCACAGCCTCCGTAGCCCTCGCTGCGAGGGGCGGGGATTAGGAGTTGGTCACCGGAAGCGGGGTGGGACCGGAGACAGGTTCCGCCAAGATCCCAGCGTGCCCCGCGCTTGCCTTTCGCCCTTCCTCCCCACCTCGGCACGCTGCGTGGCCGCTGGTTGGCTACTTAGGACGGAAGCTCGGTTTGGTCGTCTCCAGAAGTTTCCCTGTTGGGCGGCGGCGGGTCTGGTAACCGCGGCAGTAGCAACCCCAGCCAAAGCAGCAGTGACTGTTAGGGATGGCGGCCGCTGCAGCAGGACCTGCAACAGCTCGGAGGTACATGTTCTTTCTTTTTTATGGTATTTATTTTTATCCCCTCCCCCCTTCCCTTGATTAGTGAGCTCTGCTGAAGTCGTTGTTTTCCTGGCAGGTTTCTCCCGAGCTTCTCAGATGCTCTGGTCGACGAGGACCCCCAGGCGGCGTTAGAGGTGAGTAGACCCGTCTCAGCCTGGTCTACTTTCCTTTGGGGAACGCGGCGAACCCCGCCTCGTCCCAGCACATGCCTGTCTGGGAGCGGGTGGACTGTTTTTGCGGCGTCTCATCCTAGATTTTGACAAACTCGGCCTCTTTTTTTTCTCTGTTTCATATTGTCCCTTTCCCCCTCTCACTCCTGGACCTTGCCTGTATATTCGTATCTGTTGAGAAAAACTGTCTCTGTAGTTGACATTCATGGTTGGCTTGGAAGGATATTTATTTTAAATGATGTTTGACTACAAGGAAAAGTGAAGTCTAGGCTTGATGGTATTTAATTCGGTTTTTCCGTTTAACAAGTATCCTTGCCATTCTTATGTACCAGGCGATGTGCAAAGTATATGAATTCAGACTACCATAACAACCATAATTTCTCCTATGATCCTGAAAATTTCCAGATGTCTTGCTACTATCCATTATTGACTCATTTGTTTATGTATCAAAACAATATTTGGGGGGGGCGTTGCTATGTGCGAGGAATCCACTGAAGGCTTTACTTACATATTTAATTGACTTACAAGGCACTTTGTATGAAGCGAAAGACAATAAAGGTATATAAGGGAGTAAAAGGGCAAGAGTTAAATAATACGAAGTAGTAAGGAAAGCCAAAGCCCAAGCTAAGGCTGTATAATGCAGTGGGTCACAAAATTTATCCAGGTGTTTCTTGCTTTAAAACACTAGGAAAAGAACCCAAACCCTGTTCTGTTGTTACAATCTAACACACTTAAGGTTAGCAGTTTGAGTCAAGAGAATCGTTTTCATACCTATGACTTTTAGAAATAATTTGCCACGTGCTAATAGAGTCTAAGAAGATGACATCTGAGCAGAGACCTGAGGGAATGAGTGTGGAAGCTCTGGAGAAAGCGTTCATGCAATGCTAAAAATCCTGGCTAGGAATCAAGATGCTGGGTACAAGGAGCAGCAAAAAGGATCATTTGACTACAGTGGTCTGAAAAAGGAGTATGAGAGCAATAGGGGAGGAAACTGCAGGCTAGGTCCCTTAGTGCCTCTTCGGTCAAAATATGTTTTTGATTCTGGATGTGAAGGCCTTCAAATAAAGTGGTTGATTAATTAGTTGTACTATGATGTTTACTGATGAGGCCTCTGGGATCAGTAGTAGAATAACATGTTACTGAGATTTTTCTTTACAATTACTTATGTCTGCTAATACCTATTTTCAGAATTTACATTTGTTGTGGTCCTCTTCGGCTCAGTTCCGCCTTTGGAAATTCAGTTCATAAAAGGCGATTTTAAAGGTTATTGATGTTACTTTCCATCTCACTTGTTTTACTTTTTAACTTTTTATTGAAGTACAGCATGTAGATAACACAAATCTGAAGTTTGCAACTAATAAAGTTGTTTTACATACGTGTATATGATACAGAGAAACAATATAGAATACTTTTATCCTCAGGTTTTTCTCATGCTTCTTCCCAGCCAATAATCTTCCTTTCCCGCCAGACAACCCTTATTGTGACCTCCATCACCATCAATTAGTTTTGCTTGTTCTCGCACTTCACATAAACAGAGTCATAGGCTAGATACTCAGTTGAGTGTAGGTACTTGTCTTGCTTTAAACATTTTGTGAGATATATTCATATTGCTGTATGAAGTGGTAGTTCTTTTTCATTGCTTTGTAGTGTTCCACTGTATAAATGTAGCACAACTTACTCTAACAGTGGGCATGGAATGAGACTACTTGTGTCCAAATCCTGGTTTCGTGATAACTTTGTAACCTCAGAAAAGTCCCTGTTATCACTCTGGATCAGAATACCTGTCTCTAAATTGGAACAAAATAGGACCTTGAAAGGGTTATTATGAAGATAAGTCACGGGAGGTATATGTTGAGTCCCTTTGCTCTCTGTATTCTAGCCACTTTGGCTTTCTTTCTGTTTCTCGAATTTGTCATGCTCAATCCTGTTGAGTAGCCTTTGGGCTTGCAGTTCCTTTTTCCTAAAATATACTGTCTCCTGACCTACCTCATGCTTTGCTTGGGAATGCTTATCACCTAACATTTCAGGTGAAATGTCCCCTTCTCAGAGAAGCCATCTTCTCTGACCACCTTATATTTAGTGCAGGCCTTAGTGTAGTTTCAAGAGGGCAGGAGTTTTTGTGTATATTGTTTACCACCGTGTTCTTAGTGTAGTGCCTGGGAGATATAGGCACCCAAATGTGCTAAATGACTCTTACCATAATTCTTTCAACAACTGTGAGGTGGGTATTTGCATTTTCTAACAAGGAAGCTGAGGCTAAAGAGTTTTAACTTGCTCCAGGTTATATAGTTTAGAAGAGGTAAGTCTGGGTTCTGCGCGTTGGGGTCATCTTCTGGAGGAGGGGGTAGGATTGGGGTTATATGATATAATTAAAGGTCTGGTAGCTGACTTTGAAGTATCTGACCACCGATAACTTTGTTGAGAGCATAGCTGGTTAGCATAAATGTGTTGGTACAAGTTCTCCATGGTGATGTGTGGTTTTTCTCCAGGAGTGTTAGGCCGTTGAGGAAGGGAGAAGGGTTGATACTCTTTATTATCCGTGATTGGGAATTAGCTGTAGCTAGAAGAAAACAGAAAATGGTATTAAATTGAGATACCCAGAGCTAAAGTCCTTTGAATTTTTTGTCAGTCTGAGCAACACTGCTTTTGCTTTTAACCTTAAAACAATTTCCTTGTCAGATAGCATTTTATTTTTATATTTTATTTTATTTCTTATTGAATGTATTGGGGTGACATTTTATTTTAAAAGAGCTTACAACTTAAAAAATTTAGAAATCTGTTTCTAAGAGATCCAAGTCTTAAACAATCTTACTGCCTTGAAAAGGAGTTTTTCCCCTATTCTGGGTTACCAGGGACTTCCTTCACAGTTACCTTAGCTCTTACCTATGTGATTTCAGCATAATTGTATTTTACAATTCACAAGGTTTTTTATTTTTTTATTTTTGAGAATTATAAATTGCTTCACTGTAACATCTCATTTTATCTGAGTATAACTTTGGACATATTTACAGTATATTTTCAGTTGGTCTCCATTAAATAATAGCTTTTTGCTACTGTGATTGAATATTTTTGCCTTTTCAGACCCCTCCCTTTAGTCCCTTTGTATTCCAGCAGCCAGCAACTATTGTCACAGAAACAGAACTCTGAAAACAAGCCACAAGTCAGGTGTAGTTTAATGCAGCCACAACTTGTTATTTTATCTTCACTTTTTCTGAATTTATTATATGCAGTACTTATAATAAACTGATTATTGTTCCATTCATGACTCACATGTATCATAATTAAGTTTGTGTTCAGTTTTTGAGAAAAGTTTTTTAGTAATAGCCTAATAAGTCAATTGCTCATTTAACTGAGTTACTGTAAAGTGTCCTTAACCAACAGTTGACTTTTATTTTTAAAGGTTACTTGCATGTTGGTTGTTTGAAATTCATAAGTTTTTACCTGACTTTAAAAGAAAAGGAATGTAATTTGTCTTTGTACTCACAGTGTCTAGCCTTTGTTAAATATGTGTTTAAAGTAGTGTTTTGAATTGATGATTTAGATATTAATATAATCTGTAACAGCCTTTTGGACCCATGGTATATCTACTTTGCTGAGGAGAGGCTAGAAATTTGGTTTGCAGATAATATTTGAGTAGGTAGGTGAGAAGTTACCAGCTATTTTCAAAATTGAAAGTTTAATGCAAGATGGTATTATTTAACTTAGGAGTTTCAAAGTATTAGAAAACATAATACAAATGTCAGACAGACAGTATGTGAAAAAGAACTTGGAGTAAAGAAACATTACCAAGAGGCAGTGCTTTCTAGTGGTTAAAATCCAATTTGGAAACACACAGACCTGGATTTGAATCCTTTCTCTGGCACAGTCTTGTCACTAATTAGGAAGTGAGGGAATGAATCTGTGCACATTTGAGGGAAGAGCGTTCTCGTGAGAGGGAGCAGCAGGTGCAGAGTCCTGCTTGTGTGGGAACAGCAAGGAGGCCGTTGGACTAGAATGGACTAGAATAAAATAAAGGGAAGAGTAGTAAGAGATGATATCAGAGATAGCAGAGAGTTATATCAAGAAGGGCCCTTTAGGTTATTGGACGGACTTGTGCTTTGGCTCTGGGTCAACTAGAAAGACATTGGAGAGTTTTGAACATAGACATAGTAACAAGATCTGATTTTCATTATGGCTTGGATCAGGACAATAAGGGTTGAGATGATAAAAAGTGGTTTGGATTTTAGGTATATGATTATCAAGTATAATTTCTTTGTGAGAATCATTACACTATTAGGTTAAAGCAAAATCAGTATGTGGCTATTGAAATAATTTTACCTTTTTTAAAAAAAGATTTTTTAACTTTATTTTTAGAAAGGGGGGAAGGGAAGGAGAAAGAGAGGAAGAGAAACATCAGTGTGTGGTTGCCTCTTATGTGCCCTCTAATGGGGAATTGGCCTGAAATCCAGGCATATTCTCTGGTTGGGAGTCGAACCAGTGACTCTGGATCACAGGCTGGTGCTCAATCCACTGACCCACATCAGCCAGGGCTAATTTTATCTTTTAAGAAGACTACTAGCCTTGGTTGGTTGGAGCGTTGTCCCATAAACTGAAAGGTCATAGGTTTGATTCCTAGTTAGGGCACATGCCTAGGTTGTGGGTTGGGTCCCTGGTCAGGGTGCATGTAGGAGGCAACCAATTAATGTGTCTAGACAGATACATTAATTGGTTGTCTTTCTTTCTCCCTCTGTCTCCATCTCTCTTCCTCTTCCCCCTCCATCCCCCTCCATACCTCTCTTTTCTTCTCTTTCCTTTCCCTGTTTCTAAAGTCAATGAGCATGTCCTTGGGTTAGGCATAACAAAATAATAGTAAATAAAATAAAAATACTACCAAATGCACAGGGCATGTGAGTCGTAGGTAGAAAATCAAATTCTTCCTGTTTGCCTCCATTTGTCCTTGGCCTCACTAATTGTGCTATCTTTTCTTCTATCATTATTGTTCTAGCTACCAATTACATACTATATATTATGAGTAGTCAGAGTGACAATAATTTTCATCTCTCTAATGCTAACTCTTAATCAGTTGATAGTATGAGGTATTATATTTCTGGGCTTTCAATGTAATGCTGTAATTTGTTAGGGTTGTCTGCCATTGATAGATAAGAGAGGGCCAGCCAAACTGGATTGTGTATTCATTGATTTTGTTAACCTTCCTGAACTCTAGATTTAACTTCCAGGGTTTTTTTTAATTGGACAGCTTCACATTTTCTAGGTATCTCAAATTGTACATGATCTGTGAGTCTTTTCCAAATTAGAAGGAGAAAATCTGCGGTGGTCAATGTATATCAGGTAAATTCTTCGGAATAAATGAGGTGATAAGTACTATTTATCCAGTTCCTACTATAGGCCAAGAACTGCTAAGTGCTTTACATAGATACTACATTATATTGTAGGCTTTTGTGGGGAGGGGAGGAGAAGGGCAGATATTAATCCTCTTGCAAAGAAAAAGCTCCTAGCTTGTTTTCCTGTTAACTTTGTTCCAGATAGCTTATTAAAGTAGTGTATTTGATTAAAAGCCATGTTTAATTAGAGTCCAGTGACTTAAAAAACATTTACTTATGCTCAACATGTTTGTGTTTGTAGGAGCTGACTAAGGCTTTGGAAGAGAAACCAGATGATGCACAAAATTATTGTCAAAGAGCTTATTGTCACATCCTTCTTGGGAATTATTGTGGTAATTTTCTTACAAAATACATTTTCTTTAATGTTACTTATAAGTTTTGCCCAAGATATGAGTCAAATAAAACAGAGATAATGTTTGAGGATTTTTAAATTGGTCTTTCATACAAGGTGTGAAGTAGCTGGATAACACCCATTTAATATTATGAGTGTCCGTCCTTCAGTGGGTGGAGAATTTATACAAATTTCATTTGTAGTTACTGGATTTGCCAGGAGAATAGCATTATATTTACTGTTTTACAAAGTATTTCAATGAGGTGCTGTTACTTGCATTTTTTTATAAGGAATGTATTTCTCTGTTACTTGTGTTAATTACCTCATTCTGGATAGAAAATCTGGGTAAGGAAGAATTAAATATCTTGAGTCAAATTGCATAAATGACATTAATGAGAAAATTAGATGATGTTCGTGACACACAGTTTTATTGCCTGAAGCTCTCCAAAAAGGAAGTTAAATATTAGGCTAATAAGAAGATAGGAGGGTAATATTTATTGGATCATATTTAGTGTTAGCGTTCTCTAATTTGAAATCACTTGTCCATTTTACCAACTTAAAAGTCTAAGAGCAGTTCAAATTTTATGTGCAATATTTGTTAGGATCTGTGATGAACTGACTAAAAACTCCTTTTTTTCTTTTTCATATATAGACGCTGTTGCTGATGCAAAGAAATCTCTTGAACTTAATCCAAATAATCCCACTGCTATGCTGAGAAAAGGGTATGCAATAACTGTTTGTCCTGTTGAGTATGGACAATAGATAGGTGTTTAGTTTGTTGAAATTAATAGTAAACTTTATATAAGTAGTAAATTCTGTGTTTATACATTCTATAACTGAGATAGGATTCAATTTTACATATAACTTATGCTTCTATTAACTTCAGTATGTGATAGGAGGTGTGTAGTCAGTATACTTTAAAATAGTGATGATAGAAGTAACTTACAGGTAAAACTGATGAATTTCAAGTCTCTCTTTGTTCTTCATTTGGAGTTTACTGTCTTTGACTAGAGAACATCTATTTCTCAGCCAAGCTGGACAGACTACATTTAATGAGTGCTCTTTATCTGTGTATTTTGTTTCCCAGCTTGTTTCTGTTGAAAAGAGTGACTTTTCTTTAAGAAATTTCTTTAATTCCTTTCTATGTAACTATACTTTGGAAGGAGCAAGTGTATACAATTAAGATCAAGAAATTCCTTCTGAAATGAGTTTAAAAAATTGGATATTAATAGGAATTATACTAGATGTTAGGTAGAGTATTTTAGAAAATCTCTTGACTTATTTAATACATGCTTACAGCCTTTTAACAATAGAGAATGCTGGGATATTTAAAGTAGGAAGAAGGCTATTTTTCATAATTTCATGTGTGTGGTATTTGTTTTTAATATGCTCATACAGGATATGTGAATACCATAAAAAAAGCTATGCTGCTGCTCTAGAAACTTTTACAGAAGGACAGAAATTAGATAGTAAGTATTAGAATTATATGTTGATAAATTAATGTTATTTTTCTTGTGTCAAAAAGACTATAGCTAAATTTTGTTAATGTAATCTCAGGTTAATTACCAAAACCCAATACCATCTTTTACTCCTTTTAATGGTATTTTTGTGTTGATTGCAGAGTTTGAGTTTACTTAAATATTGATTAAATTGGCCATTTAGTATTTAAATCACAGATAAACTTTAACATTAGAAACTGAAAACACTCAGTATGCTTTCTATAAAAGTCTGGTTTTATTTTTTTCTAATATACAAGTGACAGTTTAATTTGTGCTGATATTCAGAAGTCTATTTTAAGTTTTATTCATATTGCTTATATAGGAACTTTTATAATGAAGGTTTTTATTGAGAAATAAAGTATTAGGTATACTGTGATAGGGCACAGAAGAAACAAAGCTTTGAGAATACTGTGAGTTTTTAATGTCATCTTTTTGAGAGAAATACAGGTTTTCTCTACCATCAGAAAGTAGATCATTTCTATAATGTATATGCAAAAAAATTTTAATATTCCTAGGCCCCCAAAATAACCTACTAAATTATACAAAGTAACACATGAAACCTAAAAATAACACTAACAGATAGTAAAAGCAGGAATGATACGATAAATACACAGCCTGTATAAAGGAAAAATAATGTTTGTATTGTGTAGTTTGACTTACTAAAAAGACTGATTTCTTCTGAAGTATAAGATAACAACACCATGCTTTGTACACCTATTAATCTACTCAGGCAATAGACTTCTTATTTTATCTATTACTGGATAGCAGCTGAAAGAAACCACTTCATTATTTGTAGAACCAATAGTCACTTAAGCAGCTTTCAAGTTTCTTTCTCTCTGTGTGTAAATAATATGAATAGTGGATGCAGGCAGTTTCATTGTACACAGAATTCCTTTATCTTGTTCATCACAATCAGAATCCTCAGTTATGTCCAGTTTTACATAAAGTGCATGGTCTTATAAGCTCTGTTAGGGTTTTCTACTATCTTATTATACATCTTGCTAACACACGTACAAAATTGAGATAAAGCAAACATGCTCACAGACACAGTTCAAAGCCATGTTAGATCGTTGCTGAGATGCTGATTGTAGTTCCTGGGGAAGGAGCTTGGTGGGGCCACTCTTGATGCTCTGGTTGCTCACTGCCTTTTTAATGGCTAATGCAAAACAAATGCTGGATGCTATTTCCGCTCTTTGCATAAAACTGAAAATCCTATTGAATTTTCTCTTAGTGAAAACAAGTAGTAATTTCGGTCTTCTGTAGAGGTGAAGTGGTGTACTGTGAATTTTCCAAAAGCAAGGGATACTTATATATGAAAATTATCACAGCAGTACAGATATTTGTATATATTTGCACATATATAGAAATAATAAGGGCCAAGAATAAAAAAATCTGCAGAAAACTAAAAGTAGTTGTGTAAGTAATGTCATAGATAATGGTAGACCACATAATCCTAATTGTATACTATTGTTTTAGCTTCATCTCATGATAGAGTGTTATCACAATTCTCTAAAGTAATGGTTCCAAACTCCCTGATTTTGATTTTGCTCCTGGGGGTCATTTGGCAGTATCCGAAGAGATTTTTTGATTATCATGACTAGTGAAGGGGGAATGTACTACTGAAGTCTAATGAGTAGAGACCAGAGATGCTGTTAAATATCCTGCCATGCACAGGACAGTCTTCCATAACAAAGATGTATCATGCCCCAAAAATTAGTAGTACGGAGGTTGAGAAATGCTGCTCTGAAGTATTGTATGGTTATATTTTTAAAAATTTACACTCTACTGCTTTGAATATTTGCTTTTTTACTGTATACCTACTTGAGAAAGGGCATTAGGCCCAACTTTGCAAATGGAACTTATAAATTAGGACAGAAGAGATGTAGGCAAGTCTTCTAGACTTCAACCCAGCTGTTGGAGTTCCACTCCACGCTTCCACTGCATCCTAACTGAGGTGGTGTATTGGGAATTCCCTTAAGGTCTGATTTTGTTGTGTGACAAAGGAAACACCTTTAAGAGGAGAGGGGTGAGAGGAAATGTAGATTAATATCTGTGAACTACTAAGGTGATCTTTGGATAAAATTAATTTTTTTAAATTAAAATTCTTCATGAACAACTAAATATTATAGCTTGTTGGTATATTTATAACTAACCTTCGGATTGCTGTAAGATCTATAAGGATGGGTACTGTGTATTTAATTCACTGCTGAATCTTCAGTGCCCAGAACACTGTTTGGAACATAGTAGGTATTCATTAAGTATTTGTTTGGAACATAGTAGGTGTTCATTAAGTATTTGTTGAATAAATATGTTAGATTGTGCAGGTGAATGATTTTACAGTCAGTTTGCTCTTTTTAGGTGTGGATGCTGATTTTATGGTCTGGATTAAAAGGTGTCAAGAAGCTCAGAATGGTAAGCATGTAGGTTTCCCATAATCTTTCATTTTAAAAAAGAAGTAAATGTTTGACATTTTTTGATTTAAACAAATTTGTTTTTAACTTCATAACTTGCAAGTAGGGCATGTTCCTTTAGATAGGGATATCCAAAGGTATTCTTTTTAAAAAACTTTATTATTTTCTAATAATAGCTTTATTAAAATAGAATTCATATACCATACAACTCACCCACTTAAAGGGTAAATAGTTTTTAATATTCACCAAATTGTGCAACCATCAAAAAAAATTGTGCAACCATGACCATAATCAATTTTAGAACATTTCATCACCCTCAGAAGAAACCCCATAATCTTTAGTAGTCCCCTTTCTTTGTTGCTCTCTAACTCCCACAACTCTAAGCCTGAAGCAGCCATTAATCTACTGTGTGTCACTGTGGATTTGCCAGTTTTGGACATTTCACATATGTGGAATCATACAGTATGTGGTCTTTTGTGACTGGGTTTTTCCACTTAGCATAGTGTTTTCAAGGTTCAGGTTTCAATGACTGCCTGATTTACCCCAGTGTTCAACTTAAAAAAATAGGTGTAACCTGTAAAGTGTCAGATCCTTCTCTCTCAGGTGATGGGTTGGTTCCTCCTGGGGTGTCTCACACCCTGCACAACCCATGGACCACTATCTTCCTTTTTTTTTTCTTTTTTAACTAAAGATTTTATTTATTTATTTTTTAGAGAGAGGGGAAGGGTGGGAGAAAGAGGGTAGAGAAACATCAATGTGTGGTTGCCACTCATGTGGCCCCCACTGAGACTGGGGACCTGGCTTGCAGCCCAGGCATGTTCCCTGGCTGGGTATTGAACCAGTGACCCTTTGGTTCACAGCCCATGCTCAGTCTACTGAGCTATACCAGCCAAGGCCTTCTTTCTTTTTTTTTTTGTAATATATTCTTTGATTATGCTAGTATAGTTGTCCTAATTTTCCTCATTTGCCCCTTTCTACTTGGTACCCTGCAATCTGTCTGGCAAGTTATATTATTATTAGTTCAGGGGTGTCAAACTCATTTCCCCCCGGGGGCCACATCAGCCTCGCAGTGGCCTTCAAAGGGCCAAATGTAGAGCTCCTTGCCCCTAGTTAAGGAGTAGTTACATTTATACAGTCCTAAAATCACATTCAGCCCTTTGAAGGCAATTGCAAGGCTGATGTGGCCTCCAGTGAAAACGAGTTTGATACCTCTGCCTTAATTCATGTCCAATGATCATGCATGTAAGTTCTTGGGCTACTTCATTTTCTCTGCTGTTCTTAACATCCCCCTGCCTATTGTGTACTTTACCAATTTGTACCTTGTCATCCCTGCACCTTTCCCTCCATTCTCCTCTTTCCCCTGCCAACTGATAACCTTCCAGATCTCAATATTTATGATTCTATTTCTGTTCTGCTTGTTTGCTTAGTTTGTTTTTTAGATTCAGTTGTGAATTTATTGCCATTTTAATGTTCATAATGTTAATCTTATTTTTTTTAAATAAATCCCTTTAACATTTCATATAATAATGGCTCAGTGATGATAAACTCCTATGGTTCTACCTTGCATGGGAGGCACTTTATCTGCCCGTTCATTCTAAGTGATAGCTCTGCTGGATAGAGTAATCTAGATTGTAGGGCTTTGCTTTTCATTAGTTGGAATACTTCTTGCCAGTCCCTTCTAGCCTGCCAATTTTCTTTTGAAAAATCAACTGACACTCTATGGGAACTCTTTTGTAGGTAACTCTTTGCTTTTCTCTTGTTTTTAAGATTCTCTCTCTCTCTCTTTTTTTAAACACCTATTTACTTTTAGACAGAGGGTAAAGGAGAGAAACATCAATGTGTGGTTGCCTTTTGCATGCCCCCAATCGGGACCAGGCCTGCAACCTTTGGATGCGCCCTAACTGGGAATTGAACTAGCAACCTTTTGCTTCACAGGCTCGTGCTTAATCCACTGAGCTACACCAGCCAGGGCTTAAGATTCTCTCCTGTGTGTAACCTCTGGCATTTTAATTATGATGTGTCTTGGTGTAGGCCTCCTTGTGTCCATCTTGATTGGGACTCTGCCTCCTGGACTTGTTTATCTATTTCCTTCACCCAATTCGGGAACTTTTCGTTCAGAATAGCTTTCAATTTCTTGCTCTTTCTCTTATCCTTCTAGCATCCCTATGATTCGAATGTTGGTATGTTTGAAGTTGTCCCAGAGGCCCCTTATCCTATACCAGTCTGTTTGTTTGGATTGTTTTTCTTCTTCCTTTTTGATTGAATGTTTCTTTCTTCCTTGTATTCTAATCATTGATTTGATTCTTGAGATCTACTTCTGTTGTTTTTCTGTAAATTTCTCTTTATTTCATTTAGTTTGACTTACATTTCCGGAAAGGTCTTTTTTATGCTGTTGAAGTAACCATAACCAGTGAGTTCCTTGAGCTCATCCTAATAACAAGTGCTTTTAACCCTGCATCTGATAGATTGCTTGTATCCATTGTTTAGTTCTTTTTTTGGAGTTTTGTTCTGTTATTTTATTTGGGCCATATTTCTTTGTCTCCTTAATTTGGCAGCCTCCCTGTGTTTGTTTCTGTGTATCAGATAGAGCTGCTTTGACTCCCTGCCTTAGTAGCGTGGCCTATTGTAATAAAGTGTACCTATAAGTTGTGTGGGATGGAGCCTTAGGTAATTGTCAGGGCAGGGCAGCCTGTGTTACCTCTCTGTGACTGTGTAGGGGAGGGCTTGGAGAGGGGACAACACTGCTTCCTGGCCTCTGCGCTTTGGTCCAGGATGAAACTGTCTCCCAACATGTGCCCTGATAACGCACACCTTTAGTTTCTCCTGGTATTTGACTGGTGCCCTTCCAGCTACTGCCCTGGTCCTGGAGCCCAGAAGGAGGGTGTCTGTGTAAGTCCCAACTCTGTTGTGGGCCCTTTAAGAGGACACACTTGAGGATCCTTGCAGTTTCTTCCACTGCTCTAACCTGCACTGATTTTTACATCCAGAAGTTAGGGGATATACCTTCCTGGCATGGGAACCCTAGGCTGACTTGTCTGGTGTGGGGCTGGGTATCCTTCTTGATTTTTATGCATCACACGCGGTATGGGACCCCCTCCCCCCCTCACCCCTCGTTTCACATCTTCGCCCCCCCTACCTGTCTGGATGAATGTGACTTCTTTAATTCTTTAGTTTTCAGTCTTCCATACAGCTTGATTTTTTGAGGATTCTGGGTAATAGTTGTTTTGAAGTTTACTTGTAATTTTTGCTGGAGTTGTGCAAGGAGGTGAGCCATTTAATCTATGCCTCCATCTTTACCAGAAATCTGGGGCCTGTTTCTATGAGCAGTTACTACTCATCTCCTCATTCCCTTCATTATGTCCCTGACAAAGCCCAGGTCTCTTGACTCCTACTCACCCCCAAAAAATGTGAGATGATATTTTTTGTTTAAAAAATTTTAAGTATATTTTATTAATAATACTATTACAGTTGTGCCATTTTTTACCTCCCCTTTATTCCCCTCCAGCCTGCATCTCTCCTTCTCTACTCTTAGTTCATGTCCATGGGCCGTACGTATAAGTTCTTTGGCTTCTCCATTTTCTATATTATTTTTAACCTCCTCCTGTCTATTTTGTATCTACCATTTATGCTTCTTATTCCCTGCACCTTCTTCTCCATTGTCCCCCTTCCCGCTGCTAACCCTCCATATGATCTCCATTTCTGTTATTCTGTTCCTGTTCTAGCTGTTCGCTTAGTTCATTTTTGTTTTTGTTTTTTTAGGTTTAGTTGTTGATATTTGTGAGTTGTCATTTTACTGTTTGTATTTTTTATCTTTTCTTAGATAAGTTCCTTTAACATTTCACATAATAAGGGCTTGGTGATGATGAACTCCTTTAACTTGACCTTATCTTGGAAGCACTGTATCTGCTCTTCCATTCTAAATGATAGCTTTGCTGGATAGAGTAATCCTGGATGTGGGTCCTTGTCTTTCATGACTTTGAATACTTCTTTCTGTCCCCTTCTTGCCTGTAAGGTTTCTTTTGAGAAATCAGCTGATAGTCTTAATGGTACTCCTTTATAGGTAACTGTCTCCTTTTCTCTTGCCGCTTTTAAGATTCTCTCCTTATCTTTAATTTTGGGTAATGTAGTTATAATGTGCCTTGGTGTATGCTTCCTTAGGTCCAACTTCTTTGGGACTCTGAGTTTCCTGGACTTCAGGAAGTCTATTTCCTTCACCAGATTGGGGAAGTTCTCCTTAATTATGTTTTCAAATAAGTTTTCAATTTCTTGCTCTTTCTCTTCTTCTCGTACCCTCATGATTCGCATGTTGGAACATTTAAAATTGCCCTCGAGATTTCTAAGCCTCTCCTTGTTTTTTTGAATTCTTGTTTCTTCATTCTGTTCTGGATGAATATTTACTTCCTCCTTCTGCTCCAAATCATTGATTTGATTCCTGGTTTCCTTCCTTTCACTATTGGTTCCCCGTATATTTTTCTTTATTTCACTTTGCATAGCCTCACTTCTTCCTCTATTTTGTGACCATACTCAACCAGTTCTGTGAACATCCTGGTTAGCAGTGTTTTGAACTCTGCATCTGATAGGTTGGCTATCTATTTTTTCTGGAGTATGGATCTGCTCTTTCACTTGGGCTGTATTTCTTTGTCTCCGAGTACCAGTCTATATGAATGTTTCTTTGACTCCTTGGTTGTCAAGACATTTGTACAGTTCGGTTTTCTGGCAGATCTGTTTTTTTAGATATATTTTATTGATTATGCCATTACAGTTGTTCTATTCTCCCCTTCGTTCCCCTCCACCCTGTACACCCGCTCCCCCACCATTCCTCCCCCTTTAGTTTATGACCACATGGCTTAAGTTCTTTAGATTCTATATTTCCCCTACTATTCTTGCCCCCCCTATTTTCTACCTACCGTCTATGCTACTTATTTTCTGTACCTTCTCCCCCCTTCTTCTCCCACTCCCCTGTTGCTATCCCTCCATGTGATCTTCATTTCTATGGTTACACTCCTGATCTAGCTGTCCTCTTAGTTTGCTTTTATTTTAGGTGTGGTTGTAAATAACTGTGTTTGCTGTGCTTTCACTGTTCATCTTTTTTATCTTCTTTTTCTTAGATAAGTCCCTTTGACAGTTCATATAATAAGGGCTTGGTGATGATGAACTCCTTGAATTTGATCTTATCTGAGAAGCACTTTTATCTGCCCTTCCATTCTAAATAAAAGCTTTGCTGGATAGAATAATCTTGGATGTAGATCTTTGGATCTCATGACTTTGAATACTTCTTTCCAGCCCCTTCTTGCCTATAGGGTCTCTTTGGAGAAATCAGCTGACAGTCTGATGGGAACTCCTTTGTAGGTGACTATCCCCTTATCTCTTGCTGTTTCTAGGATTCTCTTCTTCATTTTAATTTTGGGTAATGTAATTATGATATGCCTTGGTGTGTTCCTTCTTGGCTCCACCTTCTTTGGGACTCTCTGAGTGTCCTGGATTTCCTGGAAGTCTGTTTTCTTTGCCACATTGGGGAAGTTCTCCTTAATTATTTGTTCATATAAATTTTCCACTCGTGGCTGTTCCTCTTCCCCTTCTGGTACCCCTGTAATTCGGATGTTGGAACGTTTAAAGATGTCCTGAAGGTTCCTAAGCCTGTCCTCATTTTTTTGAATTCTTGTTTCTTCATATTTTTCTCCTTGGTCATTTTTTCCTTCCTTCTGGTCTGCTCCCTTGCTTTGAGTCCCAGTTTCCTTTCCATTACTATTGGTTTCCTGTGCATTTCCCTTCATTTCGATTAGTTTAGCCTTCATATGTTCCTCTAATTTGTGACTAAAATCAACCAGTTCTGTGAGCATCCTGATCACCAGTGTTTTGAACTGTGCATCTGATAGGTTAGCTGTCTCTTGGTTGCTTAGATTTATCGGCTCTGGGGCTTTGAGTTCTTCTTGAGCCATATTTTGGTCTATTTGAGCCTGTTACATATGAGGAGGGGAGCCTTAGGTGTTTGCCAGGGTAGGGCCACCCAGGTTGCTGGTTTGTGATGGTGTATGTGGGGGCGGGGTCAGAGAGGGCGCAATGGTGGGTCCCCTCTGCTCCTTTCTGCTGCTGGGGCCTGCATGGTCTGTCTCACTGCTCACTCCTTCGCTGGTTTATTTGCGTGGGAATGTATGACCGTGGTCAGCCTGCCACCTTGCGCCTTCACTGGGTCTGCCCGTTGCTACCCACACCTGGGACCCACCCTCGGCTGCCTGTTCTGTTCGCCTGGGTCAGGGGATCTTTTTTGCCCGACCCCCTCCACTACTGGCTCTGCCCCTCTTGCAGGTCTGGCTGAATGGTTCGTTGTTGTTGGACTTCCATATAGTTCAATTTTGTGTGGTTCAGCTGCGTTTTTTGTTGCTAAAACTTTGTTGGTTTTAAACTTGGTTGTGCGAGAAGGCACAGTGTTTCCACCTATGCCTCCATCTCACAGTGTTTCCACCTACACTTCCATCTCGGCAGAAATCCCCTGGTTGTTTTTGTTTTTAAATTTGTTGTTGGCCTTCTTTTCTTTGTGCAAGGAAGCAAAGTGTATCTACTTATACCTCTATCTTGGCCAGAAGTTCAATTTTTTAAAATCATTTAAAAATGTTTTTTTTTTTAAATTTTATCTATTTATCTTTAGAGGTGAAGGGGAGGAGAGAAGGAGAGAAACATCAATGTATGGTTGCCTCTTGTGTGTCCCTTGGTGGGAACTGGCCTGCAACCCAGGCGTGTGCCCTGACTAGGAATTGAACCTCGATCTTTTGGTTCGTAGCCCGCGCTAAATCCACTGAGCTACACCAGCCAGGGCTTAAAAATGTTTTAAAATTACAGTTGACATACATTATTATATTAGTTTCAGTGTACCCTTACGATAGGTATATATAACTTACTAAGTGATCATCTCAATAAATCTTGCACTCATCTGACACCATACATAGGTATCAGAATATTATTGAATCTAATCCCTGTATTGTATGTATATCACCATGACTCTTCTGTAGCTACTAAATTGTACTTTTTAATCTTGTCACCTTTTCCACCCATACCCCCAAACCTTCCATCTGGGAATCATCAAAATGTCTATATATATGAATTTGTTTCAGTTCTCATTGTTTTTATATATATTTTTAAAGATTGAATTGTTGGTAGATATGTATTTATTGCCATTTTATTGATCAGAAGTTTAATGGTTTTTTTTTCTTAAAAGACCTTTTAACATTTTATATAGTACTGGCTTGATGGAACTCCTTTAGCTTTTTCTTGTCTGGGAAGCTCTTTATTTGTCCTTCGCTTCTAAATGATAGCTTCCTGGATAGAGTAATCTTGGTTGTAGGTCCTTGTTTTTCATCACTGAATATTTCTTGCCAGTCCCTTTTAGTCTGGAAGATATCTGTTGAGAAATCAACTAACGGTCTTGTGTGAGCTCCCTTGTAGATAATTAATTGCTTTTCTCTTGCTGCTTTCAGGATTGTTCATCTTTAACCTTTTGCATTTTAATTATGATTTGTCTTGGTATGGGCCTCTTGGGGTTTGTCCTGTTTGGGACTCTCTGCTTTCTGGACTTGTGTGTCTATTTGCTTTACCAAGTTAGGGAAGTTTTCTGTCATTATTTTCTCAAATAAGCTTTCAGTTTCTTTCTTTTTTCACCACGTACATAATGCAGAAGTCGGTATGCTTGAAGTTGTCCCAGAGGATCCTTACACTATCCTTATTGTGGGGGCGGCTTCTTCATGAGTTTCCCTGGTGCCACAGACACAAGTGAATAAATATGGCCGAGACATGGTAGATCTGTTTGGGGAGGGGGAGCGGGCTGTGGCCAGTTTTTCAGGGGAGACAAAAGCCAGCAGTGGCCAGTTTTTCCAAGGAGAAAAAGGCTTTGAGTCCCCTCATCCATAGCCTTTTATTGGGTTGTAATACACAGGAATACAGGGCGGCAAGGATGAAACAGTAGATAACACTTCAAAGATATCTGAGGGCTTACTATGAGTCAGTGTCTGTCAGGAAGAGAGTTGTAGAAACTTTGGGAGACATACTTATTTCCCCTTGGACCCTAATCACATGAATGAAAGCACTCTTAGCAGAGCAGATTTCACAGGTTTACCAGGAAGTGTTTGTGATGCCACATTTTCCCCAGGACACACTCTAGCAAGGCAAGGAGCTGCACCTCTCCCCAACAGGTATTCAGGCTTAAGGGGATTAGAGCCAGGAAGCGCTTCTCCCAAAGAACATGGGGACTCAGGCTATGTCAAAGCGTGGTGGGGCGGGGGGGGGGTCCATTGCTCTCTGTTGCAGCCCCCCTGAGTCCTTTCATGAAGGCCTCCCAGGTGATGGAGTCTTACTTAGGTTGTCCCCCACTGTGAGGAGTCTTACCTGTCATTGACTTCCAACCAAGCTCTGGGGGCAGGGAGAGGAACTGAGGCAGCATTTGCTACCAGAGACAAGCTTGGTCTCCTGTGGCTCACATTCCAGAGGTCATCTCTCACCCTTAGCCACAAGGGGTCGAGATACAATTCCTAGAACCAGGCAGAGCAGTCTACAACACCTTATTTTTGGGGATTCTTTTTTGTTTTTGCTGTTCTGATGGGATGTTTTCTGTTTCCTTTCCTCCAAATCTTTGTTTTGATTCTCGGCTTCATCTACTCTATGTTGATTCTACACAATGTATTCTTTGTTTCAGTTAGTATATTTTTCATTTCTGACTGGTTCTTTCTTCATTTTGTTTAGTTCTTTTTCTGAAGTTTTATTTGGTTCTGTCACATGGGACCTGGTTTTTAAAAAATTTTTTTGCCTCATTTAGCAGCCTCCCTGTGTTTGTTTCCATGTATTAGGTAGAGTTGTTACATCCACCAGGCTTGGTAAACTGGTTTAATATCTTATGTGTTCTGTGGGGTCCAGGGGCACAGCCTCCCCAGTCACCCAAGCTGGGTACTTAAGGTAAGCCCCCTGTGTGGGATGTGTACAACCTCCTCTTGTAATTGAACCTTGATGGCTGTTGGCATATCAGTACTCCAGTCCAATCAGCTGCTAATTGATTACCAACCACCTTGGAGGATCAGCTGTGCAGAAGCCCACTCCACAGAATAGGACTTAGTTCAGCAGGGCTCTGGTTCTCACTTGGTCTGCCCCCAAATGTGTCACTTGTAGAGGTGGTTAGGTGGTGGTGGTTTTGACATAGTCTGAAGCTGTGCATTGGGTGCACTGGCTGTAGGGCCTCCCAGGAGGTACAGGCCAAGACCAGCTACTGCCTGTGTTCTTCTGGGGCCATCTGTCATGAGCTACAAAGCTATGTACAGTTGGCTGCTACTTATGCTTGGCTTGGAGGTATCCAGGTAAAGCCAAGCTATGAACCAAGGCCAGATGCTGCTAGTTTGGGCCTGGGTCCACTAAGCAAGTGATATATATGGGGCTTGCTGAGGTCAGATGCTTCTTGTTTGAGAGATTTTTGGAAAATGTGAAGCTAAGGCAAGAAAGGTCATTTGTATGGAAAACCCACTGGAACCAGCTTGGTTGGGACCAACAGTTGGGTGGGGCAGGGCCTCAGGGAATCAGCAGGGTAGGGTAAACAGGGTAGGGTATGAATCAGTTTTATGGAGTCTCAGATGTGTCACTTGCCTCCTCGCTCTATGTGGGGAGGGCTCAGAAAAGATACTGTGGCCTTTGCCATCACTTTTGTCCAGGAGAAAGCTGTCCTCCAGCTCTCTCACTGATGCCAGATAATTCAGTTCCTCCCTGTGGAGGTGGTGGTACCTTTTAAGCAAGCAGCTGGCACAGCTCTGAGGCTCAGAAGGAATGAATCTGAGTAAATCTGTGTATAGGCCGCTTAAGAGGAATTTTCTGGGTTTTCAGAAGCCCTCTGTCTCCTTCAGTCTCAGTGCCTGCTCACTTTTACAGTCAGAAGGTTATGGGGAATTGTTTTCTGGCACTGGAACCTTGGGCTGGGGGTCTAGTGTTGGGGACCTCTCACTCCTCAGCAGGGACCTCTGCAGCCAAGACATTCCTCCTAATTTTTGTAGGCCACATGTGGGTGTGGAACTAGCCCATTCCATATTTCCACCCCTCCTACCAGTCTTAGTGTGGCTCATTTAATTCCTTAGTTGTAGGACTTCCATGCAACCACATTTCAGGTGGTTCTGAATTATGTTGTTTTTGTAGTTTAGTTGTAATTTTGATGTGATTGTGGGAGCAGGTGAGTACTGTGTTTACCTGTGCTGCTATCTTGCCCAGAAATCTTCCAAATATATTCTGATTTTCACCTAGTTTGTTATTTTGAAAGGCAAATTTGGATGAATTTGTTTTGTGTTGGTATCACTGGTAATTACTAAGGAATTGGAAGTGGTTTCAGGTGCAAAATTTAAACACTTTTTAAAATTTGGAATGTATGGGGAATTGGTTTGCTTAATCAGTATGTGTGTGCCAGAGAAACCACATATACAGCTTTGCCTATAAATGTACTATTAACTGAAAATGTTTTCTTTTTTTGTTTTTTACTAGAGCCACAATCCAACGTGGTAAGTCCAAAGTTTTTATCATTCATGTTTTTACTTAATTATGTTATTACCGTGCATATTTGAGATGGGACTCAGAATGATCTTTCAGTTAAATATTAAGCAATACCATTCAAATACTTGTTCTCTTAGTAACTGAAATAACATTGGTGAAATAAGTATAGAAGTTTATAGTCATGAAAGTTATAGGGTTCTTTCATTGCATTTTTAGTATTATCAGGAAGATTGTTTTCTCTGCTGAAAAGCATCATGGTTAGGCTGAACAATTGCTGCCTTGAAGTACTTGCAGGGCTGCTCATGATAAGCTAAAACACAAATATTAAAATTTGGAAATGTTCGTCTGTCTTAGTTTTATGTTGTTGTTTTGGACAGGAAAATTTTCAAGTTTTTCCATTATTAAAACTTATGGTAGAGAAGAAAAGTGTTCAACTTTTGTTTTAATCAATTTAGGTTTATATATAAGACAGATAGTTAAATTATGACCATTGGTTTTTAGCAGTGATCCTCTATGTATTTAGTCAAGAAATAAAATGACGAGAGAGATCAGGAGATAGGTGTGGAGTCCTAACTCTCTAAATGGGCAGTTACTTAACCTTTTTTGAGTCTTTTTTTAATCTCTAATGGAAGATACATGTCTTGGTCATAAAGAATTACATTGTGGCGTTGAGTACATCACTTAATTCTTGGAGCTTTCTTCATGTGTGTACTGGGCCTGCTAGAGCTAATCTGCTTCACCATGTTGTGAGAGCATCAGGCCAGTTATGTGCAGATGTAGTGATGAGGGTTTTGAATATTGCCAAAAGTGAGGCTTAGCTGGCTATCCATATATCTCCAGGTTTGTTCATATTCCTAGGGATGATGAGTTGGGGAATGGATTAGAGGAGGTATTTAAAAGTTGGCTTCCTTTACCTGTTAGTATTTTTGTCCAGGTCTTAACAATATTTGGGATTGGAACTACGCCTGAAAAGAACACAGTGGCATTTGAATAACACAAATAGCTGTTTAGACCCAGTGCATGTTGTCACTGTTGTAGTTTAATCTAGTTTTATTTTGGTGCCAGAATGAACTGAAATAATCTGTTTTGTTAGTGCTTCCACTTGGTATAGTCTAGATTCAAGTGTTTCTCAATAGTTAACACTGGAGACTAAATCTGAGATCCGTTCAGCTCTCTCAAGTGGTTTTATTTTTCTTCCTTCAAACCCCCTGTCTTCCCTTTTTGTTTAGGGACAGTTTAAAGGACAGCTGTAACTCTGAACAAGTTCTTTAAATTTACATAGTTTTAACTGGAACACATGTAATTTAGGAAGGTTTGGATTGGTCAAGATTCATTCACTTTGTTTCTTGATAGGCAATGTAGAATATTTATTGGGGAGAGGCCATAAATGGAGCAAGGTGTTACCAGGAAGGCACTGTGTAAATGTTGCTTTGTATGTTCCAGAGCAGAGTTTGTTGCCTGAAGGTTATACAGTATTATAAAAATTGGTTTTTAAATGTTGCTATTTTCAGTTTAGAGAGTTACTCAGTCTTGAAACTGGACGTTTTATATGTAAACTTTTTCAGTCATACCTTTACAAAGTTTTGTTTTTATGCTATTTTTTATTTTAAAAGAATTTATTATGAAATTGAAACTCATAAAATTATAAAATGCGGAATATTCTAAATTTTGGTGAAGCCTAGTATTATTTAACAGTTACCAGGCTTTTTCTTTGAAGGAAATTTTCATGTAGGTGGTTATTCCATATCAAAGTTAACTATAGTACTGGGTAAATAAATAATACATACATTTCGATAGTACAGTTGCTAAGCTAATTTGTAAAAACCTTTCCCTTTCAACTTGCCAAAATCAGTCTGTATCCCAGAGGACTCATCAGTCAAAAATCAAGTAAGTGTTTCTTTTTCATATAACAGTGCATGATAAATATGTCTGAAGGAAAAAGAAAGAACTGTATTTTTAATAGTAGCCAAGTCCTTACCCTGTGATTTTAAGTATTTCTTAGTTTTTAAAAAAAATTGTGTTATAACCCAGAAAAACTATTTTTTAAAAGATTTTGTTTATTCTTAGAAAGAGGTAAAGGGAGGGAGAAAGGGAGAGAAACATTGACTGGCTGCTTCCTGCATGCGCACCCCTGACATGGACCTGGCCCGCAGCCCAGGCATGTGCCCCGACCAGGAACGGAACTAGTGGCCAGATGCTTTGTGGGACAATATTCAGCCAACTCAACTACACTGGTCAGGGCCAAAAAAAGTCATTGTAAAAGGTTTACTTATGAGTATTAGTATTTATATTTAAGGTTAAATTCAGATCATTTCTCTGCTTTAAACTTGTTTCACCTGGTTTCATGTTATGTTACCTTTCCATGTATTAAGAAGAGACTGTTCCAATTAAGTTATTAATACACAGGTAAGTAAGTTAGTAGTAGGCTTGATAGAAGTGTAAACTTTACCTGTCTTTTATGTTCGTAGTAAATTTTTTATGACTTGAAGATAACTTCCTGAGGGCTGCAATTACAATAATGAATAAGCGTCTCACAAGTATTTGAATTTATTTTAAATTATTTATTAGCCATGTGTATAACTTGTAATCTTAGGACTGTAACAGAAACACAAGGCATTGATTTGGAACTTTGCATCCTCACTGAATTTCAGAGGGAAACTGTGAGACTCCTAAAGTTCATTGCTGTAATCAAGGTGCATCTTAACTACCAAAAATGGCTTGGAAATGTTGAAACAAAGTAATTTGCTCATGTTCTTTCCCGGGAGGTTGACTGTGGCTCTCCAAGTACCAACTATACAAGGAACTTTGACTAGCTTGGTGGTAGTAGCAGAGGCAGAACACATAACATCAAATAATTATGGGTTTTGGAGCATAAACTAGTCCAACATTGATTTAATAAATATACTGTATACCAGGCACTGTGCTTAGTCTTGGGAAAGTGATAGTGACATGATAGAGAAATAGCTTTGCCCTCATGGTGTTTAAAAATCTAGTTTAATTTATTAGAAAGTAAGGATTCTTTCACTTTTAGAACTTATGGCGTGAAAGATACTCAGAATCTCTAAGCACGCTAGTTTTCCCACGTACCTTGAGATTGAAGGAAGATACTATATTTAATTTGTGCCTAGTAGAATGAGTTAAAGTTTAAGTTGTTTTAATTTAGGCTTATTTGCTTCTGCTCCCTGTGCTCAGGGCTGTTTATTTCCGGCTTCAGTTAAGAGATCTTAAGAGTGTGGAGTCAGGCAAGCTGACCTGGGTCCATGAACTGACTGATTACTTCACCCCTGTCAGCTTACATGTATTCCTCTGTTAAAAAGGCATAGATGTGCTTCACTTAGTGTTAGATTGAAATGAGAGTGTCAGACCTAGTGATGATGTAAAATAATTGTTAGCCATTTAAAATTCATTTCTTTAACATAAGTGTAAGCACAACAGAATTAGAGATACAACTGAGAACCCCCAAAATCATTTAAGTATTTAAGTCCAGTGGAAAGGTTTGGGGCATCATCTGCCTTACTGTTCTTCTCTGCCTGTTACAGATCATAGAAAATTAATTAGTTACATAAAATTAGTTGTGAATCAACAGCTGCTTCACTATTTTGTTCCTTAGGGTGGAGCTCTTGTTATCAGATTGTAGTTTTTATCTTGACAAAACATAAGCAACAACTTTAAGAAAATGAGAATTTCTGTTTTAAGTTTTTTTCTTTTTTAATAGGTATGACTGGTATCAAACTGAATCTCAAGTAATCGTAACACTCATGATCAAGAATGTTCAGAAGAATGATGTAAATGTGGAATTTTCAGAAAAAGAGGTCATTAGTCTTTGAACAATTTTTTAATGTTGAGATTAAATACTTTTATTTGCAAATAGAGTATATTGCAAATAATCTACTGCAGTTTATCAGATATGTCATTTCATCCTGAGATAATGTGGGAAATGCTGATGGAAGTCTAAAACGTTGCTTTTCAATTTGAATTATTTTAACTTTGAGACAAGAGTATAGATACTGTAGGTTATAGCTAGATGTGCATTTTTTTCTTTATGTTTGGAATTCAAAGTAGAACTTGGTTGACAAATATAAAAGATATTAGTAAGATATGTGATTTGTTTACATATATATGGTATACTTCATGAAGAAAGGTATATTTGTGTGATTTATACATCATCAAATTTACGATATTAAATGAATATGACTTAATATCTTAATTTCTTAGAATTTATTATAGCTTTATGATATATATTTAAGAGTGAGTGGTAGAAGTAGATGTTTTGCATGTGGATACTTTATTCTGTATCATATTATTCCTCTATCTTTGAGTAAACATTAAGTATATGTTTTAAAACATTATTTTCTGCTATTATGTATATGAGAATCTGTGTGAAGGTCACCAGATGAAAAAAAAGGATTATTTTGAGGTTCTTAAATTTGATACTTTCATATAAAGTGTTTAGCCTGTAGTGTTATTGAAGTTCTGTGATTGTATTTAAGTATTTTATCCTTCATTATATAAATTTATAAAATGTCCTCCTAATTTTGTGTTCATTAGTTGTCTGCTTTGGTGAAAATTCCTTCTGGAGAGGATTATAGTTTGAAACTGAGACTTCTTCATCCTATAATACCAGAACAGAGCACATTTAAAGTACTTTCAACAAAGGTAAGACAATTGAATTGTCAGTAGTAATATTTTCAGAATATAGAAACATTGGTCAATTAATCACCTATATGATTATAAGCTTATAGATCTTTCAGCTATATGTCTCTGAAAGGATCAGGTAAATAACAATAAATTTCGAGTAACAATTTTCCCCTGCCAAAATAGATTGTAAAAATCTACTTAACCACAGTGGTGTTTGTGTATTTATTAAGATAGGTATAACACTTCTTAATAAAGTTTTTCAAAAAAGATATAGTAAACAGCCTCTCTCTCAGATCTGATGCTGACAAATGTCTCTTCTCTTGAGCTTGTCAATCTGACCTGTTTTGAAATACAAATACTTTTCTCACTCTACCTTATGAAGTTAAAAATGCAAACCACTATAAGGTTTAATCTGCACTTTTGTTTGTTTTTTAGTTAAGCTGAATTTTAGGTTACTTTGATGTGGGGTATTAATGAACAATTTAAATTGTAGTTTGTATAATTCTTAGATTTTTTTATATTTTTAAAAACAAGTAAACTATATAATAGAATTAAAATTCAGAGAATATTTTATATATTAATCAAAATGTCTAGATTGTAGTATAATTTATTAAGAAAAAACAACTGAAAAAAAAATCTGACTGCATCTTGCTTGCCCTGTAAATTCATACTAACCACAACGACTAGAGGACTAAATTTTCATCTATAAAAAGGAGGAATATGGACTAAATAAGCTCTGAATTTCTTCTTTTTAAAAAAATTTTTAAAAATTTTATTGATTATGCCATTACAGTTGTCCTATTCCCCCCTTCACTCCCCTACACCCCCCTCCCCCACCGTTCCTCCCCTTTAGTTTATGTCCATGTGTCTCAAGTTCTTTAGATTCTATATTTCCCCTACTATTCTTGCCCTACCCCCCATCTGTTTTCTATCTAAGGTCTATGCTACTTATTTTCTGTACCTTCTCCCCCCTTCTCCTTCTCCCACTCCCCTGTTGCTAACCCTCCATGTGATCTTCATTTCTATGGTTCTGCTCCTGATCTAGCTGTCCTCTTAGTTTTCTTTTGTTTTAGGTGTGGTTGTTAATAACTGTTAGTTTGCTGTCTTTTCACTGTTCATATTTTTTATCTTCTTTTTCTTAGATAAGTCCCTTTAACATTTCATATAATGAGGGCTTGGTGATGATGAACTCCTCCTTTTATCTGTAAAATTGTGTGAAGGTGTATGATAGGTTAACAAGAATGAATGATATAATAGACGTTTTTCATTACTACACCTTTCTACATGTCCTGCAATATATTGTTAAATATTGAGTCTTAAGTTTTCAGAACATGTGAATTTCTCTATCATAGGGTAGACTCAAGGTCAGCCTGTGTGTCATGAAGACTGGTAGTGGCCTGCAGAAAGAAGAGGGTTGGAACAGGAAATGCAAAGAAAAGAGGCAGGGTTTTTTTTTTGTTTGTTTGTTTTATTTGCATCTAGTTAAAAATGATCTGTACACTTGTTTGCAGATTACAAAGTATAAAGCTGTGCAATTATTGGGCGGAGAGAGGAAACAGTTGCTTGGACCACAGAAAGTGAGAAAAGGGATGAGTCTTATCAAGAAGATTTTAGTCTTACTGGCCCCATCCACATTGTGTAGAACTTATTTAATAAATATTGGATAAAGTAATTAAGCACAAAAACCTGTCTAGACTTGGAAAGGGAGAAAGGTCAGAAAATTGAGTTTGGCATTTTTGTACATATTTCTTTCAAGAGGTCAGTGCATGTTCTTTTGAAGTATTTTAAACGTAAACAGATTTGTACGAATAGATGGTAAGTTACTTAAAAATTTGTGTTACTGAGCCACTCCATATATTGGTTTGGCCAAAAAGTTCATTTACTTTTTTACTGTACAGTGGCTCTAGTAGTGCTTAGTTGTCTTCAACTTCATTAGAAACAATTTTTTTAGATTGTATTGTGACAGCTGTCATATCAGCATACATTTAAAAAACTTATAAAAATTGGTGAGTTTTTGTGTAGCCATTTTAATATTGAAGATGGAAGGAGATGTGCAGTATTTTCAGTGTATCATGCTTTTTATTTCAAGAAAGGTAAAAACGCAACTGAAACACAAAAAAGATTTGTGCAGTGTATGGAGAAGGTGCTGTGACTGATCAGATGTGTTAAAAGTGATTTGCAGAGTTTCTTGGTACTATTAATATTTTGGCCAAATAATTCGTTGCTTGTGTATCTGGCTGTCTTGTGCATTGGGAGGTATTTAGGTCACTCCAGGCCTCTACCCACTAGAAGCCAATAGCAGGAGATAGCCAAATATGTCTTGTCTTTTGTGGGAAAAACTAAATTGACTTTTTGGCCAACCCAGTACTTAGGAAGAATAGTATGTGTGGTAGATACAGAGAACAAATTGATTGATGGTTGCCAGGTGGAAGAGGGGTTCAGGGGATGGGTGGAATAGTGAAAGGGATTAAGTACAAATTGCCAGTTATAAAAATAATTACAGGGATATGAAGTTTAGCATAGGAAATAATAGTAATATTGTATTAACTAGGTCTGATGTCAGATGGGTACTAGACTTTATCAGGGGGATCACTTCGTAAGTTATATGAATGTTTCATCACTATGCCGTACTAATATAATATTGTATGTCAACTATAATTAAAAAAATGAAAAGAAAAAGAATAGTATATATGGTAAATACACAAGTTTGTGTGGCTAAAGTTGAGGATATAACTAAACACTCATGTTTTTTCGTGTAACAGTTTTTTTCTGTTTGAGTCTTGTCAGTACTTGTTGATTCTGACCATTCCCTAACCCCTCTTACTTTGTTCCCAATTTCCTTTTTTCTTTTTTGCTCTTTTTCTTGTCTTTAAATGCTATATAACTACTTTTCTTTCTTGTGTACTAATTTGATTATATATACATTTTATTTCCCTTACACTTAGTAACTGTGCTTAGTCTTTTTAAGATAAGAAGCATATCATATTTTTGTCTTTGTACCTGCTCCAGGTAGGGTTACCAAATAAAGCACAGGATGACCAGTTAATGTTATACACATTGAGTGATTTTTTTAAAGTAAATAAAGTATGTTCCATTTGCTGAATTTGGCAACCCAAGCCCTGTGCATTTTATATAGTGGGTGCTCAGTAATTATACAGTGAATGAATTTAAACTGGATTCTGATGTTATACTATGAAGTTGGCAGATTATAAGCATTTTTAGTTTTACAGCTGAAAAGAAACTGAAGTTCATGGACTTTAAATGTTTTTCCCAAGTTCACATAGTTACTAAATCGTTCAGTCTGTCCCAGGAGGAATGCTTGTACTTCTATAAACTTAGTGCTTCTTTGTTTAGGTTTTTTCTGAGTTTTGGATTAAAGGATAAAGATTCTAAGGATGATTATTTTTCTTGCCCTAATTCAAAGCAAGATGTATTACTCTCTTAGAGTACCAACTTTTAAGCTGTACAGTATGTCCTCACTTAAAGTCATTGATAAGTAGTGACTTTAAGTGAAACAAGGCCTGATGAAGCCAGTTTTACTGTAGGCTGATTGATACAATGATACAAACAGGTTAACATGTTCCTGTGACATGTTATCAACTTTATAACAAAATGATGTTAAGACAATATAATTCAAGAGCCTGTCATACTTAATTATATCTAAGGGAAATTAAACTTTGAGTCCTTTTTCTCACAGCAGAGGGAGACATTGTTAAAATACTAAAAATAAAACCCTCTAGGTTACTGGGAGTCAGTAATCCTCCTAGTAATCCTCTAGGTTATTGTTAAAATATTGAAAATAAAATTCTCTAGGTTACTGGGAGTCATTAAGTGATGACACTTAAGAGAAAAGTAGTGAAGTAATTTGCTTTTCACATGTGTTAAGGAGGTATCTTGAATCCTTTATGTGAATTGAGAAAAGGATGCATTTTCTCAGGAATTTGCTTAAAATGAGAGTTTGTGTAAACACTGTCGTTTAAAAGGGTTATTTTTTTCTTTTGCAAATTCTGTTATTTTGTTCCCTACCTTTGAAGTTGAGCGAATGTTGCATATTCATGTATAACCATTGATTAAGTGTTATTAATTCAAGTGAAACATTAATATGATTTGCTATGAAAATTGGAACTAGGACCCTTAAATTAATGAAATAGCACTTCTTAACTAAGTATTTTACAGTATGATATTTAATATTTTTCCAAGTCAGAATTTATATTTTTCCAGTATCTCTTATAGTTGTTTTTATCTTTTTCTGAATACCAGCTTTCATATCTGCCTGTTAATTCATTTTATTTATTAAGAAACTGCATCGTCCTTTTTTTCTGTCTTGTTAATTTCATGACAGTATTTTCTGGTCATAATCACAGGATTATAACTTCAGTGACAGATGTGAAATATTCATTTTAAAGATTAATACTCATTACCTCTAAAAAATTAGAGTTCTCAGAATCTTTTGGAATAAACATGCCCTTGTGGAAATGTTTTTGTATTCCTATTTTAGTCAAAGTAGTTTTTCTGTATTATATCAGTATAAAATGTGAAGGCTTTTAACTGGAACTGTGGGAAATGAAAATGTATTTCTTTAATTAGAGACAAATAACTCCCTTCTCCCTCCTTAACTCATTAAAATTAGAAAAGTTTTAGAGTGAGTGGTTTCTTTTCTTAATATTCATAGAAGAATTTCTGTGAATTGATGGCGTCTGGGAATGCTGCTGGTTTTTTGAACATACAGATATGGGGGGTTGGGGGTTGTTCTGTCTTTTTGAGACTGTGGTGTGGTGATAGTGAACTTTGTTAAAAATAACTGCAGTTGCCGATATTTACAAATTATAGATCTTGAAATGTATTCTTGCCACCTTTTCTATTAATGTATATTTATATATTTTTAAGTGAAAGGGATTTTACTATATATACTATCTGTAGCTGTCTTTTTAAACTTAGTCATACATTAACGTTACTTGGACTAAAATAGGAATACAAGGTACTTTTTTCATGCCCTTAAATATTCAGTTGTAAAGTATTTCATTGTATACATTTATTGGAGGTTATTTAGCCAGTCCCATATTGTTTGGCCTGTGGAGAATATAATAGGTATGACTGCCATGTATTATCCTATGCAGTCCTCACAGTTATTGCATAGTGTAGGTATTTTCGTCACCTATTTACATTTATGGAAACTGAACCCCAGAGATGTTAAATAATTTACTCAGATTTTTAAAGTAGTTATAATGATGATAGAGACTGATGGAGCATTCAATTATTTGCCAGAGTTCTGTCTTCTTATTATAAGTGGTCTCAATGAAATACTCTTAAGAACCCTGAGTGAAATAGAGGCTATTAATTCCATATATAGGAGAAACTGAGGCTTAGCGAAATTAGTTACTTGCACAAGGTCATATATCCAGTAAGTTTCACCTATTTTTGACTCTTATAAATACACAAGTCGGCATTGTCTTAATCTCTGCTTATTTTTGAGGATATAAGTAAGACTTATAACAGAAAAGACACTTTTGGCAAGTTATTGTGTCTCTTGGCTTCCTCATCTCTAAAATTTGGATAGTACTCTTATTAGGGTTCTGTTGAGTAAGATGATATGTGAAGCACTTTGTACACAAGTTATATAACACATACTCAGTAAATACTACTGTTATTACTTTATCCCAATTAGATTTTTATTCAGGTTATAAAAGCAATAAATGTATGTTATAGAATATTTGGAAAAATATAAAGAAGCTGAGAAAATAGTCACCCAGTCTTACTACGGATGAAATTTTGACATATTTCCTTCCAGATGACTAGATTTCCCAATACTTAGGCTGTCACTACATGTGGTATATTCTGGCATTTTTCATTCATGGGAAATGTCTTTTCTGACTCATTTAAGAAGAATAGAGGCTGTGACCTTATGTATCAGCATAGTGCCTGGCTCAGGTTGGCACCCAGTAAATATTTGAATTGAGCTATAATAACTTCGGAGATTTTTGCGGTTTCTCTTCATTCATTACCATCTGTTGCATGTTAAAAAATGATTACAAAATAATTTAAGTATAAAAGTAAAGAAGCTAGATGTGTACTCTGGCTTTGGGAAGACTGAGATACTTTGTTATTGAACAAAGGAGTTTGATACAGCAATTACATGTACAAAGACCCGAGTAAGAAAATGTTGGGAAAATTGCATTCTGAATATTATATTATTATTAAGGGGAACAATTATTTTGTAACTGTTATAGAACAGATGGGGGGGCAATTATTATAGAACAGACGGGGGGGGCAATTATTGGCCCACCCAGGGATGCCAAAAACTGTTACAGAACAGACGCGCACACACAACAGGCACAGGGCCAAGGGGGGGTCACGATATACTATTACCGAAAGGACCCCCTACCATGTTCGTTATGTTCACTGCCAGATAGGAAAAACCTGTCTCAATGCCAGAGATTTGTGAAAAGGAAAGGAAATGTTTATTTAATGCCATACAGGCTTAAAGTAGTGGCCTAATGTCTTCATTAAAATATCAAAGTCCTTTTGGATAGCCACAAATGCCCACAGTGCTTCCTTACCCCCCTGCCCTAATTTGGGGTACTGTAACTCAGGAAAATAAGTAGGCCCCATGATTCAGGCCGCTGGCACCATCAGCTGTGTTGCCCTCCAGGCAGGATCTCTAATCCAAAGCCATGTGACACCTGCTCAGGGCCTACTGGCAAGAATTCTTTCACCCTTCTTCTCGGCAAAGTCTCTCCTGCTTCCCAGGCCATGTTGCCAAAGGAAGCACCCCAAAAGCATGGTCCTCCTACCAAAGCTGTGGCGGTCCCCACTTTGGCCAAAACCATGTGGTTCTTCTCTCCACCATAGCTGTTGGGAGGGGGCAGGGGTTGCCACTCTGCCAATGCTGAGTGGAGGTTCTCTGCTAAAGCCCCACGGTGATTCTTTCCACCCAAGCTGCAGGAGTTCACACTCTGGCAAAGCTGAGTGGTTCTCTCCTTCACATGGCTGCAGGGGTCCCCACTCTGCCAGAAGCACGTGGCTCTCCCCCTGCACTGCTGCAGCTGCTCCTGCACTGCCACGGCCGTTTGATCTCCTACCAAAGCTGCATGTGGCTCTCTTTATTGGCTGCAGAGTCTGGGTTTAAATCCCTGTGCCAATCCTTTGCAGCCCCATTTCCGACTCTACCCACAATCAGCTACACTTGCCAGCACTCTCGTATCCTTCCAGCTTTAGTGGGCTGCCATAGTGGGTCTGGGCAGGCGTGGCCCCATGGTGTGGAGCCAGTCTTGTCCAAGCTCTCACACAGGCACTGTAACTTGGGAGACCTGCCACCTAGTTACATGGGTAGAAGTCACTCCCTTCTCCCTGGCTCAAAGCATAGCCATAGCTATTTAACATATTTATGCACCCAGTTAAAGGTTATAGATGTGTTAAATGACCATGCCAGAGGTTAGCTGCAAAGCTGTGGCTGTAGGAAACAGCCCTGCATGATCCAGCTCCTTTTGTCCCTTCCCCACACCTGTGTTAGGGGGAAGGAGTGAGGACATCCTAATATATTCCTGGACACCTTGAGTTCTGGACCCCATTCCAAATCCCTATCCCCCCCCTGCACACTATTACATAACTACCATCTTGAAACAGGTAGTTCTTGAAAGCTTGCTAGAAAAGAATAGTTTACTAGTAAACACAGCTTTCTAGTGTCTGGAAAAGATCCCTTCCCTGTCAAATGTGTAGCATTAAGTGGGAGCTTATATAGCATTTATTAAGAAGGAGATGTTTGGATGCCAAGACCTGATAAGTATAATGGCTTCTCTAAGTCTGAAGTTTCTTTCACTGGAAAAAATTAAACACTCTACTGTGCAAAGGAGACCTTAGAGGGTTAGTACACATAATATTGAAAACTGACAATCCAGCACACTTATTACTAACCTGTGCATACTGCTTTGGGAAATTATGCTTTGAAAGCCTTCCCTGTTCATATAAGAACCACATTCAAGCAAAATACCAAAGCTTTAAGTTAACTTTTAAATTATTTTTGACTTAAATGAAAATAGAATGGCTTATTGATGATTGTAGTAAAGATAACCTGAAATTGAACTGGTGGTTTCTAGAAGTATTTGCCAGAATAAAGACTTACACTTCATTTTTAAAGCATCAGAAGTGAAGTAGGTATAAAAAGGAACTCGTAGAAAATTAGTGTATCCTCACCCGTTTTTACCTTTTCAAAAAAGCTTCTTGAAATGGTTTTATTTTGTGCAGCCGTTTTAATAAATGGATTAAGTATAATTTCAGGTTCGGGTCATTGTCTCTCAGTTGAAACAGATTGTTACTAAGAGTTTTGGCTTTAGCTTTATAAAGGCCTCTTTGTTCATACTACACAATTATTCAGGTTGTAATGGCTTCAGTAGATGCCAGTGCTAGTGTATGCTGCTCTTCAGGTATAACAAGGAACTTTTTATAGATACTAAGTGCTTAGCATGGGAACATAAGGTGCGAATGTAGGGTGCCCTGTGGTGGAGGTTAGTTAAGGATAGTGTTTCTGTATACCCTGTTTTTATACAAGTGTTTTGTTAAGATATTTTAAAATGCTAATTTTAAGGATTCTCTCACTAAATGCAGGTTGTAGAAAGATTACCAGTAATTGCTAATTTAAAGTAAAAGATGCTTTTAGAATGCTGTTAACATTTTAACAAGTGACCTTGGTTTAGCATTCAGAAGCTGTTCAGTCCACCTTACACCTTTTATTTCCATCTGTATTTTTCATTTCTCTAACATAAATCCTGGACTTGAGGCAAATTAGTCTCCTCTACTCCCTGATGCACACTCTTTTCTTTCACACCTCATGACTCCAGTTTTAGGCTATTACTTTTGTTTCTGGAGACCTACCCTGTCTACCAGAGTTGATGCCCATTCCTCTCCCAGCTCTTCACAGGTACCCTGAAACCTTACCTATTCACATCTAGGTGTGATGTCTCCTGAGCTTTTAGAACATTTATTTGCCTTTTGAATAACTTTGAAGTGTATCACATACCTCCCAATGGTCAAGGACATGTCTTGAATATTAAAAAATTCCCCACATCCCTTGCTCATAGTGAGTGTTTAATAACTATTGAGCAAATAATTGTGGAAATGTTAGTATTAATTGTATTATTTTTTGTTCAGTGCAGTGAGTTTATTTTAAAACTGGTTAATGTATATGCAAATTCAGTAATTTGTTTAGGGCAAGGTTTCTTGATGGGGGTACTGTTGCCCTTTTGGGCTGCATAATTGTTGTGAGGGTATGTGTTGTATGGTTTAGGGTGTTCAGTAGCACTGCCTAGTCTCTCCTCACTAGATGGCAGTAGCACTCCTCATCCCCACCCCAGTTGTGTGACAACCAGCAGTGTCTCCATTACAGTAGTGTCTCCATATGTCTCTTGGGGGTCATTATCACTCCTGGTTGAAAACACTGCTTTAGAAGGAAAAAAGCGTAAGGATTTCAAGACTCTTCTTAATTGTAGTTTATAATGTGTGTATGTTTTTGAAGGGCTTTTAAGTAAAAATAAATGTTTCAAAAGTCTTCAAATTTAACCTTGTATAATCTAAGGAAACTCCCAAGGACACTATTAATTCTAATAAAACTTTGATGACTTAAGAAAATAGCATTTTTTTGTGTCTGTTTTACATTAATAATGGATTTTGTTTGGTGTTTCCTCCAGATTGAAATTAAAATGAAAAAGCCAGAGGCTGTGAGATGGGAAAAGCTAGAGGGGCAAGAAGATGTGCCTAAGCCAAAACAGTTCATCGCAGGTTTGTTTTCTGGCCTTGATGAGCTTTACATTCAAATTGTGTTACATAGTTGAAATTAGTAATGAGCGTTCTTTCTGCTTTGATTATTTATGTTCCCAATACAAGATACATCCAGTATAAGATTGCTCTGTAATGAATACAAATTAGCATTTCTTTTGAATGTTCTGACTTAAACTCTTAGGAGTACAAATGAATGGCAGGAAAAGCCCATAGGGAATTAGAATTGTGTACCATGTCACTTTATGACATCAGTTAAGAGTGGTTTGGTTTTTTGTGTTGGCTTTTCCTATTGCTGCTTTTTGGGTATTAAGTGAATTAGTGGTTTACTGATACATTTCCCCCTCTTCCTTCTCCCTTCTTATTTATTCACTTCTATTCTGATACTGTCAACTCTTACTTCCTGGAATTTCGGGGCTTCACTAAGGATCTCTCCATTTCACTATGTTGTTAATACCAAGGTGGAAGCAAACAGTTAATGAATGCCTAAGGAAAGTCTAGGAGAACAGTAGAAAACTAGGGTTGACATGTTTAAACCTTTAAGGGACAGACTACTTTATGTTGAGGTCAATACTAAATAAGCATATGCAATAGGCTGGTGTTTCTAATGGGAAATTAATCTGTAGAATACTCTTAAAACTATAACCTAAGACTATATTTTACTGCAATGGCTGTAAACAAATGAGTGGAGAGAAATATCTTTTTGATTAGAGTTAATGATTTGATTATTAAAATGAGGTAATACTATGTTCTAGCTAATTTCAGATTTTTCACTGCTTCTGTAACAAAAAACACATTTCCTTATGGCATCTTTTAGAAACAGTAAGTTAGCAAATAGATTATTCATTTTTACTATTTTTATTTTGACTTAATTTTATATTCTCATAGAAGTTGCAGAAAGAGTTCCCATGTACTTTTTACCTAGCTTCCCTGAATGATAATATTATAACTAAGCTATAGAATAATTAGCAAAACCAGGAAACCAACACCAGCAGATAATTTTTAAGAATGAAATTTGGGTTGGATAATTAAGAATTAAGTCTCAAGTTGGTATTTAAGATCTTTAATTAAGGTTCTTCCTGTTTTATTTGAAAGTCATAGTAAAGATGTTATGCGTTTCTATTGGGGCTGACTCCCAGAGATTTTTGGGCTGAGGTTTAGATATAGCTTAAAGTATTTGTTAAAAAAAAAAAACACTTTAAATGTGATATCTCATTTAATTCTAAGAACAGCCCTGTATAGTGGGCAGTCTAGTATTATTCTTCCTGTTTTATAAGCTCAGGAAGGTTAAGCAACTTGCTTAAAATCACCTGGTATTTTTTATTGTCTAGGGCTAAATGCAGGTCTTCAGAGCCCGGACCTGATTTTTCTGTTAATCTTTTTTTTTTTTTTTTTCTCTACTGCTTGTTGCTGCATTTTCTTTCTAACAGTGGAAAGTCTCTCCTGACATGAATATCTTTGCAGTTATTTGATATTATAATGAATGAGCAAAGAAGTTAGGTTATTCATCTTGGTAATTCATCTACTGTCTGTAGGTGTTAAAATTTTTCTGAGATCAACTGTAAAGGTTTTTTTAGTTTTACAAACTTTTTCTGAAGTCATTGATTTGCATATTCATAAAGATGCTATTCCTCCTGTCCTGTTATATTTTTGTAAGGAATTAATATGCTTGTCAGATTCCTGTGTGCTGCAAGCTGCAGACTGCAGATAAGGACACATTGGTTAACGTATCTGGGCAGTGGAGATTAGAAGGATGTGCTCCCATCCTTCTGGGGAGTCTGCATTAGGATTAATTAAACCCATATTTCCTAGGCTTTTAATTTTCACAGCAATTTAAAAAAAATTTCCTTTGGCTACTAGTGATAATGTACAGAGATGAGATTACTATCAGAGGAAGGGTGGGTAGGATTTGGGAAATAGTATGTTTGCCCTGAACAAAACTATGTGGTTGTGGTTTTGTTTTGAGGTGAAGGTAGGCGGGGAGAAAGTTGCTTTATAAATGAAGAGAAAGGATGGAAAAACAGAATGAACAGTTACCAGTTTCTCAGCTATTTTGAGGAAGGAGATACAGAGAGGCAGTTGTTAAAGAACATTTAGGTTAGCATTAATATGTCTTAAAATATTGATAGTGAATCTTTGAATCAGGTTTTTTTAAAGCTCTTTAGTAGCTGTGTTGTCCAATATAGTAGGTGCTAGCATTAACCTATTACCTCATGTACCTGTTGAGCATTTGAAATAAGACTAGCCTGAATTGAGATGTACTATAAGTATAAAACACATTTCATTTTTTTCATATTGAAATGATACTATTTTGAATATATATTAGGTTAAATGAAGTATGTTATTAAAATACATTTCACCTGATTCCAGTGAGGTGGCTACTAGAAATTTCAAAATTATGTATGTGGCTCATATTGTGGTTTGCATTATATTTCCATTGGTCAGTGAACAGAATTGCTCTTATACCTGCTAGGCAGCTTAGTTACTTTTAGTTCGTTTGTGTGCCAAGATCTTGTTCCTTTGGTCTTTGGGGCAGCCTTGACAGTGCCCTGAGTCCCTGGGCTAGTAGTCTCTCTGGGTGTGAACAGTCTCCATTTGTTTGCTATGTGTGCATGCTGTGGGCATTAAACTTTAGGTTACCCCATGTAGTGTTGTTCAACATTCAGGAATTCCTTTTTATCTCCTGTTGAAGTAATCTAATATTTCTGATGTGGGGAGAGAATATAAAGTCTTAACTCACTGCCAAATGGCATGGATAATTATTTATATTTTCAGTTTATTTCTACTCTGAAAGATACATAAATACCTCAGAAAAAAATCATATTTTTAACCTTAAAATATTGTTTATAAGAAAAATTTCATGTAGCAACTTTTTAAAAACACTAATTTTAGAATTATTTATACTATCTTTACAACTTTCTGTAAATATAAAAGTTTCTGTATACTTCTCACTGAGTTTCCCCTATTACATAAATCTGTTTTTAATCTAATTTTGCATAATGTACCAAAAGTTTACACTTTATTGAGTTCAAAAGAAAGTCCTCGATTTTACATTATGTTGATTCAGTTTTTAGAAGTGTAAATTTAATTACTGATGTGTATATCAGAAAGATACTTACTTCAAACATGAAATTCAATCACCTATTACTTGTTAAGGTGTTCTATACCAAGGTCACAAAGTTTATATATTCTTGGCATAATCAACACGTTGATTAATCATTTCTTTTTACTCCATAGATGTAAAGAACCTATATCCATCATCATCTCATTATACAAGAAATTGGGATAAATTGGTTGGAGAGATCAAAGAAGAAGAAAAGAATGAGAAGTTGGAGGGAGATGCAGCTTTAAACAAACTATTTCAGCAGATCTATTCAGATGGCTCTGATGAAGTGAAGCGTGCCATGAACAAATCATTTGTAAGAACATGAACTTTAAAAATATACATCATGATAGTAAATTTCAGAAGTTTTGGAAGGAGACCTTTTAGAATAAGCATTGTCTGAACATTTCTTCTTGCTCTAAACTTAGAGTAATTATTGAAGTTGGATACTTGTGGAGGATATAAGAAACAAGTAATGCCAAATTTTTTTTTATTATTGAGTTAAAACTGAAATGGCTTAAGAAATACCAAGGTTACAGTGGGTGAAAGTTATTTTAGTTGGATTTATCACAATAGCTGAATGAGCTTTCATTGTTTACTTTCTACTATCATATATAGTCTCAATGTCAGAGATAACACAAAGGGAAACTTCCAGAGCGGTGTTTGGCAAGTGAAGGTTCATATTAATTATTCATTAGTTTGTTAATAATTTCTCTATTGACTAATAAAATTTTGTGACAGGTCATCACTATAGAACTACGAAGATTATTTTGCTTGAAAATGTAATCATTTGATTTTTACCAGTAGCTCAGAAAATACTACTTTCTTAGGGCATTTATAGTAGAAAGTTAAAATTAACATTTGATGATTAAAATTAATATTTAGTTAGTGTATTGGAGGTTTAGATATTCCATATAAGTTACCATGTGATAATTGGTCATGATTGTGTTTTCCACTGTTGACTTAAAATATTTTGTTTTAATTTAAACTTTGAGATAGTTACAGATTTACATGCAGTTGTAAGAAATGGGAGATTCCTCGATTCCTTTATAATTTGCTGTGGAAGCATTTTACAAAACTGTAGTACAGTATTACAAGCACGATACACAAGATACAGGACATTGCTTTTGCCACAGGATCCCTCCTGGTCATTTTACAGCTGTACCCACGTCCTTCTCACTCCTGTCCTTCCTTAACCCTTGGCAGCCACTAATCTGGCAAATAATTGTCAGGTGTGTAGTTTGCAAATATTTTCTCACAGGCTGTATAGCATGTCTTATCATTTCCTTAATGTTCTTTTGCAGATCCAGAGTAATTAATTTTGATGAATATTAATTTATCAGTTTTCAATGGATTGTGCTTTCAGTGTCAAGTATAAAACTCTTCTATTCATAGATCTCAAAGATATTTTCAACATTTCTTTTCATAAAAGCTTTGTATTTTTACTTATTACATTTAAGTCCATGATCCATTTTGAGTTAGTTTTTCTATAAAGTGTGAGACATATTGAGGGGTTTTGTTTGTTACAGCTTATGTATATTCAGTTGCTGCATTTGTTGAAAAGATTGTCCTTATTTTAAAATTTTAATCTTTATTGTATTTTTTTTCCATTACCATTTCATCCGTTTATATGTCCCTTTCCCCAGCAGTGGCTGCACTGTCGTCCACATCTGTGAAGCCGTTTTTCCTCAATTCCTCTATCACCTGACCTCCATAACCTCACCCGACCCCAGCTGTCATCTTGCTCTCCATCTATGAGTCTATCCTCGTTTCTCCTTATTCAGTTTCAGTTTGTTCATTAAATTCCACATATGAGTGAAATCATGTATTATTTGTCTTTCTCAGAATAGCTTATTTCACTTAGCATAATGTTCTTCAGGTGCATCATACTGTCATTGCAAAGAGTAAAATTTTCTTCTTTTTTACAGCTGAGTAGTATTCTATTGTGTAAATGTCCCATGCTTGTTTTATTCACTCATCTATTGATGGGCACTTGGACTGCTTCCTTATCTTGCTGATTATAAATAACACTGCAGTGAACATAAGGATGCTTATGTTCTTTTGGATTAGTGTTTGGGTTTCTTTGAATATCTTCCCAGAAGTGGAATTGCTGGGTCATAGGCAGTTCCATTTTTAATTTTTTGAGGAAACTGCATATGGTTTTCTGTAGTGGCTGCGCCAATCTGCATTCCCACCAGCAGTGCAAAAGGCTTCCCCTTTCTCCACATCCTCGCCAACACTTGTTTGTTGATTTATTGGTGATAGCTGTTCTGACAGGTTTGAGATATAGCTCATTGTGGTTTTAATTTGCATTTTTCTGATGATGAACGATGTTAACCATCTTTTCATGTGACTGGTGTCCATCAGTATGTCCTTGGAGAAGTGTCTGTTCAGGTCCTTTGTCCACTTTTTAATTGGGTTGTTTGTTTTCTTGGTGGTGAGTATTATAAGTTCTTTATAAATGTTGGATATTAACCCCTTATCAGATGTATCAGCAAAAATATTCTCCCATTCTGTAGGTTGTCTTTTTATTTTGTTGATGTTTTTCTTTTCTGTGTAAAAACACTTTAGTTAGGTGTAGTCCCAGTTAGGTGTATTTATTCATTTATTTATTTATTTATTTATTTATTTTGTTTTACTTGACTAGGGCCATATATCTGATAAAAATTGCTAAGAGCAATGTCCAAGATTTTGCTGCCTATGTTTTCTTCTAAGATTTCTATGGTTTCAGGCCTTACATTTGAGTCTTTGATCCATTTTGAATTTATTCTTATGTGTGCTGTGAGAAGGTCTAGTTTCATTTTTCTGCACATCTGTCCAGTGTTCCCAACACTATTGAAGAAACTATCTTTAGCCTATTGCATGTACTTGCTTCCTCTGTTGAATATTAATTGACCATAAAGGTGTGGGTTTATTTCTGGGCTCTCTATTCTGATCCAGTGATCTATGTGTCTGTTTTTATGCCAGTATCATGCTGTTTTGTTTTGTTTTTAAGATTTCATTTATTTATTTTTAGAGAGAGGGAGAAAGAAAGGAAGAGAAATATCAATGTGTGGTTGCCTCTCACAAGCCCCCTACTGGGGACCTGGCCTACAACCCAAGTGTGTGCCCTGGCTGGGAATCCAACTGGCAACCTTTTGGTTTGCAGGCCAGCACTCAGTCCACTGAGTGACACCCCCAGGGCCAGTACCATGCTCTTTTGATTACTGTGGCCTTATAGTTTGATATTAGGCAGTGTGATTCCTTCAGCTTTGTTTTTCTTTCTCAGGATCTATCTCTATTGCTGTGGGGGGCCTTTTGTGGTTCCATATAAGTTTTTGAAATATTTGCTTTAGTTCTGTGAAATATGTCATTGGAATCTTGATAGGAATTATGTTTAATGTATAGATTGCTTTCGGTAGTCTGGACATTTTAATGATGTTAATTCTTTCTATCCATGAATGTGGTATGTGCTTCCACTTTCACCTATCTTCAATTTTTTTTTTCAATGTCTTGTAATTTTCTGAGTACAGGTCTTATATCCTTGGTTAGGTTTTTTCCTAGGTATTTTAGTCTTTTTGAGGCAGTTGTGAATGGGACTGTTTTCTTAATTTCCCTTTCTGTTAATTCACTGATGATTTAGTTCACACATAAAAATGCAGCTGATTCCTGGATATTAATTTTGTGTCCTCCTCCTTTGCTGAATTCCTTTATCAGTTTTACTAGTCTCTTGGTGGAATCTTTGAGTTTCTCTGTGTACAGCATCATGTCATCTACAAATAAAGACAGTTTCACTTTTTCCTTTCCAACTTGAATGCCTGTTATTTTTTCTTCTTGTCTGATTGCTGTGGCTAGGACTTCCAGTATTATATTGAACAAGAGAAGTGAAAGCAGACATTCCTGTCTTGTTCCTGATTTTAGGGGACAGTTTTTGTCCATTGAGTATGATGCCATCAGTTTGTCATATATGGCCTTTATTATGTTTAGATATGTTCCATTTAATTCACTTTGCTGAGAGTTTTTATCATAAATGGTTGTTGGATTTTATGAAATGCTTTTTCTGCATCTGTTGATTTGATCATGTGGTTTTTATCCTTCATTTTGTTTATGTGGTGAATCACATTTATTGGTTAGTGAATATTGTACCAACCTTGCATTTCCAGAATAAATCCCACTTGATTGTGGTGTATGATCTCTTTGATGGATTACTGTATTTGATTTGCTAATATGTTGTTGAGGATTTTAGCATCTATGTTCATCAGGGATGTTGCCCTATAATTTTTTTTTGTAGTGTCTTCATCTGGCTTTGGAATCAGAATAATGCTGGACTTATAAAATGAGTTTAGCCTTTCCTCCTCTTGAATTTTATGAAATATCTTGAGGAGAGGTGTTAGTTCTCAGAATGTTTGTTTGTTTTTTGGGAGTTTTTTGATTGTTGCTTCCATTTTACTAGGTGTAATCTATTTAACAGATTCTTTGCTTCTTCCTGAGTTAGTTTTGGAAAATTGTATGTTTCTAGGAATTTATCCAATTTTGTCCAATTGTGAAGTTTGTTGGCCTGTGGTTGTTCCTCATATTTTCTTATAATCCTTTGTATTTTTTGGTGTCAGTTTTTATTTCTCCTTTTCTATTTCTGATTTTATTTATTTGGTTCCTTTCTCTTTTCTTCTTGATGAGTCTGGTTAAAGGTTTGTCAATCTTGTTTATGTTTTCAAAGAACCAGTTCTTGTATTCATTGATCTTTTGTATCTTTTTTTTTAGACTCTATTTCATTTATTTCCACTCGGATCTTTATTATTTCCTTCCTTCTACTCACTTTGGGCTTTGTTTGTTTTTCAGGTTCTTTTAAGTGTAAAGATAGATCATTTATTTGAACTTTTTCTTGTTTTTTTGAGATAGGCCTGTCTGAGATGCTATGAATTTCCCTCTTAGGATTGCTTTCCCAGTCTCCCACAGGTTTTGGATGTGTGTCCTTATTTTCATTTGTTTCAAGCTATCTTTTGATTTCTTCTTTGATGTCATTGTTGACTCATTTATTATTTAATAACATGTTATTAAAGGTTATTTATTAACACTCCATGTCTTGTTTTTCATTCTTCCTTTTCATTGAATAACTTTTTACCTTCCTCAAAAATCAGTTGAGTACTTTTGTGTGAGTCTGTTTCTGGGTGTCCTGTTTCATTGGTCTATAGGTCTGTCCCCTAACAAGGGGACACCACAGTCTTAGTTACTGAAGTTATATAAATGTTGAAATTGGGCAGATTCATTATTCCTATTTAATTTATTTTTGACATTTTTTATTCTAGTTTCTTTACCTTTGAATATAAATTTTAGAATATTTTGTCTATATATAACAATCATGTTGGGAATTGTATTGAACTATATATTAATTTGGAGAGATTGACATCTTGGCTGTGTTGAATTTTCTAACCTGTTTGTTTAGGTCTTCTTTGATTCCTCAGATCAGCATTGTGCAGTTTTTAGCATGTAAATCCTGTGCATGTTTTGCTAGATATACCTAAGTATTTAATTCTTTTTCTGAGTGATTATAAATTATTTATATATTTAATATTGGTTTGCTGTTAATACCTAGAAATACAGTTGGTGTTTTTAAATGTTTATCTTATATTCTGTGAGTTTTTTTAACTTACTAGTGTTAGGAGATTTTCTGGTAGATTCTTTGTGATTCAAAAATAGATTCCTTCTATTTTCTATATCATATCTTCAAATATGGATAGTTTTCTTCTTTTTCTTTCTGATATGTTTGCATTTTATCTTCTTTTATTGTTGTATTGAACTGACTGGAACTTCTAGCATTGTATTGAATAAGAGAGGTGAGCGTGGACATCCCCATCTTAAGGGAAAATCAGTCTTTCACCATTAAGTATGTTAGTTATAGGTATTTTGTAGATACTCAGTCAAATGAAAGTTCTGCTCTCTTCCTATTTTTTTACTGAGATTTTTATCATGAGTGTCTGTTGACTTAATGGAATGCTTTGTCCTCATTGATCTATATAATTATGTGACTTTTCTTCTTTAGCCTGTTTTACATTGGTGACTTATTATAATAAATATGATTGATTTCTACTGTTGAACCAACCTGGCATCCCTGGAATAAACACCACTTTTTCCTAATGTATACCTCTTTTTTATATATTACTCAATTATATTTTAAAGTACTTTGTTGAGGGGTTTTGTGTCTATATTCATGAGGCATATTTGTCAGTAGTATTCTTTTTTTTGGTACTCTGTCTGGTTTTGGTGTCAGGGTAATACTAAGTTTATAAAAGGAATTGGGAAGTGCTTCATATTCTGTTTTTTGGAAGACCTTGTGTAGAATTGGAGGTATTCGTCCTTTAAACATTCTTTAAATTGATGATACCATCTGGACTTACTCATTTCTTGGGGGGGGGTGTTAAATTATTATTTTAATTATCCTAAGAGCATATTGGGCCACTTGTTTCATATTGAGTAACTAGGGGTAGTTTGTGTTTTGAGGACTTGGTCTGTGTTGTGTAAGTTGTTAGTGTTGGGACTATTCCCTTGTTATCATTTTGATGTCTGCAGGATCTCTGGTGATACATTCTTTCATTCCTATAATGGTGATTTGTGTATTCTCTTTCTCTTTATTTTCCTTCGTCAAGCTTGCTAGAGGCTTGCCAACTTTATTGATTTTTCCAAAGAATCAGCTCTTTATTTATGCTAAAAACTTCTTTTCCCTATATATTTTTAAATTTTAATCATTATTGTTTTTCATCATTTTCTTCTGCTTGATTTGGATTTATTTTGTTATTTTTTTCCTGGGTTCTACAGATGTGAGCTTAGATTGTTGATTTGACCCTTCTCTTTTGTGTAGGTTTATGCTGTAAATTTCCCTCTCTGAGGGTTTTGACTGTTTCTCACAAGTTTTGATGTTATATTTTTATTTTATCAATTCAGTATATATTTTTATTTCATTTGAGACGTCATTGTCTCATTCATTGTTTAGATCAGGCATCTCCAGCCTTAGGGCGGAGAACAGGTACTAGTCCAGGCTTGTTAGGAATCAGGCTGCACAGCAAGAGGTGAGCTTGAATGTAATACGCTTGAATCATCCTGAAACCATCCCCCCACCATCTCTGGTGTGTGGAAAAATTGTCTTCCATGAAACTGGTCCCTAGCGTTAAAAAGGTTGGAGACTGCTTATATGTTGTCTGATATGTTGTATATTTTCTAAGTGTTTGGCAATATTCTTGCTGTCTTTCTATTACTAATTTTTAATTATATTCCATTTTTGTTTGTGAGTGTGTGCCATATGATTTACTTTCTTTTAACTCCGTTGACACTGTTTTATTGCCTAGGATTTGATTTGTCTTAATTAAACTTTTACCTGAGAAGAATGTATTCTGCTGTTCAGTGGAGTGTTCTATAAATACCAATTAGGTCCTTTTGGTTGATATTTTTATTGAATTCCTCTATATCATTGCTGATTTTCTCTCTTATTCTATCAGTTATTGAGAGAGGGTCTCATGGATTTTTCTGTTTTTCCTTTAAGTTTTGTCAATTTTTGCTTTATATGTTTTTCTAGCTATGTTTAATAGCCATTTAGGATTACTTTGTCTTCATGATGGGTTGGTTAGTCTTTTACATAATTACATAATGTCATTCTCTGGCAATTTTTGTTGATATTAATATAGCCTATTTTTTCTATTTTGACTAGTTTTTGCACAGTATATCTTGTTTCATCCTTTTACTTTCAACCAGCTTATGTCATACCTAATGTGAGTTTCTTTAGATAGCATAAAGTTGGGACAGTGATTATCAATATTTCAACCTACCGTTGCAGCATTAGGCATTTAATGTTACTTATAAGTCAGGTAAGCATTCTTACTTGAATATTAAAGGTACTTCTACACCTTGGTGTCACCTCACACATCACTTCTTACAGTGTCTCAAAAGAAAAAACAACCCTTAAAAAGAAATTATGGGTGAAGGAAGATTATTGAATGAAAAGTAGACATATGACTAGGTTTTTGTCGAGGCAGAAAGTAAGGCACTGTGCTTATTAATTTGTAAGGGAATTTGTGCGAGTTTTCAGAGACCATGATTTGAAATGCATTATGTGTAAAAACATACTGCCAAATTCAGTATGTATGAAGGATTGTGTCACAAGGACAAAAAAGTCTCTTCTGAACAAAAATTTTTTCAAAAAGTTACAATTCAGGTGCATTCCACTGTAAAAGCTAGTCGTGTGGCAGCATATTTAATAGCAAAAAAATCAAAATCATTTACTGATGTTGAGTTTATTAAGCAATGTACAGAAAGTGTGGCAGATATAATTTGCCCTGGAAAAGGGGGGGATGATATTTCTAAAAGCAATTTGTTATGCCAGACTATGGCCAGGCGAGTCGAAGAAATTGGAAAATTAATTGAAGTTTGGAGAGTAAAGCTGCTCATTTTAAATTTTTATGCTTTGGCGATGGATGATAGCACTGATGCTACAGATATGGCTCAACTTGTCTTTTTTAAAAAATATATTTTATTGTTTATTCTATTACAGTTCCATTTATTTCCTCCCTTTTATTCCCCTCTGCCCTGTACCATCCCCTACATCATTCCCCCACCTTAGTTCATGTCATGTCCATGGGTCATGCATATAAGTTCTTGGCTTCTACATTTCCCATGCTATCCTTAACCTCCTTCTATTTTGTACTTACCATTTATGCGTCTTATTCTCTCTACCCCCCCCCATTCTCCTCATCTCCTTCCCCACTGATAACCCTCCACATGATCTCCATTTCTGTGATTCTGTTCCCATTCTAGTTGTTTGCTTAGTTTTTCTTGTCATTTTTTAGGGTCAGTTGTTGATAGTTGTGAGTTTGTTGTAACTTTACTGATCGTAGTTTTGATCTTCTTTTTCTTAGATAAGTCCCTTGAATGTTTCATATAATAAGTAAGAGCTTGGTAATGATGACCTTTTTCATCTTGATCTTATCTGGGAAGCACTTTACCTGCCCTTCCATTCTAAATGATAGCTTTGCTGGATAGAGTAGAGTGATCTTGGATATAGGTCCTTGCCTTTCATGACTTTGAATACTTCTTTCCAGCTCCCTCTTACTTGCAAGGTTCCTTTTGAGAAATCAGCTGATAGTCTATGGACATTCCTTTGTAGGTAACTGTCTCCTTTTCTCTTCCTGCTTTTAAGATTCGTTATCTTTCATCTTGGCGATATTTATTATGTGCCTTGGTGTGTACTTTCTTGGGTCCACTACTTTGGGACTCCTTCCTGGACTTCTTGAAAGTCTAATTCCTTTGTCAGATTGGGGAAGTTCTTCATTGTGTTTTCAGATATGTTTTCCATTTCTTGCTCTTCCTCTTCTCCTTCTCACAACCATATGATTTGGATGTTGGAACATTTAAGGTTGTCCCAGAGGTTCCTAAGCCTCTCCTCATTTTTTTGAATTTTTGTTTCTTCATTTCGTTCTGGTTAAATGTTTCTTTTTTTTCTTCTCCAAATCATTGATTTGAGTGCTGGTGTTCTTTGCTTTGGGTTCCCTTTATTTCACTTTTCATAGCTTTCTCATTTTCCTCTATTTTGGGACTATACTCCACCATTTCTGTGAACATCCTGCTTACCAGTGTTTGAACTCTGCATCTGATAGGGTGACTGTCTCTTCATCACTTAGTTCTATTTTTTCTGGAGCTTTGGTCTGTTCTTCATTTGGGCCACACACACACACACACACACACACACACACACACACCCCTATTTATTTATTTATTTATTTATTTATTTATTTATTTATTTAGTCTTGGAGCACCTGTTACGTAGTACAGAGAGGAGGAGCCTTAGGTATTCCCCAGGGTGGGGCAACTCACGTAGCCGTGTTGTGGCACTGTATATGGGGTGGGGGTCTGAGAGGGGAAAATACTGCTTGCCCATTTCTCTGTTGGCTTTCTGTCACTTCTGCTGCTGCCCACAAGCAAATGCGCCCTTCTGGTGCTCATTCCCAGGTGAGTGGTTTCGCGTACATTCTAGGACCCTGTGGATCTCTCCAGTGAACTCTCCTATGAGGCTGGGAGTTTCTCCTGTCATGGCAACCCCCACAGATTTTTTTCAGTCAAGTTTTGAGGCTTTACTTTCCTGCACTGGAACTCTGGGTTCCACGGTCTTTCTCATTTCCCAGTTGTTCCTTCCAGTTTGTGTGCACAAATGTGGGACCACCCAGTCCACCAGCCACCACTTTGCTGTGAGTCTTCTCAGCCCCTCCTACAGGTCTGGATGACTGTTTCTTCTTCAGCTCCTTAGTTGTTGGACTGTACAGTTCAATTTTCTGGCAGTGCTGGCTATTTTTTAGTTTTTAAATTTGTTATTGTCCTTTTGGTTGTGTGAGGAGGCAAAATGTATCTGCTTATGTCTCCATCTTGGCTAAAGGTCTTCAAGTTGTTTTTATTGGAGGTACTAGTGACAAATATAATGTCACTGAAGAAACTGCTTCCTTAGTGTCATTAAAAGACACAACTAAATCAAGAGATTTATATGAAGTAGCAAAAGAAATGTTAAAGTGATTTTCTTTGTCAACATATCTGGTATAGTTACTGATGGTGCCCCGGTGATGGTAGGTAAAAGAGAGAGGACTTGTAAAATTAATAGGAGATGATGCAGTTGTAGCCCAAAAGTCATGTTTAATGAAGTACCATTGCATAGTACATCAAGAAAATTCAAGCATAAAAGCATTCAGAATGGATAACATAATGCAAATCACCATCAAGACTGTGAATTTCAAAGAGCCATAAGATTGAATCATCACCTATTCCAGAAATTCCTTAAAAGTATGGATGTTGACTGTGGCAACATCATTTACTTTTCGGAAGGAAGGTGGTTAAGTTGAGGCCAAATATTGCAAAGGCTTTATGATTTGTGAGTCGTTTTTATTATCAAGTTGTTTATGGTATCAAAAAACAAATTTGAGCCGGAACTTGGTGATGGGAACTAGGTCAGAGATTCAGCGTTTTTAGTGGATTTCACTGCTCGTTTAAATAAGTTAAACATGCATCTTCAAAGTTAAAACCAACTTAACCAATACCATGTTTCAAACCATAACTGTGTTCAAAATGAAACTGAAATTATGGCAAGCTCAAATTAAGGCAAACAATTTTATGCATTTCAACACATTGGCTAAACACAGTCCTGTGAATAGCAAAAAAATTTCAGCCTTGCTTTTCCATTTGATAGAAGAATTTGAAAACAGATTTCAAGATTTCCAGGAAAATAACATTTTGCTTTGTTCGCAACTCCATTTTCAGTGTGCATAAATATGTTACCTGCCAATTTTCAAATGGAATGCATAGACCTGCAACCTGGGATTCAGATTAAAGAAAAATTTGATCATGCCTCTTTACTGGACTTTTATGTTACAGGTCCTGTCCTCCCAGAGACAAATATTCCTTACTTCACAATCACACCTTACTCATGTCATCGCTATTGGCAACATCTACATTTGAGAGCAATTATTTTCAAGAATGAAACACATTAAGAGTAAAATTGGAACCAAAATATGTGATGAGCACCTTGAGAACTCACTGAGAATTGGAACTACTTCTCTCAAACCAGATATTGATGCACTGATTTCTCAAAGACATTGTCAGATGTCCCACACTAGTTTTATGTTGCCCTTTTATGATAAAAAATACTAAGAAGAAAAAAGTGATGTTTTATTACCTAGATATGTACATTTTCTATATTAATGATCAAAAACTTGGGGCCTGTTTGACAATTTAAAAAGATTATCAAATAGACCTCTTGCATAATCAGGGTTATTATGTGAGGAGTTTTTCGCTTATCTGTGATGACAGATATCATGAAAATTATGCGTGGACCTTCATTCATAAGTTTTTATTAGTGTTTGTGTATTTATTTTTTTAAAGATTTTCTTTATTTATTTTTAGAGAGAAGGGAAGGAGAAAGGAGGGGAAACATCAGTGTGCGGTTGCCTCTCATGTGCCCCTACTGGGGACCTGGCCCACAACTCAGGCATGTGCCCTGACTGGGAATCAAACTGTTGACACTTTGGTTCCTAGGCCCAGGCTCAATCCATTGAGCTACACCATCAAGGGAGTGTTTATATATTTAATGTGTGGCCCAAGACAACTCTTTTTCTTCCATTGTGGCCTAGAGACTCTAACGAGGTTGGGTACCCCTGCTTTAGGTATTCTTTTAGGGTAGATCTGCTTGTGACAAATTCTTTGTCTTGGCAGGATTTCTTTGGGTTTATATTGATTGGGGATTGCTGAGTTTCTTGAATTTCAAGGTTTATGTCACTTCTCAAATTTGGGAAATTTTCAGCCATTGTTTCATTGAGTACTTTTTCAGACCTGCCTTCTTTGTTCTCTCCTTCCCGGAACTTGATGACACAAATGTTAGATATTTTGTTAGATCCCATGCACCCCTAGGGACTCTCTTCCTTTTATCTTTATTTTCTGTCTTTGAGATTTGGTGATATATATTGTTCTCTTTCAGTTCACTGATTGTTTTTCTGTCCCCTCTATTCTTGCCCATCCTCTAACCTTTTTGTTTCAGTTGCATTTTTTAATTCCAAAATTTTGCATGTAGTTTTTTATGTCTTGTTTCTTTGTTAAGGTTTTCTACTTTTTCATTTATTTCAAACAAGTGTATAACTTCTTGTTAAAGCATAACTTCTTGTTAAAGCATTTTTACCATGACTGTTTTAAAATCTTTTCCAGATAATTTTAACAGCATCTATTGTTTTCTCTTTTTCAATTGCAATTGGTACTTTGCCCAGTGTTTTTCACCAGTGTCAAGTGATTTTCAGAGAAAACCTGGATGTTTTCATGTTAAGCAGTGGGACTCTTGATCTTATTTAAAACCTCTGTCTTAGTTGGATTTCTCTCACAATTAGTCTTGCAGAGGAAGTGAAGGCACTGCCTTATTACGGGTATTTGGCCTCCTCAAACTCCTTAAACATTTGGTACCTCCTTGTCACTGCTGGGTGTAGGAGTTCTGCCTCCCCACGTGTTTCCATTGACTGTGGCAGCAGGAGAGGTGGCTGCATTATAGTCTAGCATGGGTGGAAGTCTAGGCTCCCCACTCAGCTTTTGCTCACTTGGGTGGGGCCACAGCTTTTTCTTTGGTGTTTAGCTGGAGTAGAGCAATTATTGTCTAAAAGTTTTCTGACTACCTAGGCTGTCTTTATGATTTTTTTCATCCTTTGGCTACAGAGATCAAACTTTTATTAGAACTTGATCTTTTTTTCCCCCACATCCTTTGGCATTTCAAGCCTCTTTAGCTCCAACTCTAGGGTATACAAAGTAGAAAGAAAACCTAGGGAACTCACCATTTGTTGTTTCTTGATGTCATCTTCTTTTCACCTTTTAGATTCTTATGTTCATCACACACACAGTGTCCAAGGTTTTAGTTGTACTTAATGGGAAGAATAAGAAAAAGTGTATTTACTCCATGTTCCCAGAAGAAGTCAGCCAGTCACAGTATTGACTTTCAAGAGTGTGCTAGAGAAAGTAGCAGTGTGTGAAATTTCAAGGATAGATTATGGGATCTGCACCCATTTTCATACAGAAACTTTGCTAATTGTAATTGAACCATGTACACCCATAAAATAAGCCATGTGTTTGGCAACATTGATCTGAAATATTCTTAAAGTTGCTCCTCTCCTTGTGGAAATCCAAAAGAAACAAAACAGGCTCTATCATGTATGGTCTTCTAGCCTAATTGGGACAAAAAGATCATCATGTACAAAATAATTTGGGAAATGCTAAATTGCACTAACAATCTGTAGAGAAGGGAAATAAATTTCATCAGTGAATATGATCAGATTATAAACTAAATCTATTTCTTTCAGTCCTCTTAAGAGTAGTTTATTATGTAGACTTATCCAGTTTTATTCAGTATTTTATTTGAGGCCTACCAGGTGCTGGGCCATTGTGTTTAGATCTAGGATATAAGTATTAGTAAAATATGCTCTTGGTTTTTAAGAGCTTTAGTTGTAGCCAATGGTGGGAAGCAGATTCAAGAAAGAAAGAAGGCCGACCCTTAAAGTTGGAACAGTACAATGTCATACGTGTTATATTTATGGTAATTATGCTCATACAGAAGACAGATTTCTACCAGAGTTCTGATAAGAGTCAAAGAAGGCAAGCCAGATATGGGGACATCTTGTGTTTGGCATATAACTAAAGACATAAAAATAACTAGGGTGTAAAGAGGGTCCCATTCAAAGTACCTCATGTAAGGGAGCTTGGCAGAGAGAATGGGGCATGGGTTATAGTGAGGTTTCGGTGTAATGGTAGGGTATGTAACTTTATACATTTGCCATTAACACAGCTGATTATTTAAAAATGCTTAGGTTCACACTTTTTTGCTGTAATCCAACTCAATGAATTCTTATTACATTAGAATAACAAATGTCCAGAAAGATTTTTAAAGTTATTTATGAATATGCAAGCATTGGCGGGTAGGATATTTAGTAAATACTGCACAGATAACCAGTTTTTTACCGAAACATTTCGTATACCTGTGTGTGTGCACCTTGATTTTAAAAAGTTTTTAGCATAAATTTGCATGTATTTGCAGTTACACCCAACAAATGTAGAAAGAGTTAACTCTGCCTGGCTTTTATTGTCCTTGATTAAAAACATTACATCAGCATTTTCTTTGGAAGCCAGTTTTATTCTCATCTAAAGGCAGTTTGTCCACATGGACCTCTGTGCTGATCAGAGGGAGAGTGGTGCTGCATATGTGAACATGCTGCTCCTGCCTGCCTGCTCCAGAGTTCCCTTTTCAGATTTTACAGAACACGATAACTTCTCTGGAAAGCTTAAGGTTAAATCAGAATATTCTCTTGTGTTTTTATTAAGACAAACATTGCTTATATTTGGGAATCTGTGTTTAGAAGAGTTTTAGAAAAAAATATTATTTTGATTATGTGGTCCAAGAATTAATCTATTTTTATTTCTTATTACAGATGGAGTCTGGTGGTACAGTTTTGAGTACCAACTGGTCCGATGTAGGTAAAAGGAAAGTTGAAATCAATCCTCCTGATGATATGGAATGGAAAAAGTACTAAATAAATTAATTTACTATCACTGTATTGCATATATTCACCTAATGGCCATTGTGTATTAATATTGCATTCTTGAATTTTGAACACTGAGTATCTTTTTCAAAGATTATACCTCTTTACCTCTTTGTGCTTTAGAAATTATTTTGCTTCAAGTGTTCTAAGTTTCTAATGAAGAATGAAGATCATATTTTGTCACTCTCTTTTTTTAAGGATTTCAGACATGCTGAAATGGAGTGAAGTATCATTTTCTACTAGAAAGATTAGTTCTACACAGTTGTACGAGTGGAGGAATAGTTGTTCATGGGGTGTCTTGGTTTATTGCCTTATTTTTGATGCAGTATTCTGTTAATAATTTATCAGACTTGACAACTTTAGCTGAGCATAGATTTTTCAACTTCAGTGTTACCATGTTTGCTTTCGAAAACTGCTTTTGAAATAAGTTGTAAATACAGTTTTTTTCTATGAAGAAATTTGGTTTATTTACCTTTTTCTTAAGTTTTAAATGAGAACTTTGAGCAGTTATTTATTACAGGGAATTCCCATTTGGTTCTTTTTATGGGAAGTATTTATAATTGCACTGATATTTAGACTCCTAACCTTCCAAATTCCTTTATAAAACACAGACACCTGAGTTTAACATGCAACAAATTTAACTGTACTGAAGGCTAACCTGTGAAGTAAAGTAAAGAGTAATTTAGGAAATCCCATCTTCACTTCATGCTGGTTTTTTGCCACAATCCTGAAATTACAGCACTGGCAGTTTGGTTTGGTTTGGTTTGGTTTGGTTTTTTCAGGGTTTATTTCTTTTTTGTATTTTTTTTTCCTTTATTAGAAGATGTCACATCCCCATGATTACTTTGGTTTCATTAGTTTAGGGTAGCTGCTGAGAAGATACATTAATATGTATATGCTTAGTATCTATTTAGTAACATTTTGTGGTAACGCACTGCTCTGCCATGGTAGCTGAGGATAGAATGAGTGGGAGGCAATTAAATCAGCCATCATTTCAGCCTCTGAAAGAGTGGGAATTTAGCTTCTTCTGGTCATTGAACATGAAGTGTAGGGTTGTTCATCAGGAGAATTGTGGGGTGACACCAGACCATGCCCAAACCTGTTACAGCTTGTATAAGCATGGGGTGGAGGGAGGAGTTCACTTTTCCTTCTGCCTATTTAGAGCTGCAGACTACATTTTTTTTTGAACATCGAAGGAAAATGCAAAATTAAGTTCCTGATATTATGAATTGCTAAAATTTTCTCGATAAACAGTAGTGAATTTTGCATTCCTATGTTAAATTTTCACAGCACCATTAATCCTAAGAGGTAGGTAGGCTGTTGCTACACAGGAGGTTTCAGGGAAGAATCCAGAGACAAGAATCACAGCTCTAGGATGTCTCTGCCACTAACTAGCTTTATTAATCAGGTTTAGGCTTTCTGTCTTACTGGTAGTTGCTGCATCTGTGAGTAATCTGTAGGGTCTTAGAGTTATGATTAAAAGTCCAAGAACCCTAGCTGGGTAGTTTAGTTGGTTAGAGTATCATCCCCAATACACCAAGAATGAGAGTTCAGTCCCTAGTAAGGGCACAATAACAAGCAACCAATGAATGCATAAATATTTGGAACAACAAAAATAATCCATGTTCTCTTTTTCTTTTTCTAAAAACCAAAATAAAAGAAAAGCTTATGATTCTAAATACAGAAACATTTTTGCCACTTAGAGTAATTTTTTCTTTGTTAAGAATGATACTATTATAATAGAAGTTTACTTTTAAAGAAATTAGTACTAGTTTTCTTGTATTTTAAAGGATACATTATGTCTAAAGTGCTTACCTATTGGCAGGGTTTGTGTAGTAGTGGTGTGGGATTCAGAATTGTGCTCAGCCAAATGGAGTTTCTAATAAACATGATTTACATTACAAAATTATAAAATGTACCTGGTCTAAATATAGTACATTTATTGGTAAAGAAGGAAATTTGAAGAAATAGGTTAGATTGTTGTCTAAAGTGCTGCTTTTCTTTCAGCATTATAATGAAAATTTGTAGGCCTTCAGAAAGTTATAAACTTCAGTTTGATTAAGAACCCCATAACTTTACTCTGTTATCTTAGCTATTAATTGGTCTCTTTTTTTTCCTAGACTCCCATTTTCAGATCTCAAATAATACTCCCGGTTAATGTTTTGTTTCTCAATATGTACATGTTTTTCACTTAATATTTCTTTTTAAACTTCAATCCTGGAATCTGTTTTTTTTTTCTTACTCTTAAATTCTTCATCTGTTTTTCTGATTTCTGTAATCACTTGCACCTTGATGACTTTGCAGAATTTTCCCACTATTTTCAGAGAATCTTGATGGGATGATCTGCTTCTTTAAAATCTGCTATCAAGTAACCTTGGTGGATACAACACAGGTTTGAAACATTGGGCCAATTTCGATAATTCTGTTTTGTATCCTAATCCACTTGGAGTTGGTTACTAACTAATAAGTTCAGTCTTTAGTATTGGCAATTCCTAGCTGCTTTAAAAAAAATCTGCTTTTTTCACCTGTATGGAATGGAGAGGAAAGGATGGTTTGCACTGATAATTACAATTTTAAAATTATTTTTATTCCTTAGATTTGTGATAGTCAGTAACTGCAGAATATTGAATCATTATTGTTATTGACTTCCTGACTCTGAGAGAGAATTTCTTAGCAAGCTACTACTATATGGGACAAGGATGAAAAAAACTTGGACTATTCTATCTAAATTTTTTAGATAAATTTCAGTAAACATTTTAAATGGAGGTATGTTACTATTGTATGAATAGTTTAATTTTAATTTAGTCCAATACTTATGTATTTGGTAATCCTTTCCCATTTTACCTTTCTTCTTCCCCAGCTACTTACGTACATGATCCCTTTATGTCACTGACCTCTGGGATACATGACTGATGCAAACCAGTACTGCCTGTTAATTTACCATCTGATCTGCCCAATGCACTTTCATTCTATTGGGATCTTCCTTGTTCAGATTAGTGGGCATCTCTCTGACTTGTAGCTGTTAATGACATTTCCAAAAGTAGGTAGAAAATTTCTGGGTGGTGTGTATGTGTTTTTGTTCTCTATGACAGCTATTTTTCTCTGTAATCAGCTTTAGAGAAGTGTATCTTTGCACTCATACTTGCTATTATAGTCCCATAAGAATACAGATTTCAGTTATATCTGCCTTGGAGGGAGGCACCAAGGAAAAGCGAATAATAAAAGCTAAAAGGGCAAAATAATGGTTTCTCTGCCAGGAAATCATGTGTAGTTTTATTTTCTGTTATTTTTAATTTTTTATTCAATTACAGTTGACATACAGTATTACATTACTTTCACGTGTACATCATAGAGATGAGACATTTATATAAATTATAAAGTGATCACCCTGATAAGCCTAGTACCCATCTGACACTGTACCTAGTTATTATAATATTATTGACTATGTTCCCTGTGTTGTACTTCATAACCCCATGACTGTTTTTATAACTGGCAGTTTGTACATCTTAATCCCCTCCTCTTTTTATTAAGAGGAGTCATCAATATTCATCTGGTTTCCTTTGTCTCCAACTATGCATATTCTGTTGTAAGATCATTTTATACACACCAAGAGGTTTTATTTGGGACATGTTTAGGAGCATGAAGATAAATTGGAGATACTGAATTGCTCACAAATGTTATTATTTGGAGTCATCCTTGTGATTTGCTTCTGAAATTAATTTAACTCTTAGCCTCTCTTCCTACCTCAGTAAACTTGACCCCCAAATCAACTGAAATCATATATATTGCTAACCCATTAGGGCAATAGCAGTGGTAGCTCTTCTGTACTAGTACTTTTTATGGGCCAGGTGTCACTAAGTGCTTTATATACACTACCTCATTTATAAAAGTGTTGTCAAGTAGTGATTGTGTGCTATTACTGCAGATTTTTTTTTAATGAGGCTAACATTAAGTTCTTAGCCCAGATTTATTCCACTGATAAGTGAGGAAGCTGACATTTGAATCCAGACCTGTCAGACTCCAGTGCCTGTGCATTTAACAACTGACTACTGCTTCAGGCACATGTTGGGTATATAGTGATTTTTATTAAGAAATCTGCTTTTTGACAATGAAGCAGATAACGTGCAAGTTGAATTACAGTTTTTTTAAATCCTCACCAGAGGACATATTTGAGGATTTTAGAGAGAGGAGAGTATTGATCAGTGTTCATGTACCCCGTATGCCTCCTGTACGCACCCTGACTCGGCATTGAAGTCTCAGCCTAGGTATGTGCCCCAACTGGGCATTGAACCTACAACCCTTTGGTGTGGGAGATAACACTCCAGTCAACTGAGCCATATGGCCAGGGCAGTTGAATTATTTAATAATTCTTGTACATGGGGTGGAATGATAACTCCTAAAGATCAGAATATTATCAGTTTCTTAAGCAGGAAAACTTATTAGAAACACAAATATCTACCTCTGATTGTCTTGCTTGGTGTTAAAGGTGCTGTTTTTCTCAAATCCAGGTAATTACAGAGAAACAAAATGTTACAACTGCTGTAGGTGTAAGACTGGCACTTTATGCTGATCAAATTCTTTAAATGTGGGGGCTCTCACACTAGTTTTCATTGTACAAATAAATGTTAAGATTATTTCAAGTTTTTGTTCTAAATACATGTGGTAGGGTCAGTGTTTTACTGATTTCTTCAATAAATGTGGAATAATTCAGGTTTAGTCCCTTTGTTCTAGTTGTGTTAGTGTTGTATATATATTCTGAAATTTAGCTTGTCCAGAATCTTCTAAATGTTACCTTCGCTGTGCCTTCAAATTAGATTTTTTAATTCTTACATGGCAGTGAGACTTTTCATAACAATCACATTGACTTTATTTTTCGCTATGATTATAGGATTTTGTTACACAAAAAGATGTTTTAAAAACAATGCTGTTACCCAGACAATTTGTAGTTTAACAAAAAGGAGGAAAATCATTTTCAGTGCCTATACGTGAGCTTTAAGAAACTAACATACAGTGAAACTAAATAATAATGAACTATTGCATATAATCCTATATGCTCTGTTAAGTGTGTGAAAAGGCAGTATGTATAGTGGTTGCTAGGGATCAAATCCTTGCTACACTGCTTACTAGCAGAGCGACACAGTAGACTGGTCCTTGATGTCCGCACCTTAGTTTTTCTGTCTATAAAAATGGCCTATTTTGAGTTGAATGAGTTAATATAATTCCACAATTATTTCTCCCAATCCAGAGGCTCTAAAAACCAAGTTTGATTGTATGTGTCACCCAGTAGTACAAAACCTGCCATGGACAATATGGATAGTTACACTTTGCTACAGAAACAATATGTTTAATTACAGAATATTAGCATAGATCCTGCTGAGGTTGTCACAAAGTAGATGGTATTTTATATTGTGGTATTCTGAAATCTCAAATTCTGGATTTAGAAGCAAATCTGGCTCCTAGGGTTTTGAAATAATTATGTACCTGTCTATGTAAAGTTCAAAGAGCAGTGCTTAATGTTATAGATAGCATCAGCTTATTGTATATGCTTTTAGACTGAGAGGTTTAAATCCTATTGAAAGCCTTTTTGTTAGTTTGATCACTCGTCAGGGCACATGACTGAGCTGCAGGTTCAGTTCCTTGATGGAGTGCATACAAGAGGGAACTGATCAATATTTCTCTCATACATCGATTTTTCTCTCCCTTCTTTTCCCTCTCTCTAAAAACTAAATACAAATTTAAACACACACACGTATGTATGTATGTATATATATGTATGTATGTATAAATAAATTGAGGTTCAGAGGTTCAAGGTTCAGAATTCTGTCTGAGGAAAGTGTATCAGCTAGTTAAAATTGTTAGTATAGTTTTAAAAATTTATACTTTGAGAGCGTAAGAGGTCCTAGGAAAGTTTTACATTTCAATGAGTAGTTATTTTCATCTGCTTAAGTGGCACTTAAAAGTATCTTCAGTAGCACCTTAAAAAGAATCAAAAGTGTTAATTGTGGCAGAACATACAAGGACCCCCAAAACATAGAATTTATTTAAAAATTGTGTATTCTTATGTTTAAATGTCAGTCACCTTCAAAGTACTTTGTATTTGATGCAGTACATCTATTGAAGTATTTTTTCCATTGCTCAGAATAGTGTTTGAACTCGATTTTGCTGCCTTTTACTGCTTCTGCCATTTTTTGTTTCACCTCTTTCACATCAGGAAACATTTCCCCTTGAGGACTCTCTTCATCTGAGGAAAAAAAAGTTGCTTGGGGTGAGATGGGTGAATAGGGAGACTCGGGTACGAGGGTCATGACATTTTTTGGTCAAAACTGCTGAACACTGAGCAGCCTGGTGTGGGCAGGTGCCTACCATGAAATGGACAAACACATTGAAAGAGTCTTCGAAAAGATTGAAGCTGAACACAGCCTCTCACAACAATGCGAGCTGGCACACTGATACAGAGGGGTTCCTAGAACACTCCTCTAGTGAAGGAAGTCTGTACTACAAGGGGCCTGCCCTCCAGAAGATAATTCTATTTTGCCCCCCTCCACCCACACTTGTACAAATTATATGTAGAATGTTAAGGAACTTCTGTTCGGAAGTTCTTTGATTTTAATTTAAGTCTCATAATGGTAATACTACTAGGATTTATAAAAACAGTGCAAAAACCACCATATCTTGAGAACTACGAATTCCGTTGTTTCCATCAGTCTAGAGAAGCTGGTAGATATTTTTGCAAGAGTTAGTTCATCAATCCCAACCCCTCAGCCCAAAGGTAATCATTGGGGATCAAAGGTAAGTAAGTACATGCGTGTACCACTGTGGACTCAGGTTTGGGGTTCTCCCCCAATTCCAGTTACCAGTTTTTGTTGATCATTTGTACTCTTAGCATTGACTTTTTCTGTGACATAATTGACTACCAATGAACACTTTTAATGAAGTTATTAGCTAGCTTAAGCTAGGGATATATATTTATACCCATGAAATATGCAAAGATACCTAATGCATTTCCTTAGCTTTACTATTATTTGCTATTTATTAGTTACAAAATGATAATTTTCATTTCTACTGTACCACAGAGGCAAGTGTTTTATTGTGGAAAGGATACTAACATGAATCTGGAATTGTAAAATCCCAGTTCTGGTATTTTAATAATAGTGTGATTTGTGGACTAACTCATCTGACATCTAACTTAACTCATCTGACATTTTTTTCTTATCTATAACACTGGGAAAATTCTCAGGATTATGAGCATTTGAGTTAAGTCCTGACTCAAAGTGTATGACCAATAAGTGCTACTTTAGTATAAAGTCCTTGATTTTTTTTTTCTCAGTCCTATTGAGTACTGGCATTCCTAAAAGGACGGTAACAAGTCTACCTATAATACCTGCTATTCAAGGGCTTTCATAGTTCAGCCTCAAGAAATTTTTTTATTTTCATCTGTCAGTTCTTCACTGTATACCTAAGTTTTAACCACACAAGTAAACTCTAGGGGTCGGCAGACTTTTTCTATAAAGGGCCATATAGGGCCCATTTTAGGCTTTGTGGGCCACGTATAGTTTCTATTGCATGTTATTGTTATTTTTAGTTTGCAGACCTCTGCTCTGTTTGAATATCCTATGTATTTGCATTGCTTCCTCCACCCATTCTGAGAAGCTCGTTTCCTACTGATGTGTCAAAACTGCACTCATTGCCGCTTCTAGGAAAGCTGTTTAATCTTGTGTTACTGTCAAAGGCTGATTTTGTAGCAACTGGATTGGGTTATTTACTAATGGTTGAGGCATTCATTAGATCATGTGATAGAATTATACCCAAACCATAGTGTCTTGTGAGCATGTTTGAGACTGTGATGTATTCTCTCTCTATCATGTCACTACCACTGACTTATTTCTTCCCTCATGAGCTACTTAGAAGTAGAGGGGATGGGGTGTGGGGCAGCGGCTGGCTGGGAATGGGCCCTGAGAATTTGGTTGATAGGTTGATGCATGCATGCATGCATGCAGAGAATGTCCTTAATCTTTAAATATCTCCAACAGTATGTCAGTATTCTGAAATCCCCATTCCATGCCATCTACAGGAATTCTTTGCTACTCCAGCTGTGGTGATGTTCACTCCTTGTTTATGCTTCTATTAGGGCACCTCTTGCAGTTTCAGTGATTTTAGGATGTTTTGCAGTGGTGTCATATCCTGTATGTCCTGGTCAGTTACAGTGTTATTTTACTTAGCTTTGGATGTTTGGTAAAGAACAGAGTCTCTTTCACATAGTAGATACTCAAGTATTAGAACTGTTGTTACTTTACCCCAAACTAACTTAGATTTTTAAAAGTTTACTTTTTTTATATGATGCCGTTACAGTCAATCATTTATTCATCAATATGGATACAATAGTAATTTTTAAAGTATGTTTTCAATGTAAGGTCATGAAAGCTAAGTCTGGCTTGTTCTTCAATTATATTATTAGAAGGTAAATAGCAGTTACATAACTAATCACAACAAGTGTAATATCCAAGCTTTTGTTGTTTTGATAATTTTCAGATTCTTTTTTTTCTTTTTGGCCCTTAATGTTTTTAAACCAAAATATGTGTTTCCTTAAAGAAAGGACTGAAATTTACTTTCTGATTAGGTTAGCCATCCTTTAGAAGAACTCTTGAGCGCAAGGGATTTGGGTAGAGTAAGGGAGGCTGGAGATTTACAAAGCCAGGCGTGCAATTGGTTTGAGCATATGGAGAGGTCTACACACCAAGAGTGAGCCACACAATTTCATTTATAAGTATACCAACTTCTGGCAAGAAAGTGAACTGCTTAATACATTTTCTCTGGAAAATCTCCCCAAAATTTTTGAGGCACTGAATACTATGTGGCTCTCTCTGGTGAGGATTGCTTTGTTTTAGCATTAACATCCTTGAAGTCTTTCAATAGAAATATACTTTTCAGTCAAAAGCTATATACCGTTTTTCTTGGCATAGATTTTCACTTTAATATAGGTGTTAGAGTAATATAGGTTAAGTGCAAAAATATAGTTCATGATACATGCATTCATTCATTCAGCAACATTGAGTGCCAAGTATGTGCCAGACATTGTTCTAGGCTGTAGGGACACACTGGTGAACAAAAGTCCCTGCCGTTATGGAGCTCAGCTTATAGGGGGAAACGAGCAAGATATGTTAAGTGCTTGTAAGTGCTAGGGAAGAATACTGTGTGTATTCTCCTTCGTATCCTTATTGAGTGCAAAGAGGACACTATGGTGGTTGAAAGTGGGGATAGGAGACCAAGAACTCAGCAGGTGACATTTGAATACAGATTTTCAGGGAGTGAAGGAATGAGCCTTGCAGGTACCTGAAAAAAAACCACTCCCAGCAGAAGGAACAGCAAATGAAGCCTTCAGTACAGGAGTGAGCAAGGGGTTGAGATCACTGATGGGTGAGAGGGGCAGTGAGGTGCCTTGATAAGGAATAGAGATGAGATGATGGTAGCAAAGATCAAGGCTTTTCCAAGCTTAATATAATATTCTGTTTTCCTCAGTGCTGTCAAAATATTACCCAATTTTCCCTACTTTTTATCAAATATGCATACAGTCGAGTCAGATTTATTTATAAATCTAGCGGATTGCAATGTAGTTTTATGCAGAATACCTGATGGTATTGATGTTTGTGGTTTAAGTTGTGGTATATGAGTGAGTTAATGGGTATGTGGGAAGCCTTCAGTCTCAATACTCACCTTATTTATTCCTTTTTTTCCTTACACATTAAATTGTAGGTAATATCACATTTTAGTATAATCTTTGTTTAGGAAAAGCTATTTCTTCTGCAGTATAAGTACAGTTATAGCAGAATAGATACTGAGACAAAATTGGAATAAGTAGAATAACTGGTTTCGAACAGGGACTTAAGGATAAGTGTTGCTTAGAATTTTATGCTTAATAGAATGGTAAAAATCATATCAGCAGGGCATGTTTTTACGGGCCATCTGCCAAGACTAGAAGTAACGTTGGTACCTATTACTGCCTTAAACATGTATTTGCATTCTATCCCCTGTCAATATAAGGAAGCAAAACAAAGAAAAAATTAGAACTTTAGTGCTCAATAAATCTTAAATACTATTGTGTCTAACCTTTGATTTCACAGATGTATTTTTTTCCACCAGAGCACTCTGGCATACTGTTTTCTTCATAAACAATTCTTTGACAAAATTCAGATAGTTGGTGATAGAATCATAATCTCACCTAAAACTTAATTATTTACCCTAATCTTGTACTGACTTCCTGACAGTTACCCTGAGTATCAGGCAACTAAAACTCAAGGTATAGGTATGGTACAGGTAAAACTTAGGATATGCTGCTGTGTAGTCTGTAATAGTGGTTCTCCAACTTGAAGGTGAGTAACTCTCACCTGGGAAGTTTTAAATCCAGGCTTTCTTAGCTGCCTTCCTAAGATTTTGAATCAGTAGGTTTAGGATAAGACCCAGTAAATCTATGTTTTTAATGACTGGTGATACTGAAATATGTAATGACCTGGGGCATTCCCCTTAAAAACCACAGATTTCAAGGAGTGAAGGATAAAATAATGAGAAGTTAGCACTAATCATCTCTAATGCTTTATTTCCAATAAATTTTAGAAAAGAGTAAAAATCTATTTGGGCGCTTGTTCCTTTGAAGAATTTGCCCCTTACATAGATGTAAAAGCAGAGGAGTGATGCTCATGATTATTTCTGTTCCTCTGTCACTAGAACCTAAAGGTCATTATGACAAAGCATTGGAATCCATATAACTGTGTGGTACTGCACAAGATGAAAGAAAATCTGTTTCAATTAAGAGAGACAAATCGAGACTATTTGGACAAGATGTTAATGTATCACTCCTGAGATACCACTAAAATTGAGGAGAGAGTACTAAAATATAAAGTATTCATGGAGAGCAATGGCATAGTACTGAAATGAAGCACTGTTTCTTTAGCAACTGGAATACTCTCAGATATTGCTTGTCTGATTACACATAGATGCTAAATGAATATTAAAAATTATGGTGCTGTTTGAGTAGGTCAAGTAAGTTGTGTTAGAATACATTCCCTGGAGATCTTTTTTACTGCATAGTATTATAGTTACCTCATTAAGAGGTAGGAATATGGTTATAATTGAAAAGAAACTACTTGCCTTCAAAAGCATGATGTGTTGCTGAGAAAGTTAAAATTCATGCGTGACTTAACTCCAGACATTTGACTATGTCAGTATAAAGCAAAAATTCATTAGAAGAAGTTGGATAATAAGTCTATAATAATAGAATATAGGTTGTTGAAAAAATGTGTTGTTTGGATTTTGAAAATTTTTTGGCAATAAAATCCATACCTTGGAAAGCTGAAGGATAGGATGACACAGAAATCATGTTTTGTTTTTAAAGTAATTGCAAGTAAACTTGGAAATATAATACTAATTTTTTTAAGTATGTACATAGATGTTATTTATTCCAAGTTCTCTAGTTGCTATTAAAATTCTTAACAGTGTTGGAGATGAGAAGAAGGTGAATTTTGTAGGGTCCTGATTCAACCATAGGAATTGGATATGAAGAGAATTTTTTGAAAGGAGCAAGCACAAAGAAAACAAGAATATGAATGTAACATCTGTGAAGTTATTACTAAACTCAGAAGGAACTTAATGGGATATGCCTCTTGAAACATGGTTTTTTAATAATTTGGGGTTTAAACCTAGGGACTTAGTTATAGCTTAGGTTGTATACTCTTCCATTCCCATTATCTATTTTTATCATTTATACCCTAGTAAAGACTGACATATTTGATTTAAAAGCTGTTACGATGTGGAAAATGTTTAATAAGCCAAACTTAGAAAATAACATCAGCTAATCACTAGGTTTTGCATAAATGTATACATACAGATGTACTTACCTTTACACATAAAAACCACATGTGAGTTGAAAATTTATTACTTTTGAATGTAAACAGTTGAAATAAAATCTATGGTGAGTCCTTTTATTGTTAAAAGTCAACATTGTTTTACAAATTTGATTCTTAATATTAGGCCTTTTTCAAGTGAATATAAGCATGCATATATGTACAAAAGTCCTTTAAAAGTTGTTCAGCTTTCTTTTATAAACACCCAAACTCCACTTGAAAAACATTTTTGCTGACGATTGCATCATTAACTCAGATTTATACCTCTTTGTTTAAGATACACTGCTAGGGCTATCTGCATGTAGATTTTTGTCAACTCTCTCCTTCCTCAATAAATCAGTTAATTTAAAATAAATTGTGACCATTTCTGTAAAATAAATATGCATAAAACAAAATCAGCATATTTGGCTTATACAGAAATAAAAACATTCCATTTATACAAGGAATTTTTATTTTAAAAAAATAGCGTGCATTTCAGAGTATAATAAAATCTAGTGTAAGAAGTAAACTGTTGAACTTACAGCCAAGATGGAGGTGTAGGTAGATGAACTTTGCCTTCTCGCACAACCAAAAGGACGACAACAAATTTAAAAACAAAAAATAACCTGAACTACCAGGAAATCAAACTGTGTGGAAGCCTGAAGACCAAGGAATTAAGGAAGTGACATTCATGCAGATGTGGGAGGGTTGGAGATGGACAGTTGGGCCAGAGGGGACGGGTGGTTGGGGCAGTGTCTGGCAGACTGGGTGGTCCCACATTTGTGTGCAGGGAGTAAGACCACACAACCCAGGGTTCCAATGCAGAGAAATAATGCCTCAAACCTCTGACTGTAAAAACCTGTGGTGGTTGCAGTGGTGGGAGAAACTCCCAACCTCACAGAGTTGTTGGAGAAACCCACAGGATCCTAGAACATACAGAAGCCCTCCACCTGGGAATCAGCACCAGAAGGGCCCAATTTGCTTGTGGGTAGTGGGGGAAGTGACTGGAATCTGGCCAAGAGCCAAGCAAGCAGCACTGTTCCCTCTCAGACCCCTGCCCAACATACAACATCACAACACAACCAGGTGGGTTGCCCCACCCTGGTGAATACCTAAGGCTTTCCCCCTTACTGTATAACAGGTGCAGAAACTATATGACAAAAAAATACAGTCTAAATGAGCAGTTCGAAGTTCTAAAAATAAGTGATGAAGAGATTGCTCACCTATCAGATGCAGAGTTCAAAACACTGGTAATCAGGATGTTCATAGAAGGTTGAGTGGTTGCAAAATGGAGAAGTGAAGGCTATGCACAGTAAAATAAAGGAAAATGTACTGGAAACCAGCTGTGAAGGGAAGGAAACCAGGACTCTGATTAGAGTAGAAGAAATAAACAGTGAACCAACCAGAACAAAGAAACCATACAAAAAAAGGAGAAGCTTAGGAATCTCTGGGACAACTAAACATTCCAACATCTGCATCATAGTGCCAGAAGGAAAAGAAGAAGAGCAAAAAATTGGAAACTTATTTGAAAACTTCCCCAATCTGGCCAAGGAAATAGACTCCCAAGGAAGTCTAGGAAGCTCAGAGTTCCAAAGAAGTTGGACCCAAGGAAGCATACACCAAGGTGCATCATAATCACATTACACAAGATTAAAGATAAGAGAATCTTAAAAACAAGAGAAAAGGAGACAGTTACCTACAAAGGAGTTCCCATAAGACTTATCAACTGATTTCTCAAAAGAAATCTTACAGGCAAGAAGGGGCTGGAAAGAAGTGTTCAGAGTCATGAAAGGCTACATCCAAGATTACTCTGTCCAGAAAACTAGAATGGAAGGGCAGATAAAATGCTTCCCAGATAAGGTCAAGTTCAAGAAGCTCATCATCACCAAGCCCTTATTATATGAAATGTTAAAAGGACTTAGGAAAAGAAGATCAAAACTATAAACAGTAAAATGATGACAACTATCAACGACTGAAACTAAAACAAAAACTAAGGAAACATTTAGAACAGGAACAGAATCACAGAAAGGGAGATCACATGGAGGATTATCAGTGAGGAGCAGGAGGGGTGAGAATGAGGGAAAAGGTACAGGGAATAAGGAGCATAACTGGTAGGTACAAAATGGGAGATTAAGAATAGTATGGGAAATGGAGAAGCCAAATAACTTATACATACGACCCATGGACATGAACTAATGGGGAATACTGGTGGAAGGGGGGGGTATTCAGGGGAAGGAGCATAAAGGGGAGAAAAAAATGTGACAACTGTAATAGCATAATAAAATAAAAGTAAACAGTAGGTGCTGGAACTACAGATAAACTGTTGAGTGGGTTAAATGACTATTCCTAATATATTTACTTTTTTAGTGTGAAAAGGTGGTGGAGAAAGGAGGTATAAGGATTAGGTTAAGTTTTTTAAATTGCAGTGAAAGTTCGTTGCCATATAATGAGTTATATTAATGTAACTTAGAACTTCTATTTATACATTTCAGACCCCAGCAATACTATTTCTTCATATTCTTACTCAACAACAATGATCACATCTAAGACTACAGTAGCCCTTCCAGTCTGAGTCATACCTAAAACTTTGAAAATCAACCCGTGATGTCCATTAGGATTGGTGTACAACACCACTAAGAATTAAATCAGAATCTATAAAATAAGAAATACACATGCATACACAACAGCTTTTGGACTGGCCTGGTGAAACAATCTGCAGATTAGTACCAATTTGTGAAAAGTTTGTGTTCTGCAGTGTCCTCTCTTTGTACACTTGATTTCTCTTTCAGAGTAGGCCTTTAGTTTTCTATCTTGAACAAAATTTGAGCCTACTACCATTACTACCTTTTAAAACAAATTTGAGTCTTCTCCTTTGCTTAAAACATTGGTATTTCCCCCCCTAAGTTGACTTTTATGACTACTTTGTGCTTTTCAGAATACAACATAATTGCATTATCTGGTGTGAAGTAAATTTTTCATCTATATTTTCGTGTAATTTTGGTGCTTTGAAAAGAAGCTTTTTTGCCCTGGCTGGTGTAGCTCAGTGGATTGAGCACAGGCCTGCAAAATAAATGATCGTGGTTCGATTCCCAGTCAGGGCACATGCCTGGGTTGCAGGCCAGTTCCCAGCAGGAATCATACGGTTGCATGAGAGGCAACCATACACTGATATTTCTCTCCCTGTCTCCTTCCCTTCTCCTCTAAAGATAAATAAAATCTTTAATAAAAAAAAGAAAGAAAAGGAAGCCTTTTTTCAAGAGGCAGTCTTCCCTAGTGACACACTTGCTTCCTTAAGTCTGGCACCTCCTCTCACACAGGAAGCTACCAGGACTAAAATGGAAAGTTAACCAGCTCTCTCCTTGCACCTTCCTTCCCTGAAACCTTTGATTGGGTCCCTATTTCTTACCAACCAAATAAATGAATTCAACTTAACATGCAACATAAGATACTGTTTCTGTCTATATTTTCATCTTACTATTTCCTCCCTCAACCTGGATGCTCTATTTACCTGCTTGTACCCCACAACTTCCTCCTTGTCCCTCAATAAACCAGTTAACTTAAAAAATCTCTGGCTGTACTAGAACTGATCTCTCTGCCTGGAATGTCCTTCCTCTGTCACCCTCACATCGCTAATTCATGCTTATCTTTGAAGATGTAGCAAAGGCATCCTCTTCCTCCAAGAAGAGACCCCAAGGATATATGTTTATTGATTTTTAGAGAGAGAAACATCTACAAGTTATTTCCTGTACACAACCCAACTGAGGATTGAACTCGCAACCTAGGTATGTTCCCCAATCCAGGGTCAATGTTCCAGTCGAGCCATCCAACCAGAGCCCAGTGCTTCCACCTTTATTAAGGCCTTTGGTGTACTGAATCCTGATTATCTGTATCTCATGAGACTATACAGGCTCTCCTGGGCTGGGGTCAGTGAGTCATTTCCCCCCCTTTTCAGTTCTAGAATCAAGTCCAGGTTGCAGGGTTGCAGGGTGGTGATGGTGTGTGGAGCCATTGGCATGGGTTTGCTTAGGAGAATGACACGCATTTCAAAGATTAAACATGTAAAATTTATAACTGCAGGAAGTAGCTGCTGCCTGAGAACACTGAGCATCACGTACAATCCAGCATGTGTATTTCCTGTACCTTTTTTTTCCAGAGACCTAGCTTGCTGTGTGTTCCATTAAATACAGGCATACGAGCATTGACTGATAACCAGAATTTTAAAATTCTGTATGATTTTACAGACAAATTGGGAAACACTAAATATATGCTAATGTGTATTTAGAATATGAGATGGTAGTGAGATCTCGATATCAATATCTTTTGTTTCTGAATCCTTGTTTTGGAAATCTTTTGTTTTCCTTAGTTTTTTTTTTCTCAAATTGTGGGGTTCATAACTAATGTCAAAAATATGAAATACCTGCTCATCTTCCTGATTGAATATTTCAATTTCAAAAGAGTTCTTGTTCTTGTTAACGTTCCTGAGAGACTTTATGTCATTATAAATAAGCCATTCTAACTCAGTCATATCTGCCAAGCAGCACTGTCAGCCCTATTACTAGGAGAGTAACTAATTGGTAATTGGGCTACATCAACAGCCCGATTTGCACTATAGAGGTAGAAATATTACACTTCTTCATGCCTAGTGAGCACTTACTGAAAACAGTAAAAAGAATGTGAAGACCTGCTTTTCAGAATGTCAAAGTCCTCTTCCCACAAGTCTGATTTATCTTTGGCAATGTTTTCCCTCTTTATCCTAATGCTCTTTTCCTGGAGGTGGCTATTAACATTAGGGCAGCCACCTGGTAGTCACATGCCAGCACATACTATAGATCAAGAATTTCCACCCTGGCTGCTATGGCTCAGTGGACTGTGCACTGGCCTGCAAACCAAAGTATTGCTGGTTTGATTCCCAGTCTGGGTACATGCCTGGTTTGTGGGCCAGGTCCCCAGTAGGGGGCATGTGAAAGGCAACCACACATTGATGTTTCTCTCCCTCTCTTTCTTCTTTATCTTCCCTTCTCTCTAAAAAATAGATAGATGATTGATAGATGATAGATAGATAGATAGATAGATGATAGATAGATAGATAATAGATAAAAGAATTTCCCATGAGTTCCCACATTGAGTTTTATAATGTTTACTTTCAGGTAAATTCCATTAAGTGTCCTGTTTTACTTTGTGTTTATATCTGGGAAATCTGGGAGCACATTTGCAACACTGGGAAGAAAATAAAGGTTAAGAATAACTGAGTAATTCTGTACAAATAACAGAACAACTTAATTAGTGACTTGGTTAAAAAAAACTCCAGTGTACATGAGATCTTTGAAAATTTGTAAATTTTCATGTTTATTTCAAAATAGCTTGGGAAGGAGGTCTTATAAGCAGGCCTTATGGGCAAAGCAAACAAAAAATAGCAGGTAGTAAAAGGATTATTATGACATTTTAGACTACCTTTTCAGTACATCTGCACATTCTGGATAAAGTTCTGTAAAGCAATGGAGAAGATTAATCATGTTAAAAGTGTGAAAACATCACTCAGACTGAGTATGAAATACATTGTGGTTCCTTCAGCATCAAGATACTTTATACTTTGGTTGTTTCTTGGATTAATTCTTCCTTTCCAGCACCTGGTATATGAAGTGACTTCACACAATGCCCAAGATTCGGGCCACCCACCAGCTACATGGCATGATAACTCTGCAGGCTGAACGGCAACCTTGATAATTATAGGGCCATGGATAATAGCCCCCCAGAGGTTCGCAGATCTTATGGCAATGGGTGTAGCTCCGCCTGCATTCTATACAGCAGATTCCTTCATGATCCAGTCTAGGGTCGAATGTCATGCCTTCCCCTTCCTGCTGCTGTGAAATAAAAGAATTATTTGTGTTTTCTTCATAATGAGAACATTGTAACACATTGTTTTAAAGTAAGATCCTGGATGTTTCACTACTATAAGAAATCAGTATTCTTGATTTTTTCTAAGGAGTTTTCAGTCACAACCTGATTCAGAATTTCTTCTAACATAAAGAAATTTAACACCTACCTAATCTGTCACTGGCAGGAAGGTGAGTGTGTGTGTTTTGGGTTTGTTTGTTAAATGTTATAGTGAAGTTTCTCCATGCTTTAAATGAACCATGGTTACCATTCAATAGTGACTCATCTTGTTTTAAATGGGCAGCAAGAAGGAATCATGATTCACAAGTAGCATTTCTGCCCCTGCTAATTTTAAGTCAGTGGCCACTGGTGCCATCCTGTAGTAAATGGCTTTCAGGTCTCCTGGGAGCACACTGATACAGGCTTAACAGGTTGCTATTCTAATTGCGCTGGAGTCATTTAGCTTCTACTGTTATTTGAATGTAAGGGGTCTAACACTAAGGAAAAGGCACCATGTAATGTGTAAAAATTCCAGAACTTGAACTACCTGCTAGCTTCTGGGTGCCATAATTAGAGCTACATAAACACAAAATCATATCGATGAAGTAAAAATTACCTACAAAACTATGTTTTTCACCACTGGAGAGATCACAGAACTGGAAGGAACTTGCCAAAACTGTCAAATTCACCTATGTGGCTTAACTATTTATAGAAATCTAGGGATGTAGTTTCTGTATTTTTTTAAATATGGTATTGAACTGCATCAGAAGCCCTTACTGCTAAGTAAATCCTTTATTCAGTTTAAGCCCCTTTCCTGGAGGTAGCTGGACTTAGGCAGGTGCAGCACCAAGCATAGGCTTGACCAAACTGAATTTAACAATCCAGTCACCTCTTCTGGTCTAAGTTCACTCAATTTTTTTTTGGAGGGAGATGGTGCTTCTTACTAGGAAAATTTTGAACATACTGGAAGTGAAGAAAATTGTATACTGAACAGCATCTAGATTTGACAATTGCTAACCTTTTGTCAAATTTGCTTGATAAAATTCTGAAATGAATTTTAAAAGAATTGAAGGTACTGTGAGATTTGACCCATAAGTACATTAAAATGTACTTCCAAAACAAGAGAATATTTTCCTGCACAACCACACTGCCATTACACACCTAACAAAATTAAGAATTCCTTCATACCACCTGATACAGTGTATGTTCGATTTTTGTCATCTCAATATTTACTCTCATATACCATTTTATATTTTCAGACTCCCTTTCTCCTTGCTTATCTCTTGAAATACGTTTATCTAGGACAAAAAAACCCCACCTCATTAATAATCATAGCTGACTCTGGGGCAGGGAGAGTCAAGCCTGTTGACTGAAACATTTCTTTATCTGGGGTTCAGCAAACCTTGGTAGGATTAAAAAATTGGGAGGAAATTTCAGGTTGTTATTCTAAAATACTTCTTTAAAGAAATGTGAAAGACTGAGGTCATAGGGAGGTGTTTCTGCTTAAAGGTGAACATGAAGTAAAGGAAAAACATTGATGTAATTGGAGCTTTTAAGAATATGGATCGCTCAAGTCTGGAAGCCAGGCAGACAAAGTCAGCCTCCTGACCTGTAAAGGGGCTGACACCTTTACCCCCTGAACCAGATTCAGCTAACCCAGCCACCTGGGGAATAAACTACATTAAATTTTCTGTTTGCCTATTCAGATTTTATCTCCTTTTTTATTCTTCGAGTTTTAGGGAATGAAGTACTGTGGTGTCCAAAATACTCTGATGAGCCTTGGGTTGTTTAAAAAATACTTTTTGCTTTAAATATTTCTAAAATATGTTAGTCTAAAATGATAAACTAGAAAATTTATTTGCAACACATGCAACAGAATAGACCTGAAGAGGTTGCATAGGAAAAAAATATACAAATGGCTTATCTGTATATGTAGAGATTCTTGACCATACACATAATTAAAGACAGGCATAATAAAACGAGATAAATTTTATACCCCAAAAGAACTGATAAAGATTTTTTAAAAAATTGATAATAAATGACTCCTTTTATTACTATTTGAAGACATATAGTTGGTATAATTCCTTGGAAGACAATTTGGTATTTTCTATTAAAATATAAAATTTCTATCTATCTTGACCTAGCAGACTACAAGTCAATGTTTATGTTAGATATATTTCCCCACGTGTACAAGAGGTATAGTGAGACTAATAGCTAACACTGAGCAAATTTGTGGGTACTATGTGCCAAGCACTGTGCTAAGAGCTTTGCCTCATTGACACCTTCCCATAGCCTTACAAGACGTGTGTATAGGTTGTATACTATTAACAGTATTTGTAAACAGGGAAATTTACATGTCCTCCAAAGTAGAACTAGTTAAGTTTCTGTGCATCTATCCACAGAATGTAATATGATGTGGACATTAAAATGAATGAGGTAGATCTATATAGGAGATATAGAACAGTCTTCAAAATACTGTACCATAACTGGGAAGCAAGGTACCAGAGATTCGTGTGATCTTTTGTGTTAAAATTGTGTGTGTGCGTGCCCTGGCTGTTGTAGCTGAGTGGATTGAATTTGTACCTGTGAAACAAAGGATCACTGGCTTGATTCCCAGTCAGGGCACATGCCTGGGTTGCAGGCCAGGTCCCCAGTAGGGGGCACGTGAGAGGCAACCACACACTGAGGTTTCTCTCCTCTTTCTCCCTTCCCTTCTCTCTAAAAATAAATGAATAAAATCTAAAAAAAAAACCAACTGTGTGTGTGTGTGTACTTATGCAAAGAAACTGGCCAACTAGCTGTTGTTAAGAAGTTGCTCTGGGGAGGGCTCTGAGATAGAAGGGAAACTCACTATTCATTGTGTACCCTTTTATATATTTTTTAAATGCCATATATTGTTTTTTTCCATTATAACCCTAGTTACAAATAAATACTAATTTTTCTACTTCTACTTCCTGCAAAGTGTAGTAATGGTAAATAATATTTCGTGGAAGATCTGAGATTTGAGAAGTTTTTAGCATGTTAGTGTCATCCTTCCAGACATGGTTTCTCACTGTTTCAGTCTAAAGTGTTTTATCTGAGTATGACACTGTCTCCAGACGGGACTGAGAGCCCCTGAGGGCAGAAGTTCCTGCCTGCCTGTGTGCACAGGGCCTGGGAAAGCAGGTTCTCAACAAATGTCTGTTGAAGGGATGAATAAAGTGGATATAAAAGGTAGGGGGAAAATACTTTCATTTGTGTGTTGACCTTCAAGTACACTCTTGGAAACATTTTAAAATCCTGACTTGAATTTGTCTTTATAGATTTACCTGTGACTGAAGAAAATGAGAGCACAGAAAACAACTTTGAATAAGGGTTACAACCAATCAGGATTTTACACTACAAAGGCAATCCTTAAGTGTTCTTATCCACAACTATAAACCCTGCAACAAAAAAATGAAGATGTATTTTTAAAATATTGAGTAAATGTCTCATTTGAACTCTAAATGCTCCCTTAGAGCCTCAACTAGAGACACCAGCAGTTCAATGTTAGGGCTAACGCGTTCGTTTGAGCACATCACACAAACACCAGTACGCACGTGGTAAGGGTTGTCTGGGTTGAAGGCTTCAAAGTCCTCTTGGACACTGGGTCTGGTTTTGTTATTTAGTCTTCCAGGGCCTGGGTCGCCCCGTGGTCCACTGTGTGGTTTTCTTGTGGTAGTTGTAACAGTTGGGGTTACCAATTCTCTTCTTTCCCTCTGGATTTCTGAAAAAAAAATACTGCAAGTTAATTTCTTTATTTTATAATTAAGAAAGTTCTATGTTTAGAAGGGTGAAAAACATAAATAAGTGCACCCAAATACAGACATGACTAGATACCATTTAAATTTGTACTGATGATTTTTGTAATAATAAAGGAGGTTTTAGAGTCTCGGGTTAGTAGTTAAACATACAGATAGCCAGAATTTGATTTTATAATACTAACTGAGTCAAATGTAAGATAGCTGGCAAAAATCCATCCTCAATACCCTGTTTTATTTGCCTGACCCTACTATAGGGGCTGAGAAAGTAAAATACTACTCATTGCCCTATTGAGACATAAATAGAATATGCTAGTGCAGTTCTGGGAAGGCTTTTGCTTTCTTGGTAAATGGGGACAGATATGGCCTCCTATGTCTTGTTTTCCTTTCTTGAATGTAGGTGTGATATGTGTGTTATGAGAGCCAAGTTGTGATTAGAAGTGATAGGCACAAGGGTGATGAGCCAGCATGCTATGGAAAGAAAAATGGTAAGCTATAAAGAGATATGATGATATCACTGAGTAGTTGATAATGCCAGAAACATATCTCCAGATTTCTGGCTATGTGGGAAAAAAATTAAAAAATCAAACTGTATTCGCTGAAACCACTGTTGATCAGATATTCTGTTACTTACAGTCCTGCACATTCCTAATAGAGTGACTATACATGTATAATACTTTACAGTCTTCAGGGGATTTAGAAGAATCTTGACTGATTCTTTTAAAAATCCTGTGGAGTAGGAAAAAGCAGATACTTTTTAAATAAGGTATCAGGCTCCAGAAAGAACAAGATCACAGAATGAAGAGCAGGCATAGGAGCTGAAGGCAAGCTTCTCTGACTTCCAACTGAGTGCTCTAGCACACCACCTTTCCTCAGGCATCCCACAGCATGACCTGCAGCTACTGAGTAATGATGGAAAACACCACACAGCATGGACTTGTGTCCTTCTGAGCCTCAGTTTGTTCAGCTGTAAAATGGGGATAATAATAGTATCTAATTCCCAAGGTAGTGATAGAGTTAATGAGCAATTTGTGTGTGTTTAGCATAGTGTCTAATATACAACACACAAAATTATAACTCAAAAGTTAGGTTAAGAAATGTTATAAATGAGAACTTAGACATGCTTTATAGCCATAGATAGCTTCTTGGTTTCTGAAGCATGGTTGGAGAGGCACCAGAGAGACCTGGATTCAAATCTCAGCTCCTCTTCTTTTAACTGAATGACCTCAGACAACTTATTTAATCTCTGTGAACCTTAGTTTCTACATCTATAAAATGGGAATATTAGTAGTTACCCAGATGGTCATTGGTAAAAATTAAATGAGGCCAAAGTGTAAAGCTCTAGAACAGTGCTTGGCACACAACCAGAGCCCAGCAGACATCAGCTCTCGCCCTTCTCTCTGACCCTGTCTAGCTGCCACTCACAGTATCTCTGGTAACACAACTGTGTGACACTGATGACCTGCCAGCTTCAAGATCCAAGGGTAAGGTGGCTGGACTCCCTGGAGTTGGGGGCTTAGAATTAGGTGGTGGGGAGCCAAGCATCCTTAGAGGAGGTTTTATTTTTGAAAATTTATTCTAAAACATGACTACGTTTATGAGAGATTGGAAAAAATCTCATTCAAAAATTTTATTCTAAAATTATAATTGACAATATTATATTAGTTTCAGATGTACCACATAATGATTCAACAATTATATGAGGGGGGGCCCAAAAAAACAGGAATTTATTTATAAAAAATTGTGTATTCTTACATGTTTTAACTTCAGTCACCTTCAAAGTACTCTCCATTTGATGCAATACACCTAGTGAGATGCTTTTATCTTGCTCAGAACAGTTTTTGAACACATTGATTTTGATGCCTTTTAAGTGCTTCTTCCATTTTTTCTTTCGCCTCTTACACATCAGCAAAACGTTTCCCTTTGAGGACTTTTTTCATCAGGAGAAACAAAAATAATTGCTCAGGGTGAAATCCAGTGAATAATGAGGGTGGAGCATGAGGATCATGCTGTTTTTGGTAAAAAAAACTTCTGAACACAGACCAATATGGGCATGTGAGCTCACAAACCACACATTATGAAATGTGCAAGCACTTTGAAAGAGTCTGAAAAAAGAAAAACTTCACTGAAGCCTAGTGCAGCCTCTCACAACAATGCCAGCTGGTACTGGTACAGATGGGTTCACCCACTCACCTTGTGATGGAAGCCTGTACTACAAGCCTGTACTTCTGAAGGCCCAGACTTCAGAAGATAAGTTCAGAGACTTCTGGCCAAGATGAAGGTGTAGGTGGAAACACTGTGCCTCCTCGCACAACCAAGTTTAAAGACAACAAAGTTTAAGTAAAAAAAAAAAATGCAACCAAAACACAGAAAATTGAACTACAGAAGTCCGACAACAAACCTGTTCAGCCAGATCGGTAAGAGGGGTTGCGCAGGAAAAACTGGCCAGACCCACCCAGGCACGCCAGTGACGGTTGGCGGATCCCAGGTGTGGGGTTGCAACAGGCAGACCCAGTGAGGGAGCAAGGCGGCAGGCTGACCATGGTCACACATTCACACGCAGATAAACCAGCAAAGGAGTGAGCAGTGACACAGACCGCACAGACCCCAGCGGCAGGAAGCAGCAGAGGGGACTGCTATTGCCCCTCTTTGACCCCGCCCCCACACACAGCATCACAACCCAGTGACTGAGTTGCCCTGCCCTGGTGAACACCCAGGGCTCTACCACTCATACACAACAGGCGCGAACAGACTAAATCATTATGGCTCAAGCAGAACTCAAAGCTCCAGAGCCAATAAGTGACCAAGAAATAGCCAACCTATCAGATGCACAGTTCAAAACACTGGTGATCAGGATGCTCACAGAACTGATTGATTTTAGTCACAAATTAGAGGAACAAATGAAGGCTAAACTAATTGAAATGAAGGGAAATGCCCAGGAAACCAATAGTAATGGAGAGGAAACTGGGACTCAAATCAAGGAGTGGGCCAGAAGAAGGAAAAAAAATCACCAAACAGAAAAGAATGAAGAAATAAGAATTCAAAAAAATGAGAAGAGGCTTAGGAACCTTCAGGACATCTTTAAATGTTCCAACGTCCGAATTATAGGGGTACCAGAAGGGGAAGAGGAACAGCGACAAGTGGAAAACTTATTTGAACAAATAATAAAGGAGAACTTCCCCAATCTGGCAAAAGCAATAGACTTCCAGGAAGTTTAGGAAGGTCAAAGAGTCCCAAAGAAGGTGGACCCAAGAAGGAACACACCAAGGCACATCATCATTATATTAGCCAAGATTAAAATGAAAGAGAGAATCCTAGAAGCAGCAAGAGATAAGGGGACAGTCACCTGTAAAGGAGTTCCCATCAGACTGTTCAGTGGATTTCTCAAAAGAGACCTTACAGGCAAGAAGGGGCTGGAAAAAAGTATTCCAACTCATGAAATCCAAAGACCTACAACCAAGATTGCTCTATCCAGCAAAGCTTTCACTTAGAATGGAAGGGCAGATAAAGTGCTTCTCAGATAAGATCAAATTCAAGGACTTCATCATCACCAAGCCCTTATTATATGAAGTATTAAAGGGACTTATCTAAGAAAAAGAAAATAAAAAAGATGAACAGTGAAAGGACAGCATACTCACAGTTATTAACAACCACGCCTAAAACAAAAGCAAATTAAGAGGACAGCTAGATCAGGAGTAAACCATAGAAATGAAGATCACATGGAGGGTTAGCAAGAGGGGAGTGGGAGGAGGAGGTGGGGGAGAAGGTTCAGAGAATAAGTAGCATAGACGGTTGGTAGAAAATAGGGGAAAGGGCAAGAATAGTATGGGAAATATAGAATCTAAAGAAATTGAGACACATAGACATAAACTAAGGGTGGGGGAATGGTGGGGGAAGAGGTGTGCAGGGTGGAGGGGAATGAAGGGGGAAATAGGGCAACTGTAATGGCATAATCAATAAAATATATTTAAAAAATAAAAATAAAATAAAATAAAGGGTAGGAGAAAAACAAAAACAAAACAAAGAAGAAGATAAGTTCAGTTTGGGGGTCTTCTGTCTTATATCTTACAAAATGATCTCCACAATAAATCTAGTAATCTGTCACTGTATGTAGTTAATAAATAAAGTCCCTTATTTTCAGGGTCTCTTGATATTCCATTGTATGGCTATATCAACACTGATTTAATCCTTTTCAAATCTGGAGGGCACTTAGGTGATTTTCTCTTCTCTGGTGTTGGACATAATGTGTGTAATTCTTGTATGGATCTTGTAGTGATTGAATACTTACAATGCAATCATGTCATTGGGTTGGGAGAGAGCACAACACATCTGGAATGTAGGAAACAAGCCCTTTCCCAAGGTATTCATGCTATCAGTAATCCTGGCACTACCAACAGCACTGTCTTCCCACACCCACCCCACTCCTTGTTCTACTGTTATATTACCATAGCATCTGTATCTTGCCATATTAATTTTCTTATTTTAATTTTGCATTTGTTTCTGTCTCCTGTTGCTATAATGTAAAACATGTGAGGGCTTGGATTATTATCTATTTTGTTCACCAATGCATTCCAAGTGCTTGGAACAAGTAAATGGCACATAATAAATGTTGAATGAATGAATGATTGAGCTCTCTGGGTAAGAGCCTTGTCCTCAAATAGAAAGTGCTTAGGGAGAGCGATTATCCATGGTAGCAGAGTTGCAAACTTTTGTCCCTGACTGGAAAAGGTGAAAAGGTATTGGAGAAGTAGTTCTGGGTAGTGGAAAGCAAGAAGGCCTATTCCATGGGGAGGAAGGTGGGGAATTGAAAGTGAGAACCTTGAAAGAAGCCATAGAATCGTGAGTTTCGAGCACCCACTGCGCAGCAGGATGGCAACAGCAATTGTCCATTTGGCAGCCTGTCTCCAGCCCCTGCAGTTGTGACAGACACTGCTCATGGTTTTCTCTCCTACTGAGCCTGCATGTGACCTCGGGATCCTTCTTAACCCATTCTCTTAGGCAGCCCTGGCCGATAGCAAATAAATTTAATCAAAATTGCTGTGCCTGGGCTGGAAAGTAACCATCTTATTTAAGCTGTGGGACAGAATAAGACTTGTGAACTGTAGGAATAAGGCAGGGCAGAGTCAGAAGTCTGGGCTTTCTAACCCTGACAAGGTTTTTAAAAGAAATTGTGATAAAAATACATAAAATTTACTATTTTAACAATTTTCAGGGTATAGTTCAGTGGCATAAAGTACATTCATATTGCTAGGTAACCATCTATCTCCAGAATATTTTTCATCTTGCAAAACTGAAACTCTATATCCATTAACAATAACTGCTCATTCCCTCACCCCCCCACTCCTGCCTGGCTTTAATGCCTATATATATTTTTTTATTCCCATGCTGCTCTCTCTTGGTGTTCAGTAAAATCTTTCAGAAAACATAGCCTATCTCATCTACACTTGAGGCGGAACTACGAAGAGGGCCAGGCGGGTGACTGTGGTGGAAATCAAGAGTAAGAGCAGACCTGGGGACACGTGGGACCATGGCAAAGAGCCTGGCCTGCAGGGTTCACCTGCCCTTCATCACCAGGAAATAGCTGGAAGGTGTACTCCAACCTAGCTCGGAACCTCAGGGGCCCCTCATTTATTTTCATGGAACTTGGAGGTTGATACTTGAGCCTTGAACTTAAAGAATCTCAATATATGCCCACAGCAGCTTTTGGCTGTCCCATACTTCTAGGTTTGAACATAATAAAGATTTGGCAGTAACATAACTTTTTACTCCCTTGATTGTATGCTTTAGGAATAAAAAAAAAGTAAAATTGAAAAGTGCAAACAACTGAGATGAAGCGGTAGAGCACAAAGAAGTGGCAGTATCATCAATAAAACCAGCAGGGACTGCAGTGGCTTCTGACTCCCTGGCCTGCTTCCTTCCTGACAACTTTGGTGGCCATCATTCTCCTCTCTGATCTCTTGTGCCAGTTACTGAGAGACTGCGCCACTGTGCCCTGTGTCCTCATTCATTTTCTGTGTCACAGCTCAGGCCTGTGGAGGGGCTTCCAGGAACCTCATGTGGACAGAGAAAATACCAAGTATCATTAAGAGAATTTACATGTTATCCTGGCTGGTGTGGCTCAATGAATTGAGCACCGGACAGGGAAGCAAATGGTCGCTGGTTTGATTCCCAGTCAGGCCACATGCCTGGGTTGCAGGCCAGGTCCCCAGTTGGAGATGCATGAGAGGCTACCATACATTGATATTTCTCTCCCTCTCTTTCTCCCGCACTTCCCCTCTCTCTAAAAATAAATAAATGAAATCTGTATTAAAAAAAGAGAGAATTTACCTTTTGGATATGTTGGTTTAAGCCAGAAAATAGGGAGGTCCCCACAGAGTTCTATGACTTTAGAGCTCAAGAAGCTGCTGTCCTTCAGGGGCTGGTCTCCAGCCACCCAGATGAGAGAGTTTTCTTCATACTTTACTGGCATGATCTTGCCTTCCTGTAAGTGAAGATGAAATGCATTGAGCAAGAAGGAATATGCTGTGTATTAAGATTCATGTGTGGGTAAAAGATTACTCTGCTTTGTAAAACTTAACAAAAATTCCATGCGTATGCATATGTGCCCCCCCTACGCACACACTTGAAGGTTCTGATCTCTTCTCTTTGTAGCTCTCTTCACAATACGCAGCACCTGCTCCTCACGCCTGCCTGCCTTGGGAGAGCCGGGATGTGAGAATATGAATGTCCTGAGTAGAAGTGAAAATTACTTGATACCAACTTTGAGCTTTAGGTTAATGTGATATTTTTGATCAAAGATGTTTTTGAGCAAAAGCAATTGAATGGCCCTGGAATCATACAAAGGATAGAGGAATTCTCCATTTGAAGTGAAAATCCTTTGGGGTTTTATACTGAACAATGAAAAAAGCAAGTGATTGGTTCTTTAATGTCTTCAGTTCAAAGTATTATTTAACATAAACCATTTCTACATTTCCCAGCTATCACAAAACATATTTCAGATGTTCTTTGCATCAAGTACACCACTGAGATTTCAAAGCTAAACCCTGGATTTTCTTTTGCAGCATGATGCTGAGAATGGTTTGATAACCCAGGAGACAAATTTATTTTGCCAGGTTGTTCCTTTCATGTATTTATTAGTTTGCAATAGTTTGGAGAAATTAAAATGTTTTATTTTTATTTTTAGCTAAAGCAGTACTTCATTTATGCTTCCTCCCCCAGGCTTATGGCTGCATTAGAACAACTCAATGTTATTGGAGAAGCGAGCACTCAGGTAACCCACTTATTTATCTTAAATTAAATGGCTCCATCCAGGAAATGAATGCTCTTTGGGTATAATAGCTTTTTAAAGTTACACGAAACTGATGAAAAATGTATAAGAGCAGGCAGTGCATAAATCTGCCCCATCGTAATCTAAAGTGTGTGGGGACAGAGTGGGGTGGTGGGGATAATGCCTAGCTATGCATCCTGCAAGCTAGGAATGTTAACAAGCTTGTGGCCCTTACTTTCAGTTGCCTACCCAATCTTGTTTCTCCCTCCCTTTCCTTGAAACACAATCCTGCTTTTGTTTGAGGCAGCAAAGCACCTGGTCCCAGGAGAGACGCTTGCTTTCTCAGACTCTCCAGAAGCTATGAGTGCCTGTGTGACCAGTTTTAGACATGAGATCCATGCTGAAGGACGTTGGGGAGCTGAGAAGCTTTCTGCCTTTGCTTGAATGTATCAAAGGGAAATCATGCCTGGCCCTGCTCAGCCTCTTCCTGACTTCTTACTCGAATGTATGGTTGATGGTAGGAGCTGGAAGGAAAGGCCAAAAAAGTCAGAGATGCTGGAAACGGAGGCAAATGCCTGTAGCTGTCTACCTCCACCTTGCGTACTGTGGAGAAAACAGAGTCTTATTTGTTTCGGTCACTCTGAGAGTAGTTTTCTGTTACTGACAGCCAAACACATTCTTGATTCACACACACATAGTGTCTGAATAGTTTGTCCATCAGAGGGTCCACCATGTACAATATAAACAACTGAAACCCAAGAAAAATCACTTACTCCTATGGGCCACGAAAAGAATCGGATGCAGACAAAGATTTATACACAAACTATTCATCACAGGGAATTATTTCATTTAAATACAAACTATTCACCACAGGGAACTATTTCTGTATTCAAAAAATTATTTTGAATCATTATTGTAATTGATGAAAAATTTAAGATACCTGAGTATTCAAGAACAACTTTTAAAATTATAATCATATGATGACATATAATATACGCATTCTAATCTACATTTTAGAAGAACTAAAGTTAAATAAAAATGAGAAGGTACAATACAAAAATTCAGTTATGAAAAGAATATCATGCACACTTACACATGAAGAAAATTCACCAAAATGTTAACATTAGCTACCTGTGGATTATGCAATTGTTAGTGATTTTCTTCTCTGTTCTTTTATGTATTTCCCAAACTTTCTACAATGACAAACTATAGTTTTTAAAAATGAGAAAAAGTGTTTTTTTAAATCTGTTTTTAAGAAACCTAGAATATGTACTGCAAACATATGATTAGCTCTTGGTCAGCTCCGACTGTGAAGTTGGTGCCTGAGGAAGGGGAAGCAGAGAACGGGTTCCCTGTCTACTTACAGGGGTGATGTCAAGAATTACAGCTCACCAACAGCTTCATAACTGAAACTGAGTGATATGACTAAAAAAATGGTGATGCAGTAAGAGCAGATCAAAGGTCAGGACAAAGGAGGTCTGGGTCTCCTTGTTAGGCTCTGTACTGCGGGTTCACAGTGAGAGAGCGTGGCCTTGCACTCTGAAGGGCACAGCTCCTGAGGAGCCAACTGGAACAGGATCAGCGGAGAATGACTGGAGCCATGAAGGTCCCAAACCTTCTCACAGGACAAATAATGGCTGGGGAAACTGGGAGTAGGAAAGAAAGTACACCGGTTTGTTTTTAGCTTTTGTTTTGTTTTGTGTTTTGAAATACTTCCCGCTGCTGCTCCCATGAGGGCAAACAATCAGGCAGTTTCCAGGCACCTTTGCTTACCTTTATTTTTCCTCATTTGTCTTGAGGGAGCTGATGCTGGCTTTGCCTCCCTCTCAGGGAGACTGGAAGGACCAGAGGTGATCATAATAAAATTAATAATTATAGCGACGGCCATCTACTCATTATCTAGCAGGTTCCAGGGCCATGGGGACAGTAAGTATGCCCCTAGTTTGTAGATGACAAAGCTGAGGCTCCCAGAGTTGAAGCCACATCCACCACCAGTGTCAGAGCTGGAATTGGAACCTACATTTTTCTGACTCCAAAGTCCATTTTCTTTATACCAGACACTGCCACAACTCAGATGGAAGACAATAATGAATATGTCATTTTGTAAGCCCTAAAGTATCAAATAAATGTAAGATATTATTGTTAAATGTGTCTTTAGAACTCTATGTGCAGTTCTTAAAATAAATGTTTATAAAATCAAGCTCAAAGGTGAGTTATTAATAATAAATGGGAGAATTATACACTTTTTAAAAACTGACAAATTTGACACATAGGAAAAAAATTTGATATATGTTGAGTAGCTAGTTTCATTGGGTTGAACTTGAACCAATGGGAAAAAATTGTAGAGAGGGAGATATCTCAGCTCAATGTAGGGCAGAACATTTAGAACTACTTCCCATGAAGTTGTTGGACACACAGGTAAGGGAGCAAGATGCCCTGTGGCAACTTTCCAGCAGAGGCTGGGTACAAAGCTATCGGGGATTTTCAGGAGAAATTCTCACGCTAAGTGGAACTGAGGCTGAGCACTCTCCCAAGACGTCTCTGACTCAAAGTCCTTTATGTTGTCCTCATCACTGATCAGGGAGTTCCCTGCCCTCAGGCAAATATAGGACATGTGAGACCAAGCCCCTTTAAGTACTTTAAAATATGGTTTTCCAAAATCTTTAAATATGTTACATCATGTAAGAATGATCTTTTAGTAACAACCAGAAGGGCCAAAATAGTTTAAATTCCTTTAGCAGAGAAGAACTAGAATTTATGTTCCGGTCTCACACCTGTTCAGGAACTGGAGACAGAAAGGGCTGTGCCTCCAAACATTTGCCACTCCCCTCGCTGTTTAGAGCCTGCCAGTACCCACCAGTTCAGCAGCGATGCTCTGCTTAGCCATGGTGCCCACCTCAGGAATACGAGCCTTCACTTGTGCTTTGATGTAGCATTTCTCTCCCCCAGCAAAACGAATTCCTGTGATACCCTAGGAAATGAAATAAATGTTCAGCCATCCATTTATCCATCCATTCATTTCTTCAGTGTGTTGAGTATCTACTGCAAGCCAGGAACTATTCTAGGTACTGAGTGTAGGGATGAACAAAATAAATGGAATCTGCCATCCTAAAGCACAACTTTTAGTGCTATTAACCAAAAATTAAAAATTGAGATAAAGTCAGGTGGTGTTAACTGCTGTGGAGAACACAAATCAGAGAGGGAGATGGGAATGAGCAGGGACGGTGCTGTTAACATTGTGGTCAGGGGAGGCCTCTGCCAGGGGTGGCATTTGAGCTGTGACAAAGTGTGTTAACTGCTCCATCTCTCCCTCAAGCTCAGGTAGAAGGCCATCACGTCTGTGCAGCTCTCTCTGACCATCCCGGGTCAGGGGACTCCTTTTCCTCTGACATCCGTAAGACCCAGCCCCCCAATATCTTTATCCCTCCTTGAGCTCTTAGTTCTCAGTGCCTGGTTGGTAGCGCCTTGTGAATGTTAGCTCAGTTATGAGCTTCTTGAGACCACTAACCAAATTTTTTACTTTTTGGTGATCCCACAAAGATTCTCAAACAATGTTGGTCCAGTGAATTAATTCCATAAATTCAGATGTTTCCTAAATTACTAAGGTGAGTACATTGTAAAGCTTTCTATAACACCAGGAGCTGAACTTTGCTCCGAGGCCTTTCCCAATCAAGGACTTGGGTAATTTGTGTCTTCTGTGAGAAGGAAAGTGAGTCCTCTCTCATCTGCCTGGGGACGAGCTTCAGGGGGATGCTCAGCCTAAGGCTCCAGCCTTGGGTGACAGACAGCCCAGTGCTGATTCTGCCCCCAGAGCCCATCAAGCGCGGCAGTGCATTCTGGCCCCAGAGGGTCGATGGTCCCCTGCTGGTTAGCGTCACGGTTAGTGAATGGCCAAAACAGTGTTAAAGGTCTACAAATTTTATGCCATATTAAGGTACACAACGACACAAAGTGACAGACAGGAGAACAGAGAAGGAAAGGCTCATTCTTCCTGAAGCTCCTCATGGATCTGCCTCACAGCCTAATTGGTCATGCACATACATGTGACAGGTTTCACTTATTTCTCCCAGGGCCACTGCTCACCCAGAGAGAGGTGGTGGCACTGTGCTCACTTTACAGAGGTAACTGTAGAGGTTTCCAACTCACTGCACCAAAGTCACCTGGAAGGAATTTAAAAACACAGATGCTGGGGCCTCTCCTCAAAGATTCCCATGTAAGTGGCCCGGAGAGGTGCCCAGACACTGCTATGCTTAAAAGCTCCCGTGTATTTATAATGTGCAGCCAGTTTGAGGACCACCAGTTTTGGGGGAAAGGAACTTGTTCAGGGTAATGAAGTTTTAAAACAGTCTGCTATAGACTGAAGGTTCAAGTCCTCCCCAAATTCATATGTGTTTCAACATATGTGGTGATATTTGGAGGTGGTGTCTTTGGGAGGTGATTAAGTCATAAGGGTAAAGTCCTCATGAATGGAATTAGTGCCCTTACAAAAGGGATCCCAGAGAGCTTCCTCGTCCCCTGTGTTGTGTGAGGACACAGTGAGAAAAGACAGCCTTCTATGAATGAGAAAGCAGGCTCTTCTAGTCACCCACTCTGCCAGGGCCTTAATCTTGGACTTTCGAGCTTCCAGAACTATGAGAAACAAATTTCTGTTTAGAAGTCATCTAGTCTATGGTAATTTGCTACAGCAGGTTGATTGAACCAAGACACAGCCTTTAGATCCAAGTTTCTTCTATACCAGTGGTTCACACTTTCCCTTGCATCAAATGCACCAGGAAGGCTCGTTCAATGAAACACAGTGTGGGGCCGCACCCCCAGGATTTCTGATTCGGTGGGTCTGGAGTGAGGGCTAAACTGCATATCTAACAAGCTCTTAGGTGATGCTGTTGCTGCTGGTCTAAGGAATACACTCTGACAACCACTGCTCTCTATGGGGCTATGTCCTGAAGCTCTATGCTCTTATTCTGCATGTAAATCTAGGGCTTATGGTTTGAAAAATAGAAGGCAGGGATGGGAGATAATTGCCCCGCTGTGTGATCTGTTCTTTTACTTCAAATCCTCATGTCCCTTGAATGTGAGATGTGAGGGAGGAAACACTATATAACCATTACCATATCCCCAAAGGGGAGAGTTGACTCTACTGAAGGATTCACAACCTACATTGTGAATCGAGTATTGAGTTAGTTCTGACTGTCTGCATGGTGTAAAGAGGACTAGAACACCCTAAGAATGGGTTCTGTGGGAAGGAATTCCCACATAATAACCACCATGTCTAGCTACAGATCCATATCAAGCAGCCAGATATATTAAGAGATTAAACAAAGGGAACAAAAAGCAGAAGAATGTCAAACAAATCTTTTGTTTTTATAAACAAATTAGGCCTTGGAAGCTGGTGATAATGAAATTTGCTCATAAAGATAATGAGTGAAGAGTCCAATGACCTAACATTCTTTTAAGAGTTAGGTAATCTCATTTTAGTCACATATTTTTTCTTCCTAGGGGATCTCATATATTTCTGGGGCTTAAACCAGAAGTTCCCAAGAAGGGCAAGGGGTTCTATCCCTAAGGGGCCACTATAGAAATCTTTGAGGGAGTTTCTGTTGTCACAAAGATTGGTGGCTCTCCTGATCTTTACTGATCATCCTGAAGGCCGTCCTAAAGCATCCCAAGGGTGCTTGTCCCAATTAGCCTGGGAAGGTCCTGAAGAACTAAGGGCCTTGGGTCCTGGGTGAAAAACCTGATTGGAAGTACCTGTGCCTAGAACCTGACATGGTTTCACACAAAAACACAAAGTGATTTTTGGCATAGTTTTAATGTACAATGATTTTCCTAGGAAGGCAATTACTGTGAAAATGAAGAGACAATGGCACTTTTGTTCACTGTTTGAAAAAATTACTTGGTATATAATTTGCCAACACACACTTAGGTTTGTCTGTATTTTCAGCTGTGCCACTGACAGCGATTCAACCTTGGGAGCAAAAATATAACTTTCATTTTATTTTTCCTTTATATTATAGTCGGGGGCCACATTGAGTTTTGAAATCAATAACCCACCTACTAGGTAGGTTATGCTATCTTTTATTCCCCTCTAGCTTTTTAAATAAAAAAATTCAAATATATACATAGTTGGAAAGATTGTATAGTGAATACCCATATATACCCACCAGTTTGATCTATTTTGATTTTTAACCAGGATTTTTGTTATACAAAGGGGTCATCAGGTCTGAGAGGATTGGTACAAACCAACAACACTGGTGCTTTCCAGGGTATAACGTTCTAGAATGTAACTCATATACTATGAACAAGCCCAGGTTTTGTACTCCTCGGGGTACTGACAAAGTCTCTTCAACCCAAGTCTTGTCAGGCTCCTCTGAATCCTCTTGTCAACCAGGTGCTGACCTTGTTCTCCGTCTTGGCCTGCTTCTTCCAAATTTGCAATAATCCTCCTGAGTCAGCTTGGTCTAACCACCCTCAATATCTGATCATGCTAGCCTACCTTCCCTTAGCAAAAATCCTGCTAGGTCAGTTTAGCAAAGAACTGCTCTACCTCTTAGTAATTTTCCATCTTCCAGTCTGGCTATAAATCCCCATTTTTCTTTATTGTATTTCGAGTTGAGCCCAATATCTTTCCTTTACTACAAAACCCCACTGCAATAGATCTTCTTGAATAAAACCTGCCTTACCTTCTTTAACAAGTGTCTTGAATCATTTTTCTTTAACAATGTAGAGCCTGGACCCCTTTGTTCAGTGTTATTCCCTCTCAGAATGTTCTTTTTTCCATCAGTTCTACTAACATCTTGGTGGGGTCCTAGGTTAGCAGGGGAGACTGTTTACTTACAATTCAGAAACTTTTCTAATCTGCTCCCACCTGCATCCCCGTCCTCTCCCCCACCTTCAACCATGCGGGGCTACTTATAACTCCAGAGCAGGCCTGTGAATTTGTATTCAGTGTTCTTCCCTGGGAAGCCCCGCCCCTACTTTTCTGCAGGTTGAAATCCCAATTCTTCAAGACCTGATTCAACCGTCACCCCCTCTGTAAAATCTGCTCCAACTCCCTATTCAGTGGCAATGGCCTCGCTCTGTGCTCCACAGCACGCTGTCCCCCCCCATCAGTGGCTGACCTGAGCTGCTTCTGTGTGGACGTCTGCCCCCTGGACTGGACTGGGAGGTCCTTCAGGTGGGGAGGAAGTGTGTCGGTCATCTTTGCATCCCCCTGCTATCACCATCCCTTGCACACATTAGGCCCTAATAAATACTTCTTGAATTTGGTTTAAAATATAAGGGAATTATGCAATTACCATAGTGGCAGATTCATGTGTTTTCAAAGTCCAGGCTTGTTTAAACCCATAACAGGTTCTATCCATAAGAAAGATCCACCAGTTCTGACTTAGAGAAAAGTGGAAGTTATCACAGAGAATTGATCAGTTTATAAAATATTTGTGGCTCTTTTGGCTTAGGAGAACAAAACACAATACCATCATTAGAACCAAACGATTATAAAACAGACATAGGCTTGGAATTAAAATGCTTTAAAACTATATTTATTCATCTGTGTAGCTACTTTTGCATATCCTGGTATTTTGGCACATCATACATATTCAATTTCATTTTGTATTGAATGATATGTGAATGGGAGTCATGTTTTATAATTTTATATTGAGCAATACAAAAAAAACTTCTTTCACCTTATTTTGCATCTTGCAGTAAAAATTTTTAATAGGTCCAGAGAAATCATCCTCATGGGTTGACCAGAACCATTTGCAAAGCAATGACTAACTGAAATGCAGCTGGGCACATATAGGGCCACAGAGCTGGTCCCCAGGGTGGAGCCCACTGTGAACACAGTCAGTAGTTAATCCTCCTCATCGAATAATGCCTACCATCATCATGGCTCTAACGTTAGGATCTGTTCAGTACTTAAAGGGTCTATGAAGTGTGTCTTGGTATCAACAAGGGGGTTCTTTCATTCAAATGAAAAGCATCTCTAGTTTTTCTCATCAATTAAAAGAAGATGGGTCATGAGATGTTTGTGGTCCAATAAATGCTCAGAAAGACATTATTTTCAAGTGCCTTATTTTCATTATGAAGGCTCACCTACTCCAGCTACAGGTTTAACAGGAGAGCACAAATAGTGATACCTCTTGCTTATCTTACAACATGAGAGAGAAGAAAATGTTTATGTTGACCAACAGGAAAGTAGGCCTGGAGTGACATTTTGTTTGCTGTTGTACACTGAAGCATGGATGCTTAGCTTAATGTCTCAAATTGCCTGTAAACTGAATTTTTGAAACCAAACATGTTTACCTTTTTCAAAGGAGACTAGAATGTATCCACAATAGGCAGTAGTCAGAAAACATACGCTGTAATGGGGGGTTTCTCCATGCTAATTTTCTAGGTTAAATGAGAAACCTAAAACATTGAGAAAAGTATATAAATAGGTGCTAACACTATTTGATGAGATTATTAGACCATTCAAATCCCCCTCCTCTCTGTAAATTCCAAAAAAGACTCTGTAGCTCTCTCAGATAGTTTGAGTATTTTATTCATTGTGTTGTGGAAAGCTGTGCGAAAGAAACAGCTCTTTCGTGTCTTTCTGCCAAGACTTCACATGGTTCCAAGAGCCTGTTCTTTTCAATGCCAAGGTATTGTTTTTCTCATTTTGAAAATATTAAAAACAGCCCCGGCTGGTGTAGCTCAGTGGATTGAGTGCGAACCTTCGAACCAAAGGATCGCGATTCAATTCCTAGTCGGGGCTCGGGCCTGGGTTGCAGGCCAGTTCCCAGCGGGGGACTCACGAGAGGCAACCACACATTGATATTTATCTCCTTCTCTCCTTCCCTTCCCCTCTAAAGATAAATAAAAAAGAATATTAAAAACAAAGAGTGATCTTTTCTCAGAGAGAATCTGCTGCATGACATATGTGGAGCAGTTGTGCTGTGATGGGCTGTAAAAAACAGTTACCATTTGGGTATGAGTGAGAGATGCTGCTTCTCTTTGAATTGGAGAAGTCTCCCAGGCTTGCCTGGTTAAACTCTCTAAATGCAGGAAATATACTTACATTCTGGAAATCATGAACTTCAATTGCTTCTTCAGCTCCACTTCCCATTTTAAAGGTCTCCAAGTTGTTCCCAGCATCTATTTCCATGGACCCATCTTGTAGTTTCCCATTGATACTCATGGTGTAATGGACATTGTAAATCTGGAAGCGAACATAAGAGCAGTGATGCTTTCCTTTTAGAACAATTCCAGGATTATCTTTCGACATGCAGTGTATAAGGTAACTTTCATATTTGTCAGAGGTACACTGTCATTCTTGAGATTAATATATTGTTATATGAGAACTTTGTCTATGTACCAATCACTTAATACAATGATTTCTTTAGAAGTACCTCAAAAAATAAAAGTAAAACATTTGGTATTCTCTGACACTAATTCAAATAGCTCAGTTATTTTTAATCCTGGCTGTGTGTAGAAGCATCTGAGTGGAATCTTCACCTACCACGCCTGGGTTTTCATTCAAATTAGAACCTACAGGTTTGGAGCTTGAGTGTAGATCTTTCTTTTTTTTTTAAAGAACAATTCTTCCCTGGCTGGTCTGGCTCAGTGGACTGAGTGCCAGCCTGCAAGCCAAAGGGTCACAGGTTAGGTTTCCAATCAGGACACCTGCCTGGTTTGCGGGCCAGGTCCCCAGTAGAGGGTGTGCAAAAGGCAATCGATCCCTGTATATCTTGCACATTGATGTCTCTCTCCCTTTCTTCCTTCCTTCCTCTCCTTCTCTCTAAAAAATAAGTAAATAAATTTTCTTTTTAAAAAGGACAATTCTACTATGCAGCTGGAGTTGAGCCCTGTTGATGGATAAGTGAAAATGGATGAGGCAGAGGTTTAACTGAACAAGTCTGCAGAGGCATCTTGATTTGAAAGGTTTAAAAAACCTTTTGGCTAAGATTTGGCATGAATGCGGTATATAGTAAGGACTGCAGACAGGGCTGGGATTTGCCTGACATAGAGCAGCATTTGCAGAAAGCAAGGTCAATGTGCACATCTGTTTCAGCTCAAAATGGGAGTTACTCATTTTAATGACTCTGTGGGACAGGCATGGGTTGTAGGGCACTTGTTATGAGACGTGTAGGGTGAGAAGGGAGGGGAGCTTGGCACTGCAGAAGGGCACTGGTCCAGGATCAGAAAGACAGGTGGCTGTACCGCTTGTCCCTGGGTCTTAGGAGTGGCCTTGAGTATAAAATGAAGAAGCTGGACCTCAGAGGTGGTTTTTCATTTATGTCTTGAAAGACAGAGGTGGCCCAGAGGTGAAGGTGACAGAACAGGTGGGACTGTTAGTCTCGTTCCCCCCATCCATCTACAATCTAAGTAGAGTTGCTCGGCTTCTGTTTTACGTATTGGATTTCTGAGTAAAATCTTAAGAAACATTCTTCCATTAAATACCTTTTTAAAAAAAGTTTACCACTAAATTAGATGGTCTAAAGCCTTTTCCTGGTTTAGACATCTTGTTGGTACTCTGTTTCAACAACTTATCCACACCTTGCTCCTGCTCAGTGTACTGTTGCCCTGCTAGAACTTTCTCTGACTTGTGGAATGTAGGAGGGCTTCTTTTCTTATTTTTTCTGACTTAGAGGCATATATATCTTACATATTATATATTTCATATGACATATAATATATACATTCTTTAAAGGGGAAAGAATGGGAACTGATGAAAGACATTTACTCCTTAGCGTCAGGACAGTAGGTCTGAACCACAAATAGCTCAGTTTTCATTCAAGTCTGATTTCCTCCCTCATTCTGAAGAATGCAACATGGACGCACACTGGATAAGGATCTGTAGTTACTGGATCATCACTTGAAGAAAACTCATTATTATAAGACCCACAGGGCATGGCTTTATGTCTTCAGTGGAGATGGAGAAATGGCTTTGCTAGCCAGCACCCCTTCAGACCTCAGCCTTCCTTCAGCAGAACAGAAGATAACGGGCACGCCAGCTCAGCTCAACCATGTGCCGATGCTGCTCCATCCCTCCTTCTGCTGAACTTCGGTTCCTGCACTGCACCGGCTCCCAAGCGAGGCTGAGCCTCAGGTCCACTTCCAGGGGTTTGATTTAGAGCTGGAGCAGAGCCCGCCAACCTGGTTTCACTTTGTGCTGCAGGTGGTCTGTATGATCAGCCCAGTTTGGGAAGTCTGTTTCCTTTGGCTGAGCCAGTGCTTTCTGCAGGTGAGGCTCAGAGAGCAGCCTCTGTTTTGTCCCTGTGCTCCCTGAGCAGCTCCTGTTCACATGGGCAATTATGACCATCACCGGGAACTTGGCAGACAACACCACGTGAGTTCCTGCTGGCTCGGATCCTTCACTCAGGCCACAAGAGGCTCTTTTTTGGGGGGATAGCATAAGCTTTCACAACTGAAGCAATGAAAAATTTAAGAAATGAATGGTTTCCACCTTTTTAGCAGGTCTAAAGCAGACAAGATGCTGACACTAGGAGAATGGCTTATGATCCTAATTTCAGTTTCCTTCACCATTACCTGTTGTCACCTTCCTCCCAGCAGAAGCTCCCTGACTATGTATGGGTACTGCATCCTTTCTACTGTAGCTCTATACTGTCTTTTATAAGCAGTGCACAGCCTGCACGGGTAGCAGTGTTAGGTGTGCACCCTCCTGAAGCGATGAGGACAGTGGTGGTAAACAGAATGAAATGATTTCCACAGTATGAGCCCTGAGCTCGGAAGGAGGCTGGGCTGATGGAGCAGTAATCACATTATTTCCTCTAAAGTGATGGAGCTGTTGGCACCTAAGGCTATTTCTATCCAAGTACAGTGAAGTTATTATTTGCCAAAATTCTGCTCAATATGGTGCCTTTTACAGCCAAGGATATTTGCTAATGAGTTTCTAATAAAGCCTGGATTCTCTAAGATTAATTACATAATGTTTAGGACAATGTCTAGAAAAATCAGTTTCAGAAGAAAAGCCCCCAGCGATGATCTCACCCCCTACCCCACAGGAGAGGCTGCCAGTTACCTCATATTGGTAAGAATTTCCCATATTTCAATGCCTTATTCCATGTGCAGTAATGTGGCTGAAACATGGCCTCAATACTTGAGCCCAGTCACTCATCCCCAATTATTAGCACTTGGACGTCTCATAGTCCTCCAGCTGACTTCCAGTAAACCTGTCCTCAGGGCATTCACCCACATGGAAGGGGTAGGAGGTGAATTACAGCTGGTTCAGTCAATATAGAGGAGCAGAGCCACAGACAACTCCCAAAAAGTGGGTAGTCCATTTGGCTGGGGATGCCTTTCTGTTTGACGGAGACTTACCTGTTTCGATTATGTTTTGTTTGGGCTACTCAGACTTGTGTTCAGGGAAAGCAGACCTGTGTACGTACCAGGCATATGTGGTGCCGAATTTGCTATATTTGGTATTTTATGATTTGTTTTACATACTTAAGTAATATGGGTCAGCACTGAATATCTTGGAAGTTAAAAAAACCCAAACTATCACAGTTTTCTTCATTCTCCTTCTTATATAGGAAATAGCAATAACTTTGATTGTTGGCAATAAAATGTGATTCACTATTCCTCTGCATTCTTAGAATTTAATACTGCTTTCTTGAACCAGTGAACCAACCATCTTGTGGGAAAGTAGAAGATATGAATAAAGAAAGCCTGGCTATTCAGTATGATATTTCAATCCCTCTTTTTAGAAGCTTGTCAATTAGCTGTATTTGCCTTGAATAATTAAATGCCAAAGGGTATTCATTTTAATATATATCATGACCCAAATCTTTACCCGCCCCCCCAAAATAGCAAGACTATTTTTATACCCAAGTGACTTGTAGCGCTGAGGTTTTGTCATCTAAAAGATAGCATTCACATTCTATTACCATACAATTTCCCAAGGGATGACAATCTAAACCCTGCTATTAATGAAGATGTAGATATTGAAATTGTCCCCATGTTCAGTTACTGCTTTTCAATCTGAGTATCTGGCCCAGCTTCCATATTTAAAATACAAATATATTAAGGCACTTTTCAAATACACACAAAATACTGTGCAATTCTGATCTTACAAATCAGTGCTTGTATATTTGGTATAGTCTCTAAAACAGATTCAACACTAAATGGCATGCTTATCTACATTAAGCATTTGAATTAAAAATACAAATTAGGCAGTGACTGCAGAAGATGTTATGTGTAAAATGGCTGAATTGCTTTCAGCACCATTTTCTCTAAGCACTGGCATTCGTTCATGCTTTCAATTTCATGTGGGGGGGGGGGCGCGGGGAAACAGCAGTCACAGATCCTCTGAGGATAGTGATTAAGAAACAGCTCTCTGTGTGTATCCCAGAGGTGGAATTCTTTTCCATTAGTCCAAATAAGCTCATGCCAGGCCTAACAATGGTCATCAAGATAAAATGCCCCCCTCCCCGCTCCGTTCCATAGGTGAACAAAATTCAGAGTATTTAGAGAACACACTGGAATCCTGCCCAGTCAGGTTAGAAGCACTTTCTATACTCCTTGAGGGCTCATAGAGTTTTACAATAAATAGTTGCAAAGAAAGAAAGTAGGACAGCAGTTAGCGAAACATTTACCATTCAATCACATGTGACTAGGCCAGAAGGGATTTTTAAAGAGAGTTCTCACTTTTAAGGAGGTTATCCCCCTCCCCACCTCTTAGAACAGGAGAAAAAAGACCATTACCAAATAGGTCACATGCAAAAAAAATAAGCAAACAAAAACTCCTGGACGGTATCTAAAAGTATCTAAACTCCCAACACTGGGTCTAGATATTTTTTCACTATCTTTGTCCTAGGTTCTTAAATTCACTGCCTTTCTCAGTCAAGAGAAGCCTTAGAGTTCATCTAGTTCCATTTCTTCCCTGAGAATGAGTAAACTGAAGCTAGAGAGATGACACGCCTTACCGACCACATAACCGCTCAGGGGAAGCACGGCGCTGAGAGCTGCAGGAAAGTGCTTTTCTTGAACCCTCCACGGCATTTTCTCTCTGCTTTTCTACTCTACATTTTAATATTGTCCCTTAAAACTCTGACTTGCTTTACTACAAAGTGTCATGCGAACCAAAAGCAGCGCAGTGGAGTTGGAAGGAAGAAGGTACAAAGTGCTCATGGAGGCCCCCGGAGGAAGCAGATGCTGGGGCAGAAATGCCCGCCCGCAGCCCAGAACGGCCCCCGAGCGTGCGGTCTAGCGCTCTGGCTCCACCTAGCGGGCAATATGCGAGTGACAGGGAGGACCCCACACACCAGGTGCGCCCCTAGGTCCTGCGTACCTCACGGCCCTGTGCAACCTCCCTGGACTTACCTGATTGTCACTCCCCTTCCAGAAGTAGAAGGTTCCGATGGCCCCGAAGAGTAGCAGCATTGCCCCTGAAATGAGGACCACAGCTCCGACCTTCAGCAGCCGTGCGGGGCTGGAGGGCTTCACGGTCATTGTGGCGTACGCCTGCTGGTGGGGACGGGCGGGGACAGGTCAGGTCTGCTCCGCCCGTACCCCGCGATCTTTGTGCAGTGCCCCGGGGGACTAGGGGTGGGGGTGGGAAAGGCTCGCCCTGAGCTCCTTTGGACTCCCCCTTTCTCCAAGCTCCATCTCGCGGGTCCCTGGCACTCAGGCGTGGATGTACTTTTCACGGTGCAGGGCCATCGCCCGGTTGATCTGCACTCCCCGCCGGCCACAGGACGCCCCCTCTGACTCCCTTTCCATCATGCCATTCACACCTGTCCGTGGATCTGGCGGCTCCTGCACACGATCTCACGTGGGGCGTCACCCTCCACATTTGGGTGCCCGATTTGCGCTCACCTCCCACATTCGGTGGCACAAATTCCTGATGTTGGAGCGTGGATCCAGACCCTTAGTTGAATGAAGCCTGAGTCCTGCGTGTGGACCAGCCTTGCAGCTGGACTGGGGACCCCAGGCAGTACTCACCCGGGGACCGCAAAGCTCGACGTCGTCAGGCCCTACCAAGGCGATAGGAACTTTGTCCGAGGTCTCTGTCATGGCTGCGGCCAAAGGAGCAAGACACTGGGAGGCTCCGAGGACGCCGTAGGTTGTCTTGCTGCCCCGACGTGCAGGGCTTTTCAGCTCCTCACAAGACCGTACACACTGTGCCCTGCTGCGCCCGGGCCAGCCCAGCGGTCCCCACCCCTTCCAGAGCCTCACTTCTCTCCTCCCTTTCCTCTCCAGCCCAGAACAGCAGTGTGAGCTGGTCCTACACTAAGGACACACCTTCTCTCTTTCTTGTCTACTGACCACCAGCAGCATTGCCCCTGGAATGGCCAGACCACCGGATAAAAACATCCCCCCGGCCCCCACCGCGGTAAAAACATCCTAGCAAACCTAAATGTGTCAGGGGTGTGGGTCCGGGTGAGGTGGGTGGGTAGACCAGGGTGCCAAGTCCTGCGCCCCCAAGAAACGCTAAATTGCCAGGACTCTTTCTACAGTCCAAGGCTCTCTAAAAGTGTCAGAGGACTCTGCTGTGACACCTGGCTGGAGGCCCATTTCCTGCAGTTTCTTTCCTGGGAAGCTGGTGGAACAGGACAGGGAGGAGAACAGGGCCATGTAGGTGGACAGGGACAACGGCCAAAGTTTGTCAAGTTTACATCAGCCTGGAACTCCTGATATCCCCTGGGACTAGAGCATTGTAGAGATGGCCCCTGTCACCAGTTTTTCTAGGAGTTTTAGGAAGAGGGTACAGCAGCAGCAAAATTGAAAGCCAAGCAGAAAGGTCTGGAGGGAAGGAGCTGGGGAGACCAGAATGAGAATGCATTCAGGTTGGTCGACAAACTCAAACAGACAACCGTGGCAGCTCCCAACACCCCAACACTGATATGTCCAAAAGAATAACTAGAACATACACATATTTACATATACATTTTTAAGTTGTTCTGGCTGGATAACTAATAATCAAATTAACATGAGGCAGATTAACAGGAAAATAACTAAATTTTTTTATGTATGTATGTATGGGTTTCCATAAGAATACAAGACCCAAGGACAGATGGGGCAGTTGGGGCTAATATGCCACCTTGAGCTAAAGAGGTGTGTGTGTGGGGGGGGTGGTTGGTGGGGGTGGTGTTGTGGTTTGTGACTTCAAAGGGCAGGAAGGCAATTCACATGAAGACGGAAAGTTAAATATTTGTAAACACACGTTTGCTGTGCCATCTTTTACAACGGGACATAGAGAGTATTTAATCAAAAGGGTCCCGCGAGGTTCCTTCCTGTCTGTCACACTAGTTCACATTAAACTATGGCTCTTTATGGCGATATTGCCCTCACTGGAGCAGGGCCTCTATCTAAATGTTTTTTTGGCTGCTGGGGGAAGATCAAAGGTTTTCCCCGAGTCTTTTGTTTCTCAAAAATAACAAACTTAAAATAATCAATACCCCAAAAGACTTATTTTGGGATGGCAAATGCTGCTCCCCCACAAGCTCTAGCAGAGTGGCAGGAGCCCAGTGGAGATGGGGAAGTTGAGAGAAGCAGTTCTGAGAGAGCTGATATGATGACTGATTTTAGACATGTGGAGCCCGACGTAGGGGGTGAAAAGAAGGGGCAAGGCATCCTGAGCCTGCCTTGAATTCAGCCGCGAGTCTGCACCTCCCACGAGATGTAAAGTGCTGGGAGCTCCCATGATGACCCCAGTAAGGGATGGCCCCCAGGACACTCCTGGGGCAGAGTTCAAGGACTTATTTTCCAAGGGCACTTGTCACACGAATTTCAGAAGGAGTAAAAGAAGTCACAGTCATAGGAGTTGGCAGATGATCCAAGATAAAGTCATGATGTGAAAAAAGGAGAGTTCAGGAAGGATGGGTCAGCAGTTTCTCATGCCGGAAAAAATGGAAGCAAGAAAGGGCATTTTCTTGGGATTTCACAATTAGGAAGAATGAAGACAGCAGTTTCATTGGGCACAGAAGACATATTGCCAAGATATAGAGTGACTAAAATATTTACAACTCATGTCATAATCAAGGAACTAGTTTTCTCCCACTGAGAGTTCTTAGGAACCCTTAGAAGACCAATCATGTAATGGAAAAATGAGCAAAGGATAGTAACAGACAATTCACAGGAGATTCAAATGACTCTTAAACAGAAGAACAATGCTGACCCCATGTACAAAAAATGCAGGTTAAAAGTATTCTTTTTCACTTATTGTACTGACACAAATAAAAACACTTGTTAAGACAATCTATTGGAGGTTAAGAAGGGAAACCAGGCCCTCCTGTATGTTGCTGTGGGTAGGTACATTGGTGTAACTTTTATGGAGAGTGGATTAATTCTGAAAAGCAAATGCAACTTCATTTCTGTGATTTAGCCCACGATGCACTCAGAGGGGTGGAAAATCCTGTATGTGCAAGGATATTGCAGCGATGATTAGAACAAAGGACTAGAAACATCCTCAATGTCCAGAGCAGAGAATTTGTGGTGCGTCCTCAGAGGGGATGCCATTTAAAGAATGAAGCAACGTTGGATATACTCATGTAGTACTCTCAAAGATGTTTTAAGAGAAAATAAAACCCTAAGGGTAGACAAATGTGTAAATGCCTCATTTTTGTAAAAGAAATACAAACTAGAATATATGTACGCTTATGCTCTCTGGGAAGATATACAAGATGGGGTAGCAGGCATTGCCTCTGAGGAGAGCTGGTGGGCCTTGGGGACACTGATGAAAGGAAGATGCTTCACTGTGTGCCTTCTGGAGCATTTTGAATTCTGTATTGTGAACATATATTAACTATTCAAAAATGAGTGCATTCAAATCATAAATAACATTGGGTGGCTGGAGAGGAAGTGAATGCAGCAAATGGACACAGTTCTCTCTAGAACTTTGTCCCGGGGGAAGAAGAGTGTGAGGAATAATAGATCAAGGGAGTTAGAGGATCAGGGAGGTCTCCACCCCACCTCCCCCCACCCCTGCCCCAGGTTGCAAAGGCGTTTGAAAGTTAAAAGGAGAGGGGAGATGGGTTCAAAGCAAGCAGGAAGATTGACCTTGAGAAGGAGAGATGGCCTGGGGGGAGTAAGTGATGGTGTGGGTGCTTTGGGGACACAAGAACTCTGAGGAGAGGGACACTGAAGAGAGGGCGAAGAGTGGGGGTAGATGCAGGGCTCTCCCCCATTCATACAACAGACAGTGAATGCGCTGTGTGGCGGGCAGAACACAGAAAGTGGCTGATTGGCGTACAAAGGATGGCGGTGGGCGGGGAGACCAGTTTCATTCTCTGAGCACGTTTTCCCGGTTTGGCTCATTTGCAACAATTTTAAGGTAATACGTTTACACGATGATGGTTAAAAGTGATGAAAAGACAAGTAGAGGCAGCCGTAAGGAAGCAAGTCAGGGAGGTCCCTGCCGAAGGGGGCTGAAGGCGCTCGTGTCAGAGGCTCTCTCCTCTCCACGCACTCTCCCGTGGACCTGATCCAGGGGCTCATTTCCCTGGAAGGCAGGGCGCTCCTGCCAGGTCCTGTGCCAGCTCTGGGAACTCAGAAACAAGCAGATAGGAGTGGTCCTTGCTCTAGAGAAGCTTACAAAATAGTTAGAAGACAATAATGACAAAATAATGGTTTTACTGCATCTGTGATAAAAGATATGAGGAAAAGTACAGGGTACCCTAAGGTAATATGACGTCTATTCTACACTGGCCAGGGAAGAGGTCAGCACCTGAGAAAGTGACGTTTCAGCTGAGAACCGAAAGAACTGGAGGTGAGTGTAGGGGTGTGGGAACCATGGAAAAACAGTGGATTAGAAGGCCCTGAGGTAGAAAAGAGTTTGCCATTTGAAGGAGCAAGAGGAGGCTAGGATGTAGAGAACCACAGAAAGAACGGCAAGAGATGAGACTGCGGCAGCTGCCTCTGCATGTGAGGTCCCCAGCCAGTGTAAGGGTTAAAAAAATGTTTCCTCTTAGTATTGGGACATCTTTAAGTGGTTTGATAGAGTGAAATCGCATGATCAGGTCTGCATTTTAAAAACATTATTTTGACCACTGTGGGGTAAAATGATAAAATGGAAGGGGGCAGGAATGAAAGGGGTAGATTTTTTAGGAGGCTCTTGCAGTGGTCCAGGTGAGAAGATGGATGTTAGCTGAACCTGCTGTGGCAGCCATTTCACAATACATGTAAATCAAACCATCACACTGTATGCCTTCAACTTACACAGTGATGTATGTCAGTTATTTCTCAATAAACTGGAAAAAAAGAGAGGGGATCCCAGTGTCACTACCACACAGTCCTTCCACTCAGGCAGCTGGAGTCTTTCTCGATGTTTCTGATGGTGACACTGATGCCCACAACCTGGGGGCCGAGAGGGCTCTGATGTAAGGCTGTCCCAGGCAATCAGCTTTCTGTACATTTTCCAATATTTTTATATTGGAAAAATGACAAACATTGCATTGATAGTAGATGTACTTAAAAAAATCACATTCCAATGTGAAATACCAGGGATTATTTTGTTATCTGCCTTTTGGGATTATCAAAGGAGGGTTTCTCCCCTTTGGTTCAGCTAATTTTGAGTCTTTTAAATTTATGTCAGTCCACCTAGGTAGATTAATTTTTAAGTCATCGTTAACCAATTACCTGTAAGCTGCCTCCTTCTCTTCTTCATGTCAGAGTACACAGAAAGCGTACAGAGGGTAAGGATATAGAACTGCGTGTAAGTAATTGGAGCTATAGCCTCCCCCTGCACCCCCTAGATGGCCACTTCTTATCTTATTGGCTACATCTTACCTTTCCTCTCTTGAGAGCTGAACCCTGTCAATAGGGCTTTATGTGGCAGTGGTCCCCGAGATAATACAAGAATGTCCTTGCTGTCTACCTGCCTCCTCCAGCCTTGCCCCTCCAACTCTTTGCACCATCGTGAAATCAATTTTTTAAAAATGCAACTCACATCCCCTCACACATCTACCTAAGACCCCTCAGTGCCATCAGAGTCAAGTCCAGATTCCTTCGAAGCACATATGATGTTCTGGTCACTTCCCCAGTTACCTCCTTACTTATTTATTTGTCTGTTTTCCCCACCAGACTGTCATGTAAGTTTCTGGGAGGTCAGGACTGTAATCTTAGTCACGGTTTTTCACTGGACAGGTGCATAATTAATTAATAAATCAAAAGCAGTGCCAGGACCATTAAAAACATCTGCCCAATCATAGTTCAGAAAAACTAGCTGGAAAGGCTAGTTTCCAGGAGCATGAAAAACATGCTCCTTGTGAGTAGCCTTTACAGAATTATAAACCACCAGTCACTTTATGGGATGAGCTACTCATTTGTTCGGTGACCATCATTTTTAGCTAAAACCCAGAACTCATGGTTTGACAGAGGATTTTTGCCTTGCTCCCAGACAGAAAAGATAGTCTGAGAAATGTAGTTCAGATTCTGACTATTGGAATACTTTAACGATTTATAGGAATGACATAGGAAATGAAGTATTAGGACTAGTCCAGGATATCTAGGACCTGTGATCACAGATTATAGGATCAAAGAACAATTGGCATCTAAACTGACCTTTTGTGCAACTTACTCTGTGAATTTCTAATTCCTGTTACAAGACAGCAAGACGTGCTGGGGACACTTCCATCTTTGGACCCTCCCAGTGTTCAGTACAGTATGCTGAACATGGTAGGTCCTTGGTAAATGTTTACTGAAGGGCTGAATAGGGACTAAGTTAGTTACGCCCTGTCTGTTGCACATGGTGGCTTAAAGGGATGGAGGTGAATATTCAACAGCTTTTCAGACACTATTCACAACAGAACGATGACCAACTATCCCATTCATTGAGATTTGTCCTGTGTTTCTCCTCAGAGAAAAACTCACCCAGTTAACAGTTTATTCAAAATGACTATAACTTTGACGCATCTTGCCTTGGAATTACTAAGGCAAATGGGCCAAGCTGATCGTTTTCAAGTTGCATCTTTAAGGACTTTTATGCTTTTCTCCATCCACGGGCATCCAGATACCTCTTTCTGTCAATTGTTGGAAATTCTTTCAAAGAACAGGGACTGTGAAAATTGATAGGAAAAGGTAATTGAATTCTCTCTGCTGAAAGTAATAAATATAGTAATGGAGAGAAATGAAGGTGGGACTTCTGAAGGGTCATTTGATCTGCCTCTCTTTATCATTGCTGAACAGCTATTGTGTGTCAACCCACAGTGGGCACAGTAAGTGGGTAGAATCCCCGCACAGCAAGTTAAGCCATATGCAAACACAGTGACCCCATTGCTTTGCAATAGACAGCCACATGGCCTGTGCCCTTAAAATACATCATTTGGGCACCTGCCAGCTGGCTGATTTATCCCAGCTGGCCAGAGGCAGCCCTGAGATCATCAGTGCTTTTGTTAATTGAGGGAGAGGGGCAGAGGAATCAAGATATTCCTGGGCACCGAGCATTCATTAGCCACCTGGCCTCCCTAAATTATGATACTGCCATGGTTTTTCCAGTGCATCAACTGAAATTTTAATACTTGGAGTGTATTAATAACTTGGAATGTATCATTTTCTAAATAAGCAATGCCCTTCTGAACTTACTGGAGAAGGGAGCCCAGAGAATGGTTAAATGATACAGATAAAGTGATTAAATGGCTCTCTTCTCCAATGAGCAGTATGGGGGCGACCCTGGAAGTTTTGTCCACAACAGCAAATACAAACAGATGCAATGTATGAATAAACCTCTGAGTTAACACCCCTGATTTCTGTTCATTTGTTCTATTCATATAGTGTCTTAAAAGGACCAGCTCCAGGAAAAAATGGTGAGACAGATGATAATAGCAGCTACAAAATCTAGAGCACTTATTCTGCACAACTACTGTGCCATGTAGATTATACCACTCACTCCTCAGAGCCACCTCACGGCACACTGCTCCATTCCACAGGGATCTATACTTCACAAGGATGGGGACTTGGCCTATCTTGTTCACCTTTTTATCCTCAGCATCTAAAACAGTTCCTGGCACACACTAGCCAGTCAATAATACATTTGGTGAATGAATGAATGAATGAATGACTCTTCATTTTAGGGAAGGTGGTTGAGGTGTGGCAAAGTTGCTAACTTGTCCAGGTTCTTCAGCTTTGGAAAGTGACAGAGCCAAGATTCTCAGACCGAGTGTTGAGTCCTTCCCACCCCAATTCATAAATTGAAGCCCTGCCCTCCATTGTGATGATATATGAAGACAGAGCCCTTGGGAGGTGATCAGGTTTACCTGAGGTTATAAGGGTGGGGTTCCCTGTAATGGAATTAGTGTCCTTATAAAAGAGGAAGCAAAGACCAAACTCTCTCTCTATACCACATGAGGACACGGTGAGAAAGTGATCATCTGCAAGCCACACAGTAGGTCTTATCAGGATGAGATCTGCCAGCACTTAGATCTTGAACTATGAAAAATGAATGTTCATTGATTAATCCACCAGTTTGTGCTATTTTGTTATAGCAGCTCAAGAACACTAAGACAACCCTGAGGCACACACATCAACGTTTACCTATCCTGTGTCCCATTCATTTAGCTCTGCTTTCTACTGTTCAGGAACAAGTGGAGATGTGATCAGCTTCCTGCCTCCTTTTCTGCTCCCCTTAACCCCTTCAACATCTGTGTAGTACATCAGAATTTATAAAGAGAGTTCGCACGTGTGATTTCACATGGCCCTCAAAACCATCTTGTGAAACAGGTAGGACAGTCATTATTTACCTTCATTTTACAGATAAATAAACGGAGGCTTGGCAAGGTCAAGTGACTTACCGTGACCACACAGCAAGGACTAGGCCTCCATTCTCTGACTCTCTATCCCAGTACCCTTCCCTCAGTACCACATTGTGGGTAATGTCATGCCTTCAGGAGCAGGTCCCTTGTAACAGGAGGCTGATGGAGAGGCAGGAAGTCAACTGAAAGAATGATTCATACATGGTAGAATTTTTGGCAAGTGAGCTCAGCGATTTTGGACTGCCTCAAATGACTCCAAGTTGGCAGACGTCTATCTTTTCTATACTTAAACCTGGGGCAGGATCATTTTTCTGAAAATCTTCAAAGAACTGGCAAATAAATGCGCTGTCTAATGCACATACCTAATTGATCTTCAATCCCTGACCATTGTAAGAAGTGTCACCTGCACGTGCCCCCTTCTGACTATTCCTACTCCACCTGCCATACACATGCCTCCGAGCCTCACTTTGTCCTACCTGGACTGTGGCTGGATCTCCGAACTGGACCTCCATGACTCCCATACCTGGACCAGGCCACCTTATGGAGCTGAATGTGACAGACTTAAAAAATGGAAAGGTAACCAAAAACAAAACCCCAGAAAAGCAAAAAATAAAAAAAGACTTTCTTTGAAAAGGAAGACTTGAATTTTATTTTAACCTTTTAAAAAAGTTTACTTGAATTCACAGGGCAAGGTCAAAGGAGGCTTTATGTTTGGTTCCATGCAGCTCCATCCTATGCGACTCTCCCCTTGTCTGGTTCATTTGTGAAGTTATAAAACTGTAATTGGAAATATAGCTCCCCCACAAAAAAAGCCCCCAAACTACTTTTTATTTTTTTTAGAAAGTAATGTTATTGGGAGCAGAACCTTATCTATTTATGACACAAAGTTGTTAGACACCTAAATACTAAGTAACATGTGGAAAAAAACAACTATACCTGATGTTAATTTTGCCAAGGACTTGGATCTTTTGTATGTCATAAAATTCAAAGCAGAATCCATTCGCACTGACTTTATTTTTTGAAGAGTATACTGATATTTGACTCCAAGGAAATAATCAGAAATAATCCTAACGAAGGGGGAAATTCAATAAAAATGAAGATGATCATTGTGGAGTAATTTATAATAAAGAAAAACTAGAAACAACTTAAGAGTGAGTAGTTAAGTAAATTATGTTGTGTCAATTTGATGGACTATCATATAGTTGCTAACAATTATAATCATGCAGACTGTGTAGCAAATGAGAATGCTTATAACATAATGTTAAGCACCCAAAGCGGAATGGCAAATTGCACAGATACTTGATTACAACTCTAAAAATCATGTTTACATGTGGGCAAGGACTAGAAGGAAGCAAGAAAAAAGAAACAGATGATTAGTTTGGCTGGTGGGATTGTAAGGAACTTCTTTTTGAATGTCTGTTATGTTTTTCATGTTGTTTGTACAGTTTAAAAGGATGCCATTCAGCCCTTTTGGGGACCATTTCGAGACTGTTAGCCCCAGGAAGGCACATCAACAACACTGAAGGCAGTGATTCCTGATGACACCACCTGGCGATCTCTCCTGGGTGCCTCGTGCTGCTGGTGGGAATACCACGATCCAACCTGAGAACAGCTGTTTGCACAGTTGTCCCCAAATAGAACGTTGCTGCAGAAACCCAGCCACCAAAGGAGTATAAATATACATAAATGTGATCCACAACCATTTACCACATTTTTTAATTTAAAAAAAAAAAACACCTCAAGCACTGGCTGAGAAGTTGTTTAGCTGGACTGTTATAGAGGGAGTCACTGATTATGGTAGAAGTCTGAGCTGGATGATCTTGAGGACCTGTCAAGTCAATGAGCCTCACTTAGGATCCATGTGACCTTTATACACGGGGCCGAGGCTCTTAGTTGTTCACAGTACTCCCCTACTCCAGGTGGACCTGGAGTATGTTTAAGGAACTGCACACTCAAATGCATCAATCAAATCCCTGTTTTCCCACCGACAAGTTTTGTGACTGTGGATGTGTTACTTTTTATCTCTCTGAACCTCAGTTTAGTCATCGGTAAAATTTGGACTTGGAAACCTATCCCTGAAGGGTGTTGACAGGCTGGAAATGAGCAGGTGTATAGTAGGTGCTGAATTAAAGAGAAACCAGATTTGGAGGGAAATGAAGATGCACAATAGTGACAGACTGAAGCAAACTGGTAGGGTTTAAGACATGGAAGCATGGGGAAATAAGTTTTTTTAAAAAGAAATTATTATTTATTTTTAAATTACAGCAGAGATACAATGTTATATTATTTCAATTAGAGATTTAAAGGAGCATATCAAGTGCATGAGAAACAGAAAACTGCTGATAACATATGTTGTGACACAGAGAAAAGCTGGGTTACTGCCAGTTTATAGATGCAAAAATACTATTTCTTCTGGGAGCAGCTGTAGCAAAAACAAATGTGAGCAATCAAGTGGTTCCTAACTTTACATTTAATTGCAAAAAATCAAATGCATAATTTGAGAATCACCACAGGCACCTGCTCTACCTTCCCTTTCTAAGTCAAGATCCTATCTGCAGAAACTAGACCAGCCTTTCATGCTGCATTCAAAGGGAAGTTTTCCTAACAAGCTGGCTTCCCAGTAAACTATGTTCTGTTTTAAGTTCCCTGTGGTTCTCTTAGGACATTTCTATTGACACTGAGATTCAGAATTAATTCAAAGACCATCTTTATAGTTATACACGAATTTGATAAACTAAAACAGAAAAGCTTTGGACTTTAGCAACCCAATATTAAATTTTTCTGTTCTCACCCCTTCTTTATTTTGTTTAGAAAAATAAAAATATTGAGAGGAAAAGTAGTACTTATTATTTTGTGTAAAACTTAAAAAGCAATAAGCCATTTTGATTTCTCAAAAGTGCACCCTGAGCACACAAGAAACTTCTAATATTTCAGGAATGTGGAGACCAAACTAATGGGCATGTTGTGTGAAAGGATTAAATGCGCTGTACAGTATATTCATAGTCAACACAAAATCCACTGAGCATTCATGGCATCTGAAGATTAATCTTATAAAACCTACTGAGCCAAGTTTTGTGCTGAAGCCAGATCTGTGAGAGGGCTGGACAGAGGCTCTATTCACAGCCTTGGGGGATTTGTGTTGGAAAGATTGTGCGGATTTTCAGACAACCTTGTCTTTCAATTCAGATGAATGAAGCACTATTGTTTGGTCATGAGGACCTTTAATAAAAAGTTGTCACCAAAGCTGTTTCTCATTGGGTACAAGTGTGTGGAAATGACAGGCCTGAAATTTTGCTTGAAAAGTGAAATTATATTAGACACTAAAATAAATGCCAAAATAAGGTAAGTCTTGAATGAAAAAATGAGAAGGAACAGAATACCAAGTGAAGACTAAAATAACCTTTGGGCTTTGTTAGTAGATACATTTTTATCTCCTACTCTAAACCCTGACTTAGTCTGAAAGGGTACACATGACAACTGGACATTTTGTAGATGGCCACTTGAGTGCCACGTTTGATATCACCTTACTTACATTTTTTCATTTCAAGTACGTTGGCCTCATTCTGGGATTAGTGACAGCCCATTGTGGCACATTGTTGTTTTAAAGCCATGACCTTTCTTAGCTGGATCTAAAATGCCAAATATTGTGCCATATATGGACTCGTTAACACATCTATAGCTTCTTAGGCATCTTCTATTTGTAAATTGGCTTAAATTGATTATTGGGTAGACCACTGCTTCAATACTCACTGAGCTGCAAGAATCAACACAGAACATGAGCATCTAAGGCTCTCAAAATACCTGGCTAAACAGTTACCAGTCAAGGTAACTGTTTATCTCTCCATTTTCTTCAAAGGCAGATGGTTTAGCAGAAAGGACAATGGATTTGTAATTAGTAGCTCCAGGATTGAATTCAAGTGGAAAGAAGGTGAGTTTGGAATTTGGGATGTGGATCTCAGAGGGAACAATGTTAGCAACTGTGAAAACCTCACCTGTCAGAGTTGCAGTTTATTTCTGAGAAATAGTCCTACTAGGAACATATTTCTCACAAGAGTGTTAGGAGGGCTCCATGGGGTAGGATGTATTGAAAAGTGCTTTGTGTCTTGTAAAGTGCTAAACTAATTTAACCATTCTTCTTACTAATTGTGAGACCTTGGGCAAACCTCTTGGCTTTCGTGATCTTGGTATCCTTCTTTGTGACACAGGGTCTACCTATCTACTCCATTAGTGTATCTTAAAGCTCAAAATGAAACAATGTGGAAAAATTGGGTAAATGAAAAAATACTTTATTATTTTTACAACTTAGAAAAATTAATTTAAAATAATCCAGTGAAATGCCTCAAGTGTTACCTACCTTGGAATGATTTAATGATTTCTATTCCTTGTTGAATGTTGCTATTTGTTTCATTTAATCTACAGGTGATTTCCAAGAGTCTAATAATCCCTTAAGTAGGCAATGGCATAATTAGAATTTGATGATTTAAGAAAATAATGTTCTCACGTGAGCACAGATTTGTTTTCAACTCCTTCACAGGACATCACCTTGTGAAAGTTGCCTCATCATTGTACCTGCCTTTTCTCCTATTGTAGTTGGTATCTCCCCTGTTTTCTACTCTCTGTATTGTCTGCTTCGGCAGTATGCAGCTGGTGCATATTGGACTGGAGCCAACCCTAACTCCCTCATTGCTGTTTCACCCTTTGAAATTCAGAACAGAAGACCTTGGCTGGAAGCTGGGCATAGCTTATGCAGAATCTTCATGGTGCAGGAGGAGAGCCTCAGAGACACTATGGAAACAGACACACTCAGACACCTGGATGGACAGACAGAATTTAAGAAATTACATAAATGTGCCTCTTTGAAGAAAGTCCTCTTATTGCTGTGCAGCAACATGTAGCCTTTGAGATTTTTAATGAGCTTTGCGGTGCTTTTTAGAGCCAGTGTATGATAGTGTTCCCATAGGAGTCAACATATCTTAAAAGCTTTTTGTTATTGCCTTTATTCAGATATGGTTGGCTCAGCGCAGCTGAATATATAACTCTTTCTTTAGAGAGAAGCCCAAAGACAGACACTGTTAACATTATCTTTGCAATTTCAAATGAAGCATTCTTCAGCGAAAGGCAGTCTTGTTTCTATTCCAAAATCCATCAGTATAGGCTCCCAAGCTGGTATCTGCATGTTACAGAGGATGGGAAGTACAAGTATCTGCCCGTGTCTAGATCCCTGCAAAGTCGTTTCCTGGCTGGTCCTTACCTAAACCAAACAGGGACAAGAACGAGTTTTTCTTTTCTAGGGGATTTTGACTTCCAAAGAATTACTGGGAGGTTAAAGGGCCATGTGAGCTGGTAAAACAATCTCAAGGACGATCTATTTTCTACACTTCTGTGCACGAGAGCTCCCTTTATGAAAAGCAGAAAATGGACAATTTAGTTAATATTTGAGAATGTGAAGCAGTGCAATGGACTAAGTCTTTCTGAAAAGTAAAATAACAACCAGAAAAGGCAAATAATAAAACTTGCTAGGGGCTATCCAAGTAGTAAGAGCAAGGGGATGGCACAGGTCTTTGTGTGTGTCTGTGTTTGTGTCTGCACTAATGGACTAGGGGCAGAATAACACAGCAATTAAGAGGATAGGCAGTCTTGGGCTGAATTTACAGTCCTCAGAATTACTTAACTTGTTTGAGTCTTAGTTTTTTTATCTTAATTTTTAAGTGGGAAAAATTATAGCAGCTACTTCATAGGTTGCCATAAAGATTAAATGAGATGGAAGGTATGTAAAACGCAGTGGGTACCTGGCACAGAGCAAGCCCTCAGCAAGTACATGTATTGCCTGTGAGTTTAAGTCTGTAGAGAGAAAAATGAAGTTTTCCAGTGTGTTTTGGGTTTAGAGACTGGGTTTGTTGCCTCTTACTATCAGAAAAGGGGGACTTCTGCTAAGATGGAGGCATAGGTGGAAACACCTTGCGTTCTCCCACAATCAAATCTAAAAACAATAAAGCTTTAACAACAATAAACGCAACCAAACCACAGAAAATCGAACAATATGAGTCCAAAAACAATGAACTGCTCAGCTAAACTGGTGAGAGGAGAGAAGCCATCAGTGGAGCCTGTCAGGCAAAAAAGATCCCAGACCTGGGCGGTGCGCAGGCAGCCAAGGGCACGGATCCCAGGTGTGAGGTAGCTAAGGGTGGACCTAGGGAAGGTGCTGCGCAGCTGGCTGTCTGCGGTGGTGCATTTGTGCGTAGATAATGTGCCAGTGAAGAGCAGAGCCTTGAGACAGACCACGAAGGCCCCAGCACAGGACAGCGGGCTCCCACATTTGCGCTCAGATAAACAGGCAGGGGCTAGTGGTGAGGCGTGCAGGGTAAGCGGAGAGGACTGCCATTGCTCCCTCTCTGACCCTGCCCCCACATACAGCATCACAAATTAGCGACCTGGGTGGCCCTGCCCTGGTGAACACCTAGGGCGCCTCTCCTCATACCTAACAGGCACAAACAGATTAAAACATGGCTCAAGAACAACTCAGAACCCCAGAGCCAATAAATCTAAGTGATGAAGAAATAGCCAAACTTTCAGATGCACAGTTCAAAACACTGGTGATCAGTATGCTCACAGAACTGGTTGATTTTAGTCACAAATTAGAGGAACATATGAAGGCTAAACTAATTCAAATGAATGGTAATGCACAGGAAACCAATAGTAATGGAAAGGAATCCCAGAGAATCCCAAAGAAGTTGGACCCAAGAAGGAACACACCAAGGCACATCATAATTATATTAGCCAAGATTAAAATGAAGGCGAGAATCCTAGAAGCAGCAAGAGCTAAGGGGACAGTCACCTACAAAGGAGTTCCTATCACACTGTCAGCGGATTTCTCAAAAGAGAACTTACAGGCAAGAAGGGGCTGGAAAGAAGTATTCCAAGTCATGAAAACCAAAGACCTACAACCAAGATTGCTCTATCCAGCAAAGCTTTCATTTAGAATGGAAGGACAGATAAAGTGCTTCTCAGATAAGATCAAATTCAAGGAGTTCATCATCACCAAGCCCTTATTATATGAAATGTTAAAGGGACTTATCTAAGAAAAAGAAGATAAAAAAGGTGAACAGTGAAAGGACAGCAAACTCACAGTTATTAACAACCACACCTAAAACAAAATCAAACTAAAAGGACAGCTAGATCAGGAGTGGAAACATAGAAATGAAGATCTCAAGGAGAGTTAGCAACAGGGGAGTGGGAGAAGGAGAAGGGGGAAGAAGGTACAGAAAATAAGTAGCATAGACAGTAGATAGAAAATAGGGGGGAGGGTAAGAATATATGGGAAATATAGAATCTAAAGAACTTGAGACATGTGTTCATGAACTAAAGGGGGAGGAATGGTGGGGGAGGGGTGTGCAGGATGGAGGGGAATGAAGGGGGAGAAATAGGACAAATGTAATGGCATAATCAATAAAATAAAAATACATTTAAAAAAAGAAAAGGGGAACATGTGCCCTTCAAGATTTTTTCTTGTACTTTTTTGGGGGTCAGTTTTTTTATGTTTATGTTTTAGGATATCATTTGATTGTTGGGAACCACTCTGCTTGGTTTCAGGAACTGTAACTATTCCCCATGGCTAAGGATGAGTGAGCGACCTCTGGACTGTGAGCCACAGGAGACAAAAGCTTGTCTCTGGTAGCAAATGCTGCCTTAGCTTCCTCCTCCTGACTCCAAAAGCATGGTCGATGTTGATGACAGGTACCACTCCTCACAGCAAGGGACAACCTAAGCCAGACTCAATCACTCGGGAGGCTGTCATGGAAGGACTCGGGGGGCTGCGACAAAGAGGGAGCAACGGACCCTTGCCCCTTGGCTATCTGACATAGCCAGAGTCCCCATGTCCTCTGGGAGAAGCACTTCCAGGCTCTAATCCACTTAAGCCTGAAAACTTATGATGGGGAGGTGGTGCAGCTCTTTGCCTTGCTAGAGCGGTATCCAGGGAGAAATCTGTCATAAGAAAGAATTCCTAAAAGTCCTGTGAAACCTGCTTTGCTAGGAGTGCTTCATTCATATGTTAAGGGTCAGAGCAGCAAATGAGTATGTCTCCCTAAGTTTCTGCAAACCCCCTTTACTGACAGACACTGACTCAGACTAAGCCCTCAGATTTCTTTGAAATGTTATCTACTGTTTGATCCTTGCTGCCCTGTATTACTGTGTATTACAACCCAATAAAAGCCTCTGGAGGAAGGGGCTCCTGGCCTTTTTCCTCTGAGAAACTGGCCATCTCTCCTCTCCAAGCAGATCATGTCTTGGTAGGTGTTTACTTTCGTCTGTGGTGAATGGGGGGACTTGAGGGCAAAGTCGCCCCCACATTTGATGGGCATTCACTTTTCCTCTTTTATTTCCCATTTAAAAAATGCTAATTTCTGTGAGTTTTCTACAATTTTGTATTCCACTTCTTTTATCTGCTATCATATTTTTTGTTCTTAAATGGTTTTTAAAACCAGTATTTTATTTTAGTTTCACTGATGTAATACCTTCTCTGATATCTGTGAGGATTTTAATTACATTTGTTAAAGAAGTTTTCTTTTCTTCCCTGCATTCTTTATTTCTTTCAGGTTCTTTGACTTGTGTGTTTGTTTTGGTCTCTCTTTTCCCGTAATGGTTTTCCTCACTTGTCTGGGATCCTTGATGGTCTTTAACACTCAAGTGTGAGGCCCTAAAAGTCTGTGTGCACGGGCAGGATTGGGAATGGTGAAATCAATGGATGGGGACATGACTTTTTGTTGAGGACACTCAAATGTTTTTATTTATGTCTTTCTATTGGGCCTTATTAGTTTTCTCAGAGAGGAATCTTGTATGTACTCTTGTCTTAGTGTTGAACTTCAGTTTCAGCATTTGGGAGCAAAAAGGGAAGGGGGCAGGAAGCTCTTTTCATTAGCCTGCAGTATTTTCTTTAATTCTCCTTTTCTCAGATGCACCTCATTTTGTCCTCACCTGTGCCAGCCTCCAAAATCTGGCTGACTGATGCTTCCAGGGTAAACCTTATCTTTCACCTGGTGGGCTAGGGGCTGCCGCCTGGCTATGTGTGTGGAGCAGCCATCTGGAGCATGAGTGGCTTCTTCACAGATCTACACCAGTCCTCTCTGCAGCCCTACAGTGTAGCTCTGTCTTCAAGGGCATCTAGTATTATTAAGTGCTGAGCCTTTCAGGAGTCTTGGGGTGCACATGGGCTTGCCTCTGGGGTCTTCCTCTGTAGGCACTTAGACCTGGCTGTCTTTGCTGCCTCTCCCATATAGTTTTCATGTCCCACAAAGATATTGACATTTCTCATCTCTTGTTCTCATCTTTTCCTATTATTATTATTTTTGCTTTGGTATATTTTTAGTTCTTTAATTCCTTTGCTGTCATTTTATCAGGTTTTTGGAGGAAGTAGAGATAACACCTGTGCTTATTTAATCAGAAGCCCACCCATAATATCTTTAGAGGGGAAGGGAAGGAGAGAGGGAGAGAAAATCAATGTATCTTTCATCCCCCTCCCTACGCATCCGAATCAATTCTCTCCCCCTCTCAATCCACTGAGCTACACCAGCCAGGGCATCATTTTAATAATATACAGGAACCCAGGACTTATTGCTAAAGATTCGCATTCAGGAGCCTGGGGTGGAATCTGGGCTTGCCTACGTTTTAGGGATTCCCAGTAGGGTGAAGGGGTGAGCCAGACTTCATGGCCAGCTGAGCCCCAGTGAAGTGTGGCTTTGAGCACTTTTCTCAAGCACAGTTGACTTCTCTCCTTGCACAGCAGTAGGAAACACTAAGTGTGGAAAGCCTTCATTGGCTGTTTTCTATGTTCCTGGAACTGTGTTAAGGACTTTTTCAGTTGCAGATGATTTAATTAAACATCTTTGGCAATGCCTCTTTGGCAATGCCTCTTTGGCTCATAGCAATAATGGTGGAAAAAACAGAGACTCAAGGGATATGGGCTCCCTGGATCTCATACCAATTCTTTTCTCTGTGTGTTGGCATAATTGTTCACAAGGATAGACTATTTCCTCTGTCAGACTTGGCCTTATGTCTTTACAGATTCCACTCTACAGAGGAAGGGCCTCTCCCTCCAACCATCTGGTCAGCTATGAACAATGCTGGAGAAGGCTGGGGGGTGGCTAGTTTGGCCAGGTTTTTACCACTTGGTTAGTCACGATAGCGAGGAGGTTATTGTGAAATGATAGTAGCCTCAGACCTTGTGGTGAAGAGGGAGGGATAGTTCTCCTAATGCAGGAAGAGAGTGTTGTTCTCAGAAAAAGGGAGGGGTGTGGGTAAGGGGAAAGATAGATCCATTACAGTTCACACCCTTGGCTATTCAGTACCTGCGTGTGGGTGCACATGTGCACACACACACACAACTTCTGAGGCATTTTCACAAACCTCTCCTGTTATATTATGTAGCTATCCTGTGAAAAACCATAGACATGCTTATTTCCTCAGCATTCTGAAATGTTCCAAAGTCATGTCTGACTCTTGGACACCATTTTGTGCTTTGGTGATGCCCGTTCCCTTGCATCAGGTCCAGATGTAGCTTCTTACGATCCTGCAACTTATAGACAATATGAACATTTAATCTTCCTCAACTTACCCCAGTTCCTGAAGCTCTGGTCTCAGTGGGCTGAGTCCCCAGACATGGCAGTAATCATTTAACAAACAGCTTCACTGATTCTTACTGAAGATTGCTATCAGAATGAAGGGATCTTGACTGCCTTCTATTTGCTGTTCTGGTTTTCTGTTGTTGCACAGCAAGCCACCCCAAACTAGTGGTTAAGACAACAGCAATCATTAATTTTGCTCATTAGTCTGGGGTTGACTTGGTTCAGCTAGGGAGTTCTCACTTGTTGTTGCAGACAGCAGCTGGGGCTGGGTTCTTCTCCGAGGCTTCTTCATTCCACAAAGGGTTGCCTAACCTGGAAAGAGTAACGGCTGGGGCTGGGACCTCTGGGGCTTTTTGGTCAGCTCTTTCTTTTCGAGGTCCCTCTGTGTGGTAGCCCCAGAGATCTCAGCTTCTAACAGGGTAGCCGAAGGCTCCTGAAATGAGTGTCCCAAGAAATACTAGCAGAAGCTCTAATCTTTTGTTCAAAAATATTTTTATTTATTTTTAGCTAGAGGGGAAGGGAAGGAGAAGGAGTGGGAGAGAAACATCAATGTGTGGTTGCCTCTCCTGTGTCCCCTACTGGGAACCGGCCTGCAACCCAGGCATGCGCCCTGACTGGGAATCGAACTGGTGACCCTTTGCTTCACAGGCCCCTGCTCAATCCACTGAGCTACACCGGCCAGGGCTAGAAGCTCTATTCTAACCTCAGAAATTATACAGTGTCATTTTTACCATACTCTGTTCCTTGAGAAAGCCACCAAGGCCTGCTAAGTTTCAAGTGGAGGGAACAGAATACTCCTCTGTCATGGAAGAAGTGTCCAGGAATTTGCAGGCTTATATTAGAACCACCATACTGAGCTTAATTCAGCAATGCCATATTTTGGGGTCTGTCACTTTAAACGCCAACTTCTGGCTTATATAGGATTCTTCGGGTTGCACATGACACGAACACCATTTGAATGAGCATAGAGCTAACCACAGAAGAGCAGTGTCATTGAAGCTGCAGTCTTCAACTTCTATACTCCCTGTACCTTGTGAGGAGTCCATGTGATGTGCCTAAGACATGTGCCCATCCTTGGACAATGACTGTACTTGTGGGTGTACTCAGCATACCTTGGAAGGGGTGTTACCTCTTGATCACTTACTGAGGTCATGTAAAAAGGTAGCAACTCCCATGTGGCTGTCATAGTGAAGGTGTGGGAGAAGGGCAATTCCCAGAAAAAGAAGGGTGCTTTTCCCAGATAGATGGGGGTGATGAGCTGACTGAGCAATAAAATCACACTCATTTTTCACATATATTATCTCATATTATCTTGTAACTTCGGCAACAGCCTATCATGGGGTAAGTACTATGTTAGTTCCTTTCAACGAATTAAAAAGCTGAGGCTTAGAAATATTCAGTATTGTGTCCAAGGTCACTCAGCCAAGTGTGGTACAGCTAGTCATTGAGCCCAATTCTGCCCCAGTGTCAAATCCCTGATCTTAATACTTTTCTCCTTTCCCAGGCCCCAGCTCACGTTCTTCAGTGCAGTTAATGGAGGTGAAAGACCAGAGGAACCAGGCTGGTGAGAGGGAGGACCCCAGAGGTACAGGGCCTTTTACCTCCAGGTACCACACATTCCTCCTTTCCTACCCACCCCACCCTGCTTCCATCTGACCAGTGGTGGCTGCCACAGCCACCACTGCTCCTTGGCCAGACTGCTATTGGTCAACTTGCTTCAGCTGTCTGCATCCTTTCATCCCTTCCTTCAGCTGAAACAAAGTCGGAATTTTCCCAAAGGCATCTTATTAGGAAGTGCATGGAGAAACAAACCCGAGGCAAACAACAGAGACACAGGAGTTGAGGAGATGAATGTGATCAGAGTGCTGATTCCTAATCTTAGTTGTGCTGAAGTTCTGCCACCAACTGGTTTGGCTGCTGCCCCTCACCAGGTCCCCAAACCTCTTGTTTCTTTTTCTGCCAATGGCTGACAGGGTTTCCCAGAGGTGTATTTACCAGCTCGTTCTTGAGGTGGTCCCCTCTATGTGTAGAATTAGTTTCTTCTGTTGGTCACGAAGGCTGAGACTCACCAGTGGTTGCTTAATTTCCAGGGGGACACCATCACCCCATGATAATGGCCCTCTCCCACCTGAAGAAAAGTGGCAGGCCTCAGCGCCTCCATGGTCCAGCATTGCATAGGATCACATTGGAAGCTCCTGAAATTCTCTTATTTAGCTCATCTGCAGGCCTGAGATCACTGATATGGCTGCAACCCAACAAAGGTCAAGGCTTTTGCCTGAGTGTATGTGTGGTGGGGTGGGTGTGGAGGGGCAGGATCCTGACTGCTGTAATTCCTCAGTCTCAAATGCCTCACAACCCACATGTAATCAGAGGAGAGGGAATAACAAGAGATTTCTCCCTCTGGACCTTCGTGGACCCCAATATTATACAAAAACACTTCTGTTTGCACAAGGGAAAAAAACACAAAACAGAAGGACCTTAGGCAAGGTTGTTTCCAAGCTTAGGGCTTGGAAAGGAACATCTAAAAACACATTAAAAGTAAGGTGAAGTAAACTTACAACAACTTGACAACATAATTTTAATAAGGTTTTTTTTCCTGGTGCAGAAATTCATCAAATCATGGCCTGAAGCAATAGAGAGATGATAAGGACGGAAACAAATGTTGAGACATAAGAAGCCACTGCATTGGGTGCCTTGAATGTTATTTGTTTGTGAGAGTTGTTCATGCTGTTGTTAGTCCCAAATGCTTTACTGACTCAAATTAAAAATGATTATTCAATGAATTCGGCTCTGTGTACTCTTGAGACAGCAAGCATTGCGTGGTCTTCCAAGTTGGTGGGAGTGGAGCAGTGTTGGATTCCTGACTCTGCAAGGCCCCCTGCTCCCTGCTTCTCCTCTTCTCAAAGCTGGGGTAGTTCTTTGCCACCCCTGAGACTGCAGCTGAAGCCTCAGAGAGCTCAGCTTTCCTGGAGTTCTTCAGAAGGGGAGCAGGGGCTATGAGGGAGAGGAATGGCAGATGCTGTGGCCTCAGTAGAATGCTTGGGCACTCAGGAAACCCTGTAATTCATTCTGTACTGAGTCATTCCTTCACTCATTTACTGTGCATTTACACGTCGGGCTCTACGCTGATGGTGCAGGTGAGACACAGGCAGGCCTGCTTTTTGTCCTCTAACGCTTATGCTCTGTCCCTGCCCTTGCAGGGGGAGCACTGAAGGTTTGTCCCTGAGTGCAGTGCAGGCCTACTGGACCTCTCTGGGCAACTCATGAACACAGTGAGAGTTCAGGTACCTACTGAGGTGTTTCATTTGGGAGTGTGTTCAGGATATAGGAGCCTGATGTTGTCTCAGGCACTGCACTGTGAGGATGGGGTCTCTGGGGTATCTGACAATCTGCTTTAAATGGGGAGAAAATCCAACTTCTTAGCATTGATGATGGATGGTCTACAAATCTTGACTATCTCCAGTAACACCAAATAAAAATGATATACACTTTTGTGAGGGATTTTATACTCCAAGTTGTCAAATTCTGTCAGTTTTCTACTCTGTAGTATCTCTTCCATGCATCACTTCTCTCCTTGCCATTTCTACCACACTAGTCCAATCCTTCATTACCTCCTGCCTAAAATGATTGCGTCAGCTCCCTTTCTAGTTTCTCTGCCCCCATTCTCTCTGCCTTTGAAATCATCCACATAGTGCTGCTGGATCAAATCTTCTTAAAGTATAGCTCAGATCATGTCATTCTTTGGCTCTGAAACATTTTGTGACTTCTCCCCATTGCCTATTAAACTAAAAGAACACTTTCAGCCTCATGCAAGGTGTGACCACACCTTCTTCCTGTATTTTCTTACACAGCTCATGTGCACACACTGAACATGTCCTCCGAGTTGGGTACTGGGAACTTCGCTGCACTCTGCCGCTTTTCTGTTTTCCCTTCTCCTAGTCCTCCGGCTGGAATGCTCCTTTTCATGATATTCACCTGCTTGATCCTAGCTATCCCCCATGATCCAGCTAAAATTGTTCCTCCTTCATAAAGCTCTTTCTATCCAAGAATGGGATATCATTATTTTCATCCTGAACCATTACGACAAACATTTTTTTGCTTTCTTATGGCTCTTGTCATAATTAGCTGTGAGTGCCTTCTTTGAGTGGCAAACTCAGGAAGGCAGTGACTTACATCAGACACTCAAAAAATGTCTGTTGATTCTGGTGAATAAGCACCTCATCCATCTAGGCATTCCTGGCATGTAGTACACATCACAGGGGCTGTATTGTTTTATGGAAAAATAAAGCTGAGGCTTCTTAGCTGTTCTACCAGTGTGATTATAAAGGAATCAAAATTTATACATTGCATGTTCATTGATTATTATAGGCAGAAATCCAACTTAAACCCACTTAATTAAAAAAAAGATTATTGAAAGCAGATGAATTTGCAAAATGGAAGAGGAAGGTGGAAGAAGTAGGGTAATTTCTAGGACCTCAGGGACTGGAATCAACAGCTCTTTGTATTATGCAGACCTGGCTTGCATCTCATCATGTTCTCTCTAGGAGTTATCTTTAAGATAAGGGTAGGGGGATGGGCAACGAGAAGGAGAAAGGGATGTGGGAAGGACTCATCTGGGTCATATATGATTAAAACATGTTATTAAGTGGATAGCAATCTCAGTCCTATTGCTTTTGACCCAAACTATGAGATTTGTAAGACAATGGCCAGAGTCCCTAATTGTGTCCTCTGGCTCCTGCAGAGAAAGGGGATCTATAAGGGAAGCCTGCCTCTTCATTTTTCAGGTGGAGAGAAGAGTAGGAACTTCAGGAGAAACAAGTAGCAGCAAGCTCAGGCTGGAGCTGGAGATGGTTGGTAGTGATATTGGAAGCAGGGAGTAGGGTGGGCAAAGGACCAAGCTATAGGAAAAGTTATACTTCTAGAGTAAATCCAGCTCTAGGGATGGGGCACTGGGAGCCAAGCCTTATAATTAATAAGAGATGATAAAAGTGTCCTGGTTGTTGGAGCAATTAGATGACTTTAAAGGGCTTAAAAAAATAACTAAAGAAGCAGGTAATGAGTGATACCTGAATCTGTGAGACTACAACTGATGATATATAACATATAACTACCAGAGGTAACCTAAATATTTAATATTGTGAATCTATAAATATTTAACTGCTTTCAAATATTTAGTTACTGAAATTGCCTCTCTAAAAAATTAGATTTTCTGAATAGAGGGCCATTTTTCTCAAGGCCAAATGTAATCTAAGCAATTCATTTAAAATTCATTTTTGACAACTTCCCATACATCACAAAATACAGCCCATCATCATATGTTGGATTCCCTTCTGATACACTGTTTAGATGGAGTGTAATAAAAGCCCTGATCTGGCCATCTTTTATCACCCAGGATGTCATAAAACTTTTGGTTTCTTGACATTTACAGAGAGGATTCTTCCCTTGTTCTCTTAACAGGAGTCTTATAAGACTGCCCTATGGGCAAAATTGTGCCCCAATATAGAAAATATATGCACTTAGGGAATAGTCAACAATATGAACAATAGCAGCAACAACAAAATAATGGGAAATGGGTGCTTGTGAAAGGGGAAGTGAGAAGGAAAATCTCCAAAACCTTTGGCTATGACATATTCTCAGGCAGATTCATGCTAGGACAGAATGTGCACAGAAATGGAGAAAACGAAAGATAGGGAACTTAATTCTCTCTAAACCATTTGAGACCATATATCCTAGAAACCTTTGTATACCCCAGGGCTCAGGTTCCCCAGTCTACTGCCCTCCACATGCTTTTGTCTCAAATTCTCTGCATTTGAGGGCATTCTTTTATCTCTCAACACCTTCCCTACCTTCAAGTTTAAGGGGAGACCCTTTACACAGGCCTCAAACAAATGGAAGGGCCTAGGTGAACTCCTACCTGCCTCTGTTAACTCTATTACCATTGTCTACACTTTTCGCATTAGTTAGGTTCCCCAGAGAAACAGAACTAAAATAATATAAATATATAGATATAAATAAGTATAATAAGATTTTTATTACAGGAATTGGCTCGTGATGTTATGGAGGATGATAAGCCCTACAATCTAGCTTCTGCAAGCTAAAGAACCAGGAAAGCTGATGGGATAAGTCCAAGTTGAAAGGTCCAAGAGTCCTGATCTGAGTCCAAAGGCCTAAGGATCCAGGACAGCCAATGTGCAATGTCCAAAGGCAGTCAGTAGAATCCAGATGGATGTCTCAGTTCGAGCAGAGGGCCAAGTTTACTCTTTCTCCACCTTTTTGCTTTACTCAAACCCTCATAGGATTGGATGATGCCCCACCTGCATTGGAGATGATATTTTCTCAGTCTACCAATTCAAATACTAATCTCTTTCAGAACTATCCTTAAAGACACACTCAGAAATAATGTTTCACCAGTCATTTTGGCCCAGTCAAGTTGACACATAGAAAATAGTTATTACACTACTAATAGCTCCACCTGTGTTCTCATCGCAGACTTCTTGATTTCCAAACTGCTCTTGTCTGCCTGAAGCACCTCAAGCAGTGTTGCTTGATCTACAGTATTACACACAGACTTGGGTTTTGTCTGCCACCTTAGAGAGGCTCAGGGAATTAACGCCCTTTGAAGACATGGATGCAGGTGTATTGGCAAAGGGACATTCCTGATAACATTGGAAGTAATAATATTAACAACTAATAGATATTAAGTTCCAGCTGGGTGCAATGTCTTTCACATACCTCATCTTAAATCCCACAACAACCATGAAGGTAAACAGGATTATTTATACAGCAGAAGTAATGCCAGCTTCAGTAGGGTATGTGAATATCTCATACAAGATGGACAGCTATTTGAACATTGTACCTAAAATGTCATACGGTGTGCTTGAGTGTGATATTGTTATGTTACAGAAATACATGCTTATGATTTTGTAAGAAAATATTTTGTAATAAATAGGGGGAGTTATTTGTGCTGGACCCTGTATTTTACATTTGAGGCCACTAGATTCTGAAACCCATGCTCTTCCCTTTGCCACATAGAGAGATGTTCATTCACTGTTTTTGAAAAGTAGAGAGGCTGAAAATAGTCTAACACAGAATAATAATAATCACACAAACTGACAATCCTGAAGCTCTTGCAGGCACCTGGCCCTCTTCTGAAGGTTTTACAGGTGCAACCTCATTTCATCCTCTTGGCAACCCTATGGAGTGCTGTGCTATTATAACTGAGCAGACAGGGGCCATCCACGGGGCACGTTGGTGAATGACCTAACAATGCTGGAAGAAACAGGTTTTTATTTACAATATTCTGCCATCGGGGGGGGGCACTCAAAGCACTAATGCTCAGAGCCCTCTTTTCCTACAAGATCCAGCTCTTCCCTTGTTCCCCAAAAGGCTATAAGCCAAAACCAAGTCCATAGTTCCCTATTTCTGTATCTTAAGCCAGCTGCAGAAACAGTTCTCCAGTCCCTCTGGAAGTTACCAAAGTCTCCATCCTCACGCAATAGCTCTCCACTTCAGGATCTGGGGTACGTTGTCATCCGCCTCCATGTTATAGTCCAAGAATACATGTGCCGTGTTACACTGGATCATAGTGAAGTCCAGGAAGGGCACCAGTCCCAAATGTCCAGACAGAGTCCGGATCTGCATGGCAGCAGGTCAGCGTCTTGCAAGGTAGTCCTCGGTGGCTTTGCAGTTGGCACAATCAAAGCAGCATGCCTGCCTTCTTGCTAGCCTGTGATGGACCAGCTCCTACAGCCCGCCCAGCTCCTATCTCACTACCATTAGCCTGCTGAAATCTATCTTCACTACCAGCTACATCTTTGCTCTTCCGCCTGCATGGTTGCCCACCCTTAATTTTAATCCTGACCCAGACCCTCCTCCCACTATGAGCTACATTTGCCAGTTTTCTGTATAGTTTACATTCCCTCAGCTGCCATCCCCAGTCAGGGCAAGAGTGACTCAGTGATCCAGGAGAAACCACCTCCCTTGACTAAATCATGAGTTAGGATACAATCTGAACGTCATGTCTACCTTTTCCCAGGGGTGGTAGCACAGCTATTAACACAGCTATTAAACTAGCTATCAAATTGCCATTGTGATACAAAGTGCCTTAGCATCTACAGTCCCCCATCTCCCAACCAAGGTTTGTGGAGACTTTGGGGACCATTCAGTCTGCACCCTGTTTCATTAGCATTAATGCCCACTGATCAGCTGAGGTGCAGAGAAGGTAGATGGTTTGCTTAAGGTCATGCTAGAAGTGAGTGTTGGAGCTGGGGTGAAGCCCTGGCCTTTTAGTGTTGATGGGTAATAAAGGGCTAGTCCTCTGGGGATAGTGGTGGCTCAGGGTTAAGTAGAGGGAATGGGGTAGGGCCATCTTCATGAGTTCTTATTTAAGTGGAGACACTATTTCACCCAGGACTGCAGCTACACACATTGTCCTCAGCAAAATCACAGTTCAGTCATTCACAATAGCAATCGGTGTGAGTTTGAGGAAAAAACAGAAGGATGGGAACAAACTCCATGAGGAACTGTGGCTGTCTGGACCTTGCAAACACAGTAAGCTCCCAGACTATCTTTCTGGCCTTGTTTGCTGCCGTTCTAAATTGTTGGTCGCAGGAATCAGCTTGCTGTTTACTCTTACAATTCTCTATCCTGACCAAAGTCTCAAAATCCTGTTCCCCCTTTTCTCCCGATCCTCAAGGTCAATTTAAAATTATTTCCTCTAATCTGACAGAGTGTGTTAGATACAAACCTGTTTGTGTCTTTGGACTTAGCAATTTCACTTTTAGGATTGTAAACTAGAAAAAAGACTCATATGAGGATTCAAAGATCTAAGTTCAATAATGTTCAATTTTGAAATGTCAAGAAGTAAAAACAACTTATTTGTCCATTCATAGGGGAGAGTAAAATAAATTATGGTCATTCCTCACAATCAATTACCATGCAGCAGTTTGAAGACAATGATACTGATATAGCACAGAAAGATGTTCAAGATCTATGGTTAAGTGAAAAGACCAGGTTGTAAATCAATATGAGTTATATGAACAAATTTTCTTAAAAATAAAAAAGAAGAAATAAAAGCACAGGCATAGGAAAAGTTTAGAAATATAGTAAAGTATTGATAACATAAATTACCTTTGAAGTATAAGACTATAAGGGACTTTCTCCTTTTTCAATACTTGTGTAATATTTGATTTTGAAGATTTTTACAAAAGGCAGAAACTTTACTTCCCTTGAGCGTCTCCATGTCAGTCCCTCAGAATATCATTTATACTTTTTCAAGTCCTTGTTTCTATCTTGGTTGTTTAACTTACTAATATTTTCTTTTGAGCCCTGAACTCCTTAAGCCAGAGGTTTGAGTCATTTGTTTGGTAGGAGATTGAACCACATTAAATTGCCAATGTCTAACCCAATTTGGCCTACGAAACAGCAGGCCCATGTGTCCAGTCTGCTGTCTCCTCAGTGCTCAGTACAGCACCAGGTGTTTGGCTGAACTGACTTGAAATGACTTCTTGTTGGCATTTTTCATGTTTTCTTGCATGCATATCCTTTATTCAAAGTGTTAACATGATTTGCTGAATAATTTATGCTCATATTTTATAAATATAGTTCAGGTATGTGTATTATCAGATCACTATTGAGGTATTTGTGCAGGGAGAAAGAGATTGAAAGTGGAACTTCAAGATAAATCCTAGTAGCACTAAAGCCTCTGACTGTGAGGAAAGAATAGGCAAACTCTAACTCTTTCTGGGTCTTGATTCCTTTCTAAGACTTGTCAGCTAAAGAGATTTAGGAGGCTTGAACCAAGGCCAATGTGATTTTTTCACCCAGTGCAAGACTTCCAACTGCCTGGCTCCAAGAGAAGGAGACCGCAGCAGCAGTTGGGTGGGGTTAGTACTTACCAGTGAGCTTCTTCAAAGACAGCCCATTGGTCTGGAGGGATTACCCCAGTTACCTGGTTAATGATTTGTCTCTTCCTCATTACTGATAGTTATGATATTAGACCTGAATGACTGGTCTCTGATCTCAATTTTCTGTGGGCTCAGACAAGAGTTCTCTTTATGAACACAAGAAAATATTTCAGGTGGTCAGTTTGCTATTGGAAATAGTAAAATCAAATACAAACTTGTGAATGGAAAAGGGAAGTCTCTTGTTTTAAAGACTGGATTGCCAGTCACCTTTCTCCTTTCATCTTTGGGAAGAAAGCTTGAGACACGAACACCCATGGATCTGAGGGATGACAGGGAGGGATACACAGAGATTTCCCACCAGCCAGGCCTGGGCAGCGTCTGTCTCTACATTGGTTCTGGCAGGAGGCCAGCCTTGCTTCACCTGTGACTGTGGGGTAAAGCTTAGAAATGGAATGGTTAAATCAGCCCTGAACAGGCATAGTAAATTATTTTTATTATTTTTATTTTTTGAACAGGAACTTATAATCTTTCTTGGGGTAAATTGGTGTACAACATTATACATATTTCACATATACAACACTATAATTCAATATCTATGTATACTACATAGTGGTCATGACTAAGTCTAGTTATCATCCATCACCATACAATTGATCCTCCTTACCTATTTCACCCTCCATCGTATCTCCTTCCCCTTTGGTAATTGCCAATCTGTTCTCTGCATCTATTTCTTTCTTTATTTTTATTAGATTAATTAATTAGTGTTTTTGTATTTTTATGATAAATACTGAGAAGTGTTTGGTATGTATGGGTTGTATGGTAATTATGTTCTTAGTTTTTTGATGGATCTCCATAATGTTTTCCAGAGTGGCTGCACCAGCTTACATGCCTACTACCAGCTCAGGAGGGCTCCCTTTCCTCCACAGCATTCCCAGACTTATCTCTTGTCTTTTTGTTAATGGCCTTTCTGGCAGGCGTAAGGTGACACCTCATTGTGGTTTTGATTTGCATTTTCCTGATAATTGCAGTTGTTGAGCATCTTTTTAGATGCCTGTTGGCTATCCACATGTCTTCTTTGAAAAAATATCTATTCATATCCTCTGTCCATTTTTAAATTGGGTTGTTTTTATGTTGTTGAATTGTGTGAGTTCTTTATATATTTTGGTTATTAACCCTTTATCAGATGTATGATTTGCAAATATCTCTTCTCATTCAATAGGCTGATTTTTTGTTTTGTTGATGGCTTCCTATGTTTTGCAGAGCTTTTTTTTTTGACATAGTACCACTTGTTTGTGTTTGCTTTTGTTTTTCTTGTCAATGGAGTCATATCAAAAAAAAAAAAAGAGACTAGTGTCAAGGAACTTACTGCCTATGTTTCCTTCTTGGAATTTTATGGTTCCAGGTCATACATTCAAGTCTTTAATCCATTTTCAGTTAATTTTTTTGTTTGATGTAAGATAGTGGTCCAGTTTTATTCTTTTGCATGTGGCTGTCCAGCTTTCCTGGCACCATTTATTGAAGAGACTGTCCTTTTCCCAATATCATCATAAGTTGTTTTTAAGTAAGAATCAGAGTACATTAGAACATTGGAACCAGAAGAAATCCCCAAAGATCTGCAGGATATTTTTAGGTATTCATAAATAAGGCTGGAGGTGTTCCATGGTTATGTAAACTTGGGGAATAAAGGAGGTAGCAGCTGCTGCTGGTGCCCCACTTCAGCTCATCAGACTGAATCTTAGCAGCCTGAGTCTGTAATCTCTGACTGAAGCCCTTCCTGAAGCCCTTCCTGAAGCCACAGAGGGCCAGTCTGTCCTTACATAATAGGCCAAGGGTGCTAGGGCCTTGCCACCCACCCTGAACAGTCTATAATTATGACTGGTGACAGTTGATGTATACTAAATACCCCAGCCATCTTGCCCCTCAGGTGGGATAACTGAGGCCTGTACTCTACACTGGTTCCTGTACTTTCCTCAAAGGGATCAATCCCCAGCTGCCCCCAGTTTAATAATACACCTTTCAAAGCTGCTTTCCCTCCCGTCTTGCTTCCCAGTTTCCTTACCATGTTTCCCTTCACTTCCCACATCAACTACTTGCTGTCAAATTCTTGCCTCAGCATCTGCTTTGGGAGCCCAAAATAAGATAGGTGGGTAAAGAAAAATGAACAGATTTCTTTACCACAGAACTTCCCAGAGACTTTAACATGCTAATGTACTTTGCAAGAGATATACTCTATAGCATTTCACAAATATTTCACTATAAAACGGTATCTTCCTTCCCCATAGACATAGCCTGAGATCAGTATTCCAAGCAAAATATTTTGGGAGGCATTCTCCTTATTTAACTGATAAGAATGTTGTCAGTCTCTATGTTTTAGTGGCAAGAGGACTAACCCCAGGAAAGTCAAGGTTTTATCTAAAGTTTCACAGTCAGGAGTGGCAGAATTACCCTCAGAATCTAGGTTTCCTCTTCTCTTGTCACTACACAATTTTACATCTGTACATCATTCCAGATAAGCACAGCATTAGAGTTCTGAGGTCAAAGAACATGGAATTGGGACATAGGTCTCAGGAGATCTCTGTGGTCTCTGTCACCAGCCAGCTGTGCCTCTCTGCTTAGTCACTTACAGTAATCCTTTCTCTTACCTTCTTATTATATGAAACCAGAGAGTTAGGTTAGATGACTCTTTGTTGTGGTAAAAATATATACAACATTAAATTTACCATTTTAACTGCTTTTAGTTGTACAGTTTAGTGGCAGTAAGTACATTCACGTTATTTGCAATCACTACCATCACCCATGAAACTCGATACCCATTAAACACTAACTCCTCTTTCCCTTACCCTTCTTTCCCTGGCAACCACCCTACTACTTTCTGTCTCTATGAATTTGACTACTCTAGGTAGCTTATATAAGTAGAAGCATACAGTTTTTGTGACTGGCTTATTTGACATAGCATGATGTTCTCAAAGCTTATTCATGTTGTAGCATATTTCAGACTTTCTTCCATTTTTAAGGGTGAATTATATTCCACTGTATGCACATATTACATTTTTTAAATCTATTCACCTACTGATGGACACTTGGGTTGTTTCCTCATTTTAGGTATTGTGAATAATGCTGCTATAAACACAAATGTACAATAGCTGTTTATGTTTTTGCTTTCAGTTATTTGGGGTATATACCCAGAAGTGGAATTGGTAGATCATATGGTAATTCTATTTTTAATTTTGTGAGGAACTGCCATACTTTTTTCCACAGCGGTTGTACTATTTAATAGTCCTACCAACAGTACACAAGGGTTCCAGTTTCTTCACATCCTCATCAATACTTGTTATTTTCTGGTTTTCTTGATAGTAGATAGTATCTTATGGTAGCTTTGAATTGCATTTCTCTAATGATTAGTGATGTTGAACATCTTTTCATATGTTTATTGGCCATTCATACAGTTTTTTAAAAAAAAAAGAAATTCAAGTTCTTTGCCCATTTTTGAATTGTATTGTTTGTCTAGTTGTTACATTTTAGGAGTTTACTAGATATTCTGAATATGAATTTCTTATCAGATATATAATTTGAAAATGTTTTTCTTATTCTGTTTGCTGCCTTTATACTCTTTTGATAGCATCTTTTAATGAGCAAAAGTTAAATTTTCATGAATTCTAACTTGTCTATTTCTTCTTACCTGTGTTGTTATATCTAAGAAATTATTGCCAAATTCAATGTCATGAACCTTTTGCCCTATTTTTAAAGAGTTTTATAGTTTTAGGTCTTACATTTAGGTCTCTGATCCATTTTGAGTTAATTTTTACAAATAGTAACTGTTCAACTTTTGTATGTGGATATCCAGTTTTCCTACCACTTGTTGAAAAGATTGTCTTTTCCCCACTGTCTTTTGACAAATCTTGATAAACTTGTCAAAAATTATTTGACCAGACATGCAGAGGTTTATTTCCTCTCTTTTGTTCCTTCTCTCTATAAAATCAACAAATATATCCTTGAGTGAGGAAAAAACAAACCAAAAAAAACCAAGGCCAAATTATGCAGCTCTGATGGCAACGTCACGAATTTACAGATCTTCCTAATTTTGACATGTTGAGATGGGTGCTTTTCCCCAGAGTTGAATCATATTAATCCATATGTCTACTTCTTTTCTATCTATTTCTCTTCTTCTCCCTTCTCTGTGTACCAAGAATAAATGTAGCCAATGGCAGTACCTTCTGTTTCTTTTCAGAAAAAAAAAGGAACAGATTTTCACACTGGTTTTCAGAGGCCAATTTGACACTGTGTTTTATTTTTTAGCTGCTCTGCGTAAATTGCTTGTAGGCAATTCTCTTCTTAGTCTCCAAATGGGGCTTTGTGCAGCTGAAGTGGTTATTATCTCAGCAAGTTAGTGACATCAATCCATCCCTTCTCCTGTGGGATCATGTGGCTTTAATGAGAATATTCCCCAAGTATTTACTTCTGAGCTTCTGGGGCCAGTGCAGTAGCCAAGGACGAGACCTCTGTACAAGGAACCTTTGAGTCAGTGAGACTTTTCCCTGACACCTGTATCCTACACATTGTATCTGATCATTAGTGTTGAAAAATACCTTTGGCTCCAGTGGATTTCTGGAAATGACAGTAATGAACACGATACCCATCCTAATGGACATGTTCACCTTGAACATGGGTTAGCTGCTGATTATTATGTTCCGTTGTGGTGAATCTTGTTTCAACTGAATAATGTTTATTCAACTGAACTCCCACTTATTCAGTCTAAGTTGTATTGGGTTGGCCAAAAAGTCAATTTAGTTTTTTCTATAAAATAAAAGGTACATTTTTCATTTCCACCAATAACTTTATTGATTTGGATATTTTGAGTCTGTCAGCTCTCTCCCGCTATTGGCTTCTAGTGGGCAGATGCCAGGGGTGCTGCTAAACATCTTCCAATGCATAAGACAACCTCACAGCAAAGAATTATTTGGCCAAAATATCAATAGTACCAAGAAACTTCACAAACCACTTTTTACACATTCAATCAGTTACAATACCTTCTTCATACACTGCACAAATCTTTTTCTGTATTTCAGTTGCATTTTTAACTTTTTTGAAATAATAAAGCATAATATGCTGAAAACATTGTGTATCTTTTTCCATTTTCAATATTAAAATGGCTGCACAAAAATTCACCAATTTTGATTTTTTAAAAATGTATATTGATAAGATAGCTGTCACGATACAATTTAATAAATTGTTTTGAATGAAGTTAAAGTCAGCACTACTTGAGCCATCATACAGAAAAAATGTAATGGACTTTTTGGCCAATCCAGTATTTTAGTGATGGAAACATTACCTTTGTTTATATGTATTTCTGTAATATATGCATATAACACATTGGAAGAAGCTTGAAACTAAAATACATAGTTGCTCACCACTACTCAGCACTAGGAAATCTGAAAGGAAGGAGGGAGGTACCTCTGTAAAACTGATGCTTGGTGTTAGTCAAAAATCTTTCCCTGGTCTGTTCCCTGGTGATGCCTCTCACAAAAGATCTGCAAGAAGGGGCAGTGATGGTGTATGCAGAGGGTCCTGTGTTTGACCAATGACCATTTCTTTCCCTTTGATTAGTCCAAGTCCATTGCAATTATTCCCCTGTTACTGATTTGTCCTCGAATGGCAGGTGATGAAATGAGGCATACAGTGATGTCTGGGGTGGTGTAGGGGTGGGGATATTCTGGGAGAGGTTTTCTTGTTCTATGGAAAAATGGTTTTTCATTCTCCCTTTGATGTTGTCACAACTGGAGATGATGCCTGGAAGTCCTGCTGCCATATTGCTATGAGCCTGAGGATGACGCTAGTACTCAGACCAGCAGATCAGAGGGATGGAACCACCTGGGACCTTGATTATATTGCTGAGTTGCTTAGATCAACAAACGCTGAGATCCTGACCTGTGTGGCTCTCAGGTTTGTGGGACAGTGAATTCACTCATTGTTTAATTCAGCTTCAGTCAGGTGTTTTGTTTCCTGCAGCCACAACCATTTGAACAGATACATAGGGAAAATATGGACAGTTCCCCCATACTTAGTGTTTTGGGTTTATCTAGTCTGCAGTGTTGCCAGTTATGGAATAAAATAGATCCATACTTCATAGTGTAAAAACATATTCCAATGCTGAATATAAATTAAATACAATTTTTAAGAATAAGTGGTGATGAATGTAGACTTGGGGTGGTGAGTGCACAATGCCATGTACAGGTGATGTGCTGTGGAATTGTGAACCTGGCACTTGTATGGTTTTGCTAACCAGAATCAGTCCAATGAGTTCAATAAAAAGAAAAAAATGTAATCTTTACTTATACTTTAGGCTGCCATCCTCATGATATTTCTTCACTACACAGATGATCACCAGCTGGCTGTTTTATTGCCACTGAACTACGCACTTTGGGGGTAGAGAGGGGTAGCTTTGTGTCCAGCACCTCCCTTCTCAGTCTGTTCCCTTTAAACTTGGATGTGGGAACACCCAGGCACAGCTCTAATGAGAATTAAGGATGACAATAATCAAAACATATATTTCAATTCCATTAATTTGGGGGTAAGATAAAATGGATTTATAAAAGGAAATTTAAAATTACATTTAAATTTGAAATTACGTACATTTGAACTAACATTTAAAATTAAATTTCAGTTATTTTCTGAATAGTTGGTTCTTGTGTTTGGTGCCCAATTCAAAGGCACAAAGAGATGTGCAGTGAAAAGAAAGCCTCCCTCTTCTCCCTGGCTTCAGCCACCCAGTTCGCCCTCCTGGAGGCAATCACCATTACCGGTAATGAAAGGAAACCTATCTCCCTAATTCTCTCAGGCGGTTCAACCCGGGACAGGAGCCTGCTGATACAAGTGATATTCTGAAAAGTTGGATAGGGCCCTAGACTGAGATTCACTAAGATTGTGCTCTGATCCTGACCTTGAGAGAAAGGCTGAGCCCCTGAACTTGATGAGGCTGTCTGCGTTTTCTTTATGAAATGTGGATTAATAATACCTACTCTACTCTTCTTAAACTTCAGATGAGATATAACAGTAAAAGTTCTCTAGAAAGGTGAAAACACAAGAGCAGCTGAATGCAGGCAAATAAAGTTTACCCTATTGGCATTCAAAAATGAGATAAATATTTTCATTCATTTATTTTAAATTCTGTTTAATGCTTGATGAACTAAATGCTTCATGAACTAAAATGTAAATATTAAAATACAGCATCAGGAACCTGTTGTCAATGGATTCTTATGATTTGCCTCCACTATTTTTGACCCCTTCTGAGGTAGGTTTAGAATTTGGGCAGGTTTTTTCTTGTTGTTGTTTTTTTTTTCAGTTTTAGGCATTGAGTACTTTTGTTTGTCACCTCAGTGCAGGGGTAAAGAATGGAAAAGGAGGGCCTGGTTTATGAAGTTCTGGGTGGTACCGTGTCCTGTAAAACATGGTAGTGCTGTGAGTCAACCCAATGAGGAGGGGAAGCTACTGCAGTTGAAACCAACTGCAGTCCTTGGTCCTAGGACTTCCGTGTGCATGTTTGTGTGCCTGGCAGTAAGGTGGTGACACTGAACAGCTAGAGTGAGGGGACAGGGTGGCAGTATCAGGACTCTTCATGCTGGGCCTGAATTCTTAAGGTATGAGCATGCCATCACTGGAGAAGAATTACAACCCAGCCTCTGTTTAAACTGGGGGCTATTGGAAATCTGCCTGAGCCACAGGCAGAACTGAGGGAGACTGAGTAGGAAAGGACCCAGAGCTGCCAGGGCTTTGCTTAGTTCACTCAATGAGGATGGACTGGTAAGAAAAAGCCAGCATTGTGAGGGTCCGATGGCAGGCTGCTGTTGCAAGGCGTGCTGTGTTTGTTCTGGCAGGCTCCTTGTAAATCCACACCAAGCCCCAGCCAGGGCACTGTCAGGCATGAAAGGGCGCTTCACCTTCTGCACGCTGCTTTTCATTAGCCTCCTGGCGCTTGTGGTTCAGAATCTGTTTAGATTTTGAGTCCAGCAGAGACACTGCCTGATTGTGGAATCCTGCCATGACTGAGACACTGTGCTTCCTTTTTATTTTATTTTATTTTATTTTATTTTATTTTATTTTATTTTATTTTATTTTATTTTATTTTATTTTATTTTATTTTATTATATTTTATTTTATTTTATATTTATATTTTATTTTATTTTACTTTGTTTTATTTTCTGAAAACCAAGAATCTCTGAATTAGCACTCAAAGTACTGCCCCAGGATTGGGCCAAAATTATGTGGTTACCACAGCAACAGCACCTTTTTCTACCTAAAGAATGATTTATTTTTCTCAGATGTAATGCAATGTTGGCAGCTCCAGCCCCCTCACCTCAGACCAGGTCTCTGTAAGTAGGTCCCTGTGTGCACAGGCAGTAATTTCTGGAATGGGCGTGGGGGGTGCCACTGACTCTGTTGGTAAATGTCATTTGTATTGCTTCCCACTGTCCCCTGCCCAGGTCTAACCTCAACACAGTATTTGCAAATTTGGCAAAATTGGGCTTTAATAGTCTACTCCCTGCCTTTACATTTTTCCTCTTGCAGTTGAAGTAAATTCAGCAAACTTTTACTAAAGCAGTGGTTGTTGAGTTTGAACTGCAGCTTCAACATTTACTAAGTATATGTCCTCAGGTAATGTTCTGAGTCTACCAGTTTTCTTATCTATAAAATGGAGCTAATAGTAGTACTTTCCTCAACGGACTTCAGGGAGGATTAAATTGGGATTTTGTGAGCAGAGTTTCTGGCACAGTGCCTGCCTGGAATGTAGTAAAAACTCACAAATAAGCTATTAGTCATAATGATATGTCAGCAGTGCAAGGCTCTTTTAGGCTGAAACAACACAAAAGGCAGCCAGCAGAAACATGTATTTGCAGCCATAGGCTATAGTTGATTCCAGCCTAAGGGCAGGCATACCTGGCTCTTCCACACTCGCCTGGCTTTCTGGTTCCTGGGCCATCCGTTGCTCTCAATGTGTTCTGGTAGTCCATAGTCTACATGCCTCATCCTGGCTTGACCTGGTGTTGGTAACTGTTGCTCTTTCCAGAATTCATCCTTACATCTGTTTTTTTTCTTTTCTGATTTAGATTCACTGTTGACAAGATACAAATCTCCAAAGCTGAGTTTCTATTGCTCATGCTGTTGGACACACCTATAAATAAGGTTTTCGTTTTAGGCCTACGTGGCCAGCTCAGCACTTCTCCAGCCGAGTCACTACCTCCCTTCTGTCAGACCACCCACTCCCAGTGCGTATGACAGCAGGGCTCACACCAGTGTGTCTGCTGTCTCATTAGAGAGCTACCCTGCCCAGGAACAACCCCGTTCCTACCTTGCAACTGAATTCTCCCCAGCACAAGGCAGACCTTCCCAGCACCCTGGGACCTGACTCCCTTCTTGTCTGATGGATTTCCCATGTAGTTTTGGGGGTGTTTACAGAGCTCCATTGTTCTCCATCCAAGGGTGCCTTCAATTCAACATGGGAGCAAATCAGATTATACTAGACAGACATCAGAAGGACCAGGTGAGGAGATTAGCCAACCATAGCAGCAGATGCAGAATTCCTTGTCAAGCCTGCAAGTTTAAACAGCAGCAAAACAATTTGTTATCATCTTGTGCCATCATTTCTTATATAGATCTATGTTGTAAAGTGTAAGAGCCATAGTCACGTGTAGCTAGGAAGTGCTTGCAATATGGCTAGTCTGAATTGAGGAGTGCTGTATGTGTAAAATATACATTGTATCTTGAAGATAGTACAAAGGGCAAGTGATCTAATTAATATTTTTATATTGATTACATGTTGACATGATAATACTTTAGATATAGTGGGTTGAATAAAATATATTATTAAATTAATTTCACCTGTTTGTTTTTACTTTTTTAATATGGTTGCTAGAAAACTTTAAATTACAATATGGCTTGCACGTGTGACTTACATTATTTTTCTCCTGGGGGGTGATGCTCTAGAATGTAGTCTTTTTGCAGTAAGTTAGAATTAAGGAAAATAAATATTACTCTAGGTATTTTAATTACAGAGGGATTTAACACAGGGAATTAGGTGCTTACAAAACTAGGTCTGCAGGAACAAAAATCAGCATCAGGTGTGTGTGTGGGGGGGTGGGTCTTCTTAGCTTTGAGGTTTACTGCTGGCTTTCAGAAAATCTGAAAGGAAGCACTGCCCAGTGTAGAGTTCAGAAAACTCTAAGAAAATGCTGCGAATGGTCCCAGCTGTCCCACAACATGAAGTGGATGGCTGGCAAGAGTTTTGCTGGTTTCTGGAAAAACTCACATCTGACAAAGCTCAGGTGTCCATTGTTGGTATTGGAGGAAGAGTAATAGGTCCTCTTGCCTCTTTTTTGACTTCCAAATCTCATGCCAACATGTCCCATTGGCAGAACACAAATCACATCCAGGATCCTGGATGCCAAGTAGTTCCCAATCTTCCAGCCCTGTGATTTACAGGATAGGCAGAAAAGGATGCACACTAATGGTTAAAAATAATCAGGTGAAAGCGAAACAAAATAGCCTCAGTGTTCAGCACATCCCTCAAGGAGAGCCATATTCATTTTGAGGTATGGCATAGTGTCTAGCACATAATAGGTGTTCAGTGAAATTGAAAAAACTATTTTCTTTGTGGATGTGGATATTAATGTTGGTTCTAGTATTTTGCTATTGTAGATAATTTTTCAATGGATCTCTCTCTCTCCTTCCTCCCTCCCTTTTCCTTCCTTCCTTCCTTCCTTCCTTCCTTCCTTCCTTCCTTCCTTCCTTCCTTCCTTCCTTCCTTCCTTCCTTCCTTCCTTCCTCACCTGAGAACATGCTTACCGATTTTAGAAAGAGAGGGAGAGAAACATGGATATGAGAGAGAAACATTGGTTGCCTCTCATATGTTCCCTGACTTGGGACCATTCTTGTACATGCTCCAACTTGGGATGAACCAGCAATCCAGGCATGTGCCCTGACTAGGAATGAAACCTGTGACCTGCTGGTTTAAGGGATGACACTCCAACCAACTGAGCCACACAGGCCAGGGCTATGGACATTTTTATGTATGATTCTTCTTGTTTTTATTAATATATTTTCTGGGGATAGATACTCAGAAGTGGGATTACTGAGAATTGTTTAATTTTGTGATGTTGCTTTCCAGAACTTGTGCACTAAGTCATATGTATATTATATATACACAAATTCTACATGAAGAATAGCCTGTCATGGCAATGTCACTAACCCTGTGCATTATCATTTTTTTGCTTACACTTGTTCAAATTTAGTGTGTAGAGAGTGAGCCCAGTTTCCTTTGGACTGGGTACTACTGAGGCAGTAAAAGGGTTAGGGATGGGGCAGACTGACTCAGGTGTAGAAGTCATGATTTTTCTCATCATTCAAGGCCTCCAGCTACCAAGAACTTTGCCCAGTTTAAGCCTTCCCCACTGTTTTATGTGTTCTCTCTCTAAGATGAACTGAAAGGAGTAGTAAACTTTGAATCACCACATTCTTCTCTGCTCCCTGTGAGAGTTAAGGATGATTGCATAGACATTTGACACTTTTCTCAGAGAAAGAAATACTAAATTGTAATAGCTAAATTAACCTTTTATTTTCTTCATTTTGTTGTGTTTCATGATGGGGAACAACAAAGTGATGGCTTGTGGGTTTATAAATTGTATTCTAGAACAAATGCATAATTTATTTTTCTGTAAGGGGAAGATGGCTTAATGGATGCAAAGATAATGTTGAATCAGACTAGAGCAGGGTTTGGGTTTCCTTATCTGTGAAGGGTGATAAATAACAAGCTACCTCCAAGGTTGTTGTGAAGGTCAAATGATTTCATACATAAATTGTGCTTATCAGTGTGCCCAGAACATGATAAAATGCTTGAGACGTGGTGGCTGTGTTTGGGACAGGTGAGCCTATGAGTGTTCCTCAACATGGACCATGATGCTGTTGGCCTCTTATACCCGAGCTGCATTTTGCTTTATGATCACTAGTCAAGTGAAGAGGCTGTTGGCACTTGGCTGGGAAATACAACTATCTGTAAAATGCCATTCTGGGGTTTATGAGTGGAATGATGTATATATAAGGTGCCTAGAATTATAATGTGTTGAGTTAAAGGATGGCTGAATTGACAAAGTTCTTTTACATCATTTAATGATATCATTTTTCCAGTGAAGAAACAGAGGCCCAAGAAAATTGATGAAAGACTCAAGATTTTCCAGAAAGTTAAAGGCAGACCTCGGTTAGAAGTTGAGTCTTTAAACTTCCAGATCACTATCTTGCCTATTCCATAAGGGCACTGCACCCAACATCTGGCCAATGTCATGAGCATGTAGTGGTAATGGTGGGGGGACAGGCTGTCTCTGAAATTGGCCCTTCCCTAGACCAAAAAAGGGAAGAGATGCTGTAAGCTAGGGAGCCAGGTTCTCTGGAGCAATGATTCCCTATCTTATTGAGAATAAGGAATACTTTCCAACACCAGTAAATTTTATAGACCTGCCTTTTCCAGTGTGCAACAGAAGCTATGGATTTGATAGCTAATGTTAGAGAAAATGTACAGTATTATTAGATACTTCACACATATCAGTAATTTACAATGGAAATGTACAAGCATTCAAAAGTGGTTGTACCTATATCATTTGTTCGGACTATAAATAATGTTTGGGTAGCATTTATATTTGTGAACACCTTGGCAGATGACTTCCACATATATTACTATGGGGGGCTGTTTGTTTTCCATATTTTTTGAAAAATCCAAAAGGAGGAAATTAATGTAGGGGTAATGTAGCAGAAATAAAGAGAGGCAAAGATTAAAACGTTTTGTTTTTTTTCTCTAAAATGGTCCAAAGCTAAGCTCTCAGCTACAAGAAATGAGGTTGGAGTGGAAAAACACAAAACAAAATCACACAAACAAAGCTCTCTCTTGTTCTTTCATATAAATGCAATGTTAACTGATACCCAATTGGGAATGTTGGTCTTGATAGTCTGAGAGCCAAAGTATTTGGAGGCAGTTATGGTTCATTAACTGCATTGAAGAACGCAGAGTAGCAGTCAAAGCTGGAGTTTTGGCAGCCAGACTTGTACGTTTTTGTTATTAGACAATGACAGAAATGTCATTCAAGTTGCAAAATCTCCATTCCATTTCCCTATCCCTGGACAGAGCCAGGAAGTCTGGAAAGAGTGATCAGGTTCTGGGAGATGGTTCCGAAGGGTATAGACCTGGGGAAGGCATCTGCCTCTCTGGGACAGTTTTGGGCTGGTCTGAGACAGTGAAAAAGGACATCAGAGAGTGAGGGCTCCTAGCACTGCTTTCTCCAGATACTTGAAGAAGATGGTGGGAAGGACTTCCAGTGATGGCTGCATGGGAAGCCGGTGGTTCCACTCCACAAAACAAGCATGGAACTGGAAAAATTGTCAAGTAAAACTATTTCAGAGAACTGTAAATTGACCAAAGGCAAACAACAAATTTAGAAGGTTTTAATCTGGAGTTTCAGGTAGGAACAGCAGGAGTCTGTGGCCTCTTTGCCAGGAGCTGCTTCCATGCCTTTCCATTGGTTCAGCTGGCCAGAATTGTAATTTAAAAAGTGCATGGCTGGCCATGAAAGTGAGCAACTTTGCAGCCAGAACCGGCAGACTCAATTTGGTGTGTGTGCACACATGCATGCTCACGTGTAAACCTAGAGCTTTGCTGGCTAAAAGTGGAGGACTCAACTGGGAATAAATGCAACTTTGCTAGCCTAAGACTTCCTTTATGGTTGGAGTGAGCTAAGGGCCCACCAATAATTTATTTAATGGGGGAAGTCCTGGAAATGAAAGAGTGTTACACAGAAGCTGAGAAAAGTTCTCCTCATATTCTTGATGGACTGGCTGATTATGCATGCATGGAGGAGACCCAAGAGAGCCCAGGGAAAGCTGAAAAACAAGGAGAATTGAGATCTGGCTGCAACTTTCAATATGTTTTTTAACCCCCCCCCCCACACACACACAGAGCTATCAGTAGTGAGATTGAGACCTTGGCCAGGTGACTCCTGGTCTAGTACATGTGCCACTACCCCTGGAGACACCTTAAGACACTGGAGAGTCTTGAGGTGATGAAGTGACGATACTAGTTGTTTTGCTACATGTTTTGGGTGTCATCATGGTGGTGATGTTGAGGCACTGTGGTATGCTAGAAAGAGGATGAGTAAGGGTCAGACCAAATGGGGTTTTAATTTCAGCTCTATCACTCACTGTTTGTGTGAATTTGTGTGAGTTGTGCAACATCATTGTATCTTATTCAGTCCTTAGAAAAATCCAATGAAGTAATCATTATTACTATCCCTATGTTTTAGGATGCAATGATGTAAATGGCTTTTAAATCTGTAAAATACATTTGGATTTTATTTTATTTTTGGTGAAGATTGCATACTATAATGGTAATAATGAACCCAGCACATTGTAGTTATTCAATAAATGCTTTTTTGTTTGTTGTTTTTGTTGCTATCTATTCCTAAAAATGCGGAAGAAGAATAGAAGAATTATTTGTGGCCAGGTGGATAAACCCGGAGAGCTTATCTCCCCAGATAGTCAGCAAGAAAATCATAAGATGATGGTATTAATGCTTTAGTAGTTGAAACATCTGAGTGGCCTCTGATTGGTTATCTATTGCTGCCAGAATAAATTACTGCAGTGGCTTAAACCAACACAAATTTATTATTATGCAATTTTGTATAAGGTTACCTGTTTCAGGTTTAGGTCACCTGTTTCAGGTCACCTGTATAAGGTCACCTGTTTAGGTCAGAGTTTCAGGCACAGTGTGGCTCACCTGGGTCTTTTGCTTAGAGCCTCATGCAGCTGAAACAAGGGGTGGGCAAGGCTGGGCTCCTTTCTGGAAGCTGTGGGTATGAACTCACTTTTAGGTTCATTCAGGTTGTTGGCTAAATTAAATTCCTGACAATTGTAGGCCTGAGGTCCTTGTGTCCTTGCTGGCTGTCAGCCAGAGGCCCATCATTATTAGAGATCTTTGCTAGAGGTTGCTTAATTTCTTCTCTTTTCTCTATGTGACTTCTCCCTCCAGCAATAGGGAATGAGTCTCTTTCATGCTTAGAATTTCTCCAACTTTTCCTTCTGCTGCATCTCTCTGACTGCATTAGGCTTACCTGGATAAACCCAAGTTAGTCTCAGCATTTTACGGTCCCTAATCTTAATTACATCTGCAAATTCCTCTATTTTTGCCCTGGGGATTTGGGTGTGGTTGTCACTGGACCCAGGGCATTATGCCTATCATGGTCTATCAGGGGAAGGTTGGTATAGGCAAACTTTTACAACAGAAAGACTTATTTATATGAAACCAGGAGGAATGAGACATGAGGAAATACTGTGTCAATTTGGATTACTGAGGCTCTCTATAGCCCTCTTTTTTTTGTACATCCAACATTCCTTTCTTTGGGGATTCTTCATTATCTGTGTTTTTTATGGGGCTGCCAATCACAAGATTCTACCTGCTTGGCTACAGAAAGAGAACCATGATTCAAAATGGGCCAATGAGATCATCTATTTCCCAAGAATTAATTGACTTATGAGAGGAGACAAACAGGCATTGGGATTGAATGGAGAGGAGTCCTGCAACATCAGGGTCCAAAGCTCATTTGACCAGCCTTGTTCAGTCCTTCCTGATACCTGAAACAACTTCAACACTGGGACCTACTTAGAATCCTTCTTGTACATTCCTTTTCTGGTTTAAGTTACTCAGAATTGGTATCTGTTGATTACACCAAATAATCTTAACTGTTATGTTGTCCCTCCATATCATGGCCACCACCATCATTACATAAAAGAATATTTATTCAGAGAATATTTATTCTCCTTGGTCTGAACTATGCTGGGAACTTATTGTTGACACAATTTCTAGTCTCTTTGTTGGAGCTTCTTGCCTTGAGCCATGTCATTTTAACACTTCCTTCATTAACCCTGATAAAACTAGAACACACAAACAGAAAAGAATTTAATAATGTGTATTACCTCAGAAATCCAGTTACATTAAAACCATCAGCCAGGTAAACAGAAATCATTACTCCTTTTAACCTTTTATTACCTACCACATGTAAATTACAACCACACAATATAATTCTCATTTAAGATGATGGTCTGAATCATAAAATTGTAAGTATGAAATGTACTCTGTTTATTTTATCGGGAAAGTATGCAATACAACTAGTCTTCTTGTTTATTTTTATGATTTGGTGCTTTAAGGAGTAAGCCTAAATTACATAGCACATTCACAGAATACCTCGTCCTATGACAACAAGCTCAATGAGGTGTTATAATACATAAGAATTAAGATTTGAATTGCCTATAAGTCACAAGTAGTTATATTTCTTGTGCGATGAGTGAAGGAAGTGTTCTGAGAAACTCACATTTATATAAAGGAGCATTGAAGGAGGCTACTGCTTCTCTTGCCTTGGATCTGACTACAATTCTTGAAGGCAAGAGGGTTTTAGGATTTGTTCTGATTACTTGAAAGGCAGTGACTCTGGATGGATATGAAAGTGGCCCTTTCTTGGTGCTCCTACAAAAGCTTTGATATGAAGAGTTCAATATTTTTGGCCCTTTCTGGAGAGTTATGGCAAATTTTGTTCCACCAAACTCTCAAAATATCAAATATCCAGTGCTCAAGCTAATTCTCTGTGAAGATTAGGATGCAATGAGTGTGCCTGCTAGGTTATCTTCCAGACCCCTTCGCTGTGTCTCTTCAGACCATAGGAGCCCAATTTCTCTAAAGAAGAAATTTGGACAAATGGTTTACTCCCTCAGTCCAATTTCTCTTATAGTCAGGAGAACAATCTCTCAAAGACAATTTAGTCCAATACTAATAGTAATACAGACACCATACCCACTTCCTGTATTTATATCACACTGCCTTTCCAGAGGGATGGAACAATTCGAAGGTCCTCTCTCCTTCCAGAAGGCAATGAACCATTGCTCCCTCTTGAACTCCCAGAAGACTGGGTGAGATTAACCTGAAAAGATTTGATCTTCATAAAATCACCCTCAGACATTGTGATCTTCTCTGAGCTGATAAATGGACTTTTTGATGCCACGTTCTACTGAGTTTTTCTTTTCTCTTTCCTGCTTCCCCTCTCCTTTTAAAAGCTTTATTTTTAAAAAGTATATTTTATTGATTATGCTATTAGAGTTTTCCCCCCTTTATCTCCCCTCCCCCTCCCACATTCCTCCACACCTTAGTTCATGTCCATGGGTTGTACATATAAGTTCTTTGAGTTCTGTTTCCTATACCATTTTTGACCTGTCCCCATCTATTTAATGCCTACCAATCATGCTTCTTCCTCTCTGTACCTTCCCTCTCATTCCTTCCTTTCCCTCCCCACTGAAAACCCTTCATGTGATGTCCATTTCTCTGATTCTGTCCCTGTTCTAGTTGTTTTTGTTGTTTTTCTTTCTTTTATTATTTTTAGGTTCATTTGTTGATAGTTGTGAGTTTGTGTCATTTTACTGTGCATAGTTTTGATCTTCCTTTTCTTGGATAAGTTCCTTTAACATTTCATATAATAAGGGCTTGGTGATGATGAACTCCTTTAACTTGACCATATCTGGGAAGTGCTTTATCTGCCCTTCCATTCTAAATGATAGCTTTGCTGGATAGAGTATTCTGGGATATAAGACCTTGTCTTTCATGACTTCAAATACTTCTTTTCAGCTCCTTGCCTGCAAGTTTTCTTTTGAGAAATCAGCTGATAGCCTTATGGGCACTCCTTTGTAGGTAACTCTTTCCTTTTCTCTTGCTGTTTTTAAGATTCTCTCTTTGTCTTTAATCTTGGGAAACTTAATTATGATGTGCCTTGGTGTGTTCCTCCTTGGGTCCAACTTCTTTGCAACTCTCTGGGTTTCCTGGACTTCCTGAAAGTCTATTTTTTTGCAGATTGGGGGAGTTTTCCTTTATTATTTGTTCAAATAAGTTTTTAATTTCTTGCTGTTGTTCTTCTTTTTCTGGCACCCCTATAATTTGGATATGGGGACATTTCATGTTGCCCCAGAGATTTGTAAGCCTCTTTTCACTTTTTTTTGAATTCTTGTTTCTTCATTCTGGTTGGATGTGTATTTCTTCCTTTTGTCCCAAATCATTGATTTGAGTCCTGGTTTCCTTCCTGTCATTGTTGGTTCCCTGAATATTTTGCTTTATTTAATTTTGGGTATCTTTCATTTGTTCTTGTATTTTTCACCCAGCTCAATCAGTTCTGTGAGCATTTTGATTACCAGGGCTTTCAATTCTCCATCAGATGGGTTGCCTAGCTCCTCACTGCTCAGCTCTCTTTCTGAGGTTTTGCTCTGTTCTTTCATTTTGGCCCTATTTCTTTGATTAGGGTCCCTGTTCAGTTGTAAGGGGGTGGGGCTTTAGGTATTCAGCAGTGCAGGTCAACCCTCCTTGCTGTGCTGCAGCGCTGCTTGTGGGGGAGGGGCCAGAGAGGGAACAATGCAGCTCCCTGTTCATCTCTAGCTCACTTTTCAATGAAATCTCATGTGAGACTGGGAGTTTCTCCCACCAAGGCAACTGCTGTAGTCCACAGCAAGCTCTGAGTCTCACTTTCTTCTTAAATCAGCCCCTTGCAGGCCACCTACTGTCTCCCTGCAGCCAGCCGTGAATGGTCCGCTGCCTTGCCACAGGTTCTCTCCATCTGCCACTGCCTTACCGGTCTGGTTGTTCTGTTTGACTGTTGATTTAATTCCGTGGTTGTTGGAGTTCCATGCAGTTGATTTTCTGGCACTTCTGGTTGCTTATTGATTTTAGATTGGCTGTTATTCTCCTTTTGGTTGTGCAAGGATGCAAAGAATTTCTACCCATGCCTCCATCTTGGTCAGAACTCTTTCTTCTTTTCTAAAGACTTTATTTTTTTAGAGCAGTCTTATGTTCACAGCTAAACTAAAAGGAAGGTATCTAAAATTTCTATATACCTCCTGCTTCGACACATACATAGACTCCCTGGTCAGCAACATCACCCACCAGAATGGTACATTTGTTACAATTGATGACCCTCCAATGACACATCCTAATCACCTAATGTCCTTGTTTACCTTAGAGTTCACTCTTGGTGTAGTACATTCTGTAGGTTTGGACAAATTATAGTGTCATACAGAGAATTTTCATTGTGTAAGAAATCATCTGTGGTCTTCTATTCATTGCCCCTCTCCAGGACAGCCCCTGATCTTTTTACCGTCTCCATAGTTATGCCCTTTCTAGAATGTCATATAGTTGAAATCACATAGTATGTATACTGTCCCACTCCTTTTCAAATTGGCTTCTTTCACTTACAGTATACATTTAATATTACTCCATATCCCTTTTTGTGGCTTTATAGCTCATTTTTAAGTGCTGAATACAACTCAATTGTCTGCATGAACCGCTGTTTGTTTATCCATTCACCTACTGAAGGGCATCTTTGTTGTTTCCAAGTTTTGGCAATTATGAGTAAAACTACTAGAAACATCCACATGCAGGTTTTTGTGTGGACAAAAGTTTTAACTTTTTTTTTTGGCTAAATACCAGAGAGTGTAATTGCTGGATAATGTGGTGGAAAAAAATGTTTAGTTTTGGAAGAAACTGCTAAACTATCTTCCAAGTGGCTGTACCATTTTGCATGCCTACCAACAATGAATGAGAGTTTCTGTTGCTCCACAGCCTTACAGGCACTTGGTGTTTTCAGCAATCTGTACTTTGGACATTCCAATATGTGTGTGGTGGTATTTTATTTTAATGTGCATTTCCCTGATGTCACATTGTTACTGAACAAAAGTGGGGTTCAGCTGCTCACCACCACCCATAAGCAAATTCTGAAGAGAAAGGTTTGTGAGAAAGGAAAGAGGCCTTTATTCAATATTACAAAATTTGTTAGGATGCAGGGCACCCTGTCTCCTGACTTGTTTCTTCTGCAAAACACAAACAAAATTCATCTGTTCCCAAAAGACTAAAACACAAAACAATGCCCAGAATTCCTGCTCCATTCATATCTGTCCTTTGGAACCCAAGGCAGCTAAGTGGGTTGCTGTTTGGCTTCAGGCTCCTTTCAGGGGTCTGCATGTGGGGCTGACACTGCCATTTGCCATGTGGTTTCCAGGACCAGCAAGGCCCTGAAAACCCTGGCCTGCACATCTGTGACATAATTCCTGGGGTAAAGAGAATGTTTCTCCTTTCCCTCATTTAAATCTCTCGGCCCAAACTTCTGTGCACTGCAGGAGGGTCCAGCCCTCCCAGCCTATCCTGTCCTGTTCCCAGGTTAGACTGACAGGACAGTACCTCCCCCTGCTTCAATGCAACCTTTACAGTATATGTGCCCCCATCCTCTGGTACTGCCTTTAATCAGGGACTGGAAGGGGTTAGGAGGACTTTTCTCTTTCTCAATTACTCTGCTAGCCTCACACATGCTCAGCACAGTGACTTCCTTCAGCACATGTGAGCTTGGTTACTGGGGCAATGCAACACTGTCCCTGACTCAGTGTGGTTCCCTCCCTTGTTCTCATGGTCTATTCGTATCAATGTCCCCCTCTAACACTCTGGACATTTGTAATCTTACAAGGGCAAGTAGATGAAGGCCTCATTCTTCTATAACTACTTCATGCTGGCCAATCTATTCCTGGGTCCAGAGATTCTTAATAAAAAGGAATCCTGGAATGGAGGGTAGTCTTTATGTGAGGGAGAAGGATCTTATAGAGTGTAGGTCAGTTGGCTGTCCCTGGGACATGGTGTACACTATGTCCAAAGGATGCATTGCTGGAAAAGTTGGCAACCTTATTATTGTATAGTTGACAAATTTGGCAAGAAGGTTAGAAGAGATAATCTAAAAATGAGGAGAACCATAACAACTAAGTGACAAAGGTAGGGACTAATTATACACTGTCCCAGATTAAGAAGAAGTGGCTTCCTTAAAGGAAGGTGTGTAAGGCATGTTATACTTGTCTGAAGCCATTTTTTCCACTATACCGAACTCAAATTAGGCTGAGGGAAATACTCTAAGATCTTCTCCACCCCAGTGAAGGATTGTGGGCCTTTTCAGTATGAAATGTTAAAGCAGAAAAGGAAAGCAGTTTAAGCAAAACTGATAGACTACCCCATACTTTACCAACTGAACCATCTCAGTTCAGCCAAACAGTAGTATCATTTCAGGAGGCAATGATGTAGATGAGCTTTTTAAGTGAGGTCTATATTGTGTAAATGAGCAACCAGGTAAATGAGGTCATAGGCGTACACTCCATGAAAGTAGAAGGAAGAACACAAAGGTTAATTTGCCCCCAAAATCATAAACCAGTCTCCAAGTTTGCAAGACTGTAATTTGAAAAGACTTCTGGTGGCAAGGCCTTTGCTGGAATGAAATTGAACAGTGACAATTTGACTAATTCTTCCTGCCTCTAAATTGAACATTTCTGGTGATGTCATCAGGTGCTGAGATAAGAAACCAGTTCAGCTTCCAAGTGAAAACAAAACTTTGAAGACAGATGCACTAGAGTCCAATATTCCCAACTTGGAATTGTGCTTTTCCTTGAAACATGATTTTTCTCCTTGAGATCTCTCTCACTGTCATAAAAAAGACTGCATTAAATCCAGTCTTTAATTTTTCCTGATTATTTGCTTAAACACAACAAGAACAAAAATCAATCACATAGGCTCTTTAAACCTGCTTTGCTGGAACTTATAGATGGAAACATTTGGGTGAGCTTTAGTCAGCCCTTCAGGGCACAGAAGCCAAGCCACACACTACATTAAGGCTTTGACTATATGTACCTATATCCCTCAAATCCTTCAGGTTCCCAAAGTGTCTTATGATTTTTTTCCTTGTCATCTTGCAGGAAAGCAACTTTTGTTCTTTACCTGGAAAGGCTGCCTTGAACCACATGACCAAACAAGGTACCAGGCCATTTCTCCAGTGGGCTTTCATTAGCTTCAAAAGTTGATCTCAATTCCTCAAGGCTTTCTGGTGACATTCAGAGTCCAGCGTGCATCCATCAGGCATGGCATTAGGGTTAACATACTGCTTAATAAAATCACAGTTAGAAACTGGTTTTATCAGATATATGCAAAGAAACTTTATACCATCAGTCAGTCAGTCAGTCACTCACTCACTCATGAAGAATGCCAAATTCTAGAGGGATCAGGCAGGGAGAAAGATGCAAAGCAAAAAGGAAAATCCTTGCCCTTACAATATCCACAAAAATTGCCTCTCCATGCCTAATGCCTTTTATTACTAAAATCATACAATTTCCTTTTAACTTAATATGAACTTTTAAGTCTTACAAACCTCAATTTCCTTTCAAAACAGCTAAAAGAAGGGATTGAGACTAGCCATAGAATATTATCTCACACCAATCAGTATACCAACAGGTACCCTAAATGACCTTGATAAGATCCAAATATTCTGAAGCTCAAATGGCAGAGACATTATTTTACACAAACTGGTACATCAACTGGTACCCATATAGGAGAAACATTATATTTCCAGTGTATGCAAAACTGCAAAGATCAAACCAAGTTCCCAAAAGATAAGAAAGCAAGCAAAGAATAACTGTAACCAAGAACTAAAGTTTCTTTCTTTTCAAAGCTAAAACTTTTACAAACTACAACCTTCTATAAACCTTCTGTATATCTTTCAATGACTTTCACAAACTTTCTATTCACCTTTCAGTAACCTAACTGACTTTCAATTCTTGTCCTTTTAAGAATGGAAAGAACCATACTCTAACTCAGTATCAGGCAGCTAAAAGTCCTTAGATTTGCAAACACATTCCCTACTGTGAAAAGACACAACCACTCAGATATATGGGAACTTGTCCCACTTCTCCAAACATTTGGCAATACAGTTCCAACTTTATGATGATATAGTAATTTAGGGAACCATTTATTGGCCATTTCCCCCTATAGATCCAAAATACATAGGCCATACAGTGTTACAATAAAAAACAATTCCTTTTTAGACTTTGGATGATAGCTGTACATGGACAAATCTACTAAAATTCATCCCAGTGGGCTGCTTTTAGGAATCAAAAGAGAACAACCCCTGATGGCAAAAGTGTTCAAACACAAGAACAGAACTACAAGAGTCCAGAAAAAATGAGAACATAGGAACAAAACTTAAACCCACAATTCCCTATCACAAGCAGGTTTTAGTGTCTTATCTTCTGCCAACTGGGACCACAAATTGTGGCCCCCAAACAGTAGCTCTCGAAAACTTGGGTGATCCTCATCCAATCTTAGGGCCTGGCTTCTTCTTAGACCTCTTCCCTCAGTGGCCCCCCAAGAACTTGGACAGTCTTCACCCAGACCCCTGTTCATTAACTCCAGAGCTCAAATGGTATCCCTCAGACCCTAATTCATGGCCCCTAGAACCAGAGCTGTCCCCACTGGACTCCGGTTCATGGCCTCCAGAACTCAAACAATCCCCTTCAGATCCCAGTTGCATAAAAACCCTAAAGGTGCGATGCTCAAGTGGCCTATAGCCCAAATGGTGTGAAGCTCAAGTTGCATAAAGCCTGAATGCACAGCATCCATATGGCACAGTCTGAATGGCAGGCATAGCCCACCAAGAGGTACTGCAAGTTGTCCTAACCACACCGAAATGGCATGGAGCCCAACCCCCAATGTGCATGCCAGTTCAGCTCACCCAATCTTGGGGTTCCTGTCCCCACCAGACCTGTTTCCTCCCACCAGCCAGGTGTTTCCAGCAGCCGGTGCCTTGAGCAGGAGTGCAGCGAAATTCCCTGAGACTGGAAAATCTCCACAGTCCTACTTTTGAGATCAGTCTTTCACAGGCAGCCTGGATTTATCTCTAGGATTTCTCAAGGTCCACAGTGTCCCATCTGGGTGTCACCAAACTATTACTGAACAAAAGTGAGGTTTGGCTGCCTGCTTCCACCCATAGGCAAATTCTGAAGGCAAAGATTGGTGGAGAGGAAAGAGGTCTTTATTAAAATGTTGCACAATTTGTGAAGATTGGAGACTTCATCTCTAAGCTCATCTCTTCTATGAAACACACAAAAAATTCAAAACAATGCCCAGAATTCCAGCTCCATCCTTATCCATCCTATGGAGCCTGAGGCAGCTCAGTGGCTTGCTATCTGGCTTCAGGCTTTTGCCTGGGGTCCAGCACTGCCATTTTTCATGCAGCTTCCAGGACCAGGAAGATCCTGCAAACCCTGGCCCTCATGTCTGTGCTGTGGATCCCAGAAGAAGAAAGAACATTTCTCCCTTCCCTCAGTTTAAATCTCCTGGCCCAAACTTCTGTGTGTTCCAGGACGGTCTTGTCCCCCAGCCAATACTCTCCTATTCCTAGGCTAGACTGACAAGACAGTACCTCAGCCCACTTCCATGTTGACCTTTATCCTCTGTGCTCCTGTCCTCTGGTCCCACCTTCAATCAGGGACCTGAAGAGGGTAGGAGAGCTTATTTTTGGTCAATCACTCTTGCTAGCCTCCCACATGCTCAGCACAACTCCCTTAAACACTGGGCTAACTTGGTTACCAGGGCAATGTGACACTGCCCTGCCTTGGGTTGGTTCTCTCCCCCAGCTATCTGTATCAGTATGACGTGAAGCAGCCCTTCTTCCTTCCTTTCTCATTTCTTTCCTTTCTCCTTCCTTTCTTCCCTCCATTCCTTTCTTTTCTTCTTTCAGTAAGATTAAGCAGTTAGAATAATATACTTATAGTCATCTACCAGGCAGCTTCTTTTCAAGTTTATAAAAATGTAGTGGTACTTTTGCAGTCTTGGGGGCTCTCAACAGTCTCCTGGACTCTCACGGAATAATAGCAGCCTGGGTGACTCAGCGCCTTGTAAGTGCCCTGATGTATTGTTTTTCTCTGCAGTGACGAGGCCAGCACTTCGTTCCTTTAACACAAATGCATTTATTGACTAGTTTTGAAGGGAAATTTATTTTCCTTTGTCTTTCTAAACCACAACTTTGACACCTCCTCCTTCTCTTCTTCATAATTGCCACAGTAGGATGTTCAATTATAGCTAAAAGCTCTAGATTTAAGTGACAGATTAAGAGGCTCAGCAGGTTGTTACTATAACTATAATGTTCATTTCACCTGTTGGTTTATTTTTCTAATCTGCAGGCATTGGACTTTAGGTAAGCCTTTTGACTTACACTGTTTGCTGGTGCATCCTGTGGCTGTCCAGAACTCTTTTCAGGGTGTATGGTCTTTGGGAGAGGTCAACTGGAGGGTGCCTCCTTTCCTCCCCCTCGTCCCAGGCCTACCTCACCAAGTGTTGCAAGAGAAGGAAGAAGCCTTTCAGACACCACCTCTCCTGCTTCAGCCACCAGCTCCTGGAACAAAGCCTGACACACAGCGAGTGCTCCATAAAGTCTGCAGAATAAAACAACAAAGTGCTCCAAATCAGTGAGCCTTAAGTGTCTACTTTTGCTTCAGATAGAGATATGGGGGGAGCTCACAAATGATACCCACTCCTGTTGAAATTCCAGTAGAACAAAAAGGCATTCCCCTCCCCACATTTTGGCTTCCTTTGGCTTCCAAAAGTATATTTCTACTTCTGTGCATTTTGCCCCCTTTATGTTCTCTAAGAACAGTTCCCATGTGTTTTTGACCTCCCTGGGCTATCACAGGAAACTGTTATTGGTTGCTTACCTGTTCAGGTGGGAACTTCTCTTAATTGAGGCCAAGACTTGCCAAGGAAATTTGCACTTTAATAAGAATGATAGACTTTTAGATTCCAAAGAACTGTGGAGTTTCAGACACTCCTTTCAGGTCGAAGAGGAGCTGTCTGGAGGTCTATTCTACTTTGTCTCAGTCTGCTCTCATCTTCCTATATGAGTAAGGCTGCTATCTCAGACACCTTGGAGCTTCCTTGTAGAACTACTTGGCAGGAACAGCGAGGGAGTCAGACACTAGTGCTTTAGATGGGATTCAGTTCCTGTCTCACCGCAGATGCTGGTGTGAGGGCACTGAGCATCTTCCTGGTTACATCTTTGCTTCCTGTTTCTGCCTGCCAGAACTTACACAGCCACAGACTCCCTATGGTCAGAGCACTCCACACGGACTTGTCTGTCCAGAGCCCATTCAGGCTGGTACCTTCTTCAGGGTCTTTCTCTCATGCTGGAGCTGGATCTTATTTTTTTGTCTAGGGCATCTGACTCAGGTGCTCCAGGGATGCTCTAGACTTCCCTTCACTGCATTCAAATTTTCTATGTGTCTTCTTCTCCCAGTGGCTATAAGTTCTTTAAGGAAAGCGTTCTCATTTTATATCCTTTGTGTCTAGTACAGTTCCTAGCCCATTATAAATATAGGTGAAAAATACTGACACAGAGGGAGGAAAGAGAGAGAGGAAGGAGGAAGAAAGGGAGGAGAAACAAAAAGTTTCTGTTCTTTCCCACTAGACTAATAACTGATTGCCCACATAGTTGTAACAGAAAACTAATCGTGAATATATCCCTATAAAATTGAGTTTCCATCCTGAAGCACTGGGTACTGGATTGTCTCACAGAGACTTAGAGTCCTTGTCTTAGAGTTATGAAGGGAACATTTTATAGATAATTAAAACTAAGGTTTTTGTGTCTATCTCTTTGATCCCTTATTGTTAGTAACTACTCCAATCTTAAACTCCATTTTGGTCTTTTACATTTAGCCTTTGTCTGCAATCAGTTGGTGTCTGGTAATTGCTAATTATTTGAACAAGAGGCAAATAATATAGCAAGAATTTGAAAAGGTCAGAGGAGCTGTGTCTAAGAATTGCAGCTAGAGGGTAGAAGAAACTTCACTTGAAGCATTAATTTTGGACAATTGCTAGGTCTTACTAAATTAGAATGGAAATGCATCTGGTGTTCAGTACAGGGTCCTTCTGTGATGAGCATGCTGAGGCAGAGCTTTCTGGCATGGTTGATGTGAGTGCGTGCACACATGTGCTTGAGTGTGAACAAGACAAGATTCGCTAGACCTAATGTGGTAGAACATTCATGTGGTTGTCAGGTCCAGCATCTATTCTGAGTGGTCAGTGTCCAGGCTGTACTAATTATGGTCAGTGCCCAGGCTGTACTGATTATTAAATGTTGTGGACCACTTTGCCTGGTTCTAGGAATTGTAACTCTACCCCGTGTGGCTAAGGAGTAGTCAGTGACCTCTGGAATGTGAGCCGCAGGAGACAAAACTTGTCTCTGGTAGCAAATGCTGCCTCAGTTTCCTCCCTGCCCCCAAAGCATGGTTGGAAGTCCTTGATGAGTAAGACCCCTCAGAGGAGGGGCAACCTAGGCCAGACACGACCACTTGGGAGGCCATCATGGAAGGACTCAGGGAGGCTGCAACAAAGAGGGAGTGATGGACTCTCTCCCCCCAGCTTTGACAAAGCCCAAGTCTCCATGTACTCTGGGAGATGCGCTTCCTGGCTCTAATCCCCTGATCTTAAGCCTGAATACCTGATGGGGAAGGATGCAGCTCCTTGCCTTGCTAGAGTGTGCCCTGGGGAAAAATCTGGCATCACAAAAAGACTTCCTGATAAACCTATGAAATCTGCTCTGCTAAGAGTGCTTTCATTCATATGTTAAGGTTCGAGCAAGAAACCCTAAAACTCTTCCTGACAGACTCTGACTTGGACTAAGCCCTCAGATTTCTTTGAAATGTTATCTACTATTTGATCCTTGCTGCCCTATATTCCTGTTTATTACAACCCAATAAAAGACCTTGGAGCAAGGTGCTCAATGCCTTTTTCCCCTGAGAAACTGGCCACTGCTCAAGGCCTTTTTCCTCTGGGAAACTGGCCACCCCTCCTTCCCAAGCAGATCACATAATGTCTCAGTCATGTTTACTCTCATCTGTGGCACATGGGGGGACTTGCAAGCAAAGTCACCCCCACATCTGGTGTCCAAACAGGGACCTGAATGGATTTGGGACCTCCTTCGATCCAGAGGCTGTGAGCCACATCACCACGGATGCACGCCTAAGTAAGATGGAAATCAATGCTTCATCCCCAGAGGGATCAGGGGCATCTGTGGGTAAGGCTCCCAGGCATGTTAGAAATAAGTGACTCTCATCCATGGCTCGAGGGAGACTTGCGAGCAAAGTCGCCCCCACAATTAAACATGATGATCTTCTTGAAAGCAGTGGGGCCATAATGTCTTCATTTGTAGATAGGGATGGGGAAGAACTACAAATGCCCCTGCTCCACCTGAAGAAAAAAATACTCTTTTCTTTCTTCTCCGTCTTCATCCTTCTCTTCTCTTCTCTTCTCTTCTCTTCTCTTCTCTTCTCTTCTCTTCTCTTCTCTTCTCTTCTCTTCTCTTCTCTTCTCTTCTCTTCTCTTCTCTTCTCTTCTCTTCTCTTCCCTGTTCTTCCCTTCTCTTCCCTTCCCTTCTCTCTCTCTCTCGGCCCCAAAGTATGTATTAAAGTTGGGTAAGTTTCAAACAAAAATATAACATTTTTATAACTTTAATTTTAGGCTAATGTGGAGATTTAGTCTAACCCTAATGAACATAAAAATAATGCTAATCGAGTCAGAGAAGTAAAGACACTGATGGGTGTCTTCATCACTCCATTCATGTTCCAGGTAATCATTTCTCCATTCTTGGAGTAATCCTTCTGGAAGAGAGAATTCCTAACGGAGGGAATATTTTTGCATGTCAGATATTTCCCCAGCAGAAAAGAAGGCCACCAGTCAGGAGAACTTTGAGATGTGAATGTCTTTGTGTCTCTTCATCTCATTCCAAATGTCTAAGAGGTGTGATGCAGAGAAGATGCTGAAGAAATGAAAGTGAAGAGAAGAGGCTTCTCTCCATTCACCCACATTTGAAATTGCACTTCTACACTTGTGATTTGCTGGGGAGGACAGGACTGTGGTGCTTGAGCCTCTCAAGATTCATTCTCTTAGCTTCCCTACCAAGAGAAATGAGGGATCAGGGGTATGCAGCCTTTACTCATACTACTCCACTCTCTAGGCTGGCCAGGGAGTATTCCATAATTTTGATCTTTTCAAAATTTTCTAAGGTTCCTATTAGCTCTCCTGAGCAACCATAAGGCTGGCTTGGTCTGACAGGGCCCCAGGGGGAAAGACCCCATTCACAGCCTCTAACTCCATATCCACATCTCGAAAAGTCCATTAGCTGGGGCTCTGCTTATATATGTCACCTTGTTCCACATGTTCTTCTACTTTGGCACTCACTTGCCCCAGGCTCAGAGTCAGAGACAATATTCTCCAAAGCTTGGGTGCGGGTCCTGTAGGCTTTCTCTCCTGTTCCTACCAGAGGGCTGAGCACACAAACTCAGCGACTACTAGGAGTTCCCCTAGGTGCCCACGTGCCTTTTCCAAGGCAGCTTTATTTCTCTTCCCTTTTGTTTCTCCCTTCCCCATTTTTTCTCTTTCCTTCCCTGCCATTCTTTACCTTCACTTTCACTCTCTCTTATTTTTATGTCTTTACCTTCTGTCCCCTCTGTTGTCCTGAACTCTCTTTCCTCCCTGCAGAGTCAGCTTCTTCCATGGGTCATGCCACCTCTTGCAAGCCCTAAGAGCACCTCCTGGCCCTGCCCCACCCTCCACAGGTCTAAATGCTTCTGGGTTTTCTGCCTACACCTTCACCTACACCTTCGTTTCACATGGCCAGACTGGTTTTATTTTTCTTTTTTGTTTCCCTGGTATATCTCTTCTTCTCATGGTGGCTGTAAGCTCCTTAGAGGCAAGCAATACACCCTTATTTTTTTGGATCCCTTTGCAGATTGGAAGGTGCTTTAAAAAGCACTTGGCTTTTGTTTAGTTGATGCAAATTCTGAATTAGCAAACCTCAGGCTAGTTTAGCTTCCTACAGGGCTAAGATCAAGGCCAGGGGGAGTACAGAGACTGAGTTGAGTTGTCTTCCTCAGTAGATCCATGGGGAAGATTAGAATGGGAGGCTAAGAGCTTAGGCTTTAGAGCCAGAGAATTGAGGGATCAAATCCTAGCTCTATCACTGACCAGCTGAGGGACTTTGGGCAATTGATCCTATCTCTCTGAGTATCACTTTCCTCATCATTAAGATGGGGACAATAGTCCTGGTTGCTGTGATGATTAGATAAGATACTGTTTCAGAATGTCACTGAATGCTATTCTCTTCTCTCTCCTGCAGTCACTATTTGCTGAAAAGAGAGGGCACAGGTGCCAAACTCTGGAGCAGCATTCCCTGGGTGCTGTCATATAAACAGAGGGAATACCCAGGTCCAGCTGGCTGGGGCTGCTCACAGCAGGCTTAGTGTGTTGGGGAAGTTATTCTGACACCTCAGGGCAAAGTGAACAACCAGCTCTTGCTCAGACTACAAGGCTGCTCCATCTTGCCAGCTTTCTTGGGCTGATGCTGATACATTGGGGCCTGGGAGAGTGCAGACCATCCTGGTGCCTTTGTGACAGGCGAGTGACTGGCAGACATGCTGCCCTTGGTGGCTGGGCCCACAACTACAAGGTGGCTTAAGCCTAACCTGGCTAGAAGGTCCAAGGGGATCTTACCAGATGCTATATAAGACTTTCCTTTAGTTATCAGCTGGGTGAGGCTACAGAGCTCTTGGACTGTAGATAGTGCTTGGTCTCAGACATACCTGACTGGGAAGAGTCTCCAGGCCCATGTGCTAGGTTATAGTCCATTCCCTACTCTGCCTTGGTGATTCTAGAATGTGGTTAAAAGCCAGTACTTTGGTGCCACACAGACTTGGGTTCAGCCCTTAACTGACCAGACCTGTGACCATGAGCAATAAAAATGGGGATGATAACCCCAACCTCACAAGCTGGTCATGAAGTAACATGAGATAACATGTGCAAATCTTGTAGTAAATATCACAGAGAAGGCACTCAATAAAAGGGTCTAGGCCTAGAGGTACTGTGTTCCATGATCTATTGCCTGGAGGAGAATGTGGGGGAAATGGAAGAGCTTTGTAGATACACAAATGCTGGCATTTGGAGTTGAAGCTGAGAGCACTCCCCTCTGGGCTTCTGGATTCTGAGCCCAAGATGGATTGTCTGCCATCTGAAATCCCTGAAGAGGTCATGGGGGACACCACAGGTCAAATGCACACAAGGAGCTAGGTATCAGGGTAGTTTGTTTGAGTGACTGAGTTCTTCTGCTGTGGGGTTTTCATGTATGTGAAACGTGCAACGTAGCATGCACTGACGACATTTTCATAAGGCACAGGCACTTCTGCAGGATACTCCAGACCCTTCAACCTAAATTGTTTTGCTGTCAAAAGCTGACATTATAATGACATCGAAGGAGAGACTCCTGAGGAAATCACTGCTCATTTCCTTTCAGGCAGTTCGTTTACCTGCAGAATTTGGACTCTTCTCCTCAGTTCTGCAACGTTAGGTGATTGACATGATCCCATAAGTCAGTTTTGCAGCTGAGTAGACTGAGGTCCCAGAAAGCCAAAGGCCTGAAGTGGAAAATATCGAGCAGGTGACTCATTAAGGCTTGAGTCTAGGACTTGAGTCCTGAGGAGGAGCCTACACATTGCTGATCTTATTGGACAGTGGGAGGCCTGGCTGGACTGTGGCCCCATTTTAGGCCAGTGCGAGAAGAGTGCTTGTGAATATTTTTCACTGCTGATTTTTCAGGTTTTTAAGTGCGTTGATTCTTTCACTTAGCTCACTTTGATTCTTCATTCACTTCTCACCATCAGCCTCTGGTGCTAAACACTTTCTTCTGGTGCCTTTCATACTGTTCCATTCAAGGTACATGAAGACAATGCTCCCTTCTCTTCAAGCACTCCCACTCCCATCCCAACTCAACAAAGGTTGTGCCTCTGGTTTCCCTGAGAAGATCAAGACTTACTGGAGTGATCTTTGGTCACCTTTCCTCCACTCCAATATATTTCTAGTTTGTCATCTCTCTCCATGTTACTAGTTTCAAAAGATGAGGTGGCCATGTAACTGAAAAGATACCAGCATTCGGGCTGCCTGTCACTACCAAACCCAATAAGCAATGACAGCGACTGAGTCTTTATGGGCTCTTTATTCAGATGGCCAATGATCTAAAAAAATGGTGGGTTCATAACCTAACAGACCATCTTGCCTTCTCTTTCCAGGCCAGACTTTTTTATATATATACCAGGGAATAAACAAGGTGCGGTGAGGACTTTGAGATTCAGGGAGGATTAGGTGATAGAAGCTGCAACATTTCTGTCCTGGGAAGTCAGCTGTTCCCAGGGACAGTGGTCATCTGTCTCCCTGGAACACAAAGGTCTAGATGCCTCCAACTTGTCCCCAGGTGGTGATCTCTAGCCAGTGCCCTAGGAGATCAGCTGTTTTCCCAGGAGCCAGGATGGGCCTTATCTGTAGTTTCTGAAACAAAAGCTTTACCATACACGTTACTTGCTACACTTATAACTTTTTACCTTAAGCTAAAATTTTCAAAGTCTTGAGTCCCCTATCAGCCATTCTCTTCAACAGAGCCAGCCTCTGGTGCCATCTTTTCTGCCTTGACCCTGGATTTCTCCTCTTTCTTTCTATCCACCATTTCCTCTCAGACTTTCAGACATGCATTCAAGCCAACTTCTACTTTTCACTGGTGAGCTTCTTAAACAGTCATTCACATCTGCTGTTACTGCTTTCTTGTCCCTGGGCCCCCTTAAACCTTCAATGTCTACCTCTCCTTGATTCTACTCAAATGGCACCCCTGAAGGTCACATGTGTCCCTCCAATGGTCCAGTTGCTTTGTGCTCATCACCTAGTATTGTGTAACCATGGATGCTCTTAATAGCACATCTTCTTTGAAACTCTTTTCTCCATAAGCCTACATGATACTCAACTCTGAGCTCTCTTCACACTTGTGACTTCTTTTATCTCTCATTTCCTTGATGTGTCTTCCACTCTTCACTCTGGAGCTACACAATCTTTAGGGCTCAATATATTACTCTCATAATTTCTCATTCTTCCTCTGAAAGCTCACTCACTCTCAAACTCTCATTAAAATGTGTATCTCCCTGCTCTATGGCAGGGTGATGTTGAAAGCCGTATCTCTAGTTTTCACTTAATTTCTAAGTTCTAGACTTATATCTCAAACTCTTCCAAGAATCCATTTTTTAAAGATTTTATTTGTTTATTATTTTTTTTAGAGAAAGTGGAAGGTAAGGAGAAAGAGAGGGAGAGAAACATCAATGTATAAGAGAAACACTGATTGGTTGCCTCTTGCACGCTCCAAACCAGGGATGAAGCCTGCAACCCAGGCATGTGCCCTGACTGGGGATTGAACCAGTGAACTTTCAGCAAAATAATGTCTAACCCACTGAGCCACACCAGTAAGGACAACTCCAAGAATCTTTTTGACCAGAGAGGCTTCCAACACCTCACCTAGAGTGTGGGCAAAGCTGGACTGTCTTCTCTGTCTTTATTAAAAGCACAATTATCATGTCAAGGCACAATGACAACATGGTTGAGTGTGTATGCTCCAAAGCCAGACTGTTTATGTTTAAAGCTACCTTTGCCTCCCCTTGCTCTTACTAATCATCTGAAAGAGGGCAAATTACTGAATCTGCCTCAGTTTTCTCATCTTTAAAATGAGAATAATAAAACTGACCTCATATGATTGTGATGAGGGTAATTGAAAAATACACATAATGTCTTAGAATGTTCATAGAATAATGCCTGATAAGTGTTACTAAGCAAAAGTTTTTTCAAAACTTTTGAGTTCCCTTGGATATATTGCCTTCTCCATCCTACCTTGTATCTTCATCCCACATTTTCTTTTCTGAGCCCTTCACTTTCACGTAGGTTCTTGGTACTCCAGGCTGGGACAGTGTGTTTGGCTTTGAACTGACCTCCTTATATCCAGACTCTTCTGCTCAATTCAGCATCCACATTACTGCAAGAGTCATATTTTTTAAGCCTCTCTCTTTTTAAAAAGATTTTATTTATTTACTTTTAGGGAGAGGGGAAGGAAAGGAGAAAGAGAGGGAGAGAAACATAATGTGAGAGAGATACACCAATTGGTTGTCTCTATCATACCCTCAACTGGGAACCTGGCCCACAACCCAGGCATGTTCCCTGACTGGGAATTGACCTGGAGACCTTTTGATTCACAGGCTAGTGTTCAGTCCACCAAGCCACATCAGGCAGGGCTCAGCCTCTCATTTATGTGTCCTTCACATATTCACTATTGGTTATAAGAGAAAATTTTCCACAGTATAAATTCAACCTATTTCCCCATTTAATTTTTCATCTCTCACCAACTCAAACACTCAGCTCTAAGTGGGGGAAGTGTTCTATAAATAAACTATGTTCATTTCTGCCTTCACCTTTCAGACCCTCCTCACATTTCTAGTCTCTTAAAGTTGTCATTTACTAGCACACAAATGCCTACAGCACTTATGTAACAGGGTGCAGCTAAGAGGGGGGAGGGCCCAAAAAGGGACTTGTAAAGAGGTCCAGAACTCAAGGTGTCCAAGAAATATCAATATGTCCTCACCCCTTCCGCCCCACAGGTGTGAGTTGGGGAAGGGAAAAATGGAGCAGGGCCATTGAGAGCTGTTTTGTACAGCAAAGGCTTTGCAGCTAACCTCTGGCATAGTCATTTAACATATTTATAACTTTTAACTGCTTCCATAGATATGTTAAATAGCTGTGGCCATGCTCTGAGTCAGGGGGATAGAAGTGACTTCTATCCAAGATGTAACTGGGGGCAGATCCCCTGAGTTACAGTGCTTGCATGAGAGCTTGGAGATGATTGGCTCCATGACATGGGGCCACACCTGCCCAGACCCACAATGGCAGCTCAGTAAACTTGGAATAATACGGGAGTGCTGGCAAATGTAGCCAATTGTAGGAGGAGTTGGAAATGGGGCTGCAAAGGAGGACTGGTGCAGGGATTTAAACCCAGACATGGCAACCATTTAAGGAGAGGAAACCACATGGCTGTGGCAGTGGAGAAAGTCACGCAGCTTTGCCAGAGTGGGGATCCCCACAGCCATGTAAGAAGAGAGAGAACCATGCTTCTGGAAGAGTGGGGACCCCTGCAGCTGTGGGTAGAGAGAATCACCATGCAGCTTTGGCAGAGAATCACCACTCAGCTTTTCCAGAGTGGCAACCCTACCCTTTCTGCAGCTTTATGGGTAGATCCACATGGTTTTGGCCAGAGTGCAGACCCCTGCAGCTCTGGTGAAGGAAAGAAGAGACTTTGCCTGGAAGAAGGCTGAAAGAACTCTTGCCATTAAGCCAAGAGAAGGTGCCACATGGCTTTGGAGTAATTAGAGATCCTGCCTGGATGGTGATACAGCTGATGGTGCCAGAGGCCTGAAACACGAATGTGTGCTACTTTTCCTGAGTTACAGTACCCTGAATTAGGGCAGGGGGACAAGGAAGCACTGTGGGTGTCTGTGGGTATCCAAAAGGACTTTGATATTTTAATGGGGACATTGGGTCACTACTTTAAGTCTTTATAGCTTTAAATAAACATTTCCTTTTCTTTTCACAAATCTCTGGCATTGAGAGACATCTTTCCTCTGGCGGCAGACAGATGAGCCCACTAGGTGGTCCAGATGGTATTAGTATATTGTCCTCGGCCCCCTGTGGTCTGTAACAGTTTTTGGCATCCCTGGGTGGGCTAAATATTGCCCCTCCTTAGACCTCTATTCTGTAACACTTATACTCCAAGTGTTTTGTTAATGGACTTAATCATATGCAACTGTGTGGTACATGAAAGCCATTGCCTCCCAATAAGACTGGGAGTTGCTTGAGGGTAATGACTGTGTCTTGTGTTCCTTTATATCCCCCAGACCACATAACACAATGTCTTATTCTCTGTACAATATCAATAAATATCTGTTGGTAATTTGGGCAGATAATCAAAACATCATATTCAATATTCACTGTGAATACATACAAAAGGATAAGAGAAATCCTTGAATTCCCCATGAGATTTAGTCATTGCTTTCTATACCTAGTAAAGGTATGTATGTTAATAAAAAGGCTGGGCTTGGACAAGAAGTACATTTTTTCACTTTAATTTTAAAAATAATTTAATTTTTTTTCAATTACAGTTGACATACAATACTATAATAGTTTCAGGTATACAACATAGTGATAAGTCTACTACCCATGTGACAAACAAGGAGTGGATTTAAGAAGAATTAGTTGGCAAGGGAAACTGAGATATTGATAATAGGGAAGGAGTTAGCTTATTTGGGGGTTTCTTGGCATTTTAAAGGATCGCTCCTGTGCATCCCATAATTATTCATTCCCCAACTTCCTGTTTCCTCCCTTACATTATGCATATGTTAATTAACATTCCATTTTGTTGGAATCTGGAAATGTAGTCTTAAGATGTGCTTTTTATCTGTTGACTTAATGATGAATGACAGTTCTAAAACCTTCTTGTCTGGTTTGTGAAAACCAATCATCTGTGCCATAGCCATTCTGACTAGGTGTGATGTTGAATTGACTGGTGGGGGGATGAACAGACCCTGGCCAGACACTGATGTGCAAAGCCAGCCTTATTCGGGATGGCTGAAATAGCTTCTGTCTGGCAGGAGTATTCCTGCTTCAGAGCATACAGGCACCTGGGGGATGGGAGTGCCAACTATCTCTTCCACTACCCTCCTTACTTTTCAAGGGCACAACATTGGAATAGCAAGCAAACTGAGCATTCCTAAGATTTGTCCTCAAGACCAAGAGGCTTCCTTTCCCAGCGAAAATCAAGCTCATTTATGTTTTGTTTTATTTTTTATCCTCACCCAAGGACATTTTTTTCATTGCTTTTAGAGAGAGAGAGGAAGGAAGAGAGTGAGAGGAGGAAACACTGATATAAGAGAGAAGCATCAATTGATTGCCTTCCATCCCTACCTGGATGGGACCAGGGATCAGGGATCAAACCCACAATCTAGGTATGTGCTCTGACCAGGAATTGAGCCCAAAACCTTTTGGTTAAGGGACAACACTCAACCAACTGTGCCACACAAGCCAGGGCCAACCTTTTTTTAAAATTGGTCTTTGTGTCTGCATTTGCCTTTCAAGATTTTTTGTGTGAACTCCATCAACTTCACTGACAAACTGGGAGGTGCCCAAACCTCAACAGAAATTAATCATGCCAGAGTTTGGGGGTAAAAACGTTACTTCCTTTTCTGATTTGTACCACAAACAGTGGCTCCAACCTATCATTATGACTGAGAACATGTCATGACAAGCTGTTTTATTCTTTAGGAAAGAAGAACAACATCTTGCTCTCCTCTAGCAACGGCTAATTTAGAAAATTTCCAAGCTGGCATGCAAGTTGATTAAAATGACCTGGAGCTGCCAATTCTTTTAAAATGCAACTCAGTGCTCACAATCCCAGACCTTCCATAGTCCAGTTATCTCCTTTGCAGCTTGTTTTTCTGTGGGGAGAAGAGAGATGGGGAGGGGAGACAGGGGAAGAGCTATGTGCTATAATCTACACAGAGATTTAACATTATTTAAAAACGTTTTCCTCTTCAGCCTTTCTGTCCCCATGGATTTCCTTTATAGCCCCAGGGAGAGGAAAAGCAGTGTGATGTTTCTAAGTGGCTAGTGTGGATTTCATAATTCTGAGTACGGGGCAGGTACGTGATCCAGATGAAGCATCCATGTTGGAATTGGAGACTGTTTTGACATTGTGGTTTCATTCCCGGTTCATAGTTTTAGAAAATATGTAGGAATCTGTCCCAGTTTGAATGAACTCACTAGGTCTTTGTCAAAACGTGTCTGCACTGAGAGTGATGGGACTTTTCTTCTAGGGAAACTGGTGGATAAAACAAAACAGTAACAGTTTGGCCCATTCCAGGCCTGGGAGTCATAGGGCTTCACATAAAGGAAACCAAAGTAGCGTTAGAAATCAGAGTGTAGGTTTGCTCTATAAATACACTCAATAAATATCTCTTTTTTCTTTATGGCATCTAGAAGTGAGCACTATTGTTCCTCAGTGAGGGAGGGTGTTATGAAGGAGGTGTGAATGTGGCATGATTGCCCAGAGCTGCACTGCTCACTAGGACGATGTATAATTATTGGGAGACAATATGTAATTACACATTGAATTGCATGCTGCAAACTGTTACATGTTGGTGTTCTATCTCAGAAAGGAGAGAGCTAATACAGTTGAGATCATATAAATGCAGACACTCATTTGTCAGGGCATGTACAGTAATGAGAATCATTTCGGAATCCTGTTGCCTTGGCAACACATTCTAAAATGATGTAGATAAGGAGCAAGCAACACTTATCAATGAAGTCAGCATGTCTTGGGAAGAAAAGCTGCTGAAAACAAGGCATCAAGCATCAGACCAAACTGACTCTTAAGGGAATGGCCTTGTTCAAAATCAGGTCAAGATGTGAAATGAGGGGTCAGGCATTTAAAGACATGGCCATCATCAATATCCTGCCTGACACCCTGGCTAAACACACATCCTCTGTTGAACCTAAGGGACATTAATCAGCTTAGGCTCTAGCTCTTATTTATGGCAGCTCTCCTAAATGGATCATTTTTATGTGGACAGACAATAACTGGGATGCCAGAAGGGACACTCTAGGGTGAGTGAGGGTGGCCCAGCTCCCCTGCTTGGAAGAGGTAGAGCTCCCAGGGTAGCAAGAACATCTGGACACTTCCTCTCTCCCCTGGTCTCTCCTGGCTGACGTAAATACACTATCTTATTTGGAAATTCTGATAGAGTTAACTCCTTTTTAATGCTGAGGAAAATAAGGTGAGAAAGGTTAAGTAACTGTTTATGTCGTATCTTAAAGACAAGCCAGGACCAAGACCAGGACTTGATTTGTTCTCCCTGCCAGTCGAAGTAGATTCCTCAGAAACCCCCTGACACCCTACCTGACCTTAGGACCTGCACATTTTTTCCTTTTTGACTCAGCACAAGCCCTGACAAGGGCTTGCACTATGGCCCTGGGTTCAAATACTGCCTGAGCTGTGCACATGGAACTCTGAATCCAGAACTAGGCTCCTGGCGGATGGGGTGGTGGGGGCAGCCAACCTCTGTATGACCCTGGGCTGAGGGAGGTGAGGCTTCTCTAGTGTCCACACCTGGGTCAGGTGCCTCCCGTGGTTTGTGGGGAAGCAAGACTGACATATCTATCTGGGAATAATATTTATTCTAAGAATATCAATAAAAAGATTTTTAGGCTGCATTTTGAAAGTTTCTTTTTATAACAGTGAATCTTGTTCAGATTATGAAAAAATCTATTTTAACTATGTTCTTTTAAATTATATACCATCGAGTTCAGGCTGACTACATTCAGACCAAAACAATAACCCAGGCATCTTCCAGATACAAAACTTCAATTATTGTTTACATTAGCATCAATCCTGGACTGAAAGAATGAAGGAGCTCTAATTTGCATGCTGTTAAAGGCCATCTATAAAAAACACTCAGAGAAAAGGTGAGCGTATGAATTGCCTACTGTGGCATATGTTTAATTCCTGGGCTCTTACGCAGAGAAAAACTCTTATAAAAAGCTCCTTTGCCCTTGTTAATTATACAGTAACAGACTGGGGGGGGGCTGCTTCTTCCCACTATATTCCTTCATAAGCAACAGTTCTTTCCTTTCTCCCTCCCTCCCTCCCTTCCCTCTTTTCTCCCTTTCCTATCTATTGAGCCCTTACTGTTTATCAAACATAGCTCTGGGTACTGGGATATGAAGGTGGCTGAGGTATAGATTCTGCCCATATGAGGCTCCCCTTCTGGTTGGAAATAGACTCAAGGTTTTGATGACCATTCTCCAAAGTCAGGCACAGAGAGAAAAGAAATGGGATCAGCCCTGGCCAGATGGCTCAGTTGGTTGGAGCATTGTCCCATGTAAAAAGGAGGCTTCAGGTTTGATCCCAGGTCAGGGCACATACCTACGTTATGGTTTCCATCACCAATCTCAGTGCATATGAGAAGCAACCAATCTGTATTCTCTCTCTTTCCCTCTCTCTAAAAATCAATGAACATGTCCTTGGGTGAGGTTAAAAAGAAGAAATGGAGTCAAGGTCTTGAAAGGACTCAGGGAGCAAGCTGACCTTGCTACTGGGCCCCAGAGGTGTATAGGAATTTGCCAATTAACAAAAGAGGATTTGTGTGTGTGTGTGTGTGTGTGTGTGTGTGTGTGTGTTTGTGTGAGCACTTTCTAGGCAAAAGGAATGTCATGATTAAAGACACAATGATAAAGAAAACGAATGGTTTAAGGAATATATCTGGTTGCTAGATATGGTAGAGATAGCCCGCCAAAATTTAAGCTGTCCCTATAATACCATAGAATAGCTGCCCAGCCAGGAACTACATTTCCCAAACTCCTTTGACTCTAGGTAGGATCACATGATTAATTATCACTAACGGTTAAAACTGTCAAGAGGCATGCTTCTTTGTTCTGTTTTACCTTTCTGCTTATTTGGCAACATAAAAGCAACAGAAAAGGCAACAGAAAAGCCACAGAAAGGCAGTAACCTGGGCCCTGAATCACCATGTGGAAGGGTACCCACTAACACCTGGATTGTACTAACAGCACCATGTGAGTAAGGGGTAAACTTTTATTGAGGAAGCCATTGAAATTTTGGGGTTGCTTTGTCAGCAGCTGCATCGCCCTAACAAACCCAGTAGATGTAACAGAGCAGTACCTTAAGTGTTCAATGAAAAGATTTTGCAGTCAACTAAATTTGGGAAACATTGAATTAAACAGGTTTCATGACTGCAGGATGGTACAGACTTTTAATATGCTGAAGTGTCTTATGAATCTCTAAGAGAGATTTAGCAAAGTGTGTTTTCTGAATGTTTTTGTCCATGTAACACTTTTCTGAATACTTGGTGAAGATTGTAGTTCTGCAGAAGTCAGAGAAAAGCCAGCACACAATAGAGGCAGGTGGTGAGGATCAGAAAGGAAATGGGAAAGGGAGGGGCCCGAAGAGGCTGCTTTCTCCTGCCCCGCCCCCTCCTCCGGTCTCCAGCTTCTTTGTCTTCACTCAGTCCTCAGATGAATCATGATTTGTATTGTGCTTCTGGCCTTTGCACTCACACCTCTGCCTGGATTGTTCTCATCTATTCTACTCCTCCCTCCCCTGCTAAGTCCCAGATTTCTCTGTGAACTGTTTCTCTTTTTCCTTCAAGTCAGAACAAATCCATTCCCCTTTGGCCTTCAGAGCATCACTCCCATATCTGTTTTGAATGCCTTTGCTCTGTCTTACAGCATGGGCACTGGTTCATGCATTGGTTTCCCTCAGCAGAAGTAAGTTCTTTAAAGGAAAGTGCCCCACATGACTCATTTTTTAAAAACTTTGCATTAAAGTGTAATACAATTACAGAATAACAAAGTATACATGGAATGCGTATCTTCCTTGATGGATTTTCACAAACTTAACACTCCTGTTTCACCCACATTCAAATCAAGAAGCAGCATAACCAGCTTCCCAGAGCCCCACTCCTGCTGCATTTCAGTGTCCTCCTGTTACCGAACAACAAGAGGAGGTCCGAGGGAGGGGCAATACAATATTTGGCCCACCTAGGGATGCCCAAAACTGCTATACAACAGGGGCCCCTCCCGAAAAAAAAAAACACCAAAATACTAAAATCTCCTGGGCCCTTCTGTCCGCCGCCAATTGGAAACACATCTCTCAATGCCAGAGATTTGTGAAAAGGAAACAAAATGTTTATTTAATGCTATCCAGGCCTAATGCCACCACTAAAATATCAAAGTCCTTTATGTATACACCTACACCCACACAGCACTCCCTTCTCCCACTGTCCCAACTCCGGGTACCGTAAATCAGGAAAAGAGCACACGTCTGTGTTGCAGGCCGCTGGCACCGTCAGCTGTGTCACTGTGCAGGCAGGATCTCGAGTTAATCCAAAGTACTGTGGTACCCTCTCATGGTCCACTGGCAAGAGTCCTTTGTACCCAGTTCCAGTCAAAGTCTCTCTTGCTTTTTCAGGCCCTGCAGCCAAAGGGGGCACCCCAAAGCCGCGTGGGCCTCTTCTACCAAAGCTGCAGGAGTCCGCACTCCACCAAAAGCATGTGGCTTTCTTCTTCACCTGGCTGCAGGGATCTCCATTCTGGCAAAGCTGCGTGGTTTTTCCCTTTCACCTGGGAAAGAGGGGTCCACACCCTGCCAAAACCACGTGGCTCCCTCTTTCACCTCACCAAGAGGGGGTCCTCACTCTGCTGAAACCGTGTGGCTCTCTCTCCATCTGGCCAAGCGGGGACCCTTCATGTCTCGGAGCCAGTCTTTTCCAAGCTCCCACACAGGCCTTCTCACTCCGGAGAGCAGCCCCTAGTTCCCATCTTGAGTCCCTGCTCACTACCTTCTCACTCAGGAGTCCAGACTTTAGTTACATCCTCCTGAGTCCCAGTCCACTCACTCAGGAGAGCAGTCCTTAGTTACATTCTGAGTCTCTGCTAGTTCCTTCTCTCTTACTCCAAACTTGGCCACAGCTATTTAACATATCTATGAAACCAGTTAAAGGTTATAGATATGTTAAATAACCATTCCAGAGGTTAGTTGCAAAACTGTTGCTATGCAAAACAGCTCTCAATGGCCTGGCTCCATTCATCCCTTGGGGGGGGGGGCGGTGAGGACATCTTATATGTCTCTCCAATATTTCTATACACTATGAATTCTGGACACCTTTCTAAATCTTTTTTTTGGGGGGCCCCCCTGGCTGCACCCTGTATCACTCCCTCACGAGGACAACAACCATCCTGACTTCTACTGCCACAGATGGATTATGCCTGCTTTTGTAATTTACTCATAGAATCAGGCAGTATGTGCATTCTATTGCAAATAAAACATCATTTATTTACTCCTTTTACTGTGTAGGGGTATTTAGGTAGTTTCCAGTTTTATGCTGTTACAAATAGTACTGTTGTGAATGTTTTAGCTCAGGTCCATTGGTGAATATACATATTTCTTTTTAAAAAGAAATTAAAAATATGTTTATTGATTTGGGAGAGAGAGAGAAATATGGATCGGTCGCCTCCCATATGCACCCTGAGCAGAGATCGAACCCACAACCTAGGTATGTGCCCTGACTTGGAAGTGAACCCCAACCTTTTGGTGTATGGGATGACATTGTAGCAAATTGAGCCACACTGGCCAGGGCTACACATGCATTTCTGATGGGTATATACATAAGGGTGACATTTCTGGGTCATAAGGTACGTTCCGTTTTAGAGGATACTTTCTAATGGTTTCCAAAGTAATTGTACCAATTATGCTCCCTTTAGCAGTGTAGAGAATACCAGTTGCTCTGCTTTCTCATAAACACTTGCTAATTTCTTGCTTTTTGTTTTTGTCATGTGGTTATGTATAGTGGTATTGATACAGGGTGCAGCCAGGGGGGCCCCCAAAAAAAGATTTAGAAAGGTGTCCAGAATTCAAAGTGTATAGAAATATTGGAGAGACATATAAGATGTCCTCACCCGCCCCCCCCCCCCCCCCCCCCCCGCCAGGGGGAAGGGATGAATAGAGCCAGGGCCATTGAGAGCTATTTTGCATAGCAACAGTTTTGGAGCTAACCTCTGGAGGAATGGTTATTTAACATATCTATAACCTTTAACTGGTTTCATAGATATGTTAAATAGCAGTGGCCAAGTTTGGAGCCAAGAAGAAGGGAGTGGATGGGGACTCAAGATGGAACTAGCAGGGACTGAGGATGGAACTAGGGGACTCAAGATGGGAACTAAGGGCTGCTCTCCGAAGGGAGAAGGGCTTGGACTCAGAATGTAACTAGGGGCTGCACTCCTGAGTGAGGAGGGACTCAAGATGGAAACTAGGGGCTGCGCTCCTGAGTGAGATGGCCTGGGTGAGAGCTTGGAAAAGACTGGCTCCGAGACATGAAGGGTCCCCGCTTGGCCAGAGAGAGAGAGCCACGCGGTTTCAGCAGAGTGAGGACCCCCTCTTGGTGAGGTGAAAGAGGGAGCCACTTGGTTTTGGCAGGGTGCGGACCCCCTCTTTCCCAGGTGAAAGGGAAGAACCACGCAGCTTTGCCAGAATGGAGATCCCTGCAGCCAGGTGAAGAAGAAAGCCACATGCTTTTGGTGGAGTGCGGACTCCTGCAGCTTTGGTAGAAGAGGCCCACGCGGCTTTGGGGTGCCCCCTTTGGCCGCGGGGCCTGAAAAGCAAGAGAGACTTTGACTGGAACTGGGTACAAAGGACTCTTGCCAGTGGACCATGAGAGGGTACCACAGTACTTTGGATTAACTCGAGATCCTGCCTGCACAGTGACACAGCTGACGGTGCCAGCGGCCTGCAACACAGACGTGTGCTCTTTTCCTGATTTACAGTACCCGGAGTTGGGACAGTGGGAGAAGGGAGTGCTGTGTGGGTGTAGGTGTATACCCTAAAGGACTTTGATATTTTAGTGGTGGCATTAGGCCTGAATAGCATTAAATAAACATTTTGTTTCCTTTTCACAAATCTCTGGCATTAAGAGATGTGTTTCCAATTGGCGGCGGACAGAAGGGCCCAGTAGATTTTAGTATTTTGGTTTTTGGGAGGGGCCCCTGTTGTACAGCAGATTTGGGTATCCCTAGGTGGGTCAAATATTGTATTGCCCCTCCCTCGGACCACCTCCTGTTGTTCGGTAACAGTATCACCTTGTAGTTTTAGTTAGCGTTTGTTTTCCTTATGACCAAAGCACAGCTTTGCTGTTTATCATCCACTAGAATATCCTCTTTTGTGAAGTGTCTGCTGAATTAATTGTTCTATTAGGCTTTCTGTATTTTTCTTATTGTTTTGTAAGTGTTCTTTACATACTCTGATGTGAATTCATTTAAAAATTTCTCTGCAGCCCTAAGCACTATCTGTTTCCACATTCAGTAAAGTTTTTCTGCACAAACTAGTACAAAAAAGATGCTATCAGTCCTTAAGCCTCCCTTCCTCACTGCCACAGCCTCCTGAACAATTAAAGAGGGAGTATTCATAGAGGGCAAATTGGGATAAGGCTAAGAAAAATCTTGGGGTCTAGTGTGGCCTTGTCCTGCTGACTGTATGTCCATAGACAGCTGCTGATGCAATGCTCTTGCCAAGCAGTGACTTTTGGGCCAATCAGCCATAGACACTGCTCTGGTGGTGGGGATTCCTTCCTTCATTCATTCAACAAATATTTACTGAGCACCTCCAGGCACTTGAATATCAGTGAATAAAACAAAGATTCCTATCTTCATCAAGCTTAAGTTCCGGTGGGAGAGATAGATGATCAGTGCTAAATATAACAAATTCTTAAGTTGCATAGTATGTTAGAAGGTGCTTAGTGCTATGTAAAGAGGGGAAGTAGAGCAAGTCAAGATGAATCAGGAGTGTTTAGAGGGCAGTTGGCAATAGGATGAGAAGCTGAGCTTGAGCAGAAATGCGGGGCGGTGAGGCAGGCAACTATAAGGGTATCTGAGGAGCATCCACAGAGGACAGAGCTAGTGCAAAGGCCCTTGGTGAGAGTCTGGCTGGCATGTTCAGGACACAGCAAGGACAGGAAGTCACAGAGGTCACAGGAGCCAAATCATAGCAGAGTCTGGAGGCTGTCTTAAGGTGTTGCTTTGACACTGCATCAGATGGGCCGTTGGAGGATCTGAGCAGAGGAGTCACATGATCTGACTGATGTATACAGCTGCTGTGCTGGGAATAGATTGAAGGGAGCAAGGACAGAAGCATGGAGGCCCAGAGGGAGGTCTTTAATGACTCAGATGAGAGGTGCTGGTGGCTGGAATCAGGGTGGTCGCTATGGAGGTGGAAAGAGGTAGTGATATACTGGATACATTTTGCAGGTAGAACAGGATTTCCCAATGGAAGGGGTGTGGGGTGTGATTGAAGATAGAAGTCAAATATGGGTTGGCTTCTGTGAAACTGCCTGGGTTGGGTCCATGCTCATGATGACTGCTCCTTTCCCACCAGGCCTGGTGTCTTCCTCTCATCCTCATCTGGCATCCAATCCTGTCTCAGCCCCAACCCAGTCCAGGTAACCCTCACCTGGAGGCCACTTCTTTTCAATTCATCGTTATGACACAAACCCTCTTTCCAGCTCCCCTAGAGGCTTCACTAACAGCTTACTTTGAAGGCAAAAAAGATATTTTTTTTCTGCATTCCCACTAAAGCATTCCTATTTCTCCCCAAGGCCATATGAATTCCTCTGACTGAAGAAGAAGAATTGCCGTAAGTAAGAAAAGCACAATTGATTAATATTTCAAAGTAACTTGTTACTTAGGTTACTTACTATTTGTGCATTTCTTTCTGCTTAGAATTAGGGACACCTCTGGTGTTAGGGCTGAAAGAAAACCAACAAATTTTGTAATTGAGGGCTTGACTTTTATGAGAAAAACTGAGGCCCAGGGGGGTAAACTGAGGACTGAGGAAATAAACTGAGGCTCAGGAAGATAAATCTGAGGTCCAGGGAGGTTAACCAATCTATAGGCCAGTTTGTTTAGTAAACAGACTGCAGATTTTACACCACCAGAGAAATGATCCTCTATGACAACTGTTAAAAACAAGACAACAGGCCCAAAATAGAGTTGCATATGTTAAGCCCCATGTCACCAAATAGAGAATTAATTAATTATAGCTTCAGCTCATCCAGAAGTAGAATTTTAAACCAGTCAGGAGTTGCCTGACCAGTACTAGAGTACCTGTTAGGTCATTTGCCTCATGGACCCTGCTGTCCTGTAAAGAGCAATACCTTTGCCATAACCAACCTGGTTTTTTCTTTGTGCCTCATATAACTTCCTTGTTCATATTCCCTTCTGCCTATAAAAGTCTTCCACTTTGTACCACTCCTTAGAGTTCCTTTCTATCTGCTAGGTTGGATGCTCCCTGATTTGCATCAGTTTTGCTCAAACTCTTAACATTTTCATATACCTGTTTATCTTTTAAAACAAAAAACCAGGGGTTACCTAGTGTGTGAAGTTTCTGGGCCTCTCATCTAGGCTTTGTGCTCCCTTTGGCCTCTTTTCTGCCTCCAGACAGGCTCTGCAGTTGAGATCTCTCTATTGTGGTAGTTGATCTGGTATATGACATAGTTACCTTGATAGCAGGTGTGTTCCTAAAAGGCCCTCTTTGGGTCCTTTGTGGTAAGCTGACCTTTTGACAAGGTCTTGGTGGACTGTGTGCCTTTGGGAAGGGCAGCCAGCTGTCTTTTGCTGGGGTCCCAAACCCAGCAGTGTGGCACGCTTCTTCAAGCCTGCTGGAGGCAGATGGCTCCGCAGGCCCACCCCTCCACAATGCAGAATGTAGCCACTGTTTGGGCTATTTGGTGCATTCTTTCCGTCAGCCTTGGGCCTCCCTTATAATAGCATCAGTGTGTTTCCCTGGATTGGATGGTATTTGAATTAACTTAAACATAGGCAGGGCAGCTGGTTAGTGGAATGGAAAGTTTAGGCTGCAGATGTTGGCTGACACTGCATAATTTGTGGCTACCTCTAGTGGTAGAAATCCAAGCTTAGGCCCCATTTCCCTAAATCAGAGCTTGCTGCTTGTGTCCTTGGAATAAGGTGAATGAAGAAGGCAAGTCATGGTTGGTTGACTACTTGCTGACTGCATTAAAAGAACTTACAAATGTAAACCACGGTCACTATTAAAATTTACATACTCATAGTGTTACAGAACAGAGCCAAGGTGGATGTACAATATACTACTATTACTGAAAGGACCCCCCCCCCCAACTAGGTTCTCTATGCCTGTCACCAGAGGAAAGATCTTTCAATGCCAGAGATTTGTGAAAAGGAAAGGAATTACTATTTACTTAAAAGGTATACAGACTAGAGTTTTTTAGAATACCCACAAATGCACACAGTCCTTACTTCTCCCTCTGCCCAGTCTGGGGTACTGTATCTCAGGAGAGAAGTAGAAGTCCCTGGTTCAGGTTCCCAGCACCATCAGCTGTGTCACCTCCATGATCTCCAGTTAATTCAAAGCCATGTGGCACCTTCTCATGGTCCACCAGCAGGAGTCCTCTCACCCTTTTTCTTCCCAGCAAAGTCTCTCCTGCTTCCTAAGCCATGTGGCAAAAGGGAGCACCCCAAAGCCACATCATCCTCACTCTTGCCAAGGCTGCAGGGGTCCCCACTCTGCCAAAGCTGCATGGTTCTCCCCTTGAATGGCTGCCATGCCTGGGTTTAAATCCTGGTACCAATCTTCCTCTGCAGCCCCATTTCCAACTCCTCCTACAATCAGTTACACCTGCCAGCATTCCTGTATCTTTCCAGCTTTATTGGGCTGCGATCGTAAGTCTGGGCAGGTGTGGCCCCATGGCATGGAGCCAATCATCTTCAAGCTCTCATGCGGGCCCCATAACCAGGGGAAGTTGCCTACCATTTACATCTTGTGTGGAAGTCATTTACATCCTCTTGGCTCAAAGCATGGCCATAGCTATTTAACATATCTCTGAAACCAGTTAAAGGTTATAGATATGTTAAAATGACCATGTCAGAGGTTAGCTGCAAAGCTATTGCTATGCAAAACAGCTCTCAATGGCCCTGCTCCATGTGTCCCTTCCCTCAACTCAAACCTGTAGGGGGGAGCGGTGAAGACATCCTGTATATTTTTCTCATATTTCCTGGACACCTTGAGTTCTGGACACCATTACAAATCCCTATTTGGAGTCCCTCTCTTGACTGCACCCTGTTACAATAGGGATTGGAAGCACACAAAAATGCAGATGGGGCACTGAAGCTCAGAAGAGTGAAGTGAGATGGGTTTCAGGCAGTGAGAGGGTGAGAGGTAGAGCTGGCGTTAACACTGAAGGCTCCCTTGACCCCACATCCCATCCTTTCCCCCCTCACTTCCTGAGGGGACCCTGAGAGCTTCCTAATAAGTGGTGTTTTTCATATAAATCTCTGTTCCCAAGCCAGTCACCAAGCCTGTTCTCCGCCCCTGGAGTGTCAGTTACTGACTCAGCCCTCTGCAGCTGCAGCCCCTGGTCTGCAGAGATTCCTTATATCAATTCTATTTGCCCTTTTCTGGGGTGATGATGACCATCATGGAATGCTCCTCTCTAGGCTCAGAGGTAATGTGACTAATCCCTCTGATGCTCCTTTTTCTCTGGTTCTGTCCTATTGCGGAACATGACAGCTGGCATAACGGGGCTGGGGAGGGACAGGAGCTGAGCAGCTGCTCTGAGACCTGCTGTGTGTTGTGCCATGTCACCTGGGGAGTATGGCTGTCCGGGGTCCAATTTCCTCATCTGCCTGATTCCAAAATTCTGTGCTTCTCTTTATAAAAGTAGTCTAGCAAACCAAACAATAAAGCTAAAAATACCTCCCTGAACAAAAATATCCTCAATATCCACATCTAAATGCCTTTGTGACTTGGGCAATAGCATTTATGAATGTGATTATGAGATGCTAATATGGTGGCTGCTAAAAGTCGGTCAGAAATATTGAAGCAATGCATTCTGGTAGACTTTATTCCCTAAAAGTCCTCTAAGCAATATTTCTAATATATATTTTGTCAAAGATTTGATGTTCTCTGCTTAGATATTTCTAAGAAGCTCTCTCTCTAAACACTTCTTTGAAAATTCTTAGATAACACAATCCCTTCAATTTCATATCTTTCTTTCTGTCTTAACTGAAAAAGCCAGTTCACATTATTAATGACAAGCCATTTTGCAGAGTGCCCAGGTTAATAGAAGAGATAACTGGCAAAATATAAATGTGTAATACTAACATGCTGAAGATAAAACAGAAGCCTAATGCTGAATGCATAATGGGGAGAATGGAAGAAAAAGTTCCTGGCTGGTACAGAATTTCTGCAGAATGCACACCAGCTGGTCCATTTGTTCTTAACTTGCTGCTTTCTTGCCTTATTGTCAATTCAACTATCCTTTTTGAATCCAAGTCCTAGATTTCAGAGTTAAAAAACAATGTCAGTTTTCTCAGGTACCTGTGCAGTCTCCTGTTTCAACACTTTGCCCTGAGTCTAGTATTGCAGGTTCCTTCTCCTGTCTTTTCTATACCAACCCAGGCCACAGGGAGGGAGCAGGGACTTAAATTAAATTCAGAGCACAGTGGATTCCAATCCCAGTTTCACCACTCTCTAGTTGTATACCTTGGTCTCTTACTGTGAAATGAGTTACCATAGGTAAAGTCCATTGCAATCTAGTGAGTGTTCTGAAAAGTTAATGATTATCCTTAATATTTGTGATTTGTTTTCCATTATACAGTCTCTATCTGGAAGCAGAAGACAGGACTGGAGGACCTCTGGACATCATATCTGGCTGAAGAATTGTGTATTTACTTGATAGTCCTCAAGTTTAGTATCAGAAGGAACGTGGTAGTTAGCTGTTCTCTGTGCCCATTGAATGTTAAGAGGGAAGACACTTACATGGTAGCAGAGGCCACTGGGGTGTGCTATGGTTCAAATGGGTGTGTTCTCCCCAAATCCATATGTTGAAATTTTAACCCCAATGTGATGGTATTTGGAGGTAGGACATTTGGGAGGTGCTTATGTCATGAGGTGGAGCCTCACAAATAGTATTTGTACTCTTAGAGTTGCAGGAGAGCTCTGTCCCACCTTCTGACATATGAGGACACAGTGGGAGTTCTGAAGTCTGCAACCCAGAAGAAGGTCTTCATTAGACACCAAATTTGCTGGCAGCATGACCTTGGACTTGCCAGCCCCCAGGACTGTGAAAAATAAATGTTTGTTGTTTATAAGCCACCCAACCTATGGTATTTTGTTATAGCAGCCTGAATGGACTAAGACAGGGTAGATTCCTGAACCTCAAGAGAATCTCCTTCAGTGGCATGTTTGAGACAGAGCCTGGAACCAGCAGCCCTCTCATGTAAATGGCAGAAAAACCAAGAACTACCTTAAGTGATCCTTAGAATCCTTTTCACCACAAGAAGTCTGGGCTTCCCACTGCAAAGTTTAATGAGTTAGTCACATTTTATAAATATTAAAGAAATTTAATTCCTCAGGTTTCATTAGAAAAAGAGGGCTAATCCTTGAGGATTATGAGAAAACTAAAAACAGAATTGAGCTGGATAAATCACCTTTAAAAGCTGGGACTTTGCAAACTGATGTGCATTTGAGCTTTTCAGCCTCATGACCTTGGGCAGGTGACCTCATCTCCCTACACCTCAGTTTCTACATTCTATAAAATGGGGGAGGTGCCAAATTCTTTTTATAGGGTTGTAATGAGAACTGATGAGGCAATACCTAAAATGCATTTAATGCACTGCCTGGAATATAAAAAATACTTAATTAATGCTAATAATTATTATATTTAATTTTTTTAAAAGTTAATACCTCATTTAATTACAATCCTTAGACAAAAAGATTGCAAAAATGCCTCAGCATGAATGTTCACTGAGAAAGAATTTTGGTCTTTTGTTTCTCAATTAACCCTCCATCATTTAAACAATAAACATGTGATGAGGTGGCAGGCATCCATTCTCATTTCTCAGAGCACTTTTGAATGGGTAGTTCCTGAAGCTGTCCCTCAGAGAAAACCTCTCCTGTGTCTGTCTAAACAACCTGAAGTATTTGGAAAAACAAAGAAGGCTGGATTGACCTGAGCTGATTGCTTTGCAACAGAATGGCTGAATTCAACTATTTCCTCCTTCCACTAGCCAATTTTGGGGCAGATATAGTCTCATGAAATTTGATCGAGTTTAATTCTGGATAATTCAATCTCTGGGTATAAACAATCTGGAATGTTTTGTTGAACACCGTGAAAGACTTCCAAGCAGGAAATGGTAGCCTGAAGAGCCAGAGAGGGAATGAATCTAGCTTTTTAGTTTCTGGTGACTTTAATTGGCACATGGCAACAAACAGACTGCTGATCCCTGACACCCACCCCTTCTTGCTCACACAGTAAGTTTCAGCCATTGTACTCTCTGTCTGGAAGAATCACTGGGTAAAGTCTCAGGGATTAGAGGAGCCCACCTCCTCATTCTATAGATGATGAAACTGAGATTTAATGAGTTTGCATGACCAGCATCTGTTACTCTTTGATATTTCCCTCTTGCTTCCAACACAGTGCTCCATTTTCTTCGAGCAAGAACTATGAAGGGAATTTCCAACCATTTTCCAGTTTCCATGTTATTCACAATAAAACAGTTGTCTTTATTAAAAATGTGAAAGTGTCAACTCTTTAGATCTGGGTGAACCTATTTGTTTCCATGAGAGATGGTGGGGAGGAGACAGGGTATCTACCATCAGGGGTTTGCAGTTGGGGGGTGAGGGGGGGTAGTGGTGCCAATGCACAGGGTGAGGAAGACCTTCCCTGCCACCTGGTGGTCACCTGGAGCCCCAAACTGTCATTACCCTAGAGCATCAGTCTGTCCAGCTTCTTCAGCTGTTTGCTTGAGATATTTTATTGGTGCAATCAGCACTGATCCAGTAAAGTTTTTGTTGTTGCTTTTCTTTCCAGTGGATTTCACTTTCTTTAGCCCCAGGAAAGGGAAAGTTATTAAAAGCTAGCAAAATTCTATATTCTGAAAAAATATCTGCAGGCAGGAATAGGTCAGGATCTTATGGTCAAATGTTTGAGAGCCTTTCAAGATCATTATCTCTTCTTATTGTAGCATCTCTCTACATAAGCAGAGATTTATGGAGAAGTCAAGCTCGAAGTTGGCACCTGTCATTGTTATCAACTGGTCAATTGTTGAAGTTAGGACAGATGAAGATTCGTTTATTATCTCACTTATCACCCTTGTCTGCAGTCCAAATTAGTTCTCACATCACATTCTGACAGTCTCAGATTCAATATCATCAGTTGAAATACTAATGATACTTCTCAGCAAAAAAAAATGACTTTCAAGGCATGCATTATGGAAAGGATTATAATAAATTAAATGCCTAAACCGGCAGAGTGCAAACAATTTTGACTCAGATATAAATGTTTGCATTGGCTGTTTAAACATTTAATTTGTTAGAATGGAAGTACCACTACTGAATAAGCATGTTAATTAAACCTGGGTTTCAGCGACATGAGTCATCTCACGTACAGAGTGTGACAAACTTGGACAGCATGAGCCAACGCATGTTGATTTCTCATTGTCCAAATGAACACTTTGCATCTTTAGACCCTGAAGACATTAGTGATTTTTAATAAACTGTTCTGTCTTTCTGAAGTAACTTTTAGATGATGCTATAAAATGTTGTTAGTCTGGGAAGTAACTTTGCTCTTAAGTTTTAGGGAAGTTATCACCATAGATAATTGATTAAAGTGGTTACATGCTCTGTGATTTTACCTTAAAAATATAAAAATGCAAAGAATATGAGCAACCTCCTCAAGACCAGCCTATCAAAACAAAGAATCTTCATAATTATTATCATAATAGCATCCTCACCATCATCACCATCAACATCATGACCATCATTATCTTCACTATCATCATCATCACATTTTTTTTTTTGAACTAGTGGAATATCCCAGCCTAATTCTCTTGTCTGGTTCTGCTTCTTCCACAGAGTGGTAACACAATGCTGGTTAAGGTACTTAAGGTACTTGTCTTCCCTAAGCTTCAAATTCCTCCTTTGTAAAATGAAGGTGTTTTTATTAGTTGGGGGAGGCTACTCAAGGATGGCAAAAAGGCCTCCAAATACAGTGATTTAAATAAGATAGTTCTTTTTTTTTTCTTAGAAAAAACCCAGTTGTTTCAGACTGGCTGAGGAGCTCTTGATTCATTACCTAAAGTGCTTGGTGGACTGCCCACTGCCTGCAGAACCAAATCCAAGGTCTTTTTCAGTCTGATGCTAACCCCTACTTCTGACTTACTCTCTTGTCCTACTTCCATCGGTGTATTTGCTATGCTGTCTCCTCTGTCTAGAATGCCCTTTTCATTTTCATCTATTGACATTCTATTCATTCTTCATGGCCCATCTCAAATGCTGCCTCCTTCAGTAATCCTTATAATTTGCCTCCTCCTGCTGTCCTGTTAGAACATTCATTATTTCTTCTTCTGCCTTCTGATCTTTTTGCCTTTTATAGCATCCAATTCTGTTTGCCTTATAATTAAGTTAGTTAGTTATACAAATAGGCTTTATGTTCTGGGAAGCAACACACTGCATATTATTGATCTTTCTAAACTTCTTTCTCCTTCCATGCCTTGCCTGATATCCAGCATTGTTCCTTGCCCAATAAATATATGTTTAATTGAATGAAGTAGAAAGTTGCCATAGATAGAAAAATCCAGTCATCAAAATAGCAACCATTTGCTAACTCAAGGGGCCAATTAGGCAACAGGCTATTCATTGGAAAATTCCAGATGTGGATCAAAACAGTTCCAATTAGATTTACATCTGTGCTAGAACAAGAACAGCCTACAGAAATACTTGTTGGACCACCCATCCATGTGGAATAGTGTTCCACTCATGTTTATTAGAAAGAACACTCTTCCTGGCACTGCCATGATTTTTCTTAAAACCTTTGTCCATGAGCCATATAAAAAATAATTTAACTTGTATATGTGCATGAATGCTGTATAACGTATAGTTGAAGTCTATCTCTGTGGAATTTCTACCTCCATTCTATCTCAAGGCCAGGTTAGAATCTAAGAATTAATTGCCTGAAGGAGTTTCATTTCAAATAGAAACTTGGCTCAAGGGATCAATTACAGGGAGCTCAGAGCTTTGAGCCCTGCCATGAGTTTGCTGTGCAGTTGGGAAAACTCATCTCCTTTCTTCAGACCTCAATCTTCTTATTTGTAAATGGAACTTCTACAGTTTCTTCCTTCTCACAGGGCTGTTTGCATAGAGGATGGCAGCTTATTAGTGAAGCTCTTTGAAAAGATCATATGGAATCCTGTTGGGTACAGTTGGGAGGCTAACCTCCAGGCTTATGAAAGTGGATATTAAAACCATGCATCTGCTTGTTCCAGTCACTGGGTACACAACCAATAGTCCCTTATTGTATTTACAACACTGCAGGTTTTTTTTTCTGAAGAAAGAAATTAAATTTGTTTTTTCAAATTTTACAAATGCAACTATGAGTTAATCCACTTGAATGAATTCCAAATCATAATTCGGATAATGTCAGGATGGCAATAAAACTTGTAACGGAGAGCAAGGGTGAGGAAAAGAGAAAGCAGGAGGGAGAGATTCAGACGGCTCTGACTTTCTGCCTGGCTCTTTATTTTTTCCCCCTCTTTGCCCTTCAGTCCTGCAGCATGTGTAAATCTTTCTGCTCCTCTTGGTTTAAATGAATCTGGCCAGGTGGCATTAATGCTTGTAAAAGTAAATGGAAACTGCTAGGATGATAGCAGAGTGTCACCTAATTCAGGATTTTTCAGTTCTTTGTGACTGTCATTTTACAACTCACCTGTGATTGGAACTAACCTTGCTCAAAATGGTGAGGCTGAAGATATCTGAACATGATGCCCTCACCTTCCCTTCCTGAGCATATTTTCCCACTTGGCTCATTTATTCCAGGAAGAGCTTGTGCCAGGTCCCACTCTTGGACCTTCCAGTGTAGAGTGAAGACACAGATATGAATGGACAAGGCTCTGCTTTTAAGGAATCCTCTTATAAACTGGATGGGCTTCAGTTTTTCAGGGGACAAGGCTTAGCCCAAGAATTGACATGTAATGATGTAGTTTTAAGAGTGGGATGAGTATGGGGAAGGCAAAGGGCTTTTCGGGTGTCTTAGAAGTCATGCCCTAAAGCTTATGTTGCCTATTAATAAGACAGGACCTGATTGTACAATAAGAAAGAATTTTGTCATGTTCATATGATGACTAGGGAGGCCTTTGGGATGAGGTTAAATAATCTCTCCCTCAACACACATGTGTGCATGTGTGTGCACACACACAGAGGTGGTGAGGACCAACAATCATTTTACACTTGTCTTAATCAGAGGCCATTTGGTCACAATTTGTTCAAGCTGACTTAGGCAAAAAAGAAAATTTGTCTTACACTCCAGGAGCAGAGACAGTGGCGGGGCTCCCAGGAGGCTGAATCCAGGAACTAAAGAGCAATGAGGAGCCATGGCAGCCTCTGTGGAGCCTCACGATCTCTGCTTCCCTTGTCAGCTCAACTCACATTCTCTCCTTGACTGACAGGTTTTCTTAAGTCACACAAGCACCAAGCATAGCTTCCTGATCTGTCAGGAATCCTAAGGTCCTAGTGCCAGATTCCCCAAATAAGTGACTCTGATTGACCATTAGATTGACATACAGATGTCCACTTGGCCAACTTGTTCTAATCATGTGACCACTTTTAGACTAATCTTGTTTGGCTGGGGTCTCAGCAGGAGGATAGGGAAGCAGATTCTTGGAAAGAGAATGTATAGAGGCTAGAGAAAAGGGCATCTCTGATGCAACATTTAACTCCTGACCATTTATTAAGTAATTCTACAGATTTTCCAGGTTCTTTGCTTTTACATATCTCTCTCTAACTTTAATCATAGCACTGGCTGTTGGCCCAGGAAAAAAATATTTCACTTTACTTTTTAATAACACCATAGTTTAACTAATGGTTTAACAAATAGGGACTGATATAAGAAACATATGTTTCTCTCCTGGAGCTTAAATTACATGGGAATGACAGACCAAAAAAAATCCAAAACAAGTAAATCAAATAATTACATGTTGTGGAAAGAGAGAAAACAAAGTGTTGAGTTAGAAGAGATGGAACAGGAAGGAGAGGATTTATCTTAGTTGCACTTGTAGGAGGACTGCTCTGGGATTTGACTGCTTAGTGGAATTTGAAGGAGGCAATCATAAAAAAGTTGGTGGGGAGGATGTACTAAAAAGTATCTCAAACAGAGAAAAACAGTATGCACCCAAAGATGTAAATCCTTGAGGAGAAATAGAACTTAATATTCTTTTAATTCCCAACACTTTGCATGTTCCAAACTCTCCTATGTGTTGGATAATTGAAAATTGGAAGGTCTTTTTTGACAGACTCTATTAAGCTCTATTGCAAACAATTAAATTATAGCAGATATACTCATATATTACCTTTCTTAATTCAACCAACACTCAAGATTACAGAATTACATTACCATAAAATAATCTGGCCATTTGCTTGGAGATAACTATGTATATAATATTTAGTATTCTTGGGTCTTGAGATCAGGGAGATATGGGCTGGGTCTTGTCTTTGTGATATATGAGTTGTGTAACTTTGGCCTAGTTACACGATTGCTCTGTACGTCTTTGGTTTCTTCATTGTTCCATCTCAGTTTTCATCTCTGGCTCACAGAAAATTTTTAATGATAATTAGTTTATATCAAATGAGGAAATATATGTAAATTGAGTAACATAGTATGTGACACTCACTATACATTAAAAGCAATAAAAAAATTGCTCATATCTTTCATGTATATAAATCAAATTCTAACAAACTTCTTCCTTTAACTGATCCTTGGGGTATTCAACATACAAAAATTGTGTAGTGAATACTTTGGAACACATAAGGAGTGGATCAAACATAGGAAGCTACTTTTCTTTCTCTCCAGTTCCCTCAATGCAGAGAAAGGAGATTAACACCAGAAATTGAAGGAAATTCCTCATATGGATGGGATTAGAAAGATCACAGAAAACCACAGTCCAGAACCCACCTAGAAGAAAAGAACTGTAGAATAAGGGAGCCTCTGAACTTAGCTTTAGCAAATACCATGAACAGGAAGAAGGTTCTGGGACAATTGTTATTAATTGGGTTGAAAACTGTGTTCAGACCAGAAGAGCAAGTGCAACTCTCACTAACCTCTTGCCCAGCTAGGTTTTCTAAAAAAAACTTTTAGGTGACTGGAGGGATTGAGAATGAAATAACCAAGATGACATCAAGCAAGTTCCATACCCTGGCTGGTGTGGCTCAGTGGACTGAGTGTAGGCCTGCCAGCAAAAGGATCTCTGGTACAATTCCCAGTCAGGGCACCTGCCTGGGTTGCAGGACAGGTTAGGTCTCCTGCAGGGGGCAAGTGGGAGGCAACCACACACTGATGTTTCTCTCCCTCTCTTTCTCCCTCCCTTCCCCTCTGTCTAAAATAAATAAATAAAATCTTTTAAAAAAATCGTTCCAGACTTTGTGGGAGATACAAACAGGAGAGAAGGTGAGACCTTCCTCCCAAGAAGGAAATCATAGTTCTTTATGGCTGGAGTACGATTCTCCTTACTTTGGCATTTGGGGGATGTCTTCAGCTCATCTGCCTACTCCATGCCCAAATGTTTCTGCTGGGATGTACCCCTCATTAAGAACTCTTTCAAGGCAAGGTCTTCTGAGAAAAACAAAAACAATTGCAGAAGAAACACTTGCCAGCTACCTACACTGATCCTGGGCTGAAAGGACAACCAGTGAGTATTAGACATTTGAGAAAAACCAAGAGCATAAGAGAGAACCAAGGTTAACAAAACTCCTGATCTTCGAGGAATAAAGGACAATTCAGGAAAGAGAAGCGAAGTTAAAAAAAGCAACTATACTCATTGAAACACTAACAAAAATAGGCTGCTCTGAAAAACAAAAACCCAGAGAGCAAAGTTATAGTACAAAATTAAAAATATGAAATAGGAAATTCAATAAAGGGACTGAGCAATAAAATAAGTCCAATTAGTGATCTGGAAGATAAAGCTCAGGAAATCAATAAAAATTCAGAACAAAAATACATGGAGATGGAAAATGCAGAGAAAAATTAAAAGACAAAAACAATCAATACCAGAATGTCCAGAACACCAACTGAATAGGAATTGCAGTGTGAGGGAACAGAAACAAAGGGAGGAAGGATTTCTTCAAGTTAAAGAGAGACAGGAATCATCATTTCAAAGGAGCCACTGAAAGCCAGTAGAACTAATGTTAAACGATTCACACCAGAAAATCCCAGCAAAATTAATAGGTTCCAAGGATTAAAAAACAAAAAATCTGAAAGCTTCCAGAGAGAAAAGAAAACTTATTCTATGATAGTGGATAAGTAAATATGGTTTTGCCTCTTGTTTGCATTTCTTTATCCTTTTTCCAGCAAGGGTACCCATTTTCCTTTTTTTTTTAAAGGAGAGTTTTTTTCTCTTTCCATGTCATTAGATGGAACTATAAATTACAGGGCCACCCCCTGGGCCACAGGTACAGGCCCAGGACCCAGACCTGACCAATCAGAGAATCCTACTCTATGGCTAGAGTGATTAGCTCAGGGTGGGCAGGGACTCCAGAGGGCTCAATCACAGTCCCTTTCAGGATTTTCTGCATGCATTAATGGGCCATGTGGCTAAAGGGATGTTAGCTGCAGCTGTGTGTAGTTATTTTTCTTGTATAGAGAGAAAGCTTGTCACAGTAGTACAGACTAAGCCTACGGTATAGACACAGACCAAAAAGCCATACGGCTTGGACAAGAATCCTGATGTCGTTGTTGGGACCACAGGATTCAAGCCGTGCTTGAGGCCAGCCCCACCTTAACTTCCTGGGTGTGAGGTGATAAATTTCCTGCTGGCTGGAGCTACCTTGCTTTTCCGTCAAACGTACCTGCAAAGGAATGAAAATTAGCATGGTATCAGACTTCTTACTGCTACACAGATGTTAGAAGACAAGGCAGAAAAATCTTCAAAGTTCTGAAGAAAAATAATTTGAACCTAGAATTTTATATTCATTCGAGGATATGTAATGACTTGGGAGGTTTCCCATTTATAGAATTTCTCTGAAAGAATTCCTCAGGAATGTATTGTGGCAAAAAGACAAAATGGATTCAAGAAGGAGGAACATGTAATATGGAAAATAATATTGTGCAACATCATCAGTAAAAATTATAATTAATCTGAATAAATACTGATGCATGATACAAAATAGGCACAATAGCCTGGAACTAAAATTCTGAGTAACTGTGTCATGGGAGGGAGACACTGTTAGTGTACTAAGTGTCACATATTTTTCAGTAGAAGCTACAGATACTATATCTAGACACTGATAGAAAAATTTAATTGTCAAAATTTAATGGCTACTACTAGAAAAACAGAAATAAAATTTGTAATTTTCAGACCATTAAAGAGGAAAAAGAATCTCAATTAGATAAAAAGCAAGTAGGGAAAAATCAGTAACAAGATACATGAAAAGGGAGCATGCCCTGTCCAGTGAAGCTCAGCTGGCTGGGTGAAGCAAAAGGTCTCTGGTTCAATTCCCAGTCAGAGCACTTGCCTGGGTTCCAGGTTTGGTACTCGGGAGCATACTAGAGGCAGCCAATTGATGTTTCTCATGTTTCTCACCCTCTTTCTCCCTTCCTTCTCTTTCTCTAAAAATACATATATACATACACACATATATAAATACATAAAATCCTTTTAAAAAGAGAGAGAAAACATAAAACAAGCTGACAAGACTAAAGCCAACATAAGAGGGACCAGTGTAGTGTGTGAGCAGGTGAAATGCTGCTGCAATACATGTGCCATGAAGGCTGGATCCTTGTGGGTTTCGGTCACTTCTGAGTCCTTCAAAAAGTATTTGTTGAATGAATGAATTGTCAGATAGTCCAAGATTTGATTTTTTTAAACTCTTGTTTAAAAATTGGATCTAAATTAAACAATGCACACATGCTACATGCACGCACACTAAGGCTGAAAATAAAGGTATGGGAAAGTATCTCCCAGGAAAATGCTGACAGAAAGGATAAATACAGCAAAATTAGTATCAGATAAAATATTCAAGGTCGAATGCATTAAAATGACTCAATGACAATATTTTATATGTCTTTCTAGCTAGGAAGTGAAAACAAATGAACTGAACTGATAGAAAATGTCAATGAGGTGACCAGTTACAAAACTGACCTGCACAAGTTAATAGCCTTTTTACATACTAGCAATAACCGAGTAGAGAGAGATTGGAAAGGATAAAAGATCCAAATCACCAAAAAACCTACAAAACACCAAGAATCCTTATATAATAAACATCACAAATGGGCAAGTCTGATAAAGAAAAAAGAACTATAAATGGATATTGCAAAAATTACAGAGCAAAACATACAAATAAAAAGAAACAAAACAAAATCTGAATAAAATAAGAAATATACTTCCTAAGTGAAGTAACTCAGTATTGCTAAAGATGACAATTATTTCTAAATCAGCCTACAAATTCAGGGCAATTCAAATACAAATCCCAGAGTTTGATAAACTTCTTCTAAAATTAATATGTGGGGGTGGGAATGTATGAACAACTGAGAAACACTTTATGAAGTTAAAAAGGAAATACTTGCCCTATTCAATATCCAAATATGCTATGAAGTTTATATTTATTTATTTATTTATTTATTTACAGAGAGAAGGAAAGGGAGGGAGAAAGAGAGGGAGAGAAACATCAATGTGGGGATGCCTCTCTCGCCCCCTGTATTGGGGACCTGGCCCACAACCCAGGCACGTGCACCAACTGAGAATCAAACCAGTGAAACTTTGGATTGCAGCCTGGTGCTCAATTCACTGAACCCCACCAGCCAGAACCAAAGTTTAGTGATTAAAACAGTGTGGTTTTGGTGCAAAGCTAAAAAATAGGTTACTAATACAGAATAGAGGATCCAAGAACAGATGAATCAATTTATGGAACTTTGCTTATGATAAAGATGACATTTCAGTTAGTGGAGAAGTGACTCTCAAGGTGTTCAGAAAATTATCTATTCATTTTGAAAAATTAAGCTAGATTTCAATCTTACACTATCACAAAAGTAAATTAGTGATGTATTAAAAAGCTAATCATAAAATCTAACTATAAAATATTGAAAGAAGATATAGAATACTTTTATTATCAGGTTGAAATGGAGGCATTCGAGTAAGACATAGGCCGTAAAATCAGAACAGAAAACAATGATGGATCTGACTCAAAAACCAAAACTAAACAAAACCAAAACTATTCTATAGGAGGCAATGTTTGAAAGATATAGATACACAAAAGATTAATGTGTATAATACTTAAAGAAGTCATAAATCAACATACAAGGACACAGAAAAATGGACAAGGGATATAAATAGGCATTTCACAATAGAAGAAATATAAAAGGTCACTATGTATGTAAAAACTACTTAACATTATTGGCCTGGCCAGGTGGCTCAGTTGGTTGGAGCATCATCCTGTACACAAAGAGGTTAGGGGTTCCATTCCCAGTCAGGGCACATTACCTAGGTTGCAGGTTTGCTTTCCTGGTCAGGGCGCTAATGGGGTGGGGCCAACTGATGTTTCTCTCTCACATTAATCTTGCATTCTCTCTCCCTCTTCCTCTCTAAAATCAATAAACATATCTTCAGGTGAGGATTAAGAAAATACTCAACATTATTAATAAAAGGGAAGTGCTAATTAAAATAAAGATGTGGTGTCAAGTTTTACTCATAATTAGTTGGACAAAACGTTTGAAACATAGAAACCATTCAATAATGGCACATAGAAGCTTTTGGCTGCAAGTAGCCTCAAGACATGACTTAAACTGCCTTGAGGAATCAGTGAATTTGTTACCTGACATAACCGAAAGTCAAGAGGTACAGTAGTTCCAGGTGTGGTACCTTCAGAGGCTTGTAGTAACATTGGTGATGCAGATGCTTCCTCTCTTTTTGGTCTGCCAAACTTTAGCTGAAGGTTTTTCTTTTATAGTAATGAAAGGGTTGAGGTGGTTCCAGATTCTACATCCAGTCCCGATAAGGTTCAAAGGAAGAGGAAATCTTTTCTTGTGGCCATTTTAGAAGTGAGGAAATCTTTCCAGAAGTTTCTCCAGACATATTTCCTTTTCTGTTTTGTTAGCCTAGGACTGGGACTTTTCCCATCTCTAAATCTAGCTTTAGAAGGAGGTAGAGCTCACATTCATCATCTGGGAAGTTAACAATCAGGACTTCTCTAAGGAGGGTGAGGGGAAACTGGTACTCTCCCTGTTGATGAAAGAATGCATTGCCACAGTTGATGGTTATCTTTCAAAATGTAAAATTTGCACATCTTTTGAATCATTACTTCAAGCATCTATGCTACAGAAATACTGGCATTGCATAAGAGACATTTACAAAGCAATTTATCGCAATGATGCTTATCTTAAAAATTGGATACCCTCTGAATATCTGTCAGTAGTGGAATGGTATATTCACATAATGCAATACACGGCAGCAGTTTCAAAAAATCTCTAATCCATAAGCAAAAAAAAATCAGGTTATAAAAATGCTACATTTATGTTATCAACAGACATAAGCTACAACTATTTGCTGTAATACAAATGCATAGAAAAGTAACTTGAAGGATACATGCCTCACTTCTAAGGAGGACAGTCAGTGGTGGAATATGTAGATTCTTCTTTCAATTTTTGCTTTGACTTTTTTCTTACAATAAGAGCTTGGACAATAAAAACATTTAAGTATTTCACATAATTAAAATGTGTAGAGGCAGGTTCTCCAAAGCATGTATGGGCAGCAGTCAGGAATATCACCATGGGCTCCAGCTCTTTCTCTCTGTGTTTAGTCGTTCCTCAGTGTATCAGCCTGTCATTCTTAAGTTTGCTGCCCACATTCCTAAACTTTCTCAGTTCACAGTGCCCTTAGTATTTCAGAATTTTTGTGCCTGGCACCACTAGGCCAAAAGAAATCTGCAACATTTCTATAGTAGGTTAGTCACACCCAAAGAATTTAATAAGTATTTATGTCCTAACAACTTAGTAGCCATTTAAAAAAAACACATACATTGAAAGAAAAATCATTTTTATTTGATTGGTCAATAACTACAGTTACAAATGGGATGGGTGCCCCTGATGTGCAATGAACGACTTCTCAGACCTTATATTGCCCTCAATCCCTATTTCATATTGCTTTTCACACAGTACTTTTTAAAAATCACAGCAACTGCCAAAAACCTAGCTTCATAAAGATATGTCATCCAAAGAAGTGTAGTGAGACCTAATATGGAAACTGTGAAATACTTAAATCCAGTAGTTGGCATGACGTTGGACAGATTTTGGGTGTTACTGTGTTGCTCTTTAATTCTCATCTGAAGACTTTTTTAATTGCTTTTAGAGAGACAGAACGGGAGAGAGGGAGGGAGAGAAACATCGAATGGCTGCCTCCTATGTGCTCCTGGACTGAGGTTCCAACCACAATCTAGGCATGTGCCTTGACCAGGAATTGAATCCACAACCTTTTGTTATGGGACAAAGCTCCAACAAACTAAGCCACACTGGCTGGGCCAGGTATCATTTTCTAACACTTTCCCTTGAAACTTTAACCCCTGAGGCCTCTGTGAGTTTACTGGGGCACTCCAGGGGCCTCAGCACACAGCCTGGAGCTGTGATTGCAAAACGGTTGCCTCAGCTCCAAACATACATCTCTACACCACAATGTTCATGGAAGGAAGGATGTTTTCTCACTAATTCATGTTTTTTTAAGAAATTCAAGTTTACTGGGATATAATTTCATACTCTAAAATATACCTATTTTGAATGTATAATTAGAAGAGATTTGACAAATGTGTACATCTGTATAATTATCACCACAATCAAGATTCAGAACATTTTCATCACCTCAAAAAGTTACTTTGATCCCCTTCCTACGAACCCCCAGCAATCACTGATCTGCTTTCTATCACTCTAAATTAAATCAATTGTTTCTAGACCTTCAGAGAAGTGGAACATATAGCATTGACACTGGCGCTGCATGATGGTGTTGAGATTCATTAATGTTGCTGCATGTATCATACAGTTCATCCATTTTCACTGATGATTAATATTCCATTGTTTGAATAGACCACAATTTGTTTAGCTATTTACCTGCTGGCAAACATTTTTGTTGTTTCAAGTTTTGCCTATTATGAGTGAAGCAACTGTGAACACTGAGGTACTCTGTGTGTACATGTGTTTTTCTCTTGGATTATCTATCATTCATTCATATCTATCTATCATCTATCTATCTATCACCTATCTATCTAACAGTAAAATTATTTCCAGAAGTCACCCAGAGACTTTCACTCATATATCACTGGCTGTTCCTGGGTCACCCTCATACCCCTCATCCTACAAAGAGAAGTGAGGTGACCTTGAAACAATTAGTTCACCTTCTTTGGAGCTGGGGGCTGAAGTTCTCCCTGGAGCAACTTTCCTCCCCAAATAAAACTGGAGTTGTGCAAACACAAGAATAAGGGTGGGGGGAAGGCTCTTGACTATGCAGTCAAACATGTCTGCCTCTTTACTGTATCTGTGAGTATTTTTACTACAGAATATGCTAGTGGCATTTACTTATCACAGTAGGAGCCTGTTCTCTGACACAAAAGTGCTTAAGCGGATCTGTTGCCTACAGGTATTCAACAGTTCTAGAAATAAGACAAGAAGAGAAAAACATAAAAAACCTTGACAGAGAATTGCTCTGGGGAATATGGTATGAGGGCACAAGTATCACGTGGAGAGATTTTTACCAACTGGCTGCCAGATGTGGGCCTGCCACAGGCTGAAGAGCAGCTGGTCTGCCCTGCAGTAAATCAGATGTGGGAGGCAAGTGCCATCTGGCACATAAAATTGGCAGAGCCTGGAAAGACAAGTTAACTCATGTGTGAAGTTATTATTCTTATGGATCCACATGAATGGAGTCCTGGCACCTGCAGCACTGTGAGCTGCCTCCCCCTCAGGGCACCTCTTCTGCTGCTGCTACAGAGAGGCTCCCCTCCCAGGCCCTGGGGTCTCCTCTAGTCAGAACTGGCTGGGCTTGAGTGGCCAGCAGGTAAAGGAGCACTGGCCCTTTAACCAGCCCTCACTTAGCACATCTCCTATTTACCTCTCCTTCCCATTGTCTCCTCTTTCTAAGAGTTTATCTCCTTGCTTGTTAAGCTTCTCAAGGGCAAGGATCACATTTTTATCTCTAGTAAGTACTCACTTAAGGTTGCCATTGATAGGTTCTTGGAAACTGCAACTTTAGCAAAATAACATGTGATAAAACCAATTTTCCATAGGCTAATTGATATAAACAAGAGTTGAGTTCCTATAATAAATTTCTGGTCACAAAAACATCTCCAAAATTTGAAATAAAGATCTAAAACACTTCTAATATTAAATATTGAAAAATGTGATTATATAAATATATACATATATACATATATATATATATTTAAGAAAGATTAATAAAAACAAGTCAGATCATTATTTTCCAGCCTGCTTATTCCAATTCAGGATCATGGGTGGTGGGAACCCATCCTGACAGCTCAGGGTGCAAGATGGGCGCCCACCCTGGAGAGGATACCCTTCCAGCATAGGGCACGCTCACAGCCACCTTCATACTCACCCAGACTAGGACAATGTAGACACATCCATTTGCCTCAAGTGCACATCTTTGGGATATGGGAGGAAACCAGAGTGTCTGGAAAAAACCTCACACAGACATGGGAGAACATGCAAACTCCAGACAGTGGCTGAAGCCTGGAACTGATTTTTTCCTAACAATGTTATGACAAAAAGATGTTATTCAAAGACCTGTTGTATTTTATTCTCCACCTCTCCTCCTAGCATCTTGCCTTGGACAAAGCAGAGGCTCAACAAGTTGTGAAAATGTCCTTGCTACACAGGTAAGGACAAAAGGGAATTGTTATGACAGTAACACACCTTCTACTTTTTGTACTTATTTCTAGATATCTATTGATTGGTGACATCAAAGAAGAATCTCAACACATACATCTTTAGGTTGTAAAGCATGCCCTAAAACTCTCTGTTGTCCCTAATTCTCCACTATCTGCTACTAAGAATCATAAGCTGAATTGGAAGACACCCTGGGGGGAGCATTTTATGGATAAGAAGTACAGAGAGTTGAAGGACTTGCTCAAGGCCATATTGCTAGCTGGTGCCAGAACAGAACAGTTATTTATAATCCACCTTATTTCTGTAAAGGTTTAAAATAGTTTTGAAGAATAACTAAAATATAAGATAGTACAATTACTATTAAGAACTAAGAAGAAAGCAAATAACAGAAAGGAACTGAGAGTGAGGTCAAAACAGAATTGTATACCAAAAGACCACCTGGATAGGTCCAACCACAAACTTGACTCTGTCTACACACCTATACATCAAAACAAAAAAGAAACCCAGCCAGACATAGAATCCACAATGTGCATGAAAGAAAAACAGTCCAGTAGCTCAGAGAAGACCAGTGCTAGGACCGACAGGCATTGCCCATAAAGAGAGTACTGTGTATTGCAGCACAAATTCTCAACAACCTTCCAGGGTGCACAGAACAAGCGTCCCTTAGTATTGGACTAGTGGTTGAAGACAACACAGTGAAACCCATCCTGAAAAAAAGCACTCCATTGTGAGTGTTGGGAAGAACCGAAAACCAAACATAGGATCACCAGTAAAGGAAAAAAGCTTGTCAAATTAAGATGTAAAAAAATTTAACTCAGAATTCTGTGACATCAGGTGTTCAATAATAATTACTGCTCTTCAGTAGTAACCAGAGGCATTGTAGAGCCTAAAGTATTTTCAAAATCATCTAAAGTTTCCTTTAAAAAAGCCAATTGAGTTTCATATTAATTTAGCTCTTGGCTAGTTACTGTCATATGTTCTGGCTGTTATTTCATGTATTTTTGTTCTATCCCCTTCAATTAGATTGCCTTTTCTTTGAGGGCTGGGGTCCATGTATAGGGAAACTAGCATTTTATGTGACAAATATAATATGAATCCTCTAAGGCTGACTATAGAGGGGAAGATCTCTGCTTGAGGAGGGGTTGCTCGACTTTTCGGCTAATTATTCTGAGCTCCTGGTCAATTTATACTTCTCCCGCCACAGAAATGGGAGGGGGTACTGCTTTCTCCATTAACACCATCCCTTTAAGCTGGTTCCTTAATATCCCATAGTACATTTTAGACTAATTTGGAGTATTAAATAAGATCTTATAAATGGCTTGGGGGTAATAAGAGGGAAATAATTACAGTGAGTAACCTGAAACTACAGAATCTAATTTACAACAATTACTGACATCAATACCAACATGTACTGTCAGTATAATACAGAGACCAGGAGTTCAGATTCTGGAGTAAAACTACTGGGATCAATTCCATTTCTACTATTTATGAGTGTTTAACTTTGGGCAGGTTACATAACCTCTTTGTGAGTTGTTTTCCTTGACAATGGTACTTATCTCCCAGAGGTGTTATGCAAATTAAATGATCACTGTGATGGTGCCTGAACAGGGTAAATGTATACAGGCTATTAATATTGTAATGGACTACTTTTTATAAGCTGACATTTGATATTTAGATTATATAAAAGATTGAGTTCAATCTTCATGTAAGACTCTAATTCAGTGGTTCTCAAATTTTGTGGTATCAGGACCTCTTTACACTTTAAAAAAATATTTTATTTATTCATTTTTAGAGAGAGGGGAAAGGGGAGAGAGAGAGGGAGAGAAACATCAATGTGTGGTTGCCTCTCATGCACCCCCTACTGGGGACCTGGCCTGAAATCCAGGCATGTGCCCTGACTGGGAGTCGAACTGGCAACTCTTTGGTTTGCAGGCCAGCACTCAATCCACTGACCTACACCAGCCATGGCTACACTTTTAAAAATTATTAAGAACCTCAAATAACTTTCTAAAATATAGGTTATACCTATATCAATTTACTGTATAAAAATTAAAACTGAGAAAAAATTTTAAATTACTTAATTTAAATAACAATAATAAAATTAAAAACAATAATATTAATATGTATAATAAAAAAGAACTATCCTTTCAAAACAAAAATTTATAGAAAGGCTCATTGTTTTACATTTTTCAAGCTTCTTAATGTCTGGATTTTCATGATTGCTCCTATTTTGTACTATAGTAATGTGTTATTTTGGTTGAAGTATATGAGTAAAATTTGGTACCACACAACTATGTAATTGGAAAAGGAAAGACTATTTTACTAGCCTTTTTAAAATATAATTGTGGTTCTCTTTGATACTACACCAAAACTCTACAAGTTGTGTTTCTTGCAGTATGGAATCTGAAATTATACCAATGCCATTGATCACTTGGAAATTATTGATTCACTGAGTTATGCAGATCATGTAAATTTTGAAATATTGACATTTGTTAATATCACTACTGACCTCATTTTAGTCACTAGTACTAGATAGCTGTCAAGCTCACGAATTTTCCAAAATTGTAATTTTAGCTTGAAAATTTAAATTTTATTGTTGAAACAAGCACTGTTAATCAAAGTTACAAATTACTTTGTTCATTTTTGAGAGATCTGCCAAATATTCAAGTCCGAATAACCATGGTTTGTTTGCCCATCATTCTTTCAAGTTAAAATTGTATTCCAGGAAAAAGCAGCTTGTTCAGCTTGCATCTCAATCATTCTAGTATTTTTCTTTGAGACAACCATTGTAGTTCTTTTTGAAGCAAAAGTATTCTCTAAGTACTTCCCATTTTGCCCCATAGAATATTAAAAAAACATGCAGTCAATAAGTGTTTAGTAAAAGTAATAATTGTGACTGCTTCTTCAAGATCATTCTCGAGGATATTTTTTTTCTGCAAGTGCAAGAAATACAGTGATTAGTACTTTGGTGCCCCTGTCTTGATTTATGCTAAAGTATCATATTTGCACCAACCATTTCTTTTGTATCAACAGAGCAATTGTAAACAAAATGAAAGAGGGAAATAACACCTTTGTATTATTATGAAAATAGTTTTTTTTCCTTTTTGGACCTTCTGAATGATTCTAGGTGACCCCTAGAGGTCTAATGAGCATACTTGGAGAACCACATCTTTAACCTTATACCCTCCAAGAATCATTTCAAGCCCATCCAGAATCCTTTACATTTAGATCAATAGCCAGGCTCCTCTCTGATTTACCAAACCCATAATCTAAATTTTCATTTTTCTACCATGTTTGATGCTTAAAAGGATAAGGTCCTCCAAGATAAAAAAAGAGATCATGTGTATTCAGAGGGTTATGGTCATACGTACTGGGTGTGAACATCATTAAACCAGTATTCATAAAGAGGTCTTGGGGATAGCTCATATTGAACTCTGAGCCCTCATAGACCCTGGGCTACTCTCAAGCCCATTGTAGCATAAGTACTGCCTGGATTGTCATCCTACATGCCTTTCATAAGTGCTAGCTGTGAATGATGTTGCTGATTCAGAGGTGGTTCCTGGAGGAGAGATAGGCTGCTAGAGGCATTATCCATATATCCAAGACCCTCATAGGCTCCTCTCTGACCAGGAAATCCATACGTTCATATATTTAGGTCTGTAATTATGGTCACGACTGCTACGTTGGTCTTTAACTTGCCCAGAGCAGTGTTCAGTTGAAGATAAGAAGTGCAGATGAGGGCAGGTGGCACAGTGACCATACCGTGTGATAAAGACCTATGGGAGCCTTGGCTGTGCTAATAGAGTGGTCCTTCAAACCTGTATTTTTTCATTGTTGAAAACTATAAAAATAACAAACACTCAAGAGCCCCACCAACCAGAATGACAAAAGTTATTTCGATGGTATAGTTATGAACTGATTGTGCAGTGCCAAGGCCCATCCAGTCCTCCTTGTCTGGCTGGTTGTATGAGCGATGTCCACACGGTCAAGCAAATTGGCAGTTTGTGCCCACAGTCAGGAGGAAGAAACAGCAAACGACCCAGTCTTGCTCTTCTTTTCCCTCTACATCTCTACTACTACAGTAAGTCAGATTGATAATTTTTTTAGCTGCATCTGAAACTAATGCCTTCAGCCTAGGAATTTCTGTTATATCACTCAGTTCATGGTAAGAGCAATGGGCTTCTCTGATTAGTGAAACTGAACATCAGAAATGAATCATAGCACCTTTGTATTCTAGAACATGGGTCTGGGATGAATGAATGCAGAGGTCGGCCAAAACACAGCCCCGGTGACCCAATTCTTAAATGGTTTTAAATGAACTTAAGTCTCAAGACTTATGCTGAATAAATATCCCCATTCAATAAGCTTTAGAGAGGAATGAGGTGGTAGGATTAGGAAAAGAAAGGTCATGGAAAACACCTGCTTCTAATAATCTTTTGCTCTCAGTTTCCCTTTCTGTAAGATGGGACCACTTATCATTATCTGCTCTCAGAGGGCTGTTACTGTGAGCAGTTTATTTTAGAAAGTGCTTTGGAAAATACCTTACAACAAATCAAAGGCAATTTTTACAGGGACAAGAGTTGGGCTTTATACCATAAAAGAAGAAAATAATAAACCTACTCTATGAGATCAGCTAAGCATCCAACCAGGAAAGCAGGAGTTATGATGGCTCTTCTCAGAAAACTGGGAGGAATTGAGGTGCTCTTACAAGCCAACTGGAATAAAAGCTAGAGTGCTAAACTTTCTATCATTTGATAATCAGGTAGAGCAGGACAAGTCCTAAGAATACCAGCAGGGTGGAACAAAGAGCATGCCAAAATTTTTCATAAAGTTATCAACTAATAGGCTTGGGAAGGAAGTTAAAGGTTGCCTGGTTCAACTCCTAGCTGAGACCTCCTTGCTCAAACTGGTCCTCCCATGAGACAAGGGAACAGCCTTTTCTATCAGCTGATGGTCTTGCCTTTGCTTGACAGTTCCCAGTGAGAGGGAATTACCACTTCTTGAGGTAGCCTATCTCAGTTGTGAGTATCTTGCCTCATTATAGATGGTTTATTAAATCTCCTGCAGGAAACATTACTTCATTGAGTCAACCTCATTTCCTAATCCTCCCTGTCTGGATATATCCTAGTTGGTTCATATTCCTCAGAAGGCATACCTCTCGGAGCTGGGCATAGCACTACAGAGGGAGCTAACCCTCTGTGAGCAGCACGGAGCAGCAGACTTCTCCATGCCCCCTTTGGCATTCTCCTGAACCTCTTACTTGGGTTCTATGGTAGCAGAGTGAGGAAAGGAGGGGAGGATGGAAGGAGGGAGTATGGTGCTGATAATGCCTTGGTAGATGAGACAGGGCCCTGCCTTTTATTTGTAACCTTCACACTCACTTTTTACTACTCTGGGATTTTATGTCTGCTCTTTGTGTTTGTGATAAGCACAGAGTTAAACTTTCTGGAGACACTGCTGGAAGATTATATTCTACAGCTTAAATACTTCTGGGTAAAATCTGACAGAATCACAGCAGGTCAGAAGATACATTTTGGCTCAACACTGCATATTCCTCATCATGCAGGGGTTCTCAAAGAGTGGTCCTCGGACCTGAAGCATTAGCATCATTTGGGAACTTGTGAAAAATGCAGATATAGGAACTTACCCCAAATGTATTGTTTCAGAAACTTCTGGGCTGCAGCCCAGCACTCCATGTTTTAACAAGCCTTCCAGGTGATTCTGATTTAAGAGCCACAGCTAGAGTGAATGCTGTTGGTGCCCTACCCGCAGGTACCCATGGGGCCAGTGCATGCCTTTCTAGCTACTGTGAGTCTTGGCTGCTGAAGGCTCATGATGGCTCCCTTCTCAAGAGAACTGCCCTCAACTTAACATCAGGGCTCATGCAGTGTAACTCCTTCCTCTTTCCAGAGGCCAGTGACTGATGTGGGGGGAACAAAAGGCTGCTCCCTTGTCTCAAGAGAGGACCAGTTTGAGCTCCAGAGCACAGATGGGACAGTTTGAAACTAAGACCACCATCTTGTTGAGCTTTCATTCCCTGCCCTCTCCTGCTGGCCTCTCTCCCCTTCTCAGAGTACTTTCTTAATAAGTGATTTTCAGAAAAATCCCCATCTTGGGATGTACTTCTCAGTAACTTCAGACAACCACTCAAAGTTAATCAGGGAACTGAAGGATTTATAAAGATACTTATAGATACTTAAAGATTTATAAAGAGTCCCACATAGGTACATAAAAATATCTAGAGAATTACGAAGAATGTGATTTTTACTAGTTTTCATACATAGTCCTAGCCTGAGAGTTGTCCCATCACACGCATGGGGAGGAACACCAGGACAAAGGGGTGACATTGCATTTCTTTTGCACAGGATGCTGACCCAGTCCTTAGCATTCCTGCAGCACAGCGGCATCTTCATTAGTCCATTCTCAGACCTCCAGTGAGGTTGATGATTGAGGGCTTTTTGACAGATAAGCAGAATGAATCACAACGAGGTTAGGTGAGAGCTGAAAGTCACTAGCTGAATAAATTAAGATTCCATTCCTACCCACTCACCTAGCACCTCCAGTACCTCAGCTCTTTCTTGGATGGTTTAGTGACGTTCATTAGAAGCAACCCTTCATTCCTCAACAGTGAGTTTCCTAGAATTGATATGAAGAAAATTTGGTAAACTACAAAAAGTCCTAATATGATGAGAGACTAATATCCAACAATTAGCATAGAAAACAATTTGATGGTTTTATCAACTTAATGATTTGTTGTGTTTAAAGAAGACAAGTGAAGATTTAATGATCGTATAGATTATTCAGGGCAATTATTTGGATTATTTGAATTATTTAGCTCCAGATACCAAACTGGACTAGGCCACATCAAACCTCTGCATATATGATTTCCAAAGACTTCTGTGAATATCTTCTGTGAATTGGGTCTAAAATGATGCTGCTGCATTGAAACTAGAAGATGATGAGGGTTTTACCTTCGATAGGTAAGGTGACTTGTTTCATGGTCATGGCTAGTGGTCTTCCAAGTACTCCTGGAGTCATTAGACTAGCTGGGGTGGATAAGGTGCTGAAATCTATTGGTCATATTTGATTTGAAGGCATATTTAGCACAGACCACCTGTGGGGAGGTATCTTGATTTGTAGATAGAGTCTCTTGGCTATGGTGTGTAACCATGACCTTCTGTACTTGGCTTGGTGAATCATTCTATTCAGCAAGTGCTTTTATTGAGTCCCTATTATGTACCATCCAGTTTGCCAAGGGCTAGGGATAGAGAGATGAAGGACACAAACAGTCTTTGATTTCATGGATCAGTGCAGGAGATGGATAAGTGGAGCAACAATTATCCTCAGTTTGGTAAATACTAAGGCAGCACACAGGAGGTGCACTCTGCTCTGTCTGGCTGGAGGATGGAAGAGGGGGTGAAATGACTCTTCAACAATTTTGAAGGACAAGAAGAAAGGGCCAGCTCTGGCTGGTATAGTTCAGTGGATTGAGCATGGACCGCGAACCAAAGGGTAGCTGGTTCAATTTCCAGTCAGGGCACATGCCTGGGTTGCAGGCCAAGTTCCCCAGTGGGGGCCATGTGAGAGGCAACCACACATTGATGTTTCTCTCCCTTTCTCCCTCCCTTCCTCTCTCTCTCTAAAAATAAATAAATAAAAGTTAAAAAAAGAATAAGAAAGGGCCAAAGAAGAGAATAGGTGGGGTAGAGAGAGAGAGAGAGAGAGAGAGAGAGAGAGAGAGAGGCAATAGAATGTCATTCCAGGCAGAAGGATAGGATAGAGAGGTAAAACACAAGTAGATCTTTCTGGCTGAAATGCCAAGTGTGTGTGTGTTGGTGAGGGAGTTGGGGAGAGGAAGGGCAGCAGCAGGACCAAGGAGGGAGGCAGAGGGTCTGGGATGTCATGGACAGCACAGCAGACTTTGTCTTAAAGACAGTGGGAAGTTATGAGGGTACTAATCAGAAGAGTGACAAAAAGATCAGATGTTTTGAAAAGGTCTTTATGGCATCAATGTTTGTGGATTGAATGGTGAGTCCAGGGAATGCCATAAGAGATTTCTGCTGGAATCCAGGATGGAAGCAATGAAAATTTGAATAAGGTGGTATCCTTATTCTGTATCAGACAGATATTGAATTTAATGCCAGTTCTGAGTGACCTGTGGCAAGTTACTTTACCTTTCCAAGTCTCAGTCACCCCATATGTAATATGATTTAATGAGTTCTTATCTGGTAAGGTTGTGAGAATTAATTATAAATGCTTGGTACAATGCCTGGAATACAATAATCACTAAAAAATGATACCCTTATTCTTATTCTTGTTCTTATACAGCCAGCCCGATTTGGATAGTCCCTTTAAAAACAGGCACTGAAACAAGAATGTAGGCGGCAGATCTCAGGAAGCACGGTGAGGAAAGTGAGACAGAGAAGGAGTGGGCATTGCTAAGTGGGTTGCTGCTATGGGCAACTGGGGCTCCAAGTCACTTGGGGCTCTCAGTGGATGGGAATTGTTCCTGCATGCAATGGGAAAATTGGAGTGTTTATACATTAACACTTATCCCTGATTGGCTGAAGGATGACTATGCAGGTCTTAAATCTCCAGTACTTCCAGACTGCCCTGTGCAGACTACCAGCTTCTATGGTTCCAACACTGACGGGACCACAAGTCTTCAGCAAGTCTCAAGCAACAGAGACAGATGCTTGAGTTGGAAGCTGTCATTGTGAGGCCAGAAGTATCCACTGCAGTTGAGGTGAACTCAGAGGTCAGCAGTGGGGATGTGGGCAGAGAACATCATATCTAATCACCCTCTGATGGAGGATATAATTGTCCTCCATCATATCAGAGGACAATTAAGCAATATGTTGGAAACAGACCTTGATAAGTACAAGTAAGAAATATGGTGAAGTTATAACATGTATTTTTGTATTTTGGGTTTGGTCTAAAAACTGCAGTCCCATTCACTGAGCTTAAGACAATTGTCAGAGGGGTAGTTTTTGGGGTAATAGTGTCAGAAGAGGCACGTGTCGAGTGAGGTATTTGTGATATTGCCAAGTGTCATACTGGGTTGGCAAGTGAAATTTCTCTAATTCTGTATTATGCAGGCTTCACTTTGTCATGTTGAGATTCCTTAAATAAGTTTTGTAGGGGCCAATCCTGTACTCTGATTACAAGTGAATACTTTTTCCCCTGCTACAAAAGCATGTTTAATCTGGTGCTTTAAGTGATGGCTTTTAAACCTTCCTGTTGTCTCTTTCTACCTGCTGTTCACTTATTAGATGACTTTGAACCTGTGGGTGAATTCACTTGTGGGTGAATTCCCTTTTAGATGATTTCCCTCTGAAGAAAGGGAATAATAAATTCTCTCTTGAGTTATTGTATAGCTGTTGAAAACTAAACAGCATTTTCAAAGCTATTCTGAGTTGTTGCAAAGCACAGTGCCCCATTGAGCATTGAATTACTTTGCTTCAGTTGGCTTTCAAAATTTACAGCATTCCAATTATCCTATTGTTACTGAATTCAGTACTAAAGTGAATATGCTTGTTTACTAAAATGGAATTTTTAGATGATAAAAGCTTATATTTGGCAAGTGAGATAAGCCAGATATTTAGCTAATTATGCCATGAAATTTATCCTGGTTTTCTATATATTTTATATATGTATTTTTTCTCCATGTGGGTATATATTTGTATTTGGAGACATGCATCTGTTTTTGCTCTATCTTAGAATGCATTTTTCAATAGATGTTGAAACCACTTACATTTTAATTTTTTGAAGTGGTTTCTTAGATAGATATTTTATTATAGGAAGCAAAGAACACCCGAGTCAATGAGGCCAGACATAAAAATGTGAAAAGGTAAAGTCTGGCTTTAGCTTTCTCTTTCAAGGTGACCTCTTGCTTTCCCAAGGGTTTTCCCAGGTCCCTGTGCTTACAGCCAAGGTGTCCAAGGGTTGTTGGTCTCTGTCTCCAGAGGTATTGGCGGTACCATCACAATTGTCTAAGGCTGGTGAGTGTGCCTGTGTGCTTTACTTTAGACATACTTGTTTGTAAATTGTTGACTATACATGAGTGAAAGTGGAAAAAGTGAAGAGATTAAACCAGTGTCAGAACAAGGCCAGACATCTTGAGTCTGTTTCTTTTTCCCTAGGGGGCAGGGCTACACTAACAGTTATAGTACAGACTGGCTCCGAAGGAACGTAAGGAAAGGGGAAGATAGAATGTAGTGGGTTTTACTATAGGCCAGGCATTGTCCTAGGTATGCTGCATATATATTATATCATTTAATTTAATAAAACATGTGTTTTCTAAAAATGTGTTTGAGAATAAACATTTTTGGAGGAAAGCAGGAAGCCTTTTTTATACAGTCCCCGGTTCTCTGAGGGTTCCTGCTGCTGACCCCCAGAAGAGTCCCACCCCCTTTTATTTTTAAAAAATAATTTTAAGGACTGAATCATGTTTGATATTTTTTTAATTCCGAGCAAAAATAAGGTCTTTAATAGTCATATGTGTAAGGGAAAATACTGACAAAGAAGTTGTAGAGGTTTTGTAAGGCAAATTTTTGGAATAATGAAATAGTTTGCACAGTATGAAATAAAATAATGACAGTGACATTATTTTACTTTTGAAGGACAAAAGCAAGCAAACACCTTCCTTCAAAGACTGGGTGTTTTTTGACTGTAGTGTGGAATTATTTCTTCTTCTTTTTTTATAAATATGACCTTTTAAAATTTAATTGTTGTTCAAGTAGTTTTCTGTCTTTTACTTCATCTGGATTATTTATTCTTCTGCTCCGCATTCTTGGGATTGCTCAAGAATAAAGCTTTAGCTATTAGAATAGGAGGTCTACTCTCCTGGCACCTGGTTATCATGCTGTTGGAACTGTCATAATCTGGCCACATCCAATGTTTTCTTTCAGAATGTGAGTTCTGGGCAGTATCAGCTTGTCAGGCACAGGTTCAGCTCAGTTGCCTGTAGAAACCACAGAACTTTGCACAGGCCGTGGGTGGAGAAGCACTTGTGTGTGCCCACCCTGCTGTTCAGCTTGGAGACACCACTGGTTTCAGTTATGGCTTCAACAGGCAGCTTTGAGCACTTCTTTATTCATTACAGTGCCTCACACTCTATAATTGGTAATAAAGGAACATAGGCACTTCATAAGTGTAAAGGGCTAAACAATAATCAGGCAGTAAAGGCAATGCATTGGGACTTTTCCACCTAAACACTTTGTTTCTTTCAAGTAAACCCCCCCCAAGCAAAGAACTTTTGTTGCTTCATTTTTTTTTACTTTTTTATTGTTAACACTATTATGATGTTCTCTTTTCCCCCTCATTTTATTTTCTTGCCTTCAATAATACGTTTGATTTTCATCCTGGCCACTTACTAGTTGTGTGAATTGGGGCATTTTACCTAACCTCACTGTGCCCCATTTTTTAAAAATCTGTGAAATGGAGATAATGATAGCTCTCATCTCAAGGAGATAGATTGAGGACTAAATGAGATAATTCATGCAGAGTGCTTTTGTAAGGAGCTTCACTCACGTAAAAGCTTGTTCAGTAAATGTTAGCACTTATTATCATTTTAATTTTAAATGAAATGAATGCATAGAGTATAAGGCATAGGTCTTAAAAACTTTCCATTATGTCCATTTTCAAACACAAACATACAAATAGATTGGTATAATTACCCTCTCCCAGCACACATACCTATACTAGCACTGACAGTAATAAATATTCACCAATCTTATTTTATATAACAAATTTTGAAAGCAAATTCCAAGCACCATATCATTTCACTTATAAATTTGAGGGTCTTTTTTGATATTAACATTCCTAATATGCTAAGAACTCCTTGTGACTATGTCCTCTTAATCCTGAACCCTAGCTCCTAGGAATTACTATGGTTAGTAAAATCTCAACCAATGTTTGTTTAATTAGTGAAGAACAGCCCTAACAGGTTTCCTTGACTTTGTGGTGTATGCTACATAAATATCTGTTGAGTGAATAAGCAAGGGCAGGAATTCATAGAGTTTCTAATGTTTATGGAGATGCACATGTTTTTCAAAATCAACACATATTTTTAATACTTTGATGAGGCTTTCTGATACTTGAATCCCACAAATTCAGTATTTCTGTGAACATTAATGGTCAAATAACTAGCCCTTCTAAGGTTTAATTCTGATATTCAAACTACTTGTGAATGTCTGACTGTAGTAGGCAACTTCATGAAAAGAAATGAGCAGATTCTTCAAACACAAGACCAATCCTTTATTACTGTGCTTGTAAGTGGCATGGTTCATAGAAAACCAAATGCAATTAAATAACATTGAACTTCAAATCTACCACAGACTCAAAATATACAAGTTATACTTGGCAAGGCAAAACTTCTCAAACACTAGGTTGTTTTAGGTAAAAGATAAATTTACACTAAGTAATTCCAACATGTTTTGTTTTTTGTCTTACAGACATTTCCTTTGGCAATAACTTCCACTTTAGCTTTTATTTTATAAAAATATAACAAAATTTCATTATATACAAACATTACATTACACAATGTACAGGTTAAAAACACTAAGAAAATGGCAAGCTGCAAGTGAAATTAAAGTCGATAGCATGATAAGAAAAATTAAATACAGCACACATTTCATAAAAATTACATTAACTACATTTTTGTTCGCAAATACCAAACAGTACCAATGTGATTGGAAATAGCTTCCAACGACTTCATTTTAAGGCACATCTTGCATATTTACATATACAACACTGAAACCCGTCAGTAACTTAGGGGCTTCTTAGAGTGACCTGCGTATGTGTGTAGACATGCAGCGGGGGGTTACACATTTTCATTGGCTTCCTTCTTTGGGGAGAGGTACCTGCCAGGAGGGGACTGATAGAGGGGTACCCCGATCTCCTGCAAGTCTGGGAGCCTCCCTGGACGAGGAGGGGAGAGCAGAGTGACTGTCCTGTCATAGTCTCTGTGCAGCACTTTCTCATAGACGCTCTGCAGCCCCACCGTCTTTGGCAGCTGGGCCTGGTAGTAATTGTCTCTGCGCAGAGGATCTCGCGGCAGCGATGTGCTCTTACAGAAGGTTGACATCTGGGCTGGTGGGTGAGTTGAGGGATGTGTGTTGGGTGCTCCACATGACGGGCTCCAGCAGCGGTCAGAGTGGCCCAGAATCTTACACTCAGCCGTGCACGCCCACAGTCCTAACATAAAAGAGAAAAAAAGACAGCACAATTATTACTGAGATTGGTACGCCTCCATTTTCAGAACGTCAGAAAGGGTCATGGTGGCTGAAAAGGAAAACCTGTAGGAAGATGAACGCCAGTGACTCAAAATTTGAAAGGAATATTGTTTCCTGTAAAGCCACCTAACTCCAAGTTGGCATAGCTTCTTTTGCTGGAAAGAAAAAAAAAGAAAGGAAAGAAAGGAAGGAAAGGAAGGAAGGAAGGAAGGAAGGAAGGAAGGAAGGAAGGAAGGAAGGAAGGAAGGAAGGAAGGAATAAACAGAAAAAGCATTGTTTTCTAGCCTTGCCCCTGCCTACCAGTATGCAGCTGTGCTTAATTCAAGTGGTGGAGCTGCTCCAACCTCTTGTTTTAAAATTCACTGGGTGAGACCTGCTGGATTCATAACTCCAGTACTGAAAAAAGTGGGGAAGAGGAAGTGGGATTGGGAATGGAGATTGAGAAGAGGGGTAAAGTGGCCAAAAGGGAGGGAGAGGAGGAACGTTGAACTTGGCAGGAAAGAAGAGTCCTCACCACTCTGCATGTGGTTGATGAGATCCTTTTTCAGAGCATCCCCGCTGATGTCGGAGTCGCTGTCGTTGAAATCACTGTCCCCTTTGCCACTATCTTTGCCGCTGAACTTCTCCGCTTCTCGGCCCGAGATGGTGTTGAAAGAGTGTCCTTTCCAGACCGCCACAGGGGGCGCCGGCTCCTTTCCGAAGCCAGGAGAGGCACCATAGGGCTGCAGCAGGGAATGGGGGGAAGCGCAGGACCGGGGGACGGGGGGGGGGGCGGCGAGGGGGGGGTGAGCGGGTGGGGGTGAGGGTTGGACAAGAAACAAAACAAAACGAAACAAAACAAAAAGAAAACAAGTGCGAGAAGTTAGGTTTCTATTGCTCACGCCCACCCAGACCCTTCCAGTCTCTTCCCCCAGTCTGTCCGCGGAGCAGGATAAGGGGCACCCAGCGGAAGGAAGGCCTCACCTCGGCGTGAGCGCCGCGGAGCCGCTGCTGCCCCTCGAAGTGACAGGAGCTTTCCCCTGTGGCGCTGCCGCCCTCGGAGCCCGGCACTTCGGCCGCCGCGACCGCGGGCGGGGGCGCGTCGGCCGCGGGGCTGCCAAAAGGCGCTTTGCCGCTGCCAGGAAAGGTGAGCACGTCGAACATGTTGGGCCTGGGCCCGGCTCCCCGGGCGGCCTCCTCCGGGGAACCAGGAGCCGAGGCACCGCCGCCCGCCGCCCCGGGCCGCTCTTCCCGGCGGGGCCCCCCTTTGCGCACCTCCTTCTTGCGGCGATTGCAGGTGGTGGCGATGGCGATGATGGCGGCCAGCAGCAGTGTGCAGCTCCCAGCCAGCACGATTATGACGATCAGCGGCGTATCCCATTGCAGCGCCGGCCCTGACTCCGCGAGCCTCGAGCCCGGAGGACCGGAGCGCTCCGGACTCCCGGCACTGGCGGGCGCCACCTGCCCAAGCCCGTCTCCTGCTGTCACCACGAAACTGACTGTGGCAGTGGTGGAAAGCGGGGGACTGCCGCCGTCGGATACGACTAGCAGCGCCCGAAACACTCGGCCCGGCGGCTCGTGGGAGAGATCGTCAGCGAGCACGATCTCCCCCGTGCGGCGGTCGATGGCGAAGGATTCTCGCGGCTCCTGCTGTACGAGGTCGAATGCCAGCTCCCCGTTAGCACCTTCATCTGCGTCCCGGGCCTGCACGTGAGCCACGGCTGTGTCCCTTGCAGTGCGTTCGGGAACTGCCACTTCCAGGGAGCCGTTGGCTGGCGCCGGGTGCACCAGGACCGGCGCATGGTCGTTCTGGTCCAGTACCCGCACTTGCACCAGTGCGCTGCTGGAGAGCTGAGGGGAGCCACCATCGCTCGCGTGGATGCGCACGTCGAGCTGGCGCAGGGTCTCATAGTCGAAGCTGCGCAGAGCATAGATGGCTCCGGTAGCCGGGTCCACTGAGACATAGGTGGACACAGCACCCCCAGCGCGGCCCACCTCGGCCTCCAGCAGACGGTAGGTGACCTGACCGTTACGGCCCAGGTCCGGGTCCCTGGCGGCCACTGTGGCCAAGTAGGCGCCAGGCGGGTTGTTTTCGCGCACCGACACCTCGTAGACCCTCTGCGTGAACAGAGGCGCGTTGTCGTTCTCGTCACCCACGCGCACCGTGTAGGGCCTCACGGTACGTAGTGGGGGCGAGCCGCGGTCCTCGGCTACCAGAGTGAGGTTGTACTCGGCGATGCGCTCGCGGTCCAAGGATGCCGCCGTCACCACCAGGTAGCTGCCCGCGTAGGCAGGCTGCAGCCGGAAGTGCTCGTGCCCGTAGAGGGCGCAGCGCACCTGCCCATTGGGGCCTGAGTCCCTGTCCGAGGTGCTGACCAGCGCCACCAGGCTCTCGCGCGCCGCCCCCTCTGGCACCAGGGAGATGGCTCCCGCCTCTGGCGTCTCGGACCCGGTGGAGGAGGTCGTGTCCGCCCCTCCGAAAGCTGCGGCGGCGGCGGCGAAGGGCGAGGCGGCAGGCGCGCCTGGAGCCGCCAGTGGGGTGATGGCGATGTCCGGTGCGTTGTCATTGACGTCTCGGATGCGCACGATGACCTTGCAGGTGGCGGCGCGAGGCCCCGGGCCACGGTCCTGCGCCCGCACGTCCAGCTCGTATGTGTCCTGGCGCTCGTAGTCCACGGGTCCAGCGAGGGTGAGTCGTCCCGAGCGGGGGTCGAGGCGGAAGAGCCGGCGTGCCTCTGGTGGGGTGCGGGCGCCAAAGGAGAACACCACGTCGCCGTTGGGACCCTCGTCGGGGTCCGCCGCGTCCAGGTCGAGTAGCAGCGAGCCCACGGGTGCGTCCTCTGCCAGCTCCACCTCTGCCACGGCGCCCTGCGGGAAGGCCGGGCTGTGGTCGTTGGCGTCCAGCACGCGCACGCTGAGGGCGGCCGTAGAGGAGCGCGGCGGGCGGCCTCCGTCCTGGGCCACCAGCTCCAGGCTGTACGTGGCCTGGCTCTCGCGGTCCAGCTCCTGCAGTAGCACCAGGTCGGCACACTGGGCACCGTCCGCGCGTGTCTGCAGTTCAACGCGAAAGGGGCTGTGAGGCTCTGCCAGGCGAACGCTCTGCAGCCCGTTGGCGCCCACGTCCTCGTCTACCGGCACCTCCAGGGGGATTCGAGTGCCCACGGCCGCGCCCTCGGACACCTCTACAGGGATCTGGGCCCGGGGGAAGCGCGGCGCGTGGTCGTTGACGTCCCTCACCTCCACCTCCACGTGCACAAGCCGGAACTGCTCCTGTGAGAAGCTGACCACGTCGAAGGCCAGCACGCACTGTGGGGCCGGGCCGCAGAGCCGCTCGCGGTCCAGGCCCGCGTCCCCGACGGTCAGCTGCCCGTCGCCCTCTCGCACCCGTAGCAGGGAGCTGTTGAATTGCTTCATCAGGCGGAAGCTTGTGTCTCCAGACACTTTCATATGCAGGTCCTCAGCCAGGGTCCCGATGACCGTGCCGGGGGCGTCCTCCTCGAAGGTGCTGTATCGCACTGTCTTGCTCTGAGCCACTGAGAGCACCCAGCAGAGGCTGAAGAGCTGCAAGGGTAAAAGGCACGGACTATCCCCGCGCCTTACTGGACTCATGCTGCCAGCCCCAAGTGCTATTCCAAAAGGTTGAAGAAAAGATTCCTTTCTGGTTTGCAGGTCCGGACTCGAGTCCCAGGAGCCTCGGGAGCACGCTCTTCGCGAGCTCCGTGCGGGAGAAGTCTGGCTGGCTGCAGCTCCTCCGCTCCTGCGGGCTTTGAGGACGCGGGCGGACCCGCCCTCACTCGGCACCTTTTCCTCCCTCTTCCCGGCTGGTGCTGCGCGGTCGCGCGCCGCCTCCGCTTTTTGAGCAGCCGATATGCAAATAACCCGAGCCAAGCAGCCAATGGCGATCTTCTCCTCCCGCCACTGCCACGCCCGCCTCTGACAATCCCTTTAATGTGGAAAGGCTTCGTGTGGAAAACGAAAGGAAAATTAGGGAATCTTTCCTTTGTTTCACTCCGTTTGCTTTTCCTTTTCTGCGTGTAGAGGAGTTGGCGCAGGTTTCATTTATTGTGGCTCTCGGTACCAGCTGCTTGATCTAAGAGTAAACACGCTGGGATTTCGCCAGGGAGGCTCGGGACCCCCCACCCAGTCCCTGCGTTGTGCACCTCGGAGGCCTCCCAGCGCTCGCAGCCCCCTCCAAAGACTTCCTCTGTGAGGTTATGCTCGCCTTCCTCCCCAGGTTCCCACGGCGCCCTGAATAGCCTCTCGATTCCAAAAGAAGGGAAATCTGATTTTATTCAAATTTGTGTATGCAATTGTGTTTTTCTCGCGTGAGCCCCGGTGATCAGAGTTGCCCTTTCCCTTTCAGAAAAGAGCCTGGCGATGTGTTAGTATGCATGTCACTGTCCAAATGGCTTTCTTAAGCCTTGGGCGCTGACAGGGAAGGAAAAAAGTTCCAAATAGGATTTAGCATAAGCTTGAGGAGATTTGGAAAGGTTTCAAAGATCAGACTGTATCAAAGGCTTATGAAGCCCTCGTTAGCAGTGGAAATAGAATGGTGTGGCAGGCGATCCCACTGGAGGCCCCAATGTCTGTATTATTTCACTGTGACAAGCTAAGGGAAGAGAACGTTAAACAGTTTCCACAGTGGAGTTGGACTAACTTGAATATAATGAGCAAACGCCACATGTATCCATTATGTTCCTCTATTCATTCCCAATCACTGCCATAACTCTCTGGCTAAACGGTGATGGACGCTGAATTCCACACAATACCCGACTCGTATTAAAGTGCATTTAGAGAACTTTCCCTCCTGATGCCTTGTTCCGCCTATTTAGAGGATTTTCTTTCTGTTTTAATAGGGCCGCTCTGGGAAGCAACACTCATCCTTCTCCAGAAGAACAAAATCACAGTATGACCTTGAAACCTGGCACGAACCTGGGGGAACTTAACCATCTGCCTAAGAAAGTGTTGAGCTTCAGCATTGCCAAGCTCTGGGCTGGGTGTGTTCCGGGTCTGGTCAGCCATGGTGCTGACCCCACAGGGATCCCCCTCCAGTATCTCTGAAGATTAGGGAGATGGGGCTTTGAACAGGACCAAGAGGAATTCTTACTGATTCTTGTTGAAGAGCTTTATTGGGCAAGCTATGAAAATGTACTCGAAAGAGGAAAGGTAACAACAAAAGTCACATACTAGAACATTAAAAAAAAAGACGTTTGATTTGGTAATCAAACTACATTCAGTAAGCATTCTTCTATCTTAATTTCAGTCCTGCTCTCAGCAACCTATCTCTCAAACCCGAGGGAATGTGTCCTGTCCCCACTCTCCCCCGGCCAAAGACACAGTATTCTTCCTAGAATAAGGAGACAGAGCAGAGAGCTGGGTGGGTCGTGGGGGTGGCAGAGAACGAAGGAGGCGCTTGCGTGGGAGCAGACAAATGTAGTCCCCGCCATGAATAAATAAAAGCTTTTAGGAGATTGGGGGAGGCGGTGGATAATTGGAAGCTTCCTCTGAGCGGTCACGCCTCTCGGTTCCCTTCCCCACCTTCTCCGCCTCGCAGCCGTAGGAATACTAAACGAGGAGTCCAGGCAACTGCAGCCGCGCAGGGCCACTGAAAGGGCGATTTCTTCTAGAGGATCCCGATTTTCAGCATCTCTTCCACTTTTCCCCCCTCTCCTAATGCCATTCAATGGCAAGCTCCGTCTCTGCTCGCACCCAAGAGATATTTCTCGGAGGGTTCTGAGCAGCCCAAAGAACTTTCTGTCTTCTTTTTGGACCCCACAACTTTTCCACCTGGCCTGGGGCCTGCTGGTGACCCTTGGCGCCCCCAGGGTCCGGCCTTTCCTCCTGACCCGCATTTTCGTGTCTTTCCGGAGCGGAAGGGATTCAGAACTCGGCAGTCGGGCAGCGGCTTCCCCAGTGCAGCCCCGGGGGTCAGGCCTGCGCTGCACGCTGCTGCTGAGCCGAGAACACCGAGAGGAGGGGAAGGAGGGAGAGGGCAGTGGGACCGGAGTCACCGAGAAAGGGTTTCTACATGCTGTTCCCATGACTAGACACTTGCCAAGAGCCTGACCACAGTGGCTGCGAGCGGCACCCCACACCTGAGCCCCTTGCGCCTCCACGCCTCTCAGTCCCGGGCTGGAGCGCAGGGAGCTCAGCGGCTCGCTGCTTATTATTATTTTTTTTCCCTTGGCGGGAGAATCGGAACTACCTAACATTTTTACTCAAAACACTTCCATGTCATCTTTCACATTCTCAAGACAAATGAACTAGGTATGTGTTGAGGGAGGGGTGTGGGAAGGCCAGCAGCGGGTCCAAAGCCTTTAACCCTCCGCCAACGCCTCGGCGACTCGGAAGTGGCCACGGCGGCGGTGGCGCCCGCCACGCGGGGCGCGGGGCGCGGGGCGCGGGGCGGGGGTCTGGGGCCCGGGGCGGGGGTCTGGGGCGGGAGCGCGGAGCGGGGCTGAAACCTTTCCCGGCCGGCGCAGAGGTGCGAAGGCCCGAGAGCCGAGCGAGCGCCGGCCCCCGCTGCCTGCAGCCTCCAGATTCCGAAAACACGACTTGAAACGGCGCAGCGGCGCCGGCAGCCACTGCCTGGGGAGGCTCGGAGTCCCGGGAGGTGAGGGCGAAGGGGAGGGGGCTTCGGAGGGCAGCCCGCCCTCCCCCAGGCGGTCCGGCCCCACAAAAGCCGCGCAGATCGACTTGTTATCATACCAAAGGCCTCCACTGGCTCAAAGGGGCCCCTTTCTCTTGGTGTCGGCAACTTCGCCGGCTACTGTCTCGAAATCCTGAGAACAAACACAGCGCCACAATGGCCGGCGTTTTCTCGGAATGCAAATGTTCCGGGCTCCGCAAAGCTGGGTTTCTGTTACCGAGCCTAATGCCCGCATTGTGAAACTCGCGTGCAGACCCCGAGGTTGACACGGGCGTCACGTGACGGATTAGGGCTCCCGGAGAGTTTTCAAGGCGGTGACAATGCGGGTGAGGGTGGGGGGCTCGGCCTGATCTGGTGTCTCCCACAGTTTAGCGGGCAAGAAAATCAGGGTACATTCTCACACGTAATAGGATTATCTTTTCCATTTCAAGTTCTATACAGCATGTAATTTATTTTTAATTAGGATTATATCTGCCAGGAAAAGGAACTAGACTTCACTGGAAAGTGTAATTCTTAAGGACGAATGGGAGAGAGGGTTTTTTTTTTTTTTAACCTTTTAACTTAAAAAGGGAAAAGTTCTGGCCCCATCGGTGTTTCTCCCACAGGTTCACTCCATCGTGTAAACAGCCCAGAGAAGCTGGCAGCAAGTGCTCCACCAAGTAGAGAACAGAAGCATCTTTTCTGGGCCACCCAATTCATTCTTGTAGAATGACAGTAGACAGTAGAAATCTCTTAGAATTCCTAAATCGTGGGGTTTTACTCTCTAGAAATGTAACCAAGCTCTTTCTACATTCCAAAACACTTTATATATTCTTTAAAAATGCATTCCGCTGTTATTTGGCTGTCAATATTGGCATAATGACTTTTAAACTTTAGCATCAAGCCACAGAGCAACCATCTTGCTCTAACTCAAACTCAGCAGCTAGACAATGAAACAATTTGGGGTGAAGGTAACTTATGTTGAATCATTAATTTTGGATCGGTGCTAGTACTAGATCTGGATTGGCCCCAGGTCTTGGGCCACTCATCCTTTTGTCTGTTCTATGTGTCAGAATGCCCTGGCATATCTACTTTCCCTGATAAGAAACACAGCTATTGACCGCACACTCTGGGATTATCCTGCTTGAGTTCAAATGTGAACATTGCCACGGATTTGCTGTGTGACACTGGGCGAGTTGCCTGTCCTCTACCTCCCTGAGTTCTCTCATTTGTGAAATGGGAACAATAACAGTGCTTGTAAGTTTGTCTTGAGCAACTATGTCAGATGCAGTTGTATCAAGTGTTTAGGAAGCCACGAACACATTAGTTATTTTCTTTTGAAGCACAAGGAAGAAACATCAGAGGCCATACAATCAAAACATTTTATTTTATAGGTGAGGAAGGGGTTTGTTCAGAAAGAAGGAAAAAACACATTTCTCTACTGCTTCTTTGCTGTAGTTACAGCTGCCCCTCTGATTTCTTTTTAATGTTTTCCCACCTTTGGGAAATACTAATAGATACAGTGGTAGGTGTGGAGATCCCAAAGGTAGGAGGAGAAAATGGTCATGTGAGGGTGCAGTAAATTTCATGCCCTCATGTCATATAAAAATTTTTTGCTATCTTACTCTCTGGTTAAGATCAGATGGTGACAAAAAGGAGTTTTCAGTGGACTTTTTTAAAATTGCTTATTTCCACAAAAGCTATGTATCATAATTGAAGACACAGATTCAAATATTTAGTGGACAGCAACCCTTCATGTAGGGAGAAACTCTTACTCTCAGGAAGAGCCTAAGGGGGGCATGATTTCTATCCACAATGTGGTATTGTAACAGGGGGGTGTGGCCAGATTGCTGGGCAGTGGGGAACTCCCACCCAGCCTGAGAGGCTGCACTGTGCAGAGAAGGGAGGAGTCAGAGGAACCCCCAAGGTGGCAGGTTGAAATCACAACGGAAACTGCATGAAGGGCAAGTAACTAACGTGACATATGACACAGCTTGCACAGAGTTTGTGCAGGCTGGAAAGGTCAGTACACAAGTGTATTGTGAAGGTGTACATGGTGACGCCCCACCCCCAGCAGAGACGCTGTGCCCCTGAGCATGGCTAGAAACCCTCCTATCTGCTTCCGGATCATGGGTCATGGCAGTAGAAGGTGGGGCAGAGACACCGTGCAGGTTGACACTCGCGGTGGACATCAGCCTGAATTGGCTGGGTATTTGGACACTCCCACGAGGTATAGAAATTTGGGGGAAAAATTAAAATGGAGGGCATGGAAAGACTCGGTCCTTTTTCCTTCCTTCTCCCCGCACCTAGGTGGGGGGACTGGCTGTTTGTGGACATGTCAGACACTGACCCTGCTCACAGCTCTTGCTTGCCCTGCCTGCATAGGCAGGAGCATGCTTGTGTGGGATGCACACCTCGTCAGTGGCAGCCTGTGGGTTGCTGTGGCCCCACAATGCACAGCCCATGGTTTCTGGACCACTCCCATTCTCTCACTCTGAGAGCAGCACCAGACATGCTGGCCAGGAAGGTTCAATGGCCTCAGGGGCACCAGCAGCCTTGAATGCTAGGGCCCCATACATGGAGCCCCTCACAGGACTGGCTGCAGTGATCTGGCAGTGTGCCCCTGGGAGAGGGAGGAAGCTACAGCAGAACGATGAAGATGCTGGCCCCACAAGTGTGCCCTAGAGAGACAGGGAGCCTGGACCTGGAGAGAGGGAGACCCGTTTGCACAGCAGCCTTGGACTCCAAAGTGCAGATAAGAATAGAGGGGTGGGGGTCTGCAGGCTGGGATTTGGATTTCAGTCTTTTGGGGAACAAAGGGATTTCTATGTTTTATGGAAGAGAATGGCTCGGAACAGGGGAGCCCCAGCTCCCACAAACTGGGCAACCTATTAATAAAAACCTTTTTCCTTCCCCACCAATTATTGTGTTATGTTCTTGTACGGTGGCAGGCAGCTGAATCCCACTTTTTTTGTAGCAGTACCCTGGAATAAAAAATGTCATTAGGGAAAAGCCAAGGAAATCTGAATAAAGGATTAATTTTAAATAATAACAGTGTATTGATATTGTTCATTAATTGTAACAAATGTACCATAGTAGTGTAAGATATTAATAATAGGGGAAATTGGGTGTGGAGTTTATGGGAACTCTCTATATCTTCACAATTTTTCTGTAAATCTAAACTGTTCTAAAACATAAATTTTATTTAAAAAAAAACAACAAACAAAAGACACATAGACCCTGCCTGCCAGCCCGGAGACAGAGGCTATGGAAGAGGGAGGAGAGAGCAATCTGTGTGAAAAGTGTTGTGATGAAGGCCCACTCTGCTGCTGACCATGGGCGGCTGTCCAGAGTCCTTGGGAGAGCGGAGTACTGGAACACGTGTCACACGGCCCCAAGAACAATAGTTTGGGTGTGCACTGCATGCTTGTATTAACCCACAGGAGAGGGGTCCTTGTTTGCTGGGGAGTGGTGGTAATCAGGAGAAGCATCTTGCAGGAGGTGACTTTGAGCTGAGGTTTGAAGGATGAGTAGAACTTAGCTAGGGATATGAGGGGAGAGGAAGGGTGCAGATGAACAGGGCATGCCATGATGAAGGAATGGCAAACTCAGTGACACGAAGGACTGAGAGCTGGAATGTAGGGTGTTATGAAGGGTGGGTAGAGGTACTGGGGTGGATAAAGCTAGAGTGAGCAGGTAGGTGCTTTAGACACCCATGTGAAGAAGTTCTAGTTTTATCCTTAAAGCAATGTGAAGCTATGAAGGATGCTACCCCTGAAATCAATAGCTTATTAGGGCAGTGATTTCCAACCTTTTTCATCTCATGGCACACATAAACTGATTATTACAATTCTGAAGCACACCAAAAATTTATTTTTTGCCAATCTGACAAAAATAGGTATAATTTTAATTCATTCACACTGGATGGCTATTGTGTTGGCTGTCATCATTTTTTAATTTGACAATCTAAGGGAAAAGAGATCAGTGCCCCTAACTATATATTCAGGTATTATATGTTTTAAAATTTTTTGTGGCAAACCTTTTGAAAATCATTGCACTAGGGTAAAGGGATGGTGAAAGATGAGCAACTAAGGGAAGTGAAGCAAAAGGACTGAACTGGTGCACTGACCTTCGGGAAGGAGGGGAAGGGCAATTCTCAAAAGACTGATCAGGAAAGAGTGACTGGCTAGTTAGTGGTCCAGCCAAACACCAAGAGGCTCACGGCAGAGAGGCATGCATTGAGATGGCACTTGCCATCTGTGGGTTCAGTCAGAGGACTGTTTCCAGTTGTCAGTTCTGCTTTCCCTTTTAGCTAGAGGGTGCTGAAGCCACCGGTGTGGGAAGAGCTCGTAGGTGATGCTTGCACCGGTCCTCTGGAGACTCCAGTTCCTCCTGGTAACCTTCTCTTGAATATCTGCTTCCAAGGATGATGTAGGTGGACAGGAGTGGGAGGCAGGTTTTTTTTTTTCCTCAGAAAGGTGTGCTTCTCTGGGCTCAGTCAAAAGCAAGTCTGGAATTCCTCAGGGTTGAGGATCTGTCCAAGACAATGGTGGTGGGGCAGGAGCCTGTGTTTCACAGCTGGCAGTGGCCTGGGGGTGTGGACAGAGAGCCAGCATTCACTTTATCACTTGAGCACTCAGTGTCAGGGGACGAATTTCCCTGGAGGACTTTGGTTGGAAACTGTGGGATATTACATATGGTCTGGGCTTCTAGGACCTTGTTTATGGTTCATGGGCAATTTGAGGCAGAATTAGGTTAGATTGGAGTTCATGGTGAAAAAAAGAGGGTTTAATGAGGAATAAAAGAATCACAAATCTCTGTTCTAACCTTGTGCAGGAATTCTGAAGCTAAATAAACTGAGTGGATTAACTACTTTTAAAGCTCAAAACATGTTGCTGTAATTTCTGCATTTGGTTGTTAATAAACCCCACATGATTCAAAAGAAATTAAAGAAGGAAGCTAGAACCTTTTAAAGGCAGAATTTTAACCATTGACTAGTCTTTTTTTGTTCTTCCCTCAATGTCATTGCTCTGTAAGCGAAGACTTCTGACTCAGTCCTTCCTTTGCAACTGGTGGCTTGAAATTGCCTGCTTCAAGTGGGTCACAATCCATTTTTGAAATGGAAATGCAATGCACAGTAGCCTCATCCTCAGAGCCCTGGGGCCTGGGCCCAGCCAGTGCATGACGGAGCCTGGTGTTATAAATTTCTCCATAGATCTGAGAACAGTTTTAGACCATTGATCTCATGTCACCTAGAATCGAGATGGAGTGACAGCTGATAAACTGCATGGTGACAGGCTGCGGCCTTGGGGAAAAAAAAGACCTAGATGTGGGATAGGAAAAAAAATGAGCTGATGGATTAGATATTGGTCTCCCAATTCCCCTCGCCCTGGATTTTTTTCTGAATATTTTAGAAGCATTTATTTTTAGGTAATTTTATAATTGTATTTTTGTCTTTCAGAGGTGTTTTGGTCTATGAAACCTGTCAGGGAATTTAGATAAAATCATTATTATACATAGTGCTCAACAGCCTCCGGAAATCCCAAAAGTCTACTCTTAGGCCTATACCCTTAGCAGGCTTTTACCTGCACATGCAGGGAACTGGGATGCAAATAACCTTTGGCAGTAATGCTAAGTGACATTTTTTAAGCAGCATTCATTACCCAGCCTGCAGTCCTCAAACACTACATGTTTTAATTGGGGCCAGTGGGAAAAGAGGCACATGGGTAGGAGTAGAACTGGGAGAAGGGATGCTCCATGGCCAATGTTTATATGAAAAAATTTTCCCCAAAACTGTTTGAATCCTCTCTTGATTACAGCTCCTCTGTCCAAAGGACAGTGTGAATCTAAAGAAGGCCTGGGGGCACTTCAGCAACATTTTGAGGGGGTGACGTGAGAGGGCCAAGGAGATTAGGGGAGAGGGAGATCAGGAGAGTGTGGTGGATCATTTGTGTTGGGGATGGATAATGATTGAATTCTTGCTTCTCTGGATCTGAGTTCCCACTTTTGTGTCCAGTGTGAGAAGCCACAATGAGGAAGAATGGGCTGCTCCATGCATTGAACTAAGAATCCTATTGGGCATGGCCAGCCTTTTATAGGACATCAATCTTGCCTTGCTTTGCTTTGCCTGGGGAGCCTGGTGTAGAGGCCTGGGGTCTCAGGGGACTGAGAAGAGGGTTAGACAGAAGAATCAGGGCCCCTACTGGGAAAAAACATGACAAGCTATCAGAACATGGCAACTGGGTGACTCCTGTTGCCCCAGTGGGCAGGGAGCCCTGTTGAATCCTGTATCCTTCAGGGCTGGGAGCTGGAAGGAGAGAACAGTATAGGATGTGTGATGGATTATACACCTTTCCATCAAACCCCAGTGGAGGCTTTTGTTGACTTCTAGAAAAGAAGGAGTAAAGTGGCTTTTTCCAGGAGTGGAATGTTTCAAGTAGAATATTTGGGAAGGGGATTCTAATGATAAGGGGTCATGGAGTCTATAAGGATCAGAAAGGCTGCTCACTGAGGTCAACTCTAAAGTAGGCTGTTAGAAGAAAATTTGGGGGACAAGAGCAAAATACAGTATGCAAAAGTCTAGGGTAGGAGTTCTTTAATTTAGCACAATAGTCTGGATGGGCCAGGTTGTGCTTCAGCAACAAACAACTCCCAAGTCTTAGTGACTTAAAACAAGTATATTCTTTGCTTACTCTGCACGTTCGTCACAGTTGGGCTGGGGGATGTGCCATAAACTCTACTTGGGGACTCAGACTAATGGAGTAGCCACCATCTGGAACTTTCTCTTTGTTGTGGCAGAAGGAAGAGGGGATGTAGCAAATTGTGCATTGGCTCTGACAGTTTCCACCCAGATATTTCAGACTTCACTTCTGCTTACATTTCCTTTGTCCATTTAAAAATCCTGATAATGAACTCATCTTGCCTCATAGTCATTAGGAGGCAGGCTTGAGGGAATGGAGCAGCAGAGCTAGACAAAACCCTTAGACAGACTGAATGCCAGGAGATGTTCTCTGAGCTTGTCTCTCTTTATCAGGTTTTGGAAAAACCATTGTTTTCTTTTCTTCTGCAGCAGGAATGCATTCACATTATCACTTGAGCATTCAGTGTCAGGGGAGGAATTTCCCTGGAGGCCTGGTCAAAGGCATATGTGTCTCTAAATTCAAGGAAGGTCAGAAATAAATTAGAAGTGTCCTCATGTGACACAGTCCTTAAAGTATAGGCTAAATTACAGCTTCAGACTAATTAGTGAGGAAATCCCCTAAGAATGAAAAATTGAGTATTGGTAATGGGATTCCATGTCCTCTTGCTAGTGCTTGGTGAAAGCTTGCACAAAAGTGTCTTCATTAATCAGAGTTCTAATGGCCTTTACTTTTGCCACCATCAACCGACTACCAGGATCAAAAATGTTTTACTAAGCAACTTTTGGACTGTGAAACTATGTTTTGCTGAGTGTTTTACAGTTGGGTTATATCATCTGCCTTTCAGAGGTTTACAATCATATGGGTGGAAGTACTCAGGGCAGCTAAACAAATACTGGGAACAACATGACTATGAATCCTGACACTCTGGAAAGCCTGGGGAATAAATTTTTTTCAAGGTATTCAGTAGAGAAGGAATCATGAACAATATTTAGGAAGAATGGAACCAGGGGAATTTAATTCATTATTGTGGGTGCCACCCACAGTGCTGGACACCAGCCTGTAAGCTCTTGCCACCTAGGACATTATAGACAGTGGGGAAGGTAGCTGCACCATTGCACAACTTTAGTGTAATATGGTTGGTGACGAATCTAGTGACAAATGTCCAGGAGAGAGAACCAGATTCTCGGATCTCACTTAAAAAGGGGAGGAAATGGCTTAAGGAAGTCCTTGTGAGAAGGAGGGGGCTGTTTTAGGGCAAACACTGGGTTCGGGATTAAGTATAAGTATAATTGCCACTGTACTTCCAAAGCTCTATCTCTATTTATAACAACCGATACCCAAAAGACCCAGGGACTAAAATATCTTTTGATAGAACTGACTATGATATAATCTTCATAACTTTTTTGAAGTTGGTGGGGTATAAGTCATTAAAATAATACAATAATTTCATGTAGGATTTAGAGAATTTGGGGAGACACAGGATGCCACACTGGGATTCTAATCTAAACACTCTGCTTCCAAATTTCTTCTCTTAAAATCTTTACCTGAGGATATGTTTACTGATTTTAGAGAGAGATAAAGATAGATAGATAGATAGATAGACAGATAGATAGATAGATAGATAGAGAAATGGTGATGTGAGAGAAACATCAATTAGTTTCCTTCTGTATGAGCCCTGACTGGAGATCGAACTTGCAACCTTTTGGTGTACAGGGTGACACTCCAAACAACTGACCTACCTGGCCAAGCCCAGATTTGTTCAAAGAAGTGGAAACTTCTCGCTCTACCTATCTCTGAATTGAGGTGAGGGTTCCATTACATAAGAAATGTAGCTGTCTTTTGTTACTGAAAAACAGGGGTGTCAAACTCATTTTTGCCAGGAGCCACATCAGCCTCATTGTTGCCTTCAAAAGCCCAAATGTAATTTTAGGACTGTATGAATATAACTACTCCTTAACAGTTAAGCGAGAGCTTGGCACTGCCACTAGGTAGAAACAAGGTGCTGGGCCAGATAAAACATGATGGAGGGCCGGATTCGACTTGCAGGCTTTGTGTTTGCCACCTGTGCTGTAAAACATTATATATATATATATATATATATATATATATATATATATATATCAGCCATAGTGCTGAGAGGATGCTTAAACTGAAGGGACATGGAGCCAGCTTTATAAGATATGTGGTGGTTGGGGAGAGGGTGAGGATGGGGAGCAGCTTGGGGCAACTGCTGAAGGGCAAGGGAAAGGCTAGGACTGAAGTCTATGGGAAAGTTTTCAGCACCTTTGATTCAAAAGATGGGGGTGGGCAGTTGCAAAAGGAAGAAGAGTAGAGCTCTGGCCAGCTTGGGCCAGTAGGAGCTAGAGACTAAACATGGGTTAGGGAAGAGTTCATCCATTGCTTTATCCTTGGTGCCTGACATAAAGAAGTCACCAATAAAATGTGTGGGACTGACTGAATGTGACTGAAACAAGCATCTCCTTCAGGAGCATGAAATAGACTCACTGTCTTTGCTCATGTAGGGGACTCTTGGTTAATTTTTTTCAGTAATTATGTATGTAGTTACTTATTTAATTTTATGCATACTCCCAACCATGCCATTTGGCAACCATCAGTTTGTTCTTTATACGTCTTTTTCTGTTTTGATTTGTTTATTCATTTGCAGTTTTTTTTTTTTTAGATTTCACATAAAAGAGAAATCATATGGTATTTCTCTTTCTCTGTCTGACTTATTTCACTTAGCATAATACCCTCCAGGTCCACCTATGTTGTTGCAAATGGCAATATTTTATTCTCTTTTATTGCTCAGTGATATTCCATTGCATATATATATATATATATATATATATATAATCTCACATTTTCTTTTTCTATTCATCTATTGATGGGTAACTGCACTGCTTCTAAAACTTGGCTATTGCAAGTAATGTTGCAATGAACTTAGGGGTCATATATCTTATTCAATTAGTATTTTTGTTTTCTTCAGATAAATAAGTAGACATAAAATTGCTGGGTTGAATGGCTGCTCTATTTTTAATTTTTCTGAGGTATCTTCATGCTGTTTTCTACAGTGGCTGCACAATTTATACTCCTACCAACAGTACATGAGGATTCCCTTTTCTCTATATCTTTGCCAACACTCGTTATTGGTTGACTTTTTGATGATAGTCTTCTGGTTGATTTTAGTAAGTGTGAGTTGAGAGATATGACCAAGCAGACCCAGGATCCAAGATTCAGTTCATTCATAGATAAGCTTGTATTACATGTCAATTATCAAAATCACATGTATATATTAAATTCTGTCTCTAGGACGGAGGTGCATATTCTTAGGACACATCTTGGGAAGTTTGTTATTTATTGCATATCCTTTCAGTATTTCTTGGCTGGCTCTCTTTGTGTCTTGTCCTGGTCTATACATATTCTGCAAGTCTGAGAATGAAGTTCAGTCCTGATAATAATAGTAATACTATTTTTAATTATGGTTACAAGTGTTGAGCACTTGATTTTTGCTATACATTGTACTAGGCAGTTCACATAGTTTAATTCTCTCAACTTTACTCTGTAAAGTAGGTATTATCATGATAATTTTAAAAGAAACCAAGGCTCAGAGAAATTAAATAATGTCTGCATGGGCTTCCAGCTGGTTAACGGCAAGCAAAACTTAAATCCAATTCTGGTGGTACAAAACTCCATGCACTTTCAGTTGTATGAATCTATACCCCAATTTCACCGTGGTCTTGCTCTCTGAAGAGCCATCTGCTCTTTTGGTTCCTCTGTTCTTTCCCAGAGGCCCTTCCAAGATTTTCAAATGTGCGGGCCTCCAGCTTTTCCATCATCAGTCGGCCCTGAACCGTCTCCTGAGCTCCACTCTGTCTTTTAGCTGGGCATTTGGTTTGACTACCCAGCTAAAATTTCCCAGACAGCTGACAGGAAACAAAATTCATCCCATCTCTTCTCCAAGTGGTTCTTTTTTTCCTGATTACTCTTTTTGTCAGTAGCACACTGTCTTCAGTTTTTTTTTAAAGATTGTCTTATGTTCCATAGTATCACTTGCATCTATTTCTGACTTCCTAGCCTATGGTCTCCACCCTTGGTCAGTCCTCTTCCACTTGGACCTGGATGACTGAAATAGCTTCTGAGGTGAGCTGGCTGCTAGAACCCACAACACATTTGTGTATATTAAAAAAGGCTTCCTTTTCTCTGAATGAATGCAGTCCCATGGCACTGCACAAGACTTGTCTGGCAGAACACTAGCTAGAATGCAATTCCTCAGAAGAACTTGTGTAGAAAACAGCCTGCACAAACAACTGTGCATAATGACTCCAGAAGGGAGTCCTCTCCTTGCTTCCTGTTTCTATCCTTTCAAAACATTCTCATGTAATGAAATTTCAAAATATTCAGCAACTGGTATGACCTGGACACTGACCAATCAGAATAGACACTGACTGGCCTTAACCCAGGAGCAGAATCTATAGGCTTCCTGCTGAGTCAGGCATTTCATTGACTCTTTAATTCCTGGATGGTGGGAGAAGTTGAGAAGATCGCTGGAGAGGGACTAGGGTGGAACTTGGGAGTTCATAGCAGTGGATGTTTACCAACCAGTATGGCAATATTTGAGTGTTTTATAACTGGCACAGCCTTCCTGGCAAGTGTGGAGGCTGAATATTAACTTTGCTAACTGCACTCTGAAGAACTCGCCACAGGTCTTGGTACAACTTCATTCCTTCACAGTGTCTGGATATTTTCCACTTAGCAATCACCAATTTTTCTCGACAAGAATCTCCACATCAACTATTAGCATAGGCTTAAATTTAAGTGTGCTTATTACCAGAGCAAGGTGAAGCTATTTGAGGACATACCTTAAGGGGGCGCTCAAGATGCCCACCTCTTCCCAAACCTCCAAATTCACTACTCCACTAGCTCCCCTTCTCTCCTTACCCTACAACAGGAGGAAACTTAACCTGGGGTCTAGGCCTAAAGGGATTCACAGTCATGCAAATAGGCTACAAGATAGGGAGATACACAGAACTTGGCAGGTGTTTAACACAGATGTTAAACCTGGTCATTCCTATATCTATCAAATACTATTTCACTTTTTTTCTTACTATTTCCCATAGGTAGTCAGGCTCTTAATATTTTCTTAATTATGATGTTTTTTTTTCTGGGCCAAAGATAGAAGCTGCTTGAAGAGCAGAGGGCGTGAAGAGAGTGAGATACATTTCTGGAGGTGTGGCTGGAGGTTTCCCTCTATCAGAAAGTAAAGAAGTAGCCTGGCCTGGGGAGAAGGCAAGGCCTTGGAGGAGGTGGCACATCTAAGGAGTCTGGTTTGCCTGCTCTTGTAGCCTTACCTGAAGGGACACCATGGTGCCCTTAGGTACCATGATGTCTCCAGAAGTCCCCAGATCTTTGCTCAATTTGGGGAGAGGGTCCCCTATATCAAATACTGTGAATTCCTAACCAGTTGAGCAGGATGGTGTTTTAGAGTTAGATTTAATAAAGAAAGTAAAGTGATGAATAGTTCTTGCACATATGTATTTACAAACGTTTTATGCTTGCTTCAGGACTCTTTTTTGCATCTTTTCCTACTTCTGCCTCTTCAACTCATCATCTCCTCTTTTATTGTTTGTGGCTCCTCCCACGTGGCTGGTGTGATAGTACGGGTCTGGGTCATCTGCCTCAGAGTGGGGGTCTTTCTAGGAAGTGAGCAGAAACCACAATGAATAGCTCAGAGCAGGGGAGCATGGAGCCCTGGCCCGGGCAGCTCTGCCGCAGTCAGTGTGGGGAGGGCCTCACCTTCACTCAGGTCACTTTCCATGCCTTGTCCTCCCGTCTGAGAGCTAAGACCTAGGGCTGAAATCAGTCATGAACCTGGAGTAGGGGTCAGCCTGTCTCTGTCCAGGTTCTGAGTCTGGGTCCAAAATACATCTCTGCACAGCAAATCAATCTCCAAATTCCTTCTCCTTTTTCCCCATAATAATACAATCTTCCTTAAGAATACAACCACCCAGAATTAAAACTACATTTCTTAGCCTTCACTCTAGCTAGGTACAGCCTGAGACTAAATTCTGGCAGTGGGATGAGAGTAGAAATGTCCTGGGTGATTTAGGGAAATGGCCTGGGTTGCTGTGGCTTTATTTGTCTTTCTCTTTCTATCTGGAATAACAGTGGGCAAACTTCTGTAAAGGACAGATAATATTTTCAGCTCTGTGGGTCATATGATCTCTGTCACAATTACCCAATTCTGCTGTTGAACTTGGACAGCAGCTATAGGATATGCATAAATGAATGGGTATGGCTGTGTTCCAGTAAGACCTTATTTACCCACACAGGTGGAGGATTGGATTTGGTTCTGGGTGTATTTTACCTGTCCCTGGTCTAGGATGAATATATGGTAGCTGGACTGAGATTAGCCATGTTGGTCCAAGAGTGGAAGTCATGTACCAAGGATGGCAGAGAAATAAGCTAGAAGGAACCTGAGTTCCCAGTTTTCACAGAGCCACCCTGTAAGCCCGCTGGATTTCATTTATGTGAGAGAAATAATTTTCTATCTCCCTTAAGCTACTGTCAGTTGCAAATGAGCCTAATCCTGACTAATACACCATTCATGTGTGGTTAAGCCCAACTCACAGGGTAGAAGTCTATTGAAGAATATGGCATCAAAGTTTTAGCATTTTCTAGGAGTGTAATTCTGTACTCTGTATGCCCCCAGAATTTTCCACCCATCTTGATTAAGGGAGGCCAACTTTGTGATTAAGGTGATGAGACCCTCAAGATGGTGAGAAATATGCAGAGAGTGTCCATATCACTGACAGGCCCTGGGGGTTGGCAGGATGGAACATCTCATGGCAGCAGGCTGCCTCTGACAGCTCTGTGAACTAGAACCCAGCTCTGATACATGCTAATGAGACTTACAAGGTACAAATGCAAGTACACCGAGTTTTATCACTTTTTTTGGTTGCCAGTCAGAAGCTGTCCCTAAAATCAGTAGTATTGGGAGAACTGGTGGCATCCTTTAGTAATTCTTCCAAAAATTTAGTTTCTTGCATCTGAGAGACGGACTCTGCTGGATTCCTTGGGAAATCCAAAGCCCATTTCATGGGATATGGGAGTCGGACACAAATGGAAAGAATCAGGGGGTACTAGAAAAAGAGCTATGGAAAAACCCTGCAACTTGGGTCTGACTCCAAAAATTTTTCCTTTCCCACAGCTGCTGGAACATTGTAGCTGAGCCCTTGCTAGGAGCCTGTCCACGCTTCTCATGCCCCAAGCAATGCTGCAGTTGCTTCTGGGGTAGGAGTTCTGCTTTGTGGAAGCCAAGTGGTTGTTATTCCTGGAGAAGAGAAGGCAGAGTGGTGGTGATGTGTTCACACTCTGTCTTCAAGCATTTAAAGCTCTGTATGTATGTGGTGTATAATGAAGCATTGGTGGGCAAATTGTTGCTAATATTTCAGGAAAGTGGTAGGGGGGAGGAATAGGCTACTTTCAAAACAAGAGACATAGATTTGATTACACCTAAAGGAGAAAATTTTAGCTTTCAGAATCATGAACTGCTATATTGGGAAACTGATGTGAGGATGTCCAATCTCTGATTTGAGATGGCACAGGGTAGGGGGAGGAACACAAACTTCGGAATCACACAGACCCAGGTTCACATCCTGGCAGTCTCTCACTTGCTGATTGGCCTTGGACATGTTGCTCAACCTCTCTCTGCCTTAATTTCCTAGTTCACAGTGTGGTTTTGTGACTCAGGTTTCTTCTAGATTGTTTTTCTGCCATCCTCAGTAGATATATTCACTTCATCGTCCAGGAGGCTGCTGTCACTCCAGCCATTATACATGCATTCCAGACCAAAGATTGAAAAACTGCCATCCATAAGCCAAATTCAATCCTCTACCTGTTTTGGTCAGTAGATAATAATACTGCTAACTTGTCAGGAATGCTGTAAGGAATGGATGTAATAATGTTCATAAAAGGCTATCACAGTGTCTTATTCAGAATAAATGCTCAGAATATATGAAATGATAGATGAGACTTCATCAGCCCTGTGCAGTTCAGACAATAAGCCTAATGAGGCAGCTTAATGACTGCCTGGTGTCTGTGCAGGTTGGATTGTGTCAAGGACCAGGACAACTTCTACTGTGAAGACGTTCCTAGTTTTTGTCTTTGTGCCAGGGATGCCTTTCTTGGCTTCCCTGGCTTGGTCAAAGCCCTCATCACACATTCTGAGGATCCTCTGTGGACCTCACTTAGGTGCACTGTCATCAGCAGGTGTTATTCATGGTTTATGGGATCATTTGATTGATGCATGTCTCTTCTACCAGACTCTGAGTTCCTAGAGGGCAGGGTTATATTATTTCTCTCATCACAGTATCCTCAGCAGCCAGCAGAGCACCAGGTGCATAGTAGATGCTCAATAAATGTTTGTATGATGAATGAATACATGAAGGCTCTGTGTCTCCAGGTTGTGTTTACATTGGTTCTTTCTGTTCTCTTACATTGATTTGCATAACTATTTTCTTAACAGAACCAGTTTGCACTTTGCTCCCAGCTTCAGATATCCATCTGGGAGGGCTTGTATCTCAGTGAGCTCCATCGCATCTCCTTGTGGAGGAAGTAGGCTGACCAGAGGCTTCCAGAGGGTATGGGATCAAAGTCCAGGGAGCTGTCAGATAGAAGAACAATTTTGCTTTAGTGGGGCTGCTGCAAAAGTATTTCCTTTCAAAGGCTTTGGACTAATCAGAATTTCAAAGGACACTTTTAAGTGTAATAGGATTCTACCTGAAAGAGCAAGGAGAGGCAGTGGAGCTGTTTATTCCTCTAGTTGCTATTCTAGGCTTGTAGCAAGGATAGCTAGGGCCTTGTGACTTTATTTTCATTCCTGCACAAAATGAAAAAATCTAATGGGATGGCAAGAGGGTGGTGATGGCAAGACCACAAAGAAATACTCAACTTGGCTCCTTGCCTCAGTTATTCTAAGAATAACAGAGGAGCGCAGAAAGCAAATGGAACAGTGTCATTCTTAGCTGACTGGTTCTGTGAGGTAGAGGTCAAGTTTCCTCTGCCTTCTCCAAAACAGCCTTGGTGGGTCTGCATGGCTTGGACAGATCCTCAAACACAGACAGGATTTCATGTAAAAAGTGCTGAACATTCACTTGGAATTAAAATCACTAGTATTAACAGCTTTCATTGGTTTTTATAACTGTGTCTTTTGACCACAATAGCCTTGGGGAAAATTGTGTAGAACAAAAAACCCACAACCACCAAATAACCCCTTCTGAAAGTTGTGGCAGCAGGAGGGAGAGTATGCAAATGCATATAGCATTTAAGAAGATCTGTACCTACTTTTCTCAGGCCAGCTGGCAGACTATTCAGAGAAGAATACTGTTCTTTCTGGAAATACTTGGGAATGAAAGCATCTGCAGAGGGGTTGGTAGAAGCTTTCTGGGATTGATTGTATGAAAATTGTGCCAATCATCATTTTAGAAATTCCAACAAAATCAGAACAAGTACTGTGTTTTAAAGAGTGGTGTTGAGGTTTTGACACTCAGTTAAGTGTTGCATATGCCAAAAACGGGCAACAGCAGCACACAGGTGTTGTTCACGTAAAATTGTCATTTCCACACTCAGCTGCTTTATAACCAGGTTCCAGGTGCTACTCTGAGAAGCAGTGGAACAAGAGTATTGATCAGCCCATCTGAACAGCAAAAACACCAGGCAACAGCTGGGAGGTGGCCTGTGCAAATCCCTAAGTGAGGCCCATTCCTGCAGAGCCTCGGGAGCCTCTGGGTCCAGCATTCAGAGATTAATTCCTGGCATGAGGCCTCCAGCTGACCTGTCTCTCACCCCTTGGCCATGCTGGAGCCTGCATCCTTGATTCTGCTTCTTGGAGTCTACCTCATGGAGACAGTTACTGAAATTTAATGGAAAGCATGTGAAAAGAATGATGTATTTGGGCAATTCAATAGCTATCTTAAAAAGCTGTGCCCGGGTATTATTCCTGAGAAACTACATTTAGTTTCTCACAGAGCACACATGCCTGAAGGGTACAAATAGCCAACGTTGCTATTTAAAACCACCCAGGGCTCCTGCTGTGCCTTTTGTTTAGTGCAATTGCATTGTCTAATGAATAATCAATGTTGAGCTGACACCTAAGGGTCCAAAAACTAATTCTGAACTAAATTTACTGATTCATTTTCTGTTTCTAATCTTTACCACAGAGCATATTCTTCTAATGTTGGAACCCCTCTTTTGGCACTGACCTTCAGCCCACAAGTTTCAGTGGCCATCCAGGGTGGGACTGTTGGTGTTAAGAGTGTAGGACAGATAGACAATATGTATACTGTTGGGCTCACCTATGACTTTAATCTGCTATCACCTTTATCTGCTTTGTTTTTCTCACTCATTCATTTATTCCCTCACTCAACAAATATTTCTTTGCCAGGGACTCTGCAGGTGTTGGACCTGAGGAATGATTTTTGTTCTGTTTCTGCCTTGGGGAGTTCAAGGTCCTTGCAGTCCCAGCATGTGGCAGTAACTCACCTTGACTTTGGAATTTTTCTCTCTGGTTTCAGATGTTGAAATGGACCATGCCTGGAGATTTATGCTCCTAGTTCCACATCAGTTCAGTGATGTTGCACTGGCTGGTGGTGGCAAAGTCTAGTGTGCTGATTCCTCACTACAGAAGAATGTCTTTCTTTTTTTCACTCTGTAGAAGTCTGGTGTGGTGTGTCAGAGCAAACAGAAGGAAGGACCTCCTTTCACTCATCTTTGCTTTCTCAGCTTCTGGCACAAAGCCAAGTATGTAGTAGGAGCTCTCAAAATGAATAAAGTGTGAATTGGTGTATCTTCTCAAAGTGTTAGATCTCACTCTGGGATCAATGTGGTCATCTTCCCAGATGAAGGGACACTTTATTTCTTCAATGCATTATTCAGATTCTAAAATGCAAACAGGAAAGAGCTATACTTCAGCTTCCTATGAATGCAGCCAAATCACATGTGACTAGAGGTGCTGCCTAGCAGAGCTTAAGTTCTCTGTTCTGTAGGCACTCATGGATATTTACTGCAGATGGGAGTTGGCAGAAAGTGGCTACACTCAGAGACTGAACAGAAGTTTGGAGACCAAAATGGTCGCTGGTGCGAAGTCCCTTCTACATATCTGTTGGGCCATATCTCTGGAACCAGGATTTCATTTGTTTAACAAGTGGCACGTAAGGTGTATTCTAGTTATTGGGGATATAGCTGTGAGCAAAACAGACAAAAATCCCTGCCTTCATGGAGCATTTCACAGAGCATTTCTGTGAAAGTGTGTGTGAGATCAAATTTTGCTTTCTGTGCTCCTCTGTTCTTCTTAGAACGACTGAGGCAAGGAGCCAAGTTGAGTACTTATTTATTAAAATAAATACTTAAAGGGTGTATTAGAAAGTTTCAGATGGTAAGGGGACAAATTTAAATAGAGAGGGCAGGGAAGTCTAATTGGAAAGATGACATTTGAGGACAGATCTGCAGCTGGTGGGAAAGGGTATCACAGACAGAGGGAAAAGGAATTGTCAGCCTGCGGTGGGTTGTTTCAATGTTCAGGGAGCTGCAAGGAGACCTGTGTAGCTGGAGGTGAGGGAAAGAAGATCAGGGAGGCCCTTTTGGGGAAAGGGAGGAGGAAACACCACCCATATGTTTCTCCCTACCAGATTCCTGCAGCTTGTTTGAGGGCCTATACAGGTCAGTCATCAGAGATTCTGAATCAAAATCTGCCAAAAGAGAGAAAAAAAGGCAGGTATTGGCCTTAGATGGGGATAGAATGCTGAGATTTCTCTGCTCCCCATCTCGTGCCTTATGGGTCAGGATCTGGGAAGAGAGCTTGGCACCCTTAAGTGAGGTAGGTGCCTTGGGAAGTTTAATAAAGGTACTATTTACAAAGTGGGGGTAGAGGGTAGAGGGAGTGAGAAGGCACATTGACCTGTTCAAGGGGTCACCTATAGCAGGGGCCTATATCACTCCTAGGCCTGAAGGTGCAGAGGGGGAGCAGTCACTGTTAGTGATGAGGACGACTTCACAGAGAGGTCTGCCTGTAGAACCATGACCTTTGGTTGATGGCACAGGTAGTTCATGGAGACTGACACAAGACAGCAGAACCAGTAACTTCCCACACTTATTTTCTCTTAGTACTTCCCATGGGCTGACTTCAACTTAAAACTGGAGGGCAAAGGAGCTTGTACATATAGTTCACATGGGTTTGACTCTGGTTACAGAGCCAGGTGGAGGAAGATGGGGAGTGTATCTGAAGGTGTGAATGGAAACACTGATGTAGACACTCTGGGCTAGAGAGAGGACGGGAATATGGGGCCGAGTAGAAGTGAGACTGAGAAACCACAACCCATCTGCCTAGCAAGGTAGCCTCTCCAGGTTGCTGCTTAGAAGCCAAGCAGCCTGAGGTGGTCTCACCACTGTCCAGGGAGGCCCACCCAGCAACCCTCAGCCTGATGACCACTGCATGTACCCTTGGAGTGATGCTCATCTATGCACAGAGACTCTGTCCAATGCCCCATCTGCTCATCATTTATGAACAACAGCTAGTGCCCACATATGGGAGGTGGAAGATTTAAACATGCTTTTTAAAAATTTTCATTTAGAAACTCCTCCTAAGATCAATCTGGAATTACAAATAAATTGCAGAGAAATCATCCTGAATAACCAACTGAACACTAGCTGGAGAGAAGCCTTATAACCATGGAGAGACAAAAGAAATCACTCCACCACAAGACTGGTAGGGAGTGCAGGGCAGGTGCAAGAAGGCTGGGCTTCTATGGGCAGTAGCTGAAGTGCCAGAGGGATATTTCAGTGGCTGGAGGATTCCCTTGAGAAGTGTGGGGTCTAAACCCCAAGTGAGGCTCCCCAAACTATAGCACCAGTACCAGGAAGGATTTCAGATGACATCCAAGTGTAAAAAACAGCAGGGTTTCTGCCTGCTAGGAGAGATGGCTAGAGACACAAAAAGCCTCTTAAAGGACCAATGAACAAAATTTCTTTAGCAGCCACTTATCCTAGGCTCCAGCAAAGGGAGGGCAGAGTGGATTAGAGGTGCTTGAGGAGAGTCTGGGGTTGGTGGCTCTGGGGAGAGAACTGAAGGAACAGCTGCCAGGATCCTTGTGCTAAATAATTCGTCATATTGCAGAAGCCATCCTTCTGAGGCAGAGCACTCCTCTTCAAGTGGCATCAGATTGAGGGGAAGCCAAAGCTTTGCCTGCAGGATTTACTCTGCTCCACCCTGTGGAGCTTAAGCCAGACTGCTGATTACAGCTTGATTAGTTTAACAAATGATCAGTCTAATAGCTATTAGATTAACTACTAAGGAAGAAAATACAAAGAAACAGTCAAAATGGGAAGACAAAGAAACAGACTCCAAATGAAAGAACAAAATAATTCTCCAGAAGAACTATATGAAATGAAGGCAAGCAATTTATCAGATACAGAGTTTAGAGTAATGATCATAAGGATATACAACAGCATGAAAAATGACATAGAAACCATAAAAAGGACCAGTTAGAAATAAAGAATGCAATATCTGCAATAAATAATACACTGGAAGGAATAAATAGTAAGTTAGATGAAGCAGACTATTGAATCAGTGATTTGGAAGACAAGATAGAAAAAAGCACACAGACAGAGCAGCAAAAAGAAAAAAGAATTTAAAAAATGAAGAGTGCTTAAGAAACATTTTGGACAACATTAAGTGTAACAACACCCACATCATGGGAATAGCAGAAAGAGAAGAGAGCAAGCAAAGGATTAAGAACCTATTTGAAGAAATAATGACCAAAAACTTCCTTAATCTGGAAAACAACTTCAGTAAGCTCACAGAGTCCCAAGCAAGTTGGACCAAAGGGGCTACACTGAGACATATAATAATTAAAATGACAAGGCTTAAAGACAAGGAGAGAATCCTAAATGATACAAGAGAAAAGCAGGTAGTTAGCTAACAAAAGAGCACCAATTAGGCTATCATCTGATTGCTCATCAGAAACATTTCAGGCCAGAAGGTAGTGGTGCGAAATATTCAAGGTGATGAAAAGCAAGGACTTACAACCACAGCTACTTTACCCAGCAAGGCTATCATTTCAAATTGAAGGGGAAATAGACTAGACTTCCAGCCAAGATGGAGGCATAAGATATACTGTGCCTCCTTGCATACCCAAAAGAAGGACAACAACAAACTTAAAAACAAAAACCAACCAGAACCGACAGAAAATTGAACTGTATGGAAGTCTGACAACCAAGGAGTTAAAGAAGAAACATTCATCCATACTGGTAGAAGGGGCACAGGTGGGCAGCTGGGCAGAGAAGACTCCCGACAAGGTGGTGGCTGGAGAAGCAGGGCAGGTGAGGCAACAGCTGGCAGAGTGGGTGGTCCCACATTTGTGTGAGGATAAACTGGGCGGAATAACTGAAAAGCAAGACAGACTGTGCAACCCAGGGCTCGAGAGCAGTGAAATAAAGCTTCAAAACCTCTGAATGAAAAAATCTGTAGGGGTTGCAGTGGTGGGAGAAACTCCCAGCTTCACAGGAGAGTTCATTGGAGGGACCCACAGGGTTCTAGAATGTACACAAGACCACCCACCTGTAAATCGGCACCAGAAGGGCCCAACTTGCTTGTGGGTAGCAGAGGAAATGACTGAAAGTTGACTGAGAGCAAACAAGTGGCATTTTCCCCCTCTCTAACCCTTCCCCCACATACAGTACCACAATACAGTGACTTGGGTTGTCCTGCTTTGGCAAATGCCCAAGACTGTGCCCCTTACTATGTAACAGGAGTGCTGAGACAAAAAAAAGGGGGCCAAATGAAAGAACAGATCAAAGCTCTAGAAAAAATACAACTAAGCAATGAAGAAGAGCTAGCCAACCTATCAGATGCACAGTTCAAAACACTGGTTATCAGAATGCTCACAGAAATGGTTGAGTATGGTTGCAAAATAGAGGAAAAAGTGAAGGCTATGAAAAATGAAATAAAGAAAAATGTACAGGAAACCAACAGTGATGGGATGGAAACCAGGACTCAAATCAACAGTTTGAACCAGCAGGAAGAAATAAACATTCAACCATAACAGAATGAAGAAACATGAATTTAAAAAAAATGAGGACAGACTTAGGAACCTCCAGGACAACTTTAAATGTTCCAATATCTAAATCATAAGGGTGCCAGAAAGAGAAGAGGAAGAGCAAGTAATTGAAAACTGACTCGGAAACATAATGGAGGAGAAATTCCTCAATTTGATGAAGGAAATAGACTTCCAGAAAGTTTAGGAAGCTCAGAGAGTCCCAAAGAAGTTGGACACAAGGAAGCACACACCAAAGTACATAATAATTACGTTATCCAAGATTAAAGATAAAGAGAGAATCTTAAAGGCAGCAAAGGAGAGAAAAGGAGAAAGTTACTTGCCAAAGGCATTACTATAAGACTATCAGCAGATTTCTCAAAAGAAACCTTGCAGGCAAAAAGGGGCTGGAAAGAAGTATTCAAAATCATGAAAGGCAAGGACCTACACTCAAGATTACTTTATCCAGAAAAGCTATCATTTAGAATAGAAGAGCAGATAAAGTGCTTCCCAGATAAGGTCAAGTTCAAGGAGTTCATCATCACTAAGTCCTTATTATATGAAATGTTAAAGAAACTTATCTAAGAAAAAGAAGATAAAAAATACGAACAGTAAAATGACAACAAACTCACATCTATTAACAACTGGACCCCTCCCCCCAACAAAACAAACTAAGCAAACAACTAGAATAGGAAAAGAATCACAGAAATGAAGATCACATAGAAGATTATCAGTGGGGGAGTTGGAGGGGAAGAGGGGGTAAAAGGTACAGAGAATAAGAAGCATAAATGGTAGGTAGAAAATAGACAGGGGGAGGTTAAGAGTAGTATGGGAAATGGAAGAGCCAAATAACTTATATGTATGACACATGGACATGAACTAAGGGAAGAGGGAATGCAGGTGGGAGGGTATAGAGTGGAGGGGAATAATGGGGGGGGGGAAATGAGACAACTGTAATAGCATAATCAATAAAATATATTTTTAAAATCACAAAAATTTTGAAGGGGAAATAAAGAACTTCCCAGACAAGAAAAAGCTAAATGAGTTTGTTAGCACAAAACCAGTGATGCAACAAATGTTGAAGGTCTTGCTTTAAGAAGAAGCACAAGAGAAAGAAAAAAACAGGTTGAAAGATTCTAACAATAAAATGGCATTACAAGTATATCTATCAATAATCACCTTAAATGTACCGTATTTTTAGGACTACAAGATGCACCAGATTATGAGACACCTAGGTTTTAGAGGAGGAAAATAGGAAAAACAATTTGAAAAAAATGTGCTAAATATTTAATAACATAAATAACATAGGCCTCTGCATCCCCGCTCAGTGAGCCAGGTAAGCTACATTCAGACTGTAAGACGTACTCCCATTTTCCCTCCAAATTTTTTTGGGGAAAAGTACACTTTTTAGTCAGAAAAATATGGTGACTTAAATGCTCCAGCCAAAGACATATGGTAGCTGAACAAGTAAGAAAACAAGACGCATATACATGCTGCCTCTATGAGAGCCATCTCAGATCCAAAAACACACACAGACTAAAAGTAAAGGGATGGAAAAATATATTTAATGAGAATGGAAATGAAAAAAAGGCTGGGGTGGCTGCACTTATATCCAACAAAATAGTCTTTAAAACAAAGGCTATAGATAAAGACAAAGAATGACATCCACATAAATAAAGGGAACAATCCAACAAGAGGATATAACCCTAGTAAACATTGATCGACCCAACACTGGAGCACCTAAATATGTAAAGCAAATCTTGGTGGACATAAATGGAGAGACTGACAGAAATGTAGACATAGTCAGGGTTTTAACATCGACTGCAATGGATAGATCTTCCAGGCAGAAAATTGACAAGGAGACAATGACCTGAAATGATACACTAGGTCAAATGAGTTTAATTGATACATGCAGAGCATTTTACCCCTAAATCTGCAGAATATACATACTTACCAAGTGCACATGGAATATTTTCTGGGATAGACCACATATTAGGACACAAAACAAGTCTCAATACACTTAAGAAGACTGAAATCACATCAAGCATTTTTTTCTGACCATGATGCTATGAAACTAGAAATCAATCACAAGATCATTGAAAAACACACAAAGACATGGAAATTAAATAACACATTATTAAACAACGAATGGGTTAACAATGAGACCAAGGAAGAAATCAAAAAAATACCTTGAAACAAATGAAAATGAGGACACAACAATACAATATCTGTGAAGCACTGGCAAAGCAGTCCTAAGAGGGACATTCATACCATTACAGGCCTATTTCAAAAATCAAGAAAAAGATCAAATAATGTAACTTTAGACTGAAAGGAACTTGGAAAAGAATAATAAACAAAGCCCAAAGTGAGTGGAAGAAAAGAAATAGTAAAGATCAGAGCAGAAGTAAATGAAATAAGAGTCTAAAAAATGATACAAAAAAATCAATGAATCCAAAAGCTGGTTCTTGGAAAAGATAAACAAGATTGACAAACCTTTAACCAGACTCAGCAAGAAAAAGGAGAGAGGACCCAAATAAGTAAAATTAGAAATGGAAGAGGAGAAATAACTCACACCAAAGAAATACAGAGGACTGTAAAAAAATATTATGAACAGCTATATGCCCAAAAACCTGGACAACCTAGATGAAATGGATATTCCTAGAAACATAAAATTTTCCAAAGCTAGATCAGGAGGAATCAGAAGATTGGTTAGATAGATTACACCTACTGAAATTGAAGCAGTAATCAAAAAACTCTCAAGAAACAAAAGCCCTGGAATAGATGGCTTCACAGGTGAATTTTATCAAACATTCTGAGAAAAGCTCCACACTCTCCTTCTCAAACTATTTCAAAAACTTCAAGAGGAAGGAAGCTCCCAAGTTCATTTTACCAGGCCAGCATTATCCTAATTCCAAAAACCAGTTGAAGACACTACAAAGAAAGAAAATTCTAGGGCAATATCCCTGATGAACATAGATGATAAAATCCTCAACAAAACATTAGCAAACTGACTACAGAAATGCACCGAAAAGATCATACACCATGATCAAAGTGGAATTTAGTTCAGGAATGCAAGGTTGGTACAACATTGGCTAATCAATAAAAGTGATTCAGTACATAAACAAAATAAAGGATAGAAACCACATGACCATGTCAACAGATGCAGCAAAAGCATTTGGTAACATCCATTTACAATAAAAACTCTCTGCAAAGTGGGACTAGAGGGTACATACCTAAACATAATGAAGGTCATATATGACAAACCCATCGCCAGCATCATACTCAATGGGCATAAACTTCAAGCATTCCCCTTAAGATTAGGAACAAGACAGGGATGTCTGTTTTCACCTTTCTTATTCAACATAGTACTGGGAGTCCTAGCCACAGCAATCAGACAAGAAGAAATAAAAGGCATCCAAATTGGAAAGGAAGTGATAAACTGTCTTTATTTGTAGATGACATGATACTGCACATAGAGAACCCCAAAGATTCTACCAAGAAACTACTAGAAACTTCCCTGGCTGGTGTATCTCAGTGGATTGAGTGCGGGCCTGCAAACAAGAGTATCACGGTTCGATTCCCAGTCAGGGCACATGCCTGGGTTGCAGGCCAGTGCTCAGCAGGGGACCCATGAGAGGCAACCATACATTGATATTTCTCTCCTTCTTTCCTTCCCTTCCTGTCTAAAGATAAATAAAATCTAAAAAAAAAGAAACTACTAGAACTGATAAACAAATTCAGCAATGTAGCAGGATACAAAATTAATATCCAGAAATCAGTTGCATTTTTACATGCCACTAATGAACTAACAGAAAGGGAAATTAAGAAAACAATCCCATTCACAATAGCCTCAAAAAGAATAAAATACCTAGGAATAAACCTAACCAAGGATGTGAAAGACCTGTAGTCAGAAAATTAGAAGATACTGAAGAAATAAATTGAAGAAAATACGAATGAGTGGAAACACATACCGAATTCATGGATGGGAAGAATTAACATCACTAAAATGCCCATACTACCCAAAGCAATCTATAGATTCAATACAATTCTCATCAAGATTCCAATGATGTATTTGACATAACTAAAATAAATATTCCAAAAATTTATATGGAACCACAAAAGCTCCCGCATAGCAACAGCAATCCTGAGAAACAAGAACAAAATTGGAGAAATCATGTTACCTAATATCAAATTATCCTGTAGGCCATAGTAATCAAAACGGCATGCTAGTGGCATAAAAACAGACACATAGATCAATGTATCAGAATTGAGAGCCCAGAAATAAACCCACAATTTTATAGTCGATTAGTGTGTGACAGAGGAAGCAAGCACATACAATGGGCTAAAGATAGTTTAGTCAATAAATGGTATTGGGAAAACTGGAAAAATATGTGCAGAAAAATGAAATTAGACCACCTTCTTACACCACACCAAACAATAAATTCAAAATGGATCAAACATTTATATATTAAACCCCAAATCGTATAAATCCTAGAAGAAAACATAGGCAACAAAATCTTGGACATTGCTCACAGAAATTTTTATTGTATATATTGCCCCAGGCAAGGAAAACAAAAGAAAAAAATAAACAAAAGGGACTACATCAAACTAAAAAGTGTTTTGCACAGCAAAGGAACTCAACGAAATTAAAAGACAATCCACAGAATGGGAGAATATATTCACTGATACATCTGATGAGGGGTTAATATCCAGAATTTATAAAGAACTTATAAAACTCAACTCCAAAAACCAAATAAGCCAGTTAAAAAATACTCCAAGGACCTGAATAAACACTTATCCAAGGAAGACATAGAGATGGCCAAGATACACATATGAAAAGATACTCAATGTCACTAATCATCAGAGAAATGCAAATTAAAACCACAATGAGATACCATCTCACACTTGTCAGCATGGCTATCAACAAATCAACAAACAATAATTGCTGGTTAGGATGAGAGGAAAGGGGAACAGTTTTGCACTGTTGGTGGAAATGCAGACTGGTGCAGACACTGTGGAAAGCAGTGTGGAGATACCTCAAAAAATTCAAAATGGATCTGCCTTTGGACCCAGTGATCCCACTTCTGGGAATATATCCGAAGGAACCCAAAACACTGACTTGAAAGAACATAAGCACCCCTATGTTCATTGTAGTGTTATTTACAATCACCAAGACATGGAAGTAGACCAATTGTCCACCAATAGATGAGTGGACAAAACAAATATGGGACATTTACACAATGGAATACTACTTGGCTAAAAAAATAAAGAAAATTTATTTTACTGTTTGTGACAGTATGGATGGGCCTGGACAACATTATGCTAACTGAAATAAGCCAGTCAGAGAAAGACAAATACCATATGATTTCATTCATATGTGGAATGTAATGAACAAACTGAAGTAACCAGGAAAATGAGATCAGACTCACAGATGGAGAGCAGAATGACAGCTAGTGGGAGGGGGAAGTTAGGGGGGAGAGGGACTGAGCATAAAGGAAAAAGGACTCCTAGACATGGGCAACAGTGTGATGACTGCTGGGCCATGGATGTATGAGGGGACTAAATGGCAATGGAAAAAACATGGTAAAGTTTAAATTAAGAAAAAGTAAATTAAATTAAATTAAATTTAAATTAATTAAAATTTTAAAAACTAAAAATTGCATATAGTTCAGGTGTACAACATTATGATTTGATATACATATCTTCAGTAAAAAGATTACTAGTCAAGCATATTGATGTATCAACTCATATGGTTACTTTGTGTGTGTGTGTGTGTGTGTGGCGAGAGCTCCTGAAACTACTAGCAAATTTCTAATATTCAATATTAGAATACTGTATTGTTAACTACATTTGTCCTGCTATACACTAGGAAGCTAAACTTCTTGAGAGGAAAGGCAGAGCTTTATCCCTGGGCACAGTGGGACCAGATGGAACACGTTTAACAGGCCTGCAGTTAACTCTGCTGTTTCAGATAACCGGGATATAACCGGGAACATTCCTGGGTAGGACAGTTGAGCCTCAGAGCTGCAGCTGCTGGAGGATTTAGGGTTACTACACACCGCCAATGGCATCAGGAATTAGGTAAAGTCTCAATATCCGTGAATTTGTTTTCTTTAGTAGCAGAACTGACTTTGAAATTGATGATGTGGAGGACTGGAAATCTTTCAGATTTTATTACTCCTGATAGAGCCCCAAATTTTTAATATGATCTGGCCCTGGCCTACTTCATCACATTCATCTTGTGGCATTCTGCCCTGTTCCCTGAACCCTAGCCACCCTGAAGCCTTACTTTGCGTCTCTAAGAGCTATATTCCTTCCCACCTCTCCAACTCTGTCTCCTCCTCCAGCCACTTTGCAGCTTAATTTCTTCTCAGCTCAAAGTTATTTCTTCATGAAAGCCCTCTCTGACATTCCAGATGGGGTGGGCTCATCACTTGCCTGCTCTCACAGCATCTTTCCCATGTAACACTTTAACGATTGCAATGAAATTATTAATTGAATAATTGTTTAATGTCTGCTCCCTCCCCGCATTTGATCATAAGCTTTGATTTGCTGCTGCCCTATCTATGATAGAAGATGCTCTGTAAATATTTGAGGGGATTATTGATGAAAAGCTAAAAATGAGTTCGAAGTGGGTGTACACATTCTGCACAGAAAATAAATAAAAAGAAACATAAATTAGAAAGGACATACTTTCCCACCCTCTCCCCATCCCAGCCTTTCTTGGTATGGAGAATGAGAAGTCAGAGGCAGTGATAGAAAGAGGCAGAAAACAGGGAGCAGGCACAGGCAGAGTTACCCAATCAATTCCCCAGACACCTGGGGATGATGAGAAAAGCTGTTGTCTGATGCCTCAGCACTGATCCCATGCTCTCCAGCAAAAGAAAATCAAGTGGAACAATATCAGCAGAAGAAACCTTAAAAAATGTGAGAATAGTAAACCACCCACTCTGCTGACTGATTTGCAAAGGTCTGGGCTTGAGGCCTTAAGTGATAACAGGTTCAGGCCATCAGAAATTACTTTAACTGGTGTCCTGACATCTGGGGAATTCAAGAGCCAGAAAAACAAAGAGGGCTATTTATAAACTGTTTGTAGCTCTCTAGACCATCAGAAAACACATCAAGGCATCCCCCATATATTGTTACTAGAATTCACCCAAATTACAAAGTAGTAAGGAAAAAACAATAAAATGGCAGGATTAAAACCTAAATCTTCATTTCATGATGGCAGATTTATATTTGTGGGATGGAAAGATATCTTTGAAAGGGGTCACATTATAAACTCGGGCCTGAAAGGCATTATTCTAAAGAAATAATGCCTGACCCCAAAGGAGGATAGAGTTCAAGTTTATAGGGAACTCAGAGAAATGATTTAGGGGGCCAATGAGAATGGCAAGAAAGAGACTGGTAAAATAGGTAAAGAACGGAGTGAGAAAAATGAGTAAAAATAAGAGAGTAAGGTTGATATGGGGAGGGAGGCAGATATACAAAGGAGAAAAATTTGACTAATAGGTTCATGGCCATTGCAAATTCTTACTCATTCATTTCAATTCTTCCTTTCTTTTACCCCTACTATTCTTTTTTTAAAAGTTCTTTATTGGGGTATGATTGGCAAACAGAAAGAGTAGATATTTAATGTATGCAACTAGATGTGTTTGGAGATAAGAATACACCTGTGAAATTATTACCTACGTCTTGTGTCATAAGCCTTCATCACCTTCAAAAGTTTCCTCTCATGTTTTTTTTGTTATTGTTGTTATTTTGTTGTTTTTCTTTTGTGGTAAGAACACTTAACATAAGATTTATCCCCTTAGGAAAATTTTAAGTAATCATTATAGTATTGTTAATCATAGGCCTCGTAATTATTTAGAATATATTCATCTTGCATAATTGAAACTTGGAACCCTTTGATTGAGACAAGATAGAAAGAAGTTAGGAAAAACTCCAAACAAGTGGAATGAGGAAGTAAAATTGAACATCATAAGCCAAATAACCTCTAGGTCCTCTCAGAGCCTCCACCTACAGGCATGGTCAAATGGAAGACAGTTTATGACAGGACACTCCTGCAGTGGTCGTAGAAGTCAACAACAACAAGGACTGGCTAAATGCAGATCAGTCCAAGATGAAGGCAAAACTGACCAGAGACTGACCCCAAAGTTCATCATATCATCATTATAATGAAAATTGACACTGCAGATGGAAAGTAGGCTTAGGAGGAACAAACACCATGACATTTCTGGAATGGGCCATAGTAGGAACAGACCCTCACTGCAACCAGAAGGTGGAGTCAGAATTTGGTACCACAAAGTTCATAAGCCACTTACTTTTGGAAATATATAAAATCCCAAGAACTGACTGACTGCAGTGTGCAATTCACTCATGAGTTGCCAGTATCCATTTGGACACATACTTTTGCTTCCTTCACAGCAGTGCATCCTGGCATCTTTTTATTTACCCAAATAAAACCTGCTTCCACTCTCACTGGGACTTTTTCTGAATTCTTTCCCGTGAGAGTCAAGAGTCTGGAGGTCCCAGACCCAGCTGGGGCAAGGCTACCTTGGCTCAGAACCTATCTGGTGATGTGATCAGCACCTGGTCATCACCTCCAGTCTCTGAAAATCACCATTCTACTCTGCTTCTATGGGTTTGATGAGAAAATGCTTTTAATTTTGCCTCAAGTTTTGAGTTAATGTTTACTAATTGTGACATTATTTCTCTCAGTTTAAGCTAAAGGACTTAGCTTCTAATAATCGATTAAGATCTTCTCTGTCCCTTTTCACTGTGCTGACTCTTGGGACTGTTCCATTCTCTGCTCATTTTCTGTTAGAGGCCTTTAAAATCATTTAAAATTTTTATTTAATTATTGTTCAAGAACAGTTTTTTGTCTTTTACTCGCATCCCAGTGCTCCCCACCTCCTTCCCATTTCCACTCCTCTTAGTTTTTGTCCATGTGTCCTTTATACTTGTTCCCGTGAATCCTTCCCCTTTTCCCCTGAAATTCCCTCCCTTCTCCCCTCTGGTCCCTGTCAGCCTGTTATCTATTTCAGTGTCTTTTGTTATATTTTGCTTGCTTGTTTGTTTTATTGCTTAGGTTCCTGTTAAAGGTGAGATCATATGGTATTTGTCTTTCACCACCTGGCTTATTTCACTCAGCATAATGCTTTCGAGTTCCATCCATGCTGTTGCAAAGGGTAGGAGCTACTTTCTTTCTGCTGCATAGCATTTTTGTATACTAACAATAAAACAGCAGAAGCAGAAATCAAGAAAAAATTCCTAAACAACAAAACAAACAAGCAAGCAAAATATGACCAAAAACACTGAAATTCAGAACAGGCTGACAGGGACCTGAGGGGAGAGGAGAGAAAATTTCCAGGGAAAAGGGGAAGAATTCATAAGAACAAGTATAAAGGACACATGGACAAAACTAAGGCATTAAATAAATTTTAAAAAAGAAAAATCCCATTTGATATAGCAAAAAGAAAAATAAAATATCTGGGAATAAACCTAACTAAGGAGGTAAAAAACCTATGTACAGAAAACTACATAACACTGAAGAAAGAAATCAAGGAAGACACAAACAAATGGAAACATATACTGTGTTCATGGATTGGAAGAATTAACATCACCATAAAGTCCATATTACCCAAAGCAATTTACAGATTCAATGCAATACCTATTAAAGTACCAATGGCATATTTCACAGACATAGAACAAATACTTCAAAAATTTATAAGGAAGCATAAATGACCCTGAACAGCAGCTGCTATTTTGAGAAAGAAGAACAAAGTAGGAGGGATCACAATACTTGATACCAAACTTTATTATAAGGCCACTGTAATCAAAACAGCCTGGTACTGGCATAAAAATAGGCACATAGACCAATGGAACAGAACAGAGAACCCAGAAATAAAACCAAGTCTCTATGGGCAATTAATATTTGGCGAAGAGAGCAATAAACTTTTTTTAAAGATGTAATAAAAAATGCTGCAATTTACAATAGTTATATAATAATATACCATAGATTATATTATATCATATCATATGCATAATTTTAACACATATTAAAACCTAATTCAAGATATAAATATTATACAATAGAATACATAATAATATTCAGTAGAATATAAAAATAAACTATATTTTTCACAGATAGTAGGTGAAAAGGAGATTCTGGTAAATTGAAGACTGTGGTAAATTCAGAATTGGAATCAGGCATGGACACCTACATCAACCAAGTAAGACGTTACCTGTATGTGAGACTTCAGCAGATAGTGGTGGAGATTGCTATTGCAAAATTCAAACTGCATAGCCTTTGATTTAATCATAAGATAATCTTTTTGGATCTCAAGTCTTATTAGGAATTATTAGTAAAATTCAAACATCTTGGAGTGGAGTTCCATCTTCTGTGTTAATTCACCTGTAGTTACCAGGTGTTAGAGTCCATGTTCTGCTTCCTACTTCCTGCTTCTTACATGTGAGTCTACATTTCCTATTTCAGACCTGAAAATTCATACTTTTTGCTTCTTCAGGTGTCTCTGCCAAAGCATCTATGTGGAGGAAAAACAGGAGAAAACTTGAAGACAGTATTTCTATTCTAAGTGCCTAGTACTTTTTCATTCCTAGTTTTCTTTCCTTTCTCCTGACTCCAAGGTACATAAAACTTCTGGAGTCTTTTGTTTGGGGCTCTCTCAACTATGAGACAATTCCCATGTTTGCTCTGATGAACCTGACTCTCAACTGGTGGGCCATTTCATGGGGAAAAGGAAAACTCCTTAGTGCTTTCTTTAGTTTTAGGTTCTGGCTTATACCATTACAGTGAATGATTAAAGGCTTAACTCTAATTTTTGGCTTGTTGCTTTTGTCTGCCACTCTAACACCTGACAGCTCAGGTCTCTCTCTCTTCCTGCATTTCCTCAAATAATTTTCCATCCTATTATTATCATCTTCTGTTCATGGATTCCAATTATACCTAGGTCAGACTGTTTAATATTGTCCTTATATCTTTCAGGCTTTTATGCAATTGTTTTTTTCCTCTTTTTTCTTTTTTTTCTTTTTAAATTATTATTTATTAATTATTTTATTATTTTCACATGAACAACTGTAAACCTACTTTATCCCAACCCTGTATTTTAATAATGACTTTTACCAGGTATTTTATTACATCATTCTGAATCTTTAAAAAAATTTTTAAATTAATTTTATTTAGTTTTTTTTCAAAATAAACTATATTTTATTTTATTTTATTTTTTTTAACTTTTTTTATTGATTATGCCATTACATTTGCTCTATTCCCCCCTCCATTCCCCTCCACCCTGCATACCCCTCCCCCACCATTTCCCCCTTTAGTTCATGAACACGTGTCTCAAATTCCTTAGATTCTATATTTCCCCTACTATTCTTACCCTCCCCCCATCTATTTTCTATCTACTGTCTATGCTACTTATTTTCTGTACCTTCTCCCCCCTTCCCCTCCTCCCACTCCCCTGTTGCTAACCCTCCATGAGATCTTCATTTCTATGGTTCTGCTCCTGATCTAGCTGTCCTCTTAGTTTGCTTTTGTTTTAGGTGTGGTTCTTAATAACTGTGAGTTTGCTGTCCTTTCACTGTTCATCTTTTTTATCTTCTTTTTCTTAGGTAAGTCCCTTTAACATTTCATATAATAAGGGCCTGGTGATGAAGGACTCCTTGAATTTGATCTTATCTGAGAAGCACTTTATCTGTCCTTCCATTCTAAATGAAAGTTTTGCTGGGTAGAGCAATCTTGGTTGTAGTTCTTTGGTTTTCAGGACTTGGAATACCTCTTTCCAGCCCCTTCTTGCCTGTAAGGTCTCTTTTGAGAAATCAGCTGACAGTCTGATGGGAACTCCTTTGTAGGTGACTGTCCCCTTAGCTCTTGCTGCTTCTAGGATTCTCTCCTTCATTTTAATCTTGGCTAATGTAATTATGATGTGCCTTGGTGTGTTCCTTCTTGAGTCCAACTTCTTTGGGACTCTCTGAGCTTCCTGGATTTCTTGGAAGTCTATTTCCTTTGCCAGATTGGGGAAATTCTCCTTTATTATTTGTTCAAATAAGTGTTCCAGTTGTGGCTGTGCCTTTCCCCCTTCTGGTACCCCTATAATTCTGATGTTGGAACGTTTAAAGATGTCCTGGAGGTTCCTAAGCTTCTCCTCATTTTTCTGAATTCTTATTTCTTCATTCCTTTCTGTTTGATCATTTTTTTCTTCCTTCTGGTCCACTCCCTTGATTTGAGTCCCAATTTTCTTTCCATTACTATTGGCATCCTTTGTATCACCGTTTATTTCAATTAGTTTAGCTTCCATATGTTTCTCTAATTTGTGACTAAAATCGACCAGTTCTGTAAGGATCCTGATAACCAGTGTTTTGAACTGTGCATCTGAAAGACTGGCTATTTCTTCATCACTTAGGTCTATTGGTTCTGGGGCTCTGAGTTGTCCTAGAGCCATTTTTGGTCTATTCGTGCTGTTAAGTGAGCGGAGCGAAGCCTTAGTTGTTTACCAGGACGGGGAGACCCAGGTCGCTGGTTTGTGACGCTGTGTGTGGGGGCGTGGTCAGAGAGGGAGCAATGGCGGTCCTCTCCGCTAGCCCAGCGCATGGGGCTTGTTTATCCGATTGGAATTGTGCGAGCCTGCTGCTCCGCGCCGGCTTCCCTTCTCACTGGTTTCTCAGCGCGTAGATGCCCCTGACCCACGGACCTACCCGCTGTGCGCTCCGGCAACCAGCTCGCTCGCGATCAACGCCCTCGGTTGCCTGCGCGCACCGCGCACCGCCCCGGGAATTTTTTCTTGCTAACCTGCTCCGCTGCTGGCCTCGCTCCTCGTACCGGTCCAGCTAAGTATCTAGTTGTCCTTTGGACTCCGTATTGTCGATTTTCCGTGTGGCTTGGTTGTGACTGCTGTTAAAAATAGTTGTTCTTAGATTTGGTTGTGCACAGAGGCAAGGTGTTTCCTCCACCTACGTCTCCATTTTGGCGGAAGTCCTCTATTTAGTTATTTTTCAAGTACAGTTTTTTGTCCATTTCTCCCATCCCAGCCTCCCCCACCCCATGCTCCCCACCTCCTTCCCATTTCCACCCCCCTTAGTTCTCGTCCCTGAGTCCTTCCTATTTGTTCCTCCAAATCCCTCCCCTTTTTTCCCCTTAAATTTCCTTCCCTCTCCTCTCTGGTCACTGTCCCCTTGTTCTCTATTTCAGTGTCTTTGTTTTTATTCTGCTTGCTTGTTTGTTTTGTTATTTAGCTTCCTGTTAAAGGTGAGATCATATGCTATTTGTCTTTCAACACCTGGCCTATTTCACTCAGCATAATGCTTTCCAGTTCCATCCATGTTGTTGCAAAGGGTAGTAGCTCCTTCTTTCTCTCTGCTGCATAGAAATCCATTGTGTATAAAACCACAATTTTTTTTCTTTTTTTAAAAATTCTATTTAGTTATTTTTTAAGTACAGTTTTTTGTCCATTTCTCCCATCCCAGCCCCCCCTGCCCCATCTCCCCACCTCCCTCCTATTTCCTCCCCCCCCAGTCCTCATTACTGTGTCTTTCATACTTGTTCCTCAAAATCCCTCCCCCTTTTTCCCCTTAAGTTCCCTTCCCTCTCCCCTCTGGTCGCTGCCCACTTGTTCTCTATTTCAGTGTTTTTGTTTTTATTCTGTTTGCTTGTTTGTTTTGTTGTTTAGCTTCCTGTTAAAGGTGAGATCATATGGCATTTGTCTTTCAATGCCTGGCCTATTTCACTCAGCATAATGCTCTCCAGTTCTATCCATGTTGTTGCAAAGGGTAGGAGATCCTTCTTTCTCTCTGCTGCATAGAATTCCATTGTGTATATGTACCACAAGTTTTTGATCCATTCATTTACTGATGGGCACCTAGGTTGCTTCCAACTCTTGGCTATTGTAAATTGTGCTGCTATGAACACTGGGGTGCATAGGTTCTTTGATATTGATGTTTTAGGATTCTTGGGATATAATCCCAGCAGTGGAATTGCTGGGTCAAAAGGCAGGTCGATTTTTAGTTTTCTGAGAGAATTCCATACTGTTTTCCATAATGGTTGTACCAGTCTGCAATCCCACCAACAATGAACTAAGGTCCCCTTTTCCCCACAACCTCTCCAACATTTGTTGTTTGTTGCTTTGTTTATGATAGCCATCCTGACTGGTGTAAAGTGGTATCTCATTGTGGTTTTAATTTGCATCTCTCTGATAGCTAGTGATATTGAGCATCTCCTCATGTGTCTCTGGATATTCTGTATGTCCTCCTTGGAGAAGTGTCTGTTCAAGTCCTTTTCCCATTTTTTTAATTGGGTTGGGTGTCTTCTTAGAGTGGAGTCTTGTAAGTTCTTTGTATATTTTGGAGATTAAACCTTTGTCTGAGGTATCATTGGCAAATATGTTTTCCCATACAGTCAGTTGTCTTTTTAATTTAATACTGTTTTCTTTAGCCATGCAGAAGCTTTTTATTTTGATGAGATCCCATTTGTTTATTCTATCCTTTATATTCCTTGCTCTAAAGGACATATCAGTAAAAAAGTTGCTGCGTGAAATATCTGAGATTTTCTTGCCAATGTTCTCCTCTAGGACTTTAATGGTGTCACGGCTCATATCTAAGTCTTTTATCCACCTTGGATTTATTTTGGTGTATGGTGTAAGTTGGTGCTCAAGTTTCATTTTTTTGCACATAGCTGTCCAGTTCTCCCAACACCATTTGTTGAAGAGGCTATCTTTACTCCATTTTATGTTACTGCCCCCTTTGTCAAATATTAATTGACTGTAGAGAGTTGGGTTGATTTCTGGGCTCTCCGTTCTGTTCCATTGGTCTATGTGCCTGTTTTTATGCCAGTACCAGGCTGTTTTGATTACAGTGGTCTTGTAATACAGTTTGATATCTGGTATTGTGATCCCTCCTGCTTTGTTCTTCTTTCTCAAAAGTGCAGCTGCTATTCGGGCTCATTTAGGGTTCCATATACATTTTTGAAGTATTTGTTCTATGTCTGTGAAATATGCCATTGGTACTTTAGTAGGTATTGCATTGAATCTGTATATTGCTTTGGGTAATATGGACATTTTGATGATGTTAATTCTTCCAATCCATGAACAAGATATATGTTTCCATTTGTTTGTGTCTTCCTTGATTTCTTTCTTCAGGGCTGTGTAGTTTTCTGCATATAGGTCTTTTACCTCCTTAGTTAGGTTTATTCCCAGATATTTTATTTTTCTTTTTGCTATATCAAATGGGATTTTTTCCTTGATTTCTGCTTCTGCTGATTCATTCCTGGTATAAAAAAATGCCTTTGATTTCCGGATATTGACTTTGCAACCCACTGTTTTGCCAAATTCATTAATTAGTTTGAGCAGTTTTTGGGTAGAGTCTATAGGATTTTCCATGTACACTATCATGTCATCTGCACACAGTGACAGTTTTGCTTCCTCCTTTCCTATTTGGATGCCTTTTATTTCCTTTTCCTGCCTGATCACTGTGGCCAAAACTTCCAATACTATACTGAATAGAAGTGGTGAAAGTGGACATCCTTGTCTTGTTCCTGATCTTAGTGGAAAAGCTTTTAGTTTTTTCCCATTGAGTATGATGTTGGCTGTAGGTCTCTCATATATGGCCTTTATTATATTGAGGAATGCTCCCTCTATTCCCACTTTGCTGAGTGTTTTTATCATAAATGGGTGTTGTACCTTATCCAAAGCTTTTTCCTCATCTATTGATATGATCATGTGGTTTTTATCTTTGCTTTTATTTATGTCATGACTTACATTTAGTGATTTGCGAATACTGAACCATCCTTGCATCCCTTGGATGAACACCGTTGGTCATGGTGTATGATCTTTTTGATATATTGTTGGATGGGATTTGCCAATATGTTGTTGAAGATTTTAGTGTCTATGTTCATCAGTGATATTGGCCTGATGTTTTCTTTCTTTGTTGTGTCTCTATCTGGTTTTGGAGTTAGGATGATGCTGGCTTCATAAAAAGAATTTGGGAGTTTTCTATCCTCCTGGAAATAGTCTGTAAAGAATAGGGGTTAGGTCTTCCTTAAATGCTTTGTAGAATTCTCCTGTGAAACCATCTGGTCCGGACCTTTTGTGTGATGGGAGTTTTTTGATTACTGCTTCAATTTATTTTGCTGTTATTTGTGTGTTTACATTTTCTGCTTCTTTTTCATTGAATTTTGGAAGATTGTATTTTTCTAGAAATGTGTCCATTTCCCTGAGGTTCTCAAATTTCTTGGCATACAGTTCTTCATAGTAATTTCTTACAATCCCTTCTATTTCTGTGGTATCAGTTATAATCTCTCCTGTTTCATTTCTGATTGTGTTCATTTGGGTCCTCTCTCTTCTTTTCTTGATGAGCCTTCTTAGAGGCTTGTCTATTTTGTTTATCTTTTCAAAGAACCAACTCCTGGATTCATTGATCCTTAGAATTGTGCTTTCAGTGTCTATGTCATTTAATTCTACTCTAATCTTGGTTATTTCCTTTCTTCTGCTTGCTCTGGGCTGTCTTTGCTGTTGTTCCTCGAGTTCTTGCAGGCGTAGAGTAAGGTTGTTTGTTTGAAATGTTTCTCTATCTTCTTTAGATAGGCCTGTATTGCTATAAACTTCCCTCTCAGGACTGCCTTCACTGTGTCCCATAAGTTTTGGGTTGTTGTGAGATCGTTTTCATTTGTTTTCATAAACTTTTTGATTTCTTCCCTAATTTCATTCTTGACCCATTCATTGTTTAATAGCATACCATTCAGTCTCCATGATTTTGGGTTCTTTGGGTTTTTTTCCTTTGGGGTTAGTTTCCAATTTCAGTCCCTTGTGGTCAGAGAAAATGCTTGGTATGATTTCAATATTCTTGAATTTGTTGAGGCTCGTTTTGTGTCCTATCATGTGGTCTGTCTTTGAGAATGTTCCATGTGCATTTGAAAAGAATGTGTATTTAGCTTCTTTGGGATGAAGGGCTCTGTATATATCAGTTAAGTCCATTTCATCTAGGGTGTTGTTTAATGCCACAATATCTTTGTTGATATTTTGTTTGGAAGATCTGTCCATTTTTGATAGTGGGGTGTTAAAATCCCCTACTATAATTGTGTTGCTGTCAATATCTTTCTTGAATTCCTCTAAGATTTTCTTTATATATTTGGGTGCCCCTATGTTGGGTGCATATATATTTATAATGTTAAGGTCTTCTTGGTGGTTTCTTTTCTTGAGTATAGTGAAGTGACCTTCTGGGTCACTCTTTATGGCCCTTTTTTTGAAGTCTATTTTGTCTGATATGAGAATTGCTACCCCAGCTTTTTTTTTTCTTGTTCGTTTGCTTGGAAAACTTGTTTTCAGCCTTTCACTTTTAGTCTGTGATGGTCTTTTGTCTTGAGGTGGGTCTCTTGTAGCAGCATATGTGTGGGTCATGCTTTCTTATCCATTGAGCTATTGTGTGTCTTTTGATTGGAGCATTTAATCCATTTACATTTAAGGTTATTATTGATAGGTACTTATTCATTGCCATTTTTGTACCTGTGTTCCTCTCTGTCTTTCTCTTTTCCTTCCTTTTCTTAAAGCAGTCCTTTTAGAATTTCTTGTAGAGCTGGTTTGGTGGAGGCGTATTCTTTTAGACTTCTTTTGTCTTGGAAGCTCTTTATTTGGCCTTCTGTCTTGATGAAGAGCCTTGCTGGGTACAGTAGCCTTGGTTGTAGGCCCCTGTTTCTCATTACTTGGAATATTTCTTGCCATTCTCTTCTTGCTTGGAGTGTTTCCATTGAGAAGTCAGTAGCTAACCTTATTGGGGCTCCCTTGTATGTTACTTCTTTTTTCTACCTTGCTGCCTTTAAGATTCTCTCTTTGTCTTGGAATTTTGCCATTTTGATGATGATGTGTCTTGAAGTGGGCCTCCTTGGGTTCCTCTTGTTTGGGACTCTGTGTGATTCCTGGATTTGTGTGACTTTTTCTCTCATAAAATTAGGGAAATTTTCTCTCATTACTCTTTAAAATATGTTTTCTATCCCTTGTTCTTCTTCTTCTCCTTCTGGTATTCCTATTATTCGGATATTATTATGTTTCATATTGTCTTGCATTTCTCTTAATCCGTCTTCATTCTTTCTAAGCCTCTTTTCATTTTCTTGCTCTTTCTTTGAGATGATTTCTAATTTGTCCTCCAACTCGCTAATCCGATCCTCTGCCTCATCTATCCTACTTTTGAAACTATCTACTGTGTTCTTCAATTCGGAAATTGTATTTCTCATTTCCTCTTGTCCCTTGATGATAGTTTCTATTTCCTTTTTCAAGTTGATGTAATTTGCAGAGAGATCATTGTAGCTCCCCTGTAGTTTCTGGTAGCTCATTGTGAGCTGTTTGAACTTTGTAATAACCAGTGCTTTGAATTCAGTATCTGATAGTTGATTAGCCTTTATTTCATCTAACATTCTTTCTGAAGTTTCTGCTTTTTCTTTCATTTGGGGATTGTTTCTTTGTCTTCCCATTGTTTGAGACTCTTCTTGTTAGTCTCAGCTTCTAAAATTGATCTTGTCTGACTCCCTGGGTTTATGGTGTGAACTTCTGTGGTATGATACCTGTGAAGTTCAGTTGTGCAGACTCCTTCAGGTATCTTGCTGTTCTCCATCTCCACCCACTCTCACGCTGGTCCTCTCGCTGGTCCCCGCGCTGGTCGCCTACCACTGCTGAGTGTTCTGGCTCCTGTAGCTGACTCCCCAGAGACCAGGTCTGTCACTATGGCAGCAGCACAGGGGCTGTGAGTGTCCCATCATTCCTAGCTGACTCCCCAGTGCCCAGTCCCATCTCTGTGGTGGTGGCGCAGGGACGTCTAGTGTCTCAGATCCTGTACCTGACTCCCGGGCTCCCAGGCCCATTGCTATGGCGGGGGCACAGGGGCTGTGTGTGCCCCAGCTCCCGTAACTGATTCTGCTGCTGTCTGGTGTTTCAGCGTCAGTCACAATCTCTGGTCTTTTAATTTCATAAATGCTGGGTAACCGATGGTTTATTGTGCTGTTTCTCTATAGATCTGCCAGGATTTTCATCCATGAGTATGGGAGCTAGAATTTGCTCTGTCCTACTCAGTCTCCATCTTCCCAGCATCCCCCCTCTTTTTTCTTTAGATTTGATAATTTCTATTTTTTTATATTCAGATTTACTGAATTTTCCTTCTACTACTCTCAATTTGCTGAAAACCATGTAGTGAAATTTTCAGTTTAATTATTATACTTTTCAGTTTTCAAGTTTTGATTTTTTAATAATTTCCATTCTCTGGTGTTTCTCTTTATGATTTGGACATATTTTCCTTTGATTCTTTGAGCATATTTATAACAGCTTCTTTCATAAATTACATATGTAGGACACCTCCAGGTTGGTTTTGGTTACCTGCTTTTTTCTTGACTCTACATTATGCTTTACTTTGTGTGTGTGTCTAGTAATTTTGATTGTGTACTGGGTGTTGTGGGTGGATTGATATGAAGACTGGATTTTGTGATATTCTTTTTTTAAAATTTTTTTATTGATTATGCTGTTACAGTTTTTCTATTCCCCCCTTCATTCCCCTCCACCCTACCCCCCGTCCCCACCATTACCCCCCCCTTTAGTTTATGACCATGTGTCTCAAGTTCTTTAGATTCTATATTTCCCCATGCTATTCTTGCCCCCCATCCATTTTCTATCTACTGTCTATGCTACTTATTTTCTGTACCTTCTCCTCCCTTCTCCTCCTCCCACTCCCCTGTTGCTAACCCTCCTTGAGATCTTCATTTCTATGTTTCCACTCCTGATCTGGCTGTCCTCTTAGTTTGCTTTTGTTTTAGGTGTGGTTGTTAATAACTGTGAGTTTGTTGTCCTTTCACTGTGTTTCTTTAACTTCTTTTTCTTAGATAAGTCCCTTTAACATTTCATATAATAAGGGCTTGGTGATGATGAACTCCTTGAATTTGATCTTATCTGAGAAGCACCTTATCTGTCCTTCCATTCTAAATGAAAGTTTTGCTGGATAGAGCAATCTTGGTTGTAGGTCTTTGGATTTCATGACTTGGAATAGTTCTTTCCAGCCCCTTCTTGCCTGTAAGGTCTCTTTTGAGAAATCTACTGACAGTCTGATGGGAACTCCTTTGTAGGTGACTGTCCCCTTAGCTCTTGCTGCTTCTAGGATTCTCTCCTTCATTTTAATTTTGGCTAATGTAATTATGATGTGCCTTGGTGTGTTTCTCCTTGGGTCCAACTTCTTTGGGACTCTCTGAGCTTCCTGCATTTTCTGGAAGTCTATTTCCTTTGCCAGATTGGGGAAATTCTCCTTTATTATTTGTTCAAATAAGTTTTCCACTGGTGGCTGTGCCTTTCCCCCTTCTGGTACCCCTATAATTCGGATGTTGGAGTGTCTATAGATGTCCTGGAGGTTCCTAAGACTCTCCTCATTTCTTTGAATTCTTGCTTCTTCACTCTTTTCTGTTTGGCCATTATTTGCTTTCTTCTGGTCCACTCCTTTGATTTGAGTCCCAGTTTCCTTTTCATTGCTATTGGTGTCCTGTGCAATTCCATTCATTTCAATTAGTTTTGCCTTCATATATTTGTCTAATTTGTAGCTATAATCAACCAATCCTGTGAGGATTCTGATCACCAGTGTTTTAAACTGTGCGTCTGAGAGTTTTGCTATTTCTTCATCACTTAGATTTATCAGCTCTGGGGCTTTGAGATCTTCTTGAGCCATTTTTGGTCTGTTTGCATCCTTTAAGTGTGAGGAGTGGAGCCTTGGACTCCCAGGTCTCTGGGTTGTGATGATGTATGTGGGGGCGTGGTCAGAGCGGAGAAATGGTGGCACCCTCTTCTGTTTCGTGCTGCTGGGTGAGGAACAGAGCCTTATGTGGTTCACCAGGGCTGGGCCACTCAGAGTTGCTGGGTTATGACGCTGTACGTGGAGGTGAGGTCAAAGCAGGGAGATGGCGGTGCCCTCCCTGCCGCTTGCTGTGGGGACCCGCTGGGTCCCCATCCAATCGCCCACTCCCTCGCTTGTCTATTCACTACAAATGGGTGACCACAGTCAACCTGCAGCCCTGCTCCCTCGCTGTATCCCCGCGGTTGCTCGCTTGGTCGCTCGCTTGATCCAACCCTGTGCCTGGATTCTGCGCACCTGAGTCCATCTGACTGAGTTTTCCTGTGCCACCCCGCTCCACCAGCTGCTGGTTTTGCCCCTTACCAGTCAGACTGAAGAATTTGTTGTTAACAGACTTCCGAGAAGTTCAATTTTCTGTGTTCTGGCTATGTTTTCTATTGCTAGTATTTAATTATCTCTAAACTTGGTTGTGCAAGAAGACACAGCATATCCACCTATGCCTCCATCTTGGCAGAAGTCTTGTGATATTCTTTTATTGACTTTTGTTTTAGTGGCCGGTGGTGTTACTGGTAGATCATCTTGAACTTGTGTAGGCTTAGTTTTATGTTTTTCGGAGTGTATCTGTGAAAACTCCAACATGTGTTCAAAGGCTTTTAACTTGTTAACTCAATCTCTGTTTCTTCTGGTATTATTACAATCTTGTAAAAACTTGGTTTTAGATTTTGGTAGATAGGCCTGTTGTAAGCCTTTCTCTAGAACATGATTCTTCTTCCTGAGGAGTGCTGTTTCTGGTGTCTCAGCTGGATGTCTAGGCTGACCAGATGCTGAACAGGTGCTATCAAGGTCTCTCCATTCTTGCTGACAACATCTCCCAGAAATTTTTAACCTCTAGTATCTCTGCTCTGCTTACAATCCTAGAATAGCCAAATCCTCTTATGCCTTATTTAAACTCTCCCTGTATATGTATAATTCAATCCTTGGCTAAGTACTTGCAGAGATCTCCACATGGACTTCTGAGAACCCCTCTGCATGGTTCCTCCAACTTGTGTGCCCATCTCACAGAATCCACCCACTCCAGTTGCCCAAACACTGACCTCTGCCTACTTACCTCACCAGAACTTCTGTGCTCTGCTTGGTCTCGAGCTTGCTGCTGCCCAACTGGGGGAATTGTTCTTTAGTGTAGAGCTGGGGGCTCAACTTGTGAACTTCATTTCTCTCAGATATCAGTTTTGTGATTTTATACATGGTTTTTGAAAATAGTTACACTATATATTTTGTATGTGATTTGTGAACACAATTAAATCATATGTTTTGTACAGTTTTAAGTTGTTTTGGCAGGAGAACTCATCTAATATTATTTACAGGAAATAGAAGTCCTCACTGTGGATACTTAAACAAGGGCTAATGTAAGGGTATTGACGGACAATGATAATGGCTATCTAACACAAACTGGCTTGTAGAGGGGAGAGCTTGGAGTTAAGACCGTGAGTAGGAGGCTGTTCGGTCTTCTATGCTGAGAAGTAAGGTAAGGGTGAAGTTATCAGAAATGCAAACAAACAAAATGAAATACCATGATGGAAAAAGAACTATTGTGGTATTGACAAATTGGATGTGAGAATGAAGAAATAGCTTTAAAATTGTGCCAGGAATTTTGCTTTAAAAAGAGCCCTTATCTTCTGAAGATAAATACCAAAATACTTATGGATGAAATGATATAATGTCTGGGATTTCGTTCAAAATAATCAAATGTAAGGATGAGGGTGGGGAGAGGGTGGGGTTATAGGTGAGACAAGACCCAACCAAGAGATGATTGTTGAAGCTAGGTTATGACTACATGAGAGTGTATTATATGGGTTTTTATACTTTTGTATATACTTGACACCTTCAAATTGAAAATTGAAAAGAAAGAACAAACAAAAAACATGACCAAGGTTATGAAGCTGGGAAACGAAGTGTTGGTGAAGCTGGGAAGAGTGCCCATTTTGATGCAGGGAAAAGGGATAAGCCAATAGCAGTTTGTTAATGTCTAAAACAGGCTTTTATGCAAAAATATTTTTAAAATGGTATGCTCAAGCTGGCTCATTCTGCTCTTTTAGAAGTATCAAGTGCAGGAGGTATTTGATTATCTGCTTGAAGATGTGAGTCATATGACACATGATGAACAGAGGCTGTGGTAACTACACTGTTCATTTATCTGACTTCTGATTCAGTGCTGGCTGCTTATATTCACTGATAAAGCCCTCTGTGGTCCAGGTCCAGACTACAATAGACAGTTTGGTAAGACTCTGGCACACATCTCCCTGACTGGTTCCTGGAATGATTTCTGGAGGCATCGTGCTATATCTTCCTTTCTGTACTCCCTCCTTGGTTAGCTGTATATGCCTGGAGCCTCCCTGAATCTTTCTTGCTCTCACCTCCTTCCTTCCAACTAACTGTAGACTCCATAATTGAGCCCAAGAGAGGGGTTTGTTCCCATAGCCTAAGGAGTTTCAGGAGAAGTGGAGAGACTTTTCTACAAGTTAAGAAAAGAAAGAAAGAAGAGGAAGAAGGAAGGGAGGAGGGAGAAAAGTACTCATTTTCCTCTTTTACTTTCTACTTTCTTTTTTCTTTCATTCAACAAATACTTTTATGTGTGTTCTATGCCCCAAATTTCATCTTAAGGATTGATTGGGGGCTCAAAGGTAATCAAGAAATAGTTCTTTCCTCAAGGATCTACATACAGCCTGGGAGGGCAAGAAAGACATGCAAACAGAGTAATAGAGAAAATCATAGGAGCCAAGCTTGCTGTTTGTACCGGGACCAGTGAGGCACAAAGAAGGAGTGGAGTGTCATTACTAAATTCTCCGTCTGTGGCTTTTGGTTTCATACTGTCCTTGATACCTATGTATGATTTAGAGCCTCTTTGAATCTCAATTTTCTCATTTCTAAAATAAGACTAATTATACCTACTTACAGATATTAGAAGCGTCATATTAAAAGTGACTTGGAAGATTTTTGCAAACCATAGGGGTTGATGATGTAGGTATTATTATTATCTTTCCTGCTTCCCAGGAACACCAGTGATAACTACAGGCCCATTTTTTCCCAGGAGACAGATCATTGTCATTTGCTCACTGAACCATATTAAGATATACTAGGGACTGTGGCCATTTCAAGGGAATATGCATAAGTAAGAGAAAACTTCTTTTTCCAGGTAGGTGATAAATCTTCTGCCTATTGACTTTTAAAAGCATAGAGCCAAATGTCCCTTTTGTCTGTTAATACCAACAACCACTTTCACATTCGTTTTTCTGCACAGTTTACAAAGTACTTCTAGAGTCATAAATCATTGTTGTCTCATAATAACCCTTGGCTTAGTAGAATAGACTCCATTTTGACCCTTATTTACAGATGTGGAAAATATGGCCCAGAGAAGTTGAAAAATTTGCCCAAGATTCATAGCTGGTCCAGGAAGAATTCTGGTCTTCTCTTTCCTAATCTTTGAAATCATCAGCTCCTCGCTGTGTAAGTATATCATGCATGGTGCTCCTTTGATGTCTTTAAAAGGTTTCAAAATATTTTTTAAATGTTTAAGAAATTATTATTATTATTTTTTAAATTGTGGACATCCAAAGCTCTCAGGCCCTAACGCTGTCACAACAAATCAAACAAATAACCATCTCCACTGTTTTGTGGATTATTTCCCCATGAGGCAGATGTTTATTTTTTACAAATGAAAGCTCATTGTTGTCAGGAACAGTTAAGAGGCTTAACCTGTCTTCTCTGGCATATGGCACAGGCTTTTCACGATAAAACCAGTAGTGTGCAGCGGCAGACAAAATTGTGAGCCTCTCTCTAAAACTTCATCAGTTGCTGTTACACAGCAACAGTGCTTTCTTATGCAGGGGCTCGTCTGGGTCTCTGGCACCGTGAAAGTGGGGAAAACAATAGGCTGTTTCCTTTGATAGAAAATACTCATATTTTAATGGGTATGATGTCATGAATTATTAAACTAGCTTAACTTTGAAGCCAAGCTGAAAGAACACATAGTAAAGAATGACCTTGAGACTCTTGAAAAATGGGAATGTTGACTGTGCCTGCAGACTCGAAGATGGATTTCTACTTTAGTTTATATTTATGCAACTGTGAAACTTGTTCCCTTGTTGCCAGAGAAATCCTTTGTGCAGTCGTGTGGAGAAAGTTATTACATTTTAGTGCCGAAGAGCTGTAAAGTTTCTTTCCTTGTGTCTCATGAAAACTAGAATACTGGCAATCTTTGTGCTGGGGGGATGGCCCTGAGGAATGACAGGTAGTCTCTCAGAAGACAAAAGGAAACAGACAGATATCGTTCTTTTAAAAAGAGCCTAACATTAGGTTTTTATAAGGAATTTGTGCAGACCTGGTCAGTTAAAGTGCTGTCTTGTTTCTGATTCAAGGTGAATCAAAGAAAAATTGGGTCCACAAGGAGAAAAATGATCTGCCAGCCCCATTGTAGCCTGAACACATGACCTTCCCAGCAGCAACTCCACCATAACTAGTGCCCTTGGAGAGTGTGGGAGAGGATCTGTCAAAATTTTGGGTTTGGGCACTCCTGGCTTATTCTCTAGCTATAGATTGCTGGACAAAACTGCAGACCTTAATAGCAGGCTGAGGTGGCCTTGTGTCCTCCAGTGGGTGGTGAAGCTGTGTCTACACCTACAGAGACATATGACTCAATCTCCTCTTCTGTATTCCACAAAACACAGTTCAGTTAACACTTTGAAGAAAGGAAAGTAGGGATGGGGGAGAAACCCATAGTTACTGAGTGTCATTAAATGCTTGGCTTTGTCTTATTAAGATTCATCATATAGTTGTGTGGCATTATCCTCATTTATAGGGGAAGAAACTAAGGCTCAGTTTGTCTGTGAGATTTTCAACATCACAGTTAATGACAAAACTGGGCTTTATTTGAATCTAGAGCTGTTTGACCTCAGAGGCTTATGAGAATTTACTATTCTTATTATGAGAGTCTGGTTTGACTGAGTTTATGTTTTCTTGTTTGTTTGAACTCCTAGCCTTTACATGCTGATGTCTTCAGATCTACTCTCCACTCTGCTCTGTGACCTGGTAGACTGACCTATCTTGACTGGTGCCCTTGTTCTTTGGCTTACAGTTGGGTCTGCCCAGTGTGAGACACAGAGAGGGCATTGGAGAGCAGGTGAGGGGAAATCAGATGGGGCATTTCCCCAGTTTTCTCTCTGTTGGGTTCTCCACTGAAGGCCACAGGTCCTGCCAGGCAGCCCCCTCCATGCAGCTCTCCTTTCTGGGTTTTAATAACAGCTCCTTGCCTCTTGAGACTTTGGGGGATAGGGCCAGAAAAGGAGATGCTTTCTACTGGTGCTAGCTACTGGGTACTGTGCTGTCCCTGGTGCTTCCCTAAACACTGCCCACACTTTTGTAAATCAGCCCCTGGATTAAGACAGTTGGATTGCTCACTAGAAGTGTGTGGCTGCAGTGCTGTTGGAGTCCATGTTCTGGTGTTGCTCCCATCAATGATGTTTGTAGCAAGAGGGTGGTGTTTCTTGTCTCTTCTTTTTTCCCTAAGAATTTCCTATTTTTAACTTTCAGAAAGGCTAGTTTTTTTTATTTTTCACTTTCCTTGTTGCCTTACTACTTGCTCTCTGAATTTTCTCTTTTCCCCTCAAATTGAGTCTGCAAGACCAGGGAAAGCCAGTTTCTATTATTATTTTCCAAGATTGGGTTTGTCTGGTCTCCAGAGTCTTGTCTCTATTCTTATATAAGCACTTATTTGCAAAATTGTCTGTTGAGAAAACAGTCTTGAGAAAACAATGCACACTTTTTAACCTTCTCGGGAAAATGATTATTTCTCCAAAAAGGAAGGGAAATAATAAAAGTATGTTCAGTAAGTAGCAGTCAGGATAATAAAGGGGAAAAAGGCAAGAAATTCAGAATCAAGGTCAGTTTCCTCTGTTGTTGGATTGCAGCAAGCATTTAATGGTAATAAAATCTTTTTCCTGTATAATACATTTTATATTAAAACTGCAGTCATTTAAATGAGGGATTTTATGTCTGCACAATCTTTATTGAGCATGAAGGATTTTTAAAAAGTGCTTTTTTCTTTACCTAAAAAAATGCTTTCTTGGCTCACTGCCTCTCAGGCTCACAGAAATAAAGATTTGGAGGTGGGGAGTGGCCAGAGTGGCTTGTACAGTTCCTCGCTTATGCTATTTAACCTCAGACCCTTGTTATTCTGGGCCTCCGTGTCTTCCGAATAAACAGTAAATCTTTCCTGATGGTGTGGCAGCTTTATGATATGAATTCATGCCTATTTTCAGAAGAGCGCGAGAGAGCCTTTAATGTATTTTCTCTCCTTTTACCGGTGATTCAGTCAAAGCCTGTGTCTGTAAGCAGGGTAAGGCTGGAGTTTCTGCCCATCTCCAGTACAGAGCAGAGGGTTGACTGTGGTGTCATTTTATAGGTTGGATTGAAATGGATTAATTCTTCCGATGAAAGTTTATTGACTCATAATTTTCTGAAAGCTTGAAATTTGTGATTTACACCTGATCTTAAGATAGGAAGATCAGACATCAAGACCTTACCAGGTTTTCTTCTACCACAAGATCATGCAGGGTGAAATTTTGCTGGAATGATTTTAAAGCTGTTCATTTTGGGCACATTGGAAGTGGTCTCAGAAGGTTCGAGGGCATGTGGGCATCAGATATACCAGAAGGAAAAACTCAACTCAGGAGTGACTACATTTTTTTCCTTGGTCATTGCTGATATTCATGAGGTAAACTGTTGGACTAGACTATTTTTTCTCATGAGTATGGTATAGAGGACTTGGAAATACTAGGTATACAACTTATGGGCATTTGAAAATGTATTTGTATAGGAAATTATCTGCCAAGGGAAGTAGACTATTGTTGGTGGGGATCTGACCTAGAGGAGGTGATGCCTCATCATCTTTAAATAGCTACTCTTTGAGTTAGAATGAATTACCCCAAAATGGCAGGCTCCACTTATTAGATCTTAAATTGCCAGAACTGCATTTCCCATTGGATGGTTAGCAGCATCTTTTATAATCTGAATTTTCCTATTATGTTCACCTGAGCTCATTGTTCTTAGCCACAACTTTAACAATGTTTTATATATAGCCCCAAAGCCAGCATAGTGGGAAGACTATTTACTTAAACCACTACTTTCCCCCTGTAATGTCACATAGATCTAAGCTTTCTCTGTATCTTTCCAATACAGAGGCAGCATATAGTCTATTGTTACAATCAGATATTCTTGTGGGAAGTAAGAGGCCATGGGTGAATGGAGAGAATATTATTGTTGAGTCCAAAGCTATTGTTTTGAGACATAGATTAAAGTTTTCTGCAGTTTTCATTTTTCAAAAACTCAACCTTTCAGGAAGGTTTGGCTGATATGCTCTGATTTTTATTTTTGATAGTGTGGGGCTAATGTTTACTCTGGGCTCCTGAAAATTGGTTCAGAAGACTTTCCATGGAGGAGAAAATGTGGACAAATACTGTTAGTTTACTTAGTGCTGAAGGCATTAGCTGGTGAAGAAAGGAGATGACAGTTCCATAAGCCAAAAAGGCATGATGTTTTTGCTCTTGAAGTATGTATTCCTGAAAACCTTAGGAAAGGCCTGCAAAAAATGGAATGAAAGCAAGAGGGCTGAAGGTAACTTAAAAAATGAATCTGAATCTGCTCTGCCTAGGAGAAAATCATCTCATTAGAAGAAAACATTTTATTTAAAAGTGAATTTTTATTACATGGGACAGAATAAAGAATATGATTTCACCAAGTAGCCACCCAGGCACACAAAAATGCTTGCACAAACACACACAAAGGAAAGAATGAATGTTAAAGCAGAAGTGTGTTGCATGCTTTATAATTCTGGATTTGTTTTTCAGGTTTTGAATTAATTAGATACCATGTTGAATTCCAAATGTGATAATTAGACAAATTAATGCTGCAGTGAAGTTATTAACGAGGTAAAATATGCTAATACGCTTCTGATGAAGAGCTCTTCTTTTTCCTTACCAAGAAATTGGCAAACACCTTTTATTTGGGGCCAGACAGCTTATCTCAAGTGATTTACTAAAAAGGTTCTTGGCCGTATGTTATGAACAAATGTTGTAAATAGGGGTTAATGTCTAAATTTTTGATATGTATAAACCTTGACGTGATGCAGCAAGTCCCATGACACTGTTAGTCTGTTTTCTGAGTGGCAGCAGTGTCCAGGCAGGCCAAGGGCTCTTCCATGTCCTTCAGTACTGGTGTGAATCCAGCAAACCCTACCGCTTGCCAGTGTCATTCCTGTTAACATCATCACTGACATTCAACATGAGGCAAACACTGATTGCCAACCTGCTTTCTTTTTGGCAGACTTTGTGTCTCCTTTGGTTTTTAGATGTTTGAAACTCCTAGCCCAGAATCATTAGGGAATCCATTTAGTGGTTTCAAAGTGACACAGTAGAATTTTTCTTTCTGATCTTAACTCCGCTACTCAGAGCTCATTGTGCCTCAGGAACCCCCCTGAAACCAAGCAGAAACACCATTTACCCAGGGGGTTCTGACCATTAAAAACAAAATTTATAGAAATATGAAAAGAACTTTCCCCATGAGCATGTCATTATTTTAATTCTTTTAATCACACACTCGATGAGTATGGCCTATATAACTTTGATTCATTTAGATATAATAGTTGCTAAATGAGTTTCATTCTGCACCCCAGGTAGGAGAGTTTTGAGATGTAAATTTAAGGGAAGACACTGAGGCATGTTTGAGTGGGACAGACCAGTTGTCAGTTGTTGGCTAGTGAGTGCTGTTGAGGTGTGTTCTGTGGCAGCAGACAGACCACTAATTAACTGAATAGCATTCACAGGAAGTGCATCAGTTAGGAATGCATTTGAATGCAAGTTATAGAAAGCCTTATACATAGTGGGTTTAACAAGTGAAGAGTTTTTTTTCTCCCTTAAAAGCAGACCATGGTAGTGGTCCACAGCTGAAAATGTGTCTCAACCATGTTGTTTAGGTTCTATCTTTCTGTTCTATCATCTTAGTGGGTGGCTTTTATCAGTGTGGCACAAGATGACTGCTGGAGCTCTAGGCATGACATCTGGGTCAAAAAGGAAGGCAGGAAGAGGAGGAAAGCATTACTCAATTTGTCTCTTTTTGAAAAGGTTTCCTGAAGATTCCATTTGTATATCAGTGATCAGAATTGTGTCAAATGGCTGCCCCTAACTGAAAGGTGATAGATGAGTTTGGATCAGCTGGCCAATAGTCTCTGTTACACTTTTCTTGGGTACCATGATCCTGGAATGAGGCTGTATCTTCAGTTACCTGCTACTGTAGGGCACCTACCTGAACATTCTGGCTTCCCTGGACAAAGGGAAGTTCAGGTAATAAAACCATTTTACTCTTTCCAGGCTGAAAGCAGTGTAGTGTAATGAATAAATCTATGGACTTTAGGTTGAGTTATGTGATTTTGGACATCTTGCTTTCACCTCTTTGACCCCAAGTCCCCCTATTTGTGAATTAAAGAATGTCAGGGGTTATTGTTAGGAAGTAGTTGTGGTAACACATAAAGTATCCAGCTCATTATATTTAGCTATGTAGCTCATTAAGTAGTAGCTGTGAAGATATGAATTAAATTCAGGTTTTATTCATAATGAGGTAACGTGTAATGGGGGAAGAAAGATGGTTACACGTAATCCTTTACCTTTTAAGAGAGTGGATTCTGGTGGGTGAAGGGGCCTTTTTGTTGAATGGATTGATAATCAGGAGGATATAAGTTTGAATAGAAAAAGTCTGTAGACAAAAGGTGGAGAAATTAGGAATTGTGGGAAGGAAGGAGCAGGGATGAAGAGACAGAGAGCTAAGAAGGAATGCTGGACAGAGATAGTGGCGAGAGGAAGCCCAGCAGCTGTGAGGTGAGGAGGGAGGCTGGAGAAGGGAGGCCTAATGGGGAGTTTACAATGAAGCTGTGTACTGTGTGATGTAAACACTTCTGACTCACCTGCAGAACCTCCTGGAAAACACATCTGACTTATCTGTAGGTGAACGTAAAGAAACATTGTCTTGCCTCAAGCTAGTGTGATGTTACAATTAGACATATAGTTTCCAGAATATTTTTTAATTCAAAAAGTTAGGTCAAAAGGTGACAAACCACACAAAACGCATATGGAGAGGACTCATGGATTCAGTGTTTGGTTTTCCGAGAGACAAAAAATGACAATTTAAGTTGTGGTTGAGATTATACTTTCATTCCACCCATGAGAGTATACCCTAAAGTTGATGGGAAGACACAGCTGGGAGTCACCCTTCGTAGGTCTTGGTTCCTCTGTGTGATCAAATCATAACATACATGCTTTTAGCATTTGAAAAGAAAATAATTATTTTTATTTTTTTTGGCACAACATACTCCTAAACAGAAGACAATTACTATATTTGGTGCTTGATTGGAAAATACAAACCAGCAATCTGTCTCAAAGCTGGAGAAAATGCTGGCCACTTTGAATGTATTGAATAATAAGTAAATCATGAGATTTTCAATAGTACTTGTGAATATACAGCTGACCCTCGAACAATGTGGATTTGAACTATGCAGGTCCACTTAAATGTAGATTTGAAAAAACAACTACATGCAATGTATTTTGCTTCCTTATGATTTTCTTTTCTTAATAATATTTCTTTAGCTTTATTGTAAGAATATAGTATATAATATATATGATACATAAAATATGGGTTAATTTGCTGCTTATGTAATCAGTGAGGCTTCTGGTAGGCAACAGGCTAAAAGTAGTTAAATTTTTGGTGAGTCAAAATTTATATGTGGATTTTAGGCTGCACAGGGGTTGGAACCCTTATCCCTCAATGATTGAAATGTGTCATGAAATCACACACATTTATTAAGAGTTTGAAGAGGTGAAGGTAACAGAGGGAAGAAGATAACAGGGGGAGCACCTGCAAGTATGTTGTTCAGGGGTCATGATACTTGTTTTTCACTCTGGGCCAACTTTAGGACTTAACCCTTCAGTAAAATGTAACTCCACTTGATATTAACAAGCAACAAACATACTAATATGCAGTAGGTTAGACCATAAACTCATGTTTTTAAGAAATACGGCTTAATTTGTGTCCTCGATCACTGCAGAATTTCTAATTTGTATCTCTGTCACACCAACAGGTAGAAATGTAATCAGAATCAATTAAGAGTCTCCTCTTTCTTTCCTGGAATAGGGCCAAGTTTGGGCTGTGGGTGGAGGGGTTTTGTACTGTCCCAGAAGTGGGAGGGAGCATCTGGTTCTGGGTTGTCATCTGTCGACACACTTGCTAGGACATTCTCATTTTAACTTGGTGACCAGTGGTTTAATCATATGGATCACTTTTTGGAACTTTGTCACAACTATTCCTTTCCTAGTCTGCTTCTCTTTTAGCTGTTTCAGTCCTCTCTGAAACATGGGCATGACTGTTGCTCCCTGGTCCCTCTGGGGCTGCAGAAATATCACAAAGCTGACCAAGACCTTTCCCTTGCACACCCCACCAGGCATGTGCTCCTGTCTTCTGCAGGCTGCAGGTACCTGGTGGTCCTGCCAGATCTTTGCGTTTTCTTAGCACAAAACAGGGCCCCGGGGGTTCTTGGGGTACCTGGTGTGGGTTGATTTGGGTAGGGGCAGGGGACAGAGCCTTTCTCAGAGGCTCGGGTTTTCTGAAACTCAGCATCTTCTTTTCTCTTTCTCCAGCTGGGCCAACTTCATCCAACTCTCAGGAACAGGAAAAACTAGCTCTGACTGATCACATTTTACTCCAAATCTTTTGCTTATGCCCAAAGTCCTAGGCTTTTGAAACTTAAAAGCCCCCCCCCCCCAAACTATTGCTCTCATTTTTTTCTGTGTCAGGCCTTCCCTGAGGAAATGAAAGCAAAATTCTCATCTGCCTCAGTGGTGGAAAGTATGGCCATTGGAAATACTGGTGAACACCAGTTAATGTTTCAATGACTACCTGTGACTGACTAGTATTCAGTATAAAGAACTGGCAGTGCTGTGCCAAGGCCCCTCGAGGGTAACTCTTTGCCTCTCTGCCTGCCCCTACTGCTGTCTCGACTCATGTTCTCATGAACCTCTCAGAGAGAACCGGTATTCTTAAAGGAAAGAGAACCTCTCAGACATGGCATTCTTGAAGGAAAGAAGCAGACATTTCTTCCTCTCACAAGTTCAAAGGCTTCCCTCACACGATTCACAACAGGCCCCTGTACCCCTACAAGCAGGCAACTACAGTTCCTGTTTATGGACTGCCGACAGTTCTTTTTGTGCATTCAAACAGGCCAAGGGCTAAAGATGGCATCTCAGGTAGATGCAATAATTTAGGTGAAAACACTGGCGGGACCCCCAAAACCTAACTCAGATGCCATGTCTCCCTCTCCAAGCCCAGTGAACTCCGGGGAAGCCTTTCAGGACTGGGAGATGGTTGAAATGTGTCATGGAAATACACACATTCATTGAGAGTTTGAAAGAGATTATGACAACAGTGGATAACACAGGGAGCACCTGAGACAGCCTGCAGCAGCACTATAATTGTGAGCTTGTGTTTCATTACTTTTATTTTTATATTCCTTAACAGAATCATTTGTAAACAACCATCAGCTTCCACAATGCACACCCTCTCCTCACAAAGAGTGGCACTACAGTCAGAAGGTGGGTTTCCTGCACACTGGGATGTCTGACGGTTGTGTTCAGACTATGTAAGTTCAGGCAGGCACATAGAGGAGCCTTGGGAGGCTTGTGGGCCATATCTCTTCCTGACTGGGCTTACTGCATGTGTAGGTGTTTGTATGTGGATGGGCATGAAGGATTATGAAAGGTCCATTACCCATCCTGGTATCAGGCACAGAGATTGTGTGGCACGGAGCAGGAGCTCAGTCAATGCTTCTGGTATAACTAGAATCAATCTAGTTTTCTATAACTAGAAATCAAATTTCCAATGGAGGAAATTTTATCTCCATTACCAACAATGAACCCATAGTATGGGGCAGGACAGAGTGAAGTAGTTTTAAAGGTGAATCATCATATTGAATTTGATTTAGAAGAAACACATGACGAAGCATTTATCTGTTGATTTTTTGACAAACAGGTTGCTTATCTGAGCTTTGGTAGTTCAAGAGGAAGGTAAAATGGGCCCTGCAAAAAAAAAAAAAGAAAGGGAAAGAACTGCAGAGGCAGGAAACTTGGCAGGGATAGGCCAAAGAGGCCAAATCCATTGTGACAGGGTGAGATTTGCACTTGAATGCAGGGTTTAAGTAGGGAGCAGGGAAGGCACACTTCCTGGGATTAGTGCGAGGGAAGAATCAACATAGTATGGAATTTGAGGCATAGAGAATGGGGAAAAAAGAGGTTTAAGATATTGGTTTGAGGATTTAGAATGAAGAATTTAATTTGGAAGATAAAGGATTTACTGTTATAGTGACAATTAAGCACTGAAATCATGCAGCCTGAATCACAATCTTCAGATGGCACTCTAATATCCCAGTGTGAGAGAAAACTGCTTCCCAATTGGAATGCTACTCTGTGAGGAGGCGATGTGCATTATGGAATCTGAGGACTGTCTGTAAATGACTCTGTTGGGGGCACACCTCCCCTTTTAGCTCAGAGATCTGAGTAACAGATTTACTTAAAGAATTATTTATTCACAAGGTTGAACTAGCTCCTTCCCTCCTGCTGCCAGGGCTCTGCTGCCTTCCCATCATCAGTTCCACCAGGCAGGATGAGAGGCCTAAAATCAAAGAGTGCAGGAAGCCATCAGCCCATTGCTCAAATGATAAATCACTTCCAAGTTCTCACTGAGCAGGGATTTGTGATGTCTCTTAAAACACAAATAAAACTCTGATTGGGTCTGTCCTTCCTGGTGACTTGGTTGGGAGGACTGGTGGGGGACATCAGGAGGCTTGCGGACCTCACCCCTCCCAGACTGGGATTAGCATGTGCAAGTGTTACATGCAGGTGGGCATATGATCTTATGGGAAACCCATGGCTCATCCTGGAGAGTGCTGGACCACGGGGAAGTGAACAGTGATGTGGGTGAAGGCTGGACACACAGCCTTAGCAGTGTGTCTCCCTGCGTAATATGAAATTTCGGCACCTTCTTCCCTCACCCCTCCTGCTAATGGTCGTTCAAGAATCATTATTTGGGCATCAGCCACTTGGCTGTGCCCCAGTGGAGAAAAAGAGCTGGGTAAAATTAAGAGGCAGCCGGATCTGCCTCCTAATAGCCCTGAGGTTTTGGGCAAGGTACTTAAGTCTCTACCTCGGTTTTCTTATTTGTAAAAGTGAGAGAATAATGTGCCCCCTCAGAGTGTTATTGAGAGGAATATATAGGGCAATTTTCATAAAGTGCTTGGTACTATGTGCTTCCCTCAGTGGCTGGCTCATAGTAGGTGATTTCCAAAGGGGCATCTGTAATACCCACTATTAATAACAGTGATGCCACAATCAGGTGAGCAACAATGTAAAAAAATATGTATGGCCTAATTTTTTTAAGCCTCTATGCAGATTGCCAGAAAATTCAATCTCAATTGACTCAGAATCTTAATCCAAATGAGATCCCCGGGGAGGAAATCCAGTCACTGCCTGCCACGGCCGCCTCCTGCCTGTGCCCCCTTTCACATTCCCACCAGCCACCTGGCCTTCTGTCAGCGAAGATGGAGGCTGTATTTTCTCCTCCCATTTGCAGGGCCTTTTAAATGGTCATTTTTGTTCTTTTCTTGGATACATGGAACAATTGGCTGTGCCCCATATTGTTACCGAACAAGAGGAGGTCCGAGGGAGGGGCAATACAATATTCGGCCCACCTAGGGATGCCCAAAACTGCTATACAACAGGGGCCCCTCCCGACAACCAAAATACTAAAATCTACTGGGCCCTTCTGTCCGCCGCCAATTGGAAACACATCTCTTAAAGCCAGAGGTTTGTGAAAAGGAAACAAAATGTTTATTTAATGCTATTCAGGCCTAATGCCACCACTAAAATATCAAAGTCCTTTAGGTTGTACACCTACACCCACACAGCGCTCACTTCTCCCACTGTCCCAACTCCGGGTACCGTAAATCAGGAAAAGAGCACACGTCTGTGTTGCAGGCTGCTGGCACCGTCAGCTGTGTCACTGTGCAGGCAGGATCTCGAGTTAATCCAAAGTACTGTGGTACCCTCTCATAGTCCACTGGCAAGAGTCCTTTGTACCCAGTTCCAGTCAAAGTCTCTGTTGCTTTTCAGGCCCCGCGGCAAAGGGGGCACCCCAAAGCCGCGTGGGCCTCTTCTACCAAAGCTGCAGGAGTCCGCACTCTACCAAAAGCATGTGGCTTTCTTCTTCACCTGGCTGCAGGGATCTCCATTCTGGCAAAGCTGCGTGGTTTTTCCCTTTCACCTGGGAAAGAGGGGGTCCACACCCTGCCAATACCGCGTGGCTCCCTCTTTCACCTCACCAACAGGGGGTCCTCACTCTGCTGAAACCGCGTGGCTCTCTCTCATCTGGCCAAGCGGGGACCCTTCATGTCTTGGAGCCAGTCTTTTCCAAGCTCCCACACAGCAGCACCCTCCCTCAGGGGCGCAGCCCTCATTACCTCCTGAGCTCCCTTCTCACTCAGGTGTGCAGCTCCTTAGTTACATTCTGAGTTTCTGCTAGTTCCTTCTCCCTCAGGAGAACAGCTCATAGATCCCATCTTGAGTCCCAGCTACTACCTTCTCCTTCCTCCTTGGCTCCAAACTTGGCCACAGCTATTTAACATATCTATGAAACCAGTTAAAGGTTATAGATATGTTAAATAACCACCCTCCGGAGGTTAGCTCCAAAACTGTTGCTATGCAAAATAGCTCTCAATGGCCTGGCTCCATTCTTTCTTCCCCCTGTGGGGGGGGGGGGGGGGGACATCTTATATGTCTCTCCAATATTCCTATACACTTTGAATTCTGGACACCATTCCAAATCCTTTTTGGGGGGGCCCCCCTGGCTGCACCCTGTATCAATATCACACTGGGAGTGCTGAAAGGCCCCCTTGGTCTGGTTGCCTGAAGTCCCCACCCAGCCACCCAACTACCACCTGACCCCTGTGTGGGCTCCCCCTGGAAAGCTCTTCAACCCAAAGAGCCCAAGTGGGGTCCTCACTGGGCCCTTCACTGTGCCTGCCTGGGGCTGGTGTGGAGATACAAGCCGGTATCTTGTGGTGTCTTGTGATCTTTTCCTCCCCTTTGCCTGCACACATTTTCTGTGGGATTGTTGAGACAATAGCTTTCTCCTGAGCTTTTGGAATGCAAAAGTCTTTGCCTAAAACTCAGCTGTGAATTTCAAATTTGAAATTCCCAAATCAAGAATCGACTTTTCATTCTCAGCATTTCTGTTGTGTCATCTATTTCCTGAGGCACTAAGTGTGGGATTCAGAAGTATCTGCCTGGGGAGAGAGGGGTGCGTAGAGGGAACAAGGGTACTTCAGGGCACGAGAGCCTTGGCTAAAATGTTAAAATACTTCTCTACTACACTGCTATTATATCTATTCTCCATACAGTTTAATCCCCAGGGGGCTCAGTTTTAGATTGATTTCCTTCAATGTTGGAGCATTTATTGGAGGATGATTCTGTTTTGACCTGTTGTTGGCCAAATTAAAAAGAGGAAGAAGAAGGGGAAGGTGAAGAGGAAGGGGAAGGAGAAGGAGAAAGTGGTAGTGAAGCCAAGAAGAAAATTTGACATAACTTCTGGTCAGTTTTGTGGGGAGCTAACTGCAGCTCTGACCTCATTCTGTTTTCAGTCTAGCAGGGGTCATGCCACTCTTCTTGACACGTTTTCCTAGTTCCTGTTCCACAGTCCATCACTGGATGTTTGGCTGCCTAGGCAACAGCATTTCTGGAGAATGTTTTAATTCCATGTGTGGAGCATTTTGTGCAATCTGGGGTGTGTCAGTCTTTCTATTGTTAGTGTGTATAGCCTGTGCTGACCCAGAGAAGCTGCTCAGACCAGTTTGTGTATCTTTTGGAGTATGGGATCTGAGAGGAAAAAGTTATCCATATTTCAAAGGTATCATCATCACCATCATATTCAAGTGACCATACGGATGCTGGTGGCATCTCACTGTGTCCCCTCACTTGTAAGTGTCTGATCAATGTTCTTTTGAACTGTACTGTGTTGACAGCTGGGCACTTGGGACAACAGCATTGACTTTCACTTGCACGGCAACCACAGGAAAAATGCAAGCAACAATATTTATATGTCAGCACAGGATTCACCAGCGATGGTGAAACAGGATTTGTAGAATTGAAGTACAGAAGCAGTACTGAAAAGTTCGCTACCACCATTATCAGTAACAACTATAGCTGCCATTTATGGAACAACACTTTTGTGACTGGACTGAGCTAGACTTTTTAATTTTTCCCAACAAATCTAGAAGGCAGACCCTGTTCTCCTACTTTATAAATAGGAAAATGGGTTTAGAGAGATTAAATGTCTTGCTCCTCGTTACGCAGAAAGGAAATGCAGCTAGAATTTGAACCCAGATCAGTCTGAATTTGCAGCCCTTGACTGTGAGGCTGGGATGACACCATGCTGGCATGCCTGCTGAGCGTCTTGTTGGAATCACTTGAATCCCTAGCATGGGTTCCTGCTTAATACACAGTAGGTACACAATCACACTAAAAAGACAGTGGTCAATTGCCTGTATTAGAAATTAGTGCTCTGTGTTCTGAAGTGTTTCCTTTATGCTCTGATTCAAATTATATAATAGGTATGGGTTCTTCCTCTTTCATGTTCCCAAGAACCATCAATTCTCCCTAATTCTCCCCCCAACCCCCCACATATCTGCATACCACCTTCACTTCCGGACGTGGCTCACTGTCATCCCATATTAGGATACTGATGTGGGTTCCCAGCTCATCTTCCTAATGCTTGTCTTTTGTTTTCCTGTATTCCAGGCTCTACACAGTAGCCAACATATTTCTAATCCAGAATTCGCTCATAACTCTTTAGATTCTCATAAGCTTAAAGCAAGGTTTGACTCCTTCAAATGGCCTTTGAGACCCCTTATGATCTGATGCCTGCTGCTTCCAGGGCCTCATTACTCACCATTCCTCAGTTCCACACTTGTAGAAGACTGTTCTGCATGGCATGGGCCCAGCTCCTGCTCGGAGAAGCACAGGACCCATGCCCACAGATAGGTTATTCTGTGGGGAATCAGGCCTGCAATGTGCCTAGGCCACTTTGAGACTTGTTTGCTAAAACTCCCTTACCCTGAATTGCAACAAACATTTACTGCAAAGTAACTTCCTAAAATCCATGCTAAAAATCCCCAGTATGGAGGAGTGTAACTGGTTCAACCACTTTTCCCTTTTAATTTGCTAATATCCCTCCTCTGTGATGTGATTAGCAGCATGGGCTTCTTTGTTTTCTGTAAAAGGTAACCATCTAAAGCAACCTGTGCATAGTAAATAAAGACCATCATGTAATGTGCTGAGAAACCCAATAAAGGCCAATAATGGCAAAGGCTGTGGCTTTTGCTCCAACTTGAGAGAAAAAGCCATGCTGTTCCTTTTCCTCCACTGGACTTGGTAGTGAATGTCTTGTATCTCATCTATAATGTGGTGGACCCCACAAGGCGGGTCTGCATCACACGCTCTGCATCTTGAATGCCCCATCTGATATTAACTTCTGGGCCTTTCCACGTGCTGTTCCCTTCACTTAGGATACTGCTTTCCTTTGCCATTTATGTGGCCAGCTTCTGCTCATCCTCCATATCTTGGATTATATGTCATTCTCCCCTAAGCAGCCTTCCCTGACCCTCAAGCCAGGGAAAAAGCCTCTTCCATATGCTCCCAGAATCCCCTGCACTGCCTACTTCAGAGCTCTCACCACCCCAAATTTCGTTGTGATCTCATCACCCTCCTTCCCCACAAGACAGTAAGCTCCACTGTCAGTCACAGAGCCCAGTTCTAGGCCTGGCATTGATTCAGCACTTAATAAATAATTGGTGAATTAGTGGAGAATTATATTTAATCTATTTCTTACAGTCATTTTTGAATCAGAATAGCTTCCTACAACCTTGGGCTTGGAAGCATCATTATAATTGGGGCAATGAATTAGAAACAGCTTCAAAAGTCCTTGATAAAGTCTTTCAGGAACTGTGGGGAGGACTTTGTTAGATTATGGGAGTCTAAATGTCTTCAAATTTAAAAAGGTAAGAGATGCAAAATGTCATTTTGAAGTACATACCCAAGGACTCCCACAGTGTTTTCTTTTACTAAGTTGGGTTGTCACTAACATAGACAACAGAGGAAAACCACCTTTTAACCTGATTAATGAATAGTCCCATTATACATTTCACAAAATATTAAACAGAACTATATCTCGTTACTTTCTCTTTTCCCTCCTGTCTTAGTCAAGATTTCAGCTGCTGAAAACGTCTGCTCTGGCTTTCCCTTTTCAGAGGAATTGTCAGGGCCTTGAAAAGACCCTGATTTGCAGACTGACTCTCTCTTTCCTGCAGGTGAAGGACCAGATGGAACTATTGAGGAAACGAGGGAGCTAAGATTCTACTCTCTTGGCTCTCATCCTTACTCTCATACAATTCCTGGCTGGATTTTCATACCAATTCATGCTCTCCGTGCTTCTTTCTCCAGCACATCCTTGGCTGTTTCCCAGGGATTAAATTTAGCGGTTCAGGTTTCCCAGGCTTCAATATCTATGTGCACTTGCAAGGCTTTCTCAGAAAAGGCTCATTTCTGGGCTGCTATTTGTTTAAAGGCTGTGCTTATATCCATCCACATAGATCCTGCCTGCTGCTGACTCAACCTTCTCCTCCCTCCCTTCCTCTCCATCTCCGACTGACTCTGAGCCCTGAGAACTGCACTCTTGCCTGAGCAGAGGGTGAGTAAACAGACTTGGGCTGCATTTAGAGGGGTTTCTTTAGCGCCATCTGCCACCTCAGCAGAGGTCACTAGGATAAACCGATTTGCTAAACAAAATGGTTAATAACTCATGAATAAAACTTAGAAAAATTCCAAAAGGAATGTGGGTATAACTCTTCTGTGGCCCCAGCTCATGTGTCCCTTTCAGGCTATCCTCTCCTCCCACCCACCAAAGACACCCCTCCTGAACCTTGGTTCTAGTAGAGGCAGCTGCCATTAGGCCTGGGATGTTTTTGTTTTTTGTTTTTTTTTTTGCTTTTAGAGTTTTCTTGTATGTATGTGTGTATGAAGTATAACACAGCAACAAAAAAATCTAAAATATACATATTCAGCAAAAACCTGGGTAGCCACCTCCCTCAAGTCAAGAAATAGAATATTGCCTGTACCTCAGATGACCCCCAGCCCCCTCACCCCGTCACAGTCCTTCCTTCCCTCAGACCCACCCACACTATACTGACTTATGGTAATAATTTCCTTGCTTTTGCTAATGTTTACCACAGTCAAATGCATACTAAAACAAGGGGGGTAATGTTGGATGTTTTGATATTTTAATGATTTTGAACATTATCAAAATGGAATCATATTATGCATGTTCCTTTGTCTTTCATATTCTTTTTGCTTAAGATTATGATGACATTTTCATTGCTGTGTAATAACAATGGTAAAAGTACTGATGTGTTTATCACAACTTATTTATCTATTCTACAGTTGATGGTCATTTGGGTTGTTTCAAGTTCCTGGTAATTATGAACCCACCAGTATGAACATTCTAGTCTGTGCATTCTGGCACACGTGGGTGTACATTTCTGTAGGGCACGTACTTCACCGTGAGATTTCAGGTTCACAGGAAATGAATATGTTCAACTTTTCTAAATGATCTTGTACATATTTCCAAATGGTCCTTCCAATTTACAGGCTTCTCAGCAGATTATGAGTCCTAATGTGCCACATATTCACCAATAGTTGGTCTTAACAGTCTTATTAGTCTTTGAGGCTAATGTCTTTTCTTCAGGGTTGGCCCAGTGAGTGCAAGAGCACCCTTCTTAATGGCTTCCATATGTTCTCAAAACAAGAAAGGGGCTTCTAGTCCTTTCCTTCAGACACAGATGGTAAAAGCAGCATAGTGGCATGCTTCTCAGTATTAACCACAGGCAGTGGGTGGCTCCTCAGAGAGAAGAGATATTTTCTCTGCTGGCTGATTTTTTTTTCTGCTGGCTGACTTTCTCTGCTCTTTTGGAATGCACCATCAGTGCTAACAATGGCAGTTAGACTCTCTATGCCATCTGGATGGCTGGGGCTTCTATGAGAAGGACATCTGCTGGCAGCTGTGTAGGGAAGAGAGATGATGAGTCAGGACCAGGCACAACCCAGGGGCTGCTCACTTGTGGGGACCTGCTGCTTAAAGCCAATTTCACACAAAACAACAATGCTTCCTCAAGAGATTACAACTGATACCACAAAAATAGAAGAGATTGTAAGAAATTACTATAAAGAACTGTATGCCAAGAAATTTGAAAACCTAGGTGAAATAGACAAATGTCTAGGAAAATATAATCTTCCAAAACTCAATGAAAAAGAAGTAGAAAACCTGAATAGACCAATAACAGCAAAAGAAATTGAAGCAGTAATAAAAAAACTCCCATCACACAAAAGCCCTGAACCAGATGGTTTCACAGGAGAATTCTACAAAGCATTTAAGGAAGAGATAACCCTTATTCTTCACAGACTATTCCAAAAAATACAAAATGATGGAAAACTCCCAAACTCCTTTTATGAAGCCAGCATCATCCTAATTTCAAAACCAGATAGAGATACAACGAAGAAAGAAAACTTCAGGCCAATATTGCTGATGAACATAGATGCTAAAATCCTCAACAAAATATTGGCAAACTGCATCCAACAATATATCCAAAAAATCATACACCATGATCAAGTGGGATTCATCCAAGGGATGCAAGGATGGTTCAACATTCACAAATCAGTAAATGTAATACATCACATAAACAAAAGCAAAGACAAAAATCACATTATCATATCAATAGATGCAGAAAAAGCATTTGTACAGCAAATGCTGTAAGGTACAGCACCCATTTATGATAAAAACACTCAGCAAAGTGGGAATAGAGGGAGCATTACATACATAATAAAGGCCATACATGAGAGACCTACAGCCAACATCATACTCAATGTGCAAAAACTAAAAGCTTTTCCACTAAGCTCAGGAAGAAGACAAGGTTGTCCACTTTCACCACTTCTATTCAATATAGTATTGGAAGTCTTAGCCACAGCAATCAGACAAGAAAATAAAATAAAAGGCATCCAAATTGGAAAGGAGGAAACAAAACTGTCACTGTTTGTAGATGACATGATAGTGTACATGGAAAGTCCTATAGATTCCACCCGAAAACTACTCAACCTAATAAATGAATTTGGCAAGACAGCGGGATACAAAGTCAATATCCAGAAATCAAAGGCGAATTTGTATATCAACAATGAAATAGCAGAAGCAGAAATCAAGAAAAAATCCCATTCAATATAGCCAAATGAAAAATAAAATACCTAGGAATAAACCTAATCAAGGAGGTAAAAGACCTGTATGCGTAAAACTACACAATTCTGAAGAAAGAAATCAAGGAAGACACAAACAAATGGAAACATACACCTTGTTCATGGATTAGAAGAATCAACATCACCAAAATGTCCATACTACCCAAAGCAATTTACAGATTCAATGCAATACCTATTAAAATACCAATGGCATATTTCACAGACATAGAACAAACACTTCAAAAATTTATATGGGACCATAAATGGACCCAAATAGGAGCTACAATTTTGAGAAAGAAGAACAAAGTAGGAGCGATCACAATACCTGATACCAAACTGTATTACAAGGCCACCGTAATCAAAACAGCCTGGTACTGCTATAAAAACAGGCACATAGACCAATGGAACAGAACAGAGAGCCCAGAAATCAACCCAACTGTCTACAGTCAATATTCGACAAAGGGGGCAGTAACATAAAATGGAGGAAAGATAGCCTCTTCAACAAATGGTGTTGGGAGAACTGGACAGCTACATGCAAAAAAATGAAACTTGAGCACAGACTTACACCATATACCAAAATAAATCCAAGGTGGATAAAAGACTTAAATATAAGCCATGACACCATTAAAGTCCTAGAGGAGAACATTGGCAAGAAAATCTCAGATATTCCACCCAGCAACATTTTTACCGATATGTCCCCTAGAGCAAGAAATATAAAGGAAAGAATAAACAAATGGGATCTCATCAAAATAAAAAGCTTCTGTGTGGCTAAAGAAAACAGTATTAAAATAAAAAGACAACTGACTTTATGGGGGAGCATATTTGCCAATGATACCTCAGACAAAGGTCTAGTCTCCAAAATATACAAAGAACTCACACGACTCCACTCTAAGAAGACATCTAACCCAATCAAAACATGGGAAAAGGACTTGAACAGACACTTCTCCAAGGAGGACATACAGAGGATCCAGAGACACATGAAGAGATCTCAATTTGTTAGCTATCAGAGAGATGCAAATTAAAACCACAATGAGATACCACTTTACACCAGTCAGGATGGCTATCATAAACAAAGCAACAAACAACAAATGTTGGAGAGGTTGTGGGGAAAAGGAGACCCTAGTTCACTGTTGGTGGGATTGCAGTCTAGTACAACTATTATGGAAAACAGTATGGAATTTTCTCAGGAAAATAAAAATAGACCTGCCTTTTGACCCAGCAATTCCACTGCTAGGATTATATACTAAGGATCCTAAAACATCAATTTCAAGGAACCTATGCATCACAATGTTCATAACAGCACAATTTACAATAGCCAAGAGTTGGAAGCAACCTAGGTGCCCATCAGTAAATCAATGGGTCAAAAAATTGTGGTACATATACACAATGGAATTCTATGCAGCAGAGAGAAAGAAGGAGCTACTACTACCCTTTGCAACAACATGGATGGAACTGGAGAGCATTATGCTGAGTGAAGTAAGCCAGGTGTTGAGGGACAAATACCAGATGATCTCACCTTTAACAGGAAGCTAAACAACAAAAGGAACAAGCAAGCACAATAAAAACAAAGACACTGAAATGGAGAACAGGGGGATGGTGACCAGAGGGGAGAGGGGAGGGAATTTCAGGGGGAAAAGGGGAGGGATTTAGAGGAACTTGTATAAAGGACACATGGACAACAGCTAAGGGGGGTGGAAATGGGAGGGAGGTGGGGAGCATGGGGGGGTGGGCTGGGAAGGAAGTAAAAGGCAGATAATTGTACTTAAAAAATAATTAAATAAAAAATGGAAAAAAATGCTTCCTTAATCATTTTACTTACTGAAGAGGGACCACCCCGTGGTCACTGTGCAGTGTCCTAAAGGAAAGAGATGATAATTATTCCCAGTTAATGGACCAGCCCAATCAAGCTGGCTCTTCATCAGGTTTGATTATTTCCATTTGAGCATTGGTTGCTGTCACTGCTCTTGTCAGGCCTTGTGTATAGAGTGGGGTAGTATAACCTATTACCTACGCTGTTGTGAAGGCAAAATGAGATATGTGAGAGCTCTTTGAAAATAATCAAGGTATTTGAGTCTAGAGTCATAGATTCCTGGATGAGGATCTTGCTATAGAGACTTTAAATGGGAATTGTGATTTTAGGTAAAATTTCCTCTGTAAAACAAGACCCTCCAAGGATGATAACAGTGGGAAGAGTTTCTATGGTGGGAGAAAGAGAAGATTGGATCTGCCTAACACTCTGTTCTCCCTCTTGGTTAGTTCGACCTAACTATATTGGTGGTGGTGAAGGTGATTAGGAAAGGGAGGGGCATATTTAATAAGTCTTTACAGGAGTTTGTGGACAATAAAAAAAACAGGCAAAAATGGAGGAAAAAATACCCATCATCATCAACTAGATGGTCTAAGGCATGGTTTATTCATCCTATTTCGGCTCCTGTCTTCTCCCCATTTATCTCCTCTCTGTCTTCAGAGTGGCAGAGACCATCTTTGAGCCTTAGTCCCACCAGAATGACCTACAGTGGAGCCTCCGTGACTCCTGGTTTACTGGGGACTATCTTGGTTTACACCTCTTGTGCCAGCGTAGCTTCTAACAGTGCCCCTTTTCATTCTGAAAGACATCCCAGTTTGCATGATAGATTGTTTGGCTATCTAAGACTACTTTGACAAGTTCTGGTTTCTTCCAGGAGAATCCGTGCTAGCTGCATTTAGGAGAGATGCCATACCCTTCCCCCTGGAGTGGCCTTCACAGCAGGAGCCTCTGCTGTGCTGCTATGTGACCACCCTGCCTAGATCCAAATCCCAGTTCTTCTCTTTAACAGCTACATAATTTAAGGGCAAGTCAGTCACTTTGCCTTTATTTTAGTTTTCCCAGGTGTAAAGTGGGAATAATGATAAAAGTGCCTGGCGTGGAGTAGGTGGCCAGTACATTTCAGCCAATACAATGACTACTTTAGGGATGGGATCCCAAACTGGCAGCCTTGCAGATAGCTTAGCCCAGCCTGCTAATACTTGCGTTTGGTTTGCACAGAGTTTTCAAAGTTTTGAAACTGAAAACCTGTCAGGAGGAGGGTACCCTTCAGAAGAGCAAAAGTGTCCTTATCTGATTCATGCATTGATCACATGCTACCCTCATGGCACCAGAGTTTGCAACCCCTCTTCTGGCCTGGACGTGACAAACACATCAGGCTGCCATGGGTCTGGACTAGGAAACATGGTCGGTATTACCACACATGTGTGTTCTCTCTCTTCCACCTCCCTCTCTCAGAGTTTGACTCCAGCCCAGGCTCAAGTCCACATGAGAAGGGTGTTCTCCCTTGGAGCACTCTTGGACTGAGAACTCTCTATGAGGAGTGAGTGGTTGGTTCTCTCTGCTGAGTCTTCCCCCAACCCCCAATCCAACATCCAGAAATGAGTGGCCACAGGAAAACACTCATCTCTCTATGCAGAGGTGGAAATCTACTTTGGAGATAGTGACTCCTTCTTTAGAGTAGGCCCATCCTTTGAGGATTTCTGACTGCCTTTCCCTCCATTCATTATATACATGTAAGCTTTCACCTGATCTTATTTTAGACATTTGACTCAACTAGAAAGTTATTATTATTTGCAATAATCTTCACTTATTTGAGTTTTCACTTTCCATGGATTCAGTTACCCATAGTTAGTCATAGTCTGAAAACATTAAATGGAAAATTTCAGAAATAAACAATTCTCATTATAAATTGTGCACTGGTCTTACTAGTTCAATGAAATCTTGAGCAGTCCTGCTCTATCCCACCCTGAATGTGAGTCATCCCTTTGTCTGGTATGTCTACATTGTAGACACTCCCCTCCTCTTAGTAGCTGTCTAGGTTATCAGAACTACTGTTACAGTATCACAGTGCTTGTGTACAATTCATAGTGCGTAACATATAACCCTTGCGTTATAGTGCTGCTAGCAAATTAGATATGCCAAAAAGAAGCACTAAAATGTTTCCTTTAAGTAAAAAGGTGAGTGCAATAAAAGATATTTTGAAAGACAGAAATCACATTCCCATAATGTTATTACAGCATATTTTTACAATTGTTCCACTTTATTATTAGTATTGTTTTTAATCTCTTACTGCACAGGTGGCAAACACAAGGCCCGTGGGCTGAATCTAGCCCTCCACCTTGTTTTATCTGGCCTGGCACCTTGTTTCTACCCAGCAGAAGCACCAAGCTCTTGCTTAACTGTTAAGGAGCAGTTACAGTCCTAAAATTACATTTGGCCCTTCAAAAGCAACTGCATGGCTGATGTGGCCCCAGGTAAAAATGAGTTTGACATCCCTGTTACTGTGACTAATTTATAAATGAAACTTTATATAGGAAAAATCATAGTACATATAGTGATATTTGGGATTTCAGGCATCCACTGGGGGTCTTAGGATATAACCCCCATAGATAAGAGGGGACTTCTGTACTCTCAGATGGAGTGGTTCTCAAAGCATGATTCTGGGACTAGTAGCATCAACATCACTGGGAATTTGCTAGGATTGCAAATATTGAGGCCCCACCCCACACCTACTGAACTAGAAACTCTGGGAGTTGCGTCCAGCAGTCATGTCTAATAAGCCCTCTGGGTAATTGCCATGCACACTACAGTCTGAGAATCAACATTCTAAGATGCTGAATTCTTTAGGTGAGTTTCCAGAGGAACATATCCTGGCAGGCTTTGGGGTCTCCCAAGTTTCTGGAATGTATTGGTCAGTGGATGGTTTCAGTTGAGAGTCAGGGAGATGATTCCAAGAAGGAAGTTTAAAGATGGCAACTTCAGGTAAGGAAAAGCAGGAGCAAATGATCCACCTTCTGAGGATAATTGCTTGACTCTATGCAAATGTTCTAAGCAATAAAACCAGCCAGTGATGCTCAGGAAATATGAGTATATGCTCCCCATGCCGAGTGGTCTAAATAGAGAGTTATCAGTGATTGGGCTTCAGAGCCCCTATTACACAGACTAATGACATGAAATATACCACATCTGCTAAATGAAATGCACATGGGGATGTTATGAGAGTTTTCAAGAGCATTTTATTTTGCATAATATGTTTTTTTTCCATGCCAGAAATGGGATATTAAAAAGTCAGCGGGTATATAGCTTGTTTTAAAATTATTATTACTTTACTCTGGCTTTGCAGACTTTTATTTTCTTTCTCCCGCTGTTACTGCACAGAAACAATATTCAATCCTGAAGGGACTTGGAGATCAGTAGTAAGTTTAGTCTCTGCAATTCACAGGTGAGGAACTCAGATGTTCAGAGATGTGAGATGACTCGCCCTGAGCGAGGTCCTGGGCTGGTACCCATGTGTCCTGATTTTCAGACCCCGGGAATTCCACTGACGTCTTTTAGAAATCCCATGCCAGATAGGAGACCTGGGAAAGTAGCCACATGCATTTTCTTGCCTGTTGACAGCGTTGGAGGAGTGGGGGGAGCAATGACATCATTTACAAGTGTGCACACAACCCAGTGCAACAGCCAAGAGTATCTTGCTCCCTGCAAGGTCACTTCTGAGGTTGTAGTTCCGTCAGATACACCTTCCATTCATACACTTTGAGTTCAGTTCCTAAAAAGCCCAGACCACCATTCCTGCAGCTCAAGTATCAGCCATGTGTTGGGAATTGTGAGGACCACACCTTTTCCCAGGGCCGGCTTCATGGGCTTAGGACCTGTGCAGTTGCCCAGCTCCTTTTGCTTATAGGAACCCTGCATTTGCTTTAAAGCTTTGTTGTCACCATCTTGAAAATCTTAATACTTTTTGAAAAAGGAGTCCTGCATTGTCATTTTGCACTGGGCCCTGAAAATCATGTAGCTGGTCTTTCTCCACATCTTTCATACCCTCTACTGAACATCCTTCGAAACTTATTTTTTCCAAGCTTTCTCTGAGTGTGTTATATATCATGATATTAATGTTAATCCCTATCATTAGTTGCCTTTCTTCTGTAGGCCAACTCTGTGAGGTAGATACTATTATTGTCATCATACCAATTTAACAAATGAGACCAAGACTTAGCGAGATATGAACTGGTTGAAGTTTACAGACCAAGGAACTTGGGTTGGAACATAGGACTACTTGATTTCAGAGGACAGAGACTTAACCACTATGCCATACAACCTCATTTTGTTGTCTGTTTAGTGCTTAAGACTCTGTGATATTTTCTGGCTATGTCCATAGGTTGTAGGAGAGAGCCTGTGTTCTTTATTACAGAGACTGTGTTCTTTACTTAGTTTCACCCAGTCCTATGCCTAGCATGGGCAGGGTACTCAATCAAGTATTTATGTAATAAAGAGTATTTGGCTAAATTTAACAGGTATGTAGCTACATTGGAACTTCCTGGAAACCATAGAAGCTTCCAGGTTTGTGTTTAAATTTCTCCTATAGGTGAAGTTTCATAGTATGAATGGTGGGGGCTGAGAGACATCTCATATTTGACTTCATGAATTATTTATGGATTAACACCATAATCGTCATTAATTTGTGAAAGGAGAGAAGTTGCTATATGGCTTGGTGCCTGTGATTTTCTGGCAGGGATAAATTACCTTCACCAGAGCAGCTGGGTGATGAGTCAAACACTGGTTTCCAGGGGAGACAGAACACTCTAGCCCCTTCTTTCCTTCTCTTTACCACAACTGAAAAATTCAGACTAGGAGCAGTGAGCCAGCTTGGCTCCCTTCAACATTTAATTAACACCTGTTTGTTGAGCACCTACTGTATGTGCAGGGCACATGCTAGGTCTGTGGATACAAAATCAAGAAGGCATGCAGATAATTGTATTCTCAGGTGGTGAGTGGCAAGAATGCAATGTGAAGAAATTCCTGGGTGTACATAGGGTTTTGCCTAAACCATGTTTTATAGGGTAAAAAAGAAGATTTAGTCTGCTAGAAAGGCAGGTAGGAGAAGTGTAGTGGGGCAGGCTTTCTAGTGGGGAGGAACCCTGCAACAGTCTGGAGGAGGACCTGCAAACTGTAGAAGCAACTGGTGTAGGAAGGGAGACTCTGAGAGGCGACTTGTGGGGGCTCAGGCAGAAGCTGGGGCATGGATGCTGGTTATGCCAACAGGCTTCGGTTTTGCCCTGGAAGCTGAGGGTGTTGGTGGTGGACGAATTCTGCATGGTCAATGGCCAATTGTGGTTTCTGTGCCATTATTTGGGTGGCTTCTTTGGGGAGCAATGTCTCACCCACTCCCGATGGGCAGTGATTTGGGGGGCTCCCAGGCCCCTGAGGCCTCAGGGTGAGGAGACGCATGCTTGCCCAAAGTGGGAGCGCAGAGGGATTGTACCTGAGTAGCTCCACAATCCTGTCTTGTCAGCAAGTTTGCTTTCTGAGACCTACTGTATAATAACAATCTCTTTCCCATTTTCTTCAAAGCATCAGGAGGAAATATAGCTGTGGCTGGGTTCAACAGCCCTCGTTTTTGAGCAATAAACTACAAATGATCACAGTTTACTTTGATGCTTTCAGAATTCGCCTACTAGTCAGTGTGGTTTCTTGCCATTTACTAGCTGGAAAGTCACCTGCGTGTACATGCTCTGCCTTTGGAATGAGCCTTTGCCTCTATGAGCCTGTCTTAATGTGTTATTTATTCTGCAGTTCTTCTTTGGGCTCGAACAGTGCTCCGGGCTCTGGGCTGCTGAGACCACACATGTCTCCAACCCCACTGCCCCAGCTTTTATGGGAGAAAAGATTGTTTTCAACTCTATTTATTTCCAGGTAGACAAGAATCAGAGATCCCTGCAGGGTTAAGGCAAAGACGAGGCACTCCAGATAATTGTTTTTTCCCTCTGTATTACTTATTTATTAAAGCCAGTGAGGCATAACTAAGAGAAGGGAAAGGAACCGAGGAAATAGAGAATACAATGGCCCTTAGATTTTAATGGGAGAGATGGCTGGAAGTGATTCCTAAATTATTAAATAAATTGATTTGATTCTTGAAACTGGCCTCCAAGGTATATTTGTCAGTTTCATTATCATTGTCTTCAAGGGTAGGAAAAGTCACTCATGAAGAAAGTTTTATTATTTTTCCCCCTCTATTTTATTTTGAAGGCTGCAATTCATGACCCTTGTCCAATTAAACACTAACTTCTTTATATAATAGGAGCAGTGTTTGGTTTCTGTCTTCCATTTTTATTTTGGCTCTCATTCTTGATCCCATTTGTCTCACAGGCCCACAGACGTGTAACAAGATTGGGTCAGCTGCAGGGCACACACACTTTGGAGAATCCTGATCCCATTTCAATTATAAGACCATTTGGTCACAGAGGAGCTCTGTGATAATTTGTCCACATGCAAGAGTTCTGTCATTTAGCCATTTGCCTAACAGAATCCACTGTTGGAATAATAGGTTGTGCTGTCCCAGATGCCAAGAATAACACCTTAATGCACTTTACAGACATATGATATTTTGGGGTTTTGGTTTTGCATGCAGTAGTGTTTGGTTCTTTCTCTCATATTTCCTTCTTTCCCCCTAAATGCTTCTACTGCCTCCAGCCCAATGGTAAAAAAATGCCTAAACATCCACATTCTGATTTTCTTAATTATCCTCCCAAGGAAAGCAGGCTAAACAATAGGGTGCAAAAAATTTAAAGCATAAATAATAAGCTGAAAGAAAAGAAAAGAAATGACACCAGGATAAACTAAGCTATTAGCTGAAAGCTTTACATCACCATCTTTCTTGGGCCTGAAAAATCTAAGGGAAGGTGGTTAAGCATTTATTTTTCAACAAATGTCAGTACAATCTGCAGCAATTAATGGATGAAGAAAACATTTCCCCATGATTTCAGTAGTACTTCAGGTACTGATGCATGAAACAAGTTTGGGCAACATAATTCCCACTCCTTTCCTGAGACAACTGGTGCTAAAAGGCAGATCTGGGTGCTTGGGGGCATTTCGCTGCCTGGGTCTGGGGTAGAGGGCAGGGATGGGAGAAGGGAAGTAAGCAAAGTAATGGGTAGTGATTGAAGGTTTCCTAAGATAAATGAGTGCTTCTCCCTGGATTGGCTGCATGATTGTTTCTTTCAACTTGGCACACCTGGTGTATTCCATTCACACCTGCAAACCTATAAGTTTCCAAATATGGACTTATGGTTCAATTCCTGGATGCTCCCCCAACCTTGGGGGTGGGGATACTGTGCATGTGTGTTGGCAACACAGAGCACTAAAGGTGAGGGCACTGTGGGTACGGGTGTAGGGTGCATGGGGGCAGAAAGGGCTTCACTTCTTCTCTGCCAGTTCTCCAAGACAGCCAGGCTGACACTTGCAGAATCACTCCCAGCCACCTTGAGGCATGGGGATTCCTTGCAGTATCAACCCTGCTTTGCCAAGTGAGCTAGTCCTACTTTGGTGGTTAGGACTGAACAGAACTCCAGAGTGTGCAAAGTGTGCACATGTGCATGTGGTTGGTGGGTGCACACCTGCCAGTTGTCTTGTCCTTTGTCTCCAGCTAGCCCTCCAATCTGAGGGCAGAACTGGGCTGTATCTGTATCTGAGGGCAGATACAGAAAAGGCTGGCTTTTCCATAGTGCTGAAAGGGAGGTGAGAAAAACAAGGTGCAGGAAAGTGTATATAAGATCTTAGTTTTGTAAAACAAACCATGACAAGCCACTCAAATTCTGTTAGTATGATAAGAAGGGCTATACTAGATTATGTAAGTTCAGAGGAAAATCTAGGACACAATGCATGTAGAGATCTTAAAATGAGTTACTGGGGTGGGGGTGTGAGAATGGAGCGAGGATGCTGACAGGAGATGGGATAAGGAATCCATGATAACAGCATTTGACCTGATTTATGAAAAACTAATGTTTATATATGTATTAAAGTTTAACTGTTTTACCCTACTCAGCTCATCTTTCCTCCAAAAGTACTTTCTCTGAAAAATCTTCAGTGCCAGGTACCCAGTGCTGTTTTATGTGGGCTCTTTCTCTGCTGCATTGGAGGGTCACGCTCTGCAGCTCTGTTTATGGTGGGAGCAGAGAAAGAAAGAACAGAGCCACTTGTCCTCAGGGAAAAACACTATTAACTGCTCTTCTTGTCAACCCTCCTCTCTCTCCCGATCATGGGGACAGAGGCAGGAAAGAGGCTCTGTCATAAAGCTTGACTCCTCTTAAATAGACGTGATACCCTATGAGCAGACAGATAGATCTCTGTTCTGTAGGGAGGAGACCCCAGAAGATCCACTGAACCTGTCTGACCTCTGGAGGCTTTGTGGACTTTTCCCATCACCCCCCAGGGAGAAACATATTTCGTGGAAGACAAAACTAGGATCTGAAGACGGAAATGACAGGGGAGCAGTTTTCAGCTCAAAATAAGGAAGAGTTTTCTAAGCAACTGAGCTGACAACTGGCTGGGCCATATTGCAGGAGGAGTAGGGAGTCTCATCACTGGCAGGGTGCAGAGCCTGGTGATGCCTTGGTCAAGATTCTTCCACTGTGTGGGCTTGGATTATAAGGCCTCCAGGACTGCATTGTACAATATGGTAGCCTAGCCACACGTGGCCACTGAGTACTAGAAATGTGACTAGTGTAACTGAGAAACTAATTTTTAAATTTTAATTAAGGTTATATATATATATGTATATATATATATATGAAACAAAATAAGTATCTTGAAGAGATATCTGCACTTTTATGTTCATTGCAGCATTATTCACAATAACCTAAATATGGAAACAATCTAAGTGTCTGTCAACGAGTGAATGGGTGAAGAAGATGGTGTGTACATATCACATTTTCTTTTATCCATCACATATATAATGCAATAATATTTAGCCATAAAAAGGAAATATTGTCTTTTATGACAATATGGATGAACCAGGAGGATATTATGCTAAAGTTAATAAGACAGACAAAGAAAGGCAAGTATTGTATCACTTATATGTGGAATCTAAAAACCAAAAATGTTGAATTTAGAGAAACAAAGTAGAATGGTGGTTGCTGGGATCTTGGAAGTAGGGAAAATGGGGACATGTTGTTTAACGGGTACAAATTTTCAGTTATAAGGTAAGTAGATCCCGAGGAAGTAATGTATATCATGGTGACATAGTTAATAACACTGTATCATCTACTTGAAATTTGCTAAGAGAATAGATCTCAAGCATTCTAATAAAAAATCATAACTGAGGTGACAGATGTGTTAATTAACTTGATTGTGGTAATCATTTCCATATGTATAAATAGCAAATCATCACATTGCACAATTTAAATATATACAATTTTATTTGCTAATTATACTTCAATAAACCTGTAGAAAAAATTACATGTAAAAACCAAAGCAATATAAAATATTTTTTTCTGTTAAACATACTTTATTGTTTTGGTAGGACTACATTTCACTTTAGCCATTGAAAATTTAGCAGCTAAATGGAGATGTCAGTGGGTGTAAATACTCATCAGATTTTGAAGACAGTATAAAAAACTGTAAAATATTTCATTAATAATTTTATATGAATTACTCATTGAAATAATATCTTGCAAATATTGGGTTAAATAAAATACATTGTTACTATTAATTTCATGTGTAAAAACTTTAGCTACTAGAAAATGTGAAATTACAAATGGGGCTTTCATTGTACTTTTATTGAGTAGAAGTGCCCCAAGTTTCTGCCAACATTGGGAATTTGTGATTCTATATAATTGTTCTTGTCCCTGATGTAGATTCTTACCTATTCTTAGATAGAGAGACACCCCATAAACATTCGTGGCTTCCATGATGGCCAACAAAGTTTTTATTGGTGATGCAGGTGGAAATCATGTAATAAGTGTCTGAATTTCAGAGAAATGACCAGCACATGGTACTGAGAGTTCTGAGAACTTCTGGTGCAGTTTATTACACAAGAGCTGAGCTTGCATGTTCAAAAACTGGTGTTTAAAATAACAGAATGAGGTGTATTTTAAAAATCAGGACGTATAACCTGACTTTTATTCACTGTTTTTCTCAAGCAGTTAAAATTGAATAAAAATCTTTCTTGGTTCTGCATCATTAAAACACATCCCAAGAAAGGCCTAGGAACACAGTGGTAAACTGTAAATTAAGCAATAAGATATGCACTTTTAGTTTTCCTAATTACCCACCATTGAAAAAGTAGGTTGGAACCGAAATAAACGTGCTGCCTTGAAAAGAGAATTAATATGTGCTAGGGCTGTGGGGAAAAGTCCTATTATACAATTAAATTTTAGAATATTTTGCTTTGTCAAAAACCCAAAAGCATTTATCCCTTTGGAATTGAATCTTCATTTAGAGGGTTTTCTAAAAAAATTACTTGTTCCATATGGTTTACAAAGTGCACTTATTGAGCTATTATGACATTTTGTTCATTATGTTTTGAACCCTGTCACATTCTGTGAAGGAAATAACCATCTTCTTGGTTGCTTCGTGAGAAGCCAAGTATAAATAGTGTAAATGGGGGAAGGGCTCTATTAATTATGAAACAGATGGTTGGGAGTGCTGGAAAATATACCTCTTTGTCATTCCACTAGGGACAGGTGAGGGGAGTTAGGAGAGGGGGAAGGGAAGAACAGAGGGCAGGAGGCAGATAGGATAGGGTAGGGGGCAATGTGGGATTTCAACCCAGCCTTACAATTCTAGCTCTGCTGGCCTTCTTGATCCTGGATCATATGATTTTCAAATTAGGTGTGAATTCTAATCTTACTGTCCCCAAAATATATATTCTCCATTAGAGTAGGCTAAAGCAAAGACTGATCTCATTATAAATGGAGGCTGCTAGAATCAGGTCAGGATCTAAGCATGAATGGATTGTAACAGAAAAGAATCTCAGAGTCTTGAGTAGATCCTCATTTCTGTCAGCAACTGGGAGAAGTGGAGAAGGAGAAAGGCAATTCAAGCACAATCCCAGAGTTTATTATCTTGGGGCAAGCAGGGAAGGTATTGATGATAGGGCTGAAGAAAGACAGTTTAACTATCACCTTTTGCAATGAAAGTTTTAAAAGACAATATAAGTATTATCTTTAAACTTGAAAATGCTAAACAGTTTAGCCTAGGCTGCTACCAGGACCACAAATGACATCTCTCTTTTAAAGAGATAAGAGAAAAACACCAGTGCAGAATCCCTGCCCTGCAAAGTATCATGTGGCTCAAACCATGACATTATTGTTCTGAATAGTCTGCCTTCCAGACAGGGAATTTAAAGCACTTTCCCATGGGTAGCCCTTGGGGCTTTATGCCATAATAGACTGGAAGGAACAAAGGTCCCTGTGGGGTTCTTAAAGTCCATCCTTCTGCTTCAAGCTAGGATTTCTACTAAACAACTGTTGTATGACCCAACCTCAAAAGTTGCAAAAGAGGAATTTCCTATTTTAGCTCTATCATGATTTAGGGGAAATGACTACCATGTGTCAAGGGATTTACATTTTCTGCCTTTGAATGCTCACAGTAACATGTAAGGTAGATGTTATATCTGTTCTGAAAATGAGGACATGGAGGCTCTGAGAGATGAAATAGTGGCCAAAGTTAAATAGTCATTGACCGGGAGAGTTGGTATTTATTGTGATGTCTGTCTGACTCCAAAACTATGTTCTTTCCTACTACAGTATATTGTTCTTATTAAATCCTTTTCAATATCCAATCAATATTTTTCTGGCTAAAATTTCAGTTCATTATCTCACTGCTGGGTGGAAATGGAGCAGTTATTCTAAATTTTCTATACAAAGCTTTTAATATATATATATTTAAATATATTTATTTATTTATTTATTTATTTATTTATTTATTTATCTTTAGAGGGGAAGGGAAGGAGAGAGGGAGAGAAGTATCAATGTATGGTTGCCTCTCGTGATTCCCCTTCTGGGAACTGGCCTGTAACCCAGGCATGTGCCCAGACTGGGAATTGAACCTCGATTGTGCGGTTCACAGGCCCGAACTCAATCCACTGAGCTACACCAGCCAGGGCTTTTTAATATATTTTAAGATGGCTACCTCAGTCTTCTCTCATCCTTTTCTTGCCTGTTGCAAAGAGCTAAGGAAAGTGATGTTCATACCCCTGAAATCTGTTTCTTTTTATTGGTACTTAGTATGTTATCTATGCAGGTGAGTTTTGCCTGTAGGAAACTGGTTGAATGTTCTATTTCACTCCTTATTCATTCAAAGGATTTAACAGTGTACAGACTGTACACTGGGCTACGCACTGGGCTAGATGCTGGACATTCAAAGAATAAGACCTGTGCCAGGGTATAACAAAGAGCACTTCTGAACAAAGAGCCTGCTTCTTTTTGAACAAGGTGGATTGTATTTCATAAGGCTGGTGGCAGTAGAACTGGGCATTGAAGGATGAAGAAAATTGCTGGCAGATGTGGAACTCTAGGGATGCAGAACAGGCAAAGGGGACCTTGCGTGCAAAGTCATAGGAGCTGTTCATACCATTGTGTAGGAGAAGAGGAAGTACTTTGGTATGACTGGAATACATACAGTGTACACAGGAAGGGGGCAGAAGATGATTCAGGGCAAGATCAGATTACCAAGAGTTTCTACGTCATGTTAAAAAGATTTTATACTTTGTTTTTAATATATTGAGAATTTTTAAAGTATGAAAAGTAATTTAGTAGACATCCATATCTGTATTTCTATCACCCAGAACCTAAAACCATTAGAATTTAACCATTTTTAACCTTAAAAACATAAACACTATAGATACATTTAAACCAGTATCTCTTGCCTAATTCCTTTCTCTCCACCCCTTCCCTGAGGTAGATTGTTCATTTGTATTTATCCTTTCAGATTATTTAGAGCATATTTTACATACATGAGTATTATGCTATAATACATCATTCTGCATCATGCTTTACTCTTCCCTCAACATTGTTTTTGACCCTATCCATATTGATAGAGCAATTCATTCATTTTAACTATTGTATAGAATCCCATTTTATGAACACAGTATTTTATTTATTTGTTTCCTTATTGATGGTGATATTGGTTCTATTCAGTTTTAGGCTGTGAAAAGTGATGTTGCAATCAGCATTGTTATCTTATTTCTTTAGGGAACAGTATTCAGTTTTTCCTAATGAAAAAGAATTCATGTTGAAGAGTAAAGATTTATTAAGAAAACAAATTATAAAACAATAAGCATTAACATATCTCTAGGCCTTTTCTCTGGAGGTTCTTACTCAGAGAGAGGGACTGGTGATATGTTGGGGGAATATTTTTTGGTAACAAGTTTCCTAAGTGATTCTTTACATTTAGGGAAATTGTGAAATGTGTACAAAGTATATATACCCATGTCCTTTCTCCTGAGAGAAGTATAGGGCCACTGTAGGGTTTTATGCTAAGAAGTGCCATGATAAAGTTTGTGTTCAGACATATTCCTTTGGTGACAGTAGGAGCAGTATACTGGGCTCAATTTCTTTTGTAAGTCAGTCCTTTTTTTAGGGATGCAAAATAGGACAATGAATGGTCCTTAAAGGAAGGTAAATTGCAATCTACCAGAGCATTTTACAGAATGTGGGTGAATGAAACCTGAAGGCTTACAATCCACAGACAAATTGTTTTCTGGCCCAGGATTTCTGGAAAGGATCATCCCTTTGAGGACTGGCTGGTCATTATCAGCACCCATATTGCCCTTGTTGTTTGCCCACCTGTGAGGTGATTCATCATGTTTTGCATATTTTTGTTCTCCTAAGTTCCTTTTTAGGGAAGAAAGTTGGAAAAAATATCTAAATGGGGTTTGATATATATATATTTCTTCATTTTTCTCTATTTTCCATAACTGTGAAATATCAAGGTCTGTGATTGTTTTAGAAATTTTCCAACTCATGCAGAAGCAAAAAAAAATAATAATTCAATTATCAATAATTCATTTCAGTATTAAAACTCTTTTCTGAAGCCTAAAGAACTAATATTTCTAACCTACTACATGAGGACAGAAATTTGGTATTACATATCAGGAGTTGTAGAGGCATCCTGTCCCAACTCCTTCATTTTTGCCAAAGAGAAAACTAACATTCCAAGAGCAGAACAGGTTTACCCAAGACCACTCAGATGGTTTGTTGTAAAGCCAGGACTAGAATGATGGTCTCTTTGCCATTGTTCTTTGTACACACTTACAATTATCTACACCACCAGATGATCTGTTGTTTTTACAATAAGTCCCACTGCTTCCCATTTCTAGGAAATAGTGGCTGAGAAACCCTCTCACCTTCTGGATGGGACATGGAGCAACTCTCTAGTCATTCTCCCTTCAAAGCTGTGAACCTGCCCATGGCTGTTGATCGTCTGTGCTACCCACAGAGCTCTCCTGCTGGCCTTCACTGGTCACAGGATCCAGCACCCACTTTTCATCGTGTTCCTGCTTCTGGTGGCTAATGGAAGCTCAAAGTTCCTTCTGAAGTTAATGGAAGAGCTCCACTGTTAGGTAAGCTTTGAGGGAAATAAACTTAGAAACAACAGAGAAACATTCTCAGACATGCCAAGGAGAGGGGCTATATTTGAGTCAGGAAAGGGGACATTACTGTTGAGTGAAAGAATTTTTTTCCCAGTTAGAGCTTTTTTAAAAAAATTATTTAGTTATTTTTCAAGTACAGTTTTTTGTCTATTTCTCCCATCCCAGCCCCCCGCCCCATGCTCCCCACCTCCCTCCCATTTCCACCCCCCTTAGCTGTTGTCCATGTGTCTTTTATACTAAATCCCTCTCGTTTTTACCCTGAAATTCCCTCCCTTCTCCCCTCTGGTCCCAGTCCTCATATTCTCTATTTCAGTGTCTTTGTTTTTATTGTGCTTGCTTATTCCTTTTGTTGTTTAGCTTCCTGTTAAAGGTGAGATCATCTGGTATTTGTCCCTCAACACCTGGCTTACTTCACTCAGCATAATGCTCTCCAGTTCCATCCATGTTGTTGCAAAGGGTAGTAGCTCCTTCTTTCTCTCTGCTGCATAGAATTCCATTGTGTATATGTACCACAAATTTTTGATCCATTCATTTACTGATGGGCACCTAGGTTGCTTCCAACTCTTGGCTATTGTAAATTGTGCTGCTATGAACATTGTGATGCATAGGTTCCTTGAAATTGATGTTTTAGGATCCTTAGTATATAATCCTAGCAGTAGAATTGCTGGGTCAAAAGGCAGGTCCATTTTTAGTTTTCTGAGAAAATTCCATACTGTTTTCCATAATAGTTGTACCAGACTGCAATCCAACCAACAGCGAACTAGGGTCCCCTTTTCCCCACAACCTCTCCAACATTTGTTGTTTGTTGCTTTGTTTATGATAGCCATTCTGATTGGTATAAAGTGGTATCTCATTGTGGTTTTAATTTGCATCTCTCTGATAGCTAGCAATATTGAGCATATTTTCATGTGTCTCTGAATCCTCTGTATGTCCTCCTTGGAGAAGTGTCTGTTCAAGTCCTTTTTCCATGTTTTAATTGGGTTAGATGTCTTCTTAGAGTGGAGTTGTGTAAGTTCTTTGTATATTTTGGAGACTAGACCTTTGTCTGAGGTATCATTGGCAAATATGTTTTCCCATACAGTCAGTTGTCTTTTTAATTTAATACTATTTTCTTTAGCCATGCAGAAGCTTTTTATTTTGATGAGATCCCATTTGTTAATTCTTTCCTTTATATTTCTTGCTCTAGGGGACATATCGGTAAAAATGTTGCTGGGTGGAATATCTGAGATTTTCTTGCCAATGTTCTCCTCTAGGACTTTAATGGTGTCACGGCTTATATTTAAGTCTTTTATCCACCTTGGATTTATTTTGGTGTATGGTGTAAGTTGGTGCTCAAGTTTCATTTTTTTGCATGTAGCTGTCCAGTTCTCCCAACACCATTTGTTGAAGAGGCTATCTTTCCTCCATTTTATGTTACTGCCCCCTTTGTCGAATATTGACTGTAGAGAGTTGGGTTTATTTCTGGGCTCTCTGTTCTGTTCCATTGGTCTATGTGCCTGTTTTTATGCCAGTACCAGGCTGTTTTGATTACGGTGGCCTTGTAATACAGTTTGATATCATGTATTGTGATCCCTCCCACTTTGTTCTTCTTTCTCAAAATTGCAGCTCCTATTTGGGTCCATTTATGGTTCCATATAAATTTTTGAAGTGTTTGTTCTATGTCTGTGAAATATGCCATTGGTACTTTAATAGGTATTGCATTGAATGGGTATATTGCTTTGGGTAGTATGGACATTTTGGTGATGTTAATCCTTCCAATCCATGAACAAGGTATATGTTTCCATTTGTTTGTGTCTTCCTTGATTTCTTTCTTCAATGCTGTGTAGTTTTCTGCATATAGGTCTTTTACCTCCTTTGTTAGGTTTATTCCCAGATATTTTATTTTATTTATTTATTTTTAAATTTTATTTAGTTACTTTTCAAGTACTTTTTTTTTTATCTATTTCTCCCATCCCACCCCACCCCCCACCCGGTCTCCCCCCTCCCTCCCATTCCCCCCCCCCCGGTCCTCATCTCTGTGTCTTTCATACTTGTTCCTCAAAATCCCTCCCCCTTTTTCCCCTTAAGTTCCCTTCCCTCTCCCCTCTGGTCGCTGCCCACTTGTTCTCTATTTCAGCGTCTTTGTTTTTATTCTGTTTGCTTGTTTGTTTTATTCTTTAGCTTCCTGTCAAAGGTGAGATCATATGGTATTTGTCCTTCAATGCCTGGCCTATTTCACTCAGCATAATGCTTTCCAGTTCCATCCATGTTGTTGCAAAAGGTAGTAGCTCCTTCTTTCTCTCTGCTGCATAGAATTCCATTTTGTATATGTACCACAGATTTTTGATCCATTCATTTACTGATGGGCACCTAGGTTGCTTCCAACTCTTGGCTATTGTAAATTGTGCTGCTATGAACATTGTGGTGCATAGGTTCTTTGAAATTGATGTTTTAGGATTCTTGGGGTATAATCCTAGCAGTGGAATTGCTGGGTCAAAAGGCAGGTTAATTTTTATTTTTCTGAGAAAATTCCATACTGTTTTCCATAATGGTTGTACCAGTCTGCAGTCCCACCAACAGTGAACTAAGGTCCCCTTTTCCCCACACCCTGTCCAACATTTGTTGTTTGTTGCTTTGTCTATTATAGCCATCCTGACTGGTGTAAAGTGGTATCTCATTGTGGTTTTTTTTTTTAATTTATTGAGTTATTTTTCAAGTACAGTTTTCTTTTGTCAATTTCTCCCATCCCAACCCCCCCTCCGCCCCATCTCCCCATCTCCCTCCCATCCCCCCCTCCCCACAGACCTCATCCCTGTGTCTTTCATACTTGTTCTTCAAAATCCCTCCTTGTTTTTCCCCTTAAATTCCCTTCGCTCTCCCCTCTGGTCGCTGCCCACTTGTTCTCTATTTTAGTGTCTTTGTTTTTATTCTATTTGCTTGTTTATTTTGTTATTTAGCTTCCTGTTAAAGGTGAGATCATATGGTATTTGTCTTTCAATGCCTGGCCTATTTCACTCAGCATAATGCTTTCCAGTTCCATCCATGTTGTTGCAAAGGGTAGTAGCTCCTTCTTTCTCTCTGCTGCATAGAATTCCATTTTGTATATGTACCACAGTTTTTTGATCCATTCATTTACTGATGGGCACCTAGGTTGCTTCCAAGTCTTGGCTATTGTAAATTGTGCTGCTATGAACATTGTGGTGCATAGGTTCTTTGAAATTGATGTTTTAGGATTCTTGGGATATAATCCTAGCAGTGGAATTGCTGGGTCAAAAGGCAGGTCAATTTTTATTTTTCTGAGAAAATTCCATACTGTTTTCCATAATGGTTGTACCAGTCTGCAATCCCACCAACAGTAAACTAAGGACCCCTTTTCCCCACAACCTCTCCAACATTTGTTGTTTATTGCTTTATTTATGATAGCCATCCTGACTGGTGTAAAGTGGTATCTCACTGTGGTTTTAATTTGCATCTCTCTGATAGCTAACGATATTGAGCATCTCTTCATGTGTCTCTGGATATTCTGTATGTCCTCTTTAGAGAAGTGTCTGTTCAAGTCCTTTTCCCATTTTTTAATTGGGTTCGATGTCTTCCTAGAGTGGAGTCGTGTAAGTTCTTTGTATATTTTGGAGATTAAACCTTTGTCTGAGGTATCATTGGCAAATATGTTTTCCCATACAGTTGGCTGTCTTTTTAATTTAATACAGTTTTCTTTAGCCATGCAGAAGTTTTTTATTTTGATGAGATCCCATTTGTTTATTCTTTCCTTTATATTCCTTGCTCTAGGGGACATATCTGTAAAAATGTTGCTGCGTGGAATATCTGAGATTTTCTTGCCAATGTTCTCCTCTAGGACTTTAATGGTGTCATGGATTATATTTAAGTCTTTTATCCACCTTGAATTTATTTTGGTGTATAGTGTAAGTTGGTGCTCAAGTTTCATTTTTTTGCACGTAGCTGTCCAGTCCTCCCAACACCATTTGTTGAAGAGGCTATCTTTCCTCCATTTTATGTTACTGCCCCCTTTGATGAATATTAATTAACTGTAGAGGGTTGGGTTGATTTCTGGGCTCTCTGTTCTGTTCCATTGGTCTATGTGCCTGTTTTTATGCCAGTACCAGGCTGTTTTGATTACAGTGGCTTTGTAATACAGTTTGATATCAGGTATTGTGATCCCTCCTACTTTGTTCTTCTTTCTCAAAAGAGCAGCTGCTATTCGGGCTCATTTATGATTCCATATAAATTTTTGAAGTGTTTGTTCTATGTCTGTGAAATACGCCATTGGTACTTTAATAGATATTGCATTGAATGTGTATATTGCTTTGGGTAGTGTGGACATTTTGATGATGTTAATTCTTCCAATCCATGAACAAGGTATATGTTTCCATTTGTTTGTGTCTTCCCTGATTTCTTTCTTCAGTGCTTTGTAGTTTTCTGCATACAGGTCTTTTACCTCTTTGGTTAGGTTTATTCCCAGATATTTTATTTTTCTTTTTGCTATATCGAATGAGATTTTTTCCTTGATTTCTGCTTCTGCTGATTCATTGTTTGTATACAAAAATGCCTTTGATTTCTGGATATTGACTTTGTATCCTGCTGTTTTGCCAAATTCATTAATTAGTTCGAGCAGTTTTTGGGTAGAGTCTATAGGATTTTCCATGTACACTATCATGTCATCTGCAAACAGTGACAGTTTTGTTTCCTCCTTTCCTATTTGGATGACTTTTATTTCCTTTCCTGCCTGATCACTGTGGCCAAAACTTCCAATACTATATTGAATAGAAGTGGTGAAAGTGGACATCCTTGTCTTGTTTCTGATCTTAGTGGAAAAGCTTTTAGTTTTTGCCCATTAAGTATGATATTGGCTGTAGGTCTCTCATAAATGGCCTTTATTATATTGAGGAATGTTCCCTCTATTCCCATTTTGCTGAGTGTTTTTATCGTAAATGGGTGTTGTACCTTATCGAAAGCTTTTTCTGCGTCTATTGATATGATCATGTGGTTTTTGTCTTTGCTTTTGTTTATGTGATGAATTACATTTACTGTTTTGCGAATGTTGAACCATCCTTGCATCCCTGGGATGAATCCCACTTGGTCATGGTGTATAATCTTTTGGATATATTGTTGGATGCAGTTTGCCAATATTTTGTTGAGGATTTTAGTGTCTATGTTCATTAGCGATATTGGCCTGAAGTTTTCTTTCTTTGTTGTATCTCTATCTGGTTTGGGAATTAGGATGATGCTGGCTTCATAAAAGGAGTTTGGGAGTTTTCCATCCTTTTGGATTTTTTGGGATAGTCTGTGAAGAATAGGGGTTAACTCTTCCTTAAATGCTTTGTAGAATTCTCCTGTGAAACCATCTGGTTCAGGGCTTTTGTGGGATGGGAGTTTTTTGATTACTGCTTCAATTTCCTTTGCTGTTATTGGTCTACTCAGGTGTTCTACTTCTTTTTCATTGAGTTTTGGGAAATTATATTTTTCTAGAAATGTGTCCATTTCCCCTAGGTTCTCAAATTTCTTGGCATACAGTTCTTCATAGTAATTTCTTACAATCCCTTCTATTTCTGTGGTATCAGTTGTAATCTCTCCTCTTTCATTTCTGATTGTGTTTATTTGTGTCCGTTCCCTTCTTTTCTTGATGAGCCTACTTAAAGGCTTGTCTATTTTGTTTATTTTTTCAAAGAACCAACTCCTGGATTCATTGATCTTTAGAATTGTACTTTTAGTCTCTATGTCATTTAGTTCTGCTCTGATCTTAGTTATTTCCTTCCTTCTATTTGCTTTGGGCTGTTTTTGTTGTTGTTCCTCGAGTTCTTGCAGGTGTAGAGTAAGGTCATTTGTTTGAAATGTTTCTGTTTTTTTTATTTTTTTTTTAAAGATTTATTTATTTATTTATCTTTAGAGGGGAAGGGAAGGAGAGAGGGAGAGAAACATCAATGTATGGTTGCCTTTCATGCATCCCCTGCTGGGAACTGGCCTGCAGGGAACTGGCCTGCAACCCCAGTATGTGCCCTGACTGGGAATCGAACTGCGATTGTCTGGTTCGCAGGCCCGTGCTCAATCCACTGAGCTACACCAGCCAGGGCTTTGTTTTTTTTTAGATAGGCCTGTATTGCTATAAACTTCCCTCTCAGGACTGCCTTGGCTGTATCCCATAAGTTTTGGGTTGTTGTGAGATCATTTTCATTTGTTTCCAGAAACTTTTTGATTTCTTCCCTAATTTCATTCTTGACCCATTCATTGTTTAATAGCATACCATTCAGTCTCCATGATTTTGGGTGTTTTGGGTTTTTTCCTTTGGGGTTGGTTTCCAGTTTCAGTCCCTTATGGTCAGAGAAAATGCTTGGTATTATTTCAGTATTCTTGAATTTGTTGAGGCTCGTTTTGTGTCCTATCATGTGGTCTGTCTTTGAGAATGTTCCATGTGCATTTGAAAAGAATGTGTATTTAGCTTCTTTGGGGCGAAGAGCTCTGTATATATCAGTTAGGTCCATTTCATCAAGGGTGTTGTTTAATGCCACAATGTCTTTGTTGATATTTTGTTTGGAAGATCTGTCCATTTTTGATAGTGGGGTGTTAAAATCCCCCACTATAATTGTGTTGCTGTCTATATCTTTCTTGAATTCCTCTAAGATTTTCCTTATATATTTTGGTGCTCCTATGTTGGGTGCATATATATTTATGATGTTAATGTCTTCTTGGTGGATTCTTCCCTTGAGTATTATGAAGTGACCTTCTGGGTCACTCTTTATGGCTCCTTTTTTGAAGTCTATTTTGTTTGATATGAGAATTGCTACCCCAGCTTTTTTTTCTTGTCTATTTGCTTGGAAAATTTGTTTCCATCCTTTCACTTTTAGTCTGTGATTGTCTTTTGTCCTAAGGTGGGTCTCTTGTAGGCAGCATATGTGTGGGTCATACTTTCTTATCCATTGAGCTATTGTGTGTCTTTTGATTGGAGCATTTAATCCATTTACATTTAAGGTTATTATTGATAGGTACTTATTCATTGCCATTTTCGTACCTGTGTTCCTCTCTGTCTCTCTCTTTTCCTTTTTTTCCTTAAAGCAGACCTTTTAGTATTTCTTGTAGGGCTGGCTTGGTGGCAGCATATTCTTTTAGACTTCTTTTGTCTTGGAAGCTCTTTATTTGGCCTTCTATCTTGATTGAGAGCCTTGCTGGGTAAAGTAGCCTTGGTTGTAGGCCTCTGGTTCTCATTACTTGGATATTTCTTGCCAATCTCTTCTTGCTTGGAGTGTTTCCATTGAGAAGTCAGTGGATAACCTTATTGGGACACCCTTGTATGTTATTTCTTTTTTCTCCCTTGCTGCCTTTAAGATTCTCTCTTTGTCTTGGAATTTTGCCATTTTAATGATGATGTGTCTTGAAGTGGGCCTCTTTGGGTTCCTCTTGAATGGGACTCTGTGTGATTCCTGGATTTGTGTGACTTTTTCTTTTGTCAAATTAGGGAAATTTTCTCTCATTATTCTTTCAAATATGTTTTCTATCCCTTGTTATTCTTCTTCTCCTTCTGGTATTCCTATTATTCGGATATTATTACGTTTCATATTGTCTTGCATTTCTCTTAATCTCTCTTCATTCTTTCTGAGCCTCTTTTCCCTTTCCTGTTCTTTCTGTGAGATGCTTTCTACTTTGTCCTCCAATTCACTAATCAGATCTTCTGTTTCATCCACCCTATTTTTAATGCTTTCCACTGTGTTTTTTAATTCAGAAATTGTGTTCTTCATTTCCTCTTGACCCTTGCTAATAATTTCCATTTCCTTTTTCATGTTGATATAGTTCACAGTGAGATCATTGTAGCTTCCCTGTAGTTTCTGGTAGCTGATTGTGAGCTCTGTGAACTTCCTGATAACCAGTGCTTTAAATTCAGTATCTGATAGTTGACTTGCCTCTACTTCATCTAACATTCTTTCTGAGGATTCCTCCTTTCCTTTCATTTGGGGATTGTTTCTTTGTCTTCCCATTGTTTGTGAGACTCTTCTTGTTAGCCTCAGCTTCTTAGATTAATCTGTTTTGGCACCCTGGGTTTATGGTGTGAACTTTTGTGGTGGAATGCCCGTGAATTTCAGTGGTGCAGCCTCTTTTGGTTATCCTGTTGTTCTCTGCTTCCACCTACTCAAATATGCAGCAACTTTTGCCTTCTCTCCTACAACAAAGTGCAATTTGTCTCTCTGACACTACTATTGGGAGGCCTCTTCTATGGGTCCAGCTCTGGTCTTTTCATATTTTCAAGTTGATTGTGACTCTTGTGGTTAAAAGAAAGAAAGACAAGGAAAGAAATAAAAGGAAGAAAGAAAAAATGGTAGGGGAATGGAAGAAAGAGCACTAAGTTTAGAAAGAAAAGAAGAAGAAATAAAACAGAAAATCCAAGAAAAGAGGACAAAAGTATGGAAAGATGAAACAGTAATAAAATTTAAAAGAAATAACAGATTACCTTAAAAAGCAAAAAGATAAAGAAAAGGAATGGAGAAGGAAGAAAGGTAAAAAAAAGAAAGAATAAAAATAAAATAAAGTAAAGTAAAAAAAAAACATAAAAACGCACAAACAAAAATAATCTTTCAAAAACAACATCAGGAAAGGAAATGTCACTTGTTGGCTTAGAACTAGCTGAACCGGTTTTTCTGGTTGTAGTTGGCTGAGGGTGGATTGTTGTGATTTTTTCAGCCAGCCCCTCTCAGGATCCAGACACTTGGTGCCTCTCCCCAGGTCCCTACAATGGGGAACTAGGACTTTCTCGCATTGCTCCCCTCCCAGGGGTTACTGCCATAGTCTGGTTTGGTGTTTGCAGGCACCTGCACCGGCCTAGTTGCCTGGTTCCCTCGGGATTGAGCACAGGCCTGCCCCCGTTCAGTTGGGAAGCCCCAGACCCTCTGCCCAATCCTGGGTTTGCTGCCAATCCGGGTGTGAAGCAGACCAGGCTGCCGTGTCTACTGGATTCAGAGCCCCAGGCTGCACCTCTGAGATCTCCTGGGCTGGCAACCACAGAGTCTTTGGTTGGGGCCCTTTGTCCTCCGCACCCTCTCTGTAAACTCTATCAAACAAGTCTCTCCTGTCCCCCCACCTTGCTTGGCCAGAAAGGGAGGGGGTTGAGGGTCTCAGCTCTTTTCCCAGGACCCCTCAGCACCCCGGGCTTCCAGATAGTCTGAGGCGGGTAGACTGGAAGCCGGGAGTCGATCTGAGGACTGGGCGCCGACCTAGAAACTCTGTGTGCTCCTCATGGCACGCTGCGTGGTGTGTATCCCTTCTGCTCCTGTGTTTGTCTGGGTCCCCTGGCCAACCTCTGGCAAAAAAAAAAAAAAACCTAGGGATGTAGCAGCACCACGCCAGGTGCTGGACCCAGAACTGTGTGCAGGCTGAAATCTCCTCCGCTCCCCCCTGGTTGGGTCTCTTGGCCGGTCCGGGCCCAAAAATCCTAGGGAGGGAGCTTTCTGGGCGCTGAAAGTTGGCCTAGGCGCCCTCAGGCACTTGCCCAGACACACTGCGTGTGGAGCGACTAGTTCCCCAAATTGCACGCAGGCTGAAATTTCTTCCACACCTCTTTGCCTGGGCCACTCGGCCTGCCTGGCAGAAAAATCCCAGGGAGGGAGCCTTCCGGGCACTGAAGGCTGTCCCATGAGCCCTTGGGCTCTCGCCACAGGGCGCTGGTTCCCCTACCCTGCACTGGCTGTTTCTCCCTGCTCCGTCCCAGAGACTACTGTACCGCTGCTGTCTCCCTACCGTCTGGTTCCTCCATGACCGATGAGGTTTCTGGTCTCTTATTTTCATATATGCTTGGCAACTGCTGGCTTGCTGGCCTCACCTCCTCCGATCGATAGGTTTCTGTCCCTTTTGTACTAGGAACTGGTATCTGCTCCGTCCTAGTCCACCGCCATCTTGAAACCCCTATTTTGTTTATCTTTTCAAAGAACCAACTCCTGGATTCATTGATCCTTAGAATTGTGCTTTCAGTGTCTATGTCATTTAATTCTCCTCTAATCTTGGCTATTTCCTTTCTTCTGCTTGCTCTGGGCTGTCTTTGTTGTTGTTCCTCGAGTTCTTGCAGGCGTGGAGTAAGGTTGTTTGTTTGAAATGTTTCTATCTTCTTTAGGTAGGCCTGTATTGCTATAAACTTCCCTCTCAGGACTGCCTTCACTGTGTCCCATAAGTTTTGGGTTGTTTGTGAGATCGTTTTCATTTGTTTCCAAACATGTTTTGATTTCTTCCCTAATTTCATTCCTGACCCATTCATTGTTTAATAGCATACCATTCAGTCTCCATGATTTTGGGTGCTTTGGATTTTTTCCTTTGGGGTTGGTTTCCAATTTCAGTCCCTTGTGGTCAGAGAAAATGCTTGGTATGATTTCAGTATTCTTGAATTTGTTGAGGCTCGTTTTGTGTCCTATCATGTGGTCTGTCTTTGAGACTGTTCCATGTGCATTTGAAAAGAATGTGTATTTAGCTTCTTTGGGATGAAGGGCTCTGTATATATCAGTTAAGTCCATTTCATGTAGGGTGTTGTTTAATGCCACAATATCTTTGTTGATATTTTGTTTGGAAGATCTGTCCATTTTTGATAGTGGGGTGTTAAAATCCCCCACTATAATTGTGTTGCTGTCTATATCTTTCTTGAATTCCTCTAAGATTTTCCTTATATATTTTGGTGCTCCTATGTTGGGTACATATGTATTTATGATGTTAATGTCTTCTTGGTGGATTCTTCCCTTGAGTATAGTGAAGTGACCTTCTGGGTCTCTCTTTATGGCCCTTTTTTTGAAGTCTATTTTGTCTGATATGAGAATTGCTACCCCAGCTTTTTTTTTTTCTTGTCCGTTTGCTTGGAAAACTTGTTTTCAGCCTTTCACTTTTAGTCTGTGATGGTCTTTTGTCCTGAGGTGGGTCTCCTGTAGGCAGCATATGTGTGGGTCATGCTTTCTTATCCATTGAGCTATTGTGTGTCTTTTGATTGGAGCATTTAATCCATTTACGTTTAAGGTTATTATTGATAGGTACTTATTCATTGCCATTTTTGTACCTATGTTCCTCGCTGTCTCTCTCTTTTCCTTTCTTTCCCTAAAGCAGTCCTTTTAGTATTTCTTGTAGGGCTAGCATGGTGGCAGCATATTCTTTTAGACTTCTTTTGTCTTGGAAGCTCTTTATTTGGCCTTCTATCTTGATTGAGAGCCTTGCTGGGTAAAGTAGCCTTGGTTGTAGGCCTCTGGTTCTCATTACTTGGATATTTCTTGCCAATCTCTTCTTGCTTGGAGTGTTTCCATTGAGAAGTCAGTAGCTAACCTTATTAGGGCTCCCTTGTATGTTGCTTGTTTTTTCTCCCTTGCTGCCTTTAAGATTCTCTCTTTGTCTTGGAATTTTGCCATTTTGATGATGATGTGTCTTGAAGTGGGCCTCTTTGGGTTCCTCTTGATTGGGACTCTGTGTGATTCCTGGATTTGTGTGACTTTTTTTCTCATAAAATTAGGAATATTTTCTCTCAGTACTCTTTTAGATATGTTTTCTATCCCTTGTTCTTCTTCTTCTCCTTCTGGTATTCCTATTATTTGGATATTATTATGTTTCATATTGTCTTGCATTTCTCTTAATCTCTCTTCATTCTTTCTGAGCCTATTTTTCCTTTCCTGTTCTTTCTGTGAGATGCTTTCTACTTTGTCCTCCAACTTGCTAATCCAATCTTCTGTGTCATCTACCCCATGTTTAATGCTTTCTATTGTTTTTTTCAATTCAGAAATTGTATTCTTCATTTCCTCTTGGCCCTTGCTAATAGTTTCCATTTCCTTTTTCATGTTGATATAGTTCACGGTGAGATCATTGTAGCTCCCCTGTAGTCTCTGGTAGCTCATTGCGAGCTCTTTGAACTTCCTGATAACCAGTGCTTTGAATTCAGTATCTGATAGTTGACTTGCCTCTACTTCATCTAACATTCTTTCTGAGGATTCCTCCTTTCCTTTCATTTGGGGATTGTTTCTTTGTCTTCCCATTGTTTGTGAGACTCTTCTTGTTAGCCTCAGCTTCTTAGATTAATCTGTTTTGATTCCCTGGGTTTATGGTGTGAACTTCTGTGGTGGAATGCCTGTAAATTTCAGTGGTGCAGTCTGTTTTGGTTATCCTGTTGTTCTCTGCTTCCACCTACTCAAATATGCAGCAACTTTTGGCTTCTCTCCTACAGCAAAGTGTAATTTGTCTCTCTGACTCTACTATTGGGAGGCCTCTTCTATGGGTCCAGCTCTGATCTTTTCATATTTTCAAGTTGATTGTGACTCCTGTGGGTAAAAGAAAGAAAAGACAAGGAAAGAAATAAAAGGAAGAAAAAAAGGGTAGGAGAATGGAAGAAAGCAATAAGTTTAGAAAAAAAAGCAGAAGGAATAATACAGAAAATCTGAGAAAAGAGGACAAAAGTATTGAAAGATGAAACAGTAACAAAATTTAAAAGAAATAACAGATTACTTTAAGTAAGCAAAAAGATAAAGAAAAGGAATGGAAAAAGAAAGAAAAGTAAAAAAAAGAATAAAAATAAAATAAAATAAAGAGAAAAAAACCCCAAAACAACAACAAAAAAGGAAATGTCACTTGTTGGTTTCAAACTAGCAGGACCGGTTTTTCTGGCTGCAGTTGGCTGAGGGTCCATTGTTGTGATTTTTCTGGGAACCCTTTCTCAGGAGCCAGACACTTGGTGCCTCTCCCCAGCTCCCTACAATGGGGAACTAGGGTTTTCTCACAGCGCTCCCCTCCCAGGGGTTACCACCATGGGCTGGTTTGCGGTGCTTGTGGGCGCTTAGGATGGCCTAGTTGCCTGCTTCCCTCAGGATTGAGCACAGAGCTGCTCCGGTTCTGTGGGGAAGCTCTAGGCCCTCTGCCCAATCTTGGGTTCGCTGCCAAGCTGGGTGTAGAGCAGACCAGGCTGTTGTGTCTATTGGATTCGGAGCCCCACGCTGTACCTATCAGTTCTCCTGGGCTGGCAACCACAGAGTCCTTGGTTGGGGCCCTTTTCTTCAGCACCCTCTCTACAAATCTATCAAACAAGTCTCTCCTGTCACCCCACTTTTCTTGGCCAGAAAGGGAGGGGGTTGAGGGTCTCAGTTCTTTCCCCAGGACCCCTCAGCATCTGGGGCTTCCAGATAGTCTGAGGGGGATGGACTGGAAGCTGGGAGCCGATCTGAGGACTGGGCACTGACCTAGAAACTCTGTGCGCACGTCATGGCATGCTGAGTGGTATGTACTGATCCCCTGAACTGTGTGCAGGCTGAAATTCCTTCTGCTCCTGTGTTTGTCTGGGTCCCCTGGCCAACCTCGGGCAAAAAATCCTAGGGAGGGAGCAGCTCAGTGAACCTGTTTGGGCACTGAATGCTGTCCCAGGCGCCATCAGGCACTGTCCAGACACACTGCACGCCAGGCGCTGGACCCCTGAACTGTGTGCAGGCTGAAATCCCCTCTGCTCCTCTCTGTTTGGGCCACTTGGCAGGTTCTGGCTGAAAAATCCTAGGGAGGGAACAGCTTGAGGGACCAGTCTGGGCGCTCGATGCTGTCTCAGGCGCCCTCAGGCACTCGCCCAGATACACTGTGCGTTGGGCGCTTGGTCTCCCGAACTGTGTGCAGGCTGAAATCCCTTCTGCCCCTCTTTACCTGGGCCACTTGGCCAGCCCCGGCCGAAAAATCCCAGGGAGGGAGCCCTCTGGGCGCTGAATGTTGCCCCAGTCGCCGTTGGGCACTTGCCCCTAGGCGCTGGTCCCCCAACCATGCACCGGCGGAGATCCCTGCTGTTCCTCTTTGCTCCATCCCCAAGACTACTGTACCGCTGCTGTCTCCCTACTGTCTGGTTCCTCTGTGACCATTGAGGTTTCTGGTCCCTTGTTTTCATATATGCTTGGCAACTGCTGGCTTGCTGGCTTCTCCTCCTCCGATCGGACAGGTTTCTCTCCCTTTTGTACTAGGAACTGGTATCTGCTTCGTCCTACTCTGTCGCCATCTTGAAAGTCTCCTCTGAGTGAAAGAATTTGTATGAGCCTTTATTTCTGCCTCTGAGAAGGAATTTCTTTTATGTCGAGTGTATTGATACTAATTCAGTGCCCATGTACAGAACTTGTATTTTCAGAGAGCAAAAGTTCTTTCAGGGTGTTTATTTTTCCACTGTTAGTTTTACACTAGCCCCTAAGAAAAGTATTACTCTGTTAAGTGACAAAGATATATTGTTTGATTTGTCATCAGAACAGGGTTCAAGTCTTGGCTTTATTACTTATTAGCTGTATGATCATTGGCAAGTCACTTCTAATATCCAGATCAGTTTACTAAGCCTAAAATGGCAGTGGTTGGGACCTGCATCTCATGGTTCATTCATCCATTCACTTTTATACATTTGTTTATTCACCTGCTATGTGGCAGGCACTGTGCTAAGTGCTAGGAATGTGAAGTGAGGCATGGTCCCTGCTGTCATGGAATTTACATTCCAGTAAGGGAGACAATCAAGTCATCACATTAATGAATATGTATTTCCAAACTGATTATACTCTCTGAGAGCTAACAGTATGGTTTTATTAGAGAGTATAGCAGGGGAATTGACCTAAATGAAAGGGTAAGGAGAAGGTGGATTGGGAAAATGGTTTAAGGAAGGGTTTCCTGAGGAAAAGAAATTTGAACTTGGATCAGAAAGACATCAAAATAAAAGTAGAATGAATGTGTTTCCAAAAGAAAAAATAGTGTGTGCAAAGACCCTGGGGTGGGAGGGTGCACAGTACATTTCAGTCAGGGATTGAAGAAATACCAACATGACTGGAGTTGAGAGATTGAGGGGAGAATGGGAGGAGGGCAGGCTGGAAAAGCAGGCATGAGCTAGACCAGGTAAGGATTTGCAGGCCATAGCAATGTTTCTGATGTTTATTCTAACAGAAACAAGAGGTGACCAAAGATGTTTAAACTTCAAGTGTGCATGCACATGTTTGTATGTATGTGTAGCTGTGTGCATATGTGCATTTGTATAGGGGTGTGTGTGTGTAAGATCTACAAATGAGAATGAATTGGAGGTGAGCCAGAGTGAATGTGGAGAGGCCAGTCAAATGCACTGCAGTGGTCAAGGCTGAATACTGAGCTAGGTCAGTGGTAGTGGGGAGAATGAGGTAGAGATACATATGAGATCTCTTACATATCACTTAAGATGGAGGGTGATGGAGAGGACTGCAGCCATTGTTTCTGATTAGTGGGATGGGATGGTTGGTGGTGCTACTCTGAGATGGAGAACCATGGAGAAGGGCCCAGGTTTTTTTAGTGGAGAAGATCATAAATTCAGTCTTAGATATGTGGAATTTAAGAACTTCTGAGACATGCAACAGGCAGGTGAAAACATGAGTCTGAAGCTTGGAAGCAGAGCCTCACCCAGAGATAGCAATTTGAGTTAGGACGGTTACTGAATTTGTGGTTTTGGATGAGATTGCTTGGGAGGAAAGTGTGGATTGAGAGGAAGTGACCAGAGAATTAGGAAGAAAGTCAGGACAGTACTGTTTTATGGAAACCAGGAAATGAGTGTTTAAAAAAGGAGGGTGTGATTTACAGATCAAATGCTGCTGAAGATGAGGCAGGATGAGCTCTAAATGTGTCTGTCAGATGTAATGGTGGTAACAGTTAAATCTCTGAGAACTACCCTAACATCTTAATGTGTAACACATTATTCCCACTTCCAGATAAGGAGACTGAGGCACAAGAAGCTTATGTAATTTTCCCAAAGTCACACAGTGACTAATTTGAACTGAGGAAATATGGCTCTAGGCCTCATTTCCTCAACCACTTTCATGTGCTTCTTTCTCCTAGTTATATAGAGGCCACTGCTAATTTATCACCTAAGGGTCACATAAGCAGGGAAGAAACTAGATAGGGGTTAGTATTGTTTGAGGTTTTAGCAATCCACCCCCAACCCCCAGGCCTTTGAACTTCTGCTTTCTGCTGCAGCCTGCCTGGTCATGAGCTTGAGACCCTTCCAGGTCTGCTAGCTCATATATAGTAGCTTCAACATTTTCTGCCCCATTGGAAAATATTTTGTCATTTCATGAGACTTGTTAAGGAACAGGGGGACTTGATAAAGCATATTTAGCCTTCCCATTGATGATATGCCCAATTTGCTTGTGACTATTGCAGTTGATCCTTGTCCTGGCATAATTATGACCATTTCTCGCTTTCACTCTCAAGAGAATCCAAGTTTGGATGGTAAATTCTATGGTCTCCTGTGATGGGCAGTTTTATGTGTCAACTTGGCTAGACTTTAGTCCTCATTTATTCCTTCAGACACTGATCTAGGTGTGATTGTGAGGGTATTTTATAGATATGGAATAAAGTCTATAGTCAGTTCACCTTAAGTAAAGAAGTTGTCCTAGATAATCTCAGTGGGCCTAATCCAATCACTTGAAAGGCCTTAATTGCAGAACTTAGGTTTCTCTGAAGAAGAAAAATATTCTGCATATGAACAGCAGCATCAATCAGCTCTTGCCTGAGAGTTCAGTTTATTCTTCCTGAGACCTTGCCCTGTGGATTTCAGACTTGCCTAGCTGGCCCCAATGATCACAAAAGCCAATTTCTTGCAATGAATCTCTTAATATTTATTTTCTAGTGGTCTATTCTCTTCTCTGGCAGAATCCTGACTAGTACATCTCCCTACCCACAGAGCCATGTCTACCTGTGCCACAGTGGCCCAGAGAATTGGAGTGAGGTGGGTTGTCATCTTGTAGGTCCCTAGATTGGAGACAGGGAGACCTGGGAGTTGTGGGGGATTTTGGGTTGTTACAATGATTGGGATACTATTGAAGCTCAGGGCTGAGGGCTTTGCTATGCATAGCAGCCCTGTGTGACAGAGAGACATTTTGCCTAAAATGCCCATCAAACTCCATTTACAAACACTGAGAATGATAAAAAGAGACAGTGGCAAGGGAGTTAAGAATTCTGGCAGAGGGTTGCTGACATGATGGGCCATAGATCTAGTTGGATTAGGAGGGGAGTGAAGAAAAAAAGTCACTCAGAGGGCTCAAAGAACTGGAGGTCTCGACAACATTGAGAAATAATCCTAAAGGAAGTCAGTGAATAAGTGAGTTGGATAAAGAGGAAATGATTATCTTAGAGTAAGATGCTGGAATCAAGGGTTTTGAAGGTGCAGTAGTTTCCACTGAGAAATTCTGTGTGTGACCATGGAAGTCGGTGGTAAAGGTAAGTATAGGCAGCCATGGGGACTTCAGTCAAGGGTGACAGATGGGTAATCCACACAGATGTTTTGTTGGAGAGGAAGGCAAGTCCAAAGTTGTGAGCAAATGAAATGATGGATTGGAAAATGATCTGTGAACTCTCAATGAAGTTATTGTGATTACAGAGCCTCAAGCAGAAGGCCTCCTGCATTTTGGCATTACATCTTATCCAGGGTGCTGTTTATCTGAGAAGAGCTAAAGCAGATTCTGTTGCCCTTCATTCTCAGTGGAGGGTAAGTGTGCTCCTGGAGTGTGGCCTTTATCTTCACTTATGGCCCCTCTCTCAGCATCCCAAAGCATAGTAGCTGTCACCTGACCTGACTGTCACTTGTAGAATCGTGTGACAGAATGCAAGGATGACTTAGCTCATACAAAGCAATAAAGGGAAATAAGAAACAGAGAACAGAAGTGGCATATCTGAGATTATGTGTGCATCCAGGGGCAATCTTAGATTTAAACCATTCGGGATTTATTTATTAGGCCAAGCCAGGGAGGGATCTGAGGCAATCCTGGGAGCTCACACACAACTAGCATCTCCACTGTGATTTCCAACTATACAAGTATGGATTTGGTGCCTGTCCTAGAACTTGTCCCTCTCTAAGATGAGGGTCCAAATACCTGTTGTTCACAAGGTGATACATGCTGTGTGATGTTATAAAGACACTATGGTCAGATGTGCACATGATCAACCATGGCAGTCAAACATACTGAGCCTCTCTTGAATAAGAAGGTTGTTCTGACTCTGTTGTATCAGAAAACCCCTTTTATTCAGAAGACAAATTAACATATTGTTCATACTTTTTTCTGCATTTCTTCTCTGGCTAAACTATGATGGCTCTTCTGTGAGCTTTGCATGTCTAACTTTAACATTGTTACCAATCCAGACTGCTTGCCTTCTGCAGGGCTCCTCAGAATGACAATTAGGTGGTGATATTTATGACCTCATTGAAGATGGTCTAAATATAATCATAGTGAAGTTTTCTTTATGGCAACTCACAGCAATAGTGATTGTTTCTTCACTTCTTAGCTGGGGGGGCTAGTTGCAGAGAGAGCCAGTAACTAAAATGAGATCACATAGCAAGTCAGTGGAAGAAATGGCTCTGAAATTGCAGTTATCTAATGATGGTGGCATTTTGAGTGCTTTACTCTAAGCTAGGGGTTAGCCTGCTTATTTTATCAATTCCTTACAACTGTATTATCATCATCACCATTCCCACCACTGCTGCCATCATCATCACCATCATCCTCATTGACATCACTGTTCCAATCTGCAAGTTATAGATCAAGAAACTGATGTATATATATTTTGCAGATTTAGGTAATTGACAAATGGTAGGATTTGAACTCAAGGTATCTGGCTCTATCTGTAGGCACACCAAACTCCTTTATTGAACTGCTCTGTATTGTCCTGCCTCCTTGTGCTAATTCACTGACCATGCATAGGAAGTTACCTCTGCCAGGTGCTGCATTGGATGAGAGATAAGAGCATACATAAAATTCCAGAGAAAGTGATAGAAATTGATGAACTGTGCACATAGAAATAATTCTGGGTTGCTTCAGAGCAGCCACACTCTGTTACTATGTGTGCTTCTTTTATGTGAATGTGAAGGTTGTGCTATGTGGTATTCTGACATTGTCCACAATATTAAGGCGGCCTCCTTCTGGGAAGGCATGGTCATTATCTGTAGTGAGATAATTTCTTATGTCTCGTAATTTTAAAAGAGGTAGATTCTTAGGAACCAAACCAATGACCATAGAACTCCACTCTCTCTTTTTGTCTAGACTCTGAAAAATGATGTCTAGGAGTAGACCCCTGCTTGGTGGATGTTGGGGATGGTGGCTGTCATGATAAGATGAAGAAGAGGCAGAAAGGGGTTAGTGTTATTGTGCTTTGCTAACTGAAAAGGAGTAAGCAGTTTTTTTGTAAGAGAGATGACTAAGAATTTCGATGTGCTTTGTGATTTTCCATTTTGTTATCCCCAGTCACTGGTAAAGCTTTTTGAATTGTCCCAGCCCAAAGCCAACTGTGCTACCATGTACACAGAAAAGAGGTAACTTGTGAACACTGGGTCAGTTATAGAATGGGAGCTGCAGTGAATTTGGCCAGAAAGTCCAGTGTAGAGTTGCAATTTCTTAAAAAGAGTCCCAGTGTCCCAATAAGGTGTCTCTTCAGAAGAGTCAACCTTAGAGTCATACCTGGAGGTTTGTTTTTCTGATGGTGGTGTCATTTCTTCTTTGTCTAAGCTAAACTGCTCCTCCTGCCGCCTGGTAACTTGTTGTATTAGAGCAGTGAGCTGCCCTGGAGATGTGAGGGCAGACCTTTTTGCTCTGAATTTTACCATCTATAACAAAATCCCACAGGTGCTTACCAAATACATGGCTCTCCATCACTGTGGCCACTAGAGAGATTTACTGGAGAGAGAGATTTAAAATATATACTTACTACTCTATAATGTTTCATAACAACATTAAAATATGAAAGTAGAAAAAATTATGCACAATTCTGCTTTCCCAACACATTAGGCTATTTATTTTTAAGTAAATTTTACTGATTATGCTATTACAGTTATCATATTTTCTCTCTTCTTTACCATCCTCTGCCTGGCACCCCCACTCCCTCCAGTATTTCTCCCCTTCATAGTTCAAGTCCATGGATTGTACATATAATTTTTCTGGCTTCTCCATTTCCTATACTATTCTTAACCTCCCCCAGTCTATTTTGTACCTACCAATTATGCTTTTTATTGTCTGCACTTTTTTCCTTATCCACTGCTCCCCTTCCCTGCTGATAACCCTCCATATGATCTCCATTTCTATTCCTGTTCTAGTTGTTTGCTTACTATTTTTTTTAGGTTAAGTTGTTGATAGTTGTGAGTTTGTTGTCATTTTACTGTTCATAGTTTTGATCTTATTTTTAGATAAGTCATTTTAACATTTTATAAAATAAGGGCTTGGTGATGATGAACTCCTTTAACTTGACCTTCTCCAGGAAGCACTTGATCTGTGCTTCTACACTAAATGATAACTACTGGATAGAGTAATCTTGGATGTAGGTCCTTACCTTTCATGAATTTGAACATTTCTTTCCAGCCCCTTCTTGCCTGTAAGGTTTCTTTTGAGAAATCAGCTGATAGTCTTAATGGTACTCTTTTGTAGGTAACTCTCACCTTTTCTCTTGATGCTTTTAAGATTCTCTATCTTTAATTTTTGGCATCTTAATTATGATGTGTCTTAGTGTGTCCCTCTTTGGGTCCAAATATTTTGGGACTCATTGAGCTTCCAGAACGTGGATGTCTATTTCTTTCACCAGATTGGGGAAATTTTCTTTCATTGTTTTTTCAAATAAATTTTCAATTTTTTTGCTCTTTCTATTCTTCTTCTGGTACCCCTTTGATTCAAATGTTGGTAGTATGTTTAAAGTTGTCCCTGAGGTTCCTAAGCCTCTCCTCATTTAAAAAAATTCTGTTTATTCATTATGTTCTAGTTGAATGTTTTTTTCTTCCTTCATTCTAAGTCATTGATTTGAGTCCACATTGCCTTCCCTTCACTGTTGGAACCTTGTATATTTTGCCTTATTTCACTTTGTATAGCCTCAGTTCTTCATTTATTTTGTGGCCATACTCAATCATTTCTGTGAGCATCCTGATTACCAGTGATTTGAACTCTGCATCTGACAGGTTGGCTCTCTCTTGAACAGGTTTTTATAGCCAGAGGTTCTGAGGTTTTATTTTCCTGGTGCTGAAAACTTGGGTTGTGTGGTCTGTCTTGCTCTCCAATTGTTCCTCCTGGTTTTTATTCACATGTGAATGTGTGACTGCCTGGTCCTCCAGCCACTTCATATTCCCCCTGGTCTGCTACCTGACACCTCACTGTACATTGTCTTTGTTCTAACTGCCCATCTCCACCCCTCTTACTGGACTAATGTTTCTTCTTTAACTCCTTGGTTGTCGGACGTCCATACAGTCTAATGTTCTGGCAGTTTCACTTGTTTCATTTGTTTTTAAATTGGTTGTTATCATGCCGGTTACTATGAGGAGCGGAGCCTTAGGTGTTCACCAGAGTGGGCCCACCCAGGTCGCTGGTTTGTGACACTGTATGTGGGGGCGGGTCAGAGAGGGGCCACCCAGGTCACTGGTTTGTGACACTGTATGTGGGAGTGTGGTCAGAGAGGGGCCACCCAGGTCGCTGGTTTGTGATGTTGTAAATTGGGGGTGGTCAGAGAGGGACAATAGCAGTCTCCTCTGCCCTTTCCCTGCCTCTGGGGCCTGCAGGGTCTGTCTCACTGCTTGCTACTTCACTGGTTTATCTGCACGAGAATGTGTGACCTTGGTCCGTTCTCTGTGGGTCCACCCACTACTCCACACCTGGGATATGCCCATGGCTGCCCGCGTGCCTGGGTCACGCGCCCAAGTTGGTTGGTGGATCTTTCCTGCCTGACCTCGCTCTGCTGCTGGCTCTGCCCCTCTTACCGGTTTGGCTGAAGGGTTTGTTGTCAGACTTCCATATAGTTCAATTGTCTGTGGTTTGGCTGCATTTTTGTTGCTAAAACTTTGTTGTTTTTAAACTTGGTTGTGTGAGAAGGTACAGCGTGTCCACCTACACTTCCATCAAGATTGATCCATCTAGCAAAGCTTTCATTTAGAATGGAAGGGCAGATAAAGTGTTTCTCAGATAAGATCAAATTCAAGGAGTTCATCATCACCAAGCTCTTATTATATGAAATGTTAAAGGGACTTATCTAAGAAAAAGAAGATAAAAAAGATGAACAGTGAAAGAACAGCAAACTCACAGTTATTAAAAACCACACCTAAAACAAAAGCAAATTAAGAGGACAGCTAGATCAGGAGTGAACCATAGAGATGAAGATCACATGGAGGGTTAGCAACAGGGGAGGGGGAGAAGGAGAAGGGGGGAGAAGGTACAGAAAATAAATAGCATAGATGGTAGGTAGAAAATAGGTAGGGGGCAAGAATAGTATGGGAAATATAGAATCTAAAGAACTTGAGACACGTGGTCATAAACTAAAGGGGGGAATGGTGGGGGAGGGGTGTGCAGGGTGGAGGGGAATGAAGAGGGGAATAGAACAACTGTAATGGCATAATCAATAAAATATATTTAAAGTAAAAGAAAAAAATAAATTGGTTGTTATCCTTCTTTTGGTTGTGCTAGGAAGTGAAGCATATCTACCTATGCTTCCATCTGGCTAGACTCCACATCTGCCAAAGTATTTCTTTTGTTAAAAGATATATTTTATAATACATAAGGAAAATCTTGAAGGACTTCAAGAAAGACATAGGCAGCAACACACATATAGTAGGGGATTTTAACGTCCCACTGTAAAAAATGTATTGTATCTTCCAAATACAAAAATCTATTTGATCTTCCAAACAAAGAATCAACAATTCTGTGACACTGAATGACACTGTAGATCAAATGGACTTAATTGATATATACAGAACCTTTCACCCAAATAAGCAAAATGCACATTCTTTTCAAATGCACATGGAATATTTTAAAAGATAGACCACATGATAGGATACAAATTCAAGAACAAATTGAAATAATATCAGGAATTTTCTTGGATGATAAAGACTTAAAACTAGAAACCAACCTCAAGAAAAAAACTCAGAAATAGTCAAGTTCATGGAGACTGAATAACATGCTATTGAACAATGAATAGGTTAACAATGAGATCAAAGAAAGAATCAAAAAGTTTCTGGAAACAATGAAAATGAAAACACAACAGTCCAAAATCTATGGGAAACAGTGAACGTAGTCCTGAAAAGGTAGTTAGGTAGCAATACAAGCCTACCTAAAAAAGACAGAAACATTTAAAATGGAAAACCCAACCCTACATCTTCAACAACTGGAGGAATAACAACAAAGCCCAAAGTGAATAGAAGGAAGGAAATAACCAAGATCAGAGCAGAATTAAGTGACATAGAGACTAAAAGAACAGTATAAAGTTTTGATAAATTCCAGAGCTGGTTCTTTGAAAAGATGTACAAAATTGACAAGCCTTTAACAAAACTCATCAAGAACAAAAGAGAGAATACTCAAATAAACAACATCAGAAACAAAAGAAGAGAAATTACAATTGATAACACAGAAATACAAAAGATTATAAGAAATGACCACAACAACTCTATGTCAAGATATTTGAAAACCTGGGCAAAATGGGCAAATTTATAGAAACATGTAACCTTCCAAAACTGAATCAAGAAGAAGCAGAAACCCTGAACAGACCAATAGCAGCTAGGGAAATTAAAATAGTAATCAAAAAACTCTCAGCACACAAAAGCTTTGGGCCAGATGGTTTCACAGGAGAATTTTACAAAACATTTAAGGAAGAGCTAATTTGTATTCTTTTCAAACTATTCCAGAAAATTCAAAAAAGGGAAGACCCTCAAGTGCTTTTTATGAGGCCAGCATGTCCTAATCCCCAAACCAGACAGAGACACAACAAAGAATGAAAAGTATAGGCCAATATCACTGATTAACATAGATGCTAACATCCTCAACGAAATATTAACAAACTGCATCCAGCAATAAATTAAAAAGATCATATACCATGATCAAGTGGTATTCATCTCAAGGATGCAGGAATGGTATAACATTTGCAAATCAATAAGTGTAATACATCACATAAAAAAAGAAAGACAAAAATCACATGATCATATCAATAGATGCTAAAAAAAACATTTACTAAAGTACAGCACCCATTTATGATAAAAACACTTAGCAAAGTGGGAATAGAGGGAGCATTCCTCAACATAATAAAGGCCATATGGGAGAAACCTACAGCCAACATAATATATTCAATGGGCAAAAACTAAAAGTTTCCCCCTAAGATCAGGACCAAGACAAGGGTGTCCGCTTTTACCACTTCTATTCAATATAGTATTGGAAGTTCTAGCAATGGCAATGAGACAAGACAAAAAAATAAAAGACATTTAAATTGGAAAGGAGAAGGTAAAACTGTCATTGTTTTCAGATGACATGATAGTGTGTATATAAAATCCTACAGACTTCACCAAAAACTTACTTGACCTAATAAGTGAACTTCACAAAATGGCAGGTTACAAAGTCAATATTCAGAAATTGAAGACATTTTTTGGTACACCAACAATGAAATATCCAAAACGTAAATTAGGTAAAAAATAACATTTGAACTAGCAACGAGAAAAATAAAGTACCTAGGATAAACCTAACCATGTAGGGAAAAGACCAGTGCTCAGAAAACTACACAATACTGAAGAAATTAAGGAAGACACAGACAAATGGAAGCATATACCATGTTCACAAATTGGAAGAATTAACATCACTAAAATGTCCATGCTACTTATAGATTCAACACAATCCCTATTAAAATACTAATGACATATTTCACTGATATAGACCAAATATTTCAAAAATTTATATGGAACCATAAGTGACCCTGAATAGCTTCAGCAATTCTGAGAAAGAACAAAGTAGGAGGGATCACAATACCTTATACCAAACTATATTACAAGGACATATCATTAAAACAGTCTGGTATTGGCATAAGAACAGACACATAGATCAATGGAACAGAAAAGTGAGCCCATAAATAAAATTGTTTTATTGATTATGCTATTACTGTTGTCCCTATTTCCTCCCTTTTTCTTCTTCTTCCCAGTATCCCCATTCCCTTCAGCAATCCCTCCCTATTATTTCATGTCTATGGGTTGGGCACATAAGTTCTTTGGCTTCTCCATTTCCTATATTATTTTTAACATCCCTCTGTTTATTTTGTACCTACCAATTTATGCTTCTTAATCCTTGCAACTTTCCCCCAATTCTCCTCCTTTTCTTTCCCAGATGATAACTCTCCAAGTGATATCTATATCTATGATTCTGTTCTTGCTCTGATTGTTTGCTTAGTTTGTTTTTTAGATTCAATTGTTGATAGTTGTGAATTTGTTGCCACTTTTTTGTTTATAGTTTTGATCTTCTTTTTCATTTCTTTACATTTTTTGTTGTTGTTCAAGTACACTTATTTCCATTTTACCTCCACTACCCCATGCCACCCCAGGTATCCCCACTTCCCACCCTTGATCCTATCCCTCTTTGGTGTTGTCCATGTGTCCTTTATAGAATGGGTTCCTGACAACCCATCCCTATTTATTCCCCTTTATCTCCTCCCACCTCTCCTGTGGTTACTGTCAGGTTGTTCTTTATTTCATTGTTTCTGGTTGTATTTCGCTTGCTTGTTTGTTTTGTTGATTAGGTTCTAGTTAAAGGTAAGATCATATGGTATTTGTCTTTCACAGCCTGGCTTATATCACTTAGCATAATTCTCTTCAGATCCATCCAAGTTGTGTCAAAGGGTAGGAATTTCTTCTTTCCTTATGCTGCCTAGTATTCCATCATGTAAATAATACCTTAGTTTTTTGATCCATTCATTTACTGATGGGTACTTATGTTGCTTCCAGCACTTGGCTATTGTAAATTGTGCTGCTATGAACATTGGGGTGTTCTTAGGGTATAATCCCAGCAGTGGAATTGTAGGGTTGAAAGGTAATACCATTTTTAGTTTTCTGAGGAAATTCCATACTGTTTTCCACAGTGGCTGCATCAGTCTGCATTCCGACCAATAGTGTACTAGGGTTCCCTTTTTTCTACAACCTCTCCAACACATGTTTGTTTATGATGGCCATTCTGAGCTATGTGAAGTGGTATCTCATTGTGGTTTTAAATGCATCTCTCTGATGTGATGATGATAGTGGTGATGAGCATCTTTTCATATATCTCTGGGCCCTTTGTATGTCCTCCTTGGAGAAGTGTCTGTTCAGGTATTTTTAAAGTTGGGTTTTTTGCCTTCCTGGAGTGGAGTTGTATGAATTCTTTATATATTTTCGAGATCAAACCCTTGTCTGAGGTATCATTGGCAAATATGTTTTCCCATGTGGTTGGTTCTCTTTTCATTTTAATGCTGTTTTCTTAGGCTGTGCAGAAGCTTTTTATTTTGATGAGATCCCATTTGTTTATTCTTTTTTTTTTTATGTCCCTTGCTCTAGGGGACATATTGGTGAAAATATTGCTGTGTGGAATATCTGAGATTTTCCTGCCTTTGTTCTCCTCTAGGACTTTTATAGTATTGCAACTTATATTTAAGTTTTTTATCCACCTTGAATTTATTTTTGTATATGATGTAAATTGGTGATCAAGTTTCATTTTTTTTTTTTGCATGTAGCTGTCCAGGTCTCCCAACATGTATTGTTGAAGAGGCTATTTTTACTTTATTTAATGCTTCTGCCCCCTTTGTTGAATATTAATTGACCATAGAGACTTGAGTTTATTTCTGGGCTGTCTATTCTGTTCCATTGGTTCATGTATTTATTTTTATGCTAATACCAGGCTGTTTCGATTACAGTAGCCTTGTAATACAGTTTGATATCAGGCATTGTGATACTTTCTACTTTCTTCTTCTTTCTCAAAATTGCTGCTACTATTTGGGGTCATTTATGGTTCAATATAAATGTTTGAAATGTTTGGTGTATATCTATGAAATATGTCATTGGTACCTTAATAGGTATTGCACTGAATCTGTAAATTGCTTTGGGTAGTATGGACATTTTGATGATATTAATTCCTCCAATCCATGAACATGGTACACACTTCTGTTTGTTTGTGTCTTCTTCTTTTTTTAAATCAACACTTTTGTTTATTTAATTATTTTTCAAGTACAGTTTTCTGTCTTTTACTCCCATTGCAGCGCCCCTCCCCCATGCTCCCCACCTCCCTCCCATTTCCATCCCCCCTAGCTGTTGTACATGTGTCCTTTATACTAGTTCCTCTAAATCCCTCCCCTTTCCCCCTGAAATTCCCTCCCCTTTCCCCTCTGGTTGCTTTCCCCCTGTTCTCTGTTTATGTGTTCTTTAATTTTTGTCTTCAGCATTGTATAGTTTTTTGAGTACATGTCTCTTATCTCCTTGGTTAGGTTTATTCCTAGGTACTTTATTTTCTTCTTGCTATATCGAGTGGGACTTTTTTTCCTGATTTCTGTTCCTGATAGTTCCTTGTTGGTGTACAAAAATGCCTTTGATTTCTGAATGTTGACTTTGTATCCTGCTGTTTTGTCAAATTCATTTACTAGGTCAAGAAGTTTTTTAAAAATATATTTTCTTGATTATGCTATTACAGTTGTCTCATGTCCCTCTTCATTCCCCTCCACTCTGCACACCATCTCCCACCCACATTCCCCCCTTTAGTTCATGTCCATGTGTCATAAGTTCTTTAGCTTCTACATTTCCCATACTATTCTTGCCTTCTCCCTGTCTATTTTCTACCTATCATCTATGCTACTTATTCTCTGTATCTTTTCCTCCTCTCTCTTCCTCCTACTCCCCCGTTGCTAACACTTCATGTGATCTCCCCATTTCTGTGGTCATGTTCCTGTTCCAGTTGTTTGCTCAGTTTCTTTCTGTTTTTGTTTTAGGTGTGGTTGTTAATAATTGTGAGTTTGCTGTCATTTTACTATAAATATTTTTATCTTCTTTTTTTTAGGTAAGTCTCTCTAATGTTTCATATAATAAAATCTTGTTGATGATACACTCCTTTAACTTGACCTTATCTGAGAAGCACTTTATCTGCTCTTCCATTCTAAGTAAAAGCTTTGCTGGATAGAGCAATCTTGGATGTATGTAGGTCCTTGCCTTTCATGACTTCAAATACTATATATATATATATATATATATATATATATATATATATAAAATTCTCTTTATTGAACATGAAAAATATAATATTTTCTTCTTTTTTAATTTGTTTACTTTAATTGTTGTTCAAGTACAGTTTTCTGTCTTTTACTCCCATCCCATCTCACCCCCCCAGTGCTCCCTCCCTCCCTCCCTCCCATTTCCACCCCCCTTAACTTTTGCCCATGTGTCCTTTATACTTGTTCCTGTAAACCCTTCTTCCCATTTTCCCCTGAAATTTCCTCCCCTCTCCCCTCTGGTCCCTGTCAGCCTGTTTTGTATTTCAGTGTCTTTGGTTATATTTTGCTTTCTTGTTTGTTTTGTTGTTTAGGTTCCTGTTAAAGGTGAGATCATATGGTATTTGTCTTTCACAAACTGACTTTTTTCACTCAGCATAGTGCTTTCCAGTTCCATCCATGCTGTTGCAAAGGGTAGGAGCTCCTTTCTTTCTGCTGCATAGAGTTCCATTGTATAAATGTACCATAGTTTTTTGATCCATTCATTTACTGACAGGCACCTAGGTTGCTTCCAACTCTTGGCTATTGTAAATTGTGCTGCTATGAACATTGGGGTGCATAGGTTCTTTTGGATTGGTGTTTCAGGGTTCTTAGGATATAATCCTAGCAGTGGAATTGCTGTGTCAAAAGACAGATTTATTTTTAGTTTTCTTACAAAATTCCATTCTGTTTTCCATAGTGGTTGTACCAGTCTGCAATCCCACCAACAATGCATTAGGGTCCCCTTTTCTTCACGACCTCTCCAACACTTGTTTGTTGCTTTGTTTATGATGGTCATCCTGACCTGTGTGAAGTGGTATCTCATTGTGGTTTTAATTTGCATCTCTCTGATAGCTAGCAATATTCAGCATCTTTTCATATGTCTCTAGATCGTCTGTATGTCCTCCTTGGAGAAGTGTTTATTCAAGTTCTTTGCCCACTTTTTAATTGGGTTGCTTGTCTTCTTAGAGTGGAGTCATGTAAGTTCCTTGTTTATTTTAGAGATTGAACCCTTGTCTCAAGCATCATTGGCAAATATATTTTCCCATGTGGTTGGTTCTCTTTTTATTTTAATGCTATGTTCTTTAACTGTGCAGAAGCTTTTTATTTTGATGAGATCCCATTTGTTTATTCTTTTGTTTATGTCCCTTGCTCTAAGGGACATATCAGTAAAAATGTTGCTTTGTGAAATGTCTGAGATTTTCCTGCCTCTGTTCTCCTCTAGGACTTTAATGGTGTCATGGCTTATATTTAAGTCTTTTATCCACCTTGAATTCATTTTTGTATGTGGTCTAAGTTGGCGCTTGAATTTCATTCATTTTTTTTTTTTTTGCACATAGCTGTCCAGTTCTCCCAACACCATTTGTTGAAGAGGATATTTTTACTTCATTTTATGTTGCTACCCATTTTGTCAAATATTAGTTGCCCATAGAGACTTGAGTTTATTTCTGGGCTTTCTGTTCTGTTGCATTGGTCTATGTACCTGTTTTTATACCAGTACCAGGCTGTTTTGATTATAGTGCCCTTGTAATACAGTTTGGTATCAGGTATTGTGATTGCTCCTACTTTGTTCTTCTTTCTCAAAATTGTAGCTCCTATTTGGGTCCATTTATGGTTCCATATAAATTTTTGAAGTGTTTGTTTTATGTCTGTGAAATATGTCATTGGTACTTTAATAGGTATTGCATTGAATCTGTAAATTGCTTTGGGTAGTATGGACATTTTGATGATATTAATTCTTCTAATCTATAAACATGGTATATGTTTCCATTTGTGTCTTTCTTGATTTCCTTCTTCAGTTCTGTGTAGTTTTCTGCATACAGGTGTTTTACCTTCTTGATTAGGTTTATCCGTAGGTATTTTATTTTTCATTTTTCTATATTGAATGGGATTTTTTCTTGATTTCTGCTTCTGCTATTTCATTGTTGATATACAAATTCGCCTTTGATTTCTGGATATTGACTTTGTATCTCGCTGTCTTGCCAAATTCATTTATTAGGTTGAGTAGTTTTCGGGTGGAATCTATAGGATTTTCCATGTACACTATCAGGTCATCTACAAACAGTGACAGTTTTGTTTCCTCCTTTCTAATTTGGATGCCTTTTATTTTATTTTCTTGTCTGATTGCTGTGGCTAAGACTTCCAATACTATATTGAATAGCAGTGGTGAAAGTGGACAACCTTGTCTTCTTCCTGAGCTTAGTGGAAAAGCTTTTAGTTTTTGCCCATTGAGTATGATGTTGGCTGTAGGTCTCTCATGTATGGCCTTTATTATGTATGTAATGCTCCCCTATTCCCACTTTGCCGAGTGTTTTTATCATAAATGGGTACTGTACCTTATCAAATGCTTTTTCTGCATCTATTGATAAGATCATATGATTTTTGTCTTTGCTTTTGTTTATGTGATGTATTACATTTACTGATTTGTGAATGTTGAACCATCCTTGCATCCCTTGGATGAATCCCACTTGATCATGGTGTATGATCTTTTTAATGTACTCTTGGATGCGGGTTGCCAATATTTTGTTGAGGATTTTAACATCCATGTTCATCAACGATATTGGCCTGAAGTTTTCTTTCTTTGTTGTGTCTTTATCTGGTTTGAGGATTAGGATGATGCTGGCTTCATAAAAAGAGTTTGGGAGTCTTCCATCATTTTGTATTTTTTGGAATAGTCTGTGAAGAATAGGGGTTAGCTCTTCCTTAAATGCTTTGTAGAATTCTCCTGTGAAACTACCTGGTCCAGGGCTTTTGTGTGATAGGAGTTTTTTGGTAACTGCTTCAATTTCTTCTGCTGTTATTGGTCTGTTCAGGTTTTCTGCTTCTTCATTCAGTTTTGGAAGATTATATTTTTCTAGGAATTTGTACATTTCACTTAGGTTTTCAAATTTCTTGGCATACAGTTCTTCATAGTAATTTCTTACAGTCCTTTGTATTTCTGTGGTATCAGTTGTAATCTCTCCTCTTTCATTTCTGATTGTATTTATTTGGGTCTTCTCTCTTTTTTTCTCGATGAGCCTGCTTAAAGACTTGTCAATTTTGTTCATTTTTTCAAAAAACCAGCTCCTGGATTCATTGATTTTTAGAATTGTGCTTTTAGTCTCTATGTCATTTAATTCTGCTCTGATCCTGGTTATTTCCCGGACTGCCTTTGCTGTTTTCCATAAGTTTTGGGCTGTTGTGAGTTAATTTTTATTTGTTTCCAGAAACTTTTTGATTTCTTCCCTAATTGCATTCTTGACCCATTCATTGTTATAGCATGCTATTCAATCTCCATGATTTTGAGTGTTTTGGGTCTCTTATTTTGGGTTTGGTTTCTAGTTTCAGTCCCTTCTGGTAGGAGAAAATGCTTGGTATGATTTCAATTTTCTTGAATTTGTTGAGGCTTGTTTTATGTCCTATCATGTAATCTGTCTTTGAAAATGTTCCATGTGCATTTCAAAAGCATGTGTATTTAGCTTCTTTGAGATGAAGGGCTTTCTATATATCAGTTAAGTCCATTTCATCTAGGGCTTTGTTCAATGCCACAATATCTTTGTTGATATTTTGTTTGGAAGATCTGTCCATTTTTGACAGTTGGGTGTTAAAATCCCCTACTATAATTGTGTTGCTGTCAATATCTTTCTAGAAGTCCTCTAAGATTTTCTTTATATATTTAGGTGCTTCTATGTTAGGTACATATATATTTACAATGTTTATATCTTCTTGGTAGATTATTTCCTTGAGTATTATGAAATGACCTTCTGGGTTTCTCTTTATGGCCCTTTTTTTGAAGTCTATTTTGTCTGATATGAGTATTGCTACCCTGGCTTTTCTCCTGTCCATTGCTTGGAATACTTTTTTCCAACTCTTGACTTTCAGTATGTGTAGGTCTTTTATCTTGAGGTGGGTCTCTTGTATATGTGTGTGTCATGCTTTCTTATCCATTCAGCTATTCTATGTCTTTTGATTGGAGCATTTAATCTGTTAATATTTAAGGTTATTAATGATAGGTATTTATTTATTTTTTCCCCTTTGTACCTGTGTTCCTCTCTTCCTCACTCTTTTCCTTCCTCTTTTTATAATAGTCATGTTAGCATATCTTGTAGTGCTGGTTTGGTGGAGATATATTCTTTCTGCCTTCTTTTATCTGGGAAACTGCTTGTTTCACCTTCCATTTTAATTGAGAGCCTCTCTGGGTTGTGGAGTCTTGATTATAGGCCTTTGTTTTTTTATTACTTGTAATATTTTTTGCCATCCTCTCCTAAACTGGAGTGTTTCTGGTGAGATATCAGGTGCTAACCCTATTGGAGACCCTTGTATGTTCCTTCTTGTTTCTGCCTTGCTACTTTTAAGATTCTCTCTTTGTCTTTAAAACTTGGAATTTTAATTATGATATGTCTTGGAGAAGGTCTTTTTGGGGTCATCTTGATTGGGGCTGTCTGTGCCTCCTGCACTTGTGTGTTTTTTTTTCTCTCCAGGTTTGGAAATTTTCTGCCTCTATTTTTTCAAACAGGGTTTCTCTTCCTTTTGCCTTTTCTTCTTCTGGTATCCCTATGATTTGAATGTTGTTGTGTTTCATATTATCTTGGGTTTTCCTTAAGCTATCTTCATATTTTTTGAGTCTTTTTGTGCAGCTGCTCTACCTGGGTGTTTCTTTCCACATTGTCTTCCAGCTCAATCATTTGGTCCTCTGCTTCATCCAGCCTGCTTATAATTCCTTCCAGTGTGTTTTTTATTTCAGAAATTGTATTTTTCATTTCTTCCTGGTTTTTGTTTATAGGTTTTATTTTCTTTTTGATACTGTTGTAGTTCTCACTCAGTTTCTTGTAGTTGTCTGTGAGCTCCTTGAGCATCCTTACAACCATTATTTTGAATTCTATATCTGATAGTTTGTTTTCCTCCATTTGACTTAGCTGTTTTAGTGGGGCGTCTCTATTCCTTTTTTTTTTCTTTTTTCACCAGCCCTTTTGACTGCAGGGTTTTTTTTTTTGTCTCTTCATTTTAGGTTACCGTTTTTGTTTGTTTCTGTGCTTCCTGGTGTTTTACTTTGTTAGCTATTTTTGTAGCCTGAACTTCTATGGTATGAATTCTATGAGATTCAGTGGTGTGGTCTTTTTGATCTCCTTGTCTGGATGCTCTAGGGGTGCCTTTTTTTTGTTCGTGTGGGCTCTCTTGTTGTACTTGGATATTTACCTGTCGGTGGTTTCTTTGTTGGTGTGTTCTTCCTTCCAGCAGGTATATTGGTGTTTACAGCTCTCACCTACTCTTGTATGTGGTCAGCTGCCAGAGGAAGGCAAAATGGATTAAGACAGCAGAAGAGTATTCTATGGGATTTAAAGTACTAACACGTAGAGAAGATATTGGCGATCCTTTGGATAAGTATAGGGTTAACCATGATATTTCACCCAACTAGCCACTTTTTATAAAAGGTGAAAAAGAGATAAGACTGTTGTTAGTGAGGGGGAAGGTTTGTGAGCAGAATCCAGAAAACAGTGTTTGTGGGAGGTCAGGTGATGAGATATAGTGTGAGTAAAGAATAGAAAGTAGGCATGGTGTGCAAGAAAATAGTTAACCACAACAGTAATAAAGCTCTGGAAGATAGTGAAACGGGCTAAGATCAGAGAGGGGTGCTGTGTAGCATCTAGAGTTATTTGGAGCAACAATTATTTACAGTAATACTAGAACAACAACAGTATGACAAGAAATAGGTGATCTGAATAACAAGAATAAGAAATACATGATCAAGAGTAGCATAATATTGGAACATGAAAGAAATGAAGGATGGAAAATTAAAATACAACATGAAAGAGAGAACAAGGAAAACCAGTCAAAGAATGCAATTAAACAAACAAAGAAAACAAAGGAAACTAAACAGATAGAAGAGAAATTAAAAAAACTAATGATATAAAAGAGGTAAAAATAATGAAAAAAATAATACAAATTAGTGATAACATGCAAGTTTTCTAGAATAGCAAAGTAAAATTTGTCTCAGTTTCCTAAGTGTTGGGGTTAGCCTTGTGTTTCCTCTTTGGGTCTTTCTCTGGACCTTTCACAGCTCCAGGTTTTATTGTCTCACTTGCTGAGGGCTGGGTGGGAGAAAGCCTCCTGCTGACTTTAAACCTGCCAAATGAGTTCTGCTGTCTTCCTGGATGCTGCAGGCTGAGGGAGGCTGGGCTCCACTTTTCTCCCTTCTTATGGTTTTGTGATGATGGGGGTCAGTTCTGGAGCACAATATTCACAGTTGCCCAGCATCCAGCCCAGGTCCACTGTGCACTGCTGAGTCCACACTGTCCATCTGTGCCCAGCCAGTGCCTTTAATCCACCAGTTGTGCTGTTTGTGAGGTGCACTAATTAGGGGCAACTCACACACCATCTTCTCCGTTTGCTGGCCTAGGTGCCGTGCACTCTCAAAGTCTCTTCAGGGTAGTTCAGTTTCCCCACTGAGTCATGTCTTTCTGGGGTCTGCTAACTCCCTGAGCCCTGCTGCCCTCTGAACTGTCCATGTGGAGCACCTCCTCCTTCCTATTCTCAAGCCAACTGTGGCAATGTTATAGGAAAATGAAGCAACCAGACACCGAGGGATTCTGGAGTACAAGGTTTATTATTTAACGTGCACGGGCTCAGAGGAGTCAGTCTCCAAATTCTGAGCCCCGAACAAAGGATTCTTGGGGAATATATAGATTAGGGGTCTTCCTGTCTATGTGACAAACGTGGGATACAGAAACAGAATGTGATAATTGTTCTATCAGCGGGGGTGCTAGTTCCAGTCCTACTGACTATCCGGCTATTTGCTTTCCCAGACGGCCCCATCATTCTCCCTAGGGCGCCTGGGGCCTGGGCAAATAAAGGTTAAACAGAGGTTTTTTCAAAGTTTCCCATATCAGTAAGAGCAGTTGTGGTGAGGAGCAGCTGTGGTCAGGGGCAGCCACAGTGAGAGCCAGCTGTTGCATGAGAGTTCCTTAAACAGAGACTGAGAGCCTTTTTTGAATAAAATCTTTTGTTGTAAGCCCACCATTCTTAACAAGCACCCAGCTTTTCACACAGCCCAACTTTTTAACCAGACTGGAGACTACCCAGGTCAGGGTCTGTCACAGCTCAACTCTTCTCCCTTCTCCAGGTGTCATCTAGCTCCCCAATTTCTCTGGTAATGACTTAGCTGGTGTCCACAGTGCCAGTGGGTGAATACTACCTTTGTGTGGCTCCTACTTTGTCTTTATTCTCCCCAGAAACTTCAAGCATCTAGATCTATCCTGGTGTCACTCTGTCCTCCCTGTTGGGTAGGGGAGGGAGCTGTTGATTTGGCTCTCCACCAAGGATACTGTGGCAAGGCTCTGGGGGCTGCCTCAGCCTTGGTCTCCTCTCTGATCCCCTTACCATCCCAATGCTGTCTCCTTACCATCTGTATTTCAATGTCCTCTACAATTTTGGCATCCAAACTTCATATAAGCTTGGATTCTCTTGGGTCTTCACTGTGTTTCTCGGAAGATTGGCTAGGTGTGCAGGGGGAAGTGGGCTCTGCTCCCACCCACCTCGCCACCATCCCCTCCCCCCATCGTATTTTTCTTAAATAAGTCCCTTTAACATTTCATATTATAATGGTTTAGTGATGATGAACTCCTTTAGCTTTAACTTGTCTGGGAAGCATTTTATCTGCCCTTCCATTGTAAATGATAGCTTTGCTGGATAGAGTAATCTTGGTTGTAGGTCCTTGCTCTTCATCACTTTGAATACTTTTTGCCAGTCCCTTCTAGCCTGCAAAGTTTCTTTTGAGAAATCAGCTGATAGTCTTATAGAAAGTCCTTTTTAGATAACTCTCTTCTTTTCTCTAAGATTCTCTCTTTATCTTTAACTTTTGGCATTTCAATTATGAAGTGTCTTTCTGTGGTCCTGTTTGGGTCCAACTTGTTTGGGGTTCTCTGTGCTTTCTGGGCTTGTATGTGTATCTCCTTCACCAAACTAAGGAAGTTTTCTTTCACTGTTTTTTCAAATAAGTTTTCAATGTCTTGCTCTTCCTTTTCTTCTGGCCTCCTGTGATGTGGACTTTGGTATGTTTCAAGATGTCTCAAAGGCTCCTTAGACTATTTTCATTTTTTTAAATTCTTTTTTCTTCTCACTGTTCTGATTGAATGCTTTTTTCCCTTATGTTTCAAACCGTTGTTTTGAATCTTGGCTTCATCCACTGCACTTGGTTCCCTGTAGATATTTCTTTCACTTAATGTAACCTTCATTTCTGCCTGGGTCTTTTTTGCTGTTACCATACTCAATGAGTTCTTTAGGCATTCTGATAACCAGTGTTTTGAACTCTGTATCTGATAGGTTGATTATCTTAATCTCACTTAGTTCTTTTTCTGGAGCTTTATTCCATTTTTTATTTGGGCCATACTTCTTTGCCTCCTCAACTTGGAAGCCTCCCTGTGTTTGTTTCTGTGTTTTAGGTAGAACTGCTTTGACTCTTGTCTTAGTAGCTGGACCTCTTGTAGAAAAGGCACTTGTAAATTGTGTGGGGCAGAGCCTTACATAATCACCGGGGTCGGGCAACCCATTTTACTGCTTTGTGGCTCTGTGTGTGAGGGGAATGGAAAAGGGATAGTGCTGCTGCTTTGCTTCTAGAGGCTTGCCTGGGAGGCACTCACTCTTTTTCCAGTCATTTCACTTTCTCCCGGTATGCTGCTGGTGCCCTTCCAGCTGTTGCCCTCATGCTGAATCCCAGTAGGCATGGGTCTGTGTAAGTCCTAAGCACTTGTGGGTTCTTTAAGAGGAGTCTGCTGAAAATCCAGCAGTATCTTGCCACCTCATCCCCCACTGTTTATTATAGTAAGAAGTTATGGGGATTTTTCTCCCCAGTGCTAGAACTCTGTGCTATGTTGTATAACCTGTGGGTTGGATCCCTCCCTCCTGAGATATCCCACCTGATTTTTATCCTCCACACATGAATATGAGATCTCCCATTCTACTACCTCTCTGTACTGCACCAAGTCTCTGTGCTCTCCACCAATCTCCGTGTCCCTGCTGCTCTTACCTGTTTGGATAATGTGGCTTCTTTGAATCCTTAGTTGTTGGACTTCCAAAATCTCAATTTTTTGATAGTACTGGGTAGTATTTTTATGGTCCAGTTGTAATTTTTTCTGTAGTTGTGCAAGGAGGCAAAGTGTGTTTATCTATTCCTCTGTCTTGACCAGAAGTCTGAACTAAACTATGTTTTTGTCATAACAATCATAGGGATGGTACAGTTAGTGTAGAGATCTTCTTTTGCATATGTGCGTGTGTGTGTATGTGTGAGATGTTTTTGTTTCATTTTCCTTTATGAACAATATGCTACAGCTTTTGGAGCAACTTGCCTTTATTGATTTCTGACTTTTATAAGGCCAGTTATTAAATGTATAACTGAAATTATTTAGTTATATACCTTTGTAAGATGATAGGAATAAATTCATACACTAGGGAGAAATTAATTGTTATTATGTTGCAATTTTTTATACATTTGAAAAATATTTGACACAGTCTTCACATATATAATAGAGTTATTCTCAGTGGGTGTGGGTGGTGGTGATTTTGCCCTGCAGGGGACATTTGGCCAGGTCTGGAGACATTTTTGATTGTCACAACTAGGATGATGCTATGGCATCTAGTGGGTAGAGGTGAGGGATGGCACTAAACATCCTACAATGCACAGTATGGCCCCTGTCACAAAAAAATTATTTGGCCTGAAATGTCAACAGAGCTGAGGTTGAGAAACCTTGTCACAATGTAAAATGGTGATTTCATAGCTTTTGAGTGGATGCCTATTTTACTTAAGCATCCCCTGATCCCTTGGTTGTCTGTTGGTTTTTCGGTGTTGTAGTGAGCATCTTCAGGCATTGTCCTTTGTCTTGCTTTGGGCTTGCAGTGAGTTATTCAAAGGAGTGTGGAGGGAAGGCTTCCCTGGGTTTGGAAGTCATCATTGGGACAGGTGGAAAGGCAGGAATTTTCTATAAATGCTGCAGGCTATTTGTAGTTATCAAGCTTTGTTAGTTAACCTTGGATGCAGGCAACAGGAATACAATGGAGCAGGCATACAACTGAAAGGAAAGACAAAATCTTGGGGCCAGTGGAACTCAGGGATTTCAGAAGTGAAATGGATTTACATTGAATCTGAAAGCAGTCTCTTAGGTTAGTCAGTGTGGGCTTACCTATACCTGGCCACACCCAGCTAAAATTGCCACTCTTTCTACCTAGCTTCTCTGCTTAATGTTTTTCTCTAATATCCATTGCTGTCTTGCCTTCCATGAGGACAGGTATTTGTATACTTTTATTTCTCAACACCTAGAGCAGCTGGTGGCTCACTGTAGCTACTTGATGCCTATTTGATGAGTGAATGAGTTGATAATTCACAAATACACAAGGTAGTTTTACTTTTAGTAGTGTAGTGAACTACCCACTGCTCCCAGATCTGGTTTCTATTTTCACTCTTTCTTTATTTCCCATTGGGTTTCTTGCTGATGTGGGGGAAATGTGTTATTGGAGGGGAAGAATGACAGAGAGAGAGATAGAGATAGATAGATAAAAGGAAACCTCCTATAGGTGACAAGAGTAGAGGCTGCCTGAGGGAGGTATGGACAAGAACTGCTATAGGTTGAGAATGAAGAACCACTACCAGAATTTCTGGACTGTGACTCTTCTGGGAGCTGTGCCCTGTGTCACACTGGCCACACTGGGCTTTCTTGTCAGGTTGTCTTGGATGCTGTGAAGCTTTTCTTATAGACCCATCCTAAGATGGCAGCCCCCCTGCCCAGCTGCCTCAGTGCCAGCCTTGGAGCTCCTCCCTGGGACTCACTGTGGGCTGGGTTACAGGGCACCTCATACCAGACAACTGTGGCCTCAGACCAGGGTTAGGCTCCTGGTCCGAGGGCTCACAGTTATATTTGATTTAATGTTTATGAAATTATCTATATTCTTGACTAAAAAAAATCCCCCACAAACAACCTCTGAGCCTGTATATACATCTTTATTGAAATACCACTAGCTCTAGCTAAACAGGGGTGGTGGGAGTGGGGGAAAGGAGAGGTCATCTGAAACTACTCAGGTGATCAGTGACAGCCTTTAGCCACGCAGTTGACAGGTTTGGAGGCCAGCATTATGTTTCATGTCACTCAGAGGCAGGTGAGCTGAAACCTATCTCTCTGGCTGCTAGTGCAGGTGCAGCTCCAACGAGGGAGTTATGCCGCCTCAGCTTGGCAGCTTGGGTTCTTGAAAAGCAAGTGACAGGGGCAATAATCTGCACTTGGCAAGACAAACCCACACACACTCAAAGGCACAGCTGGGCCAGGCTCAGCAACTTTATTCATTATGCAGTTAATCTTGAGGCTGTCAGCCAAGGCCACAAGGGCAGGCCTAGGCAGGGAAGCTGTGCTTTCAACAGTTCAATACAGGCTCACAGATATTGTTGAGCTTGCCCTATGCACGAAGCACTATGACTGGCTATAGAGGAAAAGACAAGTAAGGGACAGCTCCTGCCTCAAGAAGCTTACTTTCTAGCTTCTCTAAAAACCACAAAAGCATGGCAACAGAGAACAGCTGGGGCTCAGAGGTGGAAAGAGAATGCCCCATTGAAAAATGATGACAAATGTCATGGAGGAATCCTGAAGTCTGGGTATAATTTCTTTCTTCCTATCCTCTCCTTTCCCTATATAGACAGAATAATTACCACCCCCCTGCAAATGTCCATGCCTTAACCTCCATAACCTGTGACTATATTACCTTATATGGCAAAAGAAATTTTGTAGATGTTATTAAGTGAAGGATCTTGAGATGGGGAGATATATTAAATTATTGAGGTGAACCATAAATGTAAGCACTAACACCTTTATATGAAAGAGGCTAGAAGTTCAGAGAGAGTGAAAGATTTGAAGATACTGTGCTACTGGGTTTGAGGATGGAGGATGAGGCCATAAGCTGAGGAATGCTGGCACCTTCTGGAAAAGGCAAGGAAATGGGTTCTTCCCCTTACAGCCTCTGAGAGGAAAGGAGTCTTGCTGGCCCATTTGGACTTCTGATCTCCAGAACTATAAGGTAAATATATTTCTGTTAAGTCATTAAATTTGTAATAATTTGCTACAGTGGCATGGGAAACACATACACTCCTTTTTCTTTCCCTTCCCCATTCTTCCTTCTCCCAATTACAAAGATAACACACACTTATTTTTTCATTTCATACAACATAAAAATGCATAATTTTAAAAAGGAAAGTTCTCTCCATGATCCATCCTCCCATCTTTTTGGTAGGAAGTGCAGTGGTTCAAAATGAAGGGCCTTGGTTCACATTCTGCCCTTTTCACTTATTCCCTGCATGATGTTTGGCAAGTTATTGATCTTTATTTGAGTTTATTTATTTATTCCTTTTAAAAATGGGGAAAAGGTTAGTCACTTCACAGGACTGTTAACTCAGTGCTTAGAAGAGTAAGTGCTTGTTGCATGTCAGCTCTTATTTTCTTTCTAAATCTTGTTCTATTCTATACAAATACATACAGATCTATTTATACAAATAATGTAAAAGAATGCATTTTTACTATGATGTCATTCATATTATTCTGCAATATGAAAAGGTTATTTTAGGCGGGGTTATGGGTGGAGAAGAGAATTCCAGGCACACTGGTGTATAAGCAAAAACACAATGATGGGAAAGTATGGAGACTGTTCAAGAGATAATAAATAGCACAAATAATTTGATGAGACAGAGAGAAGAGAGAGAAACTGAAATGAATGGTTAGGGCCAGACTGTAGAGGGCCTTGATTGACAACGAGTGAAAGAGAGGTACTAAAGATTTCTGATGAAGGGTTAAAGAGTAAGAGGAAATGAGAGTTGCTCCTCAGGGAAGGTCTGAGGCAATGGAGCAGGGTTGTGAGAATGTGGAGTGAAAGACAGGAAGGAAATAATGGCAGCTTGAGTTTGGAGGATGGCAGTGAGAATGGAAAATATAGATGGTTTACAGATGATATGAAAGTGTGATTTCCTGAACTAGACTGTTGGTTGAAAAGGGTGGGAGTTAGAAGAAGTCAACATGGCTGTGAGATTTTGAGCATTGGATACCTGGGAGGATGGTGATGTTAAAATCTTGGTTGTTATGTTTGGCTTCTTTCTGTTGCTGCCAACATTCAATCAAACAATATAATAATAATAATAATATGTTCTGCTACCCCAAGTTCTCGGAGTTTCTCATATTCATCCCTTTGTACTTATTCTCTAGTACTCAGTTTAGGCATCCTTTCTTTCCAAAATGCTCCTAAACTCCCACCTCCCCAGTCTGGGTTGGGTTTTTCTCTTAATTGTGTGTCTTCAGTGCATTATCTTCTGTGCTTATCTTTCTGCATTTCCACACTGTTTTAAAATGACCTGATTATATGACTCTTCCACTAGATTAGGAAGGTCTTGAGGGAAAGGACTGGATTTTACTAATCTTTATATTTTCAGTGCTTAGCACATTGCCTCATGGTTTCCATTTTGAATATGTTTGGCTAGAATATCCAGATGAAAAGATAGTCTAGCTAGACAAATGCAGATAGAAATATAAATTTGGGGCTCTGGTCAGAGGTGCAGAGACAGATCACAAGTCTTCTTCAAAAAGGTAAAGTAATGAACAGGGGGAGAGAAGAGGATGGAGGTTGACCTTGGGTGGGGTTCTCTCAGATTCAAGTAGTGTGGGAGAGAAAACAGTGAAAAGCACCCAAATAAGAGCAGTCAGAGACTGGTGGGACACCCAGGATGGTAAAATAGCAGGAAAACCAAGAGAGTTTAAAGAAAAGGAGTGTGGTCAATGGGGTCAAATGTTGCATGTAAATCAGGGGGATGAGGAACAAGGAAAGGTCTTTCCTATGGTATTTGGAAGATCATTCCTGATTCCTGTGAGATGAGCAAGGTGACCAGGTGATAAGCAATACAAGAGGACTGAGTGGTGAAGCGGTATGCTTCAAATATTGATGCTTCTTTCAATACGCTTAGAAGGCAAGGAAAAGGAAGAATAAAAAGAGGACCTGAGAGAGAAGCAGGGTGATGGAGATTGTTGAAAGTTTCTGAATGGAAGGTGCTGGTAGAAAATGGAGTTGAACATGTAAGCAGGTGAGAGATAAAGGAAGAGCCTTTGCAAGAAAGAGCACTTTTCACTGGGAGAGGCACAGAGAAGGAAAAAGAAGGAAAGGAGAGATTTTGCAGCAGAAAGGAGTCAGATGGTCTCCTGATAATAGGAAACAAGCCCACGTTCAGGAAGTAAGGGTGTTGGGAGTGAGTTTGGGGAAGGGAGAGAGATAAGACATTTGTATCAGCCACTTCAGGGATTTTAAGGAATAACATATACAACCTTTACTACATAAATTTTGATGGGGTCTAGTAAGAATTTGCTTTTCTAGTCCCATTTAGCAGCAGGGGAGCAGGAGCAGGGAAAGGACAGGCACTAGGACTGAGAAGACTGCAGCAGAAGGTCAAGTGGGGGGGGTGGGAGCAAGATCATTGTAAAAATGGCTGAGATTGGATTCCATCAGAATGAGGATGAAACAGAAAACAAGAGTGGGCTGATCACTGCAGCTCATGACAGGTCATGGGAACAGAGCTTTATGACATTGGACTAATCTCCCTTCCTGCAATGCAGAGCAGTATCCAGCCATACCAATGCTATCTAATTCCTCTTCATTGGTTTGGAAGGAAATACAATGCCTTATGAAAAATATCTTTGGGCTCCATTTTCCCAAAAGAGCCTTACAACCTTTGCCCCCTGATAGCATCTGAGAGCTTTGTGTGGGTTGGCCCCAGCCTGCCTTTTCAAGTTCTCACTCATGTTTGGGTCTGGAGGATTCTGAGTATGTGGGTTTCTCTCTATAGCCTATGTATTCCATGTCTACAGTTTTTCTCTCCTCCTTTCCTCTCCCCCACTGTTTGCTTCCACACCCTTGGGGTTGCCAGCTTTAGAAGCCTGCATCATGCAACACCAAGTTCTGAAAGAAGATGACCATTGTCCATTGGTAATAGTCATCATGGGGAGCAGTTTCTTCTTTGGAGATTTTGTAGTGGGGCATTTAGGAGATCCTACAAATGTCTGCCCCCAAGATGGAATTCTGGTTGGCTGACTGACAAGTATAGGTCAACCAAACATACAAATTTATATCTCCCTCATGGAGCAAGCTGGGTCATTGGCTTCAGGTCATGAAAGCTGTGCATGAATGAACCATCTGGAATTAGGGAGGCCCGTGAGTACCAAGAGACAGGCAGGCAGAAGCACACAGCGTTTCACTGCCCCTGTGTTCTTGGGCCCTATAGCTTCTTCCCACTTAATTTTTGTGTTTATATTTTTCCTCTCATGCTTTTTAATTCCTTTTGGGCAGGAGTTAAGCTGTAAGCACCAAAGCCAGGTCATATTTATGGCAGCTTTTTCTCAGTAAGCCCCTTCTGGGAGGAAGTGGGAGGAGGATGGTGTGCTCAGTGGCCTGAGCAGCCTTTGTTCCCAGGACTCAGGGCCCAGTTGTCCATATGGGCCCTCCTTTCTTCTCTCACACAGGCTGTCTCTGCCCCAATCCTGCTACTGAAGGATTGGAAACATAGCTCTAGTGTAAAAGTGTGCTGCATTCCCAGCATAGAGGTGATTCGGATAAAGCTTCTATCTTTAATTTTGCCTATTTTCTCCTTCCTATTGATTCCTTGCATTTAACTGAGGAGATTATTTGATTTGGAGGTAGATTCTGCAATTACTTCAAATATTACCAGAACAACACAGTGCAGGCAAAAGTGGGTTTTATTTAAAAATTCTGAATTATCTCCATGATGCCATTCCTGAAGACTTAGCCTTGGAGAAGACAGGACCTGGGGAAGACTGTAAGGAGACCCCAGGCCTAGGCCACCATGTACAGAGGACCCTGCCCTGGCATAAACTTGGAGATGAAAGCATGTGTTGCAGAACAAGAGCTTGTGTCTCCTCCAGCCTCAGCCTGATTCATTTGTCACTTGGGATTATTTCCCTCACACCTGTGCAGGGAGGCAGCATCATCAATTGCGAGGATTCCCAGCATGCTCTATAGCGGCATGAAACACAAATAGCATTTCCTCTCAGCTCTGGCTTTTGCAGGGCCTACCCAAATGCATTTTTGTTGTCTCCAAACCTGGCACTTTAAAACAAATGAAAAGGGCCCTTAACGACAAACACAGCACATATAGTGGGAAGGCCATTTGTGGGGAAATGGTTGCAAGGAGAATCGGTACTTTATGAATATTCACTGATGTGTAAACCTGCACATTGCTTATATGCTTTTCTACATTCTAATTTGCCCATGAATGCAAATGAGTCCTGTTTAAAATAGAGAGAAGGAGCAGGTTCCTTGCAGAACACCTAATTGAAAGATGTTTGTACATCATGTCTGGTATTTAGTAAACAGAGAGACAAATCCAATCGTTTTCCAAATGAGACCTCAGAAACAATAAAAAATAATGATCACAAAATCCTGAAGAGTAGGAATGTGCAGAACTAAGTGCTTTCCTAAAAAGGGGGACATAATTACTCTGTCTGAGGGTGCAATTAGTGTCCTAATTATATGAAGTTGGATTTTGCTTATCTCTTCAGTAAATCGTCTGTCAAGATTTAGCTGTCTTGAGGAGTCATACAACAGAGGGGCTGGGTCCCGCAGTAGGAGCCAGCAATGGGTGGTCCTGTGGGGGGAGGGGCTCAGATTGATGCTACTTTGGGAAGTACCTTCATCTTTCTTTTGGACTGACAGATGGTTTCAGTTTGGGTTGGACTGCCTGCTGCTGCTTTCAATGCAAGAGTGTTACCTTTTTGGATTCATGAAAGCCACTCAATCAAAGATAAAAAGGCAGGCCAGTGTGAGGAATCAATAAAATCTCTACTTTCAGCTGGAGTGTCTAATAGTAATTCTTCTCATGTCACTGCCTGGTTAAACAGTCACAGTCCTGCTAAAAGCCCTATAAGACATAATAGATTCATGTGACTTTACTCTATTGTGTGCATTTGGTTTGAAAAAGGGGAGAGGGGCTCCTGCTTTTCTAAAACAAACCAGACACTGAAGCATTGTGCGTCAAAATATATTCACCCACTGTGGGTCATCTCATCAGAGCAGAGAAGGCTTCCTTTGTGCACCACTTATGTTTCCATGCCCCCGATATATTCATTGCAAACCCTCCTTTGGAGATGTTTCAGTACTCATCCCAAGTCGCTCTGCTTACATTTACAAGTGTTTTTCAATGGTGGTTGTTCTTAGAAAAATCATAAAAACAAGTACTTTTTAATTTCAAACCAAGCCATTTGTACACACTGCTGCTGAGAAATTGACAGCAAATGTCATACATGTCAGAGCTGACATGGCAAAGAGTCTCAGGTAGGGCCTTTGGCAATGGTTTCTTGTAAAATGAGTTTATGTTGGGTTGCGGGGAGCATGGTTTTCCCTGAGCAGCAGCATGGTTAAAATCTATGAGCAATGCTGTCACTCTCCTCGCTGACACCTTCCCAGGCCCTGGAATGGCCCCAAAGCCACAGGCAGTGAATCATAGAGGTGTCCAAGCCTTTTCTTTGTAACCTTTCTTCCTCAGGTCTTATAGAGAAAAATGAAGTGTTTGTGTCTGAGTTGTGCAGCATTAAATGGAACTGGCTGGATCACCACCCACACATTGATGTCCAGGGATTCTGAGTGAAAGAGAATCACAGAGTATGTTATTTTGCCATCTGGGGTAAGAAAGAAGTGATGAGACAAGTGACACTTTGTTGGTCATTCCAAGCAGACTCTTTGATCAGGAGTGGCCTTTGTGAAGGTTCTGCTGACTCCAGGCCACTGCCCACTCTTTGCTTCCCTTGGAAGGTGTGTCTGCTGCTGTTGGGCCTTGCCTGACCCATCTTTGGCATACCATGATGGACTGCAGAAGACAGAAAAATATTGAGTGTCTTTTCCTTTGTTACCCCCTCATACCCCTCCCCGGGAAACTTCAGCAGATGTAGATAAGACTTTAATAGCTACATAAAGAGAAATGCATGGCAATCTCATTAGGAGAACCATAATGACCTGTTGGAGGATCTCAGAAAGGATGATATATCAACATCTACTTTGTTACAGCCTCCCTAATGATGGCACTTTGCTCCTACCCATAATCGTCCATCCATTCATTGCCCATTTGACCTAGTTCCCAATAATACTTTGTCCTCTCTTGCATTGGCCTCCCTTTGAGGCCTTCCACAATTACTGACATAACTCTTTCATGTGGGTAAATCAGAGCCAGTAAGTGACAATCATAAAAAAGCAGTTAGTGGGCCACCCCATGGCTTGCCTTGATATGGCACATTAAGGTTCTTTCTTTTCTTTTCCCAGCAGCCCTCCGTTGCACTCCATCCTGAGCCCAACATCTGCAGGAGGTCAAGGCACTGGGAGGCCTTAGTTTTCTAACCATCTGCTAAGGAAAAAAGAAATCAGTGCTGAAGGATGGAGGAGAAGAACCTAAATGATATTCTGAAGACCTTCTTAAAGTTATTTATTACGGGCGAGGACAGGAGAATCGTTATTAATGCTATCAGCCCATTGTCTTCCTTCTGTGCTTCAGAGGGCAGCGGACATAATTAAAGTTGTAGCTGAGTTCATTTTTCCCCTTGGAGGCTTAAATAGCCTGGAGTCATTTCCTATTCCTCCCTCCCACTAGTGCAGGTCTTCCCTAGCTGCTGAAAAATTCAGCATTCCTATAAACTACAGCACTTTGTAAAGGTCACGCGCCAGTTAATCTGAACCTAGCTCTGGTGCCTTGCTCACTGTTGCAGCAGCCTTGGCTGTCCTGCCTGGTGATGGGGACAGCCTGTGGATGACAAGAGGGGCATGAGACAGGCACACAGAGCTCTTTAAATATTGCCAAGCAGTTTCTAGATCAGCATGATATTTAAAGATTTTTGTTCCACCTGCCTGAGAAATATAGGGTCCAGCCGAGAGGCAAGAAAATGAATATGGATTTCTTGCCCTTTCAGTGTATTCACTCCAGAAAATAGCCATTTCTTTCTCTTTTCTTTTTTGCCAAGCTGGGACTGCAGGCTTCAGGCAACCATGATTACAATCATGCATCACAAATGAAATGTGCCATTTGGAGAAAATCAGCCACTCATTCCATTTCAAAACCCCCTACAAATCGATAGTGCTAGAACAGTTTTCGGGCTGAGCTGGATGTTGTGCTTGAACTAAAGCACTTTCTCAGCATACTTCTGACACTCAGAGTTGCCAGGGGCAGACTCCGCCTGGGGCTTCAACAAGAGAATTATCAGCTTCCAAAAACTGGGTCTGGTTCAGCACATGATCAGGGAAGTGAGGCTTAGTGCTGATGGGTGGAACACTGAGCAGGGTCAGAAGACATGCTTCCTAGCTTGAGTGTTGCTGCCTGAGTCAGCTTTTTATGACTCCTTTCATTCATAAAACATGTCTGGAGTACTTCCTGTGTGCCAGGCACTGTACATAACTCTGGGATGTAAGAGCCAACAAGGTGGACACAAGTCCTGTCATCATGTGGCTTCCAAAGTTTAATAAGAAACAGAACAAATTACTGGGCAAGTATGATACAGTGTGATAAACCTTAACACAGTGGGAAAATTTTCATGTCTCTAGTTTCCTGTTTTTTTTTTTTTTTAATAGGAAATGTGCAGAAGTTCAAGAAGATAAACTCTCAAGACATTTTTCCCTTTCAGGATCCTAATCAATCAGTAAAGCAAATAGACAACCAAGCATTCAACCTTACCTTATTTCCAGGACTAGACGAGGCTCTTGTACTTTTGTTCTCAAGGTCACCACAGCCTGGTGCAGACACAGGACTCATGCAGATGAAATGTTAATTCACAGTTGAGGTGCCAGATAAATGTTATGGACTTTGAGAAGTTTGTGGGAGTTCAGAGAGTTCCTTGGGATTTAGGGGAGGGAGGGATGGCTAAGTGCCTTATCAGTGCCAGATATACTTTTCTCTGAACCTTCTTAACTACTCCCCTGGCTCCTATTACTTATGTATGGAGAGGACTTCTAAATTCATGTCTCCAGCCCAGATATTTCCTATGAAATTTTCCCTCCTCCTTGCCATTTCCTTGGCTAACTCCTACTCATTTACCATCTCCTTGCTAAAGCAGCATTGGCTCTAAGTGGCTTATTTATTCCTTTGAGCCAAGGTATGTTTCCTTGCATGTTCCTGTGGCACCTTGGTCTTTACCATAGCACTTACCATATTTTTAAAAAAAATAATCATTTAGTCAACTCTTTTTTACAAGTCCGCAAGACCCTCAAGGATAGAGGCCATGTCTATTCAAGTCACTCTTGTTCCCCAGAGCCACTACAGAGCTTTGCATTTTGTTGGTGTTTGGTAAGTAATGTGTTTTATAAATGAATGGTTATCAAATTCTTTGAGAGAATAAACATACCTTTCTTTAAGGTATGATTCCAGACCATTTTCCCCTATTTGGGTGGTCTACCCCAGAGTAAGAAAAAACTAAACTGGCTTTGTGCCAATATACTTCCAATAGAGTGTGATGTCTTAGGCAGAGTTTCCCTTGCCCACCCCCCAAAAAAAAATCAGAGCCTGAGACAATTTTTAAATGCTAATGTGTCATATGGAGGGTGCAATTCCAGGGCAATGAAAGTGAATGAAAAGAGAAATGAAGCAGGGAAGTATGGGAAGCCACTCAAGGTGATGTGTTAGTGTGTTGGCCCTGCTTCATTATGGCACATGTGTGCATGTATGTACATACACACAAAACCACCACCACCACCACACCACCATAAACAAGCAAAATAATTACAGCCAGTTGCTCAGGAGGTACTGTATGCTCAGCCATGCACAATGTTTTTAGAGAGACCAGAAGGAAAAACCAAACCTCAGAGCAGTTTTTTGGAGAAAGAAGAAGGGGATCTATCCTCCCACTCCTACTACTATTGGTCAAGGTTAAGTCCCATAGGAACTTCTCTGTATTTGTGGTTTGTTTTATCTGACCCTCTTGAAAACCACTAAGGAAGTTGGAGCCCATGCCCTGTATGATGATATTTCTTCCAAGTGACATATATGCAGAACAGAGTAAACATAACAGGCCTGAGACTATCATTTTTTTAAAGGCCTGCTTGCAATGATTGGCCCTTGGTTGACATCTATAACTTTAGATTTTAGGAGGGTTCCCATCACTGTGCCTAAACATTTTTGTGCAAGTGATGATTTATGCTGACTACTTGTTTTCCTTCTGGGAATCTAGAGTTTTGGTATGTGCTGACAGAGGATCCCTACATGGCCAGTCCAAGATAAAAACTCTGGGCCACCAAGTTTCTAGTGAGCTTCCTGCTAGACAACATTGTCACATCCCACTGTGGGTTATTATCGCAACCCATTGCTAGAGTAATTGAGTGAGTCTTGTGGGACTTCCCTTGGGGAAGAGTTGTGGAAGTTTGGACCTAGTCTCCCTGGGACTTCTTTCAATGTGATGTTTCCCTTTGCTGACTGTGCTTTGTATCCTTTTGCTGTCAGAACTCATAACCATGGAGACGTCTGGCCAAGATGGAGGTGTAGGTAGATACACTGTGCTTCCTCACACAACCAAAAGAAGGACAACAACAAATTTAAAAACAAAAAAACCACCAAAACTGCCAGAATATTGAACTATATGGAAGTCTGACAACTAAGGAGTTAAAGAAACATTCATCCAGACCAGTAGGAGGGGCAGATATGGGCAGCTGGGGTAGAGAGGACATGTGACAAGGTGGCAGCTGGAGAACCTGAGTGGACAAGGCAGCAGCTGGTGGACCAGGCAGTCCCACATTTGCATGTGGATAAACCAGGGGATACACTGGGGAGCAAGACAGACCACACAACCCAGGGTTCCAGCATGGGGAAATAAAGCCTCAAAACCTCTGACTGAAAAACCTGTGTTGGTTGTGGTGGAGTTCCCATAAGATTATTGGCTGATTTCTCAAAAGAAACCTTATAGGCAAGAAGGGGCTGGAAAGAAGTATTCAGAGTCATGAAGGGCAAGGATCCAAGATTACTCTATCCAGCAAAGCTTTCATTTAGAATGGAAGGGCAGATAAAATACTTCTCAGATAAGGTCAAGTTAAAGGAGTTCATCATCACCAAGCCCTTATTATATGAAATGCTAAAGGGACTTATTTAAGAAAAAGCAGATCATCAAAGGTATGAACAGTAAAATGACAAGAAACTCACAACTATCAATAACCTAACCTAAAAAACAAAAACAAACAACTAGAATAGGAACAGAATCACAGAAACAGAGATCACATGGAGGGTTATCAGTGGGGAGCAGGGGAATGGGAGAAAAGGTACAGGCAATAAGAAGCACTAAGAAGGATGAATGATAGGTATAAAATAGACATGGGGAGGTTAACAATAGTATAAGAAGTGTAGAAACCAAAGAACTTATATGTATGACCCATGCACATGAACTAAGGGAGGGGAGTGCAGGTAGGAGGGGAAGGGTATAGGGGTGCAGGGTAGAGGGGAATAAAGGGGGGAATGGAACAAATGTAATAGCATAATCAATAAATATATTAAAAAGAACTCATAACCATGAGTACTACTATATGCCAGAGTCATGTGAAGTATCCTAGTGAATCACTGAACCTGTGGTCTTGGAGACCCCTGACATAGAGTACATGGCTGGAAGAATCAAGGAGGCTTTGAGAAACTGGTCAGCCAAGGAAGAGGCCAGGGTGAAGTAAGAGGATGAAAGTCTGGGAGACAGGGAAGGCTGAGGAGGTACAAAGATGTGTTTGATAGATGTAGCAAGAGGGCCCAGATAGACCTTGTTGGCTACCAGCTGTGCAAACTACTTAGTGGATTGTTTCTTTGCCTTGGTTTTATTATGGGTAAGATGATTATAATTATATCTACCTTGCAGTATTATACAGATTGGTATACTATATGACTTTTTTCAATCTTGTTGACTTTCAAGAAAAGGCATATTGACCCTTTATCTTTAGCAGCAGTATTTGGATGGCGTGTTGGGGGAGAGGGACGGAGAGAGTGAAAATGCAGCAATGGGTGAGGACTGCTGCTGTGCATGGACAGGAAGTCACTATTTCCACCTCAGCAATGTTGGAATGAAGTGTTTTGGACAAGATGGTACCTGGTTCTAGATGCTGTGGTGCTAGGTTTTTCCGATAAAGAAGCATTTCTAAGAGAGTTTTCTTTAGACAGCCCAGGTAGCACTTTCCAAATAATGGTCATCTTCAGTTTGACCTGGGACCAGCCTAAGATTACACAGTACATTATTAGGCCCCCATTCCCTCTATTAGTGAGTAGTAGAATTATTTAGCTGCAAGCATAAGGAAAAATGCATTGTTGGAAGACTTTAGAGTAGGTTGCAAAGAGTAGGAGCTGAACAAGTAGGCCTCAGGTGGGGTAAACACCAGGGCTTTTTGGTGCCTCAGTAGTTGCGCCAACACTCTACAGTTGTGATAGTTGGTGGCAGCTTCTACCTCTTGACGTCCCTTTTTGTGAAAGTTTCAGATTCCCCAGAGAGGGGCTATGATTGGCCTCCTTGGAGCATTTGGCCACCTGGTAGTCAGGAAGAGGATTTCTGTGACTGGCAGCTCAATCAAAATTATCATGAAAGAAAGAATTCCCCAAACAAAGGCAGATGCCATTATCAGAAGCAGCTGAGACACTGACATTGACCTACTTTTCTAACACAGCCTCTGCCCTATGGAACTCAAGTCACCAGGTCACAGTTCTGCCTCTGAGACATTGGAAGCCGGATGCTACCCTGGTACCCTGGGGCATTGTGAGATTTGGTCACTCTTGAGGGTTTTTCATATATATTTGGTTTCTCCATGCCTTCCAAACATATCCAAAAAACAATTTGGAAGGACCCCTATTTATGTTACTCATCTCTTCTTGACACTTCAGAGTATACTTTTGTAGAGCCTTGATGGTTTTGTCAACCTGAGTGCTTTCACCTTCTATGCCTCTCCAAGTCTTTGAAGATGCTCTGTTGTCTGATGAGAGTGTGTTTCCCTTGGCTACAAATGCCTACTCACTTTCAAGCTCCAATGTCCTCCTTTCTGTGACCCTCTTCGTCCCCAAAGTTATGCAGTTAGTGGCAGAGGCTAATGTAGACTTTAGATCTCTTGGCTTCTAGTTAGAGTCATTACAATAGAGTGGCTACTAATTTGGATTTTGGGGTCAAAAAACCTTGAGTTCGAGTCCTAGTTCTGCATTTAGTATATCAGATAACCTTAAGAATGTAACTTACCATACTGGAGACTTGGTTTCCTTTCCTTTAAACAATAGTAGTACTCTCCTCATAGGTTCTTGTGAAAATTAAATAAGATAAGGCATCTAGGGTGGTTTGCACAGTGCCTGGCACATTGTAAGAGCTCAGTAAGTGTTAGCTATTATTGTATTGTATTCCTGTCCCAGTGAGATTATGTTAATAAATTTAAGTATAGAGAGCTTTAAAATCCTGAGGGACAAGTAGAGTAACCGTAAAGTGCAAGACTTGTAAAGCTCCAGGGAAAAGTCAGCATTGAAAAGACTTTGAAAGCATAAATGAATCTGAAAATACTAATTAGGCAACAGCATAATCCACTCTTCTAAATAATGAAGTATATATGGCATTGCTTGTTGTTCATGGTTCCAAATAATAAACTCTAAATTAGTCACTCAGAGCATTATTAATAACAAAAGACTGTCTGCAATGCAGTTAAAGTTGTATTTTTTACCCTCATGAATCTGGTAATAAGAGAAAAATGTCAAAATCAGATTCTTTTGAGATTAACATGGATCACTAAGATAGTTTATTTTTGTGGAAAGGTGATTAGATTTGGAATTGGAACACCTGAGTTTGAGATCTGGCTTATTTGATTTCCAAGTCTGTGATCTTGGGGAAGACTTAATCTTTCTGGGTATTTCCTCACATATAAAGTAAGAAAACACTGTCACAAAGCCGTGAGTTTAGGTGATAAGTAGTCTATATTAAAAGACCTTAAATATTGTAAAAATGCTTTTTAGACTGTAAGTGCAATTTTACTCAAGAGCATACTTACATAAACAAAACATTCATCAATTCATACACTCATTCATTCTTTTGTTATTTCATTAATAGATCAGCACATGTTATAAACCTACCGTGGTATAAGTTTCAACTGGGGATAAAAGTTTAGCAGAAGTTGTAGTGTCCACTCTGAAGTAAATAGTAGGGTAATTAATAAGACCATAGACACAGCACATAGCAAATGCATCCTTCTAAGCTGTTTCTTCATTTAAGTCCGGGTACGGTAAATACAAATGAACAGAAAGATCAGTATTAAATCAAGAAGAGCTGTCTTGAGGGAGATTTTAAATTTTGTCCTGTACTACATGTAGGAGTGGGGAGGACAATTACATGACTGGAACAGAATTAGTGGGACAACTGAGGAAATAATAAAAGCATGTTTGGTAATGGTCGGTCAACAACAAGTTAATGGGCACATTCGTACTGGCTAGGGCATGATCCCAGCGCTGTCCTAGGTGCTGTGGGGGATTGAAAGAGAGAAGTTGCTTGACTGCCATCCCCTAGAAGTTGCAGTCTGTAAAGTACTAGGAGAGGTGAGAAAAGGTACTGGAAAAGCCCCTGAAGAAGAGATGGGGCATGAGTTAAGTGTTACATGTTTTTGAACTGAACTGTAGGGTTTAGCCATATCAAAAACCTGCCTGATATTTCTCTATAGAAGAAGACTATACCTTTAAAAAGCACAGTTCAAGAAAACATTTCAGGGAGAGAGAAGATGGTGGCTAGGTAAGAGGGAGCAGATTTCACTTCCCCCTATACATGGGAGAGAAACCTGGCCAATCTATGGAGGAACAGATCAGACAGCCAATAGTACCACAGCATATATGAAAATAGGAGACCAAAAATTGTAGCAGAAATTGGAAAAACAGGTGGTAAGGAGAGTGCTTCAGGGCACTAAGGGATCAGAATGGGGACTAGGGAGGCTGCAGCCTCCAGCCTGGGGCCCGCTGGGCCAGCCACAGGGCTCTTGGGAGAGGGCTGGGCCTGTCCTCCTTTCCCAGCCAAGCAGGGTTTGAGCAGCACTGGGAGAGACCTGGTTGCTTGAAGTCGCAGAGAGGAGAGTAAGGTCTGAGTGGTAAGCACAGGGGGGCTGTGAGCACCCATGCATAGCCCTGGAAAGAGTGTGCACCCAAGCCCCTGCAATGGTAGGAGGCCTGGCCTGGCAAGAGCTCCCACAACCTGGGGAGAGAGAGCTTTGTGGAACACCCAGGGACCACACCTGTGTACTTGGAGGGATGTTGGACACCTCAGGAGATCCAGAGCCTGTAACTGGTGAACCTGCCCCTCAGCCGGCTGCAGCCAGCAAGAACAGAAAAACTGGTTTGGCTAGTTTGAAACCAGCAAAGGGGGGGGGGTGTGTGTGTGTGTGTGTGTGTGTGTGTGTGTGTGTGTGTGTGTGTGTGTGTGTGTGTTGTTTGATTGATTTTTTAAAGTAATTTTTTTATATTTTCATTTTTATTATTTTTATCTCTCAATTCCTTTTGCTTCTCTTTCCTTCTTTCTTGTTTTATTCCTTCTTCCTTTCTTTCCCATTTTATCTCTTCTACCTTCCATACCCAAAAATGGGACGAAAACAACAACAACAACAATGTGGACCTGTGAAAAGACCAGAGCTGGACTCAAAGAAGGGGCATCCCAACAGCTGAGACAGTGAGACAAATTTCACTTTGCTATTGCAGAGAACCTGCAAGATATTGCATATTTGTATTGTTATTTTTACTTGAATCTTTTTACATCTTTTACTTGAATAATATTTTTGTATTCCTCTTCTTTCTGTTTAGTCTTCTTTGCTTGGCTGGTTATATTGTATCATTTGACAGGTTTCCCCTGTTCTCTCATTCATAGCGTATTGCTAATTTACTCTCCTTCACTTCACCTGTGCTCCATTAGCACACTACTGAAGGTCCTATACTCCCTAATCTTGGTATCTAGATCTCATAGATTCTGTCATACAATTGTTGCTCTAATATTATTGCAAGTAATAGCGGTTCCTTTCTATTGTAAATACTGTACAACACCCCTCCCAGATCTTAGCCCACTTCACAGTTTCCTGAACTCTATTACTGTAGTGGTTAACTGAATACTCTCTTACACACACTATAGCTCTTTACTATCCTTTACTCTCACCTTACCTCAGAATCTGACCTCCCACAACCTCACTGCTTTCTAGATCCAACTCACAATCCTACCCTCCCCAACAAGAGTCTTATGTTCTTTCCAACCTTTCTAAAAAGTGGATACTTGGGTGTTATATCATGGTTAACACTATACATAGCAAAAGGATCTACTATCTCTTCTTAACTGGCTGCTACTGGAAATAGCATAGACTACTCTCTTGCTGTCTGACACCATTTTGCCTTACCTTCCAACTGATCACAAAAAAGAGTAGATAGAAGTGGTGAACACCAGGATACCCAAAGGAGGCTGCACCACTGAATCTCACAGGGTTCTACCACAGAAGTTCACACCATAAACCCAGGGAGTCAGAACAGATCAATTTAAGGAGCTGAGGCTAACAAGAAGAGTCTCACAAACAATGGGAAGACAAAGAAACAATCCCCAAATGAAAGAAAAGGAGGAATCATCAGAAAGAATGCTAAATGAAATAGAGGCAACTCAACTATCAGATATTGAGTTCAAAGCAATGGTTATCAAGAAGATCCATGACTTCACAGAGAATTACCAGAAACTACAGGTAGACTACAATGAACTTGCTGAAAACTATATCAACATGAAAAAGGAAATATAAACTATCAATAAGGGTCAAGAGGAAATAAAGAATGCAATGTCTGAACTGAAGAACACAGAAGAAATCAGAACACAGAAGGATAGGTGAAGCAGAAGATCAGATCAAGAAGAGTCTCACAAACAATGGGAAGACAAAGAAACAATCCCCAAATGAAAGAAAAGGAGGAATCATCAGAAAGAATGCTAAATGAAATAGAGGCAACTCAACTATCAGATATTGAGTGATAGTTCCTCTACTTTGTCCTCCCAGTGAGCTGGAGGACAAAGTAGAGGAAAAAAAAACACCCAGAAACAGCAAGAAAAGTAAAAGAGGCTCAGAAAGAATTAAGAGGGATTAAGAGAAATGCAAGACAATATGAAATCCAATAATATCTGAATAATCGTGATATCAGAAGAAGAAGAGAAAGTGATAAAAAACTTATTTGAAAAAGTAATGATGAAAAACTTCCCTAATTTGATAAGAGAAAAAGTCACATAAATTCAGAAAACACAGAGAGTCCCAATCAAAGGGAACTCAAAGAGGCCCACTTCAAGACACATCATCATTAAAATGGCAAAATTCCAAGACAAAGAGAGAATCTTAAAGGCAGCAAGGGAGACAAAGGAAATAATATACAAAGGAGCCCCAATAAGGTTAGCTACTGACTTCTCAATGGAAACACTGCAAGCCAGAAAAGAATGGCAAGAAATATTCCAAGTAATGAGAACCAGAGAACTACAACCAAGACTACTTTACTGAGCAAGGCTCTCAATCAAGATAGAAAGCCAAATAAGAAGCTTTCCAGACAAAAGAAGTCTAAAAGAATACACCTCCACCAAACCAGCTCTGCAAGACATGCTAAAGCGACTGCTTTAAGGAAAGAAAGGAAAAGAGAGAGAGAGAGAGGAACACAGGTAGGAAAATGGCAATGAATAAGTACCTATCAATAATAACCTTAAATGTACATGGATTAAATGCTCCAATCAAAAGAAATAGAATAGCTGAATGGATAAGAAAGCATGACCCACACGTATGCTGCCTACAAGAGACCCACCTCAGGATAAAAGACCTACACAGATTGAAAGTAAAGGGATGAAAACAAATTTTCGAAACAAATGGACAGGGGGAAAAAAGCCAGGGTAGCAATACTCATATCGGACAAAATAGACTTCAAAAAAAGGGCCATAAAGAGAGACCCAGAAATCACTTCATAATACTCAAGGGAAGAATCCACCAAGAAGACATAAACATTATAAATATATATGCACCCAATGTAGGCTCACCCAAATACATAAAGAAAATCTTAGAGGACTTGAAGTAAGATATTGACAGCAATGCAATTATAGTGGAGGATTTGAACACCCCACTGTCAAAAATGGACAGATCTTCCAAACAAAATATCAACAGAGATATTGTGGCATTGAACAAAGCCCTAAATGAAATGGACTTAACTGATGTATAAAGACCCTTCATCCCAAAGAAACTAAATACACATGCTTTTCAAATGCACATGGAACATTTTCAAAGATAGACCACATGATAGGACACAATACAAGCCTCAACAAATTCAAGAAAATTGAAGTCATACCAAGCATTTTCTCTGACCACAAGGGATTGAAAGTAGAAAACAACCCCAAGGGAAAAAACCCAAAACACTCAAAATCATGGAGATTGCAGAGCATGTTATTAAATGATAAATGGGTCAAAAATGAAATTAGGGGAGAAATAAAAAAAGTTTCTGGAAACAAATGAAAATGAACTCACAACAACCCGAAACTTAGGGGATACAGTAAAGGCAGTCCTGAGAGGGACGTTCATAGCCATACACATCTACCTAAAAGAGGTAGAAACATTTTAAACAAACAACCTAACCCTACACCTACAAGAACTCAAGGAACAACAACAAAGACAACCCAGAGCAAGTAGAAGGAAGGAAATAACCAAGACCAGAGCAGAATTAAATGACACAAATGAAAAGCACAATTCTAAGGATCAATGAATCCAGGAGTTGGTTCTTTGAAAAGATAAACAAAATCGTCAGTCTTTAGCAGGCTCATCAAGTAAAAAAGAGAGAGGACCCAAATAAACACAATCAGAAATGAAAGAGGAGAGATTACAACTGACACCACAGAAATACAAAGGATTGTAAGAAATTACTGTGAAGAACTGTATGCCAAGAAATTTGAGAACCTAGGTGAAATGGACAAATTTCTGGAAAAATATAATCTTCCAAAACTGCATGAAGAAGCAGAAATCCTGAACAGACCAATAACAGCAGAAGAAATTGAAGCAGTTATCAAAAAAATCCTGTCACACAAAAGCCCTGGACCAGATGGTTTCACAGGAGAATTCTACAAAGCATTTAAGGAAGAGCTAACCCTTATTCTTCACAGACTATTCCAAAAAGTCCAAAAATATGGAAGACTCCCAAACTTTGTTTATGAAGCCTGCTTCATCCTAATTCCCAAACCAAATAAAGACACACAAAGATACAAAACTTCAGGCCAATATTGCTGATTAATATAGATGCTAAAATCCTTAACAAAATATTGGTGAATCTCATCCAACAATACATTAAAAAGATCATACACCATGACCAAGTGGGATTCATCCAAGGGATGCAAGGATGGTTCAATATTCACAAATCAGTAAATGTAATACATCACATAAACAAAAGCAAAGACAAAAATCACATGATCATATCAATAGATGTGGAAAAAGCTTTCGATAAGGTGCAATACCCATTCATGATAAAAACACTCAGCAAAGTGGGAATAGGGGATCATTACATACATAATAAAGGCCATATATGAGAGACCTACAGCCAACATTATACTCAATGGGCAAAAACTAAAAGCTTTTCCACTAAGATCAGGAACAACAGAAGGTTGTCCACTTTCACCACTTCTATTCAATATAGTATCAGAAGTTTTTCTACAGTAATAAGACAAGAAAAGGAAATAAAAGGCATCCAAATTGGAAAGGAGAAAACAAAACTGTCACTGTTTGCAGATGACATGATAGTGTACATGGAAAATCCTATAGACTCTACCAAAAAACTGCTTGACCTAATAAATGAATTTGGCAAGACAGCGGGATACAAAGTCAATATCCAGAAATCAAAGGCATTTTTGTATACTAACAATGAATCAGCAGAAGCAGAAATCAAGAAAAAAATCCCATTCAATATAGCAAAAAAAAAAATATCTGGAAATAAACCTCACCAAGGAGGTAAAAGACCTCTTTCCAGAAAACTACAGAGATTTCCACCAAGATGGAGGCATAGGTGGAACTACCTTGCTTCCATGCACAACCAAATCTAAGAACAACTATTTTTAACAACAATAAACATAACCAAACCATACAGAAAATCAACAGTACAGAGTCCAAAGACAACGAAATGCTCAGCTAAACCGGTAAGAGGAGCGAAGCCAGCAGCGGAGCAGGTTGGCAAAAAAGATCCCCAAATGGGTGGTGCGCAAGCAGCTGAAGGCACTTATCGGGCTAGCTCCGGGAGCACACAGGGAGGAGGCGCCGCTGGCTGTCTGCTGTAGGTCGCGCATCTGCCAGCGGATAACCTAGTGAAGAGGCGAGCATTGAAACTGCAAGGCGCAGGGCAGCAGGCTCACACAATTCCCATCGGATAAACAGGCTGGGGAGAGTGGTGGGATGGGACGGACTGGGCTAGCGGTGAGGACTGCCAGTGCTCCCTCTCTGACCACGCCCCCACAAAGAGTATCACTAACCAGCGACCTGGGTGGCCCCGCCCTGGTAAACAACTAAGGCTTCCCTCCGCTTATTTAATGGCGCGAACAGACCAAAAATGGCTCAAGAACAACTCAGAGCCCCAGAGCCGATTAATCTAAGCAATGAAGAAATAGCCAAACTTTCAGATGCACAGTTCAAAACACTGGTTATCAGGATCCTCACAGAACTGGTTGATTTTAGTCACAAATTAGAGAAACATATGGAAGCTAAACTAATTGTAATGAATAGTAATGCAAAGGAAACCAATAGTAATGGAAAGGAGATTGGGACTCAAATCAATGGAGTGGACCAGAAGGAAGAAAAAAATGATCAAACAGAAAAGGATGAAGAAACAAGAATTCAAAAAAATGAGGAGAGGCTTAGGAACCTCCAGGACATCTTTAAACGTTCCAACATCAGAATTATAGGGGTACCAGAAAGGGAAGAGTCACGAGTGGAAACCTTATTTGAACAAATAATAAAAGAGAACTTCCCCATTCTGGCAGAGGAAATAGACTTCCAGGAAATCCAGGAAGCTCAGAGAGTCCCAAAGAAGTTGGACCCAAGAAACACACCAAGGCACATCATCATTACACTAGCCAAGATTAAAATGAAGGAGAGAATCCTAGAAGCAGCAAGAGATAAGGGGACAGTCACCTACAAAGGAGTTCCCATCAGACTGTCAGCTGATTTCTCAAAAGAGACCTTACAGGCAAGAAGAGGCTGGAAAGAGGTATTCCAAGTCATGAAAACCAAAGACCTACAACCAAGATTGCTCTATCCAGCAAAGCTTTCATTTAGAATGGAAGGACAGATAAAGTGCTTCTCAGATAAGACCAAATTCAAGGAGTTCGTCATCACCAAGCCATTATTATATGAAATGTTAAAGGGACTTACCTAAGAAAAAGAAGATAAAAAAGATAAACAGTGAAAGGACAGTAAACTCACAGTTATTAAAAACCACACCTAAAACAAAAGCAAACTAAGAGGACACAGCTAGATCAGGAGCAGAACCATAGAAATGAAGATCACATGGAGGGTTAGCAACAGGGGAGTGGGAGAAGGAGAAGGGGAGAGAAGGTACAGAAAATAAGTAGCATCGACAGTAGATAGAAAATAGATAGGGGGAGGGTAAGAATAGTAGGGGAAATACAGAATCTAAAGAATTTGAGACACGTGTTCATGAACTAAAGGGGGAAATGGTGGGGAAGGGGTATGCAGGGTGGAGGGGAATGGAGGGGGGGAATAGAACAAATGTAATGGCATAATCAAGAAAAAAGTTAAAAAAAAAAAAGAAAACTACACAACACTGAAGAAAGAAATCAAGGAAGACACAAACAAATGGAAACATATACCGTGTTCATGGATTGGAAGAATCAACATTATCAAAATGTCCATACTACCCAAAGCAATTTACAGGTTCAATGCAATACCTATTAAAGTACCAATGGCATATTTCACAGACATAGAATACACACTTCAAAAATTTATATGAAACTGTAAATGACCCTGAACAGCAGCTGCTATTTTGAGAAAGAAGAACAAAGTAGGAGGGATCACAATACCAGATACCAAACTTTATTACAAGGCCACTGTAATCAAAACAGCCTGGTACTGGCATAAAAATAGACGCACCGACCAATGGAACAGAACAGCGCCTAGAAATAAAGCCAAGTCTCTACAGTCAATTAATATTTGACAAAGGGACAAAGGGGGCAGCAACATAAAATGGAGTAAAGATAGCCTCTTCAACAAATGGTGTTGGGAGAACTGAAAAGCTATGTGCAAAAAAGTGAAATTCGAGCACCAACTTACACCATACACAAAAATAAATTCAAGGTGGATAAAAGTCTTAAATATAAGCCATGACACCATTAAAGTCCTAGAGGAGAACATAGGCAGGAAAATCTTAGATATTTCATGCAGCAACATTTTTTACTGATATATCGCCTAGAGCAAGGGACATAAGGAAAGAATGAACAAATAGATTTTCATCAAAATAAAAAGCTTATGCACAGTTAAAGAAAACAGTATTAAAATAAAAAGAGAACCAACCACATGGGAAAATATATTTGCCAGTGATACCTCAGACAAGGGGTTAATCTTCAAAATATATAAAGAACTTAAATGACTCCACTCTTAAGACAAGCAACCCAATTTAAAAATGGACAAAGGACTTGAACAAATACTTCTCCAAGGAGAACATACAGAGGATCCAGAGACACATGAAAAGATGCTCAAGATCTCTAGCTATCAGAGAGATGCAAATTAAAACCACAATGAGATACCACTTCACACAGGTCAGGATGGCCATCATAAACAAAGCAACAAACAACAAGTGTTGGAGAGGTTGTGGGGAAAAGGGAACAGTAGTTCACTGTTGGTCAGAATGCAGATTGGTACAACCACTATGGAAAACAGTATGGAATTTTCTCAGAAAACAAAAAATGAATTTGCCTTTTGACCTGGCAATTTCACTGCTAGGATTATACCCTAAGAACCCTGAAACGCCAATCCAAAAGAACCTATGCACACCAATGTTTATAGTAGCAAAATTTACAATAGCCAGTGCTGGAAGCAACCTAGGTGCCTGTCAGTAAATGAATGGATCAAAAAACTATGGTACATTTACACAATGCAATTCTATGCAACAGAAAGAAAGAAGAAGCTCCTACCCTTTGCAACAGCATGGATGGAACTGGAGAGCATTATGTTAAGCAAAATAAGCCAGGCGATGAAAGACAAATACCATATACTCTCACCTTTAACAAAAACCTAAACAACAAAACAAACAAGCAAGCAAAATATAACCAAAGACACTGAAATAGAGAACAGGCTGACAGTGTCCAAAGAGGAGAGGGAAGGGAATTTCAGGGGGAAAGGTGAAGGAACAAGTATTAAAGACACATGGAGAAAAACTACTGGGGGTGGAAATGGGAGGGAGTGGGGGTGGATGGGTTGGGATGGGAATAAATGACAGAAAACTGTACTTGAACAACAATTAACAAATAAAAAATAAATAAAAAATAACACATTTCAGTTTGCCAAGTTTCTGCTAAGCCATCCTGGGAAAAAATATTCAACAGCTTTCACCAGCCAGAGGCCCCAATATCCAATTTCTGTCTCAAATGATAAATGACATTTGTCAGTTAACAAAGCAAATGGCCTCGACCATTTGTGGACATGGTCCTGCTGTACATAGCACTTCTGTTGAACCAGCCAAGAACACCTTGAGGTGAGAAAAAGCCTCTTTTGTGCACAAACCTGCTGAAGAAAACTAGGAAATGAGTAGCCTTTGATCTGAAGGCAGTCCCTCATTAGAAGCCAAAACCCTGGTAGAAAATAACTGTCTGGTCAGGAAGGAATTTCTCAGGGGCTGGATTAGCTGGGAATGGCCACCCTGGGGCCTTGCTGATGGCATGCACTTTGTTTGTGTTTCTGAGAGGTCGTTGCTCTTTCCTCTAATATCCTCTGGATCCTAGTCTTAGAGCAGAAATCAATGTGATGAGCTGGAGACAAAAATCAAGGGATACAGCTCACATTGACATTAGTAGCATAGTTGAAGGTGGTGTGCATAGGTTGGGGGAGGGTACATCATTTTGGTACCTTGGGCCATGGAACACTTCCTTTGTGTGGTTCTGTCTCAAACTGCAGTGTGTTTAACAATCCTGGCATTATTTACTTAATGATAGTATTGCTCCCCCAGTCATTGTGACTGTTAATACCCTCCAACACATTTGCCCCTCTGCTTCCACGGTTTGTGGAGAACCCAAAGGCACACGGAATGATGTGTGCCTGTGGGGACCATGCATACCACTTTGCCAGTCTGCTCTGCTGTTTTCAAGGAGCCTGGGACAGGGCAGGGTCTCTGCCTTTCTCAAAACTGTCCCCTGGGGTGAGGGTGGTAGACTACAGGTCAGATTTGGTGTGTTCCTCACTCTGGTTTCTGAGCTAGGGGTTTACTCCATGCTGAGCCCTCTGGAAGAAACCATCAGGCTTCCAGAATGAGGTGAGGACATGGAACTGGGTGGAGCAGACCTGGGAAAGTTAGATAAAGAGAGTTGGCTGATTAGATATAGGAGACATTGTGGTAGTCTCATTGCAAACAGCTCCTGGGAAGAAGGGCTTTCCAATTTGATCCAGTTCAGGTTGAGGTCCCTAAGGGCAAGTGGCCTAATTATCTGTTCCTGCATTTTCTAATGTATGGTCCATTGACAATTTGCATTAGAGTGACCTGGAGTGCCTATGGAAAATGCAGATTCATGGCCCTATGATGTTAGGTTCTCTAGATTTGGGCCTGGCAATCTGAATGTAAAAAATACCCTCTGATTCTTCTTTAAGCTAATGTTTGGGAGAATTAGACTCTAGCCAGTGCTCAAGTTCTCTATATAAGAACCCTAAACATCTCTAGTGGAAGGGGTCTCACTCCCTATGGAGTGAACCTACCACCTTCCTCAACCTCCCATAACTCTAATACTCCACAAACTTTCTCAAATGAGTAAAGTATGATCTAATCGATAACGCAAGAACCTCAAGCTCATACTGTAGTGTGTGTGTGAGTATCTGTGTGCATGTGTGTGTGAATGAATGCATTTCAAAAGGGCTTGAAAAGATACACATAAACTTAAATATGACTCTGTGGGAGGGGGAGTAAAGTATGGGTTTGTGGGGAAGTTAAAGGAGGACTTTTATATTCTCTACATATCTGTATTTCTTCAATTTTTTTTCTTGACAAAATGCCTGTATTATTCATGTAATTTAAACAAAAAAAGACAAAACAGCACCAACACCGACAACCTTTATATAGAGCTAAATCTGCTTCATTCTATATTTCCCCCTCTGGTTCTAGGGGAATTACTTGGAACCACATGGGATATCTAGTTTTTTTTCCCTACCTGTCAGAAGTGTTTGTATGCTTCTAGCTTGTCCCTTAGAGGTACCAGTTTTCTTTGCCAAATGGCCCTGGTTTCTTGACCCTCATGCTGTGATCTGGTGTGTGAATCTTCCTGGAAATTGCTCCTCCTTACCTACCTGCTGATGCTGTTAGCTTGACTATATTCTGTGAAAGTTATGTTTCATGCCATGTACCAAGAGCAGCATTCAGGTGTGCTGTGACCAGAACAGAAGGAGTCAGACAGTCATCTCTTTCTAACCAGGTCCTATCTTTCCATTAATACTGCTAAAGACTACTTGGCAGCCATGTCACACTGAGGACTTTTGTTGAGTGAATAGTCAACTAAAACTCCTAAATCTTTGTCACACTGGCTGCTACCAAGGCTCATCCCCACCACCCTGTGTTGCTATCAGCTGGTTTTCTGGACCCAAGTGGAGAACCTTAAACTAATTCCTATTATACTTTATCTTGTTAGGCTTGGCTCATTGATCCAGGAGGCTGAAGCCTCTTTTCTTTTTGGATCTTGATTTTGTTCCCATCAGAAACCTTTTCCTGCAAAGTTTGATTTGGTTTGATTGCAGAAGAAAAAAACCCTCACACAAAACCCTCTTTATTTTGAACAGGAGACTCTCCTTGAAAATCAACTCAAGGCTGGCATTTTCTAATACCCTGAACAAATGCAGAACTTGCTGTCAGTTTGATTGGACAAGAATCCACTTCAGGGTCTGCTACCTGCAGGCTCCTAAGGCAGGTCTCACGACATATGCCACTGTGCTGGAAGAGAGCTCTGTAGACAGCAGGTTCTTTCCCAGACAGATGGGTGTCTCTCCTCCTCTGAAAGATCCCCTGGGAAGGCTCGACTGGGAGCATCTTCCCCAAATAGGATGACTGTGTATTGTGAATGGCTTTATTGCTCAGAGCATCTGGATGTGTTGTGATAAGCAGCATGATAGATGGGTTTAATGCCTCTAGAATGGGTTGCCCAGAGAGACAGAACAGAATGGGGAACATTTACTTCCTGGTTGCTTGGAACAGAGTAGGGTTGCCCACAAGGGTTGCTCACTCCACCTAAGTAGTTCTTCCTACTCATCTTAGTAGTAATTTCAGCACCATGGATCTGAGGGGGGACTTAGAGAAGGGAAGATTTGCTGAAGGTTGTGAGCTGGATGGACAGAGTGCTCACTTATATGTATAGCGAATATTCTTTGAGGGTTGATACAGGTCACTTGTGGTAGTCATTAGGGATAAATGGCAAGAAAACTAGATGTGAGGCCTAGTCAAAGCGGCATATGTTAATAAAGTAATGACTCAAAGACAAGTATGCCACAAAGAGAACATGTGATGATGAGGAGTCTAATTCTAATCTGGAAGGTAAGGGAAGGATTCTCTGAAGAGGTGACACTTCAGCTGAAATCTGAGAGTTGAGTGGGAGGTAACTTGGCAGTGAGGTAGAAGATATGACAGGCATATGCTAAATACGTGCTAAGGCTTGATGGCAGGTAGAGACATAGCATAGTATAGTCAAAGATAGTAAAGAAGGCCAGTATGTCTGGGTGAGGAGAGTAAGGAGGAAGAATGTTGAAGTGTAAAGTAGAAACATCGATAATAATAATATTGGTAATATTAATTGAAGTTTTTGCTTAAGGTTCACTGTGTTCCAGGCACCACTCTAAAGACTAGATATGTATTAATTCCTTAACTGTTTCATCAGGTATATACTTATAAGGCAGGTGCTCTTCTACTTCCATTTTACAGAAGAGGAAACTGAGACAGAGAGAAGTTAAGTGACATGTCCAAATTGGTAAGTGGCTATGCTCTTCAGCGTCTTAGAGGTCCTTCTGGGGATTTTGTCATTTATCTGAAGAACTAAGGGGTGATGTTAAAGATGTTAAACAGGGCATAGATATGGTAAGAGTTGTGTTTTGAGACTCCTCTGGCTGCTGAGTGGGGAAGGGCTGGAGAGGAACAAAAGGAGACAGGTGAGAGCCAAAGGAGGCAGCCAGCAGCTGCCACAGTAGTCTGGGTGCGAGGTGCCAAGAGTCCAGACTAGCACGGTGGCTGTGGTGAAGAAAGAATGGCCTTATTGGAAAGAGAATATATTTTTAAAGTAACTCATGACCTGGTAAGAGGTTGAACAGAGAGGGAGAAAGGAGATGTCAAGGACAACTGCTAGGTTTCTGTCAGACCCAGCTGGATGGATGAGAGGATTATGAGTTCCACTTTTGGCACACTAAGTTTGATGAGCCTCTGAAAGAATCAAATAGGCAGTTGGATGAGAACTTGTAGTGATCAAAGGGTAGGGCTGGACTCTGATTCTTGGAGTCATTGATGAATAGGTTGTGAATAAATTGGGAGTCTAGATGCAATTGCCTGGGGAGATAGGAGGGAATAAGAAACTTAAAGGATCTAGGACTAAACCAGACATAATGAATGCCAGAGTGTAACAGCCAGATAGAGGGAGGAGGTTTGTAAAGGTGAGTGGGAAGGAAGTGACCCGAGGATGGGAACCTGGAGACTGTAAGGGCACACTATCTAGGAGAAAATCTGTGCATAAAAGGTCAGGGTTCCTAGCATTGGATTCTTTGGAGATGTCAAATAATATGAAGAATGGAAATTGTCTATAGTATTCACCAGTGCGGCTATTGCATTCATTTCCTGGGGCTGCCATAACAGATCGCCACAGCAGGGGTGGCCTAAAACAACAAAAGTTTATTGTTTCACAGTTCTGGAGCTAGAAGTCTGAAATCAAGGTGTCAGATGTGCCATACTCTCTCTGAAGGCTCTGGGGGAGGATCCTTCCTTGCCTCTTCCTAGGTTCTGGTAATTGGCAGCAATCCTTAGTGTTCTTTGGCTTATAGATATATCATTCCAATATCTACCTCCTTCTCCACATAGCCTTCTCCCCTGTGTACATGTTTCAGTGTCTAAATTTCCTTCTTTTTATAAGGACACTAGTCATATTAGGCCCACTTTTATTTAGTATGACTTCTCCTTAACTTGATCCCACCTGTAATGACTCTATTTTCAAATAAGGTCACATTCACTGGAAGTTAGGTCACTGGAGGTTAGAAGTTAAACACATCTTCATGGGGGACACAATTCAACCTACAACAGAGGTCGTTGGTAATTTTGAGAGCTGTTCTTGTGGCAAGATAAAGAAAGATGACTAGAATGTGTTGAGAAGGAATTGAGAGGTGGGAAATTAGAGCAAGCATAAAAAAAGATGACCCTTTTAAGAACCATGGCTGACTGGGGTACTAGAGCACTAGACTGGGGTTAAAAAACCATCTGAGCTCCAGCTTCACCACAACCAGTGTGACCTTGGGTAAACTACTTCCTCCCAGAGCTTGGTTTTTCCTCTGGGGAATGATCATGCCCACATAATCCACCTTTACAGTGACTTGGAGTTCTGATAAGGCTTGAAGGAGAGACGGCCCAGAAAGATTTTGTGCAGAGTACAAAAGCCATTAGAGTTGTAGGCAATTATGATTCTGTGGTTTCAGGGAAGACTCTTCCCATGGTTGGATGTATGTGTCTATGGGCTAGCTTAAGGCAGGGGCCCCAAGAGGAGCGTCAGGACTGTGGAACTTCTTTCTCTGAACCTGTTGGCCCACCTGACAGCATGGAGACCCACCATGTGCCTTCCTCAGTGTACTCTGGGCACTTTGCCTGGAGGAAGGGTGTGGGCATAACTTTGTGGTATGGTGTGGTGTGGTGTGGTCTTAGTCTGTAGGAGGGGTCATGTCAGTCAGAGGTCTTACACATTCCATTCTGGAACCTCTGATGCTGGCAGAGAAGTTGGACCCCAGAGGCCTTGATTCTTGGGTGCCAGTTAGGGACTTGAGGATTTTACCTGCTGAAGTCTGTGCTCCCACACCTGTCACAGGAGCAGGCCTTTAGTGGCCAAGCAATAAGAACTTCTGTGGGCTAACAAGGAGGGAGACACAGGGGCTGTGGGAGACACATTGGCCTGGGTACAAAAGCTGGTTGTAGAGGTGGCAGCTGAGCAAGTCCAGGGAAGTTGAGATCCACAGCCCTAGAGTTCCCCCTGCAGCGTGGAGCTCAGTGATGGAGTACAGGCAGCACACAACACTAGGGAGTCAGACAAGCAGATGGCAGTGGCAAGTTCAGTGAGGAAGGGCAGACTGTCCTCCCAAGAGAAGGAGCTGGTTGGCTGCAAGGGCTGAGTTGCTAGCAATGATTAATTTACTTCTTGCTGGATCTGTCAGGTGTTAGGGCCCAGGCACTGGACTAGATGGCCAGCATGGTGCCAGGACTGAGATGCTGCAGGAGGGGAGCTGGGAGCAGGGATTCTGGGTAGGGCACCTGGCCTGGTTGGGATAGCAGGGTACCAAGTAGGGTGTCTTAACAGGAAGAAAGCCTCCTAGCACAGCAAGTCTCCTGTGCATGGGAATCACCAAAGATCTCCTTAAAGTTCAGATTCTGATGCTGTAGATCTGGGGTACGGCAAGATGTTCTGCATGTCTAACAAGTTCCCAAGTGACGGTGAGCTATTGTTCCACAGGCCACACTTGGGGTAGTCGGATTAGGGGCAGGGTTTAACTGGCAGCATTTAGGGGAACCTCATGGCATTCAATAGCAGGGACTGCAGCTGAGGCTCTGAGTCTCTGGAGCTGGGAACCTGCCAGCTTTCAGCAGTGATGGCCTCTCTCTCTGGGGCTACATGATCTCTTGTCTAAACATCTGCTCTCTTCTCACTAGCATGGTTTCCTCTACAAGCCCTTGTAATCTGGCTCAGGGATGCCTTTACCACTGCAAGTATTCTGACCCCAGCCTATGGCTCCAGTTCCCAACTCTGTCAGGTTTTAGTTTTTTTGGTCTTTTATTTCAGACTTTTTCTCTCTCAAGGTTCTGATTGGCTCAACTGGTCAGGTGTCCACACTTGGTCCAAACCACTGTGCTAAGTGGCCCACAAGCTGGGATGCTCTGGGACACCACCCAATGGGCAGACTCAGTGAGTTAGACAAGAGAAATGCAGCCTCGATAAACTCTTTAAACAGGTGTGATTAAAAAAAACCCTCTTGGAGCCCTGGCTGGTGTAGCTCAGTGGATTGAGTGTGGGTCTGTGAAGCAAGCGGTCACCAGTTTGATTTCCAGTCAGCACATGCCTGGGTTGCAGGCCAGGTCCCCAGTACTGATTGGGGACTGGCCACTCTTTCTCCTCCCTGTTCCCTCTCTCTAAAAATAAATAAATAAAATATTTTTAAAAATCCAATTAGAATTGTAGCATATATTTGGCCCTTTTCCAACATGCAAAATTATTTTGGATTATTTATAGAACTGAGTAAGTGGGCACCAAAATCTCTTTCTTGCTTAAGACACTGGAAGGAGCAAGGGCTTGGCATGAGCCCCAAGCATGTCTCAAGGAGAAATGACCAGGTAGAGGCTAGAGATGAAGGGAACAGTCAGCCCAGGAACAATGACCTACCTACCCACCAGAACCCAAATGTAAGAGGATGACTGATTTCAGTGACAGTAGTTGGACTCGACATAGGGAAGGGTCATGGCTCATGATATCTCTGCCTGTTCAATCTAGAAATGGACATATAGGGAAGCCAGACACACAAAGACCTTAATCTGCTCAAGGTTAAACTCCTTGTTGGTGGCTGAGCCAGCCAATAATGTCCATGTCCTGATACCCAGCCCTGAGCTTTTCAGAAAATGAGAGGACTCTTAAGAATACACAGTACTTCCAAGCTTTTTTTCCCCATAGAAGCAAGTTTGCAGAGCAGTGGTGGAGGACTCTCTGAAGAAGGGCGAGCAGTCCCCTGAGGGGGAGGGGCTGCTTGCTGCCAGAGCTCAGTTGCCGGCAATTATTAATTCACTTTTGCTGAAGCTGTCTTGGGGACCTCCGCACACAATAACATTAGGAGTGCTGGCAGCTGTGGAGGGAGAAGCCTGCTTCCTCTCAGAGGGAGGACAGTGTGACTCCTCACAAGGTTGCTTTCCTTCTAGCTCTCACTCTGGGGAGAAACCATCAGGGCTCATGCTTCTGGGTGCAGGCTGCCGAGGGCACAATGTTCCAGGGATGGTGGCAGATCTTGGAGAAGGGACAGAGGCTGGGCCAAGAGACAGGAACTTATGCAAATCAGGTCTGAGGATGGTTCAAGGAGTGGGTAGCCCTGACTATGCCTTCCACCTCAGCATACCCAACCCAGACACCTCCAGAAAACAGAAGGAGAAATATTCTGGGGGAGGGGGACATACTCCCTTATTCCAATGCTGAGCTTGTTCAGGAGGGGGTGTGTGTGTGTAAGAAAGTGAGCCCTCCTTCTCTTTTGAAACTTTTCTTGCTAAAGTAGCCCACATTTCAAAATATCTGTGAGGGGAGATGTTTAGCAGAAAGAAAACTTGGTGGTTCAGGAAGCAGGAAAATTGAGTTAATGGTTGCATTAATCCTAGGAGCAGCTGAGCATTTCTGCTGGGGTTTGAAGGTCTCTGGAACTTTTTGTTAAGGGTGACATCGCTTGGGGCTGCTGCACACTGTTGTGCAAGCTATGCACTCCATTGTCTTTGTGAAGGTGAAGTTCCTCCAGTGAACTTACTTTGGGTAGGTTATTCAATTAAGGATGACCTTGAGCAAAACTGCGACATTTAGAGACCGTGGCTTCCACCTGTCCCTCAGTTTAAAACTTTCCCTTTTTTCTTTCCTGTCAAGTCACCCTGTTCACTTGGTTCCATGCATATAACTGACTGTCATACAGGAAATCAATATGACAGAAATGTGCTAAGGAAAGCATAGAGTAATAGATTCAGAGAGTTGGGAGGGACCTAGGTCATCTAGGTCAGAGTACAAACTTTGTGCCAAAAGATTTTGGTATTTTTCTTAAATTCAAATGTCAAGACCTTTAATTGAAGCATGTATTTTTCATTTCTCCCCAGCTCACCACCATGTATTATTTCACAACTGCCTGTTAAGAATATTTATGTTACCTGTCTACCCTGAGGTAGGTATATCTGAGTTTAGCAGCCTCCCAGTAAGTCCCCTCACTTTAATGACTAGAAAACTGAGGATCAAAGAGGTGCCTGCTTTGCCGAACTTTATAACTATGCTTATTCTCCGAGGAATACTGACTTTTTCAAAGGTAAGAACTGGAGAGGAAACCCTGAAGAGCAAGTTTCAAATGGAGAGGAATTGCCCAGTGTCAGTTTGTTTGCTGGCTGGACTCCCTAAGACATTTGTCTTCCTTTCCCCATCTGTAAAATGATGGTGCTGAACTGTTTGTGCTCACGTAGTCCCAGCTCCTTTATCTTCTGATTTCTTTGCTAGAGATGTTGGGAAGAGTCCACAAGCAGAGATTAATGGTCAGAATCTCTTAGAGGTTCACACCACAGCAAAGTGTATACAACACAGATAACTTGATTAAAGCACAGTAGAATCAGTAGTCTGATAGTTAATATCTGAGAAACTGAGTGGATGGCTGTATGATCCCTCTAATAGAGTTAAGATGACCTAAATAATTTAGTAGTCATCAAATTGAATCAATGGTGGGTTTTTATTTTGGCTCTGTTTTCAGCATGTGGTCACATGATTTATAGGGAGGTGTCTTTTGCCCACCAGTATGCATTATAATAAAAATTTTTATGTAATAAAGAATTGGCTGTCCCTATGCCCGGTTTTGGGGAGGTAGTCTCTAAACCGCTGGAATTTCCCAAGTGATAGGAGTGATTTTATTGCTCATAGCGGGCCCTTTGGGCCACACTTGATAGTTTTTGGTAATGAGATAACTATGGTTGTAGATTGCCATGCCAAAGGGACCAACCATATGATGAGAAGGTTGGAACTTTGAGCCAGTGATAACAGCTCAACTTCTTGGAAAAGAAGGGGAGCCGGAGATTGAGTTCAATCTTGTGGCCAATAATTCAGTTAATCAATGCTTACTTAGCAAAACTCCAGTAAAAACTCTGCACACTGAAGCTTAGGTAAGCTTCCTGGGTTGCCACATGTTTATGTACTGGGAAGGTGACAGTCCCTGAGGACGATGATGAAGGTTCCATGTTTGGGATTCTCCCAGACCTCACACTATGCATTCCTCCCTTTGCTTGGTTCTCATTCGTATCTTTTTGCTGTAATAAAATTGTAATCATGAGTGCCTCACATTCCCTAGTTCTGTCAGTCATTCTAGTCAATCATCAAACCCAATGGTATAGTGGGAATCCAGAAATTTGTAGCTCTCTGGTGATAAGTGAGGACCCTAAAGCTTGTGGCTTGTGCCTTATGGAAAGGTGGAGGACTGAAGCTTTAACCAGCAAAATTTGGCCCAACTCCAGGTAGTAGGAAAAGGAAGAGATAAATGCATGAGATTATGTGGAAAAGAGCTGGTAGATGGAGAGACAAAATTCCAAGAAGGTGCCAAGAATTTCCCACATGTTTGTGTGTATCTATCTCTCTTTGCTCTCTCCACCTCCCTCCTGGGTCCTAATTTTCAATTTTGGATGAAGCCACTGGCTTCTTCAGAGAGGTGCACTCGTGGTCTGATTAGCAGCCTTCAGGGTGAGAAAAATATTAATCTGGAGTGTGAGCTTTGGAGCAGACTGTGTTCTGGCATCACCATTAACTGTCTGTGTAACTCTGGGCAAGGAAAATTATATAAGCTCTCTGCTTTCTTTTTTCTATCTGTAGGATGGAGATATAACTACCTCATTAATTAAATGAGTAATTACACATAAATCACTTAGAAGTTGAATAGAATGTGGGAAGGCCTCCATTAATTAGTATTATTCTCTGCTGAGCTCTACTGATAGAGAAATTGTAATGTGCTGTAAAGCACCGGGGCTTTGGAGACAGACAGACCTAGGTTTCAAGTCCTGTCTCTGCCACTACCCTGCTGTATAACTTTGAGCAATATGCTTAGCTTTTCAATGCCTAATTTTCTCATCAACACAGTGGAGCCACTGAAATTTACAGCATTATCCCAAGGATAGAAATGATGTGCCTTAAGCCTCTGACCCATGGCAAGTGCTCAGTGAATGGTTGCTATGATCACTAGCCCTGCTGTTAAGAGTTTGTAACTGAAAAGCTGCCTGCCAATGGTGCATGTCTTAGGAGTGAGGAAGTCTTGCAGGGTGGGGGTGGGGTATTGTGAGTGTGTCCTTGGAGCCCCTGAACCTTAAAGAAGTTAGGCTAGAGGGATAAATAAAATCAGCTAAAAGTGAAGACCAAACCTAAACATTAGGTTAGATTGCTAAAAGATTGGAGCGAGGAAGGGAGAGTCCTGATATATCTTCAAGAAATGCTTCAGCAGGGCAAGTTAAGGGACAAGTACCAAGCACCAGCAGCTCAGGGTTGTCACCAGGCAGGTGAAATACACTGCCATTCTCCACAATGGGCTTGGTTATTTGTATGTCACATTGTTTGTTAATTGAATAGGTATTTGACAGAAGTATATTCAGCAGAGCACATGAGCAGGGATGGTTGGTGTTTTACCAGCAAATAAATTAGAATCATGGAGTTAGCTAAGGCATAAGTAAGTACATGGCATAAATATGTCATTTGGCCATTATAAATTCATTAATGTATAGGGATTCTTAATGCATCTCTATCAAAACTTTAAATAAAATGTTCTTTTTATATCAGGCCTATATTTTAGTTACAGGCTGCGATAATATCAGTGCATCCTCAAGGAGCTGTGGCAGTCCAGCTGGTGCCCAGTTCATGGCTCTGTGTGCAAGTCCCTGCAGGCCATCAGAGCACATCCAGTCCAGCCTGGCCCAAGGTGAAGTGTCTGACCTCTCCTGTTCTTTCCTCCCTCAGGAGGCCCTGCTTCTTTCTTCTCCTGTTATTATGGAAGGTTGAAAGGAGTAGACAGGAAATACAAAACAGGGGAGGGGAGCTAGATGAGACCTTGGGGCTGAGGCCAAGGCACTTGAGGAGGATGAAGAACTAGGATCAGTGGATCCCACTCCCCCTCCCTTCCCCAGGCCAAGGCAAGCATTTCCAAAGTGCCCTTGACTGACACTTCAATCCTCCACTCCCTGCTGAGAAACCTTTCTTTCTGTGGCTTGCAATGGAATGAACTGTTGCCCCCTCCCACTGCCATTTGCCTATTTTAACCCCCTTCTGGGGAAGAAAGGAAGAAAAAGAGGCTAAGAAAGCAAAGAAAGAGACTGTCACTGCGTTCATGCCTCAGATATAAGTCATTTGTGGGGGGTGAAGAGCTGAGTGGGGGAGAAACCCAGAGGGGTGGAAGAAGGTCCTGCGCTACCTGTTGAAGAGCTGAAAAGTTTTCATTTCTATTCAAATATCATTAATTCGATGAGAAACAGCTATTTCACAAGCTTTCTTATAAATAATTTTCACCCTGAATGCAGCTTCATGTACCGTGTTCCTTTTCTCTTTCTCTCTAACCCCCACTTCTACCACACACATCTTTCATTGTGTAATCTTGTCACTGGCAACCTCAGGAGCCTAGGATTGTTATGTTTTTCCTTATCAATTTAAAGTGTGTGTAGGAGGTTCACAAGATATGCTGGGAACTTCAGAAATCTTGGCAGTAAATACTCCATCTCTGATGTAGGTCTTCAAAGAATTTGCCTTAAAAGTTCCAGGGTGGGAGAGTTGACTTTGCTATTTTCATTAGATGTTCATGGGTTTTGTTACCCTCACCCTATTTTCACTTCCAGAAAATTTTGTTACCCTCACCCTTTTTTTCACTTCTAAAATGTAAGGGAATTTTAACGTTCCCAGAGAAAAAAATCAGTTCCAATCAATTTGTATTACCCAATTCCTCTGCGTGTGTGTATATGTGTATACAACAGAAAGAAAGCCACATATCTCAGTAATTGTCAGGGTATGCCTGGAAACCAGGGCTTGCTGAGTGAGGGGAGGCAGAGGATTGGGACAAAGGAAACTTCATTTTGATATCATCAAACCTATTCATTATGACATCATTCCCCATCACACAAAAGAGTGTAAGTTCTTTTCTCAGTGGAATGATTGTACCCATTTTGCTTTCGATGTTGGGGTGGCCAATATCCGTGGCTTTTCCTATCTTGTATTTACAAAATACAGGTTGTCTACATGATGTTTAAGAGTCCATTTGGGTCATCAGTGAGATGCAAATTGAAACTACAATGAGAGATCACCTCATACCTGTCAGAATGTCTATCATCAATAAATTAGCAAACAAGTGTTGGCAAGGATGTGACGAAAGGGAAACCCTTGTGCTCTGTTGGTAGGAATGCAGATTGGTACAACCACTGTGGGAAGCAGTATGGAGTTTCCTCAAAAATTAAAAATGACTCTGGCTGGTATGTCTCAGTTGGTTGTAGCTGAAGGGTTGTGGGTTTGATTCCTAGTCAGGGCACATACCTAGGTTGCAGGTTTGATCCCTGGTCCAAGCCCAATTTAATCCCATGTCTGGGTGTGTACAGGAGGCAGCCAATTGATACTTATCTCTCACATTGCTATTTCTCTCTCCCATCCTCTCTCTGAAAGCAATGAAAAAAATGTCCTCTGGTGAGTATAAGAATTTTTTAAATTAAAAAATGGAACTATCTTATGACCCATTAATTCCACTTCTGGGAATTTATCCAAAGACACCAGAAATGCTAATTTGAAAGAATATATGCACACTCATGTTCATTGAAATATTATTTACAATTGCCAAGATCTGGAAGCATCCCAAGTGTCCATTAGCAGAGAAGTGGATAAAACAGCTATGGTACATTTATACAGTGGAATACTACCTGGCCATAAAAAAGGAAGACAATTTTACCCTTTGTGACAGCATAGATGAACTTGGAGAATATTATGCTGAGCAAAATAAACCAGTTAGAGAGAGACAAATACAACACAATTTTATTCATATGTGAAATCTAATGAATAAACTGAACTAACAAGCAAAATTGAGGCAGACTCATAGAGAGCACACTGACAGCTCTGGATGGATAGGGCTGGGGGTGGGTTTGAGGGTGTAGGGTTTGAGCTAAAAAAGGAAAAAAAAAGAATGTTTTTGGATCATCATTGGACAGGAAAGTTTTAGAATAAAATTTGACCTTAAAAATCTAGTTCACTTCAATTTTTAGAAGAGAAAACTGTGGGAAGCAGTATCTTATATATGAATGTGAACTGAGTTTTTGATGAGAAAAAGATTAAGCTCAACAAAGAACAGACACATGCCCAGTAGAGTGCTGTAAACATTAGGCAAGTGGCACTTGCTGATTATCTTTCCATTCTGTTATTTTAATTCTTGAGTAAATGCACTGTTAAGTAGCAGACCCTGGGGATATAGAGAACTATCCCTGGTGGGCATCAGGATGTATGTGCTCAGAGGAAAAATGACAGGTGCTAGCATGTCATTTCCAGAAGAAAAAAGAAAAATGAAAAAATATGGTGCTTTTAAAATTATTCCTACTTTTCGGTAGAAAAACCAAGGGTTAAATTCCTTTTTTTCAGACATTCTATGGAGTCTGATGGACTGTGGGCTTCCTATTAAGACCCAGTACTCCAGGCCAGCCTGCTGCACAAATCAAAAGTCTTAGCAATGAACTGTGATCTCCATTTTGGCCTCATAAATCCAGGATAGTTAGAAGCTAGGGATCATCTGAGTGTCACAGTCCAATGGGGATAAGGAATAGGTAGTCTGGCATGAGGGAGAAGGTTTTATTGAGAGGAGAAGGAAGTGGTAGAGAAGGGTGGAGTGTACTGCACAGGGTACATTTGTGGTCAGGGAGTCCTGTAGTGGGTATAGGCCAAGGGAAAAGTTGGGACTGAAACCCGTTTGTGCAGTTTACAAAACCATGTACCTTGGTATGGGGGAAGATTGCCCAGGCTGGGCCTGGGGAAAGATATCCTTTCTATATACTTAAATATAAGTCCCTGTGGGGGCAACTTTGCCCACAAAGTCCCCTCATCCACCATGGATGAAAATGAAACTACCAAGACATGATATGCTTGGGGAGGAAAGGTGGCTGATCCTTCAAAGGAGAAGGGCCAAGAGCACTTTCCTCAAGGGGCTTTTATTGGGTTTGTTTGCACAGGAATACAGGTAAGGATCAAACAATAGAAAGTATTCAAAGAACTATGAGGGCTTATTCTCAGTCAGGGTCAGACAGCTAAAGAGCCATAAAACTTTGAGGAACAAACTTCTTGCTTGGACCCTTATTATTTAAATGAGAACATTCTAAACAAAACAGGTTTCACAGGATTTTACATATTCTTTCTTAGGCCTGCTCACCTCGGATCCCGCTCTAGCCGGGAAAGGGCTGCACCACCGTCCCCATCATAGATTTTTAGGCTTAAGTGGATTAGAGCCAGGAAGTACTTCTCCAAGGCAAAAATGGGGACTCAGGATATGTCAGAATAGCCAGGGTTCAAGGGTTCATCACTCCCTCTTTGTTGCAGCCCCCTGAGTCCTTCCATGATGGCCTTCCAAGTGATCGTGTCTGGCTTAGGTTGCCCCTCCTCTGAGGAGTCATACCTGTCTCTGACCAACTGACCAAGCATTGGGGGCAGGGAACAAACTTTGTCTCCTTAGTGCTTGCATTCAGGAGGTTGCTCACTCAGCCTTAGCCATGGGGGCCAGTTGCAACTCCTGAAACAAGGCAGAGTGGTTCCCAACAAGTCCCATATAGGCTAGAGGTAGCCCTGCTACTGTGCTTCTGAGTGAGCACTTCAGGCTGGGGTTCAATTGCCCAATCCTGCCCTAGGACTCTCTTAGACCTCTACGGTTTCACACTCTGCGGTTCAAAGGAGAGGGCTGAGGCATTTAAGACATTACAACAGGGACTACTGCATTGTGTATGTGCATGTGCATGTGTAGTGTGTGTGTATGTGTTGAATGACAGTTTCTGGCTTAAAGAGTTAAAGTCGATTTGCAATTTAAATTCCTGCCTGGGATTATGGGGAGTTTCATTGTGAGTACTGGGTGTAACTTAGATGAGCTCTAAGTCTTATTAGAAGGCCATGGATCCAATTCTAGTGTAAATCATTGAGCCCAGGTTGGGGGGATCTCCTGACACCAGATTGATCCAGTGACCTCTGGGAGCATTGTGACTAGAGAGTGAGCCAGTTAGCAAGACTGGGACAAAAGTTGCCCATGGAGATCCTGCTGATGGCGGACAGCGTGTGTGAACCTCCTGGAGAAGGGACAGGAGGGGAGCTCAGAGTGGAGCTGAAATCATTTACAAGTTGCAGCACAGAACCTCTTAAATCATCATTGAAAAGTCATTAGAAATCTGGCAGAAGAGCAGGGTGCAGATTGCCAAGAGAGGACACAAAACCCTATTTTGTCTCCACAATAACTGTAATGAACTGGAAGGGCTGGGGTGGAGCTGAAAAACAGATTTCCTGCTATAACTAAAGTCTCTTTTCAACCGGGTTTGCCACAGTTTTACAATGTGTTAGAATTTACATTCACATGTTTGTTAACCATTCTTTGGTTCACTGAAATGTTTTTATCCATCTGACCTTGACCTTTGCCATATGGTACTGCAAACTGTTGGGCTGAAATCAGACGCTGGGTGAGAGGCAGGGGCCAGTGGGGGTGGGAAACACATTCAGACCAGGCCTCAATGGGACTCAGCCATGGGAGTCCAGTCCGACTCTAGGGAGTCCTTTCCCACAAATTCATTTAAAAGGGAAAAATGCCCTGTGTGAACCTGTGTCCTTCATAATTGCTAAGTCCCATGCCATGACTGGTGCTAATTTTTGAATTTCCATTGGAAAAGTTAAAGGTATTTGTGGGTCACTTGCAGCAGATGTTAGGCCTGTAATTTGACCCATTTATGGGGACAGAGGTGTTGGCATGTGAGTTCCCAGAGGAGGGGGATTGCTGTTAATTTAGGGCTTAGGATAGCACCTTCCACTTTCTGGGGTTTAGTGTATATTAACTTTCTAAAACAATAAAAACAAACATTCTAAGGCAGGAGCCAGCTCTGCCTTTTTTAGAAGCAGGGAGAGACATGGGGGCCCAGGCTCTTTGAAGTCAACCCAGGTTTATTGCCCTTGATAAAGGAGAAATATAGATATGGACATTTAAATATTTCCTTGAGTGTGAACCACCCCCAAGGAAAGAGATAATAATTTAATAATTAATTATTTGCTTCAGCCCAGGGACGGAGTGGATTTAGATAAGCTCTAAGTCTTATTGGTTCATTATTACAAGGTCAAAGGACAACTGGAGAGAGACTTTGGCTAATGCCAGTGTGGATGTCCAGTGAGAGACCCACCCAACAGAGCCTCAAAGTCACAGGCTATTATACATATTTCTGTCCTCCCCTGTTCCCTGCCTAGATAAGAGTACACTCAAAACTGTCATAGGCAGATGTTATTGTCATTCCAAAGATCTCCCACAAGAGACAGACATATAGATTCTTCATGAATCTTCATCTGAATTCTTTCTCTAGTTTGTTATCTTTTTAAAAAATTTTATTTATTTATCTTTAGAAGGGAAGGTAAGGAGAAAGGGAGAGACATATCAATGTATGGTTGCTTCTCGTGTGTCCCCTGCTGGGAATTGGCCCCTGCTGGGCACTGGCTTGCAACCCAGGCATGTGCCCTGAGGGGGAATCGAACCTCGATATTTTGGTTCACAGGCCCATGCTCAATCCACTGAGCTACACCAGCCAAGGCTAATGTTTATCTTGATGTTGCTTATCTGTATGGCAATGTCACCATCCAGTTTATGGGTGTAACTGACCTTCAGCGATTGTAGGTCTGAGGATTGTAGGGCTCTGTGGCCACTCACTCATGAGCAAGTACAGATTGAATGCTAACTATGCAATAGGCACTATTGAAAGCAATGATTAAAGTAAGAAGATGAGCTAAGAAGCTCTGATTCACATTCAGGTGATATACCCTGACTTCCCAGGGCTTGATCAAATTATGAACCACCCTTATTTTCTATAGCACAGACTATTTTGTGGCATATTGTGTCAATGTGTGCATCTTTCCCTCTATTCTTAAGGAACTGCTCACTAGTCTATACTGTATACTTAATGGATACATGGCCTAGTAATTTCCAAAGCATTAAGCTCTGTGGTTTACTCTGCTGGTCCCATAAAGACAGATAACACAGTCATTACCTTTTGCCCTCTGAGGACTGACATTTTTACCTGGACAGCAGGGCTCAGGGCCCACTGTGAGCTCATTTATCAGTTCCATAAACTAGTTAAAAAACCATGCTTGTTCAATTTTTTCCCAATACATTCCTTCACTCTGGCTTGACTGATGGGAACACAGATCTCATGGCTTCCAGTTTGGAATCTAGCTTCTTACAGGCCATATCTATGAGCTCCTAGTAGGAACATTGCCTGAAGCTTTTTTTTCCTTTTCAGTGCTTGGTTCTGCAGACCTCCTTTTCTCTTAATTGATCAATTTTCCTGTTCAGAAATAGACATAATCAGATATAGTGCTTGGTAGCCACTCTGAGAAAGCATTAGCTTTGTCTGCTTAGACAAGCAATAGATTCAACACCCCCAGGGTTGCTTTTCCTTCTCAAGAAAAAAATAAATGACTAAGTAATAGAGTGTTAAAAAAAAGTTATATTACTGCTTGGCATTTAATTGAGAGACTTGCTAATGTGTCCTTTGAACTCTTGGTTTCCTGTTCTCTGAGGAATTGCTGATACTTTGCTTTAATGGCAGCATGAAAATCTCAGTTTGACTCTGGGTGGCATTATTTGGGCTTTAAGAATGCAAATTGTAGGACTTCTGCCAAGATGGAGGCGTAGGTGGAAACACTTTGCTTCCTCACACAACTAAATCTAAAAACAATAAAGTTTTAACAACAATAAATGTAACCAAACCACAGAAAATAGAACAATACGGAGTCCAAAAACAACAAACTGCTCAGCTAAACTGGTGAGAGGGACGAAGCCAGCAGTGGAGCGGATGGGGCAAAAAAGATTCCCCCAACCTGGGCAGTGTGCAGGCAGCCGAGGGCGCAGATCCCAGGTGCGGGGTAGCTACGTGGGGACCCAGGGAATGCGCAGCGCGGCTGGCTGTCCGCGGTCATGCATTTGCACGCAGATAAACCAGTGAACAGACGAGCATTGAGACAGACTGAGCAGGCCCCGGTGGCGGGCTCACACATTTGCACTCAGATACACAGGCAGAGGCAAGTGGTGAGGCAGACCAGGATGGCTCCCTCTCTGACCCTGCCCCCACATACAGCATCACAAACCAGCGACCTGGGTGGCCCCACCCTGGTAAACACCTAAGGTTCTGCTCCTCACACCTAACAGGCATGAAAAGATCAAAACATTGCTCAAGAACAACTCAGAGCCCCAGAGCCGATAAATCTAAGCAATGAAGAAATAGCCAAACTTTCAGATGCACAGTTCAAAACACTGGTGATCAGGATGCTCACAGAACTGGTTGATTTTAGTCACAAATTAGAGAAACATATGAAGGCTAAACTAATTGAAATGAATGGAAATGCACAGGAAACCAAAAGTAATGGAAAGGCAACTGGGACTCAAATCAAAGGAGCAGACCATAAGGAAGGAAAAAACGATGAAGCAAAAAAATGTGAAGAAACAAGAATTCAAAAAAAAAAAAAAGGAGAGGCTTAGGAACTTCCAGGACATCTTTAAACGCTCCAACATCTGAACATAGGGGTACCAGAAGGAAAAGAGGAACAGTCAAGAGGGAAACCTTATTTGAACAAATAATAAAGGAGAACTTCCCCATTCTGGCAAAGGAAATAGACTTCCAGGAAATCCAGGAAGCTCAGAGAGTCCCAAAGAAGTTGGACCCAAGAAGGAACACACCAAGGCACATCATAATTATATTAGCCAAGATTAAAATGAAGGAGAGAATCCTAGAAGCAGCAAGAGATAAGGGGATAGCCACCTACAAAGGAGTTCCCATCGGACTGTCAGTGGATTTCTTAAAAGACACCTTACAGGCAAGAAGAGGCTGGAAAGAGGTATTCCAAGTCATGAAATCCAAAGACCTACAACCAAGATTGCTCTATCCAGCAAAGCTTTCATTTAGAATGGAAGGACAGATAAAGTGCTTCTCAGATAAGGTCAAGTTCAAGGAGTTCATCATCACCAAGCCCTTGTTATATGAAATGTTAAAGGGACTTATCTAAGAAAAAGAAGATAAAAAAGATGAACAGTGAAAGGACAGTAAACTCACAGTTATTAAAAACCACACCTAAAACAAAAGCAAATTAAGAGGACAGCTAGATCAGGAGTGAACCATAGAAATGAAGATCATGTGGAGGGTTAGCAACAGGGGAGTGGGAGAAGGAGAAGAGGGGAGAAGGTACAGAAAATAAGTAGCATAGACAGTAGGTAGAAAATAGATAGGGGGGAGGGCAAGAATAGTAGGGAAAATATAGAATCTAAAGAACTCGAGACATGTGTTCATGAACAAAAAGGTGGGGGAATGGTGGGGGGAGGGGTTTGCAGGGTGGAGGGGAATGAATGAGGGAATATAGCACAAATGTAATGGCATAATCAATAAAATATAAAAATATATTAAGAAAAAGAATGCAAATTGTTATTTTTACTGTATTCATTAGTCTAATGATTCTGACAGCCAACATATCCAAATAACTGACTGTTAAGAGAATGTTTCTTTTTTTTTGCAGTTTTGTTATTTATTTATTTATTTTATTTTTTAAAATTTATTTAATTATTGTTCAAGTACAGTTTTTCTAATTGGGAAGGCTTCTTAGCTCTTGGGATTTCTAGCGCCCTCCTGGTGGCTGGCATTGTCAACTTCCAGCATTTCCTGAGGTGATCTGTAATGAAATCAATACTGTGAAAAAAGAAGGGATGGCAGAGGGTGAAAACTGCTCTCTCTGAATAATGAGTTATGGTGGTGGGAATGGGTAGGCTTTGGAGCAAGGTGGACCTAGGTTCGACTCCACTCTTCCCTTTACTCAACTTTGTGACTGACTCAGCAGCTCCCAGACTGAGTTCTTGTATTTACAAAATGTGAGCAGCAGATATAAACCTCAGTTCATAACTCAGTTGTACAAAAAGATAATTTTCAAAATTTTCATAAAGCAGTTTTATATCTATTATAAGACCCTGTTCTGTTGCTATGGCAGTAAGTTAATCACAGCCAAATTAGGAACCCTTTTTTCTTTTTCTTTTTTTTTCTTATAAGGTGGGGAGAGTCCATTTGCCCTTGTTATCATCTATCAACAAAAAATCTAACACAGTACCCTTTGCCCCATCTGGGACATAGTTATCCATCAACCTCAGGTTGCCCCTGAGGGGGTCCTTGCTTCTCTCCACTTACACCTATCAGGTCCTGAGGTTCTCTTTTACTTTCATGGTATGCATGAGACCATTGCAATAGTTTTGCTGCTTCCAGTCAACAGTAGGTTATAAAAATCTCTGTTTTTCTGCTGAGGCACCCTTGCCTCAACTCATTATACGCTGCTGTCTGGGGGCCTCACCTTCTCCCTGAGGGTCTGCTTGTCAATAGGTGCAGAACTTTCTCTCTGGGACCTAATAAAATCCTCTGTCACCCTTACCTTTGTCTTCTCTCTCTCTAGACCCTTTTCTACTCCACAGGAAAAGCTCTGCTCTTAAACTTCATTCCACTCAAACACTTAACCTACGCCTAAGGTCCTTTTGACTCGTAAGAACACTGAGTTTTTAGAAAAGGAATGGCAGAATATTCTCTCTTTTCTCTTTTTTCTGCTTTCTACCCTGTATTATCCTACCCTTAACATAATTAATATTGACTGGTCGAGCTGCTTGAATTGGGAGTAGTGAAGAAGTGAAAAAAGTGAACTACCCAGGGAAAAACAGAAAACCAATTAATAATTTCAATTATTATCCTGCCGTAGAAGGGATTGTAACATCCTGTAGCACTGTTATAGAGTTCAGATATGAATGTAAAATGTTAAATATTGACATTCTCAAAGAATAGGTAGATACCACAACCCTTGCCATCTCTACTTCTCCTTGCCATTCTAGTGGGTGCAAGGGAGGAAGGCTAGGTGTATAGTGTCCCTTGTGCTAAACATGTTTCTCCATTTGTTTTCTTTATCTCAGTGTTCATTCTTTACTCATTTGTTTGCATGAGAAATTGGGCAATTATTTTTTTATTGTTGTTCAAGTACATTTTCACCTCTATACAGCCCCCTGTTCCACCCATTCCCACCTCCCATCCTCAAACCCATCCCCTTTGGCTTTGTCCATGTGTCCTTTATACATGTTCCTTGATGGACCTTTCTTTTTTTCCCCATTATCCCTCTCCAACCTCCCCTCTGGTTACTGTCAGGTTGTTCTTTATTTCAATGTTTCTGGTTATATTTTGCTTGTTTGTTTTGTTGTTTAGGTTCCACTTATAGGTGAAATCACATGGTTTTTGTCTTTCAACACCTGGCTTATTTCATTTAGCATAATGCTCTCCAGTGCCATCCATGCAGTCACTAAAGGTAGGAACTTCTTCTTTTTGCTGCGTAGTATTCCATTGTGTAAATGTACCATAGTTTTTTTATCTACTCATTTACTGGTGGGCACTTAGGTTGCTTCTAGCACTTGGCTATTGTAAATTGTGCTGCTATCAACTTTGAGCTGCATAGGTTCTTTGGAATTGGTGTTTCAGGATTGTTAGGGTATAATCCCAGCAGTGGGATTGTTGGGTCAAAAGGCAGTTCCATTTTTAGTTTTCTGAGGAAATTCCATACTGTTTTCCATAGTGGCTGCACCAGTCTGCATTCTGACCAATAGTGCACTAGGATTCCCTTTTCTCCACAAGCTCTCCAACACTTGTTTGTTGATTTGTTTATGATGGCCATTCCAATTAGTGTGAAATGGTATCTCACTGTGATTTTAATTTGCATCTCTCTGATAGCTAGTGATGCTGAGCATCTTTTCATATGTCTCTGTGCCCTCTGTATGTCTTCCTTGGAGAAGTGTCTGTTCAGGCACTTTGTCCATTTTTTAATTGGGTTGTTTGTCTTCCTAGAGTGGAGTTCTGTGAGTTCTTTATATATTTTGGAGATCAAACCCTTGTCTGAGATATCATTGGCAAATATATTTTCCCATGAAGTCAGTTCCCTTTTCATTTTGCTGCTGTTTTCTTTAGTCATGCAGAAGCTTTTTACTTTGATGAGATCCCATTTGTTTATTCTTTCTTTTATGACCCTTGCTTTAGGGAAGATATCAGTGAAAATGCTACTGTGTGAAATATCTGAGATTTTCCTGCCTATGTTTTCCTCTAGGACTTTTATGGTGTCATGACTTATATTTAAGTCTTTTACCCATCTTGAGTTTATTTTTTGTGTATGGTGGAAGTTGGTGATTCAGTTTCTTTTTTTTTACGTGAAGCTGTCCAGGTCTCTCAACACCATTTGTTAAAGAGGTTATTTTTATTTTATTTTATGCTTCTGTCTCCTTTGTTGAATATTAATTGACCATAGAGACTTGGGTTTCTTTCTGGTATGTCTATTCTGTTCCATTGGTCTATGTGTCTGTTCTTATATCAGTACCAGGCTGCTTTGATTAGAGTGGCCTTGTAATACATTTTGATATCAGGTATTGTGATCCCTGTAACTTTGCTCTTCTTTCTCAAAATTGCTGCTGGTATTTGGGGTCGTTTATGGTCCCATATAAAGTTTTGAAGTATTTGTTCTATATCTGTGAATTATGCCATTAGTATTTTTATAGGGATTTCATTGAATCTATAAATTACTTTGGGTAGTGTGGAAATTTTGATGATGTTAATTCTTCCAATCCGTGAAAATGGTATATGCTTCTATTTATTTGTGTCTTCCTTAATTTCTTTCTTCAGTGTTGTGCAGTTTTCTGAGTACAGGTCTATTACTTCTTTGGTACGGTTTATTCCTAGGTACTTCATTTTTCTTGTTGCTATAGCAAATGGGAATCTTTTCCTGATTTCTGATTCAGGTATTTCACTGTTGGTGTATAAAAATGCTTTTGATTTCTGAATATTAAGTTTGAATTCTGATATTTTGCCAAATTTGCTTATTAGGTTGAGTAGTTTTTTTGCTGGAGTCTATACAGTTTTCTATATACACTATCATGTCATCTGCAAACAATGACAGTTTTACTTCCTCCTTTTAATTTGCATGCCTTTTAAGAAATTGGCAATTATTTTGAACATCTCTCATTTGCCTTTTTTCCCCTAATTACTCCCCCAAATCCAATTAATTGCCAGGTTTAATTATTTTGCCTTCAGTTCTCTCTCTCTCTCTCTCTCTCTCCAGGTTTGTCCCATCTGTTTCCTGAGCTATTATTCTAGTCTTCTCACTGATTTATTAACATCCATTCTTACTCACCTTTAATTCTTTCCCCACAAACAGACAGAGGGTGTTTAAATAACCACAAACCTCTCTCTTCCTTGGCTTCCCATGATCTGATAAGAATGAAATGTAGACTCACTGAGGTGGCCTTTAAGGTCCTGCATGATCTGGCACTGGCTCCCCCATGAGCCTTGTTTTACTTTACTGTCTGGTACAGACAGATAATTTCCAGAGCCATCATGCCCTTAGAACTTCTTGGAGGTCCTCTCCCTGGTGAGCTTTTTCTTCTGTTCTCTGCAGTTATGACCCCAGCTTTTACAGGCCACCATCAGGTCTTCATGCTGTCCTCTGACTTGCTCACTTTCTTGCAGATGACCTGACTTCAATCTTTGAGAAAACAGGGAGTGATTTTGAGATCGCTCTCTAAATTTACTTCATGTCCTCTTCCAAAATATGTTTCGCTTTACTGGTCCTTTCTTCTATGTCAGAGCAGACATGGCCCACATCATTTCCCAGCTTGCCGTTCTTCCTAGATGCCTGCCCAATCCTCTCCCAAACCTAGCATTAGCTAATAAAATATAGGGCACCCAATTCGAATTTTAGATAAACAGTGAACCAACATTTTAGTACAAGTATGTCTGAAATATTGCAATGGGGCATACTTACACTAAAATATTATTTACTGTTTCTCTGAAATTTAAATTTTACTTAGTATTCATAAATTTATTAGCTAAATCTGGCAACCCTACTTTTCCTTCCCCTTCTCTGCATTCTCTTCCATTGGGTGCTCCCACTCAGCTTTAAAGTCTTCTTAAGCTGCTTCCACCAAAAAACTCTCGGGAATAAACAAATCATTCCCTGGATTTTATTCTCTTTCAAGCTAGCATCCCAATCCTATGGTGTACTTTCTCTTTCAACTTCCTTACTTACCTTTCATTCTTTTGGTCTTTGCAATATGATTTTCAGTTTTGCCACTCAACACTCTTCTTAAATATCACAAATGCTTTGCAATTTCCCTCCTTTGCAATCTTCATATCAAATTAGGCTTTTCATCTGGGTGTCCCACAGATATTTCCCTCTCACATACTCTGTGCTCCTAAATATTCAACAGTTAACTTTTAATTGCCTCTTGAAATTTATCCCTCTTTGCTTTCTAATCATTGTGATTTGAAAGAATCTACATAGATCTAGTTGCCTTGGCTGGAGTCTGTGGAGTCATATTTCTCCTTATGTATCATTCCTGGTACAATTGGTTACCAGATTTTACAGCTTCTGACTGGAATAAATCTTTCTCAGACTTCTCTTCTTTCCTTTACTACCTCCCCATTTCTACTTTATATTGTTAGGCTTCTTTCATTTCTCATTGAGAAAAGTAGCATTTTCAGGTCAAAAAGGCTGCACCATTTTGTGTGTTTTATACTTATGTAAAATTAACCTCGAGGATTGTTCCAAGATTAACTTCTGCCCAAACTGTTTATTGTGTTGAGAAAAGAACAATCCAATGGGTTAAAATACCATTTCAGTGTTTTAACTTCAGTATTTTACTAAGAAAGCTGATTTTTTTGCCTCTAAATTCTTTGAAAAGTCAATACTGGATCTAATTCTCTTGCTTAAAATCCTTCATTGCCAGTGGGATGAAGTCTAAAATCCTTGGCATGACATTTAATGCTTTTTAGTATCTGTTCTGCAAATATTTTCCCAAATTTTATTTATTTAACATTATGTTTCCTCCAAATACTGAATGAAAGGGAGTATAGAAGGAGGGGTTAGATGGTAATTTCCTTGAGATCAGGAACTGTGTCTTTCTCTCTCCCACCACTGTAATCTTAGCTCTAGCACGTAGTAAGTGCTTAATGAGCAGGAGGGTGATGGGTGAGAACAAGGTAAGTGAAATGAAGGCTTTGTTGGAGAGAAAGGAAAGGAAGTGTTAGAGCCAAGCAAGTAATAGCAATTGGTTGGTAGATGGTATGTTGGAGATATTCTAGGATTTATGGCCCCAAAAATACCTTCTCTCCATAATAATCTGGAATAATTCACAAAAGTTGTAAGTCACTCATATAACTGCACATGTTCATAGTATCTTCACCAACATACCGAAAAAAGTAAGGAAATCATTGTCTTGAGGCAACAATATTTGGCTACAACCCCCACCTCTACTTTCTGGGCTTCCATTTGCTGATTTTTCCCACCCTCCCCCAAAATGTCACTATTCCAGCACCATGGCTCTGCACAGCCCCACATGCTGGGTTGTCACCTTGAGCCTCTCCTTTCCTGCTTTTCCCAGGACTGCTCCCCTCCTATCACAGCACCACCAAGAGGATGACTCCCAGATTGTCCCTGCTGCACCCTCTAGTGGCCATTAGGACACTGCATAACTGTCAGGGAACAGCTTTCCAGCATCGGAACAGGGCAACAAAGTGTGCGATTCTGTAATATCATAAAACATTAACTCTGTTCCGTCTAGTCTTCCTTGGGGCAAGGATCTTGTGCCCTGTATGATCTAGGTGGGGTCTGGGTCCATTGTGGAGGGGACTTGGAAACAACTTGGGCATCAGACTGACAGTCTGAGCATGGGCTGTGCTGCAATGAGGCTGGGAGTTTAGGGAAAGATTCTCTCAGCATCTCAGGATTCCTTCTCCCCTCTTTGTCTTCGGGTACAGGGTCCCTTACAGATGATATAGTTCCAAAAAGATGTGTGAATTCAACTCTAATACAATTACTCTGAGTTTTATAGGGGATTCATAATCTATGGTGAGGAGTCTACCAATTGGTTTTAATATTTGCACTGTGGAACACATAGTTGTTAGAAATGGTGGGATTGCAGCTGACAGTCCTGATTTATGAAAATGAAGATCAGCATGGAGATGTCTACCAGACAATAACCTTTCTATTCTGAGACTGCTCCCATTTTTAGGCTGATTGACTGGCACAGTTCATGCTCATTTTACTTAGGGAGGAATGAAAGCCACTCTGAGATACTGAGAATCTTTCCCTTAACTCCCAGTCTTGCTGCAGCACAGCCCATGCTCAAATTGTCAGTATGATGCCCAAATTGTCATTTTCCTTCTGCTGCCTTTCTCCCCAGAGCCCGATGGAGTCTCCTTGAGGCAGCTGAAGGAGTGACAGATAGACATATCATGCAGTAGGACCATTTGGGGCAGCCACGTGAGGTGTGGAAAATGTGATTTATAGGTATTTTTTCCCCTGAGGGAAAACAGATTTCATTATTTTCCACCTCAGGTAAGGGGTAAATCTTTGGGCTTGACCTTGGAAGGTTGTGCGGCTCTATTAGTGCTGGCTGAAATGCTGATATAGAGGAAAACCTCATTAAATCAATATTGGTTATTCAAAATCATGCTTGATTGGAAGCAACTGCTTTCCCTCAGCTGCCTTTCTCTCAGATGCCCCACTGTTCCTTGAATAAAAATATTAGCTACTCTAAAGTGGGTTAAGCTGGTCAAGTTTCCTCTGGTCCTTGGCATTTCAAATTAATAAGGTTTTTATTATTTTTCAAATAGAAGACAGTTCTGAAACACCAAGTCCAATATTGATTATAATCTACTACTGTCACATGTAAGTTTATTAATAGGAAAATTCTGTCTGTTTCAGCAAGAATGTGCATTTTCTCTTTCCACTTACACAGGTGTACAGTGTCTGTTTATTGGAATAAATAAGCTTATTGGTCCCTAGGCAAATAGAAGTTAGGTAAATAAACAGCCATGGCTCATTATCCATGGCAACGGGCAGCTGGAACACAGACAGATGAATTCAATCTAAAGGTTCTTTTAGCCAGTGTGAGACCAAGCTGAAAGGGCTGGGAGATGTGAGATTACAGGTGACCTTGGACAATTTTACCTTCCATCCGCACCCTATCAAACCAAACTAGTGGTAGCAGATGTTGTCATTATCATCTGGGTTTTTAATAAAGGGTATCAAAGTGCCTCAGAAGAGAGTAGGTGGGTAGTGTGAGGTCTGGTTAATTTACAGATTCATAAGGACCAGTTGTGTGTTTATATTCATGATCACCCAAGAAAGTTCCAGATTTATCATGCAGCCTGTAGCTGATCAGAATGCTGGGCCCTCCTAGGCCTTCAGAGGCATTGCTGTAGGTTTGTATGTTTGTCATCTATTGACTGAAGAGTGTTTGGGGTTTAAATGAGGTAGGCCATTGGATTAAATGCCTGCTTCCTATCACCCCTTCCTTCTTTCCTTTGGTCCTTCCCCTGGTCCAAGCCAGGATAGTGTACCTCTCTTATATATGCCTTTACTATGCCTCTCTCCTCCCAAATTTCTCCGAATTTCCAGATCTCCACTGTGGGGAATGGGAATGGATCCAGGTGGTATTACTGAGGCTTTGGGGAGGAGATAAACTAGACCTGGAATTAGAGAAGCCTGGGAAATGGGCTTCAAGCTGGTCTGGGGTCTTGGCAAAGTTCCTCTTGTCTACTTTGGGAAGGTTGCTGACTTGCTCATCTGGACATGGCTTTAGAGGTGACCAGTTTAATCCCGTTTTGAGAAAACCTGATGCATGTAATACAGAATTTATAAAACTCAGAAATGAGGACATGACTGCTGGTATAACAAAGGTATTCCTTCCAGGTTCTTGTAAACCATGAAGTTTCCTACAAATACTTCAGTGCTGTTTAATTTGCTCACAACATTTTTTTAGGTGCCTCTCTATAGAGTGAGCAGGGAAACTCTCAAGGTAGCACAGAGGACATGTGGACAGGGCGAGTTTTGGGCCATTGACATGGCCAGGAAGCCTCCAATCTGGCGACTGTGTTGCAAGAGTAGCTGAGGACATTCAACAAATTGAAGATATTTTTTCTTTTATTCATCCCTTGCCCTCATTAATTTTCTCCAATGAATTGTTTTCTCAGGACTACACTGAAATAAACCTTACTTGTGATTTGTCTAGTCATAATTAGAGTCTTCCTTTCTCTTGTTAGACAGTAATGCCAATAATGACTGCAAACATTTTGTCTCCTTTTAGAGAGGCAAAGAGCCAAAGTCATTATATCTCTGAGTTGACGTCAGATTTATAATGCAAAGATGCAAGCTTCACACGCCATATGTGTGCCAAATTTTCATTAAGCCTTTGGAAGGTTTAAACCATGCATTAAGCAGAGATCCTGTTTTTTGGCTCCTGATGAATTTTTCTTCCTATTTATTTGTACTATAAGTTAGAGGTTTTTGTTTTCTGTGACTTATTTTTCAGGGAGGTGAGTAGGAAGAAAGAGAAAGATGGAGGGAGGAGTGGTCATATGAGAAGTAAAGAAAGAGAAAAGGGGGATTAGGAACCAGTTTGAGGGAGCTTGGAAGAGAAGGGGAGGGAGAGACTAAGGGAGAAAGGAGTAGAGACTGAGGAAAAAGGACAAGGGGTGTGTGTGTGTGTGTGTGTGTGTGTGTGTGTGGTGTGTGTGTGTGTAGTAGAAATAGACTGCTTAGAAAGGAGCCAACAAAACAGAGGGAAAATTTAACTTGACTGACTTAGTTTGGCTAGTTCTCTTCACCTAGGCTCACACCCAAACACACCAGGGAGGATAGTTTAAAAATATAAGGAATTTATCACATGTGGCTGAGCAGATTGCTCCCAAGGGAATATTTTCCAGGGCCCAAATGGGAGAATCCCAACCATTTTGCACTGCGAAAGAGGTAATTTACTTCACACAAATGAACACTTGGCTCCTGGGGAGAGTATTTCTTCTTTTCTGCTCACAACAGAATAACGTCCAATATTTCCAGCCTTGTTGGTGAGAATTACATACCAATAAACCAAGAAAGTAAGATAATTAATGGATTTTGATATTATTTGGAGGAAAGAAAGGTAGAGAATATTTTCAAGGGCCTTGATTTGGGCTCTCTATTTGTGTGGCAACCCAAGAATATTTCAGGAATTGGTTCTTAACAGCGAGAGACAGGACACACCTCCCTTCCTTCCTTCCTTCCTTCCTTCCTTCCTTCCTTCCTTCCTTCCTTCCTTCCTTCCTTCCTTCCTTCCTTCCTCTCTCTCTCTCTCTCTCTCTCATTGGTCATGATGATTGTTTAAGAGTTTCTTCTCCAAGTAGTCACTGAAAAGTGCAAATTTCTCAATTCACTCCCAAGGCACTGGGAAAATAGGTTTGGAGTTTGATGAGCTGCCTGCTGCTGGCTCCTCTGTTTTCTGGTGTCAAGGTTTCTCAACAATGGACTCAACAGTTGCATTTTTCACCTACGAAAGAATTGCCATCAGAAAACCAGACAGCGGATAATTGTATTTTGTGAATTGACAGTATAGTGACTCAGTTTCAGCCAAGGTCCAAAACCTAATAATGTTCAACCAGGAGAAGTGGCTTGTGTGGGAGAATTCATTTTGGGGTGCTCATTTGTACTGGAGGAAAGTCTTGCTTAGATTAAAAAAATGTTCTCCAATGTGCAGCCAGAAGGTTTAGAATCATTAATAGCTCTGGCAACTCTGCTGTGTTATCGTGAATGCAAGACTCCCAGTAAGACTGGAGGCTCTAGCTTCACCTAGAGATTTCATCTGTCTCCTGAAATCTACCAGAAAAAAAGTAAAAAATACATGCCCATAAGTATTCTCCATGATGGGCAGCAGGAAATGTGCTGGCACCCTGCTATCTGGCTTGAATGGACAAGGAAACATGAAGTTGTTGAGTATCTCCTCTAAGGATGCTTAGGGCTTCCCCTACCCCAGCCTGGAGCAGAATCAAGATGCTTCCCCAGAAGTGCACCTTCTGCCCATGTGACTAAGGTCATCCATCCAAGGCTGCCAAAGAGCAACTTGCCTCTTTCACTTCTCCCACTGGGCCCACCTGGATGACTCTGCAGTTTTCTGGGACTCCTGTTCTGACCCTTTTTTCATTGGAACTTGAGTAGGATAGCAAGAACTCTCCTCCTTGCCCTAGAAGAAATGCATGAAGAGAGGGTGGGAATGAAGGTAAAGCCTGTGAATCTGTTCCTTGTACACATTGGACCCATTCCTATCTCAGTGCATGCTGTTCAACCCACTTGGAATGCTGTTCTCTCTCCCATCAGTACCCATTTATGCAAATTTTATTTATTCTTCAAGACTCATTTAATCCCATATGCTTCACAGAGTATTTTCCATCTATGTATTCACTCCGTCCCCTGGTCTCCTACTGTACCTACAGTCTGTCCTGGAATTTAATGTGAATTCAGACCATGCCTTGTGTTTCTTCTCTCTTCCTTCCTGTGTCCCTCACAGTGCTAGTCCATAGTAAGCTTAGAGAAATGTATGTTGGAAGACACACCGAAGGGATGAACTGAACCTCATTCTCCTTTCTCCAGTAGGAAACGGAGGCTGAGAGAATCATAGTGCATGTCTCACATGTAAGACAACTCCAATGAATTTCTAGGCCTGGGCCTTCCCTAGCAGGGAATCTTAAGGACAAAAAAATTATCACCCGCTTCTACACCTTCTTGCTCTCTCCACTACAGTCACGCTTCAGTTAAGGGCAGGGATACCTTCTGAGAAATGCATTGTTGGGCAGTTTCATTGTTGTGTGATCATAGAGTGAAGTTACACCAACCTAGATGGCATAGCCTGCTACACACCTAGGTTATATGGTATATCCTGTTGTTCTTAGGCTACAAACCTGTATATCATATTCTCTACTGTATACTATAGGCAACTGTAACACAATGGTAATTATTTTTTTATCTAAATATAGAAAATACAGTAAAATGTGGTATGTAGCACTTATATATACTGCTAGTGCAGTGGGTTTGCTTACAACAACATCACCACAAACACATGAGTAATGTATTGCATTACCACATTATAGCAGCTACAATGTCAATAGGCAATGGGGATTTTTCAGCTCTATTGTAATTTTATGGAACCACCATTATATATGCAGCCCATTCTGAGAAACTGAGAAACATAGTTATACATTGCATGACTGTATGATTTAGACGAGGTCAAGATAAGATGACTGATAGGGGAAGTGCAGGCCCTCCAGGCTGTGGGAAAGCCACCAAGTGGGAAGTTTTATACGAGCATGTAGGGTCCCACCTCTTGTGCTTCCTGATAGTGGAGACTGTGAATGTTTTCTGGGGCATCAGTCTTTTCAGAGGTGAGTCTTCAGCCCCCTCACAGTGTGTTACAGTGAGAAGCTGAATTGAATAGCACATGGGCACAGAACAAAGAATAACCAACTCTGCTGTTAAAGTTGGTGATGGTGAGTTGGTCATGGAGGGTTTCATGGGGTGTAGACTTTTGAATTGCATCTTGAGTCTCTGGTCAGAGTCCTAGTCCTTTAGCCTGGCCAAAGTAGGGTAGAGACCCCAGAAGTCCCACAGATAGATGCCCTGATTATAATATGCTACATAGTGGTGCACATGGATGCCCTCATTGGCTCTGGCAGGGCAGTGTTCTCTCCTGCGCTGTCAGGGACCTAGCAGCTCAGGGTGAGGCAGTGAATTGTTCTGGTGATTCTGCCATACTATTCCCCAACACACAGTGCTGCCTACATGAGTTTCCCAGTGGCTGGACAGCTGGGAACCCAGGGATAAGGATGACCAGGCAACTTTCCAAGGCTGGCTGGTGGTGATACAGTGAGCCTCGCAGCATTCTCTGATGGAGGGGAACAGGAAACTGCTCTTAAGGTCGAATCCAAACTGCAAGTAATAGGGATAGAAGGCTCAATCCCAGAGCTCTCTGCTGTCAGGGACATCTGTCAGACAGATGATCCAAGTGGGCTACTCCTTTCTTGGAGTCATCAATTCACTGCACATCAAGTTCCCAAGTAGGGACAACCTTGTGGCCAGTGGCAGCAGCAGCTGCAGCAGCTTGATAAGCCCTGTGTACGTCACCATTAATAATAAAAAACACACACATGCACAAAAGCAAAGCCTGCCTGCCCCAAACATGGCTCTTCATTCCAATACTTGCCAGTCCTGATGATTTCTAATGCCACCTTCAGGATTTGCTAAGAACCTGCTCAGTTTGGCAGCACTGGATAGCAGTTTGGCCCCAGAAAGCTTTGTTTAAAATGAAATGATTTGAAATGAAACCAAAGGAGAGGTGCTTTGCTGCAATTCAGTCACAGACTACTTTCAGTCTTGGCACACTGGTGAAAGGCATGAGAAGAAGCCTCCATGGCCTAAGCTCTGGAGTTGCAATGTGTGAGCTATGGTGCCCATGGAGGCCCCAGGAACGGCAGGTGTGTGTGAGGTGCTGGAAGAATCACTGTAGGGCCTTTCTCTGTGGTATGTTGTTTTGAGGTATGGACGTTATTAGTTATCCATCCATCCAGGCATTTGAAAGTATTTATTAAACTTTTCTGATGTGTGAGGCTTGTGCTAGGCATGGGACACACAAGGTCACTAGTCTGCACACTCCTTGGGGGTCACAGTCCAGTCATAACAATTGATGGCTGAACAATGAATTGCATGACTAGAGTGAGTGCCATCTGGTCCAAGAAAATGACCAAAATAATTAGTCTACCAGTTTGGCCATTTATTTAGTCATTCTTTTATTTGTTTGATTCAACGGACACTTATTAATTTGTAGACACCAGGAACTGTGATAACTATTGCTGGAGGAGCTTAGCACTTCACGGTGGTGGTGGTGATGACAGTGAAAAGACACACCAAGCGTGGGAAGACACAGAGCAAACAAGCAGCTGTTGGTGTTGGTGGTGGGGGCTGGGTGGACGGGGCTCCACAAGGGCCAGGAACGTTTAAATTGGAGGAGGATTTCGAGGAAATGAAGAAGGGGAATGACAGCTAGAGGGAAGGTGATTTAGGCAGAAACACGTGAATGGCCACAGGCTTGGAAAGAGGGCTGGTGGAGAAATGGAGGCCAGCCTTCCTTTTCTTATCCTTTCTTTTCTTTTCCTTTCTTTTTTAAATCAAATTTGCTTTTCTATTTTTCTTTGAAATGTTTTTTTAATTGTTTATTCTATTATGTTTGTCCCAATTTCTTTTTTAAATATATTTTATTGATTATGCTATTACAGTTTTCCCATTTTTTTCTCCCCTTTATTCCCCTCAGCCCTGTACACAGCCTCCCACCAGCATTTCCCCACCTTAGTTCATATCCATGGGTCATACATATAAGTTCTTTGACTTCTCCAGTTCCCATGCTATCCTTAACCTCCCCAAGTCTATTTCCTACTTACCATTTATGCTTCTTATTCCCTGTACCTTTTCCCTGATCCTCACCTCTCCCTCTCCCCACTGATAACCCTCCAGTGTGATCTTCATTTCTGTGATTCTGTTCCTGTTGTAGTTGTTTGCTTAGTTTTTTGTTTTGTTTTGTTTTAGGTTTAGTTGTTGATATTTGTGAGTTTATTGTCATTTTACTGTTCATAATTTTGATCATCTTCTTTTTCTTAGATAAGTCCCTTTAACATTTCATATAATAAGGGCTTGGTGATGATGAACTCCTTGAGTATGACCTTATCTGGGAAGCACTTTATTTGCCCTTCCATTCTAAATGATAGCTTTGCTGGATAGAGTAATCTTGGGTGTAGGTCCTTGCCTTTCATGACTTCAAATACTTTTTCCCAGTCCCCTTTTGCCTATAAGGTTTCTTTTGAGAAATCAGATGATAGTCTTATGGGCACTCCTTTGTAGGTAACTGTCTCCTTTCCTCTTGCTGCTTTTAAGAGTCTCTCTTTATCTTTCATTTTGAGTAATATAATTATGATGTGCCTTGGAGTATCCTTTTTTGGGTTGAATTTCTTTGAGGCTCTCTGAGCTTCCTGAACTTCCTGAAAGTCTATTTCTTTTGACAGATTAGGGAAGTCCTCCTTCATTATGTTTTCAATTTCTTGCTCTTTTGCTTCTCCTTGATTTAGATGTTGAAACATTTAAAGATGTCCTAGAAGTTCCTAAGCCTCTCCTCGCTTTTCTGAATTCTTATTTCTTCATTTTGTTCTTGGTTGAATGTTTATTTCTTCCTTCTGCTCCATTGTTGATTTGAGTCCTGGTTTCCTTCCCTTTACTGTTGGTTCCCTGTGTATATTTTTTATTTCTCTTTGCATAGCCTTCACTTTTTTCCTCTATTTTGTGACCGTACTCAATCATTTCTGTGAACATCCTGATTACCAGTGTTTTGAATCTGCATCTGATAGGTTGGCTATCTCTTCCTTGTTTAGTTCTACTTTTGGAGTTTTGATCTGTTCTTTCATTTGGGTCATATTTCTCTTTGCCTCATCACACCTGTTACATTGTAAGTGGTGGAGCCGTAGGTATTCACTAGGGTGGGGCAACCCACATTGCTGCATTGTGGAGCTGTATGTGTGGGAGGGGTTAGAGAGGGAACAATGCCTCTTGCAGGGTCTGGCCGGCTTTCAGTCACTTCCCCTGCTACTCACAAGCAAATTGGGCCCTTCTGGTGCTGATTCCATGGCTGTTGGGTTTGTGTACATTCTAGGACCCTGTGGGTCTCTCCAATGAACTCTCCTATGAGGGTGGGAGTTTCTCCTGCAACCACAACCCCCACAGATTTTTCTAGCCAGAGGTTTTGAGGCTTTGTTTTCCCATGCTGGAACTGTGGGTGTGTGTTCTGCCTTGCTTCCCAGTTGTTCCTCCTGGTTTATCCATACACACATATGGGACCATGTAGTCCACCAGCTGCCACCTTGCTGTGCATCCTCTCCATTCCAGTTGCACATGCCTGCCCCCTTTACCAGTCTGAATAAATGTTTCTTCTTTAACATGTTTGTTTTGGGACTTTCATACAGTTCAATTTTCTGGCAGTTCTGGTTATTTTTTGTTTCTAAATTTGTTGTTGCCCTTCTTTTGATTGTGCAAGGAGACAAAGTATATCTACTTACACCTTCATCTTGGCCAGAAGTGTGCTATTCTTTTTGATTGGAAAATTTAATCCATTTACATTTAAGGTTATTGGTGATAGGTACTTGTTCATTGACATTATTTTCCCTTAGTACCTGTGTTCCTCTCTCTCTCTTTTTGTCTTCTTAAAGCAGTCCCTTTAGCATCTCTTGCAGTGCTGGTTTAGTGGAAATGTACTCTTTCAGTCTTCTTTTTTCCTGGGAAGCTCTTTATTTTGTCTTCCATTTTAAATGAGAACCTTGCTAGATAGAATAGTGTTGGTTGCAGGTCCTTGCTTTTCATTTCTTGGAATATCTCATACCATTTCCTTCTGGTTTGTTGTGTTTCTGTTGAGAAATTAGCTAATAGCTTTATTGGATCTCTCTTGTATGTTACTAGCTGTTTCTCGCTTGTTGCACTTAAGCTTCTCTCTTTGTCTTTAAATTTTGCAATTTTAATTATGAGGTGTCTTGGTGTGAGCCTGTTTGGGTTCACCTTGACTGGAATCCTCTGTGCTTCCTGAACTTAAGTGACTTTTTACCTCACCAAGTTAGGGAAGTTTTCTGTCATTATTTTTTTAAACAGGTTTTCTATTCCTTGTTTTCCTCCTTCTGGTATTCCTATGATACAAATATTGTTATGTTTCATGTTGTCCTGAAGCTCCCTTAAACTCTCACTCTTTTTGAGTCTTTTTTTTTTTTTGGCTTGTGGCTCTAACTGGGTGTTTTTTTCTATCTTGGCTTCCAGCTCACTGATTTGGTCCTCTGCTTCATCTAACCTGTTTTTAATTACTTCTAGTATATTCCTTATTTCAGATATTGTATTCTTTATTTCTTCCCTTTTTCATAATTTTATGTTCTTTTTCATGCTACTGCAGTTCCCACTAAGTTCCTTATAGTTCCCATAAATTTTCTTGTAGTTCTCATTGTGTTCCTTGAGCATTCTTATAACCATTATTTTGCACTCTATGTCTGATAGGTTGCTACCCTCAATTTTATTTAGCTCTTTTTCTTGGGTTTCCTCCTTTCCTTTTGATTGGGGGTTGTTTCTCTGTCTTCCCATTTTAGGTGACTCTTTTTGTTTGTGCATCTCAGATTGCTCTGCTTTGATTGCCTGTCTTTGTAGGGTAGACTTCTGTGGTAACAGTTCTGTGTGACTCAGTGGTATAATCTCTTTGATCTGCTGGTCTGGATGATTTAGGGATGCCCTTTATTTAGTTTACATGGACTCTCTTATTGCTTGGGCTTTGATTATTGGTAGTTCATCCATTGGTGGATTCTCCCCTCTGGATGGCTGACTGAGAGTCACAACTCCCACCACATCTTGTAGGCTGTTGTATGAGTACTACAGAACAAAGCAAAACTACCCCTCAAAAAACCAAACCCATATCAGCAAAAATACCCCCCACACCACATCAGCAATATCAACAGCAAATGACAAAGATTAATAAAGGTTGAAAGAGATTAAGAATATTATAAGATAGGAAAAAAGAATATGAACTGACTAGAGGAGAGAAAAATGATTTTGAGAGGCAGAGGGAGGAGAAATAAGAACAGTAGGAATAAAAACAAGGTGAAGAAAGAGGGAAAATAATATTTAAAATGTAAATAGAAAAGGGGAGGGTGTGGCAAATGGGATAAGAAAATGGAAGAGTATAATATGAGGTTTGAAATATAATAAGAAAACTAGTGAACCAAGAGGAACAAAATAAAAAACCCACAACAGTGTCAATTATAATGACAAGTGAGCAAAGATTAATAAAGACAGAAAGAGAATAAGAATATTATAAGAAAGATAAAAGATAATATGATATTTTCACAGTAAATAAAAATGATTTGGGGAGGATACAGGGAGAAAATAATAAGAGTAAGGAATAGAACCCAGGCTAAGAAAGGGAAAAAATAAAGTTCCAAACTCAAATAAGTGAGGGCAAGAGAAAGGCAAAATGGAGTAAGACAGGGGGATAGTAACATATGAGATTTGAATTAAAAAAATAGTGAACAAATAGGAATAAAATTGAAGAAAAACAGCAATAACCATTATACCCAAGCCAAACAAGCAGTTATTAATAAAGGTGAAGGAGAATATGAATATTGTAAGAAAGGGCAAAAGAATGTGAACTGATTAAAGGAAAAAAATGATTTTGAGAGGATAAATGGAGGAGAAATACTAAGAGTAAGAAATAGGAACAAGGTGTAGGAAGGGGCAGGGGGATAAGATTTAAAACAAAAATGAAAAAGGGCAGGAAGAAGGCAAAATAAAGTAAGACAAGGGAAGGGTACGATGACAGATCTGAAATAGAAGTAAAATAAAAAATATAAATATATAAATAAAAATACAAAAGTAGTGAATTAGTTGGAATACAATACAAGAAAAAGAAGAAATGTTGAAAGGCTATGCAAGAAAAAAAATCATGCAAATTCTAAAGAAGAACAAGGTGGAATTCATCTCATCAGAGTTTGGTATTTGCCTTCTATCTTCTTCTGGCTCCACCTCTGGCTTTTTTAGCAGCTCAAGGTCCAGGGGTGGGTCATCCAACTTCTGTCAGCACTGCATGTACTGACTTTACTTGCCACTAGAGGGGGCGTCTATTGCAATCAGCGGGATGGGACTCCTGGATCTCTCCTGGGAGGTGCTGTTCAGTCTTTTGGGAAAACTGTAGTTGTGTTCTTCTGCCCCTGTGCCACCTCTCTTGGTCTGTCCCAGCTTATCCAATAATATATAGATTCTGATGAACTAGCTGTTCATTGGAGGGGCCAATCCATGTAAGAGGGTCAGCTCTTGTTTGCTTGATGCTGAAGGCAGCTCTGTGTGCAAGCTGAGGCTAGGAGGGGTCCTGACTCTCCTTCGCTCTACTGGATTTCCGATCTCCCTGCCTTGCTGGTCTCAGTGGAATGGGGCCCTAGGAACCAGTGTATTTTGTCTCCCTGAAAGAAGTACAAAATGAGCCTTTTTGGCGTTTCTCTACCTGTCTTTCTCCTGTAAATACATGATCCTTGAGGACATTCTGCCCGTTCCGCAGAGCTTCCCTGTTGGATGCTGTGCTTGCAATCTTGCAGGAGGTGGGGGGTGGGTATGTCTTTCCCTTACCAGAGGTTTGAAATCTGCTGCAGAAGAGGGTTCTGCCTGGCTGTAAATAATCTCAAGTGCTCAATTCTTGCCTGTCTGATTCCCAGCCCACTGCCTTCACAGTAGACAGTCCTGAACTCTGTTTTGTGTAGCTCTTGGTTTCCTGGCCATGCTGGGCTGGGGCCCAGAAGTCCCTTTGCTGTGCAACTTTCTGATCTCCCTGTCCAGTGGTATTCAGTGGGAGCAAACTGTGCCTTCAATCTTGTTCCTTTATTGGCAGGGCAGCTGTGCATGTGGTGGGGTTGCTGCCCAGTACACTTCAGCTCCCATTTTAAAAAGTCTGTGGTACACCCACTGCAGTACCAAGTCACTGTCTGATTTTTCACACATACCACCTTTCCAAAAATTCAAAAGTCCCTCATGGTCACTGCTGGCTGTAGCCTGCCACCTCTCAACCCAGGTACAGCCCCTGATCCTTTTGGGAGGTAGAGTCCCTCTCTCAGTCTGGCACTCTCTGATTGGTGTTTGGCATTGCAGCTATGGACTGCTGCTCACTGTGTGTGTGTAGCCTTGATCTCCCCAACTTTGTATATACTTCCAAGTCACTTCCAATCTGGGTCTGGGGGATCCATGCCCTGGGAGGGGAGGGAGCCACAAAGCTGTGATTGCTAACTAGTCTCTCCATAGCTGCAGGCACCAGGCATGGGGTGTTTCACCTTCAACTTATAAATCTCCTTACCACTCATTGTGAAGCATCTTCTGTACTACCTGGCTTCCAAATTTCATATCTGTTAAGATTCTGTTCATTGTTGAGATTATTTGTTGGAAGATCAGCTAAGAATCAAAGTTGGGGGCCAGAGCCAGTGGACTCAGCTTCTACCTACTTAGCCAACATCTCCTCCCCTTCCCTCCCCTGCGCTGCCCTGCCCTCCCCTCCCCTCCCCTTTTTCCTTCTCTCCCTGTCTCTGCACTCTGCCTGTAAATGTTGAATTCATATGCTACTGAGATGAAATCTTAAAAGACTGAAAATTCTACACTCTGACTTTGAATGGGAGCAGAAAATGTGTGCATGACAATTAAGACTTCAAAACACAAACCTACCTTCATATTTCAAACTAGAGGCCTAAGTTAATGTTGTTTGTTTTTCTAAATCCTCTACTTGTTATTGAGAAAAGTCTTCAAATTTCCTGGGGAAGTAATCACAGTAAGAATGCCATGGATATAGTTGAAAACTGCTTCACTCTTCAGTTAGTTCTGATGATTAAAGCAGTTTGCCTGTAGGCCAGAGTCTGGGGCAAAGGCAGTGTTTGCATTGGCTGGGTCCCTAGGGCTGTGAATTCCCACCCTGGGAAGAAGAGTTTCATGAGAGCTATTGCTGCTCTAGATTTTTACGAGGTAACATTTAGGTGGCAATCTGTACATTTTAACAAATTATGCTATTACAGACAAAGTGGAAATTAATTCTAATCATTTCACAAGGGAGATTTAAAAACTTGCAAGCACTTTTGCTATTTTGTCAGTTTGGGAAGGATCTATTTAAACTTTACAGCTATATTAATTTTTAATTTAAATTTAATGAAATTAATTCAAATTAAGGAGGTGACCATTATCAATTTCCTTTTCTGTTAGTTCCTTAATGCTTTGGCAAATTGCATTCTAAACTTCTCCTTCAACAAGCCAGATACATATTCATGGGTCTCCTAAGAAAAGATGAATTTGATCTCGATATGCTAATCCATAGCCATGGCAGCAATCAAGGAGCAGCTGGGGAGAGAAGTGCATTCTGCTATTAATTATGAATCACACATTAAGAACTGGTAAATAATTAAAGCTTCATGTGTCACAACACAAGTTAAGAATCAATGTGTTTTTTTCATTTCCAAATACGTCTTGGGGCTATTTCTAGTCTTATTTTGATACTGGTTGAACATAAACTGGGGTGCAGATAGGTAACTCTCATCCATAGTAAATTCATAGTACAAAATTTTGACTTTATTGAACTGCTGGTGTAGGAATATATTCAATTTCAGAAGCTGAGACCCTGAGTTTCTAGGAGATTTTGAGTCATCATCTCTCTTCCCCCAAAGTTTGTCACTCCTTGGGGGGTCTGTGCAGAGAAATCATGCACTGGGCAGGAGACTGGAAGCAATGTCCTCACAGGTCTGGATATTTAAAGTGTATGGTCCATAGGTCAGCAGCATCTGTATCACCCAAAAATACAAAGTCTCCGGCCCACCCCAAGATCCCTGGATGATTTGTTTGTATAATGAGTTGGTGCTAAGGTGTCTTTCCGCTTGAGGAATTTGTGGTTCTCCATTTTCCTTGGCTTACTTCACTCCTCTGCAGTGGAGGGAAGACCAGGTTCCACATCGTCCCTCCCAGTGTTCTACATCACCAGCCTCCCTTCCACCCCTTCTCACCCTGAGTCTGTGGATACAGCCAAGGTCCATCTGAAGGCCTTTAGGGTAACCAAAGTGGTGGTTTTGGGTTTGAAGCCTGGTTCTACTCCTTCCTAGCTGTAATCCTAAGCAAGTTTTAACTTTATGGGACTGTGTGAGAAGTGAATGAAGCAATGTCTGCAGGAAATAATGCCTCCATTCCTGGCACTCTAAAACAGTAGTTGTGATAATGATGATGATGATGATGATGATGATGATGATGATGACTGCATTGAGGAAAAAGTACCTTATACAGGAAGGAGGTAATTAAGTCAGTGGACAATGAAAGAATGCTTAGAGATTCTTTAAAAATAACCATGAATTATAATCATCTTTGCCCGACCCCCTTAAATGGAAGTTTAACAGAGATGTTTTCTTGTCATGGAGGAAGAGGAATAGTATTTTCAGAGGGTGCAACTTGCCCCAGAAAAGAGAGGAGAAGAGAATGTTTAATGTGAATCCCAGTGCTATCTCTGTTTGGACCTCTTCACATTCTGACTTTTCTCTGTATCAAATTGCGGTGGTAATTCCACCAAGCAAATATTTATTGCTTTGTGAGGATATTGTCATTTTCTCTGGAGGAGAAAATAAGTACCCCTTTTGTATCTACTGAAGTTTAAGTTAAAGAGGGAGGAAAAACAAATGTTTGAAATCCTGAAGTATAAAACCTCAATTTAAAAATTTCTACTTTATGAAGGTACTTGGAGTAATTGTTTTCAGAGACCTCTGTTACACACCTCAGACACAGTGATTGCCCATAATGGAATTCAGCCTTTCTTATTTTTCCACCCTATAGAACTCCCTTTCATCAGGCCCTTCAGTCACTCCTGCTCCAAAAGTATGACAATGATCTCCATTACAATAATAAATCTTGACCTCTTCAAAGATAGAATGAGCGGTTAGTAGGATGGGGTTAAAGAGACCAGATGCCCAGGAATGTTTTCACTGTCCTTTTAAAATGCTGGGGAGCCTGCTGAACTACAAGAGAATGGTTTGGCATTTCCCATTAGCAGCTGCAGGTCACAAAGGTCAGGAGCTCTTGCCCCTCAGGAATGTATGAATACCCAATACTAAGGGCTCCTTATTCCTTATTCCCTAGAAGGTACACTGTGGAATTGCCCATTATGGCCATGAATTGCCACTTTATTTTCAAAGTGATGAGAGACAAGAAAAGCCAAACATAAAAAAAACCCCTCAACCTATAAACCTCTTCAAATTTTAAGCCCATAAATATATGGGTCAGGACAAGAGGCCTTTCTTTTAAAATTATTTTATGTCAGCTTATGCCATATGTAACATTTAGCAAGAATTTTCTTTCATTTGTGATGTACAGAATGTTTATATTTTATTCACAAAGCAATTTATAGCCAAGTGCTGAAATATATCAGAATTAGAATCTCAACTTCCCATTTAATTTTTGGGCACTGCAATTGATTGGGTGTCCATTGGTTCTGAAACTTTGAACTTGGTTCCAAAATTGGTTGCTTGCAGAATCTGAAGATTGGGGGTGTTTGTGATAGGGCAGTGAGGGGAGGGCCGCTAAAGTCTGACCTCAGAAATTTCCCCCGCTTGGACGACATTCTCCCTCCTGTCTTTCTGAGCACTGTGTGCCTTGCTTTAGGCCCATGGTGGGTGTGACTCATACTGTGTACTGTCCTCATTTTGGGACCTGAGAGGACTTGGATTTAGGAACCAACTGCCTGGCCTTTAATCTTGTATGTTCCACTTACTAGCTGTAAGAGCTTAGGCAAATACTTTGTGCTTCAGTTCCCTTATCTGAAAAGTGCAGATTATGGTAGCACCTACCTCGTCAGGTCCTAGTGAGAATTAAATGAGTTACTATATGGGATGCACTTAAAATAGTTGCTTAGCATATAATAATCAGTATATATTTGCTTGCTCTTTCTCATTTTGGCCCCCTGACTCCAAGCCCAGAGACAGAATTCATCTTTATATTTTTTCATAGTGCCAGGTATAGTACCATTCAGCAGTACACATGCATTCATGCCACTAATATTTATTGTGTACCTGTGATGGGCCAGGCCCTGACTGAGATGTGTGATCACTGCCCTTCTGGCATGTATGGTCTCTCTAGAGAGATTGGCAAGTATTGCAATACTTCTAGTTGGGGAAATTTGGGATGCTGTGGAGAAGAAATCAGTGGTGTTTCCCTTTAACCTGTGGGTGGCAGGCTAGGTGTTCTGAAGGGAAGTGGTGCTTTACAGGGTCTTCAGGACAAGCAGGAAGAGAACAGAGAAGCACTTGTGAGAAGGTGTCCCTTGCATAACAGTTGAGTGAAAAGATATTTTTGCCAGTTCTTGAGAAGGTGAGAGAATATTACCATCTTCTTAAATTGTTTTAGCTGAAACAGGGACACCTACATTCTTCTGCTGGTCATACCTTAATTCCCTAACTAAGAATGAACCGTGGAAGAGGGCATGCTGAGAAGAGTCCCCTCCTGCCTGGGAGGCCTCCCTGTGCTAAGGGCTCTGTTTGAAGCCACAACCCTGGTGCATCCACGTGCTTTATGAAACATTTCAGGCCCTTCATTTCTTTTTATACATATATTTTATTGCCCTCTCCCTCTAAATCCTGTGATGTCTCTAATAGCTTACCTTGATAATATGGCTAGGCATTCTGACAATAGAGGAACAAAGGAAACATAGGTCAAGCTTCCTTCCCTGCTTTGTCCAACCTGGCATGTTAAAACTCTGCCATCTTTGAAGGGGGTTTTGTCACCATCTAGATGGCTTCTGGCTACCTCCCCTCTATTCCCAAGGAGCTTTACCTTTATAGCCTCTTCTGTTTTCCTCAATAGGTCTCCATAAAATCAAGTCAATTTTTGAACTGGAAGACAGTGGGGTTAAATTAAAGAATTGATTGGATAGTCTTTTAAAAGCTACAGAGAGCAACAGGTAAATGTCTTAAACTCTTATTAGGTCCCTTAGTAGAGGGGATTTGGCACTGGACAGAGGTGAGCCAGTCACGGCCTACCTTTGCCTTGAAAGCAGTGGAAGCAGCCCTTGTCAATATGCAGCACCTTTATCTGAAGATTTTGACTGAGTTGGAAGCTTGGCTGCTTTTCCTGCTCCTTGATATCAGAGTCCCTTTGACTTCCAGTAACCTTTTCAGTATTTCACCCAACATGATCAATAGCTTTCCATTAACACCTCAGGGCCTGGAGGAAACAGAATAGATTAGAGAAGGTGAATGGAGTGGTAGATACTTTAGAGTCACTCAAAGGTAAATGGTTATTTCACATATAGAATCCAGGAGGGAGATTCACTCCAGTTGTACACATTTCCCCAAGATAAGTGAGTGACTGCATTGGTCTCTGGAGGGTGTGAGGTGGCGGTTGTCAGCATTTTGAGAATTAGTTTGTTTTTGCCTTTCTTTCCTTGAAGAAGAAAATGCCCTTTGAACAAATCTCTCCCAAGAGAACTTTCTAGAACAACTGAACATGTGCAATGACTTTCTCCAAAAAGCCTACATTTTTCTTTTTATGGTGAGTTTATCATTCTGCAAAATGTGGGAGCTAAAACTGCAATATGTAGTGATTTCTCATGAGGAAACAAGCAACAAGATTAGATAAGTGGCAGGTTTCACTCGCTAGCCTCTCAGCCATGGCTGCTCATGTGCTTCACATTTGGAAAAACGCTGTCAGAGTTGTTTAGGGAATGTGCAGGGTGGGCACACAATTATACCAATGCAGCAGAGCATCCATGCCAAGAACCTTGGGCTGCACAAGACAGGAAAGAAGTGGGACAGGGGAATAGCATGGCTCCCATTAAAAATGGAAATGACTGCATCATGTTTCTGTTATTTGGGACCCACTTGGGCCGGGTCTGTAACAGCCTGGTACGGACCCATGCTTCCACCTTCAGTTCCCTATTGTATCTCTCTTGCAAAGCCACGTTCACCTTTTATTATTTACTTATTGATTTATATGTTGCACCATATAATATCACATAGATTTTGCTTTATAATAGTTTATTTTAGAAATAGCAGTCATTTAAAAATGATCAAAATAATTTGTGGACATAAAAACAACCCCACTAGAATGTGAAGGGGCTTATAATGAGAGGCGGAGGAAGTTTTTCCACTCACAACCATCTGAGCCCAGCTCAGAGACCAACCACTTTAAACATTTTAAGCTTTCTTTGCATAGTTATTGTTATTTACTAGTTTATCAACTTTAGACACTATTCTTTTTCTATTACAATCATTTAATTCTTATAATTTACTCCCTTTCCTACTTCTATACTTCGAATTGAGTTTTGTTTTTAGAGAAACAGTGTTTACATTATAAGTATTTGAATATATTACTCTTCAGAGCCAAGTACAGTAGCATGATTTGATATATATATATAAAAAAAATATATATATATATATATATATATATATATATATAAACAGCTGTTGATTTTTTCCTCATGTTTCCAACTGGCTTCCTTTTTTTCTGTGTATTGCTTGCTTTTACATACTATTCCAAATATTTATGAATCTATCAAACCCTAACAATGCCTAAATTATTTCCCTTGTCCTCAATTTTCCAGTTGACTATCCCTTTAGTGACTAATTCATCATTGAAAAGCAAGCTCCCTGAGGGGGTGCCATATCTTTATATCTGTAAATACCTTACCCCTATCACATTGTCTGACACACACTAGGCATTAATTATTTGATAAATGTATGAGTGACTATATTTTCACAAACTATTGAACAAATGAAGTTCAGCATTATGTGCTTGAGTAAAATTACCATCAGATGTTGTGTGATCTCAGTTTTTTGGTAATCTATCAATTTCCTTTCTCATTATCTTTACACTTTACTCTTGTATTCACCTTGTATAATCACATGTTCCCAAGCACAACCTAAATCAAAACCAGAAAATGGGTAGTACAGGTATTGCCAATCACACAAAAAGATTGGTTATGATTACTGAAGCTAAGATCCAAAACAGATGGCATTTACTCTATAATTTAATGCAATGTTTACTCAGCTGAGCAAACTACTGCTTACTTGTTATTACAGAATACCTCATTTTACTGAGCTTTGCTTTATTGCACTTTGCATATATTTTATTTTGCACAAATTGAAGGGTAGTGAAAACTGCATTGAAGAAGTCCGTTGGTGCCACTTTCTAATGGCATTTGCTTGTTTTGTGTCTCTGTGTCACATATTGTTAATTCTCACAATATTTCAAACTAGCTCATTATTTTTATATTTGTTATGGTGACCTGTAATCACTAATTTTTAGTATTACTCTTATAATTGTTTGGGCACCACAAGACATTCTCATGTAAAATGGCAAAGTTGACAAATGTTGTGTGTGTTCTGACGGCTCCACTAATAGGTTATTCCGCTGTCTTGCTCCCTCTTCTCAGGCCTCCCTATTCCCTGAGAGACAACAATATTGAAATTAGGCCAGTTAATAACCCTACAATGATCTCTAAGTGTTCAAGTAAAAGGAAGAGTCACACATCTCTCACTTGAAATCAAAAGCTAGAAATGATTAAGCTTAGTGAGAAAGGCAGGCCAAAACCTAGACTTCTTGCACCAAAGAGTTAGTCAAGTTGTGAATGCAAAGGAAAAATTCTTGAAGGAAATTAAAAGTGATAGTTCAGTGAATACACAAATGATATGACAGCCTTATGGCTGATATGGAGAAAGTTTTCTTGGTCTGGATAGATCCACATGGCCACAATATTCCCTTGAACTAAATCCTAATTCAGAAATTCAGAGCAAGGCCCTGACTCTTTTAGATTCTATAAAGGCTAAGAGAGGTGAGAAAGCTGCAGAAGAAAAGTTTGAAGCTAGTAGGGGTTGGTTCACGAAGTTTAAGAAAGAAGCCACCTCCATAGCATAAAAGTGCAAGGTAAAGCAGCAAGTGCTGTTGGAGAGGGAGCAGCAGCACATTATCCAGAAGACCGAAGAAAACTGATAAAGGTGGCTACATTAAACAACAGACTTTCAAAGTGGATGAAACAGCCTCCTGTTAGAAGAAGATGCCATCTAGTACTTTCACAGTTATAGAGGAGAAGTCAATGCCTGGCTTCAAAGCTTCAAAGGACAGGCTGGCATGCACGTTGGGTTAGGGGCTAATGAAGCTGGTGACTTTAAGTTGAAGCCAATGCTCATTTACCATTCTGAAAATCCTAAGGCCTTTTAGAATTATGCTAATTCTGCTCTGCTTGTGCTCTATAAAAGAAACAACCAAAGCCTGGATGACAGCACATCTATTTACAACACAGTTCCCTATATACCATAAGCTTACTGTTGAGATCTACTGCTTAGAAAAAAAGATTAATTTCAAAATTTTGCAGCTCATTGACAGTGTACCTGGTTATACATGAGCTCTGATGAAGATGTACAAGGAGATTAATGTTCTTTTCATGCCTATTAACACAACATTTATTTTGTAGCCTATGGATCAAGGAATAATTTCCAATTTCATCTTATTATTTAAGAAATATATTTTGTAAGGCTATAGCTGCTGCTATAGATAGTGATTTCCTCTGACAGATCTTGGCTAAGAATATTGAAAACCTTTGGAAAGGATTCACTATTCTAGATGGCATTAAGAACAAATGACAGGTCAAAATACCAACATTAATAAGAGTTTGTAAGAAGTTGGTTCCACTCATTATTGCTTACTTTGAGGAGCTTAAGAGTGCAGTGGTGGAAGTAACTGCAAATTTGGTGGAAACAGCAGGAGAACTAGAACTAGAAGTGGAGCCTGAAGATGTGATTGAATTGCTGCAATCTCATGAAAAAAGTTGAATGAATGAAGAGTTGCTACTTGTGGATGAGCAAAGAAAGTGGTTTCTTGAGATAAAATTTACTCCTCATGAAGATGCTGTGAAGATTGTTGAAATGATAACAAAGGATTTAGACTATTATATAAACTTATTTATAAAGTAGCAGCAGGGTTTGAGACAACTGACTCCAATTTTGAAAGAAGTTCTACTGTGGATACAATACTATCAAACAACATTGCATGCTACAGAGAAACTATGCATGAAAGGAAGTGTCAATTGATTCAGCAAACTTCATTGTTGTCTTAGTTTAAGAAATTGCCACAACCACCCAGCCTTTAGCAACCACCACCCTAATCAGTCAGCACCATCAACATTGAGGTGAGACCCTCTGATGGCAAAGAGATTATGAATGACTTGCTGAAGTTCAGATGATGATTAGTATCTTTTAGCAAAAGTGCATTTTTAGTTAAAGTATCTACATTATTTTCTTTAGATGTAATGCTATTGTACAAGTAATATGCTATAGTGTAGTATAAAAATAATTTTTATGTATACTGGGAAATCAAAAAATTAGTATGACTAACTTTATTGCCATATTCACTTTATTGCTGTGGTCTGGGACTGAAATTGTAATATCTCTGAGGTGTGCTTGTATTACCTTACATCTCTTGTTGGTGTGATTATTGACTATAAACCATATACAATTTCTGCTATAGTGACTTTGTACTATCTTGTCCCTTTGCCTGAAATTTTCTTCCCATCTCCTCTCATACCCCCTCCCCACCCCCACACACATGCTTAAATCTCACATACTCTTTCTCCATAGCTCAGCTTAGTCATCACTGACCAGGCCGTTTCTCTCTATTTTACACTGTCATAACATCATGTAACACTTATCTCCATTGTAATGGAACCTTGGTCTCAGTGACTCTGATTAATGGCTGTCTCCCTCACTAGGCTGGAAGCGTACAAGTGTGGGACCTGCTTTGCCTTCTATTTTCAACCCCAACTTTCTTCACGAAACTTGCCTAAAGCTGGTGCTCAATTACACCATTAAAACATTTCCAGATGATTTAATTTTCTATGAATTTAAACTTCTGGACATTTTCTTTCCAAAAATATTTGTCAAAAGTTGACTGGAGGGCTGGGAAAGGGCCTGTGAGAAGAGAGTAGAATTAAGAAATCTGAACTACTGAGTTATTAAGAGATCCAGGTAATTTTATTTTATTTTTTTCTGAGCAGTTTTCTCTAAAGTGTAGGTGCTCTCTATTGGGTATGGAAAGAAAATATGAGAACGTCCATTCATATTTATTTCATTTTAAATACAGCATAGTACACACTTTATTCATCTGTCATCATGAGTATTCAAGTCTCCCCACATAAGTAAATTTTCTAGGTAACTAAGGCATAAATATTCCATTTATCACCAAAACATTTTTGTATGTACTATTTTTAACAGAATATTTCTAGTATGCATTCAGACATTTTTGCCTTCTTTGAAAGAGTATACTGGCCTTAATTAAGCCTTTTCCTGGTGACTCAGTCATTGTCAGTGTTGAGAGTAAAATGCACTTATACTTGATTTTCACAGGATTGTGTCATATGTTAGTAGAAAAAATTGGTTAGGAAAAAATGCAATAAAAATAAATGTAAAAAATTGGTTAGATGTGAAGACCTTGATTTTTTTGATTTAAGAAATCGAATATTGAGTAAATGCTAAAAGAACACATGATATACATGTAGGGTAAAAAGAAAAACAATCCAAGAAACAGAGGGGTACCCATAGCCCTGTCTTAAAAGCAGAATATTTTAATTACCTCTAAAACCTGATAGCACCACTGCTTTCTAGATTTTTCTTTTTCCCTTTGCCCTTAGATGCAACCACTATTCTGTTTTTTTTGGTGTTCATGATTATCTTGCCTTTTATGGCTTGAAAAAGTGTATTTGCAGTCTGAATAATTGTGTTATTTGATTTTGCATGTTTTTGATTATTTGTAAATGGAGTCACACTGTATGTATTTTGCACCTCGCTTTTGTGAGCTCATTTCTTACTAGTAACTATAGGTGTAGCACATTCATTTTCACTGATGCATAATTTCCAATGTGAGGTGACACCATATTTTTTTATTCATCCTAGGGGTCTTCTAGATTTTGCCTTTACAAATGGTGCTCTTTGAACATGCTTTGTACATACCCTCTCTGCACATGTGCAAGAGTTTCTGCTGAGCATGAATCTATGATTGGAATATCTGAGTCATAGGTTATGTGCATCTTAACTTAGGTAAAGTCAAAATGTTCTCCAACGTAATTGTACAAACTTACATTTCCAGCAGCAGAGTTTATAAATTTTAGTTGTTCAACATTCACACTAGCACTGGTATTGTCAGACCTTTAATTTTTGCCATTCTGGTAAGTGTGAGGTATTTCATTATAGCTTTTTCCAGTTACTAGTGAGGTTAAACATTTTTTTTACCACATATTTATAGTCTATTTAAATCTTTTGTGAGAAGTTCATGTACAGATATTTTGCTCTTTAAAACTTAAAATTTGTTTGCTTTGTGTGTGCATGTGTGTGTGTGTGTGTGTGTGTGTGTTGATCTGTAGTTCTTTATACTTCATCAAATCTAAAAGAAATGTCCAAACTCATGGAATATATAACACCAAGAGTGAATTCTTTTTTTTTAAAGATTTATTTATTTATTTATTTATTTATTTATTTATCTTTACAGGGGAAGGAGAGAGGGAGAGAAACATCAATGTATGGTTGCCTCTAGTGCATCCCCTGCTGGGAACTGGCCTGCAGGGAACCGGCCTGCAACCCAGGCATGTGCCCTGACTGGGAATTGAACTGTGATCCTCTGGTTTGCAGGCCTGCGCTCAACCCACTGAGCTACACCGGCCAGAGCGAATTCTTTTCTAAAATATATTTTATTGATTATGCCATTACAGTTGCTCTATTTCCCCCCTTCATTCCCCTCAACCCTGCACACCCCTCTCCCACCATCCCCCCCTTTAGTTTATGACCACGTGTCTCAAGTTCTTTAGATTCTATATTTCCCATACTATTCTTGCCCTCCCCCCTATCTATTTGCTACCTACTGTCTATGCTACTTATTTTCTGTACCTTCTCCTTCTTCTCCTTCTCTCACTCCCCTATTACTAACCCTCCATGTGATCTTCATTTCTATGGTTCACTCCTGATCTAGCTGTCCTATTAGTTTGCTTTTTTTTAAAAGTGTGGTTGTTAATAACTGTGAGTTTGCTGTCCTTTCACTGTTCATATTTTTATCTTCTTTTTCTTAGATAAGTCCCTTTAACATTTCATATAATAAGAGCTTGGTGATGATGAACTCCTTGAATTTGACCTTATCTGAGAAGCACTTTATTTGCCCTTCCATTCTAAATGAAAGCTTTGCTGGATAGAGCAATCTTGGTTGTAGGTCTTTGGATTTCATGACTTGGAATACTTCTTTCCAGCCCCTTCTTGCCTGTAAGGTGTCTTTTGAGAAATCCACTGACAGTCTGATGGGAACTCCTTTGTAGGTGGCTATCCCCTTATCTCTTGCTGCTTCTAGGATTCTCTTCTTCATTTTAATTTTGGCTAATGTAATTATGATGTGCCTTGGTGTGTTCCTTCTTGGGTCCAACTTCTTTGGGACTCTCTGAGCTTTCTGGATTTCCTGAAAGTCTATTTTCTTAGCCAGATAATCACCCAAAGTTCATAGTTTACATTAGAATTCACTCTTGAATTCTAATGTAAACAATGAACTTTGGGTGATTATGAGATATCAGCATAGGTTCATGAATTGTAATGAATGTACCTCCAATATCTGGTGAGGGATGTTGATTATAAGGGGTGGAAACTATGTACATGTGGGGGCAGGGGATATAAGGGAAATCTCTGTACCTTCCCCTCAATTTTTCTGTGACCCCAAACTACTCTAAAAACTAATCTTATGTGGAATGTTAAAGGGTCTTCTTCAAGGAGAGGAAGAAGATAAAAAATATGAACAATAAAATGACAATAAATGCCTATTTGTCAACAGTTGAATCTAAAATAAACAACCAAGCAGAACAAAAATACAATTGTAGTTGCAGAGTACATTTTGATGGTTGCCGCATAGGAGGGGGATCAGGAGGATGGATGAAGAAGATGAAGATATTAAGAAACAATCGAAAAAAGAAGAAGTATAATTTGGGAGGTACAGAATAGTCGTGGGTATGTAAAGTATAGCATAGGGAGTATAGTAGCCAAAGAATATATATACATGACCCATGGTCTTGCACAATGGTGTCAGGGTTGTCTGAGGGAAGGGGGGCTGGGTGGAGGGGAATAAAGGGGGAAAATCAGGACAACTGTAATAGCATAAACAATAAAATATAGTTTAAAAAATGTCAATAAAAATTGTTACGAATCTGGTAGGTCAAACGTCTCATCACTTCTTCAAAATCAGCTTAACTATGTTCAACACATAAATTTAGATGAAATTGGTTGACCATCTCAGAAAATCCAAAAGGAATTTTGATTGAGATTATATTGAAGTTATTGGTTAATTTAGAGGGAAAGTTATATCTTTATTATATTATCTCATCTAAAAACATGGAACCTTTTTCCATTTATTCAGACCATCTTCTATTTCTTTTATCAAAGCTTTCAATGTTTTTCCCTAAAGCTTTTGTATATTTCTGACTAAATTCATGAAGTTTCATAATTTTTGTTGCTTTTTTGAATGGATTTTTTTAGGGTCATTGCTTTTCAGAAGTTGAACTTGGGCAAAATTCTAGTTATATTAAAATGAGTGGGGATTTTGGGAATTCTTGTGTTGTTTTCAACTCTAAAGGGAATGCATCTAAACTTTCTTCATTAAGTGTGGGGGTGACTTTGCCCTCAAGTCCCAAGTCCACCACGGATGAAAGTAAACACTACCAAGACATGATCTGCTTATGGAGGAGAGATGGCCAGTTTCTTAGAGGAAAAAGGCCTGGAGCCCCTTCCTCCAGGGGCTTTTATTGGGTTGTAATACATAGAAATACAGGGCAGCAAGGATCAAACAGTAGATAACATTTCAAAGAAATCTGAGGGCTTAGTCTGAGTCAGAGTCTGTCAGGAAGGGGGTTTGCAGAAACTTTAGAGAGACATACTCATTTCCTGCTTGGATCCTTAACATATGAATGAAAGCACTCTTAGCAAAGCAGGTTTCACAGGATTAAAAAAAAATCTTTCTTATGCCAGATTTTCCTGGATACTGCTCTAGTAAGGCAAGGAGCTGCACCCCTCCCCATCAGGTTTTCAGGCTTAAGTGGATTAGAGCCAGGAAGTGCTTCTCCCAGAGGACATGGGGACTTGGGCTATGTCACATAGCCAGGGGCAAGGGTCCATTGCTCACTCTTTGTTGCAGCCCCCCAAGTCCTTCCATGATGGCCTCCCAAGTGATTGAGTCTGGCTTAGGTTGCTCCTCTCTGTGAGGAGTCTTACCTGGCTCTGACTTCCGACCATGCTTTGGGGGCAGGAAGAGGAAACTGAGGCAGCATTTGCTACCAGAGACAAGCTTTTGTCTCCTGTAGCTCAAATTCTGGAGGTCGCTCACTAATCCTTAGCCATGGGGGGTAGTTACAATTCCTGAAACCTGGCAGAGTGGTTCCCAACAATTAAGCATAATGATTAGTATAGGTTTTGATATATAAACTTTGTCCACTAAAGTTAGTTTTTATTATTTAATGCTAAGCTTTGTTAATATCAATATCAAAGACTTTTTCTGAATCGAGATAAAGTTTATTAATATACAGAATTACACTGATAGATGTTTTTTGATGTTGAACCATTCTTGCATTTCTGGGATAAAGCTTACTGATATATTACTATTTGTCATACATTGAAGGACTACATTAGCTTACTTTTTTATATTTATGTTCATAAGTGAAAGGGTGTATGATATTTTTCTTTTACTATTCTTACCTGCTCTGAAAATCAAGATTTCACTAGTTGACTAAAATGAGTTGAATAGCTTCTGCTGTTTTTCTTTTCTTTGGAAAAACATGTATAATTTAAAAATCAGTGCTTTGTTGAAAGTTTTGTAAAGCTCACCTACTCTTCCTTGACAGGATAGATCTCTGAACATTTAAATACACTGAATACACATTGTCCATTCAAGTTATTTCCTCTTCTACTGCATATAAAGCAAACCAGCTCCAATCATCTCTTTTATTTTTTTAGTCTGTTTTATTTTTACATTTATTATTTCTCTTTTTTATTCTTTTGTTTTGTTATATTTCTTTACCCCTATCTCTCAATATAATGCTTGCTTACTTTTAACCTTTCTTATTTTCTTTTTTCCACCTTTATTGAGATAATTAACATAAAACACTAAGTAAGTTTAAGGTATACAGCATGTTAATTTGATATATATTGCCAGATGATTACTACCATAGCATAAGCTAACACTTCTATGACATCGTGCATTTGGAGCTGTAAATAACAAAGTACTTATTTTCCACATTTTTGACATGTAGTCTTTTCATTATCCTTCAAAATTTTTCCTTATATCTGACTTATTTTGTAACTCAAGGTTTATTTATTACAATATTCTTTAGTTTACAAACCCATGGGATTTTTTAGTAAGTCATCTATGATAATTTCTAATTTTATTATATTACCCAGGTTTAAAACATTGATTATTCTGGTAAAAGTTTTGAGTTTTCCTCTATGATCTAATACATGGTCTATTTTGTAAATGTTCCACATATGCTTAAAAATTGCAAATTATCTGTGATCAAACTCATTTATTACATAGTTCATGTCATCTTGACCACATGACTTAATGGTTTCTGAGAAAGGTAAGTTAAATCTCAAACTACAATTATTGATTTACTTATTGCTACTTGCAGTTCTATCAGTTGTTGCCTAATGTATTTTAAGACTATTGTTGGCTGAAAATATATTGATGATTAATATAGTTTCTTGTTCTATTATTTATTTTACCACTTTTTACCACTTACATATATTTTTTGCTTTGTACCCTACAATGCTGGATATTGAGATTAATAATCAGCTTTGTTTTAGCTCATATATATTTCATCTATCTTTTACTTTCTGTGTTTCCATATCTTTTACATGTTTCTTTGGCTATATATTTTTAACATTTGTTTTTATATTTTGTTTTAAAAACCAACATAAAGGTCTTTATTACCAAATGGGCAAGTTTAACATATTGGCATTTATTTTAATTATTATGGTATTGGAATTCATTTTACCCAAATTATTTCATGTTTTCAATAACATACTCTTTTTGTTTACTTTTTCTCCTTTCTCTCCATTGTGTAGTTTGCATTTTTTCTATTTATTTGAGTGTTTTTAAATATGGTATCAATAGTTTCTCTTGATTTAAAACTCATACAATTATCTCTCCTTGATTTCTTAAGCTTATTAATAGCTATGTCTTCCATATAACACTGAAATATTTACCATGTTCTCATGTCTCCTTTGTGTCCAACTTCTTTCTTCTAGAATTTTATTTCTACTCTCTATGATATGCATTCCTTTTTGTTTTGTTTGGTCATAACCCTTTCCTCTGCCTGTTTTTTCTTAAGACATCTCACCAAAATATTAAATGACTCAAAGTTTCCATAACAGATGCAATATCTCTTAGCTGTTGAAGAGATTTTTCCTCAAATATGGGTCTCGGTGTGGCAAAACTTTCAAGGTCATGTATATATGAAACTATTTGTATTACTTCTTTACTTGGCTGTATATTTTAAATTATAGCTTCTTGTAGACTTCTGGCCAAGATGGAAGCATATGTAGATACATTTTTCCTTCTCACACAACCAAAAGAAGGGCAACAACAAATTTTAAAACAAAAAATAACCAGAACTGCCAGAAAATAGAACTGTATAGAAGTCTGACAACCAAGGAATTGAAGAACATTCTTTCAGACTGGTAGGAAGGGTGGAGATGGACAGCCAGAATGATGATGCATGGCAAGGCAGCAGTTAGAGGACTGGTTGGGGGCTCCCAAATTTGCATGCAGATAAACAAAGAGGAACAACTGGGAAGTGAGAGGGACCATGCAAACCAGTGTTCCAGCATGGGGAAATAAAGCCTCAAAGCCTCAGGCTGGAAAAACTGGTGGGGGTTGTAGTGGTGGGAGGAACTCCCAGCCTCACAAGACAGTTTGTTGGAGAAGCCCACAGGGTCCTAGAATGTACACAAACTCACCTACACAGGAATCGGCACCAGAAGGGCCCAATTTGCCTGTGGGTAACAGGGAAAGTGACTGAAAGCTGGCTGAGAGCTGAGCAAGCAGCATTGTTCCCTCTTATAAACCTCCCCAATATATAACAACACAGGTAGCAAAGTGTATTGATCCACCATGGGGAATACCTAAGACTCCCCCTTACTATGTAATAGGAACACTGAGAGAAAAAAATATGGTCCAAATGAAAGAACAGATCAAAGTCCAAAATAGAACTAAGTGGTGAAGCAATAGCTAAACTATGAGATGCAGATTTAAAACACTGGTAATCAGGATACTCACAGAAATAGTTGAATATGGTCACAAAAGAGAGGAACAAGTGAAGGCTATGCAAAGTGAAATTAAAAAATATATATAGGGACCCAACAGTGAAGTGAAGGAAACGAATTCAAATCAATAATGAAGCAAAAGGAAGAAATAAACATTCAACCATAACAGAATGAAGAAACAAGAATCCAAAAAAATTAGGAAAGATTTAGGAACCTCTAGCACAACTTTAAGTGTTCCAACATCTATATCACAGGGGTGTCAGGAGTAGAAGAGGAAGAGCAAGAAATTGAAAACTTATTTGAAAACGTAATGAAGGAGGACTTCCCCAATCTGACAAAAAACATAGACTTCTAGGAAGTCCAGGAAGCTCAGAGAATTCCATAAAAGTTGAGTCCAAGGAAGCACACACCAAGGCACATCATAATTACATTACCCAAGATTAAAGATAATGAGAGAATCTTAAAAGCAGCAAGAGAGAGAGTTCTGGCCAAGATGGAGGATTAGGTAGAAACCCTTTGCTTCCTCACACAACCAAAATGAGGATAACAACCAATCTAAAAACAATGAACAACCAGAAGTCCTAGAAAATCAAATTGCATGGAACTAAAAAAAGCAAGGAGTTAAGTAAACATTCACCCAGACCAACGGTACCACAAGGCAGCAAAGAGGATTGCCTCACCCAGGTGAATACCTAAGTCCCCATCCTTCTACAGCAGAACAGGTGTGCTCAGACAAAGAAACATGGCCCAAATGAAAGAATGGATCAAAACTCTAGAAAAAGAACTAAGTGACAAAGAGATAGACAACCTATCTGATTCAGAGTTCAAAACACTGGTAATCAGGATGCTCACAGAACTGACTGAGCTTGGTCAAAAAAATGAAGGAACAAATGAAGGCTACCCAAAGTGAAATAAAGCAAAATATAGTGGGAACCAACAGTAAAGGGAGGGAAACAGATTCAAATCAACAATTTGGATGAAAAGAAAGAAATAAACATCCAACTGGAACACAATGAAGAAAGAAGAATTCAGAAAAATGAGGAAAGGTTAAGGAACCCCCGGGACAACTTCAAACATTCCAATATGTGAATCATAGGGGTGCCAGGAGAAGAACAAAATCAAGAACTTGAAAACTTATTTGAACAAATAATGAAGGAAAACTTCCACAATCTGCTGAAGGAAATAGACTCCAGGAAGTCCAGAGAGTCCCAGAGAAATTGGACCTAAGGAAGAGCACACCAAGACACTTCATCATTAAGTTACCCAAGATTAAAGATAAAGAGAGAATCTTACAAGCAGCTAGAGGACAGGAGAGAGTTACCTACAAAGGAGTGGCCATAACGATGTCAGCTGATTTCTCAAAAGAGATGTTATAGGCCAGAAGGGGCTGGAAAAAAGTATTTGAAGTCATGAAAGGCAAGGACCTACATCCAAGATTACTCTATCTATCCAGCAACACTATCATTTAGAATGGAAGGGCAGATAAAGTGCTTCCCAGATAAGGTCAAGTTCAAGGAGCTCATCATCACCAAGCCCTTATTATATGAAATGTCAAAAGGACTTATCTAAGAAAAGGAAGATGATCAAAATTGTAAACAGTAAAATGATAATGAACTCACAACTATCAACGACTGAACCTAAAAAAAAATGAAAAGAAAAACTAAGCAAACAGCTAGAACAGGAGCAGAATCAGAGAAATGGACATCATATGGAGGGTTTTCAGTGGGGAGGGTGAGGAGAAGAGTGGGGGGAAGGTACAGGGAATTACAAGCATAAATGATGGGTAGAAAATAGAGGGAGATTTAAGATATTATGGGAAATGGAGAAACCAAAGGACTTGGTACAACAAGTACCAAGGGTATAAAGGACATGGGTTGTATTACTTGTACAACCCATGGACATGAACTGAGGGGGGAGAATGCTAATGGGAGGAAAGTGCACAGCAGAGGGGAATAATGGGGAGAAAAAAATGGGAAAACTGTAATAGCATAATCAATGAAATATATTTAAAAAATAAATTATAGCTTCTTGCATCCTTTATTTGGTTGAGAAATCTGATTCTTGTTTCATTTTTTCCTCAGTTTTATTGTGATATAACTGACATAAAATTTTTATAAGTTTAAGGTGTACGATGTGTTGATTTGATGCAATTATATTTTGCAATACGAATACTATCACCATGGCATTAGCTACCACTGCTGTCATGTCACATAATTACCATGTCTTTTTTTTGTGATGAGAACATTTAAGATGTACTCTCGTGCCCTGACTGGTGTGGCTTAGTGGGTTGGGTGTCATCCTGTAAATTGGAAGGTTGCTGGTCAGTGTACATGCCTGGGTTGTGGGCTGGATCCCCAGTTGGGGGGTGTGCACCAGGCAACCGATTGATGTATTTCTCATACATTGATGGTTCTCTCCCCTCTCTTTCTTCTTCCTTTCTCCTCTCTGTAAAATGAATAAATATTTAAAAATTCTACCCTCAGCAACTTTCAAATATGTAATACAGTATTATTAACTATAATCATTCTCCTGCACATTAGATCCTCAGAAAGTACTCATCTAATAACTGGAAGTTTATACTGTTTCCCAAATTATCCTTATTTCCTTCCACCTTTCAGTGTCTGGTAACCATTCTATAATCTTTTTCTGTGACTTCAACTTTTTTAGATTTCACCTATGTAATATCATACAGTACTTAAATCTTTATCTGCTGACTTTTCTAACTTAGCATAATGTCCTGAAGGTTCATCCATACAGGGACTGTGTATGAATCCATGGCAGGATATTCTTGATATATTCATCCAGCTTCTTTTAAATTAGATGTAATAATTCTGCATCAGATGATATATATTACAGTTTGTTAGGTTTCTTTTGAGGTAGTTGCACTCTTTGAGTGTCCAGGAGTGTATATTTAAAAGGGGCCAGGCTCCACTCTATCAGTTCTGTTGAATTTAAAGAGAGGAGAGGAGCCATCTTGTCAGGAAAGTTTGAGCTCCACAAACCACTGATGACCCCTCTGGTTTGCTGAAATTTTACCAGGCAACAGCCCCCGTCACTGTTTCACTTTAAACCCTTAGGGAAAAGCTACACTGGGAAGAGGCAGACCTCACAGGTTGTTATCCCTCAGCTCAAAGGCTTTGAAAAGCAAGTTGTTGAAGAGTTAAAACTTGAGGGTAGATGGGCTGTTAGTCCCTTTATTCCTCAATTACTAACCCTAGCAGGGCATATGGACTTCCCTGATTTTACCCGTTGGACAAATGAACTTGTGAGAACTGTTTCCATTGATTTCTACAGTGAAGAGATAAGGAAAGCATATCTTGAGAGGTGTGGGGAGGAGGCAGAATAGAACCTAAATTTTTCCACCAATCTATACTTTATTTGTATCTCTGGCTACTCCCAACCCCAGGCCAACATAATTTACTTTTCTAACTAATGTCTGAGACCAATTCAAGTCATACTTTCATTTTATTCTCAGAATTTTCTCTTGGTTTTTGGTTTGTGATTGTTTTTGGTGGAGGGAGCCAGCAGTAATTTTTGGTTTGCCATCTGGCCATCCATTTATACTTATTATAATGGCTATTATTTTTATTTATTTCCACAATGTTCTTTTATTCCCTCAATAATAATTATTTTTCTCTATGCTCCTTCTCCCTTTCTTCCTTTATTTTTTAATTTTAGATTAATAAATTTTATATAAAATTAAGTGATAAAATTTATATAAATAAGATTTTATTTTCCACCTTTATGATCAGGAAATTAGATACTCTACTTAAATTTTCTTATTGATGCAGTAGTTAGAGTTAGTTTTGACCAAATGACAAAACTTGAATAAATATAGTTTTTAAAAAGTCCAGGTAGAATATTAATATATTGGATGACTAGTATTAAGCTATCCATTCCCCCCAAGATTAACCTATTCATTTAACAAAATCTCAATCCAGATCCCAGGAGATGTTCTTGAAGAAATTGCCAAGATGAATCAATAATTTTTATGGAATTGCAAAAGATCTACAAGAGCCAAAGCAATCTCAGAAAATAAAAACATGTTGGAGGAGTTACACACATGCTTTTAAGACTTATTATAAAGCTACAATAATTAAGACAGTTTAATATTAATGTAAGGATAGTATTACATTGGTGTAAGGATAGAGAAATAGATCAATGATATAGAATAATATTCAGAAATATACCCACTTATATATGTTTAATTGATTTTTGGTAAAAGCACTGATGTAGTTCAGTCGAGGAAATGAAAATGTTTTCAAGTAATTGTATCTGAATGAATATTTTTATGGAAAGAAACTTTAAACTTTTCCTACATCATTCACAAAATTAATTCATGATATGTCATATACTTCAAACATGAAAGAGCCATAAAGCCTCTAGAAGAAAATAGGAAAATATCTTTGTGACCTTGGAGTTTGGCAATGATTTTTTCGACAGGAAACAAAAATACATTGATTTTGACTTTATCAATATTAAAAAATTCTATTCATTAGACTGCTTATATATGAGAAAGTATGCCTATTTAGAACATAAAGTACTTCCAATCAACAATAAAAAGAGAAACAACCCAATAAAGTGTACAAAATACATGAGTAGACATTCACAAAAGAAGATATATTAATAGCTAATAAGCACATGACAGTGTTGTCCATATCATTAGTCAGCAGGGAAATGAAAGTGAAAACCAACCACTAGAATGGCTAAAATTAAAAAAAAAAAAAAAAGGCTGGGGTTGGGGAAAATGGTAGTGGGTAAAGGCGGAAAACTACTTGAACAACAATAAAAAAAAGCTAACTCAAGTGTTACCGCATCTGAAATTCTCATTCAATGCTGGTAGTAGTGTGATGGCTTAATAACTTTAGAAAACTGTTAGGCAGTTATATATTCATAAATTTACTGTGTAACACAAGGAACTCTGTTCCTATGTATTTACCCAAGAAAAAATGTATGTCTCCAAGGATCTTACCTCATATACAGGAATGTTTATAGCAACCTTACTCATAACCATAATCCCAAAGTGTAAATAACCCACATGTTCACCAAGAGTAGAAGAGATGAACAAGTTGTTTTTATGTTCATGTATGTGGTACTACTCAGCAATAAAAAAGAACACACTACTGATACACAACATAGATGAATTTCAAAAACATTGTGTTCAGCAAAAGAAACTAAACACAAAATAATAATTTATATAAGTGTATTTATATGAGGTTCAGAAAGGTAATACTACTCTTGGGTAGGAGAAATCAGAATAGGGTTATCTCTTGGAGGAGAGGAATTGACTGAGAAGGGGCATGAAGGAACTTTCTGGGGTAAGGAAGATGTTTTACATCTTGCTTGAGTGGTAGTTACATGCTTGCATACAATTGTCAAAAGTTCATTGCACTGAACATTTAAGATATGTAAATTTTATTTTACATAAATTATACCTTAATCCACCCTCACTCACAATACTTTGGGGAAAAAAATCCAAGTGTGTAATCAAAGGCTGAAGATAACAAAAACCTAGAGGCTATCTTTTTTTTTCCACCATGCAGCAAGGTAGTTTATGTTTTTGTGTATTTTATATAGTGTGAATTTAGAGTTAATAATATACTACTGCTTTCTTTCCTCATAATTTTTCTTCCACTTAAGATATTTCATTCAAAATACATTTTTTTCTGACCAAACTACCTTTATGGTTCATTTGAATGAGTGTCTCTTCTGGTACATTCTTTTTTATTTTCTATTTTCTTTGCTGATTTTGCCTTTGTCTTGATAAATACTTTTGCTAGATATACAATTTCAGATTGCTTGTTATATACTGTGAGTATGTTTGGATATCATCTCATCTCCTGGTTGCTGTTGATAAGTCAGCTTTTTAAATAGTTGCTCCTTTGTAGGCAACATATTCTCTCATTTCTACTTTTTTGTGTTCTGCAAGTTCATGATGATATTATGTAGGTGTGAATTTTTAAAAAATTTATTCTGATGCTTGAGATTTCTTAGATATCCTGGATCTCAGGCTGGTATCTCTCACCAACTCTGGAAAATCTTAGCTATTTTACCTTGATCATTTTTCTCCTCCTCTTTTACTTTTTCTTTTCTACTGCAACTATGGACATATGACAGACCCCTACATTCTATATTCTCTGGCTTTTAATGTCTCTTATGCATAGTCCAGCTTTTTGTTGCTCTGGACTGAAATTCAGAAAATTTCTGAAGGTTTCTTCATTATGTCTAATCTGCTGTGGGAGCTATTCTCTGAGTTTCAATATCAAATATAACTTTCATTTTTAAAAGCCCTACATGTAATTTTTTCAAGTAGGTTTGGTGACTTAGTTTCCTACCACACATTTTAAATTCTGCTTTTATTTCTGTAAATATATTATATTTAGTCTGCCCGATTATCCAAATATTTCAAATTATTCCAAGGCCGATTCGGTTAGTAATGGTTTCTATAGACATATGCTCAGAATGCCTTGTTTACTTGTGCATTTTATAATTTAATTTTTGCCATGATCTCCTATTTTTTAGAATTTTGTCCTTTAAAATTCTTTAAGTCCTGTGTCGAAGGTAGGTTGGTTATTCCAGTTATTCCAGAGAGTGCTCTGTTTGTTTTTATCAAACACCTGAGATATTACTTACCTAGGATCACTTTAAACTGAAGTATTGGCTGAAGCTTCAATGAACTTGGACTAAAAGCTATGTGAAGATCAACTGCTGGTTACAGATTCTCAAGGGACTTGACTTTTCCACATTGTGTAAAGGTTTAAAAACAGGCAAACTGCCCCCCTGTTTCCAAGGAGAGGGGTGAGTTTACTTCTAGTTTATCCCTACATGGAAAGTATAGCCCCTGGGGGTACTGTCTTTATAAATGGGGTCTCATATCAGACTCTTCAAATTTAAATAGACCTTAGTCCTTATCTTCTGTGTCCTTCAATTCACAAGGTCATGAAAACTGAAGCTTAACTTCACCGGGTGAAGCAAATGCCCTCAGTTGGAAGCTGCCTCCATGCTCTATTTACTTTCCTGAGTTCCATCATTCAGTTAGTTTTTGGCCTCTGAAAATTTATTTCTTGCCAGTTCATCACCACATTTACATAGACAAGAAAGCATGTATCTAGCATCTTTAATTGTTTTCACCAGAAAGGATTGATCCAGGTAGCTAGCTAGTCTATCATCAGAAACGAGTCCTGTATTTATGTTTTATCTCATTTTAAAAATGTTTATATTATGTATGTTTTAAAATGCACATGGTATGTTAATATAGTTGTATAGTATATGCATTTAATTCATAAATATATAAATAAATGTAAACTTTTCAGAAGTACATGCTCAGAAATGTTTATGGCTTGGGTGTGCAATAAGAAAGTTTGGAAGAACCCGTCTTAGCTTCACGAGATGGACCATCATTTCCCTCTTAACACGTGGGGAGGTGGCCACAGCAGAAAAAAGGCTCACAGGGCCTCCAATGTCTTAGAGATCTCCAGGCTTCTCTCTTGCTTTCTTGTTATGTGGCAGATCCTAGGAAAATTATCCAAATGTGAAAGGTTATTTTTAATTTTCTGAGTCTTGAAAGCTTCCTGGGGAGGTGTGCTTGTTATTTTACATCATCCTGTGTATCCAGTGGCACGTGAGACCTGTGATGCCGACTAGGGATGACCTGGCTGATTGGTACTGGTGCTGCGTATACCAAGCCAGCAGCTCAGGCATCTGTGCCTGCAACCCCCCTCCACTGCAGTGCCCGTGGATGGTCTCTCTTGAGAGAAACCTCTTTCACTCTAAAGGAGACTTTTATATTGGATATGAAGCTTTTGACAGAGAATTACCTGCTTTCATTCAACTGTTAGGAAAGAAAAAAAGGGCAAAGAAAGTGTCCTTTCTTTTCTTGGCAAAGAAAGTTGGTTTTGCCAGTTGCCAGCTAATGTGCTGGCTTGAAAGAGCAACAACCTCATTAGTGAACTACTATCTCCTACTTAATGACAAACTCCACTCATTTGTTTCCTTAAAAAATGGTGTCATTGATTAAGTATGGCCATTAGTGACCATGAATAAGTGTATCTGTTCACCCTTCAAAGATATTTGTCATTTGTATCTTATGCTAGGAAGCAAAAACAGATAGTTCTTTGGCTAATTTATATGTTTGCAAGGTGGTTTCAGAGTTCTAAATAATAGTAATAATTAAGAAAGAAATTATTTAAATATATCTGAGTTTAATAAATAGATCTATTTGTAACCTCTAAACTGGAAGCAGTGCTACCTTTTAGCTAAATTACATACAGAATCTACTGGCAGTGCTCGTTATTCAGGACACAATTCACAAGCATGTTGACATCTCAGATAATATCTGACAATAACAAAGCGCTTAGAGAAAGATTCAAAGCCAAAGCAAAATATAGTCATGCCTCAATATCGTTGGGGGAAGGGTTTCAGGACCCTAGCAGATACAGAAACCTGTGGATGTTTCCTGAGAAGCCATGGATGCAACATGGTCCCCAGATGTCGAAGAAACTGAGAGGCCAAAGAACAAAGCAGACTAGTCCAGATTGTTAGTTTAAAGATTTTTAATAGGAAACGTACAGAAACACAGTCCTGGGCAGTACCAGGACAAAATGATCCCCATACTCCCTGTTCACCCCCAGACTACCTGTATTATAATACCCCTAAGAAAGGAACCTATGTACTCTGAAAGTAATGCAAGGGTGATGGAGGGGAACAAAGGGACCGTATACTGGGGGCTTTGGCACCAGTGTGATTTAAAAGATAGATAACACTGAGGGTACCTTGCCCTGGAGGAAGGACTAATGGTGGAAGAAGGATTAATGGCAGTTTGCAATTAACCTGGAGTCTCTGTACACATTCCAGAGTCCTTCTGTGCAGATGGTGGGAGGTGGGGATTGTAAGGAGAGGCTGGAGGGCTCAGGTGGATGAGTTTTAAAATGGAGTAAGCTTTTTGAAACAAAGTCATCTCTATCTGCATAGCAGATGCTCAAGTCCCCTATATAAAGTGGCATAGTATTTGCATATAAATCATATTTGCATACAACACATGCAAATCCTCCTGTACACTTTAAATCATCTCTAGATTACTTACAATAGCTAATACAATGTAAATGCTATGTAAATAGTTGTTGTATTGTTTAGGGAATAATGACAAAAAAGTCTACACCTTTAGTTTAGATGCAGCCATCATAGGCTGCTAACTAGAGTACATGTCAGCAAAAATGTAACACTTGAAATAATACTTTTGATCTATGGTTGGTAAATCTGCAGATGCAGAACCCACAAATACAAAGGGTTGATTGTATACCACACCAGTTTGGGAACCTAAAACCGAAGTCAAATGCTAATTTTTACCAAAAAAATCACAGTTTTGTATTTTAAAAGTTGAATGAATTAGGTTGGATTAAAACACAAGCCTGTGTATTATAAAAATAATTGAATTGGGATATCAAAATATCAGACTGAACCAAATCAGAACTGCATATGTTCTTGACTGAGGCAATAGGTGTCTCTTTTATAAACAAAACTGGACTTTTTGAGAGGGAATGGCAGTTATAAGAACCACAGGATTAGCCATTAGAGTAGAGGTACAGATGTGCCTACAATGACAAGCTCCTTGATCCTTCTCAGGTGACCATGACCTGTCACTTTTCCTTTAGCACAGCTTATGTGTCTCTGTTGGGTGTTTCTACAAAGATGTCCTTGGCTGAATTGAGAGCTGGTCATTGTAGCCCAGTTGGGACTAATCGAATGAGGGGACCAAATCAGTTGGACTGACTATGTCATAGACCACTTTTAGGAGTGCCACTGAGTCACCATCCTGCTAGCTGTGCTTTTCATGAATGGATGAGGAAACATTTGCAAATGACATAGCTTCAGAAGTCCCATCAGCTGTGCTGTCTTTTCTGGGCGAGCCTGATTGCTTTTGGCTTTGCCCGGTACAGTGTTTCCCATTAAATCAGCCTTTCATCCACAAGGGTATTTATCATGTGCCATTTTGAAAATAAAAGGGATGGGAAGCAATCATCCAGCAAAACTGTAAAACATTTTATTATCCGGGATGGTGAGGGGACAGGTTTGACATACAATGCTGGGAGATGCAATGGCTGAACAATGTGGTACCAAAGTGTGATTTAATGAAGCCTGGAGGATTTAGTTCAGTCAGAAAAGTTCCACCCTGCCTTGGAAATAGGTGAAGTGAGCTGTCGTGAGCACCTGAATGAGCAGGTTCTCACCAGGTAGGCTTTGGCCAGTAGCCTCCATTTATCCTGCTATGCTAGACCATGATTGTCAGGGAGACTTTAACATTGGAAACTTCTGACTGATTTAGTGGACCCCAAACTTGGCACAACTTTCTGGTGGTTTCTGTTTTACAAGGCCAGCAGTTAATCCAAAAAAAGTCTGAATTCGTTTTCCTCCATATTTTTTGATTGCCAGCTGAGAGCTGGATGCTATCAACTTGCTTTTGAAAAAATTTTATTTCACTGGAATTGAGATTCTTTGCCCTCTGATAAATGGCAGTGTGCCATTTTGGGCAACATTTTTGTTTCCTACTTTTCCAGAGGAAAAACTCATTAGCAGATGGTGTCTGGTCATCAAGTCAATCATTTTCTTTGGATTTAATCATACACATCTTTCTGATTCAGCTGAACTAAACCTACTTGTTAAACTTCATTATTGTGTTGGCACAACCTCAGCCTTGAGTTAAAACATAAGACATTCATGAACAAGTTCAAGCATCATTTTATCTTTTTCATTTAAGTGGATGTGTTTGTTGCATATTTACCCAGTAACTATGGTATACTTGGTCCCATGAGGATGTGGAAGAGTGAAAAGCCCCAACTCCTGTCTTGAAGGGGCTGATAATTTAGAAGGTGAGATGGGGCGCACACATGAAGAAATAAACAACATTATGTTATTAAATAAGCTATAGGTTTTGATGGAGATGGCCTTAGCCTAGTCTAGTATGGTGATTTTCTAATACATTGCACCATAGAATAACCTGAAAAACTTAAGAAAAAGATAAATGTTTAGGTTCTGTTTTAGTCATTTGGAGTTGATATAATAAGATTATTTTTTCCTGGGTGGCTTAAACAACAATCATTTATTACTCATGGTTCTGGAGTCTGGGAAGCCCATGACTAAGGTGTCAGCAGATTTGGTGTCTGGTGAGGGTCCACTGCCCATTCATGAGGGTTCCACACTGATGACCAAATTATCTCCCAAAGGTCATACCTCCTAATACCATCGCATTAAGGGTTAAAATGTTAAAATATGAAACTTTAAGAGGGCACAAACATTTACTCCATAAGAGGTCCTCACACCAGAGACCCTGATTCAATGACTGTGGGGGGGCTGGGCACTGGTACTGGGGAAACTTGCCAGGTGATTCTATGATTCTAATGTGCTGTAAGGATGGTGAACTGATGGTCTAGGGGACAGATAACTATTAGGGTGCATTTAAAAAAAACTTTAGGTCCTTACATAGACATAAGCACAGGGAGGCTGCCAAAATGAGAAGACAAATAAACATGGATCAAATGAAAGAACAGATCAAAACTCCAGAAAAAACAAACAAACAAACAAACAAACAAAATGGTGATAAGCAATCTATCAGATGCACAGTTCAAAACACTGGTTATAAGGATGCTCAATGAACTTAGTGAGGACCTCAATTGCATAAAAAAGATACAGTAAAAAATGAAGGATACACTAATTGGAATAAAGAACAATTTACAAGGAAACAGCAGTATAGTGAATAAAGCTGAGAATCAAATCAATGATTTGGAATAAAAGGAAGCAAAAAACAACTAAGCAGAATAATAATAAGAAAATAATAAGCAGAATAATAAGAAGAAAAAAGAATCCAAAAGAAAATAAGGACAATGTAAGCAGCCTCAGGCACAACTTCAAGTTTTCACATCATAGGAGTACCAGAAGGAGACAAGAAAGAGCAAGAAATTGGAAATCCATTTGAAAAAAATAATGAAAGAAAACTTTCCTGGTTTAGTGAAGGAAATAGAGATACAAGGTCAGGAAGAACAGAGAACCCCAAACAGGATGGATGCAAGGAGGTCCACTCCAAGACACATCATATTTGAAATGCCAAAGGTTAAAGACAAAGAGAGAATCTTAAAAGCGGTAAGAGAAAAGCAGTTAGTTACCTACAGGGGAGTTCCCATAAGACTGTCAGCTGATTTCTTAAAAGAAATTTTGCCAGTTAGAAGGGACTGGCAAACAATATTCAAAGTCATGAAAGCAGGGACTTACAGCCAAGATTGCTCTACCCAGCAAAGATATCATTTAGAATTGAAAGGCAGGTAAAGAGCTTCCCAGACAAGAAAAAGACTAAAAGAATTCATCATCACCAAACCATTATAATGAATGTCAAAGGGACTTATTTAAGAAAAATAAGATTAAAACTATGAACAATAGAATGGCAATAAATTCATATCTATCAACAATTGAATCTAAAAAGCAAACTAAGTAAACAAGAATAAAAGAGACAGAATCATGGATTTAGAGAGTTTTTTTGATGGTAGCCAGATGGCAGCTAGGTGTGGAGGAATGGGTGGAGAGGTGGGGGGATTAAGAAGTACAAATTGCTAGTTACAGAATAGCCACGAGGATGTAAAAGTACAGTATAGGAAATGGAGTAGCCAAAGAATTTATACTCATGACCCATGGACATGAACAATAATGTGGGGATTGCCTGAGGGAATGGGGGGTTCTGGGTGAAGGATGGCAAAGGGGGAAAATTAGGACAACTGTAATAGCATAATCAATAAAATATAATAAAAATAGAGCTATTTAGGTCCTATACTCAGGATTTTGCCCTTCTCCAGATAAATAGAAGCTTTCCCATCTCTACTCTAATAACTCCTTGTTCACCTCTCAATGATCACTTCCCTGTGATAATCTCTCTATAACTATGTTCTTTCCACATGGTTATCCCTCTGGGGCTAGGGACAGAGTTCTACTCATCTTGTATTCCCAGAGCTTGGCACAAAATGTTCCACAAATGATGGTTAAATGAAAGAATGAGCTGATTGACCTTGAACAAGATACATGAATATTCTGCTTAGGAGTCTTTGTCTCCAGGTTCATAAAGATGAGGGGAGAGAAGAATTATGTTGTAATTCTATGGGGCTATATTAGATATAGACGCCCTACTCTGATGACTTTGAAGCCATTTTAGAATAAAGGTAGCAAGAATTCTAGGCATTCTCCTGGACAAGTGAACCTTTGTTCTCCAACTTCACAGGTGAATTTTGATGAGATTGTAACAGAGCTGATGCTAGTTTAATGAGTCTACTAACATCACCTAAATGAGGTGGGTGACTTTTTAAAATAGTTGAGAACATAGCTAGAACCCAGAGTCTGAGATGGAAGGAGCACTCCAAGGGGGTCACTTCAAGATTTTGGTAATGACCCAGGGGTGGGGGCTGGGGGGTCACAGGTCTCTCAATATCCCTTCCATCCAACTGGCATTGTTGAGCTCTAAGTTACTCTTCTGTCACAAAAATTCTCTTTTTAAACCCTCTTTGCAAATGCATTGATCTGTTTGCAGAGAAGGTCCAAGGGAATGTTTTGAATACTAGTATTTCTGAAAGACCAGTGCTTAGAACACATTTACAGTGACAAATTGACTATCATTGTCTTTTTCTTTTCTATGAATTCATTTAACTTTGTTTACATGTACCTCCCTCATTTTGCGCTTTGTGATAAAAATAGCACTCAAAACTCTAAGCCATGTATTCTAGATTCCAGGAAGGCTTCTTCTTCTCAGAAAACAATTTAGCTATTTAGTTGTCATAAATTTTGTGCTATGAGATTCTGAAGTCCAAGCTCACTTGTTTGTTTGGGGTTGAGATCCCAGAAAGAAGCCTCATGAAATGTCTTCATCTGACCTCTGCTTTTTGAAGCTGAGGCTGAGTGCTGACCTCCCTCAACTATTGCTGAGGAGCAGCAGATATTCTACCTTATGTTTAATTATCAGATTTTCTCCTCTAAGATAAAAAATGCCTAAAATTTTTTCAGGTGGGAAAACTAAGGCCCAAGGATATCAAAGTCCTCCTTCACATTGTGTTGTGTCTTTGAAGTGGGTCTTTCCCCAGGTGCCTCTCATCTGTTTAGCTGGGAAAAAACATGAGTTTAGACTATCATTAGGAAAATTGATATCATTTAAATGTGAATTAAATATTCCCCTCTTGTAAACTGCTCTGGAGAGAGAACAAAGGAAGTGTCACATGATGGTGGTTAATACAAAGGGACTTTTTTCCCCTGGTGTAAATGGTAACCAGTAATAAGAAAGGCAATTTTGTGAAGACAGTGGGGCATAAGCAGCAACAGTAATTTCAAGAACTTTGAGAGAGATGTGTGGTTAGACATGAATTGGTCCCCAAAACATTAGGCTAGAGCCAGTTCCTAATGTCACTGCACTCTAACTTCTACCTTTAGGTCAGGGTGATTCTGCATGTCAAATCCTGAATTTAAATAAATGTGAAGCTCTGTTGGAGAAATCTCACTCCTCTTTGCAGCCACAGCTGGGCAGCCACCAGAGAGTTTTCAGGCTAGACATGTTTTTCCCCAACATCTGTCAGCTTATTTAAGTCAGAGCTGCAAATGAACAGTGTAATACCCAAGATCATTATCTGGATTTGTGACACTCTCTCCCTCTTCTCCTTGGAGGATTTAGGATTCAAAATGAAAAACAACATTTGTAAGGGATCAGGAGAGGGAGGATTTTTGTCTTTATTATTATTACTATTAATAATACATTTTCATTAACATGGTTTTAGTAGTATGGAACAAGAGAAAAGAAACATGGCCCTTTTCAAGACAACATGTTCCTCAGTGTCTTTTGCATAAGGTGCTGTACCTTTGACTCATTCAATCCAAGATAAGCCTATTAATTAAGCATTAGTTTAACAGGTGCTGTCTACACAGATGTAATTTTTTGCTTGGAGCTAAGTGAAAACTTACAGATGTGCTCTGGGTTTGGCACTTTTTTCACAACATGGGAAAGATGTGGTCTGTGCCTCAGGTAGGAGAGAGTTAATCCACTAATCAAGTCAACAATTATTTATTGAGTGCCTGCTTGGTGCTCAGCTAGGTGCTCAGCTAGGTGCTGTAGGGGATGCATGATGAGGAGAGCTTACACCATTAATGAGGAAACATGACTTACATTACAAGCAGCGTAGCACTGTAGATAGGGCACAGCATCTGGAGTTCTACAGCTTAAGAATGGTATGACCATGAACATTTTATTTCACATTGTAGGCATTTAGTTTCTTCTTATTAAAATAGAATATTGACACAGTTAACATTGTTGTAAGCATTAGCAATGACTTTGTAGAGCACCTGCCAAATTAGAGACACTGCAAGAACATTATTATGACATGAAACATATATACTAATTTAGTCATTGATAATACTTATTCAAATGCTCAGAGATGAGAGAATATAATGCTGGCCAGGACAAATGGATAAATGTTAGATATGACTGAATAAAATTGCTAGAAGGGATCTTAGAGGTTAACTGGTTCAACAAACATTCTATCAATGCAGCAACAAGGCTCAGACCAATTGACTTGCTCAGACTAGTGAATCCACTGTGAGCAGGATCCAGATTGACTGTCCACATAGGTTTGCTTGGGGAGCTGGTGCCATTTTATGTGGTGGTTCTTAAACTGGCAGAGTGTTAGGATATTTTATGAGCTTTTGAGAAAATAAGCTTTCAAGAGAGTCTGATTTAGCAGCTTGGAGTAGGCTTGGAATATGTTTGTTCATTGAGTTCCTGGCCTGTAGATCAGCTCCTTGATGTAGCATCAGAAGCACTGACCAGGGAGCTTCAGTCACAGTCTTCCTTCTACCTTGCTATATGACCTGGGCAGGCCAACCTTTCTATTCTTAGTTTTCTCATCTATCTCTTGAAGGGGTTGCATTGGTTGAAATTCTGGTCACCTCTATCTCTCATCATCACACCATTCTACCACTTCAGCTGAAGCTAGACTAAAGTTTAGACAGGATCTGGCTTTCAGGTGGGGGGAAGGCTGAGAGTGTTAGAAGGAAGGTGAAACTGTGCAATGAGCCTGGAGGGGAGGAGGTTTTTTGTGGGGAAGGAAATGGAGACCTGGTGATATGGCTAACAAAGGGCATCAGTATGGACATCTCTGTGGGTTGGGGATGAGCTTTAGGCATCATTCTGAAGAGGGAACACTTCCCAAACTGTGTTATGTAGAACATGAGGCCTTTGAGATGCTCTGAAAGGGAACTCTGTTAACAAGTTTGGGAGATGCTACATGCTGTATCATAGTCTAGGAGATTCATAATGAAAGCATACCAAAAGCTCTGAGGGATCATAGGGTACTTAAAAAAGAACCTATTAATTAATGTTGCAGGGAACATGTTTGGGGAAACAAGGTTTTAGGAAACAAGGAATCATTAGAAGTTCTGGGCTCAGCTTTAGAACTGGGAAAGTGATCATTAGAATGCTTATGAACAGCAGGAAATGAACCAGGACTTTTCAACTTAAAGAAGAGAAACCTCACACAATACCTTTTTAGTTATATGAATTGGTATAATGAGGGACATGATTAATTATTCTTCATATTCACTGAGCATCAAGCCAGAGGGAATGAGCTCAATAGTTAGGCTCTATATTTCTGATAAGGAATATAAACTAGAATATTTCATTTAGGGAAACATGTAATTTCCAGAGTATCATCTATTTCATGTAATAAAATTAGGGATATAGCCTACATAACAACTCAGGTCCCCTGTATTTTTTTCTGTCTTTTTCAGAGATCCAATGACTTACATAAGAGCCACAGAGCACCCCAGTAGTCTAAACAAAGATCCAGCAGCTTATAGAACTGTAGATTTGAAAAGAACCCAACATCTGGTCTAACTTCCCACCAAAGCAAGAGTATCGCCTGCACCACTCCTGCCCTGTGGCCCTGAGGAATATTCTGGGAACAACTCCAGTGCCTGGGAAATCATTACTTTTCTAGGCAGTTCATTTCATTTATGGATAGCTTCCATTGTTAGGAAGCACTGCCTTACCATGAACCAAAGTATGTTTCATCATACCTTACACGTTTTAGATCTTGTTATTTGTATTGGAATTCCACAGAATATACTTGTTTCATTTTTCCTTTAGGATGACTGAAGACAAATATCCCACATGCACTAATTCTTCTCTAAGACAAGTTGACCAAGTCCTTTAGCTACTTCTCCTAACACACGGTCTCTAGAACCTTCAGCCCTCAGAGAATATGGGTTGATCACCATGAAGTATAGCCTTTTGGGTCTGGGTGGAGTCTTACTGCAGAGAGGCCATGTGTACAGGGCAAGTCCTTAAGATGGAGCATTCAGACCAGCCCAACATATCTGCAAGGCTGGGCCAGCAGATCCATTCAGTCAATTTATGTGTGGAATCAAGAGACCGTAACATGAAACACACCCTAATGTAAAAAGTAAAAACATTAATGTTTTGGCAGTTTGGCAGGTTAGTGGGCTCTTAAGAAAGGGCACTGTGGGAGGGTGTTCAGAGTTAGAAAGGGTTAGACCTGTAGTTTTCCAAATTACTGAGAGTAATGCCAAAGCTGTTTTGTCAACTATATCAATGGGGTGAAACGTGGAGGTGCAAGAGATGTCCCAGCAGCTTCCCATATTGCATCTTTATCATAGCAGTTATACAATCATTTGGGAAGGTGATAAGACATCCTTCATGGATTAGGCAGGGGTGACTCAGTGATTTAAAAAAATGCTGTTCATGATTCTCACTGGGATCACGCTTGTCCCTCACGCCTCACCAGCCTGGAAATATGAGGCAGATTTTATTTATCTGTTCAGTTCTTTTCTATTTCAATGAAGAATTGCATTAATCAGATTTTGTTGTTCAGCAATCATGTCCTACAGTTAACAGAAATACTTTTTTCCACATAAACCACCACCAAGGTCTTCCTTACATGGCAATTTTTATTGAGTCTATTTCTATTACTCAATTTAATTTCTGTTGAGTCTAAATTCAGGATTTTACATTTGTCCCTGCTGCATTTATTTTATTGATAGGACCTTATTTATATTTTTCAGATAGTGTTTTCTAAAGTGCTAGGTATTCCTCTTATCTTGGAATCATCTTCACTTTTGATAAACATGCCTTTCATTTCTTCTTCATAGCCTGGGAATGTGCCCATCAGAAAAGGATCAGGGGGAAAGTTTTGTAGCATGCTATGAGAGACTTCTCTATATTGAACCCTTTAATCCACTGTTTGAATTAGAATGTCAAACCAGCTATTTATTCACAGAATAGGAATGTTCTCAAGTATGTGTTTCTCCATTTTATTCACAGGGAAATCAAGAAGGACTATTGAAATGGTTTACCAAGATCAAGATACATTGTGTGATAATTTGATTTTTTCTATTTGATATTCATAGGAACTTGAACTTGATGGGAAACTAAAAGTGCATTTTGCCAGATAAGGCCATTGCTGTCTCTGGTTGATATAGGTCTTGCCCTTCCAGTCTCAGGCATGCTCAACAGATCACATTGTAACAAGCAATAACCTCCTTTCACAGCATGCATTTCAAATTCTATAAGCAGTTTACAAGTCTCCAGTTAGCTGGTTTACCTTTTTAAACTTGTCTTTCTTTGAGTTACCCCCATGCTCCAATTTTCTTAATAAGACATGCTCTCTAAACTTCTGGTACTCACACATTACTTCTGCTTTCTGGGCTTACTTATTTCTTCCTTTTGTTTGACTAGCTTTTACTCATCCTCTAGCTTTGATCTAACTTTCCTGAGGAAGCCAGACTTGATCCCCCAAGAATGGATTAGACATCCTTTCCACATTCTCCCAGAGTTTATCCTATGGTAGCACCTGCCACTCAGTGGTCCTTGCTAATGAGCCTTTTTCCCCAGTTGACTGTTAACTCCTTGAGAGTGGGAACTGTGTCTGGTACATAGCAGTCTCTCAATAATTCAGTTACAAACTATAGGCTACAGCCTCTTCGGGTGCTAAAACATAGAGCATTCTGAAAGATTTCAAGGTCCTTTGTCAATATTTGGAGGGTGGCCTTGAGCAAGTCATTGTCTTTTTAGAGTTTGGTTTATCTGTGAAATAAAAATGATCCCTATATCTTTAGGCTAATGCAAAGAACATTCACTGAAAACAGTCACTTTGATCTAGATCTGTTGAGTCTTGGGAAAGGTGTTTAAACCCATTCATTTCTCTTAGTCTCAGTTTCTTTATTAGGTAAGATAAAGACGCTAAACTCTGAGCAGTGGGTAAGTGTGAAGTCAGAGACAGACAGGCAGCTGTTGAGTAAGTCACTTTGTGCCTTGGTTTCATTCTTTACAAATTCTTCATTACTTGGCTGCCATCTTGTGAGAACTAAATGAACTAATCTCAGTAACTAGGGGAGAGGATAAAAATATATTGAGTGCAAATTCTGTATTAAGTACATTCATAATGTCATAAAACTTTATCCTCCCAACTGATACGTTTGATTTTAGACATCTCCATCTTATAGAAGGAGGAAATGGCTCAAGGTCACACTGTTCATGGCAGAACTGGCTTCCCAGTGTGACTCCAGAGCCCATGCCTGTCTCATTTCTGTCTCTGTTGTTTCCTTTATTCAGCTCCCAGCACTGGACCTTGCATGAAGGCTCTTTTCACCTTTTCAGGCTCAAGTCTGGTTGTAGGACCTGCTTCAGCCCCAGGAAGGTCTGCAAGTGGAACAGGGTCTGGCGGGAGTCTGCTGGAGTGGTTAGCTGGCTTGAAGCCCTGCTCATGATCTCTCTCTGGAGGGAAAGCAGACACAGAGGTGTCCAGGCAGTGTGTACAGTTTATAAAAAGCCATCAGGAGCACTCTCTGGGGATTGTAGTCATTTATTCACACTTTTTCCTTGTAAAATGTTACTGACTGTTTTACACCAAGGGCAGTTTATCCTAAATGGGATGTACAGGCATTCAATTCACCTCTACTTTCTGCCAACTCTGCTTTTTCTCCACCTTGCTTCTGAAGTTATATATGGTTCTGAGAGAGGAAGCCATTTTCTATCTGAGGGGGGAAAAAGAGCTGACAGCTTTAAAGAGAAAACTTCCATCATAAAGAAGAACGTTTGGTTGGAGAGCTAATGCCTTTGTTTTAAAACATGGACCCCTGCTTCAGTGGTGTTACAACCTTCTGAAATTGACCTCATTTCTGGTCAGGTGCTAAGAACTTTACGGGGATGATCAGCATCAGTGCATCTGTGAGGGCAAAATGGAGGATAGCTATGATAAGCTCCACCTCTTAAATGGGAAAATTGAGGCTCAAAGAGGTTAAATCACCTGTTCAAGATAAGAATGGAAGGCTGCTGGGGCAAACTGGGGTTAATGGAGAAAGAGAGAGGGAGGGTGCACCTCTTGGCTAGATGCTCCCCTTTTCATCCCACCCCTACTCCCAGCTGTCTTGTGTACTTGTGCCCAGTTTGTGACACTAGTATTGTTGTGCTTGACCTACAGATGAGAAGACTGAGTCTCTGTGACATTAGCTATTGGCTAAAAGTCACACACTTTGTTATTGCAAAGCAGGTCTCATGCTGAAACCCTGTGTCCAGACCCTCCAGCTACCTTCATTAGTAACCGCCACTCGCCTGCCCCAGCTCTCAGAGAGAATCTAAATATAATGGATGGCTGCTGCAGAATGCCAGGATATTTTAATTTATAGAAAAGAATAATGGGGTTCAGGTGAATGCCCTCTTCTGTATATTCTCTCTGGAATGAGGCTTAGTTTTATTGTCCTTTCACTTCCCGTTAGTTCTAGCTAAAGTGGTTCCATAATGACATATAAACCCAAGCATGAGTAATTGATGGCAGCCTCAGGAGCTTGAGCAGGATAAAACCAGACTGACTAGAATCTCCAGGGTGAAGAATTAACATTTATTGGTTTAGTGAAATGAATTTATGTCCCAATAAAGCGAGTTATGGACTAGACAGTGATTTAATGATGTGTTTTCTGTGAAAAGAGCAAATATGAACTTCTGGGTCTGGGTTAGATTGTAATTGATATGCCACTAACTAAATCAGTTCTTCAGATATGTTCATAAAAGTCTACAAAACTTCTTTAATCCATGAGATTTGTGTTCTACCCATTCTGTCAATGGAGTTAAAAGTTGAAAGGGAATTGAATCAGCATCTCTAAAACCATGGACACTATATTTGTTCATTATTCCTACTAGATCAGGACTCTCAGCTCTCTGGGAAACTCAAAGAATGAAGATTGGGAAAAAAATGCTACCATGAAAAGAAAGAAACAAAATACTGAATGTAGATATATGCATGACACTCTTTAACTCCATGGGGTCCTTTCTCCAGGTCTGTAGGAAGACCAGGAGGAGGGCAAAAAATAAAAAGTTCCCCATTGTATGGAAGGTTAAAGCTTGCCTCTAAATATTTTCTTTGCTTCTTCATTCAGAGAACTGAGAAATTGTTTTTTTTTTATAATGAAATTCTCAGGGCAAAAACCTCATTCATTTTGAGTCTTTCCTTTTGTATCCAGTATCTGACTCATCTACTTTCCAAATATCTCCTGATTCTGGCCACTTCTCACCATCATCTCTGCCACCTCCCTTGTTCAGTCACTACCTTCTCTTTGCCTGGGCACATCAAAGGCACCCGAATTGATCTGCTTGTTTCTATTTCTGATTTTCTCTCCCAGCAGCCCCAACATATATTTACAGTCTGTTCTTAATACAGTAGCTAGAGGGGATGCTTTTAAAATAAAAGGTAGATCCTACTTTCTCTCTGCTCTGAACTATCAATGGCTTCCCATCTCACACAGAGAAAAGCAAAAGTCATTATCATGGCTCACAAAGCCCTGCACAGGCAGGCCCTCTCCCACCCACCCCTACTCTCTGACCTTATCCCCTACCACCTCTTCCTTGGCTCTTTCTGCTGTAGCCTCAGTGGCTTGCTTGCTGGTTCTGGAAAGCGGCAGGCAAGTTTCTGCCTTAGTGCTTCTGCTTGCATCACTCTTTCCCCAGGTATTCCTTTCCAATTTCATGTTTTTTGCTCACTTTCCCCTTCTCAATTGAAGTTCACACTGACTTTGCTATTTATCATTGTAATCCCTCCAAGGCCCTCAAATACTTCTGCTCAGACACCTCCATCTGTGCTTTTTCTAGAGCACTCATTACTTTTTGACATGCTATCTAATTATATTTTTGTTTATTTTCTGACACTCTTATTTGAAGGTAAACTCTGCAAAGGGCTGGAATCTGCCTGTTTTGTTTACTGATGCAGCCCAAAAGCCTAGGACAGTGCCTGGAATGTGGGAAGTGCTCAGTAAATGTTTGCTGAATGAATGAATGAATAAATGGTCTGCTAGAAGCCACCCTAAAATAGATTTAACACTGAAGTGAGAAATAGGGATAATTCAGTTTTGTTCTTACAGTTTGATATTTTTGCACACTGACTTTTGTTATATATTTTATTTTTTAATTTTGGAAAGTAAGATATATTGAATTGGATTGAAGCCATATTGTCAATGTCTATGAGATTTTGAGATCTTGTGCAAAAGACTTTAAATTAGATAAAGAGGATTTTTATTTGAGTAATTATTGTTAAATCTTATTTTATTAAATTATCTTAATATTTTTGAAATTTGAAACTAAATGGAACAACATTAGGAAAAACATACCCTCTTGTAATGTCACCATTGACACTGAAAGAATATTTGAGCACCCACTGGGTGCAGAGCAGTGGGAAAAAAGCCTCATTAAATATGTGGCACACACATCTGTGCTGCTGTGAGACCAGATGTTCTAGTTGTGGGAGTTTTATGTTTCCAGTACTTCTAAACAGGGGTATCAGATTCATGCATTTATATGAACTTTGTGAAGAGTGGCTGGTAAGTGTAAAATGTGGTCACACAGCAAAGAAAGCAACTGGGTCAGGTGGAAATATCCTGCAGCACTTGGGATGATTGTTTAAAATTATACTTTATCAGGCAAAATGCAGGCTATAGTTGTCATCCTAATCCACGTTGCATAGCACTGTGCAGCCTACAAAGCACTTGCTTATAATAGATTATCTCAAGTGTATAGTTTCTGGGAAAATCTTTGCCCAAACCGTTTTCTGTCCCAGAACAGTCTGCATGTAGATTTCAGTTCTGCAGCCCTGTAGGCCCATGTTTCAGTGCTGTGTGGATGAGGAGCCCCCAGAAGGAGCCCATACTTGTGAGGCAGCCACAAACCCAGTGCTGCATTGAGAGACCAGACTCTACCACCACACTGCCTGGTTTAAATCCAGGTTTGCCTCCAACTTGCTGTGATTCTTAGTGTCTCAGTTTAGTGATCTTAGAATGGGGTTAGTAATAGAAGCTCCTTATAGGGCTCTTATGGCAATAAGTAAATTTATAAATGGAGAGTGCTTATAGCAATTCCTGGCACCAGGGGACCGTCCCATGAAGTCCCACGAATACCAGCTGTTAGTATTAAGAAACAGTAAAAGGACCTGTTTGTTTCTCATCTCTCCTTGAATTTTTTGGTCAGAGTGCTAGAAAACTTCTCCTTAGAGTCACACCATTGGGTATATAATTTTAACATTGTTAAGGAACAGAACCTTATGAGAATCAGATGAAAAGTGTGGACCCCTTCTCCAGAACAGTGGGCATATTCACATGTATATACAATGTTGCCTACAATTTCAGGGGATTTATAGACTCCTGAAGTCCAGATTAAAAATCTCCAAGTTAGGGTATTGTGTTGCCAGAAGCTCAGATTAATTTATGTCTGGTTTGACCAATGCATGTAGCCTGTGACTACCCTGCTGTGAGTTATTTGCCCTGTCCCATCCAGAGCATGGAACATTGGAAGGACAGATTCAGGGATTGTGGTGTGTCAGTCCCCTGAGAGATACACAAGGAGGAACTTGAAGTAGATAGAGGGGACACAGACAATGGAACAGACACCAGATTTCTCAGTGTAATTACTCTCCTGGGGCACCTCTTCTCACTGCTTTCCAACTACCGACCTCTCCTCCAAAGCCAGGGTAAGCCTGACACTCTCTTCTCTTCTGCATCCTCCCAAACTTAAGTCATTTCTCCCTAGTGGCAGCTGGCTGCTGAGAACCCCAGAGCTGGAGAAAGATATCCTAGTGAAAATGAAGAAGATCAGAGCAGGGACTGGTGAGTGATCTGACAAAGACAATTACACCATGAAAACAGATCTGTATAATTAGATGTCAATATATGTATTCAAAACAGTGTCCAGGTATTCCAACTTCCCAGGGAGATGAAAGCTTGTGGTATCTCAAAGCAAGCATGCTGGTGCTTCCCAAGGACAGAGCAAGATCGTAGAGTGACAAGAGTTGCGTGGCATGGAATGGCTTTGGCACCTTCTTCCATACAGCTTGGAGGGGTATTCATATTTCTGTTGTGTGTCCCTTCCTCTTCTATAGCTTCCAAGTGTGGGCAGGGTGGTCCAGTGGTCACAGTTTTTTTTGTGGAAGTAGCAGCCCCATGGTTTGGGCACAGACCTGCTGTGGAGGAAAATGCTGATTCTCCATATTTTATCTGCTGCTAGAAGAGGATAATACAAGCTTTCTTTTGTTCTTCTTCTCTTGGGGACTTGGTGAAGATGAATTAGATGCTACTTATGAACCATGAAGTGTTTTAAGCTCCTGCAGAATAAAATGCTAAGCATTAGTTCTAAATTAGCTTCTTTAATCCATTTCATGAAATAGGAATCTCCACTCACTAATTAGAGTCTCTGTGGAAGCCACCTGTTCTCCGTAATAAAATGGCTAGTAGGGTAGTAGGGGCTTGATGATAGAAACAGTGATCGATTCAATCTACTCCCTTCCAATGGGAAACTTTTAATGAACTCTGGTGCAGATTGAACAAATCTGAAGTAGTGAGGGCAGATATGGCCTGGGACAGAGCAGCAGGTCTCCTCTGAGATGTCTTTTTCTAGGGTCGGCTGAGAAAGTGAGGGCCATCATGACTAAAATTGGGTGGCCAGAGACCCTGAGGTGGAAGTTTCCACCTGTCTTTGTACAACGTAGAGTGGTTGACAGAACACCTTGACACAGAAGAGTCAAGTCTTCTTGGCCAGGTAACTATGCCTCATGGTATCCCAGTGGGAGGTGAGGCCCAGTGTGAGAAGGGTCTTAGGAGTTCCTCGTTGGATGGTCTTCCATACTTCCAGAGGGAAACATAATCACATATCTGTTCTGAGTGGAGAATAAGGTCTTGAACCAAGAAAAATTTCTCTCATTTATTCATTTAATAAATATTTGGCATCTACTATTAGTCATAGGTGTAAATATTACACTGGGGAAATAGCTGCGATCCAGATTGCCATGGTCTCTGTTCCCAAGGAACTTACATTCTAGTAGGAGAGACAGTAAGTAATCCAGTGAAACAAATCCTCCTATTTATCTCCACCAGAACATATGCTCTACAAAGGCAGAGGGTTTTTTTGTTTGTTTGTTTTAATCTGTTTTGTTTCCTGCTGTATTCATAATAACAAGAATAGTCCCTGGTAACGAGATATTAGGTGCTCAATAAGTATTTGTTGAATAGATTAAATGAAAAAGATAATTTCAGATAGTGGTGAGCATCATACAATGAAGGAAATGAATCAGTATGCAAGTGGGAGATAAAGATGGATAAGTAAGCAAACATTGGAATATGTCAGGTCTTGCAGGCTTTGGTTAAAGTTCGGGTTTTAAGCACAGGAAAATGCAATTTAGTTTACATTTTAAGAAGTGCTGGGAGACATCAGGAAGAGTGCTGGGAGGAAACAGATAGGAAGGGGGAGATACTAGAATCAGGGAAAAGAGGGAGCTGATTTTGTGGACAGACCAGAGGTGGTGGTGCCTTGTCCCAGGTGGACAACCAGGCATGTGATGGGAAGTAATCAGGTTCCAGACACATTTTGCAGGTAGAAGTGGTGGGATTTTTTGATGTACTGAATCTGGGAACTAGGCAACAGAAGGGTCAAAGATGACTGTAGGAGTTTTGGCCTATGTGAGTACATAGATGATGGTGCCATTAACTAAGGGTTTCTAGAACACTGGCCCCAGAGGTGGATGAGGTTGGGTAGGGTGGAGGTTAGTTTTTTCTGAGATGTGCACTGAGTACCTGAAATAGTTTAGCCAGACTTTCTGAGGAGTGGCAGGGGTGGGCTTGCACATGACAGGGCAGGGTAAGATTTAAGCTTTGGAATCATACAATTTTTTCAGTTTTATTTAAGTATAATGGACAAATAAAATTATAACATTTAAAGTGTAGGTTGTGATGATTTAATATATGTATACTTTGTGAAAATATTCCTTCATCTGATTCATTGGCCCCTCATTTTAATCACTTTGTTTGCTTGTTTATTTATATTTGTCAGAACAGTAAATTCTACTCTTAGTAAATTTTAATTACACAATTCAATGTTATAAACTAGTCACCATGTTATACATTAGATCCTCAGACCTTATTCATCTTATAGCTGCAAGTTTGTATCTTTTACCAGTCTCTCCTATTTTCTGTACCCTCAGTCTCTAGCAACCACTTTTCTACTCTGTTTCTATCAGTTTGATATTTCTATTTCTTAGTTTCCATATATAATTGATACCATGTGATATCTGTCTTTCTCTGTCTGGTTTATTTCACTTAGCATAATGCTTTCCAGGTTTAGCTATATTGTTGCAAGTGGCAGGATTTCCTTCTTTCTCATGGCTGAATTATATTCCATTGTACATGTATGTACATACACATTCTTACAATTTTTTATCCATTCATTCATTGACAAACATTTAGGTTGTTTTTATATTTTGCTTAAAGTGAATAATGCTGCACTGAACACAGGAGTACAGATAACCTTCCAGACTCTGTTTTCATTTTCTTTGGAGCTATACTCCAAAGTGGGATTGCTGGATCACATGATAGTTTTATTTTTTAATATATTTTATTGATTATGCCATTACATTTGTTCCATTTCCCCCCTTCATTCCCCTCAACCCTGCACATCCTCTCTCCCACCATTCCCCCCTTTAGTTTATGTCCATGTGTCACGAGTTCTTTAGATTCTATATTTCCCATACTATTCTTGCCCTCCCCCCTGTCTATTTTCTACCTACCATCTAGGCTACTTATTCTCCATACCTTATTTTTCCAGGAACTACCATACTGTTTGCATAGTGGGTGTACTAATTGATATTTCCACCAATAATGCACAAGGGTTTCCTTTTTTTCCACATCCTTGACAACATTTATTTCTTGTCTTATTGATAATAGCCAAACAAAAATATTTATTCAGGTCCTCTGCCCAGTTTTTAATTGGATTTTGGTTTGTTTTTGCTATTGAGTAATATAAATTCTTAACATATTTTAGATACTAACCCCTTATCAGATATGTGACTTGAAAATATTTTCTCATCGTCTGTAGGTTGCCTCTTCATTTTGTTAATGGTTTCCTCTGTTGTACAAAGCTGTTTAGTTCAATGTAGTTCCAGTTGTTGATTTTTGCTTCTGTTGCCTTTGCTTTTGGTGTCAAATCCAAAAAATCACTGCCAAAACTGATGTCAAGGAAACTACCTCCTATGTTTTCTTCTAAGAGTTTTATGGTTTCAGGTCTATTATTCAATTCTTCAGTCCATTTTGAGTTGACTTTTGTATATGTTGTAAGGGGTCCAGTTTCATTCTTTTGCATACAGCTACTCAGGTTTTCCAACACTATGTATCATAAAGACTATAGTTTCTTCATTTTATATTCTTGGCTACTTTGTCATAAATTTATTGACTATATATATATAATATATAGAGAGAGATAGAATATATATATTTGTGGGATTTCTATCTATTCCATTAGTATACATGCCTGTTTTTATGCCAATATACTTTTAATTACTATAGCTTTGTAATACAGTTTGAAACCAGAAGGTGTGATGCCTCCCACTTTGTTCTTTTTTCTCAAGATTGTTTTTAACTACGCGGGGTCTTTTGTGGTTCTATACAAAGTTTAAGATTTTTTTATTTCTTAAAAAATGCCATTAAAATTTTGGTAGAAAAATGGTAGAGATCTAAAGATTCTTTTGAATCTGTAGATTGCTTTGAGTAATATGGACATTTTAACAATAGCAGTTCTTTCAATTAATGAGCATGGTAAAATATCTTTTCATTTATTTCATGTATTCTTCAGTTTCTTTCATCAATGTCTTATAGTTTCAGTGTTCAGATCTTTCACCTCCTTGGTTAAATTTATTACTAGGTGTTTATTCTTTTTGCTGCAATTGTAAGTGGGATTGTTTTCTAATTTCTTTTTCTGATAGTTTATTGCTCCTGTAAAGAAATGAAAGTGGTTTTTGTACATAATTTTGTATTCTGCAACTTCACAGAATTTGATTATTAGTTTCAACAGGATTTTTTGTTTGTTTTTTTTTTGCTAAAATCTTTAGAGTCTTCTATATATAATACCATACCATCAGCAGATAAAGACTATTTTACTTCTTTTCCTGTTTGAATGCCTTTCTTTCTTTCTTTCTTTCTTTCTTTCTTTCTTTCTTTCTTTCTTTCTTTCTTTCTTTCTTTCTTTCTTTCTTTCTTTCTTTCTTTCTCTCTCTCTCTCTCTCTCTCTCCTCCCTTCCTTCCTTCCTTCCTTCCTTCCTTCCTTCCTTCCTTCCTTCCTTCCTTCCTTCCTTTCTTCCTTCCTTCCTTCCTTCCTTTCTTCCTTCCTTCTTCTCCTCCTTCTTTGCCACATTGCTCTGGGTAAGACTTCTGAAATAATAATTAGTGATCAGTTTCCTTACAAGTAATTGGTCTATTCAGATTTTCTATTTCTTCATGATTCTGTCTTGGTAGGTCATATCTTTTGAGGAATTTATCAATTTTTTTAGGTTGTCCAATTTGTTAGAGTGTAATTGTGTGTAGTAGTCTGTTATGACATTTCTTATGACTGTATCTGTGTGGTATCAGTTGTACTATCTTCTCTTTCATTTTAATTTTATTCATTTGAATCTATTTTCTTTTTTCTTGGTAAGTCTAGGTAAAGGTTTATCTATTTTGTTTATATTTCCAAAAAATAACTTTTAGTTTCATTCATTTTTTAAAAGATTTTATTTATTTACTTTTAGACAGAGGGGAAGGAAAAGAGAAAGAGAGAGAGAGAGAAACATCAATGTGTGGTTGCCTCTTGCATGTTTTCTACTGGACCTGCAACCCAAGCATGTGCCCTGACTGGGAATCGAACTAGCAATCCTTTGGTTCGCATATTAGAAATTACTAAATATTAGAAATTACTAAACCAAAGGGTTTAACTTTCTCTCTGCTTTTAAAAGACAAAGCACCTTTTCTTTAAGTGGAAATTTTTTAAAAAGCTCAATATGTAAGATAATTTAATTGTTCTCCTGACTCCAAATCCAGGTCTTTTTTGTTTGACTGACTTTTTTCATGCTTCCCTGGATATGTTTACAAAGATGAGAAATATGTCTTACTCCAATCCACTGGTGGATTGATATCAGAAATTGCTCAGGGAGACATTCATTCGACTTAATATTTTATTATCTATAAAACATGAGCTAAGAACAGTAGGATATTATTAAGCCCCACCAGTCCTTAAGACTTTAGTGGAACCAAAATTACATTTTTTCTTTGGTGTCAGTTTTGATTGATGGAGGAAAAGTAGCTGAATCATGAGTGTGAGAAATGCAGCAAGGTATAGGGAGAAACTCTGGCAAGGAGGAAAGGGCCTTGTACAATAGATTTGCTGAAACCTGTTGCATTTATATTGCATAGTCATTTTTACTTTCTAGATTTTCCCCTTCATATCATCTTCAGGAGTCTTTTTTTCCTTCATTTTTGTTGGCTTTGATAAATTTTGCTAAGGCACTGTATTCGCCTTTCTCTGCTCCTGGGCAATATTTTATGTTACTATTGGTGGCAAATAATTAAGAAAGGCCTGGTTTTTCTCCAGGTGCAACATTTTAAGGGCTAGCTAGATCCCTCCAGTCCTTTTACTCTTCAGTTATAGAGATAATACATGGGATTACTGGCAAAAACAAATGATGACTCTTTTACTCGGTTAACTATAAACCTCTGAGGACTGTCTCAGCCCTGCCAGGTGGCTTGCACACTATGAATAGGAGAGAGTTTGTCTCCAAGAAATGACTGCCCACCAGGTGGTCACCTCCCAATTCTGTCATACATTCTGTGAGAACTGATGAAAGCCATAGACATTTCTCTTAGTGAATGCATGTCCACCAAAATTTTGTGCTCTTTTGTAGAGCTGATGGAACCTTTCAAGTCCCATTTCTAGAACCTCTAGTGCTACATGGAGGCCAGATTAAGAATTCCTGAAGAGCCCCGGCTTGTATGGCTCAGAGTATTGAGTGCTGGCATGCGAACCAAAGGGTTGCTGGTTTAATTCCCAGCCAGAGCAGGTGCTTGGGTTGTGGGCCAGGTCCCCAGTAGGGGGCATGGGAGAGGCACTCTTTGATGTTTCTCTCCCTCTCTTTCTCCCTCCCTTCCCCTTTCTCTAAAAATAAATAAAATCTGCCCTGGCTGGTGTAGCTCAGTGGATTGAGCATGGGACTGTGAAGCAAAGGGTCACTGGTTCGATTCCCGGTCAGGGCACATGTCTGGGTTGCAGGCCAGGTCCCCAGTAGGGGACACATGAAAGGCAACCACACACTAATGTTTCTCTCTCACTCTTTCTCCTTCCCTTCTCCTCTCTCTAAAAAAATAAATAAATAAATAAATAAATAAATAAATAAATAAATAAATAAAATCTTTAAAAAAAAAGAATCTCTAAAAGAAGCTGGACCCTAGAAGTCATCACTACTTTGGAGGCTGTCACTGGTGATTGCTGCTGATCTAGCCTATCAAAAGTCCACAAACCTAGCTGACATAGACCACAAAACCAAACCAAACAATTAAAAATGGAGACATCATTTACTTCTTTGCACTCAGGTTCCTCAACCAGAAAATGAGAATAATAATAATACCTCCTAGTTAGCTCAAAGGGTTATTGTGGGCATCACATTATTTCTAAAATGTTATATATTACTAAAGATCAAGCATATAAATAAATGCATCTGGGCTGGGGTGAAGACTAGACAAGTAACATAAATCTGTTGATTAAGGTCAGATGTAAGTAATAGAGAATGGTGAAGCCTGTGGCACATTATGACATGCATTTCAGAAAATTCAAGTTTTATGAAACCATGTGGAACCAAACAAAACATCTGGGGGCTGAATTTGACTTTGGGCCACAAGTTTTAGATTCCTGAAAAACATAAAGTAGGGCAAATTTATTAGCTATTGTGTGGGAAGTCCAGATGGGACAACCAAGGCTTATTTTTCATGTTTCTAGTGTAGAAGACTGATAATTTGGTGTGGTTTGGAGGGGCTTCTTCAAATATCTTCTTCTTAGGCTTACCAGAAACTGAAATCCTAACCTTTGGGATATGACGGTATGGGGGAGTGGGGAAAGGAGAAGTGATGATTAAGGGATTAATGGTTCTTATTAAGATGTAAATATGTTATTTGTTTTTTTCAAAGGTTCTATTTATTTATTTTTTAGAGAGGGGGAAGGGAGGAAGAAGGAGAGGGAGAGAAACATCAATGTGGGGATGCCTCTCTTGTGCCCCACTGTTGGGGGATCTGGCCCACAGCCTAGGCGTGTGCTCTGAATGGGAATCAAACCAGAGACCTTTTGGTTTGCAGGCTGGCACTCAATTCACTGAGCCACATGCCTGGGCTAAATATGTTATTTGTAATGGAAAACGTATTGATTTTGTTTTGGGTATTAACACTTAAGCATTTTAAGATAGTAATCAAAAACCTCTGTAAACTGTAATTTTATCCTTTAGCTTTAATATTGCTATTTGACTACCTACTGTGTATAGGTACCTTACTAGGGGCTGAGATTATGTAGATAAATGCAGCTTGGCCTTGTCTTCAAAGTTGTTTGATTGAAAGGGCAAGGTGGTGGTGCCCTTTTGTTCATCACTGGATGCCTGGTACTCCATAGTGCCCAGCATATAGTACAAACTCAAGTGGATGGGAGCTAGGCACTACCACAACACTGAAATACATGACAAATGCTGGCAGGACTGTGAATCAGCTTATCAAATTGGCTGTGGAAGGGAGAAGAGATTGGGAAGATGGACACAAATGAAGGGAGATTGAGGGGTTAGGGGATCCTGTTGGGTCTGGGAAACTTGGGTGGTGAATCCTCAGGAGGAGAGGATGTCAGTGAGTAGGAGGAGCAGAGGAAGAGCTGGAATTGGGGGAACCAGACCAGTCAAAGTGAGTGTCATGTGGCTCTGGGGACCTGCTGGGGCCGGTGGTAGCCAGCTGAGAATCCTCTGTGAGGTGGGCACTCAGCCTACTAGCAGTAGGTGCCTAACCTAAGAGAGCTTTTCATGGGGTCCTTTTACAGAAGGAAAGAGCCACAGAGGCCAGGAGCCCCAAGCAGTACTGGATTCCTTAATGCCTGTGGTAAACCTCATAAACACGCCTCTTTGTGAGTTACAGGCTTTTTCCCATGCCCATTCATCATTTGGCACCTGATGAAAAGGATTATCTCACAATCCTTTCCCAGATTTAAGAGATAATTTAAATAATTTCAGGGTTTTATGCTGGTAATTCACCTCTGATAACAGAGGTGCTAATTGCAACTCATCAATGGCCATTATGGCAACTGGCTTTGAAGTGAAAAATAATGCTTTCAAGTATAACTGGGACTCTTTCACAGGTCTGGCAACTTGACTTAGTTCAGAACATCCTGTTAGAGATTGGAGGTGAGGATTTAAATTTGACTCAGATATCTGTGGCCAGCATTAGTGGTTTTTCCTGGTTCCATAATCTCACCTGCACATTTCAGCCTTGCCTTCTGCCATTCCAACATGCAGTATAACACTCAGATTATTTGCAGTTAATGAACATGCTTGGTATTTTTTAAATTAATCCTCACCCGAGGACATTTTTTCATTGCTTTTAGAGAGAGAAGAAGAAGGAGACAGAGAAACATCAATGTAAAAGGAAGCACGGCTTGGTTGGTTCCCAAATGCACCTGGACTGGGGATTGAACCTGCAACCTTTCAGTTATGGGATGATGCTGCAACCAACTGAGCCACACCAACCAGGACTATGCCTGATGTTCTCATACCTGGAACTACTGAAGAATTCCACTTCTTTAGTCTCCAAAAGCTTTGAGTTGCCAATTTTAAAAATGGGGAAAATCATATCTAACTCATAAATTGCTTTGAAGAAATGTGATGTGGTTAAAAGAATGTGGATTTGGGGTCAGATGGAGGAAGGTTTTCATTTCTTTACTTCCATTTACTACATCATTGTGTTTTCTCAACTGGTAAAATGCATCATACTGACCTTCATCAGGTACATGGAAGGCAAGCTTACATTATAGCACCCTCCCTTTCTTCCTCATTCACCAGGCTCATGCCTAAAGTCTTGTTTCCCTTGTGGGCGTATAATGAAGGCTCATCATGGAGTCTTATTCTTTCGTCTTCACTGGGCTTCCAGAACACTCCACTGGGCAGTTCTGTCTTTCTCAGCCTACTATTACCCTTAGCTGCAAAATTACCCTTTGATCCCTCAACCCTAACTCCCCCAATAGGTTGGCCTTAGTTAGGTGTTGGGAAGAAAGCAATCTGATTAAATTGATTCTTATCAATGCGCTAATGAATGATCTATTGTTAAGGTTTAGAGGACTTATTTGCATTTTCTATCAGAATTCCTAATTCGTGGCAGAATCACTGTGGTAGAATTTCTGGCTGGAGGGCAAAGGATAGTGTAGAATTTCAGGCATTATGGAGGAGGCAGTGGTGTTAGGGTTGGAGAGGTAGAATGGTGCTGAGGTTGGTCAGTTTTCCCCATTGCCTTCAGTGTCTTCACCTAAAGCTATCACTGGGCAGTGTATAAATTAAGAACACAGCTATTTGAGAGTTAAATCTAGAGGGAGATGCTATCTATTTGCAGCCAAATGCTATTCTTTCAAAGATCTGAAGGATTAAGATTTGGCTTGCTGTTAAAATTATTGTTTAGAATTTGCATGGCTCATTTTACTTTCAGAGTCCTTTTTATTCATTAATTAGTTATTCATTTATTTAATGCAGTTTTTAATTGTGTGCTTATTCCATCTTGCAAAGGTAGAATTACTCAGAAAAACATTTAAAAGAAATTAACAGTATGACAAGGCTTATAATTGTGCTTTAATCTTAAATTAATATCCCTCCTATTTTCATGTTACCAGAACAGTTATCCTGAACAAAACCAGAGGCAGGAAATTATGTATTGCCCTATAGATGGCATTCCCTCCCAGAGAGCACATCATTTATCACAGCCTTTTAATCTCCTCCATGTGCAATAGAAGATAAAACATCTTAACAATATTTCAGTGTTTGGATAAGATTAAAGCCCAGCAAACATTTCTGTTTGTTTCATCCAGTTCCTCTGTTGCATCTAACTGGGTCAGAGTTTAGATGGATTTGGATATACCTTCAGAAATGTGGCTGTTTATTTGGAGTTTCTGAAGACGCTCTAAAAAAAGTCACATCATTAACCCTAGCAGAAAAAAACCAGAAATGTGCAGGTTTCTCTCAGCATTTCCTTCTCATAGCACTTCCTCTTTTTCAGTGCTAGCAGAACGAATGTGCCTGGTGACATTCACTGAGTTAAGAGTAAAGGGAACAAAGCCAGCATTTAGATAGATCCTCAGACTGGCCATGGATTTGTTTTTACTTAAAGAAGAGCCTCTAACTTTATGCTATAGCCCCAAATGGAAGTGCTGCCCCAACCTTCTCTGCCATCAGGGGAGGCCTGAGAAAGATGCTTTAGGATCTTGAAAACAGTATTTAGTCAGGGTTCTCCAGAGAAACTGAGCCAATATGGTAAATCATTATGACCTATTAATACATATTGGCTTACATGATTGTGGGGGCTGTCAAGTTCAAACCTGTAGGGCAGGCTGGAAATTCAAGTAAGAGTTGGTATTGTGGTTTTGAGTCTAAAGATTGGAAACTCAGGCAGAATTTCTATGTTGTTGTCTAGAGAGAGAATTCCTTCTTTTGGGGGAAGTCTGCCCTGAAACCCTTCAATGTATTAGATGAGGCCCATCCCTCTTGTAGGATAATCTGCTTTACCTGAAGACAGCTGATTGTAAATGTTAATAACCTCTAAAAAGTACCTTCCCAGTAATATCTAGACTAGGGTTTGACCCAACAACTAGGCACCACAGCCCAGCTAAGTTTACATGTAAAGTTGACCATCACTGAAACCAAGGGTCCTGCTGATTATAGAGTCCATAGCGCCTTCTTCACATGGTAAAAAGTGAACTCTAGAGCTGCCTTTCTCCCTGACCAGGCCTGGTGGGCTTGCTTAGTTGGCAGTTTCCTTTGTCTGCTAGATTCCCTCTTTTGGAGAAAAGCTAAGCATGGTCCTTGCAGGATGGCCACGTTTTTTTTCTATGTTCCTCCTCCTCTCATTGGCATCACTTCCCCTCTTCCTTCCATGGTCTTTTGACCTTCCCCTCAGGAGCACAGGGCCCTCTTCCGGAACAGAACTTTTAAAAAGCAAACTATTTCATATACATATAATATACATACAGGAATTTGCACAAAGCATTTGATGACTGTTTGGTGGATTTACACCAATATAATGGGCCTCCAAGCAAGAAGCAGAAGCCTCCTTCTTGTCACCACTTGGTCACTGCTTCCTTGTCCCTAGGGTCATCTCTACCCTGGTCCCTAGCATCACACATTAGTTTTGCCTTTATTTTGAGTTATATATAATGGAACAACAAAGTAAGTCTTCTTTTTTCATAGCCTAGTTTTGTGTGGAGTAATATGATGATGGGAAGCGCTCTGTGTGTTTCTGTCCTCTCCTTCCTGCTATCCTTGCAAACAGCAAGCATGGCTGGTCTGTTACACATGGAGCATTGTGACAGAATCTGTGGACACACACAGTTGCCCAAGAGATGTTACGGAAGAGCAACCTGGAAGCTCTGTGGGGAAATGAGGAAGGGGCCCTCCCTCAGCAATCTCAGAACTGGCGTGAGCCCCTCATGTCTTCTCATGACTGTTTGATGACTGTTTGGTGATGACCTGTATGGCAGCACTTCAGATTTGCTCCCGGAAGAAACGGCACTGGAAGTGCTCTTTTGAACTTTCCCTTCAAGAACTTTTACTGGCAGAGCCCCAGGCTGGGTCATTCGTTACTCAGAATCCACCTGTCTTAGCCTCTTAAGGGTCCTTGAGATTCTCTGTGATTTTGATAGACTAACTGCTGGTAAACACTGTGGTTGATAAGAATTTACTGAATTACCCCTCTGATAAGGTGTCTGTATCTTAAAAATGCCATAAGCCACCCAATAACTGTGCCTCAGGGGGTGACCTGGGGATTTTGTTTGTTTGCTTCCTTCTTCTTCAGTGGCTTTTTCCTGTCCTGCAGTTTTGCATTTTTTTTTCAGACAGCTTGAAGCCTTTTTTCTTACCTCTGTTACATATTTACTCAAATGCCTCTTTCCCACTGAGGCCTTATCTGACTACCATACCATACTTGAGCATGTAATAACCCTTGCCCCTGCTAAGTTTCCCCATGTTTCTTTTCTACTTTATTTTATTTTTTTGCCTTCATGGCATGTCAAACCATCTAACATACTGCATATTTTACTTATTTATATTTTTATTGTCTGTCTTCTATTAGACTGTTAGATCCATGAGGAATTTTAATTATCATTACTATATCACCTAACACCTGGAGAAGTGCTGGATACATGGAACATTCTCGTTAAAGATTACTAGGTAGCCCTAGCTGGTGTAGCTCAGTTGACTGAGCAAGCACCTGAAAACCAAAGGGTAGCTGTTTTGATTCCCAGTCAGGGCACAGCCTAGGTTGCAGGCACAGTCCCCAGTGAGGGGCATATGAGAGGCAACCACACATTGATGTTTCTCTCCCTATCTCTCTCTCCTTCTCTCTAAAAATAAATAAATAAATAAAATTTAAAGATTAGTAATAAATGAATAAATAATTCTATCAATTAAACATCATTTTCTTCTTCTCTCTATTCCTGCATAAAGGAATTAGGAGCACAATAAGACCAAAAATGCCACCAAACAATCACACACACACATAAATACTAACACATACAAGCCCCCTGCCTCCCCCCCAAAAAAAATCCAACAAAAATACTTAACCAAGCACAGATATAGCATAAATATGTGTTTGACACAAGAAAGCATGGGGGGCACTGGGGCAAGGTTATATAGACTATTTGTATTTGGTAATGGTTGGTCAGGTCACCAGAGGATTATAACTGAGAAGTACACTTTAAAAATTCAGGTTAATATTTTATAAATGTTACTTATTTTTAAAATAAGCTTGGAAACTTTTGTTAAATATTAAATTTCATAATGACCTCAAAGTCATCATTATTCTAACTCTAAGTATATAATACCAAACTTCACCTCCTATAAGGAAAGTTAAAACTGTAAATCATCATTTAATAGTAACCACAATGCAAAATTCTTGAAATTGGATTAAAGATTAAATTGGAAAGCCTCAGTCCCTCTCATCACAATATTGCTGAATCTTTTAGCTTTCAACAGTTAGTTGCCAGTGGCTGCTTGATAGGCATAGGGGACAGCTCAAAGAATTCCTTTGTAGATGATGCAGATTAGAAAAAAAAATTTCAGGTCTCATCATGATATTTTATCTCCTGTAGGAAGATTTTCTTATCTATTTGAAGTTGATTACGTGTGTCTCCTTGTGGTCAGGGACTACTTCATGGGCCTGAAAACTGTGCATTCCCAACTTGGCCAAGTCATACTGATAAGTCATAGCTAGACTTGTCAAGTAGTACTAAGTGAGCCTTGGGTGGACATGCCAGTGGCTAACTTCAGGTATATTTATTTATTTTATATTTTTAAATTGAATGTTTTGGGGTAACATTGGTTAATAAAATTATATAGGTTAGTTTTCATGTGTACAACTCTATCATCTGTATTTGTGTGGTGTGTTCACCACCCCAAGTCAAGTCTCCTTCTATCACCTTTTATCTCCTCTTTAACCTCTTCTACCTCCCTCCACACCCCTTTACTCTGGTGAGCAGCATACTGCTGTCTCTCTATGAAGTTTTTATTTTTTTGCTTAATCCCTTAACTTATTTTACTCATCCCTTCCAACCTCCTTCCCTCTGACAGCTGTCAGTCTGTTCTATCTATGAGTCTGTCTCCACTTAGTTTATTTCATTCATTAGATTCCACATTTAAGTGAAATAACATGATATTTGTCTTTCTGTGACTGGTTTATTTATTTCATAAATAACTTATTTCATAACAATTATTTCATTAGCATAATACCACCTTAGGTGTGAAGTGGTTTTAACTTGCATCTCTCTGATGATTAGTGACTTTGAACATTTTTTTATATGTCTATTGACCATCTATATGTCCTCTGAAGAAATGTCTATTCAGAGACCTTTGCTCATTTTCTAAAGAGATTTTATTTATTTACTTTTAGAGAGTGGGGAAGTGAGAGAAAAAGGGAGGGAGAGAAACATCAATGTGAGAGAGAGACATCACTTGCATGTTTTTTGTATGTGCCCCAACCAGAGACCAAACCTGTAACCCAGGCATATGCTTTGACCTAGAATTGAATGGCAACCTTTTGTTCTGGGGGACCATGCCCAACCAACAGAGCCACATTGGTCAGGGCCCCTTACCCATTTTTGAATTGAATTGTTTATTTTTTTTGAAACTGAGTTGCATAGTTCTTTATAAATTTTGAATATTAACCCCTTATCAGATGTATCATTGGTGAATATGTTCTTCATTTAGTGGGTTGTCTTTTCACTTTGTTGATGGTTTCCTTTGCTGTGCAAAAACTTGTTAAAAACTTGTTAATTTGATGTGTCCCCATTTGTTTATTTGTTCTTTTGTTTCCCTTCCCTGAGGAGATATGTAAGAAAATGTATTGCTAAAAGAAATATCTGATATTTTGCTGCTTATGTTTTCTTCTAGGAGTTTTATGGTTTGAAGTGTAACATTTAAGTTTTTAATCCATTTTGAGTTTGTTCTTGTGTAAGGTGTGAGTGTAGTCCCTTTTTTTGCACATATTTGTCCATTTTTTCCAACACCACTTATTGAATACCCCATTGTATGTTCTTGCTTCCTTTGTCAAATACTAACTTACAATAAATGCGTGGGTTTATTTCTGAGCTCTCCATTCTGTTCTGTTGATCTGTATGTTGGTTTTCATGCCAGAAACATACTGATTTGGTTACGATAGCCTTGTAGTATAGTTTGATATTAGGTAGCATGATTCCTTCAACTTTGTTCTCCTTTCTCAAGACTGCTGTGGCTATTCAGGTCTTTTTTGTTTCATATAAATTATTGGAATATTTATTGTAGTTCTGTGAAATGAGCCATTGGTATCTTGATAGGAATTGCATTGAATGTATGGATTGCTTTGGGTAATATGGACATTTTAGCAATTTTACTTCTTCATATCCATGAAAAATTCCACTTATTTGTATCTTCTTCAATGTCTTATAATTTTCTGAATATAAGTCTTTTACATCCTTGGTTAGATTTATTCTTAGGTGTTTTATTATTTTTTGATGCAATTGTAAATGGGGTTATTTTCTTAGTTTCCCTTTCTAAGGGAAGTTCATTATTGGTGTATAAAAATGCAACTGATTTCTACATATTTATTTTGTATCCTGTACTGAGTTCACTATTTAGTACTAGTAAGTTTTTAGTGGAGTCTTTGGGGTTTCTATATACAGTATCATGTCATCTTCAAATAATGACAGTTTTACTTCTTCCTTTCCAAATTGGATGCCTTTTATTTCTTCTTGTCTGATTGCTGTGGCTAGGACTTCAGTATTATGTTGAATAAGAGTAGTAAGAGTAGACATCTCTGTCTTTTTCCTGTTCTGAAGTAAAACACTTATAGTTTTCCCCTCTGAATATGATGTTAACTGTGGATTTTTCATATGTGCCCTTTATTATATTGAGGTATGATCTCTTTAGTCTCACTTTTCTGAGAATTTTATTTTTTAATCATAAATGATGCTGGGTACTGAATTTTATCACATGCTTTTCTTTATTGATATGATCGTGTGTTTTTCAGCCTTCATTCTTTTATGTGGTATATCATGTTTAGTGATTTGCAAATATTTTACCAACCTTGTGTTCCCCTGACTAAATCCCATTGGATTGTGATGTATGATCTTTTTAATGTATTGCTGGATTCAGTCTGCTAATATTTTGTTGCAGATTTCAGTACCTATGTTTATCACAAATATTGGCCTCTGATTTTCTATATTTGTAGCGATTTTATTCAGTTTTAGAACTAGATAATGCTGGCCATGTAAAAGGAGCTTGGGAGTCTTCCCTCCTCTTGAATTTTTTGGAATAGTTTGAGAAGGATAGGTGTTAGTTCTTTGATGTTTGGTAAAATTCACTTCTGAAGCCATCTGGCGCTGGTCTTTTATTTATTGGGAGCTTTTAAATTATTGCTTCAATTTCACTAGCTGTAAGATTATTATTCTACTAAGGTTCTCTGATTATTCCTGGTTTAGTTTTGGAAGATTGTATGTTTCCTGGAATTCATCCATTTAATTCAGATTGTCCAGTTTGTTGGCATATAGTTATTCACAATATTTTCTTATAATCCTTCCATTACTTTGGTGTCAGTTGTTACTTCTCTCCTTTCATATCTGATTTTATTTATTTGTGTCCTTTTTTTCTTGGTGAGTCTGGTTAAAGGTTTGTCACTCTGGTTTATCTTTTCAAAGAACTAGCTATTGGTTTCAATGATTTTTTGCATTATATTTTTTAGACTGTATGTCATTTATTTCCACTATGATCTTTATTATTTCCTTTCTTCTACTCACTTTGGGCTTTGTTTGTTGTTCTTTGTTTTTTTTCAAATGTGTTTATATCTAAAGTTAGATTGTTTATTTGAGATCTTTCTTGTTTCTTGAGGTAGATCTATAGTGCTATAAATTTCCCTCTTAGGACTGCTTTCCCTTTGCCCCATAGGTTTTGGGTTGTTGTGTTCTTGTTTTCTTTATTTTTGTTTTTTATCCTTATCCAAGAACATGTTTTCCATTGCTTTTAGAGAGAGAGAGGAATGGAGAGAGGAAGAGAGAGAGAAACATTTGTGCAAGAGATTGGCACCCATTGATTACTTCCCATATGCACCTGGCTTGGGGATTATTCATGTCCATACAGGGAATTGAACCTGCAACCCAAGCATATATCCCAACTGGCAATCAAACCTACAACCTTTTGGTCATGGGATGACACTCTAACCAACTGAGCCACACTGACCAGGGCTGTTGTATTCTCATTTTCATTTGTTTGAAGGTATCTTTTCATTTCTTCCTTGATCTCATTGTTAACCCATTTATTGTTTATAAGATGTTATTTAGCCTCCATGTTTTTGTGTGTTTTTTGGGTTTTTTTTGTGATTGATTTCTAATTTTAAACCATTATGGCCAGAGTAGGTGCTTGATACAATTTTCAATCTTCTTAAATTTATTGAGAAGTATTTTGTATCTTAACATATCATCTATCCTAAAAAATGTTCCATGTGCACGTGAAAAGAATGTGTATTCTGCTGCTTTGGGATGAAATGCTCTGAATATATCAATTATATACATTTGCTTTAGTGTGTCATTTAAGGCAACCATATCCTTGTTATTTGTCTGGAAGATTTACCCATTGATGTCAGTGGGGTGTTAAAATCCCCTACTATGACTGTATTATGGTCAATCTCTATGTCAATCAAATTTGCTTTTCATATTTAGGTACTCCTATGTTGTATGCATAAGTGTTTATGAAGCTTATATCCTCTTGTTGGATTGCTCTGTTTATTATTATGTAGTGTTCTTTTTGTCTTTTGCCTTTGTTTTAGAGTCTATTTTGTTGGACATAAGTATTGCTACTCCAAGTTTTTTTCCCTTTCCATTTGCATGAAATATCATTTTTCATGTCTTTACTTTTATTCTGTGTGCATTTTTTATTTTGAGTTAGGTTTCTTGTAGAGAGCATATATATAGGTTTTGTTTTCTTATCTATTCAGCTACCTTACATCTTTATAATAGAGCTTTTAATCCATTTACATTTAAAGTGATTATTAATAGGTATATATTTATTGCCACATTATTCTTTATCTATATTCTTTTCCTTCCCTTTTCTTTTCCTTTATCGATGTTCTTTTCCAGAATTTGCCTCAGCAGTGTTTGGTGTCTGCTGAGATCTCCCTTTTAATATGCTGCTTGTGAGGCTTATTGTATCTTCCTCTAATGTTTTCTGAAGCTGGTCACCAGGTGTGTTGGTTCTGGGCCTCTGGCATAGACCAATATTGGACACTGCCTGTTACTGGCTCTCAGCAACCTGTTTGGACCTACAAGTGATTCACAGTTTGTCACTGCCTCTGCTGAGTCTGGTGTGCTTGGGAAGGACCAAGCTATGCACTGAGGCCAGCTTTACCACCACTAGGCCCAGGGGCAGGTTAGTAAGTGTTCAAAAGTACCCCTAGATATACTGCCTCAACCAGCTGGCTGCCTGTTAGACTCAGTCACTGATAGACCTTCTGGTGGTACTTAGTTGCATGAGGTAGGCCCTCAGTGAGGCAGCATGTAGAAGTGAGTGGTATTCACCAGACTGATATAGTTTCAAAGTTGGTGCTGGTGCTGGGTCTGAGGGCCACTTAGCAGATGTCTCTGGGTATACCAAGTCCAGCTGCTACCCACTGGATGCTTGCACACCTTTCTGGTGGGGTGAGTACAGCAGAGTTTATCAGGTCCAAACAGACCAAGATTTGGTCGTGTGAAGGGAGTGCTCTGCACCAATCAGGTGTGTGAGGGGAAAATGGTCCCAGTTCTAGAGCCACACAACTCAGCCTGTACCAAATTCTGCACAAGCCCAATCTCTGTGGGGCAGGACTGTTTGGAGTCAAAAGGATGGAGTTGGTGGATTTCCTGTGAGGGAGAGGTGCCAGTCAGGCTTGGAAAATGGTGTGGTCCTAATCCCAGAGCCACACAACTCATTCTGTCCAGAAATCTTCCCAGACTTTGGCAGGGTGGGGCCACCAGAAGTCAGGAGGGTGTGATTCCCGGGAGCCAGTAGAGCGGGGCTAGTGGATTTCCTATGAGGGGGAGGCAGCAGTAGGATTGAAGAGAAAGGGGGGGAAATGGCCCTGCGCCAAAGCTGCACAACTCAATCAAAGATACCCCCTGAGTCTGCCTAGATGTCTTTATTCTAGATCAGGCAGTTGACTCCTCAGTAGGGCACAAACTCTTCAGGGTTGAGTGGGAGGGCATCTGGTAGGTGGGGTTATTGCTTTCCCTCAGGTTGATGCCATATGGAGGGGAGTGCTTCACCCAAGAATGATGGTGTTTGCAGTGCAGGAAAGTAATTCAGCACTAGGATCCTGGTGCTATCTCTTCAGCTCTCTTTCCAGAGCCACAAACCCCAGAGTCTTCATGTGACACTAGTCAGCTCTACCTTCCTTCTGTCAGGGGCCAGGATGAATGACTGCAAATGAGATTTTTGCAGAGGGTGCCTGTGTCTCTAGCAGACTCTTTTTTTTCTCTTCCTGGCAGACAGAGTCCCCACTGGTTTTCATTGCCATATGCTATATGGGTGTCTCTTCCTGATTGTGGTGCTCTGGGCTGAGGATCCCAGAATGAGGTGAAATTCTATACTCATTAGGGTGAACCTTTGCTGCTGAGATATCCCTCTGGAATCTTAGCCACTTCCTGTTGGAGAGGTGCAGCTCTTTTCAAGTCTCTGTCCTTCCTACCAGTCTCGATATGGCTTCTTCTATAAATCCTTGGTTATAAGACTTTTCTTTAGCTAGTCTTCAGCTGATTATTCAGGTTGCTTGCTGTATATTTTACTTGTAATTCCAGTTTGGTTTTGGGAGGAGAAGAGTGTAATATCCACCTACTCTGCTGCCATCTTGAATCCCAACACAACTTCAATTATATTTAAATGATCATAGATAAAGTTGAGTTGATACTTTTGTGATCATGTTTGCATAACTTTCCTGTACATGTTTAGCTGTTGCTTCATTTTATGATTCATTAAATTTTTTATTTAAATATCAGTTTCAAAATTTTTTTTATTGAGTTGAGATTGTTTTCCAAAACTCATAAATCTAAGTTTAGTGTTATAGCATGTAATCCTTGGTAAGACATTTTAACACTACTGTGTTCTTCTGATAAAATAGGAAAAATGCAATATCTAAATTGCCACATTCTTTTTTTTAAAGAAAATTTTCCTTGCTGACTTTTCAAATGTGAAATCTTCAGAACAGTAATTGTATATCCAAAAGACTTATAAAGACTAGACAGGTCACATATATAAAGGAAAGAGACCAGGTGTGAATGATAGGGATGAGGCCAACTGGGAAGTAGGTGTGTGGTTTAAATGCTCAGCTACTTCCCAGATCTAGCTCACTGATTTGGGAATGTAGGCTCATTGTTATCAGATCTTTCTTTTATCCCAAAGGAACTCCCGACATAGATATTTATGTGAAATCTCTTGATTTTTAAAAATCAAGAAATTTGTAGGCTTGATACGGCTGGTATGGTTCAGTGGTTTGAGCACTGGCTTACAGACAGAAAGCTTGCTTGTTCAATTCCCAGTCAAGGTACATTCCTGGGTTGTGGGCCAGGAGGCTACTGATCAATGTTTCTCTCATCACTGTTTCTCTCCCTCTTTTCCTGCCTCCTTTCCCCATCTCTAAAAATAAAAATAAGTAAAATAAAAATGTAAGCTCAAATAAAATACCACGTGACTGCTCTTGTAGAAGTAATTTTTACCACAATTCCTTCACTTTGTTCCATATAGCTCTGAAATATTTTCCTTTCTTTTATATAATAAGCTTTTAAAGATAAAGAGTGCATTATCTATAATTTCATTTTAAATCTCTTTACAGAGAATTTCTGTAACATTTAACACTAACATTTGTAAAGAAATGTTAAATTTGAAATCTAGTGACAGCAACCCACCTGGTTAGCTAATCTCCTGTCAGTAGAAAGAGCAATTTGCTACAATTTCCTATGTTTCAGTAATCTCCAGAAGCTTCTTTTTCATAGCTAACAATGCTGTACACTTCACTATAGCATTGTATAGTAGAAATATAATGTAAGCCATACATGCAATTAAAATTTTTCTAGAAGCCACAATAAAAAAAACAGATGAAGTTAACTTAATAAAATATTTTATTTAATTCAATATATCTAAAATATTACCATTTCAACATGTGATTGATATTGAAATGACAAATAAAACATTTTACATTCTTTTCTTTCATATTATTTCTTTGAAATCCAGTATGTGATTTATCCTTATAACTCATTTTGGTTTGGACAAATCAAAGTCATACTTCAACTGTTTAATAAACACACGTGGCTAGTGGTTACCATGTTGGAAAACTCAGGTTAGATACACTCTGTTGTGCTTAGGTGCCCAAGGTCCCACAGGTAGGAATTTGGTCTTTCCAACAGTTTTTCTCAGTATTTTTGCCTCTTGCCCTTCTTACTACATTGATTTCTCCCTAAGTGCAGAATTCTGACACTTAGCATGAACTTGGCAATTGTAACATTTGAGAAAATTCATGCAGAGAAGTAATGGAAATTGAAAAATAAAAGATGTGACTAAATCTGAAAATGCTATAATAGTTGCAGTGGTCACATTAGAACTTCCAGGTGAAAACTTCCCATAGATGCAGAAAATGTTTGCCTCTTTCTCTCAGTGCGAGATGTATAAGGCTACTCATGTGCAAATATCTATGCAAAAAACAGGCCCAGCTGAGAACTGACATTATAACACAGGTGGTTTGAATGTGAGGCAAGCAGAGCTTCTGCAATGGGGCAGATAAAAAAAAAGGGAAGAAGCATTTTCACCTCTGGTTGGGAAAACCTACTCAACTGGGCTTTGAGGGATGACCGGGTGACTTACAAAATCCAGTAGGTGTGGAAAACTCAAGTATTGCTCTGGGGATGTAGTGAGAATGTGCCTCAATGCAGTGGTCAGGAGATGACAAGAGGACAGCCTGTCATTTAGGGGACAGCCTGTGGTTTCTAGGCAGAGAATCCTGGTGGGAACTATAGATAAGCCTGAGGCTTGGTTTCTTCTGAGTCCCTCTGCCTCTGGTGATAATGATGACTTCTGACTCTGCACTTACATCCCTGAGGGAAATACTTCTGAGCCCTCTTGTGTCTTATTAGTCCAAATTTTACCTTAGAATATGTAAAGTTTCTCTTTTTTTCCCCTAAAAAATCAGTATATATTATTTCTCAACACTATTTTGTGAGCATTTGCTCAGAAATTTGCACTGGTTTCCATCAATTGTACTTTTTACTAGCTTGGTTCTGCATCTCATTAGTGTTGAGGATTTTGCTGCAGGTTGAAAAACATAGGTATTTGGTTGAAAATTCTGTATTTTGGGTTTTGAATCTTCTAAACCATAATGGGATGGCTATATCCAGGCAGCTCCAGATATAGAATATGCTTAGGGAACTGGAATGTTGATTTGGGGGTTGGGTCAGGCTGAGGAACACCCCTAGGAACTCTGGTTTGGGGATGAGTTGCTAGAGTTAGCTACATGACATTGTAGGGGCATCATCACAACCCTGAAGAGAATTCAAGTTGCTTGAGGGCTTTTATGCATGTAATTTCTCTTGCTTGGAACTTATTCTCTTTCATCCAATGTTAATTTTAAAAATTAGTAATTTCTCTAGTTCTTCTTCAATCAGCTCATTCATTCATTCATTCATTCATATATTTATTAAATATATCCTTTCAGTGTGAAAATGTTTATTTGGCTTCAAGTGCCTGGCACTGATCTCAGTGCTGGAGATTCAAAACCAGTGAGGCCTTTGTCTCTATGCTCCATAAACTTACTACTTGGCTAATTCTCACAGCAACCCATCTGGATGAGGCCACCATAGTCTACTCAGTCATGCTTCAATATTCATGCAATTGGTGTTGCGTTCAATGTGTTGTTTTTATTTCTAGGATTGTGGCCTTCCTCCCTTGAGTAACTAGACATTTTTTATTGTAAAAAATTATGCTTCCATGTTTGTTTCTTCATAACTATTTGTAGAGCATGATACTTTGCAGAGTCAGGCTCAATATATATTGCTAACCTTCCTTCTAGGGTGCATAAATGGTGTCAGCTGATAGTTACTTTTACACATAATTACTGGTATGGTTAATAAGAGTTGGGGTGGTTTTGGGGGACAGATTCAACAGACATGAAAAGGATCACTCCAACACAGCCTCTGTAAGTTATTTGTAGACTAAACATGGCCTCTGTTGTCCTTTTATACACCAGATACCTTAAGACACTCTCTTCTGAATATACTGTAGTATGTTTGGCACTGGTTTCTAGTGACAGGGATTAATGAAGGCCCTATCTGTGTATCTCTTCTCTGTGTTGCAACTGTTCAAGAAGTACACAGAGAATGCCCCTCATAAAGTGCATAAATAGTAACTTTCTTTCAAGTCATCAATGAAAAATGCTATTAGTCAAGTGAATTTCAGTTACTCCCTTACTCTAGAAGGAACCCAATGTGGGAACAAATTTTTGTAAATTATACACTGTTTACTTTGCCATATTGATAATTACCTCCTGTCTTTGAAGCTGTCAAACAATGAGGAGGTTCATTGTTTCTTAGGACAAAGGTATTTGCAGAGGAATTGATCAAACTGTTAAAATTGATAATATCATTACTGTGGCATCACCAATGCTATTGTGCATTTGAGGCTACCGAACAGATTAAAATTTTATTCTGAAAATGATGGAGGCATACAGGAACAAAGGAGCTTATGAGCAGGGGATTGGAGGCTGCTTGCTACGTAGTCAGGGCACACTTGTGTTTGGGAGAATTGCTGCCTCACTCCTAAAGAATGCAACCCCTCTGGAAGGGGTCTCCTAAAGGTAGTCATCACTGTATGTGTGGGTTACCATTGTTAATGAGGTAGTTTTTTTTATCTGACAAGGACACTGATGCGTTCCTTGAAAAAAAGAACAAGGAAAGCTCATTATAGCAACAGACATAGGCTACTAACAAATGAGATGAGATTTTGCCCTTTGCTTTGTTAGGAATCAGGAGGAAGAGAGGGAACTGTGATGGGAGGGAGAGAAAAACTCTCCTCCCTATATCCATGTTCATAGCATTCCACTGCAGGATGATGGATACAGTGTACCTATATTTCATTCTCACACATGCTTTTCCCGTCTTAGACTGGCTGCCCACATGGCTAGAACATTCAACCAAAGAGGCCAAGCCTGAATCTCTTCCCATAGGAAATAGTGAACTTCACAGTCACATCCTGCTCCAGGAGGCTCTGCCCAAGTGGAGCAAGTATGTTCCAAATATTGCATGGGATATATGCTTGAAAGATGATTTATAATTTATCTAAAATTCAAATTAGACTGGGCATCCCACATTTTCATTTGCTAAATTTGTTAACCCTACATAGGGCAGAATATGAAAGATAGAGCCTTCAAAATACTATTCCTTTTATCTTGTAAGAGCTAGCCATGGCTCACTTGTCCTTGACCTCAATGTTCACCACAGATTAACTTGGGAGAAGGTATGTAGGTAGATCCTGTTTTTTCCAAAGAGCTTCTGGGAGAATGCTTCTGTCTTTCCTGGGTTTATTCCAACTACCTCGAATCACCACACCCACCTGAAAATGGGTGTAAGATTGGCATAAGAAGACACCCTGTGTGGCTTGAGGGTGTGTGGAGGCAGCAATGACAGCCTGGATAGCTGGGGAGTGTGGACCTCAACAATGAGGAGACTGATCTAGGTGGGGTGTTTACTTGGTCATCTGGTTGGGGGCAAAGTTGGGCACTTGACCAGGGATGCAGTCCCAGTGCACCTTGGGTACACCAAAAAGAGAGACTTATCCTTCTCTCTCCCCCTTTCCTATCTCTTCTATCACTCTCTCATTCTTTCTCATATTCCTGCCTATTCTTTTCCTGAGTATCTGAATAGTTTTCCAATGATTCAAACTGTTTCTCACATCAGTGGTATTTATTCTGGGAGTTTATGGAGCCCATCAGGGGAAAGAGTCCTTCAAACCGGGTCTTCCAAATCCTCCAGTGGTGGTTGGGGATGAAGTGGGGCAGGGACCTTCTCTGTCTGTTTTAAATGCAGTAACCTTGCACACAGAGCCAAGCCTTAGTAAATTAAAAGCAAAACAACAACAAAAGAGCATAAAAGCCTAAAATTTATGTAACACTTCAAATTATGAATTCTCCCTATATAATATTTTACTTATTCTACCAATTTAGAAATTGTTATAACACTGGAGGGGCTAAAGGACTTGCAAAGGCCACAGAGTGACAGAACTGATTTTTAATATTCAGGCCAATACCTTTCTTATTCTGCAGGGAGGAAGGCATAGGGCACAAGGGTGTGTGAAAAGTCGAAGAGTTGCAAATGGGGCCTAAAGACCACTCCATCTCTCAGTTTCATGATGAATAAGCATTGAGTTCTTAAATACCTGACTAGCTCACAGGAGAGTGTGGTACAATGGAACACAGAGAGTCCTCTGGAGAGAGAAGCTGCCCAACGTAAGCCTCCCTGTCTGGGTGTGGGCAGCCTCCTGTTTGGGTTCTTTCTTTTACCTGGAGCCCACAGTGGTGAGTGCTTGAGGTAGAGCCCTAACTGAATTTTCAGGGAGCAGAACATGGCTGTTCCCTCCTTGGGCATGAGTTGTTGAGATAACTTTGTCTAGAGGCAGACACTGCAATGGGGAGAACCTGGGCAGTAGCAACTGAAGAAGGAATCACACCCTGGGGACAAAGACAGTTTTTAAATGGAGTTCCCTGCCTTTCTCTGGAGAGCAGAGCTCAGCGAAATGGGCCACTAGAAGTGGCTACTGGGCAAAGGACATGAGTTTTCTCTCTCCTGGGACCTGCCTCAAAACTCTGTCTCATCCACAAAGATTTCTTTGATACCGTTTCCTTCAAGGAAGTAGCATGTTGGAAATGAGATATTAGGCTTGAAAAAGCACATTTTAATTAATATTGGCAGGAGATGACCAGATCAAAGGGCAGCTGACAGAGTGGGGGCTCAGTGACAAGGTGTGGAGGTGACTCAGGTTCCTGGGTGTCCTGACCCTCTCAGGGCCATCACGTGTTCCCTGGTGACTTCCTCTTTCCCCACAGACTGGCCATGGGGAAATCCCCACTGGGCACTATAAAAATCCCCTGGACTCTGGGCAGAAGCCAGCTGCTCCAGCCAAAGCACAAGATGAGGCCCTGCCTCGCCTTCCTTCAAGTCCTTGTTTTCCTCCTCAGCCCACCTGCAGGGGCTGCAGAGGATTTGGGGCTTTCGGGAACCTTGGCCTCTTACCCCAATCCCAGCTCCTCACCTCTCAGTAAGGTCACCTCTGACTTCGTCTCTGGCTCTGGCTCTGGCTCCAGATTCAGGGCAGCCAGTGGCGGCAGCTTCGGATATGGTTATAGCTCCGGATCTCATTCTAGCTCTGGGACCCAGGTGAGTAGGCCTCCAAGTCTGAGAGCCGCAGTCATTCCCTTCCTCTTGCTTTTTGGGGACCCGAATATAATTTCACGGATGGCTAGACCTGAGCACTCTAAAAGATTTACGACTATCTTCGTTAACCGTAGGTGCCAAGAAAATGAATTAAAACCTGGGTGAAATAATTAAATTGTTAGCAAGAGAGATGACATCTCAGTTCAGGAAACAATCTAAGCTTTACAGAGGCTCCCTAGCCTGGCTGCACTTTAGAATGGAGAGAGGTGTAGAAAGGGCACTCTGAAGTAGAGATGCCCAGGTTTTGTCCTGGATGAGAGCTATTAGGGAAGCAACCCTGCCTGTAGTAGCTCCAGAAAAGTTTGTCTAATTGATTTACTGCCCAACAGAGACCCTGAAGATGGTGAAGGATAGCCCTGGAGTGAGAGCCACAGTAGTCTGGCTGGAGCTCTGACAGTCTCCCTGAGCCCGTTTTGTAAAGGAGATGGGCAACAGAAGTAAGGGGAGGAGACATTGGTCTCCAGGAAAGTTCTATTACACATACATATTTTCCTGGAGGAGTAATCATTCTTTTTTAATCTTCCTTATAGGAAATTTTTAGAGCCATTTCCAGCTCAAAACAATAATACAAGCAGCAACAAACAAATCAACAAAACCAGCCATGTACTAGAGGCTACATCACTAGAACGTGTAGTGAGCCCAGTTCTTTGCAATGAGTCCTATGGACCTACCTTAAGGAAATAGAAAAAGGTGTGGAGAGATGAGAGGTTAGGAAGCAAGAAGAAGTTCCTCATTCTCTGCCCACATGAGCTCTGGGCCTTTCAGTAGGAACTTTGCTCTGCAAAGCCTAGGCTTTCCATGCTAAGGGGTGACTTGGGGTGGAGGAGTCTTAAATCCTCCAGAAACCATCCCCCTGCATTTCTATGATCTTTACTCACAAGTCAGGTCTTACACGATCATGTCTGAGTGGAAGGGCCAATAGGAAGAGAGGAGGAAAAGGCTTTTGTTTGTTGTTTTTACCATCAAGAATATATAGGCAATAAAAATGTGTTGATTAAAAATGGTTTTGATAGGACCAAGACAAAAATGTCATCAGTGGTGTTCATTGGGTGCCTAATAAATTCCAGGACTTTGTCAAGTACATAGTATATATCATCTTATTTAACTCTAAGAGGTAGATAAAATTAATGATCCCATTGTAGAGATGTGAAAATTGAGGCTTAAAGAGATAAAGTCACTGACTTAAGGTCACTATAAGCTAGCAAGTTCCACAGCTCAAAATGTCTGCCCATGTTCTTCTTCATCTCTCTCTATGCAGCTTACTGTATTTTCAAGGCAGATAGATGAAAACTGCTTATTTCTAAAAAGAGACTGCTTTGGGAATCTTGAATATGTCCAAAGTTTCTTTGTAGCCAGAACTGAGATGCATCATTTTATTTCATTTAAATGAACAATTTTCACAGAGACAATTAGACTTGTTAATATATTTTTAAACGAGATAACAATAATAATTTATTTTGAAACTTCATCACCAATCAGAAATCAGTATTTGAGTAAGATGATCAGTTAAAATAAATAGAAAATAAAATGTAGGCCAAGAAACAGAAATCCAAAATGCCTGTTGTTTGATAAGGTGATAAATATTTAAAAGTAGACAAGAAATGGTAGTTAAATTGCACTTGGAGGTTCCAATCTCCTTCCTGGTTTACTGATCTTCCTCTGGTGAGTCAGTATTACAGCTCCAGCTTCTCTTCTACAGTAGGCTATAAGCTGTCACTTCCACTAGAAACCCAGTTTTCTAGGGCTGGCTGTCAGCTTGATGAGCACTTTGGAAAGTGGTGGAAAACCCCTTTATAACTGTCATTGAGCAAGTTCCAAATGTATCATTTTCTGTACTTTGAAAATGTTGAGTACCATTATTTTATGCCTTGAATCTTCACAGGCACTTAGACTTGGCTGCTAATTAAAGCCAATTGCCACCTCAAATCACAAATGTGAGTTACACCTTCTGCTGTGGTGCTCAGAGACTCTACAAGCCTCAGATGCCATCCCCCCCATCATGAAGGGGCTGCTCTCAGCATCCTCATTTCACAGATGAGAAAATGCTCCATGCTTTGCTCCACACAGTAACTGGCAGAGTCAGAAATGGAACGAGTCATGTATTTTTGTCACCAGGCTAAGGGGCTTGTTGGAAAAAAATAGACAACTCTCATCATGAAAATGGGCCTGATTCACAGGGAGGAATCAGTTCTTGTCTATCTCCCTACCACCAGAGCCTGGCACATTGTGGACACCAGTAAATGTTAATTGAACACATGTCGAGTGAGTGAGCACCTACCAGAGTATGGTGTCTTGTGGGGCACACAGGGTCCTATTTGCCCTCCACAAGGGGAGTCACATACCTCCCAATAACCGAAGGGACAAGTGCTTGCCTTTGTCTTTCATTCCTTGTGTTACACACACATGGAGTTTAAGCATTCACCACAGAGAGAGACCCATCACCATTAGCTTCATTGTCTTTGAATGTGAGGAGCAGAAATATCTCTAATGGGAGACACTGATCAAACTTATGGCCCATTTTGATGTCAGCTGAGCACGCTGGACTGATGATAAGCAGGATGGCAGCTGGGGAGTCCACAGCCCCGGGACAGGGATGTTCAATAGAAGCCAGGGAAATGACTGTCAGCAGGGCTCATAATGATTTGCCTGCCTTTCAGGTGAACTTCAGGAAAGTTGTTAGCTAGTAGTTTCTAGTTGATTGTCTGAGACTGCTTGATGATCTCCAGTGTTCTCTGAGTTGACAGAGTTTTTCAGAGAACTTGAAGAATGGTCCAATCCTGCCTTGTGCAGCTAATTAACCTTCCCTTGTCAAAATGCAATGCAAGACTTTTTTTTTGGCAGACACTTATTATAATAAGCTATTTCTTCAAAAGTCCATGATATATTGGCCCTTTTGTAAAAACCTTGGCATACTTGAGTTGGAGCCTTTCTAGCTTCAGAGGGAATGATAAAGTTGGTTCCGAGGGAAGCTGGCCTGCCTCTGTGACAGGTTCCCAGCGTGGCCTGTCCAGTCCTTATTCATGTACCCACCTCCCAGCCCTGGCATTCAGGGTAAACCTGCTTATTCCTCCTTCTTACTCCTCAGCTCCTGCAGGTGTGGGTGTGATTGGTAAAGAAAAGTGAAGCCATTGTCAGGAATTTATCTGGTGTAGAGACTTGGGGGTACAGATTTATATATATATATATATATATATATATCTGGTCATCTTAAAGAAGATTAGGTTAACTTAACAAACAATTTAGTTGCAAAGCCAGAGATCACTGACGGAATAAATCTTGATTATAGAAGTATCTAGGTCCAGCTTGCTTGGAAATCATGGAAGTCAGTGGACATTAAATGCACAGGACACACAACCTTAGCTGCAGCCAGCTAACCTCCTCAGCTTTGTGGGGTGTAGTTTGAGTCTCTTTCAGACTCTGCAAACCATTGCTCTTCTCTTGTTGGTTCCAAACAGAGATACTTCCTGTTGATGTTCCACAGGTGAGCTTTGGGCTAGCTGTCAGACTGCCAAGAGTTACTCTGTAAAGCAATAGTAGTAATAAAAAATGTTAATTGTGGTGGGATCCCCTTAGAGAAGTTCAAAGGGGGAAAAAGAGAAACAGGATATTTCAAACCTGTCATTTTAAAATATGCAGTAGCACTGAAGTGTGAGCCTGAATATTTTAAAGACACATTAAATATTTTAAAGTGACTTTTCTGAAACTTAAATTTTTTTATCCTCACCTGAGGACATGCTTAGAGAGAGGAGAGGAGGGAGAGAGAGGGTGAGAAACATCGATATGAGAGAAACATCGATGGGTTGCCTCCTGTATGCACACTGACCAGGGACAAACTACAACCTAGACGTGTGCCCTGACTAAGAATTGAATCTGTAACCTTTCAGTCTATGGGATGAGGCTGCAACCAAATGAGCCACACTGGCCAGGGTATAAGCTGGAAAACTTTTTTAAAAAATTGCATAAAACCTTCAAACTCATACATTGTTCAGTTTTTAACAAATGGCTGGTTTGTTTCAATTTTGAAGGATGTTAATTATACGATTTCCTTGGTAAGGACAGGATGTGAATTTGCATTGTATATTTGCACCGTAACCCATATCCTTGATGTTTTTCTCTTTCCAGTGGGGATGAATTGGGTTGGGGTTTGGGTAAAGTGAGGAAAAGAAAAGGAGTAAGTAGAAAAAGAAAAGGAAAGTAACATTTACTGATCACCTACCCTGTGCCAGGGACTTGGTTTACACTATGCAGTTAATCTGAAGGATAACCCTGCAAAATAGGTTATCTTTGACAGGTGGGGAAACTGGAACTTAAAAAGGGTTCATGTTCAGTAACTGGTAGACTTGGAATTTAAAGTTAGACTCTCATCTGTTCTTTATTTCCCTTTCCTTCTATGGGTACAGTAATAATTTCTTTTAATCCTCCTCAGGAAAGGCATTATCTTTTAGATAAAGGTGGCTGACAGAGTAGTTTAGCTAAACAGGTGAAGGTGTGACTAAAATTCTAAGAGTATTTACTGCCTGTGAAACATGGTGGTTTTAGCTAGTTCCTATGATTCTATTCATTTATGTATTGGATTCCACTTGCTTGCCTCTAAGCACTCTTTTGACAAGCCAATTTCTGTCACCCCAGTTGCCAAAAAGCTCATTTCTCCACTTGTTACTGATGTTGAACTTATTTTTATTTACAGTTCTCCAATTTCACTGGCTCCCGGGATGACCGCGGGACCTGCCTGTGCTCCGTGGCCCTGCCAGACACTGCCTTTCCGGTGGAGAGGGTGGAACACTTGGAAAGCACCGCTCTCACTCTCTCCCAGAAGTTTGAGAGAGAGCTTTCTAAAGTAAGCAGTTTCCCTCTTTCGCACACTATCTCAATAAGAACAAACAAAACACTTTACAAATTAATTTAGTGGGATAACATTGGTTAATAATATTTTCTAATTTTCAGGTGCACATTATAATTCAACATCTTGTACTCTATTGTGTGCTTACTACCCAAAGTCTAGTTTCTTTCATTTGACCCCCTTTATCCACCTCATTCCTTTCCTCTCTGAAACTACCATTAGGTTGTCTGTATGTCTGAGTTTGTTTTTGTTTCATTATTTCACAAAACACTTTTTATTCAGGACTTTCTAAGCAGCTATTCTTCACTGAATCAAAGACAGCACGTTGGCATCCTATGGAGGCTTTAGTGTTTATTCCAGTAGGTATGGAGTTCTTTCAAGCAGGAAAAGTGGGGGCCCAGAGAGAAAATAGATGGAAATTATTCATGCCGTGGATAGACGCCCTTCAGCATGGCGGTACTCATGCAGTTGGAAAGAGGACTTGAGCTCTCCCTGCAAACCCCAACCCTGTAATTGTTTTTGTTTTGTTTTCCTTTCTTTTGCTCTTGTTGGTCTTACCTCTAAGCTTTGCTTTCTTTTCTCTCCTCTATCATCTTTATATTTTATTTTATGTTCCTTCTCTTTTACTTTTTCTCCTATTCTTATTCATTTACTCCTCTTTTGTTCTTTATTTGTCCCCTTGCTTCAGTCTTTTCTCTTGTGCATCCTCTTAATCTTTCTTTCCCTTTCTTCTTAAATTTTTGAAACTCCTTTGGTTTTCTCTTACTTTTGGAAGGCCCCTTCTCTTTCTCTTCCTGTTTCTTCTCCCCCTCTACTCCCCCAGATCTTCTGCCTATTATTCCTCTTCTTTCTTTTTTTCTTTCTCTTCCTTTTATTTCCTCTTTTCAATTTACTTTCTTTCCCCTAGCCACTGTCTTTTTTGGGTGATTATCATCTATTGTCTCGTGGAAATATTACTTTCACATGTCCAGCATTAGACCAAAACTGAAGGCTTCCCTGGGAATTTGAATCAAAACTAATAAGTCACTCAGCCTTGGTAAATAAAGACCTTGACTCAACCCCCGCGCCCCCCATTAACTCTTTCCTCAAGTGGAGGAAGTTCTCCTACAGGGCTTGCCTTTCTCTGAAATGGCTGGAGCAAGCAGACTTTGCATTCCAGTTTTGACCCTTTCTACCTTTTAAGCCAAGTTAAAAATGTGAAAGGCTCCTGTTTTCTGCACAGGTGGAGTTCATGCTAGGCTATAATCACATTATACATTATTTAATAACATTCCATTAATTTACAGGGAGCTCTGGCCTTCCTATAAGATTCAAAGTAAGTTTTCCCGAGATATTTAAGTTTAGCTACCACAACATCCAGCATAGTTATCTTTTAAAAAATTTTGGTGAGGCTGACACCCTGCTTTCAACCTGAATTGGTAGATAAATATTCTAAATTTAAATGAGTGTCCAGGAAAATGTGCTTGACTACTTTTGGAATCTAGCTTTTTATGAAATAAATGTCCTTGAATTAATCAGCAGAAAAGGCACAGCACTAAATTATAAATTCCAATCATTAATATTCATAGCCTTATTCCAGCATAATCAAGTGCAGATAAGAAGTTATGCATAAAAACATAACAAGTGGAGAATAATCCTAGGTAAAGATCTTTTCCAGTGGAGTCATTGCTTTGAAATGGTGCAGGCTACTGATTTGCATGTCTTTTCTGCTGGCAGCAGTGTGAAGGGCAGTGTGAAACCCCATGCTGCTTCAGGGAGAGCATGAATCTTGCCAGGTTTGTGAGTGTGGGGTGTTTAATTCCAGTTCTGTGAGTGGGGCAGGTGGTATCTGCCTTGCTAAGAATTGGCAGGGAAGAAGTGCGGAGTAGGTGGGGAAAATTTTGGTTGTGAAAATGTGAGTGGCTGGTCCTGAAAAAAACCTGGGGATTGAGGCCTAGAAAAGGAATAGTCCTGACTGTTGAAATTTGCATAATAGATCAGTGTGACAGGTGATAAAAACAATAACAGTAACACGTTATGTTTGTGCTTTTCTAAATGCTTCCATTTTTATTCTTCTTTCAAAGCAGATATGTTTGCCTTCTCCTTCTAATTTTAGGGGTGGAAAAACTGAAGTTCATAAAGGTAAAGAGACATAAATGTTAAGTGTAATTCCTCTCTGGGCAGGTCAGGAATTTGGGTCTTCAGAATTAATCCCAGTTCTCTTTTCTCTCAGCCATACTGATACCATCCTCCAGTGCAGACCCAAAAGGAGAGGCTCTGGGTCACTAATGACTTCAAATCTAAAGTTATCTCTTCAGCTAAGAGCTTTTGAATTTCCAGGTGAATTATTATAGCTGTCTCTAGGTTGCCTTGGAAATCACCGTTTATCTAGAGGCCCGGGGGAATGCCCATTTGGGCAGGCCAGTGGAAAGGGTTTGACTGCCTTACATTAATTCACTACCTGCCAGTACACAGAGAAGACTTATGTCTCTGTCTGAGATGCTGAAAGCATTTCACACTTTTCTGTTGTTTATAATATGTCCTCTTGTGACTGTTCTTCAGAAGGGGATGACAAAAAAGGCAGCTCAGGATTTTATTTTCTCTGGAAGGTTATGGTCTTTGGGGCAAGTTATTTAATATCAAGCATTTGCTAATAGATTCTCATGCATGAGAAGATTGAGGCACCCTGAGACATTTAGGTAACCCATAAACAAGCAACATTGATTGAGCAATGTTTTGTGCAGTAAAATATAATAAATTCAAAGGTCAGGTTGAAAAAAACTGAGATACTATTTCTCTAACAATTGCTGTAACTTACATGGTACCCATTATACTAGGCACTAATATATATTATCTTTAGTCTTCATAATACTCTTTAAGCTTGATACCATTAGTCCCAGTTTATAGCAGGAAGCTAAAGCTCAGAGAAAATTAAGAGGGCAAATGCCCACTAGGTACTGGTCAGATTACAGTTTAGGTAGGTGTAGCTCCAAAGTGCTTCTTTTGTCATGATGGTCAATTCAAGATTATGTAATATTGCTGAATTTATTTTTGACGATACATTAAAGTGAGTATGCTGCAAAGTACATGTACTTATTTCAAATAATCTGGCCATAGTTACAATCACAGATTTTTGGGGAACTGGGAGAAACATGAGCCAGACTAATTCTTTAGCTTAATAGCCTGCTGTATTGTACCATATTTATTGCAGGACCACATTTATTGTACAGAACAACACAAACATTCCACAAAAAAAGAAACTAAACAAACCTTGACTCTCAGAACGCATCAGTGACATATATGTGCATAGCAAATATAAGCATGGAAGCTCTGAATGTAAGGCTGTCAATTAAAAACAAGCAGAGATAAATCTTTAAAGCTCAACTTGTAGTGATGAGGAGCCTTGAGTAGAGATGTTGACACAAGGATGTGTCCCCTTAGGGCTGTACCCATATTCTCGCTATGCATTCAAGGTCAAGTTGGGCTGCCTCTGCTAAGACTGCAGCCTCTAGAGCAGGGGTGTCTAACTTGTTTTCACCAGGGGCCACATTAGCCTTGCAGTTGCCTTCAAAGGGCCAAATATAATTTTAAGACTATAAATGTAACTACTTAACAGTTAAGCCAGAGCTCAGTGCTGCTGCTGGATAGAAACATGGTGAAGGTCTGGATTTGGACCACTGGCCTTGTGTTTACCACCTGTGTTCTAGAGAGAGCTGAGATGCTCTCAGAATTTTCCATGCCATTTTAGCATTAGAGATCTGTACAATAAGCTTACATAGTTTACATTGTCAAGATTTTCTGGCTTATCCCCAAATTCTCCCCTGTTTTCCATAACCCCATGGATGATTCCAGGTTTCCCAAACATCACTGAGCTTTCCTTTAAATGTCAGCTGTAAGAACCTAAACCTTCTCCCAAACAGATATTCAGAGACCTTTCCTTTCATGGCCAAACTAGTACAGGCACAGCATCCATTATCAGAGGAAACAAACTCCAAGTTATGTCTTGGTTTTCAGTGAGAGCCATGTTTTGTTTAGCAGGGATGACTTCTGAATCACTCATTTTTGTAGAACAACAGCTGCGATTGATCTGCCACCAAAATGTTCCAGGAAGGCAGAGGGAGTTTCATTTATTATAGGAGGTGGCAAGGCTAAATTCCAGCAAAAATATTCATTTTGTAAGCTTCCGTTTCTGCAATGAATTGGGACTTTATTATTATTATTATTATTAATTACTATTATAGCAAAGGCAAGGTTTCATGTCTGATTATTTTTATTTTAGAAATTGAAATATGTTTGCCTTTTATCTGTGTTTGTACTTTTGAGAGGGCTTGTTAGGTTTTATACATATGTATGTATACTATGTCTGTCCAGAAAAAGTCCAGCCATTTTAATATAGCAAGAGTGGTTTGTGTGATATTGATGTAACCTGGCAGCCAAGGAGAGTGGACTGGAATGCACATGTGTGAACAATGACAACTTCACTGTACTAGTCAGTGGGGGTGGTAGATGCTGTTGAGTGAGCACATGTACTGCATGGTTGTCACATTCAAAATGACTGAATGGGTAGAGCAATGAATCTGAATAAGATTTTGCATTAAACTGGAACATTCCTCCACAGAAACTATTCAGATGATTCAGAAGGCCTCAGCTCTGGGCAACTGGTGATTGGCAGCTTCATCATGACAATGTGCCCACTCATACGTCACAACTCGTGCACGGTTTTTTTTTTGTGAAACATTAGATCAGCCAAGTGACTCAGTCCCCCTACAGCCCAGTTTTGGCACCCTGTTACTTCTGGCTTTTCCCAAAACTAAAATCACCTTTGAAAGGGATTTAAGACTGTCAATGAGATTCAGGAAAATATGATGGGGCAGCTGATCACAGTTGGGAGAACTATGTGAGGTCCCAAGGTGCCTGCTTTGAAGGGGACTGAGCCATCATTGTCCTCTATCCAATGTTTTTTATATCTTGTATCTTCTTCAGTAAATGTCTTTTTCATATTATATGGCTAGATACCCTCTGGACAGACCGTGTGTACATATATATAATTTTAACCTTCTTATCTGCCAAAATGTCACCAGCTTTATTATCCTCTGAGTGATGACACATCTGATGGCAGTGAGCATCAGTTGCCCGAGGAAATACATCAGCAGTGCTAAGGGCTGCATTTTCAACTTTCATTAAAATCCTCTTTGCCTGAAGCTCTGGCCCTTCAGGATTGCAGTCCATGAGTCTACACTAATTTGCACAGTGGGGTTGAGTGGAAGGGCTAAAATGACAAAAGTTAAGGCTGCCTTCAGTAGTAGAAGTATTAGAGACCAACATCTGGCTCTGAATTCATCCAAGTATTGTGGATCAGCTACTTGACATAAGCGTGGTTTTGGGGAAAGTATCACTTGTGTTCAAATTTTTTTTTTAAATGTAAAAATAGTAACTTTTAATGAACGGGTCTTTTAAAAAGCCATGGCATTTCTTTTAGAGATCAAACACAGAAAGAACCACCAACTGTGTTTATTGAAATATCCATTTGGAGATTCCAATTACACAGTAAACCATCAAGGGAATTTTTGTAAGTATTTTAACTTACAAGTAATTCATAAGTAATGATCATAAGTAATGATCAGACATTCAAATGTATGCAACAAATGTGTAATTTAAAGGTCTGATTGCAATAATCAGTTCTTAGAATAAATGTGGGTTCACTTAATGAAATGAACATTTCATAGTTGTACATACACTCACATATTGTGTAGTAAGTTGGGTCTTTATGCCATTTTGTAAAAGGAAAAGGGTCTCAAAACTCATTTCATATGGTGAACAAGGAAAGAATTCTACTTGGTGTATTTGTCCTTCTTCTAGGAAGTATATAGAGCAGTGGTTCTAAAGGATGGAACCTTTAGAACCACTAAAGGATGGAGGTGGTGGTGATTTTGTCCCCAGGGAACATTAAGGAATCTCTGGGACATATTTGGTTGTCATGCCTGGTGGGTGGGTGAGTGTTATTGGCATGTAGAGGCTAGGGATACTGCTAAACGTTCTATAACACACAAGAAAACCTCCAAAAAGAAAGAATAATCTAGCTCCAAATATCAGTAGTGCTGAGGTTGAGAAACTCTGATTTACAGCATGTGCATTAATGGGAGGAGAGAAGGCAAGAGACTCTGATTCAGACCAGTTTAGTTTGTAGAGGTAATATCTTCAAATACTAAATTAGAGATGAAAATGTACTTGTGAGTGATGATGACTCTGAAGCAAAATTATTTTAATTTATACAAGTGCAATGTCTACTCTCTCCCCATTATAGTAATAAGTTCTTTTTAGTTTGTATTTGGGTAGATTAAAACTATATTGTGAAATATATTTTTGATCTTTTTCTTTAAAAAATGATTGATAACAATCAAATTGCCCCCAAGGGTGTGGTAGTGGAGGAAACTGTATGATATTACTCTGAGAACTGACGAGCTTTTTGACTTCCTTTCAGGTGAAGGAATATGTCCAATTAATCAGTATCTATGAAAAGAAACTTTCAAACCTAACTGTTCGGGTAGAGATCATGGAAAAAGATACCATTTCTTATACTGAATTGGACTTTGAGCTCATCAGGCTAGAAGTGGAGGAGATGAAGAAACTGATCATTCAGCTGAAGGGCAGTTTTGTTGGAAGCTCAGATATTATTGACCAGCTGGAAGTAGAGGTAAGAGGTGAACTTACTTCTCAACATATTGATAATAAGTGTCTTTAGTTGTGTTAGTACAAGAATATATGAATCTCTCTCTTCTGACTTCTAAGTCTCTACCCTCTCATGACCATGTGAAATATTCCAGTGTTCTGGGAAGAACTGGACACCTGACTAATGTTAAACACAAGTGGTACATATTGACTGAGGAGCGGATGTCAGCTAATAATCAGGGTCTTGTCCTAGAACCAAATGGCCTTTTAATGTCTCTAGAAAGGAGATGATATGGACAACTTCATGGCCAGGTTAGGTCATGTGCCTTCTTTGTTCTGGATTTATCCTCATGAAATTAGAAAGCCAAAATTTACCTGATTTTGGATTTACTAGGTCTGTTTCTCCTTTTGAATGATCACGTAATGTTTCTGAATGATCCCTCTTGGAACTTCTCTCTACATACTGGCAACCCTTTTTTTGCCCCATTTAAAAAATATATTTTGTTGATTATGCTGTTACAGTTGTCCCATTTCCCCCCTTCACTCCCCTCCATAGTGTACACCCCCTCCCACCCACATTCCCCCTCTTTAGTTCATGTCCATGTGTCATACATATAAATTTTTTGGCTTCTACATTTCCTATACTATTCTTACCCTCCCCCTGTCTATTTTCCACCTACCATCGATGTTACTTATTCTCTGTACCCTTTCCCTCCATCTCCTCCTCCCACTCCCCTGTTGCTAACCTTCCATGTGATCTCCATTTCTGTGGTTCTGTTTCTGTTCTAGTTGTTTGATTAGTTTTTTATTTTTGTTTTAGGTGTGGTTGTTAAAAATTGTGAGTTTGCTGTCATTTTACTGTTCATATTTTTTATCTTCTTTTTCTTAGATAAATCTCTTTAATATTTCATATAATAAGGGCTTGGTGATGCTGAACTCCTTTAACTTGACCTTATCTGAGAAGCACTTTATCTGCCCTGCCATTCTAAATGAAAGCTTTGCTGGATAGAGCAATCTTGGGTGTAGGTCCTTGCCTTTCATGACTTTTAATATTTCTTTCCAGCCCCTTCTTGCCTGTAAGGTCTCTTTTGAGAAATCAGCTGACAGTCATATGGGAACTCCTTTGTAGGTAACTGTATCCTTATCTCTTGCTGCTTCTAGGATTCTCTCCTTATTTTTAATATTGGATAATGTAATTATGATGTGCCTTGGTGTGTTTCTCCTTGGGTCCAACTTCTCTGGAACTACCTGAGCTTCCTAGACTTTCTGCAAGTTTATTTCCTGTGCCAGTTGGGGAAGTTCTCCTTCATTATTTGTTCAAATAAGTTTTCCACTTGTTGCTCTTCCTCTTCTCTTTCTGGCACCCCTATAATTGGGATGTTGGTATGTTTACAGATGTCCTGGAGGTTCCTAAGCCTCTCCTCATTTTTTCAAATTCTTGTTTTTTTTATTCTGTCCTGATTGAATGTTTCTTTCTTCCTTCTGGTCCACAATGTTGATTTGAGTCCTAGTTTCCTTCCCTTCACTGTTGGTTCATTGTACATTTCCCTTTATTTCACTTAGTGTAGCCTTTATTTTTTTCATCTAATTTGCAGTGAAATTCAACCAATTTTGTGAGCATCCTGATTAATAGTGTTTTGAACTGTGCATCTGACAGGTTGGCTACCTCTTTGTTGCTTAGTTGTATTTTTTCTGGAGCTTTTATCTGTTTTTTCCTTTGGGCCACTTTTTCTATCTTGACACATCTGTTACATAGTGAGAGGCAGAGCGTTAGGTGTTCACCAGGGCAGAGTAACCCAAGTCCCTGGGTTGTGATGCTATTTGTGGGGAAGGGGCCCAAGAGGGAACAATGGCACTTGCTCTGCTCTCTGCCAGATTTCAGTCACTTCTCCAGCTTCCCACAAGCAAATCAGGCCCTTCTGGTGCTGGTTCCTGTGTGGGTGAGTTTGTGTACATTCTAGGACCCTGTGGATCTTTCCAGTGAACTTTCTTACGAGGCTGGGAGTTCCTGCTCCCCCTTTGTTTTGCCTAGTTTATCTGCACAAGAATGTGGGACCTCCTGGTCTGACACCTGCTGCCTTGCTGCGAGTCCTCTCTGACCCTGCTGCCTGACTTTGCCCCTCCTACCAGTCCGGATGAATGTTTCTTCTTTAACTTCTTGGTTGTCGGACTTCCATACAGTTCCCTGTTCTGTCAGTTCTGGTTATTTTTTGTTTTTAAATTGTCATTGTCCTCCTTTTGGTTGTGCAAGGAGGCACAGAGTATCTACCTATGTTTCCATCTTGTCCCGAAGTCCTGGCAACCCTTTTTAAACGAGTTTTTAAATGTGTTTTAGTGAAGTCTTTTAAACTCTGTAGATAAAGACCATTGCTGGGTAATTTATATCAGTGAGAACTTACTAGCATTCATAGGATGGGCTATAATTGAGAATTCTAGTTACATATTTTATAATTTAAGTTTTCTCTGTTCTTCACCATTCATTAGAAAATTAATTATGATACAACAGGAGTAAATATGAGTCTATAGGAGTTTATTAGAAATGAACTTTAATGGACAGTTGTGGGTGCTTAGACTGAGCCTGTGCTCTATTATTAAAGCTATTAAAATCTTTGCCATTTTCTTCTTGTCATACCCATCTGCCTGAGATCTGACAGGCATTCATGCTAAACCATAAAATGTATTCTTCCAAATGAAACCATTCAGAAGAATCTCGAGTGTATTCTCTAGCAATGTTTCACTAAGGGACAAATTTAGCCCTGGAATGTTTATGAAAGAAATTGCACAATAATATAAAGTCACTCTGAATTTGTATCTCCTTAGATAAGGAATATGACTCTCCTGGTAGAGGTGCTTGAGACACTGGACAAAAACAATGTCCTTACTATTCGCCGAGAAATTGCGATTCTGAAGAAAAAGCTGAAGGAATGTGAGGCCTCTAAAGTCGAAAATGTCCCTGTTGCCCTACCTCGTCCCGCTCCAGGTAAACATGCCATATTTCTACCAATTGAGCCAGGCCCCCAGAAGCCTGGGTTGGGGTGGGAAGGGATTCAGGATTGTAACCCTGAAACAAGAATGGGTATTTTGCCATTCTGAATATACCCTTCCATCTTCTAAATCTCCTTCCCTAGTAGTTTAACAAACTATTACATTCTGGAGCTCACAGAGGAAAAGCACAAACAATGAGTTGATTAAAAACAAAATCCACATGTTACACATATCCCCTTTGCATTTGCTAACAGGACAAATATCCCTCTGGTGATGGAGCTGCTGTCAGGGGCCTGGTGAAAGCCTCTAGAATCTGCATGGACTCCACACTGCCTGTGGATTGTGAGGGCTGATTGGCTCATTTATCTGATGAGCTGGGATAATGACTTGAATCTTTCTTTCCTTCTCTCCTACCCTCCCTCCCTCTGCCTCTTTATTTTTCCTCTGTGCTTTTCTTTTTATTTTTCTTACAAAAATTTTTTAATCTCTGCATGAGGATACATTATTGATTTTAGACAGAGGATGAAAGAGCGAGCGAGAGAGAGAGAACAAGGGAGAGAGAGAAAAACCTCAATGTGAAAGAGAAACATTTATCAGTTGCCTCCTGTACACATCCTGACCAGGAGTCAAACCCGAAGTCTTTTGGCGTACAGGATGATGCTCCAGTCAACTGAGCCACCCAGCCAGAGCTCCTTTGTGCTTTTCTTAAATGCATGTTGAGCATCCTGAAATTCCATGAGGATTTAATGGGTGGCCTCACGTGTCCTGTACTTGTGGGTGTGTCCTGCAGTCTCCTCTGGACTGAACTCCAGGAGGGGAGGAATGACATCACACTCTATAATGGATCACCCTTGGGGTCCAGTAGAGCACAGACGCGGGTGTTCAGTAAGTTCCTGGTGAATGCAAATAGAGGCAGTGTGGTGTAGAAGTCAGGAGCATGGCTTTGGGACCCCAAAGACCTGAGCTTCCCACCTATGTGACCACAGTAAAAAGATCCTTAATCTCTTCACATATAAAATGGGAGAATAATAGTGCCTGCCTTGCGGGGTTGCTGTGAGAGTAATGAAACAGGCTCGGGGAGCTCAGAGCTCTTATGATCGGCACTTACGCACTGGCAGTTGTTATTATTACTAACGAGGATAATTGAAGTGAAAACCTTGCTGTGAACAAAGGCAGCGCCAGGTCCTTGTGTGCTTCAGCACATCCCTCCAAGTGAACTAAAGCCAGCCTCTCAGCCGCAGCATTCAGCCCTGTCCCTCAGAGACGCCTTGTCACAGAGAAACAATTGCTGCAGGTCGTGAGCATCTCAGCCTGGGTGTGCATTGTATCTTTTCATCACCTAGTCAGCGCTTGTTATTTTCATCAATTCCTATTGTCACAACCTGCTTCCTTTTAGGCCTTGTGCTTCTGGATCCTTGTCAGTGTAGCTGGCTTGTTTAAGGCTTTAATTACATACTGCCATAGTTATCAACCTTTTGGTCCTGTTCAGGGGACTCTCCCTCCTTCTGCACTTGGGAATCTGTCATAGCCTGACATACCAGAGGAGGTTTAGGACAAAGGCCATGTTCTGTCCTTTGTAACAAAGTGAGGCTAAATTGGGTCTGGGATCAGCGGTGCCAACATGCATTGTAAATGAGTGCTTATCGTGCTGTGCCACCAAGGGCTCCCTGAAGGCAGGAGTTGAAGCAATGACAACCTCTGATAATGCCTGAGTGAGTCTTTCTTTCTTCCTTATTTAACCTCAGCAAGTCTCCCTCATGGAACAGATTTTTCCAGCACAGTTTTCTATACATTTCTTAGAATAAGGACATTTTAGAGCAGAATGAACATTCAAGGCCATCCAGCTTAGACCCATCATTTCTCAGAGGAGGGGACTTAGATGGTGAGGATGCTGCTTTTCCTGAGGCAGCACAGGGAGTGACAGACCTGTGGCTGGAATGCAAGGCCCCTCCCTTCCTGGTCTTCCCAGGACCTAGAATGTCAGGTGCCAATAAAATTCACAGACAGTGGTGGGGGAGAAAGAACACTGCTTAGTATCTAAGGAGGAAAACAAGGGAGTCTGTTGGGTTATTTTTATTAGGATATTTTTTCCCTAGAACTTTTCCCCAGGTCCTTACACTTAGACTTTTGTCAGCCATACCAGCCCAGCTGTGCTGTTTAAGTGAAGTGGACCCAGATTTCTTCTCACTTTCCTAAAACCTTGGCTGCACCTGGATCCTGGCCAAGTCACTTGGCCCTCCTCCAGCTTTGTTCATATTATATTTATGATGTTTATGTTAAACTGACTTTTTGTCATGTTTTAAAATCAATTTCTTTCACTTGCTTTCTTTCTGTTTAGGCTGGTTGACAATGCAGAATTGAAAAATCCCCAGGCAGTACCAAGTTGTGAGCCTGTGGAGACTTTAATTAAAGTTTCTCACTATTATGGGACTTGAAAATCTGACCTCTTTGCTTTTAGGACTGCAAAGTTGCATAGAACAAAAAAGACGGGATGCATGTTTCAGCTATGAAGTAATTCTGTGCTCTCTTGGCCCCTTCCTTGCAGCTGTGGTTTGCTATCCCTGTGGTCAGCTTGATCTTAGAACCAGGACATGTAGTAAAGGTTCAATAAAGTGCACTTAACACTTGGTTTATGCTGCAAATGCCATCTTTTTCTGCTTCATTTCCTAGAACTTCCTAATCAAAAATAATTGGCCTTGTGCTCATTAACTTTTTTCCCCTGAAAACAACTGACTCTGTCTCTCTGTGGCTTTCCTTTGAATCTAAATGACTGCATAGACAAAATGTGATAGAGACGCTCAAGGGTTGAGCACCATGGTGCTCGGCAATGCCAGATACATGTAAGTGCTCGGGAAGTGGTTGGTGGTTGACCAGGGCAAGGAAGATTCGGGGTGACCTGCCAAAGTCCTAAGATTAGGGAAGAGGAGAGTGTTGGGTAGCATATATCCAATTATTCACAGTCAATTTAATCTTAATTATTTTATGATTACTACTGTTTTAATTGCCTAATACAAGTCTATATTTCTCCTCTTGGCTCAAAGTTCACTTGCCCAGGTGAGAAAACATATTGATAGATCTAAGATTAAGTTTCCTCTGCAGACATATAATGTTTGGCTTTAAAGAAAAATGCTAACTATGATATTAAAAAAAACCAAGTTATAGTATTTTAAAATCTCATCATGTGGCTTCCCAGGATATTTTCAGAATGTCATGGCAATGTCTAATGAATTACATGGTGAAGAGACTGCCAACCAAAGCTACCATTGTGTTAAAGATTCCTTGAATCATATTCTGTGAACACCAGGGTTTTCTAAAAATTTAGATATATAATAGGGTAGAGGGCTTGTGTTTTATCAGTGTGAGTAAGTAGCTGGATTTAAGAGATATGATTAGTCTTTCATTTCTTTATTCTATAAACACTGTAAAGCTGGGCTTGTTCTTAGTACTGGGGTCACCAGGACGGGTGCAAAGCTACTATCCAGGAAGGGAGATAGTCACATGTTCCTTCAATGGTAACCTCATATGAGTGTGTTGCTGCTAGTTACCATTTAGTGAGTTACATGTACTTACTTTCTTTGTGTTTTTCCTAATAGTCTTGAAGAGTAGGTATTATTATTTTTCATTTAACATGAGGAAACTGAAGTTCAGAAGGTTAAGTAACTTGCTCAAGGTTACACAGATACTAAGTATTGGAGTCAGGACTGAACTGGAATCTATGTGGTAATATTTTCACTACACCAGGCTGCCCTGCATAGATGCTCTAACAGAGAGAGGTACACTTGTGATTCCTGGAGTGACAAGAAAGTTCTAACAACTCACCAACCTGATTAATACCAACTATCTTTTCTTCCTTGCTTGCAGAGGTACTAAAGTGGTATTTTTGCTCTCAGTTCTATGCTGTGTCCTCTTTCACCAGAAAATGCAAAATGATTCATTATTTTTCACAATTCTTGGGTCATGGCGGGGCAATGGGTTGTTATATCAGTGGCAGGGTAAAGTTCGGATGAGCTATGTAAGGAGGGGGATGGAGTGTCCCTAACACACTCTTGAAATTAAGGAAGGGACTGGGAAGGGGCATGAGATAAGGAGGTGTGGGAAGAAGCTTAAGGGGGATGTGTAGGTAGGGGTAGGGTTGGACACTCTGGCTGGGCTAGATGAGTAGTGGACACCGGCTGTCAGTTTCAGTCTTGTTTCCAAGACTGTTTGTTGCCAGGAAACAGGGAAATCTGCCATAGCTTTTCATTGCTATTGCCACATCTGTAGTATTGGCAACAATGCTTAGTTGTTGGGTTTTTTTTTGCCTGTATTCACTTCTTTTTGACCAAAGCCAACATCCTAAAAATGGCTCAAAGGAGCATAAAGTGAAGATAACAAAAAGAACAGGAGAGTATTTAGGAATGGTTGGGAGGTGAGCAAAAGAGATTTAGGGTCATACAGTTTTAATATTTATACCAGGTATAACTTTAATTTTCTTGCCAACATGTAAAATGATGAGTCATTACTACTATTGGTGCTTCTAGTAGCAGTGATTTTAAAGAGAAGATTATTTTGGTTCATTCATATCTAAGTATTTACACATCTAGGGCAGACTAGTTTATTATCTTTAACCCCATGATAATGCTTGAGTTAGTTATATGCATCATAAATTTTCTTTAAATATTTTGTTGCTATTGGCTTGGGATATTTCCTTTTCAGGAAGGCAAGATTCAATTAAGCAAACAGTTCTTAAGTCTTCTAACCTTCAAGAAAAAAGTGACTTTCTTTCATTTCCTCAGAGTGAAATGCAGTTGAATAAATAAGTTCTTGGGAAGATTATTTTAACTAGAAAATCCAGTTAGTAGCATATGGAAACTCGAACAGTTTTTGTTATCGTTCAACTGAACACACTGCTAACTTTATTTTAATAATTCATGCATTGTTTCATAAACAAAAGCAAACAAGCATTCATCTGAGAGATCACTTTTAGGAGAAGAAATAATAATTTATAATTTTATTTATTATTTCTTTAGTGGGAGCAGTCTCTGGGCTGAACACATGTTGCTTTTTTATTTATGAAATGGTGCATGCATTATTAAAATAAACCCATGGCTGTGTTTTGCTTAATGACATGCAAAATTATTTGAGGTTGGGTACAGAATTGTTTCATTTTTCTACCTATTGTATGGTTGGCTGGCTTTCCCACCAGCTGCAGATTTATGAGAGCATTTAAGGAGCATGTATTTAATTCTGGGACCAAAAAGCACCAGCAGATTGGAAAAATAAAAGCAGGATTTCTAGTAATGGTTTCACCTGTGAGCAGTCCCTGAATGAGGCAGGGAGAGGGGGAGCTATTTAGCAAGGAAGGGAATGGGTCAGAAACAGAGACTTGGAGACAAAAGTTTTGCACTCCTTGCCCCCCCCAATGCTAACCTCGTGCAATTCTTTGGAGCTCTGGTTTTGGGTCCAGCTCACCACACGTGCTCTCCATGGCTCCCTGATTCCCTCCAAGCATTTATTTTTGAGATGAGGAAGGGAGGGAGAAAGAGAGGGATGAAACATCAATGTATGGTTGCCTCTAGCACACCCCATTGTGGGGATATGGCCTGCAACCCAGGCATTTGCCCTGACTGGGAATCAAACCAGTGATGATTTGGTTTGCAGGCCTGCACTCAGTCCACTGAGCTACACCAGCCAGGCCCCCTTTCAAGCATTTAAAGCCAGAGGCAGAGAGTCAGAGATTCAGGTTCTGCTTCCTCCTCCCGCACCTCCTCTGCTCCAGGTAGCCAGATGAGGGAAAGTGACCTCAAATGTACTTGAAGTTGCAATTTTTTGTTATTCAATAAACTATTTTACCCAGTTTAAGGGGATTATTAAGATCCTAGAAAATGTATATTCAACTCTTTCGATTATTATAAAAACAAGGAAAATTTTTATTTTATTTTTTATAGTTCAGAAATGATTTTGGTTTATAGGCATTTTAGAGGAAAGGCAATGTGAAGGGCCAATTGTTCAGCCTGAGTTATTCACCCAAGTGTTAGAGGGGATGTAGATTTAGTGAGTCTGGTCCCACTTGATCGTGTACATTGTGACAACAGTGTCAGAATGGGAATGATGAAGTACTTGCATGTCATTCTGTGCTGCGGTAGAATACAGATTATAAGCAGGAGGACCCACCTTATAACTCTGAAGCAAGATGATCACCAAGTGATCTATGTGACGGGCTATGCTTTGGGTACAGAGCAGGCAATGTTGCCTTAAAGTAACTCCCATGGCTTCTCAAGGCTGAAATCCCACCATTATAGTACCATCTTTCTGTATCTTTAAAATACCATATTCAAAACTTCCTCTGTTAACATTAGCTTGGGACAGCACTGGTAAATGGCATGGATACGCACTTGGGGTCCCATGGGAGGGCAGAACTGTGAAGGGAAAAGAGAGCTGCACAGGAAAATCTTCTCCTTCATTATGATTGATTCTCCCTGACCCTGGTGAGTGGCACTTTCTGGCTTTATGGAAGCAAGGTAAGATTCTGGAATGATCCTGCTTTTTGATTTCTCTATAAGAAAAATGAAATGAAATACTATTTGAGAAATGCTTATTGATAGAAAAATGTATTAAACTTACCAAATCCCCTTTTTCTGAATTTGAGCCACCCCTCTAACCTTGGTGGTTTCATTATCCTCATTTTTTAGACTCAGAGACAGTCCACAGAAATGTAAGCTTGTTCTCTCTAGAGCTGACAGCCTATTTGCACTGAGACAGAAACCAAGAGAGGTTTTGGCTCTTCTCCATCAGAACCACTGTTGTCATTGAACCTTGATGAGAAAAATGTTTATGGCTTTCTTTAGTTCTTAGGATATTAAACTGTTTGTTTCTTGTTCATTTTCTCTAAGAATGCCTTTTTAATTTTCTTGTTTGTTTAGGGAGCTGTGCTCATGGTGGTGTGGTGAACATCAGCAGACCTGCTATAGTTCAGCTCAACTGGAGAGGGTTTGCCTTCAAGTATGGCGCCTGGGGTCGGGATTACTCTCCCCAGAATCCAGACAAAGGGCTGTATTGGGTGGCGCCTTTAAATACAGATGGGAAACTCTTGGAATATTACAGACTCTATAATACACTGGATGATCTACTATTGTATTTAAATCCCCGAGAGTACCGGATTTTCTATGGTCAGGGTGGTGGTACAGTAGTTTACAAAAACAACATGTATGTCAACTGGTACAACTCCCGCACCATTGCCAAAGTTAACCTGACTACCAACACAGCTGCTGTGACTCAAACTCTCCCTGATGCTGCCTATAATAACCGCTTTTCATATGCTAATGTTGACTGGCAAGATATTGACTTGGCTGTAGATGAGAAGGGATTGTGGGTGATTTATGCAACTGAAGCCAGCACTGGTAACATGGTGATCAGTAAACTCAATGATACCACACTTGTGGTGCTAAACACTTGGTATACCAAGCAGTATAAACCATCTGTTTCTAACGCCTTCATGGTATGTGGGGTTCTGTATGCCACCCGTACTCTGAACACCAGAAAAGAAGAGATTTTCTACTACTATGACACAAACACAGGGAAAGAGGGCACACTAAACATTATAATGCACAAGATGCAGGAAACTGTGCAGAGCATTAATTATCATCCTTTTGACCAGAAACTTTATGTGTATAATGATGGCTACCTTCTAAATTATGATCTTGTCTTTGAGCAGGAACCTGTCTAAACTGTTTAGGTGTTAGGGTGAGAGAGAAATAAAATGTTAGTTGAAAAAATGGTATTCTCCACTTTTTTAGAGACTTGCAGGGGTGATTAAGAGTATATTCGCCTAGTACTAATATTTGTGAGCATAATTCTACCACACTAGAGACCTAAGATATTTGCCCTGATTTGATGAGTTTTCTTGAAAGCCCCCTGCCTCCTGGGATGCATTTCCCTAGTGAAATAAGGTCCTTCCAGGGTGTGATTGTCAGGGGTCCAGGGACATTATGAATCCAAGAAAGCCTTCAGTGAGGTGACATCTGGAAATTAAGAAACTTAAAGAGAACTCTATATGGCTTCTAGGGATACTTTTTACAGGTAAGAGAGCTCAATGACCATTCTCCTCCATGTAGCCTGACTAATTCTTCCATACCTGAATGAAACCTGGAGCCTAATTAGGTAGATTAATACCTGAAGCTTCTTGAAGAACAAAATCTCTAACTTTGTTTTTCTTGCTGGCATCTGAAATGATGTTTTGTATGGAGCAGATAAGTAAATTTAGTGTGTTTGTATTTTATCTGTAAAATGTACTGAGTTTTTTGGAGAAAGCCCCTTTTATATATTAAACTGTACATTGCAAATCAACCCCATATGGATCTGGAAATGAGGCACTGGATTATTTTTTCCTTATTGTCTACTTATATAAGGATCAGCAGAACCCTCCTATTTTACTACTTCATCCCAAGGAAGCTTAGAAAATTGGAAACAGATTTACCAACCAATTTTCCCCACCTTCTTCCTACCTACTGCCTTTTATACAAATTAGCTGGTTTTTCTATGGAATGGATATAAATGAAGTTACTTTTTTTCTCATCATGAACTTTTGCTTACATGACTCAAAGACTGTAACAAAATCACACAGCAGTAATAGAATGACAGCATTTCTTGTTATATAACAAAGCCCTTACAGCATTTGTGACTTGTGTGAGGTCATGCAATTATTTCATGCAATTTTTGTCTTTGTTTAAGATCGAAACTTGTAATAAAATAAAATAAAAAATTTTGAGGGAGAAATATAGACAACCTGCAGCAGGTACTTCGTAAATCAATGCAGTTTGAACAGCTTGTAGTTGTATGCGCTTCTGTGCTTTTGAAGGCTTTATCATCTGGTCATGGTCTATTTTCCTTTAGTGCTCTCGAGTACTGTTGCATAGAGTTGGCTCCTTCAATGCTGTACTCTTCCCCTTTTAATAAATGATTAAGATGTGCTTTGAAACTTTTGTTGTCTGTTGTCTTATTTACTCTGTTTTTAAAAAATATTTTTTTATTTATTTTTAGAGAGAGGGGAAGGGAAGGAAAAAGAGAGAGAGAAACATCATTGTGTGGTTCCCTCTCATGTGGCCCCCATTGGGAACCTGGCCCACAACCCAGGCATGTGCCCTGACTGGGAATCAAACTGGTGACCTTTTGGTTTGCAGCCTATGTTCAATCCACTGAGCTACACCAGCCAGGGCCTTATTTACTCTTTTTTTTTAAAATTAGAAATAAAATAGAATAGCTCATACCTTGCTGTGAGGTACAGAGATTAGCTACCCCCAAGTAGCTGTGCCCGGTAGACCATATACACCACGATGACAGATAACACCACGATAACATTAGTAGCTTTTAAAGGAGTCCTAAGCCAAGCTGGCTTTTTCATTTCCCTTTAAAATCCATTCTTTCTGGCAGCTTTTGTTGTATGAGACCGCACTGTTTCCTTTTGGGATATGACCTTATGTACTTATTAATTTGCACGACTGATTTGATTATTTGCAATGTTAGACTATATTTGTATGGCCTATGTTCCTTTTCCAAATGATCCATTAACATGAGTCAGAAGCCTCCAGATCTTTCCCAAGCAGGAGATCTGGTACAAAAAGCGAAGGGACTAACTGGCCGTACTGGGGAGAGAGTACCTTTATCAAAAAGAATGTGTAGGGGATGGGTGACTCAGAGCTGGAAAGACATGCAGATGAGTCTGGTATAGTTAGTCTTACTAAAATATTAATTTTTAAATCCATACTAAGCCCTTCGAGGCAGGTGGTAGCTGCAATATTTAGTATTTTAAGCAAGATTTCCCCCTGAATTTCAGAGCTGAGCACAGAGACAGGTATGGCCTTCAAAATGCAACAAGACAGAAGATAAAAACAAGATAGAAGATAAAAACAGGTATGTCATGTGATATAGAAATTAAAAACAGTGATGTTATATTTAATGTGGCTCTAGGCAATTTTCCAGGTGAATCTTTCTACTGAATACATAGTGTGACCTCTAAGATTCGGGAAAGGAGGCAGGAAGCCAAGGTAACTCTAGCAATCAGCTTCTTTTTCTTTTCATCGAATCTACTGGGTGACACTGGTTAACACAATTACACAGGTTTCAGGTGCACAGTTCTACAACACATCATCTGTACACTCTATTGTGCGTTCACTACCCCAAGTCAGGTCTTTACCCATCACCATTTATAGCCCCTATACCCTCCTCCACCTCCCCCTCTCCAGCAATCACCACAATGCTGTCCATGTCCATGAGTTTTTTCTTTTTTGTTCAGTTCCTTCACTGTCCCCACCCAGACCCTCCTCACAACAGGTATCAGCCTGCTCTCTATGAACCTGTCTCTATTTTGCTTGTTAGTTTACTTTGTTTATTAAATTCCACATGTGAGTGAAATCATATGGTATTTGTCTTTCTCTGACTGGTTTCTTTCACTTGGCATAATAATCTCCAGGTCAATCCACAATATTGCAAAGAGTAAGATTTCTTCCTTTTTATGGTTGTGTAGTATTCCACTGTGGAAATATACCACAGCTTTTTTTTATCTATTCACCTACTGATAGACACTTGGGCTGCTTCCACATATTGGCTGCTGTAAATAATGCTGCAATGAACAAAGTTGTGCATATATTCTTTTGAATTAGTGTTTTGGGTTTTTGGATAAATCCAGTGATTCTACTTCTGGGAATCAGCTTCTTATTTAAACTAGTACAGAAGAATTTGCCTGAAAATTCCCTTTAGAACCTTCTTCCCAGTGGATGTGGTAGATCAGCCAGCAGTGGCTGCCTGCAGGAAATCTCTGGGAAGGTTGAACAACTGAGGAATTCAGGTTCCAAGGTTTACTGCAAAAAGTTACACAATAAAAATTTTAGCTCAAGATTCATTAGCTAGGTTTTTTGGGGAGAAAAAATTGTTTGCATATATTGAAATCAGCTTCGTTAGAATATAATGTACATGGTGTAATATGTCAATTTTAAGTGTATGATCAAATGAGTTTTGACAAATACATACATTTGTGTCCAGTCTACCATAATTAGCATCTGTAACATTTTTATCACCCCCCTGAAGTTTTCTTGTGTCATTTTGCAGTCAACTCTTACCCTCATTTCCTATTCACTGGCAACCACTGATATGTTTTCTATCTCTATGGAATCATATGATATACAGCCTTTTGAACCTGGCTTCTTCCGGTTTCCTCTTGAAAGAGAGAACTTGTGAGCTCAAATTACTCCAGGGGGTGACTGAGCATTACCAGTGGCTCTCAGGGTTTCCTACATTTTTATTATTTTTGGAGGGGGCAGGTGGGGGAGTTTTGAAGAGCTGTGGTAACCTGCTTGCCTTTATAAGTGTTCCCTAGTGGCCTGGAATTGCCAGGGTGGAGGGCATATCTAGCTCTGGGCATCAATCAAGCCTACTGGCAGGGCTTTCCAAACCTTGAAAGTAGCCCTGCCACCAGCTTTATTCAACATTTTGTTCTCTAATCTCTACCCCTGTGCCACAAGTATCGCTACCTAGGTAAATCCTGATACTAATTAATGTTGTACAGAGGTTAAGAGTGTAGGATTTGGAGTAAACTGAACTGTATTTGACTCTTGGTTCAGCTTCTTACAAGTGATATGGTGTTGAGGAGGTTCTTTGATTTTTCTGATACTCTGTGTTGTTTTTGTATAATGGGATAAAGCCTCAGAGTCCTGGGTAAATTAAATAACATTAAGTATATATAGTGTTTAGTGTAGTCTTTGCCACATGGTCTGCCCTCAACAAGAAGTTATTATCCCAATTTCTCATTGTGAACTTTAGGTGCAGATTGGTCATTGAGCTGACAGGATACAAAGCTAATTGGGATCAGAGTTTGCATTTTCTCTCCTTTAAGACTTTTTGGGACTAGTGACTCTTTAAGCAGGTGACATTCTGTTGTGAAAGAGTTCCAAAGGCTAGAATGCCCTCTCTCTGTCTTCGACTGCATGATTGATCCTTGGAGCTTACATTTTTCATGTTGTGACTCCAACATGAGCAGCAGAAACTGAGACGGCTTTCACTTTCTTTTGAGCCACTGAAAACCTAAATGAAGCCCAGCTTCTTTCAAGCTCCATAGGGAGGACCAAAACACACACACATGTTCTCCTGCTTGCTTTGCTGTGGTCAATGGAACATCAATCTTCTCTGAACAACTGCAAGTATTTTTTCTGTACTTTACTTTTAGTAACATATATTTATCTTTTAAGGTTAGTTTGCACTGCCAGCCATAAGGCTATTTTTCTTCTCTTCTTGATTGGTGAGCCACTGAAAGGGAAATGGCAAGGGATGGACAGAGGGTGACTGTGTGGCCACCTTCATGATGATGCAGCAGGGTTCTGGGCATGAGACCCCAGTCATCTCAAACAGATGTCACAACATTAAGGATGATTAGCCTCCTGTGCTTCAGAATATTCTGGAACAACAAAGGGTGAATCGTGACACATCAGAATATAAAAAGGAGGCACGTTTCTCAGGCATGCTCCCAGCCAGTGGAACAGACCAGCTGGCCTGGCTCATGGATGAGAGATGCTATTTGAGTTGTCAGTTCAGTTGCCAGGCCTCACATCTGTACGTCAAAATGCTTCCACTTGTCTCTGAGATCTGCATCTGCTCCTGGAATTCATTCAAAGGGAACAGCCCTTGGAATCAAGGTCCATGGTGGGGAAAGGTGGCTTTCAATTCGAGCAGCAGAGAGGCTTCTCCTTGGAAGCCACCCCTGGACATCTTGGGACCTGTGAACATGGTTTCCTAGGCCTGAAATATAGCAATATTTTTTTAAAGGAGCTTTGGAGTGTTTAAGGGCTTCTAAGTGTTTTTTTCCTGGAGTTCAGTGTATGTGAAGGATAAAGATGGAATGATGAACAGGGACCAGGGTTTATAAGACATCAAAAGGATTTGGTACTTAAGCCTCCACACGGGAAATGTATACTGACCCCCAAGGCTTTCCAATCTCTACTTTTTTTAGTCAGATTCTACCAGCTCATGTGTTCCTTTTGGACATGGCCTCTATTGTGTTTATGTCAGTACTTTCAGTGATTTACTGTGAGCTTCACTTTGGTGGCTGTCATCAGTCAGAGTTCAGTGTAAGAGCAGAAACAACTTCTTTTCACTGGGGTGCTGCTAACCCTCACATTAGATAAACCTCACTATTCCAGGGACTTAGAAAACAGGAGGTTTTTGTTCCTTTTACTTCAGTGGCCACTGTTTTTTCCATTTGGCTCTTGGTTGTTGCTTCTATAGTATCTTCCTCGACACCTTTTTCTCCCCTCACATGCCAGCTGTGGTTTTGTCTGATGCCACTATGATGGGCGAGAGCTTCTCTTCCAAGGTGACTCTCTTCCAAGGTCCCTCCAGAGATCCAGGGACCCAGTCTCATTCCATTCTGTACTGTGGCCCCACACATAGTGCCTAGGTCACTGTGCTTGTCTGTATCAGGTAAGTAGAGGGGAGAAAAGCAGGGAGAGTCTGAGGGGGCAATTGTTTAGCTCAGGTCTGAAGGGGCTGTTCAACATTCCCACTTAACATCTATTAGCATAGGGTCACACCTAACTGCAAAAGGGGCTGAGAAATGCATTGTTCTAGCTGGGTATATAGAAGAAAAGAAAATGGGGTGGAGCAGCCAGCCAGTCTGACTCACCACTCTAGGTATTGTAAGAAGAAAGGATTTAATACAGAGAATTAGATGCCTACAAAAAGGCTGAGGAATGACAACCAGAGTCTGCCATTTAACATTTGTCTCTAGGGTCACACCCTGGTCATCAACCCAGAAATCCAGAAACTGCATCTGCCACTGCCACTGGCATCATCCCCACACCCTCTAAACTGGTACTGAGACAGTGGAACATGGAATCCATCTACTACCAACCTCCGCTGGTGCCCACTTTCCCTCTTGCACACCTGGAAAGCCTTCTACCTTACAAAGTTATATCAAGTGGATCTGCTTAATTGAAACTAAAATAAACCAAGAACTGTATTTATCCAGGAGACTGGAAAATGTAGTTTGAATCTTCCTGTCCTGTGATACAAAAAAAGATGATGGAAGTGTTGAAAACTGATGCCAGTGGCAATAGACCATATATGACCAGCCACCTCATTCAGTGGCCACTGCCCTGACCATTAATTACTATGGCTTCAGCTTATCTCTGGTGACTGCTTCTTTTAGCACCTCCTTCATTCCCTGATGATTCATCACTATTTTTTTCTATGCTCACACCCATTGGTGGCTTTACCTGATGCTACCATAGCAGGGAGAATTTCTCCTCCAACAGTGCTCACACTGAATGAATTTTTGAAGGTGAGCTGGTTTTTACAGTGTTATAGTTCTCCACCAGACTCCATCAGAAATGTCGCAATGGGATCCTGATGGTGAATGCATCTCGGGGATCCACCCGTGTCCTAGTAGAGGATAAGAATAAAAATCTCTTCTATTTGTAGAAGTATCTAGAAACTTCCAGAATTTACAGTATGCCGTGTCTCTCATTTTCCCTCTGTTCATCATGCTTGAAATATTGGTTGATGTTTCCTCAGCAGACTTAGGGGGGGTCTTTCACCAACAGGCTGCCTTTGGGAGGTGATGCTTTACCCAGAACTCCTAAGGTAATAGTGCACACAGGGACACCACTGGGCCTTCAACAGGCTCTGATCTGCTACTTAGGAGAATCCCATTTAGTATGGTAGCATGGGGCTCCTTTCCAGTGACACCACACAGTTTGTTGGTTTTCTCAGAAATATCCTGGGCAGGGCTGCACTGCACAGCCCACTGACACCATCTGGAGCCTGGGTGACAGGTTTTTCTAGCAAAATCTCAGAAGTCACTGAGTGAAGGCAGAACTGCCCTGGAGAGGAGGAATTCTGGCAGCATAAGCTCAGAGAATTAGTATGGGAAAGAAACTTTATAATAACAGTGTTCTAGTTCCTGCTGAATAAAACATTTGGAGAGCTTTTCTTCTCCCAGAAGAAAAATAAAGTACTCTGGTGGCAACAGAATGGTTGTTCTTTTAAAATGTTGTATTTAATAAAAATCAGATGATTGCAATCATTTGACCTCTACACTGCTCTCCCTCCTGATCCTGTAGTGGGCATCCTGTGGGCACATGTGGGCCACCATGTCCCGGGGCTCTACTGGGGCTCTGTTATTTAGGCAGACAGGGAAACAGCCATTTGAGTGAATGGGGCTTGAGTCCAGAGAAGATACAACCAGCTGCAAACAGACCAGTAAATATGGTTGTTACACATCTGATGGGTAGTTCTACAGTGATGCAGCTAATGGTGCTGGTATTTAAGTGGCCATTAGTAGACTCTGGATTTCGTGCACCCAATTAAATAGTACCCTGGAAGCTCTTGGTGCTGCTCTGTGGTCATTTGGCCGCAGACCCAGCCAGCAGCAGAGCTGGGTTTCCATAGCTGTCATCATTGCTTGCAGGGAGATAAAATGCACTTTATCAACAAGAGAGAAAAGATTCTAAAGTGGGCCCCACAACAGAGGGGCCTCTCAGAGGTGATAACTTCTCAGAGGTGATGCTTACCTGGGCCCTCTCCTGTGTGGTTCAGAATGCCAGCCTGGCATGTCATGTATTTTTACTGTCTGGCTCTCATTAACCCTGAATCGACAAACCTAGAGCCTGTTAATCCTAGTAATTCAATATTCTTGATTGCCAGGTTATTTTTTTTAAACCTCTGGCAAAGTGCAAAAGGGGGAGGTGTTTTTTCCTTCTGAAGCCTCACCTATCCAGAGACCCGAGCTGGCTTCTACGAACCTTGCCAACCTCTGCTAAGATCCTGAGGCCCCAGGCTGTTGAGAGATAGTGCTTTGCCTTAGGGATTTGTTCATAGTTAAAATGCAAATATCCTTGGCCAAGAGAATTAATTCAAAATGGTGTGTTTATTTTTATACCTTGCCTGAGAAGTTTGAGTAACAGAGAGCTTAGAGATTTTGAGGAAGGTGGGGCTCAGAGTAGATGAGGGACATCTCTGACAGTTTGCAGGACAGGAAAAGGGGGAGACAATGGCAGAAAGACACACTTCATCTGCCTTTACTGGACATCCCCCCTCCTGTCCCCTGGGAAAAGCTCTTGCTTTTTAAATTCTTTTTTCTTTTAGGCAGTATTAAAACAGGCACCACCCCACCACCACCTCCTAATATGCTCCATACTGCCCTAAAATGTTGACGACATGGACCCTGCTCACTCAGAGTTCCAATCCGCCTGCACATCTTGTTGACCCGGGGCCAGTCTGGGTTTGCTTGTTATCCAGTGTAATTATTAATATGTGTAGTAGCCCTTTCACCCTTAGAAGTTTCCAGTTTGAACAGGTGATTGTGTAGTCACCCTGTTTGTAGGCACCTCATAGGCAAATAGCATGTGTTTTGTCTCTTGTATAACCTCTTAATTTTTTTTCTGGGTTTGGGGGAGCAGAAAAGAGACACATGCTTCTACTTTAACACAGAAATTAGTGAAAAGGAGAAATGTGAGTCAATTAGGAAAAACAAAATAAAACCAAGGCAAGCCTGAAAGAAAACAAGCTACACCAAAATTCAGACTGCAGTGGAACATGGGTCCCTGGTTCATGATCAGGCCTCCAATACTCACTGGAGTCGCTGCTCGGCACCAAAGCTGGGGTGGCGTCAGGGAGAAGCTTTGGGGAGCTGGTGTGGTGGGCTGGGCTCTTGATGATTTTTGGCCTGAATGGAACTTTTCTGGGCATGATATGCTAATGATGGGGCTATGTGGTAGGAGTAGCATGTGACAGAGCTTCTTACTGAAGTGGGTCATAGTCACATCTGCTGCCAGCTCCAGCAGTGAAGGAAAGGCTGGTAACTCAACCTGCTGCCTCAACTGGGGAGAAGGAGTATTGGAATTAGGAAAGAAGGGCTGAGCATGGCCTTGGGAATTTGGCTGTGCTGGACAGATGTATCCAAATCCCAGGGAGTTTGGGAATCTGTGTACACACACACACACACACACACATTCTTTTATCCATAGTATTTACTCTAGAGCTGGCACACAACATATAGACAGGAGGTGTTAGTGTGGCAAAATAGAGACAGATCTGATTTGGGTGGCAATCCAACTTGATTTCAAATCCTCCTAGTTCCATGATTTACCAGCTGGGTTACCTTGGTCAGTATGCTTAAACTTTCTGAGACTCAGTCTCCTGAACTATGAAATAAGGTTATTGTGAGGATGAACTAATAAAATATTATCCGGTCCTTAGCTCCAGGTGTGGTCCATAGGATCAGTCCATAAATTACAGTTGTTACCAGTTGTTTCCTCATTCTTACTCCAGCTTTAGTTTTAAGAGCCTTTAAGCTGAGCAGGGGAGGCTCACAGAAGAGAAAAATGTACTCTCTTCTGGCTAAGGGAGCATGTCTACAGTCAATCTTTTAATTAGTTACAGACTTTATATTCTTCACTGGCAGCATCTGAGCCACTCACCCCACTATATGCTGTGGGGGCCTAGCAGAGTCCTGGGCTCTGGCTTCCTAAGTGCATAACTGTTGTTACTGAAGGAAGTTAGGTCAGGAGCAGGGAGAATGCTCACTTTACCAGGGGCCATAGAGCTCAGAGTAATGTTTGGTTCTTTGAGGTTCCTGCAGTAGAGTTTTAGCATAGGGGTTTGTCTTTCAAAGACACAGCTTAGGGCCCATTTTTCTTTCTGTTTCTTGCTCCTCAAACAATAAGAGGGTAACAAGATCTTCCCCTCCCCTCCCCCGCAGAAAAAGCCTGCCCTGGGCCCGTTTCTGTTGTGCAACACCTGCGTTTGGCCTTGACTTTCCTGTGTTCTGTGCTGTGAGCAGAATATCGATTGGCGTTGGGGAAGAAGCAAGCCTGTGCTGCCAGCCCAGTGTGTGCCTTGTTAGGAGGAAGTCATGCTACATGCATGGAAAATAACTTCCTTCTCTCATTTTACAAATTAGCTCAGGATTTGGGGGATTATGAACCTTTATTCCCATAGACAGTGCTTTAAAAGGAAAAGGCAAAACCACCAACAACAAAGGAATCATAATGCAGCTTTTTGGGGAGCTCCAAAGAGCAAGCAGAGGTAGGAACATGATCTGACAAATCCTTCGGGTACCCCAAGTTCTCCCTGCTTCCTGATCCTAATTTTTCTGCTTAGCATCATTCCCACTTTGGCTGCTTTAGCACAGAAAGCTTTGAATAAGCCTGTGATCTCAGTCAGGGCTGCCATGCTGGGGAGAAGAGGAAGTGCTGCGCTTTCTAGTGGAGAAAGGTCACATAAAATGATGGATTCTTGTGCCTGGTACTGTACCAGATTTTTCAGAATAGGTTTATCCTTTATATGATTTTGTCATAGATGCCCTGATAATTGGAGAAAGAAATGGACCAAAACATTATCCAGCCAAACTTTGTCCCAGAGCTTAAAAAATTGGGGACGAGAAAAGGTAACTCACCCAATGTCGTCACACAGGTGACTGTGACTGTGCTTCCTCTACCCTGCTTTGCCTATCAAAGAAACACACTTAGGGTTCCCAAGAGAAAAATGGGCAGTTTTCCCATTCTATTTTATTCTAGAGTGAAAAACACATTCTTATTTCTTCTTAATCTTCTAGTTGTAAACTCTAATGACTAGTTCCAGTGTTAAGTACTTAACATAATTTACTTAACTAGCTAATTGGTAAAAATGAAAAGTACTTTTCTTTGACCTTTTATAATTCATGTTCCTCCCACAGAAATGAAGTTTTAGTCATCAGCAGTTTGGTGAATTATTTGGCAGAAAAACAGAGTACAATTCCTGAAGGTCATGTTTTTCTCTACTAATCACCCTACACTCCCTTATAAAATAAAATGTAGAAGGAAAAGGACATATGGAATTGAAAGCATTACAATTCCTCTGTCTACTCACTGAGCACAGAGGGGAGTTAATACAGTAAATAAGTGCAAAGAGATTAGAGCCTCAGGGGTCTTGCTCCACCCTTTCTTAGCAGGATGACTTTGAGCAAAGAACCCATTTTTAAACCTCTGCTTTCTCAGCTGTATTATGGGTTTGATCGCTGTGCCTATTTTGTGGAAGTGTTATGAGGATTAAGTGGATTGCTGTACACGTAAAGTTTATAATAAAGTATCTGGCACATAGTAAATCTTTAATAAATATTATTATTATTGTTGTTAATAAATAGTTATGAAAAATTTTAAAGTTCATAAAAATATGAAGCAAAGTTGCCTCAATTTCATTCCTCAGACTTTGCTATTTGTCCCATTGTGAAATCCTCATAATTAACATAATGCATATATAATTTAGTATGCTGCTATCATTCATTTAGTGTTCTTTTGTGAACATCCTCCCTTCCTCAAATACATGACTTTTAATATCTATAAAGTATTTAATAAATGGACATACTATAATTTATTTAATATTTTCTCATCGTTACAATTGATTTGTTTTTCCTATTTTTTACAGACATCTTGGCATATAAATCTTTGAACTTTTCATTAATTTCTAGAAGTAAAATTATTGGATCAAAACAAAACATAAACATATGTCAGAATCTTGATTCAATCAGCAAGTTGCTTTGCAAAAAGAAGAGGTGTTTTACTTTGTAAAGCTCATTCTCCAATATGGCACACATCAACATTTTCTAGGAAGCTGGTGTGTGTGTGTGGGGGGGGGGGATGTGTGTGAAAAGGGTAGAGAAATACTTAACTCACATCTTTGTTCGGTCTACTACTGGGCTGCCTTGGAAATGTCCCTGATTTGAGGGTCCTTTAGAATCTCTTCCCAGGAAAGCCCCATGTGCTCTTGGTTTTGAGAGTTACCCACATCCAAGCTGACCTCATGACCTCATCTTATCTAATTCAGACTTCTGACCAATGGAATGGCATCTTCTGCCATACTGGTCTTTGAAAGCTTCCAGGACAGTTGAACCCATAGAGTCTTTCCTTAGTGTATTACTATATGGAAAATGCCTCTCATTTGAGAATTTACTTGCTTAAGTTTACCCCCAAATCCTTGACCAATTTGGCCTTGTTAAACAGCACTCTCCAGGTGTTTGTCTGCTGTCCACAGTGTGTGGGTGGTAACTATACCACAGGGATGCTTTGTTGGTACCTCTCTGGGTTCAGCATAGGAAATGTTTGCTTCATGGCTTAGATGTTGTGAAGTTGATACAGGGTGCAGCTGGGGAGGCCCCCCAAAAGATTTGGAATGGTGTCCAGAATTCAAAGTGTATAGGAATATTGGAGAGACATATAAGATGTCCTCAACCTGCCCCCCCCCCCCAAGCAGGGGGAAGTGGAGCAGGGCCATTGAGAGCTGTTTTGCATTACAACAGTTTTGCAGCTAACCTCTGGAATGATTATTTAACATATCTATAACATTTAACTGGTTTCATAGATATGTTAAATAGCTGTGACCATGCTCTGAGCCAGGAAGAAGGGAGTGGCTTCTACCCAAGATGTAACTAGGGGCAGGTCCCCCGAGTTACAGAGCCTGCGTGAGAGCTTGGAATTGATTGGCTCCAGGACATGGGGCGACACCTGCCCAGACTAAGGATGGCAGCCCAGTAAAGCTGGGAGGGTATGATAGTCCTGGCAGGTGTAACTGATTGTAGGAGGAGTTGGAAATTGGGCCGCAAAGGAGGGTGGGTGCAGAGATTTAAACTGAGGCGCGGCAGCCATTGGAAGAGCAAGTCACATGGTCTCAGCTGAGTTAAGATCCCCTCTTGCCGAGGTGAAGAGGAGAGAGAACCATGTGGTTTTGGCCAGAGTGCAGACCCCTGCAGCCAGATGACAGGGAGAGCTACACGGCTTCAGCAGAGTAAGGATCCCCTCTTGGCCAGGTGAAGAGGGAGCCATGTGGTTTTGGCAGAGTGCAGACCCCCTCTTTCCCAGGTGAAGGGGAAAACCACGCAGCTTTGCCAGAATGGAGATCCCTGCAGCCAGGTGAAGAAGAAAGCCACATGCTTTTGGTGGAGTGCAAACCCCTGCAGCTTTGGTGGAAGAGGCCCACGCGGCTTTGGGGTGCCCCCTTTGGCTGCATGGCCTGGAAAGCAGGAAAGACTTTGACTGGAACTGGGTACAAAGGACTCTTGCCAGTGGACCGTGAGAGGGTACCACAGTACTTTGGATTAACTAGAGAGAGATCTTGACTGCATGGTGACACAGCTGATGGTGCCAGCGGCCTGCAACACAGACGTGTGCTCTTTTCCTGATTTACGGTACCCGGAGTTGGGACAGTGGGAGAAGGGAGAGCTGTGTGGGTATAGGTGTATACCCTAAAGGGCTTTGCTATTTTAGTGGAGGCATTAGGCCTGAATAGCATTAAATAAACATTTTGTTTCCTTTTCACAAATCTTTGGCATTGAGAGATGTCTTTCCAATTGGCGGCGGACAGAAGAGCCCAGTAGATATTAGTATTCTGTCCTTGTGAGGGGCCCCTGTTATGTAGCAATATTTGGCATCCCTAGGTGGGCCAAATATTGTATTACCCCTTTCCCCGGACCTCTTGTTCAGTAACAAAGTTTCTCAGGCTTTACTTTGCTAGATCCCAAATCTACCTTTTTGGGAATCACCCTATTTTAACTACCTCTCCCCCACCATTCGGGGCACCAGGACTTTCTGCCTCAGCTGATGCATACTTAACTAATTGGTCTCTCTGTTGCCAGCCTCTTCCTCCTTCAACCCACCCTACACATGGCTGCCAGATTAATGTTTGTTAACGTAGTTCAGGGGCTGTCTTCTTCATTGATGATCAGATGAAGTACACTCTCAAGGCTATCCATTGCGTAGACTGTCTCCTGGTTACTCCTTAGCACTTTTCAACCAAACCCCAATCCTTTCCAAACTCATTGTTTCTCTTTGCCTTTACTGTCCTCTTTTTTCCCATGTCTCTCCTGAAATGTCACCTATCAGCACCCATTCCCAAATACCCATAACTGAAGCCTATCATAATGCTCCTTTACTGCAATAAAAGTTCACCCACTATAAACATAAAGCACATTACTTTCCTTTTCTCAGTCTCCCTTGTAATACAATGATTTCTGATCTCCCCTTTGTCTCATTCTTAGTAGATAAGAGATTATCTATCTTTATTATCTTCCCTTTGTTCCAGTCTCTGTAGAAAATAAACCTCTGGAAGGTAGGAAAGTGCTTGTCTCTGAGCTGTACCCCTTATATCACCCCAGAGTGCTTTGTACATGGGGGTCACTCGTGTTCTGAGACAGAGATTCTCTGACACAGCCCTCCTCTCATGCTACCAGAGTGGGAGCAGCACAGCTGCCTGGATTCATTGCTTTTCCTCAGAGAGGCAATTATAACACTTTATCTTTCCCCTTTGGCTTTCAGCCACTGTGGCTCTATACCTAATCTCCAATTTTCTTTTTGTTTAAAGGGATGTTCTCTATACTCTGCCAAAGCAAAATAATAATGAGAATTGTTGCTACTTATTGAAAGCCTACTATGTGCTAGACACTGTGCATTACATATGGGATCTCACTTATTAATCTTCATAAAAATCTGTGAAATTAGGTATTGTTTCTAACTTAATGAATGAGAAAATTGAAACTCAGAGAGGCTAAAATATACCAAAAGTCATTCAAGTAGTACATTAGAGTTGGAGTTGAGTTGAACCCAGATCTGTTGGCCCAAATCATTTTCAGTTTGTCCCACTAGAAAAGGGTGATGTAAGAGTGGGCCGGATGTTAGCCTCTGGCTCACTTTTCCCGGGAGCTAACATACTGAGGCTATTCCCTGGTGGGGGAGGGGAGGAGGAGTGCATACTTCTATTGCAGTTTACTTATGCTAAGCTCCTGGCTCCTCTGTTGCAATGCCTAGGAGAAGACAGGAGAATGGAGTGAAACTCCTGCTTGTGTCTAAATGCCCTTGGTGAGCAGCACATAATTTATAGGGCCCCAACATTGCACCCATACTCAGGGCTTCTTCCAGAGCTCTCTATAGCTTCCAGATCTACCACTGCATCAGTGGGAAAAATGTGCTCTAGACATTAAATTATGAAAAACCTGACTACTTGCTACATATACTCTCCTGGTCATCTGCTTGCTCAGGAAAAAAATAGTTAAAAATGGGCATAATAGTGCTGGACTTCTAGCCAAGATGGAAGTGTACATAGATGCATTTTGCCTCCTCACACAACAAAAAAAGTACAACAGCAAATTTAGAAACAAAAAATAAGCAGAACTGCCAGAAAATCAAACTGTTAAAGAAGACAAAGGCGTCAAAAAAGAAACATTCATTCAGACTGGTTGAACAGGTGGAGACAGGCAGCCAGGGTGAAGAGGACTCATGGAAAAATGGTGGCAGGAGGACCAGGTGGTCCCACATTTGCTTGTGGATAAACTGGGAGGAACAACTGGGGAGCAGGACAGACTGCGCAACCCAGGGTTCCAGTGTGGCAAAATAAAGCCTCAAAACATCTGACTGAAAAAACCTGTGAGGGTTGAGGCAACAGGAGAAACTCCCAGCCTCACAGGAGAGTCCACTGGAGAGAACTTTCCAACAGGGTCCTAGAATGTACACATAACCACCCACCCAGGCATCAACACCAAAAGGGCCCAATTTGCTTGTGGGTAGCAGAGGAAGTGACTGAAAGCCTGTTGAGAGCTGAGAAATAGCATTATTTCCTCTCAGATCCCTCCCCTACCTACAATGCCACAACACAGAAATGTGGGTTGCCTCACCCTGGCAAAAACAGTAAGGCTCTGCTACCACATAACAGGCATACTGAGACAAAAAAATATGGCCCAAATGAAAGAAGAGATCAAAGCTCCAGGAAAAAGTACAACTAAGCAATGAAGAGATAACCAACCTATCAGATGCAAAGTTCAAAACGCTGGTAATCGGGATACTCACCTAAATGGTTTAGTAAGGTCACAAAATAGAGGGAAAAGTGAAGGCTATGAACCAACAGTGAAGGGGAGGAAGCTGTGACTGAAATCAATGGTTTGGTATGGAAGGAAGAAATAAACATTCAACCAGAATGGAGTGAAGAAACAAGAATTAAAAAAACAAAACAAAACAAAACAAAACAAGGAGAGGCTTAGGAACCAGTGGGACAATTTTAAACACTCCAACATTCAAATCATAGGGGTGCCAGTAGGAGAAGAGAAAAAGGTAGAAACTGAAAACTTATTTGAAAACATAATGAAGAAGAAACTTCCCCAATCTGGCAAAGGAAATAGATTTCCAGGAAGCCCAGGAAGCTCAGAGAGTCCCAAAAACTTTGGACCCAAGGAAACACACACCAAGGCAGATCATAATTATCCAAGATTAAAGATAAGGAGAGAATTAGACTTCCAGCCAAGATGAAGGCATAGGTAGACACACTGTGCCTCCTTGCACAACCAAAATAAGGACAACAAAAATTTATCAATAAAAAAACAACCAGTACTGACAGAAAATTGAACTATATGGAAGTCTGACAACCAAGGAGTTAAAATAGACACATTCATCCAGACTAGTAGGAGGGGTGGAATTGGGCAGCCAGACAGAGAGGAATCAGGGCAATAAAAGCGGTGGCTGGCAGACCCTGGATGTGGGGTGGCAGTGGGTGAACCCAGCGAGATGGTGGATTGTGGAGGGGCACAGCGTGCAAGGTGGCTGGTGGGCTGGGCAGTCCCACATTCGCACTCAGATAAACCAGGTGAAACTGGGGAGTGAGACAGACCATGCAACCCAAGGCTCCAGAGTGGGAAAATAAAACCTCAAAACACTGATTGAAAACACCTGTGGGGGTTGAGGTGCTGGGAGAGACTCCCAGCCTCAGAGAAGAGTTTGTTAGAGACCCACAGGGTCCTAGAATGTACAGAAGCCCACCAACTGGGGAATCAGCACAAGAAAGGCCCAGTTTGCATGGGGAAAGTGGTGGAAGGGACTGAAATCCAGCAGAGAGAAGCAAGCATCATTGTTCCCTCTCAGACCCCTCCCCCACCAACAGCACCACAACGCAGAGATGTGGGTTGCTCCACCCTGGTGAAAAACTAAGGCTCCACCCTTTACTACCTAACAGATGCATCAAGACAAAAAAAAAAAAAAAAAAAAAAGGCCCAACAAAAGAACAAATCAAAACTCCGGAACAAATACAACTAAGTGACAAAGAGATAGCCAACCTACCAGATGCACAGTTCAAAGAACTGGTGATCAGTATGCTCATAGAATTGGTTGAATTTGGCCACAAATTAGATGAAACAATGAAGGCTACCCTAAGTGAAATAAAGAAAAATGTACAGGGAACCAATAGAGATGGTAAGGAAACTGGGACTCAAATCAATAGTGTGGACCAAAAGAAAGAAAGAAACAACCAAACAGAAAAGAATGAAGAAACAAGAATTCAAAAAAGTGATGAGAGGCTTAGGAACCTCCAGGACATCTTTAAACGCTCCAACATCCAAATTATAGGGGTACCGGAAGAGGAAGAGGAAGAGCAACCAGTGGAAAACTTATTTGAACAAATAATAAAGGAGGACTTCCCCAATCTGGAGAAGGTAATAGACTTCCAGGAAGTCCAGGAAGCTCAGAGAGTCCCAAAGAAGGTGGACCCAAGAAGGAACACACCAAGGCACATCATCATTACATTAGCCAAGATTAAAATGAAGAAGAGAATCCTAGAAGCAGCAAGAGATAAGGGGACAGTCACCTACAAAGGAGTTCCCATCAGACTGTCAGCTGATTTCTCAAAAGAGACCTTGTAGGCAAGAAGGGGCTGGAAAGAAATATTCTAACTCATAAAAGGCAAGGACTTATGTCCAATATTGCCCTATCCAGCAAAACACTTAAAAAACAAAAATGAACTAAGCAAACAACTAGAACAGGAATAGATTCATGAAAATAGCAATCCCATGGAGGGTTATCAGTAGGGAGGGGGAGGGAGGAAGATGGGAGAAAAGGTACAGGGAGTAAGAAGTATAAATGATAGGTACAAAATAGACAGTGGGGATGGAATGGAATGGGAAATGGGAAAGTCATAGAACTTATAGGTATGACCCACAGACATGAACTAAGGTTGGGGAATGATGGTGGGGGCAGGTACAAGAAAGAGGGGAAGAAAGGGAAGAAAAGAATGGGACAACTATAATAGCATAATCCATAAAATATATTTACAAACAAAGAAAATGGGTAGATTATATGCCAAGATTAAGACAACCTCATCTGCCTTACTTTAGGCATCAAAAATGGGTGTGTTGAGATAATTCAGTACTGGTAAACAGCTTCCTAGGGTAGTGCTTAATTGGATATAAATAGATATAAATAATTGGATTAATGAATAGATGAATGGTATTAAAGTTTTGGTGTTTATGGAAAGCAATAGGAAAAATGGGATCTTCCAATTATTAAGAGAATGACTTTGGGTAACTCATTCCGAGGCTCAGATTTGTTGTGTGTAAAATCTTGATGCAAGTATTTGCTGTCAAGAACTATGTAAAGCCTGACATTTTACCTTACTTCTACTTGACTTGTTAGCCTGCCATAGTTTCAAAGGTGCTGGGAGCAGACTTAGACTTCTGAGTCAGATACACAGACTTTATCACTCATGGCACAGCAAAACACAAACATCACCATGTTAGTATAAGTTCTCCTTGCAATGGCTCAGGTGGATGCCTGTACACACAGCCAGCTATATTATAGGAGAGGAACTCAAGGTTCAAGGTCATAAATTTATAAAGGAGAGTAAGCATGACTGTCTGCCCTTTCCACTGAAGGGCTATACTATCTCTACTTTTCCAGGCTCTTTGCTAATGTCCTTGAAAAGATAGTCCAGAACAAAGGGAGATATTGCTTTGCCTGTAAAACATGGGAAAGTGCATGAGACCCATTAAGTATTGTCTCCCAACAAAACCTTGTGAATTTTTTAAAATTAAATGATCTAAAATACTGTATCAGTCAGGATAATTCAGGTTTTGCTGCAGTAACAAATGACTTGAAATTACAGTGTCTTAAACTTCTGAAGACGTATTTCTTAATAATGCCACTGAGACATGGGGGATTGGATGGGAACCCTGTTCCAAGTTATTCTCACTCTTGGTCCTGTGATAAATGAGATTTCATCCTGTGGTTCATTGCTACCACAGAGGGAAAGTGAGGGTGCAAAATAGCATACTGGCCCTTAAAACTTTATCCCAGAAGTGACATGTATCACTTCTGATCATATTCATTGTCCAAAATCACATGGCTAAACCTACCTTTGAAGAGAAAGGGAAGTATGCCCAGAAGAAGAATTGGAAATATGTATTTGGTAGACTGCACAAAAAACTGCAAGTTCCTTGCACAAGGCCTGGAACATTAAAAATTGAAGGTTCTCTCGCCCTTATCACTCCTGGAGCAGTTTGGGCAGAGTCAGAAGTATGGGTTTTAGGTTTACAAGAAATTCACAGTGGTCATAGATTCAGCTTGTTCTCTGGCTCTCCATGGCTGTGGTCAAGAAAATTTTCAGAATTCCCAAGTTATGTGTCCAAGCTTGTAAATGAAATTAATCAATACTCATTATTAACATGCATTCAATTTCATAACTTCGTTGGTCAACATTAGAAAAAAGGAATATAGAATTTCTCATAATTCCTAGTTATTACACAGAGATAATAACTAGATTGAGAAAGAAAATAAAAATGTTTATTTATTTTTACTCATGATAAAATGTAATCATGGATTCAATAGCAAAAATACTTCTGGACTTGAACTGGTTGCTCTATCTGACTAGAAACCATTGAATGCCGTAGAATGAAATAAACATTATGGATCATCTTGGCCTCCATGCTTTAGAGTTTAAAAAAAATTCCAGTCAGGCCTTAATTAATTTGTTTAATAAATATTTATTGAGACCCCTCTATCTGTCATGTTCTGTGTTAAGGATCTGAGTACAGAGCACAGAGTTACTGTTCCTGACTCCATGGAGCTTAGAGCCTGAGAGGAAAAAAATCATCATAAAACCTAAGACTTGTTTAATTGCTTGCTTATGAGGATATGGGTGCAGGGCTGTGCAAACATGTTTGCATTTCATAAAAGAGTCAACAGCCTTGTGGCGGTTTATTACTCATGGTAACCCTGTAGAGGTAGTGAAAACCATAGATTGGAAGCACTGTAGTTAAGGCTCAGAAAAGTCATTTAGCGTATCTGAGGGTATCAGAGTTGCTAGAAGAGAATCCAGTTAGGTCTCAGAGTTCAGGTAACTCAGATTATAGATGCACTGACACCTGGACACTTTTGATAACTTGCATCACAAGAACCATTCTTGCCACAAGCTGTGGATTCCCTATCTCCAGGCTGCACCTTCTCTTAGTTAATATTGTCCATCAATTAATGAATTATTCAGAGAAATTATTGAGCATCTATTTGGTGTCAGGCACTGTGTACCTACAGTTGTCTTTTTATAATTATCTGCAAGGGTAGGGACGATGATCATACAAGTGAAAAAAATTGAGGACTGGGAGAGGAAAAGAGACTTCCTTGTTTTTACAGGACTCCAAATTAGTAGAGGGAGCCAGAATTCAACCCATTATGTCAGAACCAGAATTCTTCCCATGGGCACGAGGCTGCCCCTCCTAACTGCTGGCAGGCCTGGCCTGTGGATGCTCCCAGACCTATAACCATGGTTCCTGCCACACATCCCTAAATCCCCATGCAATAATGTCAGGTTATAAAATCCAAGCAGCTTTCGCAGAAACAGACTCATTTTGGGAGCACTTGCCTCTTCTCACTGTAGCAATACAGTGGTCACTGCAGCAGTACAACTTGCATCTTTTACTCACCTCTTCTAATGAATTCAACAAACATTGACTGAACAGCTTCCATGTGGCAGACTCAGGGGACTGACCAGCTGAACACAACGTAGCCCTGCTCTGCAAGGCTGAACATCAAGAGCATGAGAGAAGCTCAGATCCACAGCACACAAGTAATGCGAGTAGACTTAACTCCAGGTTAGAGCAAATAAAGGGCAACAGGAGAGTAAGGAGAGAGGCAGAGGGGAGAGAGAGAGAGAGAGAGATGCTCATACTAGGGAATCTGGAAAGGTTCTGGGGGGAAGTGTGATTTGTCAGGGCCTTGAGGTAAGGCTCATGTGCCAGACCTGGGGCAGTGAGGGGAGTGGAGGGAAAGGGTGAGTGTAAGGGAGCTAAGTCACGCAGGCAGAAGAAACAGCAGAAGGTGCTGTTTTTCCCAGAAACTGGTAAGCTGGAGGAGAGGTCATTTTTCCAGAACTCACAGTCTGGCTACTTGCACAGAGATCTTGGGGAGGAGTGACTTGTAGAAGGCAGGTGGAGTCCCAGGGGCTGCCTTATGGGTGAGCTGAGAAGAAAGGACACTGTGGACACTTCAAAAGTTATAGAAAAGGGAGACATCTGGTGCCTAGTACCAAGCAAACTGATTTTTATTTTCTCCAGGTTGCTGGGCTTTGGTGTCTGGTGTGCTGTTTGGGCTTTGTGAGGATGGAGGGGCCCATGGCTCCCTGGAGTGGTAAAGGGCTGCACCCAAGCCTAAAACCTGGATGCTCCCAGCCTTGGCACCTCTGCAGAGAGCAGTCCCTATGGTGAACTTGATGGGCAGACAGCTGTCTCCTTAGGAGTCCCTGGGTCTCCACTGCTTCAGTTTGCCTGTCTCCCAGTGGAAGAAGCATGGGTTTTTAATGCTGCCCAGCTACATCTGGAAAAAACAATCCAAATGTTAATCCATCTGGAGAGAGAAGGAACCCATGTCTTCTGCTGCCTGCATCCTTTTGTTTTCAACTCTGGATCTATAAATCTGGTTATGAAGCTGGAAAGAACCTTCTGCCAGCCTGTCTCCTAGCCTTCAGGCAGCCTTTTAAACATTTCTTTATGCCTGGTCTCCTTGTGCTCCTCACTGACAGCACTCCTTTCATTCTGGATGTGGCACAGATCATGAAATAGCTAAATGAAGCCTCGCTACACCCCCATGAGGAAAGAGGCGATCACAGCTTGCTTTCCTCCTGCTTGAGAGGAGATGAAGCATGGATAGTAGTGCCTTGGTCAAAGAATTCAGCTCTTCCAGCCACCTGAAAACAATAGTACTGGTCACACATCCTGCCCTTATGTGCTTCTGCAGGAGTGGACTCACATGTTCAAAAAGTATGTTGGTGTATTTCTTCCTAAACCTACTCCTACCCCTGTGTGCCCTGTTTAGGAAAGTGGTATCAAGCCATCACCCAAGGCTGGACTTTCAACTCTCTGACGCTTTAGGGACTTAATGGCTCTCCCAATGTGCATGCTTCTCTAATTCTCTTGGACACTCCAGGGCAGCCCACTTGCCTGGATTACTACCACAGCTTGCTCTCCACAGCCCCTGTTCCTATTGTGTTTTCTTCTTAATCCACCCTCCAGGCTGCTGTTGGAACAATCTTTCTGAAATACACAGTTAAGGCATGCCTCTGCTTAAAACCCTTCTCCTACAGGGTCGTATTTAAACTCCTTAGCCTGGCATAGAAATCTCATACTCTGTGCTCACACCTACCGGTCCAACTTCATTTTTTTTTTTACCTATGCTCCTCTGCACTCTTCATAACTGGCCATTTAGAATCATCTTTTGTTCTCTGGACGTGATGCATGACACCTTTGCATGTGCCCTGTGCACTACTCTTACCTACTCTTGGGGGAAGTCCTACCCACTACCAAAGCCTGGATCAAGAGCTGTCTCCATTTCAGATGAAACTGACCATTTAGTCCTTTGTGTCACATTATATCCAAGGAGGTATAATATGGGATTCAAAATAATACTTTCCACCAGCTAGTAGCTTGTACTTTTCTCTGTCCCCAGTGAGAATAACCACAAGGTGGATAATGTACAACATGATAAAGACGTCCATCTTCATCCAGTACTGTGGCATTTGGTGCTTTGATTCTGGACCTGGGGGTTAGGTGGAAAGTATAAGAGGAGACACCTGTGAAGACCCTTCTCTTATTGACTTTCATATAAATGTGTGGTTTTGAGATGGTATCGAGAATAGTACCTTTCTCTATGGGCCGGTGTGGGCTCCTCTGATGTAAGTCATTCCCGGTAGTTCATTCACTTGGAGACAAGGTAGTCTTCAGACAGGAAACCAGAATTTAGAAGGCGGGCTCCAGTCAGGCAGGAAAAGAAATTTTCTGGCTTTCTCAGGGTTCTGGCCTCTTTGATAAGGACTTTGAGGAGTGAATTTAGCTTTGATTGACTGGTAGTTGATACCTAGAATACTGAGTACAAGTACATACTCAGTGAGGAAGAGTGCAGTGGTTGATTGGTGATGTCTGCCTGGAGCAGCCTAGGGAAACCATGCACCCTTTCGGCTACACATTGGCCATCTCTGTTGCTGCAGAGATTCACATGATGCCTGAAGGATGGCAAGATCTAAATGTGGCACTCAGCACATGGAGGCAGCAGGACAGTCAGGCAGGGAGGCCTCCCCACAGGGGTCATTTACTCAAGATGGATACACTACATGTGTAAAATGATCTGGTTAATTGTTATTTTTTGTTGAATTATCTTTTTTGATTCCTTAGCCGGTAGTGTAATCTTCCAAAAATGTGGCTGAGTCTCTGCTTTGTCTCAAGGGTTTGGTGGAGGATGCATGTCTTGGCTGGTGTGTAGAGAAGAACAGAGAAGACCAGGCTGCAAGAACAGTGGGACTAGCAGTGAGCAGTGGCCTAAGACCCCAACGATACCTCAGGACCAAGGCCTCCCTCCTCACACTTCCTCTCCATAGGTGTGCTGAATTTTAATTATCTGTGGGCAGAATTTCATTTTTTAGCTTCGGTATTTTTCAGGATTTTGCTAAAGACCATTGCCAACATAGTTAATCAACCATTTTAATTCTCATTTCCATTAGGAAAAAAAGGCACAACTACATAGAAAAGGAAGGCAACCAATAAAACCAAAATTAAATGTACACTTACTAAGACATTTTGTATGTTTTACTTTTTTAAACCACTTTATTGAGGTATGATGAACATACAAAAAACTGTAAATATTTAATGAGTTTGGGGACCAACATACATCTATGAACCCATCACCATCATCTAATCATTACCTTCTAAAGTTGCCTTCCATCCATTGTATCATGATTTTGTTATTATTTATGGTAAGAATGCTTATCTCCCAGTTACTCTATGAGGTAAGTATTATTGTCACCATCTACCTGATGATGAAACTGAGGTTCAGATAGGTCCAGGAACAGGCCCCAAGTCTCCCACCCAGGCAAAGGCAGAGCCACGCCCCCAAAGCTGGACATGCCAGTTCCTAGTGCACATGCTCCTTGTCCAGCTAAGCTCCCCCTCAATAAGGGTCTTGGGGTTTACTTTCCTGGTGGAGTCACCTAAGGAGTGTGGGCCTCAGGAAGGCTGAACGGGGGCAGGGATTGCATCCCAGGGAGGAGCCACACAGCTCCACTCTGGGCAGGCAGGAGAGGGCTGGGATATTCCGTGCTCTTTGAGGCAGGGAAGGAAACAGTTTCCCTGCCAAGAGGGACCTTTGTGAATCAAGGTGCCCATGACATCTGTCAGACTGTCAACTCTGCAGGAGACCTAGAGCTTGAATGACACTGTGCTTAAGGGACTTCTCTGGCCCCCTGTCTGGACCTCTGTACTAAAAATGCTCTTAATCACATGACTTGCCCTATGGATTTTTATGAATAAAAATTTCAAAGCACTACATGAGGTGTTAGTTATGTGACTATCACTGAGTTTGAATGAGTTCGTATAGCTAAATTATGGAGCAACTTGTCCTTGCCTTCTAGGTGCATGTGGTGTGTGTGTGTCCTCATGTGGTGGGTAGGTAGGTGGGGTGGGGTGAAGGTAGACATGATGGTTTGACTGATGTCACTATGAATATTGGTAGAGACCTTATGAATACTCTGTAACTGCATTATCTGTACTTTGAGGCTCATGTTATTGCTCATTTGACAAAATACTCCATTAATTATAATAAACAAAGCGTTTCATTTCTCTAAAAGGAGGATTCTATAGCTTCTCTTTGCCTAAAGCAGCTCAGAATACCCCTCTGGACTTTTTTTTAATGGCTGAGACAGGCACACCAAAGATAATTTTTATCACAATTACACCTGTATAGCTTGTGAACAAGAAGGTATATGTTCACACCTTTCTGTCTGAATGTGGTGGCAGAGAGATTAGAAAGGTTTTGTGCGCAAAGTTTAAACTGAAACTTGGATTTTGTGTGACGAAGTATGAAGCTTGTCCTAGCATTGTTCCCTTCGGGTTTCAGTGTGCTGTATAAGTGGAAGGCTGGGGATTTTGTCTATGAGTTAGGGAGAAAGGAATGGAGATTTGTGATTCCTATTTCACAGATGAGAGAGCAAGAGGATAGATAAGGCACAGGCCACCCTGCCTGTCTGTATGGGTTTGAGGACATGAGAGAAGTAGCACAATAGTCACGAACTGGCTTTGGTTCTGGTAGAATTTTAGCTCTGCCACATATGTGTGACCTGTAGCAAGTTACCTAACCTCTCTGAGCCTCATATACAAAATGGAAAGAGTAACAGTAGTTTCCCTAAAGTGTTGTTGTGAATGAATAGAAATCACACTTCTTAGCACAGCATTGATTCAGGGAGTGTTTATACATGGTTGGCTATTATTTTTAAGATGTGCTCAGTAATAATGTGTGAATGAGTGAAGAATATTTGTTCTGGTCACAAGATGCATCAGGCAGTGTTTTCAATTTTAACTTTAGCCAAGAAGAAAGCCTAAGGAAGTACCAGACTCCCCCAGGAATCTTGTAACTTCTGATTGTCTGCGATAAGAATGACTGCTAATCTTCCTCTTTAACTGTAGTCATCTGCATTTTGCAGTGACAGCAGCCAGTAATTCCTATGGGAGCCAGAGTGGAATTAGGACTGGGCTTACATGGCAGGGCCCGAGGGGCTGGTTGGTGTCTCTATAGCTGCATATGACAATGCTTATTGAACTCCTGCCATGTGGTAGGCACTGTTCGAAGTGTTGTATGTCAGAACAATTCTACCAGTAGGCACTATGGTTATTCCCACTTTACAGATGATAAGTCTGAGACAGAGAGGTTCAATTAGGTAGTTTCTTAAAGACCCACAGCTTGTAAGTGACAGAACTGGGATCTGAGCCCAGGCAGCCTAGCTCCAGCTTCCACTGACCACTGGGCTCTATAGCCTCCCTCGAGCCTATAAATGTGAGGCTGTGTAAATACGATTTATATGGTGAGTCAGGATGCAAATTGGGAATAGGACTCTTTCTCTGATCTACCAAAATCCTGCTGAAAAATGTAACCAGGGTAGATCACCCAGCTAGGTACCCGGAGTTGGCCTGGCTTAAATCTTTTACAGGCTTATGTGTGTGTGTACACATGCACACACATACACACACCTGTTTGTGGGTCTTTTGAAGCATTTCACGAGGCTCAGACAGGCAGGTGAGGAATAGTCTAAGAATCACAAATGGACACTGTAAAACTGACTTATGGAATTTGGAAGACAAGGGAAGAAATGGATTTCCAAATATTTTGTACTTGCTGGAGGACTCTCACAGATTCATTTTCTTTCCAAGTGGCTAAATACCCTTAAACAATTTTTTAGACTTGCGTATGTGGGCAGAAGATAAAGTCATTGTCCTTCTTAATGTGTCCACCTCCCCTAGGAATGCTCTCCCTGCTCTAGGCAGGACAGGTGACAGTCACAGAGTTGATCCTGGCAGACAGACTCTAACACATGTTCTGGTCTATGCCCTCCCACTCGTCCTCTCCAGGGAGTGCAGGGCTGTGTAAATCAGCCAGGAGGAGGGATTAGCAATTAAAGAACCTGACACCTAGGTGATTGCTTCATTCCCAGGGGTCTCCAAAGCTTTTTGAGCCATGAATGTCTATTCAATAAAAATCCTTCTTGAACACCCAGGGTGAGAGGCAGCTTAAAGTGGAGGTGTTCTGATGGAAGCCAGGGGTCCCAGAACCCTGCTACCTTTGCCATGATGAGACTCTGGTGTAAAGAAAAGCATTTGAAAGCCCCAGTGAACAACATTCAGTTCCCCTTTAGAAGTCTAAAGACCAGCTTGTTCCTCTTTTGTCCTCCTTTTCCAGATCTTCTGGGTTCCTGGGATCCACTAGAATGCAGGCAGAGTCAAAAGGCAGTTTTGAGGGGTCAGACTTAATAACCATTCTGCTCTACTCTTCCCTGAAAAATGAACAGTGATGGTGATGAAAAGTTAATGAAAGGTAGACTAGTTTAGAGGTTGGGAACATGGATTGTGGAGTTGGGAGCATGGATTGTGGGTTCAAAGCTCTGTTTTTCTACTTACTAGCTGTGTGACTGTGGCAAGTTCCTTAGCCTCTCTGTGCCCTAATTTTCTCATCTATAAAATGGGGACTAAATAATAGCAAACATTTGTGTGGTCGTGAGACAACCTGATTAATATGTATGATGCACTTAGAAAAGATCCTAGCACATAGTAAGTGCTCAAAATTATTAGCAATCATTATTTAAATAAATTTTCCTCTTGTTCCACAGATAAATTCCAATGTGTGCTAGAATGCAAGCGACAGATTTTCTGACATTCAGGCTTTTTGACTGCTTGTTTGCTTGTTTTGGAGGGGAAGGAAGAGCAAAGCAATACTGGAAAGAAGAGAAAGGGGTATTGTGGAGGGCAGAGGAGCCACAGAAAGGAAATCCCACAGTGTGTAGAAGGCAATGGCACTACCCCCAACCCCCACTACCCCAGTCCACTCAATACAGAGTCTTGAGCAGCTTAAGAAATGGGGCTGTACCTTATATTAAACTAAGGAAGCAAAAAGTCTCATTGGAATTTTATATAACAGTTTTGTTTTATGAACCAGCACTATCTCACCCAACCATTTTATAGTAAGTCATTTTCTTTTCTTTCTTTCTCTTTTGGACACCCTTTTATTATGTGAGATGCTCAGCTATTTCAGGCCTTGTACCTCTGCTCCAGGTGCTGGGCCAGGAGAGCAGCACATATTCCATCCAGAGGACTTCCTGAGGGGTTGGAGAGGGGGAAATGCCAGGAGACTCTGGAAATGGGTAGTCTGCTAAATATTGTGAGTGATCGTGCAGTTATTCCGTTGATTTTTTTCTAATCAAAGTTTACCAGAGGCCTTAACCTTTAGAATTCTTAATAGCAGGAAGGCTGAAAAAGCTGTTCTTGTGTCCTCTCACAATAAATATCTTTGAAGAATAATTAAGGCAATGCATTGTTACCTTGGTTTCACAGAACCAAGCCTAGAGTGTAACTACTTGGTGTCCAGAGCCAGGGATCAAGAAATAAACAAATTACAGTTGAGCTGAACCAAGGACATGGGGAGGCCCAGAAACCTGGAGTCCAGGCCTGGGAGCATCACAGATATAAGGGAGCTGAGTTAGAGGATACCATCCATGAATTCTCCAATTTTCAAAAGGCTAAGAGCAATAAGAGATAAGCCCAACATACATAAAACTGGATATAAGGTAAGAATAAAAAGAAACATTGAACATGTATAATCATAGGACATACACAATCATACATAGGGCGATTATAAGACAAATAAATACAGGTCATCATGACAATCATTATGATGGATGGAGTGACAAATAATCTGCATGGGAAGTGTGATGGTGTAAAGACATGTTTCTCTCCTATTTCTCACAATTTTGACAGTACCTGGATTCCAGAGTCTGGTGGTCAAATATTTTAGTTTGGTGAGGTCTTGGTGGAGGGCAGGGATGGGGTGGCACTGCAGCTAAGCATATGGTTTTGTTGACTTGACTGTGGTGATGATTTTTGGTCCTGGACTTGCAGAGGAGAGATGTAGGGTCAAGTTTATTCAGAGTCAATGATGAACTCCCAGAAAAACAAGGGAATAGGCCAGATACTCTGTCTCTGTTGAAAGCAGAGAGGATATAAAAAGAGAATAACCCTCTCCCCAACACTTTGGGGTCACTGGGGAAGAGCAGAATAGTTTGGAAGGAGCTCATGCTCTGAGGTCCCCTTGAAAACTCCTAGTTTATAATTTTTCTTTTTTTAATTTAGCAAATATTTGTTGATATGCTTGGCACTATTTTGAGTATTGCCAGATGGGGAGAGGGGAAAAAAAACTAAATAGATATTTGAAAAGATGCTCAATCATCAGAGAGAGGCAAATTAAAACCACAATGAGACACTGTTACAGAACAGACCTGGGGGAGGAGGGTGAATAATATACTATTACTGAATGGACTGACCCCTGTGCTCCAGGGGTCCCCCACCTCATACTAGGTTTGCCTTGCCTGCTGTCAGGAAAAGATGTCTCTCAATGTCAGATACTGGTGAAAAGGAAAGGGGTTATTTATTTAAAGAGTTATACAAGCTTAAGAGTAATGACTCAATGTCTTCGTTGAGATCCCAAAGTCCTTCAGAATACCTACAAACACGCTGTCCTTTCTTCCCCCTCTGACCGGTCTGGGATACCATATCTCAGAAAAAGAAATAGAAGTCCATTTGGTTCTTCTCTACCCAAGCTGCATGGTCCCAAAAAGACCCCACATGGTTGCTGTGCCTGGTTTAAATCCCAGTGCTAATGTTCCTCTGCCACACCATTTCTGACTCCTCCCACAACTGGCTACAGCTGCCAGCATTCCCATATATTTTCCAGCTTTACTGGGCTGCCATAGTAAGTCAAAGCAGGTGTGGCCATGTGGTGTGGAGCCAATCATCTCCAAGTTCTTACACAGGCTCTGTAACCAGGGGGAGTTATCTCCCAGTTACATCATGGGTGGAAGTCACTCCCATCCTCCTGGCTTAAAGCATGGCCACAGCTGTTCAACATATCTATGAAATCAGTCAAAGATTATAGATATGTTAAATGACAGTTGTAGAGGTTATCTGGAAAACTGTTGCTATGCAAAACAGCTCTCAATGGCCCTGCTCCATGTGTCCCATCCCCCAGCTCAGACTTGTGGGGGCGAGGACCTCCTATATATATATATTTTCTAATATTTCCTGCACACCCTAAATTCTGGATCCCATTACAAATCCCTATTTGGGGGCCCCCTTGGCTGCACCTTGTTACAATACCACTTCACACCTGTAAGAATGGCCACTGTCAATAAATCAACAAACAACAAATGTCGGCAATGATATGAAGAAAAGGGAACCCTAGTGCACTGTTGGTAGGAATGCAGACTGGTGCAGCCACCGTGGAAAGCAGTATGGAGTTTTCTCAAAAAATTAAAAATGGAACTGCCTTATGATCTAGTGATTCCACTTCTGGGAATATATCTGAAGAAACCTAAAACACTAGTTTGAAAGTATATATGCTCCCACTGTGTTCATTGCAATGTTATTTACAATAGCCAAGCTTTGGAAGCATACCAAGTGCCCATCACCAGATGAGTAGATAAAAAAAAGTGATACATTTATATAATGGAATACTATTTGACCATATAAAAGAAGAAAAGCTTACATTTTGTGAGAACATGGATGGACCTGGAGGTATTATGCTAAGTAAGGCAGTCAAAGAAAGACCAGTACCATATGATTTTACTTTAATGTGGAATATAATGGACAAAATAAACTAAAAAACAAGATGGAAGTAGATTCATAGATACAGTGAATAGACTGACAGCTATCAGAAGAGTAGGGTAGGGGGCTGGGTGAAAAAGGTGAAAGGCTTGAGCAAAATGGTGATCACCAGACGGAAAGAGAGTGGGGGAAGTAGAAGAAGGTAAAAGAGGAATAAATGGGGATGGAAAGAGACTTGGGGTGGTGAACACACAATATAATATATAGATGATATATTATGGAATTGTACACCTGAAACCTATATAAATTTATTAACCAGTGTCACCCCCAAAATTCAATAAAAAATAGACATATTCCCTGACCTTAGTTTAAACCTAATGAGCAATATGGTAGGTATGTACACAAATAACACAAAGCAGCACTGGGGTGCCTTGGCTTATTTTGAAATGATCCAACTCTGTGTTTCCCAATTAAAGAACTGGAGATGGTTACCCTTCCAAAATCTTACTGTGGCCACAGGGCCCTTGTTGTCCTGTATGCCTTGTCTTAGGGCAGAGGACAGAATGACAGAGGGACTGCTATTAAACCTCATCTCCGTTTTTCAGTGTGGGACATGCTACTTGGGTCTGGGGGACTTTAATCTTTGTAATAATACATTCTATTTTTGGTTACGGTGCCTGAAAAAAATGAACTTGTCAGCATCTTTATCCTTATCCCTTTGGGGAAGAGAGCTAGAGAAGTGCAGAAGGGCAGTCAGGCTTAGTGCCCTCAGCATTTGTTCCTGAGTGAAAGCGGCTGGCCAGGGTAATTAGAGTCTGAGTCCTGATAGAGGTACTTTGTTCAAAGTTCAGTTGCAGGCGGGGATGGAGAGCTCTGCATGCCCACTTCCCTTGTTAATAGCTTTGCTGACCTTCTCCAAAGAAAAAGTCATTAGAATATTGAGTTATGATCTGTTTCTTGTAAAAATCACATCAGTCCTCCATTAATAGCCCTGTATTTCAACCAATTCTAATTACTTCTTAGAATATACTTCTCCTAGCCCTTGGAGAACATTTCAAACCCGGATCCAAGCAATCAAACATATTGCTTGGTTTGAAAGCTGATTGTGACATTGATACAGGGTGCAGCCAGGGGGGGGGCCCAAAAAAAAAGATTTAGAAAGGTGTCCAGAATTCAAAGTGTATAGAAATATTGGAGACACATATAAGATGTCCTCACCGCCCCCCCCCCCCCAGGGGGAAGGGATGAATGGATCCAGGCCATTGAGAGCTATTTTGCATAGCAACAGTTTTGGAGCTAACCTCTGGAGGAATGGTTATTTAACATATCTATAACCTTTAACTGGTTTCATAGATATGTTAAATAGCAGTGGCCAAGTTTGGGGCCAGGAAGAAGGAGGCAGAGGGGAGGAAGATGGAACTAGCAGGGACTCAGGATGGAACTAGGAGGACTCAGGATGGGAACTAAGGGCTGCGCTCCTGAGTGAGAAGGGCTTGGACTCAGAATGTAACTAGGGGCTGCGCTCCTGAGTGAGAAGGCCTGGGAGAGAGAGCCACGCGGTTTCAGCAGAGTGAGGACCCCCTGTTGGTGGGGGTGAAAGAGGGAGCCACGTGGTTTTGGCGGAGTGTGGACCCCCTCTTTCCCAGGTGAAAGGGAAAAACCACGCAGCTTTGCCAGAATGGAGATCCCTGCAGCCAGGTGAAGAAGACAGCCACATGCTTTTGGTGGAGTGCGGACTCCTGCAGCTTTGGTAGAAGAGGCCCACGCGGCTTTGGGGTGCCCCCTTTGGCCGCGGGGCCTGAAAAGCAACAGAGACTTTGACTGGAACTGGGTACAAAGGACTCTTGCCAGTGGACTATGAGAGGGTACCACAGTACTTTGGATTAACTCGAGATCCTGCACGGTGACACAGCTGACGGTGCCAGCGGCCTGCAACACAGACGTGTGCTCTTTTCCTGATTTACGGTACCCGGAGTTGGGACAGAGGGAGAAGGGAGCGCTGTGTGGGTGTAGGTGTACAACCTAAAGGACTTTGATATTTTAGTGGTGGCATTAGGCCTGAATAGCATTAAATAAACATTTTGTTTCCTTTTCACAAATCTCTGGCATTAAGAGATGTGTTTCCAATTGGCGGCGGACAGAAGGGCCCAGTAGATTTTAGTATTTTGGTTTTTGGGAGGGGCCCCTGTTGTACAGCAGTTTTGGGCATCCCTAGGTGGGCCAAATATTGTATTGCCCCTCCCTCGGACCACCTCCTCTTGTTCGGTAACAGTTTTTGGCGACCCAGATGGGACGATAATTGTCCGTGGCAGACCGACCCCCTCAGGTGCGAGAGAGTGAGGCTCTGGAATTTTCCCAGTCTCTGAGCATTTCTCTGCACTCCTGAGGGCATCGGCCGCCTAATCACGCCTGGAAAGGTGAAAAGGAAACAAAGAGGGAAGGGAGCAGAGACGTGAAAGTGTTTTGGGTTGAAAACTTGGTTTCTGACTGCTCTTTTGCAATAATGGAGCTGGAATTGTGGGTGGTAGCAGGGGAAATACCTGGTCTTTACGCCACCTGTATTCTTTTTGCTCTGAGCCTTTGTTTTCTTTGTTGGAACTGTGTGAGTAGCTCTACAGAGAAGCGTGTAATGGTTCAGAAGGAGAAAGGGGTCTTAGAACCCCTCCCTGATAGTAGATCACAGGAGGAGAGAGATGATGAGGAAAGAAACCTCATCAATGTCCTGAACCCAGGGAATGGGGGACCCCAGACAGCGGTAACTCCTGTGGTGACACTGCTTTCTGGGGAGGTGAGGCCCACTGTGGCTTCTCCCGCCCTGCAAGTGGGAGAAGTCTCCACCACGGATTCGCAGCCTCTGCAAGAGGGCTCTGCTCACCCACTGCAGCAGGGGTTGCCAGGAGCCTCTTTGGCTCCTGAAATCAGAGCTACAGAGCCCCCACCTTCACAGGTGGGTGGAGCCTGCTCTCCACCTGAATTGGTGACTGCAGCCTCAGTGCACCACCCCCAGTGGGTGGAGGGCGGCTCTGTGGTGTCCCCTTGCCCACTGGTGGAAGGGGCCTTGGGGGCTTCCGGGGCTCCTGAAACCGGAGTCTTGGAACCTTCCCAGGTGGGTGGAACCAGAGTCGGGGTGCTGCCATTTTGGGTAAAATGGATGAGCCACGTGAGTGCCCCACCATGGAGGACAGAGCATGCATGGGCATCGCCATCTTGGATGACCCTGCATGCTTGGGTGCCGCCATGTTGGAACTGGATAAGGCTTCTCTTCTGATTTATAGGGTGTATGCTGCTGCTGTGTGGGCACTGCAGCAGTCAGGGTCTCTGTGTAACTGGTTCTGATAGTAATGGCTCTAGTTTTGAAGGTCATGAACTGAGGTCCAAGAGTGACCATCTGCTTTATAGGGTATTTGCAAGGTCTAAGTTTCAGAAAGCTGCAAAATGTCCCTACGAATCTAGGGACTTTTAGTGGAAGGTACCTCTAGTGCTATGGGCTTTTGGCTGCCACATACTGAGTTTAAGTATAGTCCTTCCCAGTGTGGGAAAGGGACCAAGATTAAAAGAGAGTAATGGTTAAATCTAGATAAGTAGAAATGTGTATAAAGGATATGAAAGTTTTAAACCTGGAATAAAGGAAACCTCAACTACTTGTTTTCTGGTTTCATGGGGAAGAGCAAATTTCTCACATGTGGTTCTGTTTCTGATCAGAAACCTGTATTGTAAGACCTATTGAAGGTCACTGTAGCTGGTTGGGAGAAGTCTCCACCAGTTTGGGAGAGTGCTTTTGCCACCCAGGACCCAGGAAGGGTCATTTGGGGCTGATGAGTGTATCAGCCTGAGGCAAAGCAGCATGTCTCTGCCGTGAGACCGGATTGGAAGAGAGCAAGTCTCTGCCATTGGTTTTGCTTCTGATCAGAAACCCTGTACTGTAAGACCTAGTCAAGGTCACTGTAACTGGTTGGGAAGAATGCCTTTGCCACCTGGGACCCAGGAAGGGTCATTTGGGGCTGATAAGTGTTTCAGCCTAAGGCAAAGAGCATGTCTCTGCCATTGGTTTTGATTCTGATCAGAAACTCTGTGTATCTGAAGACCTAGGAAAAGTCACCTGTAGCCGGTTGGGGAGAATGCCTTTGCCACCCAGGACCCAGGAAGGGTCATTTGGGGCTGATAAGTGTTTCAGCCTGAGGCAAAGCAGCATGTCTCTGCCAAGAGACTGGGCCTGAAGGAATATGTCTCTGTGAGGCACCAGTGGAAGCATTGGTGCGAGAGAATGTCTCTACCTGTATTGTTTCGGAACACTTTGTTTCAGATTTTGCTCTGTATCTGCTCTGAAAAGGAAATTGAGGATTCCAGGAAAGGTTGAAACTTCATACTCCATAGGAAAGTGAACAAGGAAAAGGATTTTCCATTATGATTTATATTTTTTCCCTACCTGATCTCTCCAGAAATTGGCATTTTAAAGGAATGAGTGATGACATAAGATTTCTTTGCATAAAACCAATAAGACCAGTCTTTAATAGTGGTTTTGTTAACCAAGACTTTGGCTAGAATGTCACGCCTGAAGGAGGCATGTATGGGTTCTGGTCGTTACCAGAAAGCCCTGAGGAACTGGGATTGACCTCTGAAGCTAACGAAAGCCCACAAGAAAAGCCTGGTACTTTAGTTGGTTGTGCGGTTCGTGCCAGTATTTCTAGGGAAGGAACGAAGGTTGCTTTCCTGAAAGATGGCTAAAAAGGAACCTATAGGCACAATAGAGGCTCAAAGACTTGAGTAAAACAACTGGTACCGGCAAAGCCAGATGGCAGGTGTGTGGCTCTGCTTTTGTGCCCTGAGGGGCGAACTGAGAAGTCAATCTGAAGGTTCCCTGTGTCAGTTCCAGCAAAGTAGACTTAGGGATCATCAGTGATCCAGGCTGCTCTTGGTGTGTTTATGCAAACGAACAGTCAAAATCAAAAGCGGGACCCAAAGTAGTTTCTGTAAATAACAGTGAGCGTGATCTTAAGGAGAAAAATTATAATTCAAGGAAAATCACAATGCTCAGTATTGGACATCAGAATGGCGCAGCTAATTGTCTTGAAAGTTGTTTTCATTTGAAAGTTGAAACCAGGTTTGTGATATTACCGAAGATGTACAATTTACAGGTGCAAAGGATTTTGCAATGGAATGTCTTCCCAAAAGACAGTCTCACAGGCGCAGAGACTGGTTTGGGAATTGTTGTGTGAATTAACCTGTGTGTTCTCTGTTTTCATAGAGTGTATGCCTATGACCTGCCTATGCCTATGAGTGATTGGTTGCAAGATAGGCCTCACTTAAGGAGCCCATCTTTGACATCGCCCCCCTGAGACTCAACGGTTTGGCTGAACTAAGTAGTTGGGTTGGTAAAGGGCTGGGGCGGTCTGTGGCCTCACTTTAAACTGATTTTCCCTTTTCTGTCTCGATGGCTTGGGCAGAAAGGGCGCAGAAATCTGAAAGGAGGGAAATCTTAATGTATTCCCCTCAGCCTGAGTGAAGTATAGTAGAGCGCAAGAGTTTTTAGATAGGTGTAGCATGCCTTGTACACCTTCCACTGGATAAGCCATTCTTTACTGGAGTGTCTGCCTTTGTCAATTAATGGTTATGATTTAATTGTGCTTCCAGTTTCTTGCCTAATCTGTCACCTCCAGAATATGACCTGACCGGAATGCCAACAGTTCAGTAATGCCAGCCTTTGGACACCAAGCCTGCAACGTCCAGGTGACAGCCAACTGACCAGGACCCTGTAAGGTCTTTCCCCTTACAGGAAAGACTCCCTCTGTGCTGCACCCCCCTCCCCTTTCAGGGCACCCCTGACCCCGGAGTACGTAGGACAGCGTCCATTTTCAGCTCGAAGCAGTTACAAGAAGATGAGATCTGCGTCCATTTTCCTTTATATGATTATAAAGAAGGTGTATATCTGAAAGGAGGGAATTGATACAGGGTGCAGCCGGGGGGGGGGGCCCAAAAAAAAAGATTTAGAAAGGTGTCCAGAATTCAAAGTGTATAGAAATATTGGAGACACATATAAGATGTCCTCACCGCCCCCCCCCAGGGGGAAGGGATGAATGGATCCAGGCCATTGAGAGCTATTTTGCATAGCAACAGTTTTGGAGCTAACCTCTGGAGGAATGGTTATTTAACATATCTATAACCTTTAACTGGTTTCATAGATATGTTAAATAGCAGTGGCCAAGTTTGGGGCCAGGAAGAAGGAGGCAGAGGGGAGGAAGATGGAACTAGCAGGGACTCAGGATGGAACTAGGAGGACTCAGGATGGGAACTAAGGGCTGCGCTCCTGAGTGAGAAGGGCTTGGACTCAGAATGTAACTAGGGGCTGCGCTCCTGAGTGAGAAGGCCTGGGAGAGAGAGCCACGCGGTTTCAGCAGAGTGAGGACCCCCTGTTGGTGGGGTGAAAGAGGGAGCCACGTGGTTTTGGCGGAGTGTGGACCCCCTCTTTCCCAGGTGAAAGGGAAAAACCACGCAGCTTTGCCAGAATGGGAGATCCCTGCAGCCAGGTGAAGAAGACAGCCACATGCTTTTGGTGGAGTGCGGACTCCTGCAGCTTTGGTAGAAGAGGCCCACGCGGCTTTGGGGTGCCCCCTTTGGCCGCGGGGCCTGAAAAGCAACAGAGACTTTGACTGGAACTGGGTACAAAGGACTCTTGCCAGTGGACTATGAGAGGGTACCACAGTACTTTGGATTAACTCGAGATCCTGCACGGTGACACAGCTGACGGTGCCAGCGGCCTGCAACACAGACGTGTGCTCTTTTCCTGATTTACGGTACCCGGAGTTGGGACAGAGGGAGAAGGGAGCGCTGTGTGGGTGTAGGTGTACAACCTAAAGGACTTTGATATTTTAGTGGTGGCATTAGGCCTGAATAGCATTAAATAAACATTTTGTTTCCTTTTCACAAATCTCTGGCATTAAGAGATGTGTTTCCAATTGGCGGCGGACAGAAGGGCCCAGTAGATTTTAGTATTTTGGTTTTTGGGAGGGGCCCCTGTTGTACAGCAGTTTTGGGCATCCCTAGGTGGGCCAAATATTGTATTGCCCCTCCCTCGGACCACCTCCTCTTGTTCGGTAACAACATGATGCACACAAATCTCCATAAGAGCCTCCTCCCCTTTCTAACTAGCCATGTGCTAATTTTCGGGGCTCTCCGGTGCTCCAAAGATCCAGTGTTTTTTCATTTTTTAACTTCAGTTTTTTAACCAAATGGAGGATGCTGAGTGTCAGAGAGCTAATGAGGAAGAACAAAAAATTCTTGTGTCTTTTGCAATCTTATTCTGCATCTCCCCAGGAAAGTTCTTTCCTTCCTTTTCCTTACCGAACATCATTTGAAGACTGACCATCTTCTTCATCCATATCTGGAGAGTAGGCTTGTTCAGTTCAGAGTTCATTATGGGGTCCCAGGAAACGGAGCTCTTGCATCTCTTCTGCTTTATTTCTACAAAATACCCACAAGGTAAAAAAAAAAATCCCCTTTGGCTTATGAAGTCAGGAGCTTTTCGGTATATCTTGAACTTGGCTGTGTCCAGTTAGATTTTCTCCCTCACCTATTTCTTTTATATATTACCCTCTATCATTTCAGACAATTCAAGTGACTCAGAGATTTTCAGAGGTCTCTGTTCCTTTCATGCTCTCAATGGGACTAAAATCCACACCCCCACTGCTAAAACATTTTTTTTAGACTTTCTAAATCTCCCTGCTGCCTAGAAGAACTTTTTTTAAAAATAATTTCTTTTGTGTCTTTCTAATCACTTTTTTTTCCTTCTAACGGGACTGAAACACCATGAGAAATGGTACTTTTTTATGGCAAGGGTTCATTTGCCCATAAAGAACACTGAGTACAAAAGCAAATTAAAAAAAATAAAGCAAAAAACAAAAATCAACCCAACCTTATGTTTAGAGAGACCATTAGGAATGATTTGACATTTATTGAACAACAGATGGTGATTAAAAGCATGAAAGCTAGATTGCCTTGCTAGAAACAAAGGGTAGTTCTACTGAGGAAGTCTAACGTTTCAATTAAAATACCTCTCAATGTCAATTAAATCATATGAAGATAAGACTGAAAGTGGTTTCTAGCTGCAGTATAATCAATAGTGCAGTTAAAATCCTCATCAAGAAGCACCCAAGTTTTTAGTTTGATAGTTTGCTAAAAGATTAGCCAAAGCTTCAGGAAACCAATTCCTTCAGCATAGGGTTCAAAAGGTAAACATTTAACGAGGAATGCTTCATACGTGTTAAACAGATTTAGTTCAGTGACAAAGAAGCCTCACTGCCTTTGCTTTGTTTCAAATCTCACCCACTTTTCAGTATGGATTAGGCATTGGTGAGGGGTGGAAGAATAACCCCATTATTTTCACAGCAAGGATCTTGCTTTAATGATGGTTATATTCTTTTGGGAAGCAGCAAATTGAAGTGAAGAGAGAAGTGGTTTGTTAGTGAGGCAGACCTTGGTTTGAATTGCAGCCCAGTCATGTTGGGCAAGTATCATTAAGGATCAGAATCTGTTTTCTTATTTGTAAAGTCATCATCACAATATCAACTTTTCTGGATTGCCTGGTGTATTCTAGGGTCTCAGTGAAAAGGGCCCTTATTTTTAGCCATCTATTGGCAGAACCTCATGATATATAATTGATTCTAGTAGATTTTACCAAAACTGTGTTTATTTTAATTATTTTATTTTATATTTTAAGTATATTTTATTGATGCTATTATGGTTGTCCCAATTGTTTTCTCCCATATATCCCCCTCCTCTGTGCACCACTGCCCCACCCACAGTTCATGTCAATGAGTTGTACATATAACTTCTTTGGCTTCTCCATTTCCTATACTATTTTTAACCCTCCCCTGTCTATTTTATGCCTACCTATTACATTTCTTATTCCCTGAACATTTCCCCCCATTCTCCCCCTTCCCTTACCCACTGATAACTCTTCATGTGATCTCCATTTCTGTGATTCTGTTCCTGTTCTAGTTGTTTGCTTAGTTTTTGTTTTTTAGGTTCAGTTGTTGATATTTGTGAGTTGTCATTTTACTATTCACAGTTTTTGATCTTCTATTTCTTAGATAAGTCCTTTTAACATTTCATATAATAAGGGCTCGGTGATAATGAACTTCTTTAACTTGACCTTATCTGGGAAGCACTTTATCTGTCCTTCCATTCTAAATGATAGCTTTGCTGGAGAGAGTAATCTTGGATATAGGTCCTTGCCTTTCATGACTTCAAATACTTCTTTCTAGCCCCTTCTTGCCTGTAAGGTTTCTTTTGAGAAATCATCTGGTAGTCTTATGGGGACTCCTTTGTAGGTAACTCTCTCCTTTCCTCTTTCTGATTTTAAGATTCTCTCTTTATCTTTAATCTTAGGAAACTTAATTATGATGTGCCTTGCTATGCTCCTCCTTGGGTCCTGTTTTGTTGGGAATCTTTGGGCTTCCTAGACTTCCTGGAAATAGACTTCCTATTTCCTTCACCAGACTTGGTAAATTTTTCACCATTATTTTTTCAAATAAGTTTTCAATATCTTTCTCTTCCTCTTCTTCTGGCACTTCCATAATTCAGATGTTGGAACATTTAAAGTTGTCCTACAGATTCCTAAGCCTCTCCTAATTTTTTTTTTTGAATTCTTATTTCTTCATTCTGTTCCAATTAGATGCTTAATTCTTCTTTTTGTTCCAAACTGTTTTTTTGAGTCCTGGTTTCCTTCCATTCACTTTTGGTTCCCTATATATTTTCCTTTATTTCACTTTGTGTAGCCTTCATTTATTCCTTCATTTTGTGACTGAGCTCAATCAATTCTGTGAACATCCTGATTACTAGTGTTTTGAACTCTGCATCAGACATGTTGTCTATCTTCTCATTGCTTAGTTCTATTTTTGGAGTTTTGATTCATTCTTTCATTTGTACCATATTTCTTTGTTTTGGTGCACCATCTGGGAAAATGTTTCTTTAACTCCTTGGTTGTTGGACTTTCATGCAGATATTTTTCTAGCAGTTCTGATTGTTCTTTGTTTTTAAGTTGGTTGTTAGCCTTCTTTGGTTCATGCGAGGAAGGGAAGCATTTCTGCCTATGCCTCCAATTTGGCTGAAACTCTCAATTATTAGTTTTCCAAAACCATGTTTCTTAGAATACCAATTCTCCTATGTATTCAGTAGCAAAAGGTTAGTGTGTGTTATGGGTTGAATTGTGTCCCCCTAAAATTAATATTTTAAAGTCCTAATCCACGGTATCTCAGAATGTGACTTTGTTTGGAAATAGTATTGTTGCAGATATAATGAGCCCAACTAAGATGAGGTCATGCTATAGTAGGGTGAACCTTAATCCAATATGACTAGTGTCTTTACAAAAGGCAGAAACATGGAGACTCACCTCCACATAAGGAGAACACCAGGTGAACATAGAGGCAGAGATTAGGGTGATTCTGTGAGCCAAGGGACATCAAATATTCCTGAAACCACTCAAAGCTAGGGGAGAGGCTTGGAACTGATTCTCCATCACAGCTGTCAGAAGGAGCCAACCCTGCTGACAATTTGATAACTTGATGTTGAACTTCTAGCCTCTAAAACTTTGAGACAAAACATTTCTGTTGATTAAGCCACTCTATTTGTGATACTTTGCTATAGCAGCCCTAGAAAACTAATACATTTCTGTTGTAAAGATTGGTACAGCATCCTGATTTTGAAGATTCATAAAGCAGTTTAGCAAAATGAAGTTTCTGAGAACTTATACTACTAAAATTATCTCTAAACTATCATATTTTGTTCAATGTTTCTGAAACATTGGCCATGGAAGACTTCCCATTCTCCTCTGTATAAAGACCTATTTCCACACTTTGAAACTACTTTGGGAAAGAATGCTCTGAAATGTGTTGCCATTAACCCCACCTCCCAACTTGCATCACCCTCAGGGCTTTCCTCCAGTTTTATTGCCTCACCAGTAATAACCGGCCCCTTAACCACGTGCTCTGTAGCACCACAGAATGACAGCAGCCTTTTAGTCACCACTGCACCTCGAGAAAATCTTCCCTGGTGCCCACGCCTTTTCTCCATGCCTACTCTTGGTGTCAGGTGTTGCTTGAGATAGTAATGAAAGTCAGTCAAATGATGAATTTGGATCCATGGCAGTGAGATATAGTGCATTTCCAGCCGAGTCTTTACTGCTGTTCAACAAGCCATATTTTCCTGAACTGTTTCACCATTGCTTCCATGCCTTCCTTCATGTTCACTCATTCATCATCTAGTGAATGGTCCACTATGAGCCAATTCTTATATTTATCACTGGGTGGGTAGGTGAGCAGGGGCAGGCACTCAAATTCTGATGGTCTAGCAGACACTAATACTATGAGAGAAGAAAAACATTCATAGAAGTACTATCATTAAGGGAATAGTGAATAAGGGTTTGCCAGCCACAGGTGGGGGAATATATTTCAGGCAGAAGGAACAGCAGATGTATTCAGAAAATTTCAAGTTCTGGTCAGATATTAGGTTACTAGTTGAGGGAGAGTAAGATGTAAATCTATAAAGGAGACAGGGATAAAAGTATTATATGCTAAGGCATTTGCAGTTTCTCTTGTAGGGAAAGGGAAGCCGTTGATGTCTGTATATAGTGGTCAGGTTTTCACTGAAGGAAGCTAACTGTGGGATTATAAGGGATTTTAATTCTCTTTTTTGTTCTTTTCTGGTTTTAAAATTCTCTGCCTGCTTTAGTTTTGAAAATATTAGGTGTTGTGTAAATATATCTTTATTAAAAGGATTAAAAAACTCAGACATATACAGAGAAGATCCTGGCTTTCTCACCACTTTCCCTATCGATGGTATGTAATTCTTCCCAGTAAGTTTGATTTGTTTTTTAGGCCTTCATTTATCTTTCTATGCATTTGTATGTATGATACAAGCATACAAACATACATATGTGCATACATATATGTATACACATGAACATATACAGATGTGCCTCAAGTTTCTTAGTCAAAAAACATAAATATAACCATCTATGCTTATGTTTAGTGACATATATTTTTCCCATTTTCATTGTCCTGGACCTCTTTCTAAATATGAGTTCATCTCATTCTTTATAGTGGCCCCATAGTATTTCATAGAATAAATGTAATTTATTTTAACCTTGGCCTTATTAGCAGAATTGCTATTATAAGTAGTATATCAAGGATATTTTGTAAATAAATTTTGTGTGCATGTGTATTTCTTTAAGACTCCTAGATTATTGTATCAAACAATATACCCTTTAAAATTTTGAAAAATGTTTAAAATGACGTCCAAAATGGCCTCAGTAATTCATTCTCCTACTATGTTTTCCAATAAATAAAATCATCAATATTTTAAATTTCTTCCAATTTTGGGGATCAAAAATTTTATTTAAAAATATTCATCATCCTTATTGCTAATGAAGCTGAGGATCTTTTTGTATGTATATTACCCATTCATATTTATTATTCTATAAGTTGCCAGTTTTTATTTTTTGTCCATTTTAAAATTTGGGATTCATCTTTATCTTCTTTTTTTTTTTCCTTTTGTTTCATAACAGTCATCCAGAGGTGAGGCTCCAAAGCCAGAATGTGTAAGGGCCCCTAGCATTTCCTTCTTCTTTTTTAAAAATGTATTTTATTGATTATGCCATTACAGTTGTCCCATTTCCCTCTTCATTCCCCTCCACCCTGCACACCACTCCCCCAGTATCCCCCCCTTTAGTTTATGTCCATGTGTCTCAAGTTCTTTAGATTCTATATTTCCCCTACTAGTCTTGCCGTCCCCGTGTCTATTTTCTACCTACCATCTATGCTACTTATTCTCTGGACCTTCTTCCCCCTTCTCCTCCTCCTACTCCCCTGTTGCTACCCCTCCATGTGATCTCCATTTCTATGGTTCCACTCCTGATCTAGCTGTCCCCTTATTTTGTTTTTGTTTTAGGTGTGGTTGTTAATAACTGTGAGATTGCTGTCCTTTCACTGTTCATATTTTGTATCTTGTTTTTCTTAAAGATAAGTCCTGTAACATTTCATATAATAAGGGCTTGGTGATGATGAACTCCTTTAACTTGACCTTATCTGAGAAGCACTTTATCTGCCCTTCCATTCTAAATGAAAGCCTTGATGAATAGAGCAATCTTAGATGTAGGTCTTTGGACTTCCTGACTTGGAATAGTTCTTTCCAGACCCTTCTTGCCTATAAGGTCTCTTTTGAGAAATCCGCTCACAGTCTGATGGGAACTCCTTTGTAGGTGACTGTCTCCTTATCTCTTGCTGCTTCTAGGATTCTCTCCTTCATTTTAATTTTGGCTAATGTAATGATGATGTGCCTTGGTGTGTTCCTTCTTGGGTCCACCTTCTTTGGGACTCTCTGAGCTTCTTGGATTTCCTGGAAGTCTATTACCTTTGCCAGATTTGGGAAGTTCTCCTTTATTATTTGTTCAAATAAGTTTTCCACTGGTGGCTGTTCCTGTTCCCCTTCTGATACCCCTATAATTTAGACGTTGGAACGTTTAAAGATGTCCTGGAGGTTTCTAAGCCTCTCCTCATTTTTCTGAATTCTTGTTTCTTCATTCTTTTCTGGTTGGTCATTTTTATCCTCCTTCTGCTCCACTCCTTTGATTTGAGTCCCAGTTTCCTTCCCATCACTATTGGTTTCCTATGCATTTCCCTTCATTTCACTTACTTTAGCCTTGATTTGTTCATCTAATTTGTGATTAAAATCAACCAGTCTGTGAGCATCCTGATCACCAGTGTTTTGAACTGTGCATCTTATAGGTTAGCTATTTCTTGGTTGCTTAGAAATATTGGCTCGGGGGCTTTGAGCTGTTCTTCTTCTTGAGCCATAATGTTTTGGTCTGTTTGTACTTGTTAGGAATGAGGGGCAGAGCCTTAGGTGTTCACCAGGGTGGGGCAACCCAGGTCACTGGGTTGTGATGCTGTATGTGGGGGCCAGGTCAGAGAGGGGAAATGGCGTTTGTTCTGCTCTCTCTCTATCGGACATCCATCCCCTCTGCCACTTCTCCCAAAGAAATTGGGCTCTTCTGTTGCTGGTTCCCAAGTGTGTGGGCTTGTGTACCCTCCAGGACCCTCTGGGTTTCTCCAATGAACTGTCTGTGAGCCTGGGAACCTCTCCCAGCACCTCGACCCCTGAAAGTTTTTTCAATTGGTGTTTTTAGGCTTTAATTCTCAGGGCTGGGGCCCTGGTTTGCATGGTCTATCTCATTGCTCATTTTTTTTTGCCTGGTTTATCTGCATGTGAATGTGTGACCGCAGTCAGCCAGCCGCCTTGCGTCCTCACTGGGTCTACCTATTGCCAGCCACGCCAGGGATCTGCCAACAGATCCCTGTGTGCCTGGGTTGCCTCTTTTTCCTGCACAACCCCTCTCGGCCAGCCGCCAACTCTGCTCCTCTTACCAGTCTGAATGAATGGTTCGTTTTTGTCAGACTTCCGTACAGTTCAATTTTCTGTCTGTTTTGGTTGCATTTTTGTTACTAAATCTTTGTTGTCTTTAAACTTGGTTGTGCAAGGAGGCACAATGTTTCCACCTACACTTCCATCTTGGCAGGAAGTCCCATCTTTATCTTCTTAATTTGTAGGAGTTTTTTATATAATTTAAGCATTAATTCTTTGTCATTTTAGTATTTAAAATTTTCTTTCAATCTGACACTTGTCTTTTACCTTTTTTTTACTTTGACTTATTAAAGAGTTAAAATTTATATAAAGTAAGATCTGATCATTTGTTTTTCTGTCTTCCAGTTGTTGAGTCTTGCATAGGAAAGATTTTTTTTCATACTAGACTAATTTTAAAATAATGTCTTTTTTTGGTGCTTTCATCATTTCCAGACTGGAAGAGTTTATTTTTTTGTACACACTGTGACACTGAAGTCTAAGTTAATTATTTTTTTCAAAAAGGCCAACCAATGTCCCAACACCATCTACTGAATAATAAAATACTATTTTAATCAGAAATAAAAATCTTTAAAACTATATATTTATTTGGTGTCATTGTATAATTTGTATTGAAAGGGATTGGGGAGAATAATGAGATAAAAGGAATGCAGCCTTACTTGTTAAAATACAAGCCACAGTCCTCAAAGTTTGTTAGTACAAAAAAAAATTTTCAGGTAAAGTGGTCTGATAGATTAATGTAAGGAACTGGCTTTGGCATAGAGGTGATTGAGAGAAGAAGGCATAAAATTAAGAGCTCTTTGGGAATGGGTCAGACAGGGATTTGCAACTCACTGACTGAGGGAGGGACCCTGTGTGACCTAGGTTTCCAACAACTTTGGTAATGTAAATACCAAGGAATTTCCTGGACAAGAGACTAGACTGAACACAATAAAATATGATTGCAATCCAAATTAATAAAAATACTAGATAAAACACTTAAAATTTTAAAAAGGTACACCTAAAAATGGAAAGGGAACCCAAAGTGAGTAGCAGGAGGCAGAATGGCTTGCTTAGTGAGGCCTGGAGTCCACAGAAGAGACATTAGTGGCTGAGTTTTGAACATCATCTTGGAGACAGAGTTAAGTCCTCAAGCCCTGGGTTGGCGTGGGAGCCCCAGAAATCAAATGCCCTGTGTGAGGCTTTGGGCTGGAAATGTGCTTTGCCTCCTTGTATAAGGAAAAAGTCACTGTCCACTGCACAGGAGCTGCAGACTGAAACAAGCACTGCCTCAGAGTAGGGTGGAAACTGTCTAACCTGGTCACCATCCCAGCACTACGTGTCACATGCAGGAATAGGGGCCAAATTTACAAAACCTGTGTGGAGCAAACACCTAAGACCAGAAACTACCTTAAAACTGGTTTGGGACTGTTGAACCAGTAGTGCCTGAATGAAGACATTGTAAATTTGTCCAGTTCGGAAGTTAAGAAGTAGAAAAAAAACATAGATAGATGGATAGATAGATAGATGAATTTTACACCTAGACCTTAATAGTGCAAGCGCAGAATACTATGTATAATGAGAAATCCTAAAAGCCAATGGAGGGGAAAAATGATTAACTACAATCTCTAAGTAGTAAGATTGGCAGTGTACTTCTCATCAGCAGCAAGTGCTATAAATAGTGGGATATATTTTCAGGGTCCTAAAAACAAATAATTTGGGATTTGGAAATCCATAATGATTTCTATAACCTATCATTTAGAAGTGAGGATACTTTGTACTTCATGAATTTGTAGTATCGGGTGCTTATTTTACCTATGCAAAAAATTAAAGAGAAGAGTGAAAGTAAGGTAAACCCATTTTAGGCCTACTAGGGTTTAGGAAGTTCACTCCACAGTAACACAAACAGATCACCCTCACCAAAATGAATAGTGCATTTCAGACAGAAGAAAAATGCATTTGAAGGAAAAAGTGGGTTGCAAGTTGCAAAGGGAACACACAAATTATGGTGGTAAATCTAAAATCAATGGGAATAATAATATTGTTTTATTATGTGCTTTACAAAAGAATGAAAATATCAAACAAATAAACAAAATAAACAAAACATAATAGTGAATAGCAGAGGATTTGAAGGGGAGAATGAAAATATGCAAAGGTTCTAGTTTAGTTTGGAAGGAAGACAGATAAGTGTATTAATATTAAATGTCTTTAATGGAAAATTTTAAATTTAACTATATATGAAAAAATTAGTATAATTACTAAAGAAGCACACATAGATTGTATAATATTAAATGGGAAGGAAAGTAAAGGAAGGGAATATGATTAAGTAACAGAAACTAAGATGAGAAAATAAACAAAGTAGAGGGAAAACCCAGCAAATAGAAAGCACCAGAAGAATTTATAAGTGGATGAGAGGAATAACTTAGAGGCCTTAGAGAATCACTTAGGCATGGAATTTGGTTTGTTAACTGAAGGGACATCAAAATCAGCAGGGGAAAACATATCCTATAAAATACATGGTGTTGAGACCACTGAGTTTCTGCAAGGAAAGCTAATGAAAATTAGATTACTACTTCACACACAAATTCCAAACAGAAATGTGAAAAATGTGAAACTCTAAAACTACCAGGAAAAAATTGCTTAAAAAACATAGAAAGTATTGAAAAAATGTAAACTTGGCATAAGAAATTCCTTAAAAATACCAAAAAGCACAATCCATTAAGGAAAAGGTGGATAAATTTGACTCCACAAGGCATGATACTTCATAAACAGTTTGAAAACAACCTGTGAACTACTAGAAGATATTTTTGTTTGTATACAATAAAGCGTCAACATCCAGAATAAACAAAAAATATTACAAATGAATAAGAAAAAGACAGAAGACAGAAAATAGAAAAAAATGTCAAAGGATATAGAAGGAAAGTCAGTCAAGATGTTAATGATGGTCAACAAAAGAAATTTAAAAAGTTCTGTGTTTCACTAGTTGTTTGGAAAATGTAAATTAAAATAAAAAACACTTTTTACCTCTGTTTATGAAAAACTAAAGCCTGAAACTTTCACATATTGGTGAGCATGTGGAAAAAGATATTTAAAAACCACCGAAAGGAAAAAAAAGTACCTAACACTCAAAATGGTATTTAATAGTTTTTCTTTTGTTTGTTTTGTTCTATGTTTATACCAGCCCCAGCACACGATATGGACCATGGGCAGAGCACAGGACATGATATCTGAATGGGCAAATGAATTCCCCCAAAGAAACTGGGTATCATCTCTCCTTCTGATTATAGACAGAAATGCTTGTATCACCCCAAAACTCAAATGTTGAAACTTTACCTTTCAATGCACTGGCATTAGGAGGTGGGGCCTTTGGGAGGTAATTAGGATTAGATGAGGTCATGAGAGTTCCAGTGTCATACATGGGATTAGCGCCCTTTTAAGAGGAGACACCAGGGAGATTGCTTTCCTTCTCTGCTCTCCACCATGTAAGTGTACAAGAAGTTGGCAGTCTGCAACAAGAAGAAGGCTCTCACCAGAACCCATCTATGTTGGCACCATGATTGTGGGCATCCTGCCTCCAGAACTGTTTATATATAAACAATAAATATCTGTTGTTTGTAAGCCACCCAGTCTGTAGTACTTTGTTACAGCAGCCTGAACAGACTCAGACACTTTTCTTGACATCTTATGTCATGTTGTTTGTATCTTTTTATGGCCCTCACATTATTTTGCCTCCCTCAGAGTCATTGTTTAATGTGCTTGCTTATCTTACTTTGTTACCTATTCTCATTCTTCCAAATAGTAACAGTTTTTGAAAGCTGACACTATTTTATATCAGACTCCCTATAACTCATACCATACTATCTTGGATATAATGGGTGCCCAACACATACTTGCTAAATTTAATTCAATAAAGATAAGAAATCATGTGATCTTCCCTGGGAAAATGTGATGGCTGTGAGAACCATTGTTTATCAGTGAATCTCCTAGAACTTTCATGTGTCAACTGAAGGGGCTCTGTAGCCCATGAATGAAAAGGGTATCTTTTATACCACTTCATGTTTTAAGTGTTTCCTTTGGAAAGAAAAAAATCATTACATTTATTTGCCTATTTTGGAAAATTATGCTTGAGGAGGAAATGAGAGTTATGGTAACAATCTAGGCATCCTGAAAATGCACTGGAATTACCTCAAAATTAGTTTTGCCTTTCTTCAGACTTCTAATGCTCTCTTGGCATTTTGATTACTAAAGACAACAGAATCTCAGAATCACTTTAGGGTCCTGGAAAGTGAGTTTTGGTTTAATTAGGTCTCACTGTATGAAGTGCAAATTGATTCACACTGGTGGGGAGTAAGAGGCAGGAAAAGAGTAATTCAGCTCCATTCTGTCTGCCCATTTCTTTTCATCTCTTCCTACATCTCTCTCTAAACTGTCCTTCTTTTTTGACTGTATCCTTCCTTATGGCTCTTCACCTTTCTCAGGTTTATTGTAGACTGCTCTGCCTGGTTTTAGGAATTGTATCTCAATCCCTTGGGGCAAGGGTGAGGGATGTGAGCCGCAGGAGACAAAGCTTGTCTCTGGTAGCAAACGCTGCCTCAGTTTCATCCCTCTGCCCCCAACGCTTGGTGGGAAGTCAATGACAGGTAAGACCCCTCACAGTGGGGGGCAACCTAAGCCAGACTCATCACTTGGAAGGCCTTCATGGAAGGACTCGCGGGGCTGCAACAAAGAGGGAGCAATGGACTCTTGTCCCCTGGCTTTGATATAGTCCCCATATTTTCTGGGAGAAGCACTTCCTGGCTCTAATCCTCTTAAACCTGAATACCTGATGGGGAGAGGTGCAGCTCCTTGCCTTGCTAGAGCATGTCCAGTGGAAAAATCTGGCTTCACAAAGACTTCCTGATAAACCTGTGAAATCTGCTCTGCTAAGAGTGCTTTCATTCATATGTTAAAGGTTCAAGCAAGAAACCTTAAAACTCTGTTCCTGACAGACTGACTCGTAGTAAGCCCTCAGAGTTCTTTGAAATGGTATCTACTGTTTGATCCTTGCCACCCTGTATTCCTGTGTATTACAACCCAATAAAAGCCCTGGAGGAGGGGGGCTTGGGGCCTTTTCTCCTCGAAGAAACTGGCCGCTGCTGGCCTTTTTCCCAGAGAAACTGGCCACAGCTCACTTCTCCTCCCCAAGCAGATCACATCATGTCTCGGTCATATTCATTTTCATCTGTGGCACATGGGGGAACTTGCAAGAAAGTCGCTCCCACACAGGGTGTTCAATTATAACTCAGTGCTATTTATTAAAAACCATCCTCTTAAGCCTATGCCTGTTTTGGCTTTTCCTCATCTATTCACATTTTATCTTTCTCAGGGATGAGGAAGGAGGGCATTTTGTATTGTGTAGACATGCATTTTGTAAATCACCCTAGAAAACTATCACTATTCAGTGAGTGTACTGTGGTGGTTTAGAGCAAGGAGAAAATTTAACAACCCAGGATGCCTGTACATCATGGGGCAGAAATAATTGCTAATTAGTATCCTACTAGCTTGGGAGCATTAATTGGCTTTGGGGGATCTGCTTTCTAGACCTGAAGTGTATTTTTGTTTATTTGAACTTGCTGTATAGGAGGAGGGAAAAATGACAATTACTGAAATAGTTTCATTTCAGTAATTCAGCCTAATAGAGACCTGTCATTTGAATGATTATTCAGTAGTTGGTCCTTGTTTTTCTGCCAAGTTTTCAGAAAAACAAACTCAGATATTCCTCAAGCCTGAAAAAACATTCTTTTCTTTAAAATAATTTGTAGAGTTTTATTTTATTCATGGGTGCAGGAATGCTCACAAAAGAATTGTTATATAACTATGTAAGTGGAGACAAAAAAGATGTCTTTTGAAACATTTCATTTTCATTTCAGAATACATCAAGTAATAAAGTAAAATTAAGTGCTCCAATTTGATATCTTTAATTTTCTCCTAGAAAGAAAATTTGTCATTTATTTTATAATTTATTGAGGGTAAAGGAATATGTGAGAACAAGTTTCATGATTAATTAATGAAATTACTTGAGCATAATACTCATAATGATATTATCTCTGAATTAAAATTCACTTGAATAAGATCGATGACATTTTCAATCAGCAGATTAATTAAACTCTTTTGTTAATTACACATAAGTCAATATGTTTAGATTATATATCAATCAATATACTGAAGCAACATCCATTTACTTTGCTTTAGAAAACTGTTTTGCTGATGTATTTCTAGCAGTCTTATTGTAGAAGTTAGAGTTTTTTCATTTCCTTTTTATTAGAGGTCTCAATATTTAGCAGATTTAGATGTAAAAATAATTATGGCAATTTTTGTTTTGCTTTTTTATTGTGGAAAACTCTTTTAAATTCTGATGACTGATTTAATGATTATTTTTGTAAATGAATTTTGACTCCATCATACTCAGATGCTTTGTTAATGCAATGGGACTCAAGCTGATGGAGGCTGCAGCTGCACCGCTCTGCCTGATGCCTGTCTGATTTGAGCTCTTATCTGCTATTCTAAGTCCTACTTGTAAGCAGGGTGCTAACTAAAAAGGAATTTTGAATTGTGTTTTACATTCTGAAGAATTGTTAGCTATTTAGGTACCTTATTCTCCTTCTGAAAATGACCTCCCACCCCACCCCCAAGACTCATTTCTGGAAGTTTAATTCTCTATGAATTTATATTTACCTTTGTAGGTAGAGGTTGGAAGACAAATGGCTAGTGTTTTTTGACACAAATCCATAGAAAGGTGATTTTTTTAAAATAGTCTTGGTGGGCTTTTGGGCCAATGATAAGCCCACATACTAGTAACTTTTTGTTTGGAGTGCTTCTATGCAGTACAACAAAACCAAACACTGTGGTTGAGTAACCAACCCAGAACTTCTTCTCCTCCTGTGGTTTCTGAGCATTTATTTCCTGCATTTTTATTCACTGGGCCAAATTCTTCTCTCAATCTGGCAAGAGTTTACATTCTACAAATAGCTACCCTTGAATGAGTGGGAGTTTTCTTGGCTCAGAGAATTCAATTTGGGGCTATCATTTAGCTCCTGTTAAAGCCTGGCTGAGACAACTGATATTGGAGAAATAGAGTTTATAGATGTGCAGTCTCCTGCATGTGCTAAGTATCCTTGATCACCAGATACCTCTAAATGTGGTGCTTATTAGCTTAGCCTTTCTCCGTGGAAACTCATGAATCATGTTTTAGTGTTAGGTCTTTAACTCTTTTTAAAAGAAGCACTAATACTGGAAACAGTGAAGTGAAGAATATTTTTGTAGCTTCTATAAAAACTGCTTAAAGATACTGCCCATTATGTTTTTCAATGTTCCTTGTTTGAGAACTCACACAATAAATTCCTTTTAAAACTTATTATTAGGAAAATGTTTGTCTCTACTGAAGAAGTTAAAGTTTTGCTTTTTTTCAGACAACAAATGCCAAATCCTTTACTGTTTCTCTCTATGCATTTGTTGTTGGGACGTTCATGGTGAAAGTTAATGCTGTATCAGAGGAGTAGAGAGTGAGAAATCACAGGCAGGTTCTGGGAGGAGCGTAGGAGTGCCTTTATTTCCCCTGTATCTGTTCATTTATTGATGTAGTGGATATTTATTCAAGAACCACTGTGATCCAGGCATCATGCCAAATGCTAGGGAGAGAAATATGGTCCCTACCCTGGAAAAGATTGTGGTATAGGAGGAGGAGAAGATAAACAAACAAACCAGTCCATTAATGAGAGACATGCTACAGTAGAGGGATACATGAGGTGCTACAGGGGGTTAAATAAGGAATTACCAAGCTCTGGCTGGAGACAGGAAAGGTCTCCTTGATAAATTATGAAGAATAAATTCCTGGGGTAGATAGGCTCAGGGTGGAGGACAGGGCATGAAGGCAAAAGGGAGAAGCAACAGAGCAGCCACAGCAATGTGTGAGGAGGGGATTATGAAATGAAGCTAAAAAGATGGGCAATGCCTCAATGTCAAAAATTTCCATGCCTTGCCTAGAAGTTGGTGGCATATTCTCTGAAGCATCTGAATATGTAAAAGCATATTAAGCTATGTATATACAATGGAATACTACTTAGCCATAAGAAAAGATGAAATACTGCCATTTACGACAACATGGATGACTTGAAAGTATCATGCTAAGCAAAATAAGTCAGTTAGAAAAAAGTAAAAAATTATATAATTTTACTCATATGTGACATATAAAACTGAAACAAATGAAAAAACAAAACAAAAACTCACAGACACAGACAACAGAATAGTGTTTACCAGAGGGAAAGGGCATGGGGAGTATGTAGTAAAGTGTAAAGAGGGTCAAATATATGGTGATGGAAGGAGGCTTGACTTTAAGTGGTAAGCACTCAAGGCAACATAAGATGTTGTATAATAGGATTATACACTTGAAACCTATATAATTTTATTAAGCAATGTCACCTCAATAAATGTAATAAATTTTTTAAAGAAAAATTAAAAAACCATTAAAGAACAAGAATTAGGTTAGAGTCCAATTAAAGCATATTGAGTTATTTGATACATCTTTGAAAGGCAAAAAAATTTTAAGCAGCACAATCACATTTACATGTTTGAAAGCCTTCTGGGAACCTAGCTGAAGAGGGGCAGAGGAGAAGCAGAGGGTCCAGGTAGGAGGCTGTCTGAAAAGCACAGAATATAGATAAAGGAGTGTACTAGGCTGAGGCAAGGGAGAGAGAAGAGAGACAAAATAGGGGGAGAAGTAGGAATCAGAATGAAAAGATTTGATGTCCAATTAAGTGTTTGGCACAAGGAGAGGAAGCAAAGAGAGTGACAATCCAGGTTTCTAATTTAGGAGACTGCGGATTACAATGAAAGGGGAAAATGTGCAAAGAGAAACAAGTGCAACCGTATGGGTTGGGAGATGATGTATTAAATTTTGATTGTGTGGGGCTGAGGTACCTGAGAAATGGTGGAAGATGGTTTGTAAGCTGCTAGACTTAAGGGTCTGGACCTCAGGAGAGAAATTTGAATTGAAGATGTAGATCTGGGAGCTATTTCTGTTTGAAGATAGATGATTTCCTCAATTCAATATTTTTAAAGAATAGTGGGGAGTGTGAGTATAGATATGGGCTGAGTGTATGGGGATGGGCAGAAATACAGCTCTCCTTAAGGAAACCTCAAGAGGCATGGGCAGGAAGGAAGGGAGGGACCCAGGAAACATCCCACTATCTTTGTGGTCAGTTTATGTGGTTAACCTATGGGCATCTCAAACTCATTAAGTCAAAAGTTGAGCTCATCCCCTTCTTCCTTTTTTATTCTCCCTTTGAAACAGAAATGTACCCATTTCCTGAGCCAGATTGGCAGAGTCACGCTTGAGTCCTTAGGGCCCCAAGCCTCACAGGGGACATTCATTTTTTTTATTAAGCCCTTCCCTTGTCTTCATCCCCTTGTCACCACCTCAGTTCAAGCAAGCCTCTGCCACTTCTGTATAGGTTATGGCAATAGTTCCCAGGGGATCTTGCCTCTGGTTTTGCTTTCAAACTCAAATTTGCTCAAATCACTTCCGTGCTAAAAGTCATACATTGGAACATTGGATTTTCATTTCTTGCCCTATAAATTTCAATGTTTTAGCTTGGTACGTCAGACCTACTTAAACAGTGGGATGTGAGGCAGACATCTTGATGTCATTCTTTTGCATGTGCAGAGTGCATTGCACAGAGAAAGAGGTTTCCATTCTCCACTGTCGAGCCCTGCTCCATTCCTCCTGCTTAACCTTTTCTTAGTCTGAAGATCACAGTGGAGGCTTCACTGATCCAAGGTCAGAAGCAGAAGAAGATACCATGTTTTGTAGATTTATGTTCCACCTTTGGCTTATTTCCTCATAGTGAACTGCAGTATTTTTTTTCTCTCATTGCCATACTTTTGCACATGCTATTTCTTTTGATAGGTTTATATAAGAAATAACAGAGGTGTAGTGAATTTTGTACAATAAGAAGTATTTTGTTCAGGTGGTAGGTAACTTAGATGGTATTTTCATTCTCTCCCCCTCCCATTTAAGCCAGGATTTATAAAATCCTTTCCATTGTTACAATGAAGCTCAAACAGTCAGAAAGAGAGATCAGAACAAAGAACAAAAAGTCACTCCTGGGTGACTATGAAAGGCAGACAGTGTTTGTAGAGTACACTTTAGAAGACAGCAAATATCCTCAGAAATAAGTTTGATAACTTAAAGATAAACTTTGAATAATTGTTGATTGAAGAACTGAAAATTCTGTCATTTGAATGAAAGCCCCAATATAGAGAAGCTTCCTTTGCAGAGGTTTCAGATACACAATTTTGTGAAGCAGAGATCAGCAAATAATGTAGCTCCAGAGCCAAGAAAAAAGAATTTGCATAGTATTTGTGGAGAGACATTTCTCCTAGCAATAATTGGTTAAAGATGTTTCACCAGTTTTGAGGAGAGGGAAGATGTGTGGTTTATAGTGTGTTTTCATGCCTAAGTTAACTGTTTAATAATCCATACACAATCAATTAAGCAAAGCATTGGTTTAGTCGTTCTCCACTGGAGAAACAAAAATTATAAACCTAAAACCCTTGGTTAAAATTAAAAGTAGGTCCTGGCTGGTGTAGCTCAGTGGATTGAGTGCGGGGCTGCGAACCAGAGTATCGCAGTTCAATTCCCAGTCAGGGCACATGCCTGGGTTGCAGGTCAGGTCCCAGCAGGGGATGCATGGGAGGCAACCATACATTGATGTTTCTCTCCCTCTCTCCTTCCCTTCCCCTCTAAAAATAAATAAATAAAATCTTTAAAAAAAATTAAAAGCAGGTATAAGTCATTTGGTATTTGATAAGCCCAGGAAGAAAATAATCCTATATGTCAACTGCTTTGAATTTTGAAAGTGCTTCACTAATGAGATAAAGGTATTTATAATGCATTCTGTGACCACAGCCACAGACCTAGCAAAGAGCACAGTTAACACAACAGACAGGACAAGAAGGGCAGTATTTAAATTCAAAGTTTTTAGGCTTTGTCTGGTATTAAGTTTATTGGAAAGGAGCTATAAGCTTTTGGACAGATGCAGTAACTGTAAATTTCCATGATATAGTCATTTGATGATAACTACAAAATTGCTACTTAATATTCATAGAATGCAAGCTTCCATTGCTGTATGTGCAAAATATTCTATTATTTACTTAACCCATATTTGTTTTGTAGGAAATGGAATTTGTTTACTTAATTTGTAAAGAAATGCAACAACCTTGTGTTAATCTATGTAAAAATTGTTCTTCCTTTAGATAGAAAATTCTTCTATCTCTGGGCCAATTTTTTTTTCTTTGCAAGTTGCAAGTAAATAACATGGCTTTAGCAGATTCAGATTTGATCACCACATGAGAATTGGTTTCTACGGAAACCATGTTAACTTAACTTGTTGAGCATCTCTTGTGAGCCAGGCATTATTATATTGAGCAAGATACCTGTCATCCTCTTGTCTCCACATATCACACAGTCCAGTCAGTCACAGTTCAGTCAGGGAGGCAGATCCTCTGTGAGTGTTATGTAAAGAGGGCTTGTTCAGGGATGTTCTGCACCAGCTTGCATGGGCTCCCAAGAACACTTTTGCGCCCATTTTTTCAACTACGTGTTCAGTGACTTAATGTTGGTAGCTTGAAAAGTGGCAGTATTTACACCATAGAAATCAGAAAAAGCTACAAATTAGGTTCTCCCTGCAGATCAGATTTATTACATAGCTGTGAAAGGAGTTGAAGTGAAGTTCTGGAAGAGGGCATTAGAAGGTGAGAAGTGTCATTTATTAGTTCTGAAGCCTTGGCTCAGAGAGACACCTCAGAGCTTGCAAGGAGATCTAGGTCAATAAACATGTCCAGCAGCAGAAGGTGGATTGTGAGGGGAAGCTTGTGTAGAAGCTGACCCTGGGGGTTTTTAGCCAAGCATCAGGGGGTGGGCTTCTGGCTGCTGCTAATGAGCAGTGCCAGCAGTTAAGGAGACAACCTAGATGTAGAGCAGAGCAAAGTCAATACCATTTAGGATCCATCAGGTACTGCTGTATCACCATCACCACATCTGACTGCAAAGAGTCTCTAGCCCTTTCCCTCCCCTATATTTCACTTTCATCTCTCATATTTTGAACAAGTTCCTCTTCTGGCCAATCCTAACCTTGAATTGTACAGGAAGCAGTGCCTGGGAAACACAGTTCCCTGCCTAACCAAGTTGACCTGTCACAATCCAACACACTTCTCAACAGTGCTATGAAACAGATGTTAGTATCCTAATTTTTCAGGAAAGAAAACTAAGACCTAGTGAGTTTATGCAAATATGTCACTAGGTTCATTAGATTCCAAACATGTCTCCTTAACTACTGCAGTATATTAGGAGTCTTTTTCTTTTGTTGTTTTTGCTGTTTTTAAAATAATGACTGAAATGAAAGGATCCTCTTCCAAAAGTGGTATAAGAAAACATTTGAGATGGATGAACCCATTTTACAATTACAGTCAACATTGTAGGGCACAGGATGGCCAGACCAGGTGAGCATTTACAAAATCATATCTTGGCTCAGTCTGATATGCTATACCTTACCCTTAGCTTCTGGGGATATGAAGATACTATGATGGTACTGTGACATTTCTGTCATCAAGGAGCACATAGTCTATTTGACAAAAGTAGACAGCAGTATTTTTGTACCAGACCACTTTATGTGCTTTTCCAGATTTACTCAGTTCTACCTGCCCTCCAAGTTTTGGATGGCTGCTTGGTGGACAGCCTGGCCAACACTGCCATGGTCTGTCTCCTACCACTGCCACTTGGGCTTCAGCATGGGCTCCATGTTGTCCACTGAAGTAGGGGCCTCAGAGCTTCTTGGCTCAGATATGGCTAGATTGCATTCATAAGGGCTATGATTTCCCCTGCACTTCTGCATTACATCACTGGCTAAGGACTGGGCTTCTCCAGCAACTTCATATAGAGACTTAAGAAATGGTGGGGAACTGACACTTGGAGGGGTGACCTTTGACTAATGATTGACTAGATTTGGAAGATCCTGGAAGACATACCCTCCCTTCCTGCCTACACGGACTATTTTCAGGTGCAGTGGTTCCACAGAACTGACTAAAAGGGATGGGGGTATCATATGATTAAACAGCTGACTGGGTTTTCTAGAAATATGTAGCCACTTTAGTCATAAATCACTTTGCATATGGCTGCCTTATTTTCCTTCCTCAATCCCCTGCCCCTCTCACTGTTGTTTCTCTCTGGGATTGCCTCTAAGCTTTGCCTCAGAGTCTGATCTGTAGGGAACACTGGCAAAGATAATTGCCTAAAAAATAAACAAATGCTAAATAAATTGCAATAATGGCCTATACAAAATACTATCAAAGACTGTCATTTAAAAATATAATCCTTTACTTCTGTTTTGATGCTTGCCCTATGTTTCACTATTCAAAGTGTTCATGTGATATGAGGTGACAATATATCATGACCTCAAGTAACATGTTTGCATTTTAAAAGAGATCTCATTCAGTCAGAAGCATGAGTCTGTGGACTCCATACTTTGCTGTGGGGCAGGCACCATGGAGGAGGAAGACTCTCAAGTAGCATCTTACTTACTACTCTATTTCAACATGATAATCTTATGCGTAAGCCTTACAGGAGACACACAGCCATATGTTCTAACATTTTAAAAATTACTTAAATTACTGATATTTGGAAGTAAATAACTATACATTTTCTTCAGTGAAGCTAGTGGATGCTTCTTTTTAAAAATATACACTATTATTTTTATATGCAACTGTGAAAGAAAACATTTTATCCAGAAAATAAATATGTAGTAAAGTCATACTAATCTCATTGTATAGGCACAGTGAGATTCTGTTAAAATTAATAGAGTGTCAATAACAGAAATTTTGTATTAATGATTAACATATTACAAAAATTAAAAAACATATTTCTATACTCAGGGATAACATGTGAGTATTCATATTTTTAAATATGACTTCTTGGCAACTGTAGAATAGCTAGATTAGCTTCCTTTATTAAAAGAGAAGAACTCTCCCAAACTGACATTGGGAACTAAATCCCAAACTGCAATAATTGAAAATAAAGGTTAAAAATGAATACTCTTGATACGGCAACCACAAGAACAGAATGCATTATCACTATACAACTATAACTGAGTTTACCATGTAGATTAAAAGAGAAACTGTCAGGACAACATTCTAGCCACAAGGATTTTTAGGGGAACCTTGTGGTAAAAATTAGGACAAAACTAAAATGGTGTATTTACCCTAAAGCATCTCAGAATCTTCACAATAATTAGAAAAAAGGAATTTTTTCTATCAAGATCTCACCTTTTCTTTTTTAGGTTAGCAACAGAATTGTCTCAAAGGAAAATTAGCAGTCACAGTGCAATGTTCAATTTCATTAAATTATGGCGCAATTCGGGTGCTGCATGTTATAAGGAGCCTTTAATGCCATTGCTGCAGGACAATCACAGATTTTTCCAGCTCTTGGTACTTGAATTGCAAAGGAGAATATTAATAAGATAAAATCCCAGAATGGAAAAATCTTTCAACTGTGAGATTCTGCCTGGAAGAATCATAAGATAGCATTTTCTCATAAAGTCCCTTTGCTTTAGAAGATCCACAATCCTGATTATTATTCAAACCTAATTTTGGCTCAGACAACTTAGGTAAAAGACAATCTTTGAGTTCTGAGGATTATAAAAGATGACAGGACGAATGTACTTTTGATCAAAAGTGCACCAGGGGCAATAGCTGCCCACCAAAAGGCAGCTCAGAGAGGCTGTCAGTCAGAATAACTGGGAGGCAAGTCCAACTTTGTCAGACTTCTGGGCAACAAAACCATTAGTCCTTAAATGCTAGGCAGTTAGGAAATGCTGCTGTACTGTGAAAATGACATTATGACATTCTTGGTTTGTTATTTCTTTTTAGTTTTTATTTAACATTTATGTACTTGAAAAGACAACCAAATTTTATGTTGTCCTTGTTAGGATTTGAAACATAGCATAGCATTCTTTTCATTCTTCAATAAATATTTATTGACTGCCTACTATTTCGTAGGCACTATGCTAGGTCCTGGGGCTACAAAAATGACTGAATCTTGATCCCTGTTCTGTAGGAGCTTATGGTCCAGTGGGATATTAGAGTTGGAGGTACCATTAGAGATCATTTTATCTTATAGATGAGTGCTCTTGGGCCCCTAGAGGTTTAGAGGCCTGTTAGAGGTGATCTGGCTTTACTGGAGACCAAAGTGAGATGATCATATCCTCTTAGTTCCACAGCAGAGCTGTTTAGAATTCATTGTTCATTCATTTATATACTCATTAACACAAATTCATTGAGTGCCTATGCTGAGCCATTCATATCCTCCTCCTAGAGATTATGTTAGCAGGAATGGTGAATATCAAAACAGTGAAGAAGGTACAAATCCCTTGAGCCATAACTTGGATATATCATGTTGCTTAATTTTTTTGATAAGTACATTTAAATAGCATTTCAAGCCTCGCCCCTTCATCACTACCCCTTCTGCTTCACTGATGACAGAATATTTAACATGACCAATTCCAGGTGAATCCTGTTCATACTGGTTATTTTTTCACTCTTTCTTTTTGTTGATTGATATTAAGTTTCCCCTGAAACATATGGATTGTTGAGGTGGACTGTCTGGTTTGTGGTCATCATCTGTCAGTGCTGGAGAGAGACGTCTGACTTTCCCTGCCCATCACCCTCTTCAATTCCATTGGCATTTATTAAGATAACCATCAAAACCTCTTGTCTGCACTGCCTATGTTCCTGCAATGAAGCCCTTTGTCTGGGGTTCCAGGTCTACCCCTCAGACTTTTCTCCTCTCTCTAGCAAAAATTTTAGAAGCAATTTGTGTATGTGTGTTAAAATCTTATCTTAGACTGAAATTCCAACTCACTCTTGCGTGTTGTTTTCTTGCGAATTTGTTGCTTAAGTCATGAATATTATGTCTCTAAGTTTTTAGGAATCTATTTTTTATTGTTAAATGCTAGGATTTTTAGATTTCTTTAAGCCATTGTCATGGAGATGATTCAGAAAAACTACTCTGAAACAAAAAAAAATAATTGACACTTTTTAAAAAACCTAACTTGAGTGTAATGGTAAGGGGAAGGTGTTGTGTTGGTTAGTTATTGCTCAGAGCAATAATACTAATTTATTATGCCTTATGGTTTCTGTGGGTCATGCATTCACACAGGGCACAGTGAGGACAAGTTATCTCCATTCCACCCCGTGTGGGGCCTCAGCTGTATCATCAAATGCTGGGGGCTGGAGTCATTTTAAAGCTTATACATTCAGTATCTGGATGTTGCTGTTGGCTAGGGGCCCTGCTGGGGAAGTCAGCAGGAAGACCCTCACATGCCCATATGGTTATGCCATGTGCTGCAGACTTTCTCACAACATGGTGGCTGGGTTCCAAGGCTAAGAGGGGAAAGAGAGAGTAACAAAGAGAAAGAACAAGGCAAAAGCTATATTACTCTTTATAACAAGCCTCATTGGCCACACAGTGTCATTTCAATGGTTGAGTCAGTTACAAAGACCTACTTATATTCAAGAGGAGGGAACATGGACCCCAACTCTGGGTGGGTGTGCTTGTCCATGTCACATTGTGAGCATGTGGAGTAGGCTATATGTTGGTGTGAATATCTAGGGAGAATATAATCTGTCACATGGGGGTTAGCAGGAGACATGGGAATAAAAAAGACTGGATAATATTTTACAATATTATTTTATGATATTTGGTCTGTAACTGATACTCATCATCTATGGGTGCAGGTGTGGCCAAAAAAGGAAAGGATGCATTGACAAAGAATCGGCTAGGTGTGGTTGATTTTTTGGTAATTTTAAAAATTTCAATTGTTGTTCAAGTACAGTTTTCTGTCTTTTACTCCCATCCCAGCCCACCCACCCAGTGCTCCCCACCTCCCTCCCATTTACACCCCCCCCTAGTTTTTGTCCATGTGTCCTTTATACTTGTTCCTGTAAACCCTTCCCCTTTTCCCCTGAAATTCACTTCTCTCTCCCCTCTGGACACTGTCAGCCTGTTTTCTACTTCAGTGGTTATATTTTCCTTGTTCCTTTGTTTTGTTGTTTAGGTTCTGGTTAAAGGTGAGATCATATGGTATTTGTCTTTTACCACCTGGCTTATTTCACTTAGCATAATGTTTTTCAGTTCTATCCATGCTGTCACAAAAGGTAGGAGCTCCTTCTTTCTTTCTGCTGCATAGAATTCCATTGTGTAAATGGTACCATAGTTTTCTGATCCATTCATTTACTCATGGGCACCTAGGTTGCTTCCAGCACTTGGCTATTGTAAATTGTGAACACTGCTATGAACATTGGTGTGCATAGATTCTTTTGGATTGGTGTTTCAGGGTCCTAGCAGTGGAATTGATTGGTCAAAAGGCAGATCCATTTTTGGTTTTCTGAGAAAATTTCATACTGTTTTCCATAGTGGTTATACCAGTCTGCAATCCCACCAACAGTGAACTAGGGTTCCCTTTTCTCCACAACCTCCAACAGTTGTTGCTTGTTGCTTTGTTTGTGATGGCCATTCGGACTGGTGTGAAGTGGTATCTCATTGTGGTTTCAATTTGCATCTCTCTGATAGCTAGAGATATTGAGCATCTTATCATGTGTCTCTGGATCCTTTGTATGTCCTCCTTGGAGAAGTGTTTGTTCAAGTTCTTTGCCTACTTTTTAATTGGGTTGCTTGTCTTCTTAGAGTGGACTCATTTAAGTTCTTTATATGTTTTAGAGATTAAACCCTTGTCTGAGGTATCATTGGCAAATATGTTTTCCCATATGGTTGGTTCTCTTTTTATTTTAATACTGTTTTCTTTAGCCGTGCAGAAACTCTTTATTTTGATGAGATTCTATTTGTTTATTCTTTCCTTTACATTTCTGGCTCTAGTGGACATATCAGTAAAAATGTTGCTGCATGAAATAGCTGAGATTTTCCTGCCAATGTTCTCCTCTAGGACTTTAATGGTGTCATGGCTTATATTTAAGTCTTTTATCCACGTTGGATTTATTTTGGTGTATGGTGTAAGTCGGTGCTCAAGTTTCATTTTTTTGCACGTACCTGTCCAGTTCTCCCAACACCATTTGTTGAAGAGGCTATCTTTACTCCATTTTATGTTACTGCCCCCTTTGTCGAATATTAATTGACTGTAGAGAGTTGGGTTGATTTCTGGACTCTATGTTCTGTTCCATTGGTCTATGTGCCTGTTTTTATGCCAGTACCAGGATGTTTTGATTACAGTGGCCTTGTAATACAGTTCGATATCAGGTATTGTTATCCCTCCTACTTTGTTCTTTTTTCTCAAAATTGTAGCAGCTATTCAGGGTCGCTTATGGTTCCATATAAAATTTTGAGGTGTTTGTTCTGTGTCTGTGAAATATGTCATTAGTACTTTAATAGGTATTGCATTGAATCTGTACATTGTTTTGGGTAGTATGGACATTTTGATGATGTTAATTTTTCTGATCCATGAACACGGTATATATTTCCATTTGTTTGTGTCTTCCTTGATTTCTTTCTTCAGTGTTGTGTAGTTTTCTGCATACATGTTTTTGACCTTCTTGGTTAGGTTTATTCCTAGGTATTTTATTTTTCTTTTTGCTATGTTGAATGAATTTTTTTATTTGTGCTTCTACTGTTTCATTGTTGGTATACAAAAATGCCTTTGATTTCTGGATATTTATTAACTTTGCATCCTGCTGTTTTGCCAAATTCATTTATTAGGTTGAACACTTTTTTGGCTAAGTCTACAGGATATTCTATGTACACTATTATGTCATCTGCAAACAATGATAGTAGGTTTCCTCCTTTCTGATTTGGATGCCTTTTATTTCCTTTTCTTGTCTAATTGCTGTGACTAAGATTTTCCATACTTAGTGGTGGTAGAAGTATCAATAGAAGTGAAAGCGGACAACCTTATTTTTTTCCTGATCTTAGTAGAAAAGATTTTAATTTTTGTCTGTTGAGTATGATGTTGGCTGTATGTCTCTCATATATGGGCTTTGTTATTTTGAGGAATGCCCCCTGTATTCCCACTTGGCTGAGTTTTTTATTATAAATGGGTGCTGTACCTTATCAAAAGCATTTTTTGAATCTATTGATATGATCATTTGATTTTTGTCTTTGTTTTTGTTTATGTGCTGTATTATATTTATTGATTTGTGAATATTGATCCCTGGGATGCATCCCTTGCATCCCTGGGATGAATCCCACTTGGTCATGGTGTATGCTTTTTTAAATGTATTGTTGAATTCAGTCTGCCAATATTTTGTTGAGGAGTTTAGCCTGTAGATATCAACAATATTGGCCTGCAGTTTTCTTTCTTTGTTGTGTTGTTATCTGGTTTTGGGATTAGGATGATGCTGGCTTCATAAAAAGAGTTTGGGAGTCTTCTATCATTTTGGATTTGTTGGAATAGCTCGTGAAGGATAGGGGTTCGCTCCTACTTAAATTCTTTGTAGGATTCTCCTCTGAAACCATCCAGTCCAGGACTTTTGTGTGTCAGAAATTTTTTGATTACTGCTTCAGTTTCATCTGCTGTTATAATCTGTTCAGGCTTTCTGCTTCTGCTTCACTGAGTTTTGGAAGATTATGTTTTTCTAGAAATTTTTCCATTTCTCCTAGGTTTCTCCAAATTTCTTGGCATATAGTTCTTCATAGTAATTTCTTACAATCCTTTGTATTTCTGTGGTGTCAGTTGTAATCTTTCCTTTTTCATTTCTGACTGTGTTCATTTGGGTCCTCTGTCTTTTTTTCTTGATGAACCTACTTAAAGGCTTGTTGATTTTGTATATCTTTTCAAAGAACCAGCTCCTGGATCCATTGGTTCTTAGAATTGTGCTGTTAGTCTCTATGTCATTTAATTCTGCTCTGATCTTGGTTATTTCCTTCCTTCTACTAGCTCTGGGTTTTGTTTGTTGTTGTTCCTTGAATTCTTGTAGACATAGGGCTAGGTTGTTTGTTTAAAATGTTTCTATCTTTTTTAGGTAAGTCTGTATTGCTATGGACTTCCCTCTCAGGATTGCCTCTGCTGTGTCCCATAAATTTTGAGTTTTTGTGAGTTTGTTTTCACTTGTTTCCAGAAACTTTTTGATTTCTTCTCTAATTTCATTCTTGATCCATTCATTGTTTAATAGCATGTTATACAATCTCCATAATTTTGAGTGTTTGGGATTCTTTCCCTTGGGGTTGGTTTCTAGTTTCAATCCCCTGTGGTCAGAGAAAATAATTAGTATGACTTCAATTTTCTTCAATTTGTTGAGGCTTTTTTTGTGTTCTATCATGTGGTCTATCTTTGAAAATGTTCCATGTGCATTTGAGAGAAATGTGTATTTAGCTTCTTTGAGATGAAGGGTCTATATATATCAGTTAAGTCCATTTCATCTAGGATATTGTTCAATGCCACAATATCTTTGTTGATATTTTTTTGAAAGATCTGTCCATTTTTGACAGTGGGGTATTAAAATTACCTAAGATTTTCTTTGTGTATTTGGGTGCTCCTACATTGGGTGCATATATATTTACAATGTTTATGTCTTTTTGGTGGATTCTTCCCTTGAGTATTATGAAGTGACCTTCTGGGTCTCTTTTTATGGCCCCTTTTTTGAAGTCTATTTTGTCTGATATGAGTATTGTTATCCTGGCTTTTTTTTTCTTGTCCGTTTGCTGTAAATTTTATTTCCAGCCCTTTACTTTCAGTCTGTGTAGATCTTTTGTCCTGAGGTGGGTCTCTTATGTGGGCCATGCTTTCTTATCTATTCAGTTATTCTATGTCATTTGATTGGAGCATTTAATCCATTTACATTTAACATTATTATTGATAGGCACTTATTTACTGTCATTTTTGTACCTGTGTTCCTCTCTCTCTCTCTCTCTCTTTTCCTTCTTTTCATTAGAGCAGTCCCTTTAGCATGTCTTACAGAGCTGATTTGGTGGAAGTGTATTCTTTTAGACTTCTTTTGTCTTGGAAGCTCTTTATTTGGCCATCTATCTTGATTGAGAGCCTTGCTGGGTAAAGTAGCCTTGGTTGCAGGCCTCTGGTTCTCATTACTTAAAATATTTCTTGCCATTCTCTTCTGGCTTAGAGCGTTTCCATTGAGAAGTCAGTTGCTAACCTTATCAGGGCTCCCTTGTATATTATTTCCTTTTTCTCCCTTGCTGCCTTTAAGATTTGTCTTGGAATTTTGCCATTTTAATTATGATGTGTCTTGAAGTGGGCCTCTTGGGTTCCTCTTGATTGGAACTCTCTGTGTTTCCTGGATTTGTGTGAGTTTTTCTCTCATCAAATTAGGAGTGTTTTCCATCATTACTTTTTCAAATAGGTTTTTTATCCTTTTCTCTTCTTCTTCTGGTATCCGTATTATTTGGATATCATTACGTTTCATATTGTCTTGCATTTCTCTTAATCCCTCTTCATTCTTTCTGAGCCTCTTTTCCTTTTCTTGCTGTTTCTGGGTGTTTTTTTCTACTTTGTCTTCCAGCTCACTGAAGTGATTTTCTGCTTCATCTATTCTGCTTTTGATTCCTTCTACTGTGTTCTTCAGTTCAGATATTGTATTCTTCATTTCCTCTTGGCCCTTGTTGATAGTTTCTATTTCCTTTTTCATGTTGATATAGTTTTCAGCGAGTTCATTGTAGTTTCCCTGTAGTTTCTGGTAATTTGCTGTAAGCTCATGGAGCTTCCTGATAACCATTGCTTTGAACTCAATATCTGATAGTTGTGTTGCCTCTATTTCATTTAGAATTCTTTCTGAGGTTTCCTCCTTTCCTTTCATTTGGGGATTTTATTTTTGTCTTCCCATTGTTTGTGAGACTCTTCTTCTTAGCCTCAGCTTCTTAACTTGATCTATTCTGACTCCCTGGGTTTATGGTGTGAGCCTCTGTGGTAGAATACCTGTGAGATTCAGTGATGCAGTCTCCTTTGGGTACCCTGGTGTTCACTGGTTCCACCTACTCTTTTTTGTGATCAGTTGGAGGGGTAAGGCAAAATGGTTTTTGACAGCAAGAGAGTAGTCTATGCTATTTACAGTAGCAGCCAGTTAAGAAGAGATAGGAGATCCTTTTGCTATGTATAGTGTTAACCATGATATAACACCCAAGTAGCCACTTTTTAGAAAGGATGAAAAGAAGATAAGACTCTTGTTGGGGAAGGAAGGATTGTCAGTTGGATCTAAAAAGCAGTGAGGTTGTGGGAGGTCAGATTCTGAGGTAAGGTGAAAGTAAAGGATAGTAAATAGATGTGGTGTGTGAGAGAATAGAGTTAACCACTACACTAATAGAGTTCAGGAAACTGTGAAGTGGGCTAAGATCTGGGAAGGGTATTGTGTAGTATTTACAATAGCAAGGAACCGCTATTACTTGCAATAATATTAGAGCAACAATCATATGACAGAATCCGTGAGATCTAGATACCAAGATTAGGGAGTATAGGACCTTCAGTACTTTGCTAATGGGACACAGGTGAAGTGAAGGAGAGTAAATTAGCAATACACTATGAATGAGAGAACAGGGGAAACCTGTCAAATGATACAATATAACTAGTCAAGCAAAGAAGACTAAACAGAAAGAAGAGGGATACAAAAATATTATTCAAGTAAAAGATGTAAGAATAATGAAAAAATAATAATACAAATATGCAATATCTTGCAGGTTCTCTGCAATAGCAAAGTGAAATTTCTCTCTCTGTCTCGGCTGTTGGGATGCTCAGTCTTTGGGTCCAACTCTGGCCTTTTCATAGTTCTGGGTTTTTTTGTCTCACTTGTGTGTATTTCAGAAAAAAGAAGCAGCCTAAGAAAGGAAGAAGAGATAAAATTGGAAAGAAAAGAAGAAGGAATAAAATAAGAAAGAAGGAAAAAGAAGCAAAAGAAATTGGGGGATAAAAAATAATAAAAATTAAAAAATAAAAAATGACTTTAAAAAATCAAAGAAAGAAAAAACTAAAAAACAAAATCAAAGAAAACAAAACGACTTGCTGGTTTCAAACTGGCCAAACTGGTTTTTCTGTTCTTGCTGGCTGCAGCAGACTGAGGGGTGTGTGATATGCTTTTCTTCCTTCTCGTTTAGCACTCAGTCAGCCTTGGGCACACTTCCCCCAGGGCTTGTCCAGCACTCTACCCAGAGCTAGGTAGCCTGGTGTCCCTCTGCAGTGCCCTGGGTGTAGGCCCTGGCCTCCTGTGATATGCGGGCGCTCTGTTGGGTTGATGGGTGCCAGCTCTGAGCATTCCACAAAACTCTCTTTTCTGGGTTTGCGGGTGCGTGTGCCTGGCTAGGCCACCTCTGGTTGCAGGGGCTTGGGCAAACACTTTTCCTGGGGCTATACATGGGTGCTCACAGTCCAGGTGTGTTTGCCACTTAGTCCTTACTCCCCTCTCTATGACTTCAAGAATCCAGGTCTCTCTCGGTGCTGCTCAAACCCTCTTTGACCAGGGAGGGAGCGCTGACCCAGCTCTCTCCCAAGAGCCCTGTGGCTGGCTCAGCGGGCACCTGCCCTGGCGCTGCAGCTTCCCCGGTCCCCGCACTGATCCCTGGGCCCCTATTGTTCTGAAGCACTCTCCTTACTTTCTGATTTATCAATGTCCGCTACAATTTTTGATCTCCTATTTTCTTTTTTTTGTTGTCATTAATTGAAGATTTATTTATTTTATTATTTTTATTTTTTTTATTGATTATGCTGTTACAGTTGTTCTATTCCCCCCTTCATTCCCCTCCACCCTACCCCCCATCCCCACCATTACCCCCCCTTTAGTTTATAACCACGTGTCTCAAGTTCTTCAGATTCTGTATTTCCCATACTATTCTTGCCCCCCCATCTATTTTCTATCTACTGTCTATGCTACTTATTTTCTGTACCTTCTCCCCCCATCTCCTCCTCCCACTCCCCTGTTGCTAACCCTCCATGAGATCTTCATTTCTATGTTTCCACTCCTGATCTAGCTGTCCTTTTAGTTTGCTTTTGTTTTAGGTGTGGTTGTTAATAACTGTGAGTTTGTTGTCCTTTCACTGTTCATGTTTCTTTATCTTCTTTTCCTTAGATAAGTCCCTTTAACATTTCATATAATAAGGGCTTGGTGATGATGAACTCCTTGAATTTGATCTTATCTGAGAAGCACTTTATCTGTCCTTCCATTCTAAATGAAAGCTTTGCTGGATAGAGCAATCTTGGTTGTAGGTCTTTGGATTTCATGACTTGGAATACCTCTTTCCAGCCCCTTCTTGCCTGTAAGGTCTCTTTTGAGAAATCCACTGACAGTCTGATGGGAACTCCTTTGTAGGTGAGTGTCCCCTTAGCTCTTGCTGCTTCTAGGATTCTCTCCTATTTTCATATATGCTGGGGTATTGGTGGTTGTCTGCTCTGTGTCTTCATAGATCATCCAGGTTTTTCTCCTGCGTGTAGGGGGAAGTGGGATCCGTTCCCTCTTACCTAGCTGCCATCTTTCCTCCTGTGATTGATTGTTAAAAAATTCTCTCTTCTTGGGTAAGAGGCAATTTCTTACTATTGGTGTCCCACTAAGGAGCTAGTTTGCCCTAGCATGTTTTCAAAACAGGTGCTGTGATCTCACCAACCACTCCCTTTCCCTACTTTCCCCAGGGACTGGGTATAAGTATGCTGAGTTTCCCTCTCGCTATCACCACTTTCTTTCCATTTCCCCTTCTTTCCTTTTCCATATCATAATTTAATGGCTCAGCCTTTTGCTGGGAAAATTAATTGGGTTATCATGTCCTTAACTAATAATAGCTTTTTTTTTGTCCATGAATTTTAACAGCTGCCTAATTGAAGTATCCAAATGGAGTGACTAATAATGAAAGACTTAGGCTTTAAAGCATGACTGCAGGATTCATTTTAGGATGGGAGCAGGGCAGGGTGGGTAGAATCAGCTCAATAGCTCCTAATTGTGCCAAGCAGAAGCCCATCTGTGTGGCCTAGCCCAGGGCTGACCTGCTTTATCGAAGCCTAATTAGCAGGGTGAGAAGAATTGGCTCTTCTGCATGCTTGGGCAAAGGGGTTGCCCTGTAAAAACAGTAGAACAGAAGAGCCCAGTTCATCTTCTCATTATTATTACATATTTTAAAATAAAATACATTATTTTATTCTGCTTGTAAAATAAATGCATGCCTATTTTTAAATGTTTTCTACTTTTATTTATTTATTTATTGCTGTTCTATTATAGTTGTCCCAACTTTCCACTGTTGCTCTCTTCTGTACCATGCATATCCCACCGCACAGTCAATCCTCACCCTTTGTCCATGTCCATGGGTTATTTATACCTGTTCTTTAATTAGACACTTTGCTTCTTTCCCCCATTACCTCCCTCCCCTAGCCCCTTTGGTTACTATCAGTCTGTTCCTTATTTACACACCTCTGGTTCTATTTTGCTTCTTTGTTTGTTTTGTTCATTAGGTTCCTCTTATAGGTGAGATCATATGATATTTTTCTTTCTTGGACTGGCTTATTGCACTCAGTGTAATACTCTCCATTTACGTCCATGCTGTCATGAATAGCAGTAGTTTTTTCTTTCTGCTGTGTAATATTCCACTGTATAAGTGTAACACAGTTTTTTGATCTGCTCATGTACTGATGGGCATTTAGGCTGTTTCCAGCACTTGGCTATTATAAATACTGCTTCCGTGAACATAGGGGTGAATAGGTTCTTCTAAATTGTGTTTCAGGATTCTTAGATTATAATCCAAGCAGTGGAATCACTGGATGAAAAGGCAGTTCCATTTTAATTTCTTGAGGAAGTTCTGTACTGTTTTCCACAGCAGCTGCACTAGTCTGATTCTCACCAACAATGCACTAGGGTTCCATTTCCTCCACATCCTCACTAGCACTTGTTGTTTGTTGATTTGTTTGTGATGGCCATTCTGACTGGTATAAAGTGGTATCTCACTGTGGTTTTCATTTTTATCTCTTTGATGGCTAGTGATGTTGAGCATCCTTTCATATGTCTCTGGGCTCTCTGCATGTCTTTCTTGAAGAAGTGTCTGTTCAGATCCTTTGCCCATTTATTAAAAAAGATTTTATTTATTTATCTTTAGAGGGGGGGAAGAGAGGAAGAAAGAGAGGGAAAGAAACATCTGTGTGCGAGAGATACAGTGATAGGTTGCTTCTCACATTCCCTCAGCTAAGGACCTGGTTGGCAACCCAGGCATGTGCTTTGACTGGGAAAGAAACCAGTGACCTTTCAGTTTGCAGGCTGGCACTCAATCCACTGAGCTACACTTGCCAGGGTCTTTGTGCATTTATCTTCCTGGTGTTGAGTCATATGAGTTCTTTACATATTTTGGAGATCAAATTCTTGTCTGAGGTTTCATTGACAAATGTTATTCCAAATGATTGGATCCCTTTTCATTTTGATGATGTTTTATTTATTTTCTTTTATTTTTATTTTTTATTAATTGTTCAGTTACAGTGGCACTCCTCATTTTTGCTGCATTACTCTCCCATGCCGTACCCTCACCTATCTAATACATTCAATCCTCCCCCACTCCCCCCTACCCCATTTTCTTTGTCCATGTGTCCTTTATACATGTTCCTTAACTCTTCTGCCTTTCCCCTCTGTGTTCCTCACCTCTGGTCACTGTTAGTTTGTTCTTAATTTCCATATCTGTTTCTATTTTGCTCACATGTGTTTTTTGTTGATTAGGTTTCATTTATAGGTGCGATCGTATGGTATTTGTCTTTTACCACCTGGCTTATTTCACTTAGCATAATATTCTCCAGTTCCATACAAGCTGTCATGAATGGTAGGAGTTCCTTCTTTCTTTCTGCTGCATAGTATTCCATTATGTATATATACCACAGTTTTTGACCCACTAATTTGCCGATGGGCACTTAGGCTGTTTCAAGCACTTGGCTATTGTAAATAACACTGCTATGAACATTTGGGTGCATAGGTTCTTCTGAATTGTGTTTCAGGATTCTTAGGTTATAATCCCAGCAGTGGAAGCACTGGATGAAAAGGCAGTTCCATTTTAAATTTCTTGAGGAGGTTCTGTACTGTTTTCCACAGCAGCTGCACTAGTCTGATTCCCACCAACAATGCACTAGGGTTCCATTTCCTCCACATCCTTGCTAGCACTTGTTTGTTGATTTGTTTGCAATGGCCATTTTGACTGGTATAAAGTACTATCTCATTGTGATTTTTAAAAAATATATTTTATTGATTATGCCATTACAGTTGTTCTATTTCCCCCCTTCATTCCCCTCCACCCTGCACACCCCTCCCCCACCATTCCTCCCTTTAGTTTATGACCACGTGTCTCAAGTTTTTTAGATTCTGTATTTCCCCTACTATTCTTGCCTTCCCCCCTATCATTGTGGTTTTAATTTGTATCTCTCTGATGGCTAGTGATGCTGAGTATCTTTTCTTATGTCTTTGGACCCTCTGAATGCCCTCCTTGGACAAGTGTCTTTTCAGGTATCTTACACATTTTTAAATTGGATTGTTTGTCTTCCTGGTGTGGAGTCGTGTGAGTTCCTTGTATGTTCTGGAGCTCAAACCCTTGTCTGAGGTATCATTGGCAAATATATTTTCCCATGAAGTTGGTTCCCTTTTCATTTTGCTGATGTTTTCTTTAGCCATACAGAAGCTTTTTATTTTGATGAGATCCCATTTGTTTATTCTTTCCTTTATGCCCCTTGTTCTAGGGGACATGTCAGTGAAAATACTGCCTTGTGGAATATCTGAGATTTTCCTGCCTATGTTCTCCTCTAGGACTTTTATGGTGTCATGACTTATATTTAAGTCTTTTATCCATCTTGAGTTTATTTTTATGTACGGTGTAAGTTGGTGGCTGAGTTTTCTACATGTAGCTGTCCAGATCTCCCAATACCATTTGTTGAGGAAATTATTTTCACTGCCTTTTATGCTTCTGCCCCCTTTTAATTGACCATAGAGACAAAGGTTTATTTCTGGGCTCTCTGTTCTGTTCTAATGATCTATGTGTCTATTCTTATGTCAGTACCAGACTCTTTTGATTACCATGGCCTTGTAGTACAGTTTGATGTCAAGTATTGTGATCCCTCCTACTATGTTCTTCTTTTTTCAAATTGCTGTGGCTATTTGGGATCATTTATGGCTCCATATAAATTTTTGAAAATTTTTTTCTGTATCTGTGAAATATGTCATTGGTATTTTTATAGAGATTGCATTGAGTCTATAGATTGCTTTGGGTAGTATGGACATTTCGATGATGTTAATTCTCCTAATCCATGAACATGGTATATGCTTCCATTTGTTTGTGTCTTCCTTAGTTTCTTTCTTCAATGTTGTGTAGTTTTCTGAGTACAGGTCTTTTACCTCCTTGATAAGGTTTTTTTCCTAGATACTTTTATTTTTCTTGTTGCTATAGCACATGGGAATTTTTTCATGATTTCTATTTCTGATATTTCATTGTTGGTGTACAAAAATGCCTTCAATTTCTGAATATTGACTTTGTATCTCATTGCTTTGCCAAATTCACTTATTACATTGAGCAGTTTTTTGGTGGAGCCTTTAGGGTTTTCCATGTATACTATTATGTCATCTGCAAATAATGACAGTTTTATTTCCTCCTTTTCAATTTGGATGCCTTTTATTTCTTTTTCTTGTCTGATTGCTGTGTCTAGAACTTCCAAAACTATGTTGAATAGAAGTGATGAAAGTAGACACCCTTATCTTATTCTGGATGTTAGGGGAAAGGTTTTAGTTTTTGTCCATTGAGTTGATGTTGACTGCAGGTTTCTTGTACACCAAGTTTATTATGTTGAGGAATGCCACCTCTATTCCCACTTTGCTGAGTGTTTTTTTATCATAAATGAATGCTGTACTTTATCAAATGCTTTTTCAGCATCTATTGATATGATCATGTGGTTTTTGTCTTTCATTTGTTTATGTGGAGTATTACATTTATTGATTTATTGACATCCTTGCATTCCTGGGATGAATCTCACTTGATTATAGTGTATGATCTTTTTAAATTATTGCTGGATGCAGTTTGCTAATATTTTGTTGAGGATTTAGCATCTGTGTTCATTGGTGATATTGGCCTGTAGTTTTCTTTCTTTCTTGTATCTTTATCTGGTTTTTGAATTAGGATAATACTGGCTTCATAAAAAGAGTTTAGGACTCTTCCTGTTCTTCATTTTTTTTTTTTTGAAAAATTTGAGAATAGGAGTTCGCTCTTCCCTAAGTGTTTGGTAAAATTCACCTGTGAATCCATCTGGTCCAGGGCTTTTGTGTGCTGGAAGTTTTTTTGATAACTGTTTCAGTTTCGATTGTTGTTATCAGTCTATTCAGGCTTTCTGCTTCTTCTTGATTCAGTTTTGGAAGATTATATGTTTCTAAAAATTTGTCCATTTCATCCTGGTTTTCAAATTTCTTGGCATATAGTTCTTCATAGTAATTTCTTACAATCCTTCATATTTTTGTGGTATCAGTTATAAACTCTCCTCTTTCATTTCTGGTTTTGTTTACTTGGGTCCTCTCTCTTTTTTTCTTGATGAGTCTGTTTAAAGGCTTGTTGATTTTGTTTATCTTTTCAAAGAACCAGATCCTGGATTCGTCAATCCTTAGATTGTGCTTTTCATCTCTGTGTTATTTAATTCTGCTCTGATCTTAATTATTTCCTTCCTTTTACTCACTCTGGGCTTTTGTTGTTGTTGTTGTTGTTGTTATTGTTCCTCTCATTCTTGTAGATGTAGAGTAAGGTTGTTTATCCTTGTACATATCACCAGCTTCCAGTGACAGCTGCATATGGGCCCAGCACTCCACTGCCATCCATTTTCAGGGCTAGTTGATTTGGCAAGTGAGTTGCTATACACTCCTTAGCTGATTCTGACTTCTATGGCCACTCTCCTGCTTAAAAATTTAAACATTTCTAGAATATACCCAGAAAAAAGAATACGCATCTGAAATCTTACAGCCCAAGTTTAACTCTAGGTACCCATAGAACTATACCCATACATAACTTCGTATACATATTATACTATACATACAGTTTTGTATCCTGTTTTTTAAATTCAATAATGGGTGGCACTTATTTTTTCAATATCAATAAATGTAGATTCACATCAATTTTTATTGACTTCATAATATTTCTCTGTGAGTTACTATAATTTATATAAATAATTATATTGAAGAACACATGTGCCTATTGTATTTTTTATATATTGTCATCAGTGCTGTGAAGAACTTTCTTGTACATCTATTTTTATGTACTCATCCGTAGATCTCCTAGGGGTAAATTCCTATAAGGGAAATTTCTGAGATTTTTTCTTTTGTAAAGGACAAAAGAAGCCATGAGTGAAAGAAATCTGGCTGAACAGCATAGTTCCAGAGAATTCATGCAACAAATACTCATATAAATCTATGTTGTATCAGGAGACTGATCTAGACAGCTTGAGATACAAATATAAAAAAATTCTTCTAGTGTAGTGGGGAATATAAACCCTTATACAAATAAGATTAAATTCCCAATAGAGATATGGATAGAGCACCATGGAAAGGATAATAGAAGGAGCTGTTTAAGTTGGCAAACAGATGGGGAAGAATGAACAGAAACCAATGGTGAGCTGGTTGTGCAGTTCGGAGGCGTTTAATAGATAAGTATAGTCTGCTACAGTTGTAACAAAATACCACAGACCATACCAGTTTCTGCCTTAAACAACATAAATCTGTCCAATCTCACAGTTCTGAAGGCCAGGTGTTGCCAAGCGTGGTTTCTTCTGAGGGTCGTGAAGGGAGGATCTGTTCCAGGCTCTGTCCTTGGCTTGCAGATGGCTATTTTTCTTCCTGTGTCTTCAGATCATAAGTGTTTCTCCCTGTGTCTCCCCTCTATAAGTGTTTGTATCCAAATTTTCTTTTCTTATAAGGATGTCATATTAGATTAGTGCCCTCTTCAATACCTTCATTTTATTGAATTACCTCTTTAAAGACCTTATCTTTTCCAAATTCAGCCACATTGTGAGGTTTTGGGAGTTGAGAATTCAACATGTGAATTTTGGGGTGGCTGGAGAGGGACACAATTCAGCCTATAACAGTGAAAGAATGGAGAAATGCTTGTATAAAGGCCCAGTGTCAGACAAGCATGCTGTGGTTGGGAAAACTCTTTGAGCCAGGTAGAGAAAGCCCGGGGTCTGGGAATGAGGAAAGGGAATAGTGATGAGGAAGGGGGACTTCGTTCTGCATGGGTGGGAAGTCGTGGGAGTGCTGGGTTGAATTCCAAATTGAGACAAATCCGAGTATGAGTTAGGAATGGATAATGGGTAGTGATTGAAAAATTAAGACCATTGATACATTGTAATAAATTCCACCTTTAAAAATATTGTATTAAAAGGAAGCAACAAACATTCTTGATTACCTACCAGAAGGTGAGCATTTCACATGTCTTAATTAATTCTTTCAACAACCCTATTATTAATGCCATTTTGTAGCTATAGAAACCAAGACTCAGGAGTACTTAAAACCATGTCCAAAGGCACAGAGCTAGTAAATACCAGAGTCAGGATTTCAAGTCACGTTCAGTGCCTCTTGTTTGGAATTCCTGTTGCTGCACCATGTAGTCTTTCAAGCTGTGCCCCAACATACACAATGCCATGCTGTCAGGGACTAACTAAAGACAGTCCTCTTGAGAAAGCAAACCACTTCCTTTAGAAAGAAGATCCAAGGGTTTATCTCTTGCTTGTCACACCTAGCTATCTGAACCATTAGAAGGAGCCTGTGCCCAGCTTCAACCACTCCTCCTTTCTGACAAGAATTCTCCAAAAGAACTAGTGGCAGGTGAGGCCAACACCGGCCCGCAGTGTCTGAGTCATTATAGATGAAATGAGACATTCACAGGGACTACCAAGTCCGGTGGAGGAAAAGGGTGAGCATGAATTTTCTCTCAAGGGGAGCAGAAGCCCACGGCCTGGGCCATGAGGAATTGTCAGCTGGTATTGTCAGCTGTGTCAGGCAGGATCTCTAGTTAATCCAAAGTACTGTGGTATCCTCTCATGGTCCACTGGCAAGAGTTCTTTGTTCCCAGTTCCATCAAAGTCTCTCCTGCTTTCCAGGCCACGTGGCCAAAGGGGGCACCCCAAAGCCACATGGGCCTCTTATACCCAAGCTGCAGGGGTTCACACTCCACCAAAAGCATGTGGCTTTCTTCTTCACCTGGCTGCAGGGATCTCCATTCTGGCAAAGCTGCGTGGTCCTCCCTTTCACCTGGGAAAGAGGGGGTCCTCACGCTGCTGAAACCACGGCCTTTATTGGGTTTCTCTGCACATTACATGATGGTCCTCATTTACTATGCACAGATTGCTTCAGGCGGTTACCTTTTACAGAAAACAAAGGAGAGGATGCGGGTAATCACATCACAGAAGAAGGCTATTTGCAAATGAAAAGACAAAAGTAGTTGAACTGGTTATACTTTAGCATGGATTTTAGGCAGTTACTTTGCAATAAATGTTTGCCATTGGGGTCTGGGCCCACACGGCACAGAACGGTCTCCTACAGCAGGAGGCTGGGTCAGCTGGGTATGATTGAGCACTGTTCCAGTATTGAAGACCTGATAAAAATCCGGAGCCTCTGGGTACTTGATTTTTAAAGTAATCCTGTCAGTTACCTAATAATAGTAATAAATTAACCAAACAGCAGATTCAGTGGTATTTTATGTCCTAAGGGTATTGCTTTCACACTTCAACTTGATAGCATGATTTATCAAGAGATAAATTACAGCTGGGAACAAATGGATTTACTGATGACAGGGAGACAAGTATATTCCAAAGATGTTACCAGTGATGGGCATGTACCTGACAAGCATACTTAAAAACCCCCAAACAAAAAGCTTCTCTTCAAAGGCTGAATAACTTTAATCTTCACTTCTGATGTAGGTCATTGCAAGTGATACAGGGTGCAGCCAAGGCAGGGGCAAAAAAAGATTTGGAATGGTGTCCAGAATTCAAAGTGTATAGGAATATTGGAGAGACATATAAGATGTCCTCACCCCGAGCACCACCCCCCACCCACCGGGACAAGGGAAGAATGGAGCAGGGCCATTGAGAGCTGTTTCCCATAGCAACAGCTCTGCAACTAACCTCTGGAATGATTATTTAATGTATCTATAACCTTTAACTGGTTTCATAGATATGTTAAATAGCTGTGGCCAAGTTTTGAGCCAGGGAGAAGGGAGTGGCTTGGACCCAGGATGTAACTAGGGGCTGCGCCCCTGAGTGAGAGCGCCTGTGTGAGAGCTTAGAAAAGATTGGCTTCGGGACATGAGGGGATAACTGCCCAGGCGAGGAGAGGGCGGTTTGGGGCAGAGTAAGGACCCTTGTAGACATGTAGGGGAGAGCCACGTGGTATCAGCAGAGTGAGGACCCCCTCTTTCCCAGGTGAAAGGGAGGACAACGCAGCTTTGCCAGAATGGAGATCCCTGCAGCCAGGTGAAGAAGAAAGCCACATGCTTTTGGTGGAGTGTGAACCCCTGCAGCTTGGGTATAAGAGGCCCATGTGGCTTTGGGGTGCCCCCTTTGGCCACGTGGCCTGGAAAGCAGGAGAGACTTTGATGGAACTGGGAACAAAGAACTCTTGCCAGTGGACCATGAGAGGATACCACAGTACTTTGGATTAACTAGAGATCCTGCCTGACACAGCTGACAATACCAGCGGCCTCAAACACAGATGTGTGCTCTTTTCCTGATTTACAGTACCTGGAGTTGGGACAGTGGGAGAAGGGAGCACTCTGTGGGTGTAGGGGTATACCCTAAAGGACTTTGCTATTTTAGTGGAGGCATTAGGCCTGAATAGCATTAAATAAACATTTTATTTCCTTTTCACAAATCTCTGGCATTGAGAGATGTCTTTCCAATTGGCGGCGGACAGAAGAGCCAAGTAGATATTAGTATTCTGTCCTTCGGAGGGGCCTCTGTTCTGTAGCAGTTTTTGGCATCCCTACCTGGGCCAAATATTGCCCCTCCCCCAGACCTCTTGTTTGGTAACAAAAAGAATAATCAGAAAGCAAAACTAAGATAGAGAGCCCAGGTAGAGGGCAGAGATGGCTTGGACTCTCAAGTTTAGGTGAGAGCTCACTGGACATGTGTGAAGATAGCTTCTCCACACAGAGGCTGACGCAGAACAATGAGTTGAGAATTGGTCCTGCCCTGCAAATATATAGATGCTCATGGGGCCATCTAGAGTATGTAGTTTCAAGAAAGGGCATTTCAGAAAATATTCTTGGTGAGGAATAGTCTCATCTTAAAGCATTTTTTTAGTTTTTATGAAAAGATTAAGAACAGGCTTATTCTTTGTGGGCAAGCAGTGGGGGGAGTGGTGGGAGTAGGGTAGGATGTGTGCTATTAGCCCTTAACAGTATCTTGAAGGAAAAAGAGCCCCAAGCTATCTCTCTACCTTATAAAAGAAGCAAGTTAAGGGTGCCTTGAGACTTGGACATTTAAAACATAGATTTTTAAAACAAACTTCAAAATCTAGGCAGTATACAAAGAACAAACAGACACATAACATTTTCTCCAATAAATCAAAGCAAAAAATAAACATCATTAGAAAAACTAGATGTAGAAATAAGATTTTAGAAGAGTCCACTCGAGGAACAAATGAGATTTAAAATGTTCCTCGCTTTTGGAAGGTTTAAAGCTAGCCATAACTAGACAACTATATACACAGATTAAAAGAAAGTGGTACAGTGCAGTTTCTTGTTAAAGGCCTTTAAATTTTTCCAATAGCCTCAAACATCCGTCAAAATCCAGGGAGGTGCTACAAAGAACTGTTTTAAACCTCCAAAATCAGAGCCCTTGAGGATGTAAAGGCTTGTCACTTACTCTCTTGAGGATAAACAGTTTTCCATATATAAATTGTGAAAACTGTTATAAAGATATAACACTTTCCCACTACATAGTCTATTTGAATTTTGCTATATTTGTATTGTTTTTATTATAAATGTACTTAGTTTTTTTGACCAATTCTTTTTTTAAAAAAGGTTTATTTTATTTCCATTCATGAGAGAGAGGAACAAAGAAAGAGAGGGAGAGAAACATCGGTGTGAAAGAAACACTGAAACCCAGCTAGACATGTGCCCTCACTGAGATGGTGCTTCAACTAACCAAGCCACACTGCCTAGGGCACCTGACCAATTCTGAATATATTTTTATAAGAAAAAAAAGATCATCGAGGTTCAATTCCCAGTCAGGGCACATACCGGGGTTGCAGGCAGGTTCCCTGCAGGACAGTACCCAGCAGGGGACGCATGAAAGGCAACCATACATTGATGTTTCTCTCCCTCTCTCCTTCCCTTCCCCTCTAAAGATAAATAAATAAAATCTTAAAAAAAAAAGATCAAATTGTAACAGGGCGCAGCCAAGAGGGGGGTCCCAGAAAAGAATTTGGGATGGGGTCTAGAGCTCAGGGTGTCCAGGAAATATTAAGGTGTCCTCACCGCCCCCAACTCAGGGTAAGGGACAAATGGAGTGGGTCCATTGAGAGCTGTTTTGCATAGCAACAGTTTTGCAACTAACCTCTGGAATGGTCATTTAACATATCTGTAATCTTTAACTGGTTTCATAGATATGTTAAATAACTGTGGCCATGCTTTGAGCCAGGGAGAAGGAAGTGACTTCTACCCAGGATATAACTGGGGGGCAGGTCCCCTGAGTTACAGTGCCTGCAGTGAGAGCTTGGAATTGATTGCTCCACGCCATGGGGCCACACCTCCCCAGACTCACTATGGCAGCCCAGTAAAGCTGGAAAGAAACGGGAGACCTGGCAGGTGTAACTGATTGTGGGAGGAGTCAGAAATGGGGTTGCAAAGGAGGACTGGCATGGGAATTTAAACAGAGACTTGGCAGCCATTGGAGAGAGCCATGCAGTTTTGGAAGAATGTAGACCCCTGCAGCCAGCTGAGAGAGCCACAAGGTTTTGCCAGAGTGGGGACCCCTGCAGGCAGGTGAAGAAGAAAGCCACATGCTTTTGGTCAGAGTGCTGACCCCTGCAGCTTTGGTAGAAGAGGCCTTCGTGGCCTTGGGATGCTCCCATTGGCTGTGTGGCCTGGGAAGCAAGAGAGACTTTGCCTGGAAGAAGGGTGAAAGAACTCTTTGCCAGTAGGCCATGAGAAGGTGCCACATGACTTTGGAATAATTAGAGATTCTGCCTGGATGGTGACACAGCTGACGGTGCCAGCAGCCTGAAACACGGATATGTGCTTCTTTTCCTGAGATACAGTACCACAAATTAGGGCAGGGGAGAAAGAAGCGCTATGGGTGTCTGTGGTTATTCAAAAGTACTTTTGATATTTTTAGGGGGACATCAGGTCATTATTTTAAGTCTGTATAGCATTAAATAAACATTTTGTTTCCTTTTCACAAATCTCTGGCATTGAGAGATGTCTTTCCAATTGGTGGCAGATAGACGAGCCCGGTAGGTATTAGTATACCATCCTTCGGAGGGGCCCCTGTTGTCCTGTAGCAGTTTTTGGCACCCCTGGGTGGGCCAAATATTGCCCCACCCCAGACCTCTGTTCGGTAACAAAATGTCAGAATTCCTGGACTCTTAAAAGGTATCTGGTTTTCAGGATATATCTGTAAAACAGAACCTCATGATTGTGGATATCCAATTTCCAGATAAATCCTTCAGAAAATCCCTAGGGGCCAGGGAAATCTACCTTTAACATGCATTCTCTATACTGTCTTCAGCAAATGTGCCCACAGGCTAATATGAGGGGAAGTCCAGGACAGAACAGGGCCTTAAATCTTCTCTCTGAAAGACAGTCTTAGGTGTGGACATGAATTTTGATAGGTGTCAAAAGCAACTGTTAGCCTCCTATCGTCCCCCTTACTTCTAGTGGGCAACTCTGGAGGTGCTAAGATTGGGAAGCAGAGCAACTCAAACCCACTGTATCCAAATTAAGTAGGCGGAAAACCCAGATCTGCCTGTCTGCGAGCCTGCTACACTGTCCCCTTGTCAACTCCACATCCAGTCAGAAGTAGGAGGATGGGGTGAGAAGGTAGACCCTCCCTCTTTTGTTAGTGCCCTTCAGTCAAGGCCAATTTAGTCTACTGTGGGTAAGAAAAGAGAAGCTGATGATAATATATGTTTTATTCTCTACCCAGAAACATACTGCCCCAATTTTCATCTTTTTTGAACCAATTGACACATCTCTTTTTGTTTTGTCTTAGAAGAATATCATTCTTTTCTGCTTTCATTATGTTGAAGCAAAAGTCGTCATGTGTTACAAACTTGGGCTGCTTCATATTAACACAAATATGGGAAACTTTAAAAAATCAGAATGCAGGAATAATTGGGAAGAAGTGGCACTATTTTTAAGTGAAGTATAACATATCATACTTGGAAAAATGTGTTCCTTGATGAATTTTTACAAACTACAAACTGAACATTCATTCCAATGAACATCCCATCTGGGTGAAATAGAAAACTACCAGGACCCCCAGAGGACCCTCTGAGCCTATTCTGTCAAGGATAACCATGATTTTGACTTCTATCACCTCTTGATAGATCAATTAAAATTTTTTTTTACTTTAAATGGAATCATATAATATGTATCTTTTGTGTCTGGCCCCTTTCATTCAATGTTGTGCTTGAGAGAGTCAGGGTTGTTGGTGTAGCAATAGTTCATTCAATTTCACTGCTCTAGCATTTCATTAAGTGAACATGCCACAGTTCATTTATCATTTGTACTGTGGATACATATTTGGGTTGTTTACATTTTTGTCTGTTATGAATAATTTTGCTGTGTGCATTCTTGTACATATCTTCTGGTGAATATGTATGTACCATCTCTGTTGGTTATATGCTTAGGAATGGAACAGATGTGCCCAAAACTATGCATATGTTTAGTATTAGTAAATACTAACCAGTTTTCCAATGTGACAATGGCAATTAACACTCTGGTTTGAGTGGGTTGCTCTACATTTTCAGCATTACTTGATATTGTGTCTTTTACATTTTAGCCATTCTGTTAGCTGTGTGAATGTTTCCATTTCTGAACATATACATGGTAAAACAATAGTTAAGTTAAAAATAAAATATATTTTTGTTTTTAAGATTAAACAATGTCCTGAGAAAAACAATGACCTCACTGGAGAATACTGGTAACAGACTACTTTTGTATGACCAATGTTTTGAGGATAGCTGGTTTTCATTATTCCCTCAAAGATGTGCAGAGTTGCTCTAAAATGTAGAATCTTAGGTTTCCAATAAAAATACAAGATTTTCACTCTATTTTGGGGGGATTTTGAACAATTGTGGTCAATATCTGATTGTAGCAATTTGACCACTGATCAGTCCACATCAGCACAATGAGTGCTACAAAGGAAAGTCTGTTCATATGCTCAACACTCAGAAGCATTTTCCCCTGCAGCAATTTAGATTCCACCATCATTTGTTAACTCACCTTCTATTTTTCTACAAACTCGAAGTTTTTGAAGAAAGTTTACATACATTTCTGATTGCATTATAGCTATTAAAAAGCTAGATTTGTCACTCATTAGACTAAAATTACATTGAAGATATTCACAAAATGCCTAGTTCTGTCTGACCGTGCAGGAGCACCTGCTCCCAAATGTCAGTTAGAAATGCATTTGGAGACAATAGCAGATTGGCCCAGAGTAGCTCAAAGTGTTTATTTTCCTCACATAATTAAAGAGACATGTTTGCTGTTTTTCTTAAAACCATTCAGTGAAATCTGCCTTTATTATTTTTATTTTATTTAAAACATTTTTAATGAAATTTACTGGGGTGACTTTGGTTAATAAAATTATGCAGATTTTGAGTGTACAACTTTATAAAATACATATCTGTACATTCTATTGGGTGTTCGCCACCCTAAGTCAAGTCTGCTTCTATCACCATTTATCTCTTCTTTACATTCTTCTACCTGGTCCCACCCCCTTTACCTCAGGTAATCACCATACTGTTATTTGTCTGTGACTGAGTTCTTTTTTTTCCCCCTTAATCCCTTCACCTTTCTCACCCAGCTCCCACAGCCCCATTTCCCTCTGATTGCTGTCAGTCTCTTATCTGAACATTTCTATTTTGTTTGTTAGTTTATTTTGTTCATTAGATTCCATGTATAAGTGAAGTCACATGGTATTTATCTTTCTCTGATGGGCTTATTTCACTTAGCATAATTCTCTCCAGGCCCATCCATGCTGTCCCAAACAGTAAGATTTTTTTTTCTCTCTCTCTCTTTTAACCACCAAATAGTATTCCATTCTGTAAATGTACCTCAACTTTTTTTATCAACTCATCTAATAATAGACACTTGAGGGCTGCTTCCAAATGTTAGCTATTGCAAATAATGCTGCAATGGACATAGTAGTGTGAAAGACAAAAAAGCTCCCTTCAGGACCTCTTTTACCAGCAGTCTATCAGGCATGATTAACTGTTGTTTCTCTAAGCCTCTATTCTCAGAACTTGGAAGATTACTAAAAACATCCCCCTTGTAGGTGATTTAAAATGTATACAAGCAGGACACACCAACTGAGCACCTGAACCTTGAACCCAAACGTAATAGCAAAACAAACTGAAGGCTGCACTAAGAGCCTGAAACCTCATGATTTACAACTACTAGCTGCGCCACCTGGCTAAAACGCCCCTGCCCCTTCTGATCCAATAAAAACTCACAGCCCCTAATCATTAGGGCTGGTGCATTTCTCACAACTAAGTGTTTTCCTCTTTTGGGAAAGTAAAAATGAAACTTTGCTCTCTGCATTTTCTTCTCTTTGTAAATCCTTTCACAGCCTGCATCACTGGGCACCCTAACAGAGTGCATGTGTTCTTTTTGAATTATTGTCTTGGGTTTTTTCAGATACATTTCCAGAAGTGGGATTGCTGGGTCATAAGGCAGTTCTGTTTTTAATTTTTTGAGGAAACTCCATACTGTTTTATATAGTGGCTGCATCAATCTGCATTCTCACTGACAGTGTATGAAGGCTCCCTTTTCTGCACATTTTTGCTGGCAGTTGTCGTTTGTTAATTTATTGATGATGGCCATTCTGACAGGTGTAAGGTTATTTCTCATTGTGGTTTTCATTTGCTTTTCTTTGATGATTAGTGACATTGAGCATCTTTTCATATGTCTATTGGTCATCTGTATGTCCTCTTTGGAGAAGTGGATATTTAGGAGGTCCCTTTGCTTATTTTTAAATTGGATTGTTTTGGGGTTTTGGGGGGGTTGAGTTGTATAACTTCTTTATAAATTTTAGATAGTAACTCCTTATCAGGTGTATAATTGGCAAAAACCTTTTAGTTTGACATGGTCCCGTTTGCTTATTTTTTCTTTGTTTCCCTTGTCTTGGAAGATATAGCATAAAAACATTGCTGCAAGAAATATTCAAGATTTTCCTTTCTATTTTTCTTCTAGGATTTTTATTGTCTTGAGCCTTACATTAAAGTTTTTAATCCATTTTGAGTGTATTCTTGTATATGGTGTAAAAAGGTGGTATAGGCCAATATCTCTGGTGAACATAAATGCTAAAATCCTCAGTGAAAATTAGCAAACTGGATACAGCAAGACCTTTAAAAGTTTACACACCAATATCAAGTGGGATTCATTCCAGAGATGAAAGGCTGGTACAATATCTGCAAGTCAATATGTGTGATATACCACATGAACAAAACCAAGGATAAAAATTACATGATCATATAAATAAATGCAGAAAAAGCATCTGATAAAATCCAGCATCCATTTATGACAAAAAACTTTTAGCAAGAGGAAATGGAAGGAACATACCTCAATATCATAAAGGCCATATATGACAAACCCACAGCCAACATCATACTCAACAGGCAAAAACTAAAAGCATTTAATTCAGATCAGGAACAAGACAGGGATGTCTGCTTGCACCACTCTTATTCAACATAGTACTAGAAGTTCTAGCCATAGTAATTAGAAAAGAAGAACTAAAAGGCATCCAAGTTGGAAAGCAAGAAGTAAAACTGTCATTATTTGCAGATGACATGATACTACATATAGAGAACCCTAAAGATCCCACCAAAAAATGATTAGAATTGATAAATAAATTCAGAAAAGTAGCAGGATACAAAATACTGGTTTGGCCAAAAAGTCCATTTAGTTTTCCCAGTAAAATAAAAGACATTTTTTCACCAATGACTTTATTGATATGGATATTTTGAGTATGTCAGCTATCTCCTGCATGGGATGACATTGATTGTTCTCAATATCTCAATTCGATTGCTACCAACTTCAGCTGGTCTACTTGACCGTGAAGTATTGTCCAGGAAGAAATCTTCAGCACAAAACTTTGCAAACCACTTTTGACACACTTGATCAGTCACAGCACCTTCTTCATACATTGCACATTTTTTTTTTGCATTTCAGTTGTATTTTTATTTTTCTTGAAATAATAAAGCATAATATACTGAAACTGTTGCTTATGTTCTTCCATCTTCAATATTAAAATGGCTACATAAAATTCACCAGTTTTGATATTTTTTTAAGTGCATGCTGATATGACAGCTGACACAATACATTCTAACAAAATTGTTTTGAGTGAAGTTAAAGGCAACTAAATGATACTAAAGCCATATTATGAAAAAACCAAATAAACTTTTTGGCCAACTCAATAAATATCCAGAAATCAGTTGCATTTTTTATGCACCAATAATAGACTATCAGAAAGGGAAATTAAGAAAACAATTGCATTTTACATTTGCATCAAAAAATAAAATAAAATAAAATATCTAGGAATAAATTTAAGCAAAGATATAAAGACCTGTATTTGGAAAATTATAAGACACTGAAGAATGAAATAGAAAAAATATAAATAAGTTGAAACATATTCCATGTTTATGGATAGGAAGAATTAGCATCATTAGAATGTCCATATTACCCAAACCAATGCATAGATTCAATTTCTATCAAGATACAAATGGCTCAGTTCACAGAACTAGAACAAATATCTCACAAATTTATATGGAACCACAAAAGGCCCTGGATAGCCACAGCAATCTTGAGAAAGAAGAATAAAGCTGGAGAAATCATGCTACCTGATAGAAAACTATACCACAAGGCCATAGTAATCAAACAGCATGTTACTGGCATAAAAGCAGACATATAGATCAGTGGAACAGAATGGAAAGCCCAGAAATAAAGCCACATCTTTATTGTCAATTAATATTTGGCAAAGAAGGCAAGAACATACAATGTGGTAAAGACAGCCTATTCAATAAGTGGTATTGAAAAAATGGACAAATAGCATGCATATTTGTTGATTTTAAAACTAATCAGTTAGTTGTTGCTATTCATCCAGGTGCTCTGCAATGTTTTTAGGCAGCCAGTTTTTAATTATTTTGTCTCATGGTTGCAAAATGGCTGCTGTATTTTAGGCATCACATCTACATTTAAGGAGTAAAAGAAAAGAGAGGGTGATCCCAAACATATCTTTAACATTTATCTATAAAAGTAAAGAACCCCTGGACTTCTGCTTATACCTTTCTGTCAGTTCTCTATTGCTGTGGAACAACTAAGCCCCCAACCCCTAACCAAACAAGTGGCAAATCAACAACAATAACAACAGAAATACTTCAGGGGATAAGTCTGCTGAAAGCAAAAACCAAATAATTATTATTTTGCAGTTTCTATGGATCAGGAATGCCATGGGGCCTTAGCTAGACTGGTCTGGCTCAAGGTCCCTCATGAACTTTCAGTTCAGGTGTTGACAGAGGTTGCAATAATACTCAGGCAGGACTAGGGCTGGGGAATCCACTTCTGAGATGGCTCACTGCCAAGATGGCAGTTGGCAGTCGGCAGGAATCCTCATTTACCCACCACATGGGCCTCTCCATAGTCTCTGTGTTCTAGCCTCACAACACGGAATCTGCCTTTTCCCACAACAAGTGACCCAACAGAGAGCAAGACAGAAATTACATTATTTTATGAACTAGGCTTGAAAGACTAACGCTGTCACTTTCACTTTTCAAAGAGAGGAGACCTAAGAATTTGTGGACATAACTTTAAACCAATACTGGTTTAAATATTGATTGAAATTGATTTAGTTGTTTAGTGTTCAATTTAATTATGGTAGAGCCTGAGAAATAAATTTATCACTAGAGATTATGTCTGCTATTCCCCTGAACAAAACAGGGACTCTACTAGCAGGAAGAAAGGGAAAAGGAATATTGGGAAGGCAATAGCTCATTAATTCATATGTAATGGAATTTTTGAGAACTTGACCAAATAATTCTAGAGTTTATCTAAAGAAATAAACAGTTTAGAATAGATATAACATTTTTGAAAAATAAGGCTTTTTAGGGGTAGATAGGGGAATGACCATACCTATTGGACTATAAAATACAAGATGAATCAATATATAGGCAAATGAATAAAAAACAATGTACAAGAGAATCCTAGAAGCAGCAAGAGCTAAGGGGACAATCACCTACAAAGGAGTCCCCATCAGACTGTCAGCAGATTTCTCAAAAGAGACCTTACAGGCAAGAAGGGGCTGGAAAGAAATATTCCAAGTCATGAAATCTAAAGACCTACAACCAAGATTGCTCTATCCAGCAAAACTTTCATTTAGAATGGAAGGACAGATAAGGTGCTTCTCAGATAAGACCAAACTCAAGGAGTTCATCATCACCAAGCCCTTATTATATGAAATGTTAAAGGGACTTATCGAAGAAAAAGAAGTTAAAGAAACATGAACAGTGAAAGGACAACAAACTCACAGTTATTAACAACCACACCTAAAACGAAAGTAAACTAAAAGGACAGCTAGATTAGGAGCGGAAACATAGAAATGAAGATCTCAAGGAGGGTTAGCAACAGGGGAGTGGGAGGAGGAGATGGGGGGAGAAGGTACAGAAAACAAGTAGCATAGACAGTAGATAGAAAATAGATGGGGGGGGCAAGAATAGCATGGGAAATATAGAACCTAAAGGACTTGAGACACATGGACATAAACTAAAGGGGGGTAATGGTGGGGTTGGGGGGGCAGGGTGGAGGGGAATGAAGGGGGGAATAGAATAACAGCATAATCAATTTAAAAAAATAAATTAAAAAAAAAACAATGTACAGTACATAAATAAGTGGTAATTTATAGGGAATCAATATTGAAGGGGATGAATTTTTTTTATAAATGGCATTGGAAATCTGTGTGTTTGAAGATTAATTTATATTATTGCTATACATCACAGTAAATCATAGATAAATTATACAGTAAAACATGAAAAATGATATCATTTTAAGAAACTAGAAGAAATTTTAGGTAAATATTTACCTGATCCCAGATTCAGAGGGCCTATGTTAGTATATAAGCAATGGACTAAATAACAAAGGGAAAGATTGATTTTTAAAATTTTAAATGACAAATTATGTGTCAAAAGCATCATGAAAATTTAAATGCAAAGAAGGAAATTATGCATTATTGATATTTTGGTGGGATATATTTATTAACAAAGAGAATATATTAGCTTTTTTGAGGTTTATAACCCTTTTCTGTGGAGCAAGTATTTCAGAGAAAATATAAAACAGTGGGAAAAATATTAATATATAATGAGTTAATATAACTGATAATAAAACCTTTACATTCTCAATAAAATGGCAAAATATAAACCTGCAATTTATAGAACAGATAGAACATATGGCTAATAAACAGAAAAAAATGGTCAACCTCATTAGTAAACATAATGATGCAAATTAAAACAAAAATTAAATTTCATGTTTTACCTATCAGATCAACAATACAGATTGTTTAGTGTAAATAGTCAGGACTGGGCAGAATGTATGAAAAGGAATTATCAAATACTGCTAGTATATACAAAGCAATTTGAAAATCTTCATCAAGCCTCCTACATGTTTTTACGTTTTTATCTGGTTATTTTACTTATAAGATTATAATCTAATAAAATAGCAGAAATCAATTAAAAAATGTACATATGAAGTGGTATGTCTCAATACAATTTACAGTAGAAACAAAATGGAAACTATCTAAATGTGCCATAGTAGACTCATAGTCATGGCTAAACAAATCATGGAATGTCCATATGATAAAATATTTGTTTTTTGTTAAAATATTTTAATGACTTCGGTCAAGATGGAGGCATAGGTAGACACACTGTACCTCCTCGCACAACCAAAAGAAGGACGACAACAATTTAAAAACAAAAAACAACCAGAACTGACAGAGAATCGAACTGTATGGAAGTCTGCCAACCAAGGAGTGAAAGAAGAAATATTCATTCAGACTGGTAGGAAGCACAGAGTTGGGCAGCCGGGGTAGAGAGGACTTGTGGCCAGGTGGCAGCTGGCAGATGGGGCAGGCCCACATTCCCATTCAGATAAACCAGGCAAAACAAAGGTGAAATGGGATGGACCAAACAACCCAGGGTCCCAGCTCCGGGAAATAAAGCCTCAAACCACTGATTGAAAACACCTGTAGGAGAAACTCCCAGCCTCACAGAAAACTTTGCTGGCAAGACCCACAGGGTCCTAGAAAGTACACAAACCCACCCACACGGGAATCAGCACCAGAAGGGCCCAGTTCACTTGTGGGAAGCTGGGGAAGTGACTGAAATCTGGCAGAGAGTGGAGCAAGTGCCAGTGTTCCCTCTTGGACCCCTTCTCCACATACAAAGTCACAACCCAGCATTGCAGGTTACTTCACCCTAGTGAATACCTAAGGTTCCACCACTCACTATATAACAGGTGCTTCAAAAAAGAAAAAATGGCCCAAATGAAAGAACAGATCAAAGCTCCAGAAAAAATACAACTAAGTGATGAAGAGGTAGCCAACCTATCAGATACACAGTTCAAAACACTGGTAATCAGGATGCTCACAAAATTGGTTGAATTTGGTTGCAAATTAGATAAAAAAAAATGAAGGCTAAACTAAGTGAAATAAAGGAAAATGTACAATGAACCAACAGTTAAGGGAAGGAACCTGGGACTCAAATCAACATTGAAGACCAGAAGGAACACATAAAAGTCCAATCAGAACAGAATGAAAAAACAAGAATTCAGAAAAATGAGGAGAGGCTTAGGAACCTCCAGGACATCTTTAAATGTTCCAAAATTCAAATTACAGGGGTGCCAGAAGGAGAAGAGGAAAAGCAATCAAGTGGAAAACTTATTTGAACAAATAATAAAGGAGAACTTCCCCAATCTGGCAAAAGAAATAGACTTTCAGGAAATCCAGGAAGCTCAGAGAGTCCCAAAGAAGTCGGACCCGAGGAGGAACACACCAAGGCACATCATAATTATATTACCCAATATTAAAAATAAGGAGAAAATTCTAGAAGCAGCAAGAGATAACAAGACAGTTACTTACAAAGGAGTTCCCATAAGACTGTCAGCTGATTTCTCAAAAGAGACCTTTCAGACAAGAAGGGGCTGGAAGGAAGTATTCAAAGTCATGAAAGGAAAGGACCTATATCCAAGATTGCTCTATCCAGCAAAGCTTTCATTTAGAATGGAAGGGCAGATAAAGTGCTTCCCAGATAAGGTCAAGTTAAAAGAGTTCATCATCATCAAGCTCTTATTATATGAAATGTTAAGGGGATTTAGTTAAGAAAAAGAAGATAAAAAATATGTACAGTAAAATGACAGCAAACTCATAATTATTATTTTTCTTTTTTAATTTTTATTTTTAAATAATATATTTTATTGATTATCCCATTACAGTTGTCCCTTCTCCCTTCCTTCATTCCCCTCCACCCTGCACACCCCCTCCCACACACAATCCCCCAGTTTAGTTCATGTCCATGTGTCATAAGTTCTTTAGTGTCTACATTTCCCACACTACTCTTGCCCTCCCCCTATTTTTCTCCTTACCATCTATGCTACTTATTCTCTGTACCTTCTCCTCAGCTCTCCTCCTGCCACTCCCCTATTACTAATCCTCCATGTAATCTCCATTTATGTGGCTTCCCTCCTGATCTAACTGTCCTCTTAGTTTGCTTTTGTTTTAGGTGTGGTTGTTAATAACTGTGAGTTTGCTGTCCTTTCACTGTTCATATTTAATTATTAACAATCACATCTAAAATAAAGACAAAAACAAACTAAGCAAACAACTAGAATAGAAACAGAAACACAGAAATGGAGATCACATGAAGGGTTATCAATAGGGGAATGGGAGGGGGAAAGAGAGGGAAAAAGTACAGAGAATAAGTAGCATAGATGGTAGGTAGAAAATAGACAGAGGGAGGGTAAGAATAGTATGGGAAATGTAGAAGCCAAAGAACTTATATGTATGACACATGGACATGAACTAAAGGGGAGGAATGTGGGTGAAAGGGGATGTGCAGGGTGAGGGGAGTAAAGTGGGAAAAATGAGACAACTGTAATAGCATAATTAATAAAATATATTTTAAAATATTTTAATGAATTTCAACAACAGAAAAATGTTCATGATACAATTTTAATTATAGGAACAACATACAGTACTGAAAATATATTGACATTATATGAATTATGGTATATTATTAAATAAGAATTTGAGGGTTTGAGAGAAAATAGAACAAAATATTTGCAGTACTTGGTGAGAACTATTTTTTGGGGAAATTGTAAGATCATGAAACTTTTGTGTCTTAATTAGATTTATGAACTTATCAAGTTTTCTAAAGTCTGTTACTTTTGTGATAAAAAAAGTTACTCAGTAAATTCGAAATAGAACATTTTAATCTTAATATCTAACATATCTTATTGCTCTTGGGGAGCTGTAGTATGTTTGTGTGTAGGTGTTTTAAAGACAGAGAGAAAAAAAGGTGGAGGAGGAAGAGTGGGGAGGGTTTGGGAAGAAGGAAGGGAAGGAGAGAGGAAATTTGTGTTCTATAATATTAGGGCACTTATTTATAAAAATAGCAAAACTCATTTTGTTAGGAAGTGGTAAATTTAAACTTACAATAGTGCATTAACTCTTTCAGGTCACTAAGGGACCAATTAGTGCACTTTGCTAAGGGGTATTAAATTGTATCCTACTAGCCTGGAGGAGTCCGGGCATGTCCCCAAGCTCTAACTCATATCACCACTGGGAAGTGATTCAAATCTGGGAAGAAGCTGGCTCACTGAATATTAATTTACTGGGTGAATAGATGAAGGGAAGGCAAAGAAGAAAGCTAACAAGCTAACATGTATTGATTGTATTCTATGTTCTAGGGGCTTCCCATTCATTATCTCACTTAATTCTCATGGCAATCATATGAGGTCCATATTATTATTACCATTTTACAGGGAAGAAAACTGAATTTGTACTATTGATACATTAACACTTTCCTGTCCTTCCTATAGGAAGATTCTGGCACTGACCTCAAATAGTCACATTTTTCTGTGGTCAGAAGTACAAAATCCCTATTGGTTCCCCAGAGTCTTCTTTCAGGCTGACTGATTTGTGAAATCACATAGTTAAAGATAACATTCCTTGAGGCTTCTCATCAAGATGGCAATGTAAGTAAACATAGTACTTGGGATCTCTCACAACCACATCAAAATTATAACTAAACTACAGAACAACCACCATTTAAAACCACCTGAAATCTATCTTAACAGAAGTCCTATAACTAAGGTTATAAAGAAATAGCCACGTTGAGGCTGGCAGGAGGGGCAGAGACATGGAACTGGCTGGTCCCATGCCCATGTGTGGTGGTTAAAAATCAGGAGAGATATCTTGTCTGCAGTGGTCCCCCCTGGGGATTGGAGTCCCAGCCCAATACCAGCTCAGGGTTCCAGTACCAGAAAAGAAGTCCCCGTAACTTCAGTGGAGATTGTGGCTGAGTAAGAGTGAGGACTTTTGTAGTCCTAGCTATTCCTCTTAAAGGGCCTGCATACTGCCTTACTGGAACTCACTCACTCCAGGCTCCAGAGCTGGGGAAGCAGCTAAAAAGGTGCCAGGGACATAGGAAAGGAACTGTACCGTTTGGCATCAGGAAGAGAGCTGGAGGGGTGGCTTTCTCCCTGACCAAAATGCTGGCAGAAACATTTCGAGCCCTTCTCCCACAGAACTGGCAGGCCAGTGCCATTTCTGAGTCTCCACCAACATGACTAACACTGTTTTTTCCACCCTGGTCATTTCCTGAGACCATACATCACACAACTTGTGGGCCCACTCAAGCCTTTTTCAGTGGCTTTTCCGTACAAATGGCCTGTCTTGGCTCATGCTTCAGACTTTCTTAAACTCTCTCAAATTCAAACAAATAGAATTTGGCCTCTGCATACCTGTCTCTTTTGCTAAGTGACCTCAGGCCTGGCACTAGTCACAGCCAGCCTTGGTTCACAGCATAGCCGCTCCTGGGCACCTCCAAGCCCAGCACATGTAGCAGCCTTTTTCAGATTATGCCTGGTATCCCTGAGCAGGGACAAAAGTGCACAAGCAGTGCACTGAGGCACAACAGAGCACCTCCCAAGAGACACCACAGCCAGCACTTCTGATGGATAGTTTTGAGCTATGTTGAAGCACCATCCAACCACTTCCACAAGTGACATGTTCAAGGGAGACTTAGCAGGTACCTGAGCCCTGATGAAGTGAGTTCTGCTCCATGGGGTCAACACCTGCATAGCAGATACTCCACATTGGTCTCAACCTGTCCTTTCAGCCCATTGGCCTGTGTCTCAGCCAGTCCATGTCATTCATTGACATGCCAACAGCAAGCAAAGTTCAATGACAACAGGAGGGTGCAATCAACCCACATTGCAATGTTCCTAGAATGCCCAGCTTGGGTGACTGAGGAGGCTGCACCACTGAGCTCTGCAGGACACCTACCTACTACATAATGCCACTTAACCAAGACTAGGAGTTGTAGCAGCTATACCTAATACATAGAAACAAACACAGGAAGGCAGGTAAAATAAGGAGATAAAGAAATATGTCTCAAGTGAAAGAACAGAACAAAACTCCATAAAAAGAACTAAAAAAATGGAGACAACCAATTAGATGCAGAGTCTAAAGCATTTGAATTCTGAGAATGCTCAATAACCTTGGAGGAAGAGTAGAGGAACTTAATGAAAACTTCCACAGAGAGATAGAAAACATATAAGTGGAGGTAGAAAACAAAAACAAACCAGTCAGAAATGAAAAATACATTATAGGGAATCAACAGTAGAATAGATAAAGCAGAAGATCAAGCAGCAATTTAGAAGATAGGGAGAAGAAAACACCCAAACAACAATGAGAGTGAGAGACAGAGGGAAAAAGAAAGAAAGAGAATCCAAAAAAATAAGGACAATGTAAGGAGCCTCTAGGACAACTTCAAGTGTGCCAATATTTGCATCATGTGGATGCTAGAAGAAGAGAGAAAGCAAAAAATTGAAAACCAATTTGAAAAAATCATGGTGGAAAACTATGATAACCTGGTGAAGAAAATAGACATACAATTCTAGGAAGCACAGAGAGTCCCAAACAAGATGAACCCAAAAAGGCCCACACCAAGAAAGTCATAATTAAAATGGCAAAGGTTAAAGAGGAAGAGAAAATCTTAAAAGAAGTGAGAGAAAAGGGAGCTCCATTAAGACTGTCAGCTGATTTCTCAAAAGAAACTTGCAAGTTGGAAGGGACTGGCAAGAAATGTTCAAAGTGATGAAAATCAAGGATCTACAACTAAGATTACACTACCCAGCAAAGGTATCTTTTAAAATAGAAGGAAAGAAAGAGTTTCCTAGACAAGATATAGCTAAAAAAGTTTATTACCACCAAACCAGTATTACGAGAAATGTTAAAGGTTCTTTTTACATGAAGAAAAAGATGATAAAAATATGAATAATAAAATTGCAATATGTACATATTTATCAACAATTACTTTAAATGCAAATGAATTAAATGCCTCATTCAAAAGACATATGGTGACTGAAAGGATAACAAAACAAGACCCTTACATATGCTGTCTACAAGAGACTTGCCTCAGATCTAAAAATATACACGGACTGAAAATAAAGTGATAGAAGAATGTATTTCATGAAAATGGAAACAAGGGGGAAAAGACTGAAGTAACAAGACATATACCAGACAAAATAGACTTTAAAACAAAGGCTATAGCAAAAGACAAAGAAAGACCCAATAATTCCACTTCTTACTCTTTATCTAAGGAAACTCAAGACACTTACTGAAACTACATATACATCCATATGTTTATTACAGTATTACTTACAATAGTTAAGATATGGAAACAACCTAAGTGTCTATCAATAGATGAATGAATAAAGAGGAATTGGTGCATATACATAATGAATTATTACTCAGACATAAAAAAGAATGAAATACTGCCATCTGCAACAACATGAATGGACCTAGAGGGTGCTTTGTGAAATAATTCAGACAGAGAAAGATAAATGCCAGATGATTTAACTCACATGTGGAATCCAAAAAAAAAATCAAGCAGAATAGAAACAGAATCAGAGATAACAGAGGACATTTTGACAGTTGCTAGATGATGGAGGTGAGGAGAGTGGGTAAAAAAGGTAAAGGGACTTAGAAGTACGAATTGGTAGTTACAGAATAGTCATGAAGATATTAAAGATAGCCTAGGGAATATGGTAAATAATATTGTAATAATTATATATGGTATCAGATTGTTATTAGATTTATTGGGGTGATCACTTGAGTTATGTAATTGTCTAATCACAGGGTTGTACACCTGAGACATATAACATTATACAACTATAATTATTTTAAAAGATACCATTCCTTTTTGCATTCTGGCTTTTCTGAGTCTTACATAGGAAATAGTATCTTATTGGAGAGTGGGTAGGAGAGAGGACAGGGGAATGGAAAACCCTTTGGGATACTAGTCATTTATACTGACATAAGTCTTTTTTTATTCCTTCTTGAGAAATATTTTTAATTAAAAAGTCAAATGAAGCAGAGGAGAGTAAAAATTACTGCATGCCTAAGGAGAATAAAAAGGAGTGTCTCAATACAGAAGAGGTCTTGGGTTACTGCCCACTAACTGTTCCATTTCTCCTTTAATCTTCTAAAGACAAAAGGCAGGCCTTTGCAAGACAGTTGTCTGGGCTTCTGGGTACAGGTACAGGGTGTTTTTTGTGCTTTGAAGCAAAGTTGCTCATACAAAGAATGTATTCTTGGTTCATTCCATTAACAAGGAGTTGTAAACAGGTAAATTGCCTAATGCCCACTTGCAAATGTTATGTGAAATTGACATAAGAAACACAATGTCAGTGTTGAATCAATTTCTTATAGGGCCCAGGTTAGGAGAATAGTTGGTTGCTCTGAATAGTTTATATGTTTATTTAAAAGACTCTTTCTGGCAGAAAGGGAGCATATTCCTGGACAGGTAATGAAACACAGCTTCACATTTTAGACAACTTATTTTGAGTACAAAGTTCCACATCTCTATAATTTTATTTTTAAAAGAGACACTTCAAGAAATAAGATGAACATTCTAGAAGAAACCTTTTTATTCTTATCTGCTTCTTAGTTTGGGCACATTTGTATTTAGGCTTTCAAAGAATGTAGGGGGCAAAATTTTTATTTCTAGAAAGAAAATCCAAAGTAGTGACATCTTTAAGTAGATTTACACCCAAATTACAAACTGTAGGTTTACAAGCAACATTATAAAAAATCACCCATGTTGCCTTTTATAGTGTGATTCTTTTTATGATATTGAAAATTCTATAGGAGGGAGAAAATAATGATTAGGTTAAGCAGAATGAAAAGATATTTTCTCAACTGGAAGCTGTTAATACTTCAGCTGATAGAGACTTGGAGAATAACTCCTCTGTTGCATGTTTAAAAAATAAATATATAAGCATTGGAATAATTCACAGGATGAGAAATCACAGGAGGGAAATAACAGCTGAGCAAATCTGAGGCTGATCGTTTTTCTGCTTATGGGGATGTTATACTGCTCTTTGGCCCAAAGTCTTGGACTGACAGCTCTTCTGGATATTATTTTCAGTCCTGAGTCTTGATGTCTTTGAGTAAATACTCCATTGACAAGTCATCCAAGAGCTTTGCATTTTCATAGAAGACAGATAATTATTGGAAACACAGGGAAAGAATTGGGAATTATAAACCTCCCCTACACTTAAAACATCTTTTTTTATTTGAAAATCAATACATATTCATGACTATAAACTTAAAAAATATAAGGAAGCAAAAGAGGAGTATATATAATAACTTTACTAATGAGAGATAATTATCAATTTATCAATTAGTAGTGGAGTTATCCTGTTTTTTTTTAATCCAATGGGAGTATATTTTTAAAAAAATTTTCCTCATGTTGTACATATATTTTTTTAATCTTCTTGTGTTTACTCCCTCATTCATTACCATGAGTAACAGTTAAAAGTCTACACTTTGGAATCAAAACCTACATTAATAAAATTTTCAGTGTGCCACTTATCCTCTTAGTGACATAAGTCTCAATCCCCTCCTCTGCAGGGTTTGCAGGATGGCATACAGATAGAGATAATGTGTGTAAAGGGCTTGGCACATAATTGTTCAGTGATTACCAGCAATTATAATTTCTTTCATTTTCTCCTTTTTTGCACCTATAACACACTAGTCCCTTGCTCTGCCAGCTGCCCACATCTCCCATCCCACACTAATTCCATTTTCAGTCATTTCAAAAGCTTTCTTTTGTCTTTTGTGTCCTGCTCCCCAAGCCTCAGCCCTCTAGAGGGTGGAAGCCAGTGCTTCCCCCAGTTACTTGTGGCACCAGTAGTTTCCATTCAGCCTTGACACAGGACATTGGCTTTCACAACCATTAATGAAATTCACTCATTCACATTTCTCATGTCTCAGTAAGTGTGGTGTGGTTTTCTAGATGACTCCACCTGCCAGGAAAGGGCACTTTGTAACCTTTGGATATACTCTGACTAAGCTAGCCATACAAGGTTTTATCCTAGTTTTCTGCTTCCATTGCAGGAGTAATGTCACTACTGTTTGACTTCCAGCTCTCCAACTTGCACATGAAAACATCTGTTCTTCCACCTCTTCCCATTCCTCTGGCCATTCCCAAATGTCCTTGATATAATCCTTTCTATCGACCAGAATGAATGTTCATATCATGAGGTTTTCTGATCTCTACCCATCAACTTCAATCTGTTCTGCTGTCTTGACCCATTATTAGTACACGTTATTATTTACAATTATATTAAAAGCTAAGTTGTACAAATTGTTGAATTGCTTTTTATATATTACTAAAATCATATGTCATTCAAAATATATTTTTTTAATGTTTTCCTTGAAAAATGAAGTAAGGTTTTCCATCAGAGTGTGATCATCTGCATCATAGAAAGGCAGTTTAAGTGGTGATTGTACTTCACTTTAGAATGTATTAAGATTTGAAATGTTTTGAACAGGTCAAAAAACCTGGCCATAGAATATTTTGATTTACTGTATCTGTCTCTTTAAGTATGATAAAGAGTTGAGCCAATAATCTAGGTCTCATCTCAGAGAAGGATTCATGGACTAAGAATAAGAGGGCCTTACCATTGCAAAACAACCTTTGGGAAGAGGATGAGATTCTGTTTGGATAGGCAGGAGGAGAGAAGTGGCATAAGAAGATTGAGCCCCATCAAGGACTAGGGCTGTGCTGGGACACATTTCCCTTGTTTCAGACTGGACTCTTACGCTTTTACCTGGGACAAGCAAGATGCAGGTTCCTGCCTAGAAACTGTTAAGTTATGGAGTAACAGCTGTCATATACAGCAGCATTCAATTGCTCAGCACATTTGCATTCAGGGAATGCTGAGTCTGACAGACTCTCCTTCCTTGATTAAATTGCTCAGCATATTTGCATTCAGGGAATGCTGAGTCTGACAGACTCTCCTTCCTTGGCTTCAGCAATGGGGCCAACAGGTGAAGAATAGGCAGTTAGTTACACTTCCTTCTTCTTGCTGCACCAGTAAGCAGAGCTATTTCCTTGTCCAAGTGCCTGATGTAGTGGAATGCTCCATTTAGTTGGCCATTGTTAATGGGCCTGGGAAAATTTAAGCAAAATGTGTTTTTTTATAATGGAAATTTTAAAAAATATGCAAGATTAATAAGAATAGCATAATGAATCCATGAACCACTGCATAACATTAGTAGTTTTAAATATTTTCCTAATTTTGTTTCATTTTTTGTGCTACCACTTACCTTCCATATCTCCTTTGTAACCACAGTATTCTGTAAGTACAATATGCTAAAGAAAACCTTAGAGAAGAAATTGTCTAAATATTTCAGTAGATATCTCTAAATATAAAGACATTAAAAAAACATAATCACAGTACCCTTTATTCCTAACAAAATTAGTAGTAACTCCTTAATATTATCTAATATCAAGTCCTTGTTCAAGTTTTCCTGATTGTCTAAAAAATTCATTAATTTGTTAAAATCAGAATCAAATCAAAGCCCACACATTGCATTTGATGTTAGTTTTCATAAAGCTCTTTAATTGTAACAGTTCTTCCTTTCTTATATCTTATCTTTATGCCATTTAATCCTTGAAGAAACTGAATTATTTTTCTTTTGGAATTAGGGAAGACTTTGGATGAGCTGTTTCTTCAGTCCTAAAGATTTTTTTGGCTAACTTAGAGGTCATATGGAACAATACAACAGTGTGTCTGTGAACATGTTGATGTCACCCTTTGTGGTGGAACCCAGATGACTGAGTGACTGATGGGACACAAGAGAGCAGCTTTGGCCATAAGATATGGAAGGCTGAGAACCACTGCTCAAAGGGAGTCCTTATGCAGAGAAATTTAAGTGACAGTCTAGCACAACAGATGTCTTGCTAATGACCTCATTGATCCTATTTCTGTTTTTTAAGAACTCTACTGTGACTCAGGGACCACACAATATGTGAGTGTGGACTTCGCATCTTTTTCTTTGTACAGGCTGTACTCTCCCCCAGGCACCACGGCTGGCTGTCCTTTGTTAGTAGTGCACTGCATTTTCCATCTGTAAACTCTCTGTGATTCCATTAAACACCCTAAGAGTAGTTATTCACATATCTACTCTGCGCTCTGCAAAACAACAGAGGTGTAGTGATGCCATTTGAAAGGTATCTCCTTTTAATCCCAATTTCAGACAGATTGAACTTTCTTTGTTTTTTTAAAAATGCGTAGTTGATTCTTGGGTTTTGAAGCCACCTGATTTTGCTAGGAACTAGAAAAGAAAAACTTTTCTTGACATAACCTCTGAGTTAATCTCAGCCATTCCGCCATCAAAATAGGTAGGAATGTGGTGACAGAATAAAAGAGCTAGTTAATATTTCCTGAATATACTTTATAATTTTCAGCATTGAATTTTGTTTTCTCTTTTAGAAATGTGCTCATTCTGTATGTGCATTGAGACCTGTTTAAGGTTCAGTTTAGATGACAACTCTTTCACAAAGCTTTTCTCAAGTCCCACAACCAGTTTTGCTTTCCTCTTCTCTAACCTTTCTCACAGTGCTAACATTTAGTGGAGTTGCTGGGACTGGAACTTGTGCTGAGACCAGAGCTTTCACTTGTCTCCTTGCCTCCAATCCCCTCTAAAGATTATGATCAGGGATCTGATTGAATAAAAGGGGACACATCTCCAAGTAGTCAATAATGAAGCAAAACCCAATCAAGAATGACACTATGTAGTGATAAACACCTGACTAGTTATCCTTACCTGTGCCTTGTTGGTGACTGGAAATTTCAGTAAAAATAGTAACTACAGCTAATATTTATGTCATGCTTATGATGTATCAGACCATGTCATAAGCACTTTACAGTTATTACTTAATCCTCAGAACAACACTGTGCAGTTGGTACTATCACTGTCTCCATTTTATTTTTGGAGAAACAGGCATTGTGAGGGTAATTGGCCAAGATTATACAAACTGTGATGGAGCTAGGATCTGAACAAAAGCCATGTGGCCCAAATTAAAACAAGACACAGTCCTTTAAATGTTTACAGCCTGAGGGTTCTAATGAAAGGGGAAAAATGATTCCCTTCCAGTCAAAGAATCTTAGACACATTCCACAGAACAGCTCGTAACCAACGATGAAGTGCATAGTATGTACTTGCTCAGAGTCTGGACAGCCTCCTGCAGAGGGTTGTATTGGGCATTGTCTTTCAGAAGTGACTGGGAAGGTCAACTTTATAAGGAAGCTGGTCTTTCCTTGAGGAATTAACCTTTATTCTTGTTCATTAGTATCAGTAAATCTTGTTGCACAATGCCATTCTGTGGTGTGGACTTATTGCCTATTGAGAACTTTTCTGAGAAAACTTGAACATATAAATAACCATTTGGATATTTCCTTCCAAAGCAACAGATCGTATGGCAGTGGTGCAGCCTCACTGAACTGAAGCCATGTAGAATTGTACAGCCCAATATTAGGATGACATAGCAATCTCCATGAGCATTTCTCTGGGGTTCAGGGATGTTCAGAGTAACCCTCCATCTTAAACACTATTTTTCTTTAGCTAAATGGATTTTCTGAGAAAGAAGAGTTTTTAAGGACTTATCTGGAGATAAATGAGCATATAATAATCTGCTCTAGTTGAAAACAGTTCCGAATCTTTGGCATAAATCTTGGAAGTTGTTGCCTTAGAAACAGCTAATGGTGTGTAACTCTCTTGCCTGGACAAACATATGGGGTCTCTATAATTTGCTCACTTCTACCCATGGTTTTTAAACCTTTAACTTCAGGTGAGAAAGCTTAATCTCTTTCTCCAGTAAGAAAAATAACAAACAACTTTTTAAATTTTCTCATACATTAAATACTTGGTGCACTTCTGGCAGGGTGGCTCAGTTGATTGGAACTGAACCCTGTACACCAAAAAGGTTGTGGGTTTTATTCTTGGTCAGGGCACATACGTAGGTTGTGGGTTCGATCCACAGTTAGAGTGTGTATGGGAGGCAACTGATTGATATTTTCCTCTCACATCAATGTTTTTCTTTCTCTCTCTCACTTCCTCTATCTCTAAAATTAATGAATGCATCAAATTGGGTGAGATAAAAGCAATCTTTGCTGGAAACTAATTTTCTTTTACTTTTTTCTTGCAATTCAGTTATTACATGGTGATTTCACCATTTTTAATCTTTAAAAAAATTTTAAATGTATTTTATTTTATTATCATTGTTCAAGTACAGTTGTCTCTATTCCCCCCACCTCCTCATCATTCCCCTAACCCCAGCCATCCCCACCTCCCAACCTTGATTCTACTCTGGCTTTGTCCGTGTGTCCTCTATATATGTTCCTTGACAACCCTTCCCCCCTTTCCACTCATTATCCCTTCCCACCTCACCTCAGGTTACTGTCAGTTTGTCATTAATTTCAATGTCTCTGGTTATATTTTGCTTGCTTGTTTGTTTTGTTGATTAGGTTCCACTTATAGGTGAGATCATATGGTATTTGTAATTCACCACCTGTCTTATTTCACTTAGCATAATGCTCTCCAGATACATCCAAGCTGTTGTAAAGGGTAGGGGCTCCTTCTTTCTTTCTTTCTTTCTTTCTTTCTTTCTTTCTTTCTTTCTTTCTTTCTTTCTTTCTTTCTTTCTTTCTTTCTTTCTTTCTTTCTTTCTTTCTTTCTTTCTGCTGTGCAGTATTTCATTGTGTAAATGTACCACAGTTTTCTTATCCACTCATTTGCTGATGGACACTTAGGTTGCTTCTAGCACTTGGATATTGTAAATTGTGCTGCTATGAACATTGGGGTGCATAGGTTCTTTTGAATTGGTGTTTCAGGATTCTTATAGTATAGTCCCAGAAATGGAATTGTCAGGTTAAAAGGCAGTTCCAGTTTTAGTTTTCTGAAGAAATTCCATACAATTTTCCACAATGCCTGCATAAGTCTGCATTCCCATCAACAGTGTCCTAGAGTTCCATTTTCTCCAAAACCTCACCAGTACTTGCTGTTTGTTGATTTGTTCGTGATGGTCATTCTGAGCAGTGTGAAGTGGTATCTCATTGTGGTTTCAATTTGCATCTCTCTGATGGCTAGTGATGCTGAGTATCCTTTCTTATGTTTCTCAGCCCTCTGTATGTCCTCCTTGGAGAAGTGTCTTTTCAGATATCTTACACATTTTTTAATTGGATTGTGTATCTTCCTGGAGTGGAGTTGTGTGAGTTCTTTATATATTTTGAAGCTCAAACCCTGTCCAAGGTGTCATTGGCAAATATATTTTCCCATGAAGTTGGTTTCTTTTTCATTTTGCTGATGTTTTCTTTAGCTATACAGAAGCTTTTTATTTTGATGAGATCCCATTTGTTTATTCTTTTATGTCTCTTGCTCTAGGGGACATGTCAGTGAAAATACTGCCTTGTAGAATATGTGAGATTTTCCTGCCTATGTTCTCCTCTAGGATTTTTGTGTTTTCATGACTTATATTTAAGTCTTTTATCCATTTTGAGTTTACTTTTGTGTATGGTGTAAGTTGGTGGCCAAGTTTCATTTTTCTGCATGTAGCTGTCCAGATCTCCCAATACCATTTGTTGAAGAGATTATTTTCACTGCATTTTATGCTTCTGCCCCCTTTTAATTGACCATGGAGACAAAGGTTTATTTTTGGGCTTTCTATTCTGTTCCATTGATCTGTGTGTCTATTCTTATGCCAGTACTAGACTCTTTTGATTACTGTGGCCTTGTGATAAAGTATTATATCAAGTATTGTGATCCTTCCTACTTTGTTCTTTTTTCTCAAAATTGCTGTGGTGATTTGTGGTCACTTATGGTTCCATACAAATTTTTGAAATGTTTGTCCTGTATTTGTGAAATATGTCATTGGCATTTTAATAGAGATTGCATTAAATGTATAAATTGTTTTGGGCAGTATGGGCATTATGATGATGATAATTCTTCCAATCCATAAACATGGTATATGTGTCTATTTGTTTCTGTTTTCCTTAATTTCTTTCTTCAGTGTTGTATAGTTTTCTGCATACAAGTCTTTTAACTTCTTGGTAAGGTTTTTTTCCTAGGTACTTTATTTTTCTTATTGCTATAGGAAATGGGATTTTTCCTGATTTCTTTTTCTGATATTTCATTGTTGGTGTACAAAACTGCCCTCGATTTCTGAATATTGAGTTTTTATCCTGCTGTTTTGACAAATTCACTTATTACGTGGAGTAGTTTTTTTGATGGGCTCTATAGGATTTTCCATGTACGCTATCATGCCATCTGCAAACAATAACAGTTTTGCTTCTTCCTTTCTAATTTGGATGCCTTTTATTTATTTATTTACTTTTTGTCTTATTGCTGTGGACTTCCAAAACTATGTTGAATACAAGAGGTGAAAGTGGACATCCTTGTTTTGTTCCTGATCCTAGTGGGAAAGCTTTTTGCTCATTGAGTATGATGTCGGCTGTAGGCTTCTCAAATATGGCCTTTATTATGTGAGGTTTTCTCCCTCTACTCCCACTTTGCTGAGTGTTTTTTATCATAAGTGGGTGCTGTATCTTATGAAATGGTTTTTCAGCATCTATTGATATGATCATGTGATTTTTTTCATTTTTTCTTTTGTTTATGTGATGTATTATGTTTATTGATTTGCAAATATTGTACCATCCCTGCATCTCTGGGATGAATCTCACTTGATCATGGTGTATATTCTTTTTAATGTATTGCTGGACACAGTTTGCCAATATTTTGTAGAGGATTTTAGCATCTATATTCATCACTGATATTGGATTGTAGTTTTCTTTCTTTGTTGTGTCTGATTTCTCTGCTTTTGGGATTAGGATGATGCTGACCTCATAAAAAAAAGTTTGGGAGTTTCCCCTTTTCTTGTATTTTTAAAAATAGTTTGAGCAGGGGAGGAGTTAGAGCTTCCTTAAATGTTTAGTAAAATTCTCCTGTGAAACTGTCTGTCCCAGGGCTTTTGTGTGCTTGGGAGTTTTTTTATTACTGCTTCAATTTCATCAGCTGTTACTGGTCTGTTCAGGCTTTTTCCTTCTTCTTCGTTCAGTTTTGGAAGATTACATTTTTCTACAAATTCCTCCATTTCACCTAAGTTTTCAAATTTCTTGGCATATAGTTCTTCATAGTAATTTCTTACAATCCTTTGTATTTTTGTGGTATCAGTTTTAAACTCTCCTCTTTCATTTCTGATTTTGTTTATTCAGGTCCTTTCTCCATTTCTTTTGATGAGTCTGCTTAAAGACTTGTCAATTTTGTACATCTTTTCAAAGAACAAGCTCCTGGATTTATGGATCCTTACAATTGTGCTTTTAGTGTCTATGTCAATAAATTCTGCTCTGATCTTGGTTATTTTCTTCCTTCTGCTTGCTCTGGGCTTTCTTTGTTGTTGTTCCTCCAGTTCTTGTAGATGTAGGGTTAAGTTGTTTATTTGAAATATTTCTATCTTTTTTTAGGTAGGCCTGTATCACTATGAACTTCCCTCTCAGGACTGCCTTCACTATGTCCTATAGGTTTGGGGTTGTTGTGTGTTCATTTTCATTTGTTTCCAAGAACTTTTTGATTTCTTTCTTGATCTCATTCTTAACCCATTCATTGTTTAATAGCATGCTATTCGATCTCTGTGAATTTGAGTGTTTTTTCAGTTTTTTACTCGAAGTTGGTTTTTTTGTTTCAGCCCCTTGTGGTATAAGAAGATGCTGATATTATTTATGATTTCAATTTTCTTGAATTTATTGAGGCTTGTTTTTTGTCCTACCATGTAGTCTATTTTTGAAAGTGTTCTATGTGCATTTGAAAAGAATGTGTATTTTGCTTTTGGAGGATGAAAGTTTATATATATCATTTAAGTCCATTTGATCTAGGACATTGTTCAATACTGCAATATCCTTGTTGATGTTTTGTTTGCAAGATCTATCCATTTTTTGACAGTTGGGTGTTAAAATCCCCTAGTATAAGTGGGTTGCTATCTATATATTTCTTGAAGTCCTCTACAGTTTTGCTTGTATATTTGGATGCTCCTAATTGGCTGCACGTATGTTTATAATGTTTATGTCTTCTTTTGGATTCTTCCTTTGAGTATTATGAAATGTCTTTCTGGGTTTCTTTTTATGGCCTTTGTTTTAAAATCTATTTTGTCTGATATAAGTATTGCTACCCCTCCTTCTTTTCCTGTCCATTTGCTTGGAATATTTTTTGAACCCTTCACTTTCAGTCTGTGTAGGTCTTTTGTTCTGAGGTGGGTCTCTTGTAGGCAGCACATGTGTGGGTCATATTTTCTTATCCATTCAGCTACTCTAAGTCTTTTGATTGGAGCACTTAATTCATTTACATTTAAGGTTATTATTGATAGGTACTTATTCATCACCATTTTACTCCCTTCATAGCAGTGTTCCTTTTTCTCTCAGTCTTTTTCTTCCTTTCCTTAAAGTAGTCCCTTTGGCATATCTTGTCATGTTGGTTTGGTGGAGGTATACTCTTTGAGTCTTCTTTTGTCTGGGAAACTCCTTATTTCTCCTTCTATTTTAATTGGGAGCCTTGCTGGGTAGAGTAGTCTTGGTTGCAGGCCTTTGTATTTTATTACTTGGAAAATTTTGCCATGCCCTTCTGGCTTGTAGTGTTTCCATTGGGAAGTCAACTGCTAGTCTTATCGGGACTCCCTTGTATGTTACTTCCTGTTTCTCCCTTGCTGCCTGTAAGATTCTCTCTTTGTCTTGGAATTTTGCCATTTTAATTAAGTCTTGGAATAAGCCTCTTTGGGTTTCTCTTGACTGGGACTCTCTGTGTTTCTTGGATTTGTCTGACTTTTTCCTCTAATCAAATTAGGGGAATTTTCCATCATAACTTTTTCAAACAAGTTTTTATCCTTTGCTCTTCCTCTCCTTCTGGTATCCCTGTTATATGGATATCATTATGTATCATGTTGTTCTTCGGTTCCCTTAACCCCTTTTTATTTTTTTTTGAGTCTTTTTTCCCTTCTTGTCCTTTCTGGGTGTTTTTTTACCTCATTCTCCAGCTTGCTGATTCAATACTCTGCTTCATGTAGCCTATTTTTGATTCCTTCTACTGTGTTCTTCAATTCAGAAATTATATTCTTCATTTCTTCTTGGCCCTTGTTGATTGTTTCTAAGTCCTTTTTCATGCTGATATAGTTTTCAGTGATTGTACATAATTACAATGTAGCTCACTCTCAGTGAGCTCATTGAACTTCCTTATAACCATTGATTTGAACTCATTATCTGATAGTTGACTTGCCTTTATTTTGTTAGCCATTCTTTCTAAGGATTCCTCCTTTGCTTTTGTTTGGGATTTGTTTCTTTGTCTTCTCATTATTTGTGAGACTCTTCTTGTTTGCATCTACTTCTTTAATTGACCTGTTTTGACTCCTTGAGTTTGTGGTTTGAACTTCTATGGTTAGGAGACCTGTGAGATTCAGTGTTGCAGTCTCCTTGATCTTCTGGACTTGATGCTCTTGGGATGCCCTTTATGCCATTTATGTTGGCTTCCTGGATGTAATTGGGATTTGATTGTTGTTGGAACATTCTTTGGTGAGTCCTTTCCTTCAGCTGGTTGTTTAAGGGTCATCTGCTCACTACCTCTTGTACACTTGTGTTCAGGTTTTGCCAGAAGAAAGCCACAAAGCCCAGGGAATAAACTCACATCTGCAAAAATATCTCTACCCTGCAATCCCACTATCAAAAGCAAATGAACCAGTATTAATAAGGGTGTAAATACATAAAAACTACTATAAGAAAGGAGAGAAATAAATGGTAGTATAAATTCTAGTGACTTAATATGCACAAACTTGCTGGACAAGAAATGAATATTAGAAAGCTATACAGGATTAAAAATGTCATTAATCATGAAGAAGACCACAGTGGATTTTGTCTTGGTAGCTTCTAGTATTTACCATTGTTTTTTTTTCTTTCTGAATCTACCTCTAATGATGTCAGATGTTGATCCAGTCTGACCTTAGGCAGCCTGCTCTGAGACAGCCAGGGATCTACTATCTGTGGCTGTTTTCTTCAGCTGTTAATCTAGTCATTCTGCACTCAGCAGTCAAGTTTAAGTACCACAGACCTGGGGCAGTGTCTCTTCTCAGGGCAGGGCTGTTGTTTCCCCTCAGGCTGCTGCTGCTAAGAGATGAGTGGTCTGCCTGAGCATGGTGGCTGCTGCCCTCTGAGGGATAACTCAGCACCATGATCCCAGTGGCTACTCTTTCAGCTCTCTCACCAAAGCTTCTGACCCCGGTCTCACCTCAGTCATTTCTAGTTCACTCTGCTCCCACCTTTGCCAGAGCAGCAGGTAAGTGGCCACAAGTGAAAATTTATGCTTTGGCCCTTTAAATGGCTCTCAGATTCTTTAGCCCTTTATCTCTGGTGAAGAGCAACTTGGCTGATTTTTGCTGCTGGTTGTTATCTGTGTACTTTTTGGGGCTCTGGTGTTCTGGGCTGGGTATCTCAGCTTAGGGTTTAGACCCCATTCTTCTCAGAAAGATCCAACCAGCCACTTAGTTATCCCTCTGGTGCTGATGCCTGTGGGTGCTCAGCCAGCCCTTTTGAGTGTCCACTGCATTCCTTACCAAACAGTTTGTGCTGAAGCTGATTCTTCTGTCTGTCCAAGGTTATAGCGCTTTTCTCTCACCAGTGTTCAGTTGTTTATTCTGGGTGATTTCTCCACAATTTAGTTGTAATTCCAGATTGGTTCCGGGAGGAGATTAGTGTGGCTTCCATTCACTCCTCTGCCATCTTGCCTCTCCCCTCTTTTTCTTAAGAGAAATTATGTTAATGTGGTGGAAAAGAGACCCTGCATGGGAGGGTGATTGGGGATATGATGACATCTGTCCTGGTTTGCTCAGGACTGAAAATTTTCTGGCATGTAAGATTTTCATTGCTACAACCAGGATCATTGTTCACTACAATGGGGACATGGGCAGCTCTTTGAGCTAGGACACACAGCCCCATGGCCTCTGGCCCCTGGACAGGTCTGACTTCCTCCCTCAATATTATCAGTGAAGGGTGACTCAGAGCATCGGCCCTGCTTTTTCAAAGATACCCCTGCAGCCAATAGAGTTATAATAGGGAAATTGATAGAAATATTACACAGTCAGATTTAGTTAACTTAAATTAATTTTACTCAATTTATCAAGCCTATGTGGAGTTTCTATAAATATGTGACACTGCACCTGAGGGTGGCATACAATGATGAATTAGACACAGTCCTGCTCACTAGGGGCTCTTAGTCTAATGGGAGACATGAAGGTGCAAGCAAAGAGGCACCTAAGTGTGTGATGTTTACTGTAATAGAAGTAGCAGACAAGTTATGGTGGAGGGACATTATTAGAGTAGTCAGTTACATAAGGATGTCAAGAAAGGCTTCATAGAGATCATACCTCAGTAGAGAATTGGAGGATAAATAATCCTTTGCCAGCCAGACAGGAGAGAAGAGCATTTCAGGTAGATACAAAAACATGGAACAAAAGCAGAGAAAAAAACTGTCTGTCAAGTAGGAATTTTATGGTATGTTTAGTGAATAGCAGATATGGTTGGAATGGAGGGTTTGAGATAGAAGCAATGGTGAAAGAGGAAACCGTGGGCAAGGAGCAAGAAATAGGCTATGAATGGCATTGTAAGCAATTTTTTACTGATGGTCACCTATCCAACTCCTTTTCCTACTTTTCTGATTTTGTTCAGTTTTGTTCAGTTGATCCATCCTCCCTACATAGCAATGGGCTTCTTTGAGCTAATCAGTGATCTCATTTCTTGTAGGAGACCATTCTGCATGACGTGGGCCAAGCTCTCACTCAGAGATGTACAGGACCTACGTCCACGGATAGGTTCTCCTGTCAGGAATCAGGCCTGCAATATTCCTAGGCCGCTTTGAGTCTTACTTTTTGCTAAAAACTCCCTCATCTGGATTTGTGACAAACATTTACTGTAAAATAACTTTCTAAAATCCATGCTAAACCTTCCTAGGACTAGTGTAACCCATTCAACCACTTTTGCCCTTTTCATTTGCAAATATCCCTCTTCTGTGATGTGATTAGCAGCATTGGCTCCTTTGTTTTCTGTAAAAGGTAATCCCCTAAAGCCAACATGGGCATAGTAAATAAATACCATAATGTAATGTGCTGAGAAACCCAATAAAGGCCTGTCATGGCAAAGGCCACAGGTTTTGCTCCCATTGAGAGAAAAGCCATGCTGTTCCTTTTCTTCCACTAGACTTGGTAGTCCCTATGAATGTCTCATTTCATCCATAATGACATGGACACTGCAGGCCGGTGTCTACATCAATTTCTCTTGTCAGTAGCTCATTTAACATTTGAACTGAGATAAAATTCTGGACAAAGGTATGTGAGGAGATGTTTTTCTTGCTGAATGTTATGTGGCCATAAGGATAGCTGGCTTGAAGACAAGACAATTTGCTGAGGATGTTAGATCAGAAAGCTGGGAAATGATGGGGGCCTTGGAGTCCCAATATCTTACAGCATATTTTGTTATATGGGATAAGAATTCTTTCTCATTGGTTTTAGCCATTTCAAATTGAGATTTCTGTTACTGGTGGATGAAAGTATTTAATGATATGGTAAAATATGCAAAGTGGAGGCTTCTGGTGACAGAAGAAATCAAGTACTGTTATGGGTTTTGTTTTAGGACTTTGACTACTGTTTGTCAGTAGAAATATTCCTTGCATTCAAATCCTAATGTAGAAATGTATTCATTCATTCACTCATTTATTTGACTAGCATTTTTTGAAACTTATGCCAAGTACCATTCTTGATGTGGTAGATACAATGTCAAATAATAAATGCTATGTACTCTTAGGGGAGTTGCAATCTCTTGTTGGAGGCAAACAAGCAAATCTACTTCACAATATATTGTGACAAGTGCTTCAGTAAAGTTGCACTCAGGGTACTGTAGCGATAGTGTAGAGCTCCTAAATCATTATGCTGAATTGTTGAGTGCTTATCAAGCAGTTGAAACTTGGAATAAACCAACTGAAGACTCCTGACGCAGTAACTAGTTATCCAGAGGAGTCTATGTGGGCACAGGTACATACAAACATCCAGGGCATGCAGTTTTAGTGTACTCATAATGACTGTGAGCCACACCCAGGTAGTCATGCTGAAACTGATATACATCAGATTGATTTAGAAAACTTTGGAGTAGATGAAAATTAGATAGGCAATGATTTGCGTTTTCCTTCTTGGCTTCATTTTCTGAGGAAGTCTTAGACTTTCAAACATACCAAGGAACAATATAAATAGCATCTGTCAAGTAGTTGATGAGAAATATAATTAGTTCTTGAGCATGACTTAGGAAGAAAAGAGTGATCCCATCTTGGGGTCTTTATGGGGAAGAATTATTTGAGCTGGTTCTTAATCAATTTACAGCCTTTTAATTGGCAGAGATGAGTGCAGATAATATCGTCAGAAGAGGCGTGGCCATAAGCAACCCAGAACATGGAGATGGGCAAGAAAGGAGAGCACTTGAGCCATGCAAGTCATACAGATAGTGGGAGCTGAGATTCCTTTTTGGTAGTTGGAAAATATATGGCTAGAAATGTAAGCTAGGTGATATGAGTAACACAAAGATCTGGGTTTTAGCCTTTGTACAGTGAAAAGTAACTGCCAGTTACAATGACTTGACATGTAACTTGTCAGTGACATGGGAGTGACATGATCAAAGTATGGTGTTTGGTGGATTAGATGTTACCCCCAAACAGGATGGATTACGAGAAGAGAAATAAAAACAAAAATTAAAATTAAGCAACACCTGTTACATAGCAAACTCTGTGAAGTTATTGCATTTCAATCCTCAGGAATATACTCACTAGGAGACATTTTTTTCCCCCATTTTAAGGCTCTGGAAAGTGAGACTTCAAAAGGTTTAAGAAACTTGACCAAAGTCTCAAATCTAGATTGTGAGTGTGAAGTATTTTTTCTGACTGTCTGAACACAGGGAACAATTTTGATCTGCCTCATCTATGCAGTAAGGAGGAATTTTCAGCATGAACTCACAATAATTACTATACTGAGTGTGCCAAGATATTAACATTAAAAGAAAAGTTTGTTTAGGGTATAATTTCCACCCAACCTTATGAATTTGAAGAGAGTTTGATGGACTTGGAGGACTAAATCCTTAATTGATCTATTGGACCCCAAACCAGAACAACTGAAACAAACTCACTTGCAAGAATTATTTCATTGGTCTAATTGCATGTTTGATTTTTTCCTACCCAAGCTCTCAAGAGAAGGAAGAAAAGGAGGGCAAGTCATGATGAGGGTAATGACAATTCTTCTGTTCTGACTTGCTCAGAACACTAGTCACCCACTTTGCCCAGATTCTCCACACTGACAGGTACCAGTAGAGAACAAAAGGCAGTGTTTTTTAGCTTGCCTAGCACAGTGGGCCTTCTCTTTGCCCTGCCTGCAGGTGTACATGTGTGGGTGGGTGTGCACATACCCTTGCTATATTGACAGAGTTGTTAGAACTGGCTCAAAGATCTCCTATCTTACTCTCCTGGATTTTGTCTCTCTAATGACAGGCAAGCTTTCCTAACCTCCTTTTAAGGTAGAAAAATAATCTAAATATATGAATATTGATTTAAATGACTTAGAAATAGTTCCAAACAGTTTCAGAGGATAAATGAGGAAAATACAATTTTAGAAAGCTAGTGCAAAGGACTTGTTTGTGGATTTCGGAAAGAGAAATTTGATTTGATTTTTTAAATAAATTTCACATACCTAGGAAGGAGAGAAGGAAAAGCCCTAGAGGATATTCAGGCTGGTAAATTGTGGTACTGGTCCAGGATTTCCTTGCTTCTTCTGGGATGCAGTCTGTACTTCACCTCATCAGAGTCTCCTAGTTAGCCAAAGACTGACCTGGGGCTCTGGTGTTTTCAGGAGGCTTTGCCTATGCTTTGGTAGTTTATCTTTAGTGTAAGAGAAAAACCCATAGTAACAAGGCACATGAGGTTGGGTCAAAGGCTTCCTCTTTCCAGCTGCTTCTTTTGTGTACCTGGACATGACAACATCTAGGTTTGTTATGGAAGAACAATCTGTTGAGATAATTGCACCATATATTGTTGAACATTTATAAATCATGATGATGACTAAGACTCGGTGTGGATGACAGCTGGTGACTCTTGATTTATACAGTATTAGACAGCAGTATGACAAAAACCTAAGATAGCCGTAGGGATAATAGTTGGCCCAGAGCTTGCTACGTTCAGACAGCACCCAACATACTGAGTTTGGTTTTGAATACCATGCTATTGAAGTGATGGGAACAAATTTGAACTCATTCACAGGAGAGCAATGAAGACCAGGAAGTGTCTGGAAATTCTAAGGCACTGAGCATACTAGCATTGAGAAAAGAGCTTGAAGTGGAACATGATTCCTGGAGTTAGATTGGTTATATAACAACAGTTAGACTGCTGTTCCAGGCAGGTAAAGAGAAATGGGTGCCAGAAACAACTTTTCTGATAATGACAAAATAGGCTGTAAAGAAGAAATGAGCTCTCTAACACCAGAGATGTTAAAGTATATGCATCTGATGACCTTCTTAATCAGAGATTTTGTGGTTGTATGATTTCCTAGGGTCTTGAAGGTGACTTGTTTATATGCATGCATCCATAGTTGTCAGCTTGTGGTTGATGCTTCTTTCCTCTCCTCAGTGTCTTTTCAACCCAATCTAAGATGACTTTTGCTCCAACCACCCCATGAAGATTGTTTCTGTTGACCCAGTCTTCTCTATCTTATTTCACTTTTCAGAAGCATTTATCACAATGGCAACTCCTACCTTATGGAAACAGATCCTTCTCTTGGCTTCCTACCTCATACTCACCCAGTGGTTTTCTTCCTATCTCACTGACTCATCTCAGGCTTTTTTGCAAGACTTTCCTCATCTGTTCAACTTCCAAATATTGGCATGCCTCACAGCTCTTGTAAGTATTCCTTTTCTCTCTATATTAACTCTTTGTGGTGATTTTAAAACATCTCTACACATTCTTGACTGTCTTTCCATCAGAGATGGGACCTATGTCTCCTCCCTTTGAGTCTGGGTTGAACTAGTGACTCATTTGTAATGCAACATAAAAGATGTTTAATACCAGAGGTGGGGTCAGAAAGGGTCATGAAGCTTCCACCTGGTTCTCTTGGGATATTGGTTTTTGTGGTCAGATCTGGCAGAAATAAGGAGGTCATACTGTAAGAAACCTTCTGGAAAGGCCATTTGTATATTCTTGCCAGCAGTCCAGCTGAGGATCTAGGCATTGTGTAGTAGTGACAAGACTTCTCTGCATGCTTTGTCCAAATACTTGACCCACAGACCCTGACAGTATAATAAAATAGTTTCTTTATGCCATTAAGTTTTGGGGTAGCTTGTTATACAGCCATGGAACTCATACATTCCCTAAGGGGCTTCATACTGTATCATGTCTTGCAATATCACCTATAAATGCTAATGGCTTTGAAATCCACTTTCTAGCTCTGATTTTTTCCCAGAACTCCAGACTTAAATTCAATTATCCAAGTGTCTATTTGAGCACTCCACTTGTGTATTCAGTAAGCATTATCTCAAACTCAGTATGACTAAAACAGAAAGTGTGATATTAACCCTCAATCCTTCAACTTTTCTTTTTCCTCTATCTCGGTGTACACCTGTTTTTAAACTAAAGCTCCCTTAGGCTTGCTCTTTCCTTTTGCTCCTAAGATAACAGCAAGTTCTGTTTAATTTTTCTACAGAGTATACTGGAATCTGACCCCTTCCTCTCCATATCATCTACCTCTGGCATAATTCAAGTTCATAATCTCTCTTACCATTTACTGCAATATCCACTTGACCAGATTTCCTTTTTCCACACTTGTTCTTTTAAAATCCATTTTAAACACAGAAGTCTGTATCAGTTATCTATTACTGCATAACAAATTACCCTAAAACTTAGTGGCTCAAACCATAGCATGTATTATCTAACAGTTTCTATGGGTTAGAAATCTGGGTCCTCAGACAATAGGCTTCAAGTTCAACTGGGAAGTATCTGCCCCTTAGCTTAGTCACATGGTTGTGGTAAGATTTAGTTCCTCAGGAACTGTTAAACTAAGGGTCAAAGTCCTTATGGACTATTGGTTAGAGGCCTCTATTAACTCTTTGCTACATGGACTTCTCCATTGAGCATCTCACAACATGGCAGTTGGCTTTATAAGATGAGGAGGAGGGTAAGAGAGAGATAACTAGCAAGTCAAGACTTTTGTAACCTAATCATGGAAATGACATCCCATCTCTTTTGCCATGTTCTATTAGTTGGAAGAAAGTCACTGGATCCAGGCTATACTCAAGGGGAGGAGATTACACAAGTCATGAAAATGAGGTAGGTACCATCAAGGACCATATCAGAATCTGCCTACCATATAGCCTGAGAGTGATCTTCTAAGATAATAAATCATGCCACAGTACACCCTTCTTATAAAAACCTAGTGGTAAATGCATGCCATTATACATGTATCTAAAGTTCATAGATGCACAAAACCAAGGGTGAACCTTAATGTAATTAATAGACTTTGGTGGTAATGATGTGTCAGTGTGGGCTCAGTGGCAACAAATGTACTACTCTGGTGGGAGATGTTGACAATGAGGGGCACTATGCACATGTGGGAGGAGAGGATATATGAAACATCTCTGTACTTTCCTTTAATTTTTCTGTGAATGAAAAACTGCTTTTAAAAATAAAGTCTATTAAAGAATCATCTCCAATGGCTTTTGTTGCAGTTTCAATGAATTCCAAATTTCTCTTTCTTTTCTAAGCCCTACGTATTTAGCCCCGAACTACTTTCCTCACTTATTTTACTACACATTCTCTCATACATTTCCCTTCAGCCACCCTGGTTTTCTTTCTCTTGTGCTCCTTCCTTGAACCTTTACATTAGGTGTTCTTCCTTCACACAGCCTTTCCCCAGTCTGTGTAAAGATGGCCAGTTCTTCTCATGCAGATCTCTGCTTCACTCTTACCTCCTCAGAGAGGCCTCCTTGACCACTCACCTTTAAGTGGGTCTGTCATCTCTATCACAATCATCTCTTTAGTTATCTGCATTGAGCTTATCACCATTTAATATTATTCTTATTTGTGTATTTGTTATATTTCTTCTCTTCTCTATCTCCTGCAAGTAGAATGTAGACCCCAGGAGGGCAGGGTTCTTTCTGTCTCAGCTGCCATGGGCTTCCCCATCCTCAGATCTCCATCTGGGTCCCACTGGCCCTGTGATAGGAGTGTTTCCTGGCAGCATTCAATTCCATCAGCTGTATGCATAGACACCATTCATCTTCCCCTTCTTTGGGGGCCCAAGTAATATCTCTGCTATAATTAGCTGTATTCCCGTTGTGGAAATTCACCTTCAAATAAATTCCTTCAAAGTCCAGAAACCACATGAAACTTGCTTTAGCAGTTCAACAAATTAATATATTATATTTAATGAATTGACCAGAACCAGCCTGGGCTTATTCACTCTACACCTTCTGTATTATCGATATTGTTAATAAAATTACCAGATTTTCTAATACACAACTTTTGTGACTAAGTTTACGGCAATAGCTAACAGTTATGTGATACTGGCAAGGTGGAAAATACTGTTTCAAATGCTTTACATGTTTCAACTCATTGAATCATCATAACACTCCTATTCTGCAGATCAACAAAATGAGGCACTGAGAGGCTAAATTGCCCAAAGTCACACAGGTAGTTGTTGGGGACCACTCTGCCTGGTTTCAGGAGCTGAACCCCCCCGCAGCTAAGTCTGAGTGAGCGACATTTGGACCATAAGCCACTAAGGAGACAAAGCTTTATCTCCCTGGCAGGAGCACAGCTTCTGCTCCTTTTTCCATAACTGGCCTCCAGTGCTTGGTCGGTTAGCCAATGACAGGTACGACTCCCCACGAGGGGAATGACCTAAGACAAGCATGATCACGTGGAGGCCCCAGGGAAGGACTTGGGGGACTATGGAGATGGGGGTGATGAACCCTCGCCCCCTGGCTTTGATGAGGCTTGAATCCTCAGTCTGTCTGCGAGAAGTCTCCAAGAATTCTTTGGCTATCTGCCTCCTCTGACTGACTTAAGCCTGACAGCAATGACAGAGGGTGGTGCAGCCTTGGGCTGGGAATGGCGGGTTCGCCAGGTGATCTGGCATGAGAAAGAATTCCTAAAAGTCCTGTGATGCCTGCTTTGCTCAGAGTGCTTTCATTCATATGATAAGGGTCCAAGAAGGAAATGACTATGTCTCCCAAAGTTCTACAGCCCCTTTCCTGCCAGACACTGACTCAGACTAAGCCCTCAGATTTCTTTGAAATGTTATCTACTGTTTGATCCTTGCCGCCCTGTATTCCTGTGTATTACAACCCAATGAAAACCCCTGGAGGAAGGGGCCCCTGGCCCTTCTCCTTTGAGGGATCGGCCATCTTTCCGTCCCAAGCAGATCACGTCTTGGTAGTGTTTGCTTTCATTCCTGGCAGAAGGGGGGACTTGCAGGAAATACACCCCCCACAGGTAGTAATTGACAAAGCTGGAATTTGACCTCACAGTCTAACTTTAAAGTTCTCACTCTTTACTAATGCATGATTCTGCCACTGAGAGTGTATAAACTTCTGCAAAATGCCTCCCTCACCACTCGATACAGGAACAAGATGGCTTCTAGATTTCAGCAATCCTCATAGGTATTTTTTTCAAAAGTTTGTAGAACTTGCAGTCTTTTGATTTGTTTAGTCTTCATTAATTGTATTTCTACCATTTTAGTAACTGTGTTTGAACTGTCTAGGACAGAGAGAAGAGAAGTGTAAAATGGAACAGACATTCTTTAAGTGCTTTTTGAAGCCATTGTTTTACCCTGGGAACAGATTATGTCTCTAAATATCTCTTTGATCTGACCTGCCCTGTAGTTGTGGGAGGGCTTGCAGGAGTTTCTCTGGCTTTTTGGCAGGAAGAGGAAATACTGTAAACTTGGTTATGACCTAAAAACATTCCCTTGCTCCAAAGATGTTATTGACTCAATGATACTTCCTGTGTTACACCACTGAACACTCCCCTTGGCTGACATAGTGCAGGCTTTTGCTGTCTAATTGCTTCATTCTTGATCCATGTGGAACTATATATACCCCTCTGGTTCTACTATCCCAATCTGTTCCCCTATAAATTTCTCTCTATGTGCATTTTGAGATTTAGCTTAGTAATATTCCAGCAAAGAAATTCCTCCTGCCCAGTGATGATGACCAAATGGCAGACAACAGGGAGCACCTTTTGCTAAGTACTGAGCTGGAATAAACATCACCCGGCTTCCTATTCCTCCCCTTCTGAGAAGGAATAGCAATGTCTTGAATGCCAGGAAGGAAAAAAATGACCAAGTAAAAATGACTTATTGAAAAATATCCAGGGTCCCTGTGGGAGGACTGTCACCAGTGTTGTCCCCACAGGGAGCCAGCCTCTCCCGCTGGCCACACACAGAGGATCGCAGCACAGTTTCCATTTTCTTTGGTACATGCTGTCTCTGGGTTGGAAGGATGCTGTTTTTGTTTAAGCTGAATATTAACCTGAACAAATAGCAGATGTTGATGAATATTAATTTGTGCTTAGATTAATGCTTCAAAGTGTCAGTTTAATTTCTGTTTTACTATTCAGCCCTTGATTGTAATGAGCTACTTCAGGATGTGGGGAGCATACACCTGGCCTGAGGGCAGGACTGGAGGTATCTCCGGTGGGTGGAACCCAGTCCTCAGGCACTGAGACAGTCCCAGAGGAGCCCAGGTGGCCCCTGAAAATCACCCAGCTGTGCACAGGACCAGTGGAGAGCTAGAAACTTCTCAAGGAAAGAAAGAGAGTGACACACACACATGCACATATCAAACAGCCACTTGACCTTTAGACTCACCAGGAACCAAGCAAGTGCTTAAGCTGTGCTCTGGGTTCTGAGTGGGACATGCTGATGACAACCCTTTCATGGTCTCCTTTCACCCTACCTCAGACCATTTCTGTTGCTGTCTTTTCAGGTGCCTGAGAAATTTAGTTTTAATTTGTATCCTTATTGGTCTACACATGGTGAGGGGAAGAGAGACTGCTTTTCCCCTCACCACGCTTAATACCCTGAAGAGTCAGGCACATCAGGGTGTTAGTCTCACCCTGGCTCTCACTGGCTTAGGCAGATTTCTTAATCTTTCTGAGCCTCAGTTTTCTCTCTTGTAAAACAGAGCCATTGAGAAGACTAAATGAGACCGTGTCCCATGCTTAGTGAAGGCCTGGCATCAGGCAGCCCTCAATAAGTTAAGTGCCTTCCCCTGCCACCATTCAGATGGATGAACCCACTTGCAATGTAAAAATTAAATTTCTTTCTTACTGAGTTTTCATACATCTCTCTGTCATATGTGTTTCTATGTGTTGCCTGATTCCCCAATCCTCTGTGTTTCTTATTAGTCACTTGGTAATAACCATGACAAATGTTTCTATTTTGAGTTTTTGGTCTGAATCACATGAATTTTTTAAAGGGTATACAAATGGAACCCAGAGAATTTATCTTATTCCCCAATTGACCTATATTGTTGTTTCTGTTAGTTGGGTTAATAGAAAGTGTTGTTCTCTCATTGCAAATCACCTTCTGCAGCCTCAGCCTCTGGCCTGCTGGGGATCTGCCTCACCTCTTCATCTTCTTGGTCCTCCTGCCTTGCCAGTTCTCATCCCACAGACTCCCAGCTGGTTGGCACCTTGCTATCTGTAGTCAGGAGAATCCTCAGTGGGACTAATGTACAGGATTATAAGACCCAGCTGTCTTGTTCTTGAAACCATTGATGGCAGGTTTTAGCACACTCTGTGGATTTCCACCTCCCTCTTGATTTCTTTCTGAGCACAGATGTTATATTAGTTTCCTGGGGCTAGCATGATAAAGGACCCAAAACTGGCTCGCTTGAAATAACAAAAAAACTATTATTTTGTAGTTGTAGAATCTAGAAGGCTAAAACTGAGGTGTTGGCAGAGCCACACTCCTGAAGCCTGCATGAGAGAATCCTTGCTGGCCTCTGACAGCTTCAGGTGGTGGCCATCTGTCCTTGGTGCTCCTCGGCTCGTGGAGGCATAATTATAATCTCCGCCTCTGTCTTCATGTCACCTTCTCCCTGTGCCTTCACATCACTGATCTCTGTGCATGTCTGCGTCCAAATTTCCTTTTTTTTTTAATAAGGATAACAGTCACGTTAGATAGGTCCATTCTAATGACCTCACCTTAAATTGGTTAAGTCTATAAAGACCCTATTTCCAAATAAGTTCGCATTCTGAGATACTGAGGTTAGGATTTCAACATCTCTTTATTTTGGGGGGAAGGGAGAAACAGAATTCTATCCATAGTATATATAAATTATTTTTTATTTCTTTTTTCCTCCTTGAGGCTTTGTTTGATTCTTTTGGATTTTTGTTTTAGTTCCAACCAAAGTCAGCAAAGCCCTCCATGATTTGGCCTTTATTTGTTCATTCATGGAAACATTTATTTAGCATTTACAATATGCCTTGTCTGGAACTTTTATATGTATCATCTTACTGAGTTTTCAAATATCTTAGAAAAGTCAGTATCATTATTCCCATCTTACAAAGCAGAAAACAGAAACCCAAATAACTTAAGACACTTGCCTGTCTTCTTAGAGTCAGTGTCAGAGCTCAGTGTCTGAGCTGAGGGCTTCCGACTGCAATTCTATTGCATCAGGTCAAAACTGTATTGACTCAGCAACAGCCTTTATTTCTATTTAACTGTGTATCTCTACCTTTGACTCCAAGAAATCCTGCACCCCCTTGATCTCTTCTCTCTCTCAACATTCTCTTGTCACTCTGTCTTTGTCAGACTATTTCAGTGACTTTGGCCTGTGACCTCCCTGTCAGACCTGCAATATTGGCTCCTACCAACTACTTTCTTTCTTGCTCTTCTGTTCTTTTCCCTTTCAAGGACTTTTCTCTTCCCTGCCCTTCTCCTTTCTGTCTGACTCTTTGTTCTCTTAGTCTTTTAAACACTGCAGGATCCTGACTTCTAGTGTCATCCACCTATATTTAAATTTGGCTGGCGGTCTCTATCCTTTACGGCTATACATTCTGGACATTAAAATTTTCTCTACTATTTCTTCTTGACACTCCTCTGTTTTTTCAAAGTAACACCCCTAGCTGCTTAAATAGCCGTAAGGCACATCTTCATACTGGAACATAACCCAGTTCTACACCTCGCAGCTGACCCCTGAGAGACATTATGTGTTTTTTTCTCAAGTACTGAAAGGTGGTGTCCTGTTAATGTTATTGTATGGTGCTTTTTCAACAAAACTTAAGGAGCCTAGGTGTTTGAATGTTCCTCTACTGAGCCTAGAACCCTCCCTGGGAGAGCTACTTAAATTCATTTGAAAGAATACCTGGCTTGTAGGTCTGTTTATAAGAAGGGCTCTCTGTAACTACCCTAGGAAAATGAAAGCATAGCCTTTTTCAGAAAACCTCCAGAAAAATTACTTCTTTGTAAAATTAAAAATAACTTTCAATTATAAGGCTCCATGTTTTCTTCTGTCTTTATTGTACCTACTCATGTCCTGAGTGATCTGATCTTCTTTATAACTTTTACGTTCTATTTATATGCTAGAAATTGTCAAGTATGATTCCTTAACTTGGGCGCCTTCCCCAGGCTCCAGATCTATACTTTTAGTTATCTCCTATTTTCTATCCACCTGGATGTCCTGTAGGCACCTCACACTTAACTGTCATTTATCCTGACTATGTATTCTCTTCATACTGTAGTCTGTATTTAATGTAGGATGGTATGTCCTCCATCCCCCAAGCTGTGCACCATCATCCCTAGTTCTGTGTCCAATCAGCTGCCATTTTAGATATCCCTGTATCTTTCTTCTGTTGATTCTCATCCTCAGCATTTCTCACTGAACTTGGGTCCCTTTAGCCAGCCTTTCTTTCCAGCTTCTCTTCATTTTAATCCAAATAGACTTCTTTTTAAAAAAGTAAAGTTGTCCACACGGCTGTCTTGTTTTGAAATTGCTGCTGGCTTCCCACTGCCGTGGATAAGTCTCTACATGCCATACATTGTCATTCTGGGCCTTCACAAATCGAACTATGGCAGACTTCTCATTTCTTCAGCTCTGTTCTCTAGTCACACCCGTTGATCAAGAACAAAACTGCCAATGGGCTTCTCTTTGTGTCTTAAAGAAAATATATTCTTTCATGACTTGGTACTTTTGTATGTTCTATTTCCTTCACTTGGGAAGCACCCTTTCTTTCCTTCTTTACCTGGCAAATCCCTTCTCACATTAATGGAGCTGACAGTAGTTGCCTTAGCTAGAGTTGGTGGCTCTCTCTACTGTACTCCCATGGTACTTTATTCTAAGCTTTACAATCATTTGTGTGTTCTCATTTGTCTCCTCCATTAGACTGTGACTTCTCCAGCTGCTAGGACAGTACCTAGCATTCCATGAAAAAGCCACAGTGTTTTTGAATAATTAAAAGCTTCATGACACCTAACTCAACTTTATGTCTTTCTTCTCTCTCTTCATTTTTCTTCCTTCTTTTTTATTCTAGAGAGAAGAATGTAATTATCAAAATCCATATTGTAAAAGCTATAAACAAACATATACATAAATAAACAAATAAATAAGCTGGGGTTAACAACAACAAAAAAAACAATGGGATAAAGTCAAGGATGGGTTAGCACATTATTGGCCTGCCTGGGCAGGTCAAGTACTAGATGATCTCTGCAAGATGTGTTCTGAACTTCCCACAGCCCAAATAAAGAGTACAAGATCAGTTTATATAATTATTAGTATCTGTATAACAAGATATTGCTCTGGGGAAGAATAGTAACTAAGTCTTGAGACCCAAGAGAAATTTCTCACAAAGGTACCACGTAACTAGAGAACACCAGCATATCCTCCTTCTGATAGAATAGCCAGCAGGATAATTCCTGGCTGAGCAATGGGAAGGGAGTATAATATGTGCCTAGAATCTACATTAGTGGGTTTTAGTTAGAAATGTGAGTATATTTCCTTTTGGTCTGTGTCTGATGAACAGGGACAAGAAAAAGAGTGAAGAGGGGGGCATCCCCATCCTCTAAAATCCTTAAGCATTTCACTTATTTATCCACTCATTTACCTACTCATTCATCAGGCACTAATTGTTAATTTAATGTCTATTTTATATAAGGCCTTATGAAGGAGTTATCCTCCACATCATACTGTGCAATCTCACACATCCTAAGTTCAGGGGAAAGGTATATTACCATACATCAACTCTTTCAATCAAAGGCCAGAGGAGGATACATCTGCCTAAATTGCATTGCACAGGATTCAGCACTCAAGCTGGAGGCTTTTCAGTGGCAGCTAATGGTTGTCATAGGGAAGGAAAAAAAGGGCTCTTGGACATGCTTCTTTTTAAGTGTTCAGGGAACATTTTCTGGCTCTGGAAAGATTGCTTTCACAGAGCAATTTTAGCCATTATCAACTGAGAATAAAACCTATTTTATGAAATTAAATTAGCCAGTCCTCCCTCCCAGATTCATTTTTCCTCCTTAGTGTTGTGAAACCCATCTCTATTTAGTAGGCCATGGAACCTCTCCTATCTCGTTGCTCAAATCATTTAGTAAAATAAAAAGGCTTTAAAAAAGGAGGTTGCAAATATAAACATGACTGCAATTAAGATCTCAACTCCATTACATTAATATAACTACTTTGCATGGAGTTCATTATGATGCGCGTCAGGATTTTAATGTTTTCTCCAGTTTAGTGCCATCCTTATTTAGAAGGAAACATTGTGCTATAGGAAACAATTGCCTCTTGGGTTGGAAAATAGTTTGAATAGGATTCCATTGTGATTAATTAAGCTCACACACGATAAAGTAGAAAGAACCAAATAGTTGTTCTTCAAATTGACAGTGTATTTGGTGAACAAAAAGATTTATAACCCTTAACTTAAATTTTCCTGGTGTAATAATATATTAAGTAAATTTCTCATTTTAGCCCCTTTTGTTAGAAACATGGTGAGCCTGTATCCCCCACACCTCCATGCAAAGAATAGAGGCAAAAACAAGAATGAAGGAAATAGAAGAAAAGAAGATTTAATGAGCAAGCACAGGCACGATAATATAAATATGTGCCTTTATTTTCTCTCCATTACCTTCCAATTATTTTCCACAAACACTGTACCTGACAATTCTTCTTTGGAGTGAGCTCTAAATGTGTGCTGCTTTTGTGAGGACAGGCTGTACATCTTTCCCTCTGGTTAGCAGTCCCCCTTCCAGAAAAGCATTCTCCAAATTGAAAAGACACTATCTTCTCCTTTCAGTTCATCTGCTGGCCTAACCCACTCTCTGTCCCTTTCAGTGGGTGCCTCAGGCAGTATCCATTGTCAGTGCTAAGAATATGAGGTAAGCCACACCCATGGCATTGGAAGCCTATAACTAACATTTCTAAAGAGAGAATAATCAGCCTCACTTTGAAAAATGTTTCTCTTCAGTCTCTCCTTCTCTCCCTTTCTATATTTTGTATTTGCCTTGCCATTCTGTCTCCTTATCTCTTTCTTTGTATCTGCGTTTCTCTGTGTGTCCATCCATCCCTCCCTAGTCAGTCCATTCATTTTCTATTCCTACTCCCCACCTTATCCTGGCCTCCTTCCCTGTGAGCACTCTCTCCATTCTCCACCCTCCTTTATTCCCAAATGCTGAATCTCTGGGTCACAATCAAGTTTTCTGAAGCCAAATAAGGAATGATGGCACACGTCCCTGGAGAGTGTCCTCTATTAACTGGCAAGACTCTGGAACTGCTATTAATGAATAAAGGCAGTTCCCCAGGGTCAGCCTGGGTTACTGAGGCAGCACATGCAAATACTTTTTGTCGTTGAGAAATTCAGTTGGGCCTCCAGTACTGATCTTGTCTGATGGGATGATGCTTCCAAGGCTGCAGCAGGGTCACTGTGATGTTTCATAGGACACAACCTGGTTCTTTGTCCACACCATTGCCTGCAGGGAGCCTCACGAGCTGGCCTCCTGGAGAGGAAGATGGGCTTAAAGTGGATGGGGACACATTTTAAACTCTCCCTTGTCTTTAAGAGACACCAAAGCAATATTTCCCCTTCAACGCCTTCTGTGTTTGGAAAGAGCTGACTTCTCACAGGACACCAGCAGCTTTCTCACAGAGAACCTAATGGGCTAAGACACCCATAATCATTTTCATTTGCTCAAGATATGTAGGCTTGAGAAGCAGAATTACCAAATCATTCTGTAAATTCAAGGGGGTGAAACGTGATAGAAACTTTATTGATTTGGCAAGCTTTACATTCCTTTTCTGAGCTCACGATGAATGTCTGGACTGAATGTATAACAAACACCCATGGACCAACTGCTGCCTCCTGATTGCTGATGCTTCCTCCCTCTGTAACCTCACAGACTTTGTTTTACAGACTTCAAGACAGTTTCATAATTAATTTTATAATGTACCTATATTTAAATATATATTGATTATATATGTATCAAATATAACCCCATCCCAAATTTCAGCCTTCTCCATCTAAGAACAGAGAAAAAGAGTTAAACATACTTTTAAAGCCAAGCTATTAGTAGATGTATTAATTCCTAAGAATTTACTTCTTTACTTTTTATTGTTTTTCAGTTGTTGGTACCATCTGTGAAATTTAAAAAAAAAAACAAGAATTGGAATATCAGGTCAGTTCAGTAATAAATGTATTTATTAACTATTATGGATCACACTGGAATATTGTGGTGAGTGGGAGATGGTTCTTGCCCTAAAGAAGCTTACAGTCACAAGTAGTTTATAAGGAAAGGGCTGAATGTACGTCATTTCTCTTCCCTGCTAATTACAAACGCTGTACCTCTCACCTTCACCCTGATATAAGGGCTCTCTAAGCAGAGTGGGCAAGCACACATTAGAATCCTTTAGCTTAGATTGCTCAGTTTCTTCTTAATTCCTTTAAGGTCTCAGTAGAATTGTAGCATCTCTGTATTCATATATGGTTTTGCATACATGTTTATCCCTAAACTGTAAGCTGGGGATGTTTGTTGAATGAATGAATGAGTGAATAAGTTAGGGCCTGAATTGTTTTTCAATTATTTTTTATCATTCTGTCTTATACTTTGGGCTTTATGAACTCTTCCAAGAAAGGTTCTCTCATTTTTGTGTCCTCAAAAATTATGTGCTCTCAAAAACTCTGAGTGACATTCAATTTCATGCTCTTTTTTTCTGGTAGGAGGGGAATGGTTTTCTCCTTACCCTTATTCCAGAAACAGGGGCTGTGAGGCTATTGTGAGGCCATAGCAAGTGTGGATCCCAGTGGATCTGAGTAGCATAAGGAGGAAGTGGTTTGCAGGGAGGCAGGTGGGAGCCATTACACATCTATGAAAAAACATGGTAGGCAAACATCTCGACAGAGGCCAAAACTCGGCAGCAGTTGAGTGAGCAATTATTTTTCTTCTGCCAACTGTGAAGTGAAGGCATTGACTGACTTTGGGCTTCCTCAAAACTTTCAGAGCATGCCTCTTTCCTGGTTATAGAGATCCTCTATCAAACTGTGTCTCCATCATGCTGCTTCAGACCTTTTTTTTCTTCAATCTGCTCTGAGTCTCACTGCATCTAAGCACTTTATGATTCCCACCTCTTCAGGTTTCTGACTTTTTCCCCACTCATCTGTTCGTGCCTGGCTTAGCTATAATAGCCTGATTTTGGAATATCTGCTTTTTGACTGAGTAGAAATTTCTTAGGATACCACTGTTGTGAACAGCTTCTAGATTTTGCTTCTTGACAGTGATCTAGACCCATTTCATCCTACTTTGATCTCTGATCCATAAGATGCAATAGTCTACAGCCTGACCTTGTATTGTATCTGAGAAAGATGCAATTTCCCTAGGACAGATTGCTATTCACACTGTCCAGCTTTCTGAGCTATGAAGGTGAGATTGTGGGTGAATCTAAGATAAGCATCTTTCTCTCACCCACAAGGTACATTCTAACCCTACCATCATCCATGTAAACAGGAATAAGAGGTTTGCGTGTGCTACCTGCAGCTCCCTACCAAAAATAACCAGAAAATTCATGTGCTGACTCCTAAAAGGAGCTGAGAAATGCCATAAAGAATCTTCTTGGGCTGGGCTGGGGGTGGTGGGAAGACTAGCAAGAATGCTGGCCTCATTAAAAAAAAAAACAGAACAGAACAAATCTAAGGACATGTATCTGATCCTGGATTTTTAAAGTTATCCCTCTACCCCTGGATATGAAACTGAAGATAAAGGACAGCAAAAGCTAAGGCTTTATGGACCTGGCTCTATAATGCTTTTTTTAATTTGATCAGGTTGCTCCTTAACATTTGAGAAGCCATTATTGAAGCCATATGAAGACCAGGTTATGTGTCCTAAGTGGCCTCTTGGCACACTGTACCACCAATTCTGCCAGTACACAGAATAGGGCAGGGCCTACATCCATGAGAATGTGGAGGCACTGGATGCAGGGCCTCACAGAGATGCATCAGGTACCCAGTAAGGACTTGCTGAATGGAGCAGGCAGGCCTTTGATAGCCTGGGTCATTCAATCTAGAAAAATCCCCGCTACCTCCATAGTTTTCCCAGGCAACTTAGACTTAGAATGTGACTGGTGAGAATTGACTTTAGGATTTAATTTTTTTCCCTAAATTCTTAGGTAAAATCTGTGAATGACCACAGTACCTTTTTCTTGTAGATTTATCAGGACTATCTATCCTGGCTGTTGGCAAAGTCTTCAGCAAGTGCTAGTTTCCTCCCTATTACATACAAACAGTCCTGGAAGAAGTGGCATTTTACACTGTCTAGTTGGCATTAGAAAACAATCTGGAGAAATTTATGGGGAAGGTTGTTGTATCATGAGAGAACACAGAGAAAAATAATGATATTTAAAAAGCACATAGCACTATAAAAATTTGTTGAATAAATAAACAATTATCACTGCTATTACTGTCATTAGGCACCTTTTCCTAAACTCAGAGGTTCTGATATTTTAAAGAAAAAAATATGCTATACATTTTGAAAACCCTCAAATAAAACGTGAAAGTACTCTTGGCTTGAAGTTTATTCTATTTAACACCTTTCAATAGGGCAACATCTGGATGTTATCAGGCTTGGCAAGATGAGATGCTGAAATTACAAATTCTGAAAATGCTGTGCATTAGGCACTCTTGTCTTTGCCTGTAATTGCCTTTAAGATATAAAAGAGCCTGATTGTAATAACTCCCTTAGTGTAGCTGTTCTTCATTTCTATTCTGCAAAAGAAGATGGCAGGAAGTGGTATCACTCTATGCCTATGAGTAAGGAAAGAGGGGAACTAATCTTAAATACATGTGCCCTGCATCTCAAATAACTACTCAACAACAGTGTGAAAAGATTAGTATATATATATATATATATATATATATATATATATCCCTTAACCTATTAGCTGCAATAATTGTTGCACTAAGATAAGAAACCCCTAAGTCTTCCAGTCTGAGTGGCCCTAGGTCAGAAAGCATTTATTATTTATTTCCTAAAATCCTGTTTCCCAGTGATAGAAATGGAAATTTGGCAGATGGGGTCTCCCCTTGTCAGGCAAGTGAAATAGTTGTTTCATTTTTAATCTGGATCCTTTGCCCTGACAGATAAATCTGAAGAGTGCTATGAAGGATGTGTTGAATTGGATTCCTGGTGATGGCTATAGAAAAAGGAGAAAGATTCAGCAGTCATGAGTCTGTAGGCCTTTTAGAATGAAACAAGTAGAGCCTGCCATTTTTGAGGTGGAAGCAAGGAGAAAAGTTCGTCTCAAATATGCCTTGAGTTCTTCAGTGGACTTTCATCTATTTCAGGGACCATGGTAAAGGTCTTTGGGTTGAGCTGGGATAATGGGAAACACTGAGTACCATTATGGCTGGATTTGGTTTTTTTGGGTACCATAAATCTCTGTGGACAGGGAAAGGGGTGGCTTGAGTTGCAGTCCAATAGCTGTAGCTGAAGTGAGCTGCAGGAAACAGGGGTGAGTAGGGTATGTTTGAGTAACTCCTGGTATTATGTGGCCAAATGCCATGTCCTGCAAGAACACATGAAAACTGTAGTTTGATCCTCATTGGGTCATCTTTTCTATGGACACAGTCAAACTTTGTGATTATAGTTTCCAAGTAGACTTTTGTTTTTTACACAAAGATAATTTACATTTAATGTTATATATAATGAGAACTCACTGCAGGTTTTCAGCAGGAGTTTATGTGATTTAATTTATATTTAGAACAAAAGTGGTGAGTCAGTTCAGTCAGATGACTAAAACTACAATAGTAATTTGAACAGGGAAAACTATATATGGCATAAAAATTTTTAACTAGTAGTTGGTATTACCTACTAAGAAGTATAATGGGAACTCCCCAGAATACAGGAATAAGCTATAGGAAGCAGTTTGTACATACAGGTTTGAGAGAGAGTATGCAAGGAAAGAACAAATTTGCAAGAAGTTCCTCTCTTAGCTGCCAAGGCTGTGACTTCATCCACTGTGGTCCAATAGAGAGCAGAAGTTCACTGAGGTGATGCAGTCTGAGCAGAAGAACAGAACACCTGCTGGAGTATGGGAGGAACTTGTGGAGGGTTTTTGTCCACAGGTCTCCTGCATACCACTAGCAAGGGAGCAGCTGGTTGGCAGGGAAGCAACATGTAGCACTTTGTAAGAAGAAAAGTGCTGGAACCAGGAAGAAAGTACCTTCCTTTTGCACCTTTCCTCTAGTACCCTCTCCTGACAAGGACTGATATGGTGCTTCTGGCAAAAGAGAAATATTTATTGGGTTCAGTCTAGTATCCAGAAGCAAGACACATAAGAGTATGATTGGGGCTTAGAGACAATAGGTTGATAACTGGAACAAGTGGTAAAGTAAAGGTTGGCGCGCAAAGGAGAGATCTGGAGGCTGCAGTAGATGGGGCAACGGGAAAGGCAGGATAAGAAGAAATTGCTCCCTGTATTCCCACTTTGCTGAGAGTTTTTATCGTGAATGGGTGTTGTACCTTATCAAAAGATTTTTCCACATGTTTTGGGATGAGCATGTAATTTTTGTCTTTGTTTTTGTTTATGTAATGTATTACATTTACTGATTTGCAAATATTGAACCATCCTTGCATCCCTGGGTTGAATCCCACTTGGTCATGGTGTATGATCTTTTTAATGTATTGTTGGATGTGGTTTGCCAATATTTTGTTGAGGATTTTAGCATCTATGTTCATCAGTGATATTGGCCTGAAGTTTTCTTTCTTTGTTGTGTCTTTATCTGGTTTTGGGATTAGGATGATGTTGGCTTCATAAAAAGAGCTTGGGAGTCTTCCATTATTTTGAATTTTTTGGAATAGTCTGTGAAGAATACGGGTTAGCTCTTCCTTAAATGTTTTTTTTTATTTATTTTTTATTGATTATGCCATTACATTTGCTCTATTCCCCCCCCCCTTCCCCTCCACCCTGCATACCCCTCCCCCACCATTCCCCCCTTTAGTTCATGAACATGTGTCTCAAATTCTTTAGATTCTGTATTTCCCCTACTATTCTTACCCTCCCCCCTATCTATTTTCTATCTACTGTCTATACTACTTATTTTCTGTACCTTCTCCCCCTTCCCCTCCTCCCACTCCCCTGTTGCTAACCCTCCCTGTGATCTTCATTTCTATGGTTCTGCTCCTGATCTAGCTATCCTCTTAGTTTGCTTTTGTTTTAGGTGTGGTTCTTAATAACTGTGAGTTTGCTGTCCTTTCACTGTTCATCTTTTTTATCTTCTTTTTCTTAGGTAAGTCCCTTTAACATTTCATATAGTAAGGGCTTGGTGATGATGAACTCCTTGAATTTGACCTTATCTGAGAAGCACTTTATCTGTCCTTCCATTCTAAATGAAAGTTTTGCTGGGTAGAGCAATCTTGGTTGTAGATCTTTGGTTTTCATGACTTGGAATACCTCTGTCCAGCCCCTTCTTGCCTGTAAGGTCTCTTTTGAGAAATCAGCTGACAGTCTGATGGGAACTCCTTTGCAGGTGACTGTCCCCTTAGCTCTTGCTGCTTCTAGGATTCTCTCCTTCATTTTAATCTTGGCTAATGTAATTATGATGTGCCTTGGTGTGTTCCTTCCCGGGTCCAACTTCCTCAGGACTCTCCGAGCTTCCTGGATCTCTCGGAAGTCTATTTCCTTTGCCATCTTGGGGAAATTCTCCTTTATTATTTGTTCAAATAATTTTTCAACTGGTGGTTGTGCCTTTCCCCCTTCTGGTACCCCTATAATTCGGATGTTGGAACGTTTAAAGATGTCCTGGAGGTTCCCAAGCCTCTCCTCATTTTTCCGAATTCTTATTTCTTCATTCCTTTCTGCTTGATCATCTTTTTCTTCTGTCTGGTCCTCTCCCTTGATTTGAGTCCCAATTTTCTTTCCATCACTATTGGTATCTTTTGTATCAGCATTCATTTCAATTAATTTAGCTTCCATATGTTTCTCTAATTTGTGACTAAAATCCACCAGTTCTGTAAGGATCTTTATAACCAGTGTTTTGAACTGTGCATCTGAAAGACTGGCTATTTCTTCATCACTTAGGTCTATCGGTTCTGGGGCTCTGAGTTGTTCTAGAGCCATTTTTGGTTTATTCGTGCTGTTTAATGAGCGGAGCGAAGCCTTAGTTGTTTACCAGGACGGGGCGACCCAGGTCGCTGGTTTGTGACGCTGTGTGTGGGGGCGGGGTCAGAGAGGGAGCCACGGCGTTCCTCTCCGCTAGCCCAGCGCACCCAGTCACTCAAACGCCTCGGGCTTGCTTATCCGATCCTAATTTTGCGAGCCTGCTGCACAGCGTGGGTTTCCCTTTTCACTGGTTTCTCCGCACGTAAATGCGCGCGACTGAGCGACCCACCGCGCCTATTCCCTGTGCGCTCCGGCAGCCAGCTCACTGGCGATCAGCCCTCGGTCGCCTGCGCGCCCCGCGCACCGCCCCGGGAATTTTTTCTTGCGAACCTGCTCTGCTTCTGGCCTCGCTCCTCGTACCAGTCCAGCCGAGTATCTAGTTGTCCTTTGGACTCCGTATTGTCGATTTTCCGTGTGGCTTGGTTGTGACTGCTGTTAAAAATAGTTGTTCTTAGATTTGGTTGTGCACAGAGGCGAGGTGGACCCTCCACCTACTTCTCCATCTTGGCGGAAGTCTTCCTTAAATGTTTTGTAGAATTCGCCTGTGAAACAATCTGGTTCTGGGCTTTTGTGCTTTGGCCTGCCTTTTGAACCAACAATTCCACTGCTAGAATTATATCCTAAGAACCCTAAAACACCCATTCAAAAGAACCTATGCACCCCAATGTTCATAGCATCACAATTTACAATAGCCAAGAGTTGGAAGCAGCCTAGGTGCCTGTCAGTAAATGAATGGATTAAAAAATTATGGTACATATACATGATGGAATTTTATGCAGCAAAAAGAAAGAAGGAGTTCCTACCCTTTGAAACAGCATGGTTGGAAATGGAAAACATTATGCTGAGTGAAATAAGCCAGGCATTGAAAGACAAATACCAAATGATCTCACCTTTAACAGGAAGCTAAACAACAAAACAAACAAGCAAGCAAAATACAACCAAAGACAATGAAATTGAGAACAGGGGGACAATGAACAGGGGGACAGTGACCAGAAGGGAAGAAATTTCAGGGGAAAAAGAGGAAGGATTTACAGGAACTAGTATAAAGGATATATGGACAACAACTAAGGTGGGTGGAAATGGGAGGGAGGTGGGGACCACAGGGGGATGGGCTGAGATGGGAGTAAAAGACAGAAAACTGTACTTGAACAAGAATTAAATAGAAAAAAAAAAGAAGAAAGAAATTGCAACATGGATGCACTGACCTTGGTCCTGAAATGTGGCTGAGATTGTGTGTATGGTAGGGAGAAGGATTCCAGGCTGGTGAGATGGAAACATGTGAAATGAAAGTGAAAGAAATACTCCCATGTTTGGTGGAATTCACAGCTGGGGATAAAACATGTTTGGGTTTGAGGAGAAGATAGTGAATTCTGTTTGGAAATGACAGTTCATGGTAACTGTAGAATATCATGACAGGATTCAGAATTTCTTTTTTTTTTAAATTACATCTTATTGATTATGCTATTATAGTTGTCCTCATTTTCCCCCCTTTGTCTCCCTCCAGCCAGCAACCTCCACTCCCTCAGGCAATCACCACATCATTGTTCATGTTCATTAATTATGTCTATAAATTCTTTGGCTTCTCCATTTCCAATATTATACTTTAAATCCCCATGGCTATTCTGTAACTACCTATTTGTACTTCTTAATGCCCTCACCTCTTCATCCATTCCCCCAAGCACTCCTCCCATCTGGTAACCATCAAAATACTCTCTGTATCTATGATTCTGTCTCTGTTCTTATATGCTTAGTTTTATTTTTAGATTCAGTTGTTGATAGATATGTATTTATTGCCACCTTTTTGTTTATAGTTTTTATCTTCTTATTTTTCTTCAATAAGTCCCTTTAACATTTCATATAATAATGGTTTAGTGATGATGAACTCCTTTAGTTTTTTCTTGTCTTGGGGGTTCTTCATCTGCTCTTCCATTCTGAATGATAGCTTTAATGGGTAGAACAATCTTGGCTGTATGTCCTTGCTTTTCATGACTTTGAATATGTCTTGCCAATCCCTTCTAGCCTGCAAAGTTTCTTTTTAGAAATCGACTAACAGACTTATGGGAACTCCCCTGCAGGTAACTAACTGCTTTTCTCTTTCTAGTTTTAAGATTCTCCCTTTATCTTTAACCTTTAGCATTTTAATTATGATGTGTCTTAGAGTAAACCTCTTTGCGTCATCTTATTTGGGACTCTCTGTGCTTCCTAGATCTGAGTATCTATTTCTCTCACTAACTTAAGAAAGTTGTCTTTCATTATTGCTTCAAATAGATTTCCGATTTCATGGTCTTTCTCTTTTTCTTCTGGTATCCCTATGATGTGAACATTGGAACACTTGATATTGTCCCAGAGCCTACTTACATTATCCTCCTTTTTTTGATACTTTTCTTCCTTGTTGTCCTGATAGCTTTTTTTTTTCTGCTTCCCTGTGTTCCAAATCATTGATTTGATTCTTGGCTTTATCCACTCTACTCTTGTTTTCTTGTATATTGTTCTTTATTTCAATTAGTGTGTCCTTCATTTCTGAGTGGATTTTTTTATGTTGTTGACATCCTCATAAGTTTTTTGAACATCCTTCTAACCAGTGTTTTGAACTCTGCATCTGATAAATTGCTTATCTTCATTTTGTTTAATTCTTTTTCTGGAGCTTTGAGATCTGTTCTTTCATTTGGGCTGTTTCTTTGTCTCCTCATTTTGGCAGCCTGCCTGTGTTTTAAGTAGAGCTGCTATGACTCCCCTTATTGGTAGTGTGGCCTAATGTGGTAGGTGTCCTGTGGCACAGATTCCCCAATCACCCAAGCTGGGAACTTGAAGTGCACCTACTGCATGGTCTGACTACACCCTCATCTGTAGTTGAGCCTTGATCATTGTTGGCAGGTTAATGGGAGGGATTTACCCAAAGAAGTCAGCTGCAATGATTGTCTGAGACCACTTACCATCAATCTGTGACATCTGTAGAGGATCATCTATACAGGAACAGGGTGGTGGTGCTCTAATGTGGTCTGTAGCTATCCACTGGGTGCTCAGGCTCTGGGGTTTCCCAAGCTATGCAGGCCAAAGTAGCCCCCACCTGTGTTATGCCTCAGGGCCACCCTGCATGAGCTACAAAGCAATCTGCAGATGGCTGCTACTGGTGCTGGGCTTGGAGGTTCCCAGGCAAAGCCAAGCTTTGAACCTAGGCTGGTTGTTGCTAGTGCCAAGGCCTGTAGCCTCTTAGTAAGAGTTACAGGGGTTGGGGGATTGCTATGGCTGCCTATTGCTTATTTGGGAGAATTTAGAAAGTTGGGAAGCAAGAGCCAAGACCAGCTATTTACATGGAAAAAACACTGTTAATATTTTGGGTGGGCCTTCAAGTCGTGTGGAGCAGAGTCTCAGGGGATCTCCAGGGCAGGGCAAACAGTGTGAGGCAGGTCTGTGGAATCTCAGATACAGTAGACACAAGCTGGCTCTGTGTTCTCTTGCAGGGGAGGGTTCAGAAAAGGAACAAAGGCCTCTGCCTGCCTTTCTGTCCTGGCAAAAGCTGTCCCCCAGCTCTTGCCTTGACACCACACACTTCAGTTTCTCCCCATATGCTACTGGTGCCTTTCAAGCTACTACCTCGGTGCTGGAGCTCAGAGGGAGTGAGTCTGAATAAGTCCATCTATGGGTTCTTTAAAAGGAACTGCTTGAGACTCTAGAATTTTCTTCCACTAACTCAATTCCTGCTGGTTTTTGCAGCCAGAAGTTATGGAGACTTACCTTCCTGGCACTAGAATCCTAGGATGGGTGGCCAGGCGTGGGCCCGGTATTTCTAGCTCCCAAGATATCCCTCCCAAATTTTTATCCACCACACATGGATACGGGACTAGCCCATTCAGCATCTCTGAATCTCTAGCCCTCCTACCAGTCTGGATGGCTGTAGTTTCTTTAGTTCCATAGTTGTCATACTTCCATTCAATTTGATTTCTGACAGTTTTGAGTGATGGTTGTTCTATAATTCAGCTGTAATTTTGATGTAGTTATGTGAGGAGGTGAGCCATGGTTACCTATGCTTCCATCTACTTTCCAGAATTTCCTGGAAATAAGCACAATGGATTTAAATATATATAGGGGCTATGTATTTTCACAACTGCAACAAAACTCACATGCAAAGAAAAAGGATGAAAGGCAAACTTTCACCTTAAGAAAAATTTAAATAACAATTTTTTCAAAAATAGACTTTTTTTCAAATTTATTAAACTTATACACAATTTCAGTGAAATCTTGGAGTTGTATTAGTTTTTAAAATATCCTGAAGCGGCTTTAATTTAGACAAAAGTCAGCATTAAAATTCAGTATGTGTGTATGTTTATTTCTGTCTGCTTTTGTCTGTATGTAATTCCCAAAGGAGTGAAATTTCTATATTAAACATTCTAGGAAATGTAATATTTTACTGCTGTAGCTATTTATTGCAGGTCAGAAGTTGGTTAAACAAGCAAGTATAAACTCAAAGGAAAGAGGTGTGGTTAATGGGCTGAGAACACACACACACGCTATACATATGCATGTAAATCCTCCTGTAGCATTCATTTCTTGTGCCATGCCTCATGGCCCTTAACTGTATTTTATATTTTGTGTCTTGTTTCCTGTATGAAAGTCCTACTTTCTCTTCTGTGCTAAGTTTCTAGGGGACAAGAAAGATACCACATGTTATTTATTCTTCACAGTGTAATATTAGATTCGCAATAAAAACTTGATTTTTATGGCTCCACTGGTGCTTATTGAACATCACTCTGGGCCAACACAGGCCTAGGAGATCCTTGGAACCAACACACACAAAAACCACACAGTTCTTTTCCTTGAGGAGTTCATGATTTAAAGGGATAAAAACAAAGATCCCATTTCGATAAAATATTGTTAGGTGCTTAATATTCTAATCTTTTTCTGGGCAGACCCCTCAGTTTTGAGTGAGTCTTTGAACTAATGGCCAGGAAGTACTATCTATTCATTGTGAGCTGATGAGGTATTAGACACCATAGGGGCTGATCAAATTTCCAGGAATGTTGGAATGCAAAAAGAAAACAAATGTTCACATATTACATGGAATTATACAAGAGGAACAACAGAATAGTCTAAAGCTTTATCAACTTGATAAGACACTGGGAAGATAAGCAAGGTAATATTCATCAAATGTTTTGAAGTGCTAGTTATTTTTATCAGCCCCATGGACTTTTTCCTTCTCCCCTTCCATTAGTTCTAAACCTTTCTAACTTCAACGGAAATTATTTGTCTTCAGAAGAGCATTTTAATGAGGTTAAATGTTAATATATGCTTCTATGGAAGTACAATTTCTTCCACTATCTTTCTGTCCTTCTTAGAGGGCAGAAATTGTGTCATTTCACATAAATGAAATGCACATTTTGTCACGCTGTTGGCAATGGATGGATTACTTTTAGAACGAAAATGTATGCTTAAAGTCTAGCTGTGACTACAAAATATAGTTAGATTAAAAAAATCAAAACATGGGTAACTAAAGAGATTTGTGTTTTAAAGTGGTCACCAGGGAAGATGGTAAAGTCTACTCTCCCAAAGATGTTGACAATACTCCAAATATTTTGATTCTCCTCACTTGGAACTGCTTTCAGAAGCACTTTTACAAACTTTATTAAGAGCTGGAGTGTCACCTGGCCAGTGTGGCTCATTTGGCTGGGGCATCATCCCATAGACAAAAAGATTGTGGGTTTGATTCCCAGTCAGGGCACACAGGTTGCCGGTTTGATCCCGTTGGGGTGCATATGATAAGGCAACCAAATAAATGTTTCTTTCTCTCTCCTCTTCTCTCTCTCTCTCCCTTCCTCTTTTTCTAAAAGCAATAAAAAATGTCCTTGGGTAAGAATAAATTTAAAAACGGTCATATCTTATATATGGAAAAGAGCATAAGAGATCAACAGTGGGAAACATGCCCAAAGGGACCTGTCTGTATTGGTGTGTGATAGACTCGGAGAGTTAATGAGTTTGAAGCTCATTGCAATAATATGAAGCAAACCATACCAATGTGGTGCACACCCACATAAACTTAAGAAAATTTCAAACACAAACATTGAAATGTTACAGAGGATTTTAAATTTTAGATTGTCTTTTATATTTGGTTGCTTGGGGAAAAAATCAAAACTGATTGGAAGACTTTTACTGAGGAAGGAAAGGAAAACAGAAAGAATAAAACCAAACACACAGACACACACCCCTCTCCTTTTTCCCCAAAGTATTTTAATTAAATACTCTGAAAAACCTACTCTGGATTCCCCACCCTCACCCTGAGCTAGTTTCCTTCTTTCTTCCACCACATTTCTGGAATTGAAAACAAGAAATTTTTGGTTACTTTCCAGTTTTAAAAAAATATTAACCTGAGTTTTTGCCAGTACAAAAACTAGATAACAGACAGCTGAAATATAAAGTTGGCTGAATAGTCACAGACTTTTATTGCTTTCTTTACCTCATGCATCTATTTAAGGCTCATATTGGTTTGCTAAGACTTCTGTAACAAAGTGCCACAGATGTGTGCCTTATACGACAGAAACTTATTGTCTCACAGTTCTGTAGGCTATGGCAGGGTTGGTTCTTATTGAAGGCTGGGAAGAAGAGTCTGTCCGATGCTTCTCTCCCAGCTTCTAGTGGTTTGCTGTCAATTTTTGGTGTTCCTTGGTCAGTCTCTACTATCACCCTGCTCTCTACCATAATGTTCACTCGGCATTCTTCCTGTGCACATGCTTGTCTCCACATTTCCCCCTTTTTAAGGAAACCAGTCTTATTGGTTAGTGTCTACTCTAAGGACCTCATTTTAACTTGATTACTTCTGTAAAGACTATCTCTAAATAAAATCACATTCCAAGGTGCTCTGAGTTAAGACTTCATATAAATTTTGGGAAAACAGTCCAACCCATAACAAGTCTAAACTGAAGCTACACAGAGCAATGAGAAGGTGGGGAAAAACAAGCCTGAAAGTCTGACGTTTGACACTATACCACGTATGAAGAGGAAGTAATTTCTTTCCATAAATTGGCATACTTATAAGGGTCTGGGGTAAGACATCTTCATCATATTCATCTCAGTTAGATTTCCATAACACTTTACCTGTACCAACCTTTTGATACTCACAATTTTATGGCTTGTATTATATAGTTCCTCATGTACATGATTTATTTCTCCCGTAAACTGTAGCCTTGCTAGTGTGACTCAGTTTGGGCTGATGGGACTGTAGCATTATCCCATCAGCCCAAAGGCTGATTTCCAGTTAGGGCACATATCTAGGTTTTAGGTTCAGTCCCTGGTCTGGATGCATATGATCTCTGGTTAGGGCATGTACAGGAGGCATCAAGTTGATGTTTATCTCCACATCAATGTTTCTTTCCCCTTCTCTCTCTCTAAAAGCAATGAAAAAAAGTCCTCAGGTGAAAATAATATAAATAAATGAATAATAAATAAATAAAACATTAAACTCTTTGAAAGCAGTATCTAAATCATATTTGTTACTACTCCTAGACCCACTCATAGTAGATACCGCATAAGCAATTGATCTATGAATGACCATCTAGGATTTATAGTTGCAGAGTTCAAGAAGTATACAAACTCAATGTTAAACAATCTACCAGTCAGGATGTTAGGCTGTGCTACAGGGTAAAACAACTTCAAATTCTTACTGATTTGATACAACAAAGTTTTTTCTTGCTTAGAAAAAAATCTTCTGCAGATCCAGGCAATTCTCCAAAGTTATCATATTCGATGTGGGAGCAAAGTGTCTCAGGCAACTCAACATGAAGCTTTAGGGTTTTCTTTGGCCGGGATGGAGATCAAGGAGAAGCCAGAGGTCAGTCCTAAATGCTTCAACTGAAAAGTGACACACGTGATTATGCTCTCAGCCTGTAGGCAAAACTAACCACATGACCCTTCCCAACTGCAAGGGGGGGGCTAAGAAGCATTGTTTTCCATGTGTCAGGAAGTGGAGGAGGTCTAGAAATGCTGCTGAACACTAGTAATATCTATTTAGACACTTTATTTCTAAAAATGTGTTTTATATTAATATTGTGCTTTATACAGTATTTATTGAGCCCTAACTACGTGTCAGGCAATGTTCTAAATGCTTGTGGTCTGTCATAAAAAGGAGAGTAGAGGCTACATGCCATGGTGGGGCAATGATAGCAAAGGAGTGACCAAATAAATAAATGAGATATTTGCATACAGTAATAAATGCTATAGAGAAAATAGGATAATGTGGTGGAGAATAAGCTCTCTGTAACAGTAGTAGCAGTATGTTCTGAGATCTTAGTATTCCATTAGAAAGTTAGTGCATATTTTAATTTTCCCATATAGTTAAAAATATAATAGTCATTCTTACATTCTACTATATTAATTAAAACCCAACTGAAATGAACCTTTAAACTTCTGAAATTTGGGATCCTTCGACACATGTTTAGGTATTAAAATCAAGTAATAAGAAAATTAGTTCACACAGAATTGTTATAAAAAGAAAATAATTAAAAAATGGAAACATAAATACTTTTTTGATGTATAATAAACCACCCAAAACTTAGTGGTTTAAAACAACAGCAACTCATGATTCTGCAATTTGGGCAAAACTTGATAAGGACAATTCATCTGTGCTCCATGTCTTTTGGGTTGAAATCCAAGAGGTCTTCCTCATTTTTAACTAATGAGTTAGTTGGATAATTGTTCTTGCAGAAGTTATTCTTTATCTCTTTGTGGTCTCTTGAAGTGGATTGCTTGGGCTTCACCACATTATGACAGCTGGGTTTCAAGATGTCGAATTCCAAAAGCACAAGCCCAATACTAGGTGCTTATCAAGGCTTTTCTTACATCATAGTTGCTAATGTCCCACTGACCAAAGCTTCACATGGTCAAGCCCAGAATTAATCTGGGAGGCAACTACACTAGTGCACGATTCCCTGGGAGTTAACAAATTATTTCTATCATTGATCATTGTCAACTCTCTGAACTCCAATAAGTCTCATTCTTCCTGTGGGGATAATCCATTGCACCCTTTCTGAGACTGCCAAATTCTCATTTCATTATAGCATCAGGCTCAAGTTTGAAGTCTAGAATTCCATCATCTAAGTCATGTCCAGGGAGAAAAAGGCTTCATAGGTATGACTGCTTTAAATATGAATACTTGTAAAGTGAATAGATAAGTTCTTTCCCTCCTCTGCCAACCAACAACATAATGGTGGAACAAGAGAAAAACTGCAGTGAAAGCACCCATTCAAAAAGTGGAAAGTGGAAGAAATATAGCAATCATTAGTGTTACCAGACTAAAAGATTTATTCATTCATCTGCAAGCATCAAAGTCCAATCAAATGTGAACAGGAATTTGCAGCAAAGTAGAGGTTTTTTAATTGAGAAAATGGCACCAATTCTGGAGTCCCAGGTAAGCTAGTGCTAAAACACCTAGCTACCCAATGGCATCCAGGGGATGGGTTATACGGGGGAAAATCATTAGTTATGGTGACTAAATGAGTAGGGGTCATGGGCTCTACTGAATGGTCGGAGCTAGGGTAGGGAGTAGGTGACACATTGTATCAGGTTCTGATATCAGCCATGGCATTGTTCTGATTGGTTTCATGAGAGTGTGGTCTACCAAGTGGTTTGCTTGGGCCTGGGGCTGAAACACAGCTGAAGTCCAGATGTTATCTTTAGCTTGACCTAAACTGTTTTTGTGGTCAACAGATGACCTGAGGCTATGTTCTTAAGACAGTTTGATACTGACTAGAATCTGATGTCCTAAGGGCTCAATGATTGAGGAAGGGAGTATATGAACAGAAAAGAGAAAGGGTCATGTTGAAGAAGTGGAAATGTATTGTGGACTGCTCTGCCTGGTTTCAGGAATAGGAGTGGCACTGAATTTTCCCCCCATACGAATATTAAGAGTGGAGGTTTTGGAGAAGTTTATCAGAAGGTAAATGAATATTAAGATGGCCTACAAAATCAGCGAGTGCACACTGAAATTTTAAAGATTGACTATAAAGTTGCTGTAGATGCACTTGGGTGAGTGGAACATGTATAACAGCTGGGTTGTGGCCAAAAAGCTGAACAACTCTATCACAGCCTTTAATAATAAGCTGACATAGCACAGTAATATAGGTGGTAATAGTGCACTGGGGTTGATGGGATAAAAATAATCATTCGATCATTTCTAAATTGGGTGTCAGCTGCCCTATCAACACAGTAGGCGTCTTCAATGTGGGAAAGAAAAAGAGCCTGACAGGAAGTTGTCTGTCTACCCTAGTAAGTTGCCTAGAAGAAAGGTATTGGTTAACTAAATCTAATTCCTGTCTGGCCTGGTCACTTAAGGATCCAGGAGAATTTAAGTCTGGATGTCCTTTAAGGGTATTGAATAGGTTAGTTAACTTCCCAGTGGTGATCCCCAAACTGGGACAGATCCAGTTAATGGTGCCTAAGAGCTCTTGTAAGATATTAAGTGTTAAAGGGTCTGGTACTTGGATCTAAACTATTTGAAGCCTAACAGTAAAGTGAAACAAGACATGTCCTAAATACTGCCATGGCTGACAATGCTGTACCTTCTCTGGGGCTATTACCAGTCCTGCTGAAGAGACATTGCTTTCAAGACAAAGGTAAACTTGCTTTAGCTCTTCCTCAGAGGCTGCAGCAATTAGGATGTCATCCATGGAATGATAAATAATACACTGAGGAAACTGAGTCCACGCTGGCTGAAGGGCCTGATGAACAAAATGTTGGCAGATGGTGGGGGTACTTAACATGCCCTGTGGCAGGACTTTCCACTGGAACCTCTCTAATGGCTGAGAGTTATTAAGTACCAGGACTGAGAAGGCAAACCTCTCTCAGTCCTTCTTGGATGGGATAAAAATAATCATTCGATCATTTGAATCACTCAACTATTCAAGAGAATGGTAAAGAAGCAGTCTTTTAGATCAATGACAATAAGAGGCCATTCCTTAGGTATGCACTTTGGATTTGGAACTCCTGGCCGAAGGGCTCACATGGATTGTAAGATTTCATTAATTTTCCTAAGGCCATGTATGAGTCTCCATTTCCCTGTTTTCTTGGGAACTATGAAAATAAGAGTATTCCACCGGCTACTGGATGGTTCTATGTGCCCTAACTCTAGTTGTTGTACAAGCTCTTGAAGTTTTTCTAGCCTCTCCTTCTTCAGCGGCCACTGATTAACCCACGCAGGTGTATCACACAACCAAGTGAGGGATAAAGGAGAAGCCTGGACAGTGGCCACTAAGGAAAAGGTGGCAGGGTGATTCACATTCCCCACTGAGTGAGGAGGTCCCTGCTGGGGCGCTAGATGTGGGGGCGACTCTCCTTGCGAGTCCCCCCTGTGAGCCACGGATGAGAATAAACATGACTGAGACATGATGTGATCTGCTTAGGGAGGAGAGGTGGCCAGTTTCCCAGAGGAAAAAGGCCTTGAGTGTGGCCAGTTTCTCAGGGGAAAAATGGGTTCAGCCCCTTCCTCCAAGGGCTTTTATTGGGTTGTAATACACAGGAATACAGGGCAGCAAGGATCAAACAGTAGATAACATTTCAAAGAAATCTAAGGGCTTAGTCCGAGTCAGAGTCTGTCAGGAAGAAGAGAGTTTTAGAGTTTCCCGCTTGAACCCTTAACATATAAATGAAAGCACTCTTAGCAGAACAGATTTCACAGGTTTATCAGGAAGTCTTTGTGAAGCCAGATTTTTCCCCAGGACACGCTCTAGCAAGGCAAGGAGCTGCACCCCTCCCCAACAGGTATTCAGGCTTAAGGGGATCTCCCAGAGGACATGGGGACTCAGGCTTTGTCAGTGGTGGTGGGAGGTGAGAATCCATTGCTCCCTCTTTGTCACAGCCTCCCAAGACCTTCCATGATGGCCTCCCATGTGATCGAGACTGGCTTAGGTTGCCCTCTGTTGTGAGGAGTCTTACCCATCAAAAACTTCTGGCCATGCTTTGGGGGCAGGGAGGAAACTGAGGCAGCGAGGAAACTGAGGCAGCATTTGCTACCAGAGACAAGCTTTGTCTCGTGCGGCTCGCATTTCAAAGGTCATCCTTAGCCATGGGGGTAGAGAGTTACGATTCCTGAAACCAGGCAGAGCGATCCACAACAGAAATGGAGTTTCTGTATGGTTATACTAGTCCTTAGCAAATCTGAAATCTCATTTGGTACATGTTACCAGTTTCTTAGTTAGTCCTGATGTCTGGTAGTGGTTCCCTGTGGACCATGATTGCAATGAGTCATGTTTGTAGTCTTTATCCTGATCATGGGAGGTTAAGAGCACTTTTCATTTTGAAATTCAAATTTTATTTTGAAATGTCTGTCCCTTTTAGTCCAATCTGGCAATGTTTGTTATAATATAATTTTCTAAAAACTTTGTGAGCTTATTATAAAGCTTATTATAAGTTCACTTCATTTGACATTAGCTTTGTCATACCCATAAAGCTATTAAAGACAGAACCCTTTCTAATTTTACTTGCAATTCAGGGTACTGTGGGATATCATCTTACTACACTTACCATTCCTTACTATCCTTAGAAGTCTTTTTTCCTTGCTCTAACTGAGACAGTCAGTGAGTCTTGATAATTCTTAGAAGTCCTTTTATTTAGCCAAAAGTTTACGAGGCTGTGCCCTAAGTTTTTCCAAGTTGTCATTAAAAACATCCTTGATTTGATGTTTACTTTAGGGCCACCTCTTACTGGTAATACCCTATATTAGATGTTTTCCTTGAGACAATTTTTTACTTTAAGAATATTTTCTGCTCTGGCAGAATGACTCAGTTGGAACATCAACCTCAGTTGGAGCATCAACCTGATGTGCCAAGTAGTGGGTTCAGCCTGAATCAGTGGGTGCATAGATGAGTGGAGCCACAGATTGATGTCTCTCTCTCCCTCTACACCTTCCTCACTCTCTCAAAAATCAATTGATAAAGTTAAAAAAACTCTGACTCCAAACTCCAAAACTTAAAAAGGAAGGAATATTTCCCAAGACGCAGTGAAGATGAGAAATTGTTCTATGGTTGAATCCTAAAGCCCTTTTCATTTTCTCTAAATTCTGTTTCAAAACTGGACAGTTCATTCTTTTTTAATTAAATCATTTTTATTGTTATTCTAGTAGAGTTGTCCCAATTTTCCCCCTTTGCCCTCCTCTGCCTATCCCTCCCTCCAGTCCCACAGTCAATTCCCACACTGAAGAAACTGGACAAAGACCATGTATGAATGACCCACACACATGGACAACAGTGAACAGTTAATTCTTTAACTCACTTACTCTTCCCCTAACATATATGAAGCAACTAAAATATGTCAGGTGCTACTTTGAACATTCTGCCATGGATCCTGAGCTGGATCCACAAGTTAAATATCTTTTCTATTTTCCATGTTATTGTATGTGACAGTTTTGCTAATTAAGCTGCACATATATAATTTGGGCTTTCTCTTTTCCAACTTCCAGAAACAATTTCCTTAGTGCCATTCTACCACTAAGAGCCTTCCTGGGGTTTTTTCAGGCTTCTGCCCAATGCACAATTCAACATGCCACAGGTTTTAGGTTTTTGGTGCAGTAGTACTCCACTTCTGGGTATCGGTTTCCAATTTTCAAGATACCTCAAGGGACTATTTTACTAATTGTTCTGCCAGTACATAACTGAGGTACCCATTTCTACAGCTTCCAATAGCTATCGCTCCAATGCCCTTCCATTCCCTGCTAAGACAAAAACACAAACCAAAACCTCTTCCAAGTTATTTCCTTAGGGCAATAAGTACACATTTAATTCTATCCTCTATATCCTCTGAATTAACAGTTACAGCCCTGAAACTCAAAAGTTGCAGTTATTACAATGTCTCAACTGTGAAATATTCAGTTTCTTAGATTTAACTTGCAACCAACAATTTCCTTCTTCTCTCTTTCTTTCTCTCCTTTCTTTTCCTTCCTCCCTCCCTCCCTCCCTCCCTCCCTCCCTCCCTTCCTTCCTTCCTTCCTTCCTTCCTTCCTTCTCTTCTTATATTCATTCATTCATAAAACATTTACTGAGTGCTTCATATGAGCCAGACACATAGTATTTGGCATTAGAGTACTGAAATAAAAGAATTTGTTTGCTTACATAAAGCTTATATTCTAGAAAAAAGTTCTTTCTTAGTTCTTCTAAAAATAAAACAAACCAGAAAACCCATTTGGTTATTTAATAGCCCAAGAGAAAGTATTAAAGTGAGAAAATTGTTTTGATTTACCTCTTTTCACTTGTTGGTGAACTACCCACTTTTGGAAATTCTCTTCCTGAAGTTGACTGTTCTTGCATTTCTTCTTAGGCAGTCTTTGTTCTCTGCTTGGTTTCTACCAGGAGCAGCCCTAGGATCTATCTGTCTATGGTTTTCCTGCCTTCTATACACTAATACGTACATCTCTACCTTCTCTGATTACTTCAAGGCCTTGCTTTTGACTCAGGTTCTCTAGACTCAATTTTAGTAATAGGATATCAAGTAGTTATTGCTTTCCTGGGTAAAATAGTAACATTCAGATAGAAATTTTCTGCAAATGTAATTACTACAACACAAAGAGTGCCTGAAATTATGCCTGGGTTTGTGATGGAGATAGGAAGGAGTAAGTAGGCCTCTCAAACTTCCTTAAACTGCTCTGGCATCTTCATATGGTTTCTGGACCTTCTGAAATTCTCCAGAGGAGTCAGGCCTGTGCTGAAGAAGGATGGGTAGTACCAGTAGCTGTGCAATTTAATTTATCCATTTTTTCCAAACTACAAAGTTTGCAATATATACTGGCTTCATACCTTTACTATGGAAAACACTTTGTGGGTCCTCAAGTTGCTGAAGGAATCTGGTAAGTCAAGTGGTAACATTTCTACCTCGTAGCCACCAGAACCTTCACCACCTGTGCAGGAAACTTTGTGACCGACATTTGCTTTTCATATTTACTTGAAAGAAATCTATGTTAATTTATCTCTTCTGAATATTTAACATCTGAGAAAGACTTCCAACCTCACCCTCTGTTTTCCCTAGTGTAATTTTCTTTTATGATTGTTTATACCATAGTCTGCAACATCTGGCCTGGATATCAGAAGGGATGGTAAGACAGTGAGTGTGATCCACTTGCAGGGTTTTTAGCTCCTCACTCACTTTTTTTATCTGTGAGGATTAAACAGAGGTATCTGAACCTCACAAAGACAGTTCAGCCACAGGAGGTGGTCCAGAGCTTGGCTCCAGTGAGGAGAGAACAGAGGCTGCTGGAGTCCTGCTCTGCCTCTTGTCACCTGGGGAACCTGTCAGGTGTGGAAATTGCTACATTTTTTAAAAACATAGAAGGGGTGGGCTGGGATGGGAGAAATAAACAGAAAACTACTTGAAAAATAACTTAATAAAAATTAAAAAAAATAATGCATTCAGAATTGGCAGGGAGTAGAAGTGTCTCATTCTCAAATGAGAATTGAAATTAAGCAATTGTATTACTTTTTAAGGCCGAGAATAAGCATTGAAGAGTAAAACCAGGAATAAGTTTGTAAAATAGATAATTGCTAACAGAAATAATGCTTGTAAACATAAAACTGATTAATTTTTTTAAAAAGAGCAATGAAAGGCAATGACATGTTCTATGCCATTAAAAAAAAAAACATAGAATGCTTTCAAGTGGGGGAATAATGGCAAAGACACACCCAACATCTTCAAACAATAGTTTTTTAATGTATAAAATGCAGGTTAGAACATCTGCCCAGATTTCCCAAATAGAAATTATATTTAGTTCTGACTACCCTGGGAATGGAGATGTTCATAATTTCTGAGAGCTTTTCTGCAAACCCAAACAAAAATATATTCCTGAGGGGGTCTACCTGACCTTATAACTTTGTTAGAGTTGCTGTTGGTGGTCAAGTGAGGTTGTTTTTCTGTGCTTCTTAAAGACCAAGATGAAACCCAGAGACAGAGAGAGATGTTACTTTGTGCCTTTGTTGCTCTTTATTCCCCCCTCCTCTCTTTGTAGGAATAAAAATAGAATCTAAAAGTGCTTCTTTTCTCTGGGGGTAGTTAGGTGTGAAACAGTTTAAACCCATCATCTAAACAGTTACGACAAAGCCACTTCTTTTTTCAGGGCAGGAAGGTATAATCCTATTATCTTTGTGTAGTTATCAGCACCACTTGAAATTCCAATTAGTGCAGCTAATCACCATGGGCTCCTCTGGTACTTAGCTGGCAAAGAGCTAAGTCTAATTAATTCTTTGGAGTGGTGGGTAAATGGCATTTGTTTTACTCCTTTAGACACATTTTCTAAGTAAAAGTCTGATTTGAGGCTTGTTTTATTGCAAAGGGACAATTTATAAAAGGGAACAAAAAATTAATTCTGTGTAAAACTAACAGAATAAGATCTTAAGTGATCTTGTCAAATCTGAGGAGGTAGGTGACTTGATGGCTAGTCAAAGGCATATTTCTCATCCATTTGTGGTTTAAAAAATAGGTCTATAAAATGAAAGAGGCATTATTTATTTAAACTCAGATTTGTAAAGAAAATCATTTCCATTCGACTCATTAACAATAATTCTTTGCTTAGAAACAGGATAAAGTATTAATCACCTGGGACTCTGGGCTTAATTCCAGTGGCTTAGAGCCAGTGGTCTATGGCAAATCCATTATAACCACCTGGGTGATCTCCAGGCAAAATCATACCTTCCCCTGTGGCCAGTATGAATTTTAAGAGGAAACTAGGATTTAGCAGTCTGTTCTTTCATGCAGAACTTATTTATTAGCATTCACCCCCCGCCCTGGCCAAATTCAGAATCCCACTAGCTTGTGTCCTAGTGAGGTCCTGGAGTTGATTTGGATGTGGGTCAGATTCTCATGAGGAAACCAGGCTTGACCACGTACCCAGCGTTGAGCAACGTGGTCTACCTGTACCTTAGAGGAAGAGGTAAATGTGCTTATCACTTAGTTAACCCACTATGACCACTACAAACTCCATTCTGATGCTTATTGTCCCCTTGCCCTTCATGTCTAAAGAAAAGTGCCGTGATATTACTATTAACCCAAGGAGTGAGGGTCTGATTTTCTTTCAAGACTGTCTCTCTCCATAGGCCTGATGGTTGCCTAGAATTTTCTTTCAGAGTAACTTGTGTATAATTAAGCAATTGTTTTATTCTCCCTACTTCTCTTGAACAAACCCCATGTTTGCAAAGATTACCACATTTTCTAAACCAGAAAAGGCCATGGAGAAGAATAATAAACCTCAAAGAGTTGCAAATTTCTTTGGTTTTGAACTGAAGCGTTTGGCTGGGCACTGGTCTGGGTAAAGGGGACACATTAAGTCCAGAATTCTGTGTTTAATTTTTGGGAATATGAAAGAGCTGACTGTTTACTTGGGAAGGGATTTGAAACCTTTGTCAGGCTTTTTGAGTATTTCAGATAAAGGCAACCGTAGCACCATTCCTTAGGCGAAGTAGTTCTGCCAACATCTCCCTTTGGAATGAAGAGCGGCTCCCCAGCGTGTAAGTATTATTCTGTATAATTATGGATATTTTTCCTTCCAAAAATATTTTTTTCTAGAAGCTGCTGTTTCAAAGGCTTTCAATTCTGTGTGTCATTATCAAATAATCTTTTTGGTACTTGATGTTTATTATTGGATTGCAACAACGATGAAGCTCTGGGGGGCTTTGTCTCCTTTGGTATGCTAATTAGCCAGTTTCCTTTTGATCTTTTTCTAACTAAAAAGAGTGAAAAGCTATCTTGGTAGGGAATCTTGGTGCTGTACATTCATCCCCTCATCTCCATAATCTGAGGATCAGAGGAAGGCAACAATTTCACTGCTGAATGAGAGCTTCTGGAGGCTTTAGTTAGAGCTCACTGCTGCCAAATAATCCTGCAGGCGTTTAGAGGTGGGCACAGGGGACGAAGATGCAGGGGAGGTGGAGGAGGCACAGATATTTCATGCAGCCAAGTAAGCTCAGTCGCTTTTATTTTCCCAAGCATTCGATCCATGCAGATACATGTCATTTTGCCTAATTTTTAATTTTTAGATTTCTTTCACCTAGTAATGTGTTTTTAGTGACATGACTGAATACTTAGTTTGAGGAAAACGGCCCGAATAATCGGAAAACCTACATAGCTAACAAAATCTGTCAGATGACAAAGTCTTCTTTCAAGACACAGTAAACTCAGATACGATGTGTGAAGAGCCACTAGGGAGAATGCTGTGGCTCTCATGGATTGGATGCACACATTTGTGTGTAAGAATATATGTGGGAATGGTTGGAAAAAAGAAGTTATTAGATTTTTAGTTTGCTTACTGAGTTGTCTCATACAGTTGTGTATATTCACCTTTTAATTAAGATCTAAAGATTTAGGATGAAGTCTGGGAAGTTGAATGAGAAATTTCATGAACAATATCATCTAACTTCTATTAAGAATGTTCTGAGAGAGCAGCGCTCATCAGGAGAACCAAGCAAACTATTAATTATGTATTCTAGTCACAAGAATTATACTCAGCTCATATAAACATGCACACACTACACACACACTAGGTTGAACCATATGAATGCACTGTTTTTGCAAATGAAAAGCAATTTCATATGCTTCACTTTAATACAAGCTACTGTTTGAGAGGTATGCTTATAAGGTAATCATGTACTTAAGTAAATTATTTTAATAATGTGTTTTAAAAAAAGACAGAGATAGCCCTGGCTGGTGTGGCTCAGTGGATTGAGTGCCAGTGTGTGAACCAAAGAATCATAGGTTTGATTTCCAATCAGGGCACATGCCTGGGTTGTGGGCCAGGTTCTCAGTAGGGGGTGCACAAGAGGCAACCATACATTGATGTTTCGCTCCCTCTTTTTCTCCCTCCCTTTTTCTCTCTCTAAAAAAATAAATAAAATCTTTTTAAAAAGAGTACTGACTCGTTTAAAGTCATCCTAAGAGTAGTCTGATCCAAAAAGTGCTGTCGTGGCTCAGGACATTTTTCTAATAGTCCTAAACCTGAGGGCTCTCACTTCCTCAATGTTTGAAAAGCAATCTGTACCATTGGCAGATGGGCTTGAATTTTGGAAATAAACTCATTCAGAATCACCTCTTGTGAGTAAAATAATTTATACCAAATAAAACTATGTTGAACTTTCTTTTAAATAAGTAAAATTTGAGTATAGAAAACTCAATAATTACCTTTGGTGTCATATCAGTCACCAGAGCCATTTAATTTCCCATTGAGAAGATACCTTAGACATTGGTTGGTCCAACAGTCCTCAAACTTTACTGACTATAAAAATCCTCAGGGGAATTATTTATACTGTAATTTTGGCACTTTGCAATACAGAGTCTGATTTATTGATTTAAGAAGAGACCCAGAAATCCACATTTGTAATATTGCCGTCAGATGATTCTGACACAGGAGGTTGTTGACCATACTTGGACTTGCTCTTCTTGTCTATGGAGACCCACGCGGATGTTCGGTGACGCACTGAAAGGTGCTCTGCTGCAGAGGCCAGCCCAGAAGCAGAACCCCGGTTCTCCTGGATGCCCGGGTGAGCCTCAGAAAGGGATTTTCCCCCTCTAAGTCCCAGTTTGATACTTACAGACTAAATGGCATTCAATCACTTTTAAAACCTGTAAGATTTTTTCTCATTTGTAAAGTTGGGGTGATATTAAAACCAGATCAAGGTGTTGTATCCATGTAACTTGCTTACTGCAAGGCCTGGCAGATAGTTATTTCCCAATAAACATTAGCTCCTGTTTTCTATCTGAAGTCCCATTATGGATGGCTCTTTCCTGTGTAACTGTGTCCTTTCCTGTGCTTTCCCCTTTTCATGGCTCCTCTCATCCTACCTCCATTTTATGGGTATTTCTGATTGGTATTCCTCCCCCATGACTTTGGTCACATCTTGGTTCTTGGTACTGCCACCAGACTAGAAAGTCCTTATTGAAAGGTAGCAATCAGCTATAATTCTCTGGAATCCTCCTTGAGAGGAACAGGTGGGTCTTTTCACATTTTGCATTTATGCTTAATTAACCCCTAACTACAGCCCTACTGGCTTGTTATTATTGCCAAAAAACCCCACCCCCAAACCCCTTTAAATGTGAAGCCAAAGTGTACAGGCACTGAAAGGATCAGCACAAAAATTCCCTCTTCATGTTGGATGAGTGGAGGGCAAGCAGCAGGCTATGGGGAGGGGCCATCGGAACAGCTGGTGGCAACAGCACTGGTCCACAGGCTCTTCAGACCTGGATCAGAAGCCAGAGGCACTAATGATGGTGCCAGAGGGAGAAAGACAGCATGAGGCATCCATGCAAAGTGCCAGTGAAGTACTTGTATCTCTTCCCCATCTGTTCTGTCACCCCATTCACCTTCCCATTTGCTCACAAATAAATAGGCAATGGGCGACCAAATGCTGCCTGAGCTACCTGATGTTGCTAGTTACTATGGCTGTTTAGAGCCAATTATCTCCACAAAAGCAAAACGTCTTCATATAGCATTCCAAATGGATACTGTTTCGTCTGGGGCAGAGACAAATTGAACACTGTGGCTCAGTTCAAGCTAAAAGGGCTCTTCTTTGGCACAGTTTTCAAAGACCCACTTGTCTTTTTTTCTTTTAATTTTTATTGTAGGTGTACAGATGCTACGATTACTAAAAATTCAGGAAGGATTATTAGGGTGGGGTAATTCTGTATGGATAGATTCGTATGTGTCTTTTCATCTGTGATATATATGTTTATATATATAGTCAGTTTTACAAATCAATCTGATCTTATTCTTAATTTTGAACCCCATAAGTATTTCTCTACTTTTTCTTTCTCAATCTCAATATGGTTAAAGGCTATCACATAAATGTACTATGTAGGACTTCCATGTAATATGATATTCGTTCAAACAAATATTGAGAATCTACTCGATAACTTCATTTATTTAGTACAAATGATTGGACAAAAACCTTTAGGTTAACTCTCTTATCTTTAGTATAAGTGAAATGATACTTACATAAGATGAATTAGCTGTAAATCTGAAATAATTATTTGATTTTCTGGTCAAAGCATTTCAACTGAGAAAAAAGAATAGGCCATGAATAATACATATTTTCTGCTGCTCTGATTAGTGTCTTTGAACAATGGCTCAGCTCTGCCCCCTTATAGGTACAGACTGAGTTTTTGCTCTCCTCTCCAGTGTCACTACAGGAAGGAGCAAAGATAATCTATATGAAAGACATGTGCATGATTTCAGTCTCTTCTGTAAGTGACAGAAGCTTCCACAATGAAGCCACACCCCTAGAGAAAAAAGATGCTCAGAAATGCATATCTGGGCTGTGAAAACACCTGGGAAAGGCTATATTTTCTTGGGCTTACTTCTAATTTCCCCTTCATTTCTCTAGTGAAGGATACCATAATGTGTCATGGCAAACCCCCACAGGCTGAAGTTCATGTTAACACCCACCCCGCCATTCATTCCTTGAGGACAGTGCTAACAGTGGGCACTCAGTATTAAGTGAGACACATAAGGACCTGCCCCTCTGTATGTCAAGCCTAGTTAAGGTGAATCCTGTGGAAAAACAAAAAGGGTCTACTCACTAATTGTAGTATGGGAAGCAACCTCAAGATACTTCAGGACCTAAGAAGTGTTGTTTTTAATAGTCCTAATTTTGTGATTCCAGTTTACTTTTATAAGATTTAAAAATATCACGATAATTTCTCATAGTGTTAAGACCTGCCAGCTAGCCAGCCAGAAATTTGTATTCCTTAGATCCTTACCCATGGCAGCATGTGCTAATATTAAACAAGACTTCAATTTATAGGACTTTTGTTGCTACTGAGAGCTAATATAAAGTCCATCTGGTGACTGAGAGGAAACTTTCTAGGTAGCCCCTTTTCATCATGAGAGCATCAGGTAACAGCTAGCCGTTAGCTGTTCTGGAAATACTCTATTCACTGAGCTGCCTTCCCTGGTTAATTGGAGTGTGTGTGTGTGTGTTTGTGTGTGTGTGTGAGAGAGAGAAAGAAATGGGAAGAATAAATTTGTGAGAGTGTATGGGTCAATATATGTGTGAATATGTTTGCACAGCTGGATGTGAACGTGCATATGTGTGAATATATGTGAGTGTGTCTCTGTGTGTGAATGTGTGTATTCATTATTTAGGCCTATACATACTTTGCTGAAGATTGAGAGACTCTTTGGGAGAAAGTTATTCAAATAATACAGCAGCTGATTAATTTTAGTAAGTCAGTGCATATATAACATGGTTTTGAAATAGGCTTATTGAAAAGAAATAGACATTTTTGTCAATAAACTTTTTTAAAGACTGGGTAACTTTATTGCCCCCTCTTCTTCCTCAGCTGTGTTAAGTCTATGATGAGTCCATCATGGACACTCATTGCCTCTGTGACTGTGTTTTTCATTTCTAGCGCTTCCATTTTATTCTTTTACAGTTTCCATTTTTCTGCTGAAATTATTCATCTGATCTTTTAAAAAATATATTTTATTGATTATGCTATTACAGCTGTCCCATTTCCCCCTTCATTCCCCTCCACCCTGCACAACCCCCTCACCCACATTCCCCTCTTTAGTTCATGTCCATGTGTCATAAGTTCTTTAGCTTCTACATTTCCCACAGTACTCTTGCTCTCCCCATGTCTATTTTCTGCCCACCGTCTATGCTATTTATTCTCTGTACCTTTTCCCCCTCTCTCTTCCTCCCACTCCCCTGTTGCTAACCCTCCATGTGATCTCCATTTCTGTGGTTCTGTTCCTGTTCTACTTGTTCTCTTAATTTGTTTTTGTTTTAGGTGTGGTTGTTAATAACTGTGAGTTTGCTGTCCTTTCACTGTTCATATTTTTATCTTCTTTTTCTTAGATAAGTCCCTTTAACATTTCATATCATAAGGGCTTGGTGATGATGAACTCCTTTAACTTGACCTGATCCAAGAAGCACTTTATCTGCCCTCCCATTGTAAATGAAAGCTTTTCTGGATAGAGCAATCCTGCATGTAGGTCCTTACCTTTCATGACTCTGAAAATTTCTTTCCAGCCCCTTCTTGCCTGTAAGGTCTCTTTTGAGAAATCAGCTGACAGTTTGATGGGAACTCCTTTGTAGGTGACTGTCCCCTTATCTCTTGCTGCTTCTAGGATTCTCTCCTTCATTTTAATCTTGGCTAATGTAATGATGATGTGCCTTGGTGTGCTCCTTCTTGGGTCCAACTTCTTTGGGACTCTCTGAGCTTCCTGGACTTCTTGGAAGTCTATTTCCTTTGCCAGAATGGGGAAGTTCTCCTTTATTATTTGTTCAAATAAGTTTTACACTTGATTGCTTTTCCTCTTCTCCTCCTGGTACCCCTATAATCCAGATGTTGGAACATTTAGAGATGCCTTGGAGGTTCCTAAGCCTCTCCTCATTTATTTGAATTCTTGTTTCTTCATTTTTTTCTTTTTGGTTATTTCTTTCTTCCTTCTGGTCCACTCAATTGATTTGAGTCCCAGTTTTCTTTCTATCACTACTGGTTCCCTGTGCATTTTCCTTAATTTCACTTAGTGTAGCCTTCATTTTTTTTTATCTAATTTGCTACCAAAATCAACCAGTTCTGTGAGTATCCTGATCAACTGTGTATCTGATAGGTTGGCTATCTCTTGGTTGCTTAAAAGTATTGGCTCTGGGGCTTTGATTTGTTCTTCTGATTGAGCCATTTTTGGTCAGGTCACACCTGTTATGCATGAAAGGTGGAGCCTTATGTGTTCACCAAGTTGGGGCAACCCTGGTTGCTGGGTTGTGACTCTGTATGTGTGGGTGGGGTCAGAGAGGGAGCAATGGTGCCTGTTCTGTTCTCTCTTGGATTTCAGTCCCCTTTGTGGCTTCCCACAAGCAAATTGGGCCTTTCTGGTTCTGATTCCTGTGTGGGTGGGCTTGTGTATATTCTAGGACCCTGTGAGTCTCTTCAACAAACTCTCCTGTGAGGTAGGAGTCTCTCCCGGCACCTCAACCCCAGAAAGTTTTTCCAATCAGTGCTTTTAGGCTTTACTTCCTATTACTGGGGTCCTGGGTTGCACAGTCTGTCTCACTGTCCCCTTTTTCTTTGCCTGGTTTATCTGCTTGTGAATGTGTGTCCTCAGTCAGCCAACCTCCTTGTGTGTCTCACTGGATTTGCTCATATCTTTTCCACACCTGGGTTTGCTAACCATCACTTCTTCCTGCAGGGACCCCTCTCTGCTGGCCACTGACTCCACCCCTCGGTTTGGATGAATGGTTTGTTGTTGTCAGACTTTGGTACAGTTCAATTTTCTGTTCGTTCTTGTTGTGTTTTTGTTTCTAAATCTTTGTTGTCCTTAAATTTGGTTGTGCAAGGAGGTACAGTATTTCCACCTACACCTCCACATTGGCCAGAAGTTTTGTCAATAAACTTTAGATTTCTATAATATGAAGAGGCAACATTTGGACAGTGTCCATGGTTATCTGTGTAGTGGTTCATGCAGCATTTATTTTTAATTATCCCTTTAAGTACAGCAGAAGTGACTGCTCATGAATGGGACAGAACAATTTCTGAGGGGGAGCCAATTCTTCAGATCCTCACCCACACAATCTGTAAAACTGATGTGGGTGGATAATATTATCCCCAAGATAGAATTACATAACACATGGGGATATTTCAGAGTAAATATTTTTATATTTTTTTCTGATGAAAATTATGTGCTCATTGCTAAAATTCCTTTGAAAAATGAATCAGAAATGATAAATAATTAATTTTTTTCTTAAAAAAATCTTATCTGCATTGTATTTATACTAACTACTCTTAGAGGTTGTCACATTCAAGGATGATTTTGTTAAGGATTGTCTTCTGATGTGCTTCCCTGACTGGGTCTTTGTGATATATGGTGAGTGAAGCTCTATTATGTGTCTGTCTAATTTAAATGTCTGGGGGCTGGGTTTTCTGTTAGTCATTTAGATTTATTCAACATAATTTATTAAGCACATTTTAATATCACCTATAAAGACAAGCCTTGGGAAGAAAATGATGACTAATGTAGGACCCTCCACGTATAGGGGAAACCTTTCTCTAGAAAGGGGACTGATTCAGTGAGACGAGAGCACAAAGAAGGGAGAAAGGAATTCTTTTCATGGTATTAGGGGAGTTTTAAAAAAGAACTGACTTATGAACTGAGGCTTGAACAATGGATATGAATTTGTCATGAGGCAGAATCTAGTTGGTGGGAGTGAGAGAACACCCCAGGCAAATGTCTGATTTATCAAAATATATCCAACAGTAGAATTTCCATCACAACTTAAGACCTATTTATCATTTTTCTCTTTTTTCACTCACTATGCTATTTTCCCTTTTGTCTTTTATCTGATTTTCTTCCAAAATCTTTTGAATCAAGCATTTTGCTCAGTATAAAAATACAAGATGCCTGGCCTACCAAATAATAACTATATTTTTGGTTGTTTTTATTATAGTGCCTGTCTTGTCTGGGACAAGCTGATTTCTTGGTTTGGAATTTTCTTTTAGTTAAAGACCAAAACAATGCTTTCTATTCTCCAGAGCTACTACAACCTCTACGCAGTAACCCTGGAAATGGAACAAATGGAACAAATCCCATAGAAAAGACAAGTAGATTGGGTGGCCTGTAGTTCTAGCCAGAGCTTGTTTTAGGCTATGTATTATTTCAGGAGGTTCACATGAAGTAAAGGATAGTCTGAAATTGGTCTTCATCTGATATTTAAATTTTATTTCATGTTTTTGAATTGTGAATCACAGGGGCTTAAGTGCCCTTTAGACAGTTCAAGCTAGAAAAACTATAAAATTAAACCAAAACAAAAACCAAAAACAACCCTAAAAGCAAAGAAGCACCTTGTCTAATATTTCAATAAAGTTAGATATTTTTTTGCATAGGGATGGATGATAAAAGTGCTCCACTTGTAAATAGAACATGATGATTTATTGGAGGAAGGTAACAAGGGTATCAGCAATGGGCTAAAGCCAGTATTCTTCTGAAAACATCAATTACATTCTGTTCCATTTCATACTAGGTGGGATTGTAAATCTGCAAAGGTCAGAAAATGGATTCCCTTCAGGCTCATATGAAATGTTTAAAGATGTCAGTTTGCACCAATCTTTGTTACAAGGTTACACAGCAAACCAGGCTAAATTGTGATTTAATTCCTGCATGTGTTCTTGATTTCTGTCTTGATTAATGTAGAGCAAAGGATTCAGTTAATGACCATTGAGATTATTGATTTTTGTCCTAACACCTGTTTTGTCCTTTGCTTTGTATGTAATGATAGTCTCCTTTTGTCTAGGAGATAATTTTTATATAGTATGAGAAGAAAATTCTCTCTATTCTTTTGCCTCTGGGAACTTACATTTTTCCCTCCACTTAACTCTAATTCTATAACATGCAGTATAATACAAGCATGACAAATGTGATGTGGAGATCCTGGGCTGATTAGTATTATTTACTGTGATGCTGCTTCTGGTAATTTGTTGCAGAAATAAGAGGCATCAGATTTTACCTGGAAAGAAGCAATTGGAGCCTCCGGTTTCTATTATATTCCACACTTCTGATTTTTGCTAGTGTTAGAAGATTCTGTGATTGGGTTGACAATTCTGGTTAATCCCTCAAATATATATCAAATGCATGTGCAGGGCTTTCTATTGGTAAGGATAGGGCAACTGGAGATGGGGAACAGCATTTTTGGCAAAGATAAAGAATAATTAATCCTTTTTTTACAAAGACCCTAAATTTTGAAGGGAGAAGGTTGACAGGTGAACAAGAAAAAGCGAAATGTGTTTTATAGTGGAAGCATAAGCACAGCATTCAGGGAGCCCCGAGAAGGGGAAAGCTTCGGGAAAGCCAATTTCTCTTGAGCTGTAAAAATCCTTACAAACTGGAGCTCATTATTTCTAGCTTGATATATTCTCTGAAGCTGTGATATGAGTAGATCCAACTTCATTTCAAATGTATATTTCAAAATTGCCCCTGGTTTTGGATCTTTGTGGCAATGTATTTTATAGACTGAACTGGTTCCAAAGGCAGGTAGTAAAATACATAGTTAAATTGTTATAAAAAGCAAACTATTTAGTTTCATAAGCCCAGCTTTTTCAAGCCTTCTTTGTCTGGATAGCTTTATCTTGCATGCTATCTTAAACATCAGTACTTTTGATTGTGGCTCAGGAAGTTTCCATCATTAATTCACTTCTCTTCTTGTTACTCATTGCATTTTCTTAGTCATGAATAAACTTCAAGGAATCTATGTATTCACTATAAGTATATGCAAAATTTCTCTAGGTACATTTTTTCTTGGAAGACAGTCCTTTCTTTTCATGAGATTCTCATAAAGTTCCATGAACCATACAATGTGAAACTACTATATGTTCTCCTTTCATGATTTTATCTACTCTCAATATTTTAATACCAACTAAATGAAGATTAAACTAACATCTGTATTTCTAACCCAAATCTCCTGAGACTTATTCTTATATATCCAAATGTTTACCTCTTCTCTTTGCTTCTTTGGACCAATAGCACCAATTCCAAGATGAATTTCATAATCTTTCATTCTAAATCACACATACATATTTTTCATATTTGTTAATGTCATCAATATTCACTCAGTCATCCAGGATGCAATACAGAATCATTTAGCTAATTTTTACTTGTCCTTTAAGAAAACTCAAACAGCATTTTCTCCCAAAAGTCCCTCTTGGCCACTCAAGACAGTCTGGTTACTGTCTTGTGTGCTCCAACAGCATCCTGTGCTGGTCTCCTTTATGGCTCAGCCATATATGAGTGATTATTTTTCTCCTTTTTTCATTTAATTTTATGTTTCCTTCATCAGTCTGTAATCTTCTTGAGAAAAGTGTCCATTTTCTACTTGGTTTGAAAGTCAGCACCAAGCCTAAAGCCAAACAAACAATAAATATTTAGGAATCAATTAAGAGAAGAGATCAAGGATCTTCAAAAAAATATGCTGCACTTGGCTTCTCAAAATACAGATACAGTGATATATAGTGAGAGTGGCTTGAAATACTCTGATTTCACAGTCCATGAAAGTGTAGAGGGAAGAATACTCTTTTCTATATGGTCTGCTAACATAAAATTATTTTTAAAGTGAAAACTAAATGCTAATGCTATGTTACTCCATAGGAAGGAGATCCTGGCTGTGTAGTAATAGCTTGTATTCTATGTGTCCTTTCTAAACCTAAAAATCTTTCTTTTTAGAGAAAAATTCTATTAAATTAAACATTTAGGTTTAAAAAATAATGTTTTAGAATCAAGTAATTAGTAATCCATACCATCTTGTGGCAATTTGTGCTGGATACAAGTACAAAATTGTGGAGACTTCATGAGCTCTGGTGGAAGCATAAAGGACAAATATACCAATACTTTGCCCATTGTGTTTAAGAAAGAAACACCTTTAAAATACAGACTAGTTGAAAAAGTGTTAGAAAATATGCCTTAGTCCTTCACCTACTTGACCTCTTTCTAAGCTATTATAATTAGGTTTTCTATACTGTTCAAATTAATCTAAATTTTGTTTCCCTTCCCCTTCTCAGGGGTTAAGGGTGAGGTAGTGTCTCCCCTACTCCGTGCCACATAAAACATTTGTCATGTGGTGTTTGCCAGAAAGAAGAGCCTGATATCTCATCTTGGGTGTGTCATCTTGAAAACAGAGCTCAGTAAAAGAGAGAATTTCAGGGAGAGGTCAACCTGTGTCCTCTGGAATCTGAGGCCAGAGAATTGGTCCTAGCTTGAAAAGCCCTAAAGGCAAGACACTATATGGAGATGTTTCTAAAGATGAGACCAATGGAACAGATGACAGGAGGAGTACCATATGTCCAGGTTTTGGAAAGACAGAGTTGCAAGTTTTCTCATGGGTTAAATGGACATTCTGTGGTAAGTAGCAAGTTCAGAGGAATCTTGAAGAGGCTTTGCCTAAGAGGTTGACTTCTCAGGGCAAGGTTTCCCTAATAAAGAGACTGATTGGCTGTGTCACTGGGGCAGCTGTGAGCCAAGTGGTATAGGAATGCTGTTAGAGATTGTGTGTGTATTAGGGTGGGTTCTTCTCCCTAACCCTATTCTAAGCCCCAACCCCACCTCAATTGTTGAGGGTCCAGAAAAAAAAATGTTTGCAATGGGACATGCAAGGGAATAAAGAAGTCCTAAATAAAAACTGAAAAAGTAAAATACTCTGCATTACTGTAGTTATCAGGATATCAATTGTATTAACGTTATTGATGCCTTCCTACACTTCCTTCTCACCTAATGAATGAATCTGCCAGCTGTTGTGGGTAGGGGCTACTAACAGCTCATAGCCTCCCAGTGCTGCTGAGACTGTGTGTGGCCAAAGAGGAGCCACTGTACCCTGGAAGCTCTGAATCTCCCCTTAGCTAAACTGGATGGAAATGGTCAAATTTCTGCTGCTGCTGGGGTTGGATACTAAAAATATTATGGGTTTCTTTGGGGGGTTGTATCTGTTCCTAGCAATAGTGAATTAAAATAGTCTAGAGAAAAATGTACTTTATAAAAAGTCTATTTGAAGCATTGAAGAGCTACCAAATCAACTACAATTTTAGAAGCCAGGATCTTGGGCAAAAAAGTGCAGAGAGTTAAATTTGATTTTCAGGGATGTTTTCCCCTTCAAGGCATCTGCCAATTCTAAGGAAACAGCAGAGAGGCTGAAAAACTGAAAAAAAAAAAATTGATGGCCAAAAGGCTGAGAAGCCAAATAGAGCTTCTAGTGGTCTCATGGGCTAGGGGACAATAACCAGAATTCAGGGCCAGCTCAAGGAAACGGAGGCTGGGACCCTCCAGTGTTTTAACTAGGTACCTGATGGCCCACACCTGGTCTGAGGGTGGACCAGACAGCTCCTCAAAGCTGTGCCCAGATAGAAATCAGCTTATTTTATGCTCAGATTCAGATAATCTTTTCCTATTCCATCAGACACAAAAATAAATGCTGTGTTTAAGAAGTTGACAACACCAAAATCTCCAATTAATTTTTCAAGTTTTCATATATGATATCTGGAATTCAGTAAAAACAATGAGCAGACAATGCCAGGAAATAAACATATGTTTCTGAATACTAGGAGAAGGAGCACAATGGAAACAGACTAGGAAGAGATCCAGATAATGAAATTGTCTGAAATAAACTTAATATACATGATAGAAATAAAAGCCAAGATGAAAAATTTAAGCAGATAATAACTTTATTTTTAGAAGTTAAAAAAAATTTTTTTAGGTATGAGAAGGGAGGGAGAAAGAGAGGAAAACATCAATGTGTGGTTGCCTCTTGTGTGACCCCTACTGGGGACCTGGCCCACAACACAGGCATGTACCCTGGCTGGGAATTGAACCAGTGACACTTTTGTTCTCAGGCTGGCACTCAATCAACTGAGCCACTCCAGCCATGGCAGATAACAACTTTAAAAATAATCAAATGGAAAGTCTAAATGTAAGTACTAATAACTTACTAGATAGGTTTAGTAGCAGATTAAAAACTGCTTTAGAGAGAATTAGTTAACTATTAGAACATATTTCAGAAGAATATCTCAATATAAGAGAAATATGGGACCTTAACAAATAGGTCAAACACACTTTGACCACATTTTTCATGGAAGGGGTCATGTAGAACCCCTTAGGGACAAGAAAAAGATATTGGAACAGAAGACATATTTGAAGTGATAAGGGTCAAGAATTCTTCAAAAATAATGAGAGTTACTGAAAGTCAAGGAGCACAACAAATCCCTAGCAGAATAAATATAAAAATAATAAACCTAGGCCTATTGTAGTGAATCTGTTACAAACCCTTAAAAAAGAGAGACAAAAAAAAGCAGACAAAAAGTCAAAATAAAATTGTAATAAGACTTCCCCCAACAACAGAAGCTAGCTAACAGTAAAGTTACTTATTCAAAGTTTTGAAAAATGTCTTTAAATGATTTACTCAAAATTGTAAAAACCCAAGCTATTAGCATATAATAATATTCCAGTAAAAATATCCCTTAAAAATAAAGCAAAATAATGCTCTGACTGGGTGGCTCAATTGATTGGGGCATTATCCAGTACACCAAAACATTTAGGGTTTGATATCTGGTCAGGGCATGTATGTAGATTGCAGGTTCTATTCCTGGTCGGGGTGTGTGAGGGGAGTAGGGAATGAGGGGGAGGCAACTGATTGATGTTTCTCCCTCTCTCCGGGCCTTCATTTCTTTCTCTAAAATAAATTTAAAAATCCTTGGATAAAGATTATAAAATAAATAAACAAAGCAAAATAACTAATTTTAGACTAAAAAAAGCTGAGGTAATTTTCTCACTAGCTGACATGCATCATAGTAAATACTAAAGTAAGGTAAGTCATTCTGAAAGGTGAATCCAGAGAGAAGCATGTACATACAAGGAAGAATGATAAGCAATGTAAGGTGTATATCTATGGGCAGATCTAGATGAATATTGAAAATATATAATGATGATACTATTTTGTGGTTAAATGTCTATGGGATAGACACATGACAAAAATAAAACAAAAGCTTGGAGAATGAATAAACAGAGTTAAATCATTCTCAAGTCCTTGTGTTATAAAAGTCAAGGATGCATGTTTTATTCTAGGGTAACCCTTAAAAGAATAGTAAGAGTATAATAAATACTACTACAGCAAGAAATGAGAACAAAAGAAACAAGGAACATGTGAAGAAAAGGAAAAATGTGCAGTAAGATGGTAGATTTCCATATATATCAGAAACTGCATTAATTGAAAGGCTAAATACTTCAATTAAAAGACAAATATTATGAAGCTGAATTTTTAAAAAATCATGCTGCTTATAAGTAAATGAGTTAAAAATAGAGATGCAGATGTGTTGGCAGTAAAAGGATGACAAGGCTATCTTTATTAACATTAACCAAGAAAACTGTCTTGCTAAACAAATAACAGACCAAGTAAACATTAAAGCAAGAAGAAATACTGGAGATATTTCACAATGATAAAATGTTTGATCTGCCAAGAAGTAACATTGACAATTTTGCATGGATATAAACAAAGTTTCAAAATGTATAAAGTAACAACTGATAGAGCCAAAGTAAGAAAAAGGCACTAACACCATATCTTTTTCAGTGACTGCTAAAATAAGCAGAGGACAATAATTAATAAGGATATGGAAGAACTGAACAAGGATGTTAAACATCCTTGAGCCAATTGACGTCTGTAGAACATTTATCCAACAACTTGTCTCAGCAAATTCCAAGTAAGTTCACACAGAGTTTGTTCTCCAACTATACTGATATTAAGCTAGAAAGTAATCACAAAAAGGTAACTTTTTGGAGAAAAGATTTTTGGAGAATAATCTCCAAATATTTGGAAATGAAGCAATATGCTTCTAAATAAACCACGGGCAAGAGAGGAAGTCACAATGGAAGTGAGAATGTAGCTGGGCTTTAGGAAGAAAACCAGCATCACTGCGCTGGAATCACTGTTGCTGCAGCCGAGGAGCTGCTGAAAGCAAATGGAATCGGTTTTTCTTTTCCATTCTCTTTCCATTAAGGTTTCAAGAACTTTGTATCTGTGATGTGGAAGTGCCATGGTATAGCTTTTTATGTATTTGTTTTATAGTTTGGTGTGTTAATCGTATAAGTCAAATGGTCAACTAGAGTGGCTTTCTGGGACAACAATGAAAATAATATTAGAAACATTGAACACTGTGCCCAGGCATAGCAATGATATTTCTATTACCCAAACATCCATCAAATGGCCTGAGTCTTTTCTTGTTCTCATTCATGAAAAATGTTATTCTTCCCTTGAAAAAATCTGGCAGATGTTTAGGAGTACAGTGAAGCCCTTTACATCATTATTTAACCAAGCATACTGTGCTCAGTCATTAAGAATCCTGCTATCTTTGCTCAGATATGAAGGAAAGGCATATATGAACAAAATGAGACAAATTAGATGTTTCTGTGTTCAGAGAAAGGGCAAAGATAAAAACATTATTGTATGTGCAAACTTTCAAAAGATTGCTTCTTCTTAGGGAATATTACATTACTAAATAATAATTATGTTTGAAAGTTATGAAATGGAAGATGATGCTCTGTGTTTCTGTTTCTATTCCTCTGATAAGGATCACAGGCTTCCATTGCCCAAAGTATTAAAGACTTAGAGGTTTTCAAAAGTCCATGAGGCCAAAAGTTATGCTATGGCATTAGTTATTGTGCTCTGAAGACCTTTGTCTTCTGTACCAGGTATCACAAATTAAGTGTCATAGATTAATCAGGAGTTTGTTGATTCCTGCCAGAGCCCTTCCATAGCTTTAACCTTCAAGGCAAACTACCAGCCCATCAGCTGCAGAACATTGCTGGCTTCTATTGGAAATGTAAAATTCTTCCTTGATGTTAGGATGAAGGGCTGCATTTGTAATATTGTGCTCATAAAACAAACTTCATTCTTTCCCAAGTAATTGGCTTCCTGATGACAGGAGCTCTAAAAAGACATCTGAACAAGAGTTTGAATTGGTGTGTTAGTACTTTTGTTATGTATCTCTCTCCACAAGCTGTTTATATTTCCTCATGTTAGCACACCCTTCAGTTGGTTAAGATGAATTTGGATTTTCAATGTCTTTTACAGACTTATTAGTGATTTGTAGTTGTATAGAGGTCTGATGTCTTTGTGACTGTAAAATTCATGACTAGGCTAGATCACATGAAATCCTAGGGTCCTAGAAGTGTAGAAGTATGAGTAGTCCCAAATGGCCCCAGGTTTTTGTTTTTTTTTAAATTTTCTCCTGTTCTGCGCTTGCTCCTTTGTTTGTTCTGAAAGACTAACCTGGATTTTATAACATGCAAAACATAGTTCTATTTTCAGTGTCTTGCCTTTTAGCCTATTACAGAGCACAATTTGATTCTTCTTTTAGAGGGCAGTTCAACCTGCTTTAAATGATTGCTATTGGGAGGAAAACATCCCAGATCCTAAAGTGCTGAGATGAAGTGTTTCTGGGGCATTTTCCAATAGGTAACTAAACCAGAATAAAAACATTTCTGAAGATGACTGCTGTGTTAAACCAATACTGGAGGTACTGAAATTCCTTGGTATTGGGGTTGACTGGTGGTATCAGGGCTTAGAAATACACACTCATGCGCGCGCACATGCGCACACACACATTCACACACACACACACACTAAGGCAGCAATTTAAGAACTGAAGTCCAGAAAGGCAGGACTAAATTATATAAAAATAGTTAGGATACTTGCTTAATAGAAAGTGTATTGGTATAACCTGGATTCCAAACTCAGTTCTTCAATCTATTTGTTGCATGAAGTAATTAAAGCAAGTCACTTGATCTTTCTCGGTTTCAGTTTTTCTAGAATAACCAGAAAAGTTTGGACAAATGTTAAGGAGTCTATGAGTCTGTACATCATGCCTAGGGCACTCATCACATTTGGACTAGTGTGGTACAAGTAACTGACATATGTGGGCAGGGTTAATATTCTAAATATTTACCAGCCCTACAGCATAAATACTCACCAATCAAAATGGAGGCTTGATATAAACAACCAGTAGCACTGTGCCTGTGCATATTAGCTACATATCAGCTACCCTTGTGGGAATGGAGCCTTGGCTATTTGTGTCTAACTGCCAAAGCAGAAAAGACCTTAGGAATTACCAGTCTATCTTCTTGATTTTATAGGTTGTTGCATCTGCTGTTAGAAGAAACACATTTTGATATTAAAGGATTGCTGAGAAAGATGACAAATGTAAATGGGCTTAGCTACATGATTAGATAGCTCAGTAACTTTGGTAGATGGCTACAGTTATGGCAGCAATGGATCATGTCTCCCTGTATTTCCATCCTCTATTAGTCCTTTCCCATATTGATTCTGACCTTTGCAATGTGAGTTGCTTTGGCAACACGGTATTAACAAATATGACCCAAGCAGAGGTGTAACAGATACCTCCTCTTTCTGCTTTTGGAACACAGTAACTATAGGAAGTTTTGGTGCCTCATGGCAACACATGGCCAGCTGACAGCCAGCACACATGAATGAGGCTTAGCCTAACTAGCCACAATGAGCTGACATAAGACTATAGAAACATGACCAACCTAAGCTGAGACCAGAGAAGGAACCACCCATATGAGCTCAGTCCAAATTCCTTACCCACAAAATCAGAGCAAATAAAATGTGGTTATTCAAGCCACTACATATTGATTGGTATTGATATACAGTTATAGATACTTGACACAATAAGAAAAAAACCTCCAAGTTAGGGGAGGATAGGAGGAGTTGGTGGGAGGAAAAAGAGCACAGGTCTCCTCCACTATTTTCTTCATTGAAATCGAGATCAAGGATTTGTGCCTGATTCCTACAAGAATTTCTTTCTTTCTAGTTGGGCCAAAAAGCTCCTTCTTACCTGTCTTTCTGATAAATCACAATCGGTTCAGAAAAAACACAGCTAGTTCTCCTAATCCTTGTTAGTGAAGCTCACAGGTAGATATTTCCCCTTGCACTTCCCTCCATCACAGTTTTTCCCTTTTGGAATGCAACCAGGATCAGTTTACCTGGACTTTTCTTGTTGATTCAGTGGGTGGTAAATAGCAAGAAATTTCATGGAACATTATGAGAATGAAAGGGTTCTTGGGTAAGAGGTAACAAGGTAAGATTTTTAAATGACTGAGATATTTTTTGAATGCCCATATACAACTTATGACCATCTTGCTTTTAGCACTACTTTGAGACAATTGAAAAAATCCATTTTATCTTTGTCCTGAAGTTTGTGATAACTTCTGTCTGCCAAAGACAAGTCAAAAAATTTATATAAAACAAACCCTGAAGGCTTAATGTTTTTTTAATAAATGACTTTAAAACTGACAAATATATGAGGCAACTATTTGCCAGTATTAAAAGCAAGCGACACAGTCTTCAAGAGAAGGAAAGCTCTCTCCCCATGTTCATCCAGCTCTCTGTTCCATTTCTAATGCTGGCCCAGGAAACAGTTGGCCTGACAGGGTCAAGATAAAAGTTTGGACTTATCAGGACATGGGAAAGGGGAGCTGTGCTGGATGGGGAAGAGAGGAAGTGAGAAGTCGATACAGGGGTTCTCATGAATCCTTGACTGGGGACTGGAATACATATGCATAAGGCAAGATAACACAAGACTTACTACTTCAGAAACCAGAGGTCGAACATTGCTTGAAAATGTTGGGCTTCTGAACCATAAGGCATAAGTTCTTGTTCCCACCCCAGGCATTTATCTGAGACACCAGAAAGGCCATACTTTTAGAAGAAAAGACCATGCATTGTAGTAAGGCCTACTCTAGAACCCACCTTATTAAAGTCTAAAACTCCAAGCTTTGCCAAGATTCTAATGGGAGACATAGTTTGGAAATTAAGTCTACTAAGTCATGGGGAATTAGAAACAAGTAGAGTTTTTACAGCCTAAAATCTAGGCTCAGAAGTTCAAATTTACCAGCTAGTAATTAATTTGCTTGTGAAAGATATAAAAAAGATAAACTAATGTTCTTCATTAACATAGATATAAAATAAAAAATTTAGTAAGTCAAATTCAGCAATACCTAGAATAATAGCAATGCATCATGACCATGTGGTGTTGATTCAAGGAATGTAAGGTTAGTTTAACATTTGAAAACTAACATATGTAATCCAGCACCCCAACAAAATAAAGGAGAGAAAGCATATGATCCTCAATAGATTCAGGAAAAAAATTTGACACAATCAACATCCATATAGGATAAAATCTCTTAGCAAGTTGAGAATAGAAGGAAAGTTTTCAAAATTGATAAAGAACATATTATATACAACAACTATTATACTTACTACCGAAGCACTAAATGCTGTCCTCTAAGACTGAAAATTTGGCAAAGATGTCTGCTCTCATCACTTCTATTCAATATTGTGTTGGAGGCCCTGGCCAATGAAATAAGCAAGAAAAATAAATAAAAGAGATAAAGATTAAGAAATAAGAATAAGGCTGTCTGTATTTACAAATGGCATGATACAATATCTAAAGAGTCTATAAGAAACAAAGAAACAAATAACAGTTAGAATTAGTGAATGTGTTTTAGGATGCATCCAAGTTAAAAAAATCCACTGTATTTCTATATATTAACATGTAACTACTATGAAATAAATATTAAAAGTATTTACAATAGTATTAAGAACATAAAATATTTTAAAATAAATGTAATAAAAGACATAAAAGACTTCTGCATTCAAAAAAGTAAACACTCCAGAGATAATTTTTTTAAAAGAGATTTACTATGTTTATAAATTGGAAGATTTAATATTGTTGAGATGTTCATATTCTCAAAATTGAAATAAGAAATATTGAGTGGTAGATTTATCCCTGAAAATTTAGAAGTCATTTTTGTGGATATTGAGAAGCTAATTCTAACATTTACACAGAATTACAAAGAACATTGAATATCAAAACAAGTTAAAAAAAAGACAAGGTTGAAGGACTTATACTTGGTTTCATGAACTTGTATAAACGCTGTAATAATCAAGACAATATGGAATTGTCAGGAGGGTAGAAATAGAGAATTCAGAAGTAGACCCACATGTATGTGATCAATTTATTTTGACAAAATCAGCAAGATAATTCAATTGGAAAGATGTAGTCTTTTCAACAAATGGTACTAGAACAAGTGGACATCCATATGAGAAAAAATAAACCCTGGCCCACAGTTCATACTACATAGAAAAATTAATTAAAAATAAATCACAGTACTAAATGTTGAAGCTAAAACTTAAAAGATGAGGTAGAAAAAATCTGTATCCTCTTAGTATGGGCAAAAAATTTTCTAGATAGGACACAAAAAGCACTAATTATCAAGTTAATGATTATGAATTGTAATCACTCAACTTCAGGCCAAGATGGAGGCATAGAGAGACACACTTTGTCACCTTGCATAACCAAAAGGACAACAAATTTAAAAATAAAAAAATAGCCAGAACTGCTAAAAAATTGAACTGTGTGGAAGTCTGACAACCAAGAAGTTAAAGAAGAAATATTCATCCAGACCAATAGGAGGGGTGGAGATGGGCAGCTGGGCAGAGAGGACTCCTGGCAAAGTGGTGGCTGGAAGATGGGGGCAGGGGAGATGGTGACTGGCAGAGCTGGCGGCCACACATTCACATGCAGATAAACTGGGAGGAACAGCTAGGGAGAGAGACAGACTGCACAACCCAGGGTTCCAGCATGGAGGAATAAAGCCTCAAAACCCCTGACTGAAAAAACCCATGAGGTTTTTCAACTGATGAGAGTTGAGGTGGCAGGAGAAACTCCCAGCCTGACAGGAGAGTTTATTGGAGAGACCCACCAGGTCCTAGAATGTACACAGAACCACCCACCCAGGAATCAGCACCAGAAGGGCCCAATTTGCTTGTGGGTAGTGGGGGAAGTAACTGAAAACAGGGAGCTGAGCAAGCAGCATTGCTCCCTCTCTGATCCCTCCCCCACATACAGTGCCACAACAAAGTGACATGAGTTGCCCTGTTCTGGTGAATTCCTAAGGCTCCACCCCTTATCATGTAACAGTCTCACCCAGACAAAAAAAAATATGACCCAAATGAAAGAACAGATCAAAGCTCCAGGAAAAAATACAACTAAGTGATGAACAGATAGCCAACCTAACAGATGCATAGTTCAAAACACTGGTAATTAGGATGCTCACAGAAATGGTTGAGTATGGTCACAAAACAGAGGAAAAAGTGAAGGCTATGAAAAGTGGAATAAAAAGAAATGTACAGGGAATCAACAGTGATGGGAAGGAAACCAGGACTCAAATCAATGTTTGGAGCAGAAAGGAGAAATAAACATTCAATCAGAACAGAATGAAGAAACAAGAATTCAAAAATATGTGGAGAGAATTAGGAACCTCCAGGACAACTTTAAACATTTCAACATCCAAATCATAGGGGTGCCAGAAGAAGAGAAAGAGCCATAAATTGAAAGCTTATTTGAAAACATAATGAAAGATAACTTCCCCAATCTGACAAAAGAAATAGACTTCCAGGAAGACCAGGAAGCTCTGAGAGTCCCCAAAAAAGTTGGACCCAAGGAAGCACACACTAAGGCACGTCATAATTACATTGCTCAAGATGAAAGAGAAGAAGAGAATCTTAAAAGCACCAAGAAAAAAAGAAACAGTTACCTACAAAAGAGTACCCACAAGACTATCAGCTGATTTCTCAAAAGAAACCTTTTAGGCAAGAAGGGGCTGGAAAGAAGTATTTGAAGTCATAAAAGGCAACGATCTACATCCAAGATTACTTTATCCAGTAAAGCTATCATTTAGAATGGAAGGGCAGATAAAGTGCTTCCTGGATAAGGTCAAGTTAAAGGAGTTCATCATCACCAAGCCCTTATGATATGAAATGTTAAAGTGACTTATTTAAGATAAAGAAGAAGATCAAAACTATAAACAGTGGAATTACAACAAACTCACAACTATCAGCAACTAACCTAAAATGACAAAACAAAAATGAACTAAGCAAACAACTAGAACAGGAACAGATAAACATAAATAGAGATCACATGGAGGGTTATCAGCAGTGGGGGCAGAGTACAGGGAATAAGAAGCATAAATGGTAGATACAAAATAGACAGGAGGAGATTAAGAATAGTATGAGAAACAGAGAAGCCAAAGAACTTATATGTAGAACCCATGGACACTAAGTTGGGAAAATGATGGTGGAAGGGGGGTACAGGGCAGAGGGGAATAAAGAGGAGAAAAAATGGGACAACTGTAATAGCATAATCAATAAAATATATTTTTAAAAATATCAATAAAGAAATAAATAAAATTGTAATGAGAATGTACAAATAACTCCTACAACTCAACAACAGTAACACAAGTAACTTATTAAAAATGGGAAAATATTTAATACTCATATAATATTATATACAAGGAACATATATACCTTAATACTAAGGAAGACAGTCCAGTAAAACAGGAAAAATACTTGAATGAACACTGTACACACACAAAAATACAAATACTCAATAAGAATATATGAAGATTTTTAACATCATTATTCAGCAGGGAAATACAAATTAAAAGCACCATGAGATATCACTTCACACATACCTTAATGTAAAAATTTAAAAAGACTGAATTCAGATGTAGGTGAGGATGTGGAGAAACTGCAAGTCTCATACACTGCTGTTGGAATGTAAAATGGCACGACCGTTATGGAAAATAGTCTGTCAGTTTCTTATAAAATTATACATGCATTTGCTATATACCTTAGCAATAGCAATTACAGATACTCATTCCCCTCTTCCTTCAAAATAAAACATGTCAACTAAAAGACATGTACTAACATTCATAGTGGCTTTTTTCATAAGAGGCAAAAATTGTAAACAACTCAAAAATATTCACACAGGTGAGTGATAAACAAAAGGTAGTGTATTCATACAAAAGAATAATACTCGGTAACAGACCAAGCCAAAATGAAATACATGGAACAACATGGATCATCTCAAAAATATTATACTGAGTGAAAGAAGACAGACACCAAAGTGTTCCTGCTGTTTGATACCATTTATATGAAATTCAACAACAGGTAAAACTATCATAAAGTGATACAGTTCTGATCAAGGGTTGTCTGGAGTGGGATTGACTGCAAAGTGGCACTGAGGGAAATTTCTGAGATGTTCTATATCTGGATAGATATAGAGGTGATGATTTCATAGTGTATTCACTTGTCAAAGTAAATGAACTTTATTGGATACAAGTTATGTTTTAATAAATTTAATTTTAAAACAAATTCGTTAATGCTAAAATAACAGAACAATAGCAACAACAACAACAAAAGCTTGAGAATGTCTCACTGAATAGTTCTTTTTATTGAAGAAAAAGTATTACTTATTTTCATCCAGTTATAGAGGATGTAAAATATATAATTGCAATATCATAAAATTTAAGGAGGGTGCAACTTTCAGTTCAAATATAACTATGATTAAACCTTTTCACATTAACAAATTTAAATTTTACAAAAGAACAAGAGAGAGGCATTAATGGCTTCATTTTTATATTAGAGAGAATAAGCCTTAGAGAGGTTAAAGAGCTTGCCTGCCTAGGATATAATAAAGTAGAAGCTGGGATTCAAAACTCATATATTTTGACACTAAATTCAATGCTTTTTCCACTATACTATGCTGTTTGTCTTATCCATCCTTTTAAAATCTTTTCAATAACCAAAACTAACAATGTCCTTTCCATGGCTAGACCTTAAATTGTATTTCTTTTGATGTTTTTAGATAGGAAAAGTCCTTTTCACTTGACACTGTTCCCCCCAAACAGCTCCACTTCCCACCACCCACCCCATGCCCTAGATAACTTCTCAATCACCAGGTTTCCAGAGCTATGGGGATTTTTATCTTCCTTGCAGGAGGAACAAGGTTTTTGAACAAATTAAATTGAATCTTATAGTATTTTCTCTTCCACACCTGGATTGCTGATTAGAGTAGAAATCAGTATAATATTTTTGGAGAACAATTTGGCAATAGGTATCAAGACTCTTAAAATCTGGCATATTCTTGGACCGAGAAATTTCCTTGTGGGAATTTATCCTAAGGAAATTAACAGAGATGTGTGTGCATGTGTGGGTATACATGCAAGGATGTTCATCACCGAATGATCAATCAAAACCAAAAATTAGAAACAAAGTAAATGTCCAAGTCAGCGACTGCTATTTTTCTCTCATTATCATGTCTCATTCCTTAGCAATAAGAATCCTGGTTTGTAGATGGCACATGGTCATCCAGTAAAGCAATGCAAACCTTGGCCCTCTCTTACAACTAATTTGTGGCCATTGGAAGTGCTGTGTGTTACTTCTAAGAAGTTTCCTTAAAGAACCACCCTCTTCTTTGACCTTTTCCCTCCAGCTTACTGGATTGTGGATGCAGTGGTTGGATGTGAAGCATACATTTTGGAAAATGAGGCAACATTCTGAGGATGACAGAATAGCAGGAGAGGAGACTGAGTCCTGGCACTGTGGGAGTCCCCACACAAACCACGAGACTTAATGATATTTGCATTTTTTTGCATAAAAAAAATGAACTCCAATTTAGTTTAAGCACTAAATTGGAAATGAATTTCCAATTTAGTATTGGAAATTTTTTTGGTCATAAATATAGCCAAATATAATCTAATAACAAAATGTTCAACAGCAAAGGGATGGTTAAATTATGGCCTATGCATACCATGCAATACCAAGCAACTATAAAATGACATTGTGCAAGACTCCTTATTAACATGAGAAATTTTTCATACTATAAGGTTAAGAGGAAAGGCTTGGGCTACATTGAAAAGCAGGATAAAGACAATATTTGAAAATATTATTTTGTTACTTATATACATGTAACAGTGAAAAAATGTAATGGGAAGTTGTAATCCACCCCACCATTCTTTTAACATCTTTTTCTGTAAGTTCTGACTCTGACTAATATATAGCAGCGTGTTTGTATAAGAGTCCTAGAAATTAGCTTCCAAAGAGACAAACTCTGACCTTCAGGGATCCCGGCTCTGGGAAATTTGCTGGTCTTCAACTGTGGATCCAGGATAATGTAAGGTCAAGAGACGGGAATCCAGGATGACTAAACTAGGATGACGCACAGCAGACCTTCACTGGCTTTGTAAGAATGGACTGTGCTCATCTGCACGTAGAAAACTTTTCTAGCCCTGCCCTTGACCTCTTTGTTCTCTTCCCTTCTCCCTCCTTATAACACCTCTGCCTCCACTGACAGGTGGAGATGGGCTTTGAGACAAGAGTCCCTCATCTTCCATGTGTCTGTTCCCTGAAAATAAGCCACTTTTCTTTACATCAGTACCTGCCTCTCAAATATTGGTTTTTGCAGCATCAGGAAGCTGGACCTGCTTTTTATTAAATACATATATATGTATGTGTGTATTTATATGTATGTATGTTTTTCTATGTACACACATATCTCTCTATACATATATATCTCTTCAGAAAGATAATATATAATTTATATTATAGAGATAAATATACTATACATGACATAAATATAAGCATATATAAATATAAAAATGTTGATAGTCCTATGTTTAAATTATGGAATTGCAGTGTTTTTTTAATATGAGGTTTTCTGTGTTTTTTACTTTGGGTATGCATTACACTGGCTATTAGGAAGGAAGAACTGTCAAAATAAAATAATCTTTTCCCAAAGCAAAACAAGTTTAACTGTGATTCACTAATTCTAAAGAAAAGGCTCTGGTAGCAAGTAAATAAAAGAAGGAAGAAATTAAATACTGAGGAAGTCTTTTCCCTTTACAGTGTATATTTTAAAATATGTGCCACTGTTGCATAACTTATTATGTTGATGCATGAATGGTTATAATAACTCTTTAAAACTGTGTGTGAGCCAATTATTTTGTAGATAGGTGAATGCATATACTTTGATTCCTACTGGAAGAGGATGAGAAGCAGAGAAATATTCTAAAAATGACATCTAGCGGTTGCTGTGGTTACCTTACTGGCTATATTTTAGTAATCTTTTATGTAAGTTTCTAGAATTGGAATTAGTATATTCTTAACTTTAACATATAGAAAGGAAGTATAAATTAGTGGTTATTAATCATTACAGAGTATAATTGTGACTTCCAATTGCCCTTAAAGAGATTACTAGAGTCACAGTGGAGGTGTTAAAGAACAGCCCTAAAATAATGTAAGGAATCAAAAACCCATCTTAGAATTTTCAGGGCAACCTCAAAGAGCTGTCACTCTAGGTAATAATAGAAGTCTGTGTTTATTGTAGAATACTTCTGATGCAACAGTCAGAGTGCTTTACAAACACCATCCTGTTTACACCTATTCCCTGACTTAACCCTTAAAATGTCCTGCAAAGCAGTATAACATGGCCAGATTATAAAATAAAACAAAACCGAGACTTAGAGAGTTTAGGTGAATTAGGACATGGTAGTTCCAGGATTCAAACCTAGGTCATCTGCTCACTCTCTTACCCACTGCCCTGTGCAGTATCCAGGTGGTTGCCCATACCCGTTCTGGGTCTGTTACAAATGTTCTTTAAGGGAGACACTGCAGGAATACCTGCTTATCCAGTCTCACCATCAGCCTACAATAGAAACCACTCTGAGCCTGACTCTATTGTGATATAGAAGTATGATGGGCCCTTCCAATGACATAAAAATATACAACTAAGCTTATAAGAAAAACTATGCCATATCATAATTTTATTTGGGAGTCTAGCTCTCAGGTAAGGCAACTTGGTGAAAGTGGGAGAGATGCACTATAGCTGAAGCCGTGAGAAATGCTTCCTCAAAGAGCTGACCTTTGAATAATCTCTCAAGCCTTGCTTCCCAAACAGCAGCTGAGGACGGACAGCTATGGCCTCACCTTGGAACTAGAAATGCAGAATCTCAGGCGTTATCCTAGAACTACTAGATCAAAATCTGCATTTTAACAAGATCCTCAGGTGATCTTCAGGAACCTTAACGTTTGAAAGCTCTGCTGCAAAGAACATGTACAAAGGACTCACAGACAAAGACAATGGGGGGTGGGGATCGAATGTGGAAGGTGGGGGTGGGTAGGGTGGGAGAGAGTAATGGGGAGAAAATAAAGACAACTGTAATTGAACAACAATAAAAAACATTTAAAAAAGAATGGATAAACTTTCATACAGAATAGTGAATATAGTCATTAATATGGTGATAACTATGTATGGTGTCAGATGGGTACTAAACTTGAGGGAATCACTTTGTAAATTATAAAAATGTCTAACGACTGTGCTGTATACCTGAAATTAATATAAAATAACAGTGACTGTCACTATAATTGAAAAAAAACGTATAGCATCTCAGCAGGACACGTGGGAGACACAACATGAGCAAAGGCACAGCTTCAGGGATGATTAAAGAAGTTCCAAAGGAATCTCAGACATGGTTGAGTTGTAGCATCAGCTGCAGAGTGCAGGATGGTGAAGAGTGGGAAGATAGGTAGGCTGAGGTCATGGAGTATCTAACAGCAATATCTTATTGTAGTGGTAGTGGGAAAAATTCCAAGTTTTTGATCAGGAAATGATGTAATGATAATTTTTATTTAATAGCCCCTCTAATGTTTTAAAGTATTTAAGCTTTGTGATAAATTTAGAACTTAACCTTCATATAATATATAATTCCTTTACATATTTTCTTTCATCTTTACAGTGCCAAACAAATTTATTTTTATAGGTATGAAGTTTATGGGGGTCATTAAAACAAATGGAGTAAATCCTGAAGGCAAATAGGAACACTTGAGAATTCTACTCTTGTCACCCATTCACTTCTAAAGATTTGATGGTTAAATTGACTGAGGATATTTAAAAGCACACCCAACCTTGTCCTTCAGAAATAGATGGAGCAGGCAGATGAAGTATTGCCTAGTGTATCTTGCATTGGTCAGGTTCTCCTTTACTCTTTGTCTTAGAAGGGATCCCAAATCCCTTCCTCCAGCCTCCTTTGTCAAGATTTCCTTGAGAGACAGAAGCTATTTTATAAAGCTGTCAGCTGTCCCAAATAAGGAAAATAGATAAAGCAATCAGGAACAAGAGAAAAAGAAAAGAAGTGCATTTTTAAATTGAGATGGGGCCTTGTCTACCTAGAATTAAAAGAAGAGAAGAGGATTTGGGAAGGGCAGGATGAGTCAACTGATTGGAATGTTTATCTTTAGGCTGACAGCAGTATTTCAGAGACAAAATGAGTCAACAGAGACACTGAATGGCTGGTAAAGAGACAAAGATAATGGGGGGATGACTATAGCTGGACATAGGACATGTTGAGGTGGTTGGGTTTATCAGGGAGGGTGAGCTAGAGGAAAAAAGGAAAGATGAAAAAGAAACTTTCTGCTCCTGTACCTTCAGCCCAGCTAACTAGGACATTATTTGTTCCCACCTGTTGGCAACCTAATCAGTTTCCAAAACAAAGCTTAAAGACCACCAAGATAAGATATGATTCTTGGGTTCTGCAACAAGTCAGATCTTGGAAGAGCTGCATTGTACTCAGTCAGGTTGGGTGTCAGTGCTCATGATCTGACAATCTGTGTGACACACTTAATCTTCCCCAAAACATAGAATGACAAATAATTTCCATTAAAAAGCCCATTTGGAAATGGGGAAACCACACACAATAGCCATCGTCTATAGCTGATAAGCATATCTTGTTGGCCAGAAGATGCAAGGGCTCCCTATTCTGACTGAGGTATGTGTTCCTAGATTGACCAAGATGGCCTCCCCAGATTCTGGTCACAAGGATGATCTTTCTTAGCCATTGTCCTCTGTGACCACATCTAGGCTAGGCATCAGGATAATATTCCAGGGGCTTTATCAAGGTAATAGGCCCTTTTTTTAAACGGGGGATTCAGGAATCACAGTCCCTTGTTTGCCAGGTAATAGACTAGCATTTATTTACATTCTGTCAACTTCATGAGCAAAACTGGAGACATTGCTAGAATTTACTCCCAGTCTAGGGATTTTCATCTCCCAACAATAGCTTTAGATCAGGGGTGTCAAACTAATTTTCACTGGGGGCCACATCAGCCTTGTGGTAGCCTTCAATGGCTGAATGTAATTTCAACTCCTTAACAGTTAAGGAGTAGTCATATAATTTTAGAAATATATATATATATACATATATATATATATATTTCTAAAATTATTTTGGCCCTTTGAAGGCAACTGCAAGGCTGATGTGGCCTCCAGTGAAAATTAGTTTGACACCCCTGCTTTAGATGGTCTGTTCAGGTCCTTAAGGAGCCCTTGGCTTAAATGACCTCCACTTGGGCCTCTTCAGGGCCATTCAGAACAATCTGCTGGTTTGGGAGTCACAGCTAATATATGCCCTTTTGTTCCCAGGTTGCACCTCAAGGGATGGTTTTTTACTATAGGGTGATTGTCGTTTTTTTCTTAACATGGATATTCTGGACTTAGGAGAAGTTTAAAGGAACACAGGAGCTCAATGTGTCTTCCTGATTGTTTTTTGCCTCTTTTTTTTTTTTGCACTAACTTTAGTTTGGTGGAGACCATTTTTTTCTACCCTTAAAATTTGCAAAGATTGCTAACTTTCAACCCTTTCAAATTACTGGCTTCTGTCAGAAAGTGATATATTTTCTTCCCTTTCTGCTCTCAGTGGACTATCTTCAACTGGAGCTTATTCTTCCCTTATAAATATAGCCAAATCCTTTCAATCCCTGACCCCTATTCTCTGGATTTAATAGATACACGAGCTGAATCCCAAAATATGAGTATTAATGGTTTGTCAACATCTGTACAAACATGTAACAAGAATCCAGGTCAGCCTCTCGACTCAGTACAGAGAGTTCTCCATGGACTTTCTCACTGCATCCTCCTCAGCTAATTACATACTTTGGAGTCTGTTACTTACAGTTCCTTTCTCAGTTTTGGAATTTGTTATGATTGTTTAGGGGGCTAATAGAATTTCAACCACTAATTGGATTGAAGATAAAAGGGGAACTTGCTGTCATACTTAAATGAAAAGTTCAGTGAGGGTTGGATCTAAGGCTCAGTGCCATTTCAGCTTTTCTTTGAAAAATGTTGGCTTTATACTCAGGCAAGCACTTCCAACCATCTTACATCTTCTTAGCTCAGCAACTCCAGAGGGAAGAAAAAATCCTTTTGTTAGTAATTGCAGTAATAATCCTGGAGATGATGCTCAATGGCCATGCTTGCCCAAGGTGGGGAAACATGCACTTTTTTGAATGAATGACAAGAGCTGGGAGGTTCTCTAGTTTGGCAGAGCCTGGGTCATGTGGCCATTCTAGCAACAATGGTGGGAAGTGTGTCATACCCTACTCACATGGATTGATTTGATAAAGAGTTGGTTTGTCAAAAGAAAAATTGGATGTTGAATATATAAATCAACAAATGTCCTATAATTTGTCCTACAAAAGGTCACTGTTGGAACTGACTAAAGAAACCAGTTTTGTTACGTGTGGCTGCACCAAATTTTGCATATTATCCACAAGTCTCAGTTATTCCATAAGTCTTACATAATATACAATTTCCATATACTAAGCTTATGGTCCTTTGGCCATTTTTCTAGTTTAGAATTGAGAGGATGTTACGAGGTAAGACTTATACAGCAGTGGAATGTGGTGATAGGACCCTGACCAGTACACCACAAGTATCGGTGATCCCTTCATGTGGTAGGCAATGTACTGGGCACTGAAACACAAATTTGATAAAACTGTGGTTAATACATGGAAGGACTAATGATAGGAGTATCAATATACCTTTAAATAAATCACACTGTGATATGCAAATGCTTATAAGAAAGGACACGGTTGTATTTTAAGAACCTACAAGGTGCTAGGCACTGGGCTTTTGGCCCTTCCCATAGTTTCTCAATTAAATATCAAAGCAACCTCTTAAGATAGAAATTTTCCTAAACACACTGAACTATGAAGAGATGAAATCTGTTTTTGGTCATTCAATGGATAAGTAGCAGGAGTGTTTTGGAATTCTGTTTGGAAATACTGTATGTATTAGTAGCTGGGAATACTACGAAACATGCCCATTCTCTAAGCCAGGGGTGTCAAACTCATTGTCACCTCCTGGCTGCTTTCAAAGGGCCAAATGTAATTTTAGGGCTGTATAAATGTAACTACTCCTTAACTGTTAAGGAGTTGAAATTACATTTGGCCCTTTGAAGGCAACCGCAAGGCTGATGTGGCCCCCAGTAAAAGTGAGTTTGACGCCCCTGTGCCTAGAGTGTATCTATTGTGAAGTCCTACCAATTCTTCCTTTGTAATGTTCCTCAGGTTTTTACCCTATACCTCTCCCAACTCATTGTTCAGGCCTCATAGCTAGATTGTAGGGCACCTTAGCTGATCTCCTTGTTTCCAGTCTCTTTTTTACCACTACCTTAAAAGTGTCTAAACTGTTTAGCTTAGTATCAAGTTCTCTCTCAACTATGCCACCCATTCAGATTTGGCCCCACAGTGTCCTCCTTAAAATCCACTCCAATCAACCAGTCTGTAAAAGACTCCGTGTCTGCCCTTCTCCATCCCTGACAGTGCTGGCTGACTGTGATTTACCTGTAAACTCTGAGATCATTTCTTGTTTTCACTTGATATAACTTTCTCCATGACATTTGTTATTTGTGACCTCTGAACTCTGATAGTTTTATTTTTTATTGGTCAAGTGTTTCTTTTACAGGCTTCAATTTTATATTATTACCAATACTCGATCAAATATCTGTTGATAAAAGGCTGAAAGTGCACAGGTTACTGGTGGACATGAGCTTTTGTGCAGAGTAAGAATAGAGATGTTCAGCTATGAGAAAGAAGGGTAAAGATAAAATAAGGCACAAATGGAAAGTTTGAATAAATATTTTTAAATATTTTATTAATTTATTTTTAGAGAGAGGGGAAGGGAAGGAGAAAGAGTGGGAGAGAAACATCACTGTGTGGTTGCCTCTCATTTGTTCCCTACTGGGGACCTGGCCTGCAACCCAGGCATATGCCTTGACTGGGAATCAGACTAGTGACCCTTTGCTTCACAGGCCCATGTTCAATCCACTGAGCTAGACCAGCCAAGGCTAAATAAATATTTTAAATATTTATTCTTTTCTTGCTCTGCCCCATTCCCTGGAAGGTGGCAGGCCTCCTCCTTATAGGGTGGTAAGAATACAAAGCATGATCCTTGAGTCCATGACTATAGGTCAAGGGTCAAAGTCTGTCTCACTGGCTCAGTTGGGGTTTAAGGCATCCCTGAACCAAAATAGTAAAATATTTCTCACTATTCATTGATATGAATGCATTAATGTGTAAAGGAACACACTGGCATTACATATTTTGCAAAATAGAAAATCTTTCATTGAAATGATTGGAATGCAAATCCTGTTTTATAGTTCTAGCTCCTGGTATTTCTGGGGAACAGTAGCATGCTTGGTGCTTTTGTTTTAGGAATTAAAGTAAACACTTTAAGGGATTCACTAAAATTCTCCCTGCTCATTTATTTTAAAACCAAACCTACCAAGAGGACAAATTGAGCCCCTATTTACATTTTGGTCTTCCTGTGGTGGTGGTCGCCCCCTGCCCTCATTGTTTGTTTTGTTTTGTGTTTGACTCCAATAGAGATCAAAATCATATTTTATGAACTTATACCTTGGCAATATGCTGGCAAATAGGAAAGCAAGCAACGTAAAGCAAATTTCTGCCACAATGCTTTTAATACTGAGATGGATTTTTATCTAATAGAGTCGACAGAATGGAACATGAGAGAACCAGCAACTCAGGGCTATAAACACAGCTTCCTGATGATACATCCCTAGGGGGAAAGATCATACAATTTCTATATTATTCAGCTTGTCACTCTTCTGGCACAGCACTGATTTTTGCCTCAGAAAATGTCTCTTTCCTGAAACTCCAGCTGTCCTTCATTCATAAAACAGTGTTTTAATAAGGTGATTGTTTACTAGGAAACTATGCTAATGCTAATAACGAAACACTAACAATATAGCATATTCTTTACTGTGGTTGGCTACTGGCTGCCAAACAGCTGGAGGAAGAGTAGGGAAAATGCAATCAAGCATTTAAACATCATAGCTAGATGTTTCCAAACATAAATGTGCAGATGCTTAGCATTGTGGAGGTAAATGTGTTTAATTGTTTGCCTTTTTCATATTTTATCTGAACCTTTTGATGTTCTACAGAGAAAGTTGTGGACTATTCTTCATTTTCAATATGCTGAGCAGTTTTCCTGGTCATGAATGGCAACAATAGTGCTGAATATTAAAAGAAGCTGGGCCTGGAAGGGATTGTGTAAGGTGAGGGAGAAGAAATGAGACTCAGACTGTGGTTAAATGGGTCCCTCTCCTGGCTAATGTGTGTGGAAACATGTGCTTCTTTAAAGAATTGGTGTTCAGTATTCACTTAAGGGGCATCTAGGAATTAAGAAGCTGAGTGGAGGGATCAGATACTCATATCTTTCCAGAGACCCAGAGGCTGAAGAACCAGGCACTTCTTGGTATGCCCAGTTCTAAGGAAGAAAGCAAACTGTCTTTATACCATTGAGGATACTGGCTTAAAGGGAATCTGGTCTCATTAAACTGAAGTAGAATTGTTCTCTTCTTGGACTGGTGCCTTATTGGCAAAATTAAAAATATAAAGTAAGCAAAATTTAGCTCTTTTTCTTTTTAGGACTTAGAGTACCTGATCAAAGTCAACTCATGCTTCCCACTGCACTTCTCTGATATTGGGTATTGGGACTTGTACTTAGAGTCACCGCCAAATGCTCCACTAAATTAAAACCCCTGTAAATTAATTACCTCTTCAAAGGTTGCTCTATTTCAGAACTGGATTCATAGATCCTGGCACTAAAATAAATGCAATTACCTCCTAAGAGTGAAAGAAAAAAGTCATTTACTGACATGTCTCTGCAGAAATCAATAACATTACAAATCATGTAAGAGCCGAGAATAGCCTGGGCGTGTTAGTAACTCAGCCTGATCACTGATTTTATTCAAGATGACTGGTTAAGGGACAGTCTGCACTGATGACTCCATGGCAGGAGGAACAATGTTGTTAGTTAATGTGTGGAAGAGTTTATCATTTAGAACACTTCACACATGAAGTAGAACCGAACACAAGCCTATTTATTGGGCTTTAGACAGATGATTTAATGTTTCTTTAGCCCTCAGCCTACCAAGTCACCCATGGTTTTCTTCAGCCAAGGGCTTTAAAAAAATAATTGGTCTACAGTAATTTTCTAACACCATTGACTGCAATATATTTCCCTAAATCTTTTTCTTACCATTAACTATCCCTAAAGTGGTTTGTGGTTGACAGACCTCCTTGACTGACACTGTTTCCTCACATCTAAGTAATTACTGACATAAAAGGAGATAAAGGGGCTGAAATTTCATCATTAATGGTTTCTTTGCGATGGAAAAACTATTCAGAACTGATTTCTTTGAAGAACAGTTCTTCCCTGATTAGACATTGCCTGACTCTGGAGAAGCTGTTCCCTCAGAATCCTTCAGTACAGGAAATGACAACCCAACATAGAAGGATAACTGTGGGTGGCAAAGGATGCATATATGTGTTCATTTCAAAATGGTAGAGAAAAAGAGCAATTGTGCTTCTGTCTGAGGAATAGTAAGTGTGCTTAGGAAGGAATAAAGAGGCTGTGGATAACTTGTTCATAATATCAAAGTGAGAATCAAGCACACTGGAAAAGCAAGTGGGATGCATTTTTTTCAGAGCAAACTTCTGTTCAGTTCTTAATGACCCTCAGTACAGCCCTGGCCACTGTTCAGCTCTCCAGACCCTCCCGTGAGCCTTTTTACCTGAACTTCAGGACTCAGAGGCCATTAGATCTTGCTGACTGGCCCAGATGGATGCTTATTTGCATATTCTAATCTATGTTAACTTTCCCTTTATCTTTCAAAAGAGGCATGCTTAGAGCTGGGGCAGAGAAGAGCAATTACACAGCAGAGATGATTTGGTTATCAGATCTCTTTACAGATCTCTCTAGTGTTTCCTAACTGCACACTCAGGAGGGCTCCTGAGGACCGGAAGCCTGAGTGCAGAGCCTGTGATTAGCTTTTCTCTTTGAGGAGCGACGATGTCTCGCTAGAGGCTCAGATTTCCCACTGACCCTTTACTCTGGGCTCAGCTGGAGTCCTTGCTACCTTTGTGGCTGCTGGTGGTGGCAGGGTCTTACATGAAACTGTCGAATTCCTCATCCAGGAGGAAGAAGTCTCTTGCATTGTCATTGGTGTTCTATCCGACCACCTCCTATTTCATTCTCAGCTCCAGGTGCCAATCCTGGAGTTTCACCTGAGGAAGTTCAACACTTTGCCACTACAGGTGCGAGAAGGTAATGGGCAGCCGACTATCAGGGAGGTGGGCCTGAACCAAAGTGCAACCAGGCCCCGCTGTCCTGCTGTACTTTGACATGGTCGGCTTCTCGCAGGAGTAGTTCTGGCGGGTGCACTTGGAAGTGGAGATTGATCTCTGTGCAGGTGTCCAAAGGCGCAGCCGTAGGTACACAAATCCCCCTGGATGAGGTGGACACGGATGAGAACTCCAACAATGACGTGGTGTTAGCCTCTACTGCCTGAACAGAGCCTCTTCCGCTTCGACCCGCATTCAGGCTGCCTCACCTTAGTGGGACTTAGGTGTCCTGGTGGTGCTCATAGTCCATGACTATGGAGTATGTCCATGACTGTGGAGTATGTCCCATAGTCATGGACTACGCCCACTTAGCTTCCTTGGCTGGTGTCCCTGCCAGTCTTCAGTGGTGCAGCCATACTGCCTGTGCCCTGGGGCTCGCTTCTGGGCTACCTGGTGACAAGACGCCAGACAAGGGACAAGGCAGGGCCTAATGCTGACTTACACCCTCCTCTGCTGCTACTGCAGCCCTGGCGCTAACGCTACACCTAGCAACGTGTGAGAGCTGTCCCCGCAGCGCTGCCTGTCCTTTCATTCCGCCGGCCCTCAGGTGGAGGTGTTGGTGGTGGTGGACTTTGGCCCGCCAGCCTGGCGCCGCAGGGCCCGGTGCTAAAAAGTGCCTGTGGGCTGGGCGCCACCTGGCGGAGAAGTGGTGCTGGTGCCGCCGCCGCCGAACGCGGAAGGAAGGACCCTGTGGCGGTGCTCAGCGCTGGGGGCCAGGTGGGCGGCCTGACCTCTCCGGGGTCGGTGTTTGGCCAGAGGCTGCTGCCTTCTGCTGGTGGCCTTCGTCACCGTGACTTGTTTCTGCCAAGGCGCGAGCTTTATGAGCACAGTCTGGGCGGATTCGACGCGGGAAGTGGCCAGGCTGGTCCAAGTCACAGAGCGTCAGGTGCTGAGTCCTCCGTGGAGACACCGTCCCTTCCGGTCCCTTCCCGTCCCGCAAAGGCCCGGCGGGGCGGGTCTGCCGGGCGATCTTCCAGTTCCGGCACCGCGTCCGGGGGACACTGGCGCGTCCAGCGCTCGCACTTCCGGAGGAGAGGTGTCCTGTGGGCCCGGGTTAAACGCACCACGGCTTTCTGAAGTGCCGTCGTTAACACTTAGTGGATTTTTATACCAGGAACGTATGATAATATAGTGCCTGGTCAGGTTTGGGACTTCAAATGGCTAATTTTTCGGGATTTGTTTATTTTTTATTTGAGAGGGAAAATTTCTCACAGTTGAGGGCATGGCGAGTGATTGATGGTCCACATCTGTTTCTGATGTTTTTGCCGGTGGTAACTTCTCTATGGGCCCAGTTCGAATACCATCGTCCCTCAGGGTTTGGTTGCCGTCTTGCTGAAGCGCTCCCGGTTTTGCTCCTGAGGGTGAAATACCAGGAAGTGCTACTCTCACCCCTCTTTTAAAATAACATTCAGCCCCAGTTTCTTTTCATTACCCACCCCTGTGTGAGAGGATAAATCTGAAATTTCAGAATATGTATCATTGTCTATAAACAATATATTTGACTTTTTGTACATTTTATGAGTAACAGTAATTCTTTCCTTTTCACTTCCTGTACATATTCAAATCCAGATAAGAATGGTGTAAAGAACAGTGGAAAAGGAGACAGTTAATTGAATGACAGCAGTTCTGATGTCAGTCAACAGGGCTTGAAGAAAACATTTTTTGAAAGATTGCAAAGTAAGAGGGTAAGTTCAAACCCCTGACTCTGAAGCTCTCCCTCTTGTAGTCATAGAAATACCACGAGTAAGAAAAAAACTGAACAGTGGCCCCAACTGCACACTCATACAGTGCGGTATGCTGAGTGCTCCTGAATCCAGGTGGCATTTTTTGACCACCTATTATTTTGATGATTCTGTGTATTTTAGATACTTTACACTTACTGACTTACTTATTCCCCTTCTCAAATCCAATGAGGTAGTAAACCAAGGTACAGAGAGTTTAAGTAACTTGCCCAAGTGTTGGCATTAAGATCTTAACCCAGAAATTTTGTCTTTAAATTTCTTGCTCTTAATCATCCTACTAAACTTCCTCTCTATTAATGCAAATAAAGATTAAAACACCTAAAATAGGAGTGTTGTGGTTATTAATACTAAAATAATTTTTTGCCACAAGCACTAAGGATAACTTCCTACACATGGGCATCCCAAATGGGAATAACATATGAATAGGTAAGTTTCATGTGGGCCGGGCTGCCATCCATTTGATGAGAATGTATGAATATGTAGTTTTGTTTGGCTTGGCTTTGTTTAGAGAATCCTGTACCAATATAACCTCATGCTATTCAATCCATCCCCTCTACTGTGTGGGGGTTTATTTTATGCCAAAATCTCTATAATGGTGTCTGGTTCTGGAGTGGTATCTCCTGTGAGGAAAGTCATAGTCAATTATAAGGCACTTTGTGTTAGTCTCTAGGAAAGTAGGCTCCACATCTTTAGTCCCTTAAAGGAGATACCCGAATCTGACAAGTGAGTCCTAATGATATGTCCTAGTGCCTCTTCAACACAGGTGCACTATGTGTGTATATTTTTGCCCACTCTATGTTTAGTTCCTTCAACTTTTTTAATGAGGTGATTTCTAGATGCCCTGATGCCCCTCTTCTGAATACTTTCTTGTCTGTAAATCTTTCCTAAAATGAGGCACTTAACGTTGAACACAGTACTCCAGAGCCAGCCTCTATAGTGATCTCCAAATTTATATATTCAATTGCCTACTTTCCATCTCCATTTGGTTATTTAATGGACATGCCTACATATTCAAAATTGAAGTCCTGATCTTTATTCCCCAGACCTGTTCTTTGTTTAATGTTTGTGTCTCGGTATATGACAACTTTGTATTCACTTAGTTGCTTGCTTTATCACAAATCCTTCAGTTATTCTTGATTCGTATCTTTCCAATCCATTAGTAAATCTTATTGGCTTACTCTGAAAATATATTCTCAATCAATGCTCTCCTCACTAACTTCATTGTACCTACCCTTCCCCAGGCACTATTGTCTCTTGCTTGGACAACTGCAGCAGTCTCACAAGTGGCCTTTCTGCTTCTGTCTGTTCTCCATAGAGAGAACTAGTGATCTTCTTACTTCATTAATTAGATTACATTATTCAGTTCCCAAATATTTCTCACTTAAAATGCAATCCAAAATTCTTATGATGGTGGCTCAGATACTACTACAGCTATGTAACAAACTAGCCCTAAATATAGCCGTTTAAAACACTATTTTATTATGCTTGTGGATTCTATGACTTGGTTTGGACAGGGCGTAGCAGAGATTGCTTGTTTCGTCTCTAGTTTTTGAGGGCCTAGCTGAGATGTGATGCCTAGGAGCTACACTCATCTGGAAGGTTATTTAGTCACATGTCTGGCATGTGGACTAAAATGACTGAAAGTCTAGGATTGAGAACTTGAGGGTGGGAAGGGAGCCTACATGTGCCAGCCACATGTGACTTGACTTTCTCACAGTATGACATCCTCAGGAAAGTCCCATGGAAGCGAGGGTTACAAACATGAATGCTCCATCAAACAAGACAGAAATCACATCCTCTTTTAGGATCCAGCCTCAGAAATGACACAGTCATTTTCATCATATCCTATTGGTCCAAGCAGTTTTAAGCCTACTTAGATTCAAAGGGAGGGGGTAAAGAAGCCAGCCTCTATACTGGAAAATTATTCAACAATATCAAGGCCATGCCCTGTTTGGGTGGCTTAGCTGGTTGGAGTGTCATCCTGTACACCAAAAGGTTGTCGGTTGATCCCCAGTTGGGGCACATATGGGAGGCAACTGACCAATGTTTCTCTCACATTGATGTTTCTTTCTCTGTCTCTTCCTTCCTCTCTCTCTAAAGTCAATGAACATATGGGTGATGATTTTTTTAAAATTTTGTGACCTTGTTTGTAAATAAGCCACACATGGCCCATAATGTCCTACATTATCTGGCCCTTGGGTGCTTCTCCCACTGATTTCTAAATACTCTTTCCCCTTTGATACTTTAGGTTATTTTAGTGGCTATTGTTTTTGAATATACCAAGCATTATCTCCATCTCAGACCTCAGTGTCTTGCTGTTCTCTCTGCCTAGTAAGCTCTTTCTGTAAGTATACATATTACTTACTTCTTGCCTACATTTAGGCCTTTGCTCAAATATCCATCTCCTCAAAGAGGACTTCCATACCTCAACTTGCCTCTCCCCACATCGCATCCACCCTGTTTTATTTTTCTTCATAGCGTTTATCACTACATGACATTACTTTATATTTTATTTGTTTTCTATCTTATGTTGAATCCCCAGCATCAAATATACATTTATTTATTTATTTATTTTATTTTTAAAACAGAATGTCAAATATACATTTAAAAAGTTTATTGCATGCATGAATGAAGGTGTGGTCTAACCAGCCTATATACTGCAACTCTCACTATTTTTATAATAATATCACATTTTAGGATGTGGTAAAATTGTGTCAGTGTTTTTAGAAGTTCCATAGTGCTGTCTTACTTGGTGGAAAATTTTAGTGTCACTTTATAACTTGAAGATTTTACAGTAAATTTATCTGTCTAGATCATTTAATGTTAAATTAGGCTTTTCAAAACAAACAAACAAACAAACAAACAAACAAAAAACACCTAAATTCCTGGAACTCCAACTGTTTATTATTTAGGGAATTATCAGCTATTCTTCTCTTAACTCAGTTTCCTCTTCATAATAATAGGCAGGCTCTCTGAATCCATGATAGCTCCAGATGCTGCTATGGCAAGCAATAATGTGACCAAGGAGTGTATTTAATCTAAGAGGATATAGTTCCTTGGTATTAACAATCACAATCCTTCCTCTTATCTATATCCAATAGCTATATTTAATTCATTTATTAAACATTATTTACACATGTTCCAGGAACTGTTTAAGGTGCTTTACAAATATTAACTTACTTAATCCTCATAGTAATGTTATTAGGTAAGTACTGTCTTTTAACTCCATTTCCCGTGTGGGGAAACTGAGGCATAGAATTGTTGGGGTAATTTGATGAAGGCCACTCAGCTGTAAGAGGCAAAGCTAGGTTTCCAACTCTGAAAATCTGACTCTGGAGTCCATGTATTTAGTGTTCTTCTGTAGCGCATTTTCAGTGGGTTTTAACACTTATTTTATGTCTTCTAAAGATTTAGGACTGATTTGCATTCCTGAGGATGTTCCTGTATTTAAATGTTTATGGTTTAGTTTAAATGTTTATGACTTAGTTTAAACTCAAGTCTTCTACTTCATTTTCTTGTGAAGATGTCAGTGGAGAGGTGGGCAAGATGACAAAGGAGTAGGAGAATTTATGTTGCACCACCTAACAGAACCAAGCTGAAAATAAAAATAAACAGGGGAATATCCATGCAAAGTAGACAATTGAAGACTACCTGAAGAGGAGATACTTAACCAAAGATGGGCAGAAAGCACCTGTGATGAGTAGAAAGGGCAGAGATACAATAGGGACCAGCACTGCTTTCAAGGGCCCTGGCAGATGTGGCCACATGGCTGTGGGAGGTTTCCCTGGATTCAGATCCGGAGTGAAGCCTGGACCTCATGCCAGGCTCCCAAGCACAGAGCACCCATGTTGGGATGCTCACCTGCTCACCCTGTATCCAGTGGTGAAAGGCCACGTTGTTGTTTTTTTTTTTTTTTCCCACAGTGGAGAAAGGGAGAGCCTGCTGGAAACAAAGCCACCTTTTTTTTTTTTCTATTTTTCCCCTTCCTTTTGTTCTAAGGGGCTGGCAAGTTTCACATTCCCAGCCTTTGGCTCTGGCAAAGGGAGGGCAGCATGGTCTGCAGTTGCACGAGGAAAATCTGGAGTGGGAGCCTTGAGGGAGAGATGTGGGCGGATGCCTGCTGGGTTTCCAGTACTAAGATTTAACATCATACCATAGCAGCCATTTTTGTTGAGAAGAGCAGGCCCTTCCTAGGGAAAAACAACTACCCCAACCTGTGGGAAAACTACTTACCAGAGCTTCAGGAAGCCTCCTAGCTCCATCTTCTGGATTCCTGCTTGCCACACCCTTTGAAATCCTGCTTGCCTCACCCTGCATCCTTTTTCCATTTTTTTCTTTTTTCCCCCTACCTTCATCTTATCCCCTGCTGAGAAGACACCAACATAGGCAGACTCAAAGGTGTTAGAGACTGACTTTAGGGCACAGCCATTCTATATACTTTACTGGGAACCAGACTGGTGCTTCCTCTTTACCAGAGAGCCTAGGAATACCATCCAAGTTTCTGGCATGCCAAAACCCTGGGCTCTGTAGGCCCCACCTGCTATCCTATTAGACGAGTTCAGGTAAGTAATCTGGGACAGACTCAGACATGTGAACACACCCACCATCTTCCCCAAAGTCTGAACAACACCTCCCATAGGAGATCCAGTAGTCTCATCTTCTCAATTCCACCAGAAGCCCTCTTGGAAACAAGTCAGCAACTAGATTAAGATGAATGGCAGGACTGCAGACAGAGGCAGGTGGAGGAGGTACCTATGGTGCTTTTGGTCCTTAGATGGCATACCTGTGGGCCTCGTGCTGATAAAAAGCAAGCAGTGCAGAGCACCAAGGACCATCCCAGATGTAGTCAAGCCAGAAGGAGACAGCTACAGACTGTGGGTTGCTTGTAGCTTAGAACAGGCTGACTAGAATTAGACAGGGACAGCATCTGCCATTGGCTTACCCCAGCTTCAGACAATGCCAGAGTCATATCCAGAAGGAAAACCCAGAGGGCAAGCACTGAACTCTGCTGAGATGAATTGCACTTTGTTCTTTTTTATTTGCATTACGCTTTCTTTTGCATAGCTTTTTAATACTTTTTCCTTTTTCTTCAATTTAATTATTTTTTCACTACTTTAAAATTTCAAATCTCATTTACTCTTCCATTTTCTTAGTCCATTTTGCCTTCTTCCTTCCCTTTCATGCTTTTTTCTTCAACATATTGTGGCAATTCCTTGCATCTAATTCTTATTCTTATTATTTTTCCTCCCTCTATCCTCTCACAATTATTTTTCTTTCATTTTGTCATCTCATATTCTTTTTTTCTTCATTGTAATATTCTTATTATCTTTTCACCTTAATTAATTTTTACTCATTTGTTGTTGATATTGCTGTTTGGGTTGGGGGTACTTTTGCTTGTGTAGGTTTTATTTTCTGTGTTGTTTTGTTTAGTTCTGTCTGTAAAACAGAATACAAGACATGGTGGGGGGTTGAGACTCTCAGTCAGCCAGATGGAGGGGAGAACCCACCAATGAATGGGCCAACAATAATCAAAACAAAATGCAAGAGGAGAGCCCACATAAACTGCATAAAGGGCATCCCTAGAGCATCTAGCTCAGGAGATAAAGCAGACTGCAGCACAGAGCTACAGGACTCATATCACAGAAGGCCACCCCATGAAGACAAGGAGTTAAAGCAGATCAGTCTAATACATAGAAACAAAAAGAGTCACCTAAAATGAGGAGACAAAGAAACAACCAATAGAAAGAAAAGGAGGAATCCCCGGAAAAACAGCTAAATGAAACCAAGGCAAGCAATTTATGACATAGAGTTCAAAGTAATGTTTATAAGAATGCACAAGGAACTTAGTGGGAACTATATCAGCATGAAAAAGGACATAGAAACTATGAATAAGAACCTGGTGAAAACGAAGAATAAACATCTGAAATGAAGAACACACTAGAAGGAATTAAAAGCAAGCTACGTGAAGCAGAGTCAAATCAGTGAGTTGGAAGACAAGGTAGAAAAAACACCCAGTCAGAGCAATAAAATGAAAAAGACTTTAAAAAGTGAGGATAGGCTAAGAAAGCTTCAGGACAACATGTAGCAATATTCGAATTACAGGGACACCAGAAGGAGAAGAAAAGTAGCAAGGGATAGAAAACCTGTTTGAAAGTATGATGACAGAAAACTTCCTTAACTTGGTAAAATAAAAAGTCACTCAAGTTCAGGAAGCACAGAGGGTCCCAATGAAGACAACCCAAAGAGATGACTCAAGAATACCTCACAATTAAAATGGCAAATTTTAAAGAAGGAATTTTAAAGGCATCAAGGGAGAAACAGCTTATAACATGCAAGGGAGCTCTAAGCTGATTTCTCAACAGAAACACTGTAAGCCAGAAGGAACTGGCATGAAATATTCCAAGTCATGCAAACAAGGACCTGCAATCAACACTACTCTATCCAGCAAGGAGCTCATTTGAAATGAAAGGTGAAATAAAGAGCTTCCCAGATTAAAATAAAAAGGCCAAAAAGAGAACGTCTCTTTTTTTCCCCCAGGTTACATATCATATTGTTAATTTACATCTGTTTGTTTATTAGGTACTTAAAATTATTGTTTCAAAAGTATTTTATTGTTGTTCAAGTACAGTTGTTTGCATTTATTTCCCACCACTCCTCACCCACCCCAACCATCCCCATCTCCTTCCCCTGATTTCATCCCCCTTGATTTTGTGCAAGTGTCCTTTATAGTTGTTCCTAAAAACCCTTCTCTTCTTTCTCCCTATTGTCCCCTTCCACCTCCCCTCTGGTTATTGTCAGATTGTTCTTAATTTCAATGTCTCTGGTTATATTTTGGTTGATTAGGTTCTACTTAAATGTGAGATCATATGGTGTTTGTCATTTACTGCTTGGCTTATTTCACTTAGCATAATGTTCTTCAGTTCTATCCATGCTGTCGAAAAGGGTAGGAGCTCCTTCTAAAAAGAGCACATCTCCACCAAACCAGCATTGCAAGAGATGCTAAAGGGACTGCTTTAAGAAGAAGAAGAAATAGAGGAACACAGGTACAAAGGAAAAAATGGCAATGAATAAATACCTATCAATAATAACATTAACTGTAAATGGAATAAATGCTCCAATCAAAATACATAGGGTAGTTGAATGGAAAAGAAAACACAACCCACATATGTGCTTTCTACAAGAGACCCACCTAAGTACAAAAAATTACACAGATTGAAAGTGAACAGATGGAAAAAAATATTCCAAGAAAATGGACATGAAAAAAAAACTGGGATAGCAATATACATATCAGGCAAAATAGACTTCAAAACAAAGGCTATCACAAGAAACAAAGAAGGTGACAACACAATATTTAAGGGAGTGATCCAAAAAGAAGATACAACCCTTGTAAACATATATGCACTCAACATAGTGCCATCTAAATACATAAGGGAAATTTTGGAGGGCTTCAAGGAGATGAAGGCATTAATCATAGGGCATTCTTTTTCATTTTTAGTATGTTTTATTTATTTAAGTATATATGCCTGGGTTGCGGGCCAGGTCCCCAGTAGGGGACATGTGAGAGGCAACCACACATTGATGTTTTTCTCTCTCTCTTTCTCCCTCCCTTCCCCTCTCCCTAAAATTAAATAAATAAAATCTTTTAAAAAAGCGTGGGGTTGGGAGAACTGAACTGGTACATACAAAGGCATGAAACTAGACCACCAATTTACACCATACACCAGAATAAACTCAAAATGGATAAAAGACAAATGTAATCCATGATACCATAAAAGTCCTGGAGGAAAACATAGGTAGTAAAATTTCAGCTATCCTATGTAGCAGTATTTTTTGCCAATATATCTCCCAGTGCAAGGGAAATAAAGGAAAAAAATAAATGGGACTATATCAAATTAAAAATTTCCACACGGCTAAAGAAACCATCATCAAAATGAAAAGGAAACCAAGTGTATGGGAGAACATATTTGTCAATGATACATCTGACAAGGGTTTAATCTCCAAAAAATTAAAAAGAACTCATATGACTTAACACCAGGAAGACAACAAACAATCCAATCAAAAAATGGGCAAAGCACCTGCATAGACAATTCTCCAAGGAGGACATACAGATGGCCTGTAGACATGAAAACATGCTTGACATCGCTAGCCATCATAGAAATGCAAATTTAAAATACAATGAGATATCACTTCACACCTGCCAAGATGACTCTCATTTATAAATCAACAAGTGCTGACAAGGATGTGGAGAAAAGGGAACCCTAGTGTACTGTCTTGTGTAGACAGTGTAGGAAACAGTAAAGAATTTCCCTAAAAAATTAAAAATGGAACTACCTTTTGACCCAGTGATTCCACTGCTGGGAATATACCTTAAGAATCCTGAAACACCAATTCAAAAGAATTTAGGCACCCCTATATTCAAAACAGCACTATGTACAATAGTCAAGTCCTAAAAACAGCCTAAGTGTCCATCAGTAAATGAGTGGATTAAAAAACTGTAGTGTGCTTACACAATGGAATACTATGCAGCATTAAAAAAAGAAGGAATTACTACCTTTTGTGATAGCATGGATGGATCTGGAGAGCATTATGCTAAGTGAAATAAGCCAGTCAGAGAAAGGCAAATACCATGTGATCTCACTCATAAGAGGAATCTAGTGAACACAATAAACTAATGAGAAAAATAGAACCAGAGGCATAGAAATATGAAACAGACTGACAGCTGTATGAGGGGAGGAAGGAGGTGGGGACTGTTTGAAAGAAGCTGACGGGATTAGTCAAAGAACATATATGAGGGACCCAAGGACATGGACAACTGAGTGGGGACTGACTATGAAAGTGGGCAGAGGGGGACAAAGTGGGAAAATATTGGGACAAATGTAATAACATAAACAATAAACATTAACAAAGATAAAAGAAACTTTTAGTGGGATTATTCAAAGGAGGACATATGAGTAGTGACAAGGTCATTGAAATCGTGTTGATAAGCTGAAGATAAATTTAGTGAAGGTATTATTATTTTTGCATCTCACTCTTAATGGTTAACACAAAGAATAAGTTGATTAATGAATATATTTTTAATCTTCAGAAACTTTATTTGAGATTGTAATTTTATCTATTCTTCCACTGAATCTCCATTAAAGATACCAGCAAATCATTTATTTATGTTTAATTATATTTTGTTTATGCTGTTACAGTTGTCTCAATTTTTCTCCATTGCCCCCTTCCAACTAGTGTTCCTCACTTCCTTCAGGCAATCCCCACACCATTGTTAATGGCTACGGATCATGTGTGGGCTCTTTGGCTACTCCATTTCCTATACTATACTTTACATCACCGTGACTTTTCTGTAACTGCCTGTTTGTACTTCTTAATCCCCTCACCTCCCCACCTATTTCCTCATAATCCCCTCCCATCTGGCAACTATCAAAATGCTCTCTATTACCATGATTCTGTCTGTTTTCTTCTTTGCTTAATTTGTTTTTTATATACAATTTTTGATAGGTATGTACTTATTGTCATTTTATTTTTTATAGTTTTGATCTTATTTTTTCTTAAATAATTCCCTTTAACATTTTATATAATAATGGTTTGGTGATGATGAAGTCCTTTAGTTTTTTCTTGTCTGTGAAGTTCCTTATCTGCCCTTTGATTCTAAATGGTATCTTTGCTGGGTAGAGCAATCTTGGCTGTAGGTTCCTGCTTTTCATGACTTAGAATATTTCTTGCCAATCCTGTCTAGTCTGAAAAGTTTCTTTTGAGAAATCAGCTGATAGACTTATGGGAAATAGACTTATGGGAACTCTCCTGTAGGTAACAAACTGTTTTTTCTTTTGCTGCTTTTAATATTTTCTCTTTATCTTTCATCTTTGGCATGTCACTTATGATGTGTCTTGGAGTGGGCATCTTTGCATCCATCTTGTTAGGGACTCTTTGTGCTTCCTGGACTTGCATGGCTATTTCCTTCACCAGATTAGGTATGTTTTCTTTCATTATTGTTTCAAGTAGATTTTTTATTTCTTGCTCTTTATTTTCTCCTTCTTGCACTCCTACAATGTAAAAACTTGAAGTTGTTCTGGAGGCTTCTTACACTATCCTTGTTTTTTTTTTAAATCCTTTTTTTGTTGTTCCGATTGGTTGGTTTTTCTGCTTTTAAGATTCTCTCTTTATTTTTAACCTTTAGGCTTTTAATTATGACGTGTCTTGTAGTGGGCCTTTTTGCATCCATCTTGTTTGGGACTCTGTGCTTCCTAGACTTACATGTCTATTTCCTCCAGCAAATAATTTAATTTACTTGCTTGAACTTAATTTTCATTTTATTCCCTTGGTGCACCAGCAGGTGGAGGTAAAAGGCATTGGTAGAAAAATACAGAGGAAGAAAGAAGAAATAAACAGCTAGAAGAACTGTCCCTTAACAACTGAACGTTGTTTGCATTTTTAAGTGTATTGCTATGTAGACTTTTCAAAGGTGTTCCATTTTATTTCCAAGTTGTTTCAGATTATTCAAAACAAAAAAAAAACATTTAAGGATCCTGGAAGATTAATTCAGGGAATCTCAAAGAAGCAAGAATCTTTCATCACATCATAAAAATAGTGACAAGACTGCACTTGCTTTCAAGTACTCTTTGCCCTCACATTTCTCAGCTGAGAAATATGAATTTCCAACCAGAACATTCAGAACTCAAAGGATGTTATTTTCAAGTCCACGCTTCCCAGAATGAAGAGCTGCCAAGTGTATATGACAGAGTTCAAAACTGTAGGCCAGCAGTGTCACCTCCTCTCCTTCTCAGACAGAATGATGAATTAAATCATCCTTCAGTGAATGGGTCAGCTTCACATACCTCAGAAATAGCCAGTTCATTCTGAAATGCTGCAGCTCATATAGACAGTTATGCTTGGGGTATTTATACATTTATGTTTCTGTCAGGTATTTGTAAGTCAAGTTGTATACATGAGCCTCCCAGTTTTGATGGACATTTCCCTAAATTATGTCAACAATGTGAGAGCATATTATGGTTTTATATAATACAGAATATTTTACCGAAGAGTCTTAGATGTAGTCTTTATTACCACAAACAGAATAAAAAAGATATATAGTTTGTGTTCTGGTATCATTAATAAATTTAAAAAATATTTGATCTAGCTGTTCATTTACACTTGAGTGCTTGAAATTCTCCTGGGAATATAATTTCACTTTGAATAACTTTAGGCTGGATCAAGAATATGGACCCCAACTGTTAAGCATAGGCCTCATGGAGAGAAGGAGGAGGCTATTGATAGGCACCACTGGGGTGAGGGAACCCAAATCATTTCTCTAGCTTGACACCTGAGAGGGTTGCTAAGTACTTAATGGGGAGAGCAGTGGCAGATTCTGGCAATAGGTGAAAATCAAGTGGATGTGCTTTGGGGCACTAAACCTCTTCATTTCAGCAGCTTGACAGAAGCAGGGCTTTGGAGAGCATGGGTGACAGGAGCTAGAGAGAGTCTCAGGGCTTCAGTCATCCGGGTTTGAGTTTCCAGCAGGGCTCTTCTCCTAACTGTGAACAGGAGACTCCGTGGAAAATGGAGCATAAAACCAGGAGTAAAAGAAGAGGTTGGACCCAAAATACAATGTGTTTCAGGTCATGTGAGCAGCTGGGCCTCATCTATGGTTGACCAGATCCAGGGTCAGCAAGGCTGGGTGATAGGATGGAAGCATCTGGATTGTCTTGTTTTCTTCAAGATTGGCTCAGACTATGGGAAGAATTGAGTCAATAAGTGCAGGAAACTAGTGTTTCCCAATTGGAAGAGTCTGGGCTCATCAAGATCCGATAGGCAAGAACTGTCTGCACAATACAAAAACTACCAGCTGTATGTGGCTGCTTAAGCTTAAGTGAATTAAAATTTGATATGATGAAAAATTCAGTTCCTTGGTCGCATTAGCTACATTTCAGTTGCTCAGCAGTACTCATGGTTAATGTCTACAGTGTTGGACAGAACAGCTATAAAGCATTTCCATCATCCTAGTTCTAATGGACAGCACTGATCTAGAAAGAGGGGACCAACTTCATGGGCTGGAGGTGTTGAGGACAGCCAGTGACTCCCATGTTGCTCAGCACATATATGGGGACTGTGTGTTCTTATGTTCTCCACACTTCCCTGGTTTGTGACAATTATTCTTTTATTGGTTCATATAAATATTAAAAAATGGATCGACAGATTGTATTATTTATTAAAAAATCTTTGAAACATCTAAAGATAAGAATTCCCAATAGTACAGGGTTTTTTTTGCAGGCCTGGGGAATGTCTAAAGTCTCCTCAGCTATTCTAGCCAGCACCTTTAATTTATAGTCCTCATATTTATTCCTATAACTTTAGAGATTTTGCAGCAATAGTCATGGTAAAATCAACCTACTCTTAATCCTAAACTCTCCCCAAAAATAATACAGCAGTTTTTATGACCAGTAATTTATTCTAAGCCATCTTAGTGAAAAAGCGAGTAAGTAGTTATAACCCTTTCAACCACTGGCTTCCCAGAGAAAAGTACTGCTGTAGAAGTTGGTTTTCAGACCCTGTGGTATCTTTAGTCAGTGCTCTGTCCCAAGTGTGAGCTGTCTATAACAGGTGGTTTAGGCCCCAGAGAGACTGCAGCTTTACATGAGACATACCTGAAAAGTAAAATGTGCATCTATCTTTTGAATTACAGTGAATGATATTTCAACTTTATTGGAGTAATTTGTTATGTGAATAAATTTTGTTGAAAACATTATTTAGAAAGCCAAGAATTTAAAACTTGCTCTCAAATTTATAAACAAGATTGGATATATTTTAAAAAATGTTTTATTGATTATGCTATTATAGATGTCTCATTTTTCTTCTCCACTTTATTCCCCTCTACCCTGTACCCCCCTCCCACCAGCATTTGTTTTTCTTAAAACCAGATTTATTTGTGATGTTGGCTTCCATCTTATGTTTCCTCAAGCAATTTATAACTCCTAAATCCTGCCTGTTTATGACTGAATTCTCAGTGAGAAATAATGGGATACATTAGTCAAACACCTGTTGTCTATAAGGCTCTGTGCTAAATGCTTCATGTGAATTATTGTGTTTCTCCATCATCACCATCCTAGGAGTTAGTAATGTTATCGCCATTTTCTAGATCAGGAAAAAGAGGTTTGGCGAGGATAATGTATCTGAGATAATACAAGTGAAGGAACTGTGATATAACATTAATGTTCATGAATTTTAGGTTTTCTACTGGATGAAATTTTATATGTACGTACTCATGTAACCTGGATCAAAATTCCCTAGAAGCCTCCTTTATGTACCTTTTCAGGCACTATCTCTTCTAAAGAACCACTATTGAAGAAGCCTCTTTCAGCATCTATCACTTTTTCCTGTCTTGAATTTCACATATACAGAATCATAGAATAGTGCAGTATATCCTCTGGTGCCTGGCTCAGTATTTTGTCTATGAGCCTCCTCTATGCTTGGTGTATCAGTGTTTCTTATTTCCTACCACTGTGTACTATTTTATTTATAATTTTGCCACAATTTATCTTCTTTACAGTTGATGGACAACTGTAAAAACTTGAAGGATGACTTCAAGTTTTTGGCTTCTGTGGATAGTGAATTAATTTATAACTTTTTTGGTGGGCATAAACACTCCTTCCCCTTGGCCATATACCCAGGAGTAGAACTGGTCAGTCAAAGGGTGATGGATCTAGGGTTTGAAGCTTGAATTTTCTCATGATTACCCATTGTTGCAATGCCCACTGCATCAATAGCAGCTATTCTGTTAGCCACTCTGTTAAGCTTTATTTTTCTAAGCAGGCTTTTGATATAATTGAGAACTTTCTATAAGCTTAACTAATAGCAGGGAAAGTTATATTTGTTCAACAAAGAAGACAGTCTTTAAATTATCATTAAATAGCTGATGTATTACAGTATATGTGAACACTTAGTAGCTTCTCTTTGAAAAGACCATAATAATATCTATCTTTGACAGCCTTGTTTTGCTCATTGAAATATATACAGTAAGGGTAGAGTTAGCAATTGATTATTCATTTACTTGTATACTGTAATTAGCTAAGGAAGAAACAAATCAATTTAAAACCAATTTCATAGTCTATGCATGCATAGGAATTGATTGCAGACTTGAATTTGCTGAATAAAAAGTGCAACTAGCTAATCTCAATTTGTATTTCATTGACTAAATGTCATCTATTGATTTTTGTGGCTTACTACTGGTGAGGCCATCTGTCTGTCATTTCTGTAAAGGTAGCATAGCACAACCACTGTGAGGTTTAATTAGGTGTGGGCCAGTCATTTCACTCACTTGGGGAAGATGAAATATTTAGCTGTAATGGAAGGCAAAACCTCAGCCAGCTGCCTGTTCTGTCACCCTCTTTCAGACTCTGGCTCATCTTAATTTAATGTCCATTGATTCTTATTGTTAGGTGCTGTACAGGGGAGCTCTTTTGTAATGTGGTGTGGGAAGATCGGACTAAAACTGACTTTACAGGCTAACTGAATTCTCTCAAGCTCTCTTGAGGTTTTAACAATGCAGCATTACATTTTAGGGGACTGACCAGACCTGTGCATTACAGAACAGGTGTTTGCAGTGTGCCTGGTTTCCTTAAAATATTGTCCATACTGCCTTGGTTATACAAGATTTATATACTATTTGACAAGTTGTGATGCCTTTTGACCTGACATAACACAGAATGTGTGATATTGCACTGGATTCAAATTCTACCATTAATATAACAAGTAGCCTGGAGAAACAGTGAAAATAATCTCATCTCTTTCGAAAGAAATATCACAGCCTGTTTGTTTTTGATTTCCTCAACTAAAATGGGGATAATAGTACCTACTTCATAGGGGTTTTGTGATAGCTAAGTGAGATAGTACATGTAAAATGTTTATAGCAATGCTTTGTACATAGCAATTATTTATTAAATATTTATTTTTAACATCAGAGACAATTTTCATTTCCCCCTGTCTTGGTATTGTTTCTTATTCCAAATATTAAAAATTTTTTTCTATAAAACAAATATTATTCCTTTCTGTTTGGTGCCATCTTCTATTTCTTATCTCTTTCGGTTGGCTATTATTATTTTTAAACTAACTTCTCAAATGGGAGGACAATAGTAAAGTCATCCAGGGATCCACAATATTTTTGATGGTGGTATGAGCATCTGATAAGAACAAAAGACCCTTTAGTAGAAGCATTTTTTACAATAATTTCTCTAAGTTAAACCAGTTGGTCATTCTACCTTATGACTGTATTTCAAGCCTGCAGTGAATTTGACAGGCACATGAGGCTATTTAAATGTCACAGTTTAGTAATAGTAACTGCAGTAGTTCTTTAGTTCAAGAATCCTTTGAAAAAAACTTGGTATTCCACTTTTACAGTCTTTAGCCATTTAATCCAGCTTATAGACCACCTGCTTTGCACCCTGCATGCTCCCGTCATTCCATGGTGCTGTAGTAATATCCTGCATGAGGCACAAAGTGACAAAATGGTAAATGATCTGCTTCTAATCCAGGCCACTGGAGCTGGGGACATGACTAATAAAGGGGCATTTCTTAATAATGTGACAGAATTTTCCAGGAAACATACACACACACACACACACACACACACACACACACACACACACGCACACCTGGAGAGGTATTTTCCTTTCCAGCAGAAGCTAGGAAAACCTATAGAACTTCTTCCACTTAAGGCCCTGGAGGCATTCCCAGACACCCATGGATATTTTAGTAGGTATTTTTATAAAAGGCATATACTGTGTTCCATGCTTACTTTTCAGTTCTATTTTCTGCCACCTTTCTACCTGCACTCCCTGCCCTAGTCTCAGTGGTTTTCCTCTCCTACAATGAAGATGGGACAGCCACATAGACAATACGCCCAAGCTCTGAGCCCAGGAGGCAGGCCCACCTCTCAGATAGCCTTGGAGTGAGGGTACACCTGAGTACTTTTAGAGAGATGGATACTTGAAATATGTTGATGACCTACTCCCTAGAGTCCTTGCTTGCAAATGGTCTTCCTCCTTCTGCCTATGACTTGGTTTTCCATGTAGGTCTGTTTACAGGGAGAGAATGGGCTATGCATGTAGAAGCATGCATTCTGTCCTAGCAAAAATTAAAATTTTCATTTTAAATTACTTAAAATGCAATTTTGGTTTTATACGTCAGTTGTTTGAAGTGATTCTGCTATTTCAGAAAAGCATCTGTTTTCACAGTGCTGAAAAATCAGGGATTTGAGTCAGCCTATGAGGGCTGAACCCTGTATTATAGTAAACTGACAAACATAATGAATGCAAGTCCCTGAGGCTTTCCAGGAGGCAGCCTGCTGGTCCTTCCCCAGGCAGTATGCCATCCTGATCTCTGCATTGGACACACCAGAGCATTCCTAATTAAATGTCTGCATCAGGCATGATGATTTAATCATGGTTAATATCAGTCAAGTTCTTCATGTGTACAATGATACTGCAATCCTATGAAGAAGTTAACGTTATTGCCTTTTTTTCTCCATATAAAAAAATGAAGGTTAAATTACTTATGCAAGTCACATAACTAGTGGGTTGTGGAGCTTTCACACCAGACCACATTTTCTGGGTTCAAGTGAATGTTCCCCTTGCCTCCCTGCCTTTCCTTTAGCTTGTTAATTCTTCATTTTATTAGGTATATAGGTTAAAAAATCCGTCTCTTAAAATCCCATTTTGGTAGTTTCTCTGCTCAAATCACCATGAGCATACAAACAACCTAAATGCATGTTCAACCACTGAAAGATGTGATCTGTTCTCTTACTGAGTGTCCCTCATCCATCATTCATTTTCCTAATAGACCTGGCAGGTCTTGCACAAAGGGGAGCTTTTCTTCCTCGCTCAGTGGTACTTCCTTTGAGGCATGTACTGTTCAGGGCCCTGTTGAGATTTTGATTAAAAAAGACAGATATTGTGCAACTTCCATTAATGTTCTATTTCTCTTATAGCAGAATGTAGGCTCTTGCAACTTTCTTCAGGGAATTTAATTTTCCATGTCTGTTGGCAAATTCAATTTTGAGTTTTACATAAAACACTAGAAAACAGTTAGTGGCCTAGTCAGGGGTTATGCTTGTGATTCAATGATTCTGTGAGGTAACTTTAACTCTTCTGCAACCTATTCTTTCCTTCTGTACTACACAAACCACTAGCTTTCTAAAGCAAAAAAAAAAGACAACATTTTAGTAGATAAAGCACCTAAAGTATTTAACTTTGTTTTGTCATCATCTCTCTGGTTATAGTAATGCCATTTCACCTATTTCTATGATGCTCCCTGATGGTAACAAAACCTTCTGTAATCTATGAAACTAGAAAGTGTTTTTTTAAATGGTTAGTACACAATAACTAATGTTAGGATAGCACATTATACACCTGAGCACCTTTATAACACCTCCACTGATGGTGTATTCTTTGCATAAATGTTTTAGTGCCCTGGTATTCACTTAGCTCAACATATAATGTATACATAATTTGTATTTCTTAATTCTGGGATTTAGTTCAACTTTGTGGATTATCTGAATATTTTTCTTCTTTTTTTGGCTACCTGAATACTGTTCATTTTTGCTACTCATTAGCAGTTTTGTAGTGTTGAAATGAGATAAGAGAGTGAAGAAAGTCACACATATAAATTTGAGTTCCATTGTGATTTGACCAAACAAGTGTTTCTAGAAAATAGGTCAAATAAATCAAGCAACCAGTACAATGCTTGGAGCTGCAGCTTCTACTAAAATATATGTGCTGGAGAGCTAAAATAGACTGGGGTAGGAAGTACTACCTTTCTGCAGCTAACATGAACTTCCTTAAAGCTACTATTTCTTATTTTTTGGTATCTAAACCATCATATTTATACCATGCAACCAATTGCCCACATTCCCTCAGAAAGACTAAGATTAAAATTTGCAAAATGATTGAACTACATATGCAAGTTTGTGTTTTTAAAAAATTTCATGACTCATATTTAGAGATGTTCTTTAACCACAAGTACACAGAAATTAATCTAGTTTTATGCTATGAATTTTTTTGTTTTTAAATAACAAACAACCACCTTTGCTGAAACCCATGCTTTCTGCAGCAAACCAAAGAAGTGATTTAATAAAAAAAAATGTTCCATAGCTGTTGGTTTAGTCATTTTAACTTACTTTGTGAGAAGGTTATAAAATGCATGTTTTAGCAGTCTTAAAGTTTGTCCACATCTGACTGGACCTGGGAATTCCCTTTACAGAGCTTCCCTTCTTACTAAATGCCTGCTCCACCCAGAGACGAAGGAGACAGCTGAGCTTAGGAAACTGTTGGGGACCCAGTTGTCTGTCAGAAGGGATCTCTTTGGTACCTGTCTACTCTTTGCTTGGCGATTCCATCCACCCCAAACACCCGAGTCCATAGCAGCCTGGAAAGATGATGGATTTTCCAATGTCACTGAATGTCGCTGATAGTGGAGATGAATGTTTCTAGTGACAGATAACTTCTCACCCTTAGTTTTGTAGGGACCTGTGCTGGGTTTGTTTAAAAAATAGGGAATATAAATTATGATCTTATTTCACCCATAATTCGCTCTCCTTTTTTCAAAACACTTAATATCTGGGAGAGTTAGGAGGTGTCAAACTTTGGTCTTTGTGCAGCCAATTTCTAAAGTGAAGCAGAGCAACTTTTTCCTAGCCCAGTTACCTGTGGCCTTAAGTAAGCATCTTATTTCACACCAGTAGACTTTCAGAAGATAATTATTAAATAATGAAACAATTTATGAAAACAAAGTTATACAAATTCTATTTAAATACATTTATCTCACTTTTATATCTGTATTTTATTTTAAGAGTAATATGAGCATGCTGAATGAAGGTAAAGATTATGCTTCTGTCTTTACTACTTCTGGTTGAAATGAAGAGTCAAATTTTATTACTTCTTCAGCAAAGGGTAAAGAAACATTTAAATGACATCATATACAGCTAAGTTACTCTTTGACTATCAGTATGTTTTTAATTTGTATTGCAAAATCTTAGGCATAACATTCTTGTGGGAAAAACCTTGCTGTAAGTCCTGTAGAGTTAGTGTCAAGAATTGTGCTTGAATTTGGGTGGAATGAACTTGGCTTGGAAGCCCAGGGATCTTTTACAAGGAGAAGTGACTTTGGGCTGTGAATGTCAGTATGTGCTCCAGAAACAGGCTTGATGCTAGTCCCTTAGCTCTAATTCTTGCAGGCATTGGAAAAATAGACATCATTATCCCATTTTAAGACAAAAACATATTCAAAGAAGTTAAGTGATTTATCTAAGGATACAAGTTTCAATATTGTCAAACTGGGATTTTAATCCATGTATGTCTGACTTAAAAATCTAAACTTTTTTTTTTTACCACACCTTTCTGCTTTTTTTTGAAAAGCCAACAGTCACACTGTACTGTAGTATTTCGGACCTATCTCAGTAAATGTAGTAGAAGATGTTCTATGCACCATTAAACAGAGTGTTTCACATATATATTACTAAACACAGTTATACACAGACTGTAAGCTACTAAACATAGTTTTTCACAAATATTTTACTAAACACGGTATGGCCTCCCACCCCCACCCCAGTGACTAAGGGTCTTCTCTTGAATTATGGCCAGTTGTGTTTCTATAGTCAGGGGTCAAAAAAAAAGAGGAAAGAAAGAAAGAAAGAAAGAAAGAAAGAAAGAAAGAAAGAAAGAAAGAAAGAAAGAAAGAAAGAAAGAGAGAGAGAGAGAGAGAGGAAGAGGAAGGGAGGAAGGGAGGGAGGGAGGAAGGAAGGAAGGAAGGAAGGAAGGAAGGAAGGAAGGAAGGAAGGAAGGAAGGAAGGAAGGAAGGAAAGAAAAGAGGGAGGGAGAAAAGAGAGAGAGAGAAAGGGAGAGAGAAAGAAAGAAAAAGAACCATAGGGTCATATGTCCACAGTCTCTCTGGCAAGCTGAATATGATTCATTTTTAAGTTTATTTATTTGTTTGTTTGTTTATAAGAAAGAATATAACCCCAGTTTTATTGTATTAGTGTTTGTACCAATGCAGTCATAAAATATAATTTTAATAATTTTTTTTATGAAGAAAGAGCCTTTAAACATTGACTTTCCCCCTTTAGGTGCTTTTGATTATCTGGATATGTATGCAGCCTTTTAGACACTATTTGCAGATGAAGCCAAGCCATTACTTATCTGCACACCTGAAATTAATTACCTTCCCTCCCTAGGACGTGCTTTTACTGAACTAGGCTTTAGATTTATTTCAGAGGCCATCAAGTGGAGAGAGTTATAAGAATCAGAGTTATGAAATCCAATTTATTTATCATAAAGATATTTTGTCTATTTCTCCTGTTTTTTTAGACTTGCTTTATATATTTTGAGGCTATGCTGTGTTAATGCAAATTGAAATAGTTTCATCCTCCTTGTAGATCGACCCTTTTATCATTATAAAATACCAATACCTCTAGAAATGCTCCTTACTTTTTAAAAAAATTTAACTGTGGTAAACAATACAAAACATAAAATTTATGATCTTAACCATTTCTAAGTGTACAGTTCAGTAGTGTTATAGTAACATTATTTCTCAAAAGCTTACTTTGTTGTTAGCCTAGTTTTACTTTATTTAGTCTTTATGACATATCTCTTTTCATTTTTTTGACTTTTAATATTTCTGTGTCCATATATTAGAAGTATGTCTGTTATAAGCAGCATATGGTTTTTTAAATGCAGTATTACAATTTTAGTCTTAGAATGTCTATTTCAGAGGATGGAGGCATAAGTAGACACACTTTACCTCCTTAAACCATCAAAAGAAAGACAATAACAAATTTAACACCTTTACTTCCTCTTCATTAAAAAACTTTATCAAAATATAATATACATACAGGAAGCGCACACTGTACAATGAGTTTTTCAGAGACTGAAAACCCCTGTGTAACCAGCACCCTGCTCAAGAAACAAACATGAGCATCATTCCAGGAGTCCTTCATGCCCCCCTCCAGTCACTGTCCCCACCAAAGAGTGTCAACACTCCTGATTCCTAACATCATTGTTTCATGTATTTACAGAGTGGATGTTAACCTGTATAATGTTCTGTTATGTGGATATACCAATATATGCTTATTCATTTTACAATTGGTAGACATTTGAGTAGTTGCCAATTTTGGTTGATTACATATAGTGCAGCTATGAATGTTTTCACACAAAATTCGTATCCCTCTCACATGCAAAATGCCTTCACTCTATCCTGATAACGTTTAAAGTCAACCAAATTCAGTGTAAACTGCAAGTCCAAGGTCTCATCTAAATATCAACTAAATCAGGTGTGGGAGAGACTGGAGGTATGATTTCTCCTGAGCATATACTTCTTTTTGTTAACCTGTTAAACCAGATAAGTTACATGCTTCCAAAATACAGTTATGGGACAGGCATAGGATGGACATTCCCATCCCAAAAGAGAGAAATTGGAAAGAAGAATGAGATGACAGGAACCTTAGTGCATTGTTGGTGGGATTGCAGACTGGTACAACCACTATGGAAAACAGTATGGAATTTTCCAAAAAAAAAATAAAAATGAATTTTCCTTTTGACCCAGCAATTCCACTGCTAGGATTATATCCTAAGAACCCGAAACACCAATCCAAAAGAACCTATGTACCCCCATGTTCATAGCAGCACAATTTACAATTGCCAAGTGCTGGAAGCAACCTAGGTACCCATCAGTAAATGAATGGATCCAAAAACTACGGTACATTTATTTACACAATGGAATTCTAGGCAGCAGAAAGAAAAAAGAAGCTCCTGCCCTTTGCAACAGCATAGATGGAACTGGAAAGCATTATGCTGAGTGAAATAAGCCAGGTGGTGAAAGACAAATACCATATGATCTCACCTTTAACAGGAACCTAAACAACAAAACAAACAAGCAAGCAAAATATAACCAAAGACACTGAAACACAGAACAGGCTGACAGTGACCAGAGGGAAGAGGGGAGAGAATTTCAGGGGAAAAGGGGAAAGGTTTGTTGGAACAAGTATAAACAACACATGGACAATAATAAGGGGGAGATGTGGAGATGGGAGGGAGGTGGGGAGGGTTGGGGAGGGGGATGGGGATGGGGTAAAAGGCAGAAAACTGTACTTGGACAACAATTAAAATAAAAAAAAGATATTTTTCGATTTATAGCTCCACATTAGCGACTATTTTCTTTCAGCACTTAAAAATGCTTTTATCTTCCAAATGCCATCATTTTATTTTTGAAAAGTCAGTGTCAGTTTTATTGTTGCTTCCTTGAAAATAATGTGTTATATTTTATGTAACTGGTTTTCAGAATTTTCTTTTTGTTTTTTAATCATTTTACTATGTAAGTTGGTATCCAAAGTTGTCTCTCCAATGAATCATGCCTCCTTTTACTTTTGCCCTCATATTGTCTTTCTCCTTTAATCTAGGATAGCCCCTGACTCACTTTGACCAGTAGAGTATATTAGCTTTCTCACCGTGTGACTTCTGAGGTTCAGACATAAGTCTTGGTGCTTACCTGGCCTCTTGGAACACTCACTCTTGAGATGTGTCCTTTGATAAGCTTACCGTTAAGAGGTGCAACATCTCTGAGACCACGGTGCTATAACACAATCAAGCCCCATGGAGAAGTCCTGGAAGATCTTGGAAGGTATTTCCAGTGGAGAGAAAAGAGGGCGAGGGGAAGAGAGGGGTGGGTAGAGAGGAAGGAAGGTAAGAAGGGAAGGAGGGAGAAAAAAAGAAGAGGGAGGGAGTGAGACAGATAGAGAGAGAAGATGAGAATATATCTGTGATGCCAGGTATATGAGTGAATAAGCCATTTGGGAATCTAGCCTAGTCCAGCTTTCACATGACTATGGTCCTGCCACTCTAGGAGAGAGTCACTCAACTTGGAGAGAGACCCAAGCATGAACTGTGTAGCTGAAGGCAGTCCATGCACAGTACTGTGAGAGCTAAGGATAACTTATTTTAAGACATAAAGTTATGGCATGATTAGTTTCACAGTAGCAGATAAATGAAATAGAAAATAATACCTAGAAGTAGAATATGGTTGAAATAAAACCTTAAAACATGTGGCGCCAGCTTTGGGGCCAGGAGGAAAGAGGAGGCTGGAATTGTTGATGAAACTGGAAGGACAGTGGGCAGGTTATTAGTAGAGGCTGAAGAAAAGTCGTCCATTGTTGTGGACTGCTCTGCCTGGTTTCAGGAATTGTAGCTCTCTGTCCCTGTGGCTTGAGAATGAGTGAGTCAACTACCTCTGGACTGTGAGCCACAGGAGACAAAGCTTGTCGCTTGTAGCAAATGCTGCCTCTATTCCTCTCCCTGCCCCCAGAGCTTGGTTGGAAGTCAATGATGGGTAAGACCCCTCACAGTGGGGGGCAACCTAAGCCAGACTCGATCACCTGGGAGGCCTTCATGGAAGGACTCAGGGGGCTGCAAGAGAGCAATGGACTCTTACCCCCCAGCTTTGTCTAAGCCCAAGTCCCCATGTTCTCTGGGAGAAGCACTTCCTGGTTCTAATCCTCTTAAGCCTGAATACCTGTTGGGGAGAGGTGCAGCTCCTTGCCTTGCTAAAGCGTGTCCTGGGGAAAAATCTGGCTTCACAAAGACTTGCTGATAAACCTGTGAAATCTGCTCTGCTAAGAGTGCTTTCATTCATATGGTAAAGGTCCAAGAGGAAATAAGTATGTCTCCCAAAGTTTCTGCAGCTCTCTTCCTAACAGACACTGACTCATAGTAAGCCCTCAGATTTCTTTGTAATGTTATCTACTGTTTGATCCTTGCCTCCCTGTATTCCTGTGGATTACAACCCAATAAAAGGCTATGGAAGAGGGCGCTCGGGGCCTTTTCTCCTCAGAGAAACTGGCCACTGCAGCCTTTGTCTCCCCAGAGAAATCGGCCATCCCTCCTCTCCAAGCAGATCACATCATATCTCTGTCATATTCATTCTCATCCATGGCACCGGGGAGACCTCGTGAAAGTAGTCTCCTCCACAGTCCATGTTATACAGTAGGAGAAAATTTAGATAACTATTGCCTGAGGTAACATGGACAATAGAAATGTACTTAATGGAAAACTGAACCTGTGTAAAGATATTTTCAGAAAGAATGTCAAAAGTGCTAATTGGTTCTTTTTAGCCATGTATGATAAAGTATTATACAAGAGAGAGGTGCTAAAAATGAACTTTTTCAGTTTTATACTGAAATTAGAGAAAATACAAAGGATCCAGAATTTACTGAGTGTAAGAGTAAAACTATGTTATTCCCAGCCTTTCCATATTGCAAAGCTCTCATTATGAGCTTATCTCAAGGGTTCAGCTGTAAGACACATTGTTAAGATTTCAGAAAGATTTAAGATATGCCTTAGAATTAGAGAATATTTTTTCTGATAATCCTAAGGGTGTTATTTGTTAGCACTATGACTTTCAGCACAAAGCAGACTGGGGCCTATATCAAAATATTTCTGAGTGGAGCTTTTGTCTAATGAAGTGAATCCCACTAGTATTTATAGGAAGCCCATACATCTTTGAGGGAATTGTACTGACAGAAACATCATAGTCTTGGACTAAAAGGCATGGAGTTAGTTCACAATGAAAAGAGCCTCTGGATCCCTAATCTTATGTGGCAGGACGCAGGCTGAGAAAGCTACTTAGCTGCAAACATGGGCCATTTCTTGTGGGGAAAGAAGTTTGGAATTGAAAACCAAGAGGGACAAGATAAAATTCCAGAGGGTGGAACCAAAAGCCTTAGAAAACAGTTCCCAGAATGGAGTCCTAATCGAGAAACACAAAACATATGTCCCAATAGATTTCAGAATTGCTTTGGACTGCTGCCCGTGACTGCTGTGTCTTGTCCCCTTAGGTCTTTCATCCCAATCCTCTGGCCCTCACTTATGAATGACAGTGTCCATCACAGTTATAATACCCAGGTATTAGCATTGTATGTTGAGGGTGTGTGGTGTAGATAATTTGTATCTTTAGTTAACAGGTCTTCAGATGGAAAAAAAAACTGTATTCAAAGGATTGCACAGGAAGATTTACACTGGACAAGCATTATCTAAATTTGGGTCTGATTTAAATACTGCTTTATGCTTGGCTTCTTAACCTTATTAACATGGGAAACTTAAACATAAGAAATATTTTATGGAAAACATAACACAAAATGTTGGCTTTCTTCCCTATACTTACTTCTCTTTTGTCCAAGATCTTTTTTTAAGTTTTTATTTATTTATTTTTAGAGAGAGGGGAAGAAAGGGAGAAAGAAAGGTAGAGAAATATCAATATGTGTTTCTATCTTGTGTGCTCCCCACTGGGGACCTGGCCAACAACCCAGGCATGTGGCCTGACCAGAAATTGAACTGATGACCCCTTGGTTTGAAGGCCGACACTTAATACACTTAGCCACACCAGCCAGGGCATCTTTTGTACAAGATCTTGTTGTGGCTGTTTCAGTTTTTTTTAATACCTAAAAAAAGATGTTTTTTGCATTTTATAATTGTTCTTAGTAACAAGGTGGTTCTGATGCAAGCTACTCCACCATAATTCAAGAAGTCCAATTCTTTCATGAGGATGCTTTTTGAGAATATTTTTCACTTACACAGTGCTATCTTTTAAAAGACCCAAAGAGAAGAATTACTCTCTAGCCTTAGTTTGCAGGAGATTGCTTCTTTAAATCATCTAGAGCATTTTTTTCAAAGAGACAAAATAAATTGTATAATTATGTTCCCAGTTTTTTAAAATTTTTTATTTCTAACAAAAATATTAAATTTTATTAGAATCACTTTTTTCTTGGGGTGAAGAAGTTCTGACATATGGCCTTTTCATTTATTTGCTTACTATATTTTATGTATAATCTTTTAAAAAATTATTTGGAAATAAGGTAGAATGTGAATTAAGAAATAATGATAAATTTTTATGTTTGGAAATTTGGGAGTCAGTAAAAAGCTTAGCAATTACAGAGAACTCTTCTACTTTTTAATATTCGCTCATCCTCTCCTGAGGATATGTTTTTATTGGTTTGAGAGAGAGACAGAGAGAACCATCGATGTGAAAGAGTAATATCAATCGGTTGTCTCCTGTATACACCCTGACCAGGGACTGAACCCACACACTAGGTATATGTCCTGGCCAGGAACTAAAACCACAACCTTTTGGAGTATGGGATGATGTTATGGGGTGATGCTCTAAACAAATGGACCACTTGGCCAGGGCCAGAGTAGTCTTTCTTACAGGTTAACCGGTGTGTCAAAGCTGATATTTACATAAATGTGAGAATTCTTTTAAATAAAATGAGGGTAACATTGGTCAAATCCTTGACTTTAGATGAACAATCTAAACTACTTCCTAAGTGCAAAGTATTCATCCATGGGAGATGAACAAACCTGGGTTTTTGGTTAGTAAATTACTTCTTTTCAGACACTGAGAGACTTCACTGATGTCCTGGAAAATATCACTTAAATATGAAGGGGAGACAATTTACTGACAAAAGAAAGGTTTGTGCTACCTCTGGTACTGTACCGTTTTAAGTTTTTAACAACTGGGCTGTGCTAGTTCAAATACAATAAACTTCAGTGTAAACAGAGTTGAGAATAGGTTGTTAATTCAGCTTATTTGTTAAATAGAGTCCTATGCATAGTAGTGTACAGAGCATGTTAATTTCAAAATCTAATCCTTGGAATCTCTATGTGATAAGTGTAAAATATCAAAATATGCCATCAGAAACTCCTCACAGGCCTCCATTCCTTTTTTTCTCTTCATTTCCTTTACTCATTTTGTATCATTCTGTTACTTATTCCAAATCAACAAGTCAGCAACAACAGTATTTCTGTTGTTGAGTTACTGGCAGAGGCAATAATAAAATATTTTTAAAATATATTTTATTGATTATGCCATCACAGTTGTCCCATTTTCCCCCTTCATTCCCCTCCGCTCTGCACACCCCTTCCCCACCATTCCCCCCTTTTAGTTTATGACCACATGTCTCAGGTTCTTTAGATTCTATATTTCCCATACTATTCTTGCCCTCCCCCTGTCTATTTTCTACCTACCATCTATGCTACTTATTCTCTGTAACTTCTCCTCCCTTCTCTTCCTCCCACTCCCCTGTTGCTAACCCTCCATGTGATCTCCATTTCTATGGTTCCGCTCCTGATCTAGCTGTCTGCTTAGTTTGTTTTTGTTTTAGGTGTGGTTGTTAATAACTGTGAGTTTGCTGTCCTTTCACTGTTCACATTTTCATCTTCTTTTTCTTAGATAAGTCCCTTTAACATTTCATATAATAAGGGCTTGGTGATGATGAACTCCTTGAATTTGACCTTATCTGAGAAGCACTTTATCTGCCCTTCCATTCTAAATGAAAGCTTTGTTGGATAGAGCAATCTTGGTTGTAGGTCTTTGGATTTCATGACTTGGAATACTTCTTTCCAGCCCCTTCTTGCCTGTAAGGTCTCTTTTGAGAAATCTGCTGACAGTCTGATGGGCACTCCTTTGTAGGTGACTGTCCCCTTATCTCTTGCTGCTTCTAGGATTCTCTCCTTCATTTTAATCTTGGCTAATATAATGATGATGTGCCTTGGTGTGTTCCTCCTTGGGTCCAACTTCCTTGGGACTCTCTGAGCTTCCTGGATTTCCTAGAAGTCTATTTTCTTTGCCAGATCAAGGAAGTTCTTTATGATTTGTTCAAATAAGTTTTGCACTTGATCTTTTTCTTCCCCTTCTGGTACCCCTATAATTCGGATGTTGGAATGTTTAAAGATGTCCTGGAGGTTCCTAAGCCTCTCCTCATTTTTTTGAATTCTTGTTTCTTCATATTTTTCTGTTTGGTCATTTTTTTCTTCCTTTTGGTCCACTCCCTTGATTTGAGTCCCAGTTTCCTTTCCATTACTATTGGTTTCCTGTGCATTTCCCTTCATTTCAATTAGCTTAGCCTTTATTTGTTCCTTTAATTTGTGAGTAAAATCAACCAGTTCTGTGAGCATCCTGAACACCAGTGTTTTGAACTGTGCATCTGATAGGTTGGCTATCTCTTGGTTGCTTAGAAGTATCGGCTCTGGGGCTTTGAATTGTTCTTCTTGAGCCTGAATGTTTTGGTCTGTTCAAGCCTGTTCTGTATGATGGGCGGAGCCTTAGGTGTTCACCAGGGTGGGGCGGCCCAGGTTGCTGGGTTATGACACTGTATGTGGGGGCCAGGCCAGAGAGGGGAAATGGCGTTTTTTCTGCTCTCTCTCTTGGACATCTGTCCCCTCTGCTGCTTTCCATAAGCAAACCGGACCCCCTGGTGCCGGCTCCTGGGTGTGTGAGCCTGTACACTCTCCAGAACCCTGTGGGTCTCTCCAACAAACTCTCTGTGAGCCTGGGAGCTTCTTTGGGCACATGAACCCAAAAGTTTTTTGAATTGGTGCTTTTTGGCTTTAATTCCTGTCGCTGGGGCCCTAGCCTGTGTTGTCTGTCTTACTGCTTGCTCCTTCACCTGGTTTATCTGCACACGAATGTGTGACCACAGTCAGCCAGCCACCTTGCACCCTCATTGGGTCCGCCCATTGCCACCCCATGCCTGGGATCCACCAACTGCCGCCTGTGCTCCTGGGTTGGTCCTGTTGCTTTTTCCTGCCTGACCCGCTCTGCTAGCTGCTGACTCAGCTCCTCTTACTGGTCTGGCTGAGTGCTTCGTTGTCATCGGACTTCCATACAGTTCAATTTTCTGTGTTTGGTTGCGTTTTTGTTACTAAAACTTTGTTGTCTTTAAACTTGATTGTGCGAGGAGGCACAGTATTCCCACCTATGCCATGATGAAATATTTAACAACTGTATGGCATGAATACCAATCAATCAGAACAGCTGCCTGGTCAATCAGAAAAGAGGCCAGCCATGAACAACCAGACATGGCTGTGCCTGTGAAGAGCAGCTGAATGCCAGCTCTGGTTATGGCTATTTTTTTTTTTACTTTTGGAGAAAAAATAAGAAATTTAAGAAGCTAAAACTCAATTCTTTTAATCCCATAGTCTGATGTCTACTTGATCATAACAATATTATCATGGAACAGACTATGCTTTTCTTTCTCTTAGAAGTTTTATTTTTTCTCTTACAAGGTGTTTAAAATAGAAACTGCCATAAGTAAAGGTTTTCTTAGCATAATTTATCTCCTTTCGGGTTATAGAAGAATTTAGAAAAAAACTTTTAATTTTATCACATTTATTTATTTATTTATTTTGGAAGGAAGTCCCCAGGATAAAGAGGAATAGAAGCAAGGAGATAATTTGTTGTTTTTCTTTATTATGTAAATTGAAACAAAGTATGTGGTTATACTATGAAAAGAATGCTTCCTAGGCAAAAAAAAAAACCAACATGGCTGTCATGATGTAGAAAGATATTTTTCTTTTTTTTAAAGATTTTATTTATTTATTTTTAGAGAGGGAAAGGGAGGGAGAAAGAGGGAAACATCAATGTGTGGTTGCCTCTCTTGCGCCCCCTACTGGGGACCTGGCCTGTAACCGGTGCATGCACTCTGACCAGGAATTCAACTGACAGCTCTCTGGTTTGTAAACTGGCACTCAATCCTCTGAGCCACACCAGCCAGGATGAAAAATATTCTTTGTTTAATGAGATAATTTGAGGAAAATTTAAAATATTGAAAGGAAGAAAGATAAATTATATTTTGTGAGGCAGTGGTACTGGTTAGATGGCATGAGGCAAGTGGAAACCATCTGATTTGGAGTAGAATTAAGATTTAATGGCTGAGAGGAAAATGAAATGCTATTATGTTCTGTTTCTTCCTATTTTACATAAAGAAATGAAGACCCAGAGAGGTTAAGTGTCTTGCTAGGGATCACACATCTAGTTATTTACTGAGGAAAAATAGAAGAGTAGAAAGAACACCTAGTTCCGGAACCAATTAACTTTTAAACAGTTGTTCATACATGGCGCCAAAGTAACTGATTTATTCTAAATCAAAAAAGAAAAACTACTCAGGAGAATTGTTTTCCTCCTCCCTGGGGCCTTCTTGCTGCTCCTGCATGTGTCCAGACTCATTCAGTGAGTATCTGTCTCCATGGACATTCTCCTGTCCCCAATCTAGGCCTACAGCTCTGTCACATGGTAGATAGTTATCTGCTAAGTTGGTGACAGCAAGTGAAATTCTGGAAGTGGTTTTTATTTCTTCTCCTTCACTCTTTTTTTTTAACTTGAAAATTTGGCAGGCGATGACATACAGGCAGGCTTACAAGAAAACTGAATCAATGCTCTGATAATACCTTACTTGAAGCCCTGGCTCTAGGCTATTTGTCAGTTATATAGTAACTCCTTATTGTCAACGTCAGCTTGTGTTGACTTTTTTCTTCCTGTATGTGAAAGCACCACAATCGGCATGTCTGGACAGCCACACACTTTCCCTTACTTCTGCTGTTAGACTTCTCCCTGTCTTCCTCTGGCCCTTGATAGAGCCAAGTTAGCACACAATGAAAGGGCAGGAGCAGACTAAATGTGTCTTCTGCACGCTGCAAGTGTCTTTGTATCTTAAAACTTTAAAATCTGTTCAGGGATCTATGGTCTAGCTCGTTTCTGCTTCCCATTATGAAAAATACAACCCTCAGTGCAGTGACCTACGCACAGCTCTAGAAATAATCTGCCCACAGGAGAAAATGCACTTTATTTGGCAGGCTTTCACAGCCAGTTAATATGTTTTTTTTTTCTAATTTTACCTTTTGTTCCCCTTCACCCATTTACCCTATCCCCACCTCCCTACCTTTGGAAACCACCAGTCTGTTCTCTATATCTGTGAGATTTTTTTCTTTCACATTTCACTTATAAGAAAGATTATATTGTATTTGTCTTTGTCTGATTTATTTCACTTAGTGTAATGCGCTCGAGGTCTATATCTATTGTTGTAAATGGTAAGATATTATTATTTTTGTGGCTGAATAATATTCCAGTGAGCATGGGGCTACATATGTCTTTTGGAGTTACTGTTTCCATTTTCTTTGGATAAATACCCAAAAGTGGAATTCCTGGATCATGTGGTAGTTCTATTTTTAATTTTTTGAGGAACCTCCATGCTATTTTCTATAGTGGCTTTACCCATTTACAAGTGCACAGGAAATATCTTTTCTTCATATCCTCACAACACTTGTTATTTCTTTTCTTTATTTTTTATAGCCATTTTAAAGGTATGAGGTGGTAACTCATTGTGGGTTTGATTTCCATGTCTCTAATGATTATTATATTGAACATCTTGTGTGTCTATTGTGGATTTTTATATCTTCTTTGGAACAAAGCCTATTCAGAAGTTCTGGCCATTTTTAAATCAGATTGGTTTGTTTTTTGTTTTGTTTTGCTATTGAGTTGTATTAGTTCTCTGCTTGTACATTTTGGATATTAGCCCTTTATCAGGTATATGAATTGCAAATATTTTCTCCTATTCAGTAGGTTTCCTTTTCATTTTGTTAATGTGTTTTTGTTTCTTTGTTTTTTGCTGTGCATAATCTTTTTAGTATGATGTAGTCTCACTCTTTATTTTCCTTTTGGGGGGGGATGTTTGGTTCAAAATATCATCACTAAGACCTACATCAAGAAGCTTACCACTTAGGTTTTCTTCTCGGTGTTTCATGCTGTCGGTCTTACATTTAAATCTTTGATCTATTTTGAGTTAATTATTGTGAATGATGTAAGATATTGGTTGAATTTTATTCTTTTGCAAGTGGTTGTCCAGTTTTCCCAACACTATTTATTGTAGAAACTGTTCTTTCCCTATTGTATGTTCATGTTCTTTTGTTGTAAATTGATTGACCATATATGTATAGATTTATTTCTGAGCTCTGCATTCTGTACTATTGGTTTATTTGTCTGTTTTTGTGCCAATACCATACCATTTCAATTACAATAGCTTTGTAGCATTGTTTAAAATCAGGGTGCATTATGCCTTGTTTTTATCCTCTTTCTCAGGAGATCAAATAAATGCTTTGGCTATTTATTTTGTGTGTGTGTATGTGTTTGGTTTCATACAAATTTTAGGACTACTTTTTCTATGTCTTTGAAAAATATCTTTGGAATATTGATGAGGATTGCATCAAAGCTGTAGATTGCTCTGGGTATTATAGATGTTTTAACAATATCAGTTCTTCCAATCCATAGCACAGAATATCTTTCAATTTTTTGTGTCTTTAATTTATTTCATTAGTATCTTGTAGTTTTTAATATACTACAGATATTTCACCTCCTTAGTTAAACTTACTTCTAGGTATTTAATTCTTTTTTGATGCAATTGTAAATGGGATTGGTTTCTTGATTTCTCTTTTTGATAGTTTACTAGTATATAAAAATGCAAAAGATTTTGAGCATTAATTTTGTATTCTGCAATTATACTGAATTCATTTATTAGTTCTAACAATTTTTTTGGAGATTTTATGGTTATATATGGTGTAATGTCATCTGAAAATAGTGACAGTTTCACTTCTTCCTTTCTAATTTGGATGGCTTTTATTTCTTTTTCTTGCCTAATTGCTTTATCTAGAACTTCTGATACTATGTTAAATAAAAGTTATGAGTATGAGCATCCTTGTCTTGTTCTTGATCTTAGGCATAAGGCTTTCCACTTTTCACTGTTGAGTATGAAGTTAACTGTGGACTTGTCATATATGTCCTTTTTATATTGGGATATCTTCCCTCTAAACCCATCTTGTTGAGAGCTTTTATTACAAATGGATGTTGAATTTTGTCAAATGTTTTTCCTGCATCAATTGAGCTGATAATGTGATTTTTACCTTTCATTCCGTTAATGTGGTAAACCATTTTTGTATCCGTGTAGTAAATCTCAGCCAATCATGATGCCTGATGTTTTTAATGTATTGTTGAATACAGTTTGCTAATATTTTTTGACGATTTTTGCATCTACATTCCACAGGGATATTGGCTTGTGATTTTTCTTTCTTGTGGAATCCTTGTTTGGTTTTGGTATCAAGATAATAATGGCCTCATAAAGTGAGTTTAGAAATTGAATAAGTCTAGTCTCTGGCTTTCAACCTAGTGGGAGAATAAGCATATAAGCAACTGAGGATATAATTGGAAAGTACAATGTATGTACTAAGTGTGAAGGGGCAGAGTAGGGAGAGTGATTAATTCTTCCTGGATGGTTTTTGGGAGAGTTTATAACATATAGTGGAGGGAAGAGTTAATGGAGAAGCAGTCAAATAAGGTAAACCTTATAGCATGAGTGGGATATTATTACCTGGGGGTGGGGGAAAGGAAAGTTACTCTAGTAAAAATACTCAGAAATATGTGAGCACAGGCTTCAGGTACCTGGGACATGGGTTATCCACAAAAGGCTAAGGAGGAGGTGGGGAGATGAGCCTGCCATGAGATGCCATAGGCCTTGCCCGCTGCTGAGTACAATGGGGTCATGTTAGCATTTACGATTTTGATTCTCATGGCTTTTCATTGCTATCTAATTTGGGGGGTACCCCATGCCTGAATTCTCTTCCAGATATTTCTGGGGACCGATCTCTACCAGGCATTTGTCACACCTGGACTCAGGATCATTCACTCCCATTTCTGCTTTCATGTCTTTAACTAGGTTGCTTGAACTTGCCACTGCTAACTGTGCCCTCCACATTCTCTGCCTAGCCAGGCATATTGGCTGTGGCCACTCTCAACTCTCTGTGTGAAATCTCTGATCTGTGACTGGTAATGGGGATTGATCAGGCTCTCACCTCTATTCTGTTTGATGTGAATATGTGTGTATATGTGTATGAAAGTGAGAGAGAAGGAGGGGAAAGAGGGGGAGAGAGAGAGGAAGAAAGAGGAGGAAGGAGGGAGGGAGAGAGAGAGGGAGAGAAAGAGGGAGAGAAAGAGAGAGAACTCTGTCTGTAAGGTTATATTTCTTGCAGACTCACCTGTAAACTCCTTAGCTTGTATCTTAAGTTATTCTCTTATTAGGGCTTATAACCATCCCCCAAGCCCAAAGGAGAGGCATTTGCCATCCCATTCTTTCCTCTGACTTTATCTCCCACTATTACACAGGCATTATTATTATTATTATTATTATTATTATTATTTCTAATGTTCACCCAAGGATATATTTTTTGATTTTAGAGAGAGAGGAAGGGTGAGAGGGAGAAAGAGAGAGTGAGAAACGTCCATCTGTTGCCTTCTGCACGCACTCTCTGAGAGAGGATTGAACCCCTGACCTACTGGTGTATGGGATGATGCTCTCACCAACTGAGCCACCCAGCCAGCATGGCACCGTGATTAATGCATAATTAATACGTGATTTTCCTCTCCTTTCTTTTGTCAGTAAAAAAAATCCCTGAATACATATACATTAATAACAATATATACTTGATCAGAGGGTGTTGCCCTGCACCTTGGCATCTGATTCTCAATTTGGTCCAGTCACAATAGCTCTTGCAGGTCTTTTGTTGGCTAGGCGAGGAGTTTCTGGCATTTGGGAGATATTCAAGATATGATTATTGAATTGAACTGAGTCTTTTGTAGGGAAGGAGGCTAAGGGTGGATTTGTTTGTAAGGGTGGTTTGTGGGTGAGTGGTATGATAAGATCTTGGTCTTAGAGGAAGCAGGAAGACCAAGTAGGAAGCTGCAGCAGCCATCAGCGTGAAGGATGATGGAGGCTTGAGCCAGAAAAAGGGTGCTAGGGATGAAGTGATGAGGACAGAACTAAAAAATGATGGGGGCAGGAGAAGATGATATACAGTTGAAATGTGGTGAAATGTGAGAGGACACAGAATAGATGATTGCTCTGAGTTTTGTCTTGGGAAAGAATTGAGTATATAGTGATGAGCATCATTGACCCATTTTACAAAAAGGTTAAGTGATTTTCCCAAGACCAGTGAACATACTGATGGCAGAATTGCATGTTCTTATTGTGCTAAAAACTCCAAACCACAATAGTTTCTAATTCATTACCCTCATGGCCTTTTTCTATTACACAAAACTTGTGCACACAGAACATACTCATATAATTTTCTAAAATGTCATTAAAATTAAGAAGATACTTAAAAGGACATGTGAGAAGCCACATTCAACAAGTACAGAAATAAAATAGAGATGAGAAAATATTAAAATATCTGACCTGTGTGGGTATCTGCATAATATTTAAAATGATCTAATCCATTTAGTTCTAGTGTTTGGTATTCTAATCTGAAATATGAAAAATGTTCTCATGGAGAGGCAGACATGATGAAGGAGGATATCTTAATATACAGTGAAATATAAATTAAAAAGCCCTCTAAAGCTATTCATAAAAGTACTGAAATATATTAGCAGGTGCATGGGTTCAACTTTGGATGAATGTTCTTTGAAATAGGATTCATTACCAAAATTAATCTGAGAGGTGTCAAATCTGTGCTGGGTTAAAGAGGTGACAAATAGAAAGATTTCACTGAAGTTCCAAATTGTAAAAGGATCAGAATTAATAAACCTCTGCCATGGATAACCTGAACACACAGGAGTTTAAGAAATTCACATCTTGAAAAAGAGTGGAGAAGAAACCTGAAATATTGCTATTGAAAAGGGCAGTATGGTCATCAGTTGGGTTGGTTTGATTTTATAAACTTCAAATCAGCCACAGATAACCATAAAAATATGTTTCTGTTTATTTCATGTTAGCGGGGTCTATGTATTTGAACAGGCTGGTCAAATCACTCTCTTAGAGTGAAGTAAGTAGAGCATTTTCTCCCGTGTATTTAATTCAGAGCTTCTTGGAGATGATGAAGTTTAGAAGTACCATTCTTGATTCATCAGTGGTTTCTGTTATGGGCTCTTCATCCATATGAACTCATATCATGAAGAGAAGGCAGAGGTTGGGAAGGAACACTGCAACAGTCCAAATATATATATATTTATATATATATATATATCCAAATACCTATAATAACATTTTTTTAGTCAGAAAGTCACATATCTTGGCCAATTTGCAGGCAGGGTTTCATGTTTCCAGTGATGAGTTCAGGGTTACCTATTAACGGGACATGGGGGTTCCCTGCATCAAAATCTCAAGGGTTAGGTAAACAGTCCCCTGGCACACTGCTTGACTAGGTAGTGATGGGAAGAGAATGGCTGAAGAGAATGGCTTTGAGCTGCGCTTGTTACACTTTTCTCTGAAGAACAAAGCTACAGCTGATATTTGAGCCTCCTACCAACTTTGCCTCATGGCTTCACAAGATGAGACTGCCACAACAGGTGGCTGTTTGAGATTTAGCAGCCTGGAATTGACATTTTTATTCCTGAAAACAAACCACTGAAGGGTGGAATAGCTGTAGGTAGACTTAGTAACCAAAAGTCTTCAACTTAGCATCCAGCCCATCTCCTGTGAGTGCCTGAGTCTAGCAGGAATAGTTTTGACTGCAGCGCCAGTGTGTGTTCTAGAATCACTTGGTGTATGGACCCCTAGTTCTATCCCCCACCCAAAGATCCTTCCTTTAAGTATGGTAAGGAAGAAAGAAAGGAAGGAAAATAAAGAAAGAAAGATCAAGTCAAAATAAGTTTTCATTTCTTGCTCACCTTCCTTCCTTACTCTTCCCACACTTTCTACCATTTATGCTTTTGAGAATCTAATAGATATCTGATCTATTATATTTGCAGTAGTATTCTTGATTCTCCTTCCTTGATCCTATCTCAATAATGGAACTACCATCTTCTGAGTTACTGAAACCCAAAATTTAGATGTTATCCTTAGTTTTAAAGATTTCAGTCCCCTTTCCCAGTTGGATCAGGAATCTTTAGAATTATCTATCAATGCTTATTCTCACCTTGTTTTCATCTGCCACCATGCAATCTGCTACTCCTGACCAGAATTGCTCAATCAATGCCCTGCACCTGAAACATTCTCCTATTGAAACCTGAGTGTTGAGCTGTTAGCTTCAGGTTTGATTTTTTTTTTCATACTAGGACAAACTTTTCCCTGTTTAGGATCTGCAATAAATTTTCTTACATTGTTCAAGTATGCATGTCATCTGATACCTGACCAGCCCCACCAGTATATCTGCCCCCTCTCCCCATGGAAAGGCAATGGGGTCTTTGCCTACAGCACAGGATGGGTGTGCACGGCCCTTCACAATGTCTTAGCCATCAGGAGGGAGCCTCTGGTGGAGGGAGACCACTACACACTGCTGATGCAGGTTTTGCTGCATCTCTTCTCTTGTGTATGAGTAAAGTGTTGTCCCAATCGGTGCCTTGTATGCTGAGTCCTTCATGGTGACCTGAAACCCACAGAAGATGTAGCAGACAGAGGTCTGTGGGCCCCCACTTGTGGTGGTTGGCATCATTATAATCTTTGCCATCCTTTAAGCAGTGGGAGTCTTCCCTGGGATTGGTAGCTGGTTCTTCCTGCTCCACACACTAGTTGTTAACTCTGCTGGAATAAGCCTCCCCAAGAACTCCATGTGATTGGTGTCCTTTTGTTAATCAAATATCACTTTCTCCAGGACGCCTTCTCCAGCACTCACCCAACCACCCAATTAAAGATATCTAATTGAAAGTATTCATGCATTCTCTGTTAGTACATTGCATTGTTTTTGTTTGTTTTGGGCTTTTTGCTTCCTTTTTCACCAAAAGCTACATGACAGCAGGGATCTTGTCCTTCATTTCTGTTATAACTCCAGTGCCTAGACTGAAACCTGGCTCAGAATAAATATCCATTACAGTACCTACTAAATGAGGAAATCAACTACTTCTAATTACAGTGAACTTCCAGTTCTTATATGATAGTGTTTGACTATGGTAGTGTTTGTAATGGTGTTCAAATAATTACCTTTCAATTTCTTTAATTTGTGGCAACCATAGAGATGGCCCACTTTCCAAAAGAACTTGCCCTTCATCTGCACAGGACACAGTGAGCTGACTGGTTTTCATCGTTAGTGCCACCAGGGTCCCCTTAAGCTTTGAAAAGTGCGGACAGCTCTTCCTGGAAAGCCCCAACCAATGACTGAGTACGGAGGGAATGACAGAGTTAATTCTCCCTAATGCAGGTCACCTCCATCAGGAAATGTTCCTCTGTCAGGAAATTCCTGCTTTGGAGTTTCTGTGGGCCAGACTTTGTCAGGACTGCCCCATGGTCCAAGGCTCTCCCTGCCCAATCCTGCTTCTTAGCGGCTAGATTGCATCATGGACTGAAAGCTTTCCCCATCCTCGCCTGCTTTCTCGACCGTTAGTCTTTCACAGGTGCAACTCCTGAGTTAAACCTCTTTCAGTCCTCCTCTGTTTTATTGTCTGGCTTCTCATGGTTCCATGCTCTTGTTGGAATTATTTCTAAATTTTAATGGGGCCACTGTGTCATTTTGGTAAATAATGGAGGAGTGGAACAGATTCCACTTGAAATCTGTTTATTGCTTAAAGATCTCAAACTCATTTAGAGTCTTCATGGACCTAAGGGATTATTCTTCAATCAGAAACTTTCAACCAGGAAGAGGTTCAATCCAGGCATTGTTGCATCAGGAGTGACACTCACCAGTTGCAACAGCTGTTGCCTGGGAATTTTTTAGTTAACTGATATAAACAGGAATGGAAGAAAACATTAAATATTTATTGAGAACCAGCCTTGTGCCAGACTGTTTTAGAAACTATTGACCAGATCTCACTCAGTTACCACAATGACTTTGAAGGTGGGTAACCACATCATTTTTATAGAAGAGAAGTAGGATTTTCTATGAATTTAGTAACCACCTACCTTTAGGTTACATAAGCACTGATGCTAGAACTCAGACATTGGATTTTCTGACTCCAAAGCCCTTGTTTTTTTCTAAAATCACCATTCTGTCTCCACATGGGAGGGCTCTTTCAATTCAGGATCTAATAATGGCAGCAAAGGGATGAGATGAGAACTGATAAACCTGCATTATGGAGTAAAATATTTATAGCTCACAATCAAAGTTTGAGCAAGCATATGTAATATAGCAAAGTGGACATAATCCATAGCGTGGCTTTGTGATAATTACAATTTTTTTTAGTAATAACTGGAAGTCTTAGCCAAAGGTGGCTAGGATAATTGTAATTCTTTTGGTCCTGCCCAGATACTCTTTCATTTTTTTTTGTATTGGTTTGGAAGAAGGTATTATGGGTTGTCCTATTTTACACGGGATCCAACGCCCTTATAGAGGTGTCTTCTTGCCCTGAGGAGGACGGGACACTAACAATCACATTTTCTAGACTTCCTTGCAGCCGAGTCTTTGTACCTGCTGAGGTTCTACTAATTAAATGCACGTGAGGATTTTATTTGGAGCTGATCCATTTTATTGTTACAGACCACAGTTCAAGAGTGAGTAGCTATGGCAGCAGCTTCCTTGGTGGACCCATTCCCAGCTGTGATTTTTTGACTCTTAAAAGCTCAGCCCAGAAACATCCATTTATTGATTCCTTCAGTGCTCCAATTCTGTAATCTCTGTGTTTACAATATTAAATTTATTTTTGTTTAAATTTACTTGATTGTGTGGTGCAATCAAGGAATTTAATCAATGTAGTTCATTATTCTAGGCCTGCTTATAGAGGAATGAATAGTTCTTTATATAAGAAGGACTAATTTACAAGTTTCAGAAAAATCTTAGTTTATTTGTTGGTGGTTGTACAAAAATTTCTACTTCAAGTATGAGTTTCCATAAACCATATTGCTATAGCTCTTGCCACTTTGCTATTTAGCTTTATTATTGTGCAGATTTATCAGTAATGCTGGATTTTTAGGACTTCACTTTCCTATAGGTTTCACACTGCAAAATTCTAACTGAGGTTATTTATTGTCAAAAATGTTCTGCATTTATTTTCTTTACTGTTTCCCTTATTTGGGCCTCAGGACTGGTAGAGAATGTAAAGGTTGCATTTGCTGTAACTTAAAGAGTTGTTTCTGCAACATACCCCTGGAAAAATACTCCTGGAAACATACACCTCCTCCAGGGCAGAAGTTATAAGATGCTGATGCTTCTCGTATTTCTTCCTCAGCCTCTCTTCAGACCCCCCAGCATCTTTGTCTCTTGACCCTATGATATCATTCTGGTTACAGTTTTTTAAATCCTCACCTGAAAATATGTTTATTGATTTTTAGAGAGAGAGGAAGAGTGTGAGAGAGAGAGACAGAGACAGAGAGAAATATTGTTGTGAGAGTAAAACATCAACCCATTGTCTCCCATATGCACCGGGATCAGGGATCAAACCCTCCACCTAGGTGCGCCATGACCAGGAATTGAACCTGCAGCCTTTGGTGTATGGGATGATAGTCCAATCAACTGAAGCAACTGACCAGGGCCACTTTGGTTACAATTTAATCATTTCAGGCTCCCCTTATTTGGGCTACCAAGTGTATACATTTTTTTTATTCTTTAAAATATATTTTATTGATTATGCTATTACAATTGTCCCATTTTTCCTCCCTTTATTCTTTTCTGCCCTGTACCACCCCTCCCACCTGCATTCCCTGCCTCATTATTTCATGTCCACGGGTTATATATATATATATATATGTAAGTTCTTTGGCTTTTATATCTCCTATACTATTCTTAACCTCCCCCTGTCTATTTTGTACCCACTATTTATGCTTTTTATTTCCTGTACCATTTCCCCCATTCTTCCCCCTTCACCTCCCCACTGAAAACCATCCATGTGATCTCCATTTCTGTGATTTTGTTCCTGTTCTAGTTGTTTGCTTAATTTGTTTTTTCTTTTTTAGGTTTGGTTGTTAGTAGACATGAGTTTGTTGTCATTTTACTGTTCATAGTTTTTTATCTTCTTCTCCTAGGTAAGTTCCTTTGACATTTCATATAATAAGGGCTCGGTAATTATGAACTCCTTTAACTTGACCTTATCCAGGAAGCACTTGATCTGCGCTTCCATTCTAAATGATAGCTTTTCTAGATAGAGTAATCTTGGATATAGTTTCTTGACTTTCATGATTGAGTCCAAATTTTTTGGGACTCTCTGAGCTTCCTGGACTTCCTGGAAATCTATTTCCTTTGCAGATTGGGGAAATTCTCCTTAATTATGTTTTCAAGTAAGTTTTCAATTTCTTACTTTTCCTCTTCTACTTCTGGCACCCCTATGATTTGTATGTTGGAATGTTTAAAGTTGTCCTGTAAGATCCTGAGCTTCTCCTCATATTTTTGAATTCTCATTTCTTCATTCTGTTCTGGTTGAATGTTTATTTTCTTCTTTTGCTCCAAACCATTGATTTGAGCCCCGGTTTCCTTCCCTTCACTATCGGTCCCTTATGCATTTTCTTTTAATTCACTTTTCATAGCCTTCACTGTTTCCTCTATTTTGTGACCATACTCAACCATTTCTGTGAGTATTCTGATTACCAGTGTTTTGAGCTGTGCATATGATATGTTAGCTATCTCTACATCACTTAGTTGTATTTTCTCTGGAGCTTTGATCTTTTCTTTCATTTGGGCCATATATTTTTGTCTCAGCTTGCCTGTTACATAGTAAGGGAAGGGGAAGAGCCTTAGGTATTTGCCAGGGAGGGGCAACCCATGCAGCTGTGTTGTGGTGCCAACGTCAGGGAGGGTTCCAAGAGGGAACAGTGCTGCTTGCTCAGCTCTGGGCTGACTTTAAGTCACTTCCTCCACCACCCACAAGCAAATTGGATTCGTCTGGTCCACCATTTGTTATTGTATTGTTATAATAATACACATAGTCCTGCAGTTAATAATGTCTACTTAATAATTTCCTATTCTGGCCTCAGTTTGCTTATCTGAAAAATGGAGATAATAATAATAGCTCTCTCACAGGGCTGTTATGAAAAATAAATAAGCAATTACAAATTATGCACTTAGTGTCTGACTGGCAGATAGTTAGCATGGGAAGAACATATATGATGACTTTTGAGTATACTGTTATTTCATGTATGTTCTTCCCTGAGTAAATTAGGGAGCACAGGGGCATTCACACATGTATGGCTGAATGAAGAACTACAGAAAAAATGTGTGTGTTAAAATGCCTTAAATATTTTTTATGCCTAGGAGCTTTGCTGATGGGTTGGATGATGAAGCCAGGGGTAGGGGTGGGCATAGGGGTAGGGGAAGGTGGTGGTGGTCTAGGGGAAAAACTGTAGTTGCTTCCAGGCTATGAGGGAGCATGGAGGAAGCACACAGAGCAAGCTAGCACTGTGAACGTGTGGCTGCAAGAGGGGAAGAAGCCCATTTAATGGGAAGACGAGCGAGTTCAAAGGCTACTCCATGGCACTGGTTTTATCTGCTTTCTATTCATGGCCCTCTGATTCAGGAAACAAATCCATTAAACCAAACAGGATTAAGCTGCAAGGCCTGACTTGGTCCCACTGTCAGGCAGCCATCTCCCTGCTGGTGATAAAGGGCTCTTATGCAGCATCCTAACCCCTGACTTTCCTGTTGCCCAGGCATAAGCAAGGCTGAGGGAAGCCAAACACCACACACTTCTCTAATGTGTCACAATTACAGAGACAACTGCGCTAAGTAACTTTCCACAGATCTGCTCTGAAAACTTGCAGTGTGTTCAATAGCCCTCAAAATGTTTCATTTGGAACCTGTGGTGAGGTGGTATGGCTGTGGTTATACAGAGCTGTTGCAGAATAAATATAGTCACCTCAAGAGATTTCACTTTTCCTTGTAAGTGTATAGAATGTAAAAGAGTGTGGGCTCTTTCAACTTCATTCATACCTCAATTTAACACACTGAAAGAAAAGAAAGAGAAATCTTAGACAGCACAGGTGCTGAGTGACTGCAGAGCTACATCTCCTACATTGCTAAGAAACAGGTACCTGCCTGGTTGGGAACCCTACTTTGCATTTACAAAGCAGTGACCTTCCCGGGCATTCTAAGAGGGCTGTGGACATAAATAATCCCATTAGCACTGCTGGTTGTGCCCAGCACAGTGCCCGTTGTCAACAATGGATGGTAACAGAGCCTGGAATGCTACTCATCTCCCAGGTCATCCTCAGTAGAACACCAATGTCTTCCACTTGTCCCTGGTGAGTGGGACTTTGAAGCTCAGATCCTGGGAGGAAGCACTAACTATTTATTCAGCATATAGTCCTGAAGCTCACCCAGATCTGTAAAATGCCTCATGTTATTAGTAAGAGCACCACTTCCTAAGTCCCAGCTTTGCACTTCAGAAATAGGTGCAAATGAGATCAGAGGGAGGCAGCGACTGGCTCTCAGGACTCTGGCACTGGTTCCTTGGCTGCAATTCATTATTCTTCCAGTGGATGCAAAGGAGCGCTTCTATTTCAGATGACAGGGACACAGCATGATGTTGATGACCTCATTGTCTCTGGGAGACCCACACTGCAGTTGATAAGGCACTGCTATGTAAAAGCCAACAGAGAAGTCTTAAATGAAGATGGGCAGAGCACTAGTGGGCCGATGAGAAATTATTTAATTTTTCCAGTACAGGAAATGGGCTGTTTCTGTAGGTTCCTCTTGCATTGGTGGAAGTGGGGTTCTTGCAATGTCTAAAGGTAAAGAATTTCCTGAGACCCACACAGGAGGATGGGGCTCTGTGGTACGGTTCACTGATACTGTACAGTTAAGGGGGTTCCCATCTTGAATTCCCAATGTCCAATCTCCATCCATCTCACCATAGAAAAAATACAATCTTATCTTCAGTTGGGTAGGATGAAGGCCACTGTCCAGAGTTTATGGTCCATATTCAAGTCCAGTCCAGTCCAGCATCTCGCTAGTTTAGCTAGTTTCCAGCTGTTGTCCATTGATGTGCTTTGATATTCAGGCTCCCTCCTGGGGGCTATGGTCCATGGGCCACCTGGCTGCTAAGTCCACATGGCTATGGAGAGAACAAGGGCATTCACTGTGTGAGTGTGGGTCATGAACAAGAAAGAGCTTCTTTCTGACTCTAGTGTTATAACCAGGAGCTTGGGTTTCAGGTGGATCAAGTGCTTTCTCAAATAAACTTCTCAAGTTTCCGTGGGCTTTGGATGGGTTTACTGACTGGCCTCTTTGGTCCAGCACCTACCTCAGTACCCCTCAATCTGGTACCAAGGGTCAGGGAGGGAGGAGTGTTAAACTCCTTGGCAAAGCAATGCTATGATCTCCTGGAGGGTGAAGCTGTACCTTCCTTGCTTGCAATAAAGCTTCTCTTATCCAGTTTATTAAGCTCAATGTCTAAGTCTCTTTTGTTCCATTTCTCAATATCTAGCTAGATACAGACAGTAACACTCTTAGGAAAGCACAGTTCTTTCCTGTTTATTTGGGGGCCAGAAGTGGGTTCCTTAGTCTCAGGGGCTGCTTTGTCCTTTGGAAGGCACTCTAGTTGGTTTATCACAGAGGGTAGTAGGAACTTTGCCCATTGGGTGATTATATATTTTGGGTTGTCTTTTCTTGGGGGCAGAGAGGAAAGGATTGCTGACATACAGAAACTTATTTCAGTCTGATCTGGGACAGGCATTAGACCCTCAATAGTTAAAAATCCACCACCTTCTTCTATTCTCTTCCTCTCCATTTGAATTGCCAGATGCTCCCTCTATTCAGGGGCCTGTATGCTTCCCTGTTCATAAAGATGCTCTACTCTTGAAACACTCTGCACTCTTTCACGTCTCCTGCCTTTGCCTTGCCTCTCACAATATGTGGGCAGGCAGAGGCCCTGCTCCCTGCTGCCCTCCCTACCTGACCAGGCTGCAGTGCAGTTCAGTTGTCATCTCTGTGACTCCCTCCTCAGCCCCATAGGCACACTGAGTTGTAGGAATGTCTCCACCACACTCTGAGCTTACCTGGACTGTGCTACCTTTCACACTGTGCTCAAATGATTCACCTGTCTATCTGCTCTATTACCTTGTTTACTCCTCTAGGGAAGGACCCATAGCTTATTTATTTTTGCATCTTTAGGACCTCTGGATGGTAGACACTCATTGAAAGTTTCTGAAAGAAGAAATAAACACAGTTGCTTGTACACTGGATGTGGGTCCTGGCTGTAGTCCCATAGTGCTGTGTATCTGTAATTAAGATATAACATGTCTCTATCCCAGCTTTTCATCTGTTAAAAAAGAATGGGTGTGAAAATTATACAGATATATCTTAGGGGACCTTGTAGGAATTAGTAAACTAGAGACTTAAGTAAATGTTCATTTTTAATAACTGCCAGACCTTAAGGTGTGGCTGAGCTTACGCTCAGGAGCCAGCCAGGCTGTCTCAGCCCACTGAGGCATAGAAAATCAAACGCACAGTGTCTCTGACAGCTGCTGATCACAGACACCATTAAAAAAGAAATGGTCATAATGCAGGTGACAAAGAGAGAGGCAAACTTTCTGAGTGGCAAGTTAGTGCCATGAGGAAAAATACAAAGCTGCAGAGGACTTGCCCAGAAGGCATGGCCAACTGTTATCTTTGGCTGTGGGCAGAGGCTTTTGGGGAAGAGAGGACTGATGTAGATAATCATTTACAATTTATTAAAAATCATTGGTGAAGTTTACAGACATTTCTTGCAAACATGCAACTGTCAGGGATGAGTGGAAAAGAAACATTTTTCCAAATTGTGAGAAATTCTAATGTCATGGCAAAAAAATCAAGAGTCTGATGATTAAATGTGGAGAGCTGTCATCTCGGTATTATATTAAAATAGCTGGCCTCAAGCAAGTGCACAGTATTTCTTCCTTTAAATCTGTCATTTCTTGGGAGGCTGTTGCTCTGGTTGGCTGCACTGGTGGCTTTGTAGCCATGGCAGTTCAACAGCAACTGGGACATGCAGAGGCTTTCTGGAGGCAGTGTAGGGGTGATTGTGGGGTGGGGGCTCATTAACCACGGTATGGCTGCAGCCAGCCAACTGCAGATCTCTCTGTGACTTAGTGGGGCTCCAGCATCTGAAACTTAGAGCAGAACACCAGCCGATCCATTATTTTCAGCAATGTTCCTCAGACAGCCATGTCAGGCTGCAGGCAGAATGAACTGCATTTGTTTTTGAAATTTATTGCTTAATAGGATGATCAGTGTCTTATTTCAGCCTCTAGTCATGATACTTTTAATGATGTCCACACTGTGCTGCTTTTACATGCAAACCCTGTAGACAGAGGCAGAAGCTTAAATTGGTGCAGGAGTAAAAGGGCGATGTTAGATTAGGGAGACATCCATCTCTGCTCTGTCGAATGGAGCAGATATATCCTGGCATGTGTCTCTTCCCTCTTCCCTTTTGCTCAAGAGGCCATTTAACCTCTTTACCTAGTCAAATGTTTCCTGTGGATCCCAGGGTAGCCCCTCCCTTTCTCTATTTCCTCGACTCCTGTGTATAATAGAGAGATGGGCTCATTGATTCCTGGAAATGCTCACGATAGTTAACACTTTGGTTTGCATCCATTCTGGGCTTTGGAAAGCACATTTGCATTTAAGTCCTATGTGTCCCTAAAAACAAGAGGCAGAGCTGACTCAGTAGCAGAGGTGTTTTGTATTTGCTCAGCCATTCACAATGTGCAAGACCCATCTACACCTATTGTGGCTCAGTTTGGCTTTCATTCTTATGATGGTATGCCCACAACACAGGTGAGAAAAGCAAGGTAGAGGAGACAGCGGGGCAATTACCAAGAGCATGGAATTGGGGTTCAAGTCTGTTCTATTGCTTATTTCAGTGTGACCAGCTTTCCAACTGTCAGAGCTTCAATTTCTTCTGTAAAATAAGGACAGTACTGCTTCCTTATAGTATATTGTGAGGATTAAATACAATCCTGTATAGGGAAAGAATTTCCTATGGAGGGTCTTTAATAATTGGTCGCCAGCACTATTGGTGGTACTATAGAAATAAGGATTACAAGGCTTGAGTGAGGTCACCATAGTCAGGGCTAGAAGCTCACAAGCCTGGTTATGGGGTGGCCAGTTCTTCTGAGCTTGTACCGCTTCTTCCTTGCCCTTGCTGTCTTTCTGAATGCCTAAGGCGTGTGCATATTTTCTACCTTTCAGCAGTTTTAAAGACAGCCTGTGAGGATATAAAAAGCAAGTGAAGAGCCTGCAGAAACACAGGTGCAGTTTAGGGTCCCTTTGCCAAAAGTGCAGCATTTCTTCAAAGCCCTTCAATGTCACCTCTCCTTGCCTGGCCTGGCTGGAAACACCCCCATCATTTCCTCTTCAGCCAGGGGTGACATTGCCTGAGCCATCTGAGTCTGAAAGAAGGACTTACCTTGACCTTCCTCTTTCCCAGAAGACACAACACAGATGAGGCCATCAAAAGCATCATCATTCCTCCCCCTCTGTGTGTCTCAAAGCCCTCACTCTGACCCCCATCGATCAGCCATAAAACATAAAATCAACAGAGTTCTGCTTTTCTGTTTCATGCAGAAAAATCAACACTGACTGGCATCGTCAGCCAAGCTCACAGAAATGTAGAGTAAAAGTGGGAGTGCCTACGACTCCTCTGCCTCCTCTCTCAGATCCTCTTAAGCCTTTCCTTTGTCCTGGTCCCGGATGACAGCTGTGGGGCAGGGCGAAATCCTGCTGCTAAGTACTAAGTAGGAGAAGTGTTCATTGTCATTCCCACACAGAGGGTGCTTCGAGCTAGTCAGTGACTGACAGCCTGAATAAGCAGTTATTTCTCCAGGCTCAGGCACAAGAGGCACATGCAACCCACTGCCTGACCTTATGCGGCTGAGCTTGGCATTCTGGGGCCAGCTTGCTGCCACCGTTGCCTGTTAAGGTTAAAATATTGTTGAGCTGATTGATGATGAAGCTCTGATCATGTTACTCTCCTGCTGAAATAATTTTTAACTGTGCGCCAAGTCCTGTAGGATCAGGTCCAGATGCCTTATTCTGGCATTCATGGCTTGTCATGATCTGATCCCAATCTACCTTCCTAGTTGTATCACGTGTTACCAGGCTTCATGAATTCTGTGACACAGACAAGCTGAACTGCATTGCCAACTGCCCCATGATTTCTCACCTCTGTGTCACCACTAACATGGTCCCTTCCCCTGGGATACCCATGTTCCTGACTGTCCATGTCTGAGACAGCTTGGGCTACTATAACAAGATACCATAGACTGGGTGGCCTTAACAACAAACATTTACTTCTTGCAGTTCTGGAGGCTGGGGAGTCCAAGATCAAGGTGCCGGCAGCTTCAGTGTCCGTCCCTCACCCCCGTCATTGAGAGTTTTTTTCTTGCCCTGCAGATGGCTAGCTTCCTGCTGTGTCTTCCTGGGATGGAGAGGGTGCTCAGATCTCTTCCTCTCTCATAAGGGCATTGATTTCATTATGGCAGCCTCTCACCCTTATTACCTAATCTAAACCTGATTACTACTAAAGGGCCCATCTCCAAATACCACCATGTTGGGGTTAAGGCTTCAACAGCTGAATTTTTTTGGGGGGGGGCAAACATTCAGTCCACAACAATGTCTAAATCCAATCAACTCCTCAAGCCTCAGAGAGTTCCCTGTTTTCTCCAGCTATAAATAATTTTTCCTCTTCTCAACTTTTATAACTCTTTGTGCATACCCCTCTTAGGACATTTATGCTTTCTGTTGTGTTTTTGTATGTGTTTTACTTTCTTTACTAGATTCTGAGTCCTTTGATGGCAGGGGACATATATTTTTATTCTATGAATTACTAACTTGTAACTCAGGGGTGCTGACATCTACAGAGTGAACCTAGTAAGAGCTTGTTATTAAATAAACAGATGTTCCCATCTGTAGGAGAGCCTTAAGTTGGCTAATGCAGGAATTACATTCATAACAAATGGTAAAGCCAGGGTCCATTCCAGTTGCCTCATTAAATATTTAAATATCACCGCCAAGGTGAGGGACTGACTCATCTCGTGTTTCTACACTGCTCTGTAAGGGGATGAATTATATATCTCTCTCCAATATTAGTAAGAAATCATGTAGCTGCATACACACATACACACATACATACAAACACATTCACACTCACATGAAAATGATTTGGCCAAACTATAAAATAACCTGCTATCACTTTGGTGCAATTTTTGTTGTTAGCATAAAAACATTAATAAACAACAAGATATTAATAATTCTTCCTCTTTATATTGACTCCTAAACATACATTGAGATCTCACATTATTCCATGATCCCGAAAGAATGTAAAAAGCATGCTCTTAGAGGAGAACCTGCTTACCATACACAGTCTTCCTAGGAACTGGCTTTTCGAAACACGTAGAGGGTGGCTAGTGACTGTCACCTCCACCACCGCTACCGCTGCCTCTCCATCTTTTATTCAAATGGATTTCAATTATTAATTTTATTTACAACCTCCGTTGGATATTCTCCTGGGCACACAGGAGGCCCATAGAATTCAGATGTTTTGGAGATTTTCTAATTCTTAATGCAATAAAATATTACCTATGTATTGTTATTCTCTAAAGTGAAATGATCAATCGAAATATACATTCTTGTGGAAACCCATAAAAGTAACTTTGTTTAAGGAAAATGAACTCAACATTCTCTAGGAGGCTGTTACTCAGCCACACCAGGGCTGCTCTCATTTGCATAATTGCAGGTGGCAGGATGTTCACCTGCATGTTTAAATGGTATGTATTTCCATTTCATTAATGAAACATCACCAAAGTTCAGGAGGGAACCTATAGGTTATCCTGACTACTGATTCACTTGCACCAAAAAGCAACTGGAGCATAAGAAGAATTGAGATGACCTTTAGCTTCAGGGTTGCAAATTATATTACTAGTCGTCATTACTAAACATTAGGAACTAGGCACTGGGCAGAATATAGAAAGGATTTCTCACCATCAAGCAACTACCACCTGAAGCAGGAAGGAGAGAACAATGAGAGATGTCTTCTAAACATGGGTGTTAGAACACGCATCCTCCTCCTTCTTGCTCCAAAGCAGCCCTTTTTATTTTCATTTTCATGCTAACAAGGCAGACCTGTCCTGCCTGTGTTCTGCAGAGGTCCTTTCATGCTCAGGGTCTGGGGAGCTTTAACACAGTTAGATGTACTCTAACAGCAGGTCGCCATCAAAACATTCTATAATAGGATTAAAATAAAAGAGAAATGCTCTTGCAGTGGAATGGCAGTGATTATTTAACATGTTTCAAGTGCTCGGCGGGCAGAGGCAGCGCAAGCACAGCAAATGGACCCGCTGTGTGGGTGCAGCACCTTCTCAACTAACAGGAGTTGTGTTGTGATCATGGATTTTTGGAGCTCGGCATTGAAGGGTGTCCAAAAGCTGTACAGCAAGGCCCTGGGGAAAAGGACCTTATCGCTACCGGAGATGAACGTATTGATTCCTGATTGCTTCCTGACTGTCTGCCTCACCTAGATGGTGAGCTCTCTCTAGGAGGAAGGGGAATCTGCTTGCTCATGCCTCAATTCCCAGCATCTACAGCTGTACTTGGCACATTACAGATGCCTAGTGAATGTGATTTATTTGAAAGAAAGAGTTTCATGCATGGACTGTGCAGTTAGATTACTAAAATGTAACCTTGCATAAGTTTCTTAATGATATTAAGCATTGCTTTCTCATCCCCAAAATAGGAATAAGAATACAATGACTTTTTAGCATACTTGTCAGGATATCTAAAACAATTAGGGCATGGCCCCAGTTTCCACATCTGGCATGCTGGGCTCCACAGACAGCTATTTGGGGTGGATGTGCAAGTTAGAACCACAAGTGTGAGATCTGGGGTAGCACAAATGCTCTCAGAGGCCTCTGCTTCTTCCAAGGCTCACTACAAAGATTCAGGATGCGGGACCTCTGATGAGACAGCAGGTGGTGGTGATATCGGAGGGAAAGACACAGAATATATCCAGAGGGGGCCCTGGAGTGAACCAGTTGAGCCAAATCCCTGAAACTCACAGCGTCTGTGTCATATGGAATACAGAGAAGATCAATGGAGTGTTTACTTCTGGAATCTGGACAAGGAGTGTTCAGAGTGGTCATGTGCTTGGTGTCATCCAAATCTATGTTATCTCAACATCCCTGTCCTTACGAGCCTTATTCTGCCATCTCATACTTAGATCCCCTGACTACAGCAATTATTTCCACGCATTCCTGCCCCAGCAAGCTTTCCATCTTTCCTGGCCATCCGTGAACTGTCTCTGTCCTGGTAATTCTCTATTTGCCCAGCCTTCCAGATAGCAGACTGGCCCCCACACACTGTATCTCCCTACTCCCTTTGGTTTCCTCTTTGATTCTGCCAATGGGAAGCCTTGGCAAGAGATCCAGGGTGGGATTCTTCTTCTTCACTCACTGCCCACTTTGGCACCATGGTCTGGCAATAGTTTTATCCCCCCACAACTACATCTCCTGCCCCAAGGCCCCTGATTCAAGGCTCCAGCTCTGGTAACAATGTTTCCTCCCATTGCCCCTTCAGACCTGGGGATGGTAAAGGCTTCCTGCTATGTCTGTCTTTTGGTGCCACAGTCTGTGGTTCCCTTAACTGTGTCCAGACCTCTGCAAACAGTCCCCTCATTCAGTCTCTTCACTTGAACTATTTGAATGAAATTCTGTTGCCTGATGGGACTTCGACTGATGAATCCTACAGTGGTGGCTACATTTAAAGACACTTCGAGGTACAGTCCTTTCTCTCTCCTTTCCTTCACAGCAGAGTTCCTGAAAGTGTCTTCTTCATATTTAGGATGTTTTTATTGATGCCCCCAGATACTTGCTCTCCACTGGGAAATCTCGTATACCTCAGCACACTCAGCGATCTCCCACAGGCTGACCATCCTACAGCTGATTCATTTGTTCCGTAGATATTCGTTCAGTACCAGGCACTGTTGTAGTCTTTGTACTATTGAACAAAACACTCCAAGATCCACGCCCTGATGGAGCTCATATTTTCTGGGATCAAATCTGTGCTAGTAACCCTTGTGTGATGGACCTCCAGAGCTGTTTTTCTAGTTTCCCACTGGAGGTCCCACAAACCCCAAAACCTCAGCACATCTGAACTGAAATTCATTATGACCAAACCCCAAACCCTCCTCCCTCTCCAGACAGGGCCTCATCCCCTCACCACAGTTCTATTCAATTTAGTCAGCATGTCCTTTCCCTTCTTCTTTCAACCCTGCTTCAGTTTTCTCCCAAATGTCTTTCATACTACTCTGCATTCCTAAGTCCTGTCCACAGTTAAGGATCTTGCCATCTCTCACTTAAACCAGTGTAAAGGCCCCTTACCTGGTCTGCTTGTCTCTGGCCTCTTTCCATTCCTCTGTACTGCATTCCTCTCTCATCACTAATGCCAAAGTTAATCTCTAAAATAATTTTTTGCTTGAAGAATTCTGCCAGCTCCCCATTGCCACACTTCTTGGCAAGACATTCAGTTTCCAACTGATTTGGATCAGTGAACATCTGCAGCCCTAACACCTACCAATGGACTCAGGCACCCTGCTGCTCAGCTCCCTGACCGCCTGGACACCTGGCCTCCTCACCTATACATGCCTTTTTCTGGATTGCCATCACCTCCCTTACTCTGTTTTTTTACCTCCTACTGTCGTTACCATCTCTGTGATATTTCCCCTGACCCTTCCCAGAAAATTAATGACTCCGACCTTTTTACTCTCACAGTCTCTGTTCTTTCCAGCTTACCATGCTGCTCCACAGCTAGTTGTATGAGTGCTGATTCTTCCAGGTGGAGAGCACTGTGGCCCCTGGACATTTTTGGAATGCTTGGTGTTTGGTGCAGAGTGTGATGTAGAATCATCAGGGCAAACACAGACACAGATAACCATCATCATCATGCCACCTTCCAGCAAAAGCACCTTCTGAGCCCCGACTCCCCTCGCTGCTGCCCAGCCCCCTGTGCACAGCCGCTGGTGGCGACCTGCCCACAGGGTGTGCTCCTGCCTCTGGCTTTTGTCCCTTACGGCTAATCCGATGATATCAGATAAAATAGCACCTATGGTTTAGCAAACTGAAATAACTTTCTGAGCTCTGATTTACTGTCTTTAGCATATGTACTGACTTACTATTTACTTCCTTATTTTACTTATTGTATGCAGATCTGGCCCCAGATACTGGAAAGCTAGAGCCACCTTAGGGAGGACATCAGCAGGTAGCAGTTAGAAACCTAACCTTCATCTCTGGGCAGCCAAAATGTTATCAAAGCCTGAGGGCCACTTGTGTAGCTGCAGGGCCCTCTTCCTTATTCTCCCACCCTGTCTGCAGGCAGTTTTATCCCCCTTCAGGTCTGACCTGCTTTGAGGCAGCTCACTTGCAGCGGGGAGACAGAAAGGATGGGGAGGAATTGACAGCAATGATAGTTCCTGTGTGATCCATATCTGCCTGCAGATGGCCTTGCTAATAATATCCTGACCAGAGCATTGCCGAAATCCTTAGCTCTCACTCCCAAGCAGCTTGGGAGTTGGGCCAGACCCTGCTTGCATAGCCAAACATTGAAATGCTGGAGGTTGGAGGCTGGTTGCAGATGCAGCATTCTTTATCTGGGGTGATCAGATCAACTTATTTTCTATGTTCAACCCCAGTTGTTTTCTACTTCCCCCCAAATGAACAATATATAAACAATAGACAAGGATTGATGAGATCCTTGACACAAGGGAAAGCCTTCTGTGGGCCACTTTACGAGATTAACCCAGGACCTAAGGTTGCCTGTGTGTCCATAACGGGTGAGCCAGTCACTGCTCCCCTTCAGAGCCCAATGATCCCAGGGAAGGACAAATCTTCTAGGTCAGTGCCTAGGGCTGAGATCTGCAAAGAGATGAGGCAGAGTGTATGCCTAGAATGGACGGGAAGGAAGATATGAAGGATGGGGATGATGTGCTTCCTATTCCCCTCAGTCAGTAAGAGCTTTAAACTGATTTTGATTTTCTGAAACTAAACTGGGTATCGCATTGCGATGATACAGTATACACTTCACTGTGTTTCCGCACAAAGTGGATTTACAGCAGCCTAGATAGTCTGTCAAATTCCTGACAACCCCCAAAATGGAGCTTACAGCTGCAGTGGCTCTTTTGGATATTGGGGGAGGGAGCGGGGTGAACAACCCCCACCCCTGCATCTTCCCAAAGAACTCTGGGGAGATTTCAGAACATCCGAGAGGGTAGGCAATGAAATTATATCCTTGAAACATCATGAGCAGGGGCCCATCCAATCTCACATGCTGCTCTCACTGAGCCCAGTTCCCGGGGATGAGCTGGGTAATGAATATGCTGTCAGCCGAGGCCTCCTGTGCAATTCGGAATGGGTTCTCTTTAGCCACTCAAGAAATTCCAGGAAGACTTTGAAGTGCACAGCCTAGAAATTGTTAAAAATACAAAATATTGATCTCATTTTCATTGCAATTTTAGGGCTGAGTATTAGGCAACCAGCATGTTTTCATCTTCCTCACACAAAGGAGACAAAAAGACCAAAGAACAGCTCAATTTCTCCATCTTCTCTCAGGTTACTGTGGAATATGAATGAAGTTAGTGTGGTGCTAATCTGGGCATTGTTCAATTTGTGTTGCCATGTGAAGTAAACATGGATTTCCACATGAAGCTCTATTATTTTGATCATTCATATCCTTTTATTTTTATTTTGCAAAATTACTTAACAAATACTGATTTTAGGTTAAAATATTAATATGCTATAAGGTTTGTTTTCTTTTAGTAATTATAATTTGAGTGAATCGCTCTAAATGAGTATTTTCTTCCCGCCTCAAAAATTCGTCTCATACGTTTCTGACGAGCATAGTCTAGGGAATGCCCACTAGATGGCAGTCTCACTGCATAGCTGAAGAACGCCGTTGCAGGGGATTGGGAAAAACACAGATCCTCTGTGTTGCAGCCAGCCGGGGGAAATCCAGAAGGTGGCACATTTTAGCTATTTATGAAAGGGCAAGTGCGGAGAACAATGTTGCCTTTTAGAAAAATTATTTTTATTTATCTTTTCAGAAGGAGATTATAAACTGAATAAAATGACCTGTATGTGATATGTAAAGTATTTTGAAATATTTCACATTTTACGAGTATGTAATACAAGCTGAAGGACTAGTGAAGCTAACAGTAACACAGAATCAAGGTGAAATTGACCAATAAATTGAGAACTCCATTACAGGAACAATTTCCCCGAGTTTGAGTCATAGCGGTTGAGTGATAACCTAAACCTGTCTAAACTTTGTGAAACATTCAAGGAGGAGATAGAAGGAGATAGGGAGGGCCACTGGCGGGGGCGGAGGAATGCGGTGTGGGAAACACTGTTTATATTTTTCACCAACTTTTGCAGGCTCCCGAAGGACTTTTGGCAGACCTGTGCTTTAGAGTTCAGTTCTTTTCAAGGTTACTGATTACCTGAAGGGATCCTGGTTTTAAAAATGAAAAATGACAGCTTGAATACAATAGTCCAATTTAGAGGGATCATGCACCCTAGGCAGCTTTGCTGACTATCGGGGGCATTTGCAGGGAATACAAAACCACATCCATTTTGTGGAAGACACGGCTACAGTTTCACTATATCACCTGCAACCTCGGGCTAGTGTGTGCTAGCTTGTTCTGAGGGAAGACGTGTTCCTTCTTTGATTTCGGCCCCTGAGCAGTGTGCGTGAGCGTGCCTTCTCACCTCCTGCGAAAGGACACATTCATGAGAAGGTGCTGGGGGTGGCTGGATGGCAGGACAGCAGAATGGTGGCTGGAAGTCGTTCTTCTGAGTGACAGCTGTACGTGGCTTTTGGCACTACAATATGTCAGGGAACTGGTGTTCCATCGGCATCATTTATCTCATTTAAATATTCCAGAGAGAGGAGCCCTCGTTGGGAAGTCAGATCCATTTTCATCCTCACGTTCTAAAAAGGGCCTGGCAGCCTCTGTCAAATAAGGGGTGGGGCAGGGTTGGGGGAAGAAAGGAAGAGAGAGGGAAAAAATGATGAGAAAATGCAGCAAGTGAGTGATATATAAGGTGAACACAGAATTCAGTGTCCAGGACAAGGACACATGTGTCTTGAACCCCAGATATATAGCTCAGAACTAATGGAGAAATAGGCAGAGAGATAATCTTTATCTCTGTTCCCAAGGCTTTAGAAATACCTGGGGCTAAATAACCCTGAGAAGAAAGGAGGAAATAAATACTGCTCTAAGTCACCCATGAGATTTGGAGGGCAGGCCACTGGCTGAGCATGTCTGTGTTTTCCCTGAGTCACACCCTGAGTTCAGAGCCAGTCGGTTTATGGAAACCTGAGTAAAGTATTTGGGTCTAGGCTAGGATTCTGGACTTCTGTTTTATTTGGAAAGATTTGGTGGATTTTTACTTGGATTTACCATCTGAAATCTTTGTAAGACGTAAAACAAGGTAGGGGCAGGGTGAGATTTTCACATTTGCCACAGCCTGATGTGTTCCTGGGTAAAGCAGGTTAAAAAATTTATTTCTTTTTGTAACATTTCAAGTACCCACTCATATATGTATGAGTTTGTGTGTGGTTGAGTTTTCCCAACCACAGAAACTTTGGGCTACTTTTTTTTAAGTTAGTCATCACTGTAACAGGCTTTTAATAATTCAGAATAATAATCGTTAGAATGATGAGAATGAACTTTGGTTCTCAGAAAAAAGTGTCACATCCTGTAACATATCCTGCACCCAGTTATTGCATATTCCTCTTCTCCAGTATTTGGACCTGCTTCTCCGCAGAAAGGCTCTGGGATTGAGGAAGTGAAAAGGGACTCGGAAAGTGCTTGGTAGCCATCAGCTTGTGAAGCACGAAGTCCATTATCTTCATTGGTCTTTACAATCCTATAAGCCCCATCAGGGCCACATCAGTCCAATGGAATTCATGTTCTGTGAATTTCCTTGAATTGTCTGGAAACTATTTTCAATACTCCAATCAGCTGGCTTAGTTAGCCTGTGACATTCACTAGTAAAGTGCTTCTTCGGGGACTCATATTGGTGTGGCTCAAGTAAATTTATGAGAACATTTAGACAAGAACTGTTTGCTGTGCCCAATGTGAGGAAGTGTGAGTTTATAAAGAGCCTCGAAGGAGGAGGGAAGGGAGGTAGATATTGTTAGTGCAGTTCACCATCTATTTCCGCTTCTCTTGTCTTTTGGCCCATGTTGGGCTCTCCTTCCTTCTCTTTCAACAGTAGATGTGGGCATGTGATTTTCTTTGGCCAAAGAGATGTGAATGTAATTTTTATTTTTAAAAGATTTTATTTGTTTATTTTTAAAGAAATGGGAAGGGAGGGATAAACATTAATGTGTGGTTAGCTCTTGTGAGCCTCCACTGGGGAACTGGCCCACAACCCAGGTATGTACCCTGACTGGGAATCGAACTGGAGACACTTTGGTTTGCAGGAGAACACTCAGTCCACTGAGGCACACCAGTCAGAGTTGAATGTCATTTTTAGACTAAATATTGAAGAACCTGGTCTGAATGTCTGTATTGTTCCCCGTAACACAGTCATTCTGAACAATTTTTGGAGATGGAGTTTTCAGCAGCCTCAGTCCCTGAAGCAATCATGTTGAGAAAGCCCCTCCCCAACTCATGTTGGGCATTTAATAGAAATAATAAGTAAACTTTTGTCTACTAAACTACTCAGATTTTGGATCATTTGTTACTCCTGCAGAATCTAAACTCTTCTGATTGATTCATGGGAACTGCCTTCTGACTTGTTTTCTGTAGGCTCAGAAGGCAACAGTGTGCATCTGCTTTACAAGCTTCTACGTCACGCGGTCTTCATTTCTTTAGACGTGTTCCTCTGTCTTTGAGTAGTGAAATTCTCATAGTTCTTCCGACAAGTTGGACCTTCCCAGGTGTGTTCTATCTTACTGGCACGCTCTAATCTTTCTGCCTCTCCTGCTACCTCCCACCTGTCATTTAGCTGCTGGTGAAACACCCCTTTTACAGGCACGTCTTCCTTGACTTTTCTGACTGCCCCTTCTGTATAGTCCCAAGCACCTTGTGGCATATTTATCAGCATGTTGAAACACTGTATTGTAATTGCTTCTCCTGGCATGTCTGTGTGTCATTTTCTTGTTTCTTGTTCCTTTTGTTTCTTTACCATTTGATTTTAGTGCACAACTAATAATAAATGCCATACCGAAAAAATAACAATAGTGATAGAATGCAGAGTAAGTAACAATAGGGAATCTGGAATTTTTTCACATATGTTCTGCCTACTATTCTCTGTGTTTCTTTTCTCTAAATTGGCCAAAATGAGAACATATTGGTAGAGAAGGTCAGCAGCCAAGATATGATCATTGATCCAGAGCTAGAAGGGGTCAGGTCACACCTTTGACTTTTCACCTGTGGCTCTCTGCTGTGGGACCACTAGACGCTGCTCAGAAGCTATGGTACTTCTCTTTGTTTTGTTCAGTCCATTAATCCTCTGGGCTACTGCTTCCTCACTGTCCCTTGTATCTGTTTCTCTGTCCACCAGGGCCTCTCCTCTGTTGACTGTATTGCTGTTGCTAGTATTGTTGCTGTAGAGCAGGCTATGGGAAGACTGGAGTGGACAATGAACCTGACCTGGGTGGAAATAGCTCACCTCTGTCCCTGAAATGGTACTGAAAGCTCAGGCCTTAGGCAAAACCTTATGGGCAGGATGTTTGGAGATCCTTTGTTCTCTGGACTTACCAAAGCAGCTGCCCATGGTACTACTTGAAATACCTCATTCTCACTCATATTCTTCCTTATTCTTAATCTTAATGCTTAAGTAAGCAGTCAAAGGTTAATTTCTTACTCTGCCTTGACTAATTTGTAGTAATAACATTGATGCCATCACCATTGGAAACAAAAGAGTTAACATTTATGGCTTGCTTTTGATGTTTTCATGAACTTAGCTAAGGGCTTTATAAGTGTAATTTGATTTAACACTTGCAACAATGTTAGCGTGGAGTTGGTACTACTGCTGTTTACACATGTCAGGTTAAGGCTTAGCCTGATGGAGCACCTTGGCAACACGTCACAGCTGATAAGTGACAGAGATGGGACTTGAACCAGGGTTTTTTGATTCCTTACCCCAGGTTTTTTTTCCCTTATGTTTTATGTCCAGGAGACTAAAACCCCTTCAAGCAATTATGTAATTTGGAATCAAATTATATTAAGGGAAGTGATTTTTGTTGAGAGCTCTTGATTGGCCTTTGTGTCACATGAAGTGAAAGGTCACCCTTTGGCCTATTCTGAAATCCAGTCTCAGTCATTGGCTAAGTCTGGGAGAGTGTACCTGATTTCAGACTGTTCTTTTTGGCACCCCCTTTGGCAGAAGAAATTTTCCTGGAGGTGTGATTTTGGCTGGCAGGGAGGCAGCAAACGGACGTTTAAAAAGAAGCATTATGGGTTTTTGGCATTATCATTGTGGGGTGCTGAGATATAATGAAACAAGGAAAGCACTGAGAGCCAAGGTCATTATGAATGTAATTCAGAATTTAAATTGCTATTTGTGGAAAAATATTCCTTCGGCCTGGTCGAACCAGGTTAAATCTCCATAGCAATTATATTTACAGGCAACTCCTCAGCCCTGCACTTCCCTTTGCCTATGTGGGCGCAGTGAGCATTTGAGTTAGTAGGCAGCAGGGTAGTGCATAAAAACAGAGTATTGTTATTGCTCTCATTAAGAGAGACGCTGATTCTTTTAAGTCTGCTCTAACAAGAGCCTTTGGAAAAAGAAGAGAAATTTCTGAATATCTGATTAATTTATATTGAGCAATTAACGATGTGATATGGTTAACAGTACTCTAAGCATCACTCATCAGGCTGGCTGTGTGGGAGGCAGCCTTTGACTCGGGGAGGAGGCTGTTAGAATCAAGTGCCATCCTGTGTCTGTCTGCAAGGCAGCCCGCGTGAGCCTTGTAAGCGATCCGTTTTTTGTCTTTGAGACTTACAGAGGCGGTCAAGTCTACTTTTTGGTGGTGTGTGGCACAATGCTGGTTTTTACTCTAGCAGAGGGTGAAATTGCTGGAGGAATGTTGTCATTTCCACAGTTCGTGTTTTTCTTTAGAGTTAAGAGCTCTGCTGCTGGTGGCGTTGCCTCTCTTTGTGCATCCTGGCCGGGTGGAGGCTGCCAGTCCCTTCTCCATGGTCGCCCTGGGTCCAGGGTCCTGTGGCTTGAGGCAACCTTTGCGGGACCTCTGCTCCTGAATGTTCTTAGCTGCACCTCTCTCTGGGTTTATTTTGAGGCAATCAATGAAATGAAATCATTAAGAAATTGGTCATTGCTTGGAATTTTCCCAAATATGTCCCCAAATACCTGAATTAAAGCCTCCTCCTTCAATGTTTAATCAGACTGACTAGCCGAAACTGACCTGAAACTGACCTGGCTATTGTAGGGTCACTCTGAATGGCTCTAATTAATACGGGCTATTTGATTTCTGACAGGCTGCCTGAAGAGTGGGGAAACAATCATTTCCCTGTGATCAGAGTGGCTGGGAGAGGAAAGGCGACCTGAGTTGGCGGGGCTCCAAGTCTGTCCAGATGGAAACTTGAAAACTGAGGAAGTTCTGAAGCAAGTTTGGGGCAGTTTGGGCAGTGATTCAATCCTGCCGGGCTAGGAATGTCTGGCTCTCAGAGAGAATTTTCATTAGGTCTGGAAATGAGGGATTAGCTTAGAGCCATTAATTGACTGTCCAAGAATAGAGGCTGATGTCATACAACAATTAGTGGGTTTGAATCGGTCTAGTCACAGAGACAAGATAGGAGGCAGCAGCAGCCAGAAGGTCTTTTCACACAGGGGAAAGCCCCAGATTCCCAGAGTAAAGGAAGAGGGCTGGTGGGGTAAGGGGACCACTGGGCCCCTGTCATGCCAGAGTTCAGAGCAGATCACCAGACCTAGGCCTGGAAGTTGGTGTGACCTACATTTGGCAGAGGGAATTAAGAGGAAGGTCTTTCTTATATCTGGGACCAACACGGGAAGGGCTGATAGGATTAAGATGGAGATACCCAGACGCCCAGGACTCACTGTGGGCACTCCACATCCTGAGACTTCTGGATTTCAAAGAAATTTGTTGGGAGGGGAATACGGGAAACCAGCAATTATGAAGGCTCCTTAAATCTCAGGTCTGGAACTCATGTTTTGATTTGAAGCTACTCTGCAAATCTGCTATCCCCCGGCCAGTACAGGTGTAACTAGGCCAGGAAGCCTACCTTCACTAAAACTCAAGCTGCTGTGAGTTGGAGATAAAGATGGACAGAGAGATATCTGCTTTCCAGTCACTAGGAACATATCTTATAAAGCCCACCCTTCTCACTGGCCAGGCCGGTGCCATCTGTCAAGGTACCCAGCAAGCATCTGCCAGATGAAGATGCCTTCAGCAATGTCTGAACCCTTTACATCACCATGGCTTTAGATAATGGGTCCCAGCTGAAGCACTGAGGTTTTTAAAGTATAAAGAATTCATTGAGAGGTTACTGGTGATATGTTCCCATTCCAGACGTAAACTCTATAACTCCAAATAAGTCCTGTTCTCAGGTTCTATACAGTGTAGCATCTAGAGCTTCACAGACTGGTTTGAATTTTATCTTGGCCCACTCCCAAGCTCAATGACATTGGACCAATGATTTCTTTGAGAAAGCTCAGGTTTCCCACCAATAAAATGGGAACAAAAGATTACTCTTTCAGAGTGCTGGAGATAATGTAGCAAATGCCCGGCACTGAGTCACTGCTTAGTAACAGGGAGTGGCACACGCATGCACTCCTCGGAAAGCCAGGTCACAGAGCTCTGCAATGAACTTGCAATGAACTGAGGATGTCAGAAACAATGGTCGAATGATTTTATTCACTTTGGTCTTTTCTATTGATCAAAAACCACATGAAAACTTTCCATTATAGGGTCTGGCACTTGTTTTTGAATATATCAGTGACTGTACGCACTGCGGTTTCCATCCCTCCTCCTAGTCCCTCACCTCTGGGTAGGATCTTGGGGTGAGGAGGCCTGCAGTGGCAGCAGAGTGGAACCATGGGAGGGTGAGCGGGTGAGAATCACTGGTGTGCACTGCATGTGCCAGAAACACCCAGAGACACTGGACTCCCTTTTATCTTTCTTTTAAAAGAAAAATTCAGTAAACTGCATTTTGCTCAAGTTTATGCCAATACAAAAGCCACAAGCAGTCAGTTCAAAAGAGAAGATGGAACTTCTTGGTCCAATATTGAAAAAAAAAACACACCACCTTGCAGAGGTTAATTTTCTAAGAATGGCAGTTCTTATCATAGCAGGATGATTATTGCAAGGTAAGCCTATTGCTCCCTGGGTAGCAGCTGCTTCCAGTCACCACATCCTCCTACTCAAGGGAAGGCTCTTGTTTTGGGAGTGAGGGAGGAAAGTGAAGATGTGATGGTGAGTTCACGCTGGGGAGGTGGGGTGTGCTGATGAGGCCTCAGGAAACCGGGGAGGGAGGGAGGAGATGGGAAGCCATTCAGCTGTCAGGGCAGATGAGCAAGTCTGCCTATATCATTGTCCTGAGTCCCGGACAGCAGAACTGGTCAAGCAGCTGGAACATGAAGAAATGGAACTTGACAGTAACTTAATCAAAAGCTCTCTTCTGAGTAACAAGACACATAGGTATGGAGAGTGAAGGAGATGAAGTTAAGTGGAAGTGGGAAGGGGTCTGATGTCTGTTTACCTGGAGAAAGGTAAGGTCCTATGTGCATTTTGTCCTGCTGAGCACTTACTGCTGATCAGTGCTTCCTGTTCTTAAAAAGGGCTTGAGTTTTAATGTAATTCCCTAGGAGAGTGAGGATTTCTTCATTGAATTGGCATTAATTACTTTTTAAATGTAAATTTTCAGCTGCAAGCCTTTTTTAAAATTACAAAAAAAAAAAAGCCTAAATACATCAGGGTAAATCAAAGACTAATTGGTGACCAAATTATAGGTTTTAAAGCACTTTTTGGGCCATAAGTGAGTAAAAAATAATTAGCAAATGTGAATACATGCTTTTTCTTTCATTAATGACTCATATGATGATAACCCATTTTTAGCAAAATAAAAACGTCAATTTGGGGCTGAAAGCTGCAATTCCATTATGTGGGACTTTATATTTAGTGATTGTTTATTCACTGGCTGGTGGTTCCTTGCACTCAGACCAAGGCTGGTCTGACTCTCAGGATGGCTGTCATGTGAAGACATGGTAGAGACAGATGATCTTTTTGAATTCTGCAGATGATATCCACAAATGTATTACTAGGGCTTCTATTTTAGAAGTAAGCATAGAGTATTATAGAAAACTAAAGGCTTTGTCTAGAGACCCATACAAGACCTGAGGTAGAAACTGATCAGAGAATCCTCTTGGTTGTTTGTCTGCTTAGTGACAGTTGCAGCCCCTTCCTACCAGCCATAGTTGTTTATATTCAGAGGCACAGACTCTACAGCTGTACAGAGAGTGCCTCTGAGTGATTCAGAAATCAGAATTTCTCTCCCCTGTTAGGAAAAATTTACAAAGTTGTTGAAGGTAATGGTGGAGAAAAGGCAGACTTGTCTGGGGTAGAGGAGACCTTCTATTGTGCTCTTCACAGCTTCCTCTTTTCTCTTTAAATTAATATTACTTCCTCATCTCTCATTCCTCATATCCACATCCCTTTTGTAATGAAACAATGATTTGGTCCTTATCTTGACCCTGCAGAAAAGATGCTTTCCTCTTTTCTGTAGCCACAAAGCTCCATGAGTCTACAGGTTGGGGCCATTCTGTATGTAAGTCAAGCTACTAACTGTGGCTGGAAGTAAGAAGGGACCTGGAGGCAAAACCAGAAATCACTGTCTGTTTGGCTAGACAGTGTCAGGAAGAGCAGTGTGACGTGATAGAAAATCATTCATCAAGCGTGAAGACAATTAGAATCCAGGTCAGGCTCAACATTTTACTTGTTTGTTAAATAAGTACGTGATAGCCCCAGATTAATTGGTAATTATAGCAGGTCAGAAAGAACTGGGGAAAACATGATAACCCTGGGTGTTGCAGAGTGTGGAATATTAAAAGCTGCTACTCAGGATTAAGCCAATGTTTACAATGTGCTTTGTGGCCAATGAGCTGGAGCATCATGAGCAAGTCAGTTCATGTTTCTGGACATGGTCTTCTCATCTGTGAGGAGAGGGTACCGTTTGAGATGACTGCTCAGGTCCCTTTCAGCTATGAAATTCTGTGATATTGCTGCAAGGGTTGTTCTCCCTGTGTCTGTGAAACAGTAATAACTCTGGGTTGGAAAATGATCTAACAGCATTGCAACATGAATGAAAATGTGTCTTTCTAAGAGTTTTACTGAGAAAGGCTCAGTTTCCTGCATAGATAAACAAACCATCCCCAAATGGGGTGATAGTGCTAGAAATGAAGAATAATACCACGGCTTTGTATTCTTACCTTTCATGATAAAACAGTAGTGTTAAAAACCATAAAAATGTGCTAGTTTGACAAATGGCACATTTAAAACCCAATTTAGCAAAGGGTTTTTACCTTTGTAATTTTAAAACTGTCACTTGAGCTAAAAATATAGGTGAGCAAGTTGGTCTTTCATATTTAATGTTTGCTTTTTTCCCTTTTTATTTGCAATTCATTCTGGTTGGCTTTGATTAAAGAAATATCAGGAATGGAGTGGTGAATAGCCAATCCTTGGCTAATTTATGAAGAAGATGGTGGACATGATTCTTTCCACCAGTTCACAGTTGAAATTTTTCAACACCAGCCCTGGATGCCTTTGGCACATTAGCCCTATCTTATTCTTAACTATGAACACAGAATCAAATAAGAATATTTGACTCAAAAAGGATCTTAATCTTAATATTTGCCTTGTTTATTAAAATAAATATGTAATAGCTCTAGATTAATTGGTAATTATAGCAAGTCAGAAAGAACTGGGGACAAACATGATAACTCTGGGTGTCGCAGAGTGTGGAATATTAAAAGTTGCTACTAGGATTAATGCAATGTTTACAAAGTGCTTTGTCTCCTTAAACAAGAACTAACTGGTGATTTTCATCAAGTTGCTACGTTTATTTGAACTTTAGTGATCTGATCTTAAAATGAAGGAGCTGCAGTAGGATGCAAGCATAAGCTTATCTATGTTCTGAAATCTCTAATTGTGTTTTTTATTCTTTTGCAAGGTTTTTCTCACCAAAGGTATTTAAATATTTTTTTGGATTCAACAGAGTTAATTACTTGTTCAATGGGGCACAGGGGAGAGAAATCAGCCCCAAGCTCTGGGATCGGTCCTGGGCCCCACTGGTGTGGGGACCTTGGACAAAGCACATTGTAAAATAGCTTCTTTGTTTGTCAAATGAAAGAACCCTAGGAGTGAAATAAGCTTCACTCCTAGGGTTCTTTTAAGGCTCATGAGATAACAAAACTGAAAGCTCTCAAAAGATAGTATAAGTGGAAAGTATTAGTATAAAAAGGCCCTTTCTAAAGAATATTGATGGGAACATCTTTATGTATACATGCACTTCATTATTGAACTGTTTATTGAGTTATTAGCTGTTGTTAGCCTCTGAATCCAGGCTGTGGATCTATCATATGAACATGATAGCTGTGTTCGCAATAATAACAGACCCAAATAATACTGATGCACTCGGCTTATGCCCTGAAATTCACTGTCTTTGGGTTCTGCTGATCAGCACAGTATTGTAGGATCTCAGGGCCATCAATGCCCTCACTCCAGGGTGAGTGTGGTCTTTGTAATTTCCTTCATGGGGGCTAATTGAAACTCTGCTTGAACATCCTCAGTGATGAAGGGTAATTGAGGTGAGGGGAAGGAGACTTGTAATATTGAGCAATCTGCTTGGTGCAGAGTTTGTGGTAAGTGCTTTATGGCCCTTCGCTCATTTTCATCACCATCCCTTACAAGTTAATTTTTATTATTCCCATTTTAAAGATGAAGAAACCAAGTTCCAATAGATTAATTAAATTAAGAAACTAAATCGTAGAGTTGGGATAAAACTAAAGATTTTAAGCTTTCCACATGCCATATATAACATTTCTTGAGAAATTTATTATTTTCATTGACAGATTTTTCTCCCTGTCTTTTTACAGCCCCATTAAAAAACAAACAAATAAACTATTCCTTATAGCTTATGGCTCAGAGCTACCTAAGAGTATGGTCCATGGGCCAGCATCATGGGCCTCACCAGTAGCTTATTTGCATGTAAACACTGGGCTTTACCCCAGACCTGCTGACTCAGTATCTGTATTTCAGCAAGATCCTCAGTGATTTATTTACACATTAAAGTTAGAAGATCCCTATCCAGAGCACACAGAACTGGTTATATTCTTATTATTTTTCCTGATGGCTCTCTAACTACCTCTCCTTACTGCATTAGAACTTTTACCCCAACAAAAATATATGTCCAGGACACCCATAACTCTGTGCCTTTCAAACACTTCTCAGAATCTTGAAAGCCTCTATGAAGTTTCCTTTTTTAATGGGAGAGAGGTGATCCCTTTTCTGACCCCCAAAAACATGTTTCATAAACTGTCTTGCCCTCTGCACTATGAAAAATGCCTGGGTATTTGTGATTCTGTGAACTCTATGTCTTTCCTGTACAATTACCTATCAATCAGTCAATCAAAAGACATTTAGAGGAATTTAGGGTTTGTGGGCTAGGTTTGTAAGCAGGAGAGTGACATATAGAAAATGGTGAAATAAGCTGAAACTGGGAGATTCATCTTGTGGTATTCTGCAGTGTGGTTAAAGAGGGTAAAAAATGAAGGCTCTGAGAGTCATTACAAATTACAGAAAATAAAGCTCTTTGAAAGCTTTTATTGATTGTCACTTGATGCATTGGCTCGTAGGCTTCATGTGATGTAAATTTATTCCCTTGATAAATGAACCAAATTTGGTCAAAATTAGTCAACTCACTTGAGATTTATCATGAAATAAACACATAGACATATGCAATTTATAGAATAATTAATTTGAAACATAGTCTTAACTTTATCTAGACTATTATTATGGTCTCTGTTATATATTTATAACTGAACATTTGTGCCATTATTAATGTGCTGCTCTTCAACACCAGTGTGTCCTTCCTTATAAGTGAAAAGTCTAAACCTCTTAATTTGCTTTTTTAGAGGCAGCCATAATTGATCAAGGGGAGCTGTTTCCCCTTTTCTGATATGTATAATGGAATAAAACTGAGTCTTTCTCCCAAAGAGCTACCAAGTCCTTTCACCAGGAAATTCTGTCTGGCCACCAACAGTAATGGCTGATGAGAAGGGGACTGGCTCTCCATCCTGGGACCCTTTCTTCTGCTATCTGACCTGTCCTCTTGCATCTTGTTGCTTCCTTTATCTTTTGCTCACTTCACTCAGCCAGTAGGGGAATTACTCTATAATTTCTTCCTCCGCTTTGATCTCCAACTGCTGATGATGTCCAACAAAATATGTCAAAAATCTCAGACCTCACAGGACCAATAACAAGAGAGTCATGGAAAGAAACTTCAAAACTACTCAGTTTGGGAAATTGCTTTGAATACCTCTAAACTGACATATACTAACACTGTGTATGGTCATGTTTCTAGAAACATAAATACTGAAGTCTAGGTGGCAAAAAAATTTAACCAAAATAATATCTGAAGAGAACTATTTGACAACCCTTCTAGGTAGGGCTCCTGCTGGAACTTCTGACATTGTATACCTTATAGTACTGCATAACTCTGTTAATTTATTTTTGTTATTTTTTATTTTTTAAAATATTTTATTTATTTTATTTTTAGAGAGAGGGGAAGAGAAGGAGAAAGAATGGGAAGCATCAGTGTGTGGTTGCTTCTCATGTGGCCCCCACTGGGGACCTGGCCTGCAACCCAGGCATGTGCCCTGAGTGGGAATTGAACTGGTGACCCCTTGCTTCACAGTCTGACACTCAATCTACTGAGCTACACCAGCCAGAGCTGTTAATTTATTTTTAATAACTATTTCTCTCTTAAATGTGGGTTGCAATTGTTATTCTCATTTTTTTGGCCACCAATGGGAAGCTCTCCCTTGTAGTGCTGGAGGGAAACCTAAAGTGAACGCTAGCATGTAGGGTAGGTTAAGAGAATCTCTCTGACTATTACTTTTCCTAGACAAAGACCCCTTCACTTTCCACCCAGTAAGGGAATAGAGGAAATGGTTAGTAGAGAAAAGATTCCAGGATAATAAATATTTGATAATATTATCAATATAGATAATATTTAATATGGTAATAGAATTTAGATAATAAGAGATCTGAATTCAAACGAAATAAGAAATTTTAATAATGTCTCTGGTCTTTGCACAACTTGAAATGAAAACTTCTGATTACTTTCTCATCAATTAAATGAATCAATGGCTTTGGAGAAGTCTTGCCTAAAGAGGGAGGATCATGCTTTTGATGCTTTGATATTTCTTATATCTTCCTTGTGGTGTAGACAAGGCAAAGAGCAAGCATCACCTGCATTTTAAGTTTTTTAATGTGACTTGTAATCCATTCATCAACTCCTCATGTGCTAAATGGTTGACATTTACTGATCTGGCAGGAACAAGAAGGTCTGCTGGAGCAGAGGCAGTGCTCAGAGTAGCCAGGTTGGAGAGTGAAGCTCCTGATTGGTAGAACTTTGGCTTTTGACCCACACTTGGGCTGTATTTTGGAGGCCTGAGGTGCACAGTGATGGAAGAAGGTATTTGAAGTTTCATTCATATTTATAGCTGGGCAGTATGTGCACCGTTTCTTTTGAAAAAATAGCCATTATTTTACACACAATTAATTCTCTATTGTCTATTCAAAGATTGTAATTTTTTGCTTTGGAAAATTCTTAAAATAAGGAGAACAATTAATTAGTCTACATGATCTAGAAGTATGGCACATTGGTCTGATACCTTATTTGAGAATCAGTCATGTAGTAAGGAGGCAGTTAAAAGAAGAGGGTTATAGCATTGTTTAGGGATCCTTCAAATGACTGGGTAAAGATAGATAGGTGACTTGGGCACTGGCCTGAAGTGCCTGCGGTGTCATGGATGAGACATCAGACAAATTCACAGCAACTACCGAGTCCTGTGGAGGAAAAGGGAAGGCCCAGCTACTCCCTCAAGGGGGGAGTGCCTCAGAGCAGCTTGGCCACCCTCTCAAGGGGAGAGCACCCCGACCCTTGCCCAGACAGGGTTTTATTGGATTTCAGTTAGCACAGGAATACAGGTAAAGCTAATTAATCATTGTCAGGCAATAAGGATCAAACAATAGATAGCATATAAGGAACTATTAGGGCTTCTTCTGAGTCAGGGTCTATCAGCTAAGAGGCTACAAAACTTTGAGAAACAAACTGATTTCCTGCTTGGGCCTTCATCATTCAACTAAGAGCATTCTTAGCAAAGCAGGCTTCACAGAATTTTACATATACTTTCTCAGGCCTGATCACTTGGGGAGCCTGCCCTTTCCAGCACACGGCTGCACCGGCCTCTGTCATTGTTTCAAGCTTAAGTCAGACAGAGGAAGCAAGATGGCCAAGAAATTAGGAGAAATGAGGACTCAGGCTTCATCAAAGCTGAGGGGCAAGGGTCCATCACCCCCTTTCTCCATAGCCCCCTGAGTCCTTCCCTGGGGACTCCATGTGATCTTGCCTGTCCTAGATCATTCCTTGCTTGGGGAATCTTACCTGTCATTGGCTAACTGATCAAGCATTGGAGGCCAGTTATGGAAAAAGGAGCAGAAGTGGAGCCCCTCCAGGGAGATAAGCTTTGTCTCCTTAGTGGCTAATGGTCTGAAGTTCACTCACACAGCCTTAGTTATGGGGGGTTTACACCTCCTGAAACCAGGCAGGGTGGTTCCCAACAGATAGGATTCTACCAAAGCCTTCATAGCCATGAGGGGCAGGGGGGAGGGAGCAGCAAGCCTACAAGGAGGGACCGTCAAGCCCCACAAATGACTGGTGACTGGGTCATCAGCTCAGAAATAGGTTCAGAAAGGTATTAGATGCAGAAGGATACTGGATATCAACTTTGCTTACTTACTTATCAACTTTGAGTGCCTATGGCAGATCAGACCCCGAGTAAGGTTAAGGAAATGATGCTCGCTGGGCTGTTACATGGGCCATGGGGTCCAACAGTCCTACAAACCCAGCTCTGCTCTGGCACTTCTTAGCACTGCCACCTTGAGTAGCATATGTCCTCTTCTTTAGCATCCTTATTTTGTTTTTTCACCTGTAAAATTAGGATCAATTGTTTTGAAGTTCTGGTTGGATTATGTTATTTATGTTGCCATGTACATGAAAAACTTTAATAAATGTTAGCTTTTCCCCCATTCTTCTACTTAGAAGTCATGAGGGTTGTTACAAGAAGTCAGATATGTCTGTGATGACAAGGGTTTACGTTCCAATGGAAGAAGGAAGACATGCCACAACTGACTATCATATGGGACTGAAGGAAATTAAGTATGTTAATAAGAGAGATATATGAAAAGATACAGAATAAAAGGCATCATTCATTCTGCTGGGAATTGCACAAGGCAGGCTTTTGGGGGAAGGCAACATCAACACAGGTTCTGAAGGATTTGAAAGCATTGTTTCTGATCCTGCTGATGAGAAATACCCAGGAATATGCAGTCAGAGTAGCAGAGTATGTAGGAACCAAGGTTATTTAAAAAAACAGATGTGTAGAGGCTCAGGAAGAAATGGGAAAAAACTATGTCAGGGTACCTCTCAAGGGTAGGGCAAAGTCTAATTACCCAAATTGAAACCTGGCCTTTGCAGCAGCCCTAAGACTTCTCTTGAACCATGAAGACCTGCTGTAGCAGCAGAGGCATGCCTGAAATAATTAGCTTTATATTTCAGCTCTTGTTTGGGAATTCTTGGTTTGAATCAGTCTTTCCCCAGGAAGCACAAATTATATTTTGAGAGTGGTTAGAAAATTGCCTGGACAGTAGTAGGGCAGAGAAGTGTAGAATTGATACATAATCAGGCTGACTTTTAATTGAATATATTACTGAGGCCATGCTGACATGTAAATTTAAAAACTACTCACTAGAGAAAAATTAGTGCTTTCTTTTCTGTGGCTTCCCTCATTTCAGGAGATGGAGCAAAGATCAGATTTTGCATTCCTCCCTTAAGCAGATCTCTGTGCTGCTATTTGAATATGAGGCCCATGTTAAACAAACCACTTTTCTACCTTTCTCTTTTCTGCATAAGGAAATAAGTATTTACTTTGGAAAAATTAACCTTAAATTCATGTAGAAACAAAGAACTGAAAGAAGAAGGAGGACTCTTTTGATGTTATACCAGTCCCTTGGGCACAGGCATGTAATTACCTTCCAGAAGGGAATTTGGACTCAAAAAGCTAATCACTGTCACTCTGTTTTGTGAAATATCAAGGCCAATAAGGTAATAACACATGTATCTCAGATATGCATTTGTCTTCATTTTATTTATATTTTCTGTACTCCTGTGTAGTATTTAGCTAAGTTATTTGTTGAATTTTGAGCAAATCTCAGGAGCCAGGAGAGCCAAGGAGATCAGCTTTCAATCAAACTGGAGCCCAGGAAGCAACCCCCCTCCCTGTTGCCCAATCCCAAGGACCAGCATGGGAGCAGTGGAAGGAATCAAAGTGAGAAAGCCCTGGGAATTTCCTGAACTATTGTCCTTCCAGGCATCTCATTTTTGTATTAGTTTTGTAGCACTGTGTTTGGAAAAGGAAGGCTCATGCCACTTTAACCTCTACACAGACACCATTGCTCATTTGAAGAGAAAGGCTCTGAACAAATTTGTTTCTGCATGGATTTAATTAGGCACCTACCAGGTGCCCAATTCTGTGCTTGATGCTGCCAGGCACATGGAAGATTTATGAGATACAGCCTTTGACTTCAGAGGGTGCCAGCATGCTATAGAAAGCCTGTAAATAAACTTTAGTGTATATGAGTCTCCTGCAGAGATTGTCAGACAGGAACCCTGCCTGGAGATTTCTCGATGCAGGAGGAGGTGGTTGAATCTACAGTTTAAGAAGCAGATGAACAGTAGATAGAAAATAGATGGGGGGGGCAAGAATAGTATGGGAAATATAGAACCTAAAGGACTTGAGACACATGGACATAAACTAAAGGGGGGTAATGGTGGGGTTGGGGGGGCAGGGTGGAGGGGAATGAAGGGGGGAATAGAACAACTGTAACAGCATAATTAATTTAAAAAAATAAATAAATTTATTTAAAAAAAAAAAAAAGAAGAAGCAGATGAAGCAGGGTCAGGAGGTCCATGACTTAGGTTTTGAAAGACACACAACGTGGTATGTTTAACATCTTTACTAGTCAGAATTTTTTCAAAGACAAATCCTGCTGTTTATTAGAGGAAGATGTTTACATTTCTCAACCTCTATTTATTTTTTTCAAGTTTTTGGCCAACCCAATTTTTTAAAAGATTTTATTTATTTATCTTTAGAGGGGAAGGGAAGGAGAGAGGGAGACAAACATCAATGTATGGTTGCCTTTCATGCATCCCCTGCTGGGAACTGGCCTGCAGGGAACCAGCCTGCAACCCAGGCATATGCCCTGACTGGGAATCGAACCGAGATTGTCTGGTTCGCAGGCCCATGCTCAATCCACTGAGCTATACCAGCCAGGGCTATTTTCTTTTATTATATTACAACAGTATGAGTATCTCATGGTATTACTATAAGAATTAAGTGAGATAAAAATTAGCACAGTTCCTGAAACATTCTAGAAATACAATCATCACATTTTCATACCTTACTCCTCAATAATTCAGTTGGGAAGATAACACAAGCCACTTTAGCTTTCAAGTTATTTCTTATTTATAAAAATAATAATGATATTTATAATCTATGCCACACACATGGCTCCTTGTATTGTCTAATTGTATTGTTAGTTGTCTGTCTTTTTTTTTTAGATTTTATTTATTTATCTTTAGAGAGGAAGGGAAGGAGAGAAATATCAATATACTGTTGCCTCTCATGAGTCCCCTGCTGGGAACTGGTCTGCAACCCAGGCATGTGCCCTGACTGGGAACTGAACCTCGATCTTGTGGTTCGCAGGCCCACACTCAATCCACTGAGCTATACCAGCCAGGGCTGTCTTTCTGTTTTTTAACAGAAGACTCAGGTGGTTGTGTAATTGGTCATGAAATCCAGAAACTCTGAGATTCACTTCAGGCCACCAGAAATAATTGCATGAGGTCTAAAGACAGGGTCTGGATTTGGGCTTGAAGAGTCTTACATCAAAAATGGGAGACAAATGGTGCCTTTCAATTTCTGAAGATCTTTTAGAAAGATCAAGAAATGGACCTTGGGTGAAAAGTGAATATAAGGAAGAACTAAGGTCACAAACTTCACTTTGTGGCATAGTTGGGGCTGAGAGCCTATTGAAAAAAAAAAGATGGTAACAGAGCTTAGAAGCCCTTTTCCTTGGTAACTTTCAGGCCAGCCCCCGGAGAGCTCATTCTAGATCTAATCCACAGTTTTGCTGGAATTAGAGAGAAGTCTTTGTTGGCTACCAGAAGAAGCTACTGAACCATAGGCTCTGGGACCTTCAAAAAGCCATAATGCTCCAAAAAAAGCTAAGGTCACTAGGAGATACAGATAGAGTTCGTTATAGTGACAGGCCTTGGAGAAGAGAAGTTTCAGCAGAACTATTGAGGCTCATGCTAATAACTGTAGATCATCTTAAGACTGGTAGAAATCCAGGCACAGGGAGGCACTGGTAATGCTATCAGGACATAGATATGGGAGATCCTGACCCCGAGAAGGTTTGAGGAGACTATGGGTAATTCTCTTTGAACCAAGACAAATGCCTAAAACCAGGAGATCCAGCCAAGCCAAATGCCTTTTGGGTTATTACACTAGCTCTTGATTTGGACTGCACAAATCCTTTGTATTCCAGCCTTCACAGGGGATGAGGAGTGAGGCCTGTTTCCATAGAAATGGGGTGCTCAGTCCAGAGCATTATCCATTTGAATGATGCTCCATATAGCCTGACTCAGTACATATCTCACAGAGAATCACAGAATGTTAGAAAGGGAAGGGGTCTTGGGAAGCATCTAGTTCATTCTCCTTATTTTCCTGATAAAGAACCAGATTCAGAGAAATTACATGACTTTCTCAAGGTCACATAGCTATTTAGTAACAGACCTGTACCTAGAACCCAGTCCTCTCATGCTACTTGTGTTACTAGGTCATGCTTTCTTGTGATGATCTATACTTGCTTGAATTCCGTTCATCTCCCTGGAAGTCTGGATTGATGTGTCTGTTCAGGTTGGGCACACCATTGCTCAGCACTTAGAATACAGCAGATTCCCTTTGCTTTTGCTCTTCACATGCTAACCACGAAGTATATGAGACTGAGCTGCCACTCACTGCTCATGCTGATGACAATTTCATTAACTCTGCGTTCTTGGGGTTTGGCAATCCACTCATCTCGTAATTGTGCTAAGCTCATTCTGGTGAAAAGTGCATGCAGATTTTTTGAGCAGTTTATAACGAGGAAATCATTGTTAAAGATTCAACAAAATTAGTGTTACATATTCATGAATACTTAAAAAAATACCAGTGTCTGAGATGGAGCAGAAATGAATGCAGTGGCCCTTCAGTGGCCTGCTTCATGTACACACTTACCACTTTGGAGGTTCTCTTGGGAAGTAGTTTGGTGAGAGCAGGCTTTTAAGGCTGCCTGACTCTATAAGATAAACATCCCTTCACTCAGCAAAGTGTCATTGTGAAATATGGGATGCAGGAAGTATTTCTGACCATGAAACTATGGAGAATGTAGTACCTATAACATACAAAAATTGAGGAGATTTTTACTTTGGTTATTTTTAGCCCTTTTCTGTGCCCCCTCCCTGCCACAATTCCTGTCTCAAGCTCTACCTTGAGCTTGGGGTATAAAAGGGACCTAAAACTTTATGAAAATGTTTTCATTCTGCCATCAAGTTAGGGGAGTATGTTTTGGCACCATGGCCAGTGGATAGGGGGATAGATTCAGGGTTTCTCTATTTAGAGAAACCGAGGGCAATGTAAATTTTCATGTCAACAGTGCTGTGTTGTATGCCACTTAAGGCTTTGCCATTATAGCTAATCAAGCTATTTTTCTCTGATTTAGTTTTCTTAGGCTCACAGTAGGAGGGTGGTCCAGATAACATCTCATTTTGAACAGATCAAACAGCTCTTATACGTATGGTATAATTTTGTCCCAACCCTCTACAATGTTCACCCCTGTTGTAGTGTTGTTAATTGATCTGTCAATAGTCAGCCGGAGCTCCCATTTGGAAAAATATGTGAAATAAAGGCTCTCACTTAAGATGAACACTTTCCTTCCTTCCAATTTTCTTTTGGGTTTATTTTCTAGCCTTCAATTTTAAGGAAAAGAATAATAATACCTTGCACTGATATGCTTTTTCTAATGCATTCCAATTGTATTTGTACTTGTCAGGGTCTAAGTAACATAAACTAGTAGGGTTTATTTCTGGCTGACATCACATGGATTGCCTGAGATGTTTGATCTCTGTCACCCTTGCTCTCAGTCACCCTCCAGAATGTGTCCACTCCCTGTGGAAAAGGAAAAGAGAAAGTGGTGACATCATGCCCTAGCTCTTAGAGCTTCCACTCAGAAGTGATATGCATCCCTTCCACTAACATGTTATTAACCAAATAAAGCCATGTGACCACATACAATTTTATTTTTATTTTTATACTTTTAAATTTATTTGTTTTTTTATTTTGACACTATTATAGATATTTCCCATTACTCTCCCTTTGCCCTCCTCTACCAAGTCCCCCAGCCCTGGCCTTCTCCACATTGTCCGTGTCCATGAGCTATGCATATGTACATACATGTGCTTTGGCTAATCTCTTCCAGTTTCCCCCACATCCCTCCCCTCTGAGATCTGTCCATTTGTTCCATATGTCCATGCTTCTGGTTTTATTTTGTTTTTCAGTTGATTTTGTTTATTAGTTCTCATATATGAGTGACATAAGGTATTTGTCTTTCCCTGACTGATGGAGTATGTCACTATTAGGCCTGCACTAAAAGCAAAACTAAAAGTAGTTCCTTCAGGCAGAAGTAAAATGATACAAAAAATATATATAGAAATGCAGGAGGGAAAGAAGAACACCAAAAAAGTTAAATGTGTGGATAAATACATATGAATATTGATGCACAAAATGCAGAAAGACAAAATTGTATCGAGGTTCTAATACAGGTATTCTAATAATTCTAAATGTTATAATATTCTAACATTTATCTTAGCATTGTTATCTAAGCTGTGCTCACTGCCCACTCCTTGTGAGTGGCCCTGTGACATCAGGCTTTATCCCCTTAGAAGGGAGTCTGGGGCAAAGCAAGGTACTTTGTGCCCTCAGACCCTGCTGCCTTTATGTGGCATTTTCCCTGGATGCTCTGACTTCAAGCTATACTCACTCTGTAAAACTTATACCATGCAGCCACACTGGACATGGCCTAGATTCCTGGTTCATATGAGTGGCACACTATTTCTAACTTAACAGTGTGAGCTTTCTCTCAGCCTAAGGCTAATTTTCCTTTGTCTGTCTAGCTTTTGTCCCTGACACCAACTTTTGCCTCTAAGGTTTTGATGAGTTGCTTTTCACATAGCCTATATCCTCTTGGCCTAGGTGTACTTGGTTAATTTAGGGTCCACCATTAAAGCTATTGTATAGGAATTCCACTTGATCTTAACATCTCAGGAGATTAGACACATCCCTGGGGGTAAGGTTATAGAGTTTTCCTGAATCAGCTACCCCTGAAGGCTAATAAGGAAAGATAAAGTTAGAGTTAGAGTAAGGATACCTTTGTGGAAAGGGAGTGAGTGTAACTGTGGTACATGGATCTCAAATAACTTAATAAAAAATATGGGCAATTAGAACATGTAAAGTCCATGGGAACTTTGATAAAAATCAGGTGTTCATAAAAAGCAGGCATTAAAGTAAATTATATGTAGAAAGATGGACCTTTATTATTTATTGATGGTTGGTCATTGTTGACAAGTAATTGTATTAATAGTGGTGTTCTCAATTATATAATTAGAACTTATATTCACCCTTTAAATTAGGAAAACTTGAGACTATCACATATTATATGTAAGGAACAGAGCATGACCAGAGAACTGCCATTCTAAAGTTACAAGATGGAAATCAATGCCTAGCTCAGACCAATATATAACATATATGCAAATCAAATACCTAACAGGTAATCATGGCCTGGTGAGGCTGGAGCTCCTATTCTTCCAGGTCATATCAGATAGGACTTGGTTACAGTTTACATGTTCTAATGAGACTCTGTTTCTTAGGAGACACTGCAAGGAGGGGTAGGGGTCTGGAGAGGCACATCACAAACTAAGGTACAAGCAGGCACTACCTGAAGTGCTTACAGCTCTGAGTAACAAGTAATGGCTCTTGGGAGGCATGACTAAATACCATTAAAAGGGGGAGGACATGGACTTCAGAGAACCCTAGGGGTTAAGTCCTGGCTCCAGGGAGTCCCCTTGTATCAACCCTCAGAGAAGAGGCTGGAGTCTTCCATGAGCCCCTGAGGACCTCATCAGGTATGGCAATGTCTGCTTCCACATCCTTTGGGGAGAAGAGCAAAGCTTTGTGAAGATAAAGCCAGGTGCTTGCTTCCCAGTTTCCTCCTTTTCAAACTCTTCCCACTGAAGTTTCTTGGAGCAAAAGGACAGGGCAAAGACTGTGGTCAGAGCCGAGTTAGCAGAAACAGGAAGGAAGTGACATAGGTGTGGTGAGTGGGAGAGGATGGGGCACTTAATTACCTTCCACACCAAGTGCTGGTCTTAGGCATCAGCTCCCTGCCTGCTCCCTATCTTGTTATTGCCTCAATTTTGGCTCCTCAATTGAGGGGACATAAGTCTCGACAGTCCAACCCAAATGCTTTGTCTACAAACTCCAGACACTCCCTCCACTACAGAGGATCTTTTGTTTTCGTTCTATGCCAAACACTGTGGTTCATCTCCCAAAGGTCTTAGCTGATTATTCCAGCTTGGACCCTGTCACTTCTCACCTGTCACTTTTCCTCCAATCCCACCAGCATCCCTGTCCCATGTAGGAAGCTACTGCACTAGTCAGGAGAGAGAAAATGAGGCCTGAACTAGGAAGATGCATGGAGAGGTAAGAAATACATTTATAGGTTATTCTTCTCCAAGCCACATCCTTGAAGGATCTTAGGTGATGACTATTTCGACCACATACACTTTTAAAGAGGACGAAGGTACAATTTTACCATATGCCCGGAAGAATAGGCAATATATATATTGAGTAACCACAATGACTACCAATGCTTTCTTAAATAATCTAATTTTATTTCTTATTACTTATAGTAGCTCTGTTCTGGTCATAGCCAAAAGTAAATTATGCATTTATACTATGTCCTCCAACACAATAGTTTCAATTTTCAGACTTCACAGACAGACAATTCTTTTAATTGGGAAGGAAATTGCTTTACATAGGTTGCTTATCTTCTATTTTGTTAATCATCTGTCATCAGCATCATTTTATAAAAGAAATTCAGGAATTATAAAATTGTAAGAATTCATCCAATGTAGTAAACAATGCCACATAATCTCAAACTAAAGGTTTGTGCCAATTTTCTTTCTGTACCTTACTGATACTTTTGTGACCTAGGATTTGGGATCTCCTGCACTGAGAGGTTACAATGGCAAACTATCACATGAACCACATTTATAACCATGTACACAATGAGTTGAAATATTAAATGGACCAGTGAGGGTTAAGAGTGGAGGTAAGGTTTTACTAGTTATGCAAGTAGAAAGTAGATTGTTGGGTTGAGGGATAAAAGTGAATTGCTGTCTCACATAACTGGTTTGGAAAAGGTCTGACTAAATGGGCCAACCTAGACTCTAGAAGGAAAGGAAGGGTGAGTAGTAACCTGGGCAAAAGGTTTAGAACCTAGGTTAAAGGCCTAGACCTTGGAACCTTTAAAAGCTATGTTTAAAGAAGATGACTGAAGTTGGAGGGATGCATGGTGTATGCCTAAAATTGGAAGTTCTTTGAAGCCAAATATTTAGATACAGTCTATAGAAGTCTGTGGCCTCTTGGAGATTCTACATCTGTACATGTTAACTTTAGATTGTGGTGTATGAATGGGAGAGCAGAGAAGAAGGCATTGAAATAATAACAGTCCTCTAGGGTCCTGAATGTTGTACCTAGGAGACTGACTGTCTATTTTGTTGATCAGTAGGAAACTGTAGGAAGAGCTACATGAGAGAGATGCTTCACTTTGAGATAAAGCAGCCTTTGACTACTAATTCATTGTTAAAGTAAAGGAGAGACAGGAGCTGAAGATTAATCTGTGGTTTCTGTCTTCAAATCAGAGTTGCTGACACTCTTGTATATCAGGAGCATAATGATAAGGGTTCCAAGAGAATCTTATCTAAAGAGAAGAAAAAGGAAATCTATTAGAGTGTCTAGTATTACCCAATTTTGTAGTCCTCTCCCCTCTCCCAAGAAACACTCTAAGTATTAAGGAGCTAAGGCTAAGCACGAGAGCCTCCCCTTCACAGTTAAAGACTTCTATATTTTTCAGAGAATACCATTACAGCTATTGGAAATGATGGACAAGACATTATGGTATGCTCATCAAATTCAGCTCAGTAGTTGAGTAGTAATTCCAGGAAATGTGGTTTGAGTTAGGCAAACTATTCTTTTGAGAAAATAACTCATATCACCCTCAGACATGCTAAAGTTTTATATGAAAGGCTATCATGGAGATATGCAAATTTATAACTATTGAAATTAGAACATGTGGAGAAAATATGTATGAAAACATCTTTACCTTAGAAAACACAACAACAATAATTTATTTAGTGTGGATTTTGTTAGCCCTTTGGTTAAACTACCAAGATGGCCCAGAATCTCTAATACGAAGGGGTTCTAAATTCTTGCTCAAGGAACTTGCACATCCAGGTAAAATGGAAGCCTGAAAATACTACTGGAGTGAGTAGTTGGGAATCCCAGGCTTTGGTTCTGGTTCTCTTCCTTCTGGGCCTTTGGAGCTGTTGCTTTACTTTACTTCTCTAGATCTCCACTTCCTCAGACATACAAGCAGAGAGTTAGATCAGCTGACCTCTAAGATCTGTTTTGGCTCTCTGATTGTATTAGTTTGTAATTTAAAAAATGGAAATATAAAATGGCTCCTGGCAAAACTGAATTTCCAAGTTGTTCAGATTAACAGCAATGGTTGGACTTCATGCCAGTCCAAAGTCCTATCATAATGGCCTGTGTCTTTTCCATTTGACTACCATGGTATTGGGTTTTTTTGGTGTAAATAAAAATCCTTTTTAAAATTAAGCCTTCCCTTTCTGTTTGATTCATTCACAGATGTTATAACCCACAGCTTGAGATATGACATTTTCTTTTATTCTGGTGAAATTGTGATGTCACCAAATTTGAACTGATTCATCCAACTGAATTAAACAGAAGGAGCATGATAATTACCAATGAGAATGCTCCCATCTACACACATATGTGTTTAAGCAGTCAGCAATGATGGGAAAGGAAATACAGGCAAAACACATGGTAAAAGTTTGCCTGACTATGGCCCTAGGGAAATGTATTTTTAGATATAGCATTCTGTTTTGAGATTGTAGCAAATGCTTTAGTACTCAGGAAAGAAGCAATCAGTGTTACCTGGGTACTACGGGCCACACTACTAGGCATATCATAATCACTTGGCCTTTGGCCTTTGATCCAGAATTTATTCTTGTAGCATATAGAAAGGTAGTTATATTTGCTTTACAAATCATAATACTGATAGATAGTTTATCTTCAGAATCTCTGGGATTCTGATCAGAAAATTATATTCTGGTTCATGAATGGTATGTCTGTGTTTCATATAGATTGGTACTGAGAAATGCATACTATTTGGCACCAACTAGAAAATGTTAATAGTATTGCAACATCATGAGAAAGAACAAAAAGTAACATAGGAGTTTTTGTCTTTGTTTTACTATGAACTCTTAATGATAATTTTGAATACCCAATGTCATTAAAACATAAGCAATCTGACATATTGTGAAGGGCTCTTCAATTTTCACCATAACAAAGAGGGTTGCCTTTCATTGATGGTTTGATATGGCAACTTTTAGAGTTTTATATCGGAACAACAATTCAAAGTTGGGACAGTAAAATTACATAGAATTTTGCTGCTCACATGATATATTCACAGCCCTGTGATGGGGCAGACAGAGAAGGTTTTATTATTGGCATGCCAAATCAGCCTCATTCACATCTCAGACTTAAGAAAAAATATATATCTAGTGTTTCCTAGAATTCAGTTATTCCTCTTGACTACACTATTTCTGAAGCTAGTACAACTCTTCCCTCAACTTTGAGATGTGAAACACTGAGTTGATATTTAATATCTCCTCTTCTTTGCTTTGTACCTCTGATCATTTGACAATTCCTAGCACTTTGTCTTCCAAAATGATCTATTTGCACTATACCTCTGGCCAGCAACCAAGACCATGGTTACACTAGACCATGGTCCTGACCCAGCCAGTCATCTTTCTGCGTCCAGTACTTTCCTCATTACCTATTCTGCACATTATAGACAAATTGATTTTTATGAAAGGGCCACTATATGCCATTCTTCTCCTTTAGAATCTTCAATCGTTTCCAATTTTCTACAAAATAAAATTTCAAACTGTTTGGTCTGGCAATAGAAGATCTTTAAAGTGTCCAATTTCAGCCTTACTCTCTCAGTGGTTGCCATAGCAAACCCAGGTTCTAACCAGTCTAGTAACCAGAAAGTAGATGCATCCCAAACATACACTGTTTGTTTCTCACCCCAGGGACTTTTACAAAAATTTTTTTGTATGTGCAAAAGAAAAGGGGAAATGTTGAAAAATGTAATGAGGTGACTTGGATGGGATCTTAAAACAGAAAAGGACTTGAGATAAGAAACTAAGGAAATCTGAAATAACGATAATGAAGTGACTCCTCACTGTGTGTTGTTTTGGGGGTAGGATGCTTAATGGCAGGTTCCAAGGCTTCTGGCAATTTTCTGGGTCTCTTATCAACAAATAATCTCAACATTCTCATCAGCTTGACTACATTTTAAACAGGCATCTTCCAGAGTCTAGGCTCCAATCTCCTTTTACTTAAGGCATATACTTTAAGCGTATGTACCTACGTATGTACCTTTCTGACTTAGGGGAGACACATCCATCCTGTAATATGGTTGGGAGGTGTGTATCTCCCTTTGAAATTATTTATATCAAGGGGTTGGCAAATAAAGACCCACGCCCCCTATTTTGTAAATTAAGTTTTATTGGTCAGCGGCCCTGTCCCTTAAGTTTTGCATTGTCTATGGCTATTCTCATGCTACTGGGGCAAAGTTAGGTAGTTGCAACGGAGATGATGGGATCCTCAAGGCTTAATATGTTTATTATATGATCCTTTATTTAAAAAGTGTGCCAATCCATGGTTTATTTCACCAGTTAGTCAAACTGCATCAAAACAATGTTTCGTTTTGTTTTCCAAGGGGGAAAATTACCTTTACTTTCTTACCAATCAGTACAATTCTATAAATATGCAAGCAGCATAGTGTGATTAATTAGTATGGGTTACAGAACCAAATACTCAGTTTGGCTTTGAAATGTGACTTTCCCATTTACTAGCTGGATGACAAGTCAACTTGCTGGTAAATTTTCTGTGCCTCAGTTTTCTCTTCTGTAAAATAGAGATAAATCATTGGGTCCTTAAGGGCATTAGTTGGCAAATGTAAACACTCAGAACAATAGCTCATAGTTGGCATCATGTATATCTTAGCCATTATTATTATTAATAGTAATGCATCATTACCATAGACAGAATCTCTCCTTTTTTAAAGAGGATAAAGAACCAAATTGGTAATTATTGCCTAAGCAACCCTGTGACCTCAACAATGTGCAAAATATTTTGTTACCAGACACTTACATCTTGTTTATTTTGTTTTTAAGCACTGTCCTACCCTTTGCTGACATTTTGCTATTGTGTGTTCCATTTTAGCAGGATCTTTCTCAGTTTGTTGATAACTGATATTGGATACCGTGGTTATGGGAAAACTTATAATATTCAAAAGAATAAATTAGTAGTGGTGGAATTTCATGCATAATGGTAGCAGTGGGGAAAATAGAAATGATCTCACTATTTTCCTCCCAAATTACATTTCTGTCCTAAAGTTTACTTTTCCCTAAAGTTCAGTTTGTGACATTTCTAACCACCACCTGTTTTTTTTTTGTTCTGCCCATTAACCCTCCCAACGTATATATAGTAAAGGAGCTCTGAATTCTAGTTGTTCTGTTTCCTCAGATACAAAATAAGAATAAAGCTGCTCTGGCTATCTCATTAAAGTATTTGATCTCAATATAAAGAATGACTAATATCCAGTCTTTTCCATAGCATATAGGTCCTATGTGACATGCTTCTGGCTACCTCTGTTCATGTCTGCTCCTCTCCCTCTTGACTGATTCTTACCATAGTGCCCCCAGGGTGACATTGGAACATGCAATCGAGTTTCTGCCTCAGGCTTTTGCACTTGCTGTTACTTCTGTCTGGAAGTCTGTTCCCCAAAATGTTTTTTTTTAATTCTCTGCTTAGCTGTCAATTTTCTCAAAATGACTTCCTTGACTATCCTGTTTAAGTTTTCAGTTTATCATTTTGGAAATTTGTATCCTGCCTGTTTTTCATCACAGTGATCGTCATTGCTGATCTTTTTGTTTATGTATTATTGTCTGCCTTCCCTCTAGAAATTAAGCACCATGAGGATAGGACTTTGTCTATTGTATTCACTGCTGTGTTTTCCTCACTGAGAACTATGATTGGCACACCACAGGTATTCAATATAAAGTTGTCTGGTAAATGAAAGGACATGACGGTTTGCATATTAACTTGCTTCAAAAATTACAGTTTGAAGTCAGTTTAAGAGATGAAGCTGAATAACTTCTGCTTTGTCTATTTCTTGCTTCTGCCACTGCTGTAATATCCTTTTATCTTTCCTGGCAAACCTCATTCTTGCTGGACCTTCTTTACTGGATCCTGGCTTCCTTTCATCAACTTTCTCTCACCAGATTTCTATCTAATTTCCAATCTTGTCTGAAGTCGCATTGCTTCTCTCTTGCTTTCGAATCTCTGATCCCATTCAGTACTTTGTAATGCTATCACTGAGAGTACATTGACGCATCAGTGCTGTTCTGGAGGTATGAGATACAATGAAGTAATGGACAAAAGATTTAAAAAGTTGTAGAATCTAGTGAGCTGTTATTAATGTAGAAACTATCAAACGAACTCAAACTGCTTGAATGGTTTCGTAGAGAGGATTCTCTGGCAAATGCTAGGAAATACAATACATAATTTGAAATGGGGTACTTCTTTGGGATAATTCTTCCAAATTGGACAAATATGTTAGGACAAGGTTGGGAGGGAAATCCTGGTGGGAAGAGAGCCACAACCTCTATCGTTCTGATGTTTCTCGATTGCTGGTTCTTTTTCCCCTCTCTCATCTGCCTTTGGTTGTTACAGAATTTGGAATATAGTGCCTATCACCCAGACTTTGGCCTCAAGGACCACAACAATCCTCTAACTTGAATTTTTTTTGTTTTAAACTAAGACAAAAGGATCCCTTAATGCAAACTCCAGAAAACAAAGAATCTTGACAACAACAATAAAAAATAAGAAAAGAAACAAATGAATTAAGACAGCTCTAGAGGGCATGTGGATAGACCAGTTGAGGTCTTTTGGGGGATCTTGTAAGAAGAACATATTAAGGTTGATATCTTTCATCTCAGGGCTACAATTTCTAACATTTGGAGAACAAATGCTACTATCTAACCCCCTGAGCAGAGTATCCGAGAAAGGAAGAGACTGCATTAAGTAGAGAGAGGATTAGGACCATGAGATGGGTCTATGGACTATGAGGGGTTGCTTTTGAATATAATGAAGGGGCATCCCTCAAATTGTCTTCAATCCTGGCTCTTGAGAAATGTGTGTGAGGCTTATATAGAGAGGGAGTAATTAGAAGTGAGTTAATGAGGAGAGGCTCTAGAAGTGAGTTTACAGACAAGTTCAGCTTTCTAGGCATACAGGTTGCATTTCTGTACCTTCAGTCTGTCCTCTATTTTGTTATGTACTCTGGCTCTGACAAAGAGGCCATGTGTGAGTGTCTTTTAAGGACTTGTTACTATGTGTCAAGTATTGTACTATCTACTTTCCTTTTTCTTCACCATTCCAAGTTCCAGGAACTATAAATCATTATAATCCCAGTTCTAATTGCTCAAGTTCACATAGATAGTAAGATGCAGATCTAGGATGTGAACTTGTTCCGATCTGTTTAATTACAAAGCTCAAGCACATAACCTGTATCTTGTATCGATTTTTTTTGGTGGCTACAAATAAGGGCACTTTGTATAAGATTTGGCCCATTGCAGGTACACAAAAACATTAAGGGAAATATTTTTATTATGCAAGGAATACTGGCCCCCATACCTAGAGCCTTCAAAGAAGATTTTTACCAGCTGTCTAGAGAACAGCTACAAATGTGGAAGCTAGGAAAATGTTTTAGGTCAAGTGAACATTGATATGGCCTGAATTTATTTCCTAGATTTAAACATAGGTATTCTCCAAAGTCAGTAAGCCTAGAAACTAGAGATATTGGCAAAGTGTCAGTGTGGGAAATAAATTTGAATTCAATCAAGTTAAAAAAAGTCTCTATGTAAAATAGCCTTAAGCCATGAAGGATTTCTCTAGGCAGCAATTGTTACATCCCTTCCAGCCCACCCATAAGTCCTTCAGGATCCCTGGTTTCTCTGTGCTTCCCAACTTTGTCCTTGCTGGTCAAATTATTACCTCTTTGACCACAAGCCTAAGGCCATATAGGGAAGGCGAGCATTCTCTCTCCCACCAAAGTCCTTTGGGAAGCGAATGTTTCGCTATCAGCAGTCTACTCTTCAATGCCAAAGGTCAAAGTTAATATAAGACTTGATTTTCAGGATCTGAATCTACTTAGCCCTCCATCTTGAGTGAAATAAATTGTGAAGGTTACAAGGCCACCTCATTTTACCTCAACATCTTAGCGCTGCTCAAAAGGCAATTAGGAGTCAATAATATTGTAATAACTATGTATGATTCCAGGTGAGTACTGGAAATGCCAAGGGAAATAATGTAAAGTATATGATTATCTAAACATTCGTCTGTACACCTGAAATTAATACAAACTAATATGGAATATAAACTGTAATTGAAAAATAAAATTAAAAAGAAAGCTATAAAAAGGGGGCAGCATATGAAAAGAAAACTACTTTTGTAAATAGCATCATAAAAAGAACAGAACTAAATGAGCAAGAACTTTATAGATTTGAGTTCCAGATTTTCTTCTGAAATATTTTTGTTCTTTCTAAATGAGAGTTGAAAATATGTTAGGCATTTGAACCTGTCGCAAGGTACCCCAATGCCTTTAGCCATTATGAGGGATCTTTATTTCTAACATCTGAAAGATTCTTCTGGAATCTTGTGATGTTGAGACAAAAGCCAGGGATCTCCAGCCAAGTGCTTCCCTGCTTCTCTGACCCTTCATCTGGAAGGGAAGTACTGGAAGATACCTGAATGGAGAATGAGTGGATCCCCTTCTCTCACCTGAGCTCTGTGAGTGTCATGAGTCAGAGTTGCACAGGCACCCACTTTGTGGCTGAGTTTGATGGTTTGCATGACTGGCTGCATCACATTCATGTTCTCCTTTGCAAATCTCTCTGAAAAAAAAAACTTTTCTCAATGTGTCAATAAAGATCTTTGAAAGGAAAAACATACATGTAATGGAAATGAATAAATATAAATGTTATTCACACAGGAAAAATGTCAGAGCCACCAAAGCCAATTCCTCCTGAAACAGCAGAGCTTCCTGGAATTCCTGGAGCCTGTGGGGCAGGGTGGGGAAGGAGTGTGGGCGGTCAGGCAGGAGTGGATGCCGTGCCAGTTTCTGTCCTTCTCTAGTCACCTGTTCTACCTGGAGTATTGGTTTGAAATCACAAGAAGAGATTATTACATTCTCTCCCCTCAGGCAAGGCTAATAATTCCCAGCCCCTCCGATTTTAGATTCCCCAGGTATGCTCAGAACCATTGTAAATAAAGAAAACACCCAGTGCTCTGGCACTAATAAATTACACAGTGTTCATCTAATTAATAAGGTAATAGTGCCCTGCCAAATTATAATCATAAGGTATCAACCATTTACACAATCTACTTGAAGAGTAGAAAGTGGAACTCAGTGAGTGCCACAGGAGGCTTATCACACGACCCATGGCAGGTTTGCCCGGTTCTGACTGTGATGACGAAGAGCATGGACTAATGTTCCATCAGTGGCCTGGGAATTAATGACTCTGAGCCTTTCCAAGGATCACAGTATTTTGGACAATCTCAGGCAAATCATTTAGGGATGTTAAGTCAGGAAGACCGAATCTCACCAATTTTGAAATAGTCTTATTAAATGCTGATATATTCTTTTTGGCTTTGCTGGGAAAGACTCAGAACATACTGCGATACATTAATCAGAATAGTGACTGATAATTAAGGGGAAATGAATCTCTCTGAGTAAACTGTTTTTCCTAACAAGTCCTGGAAAGATAGCATTAGGCAACCCTGTATAAATCTTGTTTTGTTGCGAAGCCCTCCTACTGGTACGTCTTGGATACTAGCAAGTTTAGAACTTCTCTTTCTGTGAAACATCAGTGGCCATCATTCAATCTGGGGAAAGAGGCTGTGGAGATTGTTGTTTAATTTTAACACTTCTGTGTTGAGACTTAGGAATAATGTTAATAGACCACAAAACATGCTCCAGAGGCTGCTTGCCCTGGAAGGCACCTATCCAAATATTCATGTACTCAGAAGTCTGATTCCATCTGAGATCTCTGAAAATGAAGGACAAGCAAAGTATCACTATTTCTAAGAATACAATTGTTAAAAGATTACTTTAAGGGGGAGAGACAGTAAATATGTTGCATTTCTGATTCCTTGTAGGTTACTTCCTTCTGTATGTATTTGCGCTTTCTCTTGCTGACACACATTTGCTTTCTAACCCTTAGTCTCTTTCTGTAGTCCCCCTTGTACATAACACTTAGAAGTTAATGAGGGACCTGAAGAAACTCTCAGGGCATGCTGTCATCACTAAGAACCCCCGAGGACCTACTCTATTCATAACCAGACCAGCCATGCATGATCTAGAATACCAGGTCATAACCCATGCTAAGGATAACAGGAGGAAGCTGCTCTCTGCAGAAGCTAAGCTGGGACGCCTAGGATCTTTGACCAGCTTCACAATTCTACCAGAGTTTCAAGGAAACAGACACTTCATGACACCTGGAAGGAAATTGTAGTCTCCTGGTGCATAAGGCTGGATCACTCAGAGCCACAAGGATTCCCTTCACTTGGCCTAAAGTGTAGGTAGGGAACAGTGTACTGATAGAGTAAATTTCAAAATGTAAACAAGGCCAAGCCCCAGGGAAAGCATGTTAGTACATAAAAGGGGACAGGGAATGGTTTCCCCATTGCCTAGAGCAGCTTGCCTAAGGGTTGAGTTGCGTCCTCTACAAATTTTATGTTGAAGTCGCAACCCCACCCTATCTATGAATTTGACCTTATTTGGAAATAGGGTCACTAAAGACATAATTAGTAAAGATAAAGTTATTAGAGTGAGCCTTAGTCTAACATGGCTGATGACCTTATAAAAAGGGGAAATTTGGGCACAGACACATTCAGAAAACACCATGTGAAGATAAAGGTGGAGATTGGGGTGATGCTTTTACAATGTAAGCAACACCAAATATTTCATATGTATATTTTTCTCTGTTCACTGCCAGAAGCTAGAGGAATAAGCATGGAACAGATTCTTCCTCACAGGCCTCAGAAAGAACCAACTCTGGTTGCACCTTGATCTCAGACTTCTAGCTTCCAGAACGGCAAGACAATACATTTCTGTGGTTTCAGCTACCCAGCATGTGGTACCTTGTTACCACAACCCTAGCAAAATAATACAGGTACCCATGCCAAACCTTTGTAAAATAGACAGTAAAGATGCCCTACTCCTGAGTTGTTTTGAGGGATATAGTCAAATACTTAGTACAGTTCATGACACACATTTGAAGCTGAATACATTTTGGCTATTGTTATTACCTAATTATTATACCTCTCATTGTATCTGTCTGAAGATTCTCCCTATTCCCCCTTCTGTAATTCTCAGCACAGTTAGAATATTAAGTTCTGATATTGGTTGAAAACTAACTCCCTCAACTGTGCAGAATGATTCATTATTTCATAAACCAGGGTTTTAATTTCAGAGCTAAGTCAAGGAGATCTGAGCCTGCCATTGTGCCAGCTCAGAAAGGCAGGGATGTCATGCGATGTAACGCACTTCCGCTGGGAGATGGCATCAGAGTCACCTCCTCTAACTTAATCTTTAAAGCTACTTATGGAAAGTTTTTGTTGAAACAGACAGGGTTTCCACAATTAAATTACCATACATTAAAAAGGTTTCATTATGGCTTGATTCTATTATTGAAATAGGCAGCAAATAAGCAGTGTAGGGTCCCTGGCTGCAAGTCTGCGTTACTGAGAAGGGTGTTCTTTTTAATAGGTGAAAGAATATTAACCTTCGTATAGCTCTAAAAATAACATGTTCTCAAGAATATGTAAATGGTAAGTTGTGCTCCAAAACTCATTTAAAAAAAGGTAACCAGTGAGAAGACTGATCTATGAAAAATTATGGCAGGCTATTGGCTGCTAGGAACTCTAGTCTGTTAAGGGAGGGAAAGAGGCAGAGATGCAGACTCTGGGTAGCTCAAAGCTGTTGGGATTAGGGAGGTTCTGATACCTTCCTAACTCTAGAACGATGGCTGGTTCTGATCAGTCATCTCTATCAGCCTCTGTCAGCCAGTTTTCCTATCACAGATAAGGCATTTATCTTCCAAAAACTGCTTGGGTTCCAGTGCAACTCCGTGGTCTCGGACAAGTGGAATGCCTTCTCAGGCCCATGTTATCATTCTCCATGTGCAACCCTCTTATGGTTGGCAGGAGCTGTTTTTGTGGACTTTGGGTTGCCAATTTGAGATAGGCACAGAGATGCTTAAATAATTACTGACCCAAAGTTAAAGTCTAATTTCCTGAGATCAGTGGCCTGGCTTGACCAAATTGATCCTTCTTTAAAATGTGTTTCTATTTTGAGGTTTTGTCTACTTCAACTCACTGGAAAAAAGCTTCTAAATTTTTCAAATCTGGTTTTATTTTGCATTTGCTATTTGAAAAAGTAGCTGTTGGGAATAATAACTAAAATAAAATTATACTAGGCAAATGGTTGTTTCCAACCAATGTGCCACAGGAAATAATCAATAGCTCTGCTGTTGGAAAATCAAATATGTTGATATTAATATTAGTATTGTTTTCCTTTTTCCACTAACATTTTACATTATACCTCTAAAGCATTTATTGTTCAGGGTTAGCAATCTTATTTCCAATGTGTCATAGTAATTCAGCATTCATATATTATAAGCTGCTAATTGTTGTCTTCTGCATATGTTATATCATTTCATTAGAGTTTGTGTTTGTTTGCATATGCATATATTATTTCTTTTCAATAATAGGAGGTCAGTGTGTTTTAATGCATTAATCTATTTCTGTTTGCATATGTATATTTTTTTCTGCTCGCTAATAGGCTGTCACTGTATGTTTGTATATTTATGTATTTTATGGTGATATTTGCTATTAGTTAAAATATACACATTTTATTTTCTAAACATAATTTGTTTTTACACATTTAATATATAAAAAGTTATTCATGGAGCAAACAACCAAGAAGCTTTAGCAAATATCCAACTGAACTACCTAACGCAACACTAGTCTCCATTGTGAGAATTCTCTCCAAAGTGACTTGTAGTCATTTCTGCCACAGGCTTACCATTTTATTTAATAATTGTGCTATTGTCACATACCATTCTGCCTACACTTGGCAGTCTGTTTCAGTGATATATTTGAAAAAGGTTCATAAGCTCAGACTTTTTTGACTCAGTAGCAAGAGCATTTCAACTTAAATTGAACATATGTATTATGTTTCAATAAGTAAAATCTAGTTACGAATTAAAACCTTCTTGTACTCGCCTACCTCCTCAGGCTCCACATCCACCAAGTTCATGTTTCCGAGGTAACCACCTCCAACCGCTTCCCCACCACTGGGGGCAGAGCTACTAATAGTGATGGTGTGTTGGCCCTCAGCTCTCTGAAAAAAAGTCAACAAGCCCTTGGGGAGGAGGGAGGCTGCCATGCTCCATGTTTTCTGTTTTTATTAATAATTCTTCTCAGTATTTCTAGTTCTTCAGTTGGTTTTTTGTATAACTCTGAATATTGTGCTTTTGTACCACCATTACTGATTTCAGACAGTATCTATTGCCCCTTTCTTGTGAAAGATGAGAATACAACATACTTATACCAGCCTGTGTCTTACTTTCACTCTTATCCATTTGTTACTTATTATTTTTAGACCCTCTACTGGCTACCTTTATGATTTCAAGTAATGATTTAAAACTCTATTTCTTGATATATAAAACATAAGCAATGTCTCTTGACTCCTCATTACATAAGATGATATGTATGTTTCTCCCCCCCTAATTTTATCAGCTAAATCATTATTCTTATATTGTATAGTTATAGCATTTCAACTTTGTGAGGCTGTATTTGGGTGTGTGGCTGTTTTTTTTTTTAAGGCCAGTGAATTCTTTCAAACTAGACTATATATATATTTTTTGGAATTGGGGAATTTTATTTTCGTTTTTTGAAAATTATTATCTATCTTTCAGTTTCTCCTTCTGGAACTTTGATTAGATGAATATATTGGATATCCTGAAGTGAAATTTTCATCTTTTTTGTAATTTCATTTTGGGTTTTAGGAGATTCCCTCACCTTTATCTTCTATGTCTTCTACTGAATTTTTTAGTCATGATAAAAATTTTCATTTGAATTCCCTTACATTTCTATTATTCATAGACCCCTCTTCTAATTTATGAATGTATTATCTTTTTATATCTCTGCATTTACTAATTATGTATAGAAATTTATTTTTACTTCTAAATTATCTTGATTTCATTTGGGATTGTTTTTGTCTTTATCTTTTATCTTTATCATTTCTATAGTAGTCAGAATTCCTGGACTGCTCATACCAATGTCTTCAAAACTAGGTAGCTGGCAGGGGCTTCTGGCACTGTGTGGGTCTGTTTCCCCCAAAGGGCTTTTTTACAAAGGAATGGCTGCAAATTCATTGTCCATGGGCTAGGTATGTTAGCCTCAGTCCTCCCCAAATGGCTTATTTAGGTTCTTCAGAGAGCTGGTCTCCTGCTTCCTTCTGGGGACCAATACCCACACTGTTAGCATCTCTGCACAGAGTTATAGGGAAACGAGTGTACTGTACCGACTTATAGTTGCACTGATTGAAGTTCTTGCCCTTCTCATACTTTGAGAGTCCAACACTCTTCAAGATTCTGTGATGAAGAGTGGTTTCTATCCACTGTAGCCCTCTCTTAAGCCACCCTTTGTTCAGGTTAATTTTAATATGATTCTGTTTATTTCTATTTCTTCCTTTTTTTAGATTTTGTTTATTTTTTAGAGAGAAGGGAAGGGAGGGAGAGAAAGAAGGAGAGAAACATCAATGTGTGGTTGCTTCTCGTGTGCCCCCTAGTGAGGACCTGGCCAGCAATCCAGGCATGTGTGCTGGCTGGGACTCACATCAGCAACCCTTTGGTTTACAGGCTGGCACTCAGTCTACTGAGCCACACCAGCCGGGGCCGTTTATTTCTATATTTCAAAAGTTCAGCAGTGTACCCTAATGAAGATCAACCTTCTATTCATAATGATGTTTTGCCTCAATTTTATTTTGTATAACACTATAATATTTTATTATGATTATTTTTGAGAATGTGGGGATAAAGGTATATGATCAGTCTACCTTCAGAAGTCCCTTGTGAGGCAGATACAACTTAGGACTATCTTGGGATGCAGCTCTTAGGAACACCAGTTTTTCTGTAGTTTCTTCCTTTTTCTTTCCAGAGGGGAGCAGCATCACAGCCTAGCCCTACTTCTAGGAACACACTTCACCTGAAAAATGTGCTCTTTTGTTATGGAAAATGTGAATACATACAAAAGTAGAGAGAATAGTATGATGAACCACTACTTGGTCATTATCAAGCTTCAACAAATATCTCACAAACAATCTTGTTTCCTCTTCACCTCTATCTACTGTGGTCCATGTGGGGAATTACTTTCAAGCAAATCTTTGACATCACACCAGGATGAAAACTAGCAATATGGGAATAGATTTTCAAGCCAGACTTCAGAAGCTACTTTTGCCCTTCCTCCACCTTGTTTCCTGCCTGCTATTAGGTGAGTGACACCATGTGGCCACTGATATCTGGGCTGCGGCCCCAGACCCTCAGAGACACAAGCAATGGCAGGGAGAGCTGAGGATGTTTTTTTTTATTCTAATTGTAATTTAGTTTTTAAGTGAAAGGGTAGGAATATTTAGAAATACCAAAAGCAGTTAAGTAGAACATAATATCTTTAAAATGACATAAAAAGCTGCTTCTCGTGTTCTGGCAGGGGGACTGCTGTTTTCCTTTGGGCTCTAGCGCCGTGCAGGCATTTTATCTGCTTCTTGGAAGCACCAGGGCAGTACCTGGTACGAGTGCAGTTATTGATCTTGGTGGACTAATAGACATTTCCAAATAGATACAATTTCAGAATTTCAAAATTTTTTTTAACCGCAAAGTCATCTTCTTTAAGGGAACAGAGAGAGCCAGGAGTATTCAAGCCAGTGTTAGTTGAAGGCTCCTAAGGCAAATTGCATTATGGCCCTGATAGAAAAATATTTCTGAAGGTAACCAGCCTTATCCTTTGTCTCTGACTTAGAAAAATAAATCAACCTAAAAATAAAAAGAAATTTCAATGACCTGTAGTGTCAGATGTTTTTCAGTATTATCATCTTTTTTAAAGTTTCAATTATCATGTCTATATAAATAATTCCCATCTCTCTCTCTTTTCAGATCACATTTGTTACTCAAATTGAAAGCTTTTATATATTGGGTTGGCCAAAAAGTGAGGTTGTTTTTTCCCCCATAAGCTAGCTCTAATACTGCTTAGTTGCCTTTAACTTAATTTGAAACAATTGTGTTAGAATGGATTTTGACAGCTGTCATATTAGCATGTATTTAAAAAAGAACTTATCAGATTTGGGAAGATGGTGACAAAGTAGGATAGAACAGATTCCACTTCCCCCTACACATGGAGAAAAACCTTGCCAATCTACAGAGGAACAGAGCAAACAGCCAATAGTACCCCAGCATATATGAAAATAAGAGACCAGTAATTGTAGTGGATGCTGAGAAACCAGCCTGTAAAAAAATGGCTGCAGGACAATAAGGTCCCAGGGACCAGTGCAGGGACAGGGGCGGGGGCAGCCTCTGCCCCATGCCTGGTGCCTGGCACTGGGTCTACCACAGACTCCTGGGGAGCCACGGGCCTGCCACAGAGTCCTTGGGAGAGAGCTGGGTCAACTGATCCCTCCCTCCCTGGCCAAACATGGTTTGAGCAGCACCAGGAGAGACCTGGTTGCTTGAAGTTGCAGAGAGGGGAATAAGGACAAAGAGGCAAACACACAAGGGCCATGATCACCTGTAGAGTCTGTGGTCGCTGGCTTGGGACAGTTGAGAGTCACAATGTTGGGCTCTGATCCCGATAGTCAACAGTCTGGCTGGAGAATTGGGCTGTACTGAGCAGCAGGCTTGAATAGGAGGAATTTCTCAAAAAGTAAAACTGTTTGGGGGATTCTCCTGCGACAGTTGCTTGGCCTACTCCTCACCCAGTCAAGCAAAAGGCCCTGTGTCCCCCCCCACCCCCCACCCCATAGCACTGGGAAGGGTTCGCACCCAAACCTGCAGACCAAGGCAGCCTGGCTGGGCATGCACCTTCTAACCCCGGCCCACGGTGATGATCACCAGGTAAAGAGTGCTCTGAAGAAGACCTGGATCCCCTGCCTGGGGTGCTGGGGAGAGGCACCAGACTAACTCTTGGGAGAGTGCTCACAAGGCTGGCTGAGTACACATCAGGAAGGGAGAAAGGCCACACCAATTGCCTCAGCCTGCTGCAGCCAGCGAGACCAGAAGAACCATTTGGCAGCTTGAAACCTACAAGGGGTGTGTTTTTTTTTAAAGTAATCATTTATTTTTTTCATTTTATTATTGTTTTATTTTCAATACCTTTTTCCTTTCGTTCTTTCCTCTTTCTTTCTTTCTTTCTTTCTTTCTTTCTTTCTTTCTTTCTTTCTTTCTTTCTTTCTTTCTTTCTTTCTTTCTCTTTCTTGTTTTATTCTTTCTTCCTTTCTTTCCAAACTTATCTCTTCTTCCTTCTCCTGCCTTTTTTTAAATTACAAGCGTGACGAAAAACGTAGAACTGTGAAAGGACCAGAGTTGGACCTAAAGAGGGGGCATCCCAACAATAGAGACAGAGAGACAAATTTCACTTTGCTACAGCAGAGAAACCACAAGTTATGGCATATTTGTATTTTTCATTATTCTTACATCTTTTATTTTAATAGTGTCTTTGTATTCCTCTAATTTCTGTATAGTCTTCTTTGCCTTGGCTGGTTATATTGTATCATTTGACAGGTTTTCCTGATTCTCTCTTCCACAGTGTATTGCTAATTTACTACCCTTCACGTCACTTGTGTTCCTTTAGCACACTATTCAAAGTTCTACACCCCCCATTCTTGTTATCCAGATAACATACATTCTGTCATATGATGTTGCTCTAATATTATTGTAAATAACAGCTATTCTATACAGTTGTAAGTACTTCACAACACCCCTCTTGGATCTTAGCCCACTTCACAGTTTTTTGGACTCTATTACTGTGGTGGTTAACTCTAGTCTCTCACACACTAAACCTATTTACTATCCTTTACTCTCACCTTACCTCAGAATCTGACCTCCTACTACCTCACTGCTTTCTAGATCCAACTCACAAGACTTCCCTCCGCAACAAGAGTCTTATCATCTTTCCATCCTTTCTTAAAACTGGCTAGCTGGGTGGAAGATCACGGTTAACACTATGCATAGCAAAAGGATCTTCTATCACTTCTCTACCAGCTGCTACTGTAAATATCATAGAATACTCTCCTGCTGTCACAAACCAGTTTGCCTTCCCCTCCAACTGATCACAAAAAAAGAGTAGGTGGAAGTGGAAATATCACCAGGATACCCACTGGAAGAGGAAACCCAACAACAAAGGAACCACCAACAGATAACAACAAAAGAAGGTGAAGGATGAAGTGGAAACCACACAAACCTCCATCCAAGACCTATATGAAAATACAACTAAATAGTGGAGAAACTACCCAGTACAAACAACTGAACAAGAGCAAAAGAGAATCCTCAAAATATTGTACACACAGAAGAACTAGCTTCAACACAAACTGCCCTCACCAGCATAACAAATTACAACAGGTGGTGGACAGAGGGACCATCAGTTAACCATCTGGTGGGAAGGACCCACAAAAGAAAGACCCCAAAACAATCAAAACCCAAAGACAAACGCAGAGCTAACTTAAAGAACAGCCCAAGACTAGTGAGCTTGTGAAATCAAGGAGACTACACCACTGAATTTCACAGGTATTATACCACAGAAGTTCACACCATAAACCCAGGAAGCCAGTACAAATCAATTTAAGAAGCTTAAGCTAACAAGAAGAGTCTCACAAACAATAGGAAGACAAAGAAACAATCCCCAAATGAAAGGAAAGGAGGAAGCCTCAGAAAGAATGTTAGATGAAATAGAGGCAAGTCAGCTATCAGATATTGAGTTCAAAGCACTGGTTATCAGGAATTTCAAAGAGCTCACAATGAGCTACCAGAAACTACAGAGGAACAACAATAAACTCACTGCAAATTATATCAACATGAAAAACTATCAGCAAGGGCCAAGAGGAAATGAAGAAAACAATTTCAAAGCTGAAGAACGCAATGGAAGGAATCAAAAGCAGAATGGATGAAGCAGAAGATCGGATCAGTGAGTTGGAGAAAAGTACAAAAACACTCCCAGAAAGAGCAAGAAAAGGAAAAGAGTCTCAGAACGAATGAAGAGGGATTAATAGAAACGCAAGAAAATATGAAACGTATAATATCCAAATAATATGGATACCAGAAGGAGAAGAAGAAAAGCAAGGGATAAAAAACCTCCTTGAAAAAGTAATGATGGAAAACTTCCCTAATTTGATGAGAGAAAAAGTCACACAAATCCAGGAAACACAGAGTCCTAGTCAAGAGGAACCTAAGGAGGCCCACTTCAAGGCACATCATCATTAAAATGGCAAAATTCCAAGACAAAGAGAGATTCTTAAAGGGAGCAAGGGAGAAAGAGGAAGTAACATACAAGGGATCCCCAAGAGGGTTAGCCGCTGACTTCTCAATGGAAACGCTCCAAGCAAGAAGAGAATGGCAAGAAATACTTCAAGTAATGAGAACCAGAGGCCTTCAACCAAGGCTACTTTACTCAGCAAGGCTCTCAATCAAGATAGAAGGCCAAATAAAGACCTTCCAAGACAAAAGAAGTCTAAAAGAATATGCCTCCACCAAACCAGCTCTACAAGAAATACTAAAAGGACTGCTTTAAGGAAAGGAAGGAAAAGAGAGAGACAGAGAAAAACACAGGTATGAAAATGGCAATGAATAAGTACGTATCAATAATAACCTTAAATGTAAATGAATTGAATGCTCCAGTCAAAATACATAGAATAGCTGAATGGATAAGAAAGCACGACCCACACACATACTGCCTACAAGAGACCCGCCTCAGGAGGCAGGTCTCTTACACAGTCTAAAATACCTACACAGGCTAAAATACCTACACAGACTAAAAGTAAAGGGCTGGAAACAAATTTTCCAAGCAACAGACTGAAAAAAAAAAAAAAGCCGAGGTAGCAGTACTCATATCAGACTAAATAGACTTCAAAAAAAGGGCCATATAGAGAGACTCAGAAGGTCACTTCATAATACTCAAGAGCAGAATCTAAACATTATAAGATCTTCTTATAATGTTAAGAAGACATAAACATTATAAATATATATCCACCAAACATAGGAGTACCCAAATATATAAAGAAGATCTTAGAGGACTACAAGAGAGATACTGACAGCAACACAATTACAGTAGGGGATTTGAACACCCCACTGTCAAAAATGGACAGATCTTCCAAACAAAATATCAACAAAGATATTGTGGCATTGAACAAAGCCCTAGATGAAATGGACTTAACTGATATATAGAAAGCCCCTCATCCCAAAGAAGCTAGATACACATTCTCTTCAAATGTACATGAAACACTTTCAAAGATAGACCATATGATAGGAAACAAAACAAGCCTCAACAAGTTCAAGAAAATTGAAATCATCCTGAGCATTTTCTCCAACCACAAGGGACTGAAACTGGAAACCAACCCCAACAGAAAAGACCAAAAAAATCAAAATAATGGAGATTAAATAGCATGCTATTAAACAACAAGTGGATCAAGAATGAAATTAGGAAAGAAATCAAAAAGTTTCTGGAAACAAATTAAAATGAACTCACAGCAACCCAAAACTTAGTGGACACAGTAAAGGCAGTCCTGAGAGGGAAGTCCATAGCAATACAGACCTACCTAAAGAAGATAGAAACATTTCAAACAAACAACCTAACCCTACACCTGCAAGAACTTGAGGAACAACAACAAAGATAGCCCAGAGCAAGTAGAAGGAAGGAAATAACCAAGATCAGAGCAAAATTAAATGACATAGACACTAAAAGCACAATTCTAAGGATCAATGAGTTCAGGAGCTTGTTTTTTGAAAAGATAAACAAAATTGACAAGCCTTTAAGTAAGCTCATCAAGAAGAGAGAAGACCCAAATAAACACAATCAGAAATGAAACAGGAGAGATTACAACTGACACCACAGAAATAGAAGGGATTGTAAGAAATTACTATGAAGAACTGTATACCAAAAAATTTGAAAACCTAGGCGAAATGGACAAATTTCTAAAAAAATATAATCTTCCAAAACTCAATTATGAAGAACCAGAAAGCCTGAACATACGAATAACAGCAGATGAAACTGAAGCAGTAATCAAAAAACTCTCCCCACGCAAAAACCCTGGGCCAGGTGGTTTCACAGGAGAATTCTACAAAGCATTTAAGGAACAGCTAACCCCTATACTTCACAGACTATTCCAAAAAAATCCAAAAATATGGAGGAATCCCAAACTCTTTTTATGAAGCCAGCATCATCCTAATCCCAAAACCAGATAGAGACACAACGAAGAAAGAAATCTTCAGGCCAATATTGCTGATGAACATAGACGCTAAAATCCTCAACAAGATCTTGGCAAACCGCATCCAACAATACATTAAAGAGACCACGCACCATGACCAAGTGGGATTCATCCCAGGGATGCAAGGATGGTTCAACATTTGCAAATCACTAAATGTAATGCATCACATAAACAAAAACAAAGACAAAAATCACATGATCATATTAATAGATGCAGAAAAAGCATTTGATAAGGTACAGCACCTATTTATAATAAAAACACTCAGCAAAGTGGGAATAGAGGGAGAATTCCTCAACATAATAAAGGCCATATATGAGAGACCTACAGCCAACATCAAACTCAATGGGCAGAAATTAAAATCTTTTCCCCTAATATCAGGAACAAGACAAGGTTGTCCATTTCACCACTTCTATTCAATATATTATTGGAAGTTTTAGCCACAGTGATCAGACAAGAAAAGGAAATAAAAGGCATCCAAATTGAAAAGGAGAAAACAAAACTGTCACTGTTTGCAGATGACATGATAGTGTACATAGAAAATCCTATAGACTCTACCCCAAAACTGCTCGAACTAATTAATGAATTTGGCAAAACAGCGGGATACAAAGTCGATATCCAGAAATCAAAGGCATTTTTTTGTATACCAACAACAAAACAGTGGAAGCAGAAATTAAGGAAAAAAATCCCATTCAATGTCAGCTATTCAAAATCAGGTGACCCAACATGATAGTAAAAAGAAAAATAAAATACCTGGAATAAACCTAACCAAGGAGGTAAAAGACCTGTATGCAGAAAACTACACAACACTGAAGAAAGAAATCAAGAAAGACAAACAAATGGAAACAGAGTGTGTTCATGGATTGGAAGAATTAACATCATCAAAATGTCCATACTACCCAAAGCAATATACAGATTCAATGCAGTACCTATTAAAGTACCAATGGCATATTTCACAAAGAACAAACACTTCAAAAATTTATATGGAACCATAAATGACCCCAAATAGCAGCTGCACTTTTGAGAAAGAACAAAGTAGGAGGGATCACAATACCTGATATCAAACTGTATTACAAGGCCACTGTAATAAAAACAGCCTGGTACTGGCATAAAAACAGGCACATAGACCAATGGAACAGAACAGAGAGCCCAGAAATAAACCCAAGTCTCTATGGTCAATTAATATTCAACAAAGGGGGCAGCAACATAAAATAGAGCAAAAATAGCCTCTTCAACAAATAGTGTTGGGAGAACTGGACAGCTACGTACAAAAAAATAAAACCTGAGCACCAACTTACACCATTCACCAAAATAAATTCAAGGTGGATAAAAGACTTAAATATAAGCTATGACACTACTAAAGTCCTAGAAGAGAACATTGACAGGAAAATCTTAGCTATTTCATGCAGCAACATAAATAAATTAAAAAAATAAAAAGAAACATCAAAATTGGTGCAGTTTTTTGTAGCCATTTTTAATTGAAGATGGAAGAAAATACACAACATTTTCTGAATATTATGCTTTATTATTTCAAGAAAGGTAAAAATACTACTGAAACACAGAAAAAGATTTGTGCAGTGTGTGGAGAAGGTGCTGTGATTGATCGAATGTGTCAAAAGGGGTTTGTGACATTTCAGGCAGGAGATTTCTCACTGGATGATGCTGTACAGTTGGGTAGACCAGTTGACATTGATAATGATCAAATAGAGACATTAATTTAAAAAATCAATGTTATACCACACCAGGAGATAGCTGACATACTCAAAATATCCAAATCAATAAAGTTATTGGTGAAAATTAAAAAAATGTGTCTTTTATAGAAAAAAACATACAGACTTTTTGGCCAACCTAGTGCTTACTGGAAACACCCATGAAATACCTACTACACAAAGGGGACTCCAATATTGAACCTGATGGACTATTACACAGTTTCAAATAGATATTATATCAGAATTTTCAATTTCTTTAAACCTCAAAGCCAATTCCTTCTGTTTCCACAGGTTGCTACTGCAGTGACTATTGTCATTGGTTGTGCAGGTGCTAAATGTGGTTCCTCCCTGTCCTGAGTTTAGCACATCCAATTATCTACCAGGGCCTGTGTTTCCCTCCTTAGTATTTTCTCCCATATATACTTTTCAATTTCCACATTCACTACTTTAATTTAGCCCCACATTAACTCCTGCCCAGACTAGAGCAGTAGCCTCCTGACTGGTCCCCCTTCCCCCAGTCTTTCCTCTTACATTCCATCCTGAGACGGTGCCTGAAAATCCACTTTGGTTGTCTTTAACCCTCACACTTCTGACCAGAAACCCTCAGTAATTCCTCATTATGCCTATAGAAGGAAGCCCAATGCCTTTGTCTGGCAGTGCAGGCTCTCCACACTGCAAAATCAATAAACCTTTTCAGTCTTCAGATCACTTATCTCAACTTAATCACTTTGTTTACTTGTTTTTCTTCTTTATTGTCTGCTACTCCCATTGGAAATAAGCCCCATAAGGCTTATTTCACCTCCTAATGTATCTAACCATCCACAGTGCCTAATGCAATGCCTGGGAAAGAGCGGGCGCTGGATAAACATAATATATTAAATGAATGAGTGTCTTTCTCTGTACTCTGTAATTCTATACTGAAGCAATCTCAATAACTTACTATATCTTCAATTACAAAATGATATTTACTAAGTCCTCATTTTGGCTTTTTCTCTTCTTTCTCTCTGGAATATTCCCATCCTCTTCATTTCTAACTTTAAGACCCATCTCCAAGTCTTTATCCTACAAGCTTCCTTCCCTGGTTTGCCCTCCAAAAGTCCCAGGACTTCATTTGAACAGGCTCAGGGCATTGATCACATCCTGCTTTATGCTGTACTTGTTTATACATGTATCTTGGTTTTGTTAAAAATTGTAAACTCCTCAAGATTGGGAAGCACATCCCGTGTTTTAGAAGTATGATTCCTACCTTTTTGTATGTTCCACAATTGTGGTACCCACTAAAGATGTTTGAATCACTCATACTTGTATTCACTGGTAAATGAGAAGTTGAAATCTATTAATATTTCAACCTTTTCTTCTCCACTTACTCTCCAAATCCCAACTATGTTCTTTATAATGTCAATCTTTGACTGGCTATTGAGTTTTCTTCTATTTTCTGTACATTATATATTTATGATGTGGTGAAATTCATCACTGGCCTGGGGATTTGCTGACCCAACATGATGTGTTTTTAGACTTAAACTCCTATAATTGACTCTTGGGTTTGTTCACTCATTATTAATCTGGGTAGATTCATGCTGCTGAAACTGAGCTCCAGCTCTGAGAAAAACACTGTGTAGAACAGCTTCTGAATTTCATATTCTTAATTTGAAATTTCATTAGACTCTCTAAGTTGTAAAACATGGCAATTCAAGAGCCAGACCCACTACTTTCTAGCACTATAACTTTGACCAAATACACCTCTCTCAGACTCAGCTTCCTCACCTGTGAAATGGGGATAATAATAGAGCCTCATTCACAGGTTTGTTGTGAGGATTAAATGACTTAATACAAATAAATTAATTGTACCTTGCATGCTGAAAGCAAGCAGGCAATAAAAGTTCACTTTTTTAGGGAAAGCTATTGGAAAGGAGTTAATTACAAGAGTTTATGTATTCCTGGTCAAGGACCTCATACCCCTGAGTTAGATGTGAAGGCCAGGTGACTTCTCTGATTAGAGCCTTTCTTGCTACAATGGCTTTAGGAAAAGCTTCAGCTCTTAACCTGACCTATGATATATACTCTATTAATATTCCTGTATAGTCATGCTGAATTTCTTTTGCTTCCTCTACAGGGCTATATTTTCCCTCATCTCTGGGTTTTTGTATGAGTTGATTGTGTGAGCAACACCTTTCCAGCTTTACTGTCAGTTCCTCAGTAATATCTCTTTTGATAACTATTCCCCCCATACCTAAAATTAGGTGTACTCATATTTCCTGCACATTGTGATAACCAAAGATGGCATTAAAAATACGTAACAATCAGTGCAGCATCAGTATGATCAGCAAGACCATATAACAGTCATGACTCTGGAGTAAGATTTTAAGAGTCCCTGGCTTTATTCCTTTAATTGTTGGACTGCGAAGCACTCTTGGTCATCTAGGAGAGAGACCGAGGGAACTGGGTGAATGTGGGGAGGGTCTCTGAGGCCCAGCATAGGAACTGTTTACCAGGCAGTGTAGAAGTAGTGAACTGTGTTAACAGCTGTGCTCCATGGCGTTTCTTAATAGCTGAAGATCAGTCTTGACTATGGCTCACTATACTTCCACTATCAAAACACTTGCCACACTAATTATAATTATTTACTGTCTTGGGCATATTTCCTGCCGAACTTTAACTTCTAATCAATACATCTTTTTAATAATTGTCTTAGGTTGGCTTTCCCTGAAAGTGGAGCCAGAGTCAAGGGCTTGATGCAGATAGATTCTTTGGCAATTGATCTCAGAGAAAAGAAGTGAAGGAGTTGGGAGAGAGCGGAGAAAGATGAAAAGCCCATTTTAAGGGTACATTTTGTAAGTCACTGCTGTAAGCAGTAGGAGCTTAATTCTGTCCTGGTAGCAAATGAAATTCCTCTCAAAATGGAGATCACATGGAGGGTTAGCAACAGGGGAGTGGGAGGAGGAGAGAGGGGGAAAAGGTATAGAGAATAAGTAGCATAGATGGTGGGTAGAAAAATAGTTAGGGGGAGGGCAAGAATAGTATGGGAAATATAGAAGCTAAAGAACTTGTGACTCATGGGCATGAACTAAAGGGGGGAATGTGGGTGGGAGAAGGTATGAAGGGTGGAGGGGAATGAAGGGGGGAAAATGGGACAACCATATAGCAAAGTCAATAAAATATATATTTTAAATGTTAAAAATTTGTCTTCTCAATGAGGGAAGGCTGATTCCCCTGTGAAGACCAGGGTTCACACCCTCCTGGGTCTGAGGAAGCATTTACTCCCCTGCATTTCTGGATTGCATGTATATGTGGACAGAGGAGATGCAGAAGCATTAGTAAAGGTCCTGGGTCAGTCAGCAGAAAGGTAAAGGGCAAGCATGAGTTTTGGACATCAATGGAGTGTGAGTCTGTACATGCATAGAACTGTCCACTGTGGCAAGAACTTTGATACAGGGGGCACCAGAGGTACCTGTTATAATAATACACTGGTACTATGAGTTCTAGCTTTCTCCCATCCAAGTACTAACCATGCCCGACCCTGCTTAGCTTCTAAGATCAGACAAGATCGGGCGTGTTCAGGGTGATATGGCTGTAGACAGCCCTAGCTTTCTTTTGTGAAATAAACAAATATATATATCTTGCCAAGTTCCATGCTTTTAATGTTCTTCTGCAACTCTTTCTCAGTAGCTTCTTTTCTATATACTCAAAGATTTAAGAAATAAATATCAAACCTCTAATACATGTGAGATTTTATTGATGGTTCCTGCAATACAACAGTGATAACAGCCAGTTCCTGCCCTTCATAGAGCTTCAAAACTATCAGGTCCTGACCCAGTACTACACAAATGGCTTCAGAGTATGGCACACCATTTTTAAGGGTTGAAATGGTGGATTAGTAGAGCATTGCATGCAATGCAATGTTCTACTAAACATGATGTTCTGTGAACCCTGATTTTGTTATCCATTCTACACCTGGATTTCCTCACATCTTGAATGGAAATTATGTGACGTATCTTTTAGTACTTTAGGACTCTGCTGAGTAGATAAAGGGGGGTAATGCCTGTGTAAGTAAGTTTAATTTAGCACTGCCAACACACTATTTTTGAAAGTGTAAATAAATAGATGAAATAAAAAAACTGAAGTGTATGATAGTATTGAAAATTTTCCCTCCCTAATTTTGAGGTTTTGAGGTTAAAATTTATAAAGTGCTTGTTAATCTCAAACTACAAAATAGGGAAGTCCAGCTCAGGTTTATTGTGATGTAAATTAATCCCCTAGACCAGGGGTTTTGTTAGGAGAGGAGAAGAGAAAGGGAAGACTGTTTACTGAGCATCTACTATGTACTAGAGTGGGCTAGGCACTTTACATTAGTGATCTCCAGGCAAAGCCATACATGGAAGCATCTTGTCTTCGGTCAATACCCGTCCCCTATATGCCCTTTCACTTTGTCCTTTCTCACCACTCAATGCCCAATGGATGTAAAATATCACACCTCCTTTTCGCCATTGTTATACTGTCTGCATTCCATGTCTTCACAGCCTGCAATGAGTAAGGCTAATGTATTTAAAATACCATCTCTATTAAGGTATTAATGAAGGATACTGATATTATGAGAACTTTGGATCTCAGTTCAAATAGTAATTTCAAGGCTGAGAATTTGAGGTAAGAGCATTCAGGAGAAGATAAATTTGGAGGGCAAAGGGAAGATCATGCTACTTCGCATATGACAGCACATGTCGCACCTTCTAAAAGGGCTTACCTGCTTACATCCTAATGTCAAGAAGTCTGTGGCATAGCTTGACTCTATGAGAAGGCCAAATTTCTATCATCATTTCCAATTCTTATGTGTCTGATTGCAGTAAGACAATGACCTTTCTATGTGTTTAAATGGGGCATTAGCAAAAGTAAAAAGTACAGGACAGACAAGGTCACCTGAAATCAACAACATTTTACTTATGAGTTCCCAAGGTTTCTAGGTAAGTGGAGAGTCTTTTTAAAAAATAAATATTTTATTTATTTATTTTTAGAGAGGGGAAAGGAGGGAGAAAGACAGGGAGAGAAGCATCAATGTGTGGTTGTCTCTTGCACACCCCCTGCTGGGGACCTGGCCTGTAACCCAGGCATGTGCCTTAGACTGGGAATCAGACTGGTGACCCTTTGACTCACAGGCCAGTGCTCAATCCAGTGAGCCACAGCAGCCAGAGCTATGGAGGTAGTTTTAGTAATAGTATCATTTTTTTCTATGTTTGTACTATTGGATCTGGATTTCCAGACAACTGACTCAGTCTTTGGTAAAAGGATATGAATGGTAATTCTGTATATCAAATTTTATTTTATTTTTTATTTATTGATTTTTTTGAGAGAGAGAGAGAAAGAGAAACATCAATTTGTCATTCCACTCATTTGTACATTCATTGGTTGCTTCTTGTATGTACTGTGACTGGAAATCAAACATACAACCTTGGTGTATTGGGACAAAGCTCTAACCTACTGAGCCACCCTGCAAGGGCCTGACTTCAAATATTGACAGTGCTATCCCTATCTCAGATGCATTCATGAAGTTTTCAAAAATGACATGTCTTTTAAAAAATTCTAAAACTGAATAATCTATTTCCTCTATAATAATATATATTTCCATTATGGTTACCATGATTTAAGTGCCTCTTCACATATGTAGAGCACAAGCTTTCACCTTTCTTAAAAAACATTGTGAAGACTGAGAGATAACCGCACACACCTTCCTATATGTTTAAGTTCTGGTAAAGTAATTTTCTGTAGGAAGTGTTCATTTTTACAGTCTGAAACTACTTTCAGGTGCAATTGGGTTTGGGTTTCAACAACGGTATCAAAACAACAGGATCAAAAGAGGCTTTTTGCTTTTGTTTTTCAAGACTATCACTGGCTCAAATTTTGAGTTGAATTTCATAATTAATCTTTTTTTCTAGTCAAGAGCACTTTTTTCATAAGTATGTTTTATGATTTTATAACAACATATTTGATGAAGAACAAAACTTTAGACAAAACACCAATAGCTCTTAAGAAACCTTTAGACATTCATATTACAAAAGAGGCTCGCAATCTGAAAGAAATAGAATCTGACACATTATTAGGTACAAAATTGTCACCTCAAAATGTGAATGATCAATCCAAAGTGATTAGAGAGGAAATAATCAGTTAGTTGAAATTCTAGTGACTCCTGTGGTTTGCACAGCATGCTACCTCCAGGGTGGAAGAATCTATCTCCTCATTGTAGAAATGTATTCAGATGAACTCTGATGAAAGCAGATATTGCATATTTTTTCTATTCTTTTTCTAACTAGCTTTTGCTTTGGTTGGACCTTCCAAATATCAGTAGAGAACAATTACCAGGAAATTATTTTTTATATCTTCTTATTCTGCCCCACCTTCCATACATTTGGACACCAAACCAAACTATCAATTCACTTTGATCATGTCTACCACTTAATTTTAAAATAACAAAATTTAACCTTGATCTTTGACTATTATTTGAGGTAATTTTCCTCTCATGGTAATTGAACTGGATGAGCAACAAAACAGATTTTGAAAATAAAGCAGCATTTAAAAAATGTAAATCAAGATTTGTGATCAAATATGTGTGGCAAATCCCATGTCCCGTGCCATTCGGAGTGGTTCCATGGACTGAGGCCAGTTAGCCACTTGTTTTCTGCCTGTGATGTGATTCGGACAAAAGCTGAGAGAACAGACTTGAGTAGAAATTTCACATCTATTAAATCTAATAATAAAAATTGATTGTATTTTCAATGCATTTATTGTTTTTACTTCAGTTTTCTAGTAAATTACTTTTATTAAATTTTAGTAAAATGAATGCTCCTCTATGAATTGGGGAAAAAACCCCAAACCAATTCCTTACCACATACAGTTAGAGGCACACCAGTATATGTTTTCATCCTCCCTCAGAGATTCATAAAATATAATATGTAGTAAATTAGCCTCTCAGAAGTCATTCAGTAGACTCATTTAACTCGGTGTTTCTGAGAAAACAACTGAAATGCAGTACAGTATCTAAAATCTCCCCTGTCTCTAATTTTGAGGCATTGAGGCTAAGATTTATAAAACACGTTAATCTCAAACTACAAAACAGGGAAGCCTTGTAACTTCTTCCTTTTGCTTATTTCTATAAATATTTCATGTAACTGATGTTCGGTGGAACACATTTTGGGTAATGTTGAATTATGGTGAGTAATGTCTGTAAAGCACTTTATCTTTTTAAAAGCCTACTAATGTATTATCAAAAATGTACTGAAAGGGGAGTCAGTAGGCAAATACCACACACTGACATGATGCAATATATATTCAGAAATATATGTTTCAGCTATTTAACTAGGGCATGAAAACAAGTAGAACTTATTCATACACTTTTAACATATCTGAAAGTGTTAATTCATGTAAGGATTAACTAATTTTACCTTTAATAAGGCATAAGAAATAAAAATAATGGGGGAGGAAGATTTGGAATATTTATTCATGTCAAAAATAGAAGGACGCTGAGCCCGGTCTCCATGCATGACGTGTTGGAGCCAGTGATCATGTTGTGAATTCCCCTTACGTTCACTCCCACGTCTTTAACTGTCTAAATTTGGGTGATATTTGTGAGATGTTAAAGCAGAGTCTAGAGATTTGGTTTACAAAATCAGGAGGTTGATCACTAACATTCTGAAATAATTCAAACACGAAATCCAACTCCTTGCATTCCCAATGATGCAGGAAATCACACTGTCTCACTGAAGTGACGAATAATCTGAACCAAGTCAAATGGAAACTGCAGAAGGAAAATGGAGAACATAGTTAATTTCTTCAAGCGAGGGATTTAAAAGTAATGATGCACAGGGATAGCAGTGTATGGAGACATTTCCTGGGGTCCTAGGGCTAGTGGCTCACCCAACAGGGTGGTGTTTTCTTGGGGAATTCTCTGTGGTTATGGGGTTAGTTCTTTAGCATCAGGAACATAATCTTATTAGTGCTTCACAAGTGACAGGTGTTAGTATGCTAATTAGTGATATCAAAGCTCGCAACAACCCTAAAGATTAAAATCAGGTACTTGGGAGAACAGTGGTGAAGAATACACATTGCAGTTGCATGTTTCTTCCTAAGTTCAGTTCCTGGCATCTCCACTAATTAGTGTGGAGTGTGACACTAGTGTGACCTGGATAAATGACTTAGCTCTCTCAGTCCTGTTGAGAGGACTGAACAAGACAATAAAGAATGCTGTCTGGCATGCAATAAGCAACAATGGTTAGCTATTATAATTTATGTTGATAAATGCACTATCAAGTACACTATATATTCAAATTTGCTTGATTAGTTTATCTCACCTTGTAGGCAAGCCACATAGAAAGGCAAATTATCAACAGCTGCTTAGTGATAGGGGCACTGGAAGGGGTTACTTCTGTCTGCATGCTTTATAGAACTAGCTTATGAGCACATGGTGCATCCATTTTAGTGCCCTTTGAATCAGATTCATGGATATAGCTGGCTGATAACTTCTAGTAGATTATAGGCAAAAGTTGTTTTCCTGAGAGATATTCTGCTTCTTCATGATGAGTCTGTATATCTATGTTCTGACCCCCTATTTGCTAGTTTTAGAGTGAAGCCCTAAGAGGACGACCTTATTTCCATGATCACAGAGGTCATCTTACTGTTTCCCCCACCATATTCTCACCTTCTATGAGATAGACATGTATCCAGACTCAGAGTGAATCTAACAGTGAAGGCAGAATTCTATTAGCAAACAACCTATACTTAAAAGAATAGCTGATTTTGAAGATTTGTGGAAACAAAGTCATAATTTCAGAAATGATTTATGAATTTTATTGAGTGAAATTAAATTTATGCAGTTGTCTATTGAATTGAAGACTTTAGGATTTATCTGAATTATCAGATGTCTGCTTTATCAATTTTGTCCAGTTATTAAAGAAATGGATGGAGTGAATGATATATTGAAAATAGGTAAATTCATGGTATATAAATTATACCTCTATAAAGCTATTTTTAAAAAAGAGAGAGAGAGAGAGACTGGGGAGCAAAACAGACTGCACAACCCAGGGCCCCAGTGTGGGGAAATAAAGCCTCAAAACACCAACTGAAAACGCCTGTGGGGAGAATGAAATACTAATCTGCCTTGGGACTGACTGTGGAAAAAGGAGGTCTCAAATTTTGTAAATAAGAGGCAAGATGGTGACAGAGTAGAATGGAGCAGATTCCATTTCCTTGTACACATGGGAGAGGATCCTGGCGGATCTGTGGAGGAGCAGCACAGGCAGCCACCAGTTCCCCCTCATATATGAAAATAAAGGACCAGAAATCGTGACAGTCATGGAGGATCCAGATGGTAGGGAGATGGTGGCGGTACAGTGGAGTCTCAGGGACCAGAGCAAAGACAGGAGCAGCAGGGACTTTGGCTGGTGCACACTCCAGGGCCCAGTGCCCGGTGTGCAGCCCCCTGCGCGCCTCGGTGGGTGCCCAGTGCTTGGGACCGGCTCCCGGTGCATCTCCCTCGGACTCTTTGGGAGCCCTGGGCCTGCTGAAGGGTCCTTGGGAGAGAGCTGGGTTATCAGCTCCCCTCCTCCCTGGCCAAGCAAGGTTGGGTGCTGGGAGAGACTTGTTTGCTAGAGTTTGTAGAGAGGGTGCTGAGGACAAAGGGTCGAGATCCACCGAGGACTCTGTGGTCGCCAGCCCCAGAGAACTGAGAGGCACAGTGTGGGGTTCTGACTCTAATAGTCACAGCTGCCCTGTCTGCTCTGCACCCAGCCTGTCAGCAAAGGGAGGTTGGGCGGAGGGCCTGGAGGTCCCCCACAGAACTGGGATGGGTCTGCGCCTGAACCCGCGGGAACCAGGCAGCCTGGCCTGCGTGCACGCATCCCGCAACCCAGCGCACGGTGGTAACCTCTGGGAAAAGAGCGCTGTGAGGAAGTCCTAGATCCCCTTCCTAGGGTGCTGGGGAGAGGCGCCAGTTTGGCTCTTGGGAGAGGGCTCTTAGAGCTCAGCCAAAAAAAAAAAACCGGTTTGGCCAGTTTGAAACCAACAAGAGATTTTTTTAAAAGTAATCTTTTATCTTTTAAAATTTTATTATTGTTTTATCTTTCAATACTTTTTTCCTCTTTTTTCTTCTTTTCTGTTTTATTCCTTCTTCCTTTCTTTCCAGACTTATTGCTTTTTCCTCCCTTCTCCTGCCTTTTTTCTCTTTTACTCACAAGCGACACAAACAACTTGGAGCTGCAAAAAGACCAGAGCTGGACCCAAAGAAGAGGCTTCCCAACAGTAGAGTCGGGGAGAAAAATTTCACTTTGCTATAGCAGAGAAGCCACAAGTTGCTACATATTTGTATTATTATTTTTCATTATTCTCACTTCTTTTATATTTTAATAGTATCTTTGTATTCCTCCCCTTTCTGTATAGGCTTCTTTGCCGTGGCTGGTTATATTGTATCATTTGACAGGTTTCCCCTGTTCTCTCTTCCACAGTGTATTGAAAATTTATATCCTTCACGTCCCTGTGTTTCTATAGAACCCAAAGTTCTATACCCCCTATTAAGACAGATCACATAGAGTCTGTCATATGATTGTTGCTCTAATATTATTGTAAATAATAACTGTTCTATACAACTGTAAATACTTCACAACAAATCTCCCGGATCTTAGGCCACTTTACAGGTTCCTGAATTCTATTACCGTAGTGATTAACATTATTTTCTCATACACTAAACCTATTTACCATCCTTTACTCTAACCTTACCCTAGAATCTGATTAACCGCAACCTCACTGCTTTCTAGATCCAACTCACTAGCCTTCCCTCTCCAACAAGAGATTTATCTTGTGTCCATACTCTCTTAAAAGTGGCAAGTAGGGTTGAAGATTATGGTTAACACTATATATAGCCTATGTTTTCTTTTTAAAAAACATAATTTCTTTATTTAATTATTGTTCAAGTACAGTTTTGTGTCTTTTACTCACATCCCAGCCCACCCCCCATGCTCCCCACCTCCCTCCCATTTTCACTCACCTTAGCTGTTGTCCATGTGTCCTTTATACTAGTTCCTGTAAATCCTTCCCCTTTTTCCCCTGAAATTTCCTCCCCTCTCCACTCTGGTCACTGCCCCCCTGTTCTCTATTTCAGTGTCTTGGTTTTTATTTTGCTTGCTTGTTTGTTTTGTTGTTTAGCTTCCTGTTAAAGGTGAGATCATATGGTATTTGTCTTTCAACACCTGGCTTATTTCACTCAGCATAATACTTTCTAGTTCCATCCATGCTGTTGCAAAGGGTAGGAGCTCCTTCTTTCTTTCTGCTGCCTAGAATTCCATTGTGTAAATGTACCATAATTTTTTGATCCATTCATTTACTGATGGGCACCTAGGTTGCTTCCAGCTCTTGGCTATTGTAAATTGTGCTGCTATGAAGATTGGGGTGCATAGGTTCTTTTGGATTGGTGTTTCGGGGTTCTCAGGATATAATCCTTGCAGTGAAATTGCTGGGTCAAAAGGCAGGTCCATTTTTAGTTTTTTTAAAAAATTCTATACAGTTTTCCATATGGTTGTACCCGTCTGCAATCCCACCAACAGTGAACTAGGGTCCCTTTTCCCCCACAACCTCTCCAACACTTGTTGTTTGTTGCTTTGTTTATGATAGCCATTCTGACTGGTGTAAAGTGGTATCTCATTGTGGTTTTAACTTGCATCTCTCTGATAGCTAGTGATATTGAGGATGTTTTCATGTGTCCCTGGATCTTCTGTATGTCCTCCTTGGAGAAGTGTCTGTTCAAGCCCTTTGCCCACGTTTTAATTGGGTTGCTGTATTCTTAGAGTGGAGTCTTGTAAGTTGTTTGTATGTTTTGGAGATTAAACCCCTGTCTGAGGTATCATTGGCAAATATGTTTTCCCATACAGTTGGATCTCTTTTTATTTTAATACTGTTTTCTTTAGCTGTGCAACAGCTTTTAATTTTTATGAGATCCCATTTGTTTATTCTTTCCTTTATGTCGTTTGCTCTGGGGGACATATCATTAAAAAAGTTGCTGCATGAAATATCTGAGATTTTCTTGCCAATGTTCTCCTCTAAGACTTTAATGGTGTCACAGCTTATATTTAAGTGTTTTATCCACCTTGAATTTATTTTGGTGTATGGTGTAAGTTGATGTTCTAGTTTCATTTTTTTTGCACATAGCTGTCCAGTTCTCCCAACACCATTTGTTGAAGAGGCTATTTTTACTCTATTTTATGTTGCTGCCCCCTTTGTCAAATATTAATTGACTATAGCAACTTGGCTTTATTTTGGGCTCTCTCTTCTGTTCCATTGGTCTATGTGCCTGTTATATGCCAGTACCAGGCTGTTTTGATTACGGTGGCCTTGTAATACAGTTTGGTATCAGGTATTGTGATTCCTCCTACTTTGTTCTTCTTTCTCAAAATTGCAGCTGCTATTCAGAGTCATTTATGGTTCCATATAAATTTTTGAAGTATTTGTTCTATGTCTGTGAAGTATGTCATTGGTACTTTAATAGGTATTGCATTGAATCTGTAAATTGCTTTGGGTAGTATGGACATTTTGATGATGTTAATTCTTCCAATCCATGAAGACAGTATATATTTCCATTTGTTTGTGTCTTCCTTGGTTTCTTTCTTCAGGGCTGTGTAGTTTTCTGCATACAGGTCTTTTACCTCCTTCGTTAGGTTTATTCTTAGGTATTTGATTTTTCTTTTTGCTATATCAAATGGGATTTTTTTCTTGATTTCTGCTTCTGCTGATTCATTGTTAGTATACAAAAATGCCTTTGATTTCTGGATATTGACTTTGTAACCTACTGTTTTGCCAAATTTATTTATTAGTTCGAGCAGTTTTGGGGTAGAATCTATAGGATTTTCCATATACACTATCATGTCATCTGCAAACAGTGACAGTTTTATTTCCTCCTTTCCAATTTGGATGCCTTTTATTTCCTTTTCTTATCTGATTGCTGTGGCTAAAACTTCCTATACTATATTGAATAGAAGTGGTGAAAGTGGACAACCTTCTCTTGTTCCTGATTTTAGTGGAAAAGATTTTAGTTTTTGCCCATTGAGTATGATGTTGGCTGTAGGTCTCTCATATATGGCCTTTATTATGTTGAGGAATGCTCCCTCTATTCCCACTTTGCTGAGTGTTTTTATCATAAATGGGTGTTGTACATTATCAAAAGATTTTTCCGCATCTATTGATATGATCATGTGATTTTTGTCTTTACTTTTGTTTATATGATGTCTTAAATTTAGTGATTTGCGAATATTGAACCATCCTTGCATCCCTTGGATGAATCCCACTTGATCATGGTGTATGATCTTTTGGATATATTGTTGGATGCGATTTGCCAATATTTTGTTGAGGATTTTAGCATCTATGTTCATCAATGATATTGGCCTGGAGTTTTCTTTCTTTGTTGTGTCTCTATCTGGTTTTGGTATTAGGATGATGCTGGATTCATAAAAAGAGTTTGGGATTCTTCCATCATTTTGGATTTTTTGGCACTCCTTATAGGAGTTAGCTCTTCCTTAAATTATTTGTCTAATTCTTCTGTGAAACCATCTGGTCCAGGGCTTATGTTTGATGGGAGATTTTTGATTACTGCTTCAATTTTATTTGCTGTTATTGGTGTATTCAGGCTTTCTGCTTCTTCTTCACTGAGTTTTGGAAGGTTATATTTTTGTAGAAATTTGTCCACTTCACCTAAGTTTTTAAATTTCTTGGCATACAGTTCTTCATAATAATTTCTTACAATCCTTTGTATTTCTGTGGTGTCAGCTGAAATCTCTCCTCTTTCATTTCTGATTGTGTTTATTTGGGTCCTCTCTCTTCTTTTCTTGATGAGCCTGCTTAAAGGCTTGTCTATTTTGTTTATCTTTTCAGAAAACCATCTGCTGGATTCATTGATCCTTATAATTCTGCTTTTAGTGTCTATGTCATTTAATTGTGCTCTGATTTTGGTTATTTCCTTCCTTCTACTTGCTCTGGGTTGTCTTTGTTGTTGTTTCTTGAGTTCTTGCAGGCATAGGGCTATATTGTTTGAAATGTTTCTATCTTCTTTAGGTAGGCCTGTATTGCTATGAACTTCCCTCTCAGGATTGCCTTTGCTGTGTCCCATACGTTTGGCTTGTCATGAGTTCATTTTCATCTGTTTCCAGAAACTTTTTTGATTTCTTCCCTAATTTCATTCTTGACCCATTCATTGTTTAATAGCATGCCATTTGATCTCCATGATTTTGAGTGGTTGGGTTTTTTTTCTTTGGGGTTGGTTTCCAGTTTCAGTCTCTTGTGGTCAGAGAAAATGCTCGGTTATGAGTTCAATTTTCTTGAATTTGTTGAGGCTCATTTTGTGTCCTCTCATGTGGTCTATCTTGGAAAATGTTCCATGTGCATTTGAAAAGAATCTGTATTTAGATTCTTTGGGATGAAAGGCTCTATATATTTATCAGTTAAGTCCATTTCATCCAGTGCTTTGTTCAATGCCACAATATATTTATTTATATTTTGTTTGGAAGATCTGTCCATTTTTGACAGTGGGGTGTTAAAATCCCCTACTATAATTGTGTTGCTGTCAATATATTTCTTGAAATCCTCTAAGATTTTCTTTATATATTTGGGTGCTCCTAGGTTGGGTGCATATATATTTATGATGTTAATGTCTTCTTGGTGGATTCTGCCCTTGAGTATTATGAAGTGACCTTCTGGGTCTCTCTTTATGGCCCTTTTTTTGAAGTCTATTTTGTCTGATATGAGTATTGCTACCCTGGCTTTTTTTTCTTGTCCATTTGCTTGGAAAATTTGTTTCCAGCCCTTCACTTTTAGTCCGTGTAGGTCTTTTGTCCTGAGGTGGGTCTCTTATAGGCAGCATGTGTGTGGGTCTTGCTTTCTTATTCATTCAGCTATTCTATGTCTTTTGATTGGAGCATTTAATCCATTTACCTTTAAGGTTATTACTGATAGGTACTTATTTATTGCCATTTTTGTACCTGCGTTCCTCTCTGTCTCTCTCTTTACCTTCTTTAAAGCAGTCCTTTTAGCATCTCTTGAAGAGCTTGTTTGGTGGAGGTGTATTCTTTTGGACTTCTTTTGTCTTGGAAGGTCTTTATTTGGCCTTCTATCTTGATTGAGAACCTTGCTGGGTAAAGATCCTTGGTTGCAGGTCTTTGGTTCTCATAACTTGGAATATTTCTTGCCATTCTCTTCTTCCTTAGAGCATTTCCATTGAGAAGTCAGCAGCTAAACTTATTGGGGCTCCCTTGTATGTTACTTCCTCTTTCTTCCTTGCTGCCTTTGAGATTCTCTCTTTGTCTTGAAATTTTGCCATTTTAATGATGATGTGCCTTGAAGGGGGTCTCTTTGTGTTCCTCTTGATTTGGGACTGTCTGTGTTTCCTTGATTAGCGTGACTTTTTCTCTCATCAAATTAGGGAAGTTTTGCATCATTACTTTTAAAAATATATTCTCTATCACTTGCTCTTCTTCTTCTCCTTCTGGTATTCCTATTTTTTGGATATTATTACGTTTCATATTGTCTTGCATTTCTCTTAATCCCTCTTTATTCTTTCTGAGCCTCTTTTCCTTTTCTTGCTCTTTCTGTTTTTTTTTCTACTTTGTCCTCCAACTCGCTGATCCGATCTTCTACTTCATCAATCTTGCTTTTGACTCCTTCCACCGTGTTCTTCAATTCAGAAATTGTATTCTTCATTTCCTCTTGTCCCTTGCTGATAGTTTATATTTCATTTTTCATGTTGATATAGTTTGCAATGAGATCGTTGTAACTTCCCTGCAGTTTCTGGTAGCTCATTGTGAGCTCTTTGAACTCCCTGATAACCAGTGCTTTGAATTCAATATCTGATAGTTGACTTGCCTCTATTTCATCTAACATCTTTCTGAGGCTTCCTCCTTTCATTTCGTTTGGGGATCATTTCTTTGTCTTCCCATTGTTTGTGAGACTCTTCTTGTTAGCTTCAGCTTCTTAAATTGATTTCTTCTGGCTTCCTGGATTTATGGTGTGCACTTCTGTGGTATAATACCTCTGAGATTCAGATGGTAAATAGTTGTAGTGTGAGAGGGAACAGAATCAACCATTGCAGTATTATAGTTCAGGCAACAATGTAGTGGGCTAAGAACTGGGAAGGGTGTTGTATAGTATTTACAATAGTATGCAACAACTATTGTTTACAATAATATTAGAGCAACAACCATACAACAGAATTTATGATATACCAAGATTAGGGAGTATTGGCCCTTCAAAAGTTTGCTAACTGGGCAAAGGGAAGTAAAGGACAGTAAATTAGCAGTACACTATGGTTGAGGGGACAGGGGAAACCTGTCAAGTGATACAATATATCCAGCCACGGTAAAGAAGACTATACAGAAAGAGGAGGAATACATAGATACTATTAAAATTAAAGATGTAATAATCAGGAAAAATAATGAATAAATTCAAATATGCAGTAACTTGTAGTTTTTCTGTTATAGCAAAGTGAATTTTGACTCTCTGTTTCTACTGTTGGGATGCCCCCTCTTTGAGTCCAACTCTGGTCTTTTTGCCCTTTCAAGTGTTTTGTCTCACTTGGGGGGGAGGGGGTTGAAAAGAAAGAAAAAAAGGTAGCAGAAGGGAGGAGAAAGTGATAGGTTTGGAAAGAAAGGAAGAAGGAATAAAACAAGAAACAAGAAGAGAGAGGGTAAAAGTATTGAAAGATAAAACAGTAATAAAGTTAAAAAATAAAAGATTATTAAAAAACAAACAAACAAACACACAAACAAACAAAAAACCTCTTGTTGGTTTCCAGCTGGTCAGTTCTTTTCTTCTGGTCACACTATCTGCAGCAATCTGAGGGTTGATTAGTTCTGCCTTTCTCCCTTCTCGGTGAACTTTCCCCAGGATTCACAGTCCTGGCTTGGGGTGTGGACGTGCGTTCCCCGCCAGGCTTCTCTGGTCCTGCCACCCTGGGCGTGAACCCTTCCCAGTGCTATGTGGGATCAGAAAGGAGACTCCATTCTCCCAAGCCAGTGACCGCAGACTCCATGTGTGATCAATGCTCTCTGATTTGCTTCTTCATACCCACACCTCTCTCTGACAATCCAAGTGTACGAATCTCTCCTGGCGTTTTTCAAACTGTGCCCAGCTCAGTAGGGAGAGAGGGAGGGAGCTGATGACTGGCTCTCTCCCAGGGGCCTTGCATCCAGCCCTCAGCTCCCAGCTCCCAGAGTTCGGGGCAGACCCAGCAGAGCTGGCCCTGGCCCCGTGCAACAGGGACATAAGGGTAATTCTCAATTCTCCCAAGCCAGTGTCCACAGACTCCAGGTGTGATCAAAGATCTCTGTTTTGCTTCTTCATACCCACTCCTCTCCCTGATACTCCGAGCAAACAGATCTCTCTTGGCGTTTTTCAAACTGTGCCTGGCTGGGTAGGGAGGGGGCTGATGACTGGCTCTCTCCCAAGGTCCTTGAGCCAGCCCTTGGCTCTCAGAGACTGAGGCAGACGAACCCGGGCCCTGGCTTGGCCTGGGCCCTGGTGTGGCCTGGGGCACAGCCCAGCCCTGGCTCTGCCCAGAGGAGGGCCCGAGGCCTCTGCACCATTCCCTGGGACCTTATTGACCTGCAGCCATCTCTCCTCACCTTCTGGTCATTCAGTCTGTTCCAATTTCTGGAGTCCTATCTTCCTATATGCTGGGTCCCTGGTGGCTGTCCACTGTGCTCCTCTGCAGATCAGCCCGGTTTTTCTCTGGTGCGTGGGGGGAAGCAAAATCCTTTGTTCTACTCGCCACCATCTTCCCCTCTCCTACTGAAAATAAACTTTTAATTAGCAATCCAGAGAATAAAATAGACTCCTATTCAAATATTACATTATATCCCCACACACACTTCCATTGCCTTTTAAAAGTAATCCCCATTAGCTGTACATCTACCAGGTAATCAGCCAAGAACTTGATCCTGGCCCTGGATGTCGTAAAGAGTATCTCACTGCTGCACAGCAGGGAGGCAAATAAGACGCTAAGCTTTGTCACCCAGATGCAAAGCCCCTGGAAGCAGACAGTGTGGACTTTATGGTAGATGGTGCTCAGCTGGGCTTCTTGGTGTCTAACTGTGACTACAACCTGATAGTGTACATGTACTTGCTGGAGGCCAAGGAGAGCTTTAGTGGCATGTGCCTGTAGCACTGGCCAGAATTTCATGTGGGTGTCCACCTTCTGGAGGACCCTGTGCTGGTGGAAGGGGGCAGGCTGCCAAGGGGCCTGATGAGAAGTCGATTCTGTGGAAGAGCAAGCACCTTACGTGGCTTGCCACACTGGACGGTAGCATCAGGCTCCTGTTGCCCATTCAGGAAAAGACTTACCAGGGGCTGCTGATGCTATAGAATGTCCTGACCACCCTGCTGCCCCACCGTGCTGTCCTCAACGCGGACTCATGTACCTTACTAAACACCATGTGCAACATCCTGGACCTGTAGCTGCTCGACTGCTACCTGTACCTGAGCACCATGGAGCTTGGGGAATTGACCAAGAAGATTGGCTGCACACCCAACATCATCCTAGATGACCTGTCAGAGGCAGATGGCACCACTGCCCACTTCCAGACCCCTGCATGGCCATTGCACCTGTGGCCTGTCCACACCCTTTATTGTACAAAACTCAAGGAAAAAGATTTGTTTGATATGAGGAAAAAATATCCATAATTTCTATTTGGCAGTGAACCTCCAGCATCACACTTAAAATAAACTTAGAGCTTTTATTAAGTATATTTTTTATCCAAATCCAAACAAATACTTTGATTTTCCTCTTATCTAAAACGTCCTCCTAAAGAGAAAAAGTACAAGTATGTATGATTGCTTTCAAATCTTAGATGAGGTAAGGTCAGTATTCAATAACTTCATCAAATAAGGTCTAAATTTTATGGAGCAAATGCCAGGCTTCACAGGTCAGTGAGCTTTTTCAAATGGTACACAGGCTGCCTCTATCAAATTTGTACAAAAGAATTGATTTTGGTGGTTGGAATAAGGCCATTTTAGTCTTGCTGCAAGCTTTCCAGAAATAATGGTGCTATATTAGAAGATAAATTATAAATAGAGTACTGTTTTTAAGTATTATTCAGAATGTTAACAACTAATACAATGGGTTTTCTATTTCAATCCTAAATAGCAAGTGACAACCTGATTTTTAAAGCTCTCCAGTACCTCTCAGTGGTCGTGCGGAGTCCAAGGAAAGCGGTGCTGTCTGGCTGATGGAAACATCATGTTTTATTCCTAACCTTTTTTTTCTTCCTTTTGGGTCTTCTGTGCCTGTTATTGACAGGAAGCCAAAGAAGGCAGACAGGACCATTGATGTCTAGCAGGTTTCACCACTGGGAGGTGGGAAGAAATGTGCTTCCAAAATGGAGGCTCTTGGTGTCTTTTACAGGTTTTTTTTTTTTTTAGATATCAGTTGGCAGAAAGATGGTAGGTACATTGGTAATGCATCTTACTCGACCTCCCATAATGCATCTTTTGCCCTTGTGACCTTTTACCTGTGTATCGCCTCTCAGAATGGGAGTTTTTTCTAATCTTTCTAATCTTTTTCTAATCTTTCAGCTTATGCATTCTACAATGTCATGAGGACATTGCACAGCACATATATGCAGTGTGTCTTTTAAGAGGGCTTTCCATAGTTACATGACTGCAGTGGTTAGGTACTGAATGTATGGAGTATGTTACATACATAAAAATGCAGATTTCTGTGGAAGAAGCCTCAGTTCCTTCAAGCAGATTTACTCATTTCTGTACACCTGTTGCCTTTTCAACATTCCTGTTGTTTGTTTGCATGCTTGTCTTCTTGACTGGGGCAGGAGTTCCTGCCATCTTTGCTTCCTTCCTTATATATATCATAGAGTCTGGCACAGAGTAGATGGTTTTGTTCATTAAACGTTTGCCACCGTGCCACCTCAGGGCTGAGGATTAAGATCTGGCAAAATCTGGAAAATCTCAAATATAGAATAGTCACTAATGTGAATTAGGGATTAGAACTAAGTCCATATGATGCTCAGGTGGGAAGAAATTAGGGAATAATGATTAGTTTCTTCTTTTTAAAATTCTCACCTGATGATATTTTTAAATTGCTTTTAGGGAGAGGGGATGGGAGAGAGGAAGGGACAGAGAGAAACATTGATGTGAGAGAGAAACATCTATTAGTTGCCTCTCATATGGACCCCAATTGGGGATCAAACCTGCAACCTTTAGATTATGGGACAATGCTCCCAACCAGTTGAGCCACACCAGTAAGGGCAATGATTAGTATCTTAGAAAAGCAAAGCAAATGTTTACTTCAAACCCTATAAGAAAGATATGCATGATCCCACAATGTAAATACCTTCCCACAGCCAATTTTCCATCTGTAAATCTGGTAGTTGAATGGATCTCAAGAATCCTTTTGAAGCTTAAAAATTCAGCATGTTTGGCATAAGGCACTAATTTCTTTTATTTTGCTCCATTCTTTATATTTCAAAGATCTGATGTTCTGTTTGCTTTTAAGCTGTGAAACTAACAGTAGACCTTAATTATAACCAGGACCTACAAAGAAAACTTCCAATCACCATTTTGGGTTGTTCATTGCTTGAGTGATAAGATATTTGTAACTGGTATAACAAATTACATATTTTATGTAAATATCTTATGACTACATTTTGAAATGTAAATGAAAGAATTAATTTTAATAGAACCATCTTAAATTACCCTCTCTGTCACTATTAAAATGACCTCTCTAAATTTATAGTAGTTTATTTCTTTGTTAAGTAACGATTATCTCTCCTTTCTTAGGGCCCTTTGTGCCTATTCAAGCTGTTGTTAAAGGTCCTCTATCAAGGACTGTGTACCCAGTCTGACTGGTTGCAGTGGAATCTCCACTTCTAGTCTCAGTGGTTCATTTCATCATTTAGAATAGTAGCAGTTCTCAGATATTCATAATCCTCAGAGTGAGGTGTTCAAGATTACTCTAGGCAACACCGTGCCTCATGCAAAAAGGCTGGGATCGACTGTCTCCTCATGCCAGCCAAGTGTCTAAGGGCTTGCATTCCCTTGCTCCCTCTTTAATGTTCCACTTCTGGTCTTCACACCTCCCCCCCCCCCCGAGGGAGTCTATATTCTTCAGTCTGTTCTTTAGCATAAACACCTGGAGCTGCAAAGGACCTTAGAGATCATGTGTAAATTTGACGGATTAGGAAGCTGAGGCCTGGAGAAGTCATTAGAATTTCTTAAGGTCAAACAGCTAGTTAGGGAAGAGTGGGGCCTGGACTCCAGGCCATTTGACTTTTATACCACAGACTTTTCTCTTCTTCCAGGCTTGGAAAGGAACAGTGGTAATAGAGGCATTGGAGTCCATATTGCATTTTACAATAGCAAGACTTTCCTTTAAGTTTTTTCTCTCTTGTTTTACAAAGGTGTGTGTGTGTGTTTTAACTTCTCCAGCTCTCTCATTTTCTGACATGGAAGGCTAACCTGACATCTTGTGAAGAGAACTGATGGACTGTTTCCTACAAAATAAACAATGGAAATCAAGTAGCACAAGTCTTTAGGAACATTCAAGGGTCCTTAGTGCCCCAAGATTCCAATGGCTCGGTAAACACGCCTGCCTTGACTATGGAGGGAGAGGAAGAGATGGAGAGAAGCCATGTTCTGGGTACTGGGCACCAGAGAGGCAGTGTCTCAGTGAGTGAGTGAAGTGAGTGAGTGAGTGAGCAAGTGAGTAGTCACCTTGGCATTGCGAAATGTCTATTCTCCAGAAAGTATAAAAATGCAGAATCATCATCCCCAGAGCAGCTAACAAGACTCGTTTTTCTGGCTCCAAGTAAAATGTTAACAAAACACTGCATGTCACATCAAAGACCCTAGAAGATGAGCCATGCATCTCTTTATGTTCCACAGGGACCCCTAGGAACTGTGGTTTCGGTTTCATGGGGGAGATTTCCAGCCCCGCACAGTAACATCAATAAGTTTATGCCTGCATAGAGGATGCAGCAGCTTAAAGGCTACTGGGGGCAATGACCTCACTTATAAATGTCTAGATGCAGGGTTGGGGGTTGGGGGGGGGTTGGGAAGGGCTCTGAGCAGGAAGTTTAAAAGACTAAACCATGCACAATAAAGGAGCTGCGGCTTTTCTTGTCTTCATCTCTTGTTTCCTTTCCTTTTCTCCCCTTCCCAATTTGTGCTACCTTTTCTACCCTGAAACTCACAAACTGCCTGGCTTGCAAAAATATCTCTTGAGAGAACTGTTTAGTTATTGGGATGGGATTGTACCAGCGATCCTGAGAGACATTCCAGTTGTGAGTTTCAGAGCAGTTACAGATGGAGACTGCTGCCTGAGTGAGACCACAAGGGCACATACACCTGCCTTCCCCACACCACAGGAACCCCCAGTCCTGCTGCTTTTCCACTCAGAGTCCCTGGTCCTCAGAGCATGGGAGGAATAAAGCTGTGAGTCTCTATTTGAGTCATCGAAACCATTTTCTTTTGGCAGAGGGTGTAGTGATCATAAATAAAAAAGGTTATACCAATGACTTTTCAACCTAGATGAAAACAGAGATACCTAATGGTGCCGGAGTAATAAACTTTGTTAAAGCCAACTCTCAAAACTCCCAATCCTTCACAGTAAGGTTGTATTTGCTCACTAAGTCCCTCTGACTCAGGGAACAGGCAGTAATATTATTCTGCTCATCCTTAAACCTGGAACAGGCAGTTTGCATTGGAGGCTGATGCAAAGCAAGAGGCTAAGCTGATTTATGGTTCTTCAAACTGTCCAGGTGATACAGACTAGGTGGCTGATTTGATTTCAAGGGGCCTCTCCTCATTACAAGTGTGTGCAGAGAGTTAAGAGTCACTCAGAATAGGAAAACACCAAGGCGATGCTTCTCTCAGATCACCTGGAGGCCTAGTGGGAAGCAGGTGTGTGTCACTGAGGACAGTAGGGTGAGGATAAGGAACAATAAACTAGGCATTTTGTATCCCCTGTTACTTCTCAGAGAGACTGTAATAAAGTTAACCCTTGAACAACTCAAGGGTTTGGGGCACTGACCCCTGCAAGCAGTCAAAAATCCACATCTAGCTTTTGACTCTCCAAAACTTACCTGCTAAGAGCCTACTGTTGACAGGAAACCTTACTGATAATATAAGTGGTTAACACATATTTTGTATGTTATATACTGCATTCTTATAATAAAGTAAGATAGAGAAAAGAAAATGTTATTGAGGAAATCATGAATAAGAGAAAATACATTTACAGTATTCACTGAAAAAAAAAAAACCTGTGTATAAGCGGACCTGTGTAGTTCAACCCCGTGTTGTTCAAGAGACAACTATACCAGCTTACTTGTCTTCTGTTACCAGGAGACCGCTTTCCATCATCTCTAGGGTGATTTAATGCAACAAACATTGTGTATGCATTCAGGTTTGAGTGAGACTGCCTCACTTTCTAGCTGTGTATCTTCAGTCAGTCCACTAACTAGCCTACCTGTTTTTCATCTGTAAAACAGGAACAAGAATATCTATCTTAACACGTTATTATCAGAATTAATGCATATAAAATGTTTAATATACTGTCTTTGAGGCAGTGGCTGTTCAGTAAGCTTTTTCTCTTGCCTGCTTCCTTTTACTCTCGCACATTGTATGCTGAGACCTCTTGCTACTCAAAGGCTTTTGAGCAGCCACTTTTGATGCCGGATTCTGCATTGTCTCTAAAAATCTCATGCAGCCTGCATGCCCAACTTCTGCTTAATTGCTTCCTCCCACCATTGCTCTTGCCAAGCTCTCTATAACTCAGTTTGAAGTTTAACCCTATTTGCCCCTTGTCAAGGAAACTATGCTTGGGGGGTGAGCTGTTTCTGAGGAATTGTGCAATTTAGGAAAATTAAGTTCCAGGCCAGCCATGTGGCTCTGACAGCTTATACTGCTCGGTACTTAGCAGTAATGGAGAAAATGCCAGTAAAAATGATAAAACGGCGCAGCCCTGACCCACCAGGTAATTGTGTATTGAATATGTCTTGGCTCAAACTAGGAATGATTTTGCTTAAATGAACTAAGGGCAAAACTGCATGTTGTAAGTCATATAAAACAAGGCCAGTACCCTGGGTAATTAAAGATGCAAACTAGAAGCATAAGATGTTTGAAAATGGAAAGTGAATATTACTGGCTTCAAAGCGAAGAGGTGGTAGGGGGAAAGGGCAGACCATTTTTCTTTGACTGCATTCCAGGCATGTATATGGGCATGAAAAAAGACAGGCAGCCATTCATACCTAGCACTACCTTTCTTAATATTAAAATAAGATGAGAGGTAAAAGTTTTCCAGAGCCAAGAACTGCTGTTATCATCCTACAGCCTCACAGAGAGGGGCAAAGAAGGTAAAGAATTTGAAGGAGATAAGTGCAAAACCACAGAGTGAATTTGTGCAGGAATGAGGATTAGAGACATTAAGTACTTTAGTCACTTGATCCTGCTAATCTTTGTTCTCTTATGTGAAAAATTCATAGGCTTTAGAAAGAGAATAAATACTGTAGGTTCTTGGATGAAACCAGGACTGACATTGTATAATCCCCACATATTTGCACCCTATCTCTTCAGTCATCAGAAATAGGCAGCTGGAGAAGGCAGGCAGATAGATTAGCTCTCCATTTCTCAGCATATTGTGTTTTTGTATTGCAGCATCTTAATTACTGAAGAGTAATTCACTGAATAGTACCCTAGTGGCTTGAGGAAGTTAATGCAGTTTCCAAAAGGGTCTAACCTTCTCCTAGGGAGTAGCTTAAGTACAGAGGAAATCTGGCTCAATAAATACTAAACAACAAGAATGAACTGATAAAGGTCAAACTCTACACAACAAAATTGAACCAATGGCCCATTAAATAGAGTACCTTCTCAATAAATCCCCTTTCACCACAAAGCACTATTTGCCTGGTGATTTTCATGGATTGATGGCCATTCTTCCTCAATCTTTTGAGGTCAGGTCAGTATCAATTTATCCCTTCATTCATTTCATCATCTATCCATCTATCCATTGCCCTTAAGTATCTATTGTGCCAGGTTTGTGACAAATAAGACACAGTCTTTCTTATAAAGAACTCACTGGAATAGGGAGATGGGTGAGCTAGAAACCCACAAAGGACTCTTAGAGAGGTCTATAGAAAGACAATGGGCATCATCTGTTTCAGAAGTCTTCATGGACCAACATTCTTCCATAGGCTGTGTCAGTTACTCCCTTTATGTGCTCCCACATCGCTCTGTGTTTCCCTGTCACTGGCCACATTGTACTGTAGCTGTCTTTTCATCATCTGTCTCCTCCCCTGTGATATGATTTTCTTGAGGGCAAGGATTCGGCTTCCGTCATTTTTTTCCCTCAGTGTCTAGACCATCCATGGGCACTGCGAAGGTCTCAGTAAATGCTGGTTGATGAATGAATGGATAAAGATTCATTATTTTGGCTGTGAATACAGCTATACCAGGCACTGTTTTGACCTACACATGTAACCAAATTGCCTGGCTATTTTCAAGAGGTAAGAGCTGGAAATGACCACAGAATCTCAAGCTATGGGGATAAATAAGTGTGGGGAGGGTAAAATAGTAATAAATTACTATTTATAGCTTAGGCAAAATTTGAAATTTGTATTGGTACAAACTGCTTTTAGGATGAGAAATTCAGAAATACAAATTCATCATGAATACACAGATGTGTTATATATAGTGGCATCCTAGATTGCTTCCTTTACCTTATAAGCTATGTTCAACCAATCCCTACATTTTGTTTTTTATGACCTTTGTATTTTTAAAATCTGTCCACTTTTTGTTCTGACTGGTGTGGCTCAGTGGACTGGATGTTGTTCCACAAAGCAAAATGTCACTGGTTCGATTTTGGTCAGGGCTCATGCCTGGGTTGCAGGTTTGATTCCCAGTTGGGGTGTGATATTTCTCTCCTCTCTTTCTCTCTCCCTTTCCTTCCCTCTAAAACTAAATAAAATCTTTAAAAAATTTGTCCACTTCTCCCCATCTTTTCTGCCACTATCTTAGTACAGGCCACCCTCATTTACTTTATAGAAGAAACTGTTCCAGTCTTCCTAGATTACAGTCTTGTCTTTTCCTTCCCAAAATCTTTTCTCCACATTGAAAGCAGAATGTCTTTCTAAAGTGTATGTAATTATGTCTTTGTCTTGCTTAAGACTCTTTGGGCTCCCAGTTACATACAGGATAAAGCCTTAACTCACTAGCATGCCGTGCAGTCGTCCGTGTTCACCTCTGTACTGTCGGCCCCTGATGCTTCTCTGTTGATGTTTCTGCCTGTGAACGCACCAGGCTTCAACTTGCCTCCTGGCCTTTGTTCCTCTTGCTCTTTGGCCAACGTGTCCTCTTCCAGCCCAGATTAAGCCCCATGCCTTTCCCTCTGTATACTTTAATAAGGTCTGTCATGTAAATGTGTCTTCCTCAAAATTCCTTTCTTGAATGTCCACTTCCTCTCCCCTTCTCCCAAAACACACAGGGGCTGCAAGCCATTTCTTTGTCTTTCCATAGCGTCCTGTGTCCTTTTCACACTAAAGCAAACATGCTTTTCTGCTTGCCTACCTATTCTAGATCTTCCTTACTGAACTCTCTAGTACTAAGCTTATAATAAGGAGTAAATGAATGAAAGTAAAATAGAGGGTCCATGAAGGGTCAGTTCAGTTTCAATTTTGCCCACACTGGATCTTTCACAATTGGACTCATTTCGTGTGAACCCATGGTGAGTTTGTATTGATAGACAAACTGGAAATAGAAGTGCAGAACATCCCAAATGTGTTTGGTGAGTTAAGTCCTTCTTTCTGATACTCATTAAAATTTTGAAAACTAGGATGACCAACTGCTCTGGTATGCCTGTCCTGGGTACTTAAAGTGCCACTTCCTGAAAGAGCCCTCATTCCTGCTTTCATGCCTGAGAGTCTTACGTGCTGGAAAACTCTCCTAAGTCCCGTGCTAGCAGGGCACACTGGGACTGTTGTTCATCTTAGAAATCTCATGCCTTTGAGCTCATCTGCTTAGGTCTTCTGCCTTACTTGGTTTCACAGCCTTCAGCACCTCCATGGAATGCAGACATATGGAAAAATTACAAAAGGTAAGTGTGAGCTGAACTCTCTAAGATCAGGCCCGCTTTCTGTAAAATGAGGATCTAGAGGATTTAGCAATATCCTCAGAGAAGCCCTGTGAGGTGACTGGGGGAGCAGAAATTCAAACCCCTGTGCCAGAGTGTCTGCAGAGCTCCCTCTCCTGGCAACAGTGAGGAGCGGCATGAGTTCTGAACTGGGAATTAGGAGACCTGGAATCTCAGATTCCTCAAAGCTAGTTGACTTTGGGCCAACTCTTTAACCTCTCAGAGTCTCAGTGTTTTTATCTGTAAAAATGGCATAGTGCTTTTACTATACGCATCCTAGGGTTGTTGGTGATTCAAAAGGATACTGTATGTGAGAATAATTTGAAAGCCATGAGTGCTTTGCCAATGTGACTGCTATTATACCGTAGCAATGTTATGTGAACACAGGCTGAGCATTTTTTTTTACTAAAAGTTATAGTTGGTATAATTCTAGAAGTGTCTGCTCTCAAGCATATAAAGCAGACCTGTGCAGAAACATAACACAGTCTGCCAGTGAGTGATGCACAGCTGCACACGTTGGGAGCTCTTGGCTGTGATGTAGTGCTGGCGGCTGCAAGAAGCAGTGTGTGTCTTCCTGAGATGTAGCTGGGGATCATCGTTTACAGAATTGAACTGTACAAATTACACAACAGTAATCTGACCACCTGATCATTACTTTTACTGACATTTGCCCAAGTTGGCCTCAGACCATATATAGGATGAGTTGAATTTTTAAAGCTGTATTGAAATGTAACATCCACCCCTTTATTACTTTAATGCTTTTTTGTGTTTTTTTTAGAAACATGATGTTGCCTTGCTGTTTTATTTGACTTCTGCAAAACCACAGGAAAACTACGAATCCTGATGCCTCTTTTCTCTTATAGCATTTTTGAAATGTAAAATATTTTCTAGGTAGAACACATTGCACTACCTTTTGCAGAAAATCTATGTCATGCCTGCTCACCACCTCATCCCCCAGTGCTTACTCAGTTACACCATGATGCGTCTGCACAAAGAAAATTACTGACCCTGTGATCTGAACAACAAAATGTCCCCCAAATAAATTGCCTCATCGGTTAGGTTTGATTAAATCATTTATCAGCAAAAAATAAAAATTGCTTTTCTTTGCTTAGCGTGACTGGAGATTCAGGAGTATTTTGGGAGACTATTGTGATCTCAGCATTTGTAATAGCACTGCACACTCTATTACCAGTTTATGACAATATGGAAGTGGGCTCAAGTTAGGAGGAAGGGAGTCTTCTATTTGCACTGCTTGTCACATCTGGGTTTGAGTTTGACACTATTGTTGGCTAGCTTAGATCATCTGTAGGCATTTAATTGTACAGTTTATATACATATTTGCTTCTGTTAACATGATCATATCACTCCTCCATTCTTGATACCTGGGCACTGAATTCTTTTTCCATCCACAGAGATGGATTTGTGGTGTGTGCTTTCTTTCTCACCTTACTGAAATACCTGGCTAAAATTAAGAATGTGGCCAGACATTAAACACCAGAGTTTTTCCCCCATGTGAAGCTCATTAATTCCAAGGGCTTCTGAATTGTTATCTTCCTCTTTTTCCTCTGTTCCCTTCTTGTGGAGTAGGTTACTTCAGTGAATGTGAATTAGATGTCTGCACAGTTTGATCCTCTGCAACTCTATAAGAGGTATGTGAATTTGATGTAAGTGGTCACTTTTCCTAAGATTCTACACAAAGCTGCAGTTGGTGTAGGATGATTTGAACAAATGGTTATTCAGCCTTCATAATAGTCATAGTGCCAGAAGAATGTGTGAAACAAATATCTTATTTACATAGCCACAAAATTGAATAATAGTCCATTTTGTTGGAAGTTTTTAGAGAGGTTTTGTGGAAGAAATTGATAACATTTAATTATTCTTCTAACATTTATTGAGCAGCTACAGTGTGCTGGCTACTGTGCATATTGTGGAGATGAAATCAAGAGACACAGTTCCTAAAGGATTTTAACATCTAAGGAGCTGCCAGACTTGCAAATAAACACAATGACAAATGCTGTAAGGGAGTGTTTAAACTGTAGAGACAGCATGGGTGTAGGAGAATTACAGTTTGCCTGGGGGTGTCAGGGAAGTTTTCCTGGTGGGAATAGAATTTGAATTGAGACTTGAAGGATGGTTAGAAGTTAAACAAACAAACAAAAGAGCACTGCGGGAGGGGAAAAATGTACCAAGGACTGCAGGCAAAAGCCTACTGCTGGGATTAAAGTGTGTTTGTGTGTGTGTGGGGGGGGGATGTTGCTGGGAGGCTGCGGGCTGGGTGGACCTATTGAGAGTCAGGGTCAGGCAGATCACAAAGGGCCTTGGGTGCCAAGCAAAGGAATTTAGCTTTTATGCTGTTCAAGAGCTTTTTAAAAAATCAAGGCAGGGTTTGTGACAAATGGCAGTGGGGAGAACAGCAATTATACATTTCCAACAGTTTGGCTCCAACCTTCTCTGAGTGAATAAAAAAGCTATGTGTACCCTTGAGAGTATGTCGAATGTGAATGGAAAAGAGCTGAGATTATTACTTTGATGGCTGTGAACTATTCAACATATTTCAGAAGGGGTATACTGGATCAGATTTACATGTTCATACATCTAACAAGGAAATAGACTAAGAGATTGAAAGTGACTCCCTCCTGGGTTAAAGATCTAATGATGTTTAAGGCAGGATTTTATTCAAATTGGCCAAATGCACTAGTACTGTTTTCATCTCACTGAGAGGTGGAAAGGAGACTAACGGGCAGGGTAGGTAAGAATTTACAGCATACCCAGAAGAGAGACAGCTGAGTGCTGGGCTGCTGAATGGAATGGAAGCAGAACAGTCGGGCCAAATTTTAAGGGTCGAGAGGACCCTCCAAAGACCAGAGGAAATGCTAGATGGATATCTGGTAGAAGTCCTTAAATTTCTGGTTAAAGATCTATAGCCTAAGGGGAAATTTTTGGAGAGTTATAACAAAGTTCAGAAGGAAATTACGATAGGAAATTAACATTATGCATCAATAACCCTAGCAAGTAATTTATCCATAATCTAATATTTTGATTTTGCAATGAATAATGTAGTTGGGGAACTGGGAACCCAGACACATGGTAGCAGAATTCAGTTAAATGCAGTTTGAGTTTGGCTTTCAAATGACGGCATTAGTTATTAGAAATATGACAAATTCCAAGAGCGCAGGCTATGAGAATGGTGCTGCTGGGTAGTGGTATAATTCAGTGGTTTATTTTATTCAGAAACAATCCTTTCTGCCAGGGGTAGCTTGGAAATAGTGCTGCTTTAAAATACACAGAGGGCCTTGGCCAGTGTGTCTGAGTTGGTTGTAGCATCATCCCATAACTCAAGGGTTGCAAGTTCGATTCCCTGTAGGGGCATAGACCTAACTTGCATGTTTATCCACAGTCTCTGGTATGATCCCTAATTCAAGCACATGCAGAAGGCAACCAGTTCATGCCTCTCTTTTGCATCAATGTTTCTCTCTCTCTCTTTCCTTCCTGGTCTCTCTAAAAGTGATAAAAAATTGTCCTTGGTTGAGTATATAAATAAATAAATAAATAATAAATAATAAAACTAAATACACAGAGGATGTGGCCCAAAAAGAGGAAGCATTTATCAGCAGAACCAGCTGACTGGTAATAGTGACTCATTGCCCCGAGGGCTTTATCTTATCTACAGGTGTCAAACTCATTTTTACTGGGGGGCCACATCAGACTCAAGGTTGCCTTTGGAGAGCCGAATGCAATCTTAGAACCATATAAATGTAATTACTCTTTAACTAGGGCAAGGAACTTAGCACTGCTGCTGGGTAGAAACAAGGTGCTGGGCTGGATAGAACAAGGTGGAGGCCAGATTTGGCCTATGGGCCTTGTGTTTGTCACCTGTGTCTTATACTTTTCATTTCTTTCTTTTTTTCTTTTTGGAGAGAACTTTGTGTTTTTAATTTTTATTTTTTTTATCCTCATCTGAGAACATGCTTATTGATTTTAGAGAAAGGGAGGGAGAGAAACACTGATGAGAGAGAAAAACTTTGACAGGCTACCTCCTGTACCTGCCACAACTGGGGACCAAACCCGTAACCTAGGCATGTGCCCTGACAGGGATTTAAACCTACATTCCTTTGGTTTACAGACATTGCTCCAACCAAGTGAGCCACACCTGCCAGAACTATCTTACAGCTTTCAAGTATGGATTTCTTATTTCAGAACTGATTATGACCCAGGATGTATGTGATTTGATTACTATGAACCTGTTCTTGATTGCTTTAAAGTTTTGGAAAAGCTTGCCTTTCATCATGGCCTTCAGTTTTTATTCTTGCCTAACATAGCATCTTGACACATTCCAGAAGCTTCTTTCTATTTGTTGATACCTTAAAAGCTTCCAGTGAAGTGAAAACTGGTGCACTGGAGATACGGCAAACCACACAATTCATTACATGCCAAAAATACAAAAACATTTTCTCTCAGAGTTTACTGAGACTTTTTAGTGTTTAGCATATTAAGAATATGGGCCCTAAAGTATGTGTGGTGGAGGATAAACCATGTGTTGGTTTGTTTTGGAATTTGTAATAATATTTTCCTTGTCCATGCTCCATGCCTTAGATAGCATCTGTAAGGACCAACAACTTTTTTTTCTGAGTTGTGAGATCATGAGGGTGTGGCCAAATACTTGGGTAAGCTGTACTGAGTTCCCTGAATACCAGCTGAAAGATAAATGGGATAATCTAAGTAGATGTGCCTAGTCTTACACCTGCCATGCTGTGGTAGCTTATTGGCAAGTTTCTTCATCATGACCAAAACTAAACAAACAAACAAACCAAACCCCACAAAACATAAGGGAACATCATTAATCATTAATGCTGATAACATGTTAGGATAGAATAATTGCAGTTACCAATATTTGAACTGTGTTTTTCCTTCTAAGTTTGGAAAGTGGGCAAGTGATAATTTCTTTTGTATCTTTCCTTTTTTAAAAAATGTTTCTCTCCCTCTTTTTGGAGGGTGGGAATTTGCCTTGTGAAAAACAATCTGGCTGTTCTGGTTGGAGGTGAGACATGCCTCAATGTGCAGGGATGAGATATTAAAGCAAAAGATAATGCTGAAAACCGCATTTTTAACATTCAATTTCAGTGCTGTCCAGAACAACTATAAAACTGGAGAAAGGTGAGTAATAGATTTGACAGCTATACTCTAAAATGGACCTTATTAGTGAAATTTAAATTATAACCAGGCATTTCCTATCAGCACCCCACACAGTTAATGATAAGCAGTCAATGAGATTTATATACCCTTAGCATTTTTATAATGAGTCTGTTGCTTTGATGACAGTTTACTGTCAAACATTATGCTTAGAAATTTATAGCATTTGATCCAAACAAATAGACAGTTTAGCTTCATTGCAGTCTGTTCTGATTTTCCCTTTCCATGCGGCTCACATTTTCACTTCTCTCTCTTTCTGTTTTTTTCTTCTCTAGACTAAGCTCTTAAACACTCCACTAGAAACGAAGTTTTGAAGTGGGTACACATTGACCAGCAGAAAGTGTGTGCTAACTTGAGAGAAAAGGGTTCAGTGAATTCCAAGAACAGGCATGAGGAGTTTAAAAAGAAGCATGTTATAATGAAATATTAAAAATTTACAGCTGTGCCAGGATGATGGCTGCAGCGAGTTGTGAAGTTTCACGGAAAGGGATTGGGTGGGGAGAGGGCCTTTAGATCTGTGAGAGGGCGGCGCATACACTTGCCTGTGGAGGAGATCACATCTCCTTCCTTCCTGGAAAGAACTGCCTGTTGGTTCCCAGAACTCCCTTGAGGACAAGTGCCCAATAAAGGCTGCTGACAGATTTACTGCAGCTGGAAAGAGCCACCAAGGTGATTCAAAGGTGCACTGTCCCCCCAGGGTCACTGTGCCACATAGTTCAAGTGGCCACAGCTGTTGGATCTGATGGCTACCTATACGCAGCAGGGTGTGTGACTCTGGGTAGCAGGTGCTTGGTTTTCAGCAAATATAACTGCTGCTCAAAAAATGTGGTCTTTCAGGCAGACTGGCTTTGAACACAGGTGTTTTCCACAGGTGGTACTATTAGAATAGCATTTGTGCAGCATTTTAAAAATAGCTCAAATGGGCTAAAAGCAGTCTTATCTCTTATATCCTGTGCTCTCTGTCCCCTTTCAGACCCTTTGTACCCACTTCACCTTCCCAAGCATCACGTTACTTTAGCTTAGAGAAATGAGCTGGAAATTTGCACCTGTGAGTGAGGTCTAGGATGGCTGATCCCTGCATTCTGCCTGTTCTTCTTCTGACCCCAATTCTACCTCACCTCTGAAATCTTGGCCCTAAAATCTGTGTGTGGCCTGTTGAATTCATTATTGAGTGATCATCTTGATTTTGAGTCTTGCCTCTTCAGAAAGGACCCAGTATTGGCTTCTGCCTCTGGCTCATTATATACCAGGCTGTTTCTGGTCGGAATTCTCTTGGACTTGGAGCCCAAACTGTGTCAATGACTATTTCACTGGTAATTAACCCCAGGGTGCCAGCAAGAACCTGGGTGGATGTTCAGACACATGCCATTTTAATAATGATTTCAATTACAATAACAACATCACTATCTAGTCAGGCCTGATTACACACTGGGCTCTGGATTAGGCATTTTACATATTGATATTTTACTTGTTAGTGCTTACTACAGCTTTGTGAGAAATAGTAGCACCATTAATGGGAAGTGATATCATTCAGAAAAATAAAGAACTCTGATTTCTCACCCACTATCCATCCTGTTGTTTTGGTCTCAACCAGTAAATGTATCTTTCTTTTTTATGAGGATATTGTTTCATATGACCATTCTTGTCTCCAAGCTTATTGATGACATGTTAAATTTAAATGATGCTGTGTTTAGGAGAGAGAGGGGAAGAAAGCTTTGGAATTCTCTGAGACCTGAGTAGGGCAAGGTGGCCCTACTACCCCTGGCACATGAGGTGCCAGGGCTGAGCAGGTTATCCTAAGGCACTAGTACCCTGGTAGTTTGATGTACTCACAGGAAAAATCTCGTGTCCCTTCCACGGTGGTCTCCAGCATGCACTTACCATAACCATGGGGAAAGCAGGCACTGAGGAGCACTGGTTGTCAGGGAGAATTATGAAAGCAAGTGAGTGCCACAGTGACAACTTTGGAAGATAGTAAAGGCTCTAAAAAGGGTCATGGACAGAAGGCAACATTTCTATAGTATGACCCAGAGTTCATGAAGCTGAAGAAACACAGCCCTGGTGACTGTGCAGGATGCCCAGTGGGTGGCTTGGAAGCAGAAAATGAGAGGCACATAATCCTCCATCGGCAACTTAGATGCAGGCAAGACATGTGATTGAGTAGTTGTTGCTCACACTGGGCTGGAAAACCCTCCCTAGCCAAGACCAGTATTCCTTTAACATAGCATGTGATGTGCATGGGGCTGTCTGGCAGTCTTTGGGGCTTCTGAAATACAATATTACTGAAGTTAATGACATGTTTTCATAGAAGATAAAAAATAATGTATTGGTTATCAAATGTCTTTTATAAGCATTGTACTTATTTATGTATTTCATATAGCCTCCAAAGTTAAGAAAAATAAAAATTTGTCCTTAGAAACCAAGAGAGGTCATGTGAAAAGGTTCTAAATGAAGATATTAATATTCATATTATAGCTAAACCTTGCTAATTTGCACTAATGACTGGGAAACCTATTGCAAATTACCAAATTAGTGAGTAAGCCAGCAACCAGGATTTCAAAAAAAAAACAAAGACAGCACCAGAATTTCATCAACACAATTGAATTTTAACTACTGAGAGTAATTTGTAGTCTATAATTTGTTTATCTTGCAAATCTGTGCACATTTTAAAGAGTAGTGGTGGGCTATTACAGTAAAATTTGTTTCTCATGTATGGCTGTGGTTAAGAAATGTATGTAAAACAAACAAACAAACAAACAAAATTTCCTTGGAAAGAAGAAACTGAAGATTTTCCAAAAGGATTTTTATTTTTTAGATATTTTTTAGTTATAGTAGCAGCTATAACTTTGTTCATTTCCTCCTTTAGTTATCAACCAGAATATGCAAAACTTAATGAAATATTACACAAAAGACTCATATGCATGAATGCAATCTCTGAATTAACCCAGCTTCTTATTTGTGAAAGAGGTACTTTTCCAAAGCACAATTATGTGAACATGGAAATAGACGTGAGTCTCAGTTTATTCTCAGTGACAGCAGCAGGCCCAGGTCCTATGACTGTGGGCAGGGGAGGGGGGCTGGTAGCTTCCTAGGTAGCCCCTAGGTAGCCTTTAGGTAGCACCTAGGGCCAGCCGTGACCTATCCATTAATAGAAGAGCCATGTTTTCTCTTCTTATTCTTAATAAACATTTGCTCTTATACCAAATTTGTAATTTTGTATTATTTTTTTTAACTGTATAAATTTCTGCCCTCATGAAAACTGAATCCTCCTTGGTAGTTGCAGCCAAAGGTCTGGACTTTCACAGAAAATGAGTGGAGTGAGAAGAGAATGGGCTGAGGGTAGCATCCAAGAACATGGGTATTTGAAGTGGGGGAATTCTTTGTAAAAATGGAGAAGCAATGAGCTCTGGGCTCAGAGAATTCCAGGGATGTGAAGACCTGCTCCTATTCTCCCTCACCCTCTTGCTGCGATTGGGTTCTTCATCTTCAGGGAGGCAAGGGGATCTCTGCCTTCCCCACCCCTCACAGAAGATCAGAATGTCAGCCTGCCTGGATCTGATGGTTTCTACTGCATCACATCTCAAATTGTACAGGTTCTGTAATAACTACTCAGAGCCACCTGTGATTTGGAGCAGGGGGCAGGATATTACTGCCCCCCATCTTGTTTCTCTCCACAGTCTTGTGGCTCTGCTAGTGTTTCTTATGCACGATTTCCTTACCTTACTTAGAAAATCAAGTTAGGAAGTACAAATCAGGTGCAGTTAATCATCTGTAACTAGATCTAGAATTGCTTAAGTTTGCCAATTCCGTGAACCCCTAAGAACAACGTAGCAGATGTTGGAAAATGCTGGATCTGAAGAATGTAGGCTCAGGTCTGCTGTCCTTCCTGTGCAATCTCTTGACTTCAGTAACAGATGTAGAAAGCTCTCTCTTTCCTCACTAATCAGAGACTCTCAGGCAGTAGACTGACTCAGATTAAGTTAGATTGAGGGATAAGAAGGCTAGAAAAAAATCTACCAGCTATAGCCAGGTTTTATCACTTTGTGCTTGAATTATTTATCACATTGCAATAAGAGCCGTGAATTTCAAAACAGCTCTGGACAAGAAGGAAAATTGTCCACCCAGGGGTAGAGATTAGGGATGGGAATTCCACCCTCATATATAATGGATTTATCTAAAATAGCTTGCCTATGTAAGATTTAGCCACATACCTTTGAAAGCTAAAATGGAACCAGGAAAGAGGCATAAATAATTATTGTATTTAGAGATCTTAGGATAGATGAATTACTTGTGTTCATTGCTAATTTTAACTTTACCTACACCTTACAATTCACAACCCTATAGAATATTTGACAACCCAATTGAGGCTTTATGTTCTTTGAAGAAATAAGGAATATGAATATTTTTCAACAGAAATAGTCTGTGTTTAGTATTAAAACCTTTGAAATAAAAGAGAAATAAAGCTTCCCCCTCATGATTATTTAATCAGAATTGAATGAGCTTGTTACTTATTTTAAAGCGTCAAGTATTTTGGAGTGTTGAGCTTGTTGGCAGTGCATCATTCTTCCCTCCTCCACTTTTACAGTTTTGATAACTTCCTTGGGCTGTTTCCCTGGAGACCGTGAGGAGAATGGCCATAACAGGTACACTTACTCTCCATCACTCTTATAAGGATGCAGTTGGCATGAGTGGGTAAAAACTTCTTGTAATGAAATCCCATTCCAATTACTACTGTGTAGAACTTAAAGCATCAGCAGAATACACTGGGAGCAGTTCAGCATCTTCTTGTTTCTTTTTCCCCATCCAGCTCAGATATTATTACTCCTTAAACTTTTGTCTGCAAGAATCCATCAATGTCCTTTTTCGATCTCTCTAAAACACTCTCCAAATAGGATTCAGAGATAGGTAATTTTCTCTTATCTGAGTTTTTGTGGAATTTAGTACAAGTTTTATTGTATTTTTAAGAGCCCCCTAGATACTCACAGAGATGGTTGAGTCGAATTAAAATACACACGCTACAACACATTCATAATTTTAAAATATTCTTCAGAAAGAATAATCTGAGGAATCATTTCTTTGTTCAGAAGAGAGGCAGCCCCAATGCCTCTTAATATTTACATTAAGGCTTGAAAAACCAATGCTTTTACCCAACTAATATGGAACATTTATAGAAGATGTTGGAAGGGTTTATGATATGTATTAAAAATAGACATGGTGAATTCTCTTATGGAGTTGACAACACAATGTCAATTTTTGGAATCTCTCTGGACTACAACAACTTAATCTTATTAATTCCTCGATTCTGTTGGGATGGGGAAAAGATGGTAACAATCACATACTAGAGGAGAGATGAGGCTAATGGTTGTTTCCTGAAATGTTTGCTGAGACTTAGCAATTGGAGTTGTTTCATTAATAGTCTATATTTATGTTTGGGAATGTTAGAATCTGACACCTCCTCCTTTTGTTTCTTCATTTTTATTCTTTCCGTTTCTAGATGTGTTTTTGAAAAGAAAGCAAGAGGGTTTCATTGCAGTTAATCTTTCATTGAAAGACTTTATTCATCATCTGTCTTCAACTTCTCTTTCTAACAGCTTTTCTAAAAAACAAGGAATGAAAATTCTTAAATGTGGACAAAGGAAAATCAACTTGTAGTTACCATTTTTTATTACATTTGCAAACGAAAATAATTACCCTAATGAAGAAAATCTTTAACTGAGATCATGGAAATTGTTTTCTATGTCTTCTTAAAATATTATTCACTTAATTAAGATTAAATCTATTGTCTGGCAACATCATGATGCAGGATTCTGATATATGTGTTACGATTAAGTAACATTCATCTAGTTTGCCTATATGAATGCCATCTGCTTATAGGCAAATTTTCCTACATAAAATTGGTTGAAATACTTAGTGTTATTTAAACTCCCTCCATTCATGAGTCAAAACATTTGTTAAACATCTGCTACAAAGAAGATATGATGCTGTGATTTTTAAGTACACAAAGATGCTTTACATGCTGGCCTTCTTTCAAGCAGTTTATGACTAAAGTAATTATTAAAAATAAATAATCACATGAAGTAATAAGAGAGTATCAGTTCTGACAGTATAAACTGCCAGAAGATGGTGAGCTCACTGTGGGCTGCTGTGTCAGGGGAGGTTTTCTGGGATGTGCTTGATAAATGAGGTATTAATAAGCTATGGTACCAATGAGGTGGAGATATGTATAGGTATGTAAGGTATCTAGAAGGGAAAGAAACAGGGGGGAGAGTGCTGTAGGCAGAGGGATTGACACAGCCAAACATTGCAGAGTGTTGGAGTCGAGTGGAAGGGCAGTAGACAGGTCAGTCAACCTGGAGTAATGGGGAGCAAACAGAGGAAGACCAGACAGGACAGCACCAAAATGCCTGAGAACATGTCACTCAAACTAGAATTTTCAGCTGTGACTTCAGCAAGTCAGGATAAATAAATTCCTGTCCAAGTGCCAATTAACCCTGTTGCACCAGTAATTGATTCAAGTTTCAGTATCAAAGACTGGATGACTAAATGGTCTCTATTTTGTTCACCATACTTTAAAAAGAACAAATCAACACATTTTCTGTTCAAAGTGGGTCTACATATCAGCTAATATTAATGGTTCTCAGAGGAGACCCACTGTGTAGGTGAGAAAAAATGGCCTAATATAAACCCATAGATATACACATCCACATACCGATCCTTTTATGTATGCATATGTATATTTTGGACAAAGTTTATATAGGGGCTGCTGAAAATTTTGCTGTATGGTAAATAGCTCTTGCTTCACCACACCCAGGGTGAGGGTTTTATTCAATACGTATCTCCTCCTGTTATTTCCAGGAACCTTTCATTTGATGATGAAAATGAATGGACCAACTATGTTACAGTATTTTCATTTCTTATACATGTGCATGATCTTCAATCACACCTCTGGGTTATAATCTATAATTAACCTATGTTCATACTGCCTGTGAAAACCATCAAGGTTTTTTGTTTTCCCAGGTAAACTTTGCATACCACCAAGTTTCCCTAAACCCAGGAACATACATTAAAATAGTATATTTTTATAAAACAAATAGTAATTGTTTTAAAAGAATTCTTAATTTGTTGGTAGAACAAGTATATATAATCTTGCCTTTTACAATGTACTAGTGAGTAACATTATTTAAAGTCACTTGTCTGGTGAATTACTGAACATTTTGTAACAAATCATCCTTTCTAGGAAATAATTAATCATGAAGCATATTGATGATGGGTCTGGATTTTAGAAAATGGTAATTTATAGTATCAGCTCAGTTGTCTTGATGACCTTCAGTAGACTATATTAGTATTTTACTGATTCTTCCCTCTTCTTTGCCTTCCAACATACCAGAGAGCAATTCATATCCTTGCTAACCTTTGCAAATGATTTCCCCAAAGGTTTTCCTTCATCAATAACATGGAAAACTAACCCATTGTCATCATCTTTAAAAAAGTAATTAGCCATGAATAATTGTTCCTTCCACATAAGTCTCTAACTGAATTGATTTTCTTTTTTCTTTTCTTTGAGGGTAGATCTATTAATTGGGGCCCAGTTTGAGTGCCATCACCCTTTTTTCCCCATTTATTTATCTCTGCTTTTCTATGAATACCCTGGTTTACACTAGGCTTGTAGAGTTTAATGCTGTGCTAACATTTCCCTTGCTTTATTATACATTCTATTCCAAAGTAGAAGAATGGATTTTTCTATCCAGCTTTATTACATTCGATTTTGGAATATTTACTTACTGGGTAATTTTTATGGCAGCCCCTATGCAACATTTGTATGGGAAATGTTGTGCTTTCTTGATTAAAAATATCCCATGGGGTATTTTTTCCCTGGGATTTTTTTCTTAAAATTACATTTAAGCTGTGTAAAAGTAAAAAAAAAAAACTTTTTCACTGGACAGGAGTTGATCACCCTGTAACAAACTCTAGAGAATCACATCCAGTAATTGGAAGAGGGCCATGACAAAGGATACAGGAAAAATAAACAGACCATGCCTATATAAGTCCTGCTTCTAACACTCAGATGGGATTTTGTCTATGTGCTCTGCTAAGGAGCTTCCCTGGAAAATTATTCAAAAGCTTTGGCTGCTACAGGCGCCAAGAGGTTAGTTATGCCTTTGCTTGCTAGTCTCCATTAGTCACTGATTTGCTTCTGGGCACCATTTGAGGAATTAATTTTTATCTGCAAATCCTGGTAAGGTCAGACCCTGGTTATCTTGGCAGTAGTGTTTCTACTCACTCTAAAGGCAACTAAGGTTCACAAGGGAGGCTCCTTATATATGAGGAGAAGTCGGTGCTCTGTGCTTAAATGGGTAACCTTAATGTTGTGTGACTAGAATTTGGCAGTAAACAGGTATTTTATGTTCTGCCAAGATTTTACTATCAGATACATTCTCCTGTTAGCTATTTAATGAGGCAAGGTCGTTTTCCCCCTCTTGCTATATTGGAACATTGCTTAGATTTATGTCTGATTTGAAAGCAGCTGTTCCCAGTTGCTTCACGGTACTTAAAGTCTGAACTATGTCTGGTGTTAACAATTTGAAAAGCCTTTGAAGCTTGGATACTGATCCTATATGGTGCTGGTGGCTTGGTAAATATGCAGGTAAGCAAACAAATGAAAATAGTAAACAGTTCATTAGTAGAGTGTTGAAGGGCTGGAATACACTCTGAATTTGAAACCAACTCAGCCATAAAACCGCTCTGTTTTTTGGCAAAGGTAATCTCTCTCTGCTTCAATTTCCTGAATGAAAATATAGGGATTATATAGTTTCTAAACCTTGGCTTCCATGGAGAATGATAAAGATTGCTCATTGGAAGTGAGGTTACAAATCGAAGTGTTCCAGCATGTGAAAGGAAATGATACTAATTAAAACCATATATATTAGAAGAGGGTATTATTCCTTAGTAACCTAAAAATCTCCTTAATAATAAAAATGCAGATAAATTTGGCCTTTTGCTATTTTGGTCATCTGGTTAAATATGGTAACCTTTTCATTGTCCTGGAAACTTTTAAGAAGTTGAAGCAAAATATGGGTATAACAAACAACATTGGAAAAAGACAGTTTGGCAAACTGAACACATTGTTTGGGACTTTGTAGGCCAATGACTCTGATCTTGCTCCCTTTTAAAAAAAATCTCAGGGAAATAATAAAAGAAGAAAGAAAAAAATAAAGATAAGGCTGACATGTAGGTTCTGCATCTGAAATATGATTATCTTTCACATAATCTGGTTCTTGGAGATGGTCACTTTTACCCAGCCTACTGTGCTTGTCTGACACTTGGAAGTTCCCTAGATGTATTTGTTAATGCAGTAGGTATTTACTGAAGGGTTACTATATGCCAGGCAGGCACTGTGCTGGATCAACGAGATAGACAGGGTTCCTGATTTCATGGATCTTATATGCCTCATGATGAAATAAACAAAATAGAATAAATGAAAAACAAAGAATGACAAATTAAACTTTGAAAAAGGGACACATGAGGTGTCAAGGTAGATAATAGTGTGGGTCCCTACTTCCACTTGTGGTCCAAGAAGTCTGCACTGAGAAGGGGACATTTAGGCTGAGGCTCAAAGACAAGGAGAAGCCCTCCATGTAAAAGTTGGCAGAAGAGCACTTCATACTGGCATATGTACTGGCATATGAACATCCTGAGGTTAGAACAAAGAGAGAAACTGAGGCTAGAGAGGAGAGAGTGAGGAGAGGCCCTGGGAGCCAGTCCTGTTGGAAAGGATTCTGGATTTCATTCCGATGGCACTGGGAGCCTTTGAAGAGTTACAAGTTGAAGATTATATGATTTGATTTAGCTCTTGAATCTTGTTGCTGTGTGGAGGATGGACTGAGTGTTTTGCCTCCCAAAAAACTCTTTTTCCCTCTTCACTGCCACGGCCTGGTTCTGGCCACCATCACCTCTCACCACACTAGCAGCAACAGCCTCTTAACTGGTCTCTTCATATTCATTTAATCCATGCTCCACATTGCAGCTAGAGTTGCCTTTGCACAACACAAACTTGGTTGTGTTCCACTCCTGCTTAGAAACCTGCTGTGGCTCCCCATTTCTCCTGGCATAGTTTGCATCCTTTACTTCCCGATGGCTTGGCTCCTACCTGCCTCCCCAGCCTCAGCTGAGTAGGCTCTCATGCTGCTCTGGACTCACTCACACAAGGGTGTCTGCTCATTTCCTGACCTCGTGGGCATATTTCTCTCTACCTCTGTACCTTTGCACATCTTTTTCCTCTTTGTCTAAACATCTATCCCCTCACCTTCACAGCTACCAGATTGTCTACCTTGGTGGTTCTCCAGCTTCATATGCATCAGAATCAGTTTTTTAAATTTCCAAAATGGGAAAATTATATATATATATAATTATATACATATATATGTATATAATCATATAGACTTTAAAATTATATATAATTTTATATAATATATATAATTATATCATATATAATTATATATGTACTCTTTAAAGATTGTGAGGATTATATAGGTTAATTCCTGAAAAGTAAGACTAAAAGAAATGTGTTTCTTAAAGTACGTATCTACCTCCTCTATTGCCATCATAAAGTCTAGAGTGAGGATTTTGTAGTCAGACAGTGAGTAGCTGCCAAGCATATGATCTTGGCAACCTCAGAGATTAGAGATGATTGCGTGTTCTGAGGTGTGAAATATTGGCCAGGACTCAGAAAGCTCATTCTAACTCTCACTAGTGTCATCTCTCTGTGTATGATGGAATGGGCACAGTACTCTGGAATGTTTATCATTATGCATTTTTCTATCTCTGATATGCTGTTATTTCAAACTATTTGAATGACTGTAAACAGTGGACTTAGTTTTAACTTAACCAGTGGAGTAGAATATGGAGAGATTGAAACTTCCCCAGAAGGACAAATAACCTGCCTGGACCTCAGGGTGACCAAGGTCAGGTCTAGGCATCTGGTCTGTCTGTAGTCTGTGAAGCCCAGAACTCCAGGCCAGAATCCAGGGTCTTGACTGTAGCTTGTTCTCCCTGGCTTTGGGTGAGCCTCTTTATCTTGGGAGGGTTTACACACTCAATGGCCAATCTCTGTTGTCATTTCTGTGACTGTGCACATGCTCATGTCCCATTTTTGTTTAGATAGCGCCAATTTTTCCTTCAAGACTGGCCCAGTTGTCCTCAGTCCAGAAAGCCTTCCAAACAGTCTGGGTACTTAGGCCCCATGTGTTTCCCATTGCAACCTGGGCTTCCTTCATTTTGAAAACTGATTATTATGGGTTGTAACTGTTGAGAGTCAGTGTCCTCTACATTTCTGTCACCCTCCCTAGAGTATAGGCAACTAGAGAGTGTCAACACTTTGTATTCCCATTGCTTAGGGAAGACTGGACATTCAGAATAAGCTTATTGACTATGTCAAGGTGTCCGAGCAGGTGTCTGCTGTGATGGAGGGGTAGTGCATCAGGTGGCACCAGGTACCCCACTGGCACAGGAAACCAGAAAATTAGAAGCTAATTAACAAAGGGGATTTAGGGAAGGAATATAGCATTAGAAATAAACATGAACCTACTTTAGAAAATTACTTAGAACCAGTATATTTAGAACAACTTTATTTATACAGATCTGAAGGAGGCATATGCCTGATACAAGTTGTAGGCTTCAGCACACTTTATATTACACTCTGAGTCCTTCACAGGTCATGACCACACAATCCTAATTGTGCAGTGCATTTTGGTAGCCATAGACAGAAAACCTACTTGTAGAACACTTTTTGACACTTCTTCTTACTATAGGTCACCCTTCCCTTATGCAACATATACTGATTAAATAGGCACTACAGACAAGGACAAACGAGAATACTAGTAGAAACTATCAAACCTGGCAATGCAATTGAAATGTTAACTCCCAGGTATCTACTTAGCAGAGTAAAGCATTCTGTTCCGGCCGGCACAGTGAGGCAGTTATTTGGCATGCTAATTGTTCATATCCCCTTTGAAGAACAGAATATTTGTCTGGCAGGCTGCCAACTGACAACTTAGGATACAGAATATTGCTACTGGAGGCACAGGATAAGGATCAGACTTTTCTTCCTGCCAACCAGTTTTTAGTCAACTAACCTTGGAGGCTGAGGTGTCTCCAACCCATCGGTGCCTGCAATCCCAGGCAGCCGTTCTATCTTTGGCCAGACCTGTTGGCACTTCAACACATGCATGCAGCTCAGCCCAGAATGTGTTCTGCATTGATTTTATATTTTGCAGATCAAATTTCATGTGCTCAGAAAATGAACTTGGAGGAAGTCACACCTAAACTCGCCTGGTAGACTCAACTTTCAATTTTTTTTCTGAACTATGAACCAAGTCCCATCTCCAAAGAATAATTATAAATAAGAAAAGGTATAATTTTTTTAAGGTTGTGAACCTCTAGACTGCTGGCCTAAGTCTGTGATATTCTCTTTTCTCTCTGAAGTCCAAGAACCACCCTCCTGGCCTCGGTACTCTCCTCCTTGTGCGGTACTTGCCTCCTTCAATTGATGAGATATCATTAAGGGTGTGTATCATTTCCTAATAACCTCCAAAACACTTAAACACATTGAGGCTAGACTACAGATATTCAGATAGAAATTTTTAGACAGAAAGTGTAGACCACGTTTTGAAGTAGAAATGTTCACTTTGAGATATTCTAATGTACAAGAAAGAACAAAACTGTTGAACTCAATTATATACTTAATGAATTATGTATACTAAGGCAGTATGTATTTAATTTCTCAACTTTGTCCCATTGCTAATATTTTCCTTATTTTTAACTCTATTGTTTATTATTAGGTGATATTTTGAAATGTGTATCTCAGAGACCTCTGATCATCACCCTTTATGCAATATCTTTTTAGGGTCTTTTTAAAAAATAAATATGATGTATTTTTATTTCCAACTGAAAGGTACATATAAAGTCTTAGAAGACAATGAAATTGAGCAACTTCATCCAATTTACAGTTGGTTGGAAGATTATATATATCTATTTACCTATTATGTGCCTCTATATATAATCTTTAGACACATATATATAAAGGATTAAGGACACTGTCAAGCTCCATTATTTCCATTTCATCCTAAGTCATTTCATCATAAGCTAATGATTAATGGTAACAAATGATCTTGCTGAAGGTATCTATCAATTGTGCAGGGCAGACATTTGGAAACTTGTGAATGGAATCTATAGAGCCTAATCTGGAAGATACAAAGGACACAAAAACTACAAAAGAAGGATCAGATGGCCATTGCAACATATTAGAAGTGGTAGAAAAATCTTGAGTCTGGAAAGAGTATAAAAAATAAAGCTCTCCTCAAATACCTTGTGAAATTGTTTTGTCAACCTTTGGTTCAGTTCTTCATAAGTACCAATTATTGTTAATAATTTATCAAATTTTCCATGTGGCAAAACAGGGATTTATGGATAAAAAATTTATTACAGATCATTTTCAATGACTGATAAATGTTAAGCCTAGACAACAACAATGAAGGAAAGCACAGGTCCTGAGATGGAATGTGAAGGACTGCTAGTGTTTAAATGTGGTAACGAAAACAGAGAAAAGTGGACCTTAAGAAACAGAGATATCCAGGAATAAAATGAAAGTCAGTGGTAATATTGTACAAATTATTACATGATAAAAATAACACACAAGTAGAGACTGTTTTAATTTTGATATGTTCTAGAGTACAGTTTTGTGGTGGGGTGAAGCTCAGGAAGTTTGGGAATGTGTGTTACATCCATGTCTACAATATAAGAATAATATTGACAAGACTGCGTCAAAGTGATTGTGTCAAAATAGCTGTCTACATCTGCCTGGAAAAAAAAACTGCACCAGAATGGCTGTTTCAAAAGGTCGAAACAAAGCTTTCTGCTTGTGAACATCACGGTGAAATCACCGTATGTTTCATGTCTCCCAGACTACATCACTGATTACTGTCAGCTTCCACATGGAACTAGCAGGGTGAGAACTCACCTCTGTCACTTATCCTGGCTGTTCATGGATGGATGTGTAAGTAAGAGACCCAAAGTGGACACCAGATATTTATGATTCTTCTTGAAATATAAGATTTTCCTTTATGATTCATTTATTTGCTTTTGTTATAGGTGCTTTTGGTTTTCTATATATGGAATACTGAACATTTTACAAAACTCTCCTCCCAGTAGTGGAGAGGTACGTACAGAATAAAAGGTCATCCCATGAGCTTCACGTTTCCTCCTAGAATTATGAAAGAACCTGCCCTTCACTATTCACTTAGCCATCTTTTAAGAAGCTTGGATTGGATAGTCACTAGAACCATTCATGAATATTCTGGTTCTTCCCCTTCCAGGGACATGGTAGAATTGCACTCCCCCATTCTGCCTTTGTGGGTGGGCTTGGCTATGTGACTTTCTTTTTCCAATAAAATGTGAACAGAAATGATATGCGGAGCTTCCCTTTTTTGTTTTGGAATGAAGGCTTGAGATGGTTCCTCTTGTCACTTGGATCTCTGACAACACAAGGCAGAGCTCCCACTGTAACAGTGGGAAATTGGAATAGTGTAACCTACCCTAACATTCTTTTGATGTTGTTTCTGTAAGTGCTGACTCTAATATGTGGCCTGTAGATGATGAACAGCATGTTTGTATAAGGATCCTAGGAACTAACTTAAAAAGATACAGACTCCCACCTTCAGGCACCCCAGCTCTGGGAGATTTGCTGACCTCTGACCATTGAGCCACGATTATGTAAAGTTGGTATGACATGAATCCAGGAGGACTAAATCAGATTGACGCACACCAGACCATCACTTGCTTTATCAGAATGGACTGTGCTTGTCTGCATGTAGAGAACTTTTCAACCTCTTCCCTTGATCTCTTTGTTCTGATTCCCATCTCTCTCCTTATAAAAACCTCTGCCTGCTCTGAGATGTGGAAATGGGCTTCGAGACAAGAATTCCCCATTTTCCACATGGCAGGCATCTGAATAAACTACTTTCCTTTATATCAGCACCTGCCTCTTGAGTACTGGCTTTCACAGTGGCAGGCAGTTGGAGCTGCATTTGGTTACCACTGTCACCTTACATCAGGCATTAGCATGACTGAGGAGTAAACTTTGTTGTGTTAAAGCCACTGAGATCTGTGAGCCTAATGCACCCTATAGGTGTATTGGAAAAGAGCAGTTGTTCAGTATACCAGTGCATATGTGATTCTATATTCTTCCCATGAACACTGTAAATTTGAAATTAGATATTGGTTTTATTTTATCATAATAAAGGTCCTCAAAACAGAAAGTCAAAAAACTGTAACATCTTCAATTTTTTGTTCCTGATAAATTATTACTGGTTGACTAAACATCATGTAAATCTGTTAAGGACTAATTATTTGTTAGTTTGAAAGTTATAATTAGAGCAATAACTCAAACTAATAAGTATTAGGGTTGCATTGCAAATGGTTCAATGGCAAACTTTGTGAGCAGGTGACAATGGATGATTAAAAAGAAATCTAGGGCTATTGCACCAGAAAGTAGAATTTGTTATCTCATTTTGACAAGTGCAGTTTAGCTTTAATTGCTCGTGATAACAATCTGTAAGGAGAGAAGAGAGTGGAAAGGTACTGGGATTCACCTTGGAAAGGTGATCCCAAAACACTTCAAGACTTCACGCTGTTTAGAGTCTGCTGAGAAACGAGGTGTGACATTGCCAAGTTTCCATGTGAAAATGATTATGTTTGTGGATTGTGAAAGAATGAACCTAAATTATTCTATTGTATATTCTAGTTGATTGACACGCAGATTTGCCTAATCAAGGATGTGTACTGCCATTAATTGTCTTCTATTTTTCAATTTTCAGAAAAACTACTTCATGATTTAAACTTTTTTTCCCCCAGCGGAAATCCCTCACATGCTCTGTGCTCATTTATATTCATCTGTTACAGTCTGGTTGTGATCCAGAGTTTTCTGACTGATGAGATATGTATGGTTTATTTCAAACCAGTGCAAACTCCAGCATTCTCCCAGTCTTTGTGTTTTTTTATGTGCAATATTATGAGGTTTCACAACTTCTCTGGGAAATGTGGTTTTTACTGAATAAAAGAAGGTTAGTTGAATCTTAAAAAATGTAAATACCACCTTACAACTAGTTACCATCATATACCAAAGAAATTACCTACCTGTCTTATCTAGCCCAGAATAAAAAGAAAAATGCAAAATAAGAAATTAGAAAATGAATTATCCATTAAACTTGGTATCAAAACCTTCCTAAATATCTTGAGGTATAGCCTTAGATTTTTTGTTGTTGCCTTAAAAGTATTTTTCACATCTATCTCATATACTTTTCCAAAACAAGTAGACTTAATTATTTATGATAATGTGAAAGTTTGCATAAGTATTATGTACTAAAAAGAAGGATACTCCCAGAAAGCAATTGTATATAGTTTTCTACCTTTTCTTCTATTCTGTTACTTTGAATTCCAGTGATACAATCTCTCTTTAAACTTCTCACAAGATTACTTTGCATTACTTCTTATTTGTTCCTTGAAAATCTTCTGCAGATGAAAAGTTATTTACTATAGACCTTACACTCACAAAAACTTAATAGGAAAAGTACTTATAGGCAGTACAGTGGTATCTGTCAGAAAGCAATAATTTGGTTTCAAAGATCTGTCTGATTTTTACTTTTCCTTACACTCTGCCAACTGATAAAAATATCAAGCAACTCAAATGGACAAAAAGCCAATGCCTATAGGAACTTGTATAGAGGTTCTCAGTCATATTTCTCTACGTGGTTGTTTCTAAGACTGGGGAGTCACACGTGACTGGGGGTGCTAGGACAGAACAATATTCCAGCAGTTCTGAAAGGAAGATGTGTGGTTCCAATGGCTCCTCAGGTCACTCTGATACAGGTTTGTGGTAAAGAGCAGATGTGGGTTCTCTTTCTCCCCTTGAGAATCATTGCCCTGATTTTGATGGAGAAAATATTTTAATAGCATGTGTTGAGGAGAAAATTAGATAACTTCTAGATTCTCCTTACCTTTTAAAATTATATTTTATTGATTATGCTATTACAGTTGTCCCAATTTTTTCTTTTACCCTCTTCTATATAATACCCCTCCAACTCCTTCAGGCAATCCCCTCACAATGGTTAATGTCCATGGGTCATATTTGTAAGTTCTTTGGATATTCCCTTTCATATAATGTACTTTATATCTCCATGGCTATTTGGTAACTACCTATTTGTACTTCTTAATCCCCTCACCAATTCACCATTCCCCCGGGCCCCCTTCCAATCTGGCAACCATCAAAATGCTTCTCGTATTCAGGATTTTGTCTCTGTTTTTGTTTGCTTAGTTTGTTTTTTAGATTCAGTTGTTGGTAGGTATATATTTATTACCATTTTATTGTTCATAGTTTTGATATTCTTTTTCTCAATTAAGTACTTTGAACATTTCATATAATAATAGTTAGGGGATAATGAACTTCTTTAGTTTTTTCTTGTCTGGGAAGCTATTTATCTGCCCTTTAATTCTAAATGAATAGAGTAAATGCATAGCTTTGCTGAATAGAGCAATCTTGGCTGTAGCTGCTTTTCATGACTTTTAATTTCTTGTCAATTGCTTCTAGCCTGCAAAGTTTCTTTTGAGAAATCAGCTGATAGTCTTATGGGAACTCCCCTGTGGGTAACAAACTTCTTTTCTCTTACTGCTTTTAAGATTCCCCCTTTATTGTTAACCTTTGGCATTTTAATTATGATATGTCTTGGAGTGGGGCTCTTTGTATCCATCTTATTTGGGATTCTGTGTCCTTCCTGGACTTCCATATCTATTTCCTTCACCAAATTAGGGAAGGTTTCTTTCATTATTTTTTCAAATAGGTTTCTAATTTCTTTCTCTTTCTCTTTTCCTTCTGACACCCCTCTGATGCCAATGTTGGAAAGGTGGAAGTAGTTTTGTAGGCTATCCTCATTATTTTGGGTTCTTTTTTCTTGTTCTAACTGGTTGATTTTTGCTTCCTTATGTTCTAGATCATTGATTTGATTCTTGGCTTCATTCACTCTACTGTTGTTTCCCTGTACATTGTTCTTAATTTCAATTAGTGTATCCTACATTTCTGACTGGATATTTTTATGTTGAAGGCCTCACTAAGTTCTCTGAGCATCCTTATAACCATCTTTATAAAGTTTTGAACTTTATATCTGATAGATTGCTTACCTCCAGTTTGTTTAGTTCTTTTCTTGTAATTTTAATCTGTTTTTTCATTTTGGGCCATGTTTCTTTGTCTCTTCATTTTGGCAGCCTCCCTGTGTTTGTTTCTATGTATCAGGCAGAACTTCTTTGACTCCATGTCTTGGTAGCATGGCCTACTGTAGCATGTGTCCTGTAGGGTCAAGTGGCACAGCCTCCCTTATCACCCAAGCTGGGTACTCTAGGTGTGCCCTTCATGTGGACTGAGTACACCCTCCTTTTGCAGTTGAGCCTTGGTTGCTATTGGAAGGTCAATGGAAGAGACTGATCCAGGCCAGTCAGCTGCAAGGACTGGATGTGACCACAGACTATTAACTTCCACCCTCTGTGGAGGATCAGCTGTGTAGAGACAGGGTGGTAGTCCTCTGACATGGTCTATAGCTATTCACTGGGTTCACAGGCCCTGGGATTTTCAGGGTGGTGCAGACCCTGGTCAGTCCCTGCTTGTGTTTTGTCCAGGGCCACCCTGCATGAGCTATAAAGCACCCTGAGATGGTTGCTACTTGTTCTGGGCTTGGAGGTTCCCAGGTGAAGCCAAGCTGGGAATCTAGGCTGGCTGTTGATTGCACCAGGCCTGAGGCCACTTAGCAAGAAGTCCAGGGGCTGGGGGCTTGGTGCTTACTAAGCCAAGCTGTTGCTTGTTTTATAGGGTTTAGGAAGTGTAATGCATGAGCAAAGATCAGCTATTCATGTCTAGGGTGGGCCCATCAGTTTGGTAGGATGGAGCTTCAGGAGATATTCAGGGTGGAGCAAACAGTGTTAGCCAGGTTGATTGAGTCTCAGTTATGGCACCCTCCTGCTGGCTGTGTGGCTGTGTGGGTGGAGGGTTCAAAAAAAGGGACAATGGCCTCTGCTCCCTTTTTGTCTGGGAGAAAGCTATCCCCCAGCTCTTGCCTTGATGCCAGACACTTCATTTTCTCCCTGTATGCCACTGGTGCCTTTCAAGCTGCTGCCCTGGTGCTGGAGCTCAGAGGGAGTATGTCTGAGTAAGTCTCTGTGTGGATTCGTTAAGGGAAACTGCTTGGGACTTCAGAAGTTTCTTCTGCCAACTCAATCTCTGCTGGTTTTTGCAGCTAGAAGTTATAGGGAGTTATCTTCTCGTCATTGGAACCCTGGGCTGGAGGGCCTCGTGTGGAGCTGGGACTCCTTGGTCCTAACATATCTCTCCAGAATTTTTGTCCACCACATGTGGATGTTGGAACAGCCCATTCTGCATCTCTACCCCTCCTACCAGTCTGGATGGATGCAGTTTCTTTAATTCCATACTTGTCAGACTTTCATTAAATTTAACTTCTGATTGTTCTGAGTGATGGTTATTCTATATTTTAGTTGTAATTTTGATGTGGTTTGGTGAGAAGGTCAGCTGTGTTTACCTTTGCCTCAATCTTGACCATTAAATTGTCTTTAAAGTGAAATATTTTAGGTACATTTTGTAAGGTTTTTGAGTTTCATATAGCATATTCTTTGGATCCATTTTTGTTTGTCAAGAGTATTCACAAAAGTTCTGGATCACCAATAAGATTGTCAGGAAGGGACCCTGTACTCTGTCAATCTTAAATAAATAGGCCCCCATTTTTTTTGTGCTATACAGAACAGCATAGAAGAAATGGGCATATAAAAGTAATTTCCAAGGGTTCTGACAAGTCTTTGGTAGTTCTTGATGGCACTCTCTCTACTTGGCCTATGTCATTTATGAGTTGCTCAGGTGGGGGCCCTTCAAATTTCTGGGTTTACTAATTAGTGGCAACAAATAAGTCTGTGCATGAAACTTTTCCAGTTTTCCTGTTTGTTTTTTTTAAGGAATTTTTTTTTGCATCATTTCTGAGTCCCTTGTCTAATACATCTTCTTGCTGTCCTCCTCCTCCTCAGCATTTATGGACCTTAATATTATATGGCCTCTATCTATGACCTTGACTTTTTCTGCCTTCATGCTTCCTAACTTCCTAATATGTTCACTGCATTCCAGAGAAATATTTCTTGAGAGTTTTGGTTCCTCCTTTGACTCAAAGCCTTGTGCATGATCCTCCTCTTGTCTGGTTGTGCCTCAAGCTTCCACAAAACCTGCAATAATTGCTACATCTGGAGAGGCTTCCCAATTTGGTGAATAGCACCATGATCTACCATGTTGCCTGAAACAAAAACATAGGGGTTATTTTTTATTTCTTATTCTTCTTCCTCCTACCATCTACCCAACAGCAACTCTGTCAATCCTATTACCAGATATATTTCTCGTATTCTTACAGCTCACCATCTCCCCAGTGACTACTCTAAGCCACTGCTTATTCTGGTTGCCAAAAGCAAACCCCTAACTGGTCTTCCTATTTCCACATACGACCTACACAAAACATTCCTCACTCAGCAGCCAGTGTAATCTTGTAAAGGTATAAATTAGATCATATCACCACAGCTTAAAACACTACAGTGGCTTCCAGTGACTCTAGCAGTAAGGGCTCTGGTACCTCCTCAATATTACCTCCTACTTTTTTCTTTGCTCATTATATTCCTGATTCACAGGCCTTCCTTCTTTTCCTTGAACAAATGAAGCATATTCTATTTGTTATTTCATCTGGGTGGAGTCCACTTAGCCCCAAATCTCTGCTTCTTAAAATTCAGATCTAATCTCAAATATCACTTCCTTAGAGAGGATATCCTCAATCACCAGGCATAAAATAATCTCTTCTTCTCTCCCTGTCAGTTTATATCTGTTAGTATGTTTTGTTTTCACTGGTATTGTTATTTATTATCATTTGTTTATTGTCTAGCTTCCCCCAGCCCACTAAAAAGGATAATATCGTTCCTGTTAACCACTCACTGGATCCTTAGTGCCAAGATCAAGTCCAGCCTATAGCTATTGGTTGTCTAAGAAAAGTCTGAAATGCTACTTCCTTCATGAATGTCCCTAGTTTTAGCTCCTCTTATGGTATCTATCTTGCATTTACATACTTGTTTCTCTTGTAAGAGTGGCAGCTTTTCAAAGGCCTCTGCTCTATTCAACTTTTTATCCTCCAGAGTACTATTGGTGGGGTACATGCTTAGTATATATATTTACTGAATTCAATTATTCTATTTTTTGTTGTTAAAGGAAATTGAGTAACAAATTTAAGTAGTGCTGTTTAGTACCCAAGAGAAATAGAAAAATTAGCAATGCCTTAAACAGTTACTACATAGTGTGTTTATCTTCAGGTTTTAATCTAAAATATACCGTATTTCCAGATTTCTCTGTTCAAGAGCTCACTCTACAGAATCTGCTAACAGTTGATTGGTTCAAAAGGAAGGGAAGTGGAACTGGCAAATCAGTGCACAAAGGAAAATGGCTCATGTCCTCAAAGGTTTGTTCAGTACCTACTGTGTCATGGATTCATGAAACTATATATAGGAGAGGGTATGGGTTGGAAGTGTTAGGAAGAAAGATAGCAGTTTTTAAGTAGAGGGGAAAGAAGCAAGCAGGGAAAAAAAGGATGATGAAAAGGAGATGATGTTCGAAATTCAACTCTTGAGTCAGAATAAGGAGGATATAGAAAAATGTTTCTGCATCTCTTCAGTGGTATTGGTTACTGTGCTCTCTGCAGCAGGTAAAGAAAAGACACTCTCAACCCTCTGTAATGTGTAAATTACCTTTAGTCACTCTCCCCAGGAAAGTAAGACATGTCAGCTTGGAAGTTGTTAGGCTGCCAATCCTATTGTCAGGCAACCAGGACATTTGAATTCAGATGTGCTGATATTCCATTTGGGGGTTTTCTGCCACAAATCCCTAACATTTGGAGAGACCTCTGGATAGAGAATAAGTAAGCTTGACATGTCAAATTTCTTTTCAGTTATATTTTAAACAGCTCTCCTCAAAGAATCCCAAAAACAAGTTACAAATTGAGGTACTCAAGAAGGCTGGGGACAGGTGAGAGGGAAGATAGGCAGTTTTTTCAGGAAGTACAACAGTTATGTACTTTAATAGCAGAGTAATTCTTTCATTTTTATTCATCTGACAACTACTAGTGGCAAGGCAAGGTATTACAATGCTTTAAAATTTAGACTTGGAGTTGGAAGTCTTGGTTCAAATTCTGGTTGGGTTACCGTTTGTGATTGTTACTTTTATGTGTCACTTGGCTAGGCTAAGTTATTCAATCATACATGAAGAAGTAGGCATTGTTGTGAAGGTATTTTGGAAATGTAGTTGACACCTGCAGTCAGTTGACTTCATATAAAGGAGATTATCTTTGATAATCTGGGTGGATCTCACCTAATCAGTGAAAGGATTTAAGAGCAAAGTTTTCCACATGAAGAAGAAATTGCAGTTCTGGGCTTAGGCATTAGCTCCTGGCCTAAGAGTTTCCAGCCTGCCTCTGGCTTGCCTTCTTACAGCTTTACAGATTTCAGACTTGCTTAGCCAGACTTCACAATGCAGGGACAATTCATATACATAATAGGGGAACCCCCCAAAACAGAATTTATTTATAAAAATTGTGTATTTATTCTTACATATTTAAACTTCAGTTTAAATATGCTTCAGTCACCCTCAAAGTACTGTCAATTTGATTCAATACACCTATTGAAATGTTTTTTTCCATTGCTCAAAACAGTTTTTGAACTCATGAATTTTGATGCTTTAGTGCTTCTGCCATTTTTTGTTTCACATCAGCAAAACATTTCACTTTGTGGACTTTTTTCACCCAAGGGGAAAAAAAGGCACTCTGAGTAAGATTGGGTGAATAGGGAGGGTAGGGCATAGTGATCATGTTGATTGTGGTCAAAAACTGCCAAACACTCAGTGCAGTGTGGGCAGTTGCTTTCATAAATCATCCATCATGAAGTAGGCAAAACCGCTGAAAGAGTCTTCAAAAAAAATTCACTGGTGCTGAACGCAGCCTCTCACAATAATACCAGCTGGTACACTGATACAGATGGGTTTTTTGAACACTCATCTAGCAGGGGAAGCCTGTACTACAAGAGGCCTGCACTCCAGAAGATAATTCCAGGTTTTTTTGAGGTGTGTGTGTGTGCATATAGCTTTCATATACATATATATACATGTATACACATATATACACATATGTGTACATATGTACACACACATATAATTTTGTCTCTCTGATAGAATCCTGGCTGATATACCTAGTAACTGAGTTGCTCTTGGGAAAGTACCTTAAACTCTATGTGCCTCAGTTTCTTCATCTATGAAATAAGGATATCACTAGTGTCAATCTTATAAGCTGTGATGAGGATTAAGTGAGTTAATAAATGTAAGCTTCTTAGACAGGGGACTGTACATATTAAATGTTCTTCTTAATTATTAAGCACCCACTTTTTGCTTATGGTAGTTGAGAGTGAGAAGTCAGGAAGATGACATGTTTGATATTGAGAAACATGCCATTCCTCAGAGGGTCATAATCACAAGTAACCCTAGTACTCATTAATAATTAGGGAAAATTTGGGTTACAATGCTAATAAGACTACTAAATATTACCTGAGGATAGGCAGTACTATGTGTTAAGAATGGCACAATTTCACTTGTTCTTTTTAAAAATTTCTTCCTTTATTCACGTTCTATTTCAGTTAACAAACATTCATTGAGCTCCTATTATATATAGCATAGTTCTAGATGCTAAAGATAAAGTATAAAATTGGGTCTCTATATCTGTAATATATATTCTAGCAGGCACTACAAAAATACATAGGTTAAAAATTATGTAATACAATTCAAGGCACAGGTGAGTTATATGAAGAAAGATAAAGCAGGTAAAAATGGTCAGGGCAGGTCTGGTGACAGGCTGGGACCTGAATCAGGAGAAGCAGCAACTTTGCAAATATCTTGGGAAAGATGAGTTCAAGTAGAGAAAACAGCAACTTGTCAAAAGCCTTAGGTTAGAATCAATGATATGAAGAAGACCATTGGGACAGTAACAGAGTGAACAATCGGAAAAATAGTAAGGGAATGAAGTTGGAAAGGGAAGCGGAGCCCAGATTTTACAAGGTCTATAGGCCATCAGGAGGAATTCTATTTAATTTTAAGTGTGATAGGAATATGTTGATGCATTTTGAGTAGGGAATGCAGACATTGTAGATGCTGGGTGAAATATGGGCTCTGGTGGTGAAGGAAGTGGAGAAAGGCATGGAATCAGGAGACTGCACAAGATACTGTTAAAGTAGAATAGGTGAGGGATGATAATGGCTGCCACACAAGTGGTAGAGGGGGAGGAGACAAGTGGATGATAATCAAGAAGTATTTTGTGGACTTCCGCCAAGATGGAGGCATAGGTGGAGACGCCGTGCTTTCTCACACAACCAAGTTTAGAGTCAACTAAATATTAGCAACAGAAAACATAGCCAGAACACAGAAAATTGAACTTTTCAGAAGTCTGATAACAACAAATTCTTCAGCCTCACTGGTAAGAGGGGGTGAGACCAGCAGCTGGCAGAGCGGGGTTGCACAGGAAAACTCGGTCAGATGGACTCGGTCAGACGGACTCGGGTGCGTGGAACCCAGGCACAGGGTTGCAACGGGTGGACCTAGTGAGAGACCCAGCGAGCAACAGCGGGGAACCAGAGAGGGAACAGGGCTGAGATTTGACTGTGGTCATGTGCAGATAGACCAGCGAGAGAGTGGGCGGTTAGACGGAACCCAGCAGGCCCCAGCAGTGAGTGGCAGCAGAGGGCACTGCCATTTCCCCGCTCTGACCCTGCCTCCACATACAGCATCATAACCCAGTGACCTGAGTGGCCCTGCCCCGGTGAACCACCTAAGCTTCTGCTCCTCACCCACTGGCGTGAAACAGCAGAGGGGGTTGCCATTTCCCCTCTCTGACCACGCCCCCACATACAGCATCACAACCCAGCAACCTGGGAGTCCAAGGCTCCACTCCTCATACTTAACGGGCGTGAACAGACCAAAAATGGCTCAAGAAGATCTCAAAGCCCCAGAGCCTATAAATCTAAGTGATGAAGAAATAGCAAAACTCTCAGACGCACAGTTTAAAACACTGGTGATCAGGATCCTCACAGAACTGGTTGATTATAGCCACAAATTAGACAAACATATGAAGGCGAAACTAATTGAAATGAATGGAATTGCACAGGAAACCAATAGCAATGAAAAGAAAACTGGGACTCAAATCAATGGAGTGGACCAGAAGAGAGCAACTAATTGCCAAACAGAAAAGAGTGAAGAAGCAAGAATTCGAAAAAATGAGGAGAGTCTTAGGAACCTCCAGGACATCTTTAAACGCTCCAACATCCGAATTATAGGGGTACTAGAAGGGGGAAAGGAACAGCCACCAGTGGAAAACTAATTTGAACAAATAATAAAGGAGAATTTCCCCAATCTGGCAAAGGAAATAGACTTCCAGGAAATCCAGGAAGCTCAGAGAGTCCCAAAGAAGTTGAATCCAAGAAGGAACACACCAAGGCACATCATTACATTAGCCAAGATTAAAATGAAGGAGAGAATCCTAGAAGCAGCAAGAGATAAGGGGACAGTCACCTACAAAGGAGTTCCCATCAGACTGTCAGCAGACTTCTCAAAAGAGACCTTACAGGCAAGAAGGGGCTGGAAAGAGGTATTCCAAGTAATGAAATCCAAAGACCTACAACCAAGATTGCTCTATTCAGCAAAACTTTCATTTAGAATGGAAGGACAGATAAAGTGCTTCTCAGATAAGATCAAATTCGAGGAGTTCATCATCACCAAGCCCTTATTACATGAAATGTTAAAGGGACTTATCTAAGAAAAAGAAGATAAAAAACATGAACAGTGAAAGGACAGCAAACTCACAGTTATTAACAACCACACCTAAAACAAAATCAAATTAAAAGGACAGCTAGATCAGGAGTGGAAACATAGAAATGAAGATCTCAAGGAGGGTTAGCAACAGGGGAGTGGGAGGAGGAGAAGAGGGGAGAAGGTACAGAAAATAAGTAGCATAGATGGTAGATAGAAAATAGATGGGGGGGGCAAGGATAGTATGGGAAATATAGACTCTAAAGAACTTGAGACACATGGTCATAAACTAAAGGGGGGGATAATGGTGGAGACGGAGGCGTAAGGTGGAGGGGAATGAAGGGGGGAATAGAACAACTGTAATGGCATAATCAATAAAAATAAAATAAAATAAAATTTAAAGAAAGAAGTATTTTGTGGATAAAGATGTAAGATAGAGCCTGAAATTAAGATGCAATTACTGCCTTGACATCTTTGAGTTTCACAGGGCCCCAACATCCTAAGTATGAGTTCCCTATTATTGCCTGTTGTGCTTCTCACCCAGAGGCAAAGGCTTCCCACTTGGACAGTTCCTGCATCAGTTGGACCACCTGTAATTCATTGAGTTCTCAATCTAACAAGTTTCACTTCCTTGCCTGCCTGTGAAATTATTCAAAGAAGCCAATCACATCTTCCCATTGGAACCAAGACCTACTGAATGCTCTTGCTATTATAGAGCTTGTCCCCACAGCCCTTGCTTGTTCACTCTGTTTCTGAGTGGAACCCCCTTGTAGCCCAGCACGGCATATGCTGTCCTTTTGCCATCGGCTGTTGAGTATGTATGACTAATGAACCACTTCCAGTTTCATCTGTCCAGTGTTGGGTGTCATGTGTTTGGATATCTTACTACTTAAGGCAAGGGATCCCTGGCCAAAAAATAACTGTATCTGCACCTTTTGCAAACTCTTGGACTATTGTTAGAGTGTTGTCCCATTAGGGGTAAAGGACTCTGGGAATCTTTTGCCCAGTAGACACCCAAAATACAAACTAAAGCAACTGATATCTGTATAAATACTAAGACAAGATTTTACCAGGACAATCCTTGTAACTAAATGTGGTTTTGGCTGCCTGCTGCAATGAAAGCCAAACTGGTGAGACAGGTGCTAGTGAGAAGGAAAGTGGTTTACTCAAGTGCTGGCCTCCTGAGCAGAGGAGGACTGTTCCTATCTCCCCATCTCAGTGCAGGCAGAGGTTTTTATAAAGAGGGAGAGGGGAACAAAGAACTAAGATTCAAGGGAAGGGGAGTTGAGAGTTCTCTGTTCAGGGGAGTACCTGCAAATCAACACAGTGTGTTCAGGAAACTGGTTGAAGGGCAGCAAATTTCCCAGAACTGAAACTTCCAAAGTTTGGAGTCTGTCTTCCCTGAAGCCAGTTCCTAGAATTCTCAAGCAAACAGGCCACTTATCTGTAGTCACACATCAGCCAGGGTCAGCATCCACATAATGTCTAAAGAATGATGGGGTAGGGTATAATTCCCCACTGTCACATCCTTACCCTCTTTGGAGTATTCCCAGCATTACTGAGTATGACTAAATCATTAAATTTACTTCTTAAAATAAACAGTGCTAAGCTATTGAAGCAGGCATTCAATGGAATGCTCACATCCCCTGTAGACAGAGGTATTTGTTTTAATTGAGAGGCCTAACAGGCTCCTTAAAAAGTTAATATTTAAGTTACAAATTGGCAAGTGAATCTCCTAATGGGTGTCACTATTGCCATAGGCATTGATTAATCTAAATTTACACATCTTTACACTGATGCCACATAGGTTCCTTAGTTGTTTATGTTGGTCACAGAGGAGGTTATCTCTCAAGTTCATGCTTTTGACAACCACCCCATTCAGTGGTCCTCTCTTTCTTGATCAAATACCTGTGATGCTTCTGAGGGAGGCACTTCTCTTACTCCATGAAAATCTCAGTCATTACCAATGTTTAAGTGAATGACAAGATATGAAAATGTTGATTGGGAGGTAAAGGCTGAAATTAAGATGAATAGTAAGTGCTACCTTGACATCTTTGAGCTTCACAGGGTTCTCCTACTTGTTGTTCTGCTTTTGCCAGATACTCTTTTCACTGTGATAATCCCCACATCAGTTGCACCAATATTTGAACTGAGCCTCGTTTAAAGCATTCCCATAGCTAGTGAAATTGGAATTGTACATTCTAGCAGAATAAAATGGCAAACCAAGAAAGAAAGTTAGAGAAGCCTGGAAAGACATGTGATTTGGCTTAGATGATTGGATATAGGAGCTAAGGCTGTAAACTTAGGTTGGCACCTTCCTTATTGAAGACCTTAAGTACTAAGTCCATGTTGAGAGTCTAAATCTTATCAGGAAGAATTAGAACTTGTTGGGGTTTGCCAGCAGTGCCGAGGGCTATGTTTAGAAGGCTACTCTATCAGCTGTGTAAGCTCCAGTTTGGGAGGAGGTGGAATCTGTGAGAACAAATATTTAGTATTTGTTGTCTGTGGTCAGAAATGGTGAAGGTCTTATCTGGAATGGAATCAGAAACAATGAAAGACATTGTAAGAAGGTAATAAAAATAAAAACCATTCAACTGGGTCTTGGTGGTTGAAAGAGAGAGAGAGGTGTTACCAATTGTCTAAGGTGTTCATGTCTGGGGAACTACCAGCAGGTAGGAAGAGACTAGGAGGAGAGGTAGATTTGAGTCAAAGAGAATAATTTTAATTTCAACATGTCAAGTTTCAGATGTGGTTAGGGCTTTTATACTGAAGTATTTGGAGACAAGGTCTACTCTTTTAGACAGAGGAGGGTTCCAGTTATCAGCTTAAATAGAGAAGCTGCAGTTGTGGCTGAGGTGACCCTGAAGGAAGCTCTCCTGAGCTCATTTCCTCCTACTTTTCCTTACTCCATTCCAGCCAAACTGACTCCTGCAGGTCTGGGAGCTCATTCTACATGTTCTCACACTAGGCCTTCCTACTCACTCTTTCCACTGCCTTGATCTCCTCCAGAATCTGCATGGCTCACTGCCTCTCTTACTTTATTCAGATCTATGCTGAAATGTTCCCTCCTCCAAGAGGTATTCACAGATCATTCTATAGAGAGTAGCATTCCTGCTTTTTCTCTCTGTTATTTCTTGTCCCCTTTCTCTGCTGTACTTTTTTCAAAGCACCTATATATATTATATATTTGTATTTTGTGTCTCACTATTCCCACTAGAATGTAAGTTTTATGAGAAAGAGGACTTTTAGTTATTGCTCAATCCATGTGTTTGATATATAGGTTGCTATAGATTAGATGACAGCAGGGATGGGGAGAGACAGAGAGACAGAGAGGAGGAGAAAGAGTGAAGGAGAGAGGAAGGGGGAGGGAGAAGGATAGAGATTATAGAGAAGTGGAAAGTGGGTTGGGCACTGGCAAAAAGTGCTTTGGTTGCACTTTGGTTATACTCAGTAGTGGACATCTACTTATTTGTTCACAATTTTACTGCTGGAGGCATGATTTTTCCCTGAGTGACTATCCTGGTTCAGGTGGCATTAAGTCTACTCCAGGCTCTATGTGGCATGTGATTCAGGACTGGCTAGTCAAAATATCAAGTTGAAGGGGACTGGTGCAGGGATACACATCTGACCCATTTCCATCCATAAACACCAGGCTGAAGGCAGCATAACATAGTGATTAGGAGTCTAGACTCTGGGTTCCAAATGCTTCCTCTATTACTAACTAGATAAATGACTTAGGCAAGTTATCTCCCTCCTCTGTGTCTCAGTGTAATACAGGATTATTATGCGAATCAAGTGAGTTAACATAAGGAAAGCTCTTAGCTCAGTGTCTGGCACAGAATAAGAGTTCTGTAAGTTATTATCATCTGGTGAGGAAAGAAGAGTGCTCTTTTCTGTTGAATTCAAAGCTAAGATGCTGTAGTCTTGGGCCTGCTGAGGGCCATCTTGCCACCATATGGAATCTGGGAATAAATCCATGTGGAGGAAAACTGAACCAGATGATGGAGAGCTACTGACTCCTGATGATACTTCTGATTTGTGTAAGTTCGAGTTAGCTTATCAGTCAGTTGTAATGAAAGATTTATAATCAGTAAATGTCTAGTAATGTTTCTCTTCAGTTTGACATGCACTCCTTGCTTTCTTGCTTCAGGTGATTCTGTAACTTTTTCAATTTTCTTCTGTTAGTATCTCACAAGTCCTGTAAGGATCAACCAAACAAACATGGCTGATGTGTGTGGTGCATGTTTGTGTAATTGCTTTAGCTGTTTACTGGACTCTTATCTGCTCTCCTTCTCTGATGGGCAGAAGAGACCATAGAGTTCCATCCTCAAAGTTAAGAGCAAGGTCAGCCCTTCATGTTCTTTTTCTAGGCTTTGCTCTTGTTCTTTTCTATTTTGTTACTTTTCATACAGAAAACACACAGCACCTTCCACATTATTGTTTGCCTTCTCACTCTACTGTTAAATGCTGCTTCAGAATGAGAAAGAAAAGGTGCCCAAGGACAAAACAGATAATGTGCACCCAAATCCATGGCAGAGCCTTGCCCTCTCTAAGTCCAGGGGGTTATGACCCTCCCTCCTCTCTGTGCCTCCCCAATTCAGTCCACTGGTACCTTAGGGGAGAGAGAGCTATCAGAAGCTATATATTTTAACTTTAATTGCTGACATTTTCTCTCAAAATTATATGTACTCAGTTTCCAGTACAAGAGTTGGACCCTGTAGGTGCTCCATGTCTGCTTCTCATATTGACCAGCTCTTCCTCCTGAGATGGGAGGCAAGGAGGAGTAATTAATGAATATACAGAACCATTTTGAACTGTCTAATAGAAAGTCACCTCAGTACAGGAAAGAGGTGAGACTCCTCCAGCCTGAAAGAGAGGTTGGGAAATAAGGAAAGGATGCACAACACTTGGAATGAGAAATAAGGAAGAATTTCAGCCAGGGATCATGAAAGGATGGGCCAGCAGCAGGACTGCCATTTCTGTAGGTAGTGTTACCCTACATAGGCTGGTCCTTCTGACCACACTAGCCTCTTGTCAATCTATCCTTCCATCGCTATCCCTGTCTAGCCACTCTCTTTGACTTGTGGGCCTTCACAGATGCTTTTCTCTGGGCCCAGTAAATGCCTAAGTCCCAGCTTAGGTGTCATTTCTGCTGGGAGACATCACTCACTTCAGGCCTTGGTTAGCTCCTCCTGCCATTTGAGCCTGTAGCTGTCTAAACTTTTCCATCACACTTCCCATCACACTTGATCTTTGTTATAGATGCCATTTTCTTTCTCCACAGCTAGCTTGTGAGCCCCAGAAGGCAAGAATGGTGTTTATTTTGCATTGATTACTGCTGTAGCCCAAGGACTTAGCACATTGCCTGGCCATATTAAGCACTCAATAAATGTTTGTGGAGTGCATAAACTTGGTGTGAATACTAAATTATCCTGAATAGAAGATCTTTTCTTTTGCAATGTAATTGTACTTGCTTAATTTTCTACCATGTACTTGCCCTCTTTCTACCATGTCACATAATGCTAGGTAAGGGGATCAAGTCCCTATACGTATTTATGCATAGTGTATCTCAGCAAAAGCAATCAGCATAGTCACCCCAAAATGATGTTGTCAATGCAGATTTTTGTCTTGTGAAAACAAAAATTGGAATAGTAATCCATTTAACTAAAATGTGATATTTTTCAATAATATAAAAATATTCTTTTTCTCCAAAGGGCTTACTTCAGCCCTCCCCACCCCCACTTTTTGGCTTCATGTCTAATTTTTATTTGCCTGGATGGAGACAGCCACTGACTGCTCTATTGGTCCTGAATAGATTAGGTAACTTAAAAGCAAGCAGGTTCTACAACCCATTACCTATCTCCCAAGCTGTCTAGTCTCAGAAATTCACTTTCTGTTACAGTAGAGTGTGTGTTCTCTCTCCCTGACCTCTGACCTCTGCAACCTTACTGGGAAGAGGAGAAGGGAAAGAACTGAAAATCTATGTAAGTGAAGAGAAGAGAGGAACAGAGGAATCCTATAAATGGAAGAGAGGTTCTTTACTGTGACAAGTTGCACTGCATAAAATGATTTGTGTGTGCATGATAGCTTTCTTTCTACTTTCCTTCTGACACTTGGTAGTTCACTTCATCATAGCTACTCATCTACTTTAGCCCAGAAATTACAAATGAAGCAGAGAGAACACAATGAGTGACTGAGTGAAAGAGTTTCTGAAATTTGACAATCACAGATAAAGTTAAAACAGCGATGACGGTGTTTGTATAACAGTTATCAAAGTTGATGTTTAAAGTTTATGGTGCTTTAGTTAATGAGATAATTGAGCAGAAAAATAACATCATTCAACTAAATACTCAAAATACCTTTATACCTCTTTGTTTTTATCTTGTCTCCTAGGGATAGACTAAGAAAATTTGTTCTTAGTAGCAGTGTCTATGACAACAAACTCATTTCATTTTTTTACCTTTATGCATATGCTAAACAACACTGAGAAACTTTTGTTATCTTTTCTACACACATCATTAAGCAACTGGAGTCTGCCACCCACTCCTGAAATGATTTGAATCCATTCCCAGTTATCCTGTAATTCAAAGGCAAGACTATGGGTGAAGACTGGACACTCATAGGTGTCTGGGGCAATAAACCAGAAACCCAGGCATTGTGACTAAGAAAAAACTGCGTTGTCCTAATCTTCAATAATAAATTAGTCTTTTTCATTAGGTGCGACTCTGGTCTTCGATGGGAGAAGTTACAGACTCAAGAGGATAAATTCCAAGAGATGCAATAGAGGGCAAGGCATAAATGTACAAATACTTTTTTAGTACTCATCATACACAGAACATTGAGAGAGAAGCAAAAGCACAGCTTTTTTCCTTAATAAATTTGATTAATCAAGATATTTTAGGATTCTAGGCTTTTGTGTGTGTGTGTGTGTGTGTTCTGAATTAATGGTTTAAAAGATTCTTAATAATGTGGATATTTTCTAGTACTTCCACCCATTGGCCTGTATAAACTCTGTCATTTCAGCTCTCTTGGCAGTGACTTCTGAACTTGAATGGTCATTAGAATTTGGTGGAGAACTTTGCAAAAATACACTTGCAAGCCCAGGCCAGGCCTACCCTCTTAGATTTCTAGGAGTTGAGCCCAGGTACACATGTGTTTATAAAGCCTCTCTGATAATTAGCTGGTTTAAAGTATATATTATACTATAATACAGGGTCTCTTTTGCAGTATTATCAAAAATAGAAATGTATGGGGGATATGAATATTCCTTTTCATGTTGGCTGGGTAGTTGTGGTTTTGAATAGTAGATTCAGCACATTTCAACTGCAATATGACTTTAAGCATTTTCTTACAGCCTCATCTGTAAGGTGCTATAGTGTTAAAAAACAGCACAGTGTAATCACATCAGGGAATATGGCACTTAATAAAAGTTAGCTGATATTATTAATAGAGTTTGAATATTTATGTTTATATTATATATTTGCATTGCCTATTATAAATGTTTTTTATTAAATGTTCATTTCTTTAAAATGTAGAATATTCAGAATTTTCTGCAAATAATTTTTAAGGATTGGCATTATATAGTTCTTCATCATTTTTTATTTTGCTGGCATTTAGGACAGTGCCTGACACATATCACCTGCTCAATAAAACAATCAGATTCATATATTTAATAGCTGTACCCCGATATAAATATTCAGACTATAAGAGTGTACATTGGGCAGCGATGAAAGTTAAAGAAAACATCTTAGATATTTGTTCACATCTTTCACATGTGGCTTCTGAAGGATAGGTAGAACCCACTCAGCATAACCACTTAGCATGTCTGATTTTATAAGGTAAAACATTGACTAACAATAATCATTTAGGAAACTAAGGAGGCAAAACGCTATGATATTAGAAAAGTAATGAAGAGACAAACACTTAGGGAGCATTTGTTTCGGTGCAAGGTCACTGTTCATTAATACTCGTACAGATTGCTTATTAACCACCCAGAAAATTCACTTCAAGTTTTCAAGCTACATAATACTCAAAATCATTACCCAAATATAGATTAGGAGATGCAGGCTTGCTGTACAGAGAGCTAAAGCAGTTGTAAACCATAAGCTCCATCGATTTTGAAAGTGGAGATTATACCATGTATGACTTATCCCACCTATCCACCCCCACTCCCAGTACATGATACTTCTCTTTCCAGCCTGTTTTGAACGGATTTAAAATGGATTCAGCACTCTGGGAAGCAGCAGTCTACATAGGGGCTGGTTGGAGGAGGAAGAAAAATGTCACCCTATGCCGTGGGTACCCACTGGACAGCCATAGGTCAGCTGGCCTTGCAGGTGTGCTCCTTTGGCATCTTTGAGCTTTGCATAGCATTTCCTTGCTCATTTTTATCTCCTTGCACATGTCTGCACTTAACTGAATGTATAAATGGAGTCACTCATTCCAGTGTGACTTTTCTTTGTTTTAATTTAAGCTACCTTACTCTCATGATAGGTTCATTATCTAATGGGGCATAGTAGCATAGACATTTACTCACTACATTTCAGATGTGCAAAATACAGATAGTAACTATCTTATAAGCAAGCTTACCTTCCCTGGAAGCCACTTTCCTAATGATGGCTGCAGAAACACCAATTTGCCAGTTACAGATAGTTCAGTATTTCCTGCTATAAAGTAGGGTTTATGTTGTGGTAAACACAGTACAAAGTTTAAATTTCCTGTCTGTTTCTCTCAGCACAGAGGGCCTTTCTTACTTCTGTTCTTTGCAAGATGATATCTGTGTGCAAGCAGATGCTTAAGTGTCCATATGGGAGCAGGGGAGGGAACTTTACTTACTGTCCTCTGGGATTTTGTTTGTATTTTCTGAGATGTCTTATTCCCTTGGATCACTGAGCAAACAAGTGATCTTGGGTATCTAATGTTGTGTTGCTGGTCCTGCCTTGGGTGTTGTGCTAACAGCCACTGCTCTATACATGGGTGATCCCTTCTGGTCATGAGTTTTCCCACCCTGTGAGCTCTCTCCAGATGCAAGCTTCTCTTTGTCCACAACCTTGCACACCACTCACGTATCCCCCACTGGTACATAAGGGGACTTCTACATCTTAGGCCACAGAGAATCAGGAGAGCTACCTCTATCCATCTAGCTAGACAGCTCCCCCAGCCAGTTCCACCACTTCTCCCACCCCATAGTGCTCTGGCATCACAAGCATTGCAGGGCTTCTCTGGGGGTCTGCAGATTTCCAGAGAAGTGAGGAGCAACAGCTGTAATGGGTGGCTCTGCTGCACCCCTCCACAGAAGTTCTCCTCTCATATTAGGGGTGGTAAAAATTTAGGATGATCCTGATTTTTTCTTTCTTTTTCTTCTCTCTTTTGTCTCTCTTTCTCTTTTTCCCTTTCTCTTAGTCAACTCAGCTCCTTCCTGTGCCTCTTGGTGGGCTTTCCATTCCCTTTCAGCTTTACAAGAGTCACTCCTAAATCCCATCTCCCTTGATCCCTCAAAGGTCTTCATGTGCCCCTCCTGGCTGCAGGACTGAGGGATGGCTGTAGGGAGAGAGTCTGGATAACTGTACTCGTTTTTGACAAAGTCCTACTAACTAGGGTGCTTAAACAACAAAGTCCTACTAACTAGGGTACTTAAACAACAGAAATTATTGTCTCACATTTCTAGAGACCAGAGGTCTGAAATCGAGGCGTTGGCAGGGTTGGCTCTTTTTGAAGGCTGTGGGGAAGAACCTGTTCCAGGCCTCAGTCCTGGGCTTGTAGATGGTGGTCTTCTCCCTGTGTTTTTACATTATTTCCCTTTGAATGTGTTGGTCTCTAAATTTCCCCTTCTATAAAGATGCTGGCCATATTAGATTAGGGCTCACACTAATGACCTCATTTTAACTTGATTACTTCTGAAAAGACCCTATGTCCAAATAAGGTCACATTCTGAAGTACTGGGGATTAGGATATCAACATGAATTTGAGATATGAGGACATTATTCAGCCCAAAACAATTGCCGAGAAAGAAAAATACATTGGTAAATATTTCAAAATATTCCTGTTTCTCCACCACATTACATCTCTGTGCTAGGATGGAGTGGGGGGCTGTAAATACTCTCTGAATGACTGTATTTGGTGGCTTTAAATAAAATTGGAAGTCATCTTCTCATTTTTTACACTGTCATGAAGGGGACACTTTAAGGTAATAGCTCTATTGGTAAAGTTTTGTGTCAGGGTATGAATAGAAGTGGTAGGCCCTGGACTGTATGGTGTTTCTGAGCACTTAGAGGATGAGAAAAAGGGGCCAAGAGATGGAGCTGATGTTACATTTTTTCCAGGAATTCCATGACATCCTATAAAACCCCACTTCATTTTGGTACAAGATGAGATATATTGAAGAGACAGTTTTGACAACATTTGCAGGTCCAAGTAAACATGGAAGTTGAGGAAGAAGAGGGAGTCCATGATGATTCCTATGGTTTAGGCTTGAGTGATTCAAGTGGTGCAGGAGTGATGGTGAAGGAAGAGGAGTTGATAAGTTCACTTTTGGGTTTGCAGTGCCTGAGGGACATTCATGAGATGCCCTATAGAATGACCCACAGCTCTCTGTTCTTTACACAGAGTGTTTGGTGCTCAACTACCAATAGAAGCAAATATTATTATGATCCCCATTTTACAGATGAGGAACTGAGAGTCAAAGATGCTAAGTAGCTTACTCAAGGTCAATATCAGATCTATTTTATTCCAAACCCAAGGATCCAAAATGGTTTCAGTCACTTTCTCATAGATCCAAAACAAATTCATCCCAGGAACCACTTCTCTTTACTTACAACACATATTCCCTGTTTGATTTGCTTTCTTCCAGACCTGTACCCTATACACATCAAACCCTGCAATGAGCTTCCCTGGTGTTAATGTTTGAACTAACATGAAAGCCTAAAATTGCTAATTGTTAGTGATATGTTAGAAAATACACTCACTATTTGCTCCTATATTAAATACATTCTAAGTGGCCATAATATCAGTTTAGAATTCACCAGAATCTCGGAAAAGAACTCTCTGTTTCAAAGGTTTATAATTTGGCCAAGTGTGCTAATTTTTTTGCTTGTTTTTGTTTTTAACATGACATCAATATTATTTTCAAAAGAGCAATTTCTTGGACGTATATATACTCATTTTTATGATAGCTTTTCGAAAATGTTACACCATACACACTCATTATTGAAATTTAATTTTTTTAAAGTTAAAAGCTATTAATATTTTTCTGCTTGGGATAATCTACATGTATGACAAAATAATGTAACGCCAACTTTGGATATTTTAAGTTATAGCAGGGTAAAGAGAAATGTAGTGGTTTCTAACTCAAACAGTTTCAAGCCAAGGCAAGAAATTTTGCCAGCTATTAGTTCCTAGTGGGAATTAGTGCTTTAGCTATTTTTTATATGTACAGATTTACTAAGCTGGCAAGATACTGAGGTTTAGACAGCACAGTTATCTCCACTCTTCATGCAGAGGAGCTATCTGTAATGAAAGACTTGCTACATAGACTCTAAGGGAATGCTGAAAGTCATTGGGTATTTGTTGATGGAACACAAGCTCATTACCCTCTAAAGATGGGGTATAAAATAGGCTCAACAAGCTGACTCTAGCTTTTTGTCAGAGCACTAATTTAGGGAATTGGTACCAGTATCTGGTTGCTTTACTCTAACAAGAGACCTGAAAGGATTCAGCATAGACTGTTATAATATTTTCTATTTGAGGAAGTGGGGCAGTGAAATGCCTCTTCTGTGGACACAAATGTACATGGGTGAATGAAAAGAGCAGAGAAATGAAGAGAGGTGGAATGACATCCTATCTGCAGCTTGAAGTGAGCAAAACCATGAATGTAGGTTATTTGCTTCTAAACTAAGCCACAATGCAGCACTTATTTTTGTCAGTTTGTTACTTCCATGTCTTGGTTTTTGTTTCTTTTTACTCTCTTCCCTCCATTGTCTTTGTCCCTGGGTCCTTTAGAGAATTTATTTTTGAATTGTAGGTACTATGATTCAGAGTTAAAGAACCTGAACTTTGTTTTCAGAAAGACCACTCTAAAAATTCCACCAATTACTATCTCTGAGAACTGGGGCATATTCTTAACTTTTCTGAGTCTGAATATTTTCAACTTATAAAATAGAAATACTATTTATATCTACTTCAAAGTGGTATAATATTAAGTACGATAATGTCTATAAGGTACTTAGATTAACATCTGGTCCATGACACATAATTAACACAATTAATTACTATTATCTTTATAGTTTGGGTAAATCTAGTAAAATACAGCTGATATCACATTCCGGGCTATTGTGGTTCTTTTTGCACTGCCTTCTACTAGAAAATCATTTGTTGCTTCTGGGCTCTGGATTGCCCAGGAGTCCTTCTTGATAAAAGAGCTTTATGGAGTGGGATAGAATTGGAGAGAAGACTAGCTATGGAGCTAGAACAAAGCTATGAGTCTATGCAGGCCCTCCTTTCTTCTCCACAGTAGGTACCACTTTCTTTTCTGTCATTCTCTCATACATCTCTTTCAGCATTGCCAATGTCCTCCTCATTCTCTTATCTAGTTCTTTTTCTTTATCACTTTTTTTCTTAGTTAGGTGTTGAACTGCTAAAGGGACAATAACCTCAGCTTAATAGGCTCTGCGACATTACCATTCTTTTGCCTCACTGGACAAAGCCTCAAATGGGAAGTGTGGATAGAGCAATGCAGAAGTGTCAGGCTCTCATTCCTTTGTAATTTTTCTCAGCCCTCCTCATTCACCCTCTTAGTATTGTCATTTTTCCTTTTGTTTCTGATGTTGACATATTATTCTCTGTTCTGATCACTGATTCAATTTTGTCCTACCTACAGCCTTCATCACCTGTCTCCACCATCTTTCCCTTCATTAGCTGGTTTAACACTTAAAATTTTTTTTAAAATTTTATGGAGAGAGGAAGAGAGAGAGAGATTTATTTGTCATTCAGCTTATTTATGCATTCATTGGTTGTTTCTTGTGTGTGTCCTAACTGGGGGTCTAACCCACAACCTTGGTGTATTGGGATGATGCTATAAACAACTGAGCAACCTGGCCAGGGCACTGGTTTACCACTTTTGTTTCTTATTCTGCATATTTTCATGACTATACTAATATTGTCATACTTGATTCTATACTGAAAGTTGTAGAGAGACAAATATTGAGTAGTATCTTAAAAAGTTCAGTGAATAAATACTGTGTTTCCACTTTTCCTACCCAGCTTTTCTAAAATGAATCTGGATAACTCTGAGTTTTGTAGAGGCTTTAAACCAAAGTTATCATAGTTATCATACTGGGAAAGGTGCTTTTCTTACAACCATGATTGATACATTCACTGTTCACACTGCTCTTTTATAAAGGTGTACACATTGTGATTTAAAGAAATGCTGATTAAGCCCTGGCTGGTGTAGCTCAGTGGATTGAGCGCAGGCCGGTGAACCAAAGAATCGTGGTTGGATTCCCAGTCAGGGCACATGCCTGGGTTGCAGGCCAGTTCCCAGCAGGGGACACATGAGAGGCAACCATACGTTGATATTTCACTCCTTCCCTTCCCTTCTAAAGATAAATAAATAAAATATTTTAAAAAAGAAATGCTGATTAGATAGTGTTGTCTTCCTTTCTTCATGGTCAGAACCATGTTTTAAAGACTCATGAAACTCATTCAATATTTGAACCCTCTTTAAGAAAAAAATACAAAGTTGTGAATATAAAATTAATATTTATTCAAAGTTAAAGAACAAATTATAACAAGTTACAATTTTTAAAAGCAGGTAATCTCAATCATGGTACAGTTTTTTAAAATAATATATCTTTATATTAATTTATCCCTTGGCACATCTCTATAACACTTTTTTCCTACATTTTTTGCTGCATGCTCTTTAATTGTCTCTTTATATGATAAAGATTTTACAGTATTGTTCTATGTATACAATAGATAAAATTTATTCTTTCCTCTATCACAAATGAAGAAAATTTGCTCATTTTTATTGACAGAAGAGGTTCTTTCTTAGTTCATTTGTGCTGCTATAACAAACTACCACTGACTGAAGGCCTATAAACAACAGAAATTTATTTCTTACAGACCTAAAAGCTAGGAAGTCCAAGATCAAGTTGCCAGCAGATTCAGTTTTTGGTGAGAACCCATTTCCTGGTTCATAAACGGCCATCTTCGCATTGTGTTCTCTCATAGTAGAAAGAGAGAGAGCTCTCTGCGGCTTCTTTCACAAGGGCACTAATCCCATTAATGAAAGCTCCACCCCATGACCTGCCTTCTACTAGAAGATCACCTCCCAAAGATCCCATCTCTTAATACCATCATGTGAGGGTTTAAGTTCCAACATATGGACTTGGAGGTTGGGTGCATAAACATTCAGTCTATAGCAGTTACACTTCTGGTTATTGATAGTAAAATTCTAAAGCACATTAAAATTTATGTAAAATGGGGATTTACTCATAGTCATATTTTCTGTTTGTGGTACTGCTATAGGTTAGTGCCCTAAAAATACAAAGATATTGATAAATCTTGTTTGGTACAATTACCATCCAAAGGAAAATAAATGTAATGTGCTTTATAATGGGATATTTTGCATTAGCTAGAATATTCCTGAGAGGAAAAAATTTCCATTTTGCTCTCCATTGAACAATTTTACATATCTGATGCTTAGAAGAATTTTCTGTAGACAAGCTCTACAGAAATGGGGAATGATACTAATATTGGCCTCATAGGGCTATTGTAAGAATTAAATGAAATAGTATGTGAAATTATTTGACACATATTGGGTGCTCAATAAATGTTAGCTTTCATTTTATATAGGTACAAAACAGAAGAGAAGTCATAATCCTGGGGGATATGAGATAAACATAAATGAAAAATTGCATCACTAATCTTTATAGACAGAAAATGCTCACGGTATCCTGTTGTGAATGTCCTAGCAAGACAAAGTTGCATAGTATGCCAAATAAGTGGTTGAACTGTGAGTTCAGTGATAAGATTTAAATAAACAGAGAAAAGAATGAAGGAGATGTATCTGTTAGGGATTGACCTAAAGAGAGGCCTGGATTCTGAAAAATGTGTGGCCACTTGTACTGTAATAGTGATTTCCAAACTGTATTTCCTTAGAATGGAATAAACTGGACCATGAATTTAAGTCAGAAAAATCAACTTTTGGTTATCTTTGTGACATTCCATTCCTTTCACCAAAGTAAGTCAGTAGATAAAATCTTACAACTTATACGTTTTTATCCCAATTTAAAAAACAACAACCTAGGGGCAGGCTCCCACTGCTCTGTAAACAAATTCCGTGGTGTAATGGGACAAAACAATGCTTATCAAGTGGCATATTCAACAGAAAATCCTGTAAACAACTGTGGCAGACACCATTGTTTGGCTGGAGCAATTTTCCTTCTCAATCCCCTTCTTTTTATGGTTTTCCATGAAAGGCAATAAAGCATTAAATGTTCACACTATCAGCCCTGGCTGGTTAGCTAAGTTGGTTACAACATTGTCCCCAAACATCAAGGTCGTGGGTTTGATCCCTGGTCAGGGCACATATAAGAAGCAACCTATGAATGCATAAGTAAGTGGAACAGCAAATCAATGTTTCTGTCTTTTTTTCTCTCTAAAAATTAATTTTTTTAAATGTCCATGTTATCAAACTCCCTTGACAAAGCCCCATAAGTAGAACTGTACTGGGTATTTTCTGAGAAAATTTTTGTTTTTCTTTTGGGTACAGGTGGGACTGGAAAAATAGCCCCTTTCTCCCTTCCTGCTGTCTAAAGGGCCTGGAGCCAAAAGGCCCTTTGTAATCTTGAGACAAAGGAAAGAAGATCAAGAGAACAGCAGAGACACTGGCTCTGGTCATAGATCCACCAAAACAATGCCATCAACCACAGGGTTAGAACACTCTCTCTCTCTCTCTCTCTGTCTCCATCTCTCTCTCTCCTGTTACTCATGTTAAGTAACAATGGAGGGGTAAAGTTTTGAAGTAAGTAACTTTTTATGCTATTTAAGAGTTTTCACTTATGTACTAACCAACAAGTCAGGGAGTTTGTCTTTTATCCAAATTACTATGTGTCCTTGGCTATTACTTAAGCTCTATTTTCTCATGTATAAGCACACCATTATACTAACCTATCTTATAAGGATATCAGGAGCTCTAGTAAATAAGTCTAAAGTGCTTTATAAATGCTTAATGATGATAATGATCAGGCAAGCAGAACCATTTTTGTAGGACACAAAAATTACCTCCCCTGAAGGAGGTATCAACAAAACATAGACAGGAAATGGTATTTCTTACAAGAGAGAGTAGGCATCTTCCTAAAGAAAGGTGATCGTTTAAACCCTGAGTATCTAATTGAAGACTAAATGAAGAAGATTATGGTGTTATAATTGGGTTTATTCAGAATGCAATTGAAGACTCATCTGTTGAAGATGAGACTCATTTTATTCTCTCTTGAAATTGTACAGTACGGGAAATTATGACCAGGGGACGGTTAGCTTATTCCTCTCTATGAAACAGCTCACCTTTTAGCCTTGTTCTTCAAATTTTGCTTACATTTTTTTTCTGTGATAGAGAAACAAAATTGAGATATAAGTGGCTAAAATAGAACACATGCATACAAAATCCATAATTTGAGAAAGCATTAAATTATGTTTTAAATCAGCTTTAAAATGTAGTTATGCCTGCCATGATCCTGTTTTGTTTTTATGTAAATTTTTAGGCAAAAGACTGTGAATTAGCAAACAAAGATTTTGCCATGTAAATTCTCCACAAAACTGCCAATACCTTGTTCTCCTTCAATGGTGAGATTTGGATTAATTCATGCAAAAATTTTAAATTCTCTAATTTCCTTTTGCTATTTTCCTTTTTCTTACTGTTAGCAGTTTCATCATTCCCTTTAATATCCTCTTTAATATTTTAAAATCTATACCTGAGTACAAAAGCAATGATATACTTTTATATAAATCTTCAAAATTGCCCTTTTCATATTACATGCATTTCAGTGTCTTTTTGGGCTAGATATTTCAGTTGAATAGGCATGGGCTTAATGAAGCTGAGTATATGGCTTCAATCCTAGTTAATGAACTAGCTAGATTTTTACAGAGAAAAATTCCACTCATTAGGCAAAAGCTATGGTTTTAATTTGTGAACGTGTTCTGTTGATTCCCAAGTATGGGCAAGTGTGTTTCCACTGCAGAGAAGACAACTCACAGTGACAAATTCTACTAAAGAAAGGAAAGAATTAGCATCCATGACATAATAGTTGATTTAAAAAGAGTGAGATTGGAAAGTGAATAAAACTTTAGTATATGCTTTAATAGGTCTTATTAAGCTTCAATTTGGACCTTCTCTTTTTTTCTGACCTGCTAGGCCTGCTAGGCAATCTGGCTTCACCTGGACTAATAAATTCTTTGTGCTCAATGTATCTATACCTCTGAAGAGGGAGAGATGGCTTGTGATGCGTTTGTGTTTGAAAAGCAATTACCTCCTCTGGTGTGTGCTTTCCTGTCCCCACCCACCCTTCTTTCTTTTTGTTCAGGCTTCACTTTAAGGAACTTGCTAGCCCACTAGTTGGATTCCATTTATTTCAGCTGGCATCTCCCTACTTTTCTCCATTCTCTCTGGATATAGAGAAGTCTCTTTTTCTTTTAATTGACAATATATGTATGACTTCGGTCACTGTTATTGACCAACAGCTTTCTGGCCCCTGCTGGTAGATCATCTGACAATGGATGCAGAGATCCTTCAGTCTCAGATGTACCTATAGCAGACGTATTTAGTAGGTAAGTATATTATCAGAATTTGTTTTTCCATATAAAGTGGCATATTTACTCATTTTTACTGTTTCAATACCAACATTAAAATTGTTAAAAATTTATATAAAACATTTGTTTATTATTTATTTCTTTTTAATAATGCACAGCTAGTTCTTTAGGTATATGAAATAGTTTTGATTGTCCAGAGTATTTCCCCTTTCTTTCCTATAACACACACACATACTCTCACATTTTTCTCCTGACATTCATTTTTCCTTTAAGCTAGTTTATTATATGTAAATAAGAGTCAGTGTTTAATAACATTCAATACATTTGTTACATTTTCACTGGAATAAATTGTTTATGTTAAAAAATATAACATAATGCATGTCACCATATTTCATATTAATAATTCAGTGCTTCAAAAAGTAATAGTGTACTTCTGTAAACTCTTTAAACTCACTTCTTGATTGGATTCTTATTCTAATGGATCTGATTTTATAACACATTATGCATCTTGAATGGCATATTCAATACTTATCTTTTTAAAAATTATTGGCAATATTGTAAGTATAAGTATTAAAAGTCTTTCCTCACCTATTAGAAAAAACTAAAGGGATGAGGGAAAAACTGGATCAATTATCATGAAAAAAGGAGTAGATAATGTCCTTTTGCAAGAGACTCTCTTAAATGATAATGAACATGAAAAATTAATTAGTTTCAAGTTGGTAGTATTGTGCTCCACTTGATGAATTTGATAGTGCTGCTATTGCTACCTTAATGTATAAAAGGAAAAATGTCAAAATTAGTAAGACAGTCAAGAATAAAAGGAATGGAGTGGTTATTTTGAGGGCACTGAGTATTAGAAATAATAGCTAATTGGTATAAAGCTAACTTTGGAAAAAGAATCAGGCAACATTATTTTAGACATTTTTGACTGGCATGTTTTCTTTCTTTTTTAATTTATTGACTTAAGACAGAGAAAAATATTGATTTGTTTCATTGGTTTATGCATTCCTTGGCTGCTTCTTGTATGTGTCTGGACTGGGGATTGAACCCACAACCTCGTTGTATTGGGATGACTCTCGTACCAACTGAACTGAACTACCTGGTGAGGAGCTGGCATGGTTTCTAAAAACACTGTGGCTTTCAGGGACTTCAATGTATGAAAATGGAAATTGGATATCTCTGGACTACGAAATTAGTATTTGTGTCTGGCTTGTAATTTATAAACAAGTTGTTGAAAGATTTTTATTTCCTGAGAGGAAATGAGCCAGATACTTAGGATTTTCATGCTTTTCATATTTTAATTTCTCCTTTCGTAAAATTTTAAAAATTTGGAGTCAGAAAAGATTTTTCAGGGGCAGATGTGTGAAGAGAAATAAATGAGGGCTTTTATTTTAACCTCCCATGTTCCTCTTTTCAATGATTATTTGAAAACCATTTATCTCTGTATGGTGATAAATATAATCTGGAAAACTGTCATCTTGCAGTTTAATTAAAAATTCTAAGAAAAATATTTGGTGCCTTATCTGGAAGAGTCTCTTGAGGCTCCTTCAAATTTTTGGATAACTCTTTTCTATGAATAGTGCAATTCCAGGGTTAGTATCCCAATGATTCAAACAATTTGGCCCTCATTATTAGCTCAATACACTGATACAGAGTTATTATCTCTTATTACATGTCACAAACACCATGAATTGTGCATTGGTGATATTCTAGACTGTGTTCTGGGCACAAGAGCTTAGTTAATATTTGTAAAAAGATTCTAGGTCAAAATTAATTTTTGAAATGCTATGAATCAAGGTTTAGAGAACACAGGTTTGTCTAGATCCCACTGATTTACTTAGAACCAAGGTGAAATAGCTGGTTGAGTAGCAAGGATAACAATATTAGAGACCACTATCTTTCTGAATTTAGAGGAACTGTTCTCTTGACTAATCCGAAACATTATAAACCAGGCTATCTCTAAAAAAACAAACAAGTCTCAAAGATGAAATTAGTTTAGAAGGCCAATGAAGCCATGAAGTTCCCTTACCATTAGGTCTTTTAGCTGGTGAAATCCATGTTCAAAAGTTGTCAGTCATGATGGTGGCATCCATGTTTATTCTCACACTATTGCTGGAATCATTGGAACCTGTCACTTATGTGCTGGGAAGTCTGGACAGATTTTGGTTATTTTTTAGACTAGTTTGATTGTATTTTTAGAGGCTTATTTATTTTTAAATAAAAATACATGCTTATATTAATTATACTAAAAGAACAGTATGCTCTATAAATGGACTCACAATAACATGGCTAAGAGAATACAACTCTTGTTCTTCTTTCTGTAAAACAGCCAAGGTGTTTCTGTTCCACACACTTTCATACCTGTGGCCTGGCATATCTGCCATCTACAAAACATGCTGAGTTGACTTTGGTCATCAGGTAGGAATTAGAAAGAAAGAGGTCAAAGATCACACTGATGGAAGTTGAACCTTAGGTCTGCTCTCATTCTATTGAACAGAACTTAGTACATGGTCACATACAGAATCAAGAAAGGTTGGGAAGCCTTCCCTAGTCATGGGTACAGGTAAAAAGTAAGAAAAGATTTGGGTGGGCAGCTAGGAATCCCACATGTTATTTGTCAAAAAACAACAAACACTGAGTACAGTACAAAGAAGAAAGCAAGAATCACTGTAAATTCTCTCACCTAAAATAATTTGGTGAATATTATTCTGTACATCTTTTTCTGAACATATACAGTGTGGATGGACAGATGGTTGAATAAATAAGTGTAAAGTAACTTTGAAATAGTGCAATCACTGTCTGTGTAAAATATATTTTATTTTATTTAAATTTTAGAAAAAAGAAGCTGAAGTGAAACTTAATTAGTGGTGTGTCTTAATCAATAAGAAATAATAATTTTTATGCCATTTCACTAATGGCATAAGAACTTTGGCAAGATTGGAGGCATAAGTTTTTAAAAATTTCACATATATGGGAAAATGGAAACAACTGTATTCAAACAATAAAAAATATAAAATATAAAACAACAAAAATTTCATATGTCAATTTTAAATAGTACTTGATAGGCAACCTGATAGGAAAGATGAAGAAATAATAACCTTCTACTTCTTTTAACTTTTATTTCTTTTCCTCTGCCTCCTGATTTTTGTTTCAAATTATTTTCCTTTGTCAGCATTGTAGCATTACATTTTGTTCTGCAAACATAATTCTCTGTTAATCATTATGAGTTCTCTATTTGAATGGATGCAATGCTCAGCACTAGTTCTTTTACCATGACTTTTCCATTACTGAGTTTGATTTTTAATTTATCACTTGGTTGGTTGGATTTTATTGTCAGGTAGTTTTAAAATTTTTTGTTTACTTAATTTTTTAGCAAAAGGATGATAAATTCTTTGTTCTCAGAGTTCTTTTATATTTGAGAGTACTGCCTGTTGCCTTTGTACTTGAACAACCAGGCTGGGTATACTACTTTGGGTCACACACTGCTCTTTAGAATGTTGTAGACACCGTTTTGTTGACATCTGGAGTTAAACATTATTGTGAAAAAGTTTAAGGCCAGCCTGATCTCTCCACTGTGGGTAACTTTTTCTGCCTAAATGCCTGATGGATTTTTTTTGAAGCTCCATAACTTAATTTGGGTGTGTCTTAATATTGATGATAATGATATTCAATTACTCTGTCTAGGTCCTATTCTAAATATTTCATGAATATTAATGTATTAAATATATAATATATTATCACAGGGATGAATAGTTGTGACAAAGCCAGCAAAGCTTAACATATTTACTATTGGATCCTTTACAGAAAAGTTTGAAGATCCCTGCTCTAAGTGATTAATTTGATCTTTAATCACATACATTTTCTTTTTTCCTATTTACAATTTATTTATTATGGTCATTTTTATTTCATTTTGTTGTTGTTTATCACTTTGGGGGGCTACTGCTTTACAGATGTGTTCTTTTAATAATGCAGTTTTGACCACTCCTGTTTTTAGTGCTTTTTTTCCCTTCCAGATTGCCAGTCTCAGTTCTTACTTCATCTTGCATTTTATGGTCTCTTCTCTTTCTCTCCCTCTTTCTCTCTTTCCTGTGACTCTAGTATGTTTTCATTGTCCCCATGTTGTTTCTTTCCACTCTACCTATATTTCACCCAAAGGGCTCTGCCCAGGTCTATTTATTCATAATGTCCTTCCCAGAACCAGTTAAACTACTTTCTTTCAGGTACAGTTTGATGCCCAAATGTTGCTAAATAAAGCTCTAAATGGGCTTAGACATTTTTTTTCTGTAAGTGTTTATTAAATGCCTGTACAAAGGCCAATTCTGTCAAGAGCAGGGCACTTCAAATCTTGTGGGATTTCATGTGTTGCCTCCTCAGCACACCTGCTCTGAAATACTGTTCTCCCTAATCTGCTGAGTCCTTTGGTGGGGCATAGCGGCTTCCCCTCATCCCCGCTTTCCATCAGGAAGTTTCTCCCCACCCCAGAGGACATTATTGAAGCTTCTCTAAATGTTGCCAATTTACCATACTTCAGAACTATGTGGGATATGAATAAGATTAAGAGTCCGTTATTGTTATTTAATTTCTCTGGTAAGGCAGCACAAACAATGCTTTAATGATCATGCAGCCTATTGATATCTAACCCTGAATTTTCATTATAATTGCAAGCAAATGGCTCTTGACCCATAATTTTGAATTCTCTCTTTGGTTTGCGAACAATTTCCCCTAGAGTGCATTGCTTTCTACTTTACAGAGATCTTGGATATAAACATGGATCTAAGAAAAACAAAGCAAAACAAAGGACCTTCTTTGAAATGCATATCTCCTGTAGCATTTAAGATATTCGCTTACCCTATTTCAACCCTGCAGGTCCTGGAGGAGATAGAGAAATCTCTACCCATCAAAATGTGACAAACACTGAATGAGTGTTACAAGTTGACTGTAAGTACTGTAGCTGCTTACTTTATTTCAAAGAATTGCTGTTAGGTAGCAGTTGTGAATACGTGTTTTTAGGAGTTACAGCCTTAATGTTGGCTGCTCTTTCTCTTCCTCTTCCCTGTTCCAAGGAGAAGAGATTGCGTACAATAAATTCTATTGTCATCTCTCCCACTTGGAAACTAATGGTTTTACTATTAATGTCAACACTGAACCTGTATTGAAATAATCATGATCAGTACCTTGCTCATCCCCTAATTCTTTATGGTCATCTGTTCCCCAGGAGGAGTTGGGAAGATTGGGGGTGCTTCTTTAAACAAAACCAGTTTCCAGTACCTGTTATAAATGAATATGTAAGTCCTCTAAGTAGCTATTTGGTGATGGCAGACATGTGGCACATGGGCCATTGTCATATCCTCCAGTGCACTATTTAACAGTCCAAGTTCACTTTTGCTAGCTGCCCAGAGCCAGCCTTGGAATTCACAGAGGTGTTGCTAGTCCATCAATATCAGCACATGAGCTGAAACTGATCTGTAATCCTTGATAAGAGGGACTGACTAATTTAAAAAATTAGAATGGATGAATTAACATTAAAAGACCCCACTCTTTCTTAATTTTGAAAGCATTGTAGGCTGTTGGATTGTCTGGTACTCCTTATTATGAAGCACATTTTGACCGCATTGAAGAAACACAGGAGTAACAGTGAATAGTTACCTGTTCATGTATTCATTCTTTCCACAAATAGGCTCAGAGTGTCTACGAAGTTCCAAGCATGTGATTGCTGCTGAGAAGGCACAATCTCTATCTTTGAAAATTCTCAGTCTAGTGAAGGAGATGGGTGTGCATATGAGAATGTTGTCAGGACTCTAAGAAGCTTGTAGAACCGATTAGGAGAGTCATAAATTGTACCTGGGAGGGTTAAGGAGTCACACAATTCCAGGTTCTCCTGAGCTGGGCTCTAAAGCTGGTGCCAGTGTAATGGGGAACTGACATACTATACAATTTATAGTAATCTAACTAACAGTAGAATAAGATTAAAATAAGAATACTAACAAAGCAACCTTATTTAAAAAAATCTATGTTGTGGACTGCTCTGCCTGGTTTTAGGAATTGTAACTCTACACCCCCGTGGCTAAAGATGAGTCAGTGACCTCTGGAATGCCAGCCGCAGGAGACAAAGCTTGTCTCTGGTAGCAAATGCTGCCTCAGTTTTCTTCTCCCTGCCCCCAAAGCTTGGTTGGAAGTCAGTGACAGGTAAGATCCCTCACAGTGGGGGCAACCTAGGCCAGACACGATCACTTGGGAGGCCTTCATGGAAGGACTGGGCGGGGGGGTTGCAACAAAAAGCAATGGACTCTTGCCCCCTGGCTTTGATAGCCCGAGTCCCAATGACCTCTGGGAGAAGCGCTTCCCAGCTCCAATCCCCTTAAGCCTGAATACCTGATGGGGAGGGGTGCAGCTCCTGGCCTGGCTAGAGCATGTCCTGGGGGAAAATCTTGCATCACAAAGACTTCCTGATAAACCTATGAAATCTGCTCTGCTAAGAGTGTTTTCATTCATATGTTAAGGGTTCGAGCAAAAGACTCTAAAAGTCTCTGCCTGACAGACTCTGACTCGAACTAAGCCCTCAGATTTCTTTGAAATGTTATCTACTGTTTCATCCTTGCCACCCTGTATTCCTGTGTATTACAACTCAATAAAAGCGCTTGGAGGAAGGGGCTCAATGCCTTTTTCCCCTGAGAAACTGGCCACTGCTCAAGGCTTTTTTCCTCTGGGAAACTGGCCACCTCATTTCCCCAAGTAGATCACATCATGTCTTGGTAGTGTTTACTTTCATCCCTGGTGGTTGGGGGGATGTGTGGGAAAAGTTGCTCCCACAAATCTATATTAAGCAACCCATATTAATCTTACTAGATGTTAAACCGAGGTTGTTACTCTAACCTGACTTTTTCCTCTCTAAACTAGAGCTTGCATGTTAGAAGTTTTTTGTTTATTCTGTTTTGTTTTGTGTTGTTTTGTTTTTAGTATACTTTACAAATATCTGCAGTTTCAGTTCCTGTGTGAAATGAAGAAGCAGCCTTACCCCAAGCCCTTGGCAGATTTGACCACCCAGTCACAGGAATTTAGCTGATAAGAAATCAGATGGCTAATTCAAGGATGTTGACCATAAAAATCCATATTAAGGCCTATGGAAAAGATATCCTTCACATTCTACAGGTACAAAGTTCTCCACCCCCCTTTTTCAGCCCTATAAAACTAGCTAGCTTGACCAGAGCTGTTAAGATGATCTTTGGACAAGAATCCCCTATCTTCTCAGGTTGCCAGCCCCTGAATCAAACCTCTTTGGCTTTTGTTACAGCAGGCAGTGAGACCTGGGTTCAGTTTCAGCAGTAGTATTGTTTGACTTGTGATTTAGAGATAACTTTAATGTTTATTATTTTCTCTTCTTAATATTACTAATTAAAATTCATAAAAAATAATAGCAAGAGAGCAGGTGAAGGTAATTGTCTTTTGGGACTTACTTGGTCTATAAAGCTTCATGAAGAACCCTACAGAGAACCTGCTTCGTCTTCATACAGCTGCCTTCATCAATAAGCAAGCCACTGAAGCACAGACCTCCCTCTCCTACCCCAATTTTATGTGTTTTTCATGTTTACTTTCCTGTTGTTGCCAAGTGAAAGTAAGTTCATCCGACTAGCCCAGGGATTTTTGACTTCTTTTTTACAACAAATAATAAATAAATGAAAAACCTGATGGTCTAGTACATATATTGACACAAAAATTAATATTAAAATTTAATGAAACAATAATTATTCTATTTATGTATAATACATTTTAATAATTTTATTTTTAAATGTTTTGGTTATGACCAAAATACCTATTTTATAACATACAATTAAGTATTACAAATCTGAATAACCCTAATCTAGATTATTTAGGAAAGTAAATTCTGTGAGGAATATAAATCACAATGTGCCTTTCTAAACCAAATAAAATTAATTTGGGACAGACGAATCTGCCTACTAGGAATTGTTGTGCTTCCCTTGAAAAAATGGCCTCACAAGTTTGGTCCTGCTCTTTGCATTACTACCAAAGTAAATGTCAAATTTAGGCTTCATGGCATGCATTTTGTATATTAATTTAACCTCTAACTTCATTTTCTGTTTCTTTTTTCCCCCTGGAATACTAAAGTTACTTCTAAAAGGTGTTGGGAACCACCCTGCCTGGTTTCAGGAATTATAACTGCCTCCTATGGCTAAGTGAGCGGCCTCCAGAATGCAGGCCACAGAAGACAAAGCTTGTCTCTGGCAGCAAGTGCTGCTTCTGCTTCTTCCTCTGCCCCCAAAGCATGGTCGATGTCCATGGCGAGTACGACCCCTCAGAGAGGGGCAACCTAGGCCAGACACAATTACTTGGGAGGCTATCATAGAAGGACTCAGGGGGCTGTGACAAAGAGGGAGTGATGGACCCTTGTCCCCCCAGCTATTGTGACATAGCCTGAGTCCCCATTTCAGTCTGGGAGAAGCACTGCCTGGCTTTAATCCACTTAAGCCTAAAAAACTTGATGGGGAAGGTGGTGCAGCCCTGTGCTGGAAAGGGCATGTATCTGGGGTAAATCAGGCATAAGAAAGAATATGTAAAAATCTGGTGAAACCTGCTTTGTTTAGAATGCTCTCATTTAAATGATAAGGATCCAAGCAAGAAGTTTGTTCCTCAAAGTTTTATTGCTTGTTAGCTATCTGACCCTGACTGAGAATAAGCCATCATAGTTCTTTGAATGATATCTGTTGTTTGATCCTCACCTGTATTCTTGTGCAAACGAACCCAATGAAAGTCCCTTGAGCAGGGGGCTCTTGGCCCTTCCACTTTGAGGGATTGACCACCTTTCCTCCCCAAGCAGATCATGTCTTGGTAGTGTTTACTTTCATCCATGGTGGACCAGGGAACTTTGTGGGCAAAGTTGCCCCCACAAAAAAGTCCTAATGTAGAGGGGAGGGGAGGAGGGAGATAACAGGGGAAAGGGGGAAGGATCAAGTCAAGGAAAATGTATAAAGGATCCATGGACAAAGCCAATGGGGTGCAAGGAGGATTGAATGTGGGAGGTGGTTGGTGGGTAGTGACAAGGAGAGTAATGGGGAAAATGATGACAACTATAACTGAACAGCAATAAAAAAAATAAGGAATAAGAAGTGTACAAAAAATAAGGTCCTATTACATTATTTTCGTTTTGTAAGATGCATTTAAAGCTTTTGGATCAAGGTGCAAATAAATAAACAAAATCAATATGCTATTGATGCTTTTAGTGTAGACAAATGATCACTGTAAGTCTCTGAATTCTTCACTGTGCTTTGAATTGCTTTGACTGAATTATGGGGAATACCCCTTGCTTTTAATGTGTTTGTACTACCATTTCATTGTGACTAGTTTAGGCTCATGTACTTGAACTTCTTTACTTATAGCATGAACAGAAACTCAGGGAAATAGCGTAGAAAGCTTGGAAATCTGCACCTGTCTCTCCAACTGGTGCCATAGAGAGGTAGCTTCATATTTCAACAAGTTCCTCTGGAACATTGTGTTCCAATTACCTTCTATTGTAATTCACAGGTTGTTATGGTGGAGATTTTGACAAGAACAAAAGTCTCTAGTGAAAATTTGATGCATTCATACATTATTATAAAACCCCAAGCATGCTAATTACTTCAATGATGACATGTCAAGTGTATTCCTGAAAAGGGAATTTGGTGATGCTGTGACTACCCAATGGAAGGGCAGATATTTGTTTACATGCAATTACCTATGGTAATTTTGTCCCATGTGAAAACAGCCTTTACACAGACTCGTGGAATAATTACCAAAGCCAGAGAATGCATGTTAACATCAAAATACTGGTTTATAATAATTCATAGGCAAGAACAGGCACCAGCCTGTCTGGAAGTCTTTTTGGAGCTTTTGTGTTTCAACCATGTTAGTTGTCAAATATGCCATAGATATTTTCTCAAATGAACCAGTGCCTAAAATGAAAACAGTGTATAGGCTATGCTGGATTTTACATTGCACAATTCTCATCATATGTGTGGACATTTTTTAAGCAGACTCTGTTGGTTGTTAAGCATGAGTACTGGCAAACAGTTCAGTAATAAACACTGCATTCTGATGCCCATTGGTGTTGATTGATTGTTTAAAATAAAAAATATATACATATAAGTGACTCACAGATTTCTCATTAGATTATTGACATCTGAGCCAAATCACAAAAATGTGATGTGTTGCATAATCATGGGTCAGAGGAAACCTGAAAATTTATCTGTATGTTTTCTTATCTATGCCACCGTATCTACCATTATTATTGTGAACTTTTCTTGTGAAAAGGGAGAAAAATCTTAGCAGTGGTAACAAAGCAATGGGGATTTATTTCTCTGGATTTTCTTTCTGCTCCTCTGTCAAAAGGCTCTTAGTTCTCTGCTGAAATTGGATCTTCTTCATTTCCTCCATTTCTTCTAATGTCTAGAAAGAAGCTACTAGAAAAGAACTTAACGAATATTTATTGGCTACCTCCTTTGTGCTGGCCTCTGTGCTTAACCTTGGGAGAGAGCAATGAATAAGCCTATACTCTCATGGCCTTCCTGGAGCTGGTAGTTCACAACGGGATGGCCATTAAATAGGGACTTACAAAGGGTATTTGTACTCCAAAGATTTATCATCTAGACTTTATTCTTATCAACCCCAAGACACTGAAATGCTATAGTTTTCTGTTTGTAAGTCAATATTTTCCAGGGAGGTCTATATCTGATAAATGGCATTTCAATTTCATGACTTAAAGAAATGTGTTAAATGTTGTAGACGATTGGTGGGTAAATACACACTCTTGGAATCCAGAACCGAATTGATAAAAATTTTAATGGCCAAAGATTTTCCTGCGCAGGGGCGAACTTCCCCAACTGTGACCGGAGTCACGTAGCTACTCAGAGCTACAAAATGGAAGTCGTGCCTAGCTTACAGACTACTGGGTATTTATATTTTCTAGCAAGCAAGCAAAGGCATACAGAAGCAGAGGTGGCGGTTAGCTATTGGCTTATTTAAAAACGGCAAGGGTCCCTGATTGGTGGGTGCTGCTGCTGGCGGGCACTTTCTGGCGGCTGGGTTAGTTACCTTATTTGGCTAGAATTTTAAACCCAATTGTTCCCGGATGTTTGTTCATTACCCTGTTCCAGGAACTGCAGATTTAGGGTTGGGTAATGCCCTAGCTGTAATTTTCCTAGCTGGGTATAACATTAAACAGTACTCAAATAGTCTCCTGAAGAATCTGCAGGGAGCCCCTCCTAATGTATGCCATAAATAAATGCATATTTTCCCTTCAAATTCCTTAGGAACTTTAGTCAGATTGTTTTTTTCCAATATCTGAAAAGAAATTGAGGTTTGGTTAATTAGAATTCCACATAAAACTCCCACAGAGACCATGTGCATAGTGTTGCCTGCTTTTTGTTTCAACCCAGTGGCTGGTGCTCAAACAAAGTTTCTTCCACAAAGTTTCTCATATGTCCCGAATGGCTGATGCCTTGACACTTTTTTTTGTCTATACAAAAATACACTATAGGAGTAGGAATAGGCATTAATATACCTGATAATTGTCTTGCTGGACTACTGTGTATGAAGGGAAAAAAGAAGCATACACATTTTTATAAAAGAATCATTTTCCTTTTAGCTAAGGATACACACAATAAGCTGATGTAATTTTAATGAGTTTTAATCTGTCATTGTCCTTTCTTACACTTACATTTTCCAAATCAGCATTCCATTGTCTATGCATATGACTAGAATGCTTTTCGTATATTTTTAGAGAGTTATTTTTCAGAGGAGTTCTTTTGTTTTGCAAACATCTTTGTCCTCTTTCACCTATGTAGTTACTTCACAGGCATCTCAAAGCAGCTACGGCTTCAACTACCTCCAGTCTTTAATCAGAAAACTAAGGGTCTCATGTAATATTTCCTTGGTAGGCTGAGCTTATGCTGTACTTTTCTGAACGTGGTATATCCGGTATATTAAGAACAGTTTCTGACATGTACAGATCCTTTTAAAAGATGTGGTGGTACTAAACAGTAATTAGCAGAATTTAAAACTTCTAATCCAGTGCTTATTTTTTTTTCTGAGTGATAAAAATTTTAAGAAAGCACTGGTGCCATAATATAGCATCTTTAATTTTACTATGCTTACTTTTATTCACAGATCTTAGGCAGTATGTCTTTTCATATATGTGCCCATAGTATCTATATACACCTCTCACACATACACAGATATTTACATATATTTATATACAATTCCCTCTCTTTAATTATGTTTAGTAAGAAGGATTATTAATAATATTATAACAAAATAGTTCTATCATATGATCTCAGATACTCCTAAAGTTGAAGAGCTAAGGAAAAAATATTCTTGCCTGTATCCTTTGTTTATTGAAAAAGTGATTAATAGTTTTGATGGTATTAAATAAGGGGCAAAACATTAATATTTGGTCTGAAGAATGTTTGATTAAGAGGCAGATGATAACAGAGGTTTATTATAGAAATCAGAACAGTCTAAATCAAGTCTTGTATTTATAGATGTTTAAGACAGTGTTCATGATTTAAAGAAACAATTATAAAGGAATGAAAAGGAAATGATGAGGGCAAAAGGTCAAACTCTTACATATTGACTGGTGCTAGTTTTTTAAATTTTATTTTTACCATAGTTACATATTTGAGTTACATAGTTACTACTTGGGTTAATGGTGCCTATTCACCTACAGTCAAAAATTCATGTATGAAGTTTGAGCCCCCAAATGCAGTTGTCCCTCAGTATCTGTGGGGGATTGGTTCCAGGATCCCCTACAGATACCTAAATCTGTAGATGCTCAAGTCCTCTGTATAAAAATGGCATAGAGCAATGCCTGCAGTTAACCCTCCACATCTGCAGACTCCTGAAAGCAGGTACAAAACTTCAGGTATTTATTTTTTTAAAATTGTGTACCAGTGAACTCGTTCAGTTCAAATCCATGTTGACAAGATTTGCCTGTATTTAAAATGGAGGACAGAATCTGAAAAGGTGAAGGAGTAAGGAGTGACACATGATGGACTAGAATTATGAGATAATTCTAAATCTTAATTTTGCTGTCTAATAACTTTGTAAACCTGAACTTCATGGCCTTTCCCTCTGTAATTTAATAATGGTTGAGCCCAAGGACAGTTTTCTTCAGGCTTTTTAAACCCAATGTCCTTGCCCAGGTCCTTCTGTCTAGAGTTTCGTTCTTGATGGATATAGGAGGGCCCTTCTTCATGGGTATAGCATGGTGGAGGCAAGTCCTTTTTTGTTTTCATATCCCTCTGGGTCCACCAAGATTTGGTATGTCTTTCCTGGTCTTGAGAAGACTTATTTTGTTCTTAAAGCAAACAGACCAAAATCGCTTTTCTAAAGTGTACACTGACACTTGAATCTTCTGTAAGGGACTTTAGATTTCTCAGCTGAAGTTAAATACTGCCAGGTTAAATGTTACTATACCAAGTGAGATAGCCTATTCCTGTTTGCTTGAACTACAAGTAGTGGTGAAAGCACTACATTTCTGCAGTTAGGGGTCATGTTTGTAATTGGTCTAGAATAACATGGTATTTGTCCCAGGAGGACTTGTGTAGAGAAACTTGGTTGGCCTGTCAAGCAAAGAAGCCCTTAGAAGGTGTGCGTGGGTGAAGAAGAGGTAGATTTTGTTGGTTCTGACTCCATTTGAGAGAAAAAGCTGATTTTTTTTTGTGTGTGTGAAAGGCATAGTTTTTAGAATTACCATCAGAGACTGTTAATGGGAGAGACCTGGTGCTTCTTGCTGACTCATGTAAAGAATTACAGGTCAGCAAATCTATTAGTTTGCTAAAGCAGTTTATTAGTGATCTGTTCCAGTGGAAGAGAACAGGCCTAGATAGACTTGGCAGTGGGGGTAAAAGGCAAAGGTTCAGGGCAAAGCAAGGAGCCAAAATTAAGAGCAGCTGAAGACAGGGCAGCAAGCCCCTGGATGGCCCGAGCCTAGGTGGCGAGAGAGTCAAGAGTGCCAAGAGCACCCTGAGCGCCCAGAAAGGGAGTCCTTTGTTCTGAGGACTTATATAATTGGTGAGATAGGAGAAAAAACAGTTACATATTGATTAATAGGTAAATGTAGTGCCAACTTTCCTGGGGGACATGACTACCCAAACATAGGTATGTGTGGGGGTCTGGACCCCAAGATAGAGTCTGTCTCATCTTGCTCCAGGTTACATTTGTTTATCCTGTTGTAAAACAAATACATGATGGGAGGCAGTTAATTAAAGTTGGGGTACTTTCCCAAAGTTACTTATGAGGTCTTTCTGTAAGCACTAGGGACTCCTTCATAAAACAGATAGTGACTAGAGATAGACAATTAACAAAGTTGTTTTATGGGCTTCTTTTGGGGGCACCATGGACCCTCTCCTGCATTCCAGGCCCTGGGATGAATACACATTTTCAAGGCTTTCTTTCCCAGTTAGTGGAAATGCTACATTGAAGTTTAAGGACTTCCCTCCTCCCTTGCTAACATAGTGCTTCTTGTGATGTTGGAATGCCTGGCAATATTATCGGACTAGGCTCAGGACTGCTGAGTTAGTGGGTGAGACAAGTCTCCCTTCTCTTCCCTGCCTTGGTTTACTATTCATTCTGCTAAGTGATAAAATATGCTTCCTAGCAACCAGGATGCTAGACCCCGGCTGGTAACAGCAGTGCAGTTTCAGAGTTCTTCCTACCCCGTCTCTTGCCTCAACACCACATGAAACCAAAAATGTTTAGGACAGGACAGGGACCAAAACAATAAAAGAATAAAAAGGCAAAAGCAGTCTAACTCCATTTCATAGACAAAGCCATCTCTGATCACACAAATATTTCTCATAAGTTGGTTGTACAATTCAAGTGCTTTTAAAAAAGGTTATGTTAAGTGCTAAAGGAATGACTTGAAGACAGTTTTACTACTAGAATTTAAATAAGTGAAAATATGGTGATTCTGTTGGAGAAGGTCATCAATGGTGCTGAGCAGGCCAGAAAAGTTCTGGGGGTCACCATGTACCAGGGTACATTCAGCTCTAGTATCAGCCAGTGCCATTGCCTTTTGTTTATTTCTGGGGAACCAGTATATATAGTGAGCTCAACAGGAGGCCTCTGATCAATCGATCAATCATCTCCAACTGCCCTCACCTGAAGGCAATCTTGGCCTGCACCCTATACCTGGGGCATGGAAGGAACTCACTCTGAAGAGGACTGGGTCCCTGAGGCCTGTGCTGGAGCAGGTGGCCTCAGGAATACATGTGGCTCACCAGGGTTGTGGATTTGATTATGGAGGCCCCCCTATACTGGGAATAGAAAAATCACTTTAAAAAGAACCATCCCATTTATAACAGGAATATGGGATATTTATTGGAACTGTGAAGTCATTCTGTCACATTAAAAGATAGAAATTGGTCTGACACTCATGCTGTCCAGGTATTTGGTGAGGAGCCGAAAATGGGATGCAGTGTTGTATGGCTTCCACCTGGGTGGTTGAGCCGCTCCATGCTGGGTTTTCCCTGGGCACAGGGGAGAGTTTGCTCCATGGTGATGAAAGATGCCAACCTCCCACTCCTCAAGGTTGATGGGCATGGTCTGTTTTCCATTAGTATGATCATTTGGTTGCCACCTTTGTTAATTCTACTGGCCTGGAGGATGTTACAGCACACAGAGAAACCCTTATTGTATTCATCTAGCAAGCTTTAAATAATAGGCAGCAAAGCCTGTCTTCACTTAATGCTGAAATGTCTCTGATGAGAAAAGCTGTGCTCCAAATTAGGGTGGCCTTGCTGCCTCAAAAGGAGGCACTCGTGCCTCTGTCCAGTGTTGTGTGTTCATACCTGATGAGCCTGCCAGTGCATCATCTTTATTTTTTTAAGGTTATTTATTTATTTATTTATTTAGAGAGGGGGAAGGGAGAGAGAAAGAGAGAGAGAGAAACACTAATGTGTGTCAGAGATATATAGACTGTATACTCTTACATGCCCCCAGCTGGGGACCTGGCTCACAACCAAGGCATGTGCCCTGACTGGGAATCAAACCAGCAACCATTAGCTTTGCAGGCCAATGCTCAGTCCACTGAGCCACACCAGCCAGGGCTATATCATCTTTATTAAATCACATGAAGGCACAAGTGAATTCTCTGAGTGATCCAACTCTCGGTGTTGGGGACTTAATAAATCCGGGGTTTGGATCACAGGGCTCTTGGTAGAAAAAATTGTTACCTATTTTGGAAATAATTATCTTAACTGTGTTTTCTGTTGTATATGCCTATATTGTTGCTGTAATATCTGATTTCAATGTAACCAGGTAGTCAGCAAATGAGCCGTTTTCATGTTAATGAAACCCCAGGCTGACCCCTCAGTGCTCATTGCAGAAGAGGGGGTGGGTATAAGATTGTAAGCTCCAGTCATGAGGGGAGGAGTTTTGGAGGAAATCATCCAGAGGATGTGACCGACTGACCTGCAAGCCGGAGGAGGCAGTTGGAGGCTCCCCCCTCCCCTGGGCTCTGTAAGTTTAACCGCTGTAGGTTCCACCCAGGATTCCTACAGCTAGAGCCATTTGCAAGGACACAGGCTTGAGAGAGCAAGGTGTGGTAGAGACCACCTGGACTGAGTATGTGACTGGACCCAGGTAAGGCCTCTACATAAACTTTAAAGTGGCAGGCGGGTAAAGAGGTCTACCAGTCTTGCAGCTACTCCAGACAAACCTTACATGTAAGTATCCTTGCTTGTTAAACCTGCCCCTCTGGAGTGGTTCCTTGTTCTAAGTATCTCCTTGCCCTCCATATACAGAGTCAGATTTCACCCACGAAGTTCCTGAGGTTTGAACCAACAAACTCCTTCAGGTAAAATTTATTCTCTACTCAATCCACTCCCTCTTTAGAACACTGGCTTTCTCTATTTTTGTCAAAAAAAATGGGAATTAAACAATATAAAATACTTAAGCTCTCCTTCCAATTAATGAGCAAACATCCCATCAGGAAAGACTGCAGTTCCCAAAAGAGAATGCAGAACAGAAAACCCTTGCTGAATGTATTGCACATAGATTAGAAAGTAATCACTTGGGACATACATACTAACAGCCAAGTTTGCATTCGCTCTTTTCTCTCATTTTGTTCCTGATCATCCCTGAACAGGGGCCCAGGACCACAGATGAATTCTTCTGGGGTCAGAAGCAAAATGAGAATTTGATGCTTGAATAGGATCAAGTTCTTAATGAACCTCATCAAACTTGTTTCTAAGAAACATGAGCTGTGGTTCTTGGGGACTTGGTAAAGAACACCAAGTTGCCTGAAGAATGCATTTGCTCAGAAAAGTAACTCATACAAACCAGAGGACCTTTTATTTTCAGAGAATGTTACTGGGGGTGGAAGTACGACCTTACAAATGAACCCAGGGGACACCAGGTGTCAGAATTACCAGGGGATGCAGGGATACTGTGGATTCCTCAGCTCTACCTTCTATAGCCCACACATTATTTTTATTTCTTGTTGGAATTCTTACTACAAATATTTCTTTATTGTACAGTTCTCTCTGTCATTAGTGGTTATTCCTCCAAATCAAATTAATACCATCACTAAATAAATATCCTAATTGCCAAGCTCTGTGTCAAGCCTTTCTGCTTTTAGGGGTATTGAATAACTTACAAGTGTGAGGCAAACTAAATGGTATATAAGAATATAATTTTTATAGCCCCAATCTGTTGACTTTAGAGTAACAACTCTGATTTTTCCTCAACATGATCTACATTTTTAATCAATTCTTGAGGTAATTAATTCAACCTTATTATGTAATTCTAGAAATATATAATTCTAATATATTAGAAAACTACATAAAATGAGAAAGAATAGTATAATGATTATCCACATATTTTGGCTGAATTAATCAATCGTTAATATTACTCAATTGTGACGCCTGCGAGTCAGAAGATCGCAGTTCAATTCCCAGTCAGGGCGCAAGCCTGGGTTGCAGGCTGGTTCCCAGCAGGGGATGCACGAGAGGCAACCATACACTGATATTCTCTCCCTCTCTCCTTCCCTTCCTCTCTAAAGATAAATAAATAAAATCTTTTAAAAAAGCTAAAAAAGGTATTACTCAATTGTTAACATACATTTGTTGACCTTTACCTATATACTGTATTTTTGGACCATAAGACACACCTAAGTCTTAAAGGAGGAAAATAGGAAAAAAATTTTGAAGCAAAAAATGTGGTAAAATATTTAATAACATAAATAACATGATATTTCAACAATGTAAATGTATATAGACCACAACACCAGTATTAACAACCATTATTCTTCCAAAATTTGGGGGGAGGGTGCTTCTAATAATCTGAAAAATATGGTAAATACATATATTTTCTGATGAACTACTTGAAAAGAAATTATAGATATAAACATTTTATTCATAAATAAGTAGCATGGGTCTCCTAAGAATAAAGACGTTTTATTACTAACCACTGTATCATTATCACACCCAAAGAATTTAATATGAATCACATACTGTTATTATTTATTTATTTAATATTTTAATTTTAATTGTTCACGTACAGTTTTCTCCCTTTTACCCACATTCCAATCCACCCCAGCCCTCCCCACCTCCTTCCCATTTCCACTTGACTTGTTATTGTCCATGTGTCCTCTATGCTTGTAGGAACAAACCATTCATCCTTTTCCCCTGAAATTCTCTCCCCTCTCCCCTCTGGTCACTGTCAGCCTGCTTTCAGTTTCAGTCTCTTTGGTTATATTTTGCTTGTTTGTTTTGTTGATTAGGTTCCTGTTAAAGGTGAGATCATGTGGTATTTTTCTTTCACTGCCTGGCTTATTTCTCTTAGCATAATGCTTTCTAGTGGATTGAAATAATTAACATTATCAAAATGTCCATACTACCCAAAGCGATTTACAGATTCAATGTAATAATCACAGACATAGAACAAACACTTCAAAAATTTATATGGAATCATAAATGACCCTGAATAGCTGCTGCAATTTTGAGAAAGAAGAACAAAGTAGGCACAATACCTAATACCAAACAGTATTACAAGGCCACTGTAATCAAAACAGCCTGGTACTGGCATAAAAACAGACAGATAGACCAATGGAACAGAATAGAGAGCCCAGAAATCAACCCAAGTCTCTATGGTCAATTAATATTTGAGAAAGGGGGCAGCAACATAAAATGGAGAAAAAATAGCCTCTTCAACAAATGGTGTCAGGAGAACTGGACAGCTACATGCAAAAAAATGAAACTCGAGCACCAACTTACACCATACACAAAAATAAATTAAAGGTGGATAAAAGATTTAACTATAAGTCGTGACACATACTATTATTTATTTTCAAATTTCCTTAGTTGCCCTAAAAGGATCCAATCAATAATTTCAGGGTTTGCATTTTGTCTTTTTTACTTTAGAAAAATTTCCCTCATATTTTTACTTTGCTTGATATTTTTTTACTCCAAAGACTATTTTTGAGACTCAGTTTAGATATCTTGTAGAATGCTGTTTATTCTGGATTTGTCTGTTTGTGATTACAACAAGTTAGACCTTTGCATATTGCAAATACGACTGTGGTAAATTAACTCATTTTTCAAAAAAAATTCTTTTCCCCACTTTCCCAATATTCCTTAGCTAAAAAGGAGCATATTTCCTACCCAAGTTTTAGAATTTGGCCATGTGATTTTCTGAGGCCACTGGGATGTTAGCAGATATGTTATGAATAATTGAGCTTGTCCTTGTTTTCTGAATTAACAGAAGAATAACATTTCCTAGGTATCAGAAAATTGGGTGATGTACAGATCTAACCTGACTAGAAACCACAGCTGGGTTCAGCCTAACACGCAACTCAGCAGATCCCCAGCCAATCTGCGAACGTGTAAGCAAAAACTTCACTTGTTGTCTGCCACTGGGATTTTATGGTTAAATATTACACAAAATTGCTAAATGCGACAGCAATCATATCTACTTTTTTATTGTAATAAAAAACATAGGACATCCACCTCCTTAAATTTTTAAGAGTATAGTACAGTACTGTTAACTGTACTTACATTGCTGTATAGCAGATATCTCTAGAACTTTCTCATCTCGTATAACTAAAACTTTATACCTACTGAACAATTACTTTTTATTTTCTTTTCCTCCAGCCTCTGGCAAAGACTATTCTACCTTCTGCTTCTATGAGTTTGACTGCTTCAGATACTTCATACAAATGGAATCATGTGGTATTTGTCTTTCTGTGACTCGCCTATTTCACTTAGAATGATTTCTTTCAGGGTCACCCAGGTTTTCACATATGACAGGATTTCTTACAAAGGACAATTGTCTGTGTATTGTTGTTGAATTTGTGCTTCTGTGGGAAAAAGAAGGGTCTGAGGCTTCCTGTTCCGCCATTTGTTCAGGTCACTTCTTCCTGATTACTCTTTACATGACATGATATTAAGCTCCCAACTAATGGAGACTTCAAGTTTAACCATTTGATGCAAATCATAATCAACAGCTTTCCCCATCCTAAAGAGACATTTTCTATTTTGTAAGTGTTAAGTCATCTAGAGGTTGAGGTTGTGTGAATATCCTTGCTCAAAATCCTTTCATTCGGTGGTGCTAGCATTTGTTGATGGTTCTCACCTGAATCAATTACTGCACCAGGGCTCTGCTATAGACTGAATTTAGAATATTTTCTTAATTCAAATGCTGAATCCCTATCCCTCAGTGTAATGGCATTTGAGGGTATGGCCCTTGGGAAATAATTAGGTAGTAATGGTGAGGCTCCCATAATGGGCTTAGAGCCCTTATAAAAAGAGGAAGAGACAGAAAGTTTCTCTAAGTGCACACACCAAGGAGGGCCATGTGAGGATATAGCAGGAATGGGGGGCCTCACCAAGGACCCAGCGATGTTGACATCTTAAGTTTGGATTTTCAGACCATGAAAAATAAGTGTTTGCTCTTTACCACTCAGTCTATTGTATTTGTTATAGCAGCTCAAACTAACTAAGACAGGTTTTAACTCTTCATCTTGTGACATTTGTAGTTCTTAAGATTGGTAACAAGGCAGCCCAAGCTGGTGTGGCTCAGTGGATTGATTGCCAGCCTGCGAACCAAAGGATTACTGGTTTGATTCCCAGTGGGGGAACATGCCTGGGCTGTAGGCTGGGTCCTCAGTGGGGAGCATTTGAGAGGTAACCACACATTGATGTTTCTCTCCCTCTCTCTTTCCCTCCCCCTCTATCTAAAAATAAATAAATAAATAAACAATCTTTAAAAAAAGAACGGTCATTTGTCTTTCTGGTTCCCCTAATAAAATAGATTAGCATGGAAAGATGTCTATATTATAATAAATTAAATCAGTAGATTACCTAATAATACACATTATGTAAAAGAAATATATGTATTGGGTTGGCCAAAAAGTCCAGTTAGTTTTTGTCCATAAAATAAAGAACACATTTTTCATTTTCACCAATAACTTTGTTGATTTGAATATTTTGACTATGTTGGTTATCTCCTGCTATTGAATTCTAGTGGGTAGAGGCCAGGATGTTGCTAAACACTTTCCAATGCATAAGACAGCCTGACAGCAAATAATTATTTTGCAAAAATGCCAATAGTACTGAGCTTAGCAAACCATGTTTGACATGTTCGATCAGTCATAGCACCTTCTACATACACTGCAGAAATCTTTTTTTTCTTTTTGATATTTGTTGTTTTTACCCTTCTTGAAATAATAAAGTATATTATGCTGAAAATGTGTATCTTCTTCCATCTTCAGTGTTAAAATGGCTGCACAAAATTTACCAATTTTGATGAGTTTTTAAAATGCACGCTCACTGGTATGATAACTGTCACAATAGAATCTGACGAGATCGGGCGTGTTCAGGGTGGTATGGCCGTAGACTACAATAGAATCTAACAAAATTGTTTCTAATGAAGTTAAAGACAACTAAGCACTACTAGAGCCACCATACAGAAAAAAAACTAATGGAACTTGTTGGCCAACCGGATATTCATACAGTAAAGTTATATTACACTAAAGTAAGTCACTTATTAATTAGGGCAAGAGTCCCCAACCTTTATGGCACCAGAGACCAAGTCTGTGGAAGACAATTTTTCCATGGACTGAGGTGTGGGGGACAAGTTTTGGGATGATTCAAACTCATTACATTCAAGCTCACCACCTGCTATGTGGCCCAGTTCCTAACAGTTCCAGACAGGTACTGGTCTGAATTAGGGGATTTCTTAGAGTCAGAATTCTGCTTAGAAGTACTTTAATTCACCCATAAAGAATAATACATTTGGTTTTATGTACATACAAACTACCCGGTAATTCTCATACACTTTGAAATTTGAGAACCATTGGGTTAGATTTGAGAAAAAAACTAAAGAAAAAGCCTACATGTAGGTGTCTCAGAATTTGATCTATTCTGTCTTTAAATTAACTATCAGATTTCTAGACATCAATAATAGATGAATGGGTTGGGAATAATAAAGTATTTCTGCCTATCTGTAAGCACTATTCCCTTCTTTTTGTTAAGCCTGTAAATATTAATTTGATTAAATGAGATGGTTTACCATAGTGATAATTAAATGAAGATAGGTCCTAAAATCTGTGCACAAGTTAAATGTGTGAATGATTCAATTCACAGTATGCTGGTGTGTGTGTGTGTGTGTGTGTGTGTACACACATATTAAAAACTTTGGGCAGAAATGTACCAAAATTATTAACAATGATTAATTATCTTTAGGAAGTAGGGTATTTTGAGTCATATGCTTTGCATACTTTATAACATTCTCTAAAATTTTTACATGGAAGATTTATTACTATGATGCCTTTATTTATTTATTTTTTTAGAGCAGTTTTAGGTTTACAGCAAAATCTAATGGGAGGTATAGAGGTATGTATTCCTGACTCCACTCATGCATTTCCTCCCCCTTATCAGCATCTCCCAGCAGAGTGGTATATTTGTGATAACTGATGAACTTGACGTGTCATTATCTGTTAAAGTCCATGGCCCACATTACAGTGTAGGATTCACTCTCGGTGCAGTAAGTTATATATATATATATTTTAAAAAGGACTATGATTTTTCCCTTTTCTTTTTCTTTTCTTTTTTTTACAAATCAACACTTTAGTCCTAAATGAATATAGGTAGTCAATAGACCTTGGGACAAAAGTAAATTTGATCCCATTGAGTCCCAAGAGGAGGATGTTCACAAGCTGTGTGCAAGCTGCCTTGAGTTAAAGGGCAGGGAAACCTTGGTTGTAACCTCAGTGATGGTCTTCCTCGTTTGGGAGGTACTTGAGAAATACTATAAGGAAAGAACAAAGGAATAAAATAGTTCAGGTTAAATACTATTTAATCCCCAAATAGTGGGCTTTTCTTTTCCAAAGTAGTATACTTGGGTGGCAATACTAACACCCTTAGTATTGCTGAATTGGCAGCTCCTAAGCTCAGATCGAGGCCCCCAAGGAATATCAAAATGCACTATAATTTATCAGGATTTCCAAAGTTAGCTTTCAATTGGTGGTGGTTAAAATGAAAACCTCAAACCTCAATTTGTGCCCCCATTTGTGTTTCTTCAGATTAAAGATTCTGTTTCTTTTTTATTCCCTGGCCTTATAATTACAATGATTTTCAACATATATTCAAAACATACTGGTGGATATGAAATAATATGATGGATGAATAAAATAATTCTTTGCGAAAATAACAGTGTTGAGACCTTTTCTGTAGATAGTAAATAAGCCATAATGTAAACTTAATAAAAACATGGATTAGATTGTAAATAATTGTTAGAAACAATCATTATCATGGGCACCAGTGGTGCACCTGACATTGTGTTACATGCTTTACCTCTCAATCATTTCATTAATCTGGTGGAGTGGATGACTTTTCTTATCCCCACTTTATAGATGAAGACTTTAGGTGATATGGCTAGGATTCTAAAGTTCAAATTCTCTGAGTTCTTGAGATAAAATCTTCCAGTTTTAGAGAACAAGGAGGATTTGAGGAGGCCCTAGATATTGGCATTTGGGAAGTTACTTTAAAGAGGAATCAATCTTTGAGTATTCTAAATGTGAAATAAAGAAACTGCCAAGAGGGTAGCAGTGAGGAAATGGGTCAGAAAATGAACTGGAAGGAAGAACAGGATGAACAGGGACAGGACAGAGTATGAAGGGGACTTCAGGAAGTGCTTCTGAAACAGAAGTGAGGGGCAGCCAGAGTGTTGTTTAAGGGGCCCAGTGATGGAGAGCAGAAAGAAGCTGCATAAAGTCTGAATTGGTGGTTATGAGAGAATTTATTGATGAAAGTAAAATCTTAAATTGCATGCTTAATGTCAATCTAGTTTACAGTTTTAAGTAATATAAACTAATGAAGAGTAAACTAATGTAAACTAAGAGTAACAAAAAATTCAGAACAGATGGTAGGAAGCATGTTTTACCAGAAGCAAATCACAAATACTTGTGGAAAAGACATCCTTATAGCACTCAAGTTCATTTCGAAGGGACTGCATCACCCTCATCATGACTTCCATGGGCAGAAAGTACCCACTAACAAAGTTCTCTCCAGTTTCTAGTAAGGAGAGTTTGTTGATTTGTTTTGCATGATTTGCTGATCGCATTTTAGGGGAGGACCACAAGCCTCCTAATAGGAACGTTGTGCTGATGACTTTTGAAAAACAGATGTACTGTGATAATATCATGGCAAATTCCTTTCCTCAGTTTTCTCTCCAAATATCTATGTCTGTTTTGGAGAAGTGGTCAGAAATGTTTGGGCAAGCACTGAATCTTGCATGCAGTGTGGTGTTCCTACTATGTGACTGAAATAGGAGTTGGAAGGAAATCAAATTTGGAAGTTTTTCCTTTCACCACTGTTCACATCAAAATTTTAAAGCAACGATCTACTTTATAAAATTTAAAGACTCTCTTGATGGTGGTGATACAGGTGACTAGCAAATGTATTAGTGTGCAAGCAAAGTTTATTAGTATTAAGTTCTCCTGGAAGAGAACAGACATAGTTAAGGTGGGGGTGAAAGGCAAGAGTTTGGGTGGCAAGAGGAAGGCTGGCAAGAGCATCAGGTCCTTTGTCCTGAGGACTTACCTAATTGGTGGTATGGGGATAAGGGAGTTGCATATTGATTGGTGGGTAAAGGTGATACCAGTTTCATACAGGGGATGTGACCACCCAAACATAGGTATGTGTGGGGGTTCTTTCTTAGATAGTGGGAATTGAATATAGAATTTCAAGGAATCCCCTCCCAATTTCAGTAAGCAATCTTAGTAAGATTATTACAGAAGCTTCCAGTCTCAAGGACTCTCCCCTCCCCCAAAACTGTACTATCACAGTTTTGCTTGTGGTCTTAGGACTGCTGGGTGAACCAGTGAGACATGTCTCCCTCCTCCTCCCTGCTGTGGTTTGGTTTACTCTCTATCCTACCTAGCGGTGGGACATGACACAATGACATTCAGATAGATGAAAGTCAGGACTCTGTTATTTATAACCCCAAAGGAGAAAAGCCCAGCACACATTGCCACACAGTGGGTTGTAACAGGGGGCTAGGGACAAGGTAACAGCAATTTGGCAATGTGGGGATAGCTGGGTTTCCCAGGCTTCCTGGGGATTGGCTAATTTGAGTATTTCCTGAAGCCTGAGGCACAGATACTGTTTCTTTTTAAAAATTAAAAAAATTAAATTTATTGGGGTGACATGGTTAATAAGATTATATAGGTTTTCAGTGCATATTTCTGTAATACATGATCAGTTATATTTCATTGTGTGCCCATCACTTGAAGTTAAATCATCTTCTGTCATCACATATTTGGCCCCCTTTACTCATTACTATCCCACCACCCCCCTTCCCTAGACAACCACCAGACTGTTGTCTGTGTCTGTGAGTTTGGTACAGCTGGCCCTGGGGAGGTTGGGGTGTTTGCCCAATTTGCCTTGTGGTCCTGTAGAGGGGTAGACTGCTAAGGGAAGTGATTGGGATGGGGCCTAGTAAATGGCTAAAAAAAGAATGGGAATTTTCAACCATAACTTTAACCCTGAATCAAGGCAGCACTTGTGAAGTGTTATGTTAATTATACTACACTGTTAAGACTGTTGACATGTTGGAGCCTGAACTGCAGGAGCTGTCATTTCTCGATGCTCTTTCCGACTTTGATTTCTATGTATGTGGTGTCATCCTGAAAGGGTATAAATATATTCTTCTCTCTTTTTGGATTCCAAACTTTTCCCAACTGCTCCATTTTTTACAGTAATACCTCATCCTTTCAGTCTATGAAAGTGGAAATCATTTTTCAGTTGTTCGCTTACCCCGCTTTCTGTAGCTGCTTGCCTCCTCTGCTCCATGGCTGCTACCTTAGCTCGGGTCCGTATTTTCTCATAATTATTTTAATAGCTCTTCATACCACTTCCTCTTTCTCTAGTTCAGGGGTCAGCAAACTATGACCTCAAGCCAAATCCTGGCCTTTTCTTCCTTTTGAAAATAAGGTTTTGTTGAAACATGACCATACTCATTTTTATGTTTTGTCTAGTGCTGATGTTATGTCACAGTAGTTTTAACAGATCCTCTCACCTCCAAAACCTAAGATATTTACTATGTGCCCTTTACAGAAAAGTTTTCCAACTCCTGTGTCCAGTAGAAGATACTAAGTATTGATTCAATATTCTGATCACGTTCATCTAGGAGGTAAGAGAAGAGAAAGGAACCCACATTTGTTGAGCACTCCACAAACTAAAGGGCTGAGCACTTTGCATAAGTAAAACCCAGGTCTAAAAACCCAAGGGAGTAAGAAATACAAGTTTCTTATTTTTCTGAAATTTAATGTAATTTCTATTATGTATTCTCATTTTTTGGTTGTCAGAAACTTAATCTCAGACAATTACTCTTTCCCTCTCTTCCTGCCCTGGGATTTTAATTGCACTCTGGGTAAGGGATGTGTGCAGTGCCCAGATTAGACAGGCTGTGCTGCACCTGGTCCCTGCCATCAACCTCTAGCTCATTCCACTCATTCATGGAGGTCTTGCTACAATTGTCTCTTGTCCCATTCTAAAAGCAAATTTGGATTCACCTCTTTTTGCATCTTCCCAGACAGGTTGGGGTTTGAAGAAAACATGAAATATAATTACCTGGTACTGGAGTGATAGGACCTCTGTGAGGATGTCAGGGACCTCTTCTCTTTCCATGTCACAGCAGGTTGATGCAATGTTTCCACTGCTCCTTGGCCACACTGAGTCACGGAAACTCAGTGGGGCTAGGTAAGGCCTTTTTTGCTACAGAAACACTTCTCAACCATTTCTCCACAAAGTGTTGTGGCTGTGTAGGGAATGAAGCACAGGTCTCATATTGGTCCCAAACCCCAGAAACCTACCCAGTGGTTTCTCTCCATCCTTCCCAGAGCTCAGTCTTGGGTGGGTCCCCATAGATGGCTCTGCTTGCCAAGCATTGCAACATCGAGTCAGTTTGAGCTTCCGTCTAGCTTTCCTTCATTGTCCAACCTGGACATTTTTGTCTCATCAAAAGTTTGGGACCTGGAGGCAGGAAGAAAAGTTTGCTCTTATTTTAAAACAAACTTTTTAAAATTGATGACATACACACAGCTTCTTCCCTTTCCTTCCTGTACTTCAGACTCTCAAAACTCAAAACCCAAGAGTTGACTCCTGTTTGCTCTTGTTTTCCTATCTTATGCTTTCCTTGAGGCAATGGACACCTAGCTGATGAGAGTTTACAGTAATGTGGGGAAAAGCCATGAGTTACTATTTCATAATAGTCTCCTCCCCCTAGCTTCCCTCACCCCCATACACACATGTTATCTTATTTGGTCCTACAATAGCACAGACTGGTAGAGATGTCTGCTTCTGTTATATAAAGAAATATGTCCCAATGAGTGAAACTTTTGAATAAGAATATGAATTCAGGTTCTGATGCCCCCACCCCCCAGTGATGTTTCTTCCCCTTATACAGCATGCATTTTAGACTAAATTGTCACTCTAAAACTTTATTCTACCCCTCTGCCTTATTTAAAGTCTATATTGTAGATTACTCATCCTTCTGCTCTGTTTGGTTGTAATGATTTTATAGCTTATAAAACACCAAATATTAGGAAATTGCAAGTTAAAAGTGTAACCAACAACTGTACAGTTTTGTTTGTTCATTTACTTGTCAATCAAATATTCATTGGTCCATCAAGTGCAAGGTAGTATGCTAAAGAACCGTAACTCTAGAACATGAATCTAAGACATCATTAAATCCTGGAATTATATGATATAGGAAGGCATAAAGATATTTATATGGACTTCACTCTCACAAGATACATTGTTAATAGAGTTAAATCAATGTGCAATAAATTTGAACCAAATTTTGGTTCCACAAAAGAACTTTTCATTTGCCTGAGGGATCAGAGAAGGTTTCAGAGGAGAGGCAACATCTGAGTTGGGTCTTAGGTGATGCATAGAACTTTAAATGTATGACTAAGGTATGGGAAAGCCTTCCAGCTTTAGAGAACTGCCTAAGCAGAAACACCAAGTAGAAGAAGGACATGATCTAGTCCTGGGCTGGAAAATATGATGGTATGTCAAACCCCTAAGTGACGGGAGGGATGTAGTAGGATGCAGGCCTCTAAATGTAAATTGGAATCTGAACCTTGAGAATTTATCAACGTATTTGGTAATTTTAATATGTAATTTGTAGGGGGAGAGAAGGAAATATAAATCTGTGGTTAAAATTCACCATTGTATTCATTTTTATATTTGAGTCCATTGTTCATATTGTTCATGTTGTCAATTAACAAGGGAAAAAGAAAGTTGACTTGTGGGTGTGAGACTGTGGTGGAGGAGAGATTCTGACTTTTGACTGTTTAGGTGTCCCCTGTAGATGTGTGCTCATTAGTCCAGAGGTGTTTGTTCTTCTGTTCCTTTTACAAGTTTCTTTTGTTTTGTCATTGGATAATAATGAATGTGTCAGAGTAAATATGTCTCAACCGCATGAGAAATGCTTACCTGCAGTAGGATATCATAATGTGTTTTTTGGGATGATATACACTTTTATTGTGTGTGAAACCTAAGCTTGTTATCAAGATTTGGCCTTTGACTACATGATATTTTAAAGGTAAAGGATGCAACATATCTTGTTTATTCTTAATTTTCTTTTCCAGGTAGGACCTTTCAAAACCTTCTGTCATATTAAGTATACAGATCAGGAAGAATTGGTTTGTTCTCTTCTGCTACCTTTACAAATCTGTTTCATCGTAGATGTAACAGAGGAAAAAGAGAGAGGAGATTAAATTAAAATGATCAAGAAATATTTCCTTATTCTGGACTGTGTAAGACATTGGTTTTATGTGTTGATTCATTTGATTTATTTAATTGGTTGATTTATCAAAAAACATTGGCCATATACCATAGGTTGGCTGTTGGATTGAAAGATAAAGTGAGGAGGGATTATGATATGGCTCAATCCAAGAGACATATAATTGAATCTTAAAGTCAAACTTGGACTGTGTATTTCAGCTATTAGCTAATTAACAAAAAGTTCTCCTCCTGCATCTGATCTGAGGAAAGTGAAGTACTAGATGCTATGGAAGATACAAAAATATATTAAACAAGGCATTTAGTTCAGTAAGTGTTAATCACATAAATAGAAGCTGAGAGTACAAATACTACAGTATTTAAGAGGCCAGAAGAATGGAGCTTTCTATGGACTTGGTGGATCAGAGAATGCCAGTGAAGGAGGTGGGAGGACTTGGCCAATGTCAACATGACATCTACCACTTCACTTCCATGTCTTATCAGTTATAAACAATTTCAATCCATTTAACCTACTATATATAAACTATGGTATGAGATGGTTAAATATAAGAAGTGTTTTAATATATTAAGTTATATTCTGATTACTAATTAGTAAGTGAAGATAATTTCTTATAAATTCCTTTAGAGATGAGAAAATTAGTTATGGGCAAGCATAGTCCATTAATTATTTCATGTACCTGAAGACATCTAGAGAGTGCAATGGCTTCACAACACAGCCCCAGAGTGTTAAACTTTGTATTTGACTCCCTAAATTTGCCAAGGATTAGTAAAATTGAATGACTCCCTATTGACTATGCATCTGAAGTAGCTACTGTGCATTGTTTATTTCCCTAGAGAGCAAGAATTCTATAACATCTTGCTTTTAGTCAAATTATGCTTCTTTTTCCCCAAAGTAGATATCATGTGCAAGTAGATTAGATAGATCATAGTAATTCATAGTTACAGGCCTCTGGGGATAGAGAAGTATTCCTATATTGCTTTAAAGATCATTTTTAATTATGGAATATTTCAAACATGCAGAAAAGCATAAAAATAATATAATAAAGGCCATGCATTCTTTACCTGGGTTTAATAGAAATTAACATTTTGCCTTTTTTTGTTTGTTTGTTTTTTTGCTTTACATCTCTCTTTCTCCCTTTAAAGTGATACATTAATTATCAAGCCCTGGCCATTGTGGCTCAGGTTGGTTGGAGCATCATACTGTGCACCAAAGGGTCACGGGTTCAATTACTGGTCAGGGCACATACCTGGGTTGTGGGTTTTTTCTCTGGTTGGGGTCCATGTAGGAGGCAACTGACTGACATTTCTCCTTTCCTCTCTCTAAAATCATTGAATGTATCATTGGGAGAGAATTTTTTTAAAAATAAAGATTTATCAGTAAAGCTAACACATCATTCCTTCTTGTTTCCACAACTAGTTGCTATTCTGAAGTTGGACTATCATATTTCCATAAATACCTCAATTTTTCATGTCTATATAGTTTTTAAGAAACAAAACATACTGTTATTCATGCATTTTATGATTTTCTATAAATGACATCAGAGTGTATTATTGCACCTTCCTTTTTGTGGTCAGCAATTATGTTTTTGAGACTTTACCATATTGATGCATATAAATCTAATATACTCACACTAACTGTTGTATAGTATTTCCTTGTCTGAGTCAATCATGGTTTATTCAGACTTTTTCCATTTGTCTCCTATGACTAAGGCTGCTTTTGCACATGTGCATGCTTCTTTGGGGAGAACACCTGCCTCTGGAATTGGTATGCCATGACTTAATGTTGGCTCTACTGCTAGAAATCAGAAAACTTGTGATGGCTCTAAAACAGAAGTTCCTTTCTTGCTCACATAACAACCCAGAGCAAGTGCTTATGTCAATGGGTGGTTCTCCTCAGTGAGGGACTTCAGGGACTCAACCTTTTTCCTACTTTCCCCAAGCTCTTTATGGATAACATGCAGCTGAGGGAGGTAGAGAAGGCACATTCACCCTCCTAAAAACTGTTGGAATTGGCATAAACCACTTTTACTCTTTAAACAGGGACAACTGACACATTATTTATGCACACTCTTTAGGCAGTTATCCTTACTATGGAAGTCACTCACACTAGGGGTTGTCTTTAGCTCCTCATCCTGGAAAACATTTCTATTTAGCTTCCACTCTCTGGCCCAGATTATCATGAATGATAAAATTGCCCTAAATTTTCTCCCTATGGACCAAGGCTAAGTCTGTGTAATCATGAGTACATTGTACTATATCTGGAGTAATACCACAGAACAAATATTCAAAACACAACATGAGAGACCAATCTTGTTTCCTAAGGTAGACCATGATGATTAATGGGGTTTGCTCAGTTGGTTGGATGTAGGACCTGGAGGTGGGGAGGCATGGTTGAGGTCAATACTATAGGTTGGCCTTAATCTATTGCCTGGAGTCTTATTGATAGTAGCCTTGATTAAATACTGCCCAAGGCAAATTCACAGATTTGGTCTCAGCCTCAGTTGGTAAGATCTGTCAGACTGATTAACTCAGTGGGAAACTCAGAAAATTTTCCCAAAAGCTAAGATGATGTAGAAAGGAGGGGTTGATGTTGTTAGAAATAATTTTTCTGTGGTTCTCTGACCTTTCTGTCAAACCTACAAGCAGAGGCTCTGACTATCTTTGTTCTGGACCAGGAGTGTCAAACTCACTTTCACTGGGGGCCACATCAGCCTCACGATTGTGTTCAAAGGGCTGAATGTCATTTTAGGACAGTATAAATTTACTCCTTAACTGTTAAGGAATTAACATTATATTCAGCCCTTTGAAGGCAACCTGGAGACTGATGTGGCCTCCTGGTGAAAATGAGTTTGACAACCCTGTTCTAGACTGTGTTGACTACAGTTTCCTATCATGAGTTCCTCGAGGGAGCAAAGGACAGTTATGCTTATTGTTTATTATAGTTTCCTAAGCCTAGTGTTCCTCTCCTATGGCTCAGGTTACTGCATGTGCAGGTATCATTTTGTCCTATTCAAGTCTACCTGTGGAAGCCAGGGCTCAGGGAACTAGCACAACAAAATGTTGAGACTCTGGCTCCTGCTATTGCTGTGAGTAACAAAGACCTTTGTCTCAGGGCCAGGAATCTAATCTCTTCTGTCAGATTCCATGATGCTATGGAAGATTAAGTTGTTAGTTTGCAAATAGAGTAAAAACTCAGCTTATTCAAAATTCTTGTCAATAAGGAAATAAAGATAATATAACTTGGGTGATGTTGGATTGGGCATGTAACCACTATGGATCTGTTTTTCTGTGTTCTTTTTTTTTATAAATAAAAAGATTTATGTTAGACTACTTCTAAGGCCCTTGAGTGTCTGAAGAGCTGTGGTTCTATGACTCTATAGGGCAATGACTTAGTCCCTTGCTCAGCATAACCCCTCTGGAGGAGGTATGTAAGAGACATGTATGCAAGATGTATGTATGGAGAAGGTTTAGTTAGTGATTTAAGGAAAATCTGTGTTTGGTGTGGCCCCTATTTTAGTGAACAGCAAGTAAAGGCAGCTCTGCTCATCTGGTTTGTTTGGGGAGCATCAAGGAGGTAGGAATGTGTATTTCATTGCTCACACAAGAAATAGAAAAGATCAGGAAGCTAAGCAAAGGGTACTAACTCAAGAGACTTAACTAGGTACCCTTATATTTTTGAATATCAAATGATTTGTCTTTCTTCTTGCTGCTTTATCATTGGCAAACTTGGTTGCTAACATTGTGTTCCATGTGGGATTCTGTGAGGCCTGACAGGAAGGTAGAGGGCAGAGACAGTTCCGGGTTGAAAACAGCTCAGGAGAGATGTGGGTTTTACAGAGTTCTGAGGGATGGCTGTGACTGAGGCGTTTGCTCTTTGCACCTCAAATTATTCTTCAGCTCAAATGCTATTGCTCTTATACATAACAGGAGGTGAGGGGTCAAATGTTGGCAAGGGCTTGACTGACAGTGCAGAGGCCTGAGCCTGGAGGGGTAACAGAACGCAAACTACAGTGAAGAGCCACGACCCAGACGGAAGAAATCCCAGTGCTGTGAGTTTGCTGTCCTAGCTAACTTCCATAATCTTTACATTCAAGACACAGACCTCAGGGCCTGTGAACAAACACACTCATTTACTTACTGCTGCTTTTCTGGAGCACTGAGCAGCCCTGGGTATACAAATACCCAGTGCTGTCTCTAAGGCCAGAGGTGGGAAGAAACTCTCACTCTTTCTGGTCCTGCAGTCTTTTAACTCCATAGTGTTGCATGCCTATTTTGTAATGAGAGATTCAACATTATCCTTACCAAGTCTATGATGCTCTTAAATATTTTTGGAATGCTGTGGCTACCTTTACGTTCAGCATTTTTCCCTATATGAGGTGAATTTTCTTCTGCACTTAAAGAAAAAGTAAGATCAGTTATCAAAAGAACTTGCTTTTTTTTGTATTAGGACAATGATTCACAAGGGTATCTGATTAAATTAGCCACAAATTTCAAGTACAAGCAGTATCCTGCTTAATCTTCAATTTCCTTATCATACAGGAGTGACAAGAACACTTTTTTCCCTTCCTATTACATTGGGTTCCCTTGGCACAGGAGGCACTTCCTGGTGCTGACTCTGAAGAGACGTGTCTCATAAATGGTAGTGAGAAGAGATCAGGGTTGCATATCCTTGAGGATGTTAGTTACTCATAGAATAAAATATGAGAGGGAAGAGGAATATGTCTTGGGTAGAAGCAAATATTTCATATTTTCACAATCACATTTTCTCAGAAATATAGCATATCCAACCATTCAATGCATGAAACAGTAGCATTATGTCTGCTTTTTTTCTGCCCTCCTCATTTCACTTTATTTTTCCTTACCTTGTTTATCTTTTCATTTCAGTCCTGCACTTTGCCTTGTCCTCCTCTGTTATCCCAGCTCTCTGAATGTATTAATCAAATAATCCGTCTTTACAAGTAGGCACCACAAATCCTGCACCTCCTCAGACTGACTGTAAAGTGAACCTATTTGAGAAGCCTCAGGAATGGTGACTGGTTGCATAAAGTAGATTATGCCTGTCTGGAGTACCCTGTAAAGTGTGGTATTCCACTTAATACCTGTCTTTGAAATGAAAATATCAAGATTGTTTATCTTCAAAATGTTCCTCTCCAGACTATGAGGTTGAAAACTTAATAGTATCATGAATTCAGTTTAAAACAACAAACTATTTATTCAAGATACACTTTCTCCAATACTATACCTTGAAAATGTCCTCAATAATGGTATATACCTCAGTATTGTTTTTATTACACTAATTTATTGAGGTAAAAAACGTTCCTGAGTGTAGGAGGAGCAGGAAGGCAGGGAAGGGAGGGAGCAAGGGGGAGAGTGAGAGGTGGGAGAGAGACAGGTGGAGAGAAAGAGAGAGAGAGAGAGAGAGAGAGAGAGAGAAACCATTACTTTTTAAATGGAGTTATGCTGTAAAAGACTGCCTGAAGATGGGAGCATTTCAGAAATGTGATTTGCTCTTTAGTTTTTGTCTTTGTCTTTCTCAAATATATACTGCCTGAGTGAAGGAGTCATCCATTACTTTGATTATCACGCTTTATATCCTCTAACATTAAGACTTAAAGACAGATAGATTTAAGGCTGCACACTTATTTCTTTCCTTTCAGAAGCACAAACAAAAGTTGAATCTGTTTCTTACAGCTGTCTGTATATTTATACCAGTGTTTCTCATCTAGGGACAAATTCCTCACATGCTCAAGGGGTATTTGGGTAATGTCTAGTGACATTTTTGGTTGTCACAGCTGTGTGCAAGGGGCTGTGACACCTAGCTGGTAGAGAATGGAGATGCTAATAATCATACTACGATGTACAGTGCAGCCCCCACAGCAAAGTGTGACTCAGTCCTATGTCAGTAATGCTGAGGTGGAAAAACCTTGATTTACACTAACCAGACCCAGTGGCACATGATGAAGGCAGGAAATAATTGGGGATTATTGCAGCTTGATAGTCCCACTCATGTATGTCATTTCTGTCACTTACCCTATAACTACCAGAAAATAAGTATAATTGTTTTTGTTTTATTTTTTCTTTAGTCAAAACTGGAATTTGAGACCCAGAGATGTTGTAACACACTTGAAGTCACTTGACTCAGCAAGTATGATTTAAAGCCATGATTTTCTTATTTCCTCCCCTTGGGAGCAAGGAGACAATTATTCCATTTAAGACTCAGCCTGGAGAGAATGGAGGCTGAACTAGTATGTTTTATCACAGATTTATACACATGTGTGCTCATATTTATGTCAGATAACCAAATGACTATGAATTTCCAGAGTGGTTTTGAACTTCAGTACTTGGAAGACTTTTATTTGTATCCTAATGTTGTCTTTGGAAAAATATGGACATTCCTCCTTTAAAAAAAGGAACTTAAGGAACTTTATTAATCACATAGACTTTGAACTCTGCTATGTGATATAAAGGGGGTATAGACCAAAGACAGTGTGCCATTGGTCATGAATTAAGAACCCACAGATGACAGAAGTTCCAGAACTGAAAGTTACTGGAGATAAAATGTCTTATCAAAAGAACTGGATTATCCCTTTTCTCTCCTTTTTCTCTTTCTATCTTGAAGAAGAAAGTAGATTTTCATTTATGGAATAATTTAGTACTTACTTTCTTGAATATCCCTAAAATGAATTAGTTTTTTTCTTTATGGTCACATTTTTTATTAAAAAAGAAGTGGGATAAAACAATTTTCATAAAAATCCAGCTTCTTTGGGAAAGTGGTGGTAGGAAATCATTCCTTCTCATTGACCTTGAATAGAATACTCAGGAGTAGGGCATGGACATTTATATTTTCCATAAGTTTTGCAGGAGGTTTATTTTAGCAAGCATAGTATTTTGAATGTAGTACTACTTTCTAATTACTTCTGTTGATTGTGGTGGCCTTGGTGGTTGCCCAGCCTATGGATCTCGAACCCAGTATACATTTGTTAGACTTAGGGGTTGTTTCTCCAATGTTAAGAGTAGACACGGCTATGAATAATTTTTAAAAGCATCAAACTATTGCTATAGGAAAATAGTACAAATGTTCCATAATAGGGTTTTAAGATTCTGTACATTCAGTTTGTCTTGAATTTCAAGTTCTTAAATGGCAAGATGGAGATGACTCACTTGTTTTACAAGTTTAAGAATAAAATGAGGTAATATATAAAATTACTTAGTGAATTAAAAATGTAAGGTATTATTGTTTTTTTTTTTTACTATTTGACAGTTTATTATACTTACTCATTTTTGACAAGTTGGTTCTTTGAACTTTTACCTTTAGTCTTAGAGAGTCATTCTAAAGCTACATATTTTTTAAGTAAAATTAATTACTAAATATAGGAATCCTTCAACAAGGAGAGACTCTGAGTAGTTAGCTCTAATCAGGCCAGTAAACGTGTTGTTTAAGTCACTTATTGTTTAAATGAGTTTTTTAAATATTAGTTTCCAATATTTATAAGAGATTATTATAAGAATTTGGAAGTCTACTGTATTTTGCACTCCTATGTATAATTTATTCATGTATAATGCATTCCTATGTACAGTGCACACCCATGTTTTTAGCCCAAACTTTTAGGAAAAAAATCTTTTGTTTTAATTTTTTATTTATTTATATTTAGAAACAAAACCAGTTCTCTTATTCCAGGGTATTATTTTGCATGTGGATATTATTACTGCTTTCTAAAGTTATACTTTTAATACATGAGCATAAATTTAAAAAATTAAAAGCATTTACATAGATATGAAATTAGTACTACCTATGTATAATGCACATCCTTATTTTTCCCTCAAAACTTAGACATAAAAGTATGCATTATACACAGCAAAATGTAATAATTAACATTGAGAGACAAGAACACTTAACCCAGGGCAACTATCAGGTCCAACCAAGTAACCTTATCTAGGTCTATCTAGGTCTCGTAGGTATTCACTCATATTCTGCAACAGAGATTGTCAAAGTGTGATCCAGGGCCAACAGAGTTTGCATCACCTGGCAACTTGTCAGAAATGTGAACTTTAGGACCTCACTCTAGACCTACCAAACCAGAAACTCGGGAACTAGGGCCCAGCACATTGCTTCATGAAGCCTACTCAGTGATTCGTATACGCTCTGGAATTTGAGAAACACTGCTGTACAGCATGCCAGCCAAATGGTCCAGTGACTTCTTTCTGAACTCGTCTAGTGTTAGGTAACTCACTTTTGCTTCTAACTGTTGTAGAGTTTTTCTGCTTTTTTTAAAAAAATGATTTTATTTGTTTCTTTTTAGAGAGAAGCAAAGAGAAGGAGAAAGAGGGAGAGAAACATCAATGCGTGTTTGCCTCTCATCCACCCTGTCCCCCCACCAGGGACCCAGTAAGGCACAATATAAATAAATGTAATAACTCTAGCAGAAAGACTGTCACAGGCAACCCAGGCATGTGCCTTAACTGGGGATCGAACTGATGACCCCTTGGTTCACAGGCCAGCTCTCAATCCACTGAGCTACACCAGCCAGCGCAAGTTCTTCTTTTTTGAACCACATTTTATTTTCCTCTCATTTTCACCATTGTTGGCTTTCCCTTTTCTTGCTCTTTTTGGACCTAATATAACTAAGAAAAACAATGTCCTTGTAGTCCTTAGTGTTTTTCAACAAGCAGCAGTAGTTTGTGGTGACAGGCCTTCCTGACCTCATGCTGACAGAGCCCGTGTCACTTTTTGAAGCCATCCTTGTTTTAGTTCTGTGTGTTGAGCGCATCCTTAATAAACCGCAATTCCTGCGCTTTCAAAACTCAGCAATTGTAAGCAATCCCAGAAGGAATATAAATCTGGGCTTTATTTTGACATTTCTTCTAACATTGATTAGATAATTTCCGATCTGTTTTATTGTTTTGTACTAGAGTGTGAAAATTTCTAGAGATTACTCTCCATTTGTGTTTCTTTCTTGAGGGAAAATTCATAGCATGAACTAACTGTTACAATAAAAAAACAATATTCTTGTAAAATTGGTAAATTAAATTTTCTTCCCAATTTTTGTTTAATACATTCAGTGTCACCTTGTAAGGCAACTGAGGTAATTTTGTGTATTCTATCAATTTGTTTCTGGTTTGATATCTGTGTTTGTTTATATAGCTTTCAGAAGTGGCAAATTCTGTCGTCTAATAACGTTGATGGTTTTGAGTTAGAAAAGTATTCTTATAAATGAAAGTTTTTGTTTTTAAGTTGTATTTTGTTGTAGTTGAGTGTTTTCCAAATAAATATTCTCTCACTTTATTAAATACTTAAACTGGGTAACAAAATCACAGGCTTTCAGAGAAGTGAGGCTCAAATATCTATTTTTATTTATAGCAAATTCCTCTGCTCTTGAACAGGGGGGTAATTGAAAATACACTTAAAATATCTTCAAGTAATTGAATAAGTATATATTTCATTGTGAAGGTGAAAATCGTGGGCTAAAGCAGCTGCTCAAACAATTTTAACAGTTGTTTATCAATATTGTGTATCAAATAGGAAGTCCTAATTTCTGATCTTGCAGATTGGCTGAAGGATTACCTAGGGACCTTATTAAAATATTATTTATTAGCTCTGTGCAGGGGATAGGGAAGATGTGTTTTACAAAGCTTCCCAGGTGATTTTTAACATGGAGCTGGGTTTGGGACCGGCTATGCTAAGTCATACATCATTTCTGTGAAGATCCAGAAGAGAAAATTTCTCAGCCACAGGACATAGAAAATGCCATGCTTTTAAAAAGCATGTGCTCTTCTATCTTGTGGCTATTACAAATCTTATAAATGATTGTTCTTTACTTTTTGATTTTGACTTTTAATAAGCTTAGACACAATTTTAGTGCCCTTTACCTTTTGTTGAATAAGTTGGGAACATGTTTTTATATTCACTATCTCTCTATCTATTTATCTATACACACACCATATTTTTTGGATCATAAGATGCACCTAAGTTTTAGAGGAGAAAAAAAGAAAACAAAATTTTGAAGCAAAAAATGTGTTAAAATATTTAATAACATAAATAGCATAATATTTCAACAATGTAAATGTAAACAGAACTCAACAGCAGCAGTAACAACCATTATTCTTCCCAAATTTGGGAGGGGACAACGTGCCTCTTAGAGTCCAAAATATATGGTGTGTGTATGTGTGTGTTCTTAGCATACTTCACACTTTTTAAAACTCTGTACACTGATGTTTATTTTCATTTAATTTATACTTTATGGTTTTAAAAAATATTTTTAAAAGTCATAATAAATTGCTTTTAGTATAAGGCACAGTACAAATAAGTGTAATAACTGTAGCTGAAAGACTGTCACAGAGGTCGTTAATGAAGCTGTTTTAAGTCATTAGGGAGAATTACTTTGTTGTCCTGAATTAACTGCTGCCGCACTTAGTACTCTGTTGTGCACATGCGGGGCTTCTATGACAGTAAACCAAGTTAGGAGAAAGAACCATGGTCCTGCAGTCTGTAAAATTATACACTCTACATCCCTCTTTAGGGCTTTTATAGTATACATTACTGAAAAGACCTGCAATAAAGACATTTAAATATTTTTAACTCACATTTTCTAAACTTTAAAAAAACTAAACACTCCCTCTATTCCCCCAGAATACAGATTAACATTTCCAGCACAGTATTTTATTAGGGAAATGCTGTATTATTGCTATGTTTCTTGATGCTGAATGTTGATATGAATGAAACTAGGAAAGCTATTTTGTTGCTGAACAGAGCTGATCAGGCCTAGCTAGTTGGAATAAACTTAGCTAAGTGAGTGAACTTCAGGAAAATTATGCTGGCCAATTGGCATTTGTAAAGAAACAGATACAGTATGGAGAAGAAAAAGACGAGTGGATATTTGTATTCTTTTTTTGTTAATATATTTTATTGATCATGCTATTACAGCTGTCCCATTTCTCACCTTTATTCCCCTCCAACCTACACAATCCCTTCTCCCATTTCCCCCCTTTAGTTCATGTCCATGTGTCACAAGTTCTTTAGCTTCTACATTTCCCATACTATTCTTGCCATTCCCCTATTTTCTACCTACCATCTATGCTACTTTTTCTCTGTACCATTTCTTTCTCTCTCCTCCTCCCACTCCCCTGTTGCTAACCCTCCATGTGATCTCCATTTCTGTGGCTCCACTCCTGCTTTAGCTGTCCACTTAGTTTGCTTTTGTTTTAGGTGTAGTTGTTAATAACTGTGAGTTTGCTGTATTTTTACTGTTCACATTTTATCTTCTTTTTCTTAGATAAGTCTCTTTAACATTTCATATAATAAGGGATTGGTGATGATGAACTCCTTTAACTTGACTTTCTCTGAGAAGTGCTTTATCTTCCTTCCATGGATATTTGTATTCTTGAAACCGCAGAAAGAAAAGCACTAAAAGCAGATATTTAATGTACAACCAAGGAAAGCTGAGATCCTAGCTGATCAGAACTAAGGTTCCATCTTCCAGGTGCTCATGGGACTATACTAAGATGTTATGCAAATAAAGTAATTATTTGAAGTGGTAGTGGTGGGGGGATGTGGAGAAGAGTCTGAGAAGGTATTTGGGTGAGTTTCTGTCTTATCATGAAGGGAAGAATTTGTATATGTATGAAAGAATTCAAGCTTCTTGAGGGTGTGTGATTCCCTTGGCTTTGCAGACATGTTGTGCCTCCTGTGACAGCTGTCATCAGAGCATGAGTAATGTGTGTTAAATGTTTCATGTGTCCACACTGCCTCACTTCTCCTATCTTCATAGCTGGGCGATGCAGGGGAGCAGTGAGAAATAGTTCTATTCTGTTAAAGGAAATGTTTTATGTTATATCCTATTAATTGGTCACTTAGTAACTCCAGCTCACAGTCTACTTTAAATCATGGTAGACATTACCCTTATTTTTGAATGAACAAAAATTAAGGACAGAAAGTGAGAGATCAATGTAACATAATTCAGTTTGGAAATACATAATGTGTGAAGGCATAACCTAAGTTATCCATGGAGATAAATGTTGAGTCCAGCACCTCAATCATCTATGAGAGACCTAATGAGAGATGGTCACGAACTTAGGAGACTCAATGCAGTCGATGCATGGGAAGCTGCTCATGGGAGAACTCTACAGTCATTGTGAGACAGTGTTATATTCTTGTTAATGAGAGTAAGACCAGTCAATGCAAATTTTGTGGTCCAAAGAAGGGAGTGGGTTGAAACAGTTTTAGTAATTACTTACAAGACAACTTAAACTATTAATGTCTCAAGAAGGTCAATTTCATGATTTCTCTTTAATCATTAAGTTGATCACCTAAACCAGTGATTTCCAACCTCTCATCTTCTGCAATACACCAAAAAAATATATTTATAGCAATATGACAAAAATAGGAGTCATTTTGATTTACTCTGACCAGATGGCTATTGTGTTGGCTGTTGTCATTTTTTAATTTGACGATCTAAGGAAAAAAGGTCAGCAGCCATGATTAAATAAATAAAAAATATTTTGATTCATCTAACAAAATATTTTTAGATGATAAAACAATAAAAATATATTTTAGATGAAACAAAATATTTTTATATTTATTTTAAAATATTTTGTTAGATGAAACAAAATATTTTTGTATTTATTTTTGTTCTGTATCTTTTTGGTGAGAATTTTACTTTCTAATCTCTTGGCAAATTTCAATCTTATAAATAAGACAGTGTTATCAACAAAATATGTCATGATATACGTTAGATCTCAGAATTATTCATATTATAACTTCTCCCTTTTCCCTCATGTCCCAGACCCTGATACTTAGTAACCAGTTTTCTATTCTCTGTTTCTGAATTGAACTTTTTGTTTTTAGATTTTTTATGTAAGTGTATAATTGACACCATGAGATATTTGTCTTTCTCTCTCTAGCTTATTTCACTTAGCATAATGCCCTCTAGGCTCATCCATCCATGTTGTCACAAATTATAGGATTCCTTGCTTTTTTATTGTCAAATAACTTTCCATTTTATATATATATATATATATATATAACAAATATAATTTTCATTATATATATTACATATGCAATATTCCATTATGTAGATAGATATATAGAGATAGATACCAAATTTTCTTTATTTATTAATTTTTTGAAGAACACTTAAGTTGTTTTTGTACTTTGGTTCTTCTGAATACCGTTTCTATGAACTTGGGAATACAGATAACTCTTTAAGGTAATGATTTTATTTTTTGGCATATACATCTTGAAATAGGGTTTTGGGTTATATGGTGGCTTTAATTTTAGTTTCTTGAGGAAACTCCATACTGTTTTTCATAGTGGTTGTACCAGTTTATACTCCCCCCACCCCACAGTCTGCAAGCACTCCTTTTCTTTATATTCTTGCTAGCATTTGTTCTCCATTATCTTTTTGATACTAGTTTTTCTATCAGGTGTGAGGAGATATCTCATTGTGCTTGTGATTTGCATTTCCCTCATTATTAGTTGCAGTGAACATCTTTTCAAGTATCTGTTGTCCATTTGTATATTTTTGAATGCCCAGTCAAGTCCTCTGCCCATTGTTTAATTCATTGTTTGTTTTTGTGCTATTGAGTTGTGTGAGTTCCTTGTATAGTTTGGATATAAATTCATTAAAGGATATGTGATTCGCTAATATTTTCTGCCATTCTGTAGGTTGACATTTTATTTTGTTGATGGCTTCTATTGCTGTGCTAAAGCTTTTTAGTATGTTGTCTCACTTGTTTATTTTTGCTTATGTTGCCATTGCTTTTGATGTCAAATACAAAAATTCATTTCCAAGACCAATGTCAAGTTGCTTACCCCCTGTGATTTCTTTTAAGAATTCTACATTTCAGCCCTGGCTGGTATAGCTCAGTGGATTGAGCATGGGCCTGCGAACCAGAGTATGGTGGTTCACTTTGCAGTCAGGGCACATGCCTGGGTTGCAGGCCGGTTCTCGGCAGGGGACCCACAAGAGGCAACCATACATTGATATTTCTCTCCCTCTCTCCTTCACTTCCCCTCAGAGGATAAATGAATAAAATCTTAAAAAGAAAGAATTCTACATTTAAGGTCATATGTTAAAGTATTTAAACCATTTTGAGTTGATTTTTGTATAGGTTATAAGATAATGGTCCAGTTTCATTCTTTTATATGTGGCTTTTCAGTTTTACTAACACCATTTGTTGAAGCTGTCTTTTCATAATTGTATATTCTTAGCTCCTTTGTCAACAACTAATTGAACATGTCTATAGGAGTTTATTTCTAGTCTCTCTATTCTGTTCTATGGATTTATGTTTCTATGTTTATGCCAGTACCATACTATTTTGATTGCTATAGCTTTGTAATATAGTTTGAAGCCAGGAGGTATTATGCCTCCTTTTTTTTTTCAAATTGCTTTGGCTATTTAGAACCTTTTGTGGTTCTACACAAATTTTAGAACTATTTTTTATTTCTGTGAAAAATGCCATTGGAATTTTTATAATATCGCATTGGATCTATAGATTGCTTTGGGTAGTATGGGCATTTTCACTATTTTAATTCTTTGAATCCATGAACATGGAATATTTTTCCATCTATATGTGTCCTTTCAGTTTTTTATATCAATGTCTCATAATTTTTAGCATACAGATCTTTCACCTTGTTGGTTAATTTATTTCTAAATATTTTATTAATTTTGATGCTATTTTCTGGTACTGTTTTCTTAATTTATTTTTCTGACAGTTTGTTGTATACAGAAACCTGAATGATTTTTGTATATTGATTTAGTATTCCACGGGTTTACTGAAAATGTTTATTCTAACAGTTTTTGCAGTAGTCTTTAGGGTTTTCTATATATGATGTCATGTGCAGATAGAGATAGTTTTACTTCTTTTTTTTCTGATTTGGATGCCTTTTACTTATTTATCTTGTCTAATTGGTCTGGAGAGGACTTCCAGCACTAGAATGAATAAAAGTGGTGAGAGTGACCATCCTCGTCTGGTTCCTGTTCTTAGAGCAGGGGAGCTCAGGAGCTTCCTATGTGCTGTCTTCCAATTGTATTCTTCCACACACACACAAAAATACTCACTAAAATTAATAAAATCTTCTTGGTTACCTTATTGGCATACTTCAAGCCATTAGTAAAAACACTTAATATTTGCCAATGTCATAATTCCTAGATGCAACTGAAATTGTATATAGTTCCAGCTTTAAAATTTAAAGTAGCAGGAAGAGGAAGGAGATTGAATAGCTGAGTTTACTGATTATTGAAAGATTTGTTTAGCACGAGAGCTGGGGTTGTGGTGTTGGGTTAACCGTCCTAGCAGTATAATGCTTCAGTGTCTGTTACATATTCAGGAAAAGAGCAGGAGTTGTAAAGATAGGGAATATGAGGTAATGTGTCATTATGGAGAGAAATATGACCTGGGTCCCTGCAGAACCAGTTTCTGATAGTAATAGTAAGATATAACACTTAATTGAGTGCCTCAAAAATTTAAACATACTATGGCTTCTTGCTATATCTTAGCTCATTTAATCTTCATAGTGACCCTTTCCAGTGGTACTATTATCTATACTTTATAGGAAACCAAGGCCCAGAGGTTAAATAACTTTCTTAAGGCCATACATATAGTAAGTGATGGGACTGTGATTCAGATCCAGAATGTTGCACTGTCTCTAATGCTCTACTCTTATTGACCCTACTTTATTTCTTTGCAAATGCCAGATAAGAAATGGAATAAAATAACTATTGGTCATTCAGACCAATAGTCCCTGAGTCCTCAGGGACTCAGGTTGGCAAGCTATGTGTCACTTCCAACTTAGTGAAATTCAATGGGAAGAATAAATACCATAACCTGTACTTCTTAGTCATGAACGCGGGTGATGGGCTACCTGTCCTTTCTAGTCTCAACTCAGTGGGAAAAACATATAGTCCCACCCAACCACATGGAAAACAAAACACAAAATTGTGCAAGAGTCTGGAAAGACAGGAGAAATAAGTAGGGTCAAGCAGTTTGGTGGCAGCCGTAGTGCTGCTGGAGTTCTTTTAACCAGTGTACTGTCCTTGTCTTCACTGTTATCATTTTCCCCTCCCATGGCTATTTAGTTGGAGCTGCATGTAACTTTGTTTCCCTGTGTCTTTGTCTCTTGTCCAGCTTCTAGCTAGCTATGTGCTGATAGGTTAATTCCATGACCTCTCCAGGTCTAGTTTTATCAACCATCATGTAAGTAGTTGGATTAGGAGATCTTGACCTGCCAAATGAAAATTGTTATGACTTCATTTAAAAGCAAAATAAATCTTTCTCCTTTGATTATGTTGCACTGACCAGGCAGGTAACGTAAACTATATGGCTAAGGAAAAACAATCCAGCAGTGAATGGAGAGATAAGCAGCTGAGAGATACTGGTGCAGAGCCAGGCTAGAGATTAAGAAAAAACTACTGAGGAAGACCTCAGGCTCCAATCCAAGAATTTAAAGGCAGTAAGAAATAGTGAGTAAATGATGACATCTGGGATCATCTGACGTTATTTTTAAAATTTATTGCTTATTTAATGAGTATTTAAGATAAACTATTTCATATATATGTATATATACATACATATGTATATATCCCCTCATATGTATACATATGTATGGAAGCTATTTAACTTCAAAGTTAAGCAGAGTCCCTTTTGAAGATGTCACCAAATACTTGAGGGCTTATGTCTCATGGTTTGCTTAGTATGATCACGATTGTCACCAATGTCTTTGACCTAGTGCAAAGGTGACCAAATTGGAGCATGGGATTTTTGAAGGCTGAATAGCCTCCCATCAGTTGAATTAGGGAAACTGTAGAGAGAGGTGACATTAATTGTCTTAGTAAGACATGTTTGCAAGAATTCAGATCCTTCTTATTGTTCTAACTTGCATTTTAAACTATATACACCCTTCTTGTGTGGCTTTCTAAAATAAACACACTTGTTCACACACTCATGTATATGGATTTAGTGAAGTGAGGAAAGGCCAGGAGCAAATGCATGGGCTTGATGTGCCCCAACCAGGGCAGTGACCTTTGGACAAAGGTCCCATTACTGGTCACAGAAACTGAGTATGAAACAGCCTCTAGGCCCTGCACAACAGCTGTAGACAGCAAAGAAAAGGCTCCACAGTTTTGTGTTCATCTACTTAAATCTCCATACTGGTCTCCCTCTTTTGTCTCCCTATATAGTAATTATACTAATCAGTCACCACTTACAAGGAAAATGGCTGAAAGCAAAGCTTACATAAAGACATCAGAGATGAGGAATGGAGAGAAATTTCTGATAAGACAGCTTAAGAATCTGGGTCCCTAGCTGAGCTAACCCTAAAGCTGTAAAAATTACTTCTTTTTCAAAATTGCTCTTTTTCTGCTTCTCTCCAACTTTGTGTACTTGGAAGTCCAAGCAAAACTTAATCTTTTTAGAGGGATTGACGGTAGCCCGATGTCAGGAGCAAAACACATGTAAGCTCTGTGATGGTTAGTGTTGTATGTTAACTTGGCTAGACTGTAGCACCCACTTATTTAATTCAATATTAATCTAGGAGTTACTGTGAAAGCATTTTGTAGATATGGTTAGCATCTACAATCAGCTGACTTAAAGTAATGGTGATTACTCTAGATAATGTGGGTATACCTCATGTAATCAGTTGAAAGTCCTTAAGAAGAAAAACAGGTTTCTTGGAGGAGGTGGGGATTCTGCCTCAGAATGCAACATCCCCTGTGGCAGTTTCTAAAAGCCTTCTGGTCAGCCCTACAGGCTTTAGACTTGCTTCTCTCACTAGTTTGATGTTTCTGGAGAGTCCTGGCTGATACAAACTCTTTCAAGTTATTTGCATGGTAGGGCGATTGATAGCTAAGCTTAAAATGGGAGTGTTGTGAAATAGTACCAACTTTTTGGAGGAGAACCTTAAGTTTTCCTTCATGGTGTAGTTCAAAGGATGACTTTGCTGGTTACTATGTGTTCAAACTGGCTGTCAACTGGAGTAAATTAGTGGCATCTATTGATAGAGTATTTGAAGTAATAATAGATGTTTTAGAGCTGAAAGTGCCAGAAACTGGTGGCTACCTATTAAATGCAGGGGGAATCTCTTCAGGTTCCCAGAACAGTCCCTCAGTAAATGGTGGGTTATGATTATAACTGACACCGGCATTGTCTTGTCGTGGCTGTTTTTGTCATTCTATGTTTTGCCCTCTCGTGCTTAGGAAGAAACTACAAGAGGGGCACTGCCTGGAGTTACACAGCCTAGGTTAGGTAAACTGTATATTTTTTTGGAAAGAAATTCCATAAAACATATCCCAATTGCTGTTGATTTTTAAATCTTTCATCTGTATCCTCTATCCAGGCTATATTCTCCCCGGGATAAAGTAAAATATGGTTTATGATTCAGGCACATATATAATGACATACAAACTACTCCACCTTCTTAGTTTCTTTTATAACTAGGTACCAAGATTTTTTTCTTGGAAATTATAGGAATTGGCCTCAGAGAATACATATACTGCAAAGTACCTCCATTTCATAAAGCATTTTTACATTATTTCTATTTTTCTCCCTCAAGAAAATGTAAAATTACACATTCTAAAATAAAATTTGTATAGCAGTTTTTTATTTTTTTAAATATTTAGCAGTACACAGTGTTTAGTTTCTATGTTTCATTCTTGAATATTGTGTTTTATTGAAGGCTGTCAGAGAGTTTCTTTTCATTTTTATAGTAAGCTTCAAATTTTGGGATGGGGGGCAGCTTATGGTCATTCTTTTGCATGCTGCTTATTTGAAACTTTTCCCCTAGGGCAGAAATAACATTTATGATTCATTGCCATACTATGTAGCATTAGTGAAGAAGGATGAGAGGTGACTTTGGGATATTTGGAATAATCAATTGTCATGATAACCGTAAAATATATACCAAACCATTTTGCATGGTTACTTATGGAAAATTCATCTCATTCCTGACAATAGTAGATGCTTGAAAGATGTTAGTTGTCTTCTGTAGCCATCAGAGTCTCTAATATAGAATCAATAGGACACACACACACACAGATGTAAACAGACTTATTTTAATGAACTGGTTCACACAGTTGTGAGAACTGGCAAGTTTGGGACAGGCCAACAGGATACAAACTCAAATAAGAATGGGTATTACAGTTTTGAGTTTGTAGGCTAGGCCTCTAGGCTGGAACCTCAAGCTGAATTTCTATGTCACAGTCTTGAAACAGAATTTCTTCTTCACCACAAAACTTCAGTTTTTGCTCAGAATGCCTTCAATGGATTGGATAAGTCTCACCCACATTATTAAATGCAATCTCATTTACCTAAAGTCAATTGATTATAGATGTTAATCACATCTATAAAATATCTTCACAGTAACATCTAGAATAGTGTTTGACCAAACAACTGAGCATCATAGGCTAGCTACGTTGACACCTCAAATTAATCATTATGCTTTCTTTTTACATGTAAAATGAAATAGGTCTGTATCAAGAATCAGGGATCCCTTTCTACTCAACTCAATTTCTTAAACTCACTGAATGCATTTAATAAACATAGATAGCAAGAAGCTTTGGGAACAGGATAGGGTGCATTTTTGATCAAAAGAAAGGAGGGTTTGGGTTGGTTGGGAAAGTAGGGGGGAAAAGGTGAGGTTAAGAGCATTGCAAAGATAATGCCATCACCCTCCTGGTTTGGCCTAGTTCTTCATGTCACTCTAACTTTATGGAGGATTAGAGGAAGAGAAGGGAAAGAATGGGCTCCCTCCGTGCTCAGTGTTAGAGGACTTCCCTGGCACAGCATGGGGAGTGTAGTGGGCTGAGTAAAGGAGGGTCTCCTGGCTTCTCTGCATGTATCGTCTGTGAGATTCCATGAAATGCTCGTGTTCTTCTTCAGTATAGCAGTGTATACGTGGACCAAGGTCCTCTTGGAGTCCAGAATGTGGATGGGCACAATTGTCTCAAAGAAGAGAGTATTATTCATTTTCTAGCTGAAGAAGGAGAATGGGCTTGAATGAAACAACAGAATTCATCTTGTGTTGATGGTGAAGTTACTTAACCTTTCAGCTGCGCTAAGTATTTAAACATGTGGGAGGATAATAATATGAACTCCCAAACTATTTAATAGGGCAAATGAGTTAAAATTGTAATAGGATTTTAAATTTATGTCAATCAGTGAATTCAAAGCACAGCACTATAATTAGAAACTCACAATTATTCATAGAATATCCTTGTGGGCAAAATTAATGCATATTGGAAATTTCAGCAGTTACTTTAATCCCACATATTGCCTGGCTCAAATAAGTTGATTTCTCTATTCTGAGCATGATAGGCTACCTACATATAAGGTAAATTTCTTTTAGGGATGAAATATTCTGCTACTTTAGAAACTTGGTTCTCATCTGTCTTAAGCAAGGCCAACAAATTAAATCAGGCAACTTGGGAGTGACTTGGGAGACCTCCTAGGTGCAACTTATTAAGGGAGAACACAAAAGACTGCTCTTCTAGCAGACCAACTTGGCCACTGGCCTTATTAGACCACGCCACTTTCAGCATTGTATATGTTTGTGAGGACTGTTCTGGTATTATGAACATAATTTTTTAATGTGGAAAGATCAACTTTGAAGTCAGATAGGTGGAAACAAATCCAATAGCTGATTTTTCAAGAAGGATTCTCTTAGGATTTGCATTTGGGTAGGAAATGTACTTAATTCATTGCCTTTTGAAATACTTCCTTTTTAATGCTTATTTATTTTGAGCAACACAGAACACGTGACAGTAATCCCCTTCTTTTCAATGGAGCTCTTTCCTTTTTTGGGGCCAAAAATTCCAAGACAGTAACCCCCTAAGATTTCCTGTGTTGGTGTTTACAAAAAATGATGTAAATGACTTAAATGTTTCCTGGGTTATTTGCATAAGAGGTAACAACAATGTGAGAATAATGAGGGCAATGAATTTTGGAAGCTGGAAAGTCATCTCCATAAGTTATCTGTGGAAGACTGAACACTACAATTTTGCATTATCTGGCTGATATTTGTTTAAAGTGATTTTTCAGAAAAAGTTGTCAGAAAAGCTTCCTCTGTAAGCAGCGTTATGACCTCCAAGAAGCAGTTAAGAGACAAGTAATGGCATTACTCGATATAGTGTAGGTTATATTTTTGGCAGTGATCCAGTCTTTATACACCAGGGAGTAAAATTATTGCCTCATAAAACAAAAGAAATGTCCAGTTATTCCTTAAGTAGCACCCTATTAACTTTGCCACTGTCACCAGTTCCTTCCACACATTGAAATCATTTAGCCTTGTGGCAGGGAGGATGTTACATACCCAGATGTAGTGAGTGATCCAAGGAAAACTATTTGGAAAACACACATTTCTCTTAAAGACCCAATTTTGAAAGGACTAATTCTTAGAATGATGTTCAAATGAATCATGAGATTTGTGGCAGCATTTTTCTTTAAAAATCTTTAGCATAAACCAAAACTAACAGCCAGGATGTGAAAAAATGAGTCTTAATTCAGGAAAATTTATTATAACAAAGACGGTTAGATAATCAAAATGCATTACAATGTTTTACCATAACAACATTACAGATTAATTTATTTAGAAAATCTGGATATTGCTTCCTGAATATTGCCATTGTGTAGAATATGTCTTTAGGTCACACTGAGAGAATCATAATCCCATTTTTACTTGGCAAGCAAATTAAGAGATTGTTCTTGCCCCTGTTGTCTAGGTGAGAATGAACTGAACCCATTGAAGAGATGTAATAGTTACCACAGAAAGATAGGAAGAGAGTAATTCAGACTTAGCTCCATTCTGCCTTGGTTATACATTGTCAAAAACTGGTCAGGGATTAAGATCAAACTTAATTAAGGGCGATGTCAGTCTCCCATACATATCATCTGTTCCCTCTGACTCTTAAATTGAGCTGCTGATAACCAAACATTTGTATCCATTTGCAAATTTCTTTGTATACATTTCTAATCATTCCTTAGCTGGGATTCTTGTATTCAGCCCAACTGGGTCTGGTGTTTGCATAGCCATATCTGAGCTATTGTTGGCCAAGATGTAACCAGTTGAATGTGGTGAAGCTGTAAGTCATTGTGTCTTAGTGAGGTTCCTCCAGGAGTAGACTGAGAGACCAGGACTTTGGTGATTCTAGGAAACATGAGTGAGGCAGAAGAAAGAAAAAAAGAAAGGAGAGAGAAAAGCCAATAAAGTTAAACAGCAAATTACCTCTTTGGGCACCTGCATCTTACATATACTGGAGTCCAGGAAACCTAAAGAAACAGTGTCAGAATTGTCCCCTAGAAAGACAGAAATGGTTCCTCATTAGTAGATATTGTCCACCAGAGTGCTACTGCTACACAGTGATGAACTGTGCCTATGGTCTGTTGAGCAAGTTTCCATATGGTCAGAGAAAGTCCTTAGACAGAGAAGCAGAGAGACACAAGCTACAGGGTGGGAAGTTATCTTACCAAGGCTGCTGGCAAACTCAGGGATGAAGTAAGGATATGGGAAGGGGTGTCAAAAGTGTCTGTTACAAACAGTAAACTTGAAGATAACAGCGCTTGGTAGAGTAGAGAGTTACTTCTTCAGAAATACACAGTCTAAGACTTATTTTGGACTCTTTAGAATTCTCAGATGTCCAAGTTCTTCCCAGATTACTGCTTTGCTCTCTCCACTATGGATTTATCTTCAAAATCCAAAATGACTGTTAAATCTTGTTGGGAACCACCCTGCCTGTTCTCAGGAACTGTAACTTTGCCTACAGGTGAAAAGGCCCCACAGATAGCAGACCTTGGGATTATAAGCCACTAAGGCGACAAAACTTATCCTCTTGGCAGGGGCACAGCCTCTGCCCCTTTTATATCACCTTGCTTGGCTCCTGGAGTATGACTGGTTGGTCAATGATGGGTAAGATTCCTCAAGGAAGGAACAACCTCAAGACAGATGCAGTGTCAAAGGGGCCATCAAGGAAGGATTTAGGGGACTATTGAGGAGGGACAAAAGGCCCTCACTTGTCAGCTTTATCATAGCCTGAATCTTCATTCTATCTGTTAAAAGTCTCCTAATCTCTTGGCTGCCCTCATCCCCACCTGGTTCAGGCCTGAAACTATGCCGAAGTGGGGTGCAGCCCTGTGCTGGAACTGGCAGTGCCCAGCAGGGGAGCAATCGGGCCTGAGAAAGAATGCATAAAATCCTGTGAAACCTGCTTTGATAAGAATGTCTTCAATTTAAATGTTAGAGTCCATGCACAAAATAAATTTGTTTCCCCAGGTTTTATGGCTGATTGGCATTACCCTGTCTACCAGACTCTGAGTCAAAAGGACCCCTGTGATCCCAGAAATGTTATCTGTAAACTGTACCTCCTTTCTTTGATATGTATCCTTATGCAAGCTAAACTCAATAAAAGCCCATTAAGAGATAGGCTTGAGACCTTTCTCCTCTGAGAGATTGGTCAACCTTTTCTCCCCAAGCAGATCATGTCTTGGTAGATTTATTCTCATCTGCAGTGGCTGGGAGAGCTCTGCTGGATGAAGTTCCTCCACAGAATCTCTAGTAATCATATCTGTATCCCACATGGTAAACTTTAGGATGGGACAAGGAAGCCCTGTAGACTTCTCTTTTAAGGAGATATTCTTGAAATACAACAGAATATTACTATCTATATCTCATTAGCCAAACTTAGTTACATGTTTATAACCTGCTGTAAGATATTCTGAGAAATACAACTTTGACTGCAGGTGGCCAAATGTCTAATTAAAAATGGTTGTTCTATTACTATGAATAAAAGGTAGAATAGGATACTGGCAACTAATTACCTCTGTATTGTAGGCTCTTCATCAATCATGGTCATCATTGTTTTGTGAGAGAAAGTGCAGAAGTAGGTAGAGTTGAATTATATTAACTACATAGGGACCTGGAAATTACTATGTCATGTTTTATTGATAAGGGTGATCTCTTCACAAAACTTTTAAATATTGACTTTGTTCACAAAAGTAATCATGGATGATTTGATTCAAATGAAAGAATTAATTTAACTGTATTTTGCCTAATTGTTTTTATAGCGAATACACTATAATAACACTAACAATAGTGATTGTCCTAGTCTGTTAGGGCTACCATAACAAATATCGTAGACTATGTGGCTTCAGCAACAGAAATGTATTTCTCGTAGTTCTGGAGATTGGCAGTCAAGGCTTAAAGTGTTGGCAGCTTTGGTTTTTCCTGAGGCCTCCCTTCTTGGCTTGTGGTTGCTCCTCCCTCTGTTCTCATATGGCCTTTTTCTTGTGTGCGTACCTCTGCTGTTCATTTATAAGGACACCAGTCTTACTAGATAAGACCAAATCCTTGATATCTGAGTTACCTTAATTACCTTAATTGCCTTGTTCAAGGCCCTGGCTCCTCATATAGTCACATTGGGAATTAGGGCTTTAACACATGAATTTGATGGCATATGCAATTCAGACTATAATAATAATAGTAATGCGATAAATATTTATGTGGGGCTTCCTATGTATTGGGCCTGATTAATAGTGTTTTACAGAGACTAATTTATTTAATCTACATAGTAATACTGAATATGATATTATATTCCTCATTTTATGGATTATAAAACAAATGTTGGGAAACTGAAGCATATTCAAATTTGCATGGGAACAAGTGAGATCAGTAGGCTGGGTCCTTGTGATATGATGTGGAGGACAGGGAGTACCACGTGTGAGAGATGGACAAGTGATGTGCATGGCCTTGAAATGAGTGTAGACTGAGGGGCCCCCTAAGCCCTCACAGGCTTGGTTGGGGGACGGGGCAAGTGGATGATACACTTAAAATACTTTTCATTACAAAGGCAAGATAATAGCTGTATTACTGCCCTGTGGCAAGGTGTGCAGGACTTTCAGGATATAGCGTGACTTGTGATGTAGCATGGGAGGCGGGTCCCTTTGGATCACTGAGTCCTTGTTGCCCTAACTGGGGATGGCAGCTGGATAAATGTAAACAATACAGGAGAACTGGCAAATGTATCTCATTATGAGAGGAGTGTGAGATGAGGTCATGTAGGAGGCTCCAGGTCAGGATTTAAACAAGGACAGGCAGCAATGAGCAGTAGAGCTACAATGAAGGGTGTAGAAGAGCCATGCTACTAGTAGTGAGATAAGACCATGCTGCTGGTAGTGAGATAAGAGCCATGCTGCTGGTAGTGAAGTAGCAGCTATGCAGTTTGTAGGGATTATTTGGCCATGCAATTTGAAAGGATGTAGAAGAGCCATGAGGGAAGAAGAGCCATGAGGCAGCTGATAGTAAAGGAAATTTTTCCATGCTATGGGGAGTGAGATAGGAGCCATGCAGACTGTAGGAGTTGGTCTGCCATGGGCTAGTAAGAAAGCAGACATGCTGCTTTGATCATGCCTGCTCTGGCTGACTCTGAAATTTTCAAAGATACTGCCTTGCAAGACACTGACCTGCTGCTGTGCAAACCCAGCAGGCCAGTGCCTTGCAAGTGACTTTATCTGGACTCTTGGACTTAATGTCTTTTCCTGGATTTCACCATGATACAGTGTATACAGCACATGCTTTCCTGGACTATAACATGGAAGCTGATGACCAGGTGCCCCAGATCCTGAAGGAGAGAGCTGCTGTGAGACTTTGCACAGCCAGCTTAAGATAAGGAGGTGGAGAAATTTTGGCACTTTTGGCTTATAACCTTTTGTGGAACAAGGGAAGTGCTAGGTCTCGTGGAAAAAGAGGGCTCTGAGCATAAGTAGTCTGAGCCCCTCAAGGTTGGAATGTTGTAAACAAAGACCTGTTCCTTCCAATACTGATTGTTGGGTCATGCACCAAGGCACCATGTGGACAGGGCCCTGTCTGCTCAGTCACAGTCTCACATGGAGAAGCAGTGACTGGTTGTAGGTGATGCTGGGGGAGTTCTTTGAAGAGTTCCTTCCTTGCAGAATCTTCATTCCCTGCTCCCACCAAACAAATGGAGATGGAAATCTAAAAATGGCAAGTAGGGACTAAAATATTTCTTTATTATTGATAGAAGATGGAGGATGTGGGTTTCGATCCATTAGACAAATGAATAACCTGGTGGAAATAGGCAAACTCAGCCATCTAATCCTCCTGCATTGGGCCAGGGCAGGTTTTCTCCCTCCTATAGGAGGGAGTATCTGGGGAGCTGCGGAGAATGTGCTGCCTGTAATTTGAGGCTCCTAAAAGGGAGCACGTTGGCAGAACCAAGCTGAGCAAGCCCATTACTATGTTTCCCAAATCTAAAAGTCAGCTCCCTCTAACCCCTTCTGTTAGCAGAGTCAATAAATGGAACACCAGGACACTTCTCTCCCTCAACAACAACAAAAAAATAGACTCTGCTTTTGTCAAGAAAACTAGTAGATCTCATTTAAAAGTAGGTATAACAAAGGAATGCTTAGTATATTCAGCCTATGATGAACATCATTAACTGATCAATGAATAACTCTTCCTATTTCTTCAACTAGAGATGAAACCTAAACAACGAAGAAAAGTAAACATTTTCTAACACTTCACAAAAATAAAACCCACTGCAAACAAGTTCGGCCACCTTCAAATATAATACATTTATTTCAACAGAATAGTTTCATATATGTTGATTTCAAGGCTGCCTCCTCACACCTCCTTCCCTGCCCCCACCCAGTATTTGAGGTCCACATAGGCAAACCAGAATAGAAATTTGTAGAGCTTGTTCAGAAAAATTAAGCAAAAAAATTGTTTCCCCTCAAAATTGATTACATAAAGCAAAATTATATAATTGTCAGTGCTGTAGACAGTGAACTAATTGAGGATTCATTTCATGTATACAGAGCCGGCTGAAGAATATAGTGCTTACATCTTTATATTTGTGCATGAGTAAGAGTAGAGTTTTAAACTTGTGTGTGTCCAATTGAGAATCTCAGGGTTTTTTTTTCTTCAATTAATTTCTCTTGTGTAGCGCATTTTGCAAGTAGAATGCAATGAGGTTTAGTTATTTTGTTATTTGATAGTTCTAAATAGCTAATCTAAATAATTCTGTTCCATATAAACTTTGAAGGTTTTTTAATTTTGTAATTAAAATATTTGGTTGAGATGTTAACCTTTAAACAAATTAGGTAGCTAAAAATCTTTCTATGCTCTCTGTACTGCATAGATGCAATATTGTAGGATAATACAGGATGGCTCAGGCCTTCAGATTTTTGTTTCATTTGCTTTTCATATATTCAGATAATTTAGGAGAAATAAAATCAATCTCTTTCTTTCCTTTTTTTCTTTTAAGGACCATCTGGATTATACTGATGGGATAAAAATATGTATTTAATTCTTAAAATGTTTCCAGGAAATTATTTGAAACTAGGATACTGAGAAACTCTCATTTTTAATGTTTAACTTTTATTTTTGATATTTAAATATAGATTTATTAATTTTTTCATTTAAAATGTTTTTTAGAACTACATTTTTAGGAGATCTTTCTTCTGAAATCATAATTTTATGGTTATTTGTTATTCATTTATACAAGTTTGAGGTGTTTTATACATGTTTTTTGCTAAATAAAAATGGTTTTACTTCAACCTGTAAAATGAATAATAAATTGGCTGAATTATTACCAAAATACTCTTTCTGTAACTGCTTTTCTGTTTGCTCTCAGCATTATCAGGACTGGTATCCCCAGAGTTTGGTAAATTTTGAACTTTATGATTTAAATCCAACCTTTTCACTCAGTACCAATATCTCTGTTCTTTGGGTTACTTATTTTGGAAGCTTGGAGCAAAAATTGTTCTTGAAAGTGGGCTCTTTCAACTAAAATGTTGGTTTTATGTATGCTATCTCTTAGACTCTTCTAATGATTTTTAGCACAAGGATTTGAAAACAAGTGAAGAGATTGAAGTGGCTTTTACTTGTGTGATTTGGGGTAGAGTGTCTTCTAAACACAAAGCTCTTTCTTCTTCTGTATGTAAATTTAGTGCCAATGAAAGGGATCATGCTTCTAACAGTCGGCTTCGTAAAGCATTTTTTTGGAAAATAGATGATAGATGGGTAAAAATTCCACTTCTCATCTTGCCCCTCAATCTTTAAAAGATTTTACCCCCAATTTAAAAGATTTTTACCTCATAGACCAAAAGAACTGTTTTCTGTGAGTGACCAGATTCTTAAAAACTTCAGCTAAAGCTTTCAGAAAACATATATGATGTATTAAAGTGGTGTTGAAAGCACCAGCTTCTGAACTTACATACTCTGAACTTTCTTGTGTGTGTAGATATAGCTATTTCCCTTAAATTGCATATTAAATATATTCAAAATATAATGTTAACACACATACATATATATTACTTGTTACTTTAAAAATTAATTTTGAGTTAGTAGTCAAATACCTTTAATGAACAACTTTGATTGAAGGCATTTTTATGTTTGTAACATTGTCTGAAAATCAGGATGACTTTAATTTAGAGAGAGATTAAAAAATAGTTAAGAACCCCTATCTTTTCATTCTGAAAATGTTTGTGGTTAAGTAGATCTGAGTACCTAGAATAGATGTTCTTAAGGTTTCCAAAGGTATTTCCAGTCACATGCATGTATTTTTTCTGTACTTTCTTTTGTCTTCCATACTGATGATAGAATTTATGCTCCCAAATTGTTCATTTTGCTCTTCTGTTGGAATTTGCATGAAAACTAATTATTTGTTTCTGAAAACAAAAGGACATTTGCATCTGGAGAGTGGGGACCTAGTAAATTCCCTAGGATGTATCTTTTTACATATTTCATTCTATGTCTGATTGAGTCTGTAGCTATTATTATTTGTAAAATATTCATGTTTATAAGAGTGGGTCAGAGTCCTTGGAAGGAGGTAAGACATGATAAACAGTTGGCCTGGAATACAAGCATAAATTTTAAATGTTGATTTTTTGTTTAAAATGGTTTTTGGCTAGTAATTTCTCCAAAATTTCTATTAAAATAACTGTATAGACATTGAAAAACATGAAATCCACAATAATATTAAGAACTAAGATTTACAATTTTCAAAACTTTAGGGAAAATTCCACTAGTGGCCAAGCTGCAACAAATCTATTGAAAATCATTTTCAGTGACAGAGTGGCTAAATGATTACAAACTTAGACTTGGGTCAACTTCTGGCTTTGTCACTACTGTCTTGTTGTGTGACTTCGGCAGTTGACTTAACCTCTTGGTGCCTCAGTTTCTTCATCTGTAAAATGAAGGCCGTAATAAAACTCCCTCACAGAGTTGCTATGAGGTTTAAGTGAATCAGCATGTGAGTGGGCACTGCCTGGAGTATGGTAAACTGCAGACAATATTAGCTGTTATAGTTCAGTGGCCCAATTATGTTTCTGCTCAGCATTAGGTTAGATTACTCTTGGTCACTTTTTGTATGTGTATTCAGTAGAAAAGGGTTAACTCTACCAGAAAACCCAAAAAGTCATTTTTGTACCACATTGTCTTTCTGAAGCAATCACTGTGCTTTCTCCCAGATGTACACAGCACAGCAAAACTATTTGGCACAAGACAAAATGCACCTCTTTTGACAGCATTGATTTCTGTTGTTTTAGTATGGCTTATGCCCAATGGGACTCTTATGAATATTTCCATTCCCATTACTTCCTCATTACAGAGGCATCTTTTGTAATAATTCTAAAACCAAGCTGTGGCAAGTCCCATTCTACCTGTTGGGAACTGAAGTTCAATATACAACAAAGTGAATTAGTGGAAGAATTGGGAAAACAACTTTGATTTCAAGTTGAAACATTTCTTTAATATGCTGACCTCAAAGGAATGTTAATTTTCACCCTTATTTTCTTTCTATTATATTTGGTGTCTTTCAGTACAATCAGGTTGAACATTTTTTAGGTGAGAAATACATTTATTTAAATCAATCTATCTACCATAACTATTTATTTTTGTTTAGGAATGCATTAAAGGAAAGGGCTTTACTTATATAATGTGTTTAAATTTTAAAGCAAAAGATAAAATTAAGAAACACAAATTCTCCTTCTGTGTTTTGACCATCTTGAGCTTCATTTGTATCGCCCATGGGTCCAAAATTCTGTACTCTTACTTGTATCTCTTTGATATTAATGTGCATGTATTTTTATTTATCCCATTGACATAAAAATAGATGCTGTCAATAAGGTTCAGCTTAGTAAAAAGGTTAAAATTAAGATGGAAATGGTTGCATGTGCTTAGTTTTTTTTATGCAGATACATTGATTTTTGCCATTTATTTCTTATTGATCTATATCTTCTTTATTCTTTAGATAACCTTCCAATGGAACAAAGTTTTTCTTTGCTTCCTGAACCATCCTTCCAGTAGAATAAAGTTTGCTCTTCATAGATTTGTTAGTCCTCATGTAATAAGTCTGCAGTTCTTAACTCAAGAAGGCCCGTGTCTCAGTGAATTTGTCACAGATTAGACATCAGCATAGACTGAATATCAGATTAGTTAGCTGTTCCTCTATGTCAGTTGTCAAGCCAGCACTTTCTCTGTTCCTCTTCTGGCCTGTTCTTCCTGTAGGGGCTGAAAGCTGGTTAACTACCTTTTTCCAGAATCCCTTGAAGTTCGGGTTCTAGGTTAGGTTTTGATGATAAGAGGCAGTAGTAAAAGGTTTTTGAATGTGGGAGAAAGATGAAAAACATCCTCATCCTCCTCAGGTAGCAGGGGACTGACAGGTAAGATGCAGAAAAACACCTCTGGGCATTTCCCTGTGAATCACTTTATTGCTGTAAGGGGCTGTTACCCTTACTAATAGTTTCCTGAGACTGAGAACTAGAAGCAGTTTCTCCAGGCATTCACTCTTTCAGCCTTTTCATCACTCATTTCTCTTTATTAAGTCTCTTCTTTCTTGAAAAGCTTGTGATTTTGGGCTTTCCTGACCAAATTCTCACTGCTACACTAAAATTAAGCCTGATTAACTGACTACAATCTTTGTCAAAACACCTCAGTTGTCTGGCTTCTCATTCTTAAAATGAGAAAATGGGCTTGGATAATCTTTTAAAAATATTTTGTGTATTTATTTTTAGAGAGAAAGAAGGAAGGGAGAGAGAGAGAAACATCGATGTGCAAGAGATGCATCCATCAGTTGCTTCTCACATGCCCCCACCTGGGGACCTGGCCCAAAGCCCATGGGGCCTGTGCCCTGACTGGGTTGAACCAGTGATCTTTTGGTCCACAGAGCAACACTGAATCCACTGAGCCACACTGGCCTGGGCTGAATGATCTTTTTTTAGATTCTACTTGGGAATGTGCTCCAGGAAGATGTTTCATTGGAAGTAAAAGATAAGACATAGCTCTGTAGCAGTGGATGTTAATTTCCCAGATGTGCTTATGACTTGTATTTGGCCTCAGTGTCAGTATAAAAATATATATTTATGTGTTAGTATAGGTAGCCAGATATTAATAAAGGAAGGGAGCAAAGTAGGTAAGACATTATTAAGCATAATAAATTAGGGAGCATAGGCCAGCTTGCTTCCCTGGGAAGTTACAGTTTCACACACTCCCCAGGGAACCAACCACCTGTCCTTCCCTGCGGATCACTGGGGAGGGATAGAACGACAGAGGGGAAGGGAAGCAGCAGAGGCCAAGATGGTGACCATAGAAACCACGGTAGCCTGAATTAGGAATTGGGTCCATCAGAAGACAAAAAAGCTTGGGAAATCAATTGGTTAGTTTAAAAGTGCCTGGTCCTTCCCAAGCCTGAGATAATATAATCAACTTAATGAAGAAGCCCCCTTCACTGTCTTACTGGATAACACACACTTGCCCTGTTCATTGGCGAGTCCTCTTTGTAGCAGCCATGTGGCCTTAGCAGCTGCCTCAGGCCTGTGGCAGACCATGCAGCCAGAAAGCATGAGCCTGGACACAGTACCAGCTGAACTGCTGCTGGGAACACAGACTAAGGTAGCCCGGGTGATGATAAAGGCTGGACTGGACGAAACTTTAGAACCAATGGCACAGAATCTCTGGTCACTGGCACTATTTCAGTGCCTCATGAAGGCAAGATTGGACTTTTTCCATGGCAGGATGGAAGGAGATGGGACATTAGAAGCCCAGGGAAATTCCTTTGACTTTGCATGTGGAGCTACAAATAAATCTTAACATGCCACAATCTCCCATACATGGGTCTCTGGAATGCCTTCCTTGATATACCATGAAGGAACATAATTTCCACTGGCAAGAGATGCAATATTTAAAGATTTTATTTTACTAAATTTCTGGAGTTCTGGACTATCTTTAAATGTCAGAAGACCCGAGAAGGATGGACCTGCGTCCCTTTATGCCTGCCCTTGGGCAGAGCCATCACAGGCCTCCTTATTCCTGCTGGGCATGTGCTCTCCCAGCCTCTGCATCCTCATCCCATCCCATTACCCCCAGACTGTGACAGTGTCATGTGCCACCATCCAAGTGCATTTTTCCCTTAAGGTAGAGAATTATTGTTTTGAACTCACATTTCTACTTAAAAGTGATAAAATTAAGGATGGAGAGAGAGGGCGATGTGTTCTAAAACTGAGAAATGGCTTGATGTTTTTGTACAGAATATTTCTACATGTTTATTTGAGAGTTTCCCAGTCACTTCACTCATTTACTTCATTTGGCTATCCCTGACAAGTATTTAAGTTTATGAGCCCTGGTTTATCCTCTGGCACTGTTTTTCACCTTATTTGGGTTGCAAAGGCTTTGAAGAACACCATGAAAATTACTGGGACATGTTCCCAGAAGAAAATGCAAGAACACAAACTTAATATTCTGATCACAGATTTCTTTGAAGTCTTATATGTCACTAAGTTTAATAAGATTCTTTGCTCTAGAGCAATACTTGTGAAAAATGAGGATTCAGATTTGGTAGGCCTAGCAGGTGTCTGATATTCTGCATTTATAACATACTCTCATGTTAGTGTTTTGGTTTGGGGGCTATACTTTAAGTAGCAAGGTTCCCAGTGGTTTTTAAACTTCCTTTGGACATTAGAATCCCCTGAAGACATCTTTAAAAAGGATTGATTCCCAGGCAATGACATTTTAAGAAGCTCCCATCTGCGGGGTTTGGAAATGTCTGCTCTACATCAAAAGTCATTATTGCAATAAGCAGAGACAAGCAGGAATGGCTGTAACAGGGGTTCAATCCTCAGGTGGATGTTGAATTAGAGAGAAATTGTGCCAACCAAGAAGGTAGTACATTGCCAAATATGAACAATTTTGTTTTTTCAAGAGTAACCAATTCCTTTTCTTTTTGCTGTGAAAGAAACAGCAATAACTTAATGCCCCAAAGAACTTTTCTAATGAACTGCTGCCTTGGAATACTACATAGCATAGCTGATTATTCTGGGGCTGACCTATTATTTGGTTTCAAAGCAGACCAGGGACTGGGGAAAGAAAGGAGAGTTTGGTGAAAATGAATTTTTAGTCTTTCTTTATCATTTCCAAAGCAGTATTTTCCTCTTGTGGTGTAGCCTTGTCCAAAGCTATTACAAAGCCACAGAGATTGCCAGAGTAGGCTTGATGTCAGATGAGAAACTGGTTTGAAGCAGTGTCCACTGCCATCATTGGGTAGGTGCCTTCTTTCTCAGGTAGTCCACAGTGATCCAGGAAAAAACACGAGTGCCTACCACAAAAGACATGTGTCCACAACACTGCTTGATCTGTGCTTCAAAGACAGGATTGAAAGCGGAACTTTAATGGATGTCAGATCAGTGTAAAGAAATTCTCACAAATGATATCACAGCCTGGGTCATTAATGTTCCTCTCCCTTCACCTCACATTGCAACCTCTGTGTGCATGCCTCTAATTAGTGCAGATCTGACTGAGGAGACTTCTGATGCCAAATGTGTAGAAAATTTCCAAGAAGCATTTCCATTTTAAAGAGATCTTAAAATATTATCTGAATCATCTGCCCATATTAAAAATTCTATTCTTGAAGGGAAAAAGCTAATTATATTCACTTGGATATGGATGCTTTTGAAAAAAATAAATCAGTTGACACTGCCTAATCACAAGGAATTACTTCATAATCATGAAATAATAATAACCCCAAAACTCTTATGTTCAAAGAAACCCTTCAGTAAAATTTAGCTTCTAATGCTTGTATGTATTTACTAAACAATGCTTTAAAATAGCTTATAAAATTAACAAAAATTATTTCAAAATTAAACTTCTTTATCCTGTACTATCAAGTCATTAGTCATTGTTGTATTTTGTTCTTTGGTTCAGAACATCTGGTAGAGTTACATAAAAGTGAACATGACATTTAAAACACACCTCAGAAAACTTTTGGGATATTGCTTTTTCTCTGTCTGATTCACATTTCGGAGAGGAGGAGGCAGGGTATGGAATCCTTTTGAGTCATAACAAATTGGGCTACTGGGTAACAAGTGGTGAAGCCAATGATCTTTTATGTGAGGTCACCGTCTATAATACACACCATTTCCTTCACATAATAGGCTTTTACCTGTCATTCAGTTGGAAGCGACAAAGAAAATATTTTTCTGCTCTCATTTGCTCTGTTTTCTTGTGATTTTCTCTTTTATTTTGCCCCAGAGAACAGATGTTCTGTGTCTCCTAAGGTTGGTTTTATATTGTTTGGGGTTTTAAGAAGTGTTTTTAACATCCCTGCTGATGATTTAGCATAAATTGTTCTTGTAATTAGTGTGGTTAATGAACTCCCCATCTATCTTTTAGTAGGTAATTATGAAGCTAGTGTACATTAACAGATAGTGTATGAAGAGAAAAGGAAGGCTGGTGATTATGGATTCTATCCTATTATCTTGACGACCAAATCCCAAATGATTTAATCATCATCAGTGTCAACCTTTGCCATATCTTCATTCTACATGCCACATATTATAATGTTGCATTTATTTTCCATCTTGACTTTGATATTTGCTCTTCCAGAATAGAAGTGCCCTGATTAGACAAGGTAACTGTCAGTTGAAAGAAATATTTTAAAAATATGCATGTGCCATCACCAATTTCACGCTATGAGTTCTTTCTATCTTCTACTGTCTGCATATACTTAAGGCTTTGGTTTTATTTTGTTATATCTTATTATGACTGAAAAATATTGGCTGTATGGAAAAAACAATACCAACAGCATCTTTTTTGTATGACAATTTTTTACATAAGGGCAGGGAGATGAAGATAAAGAGGAGCTCTTCATATAAATTAAGTCATTAAGTATTTCAAATATAGAAATATACTACATGTGTGTATTCTTATTTAATAAAACCATATTATAAAAGTCCATATCCAACTTATAATTGTTGCTGTCCTTTTTCTATACTTCTTCTCTCTGGTCATTTCCTGTCAACTACTGCTTCAATAATACTGGGCAGTCACTGATGTCAGAGATCTTTTCTGAACCAATAAAACACTGACTTTGAAATATTTATGACTCATATACTATGTGTAAGTCACTATACTAATAAATTGGAAAGCATAAGAGGAATTTATAAGAATAGATAGAAAATATTTTTAAAAATTAGTTTTCGATCCCTGCATTTTTTTTGCCATGATTCTAATTAGGGAAGTTGGATGATAGTATATAAAAAATTTAAGAGCCACATTTAAGATATAATAGTAATGTAAGAATTGTTATAAGACAATAAGTGATTGCTTACCAAGTGATGTTATACACATTAAGTGTTATGAGTTTCAGGGAGGAAGTATGTACTGTATGCTGGAGTGGCCATGAACAATTTTAGTAAAAGTCATAACTGATTATTATAGCCTAACCTTGAACTAACTCCATATTACAAAGTCCAAGAACCAAAAATTAATGTATACATTAATTCTGAATAATGTAATTCAGAAATTAATTTCTGAATATAAGGCACTGTAGTTTTCCTTCTTTTCTGGAAAGGATATAGTAAGAGTTTAGAACCTAATTGAATATCAGATGAAATTATTACAAGAGGCTGAGGATGTTGGAAAAACCACTAATATTAAAGTTGCACAATTGGGTGCCATGCAGGGTTTTTAATTGCAAATAGCAGAAACTGACCCTAATTTAGCAGTATAAAATTCTGGAAAGGCTATTGGGTAGTTCACTGGATGGGCAGAAGTCTGGGGAACCTGGGCTGCAAGGAGCTGGGTAGCTATATCTCTGTGCTTGGAGGTACCCCCACCCAACACTTACTGCTTCAATGATGAACACTGAGCTCTCCATCATTAATCCGAGCACTAGACATGCTCTGTGGGCTGTCATTTCCACCCTTAAGTTTTAGAGACCAAAGGAGGAGCTTCTAATTAGCTTAGCATGTATCATGGGTCTGTACCCTAATCCCAGAGGAATGGGAGAGGGAGATCAACTCCCATCTGCTTCTTGATATCTATGACTATAGACATTGACAAACAATAATTGACCAGCTTTGACTAGAGAGAGATGATGCAGGAGGAAGGCAATTATCAAAGGTGATGGATGAGTGGGTAAGGAATTCTCACAAGCTTTGCAAAATGCATTGTTACTTATGGGACATCTAAGTAACATACATATAAGATGCCTACTGATTCCATGCAACAAAAAGACAGGGGATTAGAGCCATATTTTCTATCTAGGAACACACAATAGTGCATTCACAGCATTTGGGGATGGTGAATGCTAGGGAGCAAAATATAACAAAAGTCTACTGCATGTGGGTTCAGCTGTGTTTCTTGTTTCCCAGCTATTGAGTTGTTGCAAGCCACTTAAATGTTCTGAACCTCAGTTTCTTCTTTTTTAAAATGGAAAGTTCATGATATTATAAAGACTAAATGAGGTGTTAGGTATAAAAACTGTTTGCAAACTGAAAATTGCTGCAAAAGTATAGGAATAATGATTACCCCAAAGATACATTCCTGTAATCTCTTAGGATGCCATAAATTTAGACATTCACAAGGTCTGAAGTGTAGCTCGCATTGACCATTTCAGAATTTGTTTGCATGATCTTAGATATTTCTGAATTTGAAATGTTAGGGCAAATCTCACTGGTTTGTGGGTCCTAACAGATTCCGTATGCTGGCTGAGGAAGAATTTTTTCTACTTTTACCAGTTATTAATGGAAGACAGCTGGAGAAGTGTCACTATACTCTTCACCGGAGCCACAAGAGTGAACATTTGGTACAGAATTGGAAGAAAAGGAGGTATTTGGGGACACGCTGACCTACTTTAAACACTGCTCCTGCCAAATGGGGGTCTCCACAGGAACTCCTTCAGGCTGCTTCTTTTGGTGTGATTCTCCTGGGTCTAGACAAAAATTATCTCCACACCAATCCTTCACTGTGCATTTTGTTCCCAGCTTCATACTTTTCACTTGCCATGGGTTATGAGAAGAAAATAAGAATGCACTATATCTGCACTTGTGTTTATTTGGGGGACTGACATGGTTATTTTTATTTGCAGGAGGCATACATTATCCAGTCGCAGGGTCCTTTTATGAAGGGGAGTTTTGTCTGAGGTTCTGCCAAAGCAGATGTTCCTTAACTGACAGCTGCAGAGCATCAACTTTTCTGTGTCAGGAAACTCGGTGCAAAGCTGGCTGTCAAGTGACACAGTTGCATGTGCCAGCTTACCGGGAATGAGATGAGTGGCCTTCAGTCCACTAATGCCTGCTTAATTTTTTTTGTTCAGTGTCTTCTTACAGTGGCTAGATGATTGCAGTCTTTGTAGGGGGCCTGCACTTGATGAAATGTAGCCCATTTCTGTCTGTCCAAGAAGGGCAGTGCTTATCTGGTGCGTTTCGTATCTCACAAAAAGATGATGAGACAGCAAGTCCCCTCTTTGTGAGGATCTGAAAAGTCTGGGAACTGGCAGGTGCCCAATTTTGATTTTGATTCTAATTATATAGTGAAAACAATATACAGAATTTAGGATCTAATTTGAGGTATTTTAATCTTAGCCTTATCCATTAATTTGTCAAGGCTATGTTGAGAGAGAAACTTGAAAGCAAGTTCACCCTGTCAGGAAAACGTTTTCAGGGCCTAGATGAAAAATCAACCTTAATCATATATTTATTTTTCCCCTGAAGAAAAAGACCCCATGACACAGGCATGAGTCTGAGCAAAATTCTTATTTCATAAAGTGACAAGTCATGCTGGATGCAGTCTCAGCCACCTTTTATGATTAATTATTTCTGCATCCCACAGCAATTGTTTGTACAGTATTAGAAAACCCAACTTTTGTGTGTCTTAGTTATAAAATGATAATGGCCACTTTTATCTTTAAGCTTTCTGTCAGGTTTGTGAATGCTAATTAAAAAATACTGATTAAATATAATATTAGATAATATAAATAATGTTATCATTATCATATATTCAAGTTTTTTGTCTAACATTAATGTCTTAAGTTAGCACTTAAAAGATTAGAGTCCTTTATTCTCAACTTCACCAGTGAAGATTTATAGCCACTAACTCATGCATACACTGAAGAACAAACCCCTTTATCTGGGGATAAACTAAAACAATGTACATTTATGTTGGACAAGAAGAAAACCCAAATATCTGTTGTATTTTTTAGATTTTAAATGCTTGTTTATTTGCTCTTTCTATTCTCCCCCAAACCATGCATGCACATTCTTTGTGTCAGTAATATCAGAAGTGAAAGCATACAGCATGTGTGCATAGAAGATACTCAGTATAGGCTGAGCAAATTAAATAATGAGTAAATATTCAAACAGCATATTTTCATGTTAACAGATGGTCTTTGATAGAGTCAAATAAGAGCCAACTGAACAAGGCAGTGCTTGTGATTATAAACCTTTATCAGCTCTAGTGTATGAGGTCTGTCCAGAAGGTATCTGGCCATGTAATATGAAAAATAGAGACATTTATTAAAGAAGGTACAAGATACAAGAAGCATTATACATGGGACAATGACACATCAGTCCCCATCAAAGTAAGCACCTTGGGACCTCACACAGTTCTCCCAATTGGCATCAACTGTCCCATTGTATTTTCCAGAATCAGATCAACAGTTTGCAATCTCTCTCCTTTTAAAGGTGTTTTTAGTTTTGGGAAAAGCTAGAAGTGACAGGCTGCCAAATCTTGGCTGTAGTGGGGCTGAGTCACCTGGTGATTTGATGTTTTTCCAAAAAACTCTGCATATTTGTCATGATGAAGTTGCCAGTCACCAGTTGCCCAGAGATGCAGCCCCCTGAATCATCTGAATAGTTTCCGGGGAGGAATATTCAATCTTAACACAAAATTTGATGCAGAGTCATTGCTCTCTATACTTTCAGTCATTTTGCACAGGAGACAGGCTCAGTCAGTGGTGTCTACTGACCCGCTGACTAGTACAGTGAAATCATCATTGTTCACACATGTGCTTTCCAGTCCACTCTCCTTGGCTGCCAGGTTACATAGAAGTCATGCAAAGCATTCTCGTTATATCAACGATGGCTGAACTTTTTCTGGACAGACTTTGTATATACTCTTTTTATTCATAAGTGAAATACAGAGTGGGGGAAATGTAGGTTTGCAGTTGTTCATGTGAAAAATAATACACTAATTAATAAATAATACAATATTTAACTGTTTCCCATACTCATAACTGTTAAGTCTACTTTTTCTCCACCCTGTATATGGCAATATGACAGCTTAATTTTTCTCTGTCATTACCATTGGTCTTCACCAGCATCATCAAAAGGCCCTGAGTATATTTTAAAGTTAAGCAGACATGAAATATGTCACCTTGATGTTTTGTAACTTCCTGCTCCCCTCCTTATCACTTACCATTGCCCAAACCTATGTAACATGCTTTCACTTTTCAAAACAGTGGTTTGTGATATGATGTGGGTTCTGAGGTATGAGAGATGGTCTGTATTAGTGGAAACTTGTGTTTTTATGTAGAAACAGGTCATGTATTGCTAGGAAATCCTTATCACTGTAGAATCCAAGCTGAGCTGAAGGCCACATGACAAAAATCAACACAGAACCCTTTGTTGTTTTCTTTTCCTGCAGTATTTTAGGAAATTTTGTGTATCATTTTGATCATACTACTTTGCAGAATTGTTTGGACAAATCTCCGCCATTAGGCCTGGTGACTTCTCCATAATATGGTCACATTTATGTAGCTAGAAGGGCTGCCGACTGGTTTCAATCCCCAGGAAGTAACTCTTGGCTAGTTCTGGCAGGAACATTATAAGCTCGCAGGCTTTATCAAATCTGTGAAACCAAGTGTGATTTACAGCTCGAGTTGGGGCAAAAAAAAAATACAACAGTTGGATTCTAAAATCAGTAGCTTCCTCCCTGAAGAGGTAAAGGGAATTTGAGTCAGAAGCTCACAAATAAGACCAATTTCAGCTTATCTTGAAAATTTCCAGACTTATTCATAAATTTGACAGAACTGCTATCGAAGAGAAACACTTTGAAATGATAAAAAGTAAACACTCCATGTGAGATGCAGAGATGGGATCTCTGAGCCTGCGGGGCTTGGTGCAGAGGCCATGGTGACAATAGAACCAGATTCTATATCCTCACTCTTTCATGTTATTTAAACTGCCTGTGGAAGTATGGATAGGGTGGAAACTACTCACTCAAAAATATACTTTGGGTTTTTAAAATTAAGGCAGGGAATAAGGGAGAGTTGAATGAGGAATAAGGAAGATTTTTTGTGTATAGAAAATGTTCAGGAAAATAAAGTAGACATAGGTTCTATTTTCATTATTTTTCTGAGAAGTAAATTACTCGGAAATAGGAGGGATTTTTTTCCCTTTAACAGGTGTTAGTAGGGTGGTATCATCTGCTCTATGGGAAAATCAAGCAGAAAGGAAGACAAAATTTTCCATGATTATCCCATTTGATAGTTTGACATTATTATTTTAAAAAGCTGTTTAAATAAAAACTGCTTAATAACACTTTAAATACCCATTTAAAGTATTGGAATAGAATATTAAAATTGTTAGAAAAATAATAAATTTATCTTAATTTTTAAGCAACAAGACACTATTATTTTTCACTCTTCAGTAGGCCCATTATTTTGAGAAAATATATCTACCCAAAGTAAACTTCATTCAGTAATAATTTCCTCTATTTCATATTCCTATTAATGGAAATTTGGTCAGAACCAAGTTCTGGTTGGTTAAACTTCTGACAATCTTGTAAAAGGTAATCCCAGTTTTTGCCATGCTGAGTTAAAATAATTACAGCATAAAACAAAGACCTTTGTTATATCTGCTTACTGTGCAGTCTTATCAAGAGTAAATGTCTGTGTGCACATGTGTACATGCATGTGCATGGTGGTGTCATTTTGAAATGCCAAATATTGTTAAAGAATGCCTTCATCATCAGCAGGATTATTTAAGTCACTTCAAATCTATGTTGGAAGCCACTGAACACAGATATTATATTCAATTATTAACATATGTATGGTTAATTAACATAGGTAAAAGTTAACTCTTTCAAAGTAGTCTCAAACAAAGCATTTAAAATATTAAATGATTTAGGTGTGGTTCTTAGTAATTGTGAGTTTGCTGTCCTTTCACTGTTCATCTTTTTTATCTTCTTTTTCTTAGGTAAGTCCCTTTAACATTTCATGTAATAAGGGCTTGGTAATGATGAACTCCTTGAATTTGATCTTATCTGAGAAGCACTTTATCTGCCCTTCCATTCTAAATGAAAGCTTTGCTGGATAGATCAATCTTGGTTCTAGGTATTTGGATTTCATGACTTGGAATACCTCTTTCCAGCCCCTTCTTGCCTGTAAGGTCTCTTTTGAGAAATCCGCTGACAGTCTGATCGGCACTCCTTTGTAGGTGACTGTCCCCTTATCTCTTGCTGCTTCTAGGATTCTCTCTTTCATTTTAATCTCACCTAAAACAAAAACAAACTAAGAGGAAAGCTAGATCGGGAGAACCATAGAAATGAAGATCTCATGGAGGGTTAGCAAAAGGGGAGTGGGAGAAGGAGAAGGGGGAAGAAGGTACAGAAAATAAGTAGCATAGACAGTAGATAGAAAATAGAAGGGGGGGGCAAGAATAGCATGGGAAATATAGAATCTAAAGAACTTGAGACATGTGGTTATAAACTAAAGGGGGGAATGGTGGGGTGGGGTGTGCAGGGTGGAGGGGATTGAAGGGGGGGAATAGAACTGTAATGGCATAATCAATAAAATATATTTAAAAAATAAAATATTAAATGAATATTTATGGTAGAAAGTAATTTCACAGAGTACTGTGGATAATTTTTATCTTTTTAATTAATTTATTTTTATTGAATGTATTGGGGTGACAAAGGTTAATAAAATTATGTTGGTTTTAGGTATACAGTTCTACAATATATTATTTGTATACTGTATTGTGTATCTACCAACCAGTCAAGTCTCCTTCCATCACCATTTATTCCCCTTTTACCTTCTATATCCACCCAGCCACCCTCTGGCAATATCCATACTATTGTCTGTGTCCATGAGTTTTTGTTTTCTTCTTTGCTTAATCCCTTTCACCCTCTCACCCATCCCACAGCTCCCTCCCATCTGATGGCTGTCCATCTGTTCTCTCTATCCATGAGTCTATCCCCACTTTGTTAGTTTATTTTGTTCATTATATTTCACACATAAGTGAAATCATGGGGTGTTTGTCTTTCTCTGACTGGTTTATTTCATATAGCATAATACTCTCCAGGTCCAGTCATGTTTTTGGAAAAAGTAAGATGTCCTTGTTTTTATGGCTGAGTAATATTCTACTGTAAAACTTTACCATCGCTCTTTTATTCACTCATCTACTCCAGAGGACTTGGGCTGCTTCCAAATCTTGGCAATTGTAAATAATGCTGCAATGAACATAAGGGTGCATATGTTCTTCAAATAATTTTTCAGGTTATTTGGATACACCCCAGAAGTGGAATTGCTTCTACTTATGACCCCTGAAGGGTCATAAGGTAGTTTCATTTTTAATTTTTTGAGGTAACTCTATACTGCTTCACACAGTGGCTGTACCAGTTTGCATTCCATCAGCAGTGCATGAGAATTCTCTTTTCTCAACATCATCACCAACACTTGGTTGTTGATTTATTGATGATGGTAATATTGGCAGGTGGGACATGATATTTCATTGTGGTTTTAATTTGTATTTCTCTAATGATTAGTGACATTGATCATCCTTTCATATGATACTGGCCATTTGTGTGTCTTCTTGGGAGAACTATTTAGGTCCTTTACCCATTTTTCAATGAGATTATTTTGGGGGTTTTTTGGTGTTGAGTTTTACTTTTTTAAAATATATTTTATTGATTTTACTATTACAGTTGTCCCATTCCCCCCACTTAATTTCCCTCCTCCCGACATTCCCCCTCCTACCCATGTTCCCTCCACTTAGTTCATGTGTATGGGTTGTACATACAAGTTCTTTGGCTTTCCATACTATTCTTAACCTCCCCCTGTCAATTTTGTACCTACCATTTATGCTTCTTATTCCCTGTACCATTTCCCCCATTCTCCTCCTACCCCTTCTGGCTGATAACCATTTATGTAATTTTCATTTCTGTTCCTGTTCCAGTTGTCTGCTTAGTTCATTTTTTTTTTTAGGTTTGATTGTTGATAGTTGTGAGTTTGTTGTCATTTTACTGTTCAGAGATTTTGATCTTCTTTTCCTTAGGTAAGTCACTTTAAGATTTCATATAATAAAGGCTTGGTGATGATGAACTCCTTTAACTTTACCTTATCTGGGAAGCACTTTATTTGCCCTTCCATTCTAAATGATAGCTTTGCTAGATAGAGTAATCTTGGATGCAGCCTTTCATGACTTGGAATACTTCTTTCCAGCCCCTTCTTGCCTGCAAGGTTTCTTTTGTGAAATCAGCTGATCACCTTATGGGAACTCTTTGTAGGTAAATGTCTCCTTTTCTCTTGCTGCTTTTAAGATTCTCTACTTCTCTTTCATCTTGTGTAATGTAATTATTATGTGCCTTGGTGCATGCTTCCTTATGTCCAACTTCTTTGGGGCTCTCTGAGCTTCCTGAACTTCCTGGAAATCTATTTTTGTTGCCAGACTGGGGAAGTGCATTATGCATTATTTCTCCTGCATTATGTTTTCAAATAAGTTTTCAGTTTCTTGTTCTTCCTCTTGTTCTTCTGGTACCCCTATGATGTGGATGGTGGAATATTTAAAGTTGTCTCAAAGGTTTCTAAACCTTTCCTCATATTTTTGAATTCTTGTTTCTTCATTCTATTCTGGTTGAATGTTTATTTCTTCCTTCTGCTCCAAACTGTTGATTTGAGTTCCAATTTTCTTCCCATCACTGTTGATTACCTGTACATTTTCTTTTATTTAAATTTTTCACAGCCTTCAATTTTTCCTCTCTTTTGTAAGCATATTCAACCATTTCTGGGAGCATCCTGATTACCAGTGTTTTGAACTGCGTATTTGATAGGTTGTCTATCTCTTATGGCTTAGCTGTATTCTTCTGGAGCATTAATGTGTTCTTTCATTTGGGCCATATATATTTATTTGTCTTGGTGTACCTGTTATGTTCTAAAGGGTGAAGCTTTAAGTGTTCTCCAGGGTGAGGCAACCATGTTACTACGTTGTGGCAGTGTATATTTGGGAGGGTTCTGAGAAGGAATAATGCCACTTGCTGAGCTCTTGGAAGACTTTCAGTCACTTCCTCCCTATCCACAAGCAAATTGGGCCCTTCTGGTGCTGATTCCCAAGTGTGTGGGCTTGTGTACATTCTAGGACCCTGTGGGTCTCTCCAAAGAACTCTTATGTGAGGCTGGGAGTTTCTTCTGCCACTACAATTTCTACAAGTTTATACAGCCAGAGGTTTTGAGGCTTTATTTCCCTGCACCAAACCCTGGGTTGCATGGTCTGTCTCACTCCCCAGTTGTTCCTTCCAGCTTATCAGCATGCAAATGTGGGATAGTCTGCTCTGCCAGCTGCAATCTTGCCCACCTGTTCCTCCAGCTACTGCCTTGCTGTGCACCCTCTCCTCCCTGGCTGGCTATTTCCACCCCCTACTGTTGTTTAACTCCTTGGTTGTCAGACTTCTTTACAGTTTGATTTTTTGGCAGTTCTGGTGGTTTTTGTTTTTAAATTTGTTGTCCTTCTTTTGGTTGTGCAAGGAGGAAAAGTGTACTACCTGTATCTTCATGTTGACCAGAAGTCTGGTTAATTATTTTCCAGCAAACCAATTCTTGGTTTAATTGATCTTGTGTTGTACTTTTAGATGCTATTTTGTTTATTTCTGTTCTGATCTTTATTATTTACTTCCTTCTACTCATTTTGGGCTTTGCTGTTGTTTTTTCAGTTCCTTTAATTACAGAGTTAGATTGTCTACTTGACATTTTACTTGTTTCTTGATGTAGGCCTATAATGCTATGAGTTTCCCCTCTAAGACTGCTTTCATTGTGTCCTATTGATTTTGAGCTGTGTTATAATTTTCATTTGTTTCAAGGTATCTTTTGATCTCTTACTTGATCTCATTGTTTAACTCATTCACTGTTTAGTAACTTGTTATTTAGCCTGTATGTGTTTGTGTGTTTTTCAGTTTTTCTCGTGTGTTTAATTTTTAGTTCCATACCATTATGGTCAGAGAAGATGCTCGATATGATTGCAATCTTCTTAAATTTATTAAGAGTTGTTTTGTGTCTTCACCTGTGGTCTATCCTTGAAAGTGTTCCATGTGCGCATGAAAAGAGTGTGTATTCTGCTGCTTTGGGATGCAATGCTCTGAATATATCAATCATATACATTTGGTTTAGTGTGTCATTTAAGACTGATGTCCTTGTTGATTTTTCTGTCTGGGAGAGCTATCCATTGATGTCAATGGGGTTTTAAAATTCTTATTATGACTGTATTTCTTTCATTCTCTCCTTTTATGTCCATTAAGATTTGCTTTACATTCTTCAGTGCTCCTATGTTGGGTGCATAAATGTTTACAAGGGTTATATTTTCTTGTTAGATTGTTTCCTTTATCATTATATACTCTTTGTTTCTTACCATAGCCTTTGTTCTAAAGTCTATCTTGTCAGATATAAGTATTGCCACCAAGCTTTTTTTCTATTTCTATTTGCATGAAAATGCAAAAGCTTTTTTCCCCATTTCCATTTGCAGACAGATTTTTCTGTCCCTTTACTTTTATTATTTGTGTATCCTTCTTTCTGAGGTGGGTCTTTTGTAGACAGCATGTATATGGGTTTTGCTTTCTTATCCATTCAGCTACCCCATATCGTCTTATTGAAACATTTAAGCCATTTACATTTAAAGTGATTATTGATAGGTATGCATTTATAGCCATTTTATTTTTTTAAATTATGTTCTGTTTTTTCTTCATCTTTTTCTTCTATTTTTTAAAGCAGAACCTTCAAAATTTTTTGTAATACTAGCTTGATAGTAAGAGACTCCTTTAGTTTTTTCTTGTCTGGAAAGCTCTACATTTCTCCTTCAATTTTAAATGATAGTCTTGCTAGGTAAAGTAGTTTTGGTTGTAGATCCTTGCTTTTTATCAATTTGAGTATTTCAAGCCACTCTCTTCTGGACTGAAATATTTTTGTCAAGAAATCAGCTGACAGTTTATGAAAGCTCTCTTGAAGGTACTGTATTTTGACATGTGTAATGTGAACCTGTAGTTTTGGTCCAAACTTTAAGGAAAAAAATCTTTTATTTTAATTTTTTAATTCATTTTTTATTTATGTTTAGATTCTTGGTTTTTGTATTATAAAATAATTTTAGCATTTATTTTGAACATATTATGGTATAAGAAATTTTACGTAATAAATAATTACAAAATACATGAACATATATGAGGTACTTCAGGTACTACCCATGTATAATACACATCTTTATTTTTCCCTTAAAAATCTGGGCAAAGAGTGTGCATTATACATGGCAAAATACAGTAATTAATGGTTTTTAAGATGATATCTTTGTATTTAATTTTTATAATTTTAATTATGATGTGTCTTGATGTTGGCCTCTTTGGGTTTACCTTGTTTTGGACTCTGTACTTTCTACTCTCGTGATATCCTTCACTAGGTTAGGAAAATTTTCAGCCATTATTTCTTCAGATAGGCTCTTGATCCCTTATTCTCTCTCTTTTTTTTCTGGTACTCCAGTGTTGTGGATGTTGTCATACTTCATGTTGTCCCAAAGGTCCCTTAAACTATTCTCATTCTTTTAAATTCTGTTTTCTTTTTGTTGTGCTGATTGGGTGTTTTCTTTTTTTTTTTTTTTCATCTCTTCTTCCAAATTGCTGTTTGGTCCTCTTTGTCATTCTATGTAATGTTTATTGCTCCTAGTGTATTTTTCATTTTAGACATTGTATTATTCATTTCTGACTAGTTCTTTGTTACAGTTTACATGTCCTCTTTCATGCTGTTGTAGTTCTCACTGAGTTCCCTGAGTATCTTTATATCCATTTTTTGAACTCGATACCTGATAATTTGCTTGCCTTCATTTCATTTTGCTCTTTTTCTGGAAATTTCATTCATTCTTTTATTTTGGACCTATTTCTTTGTCTCCCTATTTTGGCTGCCTCTTTGTGTTTGTTTATGTATTAGATAGATCTACTATAACTCCCAGTCTTTGCCAGATGGCCTTATGTAGTAGGTATCCTTTGAAGTTCAGTGACACAATCTACAGGTCCCCTAACAATGTTCCTTGTGTGGGTTATGTCAGGGCATAAAATTGTTGTAAATTAGTTGTGATTGCTATTGGCCCATTTTTTTGTGTAAGATTGACCCTCAGGCTGGCTGACTGTGAGGCTCAACCCCAATCATGGCATGTGAACCGCTGTGCAGGTGCAGAGCACAGGAAATAAACTTTGCCTCAGCAGGGTTTGGTGCCTGCCAAGATCTCCCTTTGAATATGCTGTTTGCAAAGCTTATTGGATCCTGCTCTGATGTTGTCTGAAGCTAGCCACTGGGTATGTTGGTTCTGGGACTTTTGGGAGGGACTCTAGTACAGATCAATGTTAGATACTGTTGTTTTCTGGTCCATCAGCAACCTGTTTGGAGACATAAGCTTGGGTGTGTGTGGGAAAGGACCACACTGCACACGAAGGCCAGCTTTTTCCAGCACTGGACCAAAAGTCCCAAGGGAGCCCAAGATCCACCTCCCCCTGCCTCTGCCTGTTGGCTGTTAGGCTCAGTTACTGAAAGAACATTTGGCGGACTTGGGGGTGGGATGAATAGAGCTAATGGATCTCCTATGATGGGGAGGTGCCAGTGAGGTTTCAGGGAATGTCAGTGGTGTGGCTTCCATCCCAGAGCCACATGACTGAGTCTGTCTTGGATTTTGTGTTGACCTGGCAAAGTGGAGCCACTAGGATTTGGCTTGATGGGGTCTCTGGAGCCTAAACATATGCTCTGCCTGAAGCGGGGATGGTGGTTCTGTTGGATCTCTTGTGAGAGGATAGCACCAGGTAGGTTTCCGAGAAAGTGGGGACAGTGGTCTCTTCCCCAAATCAGAAAACTCAATCACTGATACCCCCTGAGTCAGCGTAGACCTCTATACCCTGGCCACGAAAGCTGACTTCTTAGCAGAATCTAAGCTTCACAGGGTGAGGGGAAAGGAAGTCCAGAGGCCGGGCAATTGCTTTTCCCCCAGGCTGGTACCACAGGGAGTAGAGTGCTCAACCCAGAATGATGGTGCCTGTGGTGTGGAAGGATGACTCAGCACAGGGATCCTGATGGCTTTCCCCACAGGGCCTTTCCCAGAGTCCTGAACCCCAGATTCTCCTCTAGTCTTCTCTGCCTTTCCCCCACCAGAGCCCAGTGTGAGTGGTTACAAATTAAATTTCGTGTTTTGGCCCTTTAAGAGAGTGCTTATGTCTCCCAATGGATTCTCTCTCTCTGGAGGACAGAAACTCCACTGGTTTTCACAGCCAGATTTTATATGGGTGCCTCTTCCCAGCTCTGGTGCTCTGGGCTGGGGAGTCTAGCTTCTGGTTGAGACCCCACTTTTCTCAGGGGGAACCTCCTGCTGCTGAGATATCCCTCTGGAACCTCAGCTGCCTCCTGAGCAGAGCCAGCCCTTTTTGTGGCTTCACCCTTCCTACCAGTCTCGATGTGACTTCTTTTGTAAATCCTTGGTTATAAGACTTCTCTGCAGCCAGTCTTCAGTTGATTATTCAGAAGGATTGTTCTTTAATTTAATTGTCATTCTGGTTTGGTCCTGGGAGGAGGTGATTATAGCTTTCAGCTACTCTGCATCTATTACAAATAATCTAATCTTTATCTTTTTAGATAGAGGATAGTCTCTTTCATGAAAGAGGCACAGCAAAGGAAAATTTAGCCTTCTATCAAGAATATGTAGACAATTTTGACAAAATTAAGACTGAGGAGGCCTGGTCTACGTAGAACACTAAAAATAATCTCAACTTGAGAATCTTGGATCAGGGTTTGTTACTGATATCTTAAATGAAATATTTGGAAAAGGAGAGGTGAACTCAGCTTGATTGCTTTCCTGAAGCTCATGTGTCCTCAATGCTCAGCATTTTTAGACTTCCTTTGTGCCAAGAGTGAGTGTATTTGTGTGGAGTGGGTGGGCTAGGAGAAGCAGCAGACTGTGTTGCCACATTTAGCCTGGCAGCTAGCACATCTCCAAAACTGACTTTCATCCAAGGGCACAACCTTTGAGGGAAAGAGGGCAAAGCTTTTTCTTTCTGACATTTTAATTTTTACTTCTCCCAAAGAACCCTGCCATATTTTAATGTGAATAGAACACATAGTACTTAATTTATGCATCTAAGTAAGCAGATCTGACAAAACAGTAAAAGCTACATAAGGTTTATGTAGCAAATTGCTACTTCTTGAACTTTGAAATTTGCAGGCACAGTAAGTTGGGAGGTTTCTAATTAACTCTGTGCATGTGCCCAGAAATAGATGCACAAATATTGTTTCTTGTCACTGAGAATGTGTTTAAATTATGCCAAACAAAAGGTACCTTCAGGTGATATATCCAGGTGAGAATATATTGCATATTGTAATACTTTTAGCTTCTATGATCTCACTGTTTTTTCACTATTTGTCACAGTTGTTCTGAGGACATTTTCTTTTGGTGGTTATCGTCTTTGTAGGATAACTAGCTTTAACCCATACAATCTCCTTTGGGAGAAAACCTGTAACTAATATATTTCTTGGAGACAAAACATTAGATATTTTACCTACTGGATATATGTAAAATTCCAGAGCCTTAGAATGAGAAGTATAATATTTAGTGGAGGTAATTTACTGACAAAAGTAATCACAAATACCAGGACTCAAATGAGGCAGAAGCTTATTTTGTTCCACATAACAGCTGGGAGGTGAGCAGTTCAGGCTTGTGGGGAAGGCTCTGCTTATGATATCATTCAAGGACCCAGCTTCCTTCCATCTTGTGACTTCATCATTTTTAAGGGTGTTATCTATGCTTGGATCACTGCCAAGTCCACAGGCCAGCCAGTGGAAAGGGAAAAGAGAGGAAATCAAGAACAGGCAGCTTTATTTTTAAGAGGAGAATACAGAAGTTGGCTAGAAAACTTCTGTTCACGTCTGTTTGGTTGTAACTGACACATGACTAGAGAGGTGCCATAGGTAGTGATGGCTGCCAGAAATTCTAAGGTAGAATTTTACCTGTCACTTTAAGTGGCTGGAACAGAAATAGGTTTAAGTGGGTGGACTAGTTGGATATAATGAAGAAACTCCTTGAGTTCTTCTTCATTTTTACCTATTTCCTAAAGAGTTGATAAACATAAAATGTTAAGCTCTTTAAGAAACTTAAAATAGTTTTGTTTCTCTTGATCTATGAATCATGTGAATCAATGTGACATTCATATAGCTTAGAGTTACAGTTTTTTTAGTGTCTGTTTATTTTGAAAAGAATTAGAAGAAGCCAACTACAAATTTTGCCTTATAATTGATAAATCTGAATTCTCCTAATGACCTCCAAAAGGATGCATCAATTTGTTGAACAATGTTACACTTCTGTAAGTCTGTCATTGTGATAAGCACAAGAAAATATACAAAGGGGTAATTGCAAGGCCTCGGAGGTCAAGGTGGACAAGATTCCTAGGTCCAATTGTCTTGAGATGTTATAAAACTTGTGTATGAAGTGCTCTCCATGCTGATCTCCTTTGTAATACCACTGGATATAGTATTTCTAAATCTTCAACCTTACCTGAAAGAGAGACAATAGTTTGGAGGCCTCCTAATTCCCTAATTAGTTCAATAAGTGTTTTGTCATTATCCATTATGCGTGAGGCACTATGTAGGAGTCTGGAGAAAGAATGATGGAAAAACTCTCTCCCCTTATGAAGCCAATGTTCTATCACTGATACACAACTACTGATCTCAGAGTTATCATGCATATATGCTTGCTACATTTCTCATTCAGCAGAGGTAGCAGATACTCACCGCAACTATAAACATATTGCTCCTCCAATTTTTTGGCATTCAAATTGGGTCCTCATACTCAGCCATTGGTCTAAAAACATGCTGCTTCAGCCTGAAAAAGAAGCAGAGGATTTTAGCTCTAGGAAGTACCATGGGGTCCACTTCGCAATTTTGATTTAGTTAATGTCAAGTGAATCCTAGAGTCTCTTCTCTCAGAAGCTTCCCACATAGTTTCCATGAGCAGTCAGTTTGGAGAATTCCATTCATGCAGGGCATCTAATTCTGTTTCAACACTTTTCAACCTCTGTCTTGCTGGTGCATGACAGGTGATAGGTTTACTGGGTTTCTGATGAGAACTTGAGAACTCACCCAGTAGTTTGTGGATGTGATGACCTCATCACTGGCTCTTCCTCAAAAGTTCCTCAGCCTGATACCGTCTTCAGGTTGAGCTTCCAAAAGAATTCCAGTATTTAGAGCATCTTTTTAGAATCTTTTGTTTTCTCCTATCGATTTAACCCTTGGTCTTGAATTAACCTTAAACGCACTTTTAACTCCCTACTGTGTGCAAAACACGGTACATTACAATTGCATTTATATATTCTTTTGAAAAAGTTGACTCCAATTAATCTCTACACTATAGTTCAACATACATCTAAAAGAAAAACTATCACACATCCATCAATTATTTGAAGATTTTCTCCAGGACATCCACTTATTTTTCTGTGCACGGAGAGTGTGAACTTTTCACTGCGTTTTCATTCATGTTTCCCCCCCTTTACTGTCACAATACCTGTCAAGTATGAACTTTGTATCCAAAGGTTCATTTTCCTTATATAGCAATGTGAATATTTTTAGCTATTATTCTTTCTTCTCGCATTATTTTCCCTTAAAGATACAATATAAAATGGCATTTATTTGTTTTATAACAGATATGGTGTTAAATTGAGAGAAAATAAGAGCCTTCTTTCTGAAGCTCCTTTTAGAGAACATTGAAAATATATAGAATCTATTTGCTTGGTTTTAAACCCCCCAAATTTGAACATCATTCTGAAGTTAAAGCTGTCCCTGAGGACAGATGACATTTGATCTGAGTAACAGCTATGGTGCTCAGGCGAGGCTGTTCTTTCTATGTGACTTCAAAGCTAGATGCTCAGGAAATCCATTAAAGCTAGAGTTAGAGCAGAAATAAAGGTGATGACATAGTCATTTGAGGTGAGAAAGGTGAGCTTCTTCAGAGGACTTCAAGGAAGTGCATAATGAAAACAATTTTGGAGCCAGCTGCTTAACTCAGATCGCTCAAGGATGAAAGGTAATGTGACCTGATTAAACCCTTATGATATTCTCACCCTCTCCCCACTGCCATCTGTATAAACACCCCTGTTTTAGGGCTGCCCTCATTTCATGGGTCTGATTGAACTCTGCTAATATAGGGGCTGCTTTACATCCCATTCAGGAAGAATGCTGAGCACTAACACTAATGTCTCCTTTTCTCCAGAGCACAACATAGAATGGAAAAATATATTCCTCACTGTTGCCCCCTAATGGTGAGGTAGGTGACATCCTACTTGTAGAATGGTCACAAAAGTATGAAATTCCATTGGAACTCATTAAGCAGTGCCTGTTTTTATTCTTGGCTCCCAGCCTCCTTGACAGCTTTAGCTGAACAAGCTCTCCAGCCAACCTCAACAACCTACGTGCTCCATCAGCCTTGGCATTTAAACCTTTCTATGCTAAGCACAGAGATATCTTGTATTACATTTCTTATTCCAGACAACAAGTATCATCCATCTTTGGGGGTTACTGTTGGTAGTCTTGTCACTCAGACTCTGCAAAAGACATGAAGGCTCCTTTGATAATATTTCATTCCTTAACAAGAACCATTCTGTTACCTCATTTGACTGCTAAAAACCCATAGAGGTTCTTGTCTTGTTAAATATAATTCTGTTGCAATTACTGTCAAATATCAAATTAAAAGTGGTTAGCTCATTAACAGCTCCCCCTAACAATTGATTAAAAAGTTTTATTTTTTTATAAGAAGATATTTGACATTTACTTATGAACTGGTTTCTCATCTTTGAAATCTAATTATAGTCACTAAGAATGCTCATTTTTTACTCGGTCCCTGAATTCCTGGGGCATGGAAAGGGCATACAGTGGGGACAGACGGACGTGGCATGGAGCCGCTCCAAGGCCGAGGCCAGGTGTGGACGAGGGCCAGTGAGGGTGTAGGGGCTTCATCCAAGTCAGGTCTGTCTCCAGCCTCAGACCTGACCCTCTCAGGACCCATCCAGACCCTCTCAGGATGGGAGAGGGTGGGCTTCCTGAGGTGGTGGGCAGAGCAGGGATCTAGGGGTATAGTAACAGCTGACACTTGAAAATATAAGGCAAGTGGTCAGCGGCACTGAGCAGAGAGCAGGGAGGTAGCCACTGGGCTGGGTTTCAGGAGGAGGTTGGCCAGATTACAGCAGCCTCTAGTCTTGGGAGGAGGAGTGGTATACTAGGATGGTGACTTCAAAGGTAGTGGTAGAAACAGCAGTAAAAACTCTCCCCTCTACTCCAGATTCATGGTAGCATCTGTAAGGATCCTTAAAAAATGTAAAGCAGATCATACCCAGATTTTTCCATGACCTCCTAATTTGGTGCTGCTTAATCTCAGAAGTGTGAAGGGATCACCTAGGGATCTTGCTAAATTGAAGTCTCTGATTTGGGGGCTGGCACGGTACCTGAGTTTCTCCATTTTCAACCAGCTCCCAGGTGATGCCTGGATCATACTTACAGTAGCAAGAACTTGAAAGACAATCAAAATTTTTCAGTCTCCCTTCACCCTGATCCCTCCCTTTGGCATCCACACTGCAGCCACTCTCATTTTGCTGCCTCAAGCTTTGTAATTTCTGTTCCCTGTACGTGGAGTGCCACTAGCCCACCTCTGGTTTCACCTTCTGCTCTTAGATTAAATGTCACCTCCTCAGAATGGCTTCCCCTGACCACCTATGCAAAGCACTCCCTTATTCCCAGCTACTCTCTTCATGAGTAATTATTTCTTCCATCATAGCTTACCTTACTCCATCTACCTTACTCAACCATTTATTTATTTGTTCCATTGTTTATGTATGTAACCCAATTATACATAAACTTCCAGTAGGACAGGAACCCTCATTAATATGTTTTCCACTGTATCATTTATTAAGTTCTGCCTGTGTGTTGGACATTGTACTAAATGCTTTAAATTTATCTCATTTATTCCTAACATCAAATCTGTAAGTTATGTCTTTTTAATAACTAATTTACAGACAAGATAACAGGTATCCTTTAAAAAGACAAAATAGAGATTTCAAACATATGGGCAAAACGGCGATTCAGGAAAAGGGTGGTTGCATGTGCTGCCTCTGACCCTCTGCCTGCACTTTACCCGCTGGGTGGAGATGTGCACACTGGGTGACCTCTGCCATCCCCACGTGTCCCGTGGGTGCACTGCCCAAAGCGGACGACAATTCCATTCCCTGATCCTTCATTGCATAGCCGAGCCACTCTGATGCCAAAGGCAATTGCTAGCTACTAAGGCATAAGTAAAAGAAATTCAATCAGGCAAGTCACTAGAGTTTATTAACATGACCAAAACTTCTACCTGCTGCTGTGTGTTGTGCTCTAACCCCGGGGTGCATGCTTTAAAAATAAGGTCTCTCAAAGTGACTAGAAAGATATTTCTATTCCTGTGGCAAAGGTATAGCCAAACTTGGATGGGCATAGGTTCCATCTCCATGATCAGTAACCAGGGGCAGGAATGCTCTGACTGGGTTTGCTCCAGCCCTTCTGGAAGTAGAGACTCCAGTAAAAGTGCACATTGACTGGATTTGGCAGTTGGGTCCATAAATAACCTGTCCATGTAAGCCAAGGTATCTGTAACGCTTGCTCTCTCAGAGAGAATATTTCAGGGTCGAGAATTAAGTATTCAGTTTTCATTGTCCTGGACAAAACTACAAGGCGGCCCCGAGGTCACTTACATAATTCTACGGACAAGGGAACATTCCATTTCTTCTTGTGGAGGGAAGAAAAGAGAAGCAGGAATCTGGAGCTCTGATTCTAAAGCCCCTTCAAGTACTGGCTTAGCTGCTGAGCCTCCTTGAAGGCAGAAGTGCACAGGAGCCGCCTGCCTGTGTACTTGTTATTTTTGATGGATTGCAGTCTAGCTTCAGGGCAGGAAGCTCAGACCCCCAGGGTCAAATTGTTGTAGCTTTTGAGATGTTGAGACTTGAAACCTTTTGTTGTAGCCAGACCCCATGAGAGTTTCGGGTACTGTGTTCAGGATCCCTTACTCTTGCTTCTTCTTCGCCCTCCCCCCAGATATAAAGCATCACGCCAAATTGCACTCCTCTCCCACACCCTTTCACACATACACTTGAGCTGAATATGAAAATTGGTCTCTAATTGTTGGATACAAGCTTGACTAGCTTTGAATTAACAGCTAAAGCTGTATTCATTAATCTGAACAGGGAAGAGCAGGCGGACTGTCACAACATGGCTCAGTTCAGTGGTCATGCAGAGCAGGTGAGGGAATGGGAGGCACTTTGAAAGTGCAGCCGCCATCTCCATCAGCCCCACCAGCCAGTGGGTGATGGAGAGGGGCAGGCAGCCAGCCACAGAGTCGCCATGAGATGGATGGCACACCTCAAAGTCCACCATCCCAGGGGCATCCCAGCCGTGATCGATGGCTATCCACGGCAATTAAACTTCCGAGCTTTTAAATGTCATAGCAGAATGGAATGCCATCTCATAAAGGTGTTGTTTAACATTTATCAAACGTGTGGATGGGGTGGGTTTGGAGGCTGTGGAGTCATTCTTTGGGGAAATATGAACAAATGTTACAGCTTTTGAAGTAAGAAAACCATAAAAATACAATTTGATACTATTCCAATCTGTTTTCTTCAACACTGAAATAAACTAGAACAGAATCATTTTTTGGATACTCTAATTTTTATAAATGTTGATGTTTAGTGGGGGTGTGCTGGGAAGAATATCTAACAAAGAGTCAGGAGAAGCAGTGGTACAACATGGCTTTTTCACTTATAGAGATACATGTTGGATGAATCACCACTACCTGTGTAGATGGGAGAAGGAGACAGAACGGTGCTCCCCTGTGTGTTAGAATCACCTCCAGTGGGTGTTAGAATCACCAAAGGGGCTTTTAAACCAGCAACAATGGGGGTTCACCTAGTCCAATTGGTCCGGGTAAGGTGGGCATATCTGTTTTTGTGAAATCTCCCAGGGAGACCAGTGCACATAGGGAAGATTGAAAACCATTGAATTTGGTAGCCTTTACATTTCTTCAGCCTTAGATTTCCATGAATAGGGATATTCCCAAAGTAAAGAATGCTTGTTAGTTAAAAAAAAGGACCCCAAACCAAAACAAAACTATCAATAAAAATAACATATGGTATTAAAGGACAATTATATAATGGTCAATATTTTTCTGTCACCAATTTGTACTTATTCATTCATTTAATCAGAGATCGAACAACTCTTGGAAGTTCTCCAACTCAAAGTGGAAAATGAGAGGGCTGGCTTTACTTGCTTATCAGGCACTAGGACCTTAAATGTGGACACATGCTTATGGATACCAGCTGTTGGAGCGAAGTTCTCCGAATGTGAGGAAATGCTGGTATTCAACCCTCTACCCTACATTTTGGCCTTCTCCTTTGTTTATTCCTCTGTCCTTTTTCTAGTTAGGCGGTGGCATGATGTATTTGAGATATTAACACATGCTTTTAAATATTAACCTGCTTTTAAATGTGTCTCTTCCCCCCTCTTCCATAACCACATTCAAGACAGTTGGCCTCAAAACCAACAAGAGTAACAAAACAAGCCATACACAGGTTTAAGTTCCTTAAAACCAGTTGCTTTAAGGAGATTGATACAGAGACTGCCTTCCAGATTATGAATTGCTTCAAGGGGGAATGAAAGGGAACAGAGAGGAAATAAGGAAAAGTGAGAACAGGGACCTCACTGTGCCCAGGAGACAGGGACCTGGGCTTTGTCTGCAGGAGGCAGCTGGGGAGGCAGGACACCATAAGCAGGGTGCATGAGATGTATGGCCAGAGTGGATTTAGCTCACTTCCCTGATGGAAAACCCCACCCCCACCAATGGCAAAGCCTGATGAAGAGATGGCCTCGGGGCCTGTCTAGAAGGACCTGCCACAGACAGCTCATCAGATCTCATGTCCGCAGGCAACAGCAAGAACCCTCAGAGCTGAAGGGGGGCCTGGGACTGGGCAGTGACTGTGTGTGTTGATGGCAGAGCATCAGAATGAAGGCTGAATGGTCACGGATGCTTGGAAGATGAGTGACATGAACCAGACAGGCTACCCCTTTGCCATGACACTATGTAAGCCCCAAGGACCAGATGAGGTGGGATGGTGTGATGGAACAGAGTACTCAGATAAAAATGAGGCCATTCTTTAAAATTCTTTGAAGATGTAAACCTTTGTGGGATCTCCTTCTGATATAGTAAAAAGTCAAAATGAATCATGTAGCATGGCAAATAAACATAGCTGTGTATGATTAGTTCAGCATTCAGAGTTCTATGGAGTATAAAAATGGATTCCCACTGAGAACAAGTCCTCACTCTGCTCAGAGAATTCTGTTGCTTTAAAGGAAAGGCAAACAGGTAGAGAAACAGACCTGTAAGAAATCATTCTGTTTGCAAGAGAAGAAGTCTAATCTATTTTCATGCCAAAGTGTAAAGGACTTTGCACATTTTTCATCACTTCATTAATCTAATTTCAAAAGGGAAGGCCTGCACTGAAAACAGAGGTTATTCACATTTCAAACAAACTCCTCAGGCATAATGAGGGAGCAAAGCATTCAACTGTTAGACTTTGTTGCTTTTCTACCAGCTCGAGACAAGTACAATGAAGGTCATGCTATTTAATCTTACATATGAACAGATGTATATAGTAGGAGTTGGAGAAGGAATTATTTTGAAAAAATGGCAAAAATAGATGTCACACACTGAGTATCAAGGTAAAGTTTGGAATAGCATGAGCAATTCAATACTATCTATTTCCACGTTCTTTTAACTTCCGGAATGACTGACTGAATAAAAATTCCACGGTAAATCATGAGAAACAGCTAGTTATATATACCAAACCCCATTCTGCAACATAACAGAGGAGTTTGGAAGGGCTGGAAATACTTCCACCCCAGGAATTTCCAGGACATCTGGTAAGTCAACAACATTATTACAAACATTATGGCCAACAATGTGAGTTCTTGTAACAATGTATTCATTTTCCAAATGTTCCAGCTGAGAAAGCCACACAGAACATTCCCACCATCTAGCAGATGGCTAATGGGGGAGCCAATATTTTCTGTGGAAACCAAAGTTTCTTCTTCTAACATTAGAGACATTTTCAGCAGAGAGAACAAATAAGCATTTGTTTTTCCATTCTATTAGCTCACACTCATAAAAATTCAGCATTACAGACTATTAATTTAAAAGTGCATTAAAAATGAGTTTTCCCTCAGATTGTAGAACTAAGAGGTTTTAGATCCTGAAATGTCTGGTGGTAGAAATAAGGGCTATTGCTTTATTATCTAGCATGAGATGGAAGGGTTAGGGCAGTCTTTGAGCCTTTATTAATTTCACTATTATGATTGATTTGTAGGAGGGATCTTAAAAGCATGTGGGGAGAAATTAATTTGTTCCTACTTACCTCAGATTTACAACTGAGTTGTAAAGTGCAGAGATTATGAATGGGATTCTATCTTCATAGAAAATGAAACAAAATGAACAAGGTGCAGTTGCCAACTTTATTTTAGGGAAGAGTGGGAAGAGTTGGCAAACAAAAGACAAAACATGTTATTTGAGTAATATGGAGTCAATACATTTAGCTTCACAGACTACATTTACTGTGCCAGGAAAGTGGGTTGCTTAGCCTTAAAGTATTTTACCATCAAGTGTTATTATCAAGCATTTAAGTAAATGTGTAAGTGAGACATTTAACAAATGTAACACGGACTTGTTATAGATAGATGATTTCATTTGTTTGTTTTTGCTTTGTTTTCTAAGCTGTTTAGAGAACCAAACTGATATTTCTACTTTTCCCAGAATGAGTGTTTTTATGTCTTTTATCTCACGGCTGCCTGACTAAAACCCTTCCATTTTTAAATTGGTTTTGATGCTGCCATGCAAAAAATACTGACATGTGAAATCACACCTATTTTATAACAGGATAGTTCACCCTTTCAATAAATATTAAAGAACCTATATACCTGTTGTACAAGAAAATATGCTAGGCTCTGCTGGAGGTACAAGAAACTTACAGGGAAGTTAATGGTGCAAAGACATGCTTAATATTGGTAAGTTATCAATCATATCTGTCTCCCTTCTTTAAGTGGTATTTTAGCTGAAACACTCATTTGGTGGTGGCAAGGAGTCTGGCTTTCTGAAACCCTTAGAAGCTGGAGTCCAAGATGCTATTCGGAAGTGCCTAACAGATGAAGATGTGCTCTTCTTGAGTAGAGTTTGCTTCAGGAATCAAGAGAGCTGAACACTTGTAAAGAGTTCCTTTATCAGTGTGGTAAAGGAAATGCCCTGTCTCTTTCTCAAGAGACCCAGGTCCTGATCCCCATAACCTATGAACATGGCATGTCAACATGGCATGGCAGGTGTGGCTAAGTTAAGGATCCTGAGATGGAAAGTTATCCTGGGTTATCTGGCTGAGCTCAGTGCTACCTCAAGCACCCTTGTGGTATGAGGGTCAGAATAAGTAAAGCTGTGGCAATGGAAGCAGAGTTTGGAGTGATGTGCTCCAAAGATGAAGGAAGGGGCCTCCAACCAAGTTAGGCAGGTAGCCTGTGGGAGCTGGGAAAGGACAAGGACATGTTCTTCCCTAGAGTCCCTGGAAGCAAACGCACAGCCCTGATGACATCTTGATTTTAGCCTAGTGTGACCTGTGTCGCTTTTCTGATGTATAGAACTGTAAGAGAATAAATTGTTGTTATGAAGCATTAATTTTGTGGTAACTTATTATAGCAGCGATTAGTTTTCTACTAATACAATCTGAAATCCATAAATAATTACTGTAAGTTCTCCTGGACAGAAGATGTAACCTTGAGTAGAAAAGAGCTGTGGCATAGCAAGAACTCACCATCTTTCTCCACTCCAGCAGGGTCACACCACAGGGGCCTGCATCAGTGTTACCCGTGAGAACAGAACGGCGAAGGGAAAACGTGTAAAGATGCTTCTGCCCTGCTTTCTGCAGACACCGTATCTTTGCTCAGATCAATACCCTTTCTGAATAAACTGGAAACCTACAGGATAAAGTGTGTGTGGTATCCTTTCACAACTTGTAGACAGACATGAAAGTATGCAAAAATAACCCTGCAGAAGGCTCAGTTGAGTATTAATGTGGTACTCATTTCTGATTTTAACATGACCTGGTTTTGCATCCAACATACCACCCTGGAGGACTGCAGGTGATGATTTGGACTAGATAACCCCTGAAGTTCTCTGAGTTTCATTGAGCTTGATGAGGTTTCTTTACAAGAATTCAAAAAGTATCTCCCTAATATTGCATATTTTAGTGGACATATATCAGAGAGAATAGAAACTGGGAAAAACCAACAAAAACACTTCACTTGCTAAAGGAGTGATTCATTAAAGAGAACACAATCACCTGGCCCTGGGTATTTTTCCTGGCATGTGCTCAGACCTTTGCAACAGGCAGGAGTGAGAACCATAGTCCTGCCCCTGAGTTTTGTCTTCACAAGGACTGAACGTTGGTCCCACCTCCGATTCACTTTTAGACTGCAGGACAAAATGTCAACAGATGGGGTTTCTCATGAGTCTCAGCCTCTGGAATGCTCAGTCCTGAAGTTACTTCTGAACCACTCCAAAGGAACCCATCATCTTCCCCATAGGATCTCGGTTACCTGAATTATAGCCCCGTATCAAAAGTAATTGCAATAGTCCCCTCTTATCCACAGCTTCACACTTTGTGATTTTAGTTACCTGCTGTTAACCATGGTCCAATAATATTAAGTGGAAAATTCCAGGAATAAAACATTCATGAGTTTTACATAAATGCCATTGTAGCATGATAAGATGTTGTGCTGTCCTGCTCCAGACCTGAATCACTCCTCTGTCCAGCCTCTCCATGCTGCGGTGCTCTCCTGGCCCAGAGACACTTAGTAGCCACCGGTCTGATAGATCAACTGTCGGGTAATCACAGGGCTTGTGTTCAAGCAGCTTTATTTTGCTTAATAATGGACCCGAATCACAAGAATAATGATGCTAGCAATCTGGATATGCCAAAGAGAAGATGCCTAATTTTTCTATCTGCTTATTATTGTTAGTCTCTTATTCTAAGTTCTAAATTAAACCTTACTATAAGTAAGGTTTACTATATATATATATATATATATATATATATATATATATATGGTTTAATATTATTCATGGTTTCAGACATCAGTTAGGAGTTTCGAAAATATTCCCTGCAGATAAGCATAGACTGCTCTATCTATTTTCTAACCAATGGATTGTGAACTTTTTGGTATAAGACATGGTGTCTCACTCATGGGTTTCTTGTACCTAGTGCATTGCCTTCACTCAGTGAGCACTTCATATACATTGACTTCCATTGTTGAAAGGGTAAAAATCATTTTCTCCCTCTGGAACCTTTCAGCTTTTTCATAAACATTATAGCCAGTAAGGCTTGAACCCTAAAGTCATACCTGCCTCCTTCCTTCTTTTTGCTTTCCATATACATTGGTTTTTTTCTTTTCCCTAAATAGAGTGCTCAGTCTTTCTAGCTCCTAGAACTCTTTACTGTTGATGCAGCTAATGTTTTTGCACAACCTGTGTGCATACCCTTTCCAGGCTCTATACTAATACTTTATTCCAGTTTTTAATAATGTCAAACTTTTCTGAGAGTACTGAGTATAGTAAAAAAAAACAATCAATTTCCATAAAGTTTCAACTGCACAACTGCATCACATTTGTGCAGTCGTTATACTGTTAACAAACGTGACTCATCTTGTGAGCAACGTGAGAAGTGCCAGAATACTTGTAAGTTGTTCAAGATCTAATGTGTGCCTCATTCATGATTAGAGGTAACTTGACGTGACTTGAATTCCCACTGACCTTTTGTGCACTTCTCCAAAGTGGGAAGAGGAACTGAGGATTGTGATAAACCTGGCAGACATAGTCATTGCCTTTCCACTTAAATTTCCCAGGGATTTGGTACATTTCAACTCCATCCAGTTTATGCTGCTGAGAATTTTAAACAACAAAGCAACTGTCAAGATGTGAAAATGAACCCTAATCAAATGTATCAACATATACAAAACTGAGACATTAGTGTACAGGTAGGGGGATATCTGCTAATAAAGTAATTTTTGTTTTGTTTTGTTTGAGAGCATGCATCTGGCACTGAGTATACCATGTGATCGACACTTAGATTGCTTTTCATTATCTAAACAAGCAGTACTGTGCATGGGAATCAGAATCGGAAAGGAAGGTCTGTAATTCTGTGAGACAGGGAGGGCCAGGACCAATGCAGGTGGCCGTTGGCCCAGGCAGGGTTTCCCAGAGCCTAAGAGAAGGAAGGTGCTATGGCGTTAGCAAGCTGAGATTCTTCTCAGACTCAGAACACCCTCCATCACTCCTCAGTGTTGCCAATCAGCCAGCTTTCCAAGAGGGAGTGCTCTCTCTAAGTACACGCATTTTATAGTCTCCCAAATGACCTGAAATTGTACCTACAAATGGAGTGGGTTTAAATGGCTCAACTGTCCAAGTGGCCAGTCACCTGGTCCTCATCCTAGAGAGGTTAATGACTCACTGCTCCAAGAATAGTCTGAAACAAAGGTACTCTAAAAACTGTTATACTTAAAAACATTCTCCAGAGATGGAGTTTTAGGAGGAAATAGTAGAGTTCCAGTTGGTAGGTACTTATTCAATGTAAAAATTAACAGATATTTATTGAACTTCTATTTTTTCCCAAGCACTGTGATAGATGCTGGGTATACAAGGGGGACCAAGACATAAAGAGGCCCTGTCTCCATGGAGTGAACTTTCTTATACAAGAAACCAAAAACACATGCGTACAGTCAGGACATACAACAATATGTTGATTAGAAACATATTTAAGGCCCATGGAAGAAACAAAGAAAGAAGCTAAGATAAAAAAGCAGACAAATAATCAAACAAAAAATAATGTTTAGTCTAATTTAGGCAACAAGTTCTCAATGAAAGACTATCTCTGTGCTGAGATCTGAAAGAAAAGGACTTGGTCATGGAAATATTGGAATGGAAAGATGAGAGCCTTCCATGCAAAGATAGTAGTTATATGTGTTCCAGGAACTAAAATGGTCCGCAATGTGCAAAGTGTGTAGGAGCAGGAGAGAGATACAAAATGGACAGAGGGTCCTATCAGGCAGGGATCTCTTAGCCATGAGATGTTTGAGTTTATTCTAAATGTATACGAAGACACTGAAAGTCTTTAAGCAGAGGGAGATATGTTCAGACTTGTGTTTTGGAAGGCATGAATATTTTCTCTGCATTTTTAAATACACTTGGCATATTAATAAAACTTAAAGTCTTGACAAAACCAATACTGTTCTAAGTTCACAAGTTTCAAGATGTTCTTTCTCTCATTCATTCTTATATATTTATTGTACCTAGTATGTGCTATATACTAAACACAGAGACACAGAGAAGATAGAAAGTTACTTCTTAGGATAGAGGATCACACAAAAATGGACAATCTTCACACGTGTGATGCATATGTCTTCAGCCTTACATTCAGAGATTCTAAAAGTTCAAAGAGAATCAAGTCCTTGAACTTGGGTAGTGGTGGTGAGGTCACCAAAGCTGCCAGGTGGGAGGTCACTCTACTTTATTCTTACTCCCACTACAGGATTCTAGGTCAGTTAGCATATTTTAATACGCAAGTGCTTTTTACATATGGCTACAGAAGCCTCACATATACAATATGGAAGTTATTGTATATATATTTATTTATGTGTGTGGTTAAAGGCAGGCAGGTTCTGAGTAACAAATTTCAGATAATTGTATTAAGGGCCCTCATTGCAGCTTGATCAAAATTAAAGGAGACTTTTTAACAAATGAGTGCTTAACTTCACCAACAACATTAACAATGCTTAGAAATATTATCACAGAGATGATGACATCATGAATAGTAGGGAGACACAGAGGAATCAGAACCGTCCACATTAAAAATGTTCAATTAGGCAGTGTCCAAGAGTGAAGCTAGTGGCAGAATTTAAAAGCAAGTCTAGGAGGAACAGGAGTCTTACTTAAGATTTTTGATGACTTCAAATCTTTCTGTTATGTCAACTAGAAAACAGCCTTCTATAATGCTAATACATGGGCTTCCTGCTATCATAGGGTAAAGCATATGTGCCTAGAGCATAGAGACTTATATTCTCCTTTACTCTTATCTTGGTGAAACAGTCCACTGACTGTATCTGCCTTTTTGTGGCCGAGGTTTAGTGCTGCAGTAGCCCTCATTAAAGCCAGAAAAAAAGAGAGAGGCGCTGGAGATACTTTAACTGCCACAGGCATAAGGCATTATCTTCACCCTGTGAAAAATTGCCTGATTTCTTTTCTTGATAAAACTAGACATGAGTTTAAAAACATTACTTAGAAACATAAACCTCAAATACCTAAGTTCTTGCTTCTCTTCCTTTATCACTCACCAGAGCTTTTGAGCATTGGAAAGAAAAAAAGCTAACTACTTGTAATGAAATGCACTTAAAGAGGGGGAAATGTAAGATTTCATTTTGACGCACAGTTGATAGAACCATTATCTCTGGAGGGCTTATTCCATCAAGAGCCTGAGATGCTGAAGCCAGCAGAGAGTAAGAGATATGAAAACAGTTTCATTAAGTCATTAGAGCAAACTCTGCTGCTCCATCCTCCACTGGCTCCCCTTTGCTCTGGCCTAGGTTGGGCCCCCACTACCCTGTGGGCTGCCTGTCATTCTTTCTGCTGAGCGGGCCATTCTGAGTGCCCTCTAGGATTGGCCTGAATACCTCGTCGGAGCACTGAAGCCCTCTGTTCTCTCTCCCCAAGCCACGTTTCATACATCCAATATTGCATCCACCCCAATTTCTGCATTGTTCTGCACCCCTCTTGTACTCACCTCATTCTGTGTCCCTTTTCCTGATGTTCTTATCAGTTATTGATCCATTTCCAATTTCACCTTTTTTAAAATTAAATTGTCTCCATAACCCTATTCAGATCATTACTACTTATTTTCTGTTTCTACCCCAAGTTTTAGCATCTTCAAATTCTCCTTTTATTCTAGTTGTGTTTCTAGCCTCTCTTCCCTCCAGACCGTAAGTTCTTTGAGAACTTCTAAATGGTATTTACTGAGCACATTGCAATTATACTGTCCTGGGTGCTAGGGAAACAAACAGCACAAAACAGAAAGAGTCCTGTTCTAATGGAATTTATATTCCAGTGGTGGGAGAATAAAAATAAATAAAAACATAGATAAAATAATTACAAACTGTGATTCATGCTATAAAGCAACAAATGGGTTAATGAGATAAGAGAATCTCTGGGATTGGGAGATGTTTCATTAGGCAGGTATGAGAGCAGAGCACCACAAAGGGGGGTAAAAAAAGCCACTCTAGGGAGTGGCAGTGGGCAGGCCAAGTGCAGCATCCTGGAGAGTAGGATGAACAAACTCCTGAGACAGGAAAAGGCTTGGCTTATTCTAGGAATGGACTGAAATAATTTTGTGGTAGGTGGGGAAACTTAAGAGATCGTTGGACGGCTAGGCAGAAGCCAGATACCTCAAGACCAAGAGCTGGAATTCTGTTTTAAATACAGTGTGGGGGGGCACATTGAAGGGTTTTAAGCAGGAATGTGATATTGTTTGATTCATATTTTCAAAGATAACATAGATATTTTTAAAATTAAATTGAATCTGTTATAAGACCGGGGCTTATTTACTCTAATTGAACATTAATGGTCTTTGTTTTTTTCACTTGGAACATTTGCAGTCTTCCCATACTTAGTGAATAAAGTAAGGTTAAAAACCACTCAAAATAAAAGAATAGTCAACTCCAAATTTTCATGTTCATTGTCTTGGCCAGTTAGTTTTAATTGCATTATTTCTACTAATCTATGAAAAAGGTTTTGCTAAACACACTTGTAGTATAAATAGAACATTGGGGAATGGCACTGAACGTGTCTGTGTGTGGGGGTAGTACACTTTAAATTGAATTCTTAGAACAAATATTTAAAAATTAGCACAGTAACCTGTCCTTATAATTACAATCTCCTCCTCTTCACTTAAGTTCTCTCTGCATCTAGAATTACCCCTCATACATGCAAGAAATTCTCCTTTTATTGTTCTAAGCAGGAACCTGCACATCATCCGGAGTGATTCATCTAGTTTTCGACAGATTTCTTTGCGGTGCGGGGGATCTTTGCTGACCTTTCTTCCAGTTAGAATGAGTAAGTGAAGTGGTTGGTACTGGGTTTCCATAGAGCAGTTTAAAAAAAGGGTACAAAAATGTAGTGAGAATACTTTTAGATTTAAGTGATAGGCTGAAGAATGGACTTTCTGTCCAGTTTATTGCTCTTAGAAAACTTTTCTGGTAATAATTTAACTTGGAATAGTGCAGCGAGTTTATATTGGTAGCCACCTATTTGAAGCTGAATGACTTGCAGTAGTTCACAGGAGGAGACGCAGCTACAGGCGAGCTGACACAAACCAAATGTTCCCGGCAGAGCCGCCCACCCTGCAGACAGAGTGGGGTCTGCAACAGTGGGACTCGGGTTTCTCTCTGATTTTATTCTCTTATTGGTGCTCATCCTCACTGGAGTGGAGATGGAAGAAATGTTTCAATTACCTTAAATATGTCACCACTCCAAGATGGATTTTGAGGTTCTAGGTCCTCTGGGAGAAAATGAACTGTTATTTAACAACTTATTAGTAGTATGATTTATCATGCATTTGGTCAGCTGCAGTGTCTAATGTCTTAGAAATAATTCTTGGAATGAGAGTCACTGTAAGAGGTGAAATTATTCTATGTATATTTATAGCTTTTAAGCATTTTATGAAGCAATCCAATAAAATTATTCTACGTATATTTATAGCTTTTAAACATTTTATGAAGTAACCCAATCCCCACTACTTTCCCTGTATTGGCAACATTTCTTCTGTGGGTTGCTGTTGAGACATTTTTACAGTTTACCAGATGGGGTACGATTTTACATAACTTGAAACATCTGCTGCCATTGTAGTCTGATATGATCATCTATTTATGGTTTTGAATTTATTATTCATTTCTGCTTAAGCGATCATGAAAATGTTTTGAGAAGGACAGGTTTACATGATACTTGCCAAAGACATTTAACTTTACTCTTCCTTTTTTCCTGTTTAGCTGCGATTAGGGTAAGCCATATTGTTAGTTATGAATGAATTGAAATGCTTAGATATATCTCCTACTTTTGATTTCATAATTTAACTGTTGTTGCCTGTACATGCCTGCATCTAATCATTTCAATATAAATGTAAAATATAGAAAGCCGTTTTAGATCATGCCAAAGATCTGACATAAAATAAAAGTCTTCAAAAACTACTATGGGAATAATACAGATCCTGAAAGCATGGAAGGAGGAGAGGCTATGCAAAGTGAAAACGGAAATGGAATCCTTTACTTGGACTTTAAATAGTTCATAATAAAATTGCTATCGTATAATGTAAAAAAACTTTTGTATGCAATAATCAAAATTGGATGTGGATATTACCATTGTTGTCCCATTTTATAGATGAGGAAACTAAAGGTTAAGGACATTTAGCCATTACCCAAGGTCACAGTAGTGAAGCTATAGGGGCTCAGACCAGAGTCCCTTTTACTGAATCCTTGAAGAGTGTGGCTTACAGAACCCAGATCCACGGTTCTGAATGGTGACCATAACAACTCCCCTTTTGCTTGTGATTGGTTTATACAATCTGTTTGCTCCCCTGGGATTAGCCAGTCACCACAGGGGCTATAGAGCCTTTGCTGGTGCATTGGCTTGAACTGCGTCCCCCCAGAAGATACTGTGGATCTTAACCCCCCAGTTTTTATGAATGTCACCTTATTTAGAAATAGTCTTTGCTGATGTAATTCAGTTAAGAATGAGGTAACTCTAGACTTAAGTTGGGCACTAAATCCAATGACAAATGTACTTATAAGAGACACAAAAGAAGAAGACACAGAGGCACAGCATCCAGGTAAAGATGAAGACAAAGAGTTACGCAGCTACAAGCCAAGAACACCAAGGATTGTGCACAGCCGCCAGGAAATGAGGTGAGAAACCTGGACTGGATTCTCTCTCAAAGCTTCCAGAAGATATGAACCATGCCAGCACCTCGATTTTGTACATCTGTGCTTCAGAACTGCGAGGTAATCAAATTTTGTTGTTTTAAGTCACTAAGTTGTGGTGATTATTTTTACAGCAGCCCTAGGAAATGAAAACAGCTGGGTTCTCTTCTACAATGGAAAAAATAATATTAAAAAATCATACTTTTGGCTACATTTGTTTGGAAATGTAGGAAAATGTAGGAAAAAATGAAGACTAGAAGATGACAATAGAAAAAAAAAGAAACAAAAGCATTAGTGGAAGACAATGAGTCCTCTCCAGGGTTCTTTCGGGCAAGGTGTCCAGAGGCGATTTGCCTGTTTACCCTGACCTGCAGTTTTTGAAATAGGTGTAAATGTGATTCAGGATATGACAATTCTGGGCCAGCTGGTAACTAATTATGTGACTCTGGAAAAGTCACTTAACTTCGCAGAACCGCATCTATAAAATCGGTGCATAGGGCCACCCCCCAGCCAGCTTTAAAGTCAGATGGTTTACTCCCTCTCTCTGAGGCCTGGTGGCTTGGCTCTGCCATTCACTCAGCAGTGGAAGACGGCTTGGCAGAAGCAGGGCTTTGACACAAGGACACCTGCGTAAAGGTTTTACCCCTAGGATTTGCTTGTTAACCTTCACCTTTTTCTATACAATAATGTCATTATGCTTTCTTTAGAGGCTATTGGGGGGGTTAAATGGGGAAATATATGTAGAACATGTTTTGGGAACATAGTAAGTACTTAATAATGATTTTTCTTTCTCCATTAAACTTTAACTTTTCTTTCAAATACTTCAGAACATCTTTATCATCATGTTCACTCAATCCTGGCACCCTTTCTGAGAAGGTTTTTCAATCTCTCTCTTTTGTTTCAAAATTTCCTTTTCCCCTCATTTTTCATTCTTTATGGACTTTCTGGTTCTACTTACCACTAACAGACAAGGAGATGTGTATTGAATGCTTTTTAGTTTGTTTTAAGAGAGTAGTTCGAATATAAGTTTTTTTTAACAATTCTCTCATCATACCACACACACTCCAACCCCCCAAATTTGAAAATCTCTGAACTATATTCTAACTGTTACTCAGCTCAAAGGACTCTGCCATTGTCTGACAAATACAAAGGATTGGCATTTCTAACTGATTTTGGAGAAGGGCTTTTTAAATGAGACAGTCTTCAGTATATACCTTACAAACACCTAGAATCACCCACTTGCATAAATTTAGGCTTGCCTAAAGGTAATACCCAATAAACATACCGGGATTCCTCATGATAATTCATAATAAACCCTTAAAAGCTTGGATGAATTATGAAGTTTAGTCCCTGTTGGTATTTTCCAGTTGAAACAAACAAATACAAGTAACCAACAAATTTTGAAATAACAAATTTTTAAGTTGCATTTCTCAGACTAGGAAAGATAGTCCAATACATCATTCTGAGCAGCAATTATGAAAACTCAAAAATTTTCTTTTTTTCCCTATCACACATTAGAAACTACTCTGCAGCTCTCAGACTTCAACTCCAAAGTAGTTGTTCTTCCTCTTTCTTTCTCTCCCTCAGTCCATTTCTTTATAATGCACACTGACATGTCCTAACAACAGCCACACAAACTCCCTTCTGTCTAAAAGCAAGGAGGAAGGGAAGGGTTGGATTGGACAATATTAGAATTTTCTTTCTTGGACTAGGGAAAATGTTACAAACTTCCATGTAAAAAGTAATGTTTAGACCTGTCATAATAGTAGCTTTATCATTATAAACTTGCTTTCAGATGTATTATCAGCTATGCTCTTAACATTTTTATGAGAGTCTCATAATACATTATTATTTTTAGGATGCTGAGATTTCAAAGAGGTACCTGACTTGGATGAGGTAAGTGCAGAGGCAGAACTTGGATCTGAGTCTTTAACCACAATAGTTCTCTATCTCTCTTATCTATCTATCTATCTATCTATCTATCTATCTATCTATCTATCATCTATCTATCTATCATTTATCTATCTATCATCTATCATCATTGTCTATCTAGCCACCCATCCATGTAAGTATCTCTCCATGTATCTATCTGTATATCTAATATTCATCCATCCATCCAATCTCATTGCTTTGCTGCAACCATATTTGAATGGATGCATGCAACTTGTGGTCTGAGAATAGAATGCAGGAGGCAATAGTCATGGATGGTTGGCGTGTTCCCAAATACATGATGCTGTGTGATATGTGTCAGTTCTATGTTCTATCACTGAGAAACCAGAAGAAGGAAGGACCAAAAGGTTAGAAATATATATCATAACAAAATTTTATAGCATGGATATAGCATGGGTATCCATGCTATAAAATTTTAACATCACTTATTCATCACTTATTCCTAATTCTACTTTTTCTGAGTAATGTGTCTGACCCAAATGTAATGTAATAAAAGTAAAACAAAATAATTCCCTAACCCATAAATGGAAATCAAAAGTCAGAAGAGGAATTTTTCAAGTCAAATAGCCATTCAAAATAAAAATTTTTTATGTCAGATTTTTGCTATTAATTGACCATTATATTCAAAGTCTTTTCTTGGGTAGAAAGAGCAGAGACTTGAGATTCATAAAACCATCCCTGGCTAGTGTGGCTCAGTGGATTGAGCTCTGGCCTGTGAAGCAAAAGGTCACCAGTTCAATTCCCAGTAAGGCAACCAATCGATGTTCCTCTCTCACATCAATGTTTTTCTCCTTCCTTTTCCCTCTCTCTAAAAAATAAATAAATAAAATCTTTTTTAAAAATTATAAAATATTCATGAAAGGCCAGCCTGGTCAGATTCTTATTTCATGTTCATTGCCATCTTCATCTCAATTACCTAGTGAAAAGTATTTTCAAAACACACCTTCTCCTAAACATGAATTCAATAGAACCTGTAAAATCACCATCCCTAGATCAGTGGTCACAATACTTTTCCTGTAAAGGGGCAAAGTTTTGTGGGCTATGGTGCCCATTACAACTACTTAACTCTGTCTTTGCAGCTTAAAAGCTGAAATGGATATAAATAAATAGGTGTGACTGTATTCCATACAACTTTATTTACAAAGACAGGCAGTGGATGAATTTGGCCTGCAACTGGAAGTTTGCAGACCCCTTTACTAGATCAAACTGAGAAATCAGGAAGTATGGTGTAATGGTAGGAAACCGTGTTTTTACTGAACATAAAATGCAAGACAAGTATCTGTATACTTTGCTGGACATAGCTACATCATCCTACCTCTATTCATTAATATAAGTAAATGTCACAGCTCCTTTTCCTTCTATGTGATTTCAGGAATCTATTTACTCTTCTATAGCAAAGAAGCAAAGTTCCTGTCCTTTTTCAAGACTGGCCTGCTCTACAGGGGAATGGAAACAATTGCATTTGGAACAACAAATATTCTTCCATACCAAAGTTTTGAAATAGAAAGTGGAGAGATAAAAACTTCATTAGTAGCCAGAATGGAGCCTTCAGTGCTCATTGGTTTTGAAAGCACCAAACAGGTGAAAAAATGAATGCATCAATCTTTCAGAATGAATGCATTTCTCTACAAATAAAACTAACTTACCATTTCAACCCCAATTTTCCTTCATCCACTATAGAGACACCAGAAATCAGATCCTCCCCAAGTTAAACTACATTAGTGTTTCAAGCAAAGATTCTTATTATATAGATTTTTAGCAAGATGATATCTGTGTGACAAACTTTAGAAAATGTAACATGCAGTTCATAGAGAAGCCTACTAAATAGATGGGAAGCAAGCAGCTGCGAGCTGTCTCTGAGTACTTGACCTCCTGAGATGCTTAATAAAATAGCCTACAAAATAATGCTCTCTCATCAGTGCCAAGAGGCATTTGTGGATGGATAAATAAATAAGCTATTTTCCAAAATGGGGAATATTCTAGTGTGCTGGTATTGAAATCACAGTTCCTTTATGTGACAGGAGGTGGGCAGAAAAACCCAGGCCAGGTAGTTGCCCCTGTGCCCACCACCAGTAGAAGGTCTATAATGAGATTCCAAATTAGATTGCTGAACCTCAAAGACAAGGTGATTCACATCTGTGAGATGTTTAGCTTGACTTTATAATGAGTTCACTGAGCAGAATGAACCACACTTGAAATCAAGTAGTTTGCATTCAAGATGAAATAAGTGGGGATCAATCATAGTCAGGGAAGTAGTATTTGCTTGGAATATAATGACAAACTGAGCTAAAGAATAAAAAGGAGAGTGCAAGATGGAGTGCAAGAAGAGAGCCAGTAGCTGGGTGACCTGGGAACACACGTGGGCAAGGTTGTGCCTGGGCGGAGCTGCATGATCAGCCTTTAGAGAGGCTATCTGGAAAGGGGGTGGTGAGATGCAGCCCCACACACTGCCTGACTCTTAGGAAGTGTCTTCTGAGTGTACTCTTCTCAGAGGCTTTTATCTGGTGACAGTTTTGGGAAACCAAGTCAGTCAGTCTTGGTAATAAGGTCATTTTGCTTTGCAAGCTAGATAAAGCCAGGCTTAACCCACATGTGGATGGCATGACTGAGTGTCAGCAAATGCTTGGGACAAGCCTCAATGGCACCTTGAGCCCTGCAAGAGGCTGAAGAGCTGTAGAAGAATTCAGAGGCTCCCAAAGAGCCTGTGTCTTTCCCTGCCTTCACATCTTGCTTACAAAATCCCTCAGGTGAGTATCTGCAAAAAGTTCTCCTCTGTACCCTCCCATGGCCAACCCACCAATAATCTGGGGCCTTTTATTCCAGCCACTCTCCCTGACTAGTATGGCTGCCAGGACCAGGGTTCCCCCAAGGTAGGGGTCAGCGGCTGGAAATAGTTGGAGATGCCCCTTTCTCAAAACCAACAGCATTATCTCTTCCACTGTCTAGTGGGGAAATGTCACTGGGGGCCTCATTAACAGCAGACGGTACAGACTCATAGCATAATTTTTGGCTTCTCCACAGAGCTAGAAGCTTATATTTCAGAAAGAAGAAACAGAACAGGTGTCATAACTGGTCTCTTTCTTTTTTCATCCTGCAACTGCCACTCACAGGGCTCCAAACAGAAGGGAAATGACTAAAAGGAAACCTTGTTTGTATTCCGGCCTGGGAGCTCATGCTAATTGGTTGCAATCATTGTTTCTACCAGAAAGGACAGCAAACCACTGCCCTCTCTCCCACTTTCTCTTTCAAGATTCTCTTTTGACTTGACATAGTTTCTTGGATGCCAAGCACCACCCAGATCCCAGGTGGCACCTGTCTGGACTGGTACTGGACATGGCCCTCCTGCTGGCCTCAGGCTGCCTCCATGAATACCCCCCAAATCATAGGGGGCAAGCAAGTGTATTTCATCCTCTCTGTTCCCAGCTTTGTTTGTTGATGAGGACTTTGTGCTCTGGTAGGAGATAGGCTGGCCTATCTGGTATGTTCTTGCTCCCTAGGAAAATTACAGGAAGAGAGGAGGGATATATTTTGGACTGAGGCCTCTGATGCTACTATAGTTCTTCTCTGGCCTTACCCTGCAATACCAAGCCATGTGTCTCAGTACAGGAATGAGTGATAGGATGGAAGGATTTCAGGGTCAAGGAAAGCAAGGTGGACACATAGAGTATATAACCAACAAGGGTAATGTGTGGGGTGTGTCCACAGGGAAAGGTGTTTCCAAAACTACCTGATCAATTAACTTGTTCTGGAGCATTTCCCAAGACTGTTATTCTGGGGATACATTGGTGATTAAATAGTGAGAGTGACCATTGTTGTTTATCATATGTGTATACAGAGGTCCTGTACTTACAACACACACCAATAGCCACTGCTGTCAAGGAGACAGATGAGGAGACTGTGGTCTCTCATCCAGGCAAGTACAAATTGAACCACAGTGTTCAAGGGCAAAACATTAAAAGAAGTGCTATTGTTCTGCTATTTGTCTCCCTTTCTTTCTTTTAAATTTACTCTCCAATTCATTGAATTTTTTTCTTCTTATTATTAGACTCTTTTAGGAAAAATTCGGTGCATTTTTCTAACTTGAATCTCATTTTGCTATTCTTTCCCAGAATGTTGTCCCTAGGGGAAAAGACATGGTTAGAATTCTTGTGTGTGTGACTAATAAAGCCTTTAGAAAAAGAGATAATGAGGCAGAGACCAACAGAGACTCAAAGAATTTCCAGCATCGACATACAACACAACAACCATGTCATCTTAAAAGAAATGATGTTATTAATATGCTGGGGATGAGAGTCCGTGTCTGAGTGGCCAGGCAGGTGGGCAACGTTTCCTGGGTACCTGCAGCACTGCAGACAACTGTCCCAGTCACATTAGGGAATTAGATGGGAGCAACTCACTCTCACAAAAATGAAAGGGGCAGAATTAAAAGGACAGAAATAAAAAAAACTTTATTCTCAGAAACTCATATGCAATCCAATACATCACTACCAGAGTGTTAAGAATGTGGCTACAGTGACAGAAGCACCCACAGCCTGCAGGGGATTGTGTGGTGAGGCCTGGTATGGGGGGTGGATGTGGCCCTTTGATACCAAGACAGATATCATCTAGTAGAAAAGAGATTGAACAAAGCTGTTCAGCGGCTGCAGCACAGGGGCAAAGCTACATGAAAGTCTTCCCACCCCTAGTTTTTCTTGCTCCAGTCCCCTCAGTTCAGAGCCCTTTGCTACACCCACGCCACACTTGCTTGGCATGGGCTTTCTGGTCCGTGAGTGCCAGCACACTTGCAGCTTCAGGAAACAACGGTTGCCTTCACTTAACACAGGTGCATCACCATGACTTCCATCTTCTGAACTGATATCAGAATGAAGAATATTACTTCCTTTTGCTGGGATAAGTGCCAATAAGATCAGATCAGTATGTCAGTATCCTCTCTGGCTCATTCAACCTTACTAAGTAGTTCAGACGCCATGTGGCAAGTACAAATAAAAGCCACAGGCAACGAAGGCTTTCAAAACAGCTGTCTTGGTCGCTTCCTCACTTCTGTGTGCTGTGTTTGCCATCATTCTCTTGGCTCCTGTTTTAATCCATGCTTCTGGCCTTTTTGTCTTTGTCAAAACGTTGGACTGCTTTAGGGTACTGCATAACAGCACCTCCTGGGTTCCCAGCTCCCTTCCTTTCCCTGGTTTCTGGGTTTCCATCATTTTCGCTGGCTCGAGTGCTCTCTCTCTCTGCCCTCATAGTCTACCACCTGCTCCCCTCTCCCTCCACTCCCCATACACATCGCCAGGGGAGGATTCTGACACAGACATCCCAGTGATTTAAATTCTCATATGATTAAGGGAAGAATACTCTTAAATAAATTTCCCAGAAGTGATGAAAATAATTTTTATGAAGTTAAAATACTGATAGAATAGGAAGGTAAAGGTCTAGGGGATTTTACTACCTTCTAATCACTCCTGGAGCTTCAACCTGAGGAGTGATTTTGCTCCCCTTCCCCAGGGGATGTTTGGCAATGTCTGCAGACATTTTTGGTTGTCACAGCTGCATTGCGGGAGGCAGAGTGTTACTAGCCACACTAGGAGCTGGAGGCCAGGGATGCCCTTTCACATCCTTCAATGCACAATACTTATCAGGTCTAAAATGTCAGTCATGACCGGAGGGGAAACCCTGAATTACCCTAATTATGACAAAGACATATTGTTTACATGTGATAAATTAGTTTGCTTAGGAATAAAAATATTTTATTTCTTAGCTAGATAAATGGTTGCGATTTTCTTTAAAACAATTTTTAAAATTCTTGGCTCCTCCCCTTACTCATTTTCCAAGAAATAATCTTGGATCAGCAAACTCTTTCTGGGCTATATAGTAAGTGTTTTAGGCTTTGTAGGGCCATGGGATAAAGCTGGAGATGCTTATGCAGCCTGGGAGAAAAGCCCAGCTGCTTTCTGCTATGTTTGCCTGGAATTGGCTGTCCAGGTGGCCAGCAGGCTTGACACCCAGTCGCTATTCTGTAGGGAAAGAGTAACAAGCTTGAGCAGTGGGGCCTGGTGGTGAAGTGTCTTCTGGACAAAGATTCCATCACTTGTTGCTAACAGTGAAGTCCTCAACACTCAGGTGGCAACCTGTGCTGACCCTGGCCAGAGGCAAGGCTCAGTGCTGGCAGGGGAGGCAGGTGATGGGGGAGGGGCATGGGACATGGGATAGATGTCTGGCTTAGTTCCTGGTGCCTCTAAGGCTAAGTGGAGCTCAGGGCTTGAGAAAGGTAGGGAGATTGGCTTGTGGGCTGCAGTTTGTCAATCCATGGCTTATACCTTGCTGGATCTTGCATTTTACCATTTTCATTTTTTCTTGGAAAGGATTATTTGTCTTAATGAAAAGGCAGTTTCCAAATGTTTTTGAATATTTTAGCAACACAGAATTTAACTTAATCACAGAACAAAATATTAAAAGGTCATTGTTCCTACATGGAACTACTCCTGTTCAGCTTTACCATGTAAAGCTTTGGGTTTCTAGCCCTTGGGGGGCACTTTGAATTTATTAAGATGTCTGCATTCAATGGCCTCCTACTTAAAAAACTGGTGAAACTACTAGGCATAAAGTCCTCTTCATTCCCTAGACCTAGAAACTTACAGGTAAAATATTGGTCTGATTTTATTGATACAATGGTTACAAGAGTTAGTCTGAGTTAAATACTTCATGTATATTATAGATGAAACAGGGAATTAATTATTAGAACCCACTTCTGGACTATACCGTAAGAATCCTGAATCACCAAACAAAAGAACTTATATACCCCTATATTCATAGCAGTGTTATTTACAATAGCCAAGTGCTGGAAGCAGCCCAAGTACCCGTCAGTAAATGAGTGGATCAAAAGCTGTGGTATATTTCCCAATGAATACCAATGCAGCAGAAAGAAAGAAGGAACTCCTACCCTTCAGGATAGCATGGATGGAACTGGAGAGCATTATACAAAGTGAAATAAACCAGGCAATGAAAGACAAGTACCATATGATCTCACTAAGTGGAACCTGAATAAGAAAACAAACAAGTGAGTAAAATAGATCTAGAGGCTTGGAACTAAAGAACAAATTGACAGTGACCAGAGGGGAGGGCGAAGGGAGATAACGGGAAAAAAAGGGAAGGGGCAAGCAAAAGACACTAATAGAAGACTCATGGGCACAAACAAGAAGGGGATTGACTGTGGGAGTCGGGGGAAGGGGTTGGGGTGAGAAAGTGGGGAAAGGGTGGGACAAATGTACCTGAACAACAATAAATTGAAAAAAATTAAAACCCTTCTCACTTTGTTTTCTCCATTCTTTTTTTATATGCTACCTTTTTCAAGTTTATTCTTCCCTCTGTGTCCTTATTTTTATTTCTTTAGAAATAACGTCTTTAACACTTTCTGTATCATACCCATCAAAATTCTCCAGGAAGTACCTAAGTAGTGAAAACTTTAGAAGCATTCTTATTTTGAGGAAAAACTTGCTATCACTGCTATATAACACCCCAGTGGAGGTCCTAGCAAATGTCCTGGACAAGAAAAAATAGAAATCAATCTATTTTCTGATTTGTCTTTTGTTCATCCCTGAATCAGTGTGCTCTCTAGGTTTCTATCCTCAGGACTCTAACTTCTTACCGCACATTCTCTCTCTAGGCAAATACATCGCACCCCATGGCTTTGCTTTATTTATAATACTTAAAATAAGAGTACAAATCTATACTGAAAATTTAGACTTTCCTCCTGAATCACACTCAACATCCAATTCTTTATTCGAAAGTACCACCTGTATGGCCCAGAAGCATCTCAAAGTTGACACATAAATATATCACAAACTGATCTCATTGTCTTCCCTTGTAAATCTGCTTCTTCTCTATAGGGCTTATTCATGCCAAAAATGTCAATAGTGTCTAGACTGAGAAATGTCCACTTTTTCTATACTTTCTATTATGGAACAATGCCTGCATTCAACCACCTCACAACCCTAAATCCTAGGAATCATTCCAAGTTCCTCATTCTGGATGCAATATGTACCAGATTCTATTTCCTTACTATTTCATCGCTTCTGTCCTAATTTTTTCTGTCTACTACTATTGTACTAAGTTAGGCTTTCATCATACTTTTTTGTAATAATTGTAGTAATATATCAATTGGGTTTCCTGCTAGAAGTACTATACTTCTTCACAATATTGCAGTTAGAAGGACATGTTGAAAACGACAATCTACTCATGTTATTTCCTGACTTAAAGTTCATCTAAAATTTTCAAAGTCTTTACAGGTGAAGCAGGAATGATTTAACATATATACAAGGTCTTCCACTTTCTGGCCTTATACTAGTAACAACAAATATTTATTTATCCAGTTTGGAATTATTGCAACATTTACTTACCCTAGGCATAGACATTTTCTGGGGTAAGTGTTTGCTAGGCATACACATTTACATATATTTTAATTCAATCTAAAAAAAAACCTAAAGTGGAGGTATTGCCTTTTCTCCCCTCATTTATAGTTGAGGAAACTGAGGCAAAAAGTCTTTAAGGAACTAATCCAATACCATGCAGCTAGAAAGTTGCAGGTTTAGAATTTAAATGCAGATGGGCTGATTCCAGGGCACAAAATACCCCTTGCCACCATCTCCCACTTCCAGAAGAGAGCTTAGGAGCATGTTTTTTCCTAATTTTTCTTCTTTGGGCTAAGTCAGCATAGTGTTTGTTTTATGACATTGTCAACATGCACAGGTAACTTGTCATTTTTAATAATGTAATAACAGACCAAAGTGCCACCAAAACATGAGTTAATATCCTCACATAATATAAACCTAAAATTATGACCCTTCATTTTGTTTATTTTTCTCTGATTCCCTGAACTTACCATTATTCTGAATCAACTTTTCTTCTTATATACACTTATTGCTATCATATGTGTTTCTAAAAAGTGTATATTTTTATTTGAGATGATTTTTCTTCAAAGATGCTGCCATAATATATGTAATCTTTTGGGAGCGTCATTGTTAAGATTGATCTATATTATTGTACTCTGATTATGATATGATAAGCCATTTTGTGAATGTACTGTGTTTTCTTGATCTGCTCTTTTGTTGATTTGCATTGGGTTGTAACCAGGATTTTGTCATTGTGAAGAGTGCTGCTAGGCACATTCTTATTCATGTTTCCTGGTTCCTGTTTACATGGTCCCTTGTGTCCTCCACCCCTGTGCTACACCGCCTTTCTCCTGTGCAGCTGGAGACATGCAGTCTTTCATCAAGTATTTACCAAGCACTATGTGCCCAACACTGTTCTAGGTGCTGAGGGGAAAAAAACAAACAAAATCCCACTCTCCTAGAACTAATGGGGAAGACAGACAAAGCACAAATAATGAAGTAAATACATAAGTAAATAATTTCTTTTTCTCACTTTGCAGTTAATGCTACAATAATTCTAAACTACTTGCATATAAAATTTCATTCCTCTTAACCTTTGCTCAAATTATTTGCTTTGCATGATATATCCTTTGAGACCTAATTTATCTAGCTTTTACTTTCTTTTGTCTTTCAAGATTCAGCTCAGATAATACCTCTTTATGAAGCTCTAAGTGATGCCTCTCTGACTGGGGTAAGGGCTTGTACTCGTGTAGCTCATTATCATAACTTTATCTTGTCTCTCTTACCTTTTTTCTCTCCCAGAGTATAATATAAAATCCTATTATCTTCAAATAGCAATAGTGACCAGTGTGATGGCACCAGGTGGAAGGTATTCAACAGACGTTATTGAAAAAAAAAAAAGAAAATAATTCTCAAAATTCTAAGAGTATGTCTTCCATAGAAATTCATGCTCAGAATTTTGTTTAGGGAAAAGCTTTAATTCTATATTTGAGAATTGTGAGTAGTACTTATGTGGAGAGAGTAGTCTTTTTACTCATGAAAAGCAAATGCAGTCTGGTCATGCCCTTACTAAAAAGAATGATATGGCCTTATCATCAATTAATCCCAAAGACATATTGTTCAAAGGCGGTCCTATTACTTTTGTATAAGGTATCAAAATGGATTTAGAAAAGAAACTCCGATAAAGTGCTTTGGAAAGCAATGTAATTTAGCAGAAAGAGCAATGCCCTGAAAGTCAAAAGACCCTGGTGGTATTATATTAGAGGGTTTTATGTAATGGGGACAATTTTTTTCCAAATTCTGTAGATGTGATCTGAAGGTCAGGACAACAGTTGTTCTATAGTTATGCTTTTCATTCACGAAGATTTTTCTCAGGAGAAAGTCCTCCCTAAATATTTAAACTTCAACCTGGCCAAAAGTAAAAAAAAAACATTGATACTTCTAATTTTTTTATCCCTATTTATAAGTGAAGATAAAGGTTATAATTCTTATGTCTATACTTGTTGTTCTTTACCTTAATAAAATTCTTGACAGTGAAGGAGCCAATAGCCCTCCTCCTTTTCCCCTATAAGAGAAGATTACATCAAAACACATTAGCCTGATGTGCAAACAAAATAATAGGAATTAGAGGGCAACCTCTTGAGAGCTCTATAAGAAAGTGGTATCACAGGGACCAGGAAGATAAGAAAAGGAGAAGAAAGATGGGGAAGAAATCTGCAGAAAGTGGTGGCCAGAATTTTAAAATGTGGGCAGTAAGAAATTTCTCTAGTGAATATGACCAGAAATTTGACCTGTAACACACACATAGCCTTCTTGTATGTGTGGTTCTTAAAAGAAAGAATAGGTTTATGCCCATTGTGGAGTTAAGCCTAGAAGAAAGGGAGAGAGGAGCCTCAGAAAATGGTGAAAGATGGGGAGTAAGCAGAAGCAAGAAATTGGAGAGTTAGATGAAGAAGAATGTAAGTTCTCCGTGGATTCAAACTTCATGCTGTCTCTTGGCTCCATAGAGCGGGGGGAGTTTTGTTTATGCACTAAAGAAATAGGTCACCAGGATGACCAGAGTTCTTAAAAACCTTCAGGGGTGGGAGATATTTGGATTATGCTTAGAACTGCATTAGGTATTTGTGACTGCATATTCTTAATAAATCGAATGTTGTCTGAATGCTTAATTTTCAGGGTAGTCCTGAAAGCATGAGTGTGTAGTTTTAGTGGTATTAGCATCACACAGATTTTATTTTTTAAGAAAATGTGTCTTTTCTTTCAATTATTTTAGAGATGTATTTTAGTGTATTAAATAGAGTTCAGAAGAGGTGACCAGAAAGGATCAATTTTATCAAATGACAAATGCAATATGAAATGTGTTCTTTTTTGAGTACTAATCATTTGGAAATTGGAAATTCCATATCTAGACAAAAGAAAGATATTCATTGAACTTTTATGTTTGTAGCAGGATAAATTTGGCTGCACATGACCGAGTACCTCAAATAACAATGGTTTAATTGACGTGGAGATTGATTTTTTTCTCACAGAAAAGAAGGCAGAAATAAGCAGCCAAGGAAAAATATGGTGTCCCAATTGGTTCATCCAGTTTCTTTTCATCACTTTGCTTCATTATGTGCCCTGTCTCCTATTTCACAATCCAAGATCACTGCTTAAGGTCCTGCTACCATGTCTCACTTCAGAGCATATGAAGAAGTGGGAAAAGGGGCATTCCTCTGTACGAGTATTCCTAGAAATTCTGCCTATCCCTTGTTCTTACATTCCACTTAATAGAATGTCGGCTGGAAAAATGTTGCTCTTTCTTCTGGGGAGTTATAAACCCAAATTAAAATAAGAAATTGGAGGTAAATCTATAGTCTCTGCTACTATGTTATTTGTATACAGCTGTATTACCTGGTGGAGATACAATTGACAAGGAACAACCAACTAGGGTGCAAAATTGACAGCTCTTTAGGACCTGGATTCCATCCAATGAACAGTGTTAAATTAATAGAGCAAGAGATGCTAGTTGTCACTATTTTTCAGAAAGGTCTTCACTAGTCCTTTGAATTTAAAACTGTATCACTCTGACTTCAAAACTTTGGTCATTGTAAGGAGGGGGGCTGGGGAGAGAGAGAAAGAGAGAGAAAGGAACTATTTAAAGAGCAAGGCACATTTCTTCCCCTAATCTATTGATTTTTCATTTTAAATTGGAGCCAAGTATCAATATACATAAAACTGGTAGTTCTAATAACTGATGAGAATTCACAAAGCTTAACAAAATGAATGCATGGCTTGATTTTACTACAATATATTTTGAGAGAAAAAGAGAGTATGATCATGTATTAGTTGTTATTTTTTGAAATAACCTTATTGCCAAAACGTTTATGTATTCTATATTTTGTTCATTGTAAGGGAATTCAAACTTTGGTGGCTTTGAGAAATGGTCTGATGTTAAGGGTGTCAAGAGGACATGTTTTAAGACATATGAGTTATGAGTTCTTATCTTGCCTTGGTTGATGATTCACTTGTGCAATTGAATCTAATATAAAACAGTACAGTATCCCTGTCTCAGTTACACTCTTATGAACATTAAAAGTATTATGTAGTTTATTTTGTAGCAGAGTGGAAGAGAATATTATAAAAATTCATCTCACTATTATACCTTTGATTACCAAAGGGTGAAATTCAACCTTCCTCTTAGGAAGGTAGACTGATTCTTAGAGTATCTTCACCTTTTTCCTTTTTGACTCCTTTTGAGTCAGACTTATTATATTGAATTCTCAATTTATAAAAAACAAACAAAGAAAACCAATAACAACAAATAAAACAGCCTGTAGCTACAAGAGTGTCTAAAAGCCTTCATGCTTTAATTGCTTCATGTATAACATTTAGTAATTACTTAGTTGACACACTTCATTTATCTAAATTTATCCAGTTATAATGAAAGCTTCCCACATATTTTCTATTGTGAAAGACAAATACACAGTTATATTACAACTCTACTTGTTTTGAAATGACTTCCAAAGAAATCTGTATCTAGGCTATATATACCATGAAACTGTAGACTAGAAAGAGGTTTCTGTATCTATTTAGAGATGTTGAAAATTAGAAAATAATAGTTTGCTTTATTAAGGTAACTTCTGCAGAAGTGAGTTAACAGAAAATCCATAATAATTGTTATGAGTGGTTTATGTCTGGGGTTATTTTGTTTTTTTTGTTTAGTCAGTTTTGCAGAATTATAAAATATTAGGGTCAAACAAGAAATTCCAGGTTTGTATATGCTTTAAAAAGGAGTTCAAAAAACCATAAAACAGGAATCCAAAATTCTAGAGCTCATTTTCAGATATGGAGACAAATTTAAAAGAATTAGTTAGCGCTATACTGTACACCTGAAACTAATAACAAAATTATATTGAATGTAAACTGTAATTGAAAAAATAAAAAATATAAAAGAATTTAGTTAACATTTGACTTGAATTTGGAAGTTATTAGTAATAATCTTTCAAAATACATTTACAGAATAAGAAAAGTGTCAAATGGAGGCTAAACATACAAGTACTGTGGGTTTTGAGAGTTTCTGTGGATAGAAAAATAAGGAAAGCTGCAATAAAGGGACTTTCTGCAGGACTGCAGTGGATTGATGGACCAAATATGGATTAATAGAGAGGACTGAGAATATTATTCCTGGAGGATGCAATGAAGAAGGAAGAGCTTGAAAGTGGGAGTGAGTAAGATGTGTTGTGATGTCCATGAAAAATAATGCATTCATCCCTAGGGATGATAAAAATGAAGTAATTAATTTGGGCAAAATATGATAGATCATGAACTTGATCCAATAGACTATGGATAAAATTCCAAGTATTTGATCTAGAAAATATATACTAAAATGGTGTTTTGGATAATTGTGCTGCAAGTATTACATGAGATGCTGATAGGGGACATCAGCAGACTGTAAGGTCAGTTTTACAAGCTTTCAAACCTGCTGAAGTTAAAATCATGTGGGCCAATAATTAAATTTGTGGTACCTTACAATGCCTAACACATAGTAAGCACTGTTAATATTGGGTTGGCCAAAAAGTGCGTTTAACTTTTTTTTCTGTAAAATAAAGACATATTTGTTATTTTCACCAATAACTTTATTGATTTGGACATTTTGAGTATGTTGGCTACCCCCCACATGGTACAATGTTGATTGTTCTGAATTAATGTCTTGATTTGATCACTATCAACTTCCACTGGTCTACTCGACCCTAGAGCATCATCCAGTGAAAAATCTCCAGCACTAAACTTTTCAAACCACTTTTGACACCTTTGATTAGTCACAGTACTTTCTCCATACACTGCACAAATTGTTTAGTTGTGTTTTTACCTTAAATGATTGGTATATTTGGATACACAAAGAGAAAAGAGTAAGGAAGAACCAGTAGTCTGAACCCCTTCCAACTGCTAGAGCAGAACTTCTGGGTTTCTACTATCTATAGTCTTCAGCTATTTTGCCTAATGAGCCACCTAAACAGACTTGGAGCATCCTGTTGACTTGAAGTGGTAAGTAGGATATTTTTGCTGATATTATTATTACTAATAGTAGTAATTCTCACATTTCTCACTTATTACAGTTCACCAATATTTTTATGTTATCTCATGATTATTCTAATAACATCAAAGGTAGATTATTATTTTCTACATTTAAACAGGTGGAAAAAACTGAAGTCTAGAGAGGTTAAAATTTAACCATGGTTTTTAAAGACTAGAAAAAGAAAGGCTGTGATTCACATTCATGTGCTTTGACAAGAGATCAGGCTCTCTACACTAAACTGAAACTTCCCTTTAAAATTCAGAGCCATCATTTTGTTTTGTTTTGTTTTGCTTTCTTACACTTATTTACTTGAATTATCACAAAACTCCAATCCATTATTGAATAGAATAATTAATGGGTCCTGAAGGAGGATGGAGATAGAATCTGTAATTTCTTCTCAGGAACAGTGTCCTGTTTCTCATTGACCATTCAAGTCCACTCCATAAGGGTCTGAAATAAGAGGAAACCATGACTTGAGCATCAAGGAAATAAGGAGTGAAATAGAATTGTTTCTGTAATGGAAGATATTTTATCAGATGTGTGTAAAAAACAATGCCATAAACGGTAAACGGGGATTATTTGGAAACTGGACATAATTAGGGCCCATTTAAAAGAATGATTCCTCTAGGAAGTAATTCTTTACCTTGTGAAATGTCCTTCAGTGAACATCTAAGTAAATATTAATGCACTGAACCTATGAATTTCTATTAGGCATTTAGATTCTGAGTGTGATTTGGCTGAGGGTCAGGGACTCAGTAGACTCATGTTGGTCATTATCATGAACAACTCCTCTTTGTAACGAGATAGCAAGCACCTGTAATATCCTCAAACATTTCTAATAAAAGTCATAACAATTTCCCTTTGAATAATATCACTTTAAAATTATATTGATAATGAGTATTTCTTATTTTTCAAGTGTTTTGCTGCTGAAGTGAGGAAGCTGGAAATGGTTTTATTATAGTAGAAATTTAGTTAACATTAAACATACACAAGGAAGCAATTTACTACTTTTCTTTAGAAATAAACACAGAGGCAAATTAAATGTGCTAATGTGCTCCCAACTAGCATATTCATTAAGAACTATTTTGAACACAGTAATGAAGTTTTTTCTTCTGACTGAAGATATAATTCACAATGATAAATTATTGAGTATATCTCATGAAAGTTGCCAAGTTACAGGGTTGAGTGAATACTACTAATAAAATCATTCACTACCCAATGAATGTGATACCCTAAAAACCCTAAAAAACTATCCTCGACATGAGTATAGGTCTTTCATAAGAAAATTCCAGGTAAAAATTAATCTTAAATGTGAATGTGGCTTCATCTGATTGATTTGCCTGCTAAAGGGTTTGGGTTTGAGGCATTAGCTTTTCTGTGTTTAGACAAGGGTGACTCCTATTAAAGCTAAAGTAAAATGAGAGGATCTCATATTTCAAGTTTCTTCTTCTTCTTTTTATTGTTGTTTAAGTATAATTGTCTCCATCTTCCTGCCACCCCTTTTCCCCACCCAATCCATCCCCACCTTCCACCCTCAAACCTTCTCCTGTTTAGCTTTGTCCATGGGTCCTTTATACATGTTCCTTGATGACCCTTCCCCTTTCCCTCATTCTTCCCTTCTCTGCCTCTGGTTACTGTCAGTTTATTCTTTATTTCAATGCTTCTGGTTATATTTTGCTTGCTTGTTTGTTTGTTGATTAGGTTCCACTTATGGGTGAGACCATATGGTCTTTCACTGCCTGGCTTACTTCACTTAACATAATGCTCTCCAGTTCCATACGTTCTGTCATGAAGGGTAGAAGCTCCTTCTTCCCTTCTGTTGTGTAGTATTCCATTGTGTAAATGTACCATAGTTTTTGATTCACTCATTTACTGGTGGGCACCTAGTTTGCTTCCAGCACTTAGCTAGTCTAATTGTGCTGCTATTAACATAGGGGTGCCTAGGTTCTTTTGAATTGGTGATTCAGGGTTCATAGGGTATAATTCCAGCAGTGGAATTGCTGGGTCAAAAGGCAGTTCCATTTGTAGTTTTTGAGGAAATTCCATACTGTTTTCCACAGTGGCTACACCAGTCTGTATTTCCACCAACAGTATACAAGGGTTCCCTTTTCTCCACAATCTCCTCAGCATTTTTCATTTGTTGCTTTAGTTATGATGACCATTCTGACATTGTGAAGAGGTATCTCATTGTGATTATTACATGCTACCGAACACACAGGAATCACAAAACTTTAGTAGGCAGGTTAACCAGTATGAATGTGAACCAGTTAGAGGAAACTAGTTCAGTGCAGATCACGGTAGAGGTGAAACACCAGAGACTGCTGCCTATTAAATTGAACACTGTCACTGGTGGTAGGGATAGAGGTAATAGACGTGGGTGGTGATGTTTACAATGATGATAGTAATGGTGATTATAGTTATTAGCAATTACTTCCATTTGTTAAGATCTTAATTTGACAATGTATTATATATATTACCTTGTGTACTTCTACAACCATGTGAAAAAAATTAACATTATTCCTGTTTTTGGAGGGGGAAACAGAATACATCAAACTTATTTTTATTGAATTTAGTAGTTTCACAGTCATTTATATCCTCTCTACACCTTTCCCCTCTGGACTGAAGGTATTTTTCCCTCTCCATCAACCTGTGTGTCTCAACTTTAAGGCTACTCAGGAAGTGACTTTCTACTCTTCAACTTCAATTGTTTGCCCACATTACTTTGGTTCAGTATTGTGAATTTTCCCCCTTCGACTCAAAGTTTATCAGAGTTAGAGCATGGCTCCTATTGCTTTCAAATACTACCAGGACTCTCTAGTACAGTTTGTACTTAGAACAGAAATCCAGTAAATGTTGTTTTTAAATACATCTGAAAAACGAGATTCCTCAACTTCCCTGGTAACACATCTCCAGGCCTATCAGAATTAATGGGCAGGAAATTTGCCTTTGGGTTTTATGTGAACACTTCACATCATTTCCCCTCTTCACACACTCTTTCAAACATTCTCTGTGTGACGGCCCTTCATCCACTTGAAAGTTTGTTTCATGTCTTCCTTCAGCTGCTCCTCAAGAGAAAATAATAGGCCTTCAAGTGATCTTATAGATTTAGGTTTAAAAAAATATAGATGTTTTCCCTTCAATTATTATCAAAGGAGTGTACATATAAGAAACTAAGCAAAATAAAAACCAAGTTATTTTTCTAGTTTTATTATATTTTTCCTTATTAAAAAAGTCATGATATCGTGTCCTCCAAAATTATTGTAATGATTACTTTTGAGGGTAGTGACTCTGTTGCAAAGCTCCTTGAATTTAGGTTTTTTTAAAATTACTTTCAAAGTATTTTTTCTGTACAAATTTAGGTTTTAGTTTTACTCCTGCAAATTTTTGATTAAAGGATGGGATATTGAGTACATTAGAAAGGTGCCAAACTACTTGTAGCCAGAAATATTGATCTTTTTATTTTAAGTGTGGTTTTCCCATGGCAGTGAATAAATGCATTGATGCTCACAATGGATCTGTTTCAGAATTTTCCTTGAGCAGATCCAGCCCTGAATCATTGTTTTAAAGTGTTCCTTTCAGTGTCAGATTTCAAAATTAATATTTCCATTTGCTTCACTCCACACTGTATAATGACCACTTGACTCCACATAAAGCACCATGACATGACTTTAAATAAAAACTGGATAAAGCTAAGTTTTGTGCATATTGTGCTGAGATTAAGAAACTAAGTTAAATAGGTAATGAAGTATGATTTAACTGCTCTGTGATGCTGAACTATGAGGTTTCATGTCAATCATCTGCCCAGGAAATATAAACTATTAAAGGAAGGTGTGATGTGTTTCAGATTCCTAATCACACAAGCAAAAAAAGGTTAGCTCCTCATAGATGGATTGTTTGTAGATTGTTCCCTTCATCTCCCAAGGGGATCTCTGGGAGGTAAGGCCATCTCACAAATAGGCTTATTTGTTTGAGGGTTGCATTGGTTTCCCAGGTGACAAGATAAAGAGACCTCTGCAACAAATAGCCAATCCTTCATATTAAATGAGGGGAAAAGAACACTTTAAATTAGTGAGGGAATGAATGTAGGGCATTTAGAGAGTTCTCTACATATTTAATAGAGAAAGTCAGGTATACAAGAGACATAAATTTTGAAATAGTTCTGGCTGAGATAGTTACTAAGAACATTAGACACTTGCCCTAATCCTTGATGACCAGAAAGATTTGGACTCAGTTTTGTATTCAGTCAGAAAAACGATATCAATCTAATTATTTGATAGATGTTATTCTGTTTTGTGCCATAACTTTAAAATTTTCAGCTGTTTTAACTGTCTTATTTTTTCTTTGAAGGAGGCAAGATATAGTAGTAAATGAAAAATAAAATGTTCTCTACAAACAAAGGTAATTTATCTACCCATCTAATCTGAAGGATGACAGAGTGCTTGGAACTGAATTGCTAAGTGTAAGATTTTGCATTTAGTCCAGAGCCAGCCTGATGTGCAGCGACTGCACTCTGCAATTCTCATTAACGCTGATTGTCCAATTTAGTGCTTCATTAATGAGCGATAGGCCACTTATAAATGTTTGACTTACAGAATCAACCACATTTAAAGTTTTATTCTCCCAATAATGTCTTCACCTGTCAAGTTGATGATACTTAGAGTTCTTTCATCCACTTAACCCTTCTACCATAAACCCTTCTCCCATATCAATTTTGGCTATTGTCAGTTGGTATTCTCTTTTCTTTCATGTATATAACATTTATAGTAATAATAATTATAAAGACAAACATTTTGTGTGGATTTTCTGTGCTAAATTCAGGTTTTAGTATCATTTATTGATGGCTTGTGATCTTCCAGGTCCTGTTGCAACCATTCTACTCGTATCAACTCATTTAATCCACATAACACCGTGATGTTGCCACTCTTACTATCCTCATTTTACTGATAGACTAACTCAGAAAAGTTAGGTGACTTGCTTAGGGTTACATATTTGGTAATGATAAAAAGTGGAGTCTAAACACAGAGCTGAGCTCTCATTTGATTTGTGAAGCTCCATTTTATGAACTAAGCATATGATAATCCTCAGGAAGTAGAAGGAGCTTTTTAAGGCACTGGTGAGTTAGCCTACAATATTCAAACAGTTGGACAATAGTCAGTCTTTACACAAAACATTTTGTTTTTTTGCTTTCTTGATAGAACCCTAAGTAGTTATACTCAGTTATTCCATTAGCTCCAAGGCAGCCTTCTGTATATTATGATATGTATTCAGAAAATTGATGATTTTCAGGTCATCATGGACCAAATTTAGAATAAAATAATTGAAATTTTTGTCATTGAAAATCATAGTATCATCATTTGATTCAATACACTTTGAAAGTAATTAATAAGTAATGAATATAAAATATCACTAATAGTTGTAATCAGTCAAATAATTAGAATAAATGAAAACACATAAAAATATTGGTAAGATGTTTGAGAAAACAACAAAGAATTGTTTCCTGCCTGAAGCAGAAAACACAATTATATCTGGAATGTGCTTTTGCCAGATTCTTTCTGTCAAATACATACTCATCCTTCCAAGTCCATGTCTTCAGAGAAGCCTTCCTCATATCTCTAGTTTCTACATTATTTTGTACTTTTTTGATATTTCCTATAGAACAGTGCCTTGTATATTAGCTTTTTGTGTATTCCTCTCACATACTCTTAGTAAATTCTTTGAAGGCAAGGACTGTTTCTTCTCACCTTTTGTGCATGTTTATAAGCAATCAACAAATATACCCTGATTGGTTGATAGGTAGCCTCTGGTGGTCCCAGTGGTTTTCTACCTTTGATTTGGGTCATTAGTACTATGAAAAACCAATCTTTCAATCAAGTACTTTGCATGAGGTATAATGAGTGTCTAGATACTAAAATAATTGGAGGATATTTTTGTTTTTTTAATTTATTTAATTATTGTTCAAGTACAGTTTTCTGTTTTTTACTCCCATTCCAGCCTACCCCCTCAGTGCTCCCCACTTCCCTCCCATTTCCACCCCCTTAGTTGTTGTCCATGTGTCCTTTATACTAGTTCCTGTAAATCCTTTCCCTTTTTTCCCCTGAAATTCCCTCCTCTCTCCCCTCTGGTCACTTTCCCCTTGTTCTCCATTTCAGTGTCTTTGTTTTTATTTTGCTTGCTTGTTTGTTTTGTTGTTTAGGTTCCTGTTAAAGGTGAGATCATATGGTATTTGTCTTTCAACACCTGGCTTATTTCACTCAGCATAATACTTTTCAGCTCCATCCATGCTGTTGCAAAGGGTAGGAGCTCCTTCTTTCTTTCTGCTGCATAGAATTCCATTGTGTATATGTACCATAGTTTTGGGATCCATTCATTCACTGACAGGCACCTAGGTTGCTTCCAACTCTTGGCTATTGTAAATTGTGCTGCTATGAAGATTGGGGTACATAGGTTCTTTTGGATTGGTGTTTCATGGTTCTTAGGATATAATCCCAGCAATGGATTGCTGGATCAAAAGGCAGGTCCATTTTTAGTTTTTTTTAGAAAATTCCATACTGTTTTCCACAGTGGTTGTACCAGTCTGCAATCCCATCAACAATGGATTAGGGTCCCCTCTTCTCCACAACCTCTCCAACACTTGTTGTTTGTTGCTTTGTTTATCATAGCAATTCTGACTGGTGTAAAGTGGTATCTCATTGTGGTTTTAATTTGCATCTCTCTGATAGCTAATGATATTGAGCATCTCTTCATGTGTCTCTGAATGTTCTGTATGTCCTTCTTTGAGAAATGTCTGTTCAAGTCCTTCACCCACTTTTTAATTGGGTCGGGTGTCTTCTTAGAGTGGAGTCATGTAAGTTCTTTGTATATTTTGGAGATTAAACCCTTGGGGCTCCCTTGCATGTTACTTTTTTTTTCTCCCTTGCTGCCTTTAAGATTCTCTCTGTCTTGGAATTTTGCCATTTTGATGATGATGTGTCTTGAAGTGGGCCTCCTTGGGTTCCTCTTGATTGGCACTCTCTGTGATTTCTGGATTTGTGTGACTTTTTCTGTCATCAAATTAGGAAAATTTTCTCTCATTACTCTTTCAAATATGTTTTCTATCCCTGGTTCTTCTTCTTCTCCTTCTGGTATCCCTATTATTCGGATATTATTACGTTTCATATTGTCTTGTATTTTTCTTAATCCCTCTTCATTCTTTCTAAGTTTCTTTTCATTTTCCTGCTCTTTCTGTGAGATGCTTTCTACTTTGTCCTCCAGCTCGCTAATCCGATCCTCCGCCTCATCTATCCTACTTTTGAAACTATCTACTGTGTTCTTCAATTCAGAAATTGTATTCTTCATTTCCTCTTGTCCCTTGCTGATAGTTTCTATTTCCTTTTTCATGCTGATATAGTTTGCGGTGAGATCATTGTAGCTCCCCTGTAGTTTTTGGTAGCTCATTGTGAGCTCTTTGAACTTCATGACTACCTGTGCTTTGAATTCACTGATAGTTGATTAGCCTCTATTTCATCTAAAATTCTTTCTGAAGCCTCTGCTTTTTCTTTTATTTGGGGATTGTTTCTTTGTCTTCCCATTGTTTGTGAGACTCTTCTTGTTGGCCTCAGCTTCTAAAATTGATCTGTTCTGACTCCCTGGGTTTATGCTGTGAACCTCTGTGGTGTAATGCCTGTGAGTTTCAGTGGTGCAGACTCCTTCAGGTATCTTGATGTTCTCTGTTTCCACATACTCCTTTTATTGTGTATGTGTAATCATTTGTAGGGGGAGGCAAAATGGTTTATGAGAGCATAAGAGTTTTTTATGATATTTACAGTCACAGCTGGTAGAGAGGAGATAGGCGATCTTTAGACTGTATATTGTATTAACTGTATTCTTCAGCCCAACTTGACACTTTTACGAGAGGATGGACAAAAGATAAGCCTCTCGTTGGGGAGGGAAGGCTTGTTAGTTGTAACTAGAAAGCAGTGAGGTTTTAGATGGTCAGATTTTGAGGTAAGGTGAGTGTAAGGAACAGTAAATAGGTGTAGTGTGTGAGCAAATAGAGTTAAACACTACAGTGATAGAATTCAGGGACCTGTACAATGGGTTAAGATCTGGGAGATGTGTTGTGAAGTATTTACTGTTGTATAGGTCAGCTATTATCTACACTAAATTAGAGCTGCACTTGTATAACAATCTCTATGTGATCTGTCTGAGTAGGGGGTATAGTGCTTTAGGTAGTGTGCCAATGGAAAACAAGTGGCGTGTAGTTTAGAGGGTTAGCAAAGCACTGTGGAGGAAAGGACAGGGGGAGCCTGTCTAATAATACAATATAACCACTCAAGACTAAGAAGCCTCTACAGAAAGAGGAGGAATACAGAGATATTATTAAAATATAAAAGAGGTGAAAATAATGAAAAAAATATGCAACTCCTTGAGGCTTCTCTGCTATAGGAAGGTGAAGTTGGTTTCTCTGTCTCTACTGTTGATATGTCCCCTCTTCGGGTCCCATTCTGGTCCTTTCACAGTTCCTAGTTGTTTGTGTCTCTTGCGGGTAAAAGGAAAGGAAGCAACATACAAACAATCAAACGAAAAGGCAGGAGAGGGGAGGCGAAAGCGATGAGTTTAAGAGGAAAGGGAGAAGGACTAAAACAGGGAAAAAGAAAGGAGAGGAACAAAATATAGAAAGATAAAGCAGTGCTAAAATTAAAATATATATAAGGTTACTAAACTAATGCACAAAAAAGTTACTAAAAAAAGGAAAAAAAATTTAAAAACCCCCAAAACAAATAAGCAAACAGTGGAAAACAAACAAACAAAAAACAATAACAACAACAACAGAGAAACCCTACCCTTGTTGGTTTCAAACTGTCCAGACTGGTTTTTCTAGTTGCAGCAGGATCTCTCTGTGTGCTGGGATGCCGGCACAAGTGCGGGCACCAGCCAGGCTACCAGATTGGGGTGTGGGTGCCTGCACACTTGCTGGGCACACTTGCCGGGCTGTCCGGGACTGCACAACCTGCGCTTCCCAGTCCTCTGACGCCGGCCCCAAAGTCTCTGGGCCCAAGTGGGTGAGAAACCGGCAGGGCGCTTCCTGGTCCAGTAGCACAGGCCCAGAGTTCTCTTAACCGGCTGGGTGCTTCCCGGTCCAGTGGCACAGGCCCCGAATTCTCTGCGCCCGCGCACTTGTCCTTCCAGGACCAGGGAAACCAGCAGTGGGCTTCCCAGTCCCCTGGCAGTGGCTCAGAGGCCTCCGCTTCCACCAGGCCCTCTGGGACACGGAGTAACCGGCAGGGCGCTTCCCAGTCCTGTGGCTAGTCCCCAAATGCCTCCACTTCCCCCCTGGCTCGCTGCAAGGCCGGATAGGAAGCAAGCCAAGCTGCCCTGGCAGGAGAACACCTCAGTCCACTTTCAATAAAAAAACAAATCAAAACAAAACTCCAGACAGCCTGTCTCTCATTCCCGCTCAGTCCCCAACCAGACCCATGAGGCCAATGCCTCTCTCGATTCTCCCAGGCTTGGATCACAGAGTCTGCAGTTGAACAGGGCCCTGTGTCTTTGTAACCCTCCCCGAAAATGCAAGCCAGCAAGCAGACAGGTCTCTGCCCGGTGTTGTCCAGTTTTGCTTATACAGGAAGCTGGGGAGCTGCTGGCCCGCGCTGGTGGCCACTGGGGCTGCTGGGTGCCCAAGCTCCTGTGGCAGATACCTCTGATGTTGGTCTCAGACCGATGGCTCTGGACCCTGGCCTTAGAGGCAGCACCAGGGCCACCTGGCCTGGGGCGCAAGCCCCCACCGCTGCTTTGTCTTTACTCCGGTCCCCAAGACCCCACTGACTTGCCACTTTCTGGTGTTTCAGCGTCCAACACGTCTCTGTTCTTTTAATTTCACAAATGCTGGATAACTGATGGATTAGTGCGCTGCTTTTCTATAGATCTGCCAGATTTTCACCCACGAGTGCGGGAGCTAGAATCCGCTCCACCCTACTCTGTTGCCATTTTCTTCCAGATCAATAATTAAATTTTTAAAAATATTTTTTTAAAGTTATTTATCTTTAGACAGGAAGGGAAGGGGAGAGGGAGAGAAATATCAATGTGTGGTTGCCTCTCGTGAATCCCCTCCTGGGAACTGGCCTGCAACCCAGGCATGTGCCCTGACTGGGAATCAAACCTTGATCCTCTGGTTGGTTCCCAGGGCCATGCTCAATCCACTGAGCTACACCAGCCAGGGCATCAGTAAATATTCTTGAATGTGCGTTTTTGTGAACACATTCAATGATAATTTTAAAATTAATTCCTGTAGGTTAAATTGTTGGGTTAAATGTTATGTGTGTCTATTCATTCTATTTTTATGGAGTCTTTAACTAGTTTCTTAGATCTGAAGTGTTTGATAAATCTTCTTAAGTACTGAACATTTTGCTTATATCAAATTTACTTCCTAAAACTTATAATTAAGAAGTCTGCTTTATTGAGGCTTATTTTAAAAATCTGACAAATCACATGGAACCTATTTTTTGTTCAATCTTAAAATACTGTAAAAATGGTTGCAGAAAAAAAGTAACTTTATTCTATTTATTTTGATATATATTTTAAGCTGAAATTAATTATATTAGCTAATCATGTCTATCAAGGCAACCCCTTTGTCCTTTAACATAATTTGTACCACCCAATACTTCACAGGCCTAGTTCCACACAGCCAAGACTATTCGATTTCAATGAAAATAAATTTCTGGTAGGTACAAATTAGAAAAAATAATTAGTGATTAGAAACATGGCTAGAAAGAAAATGGTCCAGCAGATCTGTATTCCTCACCCCAAACTGGACACAGTTTTACAGTATTGTCAAGCTTTGTGCTGGACAGAAATTCAATCAAGAAATGCACCCTTGTTTAGAACCCTTTGTTAGACTCTCAGCTTTCAGTTGCACAACAGCCTACAGACAAATGACCAACTGCCTCTGTTATGGTGTTGCAGTACTATAGTGCTCTAAAGAGTACAGAGTTACCCAAGGGGAAAAAGGAGCAAGAAGGCAGTTGGCTGTGTGCTACCCAGCATTTAGTTCTGGGATTTTTCTCTCCCAAGGAATTCCTATCTTTTCACTTAAATGAGAATTGTTATGTGTCTGTGTGCTTTCAGTCACACAGTGACTTTCCTTATTATTTTCATTCAAATTTTTCTGACTGTTCATATATTCAGCAACAATAGAGTATTTATTGCATGGCAATTCCTTGCAGCACTCTACTAGTTGCTGTGCATGTGGCGTGATAATGAAGAGGAAGCACAGTTTCTGTCCCCAGAAAGCTACCTTCTAAAAAAGGCAGAGAGTAAAACAAAGAAATATGATACCATGTGATAACTGTCCTGACAGAAGGATTCCTGTGTGCTACAGGAGTGCATAAGGGCCTGCAGCAATTACGCGGAGGAAGCTTCCCAGAGGAACAGAGGGGAAATCTAACGATGAAAATGAGGAGTTGAAAGAAGAGAATAGTTTAGGGAGTTCTAACCCTTCGTCTTTTCTGTTCTAACTGTGTGCCAAGGCCTGCAGACTTTGAGATTTCCAGAGATTTGCTATATTTTATTCTCCTCATAGTATCAGTGAAGTCTGTTATACCAATTACTAGATGTCCTGCTCTGATAAAAATGGCCACAATTCTTTACCCTTCTCAATATTCATGTTCTTTGCATGTGACTTTGAAGTTTTTCCTTCTTATCAAGTGATGGAGTTCCTCCCCGATGCCCTCACTTTATGAATCAGGGCTAATCTGCTTTGGCAACGTATTTTGATGGAAGAAAAGATGTGCTAGTTCCAAGCCCATGGTTCCATTTTCCTGGAACCTTGCCTCCACCATGAGATCAAACCTGGCCTAGCCTCCTAAAGAATGGGAGATCTTGTGGAGCAGAGCCAGGAGAAACTAGCTGTCCCAGCCAAAGCCCCAGGCATGTGAGTGAGCCCAGCTGAGTCCGCCGGCCCCGCACAGCTTGGCCTAGCATCATGGGAAATAGTTATTGTGTTAAGTCACTAAATTTTAAAAATTTTTTATACAGCCATAGCTACCATTTGGAAGATGGTTATGAGGATAAATAAAATAATGCGCACAAAAAATTCTACCCAGTCACTATCACACAGTAAACAATGAAAATTACTATTTTTAAAGATCAAGGAAGAGTCTGAGAGTTAGTTTTCTTCTCTTGGCTTGAATGTACCAAAAAAAAAAAAAAGACAACCCTGGCTAAAATATTCTACTAGGTAGCCCAGTGTTCTTAATCTTAAAGCCAGCTGAGCACAGTTTTTCTAAGAGATTTTTATTATTAAGGTAATGCTATTTAATAATAAAAATAGTATAACTGTGTGATCCTTAGCTCAAAGTTTATAATGAGGGTCATGGGGTAAAATGTCCTTATGTCATGTAGGATAGGTAGTAAACTAAGGCAGGGAGGAGGAGGGAGTCACATTTCACCCACTGACTCAGCCGTCCTGAGCTCAATCAGAGAAGATCGCCGGGTGTTCTGAACATCACAGGCAGGAGGAAGGGAGACCTTGAAACTCTGTGTACTGGGGAAGGGAGACTCTAGCAATTTTACTAACCTCCGTAGCAATTTCACTAACTAAGACAAAGAGTCTTCACTAGCTGAAAAATAAAGCCTTTGTAGCTGTACATTAATCCCAAGGTCTAGAAGAGGGAGAGAGAGAGGTACCTAGAAGCTGACTAAAGTATATAATCCCTGAACTCCAATAGTCAGTGAACTCAGATTAGCTGAGGGCCCACTTGTAGCCAGGTGCTTAAATGTATAGAACATAATGATTAACAAACTTACTACCTTATTTTCTCTACATTTCAGAAGCAAACTTGCTACCGCATTTCCACTATATGGGTTGCATCTTACTTGAATTCTTTCTTCTCTTGCAAGCAAGACCAGAACCAAGGCAGGGAGCCCCCTGATTCAGGTCCCCCTGGTGACACTTACTGGCTGGAGTTTGCTACCATTACCGATCTTTACACTTACCTCTAAAAAGTAGGCTTGACACTGCCAAGGGAGCAGTTGTGAACATAACCAACTTCTTTTAAGTTTGAAAACATTTTACATCCTCACATATGACCTGTCGCTGATTAGTCAAACCATCCATAGGCCTACTTACTGCCATCAGTGCCCTTGAATTCTAAATGTAAATGTACATTATATATTACATCTTTATGTCAATGACTGTCCTGAAATATTGGAAGACAGAGGGAGAGGCCAGTTTTTATTAAGTCTGAAGTACCGACAGGATTCTGAGCTTGTGTCCTAGAAGAAGAACTGGCATTTGGCTTTTTGTGGCTTTTTAAGCTCCTTCAAATAATTTATTAATAATATCTGCTGATATCTTTGGGTCTTTGCTTGGCTTACTTAACAATGCAGATGACTTTTTGGGGGAATCTAGTTACCTTTTATTTTACCCACAGAGCTACTCTCTGTTATTTATTTTTTATGTACCAGAGAAAAATAATGAATATTTTCTATTGAATTTAAATGCTGGAACAATCTTTCAAGTTCTCCTAGAAATTGGAATAATCGTTAGAGTTCTTCTGGAAAACTTATTTTCTATAGTAGACATAAGATCGCCAGGTGTTCTGAACATCACAGGCAGGAGGAAGGGAGCCCTTGAAACTCTGTGTATTGGTAAAGGGAGACTCTAGCAATTTATGATTATCATCATAAATCATTAATTCTTCAAATATTTGTTGAGTGGTTGCTACATAATAGGTATTATTCAATGTCTTAGTTTGGGTTCTTCCAGAAGCAGATCCTAGGATAAAGGTTTGAGTGCAGGTGGTTATTCTAGAAGCACAATGTAGGTGAAACTTAATAATCTGGGAAAATCTTGGAAAAGGAATAAAACTCAAACCTCAGAAGTATTTTATTTAAAGGGCAAATAAGCTGGAATATTTATGCTCAAGTCCGGGGTCATTGTCTAAAGGCTATTGTGAAACACAAGGAAGTGTGCATTCTGCATGGGCTAGGTGATTTTACATGGATTTTGAAAGCAAGTCCTCAGGCATAAAATGTATCTGCTGTCAATCAGAAATGATTGACAGCTGTGGGGCAGCTGTGGGGGTAGGGGTGGGGCACCAACAGCATCTTCTCTGGTCACTTCACATTTATTCTCTCTTTGATTCTTATGATTCCACAAGGAGGACTTTATTATTTCTATTTGTTCAAAGAGAAAACACTGAGGTTTAGGTTAACTATAGAACTTGCCCAAGGATATGTATTAATAAGTGGCTAAATCAGGACTTAGAACCATGGCAAGGACCATAATCTCTTGAGAAACTAATGCCTTCCTAGATGTCATACAGCTGCTACATAACAGGGATCCCTTATGTCCCAGTCCCTGACATTCAGCCTAGTGCCTTTCCACAGCTGTGTCTGGTCATTCTCATTTCCTGCATATCTCTATCTCTAACTCTGTCTGGAAATTTGATTGCTGAGTTAGTTCTTATATGTCCCTCTTTAAGGCATTCATTGCTACTGCTGTTTAAATGTCCTGGAAATCAGCAAGGGGAAATCTGAAACTTTCCCTTTCAGTGAGTCAAATACCTGTTAGAAAGTCTAGTGTTTCTTTTGGGGACATCCTTTCTGACTGAAGACACTTTATTGTTCTTATTGATAAGTTATTCCCTCGAAATTGCTTTGTTTGCCCCTAGAACATGGTTTTTTTACATGCTGTTCCCTCTTCCTGAATGTTCTTTTTTCTCCTTTTCAACTAGCCAATTCCAATGCCTTCTTCTGATTTTAAGTGTCATTTCCCAGAAAGCTATCCCTGACCTTCCTAACTACATTAAATTGAAGTAGCTCTTCTTTATAGCACTCTTTGTTGTTACAATTTAACTTTTGTTTCCCTGAGGACTCCATCAAAGCCTGAAAATTCTACCAGGAGAGAGACCATGTCAGTTTTTATTTATGATTGTTTTCTCCTCAATTAAAACATAAAAGCTGGCTCAGTAAATATTATTGAATAAATAGATGGTATGAATGGATGCATGTCCATCACAAAGCACTGAGGGTGTATATAAAGTTTTGTACTTCATCTACTAAAAAATAACCATGGATCTTGCTTTAGCACAGATTTAACTCACAGCTTATGCTTAACACTTAAAAAATTCAGCCTTTCCCAGGGGCCACACCCTGACATCCATGCTAGGATGCCTCTGTTATGCCCCCAAATTATGAAAGGATGCATTAAGCTAATTAGGCAACAAACCCAAGTGAATCAGTTAAATTTTAAAAGGATAGATATTCTGCCTATTTAAATTGTTCTGTTCATAAAAATAGCAATATGCATATAAGGAAAGTGTATTATTACACAATGCACCTCAATTATCAGTAAAACTGTTCACCTCCATTTTCTGAAATGCTCATACTGAGGCTTGAGGCTACAAAGTTACTCTGCAGTACAGTGATTTTCAACCACTGTGCCCCAATAATTTTTAAAACATGCAATACCTGATTATATAGTCAGGTGTAGTGACCTCTTTTTTCTTATATTGTCAAATAAAAAAAATGACAATAGCCAACACAACAACAGCCATCCAGTGTGAATAAATCAAATTTATACATATTTTTCAGATCAGCGAAAATTATGTCTTTTGGTGTACTGCAGAATCTTAGTGATTAGTCTATGTGTGCCATGAGATGAACAAGGGTGCAAGTCACTGCCCTTGTGTGTCTCCACACTGTTGCAACACATTACTTGATAGTCTGTCTCACCAGACTCAGTTGGGCTCTTCTTAAGTCTATTTATGCCACTTGTACTTGCATATTTTATCATTATGTAAACAATTAAAATATGAGCTCAACAACAACAAAAAGTGTTGCTTTCTTTAACACTAAGTTGAATGCTTTGAAAATACTCAATAAAGTCCAACTGGAAAAAATTTTTAAATGTTATGTAATTAGTTATGAGCAAGATGATTATAAAAGATGGAGATACAATCACAAATATCAAGATGGTCTCTGACCATCACAGACCTCCTTAAGAAACAGAAACTGGAATGATGGAAGCATGCATTTTGGTGTATCTTATGCAAAAATCATGAGGCAAGATTTCATTAGGAGCTGCATATTTAATTTTCCTTATCTGTAAAATGAGAATAGTAAACTCACCACAAAGTATGAAGATTAGTTATAGTAATACTTGTTAAGTGTCTTGCCCAGTTCCTGACTTGTAGGATGTAATTACTTTATTTTGTCTCCACTTGTGTGTGAAAACACTTTGTAAATTCTGGTGTTGTACAAATGTCAGCTATTCAGGGGGCCAGGGAAGATGCAGCCAGGAGGGGAGGCAGACTTGAAAAGCCTAGAGGTGAATCCAATGGGAGAATTAGATCTAGGATCATTTGCAAAGTTCTCCAATATTTCGGCTGAAACTACACAAGGAAAGATGCTGGGTCAGGCTTAAGCCTGCCAAAAGTTTCTTATTTTTCCTCTTTAATTGTGGAGCCAAACTCAGAACTGAGAAGCTGATGGAAAATGGACTTGGCCAAGTTCACCAGATGGAGCAAATGGTTCCTGCCTTGTTGGGTGGTTTCTCAGTAACGGCTGTACCCATCACAGTTTTTCTTTGGAATATGAAGTAGGACACACAACATTTGAGTTAAAAAAAGCAGGGGAGCCCCGGCTAGGTGGTTCAGCTGGTTGGAGTTTTACTTCGCACACCAAAATGTTGTGGGTTCCATCCCCACTCGGGATATATACTGGAGGCAACAGATTGATGTTTCTCTCACATTGATGTTTCTCTCTCTCTCTTCCTCTCACTCTAAAATTAATAGAAGTGAAGATCTCTTCAGTGAAGATAATCTTCAAGCGAAGATTATTTTTAAAAAGCAAGGGAAAAGAATAATGATACATCAAATGAGAAAACTCTCTGCAAGCACAAGAGAAAACTGAAAAAAAAAGCAGAGTTTGAATGAAAATTTACCAAATTCTTATGCTCATTCCTAAGCACAGATTGATGACTGGACAAGTTTCACTGTTTGAAAACCTACTTATTTCCAGATTCTTAACCAGGAACAGGGCTTATCCACTCTTCCTCCTAAGAGTATTTAAACACTCAGTAGAAGCAGAACATTCTGGAATGAACTTCACCAAGTATAACTATGGAGGATGGCAAGCAGGCTGCATTGGGGACTGATATTTCTGTATTGTGCCCTTTATGGATCATCAACCATTTAAAAAACAGCCAACAGTGTCATATCTGAGGAGAGTATAGATTGTGAGTAGAATAATGACACTTTGATGGTTGTGCCTGGCTTGTCACTACAGTGAAGAGGTTAAACCCTACAAATACATGAATATGAACAAGTCTGCTCACTCTGGTCATCTTCCATGCAGTACCAGAGGAGTTTAGAGAGGAAGAGATACATTAAGCAGGCTTCTTTAAAAAATTGCTTGTGTATCTGGTTGACATAAAATCTTTTCTGAAGGATTTTCTTAATAAAATTATTGTTTTTGTCAGTTCTGGCTGCTATAACAAATGAACTATCATAGACTAGGTGACTTATAAATAACAATATATTTCTCACAGTTCTGGAGGATGGAAGTCCAAGATCTGGATATCATCATGGTCATGGTCTGGTAAGAACCCTCTTCTGGGTTATGGACTGTGACTTATTGTATCCTCATGTGGTACAAAGAGCAGAGAGACAGAGCAAATGCTCAGGTCTTCTGAAAAAGGCACTAATCCCACAAATAAGGGCTCTACCCTCATGACCTAGTCACCTCCCAAAGTCCCCACCTCCTAATACCATGGCATTGGCAGTAAAGATTTTTGGAGTGACACATTCAGTCCACAACAATCAGAATTTTAGTAGAGAGTGGTGGGTAAAATGATTTGAAAGAAAAAACATCCAACTGAATTCTTATTTTCTTCCTTTTATTTTTTTAATGTTGTTCAAGTATAGTTGTCTCCATGTGCCCCCCACCCATCTCCACCTCCCACCAGCAGCTCTAACCCTCTTTGGTTTTGCCCATGTGTTCTTTATACATGTTTCTGGATGACCCTTCCTTCCCTGCTTGCCCACCCCACTTGCACTGTTATCCTCTCTGTCCTTCCCTCTGGTTACTGTGAGTTTGTTTTTCATTTTAATGTCTCTGTTTATATTTTGCTTTCTTTTTTAAATTAATTTTATTTAGTTATTTTTCAAGTACAGTTTTTTTTTGTCTATTTCTCCCATCCCAGCCTTCCCCACCCCTTGCTCCCCACCTCCCTCCCATTTCCACCCCCCTTAGTTCTCATCCCTGTGTCCTTCCTATTTGTTCCTCCAAATCCCTCCCCCTTTTTTTGCTTTCTTGTTTGTTTTGTTGATTAGGTTCTGCTTATAGATGAGATCATGTGGTATTTATCTTTTACCTCCTGGATTATTTCACAAAGCATAATGCTCTCCAGATCCATCCATGCTGTTGTGAAGAGTAGGAACTCCTTTCTTTCTGCTGTATAGTATTCTGTTGTGTAAATGTACCACTGATTTTTGATGTACTCATATACTGATGAACACTTATGTTGCTTTCCATGAGCACCTGGCTATTCTAATTGTGCTGCTATGAACATTGAGGTGCATAGGTTCTTTTGAATTGGTGTTTCAGGATTCTTAGTGTATAATCTTAGCAGTGGATTTGCTGGATCAAAAGGTAGTTCCATCTTTAGTTTTCTGAAGAAAGTCCATACTGTTTTCGACAGTCCTTGAGGGCTTTTATGGTGTCATAACTTATATTTAAGTCTTTTATCTATCTTGAGTTTATTTTTGTATATGGCATAAGTAGGTTGTTGAGTTTTGTTTTTTTCCCTGTAGCTGTCCAGCTCTCCCAACACCATTTGTTGAAGAAGCTATTTTTACTCCATTTTATGCTTCTTCTCCCTTTGTTAAATATTCATTGTTGATAGAGACAAAGGTTTATTTCTGGGCTCTCTATTTTGTTCCATTGATCTATGTGTCTCTTCTTATGCCAGTACCAGACTATTTTGATTACTATGTCCTTGTAATATAGTTTGATATCAGGTATTTTGATCTCTTCTTCTTTTTCAAAATTGCTGCAGCTATTCAGGATTGTTTATGGTTCCATATCAATTTTTGAAATGTTTGTTCTATATCTGTGAATATGACACTGGTATTTAATAGGGATTGTGTTGAATCTACAAATTGCTTTGGTTAGTATGGACATTCTGATGACGTTAATTCTTTTAATCCATGAATGCAATATATGATTCCATTTGTTTGTGTCTTCCTTAATTTCTTTTTTCAGTGTTGTATAGTTTTCTGAGTACAGGTCTTTTACCTCCTTGATTAGGTTTATTCCTAGGTACTTTATTTTTCTTGTTTTTATAGCAAATGGAATTTTTTTCCTGCTAGCCGTTTCTGATGTTTCATTTTTGGTGTACAAAAATGCCTTCAATTTCTATATATTGACTTCGTGTCCTGTTGTTTTGCCAAATTCACTTATTAGGTCAAACAGTTTTTTGGTGGAGTCTATAGGATTTCCTTTGTACATTAACATGTCATCTGCAAACAATGCCAGTTTTACTTCTTCCTTTCCAATTTGGATGCCTTTATTTCTTTTTTCTTGTCTGATTTCTGTGGCTAGGACTTCCAATACTATGTTAAATAAAAGTGGTGAAAGCAGACATCCTTGTCTTGTTACTGATCTTTGTGGTAAAGCTTTTAGGTTTTGGCTGTTGAGTATGAATCTAGCTGCAGGTTTCTCATATATGGCCTTTATTATGTTGAGATATGCTCCCTCTACTCCCACTTTGCTGAATGTTTTTAACATAAATGGGTGTTGTACCTTACCAAAATTTTTTTCTAAATCTTTTGATGTGATCATGTGATTTTTTAATTTCCTTTTGTTTATGCAATGTATTATGTCTACTGATTTGCAAATATTGTGCCATCCTTGCATCTCTGGGATGAATCCCACTTGATCATGGAGTATAATCTTTTCAATGTATTGCTGGATGCAGTTTGCCAATATTTTGTTGGGAATTTTAGTGTCTATGTTCATAAGTGATATTGGCTTGTAGTTTTCTTTTTTTTGTTGTGTCTGTATCTGGTTTTGGGATTAAGATCATGCTGACTTCATAAAAACAGTTTGAAAGTCTTCCCTTTTGTTAGATTTTTTTGAATAGTCTGTGAAAAATAGGAATTAGCTCTTCCTTAAATGTTTTGTAAAATTCTCCTGTGAAACCATCCTGTCCAGAGCTTTTGTGTGTCGGGAGTTTTTTGACGAATGTTTTGATTTCACCAGCTGTTATTGGGCTGTTTGGCTTTCTGCTTCCTCTTCATTCAGTTTTGGGAGATTATATTTTTGTAGGAATTTGTCCATTTCACCCATATTTTCAAATTTCTTGGCACATAGTTGTTCATAGTAATTTCTTACAATTCTTTGTATTTCTGTGCTATTACTTGTAATTTCTCCTCTTTCATTTCTATTTTTTTTATTTGGGTCCTCTCTCTCTTTTCTTTTTTTTTTTTTGATGAGTCTGTTTAAAGGCTTTTCAGTTTGGTTTATCTTTTCAAAGAACTATCTCCTAGAGTTATTAATCCTTTGAATGTTTCTTTTAGTCTGTATGATGTTTAATTCTACTCTGATCTTGGTTATTATCTTCCTCTTACTCACTCTGGGCTTTGTTTGTTGTCGTTCCTCCAGTTCTTGTAGATGTTAGGTTAGGTTGTATATTTTAAATGTTTCTATCTTTTTTAGGTAGGCCTGTATAACTGTGAACTTCCTCTTAGGACTGCCTTTGCTGTGTCCCATAAGTTTTGGACTTCTGTGTGTTCATTTTCATTTATTTCCAGAAACTTTTAGATTTTTTCCTTGACCTCATTATTAATCCATTCATTTTTAATAGCATGCTAATTAATCTCCACAAATTTGAGTATTTTGAGTTTTTTCCTTGAGGATGGTTTCTAGTTTCAGGCCATTATGATCTTTGAAAATGCTTGATGGGATTTTAATTTTCTTGAATTTGTTGAAGCTTGTTTTGAGTCCTATCATGTGGTCTATCTTTGAAAATATTCCATGTGCATTTGAAAAGAATGTGTATTTTGCTTCTGTGGGATGAAAGGTTCTATATATATTAGTTAGGTGCATTTGATCTAGGGCATTGTTCAATTTGTCAATATCCTTGTTAGTATTTTGTTTGGAAGATCTATTCATTTTTTATAGTGGGATGTTAAAATCCCCTAGTACAAGTGTGTTGCTGTGTATATCTTTCTGGAAGTCCTCCAAGATTTTCCATATATATTCTGGTATTCCTATGTTAGGTGCATATATGTGTTTAATGTTTATGTCTTGTTGGATTCTTCCCTTGAGTATTATGAAGTGTGTTCCGTGTCTGTTTTATAGCCTTTGTTTTGAAGTCTATTTTGTCTGATATAAGTGTTACTACCCCAGCTTTTTTTCCCCCTGTCCATTTGCTTGGAGTATTTTTTTCCAGCCCTTCACTTTCAGTCTGTGAAGGTCTTTTATTCTGAGGTGGGTCTCTTGTAGGCAGCATATGTGTGAGTCATGTTTTCTCCCATCCAAGTACTAACCAGGCCCGACCCTGCTTAGCTTCCGAGATCAGACGAGATCGGGGGCGTTCAGGGTGGTATGGCCGTAGACGTGAGTCATGTTTTCTTATCCATTCAGCTACCCTATGCCTTTTGATTGGAGCATTTAATAATATACATTTAAAGTTATTATTGATAGGTACTTATTCATTACCATTTTACCAGTTTATACCTGTGTTGCACTCTCTCTCACTCTTTTTCTTCTTCTTCTTAAAGCAGTCCCTTTAACATATCTTGCAGTACTGGTTTGGTGGAGGTGTATTATTTTAGCCTTTTTTTAATCTGGAAAATTTCTTATTTCACCTTTGTTTTAATTGAGAGCCATGCTAGGTAAAGTCTTGTTTGTAGGCCTTTGTTTTTTATTTCTTGGAATATTTCTTGCTGTTCTCTTCTGGCTTGGAGAGTTCCCATTGAGAAGTCAGCTGCTAGTCTCATTGGGGCTCCCTTGTATGTTACTTCTTGTTTCTCCCTTGCTGCCTTTAAGATTCTCTCTTTGTCTTGGAATTTTGCCATTTTAATGATGATGTGTCTTGAAGTAGGCCTCTTTGGGTTCCTCTCGATTGTGACTCTCTGTGTTTCCTGGATTTGTGTGACTTTTTCTTTCAAATTAAGGAAGTTTTCCACTATTACTTTTTTCAAATGAGTTTTCTATCCCTTCTTCTCCTTCTGGTATCCCTATTATATGGATATTATTATGTTTCATGTCCTCAAATTCTCTTAACCCTTCTTGATTCTTTTTGAGTCTTTTTTCCTCTTTCTGAGTTTTTTTTTGGCCTGGTCCTCTAGCTCACTGATTTGATTCTTTTCTTCATTTAGCCTGCTTTTGATTCCTTCTACTGAGTTCTTCAATTCAGAAATTGTATTCTTCATTTTCTCTTGGGCCTTGTTGACTGTTTCTATGTCCTTTTTCATGCTGATATTATTTACAGTCAGTTCCTTGTTGTGTCCCTGAAGTTTGTGGTAATTCACAGTGAGCTCACTGAGCTTTTTTATAATTATCATTTTGAACTCAGTGTATGATATAGTTTACTTGCCTCCATTTCATTTAGCATTCTTTCTGAGGATTCCTCCTTTCCTTTTGTTTGGGGGTTGCTTCTTTGTCTTCCCATTATTTGTGAGACTCTTCTTGTTTGCCTCTGCTTCTTAAATTGATCTGTTCTGACTCCCTGAGTTTGTGGTGTGAACTTATGTGAAAGGAGACCTGTGAGATTCAGTAGTGAAGTCTCCTTGATCTCCTGAACTTGATGCTCTTAGGATGCACTTTATGCCATTTATGTTGTTTTTCTGGTTATAATTGGGTTTAGATTATTGTTAGGTCTTTCTTTGGGGGGGAGGTCTTTCCATCCACCTGGTTGACTGAGGGTCTCTCTGCCCACCATGTCTTGTGTGCTTTTGTGCTAGTGCTCCCAGAACAAAACCATAAAGCCCAGGAAACAAACCCACACTCACAAAAATACCCTCCCCCCCCCCAGCAATCCCACTATCACCAGCAAACAGGCTGGAATTAGCAAGGGCATAAAGAGATTGAGATTATTATAAGAAAGGAGAGTTAACATGAGATTACCTACTGAAATAAAAATGATTTTAAGATGGTAGGAGAAGCACCAATAAGAGTTGGGATTTGGAGCAATGCAAAGAGAGATAGGAAAATTTACATCATGAACAAAAAAGGGAATGAAGACTGTAGAATGGAGTATTAGAAGGGAAGCATATGGTATTAGGTTTCAACAGAAATTAATATAAAATAAAATAAAGTGAGAGAAAATAAGGGAGGAAAGAATTAAATAAATAATAACATATAGGAGTCAAATTGGAGAGTAAAATATACCACAGCACTATCAGCAATAAATGAGCTAAAATTAATATAGGTAGTATGGGAATAAGAGGGGAAAAAGAAACAAAGAAAGGCTTAAGAGATATCTAGAGAAATGGGAAGTGATTTTGCAATGATAGAGGGAGTGGGAACACTGAGAGTAAGGAACAAATTCAGGCTAAAACAGGGAAAATGAAAATTTGAGATAAAAGGAAAAATAAAAAACAAAAAAAGTTAGAGAAACAAAGAAAGAAGAATAAAGAAAAATAAAAGGGCAGATGAAAGAGAAATATAAGAAAGACAAAAAGAAAAGAACAGATTAAGATAAGTCAAAATTAAACAATTAAGATAAAAAAGAGTAGGAGGGAGGACCAATAAAATTTGATATTTGAAATTAAAAAATTGGTGAAGATCTAGAGATAAAATTGAAAAATGCAACAACCACTACCATACTCAAACCACCTAGCAAAGATTGTTAAAGGTAGAGAAAGAATGAGGGTATTTTAAAAGTTGGGAGAAAGGATGTGAGATGACCACTGATAAGAAAATTGGTTTTGTGTCTTTGGATGGGGAGAAATAGTAAGAGTGAAAAATGGAAACAACTTGTAACAAGAAAGAAAACAAAATTTAAAATGAAAATAATAAGAGGAAAGGAGAAAGTAAAATGGGTTAAGAAGAGGGAGGAGCAAATAAGTGAATTGAAATAAACCATAGTATAAGATCTAGTGACAATATGCACAAACTTTCTAGACAAGAAATTAATGTTAAAAAGTCATGCAGGAAAGAAAATATCACAAATCATGGAGAAAATCATGGTGAATTTCATCTTGGTAGCCTCTAGTATTTACCACTGTTTTTTACTGTCTGGATCCATCTCTGGTGATGTCAGATGTTGATCCTGTCTGACCTTAGGTGGCCTGCTCTGAGAGCAACAGGGATCTATGGTCTGTGGCTGTCTCCTTCAGTTGTTAATCTAGCTACTCTGCACTCAACAGTCAAGTTTAAGCCCCATAGGACTGGACAGAATTCCTCCTGGGATTGGGACTATTGTTTCTCCTCAAGCTGCTGCTGCTTGGAGAGGAATGGTCTGTCTGAGCAGGATGGCTGCTGCTGTATGGGTAATGATTAAGCATAGGGATCCTGAGGCTACTTTCTTAGTTTTCTCTCCAAAGCCTCCATCCCCAGTCTCTCCTCAGCATCTGTACTCCACTCTCCCACCCCTTTGCCAGGGATCTACTATCTGTGTCTCTCTCCTTCAGTTGTTAATTTACTCACTTGGCACTCAGCAGTCAGGCTTAAGCACCACAGAGCTGGGACAGAGCTGGGTCCCTCTTTGGGTTGGGGTTATTGTTTCCCCTCAGGCTACTGCTGCCTGGATGGGAGTGGTCTACCTGAGCAGGATGGCTGCTGTCATAGGGGTGATGACTCAGCACAGGGATTCCAGTAAATACTCTCTGTCCCCAGTCTCACTTTAGGCATCTCCAGTGCACTCTGCCCCCACCTTTGCTGGAGCCCAGGGTAAGTGGCTACAAATGAAAACGTGTGTTGGCCCTTTAAATGGCTATTTGTGTCTCTAGCCATTCATCTCTGGTGGAAAGCAACCCTGTCACTTTTAGCTGGTAGTTATCTGTGTACTTTTTGGGCTCTGTTGCTCTAGTCTGGGGATTGCATTTTAGGGTTTATACCCCAAATTTCTCAGGGGAATCCAACCTGTTACTTAATTATTCCTTTAGCACTGCTGCCTGTGGGTGCTCAGCCAGCCTTCTTGAGTTTGCATGCCTTACCAGTCATGTTGTGCTGAAGCTGATTCTTCTGTCTGTCCAAGGTTGTAAGTTTTCTCTCTTGCTTTGCTCAATTGTTCTGAGTGAATTCTCTACCATTTAGTTGTAATTCCTTATTGGTCCTAGGAGGATGTTAGTGTGGCTGCCATTCATTCTTCTGCCATCTTGTACCTGTGGATTCTCATTCTTAAACATCTTCTACATTTTCCTTTTTTTATCGTGTTGCTTTTGCTTCAGCATTGAATTCCTCTGCTACACTGAGGACTTTCTGAGGGCAGAGGTGTACTTTACTTACCCACTTAGAGTCAGCAGACGTTATCCAGCACACATTGGGTCCTCAAAATAACAGGAAAATAACAAAAAAATCAAAGTAATGATAAAAAAGAAACACTCAACCAACAAAGGGATTTTGTGCAAAATCTGTTTGTATCAATCAGATGTTTAGAAATCACACCACTCTGAACATCAATTCTTTGTCAATTTTATACTTTGAAAATATCTTTTCCAAGTCAGTGGTTTCTTCTGTAACACAAGAGCTTGCAGAAACACTGGTATAAGTTAATTTGGTTCTATTAGTTTGGCACCCAATGCATGTCTAACTGAAGGACTGATGGCAATAACAAAGTTCTGTTTTCTGCTATCAAAAGCCATGCAGTCCAGGAGCCAGAGGGAGAAAGAAAAAGATTATTTCCTCCTATCTTTTTAACATGTGATCTGACCTAAGGTAAAATTTTTGAGTGCATGAAATGTTTTTGGCAATGTCTCCTTTGCTTGTTACACCTAGTTTGCCTAGTTTTTCATTACTTTGATTTCTCTGTGTACTCGTTTTTCTTTTATATTCCAAAATTATCAATATCTAGTCCTCTCTCTTCTGACCCAAACTCATCCATAAATAACAGAGATGAATCAAATAGTGTGTGCTTATACATTTAGATACTTAACTCAGATGAGTCTCTGATTAGTAGAATTTTAAGCCATGAGATCAAGTGAAAATTGTATGTGTACATGTGTGTTTTATTTTGGGCAGGATTTGGGATATAATCAAGGCAGCCTTGCCTACAATATTGTCCAAAATTCATTTTTCTTAGGTACATCTAAATTTTTAATATTCCATTTTCATTAGTAATTTCATTCAACAAACACTTAAGTGCTCAAATAATGTTTGATAAAAATATTTACCTTCCCTCTCCAAATTCTGAAACTATTGATTCTCTGAGTACTCTATGTGTTTTTTTTTACACAGTGGTTTCCAAAACAAGAAAAGTGTCTGAGAATTGGAGAACTGGCATTAGCAGTTATTTTTGTGAGCCATTTCTATGCCCAATGTTTAGAAGTTGGGGACTACACATAAAAGTCATTTTTTGACAGAAAATTGTCCACCTCTGAATCCATACCTAAAATAACTAGATTTAAAAAAATGCAGCAGGGACAAAGCCTATGTAGTTTTTTGGGAAAGTTGAGAGATTCACAATAGGTATCCATGGATGAGGGGATGGGGCTTTATTCCATTCCCTCATTCATGAAAAGTAGGTGGTGCAGGACAGAGGGACTTCATATAGCCAAAGGGTAGAGAATAGCTCTGATAGTTCATAGGTAAAGTTAAAAAAACCATCTAAAGATTGTTATTTAAAAGCTAGATTTGACTCCATTTAACAGGAACCAATTGTGTGTGTGTGTTTGAGTGTCCCAGAGAAAGAGATGGAGAGGTGGCTTTTCACACTGGTGGAACGTGGCTTACAGCACAGCTGTGAGAAGTGGAGGGGCTGTGAGAAGTGGAGGGGCTGTGAGAAGTGGAGGGGCTGTGAGAAGTGGAGGGGCACAGCACAGTGGCTGTCAGTGCACTTCGCAGGCTCTCACTCTGTGGAAATGGTTTCAAAGGGTCCCTGAGTGCAAAACCCTTTTAATAATAATACTAGTTGGTTGTTATTTCGTATTTCATTAGTATTTAGTATTACATGTGTTGACATTTGCACTGGTGGTACAAAAGCAATGGAAGGTGAAATTGATGCGCCTTGGCACCATCGTGCCAGTGACACCAAAGGGTATCAGGTGTTATATTATTAACAGAAAATCCCAGTTTTGCTTAAGGATGCCCTTGAAGAATCAGTAAAAAGCATGATTAAATTGATCAAATATTTACCCTGGAATACATGTATTTTTAATATTCTGTGTCACAAAATGACAAGTTTGCATAAAAGTATTTCTGTATTCTGTAATACAGTGCTTGTCTGAAGAAAACTTGTGTCATTGTTTGAGTTGCTAGGTGAACTAGTATATTTTTTACATAGAATGCCATTTTTACTTGAAAGATCTACTGGCAAACAAATAATTGTTATTCAGGCTTATATTTGGCTATAATTTTCTCAAAAGTGAACAAATGTTACTGGCTCTTCAAGGAAAACAATTGACACTGTTATCAATGACAAAAATGAAGCTGTCAAGTAAAAATTAGAATTATCGAAAATATGTACTTCCCATGGTGAGTTTTCCCAATTAAGAATTTCTGATGAGGTGGTAGTTATATTAATAGATGTGCTTTTTTGATATTGTATAATGAATAATGTCAGGATTTTCCATATAAGTAATACATTACATTACAAAGTCATATGTTGACAAAAGGTCTATTCAAATTGCAAGAGAAAACAATAGTTTTTACATAAAACAGAGTTTAAAAACATAACTGATATGCTTTTATGTACCAACTTGCGATGCTTTAAGAAACATCTCTTGTTGAGTTTTACTTCTGTTGAGGAATAGAAGTAAATACAGGAAAAAGGAAAAGAGAAAGATGGTTTTCAACTCTAAACTATATGTATATTCTCCTTAAAAATCTATTTAGTCTGACATTATTTTAGTTATTTCCTTATTTTCTTTTATTTTCAACAACATTTTATTTTTATTTGGTTAGTCTGGTAAACCTGACTTTCATCTACTTATATTTTCAAATTTCCGATGTATTTTAATCATCTTATATTGGTTCTGTTTCACAGCTTTTTTTCCCTTTATTATCTTTGACAAATATTTTCCTGATGCTTTCATTGTTTCTTCTGTCAGCTTGTACAGATTCTCTTTTTAATTACTTACTGATTACTGTTACTTTTCAAACAAAGGCCAAAGGTACTCAAGGTCTGAAGCTGGAAACCTCCCACATGAATAGGCCATGATTCTTCTTCAGCCATACAAAGCAATTATGGCTCAAGGATGGCAGATTGTGGGGACGAGTTTGCCCGCAAGTCCCCCCGTCCAACACAGATGAAAGTAACACTACCAGGGCATGATATCCTTGGTGAGGAGAGGTGGCTAATCTCTCAGAGGAGAAAAGCCAGGAGCCTATTCCTCAATGGCTTTTACTGGGGTGTAATACACAGGAATACAGGCAGCGAGGATCAAACAGTAGATAACATTTCAAAGAAATCTGAGGGCTTAGTTTGAGTCAGTGTCTGTCAGGAAAGGGGGTTGCAGAAACTTTGGGAGACATACTCATTTCCTGCTTGGACTCTTATATGAATGAAAGCACTCTTAGCAAAGCAGGCTTCACAGGACTTTGTGAATTCTTTCTTATGTCCAATCACCCCAGATCCCACTCTGTCAAGAGGCTGCACTGCCTCCCCCATCACAGGTTTTCAGGTTTAAGTGGATTATAGCCAGAAAGCACTTCTCCCAGAGGACATGGGGACTTGGGCTATGTCAGAATAGCCGGGGAGTGAGGGTCCATCACTCCCTCTTTGTTGCAGCCCCCTGAGTTCTTCCATGATGGCCTCCCAAGTGATTGTGTCTGGCTTAGGTTGCCCCCCTTCTGAGGGGTCTTACCCATCATGGACTAACCAACCATGCATTGGGGGCAGGGGAATGAAGCAGAGGCAATGTTTGGTACCAGAGACAAGCTTTGTTTCCTTAGTGGCTCACAGTCCGGAGGTTACTCACTCATCCTTAGCCATGGGAGGCAGTTACAATTCCCGAAACCAGGCAGAGCAGTTCCCAACAGCAGATGGTATAAGCAAAGGCAGAACCATTGAAATTAGTGGCCACTGGGGACATTTCAAAAGGTATAGCTGGAGAAGTCCGTGCCCAGCTCTTTTGGGGATGAATCACACAATTTCTTCCTTGGTTACAATATCACTGGGGGCAAACAAGGTTTTCTCTCTTCTTTAAATGCATTGGAAAATTTGTTAATTATTTATAAATGTATATATTCTATAAAACTGAAACCCTTCCATATATATATATATTTAATAGGCTAACTTTATTTTTATTCTTATTAAGCTTTCATTTTTATTGTATCTTTTCCATGATCATTTAGCCTCCTATGCCCTCCTCTCCCACAATCACTGCATGGTTGTCCATATCCATGAATTCTTTTTCATTTTTGCTCAATTCCTCCCTCCCCAACCTCCCCCCCTCTCTTACCTGTCTAAGAAACTAACTTTTAATACATGATTTGCATTTTTTCAAGGGTAAGTTGAATTATCTTAGGGTTTTATATTTTTAGCACTTCTAAAGTTTTCAGCACCAGAATTTGTTTTGGCTTGTTCAACCATCAGTATGCTTTTGAACTTGAAGGTATTATAGGAGGAGATTATGTATTAATCAGTACCACAACATTGTATGGGAAGAGGTATTATAAGTATGCTTGAAAGGATTTAAACTCAAATAATTCCATTATTTGCAGGCTGATTTTAAGGTTTCCAATCTCAAAATGCTATAAACATCAAGCACTTTCTGTGATGCAGGTCCAACCTCCTCATCCTAGAATTGTGAGTACACAATTGCATTCTAGGGGCAAATAAAAATATTTTTGGATTGCCCACTCAGAGTTGAAACTAGCTTTTCGAATGGTCATGTGATTGATAATACTATTGAAATTAAGTATTCCTTCCCTAAATACTCTGAAGCCGAGATTTTGTTTCTGAGATTAAGTAACCAAAATACACCCAAATAGATCTGAAAATGCCTGTAATAGCCACCAAAGTTTCACTGAAAAATTGGAGTTAAGTGTTTCTTATTCAATAGGGAGGACCAAAAAAATTTTTTTGGCAGATTTTGCTTTAGCTCATCAGCTGGAGAACCTGATGTCTGTGCCAGAGAAATATTTAAATATGTATTTGATTAAATAGAGATGAAAACTTTATTGCTGATATGACTTTTCTTTCCATTTCTAACTTCTTTCATTTCATGCTCACTGAATCAAGCCTAACTAAGACCTCCATGACTTCCAATAGGACAGTGACCCTCTGCTTCTAAAAGAATCCTGCTAGTTCTGTGAGTTCTCTATGAGTTTAAGACAGTAGCCACAGGTTTACCTTCTATTATCCTATGGCATGTATGGGGGCGGTGCCAGGGCTTGGCCATGGATGAATATGTGCAGAGTCAGTCCCTTCATGACCAACAAGAAAAATCCATCCTGTCAAAAATGCATGTGCCGCTGCTTTATCACCATGATTACACTGAGCTTTTGCTTTAGAGAACCCTGGGTTTTAAATTGAAAGTCAAATATAATTTACCACTAGAAGCATGAAGTGAGTGACTACAAAGCTACTAGCAGGGCCCAGCATGGCAAATCGATATCTCTGTGATAATGAGCCTCAGCAGTTGGCGAGTCACTGAGCCTCAGTCCAGGTGGTGGAAGAGGAGTGGGTAGCCCAGGGCAAGTGCAAGGGCCACCTGTTCTGGAATGGTTCAAATGGTGTGATGGCAAAAGCAGGCAGACACCGTTTAGTTTGTTTGTTGTTGGGGAGCAGCAGCATTATTTTAGCTCCTATGTAAAATCAAAGGGTGCAGCAGAAGAGAAACCAAGTTTGCACTGAGAAACAGTGAGTGCTTTGGGGATAGAAAGTAATATTTACTGAGTGTGTAACTTTTGCCTAGAACTGTAATAGGTACTCTGCACAATATATTTTCTTATTTAATACTCACAACACATTTTATTATTCATATTTTGCAAATGAGGAAACCGAAACCTTGAAAAACTATGCGACTCACAGAAAGTCACACATTTAGAGCAAAGTGAGAGAAATTAACTTTCACTGAGCCTCCTCTTTGTGGTTCCATGTTGTTTCCTGTGCCTGGTGCATGCATATGTGATATGTGGAGGTTGGTATTAGTATCGTGTTTTGCAGTCTCAGAGAAGATAACTATACTACCCTAAGGTGAAAGAGGATACTCAATGGTAGAATTAGGCTTTGAACTCAACTTTTCCTAATAGCAAAGCCCATAGTCCTTTTCCTACCTCATATTTAAGAAGGTGATTTGGTAAGCTAAGGATAAACTAATTTTCAGAGAGACTTCCACACTTTAAAGAGTCCCGGGAATCTTTATTTTCTCTCCTGTTACTTGCTGCTTAACACTTTCTGGTCATTCCTTTAGGACTGCCTCACCTGATGCATCAGGCTTTTATAGTATGCTTTATTGGACCCTAATATTTATAGTGAAGAGTTATACAGCAAACTCTACTCAATTTTTCCTCAAGTCACCTCAGAAGGGAGGCTGAAGCATATTTTGCCAATTTTTGCTTACTCGCTATATCCAGTCCCCTCTGGCAACTGACAAATTTATATAGCATGAATGCAGAGTTCACCTACTAGATGTTCAAAGAGGATTTGCAGTCACATGATCAGATGGGGTGTCAATGTCTCCTGGGTGAGACATTGACAAGGCTTGGTTTTCTGTTAGTAAGGCTGAGTGTGTTCTGCTTGGTGTGTGCCTTTCAGGAGACTGTGTGGGAACACTGCACATAAACACAAATCCTCTCTAATTTTGGTAGCATTGCAGTGGAATTTGCCTGAGTGTTGAGAGCTATGGAGTTATATTGCATGCATGGTTGCTGATAATATAGCAGAGTTTTTTCTCCTAGGGGTGTTAAAAATGTATCTAATGACAGCAAAGCTCCAGTAATAAAAGTAGTAAAACAGGTGAACATTAACATTGGCTGTCCCCTTACTCAGTTTTCACCAAACATGGACTTCAGTGACCAAGTACTCAGATATTCCTCTATAAGCCCCTAGGATGAGAGTTTGGGAAGCAGAAAGCCCCATACAATGGAGTCAGAGATCCCTGGGTTTAACTTGGACTTACAGACATCCTGAATTGGTTGAATTTGAATAACATAATAACTCCTCTAAAATGCCATTCCTCATCTGCAAAAAAGATATTCTTATCCATTTCTCAAAGGCTGAGAATTAACATAATGCATCAAATGTGGAAACAGCTAGTGGAAAGACAACACATATTAAAGTCTTGATAAAAGCTTCTGTTTGATGAAAGCTTCCCTTGTTAACTGTGTTATCTTAGACAAGTTACTTAACCTGTCTGAGTTTTGGCTTCCTCTTCTGTAACACTGCAAAAATAATACCTAATTTACAGGGTATTTATGCAGATTAAATGGCATGACACAGCACCTGGCATAGAAGGCACCCCTTCACAGCAGCTTTGGCTGCTACGAAGCCTTCCCAGGTTACGGTGGAAAAGACTCAGGTACTGTCAGGCCAACTGTGCCATGGTGGTTGTGCTGGACAGAATCTGTTTATACCTGATTCTGGTGAAATTGTTAATAGCTCATTCATTACTCTAAAGAACTTCCTAATAAATTCTATGGTAACTCTAAATATAACTAACATGTGGAGAGGAGGCTGGACTGTTGAAAAGGAGAGAACCTAATAACAATCCCTTACCCATAGCTATGTTTGTCTAATTCTTTCAGTGAAGTAGTTTGCTATTAATAGTTAGGTATTATTAGGTTATTGCCTATTTTTAAGCAAATTACTGCATGTGAGTCAGACACTAATTACACAGAAAATATATGAGCAGATTTTTGGTGAGGAAACTTGTCATTCTTCTTGCAAATTTTTGACCAATTAAGCATCAATTTTTCAATAGCACAGGGCTCTCATGCTGCCCTTTGCCTGCCCCAAATCATCTTGTACAGTTAACTCTGAGGGGTGGCCCATTAAGGGCCCTGGCTGCCTGTTAAGCTTCCTGCACATGCTGGCAATCTTAAGAAAGTTGGACTTCTCCTCACTCAGCACCTCACTCCCAGCAGCATTACCTCATCTGACTTTTGCTTCTGTCATTTTCCTGCTCTGCCAAACAACCTTTGAACAGAGATAGCTATGATGGCTAATTTATGCCTCATGACCTCAGCAAGCTCTGCCGGCTCATTCAGTGCCCATACACACAGGAATTAAGAATCTTTGCCTCATATGGTATTTGTCTTTCAGCACCTGGCCTATTTCACTCAGAAGCTAAACAACAAAACAAACAAGTAAGCAGAAAAAAAAAACACCCAAAAAACAAAGACACTGAAATAGAGAACAAGGGGATAGTGACCAGAGGGGAGAAGGAAGGGAAGTTAAGGGGAAAAAGGGGGAGGGATTTGGAGGAACAAATAGGAAGGACACAGGGACGAGAACTAAGGGTGGGGAGGAAATGGGAGGGAGGTGGGGAGCAAGGGGCAGGGGAGGCTGGGATGGGAAAAATAGACAAAAAACTGTACTTGAAAAATAACTAAATAAAATTAAAAAAAAAATCTTTGCCTCAAGACTGGGGTGAAGATATGGAGGAATATATTCCCGAGTCTTCTTTTGGCACTCCCCACCGTCCCCAGTGTGGCCTCCCACTACGTCACACCAGCGTCTTCTTTGTCCATCTGGGGACGAGCAAGTGATAAGCAAATGAGAAACAAAACGGTGCCTTTTCTGCCCTTGGGAAGTGCCAAACTTTGAGGAAGACCCTGCAGGCAAATCTTAGGAGAACTAGAAGCCTCAAGAGGAGCAGATAACTTGCTTTAATTTTTCATAAACCGTGGCCCTCTGTCTTTCTTTTTCAATTTCCTTTAAACTTCCTCCTGTAGAAAGAAAAGAAATTAATTATCCTGGGGCCAATTTTTATTTCTAGTGATTATTTCCTCATATCTGTGATGTAGCTTTTGATCCAACCGGACCCTTTGCAGTTTCCTTCATAGTCACTGAGTGGAGTTGTAGGGGAAGAGAAAGGCAAACCATTAGTTCACGCAATTTCCTTGAGTAAATATTGTCAGATCACTCTGTTACCCAGCAAGTGGCCTTTAAAAATTTTTCCTTTAACACAGTAGAGATTACAGTTGGTAAATTAAAATACATTAAAAATATTTTAAAAAATTAAACAACATATAAGATGTAAGTACATTAAAAAGCAGAATTTGTAGAGGTCCAGATAATAAATATTTTAGACTTTGGAGGCCACATACACCACTATTGCATTGTTTCCTCTTCATTTTTCATCTTCCTCCTTCTTAACAAAGCTTTAAAAACGTAAAAAAAAACACTCTCTGGCCACATGAGGGGAGACACTCAAAAACCTGGAATTATCTTTAGAGGGTAGGCCCTTTACAGTACAGGATTCCCCTTCTAGATGAGTGTTCTAGGAACCCATCTGTATCAGTGTACCAGCTGGTGTTGTGATAGTCTGAGTTTAGCTTTAGTGAACTTTTTTTAAGAGTCTTTTAATGCACAGGTGGCAAACACAAGGTCCGTGGGCCAAATCCGGCCCTCCACCTTGTTTTATCTGGCCAGGCGTCTTGTTTCTACCCACAGGCAGCACCAAGTTCCTTGCCCTAGTTAAGGAGTAGTTGCATTTATACAGTTCTAAAATTACATTCGGCCCTTTGAAGGCAACTGTGAGGCTAATGTAGTGCCCCCCCCACCCCGTAAAAATGAGTTTGACACTCCTGTTTTAGTGCATTTGCCCATTTCATTGTGGGTGTTTTATGAGTGCACCTGTGGACACCATGCTGAGCTCAGCAGTTTTTCACCAAAAATATCATGATCCCCACACCCTACCCTCCCTATTCACCCTATCTCACCCCAAAAAACTTTTTTGTTTGTTTCCTCAGATGAAAAAAGTCCTCAAAGGGAAACATTTCGTCAATGTGGAAGAGGTGAAACAAAAAACAGCAAAATCACAAAAAGACATCAAAATTGATGAGATTAAAAACTGTTATGAGCAGTGGAAAAAGTCTTGACAGGTGTATTGCATCAAATGGAGAATAATTTGAAGGTAACTGAATAAATGTAAGAATAAATACACAATTTTTAATAAATAAACTCCATGTTTTTGCCACCCCCATACATAAGTGTCCTGCTGGTCAGTATTGACAAATGGACTGTGGTTGGTGGATCCCTAGTGAAGGATAATCATATAGTATAATATAGTTATATAGTATCCACCACCCAGTTTAAGAAATAGAACGTTACCAATAATGTTGAAGTTCACTCTATGTCAGTCCTTACTGTATCCTTTTTCTTTCCTCAATGAGTTAATCACTAAATTCCTTATCATTCCTTTGCTTTTTTTCTTGGTAGTTTACATTTTATGAATGTGTCCTTTAACAATATAGATTTTTTTCTAATGTATGACATTGCATACATATTCATTGCATGAATATACCACAATTTATTTATGTGTTTTGCTCTTGAAGGACATGTCAATTGTTCAAGCCTTTACTTTTATAGAAAACACTATTTTGTACATTCTTGTCAGTATTCCCAGTCTATAACTTGTACTAAGTCTCTGTATTTTTTTTATTGTTAATCAAGACAGAAAGGAGGCATGGCAGAGAGAACATATGACATTGACATTACATGTGATCTTCTCAGAGACCTCAAGTTCAAACCCCAATTGACACATTTCCTTTATGGGGCAGCCCTTATTGATGACCTACCTTCTGAAATATTTCCATGTTTATCTTTATAGTCCAGTGTCAAGTAGAAATCCATGCATACCTGCCACAGGTCCAGAAAATGGTAATTCCCCACCTTCAGCCTTATAACCAGCTTTTCAGTTTTCATTACCTGTACTAGGATATGCCTTTTCCCCAGGTAACAGGGAATGGGAATATTTACTTCCTCCCAGAAACATATTACTCTCCTATATGACATGTGGATAATTTTGGTTTGGCTCTTAGAGTACAAATAAGTGATCTTTCAGAAAATAACTATTCAAATTTAGATACTGATATATTTGGCTTTAAATAACATGCAAGTTTTATGCTATTATAAATCGGTCTGAATTGAGCTGTGAACAAATTCATTGTAATCTATTTCCATGTTACATTTTTCCCTGAAACATGAAATAAAAATTCACAAACACATGACTATTCTTTTTTTATGTGTTTCTACTTCTGTTTTCAATTGTTTTAATTGTCAGAGTTACATGTTTTAATATTAGGCAGAACAAGTCCCTTCTTTCTCAATGTTTTTTTAAAAATGTGGTCTCATATATGTTTTGAGATAAACTTCAGTATGTTATTTTGCTTTCAAAGCCCATTACTATTTATATTTAACTGAATTTATAAATTTATTATAATCCTATAATTTTTTCTGACCTTTCCATTTTTTCTCCTTGATGGATCTGTGTTTTATGTCTAGAGAATTGAAGAATTGTCCAGGCCAGGAGATGTTTTCCATGCTTCAAATTATAGGTCTGTCAGACTGAGACTGAGGATTGCCTGGTTGAAAGGTCTGATGGTCAATACCCAGTGCTGCTGCCCAACATGGGTGGACTCTGACCCTCTATTTTACTGGACTCAGAGGGGTCAGGCTGATGCAATGAGTTACTTTTCAATAACTATTCATTTTAATTTTTTTTACCCCAGATGCCTGGATATGGGTGACCTTTGGTCTGGGTGACTTTGACATCTAAATCTCAACACAGAGTAAAAGCATATTGGGTTAACTTTTTGTTGTTTTAATCCAATATTAAAGTATGCCTGTGTTGGTTCTTCCTCTAGGAGCCAAGACTAGTATCATGTAGAGTCTGTTCAGTCCAAGTCAATACCACTCCATGTCATCTCATGTTACATCATTGCAGCAACATTTGTTGCATGGGAAGTTAGGGAAGGCAAGTGGGAGTATTTGCGATCCAAACCCTGGAATATGGCAGTCATGTAGAGAAATCCTTTTCTTTAAAAACTGGAAAGTGGAGTTTCTACTTACTTCAGTTCATGCTCATGCTTACCTTTCATGCATTTTACATTTTGAAGGTAACTATTGTCATGAACTGAAATTCTATTCTATATCAAAATAATAATTTAGAAAAACGTGAATTAAATAAAGGCTCATTTTCTAAATTTAGTTTTCAACTGTAAGATTTTTTTATTATTAACACTTGAATATCTCTTTTGGATTTCTTCTCACCTAATATTGCCAGCGGTACAAACCTGCAATACACCAAGGCAATGAGAAAATAGGCCAGTGCCTGATATTATAGCGACTGCAAATGAAATATCTTCCAGTGCAAATGTTTATTAACATTTAAAAATAAATAGATCCATTTACACTTAGACTACAGAGTAAACAACTGCTGAGCAGAACTAACTGTCATTCCCAATCTTTCCCCCTCTTTTGCATTTGCTGAAGTTCTTTATTATCAGCAGCACACTAAAAATTCTCACATAAATGCACCAATAAAATCCCATCTTTAACTCCAAACCTCACAACCCATTTCCCTTGTGTTCATGTAACACTTAGGGGCTAATTTGCAGTAAATCGTGGAAAGGAAAGGTGATAGTCCATTTAGCAGTCAGCTAGTTGCTAATTAGTATCCAACTAAAGTGCATCAAAATTTGAGAATTCCCAATTGAACACTTTGAAAGATAAACATTTCACTAATTTAACTTGGCTGTAGGTTGAGCCCTGACTGAGTTCTTTCACAGCAAGATGAGTCATGTTTCATCCTTTTCCAGCATTGAGTCTTAGCTCAGAGCCAAAAAAAATCCCTAAGCATCTCATTGTTTGGTTTCTTCTACATGGGGTACAAACTTATGAGGCTGTAGGCTGTGGGTCATCACACTCTTGACACAAGAATTAGAAAAGTACTATGTTCCTTCTTGATACAATGTACATGTTTAAAAAAACATGGGGAGATAGAGGAAGATATAAACATCAGAGAGACAATCGTTCCAATAAGTGAATTGTGGAAGTGGCAATTTGCTTTTATGAGATGCTGAACTTGGCTTGGTCTTTCCAGAGATAATTATGCACTTTTTCATACATTGGTGCATTTAGTCTGGAGACTGAACCTGCCATTGGAACTAGGTACAGCAATATTTCTGAAGAATTATAGAGCTTGACAAGACCTGGAAGTCATTTTATTCTAAAAACTTGAATTAGTGCTTTTTTCGTTATGCCAAAAAATATGGGGTAACAAACATTTTTCAAAGGGGCTACAAACAGTAACAACCTGTGACAGAGGTGGTGGTGTGCCTGGGAGCCTGGAAATGCATCAGTCGCATAGTTTGCCTCTGAATCCCATGCTCTTTTCATCATCGCACACTGAACTTTTGAATTCTTAGTGTAATTCTTAGTGTAAAAAAACCTGGGGCTGGGGGCCCTTGTTATTAAGGCAATGGGCAGCTGTTGGTTTGTCCTGGGCTAATCCTTGAACTGGTGCCCAAAGTCCCCTTTTCTCTGACTTCCCAGTGAGCTAAGGCCACTCATCCTAGGCTCTCCTCTTGCTTCTTCTGTGCTAAGCCCTTCCTTGTTTCACTGTCCCCAGCTTTAATAAATGCATTTTCATGGTCAAAAAAAAAGAAACCCAAAAGTACTAATGGTCTCTCGGAAGAAAATAGTGTTGTCCTAATTTTTTAAAAAAGAAAAGGGAAATAGGTCAAAAAGAATCTTCTAAAATCATTGACTAGCAACCATTCAAAGGTTTTTGAGAAAGGTATGGAAAAGGTACAGATGGAGCTAGCTTTAATGAGGTTAAAGTGACTGTGCAAACTTCATTTGCTGGAAATATAGTATCTGATCTGAGAAATGTGCATTACTCTTATAGCTATGGACCTTTCATACCACAGCTGCTGTGGCAACATGGTGGGTGAGGCAGAGAAGGCAGGGCTTTTTGGAGAGTTAACAAAATCAACGTGTATTTTAGAAGAGTTGGACTGAATTTCTTAGGCTTCTCAGGGTTGCTAGAATAGGTACCTGGGGAAGAAAGATGTAGAAAATGTAAGAAGCAAACTCTTTGAAGTCTGAGAAAAGCAATGAACTTTGTACCTTGGTTAGATTTTTACTTCCTAATTTTGCCTTTGGGTAGCTTTGGAAAGGAGGAAAAGCAAAAAATAGGCTCTGAGAATCAGCTGGATTTAAATATATGTGCACAAAACTTCTCCTTCCTTGATCATGTCCTTTTCCCTCAGAAAAGATTTCTCTAGATCTGAGAATCAGGATATTTTGATTCTATAGCACTCTGTTGAAATGAAATCAACTCCTTTACTTCTTGTGGCTATGCTTTTTATTTATTTATTTTTGTTTATTTATCTGTTTATTTAAATCAATTTAATTAATTCCTAAAATGCAAAAGTTTTGGGTTTTTAAAAATATTTTATTGTTGTTCAATTATAGTTGCTGCATATCCCACCCCAGACAAACCCACCTCCCTCCCTTGCTTCCACCCTCACCCTTGGTTTTGTCCATGTGTCCTTTATAGTAGTTCCTGAAAACCCTTCCCCTCATTGTCCCCTCCCCCCTTTCCTCTGACTATTGTTAAATTGTTCTTAATTTTAATGTCTCTGGTTATATTTAGTTTTATTTTTTTGTTGATTATGTTCCAGTTAAAGGTGAGATCATATGGTATTTGCCACTCCCTGTCTGGCTTATTTCATTTAGCATAATGCTCTCCAGTCCCATCCATGTTGTTGCAAAGGGTAGGAGCTCCTTCTTTCTCTTTGCTGCATAGTATTCCCTTGTGTAAATGTACCATAGTTTTTTGATCCATTCATTTATTGATGGGCACTTAGGTTGCTTCCAGCACTTGGCTATTGTCAGTTGTGCTGCTATGAACATTGGGGTGCATAGGTTCTTTTACATTGGTGTCTCAGGGTTCTTAGGGTATAATACCAGCAGTGGAATTTCTGGGTCAAAAGGCAAATCCATTTTTAGTTTTCTGAGGAAATTGCATGCTGTTTTCCACAGTGGCTAATGAATGGCTTCAACTACTTTATTCAGTTATATACTGCGGTGATTGTAATTCTGAGTTCTTATTAGAATACTCTACTCCACAAAGGACAAGGCAGGTTTCTACCACAGTGTGTGGAACATGGTTGTTACTCAAGGAAAAACGAACAGCTGAATGAATGAATGAGTGACCATTTTTTTGTGGGATTTAATTACCTTTTGTATGTTTCTCATATGCTGGCTAAGCACAATGAATTGTATAAAATGGATCTGGGGTAATTGTTGATTGAATAATTCCTGAAACCAAATTAATTGTGTGTAATTTTAGAAATATCTATGAGTAGTGATAACTACTGGACTTACCCTTGAACATAACCTTTACCACGTAGGCCCCTATTTTGTCATGTTGTAAGTTTCAAACAATTATCCATGCACTAGTTCAATCTGGGAACCATAAAGGTGAAAGGGAATGTCAAGGCGAGTGACAGATTCAACATGGAAAAGTGAATAGAGCTCAAGCTTGATGCCACCAGCTAGATGGGGGACCCTGTGAAGTCTATGTCATGTGGCTGCTTTCACATTACTCCTTCAAAAGTTACATGGTTTTCACCAATCTGCCTTACTCTGTGGTTTTAAATTGACTGTTTAGAGTTTTAATCCATTATACTGGCTCTGATTTCCTGTTGCTAAGTTTAGATCTTTAATACCTTGTAGAGCCCTCCTCAGTTATTTCTGGAGGTTTCAGGGAATGTCTCTTTTGCTTTTGAACAATTCTACGAGCTTCCATATAGCATCTGTTATGGATTGCTTTTTCTCTTGTGTACCACTCCTGTTTTTGTAGGGTATCATCTTGTCCAATGGGAGCATGCTTATATTTTTAGATGAATCAAAATAATCTTTTGAAAGTTTACACGTTTGCTGAGTATAAGCCGATATTCAAAAATGTATTATTATATGCACTAAACCATTAGGTGATAAAAACACCATTTAAAATAGTATTAAAATAGCAAATGACTAAGAATCAATTTAACAAATGATGTGAAAGATCTCAATGAAAGAAACATTAATGGAAAAATTAAAAGTTCTAAATAACTGGAGCTGTATGTTATGTTCATAGATGGGAAGATTCTTTACTGTAAAGATATTATTTTTTTTCCAAATTTATGCCTAGATTTAATGTAATGCTAATAAAAATATAAGCAGATTTGCTGTGTGTGTGTGTGTGTGTCTGAGAGGAAGAGAGAGAAGATGAGCAGGATGGTTCTACAATGTATATGAAAATCCGAAGAGCTAAGTATAATCAAGACATTCTTAAAGCAGAAAAAAGTGGGGGAAGACTTCCAATATCAATGCTCACTTTAAAGGTATGGCAATTAAGATAGTGCTGTTTTGGCACAGCAAAGACAAATAAGCCATTGAAAGAGAACAAAAAATTAAATCTATGGGGATTTCAGTTATGACAAAGGTGAAGATAGGTGGGAAAATGTGGGAAAGAATGGACTTAACTAATGGACATTAAAAAATTAAACTTGACCTTTGTTTTAATTAAAAAGAAAAGTTATTTCAGGTAGAGTGTAGACTTCAACATGAAAGGAAAAACAATGAAACTTTTAGAAGATAGTAATACATCATTTTTGTAGGAAAACATCTTCGTTGCTACAAGATAGGATAAACAAGTTTTAAACAGGGTAATCATTTGCAAAAAGATTGATACATATGACTAAGTACTTCTACTTTTTTAAAAGACACCATTAAAATGGTTAAAAGTTAAATTAAAGCCCTTACCAGTGTGGCTCATTTGGTTGGGCATTATCCAGCAAAGGAAAAGGTCTCTGGTTCAATCCCCAGTCAGGGCACATGCCTGGGTTGCCCATTCTGTCTCTGGCCAGGGAGCTTACAAGAAGCAACCAAATGTTTCTCTTTCACATTGATGCTTCTGTTCCCCTCTCTTTCTTGCTCTTTTTCCCTCTCTCTAGAAATGAAAGAATGAAAAGAAGTTAAAGAGGGTGAGAACACATTTGTAATTACTTTTAGTTGTAGTATATAAATTCATATGAATTTATAAAAATGGATGAGACTTAAACAAGCATTTCAAAAATATGACATCTTAATACCTAGTGCATATCTGAAAAGATGTCAACCTTTTTATTAATTAGGGAAATGAAAAATGACATACTATTGTACATCTACCTGAATATCTACAAAGAAAGAAGACAATACTAAGTTTATTAAGAATGTGAGGCAACAGGAGCTCCCCAACACTGCTGATGTAAATTGGTACAGTCCTTCAGAGGACAGGTTTCTGTTATTCACTTGGGTTGAAGAGGCACTTTATGAAGCACCCAGTTCTACCACTAACAGAAGCTCATGCCCATGTTCCTCAAAAGACGTGCATAAAAATGCTCATAGCACATTATTCATGCTACTTCTAGTCCAAAGCCCATCAACAGCAGAAAATATGAAAAAATTGTGATATAGTCTTGCAACATAATGTGATAACAAGAAAATGAACAAACTACATCACAGACTGAAACATAACATTATAAACAGAACTTTCTATTGGATGAAAGAAGGCAGATATTTCATTTGTCCATTTATATCCAGTTCAGAAACAAACACCGCTAAACTATAATGTTTGGGAATGCATGCTTTTGTGTAAACTCTACAAAGTAAAGTAGGAAAGGAATTGCCAAAAGTAGTACTAAATGTTGTTGGGGGGCAAGTGGCTCTGAGGCAGGAGTATGCAATACCCTCCTGAGGTCATGGCAATCTTCTACTCTTTGACCTTTGCAGAGTTATAGAGAAATTTTTCTGCTTCTATACCTTTCTGTAAGGATGTAGAATATCACAAAAAAAGTTTTTTTTCTTTTTTTAAAAAAACTGTATGTAAAGCTCCAGAAACCCTCATAGGTGCTGCTTACACAGTGGCTACTTAATAAGCATTCTATCTCCCCCTTCTTTCCCTGTATAGCCCTGCACACCTAATCTTACAAAGCAATGAATAAGCTTGATGTGAATGCACAACACAGATACACAGTCCCAGTAGAACAGCTATGTGGAGCATTAGCAGATTATTCCTGCCTTGTCTGATTGTCTCTTACACCAGCACTGCAGTTGTCACACTAGTGACTGTGCATTTCAGAGTCACATGTGCTAAGTCACCAAAACACATGTGTTAAGTCACTTTTTGCTAAGCCATGATGAGAATATGATGAGAATATAATGAGAATGCTCAGTGGTCAATCGCTGTCAAAATTTCTCACCTCTTCCCTGTGGTGAGGTGCTTTAGTTTAGCAACTGCATGTGGGGATTGCATTTAAATTACATAAGGTATGGAATTGGATATCTCCTAAAAGCAGTCTCCTTTTTTTCACACTCTTCTTCAGGCATACCTGCATGTTTTTACTTCAAAGAGAGGGATGTCCTCCTAAGGGGAAGAAAGCTTTGGAAATGCTTTAGCTCTGAGTGTACAGTGTACTTCAGGATGCCTTCAGCTTGCCTCTTCCCAGACTTTAGTCATGTCTTGGTAATAGCTCTTTTAAGTCATTAGCCACTAATTTCACATTTTAGCAGCAAAAGCAAATACAGTATATCAGGTGTGTGGAGAGCAAAAGGTCAAAGGAAGCAGTGGAGGAGAGGACATGAAAAGTTGAGGCCTATGGTTATTTTTGATAATGTGGCCTCTTTAATATAACATACACTGAATTCCTCCAGTTATTGAACTGCTCGTTATAGGTGGCTGAGCTTTTCATGAAACAATTTGAATTACACTTTAAAATATAAATTGCCTGAGAATCCTGTCATGCTGACAAACTTATACTGTTCTGTAGATAGGGAGGCCAGAGCCTTTTCTGAAAGCAAGTTTGGTTGAGAAGTGAGGGAGGACAGCTAATAGTATTTGTGGCTAAAGCAGAAAAGAAATAGTTTGGATGCCCCCAATAAATTTTAACATTTAATGATCATACTAAGGCCTAACTTTGTTATTATTAATTTTTATTGCCCTTCACCCCCAAAATACTGGAAGTACATGAAGTCAATGTCAGTTAGCTCAGAATTAAATCAAGAATTTGGGACAATGATTGGTGACTTGGAATAACAGAGACCTATTGGATGGAATCAGATTTAGACTTATGTTTAGAAGTCTTATTTTTTAAAAAATACTGTATAGAGAGGTAAAAGAACAAGCTCCCATCTGTATTTTTCCATTCAATGCAGTATATTTTGCTAAGTATTTGTCAAGCACCTGCTGTGGGACAGATACTCACTAGTACTTTTTGCAAGGACTTCTGGATTGGGTGGGTGAGTCTGAGTCACTGCACTGCTTCAGTAATCATTGTGCATGGGGTACCCAGAGCCTGGGAGACTGTGCAGTACTAGACACCACAGGCCTGTGGGAGTTTGGATGAAGATTGTTGGAAACCATAGAGGGGGCTGTACTCTCCCCAAAGTGAATCTGCAGGGCTAGCTCCCAATTTAGACACATAGCTCATTCATTTCAGGATGTTGGGTATAGCTTGCCAGGCACTGAACAACACCATCTCCCTCCTGTTCCCTGGCCCCAGAGCCATCTACAACTGGTGAAAAATGACCCACTGAAGCTGGTGAACATTTCCCACCGTCTTCCTCTGCCTTCACACAGCTGTGACAGACGGTGTCTCAGCAGGGCCCTGCTGCTCATCTGTGAGTGGGAGTGCCATCACCACGGTCTTGACTGTAGGTCTGGGGCTCAGCTTTTGTTTGTTCCAACCACCTCTCACTCCTCCTCAGAACTACATCCCATTGGAACTTGGCAACAAAAGTTGCTGGCTAAAGGACTGGAGAATCTTTTCCTATCAATGTTACAAATCTAAAGGGGACTTCTGGGATCACTTTTCCAAGTTGACCTTTGCAGTTAAGAGAGAGGGAATATAAAGCACTGACTTTAAGTCTAGGGCCCAAGTCCCTGGTTAGTGCTATTTCCCTTCTGGGCACATTCCTCATGTTATTAGGTCATGTATTTACTGGTTACCTGTGAAGTTTGCTGGGAAAAAGGTACTTACTTTTTGGAAATTTTCTGCTTAGTCCTTAGTTCCAGGAGTTACTCATGTTGGTTTTATTGGTGGCCTTTGATCTGGTGTGTTAAAAATGGTCTTAGGCTTTTTAGCGGTATATGCTGATGCATGCTGTGTTTCTACCAGACCATCTTACCCATGGCAAGTAGGGAGGCCATATTTTGTACTGGAGAGGGTTTTGGGTTTCAAGGCCTTACTTAATTAAAGTGGAGTTCTGATTTCCCTTTTACAAATTGTATATCTTTAATTGTCTTTGAAAGACCAATTTTTAAAAATTTTTATAAAGCCTCATTTATTATTTTAATAATTTACATATTTTTGTGTCCTGTGTTAGAAATCTTTGCATAACCCAAAATCACAGACAATTAAAACCTTTTTATTCTAGAGGTTTAATAGTCTTAGCTTTCAAGGTTAGGTCTGTTTTTTTTTGGATTTAATTTTTGTATGTTTTGAGGTAAGGATAGAAGTTTCTTTTTCCTATAGATATCCAATTGTTCCAGGGTTATCTGTAAACAAGACACCTTCTCCTCATTGAATTACCTTATTACCTTTCTTGAAATCAATTAACCATAATGTTGGATTTATTTTTGGACTCTACTCATGCCAGTGCCACACCATTAAGTTTAGTGTGGCTTTGTTGTAAGTCTTGAAAGGAAGTAGTCTGTGTACTCCAACTTTATTTTTGACTTCATGATTCCTTTTGGATATTCTAGGTCATTTTTCTTATTCATATAGATTTTAAAATTAATGGGTTAATTTCTTTAACAAAGACCCTTAGGATATTATTGAGAATGTTACATATATATATATTTTGTGGATAATTGCCATCTTATTAACACTAGTCTTTTAATTCATGAGGATAGTATAATGTTCACTTTATTTAAGTCTTCTTTAATTTTATTCTGTGATGTTTTGGACTTTTCAGTGCTCAGTGCTTGCAAATGTTTTTGTTAAATTTATTCAAAAGTATTTTAATGCTATTTGAGTACACTTAAATTTTTAAAATAATTTATTGATTATGCCATTACAGTTTTCCCATTTCCCCCTTCATTTCCTTCCACCCTGCACACTCCCTCCCACCCACATTCCCCCATTTAGTTTATGTCCATGAGTCATAAGTTCTTTAGCTTCTACATTTCCCACACTACTTTTGCCTTCCTCCTGTCTATTTTCTCCCCAACATCTATGCTATTTATTCTCTGTACCTTCTTCCCCCTTCTCCTCCTTCCACTCCCCTGTTGCTAACCCTCCATGTGATCTTCATTTCCATGGTTCTGATCCTGATCTAGCTGTCTACTTAGTTTCCTTTTGTTTTAGGTGTGGTTGTTAATAACTGTGAGTTTGCTGTCCTTTCACTGTTCATCTTTTTTATCTTTTTCTTAGTTAAGTTCCTCTAACATTTCATATAATAAGGGCTTGGTGATGGTAAACTCCTTGAACTTAACCTTATCTGAAAAGCCCTTTATCTGTCCTTCCATTTGACAGGAAGCTAAAGAATAAAACAAACAAGCAAACAGAATAAAAACAAAGACGCTGAAATAGAGAACAAGTGGGCAGCGACCAGAGGGGAGAGGGAAGGGAACTTAAGGGGAAAAAGGGGGAGGGATTTTGAGGAACAAGTATGAAAGACACAGAGATGAGGACTGGGGGGGGGGGAATGAGAGGGAGGGGAGAGACCGGGCAGGGGGGTGGGGTGGGATGGGAGAAATAGATAAAAAAAAAAATGTACTTGAAAAGTAACTAAATAAAATTTAAAAAAAAAATAAATAAAAGCTTTGCTGGATAGAGCAATCTTGGATGTAGGTCCTTGCATTTTATGATTTGGAATACTTCTTTCCAGCCCCTTCTGGCCTGCAAGGTCTTTTTTGAGAAATCAGCTGACAGTCTGATGGGAACTCCTTTGTAGGCAACTGTCCCCTTATATCTTGCTGCTTCTAGAATTCTCTCCTTCATTATGTAATTGTGTAATTATATAATTATATAATTATGATGTGCCTTGGTATGTTCCTTCTTGGGTCCACCTTCTTTGGGACTCTATGAGTTTCCTGGATTTCCTGGAAGTCTATTTCCTTTGCCAGATTGAGGAAGTTCTCCTTTATTATTTGTTCAAGTAAGTTTTCCACTTGTTGCTCTTTCTCTTCCTCTTTTGGTACCCCCTATAATTCGGATGTCAGAACATTTAAAGATGTCATGGAGGTTCGTAAGCCTCTCTTCACTTTTTTGAATTGTTATTTCTTCATTGTTTTCTGTTTGGTTGTTTCTTTCTTCGTTCTGGTCCACTCCCTTGATTTGAGTCCCAGTTTTCTTTCCAGCACTATTTGTTCCCTGTGCATTTTTCTTCATTTCACTTAGTATAGCCTTCATTTTTTCATTTAATTAGTGACCCAAATCAACCAATTCTGTGAGCATCCTGATCACCAGTGTTTTGAACTGTGCATCTGATAGGTTGACTATCTCTTGGTCACTTAAAAGTATTGGCTCTGGGGCTTTGATTTGTTCTTCTGTTTGAGCCATAATTTTTTAGTCAGGTTGTGCCTGTTATGTAGTGAGGGGCGGAGCCTTAGGTGTTCACCAGGGCAGGGCAACTCAGTTGCTGGCTGTAATGCTGTATGTGGGGGCAGGGCCAGAGAGGGAACAATGGCCCAGGCCCCACACTCTTCCAGAGCTCAGTCCCCACCGTAGCCCCTCACAAGCAAATTGGGCCCCCCCCCAACACTGGCTCCCTGGTGGGTGGGCTTATGTACATTCTAGGACTCTGTGGGTCTCTCCAACGAATTCTGTGAGGCTGGGAGTCTCTCCCAGCACCCTTTCAATCGGTGCTATCAGGCCTTATTTTCTGCCACTAGGGTGCTGGGTTGAGTGGTGTGTCTTGCTGCCCATTTTTGCCTGGTTTATCTGCATGCAAATGTGTGACCATGGTCAGCCAACTGCCTTGCACACCTTGCTGGGTCTGCTTGTTTCATTCCAGAGCCTGGGGTCTGCTAGCCCCGCACCACCTGTGCTCCCAGGTCTGGCAGCCACTGCCTCTTTCTGCCGTAACCCCTCTCTGCTGGCCATGGACTCTGCCCCTCTTACTGGTCTGGATGAATGGTTGTCAGGCTTCTGTACAGTTCCTGGTTGTTTTTTTGTTTCTAAATCTTTGTTGTCCTTAATTCTGGCTGTGTGAGGAGGCACAGTATTTCTACCCATGCCTCCATCCCAGCCGGGAGTCACAACTGCTTTTTTAAAAGAAATGACAAGCTAATCTAGAATTCATATTAATTGTAAGTGACTACAAATATCTAAAACAATCTTGAACAAAACAGAACTTGGAAGATTCACATCTTGATTTTAAAGCTTACTATAAAACTATAATAATGAAGACATTGTGGTACTGGCTTAAGGATAGACAAATGATCAATGGAATTGAATGGAGAATCCAAAAATAAATCTTATAATGTGGTCAATTGATTTTTTTGACAAGAATTCTGTGATAGTTAATTTAATGTTTCAATTTTGCCAGGCCATGATATGTAGTTGTGTGGTCAAATGCTAGTTGTTGCTGTGAAGGTATTTGTGGATGTGATTAATGTTTAAGATCACTTGAATTTAAGTAGAGCAGATTAACTTCCAAAAGGTGGGTGGGTCTCCTCCAAGTAGTGGAAATCCTTGAGTGAAAGCAAAGACTAATTTCCCAAGGAAGAAGCAATTCTGCTTCAAGACTGCAGCACAAAAACACCCTCAGTCTCCTTTGGGTATATAATACAAGGATCTTGATCTGGAAAAACAGCTGTGCCCACACATGGGTCCTGGAAAGGTTTCTCTCCAGAACCACCACTCAAAAGACCTGAAATTCATGCGTAGATCTTCTATCAAAAGTTCATTTCTGGGACTTCCACCAAGATGGAGGCATAGGTGGAGACGCTTTGCTTTCTCACACAACCAAGTTTAGAGTCAACTAAATATTAGCAACAGAAAACACAGCCAGAACACAGAAAATTGAACTTTTCAGAAGTCTGATAACAACAAATTCTTCAGCCTGACCTGTAAGAGGGGTGAAACCAGCAGCTGGCGGAGCAGGGTTGCACAGGAAAACTCGATCAGATGGACTCGGTCAGATGGACTTGGGTGCGTGGAACGAGGCGCAGGGTTGGACCTAGTGAGCAACCCAGCAAACGACCTCGGGGAAACAGCGAGGGAGCAGGGCTGCAGGTTGACTGTCATGTGCAGATAGACCAGCGAGGGAGTGGGCAGTTAGACGGGCCCCAGCAGGCCCCAGCAGCAAGCAGCAGCAGAGGGCACCGCCATTTCCTTGCTCTGACCCTGCCTCCACATACAGAGTCATAACCCAGAGACCTGAGTGGCCCTGCGCTGGGGAACCACCTAAGGATCCACTCCTCACCCACTGGCTCGAAACAGCAGAGGGAGTCGCCATTTCCCTGCTCTGACCACACCCTCACATGCAGCATCACAACCCAGCGACCTGGGAGTCCAAGGCTCCACTCCTCATTCTTAAGGGGCGTGAACAGACCAAAAATGGCTCAAGAAGATCTCAAAGCCCCAGAGCCTACAAATCTAAGCGATGAAGAAATAGCAAAACTCTCAGACGCGCAGTTTAAAACACTGGTGATCAGGATCCTCACAGAACTGGTTGATTATAGCCACAAATTAGACAAACATATGAAGGCGAAACTAATTGAAATGAATGGAATTGCACAGGAAACCAATAGCGATGAAAAGGAAACTGGGACTCAAATCAATGGAGTGGACCAGAAGAAAGCAAATAATGGCCAAACAGAAAAGAGTGAAGAAGCAAGAATTCAAAAAATGAGGAGAGGCATAGGAACCTCCAGGACAGCTTTAAACGCTCCAACATCCGAATTATAGGGGTACCAGAAGGGGGAAAGGAACAGCCACCAGTGGAAAACTTATTCAAACAAATAATAAAGGAGAATTTCCCCAATCTGGCAAAGAAAATAGACTTCTAGGAAATCCAGGAAGCTCAGAGAGTCCCAAAGAAGTTGGACCCAAGAAGAAACACACCAAGGCACATCATCATTACATTAGCCAAGATGAAAATGAGGGAGAGAATCCTAGAAGCAGCAAGAGATAAGGGGACAGTCACCTACAAAGGAGTTCCCATCAGACTGTCAGTAGATTTCTCAAAAGAGACCTTACAGGCAAGAAGGGGCTGGAAAGAGGTATTCCAAGTCATGAAATACAAAGACCTACAACCAAGATTGCTCTATCCAGCAAAACTTTCATTTAGAATGGAAGGAAAGATAAAGTGCTTCTCAGATAAGATCAAATTTGAGGAGTTCATCATCACCAAGCCCTTATTATATGAAACGTTAAAGGAACTTGCCTAAGAAAAAGAAGATAAAAAAACATGAACAGTGAAAGGACAGCAAACTCACAGTTATTAACAACCACACCTAAAACAAAAGCAAACTAAAAGGACAGCTAGATCAGGAGTGGAAACATAGAAATGAAGATCTCAAGGAGGGTTAGCAACAGGGGAGTGGGAGGAGGAGAAGGGGGGGATAAGGTACAGAAAATAAGTAGCATAGACGGTAGATAGAAAATAGATGGAGGGGGCAAGAATAGTATGGGAAATATAGAATCTAAAGAACTTGAGACACATGGTCATAAACTAAAGGGGAGGGTAATGGTGGGGATGGGGGGTAGGGTGGAGGGGAATGAAGGGGGGAATAGAACAATGGTAATGGCATAATCAATAAAAAATAAATTAATTAAAAAATAATATAAACTATACATAGATTTTCACATTTGCTTTCAAATTAGAGAAAATAAGATCTTTTAAGCAAATTCACATTGCTATACAAATCTGCCTTTAAAAAAGAACCTGAATCCTTGTAAGCCTTCACAATTAGAGCAACCATGGATTCTGGTTGAATTAAGTTAGGTTATGTCTAACATTCTCTGCTTCCATTTCTATTCACCAATGATTACCATAAATTTTTTATTCTCTCCTGGAAATCTGCTGCTAGTTTCCCTGCCCTGGCCTCTGACTTAGCCTGCCACTGTGAAGTTTGTCTTGGTTCATTAATTCCTATATAGGTTTCTGACTCTCCTCCAAATCATAGAGAAGAATTGTGGTTCTATAAGGCTCATGGGAGCATCTACTCTGTGAGAGTCATTAGCTGCGCAGAAGTCACCACTACCTCCAACCCCTCGACTTCAGTTTTCTCCTGACTTTGGAGGTCAGACATTGCCTGAGACCGCAAAACTAAAATCTGAGTAGTAAACTAAACTCTTCAGGAATAGAGGAAGGCCAATAAGCCTTTTACCTTATTTTCCAGCTCTTTTCTTTGGGGTATTGAGATCTATAGTAAACAAAGACTATTATTTCTCCTCCCACTGGGGTTTCTCAACTAATATTAAAGGTGCCTCAGACATGCCAGCTCTTCTATCGATGCTATTTCTAAACCTGTCATTTGCAGCTGTGCTTTTCCACTAGTCAGGACAGAACTGTCCACACCACCATTATGTCTCAGTTCCTTTGTTCATTCTTAAATCCTACCTACCAACAGAGCCAAGGATCTCTCTAAGGTCACCCAGGTTTCTTTTAATGTACTTGTTTGTCTCATGATCTAATTTACTGGAAAAAAACTTGCTTAATTTTTTAAATAAAAAAGAAAAAAAACTGTGACCTGACAGTAGATATGTGTTCATCATACCATCATCATCACTTACAATTGTATAGTGTTTACTATGTGCCAAACACTAAGATAGCTGCCTTATACATATTAATTTATTTACTCCTTACATCAACCTAATAAGGTAGGTAATAGTACTATCCTCATTTAATAAATGAGGAATCTGAGGCATAGAGAATAAATAACTCATGCAAGGTCACAGAGATGGTAAACAGCAGAGGCAGCTTCAAAGCTGGCTCCAGAAGCCCTCTCCTTATCCTTACACCATGCCGCTTTCCTACAATGACAATCCCCCAGTGGCTTCCACACGCCACTCTCACTGAGTGTGACAAAAACAGCCTGTGTCCTAGGTTGGCAAATCACTCTGGGGTGTAGCATATGAATTTACTCCTAAAGAGTTAGTCACTGAGAAATTCTGCAGAGCATGGATGGCTTTACAAGCACGTATAAAAATTGAGCTGGAAATTTCAACAACTAAATAACAGTTTTGATACATGCATATCTAATATTTAAACTATATCAAAACTTTTAAGCAATACAATGGAAACATTGCTCCCATTTTATGGTAGAAGAAACTGAAGATCAGGGAGTCAACATCTTGACCATCATCAAACAGGTAGAGCCTGAGTTGTTTGCTACAGGGTGCATATACTTTCCACCTCCGCACACTCTCCATTAAATAAAAATATTATAATAATACCCATAGCATACTCTTATAAATTACTCTTAAAATTAATTTTAGGAAATTGAAATTTAACCCTGGGGGAAATCCCCTTCAACTATCAATATCCCATAATTCTGGGAAAGCAGATCCACCATTTCCGTGGTATTATCATTGCATTCAGACATTCAAATGCAACCAAAGGTGAAGTGACAGATGGGAAAACCCTGCAGGCATTACCCAAAGATGTCCTGTTCATGTGTTCTACATAGCCTGAGTTTCCTGAGTTTCCACAAAGACCTAAAATTGTTTTTTTTTCAGTTTCTATAGTCAATTCATTCAATGACAGAATGCCCACATTGACTACTCTACTAGGTGACATCTAATTAGTTTACTCAAAAATCATCTTAGGTACACTAAGATGCTGGATATATATATATGCATATACTAATTATGTACAAATATACATAGTAATTATATATACTAAATGTGTATATATACAATTGTGTGTGTGTATACACACACACACACACACACACACACACAATTAGCTTACTCAAAAATCATCTGCAGAGAATAATGTCTCACTGTTTCCACTCTTTGGAGGAACTGTGGTACTAAGTACAGAAAGAAATTGTTTTATAAAATAATCAACTAGACTGATTCCCAGTTATGTTATTTACTATCAGCGTGGACATAGAAAAATCTAACTCCCACAAGTTACAATTAATTTACTTAGAAAAATAATAAGATATTAATATTAATTTGTTTGGATTTGGGAGACCCAGTAAACTCACTCTATCTTCTATTCTTCAGTTTAGAATCAACTAGAAAATAAGACATAAGAGAAGGGGCAAATAATATTGTATTACTTAATGTATAGGTAAAACTAACTGGAGACAGTAACTTGAGTAGGAATCCCTAAATGTTTCCAAAAATAAACATGATTATTATTCTGATAAGCATATTAGAATAAACCCTAGCCATTGGGAACAAGTCCAAAGCCACCCAAATGGAAGACCACACCTGTGTCCTGAATATTTACACGCTGCATAAGAGGGGACCCAGGAGGTACAGAGCCCAGTGTGCTCAGTGCAGCTCCTTCTACAAGGTTCTCCAATGAAATAAGTCGCTCTTATCAATGATAAGTCAGAGAGGATGGGAAAAGGGCCTGGAAAAATTCATCTCATATTTTTCTTCTGTGGAGTGGAAATTCTCCCTTCTTTATAGATTTATGAATAACAAGGAAGAAAAAGTGTTCCTCCTGACATTCAGCACTAAGAGGGCTGTTTTCAGCTAAGAATTCTCTTATACATACCCAACTGCATGTTAAATATTTCAATTTGAATATAATACAAATAGCTAAAATGCAAAAGCCTGAAATGAATTCTTATTTTGTTTCTTAATGGAATTCTCCTCCAGTGTGCCCTATCTCAATGAAAGCTGTTGAATCCATTCAGAGGCTCAATCCAGAACTCTAGAAATTATCCTTGATGTTTCCTTCTCTATCTGTGCTTCTTTACTAAACTAATCATGGAATTTTATTTAATTCTTTTTCCTATATATCATTCAAATATATCCCAATTCCCCCCTTCCTCACAATCGGCGCCTCTTACAGTAAGTAAATCACCACTGTTGTACTTCCTTCCTATTTTTCTTCCTTCTCCTCTTGCTCCCCACCCCATCACTCACTTGAACAGTTCTACAAAAAGCCCCCAAAATTATTTTTCTAATATGCAAATTAAATTCTACTTGCCTGACTCCAATTCCTACACTATCTTCAAGTTTAATTTAAAAATCTCATTTTCTCAAAAATTTCTCTCTGATTTTATCTAGAGTTATTTATATAAGGGAATTCTACTATGTACTTCCAGAGTGTCATGTAATTCCTATTATGGCAATGCTCATCACACATTATTTTAATTGCTTTTAATACCTATCTTCCCCAGTAGCTTCAAAGTTCCATCACAGATGCGATCAGGGTCAAATTGTTCATAAGTATACAGAACTCCTAGCAACATAGCGTAACACAGCAGAGGTATAAAAATATTTAATAACTTAGTGAGCTATGTTATCATATTAATTTTCAAAATTACTGAAAATCTCCCACATGAACTATGATGGAATTGGTCAAACAGTTATGACTAACTTTAGCTTATAGAAATGATGTTATAAGGACTTGCCAGATTATTCTCCTGCAAAAATAACTATAAAGCCTGGATATGGAAATAATACAAAAGGCAACTATATAAAGGTACTTACTTACAGTTGAACAAAAGCGTACAAATTTTTAGCAGGAGTACACACTCAGAGGGGGAAGGAGGATAATGTACAAAAAAGACTCTAACTTAGTTGTTTTCAGTCTAAGGAAACAACACACACACAACACACACACACACGCACACACACAGAGAAACTTTTTTTTTTTTTTTTTTTGCCTTTTTTGCTTGGGTAACCAAACAACTGAAGCTAGGTGAAACATGCCTTTTGAAAACAATAATGAAATCCCAGTACAAAAAGAAAAAGAATATTATCCATATTTATCGATCCATATCTCTGATTGAGGCCTGGGCCCTAACTATTTAGAACAAACTCAATACACCTCAATTAAAGGCAAGAAATCTGAATTGTGATCAGAGTGCCCACCCCAGAAGTAGGGTTTTCCATTTTACATCCAGGTTTTTAAAAAATGCCTGATAAATTTATGTACTATTGATGGGATTATAAATTGGTATAACCACTATGGAAAACATTATGGAAATTCCTCAAAAAACTAAAAATAGAACCACTGTATCCCCTATCACTGCTGGCTATTTATCTGAATAAATCCACTGCTGGCTATTTATCTGAATAAATCTAAAATGCAAATTCAGAACGATATATGCTCCCTTATGTCCATTGTAGCATTATTTACAATAGCCAAAATAAGGAAGTAATTTAAATGTCAATAAGTAAATAAATGGATAAAGGAGATGTGGTACACATATACCTACAATGTAACAGTTCTCAGTCATAAAGAGAAAATAAAGTCTTACCATCTGCAACAACATGCATGTATTTAGAGAGTATTATCCTAAGTGAAATAGTCAGTCAGAAAAAGACAAACCCATATGATTTCACTTACATGTGGAACTAAAAAACAAAGTAAATGAAAAAGGACAAACAAAATAGAAATACACTTATAGATACAGAAAACAAACTGATGGTCACCAGATGGGAGATGGGTTGGAGGGGTGGGTAAAAAAGGGAAAAGGGATTAAGAAGTACAAATTGGGAGTTATAAAAAATAGTTACTGGCATGTAAAGTATAGCGCAGAAAATGGAATCAATAATATTGCAACAACTGCGCTGGTCATTATGTTGTACACCTGAAACTAGTAATATAATGTTGTATGTTAACTGCAATTGAAATATTTTTAAAGTTATCTACTTTGTTTCATACAAAATGAATTAATTATTAACATATCATTATTATATATTAGTATCCTAAATACAATAAAACAAATTAAGTTTGCAATGAATGAAAAAAATCCCATCAAAGAAATAAGAAATATGAAAAAGAATCAAATGGAAGGTGAAGAAATAAAAAATGTGTTATATGAAATTTTAAAGATCACCGAACAGACTTAACAGTTGACTGGATATAATAGAAGGGAAAATAAATTATATATACATATAAACATACATACATATATATGTGTATATATGTATGTATATATGTATATATATATCTGGGAATTATCCTTAAGGATTTCTTAGGTAACATCAAATGCATAAATTTATATTTAATTTGCATAGTAGACTCGCCAAAATATGGGTAGGGATCAAGAGTGGGAAATGGGGAAAATCACTGAATTTTAAGAGAAAATTACACTACGTACATGGAACAACAATCTGATTAACAGCTGACTTCTCATTAAAAACATGGAGGCCAGAAGAGATTGAAACACACCTGTAAAAAGCTAAAACCAAAAAAATCGGTCAATCAAGAATTCTCTGTGGTATACATAATGGAATGTTATTTGGCCATAAAAAAAATAAGAAATCCTGCCATATCCGACAACATGGATGAATACTGAGGGCATTATGCTAAGTGAAATGAGACAGACAGAAAAACACAAATACAGTATGATCTTTCTTATATGTGAAATCTAAATAAACAAACTCAGTGAAAGAGATCAGCAGATTTGTGGTTACCAGAGGTAGGGATTGTGGAGGGTGATTGAAAGTGGTCAAAGCATACAAACTTACAGTTATAAGATAAATAAGTATTAGAGATATAATGACTACAGTTATCACTGCTGTATTTTATATTCAAAGGTTATTGAGAGTAAGTCTCAAGAGTTCTCATCACAAGGAAATATATTTTTCTTCCTTTTTATGTTTCTATAGTGTTTCTCCTCTTATCCAAAGGGAATATGTTCTAAGACTCCCAGCGGTTGCCTGAAACTACAAAACACTACCAAACTCTGTACATACTATGTTTTTTCTAATACATACATACATATAATAAAGTTTAATTTATAAATTAGGCATAGTAAGCTATTAAGCATAATAACTAATGATAAAATAGAATAATTATAAACATATACTGTAATAGAAGTTATGTAAGTGTACTCTCTCTCATTCTCTCTTTGATAACTGATTGATAGCCAAGATAGCTACTAAGTGACTAACGGGCAGGTGCATTTATAAGGTAAATGCATGGATACAGCAAGGTAAATACAGCATGGATTACTCTGAACAAAGGCATGATTCACCTCCCAGGCAATCAAGCAGAAGGGCACAAGATTTCATCACATTACTCAGAACAGCACACAGTTTAAAACTTATGAATTGTTTATTTCTGGAATTTGTCCGTTTAATATTTTCAAACTATGGTTGACCACAGGTAATGGAAACCATGAAAGTAAAAGTGCAGATAAAGGGGGACTATTGTGTATGACATGATGGCTGTTAACCACGCTTAATGTGGTAATAATTTCACACTATATCTTAGTCAAATCTTTATGCTGTACACACTAAATTTATACAGTGCTATGTGTCAACTGCATGTCAGTAAAACTGGAGAAGCAGCATTAAAGAAAAGAATTCTCTAACTTGTGAAAATATTCTTCAAAACTGACAGAAAAATAAAGACATATTTGGGTAAAAGACAACTAATAAAATTTGTTGTCAACATAACTGAGTTATAATCATTGCTAAAGAAGGTTATTTAGGCTTAAAGGAAATGATTCAAGGTGAAAACTTGGATCCTTAGAATAGAAGGAAGAACATCAGAAATGGTAGATATTTAGTAAATGCCAAAGATTATTTCTTCTCTATTATTTTTCCCTTAAACCATGCATATTTATGAAGAAATAATACCAATACTACGCAGAGTCTTTCAGAAGTAGTGAGAGAACACTTCCAAAATCCCTTTATTTTCCAGTTTTACTTTGCTACCAAAACAAGACAAAAACAGTACATGGATATAGATCCATAAATCTATATCAATTATTAATATTAATGCAAAATCATCAATAAAATTTAACAAATAAAATTAAACAATATAAAAAATATGTAACATAACATGGTCAAGTGGAACTTATGCTAAGAATGATAGATGGGTTGGCTTAACATCTGAAAATTAATTGATATAATTACTACATAAATAGTATAAAATAGAAAAATCATACAATATTTTCTTTGTTTTAGATTTTATTTATTTACTTTTAGAGAGAGGTGAAGGATAAGAGAAAGAGAGGGAGAGAAACATTAATGTGTGGGAGACACATCAATTGGTTACCTCTCACACACACCCCCAACTGGAGACCCAACCCACAACCCAGGCATGTGTCCTGACTGAGAAACCAGCAACTCCTTGGTTTTCAGGCAAGCACTCAATCCACTGAGCCACACCAGGAAGGGCTAAAAATTATACAATATTTTCAATATATGAAGAAAATGTATTTCACATAAATTTTGGCAAATATTTCAAAAATTAGAGATAAGGGAAGTTTTCTATACTTATTAAAGACATCTATGAAAACCTGCAGCTAACATTATACTCAGCTGAAAAGGGCTCTTTAGCCAAGATCAGGAATAAAGCCAGAGTGTCTGCTTTTTCCACTTCTCTTTAACATAGCAATGGAAGGTCTAGCCACTTCAATAAGGAAAGAAAAAAATATTAAAAAGCATAAAGACTGAAAAGAATGAAATAAAGTATACTATGGGGGAGATGGTTGTGCTCCTAGAAAACCCTAAGGAAGCTACAAAAAATCTAGTAGAATTAATAAGTGACTTAGGTAATGTTTCAGGATATAATGTCAATATAACAAAGTCAAGTTAAGTTTATGTATTAGAAATGAGAGATTAGAAAATAAACTTTAAAAAATGAACTTCTTTCATCACCATGTTTACAGATGTCATACTACAAAGTTGTACCTGAAGTTTTTAGGCTGTAACCAATATAATCCCCATAAATTTAATTAAAAATTTAACTCTGGCTGTGTATGAGAGCAGGGTCAGGCAGGGGGCAGTGCGTTTGTTCCCCTCTCTCTCGGATTTCAGTCCCCTCTGCCGCTTCCACAGACTGGTTGGGCCCTTCTGATGCTGGTTCCCAGGAGGCACAGTGTTTCTACCTACAGCTCCACCTTGGCCAAAAGTCCAGAAATGAACTTTTTTTAAAATTTTGTTTTTTTTTTTATTATGCCATTACAGTTGTTCTATTCCCCCCTTCATTCCCCTCCACCCTACCCCCCAATCCCCACCATTACCTCCCCTTTAGTTTATGACCATGTGTCTCAAGTTCTTTAGATTCTATATTTCCCATACTATTCTTGCCCCCCATCTATTTTCTATCTACCGTCTATGCTACTTATTTTCTGTACCTTCTCCCCCCTTCTCCTCCTCCCACTCCCCTGTTGCTAACCCTCCTTGAGATCTTCATTTCTATGTTTTCACTCCTGATCTAGCTGTCCTTGTAGTTTGCTTTTGTTTTAGGTGTGGTTGTTAATAACTGTGAGTTTGCTGTCCTTTCACTGTTCATGTTTTTTTATCTTCTTTTTCTTAGGCAAGTCCCTTTAACATTTCATATAATAAGGGCTTGGTGATGATGAACTCCTCAAATTTGATCTTATCTGAGAAGCACTTTATCTTTCCTTCCATTCTAAATGAAAGTTTTGCTGGATAGAGCAATCTTGGTTGTAGGTCTTTGTATTTCATGACTTGGAATACCTCTTTCCAGCCCCTTCTTGCCTGTAAGGTCTCTTTTGAGAAACCAGAGGACAGTCTGATGGGAACTCCTTTGTAGGTGACTGTCCCCTTATCTCTTGCTGCTTCTAGGATTCTCTCCTTCATTTTCATCTTGGCTAATGCAATGATGATGTGCCTTGGTGTGTTTCTTCTTGGGTCCAACTTCTTTGGGACTCTCTGAGCTTCCTGGATTTCCTGGAAGTCTACTTCCTTTGCCAGATTGGGGAAATTCTCCTTTATTATTTGTTCAAAGAAGTTTTCCACTGGTGGCTGTGCCTTTCCCACTTCTGGTACCCCTATAATTCGGATGTTGGAGCGTTTAAAGCTGTCCTGGAGGTTCCTAAGCCTCTCCTCATTTTTTGAATTCTTGCTTCTTCACTCTTTTCTGTTTGGCCATTATTTGCTTTCTTCTGGTCCACTCCATTGATTTGAGTCCCAGTTTCCTTTTCATCGCTATTGGTTTCCTGTGCAATTCCATTCATTTCAATTAGTTTCGCCTTCATATGTTTGTCTAATTTGTGGCTATAATCAACCAGTTCTGTGAGGATCCTAATCACCAGTGTTTTAAACTGTGCGTCTGAGAGTTTTGCTATTTCTTCATCGCTTAGATTTGTAGGCTCTGGGGCTTTGAGATCTTCTTGAGCCATTTTTGGTCTGTTCACGCCCCTTAAGAATGAGGAGCGGAGCCTTGGACTCCCAGGTAGCTGGGTTGTGATGCTGCATGTGAGGGTGTGGTCAGAGCAGGGAAATGGCGACCCCCCTCTGCTGTTTTGAGCCAGTGGGTGAGGAGCAGAGCTTTAGGTGGTTCCCCAGGGCAGGGCCACTCAGGTCTCTGGGTTATGACTCTGTATGTGGAGGCGGGGTCAGAGCAAGGAAATGGCTGCGCCCTCTGCTGCTGCTTGCTGCTGGGGTCTGCTGGGGCCCGTCTAACTGCCCACTCCCTCGCTGGTCTATCTGCACATGACAGTCAACCTGCAGCCCTGCTCCTTCGCTGTTTCCCCGAGGTCGTTTGCTGGGTTGCTCACTAGGTCCAACCCTGCGCCTGGGTTCCACGCACCCGAGTCTGTCTGACCGAGTCTATCTGACCGAGTTTTCCTGTGCAACCCTGCTCTGCCAGCTGCTGGTTTCGCCCCTCTTACTGGTTAGGCTGAAGAATTTGTTGTTATCAGACTTCTGAAAAGTTCAATTTTCTGTGTTCTGGCTGTGTTTTCTGTTGCTAATATTTAGTTGACTCTAAACTTGGTTGTGTGAGAAAGCAAAGCATCTCCATTTATGCCTCCATCTTGGCGAAAGTCTCTGGTGTATATTATTTATTTGTGGTTTCATCTCTCTTTTTCTTCTTTTTGTTGGATGAAAGCTAAATTGAATAGGTATAGAAAAACATTTTTAAAAATTCAAAAATTAGTTTCAGAGAAAAAGAATGCAACAACTTGGAAGGACCATCTTAGGTAGGTTCAATCCCATTTGGGGCAAATTGCTCAAGATATCCTTTGGATGAGATCAGAATAAGAATGGTGAAAAAAGCAGTACATGTTAAGAAGAATAGTCATTGTTTTTGATCCATTGTTTTACCTTTGTTCCTCTGAAGCTTCATCAGAACACAAAGGTTGAAAGTAAGAGTTTTCTCTACAGTGCTGTGGGGAGAATGGGTGGGGGCAGCTTACTTTCCACTCTTGAATGTGGGCCACCTAGTTCAGGTTAGTCTCTCCATCTGTGTCTTGGGGTGAAGAGAAATAGATTCATATTTATAGATGGCCTTTGACTCCACTGGCCCTTTTCTTAGATAGGATTGCCAGGTTGTTTTATGTGAAGTACTGGGCAGAAAAGCACAAGTTCTCATATTAAAAGAGTAGTACATATTATTGAATGTAGAATGAATGAGAACATACATATGCAAATAATTTTATAACAGTGTCCTTTTTTCCATGTTCAACACAAGCATAAGTAGAGATTAAGTAGATGTAAATTATAGCAACAGACCCCACAGAAGAAAATATTTTTTAAAAATAACTAATGCTGGAAAAATTGATCAAATATTTTGGGCAAAAAAATAAGTTATGTTATATACTAGACCCAAAATTAAGTTCATGAGAATTAAATAACAACTACTATTGAGCACTTACTCTGCAACATTTATTTTAAATGTATTATTTCATCTAATATTTACAACAACTTTGAGAGTTACGTATTATCCCCATTTAAGAAATGGAATATCTCAGACAGAGGTGTGCTGCCAAGGTCACTGAGTGAGTACTGCAAAGGGCTGGGATTCCACCAGGATCATTTCAGCCAAGAGCAAAACATTCTACACACCACAATGGACTTCCTTAATGAGGCATAAAACACTAAATATATTATCAGATATTTATCTACTTATGATTGGAAAGAATTTTTGTAAACATAGTCACTGAAGAAACAATAAAAAACTGATAATGAATGTTAAATCAAACATAAAAGAACCCAAAATCTGAAATCTTCAGTAATTATGTGTAAAGCAAATTTGGTCAACTGGGAAAATATTTGAAACATTCATGAGAGATAAAACATATAAACCTTAATATGTTCAATGCTGTCAAAAATTGACAATAAAAAGTTCTCAGAAAAAAATGGGCAGAAGATGAGACAATTCAGAAAAAAATACAAAGAGGCAGTAAGTGTGAAAACACTTGAAAACACTTCAGATTGGCAACACTTTGAAAAAAGATGCTGTGAAACAGGCATTTTCTTATACTACTGTAGGCTTATAAAAATTTTTAAAAGCCCTTCTGGAAACAACTTAGACATGGGCATCAAAAGCATTAAAGAGTTAAAATGTTTACAATAGTTGACTCTACTTCTTGCATTTTTTTCTCTGTGGAAATAGAATTATGTACAAAGTTGGTGTCAGAGAACTAAATTTTATTGTTGAATTTAATTTTAGTGTAGAATTCAGTGTGTGTCACTGGCCAAATTATTGTATCATTCTACCTCTCATTGCTTTCATCTGTAAAATGGGAATGATGCTGATATTTGCAAAGTTTCTGCGAGGATAACATGGCATCGTGAACATTAGAAGTTAGCCAAGCATGTGGCAATTGAACACATAAATAATATTACTATTTGATATTCATAGTGTTGCTATTTTCATCATAGTTTTATTTATGAGTAAATATAGTGGAAGCAAACATTTTGACTGACTCATAACATGAGTCAGTCTTTATAATATATTCTAAAATGAAGACAAATACAGCTAACTATTAATTATAATTTATACTATACTCATGGAAGGAAATGTGCCTAAATAATTTACATTGGTAATTATTGGATGTTTATTTGATTTCTTTACCCTTTTTTTTCAATTTTCCAAATTTCTTAAATGAAATTTCTTTAGCATTAAAAAACCAAGTATTTTTAATGATGTGAGAAAAGTGAAAAATCAGTCATAACTGTATCATTCTGGAGCGGGATTGGTGGAATGAAGGCCTGCAGCTGAGGTGGGGAGTCTCTCTGAGGTGTGGGGTGAAGTTAACTTTATCTGGGTTTCTGTAGGTGGAGGCACATGTATAAAATTTAAATCTCTGTGTATTGATTCACTCTTAATGAAAAAGAAAACAGAACTTCAGTGCATTCATTTTCCGTGAAGGACTGAAAGAAGTCAAATGGAAAGGAAAATACATCTTTCAAACAAAGCCTTCAAACTTAGGATACCAGGATGGACTATGAGTAGTAAAGAACTACTTTTAGGTTTTTTCTACATGCCCTGTATTCTTAGTCTTGGTGGCAGTTAGACAGTAAAGACATGAGTACTACCCTTAAATTCATAGAATATATTGACATGCTATTACTTAAAGCATGTAGTGAGCAAAGAAAAATCATACATACACACGTGGACTCAGACTAAGTGGAGGGGAAGAATTGGTGCTATCAGAATGATGGGGTTGAAAATAAATGTATCATTCAAGATGAGTGGAAGATTCATTCTGGTTTTATTTAAAATTACAGATATTATGAGAATAATAGAGTTTGAAATATATTAATGTGCACTTATTTTTAATATTTCCTTGTATAGGGCTGTCCCTGATTTAGCCAGGGAGATCCATTGCCTAGAGAAGGATGTAAACAGGAGCACAAGCAAGAAGTTTATTATTCCAATTTTGACTAAAAATGAAGTTTTTTGAGTCTATTGTGAGACAATATGATAAGATTCACTGAAAGAGAAAAATTTTTTTGAATTTCCAAAATTAGTTCCAAAATCTTTTCTTTCCACATCCAGAGTCAAGACTAGGATACTTGTATCACATAATATTTATTGACCTGTAGCCTAGGAAGGACTGAGGATGTGACCTAAGGAAAGATAACAGGAACAGGGGGAGGAGGAAGCAGGTTTTGGTCCTGGGGCAGTTGTGCACTGGATGAGGAAACCCTAATGTAAGGTTCTCTCTGGATCCCTCATCTGAAACTAGAATTCCTATTCCTAGACCTTTGCCCCAAGGTTCTGGATATTTGACCAAATTTCCATATCATTCTCTCCTTTGCATTCAGTGCGGTCCAGGAGCAGGTAGAGGAAAAAGGATGTCTACATAGATTTACCTGCAAAAGGGCCCCAAACCTTGCGGCTTGCAAAGAGACCTAGAATTTCCCATATGCATGATGTTGAGGATGGAATAAACATTTGGAGAAGTATCAAGAGGACCAGAAGCCAACAGATAATATAGGTTTCTGGATGAGAAGGCTATAGAGCATAGCACTTCACAATCAGAGGCATGTGGATGAGGATGTGGGCCCTCGCAGCATCTTTAGCATGGTAGCTATAAAACCAAGGCAGGATGTGGTATTAGCTGGGCTGATAGGCAGTTGGGTCAGTACATGCCTTTCAGGAATACACTATAACCCTATGATAGTGATGACTGGTAACATGATAGACTCCCCAATATGACAAAGAGTCATGGTTTTCCTTTGTAGCAGTGTGAAAAAAAGGGGGGAGAAGGAAGGGGAAAACCCAGTGAGAAGAGATGAACCTAGTTCTTACAGGGATTTTGAACTTCAAATTGGCATATAATTTACTCATTGGAACAGTAGTTCTTAACCCTGACTTACACATTGAAATAATTACCTGTGAAGCTTTTAAAACTCCTATGACCAAACCTGATTAAATCAGCATCTCTTGAGATGGGACCCAGCATTAGTATTTTCAAGAAATCTTCATAAGAATAAAAAATGCAGCTAGATTATAGAACTACTGTGATGCGAAAAAAGAAACTTGAAAGAGACTTAAGATGATTATCTTTAATTGCAAGTTTAGTTTAGTTTAGTTTCCCCCCCCACCAAAATATCTGAAAATGTTATATCATCTAGAGCAGGGTGAGATAATTTAAAGAAAAGAAAATTAAAAAAAATCTAAATTAGAGCATTTTCAGCTCTGTTCCACATAATAAAAACAAGAGCGAATGCACACTGATTTCTTACTATTTCACAAACATTAGTTGAAGTGTTTTATACATATTAATTCACTTAATATTGATGACAACCTAGGAAGTAAACACTATTAATATTCTTTGGATAGAAAAACGATCATTGAGACCTCAAGTCACTTTTCCAGTTGTACCCAGTTAGTGTCACAGCAAGTATTAGCACCGAAGCAGGCTGTGTCCAAAGCCCCATTCCTCACCCAGCCAGCTGCTGCCTCAGATCATTCAAACAACATGATGCCTCTTCCTAGGCTCTGCGTTTCTTATACCTACCTCTATTAAAAGTTTGTCAAGGTTCTGGAAAGAACTTTCACGTATCTTTCCCTAGTCATCGTTTTCAGTGTTGCTAGCATTTTTCCTCCTTTCAGAGTACCAGAATAAACTTCACTAATCTTAGCCTGTTGAACTAGATTTAATAGGACAGTCAACTCAAACAAATTGCCTCGTTGAAGCCTTTTCTGATCTAGTGAAGGGCAAGTCTCTGCTGTGTTGACTGTCACAGCATTCTGCTCTGACTTTATCACATTCATCCATAGCCCATATTATGTAACTATCTACTATTTGTTTTAACAGCTTTCCCCATTTTTCTACTAAAGTCTTCTAGCACTTATTCCTTTGGGCAAGGTCTGATTAGTATCTTTTCAGTTATTATTAACAAATTATCTTATTCATGTTCAAAACAATATATTTTAATAAAAGTTTATTAAAATGATCATAATGCAAATCTAACACATTTAAGAAAGTGGTTCACCCTCAAAATAATAAATACTACAAATGTAGAATAAAAAGAATTTCAAATGGAATGTATTAAATGGCAGCCTCTAAATAGGAAAAGGTATAAAGTGACTAAGCAAAAGTACTTCTTTTGACTTTTCATTCCTAGAATAGCTTTAGGTATCCTCAGTTATTAAAAAATTATATGTTTCTCAAAATAACATGCTTAAGACTATTTGTCTTAAGCTGCCATATGGGAAAGGACAATTTTAGTTGCAGTTTCTTATCCTTCTATGTTTCCATAACATGTCTTCTTTCAGATTTCACAGGCAGCCTTGTAGAACTTCACTAAACAAATACACAGTGAGGGGAGGGGGTTTATAAGAGGGCTGAATGGCAATGGAAAAATACAATTAAAAAAGACCTAGGACTTCTGGCCAAGATGGAGGTGTAGGTAGGAACACTATACCTCCTCACACAACCAAGTTTAAAGACAACAAAGTTTTAGTAACAAAAATGCAGCCAAAACACAGAAAATTGAACAGTACAGAAGTCCGACAACAAGGAACATTCATCCAAACTTGTAACAGGGGTGGAGTCAGCAGCTGGAGGAGCTGGTCGGACAGGGAAAATGGGCCCGAATGACCCAGGAGTACAGGCCGATGTTGGCAGATTCCAGGCATGAGGTGGCAATGGGTGGACCCAGTGAGGGCACAAGGTGGCTGGCTGACCTTATTCATACATTTGCATGTAGAATAACCAAGCCAAGGAGTGAGCAGTGAGACAGACCACGCAGGCTAGGGCCCCAGTGACAGGAATTAGAGCCTGAAAGCACCAATTAGAAAAACTTCCAGGGGGGTGGAGTTGCTGGGAGAAGCTCCCAGGCTCACAAGTGAGTTCCTTGGAGAGACCCACAGGGTCCTGGAGGGTGTACAGGCCCACACACCCCGGAGCTGGCACCAGGGGGGCCTGGTGTGCTTGCAGGAAGCAGCAGAGGGGACCAAGATCCCAGAGAGAATGGAACAAACGCCATTGCTCCTCTCTGACTCTGCCCCCACCTACAGTGTCACAACCCAGGGACCGGGTGGCTCCATTCTGGTGAACACCTAAGGCTTCACCCCTCATACATAACAGGCACAAACAGACCATGACATTATGGCTCAAGAACAGATCAAAGCCCCAGAGCCAATAAACCTAAGCGACCAATGAAATAGCCAAAATTTCAGATGCACAGTTCAAAACACTGGTGATCGGGATGCTCACAGAACTAGTTGATTTTAGTCACAAATTAGAGAAACAAATGAAGGCTAAACTAATTGAAGTGAAGGGAAATGCACAGGAAACCAATAGTGATGGAAAGAAAACTGGGACTCAAATCTAAGGAGTGGACCAGAAGGAAGAAAAAAATGACCAAATGAAAGAATGAGGAAATGGGAATTCAAAAAAAATGAGGAGAGGCTTAGGAACCTCCAGAACATCTTTAAACACTCCAACATCCAAATTATAGGGGTACCAGAAGGGGAAGAGAAACAGCAACAAGTGGAAAACTTATTTGAACAGATAATAAAGGAGAACTTCCCCAATCTGGCAAAGGAAATAGACTTCCAGGAAATCCAGGAAGCTCATAGAGTCCCAAAGAAGGTAGACCCAAGAAGGAACACACCAAGGCATATCATCATTATATTAGCCAAGATTAAAATGAAGGAGAGAATTCTAGAAGCAGCAAGAGATAAGGAGACAGTCGCCTACAAAGGAGTTCCCATCACACTGTCAGCTGATTTTTCAAAAGAGAACTTACAGGCAAGAAGGGGCTGGAAAGAAGTATTCCAAGTCATGAAATCCAAAGACCTACAACCGAGATTGCTCTATCCAGCAAAGCTTTCATTTAGAATGGAAGGGCAGATAAAGTGCTTCTCCGATAAGGTCAAATTCAAGGAGTTCATCATCATCAAGCCCTTACTATATAGAACATTAAAGGAACTTGCCTAAGAAAAAGAAGATAAAAAAACATGAACAGTGAAAGGACAGCAAACGCACAGTTATTAACAACCACACCTAAAGTAAAAGAAATCTAAGAGGACAGCTAGATCAGGAATGGAACCAAAGAAATGGAGATCATATGGAACATTATAGCAACAGGAGAGTGGGAGAAGGAGAAGGGGAGAGAAGGTACAGAGAATAAGTAGCATAGAGGGTAGGTAGAAAATAGGGGGGCAGGGCATGAATAGTATGGGAAATATAGAATCTAAAGAACTTGTGACACATGGACATGAACTAAAGGGAGGAATGGTTGGGGAAGGGGTGTGCAGCTAAGGGGAATAAAGGGGGGGAATAGGACAACTGTAATGGCATAGCCAATATAATATATTTTTAAAATACCTAAATAAAAACATTAACATTAAAAAGAAATAAATGAATAATTATGATAAAAAGACGGGGATAAACAGGTATTTTTAAATATATTTTATTGGTTATGCTATTATGGTTTTCCTCCCTTTTATTACCCACTGCCTTGCATCTCCCCTCCTATCCAAATTCCCTCTTTTAGTTCATGTTCATGAATACTACATTTAAGTTCTTTGGCTTCTACATTTCCTAACTATTCTTAATCTCCCCCTGTCTATTTTGTACCTACTATTTATGCTTCTTATTACCTTACCTTTTCCCCCATTCTCTCCCTTCCTCTCCCCACTGATAACCCTGCATGTGATCTCAGTTTCTGTGATTCTGTTCCTGTTCTAGTTGTTTGCTTAGTTTGTTTTTGTTTTTGGTTCAGTTGTTGATAGTTATGAGCCTGTTGTCATTTTACTGTTCATGGTTTTTTTTTTTTTATCTTTTTTTCCTTAGATAAGTCCCTTTAACATTTCCTATAATAAGGGCTGGGTGATGATGAACTCCTTGAACTGGGAAGCACTTGATCTGCCCTTCCATTCCAAATGATAGCTTTTCTGGATAAGGTAATCTTGGATGTAGGTCCTTGCCTTTTATGACTTCAAATATTTCTTGCCAGCCCCTTCTTGCCTGCAAGGTTTCTTTTGAGAAATCAGCTGATGGAAACTCCTTTGTAAGTAACTGTCTCCTTTTCTCTTGCTGCTTCTAAGATTCTCTCCTTCTCTTTAATCTCAGCTAATGTAATTATGATGTGCCTTGGTGTTTTCTTCCTTGGGTCCAACTTCTTTGGGACTCTTCAAAGAAGAGTTCAGCTTCCTGAACTTCCTGAAAGTTTATTTTTTTGGCAGATTTGGGAAGTTCTCCTTCATTATGTTTTCAAATAAGTTTTCAACTTCTTGTTCTTCCTCTTCTCCTTCTGGCACCCCTATGATTCAGATGTTGGAATGTTTAAAGAGCTTCCTAAGCCTCTCCTCATATTTTTGAATTCTTGTTTATTCATTCTGTTCTGGTTGAATGTTTATTTCTTCCTTGTGGTCCAAACTGTTGATTTGAGTCCTGGTTTCCTTCTCGTCATTGTTGGTTCCCTGTACATTTTCATTTAATTCACTTTTTATAGTCTTCACTCTTTCCTCTAATTTGCAACCATAGTTAACCATTTGTGTGAGCATCCTGATTACCACTGTTTTGAGCTGTGCATCTGATAGGTTGGCTATCTCTTCATGGCTTAGCTGTATTTTTTCTGGAGCTTTGATTTGTTCTTTCATTTGGGCCATGTATGCTTGTCTCAGCTTGCCTGTTTCATAGTAAGGGGTGGAGCCTTAGGTATTCACTAGGGTGGGCAACTCTAGTGATTGTGGCACTGTATGTGGGGATGTGGCACTGTATGTGGGGGATGTTCCAAAAGGGAACAATGCTGCTTGCTCAGCTCTCGACTGGTTTTCAGTCACTTCCTCCACTAACCACAAGCAAATTCGGCTCTTTTGGAGCTGATTTTTAGGTAGGTGAGTTTGTGGACATTCTTGGATCCTGTGGGCCTCTCCAATGAACTCTCCTGTGAAGCTGAAAGTTTCTCCCGCTGCTGCCCCAGCCCCCACAGGTTTTTTCAGTCAGAGGTTTTGAGGATTTTTCCCCCATATTGGAACCCTAGGTTGCATGGTCTGTCTTGCTCCCCAGTTGTTCCTCCCAGTTTATCCACATGCAAATATAGGACTGCCAGGTCCACCAGCTGCCACCTTACCTGCCATTTCCCACCAGCCACTGCCTTGCTTCAAGTCCTCTCTGCCCTGGCTGCCTGTCTCCACCCCTCCTAGCAGCCTGGAGGAATGTTTGTTATTTAATTCCGTGGTTGTTGGACTTCCATACAGTTCGATTTTCTGGCAGTTCTGGTTGTTTTTTGTTTTTAAATTTGTTGTTTTTCTTTTTGTTATGGAGGAGGCAAAGTGTGTATATCTATGCCTCCATCTTGTCCGGGAATCCTCTGTTTTTTAAAATTGAAATAAGTATATTTTTAACTAAACTGACATTTTAATTACTGGCATAGATTGTTAAGATTTTATTTGAAGATTTATTTGAAGATTTTGTTTTAGTTTTCCCTGAGGCACAAATATTATTTCCAGTAACTTTTAAGTACTGTGGGAGTATGACATAAGTTGTGAGATCCAGTTCTTTCTTATTTTATATTTTCTGGATATTTGCTACTTTAGAGAAGTCATAAAGAAATATTTTCTTTTTTTTTACCTTGTGGCCTTTTAACTTCATGTGAAAAATATATCAGGCTTAAAATATAATTTCTCTGGGTTTTGTTGTAGTTGATAAATTTATATTGAAGCAATTGACACTGAATTGGCTGGGAAATAAACATTTCAAATTTAATATCTGCATGAATTGAAAGATATTTGGTAAGATGATAGACCAATAGCTTGAAGGTCAAAATTTTGCTTATGAGTTATGGTACAGATCAAGAATAAGTTATTTAAAATTTTGTTAATATCTGTGTCACTTTAAACATTTTTAATCTTCTAAATTCTTATACTATTGATGTGTAAGGTGGCAGAGATAACTATGCTAAAAAATTGAAAAATATTTGGCAACTCTCTGAGGAGAGCAAGCTAAATGGTATATTTTGAATTCTAGCAAAATTACTTTTTGATAAATGTTTTTTTTAATTCACAAATGAGAGCTGCTGGTTGAAGGTAGAATTCTGTTTATATACTAACATGTGGCAAGGCAATTATGATGAAACAAAACTCATTTTAGAACTCTGTTGTAACTATGGCAACAAGAATTAAATTAATTCTATTAGAAATATAAAAAGCCATCCAGCAGGATAGAGTAAATATTATCTCATTGATTTATGAAGGTTCCAGATGATGAGAAGTGTTTAATGTATTTCTGTCATGAAACACATTTGTTAGGGTTTCTTTTTATTAATAGAGCCATTGTCTATTTCAATAGTGTTAACCAGATAGCATTAATTTTTACATCTTTTTCCAATCACTTTGTTTTTGTTACAAGAAGCTACCAGCCTTTCTGTAACCGAACATAAGTCTGGCTGCCCATACCTTTGAAAGCCAGTACTTGAGAGGTAGATGCTAATGTAAAGAGAAGTGTTTTCATTCAGGCGCTGGCCACCTGGAAGATGAGGGATTCTCATCTCAAAGCCTATTTTAAAATCTCAGGTGTCCTGGCTAGGGGCACCATGGGAAGAGGGGAACTAAGGAATTTCTGGCGATGTGCCTTTTCTCAGCTCTGCTCTTGGGTGGTATCGGTGTGATCTCCTGTGTGCGCCATCACGTAGGCTCATGGCTCCAGCCACAGTCTCACTTCTGATATCTGGGAACAGGATGCACAGGCAGCGTTTCTCCTGGCTCTGCTGTGAGTCGCCGCACTTGCCCAACTTCTTGTGGTCAGGGCCATTCCTTTGGTTAATCAGGAGCTGCAACTGCTGATATCCACAAAATATGTATAAGAAACTTTTCATACACAAATCTTCTATGAGTTAGTTAGTACAGCCTATTCTATAATTACTACCTGATTAGTGTATTATGTTTACTTCAATCACTGTTACATTTCTGTGTCACATTAATCACTGTTATCTTTTGTATTTTATTCAAGGCTGACAAAGAGAACACTTCACTTAAGGGCCATATCTGAGTATAGCTAGCTAAAATCTGGCTTGATGAAAAATTGTTATTATAAGTGGGGTGCCCATTTGTTGTGGTAAGAATTAGTTCATTTTGATATTTTATTTTACTTGTGTTTGGAAAAAATATACAACTGTTTTATTTTCAGGTGGCTTGTGCTTGCAGTGGGATTTGTTGAGAATGGAAACTTAAACTTTTGGTAATATGTTCTGAAAGTAGACTAATTTAAAATTCAATTAAGTAATAGTGTGAGACTAAAGTAGAACAGCATTATGTAGCAAGATTGGACTTTTTGTGTCCCAGAGGATTTGTGTGCAGGTGTCAGTGGGGCTCTGCATGCAAAAATGCCAGCACTTGCTGTACCGACTTCTGCCTTTTCCCCCAAATCAACTCAACACTTTGTATTGCGGTTAAAATGAAAAGGTCCTGTGGCTTTTTCCCTCCAAAATACTGACGACAGTCATAAGAATGAAGCATCTGAAAACCAGAATGTAGGACACATACTAGGCATTTGTCCCTGAGACCTTTAGAAATTTGGGTTTATGAGATAGATTTTCTTAGAATTGTTTCCAGTCTCTTTATGTAGCAGTGGAAATACCCTGGCAGTGAGTTAAAAATGCATCTTCTCAAAGGAAAGTGCTCAGTCATAGGAACAAGCAGAAAATTATGAGAGAGGTTGAAAACTTTAAGACATTTAACTAATTTCCTACTTTTTTGTTTTCTTAACTTTTAAAAATATTGAATTATAGTGTTTAGGTGTGTTATCTTAATGGTTGAGATTTATTTAACTTACATGATATGCCTTATTTATGACTAGTTTTCTTGATATTATAGATATCATAATTCCTGAAATAAACTACAACCAATCCAAGTGCTTACCTAACAAAGTAAATAATAAGCGAACCACACGGGCTTGCCTTGCTCTGGTCCTGAGCAGCACTGCTCTAAAGTCCCCTGGGTCAATTGTATCAAACTAGTCTTCTAAATGCCACTGCAACCTGATGCTTTCTGCCTTCAGTTTTAAGGATCATGGAGGTCCAAAGTTTATAGGTATTTTTATTATATTTCACAGCATTCGCACATCAGGTTGACATTCTTCTTTGAGTCACAGCATATGAGAATTATAGGGGATTTCTGAGATAACCTAGTCTAAGCTGTTCATTTTGCAGATAAGACATTTGGGATCAGAGAGGTGAAATGAATTGTCTAAGGTCACACAGCACATTAACAGCACAGCTGGAGTAAGACCTGTGGTCTTCTAACGCCAAATCCAGAGCTCTCTCCATTTAACCTCAATACTTCATGTTTTCTCATAGTTCCAGAGACAGGCACTTCAGGTCTTTCTTTAGCACATGAGTCCACAGACAGAAAATAGGATTACCCAGTCCCAACCAAGTGCTCCATCCATTACTGTCCAATGCATATATCTTAAATTCTAATGGAAAAAAAATTCCTGAACATTTTGCTTCTCTATTCATTTTCTTCTCTGTGTCTGTTAGTTCCTCTCATTTTTTTGGGTAATGCTTTTCACTGATGAACTTGGTTTTTGTAATATAAAATGTTGAAATGCATTATCCTCAGTAAATGTGATGTTATTAATGTGTTTTATTCTAGTTATGGGTCATTATTTCCAATAGATGTTACTGTCCCAGCACTGAGACCTAACAGGTGGTCTCACTAGAAGTTATAACAGTTTTTCTTAATGGTCTGGTAAGAATGTCATTTGCAGGGCAGCAAGGGCAGAGAAATTGGTCCCAGAGCTAGCTCACTTCTGCACTCATTCCTAAGCTTGAGCAGGCAAAATAAATACATATTTTCTTAATGACCAGTGGGGTATTTTTCCTGCCTATTTATTTTCAGTAAAAGTGATGAGGATCTGGGTACATTTATTTCCTATTTACAGCCCCTCTCCCCCAATAATATCACTAATGACCCTGCAATGCTTTGCTTTCCTAATTCTTAGAGGAAACAGGCCTCATTACCGCCTACTGAGGGGACCCAACACCCATTCAAGCAATGAGATATGATTAAATCTAGCTGGTCAGGGAAAAGACAGATACCACTGGGAAGCAGAAATCAAGACACAATTTTTCCATTAGAGGTGGCTCACTCTTGGGAGAATGTATGATATTAGGATAATAGGAGAAACAGACATGTGCATTTAAATGTTAATGCCTTGGTATAGGTATGTGGCATCCATGCCTGAAATTACTGTGATTAAAATGAAAGTATATATGATTGTCCTAAACTTCCTCATATAATAACAACTGAATGACTTAATGTATAATTACAAGCATTAATGCCCCAAAGAAAGAAAATACCCATTTTCTGAAACATTACTTAGTAATAGCAACATTAGTGTCTCCGGATTCATTCAAGGTGTACTGTGGTGCGTGCATGCCAGTGTGTGCCAGTGTGCCGTCGTGCATGCTTGAGAAAGAGAGTGTCTGTTGTTTTATGTCCAAAGCCTTTATTAATGTGTTTAGTACAGCTGCATAATGTACTAGGTTAGTAACTGATGTACTTCACTGATACCTAATTGCTATTGTTGTATTTCATCAATTCTAAGAGGAATATGTTCCTGCATTTTAACTTCTCTGAAATCAAGAGTATCTTGTAACTGATAGTGTATAAGGGAGGTTTTGCCATGGTTGCCACCACCTGTGCCTGCTTAAAATTGGTGGCATGTCAGTCAACATATCAGTTAAGGACTGATTGAGAATGCGTATGAGGTTGTTAGTCTGAAGCCCCTCCTGGAAATCTTGATTTAGTACCAGTAGCTTGGAAGAAAATCCTGAAGACATTAGTGGAGCACTCTTTTAAGAAATGATGTGTTCAACGCTCTTGTCTGATTTTAAAAAGTGGCTTAGAAGAGTCAATTTCTACACACAAGTTTTGCAAACATCTAAACCAATTTCTTTCATTTGCATTTTCCCTTTTAAATGTATGAACAGGAATTCTATGTGAAAAGAAAAAATCTATATCTAAATAAGTTCTGAAGACTTAAATATATTTAAAATAAAAATCCTAAAGGTCAAGCAAGCATAGTTTTATTGGCAGTTTTTTTCTCTTGTGGTCAATAATGGTACATCTTACCTCAGTGGCATTTTAGGTTAAATAAAACATGGCATTTAGTCATCATAACATAGAACTAAATATATCTAAAACCAAGGGATTTGAAGCGCTAGTCCTGCTTCTCCATTTTATGTTTGAAAAAGTATGGTTCAAAGAAATGAAATGAGTTCCCCATGATTACACAGCTGTCTGGTATATGAGAGTGAAAAAAATTTAGAGGTCCTCACCAATAACTGTTGTAAACTAGGCTTATTTAATTTTAACAACATGCTACCATCTTGTCCACAGGTGAGAGTACTTCTTTCATCCTGGTATATAAGAATATTGTGAAATCTAACAAAGGAAAGTGATAAAGTAATGTTTTATTTGGGAACGTGACAGGAGGCATAAAAACACAGCTTTTCCAAGAATACATTGTAAGTTCTTTGGGGGATGGTGGTAATTTTTTAATATTTTAGAAACTATTATTTCTGGGAAAAAAGAATGTTACTTTAACATCTAAAGAATTCCAGATAAAGAACAGGGGCAATAATAAGTGGTTCTGAGAATAAAATAATGTAGTTTGACTTCTTTTCCACACCACTATGTAGTATTGGTTAATATTTTTATGGACACTCCCATTGTTTATAACCTTTGTAGTGCATCAGAATTTCTCATGGATTTTTCCTTTTTAAAAGCTCTTTATTTATTTATTTATCTATCAAAAATGCACTAAGTATAGATCAAAAATATAAAAGATATTGAAAATTAGCAGCTATTCTCTTTTTTTTTGAACTCTAGAGACAGTGAATTTTTCTAACCCTTTCCTTGGCATTTCTTTTTTTTAATTGTATTTTATTCCCATTCCCATTTAACCCTCTTACACCCCTTCCCCCCACAATCCTCACACTGTAGTCCATGTCCATGAGTCCTTTTTATTTTTGCCTCAATCCCACCACTGCTAACCTCCCTTACCCCATAGCTGACATAGTAAATGATTTTAATACCCCTTTTGAATCAATGGATAGATCTTCCAGACTGAAAATCAACAAGAAGACAGCAAACACAATATATCAAATATATTTAATTGATATCTTCAGAAAGTTTTACCTCAAGATAGCAGAATATACATACTATGAAAATAGAAATCCATCACAGGAAAAACACTGAAAAAATACACAAAGACATGGAGGCTAAATAACATGTTATTAAATAATGAATGGGTCAAAAATGAAATCTAGGAAGAAATCAAAAGATACCTTGAAACAAATGAGAATGAGAACACAACAATCTATAATCTGTGGGATACAGAGAAAGTGATTCTAAGAGGGAAATTCATAGCATTACAATCCTATATCAAGAAACAAGAAAAGGCTCAGATAAACAATCTAACTTCACACTTGAACTTAAGTAATGGTTGCATAGGTAAACATGACTTGCCTTCTCATACAACCAGATCAAAATTACAACTAAATTATAGAACAACCGTCACTAAAAACCAGCAGAAATCTAGTTGAATGGAAGTCTGACAACTTTGGAATTAAAGAAATCACATCTATCCAGGCTGTTAGGAAAGGCAGAGTCATGGAATGGGCTGGTTCCACATCCATGTGTGGTGGATAAAAATTTGGGAGGGTTATCTCAAGAGCAAGGAGTCCCAGCCCCAAATCAAACCCCATCGCAGGGTTCCAGTGCCAAGAAAATAAGTCCCCATAACTTTTGGCTGCAAAAATCAGCAGGGATAGATTTGCTGGGAGAAACTTCTGGAGTCCCAAGCAGTTCCCCTTAAAGAACCCACATATGAACTTATTCAGACTTACTTCCTCTGAGCTCCAGCACCAAGGTAGCAGCTTGAAATGTACCAGTGATATAAAGGGAAGTATAAACTGGTATAAAGGGGGGAACTGAAGTGTTTGGCATCAAGGCAGGTGTTGGGAGACAGCTTTCTCCTAGAAAGGGTGCAGAGGCCATTGTCCCTTTTCTGAACCCTCCCCCCTACAGAGCCAGAGACCCCAGGCAGGTACCATATCTGAGACTCCATCAAACTAGCTAACATTGTTTGCCCCACCCTGGAGATTTCCTGAAGCTCCATCCCACCAAACTGATGGGCCAACCCAAGATATGAATAACTGATCTTGGTTCATGCTTTACAACTTCCATAACCCAGCCTTCAGTAAACCCCCAGTCCTCAGACCCCAGATTTCTTGCTAAGTGGTACCAGGCTTGGTACTAGCTGCAGCCATCATAGATTCACAGATTGGCTTCATCTGGTAACCTCCAAGCTCAAAGCAAGTAGCAGCCATCTAAGATTGCTTTATAGCTCAGGTAGGGTGATTCTGGGCAAAATACAGTTGGGGGATGACCATGGCCTGCATCACCTGGGTAACCCCAGGACCTGTGCACCTAGCAGACAGATATAGACCATATCAGAGCACCACTGCATGACCCTTCCACAGCTGATCCTCCACAGACAATGGAGGTTTGTGGTCCATGGTCACAGTCTGTCCTTGCAGCTAACTGGCCTAGGTCCATCCCCCCAAAGTTGATCTTCCAACAACAAGCAAGGCTCACCTACAAAAGGAGAGTATACTAAGCCCACCCAAAAGGCACACCTTGTGTACCCAGCTTGGGTGAGAGTGGAGGTTATGCCACTTGACACTATAGGACACCCACTACATTAGGCCACACTACCAAGACATGGAAACAAACATAGGGAAGCTGCCAAAATGAAGAGACAAAAAATATGCCCAAATGAAAGTGGAGATTAAAATTCCAGAAAAAGAACTAAACAAAATGGAGGTAAATAATCTATCAGATGTAAAGTTCAAAACACTGGTATAAGGATGCTCAGGGAAGTTAGTGAGGACCTCATCAGCATAATAAAGATTCAGTCAGAAATGAAGGATACATTAATTGAAATAAAGAACAATTTATAGGGAAACAACAATAGAGTGAATGAAGCTGAGAATCAAATCACATATTTGAAATATAAGGAAGTAAAAGACAACCAATCAGAACAAGAAGAAAAAAGGAACCAAAAAAAAAAAACAAGGATAATATATACAGCCTCCTGGACAACTTCAAGCACACCAACATTTGCATTGTGAGGGTGCCAGAGGAGGTGAGAAAGTAAGAAAATGGAAACCTATTAAAAAATAATGAAAGAGAACTTCCTTAATTTGATGAAGGAAATAGACATGGAATTTCTGGAAGCACAGAGATTCTCAACCAAGATGGATATAAAGACGCCAATTCTAATATACATGATTGAAATGCCAGTGGTTAAAGATAAAGAGCTTAAAAGCAAGGAAAAGGCCATTGGTTTCCTGTAGGGGAGGTCCCATAAGTCTGTCAACTTATTTCACAAAGAAAATTGGCAAGTTAGAAGTAATTGGCAAGAAATTCAAAGTCAGGAAAAATAGGGACCTACAGCCAAGATTGCTCCACCCAGCAATGCTATCGTTTAGAATAAAAGGGCAACCCTAGCTGGTGTAGCTCAGTGGACTGCGTGCAGGTCTGCAAACCAAAGGCTCAGGGTTCGATTCCCAGTCAGGGCACATGCCTGGGTTGCAGGCCAGTACCCAGCAGGGAATGCAAGAGAGGCAACCATACATTGATATTTCTCTCTCTCTCTCCTCTTCCCCTCTAAATATAAATAAATAAAATCTTATTAAAAAAGAATAAAATGGCATTAAAGAGCTTATCAAATGAGAAAAAAATAAAGGATTTCATCATGACCAAACAATTATTATGTGATATATTAAAGGGACTTATTTAAGAAAAGATCAAAACTATGAACAATAGAATGGCAATAAATACATATCTATCAACAATTGAATCTAAAAAACAAACTAAGCAAATAAGAAGAACAGAACCAGAATCAGGGATAAAGAGAGTGTTTTGATAGTTGCCAAATATGAGAGGGGTGTAGAATAATGGGTGAAGAAGTGAGGGGATTAAATAGGTAGTTACAGAATACCACGGGCATGTAAAGTACAGTATAGGAAATGCAGTAGCCAAAGAACTTATATGCATAACCCACATACATGAACAATGATGTGGGCATTGCCTGAGAGTATGAGGGGTGCCAGGTGAAGGGATGTAATGGAAGAAGTATTGAGACAACTGTAATAAAATATAATTATCAATAATCATAGTCAATAAAATATAATCAATAAAATACAATTTTAAAAGGAACTTGAAAACAACAACAAAAAAAGCCCAAAAGCATAAAGGGAAAGAAATAATAAAGGTCAGAGAATATATAAAAGAAGCAGAATCTAAAGAGAAGATATAAAAGATCAATGAACCCAAGAGCTTTTCTTTGAAAAGAAAACAAGATTGACAAATCCTTAACCAGACTCATCAAGAAGATAAGAGATGACCCAAATTAATAAAATCAGAAATGAAAGAGGATAAATAACAACTGATACAAAAGAAACACAAAAGATTGTGAAAGAATATTCTGAGCAAATCTATGCCAACAGATTGGACAATCTGTGTGAAATGGATAAATTCTGAATTTCAACATACAATCTTCAAAAAGAAATCAGGAAGAATCAGAAAATCTGAATAAACAGGTTATATCTAGTGGAATTGATGCAGTAATAACAGACTTCAAAGACATGCCTCAGATCAGATGTCTTCACAGGTGAATTTTACCAAATATTGTGAGAAGAACAGACACATCTCCTTCTCAAATGATTTTGAAAAATTCAAGAGGAGGGAAGGCTCCCACACACATTTTATGAGGCCAGCATTATCCAAATTCCAAAACTTGTTAAAGATACTACAAAAAATATAAGCCAATATCTCTGATGAACATTGAGGAATAAATCCTCAACAAAATATTAGCAAGTGGAATACAGCAAGACTTAACAAGATCATACACCATGATCAAATGGGATTTATTCCAGGAATGAAAGGTTGGTACAACTTTTGCAAATCAATAAATGTGATTCACTGCATACATGAAACAAAGTATTAAAAAACACATGATCATATCAATAGATACAGAAAAAGCTTTTTATAAAATCCAACACCCATTTATGATAAGAACACTCAGTGAAGTGGAAATAAAGGGAACATAACTAAACATAATGAAGTCCACAACTGACAAACCCACTACCAGCATTATACTAATGGGCAAAACTCACAAACTTTTCCCCTAAGATTTGCTACAATAGTGAGATATCTGCTTTCACCTCTCTTATTCAACATAATACTGGAAGTCCTGCCATAGCAATCAGACAAGAGGAAGAAATAAAAGACTTACAAATTGGAAAGGAAGAAGTAAAACTGTCTTTATTTTCAGATGACATAATTCTGTACACAGAGAACCCTAAATATTCCACCAAGAAACTGCTGAAGCTGTTTAATGAATTCAGCAAAACAGCAGGATATAAAATTAATACCCAGAACTCAGTTGAATTTTGTATACCAATAATGCCCTAGCAGGAAGGAAAATTAAGAAAATATCCCATTCACAATTGCCTCAAAAGGAGTAAAATATCTAGGAATAAACCTAACTGTGGCATTTCTAAATGATATCTATTACACAATTAGAATAAGACACGATTTTTTTCATAGAACCATATGTTTCTTAAACAGATTTATTGAGTTATAATTGAACTACTGTAAATTGTACAAAATTTAAACATTCAATTCTATGTTTTGGTAGATGCATTGATTTGTAAAACCATCACCACACCATCAATCAAGGTAGTGCTTATATCATGCCCAGTCAATTTCCCTGTGGCCCACTGTAATAGCATCCTGCCACTACTCCCTGTAATTTCCCATTTCTCCCCAGGTAATCACTGATTTGCTTTCTATCACTAAAATTAGTTGGCATTTTCTAGAATTAATATAAATGAAATCATGGAGTAGTACTCTATTTTCTTCTGGTGTCTTTCACAATGCATAGTTATTTTGAAACTCATTCATGTTTTTGCATGTTATCAGTTTATTATTTTTTATTGCTGATTAGTATCCCATTTATGGATACATCGTAGCTTTTTAATCTACTTGCCTATTGATGAACATTTGGGTTGTTTCCAGTTTTTGGCTAATGCAAAGAATGCCATCAACATTTGTGTACAAGCCTTTCCGTGGAAATATGCTTTCATTTCCCTTGCATGCATATTGGAATGATTGGATCATATGGTAGCAGTATGTTTAATTTTTTAGGAAACTGCCAAACTGCCTTTCAAAGTGGTTGTACTATTTGTCATTCCCACTTCCAGTGCATGGGAATTCCAGGGATTCCACATCCCCATCAACCTAAAAATGACCAATCTTATTTTAATCTTAGATATTCTATTAGGTGTGTAGATATATTTTGATTTAATTTTTATCTAATTACTTATGATATGAAGCAGAGTCAATAGTATGATAAAATGAGGGAGACACTCATCTTGGGCACAAAATTTGAGGAGGTGTCAAGACTCTGTAGTCAAGGTAAATAATATTTTAGTAAATATTTAACATTTTTTTAAAATACTATAAAATACACACAAAGAAAAAATGTCAAAAATTTAAATGTAGTATTAATATTACTGAATTTTTCTTAGCTTCAGATTTTAACATGGCTTGTTAATGTACTTGTTAAAGGTTTTTTTCATGTGCTTATTTACTATCTGTATATTCTCCTTATAAAATATCTATTCAAATCTCTTGCTTTTTTAGATTTTAAAAATTAATTAAATTTCAGAATACTAGTTCATTACATATGTGATTGCAAATATTTTCTCTCAATCTGTGGTTCACCATTTTCTTAACAGTGCCTTTCAAAAAGAGGAATTTCTTAATTTAATAAAATCACTTAAGCAATTTTATCATTTTTAATTTTACAGACCACTTTACTTAAAAACTTGTTTTCACTTTTAATTTTTTGTTACAAACATAACCTATGGTTACAAACATTAGTACCTCTTTATTTTTCTATTAAATAATTTCTATTGTTATTTTATTACAGTTGTCCCAGTTTTTCCCCATTTGCCCTCCTCCACCCACCCCACCTTCCCACTCCCACAGACAGTTCCCACACTGTTGTCCAAGTCTGTGGGTCATTCATACATGCCATTTGTCTAATCCCTTCCCCTTCTTTCCATCTTTATCCCCTTCCCCCTCCTTTCTGGTGACTTTCAGTCTGTTCTATGTTTCCATGTCTGTGGTTCTATTTTTTTTTTATTAAATAAATTTATTTATTTTGTTTGAATTGATTATGCTGTTACAGTTGTTCTATTCCCCCCTTCATTCCCCTCCACCCTGCCCCCCCCCAACCCCACCATTACCCCCCTTTAGTTTATGTCCATGTGTCTCAAGTCCTTTAGGTTCTATATTTCCCATACTATTCTTGCCCCCCCCCCATCTATTTTCTATCTACCGTCTATGCTACTTGTTTTCTGTACCTTCTCCCCCCGTCTCCTCCTCCCACTCCCCTGTTGCTAACCCTCCTTGAGATCTTCATTTCTATGTTTCCACTCCTGATCTAGCTGTCCTTTTAGTTTGCTTTCATTTTAGGTGTGGTTGTTAATAACTGTGAGTTTGTTGTCCTTTCACTGTTCATGTTTCTTTAACTTCTTTTTCTTAGATAAGTCCCTTTAACATTTCATATAATAAGGGCTTGGTGATGATGAACTCCTTGAATTTGGTCTTATCTGAGAAGCACCTTATCTGTCCTTCCGTACTAAATGAAAGTTTTGCTGGGTAGAGCAATCTTGGTTGTAGGTCTTTAGATTTCATGACTTGGAATATTTCTTTCCAGCCCCTTCTTGCCTGTAAGGTCTCTTTTGAGAAATCTGCTGACAGCCTGATGGGGACTCCTTTGTAGGTGATTGTCCCCTTACCTCTTGCTGCTTCCAGGATTCTTTCCTTCATTTTAATTTTGGCTAATGTAATTATGATATGCCTTGGTGTGTTTCTTCTTGAGTCCAACTTTTTTGGTACTCTCTGGGCTTCTTGGATTTCTTGGAAGTCTATTTCCTTTGCCAGATTGGGGAAATTTTCTTTTATTATTTGTTCAAATAGTTTTTCCACTGGTGGTTGTGTCTTTCCCCCTTCTGGTACCCCTATAATTCGGATATTGGAGCGTTTATAGATGTCCTGGAGGTTCCTAAGCTTCTCCTCATTTTTCTGAATTCTTATTTCTTCATTCCTTTCTGTTTGATCATTTTTTTCTTCCTTCTGGTCCACTCCATTGATTTGAGTCCCAGTTTTTTTTTCATCTCTATGGGTTTCCTGTGGAATTCCATTCATTTCCCTTAATTTAGCCTTCATATGTTTCTCTAATTTGTGGCTATAGTCCACCAGATCTGTGAGGAAGCTGATGACCAGTGTTTTAAACTGTGCGTCTGAGAGATTTGCTATTTCTTCGTCACTTAGATTTATCTCTGGGGCTTTGAGGTCTCCCTGCGACATTTTTGGTCTGTTCTGGCCCTTTAAGTGGGAGAGGCGGCGCCTTGGAGTCCCAGGTCGCTGGGTTGTGACGCTGTATGTGGGGGCGTGGTCAGAGTGGGGAAATGGCCCGCCGCCTCCGCCTCCGCCTCACTCACCCGTGCACAACCAGGCAACCAGTCAACTCGCTGCCACCACCTCCCCACTGTCTCCTCCGTAGTCGCTCACCCGGTGGGCCGCTCGGTCGCTCACTAGGTCCAATCCTGGGTTTGGAACCCGTGCAACTGGATTCGCGCGTCTGGATTCCGCGCGATCGAGCCCTCCTTTGTAACTCCTCACCCGCCGCCGGTTTCGCCCCGTACCGGTCGGGCCGAAGAATTTGTTGTTAGCAGACTTCCGAAAAGTTCAGTTTTCCGTGTTCTGGTTGTGTTTTCTGATGCTAATATTTAGTTGTCCCTAAACTTGGTTGTGTGAGGAGGCACGACATATCCACCTAAACCTCCATCTTGGCGGAAGTCTCCTGTGGTTCTATTTTGTTTGTTAGTTTATTTTGTTCACTGGATTCCTTTTATAGGTGAGAGTAAGAAAGAACTCCTATGTTTTGCAACAGCATGGATGGGACTGGAGAATATTATGCTAAGTGAAAGAAGCCAGTCAGTGAAAGACAAATATCATATGATAGATTGTGCTTTAGATGTTGAAAGAAAATTTGCTTAACCTACTATCTTTTCTGGTAGAAATTCTATAGTTATAAGTTTTACAATTTGGTAAATGATCCATTGTGAGAGTTAATTTTTGTATAGATCAAAGTTCCTTTTTCTTTTCTTTTTATTACATATGGCTATCCAGTTGTTCCAATACCATTTGTTGAAAAGACTAACCTTTCTTCATTGAATTGTTGTTGAAAATTAGTTATTTTCTTACACAATTTTGTTATTTTTCAAAGATGGCTCTGTTAAATGCTTTATAAATCCATATGAATTTCAAAATTAATTTGGTAACTCCTATAGAAAAAGCTGTTCAATTTTGATTTAGATTCCATCAAACCTATAGATTCTATAGATCAACTAGAGAAAATTTTAATAACATAATTTTATTGATTATGTTATTACAGTTGTCCCATTTCCCCCCTTCACTCCCCTGCACCCTGTACCTCCCCTCCCACCCACATTCCCCCCTTCAGTTCATGTCCATGTGTCATATTTATAAGTTCTTGCCTTCTGCATTTCCCATACTATTTTTACCCTCCCTATGTCTATTTTATACCTACCATCTATGCTGCTTATTCTCTGTATCTTTCCCCCTCTCTTCCCCTCCCACTCCCCTGTTGATAACCCTCCACGTGATCTCAATTTCCATGATTCTGCTCCTGTTCTAGATGTTTGCTTAGTTTGTTTTTATTTTTGTTTTAGGTGAGGTTGTTAATAATTGTGAGCTTGCTGTCATTTTACTGTACATGATTTTTATCTTCTTTTTCTTAGATAAGTCTCTAACATTTCTTATAATAAGGGCTTGGTGATGATGAACTCATTTAGCTTGACCTTATCTGGGAAGCACTTTATCTACTCTTCCATTTTTAATGAAAGCCTTGCTGGATGGAGCAATCTTGGATGTAAGTCCTTGCCTTTTATGACTTTGAATACTTCTTTCCAGCACCTTCTTGCCTGCAAGGTCTTTTTTGAGAAGTCAGCTCACAGTCTTATGGGCACTCCTTTGTAGGTAATTGTCTCCTTTTTTCTTGCTGCTTTTAAGATTCTCTCCTTATCTTTCATCTTGGGCAATGTAATTATGATGTGCCTTGGTGTGTTCCTCATTGGGTCCAACTTCTTTGGGACTCTGAGCTTCCTGGACTTCCTGGAAGTCTATTTTCTTTGCCAGAATGGGGAAGTTGTCCTCTATTATTTGCTCAAATAATTTTCCAGTTTTTGCTCTTCCTCTTCTTCTTCTAGTACCCCTATAATTCAGATGTTGAAATGTTTAAAGAGGTCATGGAAGTTTCTAAGCCTCTCCTCATTTTTTTGAATTCTTGTTTCTTCATCGTTTTCTGTTTGGTTGTTTCTTTCTTCCTTCTGGTCCACTCCCTTGATTTGAGTCCCAGTTTCCTTCCCATAACTATTAGTTCCCTACATTTTCCTTTATTTCACTTAGCATAGCCTTAATTTTTTCATCTAATTTGCAACCAAATTCAACCAATTCTGTGAGCATCCTGATTACCAGTGTTTTGAACTGTGCATCTGACAGGTTGGCCATCTTTTCATAACTTGGTTGTATTTGTTCTGGAGCTTTGGTCTGTTTTTTTCCTTTGGGCCATTTCTTTTTTGTCTCAGCATGCCTGTTACATAGTGAGGGGCAGAACCTCAGGTATTCACCGGGGTGGAGCAACCCAGTTGCTGGCTTGTGACACTGTATGTCCAGCAGGGGTCTGAGCTGAACAATGGCTCTTGCTCCACTCTCTGCTGGATTTCAGTCACTTCCCCTGCTTCCCCCAAACAAACTAGGCCCTTCTGGTTCTGTTTCCCATGTGGGTAGGCTTGTGTATGTTCTTGTGTATGTTCCTGTGTATGACCCACAGGTCTCTCCAACAAACTCTCCTGTGACACTGGGAGTTTCTCCTGGCACCTCAACTCCCACAGGTGTTTTCAATCAGTGTTTTGAGGCTTTATTTCCCCACACTGGTGCCCTGGGTTGCGCAGTCTGCCTTGCTCCCTAGTTTTTCCTGGTTTATTTGCTCATGAATGTGGGACCACCCAGTCCGCCAGGCATCTTGTGCTCTGTGCCCCTCCACAGTCCACTGCCTCATGGGTCCTCCAGCTACCATTTTGCTGTGAGCCCTCTCTGCTTGGCTGCCCAGCTCCACCCCTTCTACAGGTCTGGATGAGTATGTCTACTTTAACTCCTTCATTATCGGACTTCCATGCAGTTCAATTTTCTGTTTGTACTTGTTTTTTGTTTCTAAATAGTTGTTGTCCTTATTTTGGTTGTGCGAGGAGGTACAGTGTGTCTACCTATGCCTCCATCTTGACCAGAATTCTGATTCATGTACATTGATTTTAAATACTGTAATGTTGCTGAACTTATTTATTATAGTACCTTTCTGAGAGCTTCCATAAATTTTTTTATAGATACCATGTTGTCTTCAAATAAAGAACACTTTATTTCTTCCTTTCCAGTATGTATGTTTTTTATTTCTTCTACTTGCCTCATTGTACTGGCTAGAATTTTCAGTATAATATTGAATAGTTATGGTCAGAGTGGACATCATTATCTTATTAATGTTCTGAGAGGGACATTATTTATACTTTAAATATTAAGTATGCTGTTAACTGTAGGTTTTGGCAAGATTTCTTTTGTTTTCTTCTGTTTTTTAGTTTGCTTAAAGATTTTAATCAGAAATGCATGAAGATTTCTGTAAAGATTTTTTTTGTTTTTTTTGAGATCCTATTCATTTTCATTTTTAGTTTTTTAATATGGTCAATAGCTTTGATTCATCTTAGAATATCCAATTGATCTCCCATTCCTGGGATAAACTCCACTTGGTTATGATGTACTATCTTTTCTATACATTTTTGGATTTGATTTCCTAAAATTTTAAAATAGGCTTTTCATTTGCACTCATAAGAGTTAATGGATCTAGTTTTCTTTTAATGTCATTGTCCAATTTTGGTACCAGCATGTGTTGGCCTCATAGAATGATTGGGAATTGTTTTCTCTTTCATTAAAAAAAAAAAGAACCGACAGTAACCAGAGGAGAGGAGAAAGGGGGGTAATGGGGGAAAAGAGGGAAGAGTAGTCAAGAAATGCGTATAAAGGCACATGGACAAAACCAAAGTGGGGTAGGATTGAGGGTGGGGGGGTAGGGATGAGTGGGACAGCAGGTGGGGCAAAATGGAGACAATCGTACTTGAACAACAATAAAAAGAGTAAAAAATTGATATTATGTTTTCTTTTTTTAAAGATTTTATTTATTTATCTTTAGAGGGGAAGAGAAGGAGAGAGGGAGAGAAATATCAATGTGTGGTTGCCTTTCGTGTGTCCCATGCTGGGTACTGGCCTGAAACCCAGGCATGTGCCCTGACTGGGAATCGAACTGCAATCCTTTGGTTTGCAGGCCAGTGCTCAATTCCACTGAGCTATGCCAGGCAGGGCTGATGTTATGTTTTCTTATAAGTTAGCCAGAATTCATTAATATGAAACCAGAGTTTCCTTTTGGGTGAGGTTTTTAACTAAAATTCAATTTATAAAAGAGATATTTGGGTTATTGATTTATTCTTCAGTGAGCTTTGGTAGGTTAGTTTTCAATCAGTTATTTCATTTCTTATATGGTATCAGAATCATTGGCATATATTTATCTATAATACTCTATTATTTTTCTTTATATGCCTTTCGAATATACATAGCATTGCTGCTTTCTTCATTTTTCACATTGTTAATGTATACATTCTATCTTTTATTTCTGATCAGTTTGTTTAGGTATATATCAGTTTTATGGATCTCCTTAAATAAGCACTTTTTTTTTGCTTTTTATTTTCTGCTTTATTGATTTCTGCTCTGATTTTTATTATTTTCTTTCTTTTTCTTTTGCTTTAGTTTATTTTTTCTGAGTTTTCTAAGTTAGAATTTAAGGCCATTCATTTGAGATCTTTCTTCTGATATAATATTTATTCAGTGCTATTAAATAAATGTTATTGTTATTTAAGTACTACTTGGCTATATCCATAAATTTTGATATGTTGTGTTTTTTTAATTTAGTTAAAAATAATTTCTAACTTTTTAATTTTTCACCCATTGATTAGTTAGAAATATATTTAGTTTTTGAATATCTAAAGATTGGTCACATACTAATTTGTTACTGAATTCTAAGTTAATTTTCTTGTCATTAGAGAACATATTTGGTTTGAACACTTTTCAAATTACTTAGATTTCTTTTATGGCCCAAAGGGTGATCTAGCTTGGTAAATATTCCATTTGTATTAAAGTGATGTATATTCTGCCCTTGTTAGGTGGAGTTATTAGGTGAAGTTGATTGATAGTGTTTTTCAAGAATTCTTTACACTAAATGATTTTCTGTCTACTTGTCCTCTCAATTATTGAGAGAGGGGTGTTAAAATATCTGACCATAATTTAAGAATCCAGACTGCTTTTCTCTTATGGCTCTGTTATTTCCATACAACACAATTATTATTCAGACATAGGAAAGAGAGTTTAGAGAACTCAAGTCACTCTTAAAATTCTTGGACTAGAAATGGAAAATATGCTTAGTAATTGTTGTCCAGAAATAATTACATGGCTCCAAACAAGAGAAGCTGGGAAATATGGGGAGAGAGGGGCACTTGGTATATTTGGTAAGTAATAACAACATTTTCTAAAATGAATTTTACTCAAGTTAGAAATGAAAGCACTTCTATTTTATTATGGTTTTTAGTATATAAAAATGACTCTTTAAACTTCTATATTATAAATTTTAAAATTTGTCCCATTACACACAATACCACACATCTAGGGCATAACAAGTGACTTGTCTATCATTTTTTTAAAATAAGTTTAATTTTATGAACCTGTTTAGATGGAACTGTCTTAAGAAATAATACAGTAATTACCAATTTTTTGTCATTATGTGTCAGTTTGCAAATTATAATATATAAATAATTTCACTTAATCTTTACAGAAACCCTATTTTTAATCCTAGTTTCTAAGGTGATGACAAAGAACTATACAGATGTGAATAATTAGAAGACTAGAGGTCAAATAAGTAAAACATTGGCAGAGCTGTTTTTGGACCCTCATGCCAAGTCCAACTGATGTGAAAGCCCATTCTGTAGGTTTTCTGTTACTCATAAGATGAATCAGTTCTTTCCACCAACTTCTGGAAGTGGATTCAGGAGGGAAAAGGTAAAAACAGTTTAAAAAGATGAGTTATGTGATCTATAGGGTCCGGTAGAAGTAATGCCATCCAATGTGGTTAGTAGGGTATATGAATATCTCACATGAGATTGGTAGCAATTGAACATTTCACCTAAAATGTCATATGGTGTGCTTGAGTTTGATATTGTTATGCTACAGAACTATGTGCTTATGATATTGCAATGAAAATTGTGTGCAATAAAAATGGGCTCAATTTGTGCTAGACACTATTAAACATAATATGAGAAGTACCTTCAACTCTTTGGAGAACTATAATGAAAAAGATTATGCTGGTTGTATATAGCCCAGTTTGAGTCTATATATAATTGGTTTGTATAGCACCATGATTGAGACACACATTCACACATATAAATGCACACGTGTATATGCATTTATATATGTATACATATAATATATAGAGTATATGCTATATATACCCATGCATATATAGTCACAAATCCATACATGTGTGCATATGTGTGTATCTATTTCCCATGTTCAGAAGATTCTTGGGATCTTACTCCCTAAACTGCTGTGTCTTTGAAAGAGAATATCTTCCTGAGGAATCAGCACTTTGAATAATTCAGAGCTGATTTTTCCAACCTACAGAAAATGGTCTATTTCCAAGAGGAACTGGAACTCCATCTTCCCATTCACAGTTGAAGAATGCCTTACCTGTGAAGTATGGTTATTGTTTCTCCTACAAAGGTCAAAAAACCATAACTCAAAAAGCCTCAGGCATGACAGTTACTATGATCTCTTATATAAGTGATGGAACATAATTATCACTTTTCAAAGGTGAGATTGAATTTATTTTTATTTTATTGCAAAAGTAGTGCATAAAGAAAATGAAGTAATATGAGACACAAATTAACTTTACCAACATGAATGGAAAAATCAGCAGGGATGAATTACATACTATTCTAAATTTAACTGGAATCTTTTTTCAATATTTGGTAAATTTTTGCTTTTGTTTCATTTTTAAATAATCAACTCTTAAGCTTCTGTGTACCTGAAAAGTTTAAATACAGTAAGATATAGCTTTTACAGCATGTAGACATGTGAGAACAAGGAAGTATAACCAATGACAGGAAAAATTGTCTGCCTTCTTGTACATTTGAGTTTCAATATCTAAGTTTTCTATCACATATCTATTTGAAGTATTTAATGTCCTTTTTCCTGCTGTGGTCACATTATTCTCTGCTTTCTTCACAGCCCATTCAAATGTTTCCCCCTCCCATTTCTCTTCTATGTAATTAACATTTGAGCAAAACTATGTATGGTACAGTGCAGTTTGTATATCCATGAATAGAATGAAAATCTGTGTGTGCTCCTTCAAGAGCTCAGGGTTTACACTTGGTTTTAGGAACTTGCAATCAACTTTAAGCAATGCTAAAGTTAATTCCAAACTTCAAATGTAGAATATAGTCAACCATAAACATTGTATAGATTACAAGGCAGTTAAGAAAGTTTTAAGAATACCTTCTTTAGGAGAATACCAAAAATATTTCACTAATATGATATTAATGATCTTTTTAAAAGCTTATTTTTGTGATAGATATATGAGATAAGATTTATATTGTACTTATTTATAGTAATATGTATCTTCAATTTCTATCTCTATATCCATTTCATCTTTATTTCTGTCTCTATTCTTGGGAAATGTGCTGGTACATAGTGTCCTTGGATATGAATTCAAACCAAATCAATGACTGCAATCATATTAATGAATCAATGGTAACACTTTGACTATCTCTATAATCTGTATCGTGCTGACCTTTACAAAGAGCTGAAGTTCAGGTCCAAACTAATGGTGCTTTAAAGAAAGATGCAAACATTTGTAGCCATGGGGTATGTTCTATGTTGTTGAGTTATGATGATTTAAATCAGTTATGATCATGGTCATATTTTTATAATATCTGGCTGCTTTTCTGTTATTAGTAAATAGAATGACAGATAATTGGTAAAGTGAACATATTTTTGTGGTATCATGTTTTGAAGAATAAATATTTTTCAAATTCTGAGAATTGAAAACTTAAAGCATCAGGTGGAAAATAAAGATAGAAATAATGGTGTAACTTACAAGACTAAATTGGTGATTAACAGAAATCATACATGTCTGTATTTTGCCCTGTAATTTTGCATATTGTCCAGCCACTGATGGGATGTTTAGGAAGATGTGTTTAACTGGAAGCTTGCTTTCATTAAGGATATACCAGAATATGTATACTTTTTTCTTGAACTCACCTATGTGAATTAACTGATCAATGCATTATGCAAGTTACCCCTCACTTTGTTATTCTCTGTACAACCCCTTCACCAGGCTGTGCAATTATTACAATGCTCCTTACCCCTAGGACAACCAATATACACACTGGATTTAGTCCAACTTCTTCTCCACCCCTCCTGCCCATGTTCAAGTTGGACCCTTTTCTGCGTGTCAGCTTATACCTTGACTTTCATTATGACCCCAGGATGCTCTGTCTATTTTTGGCAGAAAACCCATATACTATCTAGACTTGTGGGGGGAAATAAGAACAGATGACACCCTTTGTGTACAAGAGTACTGTGGTGCAAAGTATGAGAAATTTCCCTTACAGACTGGATGTGGATACAACACACATCCCAAAGAAAGTAAAAATATTTTTTTTAAATTTGGGAAAACAGAGAGCAATCTGACATATCTAAGAACTCCCTTCAAAGGGACTTTAGGTAATAAGAACTGAAGCTCTGACTGATCCTTGAGAACTGAACAACACAATGAGAGCTAACTCACAAAAGGATCTCTACCAGAGCTAAGATAAATTGGGAAATATCACGAGTCCTCATAAATTTATGGTGTCTATCTTATCAGATCAGAATTAAGGAGCTTTTGATAAATCACATTGAAATATTAATTTATAAATGGGAAAAAAGCTTGGACAGAGAAATACAAGATGTTGGCAGTAAGTCTTCTGAGTAAGATTTGTAGAGGTGGGATTTCCTAGGGGAGAACTTCTCCTTTTAGTTACTGAGGGATGAACACACATTAATCTAGTTTTTCAAATTAAGCACCAATACTTTTTTTAATGCTGTTGGGAGTGTAGGCTTTTTCTTCAGTTATTATCCTGATAGCTTTGGTATTAGTTGAGGCCCATGGTGCTAAAAGAGAATGAAGGACCCTTATTTGCTAGCACATTTTGTATGCCAACGCTATGCTAGTTCTAGCATTTTTTATTATCACAGTCCTCAGAATAACCCCACGTGTGGAGTATTACTCTCATTGTTTGAGGTTTAGAAGAAGTATGTTTCTGGTGGGGTTACTCACCTCAATCATGGAGGTGAGATCAAGGTGACAGTATAATAGTTCATCAGAGCTCATTTGAACACAACATACAACATGGGGCCAAACTACTATGGGTTTTATTTTCTTTTGACCTATAGACTTATGCAGTATGTAGAATATCTCAACTGCTAACTTTGTAATTAAAATATTGTAAGTTTTTCCCTGGCAGGGTGGCTCATGGTTGGAATGTCATCCTGTACTCCAAAAGACTGAGAATTCAGTCCCAGGTTGGGGCATGTATGAGAGGTGAGAGGCAATTGACTGACGTTTCTCACTCTCTCTCTTTTCCTCTCTCTCTCAAATCAATATGCATATCCCCAGGTGAGAATTTAAAAAAAAACAACCTTGTAAGTTTTAGAACTCAACAGTAAATTTATTTAGCAAAGCAATAATGTTGAACTTAAAAGTAAGGAATACTTTAAAAGAATGTAGACAGTAGCATCTTACATTGGTATTTATTTATAGATGAATTAGATATCATAGCAAAGCAATGAGGTCATTGCAGTCTAATAGAGTGAGTTCAATATGATTTTTACTTCTGGCCATCTATAACTTAACTATTTTACCTCTTCTTTATCAATTCTCTCTGAAATGAAGGTGCTTGTATAAATCCTGGGCTCTGAAGGCTGGAGATTTCTGGGTGGGCCTGCTCTGTGATTTGCCCCACTTCCATGAACACATGGGCCTACTTCCCAGCCTAGAACTGCTCAGTGTCTGTTGAGTGAGATTTTTCCTCTTGACTTCACATAAAACGCCAGATGTGAGCTGTTTGAATAAAAGTGGGTTGGAAGTAGACAAAGGCACAGATAATATCTTAGCCAAATCACATCCTTTTCAAATCTTTGGATTTGTTCCGTCTGTTTTATGTACTTTTTTGGCATTGGTACATCTCTTTTCATTCAAATAATTACAGCATGCCTCACTGCTGAGGAGCAGTAGGCTTGGCTTTATTTTCCTTCTGCTAGTCTTGGAGAAAAGAAAATCCTCCCTTTTGGGCCCTTTGATATTCTTTCTGACATTTTTTGCTACTTCAAGAATAGAATAACTAAGCACAAGGAACCTTTATTCTAGCTACTGCCTGTGCAAGCACTTGTAACACACATCTCTGAAATGCGTATGAATGATATTGCTGATTTATCTCACCATGAGAATCATCTGGGGTGATTTTTAGTTTCTAAGATTTGTTTATATTGGAAAACAATAATGGTGCACACAAGTGCACTAGATCTGTGTTCCTTGGAAGGAATGGGAGTTTGAGGAAGGGAGGGACGGCTGTTTTCTTTTGCCTTTCTGCAGTCCCTATGGAGGCTCCTATCAAGTCTGTGTTCTGCCTCATGGGAGGCTCAGGTCAGGTGGACACATGGGGATAAATGGAATTGCCTGTGCTCTCTTAAGAAATTTGCAATATACATTCTATACATACCTGAGTGGGAGACATTTTCACCTGTCCTTTTAACCCTGATTCTAAAGGAGGCTATATATTTAATATGCCCATTAGCTTACTATTTTCTCACTCCAGAATAGATCAATGGGTAGGTGAAATGAAGTAGTATTTTTTTATAATTTAAAAGTACAAATATATGACATCTGTCCAGAAGAGGCCTAGCCATTATTTATATAAAAATAATGGTTTTTGAGACATCTATGTAACTTGGCAGCTAAGGAGAGTGGACTGGAATGAACATCCATGAACAATAACTACTTCACTATACTGGTCAGGGTGGGTGGTAGACAGAGAGCATGTGTATTGTGCGGCCATTGCATTCTAAATGACTGAATAATTAGAACAACTAATCTGCATAAAAATTTGCTTTAACCTTGAGAACATTCCTTCACAAAGTTTGTGGGTTTGGGCAACTGGTGATTGGCAGCTTCCTCACAACAATGTACCCACTCCTGCTTCATATCTTGTGCAGAGCTTTTGGCACAACAAGTCACCCAGGTGACTCAGCCCCTTACAGCTCAGATTTGGAACTCTGTGACTTCTGGCTTTTCCTGAGACTAAAATTGCCTTTGAAAGGGAGGAGATTTCGTATCATCAATGAGACTCAGGGAAATAGGATGGGGTACCTGATAGTGATTGGGAGAACTGTGTGAGGTCCTAAGGTGCCTACTTTGAAGGGAACTGAGGCATCATTGTCCTGTATAGACTGTATCTTGTATCTTCAATAAATGTCTCTTTTTTTCATGTTACATGGTTGGATACCTTCTGGACAGATCTCATATATTTGAAGTAGATTCTATTTTATAAGATCAGAACTTCTTTCAATTCTTAGGAGAGAAAGAAAAATGTCATTTTTAGCAATTCTCATTATGGACTAGATGTTTATATTTCCCAAAATTCATAAGTTGAACCTTAACTCCCAGCATGATGATGTTTGGATGTGCAAATTTTGGAAGGTGATCAGGTCGTGAAGGCGCAGCCTTTGGGTATGGGGTTGGTGCCCTTACTTAAAAAAATGCCTGTCAGACATTCCTTCCCTTTGCACCACGTGAGGACACAGAGAAAAGATAGCCCTTTAGGAAGCTGGCCATCACTGAACATGGAATCTGCTTGAATCTGAGAGCAGTTTTTTGACTTTGCAATCTTCAGAATTGTGAAAAATAAATGTCTGTTGTTTAAGTCAGCCAGTATACGATATTATTGTTGTAGCAGCCCAAATGAATTAAGGCACTTCCCTAGTTGGTGAGCCTAAAATTTTATTATAGCTGTTAACTAGTTGAGGTCACTAAGGAGTCCTAATTTACCCCACTTGCTGGGTGAAGCACAAAGATTTATCATAATGACTAACCATTATAACTAAAAGATACTGTGAATTTGGAAAGCATTCTCTTAATTTCAAAGATATCTCCAAAATTTTACAAACATGTAAGTATGAGCACATTTTCTCATTTTATGCATGCACACATATACAAATATAAGTATAAACACATATACATGGCAATAGCTCCCAAGGGAATGTAACAAACTTATGAAGTAGAATCTGTTAGGAAGCTTGGAAATCTAAGAAATTTTCAAAAAAGTTGGCTGGGTTGACTAGTAGAATCTATCTTAAATCCAAATCTTCCCCCAGATAAACACATATAACTACCATTATCTGATATTTGGGTACAATCAGGGTAAGAATTTTGGTAAAGAATTTTACTCAGAGGAAGTTAAAAGTGATGATCAGGAAAATAATTCAGCCCATGGAGAGTTGAGTATTAGTTGTTGAGGGCAGAACTTACCTCTGATTTTATGAATAAAAGTAATAAAATGCAGTCTGTGCTTATTTTCCTCTGTGGAAAGACAAATAAGAAAGAAAGTAACTTCTGGACTAAAGCAGAATCTTAATAAGAGTCACAATAACAATAAATTGGAAGCAGAGTTTAATTATTGTTTTTATCTGCATGAGCCACTCTTTGCCTTCTTTGTAAACTTCCTAGCACTTAGTTTTGATTCCTTTTTTATCCTTCATCTGCTGATGTTATTTACATAGAGAATTGTGATGTGTTTACCATATTATTAAAATAGAACTGAATTTTAATTAAATATCAATTCAGGATCACAGCTTCTAGCCACTTGCCAGCACTGATGGTGATCGATAGATGTTGAACAAAGAAATTAAATAGATTTTTCTGAATAGTCAAATATTTTTAATTTCCCTCTTCTTCCTTCTCCAGTTCCCTTCCTTCACATTCCCCGCTAGAATAGTTCACTTGCTCCCTTCTTCACTCCTCCACCTCTTAATTTTCATACACTGCATATACTTAATTTCCTGTGTGCTTTGCTCCCATTCTATAAGCATGCACTTAAACACCGGTAACTGGTGATGTTAACTGTCAGATCATGTTTGCTAATTCACAAATCTACTTCTAGTTGCCAGTTCCCTTGGATTAGGAATCTTTGAAATGGTTTCTATTATATGCTTGTTTCAGAGTTGTAAAATGTTATTTCCTTGATTGTGCATTTATTTTACAACAATTAATTCACCCTGAGCTTTTATTTTGAAAAACCATTGCCTGCAAAAAGTAAACAGTTCTAAGTATTCTAGAATATTATACCTAATTATCCTTTTATTTTTGTAACTGCACACCATTTTTTTCAAGTTTAGCATTTTGATTGGTTTAGCTTTTGCACAAATTAAAGCTTTTTGTAAGAAATACTGCTTAGAAAAAATCAGAATTGTGGGTTTGAGAGGGCTATACTGAATTGGACATATGATTATGGAATGGGACCTTTGCCTATACACTATAATAATAAGGTCATGATGGATTTATTCATGTGCATCAATTTACTTCTTTTACTTATGCATTTATGTGTTTTTGCCAAATTAAGTGTAAAAAAAAGCATTTTAAAATTATTTATCTCATATTGTCAATAGTCCACCATTTCATCAAATCATAATTCAGAGTTCATTTGCAGCCTTCATGTTTAAATTCCAAAAAATTATTGAAATAGTATCTCTAATGGTATATATACAATGATTAAGAAAATTCTATATTCTTATCCCTACTCCACATTTACATACACGTGTGTATGCTTATACATGATGATTATACTGGTAAAATTGTTCTGGATTTGTAACATTTTCTCCTTATTAAGAATACATGTCCTTTAAAACTTCTCATATTTATTCACTTCTATATTTTTCTGACTGAACTTTATTCTTTCTCCTTTGCTCACTTAAGAAGATTCCTGTTTACCTTTGCTTCTATATCAACAATTTCAGAGACAATTGCTGATTACCATAATTGTGTGTATTTCTGCTTAGTTTTGTTCTTTGACTTCTGAGCATATGTGCTATCTCTTTAAGGAACTCTCCATTTTACACACCCCTTACCTTCAGCTCAACACAAGTTTCACTTTAATTCAGTAAGCAATGAGCATTTGATTATTGCATTCATGATTTTTCCTCTTCACTTACCTATGCTCCACTACTACCCTGACCTACTGTGACTGATTTTCTTCTACCTTCCATCTTTCTTTTCTCTTGGGGAGAGTATTGGGAAACACATTATTAAAACATTTTCCAGGGTGCTGTGGGGAGGCTCATCTATGCTGCAAGGAGTAGTGCTGTGTGCACTGTGGCTGATGTTCATTGATAGCAGTGATTCATGAACTTTCTTGATAAGTAAACCTGTGACTTGCCTCTCTACTGACCAATATAACTTTGGTATATCTTAATGGTTTGTGGAATTAATGAGAATATACATGAAATTTATGTATGTACTTATGAACAATATAGTTGAGATATAAAACAAGTACTTTACTAACAGCTCAGTACTATATTTAGCAAGGAAAATTGGTGTGAAATGGTGGAAATTAAGGAGTCATATGAATGAAAGAAAAAAATCTTATTGAGGAAAGCAAAATCTGGGAGAATAGAAGACTAGCAAGAAAAGGCATACTGATTGAGTGAGGACATTCAAATAACACATTAAAAATAATTTATAGGAAATAACATTGGAAATCCCAGAAACACTTTTTCTGTTCCTTTAACTTTTGAAATTATAACTATATTATATGTAATATAAACTCAGTAAATGTTATAAGCCCAAGAGAGGAAGGGTTGAATGGCAAAGGGCACTATGGAGGAGAAGTAGAATAGAACCTTGCAACAATATTAATGAAGCAAATGACCAAACAAAATAAATGGTCAAATTGCTATTTAGAAAGGTGTTGGGGTTAGAAGTTACTTTAACAAATCTGTTGCTGCTCTTTACCTGCTTTTGCTGCCTTGAGAGTCTGACCTTCTGAAATCTTAAACATTCTGTGTCCAGCCATCTTGACTAGTTGTCAAATGAGCTCCCAGTTGTCTTGTTTCCTCCACTCAGTTTAGGGAAACTTACATTTTCCTAGTGGAAAACTTTATGATCTGTGAAAAGGCTGGAGTCTATTGAACATAGATTAAATTTTAATAAATTAATATTACCTTTTTAATTTTTTTTGTGGGAGGAATGAAGTAAGAGTTAGCAGTGAGAATTGGAAAATTCTCCTGAAATACCTAGGGAAAAGGCTCCTAGCTCACTTGTTCACATCAGGACTTTTGTAACCTTCAATATTCATATGTGGCAGGAGTTCACTACTACACTGATGGCCCACAGTGGCCAATTTGGGTTAGAATATTTTATACACAAAGCACAGGTTGTTTAAATACTACTGGTATGCTGGCAATATTTTTTGTTAAAAAGAGAAATGTGTCTGTAGGTGAGACTGAATCACCTTATAAAATAAGTCAGCAAGTAGGTTAACACTGCCATTTAGAGAAGAGCAGAAATAGCTTTGAATGTGTACAATCCCTCTACACACCCTGGCCTCACAAATCTCTCTCACACACACACATCCACACATCCACATTTCTGGGCATGTGAATACTCGGGTAGCTTTCTTTTAAACACAGAAAAGGTAAACTTTCTAGGTGTGTGCTTACCTAGGTAGGTACTTAGGTAGGTACTTACTAGGTAGGTACTTACTTTTATTGGTCACCATTTAAGAGGCTTATATTAGGTAAGGAAGTGTTTTGCTGGGTAGCTGATTGAGCCATTTAGCTTGGCTGCTGAGATAATTAATTTTGCTGTCTTTTTCTAATAGAATTTACTGTTTCCTACATGAAATACTCTTCATGTCACCTTTTAAACAATTCCTAGATTTAATTGAAATTTATTACTAATCAGATCATCAGTCAATTATGTATAGATGCTAGGAAACACGTAAATCATGAAGGCAGGAAGCTCTAAAAGCCATTCATTAATCCCAGGTAACTACAGAGCCAAACTCTCTTCAAATAATTATTAAAATACTTATGGAGGGTATATTTTTATTCTAAGTGTTCAACTTATTTTTAGGCTATATAGCAAGACAAGATGTAGACTAATAATTAGATCGTGGTCATATAAGAAAAATAAAAATATTTTCAACTTTTTTCAAACTTAAAATATTTTATCCTCAAACAGACTAATTGTTTTATTTTCTTCAAAGCATAATGAAGTAAAAGGTTGGTGCATTGATATTCTAGATTCATATTATGGATAAGTCGGCATGCCAACTCTTTCTAAGATTAGGGTCATCCTCTTTACCAGTGAAATATCGATCACTGGTATCGAGCACAATACCAAAGGTAAAATGTTTGGTATTTCAGAGAAAATCTTGTTATATGCAACTCAGGATTATTGAGATTGAGGATATTTTTCTTTAAATGACATGTCTGTGTGTTGCATATGGATGAAATCACATAGCTGTGAATTGGCTTGCCTTATTTAGGGAGTATTCCTGGTTCAAAACATTGTCCTTGTCAGTCTGACTTTCCACTTGGAATGCTTATCATTAGAGTCACTTTTTAAAAAGCCCCAGAAACCCCCTCTTTAAATACAACTATGTGACTCAGCAGAAATTTGGATTCATTAATCCACTCTATTTTCATGAGGAACACTTCACCTATGGATGAAAAAGCCACACAAGTGCCAGAGAAAAGACTTTTGTCAGGCCATGTTGTGGGTAACATACTATTTTACCCAGTCCTTAACACAACTCTTTGGGATATTAGTATTCCCATTGCACAGATGAAGAAAATGTGAGATTAAATAACTTGCTTAAAATCACAGTCAGTGAATTTATTTTCTTTCATGTCTCTGTGTATTGACTGCTGTTTTGGTACAGATGTGGCTAAAAGGAAAGCTTTGTTTGTGTTAACATTTTATTAGCATACTAATTCCCTATGGAGAAAACTCACCCAGCTGAGAATGGTTCAGTTGGCTCAAGCAGTCTAGGTTATATTTGGAGCTGCACTCATGGCTGTGAAAGAACTTGCTCTTTCTGATGTTTTCCTGTTTTAGAATGTGAGGGGGTGGAGGCAGAGAGTGAAAAATCACTGGGAGGTAAGAGTCATACATGTTTACCTGAGAACTGCAAAGTGTTCATGGGAGGTTAATGGACAGCCTAAGTTCACTAGTGATGTTATGTTGTAAGAAGGATAAAGCCAGACAGTGGGAACTCAAATTCATCAGGAGAGAGTTCTTCTACTTTTGCTTCTTGTATATACAGAAACAAATGGAGTTTAGAGAAAAATCCATGCAATAACAATTTTCATGTCCAAGACTATAGCAAACTTTTGATATTATGTTAAAAAGGAATTTGAGTTTTTCAAAAGGAAAGGCTGAGAGGATGACTTAATTACTATCTTCAAGTATATAAGGGATTGTTACAGTATTTGGAAGATGACAACCAGCTGTTCTCTGTCTCCAAAGAGGAAAACAGAATAAATGAATTTGCAAAGTGGCAAGGACTTAGACTGGAGACAAGAAAGGGCATAATTATTACATATTTTCTTAACTCTTGGGACTATTAAAGCTTAAAGAGGTAATATGTGTTTGTGTGTAGTGGGGTGGGAGGAGGAAGGTGCTGTGAACTTTTCTAAATTGAAGTTTAGTGTGAATGCCATCTGGTCTACTCCTCCCCCTCTGGGTCAAAAATATACAGTATTAAGGACTCAATTACCAGGAATACTTTGGAGATGGTTTTGACACTACATGACTTGTATGGTTCCTTTCAAATACTGTTTAATATTGGGTTGACTAAAATGTTCATTTAATTTTTCTCTACAATGGCTCTAGTAATGCATAGTTGTCTTTAACTTCATTTAAAACAATTTTTTTAGAACTAAAACTTTATTTTTTAAAAATTTTTAAAAATTATTTTTCAACTATAGTATTCTTTCTTTTACTCCCTTCCCAGCCCACCCCCTGTGCCCCCCATCTCCCTTCCCTTTCCACCCCCTTAGTTGTTGTCCATGTGTCCTTTATGCTAGTTCCTGTAAATCCTTCCCCTTTTTCCCCTGAAATTCCCTCTCCTCTCCCCTCCAGTCCCTGTCCCCCTGTTCTTGATTTCAGTGTTGTTGTTTTTATTCTGCTTGCTTGTTTGTTTTGTTATTTAGCTTCCTGTTAAAGGTGAGATCATATGGTATTTGTCTTTCACCACCTGGCCTATTTCACTCAGCATAATGCTTTCCAGTTCCATCCAAGCTGTTGCAAAGGATAGGAGCTCCTTCTTTCTTTCTGCTGCATAGAATTCCATTGTGTATATGTACCATAATTTTTTGATCTATTCATTTACTAATGGGCACCTAGGTTGCTTCCAGCTCTTGGCTATTGTAAATTATGCTGCTATGAACATTGGGGTACATAGGTTCTTTTGGATTGGTATCTTAGGGTTCTTAGGATATAGTCCCAGCAATGGAATTGCTGGGTCATAAGGCAGGTCCATTTTTAGTTTTCTTAGAAAATTCCATACTGTTTTCCATAATGGCTGTACCAGTCTGCATTCCCACCAACAGTGAACTAGGGACCCCTTTTCCCCACAACATCTCCAACATTTGTTGTTTGTTGCTTTGTTTATGATAGCCATTCTGACCCGTGTAAGGTGGTATCTCATTGTGGTTTTAATTTGCATCTCTCTGATGGCTAGCGATATTGAGCATCTTTTCATGTGTCTCTGGATCTTCTGCATGTCCTCCTTGGAGAATTGTCTGTTCAAGGCCTTTGCCCACTTTTTAATTGGGTTGCTTGTCTTCTTAGAGTGGAGTCGTGTAAGTTGTTTGTATGTTTTGGAGATTAAACCCTTGTCTGAGGTATCATTAGCAATTATGTTTTCCCATATAGTTGGTTGTCTTTTTATTTTAATACTAATTTCTTTAGCCACACAGAAGCTTTTTATTTTGATGAGATCCCATTCCTTTATGTCCCTTTCTCTAGTTGACATATCAGTAAAAAAGTTGCTGCATGAAATATCTGAGATTTTCCTGCCAATGTTCTCCTCTAGGACTTTAATGGTTTCACAGCTTACACCATACACTAAAATAAATTCAAGGTGGATAAAAGACTCAAAACAATTTTTAAGATTGTATTGTGACAGATGTCATATCAATATGCATTAAAATATTGAAATTGGTAAATTTTTGTGTGGCCATTTTAATATTCAAAATGGAAGAATATGTACAACATTTTTTATGTATTAGGCTTTATTATTTCAAGAAAAGTAAAAATGCAACTGAAATGCCAAAAAAAGATTTATGCAGTCTATGGAGAAGGTGCTGTGACTGATCGAACATGTCAAAAGTGGTTTGTGAAGTTTCTTGTACTATTGACATTCTGGCCAAATAATTCTTTGCTGTGGGGCTGTCTTATTCATTGGAAGATGTTTAGCAGCACCTTTGACTGCCCACTGAAAGCCAATAGGAGGAGATAGCCAACATACTCAAAATATCCAAATCAATAAAGTTATTGATGAAAATGAAAAATTTGTTTTTTATTTTATAGAAAAAGCTAAATGGACTTTTAAAGCCAACCCAATACTTAGAATTCTATTAAAAATAATTCCAGGCAAAAATTAGTTTTTACAAATTTAAACATTACATTGATAATAATTTGATATTTACCATTTTCTTCACATTCAATTTTGAACATTTATAGTTATAAAATAATGCATAGGAATCAAATTATTAGTGAACTTCCAGAAAGTCTATCCTGTTACCTGGTCATCAATGATATGGTGTTAATATGTAGATAAAGAGAGTTCTTATAATAATAGACCTCTTTTTTTGTATTTCTGGGGTTCTTGATGATTTATAGGATAAAATTCTCTTTGCAAATTGAAACTCACAGCTGTAATTTTTCTATCTAGACAGAAAAAGATTCTGGAAAGTATTTGATGATCTTATAGGTCCAATGTATTCTTTAGTGCTAACTGATAAACTATAAAGTGACACAAAATCCCCTTGGGTGACTCCACATATGTGATGAGTGACTTTGGCACTCTGTAACCAACATGAGTTTTTTTAAAGAAGGTAAGAATTTTAAATTGTGTTAAAATAAAACACAGAATCTTTTGTTATCATAAATACACATTTACTTTATACATTTTTTACTTTCTTTTTTCTAGTTTAGTAAAGTTATATAATATATAAATACATATTTAGTAAGTATATTTATGTTTAAATTATACATAGCATAACACAATCATAACTAAAACTTTTTCTGATCACTTTTGGTTAAAAGACATATTTCCAATAGTGGCTTAATTTTTTGAAACTCTAAATGATGACAGGGGTTTAATTTTTACAGAATGGGATTTGTGGCTTATTTAGCAGCTTACTTGCGCTGTACTTAAAAAAAGTAAGGTATCATTATTCATCATCATAGTTTATAGCTATCTTTGCTTTAAAGATATATCACCTGCTTTTTTTAATTAAAAAGTTATTTTTAGATTTTTTAATTAAAAAACGTTTTTTTGATTTAAAGTGTTTTTATTTATTTATTTTTAGAGAGAGGAGACAGGAATCAAACAGGCAATTCTTTGGTTCACACGTTGGCACTCGATCTAACAGCCTGGGCTGTTTATAGCCATTCTTATATGATGTGGACCCCGGCCTGCAGGGTCTGTGCAGCGTTCATGTGTTATGGATGTGACAAACAAATTCACATGGACCATAGAAGTCCTATGGAGAAAAAAGGACAGCATGGCCACTCTCTGAGTGAGAGAGGGCCCCAACCCCTGCCTGGACAGGCTTTTTATTGCTTTTCTGGGCACATTACATCCAGGATGGTCCTCATTTACTGTGCACAGGTTCACTTTAGGTGGTTACCTTTCACAGATAACAAAGGAGAAGAAATTGCTAATTACTACAAAGAAAAAGGACATTTGCAAATGAAAAGGAAAAAGTGGTTGAACTGGTTACACTCATCCTTGGGAGGTATAGCACAGATTTTTAGGAAGTTACTTTAAAGATGTGCAGTAAACATTTGATGACTCAATGCAGGGTGAGGGAGTTTTAGCCAAAAGCAAGCCTCAAAGCCGCCTAGGTACAATGCAGGCCTCATTCCCCATGGGAAAACCTATCTGTGGACGTGGGTCCTATGTGCTGCCCTAGCTCCCTGTTGGTTTTCCAAATCAAGGCCTGGGGTACATTGCTCGTGACACTCAGAACAGTTCCCTATACTTACATTGCAATGTATATGAAGAGTAAGAGCAATAGCTTCTTATACCTACAGTGATATTTGTTTTTTCTTAAGTCAACCTTAATTTCACTTGATACTATAAAATGGCCCTTCATGCATTTTGTGATTTCAGTGAGTTACCTGCCTGCTAATAACAATTGGATTTCTTGTTAACGACCAGTTTGTAATTGAGTGCTGCAAGCTAATTATTAAAACACAAAGATCAGAGGAAACAATTTTTCAGGCTTGTGGCACCATGCTCTAAAGGTTTTAAAAATAGCTCCATGTAAATATATATATATATATATATTTTTTAAGTTTGCTACTAGAGTGTAAGTGTAGTCAGCCACTGCTATTTTTCACTATACATACCTCATTAAAATAAGTCCTTTCCTTGTGAAATTTCCATTTAAGATAGCTAACAGAGATATCAGTCCTATGTATGGTGTGTGCTGAAAACAAGCAGGATGCAATGTTTTAAGATTTAATTATACATACCTATTCTGAAGTGCTCTAATGTCTGTCTTAACTGCAACCTCAGTAAGGGTGGGGACTTCACAATGGCAATACCTTTTCTTAGAAAATTTGACTTGTTATGCTCCAAGATGACATTTTCAAATTATTGTTTTTTATCCACAACTTCTAACAGTGTCCTCTGTCTCATGCATTCTTAAAGAGGAAAATTTGGCAATGAAAGAAGATAAACCTCTTTTCATTACTGAGTTCAGTGGTAAGAGAAGAGGAGGAAGATTGAGGAGATTCTCTCCCTATAGGACATTGGAAAATCACTTCATTCAAATGTTCAGAGTTAGTGGCACTCTGGTGTCTTCCATGAAAAAGCACTTCTTGTTTGGGCAATTGGAATATATCAATAGCAATTGGAATACATCAATAGCTCTTTTTAGTTGTGCCCTGGCTCCCAAACATTTTAATTTGACCAACATTTTTATCACAAAAAATCAACATTTGCCATATATAAGAGTGCACTTACTATTATATTTTATAAATATTCCTAAATATATGCATGTGTATGATTAAATACAAATTCACATACATATATGAAGATCCTTCATAGAGATTTGGAATTTTAAGGGCATAGGGTTATGTTTTCAAAAACTGATAAGAAAATTCCTCATTCTGATCCACTCAATAGAGCGGTGAGTTTTCTTGAGCCCTCTCAAGAGTTGATTGCAGAATAAATTCTTTAGAAGTTTTTTGCCCTTTAACTTTATTAAATGCCTGACATTTAACAATGTTAGCTGATGACAGAAGATGAGTCCTGCTATGTGTGCTGTATCCTGGAGCAGGATGCCAGACATAAAAAGAAATTTGGGCAAAAATGTTGCCATTAGTTTGGAAGTTGCTGCTTAATCTGAGTCATTTTGGGGAGGAAAATGACTTACAGAGGCTGAGTGTTCATATGGATTATGATATGGTAGGAGGCTGGCATGGCTCTTCATTAATCTTATTTCAATTAGAACTCTTCACAGCCTGCAATTAGAATGTTGCTGCTGTGATGAATTCATACTGTACATATTTCAGCGACTGTTTTCTAATGAAGAAAAACAGGCTGCTTGACATTTTAAAGATAAATTTTCATTTTTGGTAATCCAATAAATGCTTATGCTTTGCCTCTTCTCTCCTCACCCTAAGAATTGTCCTTCTAAGTTAGTGAGATTTCAATTAATCCTAATCATGTCAAACTTAACTCCTGTGCATCTTTTAGAATATGTATTATCTGTGATGAAACAAACCCATAATAAGTAAGTTAGACTAGGGATCTACAATTTTTTTATTAAAGGGCCAGATAGTAAATATTTAGGCTTGTAGGCCATATGGTTTCTGTTGCAACTACTTACTTCTGCCACCATAGCTCAAAAGCAGGCATAAAAATATGTAAACAACTGGGTATATTTATTTCAGTACATGGTTATATATAAAAATATATAGCTGACCTGTGTATTTTGACATTAGCATTTATCCATTTATGTAGCTTGAGGGTCTGGAAAAAATGTGAGCATTTTTGTGTAATATGTGTTCTTTATTCAAATTTATTATTATAATACTGTTTTACATACATTTTTAACACTTTCAATACTGATATATTATGTGTGCCTCTAGAAGATTATGCATATATTTGTATCTTTTTTATTTGTATCTTAATATATATTCTTTCATCTCTGTTTCACTCTGACACAATGAACCAAATAGGACAAATAGTCAACCTCATCCCTTTCATAATTTCCAGCACTACAGAATGACTTTTCTGAAGCATTAAAAATGTCACAAAAGTAAATTCAAGATGGATAAATAACTTAAATATAAGTTGTGACACAATAAAATTTCTAGAGGATAACATAGACAGAAAAACCTCAGATATTCCATGCAATAATATTTTCACTGATATGTCACCTAGAGCAAGGAACATAAAGAAAAGAATAAACAAATGAGACTTCATCAAATTAAATAGTTTCTGCATGGCTAAAGAAAACATCAGTAAAATAAGAAGGAAAGCAACAATATGGGAAAATGTATTTGCAAATGGTACCTTGGACATGGGTTTGATCTACAAAATATATAAAGTACTCACATGACTCGACTCTAGGAAGACAAACAACCCAATTAAGAAATGGGCAGAGGACCTGAGCAGCCACCTCTCCAAGGAGGCTCTGAGCCACCTCTCCATACAGTGGCTCAGAGACATATGAAGGGATGCTCAGCATCACTAGATATCAGAGAGATGCAAATTAAACCACAACGAGATACCACTTCACACAGGTCAGAATGGCCATCATAAACAAATCAACAAACAACAAGTACTGGTGAGGTTGTGGAGGAAAGGGAACCCTTGTGCACTATTGGTGGGAATGCAGATTGGTGCAGCCACTGTAGAAAACAGTATGGAATTTCCTCAGAAAACTAAAAGTGGAATTGCCTTTTTACACAGAAATTCCACTGCTGGGATTCTACTCTAAGAATCCTGAAACACTAATTCAAAAGAACCTCTGTACCCCAATGTTCATAGCAGCACAATTTATAATAGCCAAGTGTTGGAAGCAACCTATGTACCCATCAGTAAATGAGTAGATCAAAAACCAGTGGTACATTTACACAATAGAATACTATGCAGCAGAAAGCATGATGAAGGCATAACAATCTCAATTTGTCCTTTTGGAATTTCAGTAGGGTTAGCCTATAGGATGATTCTTTCTCCCTCCCTCTTTCTCTCCTTCCCACTCTTCACCCCTCTCTTTTTCTTTTCCTTCTCCCCTCCCTCCTTCCTTCCCCCATTCTTCCCTCCCTACTTTCATAATTCAACTTCATCATTAATCATTTATGATATGCCAGGCATGGAGCTATCTGCTGGAATAAAAGAGGACTAGCACAGTGGCTCATAAGAGCAGGCATGTATTTGAAATAATGAGGACAAAAGAGAAAAATCTTAGTGCAATCTGCAGAGGTCAAGAAAGATTTGTCAGAGGAAGAATTTAACCTGAGGCTTGCCAATCATATAGAGAAAACATTAAAAGATGGGCCATATGGAAAAAACAAGACAGTAGCTGCAAAGTGACCCTACCCTATTCAAATGCCACAACAAGAATATTTTACATCGTGATGTAGTAAAATGAACAATAGTCTAGAAGAGTCAATAAGGAGTATTGGAAAACATTAATTTCAGAATGAGGTAGATTTAGAGACATACGCTGATTTTACCACTTACTATGTTACCTCAAGCAGTTTTGAAACCTTTGTCAATTTTTCATTTTTAAAAGAGAATACTAATGAATTTCACTTAGGCTGTTTTTGGGTGCAATTAACTACACAGTGGCTTCAAGATGGCATAATGGCTGCAGCAATTCTAAGCATTGCATCCAGGCCTGACAATGTCAAGAGGAAGAGAGATAATTTCACGTGGCTTAATTTATAGTGGAGACACTTTCCCACAGGTGTCTCATCAGATTTTTCTTCATATCTCATTGGTCAGAATTAATCACCTGCCCATTCCTGAGCCAATTATTGTCAAAGAGAATGACCTTGAGGCATCCAGTGCATGTGAATATGCAATCAGGATCCCCTGAAGCACATAGTTCTTTGAGAAAGGGGTGGGAACTTGTACAAAATGAGAATTCTAGTAGGAAAAAAATGGGGCTTTTTATTAGGGTTAAAAGAGATCATGTTGAGACAGGCTTAGGATAGCGCTAGGTACACAGAAGTCACTTAATAATGATAGCTAAAACCATTATTAATTTTGTCACCAATTCTTGTAGATTAATTTTTCCTTACTGCACAATGTTTTCTAAGTTTTCTTGTAGCAGTAATATATACCAATTTTACTTCATATTTTTGTGATTTTTTTCTTATACTTATTTAAATGTACTTAAATACAGCAGAATGTTCAGATCTTAAGAATAATATTTAACATTTAGACAAATAAATACATTGCTGCAACTACCATTCCAACTGAAAATTTCTGGCACCACAAAGAATTCCCTTATGTCACTTTCCAGCCCATTCTTGAATTACATATGAATGAAATTATTCAGTATGCTGCCTTATGTGTCTGGCTTTTCTCAAAATTATAATGGCTTTGTGTTTCATCAATGTTGTTGCTTATATCAGTAACTATCCTTTTTATTCCTGAGTGGTATGCAACATGTATTTGTTATCATTTATTTATCCATTCACAAGTCAATGGACATTTGAACTATTTCTGTTTTTTGTCTGTTGTGAACAAAGTGATTGTATAGGCTTGTTTTAAAATCTATCATTTTTGTAGAAATATATTTCTGATTTTCTTTTATATATAACTAAAACCACAGTTGCTCACTCACAAATGAAACTATAAGAAACTACAAAATCATTTTCTGAAGTGACTATACCATTTTACATTTCCACCAGCAGTGAGTAAGAATGAAAGTTATTGCACATCACCAACACTTGGTATTATCAGTCTTTTACCATCCTAGTGGGTTTGAAGTGAAATTTCATTTTAACTTGCATTTTTATCATTACTAATGATGCAGATTACCTTTTATATACTTCTTGGGATTCATTTATTCTCTCTTGTGAAGTGTCTTTTCTGGTCTTTGCTCATTAATATATATTTTATTATAATTGATTTGATGTACATAACTCCTTTCTCAGATATCTATATTTATTCCTTTTCTATGACTTGTGTTTTATTATAAAATAAACCGGTGTGAATTTGGTTAATAACATTTTATAAGTTTCAAGCGTACAGTTCAATCATCACACATTTGATACCCTGCACCCTTTACCAGCCCTTAACTCCCTTTCTCTCTGGTAACCACCATACTGTTGTCTGTGTTTGAGTTTTCATTTGTCTTGTTTGTTCATTGCTGTTTTCAGTTTTATATCACATATTTGAATAAAATTATAAAGTTCTTAAAATTTTGTCTAATTTATTTTGCTTAGCATAATATACTCAAGATTTCAAATGACTATTTCTTATGGCTGAGTAGTATTCCTTTGCATAGATGTACCACATGTTCTTTATCCAATCATCTATCAAAGGACACTTTGATTGTTTCCACGTTTTGACCACCATAAATAATACAGCAAGGAATACAGGGTGCATATATCTTTGTAAAAAATATTTTCGAATTTTCAGGTAGATATCCAGAAGAAAGGTTACTGGGTCATAAGATAAGTCTATTCTTAATTTTTTGAGGAACATCCATACTGTTTTCCATAGTGGCTGTACCAGTTTACAGTCCCACAAGCAGTGAATGAAGGCTCCTTTTTCTCCACAACCCAAAACACTTGTTATAATTTGTCTTCTTGATAATATCAGTGCTAACAGGTGTGAGGTAGCTATGCTAACAGATGTGAAGTATTAGCTCACTGTGGTTTTGATTTGAATTTCCCTAATAGCTAGTAAAGTTGAGCAAGTTTTTATATATTGGTTGGCCATTTGTTTTTTCTTAACAGTGACTTTTGATAAGCTGAAGTATTTACTTTGAATTCTAATTTATATATGTTTTCCTTTTTAGTTAGCATTTTTGTATTTATCTATTACTAGGATGCTGTGCTACTCCTACATGATTTCCTGGAATCTTTGTAATTTTAGCTTTTTATGGTTTGAGGCCCTCTTTTTAGATGATTCTTCTAAAACATCTTTCAACTTATTTGGTTAGTGTTCTATTCATATTTCCTGTTTATTGAGCTAATTTAGAAATTGTTTTCCAGAAAAATATTCTTTGACATTATATATTAATTTATACATGTGCACACATATATAATTTGCATTAATAAATAAGTGTAATTGTATTTATGCATTTTAAAAAGTTGCTGTCTTTTCTTTCCCATTCCCATCTTCCTACAGCACCATCTCTGCATAAATATAAGCCTGTATTAACAACTTAACAACCTAACATCCATTTCTCTCTCTTCCTCTGTCTCTTGATTTATCATCTAATTATCTATTGTTAAATAGCCTTCTTTTATTCTCACAGGTGAATGATAGCTAGGCTTAATAGAGAAAAATTGAGTTTCAATCTTTTTTTCTTAATATGTGTGGTATTCCACCTTTTTTTAAATATTCCAATATTGTAAGGGAGCTATCTGGTGAAACTCTGATATTTTTGTGTCATTTCTCCAATTTTTTATTTTTATACTCTCGTTTTTCCCAATCATATTTGTTTCCTCTTTTTTTATCTCTAGTGATTTGGAAAGCATGCATTCTCTTTTTTAGTTTATCATTAACTGTAAGTGAAAATTTTCTGGACTTGTGTTTCTCTAATTATAAATGGTAAAATTGCTATTTTATATACTCAGCGTAAGATGAGAAATTCTAAAACTTTCTTTCCTCTCCCCTTATTTTTTATGGCTGACCACTTAATATTTATAGGTAAATTGGTCTAGTTTTTTCCTGTGGTTATTGACATTGTATTTTTTTAATTCCTATACTTAAAAAAATTGCCAAGCTAGTACTGGAAATAGGTATTCTATCTTTGGAATATCCATTCCTCTGTGTGTGTGTGTGTGTGTGTGTGTGTGTGTGTGTGTGTGTGTGTTAGTGTCTTCATCTGTGTACTGGTGAATATGTGTATCTATATACACACACATACTTTGAAGGGTGGATGGTAAGAAGCTACTGTTTTGTATGTGTGTAGACAGCCTCAGTTCGCTTTGCCCCTTTATTAAAGCTTCAGAATAGCATCTCCCACTCCTGTGACTGTACATAGCACTGTACATTCCAGTGCACCCAAACACACTTCTCATTTGAAACTAGGTATACATTAGTTTAATAATCTTGTTAAATAGTTTTCTTTGGTCTTTTAAATATGCTTCTATCCTAAATTATTCTCAATCTCTAACACATGAACTTTGGTAAAAAGAAATTTAGTTGAGAGAGAAAATTCTCAAAAGCCTATAGAAGTTTCCATATTATTCATGCTTCCTTCCTGGTGATCAGAATATTAACTTCAGTTATGAATCATTGTCTGTGAATACTAAAACATTAAAGTTAATGCTTACTCTAAGAGTTTTAGTGTCACTGGGTTTTATGATCACAACATGTTACATGAAATGGGACATGTTTCTTCTCTCTTTTAATAGAGGAACAGGATATTCTTGAGAGGTTGGATGACAAACCCAAAGTCATACATCAGTTAAACAAGGTGTTCCATTTAGAACTCAGTTTTGCTGAGAGGCACTGTTTGGAGGTCATTCTGCATTTTAATGTAGCTCTTCAATATGTATGACATAGTTCTTAGCTTGCCACATTTATTTGCTTGTCCAGAGTCTCCATTCATCTCAATCTCTTGCATGCCTGGTGTCCTATCATTTCCTCCCTAAGTTCCAGCATTCAATTATAAGGAAACATTACATATGTATATTGGGCAGAATACATGATCAGATTTGAATAAGTATTCTAAAAGAATCAAACATTTTCTTTTCATGTTGGGGTCTGTGGTAGCAGTTAGCAGTATTTAATCTTTGAATATTAGATCACTAGTTTGTTGTTTGCTTTGAATAATTACTTCTACACATTGTACTGTGAACACTTTGTCATTATTTAATTGTGACTAATGTAATAAAAGAAATAATTGACTTGTGTTTTTAGAATTTTAATTGGCAAATGATATTCTCAACATTATAATGCTATTTTCTATTATAAATCAATACATTGAGTGCTAATTGTCACAAACGAATTTACTCCAAAGCAAATTTCTAATCTTACAGAAAATCAATACTCCACACCCCTTGAATATGATGTGTACATGCCCCAAATTCCTTGTAACCACTAACATTTTTCCATTTTTTCAGCTGTTAGTTGTATATCTAATAAATATTGAGCAAAGATTCCACAAGTTGTAAACAGGAAGTTAATTAGGCATCTACCTAATACATCATAAGGAAACATACCTTATTGGACCATAGAATCTGATTATAGATTGTAGTATTTGAATTTGAGAGAAACAAAACACATTAATAGAAAATTAATAAACAGCTTTAAGATCTTAGATTTTATTAATCAGGAAGAATGTGTAACTAAAGCATGGTAGATGCTAACTATGTAATATTATAGAATGGTTAGAAGCAATTAATTAGATATATATTCAGCAGCATGGTCAGTTCCTAAAATGTTACTTTTATGAGTAAAATTAAGAACTACAACTATATCTATACCATTTACAGAAATTAAAAATATATTTATATACATCTAAGTACACTTATAATGAGCAAAGGAAATTTACACATTCAAGATCATATATGGGTCACATTTGAAAGAATTCCTACATAGAAGAGGGGAATGGAATGGGGGTCAAGAATAAAGGGGAAAAACTAAACTACTGATAATAATATGAATATTATATTATTAAATATAATAATAGTAATAATTTTATATTGACTAAGAATGATAGTATGCCAATAGCTAAAATTAAATGCACAAAGTTGCCCTTTTGGAAAGACTACTGAACAGAGAGTCAGAAAACTTGATTCTAATATACACTGTGCCATATTTTCTATGCTACTGGCTAGCATTATAAACTTGACCAAGCCATATAAAAATTTGGACATTAGCTGCTTCTCTATAAGTGTAGGTGTTTGACAATATGCTCCATAAAATTTCCTCTGACTTTTTCATTATGAATATATTCATTTATGTGTGTGTATATCTATCTATCTATCTATCTATCATCATCATCTATCTATCTATCTATCTATCATCTATCAAGTTATACCTGTAAGTATGATTAAAGAAGTAATGTACTTAAATTTAATTAAAAATTTGTTGGATAAAATCCTGCTTCTCATTTGGACATTGTTAGGAAAAGAACTCTTCTATCCTGTATACTGCAGGAATTTTGCTGATGTACATTTTGTGTACCTGTGCTTTAGTGATGATCTTGTAGAATCAATAGAACCCTGTGGTTGAGTTAAATTATAGCTATGCCCAAGGATCAGGCACTTCTCATGACACAATGAGGTGGATTAGAGCTTTAGGAATTGTTCACCACCTCAAATATGCTGTAAGAACAGATTTGCCTCCTATTGCACCCCTCATACCTTGCTCATCCCTGCTTTGTCACTCATGCCTGGAGTCAAATGCTGACTTCTGCTTATCTGCTGGCTCTTTGATTTGTTCTATTGCCTTTGTGTGGCTCTGGCATGTATGGGGTATTTTGTTGACATATTTTGTAGTAGTTGGTTGCAGATGTCTACTTCCTATAAGTTTCTATAAAGAAAAGGTCTAGATCCTCATTTAGTGTCCTGTCGTCTTGCTGACCCATAAAAATCCACTGCTGCCACCACCCCATATCATTTCATTTTTTCATTCTAGTCTCTGTTTTGTTAGGGTATTTATGATAGGCATTTGGTTAGAATGATAAAACTGCTTCATATTAGTTTAAATCTTGGATTAGACTAAATTACAACAATAATTCACATCTATTACCTTCCTTATGTAGTAACAACCTTCTTGATAAAAGAACAGTATATTGAATACACAACTGGTACTATGTCTAAATAAACTTTTTCTGCATAAGATTTTGTCACACTCACATTTTCTTGTAATTTAATATATTTTAATTCTTATGTGATGAAAACTTTGAATAAAATCTTGGGGAGTTTCTCTTTTTATCTTGACAGCTTTTCATGAGAGTCTGTCCTCCCATAATTAAAGATAGGGGAGGAGACTTCCATTTTTAGCAATGTGTAAGACTGATTTAACATTGGCCTCCTCCTAGTGGAAATAAAAATCTAAGTGCATATTAAGAAAACTGAATATGTAAAAATTGATATATAATTGATATATACTGATAAAACCCATATGCCCATACCAATAAGCATTCTAGATGATGTTAGGGTCCTAGAACTCCACGTTGAAGGAGCTAAACACAAGGGCTGGGTTTTTATAATAATATGTAGGGACAGGAGGTAAGAGCCCTGGCTTATATAAGATGGGGACTTGAATTAAGACTCTTACATAAAGTTGGAACCTGAAAGCTCTGGAGGTGAGGTGGAGTCTCCTATGAGTAACTAAAGCCACAAATTGTGCCATGTTTGGATTATGTGACCAGATTTATATTTTTTCCATGAAGTAGAAATTCTCAATCCAGGAAGTTAATTATAAAAATTAGTCCCATGCTGCTACAGTCCTCTCCTCTGCAGAAGTGAATGTGTCACCACTCTGTAGGGATTTTTATATGACCCAGGCTATGCAGAACTCCCAGAGTTAAAACAATCCCTGGTAATAATTATATACCTTAGGAGGCAGTAATCCACTGTGGAGAGCCAGAAGTTACCTGCTAAAAATTTAGGTTAAAAATCTGAAGGTTGTTATAAAATACATATTCTTAAAATGATTTAAGGGATAAAGAAAGAATATAAAACAAAATGAAAGAACAGAGAGAGGGAGGTATAGGTAAACACAACTTGGCTCCTTGTACAACTACCCCCAAATTACAACTAAATTATGGAACAATAATCAATGAGAACTGTCAGATATCAAGTTGAATGGAAGTCTGACAACTATGGAACTAAAGAAACAAAAAGCATCCAGGCTGTTAGGAGGGGCAGAGACATGGAGATGTGAAACTGGCTGGTCCCACACCCACATAGGGATTCTGTAGGGATATCTCAGGAGCAATGGGTCTCAGCTCCACACTAGGTCCTCCCAACCCTGGGTTCCAGTGTCAGGTCGATAAGTCCCCATAACTTCAGGCTGTAAAAATCAGCTGGGCATTAGTGGATGAAAGAAACCACAGGAACCCAAGCAGTTCCTCTTAAAAGGCCCACACATGTACTTACTCAGCCTCACTCCCTCCGAACTCAGCACCAGGGTAATAGCTTGAAATGCACAAGTGTCATGCAGGGAGGGCTGATTGGCATCAGGATGAGAGCTGGAGGATAGCTTTCTTCCAGGCAGAGCTGTGAGCAGAGGCTATTGTCCCTTTCCTGAGGCCTCCCTGCACAGAGCCACAGAGCCAGCAAACAAATGCCATATCTGAGACTCTGTCAAGCTGGCTCTACTGTTTGCCCAGCCCTTGATGATTTTCTGAAGCTCCAACCTACCCAATTTATTAACAGCTCACACAAGCTGTTAACAGTGACTTTATTTTATGAATGCTTTGTCCCAGCTTCTGGTTCATATCTTTATTAATCCCCTTAAATAAGAAATAGCCAGCCTCAGAGAGCCTACAGACCCTGTAACTCTCGACAAGTTTACCTGGCTTGGCCCTAGCAACAAATGGCTTTATTTCAAAGCCTGGCCTTGCTTGGCCACCTTCAAGAACAGCACAAGTAGCAGTCATTTATGGATTGCTTAATAGCTTATTTCAAATGGCCCCAGACAGAACACAAGAAGTGGCTGACCTTGATGCACATTACCTGGGAAACGCCAGAGCCTGTGCAACCGGTGGACACCTACAGACCACATTGGAGCACCATTACCCAAACACCTGCAAAAGTGATATGCTCAAATGGTGGACTCAGTGAGCTCCAGAGCCTTCTTGAAGTAAGTCCTTCTCTGTGGAATGGGGCCCTGCAACCTGATTTTCCATGGAGGGTGGAGATTGTTGGTCAATTGTCACAGCCAGTCCTTGCAGCTGACTGGCTTGGGTATGTTCCTCCCATTACTTCTCAACAGCAATCAAGGCTCAACTACAAGAGAAGGATGTATTTAGCTCACACAGACCCAGCTTGGGTGATAGGGGAGGCTGTGCTACTGGACCCTATAGGACACCTACTACATTAGGTCCCACTACCAAGACAGAGAGTTATATCTCTGCCTAACATATAGAAACAAATATAGGAAGACTATCAGAATAAAGAGACAAAGAAACATGTCCCAAATTAAAGAACAGAACAAAACTTCAGAAAAAGAACTTAAAAATGGAAACAGGCAATCTATCAGATACAGAATTCAAAGTACTGGTCATAAAGATGCACAGGGAACTTACTGAGCACCTCAATGGCATAAAAAAGATCCAGTCAGAAATGAGGGATTCACTAACTTATATAAAGAGCAATTTATAAGGAAACAACAGCAGAGTAGATGAAGCTGAGAATCAAATCAATGATTTAGAATATAAGGAAGTGAAAAACAACCCATCAGAACAGCAAGAAGAAAAATAGAGAATCTAAAAAATCAAGGATAGTGTAAGGAGCTATTGGGACAACTTCAAGCATCCCAACATTCACATCATAGGGGGGCCAGAAGAAGAGAAAGAATAAGAAAATGAAAATTTGTTTGAAAAAATAATGAAAGAAAACTTTCCTAATTTGGTGAAGGAAATAGACATGCAAGTCCAGGAAGTATAGAAAGTCTCAAACAAAATGTGGACAAAAAGAGGCCCACATGACACATCATAATTAAAATGCTAAAGGTTAAAGATGAAGAGAGACTCTTAAAAGTAGCAAGAGAAAAGCAGTTGGTTAACTACAAGGGAGCTCCCATAAGACTGTCAGCTTACTTCTCAAAAGAAACTTTGCAGGCTACAAGGGAATGGCAAGAAATATTCAAGTGATGAAATGCAAGGACCTACAGCCAATATTGCTCCACCCAGCAAAGCTATTGTTTAGTATTAAAAGGCACATAAAGAGCTTCCCAGACAAGAAAATTTTAAAGGAATTAATATCCCCAAACCATTATTATGTGAAATGTCACTTAAAAAGACATATTTAAGAAAAAGATCAAAACTATGAATAACAAAATGGCAATGAATACATATCTATCAACAACTGAATCTAAAAAAAATACTAAGCAAACAAGAAGAACAGTGACAGAATCATGGACACAGAGAGCATTTTGATGGTTGCCAGATGGAGGGAGGTGTGGTGGAATGGGTGAGGAGGTGAGGGGATTAAGAAGTACAAATAAGTAGTTACAGAATGGCCATGAAGATGTAAAGTACAGTGTAGGAAATGGAGAAGCCAAACAACTTACACGCAGGGCTCATGGACATGAACAATGGTGTTGAGACTGCCTGAGGTAGTGTGGGGTACTGAATGGAGAGGGACAAAGAGGGAAAAATTGGGACAGCTGTAATAGCATAATCAATAAAATATGTTTCAAAAATAGAATAAAGTGAGATTTATAAAGAAGAAAGCACTAAAGGGAGAAGGAAGGTTCTGAGCCCTCATATATTAAAAGACTTTATGCTCTATAGGTTTTGTCATGAAGACCATGTATTTATGTTAGTATTATAATGATATATACTTATAAATTAATACAGTTTACTATAATATATAATATAATTATATAATTATAATGTATAACAATATATCATACATATGTAGTCTTACATAGGGTAGAGTTCATTTTAACAAATGCCATTAAAATAAAACCCGTGATAGAAATATAAATTTAGTTCTATCCAATGATGACCAGTTAATCAACTGGTATTCTCATAATGAGGGTTGTTCCTTATAGTTATTAAAAGTTTCTTAGAAAATTCAATTCTTTAAAAAATCCAAGTGTTCTACATGTATTTCTCTTGAATAAGTAAATTTCACAGAAAGTAGTCTTTAATCAGAGGCTACATAGCTACATTATCTAATATTACAATTTAATAAAGTGCTTATTTGCTCATTGCAAGTTTGAAATGTGTGATATTTTAGGTACTTTAAGATACACTGTATAATAGACAAGATAACTTTTTAAGACCCCTGAACTACAAACACTGCCTGAAATGGTCTTTTAGTGAGTGTTCTTATATTTTATTTCATTTTCAAGGCTTTCATTCTAAATTCAGTGCTGTGATTTTTACTTGTCTCAGTTGAATTTCAATGCTTGCCTTTCCAATTGTTTTTTAAATGCTCAATTTCCTACTTATGTGCAGCAGATTTCTCATACTTTATAGAATTCCAATCAACATTTTCAGGATGTTCTGAGTTCTTTCAAAGTCTTCTTTCCCCAAAGTAGAAATGCTTGTACTGTTTCCTTCACAAACAGCGTACTCTCTTGAGCATTTCAAATCAAATAATAAGTTGATAACTAGATTTTAGATGCTCCCAGCTTTAATCTGAATAACTATACTTGGTTAAATTTTTAGGAAAGTTTTCAGAAAAAAAATTTTAAGTAAATTAAGGCAAAAACAAAAACAAGAAAATATCTTTCTATAAAGATGAATCAAAGAATATAACAAAACACAATATGCCTTGAGGACATAGCTTTTACTATTTTCTATAATTAAATTGTCATCATCTCAATCAATATCAGTGTAATTACAATCTCTCATGGTCAATATTCCAGCCTTTCCATGGTTCACTCTTAGCATTAAGAAAAGTTATAGTTTCTCTACAGGTTGTTTTTATATAAAACATGCCATTTTCAAGATTGAGTGAATTTTAGTTTTTGAGAGAGAAAAAGAGGTTAGTAGATTTTTAAAAAATTACTTTATTGTTGTTCGATTACAATTGTCTGCATTTTCTCCCCACTCCTCCCCCGCACCACAGCCAAACCCACCTTTCTCTCTTGCTTCCATCCTCCCCCTTGGTTTTGTCCATGTGTTCTTTTTTTTTTTTTTTTTTTTTTATTTAGTTACTTTTCAAGTACATTTTTTTTCCCTTCCCCCCCCCATCTCCCCCCTCCCTCCCATTCCCCCCCCATCCCCAGTCCTCAACTCTGTGTCTTTCATACTTGTTCCTCAAAATCCCTCCCCCCCTTTTTCCCCTTAAGTTCCCTTCCCTCTCCCCTCTGGTCGCTGCCCACTTGTTCTCTATTTCAGCGTCTTTGTTTTTATTCTGTTTGCTTGTTTGTTTTATTCTTTAGCTTCCTGTCAAAGGTGAGATCATATGGTATTTGTCCTTCAATGCCTGGCCTATTTCACTCAGCATAATGCTTTCCAGTTCCATCCATGTTGTTGCAAAGGGGTAGTAGCTCCTTCTTTCTCTCTGCTGCATAAAATTCCATGGTGTATATGTACCACAATTTTTGGATCCATTCATTTACTGATGGGCACCTAGGTTGCTTCCAACTCTTGGCTATTGTAAATTGTGCTGCTATGAACATTGTGGTGCATAGGTTCTTTGAAATTGATGTTTTAGGATTCTTGGGGTATAATCCTAGCAGTGGAATTGCTGGGTCAAAAGGCAGGTCAATTTTTATTTTTCTGAGAAAATTCCATACTGTTTTCCATAATGGTTGTACCAGTCTACAATCCCACCAACAGTGAACTAAGGACCCCTTTTCCCCACAACCTCTCCAACATTTGTTGTTTGTTGCTTTGTTTATGATAGCCATCCTGACTGGTGTAAAGAGGTATCTCATTGTGGTTTTAATTTGCATCTCTCTGATAGCTAACGATATTGAGCATCTCTTCATGTGTCTCTGAATGTTCTGTATGTCCTCCTTGGAGAAGTGTTTGTTCAAGTCCTTTTCCCATTTTTTAATTGGGTTGGGTGTCTTCTTAGAGTGGAGTCGTGTAAGTTCTTTGTATATTTTGGAGATTAAACCTTTGTCTGAGGTATCATTGGCAAATATGTTTTCCCATACAGTTGGTTGCCTTTTTAATTTAATACTGTTTTCTTTAGCCATGCAGAAGCTTTTTATTTTGATGAGATCCCATTTGTTTATTCTTTCCTTTATATTCCTTGCTCTAGGGGACATATCAGTAAAAATGTTGCTGCGTGGAATATCTGAGATTTTCTTGCCAATGTTCTCCTCTAGGACTTTAATGGTGTCATGGCTTATATTTAAGTCTTTTATCCATCTTGAATTTATTTTGGTGTATGGTGTAAGTTGGTGCTCAAGTTTCATTTTTTTGCACGTAGCTGTCCAGTTCTCCCAACACCATTTGCTGAAGAGGCTATCTTTACTCCATTTTATGTTACTGCCCCCTTTGTCGAATATTAATTGACTGTAGAGGGTTGGGTTGATTTCTGGGCTCTCTGTTCTGTTCCATTGGTCTATGTGCCTGTTTTTATGCCAGTACCAGGCTGTTTTGATTACATGTGTTCTTTATAGTAGTTCCTAAAAACCCTTCTCCCCACTGCTCCCTTCCCCCTCCCCTCTGGCTGTTGTTAGATTGTTCTTGATTTCAATGTCTCTGGTTATATTTTGTTTTCTTTTTTCTTTGTTGATTATGTTCTAGTTAAAGGTGAGATCATATGGTATCCTCCAGGAAGACAAAAAACCCAACTAAAAAATGAGCAGAATACTTGAACAAACACTTCTCCAAGGAGGACATCCAGAGGGCCCAGAGACATATGAAAAGATGCTCAGCATCACTAGCCATCAGAGAAATGCAAATTAAAACCACAATGAGATACCACCTCACACTGGTCAGAATGGCCATCATAAACAAATCAACAAACACATGTTAGAAAGGATGTGGAGAAAAGGGAACCCTAGTGCACTGTAGGTAGGAATGAAGACTTGTGCAGATACTGTGGAAAACAGTATGGAATTTCCTCAGAAAACTAAAAGTGGAACTACTTTTTGACCCAGCGATTCTACTGCTGGGGTTATACCATAAGAGCCCTGAAACACCAATCCAAAAGAACCTATGCACTCCAATGTTTATAGAAGCACAATTTACAATAGCCAAGTGCTGGAAGCAACCTAAGTGCCCATCAGTAAATGAGTGGATCAAAAAACTTTGGTACATTTACACAATGGAATTCTATGCAGCAGAGAGAAAGATGGAGCTCCTACCTTTTGCAACAACATGGGTGGAACTGGAGAGCATTATGCTAAGTGAAATAAGCCAGGTAGTGAGGCTAGTAGTTTTTAATCAGAGTCTATGTATTTACATTATCTAATACTACAGTGAGTGAGATGGAGGGAGGCAGGCAGGCAGGGTAAGAGAGAAAGAAAAAAAGTGGAGGAGGGAGAGATACTAATTTTTCATATTGCAATTAACAGGTTGGTTTTTGACTGCTAATTACAGCCCATGGATATTTCCTGCACTCACTGAATATTTTTATGAGGAAACATGAAAAAGAAGACTGGATTAGTCTCTATTGCATTTCATACATCACATTTATACATGTTGAAGGATTTGTGAATGCTCAAGGATGTGTTCAGGGCTGCAGAAGTAAAATTAACAGAAAAAATAAAATCAAATTTCTACCTTCAAGACACTTATGCTCTAAACTGTAGTCAAGATCAGCAAGAAAAGCAAAACATTACACTGATTGTTTATTTTAGCTATACATTATCAGTGTGTTAATATTTTTCTTCTTGGTTTAAGAATTTGGTTTACTCAAATCTATGTGTTAGCTTTGCATGTCACATAGTGTATCTTGGTTTATAATCAGAGGGCACAAACTCACAATCTGAATTTATGCCTTGTGGGATTTACAGAATGATATTTAGAGCTTTAATTTGTGTGTCAACAATTTAAAATTCATATTAAAAAATCCAGATTTCTGAGTTTTCTTAAATATGCCAAAGATCCATTGACAATGAGCCTATAATTCCACAAGGAAATGGTAGTTCATTATAAAAGACAAAAGGCTGCCCTTTTATGTTGAGGTTATAGTCTTCAATAACTGTTACTCCTACCTTGTCTGCTTTTTCTCAGTTATATTAATTGCCTATGGGCCATCGATTAACACTATAAATCCACAGAGATACACACACACTAGAGATATACAGAGTTTTCAAACCAAAGAGATACCCAGATATTATCAAATCCCAAAAACAGTGGTTCTCTGTAACCACACTAGAGAATCATTGTTGTAGCATTTGAGGTTTTATCTTCAGTTTTGCATTTCCAATATTCTAAATTATTTCTAGTTCTATCTCCTCTGGATTCTAAATTTGAAGCACTAATTTGAAATGTAATCCATGCTGCTTAGTTTTTTTCTAGAAATGATCCATTTTTTTTTCTTGGAGCAGACTAGAAAAAAAATGCCACCTTATAAGATACAGGATCTGGTCACATTTTGGTAGTCCAGAGCCATATTTGGTTGTCTTTGTGCCCAGAGATGACAAGACTCTAGGGAAATGATTTTGGTTAATTAAATTAATGGCAAATTGGTGAATTTATTAGTCTACACTAAAAAGTTTAAAATGAAAACAAAACTTGTAAACAGAAGGAAATGCATATGTCTATAAGTCTGCAAATCCTTTCCCCAGGATGAAAGCCTACATAGGAGGTCAAATTATGATCCAAAGACTTTTTGTGACTCTCGTATCAGAATAAAGAAAGTTAAGTGTATTGTGATGCCTGTTGAGTAATTCACCAGAACATGAGTGTCTATTACTCAGGGCTTCCTAGATATCTATCTCATGCCAACCACAAATTCTGTCTTGTGTATTTGGTTGGATTTGGGTTTTTCCAAACTGTTCAGGTGTGCATATGCTGATTCTTGTTAGTACTGAACCCCCTAAACAAATGGCATATTTCATCCATTAGAAGTCTGACTTTAAATTCCATGGTCATCTCACTTTAAGTCTCTATATGCTACAATATTTTGAATTAGTTTTTCATGAATGAATATATTTCATGCTTCACTGAAGTGTTAGTTCCTTCAGTTCAATATGTGTACCATATTATACCTTGTAATTACTTTCAGTTACCACACCCTAACCTTACTGTCAAGATAGACTCTACACATAGGGAAAGGAATAAGATTCCTGAGTAATTGTTATGGACTGGGACATTATATATATAAATAAATATATGTTTATTTATATTGATATATATAATGTGTGTATGTGTATATATAATCTTACATATAATATCTCATAATATTATCCTCATTTTATAAATAAAGATAGTAAAGCTGAGAAAAATTGAATAAATCATGGAATTTAGAGCTAGTACATCAGAAAAGCATGAATGTAAATCTCAGACACTTTGACCTTTAGCTGCTTGTGTACATGTGTGTGTAGGGTTGTGGAAGAGAATTGTTTTAAGTTGCCTTCTAATAAATATACCATGTTACCTTATACATACAATATGTGAATAATAAATGTGCTGGTGTTTGATTTGTGATGAAAAGTCAAATTTATTGTATCAATTGTTTTTCTACAGCTCATTTGCTGTTTATTGGGATTGGGAAATGGAGTGGATTTTAATTGTTTCAGGCATTTAATGTTAGACAGTCTGAGCACTTAGTGACTGCTCAATAAAGATCTTATATGGGAAGAAATGAAGGGAATTTCAGGGAAATTTTGATTCTATAGGTAGACATATCAGGGATAAATTGCTAAAGGTGGGTTCTATCATTCTCTTTTGTCTTCATTCAGGATGTAAAAAAATAAAATTATATTTAATGTAGTTAGTGCTATATTGAACAGGAAGCTAAACAACAAAACGAACAAGCAAGCAGAATAAAAACAAAGACACTGAAATAGAGAACAAGTGGACAGTGACCAGAGGGGAGAGGGAAGGAAATTTAAGGGGGAAGGGGGGGATTTGGGGGAACAAATGAAAGGGACGCAGGTAGGAGGGCTGGGGGGGTGGGGGAGGGGGAGGGAGGAGCACGGGACAGGGGGTGGGCTTGGATGAGAGAAATAGAAAAAAAACTGTACTTGAAAAATAACTAAATAAAAAATGTGAAAAAAAGAAAGTATATAGATAAAGTATGTGCTGTTTGAAATGATTTATTGCAGACAGATTAGAAGGCACATCATAATTACATTAGCCAAGATTAAAATGAAGGAGAGAATCCTAGAAGCAGCAAGAGATAAGGGGACAGTCACCTACAAAGGAGTTCCTATCAGACTGTCAGTGGATTTCTCAAAAGAGACCTTACAGGCAAGAAGGGGCTGGAAAGAAGTATTCCAAGTCATGAAATCCAAAGACCTACAACCAAGATTGATCTATCCAGCAAAGCTTTCATTTAGAATGGAAGGGCAGATAAAGTGCTTCTCAGATAAGATCAAATTCAAGGAGTTCATCATCACCAAGCCCTTATTATATGAAACGTTAAAGGGACTTATCTAAGAAAAAGAAGATAAAAATATGAACAGTGAAAGGACAGCAAACTCACAGTTATTAACAACCACACCTAAAACAAAAGTAAACTAAAAGGACAGCTAGATCAGGAGCAGAAACAAAGAAATGAAGATCTCATGGAGGGTTAGCAATGGGGGAGTGGGAGGAGGAGAAGTGGGGAGAAGGTACAGAAAATAAGTAGCATAGATGGTAGGTAGAAAATAGATAGGGGGCAAGAATAGTATGGGAAATAGAATATAAAGAACTTGAGACATGTGGTCATAAACTAAAGGGGGGAATGGTGGGGGTGGGGTGTGCAGGGTGGAGGGGAATGAAGGGGGAAATAGAACAACTGTAATAGCATAATCAATAAAATTAAAAAAGAATAAATTAAAAAAGATTAGAAAAATAGAAAAATTTTAAATACACACACATACACAAAACTATCCTGCAGTAGACTGAAACTTTGTCCTTGCAAAGTCAGTGGGTGTATGTAGATATATGCATTCTCTGAGCAATTTCAAATCAGAAAACTCAGAGAGTACAAGTTGAGAATATTTGGGCTTGAAACATACCCATTTCACCTAAGACATGGTCCTACAGACTTGCAGCACTACTAATCAGGAGAGCTAAAAGGAGAAAGAAGCAAACCACAGGTTCTTTTATTATACAGCAAACATGTTCTTAACAATGGGAAGGAATCTTAGAAAAGAACTTCTCGCTGCAGTAAGATGCCGATGGAGTAGGACAGGGCAGATTCCGTTTCCCTGTACACATGGGAGAAAATCCTGGCTGATCTATGGAGGAACAGCACAAACAGCCAACAGTTCCCCAGCATATATGAAAAAACAAGACCAGATATTGTAATGGACACTGAAAAACCAGAGGGTAAGGAGACAGCTGCTGGACAGTAGGGTCGTAGGGACTGGAACAAAGACAGGAGCAGCAGTGACCTCGCCCAGTGCTTCTACCATGGAGTCTTTGGGAGGCCCCGGCCTGCCAAAGGGTCCCTGGGAGTGAGCTGGTTCATCATCTTCCTCCCTCCTTGGCCAAGCAAGGTTTGGCACTGGGAGAGACCTGTTTGCTTGAGTTTGCAGAGAGGGTACTAAGGACAAAGGGCTGTGATCAACCTCAGGCTCTGTGGTCGCCAGCTTGGGAGAATTGAGAGGTGCAGTGTCGGGCTCTGACTCCAGTAGTCACAGGTCTGTCTTGGGGATTAGGCTGTGCTGAGAGACAGACATTCTTAATAAGATATTTTTTGGAAAGTAAACTGAAGGATTCTTCTGCTACAGCCCCTTGGCTGGCTCCCCACTCAGCCTGGTAGCAATCCAGAGAATGAGCAGAAACCCTCGTGTTCCCCCACAGAACTAGGAAGGGTCTGGGCCAGATCCTGCGGGACCCAAGCAGCCTGGCATGAGCAAGTTCACCCCCACATCCCAGGCCACAGCGATGACCCTTGGGGAAAGTGCTCTGAGGATGACCTAGATCCTCTTCATGAGGCACTGGGGAGAGGAGCCAGGTTAGTTCTTGGGAGAGTGCTCGCAGAAAGACCACATCAATCACCCCTCAGCCTACTGCAGCCAGAAACACCAGTTTGGCCAGTTTGAAATGAACAAAAATTTTTTTAAGTAATCTTTTATTTTTTAATTTTATTATTGTTTTATCTTTCGATACTTTTCCCCTCTTTTCCTGTTTTATTCCTTCTTCCTTTCTTTCCAAACTTATCCCTTTTCCCTCCCTTTTCCTGCCTTTTTTTTCTTTTACCCACAAGTGACATAAACAACTGGGAACTGTGAAAAGATCAGAGTTGGACCCAAAGAGGGGGCAACCTAACAGTAGAGACAGAGAGACAAATTTCATTTTACTATAGCAGAGAAGCCACAAGTTGCTGCATATTTGTATTATTTTTTCTTCATTATTCTTACTTCTTTTATATTTTAATAGTATCTTTGTATTCCTCCTCTTTCTGTATAGGCGTTTTAGTCTTGGCTGGTTATATTGTATCATTTGAAAGGTTTCCCCTGTTCTCTTCTCCACAATGTATTGCTAATTTTCTACACTTCACACCACTTGTCTTTGTTTAGCATACTACCTAAAGTTCTATACCCCTTATTCATCACACAGAGTCTGTCATATGATTGTTGCTCTACTATTATTGTACATAATAGCTGTTCTATACAACTGTAAATACTTCAAAACACATCTCCCGCATCTTAGCCCACTTCAGTTTCCTGAACTCTGTTACTGTAGTGGTTAACTCTATTTGCTCACACACTACATCTATTTACTATCCTTTATTCTCACCTTACCTCAGAATTTGGCCTCCCACAACCTCACTGCTTTCTAGATCCAACTCACAAGCCTCCCCTCCCCAACAAGAGACTTATTTTTGTACATCCTTTTAAAAAAGTGGCTAGTTGGGTGGAAGATCACAGTTAAAACTATACATAGCCTAAAGATCTTCTATCTCTTCTTTACCAACTGTGACTGGCTGAGTATTTATCTTAGAATACTCTCCTGCTATCATAAACCATTTTGCCTCCCCCTCCAACTGATCACACACACACAAAAAGGAGTAGGTGGAAACGGAGAACACCAGGATACCCACTGGAGGAGGAAACTCAACAACAAAGGAGCCATCAACAGATTAAAACAGAAGAAGGTGAAGGAGGGAGTAGAAACCACACAAACCTCAATCCAACACCTATCTGGAAATACAACTAAATAGTGGAGAAACCTACCCAGTACAAACAACTTAAGAAGAGCAAAAGAGAATCCTCAAAACCTTGTACACACAGAAGAACTAGCTTCAACAAAACCTGCCCTCACCAGTACAACAAATTAAAACAGGTGGTGGACAGAAGGACCATCAGTTAACCAGCTGGTGGTAAGAACCCACAAAAGAAAGACACCAAAACCCAAAGACAAACACAGAGCTAATTTAAACATCAGCCCAAGACAAGTGAGCTTGGGAGATCAAGGAGACTACACCACCAAAGTTAACAGGTATTATACCACAGAACTTCACACCATAAACTCAAGGAGCCAGAACAAATCAATTTAAGAAGCTGAAACTAACAAGAAGAGTCTAACAAATAATGGAAAGACAAAGAAACAATGCCCAAATGAAAGGAAAGGAGGAAGCCTCAGAAAGAATGTTAGATGAAATAGAGGCAACTCAACTATCACATATTGAATTCAAAGCACTGGTTATCAGGAAGTTCACAGAGCTCACAATGAAACTACAGTAGTACCAGAAACTACAGGGGACCTACAGTGAACTCACTGTAAACTATATCAGCATGAAAAAAGAAATAGAAACTATCAGCAAGGGCCAAGAGGAAATGAAGAATATGATATCTGAACTGAAGAACACAGTAGGAGGAGTCAAAAGCAGGACTGATGAGGCAGATCAGATCAGTGAGTTGGAGGACAAAGTAGAAAAAACACCCAGAAAGAGCAAGAAAAGGGGGAAAAAAGGTCAGAAAGAAAGAAGAGGGATTAAGAAAAATTAAAAAAATAGGAAATGTAATAATATCCGAATAATAGGGATGCCAGAAGCAGAAGAAGAACAAGGGATAGAAAACCTATTTGAAAAAGTAATGAGGAAAAACTTCCCTAATTTGATGAGAAAAAAAGTCACCCAAATCCGGGAATCACAGAGTCCCAATCAAGAGGAACCCAAAGAGGCCCACTTCAAGACACATCATCATTAAAATGGCAAAATTCCAAGACAAAGAGAGAATGTTAAAGGCAGCAAGGGATAAAAAGGAAGTAACATACAAGGGAGGCCCAATAAGGTTAGCTGCTGACTTCTCAATGGAAACGCTCCAAGCAAGAAGAGAATGGCCAGAAATATTCCAAGTAATAAGAACCAAGGCCTGCAACCAAGGCTACTTTACCCAACAAGATAGAAGACCTTTCACTCAAGATAGAATGCCAAATAAAGACCTTCCAAGACAAAAGAAGTCTAAAAGAATACACCTCCACCAAAATAGCTGTGCAAGAGATGCTAAAAGGACTGCTTTAAGGAAAGGAAAAAAAAAAGAGAAAGAGAGGAAAACAGGTACAAAAATGGCAATGAATAAGTACCTATCAATAATAACATTAAACATAAATGGTCCAATCAAAAGACATAGAATAGCTGAATGGATAAGAAAGCATGACTCACACATATGCTGCCTACAAGAGACCCACCTCAGGACAAAAGACCTACACAGACTAAAAGTGAAGGGCTGGAAACAAATTTTCCAAGCAAATGGACAAGGAAAAAAAGCCAGGGTAGCAATACTCATACCAGAAAAAATAGATTTCAAAAAAAGGGCCATAAAGTAGAGACCCAGAAGGTCACTTCATAATACTCAAGGGAAGAATCCACCAAGAAGACATTAACATTGTAAACATATATGCACCAAACATAGGGGCACCCAAATATATCAAGAAAATCTTAGAGGACTTCAAGAAAGATATTGACAAAAACACAATTATAGTAGGGGATTTAAACACCCCACTGTCAAAAATGAACAGATCTTCCAAACAAAATATCAACAAAGATATTGTGGCATTGAACAACACCCTAGATAAAATGGACTTAACTGATATATATAGAGCTCTTCATCCCAAAGAAACTAAATACACATTCTTTTAAAATGTGCATGGAAGATTTTCAAAGATAGACCATATGATAGGACACAAAATAAGCCTCAATGAATTCAAAAAAAATTGAAATCATACCAAGCATTTTCTCAGACCACAAGGGACTGAAACTGGAAACTAACACCAAAGGAAAAAATGCAAAACACCCAAAATCATGGAAATTGAATGGCATGGTATTAAAAATGAATGGGTCAAGAATGAAGTTAGGAAAGAAATCAAAAAGCTTCTAGAAATAAATGAAAATGAACTCACATCAACCCAAAACTTATGAGACATAGGGAAGGCAGTCCTGACATGGAATTTCATAGCAATACAGGTCTACCTAAAAAAGATGGAAACATTTCAAACAAACAACCTAACCCTAGGCCTACAAGAACTCAAAGAACAACAACAAAGACAGCCCAGAGGAGTAGAAGGAAGGAAATAACCAAGATCAGAGCAGAATTAAATGACAGAGACTAAAAGCACAATTCTAAGGATCAATGAATTCAGGAGCTGGTTTTTTGAAAAGATAAACAGAATAGACAAGCCTTTAAGTAGGCTCATCAGGAAAAGAAGAGAGAGGACCCACATAAACACAATAAGAAATGAAAGAGCAGAGATTAAAACTGACATCACAGAAATAGAAGGGATTATAAGAAATTACTATGAAGAACGTTTGCCAAGAAACTTGAAAACTTAGGTGAAATGGACAAATTTCTAGAAAAATATAATCTCCCAAAACTCAATTAAGAAGAACCAGGAAGCCTGAACAGACCAATAACAGCAGGTGAAATTGAAGCAGTAATCAAAAAACTCCCATCACACAAAAAGCCCTGGATCAGATGGTTTCACAGGAGAATTCTACAAAGCATTTTTAAGGAAGAGCTAAGCCCTATTCTTCAGACTATTCCAAAAAATTCAAAAATATGGAAGGCTCCCAAACTCTCTTTATAAAGCAAGCATCATTCTAGTTCTAAAACTAGATAAAGACTCAACAAAGAGAGAAAACTTTAGGCCAATATTGCTGACAAACATAAACACTAAAATCTTCAACAAAATATTGGCAAATCTCTTCCAAAAATACATTAAAAAGATTGTACACCATGACCAAGTGGGATTCATCCCAGGGATGCAAGGATGGTTCAATATTAGCAAATCAATAAATATAATACATCACATAAACAAAAGCAAAGACAAAAATCACATGATCATATCAATAGATGCAAAAAAAGCTTTTGATAAGGTACAACACCCATTTATGATAAAAACACTCAGCAAAGTGGGAATAGAGAGAGCATTCCTCAATATAATAAAGTCCATATACGGGAGACCTACAGCCAACATCATACTCAATGAGAAAACTAAAGTCCTTTCCCCTAAGATGAGGAACAAGACAAGTTTGTCCACTTTCACCACTTCTATTCAATATAGTACTGGAAGTTCTAGCCACAGCAATCAGACAAGAAAAGGAAATAAAAGGCATCCAAATTGGAAAGGAGGAAACAAAACTGTCACTGTTTGCAGATGACATGATAGTGTACATGGAGAATACTATAGACCCTACCCCAAAACTGCTCGAACTAATAAATAAATTTGGCAAAACAGCAGGATACAAAGTCAATATCCAGAAATCAAAGGCATTTTTGTGTACTAACAATGAAACAGCAGAAGCAGAAATCAAGGAAAAAATCCCATTTGATATAGCAAAAAGAAAAATCAAATACCTAGGAATAAACCTAACCAAGGAGGTAAAAGACCTGTATGCAGAAAACTATACAACACTGAAGAAAGAAATCAAGGGAGACACAAACAAATGGGAACATATACCGTCTTCATGGATTGGAAGCATTAACATAATCAAAATGTCCATACTACCCAAAGCAATTTATAGATTCGATGCAATACCTATTAAAGTACCAATGGTGTATTTCACAGACATAGAACAAACACTTCAAAAATTTATATGGGACCATAAACGACCCTGAATAGTAGCTGCAATTTTGAGAAAGAAGAACAAAGTAGAAGGGATCACAATACCTGATACCAAACTGTATTACAAGGCCACTGTAATCAAAACAGCCTGGTACTGGCATAAAAACAGGCACATAGATCAATGGAACAGAACAAAGAGCCCAGAATAAACCCAAGTCTCTACAGTCAATTAATATTCAACAAAGGGGGAAGTAACATAAAATAGAGTAAAAATAGCCTCTTCAACAAATGGTGTTGGGAGGACTGGACAGCTACATGCAAAAAAAATGAAACTTGAGCACCAACTTACACCATACACCAAAATAAATTAAAGGAGGATAAAAGACTTAAAAATAAGCCATGACACCATTAAAGTCCTACAGGAGAACACTGGCAGAAAAATCTCAGATATTTCACGCAGCAATATTTTTACTGCTATGTCCCCTAGAGCAAGGGACATAAAGGAAAGAAAAAAAAATGGGATCTCATCAAAATAAAAAGCTTCTGTATGACTAAAGAAAACAGTATCAAAATAAAAAGAGAATGAACTGTATGGGAAAATGTATTTGCCAATGATACCTCAGATAAGGGTTTGATCTCCAAAATATACAAAGAACTTACATGACTCCACTCTAAGAAGACAAGCAACCCAATTAAAAAGTGGGCAAAGGGCTTGAACAGATACTTCTCCAAGGAGGACATACAGAGGACCCAGAGACACATGAAAAGATACTCAATATTGCTAGCTATCAGAGAGATGCAAATTAAAACCACAATGAGATACCACTTTACACTGGTCATCATGGCCATCATAAACAAAGCAACAAACATCAAATGTTGGAGAGGTTGTGGGGAAAGGGGACCCTAGTTCACTGTTGGTGTGATTGCAGACTGGTACAACTACTATGGAAAACAGTATAGAATTTTCTAAGAAAGCGAAAAATGAATATGTTTTTTTTTAATTTAATTTTTTTTATTGATTATGCTGTTACAGTTGTTCTATTCCCCCTTTATTCCCCTCCACCCTACCCCCCATCCCCACCCTCACCCCCCCCTTTAGTTTATGACCATGTGTCTCAAGTCCTTTAGATTCTATATTTCCCATGCTATTCTTGCCCCCCCATCTATTTTCTATCTACTGCCTATGCTACTTATTTTCTGTACCTTCTCTCCCCTTCTCCTCCTCCCACTCCCCTGTTGCTAACCCTCCTTGAGATCTTCATTTCTATGTTTCCACTCCTGATCTAGCTGTCCTTTTAGTTTGCTTTCATTTTAGGTGTGGTTGTTAATAACTGTGAGTTTGCTGTCCTTTCACTGTTCATCATTTTTATCTTCTTTTTCTTAGGTAAGTCCCTTTAACATTTCACATAATAAGGGTTTGGTGATGATGAACTGCTTTAACTTGACCTTATCTGAGAAGCACTTTATCTGCCCTTCCATTTTAAATGAAAGCTTTGCTGATAGAGCAATCTTGGTTGTAGGTCTTTGGTTTTCATGACTTGGAATACCTCTTTCCAGCCCCTTCTTGCCTGTAAGGTCTCTTTTGAGAAATCCGCTGACAGTCTGATGGGGACTCCTTTGTAGGTGACTGTCCCCTTAGCTCTTGCTGCTTCTAGGATTCTCTCCTTCATTTTAATTTTGGCTAATGTAATGATGATGTGCCTTGGTGTGTTCCTTCTTGGGTCCAACTTCTTTGGGACTCTCTGAGCTTCCTGGATTTCCTGGAAGTCTTATTTCCTTTGCCAGATTGGGGAAATTCTCCTTTATTATTTGTTCAAATAAGTTTTCCACTGGTGGCTGTTCCTTTCCCCTTTCTGGTACCCCTATAATTTGGATGTTGGAGCGTTTAAAGATGTCCTGGAGGTTCCTAAGACTCTCCTCATTTCTTTGAATTCTTGCTTCTTGGCTCTTTTCTGTTTGGCCATTATTTGCTTTCTTCTGGTCCACTCCATTGATTTGAGTCCCAGTTTCCTTTTCATTGCTATTGGTGTCCTGTGCAATTCCATTCATTTCAATTAGTTTCGCCTTCATATATTTGTCTAATTTGTCCGTATAATCAACCAGTTCTGTGAGGATCCTGATCACCAATTTTTTAAACTGTGCGTCTGTGAGTTTTGCTATTTCTTCATCGCTTAGATTTATTTCTGGGGCTCTGAGATCCTCCTGCGCCATTCTTGGTCTGTTCGGGCCCTTTAAGCGTGAGAAGCGGGGGCTTGGATTCCCAGGTCGCTGGGTTGTGACGCTGTATGTGGGGGCGTGGCCAGAGCGGGGAAATGGCGACCCCCTCTGCCGCTTCACACAGCTGGGTGCGGAGGAGCAGTGCCTTAGGTGGTTCACCTGGGCCGGGCCACTCAGAGTCGCTGGGTTATGACGCTGTATGTGGAGGTGGGGTCAGAGCAGGGAAATGGCGGCGCCCTCCACTGCCGCTTGCCGTGGGGACCTGCCGGCCCGGTCCAACTGCCCACTCCCTCGCCTGTCCACCCTCGCACAAGTGCGCGACCTCAGTCAACACGCAGCCCCGGGCCCGGCTGTCTCCCCCGAGGTCGCTCGCCTGGTTGCTCGCTGGGTCGCTCACTAGGTCTGACCCTGCGCCCGGACTCCGCGCGTCTGACCGAGTTTTCCTGTGCAACCCTGCTCCGCCAGCCGCAGGTTTCGCCCCTTACCGGTCAGGCTGAAGAATTTGTTGTTAACGGACTGCCGAAAAGTTCAATTTTCCGTGTTCTGGCTGTGTTTTCTGTTGCTAATATTTAGTTTTCTATAATCTTGGTTGTGGGAGAAGGCACGGCACATCCACCTATGCCTCCATCTTGGCGGAAGTGAATATGTTTTTTGAACCAGCAATTCCAATGCTAGGATTATATCCTAAGAATCCTGAAACACCCATCCAAAAGAACCTATGCACCCCAATGTTCATAGCAGCACAATTTACAATAGCCAAGAGTTGGAAGCAACCTAGGTGCCCATCAGTAAATGAAAGGATCAAAAACTATGGTACATTTTCACAATGGAATTCTATGCAGCAGAAAGAAAGAAGGAACTCCTACCCTTTGCAACAGCATGGATGGAACTGGAAAGCATTATGCTAAGTGAAATAAGCCAGGTGGTAAAAGACAAATACCATATGATCTCACCTTTAACAGGAACCTAAACAACAGAAAAAAACAGGTAAGCAAAATATAACCAAAGACACTGAAATAGAGAACAGGGTGACAGGGACCAGAGGGGAGAGAGGAGGAAATTTCAGGGGAAGAGGGGAGGGATTCACAGGAAGGAGTATGGTGGACACATGGGCAACAACTAAGGGGGGTGGAAATGGGAGGGAGGGAGGGAGCACTGGGGGAGTGGGCTGGGATGGGAGTAAAAGACAGAAAACTGTACTTGAGCAATAATTTAAAAAAAATAAATAAAATAAAAGGTAAAAGGTAAAAAAAAAACCTTCTCTGTATCTGATACCTCACAGCCAGCCTTTTTGCTTTTTGCTCTTGCACTGTATTTCAAGTGTCTAGCATAGATGCAAGTGAATGGTCTGAGATGAAACTAAGTGATGGTTGGAAACTGAACTGAGATCTCTTAGTGCACCATTGTATACTGTGTTTCCTGGCAGTGCACTCTGTCACCCCTCCAAGGTCTCACCTACCGACTTTCAGCAGTCATTTTCTTTGGATAATTCACAATTCCTTATCTAAGAAAATATTGATACAAAACATTCATATAGTTTTATTAGTTCTCATTGATAATTTTATTTTTAGGACTATTTACTTTTCTGTAGCATGTGCCTATTAACAAAGTTTTTTTTTGCATGTGGCAAAGAAACATATGTATTACCTTTATACAAGTAGAGGAAAAGTGAGTTTACAGCTGTAAGTAGATGAAACAGAGTTTATTCTTATATTATTTACTGACTGTATTATTGAGTTGGCCACAAAGCTCATTGTTTTTACAAAAGATGGCTCTAATAGCACTAAGTTGTCTTCAACTTCATTTGAAATTTTTTGTTAGATTTTATTGTGACAGCTGTCACATCAGTATGCATTAAAAATTATCAAAATTGGTGAATTTTATATAGCCATTTTAATATTAAAAATGAAATAAAATGTACAAGATTTTATGCCTATTATGCTTCACTATTTCAAGAAAGGTAAAAATGCAACTGAAACATAAAATAAGATTGGTGTAGTGTATGGAGAAGGTGCTGTGACTGATTGAGTATCTCAATAGTGGTTTGTGAAGTTTCTTGCTGGAGAGTTCTCACTGGATGATGCTCCATGGTTGGGTAGACCAGTCAAAGTTGATAGCAGTCAAATTGAGACATTAATTGATATCAATCAATGTTATACCATGCAGGAGATAACTGACATACTCAAAATATCCAAATAAATAGTTATTGGTGAAAATGAAAGATGTGTCTTTTATTTTACAAAAAAGTCATACGGATTTTGGGCCAACCCAATATTTTCCATAGAAATGAAGCTACTGTGAAGCTACTTTTGTCCCACCCTATACAATGTCCTCTTCTAAAATCTTTTCCCTTGGTATTTGTAAGGCAGTTAATTAATTGCTGCAGATTATTCTCAACATTGTGTTATCTAGTTGTATAGTTCTTATTTTTTGTCCATCTTTCTGTTAAAAATGTTTTGAATTCTATATGAATGAAGAAAGCTGATGAGAAAAGCTGATCATAGATCCTTACTCTTCTTATGATTTGTCTAATTATTATAATCATTATTCATATAATACAAAATTCCAAACATTTTTCCTCCTCTCCAGTGTTGTAAAGTTGATCTTGTTTGGTATCAGGAAGGGTCTACACATTAGTATTCTTGATCCACTGAATTGAGAATGTCTCATCAAGATGTTATTGTTGAAGTACTTAACATATTTTAAGTTGGGGAAAGAGATAGTATCTGTTGACTACTATGTAGAGACTAGCACATTGTTTACTTTATACACATTACTTTGTTAAACATATCTGGTTCTGTGAGGCAGAATACTCCCACTTAGTAGCTAAGGGCAAGACACTTGAGACATGGTAGGCAACTTGTCAAGTTAAGATCCCGACTCACTTGCCAGTGCACCACCTATCATTATCCTTTCCCTATTTCTGTAAATATTTGTTTGTCATTAAAAAATAAGTATGAAATGATTATAGTATATATTTTCTAGGTACAGAAACTTTCTCTGCATTTGTCTTCAGGTACTATCAATTTGTATAGCATGAACTCTGACTTTATGACTACGTTAACAGCCACAATTACTATTAATTTGTTATTTCAATTATCTTCCTTAAATACATTTGCATCCTATTATTCATACTTTCCCCCCTTTAGTTAACATCTCTTTATGCACTTTTATTTCTGATGCATACTTCCTTAACAAACATCCAAGAAAACCTTTGACTAATGGTTTTTAAGCATTTTTATCACATCTTTCAATATTCACTGTTCCAATTCACCCTCCTGTTAGTACTCTCCTTTATTTAATTACCACATGAGAGTGAGTACATTGTGGATAATTTTAAATTGTTTTGCTTTCTTACAGGTGGTCTAATTCTGCTTGGATCACACTTTGATCAGATAAACATTACTACTGATATGTCATGTAAGTGTGAGCCTGGGAAGGCATATTTGGTTTAAAACACTAGTGGTCTTAGTAGGTGGGTTTCAAGAAGAAGGAATGATAATGACACCACCGTTACCACCATCAACTTGTTTTAGCAAGACAGCTACTATTTACTAGACACTTGAGATGCAACAGTGTTATACAAGTACTTATAACATGTGTCTTAAATATATATTTGACTTGATGTGTAAAGCACTCAAAACAGTGTCTGCTACTAAGTTTTACACAAATGTTTGCTTTTATCATCATCATCATCATCATCATCATCATCATCTCATTTAAAGCCTTCAGTGATCACTGGATGTAGGCATTATTATCATTTTATGGCTAATTGGATGTAGACATTATTCTCATTCTATGGAAATTGAGGTTAATGGAGGCTGAATAACTTGCCTGTTAAATAAATGATGGAAACTTAATTTCAATGCAGGTATATTTAATTTCTAAATTCATTTTCTTCCTGCTTAGCTACACTATGTCCCGTAGGTGGGAACAGCCACAAGAAAAAATGTTTCCCTGATTCTTACCTTCACCACTTGGGAAGCCCTGTTTGTCTTCCCTAGGGGAGCATCCAGACAGGAGAGACTAATGTAGAAACCTTGGCTGACGTTTTCACTGCACAGACTGCTGTACAGCAAAGTCCCTGTGGCCTTGAGGAGGAAGTGGCTGGTTCCTAGGGGATACTCCAGATGTCTGCGATGTTTGGATTGCTCTGCTTATCCCAGTAAAGATAACTGCTAAATACTGTCTTCCCCAGGGTATTCTGATTTTCCACACAGACCTGGACTCCAGTTCTATAAATGCTCATTTTGTCCTCTTCTTTGTCCCTTGTCATCACTTCTGAACCTGACACCAGCTGTATGCTATCTATTAACCTGTCATACTCATTGATCTCCCTAAGAAATCAAACCATCCTTCTAATTCCCCTATCTGATCTTGGTTTGCCAGAGCTTACTGACAAAATTGTCCCTTTGCAAAAGAAAAGTATAGGCTATTTGCTTTTGCCTTAACAGTGCCAAATGCTGTATAGTCCATACATGGTTTTCTGTTCATTTCAAACTTTATGGCCTTATTGAAAATGAAAACAGTTTGTATCTAACTCTGCTTTGATCTCCAAGACTATATGAAAATACAACTAAAATAAACCTAGGTAGGGATTAAGTAAGCTTATAAAGTATAAAGCCTTTCCATTGGTACTTTCATTATTCAACAGCAAATAGGTGTACTTTGTAACATCTATTATCATAATATCAAATACAAGCTGATAATTAATTTTCTCCTCTCTAATTTGTTGGTGAATTATAATGGGGGATTACTAAATTCCAATGTAGTGTAATATGCTGACAATGAAACTATGTCATGCCCTTTTCTGTTACAGAACCCCAAGAAATTCTCTATTCCTTGGTGATGATGTTCTTCATCCTCATGATGACTCTGTACATGCATACCTTCCTTGTCAAAACTAGGTCTTAATTTTAAAATAAGTACACAGTCAATTCATCATTTAACTATCCATCTACTCATTCTTTCACCTATAAATTCTTTCATTATTCAGCACTAGCAGTGTGCTAAAAACTTATATTAGTCAGTGTCCAATCAGGATAACATGAATTATTTTAGGCATTTCAAGAAGAGAGAGTTCAATGTAGGAAATAAGTTAAATCACATTGGATGTACATTGTAGCATTATCTATAGTAGGCAAGACATGAAAACAGCCTAAGTGTTTGTCTATGGATGAATGGATAAAGAAAATTTAGTATATATGTACACACAGTGCAATATTATTTAGTTATAAAAAGAAGGAAATTTTATTTGCAACAACATGGATGGAACTTGATTGAGGGCATTATGCTAAATAAAATTAGTCAAACTGAAAAGGACAAATACTGTTTGATTGCTTGCAGATGTGGACTCCGAACAAAGCGAAGTCATGGACACAAAGAACAGAGTGGAGGTTACCAAAGGTGCAGGGAAGGGGGTGGGCAAAAGGTACAAACTTCCAGTTATAAGAAATACATCCAGGGAATATAACATACAGCAGGGCAACTGTAGTTTATAACACTGTGTTGTATATTATATTATAATATAATTATATTATATTTTGTTGCAAACTGATAAGAGAGTAGATATTAAAAGTTCTCATGACAAGAAAAAAATAACAATGTGACATGATTGCAGTATTATGGTAATAGTTTTACAAATATGCATATATAAAATCCTGTACATTTGGAGTAATAAAATGTCATATGTCAAGTATATCTTAATAAAATGGGGAAAGGGAAAAATAGGGGTAGTAAGGATGAAATAGTAAAAGAGAAGAGCAAGTAGTGACAGAACTCAGAGTGGCCGCTCCTGGAACTGAATGCTAGGAGCTCAGTGGTCATTGTGAAGGACAGGGTAGGCAATATATCTATCTGTCAGTGCAGTCACTGATCTGTTGCCACTGAGCAGGTAGCTAGGAGCCTTTTCTTTGGAGATGCTGCTGAGAATGCCCCAGAGGCTGCTGGAGATGAAAACTACTGACACACTTTCTAAAAAGCTTTAGATATGCTATTCCCCTGATCTGAAAGTCACCATTTCTCTTCCTAAAGAACTTAGCTTGCTTTTCACCATCTAACACAAGATTACGACATGTTGGGAACCACTCTGCTTGGTTTCAGGAATTGTAACTGTCCCCCATGGATAAGGCTGAGTGAGCAACCTCCGGACTGTGAGCCACTAAGGAGACAAAGCTTATCTCCCTGGCAGCAGTGCTGCTTCTGCTTCATCCATCTGTGTCCCCAGTGCTTGGTCAGTTAGTCAGTGACAGGTAAGACCCCTCAGTGGGGTGGGGGGGGGCTCAACTTAAGCCAGACACGATCACTTGGGAGGCGCTCAAGGAAGGACTCTGGGGGTTGCAGCAAAGAAGGAGTAATGGACCCTCACCCCTGGCTATTCTGACATAGTCTGAGTCCCCATTTCCATCTGGGAGAAGTGCTTTCTGGCTCTAATCCACTTAAGCCTAAAAATCTATGACGGGGAAGGCAGTGCAGCCCTTTTCTGGCTAGAGTGGGTTCTGGGGTAATCAGGCATAAGAAAGAGTTCCTCAAGTCCTGTGAAGCCTGCTTTGCTAAGAGTGCTTTCATTCATATGATAAGGGTTTGAGCAGGAAATGAGTATGTCTCCCAAAGTTTTTGCAACCCGCTTACCTGACAGACACTGACTCAGACTAAGCCCTCAGATATCTTTGAAATGTTATCTATTGTTTAATCCTTGCCACCTGTCATTGATTGATGAGCTTTACCTGTATTCCTGTGTATTATGAACCTAACCTAATAAAAGCCATTGAAGAAGAAGTTCTTGGTCCTTCTCCCATGAGAGACTGACCACCTTTCCTCCCCAAGCAGATCATGTCTTGGTAGTTTCATTTTCATCTGTGGCGGACAGGGGGACTTGTGGGCAAAGTTGCCCCCACAGTGATATTGGGAAGTTTCCAACTTTATCATTCCCTTCCCTATCTGTTGCATTATATTTATTATTGCATGTCTCATGGTATGTCTGTTACCTGTGTATTTATTAGTCTCTTATTAAGTTGAGAACTTCTCAAGGTTGTGCCTTTTGTTGTTGTTGTTATTTATACCCTGTCAACTAGCACAGAGATCCTATTAAGTCTTAAGTAATATTTGTTGAATTTATTTTAATTGAATTAAAATATAGATAACTATGTTATATTTTGATGGGTCTAATATGCTGGATCAGGAATGGAAATGCTATCTTGCAGGTGGTGGGGAGTTGCTGGTGCTTTGGAAGACTTCCAGGGACATGATGTGATTTAGGTAGTCTGAGCTGGCAAAAGTTAGAGAACAGGAGCGTGGAGTGCAGCTCCATATCTTCAGTGTTCATAGGAGGTGAGCACATGAGTTTAGCTTGACTCTTCAGTGACCACTATGTCTTTCTCATTTGGGATATAGGAGTGTTACATTATCTTTATTGTGGAGATAGGGTTTTCTTCAAGATTAAAAAGTATTCTTTTCAGATCTGAAGGTGTCTGGCTGCCAAGCTGGCTGAGGTTTTATAATCAACCATTTATAATCATTAAATGTTCTAATTATAAAAAAAATAATGTAGTCAGACATTCTAAATTGTTTCCATTCAATTTGCCAAGTCCTTTTCTAAAGCCTTTTGCTCAGGCATCCTACTTCTTCCTCCTCTTCCTATTCTTATTCTTTTCTCTTTTTATAATGTAGAAAACTGGAGAGTCTAAATGCAAAAACAATACAACTTAGAACAGATTTAAAGATGTGAGTATCCATGGTTCAAGATAAACCACAATCTAATACTGTGCATCTCAAATCTAAACTCAACTTTTTCCTCCTGGAAAAACTCTCTAGAACAACAAAACCATATGCCTGTCAGGTGGAAATTAAACTAACAGTGATAACCCAGTAGTACTTCCTGACTTGGGAAGCGGTCTTTCTGTTCCTCCCAGAAGCTTTATTTTCAAGATAGAGTACAGTATGATCAAGGCCAGTGGATTTCCAATCATGTTTCATAGAGTCTTGATGGGCTTAAAGGTCCACCAAGGGAGAAAAAAAGAGACAAAGAAGGCAGAACTCCTTCTGCTTTAGCTTCACCTATCTTCACCCTCAGCTGATTCACTCTCATTCTTTTAATATATCTCATTCTCTATTAAAATGATACATACAAAAGGAATTTGACTTCTACAAACATTGTGAAAAAGCGCTGATCTATTCTTCACATATATTAGGAGAATGTACAATTGCATAAAAGGCTGTGTGAGGAAAATTCTATAGATCTAAATTTAGAGAGAACTTCTTTGATTTTTGACTGTGAGGTCTTGAACAATTTACTTAACCTCTCTACACATTAGTTTTTTCATCATGGATGTTGTGAAATTTAAAAATTACTAAAAATTTTCAAAAGTTGTTTGCAATCTGTAGTATTCTACTCAAACAATAGTTATATTTTTTTCCAGAGAATGCATCAGTAAAGTAATGAAATTCTAGAGGATTAATATAAATATGTCATTATCAATAAACTTTTTTGAATGCCTACTCTAATGGTTAATTTTATGTTATGACATTAACATAAATTAGTGGCCCTGAGTAAAGCAGATTGTGCTCAATAATGTGGGTGGGCCTCATCCGATCAGTTGAAGGCCTGACACAAACAAAAAAGCTGACCCTCTTGAAGAAATGAGAATTATTCTGCCTGATGGTCTTTGAACTGGGAGACCAGCTTTTCCTGTTTCTATTGTGGCTTTTGGCCTTTGGACCAGAATTGGGACATTGGCTCTTCTAATTTTGAACTTTCTAGTCTCTATAATTACATGAGCACACTTCTTATGATAGATAGATGGATAGATAGATATCCTGTGAATTCTGTTTCTGTGGAGAATCCTAATACCCTTACTGAGCTGATCTTGAAATATCTTCACAATTTTTTGACATCTTTTCTTCTAAAATGTGGAGCCTAGTTCCTCTATCCCTTGTTTCTAATTAATGGAATAGAGTGGAAGTGACAGTGGATAGGTGAGTGATAAAAGGCACTATGGCTTCCTACTCCTTCTGTTACATCACTCTGGGGAAGCAACTGCCATGTCTTGAGAACATTCAAGCAGCCCTATACAGAATTTTACATGATGAGGAATTAAGGCCTATAGTTAACAGCTACATGGGCCATATTGGAAGTGGACTCTAGTTCCTGTCAAGCTTTTGAAGACTGAAGCCGTTGTTGACATCATCACTGCAACTTAATGATAGATCCTAAGCCAGTGCTATGCAACTAAACTACATCCAGATTCCTGACCTATGGAAACGGCATGAGGCAATGGATGTTTATTTTTTTAAGCTACTATGTTTTATATTTTAGGGTACTTTGTTTTCCATCAATAGATAATTAATAACTGGCATTGAGTGTGCATTGCCTCTCCCTGTTAGGTCTTCTTAATGCAAAAGTGTCTTCTTCAACTCTTGGAAAAATTCAGTTTTATTTTGAAAAAAATATAATTTCACAGCTTGCATACATCAGTTTACAGACTTCAGATTTATAGATTTACAGTTGCTCTGCCATCTTGGGAGGCAGTTTTATTCCAGTTCTCCCAACTCTACTCTTTCCTGACTTTTTCTTTTGAAGCTTGATTCCTCAAATTGAGTTTTCAAGAAGATCTCAAACCCTTGTTTAGACTTCATATACCCATGTATATAGTGAAGATAATAATGTGTATCAGGGTCACTGTCAGGATTAGAAGTAATTTACATAATGTGCCTGTCTTACAGAGTTGAGACATCATAGATGCCCAAATACTACTATTACTGCTAATCCTGCTATAGCTAATGATAACAGTAATAAAAATAATGACAACCAGACTGGTTCTTAATAGCATGATCACTTGAAATTATCAGAATGGCATATTCTATTACATCAATATTTACATTATCAATATTAAATTATTGAGGTTGTCAAGGTTAATATATGTGCCTGGGACACAATGTTGAGTGTCAAAGACATACAATGTCTTCTCAATGCTAGATCTATTATTTTTTATCAAGAGAACCCACTGTGTTTTTCCTTCATAGGCTGTGTTTCTCTTATTTAGAGAAACAAAGAGAACATTTTACTTTTTTAAAGAATGCATTTCCATACCTATCAAGAAAATGAAACATTTTCAAGAAAATTCCTGTGAAAAGCCTGAGAATATTAAAAGAATAACTGTTGGAGAAAAAAGAAACAAATCATTGAATTTTTTTTCCTGAAAAGTTCAAGATTCTACTTCACAAATTTCTGCAATCTCCAATTTTATACAAGAGCTAAAGAAACTAACAGTTCCCAAGGCTCTAAGATTTAATTTCCATTGCATAAAATGCCTCTCACGACAGAATTAATCAAGTTTCACTTCCACAGTCCCATTTCCCTTTAGGAATCCTGTGATATAAACCTTGAAAGTATGCAACAAATATTCATCTCCTCACCTGGTTTGAACAGAAAAATGTTCAGGGAGTTAAATCATTGGCAGTGATAGGTATGCACTGACTTGGGTATAATTCATCTCCATCTAAATGGACAGAGTTCCTTTCAGCCTGCTATGCTCACAAGAACAAATGCATTACTCCAATATCTCATGCCAAATGAGCGTACATTTATGCTTTTTGCTCCTCGTGAGCAGACAGAACAAACCTTGACTTTGTTTCTTTTTTTATTATTTTATTTAGTTAGTTTTCAAGAACAGTTTTTTGTCTATTTCTCCCATCCCACTTTGTTTCTTTTTTAAAGAAATTTTAAAAAATCAGATGTGTGAAATAGCAGGTAACATTATCTAGGTATCCAGTTTTGCTACTTCTTCTGTGAACCCTGAGAAAATAGATAAAAAGGGCCTCTGGTGGTTGACTGGGCTCATTTTTTTAAAAATACAAAGCTTAGCAGCTATTTCTACACGGGGGCCTCTCACACAAACTACTTCAGGGAGAAGCTGACACTGAACTCCCTGCCCTCTGCACTGAGCTGCCAGACTGCACTGTGTTTCTGTCATTTGAGCCAACCCTTAAAAAAAAGGAGTTTCTGGAATCATATTTCAACCAATAGGACTGAGGCTTTCCCCATCCAATTGGAGCTCTGCAGCTCCAACCAACAAGAGTAGCTCTATTCTGACTAATGGGGATTGTGTATTTGGACCAATCAAATTGTGAGGGCTATTCAGGGACCAGGGGTGATGACTTCTATCCATACAAGCCAGCTTCCTTCTGGCTCTGAGAGTGTACTTCTTCTTCCCACTGAACTCTTGAGACTGTTTTGTTTGTTTTTTTTTGCCACAAAAGCTGAAGCTGAAGAACCAAAGACATCTAGCTGGAGAAAAGTGGAGCAGACCAAAGCAGAAAACAGGTGCGCTGGGCTGAACTGCCTAGCTGAGGAGACCTGGCCTGGGGCCAACTGAAAGCCATGCTGTTATTACAGCTGTGCTGTGTCACAATTGAGATCTTTGTACTGAATAAAGTTTCCTTCTTTACTGAACTCCAAATTGGGAATTCCTGTTGTGTTTATTTGACACCAATGACCATCAGTTGACACTATAATCCCTCATTCACTGATATTCTAGAATTATAAGAAAATTATTTCTGATATAATAAAGTAATTTCTGCTAGCAGTTTGGACATTTGTGAGCCTAGCTTCTTGGGTAATTTCTTTTTTTGTTGGTAGAAGTTTAAGGTATTCTCAAAAGCAAAGTTAAGATTTGGCCTTAGCTACAAGGATGTGAGGTGTTTTGTTGAGTACTTACCATACTTGTTTGTGGAAGGATGGGCCTGGTGTTGTGTATCCACACTGGGTCAGCTTTAGTTTACCTCTGTGTTTTTATTTTCTGAGCTTGCAGTTATACATTGTAGGAATGAAGGATGTGATTTCCCAGAGTGGTTTTTGTGGCAATAAAAGACTTAACTTATCCCTTCTCTCTTTCTTCCAGTTTCAATTTTTAGCAAACTCTGGTAATTTTTCTAGTTCAAAAAGTGGACAAAGGACAGGGAAGTGCTAATTTGCTAATCCCTCTTTTAGCAGAGACAGTAGGGAATCAGAAAGGATGAAATATGTCTTTGGAAGCTTTCTGTCCCCATGATAATTAGCATTCTCTTCAAATTCATTGGCCTCTGGGGAACTTGTTTTATGTTTGGGTTGGCTGTAAACTATATGCAGGTATTGCAAGCAGAGAAGCTCAAGGGAGTTTGGGATGTACATTCAGAGCATAGTAAGTAGCTTAAACTATCTTACTTATAACATGTGTACTTGGTCCTAAAGGATTCAGAAAAATTTTGAAGTCAAAAGATGCTTTATTTCAGCTTTGGTTGCACAAGGAGTACAGTACTTGAAGTTACTCATTTTTAGTTCACTTTGGATGTACAGATAATAATTTAGGAATAATAGTATAGCTTGTCCTTTCATTCCTGAGCTTTGATAAATTCAAAGACAATACCACATTTGGTTAATTGTTGGAGACTAGTGTAAGGAGACACCTAGATCAGCTGCAGGTTACTTCTGACTTTGGTGGAGTCAGATAACAGGAATCCAAATACGCACTAATATTGCTGTTTTTTTCTGGGTGTTGCCATGCCTGGCTGTTAAGTCTGAACAAAAAAAACTAGAGAAAGTAATATGCCCAACCAAGCAGAGACTTCTGTGGAACAAGCTGCCATATGCTGGAACCAACCAACTTTTCTTAAGTATGTCTAACTAAAATGAAACTGTGGAGGAAAATGTCTGGATCCTAAAACCCTCCTACAACACTTACACTGACCCCACCAAAACTTTCCTTAAAATATGCCCTTGCAATTGCCTGGACACTTGCTTCTCTCCAGCTATACTGTGAGCTCCCTGAGGGTAAGGGCCCAGTTTTATTCATCCAAGATACGGCAGTCTCATGTCTGAATGGGAGTAAGCATTTGAAAAATGTTTGTTGAGTTAATGTGCCAGATCTCTTGTGTAAGGGAAATATGACTCTCAAATCCTTTTTTAAAATGAGGATAATAGCATTCAGTTATTATTATGTATCTGATACTGTGTTGAGTACTTTGTCTATCATCTCTCTAAGTTTCACAGCTCTGTGGATGTTGGAACTAAATATGGTCGAATTAATGAGGTTTTAAAGACGGATAAATCTGAGTTCTAACTTGTTCTTTGCTCCTTGTTAGCTCTTGAGCTTAGTCAATCTATGTGAGGCACCAATTTTTATTTGCAATATGGCTTAATAATTACTTTCTCAAATAATGCAATGAAAACATTAATATTTGCCTCACGTGTAGCTTGGACCCTTTAGTTGTTATTTCTATGCTTAAGATTATTTTATTCCTATGCTTAAGATTATTTTATTCCAATGAATACTAGAAATAATTTATTAGTTAGCAACAGAGAAGGAAAAGGAATATTTTCTGTAGTCAAGTAGTCTCTTATTCTTACATTTTTATATGTCCATGAATTCCTTCTAATGTTAATATAATTTAACAGCTTTAAGTTATTTTGAGTCTAGTATATAAAATCCCAATTTTAGAAGTAATAATTTCCATTTAACAGAAACTTTTCTGATTATGTTTCATTGTCCATTCTACCCAGGGTTCAGTTTTTTGACACCTACTTGTTTGATACAGTATGAGAGACTGTGAGAAACCCTACTCAGATGCTTTTTCTAGTAGGACTTGCTGATTACTTTTACATAGCAGTTTAAGTCTCTTCTGCTAGGAATCAGTATTTCAACAGAAGCCAGAAGATACTACTATATAAATAAAATACATTCATGATAAAGATACTGCCATTGTTTTATTAAAATACAAGGTTTAATTATGGTTTAAAATGGCTTGTTGTTGCTTTCTATGTGGATTAAATAAATCAACATTTTGGATCAACACATGTTTATGGACAAATTGTAAATAAATGAGTCTTGAGGAAGGTAGATACATTGGATGTTCAGAAGTGGTGGAAATATGACATTAAGAAGTGTGAAGGGTCAGAGATTCTATCCTGCTTGCAAGTTAACAAGGTAGCCTGCCACAGTTTCATAGATTCTGATGGAAAACATGAGATACCTAGTTCAGAAACAGAGGAGTTTATTATTCACTGTGCAATGACCACAGAAGCTTTATATTCCCACTTATTCTTTATGCTCCCCAATTTCCACAGGGCAACACAGGTAGATATAGATGAATGCTGTGGAAGTAGTGTGTTTATGTCTCACTAAGAAATCCCAAGCTTAGGAAATCCTAATTTTTTATAGTGAGCCACAAGCAAACATGTTTAACCTTTGCTCCCCAAAAAGACATATTGATCATACTGGACAGCAAACAATCTACTTTCTGCTCTAGCAGAAGACAGTTCTCAATTACCTATGGCTGCTCTCCACAAAATATCCTTGAAAAGATAGTCTAGTACGGAGCTTGCTGATGTATTTATTTGCAAGATGTATAGAAGTGTGAAGGGCCCTTGTAGACTTTTCTTCCAAGATATGAAAGCCCAAAGAGTCATCTGGTTGTGAACCAACACTAAAAAAAAAGATTTGAACTTTTCCCTCTCCAATTCATATGGTTAGCATCCTCTCTCTCTTTTAGATAATGCCCTGACTAAAACAAATTCTGAAAGAATCAGTGCCACAGGCCTTTTTTATAGAAACTGAACCCCAGGGATGCCAATTGGCAATGCATTGCTGAGACTAGTCCATTTGTTGTTTCTCTGGCTAAGTTTGTGCATTTGAACTTTAAAGGTTTTGTTTTCATGGTCTGTAGTAAGGGGGAGATTACAAAACCAGCTAAATCTTCTATCAGCAACAGAAAAGTGAAAGCAAAAGCTTGTTGTCAAACCAATTTGATCTCCTTTTTTTGTCTTCTAAGCCCTGCTTATACACAGGTATTACAGAAATCTGTAGAAGAAAGACAAGTTAGACAAAAAGTAGGTACAAAACCTGGAAAGACTCCAATGGGTTAAAAGAGAACTGAACTGTACGCAAAATGTATTTAGAATGAACTTCAGAGAATCAAGTAGAGAAAAGGTCAGGATATGATATTTCTAAGAAACTAGAAGTGAGTCATAATATGTCTTTATTACATTTCTATTTGTGAAGCATTTCTCACTAGTTTTTAATTATTTGCTTTTCACTTAGAAAGTCGGTTTTATTTTTTTTAGCAAACTTTATACTAATGTGCTGTTTCAAATGTGAAATATATTCATCTTAAATGTAGGCTTTGGCACAATAGCTCACCTTTTAAATGAGAAATATAATCATTTTAAATGCAGGCATTGGCACAAGAGCTCATTATATTTTAGCAATGTCAAATATTGACCTGAAAGGAAGAAAAAAAGTCTTGGGATGACCAGTTAAATTTAAGTACCCATTTTTCCCTCTGGGATTTGATAATCCCTACAAAATTTCATAAAACTCTATATAGCTAGAAACCTTTAGCATCTAATTTGAAATATATTAAAAGGCATGTGTAATGTCAATAGATGGGGATAATTTTGCAGAACATGCACACATCGATATTTTGTCTTTTAAAATATATTAAAAAGTAGAAGAACATATAGTTAGTGAGTACATTATAAGATACTCTGGAATGAAAAGACTAACTGTAATACATTGGCAAATTCAATGTAAGTCCCAGGTAATTTTATACCTAAGTATCATAAATAATCTTTAATTTTTAAAAATTTATCAATCCTAACTGAGCTTTTACACTACAGCTTTCTTTCATGCAGCTGTTTTAATACAACAAACATTATCTTTTCATGTATATGGAGAATACATACTGACAGTCTTACCTGCTTTTAAGTGTAATGTTAACCACAGTTAAATGTATTATTATTTCTCATTTTGTTCTTTCCCAAATTCCTTCTCCTTATTTTCCTGTTGGCACTATTACAGATGTCCCCTCTCTCAGCCCCCTGCCACTTGGCTCACCTCCACCCACCCCCACCCCCTTCTCCAGGCCATCACCACACTGTTGTCTATGCCTGTGGGTTATGCATATATGTTTTTTGGCTAAACTCTTCACCTTCTTTCATCCAGTTCCCCTCACCCCCCTCCCCTCTGACAGCTGTAAATCTGTTTCATGTGTCCATGGTTCTGTTTCTACCACATTTTGCTTTGTATAATGTGAACTTTTTTTGCACAAATTTTTGAGGTGAAATAGGATGCACATTATACATGGGCAGTACTAATTACATATCTATATAAATGTTTTCCATTGTCTTGTTTATGCTTATGTGTTAAAAAGTATAACTCTAAAAAGCAATAACAATATCTGTATGCAAAATAATACCCTGGGACATGGCAATCAGTATTGTTTCTAAATATAAATAAATAAAAATTATAACAAAAGATTTTTTCTGAAAGTTTGGGCCAAAAATTTGAGTGTGGATTATACATGACAAAATATGGTATTTTGTTCATTAAGAGTGAGATTATATTATATTTGTCTTTCTCTGACTGGCTTCACCATTTACATTTAAGCCTATTACTCTTTTGGGTTGATTTTTTTGTACAGTATGAGGTAAGGGTCAATAATTTTTTTTCCACGTGGAATAAAGATATCCAGGTGTTTTATTCTCATTTTATTAAATCATGTTTTACTAAGTGAATCATCTTGACAAATCAATGGATCTTTATGTGTATATCCATTTCTGGACTCTATTTGGATTTAAGTTTGAATTATCATTTAAACAAATAATCAAGTAATTCATCATGTTAACAGTAAAAGAGAAGAAATCATCTCAATAGTTGAAGAAATATCATTAATTAAAATTCTAAACCTACTTGTTATAAAACTCTCAAAAAATAGGAATAGATAAATCAGATAAAGGACACCTACAAAAATGTACAGTTGGTGAAAGACTGAATAATTTCCCCCTAAAATTAGGGTAGGAACCAAGGTTGTCTACTTTTATCACTTCTCTTCATCATTGTACTGTAAGTTCTACCCATGTAAATAAGGTAAGAAAAATAAATTATTTACTTCTTTCCATTTCCAAAATGAAAAGGGCCGAATGTAATCTCAGCTCCTTAACAGTTAAGGAGTAGTTACACTTATAAAGTTCTAAAATTATTTTGGCCCTTTGAAGGCAACCACAAGGCCGATGTGACCCCCAGTGAAACTGAATTTGACACCCCTGTAATAGGTTAATGAGACAAAATAGAGAGTCCTGAAATAAAGCTTTATATATCTATTATCATTTATTTTGACACATATTTAAAGGAACCAACAGGTAAAAAATAATATTCAACAAATGGAGCTAGAAAAATTGAATATCTATTTCAAAAACTGACCTCTACACATAACTCACAGTACCTACATGTAAATTCTCAACTATAAAACTACTAGGAGAAACATAGGAGAAGATTTTGTAACCTTGGGTTAAGTGAGATTTCTTAAATAAGATCCCCAAATATGACACAGTGAAGGATAAATTGACAAATTGAATTTCATCAAAATTATAAGTTTGGCTTTTCAAAATCAATAGTATTGGAACAAAAAGACAAGCTACAAGCCATGGTAGTTGAAAATCATTTATCTAATAACTGACTTACATATAAATAACCCTCACAACCCAATAATAATGAAACAACAATATCAATAAGAAAGAACAGAAGATTTAAATGGTTACTTCATCAATATGAAAATATTTTCAACATCACTAGTTGTTATAGAAATAAAAATTAATACTATAACAAAATACTACTATATCTTTTTTAGAATGGCTAAAAATAAAAAATAGAAACAACCATTCGGCACACATAAAGTGTTGGTGAGTGTGTGAAGCAACTGGAACTTTCACAGCACTGCAGCTGGGAATGCAAAAGGAACTTTTGAAAAGTGTTTGGTCATTTCTTTAACAGCACCGAGTTACCTTTTGACCCACCTATTCCACCATTAGATAGTTATGCAAGAGAAATGATAGCATATATCAATATAAAGATATGCACATGAATGTTTATGGCAGTGTTTTGTCCAATGCCATTCACACCAATAGAATGAGGCTGAGTTCAGTAAAGCAGAGTAGGAACTATACTTGATCAAGGAATGGAGAAGGGTAAGTTCATGCTGTAATAGCACCTGCTGCCTGACTGGAAAGGAGCTTTCTGTAGTTATAGTCTGCAGTGTGGAGTGATTAAATTCTTCTAAGTATGTGGAAATTGTTTATTGCACTTGGCCCTTTTGCACATGATGTCCCATCACTCTGTTGATTTTTGTGCTAGGACCTTGGACTTCATAGCAGGCACTCCTCATTTTGAGATCTGGAGTCTTTTTTCAGTTCTTGTAAGCAAGCATAACTCATGACACAGTTTAGGTATTGAGAAACACGAAAGCTCTGGCCCAGGTGACTCAGTTGGTTGGAACATCATTCTATGGACTGAAAGATCATGGGTTTGATTACTGGTCATGGCACATACCCAAGTTGTGGATTCAATCCCCAATCAGGATCCACATGAGAAGGCAACCAACCAATTGATGTTTCTCTCTCTCTCTTAAAGCAGTGGGGAAAAAATGTCCTTGGGTGAGGATTTAAAAGAAAGTGAAATGCTAGGGTCTTTTGAATGATAGCCCAATGATAGTAGCTTTATCTATATGCAAAAAATAATTATACTCTACACATAAGTCTCACTGTATAAAAAAATAAAAACAACTCAACTATCCATCAACAAGCTAATGGATTATCAAATTTTATGAAATAGTTCTCGAGCATAAAAGTGAATAATGATTGATACATGATACAACAAAGATTACTCTCAGTAGATTATGCTATGTGAAAGAAGCTAAGGGTACTTTATATATGAATGCATTTATATAAAATTCTAATAAATGTAAACTCATTAATATTGCCAGAACAAAGATCCATTGACTGCACTAGAAAAAGGGCAATGAAGAGAGGCCAGAGGGAGGGATTACAAAAAGCATGAAGAATCACTTGGAAGTGACGGGTATGTTAAATACCTTGATTGCCATGATGGTTTCATGAGTGTATATATGTTTAAAACTTATACATTTTTTCACTTTTAATGTCAATGTCAATTATATTTCGGTAAAGCTGTTTAAAATAAAATAACAACTTAGGGCCTAAAATAATATCAAGTAACATTATTTCCCTCCATATGTAGTATTTTGAACATTGTCATTATAGTTTTGAAGAGTATAATCTGTAAGGTAATATATCATTTGTATTAAACCAAGGAAACAGGAAATAACCCCTGCTCTTAAGAAATTTATAATCTATTAAAAACACCCAATCAAATCTTTAGGATGAATATTTACATATAAAACCATAGACTAATATTTCAATGTGGAACAAACTCAGTGCCTGAAGGGATACAGGTTTTAGTTGTAATCAGCTCATTTCAGGGTTTTTTTTAAAGATGATGTTTACTTACTTTTTAGAGAGAAGGGAGTGGGGAGAAGAATGAGTGGGACAAAAACATCAACTGGTTGAGTTTAGAATACCCCCATCTCAGTACAAGGCCTGCAACCCATGAATATGCCCTGACTGAAAATTGAACCAGGGCATCAGTTGAGGTTTTTGTGAGCAAGTGATGTTTCCTATTATAGCAAAACTTTGTTACCTGTAGATTCTCAAGTCTTAACTATGTATAACAAACAAGTAAGTAACTTGTTGCAGTGTGTGAGTGGGAGTAGTAATCACTTTGAATTTACATCCAGGTATCTTTTCCTGCACCTCAGAACACACCTGTCATTTCCCATGCACACTTCTGCATAAATCTTTACATTAGATTTAAGAACATGAATGATGGTCTCTGTTGTCTTTAAAATAGATTTTATTTTTCTTAAATGAGTCATGGTTTTAGTGTACAAAAGGACAGCATTTCATTGTCTCATGTATTCCTTTAAAATCTAAAAATCAGAATTTTAAGTTTTTAAAAGTCTAATAATAATATTTATTTATTTGTATATGACAACAATTTCTTATATATTATGATATTTCTCAATTGATCCTCATGTTATTTTTTTCCTCCCAGTTGTTAGGGAATGTTATATTGGTATATGTTTTTGTCTATATTTATATATAGTGTTTTCTATTCATTTTCTTTCAAATGTCAAGGGCAAATACATTTTTTATTCATAGAAAGAACAAAAGAACTACTGTTGTATGGAAATGTATTGTGATGTAGTAATGAATTCTTATTCCCCAGTGGGATATATATGAACTCAATGTCACCCCGTAACATAATTAGAATGCTAAATGTGTGATGGTTGTTTATCCTTACATGTCAACATATAGCAGATTATCCTACGCAGAATATGTAAAATTTATTTGCATGTGAACTATCAGATTCAGAATAAACAGTTTCAAAATGCCTTAGGGCTTACACAGTGGAGAACTTGGTACTCATAGAGATGAACAGTACTGAAATGCTTATTTACTGCCTTCTTACTTAGGAAGAACTACTGCATGTGCTATATGGATGCTCTCTAGCATAGTAAATCTATTTCTATGGTTCAAATGTAATGCCATAAGAAAGATAACATGCTCTACTTAGAAGTTAAGAAACTATGTAGGTGAGATGCTGAGTTTCAATGACCCATTCAACCTAGAATTTAACCTAAACATGCTGCACTAAAACTTAAATTGAAAAGAAATAAAACAAACCTCATCCTCCACAGATTTGTGTTAAATTTTGCATTAGAAACAGATGACAAAGTAGAGAAGCTGTTTGGAAATCAATTGAATTTAAAAAATTAGATATGGAAAAATCAAATAATTTAACCAGCCCAATGGATTGTTTGGGGGTTTAAGGACTATTCTTCATAATACATACCCAGAATGTTTTGTCCTATGTAATCAAGATCAACAGGTGATAATTATTACTAATATTATTATGATTTCTCTATCCTCTTGTGGGGGCGACTTCTTCGAGAGTCCCCCTGGTGCCACGGACATGAGAATGAATAAATATGGCCAAGAGATGCTGGATCTGTTTGGGGAGGAGGAGTGGGCAATGGCCAGTTTCTCAGGGGAGACAAAGGTCAGCAGCGGTCAGTTTCTCTGAGGAGAAAAAGGCCCCCGAGTGCCCTCTTCCATAGCCTTTTATTGGGTTGTAATACACAGGAATACAGGGCCCCAAAGATCAAACAGTAGATAACACTTCAAAGATATCTGAGGGCTTCAGAGTCTGAATCAGTGTCTGTCAGGAAGAGAGTTGCAGAAACTTTGGGAGAAATACTCATTTCCTCTAGGACCCTTATCATATGAATGAAAGCACTCTTAGCAGAGCAGATTTCACAGGTTTATCAGGAAGTCTTTGTGGTGCCAGATTTTTCCCCAGGACATGCTCTAGCAAGGCAAGGAGCTGCACCCCTCCCCAACAGGTATTCAGGCTTAAGGGGATTAGGGCCAGGAAGTGCTTCTCCCAGAAGACATGGGGACTCTGGCTTTGTCAAAGCTGGGGGGCAAGAGTTCATTGCTCTTTGTCACAGCCCCCCGAGTCCTTTCACGAAGGCCTCCCAGGTGATCGAGTCTGTGTTAGGTTGCCCCTTGCTGTGAGGGGTCTTACCCCTCATTGACTGCTGATCAAGCTCTGGGGACAGGGAGAGAAACTGAGGCAGTGTTTGCTACCATAGACAAGCTTTGTCTCCTGTGGCTGGCATTTGAAAGGTTGTCTCCCACCCTTAGCCACAGAGGTATAGATATAATTCCTGAAACCAGGCAGAGCGATCTACATCTTCTCCCTCAAAAAAAACTTTATTTCTTATTCTAAAAGTCTTTATCCTCAAAAGTATTTCTATAAATTAAGCACTTGTGAATTTTAGGACAAGAGGGACTTAGAATAAAACCAAGAGAAATAATTTTAAAAAACATCAAAATCAATTTAAAAAACAATAAAAATAAAGTCCGTTTATTGACACTAACTCAAAATAAAAAAAAAATATTTGGGCTCATGAGTAGCCCAAATGACATACTGAAATCAGTTTATCTTTTTTCTTTTTTTTTTTGTTTTTTGCTATACATATGGGATAATGTGCATTGCTTGATCAGTCTGCACAGTTTTCATGTTGGTTTTGCTGCTGTCAAGAATGGAAAGGCATCATAATGAGCTCTTTAAAAGATGCCTTTCCTCACCCCAGAGCAGTAGATTCTTTTCAAATGCACATGGAACATTTTCTAGGACATACCATGTATGAGGACCCAAAATAAGTCTCAGTGAGTTTAAGAATATTGAAATTATATCAAGCATCTTCTCTGACCATAATGGTATGAAACTAGAAATCAATCACAAAAAACATAACAAAACAAAACTTTGAAACACACAGAAAGACATAGAGACTAAATAGTGTGTTACTAAACAATGAATATTTTAAGAGTGAGATCAAGAGAGAAATCCAAAGATACCTTGAAACATGAAAATGAGAACACAACAACACAGAATCTGTGGGACAAAAGAAAAGCAATCCTAAGAGGGACATTCAGAGCATTATAGTCCTATCTCAAGAAACAAGAAAAACAAAAAATAGACAATCTAACTTGACACTTACAAGAACTAGAAGAAGAACAACAAAGTGCAAAGTTAGTAGAATGGAAGTAAATGTAAGAGCAGAAATATACGAAATAGAGTCTAAAATACAAAGGATTAATGAAACCAGGAGCCAGTTCATTGAAAAAAATAAGTAAGTTTGACAAACTTTCAACTAGACTCCTCAAGAAAAAAGGAAAGGGGAGCCACATAAAATCCAAAATGAAAAAGAAGTAACAACTGACTCCACAGAAATAGAAGGCACTGTAAAAACATCACAGACAACTATATGATAACAAATTAGACAATCTTAAAAATGGATAAATTTCTGAAACCATACAATCTTCCAAAAGTGAATTAATATGAATCAGAAACTCTGAATAGACATGGTATAACAAATGAAATTGAAGCAGTAATCAAAGACTTCAAACAAACTAAAGTCCTTGACCAGAAGGGTTCACAAGTGAATTTTACCAAACATTTAAAGAACTAACATGTATTCTCTTGAAACTATTCCAAAAAATTCAAGAGTTATAAAGAGTCCTAAGTTCATTTTATAAGAACAGCATTATCCTGACTTCCGCCAAGATGGAGGCCTAGGTGGAGACACCATGCTTCCTCACACAACCAAGTTTAGAGACAATTAAATAATAGCAATAGAAAACATAGCCAGAACACAGAAAATTGAACTTTTCGGAAGTCTGATAACAACAAATTCTTCAGTCTGACCGGTAAGAGGGGTGAAACCAGCACCTGGCAGAGCGGGGTAGCACAGGAAAACTCGGTCAGACGGACTCAGGTGCGTGGAATCCAGGCGCAGGGTTGGACCTGGTGGGCAACTCAGCAAGCAATCTTGGGGAAACAGCGAGGAAGCAGGGCTGCGTCATGCATTCGTGTGTGGATAGACAAATGAGGGAGTGGGCAATTGGACGAGAGCCAGCAGCCCCAGTGGCAAGCGGCTGCAGAGGGCACCGCCATTTCCCTGCTCTAACCCCGCCTCCACATACAGCATCATAATCCAGCGACCTAAGTGGCCCTGCCCCGGTGAATGACCTAAGGCTCTGCTTTTCACCCAGCAGGGCGAAACAGCAGAGGGGGCTGCCATTTCCCCACTCTGACCCCACCTCCACATACAGCATCACAACCCAGCGACCTGGGAGTCCAAGGCTCCGCTCCTCATACTTAACGGGCGCGAACAGACCAAAAATTGCTCAAGAAGATCTCAAAGCCCCAGAGCCTATAAATCTAAGTGATGAAAAAATAGCAAAACTCTCAGACACACAGTTTAAAACACTGGTGATCAGGATCCTCACAGAACTGGTTGATTATAGCCACAAATTAGACAAACATATGAAGGCGAAACTAATTGAAATGAATGGAATTGCACAGAAAACCAATAGCAATGAAAAGGAAACTGGGACTCAAATCAATGGAGTGGACCAGAAGAAAGCAAATAATGGCCAAACAGAAAAGAGTCAAGAAGCAAGAATTCAAAAAAAATGAGGAGAGTCTTAGGAACCTCCAGGACATCTTTAAATGCTCCAACATCCGAATTATAGGGGTACCAGAAGGGGGAAAGGAACAGCCGCCAGTGGAAAACTTCTTTGAACAAATAATAAAGGAGAATTTCCCCAATCTGGCAAAGGAAGTAGACTTCCAGGAAATCCAGGAAGCTCAGAGAGTCCCAAAGAAGTTGGACCCAAGAAGAAACACACCAAGGCACATCATAATTATATTAGCCAAGATGAAAATGAAGGAGAGAATCCTAGAAGCAGCAAGAGCTAAGGGGACAGTCACCTACAAAGGAGTTCCCATCAGACTGTCAGTGGATTTCTCAAAAGACACCTTACAGGCAAGAAGGGGTTGGAAAGAGGTATTCCAAGTCATGAAATCCAAAGACCTACAACCAAGATTGCTCTATCCAGCAAAACTTTCATTTAGAATGGAAGGACAGATAAAGTGCTTCTCAGATAAGATCGAATTTAAGGAGTTCATCATCACCAAGCCCTTATTATATGAAATGTTAAAGGGACTTACCTAAGAAAAAGAAGTTAAAAAAAACATAAACAGTGAAAGGACAACAAACTCACAGTTATTAACAACCACACCTAAAACAAAAGCAAACTACAAGGACAGCTAGATCAGGAGTGGAAACACAGAAATGAAGATCTCAAGGAGGGTTAGCAACAGGGGATTGGGAGGAGGAGAAGTGGGGAGAAGGTACAGAAAATAAGTAGCATAGATGGTAGATAGAAAATAGATGGAGGGGGCAAGAATAGCATGGGAAATATAGAATCTAAAGAACTTGAGACACATGGTCATAAACTAAAGGGGGGTAATGGTGGGGACGGGAGGGTAGGGTGGAGGGGAATAAAGGGTGGGAATAGAACAAGTGTAACAGCATAATCAATAAAAAATAAATTAAAAAACCAAAACTTTCACATCTTAAAAAAAAAAAGAACAGCATTATCCTAATTCCAAAACCAGTTAAAGACACTACAACAATAAAAATTACAGGCCAATATCCCTGACGAGCATAGTTGCTACAGTCAAATATTACAGTTGCTCAACCAAATATTAGCAAACCAAACACGAATACATCAAAACAATCATGCATCATGATCAAGTGGGATTTATTATGGAGACAAGATTGGTACAATATGCACAAACCAATAAATATGATACACTATAGAAGTAAAATGAAGGGTGGAAACAACATGATCCAATCAATAGATGCAGAAAAAGCATTTGAGAAAATCCAGGACACATTTATGACAAAAACTCTCAACAGAGTGGGAATAGAGGGAACATACCTAAACATAATGAAGGCCATATTTGACAAACTCACTGCCAGCATCATACTCAGTGGACAATAACTATAATCATTCCCTTAAGATCAGAAACAAGACAGGGATATCTGCTTTCACTACTCTTATCCAACACAGTGCTGGAAGTCCTGCAACAGCAATCAGAAAAGAAGAAGAAATAAGAGGCATCTAAATTGGAAAGGAAGAAGTAAAAATGTCATTATTTGCAGATGACATAATACAGTATTCAGAGAACCCTAAAGATTCCACTGAAAAACTACTAGAACTGATAAACAAACTTAGTAAAGTAGCAGGATATTTACACAGAATATAGATATTTATACAAAATAAATATCTAGAAATCAGTTGCATTTTTATGCACCAATAATTAAGTATCAGAAAGGGGAATTAATTAAACAATCTCATTCACAATTGCTTCAAAAATACTAGGAATAAGTTTAATCATGGAAGTAAAAGACTTGTAGAGTACTTAGAAAATTATAAGACGGAGAAGAAAAAATTTAAGAGTTACAAATAAATGGAAGTAAATACAATGTTCATGAATAGGAAGAATTAACATCATTAAAATGTCCATACTACCTAAAGCAATCTATAGATTCAGTGCAATTCCTATCAAGGTACCAATGGCATAATTCACAGAAATAGAACAGATAGTCCAAAAATTTATATGGAACCACAAAAGATCCCAAATGGCCACAGCAATCCTGAGAAAGAACGAAGTTGGAGAAATCATGCTATCTGATATCAAACAATATTACAAGGCAAAAGTAATCAAAACCATATGGTACTGGCATAACAACAGACATATAGATGAATTAAACAGAATGGAGAGCCCAGAAATAAATCCATGCCTTTATGTTCAATTAACATTTGATAAAGGAGGCCAGAACACACAATGGGGGAAATATAGTCTACTCAATAAGTGGTGTTGGGGAAATTGAACAGATGAATGCAAAAAATTGAAATTAGATCACCTTCTTACACCATATACAAGTATAAACTCAAAATGGATTAAATACTTAAGACTTGAAAGCATAAAATTCCTAGAAGAATACATAGACGGTAAAATTTTAGAAACTTCTTGTAGCAATATTTTTTAATATATCACCTCAAGCAAATTAAATAAAAGAAAAATTAAAAATAGGACTACATCAAACTAAAAAGTTACAGCACAGCAAAGGAAACCATCAACAAAATGAAAAGATAATCCACAAGGGGAGAACATATTTTCCAGTAATAAGGGATTAATACCCCAAATTTATAAAGAACCTATACAAGTTAATGCTCAAAACAAACAAACAAACAAAATCCAATTAAAAATGGCCAAAGGACTTCAACAAAAAGAACATAAAGATGGCTAATAGACATATGAAAAGATGCCTGACATCACTAATCATCAGAGAAATGCAAATTAAAACCACAATGAGATATCACTTCACAGCTGTTAGAATGACTGTGATCAATAAATAAAAAGCAAAAATTGGTGAGGATGTAGGGAAAAAAGGAACCCTCACACACTGTTGGTGGGCATATAGATTGATGCAGCCACCATAAAAAATGGTATGGAGTTTACCTCCCCAAATTAAAATGGAACTGCCTTATCACCCAGAGATTCCAATTCTGTGAATATATACAAAGGCTAGAATATCAATTTGAAGAAATATATGCATCCCTATGTTCACTGAAGCATTATTTACAATAGCTGAGATTTGGAAGTTGCCCCAGTGCCTATCAGTAGATGAGTGGATAAAAAAATATTGTGACATATTTACATGATAGGATACTATTTGGCCACAAAAAGAAGGGATCTTACCTTTTGTGATAACATGGATGGACCTGGAACGTATTATGCTAAGTGAAATAAGTCAGTCAGAGAAAGACAAATACCATATAATTCCACTTACATGTAGAATCTAATGAACAAAATAAACAAACAAATTAGACTCACAGATACAGAAAACAAACACAGTCATTAAAGGGGAAGTTTCTTGGGGGATGGATGGAAAAGATGAACAGATTAAACAAAAAAACAAAACAAAGGGAGGAACTCATAAACACGGGCAACAGTTTGATCATTACCAGAGGGTGTGGGAGAAAGTAGAAGATGATAAAGAGAGGACAAGTAATGAAGGAAGGAGACTTGATTTTGGCTCATGAACACACAATACAATCTAAAGATGATGTCTTATAGAATTGTAGGCATTAACATATAATTTTATTAACTAATGTCACCCCAATAAATTCAACAAAATTTTTAAAAAGAAATACATCTTCATGGAGTCAATTGGTAATATTAACCCTTTTCAGTCATTCATGGCCCTGACAGGCCCTTCTGAAGTGATGATTGAGGAAAGAGCTAACGATGTGGCCTCCAAAGTAAAGATGACATACCCTGGAACATGTACAAAGCATTTAATTGATAGAGCACCAAGTTAGTAATATAATTTATATTGGTAGGTATGTGTATATACAAATGAGAAAGACATCAATTTGACCACTATTTAATAATATGTGGACCTACATGGACACCCTAAATTGATCTCTAGTTCAGACTTAGGCCACATTCTGTACTGAGGTGTCCTGAAGAAAAAGTAGATGTTCGCTGCTTAGAGGCGAGCAATAGTGAGCTTGTTATTCTGTTTGCTCATAGTATACTAAAATAGATCACAATATACTTTTGCCTAGGTCATAACATGTAATATTATACTGGCAACTAAATTAATTCTCACAAAGTGAAGAGTTTGCTTAAATTATAATCTATCTTAGAGTGTATAGAACACTTTGACAAATTAGTTGATGATATTAGGAAGCCAAAGAACTGAACAGGAGGACAAAGTTCTATAATGTTTTCAATTATGTTTAACATTTTGTGATACCCAGTCTAGCACTCTATGTCTTCTTAAGCATTAGGGAACATGTTCAAAATTTTCTGTTGATATTCTAACAAAGGGTTAAATTTTCTTTTTATATGGTTGAGTTGTATTCCATGGCTAGACCTGGAGAGTATTATGCTAAGTAAAATAAGCCAGTTAGAGAAAGACAGATACCATATGATTTCACTCCTATGTGGAATCTAGTGAACCAACTGAATTAACAAGCAAAATAAAGACAGACTCATAGATAGAGAGCAGGCTGACAGCTGGGGATGAGAAGGCTGGGGGTGGAAGGCTGAAGAAAAAAAAGAAAAAAACAAAGAACTTGTGTATGTGCACAATGGTGTGGTGATTGCAGGGGAGAAGTGGGGTGGGTGATGGTGGAAGGGGGTATGGATGGATAAATGGTGATGGAAAAAAGCAAAGATAAAAAAATAAAACTCTATAGAGATTCCTATTTATTAATGGACTTCAAAATGCCAGTGGTCTTCATGATACAATGAAAATGACTGAAACCAGACATAGACAACAGTAAAATGCAAACTAAAATACATTTCTTTGACAGTAAATACTGGCACCGGGAAAATATTGTTTAATATTAAAAGAAGCAAATATTAAAACAAATTCATATTGTGGAAGATTTACTATGCAGCTAGATGAAGAACAGATGTTTATAACATTCCTGAGCCTGTGGCACTTGCAAATTTCTGTTTAATAATAAATATAAAAGTTGAACCACTTGACTAAAGAGAAGATGTACTGGACTTTTGATTTTAATCAAAACAACTTGTAGACAAATTATGTTTGTACCTATGTATAGTGGCAGCTTGGCTGAAATTTATAGGAATAATTATGAGACAGTGATACTGAGTTAGCTTCATACTTAGAATATTTTCATCCCATGATTATTCATAGTAAAGTAGAGAATTTGAGGTGAGGAGTATGTGAGATGCTATGGTGTATCTCTGAGTGTATAAATACAACAATATTAGCTGGCATTAATAAAGTACTTCCTCTGTGCCAGGATCTGTTCTTAGCATCTTATACGTATTCACTAATTTAATTATCAAAATCCATTGAAGTAATGTAATTATTATGTCATTTTTCCCATGAGTGAACTGAGGCTTCAGAAAATTAGTAAACCTCCAAAAGATCACACCACTAGGACATAATTAATCCAGGTATACAGTCAGTCTGGCTCCAGAGCCAATGACTGAACTCTCTTGCCTTTCTGATTATGTACATTTGTGAGGTATCTTTTTTCAGCATGGTGGCCAAGACATGAAAGCTAGTGAAGTGTCCCTCAATAGATAAGTGAATAAAGATGTGGTACATGTATACAATGGAATACTACTTAGCCATAAAAATGAAATGTTGTAATTTGCAACATCACAGATGAATCTTAAAAATAGTATGCTAATTGAAATAAGTCAGATGGAAAAAGTCAAGAACCTTACAATTTCACTCAAATATGGAATATAAAACTGAAAGCAACAAAGGAACAAACAAACAAAACAAATAAAAACTCATAAACAATAGTGTGATGGTTACCAGAGGGAAGGATAGGTAGGGAGAAGGTAGTAAATTGTAAAGGGGGCCAAACATATGGTGACAGGAGACTTCTTTTTAATCCTCACCTGAGGACATGGTCATTAATTTGAGAGAGAGGAAGGGTGGTAGAAAAAGAGCAAGAGAAACATCAATTGGTGGCCTTTTATGCACCCTGACCAGGGACTGAACCTGCAACCTAGGCATGTACCCTGGCTGGGTATCAAATCCCTTTTGAGTCAGTGGGATGATACTCCAACCAATTGAGCCATGCTGGCCAGAGCAGTGACAGGAGATTTGAATTTGGGTGGTAAACACATCATGCAATATACAGAAGCTGTATATCTGCAACTTATATAATTATATTAACCAGTGTCACCCATTAAATTTGATTAACTTTTAAAAAATTTATAGTAAACAGAATGTAGAAGCAGCAGACTTTTAAATTACTACATATTCACTTAAATTTCTCAAAAATATTATTAAAACAGTTTAGTGACAAAATGAGCTTTTAAATCATTAGTTAGTATATATAAAATATAATATTTGTATTTTATCCTTAGAATATTTTAAAGATTTTCTATGACTTGTATATTTCATTATGTACGTAGAATATTTGTAACTATATAATGTATATGTTGCTGTTTATGGGTGTGTGTGTGCATACTTTCATTAGGCTATGAGTGCAAAAAATTTACCAATGTGGGTAAAATAAAAAGTTTGGGTGGGATTGGTGAAGTAAAGAAAGAATTCATACTAAGTAATAAAAACAATTGGAAAAAGCAGGAGAGATAGTGTGAAGAGGGTTGCAAAGTCTTAATATTAGGAGTAACCATGGGCATTTGGTGGAAATGTGAGGAAGAAAGTATGGGTGAAGCACAGAGAGCAAGAAAATTGATGGGCATGTTATAAGATAAAGCTGCAAAGGGTGTTGTGGAGAACAGACTGAAGATGGGTTTGCCCTGAAGCTATATCAGAAGGAGGTCAATGGGAGATGATGGACCTTGGACTAGATCGGGTGCAAAAGAATAGATAAAGGATACATAGAAATTATCTATCTATCTATCTATCTATCTATCTATCTATCTATCATCTATCATCATCATCATCATCATCTATCATCATTATCTATGCATCTGTCCATTCATCTATCTAAAGAAAATAATTGGTCATGGTGATGTAGGGCAAGGCCATATATAGTCAAAGAGAAATCAGCATTTGACCAAACAGATTTTTTAAATTGTCCAGTAAATTAAAAGCTAAAAAAAATGGATATGAAATGTTTTATTTTCTTCATCATAATTTCTGATACTAAAATTATCTTGAAATGCTTTGGCACTGAGTTTCTCACTATATTAATTTCTTAATAATCTTTAAATAAACACTTAAAGTAACCTATAATTTTTTAAATGAAGACTTATTTGCATCCTTAATAAGTCTAACTCTAATTTATGGGTTTGCAAAAGCTGCAAAGTGTTCTTCATAATCATATAAGATTCTGTCCCATTTAGAGGACATTGTCAAGAGAAATACAGCACACAGCAATCTTCGCAGGCTATTCTGAGTTTTTTAAATAAATAATATCATTTCCTTTGGACTTTTGAGATTTTGGTCTTAATTACTACCTCCACACTGTTGCACAAAAGTGAAAAAAAAAAAAAAGCTTTCCTCTCTTTGAAGAAGGCAAAGAGGGTCTTATTATATCTGTGGGAATGGCTTGTAAAGGGCACACTGGAGTGCTATGTTCCAACGCTTGTCATGAAATGGTGATGAGTGGGTCTAAAGTTTCATAACCTTGAGACTAAAAGCAGGACTGGAGAAGCATTCCTGAAGATTCTGGTGTGTTGTCTCTCAACAAGGTTATGGGAGACTGTCAAAGCTTTTCCTATAAAACACGGAGTCTCTGAAGAGACATTGAGACTGGTAGAGTTGATAGAAAGTCTCCAATTAATAATTCTCTAAATAAGTAAATAAATGAATAATCCAGGAAATTATAGTGAAAAGGAGTTAATGGGCTTTGCAATGTTGGAAGAAAGTGAAATTAGGCTCTGCAATGGCGGATACTTAACTTGGAGTCTAAAATAACAGTGGTTCTGTAAATTTTGTGAATATTATATACTTTAACTGAGAAAGTTTTAAAAAACTTATTCATGTATTCAATATGAATTTTAAAAACTGTTGAAGATTGTTTTGCAAATGAAGGATACATTAGCATAGTCCAGGAAAACAGAGGGTGCAGGATCCATTAGTACAATCTATCAGATTCTTTATCTTGATGTGTTAACACAAAAGACATTAGAATTATCCAGATTTGGCAGATTTAGGTGTTAAGAGCCCTTAAATAGCTTCTGTCTCTCCAATGAGACAATAATGGAATAAGGCATAGGGGGTGGAAAGATGTGAGGGTTATTATTATATCCTATGAATATTTGCAGTGTGACAGCATACAGTTAATTAAGACAAGGATTTTTCAGTTAGGTAGTGAGAATCTTGAAGTGTCCACGGTCCTTTCTACTTTCTGGTTTTTTTACTTTGCATCTAGGGATTTTCATGTTAAACTTAAATTAAGGGCAAAGCAAGGTGAAAATGGAAAGTTATTATCTTGAACAAAATTGTGGTTCATCCCACAGTTGTGAATTACCTACATTTTAAGTTACAAGTTATTTCCCCCTCTCAATTAGACCTCTCATTATGATTCATGAATGAAGTTTTTTCTTAGTGCAATGTGCTTTTCTAATGTCTGGGTTAGATGATTAGATACACTTTACCAAGCTCAAGAAAAAAACACATACATTTGGGCAAGATATGGTAAACAGTAACTTAAACCATTAAAATTTATTATAATTATTCTACATTCTTGGCACCTAAACATCATCAAACAAAAATGGAGCACTAACTCTGCTTAAATCACTATAGAATTTTAGGGCGAACAGTATATGTTAGAGATGCATTACACCCACTATCCTCTCCTAAGGAGATGGCACTCATTGTTAATTCAACTTTCTTTTCTGCTGAGCTTCAGACTCCCTAACACAGATACCAATAAATTGAGACTTGGAATATGAATTAAAATACATGTTATCGTGTATGTCCAACGGAAAGACATAATCTAAAACTTGTATAAAAAAGAGAAAGTATTATGAATATACAGAAAAATTCACTGGAGGCCCCTGCAACATGGCAAGCCCAGAGGTAGTGCATAGTGCTATGATCGTGGAGCCTTTTGACTCTTTAGGTCTTCCAATCCAGTTATGCTTCTGATATGACTGTGTTTCCTTCATTGCCTCTTATATCTTTGTTTGGAGAAGAGTAAAGGTTGATAAGGAAATCTAATTTATAGTCATCTAGAAAGTTCTTTTGAGGGAGGATATTCCAGTTGAGGATCACCAGTGGTATTTGCATTTCTTCATAATTTCTAAAATGTTAATTAACTTATTAATTTAAATCATCAATATAATTTTTCCAAACCTTGTCCTATAATATTAAAATATTGCTTAATTAGAAGTGAGGTCTGACTGGTTAAAAGTTAAAAATAAAATCATTGTCACACTATGTTAACAATTATTAAACTATTCACTTAAAAATATGAGAATGAAGTATTTTGGAAGAATCATCTTTTAAAATCACTCTAATGGACAATAAAATGGTGAATTTCTGGGTGCTAGGATTAGAACCTATCCAAACTTCATAATTTGAAGTAAGTTCTATAGATTCAGAAACAAAATAGCTTATTAGAGATTCAAAAATAATTGTGATTAGTGCCAGTGTGGGTTCTCTGGGAAATCCCTACATGTGGGCCTCCCACAGGTTTCCACCACTATGGCTCCAGGATCCAAGCAAAGAAAGGAATTTCTTGTTTTTCCATAGTTTTTGTTATCACTCATATTTTAAATTCTCTCTTAACTGTATCTCCTTTTTCATAATATTTTTGATTATTAATTTAGCCCACTGTTACTTGTACACAATATTTTGTAAAAATATTTCCACTGAGAACACAAAATATAATTTATACCAGTCTCCAAAGCTTCTTAAGAGTGAGTCAGAATTGGGTAACATTTTTATTTTTAAAAAACGTTTTATTTATTTTTAGAGAGAGTTGAAGGAAAGGAAAAAGAGAGGGAGAGAAACATCAATGTGTGGTTGGCTCTCGTGCACCCCCTACTGGGGACCTGGCTTGCAACTCAGGCATGGGGAACCAAACTAGTGACCCTTTGGTTGGAAGGCCCTGGCTCACTCCACTGAGCCACACCAGCCAGTGGTATTTGATTTTTTTAATCTTCACCAGAGGATGATTACTGATTTTAGAGAGAGGAGGGGGGCAATGAGAGAGCAAGAGTAACACTGAAGTAAAAAACATTGACTGGTTGCCTCTTATATATGCCACAATCAGTGATCAAACTGGCAACTTTTGAGTGTATGGGACAACATTCCAACATTCCAATCAACTGAGCCACCCAGATAGGGCAATTTTTAGTTGATTTATTAGTTATCTACTGTTGCATAAACATTACCCCCAAACTTAGTGATTTAAAATGACAAACATTTATTATATCTAAGTTCCTATGGGTCAAGCATCTTGGTACATCTTATCTGAGTGCTTGAGGATCAGGGCTTCTAAACAAGGGTTGTTTGGGCTGTCCTCATTGCAAGGCTCCATTGGGGAAAGGTCTGCTTCCATGTTTACTTCACAGTTGTTGAGAGTCCTTAAGGTCATCATTGACTATTGTGCAGTTTTTTGCCATGTAGGCTCTTGATAAGGGAGTTACAACATGGAAGCTGGTTTCCCTCAGAACAAGGCAGCAAGACAACAATGGCAGGCAAACACACAGGGCACAGACTTTGAGAAACCTAATCTCCTGTCTTCTGTCACTGTTGCTATAATCTGTGTATTCTAAGGGAGTAACTAGGTTCAGTCCACACTCAAAGGAAAATGATTACACAGGGTGTGAAAGAATCAATGGAAGCTGTCTTAGAAGTTTTCTGCCAGAGATGATGTGTAATACATTTTAAAGCATCAATTTATTTTTGACTTTTTATTCTAATGGAGTAGTTTTTCAACATTATTAAAAATTAATATTCTTTAATTATTTGTTTGTCAAAGTTCATTGATGCCTTTGGGAATTAGATTATTGGGGTTAACAATGAATCATGGACATATAGGAGACATTTACATAAAGAACAATCAAGCAAAAAAAACCCCACAATATTTCTTAAGACAATGGTAAATGGGGTTTTATTAGTACAAAATATAAAGTTTATTGTCTCAAATTTTTATTAATAAAAGATAATTTTTTAGGATTTGGGGATTTTAAAACATGTTCACTAAAGTAATATCAAATTTTGTTTGTCAGCTAATTGTACTTTTTTAAACTCTTTTGGGCAGTTTTCCCTTTTCTTTCCCTGTTTATTCAGTCCCTGAAAAAAAGATTTCCTGCTTTTTCCATTCTTACATGATTTCTCAATTTAGAATAAAACTGCTAAAAATATGTTTTGTTCTTCTACATAAGAAACTAAATAATTATAGTAGTGCTGAAAGAATAGACAATAATGAATAATGTTTGATAGTCAAAAACCCATATTTTGAAGCTGGATTCTCCTTGAAAAGGGCAGTCTGTATTATACTATAGGACAAGAGTATTTATACTACATTACAAATGAGACATGCTTTGTCAGCCATTATTTAGTAAGAAATCCAAAACAGATCTACGATTTTGTTCAAACATCTTTAGTAGATTTCTGGTAGTGGAAATCTGCAGAGTCTTCAAGACTTCAAGATTTTTTTTTGTTATATATGCTATTTTGATCATCTTCAAACATGTTTCATATGATTAGTATAAGCACCTTCCTCATGAGATGTAATTTGAAAGTAATTCTACTTTGTTTCATAAGGTCACCTTAATGGCCAGTCATGTTTTGGCTATATTATTTTCATTTAGCATGAACACCTGTTTATTGTACATGGAGTAAGAAACTGTTAGTATATGTCTAGTCAGCTTATATTTTCTGTATCATTTTCTCACTAGTTCTCAAATTAGTAGAGGCTATATGCAGAAATGAATTCCTTTAAACCCCTGTAGTTATTGGCTAGGATTTACTTTATGTTTTTTTTAAATTTTCTTTAGTTATTTTTCAAGTACAGTTTTTTTGTCTATTTCTCCCATCCCAGTCTCCCCCGCCCCTCGCTCCCCACCTCCCTCCCATTTCCACCACCCTTAGTTCTTGTCCCTGTGTCCTTCCTATTTGTTCCTCCAAATCTCTCCCCCTTTTCCCCCTTAACTTCCCTTCCCTCTCCCCTCTGGTCACTGTCCCCTTGTTCTCTATTTCAGTGTCTGGTTTTTTTTCTGCTTGCTTCTTTGTTTTGTTGTTTAGCTTCCTGTTAAAGGTGAGATTATATGGTATTTGTCTTTCAACACCTGGCCTATTTCACTCAGCATAATGCTTTCCAGTTCCATCCATGGTGTTGCAAAGGGTAGTAGCTCCTTCTTTCTCTCTGCTGCATAGAATTCCATTGTGTATATGTAAAAATCCTCAACAAAATATTGGCAAAACGCATCCAACAATATATCAAAAAGATCGTATACCAAGACCAAGTGGGATTCATCCCAGGTATGCAAGGATGGTTCAATATTTGCAAATCAGTAAATATAATGCATCATATAAACAAAAGCAAAGACAAAAACCACGTGATCATATCAATAGATGTGGAAAAAGCTTTCAATAAGGTACAACACCCATTCATGATAAAAACACTCAGCAAAGTGGGAATAGAGGGAGCATTTCTCAAAATAATAAAGGCCATATATGAGAGACCTACAGCCAATATCATACTTTATGTTTTGAATGCTACCTTTTAATTATTCAGCATTCTCTTTATTGCTAATAATTTCTCTATTTTTTCAATGTTCTAATAATTTATTTGAAAATGTTTTAATTGAAGAAAGTAAGGGGTTGAGTCTATTTAAATCTAGGTATATCTTTCATATATAATTTGGATTTACCTTTGCAAAAGCAAACCATATCATTTCCATCTACCTAGTGTTCTGTCTTTGGACAATTAGCTCATGTGGTCACCATGCATCTGGAAACTGGATTACTAAATTTGGTGTTTCACTTTGACATAAAACAATATTAACCCTCAGACCATTAAAAAAACTAAACAAAAATTAAGCCTATTATTCAAGATTTTTATTAATATTTAATTTGGTGTGGAGCAGTAGTACTTGCAAAATGGATACAGGGAAAGAGGAATCAACTATTTAGCTAATTAAAAGAAACAAGATCTTTAATATTTTGATAAATAGGATTTTTAAAAATCAAAAATAGAGTAGGTTTTTATACAAATAAGCTGATATGAAAACTTGAATTTAATAGTTTCTAATGCCTGAAATTTCCATAACATGTGTTATTATACCTGTAATAAGGTCTTATTTACCTAAAATGTAACCAAATAACATGAGGGACAGGACCAAATAACATACCTCTCCATGCTTTGCAATGTAAGTTAGTGTTTCTCAGGACTTAAAATGTTCTGTGGTCCTTGAGTAATCTCCAGTAGGTCCAGCGTGGAGCTGGGGGTGGTTGGGGTGGGCTGGGGAATGTGAAAATCATTACTAGCTGGATACCAAAGAGTGTGTCTTCTGATGGGGCAACAGCACTGTAGGCAGCCAAGTTTCCTCCTCTCTGAACCCCAAGAGCAGAAGAGAGCCATGACTTCTCAGATATGCATTTGTGTGCTCTTATGTAATTTCACAAATTTCCAAATGTGTTTTTCTCAAAGCAAACAAAATATTTCTAATTTGCAATTGCTGTTCTGTGAGTTGGTGGCCAGTTTTCCATGCAGGAAAATGGTACATTAAGATTTGTAAGCAATTCTCATTGTGAACATAGTGCACTGGGAAAAGCATAAATGATACCATTAAAGACTCATTCCACAATCCTCACTAAAGTTTCCTACAGCTATATGGTGTTATGTTTAATACAGATTTAGAATACATGCTTTCTTTCATTTTACCACTTACATATCTGTGGTTTGTTTGGTTTAGCAGTCTGTTCCTATGTTAACCTTTTAAGATGGAATACCCTCATTTAGATTTCTTCTCAGCTATTTCTCCAGACTCTCATTAAAAGAAATACTTAAAATAATACAGCTCATCTCCTCTGCTCATGACCTTCTCAGAGACTGGGACCTACCACAGAGCTAAGCTGAGCTTCCCTCTCTCAAACTATTCCTGGAGCAAGAAAAATTTTTGATGTTTGTATTTAACAAGATTTTTGGTTGGGTTACATAGTCATGTGCAAAACAGAAAGAAAGGGTTATAAATCAACATTATTAATAATGTTTTTAAAAAATAAGGAAGTGGCTTCAAGGCATATATAACTTGTCTAGTGCTTTAGGTGCTTAAAAATTTACCAGAAAAGTCGACTTACTTTTCATACTGCACCATGGCTCAGCTCTCTCATCACTAAGTGAGAATTGCCTGAATGTATCCAGTGCAGTATGCTTTATGGGTTTTCAAGGCTTCTATTTTTAAACTTAATATATTATGTTGTAATTCATAACATATCATACAGTATAAAATATTTATTAGCTTCTCTCTTGACTTTTTATCTTTAAAGATTTTATCAACCATCTTTGGGTCACAGGTATCCATGATTATTTGATTAATCCATTCACTCAACTAATTTTTAAAACATGTATGTCAGTGACCTTAAAAAGAAAAGCTGGTTATCTTCTCCCAAGAAAAAGTACTTGTACATAATAGTGTATATACACAATCTGAAATTTGGGGGATTTATTTTCAGACCATCCAAGCATTTCTCAAATTAAGAACACCTGTGCTATTTCTTCTTTCCTTTAGCATGTAAATGTATTCTAAAATGATTCTCTACTGCGTAAGCAAACAACACAAATATATCTCTTAATTTAAATATTTTAGATTATCCCATAGTTAAAACATGCATTACTCTTTGAATATTCATTGTCTTCTAAGTACTACTCTATTTTAATTTTTTTCTACAGCATAATCTTACTCCAGTTTTCCACATCTCATTCATTCTTCTGTCTGCTGCCTTCTGGCTTCTGTTCCATTGAACTTGGTCTTCGTCATATCACCAAATAAGTTCCTAGTTTTTGACACCAATGGTCACTTTTTTGTTGTTAAAATCTTAGACTTTTAATAAATGCTTTTCATGGGAGCATGTGATATCACTCACATCAATATTACAACTTATGTACACTTTAAATTATTTTAGAAGTTATTAATTATAGAATAATGCATGAATATATTCACCATATAAAATAAAAACATTACATATAAGGCCCAACCACCTGTCCTCATAAGGACAGTCATAGTTATCAATTGATTTGAATATTTCTAGATTACTTTCTCAGCTTTTATATAATACAGATACACTCATAAATGTGTATACTACTGTTTGTGTGTATGTGTTTTATATAGTTGATATAATTTTGTTTTTATTATTCTAAGGATTTCTCCTGAGTTAATGATTATGTTGGAGTTCATCTTCATACCATAATGAACAACTCTTTTTTCTTTCTTTCTATATTAATGACCATTTCAGTGAAGAGTGAAACTTCCCCAAATGTAGATCTTGAAACAATAAGTGGAGTGTAGATACTTTACTTGGAGGCAACTGGTAATCTCAGGAAATACCAGTAAGTGAGTGGGGAAATGAGACAGGAAAGAAAAGGAAGCCAGTGCATGTTTCTTCCATAAGTAGGTTGTTGCTTGGGGCAACAGGGACTTGGTCCCACTGGGGCATTCTGGGGGACTGTGTTACTAGAACATGCTTCAGAGAAGTCCCACTGAGTGGTGAATACACAGAGATGAACCCAACAACTCCAGCTTATAACTGACTGTGGGCTACTCCCAGGGGCAATGACTCCTCGCACTCTGACCTGGCCCCGGGTGCGTTGCACAAGCTCCTGTATTCATTACCATGAAGAGTTGTCACTCAGGCATTCATCGTAGGAGGCCATTGCTGTGCAGGAACAGGACTGCTGGAAGGCTGTGGGTGGGGCTTCCAGAACTTCTGCTATGACATTTTTATGTGCCTTCTTGTGTATTTGTGTCCATATTTTAACAAGTATTTTGGGGAAAAATAAATTATTTTAACACATAACTGGACCCTGTGTCTTGAATTCTTGAATTCTTCTTTTTCTTTTCTGTGAAAGCACTTTATTGCCAGGAAATCCTACTCACCTGCTCCATTGTTCACTTAAACACAGAACTATTTCTATTCCTTTTTAGCTTCATCTCCTGCTGACTCAGCCATTCATTTTGTCTTGAAACACTCTTTGGCTCTACATTAACAATTTGACTGTAACTTTTTCCCAGGGGAGTTCACTTGTCTTATAGGTGGATTTCAAATGAATAAAGTCAATAATGAGTTTGATGTCAAATGCAACCTGTGGGTCAAGAAAAATATCTTTGTTAATACTGATTAAGCAGAGGTAATTTTTGTTGCTGCTCTGATGGTGAATTAATGATTTACACATAGCCACTAGAGCTTTCTTCTGAAACAGGTATTATGGTTTCCTCTAGTCCAGTAGCTCAGCAAGTATGGCCAACTTACCAGCAGCAGCAGTATCCCTGAGAATTTGTTCCAGGTGCACATTCCTAAGCTTTCTTCCTCCATACCTAGCCAGTCAAATCTCTGGAGTTGGACTCAGCAATCTTTTTTTTTTTTTTTTTTGCTATTGTGAGGTACATTTACTTTTCCCCCTTAATTCCTTTACCTTTTTCACCTAGCCATCAAACCCCTCCCCTTTAACAAATGCTTCTACTGTCTCTATATCTACCAGTCTGTGTCTTTTCTGTTTGTTCTTTTATTTGTTTTTTAGATTCAATTGTTGATATAGATGTATTTACTGCCATTTTATTCTTTATATTTTCATTTTTTCTTCTTCTAAAACAAGATTCTTTAACATTTCATGTAATATAGTCTCGGTGGTGATGAAGTCCTTTAGTTTTTTTTCTTGTCTGCAAAGCTCTTTATATGTCATTTGACTCTAAGTGATAGCTTTGCTGGATAGAATAATCTTGATTGTAGGTCCTTGCCTTTCATCACTTTGAATATTTCTTGCCACTCTCTTCAGAAACCAGTTGATAGTCTTATGGGAATTCCCTTACAGGTAACAAACTGCTTTTTCCTAGCTGCTATAAAAATTCTCTTTTCTTTTAACCTTCTGCATTTTAATGATGATGTGCCTTGGTTTGGGCCACTTAGGGTTCATCTTTTTTTGAGACTCTCTTCAATTCCTGTATTTATTTGACTCTTTCCTTCACCAGGTTAGAAAATTTTTCTGTCATTATATTTTTCAAATGAATTTTCCTTTTTTAAAATTAAATTTATTGAGGTGATATTGGTTAATAAAATTATATGTATTTCAGGAGTATAATTCTATAATATATCATCTGTGTATTATATTTTGTGGTCAGCACCCAAGGTCAAGTCTCCTTCCATCACTGTTTTCCCCCACTTTACCCTCATCTATCTGCCCAGACCCTCCTTTCCCTATTATAATTACCATACTTTTATCGATGAGGTTGCAGTTTCTTTTTTTCTTAATTCCTTATGTTTTTCTTCTAAGACCCCTACTCCCTCCTTTCTGGCATTGTCAATGTGTTCTCTGCACTCTTGATGGGAATGCAGACTGGTACAGCCATTGTGGAAAACAGTATAAATTTACGTCAAAAAATTAAAAAGGGAACTGCTTTATGACCCATCAATTCCACTTCAGGGAATATATCTGAAGAAAACTAAAAAACTAATTTGAAAGAATATATGCACCCCCTATGTTCATTGCAGAGTTACAATAGCCAGGACTTGGAAGTCCCGGCGTCCATCGATAGGAGTGCATTAAAAAGCCATGATACAGTTACACAGTGGAATACTACTCAGCCATAAAAGTAGAAGGAAATCTTACTCTTTGCAACAGTATGGGTGAACCTTGAAAGTATTATGGTAAGTGAAATAAGCTGGTCAGAGAGACAAAGACCACATGATTTCACTTATATTTGGAATCAAATGAAAAAATGAAATGGATTGAAATAGGTTTTCAATTTCTCTCTCTTTTCCTTCCTGCACCTACGCTGACTTGAATGTTAGTATATTTGAAGTTGTCCCAGAGGCTCCTTACACTATCCTCATTTTTAGGGATTCCTTTTTTCTTTTTTGTTGATCTGATCTGGTGTTTCTTGCTTCCTGATTTGATCATTTGCTATATTTACTCCACCATTGATTGCTTGTAAAATATTCTTCATTTCAGTTATTGTATTCTTCATATCTGACTGGTTTATTTTTGTGTGTTCTATCTTTGCTGTTATGTTTCCTATCTTTTTATTAAAGTTTTCACTAAGTTCATTGAGCATCCTTATAACCAATGTATATTGAACCAATGTATATTGAACTCTGCATCTAGTAGATTGTCTTATTTTATTTAATCCTTTTTCTGGAGATTTACCCTGTTTCTTTCTTTCAGACTCATTTCTTTGTTTCCTCATTTTGGCTGTCTCCCTGCGCTTGTTTCTACATATAATGCAGAGATCCTATACCTCCCAGGCTTGGTAGAATGGCCTTATGTAGTACATGTTCTATAGAGTCCAGTGGCACAGCCTCTCCATTCATCTGAGCAGGAAAGTCCAGGTGTCCTCACTCTTGTGTGGGCTTTGTACACCCTCTTGTAGTTGAGCCTTGATTTCTGTTTGCCTATTAATGGGAGTGATTTACCCCCAGGCCTGTCTGCTGCAAGGACTGTCTGTGACCACTGAACACCATGAAGGATCAATTGTGTGGAGGCCCACCCCACAGAGCAGGACTTAGTTCAGCAGGGCTCTGATGCCCACTGAGTCAGTCCCTTGTGTGTGTTGTTTGTGGAGATGGTTAAGTGGTGCTTTGATATGGTCTGAAGCTGTCCACTAGGTGTGCTGAATCTGGAGCCTCTCCAGTGGTGCTGGCCAAGATCAGTCACTGCTTGTGTTCTACCCACAATCATCTAGCATGAGCTACTAAGCAGTATGCAGATGGCTGTTACTTGTGTTGGGCTTGGAGGTACCTCAGTGAGATGAAGGCCAGTTGCTGCTAGTGCTGGGGCAAGGGCCACTTAGTGAGAGGTGCAGGACACTCTGAGGCCAGATGCTGCTTGTTTGGGAGATTTTAGGAAAGTCTGAAACATGAGCCAAGACAGGCCATTTTTACAGTAAAGCCACTATAAACAGTTTGAGTGGGTCAGTAATTTTGGTGGGGTGGAGTCTCAGGGAATCACCAGGGTGGGATGAACAGTGTGAACCAGGCTAATGGAGACTCACATATGGCATCAGCCTGCTAGATCTGTCTGTGTTTGTATGTGTGTGTGTTGGGGGTCTAGGAAAAGAAAAAGTGGCCTCTGTCAGTACTCTAGTCTGGTAGAAAGCTTTCCCCACTCCCAGCTTGTGCCCTGATGCCAGACATTTCAGTTCCTCTCCATAAATCCCTGCAGGACTAGCAAAATCCCTGTCAAATTGCTGCCCTGGTCCTAGAGCTCAGAGGGTGTGAGCCGGGGTAAGTCCATGTGTGGGCCCTTTAAGAGGAACTGCCTGGGGCCTCAGAGCCCCCTGTCTAACTCAACCACAATCCCCACTGGATTTTACAGCAAGAAGTTATGGGAACTTCTCTTTCTGGCAGTGGGCTGGGAAGCCTGGTGTGGGGCTGTGCCCCTTGCTCCTCTGGGTACCTCCACAGCTGAGATATTTCTCCAGATTTTTATCTGCCACACATTGATGTGGGACCAACCCATTCCATGTCTCTGCCCCTCCTATCCAACTCCCCATGGCTTCTTATTTAAATCCTTAGTTGAAGGACTTCCATTCAGCTAGATTTTAGGTGGTTCTGAATGATGGCTGTTCTGTAGTTGTCATTTTGGGAAGATTTGAATACCACATTTACCTATGCTGCCACCTTGATCTGAAGTCACTAATGGGTACTTTTTAAATTGTTATGTTTCTTTTTCTTTCTTTAACATTGGATTTTTCTGTGGGGAGAAAGAAAAGAAGAAAATAAAATACTTTTTATGCTGTCTCGACTGCCCCTTCTTGATTTTCTTTAGTCATCTGATAACTTTGACACTATTTCATGGAATCTCATAATCAGTTTTTGCCTGTTGTATTTTCTCAGTGAACACGTATAGGCTGATGGCTTCCACAAGTCCATTCCTAGCTGACAGTGCTTTAACTACTGCACTTTTAAGTCTAACAATTACTACTGTTACATTTCTCTTTGCAGTCTCACAGATATCTGAAAATGAAAATTTCAAAATTAAACTTATCTTCTCTGAAAAGCATATTATTCTTGTATTCTGTCCCTCAATAAGAGGCATTTCTACAAGCTCAGTTATCTGCTACAAAATCCTGGGAGTCATCCTATGCTTCTATTCCTTCTTTTAACATATCTCATTGATGACCCAATCTTAATAGACTCAGACTTCTTATCTTTTCAATTTCTACTCTTTCTCTTACCCTCATGTCAGAAATATTTATGAAATATATCTGATTGGAAGGAAGGGTTTATACACACACACACACACACACACACACACACACGGCATTGATGCTATAGTCTTGAAACAGAATTTCTTCTCTGGGAAATGTCAGTTTTTGCTCTTAAGTCCTTCCAACCAATTAGATAAGGCTTACCTACATAATGGAGTACAATCTCCTTTGTAGGAAGTCAACTGATTATAGTCGTTAATTACATTACGACAGCAATATACCTTCATAGAAACACCTATATTTTTTTAATTAAGTGCCAAATACTATAACCTGGCTAAATTGACACATAAAACTAATCATCACAAGTAATAATAGTTCACCAGCTTTCAGCACAGTTTTGAGTCGCTTGGGGTTGTTATGTTTTCATTTACAATAGATTTTTATTATTTCATCTGAGGGAGAAAGGACGAAGAATAGGACTGGGATTGAAGGTACTATCCCTGTAAATGAATTGTAATCTTTTGCTTTCTTTGCCATTACTATACCAAAGGAAAGCAACCTGAGTAGTAATTTCACATGAAATTATTTGTCCCAGTGTGTGTTACATCCCCTCTAAAGAGCATTTGCAAAGTACGAGACTATCAGAGAGTAGGGAAGGATCCTGAATGTATGTATCTAACACTTTTATAGTGGGCTGCTCTATTTATATCATAGCATGTGACCATCTACTTGCCTACACACGAAACTAGGCTGATAGGGCACCCTCAGCTATTCCTCAACCCCCCAAAGCTCATAGCAGGAGGCCTGTGGCCTATGGAAGGGAAGTGAGCCCAAAGCACTGAATTGGCAATGACATGGTCATTAAAACCTAGAGATAAACAAATGTCATCAGCATACTACAAGTAAAGAGAAGAGTTGGAAACAATGTTCCAATGGAAGGCATGTAGACTTGAAAGATGCGGTGATGATTATATTCAGCCCATGAATTTTTCTCAATTTGTTTGACTATTCTTTCCCCCCCTGGCAATTGAATCATCTGGTTTTTCTTTAAAGCTGTTAAGGCTTGAGAAAGAAAACAATGTAGGCATTCTAATTAACTTAGATGCCGTGTTTGCTTGAAAAATAGTAACTGATATAATGTGGTCTCCTCTGCACTGGCAGCAGCAGTTTGAAGGGGTTTTACTAGAAGAATAAGAGAGGCTTAAGTTTAAACTAAAAGCAACACAACAGTTACAAGCTCTGCATTCATGCTGTGTTCAAAAACTTCCTCTATTTCAATTTCCCTTCCTTTTTAGAATAAGTAGGGAGGAAGAGAATAAATAATATCTTGTGGAAGCTTTCCTCCTGCGGGACTCCATCTTTCCGCAGTGAGCTAGCACGCGTTCCCTTGTCAAAGGACATAAATGCAGACCTCCAGGGGAATTTTAAAGAAAAAGATCACAAGAAAAGTGACACTTCTAGAAATAGTATCATGGTGTTCCCTCATTAGCCTTGGCTGGTGCTGAGCTGTTCCTCTCGAAGAATTCCTCTTAAAATTCTGCACTTCTAAGCTCAGTATCATAAAAGACAATGACAAATTCACTGGAAAACAATTTACATTCTCTTACTATTTGATGGGCATTAGCAGTGAAAGATACAAAAAGCACAGAACCTAATTTACCTTGTTTAATTGTTCTTTCCTACTCATTGTCTATTAGTATATGTGGTAGGGTCCCTTAGAAGGCCCCCTGTATCCCATATCCTAGAGTAAACACTCATGGGTAGTCCCCTACCCTTGTGTGTAGCTTTGACCTTGTGAGTCTTTTCCATGAAAGGCATGTGTCAAAAGTGACGGGATGTCTTTCTCAAGGTTAGGTTACCAAGGGGCTGTGGTGTCCATCTTAAGCACCATCTCTCCTTTCTCTGGTTCATTTTGAGGGATGCCAGGGGCTGCATTCTGTGCTGTCTTATGGAGAGGTTGATATAGCAAGGAACTGGTATCTCTAGCAACAGTCTGCAAAGACCTGAGGCCTCTTAACAGTATCATGGGAGAAGTCAAGTGTATATCCTACCCTCCTTTAAGCCTTGAGACAACTGCAGCTTAATCAACAACCTGACTGTATCCTCGTGAGCAGTTCTGAGCCAGAGGACTGAGCCAATGAGCTAAGCTGTGCCTGAACTCCTGGCCAACAGAAACTGTTAAATAAACAATATTTATTATATGTTAGATTTGGGGATATTTTTTAATTCAGTAGCAAATAATACATAGTTTATACTATAACAAATGTTATTTTTCTAAGAAACTCAATTTGTTTGCTTATATCTAGCCCCCAAAAGGAAGAAAGAATAGGCAGATCTCCAGATAATTTCATCAATTTAAATAGGGTAGACTATTTGGCTTTAAAGAAGATGCTCTTCTTAATACCACTCAGTTTCGGTGTCTTCATTAGATTAAGTTAATTTAATGAAAGCCAAATCACATGCTTCACTTTCTTATGGCTTATGTATAGAGACTATATAATCTAGAACCCATTTTTGCCTTTAGTTTATTTATTTAGAAAAAAAGAAAATTTCCAGCAGTACTATGAGAGACTATTTAGAGAAGTGTTGAAAGATATGTTAATGTCACAATTTTTTTTGAAATGAAACACTTGAATGTCAAAACACACAATAGGGAAGTTTTCAAATGGAAAAACTTTGAGTAGTTTCAAGGAGAGTCATTTGTATATACATAAATATGTGCTAATTAGCTTAAGCCTGAGATAAGACACATATAATTGTGCAAGTAAGAAGAAAGAATTGTACTATTCAAGATTATTAGCATTGTGGTGGCATAAATGCAGAATCTGGTAACGAAGTGAGTATTAATTACATAACACCATTAATAATAATAATAATAATAATAAAAGATACACACTATTTTTGCACATTTTTTGCTTTCTCTTCATTCTCATAGTTAATCTTTACAGTAAACCTTTGATGCAGATATATTGTTATCTTAATTTTACAGAGGAGGAAATGCAGATTAGGAAAGAGGAAGTGACTTGTGTAAGATCACACAGTAAGACATGGAGCAAGCACCTAAACCTTTTTTTCCTGGTCTCTTAGGCTACATAAAAGCTAAATTGCATATTGATCGATTCATAATTACTGGAATCTTCTGTAATTATTTATAATATTTTTGTAATCTTTCATTCCCACAGCCATCCTATTCCAGTTACAATGAATTCATTAAATGAAATTTCCATTGTTCAGTCATATCTTTATATCAGAAACAGGGCTGATCTAAATTTCTTCTAGATAGATGATAAAAGAAACTGAGAATTGTATGTTTTGAGACCAGGGAGTATACACCATGTAAAATCGTATCTATCATTTAAGACAGTTTTACAAATTAAAAAAATTTTAAAAATCAAATCCTATACTCATTTAAAAAAACAGCAAGTGATTTCTGCAAGATGGAGGAGGAAGCCCCAGATGTCATTCTTCCACAGAGACACTAACTGAACAACAGTAGATGGTCCCAAAAGCCCTTATTAGAATTGCAAGAAGTAGTTAGAAAGTTGCAGTACCCGAAGCAAGCGCAAAGCTAAGAACAGCTGCATTGAACCTGGTAAGAGAAGTGTTTCATTTCAAACACATGGGCCCTTCTCTCAAGCTGGCATAGCTCAGTGCAATTAGGAGAAAAAAACCAAACTTGCAGCTTCTCCCTCGAGAGGGAGAGAGAATAGCAGAATATTTGTCCAATGTTCTAGCCTTTCAGGCATCTGCACCATGGACTGGTTTCTGGCTCACCTGACTCAGAGCACTGGCCTGAAACTACTTTATTTTTTTAAATTTTTATTTATTTATTTTAGACAGAGGGGAAGGAAGGGAGAAAGAGGGAGAGAAGCATCAATGTGGGGTTGCCTCTTGTGCACCCCCTACCCAGGACCTGACTTGGCCAGCAACCCAGGCATGTGGCCTGACTGGGAATTAAAGTGATGACCCTTTGTTTTGCAGGCTGGCACTCAATCCACTGGGCCATACCATCCAGGGCTGAAGTTAATATACTTTAGATTTCTGTGGGCAGATGGCAAGAAGAGAGGTTGATGTCTTGTTGTGGCAACAGAGTACTTCACGCTACTTTAGTAAAGAAGCCAACACAATTAGATGAGATCAGGAAAAAGCACTCAGTTTGTGGCTTCTACCTTGGGAGAAAAAGAGAAAGCTGAAATGTTTGTCCAACATTCCAGATTTCTAGGGCCCTTCTTGAAGGACTGGTTTCTGTCTTACCTGATACAGTGTGTTGAGAGAACTGGCAAACTTTGGAGGCCTGGGAGTCATCCAGAATAAAAGAGAACTCAGCAGTTCCATGCTGTACCGGAGAACATTCAGAACAACAGTCACCAGAGACAGCAAGAGATTATAAGCTCCTGAAAAAGAAACCAGCAAACTTCTCAAATAGGGAAATTACACCCACAAGCTCAGAAGGACACATTTCCAAAAAAGGTTGGAAAGGGTCCAGGAATCTCCTGCCAGGATGACTGATGAAAGTCTTCCCCTGTATGATGCTACATCACAAAGATTGGGAGAGGTGACTGATTTTTCAAATGCACAAATTATATCAATACAATGACAAAGCACACAAAGAGATAAGGAAACATGGCCCAATTGAAGGAATAAAATAAATCTCCATAAAATTATTCTAAAGAAATAAAGATCTACAAATTAGCTAAAAAAATTCAAAATAATCACTTTAAAAATCTCAATGCACTACAAAAAATACAGACAACTAAATGAAATCAAGAATATGAATAAAAAATGAGAATGTCAACAAACAGGTATAAAGTATAAAAAAGAACAAATGTCTTCTGGAGTTGAAGAATGCTGAACTGAAAAATTTACCAGAGAGGTTCAATATTAGACTTGATCAAGTAGAACATAGAATCAGTGGACTCAAAAACAGGTTATCTGGAATGATTATGAGCAAAATGAAGAAAAAAGAACAAGGAAAAATGAAGAAAACCCAAGCGACTTATTATCCCATAAGTTAAAAGAACAAGTAACTTGTGCAAGTTCGCAGTGTAGAAGTGTCAGCACTCATCCTCTCACAGAAACATAAATTTGGACAACTATCTATCCACACATAAAAATATCTTCATAATAGACAAAGATTCCAGTTAAGAGACTACAGCACCTGGTGGAACATAAAAATAAGAAAAGATGCATTGAAAAGGATAAGAAGGACAGTTTCACTTTATCCCTGTTACTTCTCCCACAAGCCTGAGCAGCCCAAAGTGGAAAGACCTCCTCACTGTGGTGGAAAGAGAGTAAAGTGTGCTTCCTGTGTGCTGTACCACACACCCCAGCACCAGGTCCACTCCATTAAATATTGGCGCCCATGGACACAGATTCCATGGACACAGGTTCACCCCAGCAAGAGACTATCCCCTGAGGCCCCAAGCTGCAGGCTTGTCATAATCCAGGCCTCTCCTGATTTACATTCCAGGCTTGTTATTAGAACCCAAATTGACAGTTTGCCAGAGTACCAGTCTGGCCCACATCATCCCAAGACAGCTCTTTTAAACCAAGGCAGTGTCAGTCTGGCCACTGTGGTCCCAGACTGTAGGCTAGCCCCCAAGGTCCGAGGCTCTAATCTGTTTCTTCATTCTCAAGCTTCATACCTATCCCAGCTCCAGACTGGCCTCTGGGACTCCAGGCTCTAGGCTCACCCCAGTGCTAGACTGGCCTGTGAACCCCAAACTTCAGCAGAACCAGGGTCAGGACTGCTCTAGTGTATTAAGTCCTTCTTCATGGACTTAAGAACTGGGCTTATCTAGTGTGAGGCCACCTTCTGCAGCTTCAGGTTCAAGACCAATTCCAATACCAGCTCCTACTCCTGCGAACACAGGCACAAGGCTGGTTACTGTGTAACCATGTGACAGGCATGCTCACTTGCTGATATGGGCAACACACTGGCCCATCAGAGCACTATAAGCAATAAGCCTGCCCTGTGGACACTACCAGGTGGCCGGCCTATAATCTCTGGGAAAGCTGATTGGTGACTTTCTCCATCAAAACCAGTCTGAAAGGAATGCTGCTTCTTCAAACCGGCAGACATCAACTCAAGGCCACAAAGATTACAAATAATCAAGAAATATGACATCATCAAAGAGATAGAATGAATCACAAATAACCAGCCTTAAAGGAATTGAGATCTATGAACTGGCTAACAAAGAATTGAAAATAATTGTCTAAAAGAAACTCAGTGAGCTACAAGAGAACACAGATAGACACTAAACAAAATCAGGAAAATTAATATATGAACAAAAATGAGAAGTTCAACCATGAGAAACCAAAATAAATGTCAGACCACAAAATAATTCTTAACAAATTCAAGAAGATTGGAATTAGATTTTTTCCTGATATGAATAACATGAAATCAGAAATGAATAATGAGAGGACAATTTATAGATATGTGTAGATTAAATAACATAGATAAAGAGCAGGATGACATCTCTGTGGTAGGGGGAGGTTAAGGGGTGGAGGTATTGAGAAAAAAGGAAAAAGCACTTATGGACATGGACAGCAATGGGGTGATTGTTGGAGAGAGGGATGAATAAGGGGGTTAAATGGTAATGGAAAAATACAATAAAAAGATTTTCAGGCAATTATTAATAACAAGAGAGCAGGGGTGGCCATACATATATCTGACAAAATAGATTTTAAGTCAAAAACTGCTGCAAGACACAAATAAGTAATTACATAAAGTATTCAATTCTCCAGTAAAATAACAATTATATATGCACCTGGCAGCAGAGCATGCAAATAGTAATAGAATCAAAGGAACAAATAGGCTGTATCACAATAATAAGAGATATTGATGCAACCCTTTCAATGATACATCAACCAGGAAGAAGGTCAATAAGGTAAGAGAGGATTAGAACAAACCATAACACATTTGACCTTATAGATTTATGTAAAATACTATACCCAAGAGCAAAATATACATTTCTTTCAAGTGTACATGGAACATTTTTCCAGATAAGATTACATTAGGCCAAAAAAGAAGTCTTAAATATTATAAGAAGATTGAAATCTTTAAGTTTTTTTTCTGAACACAGTGCAATGAAACTAGAAATCAATAGAAAGGAAAACTGGAAAATTCTCTAATATGTGGAAATTAACACATTTGAATAGGTAAAAAAAGAAATCAAAAGAGAAATAAAGAAATAAAACACTGGAGATGAATGAAAACAAAAATACCACACACCAAAACTTAACATGTTGCAGCAAAAGCAGTATTAAGGGAAATGTATACAAGTAAATACCCACATTCAAAAGAGCTTGGAAAACATAAAATACCCAAACTCTTTACGTTAAGGAACTAGAAAAGGGATGGACTAAAGTTAGAAGAAAAAGGGAATAATGACTACTAAAACAGAAGTAAACAAAATTGAGAATAGAAAAAAAATCCATGAAACTAAAAGATTTCTTTTTTAAATTAATAAAAGTTTAAAAACAAATAAACCCTTAGCTTGGCTAAGGAAAAAGAAAAGATTTAAGTAAGTAAAACCAGAAATAAAAAGAATACATTACAATTTATGCCATAGACATAAAAAGGACCATACCATACAAGAATACTATGAACATTTTTTTTTAATTTTTTAAATTTATTTTTAGAGAGAGGGAATGGGAAGGAGATAGAGAGAGAGAAACATCAGTGTGTGGTTGCCTCTCATGTGTCCCTCACTGGGGACCTGACCTGCAACCCAGGCATGTGCCCTGACTGGGAATCGAACCTGCCACCTTTGCTTCACAGGCCCGCGCTCAATCCACTGAGCTACACCAGCCAGGTCACTATGAACATTTTTATACCAACAAATTGGATAGCTTAAAGAAATGAAAACTTTTAGAAATATGCAATACACCAAGACTGAAACAAGAACAAAAAAAATTTGGAAAGAGGTATAACTAGTAAGAGGATTAAATTAGTAATAAAATAAACACCTGATAAAGAAAAATATAGGATCAGATGGCTTTACTGGAGAATTTTATTAAATATTTAAGGATGATTTAACACTAATTCTTCTCAAGCTTTTCAAAAAAGTTGAAGAGGGAGAACGTATTCAAAGGTATATGTTCAAATGTATTCTGTAATACGAGGGCTACCATGAAACCAAAATCAGACAAAGGTACTAAAAGAAAACTGCAGATCAATGTCCCTGATTATTCCTGGTGCAAAAATCCTCAGCTAATAATAGTAAATCAAGCTAAGCAACACATTTGGAGGGTTGTGTCTCATGTCCATTTGGGACTTATTCCTGGAATGCAAGGATGGTTTAATTCATTAAACTCCATCAAGCTGATACACTATGTTAATAAAGGATAAAAAGCACATGATCTGTATCTCAGTTGATATAGAAAGAACATTTGACAAAATTCAACACTGTTTTATAATAACAACACTCAAGAAATTAGCAATAAAAATTAACAACATAAAAGCTGTACATGAAAAACCCACAGCCAACATCATACTCAGTCATGAAACATTGAGAGCTTTCCCTCCAAGATCAGGAACGGGCAAGTATGTACATACACTCTTGCTACTTCTATTCAACGTGGTGCTGGAAGTCATCCTAGCCAGAGAACTTAGGCAAAGAAAAGAAATTTAAAAATACCCAAACTGGAAAGGAAGAATTAAAATTATCTCTGTTAGCAGATGTCATAATTATTATATATAGAAAACAATTTCAACAAATTTGCAAGATAAGTATTAATATAGAATATTAGCTGTACTTTTATACACTAATAATGAATCATCTATAATGAAATTAAGAAAGCAATTCTATTTGTAATAGCATCAAAAAAATAAAATACTTAAAGAATAAATTTAACTAAGGAGACAAAAGATTTGTGCAATGTAAACTACAAAACATTTCTGCACTGTATTAAAAACACAAATAAATGGAAATATATCCATGTTTATGGATTGGAAAACTTAATATATTAAAATGTCCATATTACCCAAAGTAATCTACAGATTCAATGAAATCTTTATCAAAGTCTTATTGTTTTAAATAGAAAAAAATCTCAATAGGTAAAACAACCCTGTGGAAAGAAAACCAAACCCGGAGGTTTTGCATGTCCTGATTTCAAGACATATTACAAAGCTATAATAATGAAAACAGCATGGTGTGAAAACAGACATATATGTTAATTCAAAATAATAGCTCAGAAATAAACTCATATATATGAACAAATGATTATTTAAAAGGTGCCAAGGCTACACCATGAAAAAATAATTGGCTCTTCAACAAATGGTATTAAGAAAAATAAATATCAACATGCAAATGACTGAAATTGGATCTTTACATTAAATCACATGTAAAAGTTAATTCAAAATGGATTAAATGTCTAAATGTAAGACCTAAAAACTTAAAATTTATAGAAAAAAATAAGGGGACAACTTTGTAATATTGGATTTGGCACTGATTTTTTTTTAGATATGAAAACTAAAGCACAGAAACAAATAGACAAATGGGATTACATCAAACTCAAAAACTTTTGCAGAACATACAAAACATACAAAGGCAACATACAGAATAGCACAAAATATTTGTAAAGTGTGCATCTGATAAGGGATTAATCTCCAGAATATGACAAGAATGCCTATAACACAACAAAGCACCAAATATTCTCATTTAAAATAAAGACTGCATAAATATGTCTCCAAAAAAGATAAAGAAATGACAAAAAAGCATATGAATAGATGCTCACCATCACTAACCATCAAAGGAATGGTAATCAAAATCTTAATGAGATATCACCTCATATCCATTAGGATGACGACTATCAAAAATTCCTAGAAACTCTCGAAAATCCCCAGAAACTATCAAGGGTTGGCAAGGATGTGAAAAATTGTAATCTTTGTGCACTCTTGGTAATCCTGTCATATGCTACATTATGGAGAAAACTTGAGAACATTATGCTAAGTGATATATGCCAATCACAAATAGACATATACTTTATTATTCTACTTAAATGAGGTATTTAAAATTGTCCAAATCTTAGAAACAGAAAGTAGAATTATGTTTGCCAAGGGATGGGAGGGAGTGGAGAACTGTCGTTCAATAGATACAGAGTTTGTTTTGCAAGAAGGTTAAGTCCTAGAAATCTGTTGCACACCAATGTGCATATATTAAATCTCCTGTACTTTACAATAAAATAACTAAAATGGCAAATTTTATATGTTTTTACCGCAATTAAAAATAATCAAATATATCTGGTATATTAATTCAGATATACCAATCTCATTCTTTCTCTGAGCTTCCTCACCCTAGTGATGAGAACATTTCACTTGGAGCCTAAAGCTTCATTAGCAAAGGCAAGTGGGAAATACTTGATTCAAAGTCAAAAGATACAAGTTTGACTTCTGGCTCCTCCAGAGTTATTCTATTCCCTTCAGACAAGTCACTGAGACTCTATTCTATCAAATAGAAAAAATACCTAAGGATTTTTCTGTTCTGGCTCACTGTACTATTCAAATCTAAAAATTAAATTAAAAGAAAGATTTTTTTTACATTGTGAAAAATTTTAACCCTGTAGACAGGTTTTAAAATTTTTTATTATCATTGCAATCATCAAATGATGAAAATATCCCAAATGTCTATCAGTAGTTAAGTGGGTAAAACAACTATGGGACATTTACATGATGGCATACTACTTGGCCATAAAAGAGAAGAACCATTTACCCTTTGCAACAGTATGGATGGACCTGGAGAACACTATGCTATATGACATAAGCCAGTCAGAGAAAGACAAATACCATATGATTCATTCATATGTGGAATCTAATGAACAAACTGAACTAACAAACAGAATAGAGACAGACTCATAGATGAAAAGCTGGATGACAGCTAAGGGGGCAAGATGACAGGTTAGGTGGTGAAGGGATTGAGCAAAAAGTCAGAAGGACTCATGGACATGGGCAGCAGTGTGGGGATTTCAGGGCAGGTATAAGGGAGCCAAATGATAATGAAAAAAATACAATAAAAATACCTACAAGCTGTGCAACTACACAGAAAGATTATATATATTTTTACTGGGTAAAACAATGGGAAATTCAGTGGGATGTACTTATTCAGTTTAGTCCTGTGGTTTTTAGCTGAAGGTGATATTGCCACCCAGGGAACTTTTAGTAACCTTGGAGACACCTTTGATTGCCATAAATGGAAGGGTAAATTCTGCTGGCATCTAGTGGTAGAGACCAGGGGTGATCCTAAAAATATTATGGTGTACAGGCTAACCCTACACAACAAAGAACTACACAGTCCTAAATATGAATGTGCTGCTGTTGAGAAACCCTGCTTTAGATGACCCTGTGTAACATGCACTCTTTCAGATTAAGCAGCTATGGCATCCCAACTTGTAAGAGGCTATAATGTCTACTATGTGACCCTATCCTTTGCTCCTTTCCCTGAATTCTCCATCTAATTTAAGGGCCTTATCTCCTGTATCCCAAAAGACTACTGGGGGGGGGCAACTTTGCCCACAAAGTGCCCTGGCTCTCCAAGGATGAAAGTAAACACTACTAAGACATGATCTGCTTGGGGAGGAAAGGTGGCCAATCCCTCAAAGGGGAAGGGCCAATAGCCCCTGCTCAAGGGGCTTTTGTTAGGTTCATTTGCAGAAGAATACAGGTAAGGATCAAACAATAGATATCATTCAAAGAACTATGAGGGCTTATTCTCAGTCAGGGTCAGATAGCTAACAAACGAGGCATAAAACTGAGGAACAAACTTCTTGCTTGGATCCTTATCATTTAAATGAGAGCATTCTAAACAAAGCAGGTTTCACAGGGTTTTTATATATTCTTTCTCATGCCTGATTTATCCTGGATACCCACCTTTTCCAGCACAGGGCTGCACTGCCTTCCCCATCATAGGTTTTTAGGCTTAAGTGGATTAGAGCCTAGCAGTGCTTCTCCCAGAGGACATGGGGACTGGGCTATGTCACAATAGCTGGGGGGATGAGGGTCCATTGTTCCCTGTTTGTCACAGCCCCCTGTGTTCTTCCATGATGGCCTCCCAAGTGATTGTGTCTGGCCTAGGTTGCCCCTCTCTGATGGGTCTTACAAGCCATGGACATCAACCATGCTTTGGGGGCAGGGGAAGAAGCAGAAGCAGCACTTGCTGCCAGAGACAAGCTTTTTCTTCTGTGGCCCTCATTCCGGAGGTTGCTCACTTAGCCATGGGAGGCAGTTACAATTCCTGAAACCAGGTAGGGCAGTTCCCAACAGACTACCTCATCCTTTATATCTTAAGTCGAAATTTATGTGGCACTACTGTGGAAACTCATAAGACATGACAGACCACAAAGGTATTAACATGCTACTGACACCAACTGCAAATGCCCATCTCATCTGCTCCTGACAGAGCTACCTCCAAGAATTTGAAGAGCCTGAAAGAAGTAGACTCCTGAGTTTAAAAAAACCAAAAACACAACTGTCTTAGGATCAATCTAGGTGATACAGAGGTAGCGCTGCCCTGCATGGGAAAGCATTTTGAGAGCTTATCTGCTGCTGACTTCCCCCACAGTTGATGTTTATACTGTTCTTTCTTAGAGATTTTCTTCACTTTTTCTTTTTACTCTTAAGCATTACCACCACACATGATCAACTTGTTATATTATAAACGTCTGTCTAAAGTTACAATATTGAAGATGATGGCTTAATTTCTTGGTGCTTTTTAGACTGGTTATTTTCCCAGTTATTCTATCAAAAGATATGGATAGAATTTTAACTGATGACAAAATTAGAAATCTGTAACCTTGAAGTGGAAGGCCAGCAATGTGCAACTTCCTGAGCTTGTTTCCATCCTTATAGCCCAACCGCTAGATGAACTTGACTCAAAGAATGCCATGACTAGGTATTGTGATTCAGGAGAGAGGCTAGATGAATGCAGGGCATGTTAAAACTGTGTTTTCATCATGCAAACTGCATTCATATAGCTGGGGAACAATGTGGAAGAAATTGTTATATTACTTCCTCTCTAGTTTGATTCTAAATGGAAAAAATGTGTTCTGAAGGATGCTTGAATACTTAGGAATAAATAATAGTTTATTTAATTTTAGGAAGTTAAAGTGGTTATTGCATACTTGAATGAGGCCAACAATAAACAAGAGTCCTCAAGGCCATTTGGGTGTATGACTCACTCTTTGAATCCCTTACATTTTATAACAAAATGTTCTAAAGGGAAGTAGTTAGAGTTTTTTTTTCTGATTATGTTCTTTTGATGAGGTTGCCACTTGAAGCATTTATTCAACTACTTGACCACTGTAGTTCTCTGAATGTCAAAGAGATGTGAGGAAGAAGCATTAGTACTTTTTAAAAAAAGAATACTTTAATCAAGTTAAATCAGAAAGAGATTTTGGCAACTGTATCTACTTCTGAAATTTGCCTTTAAAGGGTGTACTGTGTAATCAGAATTCTAACAAGGAGTCAACATCATTTTCCCAGTGAAAAAAAATGATTTTTTAAAGTGTGTTTGTCGAAGCTGAACAGCCTTGAAAGAAGATGAAAAGGGAGCCAATAAATTCAGTGTCTTACTGAGAGACTCAGCAAATACTGAATATCACTATCCTAACAAATCTTAATGAAAAGCTAAATCTACCTGTGAACAGAGGGAATTGATTGGGAATACACTTACTTCATAAAAAGTACAATCAAGTGGACATACAGTACTGTTTTGCCAAGTTTAGAAAAGCTTTCTCATTAAAAAGAAGAGACTTTTGTTGTACTTGATTTTCAACATTGCATGAGAGTCCTAAAAAGATTTTGTTACCAGTAGCATGGCCTGATGTGGGCAACTAGAGAAAAGGCAGGAGTGATTGCAATGAAGCTAAACAGATCTTACCTTTCACACAAAAGGGGGTGTAAGACAAAATGGTCCCAGGAGTGTTTCCTCACTACCTGCCCCACCCAAAATTAATTATAGTGTTTGGATTAAGGATGTCTTTGGAAAGCACAGGTCTTTTAAGATCTGTGTGGTCTCAGGAACATATTAGTGCTTAAGATGTCATGTGAAGATCTTTGTACTGCTTTATTTTAGAAAAAATGTGTGCACTGGCCTGTAAAAGCAAATCTTAAACAGATAATTTGCCATCTTCTCTAGGCTGAAGAGTAAATGGTTGTTCCAAAGGTTGCAAATAAATCATTTGAAGTCCAGGTCATGGATTAAGATTACAAAGAAATTAGTATACACTGGATTAGGGATTTCCAGAGGATGGGCTAGCAAACTGTATACCCATCTCCCATCCACTTTATGAGCAAGTTGAGAAATGAGAAGTAAATAAGGATAAACAACACATTTACTTCTGCTAGTCTTCAGGGCAGGTTTCTGAGTCTATTAGGAAAATGGGCTTTCTAATACCAAGCCCCAGAATTAGGCATACCAAACCCTACACTCCTGGATAACTTTACCTATGGCTTAGACAATGTTGCTTCCAAAATGATGAAAGATATTGCTGATCTGAGTATGCCTAAGTAATTATCCTTTGAAAAATTACCACTCAAAGCAGGCTACTTCCCTAGGATTATAATGAGTCCAGTAATATGCTTAGAGAAATGCCCTCAAACCAAAGTGAATTCATTTTAAAATTCAGTTTTTGAAGTATTGTTTATATGCCAAACATTTATGTGTGTGTCAGAGAGAGAGAGTAAACTTCTTCTTATGAAAGAAAGCACTCCTATAATATGGCTAATATTCTTAGACTAAACTTGTCTGATACTACAATAAATATGTGGAATCTTTACCAATATTCAAATGAGATTTTTCCCCTGGAATTTATAAGGAAGACTATATTTATGGACCTAAACAATGAAATCAATAATTGTCATATCAGAGTAGAAAAACACAAACTTGGCATAAGGAGACAATTATAACTGAATTGAATATTTCTATAAAAGTAAAAAAGAATATGACTATGCATAGGAGGATCAGCTAAGAAGGAGAGTGAGAGAGAAAGAGAGATTAAGAGACAGAAATATTGAATGTGGGGGGGGGAGCAGGACTTTTTTTTAGCTGGGCTCATTAGCATTGTCCATCTAAAAGGAAACCTTAGTCGGCCAACTCAGAAACTTGGGTCCCATGGATAAGGTCTTCCCTCTGGTCATATTAACCATTTGAATGATCTATCTTTCATTGCTCTGATCCCTTGCTTGTTGAGCCAGCTTTGGCTGTGGGGTTGCTGCCCATGTAAGTCTTCTGAGGGAGATGATACGTTGTTCTTAAAACTTCAACTTTGTTCAGTACCCCTGAAAATTTCTTCATGGCATCTGATTTTCTCTTCTGTCAGTCAGAAGATGTGATAATCATGTGCTAGTTATGTTTTCCTTGGATACTTATATTTTCCTTGGAAATTAGTAAATCATCACTTCTGGTTCATAGATGAGTTTTCATGAGCCTAGTGGGGATGAAGCCTTCTCCTGAGCAGTAGATCAGTTATTAGTTTTCTCACCAAATAAAATTTCTGTGCATATAAGGCTGAGGGAGAAAGTTGTTACAAAGATCACATAAACAAAGGTTAGAATATAGAAAAAAGGTGTAAAAGATCAAATTATACAATGATTATAAGAATATAGCTGTATAACTGTATGAGAACAATTCCATAAATTTACTAAAACTTCTAAAACATTCACCAAATGTTTGTGCTACTATAAATTAAGGGAACATAAGGAAATATGATCTGGTAATGCAAATTAGAGGAACATAAGGATATCAATTAAAAATTAGAAGGCTAAGAAATCATTTCCAGGTGTCTCAGAACTATTGGGAAAGCTAAATAGCCATGATATAGACACGCACAATGGTACTTGCTAGTGAGATCCATTTAAAGAATGGTTTAAATCAGTTATAAAATGTTTCCATTTTTGAAGTTGAACACTAATTTATCAACAGGAATCTACACATAACGAGAAGACATTATCATTAAAAGATGACATGGGCCTGGCTGGTGTAGCTCAGTGGATTGAGCACGGGCCTGTGAACCAGACAATCGCAGTTCGATTCCCAGTCAGGGCACATACCCGGGTTGCAGGCCAGTTCCCTGCAGGCCAGTTCCCAGCAGGGGATGCATGAAAGGCAACCATACATTGATGTTTCTCTCCCTCTCTCCTTCCCTTCCCCTCTAAAAATAAATAAATAAAATCTAAAAAAAAAAGATTTAAAAAAAAAAAGATGACATGGGGTTATATAATATAAGGAATGTTTGAAAAGGAAGAAAAATAAAGGAAGATTAAAGAATACAAATAGAAGCATATAGTTGTGCTGACACTGTTGTATACATGTAAAGTGCGTACCAATAATAATGAATAAGATATCTGACTGATATTTGTTGAACTTTTATTTATTACAGGCTCTGTAGTGGCTGTTTTATGTTATATATCTTATTTAATCTTTGAGTCAAGTGTTAATATTAGCTCCATTTTATAAACAAGGAAATGGAAGCTTAGAAGTGATATAATTTCATGAATAATAACAAGGGGGGGTGTAAACAGGAGAGGGAGGTGAGAAGGCTTGGGTGTTGGGGAGGGGTGGGGGAAAAAGGCAGAAAACTGTACTTGAACAACAATAAAAAAGTGTTAAAAAAGGTGATGTCATTTGGCCAAAAATACATCACTATAAATGGAGCTGTTATTTGAACCAAGTCTCTAATTGAAGATCTTAACATTACATTTTATTACCCAAAAGAGTAATAAAGTATACAGAAAAATATATCAGCATTTGTGTTTTATGGGGCAATATATCAAAATCATTTTTATGCAAGAGTCTTTACTTAGAAGACAGACTGACTAGATTTTGAGCAATACTTTGAAAGATGGAAGCTATGCAATTTACTAGATAAAAGAAACAGAATTTTCTTTGTTTTGTGGAGTACTGGCAATTTATCAAGTCCTTTCAAGGAAAAGCAAAATTTAGGGAATAAATTGTACCAGATAATTTTGAGTCCTGTTTTTGTCCTTGAAAATTATTCATAGAAAGCCATCAAGACAGTATAGAAGAAAACACAATCAAAAGTTTATGGTGCTTTCTTACAATTCTATAGTGCTTCATAGTTTTGTATGTATTTTAATATAGACTTTATAAGTAGTTTCTGTTGAAGTAAGTAGCTTGGATATATTATTTCCATTAAATTATGAGGACACTGATGTTCTGAGAGATTAAAGGACTTGCCTTAGATGATACAGCCAGTAAGAGACAGACCCAGGGCTAGTGCTCATGTAAGAATTCTCTTGTAAAAGTACTGAATTGCTGAGTCATTACTTCCATGAGTCCACAATTTAGCACAGGAAAAGAAGGTTGGACTTAGATGTGAAATCAGTCAGGCAAAATGATTATATCTGAGAATATAAATTAGATAATAGGGCCAATTGAGAGGACTTGCAGAAATGCAATTTCTTCCTAGTGACTTAGATTCAGATAATGGATTCATTTTATGATTGCTACTCACTTTATTTCCCTATATTTTTTTAATACAAGGGTATTTTTCTCAGCATCATTTTGCTCACAGCCCACTGGAGGCTATCTATGGAGTGAGTTATAGACACAACTGTACTCTATCTTATTAGGAACACTGTTAAAATATAGTGCTCTAGAATTGTGTAGTCAGTAAGATCATGGCTTATTGAAACCCAACTGCATCACAAAGTATTCCTGGGCAACTTATACAACCTCTCTAAGCCTCACTTTCCTCATAAGTAGCACAAGTTTAATCCATTAACATGAATTTGCTATGAGGATTACATACCATGATGTATGTGGAGTGCTTAGCTCAAGAACTAGTATAAAGAAGTACTCAGTAAATGGTAACTGTTATTTCTGTTACTAGAACACAAATACCATCCATAGGAGTGTAAGTGAAATTTCTAACATGGCACATAAAAGTTTCACTGAGTTTTGGGAGCTCTAAGATATTTTTAGAATCTTCCTTACTGAAATATATATTTAGTATATAGATATCCCACAGGCAAATCAAATTCAACATTTCCAAAACTGAACTTATTTTTTCTCTGAACCTGCTACTCATCTTTCACTAATGAAAGAAGGTGAAGGGATTAGCCAAAGAACATATATGCATAACCTATAGACACAGACCAATGTGGTAATGGTCTGAGGGAAGGTACCAAGGGATGGGTAGAGGGGAGAAAGTTGGGGAAATGGGGACATCTGTCATAATGTAAACAATAAAAATAAAGTTAAAAAAAGAAATAGATGGAGCAACCATTAACCTGATTGTTCAAATCAGGTACCAGGTTATAGCAAATTATCCTTCATTTCTTTTCACTAACAATGTTGATTATGAATAGACTCTACATCCAAAATGTTGATAGAATCCAAACTGTCTTCATGCTCTCATCTTGGCTGAAGCATCCACCATTTCTGGCTTAGACCACAGAAATATTCTTCAGCTGATCCTATTGCATCTAGTCTTATTTTCCACCTAACTGTTCTTCACACTGCTTTCAAAGCCATTTTTCTAAAAATAAAAATTTGATGTCATTCTCTTCCTCTTAAAATCTTTAAATCCTCCCTTATAGTCAGATGAATAAAAATTTAGCGTCTTAGCCCAGAATACAGACACTTTTCTGATCAGGCCTCTAATTTCTCTCTCTTCTTGGCCTCTTTCTCTCTCACTGCATTTCATCTTTCTGGCAAATTCATCCTGATCCTCCAAGATCAGAATGCCCAAGAGTCTCACCTTCATAGAAATCTTGTCGGGCTGGCTCAGTGTTCCCTCCATACCCTCATCTCTTTGTGCCTGCATTCCTCTTCAGTAGAACTGAATACATGGGTTCTACAACACATTGTGTCTACATTTAACCTCTGCTAGTAGATGTAAGTGACCTGAGGGTGAAGGTTTCCACCTGTTTATATTCACTTATTAATATCTGGCACTTACTAAATATTCAGTAATATATGTTCAATAAGTTTATTAGTTTTTAGGAATCTTTTACTAAATAGCTGCTGCTTTTAGACTAGCTAGATTAATGCAACTGTTTTAAGATTAGTGTCCAGTGACATTCTTAATAGCTTTATTAGAGTATATTTAGCATATAGTAATTAACATAAAAAGTGTAACATTTGAAAAATGTTGACATAGGTATACACCCCTGGGACAGTCATTACAACCAAAGTACTGAATGTAGCCATTGCCCTCAAAACTTTCCTTGTAGCCCTTTGTAATCCATCCATTCCACTTCTAAACCCCTTCCACCATTAGCCAATCACCGATATGATTATTGTCACTCTAGATTGAATTGTATTTTTTAGAATTATATATAAATAAATGAAATTGTACAATATGTACTTTTTTTGTCTTTTATCCTCCCATGGAGCATAAATGTTTTGGGATTCATTCATATTTGTTATGTGTATAATTAAAACCATTAGTTCTTTCTGTTTTATTGCTGAATTTTCCATTCACCCACAATTTGTTTATTCATTCTTCTATTTTTAGAGGGGCCTTCTAATTTCTATTTGAGTTTTTCTCAAATAGGCTTTATTGCTTTAGAGTAGTTTTAGGTTCACAGCAAAATTGAGGGGGAGGTACAGAGATTTCCAATATTCACACCCTTTGCTCCCCCCTCTACCCAGGCACAATTCCTCCATTATCAACACCCCACCAGAGTACATTTGTTATAATAGATGAACCTACACTGACACAGCATTATCACCTAAATCCAGAGCCTACCTTAGGTTCATTGTTGGTTTTGTACATTTCACAGGTTTGGGCAAATATGTAATGACATGTATCCACCATTATAGTATCATACAGAACAGTTTCACTGCCCTAAAAATCCTCTGTGCTCCACCTATTCATTCCTCTTATTTTAGTTTTAATTTAATCTCTATTGTAGTTTTTCATTACCACTTAGTTCATTTATTCCCCCTCCCCCCAACAGTCATCACACTGTTGTCCATGTCCATGAGTCCTTTTTTTCCTTTTTATTCTTCTACTGATGGACATTTTGGTTATGTCCTTTTTAAATTTGTTTGTTTATTTTTATTTGCTATTACAAAAAAGTAGATTTAAATATTTGTAACTCTTTGTGTGAACATATACTTTCACTTTTCTTTATTCAATGCCTAGGAATAGAATGATTGGATCACATAATAGTTGTGAGTTTAATGTTTTAAGAAATTACCAAACTCTTCCCAGTGGTTGTGCCATTTACCATTTAACAGAAACATCAGCAGTATAGGAGAGTTCTGATTCTTCTACACTCTAGCTGACTCTTGCCATGGTGAAATTTTAAATCTTAGACCTTCTAAAAGCTCTGTAGAAGTATCATATTAAGATTTTAATTTGCATTTCCCTAATGAGTAATGATGTTGAGCATGTTTTCATTGTTCTTATATACCAAAAATTAATGTAGTTGTATAAATATTTTCCCACCTTTAAAATTGAATTGATTTCTTATTATTGAGTTTTGAGAATTCTTTGTATATTCTGGATACAAGTCCTTTATCAAATAGGTGATTTTTAATTTACCAGAATATCTTTTAATTATCCAAATACTGTCTTTCAAAGTACAGGATTCCTTAACTTTTGATGAAGTCTAACTTATCAGCATATTTCTTTTATGTATTATGCTTTTGGTTTTATACTAGGAAGTATTTGTCTAGCCTAGGATTAGGAAGTTATTATTTTATGCTTTTTTGTAATTTAGGTTTTATTATTTTAGGTTTTGTACTGTGGTCTATGATACATCTTTTAAATTAATTTTTGGATATGGTACAAGGTATGGATCAAATAATTTTTATATGGATAGTCAATATTTCCGATACAATTTGTTGAAAATATTATTCTTACTTTACTCAATTATTGTTTCATCCTTTTAAAAAAATGAACAGTACTTCTTGAATGTTCAAATGATTTTGTGTTTCTGGAATAAATTCTACTTGCTTATGATGTAAATAGTTTTATAAGTTAAAAGCCAATTTGCTAACATTTTTGTTAAGCCCTTTTTGTATCTATGTCTGTGAAGGGAATTGGCCTAGAGTTAAATTCTTAGGGAAGTATTTAATGACAAAGAAACTATCTGTTTAAAAACATAATAATTTCTTAAATTTTCCAATTACAGTTGACATATAATATACTATTGGCTTCAGGTGTACAGTATGGTTATTAGATATTTATGTATCTTACAAAGTGATCACACCAATAAATCTATAACTCACCTGACACCGTACAAAGTTATTATAGTATAATTGACTTTATTCCTTATGCTGTACTTTATATCTTCATAACTATTTTGTAACAACCAATTTGTACTTCTTAATCCATTCACTTTTTCACCCATCTCTGTAATGCCCTCCCAACTCACAACCATCAGAATGTACTCAATATCTGAGTTTGTTTTTGTTTTATTTGTTTTGTTTTTTAGGTTCCACATATAAGTGAACTCGTATGGCAATTGTCTTTCTCTGTTTGACTTATTTCACTCAACATAATACCCTCTATGTAATCCATGTTGTTGCAGATGAAAAACTTCATTTTTTTATGGTCATGTCCTATTTCATTTTATATATGCATCACTTCTTCATCCATTCATCTATTGATGGCCACTTAGTTTACTGTGATACCTTGGCTATTATAAATAATGCTGCAGTGAACATAAGGATACATAATAGTCTTTCAAATTAGTGTTTTGGGTTTCTTCAGATAAGTACTCCAAAGTAGAATTGCAAAGCAGGGGTGTCTATCCCATGGCCCACTGGCCACATGAAGCCCAGGATGGCTATGAATGTGGCCCAACATAAAATCATAAATTTACTTAAAACATTATACTTTTTTTTGGTGTGTGTGTGTGTGTGTGTGTGTGTGTGTGTGTGTGTGTGTGTGTGTGATTATGTGTCAAAATGTATTTAATGTGTGGTTCAAAATAAGTCTTCTTCCAGTGTGCTGCAGAGACACCAAAAGTTTGGACACCCATCTTTTAAAGTCTATTTTGTCTGGTACAAGTATTGCTACTCTAGCTTTTTGTTTGTCTGTTTCTATTTTCATGAAACATCATTTTCTATCCCTTTCCTTTCAGTGTGTGAATGACTTTTTGATCTGAGTGAGTGTCTTATAGTTAGCATACATACAGATTTGTTTTCTTATCTGTTCAGCCACCCTGTCTTTGATTGGGGCATTTAATCCATTTATATTTAACATAATTGTTCATAGATATGTAGTTGTTGCCATTTTATTATTCTTATTATTTATTTTTTCCTGCTTCTTCTTATATCCCTTTAACATTTCTTATAATATTTATTTGGTGGTAATTAACTCCTTTAGCTTTTTCTTATCTGGGGAGCTCTTTATCTGTCCTTTGATTATAATTGATAGCTTTGCTGGGGAGAGTAATCTTGGTATAAAATCCCTGCTTTTTATCATTTTGAATATTTTGTACCATCCCTTCTGGCCTACAGAATTTCTGTTGACAAATCAGCTAACAGTCTTGTAGGTAACTAACTGCTTTTAGTTTGCTGCATTTAATATTCTCATTTTGTTTTTAGCATTTGACATTTAAATTATGATGTGTTTTGGTGTGGGCCTCTTTGGAGTCATCTTGTTTGTGGCTCTGTGCTTTCTGAGCATGTATATACATTTCCTTCATGAGGTTAAGGAAGTTTTTTGTCATTGTTTTTTCAAATGGATTTTTAGTTTCTTTCTCTCTCTCTTCTTGTTGTTCCTCTATGATGTAAACATTGGTAAGCTTGATCTTGTCTTAGAGGCCCCTTAAACTATTCTAATTTGTTTGGATTTTTTTCTTATTTCTGTTCTGATTGGGTGTTTTCTGTTGTCTTCCAAATCACTGATTCAATCCTCGGCTTCATTTAATGTACTATTTATTTCCTCTAATGATATTCTTTATTTCAATTATTGTACATTACACTTTAAGTGGTTCTTTCTCATGTTCTTATCTCTATTTTTATGTTTCTTATCTTTTTGTTGAAGTTTTCACTAAGATCATTGAGCATCTTTATAATTGGTGTTTTGAACTCTGCATCTCCTAGACTGCTTGTCTCCATTTTGTTTCATTTTTGTTTTTAAATAAAGTTTTGCTCTCTTTTTCATTTAGGACATGTTTCTTTGTTTCCTCATTGGCTGTCTCCTGTGTTTCTTTGTGTGTGTGTGTGTTATGTAGGGCTGATAAGTCCCCTGATCTTGGTAGAGTGGCCATATGTAGTAGGTGTCTTACGGAGCCTAATGGTGCAGTCTCTCTGGTCACTTGAGCCAGGTGCTCCAGTTGTGTCTTTTGTGTAAGTTGTATGTAACTTCCTGTTGGAGTTGAGACTTGATTGCTCTGTGGCAGAAGTGACACACAGGCTGATTGAGTGTGAGAACTATGACTACAGTGGAGCAGCTCCTGTGCAGCATCTGACCTTACAGAGCAGAATTTGTTTTAGTGGGGCTCTGCTATGTGCCAAATCTGCCCTTTGAATATGTCATTTGTGGTGGTGGTTGGGCAATGCTCTGGTGTGGTCTGAAGCTGGTCACTGGGTATGTTGTTTTGGGGGTCATCTTGGAGGGGTCCTCTGCCTGGAGTCACCTGTTATTAGCTACAAAGTGATCTGCAGGTGGTTTCCACTTTTTGTGGGCTTGGATATACCTGGTAGAGGCTGAGATGAGAACTGAGACTGGCTACATCTAGTGCCAGCTTTAGGGTTGATTAGTAAGAGACATGGGCCATGCTGAGTGCACATGCTGTTTGTTTCAGTTTGTGAACCTTTGAGAGATATTAGGAGTTTGTAGCATGATCCAAGACAGGCTGTAAGTACAGAAGAGCCACTGGAAGTGGCTTGGATGAGCTTGCAAGTTAGGTGGGGTGGGGTTTCAGGGAATCACCAGGGTAGGATGAACATTGTTAGCCAGTTGATGGAGACTCAAGATGTGGCACCTGCCAGCAGGCTTTGTGAGGTGAGGGCTCAGTAAAGAAATAATAGTCTCTATCAGAACTTCTATGAGAAAGCTACCTATCTAGCCCTCACCCTTGAAGCCTGACAATTGAGTTCCTTCCCTTATGCTTGGTACCTTTTAAGCTGCTGTTGTTCCAGTGCTGGGACTCAGAACAAGTGAGTCTGTCAACAAAGTCTGCACATAGACCCTTTAAGAGGAATTCCCAGGACTTCAATAGCCATGTCTCCCTCCGCCAGAATCCCTACTGGTATTCACAACCACAGTTATAGGGAATTCTCTACTTGCACTGGAGCCCTGGGCTGGTGAGTCTGGTTTGGGCCCAGGAATCCTTTCTTCTTAGCACAGAACCTCATCAGCCCTTATATCCCTTCCAATTCTTATTTGTTATGTGTAAGTGTGGGGCAGCCCATTTTGAGTCTCTGCTTCTCCTACCAGTTTTGACTTGGCTTATTCTGTATATCTTAGTTATAAGACTTCTGTTTAGCTAGACTTCAGGCAGTTCTCAATGATGGTTGTTCTGGTTGTTAATAGTGATGTTGGCATGGTCATGGGAGGAGGCAGGTATAGCATTTACCCACTCTTTCATCTTGACCAGAACCCACATATATGCTATCCTGAGTAGATACAGCACTAGTTAGAATATCTATTTCTTCTTCATTGAGCTTTGATTATTTCTATCTTCTATGGAATTTTGTCAATGTTATCTACATTGTCTGATTAACTGTCACAAAGTTGTTTACAGTATTCTCTGGTTATCCTTTAAATATCTATAGACTCAGTAGTCACAACACCCTTTTTATTCCTGATATTGGTTATTTATGTGCTTTCTCTCTTCACTGACCAGCATAGCAGATTTTTCTTAATTTTATTGATTTTCTGAGAGAACCAGCTTTTGGTTTAATTGATTTTATTGAGGTGAATAAAGTTAATAAAATAACTTTATTTTATTTTTAGTTGGTTGATAAAATAATGCAAGATTCAAGTGTACAACTCTATAACACATCATCTGCATACTGTGTTGTAAGCTCACCACTGAAAGCCAAGTCTCTTTCTCTCACCCTTTATGTCCCTCTTTGCCCACTTCTAACTCCTCTAACCCCCTTTTCCCTCTGGCAATCACTATACTATTGTCTGTCTGTGTGCATTTTGCTTAATGTCTTCACCTTTTTTTCCAACCCCCACAACATTCTCCCCTCTGGCAGCTGTCAGTCTGTTGTCTGTATCCACAAGTCTGTCTCCACTTTGTTAGTTGATTTTGTTCATTAGAGTCTACATATAAGTGAAGTCATATGGTATATGTCTTTCTCTGACTGTCTTATTTCAGTTAGCATAATACTCTCTAGGTCTATCAGTGCTATCACAAAAAGTAAGACTGACTTTGTTTTTAAGGCTAAGTAGTATTTCATTCAGTAAATGTACCAATCCTTTTTATCCACTCATCTACTGATGAGCGTTTGGACTGCTTCCAGGGTTTTGGGTTTCTTTGTATAAATTCAGAGAAGTGGACTCACTGGGTCATAAAGCAGTTCCAATTTTTTTAAAAAAATTTATTTAGTTATTTTTCAAGTACAGTTTTCTGTTTATGTCTCCATTCCAGCCCACCCCTCCCCCATGCACCCCACCTCCCTCCCATTTCTACCTCCCTTAGTTATTGTTCCTGTGTCCTTTATACTTGTTCCTATAAGTCCCTCCCATTTTTCTCCTTAAATTCCCTCCCCTCTCCCCTCTGGTCGCTGTCCCCCTGTTCTCTATTTCAGTGTATTTGTTTTTATTTTAACATTTTGAGGAAACTCCATACTATTTTTCACAATGGATACACCAATACTCATTGCAACTAACAGTGCACGAGAGTTCCCTTTTTCCCCCACATCTGTGCTAAAACGTTGGTTGATTTTGAATTATGGTAGCCATTCTGACATGTGTGAGTTAATACCTTATAGCTTTAATTTGAATTTTTCTAATGACTGGTGACATTGAGTATCTTTTCATGGCTATTGGCCATCAGTATGCACTTTTTGGAGAAGCATATATTCAGGTCCTTTGCCCCTTTTTAATTGGATTGTTTGTTTTCTTGGTTTGGGATTGTACAAATTCTTCATAAATTCTGGATATTAAATTTTTATCAGATGTATAATTTGAGAATATGTTCTTCCAATCAAAAGTTGTCTTGTCATTTTGTTGATGGTTTACTTTGTGTGTAAAAGCTTTTTAGTTTGATGTAGTCCAATTTGTTTCTTTTTCTTTTGTTTTCCTTGCCAGAAGAAATACGTCAGGAAAGATATTGCTATGAGATGAGTCTGAGATTTTACTGCCTATGTTTTCTTCTTGGATTTTTATGGTTTTGATTCTAACATTCAAGTTCTTAAGCCATCTTGAGTTTGTCCTTCTATATGGTGTAAGGAGATGGTCTAGATTTATTATTTGCATAACCTGTCCAATTTTTGCAATACCTTTTATTGAATATACTGTCTTTACCCTACTGCATGTTCTTGCCTCTTTTGTCAAACATCAATTGACTAAAGAGTAATAGGTTTATTTATGAACTCTCTAGTCTGTACATTATTCTCTATGTCCGTTTTTATCTCAGTACCATGCTGTTTTGATTACTATGTCCTCATAATATATTTTAATATCAGGTAGTGTTATTCTTCCAACTTTATTTTTTCTTGATATTACTGAGGTTATTTGGGGTCTTTTGTGGCTCCATATAAATTTTTGGAATATTTGTTATAAATCTGTGAGATATTCCATTGGTATTTTACTATGGATTATACTGAATCTATAGCTTTGAGTAGTATAGACATTTTAATAATGTTAATTCTTCCTATCCATGAACACATATATGCTTCCAGTTCTTATCTGTATCTTCTTCAATTTCTTCCTTCAGTGTCATAATTTTCCAAATGTAGGAGGTATTTTATGTGCTTGGTGAAATTTATTTCTAGTTACTTTATTATTATTTTTTGTGATTGTAAATGTGCTTGTTTCTTAGTTTCTCTTTCTGATAGTCCATTATTAGTGAATAAAAATGATATCAATTTCTGAATATGAAGTTTTCATTCTGTTACTTTACTGAATCCATTCACCAGTTCTAATAGCTTTTTAATATTGTGTATTGATCATGCTATTATAGTTGTTCCAATATTTCCCCCTTTGTCTACTTCCACCTGGTACCCCCTATTACCTCAGGCAATCTTCCTCCTTAGTTCATGTCCATGAGTTATGCATATAAATTCCTTGGCTACCCAATTTTCAATATTTGTTCTTAACATCCTGCTGCCTATTTTATACCTACCAATTTGTAATTCTTAATCACTGTACTTTACCCCATTGTCTTCCTTCCCACTACCAACTAATAACCTTCCAAATGATTTCCATATCTCTGATTCTGTTCCTGTTCTGCTTGTTCACATATTGTTTTTTAGATTCAATTGTTTATAGTTGTGAGTTTATTGCTATTTTAATGTTCATAGTTTTTATCTTCTTTCTCTTAAATAAGTCCCTTTAACATTTCATGCAATAATGGCTTGGTGATGATAAACTCCTTTAGCTTTACCTTGTTTAGGAAGCACTTTATCTGACCTTCAATTCTAAATGATACCTTTGCTGGATAGAGTAATCTAGGCTGTAGTTCCTTGTTTTTCACCATTTTGAATACTTTTTGTTAGTCCCTTCTTGCCTGAAAAGTTTCTTTTGAGAAATCTGAAAGTCTTATAAGAACTCCTTTGTATGTGACCACCTGCTTTTCTCTTGCTGCTTTTAAGATTCTTTCCTTATCTTTAACTTTTGTCATTTTGATTATGATGTGTCTTAGTGTGATCCTCCTTATGTCCATCTTGTTTGGGACTCTCTATGCTTACTGGACTTTTAGGTCTATTTCCTTCACCAAATTAGAAAAGCTTTCTTTTATTATATTTTTCAAAAACTGTCAATTTGTTTTGCTCTTCCTCTTTTCATTCTGCTACCCCTATGATTTGAATGTTGGTACATTTGAAGTTGTCCCTGAGGCTACTTTGCCTATCCTTGTTTTTTTTTGGACTCTTTTTTCTTCTTGGATTTAATTATTTTTCCTCCTTATGTTCAAAATCATTCAGTTCTCAGCTTCATCCACTCCACTGTTGTTTCCCTGTACACTTTTCTTTTTTCACTTATTGTAACCTACATTTTTGCCTGTATTTTTTAAATTTTATTTAGTTATTTTTCAAGTACAGTTTTTTGTCTATTTCTCCCATCCCAGCCCCCCCCTGCCCTGTGTTCCCCACCTCCCTCCCATTTCCTCCCCCCTGGTCCTCATCCCTGTGTCCTTCATACTTGTTCCTCCAAATGCCTCCCCTTTTCCCCCCTTAAATTCCCTTCCCTCTTCCCTCTGGTCACTGCCCACTTGTTTTCTATTTCGGTGTCTTTGTTTTTATTCTGTTTGCTTGTTTGTTTTGTTGTTTAGCTTCCTGTTAAAGGTGAGATTATATGGTATTTGTCTTTCAACACCTGGCTTATTTCACTCAGCATAATACTTTTCAGCTCCATCCATGTTGCTGCAAAGGGTAGTAGCTCCTTCTTTCTCTCTGCTGCATAGAATTCCATTGTGAATATGTACCATAATTTTTTTTATCCATTCCTTTACTGATGGGCACCTAGGTTGCTTCCAACTCTTGGCTATTGTAAATTGTGCTGCTATGAACATTGTGGTGCATAGGTTCTTTGAAATTGATGCATCTCACAGAAAGAACTGGAAAGGGAAAAGAGGCTCAGAAAGAACGAAGAGGGATTTGCCTGTATTTTTTATGCCATTGAAGTACCCAGTGAGTTTCTTGACCATCCTAATGACCATTGTTTTGAACTCTGCATCTGATAGATTGATTCTCTCTATTTTGTTTAATCCTTTTTTTGGAGTTTTGTTCTGTTCTTTCATTTGGGCCATATTTCTTTGTCTCCTGAATTTGGCAGCATCCCAGCATTTGTTTCTATGTATTAGGTAGAGATGCTTTGATTCCCTTTCTTAGTAACATGGCCTATTGTAGAAAGTGAACTTATAGGTTAGATGAGGCAAAGTCTTAGGTGATCACTGGGGCAGAGCAACCTGTGTAAACCAGGTTGCTGGAGTGTCTGATATGTTGTTATTGTTAGCCCTCCCCTCACAAATTTCTAGTAGTTTTTTTCTTTTATTTTTTTTTGTGGAGTCTTAAGAGTTTTCTATATCCAGTATCATGTCATTAATAATATGATTGCCCACATGGAAACATTTCAGGGAATCCACAAAATATCCAAACTAATAAAAAATATAACAAGTTTGCTGAATATAAAATTACCATTCTAAAGCAGTGGTGTTCCTGGAAACAAAAAATAGCTAAAAAAAAAAATATATATATATATATATATATAGTTAAAGATGAATTAGACGATAGCAATTATAACTCTCAATTACAGAGAAAAAATCTAACAAAACTGTATGGAGAAAAATTTAAAACATTAAATGGGATAAAATTATACTTTCTTAAATTGTGAGGTATGCCACATTCATATATGATTTAGCATGAAGCTTGACTTAACTGAATGTGAATAATATTGAAGAATATGAGTAAGATGGGACTGGTGATCTAGAGTTATAAAGACAAAGGAAAACAGTGATATATTGTTCTAGGCAGATATAAATAAGCCAAAACAATAGAATAAAAAGCCTAGAGGAAGACTGACATATTTATAGAAACTTACTGTGTGACAAAGATGGCAATACAAACTTTGAAAAAAAATCTGAACAATCCTTAAGCCATTAGGAGGAAAACAATAAATATGTAGTTCAATGTTTTTTTACCAGATTCCAAAATAATATGTGAGAGAAAATTTATAATAAGATATCACAATTTATATTGTGATATAAAAGATATCACAATGTGAAGGTGTTACAGATGGGGAGAAAATATTTTCATTTTATATAAAATGATAACATTGCTGCAGAGAATATATGAAGCACCCCTACAAATTACGAAAGAAATGACCCAATGGAAATATGTACAATAAATATGAAAATACATTTCACAGGAAAGGAAGCACAAAGGTCAATAAACACTAAAATGTCTCGCTCTACTAATTGTCAGGATACTGTAACATAAAATAAATATTATATATCATTTCATACCCACAAAATTGGAAAAAGTTTAGTAATGCCACATTTGACAATGATGTGAGGAAATGGGTATTGAGAGAGCATCAGTAAATAAATGTGGTGACAGTGATTTTAACATGCTTAGAACTTAAAATTTAAAAAATTCACTTCCCACTCTCTCCAAAGAGGATCTTTTTCAACTATGTGAAAGAATGAAATTGACATAACAGTTTTCTAACAGCAAAACTGTGAAAACAAAGTTGCAGGTTTGATCTTTGGACAGAACACATTCTTAGGTTGTGGGTTCCATACCTTGTTGGGGTCCATATGGGAGGCAACTGATCAATGTTTCTCTCTCTCTTCCTCCCTTTCTCTCTCTCTAAATATCAACAAACATATCCTTGGGTGAGGATTAGAAAAAGTAAAAACTTCTCTGTTTCTCAAAAAGGAGATGACTATTCAAAAATTTACTTTAATTATAAAGTGGAATAATATATACATCATGCAAAAGAATGAACTAGATCCACATCACCATGGTGGAAAATTATTATATACAGAAAGTACTAATAGTAAACTAGAAATTTAAAATACAGTTATTTATGTTGTCTATAGAGAAATGTACATTTGGTAAAAATTATCAAAATATACATTAAAATCTTACATACTACAGATAAATGATTCTGTGTGAGGAGAATCAAAGAATAGAAGAGTGGGTCTTAAATGGTAAAGTTTTATTTATTAATTAAAATAATGACCTCAGGGAAATGTTACAAAATATAAGCATTTACAATCAGGTAGTGAGAATCTGATGGAATCTTTCACAATGTGTTTAAAAATTATAAATTTATATAGAGCCTAGGCCAAAAACAGGAGTTATAATTTTAGCACTTTCTAAAATTTAGAAAAGAACTAATTTTTTTCTGAAGCTCCTTTCTATGAATAGGGTCCTGGTTATTCTAATAAGTTAGAATAAGTTATTAGGTAATTTACAATCATCAGTAAATTAAATCATCAGTGACATATATTATTATATAGTATATATAATAATATACAACAATGTGTAGCATAAGTTTTTACACAAATTAATATTCTATAAATATTTTGGATAATAATTTTGGTGATTCTGATTATAATAATCAAAGATTGATAACTTGGAATTGCTATTTCATATTTCTTTGGCAATGTAGGGCTTGTAGATAACCCATTTTGAAATAAAATAATATATTTGGGCTGAATCAGATACCTTTCCAATTTCTAATGAATGTGAGTTGAATGAACTGGCTATGTAAATGTGGAAACTCAAGTGCCATGCTGGTAGCCCAGAATACAGACCATTTAATGCTACAAAGGACTCTGAGTTCTTGTGATGATGGTTATTTCAGAAATCTTTAGATGTGTTTCCCAGACCTAACTTTGTTATATACACATGGCTAAAAGTCAAAGACAAGTTATTACTTCACCATATCTCATATAAATTCTCCATATTTTGACTATTTTCCTTCAAAAGAATTAATATCAATTTTAATGTTTTAATTGCAAAAGAGAACTAAGAAAACCACAGCTCGATTATCCCTTTCACCAATCCAACCCATACTCTGGAATGGCAGTCAACTCAAAGATCTATTTTGCAAGTTAACATTTTTCCTCTTTAAATGCTCATGTACAGTGTATAGAACATTTTTCTATCATGGAATTTGCAATGATGTAAAGAATTGAGAAGGTTTCCAAAATAAGTAGGTTTCAAAAAGTCAACAAATGTGGACAATTCATACACTTTGGGAATAGATGCTTATTTGTTCATTTACCCAAATAGCATATCTGTGGAACAAAGATTTATTAAAGAATGAATGAGATATAAACATAATTTTCTGCATATTGGAAGAGGGTTTTGTAAAATAGCACAAAGGACAAGAATTTGGTGACTACGCATATAAAGGCTGTGCTGCTGATGAAAATCAATCATGAGAGAACACAGTATTTATAAATACTTGATAACAAAGATGGAACTGCAGCAACTGCCCTGTGATAATTAAGTGAACGGATTATCAGGCACAACATAATGAATGCATTGTTTCCAATCAGCTTTTATAAATAAACAATGATAGATCCATCATCCAAAATTAGCAAAAAATCACAGTGCAATGATGATTTAATTAAAATAGGCAGGGTAAATAAATTAATCAAAAATGAATGCCATACAAAAATAATATGCTCGAAAAGTGTTATGAAACAAGAATCTTGAAGTAGAATATGTATAAAAAGCCAATACTGCTTCTGAAGGCAGTAAGACTATGATGTTTTTACCCTTATGGCAAAAAATTTAACATTTAATTTTGAATGAAAACATTTTCTGTATTATTAGAAAAAATTTAACTTGGATTAACAGTGGCACAAATATACAGCAGACTGTATTTTAGAGAGATTTTTTTACCATATGTTATATGAATTATTTATATAAAAGTGTTCACTGAGTTGGTTTTCTAATATGGCCAAACTATGCTGATGCATTTTGGAAAAATAACAATTATTAAATCATAAGGAGTTTTTATAGACACGTAATAGAACTGATTTATGATATATAACTCTAGAATTCTAAACATTCACAATTTCAGTGTTTTCACAATTTATATATCATTTGGGGAACAATATTCCTTTTATCTTTTATTGAAATTTCACTTTTGTTTTAAAAAATATAGTACTTTTGGCTTTAGGACTTTAGAATGTGGTATAAATTTCAATCTTCAACAGCAACTTAAAAATTATATAAAGCATAAACTTATTTTAAAGTTTTTTGTTAGAAAAATATATTTTTTAAGTTTTGAACCAGACTTATGGTTTAGGTTATTACAAAACCCAACATTTGATTATAAAACATTTTAAGTGTATATGTAATACTTTCAATAATAATTTAACATAAAACTAAAATAAAACAATCTTTTATCTTAATAATGATGTGCTCTTGGTAAATTCTGTGTTACTTCTAAAGTAATGGCAAGATGTGAATAATCATAAATATGGGATTCCAAACAAAAATTACAGGTCAAATTTGGTCCAGAGATTAAAATTTGGTATGCATATGAAGTAATTTTGAGCAGGGAACATATGAGACATTTTAGAAGGTTGACCATTATTCTTTAAACAATAAAAATTCAAATATGAATGTTTTGTCTTTAGAGGTTGTTTTGTGTTGCTTTTATTGAGATTTGACACAATTTTTTAAAAGACATATAAATAGAGAAAACTGGGAAGCAGGTTTGCTTAAAATAATCACTAGCAATCAACAAGCTTACTTTCAGAGAACTGTCTCTTCTTAGAGACTCCTCCCTTTGAAGTTGATACTTGCTCTTTGCAGATATTCAGGGCATGAGAACAAAATCTGGTATGAGAACTGGAAGATAAATGACTAGCTAAAAGAAATAACTTTTAGAGAGTTGGTATACATAAAAGAAGATAGAGTTTCTAGGCTCTGATGAAATTACATTTCAAATGGATAGAGAAATATATAGATAAGAAGAACTAAAGAAGTAGAGTTTGCTTAGTGTGTCTCAGAAAGTCAGTTTCCACATCCAGTGCAGACAGTGATGTTCTTTCATTTTACTTCTCCTGCTCTGAGCTACATATTGCTCTTCTGTGAATCTGAAGATACTACTACATGGACTGTCATCTTACATTTCTTCCTCCTCTCCACTAGACACGCATCATTATGCTTTGTCCTAATTCTGTAATCTTGACTTGTACCTTTATTTTTTAAGGCATTCATTTTCTACCCATTCTCTCCTCTGTTTCTGGCTGTGTTTTCTTCACATTTAATCTGCTAGTTTGGAAAACAGACATTTTAAAATTTAGCAATATTTATCAAGTAACAAACATTTAAAATAATTGCCCTACAATAACACAAGCCTCTTTCTCTATGTTTGTGTATATATATGTATACACAGATGCATATATGTATATATGTGTATATGTACATACACATTTGTCTATATATGTAGAGAGATGGATTACATATATCAATCAATAGATATATTAATCAGTAGATAGATGATTAGATATATGTTCATGTGTGTATGCATATTGTAAGCTCAATCTGTTGGAAATTATAGACATTGCACTATCTTTCCCATAAATATTTTGAGATAGTTTATGAGAATAATGACATTTTCCGATATAACTATATCATTACTATACCTAATAAAGTTAGTGTTAATTTACTGATATTTAAGACACTGTATCTGCCTTCTCTTTCTTCTGTATCTATTAATGTCTTTCTGATTATTTGAAACTTTTTTACACTTTCCTTCTTCATTCTAAGAATATTTTGCAAATGCAGTGTATCTTGTTTCAATTTTATTCAGTAATATTTCTATTCTTCGATTGCCTCCAGTGGATAATTTAATTCTGCCTTTGAAAAATTGTCTTTATGTGTTATCCTGTTTCCTATCTCATTTAGTAGTATTTCATCTCACATATTACTCTGTTTTTCCACTCACCTTAGTAATATTTAGAATCATCCTGACCTGTTCCTAGGATTTCATGTTCTTTTTTTTCCTTATGGCCATATTTAATTGCATCATGTTGATTACATTCAAATAGTATCATAAACTCTAGCCCTACATTTCATTATGCTTTTAAGATGCATTTTATCTGTTTAAAAATGAAAGATGGTACCTTTTTTTTTTTCTTCGCTTATGGTAAAGGATGAATTACTTTGGTACCTGAATTCTTATTGGCTTCAGAACTTGTCAAACCTGACACTCATTACATTTAGATGAGAAAATATATTTCAGCACTTGGCATTTGCTTGCCATTTGTCGCACTTGCTAGAACTTGTATGAGTCACACCAACCTGCAAGAGAAAGTATTTCATTAATCACCACTTGCTCACCACTCACTGGAACAAATTAATGATGAATACTAAAGTATCCTGTATGCATTTTTTCTGACTACCCTCACCTTAAAAAGGATAAATATACTTATATCCAACAGTGAGATTTTTGGATTGTCATATCTTGCTCAATACCCATTTATTTAATCATGACATTTTTATTTGCATTTGGAAGAGGGACTGCAGTTTACAGCTATTATTCCAATATTTGGTTTCTAGAAAAAAATTCTAGCATGTTTCTGATACACTGATTTGGAAACTTACTGCCTGGTTCAGTGACGTTGATGTAATTTAATGATAAAAAACCAACAAATTATCTAATACTACTGACAAGTGTCTTATTCCAGAATTTTGCTTAATTTATCATACTTCAAATGCAGTCTGTTAAATGATTTTATCTATTTCCACAGTCTTTTCACTGCTTGTTCTATTGGGTTTTGTGGGACTAAAAATAAATGGTGTATGTGGAGGCAAGTTTTTTTATTCTGGCTGCCTCAGACAAAATAATATGCTATCATATGATACCATACAGTATCTAAAGTGATGAGACATAGAATGTGATGTGACACATTGTGATGCATCTCAACACACACAATACAATTAATAACCAAGCAGTTGAGGGATAGGTGTGTAGTTTTTTGATTGGTACAAACTCTTTATCTGAGTCTTAGGAAGAGGAGGAGTGGTGGGAAGAGAAATATTTTTCTAATTTTCATTAATAATATAAACATGAGTATTTTTTTATTGATTTATTTAGTTAAATTCCAATGATTCTGGTAATTCAATAATTTTAGTTAGTATTTAAAGTTGTGCTATATTCAACAATTAAAATAATTTTTGGAAGGGGAAGAACAATGTGCTCTATGAACAAGTAGCCAAAGCTACAATAAATTTAAAATGCATAACTACTTTTGGATTTGATGAATTTGACTATCAAGCTCAAGAAATTTGCATTTCCCCAACAAAACAAATAAGCAAGCAAAATATAATCAGAGACATTGAAATAAAAAACAAACTGACAGTGACCATAGGGGAAAAAGAGAGGGATTATGGTGGAAGAAAGGGGAAAGGTTGTCAGGTAACATGTTTGCAGGACACATGGCCAAAGCCAAAGGGGAGTATAGTCCAGGGTGGGAAGTGGGAATGGGTGGAGCAAGGGGGAGTTGGTAGGGGGGAAATGGAGACAACCGTACTTGAGGAACAATAAAAATAAAAAGAGATTTGCATTTCTCCACATTTGTCTTTCAAAAAGATTATTTTCTTAGTAAGTATCTCTTATTTGGTGAGTTGTATTACAAACTTTATCTCATATGATTATCACAATAATATTGCAGGGTAGGCATTATTATTGTTTTACTTTTTACAGAAAACTGAGCATCTGAAAATATTTTATCTCTTCCAAATTTTAAATCTGAAGTCCATGCTACTTTCTCAATAGTGATATTCCAAAAGGGGAAAATTTTAATTGATATATATTCATTTTCATAATGTACATAGGTAACAAATGTGGAAACATTATAAAGAATATAATTTTGAGAAAATATTTTTATTTATTGTCTGCAATACACTTATTCAGAAAGGACCAATTATATAAAAATATTGCTAATTGTTTGATACATTAAATTTTTCTAAAGAAATCTAAATATCTAGATATAGAAATATTATAAAACTTCTATACCTCATTATATGCAAATTAAATACACAGCAGAAGTTGTAATTTTTTAGAGACCTAGATTCTTCCAATTCTTTCAATATTTCTTTCTGAGTAAAGTATAACATTTAATCAATTATTGAATCCCCTCCCTAGAAAAATTTTTAGCAAAAATCTGACTTGAACTACTCAAACCTAAAGTGAATTTGCTTAAAATGCTTCATTGGAAATGTAATAAAATGGGATTTTTTTCATAGTTTATTTTTATTGTATTTTTAATTACCATCTCTCTCCCTTATACCTTTTCCTGACTCCACTCATCTCTCTTTCCCCTGAATACACCAAACTGTTGTCCATGTCCATGAGTTCTTTCTCTCTTTTGTTCGATTCCCTCCACTCTCCCAACCAGAGCTGTCAGTCTGCTCTGTATCTATGAGTCTGTCTCTATTTTGTTTTTTAGTTCAGTTTGTTCATTAGATTCCACATATGAGTAAAAATTGTATGGTATTTGTCTCTCTCTGAATGGCTAATTTCACTTGGCATAATGTTCTTCAGGTTCATGCTGTCACAAGGGGTAAGACTGCATAGCCAAATAGTATTCTATTATATGGATGTATCTCATTTTTTATCCACCTGTACTGATGACACTTAAGCTGCTTCCAAATCTTGGCTATTTTAAATAATGCTGCAGTGAACATAGGGATGCATATATTCTTTTGAACTACTGTTTTGAGCTTCTTTGGATAAATTCTCAGAAGTGGAATCACTGGATCATAAAGCAGTTCTCCTTTTAATTGTTTTAAAGATTTCACTTATTTATTTTTAGATGGGAGGAGAGGGAGAAAGAGAGGGAGAGAAATATCAATGTATGGTTTCCCTTGGCATGCCACCTACTGGGGACCTGGCCAGCAACCCAGGCAAGTGCCCTGACTGGAAATCAAACAAGCAACTCTTTGCTTTGCAGGCTGGCACTCAATTCACTGAGCCACATCAGCCAGGTTTATTTTTAATTTTTGATCTGTCTCCTACTGCTTTCCACATAGCTGCACCAATCTGCATTCCAACCAACAGTTAGGAAGAGCTTCCCTTTCTTCACAACCTCTCCAGCCTTCTTGTTTTTTGATTTATCAATGATAGCCATCCTGACAGGTGTGAAGTGACATCTCATTGTTGTTTTAATTTTCATATTTCTGATGATTAGTGATGTTGAGCATCTTTTCATGTGTTTAATGGCCATCTGTATGTCCTCTTTGGAGAAGTGTCTATTTGGGTCTTTTGATAATTTTTTAAATTGGATTGTTTGATTTTTTAGTGTTGACTTCTAAAAGTTCTTTATAAATTTTGGGTATTAAAGCCTTATCAGATATATTGGTAAATATGTTCTCCCATTCAATGGCTTGTCTTTGCATTTTCCTGATGATTTCCTCTGTTGTGCAAAAACTTTTTGGTTTGGTATAGCCCCATTTGTTTATTTTTTCTTCTGTTTCTCTTGCTAGAAGAGATACATTAGAAAAAATGTTGCTATAGGCAATGTCAGATATTTTACTACCTGTATTTTCTTCTAGAACTTTTATGATTTCAGGTCTAACATTTTAGTGTTTGATATATTTTGAATTTATTCTTGTGAGTAGTGTAAAAAGTTGGTCTAGTTCCATTTTTCTGCACACATCTGTCTAATTTTTTCAACCTCAATTATTGCATAAACTATCTTTAGTCCATTATATGGTTTTGCCTACTCTGTCAAATATAATTGACTATACAGTAAGTTGTGGATTTATCTCTTGCTTCTCTATCTGTTCCATTGATCTATGTATCTTTTTTTAATGCTAGTAGCATGCTATTTTGATTACTATGCACTATAGTATAGTTTGTTATTAGGTAGAATTATTCATCCAAATGCGTTGTTTCTCAAGGTCACTGCTGCTATTTGGGATCTTTTGACAGAAATACATTAATAGTGGAGGACATAACACTTCATTGACTTCAATACATAGATCTTCCAGACAAAATCAATAATGAGATGTCAGATTTAAAAGACACATTGGATCAAATGTAACTAATTATCTTCAGGTCATTCTGGTCCATAGCAGCAGAACATACATTCTTATCAAGTGCACATGGAGCAGTTCCTAAGATACACCAGATATCAGGACACAAACACAATTCTCAATAAATTTAAGAAGATTTAAATCATAGTAAGCATATTCTCTGACTATAAACTAGACATCGATCACAAGAAAAAAAACTGAAAAGTACACAAAAATGTGGAGGCTAAATAACATGTTCTTAAACAATGAATGAGTCAATAATGAGATCAAGGAAGAAATAAAAAGATACCTTGAAACAAATGAAAAGGAGAATACAACTACCAAAAATCTGTGGAACACTGGGAAAATAGTCCTAAAAGGGAAATTCATACCATTACAGCCCTATCTCAAGAAACAAGAAAAAGCTCAAATAAGTTATCTAACTTTATACATAAAGGAACTTGAAAATAACAAAAAATCTCAAAATGAGTAGAAGGAAGGAAATAGTAAAGATCAGAGCAAAAATAAGTGAAATAGATTCTAAATAAACAATAAAAAATCAGTTATTCCAAAAGCTGATTGTTTGGAAAGATAAACAAGATTGACAAATCTTAAACCAGTCTCATCAAGAAAAAATGAGAGAATACCCAGGTAAATAAAAGCAGAAGTGAAAGAGGAGAAGTAACAAAGAAATACAAAGGGTTGTAAGAAAATATTATGAACAACTATATGGCCACAAGTTGGACAATCTGGGTGGCCTGGATAAATTTCTAGAAACATATAATCTTTCAAAACTAAATCAGAAAAAAAAATCAGACAATATAAATAGAAAGATCACACCTAGTGAAATTGAACCAGTAACCAAAACAGTTCCAACAAACTAAAGCCCTGGAATGGATGGCTTTAAAGGTGAATTTTATCAAATAGACTGAGAAGAACTAAGACTTCTCCTCAAACTATTCTCAAAAATTAAAGAGGAGGGAAGACTCCAAAGCTCATTTTATGAGGTGAGCATTGTCCTAATTCCAAAACCAGTTAAAGACACTACAAAGAAAGAAAAGTATAGGCCAATATCCCTGATGAACATAGTTGCTACAATCCTCAACCAAATATTAGTAAACCAAATACAGCATTACATTGAAAAGATTATAAACCATGATCAAGTGGGATTTATTCTGGGGACAAGATTGGTACAATATGCACAAATCAATAAATTTGATATACTATAGAAGTAAAATGAAGGACAAAACCACATGATCCTATCAATAGATGCAGAAAAAAGCATTTGATAAAATCCAGGACACATTTATGACAAAAACTCTCAGCAGAGTGGGAATAGAGGGAACATACCTAAACATAATGAAGGCCATATTTGGCAAACTCATTGCTAGCATCATACTCAATGGACAATAATTACAATCATTCCTCCTAACATCAGAACAATAGAGGGTTGTTCACTTTCACCTCTCTTATACAACATAGTACTGGAAGTCCTGTGACAGCAATCAGAGAAGAAGAAGAAATAAAAGGCATCCAAATTGGAAAGGAAGAAGTAAACGGTCATTATTTGCAGATGAATGATACTGTGCATAGATAACACTGAAGATTCCACCAAGAAACTACTAGAATGTTAAATGAGGTCAGTAAAGTAGCAGGATACCAAGTAAATATCTAGAAATTAGTTGTATTTTTAAGAGATTTTGTTTATTAATTTTTAGAAAGGAAGGGGGAGAGGAAGGGAGGGAGAGAAACATCCATGTGTGATTGCCCCTTGAGTGCCCACTACTGGGGACCTGGGCTGTAACCCAGGCATGTGCCCTGACTGGAATTGAACCTGTGACCCCTTGCTTTTCAGGCTGGCACTCAGTCCATTGAAACACACCAGCCAGGGCTCTGAGAAATCAGTTGCATTTTTATATGACAGTAATGAACTACCAGATAGGAAATTAAAACACAATCATATTCACAAATTGCTTCAAAAAGAATAAAATATTTAGGAATACATTTAACCAAGAATATAAAAGATCTATACTCAGAAAATTAGAAGATATGGAAGAAAAAATTGAAGAAGATACAAATAAGCAGAAGCATATATCATATTCAAGCATAGGGAGAATTAACATGATTAAAATGTCCATACTACCCAAAGCAATCTGTAAAGTCAATGCAATTCCTATCAAGATACCAATTATTTATTTCATAGAACTAAAACAGATATTTCAAAAATTTATATGGAACCACAAAAGAAATTGTATGGTCTTTTCAATAAAACATACTGAATATTTATACAGAGAAAGCATGTTCACAATATCAGTGTCAGTAATAGCCTAAAGCTAGAAATTACCAAAAGTCCATTAGCTATACCTAGGATAAATAAATAGTGAGAGAGCCACTCAGTAGAATACTATACAGCAGTGAGAATTAATGAGGTACTTTTAATGTGCAAAGACATGGATGAATCTTACAAACATAGTAAGAAACAAAATAACCCAGAAATATAATAATAAATGAATCCATGACATAATTTATGTCAAGCACAAAGGATACAAACTAATCTATGGTGTTAGGGGTTGAGAAAGTAACTCCTATTTAGGGTTTTGGGATGTTAGTGACTGGATGGTGCACAAGGTGAACTTCTGGTTAGTTGTTCTTGATCTGAGCCCTTGTTACACAGTTTTGCACAGTTTTAGAAAATCCACCAAACAGTCCTTTTATAATATGTGCACTTTTCTGTATCTATGTTATACTTCAATGAAAACCTCTAACAATCAACCTTTAATCTGGAAGTTTACTGATAGTTAAAAGTTTCAATTTTTCACGGGTAAGAAAATAATGTGAAATGCTTTCAAATGTACCCGATAACATTTGTCATACTCTGTGCTATATACTACTGCATTTGGTGGCCCAAATTGTGCCACCAGCTCACACAGGTGATGAGTGTAGAGTGTTAACCTACAGGAAACTCTAGTGACCCTACTTCACACTAGAATTATGGAACTGTCTGACTCTGGTTCAGTGTAGAAACCACATTTAAATTTAGTGCCAGTGCTAAATGTGGTCCGGTGTCATTGAGGAGTTAACTTCTTAAAAGACTAAAGGTGTCTGTAAGGATTTATGATATACTGATAATCAGACTTAACTTATCTAGCATATAAAACCACTATCATGTCAATATAGTATGATATGCAAGGTTTTTTAAGCTTGAAAAACTTTCTAAGCACTATGACTTTGAAAATTAACTGAAGGTCATTAATACAAGAAATTTTAATGTAAAAAGAAGTAGAGGAATACGCTCTCTGTTTAGTTAAATTTCTCATCATTTGGGTATAATTTCTAGAACTCATAATGGAAATAGAAAAATCATAACAATAGCAGCCAAGAGCTAGAGACCCAAGTTTTAGCCACATTTAACCAATAGCTAGTTTTGTTATAATGGGCAGTTGTTAAAACTAAGAGCATAATTTTTATTACTGATTAAATAAAAGGATTGAATTTGATGATAATTAATTTTCTTTCTAAAGTTCATGATCATGTAGTTCTCATGATAGCACTAACTTTTATACAACTTAAATGTATTTCATGCTTGCTTTTATAAAAGTCTATATGTATGTTTCTCTTTTTTTTTTTTACTTTATCTGGACCAAAATTTGTCTTTACTGAAACCTGAAATTCATCTCAGTTCAAGCTTATAAATTTAACATTAAGTATGGGAAATATAAATAGAAAATTACTAATTTTTGCGACTAATTTAGGTACCTTTAATGATCAGCAATTACCAGAAATAAAAGGGTATGAGTAATACTTTATAAGCCCAGTTAATTAACAAAATCATCACTTATGGTTGACAAAATTGAATACTGAGAAGACATTTATAGATAATCTCAAAATTACTCCAATAAGAATATTTATAAAAATGTAAATTTAGGCACTGGCTAATGTTCAAGGATAAATTGAAGCTGAACAAGAATTCAAATAATAGTATCATTTAATTGATAAAAACTTTATCACATGTCCTACTTTAAAATTATACGTGACTGACATTTTTGTTCCATTTTAAAATCATTTTTCTTAAAGCAACTCTAGAAATTTTGTTCAGAAGAGTTTGAAGTTGCACTAAAACATGTTGTTTTGTCAGCATATTTATTTTATTTTAAGATTAAACTTAAATAGAAGAAATAGCTTTGTTAGATACTTTTAGAAGATAGTCAAGCATACAACATAAGATAAATAATAAAAATAAGAGGATACAAGAGAAATGACAATATGAGACAATTTAAACCTTTTGAACATTTTTGATTTTTGAAGAATTCAACTGATAAATAAAGAAACTAGCAGGACATCTTTCGCTTGATGGTAACAGATGGAATTGAAGAGTCACAAGAATGAGAAATTACACAGGCAATACTTATATCCATTTACTTATTTAAAAATAAAGAAATTAAGGACAGTATTCTAAGAGCAAATCTATATATGTGCAATCCATAAGACCTTTAAAATGATGAGGCATTGATGAGGAAAATGAAAATTATAAACAATACCAAGAAATACAATTTTTTTTAGTGGAGAAAGTCATTACATAGCAAGTCATTATATTGTAGATTTTTAAATTTTTTATTGTTATTCTATTACAATTGTCCTAATTTTCCCCCTTTGCCCTCCTCTGCCCAGTCTACCCCCACTCCCACAGTCAATCCCCCCCACTGTTGTCCTTGTCCATGAGTCATTCATATGTGTTCTTTGACTAGTCCCTTCCCTTTCTTTCCCTAGTTATCCCCTTTCCCCCACCCCTCTGGTCGCTATCAGTCTGTTCCATGTTTCCATGTCTCTGGTTCAGTTTTGCTCATTAGGTTATTTTGTTTATTAGATTCCTATTTATGTGAGATCATTGGTATTTGTCTTTCATTGACTGGCTTATTTTCCTTAGCATAATATGCAAGACTTTACTGTAGAATTAGCTGATTTCCTCTACCATTATCAGCACAAATGAATAAGATCTTGGAACACTAGAAAGGTGAGTTAAAAGAGTACAAGCATCTCTACCTCTCTACCTTGCCAAAGAGTTGTTGATGGCACCATTATTCTGCTTGGGAAGAAGAGCTGAAAACAGACAATTTCTGCCCCACTGAAAACCTGAAGCCATAGGTATCATTATGAAAATACGTAGATGTGAGCAATAGAGCTAGAACTGGGCTTGGTTATTCCAGGAAAGGGTCTGAAAGAGAACAATCTCTTCACAATGCAGTAGAGACAACCTGGCCCACATGAACAAATGATCTAGTTGCAGTGCAAAAAGTTCTTAAGAGCAAAATTATTTAGATCATCTACTACACAAAGAAAGACTGAAAAATCCTTTAGGAATTATAAAATGGTGTTGCTAAATGACTGGTTTCATTTCTTCAAATCAATTTCTTCAATAATTTTTCAAAATAATTTTAAAAGTCCATGACTTCAAAGGTTGTGCTTACAAACACAGCAGCTAAATTTTTCTAGCTCATGAGTAGATTGCAAAATACTCAATACAATAAATGAATATGACTAATTTGGGTAATAAGAATTTTACCGAGAACTCAAATTAATTACATGTGCTACATATTTCGAATGAATTTTCATATGAAGCGATAAAAATACATTTTCAATCATTTTTCCCTTTTAAATCTATATGCATTCAAATAAGTATCAAGCAAACGTTTTGATTCATTGAATTGTATTCATTAACACATTGTTTTCTAAGAGTTCTTTGATGTTTGAGAAATCTTATGTCTTTTGGATAAGCTTTCTTAGGCCTTTCTCCCTCAAGTCAGAAAGTTATACTTCAGTAACTAAAGAAATATCTAGGGATTAAAATTTGCTTTGCAACAGAAAACCAAGAATGTTCCAAAGAATTGCCAACACACATCTCCTTTATCCACAAACCAAACAGAAGTCAGGGAGCAAATACTTGACAACTGATCAGTCTATTGGAAAATAAACAACGGCGAAGAAAGAAAAAATCACATTGCAAGGCTAGAGTAAAAATAAAAATAAAAACATTGCTTCAAAAGTAAGGATACTGACAGGACATATAATGAAAATGCATTCTAAGTGGGATGTGCCCTATGCAAAAGATGAAAGACAAATAAAATGTGATATATTTCTTTGATTTAGATTTACTCTACAGAAAAGCAGAGAAAAGTTTTTGTACTCAGGTTTGAGTTTTGGATCTAAATATTTTAGGAAAAAGTTGAAAAGAAAGTATTGTTTTTCTTTTATTAATTACACTGATATTTACCACAGTGCCCACTAACAAAAGATTATTAGCCAAGTCAATTGTACCATGGGTAATATTTAATACATTACTAAGGGATACTTAGGAAAATGTGTATTCCTGAATAATACATTCTTATCACATTTTATATAATAACATATAAACTAGATGGTTTAACTTCAGTAAAACCAAATATGTCAAATACATTCCATGAAAATAATGGGCAATCACAGCACAATGTAGCAGGAAATTGGATAAATTTTATGTCAGTAATTCGTGGCCATAAATTCTGGATCTATTTAATCATTTTCAGATTCAGTTCCCTTATTTATAGAATAAGTAACTGGATAATACCAAACAGTAAATAAAACAATATGTGTGAAGGGCCCAGTACAATGTCATCTCTCAGTAGATGATTGTTATTACAAAGCATTTTTTTAGGCAACTTGAAGATGGATTTCAAACTAGGGAAAGCAGAAAATATAACCTTCTCAATGTATTATTGTAGTTGTCAGGTTTGAGAGAAAAAACTGCCAAGACTTCCCTGTGTAAATACATGGTTTATACACCAAATAAATCTATGGTAGTCCCTTATTTAACTAACATAGGTGAATGAAGTACCTGGTGTTGTGTGGGTAGCTACTGTCACAACTAATCATGGCAGTCTTGCAAATTGCTTTTCACACAGTGGCACTTTGGCTGCTTCTCCTTTTCTGTTAAGTTTAGCTCCATATGTATTTATTGCCTGACATTAAATGTTTCAAAGGGGAATAGTACATAATCTGTTGCTCTTATGCATTCATGCAAAAGAAAGTCACCATAAAGACAGTCTGTATTTTCAGTAGAACTTTAAAGAAACTAATGGAGCATTAAAGAGGAACTTAAAAATTATAGTTTTGGGAGGAAGGATATTAGAGAGCCTGGGGCAAGACTGATGGGGAGGTGAGTAACCAGCATTAAAGAGTGCATGCACACAGGCCAATCTGGTGGAAGAGTGTTGGCAGTATGAGGGAGAAACCCGGGGTCATAAAGGGGCTAGAAGTTGGATATTTCTATATAGTTGATAAGAAATATAGGTGGACTATAATGATTTCAGTAGATATGCTAACCAGACAAAAGAGACTTAGAAGAAGTTAAAGGGTAGTGACTTAACTTCCTTCAATGCCAAAGAGTTTTTAAAATAAAATCTTCTCTTTTCAAATATAGCATAGAACAGTATTGTGCAGATAACCTATGTCCCAATTCCTCATCATTACAGTGAAAGCTGGGAATCTGCACAAGGAACCTGCCTGGATCTGGCTTTTGGAGAGAAAACAAAGCCTTCAGATGCTGAAGCACTGCATTGGTGTATCACAAAATAGACCAGGCAGGGTCTGGTATCAAAATGTATAGATGATGCCGCATCATAGAAATGTACACTTGAGAGGACCTCCACCAAGATGGAGGCATAGGTGGAAACATTGTGCCTTCTTGCACAACCAAGTCTAAAAACAATGAAGTTTTAGCAACAAAAAATGCAGCCAAACCACAGAAAACTGAACAATACAGAGAGTCCGGAGCCCAACAATAACAAACCACTCAGCCAGATGAGTAAGAGGGGCAGAGCCAGAAGTGGAGTGGGTAGGGCAAAAAAGATTCCCTGACCCAGGTGCGCAGGCAGACAAGGGCGGATCCCAGGTGTGGGGTAGCGAGGGCAGACCCAGTGAAGATGCAAGGCGGCAGGCTGACCCCAGTCACACATTTGCACACAGATAAACCAGCGAAGGAGTGAGAAGTGAGTCAGACTGGGCAGGCCCCTGTGGTGGGAAGGAGCAGAGGGGATCCCTATTGCTCCCTCTCTGACCCTGTCCCCACATACAGTGTCACAAACCAGTGACCTGGGTGGCCCTGCCCTGGTGACCAACTAAAGCTCCTCTCCTCATAGATAACAGGCACGAACAGATCTAACATCACTCAAGAAGAACTCAGAGCCCCAGAGGCGATAAATCTAAAGGAACAAGAAATTGCCAACCTATCAGAGGCACAGTTCAAAACACTGGTGATCAGGATGCTCACAGAACTGGTTGATTTCAGCCACAAATTAGAGGAACATATGAAGGCTAAACTAAGTGAAATGAAGGGAAATGCACAGGATGTGATGGAAAGCAATAGTGATGGAAAGGAAACTGGGACTCAAATCAAGGGAGCAGACCAGAAGGAAGAAAAAATTGACCAAACAGAAAAATATGAAGAAACAAGAATTCAAAAAAATGAGGAGATGCTAAGGAACCTCCAGGACATCTTTAAACACTCCAACATCCGAATTATAGGGGTACCAGAAGGGGAAGAGAAAGAGCAGGTGGAAATCTTATTTGAACAAATAATAAAAGAGAACTTCTCCAATCTGGCAGGGGCAATGGACTTTCAGGAAATCCAGGAGGCATGAAAAGTCCCAAAGAAGTTGGACCCAAGAAGAAACACATCAAGGCACATCATAATTACATTAGCTAAGATTAAAATGAAGGAGAGAATCCTAGAAGGAGCAAGAGATAAAGGGACAGTCACCTACAAAGGAGTCCCCATCAGACTGTCAGTGGATTTCTCAAAAGAGACATTACAGGCAAGAAGGGGCTGGAAAGAAGTATTCCAGGTCATGAAATCCAAAGACCTACAACCAAGATTGCTCTATCCAGCAAAGCTTTCATTTATAATGGAAGGACAGATAAAGTGCTTCTCAGATAAGGTCAAATTCAAGGAGTTCATCATCACTAAGCCCTTATTATATGAAATGTTAAAGGGACTTATCTAAGAAAAAGAAGATAAAAATATGAACAGTGAAAGTACAGAAAACTCACAGTTAGTAACAACCACACCTAAAACAAAAGCAAACTAAGAGGACAGCTAGATCAGGAGGAGTGGAACCATAGAAATGAAGATCTCATGAAGGGTTTACAACGGGGGAGTGGGAGAAGGAGAAGGGGGGAGAAGGTACAGAAAATAAGTAGCATAGGCAGTAGATAGAAAATAGATGGGGGGAGGGCAAGAATAGTAGGGGAAATATAAAATCTAAAAAACTTGAGACACATGGTCATAAACTAAATGGGGCAAAATGGTGGGGGAGGGGGTGTGCAGCATGGAGGGGAATGAAGGGGGGAATAGAACAACTGTAATGGCATAATCAATAAAAATATATTAAAAAAAAGAAATTTACACTTGAAACCTATATGATATGATTAATCAATGTCACCCCAATAAATTTAATATAAAAAAAGAAAAAATGTATGGGAGGTGGAAGATTAAGATAATATATACAAATCTTTCATTTCTGAGGACCATGGATTCCTCATTTGTAAAATAATAAAACTAAATTAAATCTGTATTTCCAATATTTTTGACACAATATGATATTGTTAGTAATATATAAACTAATAAATCTATATGGTACCATTGTCATTTTGGAGCATAAAAATGACATACACTGTACTGTTGACATTTAATTACCAGTAGTTAGAAATTTAAAAGTATGCATTGTTATCATATTCATTTCTTAAGGCTGCCATAACAAATTATTCAGAAACTTAAATGACTTGAAACAACGGAAATGTATTCTCTCCCAGTTACGGAGATCAGAAGTCTGAAATTAAGGTGTTGACAAGGGTGTGCTCCTCTAAGGAAGGATTCTACTTTTTCTCTTCCAGCATTTGGTAGTTCCCAGGCTGCCTCAACTTGGGGTGCATTACTCTAATTTCTGCCTCTTTTTTGTAGAGACTTCTCTTCTTACGAGGGCACTAGTCATTGTACTTAGGGCCCTCCCTAAACCAGGGTGGTCTCGTTTCAAGATCCTTGCCTTAAGTACACCCATAAAGATGTTTATTCCAAGTAAGGCCATGTTTTTGGATTCTAGGCAAACACATTTTTTGAGGACTGTTGCATCCGCCATCACAAGAAACAGAGGTTCGGAGACTTTCAGAATTTTCAAGATGTTACTTTATTGGCCAAATTTTACCTGCACAGGGGCGAGTTCTCTGAGTGTCCGAGGACACTATGCTCAGGAGAGCTGCAGATGAGAGCTGCGCCCCGGTGCTTCCAGCTATGTCCTTATATAGGGGTATGCAAGCAAGCTTTGAACAGAAGCAGATGCGGCTGTTAGCTATTGGCTAGCTCTAAACAGCTGATTGCCATTGGCTTATTAGGGAAATTGGCGGTTAGCCCTTTTAGGAAGTAAAAATTTCCCTGCTCCTGGTCAGCCTAACTTTATCCGGGGCTCGTTCGGGATTGTCCCTTTTCAACATCTGTTTTGGACCTCAACAGGACCACTATGATCAGCAATAAATTATTGAGTGATGTTCTCATTCTGCTTTTTGTTATAAAATACTAGATTGTATCAAACCATCTTGTATCAGACCATCTCTCCAGCTAAGAATTTTGAAACCTGGATAAAATTTAAAAAAAAACCTGGATAAAAATTTTAAAGTCAGTTCCAAGAGCAGGCAGAAAATGTATATGGCAATTGGGCCAAGTTATTGGGAGAAGCAGAAACATCTTGAAAGGAGCCAGATACTCTGCCACTTAACTTCTTGTCTATTCTTAAATACATCACTGACTAAAATACCAGACAGAAAATCATGCCTTAGAGTTTTTGACAGTCTCATGTGGTCAAGGAGATAAAAATAGAATACATGGTAACCAAGGCAGTCAAGATTCCAGTGACCCAGATTATTGAGAAAAGGAAGAGAGAAGTTAGCTTCCAACATTTTTTCTTAAAGTATGTTTTATAAATTCTGCCACATTATAGAAAATAAAAACAAAAAAGCCATTGCCTGAAAGGTTGAGAAAGTAAATGAAAAGGTGACAATCTAATGGTGTTGGAAGGACAACAGCCAGAAATATGGCTGGAGCTCAGAGTTTACTCATAAAGAAGGATATTGCTAAATTGCCCAGACACTTAATGAAATCCCTGAAGGGTTAAATCCTAGAAATATGATCAAGCAGAAAACAGGTCATATACTTCAATTAGGGCAATTCATGATTGGATCAAAATGACATTCCTGCATTCATTTCCAAGAAGAAAATTAAAAACCAAATAGACAAACAAATCAGACCTGATAAACAGACCCCCTGGTAATCATATTACTAGAGTTATCAGAAAAGGACAGTAAAGTAACTGTGATTAGTATGTTTCCAAAATTGATGACAAAATGGAGAGTTTCAGTAGTGAACTAGTATTTGTGGAAACAAATCTAATGAAAATTTTAGATCTGAAAAGTACTATAGCTGAAATTAAGAAATCAGTAGATTAAATAGTGAATAGATAAAGCTAATGAAGATATTGGCTATATTAAAAAAAGGTCAGTAGAAAATATTTCAATAGAAGAACAGAATGCTAAAAAATAATCTGGCTTATATTTTTAAATGGATTTATTGAGTTACAATTTACACATTATTAAATTTTCACATTTAAGTGTGCAATATAATATAATAATATACAAATATATATATACAATATACTTGTCAAAAAGACTAATGATTTGAGGCATTATATCATTTGCTCATTGCCGTGTAGGTGAAGTATTTATTTGTCTTTTGCCTACTTATTTTAATTAGTTGTTAGTCTGATTAATGAGTTATAAGAATTCTTTATATATTCCACATACAATTCTTTTATTTTTATTTTTAAAGATTTTATTTATTTATCTTTAGAGAGGAAGGGAAGGAGAGAAGAAAGGAAATATCAATGTATGGTTGCCTCTCATGTGTCCCCTGCTGGGAACTGGCCTGCAACCCAGGCATGTGCCCTGACTGGGACTCGTCATGGGGTTCACAGGCCCGTGTTCAATCCACTGAGCTACACCAGCCAGGGCCTCACATACAATTCTTTTATTAGGTATATGTTTTCAAATGATTTATTTTTTCAAGTCTCTGTTTTGTCTTTGATTTTTATCATAGTGTCTTTCAAAAAACAAAATGTTTTAATCTTGATGGCACCCAACTTCTCAATATTTTTCTTTTTTTAATGGACTATGCTTTTAGAGCCATACCAAAGAAATCTATTTCTTGTGGGGAACCACTTTGTAGGGTGTGGAAATGTAGGTCAGCACCCACATAGAAAACCAGTAGAGAGCAAGTTGTCATGCAGGACCATGCCTGTGAAGTTCTCCCATGGGAAATCAGGCCTAAGCTGCTTTGTGACTTGCTCTTGCTAGAACTTTTTCACCCTGAGTTCAGGCAGAAAGCCCTTGCTGCATATCTTTAAAGTAACTTCCTGAAGTCTGTGCTAATTCTCCCAAGGACTAAAGTGTAACCAGAGCTGTTACTCTTATCGTTCCCTTGCATTTGCAACATTTTTTCCTTGTTAGTCTGTAAGAAGTAATCGGTAACATCCCTTCCATTGCTATCTGTAAAAAGTAATTACCTAAAGCAAACCTAAATATAATGAATGAAAACCTTCTTTGATGTATGCTATTAGAAAGCCAATAAAAACTTGTCAAGGCAAGGGTCAGTGAGCTTTCCCCTTGAGAGAGCAGCTGTGCCATCCATTTTCCTCCACAGGACTTGGTCATGTGAATTTATCTCATCTCATCTGTAATACCTCGGATACTGCAGGCCAGTGTCCCCATCACTTTCTAACCCATGGTCACACAAATTTTTTTCTTTGCTTTCTTTTAGACTGTTTATAATTTGAGTTCTTACATTTATATCTGTCTTACATTTATAATTTTTGTTAATGTTCTGTTTGTTTCTAAATAACAACAATAAAAATTTTATTGATTTATTTGTAGAGAAGGCATATAGGAGACCATTCTGCATGATATGGGCCCAGCTTGCAGTGGAAAGCGAGGTCTGATGCACGGGACCCATACCCAAGGATAGGTTCTCCCATGGGGAATCGGGCCTACATTGTGCCTAGGCCACCTTGAGACTTGCTTTTTGCTAAAACTCCCTCACCTTGAATTGAGGCAGTAAACATTTACTGCATGTCTTTACTTCCTAAAATCTATGCTAAATCTTCCAAGGATGAGTGTAACCAATTCAACCACTTTTCCCTTTGCATTTGCAAATATCCTTCTTCTGTGATGCGATTAAGTGGCATCCTCTCCTTTGTTTTCTTTAACCACCTAAAGCGAACCTGTGAATAGTAAATGAGGACCATCATGTAATGTGCCCAGAAAAGCAATAAAAGTTTGTCAAGGCAAGGGTCGGTCAGGGTGTTCTCCCCTTGAGAGAGTGGCCGAAGTGCTCCAAGGCTCTTTCTGCTCTTGAGAGAGAAGCCATGTCATCCCTTTTCCTCCACAGGACTCACTAGTCAGTGCGAATTTCTTGTATCTCATCCACAATGTCACAGACCCCATGAGCCGGGTCTGCATCAGGGAAAAGGGAGGGAGAAAAAGAGGGAAAAAAACAATGTGTAGTTGTCTCTTGTGTGCCCCCAACTGGGGACCTGGCCCGCAACCTAGGCATGTGCACTGACTGGGAATCTAACAAGTGACCCTTTGATTTGTAGGCCAGCACTCAACCACCAACCAGGGCAATAAGAATGGTTTTAAGCTGTAGAAAATACACAATATGTTGTGTTTAGATAGGTTTAATCTTACTAATTAAAATCTGAATTAAAGACAGTTGCCATTTTAAGACCTTTTATTTTTTAATCAAATTTATTGTGGTGACGCTGGGTAATAGGGTCCTATAGGTTTCAAATGCACATAACTATGATACATGATCTCTATGTTACATTGTGGGCCCACCCAAAGTCAAATCATTTTCTGTCACCATGTAGTTGTCCCCTTTTACCCTTTACTAATCTCCCTATTCCTTTTCCTCTGGTAACCACCACACTGTTGTCTGTTTCTCTGAGTTTCAGGTTTTATTCCACATATAATGGAATCATATGATTCTTAGCTTTTTTTTCTGACTGACTTAATTTACTTAGCATAATATTCTCACTGTCCATCCATGTTGTTGTAAATGGCAGTATTAAGACTTTTTAATGTTTTGTAAAATACAAAGTTATCTTGATATGACATGCTTAATTTCAAGCAAGTATAAATCATATCTCTAGTGAGTGTCCTTATAAATAAATTTCTTGTTATATTTATTGTAGTTTTCATGTTTGATGTTCAATAATGTTACTTCTGCCCATATTCAATCTATTAATAGATTTTTTAATTAAACCACATATAATACTTTATAATAATAACACAAATTAAAGCAAAAATGAATAGATAATACTACATCAAACCAAAAATAAATTACAAAATAAAATAGATATTAAAAGAAATAACAAAATGAAAAGGCAACACATAGATGGAAAACTATCTCCAAATTGTATATATGCTAAGTAATGTCCAAAAGATATAAAGGACTCATATAACCCAATAACAAGACAAACAATAAAAAAAAAACCCAAAACTCAAATAATCCAAATTTTAAAAAATGATCAGGGCAGTGAAAAAAAAACATTTTTCTGAAGGAGACATATAAATAGCCAACAAGTATGTGAAAAAATGCCATGTATCGCTAATAGTGAGGGAAGTAAAAATCAAAGCCACAATAAAAAGTCACCTCACAAGTGCTGGAATAGCTGTCATGAAAAAGACAAGAAATAGCAAGTGTTGGTGAGGCTGTGGAGAAAATGAAACCCTTGAGCACTGTTAGCAAAAATGTAAATTGGTACCGCCATATGGAAAAACTATGGAGTTTCCCCTAAAAAATTAAAACTACTGTATGATCCAGTAATCCCAATTCTGGCTATGTAGCCGTAGGAAATGAAATCAAAATCTCCAAAAAATACTGGATTCCCACCCATATTCATTACAACATTATTCAGAACAGCCAAGATGTTTAAACAACTTAAGTGACCACTTATGTATAAATAGATATACATGATGTTATACATGTGTATATATATATGCACATACACACAGCATATATGTTATTCAGCTGAGAAAAAGAAGGAAATTCTGCCTTTTATGCTGACATGGATGATGGATGAATCTTGAGGGCATTATTATTATGCTCAGTGAAATCTGTTAGACAGAAAAAGACAAATAATGTGTGATGTTTAAATAATGTGTGATATCTAAAAAAAGCTGAACTCATTGAAAGAGAGTAGGATGGTGGTGCTAGGACTTTGGGGGTGGAAGAAATGGGGAGATGTTGGTTAAACAGTGCATATTTCTGATTGTAGATGGATAAGTTCTGGGGTATAATGTACAGCATGGTGATTATTATTAATGAGGCTTCATGAAATACTTAAAAGCTACTAACAAAGTGGTTCTTTTAAAAAATTTTTTGTTTCTGTATATTATAACAAACTATATATATATATGTATTATTGCAATTTTTAAAACTTTTACATAAATATTTATATATCTCTTTGTGCCTGACTTTTTTATTCCATATTACTTTTTTATCTTAAATGTCCTGATTATAAAAATGAAATGGTAATTATGTAAGGTGATGGAAGTGTTAATTAACCATAATATGGTAATTAATCATTTTGCCATATGTAAGTATATCAAATCAAAATGTTATCCACCTTAAATTTACACAATGTTAAATGTCAATTATATGTCAAGAAAGCTGGGAAAAAAGGAAACTGGCCACAACAAATACAGAATTTTTCTAGTTATACAAAGGTGCTTTATGCATTCAAGCCACTTAATATTACTTATACTATTCTTTTTGCACATACTTTCAGTAGTCTTGCTGTTTAACAGAGGAGTTCCATGGTACATTAACATATTTCATTTAAATAGGAATAAACATGCCTAAAGAAAAGCAAGCATCCTCCTTCCTATAGTTTACCACACAGGCACAACATAAATTACAAACAATAGCATAAGAAACCTATAGAGTTTGTGAGTTTTTCCCTTCTGTTTGGTAAGATGAGTGTATGATTCAGGTAATTCTGAAGTAATAAATATCTACTGGCCAAAGCCAGTGGAGAAAATCTGTAATTTTAACATACTGCTGAAAATTGATGAAAAAGTAAAATATAATGTTGAGTTGGCCATGTTATTATGATGGTTTTGATCTGCAAAATTTTTCATAGATAAACAATGCCAATGAAGAGTTGAAAGTCTATAGAAAAGAGTTAATAATCTACAGAAAAAATGACAAGCAGGAGCAGAAAATCCATAGCTTTACTCATATTTTCCTAGCAACAGAAACATTTTAGTGATTAGATATATGAAAATAGTTTCTCTTTGAGATGATGTACCCTACACTACCATTTACATTAAACATTCATACATCCCTAGTACCATGCAGGATTATGTACTCGAAATGTGTGCTATACTTTATGGGTGAGTATAAAAGTTTCCTCAGGGGTAATTTTACATTATGTGCTGAGCAAAGAAAATAACCCTCCCTCTAACTCTATCCTATATGCTGGAGTTCCTTCCTTCCTTCCTCCATTCCTTTCTTCCTTCCTCCTTATTTTTTAAAAAAATATCCACCCAAGATTCCATCAGAGTCTCTTGGTGATTTGATGAACCTTCCATCAGAGCTTTTATCTTTTTGCTCTCTAGTTACATGTTTGATTAAACTGGGAGAGTTTCTGTGGCTGGGATTGACATTTTAGTAATTCCTTGGTTCTGCTCAGCTTACATAGCCATGACTAAAGCTCTGGAAGCTTTAGTCATGGCTACAAACACATAACTAAAGTTATATTTTTTATTGTTTTTCAAGTACAGTTTTCTGCCTTATCCTCCCACTCCTTCCCACCACCCCAGCCATCCCTGCCTCCCTCCCCCATTTCCACCCCCTTGTTGTTGTCCATATTATATGTTAAAGACATTTGCAGTGAATAAATTGCTAAAGCTTATTTTTGAAAAGGCAATATGATGGCTTTCAAATATAAAGTAAACATGTGTCAGAAATTTTATTCAGCTCATTAATTAATGAGGGAATCAGAAAATATTAAAACCACTTCAAAGAGCTTTTGAGAAGCAAGCTGTGTGTGTGCAATTTAATTAAAACAGGGATATTTCTGGCTTAGATACAAAACAAATGACTTATAATGTAACAAACCACAATGTTTGAGATATCCATTCTGCAGGGCAGAAATTATTTGCTTGTTTTCTGGACAATAGTCTATAACTTAATACATAACTTCAGTTTGTCTAAGGGCTTCAGTTTGTCTAATCAATAGTAAATAGCAATTCATTGGCAGTGTATTACCCTGGACGCTTAAGTGACTTTCACTCCCGAATGATATTGAAGAGATATGCTTCCCCTGGGCCACAGGACAATTGCTTCCTGGCTATGGCAGACGGGCAGTATTACCAAACCCTGTGTGCTGACTGAGGCAGTAAATCTGGACCGAGGAGGACCGGGTAGGGTCCAGGCTCTCTAATAATCTGAAAAGGCTACTTGCTGTGTGATTCCAACTATATACTGTTCTGGAAAATGCGAAACTATGGATGCAGTAAACATTTTGGTGGTTGCCAGAGGTGAGGAGGAAGAGGGCATGATGGGCAGAGCACAAAGGGGACAGGAACAATACAGTTTGGTAATGGTGACTGTCTGTCATCACCCATTTGTCTGGATTCATAGAATGCACACACCTAATGCAAACTATGGGCTTTGGGTAATTATGAGATGTCAGTGTAGATTCAACAATTATAACAGATAAACTACTTTGGCGATGGAGGTTAATAATGGGGGAGGCTCTGCATGTTCAGAGTCAGAGGTATGTGGAACTCTGTCCTTTCTGCTCAATTTGGTCTGAACCTAAAAATTATCTCAAAAATACAGTCTACTAGAAACTGAAAAAATATGTGATTTCTCTTAAAAAAAAAGTGTTTTCCACTTTTGTGCCTTATTTCCAAGTTTTGTCCAATTTTTTTTATAAAGGAGTGAGATAGCATGTTCTTCCTGATGCTATCTGTTAGGGACATTGCTGCTGAGGGGATTTTCATGTAGGTGCTGATCCTATTGACTTAAAAATTTAGTTATGCAAAATGACCTATTTTCTCATGATGGCCAGATAACTGGGGTTTCACTGTGATTTGATTTCTCACCACTGTTTTTTTTAATTGCCATTTTATTTTTTAATAATTTTATTTAGTTATTTTCCAAGTACAGTTTTTTGTCTATTTCTCCCATCCCAGCCTCCCCTGTTCTGTGCTCCCCACTGTTTTGAATACGCTGGGTAACTTGCTCTTTGAGAAGGGATTACCTTTGAATATCTAGTGTCCATGAAATGAATGATTATAATGCAGAGGATTATAATAAAAATCTTAGAATTTTAACAAGTCAATTTGGAAGTGGAAAATAAAGATTTATAGTTTTAAAAACCAACTAGAAGGTTGTTTACCATGTGAACAATTAACAGGCTTATTAATCATTTTGAATAAGAAATGAAAATATGTACATTAAACTTCTATTAGTGTTTACATAAACAATGGAATGTTAGAACTCAAATGGACCAGGAAAATTATTGATTACAGCCCCTTCACTTTACAGGTAAGAAAACTGAAGCTCAGTCAAACAGCTCATAGTTAGTATTATACAACTTCATATAAATAATGACGTAATTTTAAAGAACATATCACTTACAAGTATAAAGTATAACATGTAGGAAGCATAACACACCTGAAATATGACATGCATGATGTTTAACTGTGCTACTTGCTGAATTATTAGAGATATACAGGATAAATGCTAAATGTTTTTTTACAAGCAATGAAATCAGTTTCTTGAGTTGAAATAACTCATAAAACATAACCAGTTTCACTCTATGTGATTTCCACCTTCCAAGGCAGCTGGATTTTTTAAAAAACTTGAAATACAGTGATGGGCAAAAGTAGATTTACAGTTCTGAGTACCTGAAACAGAATGTATTCTTGGCCCTGGCTGGTGTAGCTCAGTGGATTGAGCACGGGCCTGCAAACCAGACAATCGCGGTTCTATTCCCAGTCAGGGCACATGCCTGGGTTGCAGGTCAGTTCCCTGCAGGCCAGTTCCCAGCAGGGGACCCACAAAGGCAACCATACACTGATGTTTCTCTTCCTCTCTCCTTCCCTTGCCCTCTGAAGATGGACAGATGAAATCTTAAAAAAAAAGAATTTTTTAAATTTATCCTTCCATTAAATATTTTCCATATGAACAACTGTAATCCTACTTTTACCCACCCTTCTTATTTTGAGGTAGTTACTTAGTAAAGAAAAGGCGTGAAACTTGTGATTAACTTTGAAATAAAATTTCATCAGCACTTCAAATTTATTATTTTCTGGTATGACTAATTTTGATGAACAAAAGATTACCATAAGTTTTTTGTTGGTGTTTTTTTCCTGTTGGTTGCTTGTTTTGTAATCTTTTTTAGGTATCAGGGGCCTTTTCTGTTAGTATAAAGTATGATGGTTTAGAAAACTGATAACTTTAGTATTCTGGTCTGGAGAAAATGTTAAGAATTGAAGAAAGTGGGGAAAGAAGGTACTGACTGCCTCCCATTCCCCCAGTTTCAAAATACATGAATATTTCCAGAAGAATTACCTCTGCCTGGATAGGGAAAGGGTGACATTTTTTTAAAGTGTCAACAGTTGGGAACACAGACATCAGAAAGAGGGAAAAAATAAATATTTAGTAAATTTAAACAGTGTAATGTTTGGCTACTTCAAAATAATAGTTCTAGAATCAACTTAAGAACAATAATTCTTAAACCAAATTCTACAGAGCACCTTTGCATAGAGGCCAGAAACCAAGGCTCAGAAACCAGGCGAAAACTAAGGATGGCTGGGCAGTAGAGCCCTGCTGGGCTGACTGGTCCCCACCTCTGTCCCTGTGGCTGCTGGGCTTCTGTCACTGCCTGCACTCTACTCTTGGTGCTGTGGCTTCTATTTTTCTCTAAGAATAACTTTTCAGTCATCTTTCTGCTTTTCCGGATTCCTTTTGGGTCATTCTAAAACCCTTGTGTCAAGTAAGAACATCAATTTTTGGTGAAGTATCTATGTCTTAATTTCCCTTAAATTTGAATTTCCCTTAAATGTGAGTTTCTCTTAAATTTGAATAATAGAGTACTCATTGGAAGGACATTTGGCAATTGTTAGGAAAAAAAGATAAGTAACTGTCCACTACACTGGTCACATCCCCAACTTTGAATCATAATCTTGGAAGAAATTATGTGAATCAGTATTTTTAAATAAATATGTTTAGTTCTGCTATAATGTGACAAAAGTATTCCTGTAAATCACTACCTGATATGCAACCACATAATAAAACCATGGGGCTTATGAGAAAAGTAGAGTAAGGAACAGAGAGCTCAAAAATCTTCATTTGTGATAACAATGAAAAGAGAGGAACCTTGTGAACATGACAGTGCAGTTTGACATATGTTAAATAACTAAGAGCCCTGGTTGGTGTGGCTCAGTGGACTGAGTGCTGGCCTGGGGCCCAAAGGGTCACTGGTTTGATTCCCAGTCAGGGCACATGCCTGGGTTGTGGGCCAGATCCCAGTGGGGAGGGGTGCATGCTAGAGGCAACCATACACACCGATGTTTCTCTCCCTCTCTTACTCCCTCCCTTCCCCTCTCTGTAGGAGTAAGTAAATAAATAAATCTTTAAAAAATCTTAACTAAGAAATACATAACTACTATAATAGAAATGGCTTTTTATCCTGAAAAAGACTCGAAGTTTGTTTTTTAAAGTGATCATCCAGAGGGTGGCAGCTTGTGTTGTTGGTAAGCAATGGAAGGAAGGTTATCCGAAATTGAGCAGAAAGTTAAAATGCCAGATGGGTACGAGTTTAGATGTGATGAAGTGAGGTCGCCGGTAAGAAGTTTCAATTGTGTGCTTGTGTGCATTTTCCATATTTCATGTGGCTCAGCTCGGTAGGGTGCAGTTTGGGAATTTGTGTTTCTCCAGATGAAATCTGACATAAGCAAAAGAGAAATTTACATTATGCTCAAATGGTTACCTAATATACCAGTAATATTGGAACAAATTCACACTTCAAAACAGCTATTATACAAAATTAACTGTACTCCTATGTGATTTTTACATAAATCAGAGCATTACAACCTTTGGGGTTTGGATCATCCCCAACCATTCTATGTGTTCTTCTGTTTTAAGCCATTGATGAGATGGGGCTGATGATTTCTCAACTCTCCAGGAGAGAGGGTCTGCACGGGAGAGTCCCCAGACTCACTGACTTCAGTACCTGACACACATTTCCTCTCTACCCCACCGCCTATCACCATCTTCAGTGATTTTTATGTCTTTTGTGATTTCTGAGTTGACATTTAGATTCTAACATACTGAATAACTACTGATCTTCCTCTTCCCTTTCCCGCAGCCCCTCCCTGCCACCTTGAGATCCCTAGTCTTTCTCATCATATGTCTGTGCTGCATATTAGTAAGCTTGAGTCAAGTTTGTGCCCCCCCCCGTTTTTCTTTATTTCCCAGGTAAAATGTAAGCATGAAACCTGTACAGTGTTTATCAATGGCATTCTGTGTTTGGTGTATCTCATTTGCCTATATGCGAGTCTAACGTAACCAGCTAAGTCTGCACTTGGCCGTCTGACTTGCTTTACCAAATGCTGGGAGTCAAATAATACTGGGAGTGCTGCAGCCTTTCATTTTCTTCAAATGAAAAACTGTATGAATGTCCTTTTAATACAAAGACTTTTCTTCTGTATTTCATTCCTAGCTACTGTTTTTTTAACTTATCATTCTGTTGGGGAGATTAAAGACAGAGGATCATTATGAGTTTTCTAAGAAGCCAAGGAACTATAGGTAGATTAAAAACTATTTATTCTGAACTTTGTATTTTCTTTGGTCCTTATTTTCAGATTGAACATAAGGTATCTGCATCACAGATTGCTTTCAGAAAGATGAATTTGACTAAAAACCATACTATACATTCATTCAATAAACATTTATTTTTGAATGCCTCATATAATTCGGGATTTCAGTAAGCCCAGGGCACATAAAAATGAATGAGAAAAAGTTTTTGTTTTTAATAAGCTGTAGTGGATTGCACAGTGCTCTGACCATATCCCATCACCCTGGCTACTGAGAATGTGGGTGGCTGGCAGCTCTTAGCGGAGTCTCTCTTCCAGCCTTGCCAGTAACCAAAGAAAGTCACCTCACCCAAGATTGTGCTTATTTCCCAGAGGAAACCCATATCTAATGACTTGTCTATCTGGGGATTCGTTATCTTGCCCCAATTTGTAACAATTCTGAAGGGCCAACCCAAGTTTAGAGCTCCCCATAGGATCAGCTGAGGCTTTTGTTGTAATTGCATTAATTCCCAATCCAACTCCTCTCTCTGTCCACTCCTGTGTCCTTTACTAGCCCACAATTTTTGATACTGAAAATATAAAAAACACTCTCTAGTAACTTTCTGTAATGTATGTCTATATTTCAGAGTCTGATTTCTAGGAAACCTGCTTGCAATGGTGAGCCACACATAGCATTAGTAATTGTGACAATATTTTGAAAATTACTATTGGAGATTACCCCATGTCATTAGGCAAGGCATGTAGCTCACACTGGGGTGGAAGTGGGGCCACCCTGTTCTCATCAATATTTATCTAGAAAAGGAGAACTAAGGGAAATAGACAGTGAGCCTAATAAATTAGGCAGCAGTAGCCTGTTGGCTTCATCAGGAAGCTACAGCTTTTCGCACTCCAGAGGGTCATAGCATTGCTCTACCAAGGGGATTCATACTCCTCCCTTCCCCCATCCAGTACTGGATTGTTGCAGGGAGCACCTAGACCACAGAGGCCTGTCCGTCTAACTGGGGGATCAACCTTATACAAATGCCACAAAAGTTTGGGAAGTCAATTGGTTATTTTGAGAAAGCACCTAGTCTGTCCCAAACCCAAGCTCCTGGTTATAAACCCAGGGGAATAAAGAAACTTTCTCTCTTGTTTGTGATCTGCGTTAACCATGTGAATACATGTGTTCTCTCCATTGCCCTCAGGAGAGAGCCTGAATACTGTAGCACAGCAATGAACTACAGCTGAACACACACACTGAGCTAGCCGGATGCTGCACTAGACTGTATTTTGATAATGGAGCATAAACTCTGAGCCGTGGCCTTTGTCCTGCTTGATTGAAGACAGATGGAGATAGGACATTGGGAAATCAAAAGGAAACTCCCTTAATTGTACATCATCAGTGAAGCACACCACAGAGCCACGTGCTTGTGAGTGAACCTCAGGAAATTTTTTTCTTCTAGACACTGCAAGAACCTCACCTCCACCGATCATAAACCTACCTTCCCATGGAGAAGAAGGAGGGAAAAAGAATGGCTTTCTGAACATATAAACTAATATTTGCAAAGACAAATACCTATTAGTGTACTTGGCACAATCAGGAAACTTCTGATAAGTCAGTATGACTTGAATCTCTGGGGACAGAGAACGTGGGAAGACGTTCTGACGATGAAGTGGTATACAAGACCCGGTTTGTGAGATACTCACATCTCATGTTGAAGAATTCACATTTTATGCTGAGAACATTTGGATAGTGAAGTTTTAAGCAAAATGTTTAGAAGGGTATATTGACAGTTACATGAGCATTTGTTGGAATGAGGTAAGGGTGCAGACATGGAGGCCTTTAAATAGATGTAGAAAAATGGGTAGAGAAAAGTAGATGATATCAAGGCAGAAGATAGGAGCAATGAGAGAATTTGGAGTGTTAATTGGATATAAGGAATGAACATGAGGAAACATTACCATCCTAGTAAATTGGGGAGGGAACATAAAAGAAGGAATTTAGGGACAAAATCCTAATTTTTGTTTTGACCAGGTTGAATTGGAGGGGTTTATGGGACAGGGAAGTAGATACATTTAAGAGAGAAAGGGGAAATAGGAGAGAGAGAGAGAAGTGTGTATAGGTTGCACTTGAAGCTGTGACTCAAGAGCAAGAAAGGGAAGAAAGGATAGAGTAAGAAGAAATGAGAGAAGACACTACCACTTTGGAGAAATCACTGTGTTAAAGATTGAAGGGAGGAGGCCATAGAAAAAAAGCTTCTGAAACTGGTGTTGTTGTTAGAGCTACTATCTGCTTCATAAAAAGTGAATATATTTTTAAGTTTTCAAGTACATTATATTTTTTCCACCTAATTATTTTTATAGTAGTCTTCTATGGGGCAATTACCTTTATGTCATTAAGGAGAAAAGCTAAGTTAAAGATAGATCCTGGTACAATACTGTTATTATACAGAAAGTTGATGGTTCAGCCAGGTCATTTATTTGAAAGATGACGTGGGAAGTAAAAATCTGGGGAGATTTCAAATTAGTTTACAAATTAATTCCTCCTGTTTGCAGTTGAATATGATTTTAGTTATTATATCCTCATGAACCCAATTAGTCTGAAAATAATTTAAGACACTCACATGCATGACACTTTCAATATCTCAAACTTTTCTTCTTTTATTCTTGCTTTTAAAATGTTTTCTGCCCTCTTCTTTCGATTTAAAGTTAACAGCTATCTGCAAACACTATGTACAATTAAAATCTAAATATTGTAGCTTTATGTGATCTGTTAGTTATTTCTTTTAAGTTAAACCTTTTCATAAGTGCATTCAAGAAGTGGGATATACTATCTCCCATGAGATTACATATTATCTCATAGTACCGCATGGTATCTCTGTATTTAATCCAATATCATTCTTAATGTGGATACATATGTCACTCCACATATTCTGATCAAGCTGCAGTTCTCTTTTTTCCTGACTCCAGATTTTGCTGTTTTCTTTATTTAGGAAAGACTGTTTTTCACTGGCTTTCAGAAGTCACAGGTATTTAATTAAATGCAGATTGTATGGTACATTAATGACTATTAAACATTATGTCTTTCAGCAGGCAATTAAAAAGGGCAAAATATTCTAAATGAATTTTTAAATACCTTCTTCCAATCATTAAGCACAGTTACCATGGCCATATTTTGTAAATGTAAAACAGTGGAGTTCTCACAAGTAGGCTTGTCACAGTCGTTTTTATTGATGATCTATCTGAGCTTCATTTCCTAGCTGAGAAACCTTGTCGGTCAATTTATTTCAACATAACACCATTTGGTTGGGTGGTTATTAATCCTGTAATTGTTCATGGCATGCCAGGAATAATTCAGTTAATTATTACAATATTTCTTACTTTGCTATGCTTCTCTATGTCAAAATATCCTTTACATACATTGGAAGAAAAATCAGATGCTTATTTAAACTCAATACATAAAAATTGCCTACTAACTAAAAATATAAGATAAAGGCATTTTTTGTTTGCCCTGTATAAAATATCTGCTCATCTAAATGCAGTTTGATGAATTATATTATCAAGTATCCAGAAAAAGGAAAATTTTAAACTATCAGTTTCAATTAAGTGCTATAGTGTAACAATTCATCCTTGATTGTATTAAAAAGAGAGTTCATTTTTTTTCATTGCAATATATGGAAATAGAGCTAGTGTCTATAGTTCCATTACACTCATGAAATTAAATGTTGTGTAGTTAGGTAAAAAGCGTGATGATGTATATCTTGCATAACTTGCAAGATAATAACTTGCATGCACAGAATTAAATTTGTTAAAGGTATTTGGGGTTGGATATGCCTGAATGGATTTCAGGATGTAAAACCCTATCCATAAAACATAACAATGTATGGACTATTATATTCTAACACTTAGAATAGGTTATTTTAGTTCACTATAGAAATGGAAAATACAATATTCATGATACAGCACTGCACTTGCTTTAAATCAAGTTCAGCAGAGGTCTTCCGTAAGAGATAGGGAGACAAGGAGAGCTTTATAGGTAGCTTCTTTTGCTAGCCTCTAACTTGCAACAAGCAAATGACCATATGCTTGTTAACCAAATTAATATCCTTCTCTACGCTCAAAGGGACGGCAGTAATTGACTGTGACCAAAGCTCTCTGAAGGAATTTAAAGGCAAAGATGATTTCCTTCTTATTAATGGTGGTGAGTGAGAACAGAAACAAAATAATAAACAAAAGATGCATTTCTATTTTGTCTGATCAAAATCGCAGGCATTATAGCACAAACTATGACATTAGCTGGAGATCACTTAATTTGGAGTCAGTTTTGCTAGATTTGCAATATCTCTAGATTTGCTACATAGTTTTGTGAGTTTAAGCAAGTCATGAAATCTGAATTTACCTATAAAAGTGATATGGACTACTCATGGGACCCTACACAGCTTCAGGATGGGGACTGGTCATTAGAAAGGTCAGCCACAGGATTAGAGGGTTAGAACTGTAGGCCAGCTGGACCTCCATGGAATAGGGAACTTTAACTTGAGTTTTATCATGTGGCCAATGACTAATCTATTCTGCCTACATCGTGACGCTTGTGTACAAAAGGTGGCCACAGGGCTAAACCTACAAGCTCAGTGGAGGCCTGTATGGTGGCCTTGGAAACTCAGAGACCTAAAGTAACCACATAGGATGGTCTGAAGTTAAAAGCTTTCTAACTAAAAGCAAGTCATGACAGGCGGGAACCTTGCCTGCAGGAAGTCCATCTTTAACTTAATTAAACCTATCTACTAGCTTTTTGCATTACAATAACACCTTTGGAATGTCAAAATAATTTCCTTTTTCCAGACCCTCCCAAGCACAGGCACCGCACCAGAGGGAGACCACAAATCCCCTCATTGGTATTATGTGAGTTGTTGACGGTTAACTGTCCAGTACCCACCTGTGTAAAAGAGGTATGTGTCTATCATTCCACTTTTTATCTGGTCCCAGAGGTCCCTCCTCTGCTTTCTCCCACCTTCCTAATGTACCACCAAGGGACTTTGTGTCACCCACTTAAGTCTTCTCTTTTGATTTTAATGTATAAAATAAGGTGCAAAATGGCCCTTTTTTTCTGGAGCATTTTCTCAGCCCATTGAGGTTTTGCTTTCTGGCAATTGTCATCAGTTTGGCTCAAATAAACTCACAAAAATTCTCTCCAGGTTTGAATGTTTCTCAGGATGACAAAGCCTCGTGAAAATTCTGGATCTAGAAGACCAGTGGAACTTTTCAACGGACTCACTCGCCGATGTGTAGAGAGGGTGACACTCCTGCCTCCTGTGGGCGAGACCATGAAAGCGCTGAAACTCCGCCAGCCCTAACTTCCCCTTTGTAGTTCTTCTTTGTTCGGTTGTTCTTGAGTTGCCTACTCTACAGTAAGACGATAATCATAAGTATAGCCCTGTCTTGAATTCTGTGACTCATCCTAAGAAATTACTGAAGCCAAGATTGTCCTGGGAAACCCTGAATTTGTAACTGATCAAGCAGAATTGTGGGAAGCCTCCAAGACTGTGGATGGAATCTGAAATGAGGGGAGATGTGTGGTCTTAGCCCTTGAACCTGTGGAGTCTGACACTGAAGGTAGTGTCAGAGTTTATGGCAGTACTGTACTTGGGGTAGAACATTTCTGGTTCAAAAACCAAACATTTTTCCTAACCATGACAAGATGATTGCAAACTGAAAAAATTCCATATTACTATTAAAATGCCCAAGATGACATATTCAATTTTCAAGGAAATATAAATTACATGCGATATAAAATGCTCTGGTAAAAGTCAGTTGAAATAAGCCATATAATTGAATATTTTTAAATTAGCAAAAGTAATTCTATTTTTTTTAATCCATTTACTTTCAGTAAACAGGTGGCCAAAATTTTAAGGAACATTATGGGGGAATATATAACCCTATCATACATCTGCTTAAAAGATTAAGGGTGCACCCTGACCAGTGTAGCTCAGTTGGTTGGGCATCATCCCACAAAATGAAAGGTTGCCGGTTCAATTCCTGGTCAGGGCACATGCCTCTGCTGTGGGTTTGGTCCCTAGTCAGTGCACATAAGACAGACAACTGATGGATGTTTCTCTCTCGCATTGTTGTTTCTCTCCCTCCCTTTCCCTTCCCTTCTCCTCTCTCTAAAAGTAAATAAATAAAATATTTTTAAAATTTTGGGAATGCTACAAGAATATTTATAAAATACCACAGTATATCTTTAAATGCCTACTGCATTTAAAATAAATTAATTAAAATGTCCAAAGAACAGAGACAAAGAAGAAACTACCCCCTACACATGTCCTGTTTGAGTGAGGAGGATGACAATGGTTTGAGGGCATCGGTAATATGTGTGTGGAGGCCTTAATGCCCACATCGTGCCGGTGGAAAGGCGTGAAGCTCAGAGATTTGAAGTTGGAACTGAGGCCACCCTGCTTAAAGCTGGATCTTTTGAAGGACTTTCTGTTCTATAGCAATGTGTATTAGAAAAATAAAAACTGCCATTTTTTCTTAGCTTGGTAGGTTTTTTAATCTAATCTCCCCTCTTATTGAATATACTAGAACACATTAATGAGCTAACAAGAATATGAAGTATATTGGCAAAAAACTACATACTACCAGATTTCTCAGAGTACAGAGAGCAGTGAAGTTGGCTTAGGTCTTGAGGTTACTTGTCTTGTGTTATGAAAATTGGCAGAGAACAGCCTGAAGATTATTCTACCAGTGTATAGGCGATTAGCAATAAACCTGTTTTCTGTGGGACTTTGCTAAAGAAAAGGTGCCTGTCTTGAATCTTGGTACTAACTAGGTGTTAATGAAAGAAATCTCTTTTAAAATGTATATCTAAAAACTGAACTTCAAACGGATTTGCAACCTAAATCCATAGTATGTGGCATGTCCAAGATAAAGGCACCATAATGTCCATCTCTAGTTCATAGCCCACTTTCTGGCTCATAGACAGTGCCTTCCTGCTGCTGTCCGGTAACAGGTGAAAGGGGTTAGGGTGCCCTGTGGAGTCTTTTTTATAAGAACATAAATTCCATTCTTGAAGTTTCCACCCTCATGACATAATCACCTTCCAAAAGCTTCACCTCCTAATACCATCATTTTGTGATATAGGATTTCAATATATAAATTTGGGGGGAGGGGACAAAACCACCCAGACCATACCAATGATAAAAATATTTTTAAATAAATTGAGTGTAATAGTAAGAGATTATTAAATGACCAAAATATTTGAACAGCAACAATATAGAAATCCTAGAACTAAAAACAAAATATATTAAACAATTTTATCAGCAGTTTTAAAACAGATGAAGAGATGGCGAAAAAGTTAAGCACAACATAGCAGAGAGAAAGAACTTAAAAAAGTTAAAAATAAATTAAGAAAATTGGTGAAGTATTGTTCAGAAATTATGAAAGATTTCTATCTTTATATTCTAATAGAGTCTGAAATTCGTATCTAGACCAATTATAATGAATCAGAAAAATTCCAGAGGGGACAGGAAGGGAATTTAAGGAGGAAAAAGGGAAGGGATTTGGAGGAACAAATAGGAAGGACACAGGGACCAGAACTAAGGGGGGGTGGAAATGGGAGGGAGGTGGGGAGAACGGGGTGGGGGGAGGGCTGGGATGGGAGAAATAGACAAAAACTGTACTTGAAAAATAACTAAATAAAATTACTTAAAAAAATTCCAAATACAAAAGGGAGAATAAAACATATAGTGTTTGAAGGAGTGAAATTTTACTGGAAAGTGAGTTCTCAATAATAACAAAACCAGAAGACAAGATATTTTTGGTAAGTTCAGGTCAAATAACTACCCACCTATAATTGCATACATAGTTAAAATATATTTTAAAATGAAAAGATACAAGAGATAATTTTAGATAAATAAACACAAGATACTTTGTCACCAACAAACTCACCTTGAAGGAAATTCTCTTATGTCTATTTTGGATAAAAAGGAAATTATTGCACATGCAAGTAAAAGTTTATAAGAAAAGAAAGTAGTAAATGTATCACTAGACAAGAATTGATTATAAGAAACAAAAATAAAATTTTGTGAAATTTGCTAAACACATATGAAGAAAGAAACTTATAGTCATAAATTAAGAGAAAAATAATTAATGTGAAATTGTTTTAAGTGCCTTACATTGTTTAGGAGAAAGATAATGATTCTGATTAATTTTACATTTTGGTAAATTAGGAATGGAGTATATAACTTCCAAAGTAGTGGAGGAAAAGTTATGACATAAGATATACCTTTGTTCTGGTTAAGAAGAAACTTTTGAACAAATGAAAATAATTTTCCCCTTAAGGATTATAGCTTGAAATAAACACTTTTTAAAAAGTGAACAACCAATTCAGGATGCGATGGTAAGGTTTGCCAGTTCTTTCTTCGGTCTGAGTAAATAAAGAAAGCTGGAAGGTTTCCCTAAATCTGCAACTATGGGAATGCATTTTATATCATATAGAGATTTAAATTTACATTACTTGCATGATCCAATAATCTAATATATAGGGTATTATCCTAAGATTGGCCTTCAGCTAGCAGTATTACTTTGGGGACTAATGGAAGCATGCATAATAGCTCTGAATGCACAATATCTCAACTGACGCTGCACAGCATTCTCTATCAGAGATGGCAAGCTCACAATACCAAATCATAAAAACACAGTCACGCATCACTTAATGACGAGGATGCATTGTGAGAAATGTGTCATTAGGTGATTTCATCAATGTGTGAACATCATAAAGTGTACTTACACAGACCTGGGCAGTATAGTCCACTGCACACCTAGGTTATATAGTATAGCCTATTGTTCCCAGGCTACACCCCTTAATGTGTTACTGTACTGAGTACTGTAGGTAATTGTAACGTAAAGATAAGTGTTTATGTACCTAAACATAGAAAAAACAGAAAAAATACAGTATAAAATATTTAAAAATGCTACAGCTGCAGAAGGAACTTTCCATGAATGGAGCTTGCAGGACTGGAAATTGCTGAGTGAGTGGCAAGTGGATGTGAAGGCTTAGAACATTTCTGTGCATTATGGTAGACCCTATAAACAGTGTTTATAAATATGACCACAAACATGCGAATAATGCCTTGTGCTAGGCCTGCAACAGCTACAGTATAACTAGACAATAGGAGTTTTTCAGTGCATATAATTTTATGGTACCACCCTCATATATGTGGTTTATAGTTGGCTAAAATGTCATCATATGGCATATGACTCTACACACTAAATAAGATTCAGCTGAAACAACAAACAGCAGTAATAGTCCATAAAAATCAAATAACAAATAATTTAAGAACATTTAAAATAGCATGCTAAAAATCACTGTAGATAGGAAAGCAACATCAACAGGATGGCAAAACTGTCAGCCTTAAACCTGTTGCCCCTAAAAGATACCAATTTATCAGCTAGAGATAATCCAAAAAGGTTTTATGTAAACTTCAGAAACTAGTTAGGAAGTTGTAGTACCCCAGGAAAGCTCGAGGCCAGGAATAGCCACATTGAAATGGGTAAGAAAAGCTGGTTCATTTTAATTACATCTGTCCATTCCCAAAGCCAGCACAGTTCACTGATATCAAGAGGGAGAGCACCACTTGCATCTTCTGCCTCAGGAGGAAAAGGGAAGAGAAAAACATATGTCTACTATTTCAGTTTTTTTTGGGGGGGAGGGATTTGCCTAAGGGACTAGTTTCTGTCTCCTAACGTGGAAACTAATGGAAATGGTACTTTCGATGCCTTGTGGCAGCAGAGGATAGCAGGCAGTGCAGGTTGCCCTCCTTGAGATAATCTCAATTTACTTCCACCCGCTGTCAGCTCCCAGGATGCAAGCCCAAGCCAAGCCCCAGATTCCTTGTCCCTTGCTCAGAAAAGGTGTGTCAGAAACAGGACAGTTAAGTGCCAACTTCTGTGCCAGTCCAGAAATCCCATCACACTCCCTGCAGTTTCCCACGCGAGCACTGGCACCAATTTCCAGTTTCTCTAAGAGTGCCAGGAAGCACTTCAGGCCTCAGGGGTGTCCAACCCAAAACCTGCGGACTGCATGTGGCCCAGGATGGCTATGAATGCTGCCCAACACAAAATCATAAATTTACTTAAAACCTTTTTTTTTGCTCATCAGTTTTTGTTAGTGTTTGTGTATTTTATTTTTATTTGAAGTGTCATTCAACAGTTTTATTTGCACGACCATTAAAGGAGTATTTGTACATTTAATGTATGAAGAAGATGATAACTCTTCTTCCAGTTTGGTCCAGAGATACCAAAAGCGTGGACATCATTGCTAGTGTTGCCAGATTTAACCATCTAAGGCAAAGATTTTCAACCTTTTTCATCTCATGGCATGCATAAACTAATTACTATAATTTTGTGGCACACTAAAATAAGTATAATTTTGATTCCTGAACACTGGATTATGCTATTGTTGTGTTAGTGGTTGTCATTTTTTAAATTTGACAAAGTAAGGGAAAAGAGGTCAGTGCCTCTGACTGAGTACTGAGGTATTGCCCATTTAAAAAATTCTTTTGGCAAGCACATTGGAAATAGCTGACCTAAGCACCTGCTTCCTCAGGGAGTTTTACTTTGTTTTCCATTGTTGTTGTTGTCACTTACCACTCATAGTTTCTGAGTGAAGGTGTTGGTTTTCTATAGGCCAGGAAAGGCTTTCCTTGCTCTTACACTGAGACTTCCCTGAAGTTTTTGCTGCTTAAATTATTGGCATGACAAATTTACTGAAGTGTTTTCAGGGAGTTGAGGAGTCTGCATTCTGCACACTCTGCTTTTGAGTTACTGATATGGTTTAATGAAACAGGTGGCCAAGGCTTTTGTTGACATCATTGACTAAGGCATTATCCTTGTACTTTTGGGGGAACATTTGAAAGTCATATGTGAATAATTTTTGGGCTTCCAGTCAATTCAGTTTATATGTGTTGCCATTTCCATTCATTTCTGCAGATATTAAATATTATCTAGTAAATTATTTTGAGAATTCTTAGCTGTGCTCAAGTTAAGGGTTATAAAATGAAAAATGCATTTATTTTGTGGGGATCTTCATTGAACCTGGATGCAATATTGTCTTAAAACTATCTTGATAGTAAACTAAGTTAAATCCTGTGAAATTGCTATTTGACCATTTTGACCTAAAAAAGCTGATATTACATAAAGAGGTTAAGTGAATGTGTGCTTATTAATGTTTTACTTACAAATTGCTATAGTATCATGACACTTTATATTTTGCTTATATATTCATGCAATATTTTTCTAACACTACTTTTCAGAGAATAGTGGCCAGATTTTAGGCGTGGAAAGTCTTTGTAGTATTAATTTAATTGCAAGACAATCATATTGAGAGAAAACTCTTTAAAATTTTCCTTATAAACAATTTTAAAAGGTGTGTTTGACCCTCTGCCATGAAAAATAGGAAAAACAGAAATTTATTTATTTCCTCCATTTGAATCCTTAACACTCAAAAGAGCTTGAAGCTACTAGGCCCTCAATAAGTATTAATATAAATGCACCAAAAATGCTTATATTTTTATAGCCAGTGCATCTGGAAGACAAAAGAAGAAACCCATAGATTGAGTACCTACTGTATTCTAGACAGCTTTTAGTTTTTATAGCTATTATAATTTCTTATCACAAAAGTTATATAAACATATTATAAAGAATCTTCATACAGGTGTGGGGAAAAGGGGTCCTTAGTTCACTGTTGGTGGGATTGCAGACTGGTACAACCATTATGGAAAACAGTATGGAATTTTCTAAGAAAAATAAAAATCGACCTGCCTTTTGACCCAGCAATTCCACTGCTAGGATTATATCCTAAGAATCCCAAAACATCCATTTCAAAGAACCTATGCACCACAATGTTCATAGCAGCACAATTTACAAAGCCAAGAGTTGGAAGCAACCTAGGTGCCCAACAGTAAATAAATGGATCAAAAAATTGTGGTACATATACACAATGGAATTCTATGCAGCAGAGAGAAGGAAGGAGCTACTACCCTTTGCAACAGCATGGATGGAACTGGAGAGCATTATGCTGAGTGAAATAGGCCAGGTGTTGAAAGACAAACACCATATGATCTCACCTTTAACAGGAAGCTAAATAATAAAACAAACAAGCAAGCAGAATAAAAACCAAGACACTGAAATAGAGAACAAGGGGACAGTGACCAGAGGGGAGAGGGAAGGGAATTTAAGGGAAAAAGGGGGAGGGATTTGGGGGAACAAGTGTGAGGGACACAGGGACGAGGGCTGGGGGGGTGGGGATGGGGGGAGGTGGGAAGCGCGGGACGGGGGGGTGGGTTTGGATGGGAGAAATAGACAAAAAACTGTACTTGAAAAATAACTAAATAAAATTTTTAAAAAAAGAATCTTAAACATTCCAGTAATACGTAATAGAAAATGAAAATCCACCTAACCCAATTCCCAAAGTTACTTCTGTTCACGTTTTGTAGATATCTCCCCCAGGGTTTTTTAAAAAATCCTGTATATTTATGTACTATACATTTAGAATTATCCCGAAAACCAAATCTAAGTCATTGATCTTGGCCTAATATTGTTTTGCTCTTCCTTCATTGGCGTCCTTTACTTTTTTGCCCAATAGTGCCTCAGAAATAATGTGAAGGCTTGAGAACATGCCCTATGCACAAGATCCAGAGAATTGAGATTTTTAGCCTCATTCTCACAACATGTCTATAAGCAGAGATTATTAAATGAAGAAGCTCATAGATATTAAGAAATTTGTCAGATGTCACACAACTAGTGGAATGATTGGGCTTGCTTCACTAAAGTATAGTACCTGTGTACCATGGATCTTGGCTTGTCTTTTCCATATAATGGCAAAATTCAAAATGAATAGAATTGAATTACTCTAGACACTCAGAGTTAGTATTATATTGTCCATTTGCATGGAATGGTTGAGTAAAGTTTGTTTTCACATGTGTTGTAAACTAAGAATAATGATTGAGTTTAAATTCAAATGTCAACACTTTAGCTACATTTAAAATAATCAAACAAAGGGAACCAGTTTGGTGGGATAAAGGCCGAACCTGGCACCAGTAGTATAGAAATGTACACATGTAATTGAAAACTCATGTTGTTATCAGAGAACCCAAGTTAGGGGACGCACTCTCCTCAGTTCTTGCCTCGCTTGTAAGTGACAAATTCAGGCAAGAGACAACACATACAGTGGAAATGAGATAGCAAGTTATTTATGAAATACTCTTGGGCATGAAGCTGCAAGCAGGCACCCAGCTAGTCTGGTTGCCCCAACTATTGGGGTTTTAGGGGTTTTATGCTTATAACCAAACAGCTTCTAGTCCCCCCTCCTCCTCCTCTCTCCAGACCTTGGTGTTAATATACAGTTTCAAAGGCTTTCTTTCCCAGATAGTGGAAATGATACATGCAACATTTAAAGGGCTCCTCTCTTCCTGTGCTACCATGGTTTTCTTGTGATTTTTGAACACCTGTCAATCTTATTGGACCAGGCTCAGGGCTGCAGAATAAATAAGTGAGACACGTCTCCCTTCCGCTCTTTGCCTTGGCTTGCTCAGTATCCTGCTTAACAATGTCACACTAGAGTAAGTTAAAATATTAAACATTATCTTCAGAGGATAAAAATACATTATATGCACTAAGAAAGGATTATAAAATCAACAATCAAGTAATTGGTAAAAAGGTTAAATAACTTGAAGAGATTTCTCTAGAGACCCAGGGTTTTTCAATTTTTCTTTTAAATAGTAAAGGTTTCATTTCAATCTTCTTAAAGGAACACTTAAATTTATTAACAGCCTTAGTGTAAGAAAAGTGAAAACATTTATTTGTAAATAAAAATAACTTAATTTGCTTCTGCACGTTTTAGAAGTGTCATTTATGCATGGGTCTGTATGTCGCCGTGAGAGGTAGTTTGATAAAAGGAAGGGTACTGGAGGCCATTACAGAAGAAAAATGGTGACACCAAACCCCTTAGGAACAGAAAGCTATGGGAGTCTGCCTAATCATCTGTCTTACAAACAGAGCACATGTTCGCACACTGGTGTCTTATAAACCTGAAGGCAGCAACTGCATTTGTCACTAACTCCAACCCAATATTTGTTTTCAATCATTTCTAACCCAAGAGGCCTGGATGATACAAACCCAATTTAAAGGCTAACAAAATTGTCTTTCCTTCTCTGTATTGCTACAAGTTATATACCTCACATAAAGAAGAAGCCTTTACTGCTCTCTGATCTGGCGGCTCTTATATTGTTTCACCTTTTCAATAACAGCATGACAACAGATGTGTGAAAGATTTAGATGTGTTCATGATGACCAGTTTGTAGATCTGTTTGTATTTCCCCTAACTTGGACTGTAATCATTTTTATTTAAAGGCTTACTTTTTTGGTGCAAAAAGAAAACACGAGGGATTTGCCAGATGTGAAAATTAATACATCTGGATTGGTAATGGGATGGAACTGCCGCTTTCTGAGTAGAAACATGGCCTGAGATTTGGGGCATGGGCTTTGCAGATGTGAGGCCTCTGCAAAATCCACAGGTGGTTTCAGTGCCTCGTGTTTCCTCTCTCTAAAAGGAGGCAACAACCACCTATCTCGCAGTGCTTTGTAAGTATTAAATCAAAGAATAGAACACAAATTATATGCACTTCCTCCTCCATGGACGTTGACAATTAGCTCCCACTGGACAAAAGTACAATGCTGACCTTTTCCTTTCCCTGAGCAAGATGTGTTGTGGAATCTCCGGGATTTCAGCCCACCAGGTTTCTCTGCTTGCCAAATAAATTGTAGAGATAGTTTGGCTCAATCTTGAAGATGGAACACTGAGAAATTGGGTCTATCACTGTCATTCTCCTCTCAAATTTCTCTCATCTGTCACAACACAGTAGTTATGAAAAATGAAACCATAAATTCAATTTATGGGGCAATTTGCAGCTAATCTTTGGAGTAATTCCAGTGTGAATAATGCAGCAATTTGGATGCATGGTCAGTCAATTCAGTCCTGATTTATTAGTATTTAAGAACTCTTTCTTTCATTAATGGTGATTACTAAACAAGACAAAATTTCTTCAACATTATCTACCTTCATATCAGTGCTTTCGATTCTGAAAAATGGCCACATTTTTTGTTAAAATTATGATAAATACAAGCTTCTGCATTGTTATTTAAAGACACAAGAGCAAGATGTGTTTAGATTTTAAGCAATAATTCTTTCCGACTCTCATGTGAATTTCTCAGCCCTGGCTTATATCTGCCTTTTTTCTTTCCCAATATGACTCCCATTAAAGTTAACATTTTGAATATCTCAGCAGAAGAATTCTGGGAATTGCCATTGATTTACCACACTCCTTATTGCAGGAAGGATGTGTTAAAATCTAACTGCAAAAAAAGAGTGACATTTTTGTTCATGTCTAAAAATTGAGTTTATCTGAAAATTTTCCTACTTATTAAAATTCTATACTGTGACACATCCAATATTCTCTGAGTCAGTGAGTTTATAAGCATATGTTTAAATAGAGTGTAACATCACATCAATATCTATAAAGAGCAGTCCTCAGAAAATGTTTACATTCATTTACTTTTCTGTATTTTTTGCATGGGTTTTAAATGTTATGTGTTGAAATATAGAAATAGGTATTTAGAAACAAAGCAAAAAAAACAGATGTAATTGTAAAGCCTTCCATTATTTTTTTTTTGCTTCATTCTAAAAAAATTTTTAAAAATATTGATTGATTTGAGAGAGAGATGTTTATTTGTTGTTCATTTATTTTTGTGTTTGTTGATTCTTGTATGTGATCTGACCAGAGATTGAACCCTCATTTGCACTACACTTTAACCAACTGGTCTTCCTGGACAGTGCTTAAAATCTTTCTTTTTATTTGTCCCCCCTTCTCTGTTTACTCCAAGTCAGGGCCATGAGTCCTTCAGATTTCTGTATTATTCCATGAAGCAGGGACTGTGCTTGTGGTCCTAGGTGTATAAAACCCCTTTCGTTTTGGCATTTATGGAAATAAACTAAGTAAACAGGATTCAAGTGATGGCCTCAAGGCTGTTGTGTTACAAAACACGCATTTTGTAACTGTAGGTGTTACAAAATGCGAGGACAGGAGGGCGCTCATCTGAGGCTGTCATTGCAATGCCCTGCCAATCATTTTGTGAATACAATGACATTCCATTTTGTTCAATGTAATCAAAATTGCAAACTGATCAAACTCATGGAATTTCCCCAGAGGTTATATATTTGTAACTTTTTGTATACACATTTAGGGTTTAAGTTTAAGTGACACGAGTGGATGGTGTTAAGTCCTAATGATTGCTTAAGAAAAATGAACTCAGGGTGGAGCATTTGTGGTACCCATGAGACTCATTTGCAGAGGGCAGGTATGCTTCCTCCTCTGAAGAGATGGAAAACCCTGAAACTTGAACTCCCCACACATTTGTTTGCCATAGTGCTACAGATCTTTCTGGCTGTTTTCTGTTGAGTCCTAAAATGAGGTCTGGGGCTGAGGTTAAATGCAGAGTAGAGAGGAGAGGACGTTGCCAGTGTGTGTTCAGAAGTTTTGTGGACCTCAGCTCCAGCCCTCTTCTCAGTTGCCCTTCGTTCTAGGTGAATTCTCGTATCAGATAATAGCTTAGGGCCTGTACAGCCCTGCCTTCACTTTCTCCTCCAAAAGCGCAGCCTTAAAAAATTCCTCTTACACAGTGGAATCTCTATTCTCTTCATTTTCATACCGTGAAGATTCTGCCAGAAGCCATTTGTGTGTCTGTGTGCTGGATTCTAGTACACTTTAATTGCAAGAGTGTTTTTTAAGTTTTAATTTATTTGCTTCTCTGTTTAGAAAGAAAGCATAGTTTTGTTGTTTTGTTTTAACATTTCACAAATTTTTGTTTTATTGTCCACAAAATATACCAGGGGCTAAAAATTTTGGGAATTCACAGTTTCCATTATATCTGAAAAAAACACTCTTCATAAGAATTTTGATATCAAGAACTCAAGCTTCCCTGGGGCTGAAGATGCCTTATCAGGACAGAGTGTTTGGAGGCAGAGAGTTCCTGGCCAATCAGAGCACTGGTAAGGTTTTAAATCTTGTAGGGTCACTGGGGTGGGACCTACTTTTCCTGAGACCTGTGAGAGGAGGGTATGTCTTTGATTGCTTTGGCCTATAAGGTGTTTGCATTAACTTAAATCCTTAGGTGCTGGAGTAATTTTATGAAGTATTACTTACCTTACCTGAAATCCTGTGGGCTTATTTTATTTTTAGGGTGGGGTTAAATATGTCTGCAGACTTGGTTAGCTAGGTTTGTGTCTCCTTAAAGTTAAAACTATTGTTTGCTTGGTCTGACTACTTAAAGTAGTGCTTTTTTTCTTGCCTATTCTAATGTTTATGTTTATTCAAATAAATTCAAAATGTTTATATTGCCCTTAGTTTTAATATCTCTGAGCCTTTTAGGTAAAATAAATCATATTGGCATTTCTTAAAAAACAAACAAAAAAAAGACCCATCCCTCTGTGCTGTTCCCAAACATTATCCTCTTTCAGTCAGAAGTAACTAGGTCATTTTTTTGTGTGTTTCTGTAGTGCTTTTTATTGCAATTTTATCATTGCATTTTATACATGTTTGCTTAACCTTCATATTTCCATTCTAAACTTTATTGAGTTTAAGATGGAGCTTAATTCATATTTGGGCACTAGCAACATTTATAGTGATATGTGACAGGCAATCAATGTGTTTGTTCAATTGAGTTTCTAACATCTCCCAGGTGATAGCAATGAGGACCCTTTTGCCTGTTAGTGTACAGACTATGGATCAGGAAAAGCAACATTACCTGGAGCCTGTTGCAGATGCAGAACAGCCAGCTGTACCCTAGGCCTACTGATTAGAATGTGCATTTTTCCAAGATCCTAAGTGATTCCTGTAAATTAAAGTTTTAGAAACACTGTTATAGATCTGTAAGTTCATGTTTCTCTAAGTGTGGTCCCCAGACTGGTAGCATTAATGTCATCTAGGAACTTTTTTTAAAGGCCTAATCTCAGATATAGCAATAATAGAAAAATCTCCAGGTGATTCTGTTGCCTCCTAGGTCTAAAAACAAAGATAACTGACTCTTAGTAAATGAAAATTCAAATGGAAAGAACAAAATGTACACTGGTGTATTAGACAAGAAATATTTGATCATGACTAATTATTTTATTCACTTGTATTTCCTTGAGATTTAATGAAGTCATGAATCTTTATTATAAATTTTCACATAAAATTTTTCCATGCCAAATTCTAAATATGTTAAATTTAAAGAGTTCTAACTGTTGGTATTTTAGGCTGGTAGCCTTATAAACAAATGGTTTCAACCTGGGCCATCAACCTCATGAATACTTTTAAAAAATAATGTTGAACTTATGTATTGAAATTTTTTCTTTGTATTAATCCTAAAATATTGATTTTTGTTAAGTCCTAATTGATAATAATCCGTGCCAGACACTGACATTGATTGCTTTATATACACCACTGAGTTCCCATATTAAAACATTTTCCCTGACAGTGATTTGAATCTTCCAGAAACTAGGTTATCCTCAGGTTTATTTTTTTAAAAGTTTCCTCAGTTTTAAATCACTGCACAGATAATATCTACTTCAAAAAAGCATTGAGATGATTAAGCAATGGTAACAGATACAAATCGCAGATCTCAGTGATGAAAATTGTAAATTATAATTGTTCTAACCCTTTACCTTTTGGGTACAAATTTAAAATACCAGATGGGGTAAGTTTGATGACTGATTAATAGAAATGAAAAATAAATTTGCAAAAAGTATCCACAAACTCATTCTAAATTGCTTAAAGAAAAAAATATAGGTCTATTCATTTATAAGAAAAAAATAGAATGATAATGTGATTTGTAATCAAAAGGGTGACATGAAAAGAGAAACTGTTATTGTAAGATTTTAATTATTTAATTAAAATCAATGAAGTTGAAGGATGAAAAAGTATTTCACCTAAGTTTGTCATTGTCTATAAAATAGTAAAAACACAAGGTTAAACCTGGCTTTCCTTGACTTCACTATAATAATAAGGAAGGCAAAGAGGCCACTGAAAGGAACTTGGTGGAAAAGTCCAATTCGAACTGAATGCAAAGTAGATACCACTAGGATCGTATTCAAGAAGGAGGTCCTAATTATTATTCATAGGGTAAAACAGTTGGACGAGTAAGAGTTTTAATCTGTTATAGGCCAATCTGCACTATTTGCATCTCTTAAAGCAGATTTGTGGAGGATTTTAAAACTTCCTTAAATTGATGTGGATTCCCTGTGTTGTGTATACTGTTGACATTGAAAACAAGTCTAAGTCAATCCTGCCAAGTTCTGCTAATAAACTGTGGGGCTGGGTGCTATGTGAAGACACAATCTGTACATGAAAGGGGCATTAGTCTATTAATATTTGCCTGTATGGTGTTTTAAATGTATTTGTTTCCTCTTGTTTCTGAGGCTGTGTATGCCAAGATCCAGTTTCTCACCATAATAAGCACCTTGTTCTGTGCAAGGTAGGCAGTCAGTAAATCTTTATAGTGGGTTTTTTTGGTTCAAGAGCAAAAAAGAAAAAAGGACTCATGGACATGGACAACAGTGTGGTGACTGCAGGGCAGGAGTGGGGCATAAGGGGACTAAATGGTATAGAAAAAATACAATAAGAAAGAAAAATCTTATATATTAACTGAATGTACTTTACGTGAAAACTCACCAAAATAAACAATAATGTAAAATAGAGTATAAAAATTGCACACACACACACACACACACACAAGACATAGTAAATTTTGGATTTAAAAAATATGTTATCATGGTAATCATATTCTATTTTGTTGTTATAGAAAAACATAAAAAAGTAAAATTAGTAAATGTAATTCAATTTTGAGAATTTGGAAGAACTTTCAAGTCATTCAGTTAAGATTCTCTACCATCAAATACTTTTTACATAATTTCTCCAGTTTTAAAATTTGAATTTTGTGAATGTGTGAGACTTAGGTATTGATAAGTTGTTTTTCTTAGTTCTATATTTTTGGCAGTTCTGTTGATTTCCCCCAAAACGACAGTGAGGCCACAGTTGAGAAAGAAGCTGTAACGGTTGAAGGGGGCAAATCGGGCATGGAGGAGGTGAGCTAGGAGGAGGAATGCCACAAAGGCACGAGCAGCCGAAAAAATGACAGATGTGAACTCGGGTGAAACAATCGTGGTAGAGGCAGCAGTGGCTTAGTAATTCGTGATTTACAGATAGAGTCTGAAGAGTTTTTGCAGCACTGGTGTAAGTGGTGCGAGAAGAGGTAAAAGGGATTGAGAGATTGGCTATTGAAGGAGGACATGTGCCCTGGAGGACAGACAAGTAACGCTGTTTTAGAATGATGTAATCTTAGATACAGGTTGCTTGTTCCAAAGGCTGTGCTCTAAGGACTCCAGTAATCTTTTCTTTCTTTTTTTAAAAAATCAAACCTATTGGGGTAACATTGGTTAAGAAGATTATACAGGACGTAATAAGATTATAAGACTATACATTTGTATGGTATATGATCTGAATATTGCATTGTGTTCCCATCCCCCAAAGTCAGATCATCATTGGAAATGACTCCTGACTACAGAGTATGATTGGGAGGCATAAGTTTTATATAAAGGGTTTAATGCATCTCCTCATCTATGCCTCTGATGGCTTCCTTATGTAGGGGTAAAGGCTGCTGCACAATTCAAATTATTTACATTGTTTGTAGACATCCTTTTCTCTACTCCTGTCTTCTACTCCCCAGTACTCAAGTTGTCCATGTCTATGACAAGAAGGATTAAAAAACACTCTTCTACCTCATAGCTGAATCTGAAAGCTATTGAGCCCAAATCTGACTTTCCCTGATTTTGGCCACAACCTTATGTGTAGTCAGCTACACCTTAGAACACAGGTGGCAAACACAAGGCCCGCGGGCTAAATCAGGCCCTCCACCTTGTTTTGTCTGGCCCAGCACCTTGTTTCTACCTGATGGCAGTGTCGAGCTCTTGCTTAACTGTTTAGGAGTAGTTACATGTATATAGTCCTAAAATTACACTTGGCCCTTGGAAGGCAACCACGAGGCTGATGTGGCCCCTGGTGAAAATGAGTTTGACATCCCTGCTGTAGGAGATAAAAGCTTTTCTTCATTTTCAATTAAATAATTGGAGGAAGGAAGCATTAGGGAATACACATCATTCCACTACCTTTTGTGAGCACTAGATAAGCTGTGACAAACAAATGTTAAGAAATTGCAAGATTTGTCTAAATCTGAATTGTTGTTTTGGGATATTCCTTTTATCTCATTTTAATAATTAGGATCAAATTCTTGTAAAATGAAAGAGGGCTTGCACAGAAAGACAGGGTAATTGGAAAAATGCTACACAGAGTCTTCTACAATTGTTTTGTTGTATAACATTTTCTCCCTCTACTTGGAAAATGCTCAGACCAAGTGCCCTGGAAAAGTGGTCCATTGGCATCCCAGGGGTAGTCTTTTATTGAAAGATAGAAAACAATACAAAAAGTGCTATCTGAGACACTTCATAACTAACCTATCACCATTCAAGGTATACTCAGTGAAGTTATTAATGACTTCAATTAATTTTTTATTTCTCTAAAGAAACTTTTTGTCAAATATGAAATAGGAGGAATAGATCTGGTTGCAAAGATTACTCGTGCTTTCCTTGACTATGTGGGGAGAACAAAAGATGTAAAACCAATGTTAATCTAGGGGGAAGGCTAAAATGACTCTGTGTGTGGAGTGTTCAGAGCTGAATCAAGAAAATAATACATTGACACAATTTTTAAGGAATGTTTTAATACCAAAGGTCCAAAGAAATTCACACAATAATTAGTCTTGTTATTTCATCTTCTTTGCTTGTTTCTCTCCAAGCTCTTTTTTCTCTTTTGTATTTTTTTCACCAACGGAGAATTTTTATTTAGGGACTCCTGCTTTTTATCATGATTTGGAGGCTTTACATTTAGAAGACTACTGCTGTATTCACTGAAGTTAGATAGATATTCCCCTGGGAAATTTTAATTATAGACTTCAAGATCTTATATTGCTTCTCATCCACATTCACCAATAGAATTGTGAACTTGATTGTTTGCATCCCAAGCACAGTGCCTGGCATAAAGGCCATGGTTGTATGAATCCTGTGGTAAATAAATAACAGCGTTATCTGCCAGAGTTCTCAAACATTCACAGGATATGAACAATTTTAAACTCTTTCAGTTGAGGAATCCATGTGGAACAATGCAATTTTTGCCTTTACAGCTTTACAAGTTTGTTAGCTTAATGATGTGTTTATTGATGATGTTGTCAGTGACACAGTCATCAGAATAAGAAATGGAGAAGAATAGATCCCCTTGCAAGAGGAAGATGGGTAATAAGCTTGTTTCCTATTGAATTACATATTGTACAAACACAGAACAAATATTTATATGAACAGGAAAACACTTTCTCTTGTGAAGACAGGTTAAAATAAGATTTCCTTCATGGCAGAGGTATAGTCATTGCCTTTGGAAGAATGCATAATACCTTTGTTTTACAGCCTTAAGGGAATGAGGGTTTTTATTTTTTCGGTCATGCTTTCTTTCTATTTCATTTGTGTTTCCAAACTAATTCTTCATTTTAGGAACTCAGATTGATTCATTTGAGTAGCCTACCAAATCTCACTGTGCTTATATTGTTCTGCAACATGTATTTCTTGGTTTTTCTCCCCCTAGCCCCTATCTCAGCACTAGAAGAATCCTTTATCACAAATTCATGGTGGTAATTAATAGGTTCTGGCCTAACTTGGCATTTCATGTTTATTTTTATGCAAAGGATGAATAACATTGTGCTGTTATTGCTCTGCTTATGTAATTGCTGTGTTTAAATTAAAACTTTTTTTGCTTACAGTTTTCAAATTTAGTGAGTTTAGCCATTAAACAGATTTGGAACAGATAATGGGTATTGAACTGTGATTTGTGCATCCTTCCTACCCTGTTGATGCTGAGATAAATCAACATTTCATTTCCACAATGTATGAGCATGCTAAAAAAACTGATTAACAAAAATAAGAAAACCAAAACAAAATCAATTTACACACAGCATTTTTTGTTATACCAGTGTGCTATTTACATCCTCATATTGTAACATTTCAAACAGTTCTTATATAAGATATTAGAGCAACTAATCTACAAAAGTATGCTGGGAATTGCATGCTGTTATGGTGTAAAACAATGCAAGGCACATGATGTGAAGGCCCATGACATGAAGGCCCATACTTAGCTTTTTTATTTCTAGTGCTAACAGGTAGTGAAATGATGGTGCATACTCAAAAAATATTTGGTGAAAAAAGAATGTAGTCAGAAACAAATGACTGTAGAGGGAAATACATTCTAGTTTCCATGCTTAAAAATTCTTCTCATTTATATTTATAAACATATATGAAATTTCTTTAGAAACAAGAAAATAGTATTGGGTTGCCCAAAAAGCCCATATATTTTTTTCCATAAAATAATAGACACATTTTTTATTTTCACCAATAACTTTATTGATTTGGATATTTTGAGTCTGTTAGCTATCTCCCGCTATTGACTTCTAGTGAGTACAGGTCATGGGTGCTGCTAAACATCTTCCCATGCATAAGACAACCTCAGAGCAAAGAATTATTTGGCTAAAATGTCAATAGTACCAAGAAACTTTGCAAACCACCTTTGGCATGTTTGATCAGTCACAGCACTTTTTCCATACACTGCACAAATCTTTTTTTTGTGTGTATATTTCAGTTGCACTTTTACCTTTCTTGTAATAATAAACCATAATGTGTCAAAAATGTTGTGTATATTCTTCCATCTTCAATATTAAAATGACTGCACAAAAATTCACCAATTTTGATAAGTTTTTTAAATACATGCTCGTATGAGCTGTCACAATACAATTTAACAAAATTGTTTCAAAGAAAGTTAAAGACAACTAAGCGCTACTAGCACCCTCATACAGAAAAAAACATGACGAACTTTTTGGCCAACCCAATATGATGAAGCTGCCAAGCTAGTAACTATAAAGACTAGGTAGGTCTCATCCCGGCTGGAAACAGAATCCCGATAAAACAACCAAGTAGAAAGCCCTCTGACGGCACTGCAGCTGGGCCTTGTGTTTCTTTCAAATTGTCACTCATGGGAAAACAAGACTCTCAAGGTAACAGAACAGATGGAGACTGAGTGATATTGTGATGCTCAAAAAAGTTAATATATTACAAAATAGCTAATATGAATATCTCTTTGCTAAGAGATATTTTAGCAAAGAGATCACTTTTCATTCATATTTCTGTAATACATAAACCAGATAAAATTAGGCTTTTATTATGGTCAAGACAATAGTGACATCTGGATTTTAAAACACCCTAAAATATTCTCTTCTCTATACCTTCTTCCTCATTACCCTCACTTCTGTATGACATGAGTAATTAATACGAAAGCATTTTTTCCGCTGCCTCTTTTCAACTATCGCTGCCTGACAGCTAGCCACACAGAAACATTCTATGTGTCACTGATGTGACTTCAAAGGAAAGCCACTGTTCTCAAATTAAAAGTAAAATGTTTGAGTTTCATGCATCTGTAAACAAAAAATAGATGACAGTCTCTGAAGATTGAGGTGATTTCCATTTTAATCAAATGGCATAAACTATTAATGTTTACTCTTAAATTTATAATAAAGGATTAAATAGTAATATCACTTTCTGGGAAAACAGACACCATAGTGCTGGTTGCCTTGAAATTGCATTAATAGGTAATATTGTGCTTGTTTTGCCCTTTATCTGTCATATCTTACAATTTTAATTTTATTCCTGTTTTAAAGTGATAAACCTAAATAATTTTTACTAAGAGAAAAACATTATATATTACCCTGCCTTTGCTTAATTGCTAAAATATGTATTTTAATTACAGATTCTATTCCAATAATTCAAAAAACTTAAGTTAGTAAATCCTTTGACTTACTGATAAGTCCATGTTAGTAAGTCCACATGGCACAGTCAGGTGTAGATTAATCGAATAGTGGTTTACAGAGCCAGATAGTATAAAAATATGTCCTATCTCTCACATAAATTCTAGCAGGGCTACACTTATGCTATCTAGAATGAAGAAAACCTTTTTAAAAGACTCAAGTATACATTTATCCTTCATTTTCCCCATCTTATAAAGGGGATAAAATTTACCTCATACAATTGAAAGATTAAGGAAATTATACATGGCACTCCGCACACTGCCTAGCACATAATAGCTGCTCAAAAAAAACTTAACTATTGATTAGACAAAAAGTTTGTCACGTTTTTCTGTACAATGGCTCTAGTAGTGCTTAGTTGCCTTTAACTTCATTCGAAACAAATTTGTTAGATTGTATTGTGACAATTGTCAAATCAGCATGCATTAAAAAACTTAAAAATTGGTGAATTTTTGCAGTCATTTTAATATTGAGATGGAAGAAGATATGCAACATTTTGGGTGTATTTTTATTAATTCAAGAAAAATAAAAACACAACTGAAATCTTAAAAAGAAGGTTTATGCAATGTAAGAACAAGGTGCTGTGACTAATCAAATGTGTCCAAACTGTTTTGCAAAGTTTCTTGGTACTATGACATTTTGGCCAAATAATTCTTTGCTGTGAGGCTGTCTTATACATTGGAAGATGTTTAGCAGCCCCCTTGGGCCCAACCCACTGGAAGCCAATAGTGGGAGATAGCCGACAGGCTCAAAATATCCAAATCAATAGAATTATTGATGAAAAAATATGACTTTTGTTTTACAGAAAAAACATATGGACTTTTTAGTGAAACCAATAGAAACCTAGAACCAATTAACAAGCAACCCAAAAAGAAATTTAAGACAAAGGATAGCCCAAATATCAGGAAAATTAAGTATTTAGAGGCTCATATAAATGTTTCTATACTGTTTTTTATGTAGAGGAATAAATAATTCCTCCCGGATGAAAGTTTTATTTTTAATGGAATTTGTAGTTACCAGTTCATTACTGACTTATTGATGACTTATTTTCTGTTACAAACAATAGTTCTCACCATATTAAGAAAAAAATGAGAGGGGCAGGAGGTAAAGAGGAAGAGGTAGGGTGCAAGATAAGCTTATAGGGCAGTCACTGATCCTGCTTTCTCTGTGGCCACTTTGCTTGTCAGTCTTTCTAAATGTATGAAGCAATTGCCTCATTTTTATTATTAATTCAAGTTCCTTCATTTTGGTTTCCACCACCTCCTCTAGCTGTCTGATTTCCACTGGGTACTGCAATAAGTTAACAAAGTGGCATTTTAATTTTCTAGGCTAGATTGGAAGCAGACTCAGGGAAGTATACTATCTTGCTCAAGATCACCCAGTTTGTAAATATAGACTAATGTTAAAACTTAGGTTTTCAGCAGTAAAATGTGTCTTTCAAAATCTCCTTATTTCAGTGTCTTCCTTTGACTTCATTCAATGGTCTGGCATTCGAGCCTTCTCTGCTATCTCCTGAACCTGATTTTTTACATTTCTATCTCAGGGCTGCTTTAGGAAGACCCCTTGCATAGTTGTTTTAGTTGGATAACAATTCTGAAAGCTACCACTTATTGGGTGGATTGTCCACTAAGGCCTTAAGAGCTTCACATGCATTTAATCTTTACCACAGTGAAATAGTTCAGGGCCAGGCTGAGACCTGTGGGTGCTTTCGGCAGGGCAGGCTAATTTGCTCCCCCTAAAAAATATACTTCAAATATTTGTTCAGCATTGAATTAGATGAGACATTGAACCCTGAATAGGAATAGGCACAGATATGATACCCGCTAAGGTGACCACAGCAGGTTTGAGAATAAAAGCTCTATAATTTCTTCTCTCAAAACGGTTGAGAGAATGTCAGTTTTACATTAATGGCCATTCACGAGGTGGGGCAGGGACTTGCTGAGAGCTCACTGCTCTCCCTCTCAGTCTAATAGGATAAGGTGTTCTTTTTAATCACACATAATAATCTTTCTTAAGTTTTTAGAAATGCAACTGTCTTTATCTCAATACACGTAGTGGATGTCCTCTGACCCCTTACTGACTGGTGCTCTGGATATCTGACCCAGATGACCTGACTTTAAACCTTCACTTATAATGACATTATTATCTTCATTTAATGATGCGTACCAGCGTTCAAACCCAGGTGGGAGTTCAAGCTCCTTATTTCTCTGTAATACTACTCCTCTTTGATCTCACAGTTCCTAGTTACATATTTTAAGTGTTCCATCTTTATCTACTTTTATGACAGAAGTTATTTTAGGGATTAAATGTTAATCAATTGCACTTCTTTCACACTTTTCACCCCTTCTTTCAAGTATATTCTTGCTGTTTCAGTTTTCTTTCCCTGTACTGGTCTCTCAGGTTTTTATTTGTATCAATAAACTTTCTTCAAAGATGCAGTTCTGCATTTCCACTTGAATACCATACCAAGGCATCGCTGATCTTTTGTCAAATTGGCCCCTACCCTCTCTCCTGCTTAGGACGTGTTCCTCTCAATCCATTTTACCAGTCCCCGTATAAACCATGTTTTATTGATTATTGCTTTCCTTAGCTTCATTTCCATTCAGGCTACTTTAGTTCTGTTATCCCTGCTTGCACAAAGCTGAGCTCTCACCTCTTACCACCATGACTTGTAGGAGAGGTTGTAACTGATGTGGCTGCCTCCATCCCCTCTGTCCACCAGCATTTTCATGCTCTTCCAAAAATCTAATTTGTATTTATCACTCCTCCGTTTATAAAACCCCGCTATCTTCCTCTTGTGATACACTAAGAGCCATACTCCTTAGTACTTCTCAGCAGATCCAGAGTTACTTCACTTTTTTTTTTACGTTTTGTTCTAAGAGTATTTTATTTCTCTTTACTTGCTGATCCCCAGTAGAATTGCACTTAGAGTTTCACACCAGCTGGGGGTACCTCTTCTTATAATTTACCTAATCCTGTACAACTTCCAAAACCCAATATTACTTCTTCCATTACTCCTTCTCAGACATCCCCACCAAAAAAGGATCTTACCGTTTTCTGGACAGCCCCAGCTTTAGCCAGATATGTATCCAGTGAATTCATCCACTGCTCAGTCATTTCCACCAGCCTGTAGGTCAATACCTATCACAGTGGCAGGCAGAATAGATGAGGGAAGTATCTCCATCTATCACTATGTCAGTCAGAACAGTTCAATCATTCATGACCAGCCACGCGCCAACCACTCTGATAGTGAAGACAGACCCTGTCCCGGTGTCTTCCTCTTTAAGCATTTGCACCCAACTATGATCTTTAAGAGGGAATAGAGGCAAATGGGAACCACTGTTCTGCTTCATACTTTGTTTTCAACTGTGTCACATACATTTTTGGGTATAATTATAAGTCACTGAATTTTATTGTTCCAAAGAGGTAACATCACAGTTTTAAAAAGACAAATTTATTTTTGCTCAAATCAAATGCAATGTAAAGTTTTAGGATATTTATATTTTATTATTAACAAATTGATAGCACAAGGGCTTCTTTCTGTTTCTTACAAAATTGGCAGCACTACTGCCATTTATTTGGTTCTGTTGTCAGAGGAGTTCTTTGATACAATACATGCAAACATTTCCTTACAGTGCAGCAGAACTGAGATGCTCAAATATTTTAACAAATCAGGTTCTACAGTTAATTTGGGTTTATTCAAACACACACTACTGAATGCCTTTGATTACTCAGGGGTATTTCAAGAAATGAGACATCTTAAGATAGTATTTCAGCATATTCATCTGTATATATTGTTTTAATATATATAAACTTTGTTTGACTTTCACAGACCTGCTAATCTCAGTTCAAAGCAGAAAACTTGCTTGTCACCAGTTTGCTCAACAAAAACTTTAAGTAAAATGCAACAAATGAATAGATAATATTAGTTGAACAGCTAGCTCATTATAGGTAGAGTTTCCATATTTAGTGAATAAAAGTGCAATATACCAGTTACATTTAAATTTCATATAATAAGACCTGCAACCCCTACCAACACAAGAATTCCCTCTCTCCTTCCCTTCCCCTCTACAAATATATAAATAAAATATTTTTTAAAAAATAATAAAAAAATAAATTTCATATAATAATGAATAATTTTAGTATATGCATGTATTACTCAATATTTGAGGTATAAGTACTAAAAAGTAGTCATTGTTTATCTGAAACTCAAATTATTTGGATGTTTTTATTTTATCTGGTAATTCTAATTATATGGAGTATACCATTTAGTTTTTACAAGGTAGTTGCTGTAATTAACCTCATTTACCACAAGATACTGAAGCTCAAAGAGTTTAAAGAATTTACACAAAAGTCAAACACTATTAAGAAAAAGAAGCATCTGTGCCCAGGTATGGTTAACTTCAGAACTGAAGCTCCTAGCCTTATTTTCTCGTGTTAAATGTTTATTTATTTATTTTTAAAACTTTTTAAACAATTTTATGTTGTATTTTTTCCATGAATACTTAGTCCCCTTATTATGCCCCTCATTACATTTTTAGAATTGTAATTTTGGGGTAAGATATTACAGTTGTTTTAAAGGTTTTGGAATATTATCAATTTTCCATATGGAATGTGAACCAATTTATAGTCTCATCAATACATGTTTCCTTGAACCCTCACCAACACTGGCATGATTTTCAAAAAATTTCCCTAGTTAAATTAAACCATAGGACAACATATTTGTTTATTGTGCTAATTTAATTTCTAGTGAAGTTGGACTCTTTTGCATTCTTTTGTAATATTCTTTAAGTTTGAAAATTTGAAGTATAATGTTTTATACCTCAAATCTCAGTCTTCAGTGTGCATCAGAGTCAGCACAAGGACTTGCTAACAGACAGATTTTTCGTCTCTCTCTTCAGAATTTATGCTTCAGTAAGTCTTGAGTGAAGCCAGATTTCCATTTAGAGGAAGTTCCAAGGTAAGGTTGATGCTGCTGTTCTGGGGACCATACTTTGGGGACCATACTTTGAGCACCACTGGTGTATAGCAAGGTATAAGGCTCACGGTAAGTAAGAAGCAGCATTGCAACATTTGCCATCCATTGTTTAGCATATTGCTGCTGATCTCAAAGTTATAACTCAATGCCAGACAGAAGAATCACCTAAATAAGAATTGTGTATCAAGTTTGATAGATGACAAGCTATTATGATCATTTAAAAATAATGCAGTAAAAATATCTTTCAAGATATTTGTCAAAGATAAACAATGAAAGCATCAGCTATTTAGGCTATGAATAGAGATTTAATGCTTCTCTTTCTGTTGTATAAAAAACAAATTCTGAGTCTATTAACAATTTGACACATCTTCCCTTGAGTTCAGAGCAGCTTTAACAACAACAAAAAATTTGTTTGGCATGTACTTAATTGAGGACAGCATTTGACTAAGTATTGATATGCAGTTAATGAGTGCTATGGAGTCCTTGACCTTTAGGGAACTTCAGATTATAAAAAAATTACCTTTGTAAACTCTGTGGGAAGAGTTCATTCCTGTCTTTTTTAACTCCCTATTTTATTTAATTTATTTATCATTAAATATTTTTGAATTTTATTGTTGTTCAGGTACAGCTTTCTGCCTTTTCCCACCACCCCAGCCATCCCCAGCTCTCTCCCCTGTTTCTCCCCTGCCCATGTGTCCTTTATAGTTGTTCCAGCAAATCCTTCACCCTTTCCCCCATTATCTCCTCTCCTTTCCGGTCTGGTTACTGTCAATTTGTTCGTAATTTTAATGTCTTTGGTTATATTCTGCTTGCTTGTTTGTTTTGTTGATTAGGTTCCAGTTAAAGGTGAGATCACATGGCATACCTGTCTCGTTCAGTGTTGTATCCTCAGCATCCAGCATAGTGCTAGCATAGTGCTGACATAGTGTTAGTGGTCAAAGAATATATATTGAATTACATTGAATAAGTATAAGAAAGAGTTCCAAGTTTCCTAAAGCTTCACTAAAGATTGCTTCACCATATTTTACTCATTTCATAAGAGATTTCAGGAAGGGTAAAAATGATGAAGGGATGAATTACCAAGAATAAGGGATATAACCAGCCTTGGGTAGGCAGTTCTGGGGTGATTTCCTTTAACAAGGTGAAGGGAAGACTTGATATCTTTGTAGAGTAAAATGAACTGCAAATACCCTAAAGCCTAACTTGAGACTGGGCGTCTAAGAAGGAACTATATTTTTAGGCAAGGGCAAGTTTTTAGAAGAGGTAGGAATTTGCTAGGAGAATGCTAACACTTTCTTCTGCACTGTTCCCTATTTACCTGTTAGCTTCACTTCTTATCATAGTCCTTTTGTTTTTATCCCAAATCCTGCTGCATGCCTCTCTGTTCCTCAGGCACACAATGCTTTTCTTGGAATTAACACATTGCATGTGCTGTTTCTTATCTCTGTCAACAGTCTATCTCCACATTATCTACCCCTACACATTCTTTATTTTTTAAGTTGGAGATTTCTTTTTCTCGTCTTTCTTGATTTTCCCACTTCCTGGCCTGTGCTAAATGGAGCACTCTTCCTTGTGCCCCCCTCGCAACCTGTGTTAGCTTTCATCATAATAGTAATTGCATGGTAGTGTTCTCTTACACACATGTGTTTCCCAGTTTACTTCTATTGTTAGCCTTGGAAGTTTCTTCAAGTCAAAGACAGGGTTTCAGTAATCACTATTCATTGGAATCTAGACACTCAGTAAGCATTATAGATGTTCACTACATCACAGTTGAATGAATACATAAATGAATGAAGCCAACAGAGCTAGAAAACCACATGTACTTAAGTAAGTGGTTTGAGAGGAAAATTAGTCATGGTAAAAATTGGCACAGGGGACAGGACCAGCATAGAGTTTTCTGTTATAATTATACTGATGTATCTTTAAAAGAACAACTGTTTGGATTTTCCATTTAAAGGTAAACATTCTTAGTTGCAAAAAAATAAAACCTATCTTGTGTAAAATGAAAGAAGCTTTATAAAGGACATTATGAGACACCCGCACTTTTCAAGAGGACAAAGAGTTAAACTCTGGTTGGGTAGCCAGGAATTATATCCATGCTATGCAACAGGCTACTCCAAGGGATATTCTAGGCCTTTGACCCCAGACATAGGAGGCTTACACTAGGCCTTCTGAGCAGGAGATTCTTTGCTTAGAACTCCATGTTGCTGCCTCTGAAAATGGTAGTCTTCTGCCCTTTGCCACCTACACATCACTCTCTTCCTAAAGAAGTCTCAGGAGCATGTTTCTGACTAGCCCATCTACAGAACCTGCATACCTGTGCCTCACTGCAAGCAAGGCTGACAAAACACTTTTTTTTTTCACCTAGAGAAGTAGAACTCATTGGATAGAAAGTTACAAAACATAGGGATGTTCAGAAGTTTCAAATAAGACAAATGTCCATTACACTCGACCTTAGAACATACATGGGAACTGGAAATTGAACTTCACACCTTCTGAGACTTTCTTTTCCATAGGGCTCTGTTTGCGCCCGTTAGTTTCCGTGGATAGTCCTCATACTAAAATGCCTTTGAATCTGGGGAAGAAAGTTTGGTCGACAGATTATTACATCTTTTTTATGGCCCCTAATATCTCAGCATTAATGTTTCTTTGCTGTTCTTTGGAAAACATGCTAGTAAGTATTTAGCTCTGATTCCTTGATCTCTTAGAATGCCTGAACAACCCAAACTTTTCTTGTCTGATTCAGTTCAAACAAATAATACTGAAGTTTTAAAAAGTGAGCACGTGGACACAAATTACATCAAATGATGGTGAATAGCAGAAGTTCACATTTGGTCTTCCCACACGCTTGATGAACCTGGAATTATGAGGGAATGAAAAGACCAAAATTAAGGGCTGACATGAAAAAAGGAGCATTTGGTGGTAATTTTAGTCTTCAGAGCCTCTTAAGGAGTCAAGGGGATGCCCACTTCAAAGGTGAAATCAGAAAATAAAGAATAAAGTTCTCTAGATTTGATTTTTACTGAGCTTTTTTGAGCAGTTTTGTGTGTCTCACTCAGTTGGGTCTCCCGACAGCTGTGGAAGTCAGCAGAGCGTGGTCACCCCCAGCACACTCAGTAATAAACAATTTGCTTTAAACAAACATGCTATCCTCCAAATTACCTCTTTTCTCCAGAAGCAGTCAATATTCTTATAAGATCATAAATCCAAATAAAAATTGTTCAGCTGAACTCTTGTTTTATTAGCTGAAGAGAATAAAGGCTAGTAGAGTGCAAGAAAGAAAGGCATTCCCAGGTCTCTCAGCAGAATCAGATCTGATTCTATAGACATAGAATTTCATCTATAGACAATGCATTGTCTATAGCACCACTCCTTTCTTATACATTTACTTCACTGTCTCTGCTTTGTTGTTACCTACTCACTGATCTCAGTAGTACTCTCAGACAAGCTACAAGAATATCAAGTATCATGGTGTTTTCTTAGCATTCATACCATCATCCTGTTTTGCCTCTTTCCCCAACATTATATGGCAGTGCAGGACCTCGTTTGCCTTGTCTTTGTTGCTAATCTCTCCCTGACTCTGTTTTCTTCTTTTGTTTCTAAAAGCAGACATTTCCCAAGTTCTTCTCCAGTTCTTTCCCCAGCATTCTCTCCACATTCATGATCAGACATTGAATATTCTCCAAGTTTTAAACAATCATCTTTTCTAGGCGATTTTCCAAATCTATGCCACACCGTAGGTACTTGAATATGGTAGCTCAAAATATACAAAATGTGTTTACACTCAATGGCTAACCATTATTAGCTGCCTTTGGTAAGCTGTTCAAACTCTCTGGGCCTCAGCTCCTCACCGATATGAGGATTCAGATGACCTCATTTCAATGCTTACACAGGTATCTGGCATAGTTAAGTACCACAAGCATCTTTATTAAATGAATTAAAACACAGATGCAGAAGTTATTGGCATATAGGTGGCAAAGTGGTAGATATGGAAAGAGAACAGGCCAAGAGACCTCATTCGTAAGTTGAGGGGGTGGAAGAGGAGAGTGCATGGAGTAAAACATCCTGTACTGTACCCCGAGTTAATGGATTTTCTCCTGCTTCCCACCCTCATGACTGCATAGCTCATCCTGCTGCCTCTGCCTGGATCATCATTCTCCTGCTGGCCCACCTGTCTCACATTGTCTAATCCTCCTAGTCTGTCAGAGGCCACTCCAAACGGCTTCCTCATGAAAGGACTTTGTATCGAGATTGCAATCTCTATTTATAAAACAAACAGTCCTCCTACTAAAAGCTATTGTTATTTGAGTATCTTTCCAAGTAATATATAAAATTTAGGAGGATGTAAAGTTTGTATTATATACAAGTTTGTCTTCCTCAGACCCCCTAATATTGTATCTTCCATATAGTGGGCATTCACTTTTCACATAACTTCAGTTGAGTTAGTTACATTATGGATTGCTGTAGGTTATGGAGGCTGGTGTGTATGTGTGTATAATGGAGGAGGAGGAGAGGAAAATGGAAGGGAGATAGGTGAGTGAGGCCACTGTCTTTCTTCACACAGTTCTTTCTGTAAGAACTGTAAAGCAGTGGTAATAATTTAGCACATATATGGACATGCCGGCCAACTGGTCGGTGAATCTTGACAACTATTATTTTTTTCTCATTGAAAAATCTTGCAGTCTGAGTCTTTCAGTCGCTGGTCGGTCCTCTCTTTTTTCTGATGCGGAACCTGAAGCACGGAGAGTGGAGTGCCTGTGTGAAATCCCAGGAGTCCCGGAGGCAGCCAGGAGCCACAGGAAGTGCGTGTCTCACAATGCCTCTGCTACTTGGTTGCTCTGTCATTTCAAAATCTCTTAGCTTATGTGTTTGTTTTTACCTGTGGAATTAGCTGAACATCTGTCCATCCTTGTGATCAGCTTAGTAGGTGCTCAAGAAAGTAACTATTTCATAATTTTTCTTGTTTAGTATCATTCAACAGTAGTGTTTCCCCACGCAGCTTATTGAGGTGCACGGGCATGACTGATGCTAACTATGGCTGTTGGCATGAGAGATGGTGACGGTAGAATATAGGTCTCTTGATTCTTAATCTATGTGAGTATATGGTACTATGTTATTTGCTGACTTTTGTTATGTGGCACATTTTGTGAAATAAAAACTGGATGCAGTATGATAACAAATCTTCTTACACCAATATTTTACTTTCTCATAAAAACATATTTTATATTTTAGGACTTTTTCTATTTATGCAAAAATATAATCTGTAGGTGTCTTGCTTCACAAAAATATAATAGTATCATTGGATATATAGATAAGAAACTTACAACCTGTAAATTAATATTTATGGAGTGAAAGTTTTAAAAGTTTGATAACTTGGGATACCATAAATATGGTTTTTCAGGAAATCAATTGATTTAAAACTGACAAAATGACTTCAAAAGAAGAATATAAAATCATTTAGGTCTTATTAAAAGGATAATACATTATGTAAGGAATATTAAGTCAAAGGTAGGGGAAATTACATAGAGATATCACTATAATAAAGTTATATACAGTAACATAAAAAGATGTTAAATAGTTTTATTAGAAAACTTGTAAGAGTGATTTTCTTTTTAGAATATCAACATAAATTAGAAACTAGGATATTTGTATTTATGCTGTATTAAGGTAGCACTAAGTTACTCTTAAATTAAAAAAGAAACAAACATTATTATAAAATACCTTAAAATAAAATTTAGCTTTATAGAAAAATATTTGCCTTTGGTAACAAATGCTTTATTGGGCTTGGTTATTACAGTATCAACATTCTATTTAAACTAATTCCTTAATGAGCAAAAAGTTTTTGAATATTATATTACCTTTGTTTATATTCTGCTTTGTACCAAAATATTTTATTAATACTGTATTACTCACTATTCAAAAAATTATAAAAGGAATGAAATAGCTGAGTTTCTTTTAACCAACACAACATTCACATTACCCACCTTGGAAATAATGATTTTTTTTCTTCCTGAAACCCTCTGCCAACGAAGGAAAGCACATTAATCTACTTCCAGCCCCAACAATATTTTTCTTTTTGAATCACAGGCAGAGCTGCCATACATGTGTTAATAGTTATATATCATATGGATTTAGGATAAGGAGCCCATTATTATTATTTTTAATTTTATTTAGTTATTTTTCAAGTACAGTTTTCTATTTCTCCCATCCCAGGGCACACTACCCCGTGCTCCCCACCTCCCTCCCATTTCCACCCCCCTTAGTTCTCGTCCCTGTGTCCTTCATATTTGTTCCTCCAAATTCCTCCACTTTTTTCCCCTTAAATTCCCTCCCCTCTCCCCTCTGGTCACTGTCCCCTTGTTCTCTATTTCAGTGTCTTGGTTTTTATTCTGCTTGCCTGTTTGTTTTGTTGTTTAGCTTCCTATTAAAGGTGAGATCATATGGTATTTGTCTTTCAACACCTGGCCTATTTCACTCAGCATAATGCTTTCCAGTTCCATCCATGCTGTTGCAAAGGGTAGTAGCTCCTTCTTTCTCTCTGCTGTGTAGAATTCCATTGTGTATATGTACCACAACTTTTTGATTCATTCATTTACTGATGGGCACCTAAGTTGCTTCCAACTCTTGGCTATTGTAAATTGTGCTGCTATGAACATTGTGGTGCATAGGTTCTTTGAAATTGATGTTTTAGGATTCTTGGGGTATAATCCTAGCAGTGGAATTGCTGGGTCAAAAGGCAGGTCGATTTTTATTTTTCTGAGAAAATTCCATACTGTTTTCCATAAGGGTTGTACCAGTCTGCAATCCCACCAATAGTGAACTTGGGTCCCCTTTTCCCCAAGACCTCTCCAACATTTGTTGTTTGTTGCTTTGTTTATGATAGCCATCCTGACTGGTGTAAAGTGGTATCTCATTGTGGTTTCAATTTGCATCTCTCTAATGGCTAGTGATATTGAGCATCTTTTCATGTGTCTCTGGATCCTCTGTATGTCCTCCTTGGAGAAGTGTCTGTTCAAGTCCTTTTCCCATTTTTTAATTGGGTTAATTGTCTTCTTAGTGTGGAGTCGTGTAAGTTCTTTGTATATTTTGGAGATTAAACCTTTGTGGTATCATTGGCAAATATATTTTCCCATACAGTTGGTTGCCTTTTTAATTTAATACTGTTTTCTTTAGCCACACAGAAGCTTTTTATTTTTATTAGATCTCATTTGTTTATTTTTTTCTTTATATTCCTTGCTCTAGGGGACATATCAATAAATATGTTGCTGTGTGAAATATCTGAGATTTTCCTGCCTATGTTCTACTCTAGGACTTTAATGGTTTCATGGCTTATATTTAAGTCTTTTATCCACCTTGAATTTATTTTGGTATATGGTATAAGTCAGTGCTCAAGTTTCATTTTTTTGCATGTAGCTGTCCAGTTCTCCCAACACCATTTGTTGAAGAGGCTATCTTTACTCCATTTTATGTTACTGCCCCCTTTGTCGAATATTAATTGACTGTAGAGAGTTGGGTTGATTTCTGGGCTCTCTGTTCTGTTCCATTGGTCTATGTGCCTGTTTTTATGCCAGTACCAGGCTGTTTTGATTACAGTGGCCTTGTAATACAGTTTAATATCAGGTATTGTGATCCCTCCTACTTTGTTCTTCTTTCTCAAAAGTGCAGCTGCTGTTTGGGGTCATTTATGGGTTAAGGAGCTCATTATTTATGTGTGTTCCCCATCACATAGTTTGTGTTAGATTTTAATTACAAAAATTAAATCAAAGATAAAAATCTCAACTAATAGAGGCATATCATAAAAATAAAAATTAAAAGAATTTATGAAGCAAAGGAGCAGCCTATTAAACCACCTTTGGAAGCTGAAAATCATTTTTTATATTTGCAGGTCTATTCATTGCTTTTATAACTATGAATAATCAACATTTGTTAATGTATTTATTCTCTGCTGAAGAAGTTGAAGATAGAGCTTACCAATACTAAATCCACCCATCTCTTCATCTCTTTTCAAAGTATAAATTTTTAAGATTTATTATCTTTATTCTGTTGGTTTACCAATTATATGTAAAATAATATGCATAAACTTGTACTTCTTGTCCTAGAAACTCTAGGCCATTTCTCTTGACATCCTGTTGTGGAGATGAGTATATTAATACTCCCATTCTTTCTAGCACATTTTATTAATGATCAATATTAATATACTGAGCCCTGGCTGGTGTAGCTCAATGGATAGAGTGCAGGCCTGCGAATCAAAGGATCACAGTTCGATTCCCAGTCAGGGCACATGCCTGGATTGCAGACTGCTTCCCTGCAGGCCAGTTTCAGGCAGGGGATGCACAAAAGGCAACCATACATTGATGTTTCTCTCCCTCTCTCCTTCCCCTCTAAAGATAAATAGATAAAATCTTTTAAAATATTGATAAACTGTAACTACTCATTTTTAAAATACATTTTAGATTCCTTTCTGACCTCTTTTTCTATTACAAGTTGAAAATGTTATTTACCTAATTATGAAAACAGTGCTTCTAAAGTTAAATGGTATACCATGATAACATTTTCTTTTCTGCTTGTCTATGAATTCTAAGGAGACTATTTCAAACACTAAGTTCAAATGGATGATCTTTTCTCACATTTCATCAATTATCAAAATTGTGCCATATATTTTAGCTTGCCAACAGGCAAAGCTAATTTCTTATTTCATGTTTTCGTTTTCATTATGAAATTAGAGATATGTACATTAAGTATCTGTTTAGTGGAATACGTTGTACCTTCTCTCAAGGCTATTTTTGTTTATCTCGCTGACTTCCTGTTCTAGTTTAAATCAATATATTTCTAGGCTAGCTGTGTGTATTTTGGAGATTTTTTCCCACATTCTTTCTTATATTCCACGTCTTTATTTTTCCTGAAGAAGTGAGAAATACAAGAGAGACCCTCCCCAAAAACCTGGAAGTATGTTTTGGAAGGAAGGCCCCTTATAGCACAGTTTTCCCTTTGCCAAGTGAGAGGAACCCTCTGTATCAGTGCACCAGCTGTTCTTGTTGGGAGAGGCTGTGCTCAGCTTCAGTAAAACTTTTTTGAAGACCCTTTCAATGCCTTTGACCATTTCATCATGGGTGATTTTTGAGTCCACCTGCCCATACCAACACTGAATGTTTGGCAGTGTTTGACCAAAAACACTGATGCCCATGCCCCATCCTCCCAATTCACCTGATCTCGCCCTGGGTAAATTTTTGTTTTGTTTTCCCAGATGAAAAAAGTCCTCAAAGGGAAACATTGTGCTGATGTGGAAGAGGTGAAACAGAAAGCAGCAGTGGCAGTAAAAGGAATCAAAATCGACGAGTTTAGAAACTGATTTGGGCAGTAAAAAAATGTCTCAGTAGGTGTATTTCATCAGATGGAGAGTGCTTTGAAGGTGACTGAAGTTTAAACATGTAAGAATAAATACACATTTTTATATGGAAATTCAATTTTTGGATTCGTCTCTTAAACTGTTTATTGAAATTTCTTTATTGTGCTCTTATATTTGATTAATAGTTTTTACTGATAATAGAAATACAGTTTAAAAGTATTTTCTCTCAGTACTTTCATAACATCCAGTGTTGCTTATTTTAAATTCAATGCCAATTTTATTCACATGCATATGCTTTGTTTTTTATCACAATAGAATCGTTTGTATTTTGTTTCTGTAAACTGTCCATGATTGAATGTATGACTGGTTCTTTTCATGTTCATTGGGCAATTTCATTTTGAAGATATGTGCCTTTACTGCTGGGAAATATTTTTGTACTTTTTAATTTTACAATTTTCTACCCTCTCTTTTCTCCATTATACCTCTCTGGCATTTCTATTAATTGGATGTTCCACTTCTTTGTTTGATCCTTTGCCTCATATTTTTTTTTCCTGCCTCTGTTGCTTTTGATTTACAACAGGTTTTTCTTATTCCCTGATGTTTCCATGTTTGGGTAGCGTAGTACTTTATATTCCTGAGGATACCAGTGAGATTAGTTTCTTTAGTTTTCTTCTACTTCATGGGTTATGTGTGATTCATTAGGGTGCAGGGTTTTTCATTTGATTGTTTTTTGTTGTTATTATGCTGTTTAGTCTTGATTGTTCACTTTCCTCTTGCTAGTTTTTTTTATATGTCTGGTGACCAGAAGTTTTCTATTGATATTTTGTAATGATAGAATTGGATTAATTTTTCTGGGCAGCTAGCCTTAGTTTTTTTTTTCCTGTTGTGTGAGTTTGCTTACATAATAAGCCTCTCTGTTACAAGGGCTGACTAGTGTTTTGTCAGGGGAGGAGGTGATCAATTTTGAGCTTTCATTTGGGGATAAGTGAGAAGGAGGCAGCTTGGAAATGTGGTCATTTTTTCTAACTAAAATTTTGGCCATGGAATTATCTTCCACTGTCTGTTTCCCATTTGGCTACTTCAAAACTATGACTTACAATAAAGAGTGCATGAAGAAACTTCTAGCAATCTGTGTACTCTTTGTTCCTGAGGAAGATTCCTATGTCTTATGAATTCTTGTTTCCTTGAACTGAGTTGGTTTAGGCAATGTAGATGAAAACCTCAAAAAAATGTCTTTGATCTTCTAATAATTTAATCAAACTACTTACAATGTAGAGGTGTAGGATCCAAATCTTTTCCATTATTAGTTCTAATGTTCTGGGCAGAGATCCATTTAGCTTTGATTCTGGGAGTTCAGCATGTGACACAGAGCTGAGGGGGTTATTGTATCATATTTCTCAAGATAAAATGATTCTTTCTAAAGTAAACTAGAATTGTATTTATCCACATGGAAAAAATGTTTGAAATTAATTTTGTATTATGTAAAACAATCAATCTCAGATGGGTTAAGGAACTAACTATATTTAAGATACAATAAAATAAACATTTAATAAAAACAAAATTATTTTATAATTTTTGGCTAGGAAAGAATTTAAAAAAATACTCTAAAATCACAATATTTTTCATAAAATATAAAAAAATATTTGACGACAGCTAAATATAAATCTGTAATATTTTTGCCAAGCTGTAAATTTCAAGAAAAGCAGTTTCTGTTATTATACCAAAAATTGTAATAGATATTATATAAAAATTTTTTGTCAATTATTAAGAAAAGGACAAGATATTCTAAATGAAAACTCTTAAATATTTATCAAGGGAGATATGTATAAGAATGTTTATTTCAACAGTGTTTTAGTAGTAAAAAAATTGGAAGCAACGTAAATGTCTAACAATAGAATTAGAATATTATAAAGTCATTAGTTAATGTAAATCAACCAGCGCTATACATATTTACTTGGATAAATCTCACAAATATGTTGAACACAAAAAATTTGCAGAAAAATACATATTTTAAGACCTTTATAAACATTGGAGGTATGCAAAAATTCTGTGTGTGTTTCTGTATTTGCTTATGGATTAAGCTTACAAATAATAAAATCATGAACATGAAAACAAGTTAATGATTATATCTGGCAGGTGGGAAGAGGCAGGTGAGGAGAAATGATCAAGGATTCCTAGTGATCTTTAAGTATATTTGAAGTGTTTTATATCTTAAGCCAGGTTCCTTCTTTACTGTATAAATGTGTTGTGGTTAATTAAAAAATAAAATAGAATTAATCTACTCCAGATAACATCATGTGAGCTTCTGCATCCAAATGAGCCCTGAGCCATCACCCCCAGCTCTGTGGGCACACTGTGCAGTTTTGCATTGTCAGTTGAAACAGAAAATGCCAATTTATACAGACAGGTAGGGCAATTATTGTTGCTTTCCAGTTGAAAATTCGAGATTTAAATATGCAATTGGGAAATGTAGAATGTGTGAGACTTAATATTGAGATCTTGGAGGAACATAATGTCTGACAGAACAGCTTCTGTGAGAATGGGTCCAAAATGGAGGTCTCTCAACTTCGCTTAGATGAAAACAAAAGAGCAAAGTATGTTTTGTAATTCTGAGGAACTTTATTAAAATCTTCTCTTGTGAATCAGACAAGAAATGTGGAAATTAATATGTTATTTTTTTATGTGTGTGCGTTTGAAATGTGACACTTGTTTGTGAATCGATGCTTTAACCAAAGGGCTGGTCCTGGCAGGACAATGAGTTAGAATCCAAGTAGAGCCCTCCTGAGTAAGTTATAGTTTTTTCTCAAAGTATGAATTCTTGATATATCTGACTTCTTCAAACTTGAGTCACTACATCACTCAAGTAAAATCATTATAGTAGTTAAAAAAGAATATATGGGACTTCCGCCAAGATGGAGGTATAGGTGGATGTGCCGTGCCTTCTCACACAACCAAGTTTAGGGACAACTAAATATTAGCATCAGAAAACACAACCAGAACACGGAAAATTGAACTTTTCGGAAGTCCGTTAACAACAAATTCTTCAGCCCGACCGGTCAGGGGCGAAACCGGCATCTGGTGAGGGGTTGCACAGGAGTACTCGGTCGGACAGACCCAGGCGCGGAATCCAGACGCGCGAATACAGACGCACGGGTTCCAAAAGCAGGATTGGACCTAGTGAGCAACCGAGCAACCCACCAGGTGAGCGACTGAAGAGGAGACAGTGGGGAGGCGGTGCTGCGTGTTGACTGCGGTCGCCTATTTGTGGGCGAGCGGACAGGCGAGGGAGTGGGTGGTTGGACCGGCCGCAGCGGTAGAGGGCACCGCCATTTCCCCCCTCTGACCATGCCTCCACATACAGAGTCACAACCCAGCGACCTGGGAGTCCAAGGCGCCGCTTCTCACACTTAAAGGGCCAGAACAGACCAAAAATGTCGCAAGACCTCAAAGCCCCAGAGATAAATCTAAGTGACGAAGAAATAGCAAAACTCTCAGACGCACAGTTTAAAACACTGGTCATCAGGATCCTCACAGATCTGGTTGATTATAGCCACAAATTAGAGAAACATATGAAGGCTAAACTAATGGAAATGAATGGAATTCCACAGGAAACCAATAGCGATGAAAAGGAAACTGGGACTCAAATCAATGGAGTGGACCAGAAGAAAGCAAATAATGGCCAAACAGAAAAGAGTCAAGGAGCAAGAATTCAAAGAAATGAGGAGAGTCTTAGGAACCTCCAGGACATCTTTAAACGCTCCAATATCCGAACTATAGGGGTACCAGAAGTGGGAAAGGAACAGCCACCAGTGGAAAACTTATTTGAACAAATAATAAAAGAAAATTTCCCCAATCTGGCAAAGGAAACAGACTTCCAAGAAATCCAAGAAGCTCAGAGAGTACCAAAAAAGTTGGACTCAAGAAGAAACACACCAAGGCACATCATAATTACATTAGCCAAAATTAAAGTGAAGGAGAGAATCCTAGAAGCAGCAAGAGATAAGGGGATAATCACCTACAAAGGAGTCCCCATCAGACTGTCAGCAGATTTCTCAAAAGAGACCTTACAGGCAAGAAGGGGCTGGAAAGAACTATTCCAAGTCATGAAATCCAAAGACCTACAACCAAGATTGCTCTATCCAGCAAAACTTTCATTTAGAATGGAAGGACAGAAGAGGTGCTTCTCAGATAAGATCAAATTCAAGGAGTTGATCATCACCAAGCCCTTATTATATGAAATGTTAAAGGGACTTATCGAAGAAAAAGAAGTTAAAGAAACATGAACAGTGAAAGGACAACAAGCTCACAGTTATTAACAACCACACCTAAAACGAAAGCAAACTAAAAGGACAGCTAATCAGGAGTGGAAACATAGAAATGAAGATCTCAAGGAGGGTTAGCAACAGGGGAGTGGGAGGAGGAGATGGGGGGAGAAGGTACAGAAAATAAGTAGCATAGACAGTAGATAGAAAATAGATGGGGGGGGCAAGAATAGCATGGGAAATATAGAACCTAAAGGACTTGAGACACATGGACATAAACTAAAGGGGGGGTAATGGTGGGGATGGGGGGGTAGGGTGGAGGGGAATGAAGGGGGGGGGGATAGAACAACTGTAACAGCATAATCAATTTAAAAAATAAATTAATTTAAAAAAAAGAATATATGCATCCCTAATCTGCGGCTCTGTTGGTTGGAGTGTGGTACCATACACCAGAAGTTCATGGGTTTGATTCCTGGTCAGGACACATATCTGGGTTGTGGGTTTGGTCCCCTCTTGGGGTGTGTATAGAGACAATGGATCGATGTTTCTTTCTCTCATCAATGTTTCTCTCTCTCTTTCTCTCCTTCTAAAATCAATAATTAAAAAATGTATCTTCGGGGGGAACTAAAAAAGAATACAGATACCTCTATATTCATTGTAGCATTATTTACAATTGCCAATATTTGAAAGCAGCCCAAGTTCCCATCAGAAGATGAGTAAATAAAAAAGGCTGTGGTATATTTACACAACAGAATACTACTCAGCCATCAAAAATTAGGACATTTTACCCTTTGGGACAACATGGATGAACCTGGAGAACATTATGTTAGGTGAAATAAGCCAGTCAGAGAAAGACAAATACCATATGATTTCACTTCATGTTCAATCTAGTGAACAAAATGAGCTAACAAGCAAAATAGAGACAGACTCATAGATAGTGAGCAGGCTGACAGCTCTAGGGTGGGGTTCAGTGGAGGGGGCGCAGTGATTAAGCAAAACATAAAATAAAAAGAGAAAAAACTCATGGACACTAGCAACAGTGTGGTGATTGCCAGGGGAGGACAGTGGGGGGGAGAGGCATAGGGGGGATAAATGGTGATGGAAGGAGACTTGGCTTGGGGTCGTGAACACAGGATACAGTGTACAGTGGTGTGTTGTGGAGTCATGCACCTAAAAACCTGTGTAATTTTGTTAACCAGTGCTGCCAATAAATCCAAGAAAAAGAAAAAAAGTTATATGATGAGTATTCTAGATTATACATGATTATCCTTATATTAACCTCAGTTTATTTGAAATGGCCAGTAGTGGCTTTGACTGTTAATGCAGCACTGTGTTACAAATGCTAACTTCTCAAATGTTTACATAAATAGTGCTCATATCCTACCCAAAGCTCTGAATAATAATCTGCAGGGTATAACCCAGAAATGTGTACTTAAAAAAATCTCTCTAGATGGTTCTCATCATTAGCCATATTTGAGAAGAAAAAATTTTTAAATAATTTGTATCTCTATTCATATTTAGACTTGCACTTATTACCTTATATTTCATTATCACTTGCATATGATTTTATGCTGATTATCTGAATTATTTGCATTGCTTTATTATAAAGTCTGTTATTCCATACATTGAGTTGCTTTACTGTACCACATGAGTAGCACATGAATTTAGTTTTATTAGCAACCATAAACTACAACTTCTTATGACTCAATATATCTATAGTTATAAGGAATGTGTTCTTTCACAACCCATAACCAGTGATCAGTGTTTGCTGTTTTTATTCCCCTAGTAAAATATTTCATTATCTAAGAAACTGAAGCAGGGACTAGGTAAATGCTAGATCCACCTACAGATGGAGGTGATATTCAGACCTATGAGCATAAAAATATTAGTTTTTCAGGCCAAAGGTGCATCCTAATTTTCTGTCTCTGGCAGGGCCATTAGGAAGCATTAGTGGGATTATCTGGTAGTTGTTCTTCATGATATGAACTTTTAAAGTTGCAGGATAGATCCTGAATCCTCTCCTTTGTTAAATGTTAGTTATAGACTAATTTTACAAATATATTTCCCAAATTCCTCTTAAGTTGTTTCTATTTCTTAGCTCTTCTACTGTGCATTCAGTGAATTCTGTATTTGTATTACCTACCCTGTAACATTATAGGGTTATTTTGTGCTCTAATTTGTTTTCTATAGCTTAAAGCATTGTTCTCTCATATAAATATCCTGGGTAACCGGGAAAGTTTGTGTCTGCTTTAGTTATACCGTAATGATCTTATAGGCACTGATATGGACTTTTTAGGCATTTTCTCTGTAACATATATACAAAGTACAGCAAAAGTAGGTTTGCAGTTATTCCTATGGAAAAAACAATAATTAATAAGTAATAATGCAAGAATAAACTCTGTGTACTCACAACTATAAACCTACTTTTGCCCTACCTTGTATATATATTTTTAGAAATATATCTGTATATTTCTGGCCATTATTATGGTATCTCTGGCAATTTTAATTTTCAGTTTCATGGATCTTTCTAAATCAGGTGTTTATTTAAATATTTAGGTAATAGTTATATTGCCTTTGTGTAAGAATTATACTTTTGGTTTCATCACCTAAACCTCTCATGATGAACACTATCAATACATTTATAAACATTTTATGTTTTCAATCTATTTAACCAAGACGCTCTGTTTTTTTTTGCCCTTGAGAAACTCTGAATAGAAGACTATGGTAGAAACTCTAAAAACTTATTTGTTAAGTAGGAAAGAATGAACATTTATTCATTTTGTCACTTAACATGTATTCTGAGTGTCTAACATGTGTCAGTCACTATCCTATGTGCCAGGGGTGATGAAATAAATGAAGAAAAAAAGTTTCTGTCCCCAGTGGAGCATGCATTCTATGCTCCACTGTGTAGGAGATATAAAGTAATTAAAAGTAAATAATAGTGTGATAGATAATAATATGCCCAAACAGGAGAAAGTAAAGCAGGGAGGCTGTGAAATGTTGCAGGGAGATTGAAGTTTCAGGTAGGTGGCAGGGAAGGCTTTAGAGAAAAGCTGACTTTCGAGGGAAGGCCTAAATTTAGGAAATAAGGGAACTGGCCAAGTGGCTACTTATGAAAAGAGTATTCCAAGCAGAGGAAAAGACCCTGAAATGGGAGCCCCCTAGGCCTGTTTGAGTGAGAGTGAGGGAGTAGGGAGTGGTGCCCTCTGAAGGGAGAGAAGGGCGGGGAGCAGAAAGGGGTGAGTTGTAGAGGTCACAGTGAGTCAGATCACACTGGGCTTTCAGTCTCGTGGGAGAGCATTGTCTTTTACTCTGAGCGAGAAGAGATATTACAGCTGGAGGGTTTTGAGAAATATAGTTAAACCTATTTTTAATAGCATTCAGCTAGAAGCCACCTTCAGACAAGACTCCAGGGAAGCTATTCCTGAACAGGGACAACAGTGTGGTGATTGCAGGAGGTGAAGGGAGTGGTAGGAGGTAGAAGAGAGAGGGTATAAGGGACATAAATGTTAATGGGAAAAAGGAACTATTAAAAATAAAAATGCAATATTTTTATTTCAAATATTTTATTAATGAAGCTGTCTTATATCTCAATTTTTTAATAACATAATAATATTAGAAAAGAAGACTGATGCAGTAATTATGTATGGAAAATTATGTATTGGGGTAAAGCACAATAATTAAAATCATAGACTTTGTAATTTATTAGCTGGATGAGCACAAAAATTCTCTGGGTATAATTTTTGCTATACAACAAAGGCAGATATTAATAGCTTAGGCCTAATAATTTTATATGATGATAAATAATATATATAAAGTACTTAGCAAAATAGCCAGCAAATAACTCTAGTCACTGTTTATATTATCATTTATATAAATATCAGGTGTATTGGGACAGTGATACAAACAGATGTTAAGTAGACAGTACAGAGCATATGTCTTTCTCTATGTTAATTTGAAAAACTTATGGTTTAAAGAGCTAGATTAAAATGATAGTTAAAAAATTGAAACATGATCTCCAGGAAGTTAGATTATTGAACACAAATAAAGTGACCATAACACCGATTAAAATATAAATTTTTCCCATAAATTTAAGAATTTGTGGGAAAATATATTTGCCAATGATACCTTGGAAAAGGATTTGATCTCCAAAATATATGAAGAACTTGCATAACTCCACTCCAGGAAGACAAACAACCCAATTAAGAAATGGGCAAAGAGCCCTGGCTAGTGTGGCTCAGTGGATTGAGCACAGGCCTGCAAACCAAAGGGTTGCTAGTTTGATGGCCAGTCAGGGCACATGCCTGGGGTGTGAGCCAGGTCCCCAGTATGGGGGTGCGGGAGAAGCAACCACACATTGATGTTCCTTTCCCTGTCTTTTTCCTTCCTTTCCCACTTCTCTAAGAATAAATAAATAAGATTTTTTTTAAAAAATGGCCAAAAAACCTGAACAGACACTTCTCCAAGGAAGAAATACAGAGGGCCCAGAGACATATAAAACGATGCTCAGCATCACTAATCATCAGAGAGATGCAAATTAAAACCACAGTGAGACACCACTTCACACTGGTAAGAATGGCCATCATAAACAAATCACAAAGAAGTGCTGGTGAGGTTGTGGAGAAAAGGAAACCCTAGTGCTCCGTTGGTGGGAATGCAGACTGGTGCAGCCACTGTGGAAAATAATATGGAATTTCCTCAGAAAACTAAAAATGGAACTGCCTTTTGACCAGGAACTCTGCTGGGATTATACCCTAAGGACCCTGAAACACCAGTTCAAAAGAATCTATGCACCTCAATGTTCATAGGAGCACAATTTATAATAGCCAAGTGTTGGAAGCAACCTAAGTGCCCATCAGTAAATGAATGGATCAAAAAATTATGGTAGCCCTGGCTGGCATAGCTCAGTGGATTGAGCATGGGCCTGTGAACCACAGGCTCATGGTTCGATTCCCAGTCAGGGCACATGCCTGGATTGCAGGCCAGTTCCCAGCAGGGGACTCATGAGAGGCAACCATACATTGATATTTCTCTTCTTCTCTCCTTCCCTTCCCCTCTAAAGATAACTAAATAAAATCTTAAAAAAAAACTATGGTATATTTACACAATGGAATGCTATGCAGCAGGAAAAAAAAAGGAGCTCCTACCCTTTGTGACAGCATGGATGGATCTGCAGAGCATTTAATTAAGTGAGCCAGGCAGTGAAAGACAAATACTGTGTGGTCTCACCTATAAGTGGAACCTAATCAACAAAACAAACAAGTGAATAAAATATAACCAGAGATATTGAAACAAAGAACACACTGACAGTTTGGAGGAGAGGAGGGAGGGGATAATGCGGGGGGAGGGGAAGGGTCATCAGGGAACAAGCATAAAGGACACATGGACAAAGGTAACAGTGGGTAGTAGAGGGGAAAAATGGAGACAACTGTACTTGAACAACAATAAATATATACATATATACATACATGCATGTGTACTTTATTATATTGTTAGAGCAGTTTTAAATTCACAGAAAAATTGCAAGGTAAGCACAGAGATTTCCCTTAAACCCCTTGCCCCTACCCATGTATAACCTTCTCCATTATTGGCATCTTTTCTGCCAGAGTGGTACATTTGTTAAAATGAATGAAACTACATTGAAACACCATTATCACTGAACTTCATAGTTTACTTTAAGGTTCACTCTTGCTATCATACATTCTAGGGCACAGGTGGCAAACACAAGGGCCGTGGGTCAAATCCGGCCCTGCACCTTGTTTTATCTGGCCCCGCACCTTGTTTCTACCCAGTGGCATGGCCAAGCTCCTTACCCCTAGTTAAGGAGTAGTTACATTTCTACACATTTGGCCCTTTGAAGGCAACTGGGAGGCTGACATGGCTCCTGGTGAAAATGAGTTTGACACCCCTGTTCTATGGGTTTGGACAAATGTATAATGACATATATCCATAACACTGATTTTTAAGAAGCGTTATTGGGCACTGTGAATGGGTAAAAAGTTTTCTAAAACTGGTTGTGGGCCATATTATCCAAATGCACTTTTTGGCCTTTGATGGCATTAGTTTCCAGCATGAAGAGCATTTGCAATGACAACTGTGGAGTCTTAAGAATAAGCTATTGAAAAGGTAAGAATTTATTTATTCAGTCTTTGTTTACCCAGAGGAAGCTGTTGACTTATGTGCATGGTGATCAGACTTGGAAAGGGAAGAGGAGCATATTTAAACCGAGCAGTAAGGTTGTGAATTTAAAAGTAATGAATAAGGAAGAGTAAAGATTAAATAGATGAATTTTCAATGGACAACTTGAAAGGAAAAATGAAACTATATGAGATTTGATATTCTGATTAAAATGTGTTTTCTGGCATCCTTTTTACAAAGAAAAAATATAGTGGGAATGTAAAAACAAGAAAGTATTACATATTAACAGACTTAATATTCAAGGCATTAATTTCAATTCCCATTTAGATGTTGAGTTTAAAAATATCAGCAAGAGCAAAACAACAAACAGGTAGCAATAGAAATTATGTGAAAATATTACAATATCTTAAAAGGAGTGAGCTCATGTAATTATAAGACAGGCTTCGGGCCACTTATCAATTATACATTTAAACAACTGGAGGACAGGGATTGCAACTGACACATCTCCGCATCCCCCAGAGCACTGGGCACAGTGACGTGCATAGAGCAGATATTCAGCAAATATTTGTTGAAAGAAAAATTCTTCATGGAATACAAAATAGGTGTAAAACATGGTCCTTATATTTATAGGACATATTTTTATGAACAAAAACTATAGACATCAATTTACTGAACATTTATACAATGCAAAATATGTGGAATTTTTAGAAGATAGTAACATAATAAAGTAGTATATTTTGTGATTCCATAGAGTCAACATATGAATTTTAAAAGTTGATGCAATTTGGAGTATGTATAGAAGACTTTATGGAGAAGATAGCTATGGATTTGGGATTTGAAGAATGAGAAAAATTCTGAAAGGTGCAATGAGAAAACGTAAGTAAAATACTATCTGAAACCTATCAGGTTCAAGGCAAATTACAAAAATTATATTTTAATATTCACTGTATTAGATTGAACATGAAACAAAGAAATAGCAATGGATACAGATACTCATTATGAACTTATTTTATCAAGTCCATATGAAGCCAGCACCATAATGTGTTTCTGTATGATCAAACTAGTAACTGCCACACTGCTAGATCTATTAGGAGAAATATGTCTTTTGGTTCAGTTAATTCAATTCCACAAGTATCTATTAAGTACTTATCTGAGCAAAACACTATGGATTCAGCCATGTACAAGCAATTAAAATTTTACTGGTTCAGAGAATATTTGCTACATTATTTCACTTTAAAAAGAGTTAACTGCTACCATATCCTTTCTCGATCTTCTTATACAAGTGCCTTAATTTAGAGGTTTGAGATTAGAATAAATTAATATCACTCAAGTTAAGAATCTCAGTTTTCATATTCAAACTGGGTTTACAAAAATGGAATTATTAGAAAGTAATAGCTTGTCTCTTTAGAATGTCATTTGTAATATACTTTCACATCTATTAACTTTTTGGACTCTTAGGACAACCCATTAATGTTTACTGAATAGATATAATTTTTATTTTGCTTATGAGGAAACTGCAGCTGAGAGAGCTAAATGATTGTGCAATAATTATTCATTAGTTGATCAGAAACCACACCTTGAACACAAGATCTTTAGAAGAAAAATAAAATGTCTTTTTCAACTGTATAATGTTATGGCATGTGACCATGCTTTTTGTGTTACCTAATTAGGAATTTAGTTCACAGAAACTTTTCCACTGTTTCTGAAGAGCTCAAAGAGCATTTTATAAGAAAAATGTATTGAGAGAGTCATCCATATGGTCTGCTAATGTCATGGTCTAGATGAGTAAAATGAAGAGGGAAATTATATAATATTTTCAAAAATATTTTGATGAGATCCCATTTGTTTATTCTTTCCTTTATATTCCTTGCTCTAGGGGACATATCCGTAAAAATGTTGCTGCGTGGAATATCTGAGATTTTCTTGCCAATGTTCTCCTCTAGGACTTTAATGGTGTCACGGCTTATATTTAAGTCTTTTATCCACCTTGAATTTATTTTGGTGTATGGTGTAAGTTGGTGCTCAAGTTTCATTTTTTTGCATGTAGCTGTCCAGTTATCCCAACACAATTTGCTGAAGAGGCTATCTTTACTCCATTTTATGTTACTACCCCCTTTGTCAAATATTAATTGACTGTAGAGAGTTGGGTTGATTTCTGGGCTCTCTGTTCTGTTCCATTGGTCTATGTGCCTGTTTTTATGCCAGTACCAGGCTGTTTTGATTACAGTGGCCTTGTAATACAGTTTGACATCAGGTATTGTGATCCCTCCTACTTTGTTCTTCTTTCTCAAAAGAGCAGCTGCTATTCGGGCTCGTTTATGATTCCATATAAATTTTTGAAGTGTTTGTTCTATGTCTGTGAAATACACCATTGGTACTTTAATAGGTATTGCATTGAATCTGTATATTGCTTTGGGTAGTATGGACATTTTGATGATGTTAATTCTTCCAATCCATGAACAAGGTATATGTTTCCATTTGTTTGTGTCTTCCCTGATTTCTTTCTTCAGTGCTGTGTAGTTTTCTGCACACAGGTCTTTTACCTCCTTGGTTAGGTTTATTCCCAGATACCTCAGACAAAGGTTTAATCTCCAAAATATACAAAGAACTTACACGACTCCACTCTAGGAAGACATTGAACCCAATTCAAAAATGGGAAAAGGACTTGAGCAGACATTTCTCTAAAGAGGACATACAGAATATCCAGAGACACATGAAGAGATGCTCAATATCATTAGCTATCAGAGAGATGCAAATTAAAACCACAATGAGATACCACTTTACACCAATCAGGATGGCTATAATAAACAAAGCAACAAACAACAAATGTTGGAGAGGTTGTGGGGAAAGGGGGACCTTAGTTCACTGTTGGTGGGATTGCAGACTGGTACAACCATTATGGAAAACAGTATGGAATTTTCTCAGAAAAATAAAAATCGACCTGCCTTTTGACCCAGCAATTCCACTGCTAGGATTATATCCAAAGAATCCTAAAACATCAATTTCAAAGAACCTATGCACCACAATGTTCATAGCAGCACAATTTACAATAGCCAAGAGCTGGAAGCAACCTGGGTGCCCATCAGTAAACGAATGGATCAAAAAATTGTGGTACATATACACAATGGAATTCTATGCAGCATAGAGAAAGAAGGAGCTACTACCCTTTGCAACAGCATGGATGGAACTGGAAAGCATTATGCTGAGTGAATTAGGTCAGTCATTGAAAGACAAATACCATATGATCTCACCATTGACAGGAAGCTAAAGAATAACAAACAAGCAAACAGCATAAAAACAAAGACACTGAAATAGAGAACAAGTGGGCAGCGACCAGAGGGGAGAGGGAAGGGAATTTAAGGGGAAAAAGGGGGAGGGATTTTGAGGAACAAGTATGAAAGACACAGGGATGAGGACTGGGGGAGGGGAAATTGGAGGGAGGGGGGAGACAGGGCTGGGGGGGATGGGAGAAATAGATAAAAAAATGTACTTGAAAAGTAGCTAAATAAAATTTATTAAAAATATGGCATAAAAATAAAATAGAAGTTACCCTAAAAAAATAAATAAAATTTTCAAAAATATTTGATCAGTGTAAACTAGTAGTTCTTGTCCAAGAAATTTTGCCCTCTTTCCCCTAGGGGATAATTGACAAGGTTAGTAGACATTAAACATTTTTTTTGCAACTTCAGGGGTAGGTACTACACGTGGATAGGGCTAGGGATGCTGCTAAGTACCCTGCAATGCACAGGACAGTACCCCACCAATACCTACACGTGCGCACAAGCGCAATCACAGAAGGAGTATTTGGCCTGAAATATAAATACTGCCGAGGTTGAGAAAAACATGGTATAAAGAGTCAACACAATTCAAGTAAAAAAATAAGGTGACACTTAAAGAAAAATTTTTGAGCCTTCATGTGCTTCATGTGCTGATGGTTACATAATCTATGTAACTATGTCAGTACTTAAATGATCAGATATTTGGAAATATGGGAATAACTCTTGGGAAATACGTAATTTGCCAAAGTTATTTATTTTTCTTTATAAATCTTTTATTTATATTGGTCATTTGAGAAATAAATGAAATAAAAAATTACTTCATGTGTTTGCTCCCCTCACATTACTAATGTTATTATTTTTAAGCAAAAGATAATTTTGCAAGCTGAAGTTTCTAAGCCTGGTGTACAATTCACCTTTGTTCAGTTAAAGGATAAATTTAGTGAAATGATTCCTGGTCAGGGCAGGGTGAGTCATGATACTCATGAACAAAACAAATATCACACAGTGGTGGCCCTGTACATTCATCAGTCTTTGTTTAGGATTCCTGTTAAAGTACCTCAGAGGTCAAGGTGATCTGGTCAGTCACTTCTGCTATAGTGCATAGATGCATAAGGTAAAATTGGTTAATTTGGGAATCCTCACACAACTGATGATTGCTCCCATCAATTAAGTATCTGTAAGTATAAATTTTGAGGACAAAAGGAACTAAAAATGAAAGCAGAAATCATATCATGGAGAATCCTGTATAAAATAAAGGGATATAAACTTTATCCAGTAAGTGATCAAAGACACAACTTGGGTTTAACCAGAGTTTTGTCCAATGTATCAATTTGTTGGTTCTATGGTTGTTGACTTTTTACTCATCAAGATAAAGGAAGAGAGCAATTTGAGGATTTTAGGCCTGTTACTGCATTGATAAATATTTTTGAATGAATATATTAATTATTAAATTGTCTAAAATAAACTTTGCCAACAAAATAATGTGGTATAAATGCATGCTACCTCTGTTAAGTTTTACTCAGTTCACTCATATAGACACCAAATATTACTGACTAATACATTTTGTGATAACCTCTTTCTTATAGATGGATGCAACTCATTGTAGATGTCTATAAAAGTGTTATCTTCCTCCTACATTTTCAACACACAGGATAGGAAAGGAACAAGACAACTGCAATAATGGCTTCTATTCAAATAGGGAAACAAAGGGAATCACACTGTAGTCATTGATCTACAGATAATTTTTAAAAATTATTTTTAAAAAACATATTTTATTTATTCTATTATAGTGACCTCAATTTTTCTCCCTTTGCCCCCATCCACCTGGTACCCCCTTTCCTCCAGCAGTCTCCACCCCTTAGTTCATGTCCATGAGTCACACATATAAGTTCTTTGGCTTCTTCATTTCTTATACTATTCTTAACACCCCCTGTCTACTTTGTAACTACCATTTATGCTTCTTAATCTATGCACCTATTCACCCTTTCTCCCCTTTCCCACTCCCAGCTGATAGCCCTCTAAATGACCTCCATATCTGTGATTCTGTTCTTATTCTGCTTGTTTGCTTAGTCTATTATTTTTTAGATTTATTTATTGCTAGTTGTAAAACTGTTGCGATTTTAATGTTTATAGTTTTCATCTTCTTTTTCTTAAATAAGTCCCTTTGACATATTGTATAATAAGGGCTTGATGATGATGAACTCTTTCAGTCTTACCTTGTCTGGAAAGCGCTTTATCTGGCCTTCCATTCTAAATTATACCTTTGCTGGGTAGAAGAATCTAGGTTGCAGTTCCTTGCTTTTCATCACTTTGAACACTTCTTGCCTGCAAAGTTTCTTTTGAGAAATCATCTGGAAGTCTTAGGGGAACTCTTTTGTAGGTAACTTTATGCTTTTCTCTTGCTGCTTTTAAGATTCTCTCTTTATCATTAGCCTTTGGCATTTTAATTATGATGTGTCTTGTGGTGGTCCTCTTTGGGTCCACTTGTTTGGGACTCTGTGCTTCCTGGACTTGTATGTCTATTTCCTTCACCAAATTAGGGAAGCTTTTTAAACTATTTTTAAAAATAAGTTTTCAATTTCATGCTTTTCTTACTCTGGTATCTGTGTGATTCAAATGTTGGTACATTTGGAGATGTCCCTGATGCATACTATCCACATTTTATACTATATACTATCATACCTGTCATACTTTATACTATCCACATTTTTTAACTCTTTTTTTCTTGAAATTTTGTTTGAGTGCTTCCTTGTTTCTTGTGTTCCAAATCATTGATTTGAATCCCAGCTTCATCCCCTCCAGTGTTGGTTCCCTATAGATTCTTTTTTTTATTGTACTTAGTGTACCTTAATTTCTTTCTGGGTCTTATTTTATGTTGTTGCTGTATTCCATGAGTTCTTCGAGCATCCTGATCACTAGCATCTTGAACTCTGCATCTGATAGGTTGGTAATGTCAGTTTCATTCAGTTTTTTTTTTGTTTTTATTTTGTTCTGTTCTTTCATTTGGGCCATATTTCTTTGTCTCCACAATTTGGCAGCCTCTCGGTGTTTGTCTCTGTAGAGCTGCTTTGACTCTCTGTTTTAGTAGGGTGGCCTCACATAGAAAAGGCATCTGTCAATTATGTGGGCAGGGACTGAGGTACTTGCCAGGGTGGAGCAACCTGATTCATCGTTTTGTGGCTCTGTGTCAGGGGAGGGTTTGGAGAGGGGACGATGCCATTGCCTGGCTTCTGGAGGTTTTCCTGGTACTTTTCCTGTGTGACTGGTGTCCTTACAGCTGTTGCCCTGGTGCTGAATCCCAGAGGAAGTAGGTCTGGGTATGTTTTAAGTCCATGCAGGCCCTTTAAGTGGAGTCTCCTGAAAATCTGGCAGTTTCTTTTGCTACCTTAACTCTCACTGTTTTTATAGCCAGAAGTTATGGGGATTTATCCTCCTGATGCTGGAACCCTGGTCTCTGCAGTCTGGCCTTGGGCTGAGAATGCTTGTTCCCAAGGTATCCTTCCCAATTTTTATCTACCACATACAAATGTGGGGCTGCCCAATCTGCTGTCATTGCCTCTCTATGCCACACCATGTCTCTGTACCTCTCCTCCTGTATCCATGTCTCCACTCCTCCTACCCATCTGGATGAATATGGCTTCTTTATATCCTTAGTTGTTAGCATTCCATACAACTTGATTTTCTGATGGTTCTGGGTGTTACTTGTTTTGAGGTCTAGTTGTAATTCTTTTAGTGGGTGTGTGAGGAGGAAGTGGAACATGTTTACCTACACCTCCATCTTGAGCAGAAGTCCTTTATTTCTTCTGATCCATAGATATTCTAAAAACCCATAGGGCAGATATTATGAAGCTCTTTATTCTGAGTGTAGGTGATATTCCTTGACTCCGGTTCTGGTCTTGTGGGTAGCTCTCAAGTTAATTGTTCTCCAAGATTTGGACTATACTGTCTTTGTGGGCTTTTCTGTTTATGACACTTCTTTGTAACATCTGAGGGAGTCACTGAAGGAACGTTTTCCTTGGTGGCTGAGCCTTCTCAGCCTTCCCCTTGTCCTTAGAAAGTTGCTGACTAGTGATCATTGCATTACTTTAACAAGCACAATTTTTTTGTACTAGTTTTAGAGTACTTTTGGTATTATAACTCTCAAAAAATTTTAAATGTATTTCATTCCAGTCACTACCATGTGACAATGTATTGACAGACTTACAACTATTTTGAGATTATTGAACTTTTGTGAATTGTGCTCTTAGTGGCTTTTCACTGAGCCATTTTATTAAAAAAAATACTGGAGGGCATCTTAATCAGAAGTCTTAACAAAAGATGAGATAGTCTTGCTTTAGACTAGTCTTTCCCCCCAGCTCTCTCTAAACAGACAATGATTTAAGGCTGAAGAGGCTGGAAATGAGAATCAGTTGCATCTTTGAATTTTGAGTTCTCCTCATTAGTTTTATCCCTTCTTAAAAGTAGGCCAATTCTTCCCTAATTTTTTTCTTTTTCTCATAGTATTTATTAACTGAAATTAATAACAAAAACTCATGTTAATAATACTCTCTCAAAATATCCCTGCCCAAACCTGGGTATATTTTCTGCTTTCTGAGTTACTGCAGGTGACAGTTTTGCCATATATTTGGCCATAAATAGTATGTCAACTTTTGTCTAATCCGAAATAAAAATTTCCATGCTGCCTTCCACTCTGCTCCAAATGTCACATATTTTAGGTTTTTGCTTTGCCAGCACATATCTTCTAGGTATCAGTTACTATATTTATATGCTACCATATTTTGCCATGTATAATGTGCACTTTTTTGCCCAAATTTTTGAGGGCAAAAATAAGGATGCACATTACACATGGGTAGTACTAATTCCATATCTATATAAGTGTTTTTAATTCTTTTATTTTTGCCTATGTGTTAAAAGTGTAATTCTAGAAAGCAATGATATCAATATTCAAAAGAATACCCTGGAATATAATAATTGGCTTTGTTTCTAAATGTAAATAAATTGAATTAAAAAATTAAAATGAAAGATTTATTTTCCTGAAAGTTTGGGCTAAAAACATGCGTGTGCATTATACATGGCAAAATACAGTATTTCTTCAATGATGCTATGAACCAAATACAAAATTTTAGTGGTTTACAATATTATACATATTTTTCTCATTCACAAGTCTGCAGATTGGCTGCCACAGCTCTTCTATATGCTGTGGGTCAAGTTCTGGTTTGTATTCCCCGGAATCTCAATTAAGAACCTAGTTTGAAGGAACAGTTTTAATATGGTCATTAGGTTGTCTTGCCAGAGTGAAAAGAGCAGGAAAGGAGCAGAAACTTTCCAGAACCCTTAAAGACTCCACTTAAAATTTTTACTCTTTCATTTTCACTCCTGTTCTATTGGCTGGTGCACATCACGTGGCCAAGTTTAACACCATTGGAATGGGGATGTGTACACTCCCAGGGCCGGTGGGTGAGGGAGAGTAGATATTACTGAAGTCTAAGCCTCTGTAAGAAGTTAGTTGTGTGTTAGCATGGTATGTGTTGGGGTCTGTGTGGATGAACAAAAATCAATGTTTCCCTAGGTTTACAGCCATTTATGTTTTAAATAACAATGACATTTGAAGATCAACAGCAGAATTTTTCTCCTGAGAATTTTTACAGTTTTAAAACATTAAAATGAGAATAATTCACCTAATTTTTACATACCCTAAAATATAATTCAGTGGGTGAGAATATATCTAGTTTCTGTCAGTTGTTTATAAATATACGACCCAGAGTTATTGTGTATTTTTAAGGTCACTAAGACATTGTGAAACTCATAATTAAATTTAAAGTTCGGTTTGCTAGTAAAATACTTATTAACTCTTTTAAATAGTAGTTTTGGAAAATGCTATTTGTATTAATTTATACACATCTATAAATGTAGCATGTTTGCTATACAATGACAATCATACTTTGAAACAGATTTTGAGAAATGATACTTATACTAAAACATCAAAGAATATTCTGGTGCATCAACTAAGAAAAAAAGTACTCAATAATCAATTTAACATAGAAGAAAGATGACTTTTTCATTAAAAATCAATCAAAGTAAACTTCCAAAGTTCAAAAAAGAAAACTATATTTAAATAAGAAATGGCTTTTATCAATAATTTTGCTTTAAAACTTTATTAAGGGTATTAAATATATATGATTCAATGAATGAGAGAATAATATTGTGTTGCCATGGAAAACTCTTTGATAACATAATGATAAAAATTTTAGAGTAAAAGGAAAATTTTAAGAGCAAGAAGAAAACAATGCAATGTTGAGTACAAAAAGTATGAAAAGAAAGAGATCATAGTAATATATTAGTTACTGTTCACCAAACATGGGAGGAGGTTGAAAGGTTGCACAGTAAAGCAAGGAACATATCCTAAAATCCCATCTCTCTCAAGTGTTGGGATGTTGGTCAAGTCTCGTGCTTAGGGCTAGAATGCAGAAATAAGGATCTGTGCCAAACCCTCAGCATGCAGAACATCCAAATTGAATTTCAAATTCCTGCCTTTGTTTACTAATCACATAAGTGTCACATGTTACTGTACTTCTTACTGATTTTCTTCCATGTCATCTCCTCTATGTTCAGCCTCCATGTGATTTCAAAGAAAGGGCAGTAATAGGATGATTTTAGAAAAGCTGTGCACTTCTAAAACTGATTGCAGCCAGATTGTGAGATTTTAGGTAAACACGGGGTATAACAGAAGTAAGTTTTGAGTTGTTAGTATGTAAAACAATATAATAATTAATAAATAGTAATATAAGGATAAACTTTGTTTCCTGTATTCACAACTGTAAACTTACTCTTGCCCCAACTTGTACACCAAGGCCTTCTAGAGCCACATGGAAGATGCACAGCTGTGAGTTACCAAAACAAGGGAAGAGTGTTAGGCAGGAAAGGACATAAGGCCTTCCTCACTACCTTAAATCACCCATTCTTCTTTTGAAATACAATAGTTTCCCCACCTTTCTCCATTTCTTATATACCCACTATTAACATGAATTCTCTGCATATTAAAATTTGATTTTTTTCTGTTAAAAAAAAAAAGTACCTGACAGTAACTAAAGTAGAAACATAATTTTTAACTAAGCAGGTCAGGAACTTACCATAGTGTACATTTGTAATTAGAAAGATGTGTACTTCATGGAATTTTCAGTCAGTTAGATAATGGATTATAGTATTTAGTACAATGTTCTCAAAAAAGTGTCAAAGCCTTTTTTGTTCTTTGTCATAAAGAATTAGTAAGTTATAAGATTTTGGAATTATGAAATGTTGGCATCTGTAAGGGCTTTAGACCATGCCCCCTTGCCCCGCCTATTACATTTTCTGGCATTCACATGATTTGAATGAGAGATTTTGGAATTAAAGGGAATTACACAAAGATCTATTACATGTTTGTGACAAATGGGAATTAGAATTAAAATTTACTGACTCTCACTCCACTAAATACATTATTTATTCAACTGAATTTTAATGAGCATTTACTATGTGCCAGGTACTATCCTAAAACTCTGAGACTTATCAGTGGAAAAAAATAGGCAGAAATTCCTGCCTTGTGGAGATCATTCTAGTGTGGGACAGAAATTACACAATGAACAAAAGAATTAAGTAAATTATATAGTATGGCAGAAAATAATCAGGGTTCTGGGAAAAATAGCAGGGAAGATAAATAGATTGTTAGGGACAGGCCAATTCATAAATAGGGCAGTCAGTGTAGGTCTTATTGAGAAGATGACATTTGAGCAGAGATTTAAAAGAGGTAAGAAGGAGTCAAAATTGCAGATATCTGGGGAAGGGTGTCCCAGTCTGAGGTAAAAGTCAGTGTAAATGCTTTTAAGTCAGGAGTGTGTTGGGCATTTTGTAGAAACAGCAGGGTTGTTAGTGTAGCTGTAGAGATGTGGGTGAGTGGAAAACCACAGAAGATGAGGTACGAGCACTAAAAAGGATAAATGCTATTCTGAAGTTTCTTTTTAATGTTTGTTTCTGAATGAAACAGAAAGACCAATGGGAAGAGTTTGTTTAAAATGTTATATAATTTGGGGACTTCTGCCAAGATGAAGGCATAGGTAGAAACACTCTACCTTCTCTCAGAACCAAGTTTAAAAACAACAAAGTTTTAGCAATGAGAATGCATCCAAACCACAGAAAATTGAACCATACAGAAGTCTGATAATAACTAACCATTCAGCCAAACACTTAAGAGGGGCACAGCCAGCAGCAGAGTGGGGTCAGGCAGGAAAGATCCACCAGACAGATCAGGGCGTGCAGCCCAGGCGCACAGGCAGTGGGCGGATCCCAGGTGTTGAGTAGCAGCGGGTGGACCCACTGAGGGCTGACCGTGGTCACACATTCCCACACAGATAACCGTTGAAGGAGCAAGCAGTGAGTCTGAGACAGACCAAGCAGGCCCCAGCGGCTGAAAGCAGCAGAGGGGACCACTATTGTCCCTCTCTGACTACTCCCCCACATACAGTGTCACAACCCAGCAACATGGGCGGCCCCGCCCTGGTGAAAACCTAGGGCTCCGCTCCTCACACTTAACAGGCATAATGGGCGGGAACAGACCAAAATGGCTCAAGAAGATCTCAAAGCCCCAGAGCCCATAACTCTAAGCAACGAAGAAATACCAACACTTTCAGATGCACAGTTCAAAACACTGGTGATCAGGATGCTCACAGAACTGGTTGATTTTAGTCACAAATTAGAGGAACATATGAGGGCTAAACTAATTGAAATGAAGGGAAATGCACAGGAAACCAATAGAAATGGAAATGAAACTGGGACTCAAATCAAGGGAGTGGACCAGAAGGAAGAAAAAAAATGACCAAACAGAAAACAATGAAGAAACAAAAGTTCGAAAAAACGAGGAGAGGCTGAGGAACCTTCAGGACATCTTTAAACATTCCAGCATCTGAATTATAGGGGTACCAGAAGGGGAAGAGGAACAGCCACAAGTGGAAATCTTATTTGAACAAATAATAAAGGAGAACTTTCCCAATCTGACAAAGGAAATAGACTTCCAGGAAATCCAGGAAGCTCAGAGAGTCCCAAAGAAGTTGGATCTAAGAAGGAACACACCAAGGCACATCATAATTACATTAACCAAGATTAAAATGAAGGAGAGAATTCTAGAAGCAGCAAGAGATAAGGGGACAGTCACCTACAAAGGAGTTCCCATCAGACTGTCAGCTGGTTTCTCAAAAGAGACCTTACAGGCAAGAAGGAGCTGGAAAGAAGTATTCCAAGTCATGAAATCCAAAGACCTAGAACCAAGATTGCTCTATCCAGCAAAGCTTTCATTTAGAATGGAAGGGCACAGAAAGTGCTTCTCAGATAAGATCAAATTCAAGGAGTTCATCATCACCAAGCCCTTACTATATGAAATGTTAAAGGGACTTACCTAAGAAAAAGAAGATAAAAAAGATGAACAGTGAAAAGACAGGAAACTCACAGTTATTAACAACCACACCTAAAACAAAGGCAAACTAAGAGGACAGCTAGATCAGGAGCGAACCATAGAAATGAAGATCACATGGAAGGTTAGCAACAGGGGAATGGGAGAAGGAGAAGGGTGGAGAAGGTACAAAAAATAAGTAGCACAGATGGTAGGTAGAAAATAAATAGGGGGAGGGCAAGAATAGTATGGGAAATATAGAATCCAAAGAACTTGAGACACATGGTAATGTGTTTCACACATTATTTATTATGCCAATTGTAATGTCATAATAAATATAAAACATATAAAATGTTATATAATCTGAGCTATATTTGAAAAATAAAACAACTGTAGTAACTCTGTTAAGAACAAATTACAAGTTAAACAGGATGAAATTAGAGAGACAAGTCAGGAGACGAGTTGAAAGGTAATGATGTATTGGACCAGGTGTTAGCAGTAGAGGTAGGAAGTAATGGTCTTAGTCTCAATATAATTTGAAAATAGAGCCAACATGATTTCCTGATGATTGGATTGTGGGGTATAATATATATGTATATATATTGGGTTGGTCAAAAAGTTATTTTTTCCATAAGATAGCTCTGGTAGCACTTAGTTGTCTTTAACTTTATTCAAGACAATTTTGTTAGATGGTATTGTGACAGCTGTCATATCAGCATGTCTTAAAAAATCAGAACTGGTGAATTTTTGTGTAGCAATTTTAATATTGAAGATGGAAGAAAATACACAACATTTTCTGTATAAAAGGTCTATCCAGAAAAAGTCCAGCCATTGTTAAGATAACGAGAATGGCATGTGTGACACCTATGTAAATTGGAGGCCAAAGAGAGTGGACAGGAATTTACATTCATGAACAATGACAACTTCACTGTAGTAGTCAGAGAAGGCAGTAGACTCTGCTGAGTGAGCATGTGTACTGTATGATCTTGTACTATACATTATTTCAGAAAGGTAAAAAGGAAACTCAAAGGCACAAAAAGATTTGTTCAGTGTGTAGAGAGTGTGTTATGTCTGATAGAATGTGTCAAAAGTGGTTTGCAAAGTTTTGTGCTAGAAATTTCTTGCTGAAGCTCCATGATCAGGTAGACCAGTTGAAGTTGATAGCGATCAAATTGAGACATAAATTGAGAACAATCAACATTATAACATGAGGGAGATAGCTGACATATTCAAAATATCCAAATCAATAAAGTTACTGGTGAAAATGAAAAATGTGTCTTTTATTTTATGGGAAAAATATGAACTTTTTAGCCAACCCAGTAGATGTCTTCCATACTATGCCAAAGGTGTTTGTCATTGTTGTTGTTGTTGTTATTTTTGCCTTGAGCAATTAATTGATAGACTGTGGAAAGAAAATGCTGTGGGGAGAAAATTGAGGGTTCTGTTTTAAATGTGTTAAGTCTGAGATGTCTGCTTTCCAATTGCAAATGAGTAGATATGTCAAGAAAGCAGTTGCATGCAAGAGGTCTGGAATTTGGGAGGTAAGTCCTAACTGGAAGTATCAACTTCGGACTTAACCTGCTAATAATTGGTATTTAAATTTATGAGATGGTGAGATCACAAAGAAACTTGAGTGTAGTTAGTGTAGAGGACAAAGGACGTACCTGGGATGCACAAACATTAAAAATTAAGGAAGGAGGAGAAAGTATCAATGCAAAGAAGAGAATGTTATACATAAAAACAAGAGATTGTGGGGTTCCAAAACCCAGGTAAAGAGAATTTATATAGGAGGAAGGAATACTGACTGTGTTAAGTGCTACAAACCTAATCAGTCAAGTAAAGGGAGAAGAACAAATTGGTCATCAAATTTAGCAACATCTTGGTCATGACTCATCTTGAAAGGAGTATTATTGCAATAGTAGGGGCTCAATCAAGTGGGTTTATCACAAAATAGAGGTAAGGAATTGGAAGAAATCAGTTAAAAAAACTTAGTGGAATTTTGCTGCAGAAGAGAGTGAAGAAATATGGCAGTATGCTGCCAAATTTGGCAGTATGGCAATATTTTTGTATGCTGAAGGCAATTTAGTAAAGGAAAACTTCATGTAGAGGGGAGGTGGGGTCTCTGGAGCCTTGACCTTCAATAGGCATGAAGGGATGGGTCCGCTCATGGAGCGAGGCTGTCTTGAGCCAGTCAGGAGGTGTGTGACATACATACCCAGGATAAACAGGATCATAATGAATGGTATGAGTTTATAAACCTTCTTTGACTGCCTTTAATTATTTACAGTGAAAAGGAATGTAAAATTGTCAGCCAAAGGTAAGAATAAGAAGTTACTCATAAAAGCAGCAAGAAAGAATGGAGGAACCAGGAAATGTATTTAAAATGGAAACAGTTGTGAGCTTTCTGCATGCATGATCAGTGCATCAGATAAGTTCCAGAGGCAGTGGAGGTGTGGAGTGACCCAGAGTACAATAGAAGAGGGTGTGGTAATGTCCTACAGCTGCTGTATCAAATTGCCAGAGAATGGGTGGCTTAAAACAACATAAATTTATTTTCTCACAGTTCTGGAAGTCCTAAGTATGAAATCAAAATGTCAGCAGAGCTGAACTCTCCCCACAGGCTCTATGGGAGAATCGGTTCTTTGACTCTTCTACCTTCTAGTTGCTGTTGGCAGTTCTTGCCTGGAGGCAGCATTGTTTCAGCCTCTGCCCCTGTGGTCCTATTTCCTCCTCCTCTTCTCTCTGGCTTGTGGCCACATCACCCAGATCACTCTCTCTGGCACCACATCACTTTTTCTGTGTGCATTCTGTATGTCTTTTCTAAGAATGCTTATCACTGGATTCAGGGTCCACCTGGATAACCCAGGATGCTTTCCTTACCTTGAGATCTTTAACTGCATAGGCCCTCCTTTTTTTTTCTCTCTCTAAATAAGGTAACATTCACAGGTTCTTGGAATTATCATTTTGGGGCCATCATTCAGCCACTGTTAGGAGCAAGAAAACAAAGTTGCATGTAATCATGCCCGTGATTGTATATTTTAAACTAAGGGAAGAAGAAAAAGAAGACTTTAAGTGGGATGAGATAACTCATGTGAAAAAGATGCAGAGATCAAAGTATTGGGAATTTGGGTGAGACTGAAGGATTGTTGCGATCAAGTGCTAGAAAAAAATGACATGAAATGGTTGAAATGTTAGAGTGACACATACCAAATTGAGATGCATATTCATTAAAGAAGGACAAATAAGAAAATATATAGAGAGTAAATTAAAAGGAAACTCCCTGATATAAAGTAGTTATTTCTCTTCCTATTCTGTTGTGTTCCAGTGGACATAAAAGCTGTATTTTCCCTGACTGCTACTACAGCTATACATCTTATTAGGTGAAGCATAGAAGGATCTGAGGGCTTTAGCTTTTAGGGGGTTGGAGATTTAAGTTAGACTGGTGCTGTGTTTAAAACTAAAGGCATTCATTCCCACTGGCGTCTCAGCAATTTCTTTCAATAAGCTTGTCCTTTAAGGCAGGTGAAGATTATTGTTTGGGTGATGCTTCAGGAGAGTGTGATTTCCTGGGCCTTTTGGTGTTTTCAATCTATAGTCCCAGCAGAGAAGCCCACTGCACTGTCTGTGCAGTCTTTCCTAACAGCATGAAGAATTATTCAACATCACAACTCTGTTCTCTTGCCCTCCCTTCCCTCTCCTTCTCTCCCAGCTCTGTTTTCCCTAAGAGCCTAAGGTCAGATGAATTCTATTAAGTTTCTAAGAAAGAACTTCCATCTCTGATTATTCGAATGTTATATGAGTTTGAAATTTATTTTCTCATTCCAATTCTCAATTTAATTGATCCAAACCTGCATTTATTCAGCAAACATTTACTGTGTGCTAGCTCTGGGAATACTAATTTCAAAAAGACATGACTTCTGCCCTCAACTTACACGCTGGCTGGTACAAAGGTCAGCAAACTATGACCCATGGGTCAAATGCAGCCCACGGCCTATTTCTGTACAGACCTCAAGATGAGAAAGTGTTTCATATTTTGAGGGGTTTTCTAAGAAAGTAGAGTATATGACAGAGGCCATATATTGTGGGGGCGACTGCTCTCAAATCCCCCCGTCTGCCACGGATGAAAGTAACACTACCAAGACATGATCTGCCTGGGGAGGAGAGGTGGCCAGTTTCTTAGAGGAAAAAGGCCAGGAGCCCCTTCCTCCGGGGGCTTTTATTGGGTTGTAATACACAGGAATACAGGGCAGCAAGAATCAAACAGTAGATAACATTTCAAATAAATATGAGAGCTTAGTCTGAGTCAGTGTCTGTCAGGAAAGGGGGCTGCAGTAACTTTGGGAGACATACTCATTTCCTGCTTGGACCCTTAACATATGAATGAGAGCACTCTTAGCAAAGCAGGTTTTCACAGGACTTTTAGGAATTCTTTCTTATGCCTGATTTACCCCGGATACTTCTCTAGTAAGGCAAGGAGCTGCACCGCCTCCCCCATCATAGGTTTTCAGGCCTAAGTGGATTAGAGCCAGGAAGCGCTTCTCCCACAGGATGCGGGGACTCGGGCTATGTCAGAATAGCCATGGAGGAGGGAATAAGGGCCCATCACTCCCTTTTTGTCACAGCTCCACAAGTTCTTCCATGATGGCCTCCGAAGTGATCCTGTCTGGTTTAGGTTGTCCCACTGTGAGGAGTCTTACCCATCTCAGACTAGCAGACCATGCTTTGGGGCAGGGGAGAAAGCTGAGGCAGCGTTTGCTACCAGAGAGAAGCTTTTGTCTCTTGTGGCTCCAATTCCAGAGGTCACTCACTCATTCTTAGCCATGGAGGGTAGTTACAATTCCTGAAACCAGGCAGGGCAGTTCCCAACAATATATGACTCTCAAAGCATAAAATACTTATTCTCTGGTCTTTTATAGAAAATGTTTGCTGACCCCTAGTCTAGTGGGAAAACATTTGGAGATAATAACACATTCACAAATTGTATGAATTTGTTGTGGCCTAAAGACTATTTTTGCCTGGCTGCGATAAATCTCTCTTCTTCTAATAAGAGATTATCTTTGGCAACAAATTCTACCCTGATCTCAGACTGTGAGGTAGGGGCTGGTCTACTCCATTACCCCCCAGCTCAGGGCAGGAGATTTAGACCTGGTTAATCCTGCTTTTAAATGTCTCTGGTTATAGGAAATTATTCACATGGCCCAAATAGGTCTAGGAAGAACCAGTCACAGGACTTTTGCTACAGTTCCTGGGAAAGAAGCACTCTCTTCTTTTGGAATTATTAGATGAATGATAATGAAAACCCTTAGCTGTTTAGGGTCTATTAGAGACTAACTGTAAGGAATGTAGAGAGAAAAACTGAAGAAGAACCCAAATGCTAAAATGTCTGAGCCATGATTCCAATTGCACTTGGAGCAAATTTTTGTTTCTGGTTTATTTATTTAGTGAGGTAATAAAGATATTATTACTATAAAAATTGACTTTTTTGTAGTAAGTGCACTTTATTATTTATTTATTTATTCCATAAGAAATACAGAGCTACTTTGGTACTCATCAATAATTCTTTCCTAAACTCCTGAGGAGTGTTGAAACCAATGAGCACCAAACTACCATGAGACTGAAACGTCAATCTCTGTTTCATTGTGAAAGAGGGGTGCCAAGTTGCAAAGCAAGCTACGTGTAATGAAACATTTTTTGTCTCCTGAAAATGTGATGAGTGCAGGGGGTTTGATGAGTTCTAAAGCCAGTGAGTAACGAGGTTCGACTGTATAAAATATTCATATGTATAAGATCTGTTGAAGATCATCTAATCCAACTCTCCTGCTTTGCTGAATTTGAAACTGTAGAGCCCCAGCAAAATTAAAAGAAATTGAAAAATTGCCTTCAAAGTAGAAAATCATAGCACTGTGTGCTAATTACTAATTGGGCTATGTTTAATTTTATATAGTAACATTTATAAGCAGCATCTAATACGTCTGTGGCAGTCAGGGAAGGCTTCCTGAAAAAGATGATGGCTCAGGTGAGTTTGAAGGAAGAGTGTCTTTGCTGAGTTAAAAGGGTTAGGTCAGTTTGGGAGTCATAGAGGAAGGAAAATGATTTCCCTGAGAAAAAATGCACTCCGTAAAGGTCAGAACATGAAAGAGAATGCACCACTTCCTGAGAACTGCGAAGTGTTAAATGCAGAGGAAGATTTAGTAAACATGAGTAGGAAGGATGAGATTGTGGAGGTAATCCAGGGTCAGATCCTGCCAATCCTTGTATGCCATAGTAAAGGTGGTAGACTATGAGAAGAAATGCAGGTTTTAAATGTACGCTTTAGAAAAAAACCCAACAATGTAGAAGTTCAGCTGCTGTTCTGTTGTTTAAACTAAGAGAGTAATGTGAAGGCTAAGACAAGATTGATCTGGGGACAGAGGATAGGAGGGTGGAGAAAGGGTGGGACTCCAGAGAGAGATATCCAGGGGTGAGAGGTATTTGGGACATCAACAGAAAAGCTCTGGCGATTTCTGACATAGACTGGGGAGTTGCTGAATGGGCTTAGGCTTCCAGCGCTCAGTGGGTGATGCTGATTCCATCCTCTGTAATAGGAATAAGGAAGAGAGAGAAGCCTGGTTAATTTTTATTTATTTGGTTTTATTGTGAGGTGTGACTGGGAGAAACACGATGATCTCGGCTTCTGACATTTTGAGTTTGAGGTGCTCATGGTCAAGTAGTTGTGACTGTTAAGTAGACCTGGAGTGCAGAAGAGAGATTTGGGTGGAGATACATAGTTTTCAATAGTTTCCATGTAAATGGGAGTTGAATACACCTGTTGGAATGAGATTTTGAGAGGAGAGACAGTTGCTCTTGTTGATTTATTTCAAGTCTTTCCCTTAATAAAATAAAATGTAATGAGAAAAATATTTATTTTAAATATAGAACACAGCAATGAATTTTGAACAAGCTATCAATGGAGTATATCTTTACATACCTCAGTATTCTGAGGAATTCTAAAATTTCCATAAAGAACTCTACATAGAATTATTTTTCATAGGGATTTCTGATCCTATAAATTTTACAACAATGTTATCTTCCTCTTATTGAAGAATAAGGAAATGATGTGGTTTTATGGTTGAAGTCCCAGACTGGAAATTATTAGAAACTGATTGTGCTGTTCTGAGAAAAGCATCTGGCAGCTATGGAACCCTTCTTCCCACCTACAAAAGGAGCAGGTTAGAGCGAATGCATCAGGCATCTTATCTACTCAAACATGAAGTTTAAGTATTGATGGATCTATGAGTATTTTGTCATCTTACGTGACACTCTCACGCTGATGATTTTAAGAGATGTGGTAAGGTGATCTGATGATATCAGAGTTTGTACTTTAAAAACTAAGTAGAAATACATAGACATTACCAATGATTTTAAATTTTTTTGAAAAGCTGAAACTCGCAGTTATTTTTCATTTTAATATCTACTGTTGAGTTACCTGATCTTTTCAACTCTGAAGCAAGATCATCATGGCCAGAGTAATGTGGTTATTTGCTCCACATTCTGCTGCTGCCAAGGGCTCAGGGAAAAGTGCTAGGTTTCAGGGCTCTCGGTATAGGGAACCTGCCTTGATTTTCAGTGTCATGTAGGCTGACTGATGCCATAGTGGTAAACTATGCAGAATATTGAAAGCACCATTTATTTGTGTTTTTTGCAGGCATATTTTTCAATTTAGCCAAAACATTTAACATGCAATTATAAAAAATTCCAATAACTAGATAATTGGGTATACAGCACATATTAATTTAAATCAAAGTAATTTAATTATAAAATGTATTTAAATCAGGAAAAACTAGCAGCATAATGGATGGGAATTGTTTAAGGGAATGAACACATTATCAAATGAGGAATGATTGACTTTTCAGAAGTTGCAAACCTGAAAAACAGAAAACATTATAGATAGAATGTGTCATTCACTCTTGAAAGTAGGCCATCAGATTCAGTTTGAATATTTTACTCAGATATGTCTACTCTTCTCCTTAATACAGTAAAATAACAAATTTTAAGAAAAAACATGTGTATAAACTCTCAAAAGACAGCTGAGCATGACTTTCGTTACCCTATACAAATAACAGAACACCTATTTGTTTCTAGGTCTTGACAGAACTGCAGCATTAGTGAATAAAGGCCATGAGAGTGGATGTAATATGTATTGATTTTAGTGAGGCATTTGATGCAGTGTTTAATGAAATCTTATTCCCAAAATAATTCAAAGTGTCTTGGCTCGGAGAGCAGTCACACGTGTTGAAAACTGGCTGAGGGAACATGAACGAAATGTGGTGTGAAATGCTGGCCCAGGGTGCAGTGAACTGCAGTCTCAGGTTCCCCGTGAGCCCCTGGATGGGAACAACAGGGAGCAGAGGAACAGATTTTGGAAAATATTCCAAGAATAAACTGAATGTTTGGTTCATTAGTATGCTTTTTTGGTCTTATTGGAATGAATGGAAAATAACACAAGACTTTGATTTGATCTTTGATTTTTTTCTTACTGTTAGCAATTATAATAGTCTTTTGCCTGTGTTAAAATTCAGCTTGAAATAGGGGGTAGCTAAAGAAATATCTTTTATTCACATTTTTGAAGTAGTTAGAACATTGTTTGGGTCTATGTTTTAGCATTTATTATAATCTGGCTTGTATTATCATTGTCTTATCTCTGTATTTTTCCTTTATGTATGGCAGGTACTTATTAATGATTCCTTAAATTTATCACAACTATTTTTTATTTGTAGTTTTTCTTGATTTGAGCTTACAAGTAGCCTCAGAAAAAAAACCCACTTTATTGACTTGTCTTATAATCTTGAGCATGTTTTTTAAGTTGAAAAATAATGGAAGGGAAAAGTAAAGAATTTGTTTTAATTTATCACATGAACATGCTGTATAAAACTTCATTTTAAAATATGCAAAGGTAATTAGTTCATTAAAAAATCCTTCAACACAAACATGTATTACTAATATTATCTCCTTTTTGATATCATATAAGAAAAAGATACTTGAAATAATTTTCAACAACACATTCATAAGCCTGGAATATAATTGTTAATAGAATGAATGTAATAACATCTATGTAGAATAAGAAAGCTCATTCCTAAAGTCTACATGGAGTATCTTTGAAGTCATTGGTAAATTATTCATTGTGTTAATTTATTGTATGTTTTCCTACAATAATTTTACACAGAAGATTCATAGTGCTTTTCAATCTATGGATTTTTAAATTTTACTCTAACATATCAGTATCATTCTATTCATTTAATAAAAAAATTTAGGTATGGTCAGGATGAATAAGCTTATAAGGTATTGAGCAGAATGGTAAACTAAGGTCTGAAATTTGTGTATGATAGTCCATTATTTTCTTATGTTATCAGGAAATTAATGTTTCAGTATTAGTAGTTGTGTTCCATCAATAGCCACTCCTTTAATTACAGTGTAGCTTAATGTTTTTTATATTGCATTATGGTGGCTCAATATAAATTGCTATAAAGTTTTTGTAATACTTGCTTTCAATCAATAAAATAAAATTATCACTACTTGTTTATTTTGGTTTTTTGAAGGGATATGTAATTGTGTGGTTAATTTACGTGGCTTTATTTTTGGCAAAATTCCAGGCGATCCTCAAAGGAACAGGACTTATTTTTCTAGCTGAAGACATAAGGGGAAGCACTGTTGTCTTAGAGACGGGTTTCCCTGTTATCTTCCTATAGTGGCGCCCAAGCCGCCAGCAGCGCACAGTATGGGAGTGGGGCTCAGAGAGCTGTTTGTCAGCCGCGAGAACCTCCCATTCTTCCAATTTATATCATCTTGTTTTGTATCTCAGAGGACAAATACATTTTGTTTAAAAGAAATGAAATAAATGTGGAAACATTAATTTTCTTTCAGCCTTTTATCAGCTGTATATCCTATGCATGAGATGCTGTATCGGATACTGTGGGTTCCAAAGAATACACTTAAGATTTTTGAATAATGCAATGATATTAAGATATCGTAATAGAAATGCTTATCACCTAGCAAAGCTGTGGCAGCATTTAATGGAAAATTACTGAAGATGCTAAAGCCATTTAGGGAATGACAGTCGAAAGCACTAAACATATTTTAACTGTGATAAGTTTTTAAAAAAAAGTGTCAAGAAGACAAGGCAGGTCAGAGGTTGCAGGATAAAAGGGCCCTTATTTGAGAGAATCTCCAAATTGAAAGGATCTGTTCAGCAAAAGATAGTAATTATTTTGGCACATATTTACTGAGCGCCTCCCACTTGCTATATGCTGTTCTAGGCACTGGTAACGTGGCATGAAAAAAGTCTCTGCCTTTATGAGACTTACAAAGGGGAACACCCAAAACCCCGGAATTACCTGGAGGGCAGGCCCCTTGTAGTACAGGCTTCTCCACGAGGAGAGTGTTCTAGGAACACATCTGTATCAGTGCACCAGCTGGCATTGTTGTGAGAGTTTGCGTTCAGTTTCAGTGTATGTTTTTAAAGATTCTTACGCTGCAGTTACCCATTTCATAACGGGTGATTTTACGAGCACACCTGTCCACACCACGCTGAGTGTTCATCAGTTTTTGAGTAAAACCAGCATGACTCCTGTGCCCCACCCACCCCGTTCACCAGATCTCTCCCTGAGTGACTATTTTTTCCCAGGTGAAAAAAGTCCTCAAGGGAAATGCTTTGCCACTATGGAAGAGGTGAAACCGAAAACAGCAGCACTAAAAGGCATCAATATTGAGCAGTTCAGAAACTGATTTGAGCAGTGGGAAAAATGTCTCAGGAGGTGTGTTTCGTCCAGTGGAGAGTATTTTGAGGGTGACTGAAGTTTAAACCTGCAAAAATGCACATTTTTATAAATAAATTCCATTTTGGGGGGTACCTTCTTGTACAATGTGGGTGGAAGAGATAGGCACTAAGTCAGTAAACAGGTAAATTACATGGTGTGTCATTTAGTGTTGTGATACAGGGCTGATATGAGGTCTAGGAAGAACCTAAAGCCAGAAGGAGAAGAGGGAGGGGAGGGAGGGAGAGAGAGGATGAGGAGGAGAAGGAGGAGTGTTGGAGGTGGTGAGTGGGCTGCCATTTTTTTTTTAAATTTTTTTTTATTTTTAGCCATTTTATTTGTAATATCTTTTTTTAAAATTTTATTTAGTTATTTTTTCAAGTACAGTTTTTAAATAAAATGGTTGAGAAAGGTCTCCCTAATAAGATAACATTTGAGGAGAGAACTGAGTGAGGTGAGGGTTCTAGTGGGTACTGCTTGTATCTGTAACAACATAGCTCTGATCATTCTTGAAGTATTCAGAACTGAAAGACAACTCAGAAATCACTTCATTTCAACTATTATGATTGTTCCCCCCATGGAATTATTGAACTTAAACTTCCATACACTGAGTACAATGAAAATGCATGGCATTTCAGGATATATACATAGAATTGATTAAATGCATTAAAATATAACATGTTACAAGGTCAAGGGCTTAATGCTTGACAAATAAACATATTTTAAAATATAGAGATGTTGAACTTCACTTTGTGAAGACATTGAAAGGAATGTATAAATGATGCTTTGTGCTTCTTTGATTTGTTTCCTGTTACTTTCTCAGATACAGCAGGGAAATGTAGTTTGAGTTATACTATTGTCGAATTTCTTGTATTCAATAAATACATGGAAGCATATTAACAAACCAAAAAATAGCATGAGGAAGTTCTAGTCTTGCCTTTAATCATTTCCATGGATATTGGTTTTACTGGCCCATACATTAATCATTTCTTAGCAAAAAGAAATGAGTAATACTATTGTCCCTGTTTTGTAAATAAGAAAGAGGATGATAGGAAGGTTAAAAGAGCTGCCTCAGGCAGTTCTAACTATAAGGTTCTGGTAAAGCCTTTAGAAGAAGCTATTTGTCTTAAATGACAGTTCTGAGTTTTAACCACTGGAGTTCAGAGTAAACTAAATCTGAAACAATATATTACAATAGAAAGATAACAGGACTGGGAACCAAGGGCTCTCAATTCTACTTAGATTTGCACCACTAACTAGCTCTGTGCCTTTTAGAATAATTTTTTTAAGTTGGAAGGCCATTATATATCATTTATTGAAAATCATTTATCCAGAGTGTTTTATACCAGTCATGGTGTGTAGCACCGGTGAAGTTATGCCCATATCCTAAAAGAGCTCATTCATGTTCTAGTGGAGCAAATTCACACACACAAATGACGTGCTCGTGTTAGAGGCAAGCACAGTGTGAGATAAACAATGGATGTGGAGACACAACCAAAACGAGTTAGAACGGCAGAGCTGGCTTCTCAGACACTTGACTATGAAGCAGTCAGCTGGAGGTAACTAGAGATGAGATTGATCGATGTAGATAGGTATCACAAGTGCAAAGTCGCAGAGGCAAGAAATAGCAATTTAAGATGTATAATGACTGCAGTGTGGCTGGATGATAGACGAACAGCTCAGTTTTCAAGGATGGGTCAAGAAGAAGTGCCTGTTGACCACACAAAAGGGTTTTGTTCTGAGTATGAATGGAGAGGGACATTTTGCTGTGCATTTAGGGACCTATTGTATTTAAAATATACAAGGTTATACTGGAGGCAGAGAAAAGGATTTACCTGAAAAAGGAGTTGGGAGGCTGTGACAAGACTCCCAAAAGAGAAATAATGAAGGGGTGAACTAAAAGATTGAATGCAGAATACATTAGAAAGGTTGAGTCAAGAGATATTTAAAATACATAGTATTCGATAGATAACTACATAGACGGGGAAAGAATGGATAGTTATGATAGTATAAATTTGAGTAGTAATGTAGGAAATATACAGGTGTCTAGAATTAGCTGATATTGGAAGAGAACCTATTCAGGAGACAACTGCAGTTTTTTAGCTGTACGTCATTGGGGAAAAGATATAGGTTAGGATCCACTTGGCCAAAGCGCACTCATTTTTATTTAAAGGTTAGGGTCTCTGGGAAGAGTGTTTCAGAGTTCAAAGTCATTACTGACTCCAGTTCCTTTCATCCTCTACAATCTTCCCAAAGCCTTCTTTCCTTCAGAAAGAGAAAGTGGATGTGACGGTTGCATGAGGCACATTTGAAAGGAGCCATGCCCAAAGGTACAGAGGAAGTCTCTGTTCCTGGTATTGTCATCATGGAAATCACGACATTTCCCCCTCCCCTTCCTCAGCACACCTCCCACAATACTGGGAAATCCTGGATCCCATGTCCACCTGCAACTTATTCATATAATGAGATGATGATGATGACGATTCATTTCAGCAAGTTGAGATTGAGTGCTGAGTAGAGGCTTAGTCTGTCCTAAGTCGAATGTGTGAAGGTAGAAAAAGAAATCGGGGCTCTGCCCCTAAAAGAAGGGTAAGTTAGCATCATGACACAGCCCCTGCGTGACGTGGTTTAGGAACACCTGCCATGAATGTGTATAAAGATAGGGGAAGTGAACATGATCTGTGAACGAGATGAGGCAAGATTTTACGTGTGAGTGATGAGAGCAAGAGGGCAGGAACGAGAGTATAAAATGAAAAACTAAATACAAATTTTAAAGATTATTTTATGTGACTTAAATATACCTATAGTTCACTCATCTTCCTCCCCCACTGAAGATTCATTTTGGATTTATTTATTTGTTCATTACAGTTTTGTAAGTATATTGTTTTTAAAATGTTTGATTTGCTCCTTTATCATTTTCTTAAAACAGAAGGAAAGCAGTGTTTCTGGCTTTTATTCTAGACAACATGAAGTGATCTCTTAGTGTGAAGCAGATCCAAGGAAAAAATAACCCTGTGAGATATAGATGTTATTGCCATTAAATTAGTACCTTAAGTGGATGTACTATAGGAGATACAGTTAATTTTGCATGAAAATAGGAAGGACCACTAAGGTAATGAACTTTATTGAGAGTGCTTTTAATCCCATTATGCACCTTTGAGAAGCTTTTTAAGCCGGGAAGACCACTGAATTGATAAAAGAAGCATTTAGTTAGCAAAATGCCTTTGTGCTTCTCTGCTCCCTGGTATATTTGCTTTAGAAATGAATGTTTCACACCCGGTAGTTACAGACATGCTCCTTTACCTGAACTGCCTCAGAAATAGAGCGGGGTGTATGTGTATTGGGGGGTGATCAGTGTCATGAAGTAACTAAGGAATACATTAAGCAAGTGTTCATGGATATGTGGATTGCATAATTTAAAACTGTCCTAGGGCATCCATAAATTATGCATAGGTTTTGTTTTCTTATTTTACATTTTAGAGGAAAAATACTTGATTCTGCAATTTCTACACCTTTAGCATTACCTAAATCTCTCATGTTGAGTGCTGAGCATCCGGAAGGAGCCATACCATCTGCTGTTTAGATTGTTTTCCCTAAGAACCCTTTCTAGTACTCATTCTTCCTCAAGCCCTATTGTCTTTGGAAGAGGAATCAACTCTCCAGTGTGTGTAGAACAATTTCATTAGCCATCACATTTACTTGTGTGAAAACCGTGGCAGAGACCCACTTAACAGTGATTTGGAAAATGTTTTAATAATTGGTTTCTTTGCATTATTTATATACTGTTTTTAAACCACATGAAGATAAGATTAAATAATTACATTGTTACAGTACATGAGTTATACAAACACGAAATTTTCCCTGTTTTCTAATGTTTTAGGGTGATTGGCAACTTCCGTGGTTGTACATATCCTATGCTAGGACATGAGCTCTATGTTTCTCAAAGCTAACACTCTAAGACCTCCCTGCATTTTGGATCAGTATATAACTAAACAACAAGCGATCTTTAAAAAGCCAAACCAAACCTGAGAATCTGGAGGAGTTCAGTATAATGATTTTATTTGCTTTGGTCACTTTATTTTATAAATCAACAATTGGAAACACTGAAATTAGTTATCAGCATAGCATATTTTGTTTAGTTGTTTACTGTTTAAGCATCTGGCATCATTCAAACATTACTTTTATATCACTTTTAATTACTACATTTTAGGACATGGGATATATGTTTTAATTGTCTCCTTTCAGACTGAACCAATTTAACAAGGTATTTCCCGGCCCTACAGACATTTGTTTTCTGATGAGTGCTGCTTTCACTATACCGCTAGGTGGCAGGAGAGTTTTACAGTTTCTGTCTCTGCTTCGGAGCTACCAAGTACCCTCTTAGCTCATTCCTGCAGCAGCTGAGGCTGATATAAATGTATAAACAAGCAGAAGCTGTATGTGACACACACCATCGTTATTAAAGCATAAAGCAGCAACTCCAAGCCAAGTTCTGGGCTTCTGATGGGTTGGTGAAGACAAGACTTTGCTGATGGGCTGAAATAGAGGACGGCATCATGAGAAAATGACTGCTGAGCTTAGGCTCTGTGTTTTCATACAATCTCTGATATTTGCACCATTGTCTAGGACTAGGGCGTCAAAGGGTCAAAGGGAGACAATTGGCAACTCACCTGCACACTGACGCTGGGAGGACTCCTGGTGCTTCTGCCTGACTCTGCTGTGCACACTGTTCTTTGAGCCCTGTTGGAAAAGGAGCAGTGAGGCAGCCTAACAAGGAAGAACAACTAAACGTAAAAGCGACATTTGTTTGACTGGCTCCTTAAGGGTGAGAGGTTAGTTATGGTGTTGAATAGGGGTAGAATCTGATAGTAAAATATTTTACTAACTTATAAAAAGACGTGCCAACTTAATAGGGTATCTCTGAGAAAATACATGAATTTTTGCAACAGATGAAAGATTAGCAGTAAATTCAGGGAAATACTCGGGTCGCAGGAAAAGACAGATACTGGCTTTCATAGACTACATATTTATGGTTTTTGGAGAGAGGATTTTTTGTTGTGCTTTGATTTTTATTTTTAATGAGACCGTTTTACTCCAGAGTTAACAAAACTTTTCCACTTAGGAAAGCACGAGAGGCGGTAAAAAGAAAGAAAAGAGTGTGCTGTTCCCGCACGGGCAGGGGACAGGCCCGGCAGCTGCGTCGTTCTGGGAGGGCAATAATCTGTAGGTTGTGCTCAGAGTTGATCCACCCACATCTGCCATCGCAGCCGGTACCTGGTGCAGGGCGAGTGACACAATACTCCCCAAATGTCACTGTCCAGCCGCATCCACCAATTAAAACTAATAAACATTTCTCCCCATGCAGAAGATGTGCTGCCAGGCCAGCTAGCAGCAGGGCAGGCAATGGCAGAGCATAATGACAGCAGTGGCAGCAACAGCAGCCAGAGCCCTGGGCAGCAGGTGCACTTGGCTGGGAGCAGGGAAGGGCACAGTGTGGTGCTGGCATTGCCCGCTCGCATATTATGCAGGCAGAGCTGAGTTGTTTACAAATTGATAGCAGAGGGGATTTGGTTGGAGACGGAGCTGAGCATGCTGCATTCAGTGCTCAGAGAAACACAAATGGGGTTCTGTGCTGTTTGACTGGGTGCTATTCACCTGATGGAAAAAGTGTACTCCTCCTAACCCCCTAGCCCACACCCTTACCAGGTAGCAGAGGCCCAGTTCCCTAGGCCAGCAAAAAACACCTGTGAGAAACACAGGAGGCTTCCATGTTGAGGCCAGAAAGTCTCTTTTTCTCACTAAGTTTATACCTTCTGGGGTGCATGGATGTGCCAGATCTCAGAAAACCTCCAGGAAGGTAAGTGACCTGCTCAAAGTCCTGGGCATTCGGTGAGAGGCGCTGGGGAATCCTGGGTGGGGGGAGAGATGGCGGCGCAAAACTCCAGCTTCCAGGAGATGGATCGGAGGGGCAGGGGAGCACAGACAGCAAGGCTTCCTTCCCACTTGCAGTTAATGGTGGATGGTGCTCACACTCAGCAGTGAGGCATCATGGGTAAGTTTTTCTCACGTTCAGTGCTGTTTCTAGCGAAGGGAGAAGAGTCTGTCTGTTTTCCATCCTGTCAGTAGTGCAGCAACCGATGTCAGTCTTTGTTTTCACCTTGCTGGTTCCAGCTCTGCTGTCTGGTGGTGTCAGCACTGTGAATTTCAAATCATGCTTCTCTCTGCAAGTGCTGTTATGATACAGGACACCTGAAGGTATCATTTCCTGTGGTTAATTAACCTTGAGACCAGAGGAACACCACACAGCCCCTTAATTACATTTCTGTGTAACCCCTGCAAACACAGGGGTGATGAGGGGCCACCAGTACTGCTGTCATCTCACAGTCCCACCTGTCTGACCCCTAATCCGGGGTTGTTATACAATACTGATTTCTGTCCTTGACGTGGATTGTTCTGCATTCTCAGTTCAGATGGCAAACCTTTGAGTGTCTGAGTGGGACCTTTTGACAGGTGTATGCAAACACTTGTAGTGAAGGATTTCTTTTACAATATAAAAAAAATCAGAGCAACCTCCTTTTCCTCTGCTGCCACGGGCTATGGCCAGAAGCTGGAAAAATTGACATGATGAGAATGGCTGTGGTAGCAGAGAGTCACAGGCAGTGAGTTTCTGCTACCACTGCTTTCATAGTTTCTAAAATTGAGTCAGTGTTTTTAATTGATACCCTAGCCTCTCCCTTTTTTACAATCTGAGTGAACCCAGCCAAAAGTTTTTTCACAGTGTTAACTGCCAAAAACATTTGACTTCTGCATGCTGGGCCTTGGGTTATAGGGATGAAGCAGTTTGAAGCTGAGGTTTGGGCTGGTGTGCAGGTCAAACAGAGGAGAGTGGCAGGTGGTTGTTTTGCCAAATCAATAAAAGTGGAAAAGGGGAGGCAGGAAGCAGATGATGAAGCTCAAGAAGTTCAAAATATAACCAAAGACATGAATGAGCCCAGCCTACTAAACTAAAGAGCACGATCCAAGCTAAGGATTTGCTGACAGTGAGCCAGAGACATCAGCCAAGAACACACACACTGCAGTTGTTTCAAACCTAGACAAGCGACTAAAACTAAATCGTGAAGTAGAAAGAGTCGACAATAGACATGTTGTCCAGGTGCATGGTCTTCTTATGCCTTGCCCTATCACGATTATAGCAGATTCATCATTCATTTATTTAAAAATGAAAAACTAATTGTTGCATGCTTGCTAAATGTCTGGAAAATACAAGTGAGGAAAAAAGTCCATGCAGTACAAACCAATTTGACTTTTGGTTTTCCCTCTATAAGATGGCCACCAATTATTTTTCATTTTCTGCTTAAATACGTTGATTGACGGGCTCCTTTCCCAGTATTGGTAGCTTCTACGTATCGATAGCTGTTTCTTCTGTTCATTCCAGAATGCCCTCTCCACAGCTTCTACCCTTAGGTTTCTGTTCTCTTTCTGGAACTATAAGAAGGCAGCCTGTCACTCTAGCAGATAAAAGTTTTTAAAATAACTGAAAATAGGGCTCATGGCTCATCATTTAACTTATTAAGTCCGTTATAAATACCAGACAAATACATTTGTCAACTCTGGAAGTATAAGGATGAATACAATGGGACGAGGTCCTCATGGAGTCTGCACTCTTGCTCTGGAAGGGGGGCTGTGTCCAGGTCACAGGGCACAGTGCTGTCGAGAACCACGAGCGAGTCAGTAGGACACTCCAGGGGCTGGGAGAGTATAGAAGAGAGTGGAGCTGATTATGACTCATATTTGGGAGAATCACACCCTGGGGGATAAGCAAGGATTCAGTAGGCATACATATGGAGAGTTTGTACGACTAGGGTTCACAGGGAGAGAAGGAGAGACTCCTCCCCTTGAGCAGAAACAGGAAAATGCTCCGGGATCTCTCCTGGAAAACATTCACCTTGAAGCGGGCACCAGGGTTTTCCCAGGGGCACCGACTCTCCACTGCTTTTGACTTTTGAAATATGTTTAAAGAGTGGCAATAGCATTTGGTTGTCTGGAATAAAGTGGAGTTTACTAGCTATTAGGTCAGTACCATGGACTCTAAGAGAAAGTTTGTCAAGAAGGCAGAGAGAGGCTTCTAATACGTTTTTTGATTTTGTTTACTTTTGTCACTGGTTTGATAGAGCTTAAATGAGAGAGCAGGAGACATTTATAGAAATTTATATTTATTTACATATTTTGAGGAGAGGGGTCATATCTTAGATATCCTCATGTTTCCAGTTTCATCTGAGAAATTCTGCACAAAATAGCTAACAAAAATGTTTGAATGAATGCCAGTATTAATAAATTATAATGGCAAAGTAAATGCTGTTATGTCTCATTTACAAATTGAGTTGGCTTTTCTTAAAACTATAGTTTTATTATGAGTTATTGCTATAAAACACAGGCTCTGCTCTCCCATGGCTCTGTGATTTAACCTTCCAATCTACCCCTCCCTGTGTTGCAAATGGATCTTGTAGAGTTAGTAATGCTGGTTAAAGAGTATAGGATGCTAAGCTGCATATGGTTCATCCCAAGGGAATTTAGGAGGAGTCATAAATCACCATGGTAACATAGCACATTCTGGTCCTCAGGGGGATAAAATATTGTAAACCTTTTCTAATGATTTACAAATCTCCCCAGTGAATTGTCATATTGACACCACTTGGGCCACAGCAGGGAATAATTGTTCTCAACAGTTACACATCCCAGATCAGAAGGGGAAATCTTACATTAAAATCCTGCTTGAGAGCTCAAACCACACTTACTGTACTGTCTGGTTTTAGCTTGTTAAATAGTTTTAAAAGAGAAATACCATCCATACCCCCAGGGATTCTGACTAAAACAAGGTTTTATTTTATAATGAGATGATACAGCTAACAACATTTTAAACAACCCAATAATTTGTACTTTCATAAAACTCCTAATTTGATGATCTTCAGGTTTTTAAACATTAAAATCATATTAAGTCTGGATTTTCTGAGATTCAAAGATCTTTGAACATCAAAATCATAGTTGTCCCATTTCAAAGTTAGCAAAGTTAAGTAAATTTGTCTTTTTAAATGCAGCCTCATATCTTACATTTCCTCCCCAAATATACTTAAAACCTTTTCATAACAGCAAGTCTCTCCTTAGTTCTCCAGTGATATAAACATAACTTTGGAAAATTTCCAGTTTTTAGAGATTCAAGATCACAAAAGCCAGCTGATCATTAGAAAATTAGATCATAGTTGATAAAAAAGCCTTCCATTATTTTCAAATATTAAAAATAAGTAATTTTCTACCAGACACTGAACGCTGTAAGGGTGAGCGGGGAAGTCCTTCCCCTGGAGCATGTTGTAGACTTATAAAAATGGTCCTAAATGTTTATTTTAAAGAAGAGAGGTGAGAGAACGATTATCTTATGTACCAAACTCTGCAGCCTCAAGTAACCACAGTGGTCCATAAACATTGTGTCCCAGCAGCTGACATGCAGCTGTTCCTGCCATCCCTTGGAATTATTATACCTCTTTAATAATGCAAGATACATTTGGGGCCTAATTTCTGACTTAACTAATTAATAATGCATGCTTTGTGTGGAGAGTTTAAAACATCTAAGGTTTTAATATCTCATTAAAATGGATATTTTAATGAGAAAACCATATCTAGTTGGGGAATAACTATTGATTTAATTTGAATGTTATTTTGATTAAACTAGCATTGGACTAATAAGATTTTACCATATTGTTTTCTCATTGATATCCTAGCCTTATTTTGGGGCCATAATTATTTATCTTACATCATAGTAAGTTGAGAAAGTGAAGGGAAATTGAGAAAATTAACTTTAGACTAAATGATGGAAAATTTACAGGGGATAATCATTGACAGGAATAAATAACATATAAATAAAAACTTCAACTTCCATGAGTATTCTTTTAATTCTCTCTGACCTTGAGATTCTGCAGATGATAGTTTTATATCAGTTATAGTACTCAATATGGAAAAACAATTGATTCTTGAAGCATTAATCCATGTTTCTTTGAACTGTTTACCAGTAAAAATTTTACACTTATTTTTCAGATTATTTGAATAATGGCATTAATGCAGTACTGCATAGTGGAGAATGCATAATACCAATTTAGGAGTAATGGTACAAATAGAGCAGTTAGCTGTAATATCCACAGGACTAGAGATGTACACTTTTGTGCACCTAGCACCCAGAACAGTGCTCCTTATGTACATAGTTGGTGTGCAATAAGTACTTGTTACATGTGTGGTGGGAAAGAAGTAAACAGTATCAAATAAAGCATTAATAATATGATAAAACTAATATGATTAAATACTGTCAAATGAAGACTAACCATGTGCAGACACTGTTCAAAGTGGTGTGCATGCATTAATGTATAATTTTTACTAAGCATAGACAATGAAGTAGGTGCTGTTATTGTTCCCATTTTATGGGAGAAGAGACTGAGGATTGCATGGTTTTAGTAAATGGCTTAAGTCCACATAGAAAAGTTTGAATATAAACCTAGTTTCCCTAACTCTAAATGTTGTACTCTTAACCACTGGACAACACTGCTGTCTTAAAGGCCTGTAATACTTGATAATCACACCATGTCTCCCAGCCAAATACTGAAAGATGTAAACCTGCTTAGCACTCACCACTTAAAGCTGGGTGTGTTCTGGATGATGCGAATGTAGATATTATTCCTGTTTAATATCAGACCACTATTAAAATGCTCTTCTGCTTAGCTCCTGAATTCATGAGTTTAAAGTATGAATTGAACATGGAGACAATGAATTGAAGTGTCTGTGGGATGTTAAGAACCTACACACTTAGATTCCTATTCCCACATATTCCTAATATCTTACTGTGTTCCTCTCTTAGTACTCATATCACAAGACATCACAAGAAAAGAAAATATAGTCCACATCATGAAGATGTCTGCATACTTTTTGAAACAAAGAACAAAGCATGTGGAAAAGATTTAAGAACATTTATAAAATAACTTGCAGATGAACTTCAGTCTCCTATCTGGTTTATGCTGATTGGGGATTAAAATTGTTGCTTATTTCTCAAAGTTGACAACTTAAATATAGAAAATAGAGGTTTGAAGTATATCTATATTAAATATTAAAGTATTTAAATTGCAAAAATATAAACCAAAATTTCAATTATTGGGTGTGAAAATAATTATATTGTATATGTGTGTGTATATATAAACATATAAAAACTATTCTTCAGATCCCTCAAATTCTTATTATTTCAACTGAACCTCTGATTTTACGGTAAATTAAATATAATTTGGAGATAACATAGGATACATAGACAAAAGCCCTGTATTCCTTGCTCTCTTCTGTGTTGGGAGCTACCCTGCCTGGTTTCTGGAAGCTGTAATCCCCCATGGGCAAGGCTGAGTGAGAGACCTTGGGACCATAAGCCACTAAAGAGACAAAGCTTATCTCCCTGGCAGGAGTGCCTCCTCTGCCCCCTTTACTTCACCCTGTTTGGTCCTGAGCCTGACTGGTTATCCAATGATGGGTAAGATTCCTCAAGGGGGGGGGGGGGTGACCTAAGACAGGCATAGTCATGAAGGGGCCCTCAGGGAAGGACTTGGGGGTCTATAGAAAAAGAAGGTGATAGACTCTTGCCCCTCAGCTTTGACATAGCCTGAGTCCTCATTCTGTCTGTGAGAAGTCTCCTAATCTCTTGGCTGCCTTACTTCCCCTGCATGACTTAAGCCTGAAACAATGCTGGAGGTGGGTGCAGCCCTCTGCTGGAAAGGGCAGGTTCCCTGGGGCCATCAGGCCTGAGAAAGAATGCATAAAATCCTGTGAAACATGCTTTGCTAATACTCTCAATTTAAATGATAAGGGTCCAAGCATGAAATGAGTTTGTTCCCCAAAGTTTTAAGGCCCTTTAGCTATTGGACCCTGACTCAAAATAAGCCCTCACAGTTCTCTGAGTGTTATTTGTTGTTTGATCATTACTGCCTGACAATGATTGATGAGCTTTTCTTATAGGCCCTGTATTCCTATGCAAATAAACCCAATAAAAGCCCATTGAGGAACAGACTCCCAGCCCTTCTCCTTTGAAGATTGGCTACCTTTCCTCCCCAAGCAGACCATGTTTTGGTAGACTTCTTATTCTCATCTGTGGTGGAGGGGGGTGGGATGAGGGGGCAGGCCTGTGGGCAGAGCCCCCCCACTTCTGAATCACAATTAAAATAGAGTCTTTGTATAAGTAAAATGGTATAACACACAAAAGTTTGTATATATATTTATTTATAAACATATATTACTATGATTATTAATACAAATAGAAATAATGACTAATGTAATTTAAAAGATTTTGATTTAAATGGCAGTGTTACAGATTGCTCTTTCTTGTCTATTTTCAGGTCACAGCAAAGGGAAAAAAATCTTTCCTACTTCATTTCTCCTTTCAGAGGCTAGCAGGAAATTAACTAAAGAAAGGAGTTCTGTGTAGTATCTCTGACAGCAAATTTCTCAGAATCTAGAAATACTTCTCTTCACTGTAATATGCTGCTGAAGATACAAAGAGTACTTATGATTGATGACAATCTCCGTTTGCATGAGCGATAATTCCTGAACACACAGTTCTCGATTAAGTACAACTGTATTTTCAACAACAAATTTCCTTATGTTTTATTCTTACATGATAAAATATGAAAAGAATCAAGTAAAGCTGGGGTCTAGAATATTACAAAAGTGAAACTGGTGCTGAGGGGATTTTTAAGTAGGGAGGGATGTTCTCTTGTCATCCATTTGGTTTGTGGACATGTCGTTCCCATATAAATATGGAAGCATTTACTCTTACACAGAGGAGTCTAGACTTCCTGACTAAATAAATCATTTTAAAAACATGTAAGCTACTATGCTATTATTTGAAAGTAGAAAACTAAAGCCCAGATCTCATGAGTGAATTAATAAGATCCCATTGCTGGTAATTGTGAGAAATCCTGGAAGAGGGACAGAGAAGACCGCGTGCCAGACGCTGTGTGAGGCATTTCTACATCCACCATCTTGCTTAATTTTTACTGAAATCTTGTGAGGTTGGTTGCTATTTCATAGGTGATAAACTGAGGCTTGCAGAAGTGAAATAGTTACTTCCGCAGCCAGGAAGTGACAGACTTAGAAGTGGTCAAAATCTGTTCCACATTCTGCCCACTGCAACACGCTGCTTCTCAGATCTACCAGTGCTTGGCATAGAGTGCGTATTCAGGGTTGTTCACTACTAATCACATCTTTGTCATCACATTGAAATGTGATGACAAAGAGACACAAATTGGAAGTGGTCCCCATTGAGGAAGTGGTTATGAATTTCAGATAAAGAAATAGCCTTCATTTCCAGGGACAACAAAGAAAAATAACAAGCAAATATACTCTGTATTCTTTTAAACTCTGGGATAACAGCCCTCATGTGGTGGAATGCCCCTACAGGTCTCCTGATGCATGATTGGCTGTTTAGTTTATTTTCAGATGGGTGCAACCATTCACATACCTGCACGTGTGGAGGATGTGCTACCTGTTTGAAAACAAAGTAGAGAAAAAATAAACAAAGACAAATTATTCTCTTATTTACATTTCAGTTATAAAAGATAATTAGAGCCCTGGCTAGTGTAGCTCAGTGGATTGAACTCGGGCCTGTGAACCAGACAATCGAGGTTTGATTCCCAGTCAGGGCACATGCCTGGGTTGCAGGCCAGTTCCCTGCAGGGGATGCATGAAAGGCAACCATACATTGATGTTTCTCTCCCTCTCTCCTTCCCTTCCCCTCTAAAGATAAATAAATAAAATCTTTTAAAAAAGATAATTATTTGTTTAAGTAACACATTTTGCCTTGATTAGAGGACATTAATAAATCATTAATTATTAAAAATATGATTCTCAAATATGTTTGCATTTCACAAGTCTCATCAAGAAACAAAGCTTAACTAATCCTGTCTTTTGGTAATGCTTGTAATCAAATTTTACTTCCTTAATAAGAATTTCATGAATAAATTTAAATAAGAATTCAGAAAAGTACAATGAGTAAACCTTTATTCTACTGTCTACATAAAACAGTATGGCAAAATAACAACTGATATATTAATATATTATATAAAATATTGACAATATTTTAAGCCAGGGGTGTCCAACCTCTTGGTATCTCTGGGCCACACTGGAAGAAGAAGAGTTGTCTTGGGCCACACATTAAATACATTGTGACATGTGATCACAGAAAAAAATAAGTCTCATAATGTTTTAAGTAAATTTATGATTTTGTCTTGGGCCACGTTCATAGCCATCCTGGGCTGTGTGCGGGCTGCCAGGCACAGGTTGGACACTCCTGTAAACCTCGAATTTATGATAAAGTTTATGGTTTGTCCTTTTATTTCTTCTTTCTTATTGTATCTTTTCTTAGGATCCTCTTCACTCACTCCTTCACTCACTCGTTCAAAAAATACTTATTACTACTACATGCTATGAATAGTCCCAAGCACTAATCGTAGCAGGTAAACAACACAACAGACTCCCTGTACTCATTGAGCTTATGCTGTAAGTGGCAGAGATACACAATAACCAGGTAAAAACAGGAAGATAATAAGCATAATGGCAAAAGTAAAATCCAGTGATAGACAATGACTTGGGATGAATTACCTAGAAACGTATGCCTGGATAGGTCCCTAGGAGGTCACCTTTGAGAGGAGACCAATATGGGCAGAGAAGCTAGCCATGCAAAGATGTAGGAATGGTGAGAACTACTTGAAAAAAAACAAGTTTAAAGTATTCATACAATATTTTTTAAAAGCACCTTTGGCTAAGAAATGTGCTAGATAGAGAGTGAAACAGGGATCACCCCCCCCACCAAAGCAAGAAAGCTGTAATAAAAAGTGAATTTTAATGTTAGTGCTATATAGAGAATGGAAAGCAGTGAGGTAGCCATCAACAGAGACTAGACTAAGGCAGTCCAGGCCAGCGATGAAAGCTTTGCAGGCACGCCGAGCAGCAGTGCAGGTAGCATGGCAGAGATCCAGAATAAGTTACATAGTTACAGCTGAAAGGACCTTACGGATTTCATGACAATATAGGAGAAAGGATCAAGATAGAATTAGCTTTTTGGCTAGTGAAATGTGGTAGAACATATCACTTATAAAGGTGGGAAAGGCTTTTACAATTTAAAATTTTTTGACCATGACTAATATGCCCAATTTTTTTAGGTACAATAGGACTAAAGTATTAATTAAAAGGTTTTTCAATACTCACAATTGTCCTCATTCATTATCTTGAAGATTTTCCCATTGTAGCCAGTAATTGGCTTTACTCTTTCTGAAGAGCATTGTGTGGGAGATTCTTGGAATGTATATCTGTGAGAGATGATATTGGCAATGAATCATATAATATCTCTAGCTCTGCACAATAAGGTTATAAAGATATTCTCAAGTGTTCTTGCTTGGCTTCATAAATGGTAAAGAATTGATGAATAAACCAGAGAGTGAATCAAAGATAAGAAATATGCAATTAGTCACCTTAGACATTGCTGCCATATAACAGGAGCTTGCCTCTCTGTTTAGGACTATCCATGCACTTCTGAATACAGTGATAATCAAGGACATTATAGGATAAATTCATAAGAAATCATAATACCACATAACTCTGTGAGGTAGAAAACCATCCTTTTTTGGAAAAAAAATCAGTGCTTTGCAGCCACAATTGTAAGACTGACAGCAGTCTCAGGATGCTATCCAAGAACAGGTTTTACAGTTCCTTAAGGCCACTTAATTGTAGCTTCCAGTGCCCTTTTTACTTGACCAAAATTCCTCAAGGACCCTTGACTCTTTGCCTTTTAAACTCTGCTCTATATTATGGATCTTTCTGAAACACAGTTCAGCATTTAAAATGAAATATTCAGGGTGAAGAAGACAGAGGTCAGGAAATGAGCTGACCCCACAGTAACACAATTTCAAGAAAACAAAACATCTAGCTTAAAAAAAGTAAGCTTATGTTCTGATCAGAAAGGATGAGTGAAACTTTATTTAAACACAATCAGGACTGCAAATCTTTCCCCCACAGTTTCTCTACCTATTTCCCACCTACTATTTCAATTGAGTACTTTTACTCAAGTTCTGCAAAGTAATTACAGAACCTGAACAAAACAGTGATACATACAACTTTTAACAATGCACTTTGTGGATGAGAGGTGGTGTTTTTTGGATACCCTGTGTGTTTCTATTGTTTTGGAGAATGATATGAAGTTACTCTTCCCAAAGCTACACGTATAACTCCAGTGAGCTGAACCAGTCATGGAGGAAGGATAGTCAAGTAAGCATTGTACACCAAAGGTTCACGAATGAAAGTGTGACTAGTACAAGGAAGGACCGGAAAGGGGATAACGCAAGTGAGATTATCCTGAATTGACCCTTGAAATAAGGTGAAGACTGCCAGTAAGTGTGTGTTGTAAACTGAAATGTTTTTGACACATTTCTGTTTCTCCTTCTTCCTTTTTTTTTTTTTTTTTTTTAGTTTTGGGATTAGATGTTACGTCTACAATGGCAGCATAACATAATGAGGGTACTAAAGTGGGGCTTTAGGATCCTGTTCTAGTCTACCACTAACTCCATGAGTTACCTTTGTAAAGTCACTTCAATGCCTTGAGCTCATCTCTAAACTGCAGGTAGTAAGGCTATCGAATGCCTAGAGATATAATAAAGCATTGAAATACTTTAAAAATGTAAAATGCTCAAAGAAATGGAAGTTTTCTCTGTTAGTCATTAAGAAAAATTGACTCCACATTTTGATACTATGTTATTGTGGACATGTATGATACCTTTAAAAATATGGGATTAAATGTTATGTCTACAGTTGACAGAGGGGATAATCAAGACTCAGAGAGATTAAGTAACTTGATCAAGGTCACGTAACTAGTCAGTGGGTGAGCTAGTACTCGGTTTTTTGCATATCAAATGTAAAAGCAAGCACTTTAGCTCTGTATTCTGTTTAGAATTATAACTCCATGTATACTATAAAGTAACTCGCAGTATATAAAGCTATAAAATCTTTCCAATAGTTTTAAAGTAAACTATAATAGCTCAATTAAAACAGGGCTTTTAATACTCATAAAATGAGATAATAGTGCCAACAGTGTACTTTACTGCAAAATTTAATTAATATGGTTACTTCCTTCACACAAATTATTTGACTTTAGAGCAATCTTTGAGTGTACATATACTAATACAAAGCCTCAGAATGCCATAATTTTCAACATACTTCAACTGTCTCCAAAGAATAGACAGGAAAAGTTCCCTGAGTGCTAAGCAACTAAATGGCATTTGCAAGAAATGGGGAGCGATTTTTAAATCTAAAAATGAATGATTTCCTCACCTGCCATATTTGTTTCTGAGAGCATCATTTTAATATCAGTTTCAGCATCTGAAATTGACAAGCTACCTGGATGGCATTTGGAATGTACAGCAGACTTGACTGTGTTTTTGTGGAGACAGAATGGTAATATACCACATGTGCAAACAATATGGGGTTGAAGTTTAGAAATTGGCTTTTTAAAAAAAATCTTGGGCTATTTTGTCAGGTTGCTTTGCAATCCACTCTCTCCCCTACCCAACATTTTCTCTTTCCTGACTCTCAGACAAAAGCCTTTATTTCTTGTATTTCTTATGTGGAACCTGTTTCAATTGGTTTTTCACCAACTTAGCATGTCCTGTATGTGAAGGTTTGCATTTCCTCTAAAGGCCCAGCTAAGCACTAGAATGTGCAAATTTGCACACTGATGTCTAGAGGCAATTTTCATCCACTGGTTACAAAATCTTGTAGCTTCTGCATCACTATATGGTATATTTTGCCAAGAAATTATTACTAATTTAATTATAGAATGCTGTGATTTATAATTTTTACTTTTAAGTATGTCTTAATTAACTTTATTTGGTGTGCTGCCATACTTATATTATTCTTCGTCACAACAAAATAACTTGCTTTGTAGGTTTAGTATAAGAGAAATAATATATGAGAAAATAATGTTGATGGCAGAGTCATCACTTATTCATTCAGATCAGTTTTCCAGCATATTAAAAAGCAAGGGTGCCAGAAAAAGGTCTGTGCCTTTTTTCACCAAATGTTTTATTATCCTTTACAAAAATAATGCTTTGAAGAGAATTTAAGAAAACAGGAAAATTTATTACAGAAGATGAATATTTTTCTCTTTTTTCTATTTGATTCTTATTTTTATTAGTATTGGTGGCAGAGAATAGAAGGGTGACCTGAGTGCAATTAACAATATTAATAAGCACTTTTTTGCTTTTTCCTGAGAACCTACTCTAACAAAGTTTTAAAATATGCCTTCTAATCTTTATAAGTTAACTAAACTATATTGCATTAGTTATATATTGCTGTATAACAAATCTACACAAAACTTAGTGGCTTAAAATGATACCAATCCTTTATTATCTTTCATAGGCTACTGATTTGAAATTGAAGAGGTACTTGGTTCTGGCTTAGCAGCTCTCAGGAGGGTGCAGTTCTAAGACTTCTTCATTGTCTTATTTGGTGTCTTACCTAAGAAAATTCAAACAGCTTTATCTCCAAGTGATAAATAGATGGTCTCTCTATTGGAAACAACTAAATTCTGGAAGAGCATGTGGGACCAGAAATGTTATTGTGCCCTATATTGGAAAACCCAACCTGCCACAGGTAGGCATTATCACCTCTAATTTCAAGATAAGCAGCACTAGACTCAATGAGTTTCACAGCCCCAAAGCCATTTGGTAATAGTTGGTCACAATATCTCAGACTTGCTGATTTATACTTCTTTAATTCTTTATTATACTTCTTTAATATACTTCTTTAATTTAAGTAGTGCTTTGGCCTAGATTCCATGCATCACTGAAATCCCTTTCTCAAAAGAGTCACACTAAAGGGCATAAAAATCTCCACCTCTAACCCGACAAATGAAAACTGGAATAACCAGGTAACTTCACTTTTATCCTGGCCTTCATATGAGCCAGAGGCTTTATTTCATCACCTTCCTGATAGTTTGACTGATGGGGAGCTAGAGTAATATTGTCTTTCCTAAAAGTTTGACTTCTTGTTTGTATCCTCAGAGTTATATTGACAGTGTGCACAGCAGGCTCATTGAGGGAGATTAGCTGACTCTTGCATTGTGGCTAATGAAGGGTACAAATGCTTCCCGATGGAACAAGTGAAAGAGGATATGGCAGGGGCTGGAGGGTGAGAGTCAGATGAGGAACAAAGAGAAGTTAGTTTTTAAGGAATGCCAAATTCTGCTTCACACAATATTTTGTTTTAATCTGAAGAAAATGACAAATTTTATACTTTCTGAAAATAGATTTTAACAGTAATATTGTGAAATCTGCAAACTCTTTGTGTTTTGTTTTAAAAGCTTTTGTATTACCCCGAGCTAAACAAAGAACTTCAAAGATTATGTCGACATTTTAGAATATTGCTCTTAAAAGTAGAAGAAAGATGGAAATCAAGACATGATTCAAATGAATAAATATTGAATTTAAATAACATTCAAATGTTGTTTTTATCTGTGAGCTTCTGCTATGTAGATCTTTATAGCCTGAAGAGAAACAAAAAAAAATTTGTTAGTGACTTCTACCTAAAAGTGAGTTTGCAGCATTGCTTTCACCTAAAGTTCATTTGAGTGCTCTTATATTGGTAACAAGTAGAAGAATAAGTTCTCTTCTATTTCTTATAGAAACTCCATTACAGTGGAAGATAGTTAACTATAGAAATTTCTACTAATTTATAGTTATTGGTTTTTCATTCTATGATCCAGAGTAGTGAAAACTTAAAAAAACTACAGATTACTTGTGGAGTATGCAAAGTATGCAGTTAATTAACATGTCATTGTTGGGGAAGAAGAATGATGTTAAAAATAGCCAATACTTTACCATCTTTCTAGAAGTTTACCCTCAAACTGACCAACATAAAACCCCATCAATTTCCTATCCCCACACTGAGTTTCATACAGCTGCATCAGCCTTTCTTTCTGTCTCTTGCTGTAACAGAGGATTTGTCTAACCTTCTTTCTGAAGCCAATACCTTCAACTCTGTTCTGAAAACTGGAGATAAGAAGAACACAGTGGAAGAATATATATTGGAATATGTGTATCCAAGGTGTTTTAGGAATTTACAACACTTCAAAAATGCATTGTTCCTCTTATAGATAACCCACCAGTATTATTTATTATTTTCTTGAATGTATATTATTATACCCTCAAATTTACAGTATTACTTCTGACATTAGGCAGTGTCCTAGCTTACATGAAACCTATCCCGTGCCCTTATTTGCTAGTCCTGGTTGACACTATATCTATATTTAAAGACTTCCTTTCTCATATCAGGTGTGCCGCAGAAATATAATGGCATTTAGTAGGTATAAGAGTGTGTGCTGTATTTGCAATCCTGCCTAAGCACTTTTCAGGTATAATGCCTCATAAACTTGCCAGAAACCCTATGAGTTAGGTACAATTATTCCTATTCCACTAATAATGAAGAAATGTTGGCTCAGAGAAGTTAAGTGTTATCAAATAGCATTAAACTATTGAGGGAACCAGCATTTGAAACCACATACTTCAGGACCCATGCTCTTAATTACTACTGTAAGCTGTATACTAAAGGTGTAAGCAAAGTCAAAATGGTAAAAAAAAAACAATTCCTGATCATTATATAGCAATAAGAGGTGCAAGTACTGAAGGATCTGTTTCACAAGTTCCATGAGTGTCTTTTTTTTTGTTTCTATAATATTGCTCTTAACTCAAGGCTTTCTTTGTTTCATTGATATTTAAGGTGTTTTTCAAGTAAAATGAAATTAAGATACACTATGATGTGGTAATGTGGCTTCGCATGAACTTGTTGACCGTAATTTTTGCATTTTTTATATCTTTAGTGTTGCTGATGCATTAGGCACACAAGGAACCATCTTAGCCCCAAAATGTAGCACCGCATCACTAGGCATTTGTAAAACTCATTAATTTTTTTAACTTTTATTTTTAAATTATAGTTGATGTACAGTATTAGATCAGCTTCAGGTGTATAATCCCATGATGAGCTATTATATAACTTACTAAGTGATCACCTGATAAGTCAAGTGCCCATCTGACATCATATACAGCTATTTCACTGTTACTGACTGTATTCTTTAGGCTATCTATGCTATGCTGTACTTCTCCATGGCTGTTCAATAACTACCAATTTATACTTCTAAATCCCTTCAACTTTTTCACCCATCTCTCCCAACCCCTCTCCTGTTTGGCAACTATCAAAATGTTCTCTGCATCTATAAGGGTGTTATTGTCCTGCTTGTTTGTTTATTTTCATTTTTAGATTCCACATGTAAGTGAAATTATCTGGCATTTGTTTTTCTCTGACTTAATTTTATTTAGCATAATACCTGCTAGGTCCACTCATGGTGTCTCAGATTGCAAGACTTTCTTTTTTATTATTTATTTTTAAATTGACTTTATTGGAGTGACATTGGTTGATAAAATTTATAGGTTTTAGGTGTACAATTCTGTAATACTTCATCTGTGTACTGTATTGTGTATGGTGCATATTCACCACCTCAAGTCAAGTCTCCTTCCAGCTCCATTTATGCCCCCTTTGGCCTCTTCTACCTCCCTACCCACTTTTTCCTCTGGTAATCATCATACAGTTACGTGTGTCTATGAGGGTTTTTTTTTGTTTGTTTGTTTTTGCTTCATCCTTCACCTTTTTCACCCAGGCCCCAAACCCCTCCCCTCTGACAATATAAGTCTATTCTCTGACTTATTAAGTTTTCTGCTATTTTGTTAGTGTATTTTGTTCACTAGCTTTCACATATAAATGAAATCTCTTGGTATTTGTTGTCCTCTGACTGGCTTATTTAATTCAGCATAACACTCTCCAGGTCATTCTATGCTATGCCAAAGGGTAATATTTTTTATGACCTAGTAGTATTCCACTGTATAAATATACCACAGATTACTTTATTCACTTATCTACTGATGGACATTTGGGGTGCTTACAAATCTTGGCTATCATAAATAACACTGCAGTGGACATAGGGGTGCACATAGTCTTTCAAATTATTGTTTTGGGTATCTGGGTATATTCCCAGAAGTGAATCACTGGCTCATAAGGCAGCTCCATTTTCAGTTTTTGGGGGAAATGCCACACCATTCTCCACAATGGCTATACCAATCTGCATTCCCACCAACAGTGCACTAAGATCCCTTTTCTTCAGATCCTCACCAGCACTTGTTTGTTGATTTATTGATGATAGCTATTCTGGTAGGTGTGAGGTGATATGTCCTCACATTTTGAGATTTTAATTCACATTTTGCCGATGATTAGTGACATTAGCATCTTTTAATATATCTGTTTGACATCTGCGTGTCCTCTTTAGAAAAATGTCTATTCAGGTCCTTTGCCCATTTTTAATTGAATTGTTTATTTGTTTGGGGTTGCACTGTATAAATTCTTTGTAAGTTTTGGATATTAACCCCCTTATCCAAGTATCAGTTGTATCATTGATTAATATGTTCTCCCATTCAGTGGGTTGTCTTTTCCTTTTGTTGATTGTTTGTTTCCTTTGCTGTGCAATTTTTAGTTTGATATAGTCTGTAATTTTTCTTTTGTTTCCCTTACCCAAGAGATATATCAGAAAAAAACATTGCTATGAGAAGTGTCAAGGATTTATTGGCTGTGTTTTGTAATTAGTCAGTTAATTTAACATTATTTTAATTGAATTTATTGGAGTGACATTTATTAATAAAATTATATAAAGTTTCAGGTGTATAATTCTACATCAATTGTACATCATATTATTTATTCACCACTTCAAATCAGTATTTTTTCAAGAATTTTATGGTTGTAAATCTAGCATTTAAATCTTTAATCCATTTTCAATTTATTCTTTTTTTTACATTTTTCTATCTTTCATTTTCTTTAATTTTATTTACTTATTTTTCTTTTGTATGGTGTAAGGAAGTATTCTATGTTCATTTATTTTGCATATATCTGTCCATTTTCTAAAACCAAGTATTGAATAGACTATCTTTGACCCAGTGTTTGTTCTTGCTTCCTTTTCAAATATTAATTGACATAAAGATGTGGGTTTATTTCTGAGCTCTGTATCCTATTTAATTGATCTCTATGTGTATTTTCATGCCAGTCACATGCTGTTTTGGTTACTAGGGGCTTTAGTATAGTTTAATATCAGGTGAGGATTTTTTTGTGTGTGGCTGAGTCATATTGCATTATATATATGCACCACTTCTTTATCCATTTATTTATTGATGAATAATTAGGTGGCTTCCATATCTTGGCTATTGTAAATAATGCTGCTATAAACATATGGATGTATATATATTTTCAGTTATTATTTTAGGTTTCTTCTTTAAATAGCCAGAAGTAGAGTTGCTGGGTCCCTGTTTATTTATTATTATAGCTTTTGTTTTAAAGTCTATTTGTCTTGTATAAGTATTGTTTCCCATCTTTTGTTTTGTTCCCATTTTCATGAAATACTTTTTCTCATTCCTTTACTTTCAGTCTGTGTGTGTCTTTAGATCTGAAGTGAGTGTCTTGGCTCTTGGCTCTTGGCATATGTCAGGCTCTTGTTTTATTATTCATTTAGTCACCATATGTCTTTTGAGCATTTAATCTATTTGCACTTAAGGTAATTGTTGATAGATATGTATTTATTGCCCTTTCATTATTCATATTTTAAATCTTTATTTCTTCTCCTCCTTCCCTCGCCTCCTTCTTCTTTCTCCCTTCTCCCCCTTCCCTCCCTCTCCTCCTCCTCCTCCTTCTTCTTCTTCTTCAGACACTTTAGACATTTCTTGTAATACTGGTTTAGTGGTGATAAATTACTTTAGCATTTTCTTGTCTGGGCATCTGTTTACCTCAACTTCAATTCTAAATGATAGCTTTGGTGAGTAGAGTAATCTTGGTTGTAGGTCCTAGCTTTTCATGACTTTGCATATTTCTTGCCAGTCCTTTCTAGCCTGCCTGAAATATTTCTGTTGAGAAAACAGCTGACAGTCTTATGGGAGCTCCCTTATTGGTAACTAATTACCTTTTTCTTGCTGCTTTTAAGGGTCTCTTTGTCTTTACCCTTTGGCATTTTAATTATGATGTGTCTTGGTGTGGCCTCTTTGGGTTCATTTTGTTTTGGACTCTCTGTGCTTTCTGGACTTGTATGTCTATTTCTTTCACAAGGTTAAGAAATTTTTACATCATTAATTTTCCAAATAGGTTTTAAATCCTTGCTCTTTCTCTTCTCCTATGGAACCTTTATGATGTGAATGTTGGTACATTTAATTTTTTTCCTAGAGGCTTCTTAAAACATCCTCATTTCTTTGGATTCTTTTTTCTCTTTGCTTTTCTGATTGGGTGTTTTCTTCTTACTTACATTTCAAATTGATGATTTGATTCTCTGCTTCATCTACTCTACAGTTGACTCCATGTAAATTACTTTTCATTTTAGTTAGTGTATCCTTCATTACTTACTGGTTCTTTTTTCATGCTTTCCATGTTCTTTTTTTATACTATTCTCACTAATAACCTTTGTTTTAATCTTTGTATCTGGTAAATTGCTTGCCTCCATTTTATTTAATTCTTTTTCTGGAGATTATCTCTGTTATTTCATTTGAGACGTGTTTCTTTGTTTCCTTATTTTTATTGCTTCCCTGTGTTTGTTTCTGTGTGTTCAGTAGAGCTGCTACATCTCCAGTACTTAGAAGACTGGCCTTATGTAGCAAGTATCCTGTAGGGCCCAGTGGCTCAACCTTTCTTGTTACCCAAGAGGGGCCCTCCAGGTGCACCCTGTGTGACCTGAGTGCACTGTCTTCTTATAGTTGCACATTGATTGCTGTTGCCAAATCACTTAAAGGGATTTACCCCCAGGCTGTGAGGACCAGCTTCAGTTATAGCCAGGAGCTTCCGTGCAGGGGCTTACCCCATGGATCAGCACTCACTTCATTTGGGTCTTTGTGGCCTGCCAAGTGCCCCTTGAGAGTGTCACTTGTGGAGGTGGTTGGGTTATGATCTGGTGTGTTCTAATCTGTCCACCAGGTTCACCAGCTTTGCAGCTTCCTGGGAATTTCAATGTTAGCCCCTGCTTGTACCCTGCCCAGGGCCACATAGAATGAGCTACAGAGTAATGTATAGATGGCTGCTACTTTTGCTGGGTTTGGAGAGGCCAAACTTCTAACTGAGATTAGCTGCTGCAAGTGTCAGGTCTGGGGCCATTTAGCCAAAGATAAAGAGTAGGCATTGGCCAAATGGTGCTTGGTAAAACTCATTTTTAAAATGAATTGATTGCATGGTAAGTTTAGATGTTGTCTTTGCACTTTTAGGTCACTGAGAAGAGAGAGAAGTCCTATCATACATGTATTTTTCACTTTTGGAAAGTTCTTATTATGCTACTTTGTGTTTTATGAAAGACCAATATCAGTACCTGGTTTCATTAACTAAAAGAAATCATAAGAGGATTTTCACTTTTACAAAAAAAAAGATAAAAAGCAGAAATTGCACTTAACAATTGTTTTTCAATAAGCCATTGTAAAGGCAGTACATACTCTAAGAAATGAGAGCGGCACTACTTTTATTATGTCACTTTTACTTTAGGTCTATGTGTTATTTTGTAGGTTATATTTTGGGCTTGATGATGTTAAAAGAACTTCTGTATAAATCAGTGGTAATTGCTTCTTCACTTTACATCACCCAGGCTTATGAATGTTTTCATTGGAACTGTCTACTTCCAGATAAGTGGGGCTTCCTATAATGCATTTGACATTGCATTATTCAATGCAAATGTCCAATTGCATTGCTTTGACCATTTAAAAATGTCCAATGTAGTATAATGATAATATGGTTTTATTTTGTGTAAAATTGTTTGTGAGTCTATAAATCAACAGTACTGAAAATGATAGCCCAGATTATTTTTTGTATAAATAGAAAACATGGTGGTGGGTATAGAAATTTATATTAGCTTAGTCTACTCTTATTTATAATAACTACAAAAAACTTCAAACATTGAGGCGCTTCCACCCTACATAGGAAATAATTAATTTTCAAAGCTACATTTTGGAGAATTTAGTTTATTATGAGTATTATAAAGTATCTTTTTATTATAACATATCTGTGAATTAATCTTTGAGCAAATATTTAATTTTGTTGTATTGCAGGTATAATATCAGGAGGGAGAAAATTCAGCTCCATATCAAATTTGTATTTGTTTTTAGAGATATGGATAATTTTTCAAATAACTTATTTTTTCTATAATATGTTGCTTTATATCATGAGGCAAAATTATTTCCCAAGATTGGGTATTGAAGCAATGCATAGAGTGAATGTGTCGAAGATTTGAGACATGAGGATGGGAATTTATTGGGTTTTAATTATCAATAGTGACAGTGTTAGGTCTATGCTTTAAATTGATTACTTTGGGTACAGGAAGGAGGTTGTATGTGAGAGAAAGCCATATTAGAGTCCAGAAGAGAAATGAAGTACTTTTACCAAATATCTGGAGGAGACAATACAAGGGTTTCAGGAGAAAGTACAGATGAAAAAGAATAGGAGATAAAAAGCAATGTTGTAGTGAGCATTATATAGATGTAAAGGAAATACTTTTGCCTTTCCCACATGCGCTTATTTTTCTTCTGAAACCAACAGCTCAAATTGCTCATGAGAAACCACTGCTTCCCCCCGTATCAGTAGATGAAGGTCCGTTTGGCTTCAGGGGTTCAGCATGACTCAGACCTGACATATCACAAGTTAAGCTCAGTTAGATGGATGCCTGCATTGGTCCAGCAATTACCAGTCTTGTGAATTATTATTTTTCATTTAGTCTAGATCTGTAAACTAAATAAAACATAGTAGAAAATAATGTGGAGCTGCTGGGGAATATGATGTAGCAAATTTCTGACCATTTGAGATATGGAGAGAGCTAAATTTAGTATCAATGACATTGTTTTAGCTCTTAGATTCTTCCTGATACCATTATGCCCCTAACATTCCTTTCCTTGTTTTTTCTTTATTTTTAAAAGATTGTCCCAGTTGTGTTTTTTTCACTTGCTATAATGAGAATCCTGACTATTCCATGAGGCTTGCAGGCTTTCTTTCCAAAGTTGCTTATGTAGAGCATTATGGGGAATGTAATAAAATGCACACCTATTGATCTATCGATCTATATTATTTTGATAAGTCTTAGTGTTTACACTTTTGGAATATTACAGTACACATTATTTTGTTTGAATTTTGCTGAAAGGTTTATAAAATATGTATTGAAGTTTCTTATAAGAAATTTCTACAGCCTTGGTGTTTAAGGTCTTGCTTAGTACATTATATGTATCAATTATAAACATTTTTGATTAAGTGCTGTTGTAGTCTTTATGACTTTTACATCTTTCCATTCATGGAAAACACTATAAAATTGATGATGACAATAACTGGAATTCTCACTTAAGTTTTATTATTAATTACATAAAATATATATTTAAAAATGAACTGGGAAATACTGTCAGGAAAGTTATGTTCATGTCTTTGTATAAGGAGGTACCCTAGACATCACAATTATTTTATTTATTTCTTTTACAATTATTTTAAATGTGATGCAACCAACTAAATATTTGCATTGTGATTTACTAACAGCCTGGATGCCACTTGAAAATGGCTTCCTGTAATCTTGGTGTTTTCTTTATGGCTCAATATATACAAACATTAATATGGGCTAAGGTTATAATTTATACCTAAAAAGGAACATGTTAATATGTTTCAATAGTAAAGATTTTCTTTACTTATTAGTATTATTTATTTATTATAACAGTTTGTTGGAATAAAATAATTTTTTGATGAAGCAAAATTAGACATTAAAAGGTTCAATGACAGCCCTCAGTGGATTTAGAATGGGCTGCAAACCAAAGGTTTGCCAGTTCGATTCCCAATCAGGGCACATGCCTGGGTTGCGGACCAGGTCCCCAGTATGGGGTGCGGGAGAGGCAACTGAGGCAACTGCACATCGATATTTCTCTCCTTCTCTTCCCCTCTCTCTAGAAATGAATAAATAAAATCTTTTTAAAAAACTTCAATGACATATTACTTATACATTTAACTAATAATCAAATTAAAGTAATATTTATGTTGTTAATTCCATGACTCATTTCTCCAGAATTTGAAATCCTCAAAATGATTTAATTTGTATTTTCTTTTGTAAAATATAATTTTGAAAGAGTGAAAAGCATGTTAGCTAATCAGAGCTTAAGCATAAAGTGAAAAAATATTTTCAGTGTTTTGTTTTCATCTTTATAATGATAATTTCTACTCCAGCTGTGCATCTAATTTTTTTACATATTAATTAACTACAGAGAATCTGTTCATTGTTGTATTTTTCTGAGTTGTTGGTCTTATTTCTATTGAATTTAAGGTGATTTTTACATACTGAGACAGCTAGATGTTTGCTTTGTCTTTTGACTTTGATTATGATGGATTTTCCAATGCAAAAGTATTTTATTTTTCTGTAGGATACAATATTAATCTTTAACTTTATAACTTCTGCATACTGTTTCATAGTGATAAAAATCTGTTTTACTCAGATTTTCTTCCAGGATTTTTCTAGTATGTTTCATTTTATTTTATATGTTTAAAGCTTTGATCCATTTGGATTTGTATGTGCATGTGAATGTAAACATGTAAGTTATGAGCTTTTAATTCTAGTTTATTTTATTCCAAATGGTATCAGATTTTCTGGTGCCATGTTTGAGTAATCTATCTTTTCTTCTCTTATGTGAAATGTTCTCTCTTCCATCTCACAAGCACATGCACACACACACATTTATGAATCTGTGATTTTTTAATGCTTTAGTACCACCACCCAGAACAGAGTAGTGTCCAGCTCACAGAAGATGCTTAATAAATATTTGCTCAATGAACACGTGCTGCTTGTGTAAAGTGCCATATAACATAATATATTCAATTCTCTTAAATTTCCTCCTATGCCTCAGAGTGTTTCAAAGTCCAGGTTTACATGAAAAGTATCAAGACTGGATCAATGCTATCCCCTGGGAAGAAGGTAAACACATCAGAATGAAGAGCTCTTTTTTCTCTGCTCTGTTCTTTGTCACCACATCTTTTTTCTGCATTTTTACCTGCACACTCATTTATTCCCTGATGTCATGTTGTTCTGGGTAATATGATTTTTTTTGTAAATAAACATCAAGACTGATCAGTGGTAGTGTCTAATAAGCTCTAGGAATGGGATTTCTTACTAGATTTCTTCCACTTAGCTATTTCACATACTTAGGTTGTGCTAGGAAAAATGAGTTAGATAATTTAATATGGAAACATGTTATCAAGTCATACAGTGGATAAATGGATTCCACACTTGTTTTATATGGTAAAACTAACTTAAAAAACATTATCATTAAAAATAAAATTACTTACAGACTCAAAAAAGTATAAAAGTATAAAATGGAGCGAATTGATTTGCTGGACCTCCAAATGATGGTTCTTAAGCTTACCTGTAGATTTTCTTTGTTTCACTCACTGCTAAAATATTCTTATTGCCCTGGCCAGGTGGCTCTGTTGGTTGGAGCTTCCTCCCATATTCCAAAAAGTTGTGGGTTCCACCCACAGTCAGGGCACGTACCTAGGTTGTGGGCTGGATCCCTGGTTGGGGTGTGAGGGAGGACACTGTTCGATGTTTCTCTCTCACATCCATGTCTCTCTTTCTCGCTCCCTTTCTCTTTCTTTCCATCTCTGTATCCATCTCTCTCTATCTCCCCCTTCCTCTCTATCTAAAATAAATAAGCATATCCTCAAGTGAGATTTAAAAAATTAAAAAATAAAATATTCTCCTAATGTTTTCTGTAATTTTAAAACCTTGAAAGTTCAAGAGCAATCCTTTGGAGGAATGTTTTCTATTTTTGAATCCAATACACTCAGACAAATGATGTTTATGTCCATTGCAAGACACTCTCCCTCAGAGCACATGGGTCCGTGGGCAGCTTCTGATACAATAGTTGCAACTCAACCCCTTTAATTCCCATTCAAAGTAGCATCTTAAAAGTGAATTTTTTATACTTGTACTTTGAGACCTTTCCAATTTGATAATAAAAATAAAGTCATTTGATTTAACATATAAGTAAAATCACATGGTACTAGTCTTTCTATAATTGGCTTTTTTCACTTACAATAATATTTCAGAACCATCCATGCTGTCATAAAAGGTAAGGTTTTCTTCTTTTTGATGGCTGAGTAGTATCCCATTATGTGAATGTATTGCAGCTCTTTTATCTACTAATCTATTTATTTTATTTTATTTTTTTATCTTTGGAGGGGAAGGGAAGGAGAGAGGGAGAGAAATATCAACGTATGGCTGCCTCTGGTGTTCCCCTGCCAGGAACTGGCCTGCAACCCAGGCACGTGCCCTGACTGGGGATCGAACTGTGATTCTCTGGTTCACAGGCCTGCGCTCAATCCACTGAGCTACACCGCTCAATCCACTGAGCTACACCAGCCAGGGTATGTACTAACCTATTGATGGGCACTTGGGCTGCTTTCAAATCTTGGTTGTTGTAATAGCCCTGGCTGGCATAGCTCAGTGGATTGAGCGCAGGCTGAGAATCAAAGGGTTGCAGATTTGATTCCCAGTCAGGGAACGTGCCTGGGTTGTGGACCAGGTCCCTAGTGGGGGCCACATGAGAGGCAACCACACATTGATGTTTCTTTCTCTTTCTCCCTCCCTTCCCCTCTCTAAAAATAAATAAATAAAAATCTTTTAAATCTTGGCTGTTGTAAATAATGCTGCAGTGAACATAGGGTTGCTTATGTTCTTTCAAATTAGTGTTTTGAGTTTCTTTGGATATATTCCCAGAAGTGTAATTACTGGTTCATAAGGCAGTTCCATTTTTAATTTTTGAGGTACCTCCATACTTTTTACAAGCCTTTATATTTCATCATCCAAATCAAGTTGCACAAAACACACCAGACAGTAAAATAAGAGACAATTGTGAATGCAGTTATAGCAAAAGATGAGCCACTCTTTAACAGTAAGGCTGGCCTCTCTGCATCTCTTAGCAAAAACTGTGGATGCTAAGGCAAGTTGCTGTGCATTCTGATTAAATATTTATTGATATCTCATTTAATTCTCACAACAACACTCAGAGGTCAAGAAAGATTAAATTGCCTAGGGTCATTTATTTTGAAAGGTGTAGAGGGATAGTCTGTAGGACATTTTATATATTGGCAATATTTCTAGAAGTTCTACTTTTTTTAGTTCCTAAGATTGCTCTCTCAATGAGATAACAGTCAAATCTCTGAGAAAGAGGGTGGCTGAGGTGTTAGCATATTTCTGAAGCTGACTTAATGCAGTATTAAAGTGGTATATCAAATGATAAATAGTTGAGTATTTTGTGACATAAACCTTAATTGCAGAACATGTCTCATTTTCTGGACTCTAATTTTTATTTTTATTTCTTTAAAGAGTGCACACAGATTAGGCAAATGCAAAAACTCATTTTAATTCTTGAATATGTCCTGTCATTCTGGCGGAAAGGATCCAAAATTCAGGCCACTTTTCTCTCACTGAGTTTGGCGAAGCTCTGTTGAGTCATAGCACATGTGAATTGTGAAATTTCATGGCTGTAAGAAGAAAATGCATAAAGAATTAATAAGTAATAGTAGAAGAGAGTCAGGGGGGAAAATGGTGCTAGAAGGAGGCTTAACTTAGGTGGTAAACACACGATACAATATACAGATGATGTATTATAGAATTGTACACTTGGAACCTATATAATTTTATTAACAAATGTCACCCCAATAAATTTAAAAAGTAAATGCTTATAAAAAAGGAGCATTATAAAGCAAAGATAGTAGACCAAACATGGCCAAATAACAATGTTTTTAAACTATATGTATATCTGTATTATTCTGTCTGAGAATATAGATGGGTGGACAACATTAGGTTTACAGCTCTATGTGAAACAAAGTTTCTCCTTGTAGCATTATTTAGTAATTATTATATTTTATTAAGTAACTTAAATCTACTTTTGTCCAACCCTATGCAGATTTTTACAAGGAAATTGTAATGAAATTAAGCATAGCTTAAAAAAACTATTATGAGATCCAAGATAGCAGTGGAGTAGGTGGAAGCTATGCTCACATTTTCTTAAGACCAAACTAGAATTTTAACTACATTAGAGAACAATCATCCTGAAAAATCAATTGAAGATTAGCTGAAGAAAAGACTCATAACAAAGGATTCACAGAAGCCATATTGAGAGTGATAGGAAGGGCTCAGATGTGAAAAAGGCTGGCCCCTCTCCCACAGGCAGCAGCTGAAGTTCAGAGAAATATCTCAGCTGCAGGGGTTTCCTCCTGAGAAGTGTGGGGTCTAAATCCCAAGCTAAGACCCCCCATCTCAGAGTACCAGAGCTGGGAAGAAGCCCCCACTAACATCTGACTGAGAGAAGCAGTAGGGTTTCTGATCACCAGGGAGTAATGGGAGTCTGCTGGAGACATAGGCATCATTTGCAGCCACTCACTCTGGGATCCAAAAGAGGGAGGGCAGAGCAGACTAGAGTCTTGTGAGTGAAGTATGTGTTTTGTGCCTCTGAGGAGAGAGCTGAAGGGACAGCTGCCAGAATCCCTGTGCTGAGTCATTCTCCCATATCACAGATGCTGTCTTTCTTGGGTGGATCACTACCCTCTGTGCAGCATCAGCATGGAGGAAAGCAATGGCCCCACCATTTGGAATCTCTCTCACCACACCCTGTGGAACTTTAGCCCTTTAGAGGAGTCAGTTCCCTTTGGTTGTAGAGGTCTGGATAGATTCAGGGGCTGTCAGTGCCTGAGTTATGTGACTTTGGGGTAGGGGTCATTCCTGCACTTTCCCATGAACCTCCCTAGCTATCCTCCCTTGTGGGAGGTCTGCTAGAACCAACCTCTAGCATTCTTGCAGACCCTCCCTCTGGGTTCAGGCTTTGGCTCAAAAGGCTCCACCCGCCTGACTCCTAGTGTCTCTGCCCTGCTGAGGTTGGGCAAAATCTGGGAAAGGCTGAGTTGTGTGGCTCTGGGGTGGGGCCCACACCCTCTATCTTCTCTGAAGCCTGACTGGCATCTCCCCTCCTGAAAGATCCGCTAGCCCATCTTCCCAACTCTTGGCAGCTCTACTGTGCTGAGCTCCATCTCCTGCTGGCAGGAACTGGGACAGACTGGGCTGTATGGCTGTAGAGCGGGAGCTATATTCTTCTCACACCCATGGCCAAAGCAGAGCCCTACCTTCACATGGCCAAACCTTGGTCTGTTCAGGCATGATAAAAACTGCTCTCCTTACCTGACAGCTCTTTGACACCCTGCTCCAAGATAAAGGTGTGTGAACATCCAGCAGGTGGCATTTAGACTTTGTATACAAGGGGACATTTGCTGAGTGGCCTCAGACCCAGCACTGGTACCGACTTTGCAAGTCAGTGAATAGCACTTGCCCCTACCTGGTTACTCACTGTGAACCTACATCTTGCAATTTGAGTACAGCCACAGGCTCTTTTAGTGACTGAGCCTAAGAGGCAGGAGAAGATAGACACAGGTGGAGGCAGATTCAGGGTGGCTTGGTACTTTTGCTGACCTGCTCCTGGGCCTGGTGATGGTAAAGCCAGCCTTAGTGTGCCACTTGGTCTCTCATGCACACACCCACGCCCAATCACAGGCAGCATCTTACATTGATTTGTACTGGAGTCCCTCCCCAAATGCCCAGAGCCAACACTATATAACAACAAACTGGACAGTCCGGATAACATGGATAAATTCCTAGAAATGTACAATCTTCCAAAACTGAATCAGGAAGAATCAGAGAATCTGAATAGACTGGTAAAAACTTTTGAAATTTAAGCAGTAATGAAAAAACTCCCCATGAACCTAAATCCTGTGACTGATGGCTTCATAGGTAAATTTTACCCAACATCAAAGAACTGACTATTAGAGGTTAGTTAAGAGAGAACTAAGCTCTCCTCAAACTCTTCCAAAAAATTAAAGAGGAGGGAAGACTCCCAAGCTCACTTTAAGAGGCCAGTATTATCCTAATTCCAAAACCAGATAAAGACACTACAAAGAAAATATAGGCCAATATCCCTTGATAAATATAGATGCTAAAATCATCAACAAAATATTAGCAAACCAGATGCAGAAATACATTAAAAAATAATACACCAAGATCAAGTGAGGTTTGTTCCTGGGATGCAAGGTTGCTACAATATCTGCAAATCAATAAATGTGATACACCACATGGATAGAATGAAGTACAAGAACCACATTATCATATCAATGTATGCAGAGAAAGCATTTGATAAAATCCAGAGCCCATTTATGATAAAACTCTCAGCAAAGTGGGAATAGGGAGAAAATACTTCAACATCACAAAGGCTATGCATGACAAACCCACAGACTACATTATACTCAATGGGCAAAAATTAAGAGCGTTTCCCTTAAGATTGAGAACAAGATAGAGATGTTCAGTTTCACCACTCCTATTTGACACTAGTGGAAGTCCTAGTGACAACGAACAGACAAAAAGAAGGAATAAATGGCATCCACACTGGAAAGGAAATAAAGCTATCATTATTTGCAGAAGACATGATGCTGTATGTAGAGAACCTTAAAGATTCCACCAAAAAACTACTAGAACTGATAAATGAATTTAGTAAAGTAGAAGGATACAATATATATATCCCAAAAGCAGTTGCAGTTTTATGCACCAGTAATGAACTACTAGGAAGGGGAACTAAGAAAACAATTTAATTAATAATTACTTCAAAAATACCTAGGACTAAATTTAATTAAGAATATAAAAAACCTATACACAGATAATTATAGCACATGGAAGAAAGAAATTGAAGAAGTAACAACTAAGTGAAAGAATATGGTATTCATAGAAGGAAGAATTATCATAATTAAAATGTCCACACTACCCAAAGCAATCAATAGGTTCAAAGCAATTCCTATCAAGATACCAATGGCAGAAGTAGAACAAATATACCAAGGAATTATATAAAACAAACAAACAAAAAACCCCTTGCATAGCCACAGAAATCTAGAAAAAGAAAAACAAAGTTGGAGGAATTATGCCACCTTAGTATCAATCTATATTATAAGACTATAGTAATCAGAATAGCATGGTACTGGCATAAAGACATATACATCCACGGAACAGAATGGAAGCCCCAAAGTAAACTTATGCCTTTATAGTCAATTAGTATTTGACAAAAAAGAGAAAAACATATAAATGGGCCAAACATAGTCTATTCAATAAACAATGTCGAAAAATTGAACAGATAGGGGCAGAAAAATGAAACTATACCTCCTTCTTACACCATACACAAGAATAAACTAAAAAATGGATTAAATACTTAAATGCTAGATTCAAAATCATAAAAATCCTAAGAGAAAACATAGATAGTAAAATCTTGGACATTTTTCATGGCAATATTTTTTTCTGATATATCACTTCTGATAAGATAAACAAATGAAGAAATAAACAAATGGGACCATATCAACCCAAAAAGTTTTTGTACAGCAAAGGAAACCATCAACTAAATGAAAAGATAACCTACCAAATAGAAAAAATATATTCAGCAATTATGTATCTATTAATGGGTTAGTATCAAAAATTTATAAAAGCCTAAAAAATCAAATGATTCTGTTAAAAACTGGGCAAAAGACTTAAATCACCACTTTTCCCAAAAGGACATCCAGATGGAAAACTGACATATAAAAAGATGCTCAATATCACTAATCATCAGAGAAATGCAAGTTAAAGCCACATGAGATATTACCTCACACCTATCAGAATGGCCATCATTGATAAAACAACAAACAAGTGCTGGTGAGGATGTGGAGAAAGGGGAACTCTTCTGCACTATTGGTGGAAATGCAGACTGGTGCAGCCACTGTGAAAACAGTATAGAGTTGCCTCAAAAATAAGTAATAAAACTGATTTGTGATTCAGCAATTCTACTCTTCAAATTTATCCAAAGAAACCAGAAACACTAATTTGAAAGAATATTCTCATCCCTATGTTCAATGCAACATTATTCACAGTAGATACAATGTGGAAGCATCCCAAATGTCCATCATTAAATGAGTGGGTAACAAAACCAGTGGTACATTGACACAATGGAATACTGTTCAACCATAAAAAAGAAGGACATTTTACTTTTTTGTGACAGTATGTATGGATCTGGAGAACATTAGGCTCAGTGAAATAAGCCAGTCAGAGAAAGACAGGTGATTTCACTCATTCACTCAAGGTAATGGACGAAATGAACTAAGAAGCAAAATAGAGTTAGACTAACAGATAGGGAGGAGGCCAACAGCTGTCAGGAAGGTGTTTAGGGACCTAGGTTGGGGGAAAGGAGGGATTCAAAAAAAAAAGGAAAAGAAAAGAAAAAAAACTCATGGACACGGACAACAGTGTGCTTGCTGGGGAAGTCTTGGAGGAGAAGTGGTGGAGGGTACAGGGGTTATAAATGGTGATGGAAGACATCTTCAGATGGTGAACAAACAATACAGTGTAACGATGTGTTGTGGAATTGTGCACCTGAAGCCCATGTAATTTTGTTAACCAATGTCACCCCAATTAATCTGATAAAAAAATTAACCAAAAATATTTTATTAAATAGTAAGAAATTTAGTGTTTAATTTCCATTAGATATGACTGGATATTTTCTATAAACTTTTTATTTGCAATTTTAGGGATTTTTAAAAATCAAAGTCTTAAAAGAAAAAGAAAGTGGTAATTTAGCTTTCATATTACCTTAAAAAGCTATAATGTATATTTATTGTTTGTTATATCAGTCTCTTGGATGTTATAATAAAAAGAGCTTTTTTAAAAGCCTGTACAAATGACCATTTATAATAATATACTGAAACACCTCTTTTCAAAGCTTTTGTAGTATGCACATTATCTTTGGATAAATCTCTTCAGAGTTGATAAGAATACCTTTTCCATCTACTTCATTCTGTTTCTATGAAAACATTTCATCACTGAGCAGCACATTCACGTTTATCAGTAATGTCCTGTACACTGTCCAATTTGCATCCTGGAAAGGCTTTTGGGAGGATAATTGCTGCGCTATGTCAAGAGAAGGATTTAGCTAATGCTAGCTTAGAAAATCCAAACATTCTCCCACTCACAAATGACCCTGAAATTCTTATTGGCTCTAAAATGTCTAATTATATAACTGCCATTCTCTACAGATCACTTTGGCTGCATATTTTGCACATTTTTAAATACAGCCTTTCATAATTATTCCATTTTCATACCTGCCCTCACTTCATTCTTTTACTCACCTCTTAGTCGCAGTCACTGTGATATCCTTGGTAAATTGAAGAAAGCACTCAGGCCAGCCATTCAGAGCTCCATAAGCTAAAGGAACTCCACTCCCCTTTCTGCTATTTTAGTCTCATTGAATTATATTCTTATTGTGTTGGAGGATATTTATTCAAGCTCAGGAATATAGTCACAATAAACTTTCTTTTTTCTTTAGTGTGAAACATCATTTAGATATTTAATTACCTGAAAAAGCCATTATGGCCTTATATATACCTTCCCTATGAGCATATCCTTTAATTATTAATTGAAATTATAATTATGAACTTAAATATGGCTTTACGTTTGACTGCACCAAATGTTATAGAGTATCTATTTCTTAATCTCAAATAATTATGTATGAATTTCCATTGTTTTTAAAAATAATTTTGAAAGCATATTAACTTTTAACTAGACAGTGTTTTTTATGTCTAATCAGCAATTTATTTCTTCCTATATGTTACTAAATTTAAAATTTCAAATTTATATAAAAGTACACCTTCCTTGACACTATAGACTGCAGGGTCAAATAAAGTGGCCCTGTTCCTGATACATTTTTGAAAAAACAAGTTTGCAGATGAATTGCCCAAACATCACCCTGATCGCCAGTGAAAGGGAAAATTGGAGAACAGCAGGGAGGGTGCTGCTGCAAGCCCACCTCCCCTCTCTGTGCCTTCCACTGTCCAGACTGGCAGAGGAACTTTGCATTTTCAGAGCAGCAGCATCAGTCTATGTTCTGGCCTCTTGTTGGGCCAATTAGAGAGAAGGCTAAGAAGGAAATCTCTGTGCTCAAGATTTTACGGGTTAACTTCTCCCAGAAGAGAAATGTAGACCCCTCATTAAACCTCCATTGGAAGATTAAGACACAGGGTTGGAGGCCAGGGATGGTTAAGGAACATCACATTTGAAGGAAACAAACAAACAAACAAACAAAAGTTTACAAAGCGTTTTCCTCTAACAAAGACTTGATTTGGATAAATTTTAGTGACTCTGTGTTGGGCACTTGCATTATAACGTAAGAGTAGAACATAAAATATTTCTCCCATATATGGGGGTGTTTTCAATAGATTGTCTTTGGGGAAAGCTAGTAAAAGCCTTATATATTTGGCTATTGTAAAGTTGGGTTGTTTTTACCCAGAGTGAAACCACTGCTCCTAGATTTTATTCTCGGGATGGCAGCACAAAAATACCCTATGCTGTGTATTTAAAAAGGGCATCTGGCCTTTATCAGTCACAAGTTGAATTTAATATTTTTCTTCAGGAATATTGTGTTGTAGACCGCTCTGCCTGGTTTCAGGAATTGTAACCCTAACATTGCTTCCCCGCCATGGCTAAGGCTGTAAGTGACTTCCAGAATATGAGCCACAGGAGACAAGGCTTGTCTCTGGTAGCAAATGCTGCCTCAGTTTCCTCCCTGCTCCCAAAGCATGGTTGGAAGTCCAACACAGGTAAGTCTCCTCAAAGCGGGGAGCAACCTAAGCCAGACTCGACCACTTGGGAGGCCATCATGGAAGGACTGGGGGGGCGGAGGGGGGTGCAACAAAGAGTGAGCAATAGACCCGTGCCTGCAGGCTATGTGACTTAGTCCGACTCCCCATGTCCTCTGGGAGAAGTGCTCCCTGGTTCTAATCCCCTTGAGCCTGAATACTTGATGGGGAGAGGTGCAGCTCCTTGCCTTGCTAGAGCATGTCCTAGGGAAAAATCTGGCATCACAAAGACTTGCTGATAAACTTGTGAAATCTGCTCTGCTAAGAGTGCTTTTATTCATATGATAAGGGTCCGAGTGGAAATGAGTATGTCTCCCCAGGTTTTTGCAACTCTCTTCCTGACAGACACTGACTCAGACTTTGAAGCCCTCAGATTTCTTTGAAATGTTATCTACCGTTTGATCCTTGCTGCCCTGAGTTCCTGTGTATTACAGCCCAATAAAAGCCCCTGGAGGAGGGGGGCTCGAGGCCTTTTTCCCCTGAGAAACTGGCCACTGCTCAACACCTTCTCCCTGGGAGAAACTGGCTGTTCCTGGCCTTTGTTTCCTCTGAGAAACTGGCCACCTCTCATCCTCAAGAAGATCACATCCTGTCTTGTTTATTTTCATCCATGGTGGATGGGGGTGTGCCAGAAAAGTCACCCCCACAATATTTGAAGTAAATTAACTCATCATTGATGGGCTTAAAAGTAAATATCATACATTTCAAACATGTACTCATTATACTGAGGTAGTTCCAGGGACAAATGAACAAATTCCTCACAGAGTTCTCTTGTAATCAGGATTTGGAGACTGTGTAAAATTTTCCTAATGGTTAAAAAATACATTTCTCTTGGGAAAACAAGGGGCAGAGAGTGGTCTGAACCTCCTGGAGAACCCTGGAGCTTCCAGGCGTCCCGAAGACCTTGTTGAAATGGGGATGGCAGAGGCCTTGAAGGGCGTTTCTTCCTTTTGCCCGCCCGCCTTCCAGGCACCATGTTATCCGTACTCTGTAGTTCTTTTTCTAAAATAAAATATGACTTCTGTTGAAACCAGAAAAATAGGGAATAAAATAGGGACTGCCTTAAAGAGACTTGGCCTGGAGGAACAAGGAACTTAGAGAAGAAACCACAAGGAAGTTAAGAAAGAACATAGGGAGTGGAGAAGGCGGAACTACAAAACCAATGGGGCTGAACAAGTAGAGGACCACCTGTTCAAGTGTCTAGGTTAACATTTTTCCATTACTCAAAACCCAGAAAGCTTAGGTCATGCTCACGCCGCCCGAGTAGCCAGTAGCTAACAGCCACATTTGCTTCTATACAACGCTTGCTTGCTCGCGTCTATAAAAAGACTTAGCTGTAAGCACTTAGGGCGGCTCTCGCCTGCAGCTCTTATGAGCACCGTGTCTCCAGACACTCTGAGGGTCCGCCCCTGCACAGGTTAAAACTTTGGCCAACAAAATAACATTTATGAATCCTGAAAATTTCTGACAATTTGTCTCTTGCGTTGGTGGATGCAACAACTTCAAAAAATTGTTGATGTTGCCCAGCTTTGCTTCTTCCTTTATATTACTGAAAAGCATGTAGACTCTCTTGTCTTTAAGAGGTCGACCTTTAATTTCCATGAAGAAAAAGTGAGCAATGTAAAGAATAAACATAGCCAAGTTATAGAGCTTTTAGCAATCTTTCAAAGTCTGTATACTAATTTATATCTGTAGATTTTCTTAGGTTATCTATTTTAGTCTTAATTATTTAATTCATCTTAATTCTTTAATTCTTCAAGCCAGATCTTCCTGTGGTGCTTCTCCTAGTAACATGGGTTCTTCCTTAATAAAATTCTTGTTTATTAGACATATGTGTAAAGATACCATTGAGGTGGAGCAGTAAGTTCTAGCTACTAGGTTTTCCACATTTATCCAATCTCAAGTATAATTTATGTTTAAGAGGATATCTAGCATAAGAAAATGTTTATGCTAGGGTATTTCCCTCATAGTTACCAACTACCATTGACTGAAAGGAATTGAGCAGAGATAAGGCTCAAATGAATCTGCATGTATTGTGTCATTCGTTTCTCTAGGAGAATGAAAGGCTCTGTAGTATATGTTCAAATATGGAAGGCATAGTTCTTTCTTTTAAAAAAAGTTAAAGCCAGTGTAAGCAGACATGAAAGAGCTGGACTGCAGTGTTTTGCGCACATTCAGTACTGTGGTACAGCCTGTGCAGAGGGCATTAGGAAAAAGGTGTGCACATACTACGTACGTGGCGTATATAATAAAATCATTTTAATGGCTTATCAAAATGCTTATTTTAAGCCAACAACACTTAATTCAAAAGACGAGAGCATAGTTAGCTATGTTGTAGCAAGACTGGAAGAAGGAAGTTAGAAACAGAAGCTCTATCTTTCCTGTCTCATAGAGCCACATAGCCACGTTCTTTGCTTCTCTGTTCTCTATTCTCCTCTCTGACTCTCTGAATTTAGATTCTCACCTTTCTCAGAAATTCAGCTTGTACGCTTGTACGTGGCACTGACTGACCATTCTTCTACCCTTGGCTATGACTATACAACCTTTTAGTCAAGGATATATCATTATTTAACAAATTTAAGTTTTAACATCCTAATTCTAAATTTTGGGGAGCAAGAATGTACCTGGAATTGTTTGAGTTTGATACAGGTCCACACGAATCAGGTTTAGTCACTTGATAACTACACTTTATATTCTAGCAGCTTTGGGTGACAACCTTTCTCAGATGGGGAATCATTTGGAAGGTTAAACAACATGTGTACCAAAGTTCGGAACAGGTCTGGCATCTTTCTCTAAGACTGTTTCAACTTACTTGCCTGGACAGGCAATTCCCTTTCCTTTTCTTTTCTCCACCATTTTATACTGAGTACACTTTGAATACTCATGATTAACTTACATTTTTATGGTAATAAAATATTTAAAATTGTTCTCCATCCAATTTATTTTTTGTAGCATTTGAGACTTTCAGATATCTTCAAAAGGATTATTTAATTTGATTCATACAAACAAAACCACCAAGAATAAATGACTATACACTAAAATTTAGGTGGAGGGAAAGATGACACCAGAGTTGATTCTTTTCTTCACTCTTCTTGTGGAAGCTGGCATGATTCTAGAAGAACGTTACCTAGTATCTGGTGCCTTTTTTTATAATTCAGGAGCCTCCAATAATATTTTTTATTTCTTCTTTACTCTTTACCTTAATTACACAGGCTTCTGTCTTTTAGAGAAATCAAATTAAATGAATTTAAGTCTGATATTTGTAATATGAAATTCTGTAGCACTGAGCAAAAGATAAAAAATGTGAGCAAAGCTTTATGACTACTTGATTGCTATCATATGCTAATACAAAAGAGATTTCCTTCAGTTATGTCATATTTCAACGATAGATGCTGAGTACACACAGGGTGCCTGTGTCAAAGGCTTCAAATGGCAGCAAGTGCACGGGGCCTACTTTCTACTAGGGCCTGAGAATATTACAAAAAAGTAGGTTTTGAGATAGTGGATGACTGATAGCCATCTTTTCCTTTAAATTTTGGGGGCTTTTAATAGGTTCTAACAACTTAGGTGCAAGATTTCTTGGCATTTTTGTGCACTGTGAAAAATCTCATTTTGAAAGGAAACAACTTAAGATTGTCATTGAATTTGATCTTCCTCATTGTCTTCTGCTTGACTACTTTCTGGTTGTTTGACAAGGACATATGCTATAGCAGGGGTGCCAAACTCATTTTCACTGGGGGCCACATCAGCCTAGCCATTGCCTTCAAAGGGCTGAATGTAATATTAGGACTGTGTAAGTGTCACTACTCCTTAACAGTTAAGCCAGAGCTCAGCTCTGCTGACTGGTAGAAACAAGGTGTTGGGATGGATAAAATAAAGTGGAGGGCCAGATTTTGCCCAAGGGCCTTGTGCTTGCCACCTGTGCCCTATCGGTTCCATTTGGAGTAGGATTCCATCAAGCGGTTAGTAGGGAAAATAAAAGGAATAAAACCATTGCCATCATGAGAAAATCCAAGATGCAGAAACTAAAGAAAATCAGTGTGATCTCACACCCAGGGAAATAATAATAGTACATAGTTAATTTAATGCTGTCATTCATGAAAAATATCCTATTCAGGTTATTTTATTATTTCTCTATATTTGCATGCATGAAAATGCACTCACAATCGCCAGAGGATAGGTATTTTAAAACACCATGGAGTTCCCTTTTCCCCTCAACTTATAAAAATATTTCACTGTAAAAATAATTTTAACTTTTTTAGTGCAATCTATGAATGTCGCCTTTGGGCCCATCGTTTATGGCAGATGGAATGGTTCTGTCTGGACTAGCTAAGAAGACATCAGTGTTCGTCAGGTATTGACATAGCAGCCATAAGCTTCCAGCTGGCCTCATGCCTGTACAGGGAAGATGTTTTAATACAAAATATAAAATCATATTTTAACGTGTAGTTGCACAGTGATTTCCCCATTGATATGACAGTGCGTTCATTGCAAATCCTTGCTATGTTTATATAATATATAATATGTATAGGTTTATGTACACATATAAAATAGTTTAGGATTGGTCTTAAATGTCTTTTCATATACTTTGGAAGCTATACTTCTTATCTTCTTGATATCTTATGTCTTTAAGTGAATTTTCTGCTCAACATTAAATAATCTTGTTTTTAAAGGCATTATTAATAAAGTGCTTTACCTAAGAGTCCTTTTTTCTCAGCATCGCAGTGGATTCCCTCCTAGTCATAATATATTGGCATACAGACAAATATATTTCCATTTTGTTAGTTTTTGTATTTAAGTCATTGTACTTATTGAGCATCTTTCTGAGTCAATTCAACCTACTTTTCCTCCCCACTATTATCAAACTTGCTAGAATTTAGCATCGTTTGCTTATATAATAAATATAATTTTTCAAGGATGTGATTAGATAAGGTTACTTTCAATGTATTTGTAAAACCAGCTATCATCAGAAGAAAATATCACTATACAAGTAAACAACTATTCCTTTGGACACAAATTAGTTTCTTAGACTACAAGTTATTAAAGAGTTGAGAACTTTGGGGTGAAATTTAAGCCTTCATTTAATCATCTCTGCTTCCTTATTTGTGAAAGCCTTATCTGTCCATAGATACAATAAACTGTTAAACATAAGAAAATTCGAAATTAAATTGTCTTGGTGCTTACTGATAGATGGAAATAATTTTCTCACTAATATCCAGTGATTTTGTTATAAAGGATGCCATCATTTGCAGTGGATAACTTTTCTCCTGTTGGCTAGATTTTTGCTCAGCTGTGTCTCACTCCTCCCAATTTGAAATACTTCATAGCATACAACACAGCCATCTTGACTAGTGTCAGAGAGGTTCTGCACTTCTGAGGGAGGGGCTAGAGTGGGTTCTGGAACATATTTTTATCCCCAGCAGAACTATGAAGAGGACAGTGATTGCCTTCCCAGTTACTTTCATCCTGCTGCTGCTGCTGCTGCTGTGTGGGAGAGCAATGGGAGTTAATTTTCCCTTTCCAGCTCTTAACATTTGATAGCAACTCACTTAAAACAAAGATTTTTTTCTTTGGTCCTTTTTTCTTTCCCTCCTGTAGTGTAAAAAGAGATTGTGTTTGTCAAAATAAACAGCACAGATCTGCAAACATTTGCTCTACTCCAAACATTTTCTGAGGCTGAATTTAAACAGCTAAGATGTGCTGCGGTGCTGTGGGTTTCCTGGGCTGATGACCACCCTGGAAACAGTGTTTGGGAGACATTAGTGAGTAGGCCTTGAAATAGTTTCAAAAAGTTTATAGTATTACTGAAATAAAAATGAACTTTCATCCAAAGAGGTCTTTAGTTAATTCTGACTCTAAATTACTTTATTAAAGTTGAATATTAATTTCCCCTACAGACCATGTCTCACAGTTTCTGTTTCCCTATGTGAGTTCATGTTGAGAACAAGATATATGATAGTATTTTTATTATTTTTATTTGTAATCATATCTACAGTCATGTCACAAATTCTACAAAAAGTGAAGAGAATACGATGGGAAAGAGTGAGGGGAAATGGTATTCAGGAAGAGAGGTAATAAGAGAGGTGATCAGTTTGATGACCAAATTTTCAAGTCACTTAATAGGCTACTGGGCTTTGTGATAATTTGTTCATTCTTGTTTCATTAAATTGTAATTACTTCTGATATCTCAAGCTTTATCCCTTTGCTGGTTTCTATATTAATTAAGCCTAGGATCATTTAGGAGATTAATAATTCTCCACTGGACAGTGTCAAGTTGAAGTCAAGAGGTGATAAAAGAAAATTAAAAATAAAGTCAGAAGTTATCACTTAAAATAGTTTAAGATGTAAAAATAAGAAAAAGCAATGTGCTTTTTTCTGATTTCATGATTTCCTATCATTTTCATTTTTCTTATTCTCAATTTTCTCTGGAAATACATAGTCTAGTCTATTCATTTTTTATTATTTATTTTAGTTTAGTTTCGTTTTGCTATTTGTTTTCTCTGTCATTTAATCAAACTGTTATCAATAAATTATCATTATGTTAACACATTACCTTCCAGTCTAGCTTCTAACAAGTATTGTTCATGTTTGTGTGCATATGATAATATATAGATTCTTCCAGGAGCTGGACGAATTACCTCAGTGCATTAACTTGGAACATAGCTGCTATCTAATTACCAAGATTTTTTTGGAGATGGAATTTCAATGGTCAGATGAGTACTATGGCAAGTCTGGACCTGATGCCAAGCTTTAAGGATTAAATAGCATTCTACATGAATAAATGTTGATTTTATTTAGAAACATGTAATGATGATTTTTTGTGATGTTATTTATTATTGGGGTTGGTGGATTGGAAGTAATATGAAAAGGATCATTTCATCCATTTGCATGTTTTTGGTTTATTTTGACTCATAAAATTTCAGACATTGAAAGGTTTTGCTATTTGTCTTATTCAATTCTTTTATATTTAGAAGAGAAGAAATAAACCATGTGGAGTATTAGTGGCTTTCCCTAGTTATCAGCAATCTAAAAATATGATTAACAAATAATAATAACAACAATAGTATAATATCCAAGATTTAAAAAATCTTACATAATTAAACCATCTTTCCATCCTGACTTTTAGAAGAAAGATATGATAGTCATATTAAGTTCTAAGATTTGGAACAAATTATAGATGCAAGGAAATTCTGTTCAAAGAATTCCCAATTAATATAATTTGAAAAATGTTGAATATGCACAGAGGTTTGCAGCACAAAGATGAGCTGTGTTTGGAGAGTTAGATGAGTAGTAAGCAAGATGAGCTGTTCTGAAAAGGTCTCTTTACCAGTTACCTTTATTCTGATTATCTTTTACCACCTATTTGATAGATTCTCCTACTCTACAGACTAAGACTGTGAGACCTGAAAGAGAGGTAATTTTCCTAGAGTATATTTTTTAATTCACTACTTCTTACATCAACTTGAGTATTAAATCCATACTATTACTCTCAAAGCCCTCTGCAATCTTCCATCAACTTAATTCTCAGGTCTCAGTTGAAGATATTTTAAGATATTCTTCTCTCCTTACTCTCTGCTCTCCATGTATACTTTTTGTATTCTAGTGTCTCAAATATTTAATTTATTCTTTCCCCAGGAAACTTAGCATGGGTTAATGCTTATGTATCCAACACTTTTCTCACCATTTACCCAGGCAGTCTTTATACATCCTTCAGGACTAAGCTAACATACACTTCCCTCGGGAAGAATTTACTTTAATCCCCAGACTAGGTAAATGATTGGTGCAATCAGTTTCTATAACTCCTGGGATGTATGTTTTTGTCACACTCACTAGGATAATTGTGGTGATAATGCACAGTAACAGGTGAATTAAATATTTATTAGGAGATAGTCTATAAAGCATTGTGACCAATTGACTCTACCTAGTGAGTAAAAAATTAGGATGATTCTGGGTTTTTGACTTCAGGAATTTGCTGGACTTGGGTGATACTCAGTTTCAAAGAGAGATAATATGAACAAGAAACAAGTTATATGGGAAGAAATGAGTTCAGATTTTGTGAGGTTGAATTCCAGAAAGACATACCTTTTAAGTAGTTGAAAGTATGAAGCCTAAGAAAATATATTTGTAATGGAGATAGAGACTGGGGAATCACCAGCATAGAAGTAGTAATATATATAGACCTAGATTGAAAATAAGAAGGTGCCCAGGTCAAGAAGATGTTTAAAAAGTGTGAAGGCAGGAGGATCTAAATTGGAACCCTAGAGAAAAACCACTTAAAAATAAATGGGCAGGATGCCTTCTTTTTTTTTAAATTTTTATTTTATTGATTATGCCATTACAGTTGTTCTATTCCCCCCTTCATTCCCCTCCACCCTGCACTCCCCCACCCCTACCATTTTCCCCTTTAGTTTATGACCATGTGTCTCAAGTTCTTTAGATTCTATATCTCCCATACTATTCTTGCCCTCCACCTATATATTTTCTGCCTACCATCTATGCTACTTATTTTCTGTACCTTCTCCCCTCTTCTCCTCCCACTCCCCTGTTGCTAACCCTTCATGAGATCTTCATTTCTATGGTTCTGCTCCTGATCTAGCCGTCCTTTTAGCTTGCTTTTGTTTTAGATGTGGTTGTTAATAACTGCGTTTGCTGTCCTTTCACTGTTCATATTTTTTATCTGTTTGGACCACATAAAATGATTCCCTGCTCTCTGGTGTTAGGTGTTGTTCACCCAACTGAGGAGGAGATACTTCAAAAAAATCAGAAGGAAGAAGAGTGAGTTCAGAGGTTTCATTCTCCTACCTCCATCCTTGTGGGTTCTCACAGCATTGACATGCCCCATGTCTTAAGGTCACATGTCCTGTAAAAATCAACAAAATTCTCTCTGTCTCCAGGTCCTGGTAACCCCTTCCTATAATTGCACTCTATGCCTAGGAGTAGTGAGACCACAGATATTCAACCTAGGGAACCGACACTCTCTTACCCATCTTCTTCACTCACATTTTTGTAAATAGTCCTTACATTAAAATCCCTAATTATCTTATTTTAGTGCTCCGTTTCCTGACATAAGCAGAGATGCAGAAAGAAGAAATATGTCATAAAAGGCAAATGCGAAAGAACTTTCAAAAGCTGGAAATGGTTAACAGAGTCAAATACTGCAGAAAGGTTAAATTTGGCCTTATAATTAGGCAGTTTATGATGATCTAAGAAAGTAAGTTTGTACAGTAGAATTATGAATTAATTTTACTATAAATTAAGAGTGGAAAAGCATTGAAGGACAGACAGAAATAAAGTATGGTTTTAGTACCCTTGACTGTGAAAACAGGGAGAGAGAGAGAGAGAGACAGAGAAAACAAAAATAACATACTGGAAGGGACCGAAACATTTTCATACTCTACAAGAAGGAAAGCAATTGAGAGAAGAAGTTAAATACAACAGGTGAGCAGGGAGTTCTTGAGGAGCCCACTACAGTGGGCCAACATAGATACTTTGACTAAACAGAAGGCAAGAAAAATTAGGTGGAGTAGGTCAAATCAAGTTATGGTTTAGAAATAGAATTATAAAGCAGAACAATGGTGATGACAATTTCTGCAATATTATTATAAAATCAACTCCCTTAATTAATTTAAATGGGAAGTAATTTATTTAATCTTGGATTGCTTCCCCTTTTAATTTCATACCTTTTGAAAAGTTAAAATTACATTTAATTTTCTGTATTTTAATGTGCTTCAGTTATCAATAGGTTGAGTTATTGAAAGCCCTTTACATTTGTGTTTACACATTTTAATTTTTGTACATTTCTGCAGATCTAATCTTCTTTAATGAAAAAAGTATACAATATGCCACATACAGTTCTAATAAATCAAGCTGTACTTATCTACAATCTAATAGCTTTTCAGTTAACTTTCTATATAACTACATTAATTAAATTCTCATGCATTTTTACTTTCTTTAGGTAACAAACCCTTAACATTCTCATTTTACTAATTTAAGAGAACAATATTGTGTAATAATAGATGCAAAATTTTAGCTGGAACTGAATAGCACCATGTTAAAACCAAATCTTTGTTTAAGTGGACTACCCAGGTAACAAAATAAGTTCAGTCTGCTATTTCTCTTCCTTCGGATTAACCATAGGAGCTATTGTGAATGAATCATGGAATCCAGAAACTTTTTTACACCACAAAATGACAAAACACCTCAAAAAATCCTGGTAAAACTGAAAATTTTCTTGAATTAGCAGTAATTTTTTTCTAGAAAAAGTTACGGTGGGTGGGTGATTTTTTTACAGAATTTCAACTCTGCCTCCTCATAGTTTAATGAGGTGGGAGAAAAACATCCAAATTTTTGTAAGCCATCAATAATGATACAAACAACTTTGCCCAAACCCTAATGTACATTATAACGAGTTTAAATTTTAAAAGCATTAGAGATTATTTTTTCCTCTATATACTTGAGGCTGATATAAGTATTTGTTTCGGAAGACCAAAATACAAGACAATAACTGCAGAAACAATTTAGTATTTGGCAGTGCTTGGGATATATTTTTTTCTAAAGTATATGTCAAAGGTTTGAAAGTAGACCGCTAAATTTTTCAAGTGTAATAAAATATTTCTATGAAGACTACCTTGCCCCAATAAAAGTAAAATCAAGAAAAACACATGAAATGCACAGTTGTGCCATTTAGAGAAAATTTTTTCTTTAGACTTTCAAGCTCTTTCTCTTCTTTTTCTTTGTGTATTTTCACACAGTTCTAATCATGTATCTCATGATTATTTGTACAAAGAAAAACCTGTTTTGCAAACTTTATATTATTTTACTAAACTGGGAAGAGACTAACCCTAACATAGTTGACAACTGGTACTTTGATGTTTTAATTGACATTGAATTATTGGATACTTTAACTAAAGGTTTGTTAAAAATTGGCAACATTATCTGTTAAAAAATTATGCCAACACTGGTCCCTTGGGAGCTGCTTGTGGTTCCCCTATGGTAGGTACTCCTTCTTGGGTTCACTCTTCCAGAAACCACCAGATGTGAGAGAGCAGGCTTTTGATCGAAAGGCTGAGAATTCAGGGAACATGTACAAGGATAAAAAGGAGAGTTAAAATCCAATATCATATGATCTATAGCATGTATAAACATGAGAGAACATATCCTCTATTAGTAGAAATCTGATGAATTAACTACATATATACGTAAATGACATACAAAAATAAATTACAAATAAGATAATATAGTTAAAAGGATACATTCCAAAACATTAATGGCTTACCTCCTATTTTAATGGTATCTGTATGCCCATTAAAAAAATTCAAGAATGGGCTTTAGAGTACACTTTTAGCATATTTGAAAATACTAGTAAACTATGCTGGTCAAACTAAAGGAAATTAAGCAGAAAGCACTATTGTGATTATTATTAATAACATAGAATTACTGAAATTGTTATTACTTAATAGGCTGAGTCAGTTCAAGCACCCAGTTTCCTCATAATCTTAAATGCAGATTGTGATGCTACATACAGATTGCCATTTTTTCTATTTGTGTTATGAATGAAGACTGGAAAGTTTACTTAAGTTGCTTCATTAACCAGAATATTTCGCATAATTGCCATGAATTATAGCAATCTCTTCTCTATAATATGGCTGAAGGAAAGAAACTTAATTCTTTTCACAATTATTAATCAGTTTCAGTATTCATTTTCTACTAGGCAAAGCCTAAGAGAGCACTGCTCCCCTTTCTTGCTGTCTTCCCCTTTCATATCACTGATGAACAGGAATGGCACTACCGACCACTTACTGATTAGCTGAAAATTTCTAATCATGTCATTTTGGAGTGAGAGTAATTTGTGCAATGGGATAGTAATTTCTCCATGGTAGAATGCATATTGAACAATAATTGGAAGAGAATTTAAAAAAACTAGACAGAAATGAAACAAGCAATAAAGTTTCTAAAGGCTTCTTAAAATTTTATATTCTCAATTACCTGAAAACTTTACATTTTATCTGTTCTTTGGGGGGTAATACTTAGTATAAGCCCCCAGAAATATGTATAAATAATAAAGAGTTCTTTATGTTTGAGTGATCAATGTGTAGGATAGCAGGGCAGGGAGATGGAACAGAAAAATTAGTCACACTTTTTATTAGCCTGTATTTTAGTTTTCCAACTAAGATGATCTCTCCATTATTCCTGTCATGTTCCTTGTTGTGCTTCTAAGTGTCTAGCAGATAGTAGGCAATGAGAAATCATTTATAAGTAAATGAATGAGTTAATCCATAGCTGCATTGGGTTAAATTTTAGTGTTTTTCGCCTCTCAATTCAAAAGACAATTAAGTTTTTTTGTCCAATTGTTAGATTAATAAACATGTTAAACAAAGTTATCAAATTTCAAAATACTCCAATTTTTCTATTTCAGAAGATTAAAATATGATTGTTTTAAAATTGAAAGGAAGATACAGTGAATCATTGATTGGTAGATTTTTAAAGGGGATATGGTCTTACTGTTGTTAACAATATATTAAAGTTTGATAAAATGTAATGTTTGTCTTTAGAAGTCAGTAGAAGTGACTGTGAGAATGAGTTGAATCTGGTTTTAGGAAGATTGATATAGTGAAGATGCTGGGGTGAGAGAATATTATGTTTAAAAAGTCTCATGGACTTTTTTTATATACAGAAGAAACATTTGCAAATAATTTTATATACACAAGAAACATTTGAGATAAACCTGCTTTAGCCTTCATTGAATGGTCAATTTTTATACAGGAACATTTCTGTCATGTACCAATAAAATTAATCTCTCACAGTTTTCACTCATCTTAATACAAAAGAAAGTAAGTTACAATGTAAAATTGATATGAGGTCAATTTAAGGATGGGAATATCAAGGTGTTTCCTAGTATTGGTCAGTACCAATTTCTTTTTAATAATTTAGACAACTTAAAATTCTTCAGGGTGCTCTGATCATCCAGTCTGGATAGTTTTCACATATTTCAGAGGTGATTTTTTAAAAAATATATTTTATTGATTATGCCATTACAGTTCTATTTTCCCCCTTTATTCCCCTCCACCCTCCACCCTCCCCCACCATTCCCCCCTTTAGTTTATGACCACGTGTCTCAAGTTCTTTAGATTCTATATTTCCCATACTATTCTTGCCCTCCCCCTATCTATTTTCTACCTACCGTCTATGCTGCTTATGTTCTGTATCTTCTCCCCCCTTCTCCTTCTCCCACTCTCCTGTTGCTAACCCTCCATGTGATCTTCATTCCTATGGTTCTGCTCCTAATCTAGCTGTCCTCTTAGTCATGAAATCCAAAGACCTACAACCAAGATTGCTCTATCCAGCAAAACTTTCATTTAGAATGGAAGGACAGATAAAGTGCTTCTCAGATAAGATCAAATTCAAGGAGTTCATCATCACCAAGCCCTTATTATATGAAATGTTAAAGGGACTTACCTAAGAAAAAGAAGATAAAAAAGATGAACAGTGAAAGGACAGCAAACTCACAGTTATTAACAACCACACCTACAACAAAAATCAGAGGTTATTTTTAATCCAAAATGGTTAAAATAAATATACATTAGCAATTACTTATCGAAAAGGCTAGTTCTGGGTAATTTAAACTGTCTACATTTGACTAGCCTTCTTGGTATTTATTTATTTTTAATATATATTTTTAAGATTTTAATTCTATATTTTTAGACAGAGGGGGAGGGTGGGAGAAAGAGAAGGAAAGAAACATCAATGTGCGGTTGCCTCTGATGTGCCCCATACTGAGGACCTAGCCCACAACCCAGGCATGTGCCCTGACTGGGTATCAAACCAACAACCCTTTGGTTCACAGGCTGGCATTCAATCCACTCACTGGGCTACAGCAGCCAGGGGTGCTTTCTTGGTATTTAATCACAAAATACAGCGTTGTATTATTGTGGGAATATAGTTAAGGAAGTTTACTCCGAAAGCCACAGAGCAGCAGTCCAACAGTTTCTCAGGTGGGGATGAAACACATTAGTCTGTCACATGTGTACCCTTGTCCCTTCTAAGCACACAAGGCTTCTGAGGAATAATTTAGGTACTGGTAAAATTCAGTTAAGCAAAAATATTTTTCCCTAAAGTCTTAGAGATAGTAGTAATTCTCTAACTTCAGAGGAAACTGAGTCAGTAGGAGGTACATTTTTTCCAAATTAGTCACTGGAGTACATTTATGTTATCAGATTGTACAGTAAATGCTGTTAACAAGAAAATTTCTCTTTTTTTAAACTCATAACTTTTTTAGGTTTTTAGGGTGGCTGTATATTATCATATTTTTGTTACCCAAACCAAGATATTCTGGGAAAAAAGAGAGTACTTTTGTTAATTACACCATAACAACAAACCTAAATCAAGACTCTGCAGAGACATACCCCCACCCTAAGTTTTGTAGTGGTGAGGAACTCCCAGGTAATTAAATAATTATCCTACTACAGTAAATGTCCAGGAACCCGATATAAACTTTGGTTAGAAATATCTATCCTAGCTGATTCCTTCCTCCGTTTTTGCTATTGTAGCTCAGTCTTCCCAGGACATCTTTAATCTGAGAGGAGAGTAGATAACTGAATGAAAGAGCACATATTCTACAGTAGTTCATTTTGATTTAGCCTAACAAACACTTTAAACTGGCTTCCATCACACTGACATGACCATTGTCTTCTCTTACTCAGTTCTGAAGTACACACAGGTTCAGAAATTTCCAACTTTATGATTAAAATGTATCCTCCTTTTAACAATGTGAGACTTCACTTCCCTTTAAATAGTTTAAGAACCTCCCACCAGAGTAAAGTACATCTTACTTCTTTCAGAGTAAAAAACCCACCCATTTTTCACATCTTTTCCCCCTCATATTTTATATTCCACTATTTTGTTTTAATCCCCCTTTGTCCCTTTGTTTTATCTGGCTGCTGAAGCCAGAGAGCCTTGCCTTTGGCACTCAAAGTTTATGAGTAAATACACTCTGTGTCTTGGAAAGCAAAGCGTCACCCCAGACTGCACTTCCAACTGTGCTCCTTTCCAAAGTACTGAGCCTGCTCTTAAATTGGAACCTGAGGAGATTTGCAGATACTGCAGGCTGCCAGGCGGACTCTGTAGGGCTGGTCTGTATTGATTCGAGTTGGTTCCCCTGTTTTCTGTCGGTTAGTGATCCTGTCGCAAGCTTTGATTCCTCATTATCTCAATTGCAAATTCCATGAACACATCATCATGCTGCAAGTGCACCCAGGATTGAAACTGACAATACCGGATCAATGTCTCAAGGGCACAGCCCAGAATTTCAATAATACAATTAAATTCCTTGAATGAGAGATTTATCCAGATTGTCAATTCTGCATTTTCTGCACGTTCAGTATGTGAAGCTACCCACATATAGAATCTGAGCACAGTGTTCTGTCAGAGCATAACGAAGGAAAAAGACTTGATCGTGAACCTGAGGGAAAGATAATCAAATGTTGAACCTGCTGAGCCTGTTAGATGAAACTGTTAACAAGGCTTGCTCGAATCACCAGGGAAATGCTGTATGGGCATGAAGATTGGGGTTCAGTTCTGAAATATGTAAGCAGGGTTAGGCTGGATAAGGAGGTCTCAGTGCTTGTTGCTGAAGCTGTGTAGCAATCCCTTCAAAGGATTTGTGTTTTCCCTCAGGAGTCACTTCAGCACACAGATTCACTTGAATCGGTTAAGCTCAGTTCTGAGAACTATGCTGACAAAGTATCATAAAAGAATACCACGTTTTAATTCTAATTTTCACTCAGACAAGAAAAGTAACAAAGCCAGAACAATTATTTCCTGTTTTTTAAAAAAGAGTACACTAGGGAGAAAGAGAAATAAAAAGCAATAGTTTCTCTGAACAGATGCTGCTTATCCTTGATGGAATAGGAATGTAGAAGACTCAGGTATCAAAGTGCTCCTTTCAGGAGACTTGACTTTCAATTTACTTACATACTTAAGACAATCAGAACCTGCATCCTCCTTCATTACGCAATACTCAATGTTCATCTCTTTCATTTTGCTATCTACTCCCTTGGAGCTCCTTCTCTCCCTACAGGTGACCTCACTGAAGGGTATCAATGAATATAGTCAAATTCCAGCATCTGGTGAGAGGCAACTAAGCCTCTGGGACTGATAACAATTTTCAGACCTGGAGCCATTATTAATTTTTATTCAAAACACCACTGAAAACTGAGCACATGGCAAAGTTCCTCTCTCAACCTCTGAATTTCCTACTTCAAGAAACCTTTGCCATTCAAATTTGATATTCGAGGTCATTTAAAATATATATTTAGCAATAAACTGTAAAATGACCTATCATGGAAACATGCAAAAATTTTATTTGGGCATGTGGCTGTGTGTGACTAATTACTATTGAGGGCAGTGATCTTTTCAAATAACACTATATATGTTAATTATATGTATTTAAATGACTTCTCAATTTAGATAAATGATAGAGAAATATTAAGCTACAGGCTTGTAAAAATGGTCCAGACTTATTTTCAATGCATATACATAATCCTTACAAGGGAAAGCTATTTTCTAAAGATTCATTCTTAATTTTTATTCATACTCAAGCATTGTGGTGTGTGTGTGCATGCTGAAAAATACATGGAAGTTAGGATATAAACACTCACCTCAAAATTCAGTGATGGCACTTATATTCTACATGATACTGAGAAATATACTCTAATCTTTTATTGCCATGCTAACCATATCTATGGAATGGAAGCAACAATAATTCCTCCCTGACTCAGGTTGTATGAATTAATAAGCTATTCCCATGAAAGCACCTTGCAAATTTTAAAGCATTGCAAAAATGTCAGTTATAAAATTAACTTCGTTCGATTTCCTCAATTTCAAGTTAGACTTCTCATCTTTTATAAATATTTGTTTTTAAGTTTGTTTTATTCTTGACTGAGGAGCTACACTGTACATTTTTTGTGCCTGATGAATTGAATCTGATTAAACAACTGTCCTTGATACCCAGGGCTTCCCCTTCTCTAACTTCTGTGTACCCATGAATTCTGCCACCTTATTTTTCCAAAAGAATTCTCAATTATCAGTCCATATTTTAGTCAACTTTTAAATTAATTTTAGGAAGAGAGAGAGAAAGAGAAAGAACTAGAAACAATAATTTCTCATTCCACTTATTTACACATTTATTGGTTGATTCTTGAATGTGCCCTGAGAATCGAACCTGAAAACCTGGCGATTGGGAATAATGCTTTAACCAACTGGGCTTCCCAGCCAGGGCCCACTCCAGAGTTTTTAATCTCACAGAACCAATTGTGTAAGTACATTTTCACAGGTATTGCACTTTTTTTGTTTCAGATATCAAAATTGACATTATGTTTTTCCACCATACCTCCCAACACACTTTCTACTATATTTTATCTCCTAAGATACCACTGTTTTCTTCTCGTTTAAACCAAAAGAAATTTATCCATAACCATTGACTGGTCCTCATCTTCGTGATTTTATAGCTCTTTGATGGTATAGTTGCATCCAATTCTACTCTCTAACCATTTTCTACAGGCTGCTCATATTTTATTCCATGGATAATGTTCTATGCCAAACTATCAAATTCCTTTGCTTGTAGTATTACAACAGTCTCCGTTTTGGACTTTGTTTCTGTACATTGCCTTATATTAACTCTTCCCACTTCAACATGAGTTATCCTCCTAAACACAAATCTTGTTAAGCCCACCGTCTAGCTTAAATTTTTTCAAAGGTTTCCCTTTGGCCTTAGCATAAAGTCCAAGACATAATATGCAATGATCAGAAAGCTACCTTTTTCTCAAACCTCATCTGTACATTTATATATTTTCATCTAGCTTCATACTTCTGCTCTGGTTTGTCCTTAATATCAGAAATATTTCAAATATTTATTTAATTGGGATTTTAGAAGCTCAAGTACATGTGATACAGGGTGTAGCCAAGAGGGATGCACCAAAAAGAGGTATTTGGAATGGGGTCCAGAACTCAATGTGTCTAGGAAATATTGAAGAGGCATATGAGATGTCCTCACCCCTTCCCCCCACAGGTGTGAATTGGGGAAAGGGACACATGGGAAGGAACATGGAGGGCTGTTTCATACAGCCACAGCCTTGCAGCTAATCCATGGCATGGTCATTTAACATATTTATAGCCTTTGGCGGGTCACTTGGATATGTTAAATGGCTGTGGCCAGGCTTGGAGCTAGGGGGATGAAGTCACTTCCCCCAAGATGTAACTGCGGGGGGAGATTCCCCAAGTTACAATGCCTGCATGGGAGCTTGGAGAAGATTGGCTTCAGGCCATGGGGCGATACCTGCCCAGACTCATGATGGCAGCTCAGTAAACTTGGAATAATACAGGAATGCTGGCAGGTATAACTGATTGTGGGAAGAGTCAGAAATGGGGGTACAGAGGAAGATTGGCATGGGGATTTTAAACCCAGACACTACAGCCATTGGAGGACCTATGCGGCTTTGCCAGAGTGGGGACCCCTGCAGCCATGTGAAGAAGAAAGCCACTCACTTTTGGCAGAGTGAGGACTCCCTCTTGGCTCTGGTGGAAGAAGAGAGAACCACGTGGCTCTGGCCAGAGTGCAGACCCCTGCAGCTTTGGTAGAAGAGGTCCACATGGCTTTAGGATGCTCCCTTTGGCCACATGGCCTGGGAAGCAGGAGAGACTTTGCCTGGAAAAATGGGTCTCTTGTCAGTAGACCGTGAGAAGGTGCCACATGACTTTGGATTAATTAGAGATCCTGCCTGGGCGGTGACACAGATGATAATCTAGCTGCTTGGAAACAGGAATGTGTGTTCTTTTCCTGAGTCAAGGTACCCCGAATTATGGCAGGGGGAGAAGGGAGCTTATGCTGTGTGCATAGGTGGATATCCTTAAGGACTTTGATATTTTAATGAAGACATTAGGTCACTACTTTAAGTCTGCATAGCATTAAATAAACATTTTCTTTCCTTTTCACAAATCTCTGGCATTGAGAGATGTCTTTCAGATTGGCAGTAGACAATCAAGCCCAGTAGGTGGTCTGGACAGTATTAGTATACCACCCTCCCAAGTCCGGGCCCCTGTGTGTTTGTTCTGTAACACATATCTTCTTCTTTCTTTCCCTGTTCCTTCTTTCCTTCCTCCCTCCTCTCCCCCCTCCCTTCCTTCCTTCCTCCCTTCCTCCCTTCCTTTCTGATGGGGCAATGAATGAATGCATGTATGATGTATGGATGCCTAAATAGATATTTATAATTAAAACCATTTGAATTCATAAAAGTAGAAAGGTAAGTAAACAATCATTTTAGACTTAGAAAATAGAGTTTAGCAATATGACATAGTCACACTCTACACCATCTCTTCAACATTTTTTTTTAACCTACATCAGTGTCTCTCAAACTTACACTACTGAAATTTGGGTCAGATAAATTTTATTGCTGGGAGCTGTTCTGAACATGATGTTTAGCAGCATCTCTGGTCTCTACCCATCTGTACACCCCCAGTGTTGATAATTAAAAATGTCCTAGACATTGCCAAATATTCCCTGGCCAGCAAACTTATCTTGAGGAGAGAGAACAAACACCTGTGTTTTTGTCTTTCAATTTTTAAGGGAGGTATTGATCAGAGGAAGGGTTATATTGCTATACTTAATTATCTGATTATTGATGATTATCCGCATTAATGCCCTGGCTATCAACCTAGTCATTTAGAAGATTAAAATAAACCCCCAAACTGAGTGTGTAAGGTACTATGAATGCTTAGTCATTTTAAAGTCTTCTTTGGGTCACTATGAAGTTTGGATTTCAGAAACTGTCTAGGATCAAAAATTTGAAATGCGTCTAATTAGATTCAGAAATGATTTTAGCGTTTTAAGCAAAGGACCTGAGACTACCACTTTCATATGATGTTAGAAACGTAGTTAGATGTTTTATATTTTATAAACTAAACAAAATGTAGAAAATTACAGTACTTTGTTTAATTAAAATAAGCAAACACCTCTAGAGTCTGCTATCTACTAAACACTGTCCACCTTGTCCAAGATGTCTATATCCAATAGAAATCATAATAGATGACCATGAATACACCATATAAACAAACAAAAAGCACTTCTTGAAACTATTCATTTTCTAAAAATTGAGTCAATTAGCAAACACATATTTTTGAAGGCTCTGTGATTTCATGATAATCGTGTACCCTTGAGATGGATACAGGCATGTAAGAAATTATATTAGTAGCTGTTCTTTAACTGGCCTACCTAAGATAAGATGTTGGCATCTTTTTTATCATTGAAGAAGCTTACGTTTTAATATCTATGCTCAGGGACTGCTCATCACATCAAGGCGAGTTATACTGCAAATAATCATGATCTGCACTGCTTTTGTCTGTGGCTAAAGCTGAAGCCATCCAATTAATATATGGTGTTCAGGGAAAATAGCTCATTTTAAATCACGGTCTTAGGCAAAGGAAAGGACAGCCTTTTATTAGCTTTGTCCCTTGTCTCTAGACATATTTATTGCATTTTTCTGGAACAGAAATAATAGAAGCTCCGTCATAAGGCCATGTGTGCAAAAAAAAATCTCCAGCTACCTTGAATGTAAATGGCTTTGTTATTGATGGGAAATACTATGGTTTTAAAATTTTTAAATAACTCACAATATTTAGAAATCTCTCCTATAAACTATGGACATGTGATGATTAAAAGAAAGGTTATATGGAAATGATTATTATATCTCATTTTTGTCCTTGTACTTAGCTATATATTTGAATTTATTTTATGTCCCTACTGCTAGCTAGCATGATCAGTAGATTTTTATTCTTTAATATGTCTGTCTATAAATGGAACAAATAATACTCTGTCACTGTCGATTTAAATAAAATTTTAATGTATTTATTTTTCTTAAGTTCACAGTTATCTATACTTAAATCTCACTTTAGATGTTTGGTGTATTTATTGTAATGCTAGGAACTGCTCTGACTAGTTTCACGAGTTGTAACTGCCCCTCATGGATAAGGCTGAGTGAGCGACCTCCAGAATGCGAGCCACTAAGGAGACAAAGCTTGTCTCTGGTAGCAAGGCTGCCTCTGCTTAGTACCCTGCCCCCAGTGCATGGTCAATTAGTCAGAGACTGGTAAGACCCATCAGAGGGGGGAACCTAAGCTAGACATGATCACTTGGGAGGCCCTCAAGGAAGCTCTCAGGGGGCTACCACAAAGAGGGAGTGATGGACCCTCACCCCCCGATTATTCCTACACAGCCTAAGTCCCCATTTTTATCTGGGAGAAGTGCTTCCTGGCTCTAATCCACTTAAGCCTAAAACCTGTGATGGGGGAGGCAGTGCAGCCCTTTGCCATCTAGAGTGGGTTCCAGGGTGATCGGGCATAAGAAAGGGTTCCTAAAGTCCTGTGAAGCCTGCTTTGCTAAGAGTGCTTTCATTCATATGATAAAGGTCTGAGCAGGAAATGAGTATGTCTCCCAAAGTTTTTGCAGCTCCCTTACCTGACAGACACTGACTCAGACTAAGCCCTCAGATATCTTTGAAATTTTATCTATTGTTTGATCCTTGCCGCCTATATTCTTGTGTATTACAACCCAATAAAAGCCATTGAGGAAGGGGCTCCTGGCTTTTCTCCTCTGAGAGATTGGCTACCTCTCCTCCCCAAGCAGATCATGTCTTAGTAGTTTCATTTTCATCCACGGCAGACATGGGGACTTTGCAGGCAAAGTTGCCTCCACATTATAGCAAATAGGTATTTTTATCCACTGTTATTTCTTAAGTTGTTACATCAACTACTCTCATTAATTTACCATTTTTTCAATATGAGTCAAAAAGTTTCAAATATGTTTTAAAATGGGACTCTGGTAGAAAGTTATAAAGTGCAACTTCAGTTAATGTCAAAAATGTTAACTTAGAGATGTACCGTTGTTACCACATTTCAGGCAAAGTACTACCAAGAGAGTTGGGTGTTAGGGTGCAGAAGCCTGAGCCAAAAGTTGTGGAGCTAAAAACAAGCCATCCAAGAGGTGGCATGTTGGGAATAATTTTAAGTTAATACCAGGCAGAGTGGCAGGTCTTAAATCTGAATATGTTCGGTAGCTGAAGCAATTCTCATAATCACCCTATTATGGTTGGTTCAACAGATGCTTCAGGTAAGAAATAAGTCATGATAATCATCACCAGTGTGGGATGGTCGATGTCTGTCTGGAAGCTGAGGATGGGTTTTCTCTTGCCCAAACAATATGGCTTGAAAGGAATTAATCCTGGGTCATTAAAAAAATAGAATGATGGACTTGAGAACACAGAAAATACTTCCATTTTTTTCCTGTTCCCTACCACACATTTTAAAAGGAAGCATAAGAGACATCTCAATCACTTTCTCCTTACTTATATCTTTTCCTAATAATAGATTTGTTATATTTCTGAGAAGAGGATACCTATACCAGTAAATACAACCAAATCTATTTGGTTTTAGGTACTGTGTAGTTTGAAAGTTTCAATAAAACTAGAAAATTTTAGCAGGGATTAACTGTGGAAAGTAAAGGAGGGGGTCTTTTAAATTTTCACTTTTCATACTGTTTGAATTTTTATAGTGATTTTAATAACTTCATAATAAAACATAAAATAATAAAATATAAAAACAAAGGAAATAGAAAAATCTATAAGATTCTCTTGGTTCATGACTTTGATTGGAAAAATGAAGAAAATTAAAAATAATATTAGCACACCATTTCTATTTACCTTTAAAACATAGAGGATAGTAACATTTAAAGTAGCCTGGACAAGGACATATTTTCAGTATGGGAAAAATGTTTACTCATTCTATTTACTTCCTTGTTCCATTAGTATGATTTTTAAAATTATGTTAAAAGTTATCTGGGTTTTTACCATGAATTTGTACATCATGAGGTTTTTTTCTTTCTTTTATAAAATTTATTGGGGTGACATCGATTAATAAGAGTATGTAGGTTTCAAGTGTACTTTCCTATAACATATGATCATATTGCATTGTGTGCCGACCACCCAACATGAAATTATCTTTGATCACTGTGTATTGACTCACTTTACCCTTTACTATGTCCCCGGCTCTCTTTCCTCTGTTAACCCTCATATTGTCATCTATGTCTGAATTTTTGTTTGTTTTTCTTGTTTGTTCATTTGTTTCTTTCAGTTTTATATTCCACCTATGAGTGAAATTATATGATTCTTAACTTTTTCTGTCTGACTTATTTTACTTAGCATGATATTCTCAAGTCCATCATGTTGCCACAAATGTCAGTATTTCACCTTTTCGTGTGACTGAATAAATACTCCATTGTATGTACGTACCACTTCTTGTTTATCCAGTCATCTGTCAAAAGCCACTCCATTTATTTCTATGTCTTGGCCAACTTGAATAATACTACAAAGAATATAGTGGTGCATGTATCTTTGGATTTTTTTCCAATTTTATCAGGTAAATACCCAGAAGAGGGATTGTTAGGTCATATGGTGACTCTATTTTTAATTTTTTGAGAATCTTCCACACTGTTTTTTATGTGGCTCTGCCAGTTTTCCTTCCCCCCAGCAGTGAATGAGGGTTTCTGTTTTTGTACGACCTCTCCAGCACCAATTAATACAAGATTAAGATGACATTAGGCAAAAACCTCAAGACAAGTCATTAGTTTACTCTAATGCCATCTTATTTTAGTATTTCAGGGTTTAAGAAAGAGCCACAAGTTCAGGACCATATAGCAGTTACAAGCAGATTCAGGCATATTGGGTATCAAAATTTCACTCTATCACTTAGTAGATGTATAAAGAGCATATTACTTACTCTTTTTATGCTTATATAGATAGACTTGATTATTAAATCACAGGATTGCAGGCATTAATTTAGTTAGTGTTGTACCTAGAAAACAGTAAATATTCAGCAGGTCAGGCTGGTGACTGTTCCAAGCTGAAGTGGAATTCGAAGAGGATAAAGTAAAATATTAGAAAACTTAATAACAGTAGATGAGTGGATAAAAAAGCTGTGGTACATTTATACAATGGAATACCATGTGGCTGTAATAAAGAAAATATTGCCTTTTGCAACAGCATGGATGGACCTACAGAATACCATGCTAAGTGAAATAAGCTAGGCAGAAAAAGACAAATACCATATGATCTCACTTATATGTGAAAGCTAGTGAACAAAATAAACTGATGAACAAAATAGAAAAAGAGGCATGGAAAACTGGAACAGACTGACTCTGTCAGAGGTGTGGGGGAGGGACTGGATAAAAGAAGGTGAAGGGATTAGCCAGAGAACATATATACATAACCCGTAGACACAGACAATAGTGTGGAGATGGCCAGAGAGAATGAGGGGGAGCATAGGAACTGGGTAGAGGTAGAAGAAAGGGGGAAAATGGGGACATTTATAATAATGTTAACAATAAAAATAGAGGAACATAGAGGTGGCTATGTTCTATTCATAGCCACCCATTCTTCTCGTAATTACATACTGCATTTTAGGGAAATACATTATAATTTTGCTATGTTTAAATAAATCACTCAGAATAAGTTGTCTCTACCCAGGTCCCCTCAACTCCTACATTTTTTTGCCATAATACAGAAATTTGCCAACATATATGGAAATAAATTTCTGTATTTACTTTCAAAAATAAATATGGATATGGCAGAGAAGTAATTACTCAAAGTATTTTCTAAGATCAAGGAAGCATTAATTCATATTCTATCTTTATCAAGTAAATGTTCATCAAACAAACACCTAGAATAGAATTAGAGTTGTTACAACTTCAGTTTAGGCAAGTATTTCAAGATAGTATGCATCTTGAAATTCAGATAGTAACTTGAAAGATTTAGGGAATTTTGGTCATGAAATGTTAGAAATGATAACATTATACATTTGTGTATGATTTTTTAAGTTATAATCTTCATTATATTACAAAAATAATATATTAGATAACTTTTAAAAGGTAAATATTAAACTTAGTATTTTTCTGATTATTTCTAAGTTAATTTCTATTGGTCTATCTCCTTATGTAGGTCGACTAATATGTCTCACAGTGAGAAATTAAGTTTTTAATTTTATTTAATTACATGTTAAAGAGTATCATGCATTTTGATATTTGGAAATATATGTGGCAATAAATATTAAGATTTCCAAAATTGGAGCAAAACAAATAATTAAACTCATTTTTAAGGGAGCCATATTTTCATAAATATAAACAACAGAATAAGATAGACTGAATAAAATGTAAAACTTAGCTTGTTAAAACACTGCAGATAAAACAAATGCTGTATTCTTTTTCCAATTTTATATTTTACACTTATCAAGTTAAAGGTTAAGACATGCAATTAGCAAAAATAATACCATGTACCAGAACACTTAAATATGTAAATAACTACTAAGTAGTGACAAATGTAGGAACAAAGTTATTTTGCTGCTGCATACAGCTAATGATTTAACTAACAAATTATTTAAAATGTCATTAGAAGTTCACTCATTTTTAGACAAAAAGGTAAAAATGACAGTGGAAATTAACTAAGCTTGAGGAGTACTATGGCAACCAGAAGATGTGACCTCCTAATAACCATTGGGATTAAGTTTTTATAGTCTGAAATATGAAATTATAAAAATAAAACTAACAAGAATAAAATTTCAAAATCTTCAAAGGAATACTGGAATAACTTTTTATTTTTGAGTGATATAAAAAGAACCTCTGGTAGAATAGAAATTCTGAAATTAACACAGAGAAAGAGAAGACAAAAAAACCAGAATAAAATGTTTGGCAGAAAATTATTGTCTGGTTTGATGAAACATACATGAGTCAGTATTGACTCTAAATCTAATGGGGAAATGTTTAATCTCTCCACTATGTGTGTATATAAAAGGTGATCTTAATCTTCTTTTACTTATACTTTAAAATTCTTAAAATAAAATGAGTATTCCAATTCCAGCCAAGTTGTGGTAAGTTTTCAAATTTATTCTCTCTTCTAAAGCAAATTAAAAATGAGAAAATATATGGAGCAATGGATTTTAAGACACTGGACTTCAATCAATGAAAGACAGCTGTACCTGACAGATGGGGAAAAAATAAGATCTCTGTTTACTGATATGAAAACATGTTCAGCATTCGGGACTCAAAGACATAATCTAGGTGGAACCTGAGAGAATCCAGGAGTTAAGAACAGAGAGTTTAGGGGAGTTGGAGGTAAATGAGGACACTGGATTTTATAGACCAGGGTACTGGAGAGGAGAAGCTACACATACACTCTGGAGTGCAGTAAAGGGTCACACTTAGGGATTCAACAGAGTGCTGATTAGCTCATGTCTGTGAGGAATTTACACAGGCCTGGGGGGAAACGCTGTCACAGAGGAAAGGGAAACAGTGCTCTATGCTCACACTGTGCTAGGAAAAGTCTCTGCTCCTACCAACCAGACCAGAAACCTGATAATTTATGGAGAATTTGGATGGATTACTCAGATTGAGCATAGCTCTGGGTTTACCTAATCAACCCTAAAGACATTGCCAAAAAAAAACAAGGGTTTCCAAGTGACGAAATTATATTCCTAAACAAGGCTCAAGAATATTTACAGAATTATAAAAATGTACCACACACATTAAAAAAAGTAAAATTCTTTATGTCTGGCAATCAAAAATTAGCTGGCAAGCAAGAGATATAAAAAACATGATTCATAATAAGGGGAAAGATCAATCATTTAAAACTGATACAGAGTTAATACAGATGTTAGAATTTGCCAACAAAGACATAGAATCAATTATTATAACAATTCCACATGTTCAGAACAATCCAATATCCATGAAATTGGAAGATGAGAGTGTAGACATAAATATGGAAAATGCATAAATGGTTATAGATATAATAAAAATATTGTATAAAGATGTATATATTATACATAAACATAAATTATATATATGATGTCTATATGTTTGCAATATATTTAAAATATAACAAAATATATATAAAATATGTATTTGTTATACATTGTATGTACATAAATATTTAAAGATACTGATGTTATATACAGAAGACCAAATATGAGAATCACACATTTCTTCTTGAAACAATGGAAGGGAGAGGAAAGTGGAGAAAATATTTAAAATTACTGAGGGGAAAAATTCTGTCAACCTAAATTTTATATCCACAAAAAATATATTTCAGAAAAAGGAAAAAATGAAGCCATTTTAGAAACAGAAAAACAAAATAATTAAAGAAAATTATTTCATCAGAGAGGAAATAATACTGGAATATTATCTAGATATACACAAAGGAAAGAGTTCTGAAAATCACAACTATGTAAGTAAACATATAGTTATTTATTATGTTTAAATAACTTTAAAATGCAAATACAAGCATAAAGAAAACAACAGTGTATCATGGAGTTCATAAAATATGTAAATATAAAACACATAACAGAAGAAGCACAAAGATATGGACTGAAGATGAGTAGTGTAAAAGTTCTTGTGTTATATGTCAAGTAGTATAGTATAACTTGAAGATAGATTGTGCTAAGACAAAATAAAGATATACTAAACCAAGGGAGTAAAATAGACTTTAAAACTTTATTTATTTATTTATTTATTTATTTATCTATCTATCTATCTATCTATCTATTCTCTTTTCTATTGAACTATTGGGATGACATCGGTTAATAAGATTGTGTAGGTTTCAGGTATATATTTCTATAATACATCATCTGCATATTGTGTTGTGTGTTCACCACCTCAAGTCAAGTCTGTTTTCATCTCCATTTCTTGCCCCTGAATCTTCTCCCACACCCTGTTAAAGTAAAGCAGGAGGGAACAAAGATAAAATACAGAAATTATCAATGGAATAAAAGCTGTCTAAAAATATACATTTTTTTCTGTATAAACACAAATAACTAAAAAGAAATAGATAAAAATAAATACCACCTGGCTTTGGCTGGCTGGCTCAGTTGGTTGGAGCATTTTCCTGAATGTCAGAAAGGCTGTGGTTTTCATCCCTGGTCAGACTACACAATTAGGTTGAGGGTTCCCTCCCTGGTTGGGGTGCATATCGTCACCATTCCTGGCATGGACAGGAGGTAATCGGTTGATATATAGCTCTCACACTGTTTCTTTCTCTTCTTTCCTTTCTTTCTAAAATTAATAAGCATGTCTGTGGGTGAGGATAAAAAATAAAAATAAATACCATCTGACACTAATCAGAAGAAAGCTAGAGGAACTATATTAATATCAAGTAAAGTAGATTTTATAGGAAAAAAGGATTGCCATGGATAAAGCTATTAAAATAGAAACATGCAAAGAGTAGAGGAATATTAAGGAAACTAAAAGCTGTTTTGTTAAGTTCAATAAAATTGATGAAACTAGCAAAATATTAGAAATAAAGGAGAAAATGGCAAATTACTAGTATAAAGAATGAAAAAAGTTATAGTATTAGAGATCTACAAATATTAAAGGAAAACTAAAGGGATATCTTGAACCAGTTTATGCCCCAAATTTGTCAGCTTAAGTGAAATGGACACAAATATCAAAGCTCGTAGGTGTTTCTTGTATTTGTCAGTAGTTTCTGTGGCCATTGCAGTAAGTTTGTTTGCAATGATGTAGAACTGCAGGTAAGAAGGTGAAATGCTACTATTATCTATTTATTTAAAATGTTTTTTTAATCCTCATCTGAGGATATGTTTATTGATTTTAGAGAGAGCAGGGTGGGGGAAGAGAGATAGAGAAAGGAACATCAGTTCATTGCCTCCTGTACACTCCCCAACTGGGGATCAGACCCAAAACCTTATATGTGCCCAGACCAAGGACTGAACCAGCCACCTTCTGGTGCATAGGACAATGCTCCAACCAACTGTACCACCTGGCCAAGGTGGTTCTATTATTTAGGAAGAGAGATTGACAGCTTCTTAAAATGTTATATGACCCAGTTCTTCTGCTCCTAGGTGTTTAGCTGGGAGAATTTAAACCTTATGTCTGTGCTAATATTTAAAAAGAAATTAATAGCAGCTTAATTTAGTACAGGCAAAACTAGAAACAATTTAAATGTCCACAAAAGGTGGATGGGTAAACAAGTTCTGGTATACCCATATGATGCAGCGTTACATAGGAATAAACCAACACATAACAAATCAACCTATCTACATAGTAATGATTTAAATGAATATCAAAATAGTTTTGTGGAATGAAGCTAGACAAAGAGCAGATGCTGCATGATTTCATGTAGATACATTTCTAGAACATGCAAATGAATCTGTAGTGATAGATCAGTGGTTGCCTGGATAGTAGCATGAGGGATTGATTACACAGGGACACCCAGAAATTTCTGTGTGGAGTAGACATGTCCATATCTCAATTGTAGGGTTAGTTTCACAGATCTTACCTGTGTCAAATCTTATAATAATGTGTACTTTAAATATGTGCACTTTATTGTTTTCTATATAGCTTTTAAAAGCTTTTCACAAACTGCTACATCTCAAATGTATGGTGACATCAAGTATTTGCAGTTCTACAATTTGCAAATTTACAAAATAGGATATGAAGATAACTTATTTGTATTTGGAACAGACTATTTGCTCCAAAATCTAGAGCACTTTACAAACATAAATAGTCTCTACTAAAGTGAAATTAGTTAATTATATTTTAACAATGAAAAATTTGATTCATTAATAAAATACTGTATTTTATACATTGATTTCAATCTTTTTCTTGTGGTGGTCCTTAAATAACTCCTGTTAAATCTTCATTTCTTCTCCATTATGACCATTTAATTGACATACTTGCAACTAATTTATGACTGTGGGTAGCAGTTTGCTTGCATAAAAATATTTTATTACTGTAGTATTTTAATTAGATGCTTCATAAAGCACTCTGGGATATTATATACAAGGTTTGTCTGGAAGAAGTCTGGCTATAATGAGAACAGTTTGGGTGACAATGATGTAACCTGGCAGCCAAGGAGAGTGGACTGGAATGTAAATGTGTGAACAATGATGACTTCACTGTACTAGTCAGTGAGGGTGGTAGATGCCATCAAATGAGCATGTGTGGTCTGTGGCTGTCACATTCAAAATGAATGAGTGAGTAGAGCAATGAATCTGCTTTAAGTTTTACATTAAGCTTGAACATTCCTCTACAGAGACTATTTGGATGATTCAGAAGGCCTCAGCTATGGGCAATTGGTGATTGGCAGCTTCATTACAATAATGTGCCCACTCATGCATCACATTTCCTGCAGTTTTTTTTTTTTTTTTAGCAAAACATCAAATCACTCAGGTGACACAAGCCCCCTAGAGCCCAGGTTTGGTACCCTGTGGCTTCTGGCTTTTCCCAAAACTGATTCCCAAAATCACCTTTGAAAGGGAAGAGATTTCAGATTGCCGATGAGACTCAGGAAAAGAGGACAAGCAACTGATGGTGACTGGAAGAACTGTGTGAGATCGCAAAAATGCCTACTTTGAAAGGGACTGAGATGTCATTGTCTCATGTGCATTGTTTCTTATCTTTTCTCTTCTTCAATAATGTCTCTATTTTTCCTATTGCATGGCTGGATGTCTTCTGGAACTACACTTATATGTATCCAATTAATTAGTGTGCTTTGTTGACCAGCAGCCAAAATGGAGGCATACATAGATATACTTTGCACAACTAAAAGAAGGACAACACATTAAAAAAATAACCAGAATTGCCCCAAAATAAAACTGTATGTAAGTCTGACAACCAAGGAGTTAATGAAAGGACATTCATTCAGATGGTAGGAGGGTCAGAGATGGTCAGCTGGGGTGGAGAGAACATGTGGCAAGGTGGTGTCTGAAGGACCAGGAAGTCATGTATTTGGGTGCAGATAAACCTGGGAGAACACCTGAGGAGTGATACACACCATGCAACCCAGGATTCCAGCTCAAGAAAAGAAAGCTTTGAAACCTCTGGCTATCAAAACCTGTGGGTGTTTGGCTGTGGAAGAAACTCCCAGCCTTACAAGAGAGTTTGTTGTGTAGACCTAAGGGGTCCTAGAGTATACACAAGCCCACCTGCCCAGAAATCAGCACCAGAAAGGTCCAATTTGCTTGTGGGTAGTTGGGGGAAGTGACTGAAAGCCAGACAAGAGCTGTGCAAGCGTCATTGTTCCCTCTTGGACCATTCTCCCCCACACAGCACCACAATGAAGCTATTTGGGTTGACCCACCATAGCCAATACCTAAGGCTCTGCCCCTTATAACATAACAGGTGTATTAAGACAAAGAAATATGGTTAAAATAAAAGAACAGATCAAAACTCCAGAAAAAGAACTAAGTAATGAGAGTTGGCCAACCTATCAGATGCACAGTTCAAAACACTGGCAATCAGCATGCTCACAGAAATGGCTGAGTATGGTCAAAAAATAGAGGAAGAAGTGAAGGCTACGCAAAATGAAATAAAGAAAAACATACAGGGATGATGAACTCCTTATATGAAATGTTGAAGGGTCTTATCTAAGAAAAATAAGATAATCAAACCTATGAACAGTAAAATGACAATAAACTTAAAACTATCAACAACTGAACCTAAAATAAAAACAAAAACAAAGCACAAACTAAGGAAACAACTAGAACAGAAACAGAAGAATCACAGAGATGGATACCACAGGGAGGGTTATCAGTGGGGAGAGAAAGAGGAAGAACTGCGGAAAAGGTAGATGGAATAAGAAGCATAATTGATAGGTACAAAAATAGATGGGGGGAGGTTAAGAATAGTATAGGAAATGGAAAAGCCAAAGAACTTACATGTATGACCAATGGACAGGAACTAAGGTGGGAGAATGCTTTGGGATGGGTGATGTAGAACAGAGGGGAATAAAGGGGAGAAAAAATGGGACAACTGTAATAGCATAATCAATAAAATATACTTAAAAACTTGTGTGGTTTGTTTTATCCTTGGTGCATTTTTATGAATGTTTAAATTCATCTTTGCAAAAAATTATGGTCCAATAGTTTGTATACATTTTTAGTTTTTTTATTATTAAACTGTAATAAACTTTTTATAGTAAATTTTCATTGTTTTTATAATTTTTATCTGCATTATATGTTTATGTATGTTTTATATCTTTTCATAATAGCCATAGATTCATAAAAATAACTAATTTCAATTTTTTCTCTGTATGCCTAATATGACTTTAACATTCACTTTAGAGCAAAGAAAACTACAGTGACATGACCTTATCTCCACAGAGTTTTCCAGTTGGCATTTTATACTTCTCGGTGCTGATTCTTAAAATAGACTAAAATTCTGGAATGGTGGCTGCCATGATACCAATATTTGTATTTATGCATCCCACTGCATGGAATGTCTATAAGAGAGCCCTAATAGCTGAACTGCTAATCAAACTTTGGAGGTGAGGAGAGAATAAAAGTATCTTTTATGATTTGGCTAATATTGCAAGAAAATTCAGTGGTATTTTATTTTATTTCTGTGTGTGTGCGAGATGTAGAGTCTTCTCTCAAAAAGTAATAAATATAAAGTTAGTCATACTTTATATTAGTTATCAATTAATGCTGCTATATTTTATAGAACATTCTGTATTCCTTTTGACCTTTCTTGAGAGAGAACGGTAATTGTCAAAATTACATTTATCATCTGAGTAAAACTATATAGAATAGAGAACACTTACCATACAAAAATACCCAGAGACAAAAATTTATGGGTCATACACAGAACAAAACCTTATTTTTTTCACAAAAAACACATTATTGAGTAGTTAAGGTGCACCTAAGTAGGGATATCAGCTAATATTCTGTAGTGGGTTTATAATTACAGCTACCAGAGCAAGAAAGCATATGTACATATTTTTTCACACAAATGCACACCTACACATGGATAGTGATAGCCACAGAGCCCACAAGTTTCATACTCACCTGTGTGTACATAACACAACTAGATATTCAAAATTTTCAGCCAGTATGTATAGTAGCTTTTGCCTCCCTATTTTGAAATGAAGCATAAGATAATGTGTCTCAATTTATAGTCAATCAGTTAGACAGATAGCATATAACCTGTATATCCAGAAAGCACAGATTCTAGTTCATAAGCACTATTTCTAGACATTGTACTACAATACAAATAAGGCACGACAGAGGGAGACACCTTTCCTTGTCTCATTCTCTCAGATCCTTTTCAGAGAGCATTTGACTCATTTCTGTGACTGTTAATGTGGTTGATATAGTTAAGGCAAAATCTCTGACCAAAAGACTGTGGCTATAATTCATTCTGTACTTTAAATGGCTTGGAAATTTGCAGTTGTTACATTTTCTAAATCATGGCAACTACTTGCTGGTTTGAAGATAGTTCAGGAGCTTCAGGAATCCAGAAACAGACAATATGAAAACATAGTATATTCTATTTATTTTAGTAGCCATATTAAAATCTTTTTTTCAGCTGCAATACTGGATTATTTGCACATAAAAACACTCCATGCATACATAACTTTCATATAATTCATTCTGTTATCTTAAAGTGACATTCTAAAAAATATTATCATTCCTTTCTACTTTGATATTTCTATACACAGGTAAAATTATTATGCTAGTCTCTACTCCTCTTATAGTAGTAATATAGATAAAGATTGAACATCCATATTTTAGATGACATTTATTTTGAGTCCTGCCTGCACAATTACCATTGAGAGTATGTTTGGTATTGTCATATTTTCAGCTTTCATCAAGGAACACTACAGAAAATATGTTCATAATACACATGTTGCACAAATATTATTGAGACCATCATTTACATTGTGATATCACACAGCAATCTGATATAAAATTTCACCTGAGGAATTTCCTGTTGAGTCAGTTGCTGAAATGAGCTTTGCCTCTCCTTGTAATTTCAACTGTTGTAATTTTTAAATCAGAAATATGTAGATGATTATTTCTCTCTCTTATGCTTTGTTGGCAATACATTTTACAGTTTATTATTTAAAATACTGGTATTTATGACTAATTTATTTCTGTAGTTTTAATCTAACTTAATTTCTACTTTTTATCTATAGTTTGTTAGATTTTTTAAAATTTATCTTTCAATTACAGTTGACATATAATATTATATTAGTTTTAGGTGTACACATAGTGATTAGACATTTATATAATTTATAAAGTGACCACCCCAGTGAGTCTATTACCCATCTGAGACCATACATAGTTAGCATAATGTTATGGCTATAATCCCTACAATGTATTTTACATCCCCATGACTATTTTAATCACTCAAGTTTGTCCTTCTTAATCCCTTTCATATTTTTAACCCATGTACTCTCTCCCATCAGAGACGAAAATGTATGGGTCATGTACTCCAGTTGGGTCATGACCACCAATTTGTTTCTGTATGTATGTTTATTTTATTTTGTTTTGTTGTTTATTTTATTTTATTTTATTTTATTTTGTTTGTTCTCTTTGTTTTTATGTGACACAGTGAAAAAGAACTAGTTATATGCCACTCTATAAGAAGTCATTATTGATTTGTTAATACTAAGGCATATGTAAAATTAAATCCAGTAGAAATTTGAGGGTTATGAACTTCAGGACAGCTGTCTTATAATAAAGGGACACATTTTAACTATTATTTCTTTTTAAATTATATTTTAATTTCTTGGGTTTTACCACCATCTTATTTTTTTTTATTTTTTAAAAAGATGGTTATATAAAGGCTATTAAGGCAAGTAATCCTTTCTACATTGGTAAAAATTGTTTTTTGATTTGTTTTAAATGCACAATTGGACCTATCAACTACTTTTTTCCCTATTGAATGTAATTTAGTAAGATTTAATTAATTTACAATTTATAATATATAAATCTTAAATGTAAAACAAGATGGATTTTGACATAGGTTTATACCTGTTTCAAAACTCCCATATCTCCCTATCTTTTCAATATCTTCTCTTAGAGGTGACTGTTATTTAGATAGCTATCACAATAATTTTAATTATACATATTCTTGAACTTCATGTAAACAGAGCAGTATGTATTATTTTGTGCTTGGTTTCTTTTATTCAACATTGCCTTTGGAAATTTATTCACATTTTTGTACTATATATAGCTTGTTCCTTTTTACTTATGAGTAATGAGTTTTACAAGTGAACTTAATAGATCTATTACTGATGGATATTTGAATTGTTTGTAATTTGGCAATATCATGAACACAGTGATAAAAGACTGTGTACACACATACTTATTTCTACTGAATAAATATTCCTAAGAGTGGGTATCAGGTAGGTGTGTGTCAGACTTCAGTGGAAATTTATTTGTTCTGATTAATGTAACTACAGACTTAATGGATTATATAACACAAAATTATTATCTCAGTTTCTGTAGGCCAGATGTTCTCTTATGGCTTCACAAGGCTGAACTTGAGATGTTGGCTGGACTGAGTTCTCACCTGTAAACTGTAGGGAAAATTTGATGTAGTCCCATTTGTTTAATTTTTTCTTTGTTTCTCTTGCCCTAGGAGATATATTAGCAAAATTATTGCTAAGCGAGATAGCTGAAATTTTCCTGCTTATGTTTTCTTCTAGGATTTTTATGGCATCACAATTTTACGTCTTTTATCCATTTTGAGTTTACTCTGGTGTATGGTGTAAATTGGTAGTCTAGTTTCATTTTTCTCCATGTACCAGTCCAGTTTCCCCAAAACAATTTATTGGAGACTGTCTCTGCACTGTTGTATGCTCTTGTCTCATTTGTCAAGTATGAATTTACCATAAAGGTGTGGGTTTATGTCTGGGCTTTCTGTTCTGTTTCACTGATATATGTGTCTACATCAAATTAAAAAACTTCTGCAAAGATGAATAAACCATCATCGAAATGAAAGGTAACACACTGTATGGAACAACATATTTGCCAATGATACATCAGATAAGGGTTTAATTTCCTAATTATATAAATTCTTTTTTTTAATTAAATTTTATTTAGTTACTTTTCAAGTACATTTTTTTATCTATTTCTCCCATCCCACCCCCCCTTCCCGGTCTCCCCCTCCCTCCCATTCCCCCCCCCCCCCAGTCCTCATCCCTGTGTCTTTCATACTTGTTCCTCAAAATCCCTCCCCCTTTTTCCCCTTGAATTCCCTTCCGTCTCGCCTCTGGTCGCTGCCCCCTTGTGTTCTATTTCAGTGTTTTTGTTTTTATTCTGTTTGCTTGTTTGTTTTATACTTTAGCTTCCTATCAAAGGTGAGATCATATGGTATTTGTACAGCAGAAAGACAACCCAATTTAAAAATGGGCATAGGACCTGAATAGATACTTCATCAAGGAGAACATACAGATGACCCATAGCCATATGAAAAAAAATACCGAACATCACTAGCCTTCAGAGAGATGCAAATTAAAACCACAATGAGATATCACTTCACACCTGCCACACCTGTTGGTGGGAATGCAGACTAGTACAACCAGTGTGGAAAACAGTATAGAATTTCCTCAAAAAATTAAAAACAGAACTACCTTTTGACCCAGTAATTCCACTTCTGGGAATATGTCCTAAGAATCCTGAAACACCAATTCAAAAGAATGTATGCATATATACCCCTATGTTCATGGCAGCATTATTTACAATAGCCAAGATCTGGAAACAGCCTAAGTGCCCAACAGTAGACGAGTAGGTAAAAATGGTGTACATTTACACCATGGAATACTATGTAGCAGTAAAAAAGGTGTTCTTACATTTTGTGACAGTGTGGATAGACCTAGATACTATTTTGCTACATGAAATAAGCCTATCAGTGAAATATGAATACCATATGATCTCACTTACATATAGAATCTAACGAATAAAATAAACTAATGAGAAAAATAGAATCAGAGGCATAGAAACCTGGAAGAGACTGACAGCTGTCAGAGGGGAAGAAGGTTGGGTGTGCTTGAAAAAAGATGAAGGGATGAGTCAAAGAACATATATCCATGACCCCTGGACATGGACAACAGTGTGGGGATTGTCTGATGGAGTGTGTGTGCAGGAGGCTGGGTGGAGAGGGGCAAAAGGGGGGAAATTGAGACAACTATAATAGCAGAAACAATAAAATTGAAAAATAAAAACAAACATATCCTCAGGTGAGGATTAAATAAATAAACAAACAAACACAACTCTAGGGGAAAATAATCTTCAAGCTTCTTGTTGGAAGAATTCAGTTCTGTGTGGTTTAGGATTTTGAGGTTGCCATTTCCTTGCTGCATATCAGATGGACCCATGTTATTGGAGTCCACCCACATTCTTTATTACATCAGTTTCCAATGTTAGGACAGAAATCACATGCCAAATCTTTCCCATTATTCTCTGATTTTCTTTTCTGCTCTCATCCTCAGACAACTTTTCTTTTAAAGGACTTATGTAACTAAGTTAGATCCACCTAGGTAATGTTCCTACCTTAAAGTTTATGTGATTAGTAACTGTCATCACATTGCTGTGTATTGCTGTGTAATGTAACAGTGTCATGGCAGTATGAAGAGGATGGGGATCTTGGAGCTATCTTGTAATTATGCCCAGTACAGAGTTTAGTTCTCTTGCAGCCCATTGTGCTCAATACTGAACCAATTACTGTTGCCAGAAAACTGGGGTACACTGATTGGCTCTAACCAGTTATAGCCCATCTTCATCTGAATAACTGGGAAAGTGAAGTCCTTTTAAGTCAAGTAAGGAGGGAATAGATGCTGAGAAGGCAAGCAATAAATCTTTACTGCACTTGAATTTTGATCACAGTATTGCCACTACCAACCACGTAAGTTTTGGCAGAATTCTCTGATTGTTTTAACATCTGTGAAATAGTATTGATAATCTAAATGTTGCAGATATTGTTGATGCTTTGATAAACTCCCAACACATTTCATTTACCATATTTGTATGAATGTTCCCAGGTTATATTTCCTTTGCTTCTAAAAGCTGTTATCTATTACTTTCATCATAAAACTGTACTGAACTGAGACTACTGCATTTCAGAGGACAAAGAGCTGCATATCCCTGATATTTGTAGTGTTTAAAGAGAATTTTTCATCATTTTATATGCTTACTGATAATGGACATAATTTTGGGTTCTTTAAAAGAAAATAACTTAATTCTTTCTTCTCAAACATAATTCCCAAATAATTCCCAAATTTTAATTTGTAATTTACTCATATCGGAGGGTATACCAAGAAGATGGATTGTTTTATTAGAAAATTCCATTGAGACACATTCTTTTTAAAATTTGAGCTAGTGGTTGTATGTTGATAATACTAACTTTAAGAAACTTTTACAGTGAAGTAACATTGACAATTCTGGGTCCTAGCATTTTTGCCATCATTTGTCTGATTATATATTTTTTAATGTAGACCCAGGACCAATTTCTAAGGGAAAAAAATTCAAACTTTACCTGGTATAAATATCTAATATGGTGGTTGGCCATCCACTGAGGCATAAATCTTCATTAGGCTCCTTATTTAATACTTATTCTTCTAAATTGTTCAGCAATGTATATGGATGTGCTTTGATTAGAAGAAGAAAAGTTCTCTAGATTCTTGCCAAATAATATAATCTTGAAATTCTTGCTGTCAGGATGTTATTAAATTTCCATTGTGAGATATATATTTATGGAAAATTTCCCAAAAGGCAATGCAACATATGCTCTTCTGGCCACACTGAATGTTATTTTTGGATGAAGTCCAATCATAATAGTTCTGTTATACTGCGTAAGACAATATTATTTTGACCCCTCTTAGGTTTACTCTTACTGCATTATGCTTTAGTGCTAGGTCATTGACCTACATTGAAAGACATTATTTGCAGCAGCTGTGTGAAATGCATTATTATAGGAAGCATAAGGAAGCACAGGAAACATCGAGCTCTTTATCACACAGAGTCCTCTTTATGAGAAAACGAGGAAGAAATTTCCCTCAGGCTTACCAATCAAGAACAGCTCTGTTTCTACTGAAAAACTGATTCGATTTCATATTATGGCCCCTGTGAATCTGGTAACACAACCTGCTTTGTCACTAGGAGCTCTATTTGTGGACCCTAGTGCCCAGCTCTTCTACGATACAGTATAGAATGCTTTCTTAGTGTGCTTATCTGACCCAAGATGTAGTTTGTCCTCTGTAGCGATTCCCTTAACTATACATTCTATCTCTTGCATTGAAACGTTTTTCTAAGATGCTTCAAACCCTTTATGAAGTAAGAAAGGAGACTTTAAAGAACAACTCAAATACTGTTTTACTTTTACTTTTCTGAATTTTCTATTTATTTAAAAATTTGATAATTATCTATTGCATGTGTTTTATATATTCACTATTTAAAATTTGCAATTCTTCTATTAATTAATTCAACCATTTTTACATGGCTTCTATGGCCAACCTCAGTGCAGGTAGCAAATTCCTGCTTGAAAAAATTGTTGATTTTAGTGTTAGAAAAGTATAAACTGAAAATGGTAATGGAACAGGTTGTGAGAAGAGGAAGGAGAGATGCCCAGGCAGAAATAGCATGTGAGGGAAAGTTTCTGTTGGAGGGAATAGACTATGGAAATTCACTGAGATATGAGAGATGACTGTGGCTATTTTAGAATGGCTTAAGAATAAGCTATCAGAGCACTGTTAATGGTGAGGTTAGATCTCCAAGGGCCTTAATTTGACATGAGTGTCAAATTAAGAATTCATGTTTTATTTCTTTTTTGTTTGCCCCCCTCCCAGACATCAGGGAGCCACTGAGAATCCCAAGGAAAGAGATAAAGTCAAAAAGATTTCTTGTATCTTACCAAACAACTGGCATTGTGTTTTGAAAATATTAGGTATTGAACGGATATTGATTAATAAGTTGGTTACTCTGAGAAGTATAACTGCATATTTCATTCAATCTTCTCAACATGGATTTCTTCATAAACTTTTTTATTTGTAAAGTTTGTTATAAATGGAAATCTGTTCTGTTTCCTCACTTTGTCATTTTCTTTCCCTTTCTGCTTATTTTTTTTAAGTATTTCATGGTGAAGGTGAGCTCTAGAATCAGGAGTTTCAATCCTGGCTCTGCCCCTGATAAGGTGCACAGTCTGTGACAAACAACAAAACCTCTCAGGGCGTCCTCATAAGGCAGCTGGGGATTTAATGAGTGAACGTGCACGGAAGTGTGTAACCAGGCTGGGCTTGTAGTGAGCCTACGGAGTTGCTCCAGAGCATGGTTATTCTGTTTTCTGTCACCTTGTTTCACTTATTTTTCTTTTCTTCACAGATGCATTTGTTTTGGTAAAGCTCAGTCTCCTCTATATAATGTCTATAGTAAAGAAACTGTTTTATCCTACAAGCTTCTGAAAAATGTGTATAACTGGTGACATTTTTAGCATAGTTGGGCTTTATTTCACTGGCATGAAAATAGCTTTTGTCTCAACATCTCTATTATTTTATCTGATTCTGAAATTTTTACATTGTTGTTTATGATTCTAATTTTGAGAATCTGTATTGTTGCAAACATTTTTCCAATTTTACTTCTACTGAGTGCTTTGTAAATATTCCTGAAAGTAAGCTTCACATGAAAGCAGTTGCTAACTTTAAACAAAAGACTCATGAAACTAATCTGCTTTATAGAAATAAGTTATACATCTACCCTCTTCCTTTCATAGAATACAAATACACATACATATGTAGATATATGTATACTAATATGAAATATATTTATTTGTGTGTGTATATATTTCTTTTAATTTTTTCATTTGAAAAACCTAGGGAGGACCAACATTGGACAGTATTTTAAAAATTTAGTGATTTACACCCTACTGTTTCCCAAAAAGGATTTCAAGAAGTCATTTACAAAAAAACCCACATAGTTACAATGCAACCAAAACCAATAAAAATCAGTGTAAACCAACCAAAGTACCAAAGGTGAAAGGGGAATATTAGGATCTATAATAAAACACCCTGTAAACATTTTTTGGAACAAAGACTCTAGAGGGTTCAATAAAATGTGTTCTCTGGGAAGCCTTCTGTTATCATCACTAACAGCTTGTATGAAATTATTCTCACACAAGGAGCTTGGGAAAAACATGTTTTGAATATTTCACTAAGTCATTACCTCATTGCCTCAGTTTCTGGCCCTACCAACTTTCAGAGGCCAGTTTTTGTTTTCTCCCACTGGCCTTGATTTCATTTTTCCCTTAAGGGACCACCACTGTGCTTATTTTATGAGACATTGGCTTATCATTCATTCCTCTTGTTTTTCCAGATTCAAACTGGTGTTCAATGTCTAGTGCAAGTATCTACTTTCCTTGGTGAACTATTTTTGTTACAACAATCTCTCTAATCTCTACCAGCATTTTTCTTTTGTCTAGAAATGAAGTAGGCTGTGCATTTAAAACCCAGATGGAACCTATATTTACCAACTGCTCCCTTTTGGGATGTGGCCCTTCTTTTAGTGCTGATTCCGTATCCCTACAAGATTTGTGTGTTTCCTGTGACTTCTTCTCTGATTCTAGACTTTTGGGGTTTTTTTTTATTGGTCTCAAATTAGGACTGGAAGTTTGATTGGATAGAGGGAAAAAGGGGAAACACATAAAATTCATTATATGTAAATCTTCGTTTTGTAGACATAACAGAGCAATTATCTATTCTAACATAGTATTAGATATGCAGAAGGTTTTCACAGATTCCTGTGCAGATCCCAGTGTCAAGACTGGACTTCAGTTTTTATTCACTCAGTATATCATTCATAATAATTTTATCCAATTCAGTACTTTTCACACTGTTTGCTGCTCCCTGATCTTTCAGCACAAGCAAACAATCTTCTGAAAATCTCAGTATGAAGGACAATTAATGAGAAATATAGCAGAAAGGTTATTACGCCTATTTTCTGGCCAGAGCTCTTTGAATCACCCAAAGGGAAGCTAAGTATTATTTTGACATTCATTATTGGCTGAACACCGACTATGTGTTTCTGAAGATAAGATTGTCAAACTGCTTCCACAGCCGGATCCACACAGCATGGCTTGCACTTGTGAAAGGGACTCAGCTGGTCTAAGTTTCCCTGCCCTTACAGCATGCAGAGTTCAGCTGGAACTTGAAGTGTGAGTAGTATTTCTTTCCAAAGGCGATTAACTGTCCAAGAGATCCCAAAGTTATCATGAGTTGTAATATCCCATTCATCCTAGGCTCTTGACTAATCATAAGTCTAATTGCATTGTAACACAATAGATCACAACAGTTATTTTGTTTGCTAATTAGATATTTTTTAAGGTGAAGAACATTAAATTACCAGGTAATAATGAAATAAAATTTTGAAAAAGAATGTTTCAAAAGAAAGATGAAGAAAAGCATGCAAATTTAAATTTGTTTCAGCCTTCAAGTTCTTTCCAGATGCCAACACTTGCTTTTCTTTCTTATTTTTTCCCTGGGTTTCTAAACTTTTGTGACACTTCTTCAACATATTTATCCTAATAACACTTCTGCTTACATACCCCTAGTTCTCTCTAATGCTGCCTTGGGACTATTTGGGATAAATCCTTCTAGCTGTCAACAACTTTTCATTCCTCATCTTCTTATATATTCATTTTGCAGAGCCTTTGTCCTTATAGCAAATAATGAAAGAAGGCATGTAGAACAGATGTGAAAACTTGAGTTTTTTTCTCTTTTTCTAAGGCCTGTTTGCATCACTTCTCTACTTTTTTCTTTTAAGCTGATGTTCAGCCCCATCATGCTGCTTTATAGCTGCTGTTCAAACTTTAATGAGGACAATCAATGCTTGCTCTGCCTTTTAAACACATTAGAACTCAGAAATCACAATGTCCAACAACGTCAATTGAACAAACACAATTATATCAAAACTGTGAATTAAAAACAGTGTCTTACAAATTTAATAACTCAAATTACAGAAAACCAAGGACCAAATGTGTCTGTCTGTTATGTACCTTAAATTGCTCTTCAGCTGTGGTGACCTTGCTTTAGCAAATAGCATCCGAACCCATTTATCCATTTTGCAGCCTGAGGAGGCCAGTCATTGTTTATCTCCCATAGGGAGGATCAGAGTCTGGACAGCTTGCTTCATGTCTGACATTTGAAACCTTTTGACCCAGATCACCCGTATTTGAAATATTAGGTACAACCATGGAGGTCTATGGCAATGGTGTTTTATTTCTTCCCTGTATTTCCCCCTCAGAAAGGCAGGTGATAAAAATAAGTTTAGTGCACTGGCATTTGAGCATTGCTAAGTACCCACCTTAGCTGGTGAATGTACATTAATTATAGTTGCTATTAGTTTTTTTACTCTTTTTCCATGACCTGACAATTAAACAAACTCAAATATGAAGATTAAAATCAATTAGAAACTCTAGCACCAGCTGTACCTTTTCTAGGCTTTAATATAGCACCATTACCCAGAGATGGCCTTGGTGAGACCTGAGGGTTCAATTCAGGTGAGAGTAGAGGCAACTTCTGCACCTTCAGTATGTGAATGCTTTTGGATAGCTAGCCCTCCCACAGATATGGTGAACCCCTCTTTTCCTTCCTGTAAATTCAGATTGAAAAAATCAGAGTCATTAAACATAATGACTTTGTCTTCAATAATAGTGATAGCAGACACTGATTGTCGAGTGTTGGAGAAGGCCATAGGTTTGTTATACATGTGAGGATTAAATACAAAACCAGAACCAGAACACGCCATTAGGAAAAATGTCCTTGTATCCTGCATAATGCCTGTTGTAGTGTGGAACATTTTACTGAAGCATAACTGAGCAGATATTATACAAATCAAACACAAATGCCAAAAAGAAATCCTTTGATATGGGCTATGAAATTATTTATGATCTTTTCCATGTGTGCATTCTTATCTTTCACACTTATGCTGGCTTTTTTGTGTTTCCACAATTTTTCAAAATGTGGATTGCAAATAGGGATCCTGCTGCCCTGGCCACACTGAATACAACGACAAGAAGGGAAGGCAATCAAGTCCTGGAAGAAGAGGACGATACTATGGGGCGTCTCATAATCAGTTCCACCCTGTTAGGCAGTCTCTCGTCGCCTCCTTCCCATTAGGAAGGGTGTTCTCAGAGTTTACTGGCTTCACTTCTCTACAAACAGTAGCTAATTTCCACCTTTGATTATATATTTATTTTTATATGAAACATTGCTGCTCTTTATACAGTCTATTTGACTCTTTCTCATGCTATAAAGTCCATTCCTGGTAAATATGTCCTGCCCACACCTATCTCCAATGAGCCCTAATCAGATGGCCCCTCACATCCTTCTATCATCCTTCTCCTTTTCCTAATGAGCACTATCACTCTTGCAAGGTTCCTGGAAGACACCTCAGTATCCTGTCAGTGGCCTCCCACCCCCTTACCTATCTCACATTGCAGGAGGCAAGGCCCCTCTAGTGAGTCTCATCTTTTACTTCCTTCTATTTCCCAGGTTCCCAGCCCAGTGATACAACTCTGGCTCCATTTTACCTCAATTACTAGTTTAATATCTCAAAAGTAAGACTAGAAAATAGATTTTAATTTTTCTGTTCCTATTTTTGGATTGGTAAAAGCTGTCTGTGTTGACATGGATTTAGAGAGGCTGGTGGGAAAAGCCTTGAATGGTTGGCTAGGGGGCCACGGGAAAGGAGAGTCGATGCTGGGGTCATGTAAGTGAGATTTTACCCTAAACACAGATATAATCATGTTAAAAAGAAAACTCGCATAGTCCTAAACTACAAGATTCACTTCATGCCCACTCTTTGAATCTTCACTAGCTTTTTCTCTCCCACGTCCCTGTAATTTTTCTCTTCTTAAGCCAAACTGGAGCACTGCCACCTCCTAAGCACATATTTTCTCACTTTGTCTCTCTTCATGCCTTTCCCTTTGCATTTTCCCCAAACTGTTAAAAGTTCTGTTACGACACTGGTTTAAATTTTCTTCCTGCATGAAGTATCACTATAAACTTTTCTCTGCTTTCCTGCTTTGTGGCCTACACATAATGCCCTTATGCTATCCTTTATGCTGTTTTCCTGTTCTGTCCTTACAATAGATGCTACCACATTGTAGAATACTGGAACTGAAATATTTCCTCACAGGACTCTACCCCAGCCTGTCCTTTGCCTGGTGCCATTACTAAAACTAAACCTCAAAGGAGCTGTGACATGTACATGTGAGAGCATTTGACAAGTCAGAACTGGAACCCAGATGTTTCCAGTCTTAGTTGTCATATTAATTGTGAATGCATACCAGTTCACAACAACTAGCAACAAATGATTGCTTCATCACATTATCAATTCCATAAATAATTGGGATATTATCCAGGTTTATTTTCTGAGAATTTTTTAGTGCAGCGTTGAACATCAATTTCTTATGTACTAACATTTGAGAATCTTTTTACATTTTACAGGAAAATAGATGTGTTTTTTATGCACATTATTCTTTTCTGTCTGCGTACCCATTTCTTGTACACTGTTTTCCTTTGTCTCCCTCTTTTCTTCTGTCCCCAAATCTTCTGGTCTGTTTTCCGCATCCTAGTCCCTATACTTACCCCTGGGTCTGTCTTTGAACTTCCCTCACCCAGTGTCTTGACTGGTTCTCTGCTCTGATCTTTGGTGCTGAAATGGATTTATCGATTGTCTTCATCTGTGTTGTAAGTATTTGTTAGATGGTGTTTGTGATTTATTTTGTAGTAAATTTGTTGGCTACTGCTTTTACAGTGAAATCGGTTGTAAACTTTGTGAGGGCAGGATAACTTCTTGTTCATCTTTGAAAGACCCAAAATGCCTAATAGAAATACTTATAAATAATATGCCCAATAAATGTCTGTTGAAATAGAAAATAAATGCAAGAATGAACTCCATAATCATGTGCTCTCTGATTGAAAGGAAGATGAAAACAAACTATTGCTTCTTTTAAAAAAGATTTTATTTATTTTTAGAGAGAGGAGAAGGGAGGGGAAAAGAGAGGGAGAGAAACATCAATGTGTGGTTGCCTTTCACACACCCCCTATTGGGGACCTGGCTTGCAACCCGGACATGTGCACTGACTGGGAATGGAACTGGCAGACTTTCACTTTGTGGAACGATGCCCAATCAACTGAAACACACCTCAGGGTGAAAGAAGTTTTTATTTTTGTCTTTAATTAGTTTTGCCTTTAAAATATAAAAAGTTATTTTTTGTTTGTTTTGTTGTTTAGCTTCCTGTTAAAGGTGAGATCATATGGTATTTGTCTTTCAACACCTGGCCTATTTCACTCAGCATAATGCTTTCCAGTTCCATCCATGTTGTTGCAAAGGGTAGTAGTTCCTTCTTTCTCTCTGCGCATACTTTCACAGGAAGCTAAACAACAAACAAACAAGCAAGCAGGAAAAAAAAACATAGACACTGAAATAGAGAAAAAGGGGACAGTGACCAGAGGGGAGAGGGAAGGGAACTTAAGGGAAAAAAGGGGGAGGGATTTGGAGGAACAAATAGGAAGGACACAGGGACAAGAACTAAGGGGGGTGGAAATGGGAGGGAGGTGGGGAGCGAGGGGCGGGGGAGGCTGGGATGGGAGAAATAGACAAAAAAACTGTGCTTGAAAAATAACTAAATAAAAAATATTCTACTAAAATATATATATAAAGTTAGATAATATTTTCTAATTTAATATCTATCTTTGAAATTATGAGATTACAAACACTTAATAACCATCCTATTAAAAATAGAACTAAACTATGTAACACTCTCTATTTGATTCTGGATGATCTTAAATGTGTAGCTTAGGTAGTGATCTTATGGTTTCAGTTTAGGATCTCTTCCTGTGTCAACAATGGATTGATCATTACTGATGCATGACTTAAAATGTGTAGACAAAGCCTTTACATATCCCTAAAAATATATTTTTAATACAGAAGTACTAGGAAACCTTGTTTCCTGAGCATGTATGGATTTTGAAAGTTGGAGTCCTGCTTTGGACTTCACATGTTTGAGGGGACCTTGAATATCCATCCATCAAGAAATCTGCTTATTTTTTCTTAGGTTGGCTCTCTGTTCAGAGCTGTGTCTAAGCTGAGTTAGTAATGGTAGGCCTGCACAGTAATTGACGAATGCAAAAGCAGGTTTTGTTTTACTTTATGGGGAAAATGCAACACACATGCCTCTGAAAGAAGTTTTGGTAGCACACTTTCCAGAAGAATAAGGAAGGAATTTGTTTTCTCTATGCTAGGTCACATTTACTTTTGAAGAATTCAATATTTGTCATTGCTCTGCTTCAATTCCAGCACTATTGTTATGAGGACAGGACCTCAGCTTTCTCTTGGAGGGAAGAGGGTTGACATTGACAATTTTGTACCCTGAGAAGCTGGCAATAGACCAGCTTGTTATCCACTCTCTACCAGACCACTCCCTCCTTATTCACAGTTTAGCCTTTGATAGAGCAGCTTGTACAAGTCAGTTTTCAAGTGCTCTGCACGTCATATTCCAGGTATATAGCACTTTCTCCTATACTTTTAGTGTGTCTTTTCTTTAATAATTTGTTATTCAAAGCTGAACATTTGGTCTAGGCAGCTACTAAATCTTACAACAAATTAACATAATATCGCTAATAAGAAATATATAAAGAAGAAATATAAAAGAAATAAAACTAAATAAATGTGTATTTTTCTGAAAAAAGAGGTGCATATATGCATACTAATTGTGGCCTTAAAATATGAGTGTGATAAATTAAAAACAACAGTTTAAAAAACACACATCCTAGGTACCCTCCCAAATTTTCTGTGACTTCCTTGACTCCCAGACATTCAACCTCTTGCTCCCTTAGCAGCTACCCTGACCTCCCATCCTTGCATGGGTTTACAAGTTTTCTGCCTGAAGCCAGGCAGACTGGTGTCTTTGGCTCATTAAAATACAAATAAACTTAAATAAAACACCACACCACAGAGTTTACAATCTGGCTTTCCAAGAAATTGCAGAAGAGCCAAATAATGTAACCAGGTAGTTCAGGGACATTAAATCCCCAGCAGTTAATTCTGGCCAATGGGAAACATGAAAGAGAAGTGAGTCGAGTGATCAATTTGCTCTCCTTTCTCCCTCTAATAGACTAATCCACGGCAGGGTTTCCCCATTTGGACTTTCAAGAGATATTTCATGTGCCTGAGCAAAATTACCTGTGCAAGAACCTCCTGGGTCTCTCAGCAGCTCATTCGTGAAGCAATGGAGAGCATTGTAATGCATCACTTGACCTCGTTTCTCATAATGTTTTCCATCCACTTGATTCTTTTTCTGTTGTTCTTACTGAAGATTTAAACCTTCCGGATAAACTATTGTCTCTTACTCATTTACTAAGCCTCTGCTCTAGGAGATCCAAGCCGAGACATAGATCATCCCTAAGTCAGTTGAAAACTACTGAAGTTGAAGAGAAACACTACCATTTTTAGGACCTAAGCAATTACTTTGCATTATAAATATTATCCATTCAAAAGTTATTTATAGTGTACCTACTATATGAAGACATTGTTTTAGGTTCAGTGGGGGAACATCTTTCTTCATGGAGAGTGTATTTCAATGTGAAAAGATAACCAATAAATAAAGTAAGTAAGGACATTATATTATACTCATATATCAGAGATGGTCATAAATGTTATGGTGAACAATAAATCAGGGAGGTTGGTAGAAAGTGACTTAGAAGACAGTGTACAATTTAAAACAAGGAAGTTGAGAAAGACCATATTTAGAATGTGCCATTTATGGAAAGATGGGATAAAGGTAGGGAGGACTCCAAGTATATGTCTGGGGAAAGAATGCCAGTAAATAGAAATAACATATGCAAAAAGTCCTAAAATGGAATAGTGTCTTGTGTGTTCAAGAAGTAGCCAGGGGGCCAATAAGCTTGGAGAAATATCAAATATGGGCAAATAGTAGTAGATGAGGTCATTGAGAAGATATGAGGGAACAAATTCTCACAGGTTTCATAGTAAGATATGACCCATCATCTTATTGCAGTTTTGTAAATGAAAGAAGGTGAACTTAATGATTCTATCTTAATACTGTTCTAGGAACTGAAATGAATGTTACTGTATTTGCAGGTTATTGTAGTAATTTCAGACATTTGTTAAATGGACAGAGAGCCCTTGTAGAATTTTGAGTAAAAGAGTGACATAGTATGATATGTTTTGATGATATGATACTGATTTTCAGAGTTGAGACTGAGGTAAGTAAAGAAAGGAGCAATTAGGATCCTATGGCAATCATGCATGTGCCTGGAGGTCTGGAATGAAGACATAAATTCAAAAGCCATATTAGTCAGTCTAGACTAGGCTATGTACTGTAATAAAAAAAAAACCCATACCTCAGTGGCTTAAAGCAGGCGTCACAAACAATGGTTGACAGGTTGAATGCAGTCCACCACCCTTTCCAGTACATGCAATTTTATTGGGACACAGCTATACTCCTTAATTTACAGTTTGTCTATGGCTGCTTTCTCACTGTAATAGCAGACTCGGATAGTTACAACAGAGATGGTATCACTTGTAAGGTTAAAATATTTATTATCTATCACTTTGCAGAAAAAATTTCCTAACCCCATGCTTAAAGCAAAAAGCTTCACTTCTTGATTCTTTCCAGAGCAGCTCACCTCCAAGCACCTGACTCAGACATCTAAGGTGAGAACATTTCAAGACTCCACTATTTCAATGTGAGGTCTCCACCATAACCATATAGCAACATCATCATCACCTAACTACAAGGGGTCTGGGTAATGTGAGGAAGAATTTGGATATCTAGTCAAGAGTAGAAATTCTTGGCCATCTGTCATTAGCCTATAAATGATATCTAAAACTGTGAAACTGGATTAACTCACCAATGGAGAGAGCTTTGATAAAGGAGAGAAAATGTTCAAGCACTATCTTGGGCCATTTCTTACAACAATGAGAACTTAGAAAGGCGATTAGAAGCTAGCAAGGAGAATTAGATGAAGTAACAAGGGAGGCAGTTATAAACCAGTTGCTTACAGATGTCCTGGATGCCAAGTGAAGGAAATGTATTAAGAAGGAATTAGATGCCAAATAATGACAATAGGCCATGGAGAATGGCAATTGAATTTTGGATTTAAGAAGGTAATCCATAACCTTGACAATAACCATTTCGGCGGGTAATTGGTATGAGTTGAAAGTCTGATTGGAGTGAATTTAAAAGAGATTTGGAAGCAAGGAATTAGAGACAGGAAAAATAGACAAGTATTTTTAAGGATATTTGCTGTAAGAAAAATGAGTAAAATGGGGTGATATATAGGAGGGTAATAGAGTCAAAAGAGTGTTGCTGTTTTCCACTTTTAAATGAGGTGAAAAACTTTTTGTTCATATTATTGGAAATTATTTGATAGAGAAAAACGTTAATGCATGTATGAATGGGTGACTACAATGCAAAGTTACTGAGTTGAGCAAGTAGAGAAATATAACAGAAAAGCGGCAGGATGCCCTCAGTAGGCATCTGAAAGTTAATGAATCAACAATTTTAATGTCCAATCTTTTGTTACAAAAACAAAATAAAAAAATAGGAAAAAACCTCTCACTTCTCAACTCAACATTTAGAGAATGTTCTCAATATTCTCATTTTTTTACTTTTGAGCAAAGTTAATTCCAACACATTGCCTTGTTCTGAAACATTTGTTGAAACAACACCTCCAATTAGATCAACTAACTTTTAAACAAGGATGTTTTAACCCTGATAACACTTTACAATTAGTGAAATACTGACTGGATTTCTTTTAATTACTCTAATCCTAATATCATCCCCATGGTGCTGGGATGGCCAGATGTTCAGTTTATATTTAACAATTATTGTGCAACTGAACCTCTAAAGAAGCTTTATGTTATTTTTCCATGGAAAGTAGCTCTTTTCATGGTGAGCTATAAAATTTCAAGTGGAAATTACATATTTCCTCTCTAAATACTATTTAATTTTTCCAATAGCAATGCTTAACTACTGTGTTTATTTTCAATCATAAGTTTTCTTTTTATTCTAAATATGAAGTGCTTTTTAGTAAAGAAAAAAGGTAAAATTAAAACCCTATGATAATATAAGCTGGTGATTATACCAAATTTCTGCCACATGGTAGTTGATAGTGTTAGTGTGTGTGTTTTAATCATGAAAAAACAAAGTGTAAAATTTAACAGTCCTTTTTAGTTAATATGTTAATTTCTCATTTTAACAAGACCTTATTTTTAGATACAATAGTTGACATGAATCCCATAAGTTTCATTACCTTTTTTCTTGCCCTTTTTAAAAAACCAGCTTGCACATCTCCAGCATTGCATAAAATACCCATTTGTAATTATGCCTAACCTTTCCAAGCCTCTGGGTAAAGTCTGCTCATTAATCTTTAACCTGACAGCTTTGGGGGTTGTGAATTTAGTACCTCTGTGTATTAGAGACAGGGGGACTGTAGACAAGTAAAAGTAACTTGCACCAAATTGATCTAAAATAAAGATTTACACATATGATCATACAAAATATAAATTGGCCATGCTTTTACAGAATGCTCCTCATATGCATTTTTCCATATTGTACTAAAGTGTAGCAAAGTGCACATTTTAAGTAAAACACCATTGCCTGAAAAGTTACTCTTTGGTGATAAAAAAAGTGTCATTTTTATTTGTGCAGATGTTCATTTGTTTTGTTTTGGGTTTTGATGAAGAGCACTTACATGAGTGGGGGTAGATATCTTCGTACTATATTTCCCTACATATAAAATTTTGCCTAGACATTTTTGCATCAATTCATGAAGGTAACATTCTAATTTATGTAAATATTCATATATAGTAAGATACAAAAATACCTAATAAGACAAGGATTTAAAATTGTGGAAATTTGGTTTTATTTCTAACCAATATTGTTCTTCAGAGAAGGGAGAATTGCTTTATGATTGAGTCTTTATAAATATTTACATCCATTAAGAAAGAAATAAGGAAATATCTTTATGCCTTTATTTCAAACCACAAATAGCGTGAACTAATTTTGTGTCACCTCCTACTTGGATTTAGTGGTATTTATAATAACATATGAGTCACCATAATAAAGAGACTGTAAAACATAGTGAGAGTGAAATAAGTTAGAAATTGATTTCTGTCTCATATCACAGTCTGGAGGGTAATTGAGCAGGCATGCAGGGCAGCTCTGTCACTGAAACCGGCTGCTTCAGAGATTGGCCTTTCTCACCCAGTACTGAGGCAGGTTACAGAGAGTCTGGCAACCTCCTTTCAGGCGGAGATCTTGAACTCCCCCGACTGCTTCTACTCATAGCCCTTGGTCCAAATTTAAGCACATGGTTAAATCAAACTATAATAGGAAGTGAAAAATACTGTATGTAGAGATCCAACTAAAGCAGAGAAATCCCTTTACAAAAAGGAGGAAGATGATACTTTGTACTTGAAGACTCATAAGTCCCAAACTCTGAGGTTTGTACAGATACTGTGTGTTAATTGTGTAGAACTTAATATAATTACAGAAAAAAGATAGAAAAATATAAAAATGATTATATATGCAAAATAAACATGGTTATGCATAGTAATATATTTATTTACATTGTTCTTTATAAAATACATTTGTACATATATTCTGAGATAATTCAGAATTTAAATTGCCTTTTCATGCTTTAATATTTCATACTATTCTTTGGAGTCTTTTCTTGCCCATTCTGTGCCCTTCATTTTATTAATTTCTTCATTATGTAGAATACAATTTTGAAGTTATCTTTTATTCATTAATCAATTTGATAAATATTTAGTGAACATCTATTATAAAACAGACATTTTATGAGATCTTTGGACGCAGTAATAAATAAAATAGATAAAGATTCCTGTGCTTCAAACTAATATTTTGCCTCAGGAGATAGATGATGAGTAGTAAATATAACAAATAAGCAGTCTGTATGTCCCAGAGTGTCCCAGCCAGCTGGGGCTTCCTTTCATATGTCAGTGGGAAGAGCTTGTTATGTGCTTCCATCCAACCATAAAAGGGCCAGTCAGAAAGTACTGTCCTGACAATTGTCTTTAGTGGGGATAACAGGAACTATTTGGGAGGCTCTGCTAATGATTACAGAGCAGGTATGTTGAATCCTGGAATTATTAGCTCCTTTGGAGGACAAAGGTCTCATGGAGATGGTGATGTCTGAGAAAAGTTAAATGAAATAATGAACTTAGTCATGCAGATGTTTGTAGGAAGAATCTTCAAGGTAGAGGGAGAAGCCAGCTCAAAGATCCCAAGGCCAGGCTGCACTCATCCTACCGAAGGACATTTAGAAGGCTATTGTGGCTGGAGCAGATTGAGTAAGAGATTGATAGAGATGAGGACAATGATATGTATGCAGGGGTCAAAAAATGTTAGGTGCTATAAGCCATTGTAATGATTTTGCCTTTAGTACAAATAAAATGGGGCATTGTTGTGGTATGTTGAAGAACTTTGTGAAAATATCTGATTTATATTTAAAGGAAATTTTTGGCTGTTGTATTGAGGATAGAATTATAGAAGAGAAAAGGTAAAAGCCAGGAACCAACTGGGAGGCTATTTTAAGTCACCTGTGAGTTGAAGAGACTGGTTGTTTTCCAAGTTGTTTGCCTTTTTTTCCCTGAACACTCAGCTGTACTACATTTCTTAGTGTCCCTTGCAGTTAATGTGGCTATGGCTCAGGAGTAAAAGTAATACATATCCATATTGTATCTGGCATATAAAATAAAATGTGTAATGAATCACTTTCTTCCCCATCTGTCAGCTGAATGGAGGGGATGCCAAAATAAAACTACTAGATACAAGGAGCCTGAATATCTTAGTGATCACATGGAATGGATATTTTCACTTTCACAAACTTGCATTACCACCACTTATAATTTATGGGAGATATAAACCTCTATCCATTTCAGCCACTGAAATCTGGGGCTTATTTTTTACAGCAGTTAGAATTACTCTAACACAGAATTGTGTACATTGAAGTGAAGTTTTACTTGATGCATGGCACTGGATTAGCAATTAGGAGACAGGTGGCAATGCAAAGAAACTGTATCAGTGGCTGAGAAGCTTATGGTTCATGTTCTTTAGCTGTAAAACATTTGGAAAAACTCCCTCATGAGATACTTGGGAGGGAAACCCTACACCTCCAAGCCCTAGGAAGTAATTGGAAAAGGCCAAAGGGTTAGGATGTATTGACCATTATTGGCTCTTGCCAAAGTGTTACAAAGGATAAATGGGGGCAAGAAAGGAGTGGTTTCAAGCAGAGATTGAGTGGATAGAGGGGAGTTCAGTTATCAAGGGCCTGATGGGGTTGACAAAGATGTTGTTTCCAGACTTGAAAGTGTGAGAGAGAAGAATTAAAATGGGTTTGAGAGATAAACACACACTAAAATATCTCAGTTGAACTGATTTAGCTTTGATGCAAAGTAAGATTATGGATGCACCGCCCGGACAATAGCAACTGATTGCTGGATGATTTCAAGATCTCAGACATTATTAAGTTGAGAACCTAAAGGGCATAATGGGGGAATGGTGGTTTGTGAACAAAGAAAACAGATTTGAGAACTCTGTCTGGGAAAGAACTCTGGGCTATTACTAACACATAAAACTGATAGTAGTCAAATAGATAAGAAGCCTATTCATTTTTAGGTACCACATTGCTAAAGAAACTCAGCTTGCACTAAAAATGTCTTTGACTGTTTAAGATTAAAAAAAAGTAGAACTCCAAACTCCCACAGGAAGGAAATACTAAAGTATCTACTTATATTTATTTTTCATCTAAAAATTTGAAACAAATTAAGCTTTAACACTGTTAATATATTAATTAGCCCTGCTGTCCCCAAAGGTCCTTGGGTCAGACAATCAGTCATCTGTCACTAATAGTAGTACCTGAGAGATCCTGCAGGTAATGGGGAATTTTACAATATGGAGTGATTGACATTAATACCCTTACTTGTTTATTTACTTTCATTATATTGCTATTCATTGTAATTTATATGTGATCATTTGGGTGAATTTACAGATTATATTATTTAATTGTAATAAGTTCAGCTTAAAAAATGAGAAAGTGCCTTAAAATATTCCTGCAAAGAAAATTTCAAATTGAAATAATATTAATTATACAAGCATAAGGAACAAAGTAAAAGGAAATGGCAGAGCTGACACTTATTTCCGTATGAATTCTTTATAAGTCACATTACCAAATATCTAAAATGATGACCTAATTAGACTTGGTAGATGACAAAATTTTGAAAATTAATATTATCAAGAATGCTTTAAAAATGTGAATTTATATGCATTATCATTAAGCATGACCCTTATCCTGTGTGCCTATTATACCTAGAAATATTAGCTACTTATGATAGTGTATGAATATAAGTTTAATGTGATGTGTATTACACATACATGTATATAGATACATATATGTGTGTATACATCTTTATGCATATACATAACATATTTATGGAGGTTAAAGCAAAACATTTGAAACCACAGCTCTAGATACCATGTAAGATGTTAATTTTTATTGTGTTAAAAGAAGACAAAAAGTTTATCATTTTAACCAATTTTAAGTAGATAGTTAAGTAGTGTTATATTCACATAATACTTTTCATCTTGTAAATCTGAAACTTTGTACCATTAAGTAACAACTCACTCTTTTTACCTCTTCCCAGAACCTTCCATTCTGTTTTCTGTTTCTATGAATTTGACAAATTTAGATACCTCATATAAGTGGGATTCTACCAAAAAAAACACCTTTTGTTACTAGCTTATTTCACCCATACTGTAGCATGTGACAAGATTTTCTTCCATTTTATGGCTAAGTAATATTCTATTGTGTGTTATACCAGATTTTTAATCTATTCATGGATATTTAGATTGCTTCCACATTTTGGTCATTGTAATAGTACTGTTCTGAACATAAATGTAAAAATATTCATTTGAGATCTTGCCTTTAACATTTGGACATATCCAGAATTATGATTGCTGAGTTATTACATGGTGGTTATAACATTAATTTTTGAAAGAATTTTCATAATGTTTTTTATAATGGTTTTGCAATTTTACTAACTCACTAACAGTACAAAATGGTCCCAATGTTTTCACATCCTTGCCAACATTTATTTTTTACTCTCTTTCTTTTTTTAAAAGATATTGGCCATTCTAATGGGTATGAAGCAATGTGTCATTGTGGTTTTGATTCACATTTCTCTTATGATTAATGCTGCTGGCATCTTTTGATATGCTTGTTGGTCATTGTGTACCATCTTTGGAGAAATAACTGTTCAAGTCCTTTGCTCTTTCAAATTGAGTTATTTGGTCTTTTGTTGTTGAGTTGTAGGAATTCTTTATGCACTCTGGATATAACTCCTTATCAGATACATAGTTTGCAAATGTTTTTTTCCATTCCATAGATTGTCTTTTCAGTCTGTTGACCGTGTCTTATGGTTTGTTGTAGTCCTATTTGTCTATTTTTGCATTTGTTGCCTGTTTATTTGGTGTCATATTCAAGAAATCATTGCCAAATCATGAAATGTATTCCTTATGATTTCTTCTTAGTTTTATAGTTTTTAGTCTTACATTTAGGTCTTTAATTGAGTTATTTTTAAAAGATTTTATCTATTTAGTTTTATAGAGAGGGGGGCAGAGGAAGAGAGGCAGAGAAAAATCAATTTTTGGCTGCCTCTTATGCGCCCCCTATTGGGGATCTGGCTGGCAAAGCAGGCATGTGCCCTGACTGGTAATCAAACCAGCAGCCCTTTAGTTCTTGAGGCCATCACTCAATCCACTGACCCACACCAGCCATGGTGAGTTAATTTTTTTAATGTGGTCTAAAATAAGGAATCTATTTTATTATTTTGTATGTGAATATCCAGTTACCCAAATACTGTCTGTTAAAAAGATTGTCCTGTATTCATTGAGTGGCTTGGCATCCTTGTGGAAAATCATTTTACCATATATGCAAAAGGTTATTTCTAGGCTATTTATTCTATTCCTCTCATCTATTTGTTTGTATTTACGCTAGTAACACACTGTTATTTGTTACTTTAGCTTTGTGATATGTTTTTGAATCAGACAGTCTGAACCCTCTAAATTTTTCTCAATGTTCTTTTGACTTTTCTGCCCTTTAGATTCATATGAATTTTGGTTTAAATTGATCTGTTTCTGCAAAAATAAATGAAAAAGAATGCCATTGGTATTTTGAGAGAGATTGCATTAAATTAGTAGGTCACTTTGGGTAACAAGAATACCTTTAAAGTACTAAATATTGCAAAATATGAACACTGTATGTCTTTCCATTTATTTTTGTTTTTATTTTTATTTTTATAGATGTGATATATATTTGAAAATATGTATTTGATTACATATACAAATTAAGCAATACATTATGGTTTTTGTTATTGTTGTTTTTTTAAAATTTTTTATTGTTATTCTATTACAGTTGTCCCAATTTCCCCCCCTTTTTCCTCCTCCACCCAGCCCAACACCTGTTCACATAGTCAGTTCGGTACCATTGTCTATGCCCATGGATCATTGTTCTTTGACTAGTCCCTTCCCCTTCATTCCACCATTAGCCCCCTCCCATCTGGTTGCTGTAAGTCCATTCCATTTTTCTGTGTCTCTGGTTCTATTTTGCTTATCTTTTTTTGTTGTTAACTAGATTCTTCTTATAGGTGTAATCATAAGGTATTTGTTTTTTGCCATCTGACTTATTTCACTTAGCATAATGCTCTCCATTTCCATCCATGCTGTTGCAAAGGAGAAGAATTCCATTATTCTTTCTGCTATATAGTATTCCATTGTGTAAATGTGCCACAGTTTTTTGATCCACTCATTTACTAATGGACACTTAAGCTGTTTGCAGTATTTGGTTATGACCAAAGGGGTGCATACATTCTTCTGAATTAGTAATTTGAGATTCTTAGGATATATTTCCAGCAGTAGAATCACAGGGTCAAAAAGCAGTTACATTTATGTTTTTGGTGGGAAATTCCATACTGTTTTTCATACTGGCTGCATCAGTCTGCATTCCTGCCAACAGTGCACTAGGTTTCCCTTTTGTCCATATCCTCACCACACTTGTTTGTTGATTAATTAATGATGGCCATTCTGATTTGTGTGAAGTGATATCTCATTGTGGTTTTAATTTGCATCTCTCTGGTGGCTAGTGATGTTGAGCATCTTTTCATATGCCTAGGGGGTATCTGTATATCCTCCTTGGAGAAGTGTCTATTCAGGCCCTTTGCCTTTTTTTTGGCCCATTTTTTAAATTGGATTGTTTGTTATCCTAGTGTTGAGTTAGATGAGTTATTTATATATTCTGGAGATCTAACCCTTGTCCAATATACCATTTGCAAATATGTTTTTCAATAAAGTTGGTTCCTTTTTTATTTTGATGATGGTTTCTGTAGTCATGAAGAAGTTTTTAATTTAATGTAGTGCCATTTGTTTATTTTTTTCTTTATCATTCTTGCCCTAGGAAATATATTGGGAAATGTATTGCTACATGGGATATCTGAAAATTGACTACCTGTGTTTTCCTCTAGGACTTTAAGTTTGTCACAGCTTATATTTAGTTTTTTTTTTTAATCCATTTTGAGTATATTCTAGTGTACAGTGTAGGCTGGTGGTCTAGTTTCATTTTTTGCACATACTAGTCCAGTTCTCTCAACACCACTTATTGAAGAGGCTATTTTTTCTCCATTGTATGCTCATGCCCCATTTGTCATATATTAATTGGCCATAGAGATATGGGTTTATTTCTGGGCTTTTTATTCTGTTTCATTGATCTATGTGTCTGTTCTTATGCCAGTACCAGACTCTTGATTACTGTGGCCTTATAGTATAGTTTGATATCAGTATTGTGATCCCTTCTACTTTGCTCTTCTTTCTCAAGATTGCTGAGACTATTTGGGGTCTTTATGGGTTTCACATAAATTTTTGGAATATTCATTACAGATCTGTGATATGTGTGCCATTGGTATTTTAATTGAAATTGTCTTGAATCTATTGATTGCTTCCGATAGTATGAACATTTTAATGATGTTAATTCTTCCAATCCATATAAATGGTATATGTCTCCATTCATTTGCATTTTCCTTAATTTCTTTCTTCAGTGTTCTATAGTTTTCCAAGAACAAGTCTTTTACCTCCTTGGTTAAATTTATTTCTAGGTACTTTATTTTTCTTGTTGCTATAGTAAATGGGATATTTTTCCTAGTTGCTCTTTCTGATATTTCATGGTTGATGTACAAAAATGCAGTTGATTTCTGAATATTGACTTTGTATACTACAATCTTGCCAAACTCACTTATTAGGTTAAGTAGTTTCTTGGTGAAGACTATAGAGTTTTTTATGTACACTATCATGTTGTCTGTGACTAATAAAAGTGTTACTTATTCCTTTCCCATTTGAATGCCTTTTATTTCCTTCTCTTGTCTGATTGCTGTGGATAGAACTTCCAGTGCTATGTCAAATAAGAGTGGTGTAGCCACTGTGTCTTATATCTATCTGTGTCTTATTCCTGATACGAAGGGGAAAGATTTTAGTTTTTGTCTGTTGAGTATGATAATAGCTGCAGGTTTCTCATATATGGCTTTTATCATGTTGAGGTATGCTCACTCTGTTCCCATTTGCTGAGGGTTTTCATAATAAATAGGTGCTGGACTTTATCAAATGCCTTTTCAGCATCTGTTAATATGATCATGTGATTTTTGTCCTTTATTTTTATGTGGTGTATCACATTTATTAATTTGCAAATATTGTACCATTGTTGCAATCCTGGGATGAATCCCACTTGATCCTGGTGTATGAGCTTTTAATGTATTGTGGAATCTTGGTTGCCAATATTTTGCTGATGATTTTAGTGTCTGTTCATCAGACATATTTGCCTATAGTTTTCTTCTTGTTTTTGTTGTTGTGTCTTTAACTGGTTTTGGAATTAGGATAATACTGGTCTTGCAAAAGGAGTTTGGGAGTCTTCTCTATTTTTGAAATTTTTGAAATAGTTTGAGAAGGATAGGTATTAGTTCCCCTCTGAATGTTTGATAAAATTCTCCTGTGAAGCCATCTGGTCTAAGGCTTTTGTATGTTAGTAGTTTTTATTTTTATTACTGCTTCAATTTCACTAATTGTTATCAGTCTATTCAGGTTTTCTGCTTCTTCCTGATTCAGTTTTGGAAGATTGTATGTTTCTATAAATTTATTCATCTCACCCAGATTGTCCAATTTCTCAGCATATAGTAGTTCATATGTTTCTTACAAACCTTTGTATTTTTGTGGTATCACTTGTAACTTCTCTTCTTTCATTTCTGATTTTATTTATTTGGGTAGTCTCTCATTTTTTCTTGCTGTGTCTGGCTATAGGTCTGTCAATTTTGTTTATATTTTCAAAGGATGAGATCCTGGATTGAATTGGTTTTTTTAGTCTCTTGTCATTTAATTCTGCTTTGAACTTGATTATTTCTTTTTTTCTCCTTGCTCTGGGTTTTCTTTGTTGTTTTTCCTCTAGTTCTTGTCAATGTAATGTCAGGTTGTTTATTTGAAATTTTTCTATCTTCTTTAGGTAGGCTTGCATTTCTATGTACTTCTCTCTCAGGACTGCCTTCATTGCATTCCATAGATTTTTGGTTGTTGTATGTTTATTTTCATTTACTTCCAGATACATTTTGATTACTTCTTTGATCTCATTGTCAACCCATTCATTATTTAATAGCATGTTATTCAGTCTTCATATATTTCAATATTTTTGAGTTTTTCCCTTGAGGTTGGTTTCTAGTTTCAAGCCATTGTTAACAGAGATGTTTGATGTGATTTCAATTTGAATTTGTTGAGGCTTGTTTTGTATCTTACTGTGCAGTGTATCTTTGAAAGTGTTCCATATTTATTTGGAAAAAATGTATGTTTTGCTTTTATGGGTGAAATCTTCTGTATATATCAGTAAAATCCTTTTGATATAGAGTGCTGTTCAATGTTACAATATCCATGTCGATTCTTTGTTTGGAATATCTACACATTGTTGACAGGTGGGTGTTAAAATCTCTCGTAATGACTGTGTTGCTGTCAATATCTTTCTTGAAATACTCTAAGATTTTCCTTATATTTTTAGTTGCTCCTATTTTGGGAACATATATTTACAAGGGTTAAATCCTCTTGGAGTATTCCCTTAAGTATAATGTAGTGACCTTCCTTGTCTCTTGCCAAGTCCTTTGTTTGGAAGTTTATTCATCTGATATAAGTACTGCTACTCCAGCTTTCTTTTATTCATGTCTATTCGCTTGAATTTTTTTATCCCTTCACTTTCAGCCTGTATATATCTTTTCTTTTAAGATAGCTCTCTTTGGCATATATGTGGGTCATGTTTTCTTATCCATTCACCTACCCTAGGCCTGTTGATAGTAGTATTTAACGCATTGACATTTATGGTTATTATTGATAGGTACATATTCATTGTCATTTTTCCATTTTTACCATTGTTGCTCTCTCTCCCTCTTTTTCTTCATCTTATTAAAATGGTCCCTTTAGCATAACTTGTATTGCTCAATTGATGGAGGTGTACTCTTTTAGCCTCTATTTGTCTGGGAAAGTCATTATTTTACCTTCCTTTTTAAATGACAGTTTTGCTGGGCAGAGTAGTCTTGGTTGCAGGTCATTGTTTTCCATTAGTTGGAATATTTCTTGCTATTCCCTTCTGGCTTGTAGCGTTTCTGTTGAGGTATCAGCTCATAGCCTTATTGAAGCTCCCTTCTATGTTATTAACTATTTCTCCCTTGCTGCCTTTAAATTCTCTTTCTTTAAATTTTGCCATTTTAATTATGATACATTTTGGAATGGGCCTCTTTGGGTTCATCTTTATTGGGGCCCCCTGTGCTTCCTGGACATGTGAGAAATTTTCTTTTAGCAAGTTAGGGAAGTTTTTTGTCAATTTTTCAAACAGATTTTCTATCACTTTTCTTCTCCTTTTGGCATCACATTTCATGTTGTCCTGAAGTTCCCTTAAACTATTTTCATTGTTTTTGAGTCATTTTTTGTTTTGTTGTTCTTTCTGGGTGTTTTTTCTACCCTATCCTCCAACTTACTAATTCAATCTTCAATTTTACCAAGCCCATTTTTAATCCCTTCTACTGTACTTTTCATTTCAGTTATTGTATTCTTCATCTCCTCCTGGCTCCTGTCACAGTTTCTATGTCCTTTTTCATGCTGATGTAGTTTCTAGTAAGTTTCATGTAGCTTCCATAGAATTCCTTGTAGTTCCCATTGAGCTCCTTACACCTCCTTATAAACACCATTGTGAACTCTGTGTCTGGTAGATTGCCTGCCTCAATTCCATTTAGCACTCTTTCTGGGGATTCATCTTTTCCATTCAATTGGGGCTTGTTTTTTTGTCTCCCCATTTTAGGTGACTCTTTTTGTCCTGCACATTAGACCACTGTACTTTGCATCACTGTCTTTGTGGTAGGAGGCTGGTGGGACTTAGCAGTGCAGTTTCCTTGATCTCCTGAGCTGGATGCTCTTGAGATGCCCTTTATGCTGTTTGTGTGGGCTCTCTTGTTGTAACTGGTTTTGGTTGTTGGGGCATTCTTAGGTGTGTTCTTCCCTTCAGCTGGCTGACTGAGAATTACACTGCCCAGCACATTTTGTATGCTGTTGCACAGGTACTGCCAGAACAAAACAAAACAACCCAGGAAACAAAAAACACACCAAAAAATAGCCCCCAAAACCACACTATCAACAACAAATGAGCATATATTATTAAAGTTGGAGAGATTAAGATTATTATAAGAAAAAAATGAAGATGAGATGACTAATGGAATGAAAAGTGATTTTGGGATGGTAGAGGGAGGAGAAATAAGTGTAAGAATAGAAACAAGGCAAAGAAAGAAAAAAAGAAAGAATATTTATATTATAAATAAAAAAGGTAGGGGTGAGGCAAAATGGAGTAAGGAAAGGGAAGAGTATAATATGATGTTAAAAATTAAAAATAGTGAAAAATAGGAACAATATTGAAGAAAAACATCCACCACTACAATATCAATGACAAATCAGCAAATATTAATGAAGGTGGAAAGGGAATAAGAAGGAAAAAAGAAAAAAGGATTATGAGATTTCTAAAGGAAAGAAATGTGACTTTGAGAGGACAGAAGGAGAAGAAATAGTAAGACTGAGGAAAGAAAACCAGGCTGAGACGGAAATTTTAATTTAAAATGAAAATAAAAAAGAAAAGAAAGGGCAGGAGGAAGGCAAATGGAGTAGGAGAGAGGAACAGTAAAATCTGAGATCTGAAATACAAAAACAATGAACATTTAGGAATAAAGTTGAAGAAATGAAACAACCACCATATCAACAATGAACAAACAAAGAATAATAAAATTGGGGAGAAAATAAGGATATTATAAGAAAGGGGAAAAGAATGAGAGATGAGCAATGTCAAGAAAAATGGTTTTGAGAGGCTGGAAGAGGGAGAAATAATAAGCATTTGCAATAAAAACAAGAAATAGTAAGAGTGTGAAATCCCTGGGTCAGCCCCCGGGGCGCTGTTCAGTCTTCAGGGAAGATGGTTGGTGAACCATCTTCCACAGTTGGTGAACCACCACAGTTCTTGGTCTGTCCCAGATTATTTTCAGTAATGCATAATTTCTGGTGAGTTAGCTGTCTATCTCTTGTGAGGGACAAATCTGTGTAAAAGGGCCAGCCCTTTCCTGCTCGGTGCTGATGGCAGCTCTGTGTAAGAGCCAAGGCTGGATGGGCCTTGAACATCCCTTCTTGTCCCTGTCTTTAATCTCTCTGCTCTGCTGGTTTCAGTGGGTCAGGGCCAGAGGAAAACAACGTCACCTGCAGGGTCTGATAGAAATTCAGAAATTCTAGAAATTCTGGAGCTTCTCCTTCTTTCCCTTGGAGACATGGGCCAAGCAAGGGTTTCCTGAGCCTGGTCGCACTGATCTCCAGAGCCTGTGCAGGCTTACAGGATGTGGGGGTTGAGCACACTGGCCCGTGAGGGGACCAGCCTGGCTGCAAAGTCAGGTGTTCACTTGCTGGACATCCATTTGTCAGTCTGCCACTCTTCCAGGAGACTCAGGCCTGAACTCCCCATGGCTTCCCAGCAATGCTGGGTCGGGTCCCACAGTCCCTTCAGCATGACATGTTCTGTTCTTCCTGTGCAGCTGGACTCAGTGGGATTGAACTGTGCTTGCACTCTGGTTTCTCTGTTGGCAGAGCAGCTGTACACACACACACAACCACAGGGTACTTGCTAAGTCTCACCTCAGCTCCTCTTTCAGAAGTCTCTGTGGCCCCTACACTGCAGCACAGAGCTCTAGGCCAATTCTCTGCACACCACATCTCCCCCCAAAGCACAAAATCTCTCTCAGTAAGAGCCATCCACAGCCTTCCACTGCCTCTGACAGTTTTAGGAGATAGTTTCTCTCTGAAGCTCTGCAGGTTTATGCTGCAGCTATGGATGTGTTGTCTGCTGCATGTTTGTAGCCTGTCTCCCAGACCTTGTATATACTTCCAAGTCTCTCCTGATTGCAGTTGGTGGTTTCCCCGTGTGGGACCAGGGACTTGCTCTGGGAGGGCAGATAGCCCCTAAGTTGTGTTTCTGTCGTCTCCTCTGCTGCAGGCACTGTTCTCAGGGCATTTCCCCTTCAACTTACAAAATCTCTTAGTGGACAAGGCAAAGAATCTTCTGTACTACTTGGCTTCAGAAATTGATAACAGCTGAGATTCTGTTGATTGTTCAGGTCACTTGTTGGAGGATCAGCCAAAATCCATACTGGGGGTACAAGCAAATAGGCTCAGCTTCCACCTATTCAGCTGCCACCTTCTGAATGCCTATTTTTGTTTTTTAAATTGTTTTATTTCAGCAATGTTTTTGTAGTTTTTAGAGTACAAATGTTTCACTTTATTCATTAGGTTTATTCTTAGGTATATTTTTCTATTTGATGCTATTATAAATGAAATTGTTCCCTTACTTTCTGATTGTTCATTATTAGTATACTGAAACATACTTGATTTTGTGTGTTGCTATATTATCCTGTAACTTCAGTGAAGTTATTAAGTCAAACAGTATTTAAGCAAAATCCTTAGGGTATTATAAATACGAGATTTTGTTATCTGTGAACAGAGATCATTTTACTTTTCTTTCATTTTAGATGGTATTTTTATCTTTCTATTGCCTTATTACTGGGACCAGGACTCCCTATTCAATGTTGAATAAAGTGGTCAGAGTGGCATTATTGATTGTTACTGACCATAGAAGAAGTGCTTTCAGTTTTTCACCATTGAGTATCATGTTCACTGTTGGCTTATCATAAATGGCCTTTAATACGTTGAGATAGTTTTTGGTTACACCTATCATACAGTGTTTTTATCACATGAGTGCTGAGTCTTTTCGAATGCTTTTTCTCAATCAATTGAGAAGATAATGCCATTTTTGTTCTTCATACTGTTACTACAGTACATTACATTGACTGATTTTCTCATGATGAACCAACCTTTTATTCCAGAACATTTCACTTGGTCATGATGTATTTTTTAATGTGCCTTTAAATTTCATTTGCTTGTATTTTGTTGAGGATTTTTGCATGAAATTCATTAGGGGTATTGGTCTGTAGTTTTCTTTTCTTGTAATGTCTTTGTCTGGCTTTGGTAATATGGGCTTACAGAATGCTGGTCTCATAGAATGAAGTTGGAAATTTTCCATCCTCTTCAGATTTTTGCAGTAGTTTCCAGCAGGATTGGTGTAATTTCTTGTTTAAATTTTTGGAAAGTTTTCCTATGAAGACATCTGGTTCTGGGCTGTTGTTGTGGTTGGATGTTTTTGATTACAGATTCAATCTCCCTACTCATTCTTGATCTGTTCAGATTTTCTATTTTTCATAATTAAGCTTTGGTAGATTATATATTTCTAGGAATTCATCTAGTTCTTCTAGGTTATGCAATTTACCAGCATATAATTATTCATAGTATTCACTTATAATTATTTTAATATTTGTGTCCTTGATTATAACATTTTCTCTTTTATTTCTAATGTTAGTTATTTCAGCCTTCTTCGTCTTTTTAGATTTTTGGTTAATTTACTTAATCAGTAGTCCCCAGCAGTTTTGGTACCAGGGAAGGGTTTGTGGAAAGCAATTTTTCCATGGACAGGGGGCTAAGTGGTGGGGGCAGGGGAATAGAGGAGGTGAGGCCCAGGTGGTTACCTGAGTGAAGCTATGCTCACTTTCTTACCGCTGACCTTCTGCTGTGCGGCCAGGTTCCTAACAGGCCATGAACCAGTATTGGTCTGCAGCCCCAAGGCTGGGGACTGCTGTTCTAAAAGGATTGTCAATTTTTTAATTTTTTAAAAAAACCAACTTATATATGTTGATTTTTTCTATTCTTTTCTATTCTCAATTTTCATGTCTACTTTAATCTTTATTTTTTCTCTTGTACTAACTTTGGATTTTTTTTGTTATTCTAGTTTTTGAGGTTTTAGGGTCAGGTTGTTGATTTGAATTGTTTTATTTTTTTAATGTACACACCTATAGCTATAAACTTTAATTTTAGCACTGTGTTTGCTGCATTCTATAAGTGTTAGTATGTTATGTTTTCATTTGCATATGTTTCAAGGTACTTTAAATTTTTTCTGTCTTTTTTCTAACTCATTGGTTGCTTAGAATATATTTTTTATAAATAGTTGCAGATTTTTACAAATATTCTTGTGCTGTTGATTTACTTTTATTCTGTAAAAATTATTATACTTTTACAATAATATTTTGTATTATTCCTATATTTTTAAATTTGTTAAGATTTGTCTTATGTTCTAACATATAATTGACACTGAAAATGTTCCATGAGAAAAATATACAACCTACTGTTGTTGGCTGGAGTATTCTTTTATGTCATTTAGGTTCAAGTGATCCATTGTGGTATTCAAGTCCTCTATTTCCTCATTGATATTCTTTCTGTCTTTTTATCTATTATTGAATGTGAAGTATGAAATATTCTCTTATTGTTATATTGCTACCTCTTCCTTTAATTCTGTCAATTTTGTGTCACATAGTTAGGAACTTTGAGGTTTGGTGCATAAATATAATTGGTGATCAACCATATTATCAATATAATGTTCTTCTTTGTCTCTTCAAAGTCTATTTTGTCTGGTTTCAGCATAGCTATGTCTCTCCGTTATCATTTGCATAGAATATCTTTTTTCGTTCATGGACTCCTATCCTATGTATGTTTTCATGTATAAAGTGAATCTCCTGTAGACAGCAAATTGATTCCATTAAAAAATTTAGCTGATCTAAACTTTTATTTTGATTTTAATTTATTTACATTGAAAGTAATTACTGATAGTGAAGGATTTACTATTGCCATTTTGTTGTTTTCTGTGTCTTTTTTGTTCCTTCTTTTTTCTCTTACTGCCTTCTTTTGTATTTTGTTGATTTTTTTTGTAGTGATTGATATTTTAAGTTTGGTTACCATTGCACTGATATAGAACATCTTAAAATTATAGAATTCTATTTTAATATGTTAATAACGTAACTTCACTTGCAGAGCAAACCTCCACTTCTTTAAAACCCCTCACCCTTTGGGTCGTAAATATCAAGTTACATCTTTATATATTGTATATGCTTACATAGATTATGGTTTTTCATTATGTTTTTGTCATTTATTTTTTAATATTTTTAGAGATTTCATTTATTTACTTTTAGAGAGGGGAAGGGAGGAAGAAAGACAGAGAGAGAGAAATATCAATGTGTGATTGCCTCTCATGTGAACCCCACTTGGAACCTGGCCCACAACTCAGGCATGTTCCCTGACTGGGAATTGAACCTGCAACCCTTTGGTTCACAGACCGTGCTCAATCCACTGTGCTATGCCTGCCACTTATGTTTTTGTAATTTAAATTGTATGCACAAAATCACACTAGTAAAGGCTAGAATATTTGCCCATACATTTACCTTTACTAAGGAACTTATTTTAGTATAGCTTCATGTTGCTATCCATCACTGGTTCATTTTAATTTGAAGAAATCTCATTAGCAATTCTTGTAGAGTAGGTCTAGTGGTAAGGAACTCTCTCAACTTCCCTTTACTTAAGAAAATCTTAATTTCTTTTTAATTTTTGAAGGATAGATTCTCGGTTGAAATTTTTTTCTTTCAGCATGTGGGTATCAAGCCACTCCCCTCTAGTGTGCAATATTCTACTGAAATCCACTGATCATGTTATGGAAGCACCAAGTCACTTTGCTCTTGCTGCTTTCAAGATTCTCTTTTACTTTATGCAGTTTGGTTCTAATGTGGTTTGTAAGGTTTGTATATTTTTAGGTGGAGATTTTGGGGCTCCTTGAATTTTTATGTCCAGTTATATCCTCAGATATGGGATTCTTTCAGGCATTAATTATTCAAAAAAGCTCTGTTTCTTCTCCCTCCAGGGATTCTCATAATGTTTAAATTATTCTGTTGATAGTGGCCCCAAATTCAAGCTTTTTTTGTTTTCCTTCATTTATTTTTTCTTTTTTTGTCCCTTTTCTTTTTTTATTGTTTTGCTCCTCTGACTTGATTTCATATGAACTTTCTGTTCACTGATGCATTTCCACCTAATCAAATCTGATCCTAAATATCTCTAATAATTTTTAGAGCAGTTACTGTGTTTTTCAGCTCCAGGATTTTTTAAAATTTATTTTATTTTTTTAAATTAATTTATTTATTTATTTTTAGAGAGAGGGGAAGGGAAGGAGAAAGAGCAGGAGAGAAACATCAATGTGTGGTTGCCTCTCATGAGTCCCCTGCTGGGAACTGGCCTGCAACCCAGGCATGTGCCCTGACTGGGAATCGAACCACGATACTCTGGTTCGCAGGCCCGTGCTCAATCCACTGAGCTAAGCCAGCCAGGGCTGATTTTTTTTTAAAATAAGTTTTCTCTCTTTGTTGGTATTTTCATTTTGTTCAGGCATATTTTTTCTGACTTTAGTTGTTTATGTTTTTTTCTTTAGCTGACTGGGCAACTTTACAACAGTTACAAATTCTTTATCAAGCAGCTCATAGTTTTGCTCTTCTTTAGAAGAGGTAAATCAAAGTATATCTTTCTTTCTTTAATTGGGGATATAGTTCCCTGTCTACTTGTATAACTTAACAAATGTTTTTGCTGACATTTGAGCATATAAAAATTACCTCATCTACTCTTTGTGTATGAATATTGACTTTGTGTAGGGGAAGACCTACACAAAGCAGCCCAAATGGGGGTTGTAGGACCTTTCTAACCTTTTGTGAACTCTCTTTTGTTAGCATCTGCCTATAGAACTGGGGTTATTGCATCTTGATTACCCCTGTTTTCAGCAGATTCCAAACTCTGGATTTAATATGGATAATGCTTTGGGACACGTGAGGCAGAAACCAGACTCTCATGCACACCTCCCGCCTCAACCAAGACAAGCCACATTTTGGATGCATGGTCTTTAGAACTCTTTAGTTTCTCTCTGAAGGTAGGAGCTTCACTGTGAGGTGATCCTCCTCATTCTTCCATGCTATGACACATGGCACGAGGGGCATAAATGGGCATACAATATATTGTGAAAAAATTTCTACCCCTTTTACTGTGCTCCATCCTTGGTTTTACAATGGCCTAATGCTATAGCTTTTCAACTGGTCTTTAGAGTCTCACAAAGGTGTATATTTTGTTAACTAGTGTTCTGTGGAGAAGATAGGCCCGTAGCCTCTTAGTTTGCCATTTGGACATCAGAAGGCAAAACTGAAATGTTAATTTTATTGCTTTTTAATTAAATTTTTCCCAACTCTTAAAATCATCAATTAATATTTTTGTTTCTAATTTTAAGATAATATTGAGATATAATTCACATATAATATTATGTTGTTTCAAGTGTATAACACAGTGTTTTGACATTTGTATGTATTATGAAATAGTGACCACAATAAATCTAACATCAGTGAATATTTATTAGTGAAGCTTCAGTAGTAGAAATGTGGCCCAAATCAACTATCACATGACCAATAGATAAAAGTTTACTTTCTGCCATCGCTGAGTGGCTTAGTTGGTTGTAATGTCAACCCATACAAACATCAAAAGGTTGTGGGTTTGGTCTCCCATCCCGACACATACCTAAGTTGCAGGTTTTATTCTCATTTGGGGCACATCCAGGAGGTAACCGATTGATGTTTCCTTCTCACACTGATGTTTCTCTCTTGCTCTTTCTGTCTCTCCCTTCCTCTCTCTCTAAAATCAGTAAACATATCCTCAAGTAAGGATTAAAAAATGTTTCAAATAAACTCTAAGTCTTTTATTAATTTATTAATGCATTTAATGAGCTTATAAATCAACTTTATGGAAGCATAATTTATATTTAATTCATGTGAAGTTTATAGTTTAGTAAGGTTTGACAAATGTATGCATCCATGTAATCTCTACAAAAACCAATATATATAACACTTCTGTTACCACTCCAAATTTTTTCGTGTCTCTTTATAGTCAGTTTCTCCCACCATAGCCACCCCAAGTCCCCTGCTTCCGGCAACTATTGAAGCTGCTTTTTGTCACTGTGATTAGGCTTTCCTTTGGTAGAATGTCACATAAATTGAATTATACAAGAGGTTCTTCTATGTCTGGCCTCTTTTACTCAGCATATTTTTGATAACTTACTTTCTTAGAAAGCAGTGTTTAATAGAAAGAAAATTTGTACTGAGTAATTTATACTCCTACATGTTTTTCTCAAAGTCAGTAATTACAGTCATAACTAGAATTACATGTCTTAAAGTGGTAGCCTCATCAACTATCCTATAAACAAAGATCGGCTATATTACAGTTTTAAAAAGGATAGTATAACATGGAATGTGAAAGTGTTCAAATTCCTATACAATTCTATTGTCACTTGAAACTTCCAGAGACTAGAGTCTAAAGCACTAACATAAATTAAATACAGTAATGTTAAACTTGGTCTCAACATTTCTATTTTTCTATTGTAATAATGAGCCAACCCATAATAAGAGGAAAATTGTTTTCGTTGAGGGGAAACTGCTCATTAAAGAAATGGAACACACACCTAGATAACCTTACATTTATACTCTTAAATGTAAATAAGAGTTTCAGTGTCATATTCTTTATTTACTTGTAACTATAATAACACCAGTTTCTTAATAAGTTATATAAATCTCATTTATCAAGAAATGGGTATACATATATAAAGATAGATGGGGAAGGACCTCCTAAATTTTGCAGTGCCTTAGATTTTAAAAGTTGCTTTAAATATAAGCATTAATATTTAGAAGGTAACTAAGAAGGTAACTAACTCATTTATCAAGAAATGGGTATACATATATAAAGATAGATGGGGAAGGACCTTCTAAATTTTGCAGTGCCTTAGATTTTAAAAGTTGCTTTAAATATAAGCATTAATATTTAGAAGGTAACTAAGTTTTTTAAAAATATATTTTATTGATTATGCCATTACAGTTGTTCTATTCCCCCCTTCATTCCCCTCCACCCTGCATACCCCCTCCCCCACCATTCCCCCCTTTAGTTTATGACCATGTGTCTCAAGTTCTTTAGATTCTATATTTCCCATACTATTCTTGCCCTCCCCCCTACCTATTTTCTATCTATGGTCTATGCTACTTATTTTCTGTACCTTCTCCCCCCTTCTCCTTCTCCCACTCCCCTGTTGCTAACCCTCCTTGAGATCTTCATTTCTATGGTTCCACTCCTGATCTAGCTGTCCTCTTAGTTTGCTTTTGTTTTAGGTGTGGTTGTTAATAACTGTGAGTTTGCTGTCCTTTCACTGTTCATCTTTTTTATCTTCTTTTTCTTAGGTAAGTCCCTTTAACATTTCATATAGTAAGGGCTTGGTGATGATGAACTCCTTGAATTTGATCTTATCTGAGAAGCACTTTATCTTCCCTTCCATTCTAAATGAAAGCTTCGCTGGATAGAGCAATCTTGGATGTAGGTCTTTGGATTTTATAACTTGGAATACTTCTTTCCAGCCCCTTCTTGCCTGTAAGGTCTCTTTTGAGAAATCAGCTGACACTCTGATGGGAACTCCTTTGTAGGTGACTGTCCCCTTATCTTTAGCTGCTTCTAGGATTCTCTCCTTCATTTTAATCTTGGCTAATGTAATGATGATGTGCCTTGGTGTGTTCTAATTGATATGAAGGGAAATGCACAGGAAACCAATAGTGATGGAAAGGAAACTGGGACTCAAATCAAAGGAGTGGACCGGAAGGAGGAAAAAATGACCAAACAGATAAGGATGAAGAAACAAGAATTCAAAAAAATGAGGAGAGGTTTAGGAACCTTCAGGACTTCTTTAAACATTCCAACATCCAAATTATAGGAGTACCAGAAGGGGAAGAGGAACAGCCACAAGTAGAAAACTTATTTGAACAAATAATAAAAGAGAACTTCCCCAATATGGCAAAGGAAATAGGGAATCCAGGAAGCTCAGAGAGTCCCAGAGAAGTTGAACCCTAGAAGGTAACTAAGTTTTAAAAATGAAAATAATATAAGCACTAAGTATAAACAAGAATATTCCTATAGATAGCTCTATAAAAGGAATATTTTAAGTGAATTTCTATTTTTTCAGGTTTTTTCTGGCTTATTTATATTACTAGACTTCTTTTTGAATAATTATATCAAAATGTGATTTTTTATACAAGCACCAGCTTTCCTCTATGATTAAATTGTAAAGTTTTATTTATTTTTTGATTATGGATAAAATGACATCCCACTATTTGGCCATAGGATGTTTTATTTTTTTATAATATAGATAATCTCTGATGAGTACCAGTTCTATCTCTGGCCAGCTCTATAACTTAGAGCAAGTAACTTACCTTATATTAAAGTTAGAAATTACAGTACCAAACTTAATTTAGAACGGTGGTGTTAAAGTTGAACAATGTTTAGTTTGCTAGGACTGACATAACAAAATGCCACAGACTGGGTAGCTTAAACCAAAGAAATTTATTTTCTCACAATTCTGGAAACTTGAAGTCCCAGAGAAAAGTGGTGGCAGAATTGGTTTTTCCTCAGACTTCTCTCCCTGGCTGCCTTTTACTGTGTGTTAACATAGCTGGTGTCTCTCTCTCTTCTTAAAAGAACACAAATTGTATTAGGGCCCCACCTGGAAGACCTCATTTAACCTTAAGGGCCCTTTTTAAAGGGCCTATCTCTAAATATAATTATATTGGAGATCAGGGATTCAACATATGACCTTTGGAGGAACACAACTCAGTCCATAACAAACAATTTAATAGATTATAAGGTTTTGGCAAACAGTAAAGTGAATATTTTTGTTTTGTTTTAATATAGCTAGATTGTTCTGATATTGTCCAATGAATTTAATTATTTATAAAACAGTTATTTTCCCATTCTAAAAATATGAAATATTTCATGGGATGTGTGGTAATAACCAAAGCCACATACATTATCTAATAATGCTTATTTGGGGCAGACACTTCATAACTGGCAATGTTCCTAAAGAGATTTAGTGTCTGTCAGTAGCCAGTAAACAGACCTTTATTTAGTCACAGGTTGATAGTTAAAAAGTAGCTTTATAAAGTAAATGGTTGTTTCTCTGTCAACATAAAAAATAGAAACATTTACTTTTAGCACTGAAGGCAAACACATTTGCTTTTTAGGACAATCTTGGTTATCATGCCCAGAGACCGGTCATTATGCACAATATACTTGTCAGCTGTCTTTCTTTTTTTTCTTCACCATGGCCTCTTACAGAGCTCCTAGATAATATTGTCCAAAAGGCTAAAACTAGTTGTGTGGACCTTACGTCCTGGGTCCTAACAAAAAATAACTCCAAATGTCTGTTATGCTGGGCATATGAAATAGCACCAACAATATTGCTGCTCTTTTTAACCTGTTCTATATGGAAATTAGGCATATCACTTTGAGTATCTCTCTTTGCACTACATTTAGCCTAGCACTTTGTGCCATTAGGCATATGAAAGATGGTTAGGATAATGATGGTGATTGTGACGATCTCTCATGATTATATATTTCCACTGATCTGTGGGACTTCCCTTAAATGCTCTTCGTGAATAACTGTTGACTCCATATGACTCAGAGAAATGTATCCCCTTCACTCAGTTGGATATATCCTATCTGTTAATAGTAACCTATTTTTACTGTCTCTTCTTATAGCTTTTTAAATCATCTTTTATTTCATTGATTTGTTTCACTAGACAATTTATTATAATGTCTTCTTTCATTTATGAAAATTGTTGAATCTTCATCCCATTAGGCCCTTACTATCAAATCCTATATTTAGGCCTTGCGTGGTTTTCTCATAAAATATTCAGCCAGTGTGAATCATTTAACCTAAAGTACCCAAATGATCTAAAACTTTTAAAAATGTATTTTTAAGTTAAAAATATTAACAAATACACTGAAAGCTGAATTTAAGCTTTAGGCATTAGTTATATGTTAGACAAAGGAGGTTTTCATATATAAAGGGTTATTAATTGATTAAATCTATTTTCTTCTATTTTTAACTGTGACTGTGCAACTGAAAATGTATTTTTTGTAGTACTTTTTACAAATGTAAGTAGATAATTATGTTATTTGTTTAGAAACTCTCTCCTGAATCAGATTCCTGTCCATGAGGGGAAGGGCTTTGTCTTGATCATGGTTTGTCTCTAACATTTGTCATAGTGTCTGACACATATTAGATTTTCAATGATACACATGGAATAAATGAATAAATTGTTAGATGAGTCAGTATATTGCACAGATTTCATGATTCTCATTTAAAATACAATTCTAACTTCTTACTACATTCCAGTGATTTTTACCTAAAGGTGGTTGATTGCTCCTTAGAGGTCATTGGGCAACATGTGGAGACAGTTTTAGTTTTCACCACTGGGGGTATGAGCTACATGAATCTAGTGTCCAGAAATGTTGCTTTACATCCTATGTTACACAGGTCAGTTGCCCACAGCACAGACTTCTGCTTTGTTAATACTGCTGAGGTTGAGAAACTCACCCTCATGGTCAGGGTACCATATTCCTCCAACCATGTCTCAGGCTTATTTCCCTTTCCCTCTCACTTACTATGCTCAGTTCATCCTGAGCTGCTAGCAGATGCTTATCTACATCGAGCTTTTAGGGCCTCTCCATATGGTGTTCCTAGGCTTGGAAATGTTTTCTCTGTGTTTTGTATAAATAACTACTCATCTTTTAGGTTTCAGCTTAGCTTTCCACCAATCATGATGATAATTTCTGTCCTAAATTATTTTTATAATAATTATTTTTATTGTATTTCTGCTACCATTTATCCCCCTTATACCTTCTTTCACTTCTACCCACTCCTTCCCCCACAATTCCTAACTTTTTCTGTTTATTTTCTACACAACAGTATTAAAATACATAATTACAGGTATGTGTATATACATGGGTTCCAAGTTTCATTAGACTGTATATTCATGAGAATGGGGACTTTGCTTAGCATAATGATAGCACATAGTAAAAGCACAACAATTCGTTAATAGCAGGAAGAAAAGCAATGTGGTTGGAATACAGCAAGTCATATTTGGGAGACTCTTTTCAAAGTTATCTTAAGTGCAGTAACAAACCACTACATTGTTCTCAAAGGGAAATAATCAGAAGTGATTTTTTAAGACTATTCTGGCTGCTATGGAGAGGCTGGATTAGACTAATGGGAGAGCATAGGAACAAGATAACCTTTAGAGAAAAAAACATGAGACATGAGAGTGGTCTTTATGGTGGTGGTTGGTGACTTGGATTCTTATGCTGAAAGTTAATATGGTAAGTGGTAATGAATTTCAGGTATATTTGGAAGTAAAATCAAGGACATATTTATGTCCTGGATGTTTAAGATAAAAGAAACAAGTTAATCAAGGGTAATTTTTTTAGTGCTTTTAACTTGAGCACCTGGTAGGAATTAATTCCCTGTCTTCTCTTGGAGACGATTAAAGAAGTAAAACATTTAAAGAGAAAACGGTGTCATTTGAACAACATCATGATTGTGATGCTATTTACATCAACAAAGAAGGAATATCAGTTTATTGGATGTCTGCAGTCCAGAGGGCAATATCATTTTGATATGTGATATTGGCATTTATCACCATACAACTGCTATTAGAACTGAAGCCTACATCCAATTTTTACAAAGTGAGTGAAGCTACAGAAATGTTATCGACCTGGATACAAACCTGTGATAGACTAACATTGAGAAGTGAACTAAAATATGTGATGCAAATAAGAGACTGAAAGAGCATCCAGTGAGGAGAACAGGGATTCGTGGAAACTTGCAAGGCAGATTTTTTTCCAGGAGGCAAGGGTAGCCACCGTGCTTGAATGTGCAGAGTTTGTGTCAGATGAGCACAGAGCAGGATTCTTTTGGGTTTGGTAACACAGGTGAAATTCAGTATTTATGGATTTGTGCTAAAGAATGGAAATGAAGGCCAAATTGAAGTGGTTTAATATTTAAATGATATTTGAGTAGAAGTAGACTTTTGAAGAGCTCATTCAGAGTACTTTAAGATTTTGGTTGCTTACTATGCTAGTCATTCTTCTAAGTCATAGGTGTTAAACTCATTTTCACTGGGGGTCACATCAGCCTCATGGTTGCCTTCAAAGGGCTGATGTAATTTTAGGACTGCATAAATGTAACTACTCCTCAACTAGAGGCAAGGAGCTTGGGTAGAAACAAGATGCTGGGCCAGGTAATACAAAGTGGAAGGGCTGGATTCAGCCCAGAGACCTTGTGTTTGTCGCCTGTGCTCTAAGGGTATTACATCTACTTAATTCACCCCAAAACTCTGAGGTATCCACTATTATCAGGCCCACTTTATAGATATGGAAACAGAATCATGAAGGGTTCAAGTAACTTACTCAAGTTGTATAGGTAATAAGCGAGTCTTTATACCATCAAGCTCTTCAATGCTCTGTCTTCAGAGGCAACACTTAATTTGTGTACTACTCTGGTTTTTAATGTCCACTGCATTGTCTTAGAAAGAACAGCATGGAGCTGGAAGCTTGTGTAGAGACCAGGACTTCCGACTAAGGGAAGCTGACTGGGTCACATATTTGGTAACCATGAATAAGCTGGCTTTTCTCCCTGGGAAGCAAGGACATAGGCACTGCCATTGTCCTCTGATGTATTTTCTTAGGATTCCTTTGCAACCTAGAAAATACATTCTTTTCAAAATATATTGATACATTCAAACACATTGTGGTCTGGCAAAAATCATTGTGTCATTCACTATATTTTTTAGATATTTGTCTCTAAGACTAGTGCTCAGAAATTAATATATTTTCTTTATTCCAAATTTTGCATATTTCACCACCAAAACACTTAAAACTTGTTATAGAAACTTCCATCTTTCCAGGCATATTTTAGTTCTATTTCTTTAATAAAATGTACTGATATTACCCCAGCCCATTCATATTTACTCTTTTCTTTAACTTTGTCTTTGCAGTTGGTTTCATATGTTTACATATAATTTAATTTTCTAATAAGAAACCCTTAAGTATAGAGACATATTTTCAGAATCTGGGATAGTTCCTAAATGACTTAGCACAATGAATATAAATTTGTAAATAAACTACCTTGAAAATGACCTGTTAACTGATTGAAAATTTTCTGTTATCACAGGTTACTATTTTGAAAATACTACCACATATAATGTCTTGATTTTTAGTCAAATATTTTAATTAAAATTCAGAATTTAATATATTTGTTAATTCTTGTATTTAAAGATAATAATCACTAACTATTCAGTTAGATAATCCTAATGATTATGTAAATTTTTATAACTACATAGTTTTACATTAAAATCATATTAGCATATTTAATTTTAATTTATGATTACTCTGGAATTCAGTTTAAAATTCTTAAGAAAGACTGCCATCTTATAGAGAAAAAATGATCAGGTTAGTGTAGACGAAATTTATTGTTTTAAGTTTGGTGATTCTATAGAGCTATACACAGAACAAACATACTTTATATGTTTATATTAAATATATTAAACTCATATTAGTTATAGACAGTGCACTTTTCTAAATCCTCTCCATGCTGGAGCGTAACCTCTGCACTGTTTATACCATCAAGCTCTTCAATGCTGCATTTACTCTGAAATTCATCTGCAATTCCTGCAACCAATCTTCTCTCTACCAATACTCCTTATACTTTTATATTTCAATGTGACATTTTCCTACCCAAACAGATCAGTTGTTTATAAAGAAAAAATTACCTATCTGATATTTCTGGTTAAGTTAATAAATATTTCATTGCTACATATCTTCTCTATCTGTAAAATCCAGCCATCATTTTAATTTCTGAGTAGAAAGGGAAATTATTATAGAGGCCTTTCATCTTATTAGCAAATGTGTACTTAGTTTCTATAAGAAAATGTATTTATAATCTTCTGTAAGTCTCAGAATCACAATTTTCAATTGAAGCTATCTATAACAACATTTCCTTAAACAGAATTTACCAATGTGTCATAAATATTTATGTGTATTTATAAGCATTCTGAATGATTGTATGTGAAAAACTGTATACACACATTCAAGTCCAAACACATAGAGATCACTGATCAGCTAGTTTATGTTATTTAAATCCAAAATTTAGCTCTTTCAACAAATTGCTCTGAAAACAGTGGCCATAAATCATAATTTTAATTTCTGTTGTTATCCTAAGCCTTAATAGAAATGGTGAGATTTTTTTTCTTTGTCCTACACATCTCCTTTCTTTCACTTGTTCCTTTGTTAATTAATGAGTAAAGTTACTGAGTCTACAGGGCTTATAGCTAATCAGGGAGTTTCATTTATTGGTTTAGGTAAAAGCTTTCAGAATGTTAATACATCACCCGAGGTGTGCCTCGGAGCATACTTTTGGCTGCAAATACTTCCAAAGAGAATAGTCTGAAAAGAACATTTAGCTCAAGCTTGGAATTTACCTCCCCAGGCAACTCATATCTTGTCTTGTCCCTCCCTATTAAATTATTCATTCATTTTATATATTTATATTTTATAAAAATAGATATTTTGAATTAGGGTTGCTTTTTAAATATTTTATTTATATTTGGATGCTAAAACAGACATTTTTTCTTTAATCCTTTCCCTCATTCCCCACAAACCAACCATCAACATTTGATGATTTTATTTTCACTTTTGATACTTCAACTTGGCAAAGTGTTATATTCTAGTCAGAAGTTTCTAATGTCCTTTTTACTGAAAGACCTTTACCTTGGCAGCTGTCTCTCTAACCTAAATATTTGCTCATAATCTCTCCAAAGGTCCAAACAATGCTGGCAAAGCACAATATGTGTTCTCAGCACAGATATTTATATTTCTTCCTTTCAGCCAGTTTGTTAAAGATCATCATAGAGCCCACTTAGTAAGTTACAACAGACATGGCAGATTATAAATTCAGTCTGTGGTAAATTTTGTTTCAAGTGTATTTTATCTCCTCCTCGTTCCCCAAAGAGGAAGCAATGTTTACCATAAACCAAGAAATGCTGCCAGTCAGTTTGTTTCAAAAACTGCAGTTTTTTTAGTTTTTAGATTTTTATATGTTATGCCACAGGCAGAAAAGTACCAGCAACAGCACCGCAGGGCTTGGTATGTGGAGCTTGCACCTGCTGACACAGCTTTGATTTTGGAACTCTTCTTGTACAAGCACTGAGGTTCACTGTTTGTGCCATGCCCCGCCTGTTGGCTATTCACCCCATCTAGGGCGCTGCCCACTGGGTTTACTGCTGAGAATCGTTGGCAAAACCCCATGGTACTGAGGCCCTTGAAGATAGCTGAATACACACAGAGTAGGACCCACCCACTGATGCCTTTGGTTTCTGAACTTTTGAAACAGCTCTGACTTAAAGAGCTCTGTGAGTGAAAAGTTTTAAGAAACTTTCCCACAATTGTTAACTATTTTGTAATCCAATTACGTACCCACACATTCCCTCTAAAGACACCAGGACAGCTGTTGCTCGTGGATTTCTGGAGCAGTCAATGCTTCATTTCAGGTGCACAGTTTGCATTTTGATATAAAGATGGTAAGATTTGGTACCTGCATGATACAAGCTGTGTCTCTGCATTGAACCTGCCTCATAGAGAGCAACAATTTAAATAAAACAATGTGTGGCATTTTGAAATTGATCTAAGTATCTCTAGAATTGTTTCCTGGGGTGATGAAAGCTGACTAAATAGGAAATAGAGGGGGGGCTCATATATGCAGGAGTAATAGCACTTGCTTAAGAACTTTATTGCTGTATTTATTCCCTAACAGAAAGAGGATAATCACATGCACCTCAAGTGACTGAAGAAATCCAAATAAAAAGACAAGGGTATATGTTGTTATTAATACTTACAATGTCCACTTAGGAAATTACACAGAAATGCTGCCTGCTATTCTGGCCATAGGTAACTGAAACTTACCCACCTGACCCCAGATCTTCAATCCAGATGTTTACCATTTTGCTAAACATAAGACTGATACACTTTGCTTTGGATTTGTGCAAATCCAAATTCCATGTGTACTTTAGTCAACCTTTAGAGCAACATGCCAACCTTGGTACTCCCTGGAATATTGATTATTGCCTGATTGTCCTGTTTCTCTGTTTTGTCCATCCATTTATTTTCAAGTCTTATATTTTCTGATATGTTGATTTCCTAAAAGCCCCATCTCTCCTAACCATCCCTATAGTCTGTGACTTATTACTACTCAAAAATATGACTGCATGGTCATGTTTTATTTTAATGTATTCTAGACCTATGTTGTCCAGTACAGCAGCTGCTATATATAAATGGATATTTAAATTACTTAATTTTTAAAAAATATTTTATTTATTTATTTTTTAGAGAGAGGGGAATGGATGGAGAAAGAGTAGAAGAGAAACATCAATGTGTGGTTGCATCTCATGTGTCCCCTACTGGGGACCTGGCCCACAACCCAGGCATGTGCTCTGACTGGGAATCAAACCAGCGACCCTTTGCTTCACAGGCCCGCTCTCAATCCACTGAGCTACACCAACCAGGGCATTAAATTACTTTAAGTTGAAAATATGAAAATTTTAGCTTTTATGGAATATTTAATATATAGTAAAACACATAGGGACTGAGAACCGAATGGTGGTTGTCAGAGTATGGGGGAGGGAGACATAGAGAGTTGCTGCTTAATAAGTATAGAGTTTTAGCTACATACTATAATTAAGTTCTAGAGCTCTGCTGTTCATTTTTGTGCCTGTAGTTGACAATACTGTATTATACAATTAAAATTCTGTTAAGAGGTTAGATCTCATGTTACATGTCCTTACCTTATTAATAATAAAAGAAATTCAGTTCCTTAGTCCCATTAGCAAATTCTCAAGTGCTCAGTAGCCATGTATGGCAATGGCTACCAGATTGGAAGAAACAGATCTAGAACATTGTCATCATTATAGAAATTTCTATCAGCAACGATAAACTCTATTTTGTTTGAAACTTTTTAATATCCCAAGAGAAAGCAAATTCTTTGAATCAGACAAAGCACATAGATTGTAAGTAATAGCCAACATAATTCTAACAAGTTCATCAATTAAGGACATATATTTGCTCATTTATACTGGGGGGGGTTGATTCAACTGCATACAGATTTCTTCAAAAACTCGTTTTTTTTAAGTATGTCTTTTTGTTCTTATTTGTGTCAGTTTTTGTCTAAGGACACGGTCACTGGTGCCTGCTTATGATTTTTAGGACTACAGAGTACTATACATCTAGCAACATTACCAATATTATCAGAAGATAGAAGTGTTTTTCCTTCAGCTAAAATCACAAACCTTTCCTGAAATTCAGCAGCTCAAATTTCATCACTTTGTTATCTGCAAACAAATCTGTGGTAAAAAAAAATAGGATTACATAGTTTAGTTTAAGAATCAAAGAAAGCTAGATCAGGAGCAGAACCATAGAAATGGAGATCACATGGAGGGTTAGCAACAGGGGGTGGGAGGAGGAGAAGGGGGAAGAAGGTACAGAAAATAGGTAGCATAGAAGGTAGGTAGAAAATAGACAGGGGGAGGGCAAGAATAGTATGGGAAATATAGAATCTAAAGAACTTGTGACACATGGACATGAGCTAAAGGGGGGAAATGGGAGGGAGGAGGTGTGCAGGGTGGAGGGGAATGAAGGGGGGCGATGAGACAACTGTAATGGCATAATCAATAAAACATATTAAACAAGAATTTAGCACATGAAAAAAAGAGAGAAAGGAATGTGTGGATGCATGAATAAGAATCAGGATAGTTAAAGACAGGGACTGGTTGGTAGGAAGGTACCCAAAATGTCTCTAAAATAGTGATTCTTACAGAAGGGATTTTGCCCTGCAGGGAACACTTGGCAACATTTATTGTCATGACTGGAGATGCTCTACTGGCACGTAGCAGGCAAAGGCCAAGGATTCTGCCCAATATCCTACAGTGCACCGAACAGTCCACAAAGATCTATCTGAGCCAACATCAACAGGGCTGAAGTAGGAAATCCTGTTCTGTGAGATTTTACCATATGGAGCCTAGTATAAATTTAAAAAGTAGCTTGGATTACTTGCATAACTGAAAAATACAGTGTTAGACCTGGTGTCAAGCATGATTTGATCCAGAGATTTGCAAAATCTTACACACCCCACCAGCACTTCCTTGAAGTTGTCTGGCTCTTCCATCATCTCGATTCTCAAATTTCCCCATGATAGCACCAGTGGTTGCCACACTCCCACATTGTTACATTTATGCAACGAGCCATATACTGAAGAGAAAAACTATTTTTCTAGTAGCTTTCACAAAAGAGAGGAAACTTTCTCTTTAGAAACTGCCAGCAAAAAAACTGCATCACATGTCCATTCCCGAACCAGTCTATAACTAAGAATTTGGTCACTTTCACCTAACTGTCAAAGAGCTAAAAATAGGAGGTAGGTCGTTTTATGAAAAATGAGCTGGGCACACTGGTTGGGAGTGGGGGGGACTGGCTGCAGATAGACAGCTAACAAGTACTGACTAGTGTCGGTGGATTGCACTAGTATTAGCTCTGGTAAGGATCCGGCAGACTGGAACTGGTGTGTGACTCCAAAACAACTTGGAAGTGAAACAGCAGAAATGGGAGAGGGACCATGTACATTCAAGAAAAACCTGAAGCATGTGTTTGATCAAAGAGCTGCTTGTCTGCTGGTTCCCTGTAATCTGAGTCTTTTGAATCATCCACCATAACATTTTATACAATATTCCATTTCAAAAAATAGATAAATATCTATGTTTTTACTTCCTCATAGGAAGTTTTCAAGTTCATTTGTGGCCGTACCTTTCATTAGTTGTACAACTTAAGAAATCACCCAACCTCTTAGTGATTTGGCTGACTCATTTGAAAAATGGAGAAAACAATAGTATCTACTTCCTAGAGTTGCTTTCAAAATTAAATTAAAAAAATGAATAATTGTGAGGAGTAACTCTATACTTATAAATGCTCAATTAACATTAGCTATGATTGTTATTATTCAAAGCTATTCAAATGTCTAAGACCATACATCCTTCCCATTTCATTGTTTTTGATCTAAGAATTACTGAACAATACTTCCATGATGCTTTCTAAATTACATCTGTTGAATTCAGAAATACATTATTTGAAACTAGTTTTTGATAGTCTACTACTGACTCAAAATTGTCTTTCTCATTTCTATTATTTAATAAAGGTTCTTTTTTAGAATCTGGGAACTTATTTTTTAATAGACAAATAAACAGATATAATTGCATTGCATATTTTCTATTATTTTCCAAAGTCATAATCTTCAGTTGGTAGAAGTGAGGAAGACATTAACTATATCTTCTATAAGGTTTAAAGAGAGAAATACATAGCAGATATGTGCTGTTGTTGTTTTAACTGTCCTTTTTTCATATAAATAATCAGAAAAAGAAAATTAAAAGAGAAAATTTTCAATTTAACTTCTTCAGGATGGATAAAGATGTTAACTTCTAAAATACTTACAAATAAACCTAACCAAGGATATAAAATACTTACACTTGGAAAATTAATAATAAGACACTGAAGGAAGAAATTGAGAAGATACACTGAAGTGGAAGCACATACTGTGTTCATGGATTGGAAAAATTAACATCATTAAAATGTTCATACTACCCAAAGCAATCTGTAGGCTCAACACAATTCCTACCAAGATTCCAATGAAGTATTTCACAGAGCTACAAGAAATATTTCAAAAATTTATGTGGAACCACAAATGGCTCCACATAACAACAGCATTTTTTAGAAAGAAGAAACAAGTTGGAGAAGTCTCATTACCTAATATCAAATGATACTATTAAAGCTATAATAATCAAAACAGAATGGTACTGGCATAAAAACAGACAGATCAATGGAACAGGACAGAAAGCCCAGAAAAAAGCCTACGCCTTTATAGTCAATTAATATTTGACAGAGGAAGCAAGCACATATAATGGGCTAAAGATAATTTAGTCAGTAAATGGTGTTGAGAAAATTAGACAGATACAGAAAAATAAAACTAGGTCACCTTTTATACCACACACAAGAATAAACTTGAATTGGATCAAACAGTTAGATGTTACACTCAAAACCATAAAAATAGTAGAAGAAAACATAGGCAGCAAAATCTCTGACATTGCTTATAGCAATACTTTATTGGATATATCTCCCCAGGCAAGGGAAATAATAATAAAAAAATAAATAAACAAGTAGGACTACATCAAACTAAAAAGTTTTTGCACAGCAAAGGAAATCATCAACAAAATAAAGAGAAAACCCACTGAATGGGAGAACATATTCACTAATATATCTGATAAAGGGCTAATATCCAAAATTTATAAAGAACTTATAAAACTCAACACCAAAAAATCCAATTAAAAATGATTCTATGCATCATAAAGAAAGGAGGAGCTCCTACCATTTGCAACAGCACGGATGGAACTGGAAAGCATTATGCTGAGTGAAATAAGCCAGGCGTTGAAAGAAAAATACCATATGATCTCACCTTTAACAGGAAGCTTAATGACAAAACAAGCAAGAAAAATATAACCAAAGACACTGAAATAGAGAACAGGCAGACAGTGACCAGAGGGGAGAAAGGAGAGAATTTCAGGGGAAACAGGAGAAGAATTTATAGGAACAAGTATAAAGGACACATGGACAACAACTAAGGGGGGTGGAAATGGGAGTAAGGTGGGGAGCACTGGGGCGGGTGGGCTGGGATGGCAGTAAAAGACAGACAACTGCACTTGAACAATAATTAAATTTTAAAAATTATATTTAAAAAATGGGCAAAGGACCTGAATAGACACTTCTCCAAAGAGGACATACAGATGGCCAATAGACATATAAAAAGATGCTCAATGTCACTGATCATCATAGAAATGCAAATTAAAGCCACAGTGAGATATCTCACAATTGTCAGAATGGCTATGCTGAATAAATCAATGAACAAGTGCTAGTGAGGGTGTGGGGAAAGGGGAACCCTTTTACACTGTTGGTGGGAATGCAGACTGATGCAACCACTGAGAAAAGCAGCGTGGAGATACCTTAAAATATTAAAAATGAATCTGCCTTTCAGCCCAGCTACCTCACTTCTGGAAATATATCCAAAGGAACCCCAAAACACTAATTTAAAAGAACATAGGCACCCCTATGTTCATTGCAGTGTTATTTACAAGTGCCAAGATACGGAAGTAGCCCAAGTGTCCATCAGTAGGTGAATGGATAAAACAGCTATGGGACATTTATGCAATAGAATACTACTTGTCTATAAAAAAGAAGAAAAATTTACCCTTGCAACAATATGGATGGGCCTGCAGAACATTATACAAAGTAAATTAAGCCAGTCAGAGAAACACAAATGCCATATGATTTCACTTATATGTGGAATCCAATGAACAAAATGAACTAACAGTGAGAACAAAGACTCATAGATGGAGAACACGTGGCATCGGTAGGGCAGTTACGAGGTGGAGGGAAGGAGCAAAATGGAAAAAGGACTCATGGACATAGACAGCAGTGTGGTGATTGCTGGGAAGAAGGGAGTATAAGGGGACTAAATGGTAATAGAAGAAATTCAATTCAGATTAAATTAAAAAAATTACTTCTACATTAGAGTAATAACTCTAGAGTTATTCTCCATGACTCTAGAGTCATACCACATGAGTAGAGGTATTCTCCATACCCCTTAATTAAAAAATGTAACATTTCTTGGGTGCTTACCTATTATATTACTGAGGGCTAAAAGGTAATTAATTAATGAGAAATGTTATCCTAATTTGGAGATGATAACATTAAATCTTTAAAAAGTTTAGTAATTTGCTGAGAATTGAGAAAGTGGGGAACTGGAGATTTGAACACGGATCTAACTGACTTCAATTTTTTTTGTTCCTTACTCCAACCTGGCTCCTCAGAGCCTATCCACATGCATCATGACAATTTTATTCTATCAAGAGTTCAAATGCTCCTTTCTGTTTTGTGCCTATGTTAATCTTACTATTTTTTTAATGTGGAATGTAGAATGCTGCTTCTTTAGGTAGTATTTATATTTCTTCCCTGGGAGAAATTGTTTATCTCTTAGCAAGGATTGGCTTATATTGAATCTCTTCTCTTATGTTTGCTTTCTTGTATGTCCTCCTACTTTCTAACCCTCTTGGTACCAGTTCTGAATCCCTTGTACTTTCAAATATTTTTCTTATGGCCCATTAAAATATATTTATCTTCGGTCTAGAAATCCTTTAGATTTTAATTTATTAATTTAGCAAATTTGTATGTGGAAGTATGTGTTAGGGTCTCTGCTTGTTTAACCTACCCCACCATTCTTTTAACATTATTTCTGTAAATGATGACCTGTCAACTAATATGTGATTCCAGATTAACAGCCTGTTTGTTTAAGAATTCTAGGAACTAACTTCAGAAGAAGCACACTCTGACTTTCGGACATTCCTCTTCAGGGATATTTGCTGACCTTCAACCAGTTATCTGAACGGACTGTGTTGGCTTACCTGTAGTCCCCTCAACAGAGAACTGTCAACCCCCTTCCTTTCATTTCTTTTTTCTGTTTCTTTTTGTCTCTTCCTGTCTTCCTTTCCCCTTATAAAAATCTCGACCTGTGTCCAGTTGTTAAGATGGTCTTTGCAAGAGAGTCCACCATCTTCTTGAGCTGTCAGCTCTTGCATAAGCCTACCTTCCTTCCACCAGCTCTTGTCTCTCAATTACTGGTTTTCAAGGTGCAGGAAGCCAAACCTGGGTTTGGTATGGTATCACTTGTTAACTAAAGTACTCCTAAGCTTATACTTACCTCCTTAAGTAAGAACCACCAGCTTAAAGTTAGACATTTTACTTTCCTTTGATTGATTTTTTTTCATGATTTCAAAGTATTTTTCCTTGATCTTAATTGTAAAGTATAACACATTTTGATGTTCCTTATATTTTATAATAATGTATTGCCTCAAAAACACTGAGCTTGTTATTACACTATAAGAAATTTTATTACAAGTTCTCCACTCTTCACAAATTTGTAACATTACAGTATGTAAATATAGTATTTTAGGCAACTTTCTAAGATTTATAGTAGAGAATCTTTGTGATTTCAAAATACTTTTACTTGCCTGAGAAACAATTATTACTAACTTTATTTGGGTATAACTTTTATTTATTTTTTAAATGTTTTTTAAAGATTTAAAAAATTGATTTATTTTTAGTCAGTGGAGAAGGGAGGGAGAAAGAGGAGAGAAACTTCAGTGTGTGGTTGCCTATCATATACCCCCTTTGGGGGACCTGGACTGCAGTCCAGGCATGTGCCCCTCCCGGGAAATGAACCAGCAACCCTTTTGTTTTCAGACCAGAGCTCAATCCACTGAACCACACCAGCCAGGGCTGAATACAATGTTTAGAATGATTAGACAGAAAAGATATAGTATATTAATGATAAGGATGGTGCTCAAGGGGGAAAATGGTGTATGATCATTAGGTAAAGTTTACATTTATATTTTGTAATGGAGATTAAAAGATACAATAGGTTTTTAGCTGGTTAGTAGAAAAAACAGTTTGCAGTCTCTACAAACCCCCAAAATTATGACACATTTTTCTTGTTATGGTTTCTCTATTGCTGCATAACCGGCCACCAAAAAACAAAGAGTGTAAAACATCAACCATTGTATTATGTCTCCAGATTTTGTGGTTCAAGAATTCAATCAGGAGTCAGCTGGCAGAATTTCCTACTCCATGTAGCATCAGTCAAGTTAACTTGATTGTATTCACCCAGTGGGTAGATTGGTTTGGGGGTGTCTATGATGCTTTTTCACATATCTGACACATTGGCTGAAATAGATTGAAAGCTGGACTCAGCTTGGACAGTCAACTGCAGATCTCACAAAATGCCATTCTTGTACTTGCTAAGTAACTTCTTACTTGGAAGCTCGGGATTCCAGAGAACATGTTTTAAAATACTTGGGCAGAAGCTGCAAGACTTCTTTGTCTTAGTTTTATAAGCCCTAGAACAACCCTTATACAATGTTTTATTAGTTGAGCAAGTCACAAATTCAAGCTAAGTTTTAGGGAGACAGGGATTGGAATCTGCTTCTCCGTGGGAGTAGTATCAAAGTATATTTAGCTACGTTTAATTTAGCACATTCGTCTTTTGCTCTGTGCAATGTACCCCAAATTAGAGCATGGGTTAATTTTCAGCAACAGTTTATAGAGTTGGTAGAATTGTAGTTATTGAGATACAATATATAATAAGTTAAAAATAATAAATAAAAATCACCTGAGTGCTTACAGTTGACATCACTTAAATTGCCTGCATTACAGCCACAATCCAAATTCAAATAAACATAGATTAAATCAACCAAGATATGTCACCCTGAAAGATAACATGAAAATACTGACATTCACACCTCGGAAGGGAATGTTGCTTATAGCTTATGTTTTCCAAACTTCAAATTTCTCAACCCTGCTAGTGATATCATTTACATAGCCTATGCTTCTGTGCCAAATTACAAATCAATGGGCAGAACAGCCATTTTTAGGAATATGTGTCATTTTTAAAGAAGTGAAACAAAGGGCTATATAATAAAAAGTTCTTAACAGTTGATAAACATTGACCTCAAGGCAAATTTCCCCTGGGTACCTAAATTAAATCGTTTTATTCTTGTCTTTTTAATGAAGTTACTGAAGGGAACACATTTCAGGTTATTTCTCCAGATGTCATGGTTCCTGTTCATAACTTTTTCACATTTCTACTATTTGCTAAAGTGACACCTACTGCAAAAATTAAACCCAATTGACAGAAACCAAAATGAGATGAGTCCTCTTTGCTCTTTTTTAGTAGAACATTTGTTGGACCTTCATATGAGGTTAAAATGCATCAGGAAAATGAAATGGAAATGGCCCCACCTGTTTTGATAATGATTACATAATGGTTATGATTGTATTTAAATTTGCATAACTATATTAAGCTGGGTAAAATTGAAATAAAGCTGGAATACACTTAATTATATAAATTACTATCAGTTTCTATCATTACAAAGTACCAACAGCAGTATAATTTTGTCCTAAGCCTCTAAACACTCAAACAAAGAGCAAGACTACATCTATTCCTACAACCCTCAGTGGAGGTATTGAAATTACACATGCTTCAACTAATTTAAAGAGGGACTTTCATACTGAGATGCATTAAAAAGAGAACATTTAAATAATAAGCAATTTGCTTTGCCTGTAATTGAATTCCCCTTGCTGTTATTGCTAATTATTGACAATATTTGTGATTGACTAAGAAGCTTTTGCATTTAGAAACAAGATTATATTTCTACTGGATCTTAAATGACAGTGATTGTCTTTTCAGTGTCACAGAGTGTTACCATGGAAATGATTGTGATTTGAGAAATGTATCAGCAACATGCAAAAAATTGCTCTGCACAGAGAATTCCCTTCCCTTTACTGCTCTGGGCATTGTACAGTCTTGAATAGTAAGTACATAATAATGACTTCTCCCATTTATAGAATGTGTCTTTCTTTTACAAAGTACTACAGTATAGATAGAGGATGGTATATGCACCTCTAAAAGGAGTAGAAAAGCAAATTGAAATCAATGAAATGGAATTATTGTATATTTTAGGACAAATTTATAATTAAATTATAATATAAATTATTTTTTAAGCTTCATAACATTATGAGGAAATTTATAAATAGTGATCTCTGTAAGAACATATCTAATCAATATTGTGTTTCAAAGCACATTTTCTATTTCTGGGGCTATTCGTCTGTTTGTCTAGTGGAGCAAGCATCTTTGTCCAGACAATTAAAAGAGCCTCCCTACTTCCCATATGCTCTGTATAATTTGGCATAGACTTTTGAGACATTGTTGAGAAATCTACTCTATGGAGCATTTGGTGTAAGATGTATTTATTAGAAGACTAAAGCATACAAATCTTGCTTGGAAAAGAGAAGGAAGAAGGTAAATGAAATAGCTTAGGTCAAGTGAGAGAAGCAGAGATTACGTAGTCACAAATGTTTTGGTTTCTGACTTTCTGTTTTTTTGCTCTAACATCTAGAAGGTAGTGTTACTGAACAAGAGGTCCGAGGGAGGGGCAATACAATATTTGGCCCACCTAGGGATGCCAAATATTGTTACGCAACAGGGGCCCCTCCCAAAAACAAAATACTAAAATCTACTGGGCCTTTCTGTCCGCCGCCAATTGGAAAGACATCTCTTAATGCCAGAGATTTGTGAAAAGGAAACAAAATGTTTATTTAATGCGATTCAGGCCTAAAGCCACCACTAAAATAGCAAAGTCCTTTAGGGTATACACCTACACCTACACAGCACTCCCTTCTCCCACTGTTCCAACTCCGGGTACCATAAATCAGGAAAAGAGCACACGTCTGTATTGCAGGCCACTGGCACCGTCAGCTGTGTCACTGTGCAGGATCTCGAGTTAATCCAATCATGTGGCACCTTCTCACAGTCCACTGGCAAGAGTTCTTTGTACCCAGTTCCAGTCAAAGTCTCTCCTGCTTTCCAGGCCATGCAGCCAAAGGAGGCACCCCAAAGTTGCGTGGGCCTCTTCTACCAAAGCTACAGGAGTCCGCACTCCACCAAAAGCATGTGGCTTTCTTCTTCACCTGGCTGCAGGGATCTTCATTCTGGCAAAGCTGTGTGGTTTTCCCTTTCACCTGGGCAGTTACCCCCTCATGTCCTGGAGCCTATCTTTTCCAAGCTCCCACACAGGCACTCCTCACTCCAGAGCTCAGACCCCAGTTTCCATCCTGAATTCCAAGCCCTTCTCACTCAGGAGTACAGAACTTAGTTACATCCTGCTGAGTCCCAGTCTTTCTCACTCAGGAGAGCAGCCCTTAGTTACATTCTGAGTCTCCCCACAACCTTCTCCCTGGCTCCAAACTTGGCCACTGCTATTTAACATATCTATGAAACCAGTTAAAGGTTATAGATATGTTAAATAACCATTCCAGAGGTTAGCTCCAAAACTGTTGCTATGCAAAACAGCTCTCAATGGCCTGGCTCCATTCATTCCTTCCCCCTTGGGGGGGGTGAGGACATCTTATATGTCTCTCCAATATTCCTATACACTTTGAATTCTGGACACCTTTCTAAATCTTTTTTTGCCCCCCCCCCCCCGGCTGCACCCTGTATCAGTAGGACTGTCCTGCTCTTTTAAATTGAATTTTATAAGTGGATTAAAAAATGTTGCAATTATAGAAGCTTTAACTCAAACTGAAGCTGATACAAGTAATGGAATAGCAAGCAATGTACAGACAAAGAAAATGCAGAATTAAGTATAAAATAGTGGTGGGTGGGGGCCAAAGAAATTCCTCTGCATGAAATTTAAGTCTGAGACTCTGAAGTGTGCAGCATAATGAGACAGCTCATTATAGCCTGTGGCTCTTACAACCCAAACCTCATAGCTGATTGGAAGGCTCCAATTCCATGTTGCCAGGCTGGAAGAAAATATGGGCAAGGGCTTCTAAATGCAAAATTCCTCAGGTAAGCCCTTTTGTACTCAGTCAGTTTCTGTGCCAAAGTCAAAAATGTTCACCTACCGGGTGTTTTTAAGTAGTACTTTTGCTTTTGTGCATGGCACTATCCTGTGTACTGCCAACCAACCCCAATCAACAACCACCAGGAAAGAAACAGGGTGATCTCTTCTCGTATGAGTCAGGGCTAGAGTTGCTATTCAGCTCATTTTCCCAGTAAACTTTGGGAGGGAAGATTAATGTGGATACTGGTCCGCAGTATCCGTGTCATTATGGATTAAATGAGACATTCACAGGTGGAGAAAAAGGGCGGCATGGCTTTTCTTTCAAGGGGAGCAAAAGCCTAGGTAGTTGCCAGGACTGACCTTAACTGGGCTTCTGAGCACCAAACATGATGGTCCTCATTTACTATGCACAGGTTTGCTTTAGGTGGTTACCTTTTACAGAAAACAAAGGAAAGGATGCTGGTAATCACATCACAGAAAAGAGATATTTGCAAATGAAAAAGCAAGAGTGGTTGAACTGGTTACACTGGTCCTTGAAAGGTTTAGCATGGTTTTTAAGAAGTTACTTTGCAGTAAATGTTTGCCACAAATTCTGGTGAGGGAGCTTTTAGCAAAAAGCAAAACTCAAAGAGGCCTAAGTAGATAGCAGACCTGATCCCCCATGGGAGAACCTATCCATGGGCATGGGTCCTGTGCATCTTCCAGTGGGAGCTGGGCCCACGCCACGCAGAACAGTCTCCTACAGAAGATACTATATTGCAGGTTTGTAATATTGCATGATTCCAAGGGTGACATCAATTACTCTTCAGCTGCAGCCCTGGCATTTGTCCTAGTTGTTTCCAGCCCTATAAAGAGCAACAGTTAAATAGTTATGATACAGGGTGCAGCCAGGGGGGCCCCCAAAAAAGATTTGGAAAGGTGTCCAGAATTCAAAGTGTATAGAAATATTGGAGAGACATATAAGATGTCCTCACCGCCCCCCCCCCCCCAGGGGGAAGGGATGAATGGAGCCAGGCCATTGAGAGCTATTTTGCATAGCAACAGTTTTGGAGCTAACCTCTGGAGGAATGGTTACTTAACATATCTATAACTTTAACTGGTTTCATAGATATGTTAAATAGCAGTGGCCAAGTTTGGAGCCAGGGAGGAGGATGGAACTAGGGGGCTGCACTACTAAAGGCCAGGAAGAAGGGAGAAGGGAGAAGGAACTAGCAGGGACTCACGATGGAACTGGGAGGACTCAAGATGGGAACTTGGGAGGACTCAAGAATGTAACTAAGGGCTGCTCTCCTGAGTGAGTGGACTGGGACTCAGGAGAATGTAACTAGGGTTGGCGCTCCTGAGAAAGGAGAAGGTAGTGGATGGGGACTGAAGATGGAACTAGCAGAGACTCAGAATGTAACTAGGGGCTGCGCTCCTGAGTGAGAAGGCCTGTGTGAGAGCTTGAAAAAGACTGGCTCCAGGACATGAAGGGCCCCCGCTTGGCCAGATGGGAGGGAGCCACGCAGTTTCAGCAGAGTGAGGACCCCCTCTTGGTGAGGTGAAAGAGGGAACCACGTGGTTTTGGCAGGGTGTGGATCCCCTCTTTCCCAGGTGAAAGGGAAAAACCACGCAGCTTTGCCAGAATGGAGATCCCTGCAGCCAGGTGAAGAAGAAAGCCACATGCTTTTGGTGGAGTGCGGACTCCTGCAGCTTTGGTAGAAGAGGCCCACGCGGCTTTGGGGTGCCCCCTTTGGCTGCGGGGCCTGAAAAAGCAAGAGAGACTTTGACTGGAACTGGGTACAAAGGACTCTTGCCAGTGGACCATGAGAGGGTACCACAGTACTTTGGATTAACTCGAGATCCTGCACAGTGACACAGCTGACAGTGCCAGCGGCCTGCAACACCGACGTGTGCTCTTTTCCTGATTTACGGTACCCGGAGTTGGGACAGTGGGAGAAGGGAGCGATGTGTGGGTGTAGGTGTATACATAAAGGACTTTGATATTTTAGTGGTGGCATTAGGCCTGAATAGCATTCAATAAACATTTTGTTTCCTTTTCACAAATCTCTGGCATTGAGAGATGTCTTTCCAATTGGCGGCGGACAGAAGGGCCCAGTAGATTTTAGTATTCTGGTTTTAGGAGGGGCCCCTGTTGTATAGCAGTTTTGGGCATCCCTAGGTGGGCCAAATATTGTATTGCCCCTCCCTCGGACCACCACCTGTTGTTCGGTAACAGTTACAGAAACCCAATTCAGAGAGTATTTATGAAAAAGCTAGATTAAGGACAAAAACTAAAAACTGTACTTGAACAATTAAAAAATAACACAAAACAAAACAAAAAAAGAACAAAAACTATTTGCACATTGGAAAATGTCAAAAAGCAGGTAGAAGTGTTGCGGGAAGAAACTCACACTGAGAGGAGATAGTGGAAACACGAGAAGTTTATTACGTGCACGGGCCCAGAGGAGTCAGTCTCCAAATTCTGAGCCCCGAACAAAGGATTCTTGGGGTTTATATAGTCTACGGGGTCTTCCTATCAATGTAGCAAGGTGGGATACAGAATCCGAATGTGGAAGTTAGTTGTAGCTATAAGGCTCCCTATACCCTCCTGGCAGAAGCAGAGTGCAAAGACTAAATGCAGAAATTAGTTCTAACTATGGAGGTGGCGGTGGCGGGGGCTAATCCTAGCCCTTGTGAATATCCTGCTGTTTGCTTTCTCCAACGGCCCTATTGCTCTTCCCAGGGTGCTTGGGGTTTTGGTAAACAAAGGTTCTTCAAAGCTTCCTGCAACAGAAGCAGAAGACAGTTTGAATTTTTAAAATTGCAACTAGAAGGAATAGGATTATGGCTTCCTGAATTCATGGTCACAGTGCTGACCAAACACCATGGCTGTATATAGCAAAAGTAGCATTGACAAAACTGCAGTCTTCTCTGCTAAAGTTTCAGGGGTCAAAGAGAAGGACACCGGAAGCCTCTGGAAATTAAAGTGAAATTATGACAACGTGAGACCTGAAGAAGAAATGAGATCTAAATTCAATGCATAAACAGCTCCTATTTCATGGCTTGATACAGGGTGCAGCCAAGGGGGGGTACAAAAAAAGATTTGGAATGGTGTCCAGAATTCAAAGTGTATAGGAGTAATGGAGAGACATATAAGATGTCCTCACCCCTTTCCCCCACAGGTATGAGTTGGGGGAAGGGACAAATAGAGCCAGGGCCATTGAGAGCTGTTTTGCATAGCAACAGTTTTGCAGCTAACCTCTGGAATGATTATTTAAGAAATCTATAACCTTTAACTGGTTTCATAGATATGTTAAATAGCTGTGGCCAAGTTTTGAGCCAGGTAGAAGGGGGAGCAACGCAGTTTCAGCAAAATAAGGGTCCCCTCTTGGCCAGATTAAAGAGATAGCCACGCAGTTTCAGAAAGGTGAAAGTGAAAACCACGCAGCTTTGCCAGAATGGAGATCCCTGCAGCCAGGTGAAGAAGAAAGCCACATGCTTTTGGTGGAGTGTGGACCCCTGCAGCTTTGGTAGAAGAGGCCCTCGCGGCTTTAGGATGCCCCTTTGGCCGCGGGGCCTGAAAAGCAACAGAGACTTTGACTGGAACTGGGTACAAAGGACTCTTGCCAGTGGACCATGAGAGGGTACCACAGTACTTTGGATTAACTCGAGATCCTGCACAGTGACACAGCTGACGGTGCCAGTGGCCTGCAATACAGACGTGTGCTCTTTTCCTGATTTACGGTACCCGGAGTTGGGACAGTGGGAGAAGGGAGCACTGTGTGGGTGTAGGTGTATACCCTAAAGGACTTTGCTATTTTAGTGGAGGCACTAGGCCTGAATAGCATTAAATAAACATTTTGTTTCCTTTTCACAAATCTCTGGCATTGAGAGATGTCTTACCAATTGGCAGCAGACAGAAGAGCCCAGTAAATATCAGCATTCTGTCCTTTGGATGGGGCCCCTGTCCTGTAGCAGGTTTTGGCATCCCTAGGTGGGCCAAATATTGCCCCCCCCCCCTCTTGTTCGGTAACAGGCTGACAGTTAAACTGCATGTGAGTGAGGAAGCCCTGTGAGAAACATGAAAAGATCAGAGGATCAGAAAACATTTGATTATTGAAAGATAGTGTTACCGAACAACAAGAGGTCCGAGGGAGGGGCAATACAATATTTGACCCACCTAGGGATGCCCAAAACTGCTATACAACAGGGGCCCCTCCCAAAAAAACAAAATACTAAAATCTACTGGGCCCTTCTGTCTGCCGCCAATTGGAAAGACATCTCTCAATGCCAGAGATTTGTGAAAAGGAAACAAAATGTTTATTTAATGCTATTCAGGCCTAATGCCACCACTAAAATATCAAAGTCCTTTGGGTTGTACACCAACACCCACACAGTGCTCCCTTCTCCCACTGTCCCAACTCCGGGTACCGTAAATCAGGAACAGAGCACACGTCTGTATTGCAGGCCACTGGCACCGTCAGCTGTGTCACTGTGCAGGATCTCGAGTTAATCCAAAGTACTGTGGTACCCTCTCATGGTCCACTGGCAAGAGTCCTTTGTACCCAGTTCCAGTCAAAGTCTCAGTTGCTTTTCAGGCCCCGCGGCCAAAGGGGCATCCTAAAGCCGCGTGGGCCTCTTCTACCAAAGCTGCAGGGGTCCGCACTCCACCAAAAGCATGTGGCTTTCTTCTTCACCTGGCTGCAGGGATCTCCATTCTGTCCCGGAGCCAGTCTTTTCCAAGCTCCCACACACCGGCCCTTCCACTCAGGGGCGCAGCCCTTAGCTACATCCTGAGTCCAAGCCCTTCTCACTCAGGAGAGCAGCCCCTAGTTCCCATCTTGAGTCCCTGCCACAACCTTCTCTTTGGCTCCAAACTTGGCCACTCCTATTTAACATATCTATGAAACCAGTTAAAGGTTATAGATATGTTAAATAACCATTCCAGAGGTTAGCTGCAAAACTGTTGCTATGCAAAACAACTCTCAATGGCCTGACTCCATTCGTTTCTTCCCCCTGGGGGGAGGTGTGAGGACATCTTATATGTCTCTCTAATATTCTTATACACTTTGAATTCTGGACACCATTCCAAATCTTTTTTTGGGGGGCCCCCCCTGGCTGCACCCTGTATCAATTCCCTCCTTATGGATTTACACCCACTTTATAATCATATAAAGGAAAATGGACGAAGGTCTTATCTTCTTGTAGCTGCTTCGAGCTGGAAATGGATGCTGTCCTACTCCTGGGTCAGGGGTGCCCTGAAAGGGGGGGTGCAGCATGGAGGGAGTCCTTCCTGTAAGGGGAAAGACCTTACAGGGACCTGGTCAGTTGGCTGTCACCTGGACGTTGCAGGCTTGGTGTCCAAAGGCTGGCATTATCGGACTGTTGGCATTCTGGTCAGGTCATATTCTGGAGGTGACAGATTAGGCAAGAAATTGGAAGCACAATTAAATTATAATCATTAATTGACAAAGGCAGACACTTCAGTAACGAATGGCTTATCTAGTGGAAGGTGTACAAGGCATGTTACACTTATCTAAAAACTCTTGTGCTCCACTATACTTCACTCAGGCTGAGGGGAATACATTAAGATTTCCCTCCTTTCAGATATCTGGGCCCTTTCTGTCCAAGCCATCAAGACAGAAAAGGGAAAATCAGTTTCAAGTGAAGGCCACAGACTGCCCCAGCCCTTCAACCAACCCAACTACTTAGTTCAGCCAAACCGTTGAGTCTCGGGGGGTGATGACGAAGATGGGCTCCTTAAGTGAGGCCTATATTGCAACCAATCACTCATAGGCATAGGCAGGTCATAGGCATACTCTCTATGAAAACAGAAGAACATACAGATTAATTCACACAACAATCCCCAAAACAGTCTTTATGCCTGTGAGTGTCTTTTGGGAAGACATTCCATTGCAAGATCCTTTGCACCTGTAAATTGTACATTTTTGGTAACATCACAAACCTGGTTTCAACTTTCAAATGAAAACAAATTTTTAAGACAATTAGCTGCACTATTCTGATGTCCAATACTGAGCATTGTAATTTTCCTTGAATTACAATTTTTCTCCTTAAGATCACCCTCACTATTATTACAGGGACTACTTTGGGTCCCGCTTTTGATTTTGACTGTTTGCATAAACACACCAAGAGCAGCCTGGATCACTGATGATCCCTAAGTCTACTTTGCTGGAACTGACACAGGGAACCCTCAGATTGACTTCCCAGTCCGCCCCTCAGGGCACAAAAGCAGAGCCACACACCTGCCATCTGGCTTTGCCTGAACCAGTTGTTTCACTCAAGTCCTTGAGCCTCCATTGTGCCTACAGGTTCCTTTTTAGCCATCTTTCAGGAAAGCAACCTTCATTCCTCCCCTGGAAATACTGGCACGAACTGCACAACCAACTAAAGTACCAGGCTTTTCTTGTGGGCTTTCGCTAGCTTCACAGGTCAATCCCAGTTCCTCAGGGCTTTCTGGTAACGACCAGAACTCATACATGCCTCCTTCAGGCGTGACATTCCAGCCAAAGTCCTGGTTAACAAAACCACTATTAAAGACTGGTCTTATTGGTTTTATGCAAAGAAACCTTATGTCATCACTTATTCCTTTAGAATGCCAAATTCTGGAGATCAGGTAGGGAGAAAAATATAAATCGTAATGGAAAATCCTTTTCCTTGTTCACTTTCCTACAGAGTATGAAGTTTTAACCTTTCTTGGAATCTTCAATTTCCTTTTCAGAGCAGATACAGAGCAAAATCCAAAACAGAGTTCCAAAACAATACAGGTAGAGACATTCTCTTGCACCAATGCGTCCACTGGTGCCTTGCAGAGATATGCTCTTTCAGGCCCAGTCTCATAGCAGAGATATGCTGCTTTGCCTCAGGATGAAACACTTATCAGCCCCAAATGACCCTTCCTGGGTCCCGGGTGGCAAAGGCACTCTCCCCAACCGGCTACAGTGACCACTAGGTCCTTACCATACAGGTACACCGGGTTTCTGATCAGAAGCAGAACCAATGGCAGAGACATGCTGCTTTGCCTTAGGCTGATACACTCATCAGCCCTAATTGACCCTTCCTGGGTCCCAGGTGGCAAAAGCATTCTCCCCAACCAGCTACAGACGACCTTTACTAGGTCTTCAGGTGACCTTAAACAGGTCTTCAGGTACAGAGACATGCTCCTTCAGGCCCGGTCTCTTGGCGGAGACATGCTGCTTTGCCTTGGGATGAAACACTCGTCATCCCCAAATGACCCTTCCTAGGTACCGGGTGGCAAAGGCATTCTCCCCAACCGGCTACAGTGACCTTCGCTAGGTCTTACAATACAGGTTTCTGATCAGAAACAGAAGCACATGTGAGAAATTTGTTTTCCCCATGAAACCAGAAAATAAGTAGTTGAGGTTTCCTTTATTCCAGGTTTAAAACTTTTATATCCTTTATACATATTTCTACTCATCTAGATTTAACCATCATTCTCTTTTAATCTTGGTCCCTTTCCCACACTGGGAAGGACTATACTTAAGCTCAGTACTTAAACTCAGTATGTGGCAGCCAAAAGTCCCTAGCACTACAGGTACCTTCCACTAAAAGTCCCTAGGTTCCACAGAGACATTTTGCACCTTTCTGAAACTTAGACCTTGCAAATACCCTATAAATCAGATGGTCACTCTTAGACCTCAGCTCATGACCTTCAAAACCAGAGCCATTACTATCAGAACCAGTTACACAGAGAACCTGACTGCTGCAGTGCCCACACAGCAGCAGCATACAGCCCATAAATCAAAAGAGAAGCCTTATCCAGTTCCAAGATGGCGGCACCCATGCACGTGGGGTCATCCAACATGGCAGCACCCATGCATACTCTGTCCTCCAAGGTGGGGCACTCACGTGGCTCATCCATTTTACCCAAAATGGCAGCACCCCGACTCTGTTTCCACCCACCTGGGAAGGTTCCAGGACTCCGGTTTCAGGAGTCCCGGAAGCCCCCAAGGCCCCTTTCACCCACAGGCGTGGGAGCACCACAGAACTGCCCTCCACCCACTGGGGGTGGTGCACTGAGGCTGCAGTCACCAATGCAGGTGGAGAGCAGGCTCCACCCACCTGTGAAGGTGGGGACCCTGAAACTCCCCTTTCCGAGGAAGACTCTCGCAACCCCTGTTGCGCAGAGCCCAGTTGCAGAGGCTGTGAGTCTGTGGTGGAGACTTCTCCCACTTGCAGGGCAGGAGAAGTCGCAGTGGGCCTCACCTCCCCAGAAGGAGTTCCAGCTCTCTGGGGTCCCCCATTCCCTGGGTTCAGAGCTTTAATTAAGTTTCTTTCCTCATCATCTCTCTCCTCCTGTGATCTACTATCAGGGAGGGGTTCTGAGACCCTTTTCTCCTTCTGGACCATTACACGCTTCTCTGTAGAACTACTTATACAGTTCCTGGAGCCAATCTTCTCCAAGCTCCCACGAAGGCACCGTAACTTGGGGGACCTGCTCCTACTTACATCTTGGGGGAAGTGACTTCATCCCCCTAGCTCCAAGCCTGGCCACAGCCATTTAACATATCCAAGTGACCTGCCAAAGGTTATAGATATGTTAAATGACCATGCCATGGATTAGCTGTAAGGCTGTGGCTGTAGGAAACAGCCCTGCATGTTCCTGCTCCATGTGTCCCTTCTCCGCCACTCACACCTGTGGGGGGAAGGGGTGAGGACATCTTATATGTCTCTCCAATATTTCTATATACTTTGAGTTCTGGACACCATTCCAAATCTTTTTTTGGGGGGCCCCCTTGACTGCACCCTACATCAAAACCACAGAGAGGATTTATTTATTTCTGCCCATATTAGTGGTTGACTACCAAATTTTCAGACCCAAGAAAGAGTACAGGGGCCTCAGGAAAATATGGCAGCAGTCAGAAGCCATAGCAATAGTGTCGAAGTATCAGTAGCTATGTACAGCAGAAGATACCCTCTAGCAGTTTGAGTCAGGCAAGTCCACTGTACTAAATTTTTTTTTGTTAAAAATCATCAGAAGAATACAACAGAATACAGAGTTGCTGAAATATTACTTATAATGTTTAATATTCAATCAAATGTTATAAGAAGTGGAAAAAGATCTACAATCAGGAAATATGCAGTGAGTAGAAATTTAAGAAGGCCTGGATATTGGATGTAGCAAAGATTTCAAAGTATCTTCCATAAATATGTTAAAAATTTTGATGGAAAATATGCCAGCAATGAGTGAGCAACAAGAATCAGCAAAGATCAAAGAGTAAATTTCAATTGTGAATTTAGGGCAAGAATTCAATATACTAGCTAATGAAATCTACTTAGCTAATTAAATAATACATCCTGATCAAACAGAGATTATCACGCATGCAAAGTTGATTTAATTTTAGGAAAACTAACATTCTACTTTACTACATAAGTGGAATAAAGGAGAACTATGATATGACTATCTCAATAAAAGTAAAATAATATTTGATTAATTTTAAATTAATCTAGAAATAAAAGAGAAGTTCCTTAATTTGCCTAAAACTTATTGCCAAAATAATTAATCAAGAGACTTTAGTATATTCTTATTTTAAATAAGAAATAAGAACATGATGTTTGCCTACATTAATTCTCTTAAAGATAGAATTGCAAATATGGTGAATGCTGTGAGGCCAGAAGAACACAACTGTAATGTTTGGAGGGGATAAATCTGTCATTTTTCAGATGCTGTAATTGTTTAATAGATAATCTAACAGATACAAACAGAATATTAATATTTCAGTAAGTTTATTAAGTATAAAAAAATAATAGCTTCTACCCAGAAAATACAATAGTACCAATAGTACCAGAGTAAAATAAAACACCATTTGTGATAGAAAACACAGCCAAAAAGTTTTCTAAGAATTAAATATGAATGCACAAACCACACATAAAATATAAATTTTAAATTTATTAATGACCTTAAAGGAAGATTATAATGAAAAAATAACAATAAATATGAAAGTTGTTAAAGTAGTTCACCTGAATTATTAGAGGCACCCAACAAAAATAATTCAAAAATTTTGGGCTTAATAAAGGCCCACTTGAGCTAGGCTTTTTTTTTTTTTTTGGAAAGAATAAAGAGAGTAGGACTTTTCTTACCTTATCTTAAGAAATAGTACAAAGTCATTGCCATAAATATTAGTATTTTGTTGGCATAAAATCAGATGAACTTGGTATTACAGAATATAGACTTCAAACAGAACTGCATGTATCTAAGAAGTGGACATATAGTTACGTTATGAAGTAATGAAGGAAAGGTAACTTATTTAATAGATGATATCTTGAAAACTTTATTACCCTGAAAATTAAAGTTAACCCTATTTTATCATATACGGAGGGGGACATCATATGGATTAAAGTAAAACAGTAAAGCTAACTGAAGAAAATATTGAGAAATATTTTTATGGTATAGGTTTAAAAACTTTTTAAATAAAATATAAAAAGTTCAAACTAGGTTTTAGAATTATAAATTTTACTACATCCCAATTAAGATATTTTGTTTCATTAATTTTATAGTTGAATGACATACTATGACAAAATATTAGTATGTATAAAGCAGGTCATTAACTAGAATATATAGGGAATGCTGGCAAGACAAAAATACAGTAACTAGAATACCAGTAGAGCATGAAGGGGAATGTGAATAAACATATGAATCCATAGAGGAGGGTACTGAAAAGCTAATAACTATATGAAGACATGCTCAAACTCACTCATGATCAGAGAAATGCAGATTAAACCATCACTAATGTCTATTGGAGTCACCAAAATTAGAAAGAGAGTTCCTAGAATTTATTTCCAAGCATTTAGAGAGAAAGGAATTCATTATCCCTCTTTGTGACTGTAAATAATACCCACATGCTTCTAGGTCATGTGGCAGTGTTTAGTGAAATGGAGAGTGTCTCTTCCTTATTGCCTGACAATATCCTGTGCATACTTTGTACATATATACACATAATTATGGTATTTTATAACTTTTATATTTATATCTATTATTATCCAAAAAAATCTCTAAATGGATAAATATGATTACATTTATCTTTGTATTGTTCCTGAGGTTTAGAAGTTAGGAACTAGAGATATCTACCACTAAAGTTCCTAACTCCTAAACCTAGTATATATTAGTGAAATGTGGAATAATATGCAACAGTCAAAAGCAAAAGCTTAAGTTACTGTAATTTGGACAGGGCTTAGAAATAGAGTGTTTAATGAAAATGGTACAAAAAAGAATTAATTAGGAAGAGACTATAGAAAAGAGAATAAATTAAAAACAAGTAACAGCAACACTGCATGGTATATAGATACAAAGTATTCATTTATTTTAAGTATATTTTATTAATTATGCCATTATAATTTTCCCAAATTTGTACCCTCTATTCCCCCTCTACCCTATGCCCCCCAACCCTACAGCATTACCCCCCTTAGTTCATGCCCATGGGTTGTACAAAATAGTATAAATTCTTTGACTTCTTTATTTCCTATACTATTCTTAACCTCTCCCCACCTATTTTATGCCTACCAACTATGCTTCTTATTCTCTGTATCTTCCCTTCCCCCAGTCTTCCCATCATCCTCCCCATTGAAAACCTTCCATGTGATCTCCATTTCTCTGATTCTGTTCCTGTTGTAGTTGTTTGCTTAGTTTTTCTTTTCTTTTTTTTTTTAGGTTCAGTTGTTGATAGTTGTGAATTTGGTGTCATTTTAATGTTCATAGTTTTGATCTTCTATTTCTTAGATAAGTCCCTTTAACATTTCATATAATAAGGGCTTGATAATGATGAACTCCTTTAACTTGATCTGGAAGCACTTTACCTACCCTTCCATTCTACATAAAAGCTTTGCTGGATATAGTAATCTTGGATGTAGTATTTAAAGAAATAACTCAAATGTAGACCACTCTGCCTGGTTTTAAGAATTGTATCTCTACCCCTTGTGGCTAAGGGCAAGGGATGACCTTTGGAATGCCAGCCACAGGAGACAAAGCCTGTCTCTGGTAGCAAATGCTGCCTCAGTTTCCTCTCCCTGCCCCCAAAGCTTGGTCGAAAGTCAATGAAGGGTAAGACCCCTCACAGCTGAGGGCAACCTAAGCCAGACTCCATCACTTGGGAGGCCTTCATGGAAGGACTCGGGGGGCTGCAACAAAGAGCAATGGACTCTTGCCCCCCAGCTTTGACATAGCCCAAGTCCCCATATCCTCCGGGAGAAGCACTTCCTGGCTCTAATCCTCTTAAGCCTGAATACCTGATGGGGAGAGGTTCAGCTCCTTGCCTGGCCAGAGCATGCCCTGGGGGAAAATCTGGCACCACAAAGACTTCCTGATAAACCTGTGAAATCTGCCCTGCTAAGAGTGCTTTCATTCATATGTTAAGGGTTCAAGCAGGAAACCCTAAAATTCTGTTCCTGACAGACTCTGAAGCCCTCAGATTTCTTTGAAATGTTGTCTACTATTTGATTCTTGCCGCCCTGTATTTCTGTGTATTAGAACCCAATAAAAGGCTATAGAGCAGGGGGCTGGAGGCCTTTTTCTCCTGGGAGAAACTGGCCCCTGCTGGCCTTTTTCCCCTGAGAAACTGACCACAGCTCACTTCTTCCCAAATAGATCATATCATGTCTCCCTCATATTCATTCTCATCCATGGCACTTGGGAGGACTTGCGAGAAAGTTGCTCCCACACTCAAATATATTAGATTGATTTTTACCAAGGAAGGGGAAATGGGATGAACATTGGAAGTAGAATTTAAAAAAGAAGGCATGTACCAACTACCAAATGGTGCAAGCAAGTACTATCACATGAGAGTATGGTTATCCAAATATATACATTTATAAAATTTGAAAACATCATAATCAATACAAATGATGATATTTCTGAATTTCACAAAATTGTTGTCATATAAATGCTAACTTGTGCATTTCCCTTAATTTTCATTAGTTTAGTCTTCATATGTTCCTCTAATTTGTGACTAAAATCAACCAGTTCTGTGAGCATCCTGATCACCAGTGTTTTGAATTGTACATCTGAAAGTTTGGCTATTTCTTCATCGCTTAGATTTATCAGCTCTGGGGCTCTGAGTTGTTCTTGAGCCATGTTTTGATCTGTTCCTGCCTGTTATGTAAGAGGAGCGGAGCCTTAAGTGTTCATCAGGGCGGGGCCTTCCAGGTTGTTGGTTTGTGATGCTGTATGTGGGGGCAGGGTCAGAGAGGGACAATAGCGGTCCCCTCTGCCCCTTCCCGCCCCTGGAAACTGCGTGGTCCATCTCACTGCTTGTTCCTTCACCAGTTATCTGAGCGCGAATGTGTGACCGCGGTCAGCCCTCAGTTGGTCCACCCACTACTCCACACCTGGGATATGCCCATGGCTGCTGGTGCACCTGGTTGTGCACCCATGTCAGTCCGGTGGATCTTTGGATCTTTCCTGCCTGACCCCGCTCTGCTGCTGGCTCTGCACCTCTTACCAGTTTGGCTGAAGGGTTCAGTATTGTTAGACTTCCAGGTAGTTCAATTTTCTGTGATTTGACTGCATTTTTATTGCTAAAACTTTGTTGTTTTTAAACTTGGTTGTGCAAGAAGGCACAGATTTCTCAAAAGAGACCTTGCAGGCAAGAAGGGGCTGGAAAGAAGTATTCCAAGTCGTGAAATCTAAAGACCTACATCCAAGATTGATCTATCCAGCAATGCTTTCATTTAGAATGGAAGGGCAGGTAAAGTGCTTCTCAGATAAGATCAAATTCAAGGAGTTCATCATCACCAAGCCCTTACTATATGAAATGTTAAAGGGACTTACCTAAGAAAAAGAAGATAAAACTTCTTTGGGACTCTCTGAGCTTCCTGGATTTCCTGGAAGTCTATTTCCTTTGCCAGATTGGGGAAATTGTCCTTTATCATTTGTTCAGATAAGTTTTCCACTGGTGGCTGTGCCTTTCCCTCTTCTGGTACCCCTATAATTCGGATGTTGGAGCATTTAAAGATGTCCTGGAGGTTCCAAAGACTCTCCTCATTTTTTTGAATTCTTGCTTCTTGACTCTTTTCTGTTTGGCCATTATTTGCTTTCTTCTGGTCCACTCCATTGATTTGAGTCCCAGTTTCCTTTTCATTGCTATTGGTATTCTGTGCAATTCCATTCATTTCAATTAGTTTCGCCTTCATATATTTGTCTAATTTGTGGCTATAATCAACCAGTTCTGTGAGGATCCTGATCACCAGTGTTTTAAACTGTGCATCTGAGAGTTTTGCTATTTCTTCATCGCCTAGATTTATAGGCTCTGGGGCTTTGAGATCTTCTTGAGCCATTTTTGATCTGTTCGCACCCTTTAAGTACACACCAAGGCACATCATAATTATATTAGCCAAGATTAAAATGAAGGAGAGAATCCTAGAAGCAGCAAGAACTAAGGGGACAGTCATCTACAAAGGAGTCCCCATCAGACTGTCAGCTGGTTTCTCAAAAGAGACCTTACAGGCAAGAAGGGGCTGGAAAGAGGTATTCCAAGTCATGAAATCCAAAGACCTACAACCAAGATTGCTCTATCCAGCAAAACTTTCATTTAGAATGGAAGGACAGATAAAGTGCTTCTCAGATAAGATCCAATTCAAGGAGTTCATCATCACCAAGCCCTTATTATATGAAATGTTAAAGGGACTTATCTAAGAAAAAGAAGTTAAAAAACATGAACAGTGAAAGGACAACAAACTCACAGTTATTAACAACCACACCTAAAACGAAAGCAAACTAAAAGGACAGCTAGATCAGGAGTGGAAACATAGAAATGAAGATCTCAAGGAGGGTTAGCAACAGGGGAGTGGGAGGAGGAGAAGGGGGGAGAAGGTACAGAAAATAAGTAGCATAGACAGTAGATAGAAAATAGAAGGGGGGGGCAAGAATAGCATGGGAAATATAGAATCTAAAGGACTTGAGACACATGGTCATAAACTAAAGGGGGGGTAATGGTTGTGATGGGGGGTAGGGTGGAGGGGAATGAAAGGGGGAATAGAACACCTGTAACAGCATAATCAATAAAATATGTTAAAAAATAAAATACACTTTAAAAACAAAAAAATAATAAATGCTAACGTTAGGAGAAAATCATCATCTGATGGATGTTTGGTGTTATTCTGAGCATTCATAAAAATGATCATATTCTTAAAAATGACCAAAATTGTTTTGGCAAAAGATTTTTTGAGTATATCACTGTATGCACCTGGTCTGCATTATCTCTTCTCATTACCATCTCTATTTTGAATAATATAGATACATTTAGTTAGTGTGGATATAGTTTAGATTTAGTTAGTGTTTTGATTCTTAGTATTTCTACTAAGTAGTAAGCCCTGTTTATGGTTTAAGGGGCATTTGTAAAGAAAGGCATAAAGGGAGATTTTTGAGGTTAGAAAGTTCTATTAGGTTAGTCTCTGGAGAGGAGAAAGCAACATTTTTGTTTTATAAGGGATATAGTAAGCAATTGGCTTTAATAGTACAAGTTGCACATTAAAAAGCAGGAGACAATTAAGTATTGGGTGTTATATTTATGCAAAGCAATTTCTAAGGTGGTCCTTACACTATTTTGTAAGAGCTATTGCATATTTCAAATTTGCCTTTATTCAATTTCCTTCACTTTTAGTGGCTGAATATAACATTAATGAAAGAGAGAGAAAATGAGACTGGAACTTACAAACCTATAAATAAAACCTTAATGTTCATTCTCTCTGAAGCTGCACTCATGGGAAAAGATGCACAACTCATTACAGAAACCTTAACCAGGAACTTTTACATTTTCTGGAATGGGCAAAATTCATATATCCATCTTTACTTTACTTTTTTCTTATTAGTAAAATAATCTATGTTCTAAATATATTACAGAACAGGCAGAATATAAAAAAACAATAAAATGACCCATTTTTCTACAACCCAGAAAAAATATGAAGTAGAAACTTGTGCAAAGCTAACAGCAATCTGAATGATTGTCGTCTGCTTTTCTGACATTTTAAACACTTTCTTACATCTCAATAATATGCTGAAAATGCCCTGTTAGATGAAAATTTCTTAAATTATTTAGCAAGGTCCTATAGATTTATTAAAATTGTATAACTTTGCAATTATCAGTTACATAGTAATAAACATTCAAGCACATAGTTTGTTTTGCTCATTAGTCTTTGGTAATTTATTTCAGTTATACTTTTTGTCAAGAGTATATCACTAAATTTTGATTTTTTTCCTCTTCTGAGAGTCAATGTTTTTATTGTGGTTGGAGAATCAAGGTAGTAATGTTGAGGAAATAGATGTGCTTGTCTTCTTAGCTTGCTTTATACATTCTCTTATTTCCTATTTTTTCCTTCTTTTAATATGATTTAAGAGTTGCCTTCAAATGTCTAGAAAACACATCTATTTTTCTAGTTACAAACAACAGCATATATTTATTCTTCTATTTTAGGTTGTAGATGTTTAATTTCTTCCAAAATTTCTTCTCAATTTAGAGTTTTTACTGATTTAATTTACATTTAGATTCTAACTGCTGTTAGAGACTTTTATAACTGGTACATATTACATATTGTAAGTCAAATTTTATTTGTGTTAATTTATAACCAATATAGCAATACTTTTAAAATACACCTTTAATATTTTCAGAGTTTCTTTGTTAACTATAATCATGGTCTTATATTGGTACTTTCCTATTTGTTTTAATTGATTGTTCAGTCTCTAAGTACATACAATTTAAGTATATACAGAGGTGATGTTTTTTCTTGTCCCTTTATATCTGTGGCTATCTTGATCTAGTTATCAAATATAAACACAACTTCCTAGAGAATTCTTGAGAAAAACATATTCTTCTCTTCTAAGATTATTGAAGACTTTTCTACATCTTCAGAAATCTTGAAACATGTAAAGTAAACCTTATTTAAAAAATTTTGAGGAATCTTTAAATTTCTCTTCTCCTTGGATTTTTGTTTTTATGTTATTGAGATTCTCAGTTTTATCTTGGTACATACTAGCCTCTTTTTCAGTTTCCCTGGTGCTTAGTTAACCCATTCAATTTTTGTGCATATTCACTTTTTTCTTTAACTCTGGAAAGTGTTTTTATGTGTGTGTGTGTCTCCCCTTAGATTTTCTTTATTTATGGTTTGTTTGGAGCTTTTGTTTTCCTCTCTCTAAATTCCAATTATCAGGCTATTGGTGATTCTGAATCTGTCATATCTGGCCGTTTTCTTTTTTGTATATTAATATTTCTCCAGGTTTTGGGGAAATTCTTTGCGTGTTTTATTCAGTACACTTAGTTCTATAGTGATCCAGGTGTTTCTTACTGTGTGTAACATAGTTTAATTCAAAACAATGATTGTCATCTTTAAATACTGTTTTCTGATTTTTTTTATCAATCCTCACTATCATGTGTAAAAGTTTTGAAAAGCCAAAGCCAGTAATTTCTGGAAGACTATGCAGCATATCTACTTTATTTACTTTTTTAATTTTTTTATTGATTATGCTGTTACAGTTGTTCTATTCCCCTTTCATTCCACTCCACCCTATCCCCTCATCCCCACCATTACCCCCCCTTTACTTTATGACCATGTGTCTCAAGTCCTTTAGATTCTATATTTCCCATGCTATTCTTGCCCCCCCCTTCTATTTTCTATCTACTGTCTATGCTACTTATTTTCTGTACCTTCTCCCCCCTTCTCCTCCTCCCACTCCACTGTTGCTAACCCTCCTTGAGATCTTCATTTCTATGTTTCCACTCCTGATCTAGCTGTCCTTTTAGTTTGCTTTCGTTTTAGGTGTGGTTGTTAATAACTGTGAGTTTGTTGTCCTTTCACTGTTCATGTTTTTTAACTTCTTTTTCTTAGATAAGTCCCTTTAACATTTCATATAATAAGGGCTTGGTGATGATGAACTCCTTGAATTGGATCTTATCTGAGAAGCACTTTATCTGTCCTTCCATTCTAAATGAAAGTTTTGCTGGATAGAGCAATCTTGGTTGTAGGTCTTTGGATTTCATGACTTGGAATACCTCTTTCCAGCCCCTTCTTGCCTGTAAGATCTCTTTTGAGAAACCAGCTGACAGTCTGATGGGGACTCCTTTGTAGATGACTGTCCCCTTAGTTCTTGCTGCTTCTAGGATTCTCTCCTTCATTTTAATCTTGGCTAATATAATGATGATGTGCCTTGGTGTGTTTCTTCTTGGGTCCAAGTTCTTTGGGACTCTCTGAGCTTCCTGGATTTTCTGGAAGTCTATTTCCTTTGCCAGATTGGGGAAATTCTCCTTTATTATTTGTTCAAATAAGTTTTCCACTGGTTGCTGTTCCTTCCCCCCTTCTGTTTCCCCTATAATTCGGATGTTGGAGCATTTAAAGATGTCCTGGAGGTTCCTAAGACTCTCCTCATTTCTTTGAATTCTTGCTTCTTGACTCTTTTCTGTTTGGCCATTATTTGCTTTCTTCTGGTCCACTCCATTGATTTGAGTCCCAGTTTCCTTTTCATTGCTATTGGTGTCCTGTGCATATCTACTTTAGATAGTGACATTTTATATTATTATTCGGATTCTTCAGAGTGGCCTCTTTTACCTTAAACGTTTTCACAGGTCTGATGATTTTTCTGCTTTCTCACTTCTGTGTGTTACCATCACCCATGTCAGAAAGGCATCAGGACCCTGAAAGCTTTCATGTACCTGTAAGCTCTCAAAATGAAGTTTGACAATGTAGACTTCTTGCTATTCATCTGATTTGAAGGATTCCCCACTGAACTGGTATCCTGTTACTTTAAGAAGCTCTGTATATGTACCACAATTTTTTGATCCATTCATTTACTGACGGGCACCTAGGTTGCTTCCAACTCTTGGCTATTGTAAATTGTGCTGCTATGAACATTGTGGTGCATAGATTCTTTGAAATTGATGTTTTAGGATTCTTGGGATATAATCCTAGCAGCGGAATTGCTGGGTCAAAAGGCAGGTCAATTTTTATTTTTCTGAGAAAATCCCATACTGTTTTCCATAATGGTTGTATACACAATGGAATTCTATGCAGCAGAGAGAAAGAATGATCTACTACCCTTTGCAACAACATGGATGGAACTGGAAAGCATTATGCTGAGTGAAATAGGCCAGGCATTGAAGGACAAATACCATATGATCTCACCTTTAACAGGAAGCTAAATAACAAAATAAACAAGCAAATAGAATAAAAACAAAGACACTTAAATAGAGAACAAGGAGACAGTGACCAGAGGGGAGAGGGAAGGGAATTTAAGGGGAAAAACGGGGAGGGATTTGGAGGAACAAATAGGAAAGACACAGGACGAGAAATGGGAGGGGGGTGGGGAGCAAGGGGTGGGGGAGGCTGGGATGGGAGAAATTGACAAAAAAAAACTGTACTTGAAAAATAACTAAATAAATTTAAAAAAAGAGAAGAAGCTCTGCTATGTGGCTTTCTGTTCATTTTATGTAACCTCCATAATAGGAAGTTTTAACATCATGCTGGCATCCATTAGTGGTTTGCTCTCTCTTTGAAGTAAGAAGTAGCTGTGAGTCTTTATCAAGATTCCTCCTACTTACTTTCTAAGCTCTTTAATTAAACAAGTTGGCTCTTTTATCCTGACTTTAGTTCATTCTGTATTTAATATGGAAGAAATTCCTTAAGGTGCATAGAATGAGAATGGTGGCTATCACTCTAACTTTTCACTAATACATGTTCTTTTCCATATTTGTATTTTATTTGGTCATACCTATCAGGGTTTGAGAGTCATGTATAGTGAAGAAAATGTTGCTTGTCTGTGGTCACATGATTCTATTTCAGCCTAAATCTACTATTGATTTGTAATTTGACAAATAAAAGCAAAACTCTTATTAGATATCAAGCAGATGCCTTTAAAAACATAATTAAGTTGTAAAATTTCTAGTCTGCTAATATATATACATGGATATACTAAAGTAAATAAAGCTTTCTTTCCTGTGGTGATGATGAACTCACATATTTTATTAGCAATAATTTGTCCTGGTTTGCCTTATTTGGTGACTGCAAAAGTTTTAGTCAATTAGAAAGAGACTGACTGTGTATTGATATCAAGGTAAAGTCATTGCAAATCAAGTCAAACAGATCTCTAGAATATTCTCAGAAGTGTACAAACATTCATTCTCTCAAGGTTTGTTTGGTGAGCTTCTGTATCACAGTCCTTTGAAGGCAAGCCCTGATATCATCACTCACTAATGATCATTCCCTGCATTGGGAGCTGAAGGAAGTACCCCAGATTCAAGCCTGCCTTTCCTAATTAAATGTGGTTAATAACTCTTTTATTGAAACGAAATTAAATTCTTATTTGGGAAACTTAATTTAAAGTATGACCTGTCAGCTATGTGGTACTTCTATCCCATCTCATCTCCACACAAATTGAAGGAGAGTGATCTGTTTTAATATTCTTCACTAGGACAGAGTGAGCAGAATTATAAAATACACAATAAAGAAAAAGGGTCACTTTCATTTTATTTGCAGAGAAATCATATAAAATGAGGTCAAACTATTTGGCTTTTTGAATTTGTGTAGATGTGTTATTCTAAGAATGTTGCTATGGCATCTCTGGGCAGATTCTTTTTTATCTTAATACTGCTGATTGAGCACCTTTTCTTGCATACATTTTTTCTTGTTATTTTTCTCAATCCTTTCATTTCCCCCTACTCAACACCCCCACCACCTTGTCGACAGTTGTCAACCTGCTCTCAATTTTGAAGTCTGTCTCTATTTTGCTTTTTAGTTCATTTTGTTTATTAGATTCTACATATGAATGAAACAATGTGGTACTTGTATTTCTCAGACTGACTAATTTCACTTAGCATAATGCTCTACAGGTCCACCCATGCTGTCACAAAGGTAAGATTTCCTTCCTTTTTAGCCAGGTAGTACTCCATTGTGTAAATGTACCATAACTTTTTGTATTCCCTCATCTACTGATGGGCACTTGGGCTGCTTCCAAATCTTGGCTATTGTAAAAATAGACATATAGCTCAATGGAACAGAATAGAGAGCCCGGAAACAAACTGTCACTTTTATGGTCAACTAATATTTGACAAAGGAGACAAAAACATACAATGGGAAAATGATAGTGTATTCAATAAATGGTGTTGGGAATATTGGACAGATATCTGTAGAAAAACGAAGCTAGACCACCTTCTTATACCATATACAAGAATAAACTCAAAATGGATTAGAGACTTAAATGTTAGGCACAAAACCATAAAAATCCTAGAAGAAAACACAGGCAGTAAAATCTTGGACATTTCTTGTTGCACAAATATTTTTAGTGTCAGCCAACTTGTTTGAACCCTTCTCTCCAGACTTTTGAAAGGGTATCTTAGTGTACAGTCTCTGGTCCTAACAGACTCCTCTAGGAGTCCCTCTGGGATACATTTCAACTCTTTTTGTAAAGAGATCATTCAGACTGGAGCAGTTTATGACTCAGTTCACAACACCCTCTGAGATCCTGACCCTGAGTCCCCCTTGTGAGAGCTGCATGTAAAGTGATACTTCTGGGTGAGGGTGAGGGCAGAGCTGCTAGGCATCCACAGCAAGACTGAGAGGGTGGCAGCCAGACAACACAGGGCTGTGTGGCCTTAGAGACTCTGAGAACTATAATACATGATACTTTCAACTTTGTCTACAACAAACTGTTGAAGCAGCTTAAAATACCTTCTCTTTCTATAGAAATGAAGAATGTTAAGAAGATAAAAAATAGGCATAAGTCATTGTTTAGCCTCATTGTTCAATGAGAGAACAATCCTGAAAAAGTGTTTCTTTTTCTTCTTATTTTTTTCTTTAACTAGTTGCTAAACCATTTAAGATAGAACATCACAGACTTCCAGGCAAAATTGCACAATAGGTAAACATGGCTCCCCTCATCACAAAACCACATCAAAATTACAAATAAAATATAGAACAATCATCACTCAGAAATTGAGTTGACTCGAACAACTATGAAATTAAAGAAACCAAATCTATCCAGGCTGATAGTAGGGATGCAGCCATGGAACAGGCTGGACCCTCACCAAGGTGTGGTGGATAAAAATTCAGGAGGGCTAACTCAGCAGTGAGGAGTCCCATACCCATATCAAGACCCCAACCCAAGGTTCCAGTGTCAGGAAGGTAAGTCCCTACAACTCCTGTCTGCAAAGTCCAGCAGGAATTGAGTTAGTGAAAAACTTCTGGAGCCCCAAAAAGTTCCTCTTAAAGAACCTACACATAGACTCACCTACTCAGACTCACTCGCTCTGAGCTCCAGCACTGGAGTAGCAGCTTGAAAAGCACCAGTGGTAGACAGGGAGAAACTGAAGTGTCTGGCATTGGGGTGAGCAGAGACCATTGTCCCTTTGCTGATTTTTCCCCACAGAACTGGCAAACATATCATTACTGAGACTCTATCAACCTGGCTAACATTATTTGACCTTCCTGGAAGCTCTCCAGAGACTTTGCCCTGCCCAACTACAGGCCCATACAAGGAGTTTTCCATATGAATGGCTGTTCTTGGATCATACTTCACAACTTCCTAAATCTTATCAAACAAGCATCAGCTATCCTCGGTGAACTCCAGGCCTGGCACTGGGAGCAGCCAGCCAGCCTAGATTCACACTTTGGCTTCATCTGGGAATCTCCAAGCCCAGAACAAGTAGCAGCCATCTCGGATTGCTTTATAGCTCAGGCAGGGTGGCCCTAGGTAGAACACAGTTGGGGGCTGACCTTTGCCTGTTCTACCCCAAAATCCCCAGGTACAGTGTACCCAGTGGCAGCTATAGAGCACAACAGAGCACTACCACACTGACCCTGTAGAGCTAATCCTCCATGGAGGATTACAGCTAATACTTGCAGCTGACTGGCCTGGGTAAATCCCTCCCATTGATCTGCCAACTTCAGCCAAGGCTAAACTACAAGAGGAAGGTGTACTCAGCCACACAAAGGATGCACCTTGAGTACTCAGTACAGGTGAAAGGGGAGGCTGTGCTACTGGACTGTATATATTAGGGCACCTATAATATTAGGCCATCCTACCAAGACATGGAGTCAAAGAAGCTCTTACTAATATATAGAAACAAACACAGGGAGGCTGCCAAAATAAGGAGACAAAGAAACATGGCCCAAATGAAAGAACAGATCAGAACTCCAGAAAAAGACCTAAATGAAATGGAGATAAGCAATCTATCAGGTGTAGAGTTTGAAACACTGGTTATAAGGATGCTCAAGGAACTTAGTGAAGATATCAGCAGCATAAAAAATATCCAGTTAGAAGAGAAGGATACATTAATTGAAATAAAGAAAATTTTCAGGGAAACAATAGTAGACTGGATGAAGCCTAGTTCAAATCAATGATTTGGAACATAAGGAAGCAAAGAACAACCAATCTGAACAACAACAAGAAGAAAGAATTTTAAAAAAATGAGCTAGTATAAGCCGCCTCTGGGATAACTTCAAGAGGTACAATATTCGCATCATAGGACTGTCAGAAGCAGAAGAGAAAGAGCAAGAAATTGGAAATCTATTTAAAAAAGAATGAAAGAAAACTTCCCTAATGTGGTGAAGGAAATAGACATACAAGTCCAGGAAGCACAGAAAGTCCCAAACAAGATAGATGCAAAGAGACCTACTCCAAGATACATCATAATTAAAGTGCCAAAGGTTAAAGATAAAGAGAGAATCTTAAAAGCAGCAAAAGAAAAGAAGATAGTTACCTACAGGGAAGTTTCCATACCACTGTCAGGTGGTTTCTCAAAGAAAATTGGAAAGTTAAAAGGGATTGTCAAGAAATATTCAAAATCATGAGAAGCAGGAACCTGAAGCCAAGATTGCTCTACCCAGCAAAGCTATCATTTAGAATTGAGGGGTGATAAAATGCTTCCCAGAGAAGAAAAAACTAAAGGAGTTAATCATCATCAAGCCATTATTGTATGAAGTGTTAAAGGGACTTATTTAAGAAAAAGAAGATAAAAACTATGAACATTAAAATGGCCAAAAACAAAACCATCAACAGTTAAAACTAAAAAACAAACTAAGCAAACAAGAAGGACAGAAAGAGAATCATGGATACAGAGAGCATTTTGATGGCTGACAGATGGGAGGGGGCCATGGGGGAATGGGTGAAGAGGTGAGTGGATTAAGAAGTACAAATAGGTAGTTGCAAAACAGCTATGAGGATGTAAAGCACAGTATGAGAAATGGAGTAGTCAGAACATTTATACCCAGGACCCATGGGCATGAACAATATCAGAGGAATTGCCTGCTGGAGGGTGGGCTGCTGGGTGTATAGGGGGTAAAGGGGGAAAAATCAGGACAACTTTAATAACATAATCAATAAAATATAATTCAAACATAAAGTAATTATATTTAACAATGTTTTAAAAATAGAGCATTATAGCTTTTCAAATGTTTTATATAACTTTTCAAAATATTTTATTTATTTATTTTTAGAGAGAGGAGAAGGGAGGGAGTAAGAGAGAGAGAGAAACATCTATGTGTAGTTGCCTCTTGTATGCCCCCTACTGGGGACCTGACTGGAAATCAAACCCAGTAACCCTTTGGTTTGCAGACCAGCACTCAATCCACTGAGCCACACCATCCAGAGCTAAATGTTGTACATAATTTTTAATGAATTGGTCTTACATTATTTTGAAAATATATTCTAAAAATGTGAGCAAATTTTTTCACTAAAACGTGCATAGAAATTTGACATTATAATTGTATCTCTATATATTTCTCTTTCCTATAGTTATTCTATATTGTATTATCCCATCTCTAACTTTTAAAAAACTTTTCTGGAATCCCAATTCTTTTTATATGGAGGCATGAGGACCTAAGTGAATGTGTTGTGTCATTAAAGGACTAGCACTGTTGTTTTTTGCTTGACAAGTCACTTTTCTGCCTTTTAATTTTTTATACAATTGTTTTCAGTACATTTTAATATCACTTCAATATTTTCATTAACTTATTTTTATGTAAGTTATCAACCTATTGTGATCAACTAGGCAATATTATTCAATCTATTCGATCATTTCTATTTTATATTGAAAAAAGCTTTTCATGTCTTTTCTACTTTTCCTGATTTTTTAAAAATCAACTTTCTTTTTCAGGCTTCTATGTCATATGTCTCCTACCAAGGACTTATTAAATATCTACAGCAGTCCCTGGACATTGTCATTTTCTAATGATGAAAATGTTTCTTGAATTATTGGTTCTTCATTATTGGGTTCTCACTAAAATTAAGCAAGTTAGTACAGTAAAGAAGGAGGTAAATCCTGACTATGACAAGTACATATGTTTATAATATTTGCCCTTCGGAGTTTTATTAAAACATTTTTCTTAATTATCTAAGATACTTGTTTATGATAATTTTATTCATTGATAGCCATTATTTGTTTCTATGTTATTTTAGAATAATCTTCTTTTTCTAATTTATAATTTGATTTTATATCTGCTCTCAATTCTGAAACTTCATAATGCCAATTTGTATCATTTACCCTTACCTCTTTAATGGTTTGCTCTCCTGGGGGCACGTTTTGCTCCTTCTGAACTTGAAACTGTGTGTCGTCCACTTGAATGTGCACATATACACTCCTGGTACAGGGAGGGCTTCATTCCAGATTCTGGTGATTGTCAGGCCTGTACCATTCTGAAGGAAGAATGTTTGAGAAAGCAGTTTGAATTCTTTAATATTACTGCTATTAAAACTCTTAGCAATTTTATCTTTCTCTTCTCCTCCTTTTTGTAGTACTGTTTTTAAATAACTTTTGACAAATATTTCTGTTCAGAATCATCAATGCCTAGTGCCTAACTTTATATTTGCACTAAATTTTCAGTCATATCACTGCTAGTTCTACAAGGAGCAACAACATTTTCAGAGTCTAGCAAGTGATATTACTCGGTTATATCATGTTTTACTACATACTTAGTAGTGGCCCATTTGTTAGAGCAAAGGGTTATATTTTGCCCCAGGTCGTAGTTTATTTATGAGGTTCTGCATAAAAGTAGCAAAGTAGAAAATATTTAGAATTTATGTATAATTATTTAATTCATATATAAAATGCCCATTCAGCTCATTATTATTAACATTTCTCATTGTTAACACTCCGACCAAAAAAAGTATTTCTTATTAAATAGCCATTTTTGAGAATTTGTAAATGGAATATGAATGATTGCTTTCCTTAGGAAACTTAGTCATTAAGTCTACACAGAAACCATTAGTAAAAATGTCAATAAAATAATAAAACCCAACTTTTTAGATATATTAAACTAAAATAGCATTTCCTTGTACTTCCTCCATACAATGTCTTTTCATTCAGCTAATAACCTAAAACGTAGATTGTTATGGCAGTGTTGCTAGAACTGTTTTCCAGGATGTATTTTATATTAGAATGATTTTATTCCTGTGGGCTAGTCAGAGCCCAGATATCATCCGATCTGGATTAAGGAGACCAAGTTACCCACTACCATAACTACCCTTTGCTCATTTTTTAGGTAATGAATTATGAAAGAAAACATTAACTAAGGACACGAGCAAAAACTGACAATTCATAAATCTTTAGTTCTGCAACATTAGATTTCTATTCTGAAATCAATCTCCTCAGTCTCTCACATATTCCCTTGATAGGACCTGCATGTTGACCTGCTTTTTCAGTGGGCAGTGATGGGTATGCACTGTCCTATCAAAACTCTTTCTCCCAGGTTTCTTGCAGCTGAAAGCAATTGCTTCACAGCTACTGATTTGGGTTAGGGGTGAAGTGTATTTCCTTGGAGCACAGCCAAAGTGGTCCACTCACCCTAAAGCATGGCTTCATTATCACTGTAGTCTAATAAACTGAGCTGCCAAGTCACTGAAGCACTGATGTCTCCAGAAATTCTGTTAGGACTCTTTAATTTACTTTTTACAGTGTTCAAGATTTTTGAATAACCTGAGTACTGCTTTCTTGCTGTGACCTCATTTCTCCCCCCAACTCAGGGCTGTCTTCTTTTTTATGTTGCCTCTGTGAGTCAGGCAAAACGTTTAAAATTTTTTACAGACTGATTCAAATAGTTTCAGGAAGAGGTCTGCCTGTCTGTAGAACTGTGCTCAATAGGAAAGCAAATCTGGTGCTGGTCTAGGAGGAATAGTTTACCTCAGAGTTAGGATCTTGATTGGCATGGCCTTGGGTTGGGATTTATGTGTGACTGACTATCAGAGGTGAACAGTTTTGGAGAAGCAAATAAGTCCTACATTGGGACCCTCATGGGATCTAGACTGTTGTTTTTTCTGAAAGTCAAGTGGGAGCAAAGTGAACTGGAAGTCCATGCTGCACATGAGATAATAGGTAAATTCATTAGAATTTGCAAACTCTAAGTATAGAGATAAGTCACAGTTCAATAGAGCCTTTTAATGAGACTTTTATTACCTGCAAGGAATTATTATATATGCATGTACCTTTTTGAAGGACAAAATGAGCAAATAAAAAAATCTCTAGTGGGCTAGTTGGGACATTTTCTTCTCATGGCTGCAGAAGTAGCAAGAGAAGTTAACACCTGCCCTTCTAGCACATCCAGGTTCTTGAATGTAGTTTCTCTACTAACATCCTGTTGACTAAAGCAAACCATAGGACCAAAGCCAAAAGGCAGAGGCTGTCATTATAATCATTTCTTTCATATTACCATTCTAGTATTTTGGACCTTTATTTCCTGTAGTTGTCTCTAATACAACCATTAACACATCCAGAATGTGATTTAAACTATTTCAGGAAGAATCAATACAGAAGTTTGTGTTTATTTTTGTTTTTGGTGATTTTTGGCTGTTTTTTAAAATATATTTTACCCCTTGGCAATGGGCCAGGACACACCTGATCAGTGGTGTTGCTCTTATATCAGTCAGGGGCAAAGCAGTTGTACAGTCCTTAGTTCATCCTAGCTTGTTGCCTGCATTGGTGGCCGGAGCTGGTTCATGCCGGGGGCACATAAAATAAAAAAAAAACATATTTTATTTATTTATTGCAGATGCTATCTAAAAATGTGCAAGCATTGTTCTAAAACATAGTAATATATACACTTTCCTAAACTCAATGAGCTTATATTTTAGAGGGGAGATAGAAAATAAACAAACATTGTAAATTAATGTTTCATGTGCTCTGACAGAAAGCTGTGCAGAAGGTAAGGGGAAGAAATCTCTGCTTCACAGAAGACACAATGCCTTCTCTGAGCCTAAAGGTGATGAGGAAAAACTTCTTCATGGGCATAAAACTAAATGTGGTGATACATCTTGTGATAGGAAGTGGTACAGACAAATGCATAGAGGAATGAGAAAATATGAGAGTACTGGGTTTAGAAACTGACAGTAGTAGAATATTCAGAACGTTATGTGCCACATTTGAATGGTAAATTGGGAAGCTGGTGGGATAGAGATGAAAAAGTAGTTGGCATGGCATCCTATGGAGTATTTATTGTATTCCAAAGAGAATAGAGGTTACTAAAGCAAGAAACACATAACCAGATTTACCTTATAGAAAGATTATTCTGGAAAGAGTTTGGAAAATAAAGTCACACTGGAAAAGTGAAATATCATCTAGAAGGATGGCTCAATAATCCAAATAGGACAAGAGATAAAAAGGAAGGCATGGGTGTAATGTATATTGATGAAAAAAATACTGTAACTATCATTGCTGAATGCCTAATAAAAATGTACTGCCCTCACATGGTAATTGCTCAGTAAGATTTTGTTGACTGTATTTTATATAGTTCATGATAACAGTATACTGTTATCTTTCCCTATGTGAATATAATTTGTCTCAGTATCATTTATGCAATTGTTCTGAGTAATCTGCAAAGTCACTTGTGTCATATATTATTTTATTACATGTATACGTTGGTCTGTTCTACTTTTATTTTCCTTTCTTTACAGGTTTATTAAGGAATAATGTTTAAGATATAAAAACGATGATGTAAAAAGGAAAGATATCTTACCCTTTGTGACAGCATGGATAGATCTGGAGAACATTATGTAAGTGAAATAAGCCAGTCAGAGAAGGACAAGTACCATATGATTTCATTCGTATGTGGATTCATATAAACAAAATGAACTAACAAGCAAAACAGTGACAGATTTAAAGAGAAGAGGCTGACAGCTGTCAGGTGTGGGGTTGGAGGGCTGGGCAAGGTGGTCTGAATGGATTAAGGAAAAAAGAGAAAAAGAGGCAAAATTTATAGGAGGGTATAGAGGGGTAACTGGTGATAGAAGCAGACTTGACAGGGTGGTGAACACATAATACAGTGTGCAGATGATGTGTTGTCGATTTATGTGCCTGAAATCTGCATAATTTTGTTAACCAGTGTCACCCCAATGAATTAAAAAAACGGGAGAAAAGATACAAACTTTCTGTTATAAAATGACTAAGTTCTAGGGATTATCCTGACTATAGTTACCAATAATGTATTGTATACTTGAGAGGTACTAAAAGAATAGATATTATCACCACAAGGTTGTTCTGTTATTATTTTTTTACTGGTCTCATTCTATCCTCCATGTCTCACATATTTTTTAAATGTATATTTTTCATTTTTCCGTATTTGTGTTTCTACTGAACTCTGAATCATTTCTAAAGATTGATTCAGTGTTTAGTAGAGAGACATAAATAAGAATGTGCATGTATATATATCTATATGTATATATATTCACATCTGTATATATTCTGCTCTAATTTCACCTCTTTTTTCCCTTTTGGTCTCCATTTTCAGTATTTTACTGAAATAGCTTATAGAAATTAACTAATTATTTTATTATTTATATCAAATCTGCTGTTTAACATATCCACCTAACATTTTAATTTCAATAATTTTATTTTTAGAATCTTGTTTCATTCTTCTTACATTCTGCCTATTTATTTATGAAATTATTTTGATGCTTGGTCATTTGGTAAATTCATATTTTAGCAATTTTATTTATTTATTTTTAGAGAAGATCAAGTGGGGGAGAAAGAGAGGGAGAGAAACATCAATATGTGGTTGCCTCTTGAGCTCTCTCTTGGGGCCATGGCCTGCAACCCAGACATGTGCCCTGACTGGGAATTGAACCATCAACACTGGTTTGAAGGCCAGCACTCAGGCTACTGAGCCACCAGCCAGGGCCCATATTTTAATTTATGTGCATTTAGATATAATCCTTTTTTATTCTTTTCTGAAAAATCAATATCTAAATTTCTTGAGAATGTAATCAATTTAATTTTCATGCTCACTCATGGTGATTAGTATTCTGTATATATTTTTTATTCTTTTATATGATCTCATAGGAGGTACATCTTTCCCCTTGGAAATCTGAAAACTTACATGTTGTTTCTGTTGAGAAATAAAGAATATGATACACATGAGAGATAAGTTTAGTTCCCTTCCAAAATTAAATCTCTCTGCTGTACCTAAATTTAGCATTAAGTTGTGGTTCTGTCCATAATATGCATTTGTCCTCAGAATAATTCAAGGTTACTTTCAGGTGATATTTTTTGCTTCTATTTTTAACTCTTCTCTGAAACTGCTTTCAATACAGATGATCTTATGACTGTCATTATATTTGTCTTTCTTTGACTTGACCTCTTAGCAGAATTTGTTAATTTTGTAACCCCTTCCTCCACATTTTTCTTAAAAAATCTCTTCTGGTAGCTTCTATAACATTGCCCCTTTGTATTTTCTTCATGCCAGCCCTGGCTGGTGTGGCTCAAAGGACTGAGTGGTGGCCTGTGAACCAGAGGCTTGCTGGTTGGATTCCCAGTCAGGGCACATGCCTGGATTGCAGTCCAGGTCCTCAGTAGCGGGGCATGAAAGACAACTACACATTGATGTTTCTTTCCCTCCTTTTCTCTAAAAATAAGTAAATAAAATCTTTATGGCTCATATAGCTCAGTGGATTGAGCACCAGCCTGTGATCTGAAAGGCTGCAAGTTCAATTCCCTGTTGCAGAAGCCTGGGTTGCAGGCCCGGTCCCCAGTTAGGGGGTATGGGCGAGGCAACCAATCAATGTTTCTCTCCCTCTCTTTCTACCTTCCTTCTCCTCTCTCTAAAAAGTATTAATAAGTATTTTCTTCATGCCTTTCTAACTACTTTTTATTCTCTTCTGGATTATTCCCCTGATTTCTGGCCTTTAGATATCATCATATTTAAGATTTTCCCTTCTATTTTTCTGTTATAGATAACACTGAAATAAAACTCATCCAGAGCTATGAAATCAATGCCAAAGATTCTCATCTCTATTTCCTGTCTTAATTGAAGGCTGCATTAGTTATCTATTATTGAATGACAAATTACTCCAAAACATAACAACTTAAAACAAGAAGCATACATATTCCTATACAGTTTCTGAAGTCAGAAACCTGAGAGCAGCTTAACTGGATTTTTATGGCTCAATGTGTCATAAATATTACAGGAAATCTGTTGATGGGAGCTTCAGTAATATGAAGATCTTTATCTCACAAGGCTTTGTCAGAAGATCTCAGTTCTTTGTCATATGGACCTGTACTTAGTGCTGCTTGAATGTCTTTAAAACATGGCTGCTGATTTCATTTGGAGTAACACAAGACAAAGACAAGAAAGAGGCCACAAGGCTTTTTATGATCTAGCTTTTAAAGTGACATGTAATGTAATTTCCGCTATATTCTTACTGGTCACACAGACCAATGAAATGTGGGAGGAATCACTGGATAGTCCTGGAGCCTGGATATCACAAGGTCCAATTTCAAGTATGTGTTCATTGTGTTATCTTATAGGTACCTCAAACTTAGTATGTATAAACAACCCATTACATTGCTACTGAAACTTTACATTATGTCAAACCTCCCCCCATTTACTTCTCTTCTAATATTCTCAATCTGAACAAGTGACACTATCATCAACTCAGTTACTTAAGCCAGAAACCTGGAATTTGTTTCCTCTCCAATCTAGTGATATATTATCTAAATATTTAAAAATCCATTTAAATCTGTTCAACCCCACTTGAATTCCCCCAGTTCAGGTCATGATCATCTGTCACTTCTAACACTGATCTCTTTTTTTTCTCATTCCCATTCTTTCTCTCATTTTCTCACTCCCATTTGTTCTCATCCTATTCCCATCTCATAATCCAGTGGAGTGATCATTATAAAATAGAAACTGAAACTTTGCATTTGATTGCCTAAATCTAGAATCAAATTTGTAAATTTATTATAAATAAAAAATGCATTATTTTGGTAGAGTAGTAAAAATAACAAAGGTTGGCAGTGTAATAAGCTTCCAAATGAATCTAAAAGCCTTCTATAATCTTGACTAAAAATGAGGAGTCAGTTAATTTTTTCTTCAGTTGGATCCTGGATATAGCTGCTCAATAACCCTATAGTTGCAGCATCATTCTCAAATGATGAATAATGACATTTCAACTGGTATAAATCAGCAACTTAAAAATGGTGCATAAAGGAAAACATAACATATCTTGTAGAGAGCATGCCATTCTTCTTGAAATATAAATATTCAAGAAGGCCAATAGTTGCAAAAAAATTACATGTTTGCACTCCAATCAAGAATAGATAGAAATGCAATAAAAATAAAATAACTTTGTATTTTTGACATCTTCATAAGGGACATCTTTGTAAGCCAAAGCAATAAACCTGCCCCTATGCTTTTCTACCTACTCTGTTTTTTACTTGATTTTTCTTCAATATCTATAAAAATTATAAATATTAAAAAAGAAGAAATAGAAATCTAGTAGTTCCCCACCTTATCCATAGTTTTGTTTTCCATTGTTTGTTACCAGTAATCAACCATGATCCAAAACTATTAAATAAAAAATTCCAGAAAAAAAATTATGAGTTTTAAATTGTGGGTCATTCTGAGTAGCATAATGAAATCTCACATCCTCACGTGTCCACTGTCCCACCCAGGACATGACTCACGCTTTTGTCCAATATCTCCACTCAATATGTGCTCCCTGACCATTAGTCACTTAATAGATGACTCAGTGTCAGACTGACTGTCAAGATATCACTGTACTTATGTTCAAGTAATTCTTATTTTACTTAATAATGGCCCCAAAGCACAACAGTAGTGATGGTGGCAATTTGGAGATGCCAAAGAGAAACTATAAAGTGCTTTTTATAAGTGAAAACATGAAAATTCTTGACTTAATAAGAAAAAAATCATGTGTTAAATTTGCTATGCTCTCCACTAAACAAATCTATTCATGAATTTGTGGAAAAGGAAAAAGAAGTGTGTGCTGGTTATGCTGTTCTACCTCGAAATGCAAAAGTTATGGCCACCGTGTGTGGTAAGTACTTAGTTAAGACGGAAAAGGCATTAAGTTTCTGGATGGAAGACATGGACAGAAAATATGTTCCAAATGATAGCAGCATGTTGTGCCAAAGGCTTTGGGCCCATACAAAGACTTCATCAAAGCGTACTCTGAAACCAGTGACATACGAAGTCATTTATTGCAAGCAGGGCCTGGTTAAACAGATTCAGGAATAAGTCTGGACTGAAAAAATATGTAAATTATAGGAGAGGCTGTGTCTACCATTGAAGAAGCTGCTGTCATATTTCCAGCAGAGTTGAAGGAGTTGATTAAGGTCTAGTACCATCCATAGCCTCAGGCATTAACTGCAGGAAGGGCAGACTATCATATCCATAACAGAAGATTTTGTGCAAGTGCTATAGGTCGTAGCACTAAGTTATTTACATAAGCTGCCTCAGTGTTTAATATTAAGGACATTGCAAATGAAGTATAATGAGCCAAGATAACAGAGTTATTATGCAATTTTAGTATAAGACATTGTCAAATCTCTTCTACAAGAGTTGAAGAATTAATCAATGTTAGATATGCAGAGATCTAAGGTCACCTATCCCCACTGTCTCATTTCATAGGTGAGAAAACAGATTCAAGAAAAAAATTATGTTATAATTTTAAAATAAGAAAAAGTTGCAAATACTAAGGCAAGAGGCTAATTTAAGAAATGTACTCAATGCCAAAAAACCATTGCAGTGACAAATTAATAAAAAGTAAATATGATTTTTTAGTAAATTTTAAAAGAAATTTGACTATTTATTGTAGAAAATAGGTGCTACTGATCTTGGTGATCAACTAAGCTGAGAAAGTTAATTCATAATGTTATCTAGATAGAAAAAACACAGCTGAATGGTGGGGAATTGTAGTATAGAAATCAATGAGGTAACCGTAGACTTACAGGAGAAAATAATTGTATGATGTGGAAATTATGACAATATTTTAATTTATTTCATAAATAATCCCACATTCTCTGCTTGGGAACATAGAAAATGATATGAAAGGCAACATGTACTTTTTTATATATCACTGAATAAAAACTATATTATATTATGCTTAATATTATTTATTTCCATACTCTGTACATGGTACTAAAATAATATTAAATATAGTAAAAATACTATCATTCCATTAATACTTTTTATTAGATATGCTCCATAAGCCTTGTGTCCAGTCTTGACTTCCAAAACCAAACTCATCCACACCATCACCAAACCAGCTTCTCTCCAAAATTCATAAAGTTATTGAAGATGTAGCATTTTCTCAGGATATTCATACCCAAGCACTTGAAGCAAATTTTTAACTATATTATGTAAGTTTAGGAGATATTTTTTCTCCCAGATCTATTCTTCCTCTTGATTCTTATACTGTTCAAGGGCCTATTTACTTCTTATCTATTAATTCCTCCTTATTCCCTAATTTCTCTCTGATAAGTAGACCCAGAAAGTCAGAAAGTTCTAGTGTCTGTAAAGTCTCATGCAAAATTACAAAGTGAACATGTATCTATCAAATACTTACTGAATGCCATGCACTGTACTAGACTTAGATATATAAGGATGGGCCATAAAACTTGTTTTATCTTTACTCCAGTGTATCACCATTAATATAACTCAACCAACCACCTTTCTTTCATTCCCTTTTAGTGTATTTTGTTCTTCAGCTAAAATCGTCACTTGTTTAACATTCTAATGCTCTTCTCGCACTTCACATTTCATTTCCTGAAAGGTTATCTAAATAATCTGGTAAATATTTTCTCTATTTGCTCAATGCTTTGCACCAACTTCCCTCTTAGGCCACTACTCAACATACAGAAGAGCTGCCCTTTGGCAGATAACCACTGATTAATCCCCTGGGAGAAAAGGAGGAGATTACAAGGTTGATAACATGGTCCACTATCCATAATAAATTTTCCCAGCCTATTCCTTTAATAGGTTAGTCTCCTTCAGTGCACAAATGATATGCTCAATAGGGAATCTGCTGTCCTAATTGGAAAATGAGAGTGTTGTTTACAAAATCCAGGGAAGGGGCAAAGTCATGTTGATTCTGAGGTGTGTTAAGAGTATTTGAGATAAATAATCCATTATGTAGTTGGAAACATGAATTTGGAGCTTAGAAGAGGGGTTTGGACATTCAAAACGAAAAAAAAAACACACACACACATTTGAGAGTCATCAGGATGTTGTCAATAGTTGGGATTGAATGTAAATAGTATTAATCCATGCAGCCAAGAAGAATATCTTGAGTATTGGGTTAATGATATAACCATGGGGAACATTAGATAAACAGCAGAATCAGACAAGTATGAGAAAAGCAAAGCTTATTTTTATCACGGACATCCTCAGTATTATCAAGTCTTCTGGAAGAGTTTTCAGTTTTTCTAGCTTCTTTTTCTCTTTATAGTATTTCCTATATATATTCCAATGCTTTAATCAACTAGACTTCTAAGTATTATGCAAATATTTCTCTTGTTTCCTGCAATGTGTACTTCTTTTTACCTATAATTATCTTCTTTCTTGCTCTATTTGTTGAAATCAACTGTATCAGGCATGATGTATCTCAGCTCTGCTATCTGAACACATTTTTCCAAATTACTATACTTTCTTTACCACATGGTTTTTAAATATACTTTTCTAATTATTTCAATGGGTTTTTATTTCTACTCAAAACCCAGAGAATGTTTATTGTACTAATATTGTTGTACTAATAATTGTTGTACTAATATTGCTGATACTTAGTAGGTGTTCAAAAACCATTTTTTGGCTGACTATATTATCATTCATTCTGACTAAATTACCCTTTGCCTCTTGCACTTTTCCTCTCTACTCTTACCTTCCTATTTCTTAGTAGGAAAATATCTTTGAAATGTAAACATATTAGACCTTTTCCAGAAAGAGTTAGACAATGAAAAAAGGCATGTCATTTTAGACTGATATTTGACAGTAATCCAAAAGGCGATACTCTTTTCCTATATAGATTAAGCTGCAGAAAATTTTGACAAGAAAAGTAAATATTCCCCATTCTCCTTCTAAATCTAGCATTACATGTTATTGAAGCATATTTATCATCAGGATTCTTTTTTTTCCAGAAATAAATACAGAGCGATTATTTATTTATTTACTTGTACAGAATAAAATATAATGAAAAATAAAATTAACATTTTAAAGTATCTCATGTGCATGATCCACCATGTAATGATCAGAAGTTGAAATTAATATAGTAACTTATAACAAACTTTCTAACACTTTCTTCAAACTTCTATTTAGAGAATTATCTATGAGTTTAGTACATTGTAAGACCTTATTGTTTTTTCTTTCTTTTCTTTTATTTGTTAGTGATATCATTCCTTATTGTACAACAAAAATAGCTTAAAGGACAAGATGTTAATTAATTGTGGTGTGTATATGTGTGTGAGAGAGTAAAGAATAGCTAACCATATAAACTCTCCTTAATAACAGGCTCTCAGCTATTACCATTTTATTTTCTAATATTGGGCTGCCTTGTTTAAATTTGTTTTGTTTGCAAACCATATGTCTAATCTTTAAAAGATCCTTTCAGTTGTCTCTTTTTGCAGTCAGCAATCTAACAATGAAGGATTTCTATTGAACTGTCTTCTAATTTTCCTTTATCCATCTTCATAAAGAATGAAATACATGATGAACTGAAAGTCCTTGTGCTTGTATGTATTCTTCTTTTATTCCTTGTACTTGAAACCATTTGTTTCATTTTGTTCTTATGTTTTCTTATCTCAGTCTGAATTTTCCCTGCTACATATACTTAGTAGTATTTCCTTTAATTTCAAGCAAGCCAGAAAGCAAATTTCAGAGTATTCATGATTATAAATAAATAAAATATCTCTTGTGCTTATTGGGCCATTTTGTAATATTATTTCATCAATATATCCTTATTGACTCTGTGTGACAACCAGTGTTATCATATGTCTCCAAACACTTAATCCTTTAAGAGCCATAAACAATTTGAGTGCATGTGGTTCCTGTCCAGATAACTAGAGGTGAGCTAGATATTTCAGCCCCACAACTCAGATTCCCTGTCACTTCTTTGTTACATATATTCTTACATGTATCTCAGCACAATCTCTATATGCCAGCAACTGTGAAATTCTAGTTGTCAGTCTCTTCACAGGTTGATTAGAGTTGTTACAGGCAGTCATAGTCAAGTGTCTTAAAGTTTGCTGCTACAAACATATCTTGATATATTTTAATTATAGCCTTCATGTATAAAGAAGGACCATTTCATTTTTATGAGAAATAATATATTGTCTGTATAAAAATGGCCTTGTGCTAGAAAAGGAAGAATAAAAGTAAGCATATAGAATATAAATAAACGATTTTTATGGGCATGAAAAAAGTTTTTTATTGAAGAGGACAATTTGTGAAATGTCCTCTAAATAATGATTACTCAATTAAATATGATGTTTATTTTTTGAAGTCTAAGTTGCTATTCGTGTCATTAACTAGTGCGAGTAGTTTGAGAGGTGCCATGTGTTTTCCTTCTGCCCAGTCATAAGGAACAGCACCGACAGAGGTGACCCTGAGCCAGATAAAGAATCGGGGCTTCCTTTTCACTTCCCCTGTAATAATATCCCCAGGATAGTGTTCCTGATGCCAATAAGATAACCTTTCTTCCTTCCTAAGACCTTCTAGAGCATCAAAGACTGTACCCAAGGGAATTTGGTTAAAAGGGGTAAGAAAATCTTCCTTTTGTTTTCTTTTTCTTGTCTATTTTTGAGATTACCTTGATCATGTTTTGTTTTACCTTTTTAATTTTCTACTCTTTTTATGTCTTTGATACAGCCCTAGAGTCATATGGGACTAAATACAATGGGCTAAATGGCCTTAACATTCCTGATGATAATGTGTGCCATTGCATGAATTCAACTTTTAAGAAAAAAGGACTCCTTAAAATAGGGAGAAAATAATTCTGATCACATTTTTAACAGAAATGATGATGCCAGTTTGTTTAAAGAATATAATGCTTGGAAAAGAAGGCATATTTTATAAAATGCCTAGGTGTCAAAGAACTCAAGTGAGAGATGTCGGTTTTAGACACTTACGTAAAGTTGCAGAATTTGCTCTTTGTCTTTCATAGGCACTCCTGTTTCAGCAGTGCTGCTAGTCGGGTCTGGCATTCCAAAAGCCGGATGATATAGGTGCCCACTGAGGGTTTTAAAGTAAGTTTTCCAAACCAGGACAGAGTTTCAGAAATAACATGAATGTAAATGTTATTACATAATTGATTTGATAAAATTTGGGGGCTTCTAAAGCGATACCAAGAAACCACATAGTGAAATCTTTTCTTCTTACTTGCATCATTAACAAATTTGTATTTTCTGAATGTTAAGGTTATAAGTGGGGGGGTGGTGTTATTTTCCTTTTCCTTCAAATAAAGACTTTTATTTTTCTGAAGTAAGAAAATTGGAGAGATCATTGCCAAGAATTACTGAACATCTTAATCACCAAATACTTAAAAAAATTATTATTGGTGCTACTCAAAATAGTAAAAACATTTGTGGAGGAATAATGTTGTTGCTGAAGAGACAGTGGGGTTTAGATGCCCACCGTCACCCCTGGGCACATTCAGAATGCAGAGGTTTGGTGTAAAAAGGAAAGAAGTATTTTATTCAAAAGCTGCACAATCAAGAAGAATGGTAGGTTTTTGCCGCAATCCCATCCCTCTAGAACGTCCAGACAAAAACCCAACCACCCCTTGCCAGACCAGTCCAAGGCTATACCCATAGTTCCTTCTCCCCTTCAAAGTTTCATCCTTTGGGAATCGCAGGTGGCTTGTTGCACAATCATCCAAACAGCTCAGCTTCTTTCCCTGCCATTTTTGGGCCTGGGGCTCCCCTCATTTTCAGAGCTGCCATGGGCCCCACAGCTTGTAGGACCAGCAGGTCCCTCTAGCCCTGGCCCACATGTCTGTGAAGTGTGTCCAAGGGGAAGAGAGAGTGTTTCTCCCTTCTGGCATTTTAAATCTTCTAGCCCAAACTTCCCTGCAACTCTCAAAGGGTCCAGATCCATTAGATAATCCCATACTTTTCCCAGGGTATGGGAACTGATAGGGCAGCATCTCCCCCTGTTGCCATGTTGACCTTTATGGTACATGTGTGGGTATGTTTTCTTTTCTCCCCTTCAATCAGGGCTTAGAAGTGGGTAAGAGGGCTTTTCCCTCTGTCAATAACTCTTGTTATTCTCAAGCAGGCTCAGCACAATGACTACCTCCTGCACCAGGTAATCTGTACAGTGTACAGTGCCCTCTTGGTTACCCAGGCAATGTGATGCTGCCCTGCCTTTGGGGGGGTCGCTCCTTCACCCCTGCCTCTCTGCTCGCTATGGCCAAGCTGCCGATATCAATGTTACACTTTTTGTTTGTAAAAATGTATATTTTCCCAATATCTTTTAAATACTAAGAGGTAAATAAAAATATCTCTATTTCTATGACCCAGAAATAACCATTCTATGATTTGGTTGCATAGATAGATAGATAGATAGATAGATAGATAGATAGATAGAATAAAAATTAGAAAAATATTCATTTGCATACATATTTTTAAACAAAATTGTGCTCACATTAGCCATACTCTTTATACCTAATTTTTAAAAAAGTTATGCCATTCTGAGTCACCCTTAGCAGATCTCCCCAACAGAAAAATTCAATGCCCTTGGTGCCCTGGTTCCTGCCCTTTCCCTGGGACTCCTTGCCTGGTTTTGAGCATCTGAAAAATCTCTTCTCTGACCTGTTACTGTGAGACTGTCACCAGACTTCAATACAAGTAAGCACTAGGTTAGATTAATGCTTCTTCACTCATAGAAAAAAGACGATTCTGTCACTCAGGACTACATCCCCAAATCTGGAGACTCAAAGGCTTGCATATGATGCTTGTGGTCACCCTGGATGGGGACAGAGAGGTCAACTCTTCTTGCTGCTTCTGTGGAAAGGAGCATTGTCATATTCCAGGGCTCTGAGTCCACTCTTTGTGGGCAGTGGCTGTGACAGGGAGGCACAGAAAAGAGTGCTTCAGGAAGGGTTGTCCCTGAGAATACAGGCTGTTAGATTATGAGCGGAGATATATTGATTCCCTGTGAATAACTAAAGCCAGAAAAGCTTTTGGATCATCCCAAATCCTTCCAATTAAAAAAAAAGTTTAGGGGTAAAGTACCAAAGACATCAGCAATTATATTATTAACTTGGTGTAACCTAATAGGAATTTGTGAGAGTCTTGGGTGCAGTTATCATTACTTTGAACATATTCATTGATTTTTCTTCCTACTTTTAGAGCCTGGAAGAACTGTCAGATTGTCAGGAATTATTAGGGAGAACAGAGTTCATGTTAGCAGATGGTTGAAATCATCCATCCATCCATCCAATCACACACTTATGCAGCTAATACTTAGTGAGCCTGTACCACATGCCAGGATCTTTACTAGGCACAAGGCATAAAACATGCTTTCTGTTGCCTGCTGAACTTCCTTGAAATTTGGGACAGCAGGTGTTCTTATGTGTTGAAGTCAGTTGCTAGTGAAGCCAAAAGTGTTAAATATGAGGAAAAGTTTAGGAGATACCTAGAAATAGCATTGCTGCAGTCTGCAAAACCTACTGACATGGAATTCTCATTTAAGTACATGAATATTGGGAATCTGGGGCATACATAAATAAAGAATTCACCTGATACATTTCAAAAACTGCCTTCTGAACTATTTAATTAACAACCTATGAAAAATGTACTCTTGAGACCTAAGTGGATAATAGATGTCACCTTTGTTCTATAAAAATGCTTTGCTACCCGTAAAACTTAATTTTAAAATGAACAGTCAGCATTTGCAACAAGCTGTCTCTCTAAAAGTTCCACCTATCCTGGTTTGACACAAATAATGAAGAAGAGCAACATTTACCCTCATTGCCACGGCAGACGATTTTATTTATCACTGGATCGGAAGGTGTAGAGTTGTCTCCAAGGTATGAAGATTGACAGGGCAGATGGTCTTCATTGTTCCTAAAGGTCTCTTTAGTAAATGACACACTAATTCTTTAGTACTTTCATCTATCTACCCTCCCTATGCAATTAAAATTTGGTGACACATTTTTATGGTCACTAAACGAGCATAAATTAGCATTAATTAGGGGTATTGTAAGCTAATTCCCTAATCAAGAAGTTACATGCAGATGGGAGGAGCACAAGGACTAGCAATAAAGTTCTCAAAATCACCTCTAACACTTTTGCAGCAAAGAGGATATGCTCTTGTCTGTGCAGGTTAGGCTTTGTAGAAAAAAGTTGAATTTTTATACTTATATTTTCATACATTTTTAGTCTGTCTGCCCCCCTTTATTGTCCCCCCACTACTGAGCCTAAAATACATAGATCTTTGGTAAGGATCACAGGCAAGCTCTTTGGATTAATTAATTCATTAGTTAATCGGTAGGATACATGCCTTCTAGGCTTGTGTTCAGGATGCTTGTGTCTAAGGATTCTTACACTGAGCATAATGGTTTCAATAAGCCATTAGGTGAAAACCACAATGAGGCCTTTAAAAAGCTTTGTAATTAGACCAGAGGCTGGCTTTCAACCTTAGAAAACTTCTCTCAATGTCCAAGTATCAATTTAAATTGCTGCTATCAGATAGGCAAGAATTAATTTTTACCTTTTAACATTCTAGTAGCCTTATGAAATGAAAATGGCTGACCTTTCCCAGATAGTTATTCCATGCATTGATATTAGCTAAAGGAAACTGATATTAAATCAGATGCTATGTTCCCCTATATAAACCAAAGGGTGTGGTGTTGAAAACTACTTTTAGAGGAAAAAAATAGCAGGCAAGGTCTCGCAGGTAGTTATTCCAGTGTGTCCCAGAACTCACCCAATTAGGATGTGACTCAGTTTCCAACTAATGTCATAGAAATATCACTGAGTTAAGCCACAGGGGGCAGTGATACCATTTTTTAAACAAAGTATTAAATTAACTTATTCATTCAACAAATACTTATTGAACATCTGTAGTGTGCTGTGGGGAAGGAAGAATTTTTCCTATACCCATCTAGGTCCTTCCAGTGGTTCATAATCAACATGAGACAGATGAACAACAAAAATAACCAAATTTAGTTACAAATTTATAATGGGAACACCACATACATGAGAGGTTGAGAGAAAAAGTTAAAATTGGGTGTATATGGCATTCTCAGCCAAGGATGAGTAAAACACACTGGGGCTTCATAGGTGAGGATCCTTATTCCCAGTACAATAAAAAGAGCAAATGTTCATTAACTAATAATTCCCTCTGCCCTATATATAGGTGATAAAATGTTATCTTTGGTGATGACTCTTATTAAGGGCAAGACTCCAAACTTAAGTTGTCGAAGAGAGAGGTAAAAGTTTCCCATGAGCCTGTATGGTTTCCTCCAGCTCAAAATAAGTGACACACAAAAGTGGCACATCTTAGGGAGGACACCTGTTCAGAACCACTTCAGCTTGAAATGCTGCTCTTGACACCCTAAGTTAGCGCAGACGGAGCAAGGAAGAGGATTACAGCATGTATTCTAACAGGCTTACCTTTACAGTTTGCCCAGTACTTGCTGAAAAGCACTGCCCTCTTTTCATTCATCTTCTGCTCCTGTCTGCACGCCCACACTTTCCCTTTAATGGAAAGATAAGCAGTCAGCAGCATTTATGTACCACTTTCTGAAACCCATCACTTTCAAAGCTATGCAAATTACATAAGTATAGAGTACCAGTTCTGGAAATGGAAGAGGTGATAAAAGGTGATCAGTGTGGCTGCTCAATTCTCCTTCACAAAAACTCAGTGTAGTTTCTCTCATCTTTTCTTCATGATGTTTTTTTTTTACTCCAGCAAGTAGGAGAGAGATTAAACACTATTTCTTGGCTGCTACCATCTTGAGTTTGAATATTAAGCAAATCTCTGTTTCAGCAGTGAATTGGGGCTGTGTAATGCATCTATTCCTTAGATGACCCCAATATGTGTGATAAAACATTTTGTCATCTAGTATTTTAATGCAAATTTTAAATGCTGATTCCAAGGTTTGTCCCTCAAAATGATGTTCTTATATATAAAAGAAGTCTGTACTTTTAAATTTTTATTCTTCCTACTTCTCAAATCACCTGGCTTAGTGGAGCTCTTGTAACTCTTTGATATGATTTTCATCACTTGTAGCCTTTATACCTTTTAGAATTTTGTGCATGATGCTTAGTTCTCACCTTGTCATCAAGAAGTGGCACTACTGGGTTCTGCTGCCAAATATTCCATATTAAAATTCACAAATTTTAAATGTTTTTTAGGAGAGAAATTGGCACAACATCTCTATGGTGCATCTGCTGGGTATGGCTGTCAGTTACTATAATAGGGTTTCTAACAAATGAAGCACCAATGTCTTGACTTTCAAAGCCCTTATGCAGAGTGTCAATCATTCACTTTCTGCCTGTTCAAATGAGCATTCTTCCAAGAGCACCTTTAAGGAGTGTGTCTGCCCTTACTTTAAATAAAAAATTATTTCTACCTTTATTTTATCTTGTGGAAATCTCCATTGTAATGAATATGTGACAGGGTAAAAATGACCATTTTTGAGTAACAATGAACCATTTTTAATAATGTTCTCTAGTATTTTATATAAATTCTGAGCATGGTTGCTTATATTCTTTTTCTGTTCTGCTCTCTCCAACATGTACTTCTTTCCAAATATTCTATAAAATGTGGATAATTGCTTACTTTGAAAATCTATGTCAAATTGAGGAACTTCCACATTTAAAGTTAAAAAATGGAAGCATGTATGAGGTCTGTCCAGAAGGTATCTACCCATGTAATATGAAAAATAGAAACATTTATTGAAGAAAATACAAGGAACATTGCACATAGGACAGTGACGCCATAGCTCCCTTCAAAGTTAAGCACCTGTGGACCTTACACCATTCTCCATCAATTCTTACACCATTCTTACACCAATTGCCATCAGCTGCCCCATTGTATTTTCCTAAATGTCACTGACAGCCTGAAATCTCCTCCCTTTTAAAGATGATTTTAGTTTTGGGAAAATCCAGAAGTCACAGACCACAAAATTTGGGCTGTAGTGGGGCTGAGTCACCTGGTGATTTGATGTCTCACTGAAAAACTCTGCCTAAGATGTGATGAATGAGTGGGCACATTGTCCTGATGAAGATGCCAGTCACCAGTTGCCCATAGCTGTGGCCTTCTGAATCATCTAAACAGTTTCCATGAAGGAATTTTCAAGCTTAATGCAACATTTGTTGCAGATTCGTTGCTCTACTTGCTCAGTCATTTTGAATGTGATGGCCACACAATACACATGCTCACTCAACAGCCACTACTGCCCCTTCACTGACTGGTACATATTGTTCATAGGTGCACAGGTGCACACTCCAGTCCACTATCTTTCACTGTGAGGTTACATCCATGTCACACAAACCATTTTTGTTATATTAACAATGAATGGTCTACTTCCAGATAGACCTGGTATAAAGAATAGGAATAAAAAGAAGATATAAGTATATTTTACTTAATAGCCCTGAAAAATTATTTAGTTTACTAGGATTCTAAAACAAATCAAATAATAGCTATGACCATTTACAGTCCATATTACATGATGTATCAGTGACTATTACTGGGATGTAAATGCAAATCTTGACTTCGAGAAAGTAGGTGTTGATTTTAGAAAACTGTTTCTGGAGATAAGTCAAGTAGTTATGTAAAATGGGGAGCATATTATATAAAGAAAACAAAACATTTTCACTCTCCATTAATTGACTAGCATTGAGATAATCCCTTTAATTTTAAATAATGTATAATTTATATACTAACTTTATGTGTCCTAATAAAATTAAATAATTTTAAAAATCAAGGTCATACTAATTTTTCTCCTTTCTTCTTTCATTCCTCCCACAAACATTGACTCAATGCCTACTATGAACTGATAGAATTACATGTACTCACCCTAAATCTTGGCAGAGATAAAGATTTAAACAGAAGTAGTGTTAAGCAATGAATGCTGTTGTTAATAGTTTTTCTTGCATTGTTCTCTTTCCTGGAGATGAATTGCAGCTTATTTGGAAAATTCAGACATAAAAATCAAATATTCTACCTAATATCATAGAAAAATACTATCTCATCTTATTGTCCCCAAGAGGTGAACATCTGGGCTCTCAGGTACTCTTTATTAAATATATAATCTATTTTACTTAGTTGGCTCGCTATGTAGTAAACTTGTTGTCCTCATTGTCTTCTACATTGCTTGGTTCTTAGTAAATATTGGATAATAAACAGAAAGAATAAACTGAAAGAACATGTTAATAAGGTTCAGAAAACACTGAAAATATGTTTCAAAATATGACACCTTGGCATATGGAATACTTTCTGATGAAAGAATTGTGAAAAAGAAGCAAAAAGTTCACTCTGACCGCCCCACTCTGCCTGTACTCTTGCCTATTTCCCTAAAAGCAGGAGATAACTTTCCCTTGGGAAAGATCCCCTGCTTGTACCAGAAGGATATAAAACATCCTTGCCACAGAAGAGGGGATTTAGGGCCTGGAAGGCTGTGTAAACAAACCTTGTCAAACTGTCCTTTGTCTTCCTGCTTATCTCTACACCATTCCCTACCCGTTCCCAAATCCCTTTGTCTTGTCAATTCTTCACAAATGTATTTCAATATTTTTATATAAAAGTTATAAAACTGTCCTTTTCTGATTATTTCTTCAGGTCTTCATTCTTTTGTGAAGACCCCCATGTGCATGTAAATTTTCAGTGAAATCTGTATGTTCTCCTGATAATCTGTCTTTTCAGTTTAATTTTCAGATCCAGCCTAAGAGACCTAAGAGAGTCAAGGAAAACTTTTCCTCCCTTACACTATTCTATAATCACTAAATTTAAACTTTAAAAAAGTTAATTCATACTTCTGAACTTTCTGGATCTAAAATCCAAAGCAGGATTCCCACAAGCAATTGTTCTTTACTTGCAAAAATAGTAACTGCCCTCCACAAAAAAATCTAAAGAAGAAGTCTTTAGCCAAATTTTGTGAATTCAGGAAATTTAAATACAATCTAGAAAACATTTCTTTTTGCCTTTTTTATTTAAACCAATCTTGTAAACCTCATAAAGTTTGGCTTTCACTAATGTGTATTTCCTTGGTTGACAGGCAGGAAGCACCTTCTCAGGAAACACTAAGCTTTCAGCACATTATAAAAATAACTTTATTTACTATAATTCTGAAAGAATGAGTGAGCAGAGAAGTTAATAGAAAGAATTGGGCATCTCTTGCTAAATTCTGATAGCTTGAACTTTTTGAAAGATTAAAAGCAAAAAAGTACATATACACAGATACACACACACACGGCAATCAATACCTTGGTTTTGTAATGTAAAAATATTACATCCATAAAACTTTGTCCTAGAAATGAATAAAACTCCCTAATTTAACTGAAAGAACATAACTTAATTCTGAAAATCAACAGGAGATTGATCCTGCCGTGAATTTTTAATAATATACTAATTGCCTGATAAGGAAATCAAATTAGACTTTAGTGGTAAATTTTGTCTGAGTGTGCTGGGAGTTATAGAATCAACTCTGTTTTACAGTAATAGTCCTGGAGCTGATATCTAGTGTGTCATATAAAAATTCTATTCTGTCTTTTGGCACGTGTGTTCTTGATTAAGTAGTGACTTTTAAAATTTCACTTAGTTGAAATTTCACCTTAATTCACCTCTTTTCTAATGATCTCTAAAATGAATCCCAATCGTCTCATCTGCATGTTTACATGTCTGTATAACAGGGACAATTGGTTAACCGTGAAAGCCCAGTATTGCTGACTTTTCCCTTAAGGATTAATAAGTAACATATTTTCTTCTTATACAGTCAGATTGGCACACAGAAAAGGGGGTCATTTACCTGAAAGGTTTTTGTTATGGAAGAAATACTTGGAACTTTGAACGACTTTGGCAGAGTACATAGCTCTTCTCAGTCATATTTCTGCAAAATATGAATTATTTCCACCTTCAAACAGATTAGAGATCAAAATAATTTTAGATAGAAACCCACCTTGACTATTTAATGGCAAATGATTCTTTTCTCTTTCTATAAAATCAAGACAGTAAGTTTGATTTTCTATAAAATCAAAACTTAAACCTAGCTTTATAAACAAAACTTCCAGGAAACTTAATGTATTAGAATCCCAGTGTTATTTCTTTTAGTCTATCTGCCTGTGTACACTAACCTAGGAGTTTGCAGTCTAGAAAAAAGTTTATTATTGGATTGGCCAATATGAAGATGAGAAGCGTATGCCCTAAAAGACTAGGCTCCTCAGTGTGTGTTAAATATTATATGGGGCAAAATCCAGGACAGTGTTGTGCTGGGAGCTGATTGGTTGGAGGTGAAGTTAGGGTAATGAATTATTGCTTCAGGTCTTGAGAACAGCTCTGAGGTCTTTTCTGGCATCTCTCTATCTGGCTTCATGAGAAAGTAGCCAGGGGGACTTCCACCTTACGGCTCAGGAGATGAAATTTAACTGAGGTCAAGATGTTATTTTTAGCTTAACAGAAACTTGTTGCTTGGGATCCTTAATAAAGGCATGGCCATTGTTTCTTGCTGCTTCAGGTGTTAGTGACTGTTAAAGACACATTTTGTCACTACAGTCATGTGCAGTCGTGCCCCTCCAATGTCTTTTAGTCTCATCTCTTGATGTTCATTCTTGCTCTATGTGTACCAACCACATAGGAGTCATCTGTTTCTTCATTCAGCCTGTTATGCTGGCTTCAACTTCTGAGCTTTAAGGGAAAGGGCTAAGACTTACAGGGTATGTTGTAAAGAAACTGAATAGAAGATCTGGCGCTTCACATTAAATAAAAATCATATATTATATCAGGACCCTTTGTTTCAAATATTTGCCACATAAAGAGTAAGAGGGAAACACATTCCAGTTTGAGAAAAGAGCATATGTTATGCATAGCTTGGTATGACTAAAAATTAGCATTTCAATTTCAGAAAATATCCTCCAGTATTAATATTGAAAATCAGTTTTGAGTAATATAATAGCATTGTTACATAAATTGTTCTTATTTTCCAGAGTTACATTTTTTCAGAATCTTTGTTCAAAACAGAAAAACTTAGGATCTGTTAATCCTTCATAGTTCATCATTTCCATGTTCTTTCACTTAGAATATTATGAGAAGACACTTTTCTTCACAAGTAATATATTATTCAGTAATATATTATTCAGTTCATCTAACTGACACTGGCATCTCTGAACAAATTACTACTTGGAAGCCATGGAGTTAGAGGGCAGAGTATAGTCTCTTTGAGGCTCATTTAGAAAGAAATGCACAAGTTACTATGAGGTTTGCCGACAGTTTAGGTAAAGGCCTAAACTCTTCCTACATGGTAAATCCTGTTTCAAATGTTATTCATGTAAGATTAACATCTTTTATTCATACTCTATGAGATAGGAGTTACTAATCCCATTTTATAGATAAGTAAGCTGAAACAGAGAGAGGCTACATAAATTGCTGCTGCTGCTACAACTAGGAAATAGCACAGCTGAGACTTGAACCAAATCACCATATTGCCTATGGCACATAGTAGAATAGTAGTGATAATTTTTTTCTCATCCAAGATATCCAATATCTGTACGTTTAATTTGTCTATTTTTATTAAAGCTGATATATTTTATATAGAAAATCTATGTGTAAGCTTATCAGATGTTTTGACGTACTGTTTATGTCTCGTGGCAAGCTAGCAAATAATGTTAACTACTAAATCCTTGAGTGGTTGGATGTGGTCAGGTCAGGGCCTTTGGTTGTCCAAAAGAAGGAAGAAGGCTGGTCATGAACATGTGAAAAGCCAGTCTCAAACTTCCCAGAGGCAGAAAAGTTTTGAAATCAGGTATGAAACATATATCAGAGTTTTATTAATTAGTTACAGTAATGGAATTGACAAAGAAATGTAAACCCTGAGATCCTGTGGTTGCCATGAGGATCAAGTGAATTAATTAATTAATTAAATCTATAAAGCACTTAAGAACAGTACCTACAATAAAGTGAATATTTGATATTACCTGCTATTATTACCTTTCTTGGTACCCAATTTTATCTATCTCTTTTTGTAAATAGAACCTTCACTTATTGTAGGCACTAGAACAATTGCATTCCTTTGCCTATCCTAATAACCTATGCTCACAAAAAATCAAGAAACAGTAAATTAAATTTTGCTCCAAGGAAATGAGTGTCTAAGATGCCCAATCTAAGATTTGCAATAGAAAATGAGAGATTATTTTCTCAGGCAATTATTGCATGAGAGAGGCATACCTAATACTGGGTAGAAGATTTGCAATTAAAAAGAAAAGGAAAAAATTAAACTTTGATATTTTAAAAGGATTTATAAAGTTTTAAATCAAGAAAAGCAAGGTAAAAGGAGAGAAGAGATGATAGCAACAAAATTTAAGAAACTAAAAAAAGTTAGCTGGTGTGGGTAAACGGAAGAGTTGGTGGTGTAGGAGGCAGGGAAGATTCAGAAGCATGTGGGTTCACACTGCAGAATGCCAGAAAGTGTAAGAATCAGAAATACCAATTATTTAAGAAAGTTTAGGTGCAGATGGTTAAAAGCATGGTTATTTGAAAGTCAGTCTCTAAAGAAACTGATGTTTTTCCATGTATTTAGGCAGAATCTACTTATTTCTGAAAGTTCAGGGATGGATAATAGAATTATAGTTATATGCAATAATGAGGAGATACAGTCAAGAAAAGCAAAAAAAAGTAAAGTAGAGGCAGAAGTGAATACTAATATTGATTATTAACACAGGCATGACAATATTGAGGCATAAAGTATAGGGATTTTGTGTGTGAGAAGGGAGGAGAAAAACAGGGTAAAGTCCTCATTTTACATAGTGGGACACCAATGGATAATATCTAAAATGGAAAAAAATGAGAAACAGCCCAATAAGCTTGTTATTTAGAAACATAGATAATCAGTTTTGGGACAGGGACAGAGGGAACAGCTACCTTTTATTTTAAGCCTTGGAGAACTATTTGACTTATCTAAAACAATATGGATGTGTATTTTTGATAGATATAAAAATTGCATTAAAAGAAGAATGCCTTTGTATAGTAGGAATGGAAATTCTCACAAAAAAAGTTAAAAGAGGTGTTAACAAGTGTCCAAATTAATGTAAAGTAAATGAAATTTTGTATATGGTGGGGAGCATTGGAGGATGCAGGCTTGTCAGGGGGCACATAGGAGAAAAATAAGGGAAGAGGTTACAGCATTTAACATACTTCTGCTTCTTTATGCGTTGTGCTCAAAGTAGCTTTAACATACTCTCAGCTCTTGACAGCCTGCTGATATTGGGGAATGCAATAAAGTAGTCTAGACCAATGAGTTGGGCCATATATCACATTAAGTCCCTTGGCATGTTGAGTTGATCACAGCTTGTGCAGTTTCTATTTCCTATAAAATAATGGCAGTAATGTATATAGATATCTTTTCAACCATCTCCAAGAGTAAATTTTATTATTTTACAAGACGGCTTGTCATATAATCAGAGAATTGGAAGCAGCATTAAAAGTTACCTTGTTTTACCCTTTTTTGAATCTTAAATTTCATGCACATTATTCCAAATTAGTGAAGAATCTTCCACGTATCTAAACCTTTTTCTTCCCAATTACTGATTAGGGACATGGTGGCAGGATTCTGGTCATGGCATGGTCCTTTTAGAACAGATTGATTGTCAGATGATCTGTGCCTGAGGTCTGTCCAGAAGGTATCTACCCATGTAATATGAAAAATAGAAACATTTATTGAAGAAAATACAAGGAACATTGCACATAGGACAGTGATGCCATAGCTCCCTTCAAAGTTAAGCACCTGTGGACCTTACACCATTCTCCATCAATTCTTACACCATTCTTACACCAATTGCCATCAGCTGCCCCATTGTATTTTCCTAAATGTCACTGACAGCCTGAAATCTCCTCCCTTTTAAAGATGATTTTAGTTTGGGGAAAATCCAGAGTCACAGGGCACAAAATTTGGGCTGTAATGGGGCTGAGTCAACTGGTGATTTGATGTCTCACTGAAAAACTCTGCCTAAGATGTGATGAATGAGTGGGCACATTGTCATGATGAAGCTGCCAGTCACCAGTTGCCCATAGCTGTGGCCTTCTGAATCATCTAAACAGTTTCCATGAAGGAATTTTCAAGCTTAATGCAACATTTGTTGCAGATTCGTTGCTCTACTTGCTCAGTCATTTTGAATGTGATGGCCACACAATACACATGCTCACTCAACAGCCACTACTGTCCCTTCACTGACTGGTACTGTGATGTTGTTATTTTCCATGCATGCACACTTTAGTCCACTCTCCTTGGCTTCCAGTTTACACTGACATCATGCAAACTGTTCTTGTTATACTAACAGTGGCTGGAATTTTTCTAGACAGACCTCCTGAATAGAAAGATAATTCATGAGTATCATCAGTAATCCAAAGTGTGCCTGCACTTCTCTGATTATAGTGTGACACTCCCACTCCATGACTGCGGATATTTTGACATTATGAACTTGTCTTCCTTGACTATATACAATGTGGGCAGAAAGAGTTTTCATGGATGTCTTCTCATAGATTCAGGACATTTGTTTAAGTAAATAAGAAGAATGAGGATCTTAGGCAGGTGTTGGTGGACTCTCAATAGTTGTCCAGACCTGTTCAAATGGACATACAGGATTTCATTATTTTTTGCCATAAATCAGTCAGATGTTAAACCAACTGAATGAAAGTTGGTGGTGTTGTAAATGGCTTCAGAACATCGGGAAGTTTCATCATGGCTCGGCTTGATCTGCAAGTCTGGTAAAGGAAGACTCCCCATAGAAAGAGCACTTGTGTGGAAGTGGCTATGTTCACACAAGGAGATCCCAACAGTGCTGACAGAGGCAGATCTCCAAGTCTGAAGAGGTTGGCAGTCATTCTTAATGAATATATTCCTTTAGTTACTACTGAAGCCATGATTTTATCATTTCTCACAATATATTTAGCTTTTTATCTAACCTTTTCAATCCTGTTTTCCCTCTCTTCAATCAAACGTCCATAGATCTTCCTAAAATAGCTGATAATTGGCATGCAAAAGGAAATTTTGCTTAAAATGCTTCATTCCATTCCTCAATAGATTACAAAATGTAGACTGACATCCACCATAAGTAACTTTTGTCGTGTGACATTAGACATGTCCATACATTTTTATTTCTCTGTGTCTTCATGTTTCAACATCATGTGTCTAAGTAAGCATTACTTCCCTATCTTCTTTAGAGATTCCTATTTGTATTTTATTTCTAGACTAAATTATCCCCTCTCTGGAAGCCAACTTAAATGATACCATGCAGAATTAAATAATTCTTCCTTTAATATGATACTTAAATTTTAACCACATATATACTTTTTAGCTATAGTATTCTCTTTTGGTGCCAAGAAATTTAACAACTGTGCTTTTGTAAATCATAAATTGTCCAAACATGGAATTTTTAAAGTAATAAATTTTCAGTTTTTACTGTAGAATGTGTTTTATTCCATTTCTCTTAACTGTGCCTGAATTACTTCTGTTGCCTGGAATAATCTTCCACCTCCTCTGGTTATTTTTTACTCAGATGTAAATGTATTTTACTCAAACTTTCTTTGAGTCAAAAAAAAGTTATTTTTCACTTCCCAGTGAAAACATTTTAGATCACCATCATTTAGAATTGTATTCCCTCCTACTTGTTTCTGTCTTTTTTCTTTGTGGTTCTCATCTCTGGGGAACAAAGTATATATTTTTCCTTAATTTGTTTATTGTCAGTCTCCTTTTACTAGTATGTTAGATTGTAATGTTTATATATATATATATATATATACATACAATTTATATATATATACACATATAATTTATATATATATAAAGAACAATATATATATACTGCCAAGAACAATGCCTGGCATATGTAGTAAACCCTGAGTTATGTTATCTCTTTATCATACATTCATAGTTTTATGGCATTGCCTTCAGAAAATGTTTGTTCTACAGTTCTTACCTAAAATACTTATTAAGATTTTTGTAGCACATATGGTTTGAGAGCACTTACAAAGGGAATTAAAAATACATAAGTATTCTCGATGATATGTGTGTGTGTGAATTCAACTCATATCCTAAATGATCTGTTAGTGATTATCAGTTATGTTGTCTGAATTGTGTTTCTCTCAAATCTAACATTCTAAGTAATTTTTAAAGATACATTTTAATTCTGTGCTTTTAGGACATACAGTTTTATGATTATTATATATTTATAGAATACTTTCATATTTCCTTTTATTTTAAATTATATTTTGTTCAATATTAATAATGTTGCTTTTCTTTTTTACTTGTGCTAGGCTGCCATAAGTTAGCACATGCTTTAACTTTTATACTTACTGCGTTATTTTGTATTATGTACATCTCTTATGATAGTATATGGAGAGTTTTGTTTCATACTCAATTAAGAGATTCAAAAATTTAATACAGAAGTTTAACTTTTATATTATCACTTCCAAACTTTTTAAAACATATTTTTCAACATTTATGTCATAATCTTGCTATCTTTTATCTTTTTATTGCTTTTATTTTTTGTATTTGCTTTCCATTTCCATTGTTCTTATGCTTACTTTAATACATACTTGTTGGTTAACTGACATGTTTTCTTTATTTATTACTTTAATTTTCCTGAGGTTTAGGTTGAAATATTTCAACTTTATTGTTAAACCTGTATTTCTATATCATTGCAGAAATTCAAACAATTGACACTGTCTTCTTATATATAAATAATTTTGGATAATATACCAGTTTGGAGATAGTATTAATTTAGCCAAGAGCTTTGTATTACATAAAATTGTCCTATTGAAATAAAATAGTAATATATTATGGCTTCTATTATTTTTGTAACATTAACAATAAGTTATGTGTAATCATTTTATAAAATTATTGGCACAAATAACTTAATTGGTATGAATAGTCACGTTAGTCTTAGTTAATATAGCCTCCTCATTATTGCGGTCTTAATTTTGAAATGACTACTTCTTGCTGAAGATATAAATTATTTTCTCAAGAAGTTTATATGAGTGACACATTTTTGAATTGCATATTTAATAAGGTTTTCTGTTAACCTCAGAATTAAATGATAATAAGCTGACTACCTATAACATTTGAGTTTATAATATTTGGCCTTAAAAATTCTGTGAGCATGCGGAACTGTTAAAAAGAATGATAAAAATCTATAGAATCTAAATCATAACACAAAGCACTAACAAAGGTTTCCAAATTTCTATTTAAACAATGCAAAATAGCTCAACAGAATAACATAACTTGTGATGATTAATTTACTTTATTTTTTAAATTATTGTTCAATTATAGTTGTTCCCGTTTTTCACCATTGTTCTCCACTGCCCCGCGCACCCCCACTTCCCACGTCATTTTAAGTGCTTGTAACAGTTATCAGTTAATAGTAAATGCTACGCAAGCATATATTAACGTATGACTTTATCTCTCTATCTTACAAATAAGTATGAACTGTTTTTAGTAGGGGATACCTAAGTAACTGCTAATATTGGTTACCTTCAGGTCAGGGACCAGGGGACCAGAGAATGAATAAGGAATTCAATTTTAACTTTACTCCTTAATGTACAGTGTGAATTTTTAATATGTGTACAGATTATTTTCATTTAAATATCTGTAAGAAATAAAGATTAAAAAATCAACCTAATTCCAGAAATAATGCTTTCTTTTTAGAAAAGTTAATATTCCAGGCAACAATTATGAGAAAAAACTGTTTGTATTAATTTGACTTTTCTGCTTGTTTTACCTGTATGTTTTCCTGATTTTTAAATTTTATAAGGCCATGTTTTACCTGATTATTTTTTAAACTTTGCTTTTATAATATTAAAATCCTTTATCTTGTAAATTTGAAATTCTTCTTCCTTATTTCCTATTGTATAGTTGATTATTGCTTCTGTTCTATTTTCTCCTATTTTCATTTGAGAACATGCACATTTTATAATTTGGGACCCTGTTCTAACTGTACCAGAAGTGTCCCTTCTTTTCCTCAAGGCTCTCATTCCTTTTTCCTCCTATCATGTTCTGGACAGGCTGTTCAGTGTTTACAACCTGCCACTGAAGTTGTGCTTTACAATATCTGATCTGCTCCCAACTTGCACAAATGTAGATTATTTCATGTGTAGATTTTCAAATTTCAAAATGTAGATTTTTTGGTTTTATTTCCTTCTCTCATTTAATGTAGTGAGTTTTTTTCCATTTTGATGGTGAATACACTCAGTATGTATTCCTGCTCTAATTTTTAGAGGGTGTACTTTATGTCATATTTGATGACAATAAACAGGTGCTCTAAAATGTTAACTTTATCCTATTTTATGTAGAACACTATTTATTAGACTATGATATTCTTGAAGGCAGAGAGTTTGTCTCACATACCATTTAGATACGCAATGTATTTTTGTATTAATTACTCTGTAATTTAAATAAAATCATGCTAAATGCAATGTACCATGGTGGACTGAATCCTTGAACAGTAAAAAGGCATTAATAGAAAATACTTGTGATTTCTGAATAAAATTCGTAGCCATATTAATGTGCCAATGTTATTTTCTTAATTTTGACAAATATAATAGTTTTATAATGTTAGAGAAGTTAACAGTTAGCATTAAGGAAGACTGTCTGACAGTACATAGAAAATCTGTACTAAAATTATTTTCAAAATAAAATGTTTATCTAAAATTGTAATGAGAAATTTATCATTATCATTATTACATTGACAGATGACATTCAGAAAATTTCACCATCCAAATTGGTTCTGGGCTTCAGCTGTTGTAGGTAATAATGAAATACATTGCTAATTCCTTACCCCATCTCTGTTTTTAAGGACCACTCTTACCCAACTAAATCTAGCTGGTTGAGTCTAGAAATACTCAGGGGTGGTATAAAATTGACCACACAACATTGCTTTAAGTTGTTCTATTCTGGAAGTTTTGTAAACTGCTGCTGTCAAACTTTTGGAACGAGTACCCTTGCAGCTTCGGCAAGAGGCCAGTTCTCTGCCAGTTCATGGATCATTGCCATTGAACTCTGCACAGAATTAAGAGAATTCTCTTCTTACTCACCCCCTGCTGTTCTCTGTCACCTTGTAAAAATGGTCCTGTCAGCTTTACCCTTTGCCCTTTATTGTCCATAGAATGACATATCTGGTCCTGTAGTCTAACTAGTAAACACAAACCATTCTATTCTCCTGACAAAATTTAGGATACTCTTGACCTTCCTTCAGTCAAAAAGTAATAGATTACCAGCCTTCAACATGTCTGGAAATAGGCATGGGTTCTACTTTGTACCCTAAGCTGGGCCATTCTGCTACGGCTTACATTTTCGGGCTAAGGTTAATAGAAAACTCATAGGAATGCTAAAATTTAGACTTGACTGTGACCTGACCTTCAGACTGGACTCAGTCCAGTTGGTCATCCTGACTAGGAAAACTAATGACCAGTGGCAACCAAGTAATACAGTTGTCTGTCTGCTTGTTCATGTTGTCAGAGGTGAAAGACCTCCTGTTCCATTTTAGAAACTCTATTCAAAAAGAAAATATGTCTAGAAGATATTGTTTATAGTTACTCCACAAATATTAAGGAGTTCTTGAAAACCAGTGTCATCTGCCTCTGAAAATAAAGATCAATAGATGAAATTTTGAATGTATACTTGGAAAGCTTGAAATGGCTCTGGGGTGAGTATGGGTCATTTTCTACTTTCATGAGTTTAACTGTTCTTGTCATGATCCTGTCAGAGTTTCTTCTGACGCTGAGAGCCTTTTCCAGTTCCTTGCCCCGAAGACTTCTCTGTGTTAGCTGAAGAGGTTGGTGCTTGGTTGAATCTTGGTTAATGTCCAGATATCTAAATAAATGCAGCCAGTGGACATCAGAAGTGGGTTTTCTTCTCAAATAAACCCCAGCATTCTAATTTTTAAAAAAATGTTATATGATCTTACTTATAAGAGTAATCTAATGAGCAAAATAGAACCAGAGGCGTAGAATCATGGAACAGACTGAGAGCTGTAAGTTGGAAGAAAGAAGTGGGAGACTGATTGAAAGAAAGCAAAGGGATTAGTCAAAGAACATATATGAAGAACTCATGGACATGGACAGTGGTGAGGGACTGATATGGGAGTGGGAGTGATCTGGGTAAAGGGGGCTGAAGGGGAAAAGAGTGGGACAACTGTAATAACATAAACAATTAAAATAAAAATAATAAACAATAAATAAAATTGAGAAAGAGAGAGAGAAATAGAAGAGAGATTTTTATCCACTTATTTATGCATCCACTGGCTGACTACTGTATGTCCTCTGATTGGAGATTGAACCCATAACCCCAGTGTATCAGGACAATGCTCCAGCCAACTGAACTACCCAGCCAGGCCTGTTTCAGCATTCTAAAATATAACAGCTCCCCTAGATTCAGCCCACTATTCTTTATTCTTGGTTAATAATCACATTGATTTCTCTTATCTAAAGAATTTCCATTTGGAATACGGCCAGAGAATATAATGAATATAATTTGTTCTTAATGCCTTTTCTAATTGCCCTCATTTCCTTAATATTTTACACCATGTTCTAAGAAATTAAAAGGTTGTTTTATTCCATTTTCATATCATCGTATTTTTAAGTGTAACGTTTTTCATAACAAATACAAATAGGATTCCAGGCCTGAATAATTTAGAGTAAATACCAAAGGATTTCTTGGCTTACCAAGCAAGGGTTGAGGACTTTTAAGTTGAAGCATAAATAAGAACTATACTATATATAGTGTAAAATGGCTAGAGTTTGTCGGCACCTAACATATTGTTTGTACTCAATAAATATTAAATGATAGCATTTACTAAAATGACAATTTCATGAGTCACTACCTTTTCATAACAGACAAAGAAGAATTGCCGCCAGCTATTTTGCAAAATTTTGAATAAAAGCTCTAACTCGTTTAAAGAACAGGCATTTCAGACTAAAAGGATATTAAGAAATAAAAATGAATCATATTTTTTCCAAATTCAAAATAAAAAGGTAATGGAAACTAAATTTATTAGACCTCTAATTGTGTCAAGACAAATCTAATTTTCTTCCAAAATCATACTCTAATCATGAAATTTTATTGATACCCACATGCCTGCTGTTATTTTTATTTTGCATAATTCAGCACCCTCACTCATGAAAAACAGCCCATGGTTTTTAAATGCATGGCCAAAGGCAGAGGCACTGTAGTTGTGTTTTCTGCACCTGACTGCATATTGGGATCATCTGAGAGTCTTTCTGGTTTGTTTTTAATACAGATTTCCAGAGCTCTCACCTAATTTCTAAATTATAATCTCTGACATTGGGGCATAGGAATCTGTATTGTTTTCTCAAGATCTTTAGGGATTTCTGATCACCAACTGACATTCAAAAATCATTACTGTTTGTTATTAATATTTTTAGAAAAGTATTTGATAAATGGAATCCATTGTTGTTAACAATTTAAAATCCAACAGGAAAAAAACCCTGTCTTGATATGTTTTTAAATTAATCTAACCCATCATTTCTACATTCTTTTTAAAGAAGATAGGTGTTTTTCTAGGCACTTAGCCCTAGTATTTTTTTGAGTTTTAAAAATTTTTATTTAGTTATTTTTCAAGTACAGTTTTCTGTTTATTTCTCCCAGCCCATCCCACCCCTCCCCCATGTACCCCACCTCCCTCCCATTTCCAACCCCCTTAGTTATTGTCCCTGTGTCCTTTATACTTGTTCCTCTAAATCCCTCCCCTTTTTCCCCCTTAAATTCCCTCCCCTCTCCCCTCTGGTCACTGTTCCCCTGTTCTCTGTTTCAGTGTATTTGTTTTTATTTTGCCTGCTTGTCTGTTTTGTAGTTTATCTTCTGTTAAAAGTGAGATCATATGGTATTTGTCTTTCAACACCTGTCTTATTTCACTCAGCATAATGCTTTCCAGTTCCATCCATGTTGTTGAAAAGGGTAGTAGTTCCTTCTTTCTCTCTGCTGCATAGAATTCCATTGTGTATATGTACCACAATTTTTTGATCCATTCATTTACTGACAGGCACCTAGGTTGCTTCCATCTCTTGGCTATTGTAAATTGTGCTGCTATGAACATTGTGGTGCATAGGTTCTTTGAAATTGATGTTTTGGGATTCTTAGGATATAATCCTAGCAGTGGAATTGCTGGATCAAAAGGCAGGTCGATTTTTATTTTTCTGAGAAAATTCCATACTGTTTTCCATAATGGCTGTACCAGTCTGCAATCCCACCAACAGTGAACTAAGGTCCCCTTTTCCCCCACAACCTCTCTAACATTTGTCGTTTGTTGCTTTGTTTATGATAGCCATCCTGACTGGTGTAAAGTGGTATCTCATCATGGTTTTAATTTGCATCTCTCTGATAGCTAGCGATATTGAACATTTCTTCATGTGTCTCTGGATCTTCCGTATGTCTTCCTTGGGTAAGTGTCTGTTCAAGTCCTTTTCCCATTTAGAATAAGCCTTAGCTTTCCTCTCCACATGCAGCCGTCCCTTGCTCCTAGTGATTATACTGCGCTAATGTCTTCTAAATTAACCCTTTTCTTTCTTTTACCATACTACTGCCCTAACTCCGATAATAATTATGATCCTGCTTTACATCTTTAGCTTCTTTCCCATTGTGGAAGAGAAAAACATATACATTCTCACTTGGTAAGAGAGTACATAGTAGGTGGGTCAAGGGTTTCTCATTGGTTATATTTATGTCACTACAACATGCCACAATGAGCTGCTTCTTTCCTTTTTGAAATTTCTTTGTTTTTTTGTTTGTTTGTTTATTTGTCTACCCTCTGCATAGGGAGTAACACTGAGGATTATGAAGAAATGTGTTGATCTAAAATTTATTTAAATTGGATTATATAGAAAGAGTAGGGATTTTTTCAAGCCAAGGAGACAAAGTAAAGCAATTCTGTATAAAGAAAATAGAGAAAAGCACTTCAACACCACCTTTTTATCCTAGGTTAAATCTAGTCCAGGACTATAGTTTTTATTACAAATCCTACCTAATAACATGCAATATACATGATCCTAAAGATACGTTCAACAGTAAAGCAGGTTAAATCTGACAAGTACATTTCCAAAAATCTTCCAAATTCATCTGTGACCTAGTGGTTAGATACTGAAGTTTTTCTCATTAGATAAAAATTTAGGTTATATTTCTGAAAAATGTGGTAGTTTCCTTATATATAACATGGGGCTTTAAATTTATTTACTAATTATGACCACTAATATCTCTTGATGTTCCTGAATAATTATAGTTTTTATTTTCTGTGTCAATCATCAAGTTTCTACATAGCATAATTGAAAATAATGTATGTTGCAAATATTCAGTATACCATAATTTCTTCTGTATATAAATTGTTGGACCAAATAATTTTTTTAAAAAGGAAAGAAAGAAAATTGTAATGTCATATTAAAACCCTTAATTTTTACACAAAAGATACAACATTCTAACCAAGCTATGACTAGTTATGTATTTTCTTACCTTTCTAATACTATCTTTTGCTTAAAGCACAAATTTCTTTCATGTTTTCTCTCTGAGTCTGTAGTCTATGAGACTGCTTTCTCTCTATTCTTCTGGCCCTATGGTAGCTTTTTTTTTGATTAACAACTGTGATGCTCTGAGATATGAACACTGGCTCTCTTTTTTAAGCAGAGTACATAAACTCTCTTGTTTTAAGCCCTAAGAGGGCATGCATGGCTTTTCTCTAGCCATATATCTGTGTTAAAATAGTTTCAAATGAAAGTTTGCATATTTATTTGCCTTTTACATACTTCCAGTTTAGTCTCTCACTGTCTTTAATCATGTCCTGCTTCCACCTAGGAAGACCAACCATCTCAGTTTGCTCAGGGATGTGGGACTTCCCAGAATAGTCCTTAAAAAACAGGAAAAGTTGATCACCCTAATGCCCTATTTTCTCTGTCAGGGAGATTGCTGATACTTGGTCGATGTTGAAAAATGACATGGCTTTTTCTTCATCTAGAGCATTTTCCCTACCAACTAACTCTTCTTTTGAAACTCAGTTCAGGCAGAACCTCCAGAAACTTGTCTCTGAGCTTCCAAATCACCTGGTGTAAAACATCCTTTTCACGGAGTTTCAAGGCATGGATTATAAACATCCATCTTCCATTTCTAAACTGTGAGAGCTATACTGTATCTCCAAAATGCAACTCAGTAGTTCAAGAAATATAATTTGTATGAATAAAGGAAAGAATTTCTGTCTATGGAGGGAAAGTAACTCTTGCCCTCCATACTTTCAAGCATTCAGTTAGTAGTAATTGCTACCATATAATCAGTCCACAGTGTGTCCCAGGTATTTTTCAACATGACCTTGTCCACTCTCCCCAAATCCTACAATTATCCCAGAGTCAAGTACAGCTGCTTATCCAAGATCACCGTGTTAAAAAACAGTCATACACTAAGAAAGGTCCTGCCCTTTACTACATACCTTCGTGTATCAATATGTTTAGGCAATCAAAAGTGTTCAGCATTCAGAAAGCTGAGTATATGCTTTATAGTATCAAACATCATAGTATATTCTCAGTATACCCTGTAATCAAACACATTAGTAGATGAATACTCACAGTAAATAGCACACATAGTGGCTATAAATAATCTCTCATTAGTTCAGATTAAGTTTTGTCTTCACCTGTATTTTGGAAAGCATTTTCTCCTACTTCATATTTTCTTCTTTTTCATATTCTTGGAGGATTTTAGATTAAAAAAACCATGGACCTGAGGTATATCGGGTATACCTAGGATTTGCGGTCAAGTCTGTCTGATGTCAGAGACCAAAAGCTCTATGATATATTTCTTGCTGGATTACTCTGCCTAACCGCAATGTTCAACAGAACTTTCACTGCTCTGCTGCTTAGCTTTCTTAGTGTTTCTTAAAAAAGGAGTTGCTTTCTATGACATTATAATATATTGCAAACAGATTGTAGTAAAGATCAGTCTTAAACAGTCAAGACAGTTTCCTATAAATACTGAATAAAAGGTAATGTAGTATTTCTGATATGGGTTAGGTATACTCAAGAGTTTTGGACTTTTAATATCTTCATTGAAAATTATTTCAATTGACAGCAGCTATGTATTTAGTATTGTGCCAAGTGATAGAATTACTCATATGCTATGACTAATGATATCTTTGTTTTGTTTTATGATTTCATATTATTACAACATACATATCTACTCACATTAATTTCATCTTAAGAATGTTTTGAGGGGTTCATTGCCTCCCTCGGGAAAACATAGAGCTCCCTGGAGTCCCAGTGAGCCAGGCTCATAACCCCAAGGGTTGGCTATTACACAGTGCACATGTGGGTGATTTTTCAATTGAAAGTCCTAAATGCATATTTTGTTTAAATTGTTCGCATATTCTGCTTTACCTCAGCTGCTGCAGAATTTGTCATCTCATCAATCGTATTTATTAAGATTTCATACTCTTAAAATATTCTCCAGTTGATCTCAAATTGCTTTAATTTTGATCCTGAATTTTGGACCATTTCTGGGAAAAATTAATACATCTTGATTAAGTAGTCATTAAAATAAAATGAGAAAACAATCCTTTAGAGAACTAGGCAGGATTACTTGTCCAATGCTGGTAATTTCTCTTGTTTATTCATTTTTGTCCTTGAGGCCCAGTCCTTAGTAAGTCTCTTCTTTTGTTTTAGGTAGAAATTATATTGGGGAAAAAGCATATAGGACTTGGAGTTTATAATATTATTTATCAGTTCGAATTTTGCCTAATAGATGTTTACATGTCCTTTAGTTTGTTTACTTGTATGTTAAACATGTTGGATAACAGTATTATATATTAGATCTTAAATGCATGGTATTTTTTATCTCACTCAGCTAAAACAGTATAAAAATGGCTCTTCACTATGCTTTTTATCCAGGTTATATTTGTCTTTGTTGTTATAATTCTATATATAAAAGATATAAACTCACTTTTCATATCTGGGTAAAATATAAAACATTCAGTTACTCATCCAGTTGGTTTAAAATGTCCAGATGTTTGGCTTCTTACAGGCAAGCAGCCTCATTAATTTTTACCCTTTCACTGAGATGTTTGTCTTGTTCTGACAAAGTGTAATAGAAAGAGCACTGTTTATAGAGTCAGAAGATTTAAAATGTTTCCTTGATTCATTTGTAGCCCGTGTGACTGACTATAAGTCCATGAAATTTGGTTAATGAAGATACAAGATCAAATATTTTAAGTATTTTCTTAATAAGGACCTTTATGTTTTTGCCTCAGTCATTTGTAAAATAGAGAAACTAATGGCTAACTTTCAGATTGTCATAAAGGTTTACACTGACAATGGATTTAAAAATACTCAGCATGAGATAATGCAGTTAATTCCCAGTAGGAGCTTGTCGAACATGAACTGGAGTTCCATCAGCTGTAAAATGGGAATGATTATTCCTTGTAGGTGTCGCCTACACCTGCTTAGTATGGTTCTGTTTTCTTTCTTTTCCTATTCCTTCCATGGACTTTACATTAGGATGAAACAACAAAGTCATTGTAAAAAATGTAATAAACATGAAAAAGCCCATCTAAATGGAACTTGCTAAGGTATAGCTTATGTATTTTATTGTTTAAAGTCTTATTTTTCTATTTCTATTCTTTGCTCACCTTTTTGTTTTTCAAATGTAACACAATTTTCTAAGCAGTTAGTAAGCTATTAGCTTGTATAATCTTAACGGTGCTAATAGAAACTTTTAAGCAAAAGCAGTTTCATGAAACCCAGGTCTCAGAGGGCAAAAATTTAAAAACTCTTTGTTTAATTGTCATTATATAGCCTCTAATTATTAAGTGCAAATACACAATGGGGAAAAGTAGGCTCACAGTTATTGATACGAAAAATAATACAGTAACTAATGTATAATAATGAAAGAATAAACTGTGTTGTATATACTCACAATTGTAAACCTACTTTTTCCCAACCCTTTAGTATTAGTGTTAATATTTTAGACTTTATGGGATAATACTTGACTGTGTATTAGTCTAGAGTCACTGGAGAATATTGATCTGGGTACAATTTAGGAGGCAGAGGAGAGGGCACTTAATGGGGAAGTAGGAGGGCCCATGGATAAACCAAACTGTAGTGAACTATGGAAGAATAACCAATTTTCGTGGAGTATCCTTCTGTTGGCTCTTCACTTAAAAATTTGCTTGGTAATTATTTAGTAGCTGTTTTGGGGAAGTTTACTTTTTAATCAATTTCCACATAGCAGTTGTACTGGGAAAAAATGGTCAAGATCTTCTATCTGTGCTAAAATTTACACAAATTTACATTTTAAAAAGTCATCTTAGCATAGGTTTTATCCACTCTGTTTAGACGAATGATGTTTTTTAAACCTAGATGTGCCACCCATTTAATAAAAAACAAGTTTATTTGGGGATGAAATAGTTCTAACTCTTCTTACTTGTAGACAGAAGCCATAAAAGTCTACTTGTTATACCATAGCATGAATAAGTTAAATGTAACTTTAATAACTATCCTGAGATTCATTATCCTAACATTGTTTCAGAATCATCTATGAATCCTTGGATTGCTAGCTAGCCTGGAGTCTATGCCAAGTAATATGCATTATAGAGCACTGTCCACCAGGTTGGGAATTAGAAGACCCAGTGTCTGATATCTTTCCTAACACCAATCATTTTATTTTTTAAGTTTGCTCTACAATTCCTATGCAGAAATTTGCTACACAAAACTATTTTGAAAAATGTAAATCACTACACAAAAGCACTATATTATTAGTTTAAGTATTTAGATGTATATAGTCAGTTCATTAATAGTTTACTGTGCTTTACCTTGATACTTAAAATATTTGGTTTATTGAAAATACTTATTTTCCTACTAATTTTCTATCTTTCCACCACCCAAATAGGTAGTTGAAGTGCTCATTCACATAACTCTAAGAAACTCCTTTGTTACTAGTGTTCTGATCCTAACATGGGAAATTTGTGAAGATTCTGAGCTTACTTGAGCTGTTTTAGCTTGGAAGTGATATGTAGAAAATTTGTTCAGGTTTGCTTTTTTGTGCACAGCACCTAGAAATTACATCAAGCATTGCATAACACTGAGATTGATGAGGTGCACCTGCCCAGGACTGACATCTTTAGCTGTTATCCAGAAAAGGTTGTGACCAGGACTGATCCTGGATAGGAAACTGGCCCCACAGAGTAGCATTTCAGCTTCCAGAAAGTATAAGGTGATTCTCATTGACTCAGATGTCATCACCTATGCTTGTGTGTCCTCGGTTGAGGGTCCTAGGGTCCTAAAGCTTATACCTTCCTCTTCTCAGAGAAGGTTGCTGATCTTACCACATTATATTTTTCTGCATCTTACAGATACATACATCAAAATGCCAGGTACTTAATTTCACAGACTAACTTTGCAACTAAAATATGAAACTGTGATCTTCTCTCTACCAGTTAGATACATCCACTCCGTATTTTGAATGGGTCACTTATCACACAAATAAACAAACATTAAAATCGGGTGAGGTAGCAATAACAATATCCAACAATCATATTCAGTAGGAGTATTCATTATAGGGGCCACCTGTGCAGAGAAAATCAGCAGGAAAACCATGGCCTCTGCCCACTGGCTCTGGCAGATTTCTTCCTTGACCCACTTTTGTTTGTAGTTAGGGAATCATTCTTACTGGAATATTCTATAAGACTTCTATAGATTAAATGAGCAACTTCAAGGCCAGGCAGAGTCATGGTATTTGGTATTTGTTTAAGGCCAGGCAGGTTCATGGTATTTGTTCAGATGAAAAAATAGTCACAGAGCCATGGGGATGTCTGATATGCCTTTATTCGTGGGTGAGCAAGCCAAGCATGCTGCAAGCTGTGTGTCTAGCTGCATGTCTCATGTCATGGCCCTTGTTCCCCAGCGTGGCACCCATTGTGGAACCTGCCCCCTGTGTGTCTCTCATCATAATTGCCCCCAGCAGGGGGTCCCTACCTGTGTAAGTACTAGAAGGGAAAAAAGCCAGAAAACTGCCAGAACATTACATAACATAACATAATTCTGTGCATGCCCTCCCACTTCATGTTATGGGAACAGTTTATCGGACCCAGTCTCAAGGCTATGAGAACACTAGTTATCAGGCCCCTGCAAGGCTATGGAAGCACCGTTCCCCTTAGTTTCCCAGACACCTATGTAAGGAAGCCAGACTGCCTCCATTTACCCTACCACTATTTAATATTTTAAAACAAATAGCTTCCCTTTTTGTTTAGATTACCTAAATTTGATTTCTTGAAAATTAAGATAATTTTCAATATGTACTATTTTCTTCAGTGTCATACTGAAGTCTATTGTCTGTAAAGGTGACATGCTGTCTTGATTTGTCTATTGATGGTGGCTGAAATCACACAGTATTCCTTTCTAGCTTAAGTTTTCACTAATTTCCTCAGCTTGGCTGCTGTTTCATGTGAAAGAGGAAAGATTTTTATATCTTTTTATATCTTTGGCTGTTTTATTCCTTATGTGCTGGGAACCACTCTGCCTGGTTTCAGGAGTTGTAACTGCCCCCCATGGCTAAGGATGAGTGAGTGACCTCCAGAATGTGAGCCATTAATGAGATAAAAGCTTGTCTCTGGCAGCAATGCTGCTTCTGCTTCATCCCCTGGCTCCAACGCTTGGTCAGTTAGTCCATGACTTGTATAACCCCTCAGAGGGGAGACAACCTAAGCCAGACATGATCACTTGGGAGGCCATCACGGAAGGACTCGGGGGGCTACAACAAAGAGGGAGTGATGGACCCTCACCCCCCAGCTATTCTGACATAGCCCAAGTCCCCATTTCCATCTGGGAGAAGCACTTCCTGGCTCTAATCCATTTAAGCCTGAAAACCTATAACGGCGAGGGCAGTGCAGCCCCTTGCCAGCTAGAGTGGGGATCTGGGGTGACCAGGAATAAGAAAGAATTCCTAAAATCCTGTGAAGCTTGCTTTGCTAAGAGTGCTTTCATTCATATGATAAGGGTTGGAGCAGGAAATGAGTACATCTCCCAAAGTTTCTGTAACCCCCTTACCTGACAGACACTGACTCAGACTAAGCCCTCAGATTTCTTTGAAATGTTATCTACTGTCTGATTCTTGCCACCTATATTCCTGTATTACAACCCAATAAAAGCCATTGAGGAAGGGGCTCTTGGCCTTTCTCCTCTGAAAGATTGGCCACCTCTCCTCCCCAAGCAGATCATGTCTTGGTAGTGTTACTTTCATCCATGGTGGACGGGGGGATTTGCAGGTAAAACTGCCCCCACACTTATGATGGCAGAGAATTACATTATCAAAATCCCCTTTATAAAGTGTGCATCCCCCAGCCTCCCCTGAAGTTAGCTATGAGAAGTTAGTAAATTCTCTCTGATTAAATATATATACATATATTTAATTATATATATATATATATATATATATATATATATATATAATGACATGTGAACAGAAGAACTGAGAAAAATCTTTATTGAGGTCCTCTATGTTTTTTAAATCTTTTTTGCTGATCTTCCAGGATGACCTTGGAAGCCTTGTATTAAAGATGGTAGAATGGCCATCAGCCTGGTGACTTGAGTGACTTGTCTAAGAAGGCCTTAAAGTTCTCTTCAACTTGACTAAATTCTGTACAGCTTATTTCAGACTTTAGTATCCTGACTTCTCTTTCTTAGAGCATTTACTTCAGAAAATTTGTAGCAGTAAGCTCTTTTTCTGGCCCTTTAAGATGTAAATTTTTTTTAAAGGTTCTTACCAGTTTTACAACCCAGGAACACCTTTCCCCAGGACCCACAGGCCCTCCTTGTGAAACAGAGGAAGGGAGAGCTACTATCTTCCGGTTTCTAAAGGAGGATAGAAGCCTGATTTGACCAGATTGGAGGAGGTGCCTTCATCCAAGTAGTGAAACTGCCTCCTGTCATGAAGATAAGAAAAAGTTTGCTTTTCCTTTGAGTAAAGTCAATTAGAAAACACAGATGGCCTATGCTCTCCCCTCACCAGTGATTTTTAAAACACCCTTTGTTTTAGTCCATTCCAGTTCAGACTGCATTCCTAGTCTCCTTCTGCTAAGAAAAGTATTCCATTGCACTTAATCCACACAAGGACTGAATGAGACTAAACTTCTAAGGTATTAAGATAATGAAATTTTGGAGTCTACTGAAGTTTAGAAGCTAACAAACCCTGACTATTGTGATGATATTTATAGCTGGAAGCAGAAAATGTTGTAATAAAAAGTGTAAAAAATACTAGCATGCCCTGCATTGGCTTAGTGTTTGTGCTATACACAAGCATTTATAGCAGTCTGGGAGTCTGGTGACCCATGTCCTGTGGCGACATGCTTGGCAAATTGAGCCCCTGACAAATTGGAATGTGGTCTAAGTATTTTTCAAGACTGTGAAAGGAGGGTGGAAAAACCCAGGAAACTATTGAAAAACCTGCAACTTTTAGCAGTATATTGCAAAAAAGAGAGGCTTTTCCAGTAATTGCAAAGATTCAAAATGTGAAACGTTATTTAGAAAAAGAGCCTCAAATTATTAGAAAATCTATGATGAATACACCCCAAATGTCAGGAAATAAAAGTAAAAAAATGCCTGAAAACAAAGGCTTTAAAGAACCTTCATTTAGAAAAAAAGACTCAACATATTATCTATTCTTATGTGGCAAGCATAAGGATAGATAATAATAAATGTAATCCTTTTGCATCCATACCTCAGACAGTCTGTAGGTAGCTGTGATTGAATACATTTCTGGAGAATGAGAGAAAGTAAAGCAACCGTGGGCCATAGAGTAGAATGTGAATGTAATCAAGGATTCTTCCCCATTGTCAGGGGAAGGGTTTAAAAACAGAAGCTACCCAGCAGAAGTCCATCTGTGTTAAGAATCTCATACCTGCTAAGTTTTTCTGATCTTCCTTTTTCAGAATGAATGTATTTACTGCTCTTATTTACACATGCTTCATCTTTTGTAATGTGTATGTTGGAAGTAGAATAAAGCAAAAGGTTTGTATTTTATTTTATACATTGTTGCATCATGAGGAACCTTGACCAGACATTATGGAAAAGATTGTGAATCACCCAGAGACTTTAAAATTTCATATAGATGTGACTAATGAAAGGGACTTTGTCTTACCTCCCTTGGGAGGGACTATCTGTGCTTTTCATAGAAATAAGGCTACACATAGTTATTTGGTGGCTTTAGAGGCTGCTATGACAAAGACTAATCACTGTCCAAGAATATCATGTTCCTCTATCTGGGCGTATAGCTAGAATCCCATATCCCATGCATATGGAGGTGGTAGGTAGTCGACTTAAGAATGGAATGAGAGCAGCCTATTCTATAAAATATCCTGCAAAGCAAGGAGAGGCTTCATACTCTATTTCCTTCTATTTTATTGAGTTGTAGATACCTGAATTTCTTTGTAAGCCAAGTGTTGAACACAGTGAAGCTGCTATGAACATGGACCCTGAGTGCTTATGTAGAGGGCAGCTGTTTTCTGAACCTGAACATCCATGGTAGGCTGTAAGTTGGAAATAAATAGCTATGCTAACCCACTGCAATGTTTGGATTGTTTGTTGCTGGAGTCAGTCCTTCCCTAACCAACATAATGATAATGACATTTTTTCCTATTCATTGAAAGAGGATTTTATATAGACATTAAGTGACTTTTAATTTCCAAACCATTATACTCCCATTTTCTTACTTAATATTCATAGTGAGCCCAAAAATGAGATCTCTATTGTATTGTGAATGCACTAGGAGAGGTTTTATTACAGAACCTGAAAATTAAAGACCTGGAAGAGAATTTTAAACTGTCCAAACCCAAAGCCCATGATGGTTTTAGTATTGCTCTCAACATAGTTATGGTGGATTGTACACTTGAAATTAAAGACATTCCACTTTTTTATTTCTTTCAAAAATATCAGTTTCTTCCATCATGTTTTTCCTCTTAATGTGTCATTTACTAATACCTGCTCTACTTGTCATTTTAGCTCATTAAACAAAGTAATATTTCTATTTCCATGTATGGTACTTACATTCCCACCCTCACCCCACCTGAAATATTCCTAATTGTGGAACTCAGAATCTATAACACTATCTTTACATACTAGCCTGTGGCAGTCACAGAGTTGGTCAATTCATCAAACAAGAAAAATCAACAAAAGCATAGCCAATACAATGAATGCATTTTTCTACTCTGTATGTTTAAGTGAGGCCAGGAAGATAATAAATATGTGGGATGTGGCTGTACTTCTATGTGACAGGTATCTGTCATTCATGGGGCCACACCTGTGCAAGCATTCCCACAGTGTGCTCTTCAGCAAAGCTTGTGCTTATACCTCAATAAAATTTCACCCTCTGGATCTGTCTTTTCAGAAATAGCTTTTAAAACATTTTAACGTCTAAAGCTCCATTTATATTAAAGCCAAGCTTCCTTTCTTCTAGTATTCCTCTGCTCTTCATCTTATATTTCACCATTATATGGAATACATTTAATTTTATCCTGTGCATCACTTACCCAATTTGAGTTATTTTTGAGTAGTTTCAGGAGTGAAGTTTTCAACTGGCCACTTTCAAGCCTTCCATGTTTAGGCAGGAGGTGTCCTGAGATACACATAACTGCCAATGCCAGCTAAAAATGGATGAACTAAAATTAGATTTAGTTTGATTTCAGATTCAATGGAATTTAATGTATAAAATAGAAAAACACCATTGGGGGGTGAGCTCGTCCTATAACCCAGGCAGTGTATGAAATTTCTTTTAGAAAACATGAAATTGATATAATATAGTGTATTTTAGAAAGTACATATGCTACTTTTTAAAGAAAATATGTAACAACTTCATTTTACATTCTTTCAAAGAATAATAGCATTAAAAGTATCTTGTGAATATAAATGCAACTACTCTTGTTTTTTATTATAAAGCTAGTAGTAAATGGGTTTATACAATATGTAGGTCACTGTATTTCCTATAGCAGTTGATTTATACACAATAAACATAATAAGACAGTTAAACTGCTTCTTATTTTGTCTAACAAAAAAGCCAAGATTAAACTGGTTCAAACCTCAAAGGCAATTTATAAGACTGAAAGTCCAAAGGCTGTCTGGGTCAATAAGCAACTTGGCCTTGTTATTATAAGGCTCTCTAGACTCTGCTTTTGTGGGGATTTTAAATTTGCAGTAGCTTCGGAAGTGGCTTCAAGCTGCCACTGGAGCACTAACCTTCTTAGTCACATGGGGAAAGAGGCAATGCTTCTCTGCACACCATCATAGAATACCAGGCTTCTCATTGATTTCCCCTCCTTAAATACACACACACACACACACACACACACACACACACACACACACACACACACACACACACACACACATGCTTCACAACCCATATGCTTCTTGACTTAGATTACATGAATTAATCACTGTGGCAAAGAAATAGTTGTAACTCATATTGGCTCAGACTGATCTGTCCCACTGTTGGACCTGAGAGAGGGTTGGTACAAAGGAACAGGAAAGTACAAAATGTAAAGAGGTGATGATATGACTTCTAGTACTTACTAGTGTTTCTATCATTTTGTTGGTGAAGATCTGAAGGTTAGAAAATTCAAATGATTTGACAAAGCAGTAAATGTCAAAGCTAAGACATAAGCTGAGTTTCCAAAGATCACTCTGTTAATCAAGTCACTCTTTATTTTCATTTTTCTCATTATGTGCATTATTTAGAAACAAACAAAATAAATTAAATGTAATGCTTTTTTCTAAGTATCACATCTATTTCCCCTGCCTTTTTCATGTCATGGTGAGATATAAAATGATTCTATTTATATCGTATAAGTTAAGGGTGAGTAGTTTAATTTTAGGTATTGGGATTCTATTTAATTTTATGTATTATTATGAGTTCTTAGTACAGTAGTATTTTATGATTGCTTTGTGGCTAAAAATTGATAATAGTAATTGAAATAATTATAGCAAACACTTCTATAGACTTGGTGTTTTCCTGACACTGTTCTATAAGCTTTGCATATAATAGATCATTTAATTCTCATCACAATGCTGTGTTGTAGCTATGCTGCAAACATAGGTTAAGCTACTAAAATAACAAAGTTATAGCACTTAAAGAAGACAAAATTTTACTTTCCTCTTGTTTAATCATTTGTGATGGGGATAGAAGCTCTATTCTATGGCATTATGCAAGGAGCCAGACTACTGTAATGGCTCTGTTATCCTCAGTAGGCACTTCTAGCTCTGTATAAAGTGCAATTGCTCTGATTATTGACAATTACTAGCTAGTGATATGGGGCAAACAAAGAAACTGAACAATTTATTTGTCCTTAAGGGAAGACCTAGAACACTCATATACTATTGAGCAGTATTCAAACATATGGCTGCACCTGGTTACAAGGGAGGCTTGGAGTTAGACTCTGTAGAATGCCATGTGACCAGCTGAACCCCAAAGGTTTCTGTTGCTAAAATAAAGAAAGAGAAAATAGGTAGTGTGAGGCAGAAGGTTTTGCCACAGGTAAGTAGTATTGTGTTCTCATGTTGCAGCTGAAGAAACTAGTGCAGTTGTCCCACAGTTATCAGTGGTAGAGCCAGGATATATCCAAGATGGTGTGGCTTCAGAGACTATGGTTTTCACCACCATTCAGTGTTGCTGAAATACAAAGGTTTAATATGTAGACTACAAAAGAGAACACTCACCCTCTCACCCTTATCCCCCCAAACCGGTCTTTTCTTTAAAGCTACCAATTGCAATTCCGTGACAATTTTTTCCAAGAATTTGAATTTTTGGTACTTTATTCATTTGAAAGTCATACATGTATTTTCAATAGCTTAATTTTCTTAATCTGTTAAATAATTCAATACTAATAAAAAGAAAACCTTTAAAACTAAATTCCTTTAGCCTTCTATCCATTTTAATCATTATTCTTTGTTTCCTGGATATTTTTTACAATTTTTATATAATGTACAAAGAAAACATTTAAAATACTCTTATTTAATTTAGTTGTCTTTAACTTCATGTGAGACAATTTTGTTAGATTGTATTGTGACAGCTTTCATATCAGCAAGCATTTAAAAAACATTAAAATTGGTAAATTATTACACTTTATTATTTTAAGAAAGGTAAAAATGCAACTGAAACACACACAAAAATTGTGCAATATAAGGAGAGAGTGTTGTGACTAATTGAATGTGTCAAAAGTGGTTTGAGAGGTTTCTTGATACTATTGACATTTTGGCCAAAAAATTCTTTGCTATGGGGCTGTCTTATGCATTGGGAGATATTTGGCAGTACTGTCAGCCTCTAAAAGCCAATAGTGGGAGAAGGTCAATGTACTCAAAATATCAATATAGTTATTGGTAAAAATAAAAAGTATGTCTTTTGCTTTATGGAAAAAAAACTAAACAAACATTTTGGCCAACCCAATACATGTTTCTACAATTGGAAGTAGAATATTCCAGTCCAAATATGCCTGTGGTGATTCAAACATATGAAGAAATTCCACTAAGTCTTATGGGATTGAAAACATGAATTTCACTATAATACAGTAAGACAGGAATAATTTTGTGTAAGAGCATTCTTATAATTGATGGGAGATGATAAATTTTAAATGTAGTGATCTCTTTAGCTATGACATATGATAAACCTAGCTTAAGAGTAAATTTGTTGTTTGAAGAGGATCCTTATACACGTTTTTGAGAGAAGATGGCCCTTGAAACATCTAAAAATATTTGTTTTGTTTTACTTTTAGATTTGTTTAGTGGGCAGATACTTGCACAGTGAAAGTAATCATGTTTCTAATTATGAGCTTGCTTATTAGCTTTAGTATCTTTTTACTATATTCCTGAAATTTTTATTACCATGGTACTTGTCAAATGATGAGTCCCTGCTTCCATAATTCCCTATACACTTATTAACTGGAATTACACTGTAGGGAAGAGCTCTCTTGCTTTCCACTAATTAAGTTATATAATTATGTATTTCTATTAGTACATAATCATAAATATCTATTTTTTGAAATACAATTTACATACCATAAAATTTATACTTTCAAAGTGTACCATTCAGTGGGTTTTAGTGTATTAACAAGGTCATGTGATCATCACCACTACCTAATTCCTTAACCATTACCTCATGCCAAAAAGAAGCTTGCTATCCATTAGCAAAAATTTCTTATTGACTGTAATACCTGTATCTGGAAAATACTAATTTATTTTCTGGCTCTATGGATTTATCTATTCTGAACTTCACCTCTGTACTCAACTCTCCATGCCAACACACACACGTACAAAACACATCCATGCACACATATACAAGCATATTATTTTCCCTATAGAAACATTCTTTTTCCATTTTTCTAATGCAAATAATACTGTTCAAATCTAGATGAACTTTAAAATCAAGACTTTCTCAAAAGCAAAATTTTCCTTGAATCTTTTCCTCTCACCATCTGGAAGACACTTATAATATGTTTAAGAATAGTAAACATCCTCACCCTTCTGAATATCAACTGATGAGAAAAATCTTAGCTAGAGGTATGCATCTTCAAACTCATACATCTCCATATAAGTTTTGCATATAACTGTCTCTATGGTACATTGATTTGCCTTCAAGTAATAAAAAAGTAGATTGCTATAGGATATTCTGCATAAGAAACACAATATAACAAATTCTGCATTTCAAGTGCAGGAATGACTTTTTATTTTTAAGTTTTGGGTTCTTTAAAATATTATTATTTGCAAATGAGATAATCACAGCCACCTGCATTTGAAATCCAGGTCTTTTGCTTACTAAAATATGTGCTATAAGTATAAATTATATATCCAGAATTTGAATGTTTAATCTAATGAGTAAATGTGAACATTTTAATTTAAATTATATTTTATTGTTTATGCTATTACAATTGTCTCAAATTTCCCCCCTTTGCCCCACCCCACCCTATTCCCCTCCTATTTCCTCATGCACTCCCTACACTGGTGTTCATGTCAGTGAGTCCTGCATAAATTCTTTGGCTACTCTATTCCTTATGCTATACTTTGATCCCCATGACTACTCTGTAACAACTAATTTCTGTTTCTTAATCTCTACAACTTTTTCACCAATACCCTTGAAACCCCTCCCATCTGACAACCATCAAGACATTCTCTGTATCTATGATTCTGTTTTTATTCTGCTTTTCATTTATTTTGTTGTAGATTCAGTTATTAATAGATATGTGATTATTACCATTTTATTGTTCATATTTTCTTCTTCTTCAAGACACTTTAACCGTATAATAATAGTTTGGCGAGAATGAACTTGTTTATCTTTTTTTGTTGTTGTTTGAAAAGCTCTTTATCTGTTTTATTCTAGATGATAGCTTGGCTGGATACAGTATTTCTTTTCACTCTCTTCTCCTTCCAGTAACCCCATGATGCTAAGTTGTATACTTGAAGTTGTCCTAGTGGTTCCTTGAACTATCCTCATGTGTTTTGGATTCTTTTTTTCTTCTTATTGTAATTAAGTATTTTTGCTTTGCTTTTGCTAAATCACTGATTGGATTCTCAGCACCATTTCATCTACTATAAATTATTAATCACTTCAGTTAGTGTATCCTTCATTTTTGAATAGTTCTTTTTATGGTTTCCATGCCATTTTTTATGCTGTTGAAGTTCTCAGTAAGTTCCATGAACATCCTCATAACCAGTGTTTTAAACTCTGTATCTAGCAGACTGCTCATCTCCATTTTGTTTAGTTCTCCTTCTGGAGTTTCACTTTATTCCTTTTTTGGGGACATGTTTTTTTATGTCCTCATTTTGGCAGCCCCGCTGTGTTTCTTTCCATGTATTAGGTAGAGCTGCTATGACTCCCTAGCTTGGTAGAGTGGCCTAATATAGTGATTGTCTTATAGGGTTCAGTAGCACAGCCTCCGTAATCACCCAGGCTGGGCCTTTGAGGTGCACCCATCATGTGGGCTGTGTACACCCACATTCCACAGCCAAGCCTTAATTGTTGTTGGCAGATCAACACCTATCAGCTGCAATGTCTGGCAGTGACCACTGACCACCAACCTTCAACTACCATGGATGATTAGCTGTGCAGGGATCTATTCTACAGAAAAACACTCTCTTCAGCAGGGCTCAAGTATCCAGTGAGTCTGCCCCTTGAGTGTGTCACTTGGTGAGGTTGGGGATGGTTGTGCTCTGATTTTGTCTGTAGCTGTTTATGGGTTCACAGGCTCTGGGGCGTCTTGGGATATGCAGACCAAGGTTAGCTAACCCATGTGCTCTATTTGGGGCCATCCAAATAAGCTACAAAGAAATCTGCAGTTGGCTGATACATATGCTGGGCTTGGAGGTGCCTAAATGAGTCCAAGCTGTGAACCAAGGCCAGATGCTTTGCTGCTAGTGCTGGGCCTGGGGCCACTAAACAATAGGCATGGGGCACATGGAGGCCAGATGCTATTTGTTTGAGATAATTTAGGAAAACCTGAAGCACCAGTCAAGACAAACCATTTGTATGGAAAAGCCACTGGAAGCAGCCTGGGTGAACCCAATGTTGGTTGGGGTGGAGCCTCAGGAAACCACCAGGGTGGGGCAAACAGTGAGAGCCAGGCTGATGGAATCTCAGATATGGTGCCCACCTGTAGGCTCTGTGGCTCTATGGGGGTGTGCTCAGAAAAGGAGCCTCTTCTAGCACTTTGTCTGGGAGAAAGCTGTTCCCCACCTCTCCCCTTGATGCTAGACAATTCAGTTCCTTCTGATATATCTCTGATGCATTTCAAGCTGCTTCTCCTGTGCTCAGGGGAAGTGAGTCTGAGCAAGTCTGAGTTCAGGCCCTTTAAGGGGAACTGGCTGAGACTTTGGCAGTTCATCTTCTCTTCCACAGCCTCAATCCCTGCTCATTTTTATAGCCAGAAGTTATCACTTATCTTCCTGGTACTGGAACTCTGGGCTTTAGGGCCTGGTGTTGGTCAGGGACCCTTCACTCCCAAGATATCCCTCCTGATTTTTATACACTACATGTGGGTATGGGACCAACCTCTTCCACATCTCCACCCCTCCTACAAGTCACCTTGTGGTTTCTTTCATAGTTGTAGGACTTATATTCAGCTTGATTTAGGAGAATTCTGAGTGATAGTTGTTCTGTAGTTGAGTTGTAATTTTGATGTGGTTGTGTGAACAAGTGAGCATGTTTACCTATGCTGCTATTTTGAACCTGAACATTATTTTTTAAAAAGCAAGTCTAGAAATGACTAAACTATCAATTAAAAATGTTGCTATATATTTTGAAAATTGGATAAATGAGGACATTTATTTGTAAGTTCTTATAACTTACATGCTTTTCAATTATGTGAATCTAAAAATAATTTATAATTTCTTACTAATGACAAAGTTGTACATTTGGCAATTAAAATTTTTTCCAGCTATAAAACAAATTTACAGCCAGTGTTTTGAAACATCTAGCCAGATGTTTATAATATTTTATATTTTTATGAAATATATACTCAGAAATAACAATTATTTTAAATCTACATAGAATGTAATAACACTGAAAACCTTGTTGATAAAAATGACATATTCACACGTAAAATAAGTGGCTATGGCAAGCTTCTCAGATTTTATTATGTGTGATTCAATTAGAAAAGCCAAAATCAACTGCTAAGATACATGTTTGGCATGTAAACTTCTCTACTGGCCCACATACTTTTACATGGAAATATATGGTTTTGAATAAACAAGTATACTTTGGAATGTGTGGTTAGTCACACTTGTTGAGTGGCAGAGTTTAGCACTCATTCAGAGAGCCCAGAATGCACCCCCATTGAAAAGGAGCAGAGTGGGTGAGCAGTCCAGCAGCAGACCTACTTGGTGTGGGCCTTGGGGTTGAGGACATGAAAGCTCAATAGTCAATGGAAATGGCTGGTTCAAGTGCTACCTTGGTGGCTAAGCTTACTGTGTTACATAGTTCTAATTTCTAACCTGAACAAATAAAAAATGGAAAAAGCTCAGTAACTCCTTGGAGGCAGAGCATCCCCTGTAACTAAAGGACTTTATGTGTGATTTTTGAGTAGAAATTTCATTTTCCATTGATTAGTAAGTCATAGTTGGCGTTTGTTCCTTGTTTTCACCCCTTGCTTCTCTCTCTATATAAGAAGTTTTACCTTCTTTCTAGTTTGAAAGATTACTGAATTTTCAGAGGTGAACATAACACCTCCCATCTATGCATAGGTTCCTGTGGCAGCTTCAGACAAATTGATACACTAAGAAGTACCTTTCTATGTGTAGCACACACAAAGAAATACTTTATTTTAGAATTTACTTAAGGGAATTGAAGTAATATGTCTTTGCTCTTGTATTTATTTAGAAGGCCAAAATAGGTCTTTAGAGTGATTTGAAATAATAAAAAATGTCGATATAATTTCAAACAGGTTATAATTGGTTACACTTTCTGAACATGCCACACATCCCAGTCAAAGAACAGGATGCCAGACCTGTGTACTTTTTTCTTTGTGTTTCTCTTGCTGCTCCAGAAACACAAGTTTGTAAGGTGCTTGAGAAAACAGTTTGCTTATCTTTTTTAAAAATGAAATTATGCGGATTTAGTTTAGACCCTTTAAAACAATATTGAAGAAAGAAAATAATCAAGTCACACAGTCTACAGAATTTTAGCATTGCACATCAGCTTCCAGTGTTGAATCCCAAACAATGAAATATCAGTGCTAGATTTTATTTCCAATCTGCAATATAAGTATTTGTCACACTGATCTTACTTACTAATTTGATCTATTTCAGAACAAATGAGTACAGGTCCATGCTAATTCTTTGAAAGTCTTTGAGGTTACTTTTCTGAACCTTAGTTTGTGAAGAAAATACACAGCGTTTTTCCTTAGTTGAAAGTAAATAGAAGTAAATAGACAGCAAATAACTGTGGGCCTGTATTGGGTGGTTTAAAAAGGACCTTGATCTTAGTCTTCTCCATACAATCCCAGAGAATGTTTCTTATATCTTTAGCATTTACAACAAAAACAAAGTACCAGAATCAATTTCCAGTGAGGCCAATATTTGAGTAGAGAAGAAGTGATAATTACAATGATAGCATAGTTAGAAATCTTTTCAGATTCAGTACCATTTTCATAATCCTGAGTTATCACATGGCACTGACAAGTTATAGTTCTTTTTATACCTACTGACTGGGTTTTATCTCACTGAAAGATGATTTTATATGCATATGAAGACTTACTCTTATTTTAGAAAAGGATTTATACCCATACAAGGATATAAGAAAATGCAGCCACAAAATAAAAGAAATGATACATATACTACATCTTAATATAAATGCTGATGTAAAAGTGATATATTCACATTTCTAATGACAGACCCAACCATTAATAGGTTGCAACAAGTATTAGCTGATCATGTAGTACTTCTTTTTGGTGTCTTGATGAAGGTTGACGTTTTTGACATTAAGGGTTAATTAGTTGCCTCTCAGAATGAGGTCACAAATGGCTAATTGCACCTTCAGCTAGGTAATTACTGTCATGTATCAAATTCTCATTCCATGTAATTATACAGGATCAGGTGCTCTGACTGCTCACCTAGGGATATGTTTGCCTTCCAAGTCCTCTCCGTGGGAATTCCAAAGTTTTACACAGAAGGTGAATTCACTTGCAATTTGACCTGATGACTAATTTGATATGCGCAAGATTCCATGCTACCCTTTAAAATCCTGGGTGTAAGGATGTCATCCAGTTATGCCTTAATGCTTCTGGCTTCTCTGATTCTTAATTTTGCTGCTGTCAGCTCTGATATTGCTGTTCACAGGTTAGATATTCATTAATTTCATCTGGGCTATGCCAAACCTATTTCCCCCAAATAACTTCTGAAGCTTAGCTTATCATCGACATTTATACAAAATGAATGGGTGCCTCTTAAATAAAGAATCAGAGGCAGGTCACAGGTATGTGAAATGAAGATTTCTCCCGTAGTGATTCTATATGCTGTGGGACTGGCCAGAGCCTTAGTCTTGCATCATTGCTCAGACAAAAGTGAGGTAACTCAGGCATTTTATGAGAAGGAGGACATAGTCCTGCTAAATTTATGCTTCTTCTCGCATCCAGGATATACTCCTGGGGTAGACTGGAGAACAGATTTCCTGGTTTTCAAAGGGCATAGCACAGGTTATTAAGTTAGCTGTTTCTACACTCTCTAATCTGCTGCAGCAGTCTATATTAATAATAGTTAGAATCATTAGATTCTGCACTAATAGGAGTTAGTCTCTCATTAACCAGGCAATTTAAATATCACACAGGGAGGGCAATTGAAACCTGAACTTTATAGGCAGGCCAATCAGAACCTTTTCTCTAGTTTGAAGATGAAAAATAGACATGATTCAGTTCAGTCAGACATTGTGTATATGCGTGAAATTTCAGTGTGCCACATAAAGATTTCATAATTTAAGCAATTGAACTTGTGGCATTGTACATGTGTACATTTATACCTTGTGCATGGAAGAGTCAAGCACATTTATAGTTGCTGCATGCACATGATCTTTATGAATCAAACATTTTCTTTGAGTCTAATAATGCATTTCCACTGCAGTTCTTATGTAGCATAACTCCCATGGAAGATTTGATAGTCTAATAAATGTGTTTCAAGTCCATGTCCACTGAGAACATAAAATACAATTATTTTATATCTTCTCTTTAATGGACATACAAACAGTGACTAACAACAGCATGTTTTTTTAGAGTATATGGAGAAATTTCAAACATGGTAACCCATTTAATCCTCACTATAAGCCTGTAGGAAAAACTTTTACAGATGTGAAATATTTTGCAGATGGGATATAGTAGTATGTGTCAAGTTTCTTGTTTGAAAATCTATAATTTTTTTACTAGGAGAAACTAATCATGTTTAAGTAAAATAGATATAGAATGTTTTGGAATTCCTGATCTAATAAAACTATTGGTTTTCATATGCATTTTATATTAAAAATAATAGAATGGTATTTGTTATTTTTAATTTGGTGTCAATAAAAATCATCCTGAACATTAAGCAGTCAACTGTAAATGGAAACCATATTTAGATTATGCTCTTTTTCCAATTACAAAGAAATGTATGTATACTCTCCAGGTAACAAACACTTGGACTTAACCTGACATCCACACAGGGAAAGGTACCATGAACTAATGGTTTTGAAGACTAACACCATATGTAACTAACATCCAACTCAAAGTAAAACCCCTTAACTTATCATAGCCAATAGCACTACTGAATTCCTTGCATATGGAAATGAAGCCAGGCATTATTTTAAGGCTTCCTGAAGCTTACATTTTAGTAGGAGAACTGACTTTGAACAAGTTATTCAATTAATTATTTAAGTACAATTGCAATAAGCTCCCGAGGAGAGCACACAGCAGAGGCAGAAGACTGGCCTGGGAAAACTTCACTAAGGAAAAGCCATTTTATCTGAAATCTGAAGGCCACCTAGAAGAAGGCATTTAGGTGAAAATGGGGGAGAATATTCCCAGGTAAGGAAATAGCAGATATAGTAAATCCATCTTAGGAAAAAGCATAGAAGAGACCTAAAAATATTAAAATGGCAGGAATATAAAGAATATGGAGAAAAGTAGCCACAGATGAAGCAGATAAATTAGCAAAACCAGATCCTATATATGTTATAAATGACCAACTTCTATGAATAATGCTGAACATAAATTTGATAGGGATTATGTTGAATCTGTCATTTATTTTGGAAGTACTCTATTGCCCTCTTAAGAATATTGAATTTTTCCTTTGACATGCATGCGATATTATACCATTGTTTAGGTACTCTATCTTCCCTCAATAATGTTTTTTTTTCTCAGTGCATATCTTTTCTTCTTTTTTAAATTGCATCTTTAGATTGTTTTATCAACTGTAAGTATTTTTGCCTTTATAACATAATTATGTGGAGGAAGAAAATTATGTTTCCTCCCATCTTTCTAAATTCTTCTGGCTGAAATAATAATCAAATAAGCTAAAATATATTGACATGAAAATGATGAAATTTATTGCATATGTACATACAGGCTTCCATAAGAATTTGAGCCCTGAGGACACATTGAGCAGTTGAGGCTTATATACATTATCTGGACTAAGGAAAAGGAGGCAGCGTCTGGGATTTGAAGGAGAAAGTAGGAAATTCACAGATAAATGAGAAAGAGAAAACATGTGGTCAGTTATTTCTTACTGGGCCACCCAGAAACAATGGGACACTGAAGGAGTCTACCCAATAGACTTTGTAGGTTCCTCTCTGTTTGCCATACTTAGTGTATTTTGTGTTAAGTAATAGCTCCCTCTTTTTATGCAGTTTTTTAAAAAATCTGAATTTCTTTAAGCAGGCAAAAAGGAGGGTGAAGGTTCTGAGAGTTTTGTTTTTTTAAAAAATAACCAACTTTAATAATTAACATCCCCAAAAGCATATCGAGGGGTGGCAAACTTTGCTTCCCCTTAGTTGACAAAATTGTAAGGTATTTTAAGTGTGTAGTATGAGAACTTAATATATGTATATGCTGTAAAGGGATTCCCTCCATTTGCATGGAGACCTTTGTGCTGTTCTCAGTGGCAAAAGAACCAGGTAGGGAGGAATGGAAGCAGCTTCACACAGAGAAGACACAGATACCCACATTTTTACCTGGATTTCTGACAGCATTTTGTGTAACTACTGTTTAATTTGTTGATTGTCTTTGTTAAATTTCTAGAGCCCTGAGAAGGTTGTTTTTTAAAAATTTGTCAAGTTTTATACTTGTTTACCATGGAAAGGATTTGCTGGCTTTTCCCTCTACTATACAGGGGTGGGCAAAAGTAGGTTTACCGTTGTGATACAAATACATAATGCAATAATTAATAAATAATACAAGAATAAATGTTTAAGGTCCCTTTTTCCCCACAACCTCTCCAACATTTGTTGTTTGTTGCTTTGTTTATTATAGCCATCCTGACTGGTGTTGGTGGGATTGCAGACTGGTACAACCACTATGGAAAACAGTATGGAATTTTCTCAGAAAAATAAAAATCGACCTGCCTTTTGACCCAGCAATTCCACTGCTAGGATTAGATCCCAAGAATCCTAAAACATCAATTTCAAAGAACCTATGCACCCCAATGTTCATAGCAGCACAATTTACAATAGCCAAGAGCTGGAAGCAACCTAGGTGTCCATCAGTAAACGAATGGATCAAAAAATTGTGGTACATATACACAGTGGAATTCTATGCAGCAGAGAGAAAGAAGGAGCTACTACCCTTTGCAACAACATGGATGGAACTGGAAAGCATTATGCTGAGTGAAATAGGCCAGGCATTGAAGGAAAAATACCATATGATCTCACCTTTGACAGGAAGCTAAACAATAAAACAAACAAGCAAACAGAATAAAAACGAAGACACTGAAATAGAGAACAAGTGGGCAGTGACCAGTGGGGAGAGAGAAGGGAATTTAAGGGGAAAAATGGGGAGGGATTTTGAGGAACAAGTATGAAAGACACAGGGATGAGGACTTGGGGAGGGGATGGGAGAGAGGAGGGAGACAGGGCGGGGGGGGGCTGGGATGGGAGAAATAGACAAAAAATGTACTTGAAAAATAACTAAATAAAAATTTTAAAAAAAGAATAAATGCTTATACATTTACAATGGTAAATCTACTTTTGCTAACTCCTATATGTTGATTGCTTTTGGCCTTGAATGAAAATTTTTTAAAGGAGGAAAATTTATGGCTAATGGCCTATCTGATGTACTGGAAAGAGTGATGGATTAAGACTCAGAACAATCTTACCCTGATAATATGATTAGTAAATTTGTAGTGTCTAGTGAATAGCTTAATCTACTTAAGAGCTGTATTCCCTTATATAAATGGTGATATTATAGATACCTAGAATGTTTATTAGAAAATTAAATATGAATTAGAGAAGAAAATTATCTAAAGTTTCAAGTTAATTTTATTATAATCTATTGTACATCTCAACATTTTTACTACATAGGCTTTGACATATTTTAAACAAGTAATTAGAGTTTGGAAAATAATTTATATTAGCATTTTACCTTGTTTACCTTGAAGTAATTTAACCAATTTAAATTTTAACTTTACCATTATTCCTATTTCTTAAGATTTTAGAATTTAAGAGAGCATAGCTTATTGTTAGTTTTATTTTTTATTACTCTACAAATTATGAATTATTTACCATTTGTATTTCTTTTTCCACTTAAATAGCCTTGTTAGACAATTACCTTAATTTCCATCTGAGAAATATCTACAAATTTGCTTCAGTATGTAGAATGCTTTATTCTATTCCTTGAAGAAAAAGAGGGCTTAAAGGAAATTTTCACTCATGTGTTATAGTAACTAAAGACATGGGTGAATATAAATTATTATATTAAAAATGTCCTTCAAGTATTTTCTACCTGCCACATTTATCTTGTAAAAGTAACTATTGTTCTTCATGACTTAATTACCTCCTGTCTACAAAGAATGTAAGTAATGACTGTTCGTATTGGTACCACTTAGAATTGAGAGGACAATTAGTGATATAAACCCCACAAAAACTATTAAGCCCCATTTAGTCCTATAGGAATAAAAATACATATCTTGATTTCTAGTAAAATAATATTATATACTATATTTATATGTAAAATTGATGACCTTAAAAATTAATATGAAAACTAACAACCACATCTGAACACTTATTTTATCAAGTCTAAATTGATAAACTTTAACAGATGTTTTATAATACTTTTAAATGCAGGTTTTCTTAGTGAATACAAGTTAAATGGTGTCAGTTGGTGTGTGTTTTCTCCAGATCTTCCAAGAATTGTGGCTTTGAATAATTAAAATACTACTTAACACTAGGAAGATAAAATCAACATTTATTGTTACCTCTTCACATCTTTTCCCACTTATTACTAAACTATCATAATCTCAACTTCTAAATAGTTTGGTTTCATGATACCTAAGGTGTTCTCAAAACAAATCCTACCCATTCTTCAAAAGTTATGTCTTTGTCCTTTTGTTTAACAAATCAGACAAAAACAGATAAGTGTGAGATCCAGTTTCTTCAAATTAGTGATTTTGATAAAATTTTTCACACACATGACAGTTGTTTCTCGGTGAGGTTTTTAGGAATGGATTAAGGTCAGAATACCCACCAGTTCAAGGTTCTTCACAAACTTGAATTTTGTTGGCTTAAAGAGATTGACATATAATTCTGGCCTGTTTCTAAACATTAAGTCAGTGATGGTAGAAACTTATAAAGCCTATTTTTAGGGAAAACAAAAACCATCAAAAAATAAAATACCCCTCTAGGGGAGCATGGGCATTCCCTCAGTGTAATATTACTTTGTTGACTTTATTATGCTAAGACGTGGCCATATTTACCTAGAAGAAGTTCTTAATGTCATCATGCAAATACCTCCCCTTCAAACAATTTTTGCAATAATGATTTAAAAATTATTACCATATTTTGGAATTTACTGTCTGTCCGCAGACCTGATATTGTTGTCAGTATACAAATGGCTTCAATAATTTTAAAAAATAAAGTCTTAGATTATTTTTCTCTAAAATACAAGTCTCTAAAGATATTTCTATACTACAAAGTCAGGAAGTGATGCATCCTGAGAAATAAAAACCTATTGCCACTGGAAGAAGTTGTGGTCTTTCACAGGATTGCAAGAAAAGCATTCAATGGACCCATATATGATGGACTGTAGTTGGTAAGATTTATTCAGGAGGAAGGCTTCCCCTGGGTTTCCAATGTTTCATCTCCATTCATCCCACCATGGAAAAAAATCTAATCTAGTCTTCATCAATGCCCAGACAAAGGCTGTGTCCAAAGTTTCTATCTTATGTTAAAGCTTAGTCCTTTGGAGCCCATGTCTCCTGCTATGGACCTCATGCGTCTGCTAGACCCACATGGTTGCTATGGAGAGAATGAGCAAATGAATGGGACTAGGGTGTGTTAGTGGGTGAGAGAAACACTTTGTTAGCTGGGATTATACTATGTCAAGTTTGGGACAGACCAACTGATTTTTCAAACTAACCAGTCAAGATCCAAACTTTCACAGGCTTCTAATGAGTAACCAATCTATTCCCTTCTATTCCCCTGGTTAGACTGACAGGCCTCTATGGTCACCATCTTGGCTCCCATTGGGCATGTGCTTACCTCTCCCCATTACCTGGGTGATTAGTCCAAAGGAATTGGTCCTTACTCTCTATATGGGTGAGGGAGGGGTCTTAATTCCCTTGGTGGGGAAGTGCTTTGATCCCCTGGAGTGTGTGAAGCTGTAGTTTCCTGGTGAATCAAGCAGGCTTCTTAATATATGACTCATTTTACTCCTTTCCTTTGTTAATAACTGGCTAATGACCTATGCTAACACTTTGACATTGTGACACTCTAAACTTTAACTCTGATCTACTTTATTCTATATTTAGGAGATCATTCAAGAGGTGTTTATTTTCCTCACTACATAAAATTGAAATTCATATTAAAGTACTGGATTGTAATGACATTTCTACACCTTAAAATATGCACTTAGTAGGAGCACCTAAAGTTTTATGTGAATAAACTTGAAAACAAAATTTGTCATTATATGCCACTCCAAAAATTGTTTAGATAAATTGAATTTTGCTCTTTTTAGCAGATTGAACTATCATTTTCTTGAGTATCAGAGTGTACTACAAAACTCCTGAGCCCATGAGTTGGGTATTTTGAATAAGATTACTATTTCAACAATAGTTGCCACTGATATAGCTTATTTCACTATCATCTTGCAAGTTAAATAAAAAGACATAACAGTACAATGAAAAGTAAACATGCTATACATGATTTGTAAGTCATAATATACATCAACGCCCGAGTAAAGCCTCATTCCAAATATCATTTAGAGGTGACCTTGACAACCAAACAGCCTTGTCATAAAGGAAAAGAAGAGGGTGTCTTAACCCAAATAACTTTTACAGTTAACACAAAGAAAGAACTCCTCTGAACTAAAAAACATTTTCTTATTTTAGATTACTCATAATAAAAATCTTTACCAAAATTTCTATCTCACAGAAGAGTAGAAAAAGTAAATTAAGGAATGGAGTTTCTAGAATAGCAATTTTCAGTATCTAATAATACCAGTGTCTATAATTGCATGTTTTGTGGTTTTACTGCTGCTTTCATAGACATTATTTTGTTCTCACAACCATTTTGTGAAAAGATGGGATGGGATTTTTGTTGATGAGATAACTTGCCTTAACTTCTTATTTCAATAAATTATGCAACATTATACTTATTAAGTGGAACTTGAACCCAGGTTTTTCTTTTGGTTTTTAATCAAGACTATATTTATGTAGTCAGGACAGTGAAGCAAGAAGTTATGCTATGTAACCCATGTAGTTCAAAATTAAGAGAGGAGAATGAAAAATCTTTAAACCAATAAATTTTAAAAACCAAAAAAACAACCATCACAAAGCCAGATGCACACACACACACATCTGGAGGTAGAGTAAGTATAACCAGTCCCATAGTCCTTCATAGTGTAAAATTGCAGGAACATAAAGAGTTATATACCTAATGATGATTGAAGCTTTAGAAAAAATCCAATTATTTTGATTTCTTTAATTTAAGAAAATAGTAAAAAATACATTTTAGAAAGATGTTCGTATGACTAATTACTAAAGATAAAATTTATAGGCTTTAAATAAAGGCATCCTGCCTCTGCCCTGTATAGTTTTGTCCAGGTCATCAGTAAACTGTCATTTAGTTGACAATGGTTTAGCTTTGTCACCATGCTCTCATCAAAAAGGCCCTAAGATTTATCAATGCCTAAAGTATGTCACTAGTTAAACTTGCTTACAAGAACTGAAAAGGGCTTCTGACCACAAAGACTGAACTGTTGAGTGCAAAACCAAGTGACACTGGGGCATCATGTGCAAAAAATGTACCTGAAAAAAAGGGCCCAGTACAACAGAAGCATGATTATGCTTCCCCAAAAGAATTTAATATCTCCATGCCACAGCCTATAAATACAGAGGTCTCCTTTCCAATCAGGGAGAGGGAGCCATTAGAGCATGAGCTCCCCCTTCTCCATTCCTTGATCAAAGAATAAAGCTCCTACTCTGCTGAGCTCATTCTTGTTATACTGGTGTGACCAGCCCTGGGCAGAAGGACCTTCATTTGGGCCCTGGACTTTCAATAGCATCAGATTCATCTATCTCTCTTCTTGAGATACTCTTGCATTTTTCATAAAATTCTCCTTGTTATCATTTTGTCTTACTGAACCCTCTTTCAACTCCCACCACCCCGTAGAAGATCCTCCACTTTGACCACTCAATATCAAAGGAAGTAGGGTGAGTGACCTAGGCTATTCCCTATATATGATCTCCCAAGGAAATTGCTCATATTACCAGTCTTTAGGTGATGATAATTCACTTTTTTTTTTTTACCTCAAGGACGGGCCATTTTTTTTACTTAGAATTTAATCTGTACTGTATATTTACGGTTTCATGTCTGAGGCCCTGACAAACTTCCCAGCTTATTCCATGCATTCTTCCTCTTACTAGAGTTATTCTTTCTCTTCCTAGAACAGAATAAAATGCTCTTTCTCATGTCAAATGTTGTACTGACTTTACATTCTTCCATCAACATGCTTCCTGGGATCTTTCTATGGCAAACCAACTAGTCTAAATCGTCCCCTCACAGAAGTGATTTCCCTGCCAGCCCTGTGCAACCACAGGTGATCTCTATCACAGCACACTGTTTATTTCTATGCAGCCTGCATACATGCACATAGAGTCACAAACACACAACATCTACAATTATGTAATGTATTGTTTTACTGCATAAAAATGTTAAGATCCATGTACAGGTACATTAACCTATACACTTTCCATTTTGTCACTGATGCCTATCTAACAATAGCTATTAAATATATACTTACTACATAAATGAATGATTGAAAGATTTCATGACTCTCTAACTGAAGAAAGGTGTGGCCCTTAGTGGAGAGACAGAAAATACTTAGTAACTAAATTGACTTTTTAGGGAAAGGATTAGTCTGGTTTATAGTATAATGGATTTTCCATTAATTGAGAAAATATATTAAAATTTCTTGAAGAAGTGTTTGAAATCACACCAAAAACTTAATAAAAATGAGGGCCAGCAATATATGTTTGAAATTATTTATATAAAGTGATATTTGAAATACTAAAAGTAGCTGAGATTATCAAGAGATAAAATACAGAGAAGAACGAGTTCCATGCCTGGGAAACTCATTTAGAAGGAATTGTAATTTGAAGAGGAATCACGAAAGCAGAGAAGGAAGAAGATAGAATTAGCAATAAATTTTAAAAAATTTACTTAGTTATTGTTCAAGTGCAGTTTTCTGTCTTTAACTCCCATCCCAGCCCACCAACCCAATGCTCCCCACCTCCCTCCCATTTCCTCCCTGCCTTAGTTTTGTCCATGTGCCCTTTATACTTGTTCCTGTGAATCATTCCCTTTTTCCCCTGAAATTCTCTCCCCTCTGATTTTTATGGAAGTGGTATTTGTTACTTTGCCCACAGTTAAATCTACCAATCAGTAACTTTTAATACCACTTTTTTAGTGTTAGATAGTAAATTTAAAAACTCTGTTATATCACCTATTCTATTTTTCTCATTCTCCATCTGTTCTACTTCGTATACCATATTTTATATGACTTTCAATTCACTAATCTTTTTTAGCTCTTTCATATCTAGTCTATATTAATTAGGTTAATATACATAAAACACTTAAAATTATGATGGGCAATAGTAAGTACAGCACACATTTTTGTGTTACTATCATTGTTTTTGTTTAACATTTTTTATTGAGTACCTTTTTAATTTAAGTGTCTGAAATTCATACCAGTGGGCTTTCTCCCTGATTTTTTCCATATTGGATCTTGTTAATTTTTTATATTGGATGTAGTTTCTTAATTTTCTGGTTTTATGTTATGTCCCCTTTTACTTATTTCAACATTTTAATCATACTTATTCTAAAGCACTTGAAGACTGCTTTAATTTCATTAGATTATAGGTGAAGACAGCTCACAGTGGCCCAGTATCAATTCTCACCTTTCTTTTACTGATAAAGTCACTAAATTGAACAGAAACATGACTATTCATGTTTCCAGAAGTAATATATCTCAGCTTTACTGCCAGTTAGGAATAGCCATATAACTGAGTTTCTGCCAACAGGAAGATATGAATGGTGGTATACATTTCTCAAATCTGGATACTACATGTAGTGAGGATTCAGTTTTTATAAATCAGGTAAACACAAACACCTAAGTGAATGGTAGAAACACAAATGAAAGGAAATCGGATCTTTGAATGACCATGTGGAATGGAGACCACACCAAACTGGAATACTAGCTTGTTACATGAAAGAGAAATACATTTTTATAATTTTAAATTACTGTATTTTGGATATTTTTACTATAGTAACTTTACCTTTACCATACTAAAGTGGGATTTTTTTTACCTGAACAAGAGATTCCTTAGAAATATGTAAAATATATGGTGTTGATATAGAAGACAAGCCATGGAAGTTAAAGGAGAAACAGCAGGTTGTAAAAGCTGGTCATTCCTGTCATGCTGTGGACATAACTGATTACAATGTTGCTTCCAGTGACTTGGAAGTCAAAACACATACCTAGTGAAAGTCTGTATGTAGCTCTAAAGGGAAATTATTAGAAAGCCAGAAATTTTTTTGGTTGTACCTTACTTTTCTTACTAAATATTCTACAACATAGGTAAACTTGGTCAAATGTGGAGGGGAAACTGGATTAAATGATTTCCTAAATCTTTGCAGTAACTCAGAATTGGAGGACCAAACTACTCCTGTTCCTCTATATATTAGGACCTAGTCAAAGGCCTTCTCAAAGGCCTTCTATTAAGACTAGTCAGCCAAATAAAGGGACCCGGATATTGTTTCCCAAACACACATTATTTTACAATAGCCAAAGTGGGAAGGTAGCAGAACGAAGAAGAAAACGAAGGATAAACCAAGAAGAAGCAAGAGTAAATTATGATCATCTTAAGAAATTTTACTGTTGATGAAGCAACAGGCCTGGCTGTCCAAGGCCTGTGAATATTCCATCCCAAAGCCGACTTCCCTCAAGTATTCTCTAGTAGGAAAGAGCCTCTCAGAACCACAGAGCCCCAGTGGACAGTGATCCAGTGTCAGCCACTGAGTCACAAGCGGGAAGGAAGCTGGGAATCTCCGTGAGTGTATGGCAGAATTATCTTGCTAGCACGGGATTTAAAATGCTGCCGTATTAGATTTTGTTTATGGCAGAAACTCAGGCTTTATCTCTCCAACTACACTAGGTTTCAACTGCCATAACCTGTTCACTCTGTGCACTTCCTTAGCATTTTACTTTCTGAAATGATTTATCATTTGTCTCTTTACTCCCTGCTTGCAGAAACTATTTTCAGGCAGTGTCAGGCAAGTCTAAGCCTAAAGAGCCTTGATTATGGATGGTTGCATGGATAGTCAATGATTATACATCATTTTTTTTCATTTGTTTCCTAGTGCAAACATTTTGCATCATATAGGTAATACAGTCTCAGATTCCATGACTGTATATAGGCTCAGGTTTGAAACATTCTCTATTTTAATATATATTAGATGTACACTATTGGGGAAAAAACTTATAATTCTGGCCTATGGTTAACAAAGCCTTTTTCCAACTGTTTTTTAATGGGGGGAGCCACTCTCAATTTTCTATTCATCTTGTACTTGCATGCATTATGTTTCTAGAGCTAGCATGTATGAATGGCCATGTCACCCCTCTGAGATGTGTGGCTGCAACTGCTGCTTACCAGTTTGCCTGTGTTTATTCTTAGTTTCTGGACTGTGAGAAAAGTCACCTTTCACTTCCATATCTTAAAATATTCCATTTAGCACTTTTATATGTTTGGAGTGAGAGGGGACATTTTCTTTCTGCTCAGTATACTTTCCTGTCAAGGAGCTGAGAAAAAAGCATAAAATTAAAGCACAGAAAATAGTTCCAGATGTTCGAAGTCTTTTAAAGAAATCTAAATGAGTAAAGAGAAGATAAGAATAAAATGCTATATTAGACAAGATAACTATCAAGAATTTTGAGAATATTAACAAGCTACCCTATCCAGTGTGGCTCAGTTGGTTGGAGCATCACCCCGTATGCCAAAAAGTCAAGTGTTTTATTCCTGGTTAGGGCACATACATAGGTTTTGGGTTGGTCCCCAGAGAGGGTGCTAATGAGGAGCAGCCTATTGATGTTTCTTACACCAGTGTTTCGCTCCTTCTCTTTCCTCCTCCCTTTCCCTCTAAAATCAATAAGCATGTCCTTCAGTGAGGATTAAAAAAAGAATATGAACAAGGCATGAGACCAATGGCAGGATGGATAAAAGAAAACTCAAACCCTAATCACAGCTTGATGAAACTTTAATGCATCAAAAATAAAGATGAAATGCTAAAAGGTATTAGAGAGTAGGTAAATTACCATAAAGAAATGAGAAACTGATGATATTAGAAACAATAGATGCAAGATGACATATGAAATACTCTCTCCAAAGTGCTAAACTTCATGAGTCATGACTACTTTTCAAAAGTGAAGGTGAAATAAATATGCCTTTAAGCATACAAAAATGCATAAAATTTATCAACCACAGACTTTAGCCATAAGAAATATAAAGAATGCATTCCTTCAAAGAAATTTAAGAAAACAGCCTAGGGGAAAATAGTGGATAGAGGAATAAATAATTTAAAATTATTTAAATTAAGTTTATTTGCCCTGACTGGTGTGGCTCAGTGGATTGAGTGTCATCTTGTAAACCAAAAGGTCAGATGTGAAAGAACAGTTTTTTTTAGTGATTTATTATTTATTTATTTAAAATATATTTGATTGATTGTGCTATTACATTTGTCCCATTTTCCTTCCTTCACTTCCTTCCACCCTGCACACCCCCTCTCACCCACATCCCCCCCTTACCAGGTAGTTCATGTCCATGTGTCATACATGTAAGTTCTTTGGCTTATACATGACCCATACTATTCTTACCCTCCCCCTGTCTATTTTCTACCTACCATCAATTCTGCTTATTCTCTGTACCTCTTCTCCCTCTCTCTCCCTCTTTCTCCCCTGTTCATAACCCAAGTGATCTCCATTTCTGTAGTTCTGTTCCTGTTCTAGATGTTTGCTTAGTTTGTTCTAGTTTTTGTTTTAGGTGTGGTTGTTAATAATTGTGAGTTTGCTGTCATTTTACTGTATATAATTTTTATCCTTTTTTTCTTAGATAAGTCACTTTAACATTGCTTATACTAAGGGCTTGGTAATGATGAAATCCTTTAACTTGACCTTATCTGAGAAGCACTTTATCTGTCCTTCCATTATAAATAAAAGCTTTGCTGGATAGAGCAATCTTGGATGTAGGTCCTTGCCTTTCATGACTTGGGATTCTTCTTTCCAGCCCCTTCTTGCCTGTAAGATCTCTTTTGAGAAGTCAACTGAAAGTTTTCTGGGCACTCCTTTGTAGGTAACTGTCTCCATTTCTCTTGCTGCTTTTAAGATTCTCTCATCTATAATATTGGGTAATGTAATTATGATATGCCTTGATGTGTTCCTCGTTGGGTCCAACTTCTTTGGGACTCTCTGAGCTTCCTGGACTTCCTGGAAGTCTATTCCCTTCTCCAGATTGGGGAAGTTGTCCTCTATTATTTGCTCAAATAACTTTTCCATTTGTTGCTCTTTCTCTTCTTCTGGTATCCCTATAATTCAGATTTTGGAACATGTAAAGATGTGCTGGATGTTCCAAAGCCTCTCCTCATTTTTCTGAACTTGTTTCTTCATTCTTTTCTGATTGGATGTTTCTTTCTTCTTTCTGGTTCACTCCATTAATTTGAGTCCCAGTTTCTTTCCCATCACTATTGGTCCCCTGTGCATTTCCCTTCATTTCACTTAGTGTCGCCTTCACTTTTTCCTCTAATTTTCAACCATACTCAACCAATTCTGTGAGCATCCTGATTAGCAGTGCTTTGAGTTGTGCATCTGATAGTTGTCTATCTCTTCGTCCTTAGTTGTATTTTTTCTGGTGCTTTGGTCTGTTCTTTCAGGCCATTTTTTTTGTCTTGACCCACCTGTTTTATAGTGAGGGGTGGAGCCTTAGGTATTTACCAGGGAGGGGCAACTCAGCCACTGAGTTGTGAGGCTATATGTGGGGAAGTGTTTCAAGAGGTAACAATGGCACTTGCTCTGCCCTCTGCCAGATTTCAGTCACTTCCCCCACTTCTCACAAGCAAACCGGGCCCTTCTGGTGCTGATTCCCTTGTGGGTGGGTCTGGGTACATTCTAGGACCCTATGAGTCTCTCCAACAAACTTTCTTGGGAGGCTGGGAGTTTCTCCTGCTGCTGTCTCAACCCCCACAAGTGTTTTCAATCAGTAGTTTGAGGCTTTATGTCCCTGTTCCGGGGTCCTGGGTTGTGTTGTCTGTCCCGGTACCCAATTTCACCTCATTTATCAGCGTGTGAATGTGAGACCGCCCAATCTGCCAGCTGTTTTGTGCACCATACCCCACTCCACAATCCACCTCCTCACTGGGTCCACCATCCATGGCTTTGCCTGGAGCCCTCTCCACCCTGGCTGCCCATCTCCACCCCTCCTACCAGTCTGAATGAGTGTGTCTTCCTTAACTTCTTGATCGTCAGACTTCCGTACAGTTCGATTTTCTTTCAGTTCTGGGCATTTTTTGTTTTTAAATTATTGTCCTTCTTTTGGTTGTGCAAAGGAGGCACAATGTGTCTACCTACGCCTCTATCTTGGACAGAAGTCTCAGGATAGTTTTAATTAGATAAAAATCTGTTAAGATTCCTGCATTGTTTGTAAAAATGGAGAGACTGGTTAGCTTATAATTAATAATCAGTAAAAATTAATTTATATCTTATACTATGTAAAATCTTCCACATAAAAATGAAAATATAGAAATAATAAAAGATATGTAGTTATCTATCCTGAATTCACATGGTCCATCTCTGCCATAGATTTCATTCAGCTATCTGTTACACATTGATACTTGACTTCATCTTTCAAAAAGAACTATATTATTTTAATATTTTGGATTTTTAAATAATTATATGATATAATAACCAGGTTATAGGTGTTCTTGCTTTAAAGATCTGAATAAGAATCCATATGACAATAGTCATAAGGCCTTGAGCTAAAAGCATGACTCATCAGATCTGTCCTGTTATAAGACAAATAAGTATGCCTGTCTTTAAGTTTTCAAGAATCTTTCTAATATCATATGACAATTGTCATTGAAATTCAGAATCTTATTTCAAAAGCTATTACTGAACAAGAATAAAACTTTTGACTTTAAGATCTCAAGGTGTAAAGCCAAAAGCCTACTATTTGTCTCTCTGTGAAAATAATAGGCAAGAAAGTAGATATCATTTTATTGAAAATTGTGGATTTTTATCTGAAGTAGGATTTCCGCAATGCCTATCATTTAATGTACTTTGGTTTGTGCTAATTCAACATGATGAACCTCTTTGAGACTGTGATTATGTCAGTAAGAGCATGGAAAAATCAAATCAGACCATAAAATTCAGCCCATTCAATTTATATTAAAAGAGAAAAATCTGCTAAGTAAGGTTTTCTTTTGCATGTTTCATTGTGTTGAGGCTTTAAAGTTTTTGGAGGAGGTAATTGGTGAAGTTCTTAAAGAAGCTCCTTGAATATAATTGAAAAAATATGAAGTAATTTAGTATTTGAGTCAATTCTGATAAAATTCAATTTGTAAATAAAATGGAGGAAACATAACCAGATATTCTTAGACTCTTAAAGCCTATGTAGTGATGGAGAAAACTGATTACTTTTTGGTTTATGAAAAGATAGTATATAGATCATTGATTGACCTTGAGAAATCATACAAACTTGTCTGCTGAGAGGTTGAAAATTATTTATTTTCAACACATGCCAACATCAATATATTTTTGATGTTTGATTATATCATGTGTTTTATATTTTGTTTTGCCCTCACCAAAGATGTTTCCTTGAAAAACTTAAAACTATTTATGTAGTACCTGTCTAATATATATTAAGAAATTTTGGAAGCCAAAACATAGTGTGGGAATTAATTTCTCTGCAGGTGCCCAACAAAAGCCTAATGTGGCTATTGTTCGAGATACATTGCTAATGCTGAATCTACCAGTCAATAATGGTGTTGAGAATAAGATATAGGTCTCCTGAAAGGAAAAATTTTAACTACTAAACCAAAGAGAATTCTTAAGTGCTCTGTGGTTAGTCATTACCCTCTTATTTGTCAGTATTTTGAAATAGTATCTCCTAAGATGAATATTCACATAATAAAAATATATGTATGACAATTTCAAGCGAATTATCCTATAAGATTTTGCTTCTTTTTTCAAAAGAGTGTGTAACTTGCTAGAAAGTTAGTTACATGAGAGAAAATATTAAAAAATTTATTTTCATACACTTGATGAAGCATTCCACCAATGTTAAAACTATATAGTAAGCAGAGTCACAATAAATAAAAGATGGATATTTTTAAAGTAACAGAACCATTTCACCCAAAGGATTCATTTAAGGTAATTAGTACTTTTATGCATACTCTGTAAGTCAGACTGTTGTGGCAATCAAATTCTCAAATTCTATAGGAAAAATAATTTCCACATGTTTTAATACTTACTCTTCTTCTAGATCTATAAATCCCCCTCAAAATTATTGTTTACAAATTATGAATAAACTAATTAAGACAAAAAGTTTGACATTTTTCAGCAATATCTTATTTTTACTTATTTTTATTTCTATTTTATTGTTTATGATATTCCAGCTTTTCCCCTCATTTCCCACTTCCACCTACCCCACACTTTCCTCTCCCTCAGTCAGTCTCCATATTGTTGGCAATGTCCACGGATCATGGATAAATGTTCTTCAGTTAATCCCATTACCATATTTCATCCAGTCCTCCCCTCATCCCTCCTCTGGCAGCTGTCAGTCTGTTTCATGTATCTATATTTCTGATTCTATTTTGCTTGTTAGTTTATTGTGTTCATTACATTCCACATATAATTGAGAGTATGTGGTATTTGTTCTTCACTGCCTTGCTTATTTCATTTAGCAAAATATTTCCATGTTCATCCATGCTGTCACAAAAGGTAAGAGTTTCTTCTTCTTCTTCTTCTTCTTCTTCTTCTTCTTCTTCTTCTTCTTCTTCTTCTTCTTCTTCTTCTTCTTCTTCTTCTTCTTCTTCTTCTACTGCTGAGCAGTATTCCACTGTGTAAATGTACCACAGCATTTTTATCCACTCATCTAGCACTTAGGCTGTTTTCAGATTTTGGCTATTGTAAATAGTGTTGCTATGAACATAGTGGGATATGTGTGTGTGTGTGTGTGTGTGTGTGTGTGTGATTTATTTATTTATTTATTTATTTATTTAGTATTGATGTTTCGGGATTCTTAGGATATATTTCCAGAAGTGGAATCATTGGATTAAAAGGGAGTTCCATTTTTAATTTTTTGTGTGTACTTTATCTTGTTTTCCATGGTCCACTTAGTTTACTTTTATCTTAAAATTTTCATCTGAGTTGTCAACATACTCAATTCTACAGGTTTATTTTGAGATGATATGTTTATGCATTCTTCCTGTAATTTGATATGGCTTATACATGCACATGTAATATGAGAATGCATAAAAAATAAAAATGAGAATCAAGTAAATGAGGATAAAATAAGAAGAAAGATTTACAACACAATATTTTATTCAGTTCCTAAAAGTCAACATAAAATTCAGTTCTCTGATCACCGGAAGCCAAAAAGAGAAAAAAGAAAACGAACAGTCACAAGATTCACTTTCAGTAAAACAAAAATATACCAGTGACTCATGAGAGGTAAAGCTTTTTTCTTGGAATGGAAAATTAAAGGAATGCAACCTATGGCTTTCCATAAAGATGACATGGTAAAAACTTCAACATATGCTCAGCAAAATCCTTATAAAGAGAATTATACAACTATGAATCTACAGCATGTCTCAATTTTTCTAGGTCTCCTTGTACTGATAAGTAGACTTGGCCCATGATAACTCAGTTAAATAGTAATGCCACTTGATATTTGCAAAGACACTATTTAATTAATATATTATTTTAACTATTATTTTGAAGAAACCAAGTTACCAACTATACACATGCACATGCAATATACACATGCAATAGATATTAGATATTAAATAGATAGATATAGATAACTATAGACATAGATACCCATAGATAGATATCTATGGATACAGATATAGATATAGATGTAGATATAAACATGTATATATAGAATATAATATTCTAAATCAGATGCTAGAATTACATTACATATTTTTAAAATATTTTATTTATTTATTTTTATACAGAAGGGGAGGGAGGGAGAAGGAGAGGGAGAAAAACATCAATGCATGGTTGCCTCTCATGCTCCCCCTACTGGGGACCTCGTCCACACCCCAGGCATGTGCCCTAACTGGTAATCAAACTGATGACCCTTTAGTTCACAGGTTGATAACTCAATCCACTGAGCCACACCAGCCAGTGACTTACGAAATAATTTTTGACAAAAAAAACAATTTTTATGTTGCTTTAATTATTGGGAAAGTTGGCATTAAAGATTTCATTCCCCCACATACAATTATTAAAATATAAAGTCATTAAGTAAATGAGTGTAAATTTTATTCCTCTGTATTCCTACTAGTTATTTTAAGAATACAAGTAATGGTAATTTCCATTAATCCTATGACATTTACTTAAAGCCAAATTTATATAAATTGGGAATACTTAGTCAATTTATATAAAATTAAATGAGCCTTTGTATGATTTGCATGTAATTACAAAATTGACAACTTGAGAAATGAATAAAATGTATGTCTTTCAGACACAGTAATGAAAACTTCCAAGCCCCAAAGATGCCCATGTCCTAATTCTTGTAACCTATGAATTTCTTAAATTAATGTCTAGGAGGAATTTAGGTGGCATATGGAACTAAATTTGTGATCAACTGACTTTCATAAGGAGAGTATTTTGGATTATCCACATGGGCTCAATGGCAAACACAAGGGGACTTCAAGTGGGAGAAGGAGGCAGAAGTGATCTGAATAATGCTATACAAGATCATGGAGAAAGACAGTCATGAGCCAAGAACTGTGGACAGCCTATAGAAGCTGGGCAGACAAGGAAACATATTCTGCCGCAGGCCAGAAAGAAGTGCAACCCTGCTGATGCCTTGGATTAGTCCTGTGAGATCCTTGTTGGATTTCCAAACTATAGAAGTGTAAGATAGTAAAATTTTCTTTGTTAAGCCACCACATTTGTGGTAATTTGTTACACCAGCATTGGAAAACATACAATATGCTATGTAAAATGTTATGCTTGGTCTGCAGTTTTAATATTCATCTATGTTATGAAGCTCTCCATGAATGACAATATACCTTCTCTGCATGGGTGGTGTAGCTGGTAAACCCCACAGATAGTGTCATTTCACACCTAAATTAACAACTTTTTACATCAGTTTCCTCAATTTTAGTGGTTTCAGAACCAGCTTTTGCAATTGATCTCCAACTGTTCTGTGAAAATTAAACAATAATGTACATTGGTCATTCTATCATGATATTTAAATAATTCCCTTTGAACCTCTGAATACCTAAAAACTGGTTTTTCAGAAAAGTCTGAAGATCTTCTGTAGGTTCCAGGGAGATAACAATTTTCACGTCTGAAATGTTTATGGGTTTTAGAGTTCTTGATTTAATGTTAATTGATAACTCAAACAACAGAAGATCTTTTTTTTAGACATAAAAAAAGAATAATATTTTAGGATCTTAATTCACTAGAGAAATATATTTCAGTGAAACATTGTGAGTATTTGGGTCCTAACCTTACTGTTACCTGGCACATGTGTATTAATGTTTGCCCCTACTTATTTTTTAAATGAAATGATAATTTCACTTTTTTCTGATTATTTCCATATGCATTTGTAAAAATAATTGAGTGATTAGGTCTAAATAATGTGTCATTACGTGGTAAAACTACAAAAACTCTAAAGACACTTCTTATCTGCATGTGCCACTATTAATCTTAAAATTTGCATGATAAAGATAATTATAATTAAATGAAAAATGTATCACACTTTTGCATGATGATTGCAGTAAGAAAACAATCAAGCCAAAACAAATCTGACAAAGACAGAACATTAACAGTAAGGGGACAGAAAGGGTGAGGGGATAATTATCTATTCACAGATAAATAAACAGCAAATGAACAGATGGAAAAAAAGTCCAGCAAACAAGCCAACAAAGCTGAAGTCCCAGAGATGTGCTCTGCCTCCATGGAGACAAATTATCATAACTTTTCTCTGAGATCCAAATGAAGGCATGATTTAATCTGTGAAGTTGTTTTTTATTCAGACAACTTTAGAAAAGACTTTCCCCTCCTTTTTTAATCTATCCTGGTGAACAAAGGAACTGAGTTATTTAGAATTTTTCCAACATTAAACTTAGAAAAATTTATTCTTCACTTAAATGGATGTGAATATGATTTCAGATTCAGTCTTTGGAGAGAGCAAAGTAAGAACAACCTATCATATTTAAAGTTGATTAGAATTGATAAATACAATGATTCTAATCAAGCAAAAATAATTTCAAATGTAAAATTACAAACAGCTTTTTCAAGTGCCAATGATGCTGCTTTTAAGTAACAATCCATTTATAAGACCAAGAATTTACATTCTGAAGGGGATAATTATGCCCCTTTCCCTTATTCACAGTGATGGAAATAGCTGTTTCTCAGGCAAGAAACCTCTTCCTGTCCTTGAAGATACAACTTATTAATTAAGCCCTGACAACTCCACTGTTGTATCCATGGAGCCACCCCTCTTTCCTATAACTGTGATTATCTTCACTCATCCTCAACTCTTCTTGCCTGATTTATTTTAATAAATTCTGAGTAGCTTATTGTCTCTATTTTATTCCCATGCAATCAGATTTTCACACTTAATTTTAGAATAATCTTTCAAATAGACATATCTGAGTGCTTATTCTCCTGCTGCAGTCCAGCAATGGGTCCCATTGCCTTCAGCTTCTAGTCCAAACATGGCGGCTTATCCATACAAAACCCTACGTCAAGTAACTCCTTCCTATGTTTCCTTTCTATACACCCCAGCCTTCCTCCACTCACACTTGTATTCCTACAGTGTCACATTTTTAGCACATTCATTCATTCAATATCTACAGAACACATTCTCTAAAAACTCCATATCTTTCATACGCTCTTTAGTCTGCAGTTTGTGTTGTCCATTTTGTCTATCTGACAAGTTCTCTTTCATTTTTTAAAATCTGAGTTGAAGCATCATCTCCTTTGCGAATATTTTCCTATACTCATTCTTGATGCCAGACAGAGTGTTCATACTAATCTATGAATGCACTTAGATTTCAAGATAGAGATGAAAGTGTAGAACCTTGTTTGCCAAGTTTCACAACTGCGTGCTTTTACAAATCATACTACACACATTTGTTGGGGCCAGCTGAGCCTGCACTCTCTCACCTGTGCTGTAAACTACCTGTCAGACCGAGCCATTGCAGCAGGCATGTGTTTAACACAGGGTCTTGCTCAAAACTTTCTACTTTAAATTGTAGAAAGGAGCCCATGAAATCCTTATTCATGATGGGTTAATGGGCCAAAAAACCTCCATCCTGCAAATTAGAATTGTGACTTACTTACTGTGCCTTTAATATCCTCACCTATAACATGAGAGTATTAATAGTGATGTATCAGTTTCACTGTGACAATTAGGTAACAAATGGAAAATAACTGACATATTGTATGTATTTACTAAATGGTCCCTGACTAACCCTACCTATCTCACATGGCTTTATCAAATAAAAAATGTGTCTGAGGCCTTTTAAATTGTTAAGTAATATATTAGTAGCTATTATTTTCTGATATAATGTATTATTTCTCATGCAAAATCATACTAGCATGTGTGAATGAATTCCTGTCATTAATATATATAGTGTTGTGGGCTACAGATCAAGGGAGTCATCAGACAATACTGGTGCATATTCTTGTGATGTAGATTGCAAAAATTTTCATGCATATTTATATTAAAATACACACACACACATATATATAGACTGATTTTTTAGGGGGAGATAATAAACAAATGGAATTTTTCCTTCATTACCAGATGCCTTAGGATAAGAATTTATTCTCTCTTATTCTAAATAGACTATTTGTGTGAGAAGTTTAAAATGGTTATCCAAAATATTATGAAGTGGACAAATGGCACACAGTTTGAAAGGTTGCCTCAATACTTCAGTTCTTTGATTCATAGATTAGAAAAATACAAAAGGGAAACTTCTGAAAGCTTACATCATGAAAGAGGAAGTTGATTTTCTACACCACACTTAATCTTGTTCACTTTCTTATAATTTATATTCCAAGAGCCTGCAAGGTTTTATTTATTCTCATCCTCAAGGGCATAGAGTTAGCAGTCTCCAAGATGCAGAAGTGGGTCAAACTAAGAAAGAGAAAATAAATCACAGTTCAAGGTCTAGGAAGACCATGGCTCTGTGTCTTCAGAAGAGTAGAAAGTTTTACAAAACATCTGGCTGAAAGGTGTAGGCAAATATTATGAAATGTTGTGCAACTTTAATACTCAAATTATATATAGCTTCTAGAGGCCTCTGAAAGGTGATGTTGTTATTAGAAGGGGGTTCTGTGATATAAGGTAATAGCATAGAAATCCCATGGGACATATGCCATTTTCTATTTAGAATAAAACAGACAAGAGGCAGTGGCTTACATCAGAATAGATGTTGTTTGAGAACAAATGTAAAAGTATCTTCCACATTTACTTTAATTTTATTTATTTTTGAATAAGCAGGCCTGTCACATTATTCAAAGTCTGAAGAAGATTCGGTGAAATCTTTCTGCCATGCATGTGCTCCAACCACTCATTCCCTGTCTGAGGAAGGTGAAGTGCCAATTTCTTGCACACTCCTCTGGAGATTATGCTTACATAAGTAAATCTACTTCTATTGTTTCTATCCCTCCTATTTTACACAAAAGTATTATTTCAAAATACTGTTCTGATCTTTGCTTTCTTCATTTGGCAAGAGCCATTCCATAATATAACAAAAAGTGTTTCCGAGTCAGGAATATACAATAATTTATTTGGCTAGTAAATGGAGTACTTGTGTGTTTTCTCTTAAACCTTTCTTTTTTCACTTTTTAAGAAAATATTAAGTTTATTGGGGTGACATTGGTTAATAAAATTATATAGATTTCAGTGTGCAATTCTATGATCCATCATCTATATATTGTATTGTTTGTTTACTACCTGAAGTCTCCTCTGTCACCATATGTTTGTCCCCCTCTACCCTTTACTACCTTCTCCTCATCCTCCTTTCTCTCCAGTAACCACCATAGTGTTGTCTGTGCCAATGAGTTTTTGTTTGTTTTTCTTGTTTGTTCAGTTATTGATTTCAATTATATAGCTTGCATACGAGTGAAATCATATGGTTCTTGACTTTTTCTATCGGACTTATTTCACATAATATTCTCAAGATCCAACCATGCTGTTACCAATGGCAATATTTCATCTTTTTTTGTCTTGTCTTGTTGTTCTATTACAGTTGTCCCAATTTTCCCTCATTACTCTCTACTGCCCACCCACCCTCCCCCACTCCCACAGTCAATCCCCACCCTGTTGTCCATGTCCATAGATCACTCACATGTTTTTTGTCTAGACCCTTCTCTTCTTTCCTTCATTATCCTCTTTTTCCTTTCCCTCTGGTCACCGTCATTCTGTTCCTTGTTTCCATGCTTCTGCTTCTATTTTGCTCCTTTGTTTGTTTTGTTGACTAGATTCTACTTATGGGTGAGATCATATTGTACTTTGCCTTTCACTGCTTATTTTACTTAGCATAATGCTCTCCAGTTCTATCTATGCTGTCATGAAGGGTAGGAGCTCCTTCTTTCTTTCTGCTGTGTGGTTTTCCATTGTGTAAGTGTAGCATAGTTTTTGATCCACTCATTTACCAATGGGCACCTGGGCTGTTTCCAGTACAGCCTCTTGTAAATAATGGTACTATGAACATAGTGGTGTATAAGTCCTTTTGAATTGCTGTTTCAGGATTCTTAGGATATAAGCCCAGCTGTGGAATCACTGTATCAAAAGGCAGTTCCATGTTTAATTTCTTGAGGAAATTCCATACTGTTTTCCACAGTGATTCATGTTTTCTTATGGTTGAGTAATATTCCATTGTATGTGTACACCACATATTCTTTATCCAGTCATCTATTGAAGGACACTTTGGTTGCTTCCATATCTTGGCCACCATGTATAATGCTACAAGGAACATAGGGGTATATATAGCTTTACAAATAAATGTTTTCAAATATTGTAGTGTAGATGGCCAGATGATGGATTGCTGGGTCATATGGTAACTCTATTCTTAATTTTTCAAGGAACCCTTATTTCACCTCAATGTGCCCAATCTTGTTGGATGTTGGAAGTTAACACAGGGTCGGGCTGTGCTTGGATGGGAGGTCTCCAACATTTCAACTCATATATCCTCAAAAGAGAAGGAGTAGCAATTTGCTAATTTGTTAATTTTTCCAGGAAGTCTGGCTCTATACTGCAGGCACAATGACATCATCTATTTTCCAATGTCTAGGTTAGGGGAGAAGATAGGATGCCACACTTCCTCCTCTAAACTTGTTATAGGAGGAATAGTGCTACTAATATGCACTGGTCCTCTTATTCATCCTTATACTCATTCACAGAGTAATTAAGCTCCTTGAGGTGGTTGATTGTGGCTCCCCCAGACAAAAATGAACTCTTATATGAATTATTATATTTTGTCTTTGCTTCCTACAGAAGATAGAGTAATACAGTTTCATAGACTGTACTATGTCATTTTTCTTGAAAATATGTAATCGGTTTCATTTTGAGATGCAGAAAATTACAGGAACATCTCCAAGATGGTATTTACATTTTAACATTTAAGTGATCTCATAACAAATACTGATTTTCCTTACCTTATGAATCAAATCCTAGTTCACAACTTTCAAAAAATTCAAAGGTTATATCACTCACCTACATAAATATAAACCTTCTAGTAAACCTTTTTAAATATGGCTTTTTGGAGAGACCATTTATTCTTGATTATTTATTAGAGTATCCTTAAGTTTCCTGGTTATCAGTAAAGAGTTATATGTTTTAAGGAAAATAGAAGCTACATGTAAATTATGAATGTAGAACTTCAATAATTATAGCTAATCATTTAGCTTATCATTTTCTATATGCCACACTATACTTTAATTTTTGTAACTTTGAAAAAGCCCTAGGCAGTGCTATTATTATTTTCATTTTACAAATAGATTTTCTCAGAATCACACAATTAATAAATATTATTGGCAGAATTCAGACTTAAATAAAGAATTGTCAATTGCAAAATTCTGCTTTTGACCCCAAGCTATCATTTTTCTCTAATTTTTATAAATGCTTCACTTACTAATATTTTAATTTGGCTAATCAAAGTTATTATTAATACAAAGTGCAAATAATTATACTATTGCTTTTATGGAAATGTGTATTTCAAACACCGGCATTTCCGGTTATGTGGTATAGGAATTAATTTAAGCAAATATTAGCAGAGGGTAAGGCAAGTTGCTGAATTTTCAGGAGGAGGTATGAAGATCACTGTCATGACCAATAATTATAAGAGTTCATTACTGACCTGCTGTCAGGTCTTCTGTCCAAGTGTGCAGTCCAATAATCAATCAACACCTAATGCTTATCACCTAATGCTTATACCCTCTTTTTGTAGTAGGATTATAGAAACTATTAACCATGGGATTTGGGTGAATTTCTTTAATATATTTGTGAAAAATATTATAAAAGTCAGAGTAATGTTTAACTGGGAGTAATTTTTAAAAATATGTCATATTAGGGAAAAAGATGGGGTGTAAACAAAGACAGAGTCCTGAAAAAGCATTAGGTTAGCAAATAATAAGCCTGGACTTGGGCCCATCACTAGCCTACACAGGGCCCTCAGTTGAATTAGAAACATTCTCTCATTGCCATCTTCCTCTCAACCTCCTGCTACCACTGGCACTTGAAGCCCTACAAGTACCTTATAAGTGGATGGTGCTTTTGTGTCCCTTTATCCAGATGATGCAGAACTGAGCCTTAGTGCACAGCCTGGTTAATATTCAGGGTCTCCTATGTATTATACAATCTATGCAACTGAACATACTGACCTGACCTGAATCAAATTTTAACTCGCTGCTTACAGGGTACATGATCTAGGGTGAGGCAGTAAGTATCTCTCACCCTCAATTTACTCATCTGTAAAATAAGTAGTTGGATTCTTTGATTCCCAAGGCTCCTTCTAGCTTAACTTCTGTGAGTCACAAAGCATTTTGAAACCCAGATAAATTAAATGGGTGTTTACAGTATATCTACAATCAACCCGGACAATATCAAGGAGCAAAGAAAAACAAATATATTTGTTGGAAAGATACAAATTAAATGTGAAAAATGATGTTCCTTTTATGGTGAATTTACATAAGACTTAAAAATATGTGTGTATATACAGAGTATGCACATAATAAATTATGAGTATTTTATTAGGTGTTCTTAATAATTTAAACAGATAATTTATTACATTTAACAATCAGATGTGAAGCAGTATGTATGAAAGAGTTAAGAAAAGATTGCAAAGGAAGTTATTGTCACAAGAGATACAGAGCTTTGTCTTTAAAGGAAAAAAAGGGGATTTGGAGGTAAAGAAATAAAGGCTCATTTCTGGAAATTAAAACCTAGGCCAAGATAAAATGTAAATAAATGTTAAGGAAAGTCATGAAGTTCAATATGCAACACACCGTAGAGTGAGAGATGTTTACTATAGGAGGGAGCCAAGGCTGAGACTGGCTGGGTTAGGGACTTGGGGTACATCTATGAAAAGTAGTTAGATATGGAGACTATGACAGAAGATTTCATAAACAGCTTTCTCAGACAGAGTTAACTAATTACATAATTCCTCCTTCTTGCTCATGCTCTACTCTTAAAGTATCAGTTTTATCATCCCTGGGAGCTGTGAAGTATGTCGGAGGACAGAAGGAAGATGGAGAGCAAAAAAGGTAATTCTTAAACTAATTCACATTTAGCATCAGTGACTTTGTCAACTTTCTGAGGTATTTTGAAAGAGGAACATTTTAATCAAGGGATGGCTTCATGTGTTGTGGAATTTCAGCCTCCAGTGTTGGTTATGGTAAGACCGCTAACACATTTAAGAAAAATATCTTAGGCAAAGCCACTCATTGCACTGTCCAGTTGACTACCTGCCATGCTCAGGTGAAAAACTGACTCAATAATCTTTATGTACCAATAGCAAATTATTTGTGTATCTGCAAAGTGAAGATTTAAGAATGTAATTTAATTAATAAGTACAAGTTAACTTTGTTAGAAATCCAGTGATGATATTGTCATTTTTATGTTTAACCTCCTTATATGAATTCTAGGCGGCTGTCAACAGGGAGGATTACTTGGCTTTAGAGGAGACTCTGAGCTCTGTTATTTGCATTTTGAAAACTTTCACATTCATTAAGGTGGCCTCACAGTCTCCAGTAATTTAAATCCTGCATATTCTATTTATGTGTCAAACTCCTACTGTTTTAGAAGAATTTCAAGCACAGTTGTGACAGGTGGCCATGTAAATTCAAACAAGCTGTGGTAGTTTTCAGGTCAAACAATGAAGACTTAACTCTCTTAGAGTTTCCTTTGACACAGATGTTGCTTAGTTTTTTATTGCTTAAGATTTACCTGTGGAAACAATTTTTATTAATTTTCTACAAAGGTACCTTGAGGCCATAGCAACAGGGATGGTTAAATCTTTACTTCTCACTGTCAAAACTGATAGCCTATAAAATATCAAGTTTTTTAAAATGTTATTTTGAAGTGACATTCAAGCACATCTTCTCTACTATGCAGTTAAGAACTTAATAGAGTAGACAGGGCTAGCTGGTACTTGCCTAGTCACCCTGGATTCTGAAGGATGTGTGTCCATTGGCACGTGGAAGAGTTGGAATTTAAACCAGTGTCAACTAGAATGTCCTTTATATCCTTAGCAACAATTTTATTTGAAAAATTCTTTTCAAATAAACATTTGAAATTTTTAAATTTAAAGATTTAAAACATTTAATTTAAATTTAATCTAAACAAAGAACATTTAAATTTTAAAAAGACAAACTGAGTTTAACCATGTTTGTTTATGGGTAGAATTGGTATTCCAAGAAAGGAAATATTATTTTATTCCATTCCAGTTTATTGGAATGAAATAAACAGGTAGTTTATTTGTTGAAGAGGTAAGTGACAATTTTTCCTACAAGCGTATTTTAAAAAGTAGGGGTAGAGTTACTTTTGAGGGCAGGTAAGAATTAGAGTAGTCCACTTTAAGTATACATTACAAAAATATTAATTATGATAGATAGTGAATATATCAATTACCTGAGTAGTAGTAATCATTTCAAAATTTATGTGTATATCAAAACACCATGATGAAGAAAACACACCATGTTGTATAACTTGAGTATATAAATATTTGTCAATCATACTTCCATAAGGCTTAGAAAAAACTAAATAAATACAATTAAATTAATTAAAAAATTAAAGTAACATAAATAAATGATTTAGGGTAACCACCTCATTTGGTTTTCCCAAGATTCTCCAGTTTTAGAACTAGAACTACCACATGCAGGAACCCTGCGTCCCAAGCATTCTGAGAAGGTTAATTACCCATTCCTTTTTTCCTTTCTTTGCCCTGCTTTTACTTATTTTAATAAATAAACTTCTTAACACTCTATCCAATGCAAACTCCATTTTAGTCAATTGGTAAGAAACTATTTGATCAAACCGGGTTTGTTTTTGAACACCTGCATTCGGAATTGGTTGAGAGTCTACTGTGATACCCATTTGCTAAGACCCCTTGAAATACCAGTTCAAAGAGATGTTAGCCTTTCTCAAATACAATGTGGAAACTATTTTCTATTCTGATAAGCTCAAACTTAAATGTACAAATGAATGATTTAGAACATAAACTGATGTGTCTTTGAGAAGATAACTGCCAAATTGCTATACTAGATGGCAAGCTAGAAGGCTGCTTAACAAGAAACTGCTGTGAGTCCTTCTGAGTCTACGTATCAGAACTTTAAAAGATGAAAGCGTCTAAAGACAACCTTTCTGAACCTGTAATAGGAAAGCCTTATTACCAGAATATGTGTGCTCCTTTTTTCATTCTGCGTTTGAGGAAGGGTGTTCTGAAGATGGTGAGGAAATTGCTCTCTGTCAGTAGACTAAGGTATATACAACCTTCCTAAATCCTATCTCCAGGTTGAAGTTGACAGGGGAATCTGTGGAAAAGTTCCATTTTATCTGGGGAGCTGAAACAATTCAAGAGAATATAATAGCTTTCAGTATGAATTTACAGCACAGCAGCAGTCTGAGATAGATAACTTGGTAGGGGTCCAGTAGGTTCAGTTATTCAGAATATCTAGGGTGTTAGAAAACTATGAGCAAGATAAGCACAGATGTTGTGTCTTAGGTGACTTATGCTGACAGAATTTGCTTTTTTATTTCCAGTGTTGAATTAGAAAAAGGGCATTTATGACAGGGTGGAAAAATATCAAAATAGCTCCAGAGTCAATAAACTTGAAAGCTTTCGTTTTAGACTTGGCTTTTATAGTGCATAAGAAGGCATGGTTTCTTTGAAGATTAATATGCCATATTCATGCTCCAGGGAGATGTTTTTACATATGTAAAGCAAATGTTTCCATGCAAACAAATCTAGGGGACCAAATTCTCTTCACATTGTTTTAAGTAGATAAAAAAATCAACAAAAGCATTTATTCAGGGCTGCTATTCTTTGCTATAGACTTTTGATTTAAACTGTTGGGCTCTAAAATGAGCTATTCTAAGCAGATAATTGCCAAGACTATGAGAAACATTCCTTCTTACCCCCCAAAGTGTACATATTTAGTGACTTGAATTGAGTAACAAGACTGAAAACAGACCTCAATTTTGCTTATTCAAGCCCCTTAGCTCCTTCCTCTTTTTAAAGATTTCTACAAAATCAGCTCTCAAAAGAACTGTTCTGACAGTTGCTTTGATGTAAGTAAGTGCACTATGGGTCTTGAGTAAAGTCACAGATTTCATTTGTAGAAAATGGTTGGGATGGGTCAGTATTTACCATGGAATTCACTCCAGAGGGTGTTTCCCCTTACTTACTCCTCAGTATTAGTTTGTTTTCTATAATATTTTACTGATTCCAGAAGGAAATTATGTAAAAATAATATTAATTAAATGTCTCATTGTTTTTTATATAATTATTGTTCAAGCACAGTTTTCTGTCTTTTACTCCCATCCCAGCCCACCCCCAGTGCTCCCCACCTCCCTCCCATTTCCACCCCTGTTAGTTTTTGTACATGTGTCCTTTATACTTGTTCCTGTGAATTCTACAATGTCTCATTGTTAATCAATGATTTACTGAAAAAACCTCTAAAGGGAATGACAAGTTTGAGAATTTTTGTTATTAGAATTGGCTGAAGAGGAAAATAACAGGGAGAAGTTGTATAATTTTCTTTAGGTACATGTTTTTTTCCTTAATTATGGTACTGGCATTTATTATATTTCACATACATATTAATTTAATTTTCTAAGAAACTCTGTATAATCTCTTACAGTTTGAAATTGTGAAGAGGTGATACTGAGGACTGCAACCAAAGACCCTGCATAGCATTTCATCTTAGCTATGGATAATGATTCAGAAAAGTTATAATGGCAGTATTAATGATTTATAACCATAAGCATGGAAGATATCCTGAGGAATATGAGGAGTCTGAAGTTGAGAGGAAAATGAAAAGCAGCATTCAGCTGACTTTAAACAAATATACCGAAGAATGTTACACTCACTTTATCCCCTCACATGAGAAGTCTCATTGATTAGTGATTTATTTTTTGAACTATGTGAGCAAATATTTGGCCATCCATCTGTCAGAAATATTATAGAGGACACCACAATGGACCAGCAGAGTTTTCATATGTTTGACAGCAGCCTATGACAACAAATTGAGACAGCACAACAAAACTGATCCTATCGACAGGATAACATGAGTCAAAGATATACAGATATTGAGAAATTCAGAAACTGGGGCATAGAAAAAATAAACACCAGAATTTCCTAGAAATGTCAGGATTCTGTGTATAATTGTTAAAAATACATATATTAGTATATAAAGTTAACTAATTATTTTATAGATTTGGCTATACCCAGAACTTTTAATGCCATTTTGTAAATAATTTGTTATTTCTGTTTTTTTTCCTCTGAATAAGGGCATTTAAAAAATTGACAATGATTTTCCCTTTTCAAAAATTTCTGTAAAGAAATTTCAGGGAAATGGGGACTTTTTTAGAAATGCATATGAATAAAATGACTTAAGTGTATATACAAAAATCCAAAGTAACTTAAAGACATTAAAAAACCCATGAAATTGTCCAGAATTGTATTTAGGGCAAAAATTATAGATTATATATATATATTCATTCAAAATTTCCAAAATTACACATCTTTGTGTTATTTAGAATATTCTATAATTTAAATAAATGTCTTTGTCAAATTTCCCTAACTTTGAAAAAAATCTAACACATAATAGCTTAGTAATAGAAGAAATTGCTAGGAACAAATATCACATGAACAAAGATGTAAAACTTTAGAACAAAATATTAATCAATCAAATCTAAGCATTTATGAAAATCCTAAGTTAAAAAACAGAAAGGAGAGTTGACACATGGATTTGATTATCATTTGTAGTCTCTCTTCACAAGGTCCCCACTCTGATATAAAGAAAGAATAATGAGAGAAAGAAGGGACTACTACCCTCTGCAACAACATGGATGGAACTGGAAAGCATTATGCTGAGTGAAATAAGCCAGGCATTGAAAGACAAATACCATATGATCTCACCTTTAACAGGAAGCTAAACAACAAAACAGACAGGCAAGCAAAATAAAAATAAATACACTGAAATAGAGAACAAGGGGACAATGACCAGAGGGGAGAGGGGAGGGAATTTAAGGGGAAAAAATGGGAGGGATATAGAGGAACAAGTATAAAGGACACAGGGACAATAACTAAGGGAGGTAGAAATGGGAGGGAGGTGGGGTGCATGGGGGAGGGGTGGGCTGGAATGGGAGAAATAAACAGAAAACTGTACTTGAAAAATAACTAAATAAAAAAATTCAAAAATGTTCTTAAAAAAAGAATAATGAATGTAGTATTTTATCTTATCTGAGGCTTGAGTTCCAAACCTTAATTGAGGCCATGGGTCCTGAAAACATCTCTGAAACCCTTCTTTTATTAGGTCAATGTAGCTTAGTTATCTTCAAACCAAACTCAATAAAGATATGCTTCATTTCACATGCCATATATGGTCTCCATTATCATAGAAATATCCACACCCAAGACATAAAATAAAAATCATAATCAAGACAAAGGCTTACCCATAGCAGTTGTACCATTTCACATTTTCACCAACAGTGCACAGGGGTTCTAATTTCTTTGCATCTGTTACATCCACATTTTTTATTTGTTTTTTTTTAAAATAATGCCATTCTAACACATGTGAGATGATCTCATTGTAATTTTGATGTACATTTTCCTAATAATTACTGGTGTGCGTCTTTTCATATGCCTAGTTGTCCACTAGTATATCTTCTTTTGAAAAAAATGTATATTGAAGTTTTTTGCCTATCTTTTAATTGGGTTAGTTTGTTTTCTACTACTAAGTTGGTAGAGCCCCTTATTTACTTTGGAAATTAAACTCTTATTAAGTATATGGGTTGCAAATATTTTATTTCTTTCCACAAGCTGCCTTTCTACACTTGATTTTTGCCTATACTGCCCAGAGGATTTTAGTTTGATATTGTCCCACTTACATATTTTTGCTCTTGTTCCCTTGCTTTTGGTGTCATAGTCAAAAAATCATTGCCAAAATTAATGTTATGAAGTTTTCCCCCTATGTTTTTGTACTAGGTCTCACCAGAGAGAAAAAAACACCAGGGCACATAAAAGACAGACAGATAGATAAATAGATAGATAAATACATGATTGATAGATAGATAGATAGATAGATTGATAGGTAGATAGATAGATAGATAAAACAGGATAATATAATAGGAATAAACTCACAGGGTATGGGGGCCAGGAAATATCAAGATCTTCCATCTGCAAAGTGCAAAACCTGTCTGATTCTGAAGGCCTAAGAACTGGGGAGGTAGGAAATGATATAAATCCCAATCTGAGTTTAAAAACCTGATAACCAGGAGTGCCAATGTTCAAGGGTAGGAGAAGATGGGTGTTTCAGCTTAAGTAGAAAGAGCAAATTTGCCGTTCTTTCAACTTTTTGTTTATTTCAGGGCAACACATTGGATGGTGTCCACTCGCATTTGTAGGGTGATCTTCTTTCCTCAATTGCTGATTCAGATGTTAATTTATTCCAAAGATACCCTCAAAGAAATACTCATAAATAATGTTTTAACAGCTATCTGGATATTCCTGAGCCCAGTCAAGTTGACACATAAAATTAACTATCTCCATTTTCTTCTATAAGTTTTATAGTTCTGGGTTTATATTTAAGTCTTTAATCTTTTTTTAATTAATTAATTTTTGTATATGGTGTAAGATAAAAAGGTCTGATTTCATTCTTGGACATGTGAATTTCCAAGGTTATTTACATATATATCCATGAGTTTATTTCTGGTTTCTCCATTTCCTTCCATTGTTCTATATACTTTATATAGTAACATATTATTTCATTTAAATTTTTTATTCTCAGCATTTCTGTGAGAGGGCTTTGGGATGAGATTAACATTTAAATCAGTAGCCTGAGTAAAGAAGATTTTCCTTCCTAATGTGAGTGGGTTTCAGCTAATCAATGGAAGGTCTGAGTAGAACGAAAAAGGTGACCGTCTACCAAGCAAGAGATAATTCTTTCTCGTTTGACTGGTCTCCAACTGGGACATTGGCTTTTTTTCTTTTAATTGAATTATTGAGTGACATTGGTTAATAAGATTATATAGGATTCAGTTGCACAATTCTATAATACATCATCTGTATGAGACCTATCCGAAAGGTATCCAGCCATGTAATATGAAAAATGAGACATTTATTGAAGAAGATGCAAGATACAAAAAACATTGTACCTGGGACAATCATCCCTCAGTCCACTTCAAAGTAGGCACCTTGGGACTCACACAGTTCTCCCAATGGCCATCAACTGCCTTGTCATATTTTTCTGAATTTCATCAACAGTCAGAAATCTCTTCTCTTTCAAAGGTGATTTTAGTTTGGGGGAAGGCCAGAAGTCCCAGGGCAACCAGTCTTGGCTGTAGTGGGGCTAAGTCACCTGGGTGATGTTTCACCAAAATACTCTGTGTGAAAGGTGATTGATGCATGAGATGTGATGCATGAGTGAGTGTGTTGTTGTGATGAAGTTGCCAATCACCAGTTGCCCATATCTGAGGCCTTCTGAATCATCTGAATAGTTTATGTGGAGGAATTTTCAAGATTAACACAAAATTTGATGCAGATTCATAACTCTACTCACTCAGTCATTTTGAATGTGGCAGCCACACAGTACATATTTAGTACATAGCACTCAACTGCATCTACCACTAACTGCATCTCCACTGACTGGTAGGCTGATGTTGTCATTGTTCATGCTTGCACATTCCATTCCACTCTCCTCGACTCCCAGGTTATAGCAATGTCATGCAAACTATTCTCATTATGTTAACAATGGCTGGACTTTTTCCAGATAGACCTCATATATTGTATTGCATGTTCACCATTCCAAGTTCAGTCTCCTTTTATCACTGTTTTCCCCTTATACCCTCTTCTACTTTTGTTCATCCCCCTTTTCTCTGATAATCACCATACTGTTGATTGTGTCCATATTTTTTTTGTTTAATCCTTTCACATTTTTCACCCAGCCCCAAATATGATTTTGATTCCTGTAGCTGTGTGAGGTGTTCTGAATCAAGAATAAAGAATGGATGTTCCTTAAAAATACAATTAGAATTATCACATGATACAGCAATTATACTTCTGGGTATATTTGCACAAAATAATTGAAAACAGGATTTTGAGGTTTTGGCATATTCATGTTCACAATAACCAAGAGGTACAACCAACCCAAATGTTCAACAATAGTTAAATGAAAAAAGAAACAATGATATATGCACAGAATGAAATGTTATTCAGCTTTAATAATGAAATGTAATCCTGTCATATACTACAACATAAATGAGCTTTGATTATATTATTTTAAGTTCACTAAGCCAATCACAGAAGGACAAATACTCCATAATTTCACTTACCATATTTGCTGTGTATAATGCACACTCATGTTTTTGTGCACATTATACACAGGATTATTATACCCATCATTACACACATGGTATGTAACCATTATAGCCATATGTAATGTGCATCCTTATTTTCCCCTCAAAGATTTAGGGAAAATAGAGCACATTATACACAACAAAATACGGCATATGCTTTATCTAAATAGTTAGACTTATAGAAGCAGCAAGTCGAATGCTAGAGTTCTTGTTCAAAGAGCATAGAGTTTTAGTTATACAAGATGAAAAAATCTAGAGATCTGCTGTACCACAACATACATACAGTTAAAAACACTATACTTTGCACTTCAAATTGTATGAGGATAGTAGAGCTTGTGTCATGTATTCTTTTTTACCATGTTAAAAAAGAAAGGCTTATCAGATACAATCTTATATTTCAGAAAGAAGGTGAGCCAGAGAGCAAGAGTAAGTAGTATCACACAATGCTGGTAAAAGCAAAGAGATATAAGCATTCGTTATTGAACTGATTGATTATATTTCATTACATGAAAATCTATGTGATTTTATGGCACATTAATAATTAGTTAAAAAGTAGAATAAATAAATATTTTTAAAAACTCCTTCATTACACGAATAATATAGAACATTCTGGGATTAATGTACCAAAATATGCATAACAACTATACAAAAAACAAACTACCAAACTTTTTTTAAGAGAGAAAAGCTAAATGGAATAAATGGACATAGATGTATACATTGCTGAAAAAATATATACTAATGAACTTTTTCAATATTAAAAATCACCTACCTGTATTGTATATCATTGTATTTATTTCAATATGAGCTTAAGTGCTCTAACAAACATCAGTATATAGTGATTTGAGTATGAAAGAAATTTATTTTCCCTTAATCTAATAGTCCAGAGGTGAGAGGCCCTGGCATATCAGGGTGGTTTTTTCATCCTCACCATGTGATTTCTGAATTTGCTCTAGTTTTTTGCATCTCCCACTTAGCTAGAAGGAAAAAGTAAAGATACCTGGCAAAGTAATCTGTAAGGAGATGTCCCAGATTTGCACACGGCTCACTGGCAGGAACCTAGTCATGCTGCCACATCTGGCCACCAAGGATACTAAGTGAAATCTGTAGCTCTTCCAAAATGGTAGAATCTCTACCTGCTTAGTAACAAACCAACATAAAACTTGGTGGCTTAAACCAACAATTATATGATGATTTCTAAAACTGTTAGAGGCTCAGAAATTTGGGAAGAGTTCTGCATCAGTCCTGATGTTGGAAAAAAAGAGTATGGTGAGTTAGAGTAGAGCTATTGGATGATGGGAAAGCTGGTGGCTGGTCAGACATTTCTTCTCTTGTTACCCCAGAACTTTTCCATGTTCTTCCAACATGCAGCCTTTTGGCATTTGGGCTGCTTACATGGCAAATAAGTGCTTTACAGGGAGAGCTTTCCAGGCAAGGAGGCACAGAATTCATTGCCCTAAGAAATCACTTGAAGAAGTCTTAAGATATCACCTAGTTATCTCCATTGTACTCTCTTAGTGGATACAGACCAAATACACCAAACTCAAGAGGATAACACATGGGATTCACCTTTTAGTAGAAAAATGTCAAAAATTTTAGGCTTAATTTTAAAATTGTGATATTTATTAAAAGGCAGAATGGGAGAGTAGAAGCTAAAAAATACTTTTTAGTCTTTGTCCAGGCATCTCTTTCCCATAAACAGACACACACACACACACACACACACACACACACACACACACACACACTTTATTTAGAAAGTTAATCCAAGGTCTCATCTGGCTCAAAGCTAAAAAAATAGTGCTCTTATTTGAATCAATTATAAGGATGAGTGTTTGGGATTGGGGGATTAATAATATAAAGACAAAGGCATCAATATTCATGGAATATTAAGGATAATAAAGTTTCAATAAATAAACTACTGTTTGAAAAGAAAATATAAGAAAATATTCAGTTTTTTTATCACAAATATCAAATCCTGCTTGACAGAGCATCCTTGCTCCATAAGAAGTAGTCTCCCAGGTTAATCCTGTCTTGCTATCTCCTGATTCATTACAAAAGGAATTCCCTTCTCTACAGTCATTCTTGGCCATTACATAGCCCTTTGTGAATTCTGTCTTACCTATAATTCTATAGCCATTCTTCCTGCAGGTGTTGGAGATTATGGAGGTTTGATGTCCTAAGAATATTGTTGGAGCTGGAACAATCATGTGCTACTAATTACTGTGGTTAGGCTTGTAACTTATTTAAAAATACAATTCCCAACATCAGGACAGATGCAGAACTCCTCCAAAATTTAGTAGTCTCTGATCTACTTTGCTTCCAATTGGCTCTATGTGAAATAACTATTCACAAAGATCTCTTCCAGTCAGAGTTCCTAAAGTTGCTGGTTTTTTAAGTATACATATGAATGATTTCTGAAATTTGTCACTCATTTCCCTCTGCCCCATAATGGGGGATCCCTTGAGGGATCTGTATCTTTGGGTTCATGTAAGAAGGCAACACGCTAAATCTGCTATTTGCTTCCAGGTTGCTTTTGGGCTGTAATATTACTTCCAGCTGTTTCCATATGGAAGCGCTTGGAATTTCAACCCATTAAGGTCTCAAATGTCTCAATATTCATTCAATTTAAATTTTAGGCCACTGGCAGAGGTTCCCTTAAGCTGAGTCTCTTTTTTTTCCATCTTTGCTTGCAAAACTGGCCAATTTTTAGCTGAACAGCTAAAAACTGTACTGTGTATTACTAAAAGTAACAAGGAACAGCCATCACTAACAAACTGTCTACATTCTCTCAATCAGCTCCTACATGATTACAAGCTTGGTAGGAAAACATTCTTACTTTCTGGTTACTATAGCAAGTGTTGGTCAGATGCTTTGCCTTGCTGTAAAATGGGTGACTAAGTCACAGGACTATAATAATATCTCTGTTCTTTCTAGTTATTAAACATATTGCTAAGATGGTCCTTTAATTCTAGGGTTTTTGTCAGTATTCCATAACCCAGAAGACAGTTCTACTTCTTAAGTCTGGACTGCTGTGCTATAACAATATCCTGTTATACACTTTTAAGTAAAAGAGAAGTCCCCCCCATGTTATTAATTCAAATGAGAATGGTCTAGGGCAGTCGATTTTTAAGGAAACATGTCAGAAGTGGCACTCATAACTTCAACTTACTCTCTTTGGCATTGATTTAATCACATGGTCATAGTAATTTGGAAAGCTAGGCAGCCTATATCCAGCTAACATTTTAGGTCTTCTATTGTAAAAGAAAGAACAGGAGAAGAGAAGGATAGATAATAGGAGATAGTTAGAAGTTTCCATGATATTCTGGTAAAAAAATCTAATGTAAACTTTCTAGAAAACAATTTAACCAAATAATTCTAAATTAACCTGGAATAATAAGCATGTGAGAATAATTACAAAATTCCTGAAAACAAAGATTAGTAGAGTTGGAAGAAAATTGGGAAAATAATTGTTTACTAAAAGAGATTTCAATGTTTGAAATAAAAGTAAATGTTGCTAAAATAAGAATGGAAAAATAACCTAAAAGATATGATACAGCAATTTATAAAGCATGATTTATAAAAATATAGTATATGATAAAGATTATATTTTAAATAGTTGAGTCATTATTAAATAATATTTGTTAAAATAATTCTTATAGTATCAAACTAGAAAATTTTTAGAAAAATATAGAATTGAATGTTTGCATAATAATGGAGCAAGAAGAAATTTTTAAGCATTGTCACAAACCATAAAGAGTGAAAGAAATCATAAAAGGTAATATTGATATAAATGACTGAATTATTTCAAGTAAACATGATCATAAATCTTATTAAACACATAAATGGAAATCTGGAAAATATATATAATTTATACAACATGTATAAGAATTTATATATTTAAAGAATAAAGTTATTGCAAATAAATGAGAAAAAGACCAACATTCTTGTAGCATAATGTCCAAAGGCATAAGCCACAAAAGAATAGGTAGACTGTTATAGAGAATTAAGGAAAAACATCTAACTTTATCAGTTATCAAAGAAACAAACAATAAGAACACTTTTTAGTTATTAGGAAGTAACTAATTAAAAGATCTAATGCTGACAAGTTTGTTGTGAAATGGGAACGAACATTCATGCAATGCTGAAGGAAGTTTACTTTTATTATTCTTAGAACAACAATAATATATATCAAATAATCAGAATATTCATGTTTTTAATGATAATTATAAACTATGGGGAGCTAAGCAAATAGTATTGTGCAAATTTACAAAAACATATCTATGAAAATAGTCATCAAAATGAGAACACTGCAACTTTGAAACAGTCCATCATGCGTCCGGTGAAATCCTGGACACATTAACATTTATGCTGCACACATCTATTTATTTGTGCAGCATGATGCCAATGCTATTTAAGTAAGGATACTTTATAAGGTCACATTTTATATACATGTACATATGGAAAACATTTATTTTTTCTTAAGGTGATAAACATTTAAAGAAGTTTATGAATTAGGAAAAATAATTAGGTTAAGTGAATTTAACTAGCTTAATCAGGCCAAAAATATTGCGAATAAATTATCTGTTGAGTATAATTAGTTATCTAATTGGAAATTATTAAGTGGGTATATTTTTGCTGCACCTGAGTGTTTTACTGAGATTCTATTTAATTATAATATAATAGTTAAATTGATATCTGAGTAAAAGTTTAATTAAGAAACATGAAAACTGACCTTGGTTGAACATTGTAAAGCAAAGCTAAAGGTCGCTGGTTCAATTCTCAGCAAGGGCACACACCTGGGTTGCCTGTGTAGTCCCTGGTTGGGGGTGTGTGAGAGGCAAAGAACCAGTTTTTCTCTCACATTGATGCTTCTCTCACTTTCTTTTTTCTCCCTTCCATGTCTCTAAAAGTATATATAAATAAATAAAATCTTAAAAAAAGAAACACGAAGACTAACATTATTAGTTTTTACCTATTGCTCATATATACTTGTATATGCTTCAAACTTTCATTCTGAAAGAAAAATCTTAAAATTTAGAAAAATACACACAGGCATATCAAGGCAGTGGCTGTTACCACTTGGCAGTTTGGCTAAACTAATATTAATCCATGTTGTTATGTTCTGTAATACTCATCTTCAAATTTAAATGTGTGAGATAAGTCACTTGGTTAAGTGAAAACTGGATAACCTAATATAACAAGCTTGAGCATCAGCTAAAATCTTTTATGTGGCACTTGGCTCACAAATATCTGCTTGGGCAGATGGTATTGGTTTTAAAAGAAAAACATAGTTTGCCTAGAGTATTTCAGAAAACTCTGGGCATGATTTTCATACTCTGGTAAAGGAGAAAGGTGTCATTTCCCTGACAGCCCAGCGGTTTCCCTGTTACTGTTTTCTTGACAGATGCCAGGAACAGACTGATGTGTAAAGAAAGGGGGGTACAAGAAAGTCATACATTAAAACTCATTAGTCAGAGATAGATATATTCTGCTTGGAGCCAGCCAGAAGCATTTTTGATGTAGAGAGCATGTATAACATTCTTAATGTAAGTGCTTTTTAATGTATAGGGACTAGATTCACAAACACGGTGCTTGCCTGAATGGGAAGAAAAACGTTGTGGCTTAACAACAGGTAGCCTTCCAGGGATATGTAGCAGAAATGAGTTAGTATTAAATACAACTTGCAGTATAAAATGAACTTTACTATTTCATTTCTTTACCCCCTTGGGTTGTGCCTGTGGAACTAAAGTCCGATAATGGAACTATCCATTACTGTCAAAAACAAATAAATAAAAATTAAAAACTAACATCATGAACATATAACATGAAGAAATATGGGAAGGCCATGTTTTAGTTTGTATTTTATCAACTTTTATTTTTTATCATTCTTTTAAGGATGTGAAATCAGGGAGATCTATTTGTGAAAATAAAATACTTTTTACCCTAAGTTTGTCATTTCATTGACCCAGAGTATTTTCTTTTTTTTTGGAGAAAGGACTATAGAAATAACTGCCAATTCTTTATGCAGGAAAGAGTTGGACACATTTACAAATTTATGGATTTCTGGTCAGTTCACCATGCTTAAATGAATATTTTCACTCACAACATAAACCAATTTCCTCATCACTAATAGTGATACACTGATGTCAATCATCATGAGAGCTATTTAAAAACCAAGTGCCCTACTTACGGTCAATTTAGCACTCCATAGAAAAGGCAACCACAGGTGCTGGACCAGCAAAGGGCTGGAAGACTGCAGTCCTTGAAAGCCACAGAGAGGGAACCGATGGAATTTCCAGGTTGCACTTACCACAAGCAACACCAAGGCTAATGTGTCTACTTGGCAGGTAAATGTGCCCCACTATTCACAAAAAAATTAATCTCCTGAGAAGTGTTTCTACATATCATCCATAGAAATAAATTAACTATATCTCAGGTTGACTAAGGTAAATGTTAAATACAATAATAGTATAAAACGATCTTTTGACTTCTTCTCCAATTACTTCCATTTAGAATATTATTTTTAGTAGAGAGAGTGGCAGCTAAATAGAGTGTGCTTATTTCTTCTTATCTTCTGTCACTTTTAACATTACAACACTCTTCCCAGGCAATTGGTAGTGAACACATAACTTCTTAGTGAGCCTGCCAAGATGCTACCTCCAACTCTGTTCTTTCCTACCAAGCTGCTTCCCCTCCCCTACCTATAAGCTTTGCTTCTCTCAGTGTTCCTAGGTGGAGCTTGAATTTCCTGCAATCCATGTGCCAAGTTCCTAGACCATGTGACAGTCGTCACGTTTGCCCAGGTTTCTTCTTGACCCAAACTTCCCAATGTTACAAAACTGCTTACATTTCTGCAGCACATTTCATCTTCTCTGATACACTCAAAATATCTTACTGCTCTTATTTACCAATAACCAAATAATTATTTTGTTTGTTATGAAATTTGGCATTTGGTTAAATTTCTGTGAATGTCCACAGGTTTGACCCAGGAATCCAGAATTGTTTGCACTTCTCAACAACAGTCACCACTGCCATCTTTTCTAAGTCCTCCTTTTAAACACTGTGATCCCTTGTAACTACTCTAACTTGAATTCAGACATAAAAATGTCTAAACACATCCTCCTGCCCTTTCTCTTTTTCAGCATCTTGCTCTTCCACACATGTTCATTGGTGTCTCATTATGTTCTCTTGTTTCTCTTGATTTCATCGTTGTTTATCCATTGATTCCCTCCTTTGTGGTTTCATTTCCTTCTTGAATGTTCAGCTGAGGTTACTCCTTGATCTTGCTTTTTTTTTGTAATAGGTACCTATTATAGGAATAAGGTAGCTAATAAATCAAATATTTGAAAAATTCGGCCAGTGATTCTCATCCTTTCACATTCAGAGAATTTCCTAAAGTGCTTGTTAAAGTAAAATTGTTGGGCCACAGTTCAGAATTTCTGATTCAGTAGGTCTACAATGGGGACTGATAGTTTAATTTTCCAACATGTCAGCAGAGGTGTGGACCATACTTTCAGAGCCACTGAACTAGACAGAATTTTCTTTAAACATGTTGGGATATAGGTGCTCAAAGATATAATAAGAATATATCTATTTTGTCCTGGCCTGTGGGGGCAACTTTGCCAGCAAGTCCCCCTATCCTCCACAGATGAAAGTAACTCTACCAAAACGTGATCTGCTTGGGGAGGAGAGGTGGCCAATCTCTCAGAGGAGGAAAAGCTAGGAGTCCCTTCCTCCAGGGGCTTTTATTAGGTTGTGATAAACAGGAATACAGGGCAGCAAGGATCAAAGAGTAGATAACATTTCAAAGAAATCTGAGGGCTTAGTCTGAGTCAGTGTCTGTCAGGAAAAAGGATTGTAGAAACTTTGGGAGACATACTCATTTTCTGCTCAGACCCTTAGCGTATGAATGAAAACACTGCTAGCAAAGCAGGTTTCACAGGATTTTTAGAAATTCTTTCTTATGCCAGATTTACCCCAGATACTATTTTAGCAAGGCAAGGAGCTGCGCCCCTTCCCATCAGATTTTCAGGCATAAGTGGATTAGAGCCAGGAAGTGCTTTTCCCAGAGAACATGGGGACTCGGGCTATGTCACATAGCCAAGGGCCAAGGGTCCATTGTTCCCTCTTTGTCGCAGCCCCCACCCCCCAGTCCTTCCATAATGGCCTCCCTTGTGATTGTGTCTGGCTTAGGTTGTCCCTCTCTCTGAGGAATCTTACCCTTCTCAGACTAGCAGACCATGCTTTGTGGGTAGGGGAGTAAGCTGAGTCATTGTTTGCTACCAGAGACAAGCTTTGTCTCCTGTGGCTCACATTCCGGAGGTTGCTCACTCATTCTTGGCCATGGGGGGTAGTTACAATTCCTGAAACCAGGCAGAGCGGTTCCCAACACTTGCCAGGTGGCTCAGTTGGTTGGAGAATCATCCATTACATCAGATGATTGTGAGTTTGACTCCCAGTCAGGGCACATGCTTAGGTTGTGGGTTTGATTCCCCATCCAGCGCATGAGAGGCAGCCCATCTATGTTTCTCTTTCACATCTATGTTTCTCTCCCTTTCCCTTCCTCCCTCTACAATCAATAAAAACACATCCACAGATGAAGATAAAAAATAAAAAATAATACACTTATTTTCTCTCTTTCTCTTTTTTTCCTTCTGTGTTGGCCTCATTGTTCAGACAATGTTTTGTCCCATGACAGAACAAATGATAGCAGCAAATCTAGGATTAAGGATCCTTCTGACTCATACACCTAGAGGGAAAAAAAAAAACTGTCTTTTTTATAAAGAATATCAGAAAATAAACTGGAAGGAGTCAGCCTTATTCTAGGTAACTAAGCTGATTTATATCTGTAGGGACCAGCAAATAAGAGGATCCACAAAGAGAGTATGTGGGTTAGATCAGTGTCCTCTGCAGTGTGTTTTACATCTTTTTGCCTTGCCCTTAAAACACTCCCACACTGTCTCTTAGTATAGGATCTTATTGTTGATTTAACAAAATAGCTTACGTTATATAACAAGCCATTACTCAACTCTTGGCCCAAACAAGTAATTACAAATGTAATTTGTAATTAAGGTCTTCAGAGTGTTATGCAGAAATTAAACAAACAAATAAACAAAGCAGTACTAGAGAGGAAAAGGTTAAGTAGTCTAGGCTGGATAAAAAAACACATATACACACACACAAAAAAACCTAGGGTTATTTTTGGCATTAAAAATTATTGGATCATGTGATGTATCCTTATTTTCTTTATTTCAATTTGGAAGTAAAATGTTTCCTGTTCATAACACTACCACCGTGAAAAGAGCCCTTGTTTACAGAAGGAATTTATTAATCAACTTTCCCTTCACATTCCTCTATTTGTAACTCTCATTCTCTCAGTCTAACAAATTTAATTAGTATATACATTTAGTTAAATCTATCCAATTAACCATATTCCATTGTATGTTTGAATTCAGTAAAAATTAGCTTACACTGTACCTGCTTTTTTAAAAAACTAAATGCCATGTAGGTATTTACATGGTGATACATATTCATTTATTTCATTCTCTTAAGTCCAAACACCATTTCAGTCTATACATTGCAACATGAATTATTTAAACATTTCCTAGTTGTTGAATATTTAGATGTCCCCAATATTGTCTTTCCATATACAATGCCACAAATGTCATCCTTATTTATTTATATTTTCATTTTTATCTGTTTAGTTTTGTAGTATAAAATTTCAGATGTGAAATTGCTGGGTCATAGGATATGTGTTTTTCAAGCTTTTGATACAGGTACTCTCCTGAGCAAGCACATGCTTTACCTAAAGCTTCAATGTTCATTTCCTCACCTGCCTGCCCACACGGGATATTAACATTCTTTTCACGTTGGCCAATCTGATAGTTATAAATTATCTCTTATGTCAATTTACTTTGCATATCCTTGAAAACTTGTGCAATTGAAAATTTTTCAAGTGTCTGCTTATTTGAATTTTTGTTTCTGCTTTGTCTTTTTGTTCATTTGTAGTATTCTAATAATAAAAACTGTTAACATTTATTGAGGTGCATTTGTAATGCATCATGTTTGTCCTAGTATTCTAACAAGCATTTTTCATTTAATCATCACATTAATCTTATAAACACATACTATAATTATTTTCATTTTACAAAGGGAGATCCAAGAGCAGAGATATTAAATCATTTCCAGATGTCACACTATGAGTAGCCGATATAGCCATAATCAAGCATAGGTCTGCTTGGCACCAAAAGTATAAATGCCCCTTTATCATTCCATAAACTTTTTAATTTCAGTCCTTCCCACCAACTGCTATCACTTTTTCTGCCTTCTCTTAGACTGTCTTTAAATCTCACATGGACTTGTGACAATTTTTTTTTCTTTCTAGTCTTACAGTACTTAATATTATCATGCACTATATCTCTGCACAGGTCCTTCAATAAGTCTGGTCATAACTGTTCATGGGCTAAGATGCTTTAGGTGGCCCCAATCTCTACACAAGAAAACCAAAATTACTTGTCAAGGCCGCAAGTGTTTCTGTCGTGGGGTCCTCATTTGCCACAGCTTTTCCTTTGTCAACTACACGGAGCACTTCTTAATGTTCCTCATTTTACTGTCCGACTGGACAAAGCAATTTACATACAATGTCTTAGACAGCCCTTAGGGTAAATAGTCAAATTTGCTTTTGTATTAAATATGTACTGCCCTACCTACGTCACCAACCAACTCCAATAAATACATATATACCTTTCACTTTACTAATGTCCTTCATCAAACATTCTAATAACCTTCTTCTTTAAAACTTCTTTTGTACCACCTACCCTTTTTCTAAAAAAATATATTTTATTTATTTATTTATTTTTTAGAGAGAGGGGAAGGGAAGGAGAAAGAGTGGGAGAGAACATCAATGTGTGGTTGCCTCTCACACATTCCCTACTGGGGACCAGGCCTGCAACCCAGGCATGTGCCCTGACTGGGAATCGAACCAGTGACCCTTTGCTTCACAGGCCTGTGCTCAATCCACTGAGCCACACCAGCCAGGGCACCACCTACCCTTTTTTGACCCACAAGCCTACTGCTCCTTCCTATTCAACTTCTAAGCCATTTTCTGCCTAGAACACTTTATTTAATAATTTATGTCAATCTGACTGTACTTGATTTTAATTTTGAATAACAGAGACCTTGACTGGTTCACTTCACATCCTGAATGTCTAGAAAGAGATCCAGTATGTATAAGTACTTTTGATGAATAAGTAAAAGAATAAATTTATATTATGTGTTCACCTGCCAACTTTCTTCTAAAGGAAGGAATTAATTATTTTAAGGCAGCCATTGAACATATTCTTTTATAGTTTATAAGTTTGTACATGATAGACAATTTTATCATTTAAAATGTCTTTAAATAAGCAAAAATGTATATCATTTCTACACAAATCAGTACTCTAAGATAAAATACCATAAAGGATTTAACCACAAATTAAACAGTGGTAACACCAAATAACAGAAAGGAATTTGTCTGTAAATTAAAGTTCCTTTTTCCCAATGCTAACTTCAGTATGTACTTAGACATTTTTAAATATTGCATTATTTATATGATTTACACATCATCTCCCATCTAATACTATACTAGTAAATATTCATATAATTTATTATAAATTGTATATAAAATTTTCTATTGTGAAAGTCAATTTTAAATATATTGGTTGCAGAATTATTTCATCTATTGACTTTAGTTACTTAGAATTCTTAAAACACTATTAAAAAGATACACTGAAAAAAATGTTTTTGTGTAGACATTCTACCCTTTTTGACAGCATGGATAGACTTGGAGAACATTATGCTAAGTGAAATAAGCCAGATAAATACCCTATGATTTCACTCATATGTTGAATCTACTGAAATAACAAGCAAAATAGAGACAGACTTAGAGATGGACTTGAGAGCAGGCTGACAGCTATTGGCGGAGGGGGATTAGGGGATGGAAGGGTCAAGCTAAAAGGAAAAACAATTTGTGGACCTGGACAACAGTGTGGTGATTGTGGTGGGGGAGGGGGCTTTAAGAGGTATAAGAGGTAATGGAAAAATACAATCAAAATATGTAGACACATTAAATTATTGAGCATTCTATGCATAATTTAGATAAATTCCTTTAGATCAGAAAATCTGTTTGATAAAAGTCTGTAAAATAGAGATTAAATCCTGTGCATTCTTAAAAGATTTGCTTTTCCCAAATTTGTGACATGTTATAATAATTTGTATAAAACCATTAGGCCAATTTACCAGTGCTGCTATGAAGAATCTGAGTTGCTTATAAAAATTGCCCCATTTCTACCTCAGATTTCTGGAATAATATTGAATTACAACTAGTCTGTTGGTACATTAAAAGTTACTTCATGCTACTTTAAATACAAATAGAAACCATGGGGAAGAGTGAAAGGAAATACTTATTTCATGTTACATGGGATCAAAATAATCAAAAGGTTTTAAGTGGTCTCTCTAGTGGGTTCATTTCTGGGACAGGGCACATACCTAGGTTGCAAGTCTGATCTCAGGTTGGAGCTATAGAGAGGGAACTGATTCTCATTCTCTCTCTCAAAAAAAGAAAGAAAGAAAGAAAAAGATAAAAAACAGGAGATTGTGATAGCTCCCTCTCTATCTATTTCCTGAGTCCTGTGGATGGTACTCATCAGCAGGATGATAATGACAATAGTACACTATAGGTGTCATAGTAGCAAAACACCTCAGCTTCTGTGAAGCCTGAGACAGGATCACATTCCTTGGTTTGACTGGAGAAGGCCTTACAAAATAACTAGTGTTTGAGTTTTGGTGGATGAGTTGTCCTCTGCTCAGACAGCCTAAGAACTGCCAGTGTGCTTTCAGGCATGGGATAGGGGACCACACTGCTGTTGTTCATACTAAGCACCAATGACTGACTTGTCAGCAACACCTGGGTCTATGTACAAAGAAGAGCAGATGAACCAGGGTGCAAACCACATCAGCTGGTCACTGCTGTGGTTACTTCACTGAATATAGTCACTCTGGATTTTGTTTCAGCATTTATTTTTAAATATTTATTTATTTTTAAAGGAAAAGGGAGAGATAGAAGAAGAGAAACCAGTTATGTGAGAGACAAACATCAATCTGTTGCCTCTTACATGTACCCCACCTCACCCCACCAAACTGTAACCCAAGCATGTGCCTCAACTGGGAATGGAACTGGTGACCCCTTGCTTTGTGGGACACATCCAACCCACTGAGCCACACCAGCCAGGGCTCAGCACTTTTTTAATATATCCTCTGTGTTCTTATATCTCACATTTCTCCCACTTGTATTTGCCTTCATGCTAGGACCCTGCTGGATAGAGTTAGATATGAAATATTACTTAGAATTATTAAATGTTTGAAAATGTGTTAGTGTTGCATTACAAAAAGTAACAGCCATGTAAAAGTATAGAAAAGCACTGTGAACTAAATTGTTTTTTTTCCTCCACAAATAATACAACTCAGCAAATACATTTTGTGAGCTATGGGTGAATATTTCAGATGTGGATGAGGAAAAGCTTCTTGTCAATGAAGTAGAGAAACTCAATATAGTTTTACACAATAGTTGTAGTTACAAGATTTGCCAACTACAATGGATATAAAATAGTAATGGATGAAGACATCTCTAAAGGCTGGCAGACAGCAGACCAGCTGAGCCAAAAGAGTGAAATGAAAAAGTTTTTTTTTCAAAAAATAAAAAGATTGGGAATCAGCCAACCTGCTGGTTAAGAATAAGAGGTTCAGTTGGGAGCTAAATGGGGAGCACTCTAGCGCTTGTCTAAGGATCTAAACATAATTAAAAAACACACTAAATTATAGAAAGAGACTCTGAGACCTTAAGCATGACTATAGCTCCTTAGGGAAAGGGATGTTTTCTACTAGAGACAGCCCTTTGAATGTTTACACCTAAGTACAATTTAAAGGGAAACATCTTGACAAAAATACTGAAGATTCATGATTAGATTTAGTGAGCCCTTGGTTCAATACTTTGAAAATAAAAATAAAAATTTTAGTATGTTCTGCAAGGAAAAAATGCTTCAGATATACAGTTAGACAATTAGTAACTTTGTAAGTCATAGCCTATTTGATTTAACTTTCTTTTTGTTGTTGTTGTTGTTATATTCTTATAGTTGAATAAATTATTAGATATAGTACTTGTGATTATTTTGTATTGTTGGTCAATCCAGGTAAAAATTATAGTTGTTGGATATTTGGTTTAGTGATACTATAAAAGCAGAAACTAGGTTTAGAGTTTTTACATTTCACATGACATGGATTTAATATATTTGACCTTTAATATTTAGTTTCATAGTAATTTAAATTTTAAAAATCACACAGAAAAATAACACTGAAGAAGTTCTTAAGTGAATTTATCAGTAAATTTATGTAATTTTCAAAATGACTCTGGTTATGTCTTTCTTTAATATGTGCAGTAAAATTTTTCACTAAAAAGTTCTGTAAGTTCTATAACTTCCATAAATTAAAAACACTCCCTTATTTGCTGAGGAAACTTGGGTGAACAAGGTACCACTTGTGGCCTCCATTTTTTCCTCTATTTAAACTGTGATGAGTGCCCTAGGCAAAGCTGGCAAAGCAAAATCAGTTCAAAGAAGATTCTTCACCAAATTCTGACAGATCTGAACACCTAAGAGTACAGTTTAACAAAATATTTAATCATTGAAATGCAGTTATTATTCTTAAAATACTGGGTAAGCAAAGAAAAAAAACAACAAAAAACTCTGCTGGTCAAATTGGATCCCCATCTCAGTCCTTGGATACCTTGCCTTACCAGGGAAAGGAGCTGAGTAGGAAAAAGCCTCACAGTCTTCATTAATACTACACCAGCCAGGGCACTATTATGTCTTTTTAAATTTAAATTTTAACATACAATACTTGATCAGTTTATTTTATCCTCATCTTTTCAATTAATATTCTAAATACATTTCTTTGATTTTACTAAAGGCTTAAGTTTCTCTGACCCAACTCAGCTTTGTTCCTAAACCACCTATCCAATAAAGACATGAGGCTACAACTCAACTGTTCTGTTATCACACATTCAATTGTTTTTTACTCTGTTCTCTCCTATACTTATTGTGACCTCTTTCTTGGGTCAATATACCCATTTAACACTTCTTGCCTTATACCTGGGCTTCTAGTATTGTTGGAAAAAATCACATGGTAAGGGGACTGTAGCCACCCCACATACAAGGTAGTTACTCTTGGTTTGTCAATACTACTAACCAGCAATTTTACCTATTTATGGTCATCTTTCAGTCCAATATTTTGCAGTAATATTTCCCAAATATTCACCACTCTTTTCAAATCTCTTCCTGAGACTCCTTGCAGAGCCCTAAAAGGCTAATGATTTTCCTTTATCTAAGCCTGAAGTAAATTAAGTCATTATCACAATATCACTATCACTTTCAAGAATCTGAGGTTCCAAACACAAAGAATTCATAGCATGGTTGACCTTGAATCATCCCATATATATTGAACATTTTGATTGTAGTTTTAAAATTTAAAATACCATATTTAATTAATAAAAATACACATAAAGATAAAGTATTCAGTCATAGTACCAAGAATTGTACTACCTAAAATTACAGTGGATCCCCATTATTTGTGGGGATCTTTTATATTTGTAAATTTATCAAGTTACTAAAAGTTACCTATAACCTCAAAATTAATACAGTGCTTTTGTAATTCAAGGACATATACCTGTAAAGTAGCACAAAATATCTGGGACAGAGGCATCCATGTTGCAGGCTAGGGAGAAGCAAGTTGATACTGCCTTCCTATACTGTGAATAAGTCTGATTTCTGTGGTCTTTTTAGTACCTATTCGTTTATTTCCCATTCTTTTAAAACAACAAAGTAATTGATTATCTAAAAATATAAAGCATATAAAGACATATAAATTATAAGTTAAGATTTTGTTTTAAATCTATTTGTCCATTATATTTTAAGTTTTAATATTTTTATTGTTGCTCCATTACAGTTGTCCCCTTTTTCCCCCATTATTCTCCCCTGCACCACCCACCTCCTACCTGCCACTTTCAATCCTCCCCACCCCTATTGTCTTTGTCCATGGGCCCTTTATACCTATTCCTTGACTTGCCTCTTCCCCTTCTTTCTTCCATTATCCCGGTCCCCCTTCCAGTCTGATCACTCTCAGTTTGTTCTTTATTTCCATGTCTCTGATTCTATTTTGTCCACCTGTTTGTTTTGTTGATAAGGTTCCATTTATAGGTGAGATCATATGGTATTTGTGTTTCACTGCCTGGCTTACTTCACTTAGCATAGTGCATTCCAGTTCCATCTATGCTATCCTGAATGGTTGGAGCACCTTCTTTTTTCTGCTGCACAGTGTTTTATTGTGTAAATGTACTATAGTTTTTTGGTCCACTCATTTACTGATGGGTACTTAGGCTGTTTCCAACACTTGGCTATTGTAAATTGTGCTGCTATGAACACTGGGGATGCATAGGTTCTTTTGAACTGATGTTTCAGGATCCTTAGGGTATAATCCTAGCAGTGGAATTGCCAAGTCAAAAGGCAGTTCCATTTTTAGTTTTTTGAGAAAATTCCATACTGTTTTCCAAAGCGGCTGTGCCAGTCTGCATTCCCACCAACAATGTACCAGGATTCCTATTTCTACGCAGCTTCACCAGTACTTGAAGTTGGTTGATTTATTTATGATGGTCATTCTGACTGGTGTGAAGTGGTATCTCATTGTGGTTTTGATTTGCATCGCTCTGATGGCTAGTGATGCTGAGCATCGTTTCATATTTCTCTGACCCCTCTGTATTTTCTTCTGGGAGAAAATCTGTTCAGGTCCTTTGCCCATTTTTAAATTGGATTGTTTGTCTTCTTGGAGTGGAGCCCTGTGAGTTTTTATGTATTTTTGAGATCAAACCCTTGTTTGAGGCATTATTAGTAAATATATTTTCTCATACAGTTGGTTCCCTTTTCATTTGCTGATGTTTTCTATAGCCATACAGAAGCTTTTTATTTTGATAAAGTCCCATGTGTTTATTTTTTCCTTTATGTCTCCTGCTCTAGAGGACATATCAATGAAAATATTTCTACATAGAATATCTGAATTTTTCTGCCTTTGTTTTCCTCTAGGACTTTCATGGTGTTGTGACTTATATTTACGTCTTTTATTTATCTTGAGTTTATTTTTTGTGTATTGTATAAGTTGGTGGTTTTTGAATTTAATTTTTTTGCATGTAGCTGTCCAGATCTCCCAACACCATTTACTGAAGAGGCTATTTTTACTACATTTTATGTTTCTATACCCTTTTTTCAATATGAATTTACCATAAAGACATGGGTTTATTTCTGGGCTCTTGATTCTGTTCTATTTATTTATGTATCTGTTCTTATGCTACTACCAGACTGTTTTGATTACTGTGGCCTTATAATATAGTTTGATATCAAGTATTGTGATCCTTCCTACTTTGGTCTTCTTTTTAAGTTTGCTGAGGTTATCTGGGGTCATTTAGGGTTCCACAGAAGTTTTTGAGATGTTTGTTCTATATCTGTGAAATATGTCATTGATACTTTAATAGAGATTGCACTGAATCTGTAAATTGCTTTGGGTAGTATGGACATTTGATGATGATAATTCCTCCAATCCATGAACATGGGATATGCTTTCATTTATTTGTGTATTCCTTATTTTTTTCAGTGTTCTGTAGTTTTCTGAGTGCAGATCTTTTACCTAGTTGGTTAGGTTTATTCCTACATACTTTGCTTTTCTTGCTATGGCAAACAGAATTTTCTTCCTAATTTCTCTTTCTGACATTTTGATGTTGGTATACAAAAATGCATTCAATTTCTGAATACTGAATTTTCAGTCTGCTTTTTGCCAAATTCCCTTATTAGGTCAAATAATTTTTTGGTGGAGTCTATAGGGTTTTCTATGTACACTAACATGTCATCTGGAAACAATGACAGTTTTACTTCCTCCTTTCCAATTTGGATGCCTTTTATTTCTTTATCTGATTGTTGTGTTTCAAACTTCCAATACTACAAACAACCATATGTCAAGAAATTTAAAAACCTGGGTAAAATGAACAAATTTTTAGAAACATATAATCTTCCAAAACTGCATCAAGAAGAAGCAAAATGCCTGAATACACAAATAATATCTAGTGAAATTGAAGCAGTAATAACAAAAACTCTGGGCACACAAAAACCCTGGACTGGATGGCTTCACAGGAGAATTTTATAAAAACATTTAAGGAGGAACTAACTCCTATCCTTCTCACAGTATTCCAAAACAACCAAGAGGTAGGAAAATTCACAAACTCTTTTTATGAGTCCAGCATCATCCTGACTTCCAAACTAGATAAAGACAAAAGAAAGAAAAAACTACAGGCCAATATCACTGATGAACATAGATGCTAAAATCCTCAACAAAATACTGTCAAACTGTATCCAGCAATACATTAAAAAGATCACATATACCATGATCAATTGGGATTCATCCCAGGAATGCAAGGATGGTACAATATTCACAAATCAATAAACATAAGAGATTACATAAGCAAAAGAAAAGACAAAAATAATAAGGTCATATAAATAGATGCTGAAAAGTATTTGATAAGTTACAGCACCCATTTATGATACAAACACTCAGCAAAATGGAAGTAGAGAGAGCATACCTCAACATAATAAAGGCCATATACAAGAAACCTGGAGACAACATAATACAGCCAATGGGAAAAAACTAAAAGTTTTCCCATTAAGATCAGGAATAGGACAAAGGTGTCTGCTTTCACCACTTTTTTAAAAAAGATTTTTGATATTTTCTTAACCTTAAAGGAATCATTATCCTCTAGAAATAAAACTGTTGATTCTCTTTTAAAAATCAGTAAAATGATAAGATCTTAATATTTTTAATAAGTTCACTATATAAACGGCCTCCAATCATAACCCCAAAATACTGTCTAGGTTCTTCGAGCAACAAAAGACTATGATATGCTTTGCAAAAACAACAACAAAAAATGCATGTGTTAGATAATCTTCGTCTAGGCAGGAGTTAAAGTGCTGTTGACTTTGAGTTCACTGTTAGTAAACCAGCAATATATAGTAAACTATCTTTAAACAAAACACATATAAAACCAGATTGTGTATTGATTGGTAGATGGAAATGTTGTGACCAGAAAATTATAGAAACCTAGCCCCATGTATCCCCTAGAAGAAATGATTCAGTATTTACTAATTTAGTGTTTATGATGACTTTATAAGAACACAAATACCTGAATAATGAGAATCTACATAAATAGATATTGATATTACAGATATTTAAGCGGTTGTGATAAATGACCTGCTTCTGTATTCTTAGAGGTGACATAATCTAAACTACTGCCTAGGCACAATACCTTAATGCACTGCAAGTACTCAGTCTCAAAATAACATATGGTTGATTTTTTTATGACCAGTAATGTGTTTATTGAGCCATCAATCAAAGTTTTCTGGTGGTTTTCTTGTCAGTTTTCTGTAAGTGAGTCAACTGACTTACCAGAGCAAAACAGATGTAGTCCTCTTTCTAGTAGGTCAAGGATGCTTAATGAAGAGCACTAGTCATCAATAATGGTGTCTAGATAAAAAGTCACTGCATCATAAAACTAGCCAATCCCCAAAATAATAGAGGATAAGATACATTTTAAAATAATCCATGGGAAAAGTGAGAAATAGGGAATTAAAACTTAAAATGATCACTCTGTGCCAGTTAGTGTGCTAAAATTTTACATTATCTTTTTTATTCTTATGACTTCCTTATGAAATCAATATTATGTTCATTTATACATGAAGCAACAGAAAAGTTAATTAAAATATCTAAGTTTACCCAGATAATAGATGGAAGTGCACAAAATAGCAAGTATTATTATCTGACTTCAGAAACACATACTTTAAAGTTAAAATTCTAAGGAGTTTATCAATTTGCTTCTTTGTTTCTCATATATGTCTGTAAGGCTTTCAACTTTCTTTGAGAAATGTGATTCAAATCCTTTAAAAATTCGTAAATAGTATTCTGAAATACATAAAGAGTTAATAGAGGGGAGATCCAAGATGGTGGAGGAGTAAGGAGAAGCTGCACTAACTTCCTCCCAGGACCAATCTGGGATTACGACTAAATTTGTAGAGAAATCATTCTGACTAACACACTTAACAATAGATTGAGAGAAGACTTACAACCAGGGACAGAAAGAAGAAAGCACTTCGCCACAACGAGACTGGTAGGGAGTGTGGAGGAGGTATGAGAGGGCTGGTTGGGCTCCCATGGGTGGCAGCTAAAGTGCCAGAGGAATATTTCAGTGGCCGGAGAGTTCCTCCTGAGAAATTTGCCATCTAAAGGCCAAGCTGGGCTCCCTAGTGTGCAGCAGCAGTGCCAGAAAGGAACTCAGATAACAACCAGCTATGGAAAGCAGCAGGTTTATGTCTTACAGGGAGAGGTGGTCAGAGACTCAGAGAGCTTCTTAAAGGGACAACACAGAAAATTTCATTGGCAGTAGTTTTTCTGGGCTCTGACAGAGAGAGGGCAAAGGGATTAGAGATGCTTGAGGAGAGCCTGGAATTGGTGGCTCTAGGAAGAGAACTGAAGGAACAGCCACCAGGATCCCTGTGCTGAGTCATTTCCCATACTGCAGAAGCCATCTTTTTCAGTCAGAGCTCTCCTCTCCAAATGGCATCAAACTGAGGGGAATAAATAGCCCTGCCTACAGAGGTTACTCTGCCCCATGTTGTGGATCTTCTGCTAGGCTGCTGCTTACAGCTTAGCGCTTTATCACTGCTTAGTTTATTAACTAAGGCGAATCTCTGGGAACTCTATGAGACTTTGCCTGACCCTCCTTTGGGCCCAGTGCTGATTAAAGCTGGCCTTGGTGCACAGTCTGGTTCTTTCTGCACATAAACAGGCACGGGAGATGAGCCACATGCTGTGGATTGCTGATAGCTCCAAACAGGTGGCCTGGGGCCAGTCACAAGCAATGCCTGACAAAGACCTATGACAGAGTCTTTGCATACCTACCTGATACTTAGAAACAAATAAAAAGATGCAGCAAAATGGGAAGACAAAGAAATAGACCCCAACTAAAAGAATGAGATAATTCTTCAGGAAAAGAGTTAGATTAAACGGAGGCAGGCAATTATTCAGATAGAGAATTTAAAGTAATGATTATAAGGATAATTGTCCTTCCTCTTATCTGATTACACAATGGTAATGTGTTCAGAATGTTCAACTCCTTCCTTATACTGACTCTCATATAAAGAAAAATTGATAAAACTGAAATAAATAAAAATTAGTTTGTAAATATTATTCCTGTTCTAAATCTAAAAATTAATATATGTGTATGTTATCTGCTCCTTACACACTGGATTCATTTCTAACTTATTTAATATTTTCTTAGAATATATATATATATTTTGCATGTATATATGTATATATAGTTAGAAATGATTCAATGTGTAAGGAACAGATAACACACACGCATATATAATATATATGAAAAGGTAGTGCACTTATAGATTATGCACGTGATTATTTTCCAGTTGTGGTACTAAAGGTATAGACTGAATGTGTATATGTGTGTGTGTGCACCAAAGAGGAAACATTTATGTGTAAAAATTGTTGCCATAGGAGAATTCACTTCCTAGCATTTGAATGCATTAAAGGCTATAGAAATTAATCCCTACATCCAATATTTAGCTTGAAGTATTGACTAGTGTAGCTGATGTATGATATTTCCACTGAGAGAAGTATAAAGTTCTTGTCTGGAAGATAACAAAAACAAACTTCAAAAAAACTATAAAGTTTCTCTCTCTTTTTTGACTTCTCTTTTTAAAAAGTTATGCCATCCATTATTTAAAGGAAATAGTGGTTAGAGCTTAGTTTTACAAAGAGCAGTTCAAGAACATCTGTACTCTCTGTGTGTAGCTTTTTAGACAAGGGTAAGTACATTTTTTAAAAAATTTCATACATTATTTAAAATTTTCTCACCTGCCATACAGGATTGCACGTATGTATTTTTCATTTTGTATGTGTGAGTGTGCATTTGTAACTACAGGAAATTAAAAAAAAGAAGCACAGCTAAAATGTTACTCTCCAGGCTTTAACCTAGGACTGTATGGCTAACAGCTGTGCTCTTCAGAACCCTCACCAGCGTAGAGCAGCAATGTGGAGTGAAGCAAAAACAAACTGAGGTATGTTAGTGAGAACATACTCATTCCAAAAACACTTAAATGCATATTGCTATTGCAATTCCTTTTTATCATTGACGGTATTGATAAATACTAATAGTTTAGTTTTAGATAGCTAAAATTTTACATATTTATTGTTTAGGTAATTTTACATCACCTTGCAACATATAAAGAACCCAGATGAATTCTTTTTAATAATGATGTATCAATATATATATTTTTGTGAATAGGTGCTATTCCCAAGGAATTTGCATTTCAGCGAGAAAGTAAAAAACAAATAAATAAATAACCCACGAGATGGGGTTAAAATAGAGGTACATACTCGATGTAAAAACATTATGGAATAGCAAAGTAAACTTTAAAAACTATACTTGGAAAGAGGGACAAAAGATTTCACTAGCTTTTAAAGAAATGCAAGTAGAATTTCTTGTATTTTTCTCTTATCAGTATTATCCTCAAGCTTATTAATAGGATAACTTTATTTGCCTTTATTATTGAGTTCTTATATAACATGAATTCAGGGAATGGTTCTTCAATTATTTCCTAAAAACTCTTGAGGAAACTCTCTAAAATTCAGCATTGGGGTTCTTCTTACCTGAAAACAGGTAATAAACTAGGAAATAAGACATTTTGAAACTTTAATTATATTTCCATATCTCAGAAGTCTCCATTATTGACATTCTGATTATACTCACATTTAAACTATACCCAATATTTTTCTGGCTAAATTGCCTATAAGTTTTTACATTTTTATAAGTGCCCATTATTAACTTAAAATGTATTTAGTTACATTGTGGGCCTATGTCTAAATTAATTTGATTTTTAAAAAATTCACATTTTTTCTAAACTTTGCCTTAAACAATGTGGTAAGCAGATATTCATTTCTTATCCTTAAGTATTTTATTGATTATGCTGCTACAGTTTTCCCAATTTTTCACCCTTTATCCCCCCCTCCATTCTGCCTCCCCAACCCTCCAGAATTCCACCCCCCCTTAGTTCATGTCTATGGGTTGTACATATAAGTTATTTGAGTCCTCTGTCTCCTATATAATTTTTTATATCTCCCCATCTATTTTATGCCTATTAATTATGCTTCTTCTTCCCTGTACCTTTCCCCCACATTCCTCCCTTCCTCCTCCCCACTGAACTTCCTCTTTGTGATCTCCATTTCTCTGATTCTGTTCCTGTTCTAGTTGTTTGCTTAGTTTTTGTTTTCATTGTTTTTCTTTCCTTTTAGGTTTGTTTGTTGATAGTTGTGAGTTTGTTGTCACTTATTATTCATATCTTTTATCTTCTTTTTCTTAGATAAGTCCCTTTAACATTTCATGAAATAATTGGCTTGGTGATGATGAAGTCCTTTAACTTGATCTGGAAGCACATGATCTGCCCTTTCATTCTAAATGAAAGCTTTGCTGGATAGAGTAATATTGGATGTAGTTCCTTGCCTTTCAGAACTTTAGATATTTTTTTCTAGCCCTTTCTTGCCTGTAAGGTTTCTTTTGAGAAATCCGCTGGTAGCTTTATGGGAACTCCTTTGTAGGTAACTGTCTCTTTATCTCTTGCTGCTTTTAGGATTTTCTCTTTGTCTTTAATCTTGGATAACTTAATGATGATGTGCCTTGGTATGTTCCTCTTTGGATCTAATATCTTTGGGACTTTCTGGGCTTCCTGGAGTTCCTGAAAGTCTATTTCCTTTTCCAGATTGGGAAAGTTTTCTTTCATTATTTGTTAATATTAGTTTTTGATGTCTTGTTTTTGTTCTTCTCCTTCTAGTACCCCTATAATTTGGATATTGGAACATTTCAGGTTGTCCCAGAGAATCATCAGCCTCTCTTCATTTTTTGGACTCTTGTTTCTTCATTCTGATCCAGTTGGATGTTTATTTCTTCCTTTTGTTCCAAATTTTTGCATTGAATCCTGGTTTCCTTCTTGTCACTGTTGGTTCCCTGAATATTTTGCTTTATTTCATTTTGAGTATCTTCGACCATTTGTTCTTTCATTTTTCAACCAAGCTCAATCAGTTCTGTGAGCATTTTGATTAGCAGGGCTTTAAATTCTGCATCCCATAGGTTGGCAATCTCCTCATTGCTTAGTTCTTTTTCTGAGGTTTAGGTGTGTTCTTTCATTTGGGCCATATTTCTTTGTCTCGGCCCAGCCCATAGGTTATAAGTGAGCGGGGCCTTATATATTCACCTGGGCGGGGCAACCTTCTTTGCTGCTTTGCAGTCCTGCCTATGTGGGAAGGGCCAGAGAGGGAACAGTGCAGCTCTCCTGCTTATCTGTAGTGCACTTTCCAACAGACTCTGTGTCAGACTGGAAGTATGTCTCACCACCACAACCCCAGCCACAGCCAGCTCTGAGTCTCAGTTTTTCCCTTAAGTCAGTCACTCCTACAGGTCTGCAGAGCTAGGCAGTCAGCCCCGCCCCTTAGCCACCTCCCTGTGGTTTTTCTGAGTAGGCCCTCAGGTCTGCCTTACCTGTCTGGTTGTTCAGGTAGATTTTTTCTTTAATTCCTTGGTTGTCAGAGTTCCATGCAGTTTGATTTTCTGGTGATTTTAGTTGTTTATTGATTTAGATTGGTCGTTATCCTCCTTTTGGTTGTGCAAGGAAGTGAAGGGTTTCTACCTATGCCTCCATCTTGGCTGGAACCCGAAAACCCAGATATTCATTTTTTAAATCTCATTTAGAAATGAGACTTTTATCTATGTCAAAATAAAGAAGTTGATAAATCCTCTCTCCCAAAAGCAGCTGCAAAATGGGACAAAAAAGATAAAACAGCTATTTTAGCACTCAAAATCAATCAAAGGCAATAAAAAATAAAGTATTTATGACTTAACAGTATCTTGAGAAGTATTTATACTAAAAAAACTAATGTGAGTCATCTTGATTCCCTTGCTTCCCTTCACCACGCCCCATGGGCAGGTGCAGAGGTTCTGCCTGAGTGCAGCAGACTATGACTTCTGGTGTCTGTGCTGCCTTATTAGAAAGAAGCTTACTGCTTGTGGGGGGTGGAAAATAGCTACACCTTGCCAATGGAAGTGACATGTTAAAGATGGGTAAGTAGGGGTGAATAGTAGTCCTACTAACCTAAAGTTGCATTTGTGCTGGGGCAAGTATAAATATGATCAAATCTGAGGTCATGTGTACTTGCAGTAGGAATTGGAGAGTGCTTAATCTTGTCACACACTCTTGGTTGATCCTGAAGCTGTGTGCATATACAGAGGAGACATAAAAGGCTCAGTGAAGAGTAAAAACTTTAGACTTGAAAATAGCCTAAATATTGGGTGGACATTCTTACCTACCCAGTGATCCATCACCAAGAAATAAAAAAAAACTTATTACCTCAAGGTATTTGAATAAAGCTTCTGTATAATCATTTGCTGACCACAGAGCTATGTAGAAAGTGGAACAAACTGAAGGAAGCCAGGCTTAAAAATATATATGAACAACAATAATAACAAAAACTAGGCAGAAGCATCATGGCCACATGCCATGAAAGATACAGCATGACGTATTTTCCCATGCAAGCTACTAAATAGACATTAAATGAACATACAAAAAATTGGATTCAATAACAGTACTTAGCGGAAAAGTGATAGTTCATATTTGTTGTGATACACATAATATGTTCAGTATTCAACAAAAATTGTGAGGCATGCAAAGAAACAAAAGAGTGTAATTCTTCATCTAGGAGGAAAGCAGTCAATAGAAATTATCTCTCTGTGCCCTCTGACTAATGGATTTAGGGGACAAAAGCTTAAACAGAGACCTTATAAATATGTGCAAAGTATTTATGACTTTCTCTTTAAAACATCAAAAGAAATCGTGGTACCAAGTAGTAAGTAAAAATTCCAAATAACAAGACCTAAATTATACAGAACTAAATAGAAATTCTGGAGGTGAAGAGTACAGTACCTAAAAGAATAATTTACTGGAGGGGCACAACAGCAGATCCAAGATGACAGGTTAAAGAACTGGTGATTTTTAAGTCACTAGAAATAATCTCATTTGAAAAACAGAAAGAGAAAAAAATTGAAGAGCTCCAATATTTAGTTGGCTGGTGTGGCTCAGCTGTTTGGGGCATCGTCTGGTAATCGAAATGTTGTGGGTTCAAATTCCCATTTGGATACGTAAGATCCCCAGTCCAGGCACATTGGGAGGCAGCCAATTGATGTTTCTCTCTAACATCAATGTTTCACATTCACCCTTCCACTCTATCTAAAAAGCAATGAAAAAAATATCCTTGAGTCATGATAAAGGAAATAAAATAAAATGAAGTTTTGAATAAATAAAAACATTAACATGGGGGATCTGTAGGCTAAAACTATGGGTACCAATATACATTTAATGGGTGCACCAAAAGGAGAGGAGAGAAAAAAAGGCAGAAAAAATATTGGAAGTGATCCCAAGATTAATGGCAAATATTAATTTTACATATTTAAAAACTCAATTAACGCTTGCAAAAATAAGTACAAAGAGACCCACACCTAGACAAATCACAGTTAAAATACTGGTATCCAAGGGTAAAATGAAAATATTAAAAGCGACAAGAGAAAAACTACTCCTTACATACAGGGAGGTATCAGTGTGATTAATGGCCAAATTCTCATCCAAAACAATGGAGACAAAAGGGCATAGAAGGGCAGATACAAAGTTATGAATGAATAAGAAAGGCAATCAATTATTCTATATCCACCAAACTATCCTTCCTATGTGAAGATGAAATAAAAGCATCACAGCTAAACAAAGACTGAGATAATTTGCTGCCTTGCAATAAATATTAAACGAAGTCCTCCAGGCTAAAAGAAGAAAAGGTAATGACAGTATGTAATACAGACACAGAATAAAATAAAAAGCACTGTAAATTAAAGATAAGTAAATTGAGATAAAAGGCTCACATATACACATATATGATAAAATACTATTCTTTTATACTGATATGATTGTGTAAAGTAATAATTTTGACACTATAATTTGGGTTTATAATATATATGCAGTATTAGCAAAAAAGAGGCATGAAGTAACAAAGCCATAATGAAGTTCCATATTTTACCCTGGTTAAACTAACACTAATCTGTAGTAAATTAAGTAATCTCTATAATACCCAAAAGAGCAGAAAATAATATAATTTTAGGAAAAAGCTAACTAAAGAAGTACAAGATTTGTACATTAAAAACTACAAAACATTGCTGAGATAAATTAATGCATATTTTAATAAATTGAGAGTCATTTGTGTTAAAGAATTTGAAGAGTAATTGTTATCAAGTTTGCAATTTCTTCCCAAAAATGTTGCACACACATAACAAAATCCTTATCAAAATCCCAAGAAACTTCTTGATATAAGCGAGATGATAATGGAATATAAATAAAAATACAAATCAACTAGAATATCCAAAACAATTTAAAAAACAGTTATTGTGTTCATGTTCCTTGATTTCACGACTGACTTTATCAGCAAAGGTATTACGTACATATTTATCCTAGGGTTGATACATAGATCAATGTAGCAGAATACAGAGCCAAAAATAAACTATCACAAATATATTCAACAGGTTGTTAATGAATGTGCAAAGGCAATGGAGAAAGAACAGACAATGGAGAAAAAAAGATTTATACAGTGATTCTGGAATAGTTGGATGCCCTGTGCAAAAGATGAAATTTAACAGATCACACCTTATTAAAATTAATAAAAATATATCAAGATCTTAGTATAAAACATAAAATTACAAAATTTTTAAAAGGTTTTATTTATTTATCTTTAGAGGGGAAGGAAAGGAGAGAGGGAGAGAAATATAAATGTATGGTTCCCTCTCGTGCGCTCTCTGCTGGGAACTGGTCTGCAACCCAGGTGTGTGTCCTGACTGGGAATCAAACCATGATCCTTTGGTTTGCAGGCCCATGCTCAATCCACTGAGCTATACCAACCAGGGCAAAATTATGAAAATTTTTAAGAGAAATATCTTTGTGAACTCAAGTTATGCAAAGAATCCTAGATGTGAAATCATGAACATGATAAGAAAAAGAAAAAAAAGAAAAAGATACATTTGCCTTCATTATAATTAAAATCTTTTGCACTTCAAAGGATATCAGGAAGACTATAAAAAGGCAAGTCACAGAATTTAAAAAATCACAAATCATATGTAAGATGAAGGACATGAATCCAAAATATACAAATCAGAAGGGGAGGCTGGATGGGCAAAGGTGGAGAGAAAGAACAAAAAGGGGGAAAAAAACAAGAAAAAAAACCTGCACAAGGAAAACAGTGTGGTGATGGTGGGACGGGAAAGCAGAGGAGGGCATGGGGGGAATAAATGGTGATGGACGGGGACTTGACTTGGGGTGGTAAACACACCATACAGTGTACAGTGATGGTGTACAGTGATGATTGTACTCCTGAACCTGTGTATTTTGTTAACCAATGTCACCCCAATAAGTTCAATAAAAAATTAACAAAGGACACTTATTACTCACTAATTTAAAAATCTAATTATGATATATCTATGTAGGTTCATCAATTGTAACAAATATACCACTATGGTGAGAGGTGTAGATAATGGGAAGACTACACATGTTGGGAAGCAGGGGTGTATGGGAAATCTCTGTATATTTCTCACTTTATGTACATTCCTTTCAATATTGCTGTGAACTGAAAACTATTAAAAATCTTTGAATTTAAGAAAATATTAAGTGGAAGATTTGACAGATATTTCAACAAAGAAAATATACAAATTACTAATAAGTGCATGAGAAGTTGCTTGGCATCAGTTTTTAAGGACATAAATTTAAATCCATAATAATTTTCAACTTTATAGTCATTAGAACAGCTGTAATAAAAACAGATTATGTATATGTATATCAAATTATCATGTACTTTGAATATATATCATTTTTGTCAGTTATACCTCAACAAGTTGGCAAAAAAAGGAAGACATATAATTTCATGTGTTGGCAAGAATATGGGCAAGTGAATATTTATACATTTGATTAGGATGTAAATTATTTCATTCACTTTGAAAACAATTTGGCTGTTTCTTACAACATGAAACATACATTTACATATGAAGCTGCAATTTCACTCCTAGTAGTACCTCCAAGAGAAATTAATATATATTACCACAGGAAAACAGGTATATGATTATTTATGGTGGCATTATTTATGATAGTCAAAAAGTAACAACAGTCTAATAAATATTCATTAACTGGTGAGTGGTTAAACAAAATATGAAACTACATAAAATGGATTACTTTTGGACAATAAGGAGGAATAAGCCACTTATATATGCCACAAAAAGCATGAACCATGAGAACATTATATTAAGTGAAATAATCCACACAAAAACTATATAATATATGATTTAATGTATTTTAAAAATCCATAAGAGGCAAATTATGTAGACCCAAAACAGATCATTGTTTTCCTGGGGTTAGGAGTAGGAGTAAGTATTTACTGCAAATAGAAATTCCCTGGGGTTTTGAAATTTTTCTAAAATTGGATTGTCAAGATGGTTATTTAGCTTTATAAATTAATTATAAATTATTGAATTGTATACTTACAATGGTGGAATTTTATGGTATGTAAATAATTCTTCAATTAAGCTGTTAAATGTTTAAAATTTTCAACCTTTTTAAGGTAGTAAAAAAATAAGAGGGGTTGAGAAAAAGAAGCCATAATTTTCACAAAACCTAGCTAAACTACTTTTCACTGTGCTATGTGAATTCATCTGAATCAGTATCCAAGTATCCTTTCCCAAGCAGGACACAATTTAGCCTTTTAAAAGTCTGGTTTTAGAAGCCAGAGGAAATATGTTAGAGTGGTGGTTCTGCTACTTGTAGCTTGAGTGGTTAATGAAAAAAATTTAAAAGGTCAATTTCCTTACATGGTATCAATTATTTTGAAGATATTTGAGGAAAGAAATTGTAAAATGCATGTTAAGAAAATAGCATTTTTCCTCCCAGTAATATTTGTCTCCTTTACCGTTTTTCTCACTTACCGTGAACCACAAGGTAGAGCAGAATTTTGCTCAATGGTGCTTGAGTGGTGCAAAGAAGGCTTCCTGCTCTAAACATACTCAACTCTCAAATCATCTAAATTTCATTTAAATTTCCCAATGATCTCACGAAGATGAAACATGCTTTTAGTAAAGAAAATCTTTGGCCCTGGATGCTGTGGCTCCGTGGACTGAGCCACAAACCAAAGGGTCGCAAACCAAAGGGTCGCTGGTTCAATTCTCAGTCATGCCTGGGTTGCTCAGCACATGCCTGGGTTGCTCTCAGTGAGGGGACAGGCTGGGACCCCAGTGGGGGACATGCAAGAGGCAACCACATATTGATGTTTCTCTCTGCCTTTCTCCCTCCCTTCTGTTCTCTCTAAAATAAATAAATAAACTCTTTAAAAAAGAAAAATTTGTTGCAAATGGCAGTATTTCATAATTTTTATGGCTGAGTAGCATTACATTGTATATATGTACCACATCTTCTTTTTCTTACCATCTATTGAAGGAAACTTTCAGTTGTTTTCCTATCTTGGATGGACCTTGAAAATATTGTGCTGAGTGAAATAAGTCAGACAGAAAAAGTTAAGAACCATATTGTTGGACTCATACATTGGAATAAAACTGAAAGCAACAAAAGAACAAAAAGGATAAACACACACACACACACACACACACAACCCCTAAAGGGTATAGACAACAGTATGGAAAAAGGGTGTGGGAGTAGTAAAGTATAAGGGGGTCAAATATATGGTGACAGAAGGAGGTTGGACTTTGGGTGGTGTAAATACAACATGCAATATACAGAGTATGTATCCTCCTAGAATTGTATACTTGGAACCAATATAATTTTATTGACCAATGTTATGCCAATGCGTTCAATAAAAAAGAAACTTTTAATTAAACATAATTGGAAGAACTATTGATACATTCAGTAACATAGATCAAGTTCAGATACATTTTGCTAAGTGAAAAAAAGCCATCCATAGTCAAACAGTGATGTATCACATGAATTTATATTTTGGGAGGGAAGAAGCAAAACTGTAGAGATAGAGAACATATACATAGTTACCAAGATTGAGGGGATGGAAGGACAGAATAAAGACATTTACTATATGAAAATATAAAATAAATATTAAAATTTTGAATTAGCATTTTCACCAAGACTAGAGAAGATGGAATAATCTACAGACAAGACCAAACTACAAGGATAAACACACATTCTGAAAACAAGAACAAAATATAACCTACTCAAAATATACTGCTGACAAATAAATAATGTGTGTATATGGTTTGAAGGGGGAAGTTTTGAGAAAGAAATATGTTAAGTAGGCTTGCACAGTGATTGTAGAAAAGTTTAAAAGATAAAGAAGAAAATAAAGACAAATATTTGGACAAATTGAAAACAAAAATAAGAGAAATGGATAATCTTATCTAGTATATAAAAATGCATACATATTTTCAGAAAGAGAGAACAAGTAAAATAGATAACACAAATTATCCATTAGTAAAAAGAAAATTAAATCACAGTTCTCGAATTGATATGTCAATTAAGTGCTGAGCAGGGGGACACAAGCAGAGCTTGTGCTTTAATTCACAGCTTTGTGAAAAATGTTAACACAAAGGATAAAACTTCTTCCACAGTGGAAAGTGGTTTCTAAAGAAAAGTTTGGCTAAAAAATTATTTGGATGCAGGTTTCATTGATTTTTAATTTTATCAGATGCATCAGTTTCTTTTTGGTGTGGGCACCATAACTGACACAAAATATCACCTATAGCCTCACTTTCCAGGACTAATAATATTTTCTAGAAATGCCAAAGATATCCATGTATATGAATATGCTTTTTATTGAAAGTTTTCTAAAATGTTAATCAAAAAATAAAAACAACAAACCTGTTTTTTAATCCAAATTCCATGCGAAAGCTGTATATTGGTGCCACATAAAATCTTGCCCAATACAATGTCTTAATTATTAACAATTTAGAAGGTTTAGTCCATCATTGAGATTAAATACTCTGTGTGTATGCTTTTGTCACAATTGGATCTTTTCATAGAAGCACCACAATGATTTAGTCTAATGTTTTAAAAAATCGTAATCAATGGAAACGATGTTAATTAAACCAAAAGCTGTATTTTTTTTCTTTTTCTGACAAAGAGAATGTAGGCAAAGTCTTGGGCAGAAGCTGTCATTATTAGCAAGTATATTGGGCTCTACATTTTGGGTACTAATTTATTTTTTTTAGGAGGTTTTAGTCTGAAATCAAAATATGGAACATGCAACAATATATAGTGTGTTCAACTTAGACCTATGATAATTCAAATTGTACTGATACTTGTCTTTAACCATAAATGGTATGAAGAATATTTTTAAATAATGAAAACAAGTTACTTTTAATCCCAAGTATGTAACCAAATAGTTAACAATTCTCGTAATAATATGACTGGTAGTTTACCAACCAGTTCCTGGCCTCCACAGTCTTTAAAATATTTATAAGTTCTTAAATAATCTGAAACATTATAGAGATCTGAAATGCTTAGTCCACTTCCAATTAAGGCATGTTAGCACCATACAAGAAGATTCTTTCACTCATAGGTTGCCAACTGGCTGCTTAGAGACCCCCCAAAGGGTGCTGATTATGTTGTGTTGTGGTGCACAGTGCTCAAAAACCTTACGGACTTGTCAACACTTAAAGATTAGGACATTTAACATAAAACAATAGTTGATGCTTCCTTTAACAAATTTGAAAATCCTCGGTACTAGACTTCTTTTTCTACAATAATCTGCAGCTGAGTAGCACAGACCTTTGTAAAAAATAAAAAGACATTTACACACTAGTTCTCCACAGATCGCCATCTGGCTCTCTTCTCCCATTTAAAAAAAATATTTCAGAGGCCCTATGGACTCTGACTAATTGAACCTCTATGTTCTTTCAATCAATTAATAGGTGAAGAAACAAAGGCAGAAAAGGAAGGCTACACGCCTGATGTAATCTTATGTCCTGGAGCACAGACAACTCTTTGTACCGGGTCTTTCCATTCATGATCCCATTTTACTTCGCTGGGTTGTGTATAACTTGATAACAAGCTAACCATTAATCTTCTTGAAGTTATTATTAACAAGAAATTATACTACTGAACTACAAAGATATAAAAATAAGCTTTGGCAAGAAATTTGTGTGTTATATACTTGAATACATTATCACTTGAAAAGTCTCAACAATTGTAATGTTTTGCTAGGGTTTCTACAAGGCCTTCACTACCTTTTATGAAGATGGTCACCCTCTGCAAAATCTTTTGCCCCTATTTATTTTAAGAAGGTGAGAATAAAACATCTTTCTGAATCTGGATTCTTATAGCACCTGATTTTTACCAACCAAAGTAAAAATGTGTTTTCATATAGAATCCATTTTCACAGAAATGAAATGAAATTAAAATGAATATATCTCAGCCATCAAACAATATTTTCAATACAGCTATTCCAGAGATAAATAACATAGATACGAATATTTAGGTTTGAGCATTTGTGTGTACAAAAGTAACAGGAATTACCACTTTTAAAATGAAGAAACGACTTGGAAAAAGTACATGGGTGTATGCCAGAACTAAATTGTTTTGAAAAGAGGTAAATGGAAATGCAAAATAGCACTGCTGCTGTGAAAATAAGTATGGAGATTTTTCCAAAAAAATTTAGCATAGAACAACCACATAATACAGCATTTTCACTTCTGTGATTTATCCAAAATAATTTAAATCAGGATCCTGAAGATATAATTAATCTCTCATGTTCAATGCTGCATAGCCAAGCCAAGAGGTAGAAATAACATAAATGTCTTCTGACAGATGAATAGATAAAGATATTTACCTACTCATCTGAGAATTTATATACATACAAATTGTTATTCAGCTTTAGAAAATAAGGAAATTCTGCAATATTCAACAACATGGATGAACCTTGAGGACACTATGCTAAGTGAAATAAACTAGCCACAGAGAGAAATACTGCACACTTCCATGAAGCATTTTATATGAGGTGTCTAAAATAATCAAAATCATAGAATCAAAGAGTAGAATCATGGGTTTCAGGGCTATTGAGAGAGAAATAAGGAATTAATAAACAGGTATTATGTTTCAGTTATACAAGATGAGTAAATTCTTGAGATCTGCTTTACAATAATTATACCTATAGGCAAAAATACTGTATTCAATACTCAAACATTTTTAAGAGCATAGGTATCTTAGTAAGTGTTCTTACCGCAATAAAATAAATATTGTAAAAAAGTAATTGAAATCATTCAAAAATCAAAGCTCTTATTTCACTCCAAAATCACATATGAGAACTTTTCATATATAAATATAATGTTCAAGTCAGGTTACTGAAGAGGCTTGACAGATTTTTTAAATGATTTTATTTAGTTCTATGCTTGGGTGTAGAAATAAAGAATGAGTGTCTGTAGCTATGGAGCCACACATACTCTGCTTCTGCTGGAGTTCGAAGGAGGGTATGGAGCGGAGGTAGAATAGAAGAGGGAAAAAGAAGAGGGAATTTTTTATTATTTTTTTCTTTTTTTTAAATTTATTTAGTTATTTTTCAAGTACAGTTTTTTTTATCTATTCTCCCATCCCAGCCCCCCCCGCCCTGTCTCCCCACCTCCCTCCCATTCCACCCCCCACAGTCCTCATCCCTGTGTCTTTCATACTTGTTCTTCAAAATCCCTCCCCGTTTTTCCCCTTAAATTCCCTTCCCTCTCCCCTCTGGTCGCTGCCCACTTGTTCTCTATTTCAGTGTCTTTGTTTTTATTCTATTTGCTTGTTTATTTTGTTATTTAGCTTCCTGTTAAAGGTGAGATCATATGGTATCTGTCCTTCAATGCCTGGCCTATTTCACTCAGCATAATGCTTTCCAGTTCCATCCATGTTGTTGCAAAGGGTAGTAGCTCCTTCTTTCTCTCTGCTGCATAGAATTCCATTGTGTATATGTACCACAACTTTTTGATCCATTCATTTACTGACAGGCACCTAGGTTGCTTCCAACTCTTGGCTATTGTAAATTGTGCTACTATGAACATTGTGGTGCATAGGTTCTTTGACATTGATGTTTTAGGATTCTTGGGATATAATCCTAGCAGTGGAATTGCTGGGTCAAAAGGCAGGTCGATTTTTATTTTTCTGAGAAAATTCCATACTGTTTTCCATAATGGTTGTACCAGTCTGCAACCCCACCAACAGTGAACTAAGGACCCCTTTTCCCCACAACCTCTCCAACATTTGTTGTTTGTTGCTTTGTTTATGATAGCCATCCTGACCAGTGTAAAGTGGTATCTCATTGTGGTTTTAATTTGCATCTTTCTGATAGCTAACGATATTGAGCATCTCTTCATGTGTCTCTGGATATTCTGTATGTCTTCTTTGGAGAAGTGTCTGTTCAAGTCCTTTTCCCATTTTTTAATTGGGTTCAATGTCTTCCTAGAGTGGAGTCATGTAAGTTCTTTGTATATTTTGGAGATTAAACCTTTGTCTGAGGTATCATTGGCAAATATGTTTTTTATTTAGCACTTATTAGAACTACATAGTCCTAAATTATCCAGCCATCAAGGGTCAATCTACATGATAACAACCAAGTAACAATAGTCTCAGCCCATTCTTTGCATATAAAAGCAGAAGTCTAAACTTACATGGTTCCTTTCCCTGACTACTTCTGTAAGAGCCTAAGAGTGAATACAGGTCTGGAACTCCAAGCCACTCTGGCTGGTTACCTGGCCAGACTTCTCTCTCTGGACATCTGCTGCAAGTTTCTCAGACACCAACTGCCATCGTGTGATGAACTTCTACAAATTTGCTGCTGCTCTGCACCTACCATTTTGCTTTAGTGATAATCATTCACTTCCTTCTCTCAGGAGGAAGAGATATAAATATATGGGGCACATATAATACACATATGTATATATAGTTATATAAATTTATATATGTACATTTACATTTATAAATATGTGTATAAACATACTGTTATATTTATAACTATATTTTATTATACATATAATAAATAGATTTTATTATAGATATAAATATTTAAAACACATTAATACAAATATAGTTATATATAAATATATTCATAGTTACTTTCCTGAGCAAAGGTAATTACATTAAAAATAAGATATCATTGTTTCTAGTATCCATAGACAAAGGTGGGTTCTCTACAGTTGGTTTCTTCTTATTCCCCAGTCTGCTGTCTATAGCCGGAAGCGTCTTTCCCTTCACTGACAGAGGAGCTGTGCACTTAATCCTACTTGAGAACTCCACCCAACTTACCGCAGAAACAGTTTTTATTCATCATTGGTTTAATGAAGGCCTCCCTTTTTTCCTGCTGCAAATTAAGGACTGAAAGAAAACTTCACCAGGAGAGGTGTTTTGACTTATGTGGATCCACAAAGGCAAACAAAATAATTGTCAATGCATTTCCAAAGCCTGATTTTTAAAATAGTATTAAATAACATTTAGGTAGAGATGATGTCAACAGTATGAGCAGCCTGTCTTATTCACAACATTCACTCCAGCACAAGGCAAACAAAAAATCAGTCCTCTGGATTATCAAATGACATGTGATAGAATTTGGTTAAACACACACACACAGTTTCATGGGCACTTATATTTAGTTTCTTACTTAGAACACTTATTTTATTTTAACTCTGCTAAACACAGGCTGGCTACTATGGGCTAAACGTTTATGTCTTCCAAATTTTGTATGTTGAAATTCTAACCCCCAATATAATGGTAACTAGTAGAATGGGACTTTAGGAGGTAGTTATGCCATAAGAATGGAAACCTCATGAACAGGAATAGTGACGCAGACTCCGGCCCGCAGTGTCTGAAGACATTATGGGTGAGACGAGATAAATCCACATGACTACCCAGTCCTGTGGAAGAAGAGGGATGGCGCAGCTACTCTTTCCAGGGGAAAGTGCCTTGGAGTGGCCTAGCCACTCTCTCAAGAAGAGAGCACCCCGACCCTTGCCTTGACAAGCTTTTATTGGCCTTCTAATAGCATACATCAAAGAAGGTTTTCATTCATTATACTTAGGTTTGCTTTAGGTAATTACTTTTTACAAATAGCAATGGAAGCGATGTTACTGATTACTTCTTACAGACTAACAAGGAAAAAATGTTGCAAATGCAAGGGAACGATAAGAGTAACAGGTTTGGTTACACTTCAGTCCTTGGGAGAATTAGCACAGATTTTAGGAAGTTACTTTAAAGATACACAGCAAGGGCTTTCTGCCTAAACTCAGGGTGAAAGAGTTTTAGCAAGATCAAGTCACAAAGCAGCCTAGGTATAATGCAGGCCTGATTTCCCACTGGAGAACTTCTTCATGGGTATGGTCCTGTGTGCTGACTCACCCCCCCACTGGTTTTCCACATGGGTGCTGGGCTACATTTCCATGTCTTGAGAAGTGGTTCCCAATAGATTAGTGCCCTTATAAGAAAAAAAAATATGAGTGCTTGCTCTCCCTATCTCTGTTCTGTGCCATGTAAAGATACAAGGGGATAGTCATCTGCAAGCCAGCAAGTGAGACATTACTAGACACTGGGTCTGCTGGCACCACTATCTTGGTCTCCCTAAACTCTAGAACTATGGGCAATAAAAGTTTCTAGCACCCAGTCTGTGGTAATTTGTTATAATAAACTGAACTACCTAAGACATTGGCAAAATGCATATACAACTGAGGCTGGCTAATTACATTAGAAACTTCTACTAATAAGCAAAACATCTGCATCTCAGGTCGAGTCTCTGCATGATGTTGTCTATATTTTTCTCCAGAAAAGAAAGGGGAAATAGAGTATGTTCTTTAGTTTTGTGTAATTAAACATTCCATTGTGTCAGTTGTTTATACAAAGAGTACATAAAAGGGAATTGGTGTCACTACTTCAATGAACAGAAAAAAAGGTGTGTTTAATTGAACAATACTTCATTATAAAACCAAACTACACCCCAATTCCCATGACTTGCCATTAAATTAAAAACAAAAAGAGCCTAGTAAAGTCATTATGATAAGTTGGTTGTACTTCCCTCAACATAACGTCTTGAGTCCATATATTTGTCACTCTAATCTTCAGGATAAGAATGGGTTTCTTGAGCTCTAATTATCCATTCATTCAATCAAGATATTTCATTTAGCACTTTCAAAATGCTAAGCTCTGCAGGACATAAAGCTAGAGCTATAAATTAATAAGAAATTACCACTGTCCTTCTGAACCTTCTGCTGTAGAAATGATCTAAGAATAGAGTTGTGATGTTATTTGAGTGATTTAGGAAATATTACCAAGAGCACAAGTTCCAGAAGTTAGGATATGAGTAATACAAAGAGAGATAAAAAACCCTAAAATGTTGAATTAGACTGAGCTTCATAATGCATGCTCACTGATTGAGTATTGCAATTGTGTTGTAAAAATTATTTCACATAAATTATCTATTTATTTTTCATTGTATTAATATTGGTTAGGTCAGATAGTTGCTTCTGCTAACTGATGAATAAAGTGACAGTTTAGAGAGATGAATTGACTTGTCCAAGTCTATATAAAATTAGATGTAAAAGTTGAAATTTGCATGTGATTTTCTAATTTCACAAAAAAATTGTTTTTCACTCTGAAACATACTAACAAGAAACCTTACATTACTGGCATTATGACCATGGAGTTACTTTACATTTTCACCTTTGACTCAAAACCCAATGTGGGACCTGTGAAATAGTTCTGGTGGGCACTGTAGGTCTCCCTTCGCTCCGAAATCACTACATAATGAAAACCGAATCGTGGCTCATGTAACAATACTTTTTGGTTTTGCTAATGACAGCTCACTTCCTTTCTCATTTTGAGAGCTAAATATGAATAGTAAAGGATGGACATAAATGGGAGGAAAATCATAAGAGACAATAAAACTGGCAGATTAGTCACTCACTGCCTCAGTGGAATCTGTTTATTCAGTCTGTCTAAAATCCCGTTTTCCTTTGTTTTGGTACAAGTTCTGATTCACCACCCAAAACTGCGGAAACTCCAATACCCCCAGCATCACCAACAGTACATGGGGTCAACAAATAAAGCACGGAAGGCAACTCAGATTACTTCTTCCCACTATTTGAACCCTCAGCCTTGTTTTCAGCACTCCTGTAATTCTTCAGACTACTCAGGATCTCTGTTTCAGGTTTGAAGAATTTATAATCCATTTCTATTACTTTCATCCAAAGAACTACAACTGAGATGGGCACTCAGAACTCTGTCACTTTATTGGAAGAAAAAATGCAGTATATTGTCTGTTTTACATGAAATTTAAAAAGATTTCAAATTGCTTTGTACAACATTTTAAATTTTAACTTAAACATGGAAAAAAACAAATATTACCAGAAAGTTCTCCCTTATACCTAATCTTTTATCTCCCTTCACTGAAAGTGGGAGCAAATAAATGATGTAAGGTGTTAGATGAAATACTTTATTAAAATTTTCCTGTTAAGAAAGAATAATCAGAAGCTAGTTGAGTGTAGGGGACTGGTTTGTTTTAGTCTGGGAAATGTGACTCAGCTCTGTATGGAAAACCTACAGAAGCGAGGTGGTGGGCAGGAGCCAGACCTTCAAACCTAGTTTTCCCGTGGGAATCAGGCCTAGAAAATGCATACAGACTGTTATGGCTTGCTCTTGCTAAAACTCCCTCACCCTGGTCTAAAACAACAAATATGTATTGTCTGTCTTCAAGGTAATTTCCAAAGCCTGTATGAGTTCTCCCAAGGACAGGGCTAATCAGCTCACATTTCCCTTCTGCATGTGTTATTTTCATTTCCTTGATTGTACCTAAAATGCAGACAATAATATTGTGTATAATAGATAATAAATCCTTTTTTAATGTAAGACCCAAGAAAAACAATAAAAGCCTGTCTAGGCGAGGGTTGGGGCACTCTCCTCTTGAGAGAATGGCCATGCCGTCCCTTTTTTTCTCCACAGGAGTGCTGTAGCCTGTGCATTTATTTTGGTCTTCAGTCACAACACGTGTACTCTGCTGGTCAGAGCCCGCCACAGTCAAGTGAATTATCATCAGAGATATTCAAGTAGATAATTCTATCGGTCTGAAATTTAAATTATACACTCAGAATTGTGTAAAAGCCAACAACACTGCTCCTCATAAACTGTTAAATTTTCAATAAAATATATTCATAGAAAATAGCAATTGACATCTAGTGAACTGAGATCCAAACAGTAAAATAAGATTATCCTCATGGAGACAAAAAGAGCTTCTTTCAAGATATCACACTCTCAAGTTCATTTGCTACACAGTGACTACACTATTTATTCTCAGATAAGCAGCAGATGTGCTTTTGGTTTAAAGGCATGTCATGTAACTGCTTCAAAATTTTGCTCGCTCTGTAGGCTCATCTGATGAACAGATTTCCTAATTGTCCTATATGCGATCCTTTTCTGAGGTTAGGAAGTAATTTCAGCCAGTTAGTTGTATCTTATCAAGGGTAGCATGGTAGCCCTCACCAATGTATTTCAGTTGGTTGGGCATCATTCCACAAAGGTAAAGGCTGCCAGTTCAATTCCAGGTAAGGGCACATGCTCAGGGTGTTGGTTGGTCCCCAACTCCGGTGGGTGCAACAGGTGATGGATCAATGTTTCTCTTTTTTTCTCTGTCCCTTCCTTCGCCTCTCTCTAAAAATGAATAAAATATTTTAAAAGTTGGGTACATTGTATAATTGGTTTAAATTTATTTTGAGTTCTAGATACAATACCTTATAAGAATATGCCTAACTACCTGGAATGGTTCCAGATTAGAATATCAGAGACCAAAACATAATTACATAAGCAAAAACTCCAGAATCAATGAGATCACTAATTTCTCCATAATAGCAGGTGTCTTTGATGTCCTAAAGATTATATAGTTTGCTTACTGTCAATATGATTTTTCTTTTTTAATTTCTATTATTATTTAAGCTATAACAGTTTTCCCACTTTTCTTCCCTTCCCTTCACTCACCCAGCCCCACCTTTGCCACCCAAGCCAATCCCCACATTGTTGTTCCTGTCCATTGGTTGTACATAAATGTTTGGTTAATCCCTTCACCATCTTTCATTCCATCCCTCCCCTTTTCTAGCAGCTGTCAGTATGTTCTGTGTATTTATACTTAAGTTACTATCTTGTTCATTAGTTTACTGTGTTCATCAGATTCCATATATAAGTGAGATCACGTGGTATTTTTTTCTTTCACTAAGTGGCATTAAGCCACTTAGCATAATTTTCTCTAGGACCATCCATGCTGTTGAAAAATATAAGTTTTTTTTCTTTTTTACCCTGAACCAGATGGCTCCATGGGTAAATTTTACTAATCATTGAAAGAAGAATTATCACAGGTACTTCTTAAACTATTCAAAAAAATCCAAGAGGGAACACTTTCAAGCTCTTTCTATAAAGCCAGTGTTATCTTAATTCCCAAACAAAGTAAAGGCACACTAAAGGAAGAAAGTTATAGGCAAATATCCTTGATGAAAATGGATGTTAAAATCCTCAACAAAATCTGAGCAAACTGAACTCAGCAGTACATTAAGAAGGTCATACACCATGATTAAATAGGATTTATCTCAGAGATTCAAGGTTGGTACAATATTCACAAATCAATAAATGTAATTCATCACATAAACAAAATTAAAGACAAAATTCATTGATCATATTAATAGATGTAGAAAAACAATTTGATAAAATCCAACACTGGATTTTAAAAAACTCTTAGCAGAGTGAGAATAGAGGTATCATACCTCAACATAATAAAAACCATATGTAAAAAACCTACAGCTAAAGTAATTGTCAATTGGGAAAAGCTTTCCCCTTAAAATCAGGAACAAGACAGGGATTTCACCACTGTTATTCAACATAGTTCTGGAAGTCCTAGCCACAGTGATTAGTCAGGAAAAAACATAAAAAGCATACAAATAGGAAAAGAAGAAGTAAAGTTGTTATTTGCAGATACAATATTATACATAAAAAGCCCTGAAGACTCTACCAAAAGCCACTAGACCTAATAAATTATTTCATTTTTGTTTTTATTGGTAAAAGTTATTAGTACTGTATTCATTTTCTTGTAATTGCTTGGAAAGAATATGCTGGCGTTACAGAATCAGCAAAGGAGACAAATTCTTGCCTAATGCCTTTGAATGTCTCACTGAACAAAGACAAACTTCTAGACAGGAATCATGCACATGGCACAATGAGAGCAATGACAACAGGTTTAAGACAGCCACACAGTGAAGAAGGCCATTCATAACACTTCTAAAATTCTTCTAGATGAATTCCAACTATGAAAGGTTTATTATATATTATGAAAATTATATCTAAATCAGGTATTTTTCACTCATGTTATTTAAAAAAGAAAATAATTTACAAATGTCACTGTTGTTTATATCACAGTTTTTTATAAGCAGCTTTTGTTTAGGTTAACAGGATGCTAGCATTATATCAGACTTATATATAACTATATGTAGCAGTTTAATTAGCCCATCCTGGGGAAATTGTACCTTAAAATATTCATGCACATTTTAACCCTTCAGTATATATAAACTCTGAACTTATTTGAATATTTTGGGGGTTTTAGCTCATCTTATATTGTGATAAAATTGTGTTCTTAAGTCTAAAGGATTCTAGTGAAATAAAAAGTTACTGAGCTGTAGAATTGAAGGACCTTTGTTAATTTTTTCAACTTCCTTTACCTTTCTGAGTTTCTCATTTATAACCTGGGAATAATAATACCTATACCAATATAGCTTAGTCTGAAATATAATATAGGATATGAAAAGAATTATAAATGTCATAATTTTCTTATGAATTTTGCATTGCAATTCCACTGTAGAAACATGTACAAGAATCAGTGAAGAAAAGTTCTATACACTCTATGTAAAATATGTTGTTATATTGTGACTGAGGACAGGGTCAGAGAGGGAGGAATGGCATTTGTTCCACTCTCTCTCAGATTTTGGTCCCCTCTGCTGCTTCCCACAAGCAAATTGGGCCCTTCTGGTGCTGGTTCCTGGGCTTGTGTACATTCTAGGACCTTGTGGGTTTCTCCAAGGAACTCTCCTGTGAGGCTGGGAGCTACTCCTGGCACCCTGACACCTGAAAGTTTTTCCAATTGGTGCTTTTAGGATTTATTTCCTGGCACTAGGGCCCCAGGTTGTGTGGTCTGTCTCACTGTCCATTTTTTCACCTGGTATATCTGCACGTGCATGTGTGACTGTGGGCAGCCAGCCGCCTTGCCCCCCCCACTGGGTCCACCCGTTGCCAGCCCACACCTGGGATCTGCAAACTGCCACCTGTTCATCTAGGTCAGTCCAACAGCTTTTTCCTGCAGAACCTCGCTCTGCCAGCCACTGACTCCACCCCTCTTACCAATCTGGATGAATGGTTCGTTATTGTCGGACTTTGGTACAGTTCAATTTTCTGTCTGTTTTGGTTGTGTTTTTGTTTCTAATTCTTTGTTTTCCTTAAGTTTGGTTGTACAAGGAAGTACAGTATTTCTGCCTATGCCTCCATCTTGGCTGCAACACCTAAGCTTTCACCCCTCATTCCTAACAGACCAAAACATTATGGCTCAAGCAGAAGAACAACTCAAAGTCCCAGAGCCAATACTTCTCAGCGACCAAGAGATAGCCAACCTATCCAATGCACAGTTCAAAACACTGGTGATCAGGATGCTCACAGAACTGGTTGATTTTAGTCACAAATTTGATGAAAAAAATGAAGGCTGCAGTCTAAGCGAAATGAAGGAAAATACACAGGAAACCAATAGTGATGAGAAGGAAACTGGGACTCAAATCAATGAAGTGGATGAGATGGAAGAAAGAAACATCCAATCAGAAAAGAATGAAGACATAAGAAGTAGAAAAAAAAGGAGAGGCTTAGGAACCTCCAGGACATCTTTAAATGTTCCAACATCCAAATTATATGGGTACCAGAAGGGGAAGAGGAAGAGAAACAAGTGAAAAACTTATCTGAACAAATAATAAAGGAAAACTTCCCCAATCTGGCAACGAAAATAGACTTCCAGGAAGCTCAGAGAGTCCCAAAGAGGGTGGACTCAAAGAGGAACACAACAAGGATCATAATTACATTACCCAAAATTAAAATGAAAGAGAGAATTCTAGAAGCAGCAAGAGACAAGGGGACAGTCACCTACAAAGGAGTTTCCATCAGATTGTCAGCTGATTTCTCAAAAGACACCTTACAGGCAAGAAAGGGCTGGAAAGAAGTATTCCAAGTCATTAAATCCAAAGACCTACATCCAAGATTGCTCTATCCAGCAAAGCTTTCATTTAGAATGGAAGGACAGATAAAGTGCTTCTCAGATAAGGTCAAGTTCAATGGGTTCATCATCACCAAGCTCTTATTATATGAAAGGTTAAATGGACTAATCTAAGAAAAAGAAGATAAAAAATATGAACAATGAAAGGACAGGAAACTCACAGTTATTAACAACCACACCTAAAACAAAAGCAAGCTAAGCATATAGCTAGATCAGGAAAGGAACCATAGAAATGGAGATCACATGGAGGGTTAGCAACAGGGGAATGGAAGAAGGAGAAGGGGGGAGAAGGTACAGAAAATAAGTAGCATAGACAGTAGGTAGAAAATAGACAGGGGGAGGGCAAGAATAGTATGGGAAATGTAGAAGCTAAAGAACTTGTGACACATGGACATAAACTAAAGGGGGAGGATGGAGGGAGGGGGTGTGCAGGGTGAAGGGGAATGAAGGTGGGAATGGGACAACTGTAATGGCATAATCGATAAAGTATATTTAAAAATATTTTGTTATAGACATATAGATATAATGTCACTTGTAGCTATTGCCAGACACTTTTTTAGGTCCTCAAGGTATAAATATGAATGCTAGATAATCATTTACCTCAAGGAGTTCATAGTCAAATATAGTAGACAAACTACATACAGCTAACTACAATAGATTAAGTACCATGTTAATATTAGCAAAAATTTCTGTGAGAACCCATAGATGGCACATAACTTCTTACTGCATTGTGAAGTAAGGTGTCCCTTAACTGGTTTCCTCTAAGTCATGTTTCAGGGGATGAACCAATTTTTTCCTAGTGAAGAACGAGAAAGGACATTTAAGGCAGGAGCATATTGAGTAAAAGGATTAAGACAATTTAGGAAAAATGGTGTGTCTGGATGAGAATGGAAATTCAGATAATAAATTTGATATTGGAAATACAAAAACTTACAGACTTCAAAAGTACCAAAAATAACTGATTTTTTCATCCCATGTAATCAACAATGTGATAGTTGCTATTTAACATGTCAAAGTAGGAAAAATCTTATAAGTATCCCATAAATTCACAACCCAGATAAATTATTTTAAAAATAAAAACTAATACTACTGCAATGAATATTACTTAAACTACGTTAGGAAACTGTGTTTTTGCCATAGAGATAAAATTAATATATTTGCTGATAAAAACTATATATGTATTTCAATTCTAGGTGGAGCATTTTTTAAAGAAAAGAAGGCATACAATTAGGTGTGCATTATTAAAAATAAGAGCTCTGTTAGAATTGATTTGAAGTCAGAGATTTGAGAGGAGACCATTAACTCAGGAGAGAGAGGATTCAGTTCAGAATTATGGCAGTAGCTCTGTGAAAGAGATGATGGGAGAACATGTGATTGATGTTTAAGTGGAGACTCCATTGAGTAGTGTAAGTAGTTGAATAGGGAAAACTAAGACATGTAGAAAGAAATAATCAATTAATTTTTTTTTAACTTGAGTAGAATTACTAAACAAAGAACATAATTTGGAGAATAAGTTTGAGGTTGCTAACTCATTTTCAGACACTTTCAATTCAAATGGACATTCATATTGAATTGTTTAACTGGAAATGGGAAATTTTATTGTTTATGTTACTTTGAAATGGTTTTGTTTATTAAAGAATATCTAAAAGCTACTGTATTAGCCTTTTCTTTGTAAAAACCTACTCCAAAAGTTAATGTTATAACAATAAGGATGGTTATTACTTAGTAGTCTATGAATTAGCTAGATCGTTTTGCTGATCTGAGCCAGGCTCAGTTGATATCAGGTAGGTTTATTCACACATTTTTAGTAAGCTAGCAGGCAGTCTAGAGGATGGTTTTTGTAGAATCATCTTCACATTTCCAGCATTAGAATGCCTGTTCCCAAGATATTTGTGATGACTTAGCTCATCAGTCTAGACTATACTTCTTCTCATGGTAGCTGAGCAGAGTTCAAGAAAGTTAAGTACAGGTATGAAAGACCTCTTGAAGCTTTGCCTTAGATCTGGCAAATTACTTCCTTTATATTCTATTACATAAAGCTGGATAAATCCAGCCCAATATCAAGAAATGAGAATGTAAGAGTTCTTCCTCTTGATGAGCTGTAACACCAGATTGCAAAGTGTATGGTATAGGGAAGAATGGAGAACTGGGGCCTTTTTTATTATCAATGAACCAGGAAAAGATATGTTAAAATACAAAGTTGCTTGATGGTAAAAAAAAATCTAGTATCTAGTATTCACTTTAAGAAAAAAAATCTCTCACCAATTAATCGTGTATGTGAAACTCTCAGAGCACAGAAATATTACTTAAAAACCACATATAATTATACGATTGGAGCCATGTGATAAAGTAGTTATGTAGTTATGCATTAATTACTCAACAGAAAACATTATTTGTGTTTATTTTTTAAATTCAGGGTTAATTACCTGTTTTTTTAAAATAGAATCTTTTAACTGAAAGAGAGCTAAAGTTCAACACCACTTCAAAAGGTGTCCCAGTTCACCCTTAATTTTAACTAGGGTAAAATGACAAGAGATTTATTTAGTTCCAAGTTAATGTAGCAGATAAATAATTAAGGATGAATCAAACTAATTCATCAAATGTAGGGAGCACCATACTTATAAAAATGAGGTGTGTTCCAAACAGGCAGGGACAAAATACTAAATGAATACAAGACCAAACGAAACAAAACAAACACACACACAAAGTAATAACAAAGGATAAACTCAGAAACAAGAATCACTCCATAATTATTCAAAGTGTGACAAACATACAATAGACCAAATGAGACGTTTTTCAAAGTGAAAGTGGACTGATTATATATCAGAGTGAAAGGGGGCAGAGAGACAGAGACAGACATGGGGGAATGTTTCAGCTACACTGGGACATGTAGTTAACCCAATAATAAGCAACCCTAAGTGGGTGTAGCTGTATTTTACTCAGAAACTCAGAACTGTTTTTGCTAATTTACTTGTCTGGAACCAATTGTTTAATCTTTTTGAGCCTCAGTTTTATCTAAGTGTTCACCCAATTATTTGCTATGTATGGTGTTACCTTTCTCATTTATACTTTTACACTCCAAAAGTCATTTCCCCTGTTTTGACTTATCTTATAATGAAACTCTAATAATATTTAAGACAACTGAAGAAAAGTTATCTTTTCTGAAGCACAGTGGAAGAGCTGGCTTTAAATATATATTTCATATATATTTATATTAAATATACTTTATATATATAAAGTATATATATAAAGTATATATATCCATATATACAGTATATATATATAAAGTATATATATCCATATCTATATGGATAATCCATATATGGAGTCTAAATGAGAGAGGCTCAGTAGGAGAAAAAGGGGAAATTGTGGATGGCAACTCAAAAAATAAAGAACCAAGTAGAAATTAAAGGGCATAGGAGGAGAGCAAAAGGAAGAGTAAAGAATAGTGCCATTTCCCTGGATGGTGTAGCTTAGTGGATTGAGCTTAGGCTTCGGACCAGAGGGTCACTGGTTTGATTCCCAGTCAGGGCATGTGCCTGGGTTTCGGACCAGGTCCCCAGTGGGGGCCATCTGAGAGGCAGCCACACGTTGATGTTTCTCTCCCTCTCTCCTTCCCTTTCCTTCTCTCTCAAAAACAAAATAAATAAAATATCAAAAAAAGAATGATGCCCTTTATTTTCTTTTGTTTGTTTATTTATTTTGTTCTTTTAGATTCTACATATAAATGAAATCATATGGTATTTGTCTTTAAATTGTTTCATTAACATAGTATACTTTAGGTTCATTCATGTGGTCATAGATGTCTGAGTAAATATCATTGTATTACACGCCACAGCTTTTTTATCCATTTATCTATTGATGGACATTTAGGATGCTTCCATATTTTGACTCTTCTAATTAATGCTGCAGTGAACATAGGCATGTGCTCCTAACCCTTTGAACTGGTGTTTTTATTATACCCAGAAGTGGAATTGCTGAGAAATAAACTGGTCTTTACCAGAGAGGGGATGGGTGAGAGGGCTGGCAAAAAAGAGAAGGGAATTAAGAGGTAAAAATTTCCAATTATAAAATAAATAACTAGCCCTGGATGGTGTGGCTGAGTGGATTGAGTGCCAGCCTGTGAACCACAGGGTCACCCACTGGATTTCCAGTCAGGGGACATGCCTGGGCTCTGGGGCAGGTCCACAGTACTGGGCATGCAAAAGGCAACCACATCAATGTTCCCTCTCTGTCTTTCTCTGTCCCATCCCCTCTATCTAAAAATAAAATAAGTAAAATCTTTTAAAAAAGAATTATCTTTTAAAAATAAAATAAAATAACTTATAAGAATAAATGCATAGGAACTATAGTCAATCATATTGTTATAACTTTGTATACTTACAGACAGTAACTAGACTTACTCTGTGCATTATGTCATAATGTTCACAACTGTAGAATCACTATGATGTACATCTACACAGACGAATATTTTATGTCAATTATACATCAATTAAAAAAAGAAAACTGTTCTTTACCTTGTCTTTGCTGACTCACCATCTATGAACAGACTGCTGGACTCTGGACATGAAAGTGCTGCTGAAAATGTTTAGAGACTTTAGACACTATTTAAAGAAGAAGGAGCCTGTAGAAATGAACAGAATCCCTGAGCATAGTTCTCCATTGGTGGGGCACAAGAACTATGAGGATGGTTACATCAGTTTTGAAGGTCTGGATAGATATGAAAGACCTGGGTATTTTTTTGTTGTTGTTGTTAATGGAATGAGCTTTGGGTTCAGAGCAAAGTAGAAGGTTGCTACTTGGTAAAATACTGGTCACCAATGTGGGACCTGACAAGGACTGTGCCTGATTTGGGTCTTTTGTGTTTTGAAGTTTCATGAAGCAGTTTCTCAGAGCAGATTGGACTCAAGATGCTGACTAATGCTTAGAAACTAAATGGTTGCTTATTGAAAAATGATCAGAAATAACATACCAGTTTGGACCTGAGCAAACAGCACAACAAAGTAAGTTATCTATGACATTTCAATGTATAATCTTTACAACTCTAAAAGTTGATGCATTCATCTTCAGAATAGTTATATGCTCATAAAGATATCTGTATAAAGAGTTCATAGCAGCCTCAGAAGATGTTCTCTGCCTAGAGTATTGCTTGAGGAGGTGTCTGTGATCTTTGCCTTGATTTCCTTTTAAGACTGATGATACCCTTCTGATTGATATAGTTTTCTTTTAATTGTTAATCTGTTCAATCAGAAAACAGGTTTGCTGTCCTGAGTCCCAGTTTCTATCACTTTAAATATTTGTGGCTTCAAATACCATATTTCCTCATATAGTCTTATTTTGAAAACATAATTTTACTTCTCCTGTTGTCTAAATTTTTGGTAGGGGGAGTGGAAACACTTCACTGTCGAGTCTCTGCATAGTCTATACCCTCAAGCAATTGTAAGCTACATTCACACAAAGTAATTTACGTGAAATGTAGAGCTAGTTAATATGCCCTCTACCATAATATTTCTTTGTTCCATACTCTATTTCTGTGTTAAGAAGAAACTGGGGAATGAGGCAAAAATACATTTAAAGAAAGACCAAGAAAACCTATCTACCTGGTTTCTGAACTGCTTTGAAGAATGATCAATAAAAGAGCTGAAATGGTCAAACTATTTTTCTAGATTAAAATAAAAAAGACTTTGTGGTATATAAGCCGATGAGGACAAGGGGTTTTGCTCAGCTTTGTTCTCTGTCCCTAGTGCCCAGATAGTACCTAGTAAGTGCTCAGTAAATGTTTACAGATATTATTAGTAATTAATTAATTAATAGAATACTGTGTTATGTTCCAAGCATCACATTTTAGTTAGAATAAAAGACAAATGGAACATGTCAGAAGAGAAATTATCAAGAAGTGGAGAAGAATGAAAGCTCTTTTTAAGAGATATGAATATTTAAATAAGAGAAATAGAAAAATAGGAGTGATGAAATATAAACTCTGCCTTAAGACATTTAAAAATCCAATCAATTGGTGAGAAGTAAGTGGACATTCTTTTGCCTTAGAAGATGATAAGTAGAAGTTACAGGAGATTTCAGGGTTTCATAAGCAATAGGCTTTTACTCATGTATCAACTTCTGTTGATGGGTAGTAGGTTACTGCCATCACAGGAATTTGTGAGTTTGTTTTAAGCTTGGTCTCAAAATTCTATATGTAGTATTTGATTTATTTAGCCATTAAATGCTTTTTTATTATTAAGAGTTGAGCTTATTTTTCTGTTGTAGTTCATGATTACGTAACTCTTTCTAGGATGACAAATTGAATACCTTTTGTTTGGATGTTAAAAATCATTAAGAAAATATATAGGAAGATAATATAAAAGGATATTAATAATAGTTAATACCCTTATACCACTTCCTTTACCAGAAAAGTTAAAAAATATCTCTATGATTTTTCAAGATATCAAGGTTATTTTTAATTAAAAATATTATTTCATTATCTCTTATCTCAGATGTGAAAAATTGTCAATAATCAATAATAAATTTGAGTCAAATTTAAGCACAAGTTCAGATAACAGTAGGACTTGAAGGTGCTGAAAGTTTCATTACTTTAGTAAGCATAAATGCTTAGTGCACATGAATGTGGATGGTAGGGCTGACTGAAAGGAAGATAGACAAGTTAATATACCTATTTCTCAAGTAGTTTTGGAAGTAATGAGAAATTGATCAAAATTAAACAGTAATTTATCAATGTATTTGAAGTCATTTTTCTGTTATATCTAAAATATTTCAACAAAATTTATATTTACATTCACTTTTCAGGAATGTACTTTTTATGTAAGACCAGTTGCAGTTAATTTGGAAATAAATAGAGAGATTTTACTCTGGTAAACACACACACACTTGTCTAATACCTGTGTTTAGACTTTCTTTAAGTACTCAAATTCTGGTCCTTTCCTCATATTTTTCTTTAAAGTTGGAGGAAGAATTGTTTTACTTGGTTTTATTTCTTTATTTCCTACTTACACCTTTACCTGGCTCAATCAGGCTTCCATTCCCATAATTCAAATAAAAAGATTTATTTTAGATTTACTGGTAGAGAGAGATACTTGTGCCTCAAGTCCAAAGGTCACTTTCTATCTTACTTATCTTACTTGACTTCTGTTGACTATTCTTTTCTTGATAAGACACTCTGTTTAATTTCAATAGCCATATTTCCTGATTCTTGCAGTTTCAGGGACCTTACCCTGGATATTAAAGATTGAGGTTCCTCATATATTTGACCTTGGTCCACAAAATTTGAAAAAACTCATACACAGGCAGGAAGAATTTGATGCCAGCCTTTAAAAAAAATGGAACTTAGCCATAAAGAGGAGAGAATTCAACTCTCAGAAGACTGAATATCATAAACAAAAAAAGGAGAGCAAAATTTGTTCATGAGTTAAGAAAGGGAACTTATTTGAAATAGTTTATTGTAAAGAGTATTTTGTATTTTTTTATGTTTAAAGAGAAGATAAAAGTTCTGAGTAAAAAATTAGTCTCATTGAAAATGGTATTTCGGGACAAATAAATGTAATTTTTTTAGTTGCTGGTGCTTATTATCTTATGAATCATAATGACTGTCACATGTTAAATACTTATGTACAGAATAACATATCAGGTTCTTCAGATAAAATATCTAATTTTATGATAATATGAACCCTAAAATTAGAGAACCCTGTCCTTATTCTACATATAACAGAAGATAATATCATACATGGTAGGAAACTTCTCTATTTAAAACAACATTATGTACCCTAAAAGAAGGGATTTGAATTCAGTTTGACACAAAGATTCAAATTATTTTTACTACATGTACAAGATGGTTGCACATTTCTGACCCCCTTTTAAACAATTGTATTTATCAACAATTTAGTAGTCGAATGTTTCTTTCTTTTATAAGACTAGATACATAAAGTATAAAAGTGATCAACACTGTTAACAATAGTATATGCCTTTTTTGTAACTAGTAAGAGGAAAATAATGCTTAAGCATCTATTAAACATCTACTATAAGTTTGAGATTCTATGGGGCTACATGTCATTTTTATCAAAAGTATGTTTTCTTAATGAAAAGAAGTATGTTCATTTAATAATGCACTTATAGATGATTTTTTGCATTTTCTGAGACAAATCAAAAAATCTGTAGTCTCAGTGGGATAAAGGGGAAGTCTATGAACACTTGTGTAAGTTGGTTCCTAGGCCAAGGACCTTGGGCAATTCAAGTGCAGTTCGTTTTGCCCTGCTCCTTTTTATTAGGTTTTCTGAGATAATGTAGCAGCTAGTGAAAATTGCCAAAGGCATTTACAAGACCTCAGACTTTGGTGGTAGATAACAAGAGTAGGAGACATGGAAACATTAGTCATCATTGAGGATATTCCATCCATAAACTGGCAAATAATGGGAGTCATCCTTAGGGAGATGGAGCCAACATCCAAGTTCAATAGACAAAGACATCATATAAATTTGACTGCAAGGTGGGATGTGGAGGAAGAATTAATGAAATAAAAAAGGGAAAAAAAACTTCAGAGTAGAATGCGTTTAATTGGAACACCTCAGGGGAAGCAGAGACAGGAACGGCACCGGGGTCCTTCTCTTTTGCATGGGCTGGGAATGTATAAGTGCATTGTAGGAGGTAAGGGATGGACCATGTCAGGTGATCACTTTCTCCCTTTAAAGTAGGTGTCAGAGTATCAGGATGTTTTCCTATAAATATATGAATCTGAGTGACTCCAGGATGTTGCTGGTTCTTTTTAGGTTCTTAATTGTACATTCAATATATGAATAAAAGAAAAATGAATGCGTGAATGAAAAGCTATTGAATTCCATTGTTCAAAAGGGGCTGCAGAACCGTAGCTTCCTATTGTTAAGTTCGGTGAGAATTTACTTATAGCAACAAGAATGTACTTGCAGAGAGATATCAATTATGTGCATGCAGTGCCTGGCACTTTGCACAGAGTGACATTCAAATATGTGTCATTCAAATATATTATTGATTGATCTCTAAATGCAGACCGTTGTGCTATGAATGCCCACCCATACTCCTTGCTGCTTCAATAGTAAATATTTGAATAGCCAGTATAGCCAACAAAAGAGTATTATCTAGGCTCAAATCTCCAGCTACCACTGATGGAGATCCACAGCAGTGTTTCCACATCCCTGCCAGCCTGGAGGTTTCTCAGGCCCATGACAGAGAATTCTCTGAGAGACAGCATAACCTAGCTGTTAAGAGCAGGAACTGTGGAGCCAGAAAGCTGGGTGGTATTAGCCTCTTCCTAATATAATTTACTAACTAGGCAAGGTACTTAACCTCACAATAACTCAATTATCTCATCTTCATCTTTAAAATGGAGCTAATAATACCTTCCTCAATGTGTTATGAAAATTTGATGAACTAACTCTTAAACAGTCGAAACAGTAGCTGGCCCTTCACAGATGCTTAATAATAAGATATTAATCAAAACAGCATATATTTCTGTAAAATTAAATAAAACCACAAATAAATTGGGCAGTTATTCCAGCCCGGAATGTTTGGAAAGACCACCAATAATTAGTGACACTATCAAGTCCTGGAATTAGAAAAGTGGTGACAGGAAGGTAGAATTCAGGGTACAAGAAAAGTCTTGTGGGTTTTTTTTTTGGTTGAAATATGGGATAAACTTGAGAATGTTTATAGAATGATGACACAGAAGCAAGAGAGAACCTGAAGAAAAGGGAGGCAAATGCCAGAGAAAGTAGCAGAGCATGATGTAAACGCCATAGGTATTTTCTTTAACCTGTATTTCTGTTTGGAAACTGTGAACAACATTGGGTGTCACAGTAGCCATACTTACTGAAAGACACCTGGTGTCACTGATTTTCACAAAATTTTCCTTCTTTGTATGCTGGTAACTTAATATTTAATCCATATACATGGAATTTTTGTGCTTAGAATACTTTTTCCTTTAAATTTTATCTCACATATACTGCTTTCTCAATTAAGTGACTATTCAGCTATTGAAACAACTTTTAACTCCAAGAAACTTTGGCATTTCCAGAAACATAGTAAATGCAATTAAGTGGGCATTTGCTTGCCTTCTTGTTCCTCCCACAGTGGAATGTTATCATTTGGTCCCCACTGCTAGCCAATAATTGCCTCATGGAGCAAAAACACTATTAGACCAGTGACTATGTCCATTTAATCTACTTCTCAGATCATAGCACAGTTTCATGAGTTCTATGGGAACTTATGTTCCATTTGATAATGATGATGACCTATCATTTTAATACAGGAAAGCTCTTAAAATTGCCTTAACAAAAGCAGGACACATAAAATGAACTCTTATCAAACCATCTAGAAACTTTAATCTAAGAGATATCATATTGTATAAAACCTTTTATGACCTTTGAACTATAGATTAAAACACCCAGCTTTCTTTTTTAAAATCATTCTGAATTTTTCTATAATCTTACTTTAGAACCAACAACTAAAACCATGGTAAACATAGTTTAGTGCCCATATATTTAAAATCACCAAAGCATATAGCCACCTCTGGGCATTCATTCTCATGTTTTCATGACAACATAAGCTCCACCTGAGAAAAAGCAAAACTTACATGACATGTTTGGGTAATCCCCCCCCCAAAAAAAATATGTGTATCTCTTTTAGTGTCATTTTCAGGAAAAGGTGGGAGAATTATTTTGAAAAAACAACTTTGGGTATATTATCAAAGAGGAGCATAGGCGTTTAGCTATGACATTCCCATTAAGCTTACAAAAGAATGAGTAAAGCCATATTCTGACTTTGTGGCTTTAACCATTAGTAATCATCAAAACCCTGTGAAAAGTGATTTCAAGATTAAAGCAAACATTGCAGCTTCAAAGAAAGAGAACTGAGTGTTGAAAAAGCAGCATCTTCATAACATAAGCCCTATTAGAAAGTTATAAGAAACCAGATAAGCAAGAGTTGGATCTGAAATAGATCTCTCTCACATCTGAAGCAATCTACCAAGTTTGTATTTCTCATAATATTATTTCTTTCAAAATCACTTTCTGCACCATTCCACAGATCTACTTCAAATATCCTTTGTGAGATAAAGAAACTGTCTTTAATCTCCTAAACAGGATGATAAACTGACCATATTAGCCCTGGTTGGTGTGGCTCAGTGGATTGAGTGTCAACTTGCCAACCAAAGTGTTGTGGGTTTGAGTCCCAGTCAGGGCACAGGCCAGGTTGCCAGCCAAGTCCCCAGTAGCGAACATGTGAGAGGCAACCACACATTGATATTTTCTCCATATCTTTCTCCCTCACTTCTCTTCTTTCTAAAAATAATACATACATACATACATACATACATACATGCAGCCTTTAAAAATTGACCATATTATTTACCATTTAAACTTACATATTTTGAGAGGGAAAGATGTTGCTATTAATATATACACTTCAAAAAGAATTTCAATTTGGTATATCCTAGGAAAATGGGGACATCCATACCATGGCCCTATTACAGAAAATAGACTTATTTGTATGAAATGTTGATCCATTAGCCTTAGATTAAGATTTATTTCTTTTGAAATATTACCCAATTCTTAGTCATTTAATTTTGTGTGCTTTCCACTAACCAATCTTAATAATCACAAATATATGTTCTATTGCCTTTAAGTTATAAAAACACTTCGTACCGACCTTAAGACACGGTACATTCACTACAACAAAATGATTTTTAAATGTTACTGCTACAACCGTATCAAAAATTTGATGAACTCAGTGTCATATTTTCTAACTTATTCATTAATTGTTTTAGAGATTTGTCTATGGAGACTATTTTATTTACCCAAATTTAAAATCCAGTATCATCATCTATTTTTTAAAAAGCCTGAAGGAGAACAATGAAGAGCTATAAAAATGGCAGCAATTTTAGTGACTTTTAACAGAGGCATTTAACAACATCATAGAAATATTACGGAATACAGTCACCTTTAATCTTACCATTTGAAAAACAGCTGTGGTCTTTTTCTTTTTCGATCTTTATGTTTCTGTATGGTTGTGTGTATCTATTAATTTTAAACTATTTTTCTAATCATTTTCTAGAGCAGAATATGTACAATTGCCATCCAAATCTTTATCAAAATTTACCCAGTTTGAATTTATTTTTATGTTGTCATATGATCCATGTAATTGTAAGTTTGAGAGTATGAATTAAGCTGGGATTGTGCACCACTTTCAAATGACTATCATTTTTCACTATGCTAACACTGAAATAAACATTTAAATACACATAGCTCTTTACAATCCTTAAAAAGTTTAAGTATATATCTAAATATATGACTAGTGGGCCAAATAATAAAAATGAAGAAGAAGAAAAAAGAATGTAAGGGCTAAGAGTGTCCCAACAAATTTAGTTATATCTTAAATGACTTATTAGGAATTATATATACATACACACATGATTAGTGTGATTTTAAAAATACATGATTTATTTTTGATGTTTAAATAATGAGATCATCTAATCTAGTTATTAAGCATTCCAGTTCAGTTCTCTTTTATTATAAACATAATGAGTATCTGACTTAGGAGTACTACAGCTTTAAGGTCTGGTTTGGTTCACTGGACGTGAATGGATACACTAAAAGCTATACGTAAAATGCATAAGTTAGCAAATAAAAAGTGACAGAATTACTTAAGCATAAAATATGTAGTACTACAGTTCAGCACAAGAAAGACAAACCATTTATTTCAGGTAAAACGAGTGTTAAAGTCAGCGAGACAGTAAATTAATTCCCCAATTGTTTGGGAAGGTTTTTCTATTGTAATATTTGTATGTAAATAAGTTTGTCATTATTTTATTGCAAATGATGGTTTATTATTTTGCCCCAGGTTTGGTCCAGAGAAAACTGAATGTAACCTTATTTTTTAAACCCCTGTGTTTCTGCTCCACACCCAATTTGTCTTCCTATCTGTTTATCACCTGTTCATCTATATAGAAGTACAAAAAAAAGATGATAAAAAGGAAGCACAGAATCTTATTCTCTGACAATGGATTACAGGAGGATTTTGCCTGTAAATCTCCCTTTAATATGTTGAAATATCCTTTTGAACAAAAAACAATGATAAATGTAAAATAGACAAGTTCATTTCTAAAATATAGGTAGTAAAATGTCAAAGATTTCTCATAGAGATATTTTTCTGCTACATGGCCTTGGGCAAGGGAAGCAAAAGAACAAACAAACAAATGGTACTATGTCAATTAAAAAATTGGCATGGTATTGCAAAGACAAACCACTGAATGGGAGAACATTTTACTGATATGTATAATAAGTGGTTAATATTCAAAATTTATTTTTAAAAGACTTATAAAAGTCACCTTGACCAGTGTGGTTCAGTTTGTTAGGCATTGTCCCACAAAGTGAAAGATTGTCAGTTGAATCCCTGGTCAGGGTATATGACCTGATTTTGAGCTTGGTCCTGGTCAGGGTATGTATAAGAAGTAACTGGTTGGTGTTTCTGTCTCACATTGATGTTTCTTTCCCTCTCTTTCTCTGTCTTCTCCCCTCTCTCTAAAAATAAATAAAACCTTTAAAAAGAACTTATAAAAGTCAACATAAAAAAGTAATCCATTTAAAAAATGGGCAAAAGACTTGAACAAACACTTCTTCAAAGAGGATATACAGATGGCCATCAGAGAAATATGAACTAAAACCACAACGAGATATCATCTCACACCTTTCAGAATGGCAATCATCAATAAGTAGACAAACTACAAGTGCTGGGGAGGATATGGAGAAAAGGAAACCCTCATACACTGTTATTAGTGAGAATGCAGATTGGTGCAGCCAATATGGAAGGCAGTATGGAGTTACCTCAAAAAATTAAAAATGGAACAGCCTTATGACCCAGTGATTCCACTTCTGGGAATTTATCTGAAGAAACCTGGAACACTACTTTGAAAAAATATATGTACTTCTCTATTCGTCAGAACATTATTTACAATAACCAAGATTTGGAAAGAGCCCAAGTGGATAAAATAGCTATGGTACATTTATACAATGGAATACTATATGGCCATAAACAAGAAAAATTTACCTTTTGTGACAACACGAATAGACTTGGAGTACATCATGCTAAGAAATGGAACAAAAAACAAACAAAAATTAACTCACAGACAGGAACAGCAGTGCAGTGATTGCAAGGGGAGGGGAGAGGTAGAGATAGAAGAGGGTAGAGGGAAGAAAAATGAGCATAGAAAAGTGCAATAAATGAACTATTCAAAAACAAATAAAATGTTTTGTGGCTACCTTATGTGTACAACTCACTGAATCACAAACATTTTGTTACTATTATTTTAATTTACACCAAGAGATATAAATGTATCAAGAGGAATTTATACACCAAAATAATCAGAGAGGTGTAAAAAAATAAATTAGGTAATTCAAATTTATGAAAGAAGAGAAGCTTCACAGCAATGTTCAAGCTATCTTTACCAAAAATGTTATTGAAAGCAATTTAGAAATAAATAATAATTTCTAGATAGTGAAGGATAACAAAAATTAGTTGTCTGTGTTTATGTAAGAATGTTATCAACAAAGCCAAACACATGCTCCAAATATAGACTCATTAAAAGCTGACCTCAGTGAACATTTTCAATCAAACCTTCAAGCCAAACATTGCATCATTTGCTGCAGTGAATTGGCCATCTTCCCCAGAAAAATCATCTTAGGCCCACATCACACTTCTGTTTGAATAGCACCCTCTTCCAATTCTTCTGTTTATAGACATTCTTATAATTCAAGGAAGAATCTCCTTCCAATATAACTAACTATTCTGTTATATACTTAATCCCCACAAACATTTCTAAGCATCCTCCCCTCATCCACAAGCTAACATTCTGTGATTCAAGTCTTCCTAACAGTAGCACAAGACACTTCATATAAAATAAGGGTAAGATTTTTCAAAGCAATCACATGAGCAATGTTTGTGGGGAAAAAAGGTTAAATTAAATCAAGTAACTAATATTTTAAGAAAAATGTGATAACCTAGGAGATATAAATTCATTTAATTGTAAGTTAAAGTCCTCAAATTTTAAGTAAAGAACGAGTTCAATTTAATTCAACAAATATCTATTAAATCGGTGCTGTGCTCACAGTTTTATTCTAGACATAACATTACAAAGATGAATTCATGTACTTTAAAAAATCCCACTTTAATGTAAGCCATTTTATGTTAAACACAATAATTATTCCTATATTAAACATATTTTAAATGTGGTAACTTCAGATGATGGAGCAATTCTTTGACTAAGAAGAATAAGTACTTTTTATAGAACAGATACTACTACATTTAACTTGGCACTGATCAGCAAAAAAAACTGTGATTCATATAGTAAGAAAGAAGAGTTGGACCTAGTAATATTCAGGATGCACATCCATTTTCCATACAATTACATTTCAGATACAATATTATATACTTACAGTATTCGTGTCACTTACCATATTAAAATTGTGATTCATAAAATTTTTCTTTATAAATACCTCAATTAAAATATAGTTCTTAGGCCCTGACTGGTGTAGCTCAGTGGATTGAGCACAGGCCTGTGAAGCAGACAATCACGGTTCGATTCCCAGTCAGGGCACATGCCTGGGTTGCAGACCAGTTCCCTGCAGGCCAATTCCCAGCAGGGGACGCATGAAAGGCAACCATACATTGATGTTTCTCTCCCTCTCTCCTTCTCTTCCCCTCTAAAGATAAATAAATAAAATCTTAAAAAATAAAATATAGTTCTTAATTATATTGTTACATGTTCAACCATTGGCTTATTATATGAATCAAATTGCAATTTATATCAGTAGTCAAAAGAAATTATTGAAGTTTCAAAATATTTCTCCCAGAAGAACATTTAATATGTAAAAGATATTTGCATTTACACAATGGAATACTACACAGCAGAGAGAGAGAAGGCCCTCCTACCTTTCACAATAGCATGGGTGGAACTGTAGAGCATTATGCTAAGTGAAATAACCCAGGAGGCGAGGGACAAATACCATATGATCTCACCCTTAAGTGTAACATAATCAATGAAAGAAAAAAGCAAACGAAATATAACCAAAGACACTAAAATTGAAAACAATTTAACAATTGCCAGAGGGGAAGGGGAAGGGGACAATGAGGGGAAGGGTTTTCAAAAAATACTATAAAGGGCACGTGGACAAATCCAAGGGGGAGAGTGGAAGCAAGGGAGAGAGGTGGGTTTGGCTCAGGTGGGGGCAGTGGTGGGGGGTGAATGCAGACAACTGTAATTGAACAACAATAAAATAATTTAAAAATAGATGTTTGCATTAAATATTTATACTATACCAAATGAAAAATTTTAAGTATGTTTTTTACTCAATGTTTCTACCATACTACCTTTTTCTTCCATGTAGGTTTCAATGGAAATACTATGTAATTATGTTTAGTTTTACATAGAGGAAAGGAAAAGAAAAAATGCTTTTCAAAAGAAAAATCCAAAGATATTTCTTACATGTGTTTTCTTTATTATATAAGTTAAAAGTGTCCTGAGGTACTTGCTCTTAGATTTTGTATCACCAAACATGGAATTCCAGGTCCCAATATACAAAGGAACTTTTTTACTCAAGTCTCCCAAGTAGAAGAGCAGAGTTGTTATTCATTATTTATTTTATTGATCACTAACCATTTCCCCAAATATCTCTACAGAACTTGATTCTTATTCAAGGGGGGATCTAAGTAATTGACACCAAAGCCCTCCTCATAGCATAGATGATTATTGTAGATCTGTTATAGTCATTCTAGCCTCCCTGTCAATTGTTCTGTGGTCTAACTTGAGCCAATAAGCTGTAAGGATAGGTTAGCTTAGGGAGATTTTTCTCATTCTAAAAATAAACAAACAACAAACAAAAAACTAAAGCAATAAAAAAATGAACACAATTTTGTGCACCATTGAGATATGGAAAACTTTCTACCATGTGTCATGCTGTAATAAAAAATAAGAATATTTCACACATTATGAATCTCACAGCCACCCTTGCTGGTAATAGCACAGTGGACTGATTGCCAGCCTGGGAACCAAAGGGTTTCTGGCTGGATTCCCAGTCAGCACATGCCTGGGTTGCAGACCAGATCTCCAGTAAAGGGCACACAAAAGGTAACCACACATTGATGTTTCTCTCCATATCTGTCTTCCTCCCTTTCCCTCTAAAAATAAATAAATAAAATATTTAAAAGAGAGAGAATATCAGAGCCAAGAATTGAAAAAAACTCCATAATGAAACTATTGCATTATAAAATTAATATAATTGACCACAATATAACTGCCCATCATTTAGAACTTTTTTTTTGTCTATTGAGGGTGATAAATACCTAATTTTTTGGTATTATTTTATGAAGACATTCTCACATTTAAATCCTCACATGAAGATATGCATAATGATTTTAGAAAGAGGAAGGTGAGGAGGAAGCATGAGAGAGAGATTAATGTGACACAGAAATGTCCATTGGTTGTCTATTATACCTGCCCTGACCAAAATTGAACCTACAAACTAGGTATGTATCCCGACACAGGATAAACCTACAAACTTTTGGTGCATGGGACAATGTTACAATCAACTGGGTCTCCTGGGTAAGGCAACACACACACACACACACACACACACACACACACACACTTTTAGAGAAGTTTAAAATTCATAAAAAATTGATTTTTTCTTTTCTTGTAATGTCTTTCTCTGGTTTGGGTTTTAGTGTAATGGTCACCTTATAGAATAAGTCAAGAAGTATTTCTTCTGCTATTATCCTCTGAAAGAGATTGTAGAGAATTGCTATAATTTCTTTATTTTTATTTATTTTTATTTTTATTGAATTATTTTTCAGGTACATTTTTTGTCTATTTCTCCAATCCCAGCCCCCCCACCCCATCTCCCCACCTCCCTCCCATTCCCCCCCCACCCAGTCCTCATCCCTGTGTCTTTCATACTTGTTCCTCATAATCCCTCCCCATTTTCCCCCTTAAATTCCCTTCCCTCTCCCCTCTGGTCACTGCCCACTTGTTCTCTATTTCAGTATCTTTGTTTTTATTTTGTTTGCTTATTTGTTTTGTTGTTTAGCTTCCTGTTAAAGGTGAGATCATATGGTATTTGTCTTTCAACACCTGCCTTATTTCACTCAGCATAATGCTTTCCAGTTCCATCCATGTTGTTGCAAAGGGCAGTAGCTCCTTTCTCTCTGCTGCATAGAATTCCATTGTGTATATGTACCACAATTTCTTGATCCATTCATTTACTGACAGGCACCTAGGTTGCTTCCATCTCTTGGCTTTGTAAATTGTGCTGCTATGAACATTGTGGTGCATAGGTTCTTTGAAATTGATGTTTTAGGATTCTTGGAATATAATCCTAGCAGTGGAATTGCTGGGTCAAAAGGCAGGTCGATTTTTATTTTTCTGAGAAAATTCCATACTGTTTTCCATAATGGTTGTACCAGTCTACAATCCCACCAACAGTGAACTAAGGAACCCTTTTATCCACAACCTCTCCAACATTTGTTGTTTGTTGCTTTATTTATGATAGCCATCCTGACTGGTGTAAAGTGGTATCTTGTTGTGGTTTTAATTTGCATCTCTCTGATAGCTAATGATATTGAGCATCTCTTCATGTGTCTCTGGATATTCTGTATGTCCTCTTTGGAGAAGTGTCTGTTCAAGTCCTTTTCCCATTTTTTAATTGGGTTCGATGTCTTCCTAGAATGGAGTCATGTAAGTTCTTTGTATATTTTGGAGATTAAACCTTTGTCTGAGGTATCATTGGCAAATATGTTTTCCCATACAGTTGGCTGTCTTTTTAATTTAATACTGTTTTCTTTAGCCATGCAGAAGCTTTTTATTTTGATGAGATCCCATTTGTTTATTCTTTCCTTTATATTCCTTGCTCTAGGGGACATATCGGTAAAAATGTTGCTGCGTATAATTTCTTCTTTAAATGTATGGTAGGATTCACCTGTAAACCCATCTGCGCTTTAGTGCTTTCTGTTTTGGAAAGTTATTAATTACTGATTTATTTCTTTAGTAAATATAATCCTATTCATATTGTCAATTTCTTCTTGTGTGAGTTTTGTGGCAATCTTGTCTTTTAAGGAATTGCTCCATTTTATCCAAGTTTTCAAATTTGTGGGCCTAGTATTTTTTTATTGAATATTTTAATGTCCATAGAATCTCTAGTAATTTCCCTTCTTTTTTCATTCTTATTTATTGTTTAATATGTCACATTTTTCCCCTTTGCTCCCCTCAGTCCAGCCACACCTGAGCTCTTTTACTCCCACAGTCCATCCCCACACAATTGTCCATGTTTTTGAGTAATTCATATATGCTCTTTGAGTAATCCCTCCCCCTTCTTTCCATGATTCTCCCTGCTCTCTTTCCTCTAGCAGCTGTCAGTCTGTTCCCTGTTTCCATGGCTCTGGTTCTGTTTTGCTCATTAATTTATTTTGTTCATTCAATTTCTCTTACAAGTGACCTCATATGGTATTTGTCCTTCACCAACTGGCTTATTTCATTTAACATAATGGTCTCCAGTCCAATGCAAGTGTAGGAATTCTATCTTCCTTCTTGCTGCATAATATTACATTGTGTAAATGAACCACAATTTTTTAATCCATTCACATACACATTGGCACTTAGGCTGTTTCCAACCCTTTGTTATTGTACATAGTGCTGCTATAAACATAGAGGTGCATAAAGTTATTTTCAATTGGTGTTTTGGGATTCTTAGGGTATATTCCCAGCTTTGGAATTGCTGGATCAAAAGGCAGTTCCATTTTTAATTTTGGGGGGAAATTCCATACTGTTTTCCACAGTGGCTGCACCAGTCTGCATTCTTCTCAACAGTGCACTAGGGTTCCCAGTTCTCTAAATCCTCACCAGCACTTCTTTTTTATTGATTTATTAATGATAGCCATTCTGACAGTTGTAAGGTTATATCTCATTGTAGTTTTAATTTGCATCTTGCTGATGCTTAGTGACGTTGAGCATTTTTTCATATGTCTATAGGTCATCTGTATTTTCTGCTTGGAGAAGTGTCTATTCAGGTCCTTTTCCTATTTTTAAATTGGATTGTTTGTCTTCTTAGTGTTGAGTCCTATGGGTTTTTTATATATTTTGTGGATTAAACCCTTCCAGTGTATCATTGGCAAATGAGTTCTCCTATACAGTTAGTTCCCTTTTCATTTTGATGATGGTTTCTTTAGGCATGTAGTCCCACATCAAATTAAAATTTAATTTTTCTTTATTTCCTTTGCCCTAGGAAATATATCAGCAAAATATTACCATGAAGGATATTAAAATTTCTACTGCCTATGTTTTATGCTAGGACTTTTATGGTATCATGACTTAAGTTTAAGTCTTTTATCCATTTTGAGTTTATTCTGGTGTATGGTGTAAACTGGTAGTCTAGTTTCATTTTTTTGCATGTAGCTGTCCAGATCTGCCAACACCATTTGTTTAAGGTGCTATTTTTACTCCATTGTATGCTCTTGCCCTCTTTTCCAAATATTAATTGACCATAAAGACATGAGTTTACTTCTGGGCTCTCGATTCTGTTCCATTGATCTGCATGTCTGTTTTTATGCCAGTACTAGACTCTTTTGATTATAATGGCCTTGTAATATAGTTTGATATCAGGTATTGTGATCCCTCCTATTTTGTTCTTCTTTCACATGCTTGCTTTGAATATTTGGGGTATTTTGGTGTTCGATATAAATTTTTGAAGTATTTGTTCTAGATCTGTGAAATATGTCATTGGTATTTTAATAGGAGCTGCATTGAATCTACAGATTACTTTAGGTAGTAAGGACAGTTTAATGATGTTAATTCTTCTAGTCCATGTCTAAGATATATAGTTCCATTTATTAGTGGTTTCCTCAATTTTTCTTCAGTGTTCTATGATTTCCCTTTTTAATTACTGATATTAAATTTTGTATCTTCTCTTTCCTTCTTGGTAGCATAGCTAAAAGCTTATTGATTTTATTGATTTTATTAATTCACCAGCTTTCAGTTTTATTAATAATTCTTAATTGAGTTCCTGTTTTCAATCTCATTAATTCCTGACATATTTATTTTAACTTACTTTTTCTGCTTACTTTGAAATTAATATGCTCATTTTTCCTAAGGGGGAATCTTGTATTATAAATTTCATATGTTTCTTCTTTCATGTACATGCATTAGATGCAATAAATTTTCATCTAACCAATGCTTTTGTGCCATCCAACAAATTTTAATGTCTGCATTTATCAAAATACTTTAAAATTTTTCTTGAGATTCTTTCTTAGACTCATTTTTATTTAGAAATATGTTATTTTATTTTTATATATTTCAGATTTTCCAATTATCTTTCTGTTATTGATGATTCCATTGTGATCTGAAGGCAGACATTGTATGCTTTCTATTTTTTGAATTTGTTAAAGTATCTTTTATGTCCCAAAATGTGGTCTATCTTTGGTGAATATTCCGTGTAGGTTTGAGGAAAATGTGCATTTTGCTCTTGATAGATTAAGTGGTTCTTTACATGTCAATTATATCTAGTTGACTGATGGTGTTGCTGAATTCCACTATTTTCTTATTGATCTTCAGACTGTTGTTTCTGTCTATTTCTAAAAGAATGAGGTGGTGAAGTCTTCAACTATAATAATGAATTCATTTGTTCTCTTTGCAATTCTGTTAGTATTTTCCAAACATATTTTACAGTCATGTTAAAGGTTATTTCTACTTGGAAAATTGACCCTTTTATCAGTATGCAATACTGCTCTTTAGCCTTGATAACTCTCCTTGTTTTGGAATTGGCTTTCTCTGAAATAACTAATCTTGCATTTCTTTGATTAGAATTAGCATGGCATATACTCCTCAGTCTGCTTACTTTTAATCTATACGTGATTTATTTTTAGAGTGTGATTCCTATAATATCACATATTTTTGTTTTTTATTTAATCTTTATTACATTTTTTGTTAGCATTTAGTGCACTTAAAACCCCTCCCCCAGCAACCACCCCACTATTTTTCATGTCCGAGAGTAATTTCTCTTTTTTGCTCAATCCATTCACTGCTTCAAATTTCCCCCACATAGCTGTTACCCTACTCTTCATCAATGAATCTGTTCCCATTTTTGTTATTACTTTAGTTTGTTCTTAAGATTCCACATGTGAGTGAAATCATATGGTATTATTCTTTCTCCAAATGGCTAATTTCACTTTGCATAATGTTCTCCAGGTCCACCCATACTGTCACAAAAGGTAAATTTTTCTTCTTTTTATGGTGGAGTAGTATTCTACTGTGTAAATGTACCATTGTTGTTTTATCCATTCATCTACTGATAGATACTAGGGCTTCCATATCTTGGTGATTGCAAATAAAACTGCAATGAACATAAAAGTGCTTATGTTTTTTCAGGTTAGTGTTCAGGGTTTCTTTGGATATATGCCCAGAAGTGGAATCACTGGGTCAAATGGCAGCTCCATTTTAAATTTTTTGAGGTGTCACCATAACCCTTTCCACCATGGCTATACCAATTTGCACTCCCACCAACAATACACCATGGCTTTCCTTTCTCCACATCCTCACCAGCACTTGTTGTTTGTTGATTTATTAATAATAACCATTCTGACAGGAGTGAGGAGATATCTCATTGTGGTTTTAATTTGCAATTTTCTGATTATTAGTGATGGCGAGTATCTTTTCATATTTCTATTGGCCATCTGTATACCCTCTTCAGAAAAGTTTTTATTCACGTCCTTTGCATATTTTTAATTGGGTTGTTTGATTTTTAGAAGTTGGTTTTATAAGTTCAGTATAAATTTTATATATTAGCCTCTTATCAGATGTATTGGCAAATATGTTCTCCCATACTGTGGGTTGTTATCTATTTTGTTGATGATTTCCTTTGCTGTGTAAAGACATTTTAGTTGATGTAATAAGTATATGCCAACAAACTAGACAAGCTGGAAAAAAATGAACAAAATACTAGAAACATACAAATTTCCAAAACCAAAATCAGGAAGAAACTGAATGGACAGATTACATAAAGTAAAAATGAAGCAAAAACAAACAAACAAACAAAACAAATCTCCCAACAAGTAAAAGCCATGGATCAGATAGCTTTGCAAGTAAATTTACCAACATTTTGAGAAGTAACACTTCTCCTTCTCAAACTATTTTATAAGGCAGGAAGGCCCACAAATGCATTTTACAAGACCAGCATTATCCTGATTCCAAAACCAGATAAAGACACTAAAAAGAAAGTAAATTATAAGCCAATAACTCTGATGAACATAGATGCCAAAATCCTCAACAAAATATTAGCAAACTGAATGCAAAAATGCATCAGAAAGGTCAAAAACCATGAACAAGTAGGATCTATTCAAGGAATGCAAGGTTGGTACAACATGTGCAAAACAAAAAATGTAATTAACCAAATAAATAAAATGAAAAATAAAAACTACATGATCATATCAATAGAGGCAGAAAAATCATTTAATACAATTCAGTATCAATTCATGATAAAAACTCTCAGCAAAATAAGAATAGAGAGAACATATCTAAACATAATCAAGTCAATATATGACAAACCCACTGCTAGCATCATATTCAACAGGAAAAAAAAATACAAGCATTCCCCTTAAGATAGGGAACAAGACAGGGATGTTCACTTTCATCTCTCTTATTCAACATAGTACTGAAAGTCCTAACCACAACAAACAAAAAGAAGAAATAAAAGGCATCCAAATTGGAAAGGAAGAAGTAAAACTGTCATTATTTGCAGATGATATGGTACTGTACATAGAGAACCACAACATTTCCACCAGGAAACTGCTAGAGCTGATTAATTCTGAAAAGTAGCAGGATATAAAATTAATATTCAGAAATCGGTTGCATTTTAATATGTTTATAATGAACTAACAGAATGGGAAATCCCATTCTGGGTTTTTCCATCCTGGGAAAGAAAACAATCCCATTCACAATTGTTTCAAAAAGAAGAAAATGCCTAGGAATAAATCTAACCAAAGATGTAAAAAAAAAATGTACTCAGAAATCTATAGAACACTGAAGAAATAAATTAAGGAAGGCATAAATAAATGGAAGCCGCCCTGGCTGGTGTAGCTCAGTGGATTGAGCGTGGGCCTGCGAACCAGACAATTGAGGTTCAGTTCCCAGTCAGGGCACATGCCTGGGTTGCAGACCTGTTCCCTGCAGGCCAGTTCCCAGCAGGAGATGCACAAAAGGCAACCATACATTGATGTTTCTCTCCCTCTCTCCTTCCCTTCCCCTCTGAAGATAAATAAATAAAATCTTAAAAAAAAAATAAATGGAAGCATATACTGTGTTCCTGGATTGGAAGAATTAATATCATTAAAATGACCATGCTACCCAAATCAATCTATAGGTTCAACACAATTTCTATCAAGATTCCAATGGCATATTTCACAGAACTAGAACAAATATTTCAAAATATTATCTGGAACCAGAAAAGATGCTGCACAACAGCAGTGGTCCTGAGAAAGAAGAACAAAGATGGAGGAATCATGCTATCTAATATCAAATTATACTATAGGGCTATAGTAATCAAAGCAGCACGGTACTGGCATAAAAACAGACACAGAGAGGAACAGAATAGATGACTCAGAAATAAACCCACACTTTTATAGTTAATTTATATCTGACAGAGAAAGCAAGCGTGTAAAATGGGCTAAAGATTAGTCAATAAATGGTGTTGAGAAAATTAGACAGATATGTGCAGAGGAATGAAACTAAACACTTTCTTACACCACACACAAGAATAAATTCAAAATGGGTCAAAGACTTAAATGTTAGACTCCAAACCTTAAAAACCATAGAAAAAATTCAGCAAAATCTCAGGCATAGCTTGTAGCCGTATTTTATCAGACATATCTCCCCAGGAAAGGAAAGCAAAAGGAAAAAAAATAAGAATATGAAATATTTGGTTCTTGTTTTTGATCCACTCTGACAATGTTTTTCTTTTAATTGGTGGTTTTAGACACTGATGTTTGGAGTAATTATTGATATAGTTGAATTAATACTTACCATGTTCCTCACTGTTTTCTCTTTGTAGTTCTTATTCTTTGTTCCTATTTTTGTTTTCCACATTTTTCTTTTGTGGTTTTAATTAGGCATTTTATATTCTCTCCTTTCTTAGCATATTAGAGTTTACAATATACACTTACAGCTAATACAACTCCACTTTCTTTTTTATATTTTTACATTTTTAAAATTTTTATTTAGTTATTTTTCAAGTATAGTTTTTTTTGTCTATTTTTCCATCCCAGCCCCCCTCCCTGTGCTCCCCACCTCCCTCCCATTTCCACCCCCCTTAGTTCTCGTCCCTGTGTCCTTCCTATTTGTTCCTCCAAATCCCTCCCCCTTTTTCCCATTAACTTCCCTTCCTTCTCCCCTCTGGTCACTGTCCCCTTGTTCTCTATTTCAGTGTTTTTGTTTTTTGTTTGTTTTTTTTTTCTGCCTGCTTGTTTGTTTTGTTGTTTAGCTTCCTGTTAAAGGTGAGATCATATGGTATTTGTCTTTCAGCACCTGGCCTATTTCACTTAGCATCCATTTCACTTAGCATTCCAGTTCCATCCATGTTGTTGCAAAGGGTAGTAGCTCCTTCTTTCTCTCTGCTGCATAGAATTCCATTGTGTATATGTACCACAATTTTTTGATGCATTCATTTCAAATAACACTATACATTACACAGATAATGCAAGTACTTTATAATAAAAAATAATCTAAATTTCTCCCTCCATTCCTTGTAGCACTGCTTTTATTAAGTTCTTTTTTCTTTTTTTGAAGAGGAAAATCATTCATAGACAAAATGTATGAGAGGTTTTTATAATAGAAAACATTGGAAACAACTCAAATGTACCCCAAAAGGAGAGTGAATAAATAAATTTTGATAGGCTTACATTGACTAACATACAACAGTGAATTAATGAATTACAATAGCATGTGTTCATATGATTAATTTTCCCAAACTATACTGAGTAAAAAGCCAAGTTGCAAAGGAATACAAAGTATTTATGTTGTTAAGAATAATTGTCTGAAACTTGGAAATAAGGCAAAATAATGGTCCAGGGTGTCCTTGGAATGTTATGGCTAGGAGGTTCACTTTAAGATTACTTAATTCTTTAGGGAAATGATCATCATTGGATTTCATTTATGTTTTCATATATAAACATTTCCACATAAGATATATATGATATGTACATAAGTATACATAATTGATTACATTGTTGGTACTATTATCAGGAACAAACTGTTGGCTGTTATATTAAATAGAAATAAGAAAAATGAAAGTTTTTTTTACCTTCATTTTTACCTTCTTTGTGCTCTTCCTTACTTTGTGTACATGAAAATTTCGAATATTGTTTTCTTCTAAGAACATGTTTCTAACATTTCTTGCAAGGTAAGTTAAATCTACTGGTAACAAATTTCCTCAATTTTTGTTAGTTGAAGTATTTCTCCCTCATTTTTTTTGTTTTTTAAATATTATTTACATTTTACTTCTACAATAAATCCATTTGTTTGTTTGTTTGTTTGTTTATTTTTAGAGAGGATAAGGGATGGAGAAAGGGAAGGACAGAAACATCAATCTGTGGTTGCTTTTCCCACACCCCCTACTGGGGAGTTGGCATGCAACCCAGGCAAGTGTCCTAGACTGGGAACCAAGCCAACAACCCTTTGGTTTGCAGGCTGACACTCAATCCACTGAGCCACAAGAGCCAGGGCTGTCCTTCATTTTTGAAGCATAGTTTTGCAAAATACAGAATTTTAGATCAGTGGCTTTTTTTCCTGAATATTATTTTACTGAATTTCTTTGTTTTATGCATGGTTTCTAAGTAGAAGTTACATTTAATTCTTATCTTTGTTTCTCTTGGGTAAGGTGTTTGTTTTCTTCCCCCTCTGTCTTCTTTCAAGACATTTTTCTTTTCTTTGAATTTCTTTTGCAATACAATTATTTATTTATTTATATTTAAATACTTGTTTTTTGTATTATAAAGAAATTTTAGCATTTTTTACTGCTGTTTAGTTACAGTTGTCCACATTTTCCTACATGCTCCCCCCTGCTCTTTTTTTGCCCCCAATTCCCACAGTCAATATGCCCCATTGTCTGTGCCCAGGAGTCCTCAATTCATGTTCCTGGGCTTGCCCCTTCCTCTTCTTTCCCCCTTTACTCCCTCTCTCCTCCCCTCTGCTCACTGGCAATTTGTTCTTTATTTCTATGTTTCTAGTTCTGTTTTGCTCATTTGTTTATTTTGTTGATTAGGTTCCACTTATAGGTGAGATCATATGGTATTTGTCTTTCACTGCTTGGCTTATTTCACTTATTGTAATCCTCTCCAGTGCCATTTATGCTGTCTCAAAGGGTGGGAATTCTTTCTTTCTCCTGCATAGTATCCCTTTGTGTAAATGTACTACAGTTTTTAGATCCAGTCATTTACAGATGGACTCGTAGGCGCTTTCTCACACTTGGGTATTGTAAATAACACTGCTATGATCTTTAGAGCACACAGGTTCTTTTGAATTGATGTTTCAAGATTCTTAGGGTATAAACCCAGGAGTGGAATTGCTGGGTCAAAAGTCAATTTCCATTTTTAGTTTTTTGAGGAAATTCCATACTGTTTTCCACAGTGGCTATACAAACTTGCATTCCCAGCAACAGTGTAATAGGATTCCCTTTTCTCCATAATCTCACCAGCACTTGATGTTTCTTGATTTGGTTATGATGGCCATTCTGACTGGTGGGAAGTGATATTTCATTGTCCTTTTAATTTGCAGCTCTCTGATGCCTACTGATGCTAAGCATCCTTTCATATGTCTTTAGGGCCTCTGTATGTCCTCCTTGGAGAGGTCTCTGTTTGGGTCCTTTGACCATGTTTTAATTGGATTGTTTATCTTCCTAGTGTGGGTGGGGTCATGTGAGTCCTTTATATACGTTTGGAGATCAAACTCTTGTCTGAGATATCATTATTGTGTGGAGGGTCTCTGCCCACATGACCCTCCCCGTCTGCCGTGGATGAGAATAAATCTACCAAGACATGATCTGCTTGCGGAGGAAAAGTGGCCAACCTCTCAAAAGAGAAGGGCCAGGAACCTGTTCCTTAGTGGGCCTGGCATATACATAAAGCTCATAAATCATTGTCAGGCAGTGCAGATCTGCATAGTATGCAGATCAAATAATAGATAACATTCAAAGAACTATGAGGGCTTATTTTGAGTCAGAGTCAGATAGCTAAAGGGTCATAAAATTTGGGGGAAACAAACTTATTTCATGCTTGGACCCTTATCATTTAAATTGAGAGTATTAGCAAATCAGGTTTCATAGCATTTTATGGATTCTTTCTTAGGCCCGATTGCCCCAGGGAACCTGCCCTTTCCAGCACAGGGCCATACCCACCTCCAGCATTGCTTCAGGCTTAAGTCAGGCAAGGAAAGTAAGGCAGCCAAAAGATTAGGAGACTTCTTGCAGACAGATTGAGGACTCAGGCTATGTCAGAGCAGAGGGGTGAGGGTTCATCACTCCCTTTTGCTATATCCCCCCAAGTCCTTCCCTGAGGGCCCCTCATGACCATGCCTGTCTTAGGTCGCCCCTCCCTCGAGGAATCTTACCCATCATTGGCTAACTGGTCATGCACTGGGGGCCAAGCAGGGTGAAGTTAAAGAGGGCAGACGTGGTGCCCCTGCCAGGAAGATAAGCTTTGTCTAATGGCTTATGGTCCCAAGGTTTCTCATTCAGCCTTAGCCATGGAGAGTTAAGGCTTCTGAAACCAGGCAGTACAGTTTCCAACATTCATAAATATGTTTTACCATATGGTTGGTTCCCTTTCCATTTTGTTGACATTTTCTTTTGCCATGCAGGAGCTTTTTAGTTTGATGTAGTGTGATTGGTTTATTTTTTTCTTTCTATACCTTGCCTTAGGGGGTATATTGGTGGAAATATTGCTGCATGGAATATCTGAGATTGTTCTTCCTATGTTCTCCTTTTAGGACTTACATGGTGTCACCATATATTTAAGTCTTTTATCTATCTTGAGTTTATTTTGGTGCATGGTGTAAGTTAGTGTTCTAATTTCATTTTTCTGTATGTACTTGTCCAGATCTCCCAACACCAAATATTGAAGAGGCTATTTTTACTCCATTTTACTCCATTTTATGTCCCTGTTGTCAAATATTAACTGTCCATATTGACATGGATTTATTTCTGGGTTCTCTATTCTATTTCATTGATCTGTGTCTGTTCTTATGCCAGTACCAGATTGTTTTGATTGTAGTGGCCTTATAATATAGTTTGATATTAGGTATTCTGACACCTCCTAGTTTTTTCTTTCTCAAAGTATCTGAGGCTATTTGGGGTTGTTTGTGGTTCCATATAAATTTTTGAAATATTTGTTCTCTATCTGTTGAAATACATCATTGGTATTTTGACAGGGATTACACTGAATCTATAAATTGCTTTGGGGAGTATGGACATACTAATGATGTTCATTCTTCCAGTCCATGAACATGGTATATGCTCTCATTTATTTGTATTTTCCTTTGTTTCATTTATTTGTATTTCTTTATTCAGTGTTCTATAGAGTTTAGAGTACAGATCTTTTACCTCCTTGGTTAAGTTTATTCCCAGGTATTTTATTTTTCTTTGTTGCTACAATAAATGGAATTTTTTCATACTTTCTATTTCTGGTATTTCCTTGTACAAAAATGCCTTCGATATGTGAATGTTGACTCTGTATGTTGCCATTCTGCCAAATTCATTGACTAAGTTGAGTAGCTTTTTGGTGTAATCTATAGGGTTTTCTATGTATGTTATTATGTCATCTGCAAACAATGACAGCTTTACTTCATCCTTTCCAATCTGGATGCTGTTTATATTTTAGAGAGAGGGGAACTGAGGGAGAGACATGAGTGTGTGGTTGCCTCTTGCATGACCCCCTACTGGGGACCTAGCCAGCAACCCAGGCATGTGCCATGACTGGGAATCGAACCAATAACCCTGCAGTTTGCAAGCCTGCATGAAATCCACTGAGCCACATCAGCCAGAGTAGAAGCCTTTTATTTATTTTTCTTCCAACATAGTATTGAAAGTTGTGGTTACAACTTCCAATACTATGTTGAATAGAAGTGGTGAAAGTGGACATTGTCGTCTTGTGCCTGATCTTAGTTTTTGTCCGTAGAGTATGATATTGACTCTAGGTTTCTCATATATGGCCCTCTTATATGTTGAAGTATGCCCCCTCTGTTCCCTCTTTGCTGAGTTTTTTAAATCATAAATAGGTCTGCATTTTATCAAATGCTTTCTCAATACCTTTGTTATGACCACGTGTTTTTTGTCTTTCATATTGTTTATGTGATGTGTTACATTTATTGACTTTCTTATATTGTACCATCCTTGCATCATGGGGATTATCTCACTTGATGATGGAATATGATCTTTTTAACATATTGCTAGATCTTGTTTGCCAATTTTTGTTGAGCTTTTAGCATTTTTGTTCTTCAGTGATATTGGTCTGTACTTTTCTTTGTCGTGTCTTCATCAGGTTTTGAAACTAGGATAATATAGTCCTCAAAAAGAGTTTTGGAATCTTCCCTCCTCTTAGATTTTTTTGGAATAATTTGAGAAGAATTAGGGTTAACTCTTCCCTAAATGTTTCATAAAATTCTCCTGATAATCCACCCCCCAGTGCTCCCCACTTCCCTCCTATTTCCACCCTGTTAGTTTTTGTACATGTGTCCTTTATACTTGTTCCTGTGAATCCTTCCCCTTTTCCCCTGAAATTCCCTCCTTTTTCCCCTCTGGGACCTGTCAGCTTGTTCTCTATTTCAGTGTCTTTGGTTATATTTTGCATGCTTGTTTGTTTTGTTGTTTAGCTTCCTGTTAAAGGTGGGATCATATGGTATTTGTCTTTCACTGCCTGGCTTATTTCACTCAGCATAATGCTTTCCAGTTCCATCCATGCTGTTGCAAAGGGTAGGAGCTCCTTCTTTCTTTCTGCTGCAAAAATTCCACTGTGTATATGTACAATAGTTTTTTGATCCATTCATTTACTGAGAGGCACCTAGGTTGCTTCCAACTCTTGGCTATTGTAAATTGTGCTGCTATGAACATTGGGGTGCATAGGTTCTTTTGGATTGGTGTTTCACATTACTTAAAATATAATCCTTGCAGTGGAATTGCCAGGTCAAAAGGCATATTCATTTTTATTTTTCTTAGAAAATTCCATACTGTTTTCCATAATGCTTGTACCAGTCTGCAATCCCACCAACAGTAAACTAGGGTCCCCTTTTCCCCACAACCTCTCCAACATTTGTTGTTTCTTGCTTTGTTTATGATTTCCACTCTGACTGGTATAAAGTGGTATCTCATTGTGGTTTTAATTTGCATCTCTCTGATAGCTAGTGATATTGAGCATCCTTTCATGTGTCTCTGGATCCTCTGTATGTACTCTTTGGAGGACTGTCTGTTCAAGTCCTTTGCCCATTTTTTAATTGGATTGCTTGTCTTCTTAGAGTGGAGTCATGTAAGTTCTTTGTATATTTTGGAGATTAAACCCTTGTCTGAGGTATCATTGGCAAATATGTTTTCCCATACAGTTGGTTCTCTTTTTATTTTAATGCTGTTTTCTTTAGCCATGCAGAAGTTGTTTTTTTGTGTGTGAGATCCCATTTGTTTATTCTTTCCTTTATGTCCCTTGCTCTAGGGGACATATCAGTGAAAATGTTGCTGTGTGAAATATCTGAGATTTTCCTGCCAATGTTTTCCTCTAGGACTTTAATGGTGTCATGGCTTATATTTAAATCCTTTATCCACCTTGAATTTATTTTGGTGTATGGTGTAAGTTGGTGCTCAAGTTTTTTTTTTTTTTTTTGCACGTAGCTGTCCAGTTCTTTCAACACCATTTGTTGAAGAGGCTATTTTTACTCCATTTTATGTTACTGCCCCCTTTGTTGAATATTAGTTACCCATAGAGACTTGGGTTTATTTCTGGACTCTGTTCTGTTCCATTGGTCTATGTGCCTGTTTTTATGCCAGTACCAGGCTGTTTTGATTACAGCGGCCTTGTAATACAGTTTGATATCAGGTATTGTGATCCCTCTTACTTTCTCAAAATTGCATCTGCTATCCGGGGTCATTTATGGTTCCATATAAATTTTTCTAGCAAATGGACAAGAAAAAGAAGACAGGGTAGCAATACTCATATCAGACAAAATAGACTTCAAAAAAGGGCCATAAAAAGAGACCCAAAAAGTCAGTTCATAATACTCAAGGAAAGAATCCACCAAGAGGACATAAACATTGTAAATATATATGCATCCAACATAGGAGCACCCAAACATATAAAGAAAATCTTAGAGGACTTCAAGAAAGATATTGACAGCAACACAATTATAGTAGGGGATTTTAACACTCCACTGTCAAAAATGGACAGATCTTCCAAACAAAATATCAACAAAGATATTGCGGCATTAAACAACACCCTAGACAAAATGGACTTAACTGATATATATATATATATATATATATATATATATATATAGCCCTTCATCCCAAAGAAGCTAAGTACACATTCTTTTCAAATGCACGTAGAACATTTTCAAAGATAGTCCACATGATAGGACACAAAACAAGCCTCAAGAAAATTGAAATCATACCAAGCATTTTCTCAAACCACAAGGCACTGAAACTGGAAAGGAAACCCAAAAGAAAAAAACCCAAAACACTAAAAATCATGGAGATTAAATGGCATGCTATTAAACAACAAATGGGTCAAGAATGAAATTAGGGAAGAAATCAAAAAGTTTCTGGAATCAAATGAAAATGAACTCACAACAACCCAAAACTTATGGGACACAGCGAAGGCAGTCCTGAGAGGGAAATTCATAGCAATACAGGCCTACCTAAAGAAGATAGAAACATTTCAAACAAACAACCTAACCCTATGCTTACAAGAACTCGAGGAACAACAACAAAGACAGCCCAGAGCAAGTACGAGGTTTCTTGTATCTTTTTCAATTAACGTCTCTTTTTCAGATGACATGGCTCTATACCTTCTGGAGAGACTGTGTATATTAATATTCAGAGTCACCTATCTTGAAAACACTCTAAAACTTCTCTCCATTATCTAAAACCATATACTCCGTGTAAAGAAAACTAGTGTTTGAGATATAATTACCATATTTTTTGTTTTTAATTGTGCTAAACTTTACTAGAATTGGTCAACATTACAACATAAAGAGAAAAACAGTTTGTTTCCTCACTCTGTTTTTTAAATATATATCTCATGTAATTAATATGGTCTTCTGTATTGGTGGGTTTATTATTAGTATTTTATTGATGAAATCATTGGTAAATGCTGTTACTAAAACTCACATCAATGGTAAAATATTTTCAAGAGCAGTAGCACTTAAAAGCTTTTTAAACAATGTTATTGTACATTAGAATTAAATATGTTAAGATTTTACTTCTATTCCCAAGGCTTAGAAAGATTAGAACTTGTACTAATCATGTGAAATATGCCTGAATTGTTTTAGCACTAGAGACAAACAGATTTATAGTAATTTTTGTTCTAACATTTGAATGCGAAATAATAAATCAATAGCCTATTTGTAATTTACAGATTAGAAGATATCTCAAATTTCAGATTAGAATATATCTCTAATTACAGATTAGAAGATATCTCTATATTTCAAATATCTCTATGTATTGTAATTGCAAGTGAATCAAGAAATAAAAAAGAGCTGCAAAAAATGTTAAATTGAATATATAGTTTGACAAGAGTTGGACTTATATCCTTAGAGAAATATCCTGATTTAAATGTAAAACATAGTATATAAAAAGCCCATTCCCTAGTGCCATCACCTCAGTTCAGGAGATAGCAGTCAAGCCCTCAGAGACAGAGCTTTCAGAGCTGTGCAATGGGCAAGAATGACCATAAATGAATAATTTTTTTTAGTTACTATAGCGGAATGCCTCTGAAATAGGGAATTTATGCATTTCACTTCACTATGGAATCATGCCATCATTAAAATCTTCATATAAATGAGATAGTCAGTGGAAATTTGAGCTTATATATAGCAAGAAATTATATCATTTACAATGATGGTACAATTTGCACCATGTGTATTACTCCATCTTGATTTAAATTTACAAAAACATTTTATCGGTTATAAGGTTTTATCACTTTTTAAAAATAAATGTCTATTGGAACACTATTTAAAATGTGTAGTTAAGAAAGAGTTTGAAATGGCTTAATATAGCAAACTATTTTGAAGAGGTAACCCAGCATTTGTTTGCTAAATTTAGGGCAAGTGAGTCCTGAGCAAAAGTTATTCTGTATCAAATCCCACACCATTAAAATAGTAATAATAATGCAATCATATTCATATATCTCATTTTATTGCATTTTTCTTTATTGGGCTTTACGAATATTGTATTTTTAAAACAAATTGAGGACAAGGACATCCACAAGCAAAAAGATCATGCTTTGCTTTACTGTGGTGGTCTGGAGACAGAGCCACAATACCTCCAAGATATACCTGTAGTAGCTATTGTTGTTCATATTGTTTGTTAAATGCTGCTACTTGAATGATATTCTCCAGGCAATGAATAAAATATAAAAACAAACAAGGTTCATTCTGAGTCCCTTAAAGGTCAGAGGGAAAGGCATCATTTGACCCAGTGTCAGTTAACCTTAAAGAAGCACAGTTCCTTCATACCTAATATTATTTCCTCTCTTTCCTGACCTCTCTGAGCCAGGGGTGTCCAAGCTTTTGTCATCTCTGTGCCATATTGGAAGGAGAGTTGTCTTGGGCCACACATTAAATACATTGCCACACATAATCACATAATGTGTCACAAGTAATCTCATACTGTTTTAAGTAAGTTTACAATTTTGTGTTGGGCCATATTCAGAGCCATCCTGGGATGCAGGCCATGGGTTAGACGCCCCTGCAAGCACTCTTTGTTCATTTCACATGGTTAGTTATGTTTGCACTGATCTTTGCTTTATGTGTGACTGTCTTTTCTTTTCAATTGAACTGTAAGCTTTTGAGAAACAATATTCATAGCTCCCATTTCCTTTGCTCCCTCTTAGAGTCCAGCCCACACATAGGTGGTCCTGCCTGTTCAAAGCACCTTGCAAAAAACACATCCTATACATTTAATGGCCACAGAACTTCCCTTCTAACTTTAGAAAGTTCCATTAGAGAAGACACAGGTATTGGGCCTTGTATTATATAATTAATAATCACACCTAGCTAGGCCCTGGTACACAAAAGACATTTAATATATAAAAATAAATTAATCTAGTTTCTGCACTCTTTCACTGATCATCAGACTTGTTATTTTATTCCATAAGACAGCTTATTATTTAATTGTTACAGTATTATTCACACTTTACCAAAACCTTTTATCTTGTGACTTGTATATATTTGTTCTTGTTTTATATACTGAACTTAAAAGAATAATTATTTATCCTAATATTTAAGTAGCATTTTACCCCTCAAAGAATTATAGTTATTACCCAGGAATTGGGTAATTATCCAAAATATTTTTTATCTTTCAGAAAATATACTTATCACAATTATCATTTTTTATGTGCAGCATTTCAAACATTCATACAATATGTGGTTAACTATGTGTAACTACAAATGTAATTAAATGGTTCATCTCTAACCCTAAACATAAATTTTTCAACAAAATATTTTCATTAACTTTTAAAATTAATATATGAGGCCCTGGCTGGTGTAGCTCAGTGGATTGAATGCGGGCCTGCAAACCAGACAATCGCGATTCGATTCCCAGTCAGGGCACATGCCTAGGTTGCAGACCAGTTCCCTACAGGCCAGTTCCCAGCAGCGGACGCACAAAAGGCAACCATACATTGATGTTTCTCTCCCTCTCTCCTTCCCTTCCCCTCTAAAGATAAATAAATAAAATATTTTTAAAAATAAAATAAAATTAAATTAATATATGAGAGTCTTGAGGATAAAAGATTCAGATTCTTCAATGAAGTATTAGAAGTAGAGGCAATGACACAGTTTAGGTTTGAAAAATTCATAATGTAGTTATATCTATCTATGATATATATCAATAGGGGTCAAACAGTTAAAAAAACTATTTTACCAAAATGTAATATTGTTTATTTCATATACATTTTTTAATTTCAAAATATTTGAAAGACCAATAAACTTCATTATGTTTAGAATGTACATAATAGATGAGTTGAGATTCCAGATGATTAAAGGGAAATAAATGCCAAACCCTGAAATACAACATGCGGGTTTTTGTGCTGGGCTCAGCCACTGCATATTTGTTGGAGCATTTTCAGCTACCTTGAGAATCCTGGAGACTCAGAAGATGGGAAAAACCCAGCCCAGAGGTCACTGCAAGTCACAAACTTCTCTGTTTTGGTTTACTTCCAACTTAACTTCCCTTTACATGCAAAGAATTATACAGCAATTTGCCACAGAACTACACAGGTACTCACCCATGAGAGGATTTGCCTGAGAAGTGGCATCATTTCTGGTCACAGGAGAGCCAGGTATGCATGCAATCAAGCGAAATACTGATGACTTGTGACTTCCCATGTAGTCAATTCTCTGCTCCTCTGCTGAGGTGAATTACTCTTTGACTTAAGATTATGTTTTTGCAAAACTGACATTTTAAATTTAACCTTAAAGAAAGATAATGCCTATTATATATAGCTAACAATGTAATAATTCTTTAGAGAAAATCTGCACATGAGAATTAAAATTTTGATAAAATTAAAAGATATGTTCACTGGACATTAACCCTAAGAGGCTTTTATTTTAACACATCACATTTCATAATACTGAGAAACATAGAATAATAGTATTTGTGTGGCATGTATCACTGAGAAAGCTTTTGAATTTTTATTTTAACACCAAAATGATTCCTACTGAGATATTGTTATCCTTCTTTACAGTTGCACTGCTATTATGAACACATACCCACAAACTGATGGAACTTCAGCTCACTGTGCTTCTAGTCTCGATGTTGTGAACAAAAATGAATATATAAATGTATTTGCGATTAATGTAGTTTAAACATTTTTCATGAGACTAAATGTAGGTCATGAGATAAACAAATTTTGATTTGGCCGTGGCATTTGTTACTGCATATTTTCTGTTTAATTCAACTAACCCATCCTTTCATTGGAAATTCTATTGAGAGGGTAATAAAAAATCAACTCCACTGCCTCTATATTTTCCACATTTATAAGATCCTTGTGCATAATGCAATTAAATCTTTAGTTATGAAATTTGGAAAGAGGTCATGTCCAAGGTAGTTTCGCTGTAGTTTTGGGCACCACTCAGTATTGTTAGATATGCACTGACAATACTTGTAGTGGAAAACTCATAATACTTAATTATTTTGCAATGTTTTTAGTCATTCATATAAAAAAGCTATGTTCTGGTTGTAAAGCCCAGTTTTTTTTATGGCTTTCCACTTATCAGTGGTTGTTGCTGAGCTTTGAGAAAATAACTCTTATCCTCATCTAATTCAGAAAACCAATCAAAGTTAGGAAACAGAACTATGATATAAATAAAAATAAAGGTTAGAAACCATGGAAGTCAGGAACTACCAAATATGTTCAGTGTAGCTCTGCAACAAATCATTTCAAAGTGTAGGGTCCACTTTATTATGAAGTGCCTTAGTATTATCTAAGTAAAGCAGGTCAAAAGTGGCTCACGTTATTTGGTTCTGAACCACTATGCTCTCTCTTCTTAAAGTTACTGACTTTTCTTTATTTTTAATACATTTTTTGTATAAAGCATGGGTTACTTTTTTGGAACATAAGTTCTGAGTTAAAAACATACAAAAGCTACTATGAACATATCTTTCTTATTTAATTGTTTAGCATAGATACCACCCTAGATCATATACATGTAACCAGAGATGGAAAATAACTAGAGTCTCCAGTTTAGTTCTTGACTTTTTGTCATACCACCTTGTCTTTAAATGGTCAAGGAACACTTGTAGTGGTGATAAATCAGCATACATACAGGATTCATTTGTTTGGCAGATCAAAAATACTGAACCACCACCAGCACCAATGTCATTTTATGATGTAATTCATTTACCTTGAAGATATCTTAATAAATCTATTGCATCTTAGACATCTTACAACATTTCTTTTGTCTACGATCTGTCTATAAGGACATGAGCATGTAAACTCCAAGTGCATGATTCCTGGGGCCTTTGGCATCAGAATGGAGGACTGGGCAGCATAACACACTGACTGTATGTGTGAAGGCAGACCCTGGAGTGTGATTCCAGATCTATTTTTTTAAAGGTTTTATTTGTTTATATTTAGAGACAGGAGAATGGAGGGAGGAGAGAAATGTCAATGTGCGGTTGACCCTATGGGAGACCTGGCCCACAACTTAAGTATGTGCCTTGACTGGAAATTGAATCAGTGACATTTTGGTTTGCATGAAAGCACCCAATCTACTGAGCCACACCAGCCAGGGCTGATTCCAGATCTATTTCTATCACTTCTTGCTATGTGACCTGGGCAAGCTACTTAACTGTTTTTTTTGCTTCATAAAGTGGGTATGAAGAATAAAGTGGTTAATGTTAGCAAAGTACTTAGAATAATGCCTGGTACATAACACACATTATTAAAGTTTTTGTAAAATAAGTAGGATTATTGTCTTAGTAAAATAACACTATTTTTAAAAATGGAAGTACATGATTTGCCAATTATACCTCAGACAAGGGTTTGATCTCCAAAGTAAATAAAGAACTCACATGACTCCACACCAGGAAAACAAGCAATCCAATTCAAAAAATAAACAAAGGACCTGAACATACACTTCTCCAAGGAGAACATACAAAGGGCCCATAGACACATGAATAAATGCTCAACATCACTAGTCACCACAGCGATGGAAATTAAAACAACAATGAGATATCACTTCTCACCAGTCAGAATGGCCATCATAAACAAAGCAACAAACAAGAGCTGGCGAGGTTGTGGAGAAAAGGGAACCCTAGTATACTGTTGGTGGGAATGCAGACTGGAGCAGCCACTGTGGAAAAGAGTATGACATTTCCTTTAAAAAAAACTAAAAATGTAATGGTCTTTTGTTCCACTGATTCCACTGCTGGGATTATAACTTAAGAATCCTGAAACACCAATTCAAAAGAACCTATGCACCCCAATGTTCATAGCAGAGTTATTTACAATAGCCAAGTGCTAGAAACAGCCTAAGTGCCTATCAGTAAATGAGTGGATCAGAAAAACTATGTCACATTTACACAATGTAATGCTACACAGCAGAAAGAAAAAAAGATCTCCTACTCTTTGCAGCAGCATGGATGGCACTGGAGAACATTATGCTAAGTGAAATAAGCCAGATGGTGAAAGACAAATACCATGTGGTCTCACCTATAAGGAACCTAATCAAGAAAACAAAGAAGTGAGCAAAATAGAACAAGAGACATGGAAATAAAGAACAAACTGACAGTAACCGGAGGGGTAATGGGGGAAAGAAGGGGAAGAGGAAAGACAAGGAACATGAGTAGGGGACTCATGGGCATAGTCACTCCACAACAGAGTGAGGATGGACTGTGAGGGGAAGTGGTAGGTGCAGGGGAGAGCAATGGGGAAATGGAGACAACCATAATTGAACAACAGTAAAAAAATAACAATGAAAGTATAAGAAACAACACAAATGTGACTATGTAGCAATACTATTTGGTACTTTGGAGGAGATTAAGTATAGGTTTTTAATGGATCTATAAGAGTTTTTGTGCATAATAGTGAATCACTCTGCTTCTACAGTTGATAAGCTTCAAGAGTGCATTTTCATCCCCAAATGTGCATCACACTACAGTTAGTCCATGTTTCACCTTTTCTGCACTGGGCTCCTGTGAGCTATTCTATTTGGGACCTTCCCAGATGATTCATTAAGTTGCATTGAACATGTCTGCTTGTGTCATGAGCAAGGCAAGGCATACCAAACACAAAACACCTGTGCTCCTAAGTTAATTTAATTTCATTAGCCAGTTCAAGGTTTTGCTTATTATTTATAATATCCTAAATGTGTTGAGACCTAATTATTTCTGAAAGTACTTCATCCGGGACTCCATGTCATGTCAGTTGCAGCTGGCTGCAGTCTTATCTATTTTTAGACTGGAATTTGAAGCAGGACTTTCTTTGGGGAGAGCCCTCACCCTCTGAATGTGCTCATCTCAGTAATCTATCAAAGTACAACTAAAGAGAGTTTAGGTGATGATTTATGATGCCCTCAATCTTCTCAAAATTTGATTAATTTTAGGTATGTTTTTCTAGGACAGAAAACAATAGTGTATTTAATATCACTTAATATCATTAAGGTGCAATTAATATATGTACCCTAATAATTTATTTTTGAAGAAATGTTGCAATAGTAAAACATTAATAATCAAAAGAGTGTTTGTTTGTAAGTCAAAGGACGTATCTACTAAGATATTTTCTTTTTTAAGATTTTATTTATTTCTTTTCAGAGAGAGGGAGAGGAACAGAGAGAGAGAGAGAAACATCAATGTGTGGTTGCCTCTTGTGTACCCCCCACTGGGAACCTAGCCCACAACCCAAGCATGTGCCCCGACCAGGAATCCAACCGGTGACCCTCTGGTTCATAGGCATGCACTCAATCCACTGAGCTACACCAGCCAGGGCTACTCATATATATTTTAATAATTTAAAGCATGTTATCTACAATTTTCCCAGTATCTACTACCTAAGGCAATGTTTTAAAAACATGTTCAAAGGACAACAGAAACATTCATAAGCCTTTTAGGAATGCTGGTACCTGGCCCAGTGCAGACCAATTGACTCAGAACCTCTAGAGCATAGGCCTGGAAATTAGAATTTTAGCAAATAATATATATGATTTTGATGCATGAGACTCTCTGATTTTCCAGTATGAAAATGTCAATCTTTCCAGCTTCCTTAGTTTGTCAGCTATTTAGGCACCTTCTGGCCAGGCAGGGTGAGACTGGCAGTTAGGACAGGCTGCTTCCATCCACTTGCATGTATTAATTTATCATCCCTACTACCAGCCAGTCACACTGTTGGTCTCTTTGCTAGGATCTGAGAATACTGTGGGGAGCAAGTGAAGGAAAAGATTTTCCTTAGGGTTTGATTGAAACACCCAAATGGTTGCCAGAGGAACTGATAATGCAGGAACTCTTTCTTGGCAGCCAGCAGAGCCTGCCCCAGAGAGTAACACTGTTCTAGATTCAATACCAGAACTCAGAATACCTCTTTCTTTTCATTTTACTCCTTTGCTTATTCAGATGATTGAGTATATCTTGTTATACCTATGCCTTCGTAAACTCTGGTGACCTGAACTACTGACATTCTACCAGTTCCACTATCTATCTGGTTAATAAGCAATGCCTTATTTCTGACAAATCTTCCTGTGTTCTCTGCTGGTTTCATTTTCTTTCACTATCCACTCTCAGCAACTTTTTCTTGAAGTGTTGTTCTCAACTTCTTACTTCCTCTCTATTCCCTGTCAAGGAGAATCAATCTGTTTCTATAGCTTCAACTAGCAACTCCATATTGATCATACTCAAATATGTATTTCAGCTCTAAGAAAAAAATCAAGATCCACTTTTCACTGCTATCAACATTTTCACTTCAATGTCCAATATAACCTCAAGTTCTACAAATTTGCAATAGAACACATTTCTTTACTTTTGAAATAATAATCTGGTTACAAATTTGGCCTCTTCTGTCAAAGGTCCATTCTTCTTGTTCCACAGTTTAGGAGTATTAATCAACTTGATTTCTTTAGTCTCAAATTAATTATTGAATTGATTTACTACTATATGTAACAACTCCATAGAAATTGCAGGAATTTCTGTTGTAGAAAGACAAAAAATTACTTAATTCTAAAGGACATAATACAATATAGTGATTATAAGCAGGACTTTAAAACAAGAAACTTTGGTTTGAATTCTGCAACATTTTATATTGTAAAAACACAGGTTACTTAATATTACTTAAATTTTCTAAGTCTCTTTTTAACCAATAAAAATTTATTTACTCTTTCAACAAATAGTATGGGACATGTTATAAATTTCTTAAGTGTGCTATAATCTTGATATATTATATTGATAACATCTCTTCACTTGTTGGAAAAGTTTATGAGTGTTTATCATGATGAAAAAATGAGGTAATGTGTTTGCAACACTTGGCACAAAATAAATGGCCTGAAAATATTAATTAGATTTGTTTTCCCCCCCAGAGTTTTTTTTTTTACCTTTTTTAAATTGTTGTTCAAGTCTGTTTTCTAACCCTTGGCTAACATCTCAAGGGGCATTGAGGTTTTTTTCTTTTATTTTCATTAAAGTAGCCATGTATACTTACTCCACCTCACTAGTTTTACTCCATCAAGATGAACAATAGAGTATAGTTGCCTCAAATTCTCTGATTCTTACTTTTGTCAAAAAAGGTTTATCAACTCCATTTTCCCCTGGAGATCTATTTCATTTATTTATTTTGCTTTTTAAAAAATTTTGTGATATATTATTTTATATAAATAATTTTTATTTTTAATTACAGTTGACATACCATACTATATGAGTTTCAGGTGTATACCCCTAGTGAGTAGACACTATATAATTTACTAAACAATCATCCCAATAAATTTTGTACCCATCTGACACTATACATAGTTATCAGAATATTATTGACTATATTCCCTATGCTATAACTTACAAACAATTTATACTTCTTAATCCCTTCATCTTTTTCACCCATCCTTTCCAACCCCATTCCCATCTGGCAATATATATATATATGTTTCTGTTCTTCTTCATTTATTTTGTTTTTTTAGATTTAATTGATGATAGATATATATTTATTGCCACTTTATTGTTTGTATTTTTATCCTTCTTCTTTTTCTTTTTAAAGAAGGGCCTTTAACATTTCATGTAAAACTAGTTTTGTGGTAATGAACTCCTTTTTCTTTGTCTTGCCTTGGAAGCTCTTTACCTGTCTGTCAATTTTAAATGATAGCTTTACTGGGTAGAGTAATATTGGTTATAGGTCCTAGCTTTTCATGACCTTGAATATTTTTTGCCAATACTTTTTGGCCTGCAAAATTTCTTAAGAAAACAGCTGATGGCTTTGTGGAAGCCTCTTTCTTGGTAACTAATTACTTTTGAGGATTTTAAGATTCTCTCTTTTTCTTTGACCTTTTGCATTTTAATGTGATGTGTATTGGCATAAGCTTTTTTGGGTTCATCTTTTTTGGGACTCTCTGTGCTTTCTGAATTTGTATGTTTATTTTCTTCACCAGGTCAAGGATGTTTTTCCTTCCTTCCTTCCTTCCTTCCTTCCTTCCTTCCTTCCTTCCTTCCTTCCTTCCTTCCTTCCTTCCTTCCCTCCCTCCCTCCCTCCTTTCATCTGTCTTTCTGTCTTTTCTTTTCTTTTTTTGTGGTATGGAATTTTTGTTATTGTTTTAATTTAAAATATTTTACTGTTATTCTACCACAGTTGTCCAAATTTTTCCCACTTTTCCCTTCTCTTCCCAGCACCCCCCTACTCCTACAGTCATTTCCAACCCTAGTCAAAGGAACACATATGAATGACCCATGGGTGAGGATTGCCTTGGACTCCAGAAGCCTTTTGTTTTATTCAGACATAATTTTTACTAGTTTTTACAGTCAGAAGTTATGAAGATTTCTCTTCCTGGCCCTAGAAACCTGAGGTGTGGGGGCCTGGGGTTGTACTGGGAGCCATCATTCCTAGGGGAATCTCTGCAGCTGAGATATTTCTATTGTGTTCCCCATACAGGGGTGAGGAATGAGCACCTTCCATGTCTGTGTCCTTCTTACCAGTCCCCTTTAAATTTCTTATTTTAGGACTTCTATTTCAGCCAGTTCTGAATGGTGGTTCTCTAGTTTAGCTGTAATTTTGATGTGGTTTTGGACAGATGCAAGTACCACATTTACCAATGCCGCCATCTTGACTGAGAGTCTTCTGTTTTATTTTCATCTAACTTTCTCCTGAAGATCCATTAAAACTCTTAATCAGTGGAGCGATATGATATACAATATAGTTTTCTTTTGTGATCATTTTTCCCCCAATATGAGGGGTGAGAGGAGCAAGTAACAATAGCTACGAGGCTCCCTTCCTTGCTAACTTGTTTGCTAGTGATGCTATCATCAGTAGTCAGTATAAGAGGAAGAAAAGGGGAAGAGGAAATGAATGTACAATAATTTGGAAATGCTAACTTTGAAATTCTTGTGAATCATTTAGGTGAAGAGTTTAGTGGATATAGATAAACATTTGAAGTTTGGGGAAAGTTCTGGGCTGGAAATAAACCTTTGGATATATTAGCTTGGAGTTGGTATTTAAAATTCTCATAGTAGATTGGTTAATTTATTTAAAAAATTATATATTATGTACTTCTTACATACTAAGCATTATGCTTATAGCTAAGAATGAAAAATTAAATAAAACATATGTTACCTCTGCCCTACAGGAACTAATACTCTAACAAGAAACAAAAAAATCAAGTAAATAAATATAAATTAGCACATAGAATAAATCTTGATTCCATTTAAACTGGATGAATTGATAGAAAACCTCTATAGATGAGTGGGGTTGAGAGGACCTTTGTAGGTCACATGTGGCTTTGTGGACTACTAGAGAATTTGGATTTAAGGCAAAAAAATTATTGAAAAGTTATTATTTTTTAAGTCTTAGGTGAAATAATGAAACATGAAAAACAGACATATTGTTCCTGCTGTTATATTAAAAACAGATAGGCAAAGAACAAGAAAGTTCCCCTTAACATATTCCTGAGATCCAAAACTAAATTTCTTGTGGGTAACTTATGTAAAGTAACTAGCTTTGGGATAAATATACTTATATGGAAAGAAAGCAAAACCAAGGTAACAAATTCTTTTATGGGCAAGTGACTTAGGTGGTGTAAAAATCAAGGACTTTTGATCCCTATTTCAGGGACTATTCTCTAAAAAAATGCCATGATTCCTGTGCATTTCAATATTGTATGTCTATCTTTCCACATCCAGCAAAACCTTCCCTTTATCAGAGTACTTTGATAGAGTTTTTCAAAACAGTGATAAGTTTCTAAGGGAAATTCTTTCTGAACTCTGGTCCTTGTATAAAAGACTGTTGGCACAGATAGAACTTGAAATTCTGCAATGAAAAACTTTCAGCAAGATTTTTCAGAATATGATTTTCAAAATTTATAATCATGAATACTAATGACTTGCAAGTTGGGAGTATAATTAATTATATGAAATTGATGGATAGTGAATGACCATTAGTTAGGGCTCATCAGTTAGGCATGCAATTGACTGAGGTCCAAATCATCACCAATTTAAATTAAAAGCATTCATAGCAACAAAAACAATAACAATAATATTGTCTTCAAAGAACTCTACATATGCAAATATAATAATGACAGCAAATAAAAATCGAATGTTTTATATGGATTGCAACTTTAAATACTCTATGTAGATCATCCTGAAATGGGCACAGATATTATAATCTCCATTTTATAGTTTACAAATGAACAAACTGAAAAGCAGAAAGATCAAGTTTCAAGATCAAGATCAAGATCAAATTTGTCTAATTTACAAAGATTTATAAGACATAAATGTTGATTGTAGGTTAAGAACACAGAACACTATTTTTTTGTCTTCAAACACAGTTGCAACTGTATTTTTTGTACTAAATAATCTCTCATCTTAAAAAACAAATCCTGATATTCAAGGACACAAAATTATTATGTCCATACTGTCCACAATCTTAGATTGACTTCTTATCATTATATTATTGGCTTAGTTTATGATCAGTTGCATGAGTTGTTAAGTATGATAGCTGCTTAATTTGAGAATTCACAGGGGAAACAGCATTCTGATAAATTCTGGTAAGAAAAAAAATTAAATAAATATTATAATAAACTTTTTGCATTACAAAGATACAAGGATCCTGCTGTATTATAATGACTTAAATAGACACAGTACTCATGCATTAGAAATAATTTTATTTATAACTTTAAATAAGTACAGCATATGTATCAAAAAGCTATAGTAAAAGCCTAAAGGGAAAATATTACATTTTTTTGCCTTGTTACCTAAAATGTGAGATGATATACTTTAAATGTACTTTGTATACACATTTTGAACATGTTTTATTGTATTAATAAATATTTTTGAGATACAAGTTTCTTTTGTATTATCTGAAAAAAATAGCTTTTTATAATTTATTTAAACTATAGTTAATGTATCAATTCATGTTATTAAATAAAATAATTGCTAACATTTAATGAGTAACTTTATGAAATACATGTTGTTATTAAGTCATTATGTAATTAGTAAACTGAGAAATAGAAAGTCTAGGCAAACTTCCCAGATTTATACATTTAGCAAACGGATGAGTAAAATTTGAATCTAGGCTATTTTTTCCTGAGTCAGATATTTTATCTACATTAAGCTGGAATATACTATATATTTTATATGTATTTTATATATATTTACATATATACTTATATATAAAATACATATGTGTATACACACATAAATATATTCATTGTTAAGAACTCTGAAAACTTGCTTTGGGACAGCTAATATTTAAGTTATGCAAGGAAAATCCTGTTTTAAACAATAAGGACATATTTGCATGTAGTAATACTTTTATTTCATTCTAGAACATATATCATAGTCAAAGTATTTTCTTTTTCTACTTTGAAGAAATTCTAGTAAATTATAATAAATGAAAAATTCTGCAAGGCAGATACAATGTTCAGTTTTTATCGATCCAGAGGCTAATTTTATTAATAATGGTCAGTACATACATACCAATCTGTTTGTCAAAGTTAACTTTTGGGAATAAGATTGTATTGAGTAACAAATGTGAGGAAGACCTTTAGGTGATAATGTTTTTCTTTCATATCATTTACCTATTCATAATAACCATGTTGAATTTTGTAATTAAAATAAAAGGTAACATATTCTCTCAGGGCCTGAGGAGAATGCCACAGATGACCATTTTATTTATGGATGAGAAAATGGTTGCTTAGAAAGATTGGTAAAATAATCAGTATCACCTAACTCTAAGGTTCACTCTCTCCCCATTAAACTTAAAGAATTAAACCAAAAAAAGCAAGTGATCAAGACTTAGACATTCCAACATTGCCTCCATTAGCTGTGTAACTTGGGTCAGAACCTATTATTCCACCAGAATTCCTAGCATATGTTGTCAAAAAGCAGGGACTCTGTCATACTTCCCACTATCCTAACACAATGTCTGGCTTGTAGTTAAGATTCAGCATCACCAGCGACCTGGGTCGCTCGACCCTGGTGAACACCTAAGGTTCCTCTCCTCATACATAACAGGCATGAACAGATCAAAACATGGCTCAAGAACAACTCAGAGCCCCAGAGCCAATAAATCTAAGCAATGAAGAAATAGCCAAACTTTCAGATGCACAGTTCAAAAACCTGGTGATCAGGATGCTCACAGAACTGGTTGATTTTAGTCACAAATTAGAGGAACATATGAAGGCTAAACTAATCAAAATGAATGGAAATGCACAGGAAACCAATAGTAATAGAAAGGAAACTGGGACTCAGATCAGAGTAGTTGACCAGAAAGAGGAAAAAATGACCAAACAGAAAAGGATGAAGAAACAAGAATTCAAAAAATGAGGAGAGGTTTAGGAACCTTCAGGACATCTTTAAACTTTCCAACATCAGAATTATAGGGGTACCAGAAGGGGAAGAGGAAGAGCAACAAGTGAAAAACTTATTTGAACAAATAATAAAGGAGAATTTCCCCAATCTGGCAAAGGAAATAGACTTCCAGGAAATCCAGGAAGCTCAGAGAGTACCAAAGAAGTTGGACCCAAGAAGGAACACACCAAGGCACATCATAATTATCTTAGCCAAGATTAAAATGAAGGAGAGAATCCTAGAAGCAGCAAGAGATAAGGGGACAGTCATCTATCTACAAAGGAGTTCCCATCAGACTGTCAGCAGATTTCTCAAAGGAGACCTTACAGGCAAGAAAGGGCTGGAAAGAAGTATTCCAAGTCATTAAACCCAAAGACCTACATCCAAGATTGCTCTATCCAGCAAAGCTTTCATTTAGAATGGAAGGACAGATAAAGTGCTTCTCAGATAAGGTAAAATTCCAGGAGTTCATCATCACCAAGCCCTTATTATATGAAATGTTAAAGGGACTTACCTAAGAAAAAGAAGATAAAAAAGATGAACAGTGAAAGGACAGCAAACTCACAGTTATTAACAATCACACCTAGAACAAAAGCAAACTAAGAGGACAGCTAGATCAAGAGCAGAACCATAGAAAGAAGATCACATGGAGGGTTAGCAACAGGGGAGTGGGAGGAGGAGAAGGGGGAAGAAGGTACAGAAAACAAGTAGCATAGATGGTAGGTAGAAAATAGATAGGGGGAGGGCAAGAATAGTAGGGGAGACATAGAATCTAAAGAACTTGAGACACGTGGTCATAGACTAAAGGGGGGAACGGTGGGGGAGGGGTGTGCAGTGTGGAGGGGAATGAAGGGGGGAAATAGAACAATTGTAATGGCATAATCAATAAAAATATATTTAAAAAAAGAAAAAAAGGATTCAGTAGTTATTAATTTGAAAGAAAAAAACAAAATTTTTATTTATCTTCAAGGTAACATTTTTCTTTCATGAACATGTGTTTAGAGCTCTCTTACTTTCACTTCACATTCTTAGGTTAGAAATCACTCTTCCTTAAAAAGAAATTGGACTGTCAATAAGGTAGTATTTAAGACTCAAGAAAATAAATAATATTAATAAATATAAGCAGTGGCTCTCCTGTTCTCTTATAGCACCTTGGACTTGACTTATGAATTTCATATGGGAGTCAGTTGTCTTAGAGTATTATTTTTTTCTGTATTTTTCTCCTTTCCCATCCCTTCTTTAGCTCTACAATATCTCCATTACCCATCTATGTCTCAATATGAGAATAAAAATTTTAATAAAGGAATGAGAATTACCATGAAGCATAAACTATTCTAGTTTATTTTCCCAGAACTGCAAGTATCTTGGTTTTAAGGCATATGGCATATTAATTCTCTCAGTGTGACTTAACATCAGAACAATGTTGCATTCTTAAATAATTGCATATAGAAGGAAGATGAATTTAAATAAATAGGAAAAACAACAGTTTTTTAAATAATTATCTTTAAGAAATACTTTAGTGGTAATATCAATTCTTACCCTAAAACTAAATTTAAAACCTAGCAGTTTCATACACTGTGTAAGAAAAATAGACAAAAAACTGTACTTGAAAAATAACTAAATAAAATTTAAAAAAATTTAAAAAAGAAAATTTAAATTATACTATTTTAAAGCTGTCTAAGAATCCTAATTTTTCTATAATTATCTTTCTTTTTTAACATCCATTATCTTTGTATGCATAGGATTTATACTTAAAGAACCAAGCTATAGCCATAAAAATAGAAATGAATATTTAGTAACTATTGCCATTATACTAAAAATACATTTGGATCTATAAGATTTCATAATTTCAGGACATTTGGTCTTTCCCAATACCAAATGTCTTAAATTCCTACAATTGAGCAAGAGAATGGTTTTGCTCTGCTTTTCTAATTAAAGTGAGAAAGTTAATAGCCTTGAACATCTCTGCAAAATTAGTAAATGTATACCCTGTCCTGACATTTCCTCCAGCATTGACTTGGAAACACTAAATGTATTTCATTTTGCATAACCAGAAGATAAAAATCTACTTAGTAATTGTTTTCCATTGATATTCCCTTAGTGAGTTTGCTGTTATAGCATAAGAATTGGCATCTATAACTCACAGCCAATCAAATTACTTTGTCAACTGAAGTTCTTTATTTTTATTAGTATAACCTTGCAAAATGATTGTGTAGTTTGTACAGCCTACTCATTTGTCTCTTATTTCAAAATTGATTAAAGCAATAATAACAGTTTTGCCTATAGAATCAAAATGGAGAAATTTATTGAGCAATTCCATTTAAAATACTTTTCTGAGAAAAGTTATTTTGACACATTATGACCAAGAAACTAAGAAATCAAATTTTTATTAAATATTTTAATGGACACAGTCTAAATACAAGGATTCAGGTCTGCTAAATAGGAGATCCACTGAGATTTGTGATGAACTTGGGAACTTCTGACTTCACATGGGTGTTGAAACTATGAATAACGGCCTTGCTATTGATTACATGCCAGGAGGAAAAAAGTCAGAGTTGTGCATCTGAGGAAATGAGAAGAAGCAGTGGCATAGGTCAAACTGTGGATAAATTAAATATCAGTTCAGTAGTAACATGCTCTTCCTTCCCAATGTTTGAACTGCAGGACACACATAAAGAATACTGAAATTAGACAAATTTACACTGCATCCATCTCTTGCTACTTTTAATAAATTATATTTAACCTATAGATAAAACCAGGCTAAAGGAACACAAAGGTCATTCACTCTTATGTACAAGATAAATTATAAAAAGCCATGCTAGAACGGTATGTAAAATTTGAGAAAGGATAATTCCATAAAGTTTGCTTTGATAGTCTGGTTCTTGTTGGTGCATAGTAGTTGGAATTCTTTTTTTCTTTCTATGATAATCAAATAAGTTAGGTCCCAAAAGATGAGATTGTAAAAATTACTCTGTTTAATAAATAAACACAAAATATACAAAATATAAACTTCTGGGGTGAAAATTGGTAGACTTCTGTCCTAAGAATTTTATGCACACCATTGACTATAAGATCCACATTTAGCTGGTGACTCTTTATCTAAATCTTCAACCTTGACATTTATTTTGAGATTAGACAAAACTCCCTCAAATCAGTTTGAAGAAAGTGCATTTCTTTCCATCTTCTCTTTTTCTTTTCTTTCTTTCTGATACCAATATCACCACAGATTTGTCTAAGCCAGGATAATCAATTATTGCACTATTATCTGCCCAATATCCTCTGTAACCACTGGGGGAAAAAGGCTTATTTAGGTTAAATGTCTAACTTCTTTTCCTCTTAATTGCCATTGTTGTACTCTGTTCTCACTGTGTCTGTAATGAAGAATTGCAGTCATCTTCAAACCCATGTTCCATTCATGAAAAACAATATTTTAGAAAGATAACCCTTTGTTCAGGGTGGAAAGAAGAGGAAACTTGAGTCACTAAGTGAACCAACAGTAACTAGTTTCACCTCTCAGTTGAAATTCCTTTAGGTCAGTCACTGGAAAGGTGTGCTTTTTAATTTATTTCCATTGTTTATTTGTTTAATTTACTATGCTACTAAGAATATTTTTATGTCTTGTGATTCTAATGTAAGAATATTTAAAATAGAAAGTATTTCAGAATCTTATCATTGTTTACATCACGGTCTCTTGGAAGATATTTGGGTACATTTCCTGGCATAAGTGGACAGAGGACTGATAAAGATGTCTCAGCCTAACATACTAACACTAAGTATAGAGTTAAGCACTTTGAGTGATCTGTGCATATCACCACTCTACCATGCTGCTTTATATAGACTATTACAATCAATCCTCACAGTAACCTTATGATATAGGTACTATTATTACTCTCATTTTACAGATAAAGAAACTGATTTTCAGCCATAACCATTGTAGCTCTGTTGGTTGGGTGTTGTCATGCAAAGTAAAAAGTCACCAGTTTGATTACTGGTCAAGGCACATGTCTGGGTTTCAGGGTCAGTCCCAGGTCAGGGAATATGCAAGAGGCAACTAATTGATGTTCCTGTCTAACATCAATCTTTCTCTTGCACTCATTCTCTCTTTCTTTCCCTCTTTCTAAAAAATAAATAAATAAAATATTTTTAAAAAGAGAAATTGATTTTCTGAGAGGAGAATTAAATTAGCCAAGGTCTACTAATGGTAAATTTTAGAGACTAGATTTTAATTCAGTCTTATTCCATAGATAACTTCTGTAGTAGACACAAACTCTGGAATCACTTGCCCAAGTTCTTATCCCTCAGAATCTATAGGACTTGAGCTAATTTTATTAAGCAACCTGTGCATTGGCTTTCTCATCTGTAACATGAAGATAATAATAATATCTTCTTTATTTAGTTGGTATGGGTTTTAAATGAGTTAATATATACTTAGTATCAAGAATGAATCCAAGCACTTGGTGAAAGCTATATGCATGCTAAATATTTTTTTATTTTACTGCCTCCCCTGATCCATCCCATATTTATATGTGGGACATTGAGTAGAATTGGATACATTTAGCTGTTAGAATCTCTATTTACCTTAGTCAGGGGAGCAGACAGGGTGTATGGGTAAAGGGACAGGTCTTGTCATATCCCAGTGTAGGTTAACTGGTGCTCAAATTAAAAGTTTTTTAGAATTACTCTTTGTGGTACACCAACATATAGATTCCATTTGAGTTGTGTAAAGGATCCTCATGGCAGGAATGAGAGCCCAAAAGTAGAAAAACTGCTCTTAAGATTTGACACCAATACTAATTATCGGTGTCTCTGGCTGGTCATGTTTAGTTCCCCAAGTGCACATAGGTAGAGGAGAGGTTTTGACCTCATGACCAGTACTTGCTGCATGTAATCACATGTTTTAAAGTCAAATTATAATAGGGGGAAGAGGGTATAAGGAAACCAAATGGTAGTGGAAAAAATACAACACATATTACATTTACAAAATAAAAAAAGAAAAAATGTTATCCAAAAGCCACAGAAAAAGAAAATTGACAAATTCATTAAGAGTTTTCTCTAGTACAATAGAAAATGTGTTCACTGAAGCATAAACTTCATGTTATTTCTGGTTTGGGCATATGAATGTTTTTGTCCTTTGTGTCCAAATTCCAATCATACTAGTTTTTGAAAGGAAATATTACATAAAACAGACACTGTTATTTTAGATGACAATAAAGATAGATCTTAGTTAAACAAATTGTTTAACATAGTTAAAGGAAGTAAAAATGAACCTAATTAATGATTTTTAATTATTCTTTTTAATGGTCTTTAACTGTGACAGTTGGGGAAGACTCAATAAAACAATGAAAATTAATCAAATTACCTCTGCTCATTAATTTTTGAAGTGTTTAATATAGCCATAAACTTTAGTACAAACAAAATGCTTCATTATAGGACTGTATTATTTTAAATTAGTGATAAAACTTTGAGAGTGAAAAGAATTTCAATCTGAGAACCAGAAGACCTAAATTTTCTTTTTTTATTAACATGCATGTCACTTAATCTCTCCTGAAGTCATTTTCCTCATCAGGAAATGGAGATTCTGTCTGCATAGCCCTTCCGCTGATTCACTCATTAATTCTCCAAATTTTTGCTTAAGTGTAACTTTACTAATTTTAATCTTATTGTTTTAACTTCTAATTTTATCTTTAATTTCTTTGAGGTATTTAACATCACTTCAATTTAATTATCTAATTATGTGTTTACTATTTATTCTACTAATGGATTGTAAACTCCATATTAAGGTAAGAACTATCTCTATTCTATACTATTGTTGCACATAGGAAGTGCTCAATTAATATAAGGGTTATGATCAAGGGTGGTAACGCAAATGTCTTCTATTTGAATGTAAGACACCATAAAGAGTTTAGAAACTAGGTAAAGTAGAGACTTCCATATATAAAATTATTTCAATTTAAAAAATCTGTTTGTGCCAAACAAAACCCTTATAGGGCCACACTTTTGTGTTTTGCGACTTCTAAGAGTGAGTTATTCAAACTCCCCAGTGACATTAAAACAAAAATGAAACAAAGCACAAAACAAAAACATGAAAAATAAAAAAATAACGAAGAACAAATCAAAACCAAAACAAACAAATAACAACAACAAAAAAACACAGAAGAAACTTGTGAGGTCTGAGATCCGTTCCGTTAGACAAATTGATTACATTTTCTAAATTATATTTCTTATTGTGTTCTGTTGCATAATCATCTCTCTTTTCAATAATCACAATTGCTCCTCCATGGAACAATTCTGGATAAACTCAGTCTAATACTACTATCTTGAAGTATTCTTACATTCCTGTCAGTTACTGTACATAAATGATCCTTAAGTTAAATAAGGTGAAATAAATTTGTTGAGGAAAAACATTGTTAATAATTATGAATTCCAAAAAGAAAAGGAAAAATTACCACCTCCTTATAAAATAACCCACTTTTAATTGCCCATATATCTTCAAACTAAAGATATTTTTAACTATAATAATATTTAGATAAAACATTTCTTTTTATCATGCTTAATTAAAATGACTATAGAAGTAGAAATTGCATTGAATTACAATACATGGTTTAATTTTTTCACAACCTTGACCCAATCATGAAGAACTAAATGTGTCATTACCTTTCCATGCTTATTAGGAAAGGAATTCACCCAGTATTAATCTTATCATTGAGAAAAATATATAGCTTAATCTTATGGTATATTTAGTTTTTCTCATAATTCATGTTACCATAAACATAATTATCATTAATAAAAATTCTGATACTTACAAAAAGATGTAAAAAAATTCTGGAAGAGAGGCAAGATGGTGGAGGAATGCATGGAAGCCAGATAACCTTTTCCCTAGACCAATCTGGAATTACAACTAGATTGTGGAGAAAACACCCAGAACAAACAACTGAATAATAGCAAGAGAAAATCCTTATAACCTCGAACAAACAGAAGAATCAGCTTCAGTACAACCTGACTGGTAAGGAGTGTGGTGAAGACTCAGAGGGCTGGCTGGGCACCCATAGGCAGCAGTGCTGGAGGGATAATTAAGCAGATGGTTGGATCCCCCTGAGAAGAATGTGGTCTAAGCCCTAAGCTGGGATCCACGGCCTAGAATAGCAGAGTCCCCAAAAGTACACAGATAACAACAGGTGGCAAAAAGCAACAGGGTTGCTCGCCACAAAAGACGAACAGCTGGAGATGCAAAGAGGTGTTTAAAGGGCCAATGCATAAATTTCCATTTGCAGCCACTTACCCGGGGCTCTGGAAAAGGTGTGAGAAAAGTAGGGTAGGGACACCAGAGGAGAGACTAGGGACAGAATCTTTGGGGAGAGAACTGAGAGAGTAGCCCTGGGATCCCAGTGCTGAGTCATCACCCATATGTCAGGAGCCATCCTGCTCAGGCAGACCACTCCCATCCAATCAGCAGCAACCTGAGGGGAAACAATAGCCCTGAGCCCAGGAAGGATTCTGCCTGGCCCTATGGGGCTTAAACCTGACTGCTAAGTGCAGAGTAACTAGACTAACAACTGGAGAAGACAGCCACAGACAGTAGATCCCTGGCCCTCTCCCAGCAGCCTGCCTAAGGTCAGGCAGGATCAGCATCTCACATCACCAGAGATGGATCCGGAAAGGAAAAACGAGTAAATACTAGAGGCTACCAAGATGAAATCCAATGTGGTCTTCTCCATGATTTGTGATGTTTTCTTTCCTGCATAGTTTTTTAACATTAATTTCTTGTCCATCAAGTTTGTGCATATTAAATCACTAGAATTTATACCATAGTTTATTTCTCTCCTTTCTTATAATAGTCTTAATCTCTTTACACCCTTATTAATACTGGTTCATTTACTGTTGATCATGGGATTGTTGGGGAAAGATATTTTTACACATGTGGGTTTGTTTCCTGGGCTTTGTGTTTTTATTCTGGCAGCACCTGCACAATAGCACATAAGATGTGGTGGGTGAAGTGACCCTCAGTAAATCAGCTGGAGGGAAGGACTCACCAAAGAATAATCCAACAATAACCAAAACCCAAGTACATCCAGAGAACCAACTAAAACAGCGTAAAGGGCATCCCGAGAACATCAAGTGCAGAAGGTCAAGGAGACTGCATCACTGAATCTCACAGGTCTCCTACCATAGAAGTTCACAACACAAATTCAGGGAGTCCAAACAGGTTAATTTAATAACCAGAGACAAACAAGAAGAGTCTCACAAACAATGGGAAGACAAAGAAACAAACCCCAAATGAAAGGAAAGAAGGAATCCTCAGAAATAATGCTAAATAAAATACAGGCAAGTCAACTATCAGATTGAGTTAAAAAAAAGGTTATCAGGAACTCACTGAGAATTACCAAAAATTATAGGGAACTATGAGGATCTTACTGCAAACTGTATCAACATCAAAAAGGACATAGAAACTACCAAAAAGGGCCAAGAGGAAATGAAGAATACAATTTCATATTTAGGTGCACCTATGTTGTATGCGTAAATGCTTAACTAGGGTTGTATTCACCTGATGCACTGTTCCCTTTATCAATATGTAGTGTCTTTCTTTGTCTCTTACTATAGCCTTGATTTTAAAGTCTATTTTGTTGGATATGAGTATTGATACCCCAGTTTTTCTTTCCACTTTCATGAAATATCTTTTTTCATTGCTTTACTTTTAGTCTTTGTGTATCTTTTGACCTTAAGTGTGTCTCTTGGAGGCAGAATACATATGGATCTTGTGTTCTTATCTATTGAGCTATCTTGTCTTTTAGCTGGAGCATTTAAAACATTTACAGTGAAGGTAATTGTGATTATTGATAGATACATATTTAGTGCATTTTATTCTTGGCTATTTTCATCTCTTTTTATTTTTCTCATTCTCTTTTTCTTAAAACAAGCCATTTAACATTTGTGGAAGTATTGGTTGGGTGCTAACAAACTCCATAGCTTTTATTGTCTGGGAAGTTCCTTATTTTGCCTTTATTTTTAAATGATAGCCTTATTGGGTAAAGTAGTTTGGGTTGTAGGTCCTTCTTTTTAATCAATTTTAATATTTTTCTTACTACTCTCTTATGGCCTGAAAGGTTCCTGTTGAGAAATCAGATGACACTAAGTGTTGCTCTGTTGAATGTAACTACCTGCTTTTATCTTGCTGCCTTTAACACTTGCCATTTTAATTATGATGTGTCTTAGTGTAGGCCTCTTTGGTCCCACATTTTTTGGAACTCTCTGAGTTTCCTGGTATTGTGGTCTTTTTCCATTCAACAGCACAGGGAAGGCTTTGGTCATTATTTTTTCTAATAGGCTCTTGATTCCCTACTTGCTCTCTCCTCCTTCTAGTATTCCCCTGATGAGGATGTTGTTATTATGCTTCATATTTTCCCAAAGATTTCTTAAATCTCCTATTTATTTATTTATTTATTTATTTATTTATTTATTTATTGCTGCTCTGCTTAGGAGTTTTTTTTTTTTTTTACTTTGTCTTCTAAATCACTGATGCCATCCTCTGCTTTATCTAACCTACTGATTATTCCTTCCAGTGCATTGTATATTTCAGGTATTTCATTCTTTATTTATGACTGGTCCTTTTTTATGGTTTCTATGCCTTTTTATTACTCTAAACTATCTGATAAGTTGCTTGCCTCCATTTCATCTAGTTCTTCTGAAGAATCCTTTTGTTATTTCATTTGAAGTCTGTTTCTTTGTCTTCCCACTTTGACTGTTTCTTTGTATTTGTTTCCATGTGTTAGATAGTTCTGAAAAGACTGTTGTTCAGACCTTCGTCAGGCACTGCTTGTATCTGGCCATGGTCATCCTGTTTGGAGCTATCTACTATCCATAGCATTTGGCTTCCTCTGCTGCACCAGTCACTTTGTGATAAAGTAGTTTCTTCTGTCTGTCCCTGGTTACATGACTCCAGCTAGTGTTGTGTTGGTTATTTAGGATGATTTCTGTACAGTTTAATGATAATTCCTGACTGGCCCTGGGAGGAGGTTAGTGTAGCTTCCACTGACTCTCCCACCATCTTGGGCCTTTAAATTATTTAATAAGATATTCTCAACACTGCTATAGTTTGTGATTTTCCCATTAAAAACCTTACTTTCATTTCTGTTGATATAATTAATATCAAGATAATTTAATTAAAGTGTAAATAACTATCCATATTAATCTGTTGATCTTCTAGATGATTTTAGTAGTTTAAAAGAGAATTTGTTATAACCTCAATAAATTTTTTAATTAAAATACAAATATTTTATAGGATATATACTTACAGAGTGAAGCCATCCTTGAAATTTATAACCCATATAACATGTCTGAGCTAATTTACTGACAACTATGTTCATGACATGGAGCTAAATATTACACTTTAATGGCTAGATTAAATTGCTTTCCCTTTCAATTTGATTTCTTATTCTCAGCATTAGAGCTAGAATATTCACTCACCTATCTTCAAATCGTTCCTTGTATAATTTTTTGTTTATTTTTCACTTCTATATGATATTTTTTGGTTTTTCTCAAAGTGACAATGTCTGCTCACTGTTATACCTAATACAATAGCTGAAATATAATTGGCAGAGTGAATGGAGAGTATATGATGAAAGAGTATTACAGCTAACACAGTTTTGTAGAAAATATCCTTTCTTTGTTCAATTACATTTCACTTTGGTATGGACAAACAAATATGCAGTTTGGGGGTTTGCGCAGCGAATGAGACAAAATTGAAGTCAACTGATAATCACATCCTATGAGGTCTTCAGAAGAAATAAGCATCTAAAAATAAATAAATAACAAACAGAAGCATCAATAATACAGATTGATTCTTAACATTTTAGTGACTAATGTTGGCTGCTTTGATGCAAACAAAATAGTTTTGGGAAACTATGGAGATAAACAGTAAAATGGCATGTTAATAATTTATTATTTTAATTCAGACATGGCATGTGGTAACCTTTGACATCCTCTGATAGAATACCTTTATTCCTTTTGGTGACTCAATTTCTCGCTGCTCCATTTTCTCCTCTTGTTAGTGCCAACTCACCTATTTCCATACACAAACTAACTAGACGATGTCTGCTACTACATTTCCAATGTCGCAGAATCCTAGGTGGTATTATTGCAATTCTTTTTTCTACCTCAGACATTGTGTAAAGCATTAGTTGTAAAGTATTGTTGAGGTGACAGGTCTGGAGTTGCTGCTGACACTGTAGAAAAAGACTTCCCAAAAGGTTAAAACCTACATTTTATCAAAGAAAACAGCAATGAAAGATTTGAACTATTGTGCCTTGAATTATATGGCTGGCTGAGATACTCTACTGAATCACTTAATCCTTTTAATACCCACCTATTTTAGCTTTTATATAAGCATCTGCTCATACAAAGCCTGCATCACCCTCCAAATCCAGGCACTGTTAGAATTGCTTGTAAGACTGATGGACTGTGCTGTGAGCTGTGAAAAGATTCAGAAAATGAGGGAATCAGTATCACTGGAGCCCAGGAGGTGAAAGCACTTAGTTCCCAGACTCAGCCTTCTTGCTTCTAACTTATTGGATTTCTTCTAATACCACACTGTTTCTAACACCTAAGAACAAAATGGTGTCAGGAAAGCAGATATGTTGATGTAATTATTTTTGTAAAGCTGCTAGGCCTATCGATTGAGACTATCATAGGAAAAATACTATAGTGGCTGTTATGCCACATGACTTTGAAATCAATTACAGTTGACTTCATGTCTCATGTGACTAATCTAATGGAAAAGAGATTGATCTGTTTAGTGCAAGGTAAGTACTTACTATTAAGATTTCATTTTGTTATGCCCTGAATAGGATAAATGGGGAAGAAGAGAGGCACATCATTCTAGTATTGCTTTGCCTCTCAAACTTGGCCAGCAAAGAAATATTCCAACAACTTCCTCTCACCCTCATTCACATCACAGAGAAAGGTAAATGAGAAACTGAGAGAAGCAAAGAGGATTGACTTAGTGAAACAAGAACTCTTTCTACTTAATAGAAGAAGGAAAAATAACCTAAAAAAACAATGCAACAAATAGCCATTAAAGCAAATCCAAGTTATTTTTATTCATTAAAAATAATACAGATCTAATTTTGAACACTATATTCAACAACAACAACAACACGCACACCATACAAAAATCCCATGACCAATATATCTTGCTAGAATCCAAAGGATTATTATAAGGAATTAATCAAGTTAAAAAGAGATGATTAAATGCCCAGTACTTCATGCTTCTCTCTACATAGATTTTTACAAGTTTAAATCTAGAACTATGAAAATAAATATTAGCAAGTAAAGTTTGCATCTCATGACTAAGTGAATAAAAATTCTATGGACAATCTCTTTTAGAAGCAAAAGGTGGGATCTCAGTGTAAAAAATGTACCTGCAGTACATAATTTACACCTTTACCCACAAAAGTGAATGCCATCTAAAATTTAGAAATGCCATATCCTTTTTGTAACTATAACCTAATTTTTTCTTGTTATATTTTAGTGATTAATTATTATTAGCCTTTCATTTTCATGGCCCTATCAATGCTTCCTGTCATACTGTACAGCTTAAAATCTTCAGAACACTTAACGAGAACATGAGTGATACTTTTATCCTTTTTTGTTATCCCTGTATTTCACACTAACAAGTTTCCAGTAAGCAGAAATTTCAGTCTATATTACTTTATCTAGAGAACAGTAGCCTGCTGGAATTTTTAAACTTTTGTTCATAGAGAAACATATTTAGATATTTAAGCAAGAGAACTCTATGCAGAAGATTGAGGAATTTGCTGCCCATTGTATTTTCTTCTAACTCAGAGTAGTATTAACCCTTGATTAAAATAAGCCGAATAAAAATGTCAAATATAATGTTTGTGGGCATACCTGTCACTCACTTCTTCACGAATAAGCGAGGAAGACATTTAATACCAATTTATAAGACAGGGCATCACACTGCACAGTAAAATGAAAATCTTGCCACTTAGAAAGGATTGTATGCTGGATAATGCAGATACAATTTGGCTATTCATTGAGAATCCATTAGGCTTAAAAAGTCAAATAGCCACAGATGATTCATTCTGAAATAAAAGTAGACATTGCACTATGAAAAAAAATAGAAACATTAGTTGAAAGTGAGTAGTGGTAACCAGTTAACCCAAGATGAATATAGGTTTACCTGCAAATTAAATGTGACAGTGTCTGAGCCTTTTTTCTGGTGTTTCAGAAAAGATAAAAATGAAATAATCTTCTTTCAACTTAAGTGCTGCATACTCACAGAAACTTGGATAATAGATGTACTATTTATACTTATTATTCTCAATAAAGAAAATCTCAATCTAGACCACCATTTAAACATGAAAGTGATAAAGAATTTATTTTAAGTGCAAAGTTTTTTTTCAAATGTAAAGTTCTTTTTTTAAAAAAGCTATTTTAAATTAAAAAGCACTTTCATGTTCTAATGACAACACAAAAACTAAATAGAGCTGAAAAGGTTTGTGAATAATTTCTCTGAATGATGCAGCAGTGGGTACTGTTTTTGTATTTCAAAATGTTGACTACTGGTGAGCTTCACTCTTTTATTTTGAATCTCCAGCCTCACAGAAAGAACAAAGACATACTGCTCCCTCCTCCCTTCTGGTTGTTTGCATTTCCCAATTATCCTCCCTAAATTTGCACTTTATTAGTATTGCTTGAACTCATCCATTACAACTGAATACCTTTTTAATGCATGAAACATTTTTAGCATAAACAAAATTACATTTATTAAAAGATTTACCTGTCTACAGTAAAAGAAATGTAATGAAAACAATTTCTGTGTTTATATGTACGTGTGTGTGTGATAGAATGAGAGAGAGAGAGAAAATATGTCTTTTCATATCTGGGGAAAATTTCTGCAAATATGTTCACAATACTTATAGCTTTCTGAAACATTGGCCTGGACTGAAGAGTAGATGATTAAAGTCAGCTCAGGTTTCCTGTGAAAACAGAAATTATTGTAATGCCAGGACAGACCTTTCTGTCTTTGCAGCTTTACAACTTTTGTGATCAAAAAGAAGACTTACATTTTTTCTACACTTGAATTTTAAAGAACTCTAAAAATCATTATTCACTTATATTAGACTGTCAAAAATCCCTTTCAAATTGTCCAAGTAGATTCTGTACACATTGAGGGGATGAAGCCATGGATAAAATGTCTGGAAATATGCTTAGTCACTAGGATCTGGGACTTTGTCAGGCTTGTTATGGTGGTTTATCCATGGAAGTTCTTAAAGCAGAATAGGTAATATCCATTTGGGCTAGCTAGAATGTAGCTTCTTTCAGGTACAAGAAGCAGCCCATAATTCAAGCTCTAGACCTAAAGGGCTATTAACACAGCATCGCTTGATAATAATGATGCTGATATCTTGTACACTATGGTATTTATGGGTTTTAGAGTGCTTTCAGAAAAAAAATAAGTGTTCAACTCTGATGTCTGCAAAATCCCTTTGTTCACCATTTATCAACAGTCATCCAAAATAGCACCCTATGTCACTGTTGATGCTTCCTTCTTAATTCCCTAATTTTCAAAATGTCTATTAAATCTTTTACTTTCCTTCCATTTCTACTATCATTGCATTCATTTGTCTCTAATCTCTCTCAAAGAGAATTTTATCAAACTGTGACTACTCTGACAGACCCAGCTCTCTACCTCTGTGTATATTCCTTGCAGCCAGAATTCTAGCAAATCATGTGTGAGGACTCCCCACAGTCTACAAGTCTACACTTTTTACCAGTACAATTCAAGCCTCTCACAATCTGGGCTCAGCTTCTCTGGTCTCCTCTTTTTTGTCTTCATTCCTTCACCTGTCTCCTCTAGTCATAAAGAAGCGTTACTTATTAACCTCCACCAAACTAACCCCTATTATGTTTCTGCACCTTTACCAGTGCACTTTCTCCTGTGTGGAACAACCCACTTTTGTTCTTGTGCTAATAAAAATCTCCTTTGGTCAGAAAAATATGGAAAGGACTAGAATGAGTGGTGGGATTCAATCATAAAGAGACCCCAACCCATCGTATAGAAATTGGACACCATATTAAGGGCATTGGGAAACTGGGTGAGAGACATGTTTGTATTTTAGATGAGGGTCACTCTGCAGAGAAAATAGCCAGGAATGGAACAAGGTATGGAAAGCAGTTGGAAACATTTGAAATTAGGAGAAAAAGTGACCCAAAGGCTGCAATGGGGTCACGGGAATAATGAGAAGTGTGGGGAAATTGGAGAGTTTTAAGAGAGTGGATTAGGCAAGATTAGGAAATTAACCCAATTTGGCGAGTCAGAACAGTGCAATCTACTTAGGTCATAGGGTTTCCATCCCTCCACCTTTATGGTGAATTTCTTGAAAGCAAGTATTACCTGTCCTCGAATCTGGGAAATATGCTCTTTAGAAGTAATTTGAAAGTAGAAGGAGTTGCTATTTTTATTTAAATTTAAGGGAATGACTTAAGGTCAGAATCATAGTTAATAAGTGAAATCTGGAACCATGCCACCCCACACAGTCTGACAGATATTTTGTTATTTTCAGCAAAGAAAACAAGATAAAGTTTTAAAGCTGTACATGAGCTCTTTCTATACCTGGAGTTACACACACATGTGGGGTGGAATCACATGTGAAAATGAAAGAAGCCAGCCAGGCCTGTCCTGAGGACTTGCAGTTCTCACTTCGCTCTTAATGGTCACGGTATAGGTCACCACACAACTGCATGGTCTGGTAAGGTGATGTTTCACCCTCCATGGCCGCAGTTACGCAGCCTATCTGGGAGTCATGGGTGGTGGTCCTTAATAAGATTGGGAAGCTGAAGAGTGTTCTTCCCCCAAGGCCAAAGTTGTGGGTCTACTCAGCGGTGCTCAGGACTCTCAGGGCCACGTTGATCCAGAGACCTGGAATTTCCTGGGAAGAGAGAAACAGAAGAGTGTTCCCTGCTGATACCACAAAGAAGTAATTCATGTAGAAGATGGAAAGTTGTGGAGGGCAGGACCTGAAGCCATGATCAGCACACTCGCAGTGTGGCAATGACTCAGAGAAATAATACAGCCCCTCAGCATGCACACTAAATCTGGCAGACGATATGTATTTATCTAGAGGGTATCACCATCCTCTCAGAGAATGCACAGTAGAACGACATAAACCACATGTGCCTACTGAGGTTGCACAAAACAACATGTGGCTATCAGAACTGATGTAAATCAGAGCTGATATGTACATATGTGCCCATAGACACTGAGGAAAATAACATGTGCTTATCCAAAGTAAGAAAAGCATGTTTATAAGAAATTGTTCAAAATCAACATGACTTTGCCACCAAAAAAAGCATAAAAGCAGAGAACTTCAGACCATGGATGAAGCATCCAGAGAGTGAGGTTTTTTGAGATGTTTTGCACATTCTGCTCGAGGAAGAGCTCACCTATTCTCCTCTCTACCTTGGAGGAGCAAGGTAGATGACCCTCCAACTCTACCTTGTACGATGTTGACCACCCAGACCAGTTATCTCCTAGACCCAGACCTGATCTGGATTCTTGGGTTCATTATCCTCCAGTTCTCTTGTGTGATATTATAACTGTTTTTTTCTGAGTGATTATTATTGTTATTACATTATTATGGATTTGGATTGAATCTGCATTAAAGAAAGTTGAGTGAATAACACAGTCACCTGTGTTGACTCATTGTTATTCCTCAGTGCCAGCATCACCCATAAGTCTAGTCGTGGTATAGGTAGTTGGGTACTTTCGGTTCTTAAGGCTCAGGTCAGACTACATCAGTGGGAACTGAAAGCTGAAGTATAGAAAAGACTATATGGTGAAACACACTCGTGACTAAAGCAGAAACAGGACAGAGAAGTCTACAGTTAAAAGCTCTGGTCATGTAGAAAAGTAGAGCCTGCCCTCACGGAGCTAAGCTATATCAGCCAGAACAATGAATAAGTGAGATCTTAATAATTCAGAACACAAGAATAATATTAAAGGCCCAATGAAGAAGCTGAAGTTTGGCTGTGTCTCCTTTCTCCTGGCAACCACAAGCTCCTTTTGTCAAAAACTAGGTAAAGATAATTGAGGCACATTATCATTCTTGCCAGCCAGTTAGGAACTGTGTTTCTTCACCCACATGGCTCACAAGGACTGGGAAGATGCTGCTGGAGTAGAGCTCCTATTAAGATTCAAGCATTGTTTCAGGAAAGGGAAACATTAAGGAAATGATAATGGCTTGACTTTAGGGTGACTTTGTAGTTTCCTAAAAACTTAGCTGCTGAAGAAAGTAAAGCTGTACTGACCAACCTGAAGCAAAAGTGCCTGACTGCTATAATATATCTGACTTGGAAAAGGGAAATAATGGATTCCAAGTATATACCCAAGAGGAACTAATCCCTTTGGGTCCACAAAAATAAATAGGGGCTTCTGAGAGAAACATGGCAGAGAAAGACATTAAGTGGTTTTCCCAATCATGTATATATGTGTGTGTGTGTGTGTATATATATGTGTGTGTGTGTATATACATATATATAAATTATACAAATACTAAACTGCCACTTTATTAATTTATTTGAAAATCTGTATGTCTATTTTATTTTTATTCTAATAAAATAATTTTTTCTAATAAAAATATTAGCAATAAAGAATTTTGGTCCACTTTCTTCTCCTTTACCTCTATCATTCAAACTTAAATTTTTAATATTACTCAAGTAAAAACATGTACCTGATATGAGAATTAAATATTTCACTACATTAAAGTAAAATGATTTAATTGAACTAGGCATATTCTTTTTTCTCACATCCAGTCATAAGAATATGTGTAACTACCTCTTATATCTATCACTATGTGCTATTCATGTAAAACTTAAGGGGATGAGAATATGGATAAGGCTTCTTTTATTAGATATACTTCTAGGTTTATGAAACTGTTTCGAGTATTTTGAATTTTTCCAAAAATATAAAAAGAGAGACAGAGAAATAAATGAAGGAAGGAAACTAACTACTAATAGGATAGTCATGGGGGAAAGCTAGTGAGTAACAGAGTGCCATCATGTATATAAAAATTTACTTCATTCTTTAAATAAACTCTTATTCCTCCAAAAATATGGTATATGACTTCCCTAATTCCTGTAGTCTGAATCTGTTCTTTTACACAACTTTGAAATATTTATTAGCCATATACAAATGAAACATATTCTTAAGCTTTCTTTCCATCCCACATTATGTTTTATTATTTTTTTTAAATATTTACCCTCAATTCTTAAATTTCCTTAAGCATAAAGTCATTTTTTGTTCCTTCTTTTTTTAATATCATGATGACGATAATTATAAGATTGTCTTCTAAATGATTAATGAGGGAATACTAAAAAATCCATGGAATGTTTTTGTATAAATGATTTTAATTTTTCAATATGCCAGGGTAATACATAATTAAATACCCAATGACACTCACTTAACAATATAATTGCAAGTGAACATAACCTGAGTTTCTGCTTAAAATGGGGTTCCTGACATGCACCTCTCTCCTTAGATAGATGAGCCTTGAATTATGCATTATCTCAAGGAAATGTAGGTTGTGGAAGATAGTGAGTTCAGCGTCACTGAGCAGTGGGGCAGTACAAATAAAGATGAGTAGGTGTTCATATCCAAAATACATAATTAACTCAGACATTCAATAGCAAATAAAAAAAATTAAACAAATAATTCAATTAAAATTAGTAAAGCAGCTGAACAGACATATTTCTAAAGAAAATATGTGAAGCACCAACAGGTACATTAAAAGATGCTCAACATCACTAGTCATTAGAGAAATGAAAATTCAAACCACAGTATCCCATCACTCCTGTTAGAATGACCATCATCAAAAAGACAACATAACAAATGCTTGTGTAAATGTGGAGGAAATGGAACCTATGTGCACTGTTGGTGGGACTATAAATTGGTAGAGATTGTAAATATGGAGGATCCTGGAAAAATTAAAAATAGAACCTATGGTCCAGAAATTTAACTTGTGGGAATATATTCATAGCAAACAAAAACACTAAATCAGAAAGATATCTCCACCCTTATGTTTATTGAAAAATTGGTTACAATAGGAAAAGCATGGAAGCAACCTGAGTGTCCATTGCTGGAGGAATGGATAAAGAAGATGTGATATCTAATGAGATATTATTCAGCCACGAAAATGAGGAAATCCTACCATTTGCTTGAAGGTATTATTCTATATTAAGTTAGTCAAATAGAGAAATACAAATATTGTATGATATTATTTACATATAGAATCTGAAATGAAACAAAATAAACACATGGAAAAAGTAATCAGAAGCAGAGGGGAGAAGAGAGAGAATTATAAACAGCTGGTCAAAAGGTATAAACTTTCAGTTTTAAAGTAAATAAATCCGCCCTGGCTGGTGTAGCTCAGTGGATTGAGCGCGGGCCTGCGAACCAGACAATCACGGTTCGATTCCCAGTCAGGGCACATGCCTGGGCTGCAGGCCAGTTCCCAGCAGGGGACGCACAAAAGGCAACCATACATTGATGTTTCTCTCCCTCTCTCCTTCCCTTCCCCTCTAAAGATAAATAAATAAAATATTAAATAAATAAACAAATAAAGTAAATAAATCCTAGGGATGCAGTGAACAACATGACAACTATAGCTAACAGTGCTATATGATATATAGGAAAGTTAAGAGAGTAAATCTTAAATGTTCTTATAGCAGAATTTTTTCTTTATTGTATTATTATTAGGTTTATATGAGAAGATGGATGCTAGCTAAACCTATTGTGGTAATCATTTCACAATGTATGGAAATCAAACCATCATGCTGTATACCTTAAACTTATATAGTGATGGTTTATTATTTCTCAATAAAACTGGCAAGAAAAGATGAGCAACAGAAAACATTCAGACAAATGGTGAGAAATAAGCCAATGATAGCAGATTAACTGGGCAAAAGAGAGACAGTGGGATGAACGGAGGCAGGAGGCTGGGGAGAATAAACAACATAGATACCAGCAAGAAGGGAGTAGATAATAGTAGTTCAGGCTTAGAGTTCAAGTTTAGAATTAGTGCTGCTGGATCATTCAATAGACTAACAAGTTTAAGGGCGCAAGTGCATATAATCAGAATTTTATTGAACTTCCATTGCTGTTGAGTACTGATTTTATTTTGAATTGCACATGCTGAAAAGTCACCATGATTTTTTCACTACTTCTGTTCTCTAAAGCTTTTAACATGTTCCTAGTTAGAACTTTAGCACAAGTTTTCAGAGCAGGGCTGTTGAAGGTCAATGATGCTGAGTTACTGGGGAAAAAAAGAGCTATTTAAATTATCCAAGCAAAGGTCAGGATTTAGCTTACTTGAGCTGAAAACAGAGGTTGGACAGTCCAGTTATAGAGATTGGAGGCCTAGGGGGCAATGTCAAGATCTGAGAATGGTCTGAGTATTTACTGATTTGCATTCTAACTATTTAACATGTCAAAGGTTCGTGAATGCTGGCAAAGACAGGAAGACTCTCAGGTCAGAGACAAAAGATTTTATTACTCACAGTAATAACAATAGTGAACTTGTGGCAGATCATTGAGCTCCAGTTCCTACAGAACAATGCTAACTTGGCCAGTTAATACCTGTTCACACAGTAGATTGAGCCATGCATTTAGGGAACCCCAAAACTATTAATGTGCAGTAACTGTGCCGACCATCATTCTGCAGGGAGACACTTGTTGTCTTCTAAGGCTGTTCACCACACAAATGTAATTGGAAATACAACCTGAAACAAACTGTGCCAGTGCCTTTGCTCATGAGATGAAGAAACTTTAGAGATCCACAGAGAATTGATTCCCAGCTATGGACTAATTCCAGGCTTTGCTTTTCTGTTTATGAAGCAGAGGCTCTGAAAGATTATTACCTTTCAGTGAAATAAAGTCATTTAATATAAGATTTTATGTTAGATCTAGATGCCTAGGTTTCAAATCAAGTTAATAGCAAATCCCACTACAAAAAGTTCAACTTTCTCCCACAAAATTCCTATGCCTGGTGCATAACATATTTTAAACTAATTAAAAAGTAGTGGTGATTGGTACTCATTGGTCTTTTCTTGTTGACATTATCAGTAATGCAATTATCTAGAGTATTTTGTGAGAAATTATTCAGATTGGACCACTTCTTCCCTAATAGATTCAGAGTCATATATACAGATTTCCCACCTATAAAAGCATAGTTATTTCTACAGTCACAGTAATTTGTGTAGTGACATAAGGAACATTACTTGGTGATACTATACCACCCACGCACATGTGTTAGAGAATGAGCTTCTCACATCAATAACAATGAAGCTGTCAGGTGGTAGAGGGCATGCGGCCCTTAGAATCATGCAAAGAATCTAGTGCTCTTTGGCAGTTAACATCTCAAATACCCTATCTTACCTGTAAAAGTAGTATACCCAGCTTCCCTCAAAACATTATTGCCAAAATTGAATATGATAATGCTTTATTTGCAAAAATTCACCAGAGATTGTGACCTACTGAAAATTGTGAGTTTGTACTTCATCAAAGTTGTCATTAATAATAATAATGAGAACAGTAAGCTAATCATTGCAACAAAGTTGATATTTTTATAAGGTAAAACTTTTGATTGTGTGAATATCAAAGAAAAATTTTAACTCAAACAAAAATACAGAAAAGCAAAAAAAGGTAAGAAGATATATATTTTAATGAGTTTTATTTATTTATTTTTAGAGAGATGAGAAGGGAAGGAGAAAGAGGGAGAAAAACATCAATGTGTGGTTGCCTACTATAGAGCCCCCACTGGGGACCTGGCCCGCAACCCAGGCATGTGCCCTGACTGGAAATCGAACCTCGATACTCTGGTTTGCAGGCCCATGCTCAATCCACTGAGCTATATCAGCCAGGAGAAGATATTTTTTAAGTTATATTTTTTACACCCAAACTCACTGTTTTAAAAAAGTGACTTTCAAAATAAACAAGCTTTTATTTTATAGAATATAGGGCATATTTTATCAGCTTGTCAGTAATTTGCAATTTTCTCAAAATGCCTAATTTATAGTGAGTAAATATATTTTATTAATTTCATTAAAATTGTTATTTTCTATTTCTGCCCCTTATATATTTTTCTAATTCTGTTATTGTTCAGTTAGTCACTGTACAAATGGAGCATTTTTCTAAAGTCATTATATTTGTATGAACCATGTTGCATGTCTTCAAATGCATGTATTTATTGCTAAATCATCATCATAGGTAAGTGCTGGGTGTCAGAGAAATCGTGCTCTGAGTCTTAAGGGAGGTTGACAGAGATCCCTGAACACCTCTGCCTTGCCCTTGTGGCTCAGAGTTCATCATGCACATGCACAGAATCATCTTAAAAGCACCCTGAATGTATGAAATATTAACTTGAGTGTAGATATATTTACAACTGTCATCAAGGGTGGGTTTGATGGTAATTTCCAATCCCTGCTTCCTAGGGCACTGGAAAAAGTGAGAGCCATGACTAACAGTAATCTCTGATCTGGTTCTCACCAAGATTTTCATTTTCTGTCTTTGGCTACGTTTGATGTGCTGATCTATGCCTCCCTCACAGCAGTCTACAATTCACACTAATTCATACCAAATCTCGTGAGAAGGCAGAGAATTCACACGTTTTCTGTTTGAATCCAATGTAAGACTCACACGAAACTTTTCGTTACTCCATGTGCTATAAGAGGTGCTTGTGCAAAAATCCACAAACAACAAAGGAAATGATTCCTTTAACCCAATATGTATGTGTCCCTGTATGTGGGTATGTATTTGGATCGCTTGTTTGGGGCGTTATATACATTTCCCATGGTTTTTGTGGGAAAACAACTTTTGTCCTGTATGCTGCCTGGGAATGTATTCCCCACTTGATAGAAAGCCCTTATCTCATCGTTGCATCCTGTAACTCATGAGCAAACGTGACCCCCAAAGGGTGCAGCTGTGAATTAAATTGCCTGTTTGCTGCTTCAAGTTCTTTGGTTGTGTACTCCCTCGTAATGTCGGAGCTTCTATAACTAACTGTTCTACAGATTACTGCAGCCTCCTCAAGTAACCATGTCTGCATGAGAATGAGCCTTACCTGTACAACTGCTAAATTCAACTTTGTTTCAAGTGGGACCAATACATTTGGACAGCAAAGATTCAGAATTCAGAATTCACTGAATGTTTTTCGTCGCATTGAAAATCATCACCCATGTTCTGAATGCAGGACGAAACACTGAAGGCCAGACATGTGGTTGGCCTGGGAAACCCAGTGAGAGCTTCACATTTTTCACTTTACTGTTTCTTACAGTATTTCATACCCTCCTGCTCTAAACTGTCTTAATTGTCAGATTATCTCTGGCACTGGCGTGTCTATTAGGTAAGTTCTTACAGCAGTACATTGCCCTTTTCTTTATTTGTTTGACTTACTACTTTTCCTATACGAAACTCCTGAGCAATAGGCTACAGAATAAGAATTAAAGTAATGAAGCATTTCTACCCATTCCAGTTAATTATTAATATTACTTATGTGCTTCTCAAGTATGTTCATAGGAACAAAAAACATAACCTGTGTATTAAATATATTTCACATTTCAAAAGATTCTTGGCATTTATGTCATTCATGTTGTTTTTCTTAATGTTTATACCATTTAATCAGTCAGAGAAGTAGTGGGTGGTTAATCAGTTATTTATAGGAAAGTGAGGCAAATAAGAATTAGTGAAAGACACTTAACTGACATCACTAAAGAAAACCTGACAAAACTTAACTACTTAAATAGTTTTAATAGTCATCAACTTCATACAATGTTACAATTTATTATTCAAGCAGCATAGTTAATTTTGTCTTCCACAGTGTTTTAAAACTTTCTAATGGAAACTTCCACCAAGGGACTTGAGGCTGTATTTCATTTTCTTTCCACCATTTATTTTTTCAACTATGTTTTATATAATAAATCTGATGCCTTCAGTAGAAGTTGGCTAGGAGTACCGTATAATTTATCATTCAAACCAGGAAACTGTTGAGAGTTTTAGGAGATGCAATTAATATTACTCTGGGATACCTAGGATAAAACCAAACAGCCCTGGGAAAACCCCAACTTGTAGACATCCTAAGGTTGTGCCAAGTAATTAAAGGTATGGAAAGATCAAATTTAACTGATTTTTGAACTCTTATGGAAGAAAGAGCAATAAAGAAAACAAAAGAGAATAAGATTTGAAGACTAAGAAATTTGATTAACACCTTGACTTCCTAATTGTAGTTGAGTGACATTGTTTCCATTCTCATTTTGAACTACAGTATTTTATACATATTGCATTGTATCAAAATCATTCAATATGCTAGATTGTGATTCCCTAGAGCAGTGCTGTTCAATATATTAGCTACTAGCTACATGTAGATATTTCCCACATATGTCTTAACATGTACATTTAAAACAATTATGAAATAAGCCAGGCAGTGAAAGACAAATACCATATGATCTCACCTTTAACAGGAACCTAATCAACAAAACAAACAAGCAAGCAAAATATAACCAAAGACACTGAAATAGAGAACAGGCTGATAGTGACCAGAAGGGAGAGGGGAGGGAATTTCAGGGGGAAAAGGGGAAGGATTTAAAGGAACAAGTATAAAGGACACATGGACAACAACTAAGGGAGGTGGAAATGGGAGGGAGGTGGGGAGCACTGCGGGGGTGGGCTGGGCTGGGAGTAAAAGACAGAAAACTGTACTTGAAAACAATTAAATTAAAAAAATAAAAAAGAAGAAAATAATTAATATTAAATAAAATTTAGTTTCTCAGTCTCAACAGCCACATTCAATGTTGAATAGACACATGTAGCTAGTCACTATTACATTAGCCAGTGCAGATTAGCAGAATTCAATTATTGCCCAAAGTTCTGTTGCCAGCACTGTGAGGGTCAGAATCATGGTTTGTTCTTGCCCAGACTTCTTCAAATCCTAAATAATGAATGTCTATTCACTTTGGCATCCTTGGATTCATTCCTCCATCATCAGCCAGAAGATTCTCCCAAAAGGCAAACTTTGTCAGTTCACTCACCTATTAAAATTAGTTAATGGTGTCTTGTTTCTGTACCATTCTCTGTGCCCTTCCCAACTCTTACTGAAACAGGCTGCCTTCTGCTTCCTGCTTCCAGCCCCACTGACCTTGTTCTGTGCCTTGCACTTGCCAAGCTTCCTTTCTCTCTGGGTCCCATGCCTATGTTTTTTCATTGACTTGAATTTGCTTCTCTCTGACAATCGCTGCCTACAAGCTATATGGATCACTCAAGTATCACTTCGTAGGGGAATCTCCCCAAATCTCTCTGATTAAATCTCCCCCGATGCCTCTTTAACTTTAAATAGTGATAGTCCTTGAGTGAATATGTATTCATCTTTATTTGAATTTCCTCAGTAGTGGCTTCCACAAATAAGTATTTGTGAAACAAAGGAATGACCTCAGGCCTTGAGTGGGCTTTATTGGTGTTAATATACAAAATTATAGCATTTTATATAGAAAAGCAAAATCAGTGGAAACACTGAGATTGATCTCTAGAAGTCACCAATTTTCCTCTGCTGTTTCATGTTGTTTCTGAGTTATTTGAACTAGAATTCATTAATGGTGGAATTATTTATGTAAATGTGAACTGGAGATCTGAGTTCTGACTTCAAGAATTTTAATAGTTAATATGAAAACCAATTATTAATTTACACTGCTTGATGTGGGAAGGTTGTTGTAAAATGTTCATTGTCTGATAGTTTAAATACAGTTCTAGTCCTAGGAGACCAAGTCCTACTTGGGTTATTTGATCTGCTACCAAAGAGAACAATTCCCTGTTTCTCCCTCAGGGCTTCTCTCAGGACAGCATTTTAATATGCTTGTCATTTTTTACTCTACACTTACTAGTTAAAATAAATTATAAATTGAATTTCTATGACTAATAGCGTTCAGCTTCATTATTATATATTTTATTTTCAGGTGACTTTTAAAAATTTTTTCAGCAGAACTTTGATGATCTTCTTAATCACACACCAATGTGTATTATGTCAAATGATATTGCAAATCAAATTCTAGTCATAAAATAATACAAATAGAATAAAGAATGCAAATAACAAAGTCAAATACCTTGTTTAAAATATTTACCCATATTTTCTTTAGAATGAAAACATATTAAATTTTCAAAATTAAGTCAATGTCACTAAAACAAGTAATATTTACTTCACCATAATTGAACTTTAAAGGTTTTCATTGAGCATTATTTTCCCTTCTAATGCTTATTAACCTCTTTTTAAATTTTATTTAGTTATTTTTCAAGTACAGTTTTCTGTCTATTTCTCCCATCCCAGCCCAACCTGCCCTGTGCTCCCCACCTCCCTCCCATTTCCACCCCCCTTAGTTCTTGTCCCTGTGTCCTTCATACTTGTTCCTCCAAATCCCTCCCATTGTTTTCCCTTAAATTCCCTCCCCTCTCCCCTCTGGTCACTGTCCCCCTGTTCTCCAATTCAGTGTCTTTGTTTTTTATTCTGCTTGCTTGTTTGTTTTTTTGTTTAGCTTCCTGTTAAAGGTAAGATCATATGGTATTTGTCTTTCAACACCTGGCCTATTTCACTCAGCATAATGCTTTCCAGTTCCATCCATGTTGTTGCAAAGGGTAGTAGCTCCTTCTTTCTCTCTGCTGCATAGAATTCCATTGTGTATATGTACCACAATTTTTTGATCCATACATTTACTGAGAGGCACCTAGGTTGCTTCCAACTCTTGGCTATTGTAAATTGTGCTGCTTGAACATTGTGGTGCATAGGTTCTTTGAAATTGATGTTTTAGGATTCTTAGGATATAATCCTAGTAGTGGAATTGATGGGTCAAAAGGCAGGTTGATTTTTATTTTTCTGAGAAAATTCCATACTGTTTTCCATAATGGTTGTACCAGTCTGCAATCCCACCAACAGTGAACTAGGGTCCCCTTTTCCCCACAACCCCTCCAACATTTGTTGTTTGTTGCTTTGTTTATGATAGCCATCCTGACCAGTGTAAAGTGGTATCTCATTGTGGTTTTAATTTGCATCTCTCTGATAGCTAACGATATGACGTACATGGTACTGAGATTTTCTTATTATAAATAAGTTGCCTTCTGTCTTTTATTTTCTTTTTTGCTGTCTTGCTGCCTTCTGATTAATACTTTTGGGTTTGACATGACACATAAATAAGAATAAGCTCTCCTTTGTTTCTCTCTTTAGTGTCATTGGCAGATAGTGTCACCTTAAGAGTTCCTCTGGGTCTTCCAAAATGAATAATAATGAAAATGATAATCATTTCCATTTATTGAAAACTTACTAAGGACTTTTGCAGACACTTTCACAAAAACATTATGCAGCATATATCATTATTTCTCTTTTGGGAGAGGCAAGAAAGCTTTATAGCGATTAAGTAGCTTTGAATTGAGTCACATTTATGGTAAGGTACAAAGGCAAGACTGGTACCTAGGTAATATTGATTCTAGTTCCACATTTTCAGACCTTAAGCCACAGTGCCCAGTGCCACTACTTAGTGATACTGTACTCTGGTGAGGACAGTTCGACTTCTACATTGTGTCTATTTTCACTTGTACTTAAGATACTTTATCTGACCACTATTATTAAGAAGAAGTAGGGCCACACTTCTGAGACTTGCTAAATTATGAAATATTAAAGAAAACTTGGGGAAAATGCTCTGCTTTATTACCTCTGTGCTATGGCAATAAACATCACTTTAATAACAGAGAATAGTCAAGAGCACAGTGGGGTCACATGTCCTAAGTTTGAATCTTAGATTTATCATACTTCTTACTTTCAAAACCTTAGAGAAAATATTCTGACTCAATTCTCCATTTATAAAATGAAGGTGATAACTGTACTTTCCTTATAGGATTGTAGTAAAGCCTAAATGTACATATTTTTGAAGAGTGCATGGCATATACTGATTCAAATGCTATACACCATTATTAATATTATTAGTGGTTGCATTAAAAATCTAATAGCTATTCTTTAGACAGAAAATAACAACTAGATTGATATCCAAAATAAAATGGATAGTTTAGAATGAAGAAGAATAAGAATGATAACATAACATTTTTCTTGGACCAAAAGTAAATGACAGGCAATATGTTGGCATTTAAATATAAGAAAACCAAGATTTAAAGTAATGAATTTTTAGCAACCAGATATGAAATCGATCAGTTTCCTGGGTTTAAAAGGGCTTGCTCACAATGAGCTCCAGGGTGAGATGAAAACTGCCCTCAAATATGTTAAGTACAGTTTCTAAATTCCTCCCGAACTCCCCAGTTTGAGTTAGTTGCTTCTGAGTGTGATCTGGCTCTCCATGTTTTAACAACTCCCTACATTATTTTAACTCTCTTTGAGCTTGAGAATACTGAAGCCTATGAAATCCTTCAAGGGAGGTCAATTTATAGAGGGAGGCAGGTGACAGGAAGAATGAGATAAACAGAAACCTAAAGCCATAGGATTCTTCAGGAGAGAGACAAACTGGGCAAGTCAGAAAGAATCAGCATAGAAGTCATGTCAGACATCTTTGGGGCTAATGTAATGACCTGCCTTTCCTGAGGTGTGCGAGGAGTACTGCTACTAAGGCTTTGATATGTCTTCTGAGCAAGAGCCTGACCTGTTGGTCTTCTAGCCACGGAGTCAAGGCTCTTTGTCTGGAAAATAACATTTCCCTGACCAGTATGGTCACTTCAGAAAGAATGTATATGCATACACACATATGTGTATGTATATGTATACATGTACATACATATATGCATAAACACACATTGTGTGTAATATATATGTGTATATATACATAAATATATATATATACACATGTATATATATTTAAAACACTTTTCTTGGCAAAACACCTTAAACCAGTTTAAGCTTATATACAGTGATTCTTGAATCAAGAGATAAAACATTAATTTTCTACCTGCTGAGAAAATTTAAAAAAAAAAGATTTACGGCATCCATGGAAAATGGTTAAAAACAATCAAATGGCAACAAAAAATACTTCACCCAAAAATAAAACAGGACTATGAAAACTCCTCACATTTTCCTCTGATGGCCAATATCTTAAAATTTTCTTTTTTAATTATTAGATTGATTAAACATTGCAGTTAACAGATCTTCAGAAATAACCACAAATAAGAATATTTTCAGAGGAAGGATGGTGGCCCAACGCCACTAGGTATTTTTTTCCTATCCCTACATCCATGCATTTTTAGTTAAAACAAAACATTCTTTCTGAGGCTAACATTATGTATTTCTGTCTTCTCTGTCTGAATTTTCCTTCAGCAAGAAGAGACAAATTGCAAATGTGGTTAAGTAAATTCTTATTTATATTCCACAAAGCCAGCCATCTTTCACTAATTCATCTTTCTGCTTAGATTCATCCTTGAGTGTTTGTTTTTTCACAGGTGCCTGAAGATACGCTTCTTACCTCTTAACTTGTGATCCCAAATCAGCAATGTTGTTCTCTGTGTTTCCAACAGCCCCTCACCTCTGTTTTCGATTTGTGCTTTTGGAAGAACTTGTTTTAAACAGAGAGCTGCTTCCACTTTTTTCTGCTCAACGTTTTTTAATGTCTAAGTCTGCCCAGCTGGCATACACAGGTCTATCTTTGCCAAATGCATTAAACATTATGACATTTTGTCCTTTGACTCACTTTGTCTTTTCACTCTTCCGTTACATAATCTCTACACATCTAATCCGATGCTTAAGGCTGCTCAAGTTTAAAAACATGTATTGTGCTTGGGTACCCTACCTATTTATACCATGCTGTCAGCACGTCCTTATAAAATAGGCAAATAGCTCACTCAAGAACCAGGTCTCATAATTTAATTTCACCTTTGCATCCCCTGTACTCAGTATAGGTCTATCTTTTTCTTATGTGGCCTCTCTCCTGGCTGTGGGTCTCTAAGCAATATATGTAGCCTGGCTCAGCTGCCCCCATTCTAGTTGTAAAAACTCACACATCTGCTAGTTAGTCTCTCTCTGTTGGCCTTTGGCGAAGAAGTATGTACTTTGTAGAAAGTGGATTTTCTAATAGAGATGTGCCAAGTTTCTTTTAGCAACAGTTTAAAAAATGGTCTTCTGATTGTATTTCCTGAGCAAGTCATATGCTGCTTTATTTCTAAAGTTTTCTAAGATTAAATGAATCATTTTAATGTACAAGAAAGTTTATAAAATAAAAGTAATTCAGAAACATCTATAAATTATTTCAATTGATTGTAATTTAAGCCATTTTGCAGAAATTTTTGCATCCATTTTGTGAAAGACAATATGGGGACATTGCTTCCACCTTATTAAAGAGGTAGTTATGTAGTTTGCCCATAACCCCACAGTTAGCAAGTTGTGGAGCAAAAACCTGTAGTCAGGTGTTCTGACTCTTGACCCAGACAACTGATCATAGCAAGGGTCAAATGTGCCCAGGAGCAATGGAACATGCCCACATCATTTCTCCCAATCCTGACAAGAATTGGGAAAGACTAGCATCTTTGAGGCACCCATTGCCCACCCATCCCCAAATCTTATGCCCTTAAACTTGTTTCTAATGCAAGTCCTGATTGGGTAAAAGGTAATATTTTAGCTGGGCTTTAAATTATAAATAAGAGTTCACCAGTTATTAAGAGAAATAGGAAAAGAATATTCCCGGCAGAAGTAAAAAGAAGTATCAAAGCACCACTAAGAAAGGCATTATAAAACATGCTTATACTTCCAAATCAAAAATCCATAAACAGTAGGATTCTGCCTTAAAGTTGAAACTCAATTGCTAACATCTGAAAATTTACATGGCATACTATTGTAGCCACAGAGTGAGCCAATGTGTGGTTATTCTTATGAATTATTGGGAATATGAACAGTTGGAAGCATAGATAACAAATATTTAAAAATGCTTTTAGCCTTTTGTTTGAAAAATATCAAAATAAGTCATTCATTTTAGAATATGATAAACTCTGATTTTAGAGGGTTTTGTAGATTATGGAGTTTACATAAATAATGTCACCAATACTTACCATGATTGTGTGAGTAATAGTACAAGTATTATTTGGAGGTTTGAACAAAAGAGATTTAAAGTGTTTAGTTACCAATAATTTGCTTAAGACCACATAAGTAATTTATCCCAGAGCTATATCTAGAAAATGGGTGTTTGGACTCCTTGTACAGTGTTCCAAAAAACAATCCAGCCTGTAATGGCTTTTTGGAGGTAAAAGATAAACAAAAGATGATCAGAAAAGAAACTAGCAGAAAAAAAGAAGGAGGTTCTACCCTATACAACAGAATGTATAGAACTGGAGAGCATTATGCTGAGTGAAATAAGCCAAATGAAAGACAAATACCATATAATCTCACTTTTAACAGGAACCTAAACAACAAAACAAACAGACAAGCAAAATATAACCAAAGACACTGAAATAGAGAACAGGCTGACAGTGACCAGAGGGGAGAGGGGATGGAATTTTAGGGGAAAAGGGGAAGGGTTTACAGGAACAGCATAAAGGACACATGGACAAAAACTAAGGGGGGGTGGAAATGGGAGAGAGGTGGGGAGCACTGGTGGGGTGGGCTGGGATGGGAATAAAAGACAGAAAACTGTACTTGAACAAAAAGTAAATTAAAGCAAACTAGCTGTGGCAGAAGTGTTAAAAGGTCTCTGTTTTCACTAACCCAAGATTGTTTATTTTCACACCTGCATGGCACTCTTTTATTGTTATTTTTGTTGACCCTTCTCTGTTTCTTCTTCTGAAGATCTGCCCTTCAGAGCAGTGGCCCTCCTGCTGTTCTTCAACCTGACTTTCTGTCCACTGAATGCTGTGTGATGCCTGCAGACCACACAGAACACTTATTTCTGCCCCACTGAAATGCACATCTTCATGTGTCTTCTTGGACCAGGATTTGGTACAGTGTCTGAGGCCTCACCCTGACGCGGTGACCATACATCCTAGTTTTTCTGAGAAAATCATAAATAATGCCTGTTGGCCTAGTGTAGTTGAAAGAATGCCTCCAGCCCTGGCTGGCTTAGTTCAGTGGATTGAGCATGGGCCTGTGAACCAAAGGGTCACAGATTTGATTCCCAGTCAGTGCACATGCATGGGTTGCAGGCAAGGTCCCCAGTGGGGGCTACATGAGAGGCAACCACACATTGATGCTTGTCTCTATCTCTTTCTCCTTCCTTTCCCATATCTAAAAATAAATAAAATATTTTAAAATAGGAAGGAGAACTGTGTCCCTTTCACTCTCAACTGTGTTACAATTTTCCAAAACACATCACTCTATGGCAGCTGATCAGGTAAATGACTGGTGCTCTTGAGAGACAATAGGGACAATAACGACAGTTTTCCCATCATTGCTCTTTCAATAGTGTGTTGGCTACAATTTAAAAGTGAATATGAAAAAAAATTCTGTATGTAACTTCAAAACAAAATTGTAACCTATATAAAGCAGATATTAATAATGTTTTCCTAGTTATATCTAGAGATGAGTATCTTTAATAGTGCCTGCATTTTTTAATTAAAAAAGTCAACTCTCAGCTGAAACACTTGCTACATCTGGCTTCTGAGAAATAACATTCTACTTGTTTTCCACTTATTTTACTTAGTGAACATTCTTAGTTTTCTTGATGTATAGTCCTCTTATTTCTATTAAAATATGGAATTGGGGCCCTGGCTGGTGTAGCTCAATGGATTGAGCATTGGTCTGTGAACCAAAAGATCGTGGTTTGATTCCCAGTCAAGGCACATGCCTGGGTTGCAGGCCAGTTCCTAGCAGGGGATGCATGGGAAGCAGCCATACATTGCTATTTATCTCCCTCTCTTCTTCCCTTCCCTTCTAAAGATAAATAAATTAATTTTTTAATTATTAAAATATGGAATTGGGTGCCCTATAAAGCAGTCATTGGAGTTTTTTCTCTGTCTATTTGGATTCCTACCATGATCTCATGTAGTCTTGTTGTTTCATATGTTCCAGCCTTAATGCAGGTAACTCTTGGATGACAAATGTTTAGACCCAATTGACCACATCTCAGTTTTTATTCATACATTTATTTATCATGCGATACAACAAATATTTTAGCTGCTAATAATTACAAGGCACTTCTCTCTGTGTTTTCACAGTGAGTAAGACAGAAGCATTGCACTTGTGGAGCTTGCATTTAGGGAATGAGTAAGGAATAACAATTATAAAGAATAACAAAGTAGGAGGGATCACAATACCTGATACCAAACTGTATTACAAGGCCACTGTAATCAAAACAGCCTGGTACTGGTATCAAAACAGGCACATAGACCAATGGAACAAAACAGAGAGCCCAGAAATAAACCCAAGTCTCTATGGGAAACTAATATTCGACAAAGGGGGGCAGTAACACAAAATGGAGTAAAGATAGCCTTTTCAACAAATGGATTTCGGAGAACTGGACAGTGACATGCAAAAAAAAAATGAAACTTGAGCACCAACTTACACCGTACACCAAAATAAATTCAAGGTGGATAAAAGACTTAAATATAAGCAGTGGCACCATTAAAGTCCTAGAGAAAAATGGCAGGAAAATCTCAGATATTTCACGCAGCAACTTTTTTACTGATATGTCCCCTAGAGCAAGGAATATAAAGGAAAGAATAAACAAATGGGATCTCATCAAAATAAAAAGCTTCTGCATGGCTAAAGAAAACAGTATTAAAATAAAAAGAGAACCAACTATATGGGAAAACGTATTTGCCAATGATACCTCAGACAAGGGTTTAATCTCCAAAATGTACAAATAACTTTCATGACTCCACTCTAAGAAGACAACCAACCCAATTAAAAAGTAGGCAAAGGACTTGAACAGACACTTCTCCAAGGAGGACATACAGAAGATCCAGATGTACACGAAAAGATGCTCAGTATTGCTAGCTATCAGAGAGATGCAAATTAAAACCACAACAAGATACCACTTTACACCAGTCAGAATGGCTATCATAAACAAAGCAACCAACAACAAATGTTGGAGAGGTTGTGGGGAAAAGGGGTCCCTAGTTCACTGTTGGTGGGATTGCAAACTGGTACAACCATTATGGAAAACAGTATGGGATTTTCTCAGAAAAATAAAAATGTATATGCCTTTTGACCCAGCAATTCCACTACTAGGAGTAAATCCTAAGAGCCCTGAAACACCAATCCAAAAGAACCTATGCACCCAATGTTCATAGCAGCACAATTTAAAATAGCCAAGGGTTGGAAGCAACCTAGGTGCCCATCAGTAAATGGATGGATGCAAAAACTATGGTACATTTACACAGTGGAATTCTATGCAGCAGAAAAAATGAGCTCCTACCCTTTGCAACAGCATGGGTGGAACTGGAAAGCGTTATGCTAAGTGAAATAAGCCAGGCAGTAAAAGACAAATACCATATGATCTCACCTTTAACAGGAACCTAAACAACAAAACAAATAAGCATGCAAAATATAACCAAAGACAATGAAATAGAGAACAGGCTGTCAGTGACCAGAGGGGAGAGGGGAGGGAATTTCAGGGGAAAAGGGGAAGGATTCACAGGAACAAGTATAAAGGACACATGGACAAAAACTAACAGGGGTGGAAAAGGGAGGGAGGTGGGGAGCACTGGGGGGTGTGCTTGGATGGGACTATAAGACAGAAAACTGTACTTGAACAATAATTTTAAAAAATAAATTAATTAAAAAGAAAAAAAACAATTCATTCTTTACATAGCAACCATAATTATCTTATTAAACTCAAGCCAGATCCTTTTACCACTCAAATCCTTCTAGGAGTTTTCCATAAAAACTAGAATAAAATGCCTTTCCCATGTTTACAGCACCCAATGTGATACAGCCATGTCCTCCATAATCTCACTTACTACTCACGCCCTTTCTTCTCTACACTCACCTCCTGACTGTTTCCTGAACAAATCAAACCTACTCCCACCTTGCAGCCAGTACATTTATTTCTTCTTGGCCAAAAATGTTCATCCCCCATATATATGAGCCATGGCTCATGGCTTCTCTTAATTCAGGTCATTGTAGCTGTTACTTCCACAGAGAGACCTTCACTGATTACCTGGCCTAAAGTAACTTCTCACTCCTTTGTCTCCTCTCCATTCCCATATCCTGTTTAACCTTTGTTCTAAACTACCAAAAACATATATCTATGGTTTTTGTATTAATCTTCTAACACTTCCCTAAAATGTTGCCACAATAATGAAAGAAACATTAGCACTCACTGCTTTATCCCAAACCTGGAAAAGTGTAGGCCATACAATAAGAGTACCAATTAAGATCTGATGGATGAATAAATGAATCAATTAAAGCAATCTTAATAACCTCTGCTGCATACCACTTTACACATTGGTGACTCTGACATGAAATAAAACCCTAAGCTTGATGAAAGACAAGCAGGAGAAATAATATCAAGATGTCTTTCAACACTTTCTTTCTTATCTTACATAAGGAAGTTCAGTTTTGTGATATAAAAGCTATATGACATTACATTATGGTTTCAAATTTTGTGACCTCAGGAAGTTACTTGCTCTTTTTCTCCCTTATATTTCTTCAAAGTTTTGTGTCTCACTGAACCGTTGTGAGAATGACATAATGCCCATAAAATGCTTAGAAGAGTGCTCGGTACATTGAAAATGTATACAACACTTATTTTTGAAAATTTTTCTTTATATTCATTACTTATGGTATTTACTAATTGATGTACCAAAGTGTGTTGTGCCCTCCTGCCCTCTCATATTTCTTCAGCGATGCTGGATGAGGCAAATGTTTTGATGGTGGACAGTAGATAGTATCACCAACTCAAATGCCATGTAATTGCTTTACATGAAAAATGTGTGGGCACTGCTCTCATCCTGTGGATATTGGGCACAGTGTGGCTTTAATCCTGAGTGATCCACAATCCAGTGGATTGTGAATCCTACTTCCAGTGGAAACAAGACAGTGCTAGCTTTTCCATTAAGTGTTCAATGAGTCCCTGATGAATCCAATTAGATCATTGACAGTCTTTTTCTACACATATACAAGCAGATGCATAAAGGCTCATGATACAAGATTTTTGGGCTTTATCCTTTTATTAATCTGTTTCGATTCTCTGTCATTTTCCCTGTCACTATTTTGCTTTGAAGCTTTAAAATTGCGTCACTGCTTTGGAGCAGGTAGGTTAGTGGTGGTGGTTTTACGGAGCATGTGGATAATGGTGTTTTATTTGTGGGATGTTTCAACTTGTCTAAAAGAGGGATTGTTGTTGCTTTTACTGCAGCTGCTGCTTTTCTGTGTTTAACCTCAGACACCCAGAAAGAAGCAGTGGGGAGTAATAAATCATTTTATTCTTTTTATCTTGAACAGAAAGATTTTATAGTGAACCAACTAAACTCCACCTCTCCCATCCATCTGGAAAAAAGAAACAGATGAAGTCAGATGAAAATTTAAATTTTTAATATTTTAACAACCTAAGAAATATAATTTTTAGTCAGAATTTCCACAACCTATCACCATCATTTGGAATTAAGCCATCAGTTACATATGCTGCTCGTATAGTAATAACAGTGATAGTAAGAGTAAAAAGAAAAAGAATACATGGAACAAATAAGGACTTCAGATGCTTGTGCTGGTACTAAGGCCAGAACTGGAGAGATGCTCGATCATCCTGCTCAACTCCATCCACCTATTTGGAGAAGAGTCAAGGTAAAGAGCTCAGGCCCTGGCTGGTGTAGCTCAGTGGATTGAGAGCGGGCCTGCGAACCAGACAATCGCGGTTCGATTCCCAGTCAGGGCACATACCCGGGTGTGCAGGCCGGTTCCCTGCAGGCCAGTTCCCAGCAGGGGATGCATGAAAGGCAACCATACATTGATGTTTCTCTCCCTCTCTCCTTCCCTTCCCCTCTAAAGATAAATAAATAAAATCTTAAAAAAAAAAAAAAAAGGTAAAGAGCTCAGCTTATCTTTCATTCTATATCTTTCCCACCAGGAAGCTACAGGATAATGACAGTGCCAGGAAAGACCACTTTACAGAAAGTGATAGACCTTATTAAGGTATAATTTTTACTAATGATGTAAAGATCCCAAATTATTTTTGCCTCAATACTAAAGGGCTAAAACATTACAATGGCAGACCAAAATTAAAATGAGTCATTGTGGCTAAGAATGGTTTATCATACCAGCTTCTCACAGAACATTATGTCATTTATTTCTGTATCTTAAGTGCCCAGAATAACATCAATAAAGGCTTACAGAATGAAGGAATGAGTGTTCTGGTCTTAGCCCTGCCTATAACTTTTGAGTGATCTTGGAATCAGTTTAGCTTCTCCAAGTCCATTGCTATGATTTCAGTTCAAGATGCCTTCATCTCTCACCTGTATTACTCTCTAAGCTTTATAATAGGAACTAGCCTTTCAGTTTTGGATTACTGCCTCTGTCTGAATTCTTGCTCTTTTTTCCGTACTGCTGACAAAATTACATTTTGTAAAATGAAAGTTCTTTCAGGACAGTCTTCCACTTACAACTATCTAATAGCTTTTCATCTCCCTTGGTTTTAAAGTCCAGATTATAATTTTTGCATTTGGTTTGCAATGTACAACATAATGCAGCCCTGATAAATCAACAGCATAATATTTTCTACTACCATGTTTATTTTACATGATCCCATCATAGTGAACAACCTTCTGCATAGATTTTAACACAAACATTTTTTTCACATTTTAACTTCCCCAATATGATGAGTCACAATCATTGATGTAATTGCATTATTTCTCTTTCATATTAGTACACAAAATGATTCATTTTACATTTGATATTAATCCATATTTAATTGATAATATATTATTTTAACCCTTAAATTTAAATTCAGGCCCTGCCTTTTGACCCAGCAATTCCACTGCTGGGATTATATCCTAAGAACCCTAAAACACCAATCCAAAAGAACCTATGCACCCCGATGTTCATAGCAGCACAATTTACAACAGCCAAGAGTTGGAAGCAACCTAGCAGGTCCGTCAGTAAATGAATGGATCAAAACAATATGGTACATATACACAATGGAATTCTATGCAGCAGAGAGAAAGAAGGAGCTTCTACCCTTTGCAACAACTTGGATGGAACTGGAAAGCATTATGCTGAGTGAAATAGGCCAGGTGTTGAAAGACAAATACCATATGATCTCACCTTTAACAGGAAGCTAAACAACAAAACACATAAGCAAGCAAAATAAAAACAATGACACTGAAATAGAGAACAAGGGGACAGTGACCAGACAGGAGAGGGGAGGGAATTTCAGGAGAAAAATGGGAGGGATTTAGAGGAACTAATATAAAGAACAAAGTAGGAAGGATTACAATACCTGATATCAAACTGTATTACAAGGCCACTGTAATCAAAACAGCCTGGTACTGGCATCAAAAAAGGCACATAGACCAATGGAACAGAACAGAGAGCCCAGAAATCAACCCAACTCTCTACAGTCAATTCATATTCGACAAAGGGGGCGGTAACACAAAATGGAGTAAAGATAGCCTCTTCAACAAATGGTGTTGAGAGAACTGGACAGCTACGTGCAAAACAATGAAACTTGAGCACTAACTTACATCATACACCAAAATAATTTCAAGGTGGATAAAAGACTTAAATATAAGCCTTGAAACCATTAAAGTCCTAGAAGAGAACATTGGCAGGAAAATCTCAGATATTTCACGCAGCACCATTTTTACTGATATGTCCCCTAGAGCAAGGAATATAAAGGGAAGAATAAACAAATGGGATCTCATCAAAATAAAAAGCTTCTGCATGGCTAAAGAAAACAGTATTAAAATAAAAAGAGAACCAACTATATGGGAAAACGTATTTGCCAATGATACCTCAGACAAGGGTTTAATCTCCAAAATGTACAAATAACTTTCATGACTCCACTCTAAGAAGACAACCAACCCAATTAAAAAGTAGGCAAAGGACTTGAACAGACACTTCTCCAAGGAGGACATACAGAAGATCCAGATATACATGAAAAGATGCTCAGTATTGCTAGCTATCAGAGAGATGCAAATTAAAACCACAACAAGATACCACTTTACACCAGTCGGAATGGCTATCATAAACAAAGCAACCAACAACAAATGTTGGAGAGGTTGTGGGGAAAGGGGGTCCCTAGTTCACTGTTGGTGGGATTGCAAACTGGTACAACCACTATGGAAAACAGTATGGGATTTTCTCAGAAAAATAAAAATGTATATGCCTTTTGATCCAGCAATTCCACTGCTAGGATTATATCCTAAGAATCCTAAAACATCAATTTCAAAGAACCTATGCACCACAATGTTCATAGCAGCACAATTTACAATAGCGAAGAGTTCAAAGCAACCTAGGTGCCTCTCAGTAAATGAATGGATCAAAAATTTGTGGTATATATACACAATGGAATTCCATGCAGCAGAGAGAAAGAAGGAGCTACTACCCTTTGCAACAACATGGATGGAACTGGAAAGCATTATGCTGAGTGAAATAGGCCAGGTGTTGAAAGACAAATACCATATGATCTCACCTTTAACAGGAAGTAAACAACAAAACAAACAGGCAAGCCGAATAAAAAAAAGACACTGAAATAGAGAACAGGGGGGCAGTGACCAGAGGGGAGAGGGAAGGGAATTTAAGGGGGGAAAGGGGAGGGATTTGGAGGAACAAGTATAAAGGACACAGGGACAAGAACTAAGGGGGGTGGAAATGGGAGGGAGGTGGGGAGCATTGGGCGGGGTGGGCTGGGATGGGAGTAAAAGACAGAAAACTGTACTTGAAAATTAATTAATTAATTAATTAATTTTAAAAATTGTTTTGGCCCTTTACATATAATAGCAGGAAAACTCACAGATTATCCACGTGGTTAACATTCTTCCAGAGAAATGTCTCTGTTTTTAATATCCCAGCTTCATATAACACATACATTTTTAATACAATGTACTTAATATGTAGTTTTAAAAATATGTCCCCAAAGTTCAATGAAGCACTTTTTAACAAAATGACTTGCTGGAAAATTCTTGAGTCATAATCCAAACCCAAATGCTAGAATGCCAGAGCCCCTCTTGTGAGTGTGCAAACTGAGAAGCGTGCCACCTGTCACAAAGGGCCTATGCTCCTCGCAGACTGCTGCCAGGAAGAGAGGCCGCCCAGTGTCTGCAGAGCGTGAGCAATTTCGTCTACATATGTTTGTCCTGAATGAGTCTGTGGAGTGCCTTTCATATGTCACCCTTATTCTTGCAATGATTTCGGGATAACATTTAAGAATGTCAGGAAGAAATAAAGAGATTGAGAAAGATGATAAAAATAAAAAATGTTACTGCCTATACTAAACATGTTAACAACCATATTAAAACCATGTTAATGGGTGATGAGAAAACTTTCAACATCTTACAATGCGATTCCATTTTATGATGTGATTATATCACAGGGTTTTAGTTACATTATAAAAAAGTACTTGACAGTATTGGGGTGAGATGTGCAGTAGATTCTTCAATATCCTAATGAACTAGTATAGGGCCAATACCTTTACCTGGACTCCTTCGTATACGAACATAGACAGTGACTTGCTTTGGCCAGTGGGACAATAATAAATGCATAAAAGCAGAGCCTACTATATGCTTTGTATTGTTTATAGTTTATTTTTCTGTATATTTTGATGGTTTTGCATTTTAAAACTTTCTGTCTAAGGAGAGACTGCCCTTCCCTAGGCTACCCAGTTCTTGGAGGTCTTGAGGATAGCAAAGAGCTCAGCCTGGATTGGTGAGCTTGATATGCAAACTCCTTTGTCAGGCCCGTGCATCCTGGGAGGCACTGTTCTCTCTTGTTCATTCCAGGACTGGACACCAGGCAACTAGGGACCACTCCACTCCTATACAGTGTCCCCACTTATCCACAGTTTTGCTTTTTATGGTTATAGGTCAATCATGGTCTGAAAAGATTATATGGAGATTTACAGAAGTAAACAATTTCTAACTTTTTAACTGCACAGAACTCTGTGTAAATTTATATGGACCTCTCATGCCCTCTTGTTCAGTCCTCCCCAAGATGTGAATTGTCCCTTTGTCTCAAGTATCCAAGTTGTATATGCTCCTGCCCTTCATCATCAAGCAGCCTTCTTGGTTATCAAAACAGGTGTCACAGTATCATGGTGCTTCTGTTTCAGTAGCCCGTATAATGCTGAATAAATGTCTCATTCACCTCACTCCATTTCATCACAGAGGTACTTTATCATCTTATATCACAAGAAGAAAAATGATGAATATTGTACAATAATATATTTTACAAGAGACCACATTCACAGACCTTCTATTACAGTATGTTATAATCATTCTATTTTATTATGTTATTTTTGTTAATCTTTTATTGTACCTAATATGTGAATTAAATTTTACTGTAGGTATGATGTATATAGGAAAAAACATAGTACATATCCATGTTGTCAGGCATACACCGGGGTTCAGGTTTAGGCCTCAACCCACAGCTGAAATTAACCCTGGCAAATTCACCCCAGATTAGACAAACCACAGTCTACACATAACTATGTGTGAGCAAGAAAGAAATGCTCATTTTCATAAGCTAATATGTTTGGGGGTGGAATGTTATCAAGACCATTGTGGAACAACATGTAATAATGGAAAAGAGAGTGTTGATTGGAGATTTTGTTCAGCTCATTTGATTTCTGGAAAGAAATGCTAATGTTAAACAGGAGACAGACCAAACCATCTCATATCCTCGCTATCAGCCTGAGTAACTCTAACTCATCCTTTCCTTTTTTAATTATTATTTTTTAAATTTCATTTTTAAATACAGTTTATACTCAATATCATTTTATATACTCGATATCATTTTATCGAGTGTATAGTATAGTGGTCAGAAAATCATATACTTTACAAAATGTTCTCCCAATAATTACAGTACTTCTCTGGCACCATTCAGAGTTATTGAAATATTATGGAATATATTCCTTTATTTGTATATATATCTTCTAATCACCTGGCCTGAGATATGGACCCATTTCTTATTTTTCCATAACACCATCTTTTCTATATTTTAACACATAGCACATGTTGATGTAGTTGTTTGCCTAAAATATTGAGTAGATACTCATCTACCTGGAGAATAGGAACAATTTTTATTCTCAGTATTTAGCATGATGCCTGGTACATAATAAAATCTTAAAATTTATTAGCTGAATTAAATGAATTATTTCTTCTCAACTCTCTGTTAATACTTGTTTTAAATATATTTTATTGATTATGCCATTACTGTTGTTCTATTCCCCCCTTCATTCCCCTCCATCCTGCACACCCCCTCCCCTGCCTTTCCTCCCCTTTAGTTTATGACCACGTGTCTCAAGTTCTTTAGATTCTATGTCTAGCCTACTACTCTTGCCCTCCCCCATGTCTATTTTCTACCTACCATCTATGCTACTTATTTTCTGTACCTTCTCTCCCCTTCTCCTTCTCCCACACCCCTGTTGCTAACCCTCCATGTGATCTTCATTTCTATGGTTCTGCTCCTGATCTAGCTGTCCTCTTAGTTTGCTTTTGTTTTAGGTGTGGTTGTTAATAACTGTGAGTTTGCTGTCCTTTCACTGTTCATCTTTTTATCTTCTTTTTCTTAGGTAAGCCCCTTTAACATTTCATATAATAAGGGCTTGGTGATGATGTAGTCCTTGAATTTGATCTTATCTGAGAAGTGCTTTATCTGCCCTTCCATTCTAAATAAAAGCTTTGCTGGATAGAGCAAACTTGGATGTAGGTCTTTGGATTTCATGACTTGGAATACTTCTTTCCAGCCCCTTCTTGCCTCTGTGACTGAATAAGATACTTTATTTTTATGGTTTTAGAATCTTTTAAAAAATAATGAGAGTGTTGGTCTACATTATGAGGGAGGACACCAAAAACCAGGAATTTATTTATAAAAATTGTGTACTTATTCTTATATATTTAAACTTTGGTCACTTTCAAAGTACTCTCCATATGATTCAATACACCTATTGAGACATTTTCCCACTGCTCAAAACAGTTTTCGAACTCATGGATTTTGATGCCTTTTATTGTTTCTGCTGTGTTCTGTTTCACTTCTTCCACCTCAGCAAAATGTTTCCGTTTGAGGACATTTTTCATCCGAAGAAACCAAAAGTTTGCTCAGCATGAGATCTGGTAAATAGGAGGCAGGTTGGGACACTGGAGTCATGCTGGTTTTGGTAAAAAACTGCTGACACTAAGTACAGTGTGGGGAGGTGCACTCATAAATCACTTATCATGAAATGGGCAAATGTGTTGAAAGAGTCTTCAAAAAAAATTCACCAATGCCTAATGCAGCCTCTCACAACAATGCCATCTGGTACACTGATACAGATGGGTTCCTAGAATACTCACCTAGCAGGGAAGCCTGCACAACAAGGGGCCTGTCCTCCAGAAGATAATCCCGGGGTTCTTTGGGTCTCCCCTCATATCTCTAACATTATATTTGTGTAATACATGTTCACATGCTAAATCTAAAGAAAATTAATCATTTATATAATCACAAAGTTTACATAAATTTGTGTAAACTTTTATCAGGAAGTGATGAGATAAAAATAAGATTCTCACAAATATTAATCTTTTATACTTAGCTACATTTTCTTCCTTTAAAATATATCTACTTTTATTAAGCTTATTTTTATAACACAGCATAATTTTTTATATCATTTACATCCCATTCTTCACATGGCTGTATCTTATATTTATTTAAGATTAAATCATGTTTTAATAGAAAGCTTATTAGTTCATTAAATTTTAATTTAATTTAATTATAGCTTTTAAATTTATAAAATTTTCCTAATTTTACCTTTGGATGCACCACATTATTACTGGGAGATGCTGTTTCCTATTTCACTTTTTTATAAATTCATGGGTCTACCTTATAATTTTAGTAGATTAAGCACTCGTATTATGCTAGTATGCTCAGCATTCTTGTAGTCACTGGATATCTTGCTATGTATGAGATAGTGTAAGGTTCTGCCTTAAAATAATACAGTTTGTAGTACCTGTATGTTAGATGTTGAACTATAGATTAAAAAACTAGGTCTCAACTGCTTATGCATAGTAAATAATCATTTTATATGTGTTTTAAATTCTCAAAAACAATATTCATTTGCACTTCCTTGTACTGGTTTGAAAAACTATATCTCTGTGTATTAAAGAGGCTTTTCTAGTTTCCTTAGCATAAGTTTTAATGAACAGATACTAAATTATTTTCCAAGGGAACACAAATGAAGCCATCAGTTGGCCTCTCAAAGCAATTCACATTATCAAACCGGAACACTTTACATTGGAGTTTGAGAAAATGGTCACTACTTAACTCTTTTGTCCAAGAACAATGGACAAATATCTTTCTTTTTATCTGTGTATCTTGAGAATTCTTTCAAATAGCTTTCACAAATATGAATTAGTCACAACTTAAAGAAAAACAGCTTGAACTCTAAAGTGGCAGTTTCTTTCAAACTTTTTCTTTTATTAAAAATAATCTTTTTTTAAAGATTTTATTTATTTATCTTTAGAGGGGGAGGGAACAAGAGAAGGAGAGAAATATAAATGTATGGTTGCCTCTCGTGCATCCCCTGGTGAGAATTGGCCTGCAATCCAGGCATGTGCCCTGACTGGGAATCGAACTGCGATCTTTCAGTTCACAGGCCTACACTCAATCCACTGAGCTACACCAGCCAGGGATGAAAAAGAATCTTAAAAGTCTAGAAGCTAAGCAAGGCAGCACTTTATGATAGTTTAGATTTCTTTTTTGAGCTGTCGTTACTTGTGAATTTAAGATTTAAAAAATATTTATTAGTTTTATTTCATTTTTAAAAATATACTTTGCCATGGAAATCAAAGATGTGGTATATGGTTAATTATTGTAACAGTGTTCTACAGATGCTTGAAAATGTGCAGATGTGTTACCACCAAAAAAGCAGGTTTGGCTGCCTCTGGGTACAAAAGCTAAATTCATGAGGCAGGTGCTGGTGTAAAAGGAAAGAGTTTTTATTCAGGTGCTGCATGATCTGTCAGAATGGTACACCCCTATCTCAAAGATCATCTCCTTTGTAAGACCTAGACAAAAGCCAGTATCCAGAGTTCCTGCTCCAATTTAAAGTACAGTCCTTTGGAACTCACAGACAGCTGCTAAATGGTTATAGTCCCCATCCAGGTAGCTTAGCTTGTACCTGGCTGCTGTCCAATTCAGGCTCCCTCCTGAAGCCTGTGTGGCCATGGGCGATGAGGCTGCTGGGGCCACAGGGCCACATACTCCTGGGACAAATTGTACAAATGCACTGGCAAATGCATCACCAGGTGGGCAAGTAAGAGAGAGAGAGAAAGAGAGAGATGGAAACAGAGACCGAGAGAAAAAGGGAGAGAGAAAGAAGGAGATGCTTCCTCTAGAAGACTGTAGGCCACATGGTCTGTGGAAAGAACAGAATAGCACACTGCGAGAGTTCCGGCCACAAGCCAGTGAGCCACAGGCAAGAGTCAGAGAGAGGTTTTTTTGGCCCCCTGGGGATCTACTAGCTTGGATGTAGGATGGACCAGGTACTTCCTCAAAATGAGCAATCAATTTCCCAAACATTTGCACAATTGGGTGGGTCCACCTCCCAACCAGTTCCTTCTTTTCCCACAGGCTGTTTTGACAGGCTTCTTTCATCTAGAACTGCCCTGCACCATTTTCACTTCTACGCCACATATGCCTGCTTTTTCCTGGTCCCAACCCCAATCTGGTACCACAAAGAGAGGAAATATTCTTTCTTATCCAATTCTTGCTAGCTTTTTGTACACTCACCTAAGAACCTTCCCCTGCCACCATCTTGGCCAGTAGACAGAGACTCCCTGACACTCCGTACAGACTGTCTACTGGTAACAGATAGAGCAAATAATCAATATCCACCAGCAAATTCATATATCAGGTAGACACTATAGATGAGAAAAGTAGCTAATCAACTCATCAGGCCTCTTTGTAGCCAGAGGTGGCCATGTGATGCTCTTGACTGCTAAGAGGTGTGTCGTAAAGCCTTTGCTTTTATCCATATAGCTGTAGCAGACTTTCCTCTTTGCCATTTTTTCTGCCTGCAATTGGAATATGACTGAAAAGGTAGCAAACTGGGTTTCTTAAAGTTCTAATTTAGCTTCCAGGGCAGCATTAAAAACAACTTCTACATTTCCTTTATGCAAGGAGAGGTAAATCAGTCTATGTTTAAATCACCCTTTTTAACCAATAATACTATTCAAATGTTTTCTAAGCTCATAAGTTGTATACCTGATCTTGCAGTTACTGATTCTGTGAATAACCCTTCATATGAGTAATAACATTTAAAAATATATTTGGATGCCATTATGTTTAGAATGTTTTTAATTTTTATATTTATATTGTGAATTATATTGTATATTAATATAAAGTGACCTCCTTTACTTACCAGATAATTTTTATCTTAAAATTGTATTATCTCATTCATTCACTCATTCATTCATTCATCAAAAATATGGATTAGGTGCTGTAGTAATCAAGGCTTACTTTGAATGCTTATTATGTATCCTTCATAAAAATACCAGAATAAGATTTTAAAAATATGTTTTATGTCAATTTGCCACTTAATTAGAATTTTCGTTGTTTCCCATCATACATGGAATAAAATATGACTTCCTGACAATTAAGCTAACCCTTTTAGTACCTTTGTAATTTTCTCCTTGCTAAACCATGGAACTTTCTCCTCCATCATTCTCTCTAAACCCACTCTCCTCTATTCACTGCTTATAGATAGTGCCATCTTTGTTATCATTCAATGATTTTCTGCACTATCTGATCCTCTTGAACAAATTGTTCTTCCCATGATTTTTCCTGTATCTGGCTCTGTATCATCTTGCAAGTTCCTATCAGTCATTTTTTCTGACAAAAAAAAACACTCAAGGTAGGCTCACTTTAAACGGCCTACCTTCATTGCATCATATATTTCAAAAGTCCAGGGTCAAGCTCCCAGTCTGATTTAATTGAGCCACTCATGCTTTTGAGGTGTGCAGTAATTGAACTGTGTTAGTGTATCTCAGGCTGGCTGTGAAAGAGCTGAAATATTACAATTCTAAGTTCTGTATATGTCAAAGAATAAAAGAAATATGAGCTGTTTACATAAGCTCATCTTAACAATTCAGAAGGAACTCTGCAAGAAATTCCCTATTATCTTATAAGCCTCCTCATATACTCAATGCAATAGGACCAACCACCTTAGCTCAACCAGATACTTTCCTGCATCTGGGTGGCTTAACTTGTCTGGTATGAGCAAGGAAGAACACTGAAAAAACTGACATTTTTTGTGGAAGGGTAGGAGGGGAGCATGGATCCTGGAGATGTGATGGACAATTCTACTACCAAATTTCAGTACAAATTTGACTATGTGTCCAAAAAAGCACCCAATTTTTTTAGCCTTATTACTTTCTTCATACTATGATTCATGATCTATAATATCATGTGTGTTTCTTCACTTATGTAGTCATAAATTTGATACCTGTTTATCTTTTCTAAAATAGAAATTTTTGAAGGATAAGTACCTTTTTTTGTGTTATTCACTATTGTAATTCCAGAATTATAAATAGCATCAACAGTCACCAAAACAAATAAATTTAATAAAATTAGTTCTATAAGTGAACAAATAAATAAATAAACCAATCATTTAATTAAGTCTGTCATCCAAATGTTGATTTCATTTGCATAGCAAGAAATCAAAGGTTCAAATATTTGATTTATATTATTATAAGCCAAGATATGTGATTCATTCCATAATAATGAAACATGAAATATATGGAACTTCAGAGAAAAAATACTTCTTATAATTAGAACCTCACTAAAGACTGCGTGCAGGGAGTCCTTAAACACCTTTAATTGTTATGGAAATACAAATTAAAGCCACAATGAGATACTGCTTTGCATACATTAGAATCACTAACAAACAAACCAACCAAAAAACAAAACAAAACAAAATAAGAAACAAGTGCAATCATGGGTGTAGAGCAATTGGAGCTCTCATATGCTGTTGGTAGAAGTATAAAACTGTATTCTTTGTCTGAGAATCAGAATGGGACTTCTTATAAAGTTATGCAGACAGTCTCCTTTATCCAGCAATTCAATTTCTTAGGTGTTTATATAAAAGAAATGAAAACTTATGCAAGAGTATTCATAGTACCTTCATCTGTAATAATAGGTCAACTTGGACAGACCAATTGTCATCAATAGGAAATAAATAAACACGGTTGTATTCATACATAATAATGCTTTTAAGTAATAAAAATAAGTAAATTACAGAAACATCCAATAAAAAGTGTACATCTCAAAAACAGTAGAATGTATCAAAGAAGCATCACACAAATTCATACATATGGTGGTTTGACTTCATTTACATGAAAATTTTGAGCTAGAAGACTGACTGGAAAGCAACTCAGGAAAACTTTAAAGCAGCATGCCCAACCCTTTTCTATAAAATGTCATGCAGTGAATATTTTAAGCTTTGTAGCCCTGGTGGTCTTTGTTGCAATTACTCAAATCTGCGATTGCAATGCAGAATCAGCCATAGACAATATGTAAACAAATGTGTGGTTAGATTTCAAAAAAAGTTTGTTTATAAAACCTATTGGAGGGCCAGGTCTGACCTGTTAGCAAAAAATGTCTATCCTATGTTAGAATGATGATAATGTTTCATATCTTAACCAGGATTATAAAAGGGGCATATATTTGTCAAAATTTAGTGTATGCACATTTAAGTTTTACACATCTTGTTACAGGTAACAAATGTTGATGTATGTGTTGAAATATTTGGGGAAAAATTTACTTTGAAATGTATTTAAAATTAGGTTGAATAATAAGAATAGAATTAATAGAGGAATAGACAGTTGAGTAGAAATGTGGTAAAACAACTGAGCAAAACGTAAGTGGAAGCATAAAAATTGTAGCTTTATAAATATTCATTTTAAAACTATTTCACTTTTGTATTGTAATCAATTTTTTATTTTTTTTAAATATTTTATTTATTTATTTTCAGAGAGAGGGGAAGGGAAGGAGAAAGAGAGGGAGAGAAACATCAATGTGTGGCCATCTCTCATGTGTCCCCCACTGGGAACTGGCCTGCAACCCAGGCATGTGCCCTGACTGGGAATCAAACCTTGATCACATGGTTCACAGGCCTGCGCTCAATCTACTGAGCTACACCAGCCAGGGCTGTAATCAATTTTTTAATAAAATGTTGAGATGATGGTTTAGAGAAGCTGATCCGTTAGCAAGTAGGTGAGGGAGTGAACCATTGTACCGGCCCTTGAATTAGAGGCCAAGTGACTTAGCCTTTTGCTCCAGTTTGGCCCCTGGGTGTGTCATCTCTGTCTCTGTGTTTCAATGTCTACATCTGCATTTCACAAGATTGTCAATAAATATTTATTTAATTAATGTTTAATTGAAACAATGACAAAAGAATTCAATGATCTCTCTGGTCTCTCCTAGTTTCACTCATATGATAAATTTTTACTGAGTGTCAATAAGGTCACACATTTCCACTAATGATTTAAAATATTTTATTAATGCATGTTTGGTATATAATTATGTACATTTTTAAATAATGTATAGTTTTAAATAATGAACTAAAATTTGTTTTTGCAAATGAATGATAGCTCTTAGAAGTAGACTTCTGGAAAATATACATCATTCTCGGCAAGAAAGTGTCAGATACAGCAATATAGCTACACAATTCTTTCCAACGCTTCTTTGCAAAAGTTAAAAAGTGTAAATTAATATACATGCTACTACAGTTTACAGTTTGAATCTAATAGTAGCTACTTTGAAAAGCTTTGTTCCTTTCAGTATGACATTTTTGTGTTGATTTTTAAGTATCCTTATTACCACTTGAAGTAAAAGTTGTTAAAATAACCCTCGTAATTGATCAGGCTCAAGTGGCCATGAAATCATGGTGGATTGTGAATAAATATCAATACCTTTCTTTATTAGCAGCTGTGTCCTTGGTTACTGAATTTCAAGATGTATAAAAGAAAAGATCACTGTGACATGCCACCAAGAAGTACTTATTATGCTTTCCTTGATATCTAAACTAATAACAACTGAAAATATTCCATTTTTCCAAGCACAATAAAATGCAGTAGACCTCATTATTCCCAAGGGATATATTCCAAAATCCCCAATGGATACTTGAAACTGTGGATAGTTTTGAGCCCTAGGGGGATGCTATGTTTTTTCCATATGTACATACCTATGATAAAGCTTAATTTATGAATTAGGTACATTAAGAGATCAACTACAGTAACTAATAATAAAACTGAGTAATTATAAAAATATACTGTAATAAAACTTCTGAGAACATTGTTTCTTTCTCAAAATATCTTATTGTTTTTGTACTCACCTCTTCATTTAAAGAAAACAGTTTACGGTTTTTCTTTGGCATATATGAGTTAGCAGCATCACTACTTCTGCACTTTGGGGTCATTATTACAATAACTTAGGGTTACTTGAATAAAAACACTGCCATACTGCAACAGTTGATATGATGATAACTGAAAGGCTGCTAAGTGACTAATGCTGTATCCAGCATACAGAGCATGGATACAAGGGAAAAAAGGATGGCTCATTTCCTGGATGGGATGGAGTGGGGCAGAATAACGCACAATTCAAAACTTATTGGGTTTTTTTGGAATTTCCCATTTAATATTTTTACTACTGTTGACTGTGGGCAACTGAAACCACAGAAAATTAAACCACCCCGATACATACTACTGTATGCATTTATCTTACACTGTTTATAAAACTATTTTTAATGCTTTGATTCTTATATATGGTCCCTGCAATGTGGCTCCCTGTACCTTAAGTACATTGTGTACATCTATTAGGATTAATGTTTTGGTCTCACATTCATGTGGATGAGCCTAAGGCTTCATTCAGAGGAAGAGAGCCTTATAGCTTCAAAAAAAAGAAGAAAATAGCCCTTAAAAAAGAAGAAAATCCTGCCTTTTTAGCAATTTGGGGGCAGCTGGAGGGCATTATGCTAAATGAAACAAGCTAGACAGAAGAAAGACAATAATGCATAGCATCAATAATATATGGAATCTTAAAAAAATGAACTTACGCAAATAGGGAGTGGAAAAGTGGTTGCCTGGTGCCTAAGGATGAGAGGAGCATGGAGAAGTGGGTAAAAAGATACAAACTCTCAGTTATCAGATGAATAGGTATGAGAATCTAATGAAAAACACGGTGACTCTAGTTGATAATGTTATATTATACAACTGAACTTTGATAAAAAGTTAGAACTCAAATGTTCTCATCAAAAAGAAATATGTAAGGCGATAAACTTGTTAATTACTTTAATGGGGGAGAATCCTTTCACAATGTATACTTACAATTATCACATTGTACATTTTAAATATCTCACAAAAGAAATACATTATTTTTAATTATTTGTCAATAAAGATGAAAAGAAAGAAGGGAAGGAGAAAGAAAAGGAAACAAAAAAGAAGGAAATATATTATGAAGGTCCACACTTAATTTTCCATTTTTAAGAGGAAGATTTAGGGATGATATAACATTATAACTCTTAAATCAATTTTTATTTCTGTAGACAAATAATTAAATGTTAAGTACTTGTGAAGACACTACCTTCAGTGAAGGCTTATTGGTTTAGCAACAGCCACCAGCTTATACATATGTAGCCATTTATACATTAATTCTGAAAGTAACAAGCTGTAAGATATGAAAACTGGTTTAGTGGGTATTTAGTAAAGATCATATTGAGAAACTTTAATATGTGTGCATATATATAAAATCATATTAAATCTTGTCCACAAACAAGGGAAATCAATCATAAGAATTTGCACAGCAAGGTTATATACTTTAATTTGAAAAAAATATGGAAAGCAACATAAAACTTTTGATTTTGTAGGGTAGGAGTCATATTACACACAGAAAATGCATATTATGTGGTACATGGCTTTTGGTTTTGAGAAACAGCCACACATTGTATGGAATTCAGTCAGATAGTCCCTGTATGACTAAGTTACTATGCAGAACAAAGTCTTTTAAAAAATACATTATGTTATTAATATTCTATAGATTTTTCTAAATACATTCATCATATTGGACACATTTCCAGATCATTTAATTCAGGGTCACACCTGAGATAGCAGGGCATGCACACTGTAAACCTGTCTACTGGTGTCTCCACAGCTAAAACCCTGCTTTCCTTGTCGTCTTCACCAGCACATTTCCCCATTTGTTGGGTTATTTTATTCTGATAGCATTAAGCTTTATCAGAAGAAAAGTCAGTGGTATAATTTTTTAATGAAAAATGTAAATTATATGGTTTTACTTTGAATAGTAGTAGAAACATTCAGAACATGTTTAGTGCTGTGAGATTAAAAATGTCTTACTACCTAAATTTTATGAGAATTTAGAAATTCTACAAGTCTTTGAATGAACAAAAATTACATGGACAAACAAGAAGATGACAGACAGGGTTGTATAATTGGTCAAAATAAAGAGAAATGTTCATCAATTTTAATATAGACATTTGCCTATAACATGGGTTCAAAGGTAATACTTGGCATTTGAAACTTTCATGTGTTCACCTGAATGGTGAGTGAACAAAATTATACCTTGTTTGTGAATATTCTTGAATTGAGTTTAGATTAGATAAGTTTGTATACTTCTTTTTTGTTGGCTTAGTCTTGGAAAAATTTTTTTAAGTAACATTTTCTTCTTTACTTAATGTCTCACAGAATTATAGAAATTGGGTTTTTGCAGAGTGGCAAAAAGTGACTTTAAGGAGGAGTGCAATAAGAGAATTCTTACCTATTGGCTACCCTATGACAGCTCACATTTTTTAAACTTTCACAGGAACTAGCTGCAGTTATACCCATTAATGAATTTAAGGAATTAGGTTAAAATTTTGATATTTAAAAAATTATTTTAAATTACAGTTAACATTTAATAGTATTTTGTATTATTTTCAGGTGTACAGCATAGTGGTTAGACAATTACATAATTTACAAAGTGATTCCTCCTGATAATTCCAGTAGATACCTGGCATAATACATAGTTACTACAATATTAAGACTATATTCCTTATGCTGTATTTTATATTCCCATAACTACTTTGTAACTTCTAATTTCTACCTACTCCATTCACTTTTTTTATCCAGCCTTCCTAACCCCCTTCCCATCTGCAATCCTGAATTTGTTCTTTGTATCTATAAGTTCATTTTTGGTTTGTTTGTTTATTTTGTTTTTTTGATTCCACATATGAGTAAAATATTTGTCTTTCACCACCTGGCTTATTTCATTTAGCATAATGCTCTCCAGTTCCATCCATGCTGTAGTAAAGGGTAGAAGCTCCTTCCTTCTTTCTGCTGTGTAGTATTCCATTGTGTAAATATGCCATAAATTTTTTGATCCACTCGTTTACTGATGGGCACTTAGGTTGCTTCCAGCACTTAGCTGTTGTAATTTTTGCTGCTATGAACATTTAGGTGCCTAGGTTCTTTTGAATTGGTGTTTCAGGGTTCTTAGGGTATAATCCCAGCAGTAGAATTCTTAGATCAAAAGGTAGTTCCACTTTTTAGTTTTCTGAGGTAATTCCATACTGTTTTCCATAGAGGCTGCACCAATCTGCATTCCTACCAACAGTGCACTAGGGTTCCCTTTTCTCCACAGCCTCACCAGCACTTGTTTATTGATTTGTTTATGATGACCATTCTGACTAGTGTGAAGTTTTATATCATTAAACAAGTGTTAACAGTTTTAACAATATTTAAAATTATATTTAAATTTAAAAATTGGGAGAGTTTACACAAATATTTTGATTTCTAATTTACCAAGAGAAAGTCACTGACCCACTGTCCTTGAGCCTTCATTTTCCACATAGCTGCTATTTTGGTTGGAACTGAACAACCATTGGCCCTGACAGCTTATCACATGTTTTACAATTAGGCAAAGTGTCTTATCTTGTTTTTCCTCACTCATATACGTGACCTGTGTAGCTCCCAAAGACTTCAGTATTTATTTCCTGGAATTTGTATTTAAGGACTATATAGGTAAATATGGTATGGCTCAAAAATGGCGGTGAGTTCAGATACCTAGAATTCTGAATTACACTAAATTTCCTTTTACACAACAAACATCTGGTCTTTGGGATAAATAAGAGCAAACATATTTCAAATAGTAGATAGAACATATCCTGTAAATCCCTTACTCTTAATCTTCCAAATCTGTTTTGTATGATTGGATCTATAGTTTTTGTAATTTGAAAACTATCACACAACATGATAACTACTTCCAAATTCATTGTTCTGTGCAAGCTTGTGATACAACTGACCTCTAAATGGTAGTCAGCTACTAAGAAGGAAAGCTTATCAAAACTGCCTACTAATTGGAGGAAAATTGTGAGGGAAATTCTAGAATTGGCTGCTGCATCAAAATTTGCAATTTTACTTGATATTCCCTTTACCTACCTACTGTGATGGGCAGCTTCATGTGAGACAGACACACCTTGTTTGGATGAACAGTGAGTCTCTTCATTTCTATGCCCCCCTGCCAATTCTTTGACTCTGTTCTTCCTGTTCCATGGAAAAATACAGTCTAAAAGCAGAGTTAATACCACCTGTGGCTGACCTTCAACCAGTGAGTCTGTGGACCAGTGGATAAATGCTCTAACTTTCTGTCCTTCAGGAGACAGAAAGACAAAGAATAGATTACATTTTCTTTCCTTGAATGTTCCACAAAAAAGTAAAAAATACATACAAAAGGAAAAACTACTTTGTATATCCATGGTCAGGTGACAAAGGCATGTTATTCACCTGCAAATTAGTAGCATATTATATATTACCAGGAAGAATGGTGCCAAGATATAAAGTTGATGGTTATCATTTACTTACTCAGTTTAGTGCACAGCAGGCAAAGTGGTATCTTTTTTTTTCTTTTTTTCATTTAAAGGGAGACAGAAATAGAAATCCATAGGGAGGAGAGAGACAAGCATATGGAACTAAAGGCCAAAGAAAGGATATGGCGAAGAGTGAAGTGACACAAACCATACTTGACAATTACATCTGGAGTGACAGAAACATGTATGATAATTTAGGCAAAAATAACTTCTAATTAGCTCAACACTTGAGAACCTCAATAGGATTTATTTGGAAGTAGGGTTTCTCCACTTTTTTTCATTTTAAAGGGGGAATCTGACACTGCTATACTTTTCTATACAGGACAGAGCCTCAGCTCCAGCAGCATGCCCGGCATGTTGTATTAGTTCCTCAATAAATGTATGCTCCATAATGAGTGAGTGAATGATGTTTGGGTGATAAGTGAGATGCTCCTTAACTGATTAGTTTTTCAGGGTGTTTGGACAAAATGTTTTCCAAATCTATTAATTACTTTCTATCCCAAGTGAATCATATTACACTGATTTTTGCTTAAGCCTTATATCTCTGACAACTGAATTCATATGAGAAATTATCATTAACATTTTGTTGATGATTTCTTTTGCTGTGAAAAACTTATTAGTTTGATGTATTCCCATTTGTTTATTATTCCTTTTGTTTGCCTTGCCCAGGGAGATGTATCCAATAAAATATTGCTATGAGCAGTGTTTGAGATTTTGCTGCCTATGTTTTTTTCTAGAATTTTAATAGTTTCAGGTCTGACATTTAAGTCTTTAATCCATTTTGAATTTATTTTTGCATGTGGTGCATGTATCTGTCCAATGTTCCCAACATAATTTATTGAATAAACTATCTTTAGTTCATTGTTCGTGCTTGCTTCCTCTATCAGATATTAATTAACTGTAAAGGTGTGGTTTTATTTCTTAGCTATCTATTCTGTACATTGATATATGTGTCTGTTTTTATGCCAGTACCATTCTGTTCTGATTACTATGGTCTTATATTATAGTTTGATATTAGGTAGCATGATTCCTCCAACTTTGTTTTTCTTTTCCAGGATCTCTATTGTTATGCAAAGCAATTTTTGGTCAAAGGAAATCATCAGCAAAATTAAAAGACAATCCACAGGATGGGAGAACATATGTGCCCACACATCTGATAAGGGTTAATAAAATTTTGACCCTTAAATTGATAAAGTACTTACAAACCTCAACACCAAAAAACAAACAACCCAATTAAAAATGGGCAAAGGACATGAATAGACACTTCACCAAAAAGGATATATGAATTGGCAATAGACAAATGAAAATATGCTCAATGTCACCAATAATCAGAGAAATGTAAATTAAAATCACTATGAGACACCATCTCATACCTGTCAGAATGGCTATCATCAAGAAATTAACAAATAACAAATGCTGGCAAGGATGTGGAGAAAGGGGAACACTTTTGCACTGCTAGTGGAAATGTAGATTGGTAAAGACACTGTGGAAAGCAGTGTAGAGATACCTCAAAAAGTTAAAAATAGATCTGCCTTTTGACCCAGCAATACCACTTCAGGGAATATATCCAAAGGAACCTCAAACATTAATTTGAAAGAACATAGGCACCCCTTGTTCATTGCAGCCTTATTTACAATCACCGAGATATGGTAGTAGCCCAAGTGTCCATCAACAGATGAGGGAATAAAACAACTATGGGACATTTACAAAATGAAATAATACTTGGCCATAAAATAGAAAACTTACCCTTTGTGACAGTGTGGATGGAACTGGAGAACATTATGCTAAGTGAGATAAGACAGTCAAAGAAAGACAAACATGATATGATTTCAATCGTGTGTAAAGTCTAATGAACAGACTGAACTAACAAGCAAAACAGAAGCAGACTCATAGATGGAGACAGATGGCAACTAGAGAAGGAGATTAGGGGGTGGAGAGATGAGCCAAAAGGAAAAGTGACTTTTTGTCATGGACAACAGTGTGGTGATTGCTGGGGGAGGTGGTATAAGGGGACTAAATGATAATGGAAATACAATAAAGGCTGGGATGGGAAAAATAGACAAAAAAACTGTACTTGAAAAATAACTAAATAAAATTAATTAAAAAAAGATTAAATTAAAAAAAACAAATGATCACATCAGGAGCCAGGGAATAATATATTTCTAATAAATTTTCTACATGTATTCATAAAATAAAAAAAGCACTTTCATTTTTAGCATACATTTTTTATTTTTATTTAGTTATTTTTCAAGTACAGTTTTCTGTTTATTTCTCCCATCCCAGCCCACCCCTCCCCCATGCACCCCACCTCCCTCCCATTTCCACCCTCCTTAGTTATTGTCCCTGTGTCCTTTATACTTGTTCCTCTAAATCCCTCCCATTTTTTCCCCTTAAATTCCCTCCCCTCTCCCCTCTGGTTGCTGTTCCCCTGTTCTCTATTTCAGTGTATTTGTTTTTATTTTGCTTGCTTGTCTGTTTTGTTGTTTAGCTTCCTGTTAAAGGTGAGATCATATGGTATTTGTCTTTCAACCCCTGGCTTATTTCACTCAGCATAATGCTTTCCTGATCATTTCTAGCATACATTTTAATCAAAGTAGTTGTTCAACATTAGAGAAAACAGAACCAACCTACTGATCCTATATACTTACATGCACAACTATAAAGTTTGTCATAGGTTAAAAATCGTGAGCCTTGGTTAAAGTTTCAATGAAGAAATAAAAGTGAATTTCATTTAGTCTTTATTTTTCTTTATTGTTTGATTGTATTAAATCAAGTATCTAACATACTTTTAATGTTATGTGGTAAGGTGTTGAGATATGGAGACAATTAAGACATAATCTCCGTCACAATGTAGTGGACATTGTCATTCTGTATGGCCATGCAGCATCTTACTCCCCTTTGTATATTTGGGAGTATTCTATCAGGATCTTGTTGGGATAAAAGACCTTTCTGGCTCAATATGCAATATTTCTTCTTTCTTGGACTTTCTTGTAACAGAGAGTCAGATCCATGACCTAGTTTTGCTAATCAGTGACATTTATGCTTATTTGGACCCAAGAAAACCATGAAAAGGGAACATGGATCTCTCTCTTAAAAGGCAAGAAGCAGTAGTGACACATAAAGAATTGAGATTCCTATGCAGTAGTGGCAGTGGAGAAAATGGTAACATGCGGTGATCAGAAACCAAGGGTGGTAGTAGTTTTCTTACAGATAAATTCTGTATGTGGTTTTATAAGTTAAATGTAATTCCATAAATTCCATTGATCTGATTTCATAGACCTCCTACAGATTCATGTAGTTTATACAGTACCTATTTAATAAACTGCTTTAGTGTTTTTATTATCCAAAATAAAGTTGATCACGACTAGGAAGCCTAACTGATATATACGCACACACTCCTTTAGGTCTAATAGAAGATAGAAACATACTTATTATAATTTTGGTTGTTTATACATTCTTGGTAATAATAATAGATCTTATGATAAATAATCCACCCATAAAGGTAGTTCATTGAAAACCTATTATGTGTTTGATATCACATTTATAGTCATGTACCACTTCACGACAGGGATGCATTCTGAGATCTACATTATTAAGCAATGCCATCGTTATGTAAACATTAGAATGCACTTACACAAACCTAGACAATATAGTCAATTAGACAATTAAGTTTTATGGTAAAAGCCCATTGCTCTTAAGCTATAAATCTGGACAACACATTGCTGTACTGAATACTGTAATTAATTATAACATAATGGTATTCATGTATTTAAACATGTATTTTAAAAGGTACAATAAAATAAAATATAAAAGATAGAAAAATATATAGGCAAGGCACTTACCATGAATGGAGCTTGTAGAACAGGAAGTTGTTCTGGGTGAGTCAGTGAGTGAGTGCTGAGTGAATGGAAGGCCAAGGACATTCCCGTGCACTGCTGCAGAGTCTATAAACACTGCCCACTTAGGCTATACTAAATTTATTTAAAAAACTATTCTATATGCAGCTCATCATTTACTAAAATACTGTTATGTGGCACATGACTATATTAATATTTTGTCTCATTCACTTTTAAATTGGATAGCTATAAAATTACTTTTGTTTTTAGTTAGTAAAGGATATCATAAAATTAAAACAAGAACCTGCATATATGTACACAACACAATTGCCGATACATAGTGGATATTCAACAAATGCTGGTTCCTCATCCTTACATCAGAGGTCTGTCTGGAAGGTATCCAGCTGGTAATATGAAAAACAGAGACATTTATTGAAGAAGATAGAAGAAACATTGTACATAGGAAAATGACACCTCAGTCTCCCTCAAAGTAGGCATCTTGGGACCTCACACAGTTCTCCTAATTACTATCAGCTGCCCCATAGTATTTTCCTGAATCTCATTGATGGTGTCTTCTCTTTCAAAGGTGATTTTAGTTTTGGAAAAAAACAGAAGTTATGGGTGCCAAATCTGAGTTGTAGGGGAGCTGAGTCGCCTGTGTGATTTATATTTCACCAAAAAAATCTGCAGGGGTTGTGATGTTTGAGGAGACACTTTATCAAGATGAAGCTACCAATTACCAGTTGCCCATAACTCTGACTTGCTGAATCATCTAAATAGTTTCCATGGAGGAATGTTCAAGCTTAACACAAAATTTGATGCATATTCATTGTTCTACTTGCTCAGTCATTTCTAATATGACAGCCACATGCTACACAAGTTTACCCAACAGTGTCTGCCACCCCCACTCACTAGAATAGTGAGTCATCATTGTTCCTACATGCACATCTCAGTCCACTCTCTTTGGCTGCCAGTTTACATCGATGTTGCACATACTTTTATTATATTAACAACGGATGGACTTTTTCAGGACAGACCTTGTATATTAATATGTTATCAAAGCAGTTTTCATGTTGATTTTATAGGGAAAGTACTGTGACTAGAAATGTGGTGTAGGCGCAAATTAAGCCAGCATCTACTAGACCTAATTTGAAAATGGGGAGATTAATTTTGCATTGGAATATATATACATATATACATCATTTTGTAAATAAAAATCAGAATCCATAAAAATTATGGTAGATTTCTGTCTTATTTTATTTAGGAAGCATTTTGCCCAATTTTATTGTATATACACTTTACTCAAATAATGTCAAACCCAGGTTTCTCCTCTGAAGTTGTATTCATACATAAAACTTCTGTTTAACTCATTTTAATTCATAAGTATCTGCCCTTCTTTTACTTCCTATGGCTGCCATAACAAAGTACCACACTGTGCAAGTCAAACAGCAGAAATTTATTGCCTCACAGTTCTGGAAGTTATAAGTCTGCAATCACAGTGTTGTCAGGGTGGGTTAATTCTGAGGTCTATGATGGAGAATCTGTTCCCTGTCCTTCTATGTTCATATAATTTGCTGGCAATCATGGATGCATCATCTTAACCTCTGTCTGTGTCTTCACATAGCATTCTCCCTGTGTGTGTGCCTCTGTATCTAAATTTTCCCTTTTCATTAAGACAGTTATATTGGGTTGAGGTTCACTCAAATGACTTCATCTTAACTTGACTGTTTTCAAAGACTCTATTTCCAAATAAGACAACATTCACAAGTACTAGGGGTTCATACTATGGCATCTTTTGGAAAGGTACAGCTCAACTTATAAAAAATAGTCCCTAACCATAATGTATCCAAATGCAAACACTTGTTTTCTCTTCTCTCTGTTCCACATGTTACCCCTCAGCAGTCTGCTTCTACTACAGTTTTTCCCATATTGGGGCAATAGTATCCCATCCTTCTATATCCTAGATCAGTAGCCCAGAGAGGCAATATAAGGAATGAGATAAAACACTAACTTTGGAACCATAGGGTCTTGTTTTGAGTTATTTCTCTCTCAAATATAATTTGTACACCTTTCTCTGGCTGGTGTAGCTCAGTGGACTGAGTGCAGGCTGTGAATCAAGGAGTCACCAGTTTAATTCCCAGGCACGGCACATGCCTGGGTTGGAGGTCAGGTCCCCTGTGGGGCCAAGTGAAAGGCAACCACATAGTGATGTTTCTCTCCCTCACTTTCTTCCTCCCTTCCCCTCTCTCTAAAAATTAATAAATAAAATATTTAAAAATAAAAAAAGTATTTGTACAACTTGGCAGATTATTTAACCACTATCTGCTTCAGTTTCCTCATCTAATAAATGGGGACAATAATAATACCAACATGTAGGTTAGGAATCAGAAAAATCTATGTTAGTAATTTGCATATAGGTAGAGTTAATATTTTTTTAATTTATTTAATTATTGTTCAAGTACAGTTTTCTGTTTTTTATTCCCATCCCAGCTCAACCCCCCAGTGCTCCCCACCTCCCTCCCATTTACACCCCCCTTAGTTGTTGTCCATGTGTGCTTTATACTACTTCCTGTAAAACCTTCCCATTTTTCCCCTGAAATTATCTCCCCTCTTCCCTCTGGTCACTGTCCCCTTATTTTCTATTTCAGTGTCTTTGTTTTTATTTTGCTTGCTTGTTTGTTTGTTGTTAGCTTCCCGTTAAAGGTGAGATCATATGGTATTTATCTTTCAACACCTGGCTTATTTCACTCAGCATAATACTTTCCAATTCCATCCATGCTGTTGCCAGCGGTAGGAGCTCCTTCTTTCTTTCTGCTGCATAGAATTCCATTGTGTATATGTACCATATTTTTGATCCATTCATTACTAGGTGTCTGATCCAGACACCTAGGTTGCTTCCAGCTCTTGGCTATTGTAAATTGAGCTGCAATGAACATTGGGGTGCATAGATTCTTTGGATTTGTGTTTTAGGGTTCTTAGGATATAATCCCAGCAGTGGAATTGCTGGATCAAAAGGCAGATCCATTTTTAGTTTTTTTTAGAAAATTCCATACTGTTTTCCACAGTGGTTGTACCAGTCTGCAATCCCACCAACAATGGATTAGGGTTCCCTCTTCTCCACACCCTCTCCAACATGTGTTGTTTGTTGCTTTGGTTATGATGGCAATTCTGACTGGTGTTAAGTGGCATCTCGTTGTGGTTTTAATTTACATCTCTCTGATAGCTAGTGATATTGAGCATCTCTTCACGTGTCCCTGGATCTTTCGTATGTCCTCCTTGGACAAGTGTTTGTTCAAGTCCTTTGCCCACTTTTTAATTGGGTTGGTTGTCTTCTTAGAGTGGAGTCATGTAAGTTCTTTTATATTTTGGAGACTAAACCCTTGTCTGAGGTATCACTGGCAAATATGTTTTCCCATACAGTTGGTTCTCTTTTATTTTAATACTGTTTTCTTTAGTCATGCAAAAGCTTTTAATTTTGATGAGATCCCATTTGTTTATTCTTTCCTATATGTCCCTTGCTCTGGGGGACATATTGGTAAAAACATTGCTGGGTGAAATATCTGAAATTTTCTTGCCAATGTTCTCCTCTAGGACTTTAATGGTGTCACGGCGTATATTTAATTATTTTATCCACCTTGAATTTATTTTGGTGTATGGTGGAAGTTGATGCACAAGTTTTATTTTTTTTGCACATACCTATCCAGTTCTCCCAACACCATTTCTTGAAGAGGCTATTATTAGTCCATTTTATGTTGCTGCCCCCTTTGTCAAATATTAATTGGCTGTAGGGATTTGGTTTCATTTCTGGTTTCTCTGTTCTGTTCCATTGGTCTATGTGCCTGTTTTTATGCCAGTACCAGGCTGTTTTGATTATAGTGGCCTTGTAATACAGTTTGATATCAGGCATTGTGATCCCCCCTACTTTGTTCTTCTTTCTCAAAAGAGCAGCTGCTATTCGGGCTCGTTTGTGGTTCCATATAAATTTTCGAAGTGTTTGTTCTATGTCTGTGAAATATGTCATTGGTACTTTAATAGGTATTGCATTGAATCTGTAAGTTGCTTTGGGTAGTATGGACATTTTGATGATGTTAATTCTTCCAAACCATGAACATGGTATATGTTTCCATTTGTTAGTGTCTTCCTTGATTTCTTTCTTCAGTGTTGTGTAGTTTTCTGAATACAGGTCTGTTAGGTCCTTGGTTAGGCTTATTCCTAGGTATTTTATTTTTCTTTTTGCTATATTGAATGAGATTTTTTCTTGATTTCTGCTTTTCCTGTTTCATTGTTGGTATACAAAAATGCCTTTGATTTCTGGATATTGAATTTGTAACCTGTTGTTCTGCCAAATTTATTTATTAGGTTTAGCAGGGGTTTTTTTTGTAGTGTCTATAGGATTTTCCATGTACACTATCATGTCATCTGCAAACAATGACAGTTTTGTTTCCTCCTTTCCAATTTGGATGTCTTTTATTCCTTTTCTTGTCTGATCACTGTGGCTAAAACTTCCAAAACTTTACTGAATAGAAGTGGTGAAAGTGGACATCCTTGTCTTGTTCCTGATCTTAGTGGAAAAGCTTTTAGTTTTTGCTCGTTGAGTATGTTAGCTGTAGGTCTCTCATATATGGCCTTTATTATATTGAGGAATGCTCCCTCTATTCCCACTTTGTTGAGTGTTTCTATCATAAATGGGTGTTGTACCTTATCAAAAGCTTTTCTGCACCTATTGATATGATCATATGGTTTTGGTTTTTGCTTTTGTTTATATGATGTATTACATTTACTGATTTGCAAATATTGAACCATCCTTGCATCCCTGGGATGAATCCCACTTGGTCATGCTGTATGATCTTTTTAATGTATTGTCGGATGCAGTTTGCCAATATTTGGTTGAGGATTTTAGTGTCTATGTTCATTGGCGATATTGGCCTGAAGTTTTCTTTCTTTGTTGTATCTTTATCTGGTTTGGGGATTAGTATGATGCTGGCTTCATAAAAAGTATTTGGGAGTCTTCCCTCATTTTGGATTTTTTTGGAATAGCCTGTGAAGAATAGGAGTTAGCTCTTCCTTAAATGCTTTGTAGAATTCTCCTGTGAAACCATCTGGTCCAGGGCTTTTGTGCTTTGGGAGATTTTTTATTACTGCTTCAATTTCATTTGCTGTTATTGGTCTATTCAGGCTTTCTGCTTCTTCTTCATTGAGTTTTGGAAGGTTATATTTTTCTAGAAATTTGTCTATTTCCCCTAGGTTTTCAAATTTCTTGGCATACAGTACTTCATAATAATTTTCTTACAATCCTTTGTATTTCTGTGTGGTCAGTTGTAATCTCTCCCCTCTCTTTTCTGATTGTGTTTTTTTTGGGTCCTCTCTCTTCTTTTCTTTTTTTTTAATTTTTATTTTCTTTTTTAATTTTTTTTATTTTATTGAATATGCCATTACATTTGTTCTAGTCCCCCCTTCATTCCCTCCACCCTGCACACCCCCACTCTCACACTTCCCCCCTTTATTTTATGACCATGAGTCTCAAGTTCTTTAGATTCTATATTTCCCATACTATTCTTGCCCTCCCCCTGTCTATTTTCTACCTACTGTCTATGCTACTTATTTTCTGTACCTTCTCCCCCTTCTCCTCCCACTCCCCTGTTGCTAACCCTCCTTGAGATCTTCATTTCTATGGGTCTGCTCCTGATATAGCTGTCCTTTTTAGTTTGCTTTTGTTTTAGATGTGGTTGTTAATAAATGTGAGTTTGCTGTCCTTTCACTGTTCATATTTTTTATCTTCTTTTTCTTAGATAAGTCCCTTTAACAGTTCATATAATAAGGGCTTGGGATGATGAACTCCTTGAATTTGATCTTATCTGAGAAGCACTTTATCTCTCCTTCCATTCTAAATGAAAATTTTGCTGGATAGACTAATCTTGGTTGTAGGTCATTGGCTTTCATGACTTGGAATACTTCTTTCCAGCCCCTTCTTGCCTGTAAGGTCTCTTTTGAGAAATCCGCTGACAGTCTGATGGGAAGTCCTTTGTAGGTGACTGTCCCCTTATCTCTTGCTGCTTCTAGGATTCTCTCCATTTTAATCTTGGCTAATGTAATGATGATGTGCTTGGTGTGTTCCTTCTTGGGTCCAACTTCTGTGGGACTCTCTGAGCTTCCTGGATTTCCTGGAAGTCTATTTCCTTTGCCAAATTGGGGAAATTCTTCTTTATTATTTGTTCAAATAAGTTTTCCACTGGTGGCTGTTCCTTCCCCCTTTCTGGTACCCCGATAATTTGGATGTTGGAGCATTTAAAGATGTCCTGAGGTTCCTAAGTCTCTGCTCATTTTTTTTTTTGAATTCCTGTTGCTTCATATTTTCCTCTTTGGCCATTTTTTTCTTCCTTCTAGTTCACTCCCTTGATTTGAGTCCCAGTTTCCTTCCCATTACTACTGGTTTCCTGTGCAATTTCCTTCATTTCAATTAGTTTAGCCTTCATATGTTCCTCTAATTTGTGACTAAAATCAACCAGTTCTGTGAGCATCGTGATCACCAGTGTTTTGAACTGTGCATCTGAAAGTTTTGCTATTTCATTTTTTTGTTTTTTGTTTTTTTTTTTAGTTTTGCTATTTCTTTGTCACTTAGAGTTATGGGCTCTGGGGCTTTGAGAGCTTCTTGGGCCATTTTTGGTCTGTTTGCGCCGTTAAGTATGAGGAGCGGAGCCTTAGGTGTTCAGCAGGGCGGGGCTGCCCAGGTCTCTGGGTTGTGATGCTGTATGTGGGGGTGGGGTCAGAGCAGGGAATTGGTGGCCCCCTCTGCTGCCTCTTGCTGCTGGGACCTGCTAGGTCCTATCTCACCGCCCACTCCCTCACTGGTCTATCTGTGCATGAATGAGCAGTCCACAGTCAACCCGCCACCCTGCGTCCTCACTGGGTTCGCCGGTCACTCACTGGGTCACTCACTGGGTCGCTCACTGGGTCCACCCGTTGCAACCCCATGCCTGGGATCCGCACCTGAGTCTGTCTGACCGAGTTTTCCGATGCAGCCTTGCTCTGCCAGCTGCTGGCTTAGCCCCTCTTACCCGTCAGGCTGAAGAATTTGTTGTTATCAGACTTCCGAAAAGTTCAATTTTCTGTGTTCTGGCTATGTTTTCTGTTGCTAATATTTTGTTGTCTCTAAACTTGGTTGTGTGAGAAAGCACAGAGTCTCCAACTATGCTTCCATCTTGGCGGAAGTCTCTCTCTTCTTTTCTTGATAAGCCTGCTTAAAGGCTTGTCTATTTTGTTTATCTTTTCGAAAAATCAGCTCCTGAATTCATTAATTTTTAGAATTGTGCTTTTGGTCTCTATGTCATTTAATTCTGCTCTGATCTTGGTTATTTCCTTTGTTCTACTTGCTCTGGGCTGTCTTTGTTGTTGTTCCTCAAGTTCTTGTAGGCGTAGGGTTAGGTTGTTTGTTTGAAATGTTTCTATCTTTCTTTAGGTAGACCTGTATTGCTATGAACTTCCCTCTCAGGACTGCCTTTGCTGTGTCCCATAAGTTTTGGGTGGTTGTGAGTTCATTTTCTTGTGTTTCCAGAAACGTTTTGATTTCTTCCCTAATTTCATTCTTGACCCATTCCTTGTTTAATAGCATACCATTCAGTCTCCATGATTTTGGGTGTTTTGGGTTTTTTCCTTTGGGGTTGGTCTCCAATTTCAGTCCCTTGTGGTCAGAGAAAATGCTTGGTATGATTTCAGTTTTCTTGAATTTTTGAGTCTCGTTTTGTGTCCTATCATGTGGTCTATCTTTGAAAATGTTCCATGTGCATTTGAAAAGAATGTGTATTAGCTTCTTTGGGATGAAGAGCTCTATATATATCAGTTAAGTCCATTTCATCAAGGGTGTTGTTTAATGCCACAATATCTTTGTTGATATTTTGTTTGGAAGATCTGTCCATTTTTGATAGTGGGTGTTAAAAACCCCTACTATAATTGTGTAGCTGTCAATATCTTTCTTGAAATTCTCTAAGATTTTATTTATATATTTGGGTGTTCCTATGTTGGGTGCATATATATTTATGATGTTAATGTCTTCTTGGTGGATTCTTCCCCTGAGTATTATGAAGTGGCCTTCTGGGTATCTCTTTATGGCCCTTTTTTTTGAAGTCTATTTTGTCTGATATGAGAATTGCTACCCCAGCTTTTTTTCTTGTCTGTTTGCTTGGAAAATTTGTTTCCAGCCCTTCACTTTGAGTCCGTGATGGTCTTTTGTCCTGAGGTGGGTCTCTTGTAGGCACATGTGTGTGGGTCCTGCTTTCTTATTCATTCAGCTATTCTCTTAATAGCTGAATAGTCTCTTAATTGGAGCCCATTTATGTTTAAGGATATTATTGATAGGTACTTATTCATTGTAATTTTTATACCTGTGCTTCTCATTGTCTCTCTCTCTCCTTCCTTTCCTTAAAGCAGTCCTTTTAGTATTTCTTGTAGAGCTGGTTTTGTAGAAGCAAATTCTTTTAGGTTTCTTTTGTCTTGGAAGCTCTTTATTTGGCCTTCTATCTTCATTGAGAGACTTGCTGGGTAAAGTAGCCTTGGTTGTAGGCCTCTGTTTCTCATTACTTGGAATATTTCTTGCCATTCTCTTCTTGCTTGGAGTGTTTCCGTTGAGAAGTCAGTGGCTAACCTTATTGGGGCCCCTTATAAGTTACTTCCTTTTTCTCCTTTGCTGCCTTTAAGATTCTCTCTTTATCTTGGAATTTTGCCATTTTCATGATGATGTGTCTTGGAGTGGGCCTCCTTGGGTTCCTCTTGATTGGGACTCTCTGTGTTTCCTGGACTTGTGCGACTTTTTTTCTCATCAACTTAGGGAAGTTTTCCATCATTACTTTTTCAAATAGATTTTCTGTCCCTGTTTCTTCTTCTTTTCCTTCTGGTATCCCTATTATTCCGACATTTTATGTTTCATATTGTCTTGCATTTCTCTTAATCCCTCTTCATACTTTCTGAGCCTCTTTTTCTTTTCTTGCTCTTTCTGGGCATTTTTCCTACTTTGTCCAACTCACTAATCCGATCTTCTGCTTCATCAAATCTGCTTTTGGTACCTTCTATTGTGTTCTTCAGCTCTGAAATTGTATTCTTCATTTCCTTTTGGCCATTGGCCAAGAGGAAACTGATAGTTTCTATTTCCTTTTTCATGTTGATATAGTTTGCAGTGAGTTCATTGCAAAGTATATCAACCATAGTTTCTGGTAGCTCATTGTGAGCTCATTAAACTTCCTGATAACCAGTGCTTTGAATTCAGTATCTGATAGTTGACTTGCCTCTCTTTCATCTAGCATTCTTTCTGAGGCTTCCTCCTTTCCTTTCATTGGGGGGTTGTTTCTTTGTCTTCCCATTGTTTGTAAGACTCTTCTTGTTATCTTTAGCTTCTTAAATTGATTTCTTCTGGCTTCCTGGCTTTATGGTGTGCACTTCTGTAGTGCACACCATAATACCTGTGAGATTCAGTGGTGTAGTCTCCTTGATCTCCCCAAATCTTGGGCTGTCCTTAACATTGGCTCTGAGTTTATCTTTGGGTTTTTATTGTTTCTGGGTCTTTTTTTTGGTGGGTTCCTCCCACCAGCTGGTGAACTGATGGTCCCTCTGTCCCCTATTCTTTTTAATTTGCTGTGCTGGTAAGGGCGGGTTGTATTGAAGCTAGTTCTTCTGCATATACAGGATTTTGAAGATTCTGTTTTGCTCTTGTTCACTTGTTTGCCCCGGGAAGTTTCTCCGCTGTTTAGTTGTATTTCCAAGTAAGTCTTGGATTGAGGTTTTTGTGGTTTCCACTCTCTCCTTCACCTTCCTCTGTTGTTACTGTTGGTGGTTGCTTTGTTGTTGGGTTTCCTCTTCTTTTGGGTATCCTGGTGTTCACCGCTTCCACCTATTCTTTTTTGTGTTCAGTTGGAGGGGAAAGCAAAATGGTTTAAGACAGCAAGCATGCATTCTTTGATATTTACAGTAGCAGCTGGTAGAGAAGAGATAGGTGCTTCCCCAACTATGTACAGCAACAACCATAATCTTCAACCCACCTGGCCACTTTTCAGAAAGTGAAAGGAAGATAAGGCTCTTGTTGGTGAGGGAAGGCTTGTGATTTGGATCCAGAAAGGAGTGAGGTTGAGAGATGTAAGATTCTGAGGTAAGGTGAGAGTAAGGGATTGAAAATAGGTGTAGTGTGAGAGAGAACAGAGTCAACCATTGCAGTATTATAGTTCAGGCATCAATGTAGTGGGCTAAGATCTGGGGGGGAGGGTTGTGTAGTATTTACAATAGTATGCAACAACTATTACTTACAATAATATTAGAGCAACAATCATATGACAGAATCTATGATATACCAAGATTAGGGAGTATTGGACTTTCAATAGTTTGCTAACTGGGCAAGGGGAAGTAAAGGACAGTAAATTAGAAATACACTATTGTTGAGGGGACAGGGAAAACCTGGCAAGTGATATAATATATCAAGCCAAGGTAAAGAAGACTATACAGAAAGAGGAGGAATACAGAGCTACTATTAAAATAAAAGATGTAATATTAATAAAAATAATGAAAAAATTCAAATAGACCGTAACTTGTAGTTTTTCTGTTATAGCAAAGTGAATTTTGTCTCTCTGTCTCTACTGTTGGGATGCCCCCTCTTTGAGTCCAACTCTGGTCTTTTTGCAGTCCCAAGTCTTTTGTCTCACTCTTTTTGGTTTCCAGCTGGTCAAGCCTTTTCTCCTGGTCACACTGGCTGTAGCACTCTTAGGGTCGATTAGTGTTGCTTTTCTCCCTTCTCAGTGTACTCAGCCAGTCTCACGATTGCTCTCCCAAGATTCTCTCCTCAGCGCCCCACTGGGAGAAGACTTTCCCCAGGATTCACAGTCCTGGTCTGGGGTGTGGACGTGTCTTCCGGCCAGGCTTCTCTGGTCCCACTGGCCTGGGCACGACCCCTTCCCAGTGCTATGTGGGAACACAAAGGCGACTCGATTGGCGAGTCGCAAGCCTGCGACCACAGACTCCACCTGTGATCAATGCTCTCTGATTTGCTTCTTCATACCCACTCCTCTTTCTGACAATCCAAGCAAATAGATCTCTCCTGGCGTTTTTCAAACTGCACCCGGCTGGGTAGGGAGGGAGCTGATGACTGGCTCTCTCCCATGGACCTTGCAGCCAGCCCTCACCTCCCAGAGACTGAGGCTGCTGTCAGAGACTGAGGTGGACCAGCCTGCGGCCTCTGCTCTGTTTCCTGGAACCTTATTGACCTACAGCCGTCTCTCCCCACTGTATGGTCATTCAAAGTCTGCTCCAATTTCTGGAGTCCTAGCTTCCTATATGCTGGGTCCCTATTGGCTGTCCGCTGCGCTCTTCTGCAGATCAACCCGGTTTTTCTCCCCTGTGAAGTGAAATCCTTTGTCCTACTCCACCGCCATCTTCCCGAAAGTCTCCAATAATTTTTTCTTTTAAGTGCAGAATTTTCTCTTGAAAAAAAAAGTTACTACCTCACACATAATCACTAATTAAATAATATACACACACATACATTCAAGACAGAAATAATCTTTCTAATCTTTCTCCTTAAATATTCATGAGTAAAAATCTATGCATAAAAATAAGGTAAATCTAATACCCAAAAGAAGAAAAATGTGCAATGCTAAATCTAAAAAAGTCATTAAGTAGCTAATTTAAATATAAATTAAATAAACTATTAATTGAGAGCTAATAAAATCAGGCTAAAATTTTTTAAAAAGTTATTCTAGGGAACATATACTCTGAATCAATATTCTAAATTTTTTTAAGAAGTGAGTTTTATTTTTCATCTATGTGCCTTCTTCTATTCCAAAGGTGTTAAAAGTCAGCAGGATTTTGCAGCTGTAAAACAGTAAATAGACTGAGAATTGTAATAACACATGTAGAGAATGAATCACTTCTTGCTGATAGAGGGAATGTCAACCTAACATCTGGACCACAACATAGTGACAAGTTTTTTAAACAAAATGTGTTTGCAATTTCAATTTTAATACAATAGAAGAAAATAATATATGAGTATAGACTCTCATTAATACCTAGTGAAACTGATGCCAACAAAGGCATGCAGCTCGTGCCGACTCAGGTAGAGTCATCCCCAAAGCTCGAACAGAAAGCCTGCAGTCACCTGCAGTCCCAACATGTCATCTCGTGAAGCCAGCACTTAGTGAATACAAAAGCCCTGTTAATATATGCAATCAAGAGGAGAATTACAGCTATGTCAATAAACCTGGTTAATTCGGGTGATGGTTTTTATTACGACTTTCATTACTTCAAATAATACAACTTACTATAGGTATAGTAGCAACTGATTATGATTTTATTTTTTCCTTTCCAGTAAAAGTCATTATTATTTTATGTCTACATATTATATTTATACACATTTGGTGAAAGAATTATATCAGATTAGGGAAGCGTTTTTTCACCAACTGCACTAGTCTTACTCTCCTTATATAAGATAGTTCTCCAGCTCTTTTCAATTCTGCTCTTAAAAATACAAAATCTGGCCACTTTTACTACCAGCATCTGTGAGCTGTGAGTAGTCTACGTTCATGCATCCGCGATGATGCTGCAGGCTATAGGAAATGGCAGCCCTGGGCTCTGACTCTAGCTTACTGCATTAACCATTTAGGTGGTAGACAGAAATATTCCCTCTGGACTGTTTAGGAACTTGACATCAGGGAAATGAACTTCCCCCTGTTAAGATACTGAGCGCTGTCAGTAGAATATTAAGGACTCACCATATGGTTGACAAACTGGCTGGCTGAGGTAGTGTATAATATAAGAGAGGTTGCGTGTCTTTGTTCTCCTCTCAGCTGATCTTGACCCACAAGACTGGTGCCCACAGGGAGGAGATGTCACAGGGAAATGAAGGGCTACCAAGGTGTCAAACATATTACCATTTGCTTTTGAGTGAAAGTTAAATAATATCTTAATGAGAACTAAAAGTCACCAATTTTTAAAAAAATTAAGAGGTGGGATTTTATATAAATAGCAGACCTTAAATTATAAAATTGTATACTATGACTCAATCTTCTGTACAATTTGTATTCAATCCAAATTTATGTTAGAACATGCTGGGTTGCTAAAGTTTATAAAGGCATGTCTATAAATGGGCATCCTCATTAAAATGCTGCTTTTGCCTTCAATGACATTTCCTACGATTTTGACAGATTGTTTATATTATGGCCTATTATTAACAACAACAAAAAAACACATTGTGCTATAAAAAAAGAAAACATTGCGGCACACGGTTGTATTTATTACCATAATCTTCATACGACAATATAATTGTTGTTTAGTTAATAAGCCTAAGTACCAGTGATAAATGTAAGTTTATGTATAGCATATTGATGATAATATCTGAATTGGATAGGCTGCCAAATGAGAAGCAACAAAAAAGAAATATTGCAGTCCCAATTGCATTCTAAATAACTATTTTCCTCTCTGTGAAATCAGAATTGTATAGTGTACAGTTATTTCCATAAACACCCATTGGTGTTGTAGAATGGAAATATTAACTTCCTGTGATTCACAACAGATGCTGGTAACATATACCTACACACCTGTGGTGAATAGTATTTAGTAATTTCTGCACGATTAAGAAAATGTATGCTTACTGTTGTGCAATTGCAATAGGCTGTTTATCTTTTCGATTAGACTTGTAATTAATAATCAAGGCATGAACTGCTTGATACCAGGTAGATTTAACACTCTGGGATGTTGTTTATGGTTGGATACAGAAATGCGTTGTACAATAAATGAAACACATAAAGTGCCCTGTGATATTTCTTTGTTTGCCAGTAACATACAGGGTAAATAAGATGTAGCAAAGGGAGAGTCTAAATTAGCAGTGAAAGTGGGCCTTTCTCAGCTCAAGCTAAGTGGTAGATCTTCTTTACTTACACTTTTAAAGTTTTAATGGGTCTGTTTTGCTATTGTTAGTGAAAGGAATAAATGGGTTTCTGCTAATGTTAGTGATCAAAGTACACTTTCAATGATAAGATGATAAAGTAAAGAAAACCTTCTCACTGTCTGCTGGAGGAGAGCACCAAGCTGCTGTAATTTACGTGTCTACCAGGGAAGCTAAAACTCTTAACCAACTCTAGTAAAATGTTCTAGACATACTCTTTATGCATGTAAAGGATCTTCTACCTCTTGGTAATATCAAGAGAGGAAAAGAGGTAGCCAGAAATATTAAAGTTGATGTATTGTGGGTTGTATACTGCTGTGAATAAAATGAAGACACACCATAAACGTGTATGGGAAGGATGAAGATTTTTTTCTCCAAAATTGTTCTTCATAGGTTATTTTGAAATTAGTCTCAGTATTATACCTTCACTATGGACCCTGTATACCTGGAGAGTTTGTTCTATTTGCATCAGTATTTTAATACTTTACATGGGTGAGAACTATTTTCAAGGAGGTTTTAAAGAGTGGGTTCAGTTCCTCAAAATCTGTATTGACCAAGCAAATCACTGGAAGGTAAAAGAACACTGACCTGTTCTGTCAGACGGCTGTAAGTGATTTAGAAATCTGAGATGGTGATAATAATAATGATTTTAAACAGGTTTGAAAGTATGTGGGAAATAAAAACTCTCACTTTTACAATCATTTAAAATGAGTGTTTTAAGCCATGAATATTAAAAGACTAGTCATGATACTTTGAAATATCCAAAATAAAATAGTTATTTTAATAAAAAAGTTATCCAAGACTTGCTTTTTTGAGGGAATGATTAAATTTTTTAAAAAGATTTTATTTATTTATCTTTAGAGGAAGAGGGAGGGTGAGAGGGAGAGAAATGTCAATGTATTGTTGCCTCTCGTGCGCCCCCTGCTGGGAACTGGCCTGCAACCCAGGCATGTGCCCTGACTGGGAATCAAACCGCAATCTTTTGCTTCACAAGCCCGTGCTCAATCCACTGAGCTACACAAGCCAGGTCAGAATGATTAAATTTTAATCATTCTGTGGAAAGCTATGATCCATAGGCCAAATGCAGCCACTGCCATTCTCGTAAATAAAGTTTCATTGCAACACAAGGCCATTCTCTTGTTTACTTTCTGTGGCTGCTTGCGAGAGACAGTTATGATAGATTTCAGTAGTCAAAACAGTTGGATCACAAATCCAAAAATATTTGCTATCAGCTTTTTACCAAAAAATTACAATTCTTAGATAAATCATTAACATTTTATCTTTCACTGGTCACTTTAATTGTGGGGAATGACAACAAACCCAAATGCATGCACTGCCCCAATGAGCAAAAAAATCTCTGTAAAATTTAGTGAATTGCTAAGTTAGAACTTTCTCAAGGACTGAAATTACCTTTATGAAATTATATGAAGCATTTTTAAATCACTGCCTGTATTTAATGACATTAGTCAAGAATTTAACATCTTTCTAACCCTCATGATAGAATGGGTACTGTTGATTTAAAAAAATAAATTTTATTCTATAATAAAGTTCTTTAATTCATTTTTAAATTAATATATCCTTAAACAGTTTTTTATCATAGTTTATAATGTTAAGTTGCAATTTTAGGCTATTTTTTTCAGAGAACAGACTTGTTTATGATTGAGTAGCCCCAGGTACTAAATAATTCGAACAATGCACACCTTTGGGGATAGTAAAAAAACCTTCTCGACAAACAACAACAACAAAAAGAAGCAAGGGCATATGAAAGTAGCTTTTCCTCCTGCAAGTTTCTTCAAGTTCATAAGCCTCATAGACACAGGTAAAATAGAATCAATAGAAAAATAAGGTATAATAATAGAAGATCCAAATATTAGTATATACATACTAATCATGCTCATACTTCTTAATAACTGTATCTTCACATTGATGTCAAGTATCATGAAAATCTAAAAAGGAAAGTCAATCAAAAATATTTACTAAGTAACCACAGTGTTTACTGGCCCCCACATACATTTTATTACATATCTTTAAGCAAATTAACAAGCATATTTTGGTGATGTTCTCCAAAAAATGTACTAGTCATCATTCATTTTGACAGACAATGAAAAGAGGAGGTTAAAATGACTTTCTGAAAAAATAGCCCACAGAGGATATTTAACATCTTGAAGTGCCATATGAGCTGCTTAGATCTTTGAGATGTCACAGGTGTGTGTATCTACCTTTTATTTAATAAAGTTTTTCCTCCAAAGAATCTAGAGTTAAATTTAGTCTTCCCTTTCCTCTGCCTCCTCAGTTCCATGAGCCCCTGCCATGAACAGTACATGCTTTCTGCCCTCCTAGTCTTCAATTATCTGCAGAACTTTGAAATTATATCAGAGATGATGGAGAAAAAGTCTAAGTTATATTTCAAAACTAAATAATGAGTTACTTGATTCAACAGAGGTGTTCAGGACATTTTTGTTTTTCTGTTCTGTGTACCGTTTATAATCTCTACTGCATCTTATTAGCACAGCATTTTATGTAATCTTTCCTGGTTAAATCTTAAGGATTCTGGAAATGTATATTCTTGTAGAAAGTAAGCATTTTTAAGGTCTGTGGCTTCTGTTCCAAGTCTGTATGTATAGCAAGCAGCAAATGGAATGTTCATGTGATAACTGTGAAAACTGCTTTTCACATATAAAAATAACAGTACAAATGAGAGGTCTTTCCCCACGTACAACCCAGCCACATCTGGAGAATAACACCCAGAACTCTCTGTCTTTAACACACAAAGTTTTTGGAAGTTATGACGAACGTGCTACATGACAGGAAGTAGATGTTCTGTTTTATAGGTGTAGAAGTATTGAATGAGAGATTACATCCTCTGGGTAATTCATTATTTATGTGTACAATCATTAAGTTTTTAAAAAAGTCTTAGCATTGCATTCTTCCCTTTATGTCAGTGTTTCAATGACAAAGACTCAGAGAAATGAAGAGAAGCTGGGGTAAAAATAATATACATTTATGTTTCCAGTAGTAATAACATGTACTATTTCAGAGTGCGATCAAATTACAGTTGGGGCACTTGGCCTGATTCTTCTTCTTTGGAACGTCTCTCTTGGGGCTTTCCTGAGGGTAGGGACAGTAATATGGAGAGTAATGACAAACAAATTCTGGAGATAAGATTATTTCTGATTTAAATGAAATAATGTTTTAAAATACTTAGTAAGTGCCTAGCACATAGTAAATGCTCAATAGAACTCACCTATTGTTGTTACTATCACTACTACTGCTCTTCCTCTGAATTTTACTACAGTACAATGATGACTTTCCTTTTGGGGGAGGATTTTAGAGCCCAAACATTTTCCTCCAATTTTGCTATTATATTTGCGCTTGGGAATTTTTCATGTATCTGGTCTACACATGGTACCAACTATGCCTCATGACCCATTGTGCCAGATCACACCTCATTCCCTGACTTTTGTGTTTATACAGTATCTGTACATTTGCTTGGCTTGAATAGAATTAAAGTATTATATTTTAGGAAATATAGGGACATGTAGAGGATAAATTAACTTAAATGATGATTTTTGGCCAATTCATATAGTTACATCTATAGGAGAAACCATTACATTCTCTACCTATACTTGCCCCTTAAGAATGGGAGTGCCAGTTATGCATGTTGAACCAGTTGTTCATTATAGTTTAGTGAACAGGTATGATTCTCATTCCATAAAGTAAAATGTGCAAATAATGTGGCCTTATAGTTTAGTTTCTGTTTTCAAGGCCTAAAATATGAGGATGATAGTTAAATTTAATTTTGTTGGAGTTTTGTATATTCAAGGGTTTGTATCTCATTTTCACATGGTGATATAGTGGAAGGTCATTGTTGGAGGTGTGGAGACACTTGAATCATGTGTTCACTTAGGCATTGGCTGATTTGATCATGATTCATCAGATTCTATTAACTCAAAAATCACAGTTTCTCCTTCAAAGTGTTTCTTACTTGTCTGGTCATGGCTTTTCATAAACTGGAGCACTCTCCAATAATTCTGTGCAATATTCTAGGACTAGCAGAATATTTTCATTTTTTACATATAAAAGCTACATTCATAACCATGTGTTCATTTTGGTTTCCAACCTTTTGCACGGAACCTTTGGAAATATCCGATACCTGATAATTTCCTTAAAAATGTATTAGGAAAGAAAATACAAAATAATGGGGTGGTGTACAAAAGTTAATATTTTAAACATTGTCCTTACAAAAGAATTAGTGCACAAAAACACCCACCCTACATTCTTGGACCCTCCCCTTATCTGTCCAAGCTTTGGGTGTTTGAAGATCCAAACCAGAAATATGATAATACATGAAGGAGTAGCCTGTATAAGGAAAAGGTCTGTCTCCCTGTATTTCCTAGGGTAGAGCCAGGAGACTATGCTCATGCTGTCTCCATATTATGCAAATCCTCCTCTTATGCATAAGCTCTAAATGTGGAAGAGAAGAATGCAGAAACAAGACCCAAATATCAAGATATAGATGATAGCATTTGCACTAGAAGAGCTTATACACTGAATATTTTGTGAAGGATTTTTTATTTGCTTGTACTTGTTTTGGTTTAGCAAATAAGATGAGTTAACAATAAGAAAAACAGTTCCCATTTATGACTTAGTTACCATATTTGCCTAAAAATCTTAAATTATTAAACAGTCCACAGAAGGGAATTCAGAATGAAATGAGACATTCCTGGGCTACTTTAAGTGAGCTAGTATAAAGGTGGCTTCATATAAAACTAAATCTACAGTTACATCTAAATCCTAATCACTTTAAGCCATCCTTAAATAGTTGTATTGAGTTTCAGGTTTAAACACTACTGATAAATACTCTTTTTTTAAATTTTTAAAATTAATTTTATTTAGTTATTTTTCAAGTACAGTTTTTTGTCTATTTCTCCCATCCCAGCCTCCCCCACCCCTTGCTCCCCACCTCCCTCCCATTTCCACCCCCCTTAGTTCTCGTCCCTGTGTCCTTCCTATTTGTTCCTCCAAATCCCTCCCCCTTTTTCCCCTTAACTTCCCTTCCTTCTCCCCTCTGGTCACTTTCCCCCTGTTCTCTATTTCAGTGTCTTTGTTTGTATTCTGCTTGCTTGTTTGTTTTGTTGTTTAGCTTCCTGTTAAAGGTAAGATCATATGGTATTTGTCTTTCAGCACCTGGCCTATTTTACTCAGCATAATGCTTTCCAGTTCCATCCATGTCGTTGCAAAAGGTAGTAGCTCCTTCTTTCTCTCTGCTGCATAGAATTCCATTGCATATATGTACCATAATTTTTTGATCCATTCATTTACTGAGAGGCACCTAGGTTGCTTCCAGCTCTTGGCTATTGTAAATTGCGTTGCTGTGAACATTGTGGTGCATAGGTTCTTTGATATTGATGTTTTAGGATTCTTAGGATATAATCCTAGCAGTGGAATTGCTGGGTCAAAAGGCAGGTCGATTTTTATCTGATAAATACTCTTGATAAACCAGAAAAACCCCTGAGGTAGAAGAATTGCAAGGCTGTGTGAAGGGAGTTAGAAAACTGTGGATTTTCTGATTCATCCTCCTCACCTTTATCGTTTGTGTTTAATAAGGGATAAATCATTGGCTAACATAATGAAAATGGAGGGTTTAATATCTACTTATGATTCCATATCCTATCTCAGATAAACCTGCAGATGCAATAAACCCTACCCATAGTCAGATGCAATTCAAGAAGTCACCAGTCCTTTCACATCTCATACTTTCAGGCCATGTTCTTTTCCAACTAGAAGGCATGACATTCAAATGCTGGCACTCACCTAACCTATTTCCAAAATATCTTTACTTCCAGGGTAGACTGATTTCATTGGCCAACTTTCTAGTTGCCAAGTCCCATTTCTCATTTTAATCCCCCAACATAGGTTACTTAAAGTATAGTGGACTATTCAGCAGACATTTAACAGAAGTTCTAACTAGTAGTTTAAAATATTTATGAGAATCATTGATTTGGACATTTTTTGATGTTGAATTTTATAAGTTCTTTATAAAATTTGGTTTAGTAACCACTTATAAGATATAATGGCAAATATTTCCTCAATTCAGTGGGTTGTTTTTTTATTTTGTTGATGCTTTCCTTTGCTATGCAAATTTTTTTAATTTGATGGAATCCCATTTGTTTACTTTTACTTTTGTTTCTCTTGCCTAAGGAGATATATCAGAAAAAATATTGCTACAGGCAATGTCTGAGATTTCACTGCTTGTTTTCTTCTAGGAATTTTATGATTTGGGGTCTAACATCTAAGTCATTACTCCACTTTGATTTTGTTTCTGTGTGCAGCATAAGAATGTGACCTAGTTTGATTTTTCTGTATGTTTCTGACCAATTTTCCCAACACAATTTATCGAATAAACTATTGTCAGACAATTGTATGTGCTTGCTTCTTCTGTCAAATATTAATTGACTATAAAAGTATAGGTTTCTTTCTGGGATCTTTATCCTGGTCCATTGATCTATGTGTCTGTTTTTGTGCCCATACTACACTGTTTTGATTTCTATGGTCTTGTAATATAGTTTGGTAGTATGATTCCTCCAACTTGGTTCTTCTTTCTCAAGACTGTTGTTGCTATTTGAGAACTTTTGTGATCCCATATGCATTTTTGAAATATTTGGTCTAGTTCTATGAAATATGTCATTGGTATTTTGATAGGAATTGCATTGAATCTACAGATTGCCCTGGATACTATGGAAATTTTGATAATGTTAATTCTTCCTATACATGAAAACAGTATGTGCTTCCACTTGTTTATATATTTCTTTCTTCAGTTTCTTATAACTTTCTGAGTATAAGTCTTTTACATCCTTGATTAGATTTATTTCTAGGTATTTTATTCCTTCTGAAGCAATTGTGCATAAGATTTTTTCCTTTTTAAAAAATTAATTATTTATTTATTTCTAGAGAGAAGGGAAGTGAGGGAGAAAGAGAGAGAGAGAATCATCAGTGTGGTTGCCTCTAACACACCCCCCAACTGGGGATCTGGCCTGCACCCCAGGCATGTGCCCTGACTGAGAATTGAACCAGTGACCCTTTGGCTCACAAACTGGCACTAAATCCACTGAGTCACAGCAGCCAGGGAGATTTTCTTAATTTTGCTTTCTGATAGTTCACTTTGGCAGACAAAAATGGAACAGATTTCTGGATATTAATTTTGTATCCTGCTACTTGACTGGATTCATTTATAATTTCTAGTAGTTTCTTGGTGGGCAAAGAAATGAATAGACACTTCTCTAGAAAGGATATACTGATGGCCAATAGACATATGAAAAGATGTTCAACATCACTAATCATCAGAGAAATGAAAATTATAATCACAATGAGATATCACCTCACACTGGTCAGAATGACCATCATCAATAAATCAAGAAACAACAAGTATTGGTGAGGATGTGGAGAAAGGGGAACACTTTTGTGCTGTTGGTGGAAATGCAGACTCATGCAGCCTCTGTGGAAAGCAGTATGGAGATACCTCAAAATATTAAAAATGGGTCTGCCTTGTGACCCAGCATTTTAATTTCTGTGAATTTATCCAAAGAAACCTGAAATGCTAATTCAAAAGAATATAAGCACCCCTATGCCCATGGCAGTGTTATTTACAATCAGGAAGATATGGAAGCAGCCTAAGTGTCCATCAGTAGATGAGTGGATAAAACAACGATGGGATATTTACACAATGGAATACTACTTGGCCATAAAAAAGAAGAAAATTTTACCCTTTGTGACAGCATGGGTGGAACTGAAGAAACTTAGTTATGCTAAGTGAAATAAGCTGGTCAGAGAAAGACAGATACCATATGAATTCACACATAAAAAGAAGGAATACAGCTAAGGCAGGGGTGAGGTTAAGGGGTGGAGGGATTGAGAGAAAAGAAAACACTTGTGGACATGGACAACAATGTAGTGATTATGGGGGAAGAACATGACATAAAGGATAAATGATATTGGAAAAAGATAAACAAATAAGCAAACATAAATAAATTTATGTAGAATATACTTTCTTTCTTTTGAACTTTGGCCAAATAAATGAAAAAAAAGTATCTAATACCTGTGTCAGTTTACTCCTATTCATATGTGCCCCAAAGTTGATATATCTTTCCTCTATGCCTTTCTTTTTTGGTAATATTTCACAAAAGTTAAGTTTAATGAAATATAATGTGGAAATGATTAATAGAGTGCATCCATATCTTAGGCTACGAGCTTGCAATTCTTAACAGTGTTCTAGAGTGTTGTGTCATTATGGTTGTTCTATGAGCTATATTATTAGACCAGTACATTAGAGTAATTCTGTTTCTTCCATAATTTTTACATGAAAAAGTAAGACATGTACTAGAATTTTTTAATAAACAACTCGGCCTGAGTTAGCCAGCTTCTTGAAAAAATTTAGAAAGCTTTTTATAGGAACTTTGTAGAGTGGTTTCCTCCTATTGAGATAAATTCAGCAAGTAAAATTCATGCAAAAATACAGCCAAAGTAGAGCTAGAGGTGACTTGTAGGTGGATTTTGACAGCTGGGCCATTGTGATAATTTATCTGAAGCTTTTATGAAATCATGTTCTCTCCTGAGAATTACATCACTATCAGGCTTGATTTTCTTTTATTCCAACCGTCATGTAGGAATTTGTAGTTAAAGCAAAAATCACTCAACCGGTTTTTGCTCAAACTAAAAAAAGAAGAGTAAAACAAACAAATTATTCATTTTACTCATATGTTAAATAATTATTTCTTATATTTGTGGATAGTTTTAAAAGCAAAAATGGCAATATGTATTTATATTTGTATCTACTTAGATAAAATGCATAAACACCAAGTAAACAAGTAAACAAGATGAGAGTAAATAATTACATAAAAAACCTTGAGGTTTAGCCCTGGCTGGTGTGGCTCAGTGGAATGAGTGCCAGCCTGTGAACCAAAAGGTTGCTGGTTCAATTCTTGGTTGCAGGCCAGGTCCCCAGTTGAGGGCATGCAAGACATTGATCTTTTTCTCCCTCTTTTTGTCCTTCCCTTCCCCTCTCTCTGAGAATAACTAAATAAAAGCTTTTTTTAAAAAAAACTTGAGTTTTCTATAGCTGTTATTTGCAAATAGTATACTTATTGTCTTCTAGTAAAACAAAAAATGCTCATTATCAATTAGGATGTAGAAAATTACACACACACAAAAATCATTCCTACTTTAGAATACGCAAAGAACCAAAATATATAAAAAACAAAATAAAGAACTTTTAAAACTTGGTAATAAGATAATCCAATTTTAACATGAGCAATGTATTTGGACAGACACAAAAAAAGAGATATAAATGGCCAATAAACACATTAAAGGATAACCAACATTATTCATTCTTTGGAAAATACAAATTAAAGCCACAATGAGATAACACGAAATAGCTATTAGAATGGTACAATCAAAATCAACCAACCAATCAAACAGTTTTCCAGTTGTTTATGAAGATTCCCTTACTGTAAGACCAATCACTTCTTCTCCTAGGCGATTACCAAAGGGAAATGAAGATACAGGACAAGTTAAAGACCTGTAGGCAAATCTTCACAGATGCTTTAGTTTTAATCACCAAAAACTGTAAACAACCTGAATGTCCACCAACTGGGGAGTGGCTAAAGAAATGGTGGTACAACCACACAATGAAATAGTACTTAAGCAATAAAAAAGCAGCAAACTACTGAAACATGACAGCATGGGTGCTTACACTAAATGAAAGACCTGGAAAAAGACTACATTTTTGTGATTCCACTTATTTGACATTCTGGAAAAGGCACAAATAGAGAGACTAGACATGGGGAAAAGGGGATTGAATACAAAGGGTATAAAGGCACTTTCTGGGATAATAAATATTCTATATACTGATTGTGAACTTCATTGAAGTTTGGTGTTAATAATGTCAAATATCAGTGTATTAGGAAACATGAAGGAGTTAGAGATTTTAGTTTTTAGAGAACAGTTTGATCATGTGCCCTCAGGAGATACTTACTCTAGGCTTGCTGGGAAGTGGTATGAGAAGGAGAGTAGCAGAACCACAAAGTTGACAGAAAAATAAATCCTATTGTCATTTAATTTAATTATTAAATATTGGCAAAGCAGTTAAATGCATATTTCATTGGGAAAGTAGGTTGTAGCTACTAAATTAAAGTTTAATGCAACTTATTTCTTAGGGCATGAGTACTCTGATGCTTTGCAGGCACACCATAAAAATACTGACTTGTTGTTTCACAGATTTTAACCAAGTTGTATATATTTTTTGTTTTGAGGCTAAAAAGAATTGATTGAATTAAGCTAACAGATTGGGAAAACATAATCTAACAAGATGGCATTCATTAAAAAATTAAGAACAACTACTTATTTGTTTTTAAATTGTACTTTTGATTTGAGCACTGAAAGATTTCATAAAAAACCTGGCAACAGCAGCTTTGTAAATACGTCACCTAAAGGGGATTATTCACTCTCCAGTCTTGCATTTGTCATTCTGAGAGAACACAAAAGGACTGTGCCAGTTTGGGTAAGCTTGTTAGAGTGCTTTAGTGTTTATTTTCACCAATAGCCAAATGTGTGAATACACGAAAGTTAATGTTTTAGAAAACAGTTTGTCTTTGTTCTTTTATAGCATGCATGCATTTTTATATCAATCTGTTTCAGAATGAACCATATTTTATTCAGAAATTGTATGCTTCAAAGACTCCAGTGTTGGTCAGTGCGCATATTTCATTATGCTTTAACAAGACCATAACATTAAGTAAAAAAAAATCTGCAAAATATTTTGTACTATGTTATTTGAATCATCATATATTTGCCTTTTAATGCAAATACATGATGATTGGGAGGGCACATAACTGAAATCACTTCTGTAACAATTGAAATAATTATATCGTTGGCTCCACATGCAGGTATAATTATATTAAAGCTACTTACTTTCCTTTTGGCTTTATTTGCTTATAAAAATCACAGGTACTATAAATAATATTCAGTTGTTTTGCTTATTAAGTTCTACAGACCAAAGGTTGTTCATCAAAGCTATATTAAATATAAAGAACTTTTACAATTTAGCACCAGAGATGTAGTAAATTTTTGAGGTATTTTCTACCCAACAGTCAAGTAGAAAATATGTTTGTTTTTAAGTTAGAATAATGAGAGAAAAAATGGAATTCAGGCTCCAGTGAGAGCCTGCTTTCTGTGAAGAAAAATGTATTGTTTTTAGCATGGTCTTGTGAACATGTCCAGTTGTAATTAGGTATTTGCTGAGCAATTTTCATGTGGCGATTTTTGCAGGTCTTGGGATCACAGAAAAGATAACCTTCTTAACAGTTGTCAGATCTGCATTTAGTACCTGCTTCTCGATCAGAAACAAACCAATCCCATATACATGTATACACACATATGTGAAATTTTATTTTCATCAAGTCTTATTTAAGTGAATACTAGCATAGGATTTTCACATTTAATTTTCATCTTTCATTGATTGTGTTAATTGGTAAAGTGAAATAACCAAACTCCTAGCCATCCATCATAATTGTGATGTTCGTCAAGTGATATTACTGTTTGCTTTGCTTACTTACTCAAACTATCCTGCATTCCCACTCTCCCCTCAGAGCCACTATACTCATATATGTCAATCTATATACATATTCCCATTTTTTATTCATTTTACATAGCCATGCTTAGTTTACTTTTTAATTTAGAACTGATGCCTTCAAAATCCAAGATGGTGGAGGAGTAAGTGGAAACTACACAAACCTCCTCCCAGGACCAATCTGGAATTACAACTAAATTGTAGAGAAATCATTCTGAATAAGCAACTGCACAGTAGTTGGAGAGAAGCCATATAACCACAGACAGACAGAAGTTATCACTTTACCACAACGTGTCTGATAGGGAGCGTGGAAGGGACATATGAGGGCTAGCTGGGCTCCCATAGGTGGTAACTGAAGTTCCAGAGGGATATTTCAGTGGCCAGGGCTTTCTTCTTAGAAGTGGGGTTGAAACCTGAATCTGGACTCTCCAGCCAAAGCACCAGAGCCACAAAGGAACACAGATAATAACTAGCTGTGAAAAGCAACAAGAATTCTAGCTATGAAGAGGAGATAGTTGGATATGCAGAGAGCTTCTTAGAGGGCCAACTACTCACAAAATTCCATTTGCAGCCACTTACCCTGGCTCTGACAAAAGGAAGATGGAGTGGAACACAGACGCAAGAGGAGGGTCTGGGGCTGGTGGCTCTGGGGAGAGAACTGAAGGACCATCAGCCAGGATCCTGGTGCTGAGTCATTCCCTATACCGGTGAGGCCACCATTCTCAGGCAGAGCATTCCTCTCCAAGCAACATTAACTTGAGGAGAAGCAAAAGTCCCTTCTGCATAAATTATTCTGCCTCCACCTTGGGAGCTTAAGCTGAGTTGCTGAGTATAGCTTGAGGCTACCTCAATGACTAAGTTTAACAATTAAAGTAGATTTCTGAGAGCTCTTTGAGACTTAAGCTGACACTCCTCCAGGCCCAGTGATGGGAAAAGATGGTTTGTTTCATAGCCTGATTCTTTTTGCCTATGAAAAGGCCCAGCAGAAGGGACCACAAGCTGTGGACCACTGATAGCTCCAAATGTATGCCCAGGGCAAGTCACAGGCATCAACAGATACAGACCAGAACCAGAATCTTTGCAGGTATGCCTCATACACAGAAACGAACACAAAGAGGCCGTCAAAATGGGAAGACAAAGAAACAGGACCTAGGTGAAAGAATAAAATAACCCTCCAGAGGTACTAAATGGAAAGGAGGAAAAGAATCGATGAGGCATTGAGTTTAGAGTAATGATTATCAGGACCTTCAACAGCATGAAAAAAGACATACAAACCAAAAAAAGGACCAGTCAGAAAAAATAATGCAATATCTGAAATAAATAATATGCTGGAAGGAATGAACAATGGGTTAGATGAAGAAGAGAATAAAATCAGTGATTTGGAAGACAATATAGAAAGAAAACATGAACAGCAGAAAAAACAAATTAAAGAAAATGAGGAGAGCTTAAGAAACTTTTGGAACAACATGATGTGTAACAGTACGTACACCATGGGAATGCCAGAAGGGGAAGAGATTGAGCAAAGGACCAAGAATCTATTTAAAGAAACAATGACTGAAGACTTCCTTGTCTGGTGAAAGAAAAAAAAACAACACACATAAGTCCAGGAAGCACAGAGAGTCCAGAGTCCCAAACAAGTATACCCAAAAAGGCCTATACCAGGAAACATGGTAATTAAAATGACAAAATTTAAAGACAAAGAGAAATTCTAAAAGCTACAAGAGAAAAGCAGGTAGTTACCTACAAGGGAATACCAATTAGACTGTCTTCTGATTTCTCAACAGAAGCCTTTTCAGGCCGGAAGGAATTGGCCTCAAATATTCAAGGTGATAAAAAGCAAGGATCTACAACAAAGGCTACCAAACCCAGCAAGGCTATCATTCAAGATTGAAGGAGAAATAAGGAGCTTCCCAGACAAGAAAAAGCTAAAGGAGTTTGTTAACACCAAATCAGTACTGCAACAAATGTTAAAGGGCTTGCTTTAGAAAAAAGAAAAAGAATATCATTAAAAAATAAAATGACAGTAAGTTCATATCTATCAATAAATACCTTAAATGCAAATTGCTTAAATTTTCTAAACAAAACACAAGGTAGCTGAGTGGATAAGAAAACAAGCCCCATAAATATGCTGCCTACAAGAGACATACTGTATATCGAAAGATACACATTAACTAAAAGTAAAAGGATGGAAAAAGATATTTCATGCAGATGGAAAGGGAAACAAAGCTGGGTTAGCAATACTTACATCTGGCAAAATAGACTTTAACACCAAGGCTATAGTAAGATAAACCAAAGGATACTATGTATTAATAAAGGGAACAATTCATAGTAAACATGTATGCAGCCAAAATAGGAGCACCTAAATATGTAAAGCAAATCTTGATGGACACAAAAGGAGAGAATGACAGAAATACAGTCAGGGTAGGGGATTTTAATACCCCATTGACTCCAATGGATACATTGCCAGACAGAAATTCAACAGGGAGATAGCAGCCTTAAACAATGCACCTGAATAAATGGATTTAATTGATATTTTCAGAGCATTTCAACCAGAAACACCAAAACATACACACTTTTCAAGTGCACTTGGAGCATTTTCTAGGACTGGCCACAGGTTAGGACACAAAATCTCAATGTTTCTATGAAACTAGAAACCAATCACAGGAACACTGAAAAGCACAGTGACATGGAAGCTAAATAGTATGTTATTAAACAATGAATGGGTTATTAATGAGATCAAGGAAGAAATTAGAATATACCATGAAGTAAATGAAAATGAGAACAAAACAATCCAAAATAGGTGGGGCAGTGGGAAAGCCATCCTAGGAGGGAAATTCATAGCATTACAGGCCTTTCTCAGATAACAAGAGAAAGCTAAAATAAACATTCCAATTTTTTACTTAAAGCAACTTATAAAAGAACAACAAACAAATCCCAAAGCAAGCAGAAGAAATGAAATAATAAAGATCAGAGTAAAAATAAACAAAATAGAGTTAAAAAACAATACAATAGATTAATGAATCCAAAAGCTGGTTCTCGAAAAGATAAATAAGATTGACAAAGATTTATCCAGACTCATCAAGAAAAAAAGGAGAGAGGGCCCAAATAAATAAAATCTGAAGTGAAAGAGAAATGACTACTGACAGTAAACATACAAAGGATTATAAGAAAATATTATGAGCAACTGTGTGCCAGTGAACTGGGCTATGTAAATGAAGCATAAATTCCTAGAAACATACCATCTTCCAAAACTACATCAGGAAGAATCAGAAAATCTGAATAGACAGAGTACTCCTAGTGAAATTGAAACAATATAAAGAAAAAAAATCCTTCCAAAAACAAAAACCCTGGACCGGGTGGCTTCACAGGTAACTTTTATGAAACATTCCAGGAAGAATTAATGCCTCTTCTTCTCAAACTATACCAAAATATTCAAGAGAAGGGAAAGCTGCCAAGCTCATTTTATGAGGCCACCATTACTCCAATTGCAAAGCCAGACAAAAACACTGTAGAAAAGAAAAATTACAGGCCAATATCCTTGATGAACATAGGTGCTAAAATCCTCACAATAATATTAGCAGATCAAATACACCATACACCAAAAAAGATAATACATTATAATCAACTGGGATTTATTTCAGAATAGAAGGTTAGTACACATTCACAAATCAAAAAATGTGACTCACCACAAAAATGAAATGAAGGAAAAAGCCACATAATCATGTCAATAGATGAAGAAAAAGATGTTCGATATAATCCAGCACCTATTTATCATAAAAACTCAGCGAAGTTGGAATAGAGGGAATATACCTAAACATGATAAAGGCCATATATGACAAACCTACTGCTATCATCATACTCAATGAGCAAAAACTACAAGCATTCCACTTAAGTTTTACAAGACAGGGTTTTTCACTTTTACCTCTTTTATTCAATGTAGTTCTGGAAATCCTAGCCATAGTAATCAGACAAGAAATAAAAAGACATTTGGATTAGAAAGGAATAAGTAAAATTGTCTTTATATATTTGTAGATGACATGATACTGTACATTAAGAACCCCAAAAATTCCATCAAGAAACTACTAGAACTGATAAATGAATTCAGCAATATAGCAGTATACAAAATTAATATTCAGAAATCAGTTGTATTTGTATATACCAATAACACACTGACAGAAAGGAAAATTAAGAAAGTAACCCCATTAATGATTGCTTCATAAAGAAGAAAATACAAGGCCCTGGCTGGTATAGCTCAGTGGATTGAGCTCGGGCCTGTGAACCAGACAATTGTGGTTCGATTCCCAGTCAGGGAACATGCCTGGGTTGCAGGCCGGTTCCCTGCAGGCCAGTTCCCAGCAGGGGATGCGCAAAGGGCAACCATACATTGATGTTTCTCTCCCTTTCTCATTCCCTTCCCCTCTAAAGATAAATAAATAAATTTAAAAAAAATCAGTAATAAAAAAAGAAGAAAATACCTAAGAATAAATCTAACCAAGGATGTAAAAACCTATACTCAGAAAATTATAAGGCACCGAAAAAATAAGTGGAAAAAGATACAAATAAATGTAAGCAAATACTATGTTCATGGATGGGAAGAATCAACATCATTATAAAGGCCATACTACCCAAAGCAATTTATAGATCCAGCTTAATGCCTAACAAGATTCCAATGTTGTATTTCACAGAACTAGAACAAATATTTCAAAAGTGAATACAGAAGCTCCAGAGGCCCCACATAGCAACAGTAATCTTTAGAAGGAAGAAAGATTAGAAGAATCACACTACCTAACATCAAACTATACTCTAAGACCATAATAATCAAAACGACAAGATACGGGCATAAAAACAGACATGTAGGTCAATGGAAAATAATAGAGGGCTCAGAAATAAACACACAATTTTATAGTCAATTAATATTGACAGAGAAACCACATGGGTTAAAGATAGTTTATTCAACAAATAGTGTTGAGAAAATTGTACAGATACATGCAGAAAAATGAAACTAGACCACTTTCTTATACCACACGCAGAATTAAAAAGTGGATTAAAGATTTAAATATTAGACCTGAAACCATAAAAACCCTAGAAGCAAGCATAGGTACTAAAATCATAGGCATTGCTCTTTAAGATATTTTATCTGATATATTTACCCAGGCTAGGGAAACAAAAAAATAAATAAACAAGTGGGACTACATTGAACTAAAAGTTTATCCAAGCCAAGGAAACCATCAACAAAATAAAAAGAAACCCATAGGATGGGACAATATATTTGCCAATATATCTGATAAGGGATTAATATCCAATATTTATAAAGTACTTACAAAACTCTAGAGGAAAGCAGTCTGCATGGCAATGGCAAATGTAGCTCAGACCTGGTTTGGAAAACTGACAGGCGTGAGGCAGCACACAGGAGTCAGGCCCACAGATTGGCTTTCCCACGGAGAACCAGGCCTGCATTACACCCAGGCTGCTTTGGGGCTTGCTTTTGCTAAAATTCCCTCATCCTGAGTTAAGACAGAAATGTTTAATGCATATCTTTGAAGTAACTTCCTAAAGTCTGTGCTCAACCTCCCAAGGATGGAGTGTAACCAGTTTAACCACTATTCCCCTTGCATTTGCAACATCCATTTGTTTGTTATCCCTAAGAAGTAATCAGCAGCATCCTTTTCTTTGTTAAAAGGTAATCACCTAAAGCAAACCTGTGTGTAATGAATGAGAACCTTACTTGATGTAATGCTCTCAGAAAAACAATAAAAGCCTGAACAAGGAAGGGTTGGAGTGCTCCCTCAGGCAGAGTGGCCATGCAGTCCCTTTTCTCCACAGGACTTCTGCAGTCCATGTGAATTTGTTTGTTGCATCCACAACACCAGGGACACCGCTGGTTGGAGTCCACATCAAAACTCAACACACACAAAAAAAATTACAATTAAAAATGGGCAAAGGACCAGAACAGACACTTTTCTTAATAGGACAGACAGATAGGCAATAGACATATGAAAAAGTGCTCAATGTCACTGATCATCAGTATAATACAAATTAAAATCACAATGAGATATTACCTCACACCTGTCAGAATAGCTATCATCAATAAATAAACAAAGAAGTACCAGCATGGATGTGGAGAAAGTGGGGACCCTTTTGCACTGTTGGTGGGATGCAGATTGGTGTAACCACAGTGGAAAATGGAACACTTTCGAAATGGATCAGCATTTTGACCAGTGATCCTACTTCTGGGACTATATCCAAAGAAACCCAAAACAATAATTCAAAAGAACATAAGCACCCCTATGTTCATTGCAGCATTATTTACGATCACCAAGATGTGGAAGCAGCTTAAGTGTCCATCCATAGATGATTGGATAAAACCACTATGGGACATTTATTCAATAGAATTTATTCAATAGAATAAATTCTATTTATTCAATTATTAATTCTAATTATTTCAATAATTTCAATAATTTCTATAATTTTAATAATTTCAATTATTTCTATAATTTATTCAATTATAAATTCTATTTATTCTATTTATTCAATAGAATACTATCGGCTGCAAAAAAGAAAAAAATTAACGTTTGTAACAACACGAATGGACCTGGAGAATCTTACAATAAGTGAAACCAGTCAGAGAAAGACAAATACCATATGATATCACTTATATGTAGAATCTAATGAACAAACTGAACTAACAAGGAAAATAAAGACAGACCCATAGAAGGAGAGCAGGATGAAAGCTATTGTGTGAGAGGTTAAGGGGTGGAGGAATAGAGCAAAAAGGACAAAGGGGCCATGGACACAGCCAGCTGTGTGTTTGCTGATTGCAGGAGGAAGAGGGTATAAGGGATGAATTGATAATGAAAAAATAAAATGAAAAGATTAAAAACAAAAACGCTTATGTCCTCCATTTCCAATATAAGGCCTTTTTCTTCCTCATCTCCTCATCGGTAAAACAAAATTGTTTTTACTTTTGGTTAAATATTCCAATTGTAACATTGTTCCACTAAACTTTATGAATCCCTAAAAAATTCAAGGCATTGTAACTCTTAGTTGAAATACAAATGGGAAGGTATCTGGTCATGGCCTCTGAATAGATGTGGCTTTTGTATGGTTTCCAGGGAAAATAGGTTCAGAAAGCACTTCAGGGCTATTGCTTTGTTTTGTTCTATAATTCCAAATACTCATGTGGATTACTTCCTTAGTGTTCTAGGCTGAATGTTTCATGAGCTTCAGGAACACATGTTGACTGTAGCTTAAGTCTAGACTATAATAAATAGGCCTAAAAAATAATTCTTAGCGTTCTCTCCATCAAACATCACCCTGTTTACACATGGCCTATTAAACAAAGTAAGCTTGTGATATCTCACTTCTAAGGTGAGAAGATTTAGTGGGAGGGAGCAGAAGATGTAGGGGCTTTTATACTTTGTTCCTTCTCGTAAAAGATATTATTATTATAGAACTGAAAATGGGAACATAAGATTATCAGGGAGAATGTTGGAATGCATATTGAAAAATGCTTCTTATGATATTTTTGTCTCTCTCATTCTATTCCCCTTTCACTCTATTCTCATGAAGGAACATAGATACAGAAAATAAAGTCATTCTAACAAAGACACTACATTCTCCTGCCTCGTATTTTTAAGATAAAATGCCCTTAAAATGTAAGAATGAGATTTTTTATAAATTTTAAAGTTTTAAAACAGAAAACATTGATGAATACCGGAACATTTGACCAATTTAAAGTTGCTAAATATGTAGTACAACTGGTTAGTGTGTGGACTCAAAAGGAGAAAGGTTTAAAAGAAATAAGGTATCAAAAAAATAGAATTTATGATTTATGCGTGCAGAGAGCAGTGTTGTGTGGTGTTTAAGTCCTAAGGTGCCGCAATCCATGTACTTCATTTTAAATTCCAGCTCAACCATTAGCCAGTTCTCTATCAAAGGACAACTTTATTAACTTCCCCAACTCTGTTTCCTCACCTGTCAAATGGAATATGAGTAGCTCTTATTCTCCTAGAAAAGTTAAATGAAATGGTGAAAGCAACGTATGTAAACAACATGGAGCTCACAAAGATGTTAACTTTCTTTTAAGTTATTTCACATGGAACTAGAACCATGTTTTAGCCTGTCACTAATGTGTATTTTTTCAAAAGTATGTGTGATTTCTAATTAATCTTAGAAAGTATTTCTAATACGCATATTAAATGCTCTAGGTAGTATCCCAATAAATGGCATGAAATAAAGTAATGTTGATAAATTAACCATAGTCTTTGAGTATAGGAAGATGGAAAAGGCATTACAACTACTTTTTTTCATTAACCTTTCTGATAGAACATACCTGTCCTATAAAGCTAGTATTGTACATATATGTTAGTTTTGAATCAGCCACTGCTTATTGAGTTTCTAAAAGGTGCAGAGCACTTTTCTAGATGAGATGAAAGATAATAAAAATGTTACAATCGCCAATACTTGAAAAATAGTTTATTAGCATTTGGGGAAGATAAAGTAATAATTTGTGATATTCCAGGCTTACTACTGAACTCTGCTTCAAACTCACTTAATGACAATTAATGCATTAACTCTAAGACAAATGTAAGAAGCTAGGAAGATAGCAGAGTGATTAAGAGCATGTTCTTGAAATGAAATGTCTGGATTTTAATCTTGGCTCTGCAACTAAGTAGCTTGGAAACTTTGGCCTCTGGTTCCATATCTGTTAAATGATGATGAAAGGTAGTAGTCATTCATAGGGTTATTTGAAGGATGAAAGAGAAGATCTTTGTTAAGAGGCTATCACAGTGTCTGGAATATAAGAAATGCCAAAATATTAACTTAGCTGACTTATTACCCTAACATATCTATCTTCATGCTGTTGCTGGACTTCCATAGTAATAGAAAGAGTGCTTCTAATTTCTACTAGGCTAGATTAAATAAAGATCCAGGTTTTGTCAATAGTGTGGTTAATTAAGCAGACAAGATAAGAGTATCAATAAGCACTTGAAAGAAGCCTTGATATAGATAAACTTAAGGATTGCTAATGAGGAATGTAAGTAAATGACTAAGCATATGCTGGGCTTTTTCCGAAGACTGGCTCCAGATGCATGGCCGCTCTCATTGAACTGTCATGTATGCAAGTTATACTGTCTTCTGACAGGCTCTCACAACTCCTTTGTAATGTTCTGCACAATTTGGGCCCTGGTTTGTGAACGCACTGGAAGTTCATCTGCAAATCAAGTGTCTAAAATTCAAAGGACATTTTCTCAAAAACAGTATCGTGAATGATAGTTCTCCAATCAGTCTTGTGGATTCAAATTTATAATGAAGAATAATATTCTGTCAACTATGCTTCACTACCATTCATAACATGCATTTTATGTATCTATTTAGTATTCCAGAAATAAACATACATTTCTATAGCAGCAATTTACTTAGCACAATAGGACAAACATACCAGTTATTCTGGGATGCAAATAAATTATTTGTTAACTCTGCATTTCTGGATAAAATTATTTGCCTCTTTATTTCTGTACATTGTCCAAAGAGGACATTTGAATAATATGTGGTCAGAGTTGGGAGGGAGTTTCTAGTTTTTTCCTCTACATCACCAGATATAAACTAAACTTCACCTTATTTTTCTTCCGTCATCTTATCTGCCTTTAAACAGGACTATAAGTAGAGACAGAAGAGGAGGTACATCCTGCAGAGGAGTGTGGCAGCTTGTCCTGCAAAGAAGAAGGCCCCTCAGGCCAATGCCCACCTTCCTGCAGATGCCCTCACCTCTGCTGGCAGAGCTTCCAAAGGCGGCTAAAATTTTAGTTACTATTTCTGCAACTGCCAGTGACATTTATCAAATCAGCCCCCTGTCCAGACAGATCAAAACTCTCCTTATTCAAATCTCTTTTTCTACCACTCATAAAAAAATAACACATTAAAAATTTAGCTGAATGGATGATTAATTTCATCATTGTTTTTTCCATAAGCCTAAGCATTTCCAGCATGTCAGTTTACAATTAAGATGAAAAAAAAACCACAAAACCCTCCAAATGTAAAAAGTCCATGACAATGTCTAAATTGCATGTTTTCTTAGAATATTTTTCAACTTCTCATTATTTTTAATTCAAAAACATACACATGACAAAATAATGCTCATTTTGTTGGATTGTGCTTTTTTAAATGCTGCATTTTATGAAGCATTAAAATGGATGTGGTATCAACATTCTGAAGACTCCTGCACTCTAACAGCACCAGGATATCAACTGTCATTACTGTGTCATGGAAATTCATCCTTAAAAATATCTCACGCAAAAGTCAAAGAGACGTTTGCAGGCAGCATTGTCATGTAGACATCGTCTCATAATACATAGACCGATCCTAAGTGCTGTGCTCATTATAAAATGATCCCCAAATTTAGGGAGACTGGAATTCTCCAAATAAATGCTTAATATCTATAGACATTAGCTTGGGTGTTTTTTTTTTAACTTTTCTACATAGAGATTTGTGATGTAAGGACTTCCTTTTACCTTTCTGCTTTTAAGTGTTTGTTTTTCTACCTTGGCTTCATATTGTTTATTGGCAACAAAAGCAGCTTAGTGCCAAATATGTAATACATTACTCAATACATCTTAGCTTTTTTAAACTAAAGAATCAATGCAACTGCATAGTTATACCTTCCACTTGCTGTGTTCAACAGAAATACTGTACATAAAGTGATATTACATAATGGAACTACTTCTACCATTTCTATAATAGCTGGAATGCCCTGAATAAAGCAGGATGCTTGGTGACCTTACTTCCCCATATTCTCTCCCAAACGGGCCAAGTTATCTGACAGATAGCACCAGGTACCCTCTGTCATCACTTTTTATCTCTTTGCTATATCCTGGATTTCTCTCCTTTTCCATCTCCAATCCCAGTCTCTGCTCACTGAGTTATACCTTTATATTTTAAATAAAATTAGAAAGGGTAACTAGTCACAGTGTGGTCTGGAGAGGGCTCTCAAAATATCACTCTCTTCAATTTCTTTCCTCTCTTATCAAGTTATAGCATCTCCTATTCTCTACTGTTCAGATAAGAAAAAATAAAACAAGTCAACAAAATATAACACTCATGTAAGATTTGTCCTGACTTCCTTCTACCCACAGGTTTCACATGGGGTGATATGGGAAGGAGAATAGATAAGAAAGACAAGAGAGCTTGGAGTCTGGAGGGAGAGAGGAAAAAATGACAAAGAGACCATCTGAATGTAATTTTAGAGAAATAAAATCCACATTTTAAAAGTCCCTGGTAGAGTGTATTTTTTATTAGAATCATGAATACCAGCACTGATTTTTGATTCCAGGTTGATTCAGGGCAAGAAAAAGATGCTACTCTTGAAGCTGAGACACACTGTTTTAAGAGTCAGAAACTTATTCTAATATAAAGCCCGTAAAATACTGTCTCTAATTGATTCTCTCTCTTTCTGTTTTTATTCCTGCCACTCATAAGAGTTCTGTGAGCATAACCTCTTTCTAGCCTAAATTAATCTATATTCCTTTATATTCCACTACTTAATCTTCCCGAACACTACTTACATGACACTCCCCTGGTCAAACTCCTTGCTGGTGCAGAGACTTATCTAGCCCCTGCTAAGATTTGAAGTATAATATTACAAACATGCTAATGAACAATTCTAATATATCATCAACTCTGTTATTTGTCCCTGTTTTGTCGTTAGTTATCTTCTGCTACAAAACGAATGAACATTGTCCCTAAATGGATATAGCTAAAGATGTTTCCTGACCTCAGTTATTTGCCAAGAGGGATTTCTTAAGAGGTAGAACCTACATCATTGAAATAAATTTATTGCTTATGTGAGCAGGCATTCTGTTCCTCTGTAATACTATTTATACCCTCTACATGTCAACTAACCAGTCAAGTGTTAGCACAAACTGCACTAATATAATCCCTTGACTGTTTAAAGAAATAAAAATATGTTGTATAATCAAATGGTTCCTTCTGTCTCCACATTGTCATCTTGGGCAGTGGCTTCTGAAGACATGGTCCCCAAAGGAACAGCAAAAAAGCATTTGAGAACTTGTGAAAAATGTGAATTCCAGGCCTCACCCAGAATGAAATCTCTGGTGGTAGAATCCAGAAGTCTGAGTTTTAACAAGTTCCATGTGATCCTGAAAAAACTAAAATTTCAAGACCACTACTCTAATGCCTATGAATTCTGAGTTCATTTTTCAATATTAAGTGAGATTTGGCATACAAAGTATATTCTTCTAAGTCATATCTACTACAGAGAAAGTCAGTGTGAGTTATCATTATTCATTTCAATTAATATTATGAAAAACTTTCTGAAAATTTGGAAAATAACCCTGATGATACCTAGGCTTTCTATTTTTTCTTTTCTTTCTCATTTTTTAATTCATTGTTTAGGCACAGTTGTCTCCATTTTCCCACCACCACTTACTTCTGCCCCACCCTCACTATTTTTCCCCTTTGCTTATGTCCAAGGGCCCTTTATACATGTTCCTTGATTACCCTTACCCTTCTTTCCCCATTGTCCCCCTCTTCCTTCCCCTCTGGTTATTGTCAGTTTGTTCTTTATTTCCATGTCTCTGTTTATACTTACTTGCTTGTTTGTTTTGTTGATTAGGTTCCACTTAAAGGTGAGATCATATGGTATTTGTCTTTCACCACCTGGCTTATTTCACTCAGCATAATGCTCTCCAGTTCCATCCAAACCGTGGCAAAGGGTAGGAGCTCCTTCTTTCTTTCTGCTGTATAATATTCCACTGTGTAAATGTACCATAGTTTTTTGATCATAGTTTTCATTTACTAATGGGGCCATAAGTTGTTTCCAACACTGAGCTATTATAATTTGTGCTGCTAGGAACATTGGGGTACATAGGTTCTTTTGAATTGGTGTTTCAGGTATTTCAGGGTCTTAGGACATAATCCCAGCAGTGGAAATGCTGGGTCAAAAATCAGTCGTCTATAAAGGTCCTATGGACAAAACCAAAGGTGGGAAGGAGTGAGGGAGGAAGGTGGGGGTGGGTGGGGGAAAGTGGTGGCATGAAAATGGAGATAACTATACTTGAAAAACAATAGAAATTGTTTAAAAAATAGAAGACTACAGATTTTTATTCTATATAGACACGGTGATAATAAATAAGTCACTCCAAATATTAAATATAAAAATTATATTATTTTAAAATGGTAAAAATTTACCAGCATTTTTTATTCTAAAGTTAATATATACAAATCTTCTACAATATATTTAATATATTTTAGTGTTTGTAAAAATTCTAATATCTAGTATATTAGTAATAAATTATAAATTGAGTTATTACACAGATTTGAAGTGTAATTTTTGTTAGTTACATGTGTTAGCTCAAATAGTTTTGCAGTGTATCAAATATAAATCTAATGCAAATTAACATAAGCAAGCATTCCGTAGAATGTCTGGACCGGTTATCTAGGAGGTAATAATTTTTAAGGTTTCCTAAAAATGCTAATAGAAGTACCTTTTCTCATTTAATAAATATTAAAATTAGGGTATTTTTAAAGGTATCCTTCTATCAGCCTACCTTCATTTAACAGTCTTAAAAACATTGACATTTTCTTTCCAATTGTCCAGTTAAAAGACTTTTGAAAGTACAATTCAGTAACTCAAAAGTGCTGTGAAGGTAAACTGTATCTTGGGAATTCATTCACCATTTGATTTAATGTTCACTGTTTAATCATATTATAAACTTCTCCAACAGGCCCTCATAATTGCCTCTTTAGGAGAAAAAAATAAACAGCTTACCTTGCAACTCCAGTTGCTTAAGAAACCCATTACATTTCTGAAAACATCAAAAGATTTGTCAGCACTTACATTATCAACCTCTGTTTTCTAGAATCGATAGCTGGCTATAAAATTTTTCTACAGGCTTAAAATTTAATATTTTAACCATGGAATAAATGTGGTTTTACCCTGGGAAGGAACATGGGGTTCCTTTACCATGCATTTTAAAGTAGGTAAATTATTGTTTCCACAATATAGCAACTCCTCATAATAATTACAGCTATTTGTTTAGTACCTATTTCCTCCCAGGTATATTGTACACAGTATATTGAATTCTTTTTTAGCCAATTCAACAATGAATGTGTTATTATCTTCAGTTTGTAGATGAGGAAACTCCTCCTTAGAGGAGGGAAGTCCTTCTCCAAGCTCACATTCCAAGAAACTGAGCTCAAATACAAGTTCAGATACCATGGAGTTTCACACCACAGAATTGTAATTAACCTCACCCGTGCAGATAGGGTAAGCAAGAGGGACAAGAGATAACAAGGAAAAGTAGAATCTTTACAATTCAACAGTCAACCTATTTCACTTAAACTGCCAGAGGCAACTGTCTCATTTCATATCCAATTATAGCACCCATGGATAAATATTTTTGCTGCCTATCTTGAAGGAAAAAATTATACTAATGAGTCAAGATTAGAAGAAGACACTCCACTCATCTGACACCTTGCCATGTTTCTGTAACAAAAAAAACTGTTTAATTAGAAAAATGAGATTTGAAAATAATCACTTTAAACTAAAATGTAAACTTATCAATGTAGGTGTTTGTATTAAAAAGAAGTTCACAATAGTTATAATGTACTAACTTAAATAACAATAGTTTCCTTCATATGTTCTTTATGACTTCTTTAGCAAAAACTCTGTAAATACTTTCTCACAGAGAAAGTTCAGGCACCTGACATCTAGACTAATATGACAGATCACACGGCTCAGCATCTTGAAAATTCAATTTAACTTACAAATACATCTAAAATTGTTCTGTGAGCAAGTGCTGAGTAGTGTTGATCACTATACTAATCTCAGGGGGTGGAAGCAAATTTGAGAGACAAGAATAATTATATTCTTGTTTTAAAAGGCAGAGTAAGGTAGCCTGGCTTCCTGTTTTCTGTGTTTCTACTTTGCCAATTATAACCATCAACATGAAATATTTATTAGGAACAAATCTCCTATTCTTATAGTACTGTAAGAATTGTCTTCAGAACAGAGTTAAGACACCCAAATCCCCTCAATGTACCCAACTTGGCCAATCCTTATAGATTTGATCTTTTAAACTTCTCTTCATGATTAATCGTGAAGTGATCAATTGGAGTGACTAGATAGTAATCAGAACTGAAAACTTAGCAGTAAGAATAACCAAATTATCTATAGCTATGGTCTTTAAAATAGTCTACATTTGACTTCACATCCAGGCTGTGAGATATTTTTAAAATTTTAATTTTTTTATTTTAGTCACTATTTTTTGTTCTTGTTGTTCGAGTACAGTTGTCTCCATTTTCTCCCCACCACTTTTCCCACCCTACCCACTCCAGCCTCTAATTCTCACTCCTTCTCCCTTTTGCTTGTGTCCACGGTCCTTTATACCTGTTCCTGATGACCCTTCCCCTTCTTTTCTCCATTACACCCTTCCCCCTCCCCTCTGGTTACTGTCAGTCTGTTCTTTATTTAAATGTTTCTGGTTATATTTTGTTTCCTTGTTTGTTTTGTTGATTAGGTTCCACTTACTGGTGAGATCATGTGGTATTTGTCTTTCACCACCTGGCTTATTTCACTTAGCATAATACTCTCCAGTTCCATACATGCTGTTGAAAAGATAGGAGCTCCTCCTTTCTTTCTGCTGGGTAGTATTCCATTGTGTAAATGGTTATTTTAAATCTGTTAGGTAATACCATCAAATAATTCATCAGCATAGACACAGGGATAACCAATTCTCAATTATAGTGAGACTAATTTCATCAATAAGAAAGATGATTTTTCATTTTTTGATTGAGAGGATCAGTTAAACTGATTAGAAATCTCTAAATGATATTTAAGTGATAGGTATAAAGGTGATTAGCTTTTATTCCCACAAGCTACCAATAATTAAGTAATGGCTAAAAGGAAATGTGTATAAAAACAGAATTCTAACAGTTATTTTCAACTCCTAAAACTGGATGATTTTACTTACCCGAGAACAGGTGAGACTCAAATCAAACAAACAAACATGGTACATATAAAAAAAGACAGTTGTCACTGAAAGTAGTAATGGTCCAGCAAAGATATTTCACCAGGAAAGCAGACCTAGTTCTCTGGCCACACTGACTTTGGGAAGCTTCTTAGCAGGCAGGATTACTCTCATAGCAATAAAAGCAGACAAAACTGGCTTTAAATTTACATTCCTCTTTTCCCCCCAGAGTAAAGACATACTCTACAAGTTTAAGTGACTAGCTACATATCTCTTTATACTTTCTGTTTTACTCTTAGAGATTTTTGATAATTTCCAGAACCCTGTAGATATAGGCCTCCCAGGAGTGAATGGATTGATTAGGAAGCTCCAGTGCTGGATTAAAAATGAAAAATGCATGTCAGGACAACTTGTCTCATGCCGTGTGGCTTGTCTGTATCTGATCTATATTGCTGCTTTGCATGTCTTATAAATTCTACTCAGTGAGGATTTCATGTTGACTAGTAAAAACTCGAATCTTATTTTTAGTTACCTTATTTCTTCTTGTTTTTGTCCCTGTCTGAATGATTCAGTCTTAGAGAAGTGCCTAATGAAAATCAAAGAGCAAAATTTTAGGACAAATATACATGTGCATCTGTTTCTTTCTGACTTCTTATTGTTATACCTGACAAGTTCTCACCCTCCTGCAGATTGGAAGCTGCAATTCTAATTTCTACAAAAGGTCACCATAGTCCAACCAGAAATGGTTATGGCCTTGAAGTACCACAAAGGGGCGGCAATGGTCTATCTTGTTGACTTATAAACTCCAAATCCTGGTCTGCATACGAAGAAAGTAAACTGGAAACTGAGGTAGATAATGATGATATTTAGTATGATAGAGACCAGCTAAATGCTCACCACAGCTATTTCTTCTTCCTGGGCACGTATCAGTCCACATTTCCCAGCTTCCTCTGCAAGGAGAAATAGTCATATTACTGAATTATATTAAAAGAAATTGATCTGACATAAAAAGTTTCCATGTCTGACACATAAAATCTTTCTGTGAAATTTTGCACCTTTTCACATGCTTGTTGATCAATTTACATTTTTGGAGAAATATCTATTAAAGGACTTTGTTATTTGGGGGGGGTATTAAGTTGTAGAAGTTCTTTATATATTTTCAATATTAACAGATCAAATATATGATTTGCAAATATGTTCTACCATTTATAGGTTTTATTTTATTTTATTTATTTTATTTTACTTAAATAAAATGTTAGTTCCACTTGTCTAATTTTGGTCTTGTTGCCTGTGTTTATAGGGTTATATCTGAAACAATCACAGCTAGAAACAATATCAAGAAGCCTTTCCCTATGTTTTTTTCCTAGAAGTTTTATAGTTTCTGGTCTTATTTGTAAGTCCTTAAGCCATACAGATGGCTAACAAGTACATGAAAAAATGTTCAACATCACTATTTATCAGGCAAATTCTAGTCAAAACCAAAGTGAGCTCTGGCTGGTATAGCTCAGTGGATTGAGCACTGGCCTGTGAAGCAAAGTGTTGCCAGTTCGATTCTTAGTCAGGGCACATGCTTGGGCTGTAGGCCAGGTCCCTAGTAGGGAACACATGAGAAGCAACCACACATGAATGTTTCTCTCTCACTCATTCTCCTTCCCTTCCCATCTCTCTAAAAATAAATAAATAAAATATTTTAAAAAACAAAGTAAGATGATAACATCTCATACTTGTTAGGAGGGCTATTGTTTAAAAAATAAAGATAAGTGTTGAAGAGGATACTCAGAAATTGGAAGAATTGAGCACTATTGATGGGAATGCAAAATGGTGCAGCTGCTATGGGAAACAGTATGAAATTTCTCCAATCATCAAAAATAAAACTATCATATCATCCACCAATCTCTGTTTTGGGTGGATATCCAAAAGAACTGAAAGCAAGATTCCTAAGAGAGATTTGCACTCCTGTGTTTATGTACATTAGCCATGATGTGGAAACAACTAAATGTCTACTGAAAGATAAATGGGTAAAGAAAATGTTGCATATACCTAAAATGGAATAGTATTCATCCTTTAAAAAGAAGAAAATCCTGACATGTGCAACCACATAGATGAAGCTGGAAGATATTATGCTAAGGAAAATAACAAATTACAGAAGAACAAATATCACATGATCATACTTATGTGAGCAGAGAGTAAAATGTTGGTTGCCAGCAGCTAGCAGGAGTGGGGAGAATGGTAAATTGTCCAATGGGTATAAAGTTTTAGTTCTGCAAGAATAGATTGTAGAGATATACTGCACAACATAGTGCCTAAGGGTAATGATACTGAATTATACACTTAAGAATTTGTTGAGTGTAGATATGATGAATGTTCTTACTACAATAAAAAATAAACAACAAACATTTTCTTACACAAAAGTCTTCACACTCTTTCCCTACTCCGCAAGCTTGTATCAGATACTGATGATGGTTTTGGAAGCCACACCTGAAGATGAGAAATATACAACATGGAAGAATACTGCATCTCTATATTACCATTTGGGGAAGAGATTTGAGCCAATTAGGAACATCTATGGAAAACTTCATACAAATGAGAAATAAAAGCTTAATTATAAGAATGGTGAAATTTGGAACTCACATCTTTAAACAGCTGTCATTACCTAAAGTAATATAGCTATTTGTATGTTGACATAGAAATGTTGTTAGAACAATAATTAAATTGGTTTAGTGATCAAAGATCAGATGAGAAGAAAACTGATATTGGAGACTTCAATGATGGGGTCCTATATGATATAGAACAGTTGTTACCTGTGATGTTTGGAAGACAGATCAATATTTGGAAGAAGACTTAAGCAAAGCCTTAAAAAATCACTAAAAGTTAATATCCTTCCAGCAACATGGCAAGACACAGGATGGTTATTAAATGAAAATACTCAGAGAATGAGAACTCTCCAAAGTTTATTTTAAAAGTAGAAAAACAAAAATTATACACACAGAGAGACATATACAACAAATATATTTAATAGAAGAATATAGAGCAGAAGACACTAAAAGAAAAATGGGGGATACTAGAGAAAATAAAATAAATGGATCAATTCATGAAAGCCAACACCTGAATGTTGTGAGTTTGGGAAAGGAAGAATAGCAAGGATTTGTGGGAGAAATTATCAAAAAAACACTGGAATTTTTTTCTTGAATTGAGGAACATAAGAATCAGATTAAGGGATCCACTGGACAACCAGCACAAAAATGAAAAAAAAAAGCTACTCTAAGATATATTACTAAAGAGCAATGGCAAAGAGAAGGTGTTAGAAGCTTTCAGAGGTAAAAAAAAAAAAGAAAACAGCCAAAGGCAACTAAACTAGTACAACCATTTTTTATTTATAGGATTGGAAAACACAGTGGCATAGGATTTTTCAACATCAACTTTGGGTACTTGAAACTAATGTAGCAATGCTTATATTCTAAGGGAAAATGATTTCCAATCAAAACTATTATTCCAGAATACTAAGATGATTAAGCTATACATGAACGGAGGGAAAGGAAGAACTCTAGATGTGAAGGGCTGAAAAATTCGGAATAAGTACTTTTTCCCTCGCGGATGGCAGAGGTTATTACTCTGCATAACAGTTCTTAGTTAAGGCTTACTGAGTAGAGGTATCAGGGCAGCCCAAGAACAAGCACAGGTGAGGGGAGAGAGAGAGAAAAGAACAAAGGAAAAATGCTACCTGCTAAACACTCGAGGGTCATTGTAACTTCACTGGCCCATGTCTCTACTTTACTGGTACAACAAACAGGGTAAAATTTGGGGAAAAACTTAGCACTCTTTTCAAGCACTGTATTTAATGACAATAGCATTGTTTAGGTAAAACATGTTGTATTTGATGTCTTTGTAGTATTTTATATTTACTTAATCTTCCTTGGAAATTTCAATTAATTATATTTCCATTCCTACAGTACTGCCTGAGGTGTTTTATCATTTGTTTCAATTGACCCAATGATGAGTCAATATAATAGCTATACAAATAGTATTCCTAATGCCCCTACTTTCTCCCTCACCTTCTACTTCAGTAGACTTTGAAAGTTTTCACCAGTCATAATTCAATTAAAGATGCCATATAAAATTATGTTTATTTTGTAGGTAAAAATGGTCAAACCTCACTTCATCACAACATGTCAATGGAAAGTATTACTTGCAGACTGAAAAAATAATTCTGACAGTTATATAGGTCACTATTTTTCAACAATGCTATTATGATGATTAAAATACATATTTGGTTATCATAATATTAGAAATTAAAAGAATATATACAAAACAATGAAAAGTTCTGAAAAGTTCAATTCACAATGTTTATATTGGAGAAAACAAATTAAATCTCCAAAAAAACAGACCCTTTTACATCAATAAATGGGAAGTTTATTTTTATTTTATTTTTTTAAATATTTTATTTATTTATTTTTAGATAGATGGTAAGCGAGGGAGAGAGACAGGGAAACATTGATGGGTGGTAGCTTCTTGTGTGCCCTCTACTTGGGACGGGACCTGCCAGCCAGGTATATGCCCTGACTGAGAATTGAACCAGTGGTCCTTTGGTTCATAATAGGAAATTTAGAATGAAGAAGTGTCATGAGTATTTGCATTAAGTGGCACTCAGAATATTGTATAAAATACAAATTCATAAAATATAGAGAGAAACAAACAAAAGTGGAATCTATAGATTATAATAGTCTAATATTTAACACCTTTTCTCCCAAAATGAATATGGCTATATTTGAGGAAATGCAAAGTTGGTTGAACATTAACAATAAACTATTTAATATATTTAATGAAGAATCCAGACAAAGCATAAATAGAAATATAATGATCAGAATAATAAAATTTAAGATTTAACTTAAAATAAGAAAATAATAATAAATGTGTTATTTAAATATCTGCTAATTTAAATAGTTAAAAACATAATGTACCAATATTTGTAATATGCAACCAAACTATTATTAAGAAAACACTTACTTAACATTATTTTTGATAAACTGGATAAAAGAAAATAAATAAAATCAGCTTGCAGGGACAACTTTAAAAATACAATTATAGAAGAATATAAGTAAAATTAATAAGGTAAAACAAATAGAAAAAGTAATAAACTACAATTGACCACTAACTTTATAAGTGAGTTCTGTGAGATTGTCAGCACTCTCTTGCTCATATAATACAAATAAATGAGAGCAAATATCTAACACTGCAAATGAGAATGGTCATATAACCACAGATTCAGCCAATGTAAAGATTGTTAAACCACCACACTGGCAAATGCTGTGCTCATACATTGAAATGTGTAATTTCCTTAGCATACATAAATTACCTAAATCAATTTAGAAATTTAAAATGGGCCCCGGCTAGCATAGCTCAGTGGATTGAATGAGGGCTGTGAACCAAAGGGTCACAGGTTCTATTCCCAGTCAGGACACGTGCCTGGGTTGCAGGCCAGGTCCCCAGTGTGGGCCATGTGAGAGATATTGATGTTTCTCTCTCTCTCTTTCTTCTTCCCTTCCCCTCTCTAAAATTAAATCAATAAAATCTTAAAAAGAAGAAAAATAACCCTCAAATTTAAAGAAAAATAGAAAATGGAGATAGTCAATCATGAAAATTTTAGTGAAAAAAAATAAATATCAAGAAATCTGTCTAAATTTTCTTCCATTTTCTTCATGGCAGAAATCTATATAATTTTTGAGGAATAAACAAAGCATATTCATAGAGCAAATGACATATACAATTTTAGAAAATATTTTATTATTATGTTTTAATAATTGTATTTATTTATTTTTTAGATTTTATTTATCTTTAGAAGGGAAGGGAAAGAGAGAGGGAGAGCAATATTAATGTATGGTTGCTTCTCATGTGTCCCATGCTGGGAACTGACCCCTGCTGGAAACTAGCTTACAACGCAGGCATGTGCCCTGACTGGGAATTGAACCACAATCCTTTGGTTCACAGGCCGGTGCTCAATCCACTGAGCTACACCAGCCAGGGCTCTTTTATCATTTAAAAAAGAAATCAACATTGCATTTGCAAGAAAAGTTTATAAAAGTACTTGTGCAAAAATGCACCCTTTGGAAAATTCTTATTTACCAATGCCATAAATTTAGAATTGAGCTTACTACATGAGTTTATTATAGAATGGTAGAATAATTGAATATTAGGAAGTACGTCAATGCAATTTGCAAATCATTGTAAAAGGCAAAACTGTGTGAAGTGGAATTTAATTAAATGTATCATTTTTTGAGTAATATTGGCATTTTAGGGGAGAATACATCTTTAACATAAAAGTATTCAATATCTGAAACCAATTATTAATACTAAATTTAAGATTAAAATAAAATGTGGCATTCAAACTGTGGTCTTTAGAAAACTATTTTTTGAAGGTGTAATATATGTTCTAGCAAAAAAGAAGAAAAGGGTTCTCCTGTTCAAATTCATATGAGATATGGATCACATTATTAGAAAGTGTGCTTATGTGTATGTGTAAAAGAATATGAGGAGCTCTATAGTAAAATAACCTGTTTAACTACATTCACTAAGCACTGACAGAGTAATTACCTACAGTGTTAGCAGGTGTAGTCACCATGTTTTACATTATCTCCTCAGACCTTGTCTTACAGCTGAAAGTCTGTGCCTTAATGAACTCCTCCTGTTTGTCCCAACTACCAGCTCCTGGAAACCATTTTTCTGTGAGTTTGACTTTTCTTTTTAGACTCTACATGTTAGTGATGCAAAAAGGCACTTTTTTGAATAACATGAATATTAAAGTCTTGTAGAACATTGCCAGCAGCCATTTTCAGAACTTTAAGACTTAAAACATATTTACAAAAGCCAGGAATAATAGAGGATCTTCATATTCACGAGAATTGTTTAGCTCTTTCTCACATAAAAATTCCAGTTGAAAAAGCAAGCCAGGAAGACAGAAAGCCGAGAAATAACTGAATGGCAAGTATTAGTAAAGGAGAATTAAATTGTTATATTTTAAATTTACAGGATTGCTTTAATCCTAATTATATTGATTTAAAATTTTCATTTATTTACTTTTAAACTGAATTTATTGGGGTGACATTAGTTAATAAAATTATGTAGGTTTCATATGTACAATTCCATAGTACATCACCAGCATATTGGATGGTGTGTTCATCACTCCAAATCAGGTCTCCTTCCATCATGATTTATCCTCCCCCTACCCTTTTTCAAACCAAGAATTTACTGAAACAGCTCATCAAAAATAAATTAGTGAACTTACTGAAACAGTCCATCAATATATAAACACATACTATATTTCCAGAAAAGATCAGCTACAAATTATAGGTGAAAAAATTTCCACTTTACGAGAAGAAAATTTATAATACACCAGTGAATACATTTTACAAAAAGTAAGTAGTGCTTATATATAAAAAAAGTAAAACTACAAAAATGTTTATTAAAATTATTAAAATATACAAAATATAATAAAAATTACTGTGTTAAAAAGTAAATAATTATACTAATTGTTATAAAAATGTATAAATGGAGTGAAATCATTTGTCCTGGATAACTAATCTCCCCCAACTCCACGGTGCAAGGATTTCCCGCAAAGTACCTTTAATATGTTTGCATCGGCAGCAGGCCGATGTGCTCATTTTAGCGCTGTAAGTTTTAAATGTAATACTACACATTTGATACCAAGTCATCTCATCCAATATTTATCCACATAAATAGGATAACTGAACAAAAACATAATTCTGATAATGGCTGCATTCATCAATCCAACATAGTTTAAGTTAATTGTTTTCACAGTCAAGAGCTACCATTTGGGATTGTTTTGTTAATGATTAAAAACAGGAATTATTTAGAAGAGAAAAAACTTTACTGTTCTTTTCTGTTGAATATTAAGTGTCTCCTATATATAATATACCCTCAAAAAGTTATAATATTTAATTTTGGAGTTTCTTAATGTGGAAAAGAAGCTAATTAGCTTTAAAGAGATATTTGAATTTATAATTATTTCCATTTAAGTACCATTTGCTTTCTTGTATTCAAATAAATTATCCAGATAGGGTGAAAATTAATTCTAAAACTTATTTAGAGAAATTAAAATAGTAGAACAATCATAAAAAAGAAAGATAAGTAGTTTTTGCACTGCCAGATATTGATTTGTTGTAAATCAATAACTATAAATATGCTGTAGTGGTAAAATAATAGGCATACATATAAGTGAAATAGAGTAGAACATCCAGAAGAATCATCAGAGGATAATAAGAACAAAGTATAAGTAATGCATAACAAATTTAAAAGGTGGTGTCATACCACTGGTGATGAATGAGCACCAGGGCAGATAAGAAGTTAGGAGAAGGTTAATCTCATTAACTGACCAAGGGGAATGTAATTTGGAATACATTTTCTGGGGAAATGTTTATCAGCATATGCCCATTTGGGCTCTGGCTTTCCTCTTCATCTTCTTTAAACAATGTAAATAAAACTCTTATTTCTAGTAATTTGTGCTGAGGACATAAGCAAAAATTTCACAAAAATGTACTCCTAAGGCTGTTAATGTCAGGGTGGTTCAGAATAAATGGACAAGGCAGGAAAACGCCAATGTACCATAGAGGTGGTTTGGTTTGTAGTCATAACTAAGATTGAGGGAACAGATCTATATCTGACATAGAAAATACACACACATATGCTATGATATTAGAATTTACCTAATAACATAGGTAAATTCTTTGGGGATCTTGAGAAGCAAGAACGGCCTCTTTGTGTTGGAGACAGAGATGAATATGTCCTTTATTGACTTGGCCATTCACTTAGCCATTTTATTACTTAAGCCCCATAAAATTTTAGAATTCGAAGTCAACCTTTCTGTCTAAATCTTCTCATTTAATTAGAATTTTCTCCTGTCTTTCACAGCTGAAGCCCCTTCCTATGTTTAAAGTCCCATGACTTTGTTTCCCTCAAAGTAAAGCATCAACTTCCTAATAGAAGCTTCAGTCTCACTGGGGTAAGTGATTAGATGGAAACCTGTCCTCTCTCTCTAATAAAGGGGCAACATTTTCCTCGTTGGCTTTCCTCTGCTCTGCCATTGGTACACAGTCAGGCACAATGTCTCTAGATCCATCACACTTCTCTTCAGAGAAATTTATTTTCTTGATTTGTGTGTTACAGCATATGTTCTTTAGGTTGTAGCCTGTAACATTCTCTGTTATCACTGAGAGTAGGATGTCAAAGGGCAAAATAACTTGAACAATTTAATTAACTAATTATAATTAACTAATTTAATTGAATTAATTAAACTTGGCTTTGACAAATTGTGAAGGGTGTCTAAATTATTGGATTTTAAAAGTTATATCAAACCCAGAACCTTCATTCACTGTAGCAATAGGTGGTCTTTGTAACAAGACTCCTTGCAGTACAATGGATACAGTGAAAAGAATGCAGATTTGAAGTAGGAGCTTGATTGTGTAGGTGTCAGCTCTCAACTCTAAACAAATATACTTATAAAGCACACCATTAGTAATAACAAATTATTCAGTATAATCCAAACACACTAGAATTAAAAAGTGATTTTTTCAAATTAAATTTAAATTCAGTGCAATTATGAACAAAAGTAATAAGTAATATTATATAATTCTGTAATCTGTCACATGACACACAGCCATTAAGGTGCTTGCCAAATTTTTTGGATTAACTTTTTTTCATTTATGTTTTGTGTCAAAGATAAGAAGCTGTGGGTATCTATACATATATATGAGTTACTATAGAAAAATAAGTAACTTCCTTAAAATTTGCAAAATCATTATATCAGTGATGATAAGAGTAGTGAATTTTCCTGGACACACTTTACACACAGTGCCCCTTAAATATCATAAATAGAACGCTTAATGTTTGGTGCCAGAAATATCCAAGTATATATTCTTGTCTGTTGCACATTTTAAAAATTAATAAATAAATGAATAGAACTCAAAAAGGAGACCATCTATAATTTTATGTGAGAAGCTGTGCTAAGTTTTATTTTAAAGTAGAAGTATAACATTAAACAAATAATTCAAACAAAAATTATATTTGCTCATTTTTAAATATATATGAGTTAATATGTATATAAATATATGTATATAAGTGTATATATACATATATATATTTATGAGGTTTAGAAACAATGAAGTCTTGACTTGCAAAAAATGTAATTACTTCACTGATTCTACTTTTCTTCTGGGTTTCTCCCTCTCCTTTCACAGTGTTGTTTGTTTATGTGCTCAGAAAAATCAGCCTGAGAGCTCACATATACAAAGAAAAGATAAAATGAAAATGTCACCCACCTCCGGTGCTTTCATCAAAGATGAACTCAAACAAAATACTCTAACAAAAGGTAAATGAACAATAACCTATAATATGGTAACACATATATGATGAGCTACCAAAAAATAGATCAATAAGTGCACTCATGGTCTATGGAAATTATTCTGTCCCTGATCCAAGCAAAAGACTGTTTTGCTGCAGTATTTTGTGAGCAGAGCTCTCCTATGGGATTGGGCTGCAGAGGACACTTTAGTGGGAGGAAGGGAGCAATAGGAAGAGGAGTATGATTCATGTTCAGCATCTCAAGTGGTGGATAGAGTGCAAGCATTGAATAATGAAACAAAAACAAGATATTCAGCATGACAGGAAGGTTACTGTTATAGAGCTGTTAGAATTATTTAAAAAGGTTAGCCTATGAATAAACATGCTTCATCAAGGTCTCTTACACATGCAAAGAGAGATACTAATGAATAATAAAAGAGTAATGGGGACTGGCAAAGAAATTAATGTTAATCTTATCCAAAGCAGATACAAATTAATATTGGAGCAACATTTTTGTAATCACTTTTCAAGGCAAAAATTCAATTAATGTGACTATATCAATATTTCAAATCTTAGTCCCTTGAAAGTATACTTGTCTCTCTTCATCTAAGTGTGCTCTCTCCTCTGTGAATGGTTGTAGCTTATCTTGTCAATACTTGGGGAAACTTGTAAATGGTATAGCTAGAAGACATTGGGACCGGTGTTAGATGCAGAATTGTCTCAGGGAATGTTTCACTTAGGAAGTTTTGTTCATATAGTAATTACTCTATAGAAAATAGATAATGTAAGCTGAGAACAATTTGCCTTACTTTATGGTTTTATTTACTATTTTATACATATACATATATTCAAACACACATACACAACATGGAAAAAAGTTGTTTGTGATTTCTGAAGAAAACACATTTTAAGTAAATGTTTATAGTCATAAAATGGGCATATATGCTATGCATATATCTCCATATAATGTTTATATTTAAATGTCATCATTTAAATGGATCAGCACAGGGAAACATATTATAATCCCAATGCCGAAAGGCGACCTCTGGTTTTGCCAGTGAGAAAACAATTACGTAACAAGTTAAAATAGATTTCTGTCTGAGCTAAATTTTATTCTTTGTTGGAGACTGCTTTGAAGACAGAAAGAGGGGAAAGGAATATTTTCTAAGGAATTCTTTATATACATAAATATATTATTTTTTCCCCTACAGATTTATTTTATCTCATATCTTTTTCTTTTGTTGGTAGTCACTACATACATTTTATTTAGTGAGTGTCCCTCTTGTTTGGTGCACAATATAAATGTCTGTCATAGTTTGTTTAAAGTGTCATGGACTTAGAAAAAGTTTATGAAACTAAATGGACTCCTTGAATAAGTGTTTTGCAGCTGAACAGAAAGTGTTGTTTATATTGTAACGCCCTGACAGGCTTCTGTAATAAGAGGTGCAAATACCACCATGCTATGATAGACTGGACTTATTTGAAGCATGGTGCTATAGACAAATAGGTTTACATGCTGCTGTTTGCAAAGCCAAATGATGATCCAAAGCCAGTCACCCTATTAAAATAACTGTCTGGACAACATCAGTTCTGTATTTTTAATAGACAGTGGATAATTCCTACCATGAAAGAAGCATGCAATGATTTCCATACTGAATGAGTTCCCTAGAGGTGCTGGGATTTGTCTCGTTATATAAGGCTTTTACATTACATTCACAATGCCTCTTCTCATCTTCTCTTCTCTGTGGAGTGTAGAATTTTCTGTCAACAGCTATAGACTGGCTGAACCTGCATAACCCAGAAGAGGGATAGACCAGAGATAAGATTACCTTTTTCCATTTATGTAGAAAATTATACCCAGTATTCCTGACTGAAAAGCATTACTATAAGATGTGTATAGCATTCTGCACTTTCATTAAAACAGGCAGTTTATAATTTTATTTTATTTTAAAGAAGTTGGATATGGCAGAAAAGACTATCTGAAATTCCATGCTGTTAAATTCACCTGGGGAAGAAACTCACCATTTGTGTATTCTCCTTGGACGCCTCTGCTAACTAGTAGTCCAATACCATACAGAGACCTTCCTGTGGCCGGCGATCCTACCACCTGCCTCAATAATTTTGACTGGAGGAAGAAGGTTAATATGATAGAATAAAATGAACTCTGTCAAGTAATATTAAAGTTCAGTTACTAACTGACAAGGTGAAGAATTTTCTGAGAAAAAAATGTTACTGTGCTCTGTGATTCTCCTTGAGTTTCTTCTGCTTCTCTGTGCTTTGGTCCACACACAGTGTGTTTGTACAGCTGCCATCTCACAGCAGAGTTATTTCCTGGTGTTCTACCAAGTGCCCTTACCTTACCATCACCATCATCACCATCACCATCATCACTATCACCATTACCAATTACTGGTTGCTTAAAATATATCAGTAAACATAGTCTCATCATCAAAACACCCTCTGTGTATTTTTATGTTCATTTTAGATAAAAAATAAAAAGAACATAGAGAAGGTAATTCAAGACTTAAAAACACACATCATAAATGTAAGAAATAAAATCCAAACTCATGGTTGAATATAAAGACAAAGCTTTCAACATCTCTGCAATTCTGCCTCAACAAGCATGATCTAATACTGTTGCTATTCATACATACTTCTTTATAATTTTATTCAATTTTGTGCTATACTTAAGTTGCCAGATTTGGGTGAAGTCCTTTGAGGGAAATAGATGTTCCTTATTAAGTGCCCTCCACGATATCAGGCACAAGAAACAATGTACCTTGATTTAACAGGCAGTAAGAAGAACAAATTAGCATCCATGGATTCATTCTTTGGAAAGTAATCAAGTGGTTTAATTTTATCTGATACTGATTTCCAAATGATTATTCTGGACATAACTTTAAATGGATGCATAAAAATGAAATGAAGCCTGTTTTTTCTTTATTTATTAATTTCTCATATAGCAATATAATTTCTTTAGTATGTGCAAAAAGATTTTAAAATGTAATTGGTGATATAAAAGGTCAAAATGTGTAGTTCCATTATTGCTTTTCATAAAGAAATTGGACTAATCAGACAGATGCAAGGTAAATGGAGCAAAATAAAAATGATTAAAAAACTGAACTCCCTAATAAAGAAGGAAATTACTGAGAAACTGAAAACTAACCAAACTGTAATAAGCCATGGTGATAGGTAAAGGCTGGAATCATGTACTCTCATGGCTTATAGATAATTTTATCACGTAATGTACCTCCTTCAATGTACTGTGACTCATTCCATGTTACCATCTATAAAATTCATTTTAGATTCTACTCTATGGGTAATATAAAATAAATACCTTTAACTGGATTAATCTTAAAAATCAAAACAATGTAGCCTACCAACAGAATCCAACAGTTAAACTGTTCTCTTATTTCCATGCATATTCTTAGGTGTGTGATTTCCCAGTACCCACCTTCCTTGGGGAAATGATGTCTTCCTAGTTTCATGAAGTGTTAGTTGGATTGTAATTCAAAGCATACATTGGACCTCACCAATGTATGAAGTTGAAAAGGTCATTGGCAATCTTTTTAACAAGTCTTTCACCTTACAACTCCAGTATTGCAAAGAAATGTATAATCAAACCCTTTCACGTGGGACACTGGATCTTTTTTTAAATTAAATTTATTGGGGTGACTGATTAACATGATTATATAGGTTTTAAGTGTACCATTCTATGATACATTATCTGTATTTGTATTTATTCTAACCAATCAAAGTCAGATCTTTGTCCAACACCATATATATGACCCTCTTCAGCCTTTACCACTCCTACCCCTCTTCCCTCTGATAACCACCACGTCTGTTAGATTTTGTTTGTTTTTCTTATTTGTTAATTTGTTGTTATCAGTTTTACATCCCATTTATGAGTGAAATCATGCAGTTCTTAACTTTTTCGGACTGACTAATTTCACATAGCATAGTATTCTCAAGATCTATCCATGTTGTCGTAAATGGCAGTATTTCACCTTTTCTTGTGGCTGAGTAGTATTCCACTGCATATATGCACTTCATCTTCTGTATCCAGTCATTTATCAAAGGACACTTCAGTTATCCCCATGTCTTGGCCACCAGGAATAATGCTACAATGAACATAGGAGTGGATATATATTTACAAATAAATGGTTTCAAATATTTCAGGTAGATACTCAGAAGAGGGTTTCTGAGATCATATGGTATCTCTATTCTTAATTTTTTGAGGAGCCTCCATACTGTTTTCAATAGTGATTGTACCAGTTTACATTCCCACCACCAGTGAATGAGGGTTCCTTTTTCTCCACAACCTCTCCAACACTTATTATCTGTCTTATTGATAATAACCAGTCTAACAGGTGTGAGGTGGTATTTCACTGTACTTTTGATTTTCATTTCCTTTAAAGCTGGTGAAGTTGAGCACTCTTTTTATATATCTTTGGTCATTTGTATATCTTCTTGGGAGAGGTATCTGTTCAGGTACTGTGCCCTTTTTAAATTGGATTATTTGTTTGTTTGGTGTTGAGTTGTATGAGTTCTTTAAATATTTTGGACATTAACCCCTTGTCAGAGCTGTTGTTTGCCTATCTTCTCCCATTAAGTTGCCTGTGCTTTTGTTTTGTTGGTCATTTCTTTTGTGGTGCAGAAGCTTTTTATTTTGATATAATCAATTCATTTATTCTTGATTTTAGTCCCTTGCCTTTAGGGTCAACTTCATAAAATCTTCTTTAAGACCAAGGTCTATAATTTTAGCACTTATGTTTTGTTCTATGTAATTTTTGTTTCAGGGCTTATATTTAAGTCTTTGGTACATTTTGAGTTAATTTTTCCATATGGGTACAAACAGCAGTCTATGCAATGGACTACTTCCATTCTTTTGCATGTGACTTTCAATTTTCCCAGCACCATGTATTGAAGAAACTTTTTTTCTCCTTTGTATGCTTTCAGCTCCTTTATGAAAAAATATTTGCCCATATACACACGGGTTTATTTGTGAACTCTCAATTCTGTTCCATTGTTTATTTTTCTGTCAGTTCCATTTTGTTTGATTATCGCTGCTTTGTAGTATAATTTGAGGTCAGGGAATGTGCTATGTCCAACTTTGTTTTATTTTCTCAATATTCTTTGGTAATTTGGGGTCTGTCATGGTTCTAATCATATCTGATGACTTTTTGGTTCTAGTGAACAATGCAAAGATGGAAAATGTGATTGAGTTTTATTTTAACCATGCCTCTGTAGTGACTGGGGGTTTCTGTTGTAATAATTTCTGGGATTTCCAGGGTTCTCCCAAACTCAGTTTGTTCATTTTACCTCTAGAAAGAATCCTTGTATCTTTGCAATTAATCCTTATTTGTTTAAAAAGTGTCATGCTATTGCTTACATATAAAACAGTAGATGGCTAAAATTCCAAAAGCCAAATACAAACAACTCAATTATCTTGGTAAACAGATCAAATTTATACTTCACTAAAGATAATTCCATGCCAAATCTATCACAGATGATTAATGTAAAGATCAGGTTAACTTTATGATCATAGTCATTGAAGTTAATTTGATTTCCTTATCCATTTAACTAACTAGTATAATAACCTATCCCTCCAAAATCTATCTCATACCCAGGTGTTTCTCTCTATCATTATTGGCAAAAGCTTCATTCAGGCCACTATTTTTCTCCCTTTGTTTAGCATACCCGATATTCTTTTTTATTTACTCTTTGTTTTTTGATCCAATCAGCATCTAAGGAAGTATTTTAAAAATACAAATTCAGTCATTTTACTCCACTGTTAAACTTCTTTGATAGCTGCCAACTGTACTTCAGATAAAATTCAAATTGGTATGATTTGCAGTACCTTGTGTAATCTAGCCCATGGCTCATTTTTAAACATAATCTCATACCATTGTTTCCACAAGTCACTTTACTTTCTTTCGGTTTTGAAAAATTCCCAAATTGTCCTCCACTTCTGGGCTCTCAGATTAAATGGTTAGTCCTCAGAAAGTTCTTCTCTCAATAGTCTATTTTTTACTTACTTGTCCTTGTTTGTTTACTTCCTTGCTTTATGGTATTTTAAGGAAATAAAGTTATTTTTCCACTTATTTATTGGTTGTGTAGTCACTGGAGTATAAAATTCATGAGAACAAATTGATTCACAAAATACCCCGAGGGGAGGCACAATGTTAGCTCACAGCAGCCTCTCAATAAATCATTTTGGAACTAATAAATGCATGTTTTCTAGGTAGATCTGAACAGTATTGCTTTTCTTTTGGTAACACAGCTTATTATCATCTTTTCTTAAAAGTGCTTTTTGTATTAACTCCGAATTTCATGTTTTAGTACTTGAAAATTTCATGCAAACCTTTAGGTAAGCTTGTCTTTTATAGAATATAAAATGAATAGTATTTTGAAGTGTTAATGTCTGTCTCCTTTGTTTTTGCATAACAGTAATGAGATTAAAATGAATGCAGTGTTAGCAGGAAATCTACTAAAATTTACACTGGAAAATAGGCTTTTAAAGCCATCACGGTGTCAAGGGGAACCTCACAAATCTTTTTACTGTAAGGCTTTTCTCTGTTAGAAATGGAGGACAGTTCCAAGATCTCATACAGACAGTGGAACGCTATGTTTGAACTACTATGTGCTGTGTCAGTCTGGCAAATCCCCATTTTGCTTCTCAGAACAATATACTCAAAGAAATGGTTAAGTGAGAAGGAGAGAGAACTCAACACTTTTGAGGGGGAAAACCTCAAATTCTTCCACTTTGGGGAAATTATGGTGGTGATTAGAACTTTGCAAAACAGATAATTTTGTTGGAAAAATCATCAGGTTTCATATAAAAAGTAGCATAAGGAGTGCTGTGCTCTTCTTTTTGCACCCAAGCAACACTTGTACACTCAGGTGAAGAATGAATACAAGTTAAAAAGAAAAGGTGTGGAGAACAAAGCTAGTAATAAAATAATGCTCTAAAAGTACTTAAAATATTTTTAATCATGTGCAAGTAAAATGTACCCTCTAATTTCCATTTGAAATACAATTTTCACATTAAAGTTGTAATGAGATGTCAAATATGATGCACTATTCCATTTGTTGGATCTAGTCTGGGCAAAGAGATTAACATGGAGGAAGGTTATTAGTCCTTGATTTCTCTTTGTTAGAAAAATATAGTGAAGGTATTGTTTCTGTGAGGTAACTATAAAAACTTTATTATTGGAATGAGATGAAGAGAACACTGATAAATTCTGGTTTTGCTTTTTATTTCCTCTGGTCACATCATAATATCACTAATTTTAGATTAAAATTATTTATCTTATAAAGTAGCTACAAGTAGCATTTCATATACATGGGACAGGTGTTCTAAAGCCAGTTTAATAGGCATTATGAAATATCTTCTCTCCAGAAAGCATCAGGTGGTAGAGCTTTTCATTGGTATATATAGGTTCTTCTCAAGTAAATCTCAGTTTACCAGGATATATACAAGCCACACAGACTGGGGGGAGAAATTCAGGCTTCTCGAAGATTAATGAGGGTAATCACTTGGAATTTATAGTAAAACTCAGATTCTGTTTCAATAGATCCAGCGTGGAACCTAGATTCTGCATTTCTAACAAGCTCCAAAATAATGCTGATAATGGATCAAACTTGGAGCAGAGAAGAAAGATACAGACTTCTTCGGTGATGTCAAACTAATTTTCACCGGGGGCCACATTAGCCTCACGGTTGCCTTAAAAGGGCCAAATGTAATTTTAGGACTGTATAAATGTAACTACTTCTTAACGGTTAAGTGAGAGCTCGGTGCTGCCGCTGAGTAGAAACACGGTGTCGGGCTGAATTCGGCCTGTGGGCCTTGTGTTTTCCCCCTGTGAGTAGAGCCTCATGTTTTGAAAAAGTTCTCAATGAGTGAACCTTCCCTTCACCAGAAATTGCACTTAAAAGAAATGTCTTGGGATTTTTAATGGAGATATTTCAGAAACAGGAAAACCCTGTTAGAAAAATTGCATAGATAGGAAATTGTCTATTTTGGGTGGATGTTAATAACTATTATGATTTTTGTAGGGCTATTGATCACTCACTGTCTACTAGGTAATCTGCAAGAGTTTACTATATATAGTTGGTACATCTCAAGATGTATTGCTGGTTAGAGCAAATGCATAATTTTGGAAGTGATAATTAATGGCATCATCTTCTCAAGAAATTGAATCTTTGGGATGCTTTTATGTATAACCACTAGACCATTTTGTGATGTCTTACTGCAAATGATATGACCTCCATCCTTCTGTTCTGCTGTGTAAGCTCTGACCTGCTTCCTTCTAGCCAAAAGGAAAGCACTCTCTATTTTATGTTAACAGCTAATAGGAAGGTGTTCCCAGAACAGAGGGATTATGACCCTGATACTGCAAACCTTTATTTTTCAGAGTAAACAGAACCTGGGATTGAGGAGAGGAAAGGACCCAGGTGTATCTTTGGTTGGATGGTGAAATACACCCCTTACGTGCCACTGTAAACATTCTGGGAGCTGCTAGTCATTCTGACCCTTTCTTCTAAAACTCTCTCCCATATTATTTTTTCTCTCATGAGCTCTTCATCCTCTCCCTCCATCTGACATCCTTCAGCAATGCTTGGTTCTTTAGATAGGTTTGTTAATTAGGGCAAGGCCGTGTTCTTTTGAACTATTCCCCTAGACCCTGTGTGAATCAAAACTCATGCCTGGTTAATATTTTCAGTAAAGTTACACAATCCGTGACATTTTTCCAAACACTAGAACTTTTTTATTTATATTAGGATTTTTGAAATATATTTTATTGATTATGCTATATAGTTGTCCCATTTTCTTCCCCTTTTCTCCTCTGTCCTATAACCCCCTCTGACCATCATTCCCCTACCTCAGTTCATGTCCATGGGTTATACATAACAGTTCTTTGGCTTCTCCATTTCCCATACTATTCTTAACCTCCCCCTGTCTGTTTTGTACCTATCATTTAGGCTTTTTATTCCCTGTACCTTTTCCCCCATTCCCCCCCTCCCCCTCCCCAGTGATAACCCTCCATGTGATCTCTATTTCTGCAAATTCTGTTCCTGTTCTAGTTGTTTGCTTAGATTGCTTTTGTTTTTGGTTTTTTTAGGCTTGTTTGATGATAATTGTGAGTTTGTTGTCATTTTACTGTCTGTGTTTTTTATCATCTTTTTTTTTCTTAGATAAGCCCCTTTAATGTTTCCTATAATAAGGACTTGGTGATAATGAAATCCTTTAACTTGACCTTATCTGGGAAGCACTTTATCTGCCCTTCCATTCTAAATGAAAGCTTTGCTAGATAGAGCAATCTTGGATGGAGGTACTTGCCTTTCATGACTTTGGATACTTCTTTCCAGCACCTTCTTGCCTGTAAGGTCTCTTTTGAGAAATCAGCTGATAGCCTTATGGGAAGTCCTTTGTAGGTAACTGTTTCCTTTTCTCTTGCTGCTTTTAAGATTCTCTCCTTCTCTTTAATCTCAGCTAATGTAATTATGATGTGCTTTGGTGTGTTCCTCCTTGGGTCCCACTTCTTTGGGGCTCTCTGAGCTTCCTGGATTTCTTGGAAGTCTCTTTCCTTAGCCAGATTAAGAAAGTTCTCCTTCATCACTTTTTTCAAATAAGTTTTCAATTTCTTGCTCTTTCTCTTCTCCTTCTGGCACCCCTATGATTCAGATTTGAAACATTTAAAGTCATCCCAGAGTTCTTAAGCCTCTCCTTATTTTTTTGAATTCTTGTTTATTCATTCTTTTCTGGTTGACTATTTATTTCTTCCTTCTGCTCAAAACTGTTGATTTGAGTCCTGTTTTCCCCTTCACTGTCAGCTCCCCGTACATTTTCCTTTATTTCATTTTTCATAGCCTTCCCTTTTTTTCTCTCAACAATACTCAACCATATGTGAGTATCCTCATCACCAGTGCTTTTAACTCTGCTTTTGATAGGTTGGGTATCTCTTCATCACTTAGTTATACTTTTTTCTGGAGCTTTGATCTGTTCTTTCATTTGGGGCATGTTTCTTTGTCTCAGCACACCTGTTACGTAGTAAGGGGCAGAGCCTTAGTTATTCACCAGGTCTGCACAACCCTTGTAGCTGTGTTGTGGTGCTGTCTGTGAGGGAGGGGCTCAAGCAGAAACAAACTTGTTCAGCTCTTGGCTGGCTTTCAGTCACTTCCTCTGCTACCCACAATCAAATTGAGCCCTCCTGGTGCTAATTCTTAGCACAGGTGGTTTTGTGTATATTCTAGGACACTGTGGGTCTTTCCAATGAACTCTCCTGTGAGGCTTGGGATTGCTCCTGCCACCTGGAACCCCCCAGATTTTTTCAGTCAGAGGTTCTGAGGCTTTATTTCCTTGAACTGAAAACCTGGATCCTGTGGCCTATCTTGCTTCCTGGTTGTTCTTCCCCATTTATTCACAGGCAAATGTGGGGCCACTCACTCCACCAGCTGCCACCTTGCTGCAAGTCCTCTCCAACCAGCTCCCATCTCTGCCCCTCCTACTAGTCTGGATAAATGTTTCTTCTTTAATTCCTTGGTTGTTGGACTTTTATATAGTTCAGTTTTCTGGCGGTTCTGGTTATGTTCTGTTTTTAAATTTTTTGTTGTCCTTCTTTTGGTTTTGCAAGGAGGCAAAGTGTATCTGCCCATGCCTCCATCTTGGCTGTAAGTCAGATATGTTCCAAACATTAGAACTTTGTGTTAAATTCAACATGTGGTTTGTTTAAAGCACTAAGAGGACATGTAAGAATTAGTCATTTAATGCTACCCACTGGTCTGAGTCTCAGGACTCACTCAAACATTACAACGTCTCATTTGTGTAATATAATTTAATCCTAAAAACCTACCATATCCATATAAGTTAGACTTTATCTCCATTTCCTGCAACAGTTTAAGCAAGGGAAGTAACTAACGCTCAAGAAAATTAAATCACTTTCACAAAGTCATATTGCTAGTAAACAATACAGCCAAAATGCTCACCCACTTGAATTTGGAAGATAACTCCAGTCCCAGTGAAATAGCTAGTATTTCTTAAGCACTTGCTGTATACTGGTCAGTGTTCTAAACAATTGGCAGGTATTACAATAATTGATTTGTTACATTGAACCAAGAAGGTAGGAATTTTATAGGTGAAGCCATTGAAGCACAAAGATTTGTTCCAAAGTCACATAGCAAGTAAGTAAAAAAACTAAGGTTCAAACTCAGGCATTGTCAGTCTATAGCTACACTTTAAAAACTACTTTTTTTCAGTTACAGCCTACATTCAATATTATTTTGTATTAGTTTCAGGTGTACAGCATAGTATTTAAATAATCATATATACTTTATGAGCACACCGATATTTCTAGTACCTAGTTGGTAGCATGCATAGTTATAATAATATTATTGACTATATTTCTTATGTTATACTTTACATCCCTATGACTATTTTGTAACTGCCAATCTGTACTTCTCAGTCCCTTCACTTTTTCACCCAGTTCTCCAGTCTGTTCTCTGTATCTGTGAGTCTGTTTCTGGTTTGTTTATTTATATTGTTTTTTAGATACCATATATAAGTGAAATCATATGGTATTTTTTTACTGACTTATTTCACTTAGAATAATACTCTAGGTTCAAAATGCTGTCACAAATGGTAAGATTTCATTTCTAAAGCCACTCTATTAACCACCACCTTTCCATCTTTCTATGAAAGATATTAGTTTAAGACTAGATAGAGATAAGAAATAAGGGCAATTGATATTACTGAAATGTAACCTAACCAAATGATCTGGAAATGGCAAGTATGTACAGTATGGTATGAATCAGTTAGTTACAGGGACTTTATAATTGTGGAAATCTTTGTTAGGAGGTGGAGAGGAGGTCAATATGTGCAATGCCACTCCATGGAACGAAGTACACAGAAGACTGGGAACTAGAGAGAGAAAGATACTGTAGCAAGATTGAATTGAGAGACACATGAGGAAGATGTGAATTTCCAAAGCTGAACAAAGAATATTAAATGGAGAATTTCTTAGATTGTGGAAGACTGTGTCCAGAGCATAAATGTTGGGTGGTGGTCTGCATCAGAGCTAATCTTTCCCATCTAGGGTTGGAATTGTCCCCTGGAATTTCCCTCTTGATTTTTTTAAAAATAAAAATCACATATATATTTTAGTTGTACAACATGATTTGATATGCATATACATACTGAGATAATTACTGCACTCAAGGTAATTAATATATTCAACTCTTCACATAGTTACCATTTGGATATGCATATGTGGTGAGAGCACCTGAAATCTACTCTGTTTTTATTGTATTTTTTCAATTACCATTTATCCCCCTTATACCCTCTGCCACTTCTACTCCACCATGCCCCGATCACCACACTGTTGTCCATGTCCATGACTCCTATTTCCTCTTTGCTCCATACCTCCACATCCTAAACCCCCACTCAGAACTATCAGCATGCTCTCTATCTATGAGAGTCTCTATTTTGCTTGGTAGCTCCATTTGTTCATTAGAAGGAATATTCTCTCTTTTAAAAAATTCAGTATTCCATGGGTATTCAAACCTTAGACTAAGGTTTGGTTCATAATTTTACATGACATAAAATAGGCCAAATAAGAAGAAGACAAGGTGTGAACTAAGTTATGGATTATGTTGAAGAAGAGAAGCTCATAAATGTGGAAAGCAGGATGTAGAACAGTGATTTTCAATGCTAAGGAAGTGCCACAACACATTTTTAATATATGTAATAGCTGACTATTTAGTCAGGGGCATTGTTCTTTTCCCTTAGACTGTCAAATAAAAAAAGCGACAACAGCAAACACAACAGCCATCCGGTGCGAATACCCTGTCTCGAACCAAAATATGTAGCTCATATCATAGAGTTGCATCTTACTGGTCACATTGCATAATAAGTTTGCATGTGATTGGTTAATTCTTGGTATGAGAAATCCTTATATACAAATATAGGCACTTGATTTTTTTAAAAAGTCATTTCGAAGTTATAATTACTATTATTTTTTGTAAATCAATTAAAATCATAACTCTTTTTTGTCAAATGGGCAAAAAATAAATTTCTCTGTGTGCTGCAGAGTTTTAGGATTAGTTTAGGCATGCCATGAAATGGAAAAGGTTGAAAAATTGCTGCTGTAGAATGAGAAAATTCTTTGTGAGCCCTCATATGCAGGAGGTAACAGAGCAAGTTGACAGTGGAGATACTACTTTGTATCCACCACTTTCACCATCTTTCATTAGTTATTCTACCTGGCTTGGTGAAATACTTGGCTTATCCACTAACCACTTGTGCCAGTTAATAACGTAACTCAGCTTTAAATCGCTCCACTATTATCTGTGATGCAGAGGCTGGAACCTTCGATCATATTTTGTTTTTTTTCCAGTTGGCGCCCTATAATGCTCTGTTAATAATGAGGCCCTGGAGGGAGATGGGAGATTGGAGAGAGAAGGAACTTGTTCCTCCCTTTTTTCATCAGTGTTATCTGAGCAGTGTATCTTCACTTTAGTATTGACAACTCATTCTAGTTAGTAACAGTTGATGCAGTTTAAATTGTTTTCAATATTTAAAAAAACAGCCTCATTACACCCCCTCAGAGTTACCAGAAGAAGCCAACTACTCTAATATTTTCATGAGTTAAAGATACTACGCAAACCTTGTAATATCCTCTACTTAGCATTCTGAAGTTTTTGGGCTTTGCAGACTTCTTTGAAGCATCTAAGTTTCAATAATTCTAGCCTCCTCTCTGCCCAAGAGTAGAAGCTGCTCCCTGTAACTGCTACCTCTGTGATAGCTTGTTCTCTTATGATTCTTCAGTACCTAGCTAACAATCTTTATATATATTTTTGATTTTTAAAATTATATGTCTTTTTCCCCTAAGTGGACTAAGACTGATGCACCACATTTGTGACTTTGAAAAGTGCCTTGAATCATAATTTTCATATTACTAAAATGTTTTAATGGACAAAATCCAAGTTTCATTTTAGCTGTCTCCTATGACTACTTGTATGCCAAATTGGGATACAAGACCTGGAAGTCTTAGTTGGTTTTTCATTCACTACTGTGTTGACAAGGATTATCAGTCCCATCAAAAACTCTAAATGTCACCCTGATTAGTGTGGCTCAGTTGCTTGGGCACCATTCTGCAAACCAAAAGAATCCTGGTTCAACTCCTGATCAGGGCACATGCCTGGAGTGCTGGCTGATGGTCCCTGGCAGATCGATGTTTCTCTTGCACACCCATGTTTCTATCCCTCCCCTTCTGCCTCCCTTCTCCTCTCTCTAAAAATAAAAACAAATAAAATATTGAAAAAATAAAAACACTAAATGCCTTGGCTTATGAGAATAATATGAAGTCAGAGTAAATTTCAATACAATTCAGAAGAGCAAACACTAAACTCATGCAAAGGTGGTACAGATGCTGGAATGCTAACTGGAAAAAGAAAGCACATACCAGGACCTGAAGCATAATAACTAAATAATAAGAAAATAACTGTCACTATTATTGCTGTTATTTATTGAACACAGACTTCATATGACACATGACAATCCCTTTAATTATGTTTTATCCAAATAATAACCTATGTTGTTGTGAATTTTCATGGTCCTCTTATTATTAGTGAGAAAGTCAATGATCAAAAAATTACATAGTTTGTCACCCACACTAAGGAAGAGGTAGGGATGGATTTCAATACCAGTTCCTGATGCTCCAAAGTCCACTTTCTAATCATTATACTTAATTTCCTGTTCTGACCAAGGAGAAAATTGGGACATTAATGGGACCAAAATAGATTACTGAGAGAAAATATTAAATACAAATGTCACATACATCAACTTCCGGTTCTTGATATATCTTTTTTTGCATTTGAATAGGTTTTATAACTTTTAACAAATAACTGTTTTGTCACTCATATGTTCTCAAGTATGAATTTCTTATCAATGATTATATCTAAGCCTCAATCACCCAGAAACATTACTGAACTAGGTGCAGCAATTAAAATACATAGTGCTTGTGAATTTATTTATTTTATTCTTAAATTCTAAAGATAATTTACAACTGCATAAGTTGCTGATACTTTGTTAAATTTTGATTCACATACTTTAATATCCTTTGAGCTAGTGAATTCAAACAAAGTTGAGTTTATTGGAAAACTCAAAAAAAGAGACTGGTCTAAGTAATAATCATGCTCCTTTTTCTTACTTAAGATAATTGGACAGAAATCAGGACTTCTAATTAATACCAGCCAAGATCTCACGAAATTCTGTCCAAATGAATGGCATAATGAAGAAACTAATATGGCTAATAAAACCATACTGTTTAAATCTTGCATTTCTTTATGATATCATACTTTTGTAAAATAAGCTAGCAAAAGTATTAATAAAATGTACATGAATAATTTTCTAAACTTTTTGTTCCTTTTCTAAAAATTCCTTTTCTAAAAATTCAGGAAGATTGGAGGCTACTCTGTGCCCATCCATCAGGGAGGTTATCAGCTTTAATAGGGTGGAATCTTCGAAGCACTCAGAGCTCCTGGGGGAACCATCCTGCATAAGCACGGGTTATCACTATTATAAAGTAGCAAATGTTCCTGGGTATGTGGTTAGACTACTAAGAAACTCAGTATAAAGCAGCAATAAAGAGAAAAAGGAAAAAAAAGACTAAAGAATGTTAACAACAAAAAAAAAGTGCTGCTATAAGAATTAGTTAGAACTCAAGGTGAAAAGATAGACATTTTATAGGTTACTAATTAGAAGCTGATCTTTCCCCTTTGATCTCTCTGGTGCCTGTACAAATGCACTGGAAATCTGAGGGCCATCTTTCTCATGACATATCAAACATGCCACCCTAAGACACTGCCAAAAATACCACAAAAAGAATAGCCCTTCTCATAGTACCCCAGATAGATGGTATAATAAAAATATTCTTTCAATTATTTCGGGGCCTTAAAAAAGAAAAGAAGATACAGTTTAAGTTCAATTCTGAAAAGAAGTAAAGCTGTCAGGGAAGTTTTTTGAATGGGCTGGCCATTCCTAGTAAAATTTTTTGAAGAAAATGTTTCTTACTTGTTAAAAGAATATATTAAAGGGAAGGTAGAATATTCAGCTCCTTATATTATAGTAACAGTGAAAAAATACAGTGGAAGTTTGTGCAGTAATTTGAAATCTTATAATATTCAGACAAAAGACATAGGTAAATACAGGAATACTGAACTCAATTTTGTAGTGGCATCAAAAGTACATATAAAGTTTCTTCAGAGGACTGTTTGAGGGACTAAGTGCTAAGTGCATTCCTAATTTTTATCTCTAGGACAGACAGCCTTAGCTCTCCTTCATAGACTTCCCATAAAAAGTCTATGCAAATGCCTACTTGAAGTGAGTGGTAGATTCTCAATGACTAAGGGCATAATTGAACATGTGGAATGTGCTGCGAGATGCAGGTGGTCACTCCTGTCTGGTCTGCCTTCCTTTAGCATGTAAGCAAGGGTATGGTTAGTAATCAGGATGAGAGGAAATCCTTTTTATTCAGCAAGAGCTATCTTTTTTTTTTTTAATTTATCTTTAGAAGGGAAAGGGAGGAGAGAAAGAGAGAAATATCAATGTATGGTTGCTTCCTGGTGCATCCCCCGCTGGGAACTGGCCTCTGCTGGGAACTGGCCTGCAACCCAGGCATGTGCCCTGATGGGGAATCGAACCACAGTCTTTTGGTTCACAGGCCCGTGCTCAATCCACTGAGCTACACCAGTCAGGGAAGAACTATTTTCTGAAAGGAGTCAGTATCAATCTATTGCCCTCAGAAAGGGCTTCCTTGAAAATTATTAAAGTCTACCTGAGCACTAAGGCTTCTCTGACTTGTGCAAAACTGTCTTGTTTCTTCAGGTGTATTACTCTGTTATGAAGCTATCCCTGGTGGTGTGTTTCTGACCCTTGATATTTAGCATTTATATCGCATTTCTACTTTAACAGTTATGCTGCAGTCATTTTTACTAGTTATTCCTCACAGTTCTCCAGTGAAATAGAACAGCATTATTACAGTTATTTCATAGAAGAAAAAACTTAAGCAGGGGGTGGAAGTATAGCAATTTTTAATTGATGCATTTATAATTAAGGACTATGCTTTCAAATGTTCATTGCTTCACCAGGTAAACCAATAAAAGTGTTTGGAAAAAGAAATGACAGATTCAAATGCACTTATCTCAATTCACCAAGGATTTGTGTTCATTGCCTTTCAATACAATAAACATGTATGTTGGTAAAATAATTCGTTTCACAGCTCACAAAATACCCTCAATACACAAGCATATGCATACTTTCAAATATTAAGCTAACAATACAATTTTATTAAGAGAAGAGATAAATAAATTGGTTTATATTTTTGTTGCAAGACTGTCTTCCAATTTCTCTTTTTCCCAGGACATAAACACCTCCTGAGGAAGAGGCTGTACTTACCATTTCTGGTTTAGTTGCATCCCACATCTATTTCTGCATCGATACATGTATGGTTGGCATTTAAGCCTGTTTCACCCTAACAAAGACTCAGTAGTTGCAACAGATTCATGCACAGTTTTTCCCCTTAAAACCAGTTATTTTTCACTGTCTATCAATAGATTACTTAGTCAAGGTAATTTATTCCTCTTATTCCATTGTTACAACTGGGTAAAGGTTTATCTAGCTAGTTTCTTAGTCTCTAAACTCTATTTCATTCCAAGTAACTGGTTCAAAAAGACTTGCTAAACACTCATTATATGAAAAGGACATTGTAGATAGTGGGGACAGTGCAGTCAATCTAAGTGAGATCTCAAATAGTTGATAAGTAGTGATATTTTCCCTGGGATCACTGAATCTCTCTCTCTGGTTTTACAAATGTATAGGCATCTCATATTTATCACTGAAACTTAATATGCCCACCAATTTTAAATGTGTTTCCCTTTCGACTCACCCTTTCATTTCTTGTAGACCAGACTATGGCTTCCTCACTCTGGTGGAGTGGGGGGGGGTAGTCTGTTCTCCCACACTTTCTACCTTCTTTCTTTCATTTTCTTTGAGGTGTGTTGGAGTTGGTACAAGGAAAACAAGGCTTACTTTGGTAAGTCTTGGTCAAAGTGGTAGTTTCCTTGTGTGAACAAGTGGCCTTTGTTTGGGAGGATGTTGCTATCTCCATTCGTTGACCGTCAACATTGACCCACCCAGCTCATTTTCAAAAGGTACGCAGAGCTTACTGGAGGTGTCACCAGTGCCTTTTGACATAGCACAGAATCTAAATCAAGTTTGCTAATTTTTCATGGTCCCGTATCTTCTACATATTTTTTAGCTGGCAGCATTGAACTAAAGTTTTCTGATGAGATCACAGCACAGCCAGAGTCCCCAGCCTTAAGGGCCACAGTTTGTCTTTTGCCACCTTGATGTCATCTCATGAAAACCTGTCGCTCTAGAGATTCCCTGCCTTCTGTCCTCAGGTCTGACCACTTCAGTCTCCACAGTTCTCTCTTCCACACTCACACTCAATCAGCAAACAGAGTGGTGAACCCTAACTGCACAACAGAAATCAAATAGGGGAACAAATTTCCTCCTTCAAGTATTTTCAAATTTCCCAGCAGTTCTCTTAGTAATTCTTTGTTAGTTTTCTACAAAAACAGTAGAGTAACTTTCCCAAACAATGCACTCTGCCCGAAGGCAATGTCTTTTCACACTTACTGATGCTTATCTCTCTCTTTGGTAATAATGGCTTGCAGGAGAGTTTGCCCTTCCTGCCCTGAGGTCTCACAAATAAAAGTTCATTATGTTCAATTCTGCCTTTGTAAATTTAGTTCTCAAGTGCTCAGTAGCTTGTAGAGCTTGCTTCAGTGAGTGAGGCAGTGTTAGGAAAGAACTGTGCTAATACAGTTCTTCACTTTTTCTTCTTACATATGGATAAGACAATGTTAGTATCATCACCAGCATGTTCCAACTAATGAGGAAGCAAGGGCATATAACCTGAAGGTGAGTTCAGGGAAGATGCAGACTTAGTTTCTTGAGCTTGTCAACTGAGATTTAAATTGATAATTTTAACAGATGTTTTCCTCCTCTGTGATTCAAAAAGAAAAAATAATCACCTTCATTTTTTTTCTTAGAGACATTCAGTAAAATATCAATTAGCTGCTCTGTGTTGTATTGTTGGCCCATGCATCGCTGAGACCTGAAATTAGGGAGTGCCTTCTAGTCGGGAGGGCTGCACCCAGCAACTCAGAGGCTCTAACCTGCCACAGAACAATTATGCTAGTTACATCACAAGCTAGTTATTATACTAGTTACATTGTTGAATTATGATGAGAAAAGGGAAAGATGGAAAGTCAAGAGGCTCATAAACGTTCAAACAAGGCAAAAAAGATGACTGGTCTGACTGCTAAGCTCAACCATAAACAGCGCCAAGCTGAGAAAACACAAAAGAAAGACTACCCGGATGCACAAAAAGAGAAATAGCAAACAAAATAAGTATGAATAGGCTCCACAAAGAACAGTACAGGCATATGTGCTGTACAAAAAGGAGCAGCCCTAGGCTAATTTCCAATATGATTAAACACACACACACACACACACACACACACACACACACACAAGAAAAAGTCTGGGGGGAAATGGGAAGTCCCTCCAGCCAAAGTTTATGCCCAGGGAGAAAGTGCTATTAAAAGTTATCCCAACAGGAAAGTGAAAGAAGATAATGGAAAAGGAAGTGATACAGGGTGCAGCCAGGGGGGCCCCCCAAAAGATTTGGAATAGTGTCCAGAATTCAAAGTGTATAGGAATATTGGAGAGACATATAAGATGTCCTCACCACCCCCCCCCCCAAGGGGGAAGGAATGAGAGCAGGCCATTGAGAGCTGTTTTGCATAGCAACAGTTTTGGAGCTAACCTCTGGAATGGTTATTTAACATATGTATAACCTTAACTAGTTTCATAGATATGTTAAATAGCAGTGGCCAAGTTTGGAGCCAAGGAGAAGGGAGTAGCAGGGGACTCAGGAGAATGTAACTAGGGTCGGCGCTCCTGAGCGAGAAGGGCTCGGACTCAGGATGGAACTAGGGTCTGCACTCCAGAGTGAGGAGTGCCTGTGTGAGAGCTTGGAAAAAATAGGCTCCAGGACATGAGGGGATAACTGCCCAGGTGAAAGGGAAAAACCACGCAGCTTTGCCAGAATGGAGATCCCTGCAGCCAGGTGAAGAAGAAAGCCACATGCTTTTGGTGGAGTGCGGACTCCTGCAGCTTTGGTAGAAGTGGCCCACTCGGCTTTGGGGTGCCCCCTTTGGCCACAGGGCCTGGAAAGCAAGAGAGACTTTGACTGCAACTGGGTACAAAGGACTCTTGCCAGTGGACCATGAGAGGGTACCACAGTACTTTGGATTAACTAGAGACCCTGCCTGCACGGTGACACAGCTGACAGTGCCAGCGGCCTGCAACACAGACGTGTGCTCTTTTCCTGATTTACGGTACCCGGAGTTGGGACAGTGGGAGAAGGGAGCGCTGTGTGGGTGTTGGTGTACAACCTAAAGGACTTTGCTATTTTAGTGGAGCCGTTAGGCCTGAATAGCATTAAATAAACATTTTGTTTCCTTTTCACAAATCTCTGGCATTGAGAGATGTCTTTCCAATTGGCGGCGGACAGAAGAGCCCAGTAGATATTAGTATTCTGGTTTTAGGAGGGGCCCCTGTTGTATAGCAGTTTTGGGCATCCCTAGGTGGGCCAAATATTGTATTGCCCCTCCCTCGGACCTCTTGTTCGGTAACAGAAGGTTACTTACTAAAGTCTGATTTGTTGGAAATGACTACTTGACAACCATCTAAATACGAAAGGTTCACTAGCCCAATGGGCTTACATAACAAGAAGGCCTATGTAACACATTCTGAACTGACAGTCAACTTTTGCCTGCCAATACTTGCTGTAGAGAAAAACCCTTCATCACCACTTTATACAGTTTAAGGTGTTGTCACCAACGATACTGTCATTGAGGTGAAATGAGTGAGTTGGCACTTGACACAAGAAGGCGAGGTTACTTGGACAATCTGGAAAATGATAGTTACTAACAACCTGGAAAACTATGGGTGCATAAATGCAGCCTTATTGGGTTGACAGCAATTTCATATAAATAACTCCTTATAATTATTGAAGATTATGTACTGATCAGGAAAACTACTGTGACGTTTCTGAATACTATCACACAGTTATGTGTCTGCAGTCATCAAGATAACTATTTATTGGCCCTGTCTGAGTGGCTCAGAAGGTTAGAGAGTGCACCAAAGAATTGAAAGTTTGATTCATGGTTGGTCAGGGCACATATGGGAGGCAACTGGTCCATGGTTCTCTCACCTCAATGTTTCTCTCCCTCTCTCTCTCCCCCGCTCTTTCTCTCAAATCAATCAGAACTTATCCTCAGATGATGATTAAAATATATATGTATACACACATACATATATGTATATATGTATGTCAATTAAAATAAAGATTGAAACAGTTTAGAATGTAGGCAGGAAGTAAATATTCCAAGTTACTTACTGTTGTCAATTAATCAACAAATGGCTCTCTACAAGTGAAAACAATAACAAAAAAATAAAAATACTCCCAAATGCTTTAGATTAAAAAAACACAATCATGGTAGTTAATTTAATTAAATATCTAAGTCTGGAGATATTAAAATCTGTTATTTTTTCTATCTGATAGAATTAAATACTAACACTAAAATGTGTGCTATTATAAGAACTATAAAATTCAAAAAGCTGAATCTAACTAAGGTATATACAAATTATAAGAGTGGAAAAACTCAAAATATAAAAGCTTTTACATGATTTTCTCTACAATTCACAAAATATACCACGAGTAACCATCCCATCTGGAAAAACCTGCAATGAAGAGAATATGTTCATGAAACTTGTCACGAACAGGAACCCTTGCAGCTGTGAAACTTGCAAAGAGTGAATTACAATACTGTAGCCTGCTGGCAATTTAGCTTAGTCAGAATCACTGAAAATATATACATAATATTAAAATTTCGATGTCTTGTTCTTGTGTCAGAAATGACAATGAGAAGGAAAAAGAATCTATTGTCATGACAGAAATCTTAAGACCACACAAAACGGTGGATTGTGTCATCAAAATACAGACACTGTGAGCTTATCTTCCTGAAGTGTTTTATTCACACTCTAGCTAAAATTAGTTGAAAATGTGATTCTCCTATATTTAAAAGTAGTATTTTTCCAGCTTAATTTAGAAAAAAATTCTCTTTCTAGGCAGATTCTCTTTGCAAGAACCTATCCAACTTCGTGAAGATGCAATCTTAATCAGATTCGTAGATAAATCTACATTTCATAATATTTACGCTTTTATACATAGTCATTATACCTGGTATGAACATCACATTGTTTACTCACTTCCACCAGAGGCAAGGGAGAGATCATGAGCTGGGGACTCAGCTACAAAGACATCCAGAATGCCACTCTCATTTTCTGATGTAGAAAAACTTACAGAATCAAACAAAATAAAACAAAAATTATTTAAGCACTATTCCTTCGTTCCCTACACCGATATTAATGCTATACTTAATACGACATTAAAGTATCCTTGATAAGATTTTCTTGCTTCAAGTCAAAATATGATGTTTCACTTTTAAACTTTACAATGTAGCTGATATTCAGAAATTTATAATTAATCTCTCTTTGTAACCTTTGACTTAATTTCATCATAATTATAACCCAGCTTGAGTAAAAAACAACAAAACAACAATGGAAGTACATTGGGGAATATATCACATTTGTAAAAGTGTGCAACTTGTAAAAATTTATGCTACAGCCATTGAATGTTGCTTTCTAAAGAATAATATAGGAAACTGTCTAAATATGTATAAAGATATGTTAAATAATTATGATATAATCACACAATGAAACGATCTGGAAACAACATTATGTAGTATAGAAAATAATCAGGCTGTTTATTTATGTGCTAATATGGTAAGATCTGTAAGACATCATGCTAGTAAAATAAGGCACCAAACATTGTATAGAACATCATGTAAAATATGAATATATATTAATATATAATATATTCACATATATTCATAATACAAATATATTATGTGCATATATATATACACATATCGCTAAAAATGCAAATTTTATTTTTTTAGTATGTTCAAGGGACTAGGTAGGTGAAGACACAGTAGGAAGGATAATTTTCAATGTATGTATTTACACGGGGGCCTGAGATTGCCGTCCCCAGGGGGAGGGACTGGGTGATGTGTTGGTTTGGATCTGTGACCCTCAGAAGGCCCTTCCTCCCATCCAGGTTCCAGGTTCCATTCCTGCCTCCTACCCTTGCCCTCTCTAATTTCAGAGGTCAGCCTAAAGCTCAAAGTGGGCCATGTCCCTCCCCCATTAGAACCTTCCATGGCTACCCAGTGTCCCCAGGAGGAAGCCCAGGTCCTAACCCGGTCACTGGCCCTGCGTGGTCTGGCCTGCCCAGGGCCTACCGTGCCCTTGTCTCTGACCCTGGCCCTTGCCTCACTGCTTGCCCTTTTCCACTGCACCGGCCTCCCTCCTGTGATTCCTCCAAGCCCAGCTCAGAGGCAGCTGCAGCTGGAGGGCAACATCCTCTGCAACATGATCGAGCTTGGGAGAGAGCCAAGTTCAAATGCAAGTACAGAGTGAAGCTTGTGGAGAAACAGGCATTCCAGCAGATCCAGTCGTAGCTGACACTGGATGCCAGAGCCCTCACCCTTCAATAAAGCACCTTCTGACCACCAAAAAAGACGGAATACTTTAAATTTTTCATTATGTGAATATATTATTGGGCAAGATGAGGTTAACTCAGCAGTCCTGAATTGCTCACACTGCACATTTCAAAGAAATGTCTGTTTTCAGGCCTGGCCTTTGGTAGACTCTTGGAGATAACCTTGGTATACTCTGCCTGAGAAGAATGATTTTGTATGACTGATGCATTAGGGCATACTGTAGTTTTATGATAAATACCAGTTTTCGTATGCCTGAGACATCAAGTCATGACCTACCAATTACAGAGCAGATAAGATCATCCTAACAGTGTGATAGATGGTAAATACCTGGTTTTCCTCTGAGGCAGCGGAGTGCCAGATACCTGGAGTGTGAGTAGCTAAGGGTCATCATGTAAACAGAGGACACTAAGGCTTGGGTGAGCGTCTGTGGTTGGTGACATTTCTCAAATACTGTCATACATTGTTGCTGGGAGAATTTGGCATGTCTTCATGTGACTGGGGGGAACACCACTGAAAGCTTGCATGTGTTTTTTCCTAATCTTTACTCCATCTGACTTTTATCTTTGCTCATTTTAACCTTTATCCTTTCAGTGTAAAGGTATTGCAATCCTGAATATAACAAGAGTCCTGTGAGCCCTTGTAGCAAATCAGTGTGTCTCAGGATGGTCTTGGGGAACCCTGATACAAGTGCATATTCACAAAGTCAAGTAAAGCATTTAAAAATTTAAATAGCCTTTATCAGAGTCACATCAGTCAGCAAGTAAAGTTCATTATTATGCTATGCCAAACAACCCAGTCAGAGAAAGACAAATACCATATGATGTCACATTTATGTAGAATCTAATAAAAACAATAAATTGACAAAGTAGGACCAAAGGCATGGATACAAGGTGGGGCCCAATAAAAACCAGGGGCTCTTCTGGTGGAAGGGCCCCTTGTCGTTCAGGCTACTCTGATAGATGAGTGTTCTAGAACCCATCTGTTTCAGTGTGCCAGCTGACATTATTGTGAGAGGCTGCATTTGGCTTCAGTGAATTTTTTTGAAGACTCAATGTATTTGACTATTTCATGATGAATGATTGATAAATTAACCTGCCACACCATGCTGAGTGGTCAGCAATATTCCTTTTTAGATTTTTTTAAAATTTATTTTTAGAGAGAACAGATGGGAGGGAGAAATAGAGAGAGAAACATCAATGTGTGGTTGCCCCTACTGGGGACCTGGACCACAGCCCAGGCGTGTGCCCTGACAGGGAATACCACCAGTGACCTTTTGGGTTGCAGGCTGGTGCTCAATCCACTGAGCCACACCAGCCAGGTCATGTTCAGCAGTTTGGGAACAAAAAGGATATGATCCCCATGCCCCACCCTCCCTATGTACCTGGTCTTACCCCAAGTGACTTTTTTGTTTCCTTGGATTAAAAAAAGTTATCAAAGGGAAACATTTTGTTGATGTGGAAGAGGTAAAGCAAAAAACAGCAGAAGTACTAAAATGCATCAAAACTGATGAGTTCAAAAACTGTTTTGAGCAGTGGGAAAAAAGTCTCAATAACTGTATTGTATCAAATGGCAACTATTTTGAAGGTGACTAAAGTTTAAAGATGTGAGAATAAATACACCCATTTTTATAAGTAAATTCCAGTTTGGGGGGTCCCCCCATGGAACAGACTGACCTATTTCAGAGGGGGGGGTGTGGAGGTTTCTGGAAGAAATTAGTGAGAGAACATATAATCATGGGTGCATAACTCGTGGACACAGACAACAATGTGCTGAAGGCCAGGAGCAGGGGCCAGGTTTTGGTGGTGGTGGGGAAAGGGGAGAAAATGGGGCACATCTGTAACAGTGTCAATGATAGTAAATAAATAAGTAAACAAACATATCATCTGGTGAGGAACTATGACATGTTTCCTTCTCTGCTTTGTATTTATCTAAAATGTCTACATTTAAGATGAAAATTCCCTGAGATTAAAGTTTTTCTTTCTTTCTTAAAGAGTGTATTGAATTCCTACTATGACCAAGTTCTGTGCTGGTAGTTACGAGAAATCTTGGGATGAAGCCCTTGTCAAGATTACTGGCTAATTAAAGGGATAAAACTAAGATAGTGAAATTATTCATTATTAACATAAGGAGTTATGATTATTTCTTATATAAAGTGGATCAGAGGCTCTAAATTCCTGGAGTTTGAAGACTACTATTAAGAAAATAAGAGCACGGGCCTGCGAACCAGACAATTGCGGTTCGATTCCCAGTCAGGGCACATACAGGGGTTGCAGGCCAGTTCCCGGCAGGCCAGTTCCCAGCAGGGGACTCATGAAGGCAACCATACATTGATGTTTCTCTCCCTCTCTCCTTCCCTTCCCCTCTAAAGAAAAATAAATAAAAACTTTAAAAAAAAAGAAAAGAAAATAATAAAAGTACTGTTTTATGAAGTTAGATCGAAGTTAGATGTGGTCACTGATCATCTATTATGCTCTGCTACCGGGGCAAATTGTGTTACTTACATTTTCTCCAAAGCACTTCAAGGTAAAAGCAGTCCTGTTTTACAGATAAGAAAATGGAGGCTCAGAAAGCATAAGACCAAAATTCTGTATTTAAAAAAAGTGGTAACTTTTTTCTATTTTGTACTTGCTAGTATAATGTACATACAGTATAGCCATGTAATAATAAGGAGTACACTGTCTAAAATTTCAAGCTTTACAAGTGAAGAATTCTCAGGTTTAGAGACACTAAGTAACACTCAGCTAGAAAGAGCCAGGCCCAGAATGTGAACCCCCATCTCCTTGAACCTGACAATTGCCTTTCCTCCCATTGTGTTCAAGCCCTCTATGAAACCTGCTATAGTTAAATGACTGTAGAGAAATAACAATTGTAGAGAAAAATTGTAGAGATTGTAGAGAAAAAACAATTAGTTTTTAAGTTTCACAAAAATAAAACGTTACCAAAAATGCACCTTGTCTTAAGAATTTTCAAATATGCTTTATCTTTCAATACAGAGTAATTATAAAGGAAGAAACTGTTAGAGTAGTAAGCTTTAAATAGTACAAATATATATGCATATAAAACTGTCTAATACTGCACAACAATTAAGTGCAGATGTGTATTACAAACAAAAAAAGTAACGTCTCTGGCATTCTCTAGTCTCAACTAAAAATAAATAAGGGATTCCAAGTACACACTTCTCAGATTTGAATCCTCATCCTTGAAATATCTGTTTTCACTTTGAATGAATTGCTATATGTTATAAGTAATCACAGAAACAATTAAAGGTTGTCACATTGTATTAATAGATAATGCATACACGGCAACATCATAGTTATTGACATAGGTATTAATTTCCAAGCAATTTCTTCACATCTTTGGGATGGGGGATAATGGAGCTTTGTTTGATGACCCCAGCATTGCTTGGTGTTGAAGGACCCAACCAAAATTTAGGGTACTAACTAAATTAAATGTATCGAAAGCTTATTGGAATCTCCAAATTATAGTCTTTGAATACTCAAGAAGTCAGAAAAACAAAGAGAGCTATATTTAACTGATTTAAAAGGAAAAAAAAACACAACAGAGTTGGAATTTACCACAAGACACAGTGCTCATAATACAGAACTGTAGTTTTCATTTTTATCTATCCATGTATTCTAAGGAAGCGTCAACTTAAAGACGATGAACATTTCCCATAGGACATCACTGTATTAAAAGTAAGGTGGCTTTTATTTTTAATTGGGATGAATGAGGAACTGCTTGAATCTCGTCATACTTTGTAAGTAATAAGGAAATATTACCCCTGAAGTTGAGCCAGAGCCAGATGCAAAGATTCTCTCAAGAGGAGATTAGTGAAACACATGCATTTTATGATGAAAGCTGGTACTGAGAAAAAGGATGAGGTAACTCTCTGAGCCATCAACATTTTTATAAAAGACAGTGTATGAAATCAGGATTACAAAACTATATTGAAGCTGTGGGACTGGAATTGTGCCACATGCTGGGACTTTGCATACACTAAGTAGGGCCGCTGGAAGTATGCAGGGAAGCTGAGTTAATGCTGATAGATAGCGTGCCTTGAATATTTAAAAAAATAAAAGAAATAGCATAAGTAAGTCAAGAAACATTTCTTAATCTTTCATTACATTTCATTCGAGTTTTACAACAAAAGAAGATCTGACTATAGTGAAGCAATAGAAGCAAATTAGTGGGTTCACTGAAGTGTTCTCAGCATGAAGAAGGAACAGATGATGATGTAGGATTAAAACTTCTTTTAAAGAGACTTCAAAATTGGTTTTTAAAAGTTTATTGATACTTACTGCAGTTTTGTAGTTTTGTAATTTTCTTGCAAAATTTAAGATATAACACTTTCATTTAGAGTAAAGAGAAAAAATTTTCTGACTTCTGTATAATTGTTTTTAAATAAGAAAACAAAACATTGCCAGCAATACATTCTTTTCCGAGGAATTAAAAATAAACAAAACATGGTCCTTTAAAAGTGCATGATAAAGGATTTGGTACCTAAAAGTTTAGGGTAGGTGTAGTCATAAAAATGTCTGGCACATTCAGCACATGATGTTGGATTCAAATATCGACGAAGTTGAGATTAAATTTGGGAATTTAGGAATGAAACACTCAAAGTGATGCTGCACTTGGAATTGAGAACCAACTGATGCCTCTTCATGTATGATTTCCAACTGGGTGCTCGTAAGTTCCCAAGTGATTCAGATGTATGTAGAGAAGCTGGGGGTCTTTTAGGACAATCATCTGTGTTTTACTGACTCCATGTTTTATTTTGTGATTTTTGGCTTGTTGAAAATGCCTTTAATCAAACATGTTTTTCTCAGTTCTTTGGTACTTTAAAAATCAATATTATAATAGCTCCCATTTATCTACAGTTTGGCTTTCTGGGGTTTTAGTTACCTGCGGTCAACCATAGTCAGAAAGATTAAAATAAAAATTGAAGAAATAAACAATACATAAGTCTTGTATTTATGCCATTCTGAGTAGTGAGATGAAACCCCGCACTGCCCACTCAATCCCAACCAGGACGTGATCCGTCCCTTTGTCCAGCATCTCCGTGCAGTGTAGCTCCCTGTGCAGTTCTCACTTACCTGTCCTCTAGGCCACTGGGCCTGTGTCCAGGTAACTTTTTAAAATCCTCATCTGAGGACATGTTTTAATTGACAGGAGAGATACAGAGACAGAGAGGCAGAGAGGAAACATTGATGGGAAAGAGAAACACTGATTGACTGCTTGACTCCCAGACTCTCTGCAGCTGGTAATCAAACCCCAGCGCTGACCAGGAATCAAGCCCACAACTTTTTGGTGTAAAGGGTGATGCTCCAACCCACTGAGCCACCAGCCAGCACTAAGTAACGCTTTTTTGTTTTACTTAATAATTGTCCCAAAGCCCAAGAGTAATGACGCTGGTAATTTGGATATGCCGAAAAGAAGCCACAAGCGCTTTCTTTAAGTGAAAAGGTGAGTATAGTACAAGAGAAAGCAAAAGCAAAAGAGAAACCACACTCACATAATATTTATTGCAGTATATTGATATAGTTGTTCTATTTTATTACTAGCTATTACTTTCTTACTGTGCATTATTTATACATTAAACTTTAACATTGATATGTACACATAGTAAAAAAAAACATAGTACATATAGGGCTCAGTATTATCCATCATTTCAGGCATCCACTGAAGGGCAGGGGAATCTTGGAATATATCCTGAAGTGGATAAGGGAGGGAGGCTACTGTATAACCACTTCTAATATTGGGTTGGCCAAAAAAATTGTTTTTTTTTTCATAAGATTTCTCTAGTATCATTTAGTTGTCTTTAACTTCATTAAAAATTTCAGATTGTATTGTGACAGCTGTCATATCAATGTGCATTTAAAAAACATCAAAATTGGTGAATTTTTGTAGCCATTTTAATATTGAAGATGGAAGAAAAGATGCAACATTTTCAGCATATTATGCTTTATTATTTCAAGAAAGGCAAAAATGAAACTGGCACAAAGTAAAGATTTGTGCAGTCTATGGAAACAGTGCTGTGACTGATTAAGAGGTCTGTGAGGTTTTGTGGTGGAGATTTCTCTCTGGATGATGCTCTGCAGTCAGCTAGACAAGTTGCAGATGATTGAGATCAAATCGAGATATAACTATAACTATAACAACTATGACTATATATATATATATATATATATATATATATATCATGCAGGGGAGAGCCAACATACTCAAAATATCTAAATCAATAAACTTTTTGGTGAAAATGAAAAAAATTGTCTTCTACTTTATGGAAAAAACTAAGTGGATATTTTGGCCAACCCAATAAATGTTTTACAGGGAATGGTATCAATTACCATGAAAGACCAAAACTTGGAGAATGCATTTTGTGTTAGCTGCTATTCCAAAGGAAAATTTTAGTGAGAATACGTATAATGGTCTCTAGATCCTCGAGTCACTGCTTATTCTGCCCACTAGACAAAGTTAATTCTCCTTTGAATTCTTCCTTTTTCTGTTTTCCACACTATTTATGTAGCACTTATTTGGTAAATACATTTATTTATTTTATTTAAGTGCTTCATTATATATATAATCTATGACACATTATATTCATATTATTGCCCTAACACTAAAAAGATTCAATAAATATCTGTTGAATTAATAATTATGAGTTGAATGCAGAATGAAGTTAGTTAAGATTCAATTTGAATAGTATCATTTAGTTTAAGAATTTTTATTTGTTTTATTAAATTTATTGGGGTGGCATTGATTACTAACATTGTACAAGTTTCAAGCGTACATTTCTACAGTATGTCATCTGTATGTTGCATTCTGTGTTCACTTTTTAAAGTCTTATTTCCCTTTGTTACCATATATTTGGCCCCCTTAAAGCTGATAATCCAGCCCACCTCCCTTCCCCCTTTGGTAACCAAATCTCTGTTGTCTGTGTCTAGAGTTTGCTTTGTTTGCTCTCTGCTTTATATCCCACATACAAGTGGAATCATGGTTCTTGATGTTTCCATCTGACTAATTATGCTCAACATAACATTTTCAATATCCTTCTGTGTTGTCACAAATGGCAATATTTCATCTTTTCTTATGTTTCATTAGTATTACATTGTGTATATGGACCACATCTTCTCTATTCAATCATTAATTAAAGGATATTTAGGTTGTTTCCATGTTTTGGCTATTGTATATAATGTTAAAATAAACATGGAAATACATATATCTTTACAAACAAATGTTTTCAAGTTTTATGGGTAGATATACAGAAGAAGAGGTTTCTGAGCATCTGGTAGCTCAATTTTTAAATTTTGAAGGACCTCCACACTATTTTCGATAGTGGCTATACCAATTTACATTCCCATTAGCAATGTATTAAGGTTCTATTTTCTTCACAGTCTCTTTCACACACTTGTTATCACATCTTTTTAATAATAGCTCTTCTAAGATGTGCGACATGGTATCTCATTGTGGTTTTGATTTGCATTTCCCTTATAGAAAGTGAAGTTAGACATTGTTTTTTAATCTGTTGGCCCTTTGTAAGTCTTCTTGGGAAAATGTACATTTAAGTTTTCTTCCCATTTGTAAATTGGATCACTTTTTGTTGATGTTGAGTGTATGAGTTCTTTATATATTTTGAGTATTTATATACTAGCACCTTAACAGAGGCATTGTTTGCAAATATCTTCTCCTATTAGGTCAGTTGAACTTTTTTGTTTTGTTGGTGCCTTTTCTTTTTTTTTTGCTGTGGAAAAAGTTTAGTTTTACATAGCCACATTCATTTGTTTTTGCTCTTACTTCTCTTGCCTTCAAATTCAAGTTCATGAAATTCTCTTTGAGATCAAGGTACATATGTTTAATACCTATATTTTATTCTACATATTTATTGTTTCAGGTTTTATATTTAAAAACCATTTTGATTTAATTTTTGTATGCTGTGAAATAAAACTCACATTTGATTTTTTTGTGCAGGTGGATTTACAATTTTCCTAGCATCCTTTGAAAATTTCCCAGAACCAATTGGAAAAAAAAATTTTCTCCATTGCATGTTTTTTGCATCTTTGTTAAAAAATTGTGGCTTGTATACCTATCAGTTTATTTATGGCCTCTCAGTTCTGTTCCATTGGTCTGCCAATACCATATTGTTTTGGTTACTATACCCTTCTTTCTGTATAATTTGATGTCAGGAAGTCTGACACCTCCAACTTTGTTCTCTTTGTTCTCAAGATTGCTTTGGCTATTCAGGATTTTTTGTGGTTCTGCACAAATTTCATGATTTTTTATTCTATTTCTTAGAAAAATCCATTGGAGTTTTGCCAGGGATTAAGTTAAATATGTGTATTGCTTAGTTAATAGGGCTATTTTGACTATATTGATTCTTCCCATTCATGAACATGTAATATCTTTCCATTTCTTTGTACCTTTTTCAATTTTTCCAACCTTGTTTTGTAGTTTTCACTGAATAGGTCCTTAACATCCTTTGTTCAGTTTATCTCTAGGCATTTATTGTTTTAATTGCAATTGTAAATGAAACTGTCTTCTTCATTTTCTGGTATTTCATTGTAATATAGGAACCAAATAGAATTTTGTACTTTGATTTTGTATCACAAAATGACTATATTTGTTTACTGTTTCTAATAGATTTGGGTGGAATCTTTAGAGTTTCTACATATAGAATTATATAACCTATAAAAAGTAGGAATTTTATTTCTTCATTCCTAATTTGGATATATTTTATTTCCGTCTCTTGCCTGATTCCTCTGGCTAGGACTTCCAGGACTATGTTGAGTAACAGTGGTGAGAGTGAACATCTTTGTATTATTCCTGAACTAAGATCTTTTAGTTTTTTTTACCATATGTAAAATATTAACTGATGGTTTGTCTACAAGGCATGGTGTTGAAGTACTTTCCTTTTATACCCATGTTATTTAGTGTTTTAATCATACATAAACAGTTTTTCTTGTCATATGCTTTTTCTATATCTGTTGATATGTTTATTTTGTTAATGTGTATCACATTGACTGATTTGCATTTCTTGACTATCTTATGCCTCTGGCGTGAACCTCACTAGATTGTGATGCATTATTTTTTATGTATTATTGTATTTAATTTGGCAGTATTTTGTTTAAAAATTTTGGTTAGTTTTTAATTTTATGTGATTGCATTCTCATTGCCAGGTTTTGGTATTTGGGTTATGTTGGCCTAATAAAGTGTGTTTTGAATATTGCCTCTTATATGTTTTTGGAAGGATTTGAGAAGAATAGATATCAAAACTTTGAATGTTTGTAAAATTCACCAGTGAAACCATCTGGCTCTGTACTTTTATTTTTGAGGAATTTTTGGATGACTTTTCAATTTCCTTACCATTGATTATTCTATTTAGATTTTTTAGTTCTTCATGATTCATTCTAGGAAGATTATATATTTCTAAGAATGTATCCATTTCTTCTAGGATTTAGACTTTGGTAATATATAGCCTTTCACAGTGTTCTTGTATAGTCCTTTATATTTCTGTGGTGTCTGTTGTGACTTCTTTTTCATTTATGATATTTTTGTTTGATTTTTTCTTTTTTTCTTAGTGAGGCTAGCCAGAGCTTTGTCAATTTTATTATTCTTTTCATATAATCACCTCTTTGTTGCATTTATTTTTCTATAATCTTTTTGTTTTCTATTTTGCTTAATTCTGCTTTAGTTTTTATAATTTTTCTTCTACTGTCTTTGTGCTTCATTTGTTCTTTTCCTAGTTATTTAAGGTAAAATGTTATTTTTTTATTTAAGACTTTCTTATACTTGCCAAAAACTTTCATTTTATTACTGTTTTTCTGCATCCCCCAATTTTTGATATGTTGTATTTTTCACTGTCATTTGTCTCTATATGTCTTTTGGTCTCTTATTTCTTCTTTGACTTAGTCACTGTTCAGTCACTGTTGTTTAATCTCCACATAATTGTGGTTTTTCTGGCTTTCTTTTTTGCTGCTGATTTTCAATTTCAAAACATTGTGGTCATAGAATGTGCTTGGTATGATTTTAATCTTCTTAAATTTGTAAAATTAGTTTTGTGCCCAACATATGGTCCATCCTTGAGAATGATTTATGTGCTCTAGAAAAGAATGTATAGTTATTCTAGTGTTCTGAGATGAATAACAATAAATATCAATTATGTCCATTTACTCTGCTGTGTCATTTAAGCTGATATTTTCTTACTGATTTTCTGTTTGGATGATCAATCTATTGTTGTCAACAAGATAGTTATGTCCCCTACTATACTTGCATTTTTGTCACTTTTCACCTTTAGTTTTGTCAGTAGTTGCTTTATATATTTTGGTGCTCCCCAATTGGGGGTATATACACTGAGAAGTATTAGGTATTCTTGATATAGTGTCTCATTTATCATTATAAAATGTTGATCTTTGTCTCTTGTAACTTTTTTACCTCGAAATCTATTTGGTCAGACATAAGTATGGCTATACCTGCTTTTCACTAGATACCATTTGTGTTCTTCTCTGTCCCTTCACTTTCATCCTGTGTTTGTCTTTTCAGACGAGATCTGTCTTCCGGAGGCATCACAGAGTTGGGCTTTGTTTTTTAACCCATCATGCTACTCTGTGCCTTTTAATTGGTGAGTTTGTTCCATTTACAATTAGAATGATTATTGATATATAAAGATTTCCTGTAGCCATTTTCCTCCCTTCTTTTTTTTTCTGATAACCTACTTCCACTGTTTTTCCCCCTCTTGTGCTTCTGTCTGTTATTTTAGTTTGCTGGTGCTCTGTGACTTTTTTCTCCTGTTTCCTTCCCCTTTTAATGTTATGTGTCTCAGTTCTGTATTTTTGTTTTGTGGTTACCATTAGGTTTATGTAAAAAAAAACTTTCATGGAAAAAAATTTATGTAAAAAAATCTTTTCTCTTCTGATTGCATCTTATCTCCACTCACCTGTGCAAGTTCAATCCTTTCCTTCTTGTGCTTTTATGCCATTGTTGTCACAAATGATTCTTTTTTATGCTGTGCATTCCACATCACTGCAAGTATCTCCATCTTCTTTTTTTAATGCTCTTCTCTTCCCTAATCTCTATGATATGTTTAAGTGCTGAATCACCTATTCTAAACAAGAGTTGCAATTCCCTGTTTTCTTTATTGGTCATCTTAGTCACTTTCTGTATCCCGTTGTCTTTTTGTTTCAAATAGAAGAACATTTTAATCATTTCTTGTAACCTAGTCTTCTAGTGATAAATTCTCCCAGCTTCTGCATGTCTGGAAAAACCTTTATTTCTTTTTCATATCTAAAGGAGGACTTTGTTGCATATCTTATTCTTGGCTGGTAATTTCTCTCTTTCAATAAGTTGAATACTTGATTTCATCCTGTTCTAGTTTATAGAGTTTCTGCTAAAAAATCCAATGATAAGTTAATAGGGTTTCCTTTATAGGTTACTGTCTTCTTTTCCCTGGCTGCCCTGAGAATTCTTTGTTATTCATTTTTGGCAGCTTTAATATAATGTGTCTTGGAATAGACCTTCTGGATTTGAAATAATTATTATGTTAGCTTTTTGGATCCAAGAATGGAGTTCTTTACATAGGTTTGGAATGTTTTTGTTGATCACTTGTTTAAATAGTCTCTCTCTTCTTCTGATTTACCCATTATTTTTATACTGCTTTTTCTAATAGAGTCACAGAGCTCTCAGAAAACTCCATATTTTTTTTATTCTCAATTCTCTCTCCTCTTCCACATGATTTGTTTCTGGTCTCCTTTATTTTCTAAGCCCCCCTAGTTCATTCTTCAGTTCATATATTGAGTTACTCAGCTCCAGAATTTCTGTCAGTTTTTATTTTTAGTTTAAATCTCTCTGATGAAAAATACTTCTTTTGCTTATTTTAATTCTGAGCTCATTGAGTTGCTTTTCTGAGTTTTATTGCATTCCAATGAGTTTCCTCAGAAATGCAATCTTGAATTTTCTGTCATGTAAATCAGTCTTCCGTGTCTTTAAGTTTATTTTCTCGAGATTTTAATTTTTTTATTTCTAAACTCCCCCATTGCCTCCATTATTCATTGTGCTTGATAGATTTCTTGTCTGCCTGAGCATCTGTGAAAATTAAATAATAATAATAATAATAATAATAATAGTTATTATTATTAAAGAGGTCTCTATTTTGTTTTCCAGTAGGTGGTGCTAAAGTACAAGTTTTTATTTTCTCTTAAGCCTGCACTGCTGGGGTTTCTGGGATCTTGTGGGAAGGAGTCCCCTTCGCTGTGGAAAATACAGTGTATTCCCCAAAGAGGTGAGCATCCCTTTATGCCCAGTAGCCTCCATCTCAGGCCACTATCCCTGTGGAGGTGGGAAGTGCAGGCTATGGGTCTCCTGGCCTGTATCTTCTCATTATCCAGAAGCTAGAAGCAGAGCTGCTCTGAGTTAACTCAGGTGGTTCTAATAGATTCCACTGTGATGGATAGGAGAGGGTTGAGTTGAAAAAGCAAGCTTCCTGAATCTGCAGCTTGGTTTTTCCTAATGGGTTTAGCCACAGTGAATATAGTCCACTTAGGCTGAAAAATTTTTTTCTTGACTATATGATCTGCTAGTGAGAATTTTACAGCCAGAGAGGCCACAGGAAGGTGTGTGTGTTGGGGGGGGGGGGTCCCATATGTGCAAATTTACTTGCCCCGTGGTGGCGGTTTATGGAATGCTGTCACCCTTTTGACCTTTTCTCTACCCCTCAACTGAGCTCAGTCTCCATGTGGGCCAGCCACCCAGGCCCAGTTGCTATCTCTGACCTCCAGTTTGCTCAGGTGGGGTTGCATCTGACCCTTCTGCTGTGGTGCTCCTGGGCCCAGAGCAAGCAAATAAATTGCTTCTGGGGCTTCCCATCTCCTCTGTTTACTCCCATGTATCCACCTCAGATATCTCCATGCACAGATTTCTTAGATATATTTGTGTGTTGAGCAAGGAGTCCTTTGTTGAATTATAGCTATTCAACTTGTTGTAACTTTAAGGGAAGAGACCTGCAGGTCCTCTATGCTGCCATGCTGCTGACATCACTCAAGAATGATTTTTGACATGGTTGTTGTAGCTCAGTGGATTGAGTATGGGTTGTGATCTAAAGAGTCACCAGTTTGATTCCCAGTCAGGGCACATGCCTGGGTTGTGGGCCAGGTCCCTAGTAGGGGGTCCAGGAGAGGCAACCATGCAATGATATTTCTCTTCCTCTCTTTCTCCTTCCCTTCCCCTCTCTCTAAAAATAAATAAATAAAATCATTAAACAAAAGAATGGTTTGTGAGCCTTGATTTGCAAGCAATAATTTTTTAAAATAATTGTGACACAGAGCCTCAGCCAAAGAAACAATAATTGTATGTGTGTTAAAAAAAAAGGTATAGTGTGAGTTGTACTTTTAACCCTAAAAGTATAATAAAAACATGTTTTAAGAATGGGAGGAGGAGATGGGGGGAGAAGGTACAGAAAATAAGTAGCATAGACAGTAGATAGACAATAGATGGGGGGCAAGAATAGCATGGGAAATATAGAATCTAAAGGACTTGAGACACATGGTCATAAACTAAAGGGGGTAATGGTGGGGATGGGGTTGTAGGGTGGAGGGGAATGAAGGGGGTACTAGAACAACTGTAACAGCATAATCGATTAAAAAATAAAAAAAGAATGGGAGTTAGAAACAGAAAACTGTACTTGAACAATAATTAAATACATTTAAAAAAGAGATGATACATAACATTTTGACTTAGGCAAAATTTAAATGCATGAATAGAATGTATTAGTGGTGAAAGCCACTGTTCTGCTTTCTACACGGAGGGATGCTTGCCGGTAATTTTCATATTATTCTCTCTGTCTTCCATTTGTTGACAAACAGGTTTTCTAGCAAAGCTGGCATGGCATTACATTGTGGTAATGTTGAGATTCATTGACGTCATACGTAAGAACACATGTACTGGTCAATAAAGAAGTATAAATTAATTTATTTAACTAATGAAAAACATTAGATGGACATTTAAAAGTCCGAGCAAAATAGAAATTAAATAGATTATTTATTTATCCATATTTGCAATATATGTAGAGAATAGAAAATCTTTATTCTTGGTTATTAATCCTATTTTGAACATTAGGCCTCATTAAGTAATTTAATTGTGTGATATTTCAGTCAGGACTTATTTTCAATTTTTAATTTTCATAAAAAATGGGTTTTAATGCACATTTTGTCTAAATTATTTCATATAAATTTTCCATTTCTATTACATAAATAAGTTAAACTCTTTATCTCTTTTTCCTAAAGTATAAAATGGGAATGATAATGCTAGTCACTACTGCATAGATTTAGTGTACATTAAAGTAAATGTAAATAAGTAGATCAATATATGGCATGGACCAGTCACTCAAAAACTGTTAATGTTTGCTATCGTTATCATTACCATCTTTATTATCATTTTATAGGATAGTGGCAGCTAATTTATAGAATTAAAATGTTTCATAGTGTGTCTATAAGAAGTTTATTACTTTTAGAGACAGACTAAATATTTGAAGGCAATGAATTTAAAAGAAAAGGTTGATTATTTCCCCCACGAATTAAACTGGAGTTCCTTCTGTTTAGACTGTTTAGACTACAAATAGCGAACAAGGGCTTGCGAAGGAATGTTACTCTGATAACGTTTAGTAGGGGCATCAACACTGAACTGGAACGTTTGGAGACTTCTGGAACAAAATGAAATACGGGTTAGGTTCTGAAGGACAAGGAAGTTAGAGGGAGAGGGAACCCAGATAAAGAAGGCAGCATATGCAGTGGTATAAGGTTCGAGAAGGATGCTGCACTCGGGAATTTTAAGTGCAATAGTTTCCTATGTCACTGGGAGTTATGAAGTATAACTAGAGAATTGGTGAGAAAAATACTGAATTAAAAACATAAATGATAGAAATTGTGTGTTTAAAATTATTTGAATTATGTCTTATTGAAAACAAAAAATTGATACAGATATTTTTATGACATATAGTTTTAAATTGCTTTTAATTTATAATTTACATTCATAATTTCTTTTGTGTTCAGTTGATGAGCTTTTACAATTGGTTATTCACATTAAGTGAATAACCATTCCAATTAAGATACAGAGGATGTCTATCAGCCAAGCATCCTTATCATCCTTTAAATGGATGCTCCCACCTACCTCAGAAGTAACTACCATCTGATTTCACTGTTATATGTTACTTTCCCTTGTTTTTGTTTTGTGTTTAAATAGAATCATAAAGATTATAATCTTTTGGTCTTGGTTTCTTTTCACAGTATAATATTTTGACATTTGTCCATTTTGTTGACTGCATCATTACCTTATTCCAATGTATTCCAATGTATTCAATAGATATCCCACTGTATTAATACATTTCAATGTATTTATCCATACTTATATTAATGGATATTTGGGTTGTTTCTAGGGACAATTATGTGTAAGGCTGCTATGAACATTATCTACAAATGTTTGTGTATGTGTGTGGACTCATGTTAAATGAGTGAATTGTTCCAAGTGAATTGTTTCAGCATTGTGTGGGGACATGTACTACAGTTTTTAAAAAAGCACCAAACAGTCCTCTGAAGTTATTTTACCATTTGCACTCTCAGCAAAGTGTGAGAGTTCCTGTTGCTTCAATTTCTTGTCAGCATTGCAAATCTTTTTGATAATAGATGTTATAGATGGTGAGAAATGATAGCATTTTGGGGTTTAAATTTATATTGCTATAATGAATTCTGTTTCACATCTTTTCATATGTATATTAAACATTTATATTTTTTTATTTTTTCAGTTGTTCTAAACTAATTTGCCCAATATTAAATCGGGTTGTGTTTTTATAACATCTCACTGTATAAGTTCTTTATATATAATGGATGCACATACTTTCCAACTGGCACTCGACAGTTCATTTTCTTAGTGGTGTATTCATGAGCAGAAATTATTAGTTTTAATAAAGACATTGACACTGTGTGTGTGTCTATCTAAGAAACACTTTACTACAATCATCAAAATAGTCTGCTGTTTTCTTCTAGCTTATATATTTCTAGCCTTTGTGTTCAGGTTTATGACCCACTTCAATTAATTTTCACTTTTAGAGTAGAGAACAGGTGGAATTATTTTTCTTAATATTTTTTAAATGTAAGTATTCAGTTTTTAACATTTTTTTTACCAAACACACACAGAGAGACAGACACAGACACTCCTCCTGTTCCTCTTTGAGCTGACCTTGTACTTTTCTGTAAAAAGTTGTCATAATATTCATGTGGGTTGAGATTCCCTGGCCTGTTTGATTAACCCATTAATTTACCCTTAGAGCTATACACTGCTGTTTGATGCAGTAGTTTCACAGTAAGTCTTGAAATCAGCAAGTGTAAATTAGTCAGTTCAACCCTTGTGCTTTTCGGTATTAAGACAGATTTCTTTAGATCATTGTTTTTCTTTCTTTTCTTTTTTTCATTTTCTTAAGTGTGTTTTTTAAAAATTACTTTATTGTTGTTTGAGTACAGTTGTCTACATCTACTCCCCACCGCTGCCCGCCAGCCCCAACCATGCCCACCTCTCTCCCTTGTTTCCACCCCCTTGTTTTTGTCCAGGTGTGCTTTACAGATGTTCCTAAAACATCTTCCCCTCTTTCTCCCCCATTCTTCTCTCTCGTCTCGCCTCTGGTTACTATCAGATTGTTCTTAATGTCAATGTCTCTGGTTATATTTTGCTTGCTTGTTTGTTTTGTTGATTAGGTTCCACTTAGAGGTGAAATCAGTATTAAAGTGAGCTTACTAATTTTCTTTTTAAAAGTCTACTGGCATTTTTGTTGTGATTGCTATGAACTTATATATCAATTTAGGGAGGATGGATATTGCAAAATATCAAGTTTTGCAATTGATGAGCATGGCATACCTCTCCTATTCATATCTTCTTTAATTTCTCTTAGAAAACGTTGTCATTTTTAGCATAGAGATATTGCACATTTTCATAAATTTTATTAGTTACATCATGTATTTTAATGCTGTAGTGAGCGCTTTTATTTTAATTTATTTAAAAATTACTTATTATATACAGAAAAATTTTATTCTAATCTTATAAAATTAATTTTTTCCAAATTTATTTATTTTTTCTAATAATTATTTTGCAGATGCCAAATGATTTTCAAATATATAACTGCAGGTTTATTTTTTTAATCTTCATGCTTTAAAACTTCTTTCCCTTGCTTTATTGTATTTCTTAAGATTTTTAGTACAATGTTGAATAGTAGAGGTGTGCGTTGAGAAGTTATCCACTTTATTATTTATGAGAGAGTGTGTGTTTGCCATCAATAGTTATATTAGTTGTTGGCTTTTTTATAGAATCCTTTGTCAGATTGAGAAAGTTCTCTTCTACTCTAGATACTGAGAATTAAAATTTTTTATCCTGAATAGGCATTATATTTCAACTTTTCTCTGTATGTATTTTAATTACATTATTATAATTTAATGTGATAAGTTATAATGATGAATTTTAAACTGTTAAACCAACCTTGCATTTTTTATTAACCCCACTTGGTCATGATCTATTTATTACCTTTTTCATGTGATTTGATTCAATTTACTAATTTTTCTGTTAAGAATTTTGCACCTACATTCATCCAAATTATTTTACCATTTTTTAATATGTTTTTATTCCATCAAATTACTTAGGAATATTCTCATTTCTACAATTTTGGGAAAGATTTATTTATAATATGAATTATTTCTTCTAAAGATGATTGATGAAATCAAACTTCTGGTCATGAATTTTTCTTTGTAGAAAAGTAGGTAAGTATGAATTCAATGTGTTTAATAGATAAAATATTTGGGTATTTATCTCTACTTTTACCAAATTTGGCAAACTGTTTTTTTTAAGAACTTTCTCTATTTCATTTAAGTTGTCTAATTTATTGGCATAAGGTTTTCCTTAATATTTTTGTAATTATTGTATTGATAATATTAGAATATTTTACGTTTCTGTTTTTTTTCTTTACAGATCTCACTAGTTTATGAGAATAATTTACTTTATTCAAAGGATCAATTTTTTAACAATATGACTTTATCTATATTTGATCTACTCCTATTTCATTGATTTTCACTTATTTTATTATTTCTAATTTCTACATAATTTTAATTTTCTTTTTCCCATTCTTAAAAAGAAATAGATCATTGATATTATTTGTCAAAAATATAGTCATTTGAAGCTAAAATTTTTCTCTAAGCACTGCTGAAATACATAGTAAACTTTTAATGTGTTTTCATTAAAATTAACTTTAAATTATTTTGTAATATATAGTATAATTTATTGTTTGATTTATGTATTATTTAGATGTTTTTAATTTAAGAACTAAATTTGGGGAGACTTTTTAGATGTTGTCTATTGACTTCTAATTTAATTCTACTACTGTCACAGAATGTATTTGGTGTGATTTGTAGTATTTTAAATTTATTTACAGTTGTATTTTTTGATAATTGCATAGTCTATACTGAAGAATGATCCCTGTACACAGAAAAAATAATTCTTACTCATTTGCTGGGGTCAGAGTTCTATAAATGTCCATTTGGTCAAGTTGGTGGTGAACAGTGTTATACTCTTACTAATTTGTTAATGGATTCTATCAATTACTGAGAATCATTTTTACATCTCCAAATATCATTGCACATTTATCTATTTTTTATTTTATTTATATTTTGACTCCTCCGATACAAAAAGTAAAGTAATTGATACTAAATTATGAAAAATTAAATAACATGCAAAATTATGATGATTACATAAGAACATTCTTACACCAACTAGTTGTGAAATTTATAATTTCTCAATTCTAGGGATTATACCCATTTCAAAATCAAATCAAACACAATTATTCCTGTTTAGGGAAATGTAAAATCATTAGTCACTGGATATAAGAAATAATAGGAACCAAAGGGTTTCTGGTTTGATTCCTAGTCAGGGCACATGCCTGAGTTGCAGGCCAGGTCCCCAGGAGGGGACATGCAAGAGGCAACCACACATTAATGTTTCTTTTTCTGTCTTTCTCCTTCCCTTCCCCTCTCTCTAAAAATAAATAAATAAATATCTTAAAGAAATAAATAAGAAAAATAATATGAAATTTAGCATGCTGTATCTAGAAGTCTGAAAAGAAAATTTCTAATTTTTAATATAAATGACATAAATAAAATATTTTAAAATGTGGAAAATATTAAAATAATTAATTGTTTACCAAATGTCTGTCAAAAATCCTCCATGTTTGGTGAATTATTTGGGAACATGAAATCAATAGGTGAATGAATGATTGGGGCAATTTGAATGAATAAGGTGTTTATATCTTAAAAAATAACATTTATTTTAGTAAAAATGATGTTTGTCTTGAAATAAGTTAGAAAGATTACATTTACATTCACATAAACATGCACAAATAAGCCTTCCTAAGTTAACACTTCACTCTTTTAAAAAGTTTAGATCTTACAATTAATTTCTAATAGATTTATTGTATTATATATTTCAATAACTTAACTTTTAAGTTTATTTTATATTTACAATTTAATAGGTCAAAATATTTGTAAATAACTGAAGCTTGGTATATTTCACCAGTCTGATACAAGTAAATCAATATATAATGTACGATAATCTTTGTATGTTTTACTTAATGGCTATCTAAGCATACAAAGATAGCACATTTATGAATGCTATTTCTATTTTCTATATTTTGGGGTTTGTTGCTTGTCAGTGAGATACTTTGTATTGTAGAAATATAAGCCTCTGTATTTGGAAACTTTGTTAAAGAGAAGTTCATGTTGTCAAATGATCTAAACAGCAAAGAGTTAGTATCTTAATGACAAATGTTTAAAAAGAATATATTTTAAAAACAGAAGACATTCTCTTGGCTCTGAAACAGAAGCCTAAATACTATTTAGACCTCACTTTATTGTCAAGATGATAAATAAAATCTTCAAAATTTGGCCATTGCTATAAGTATTATGCAGAAGCTAATATGAGTGATCTTGTACACCATCCAAAATAGATGGTAATTGCAGCAATTGTGCTGAGAAAACAACCTTGGTGATGGTTTATCTCAGGGACACTTGCTGCTAACTGCATAACTGATTACTCAATTAACTTACAGAACAGCTCCAGTGTGTTGTTTTTCAGTGTATTAGGGCTTCAATAATCTTTATCTTTTATTTAGTCTTTATTGTATTTTCCATTATTATTTAGTGTCCTTATACCACCCTTCCCCTAACAATCACCATACTGTTGTCCATGTCTGTAAGTCCATTTTCCTTTTTTGCTCAATTCCTCCACCCTTTAAACTGTCATCCTGCTCTCCATCTGGGAGACTGTCCATCAATCTCTGCCTTGCAGAAGCTTGATTTTTATTAGAACAGAATGCAAATCCTGCATTGTTCAATCCTTTCCATCCAAGCCCAATGTTCCTGCCAGGTAGGGTATTATACTCACATTACATAGGAGAAAATTATAGCTCTAACATATTAAATGACTTGATTTATACCAAACACTGGTGAATAGAAGCACCAGATCAAAGTCAGCACTTTCTGACTTTCATACTTGCAACTTTGGTCTTTGGCATGTCCATGCCCTTGCGAGCCTGGATATTCGGTGAAGAATCTTCACTTCTTCACAGACTTCTGTTGAGGGGAAGACAAATTCTGTCTTCTCTGTGTAGATGGCTGCTTATCTGTGCACTCAACATTTTGAGGCAAAGAGTGATGCCATCTGCATTGTTATAATTGTCAGTTCCATTAAATCATAGATCCCCAGGATTGGAAGATGCTGAGAAACCTCTTCCTCATGAAGTTAAGATACTCAAGCTTAGTGAGGCAGAGATTTTTACAAGAAGACCACTGCTGGCAAGTCCAGAACTGAACATGTTCTCTAGACTCCCAGGAACATGCCCTTTCCATTATATGATACCATCCTTCCTGTGCTGTATTATCTATGCCATTCCATTTCTTAGTTCTTTGCTTAGTCTTCATTCAAATAACACATGCTTCTATATGCATACCATCAGTCTGTTAGATTACTACACCTTTCCCTAATAGGAAAAAAATAACAGAAGAGTTATTAGAAGAGTAAGCATAGTCTTCTAATTTTTAATCACTGTTTACACATTACTGGATGTTTGTACATAATTATTCTGGTCACAAAGTCTGTGTGTTCTCTATTATTAGTCTAGTTTACACACCTAAGCTAGACATGTTAGTCTTAACAAAGCTAAACTCACGTAGGTCTATGCTGAAAGGACAGTGCCGACTGTTTCAGTTTGTCTCTAATTTCTACCACTATCCCCTCTTGGCTTATTATAAGGTCTGCCTAGATAATGTGTTCAGTTTTTACAGAATCTGGAGTGTTTATTCTTTGTATTAAGAATTTTTTTGCTTCTGCAAAACTCTTACTGTGATTTTAAAAAATTAACTATCTCTGAGTATTTTCATTGGCTCTCAGTTTTATCAGCATCTCAACAAGACCAGCAAGTAAAAGAAAAAAAAATGCTTTTGTATAAATTACAGAAAAAGAGACTCTCCTTTGAATTTTTTCAAAAAGAATCTTCTTTCTCTTGATTGACAAGCTCCAGGCACAGTGAGGTGAGGGCCATGATTGTATACCTGCACCCAGGTTTAATTTAAGACCCCATGCCTTCCTTTGGCCCAATTATCTCTTTGCAACATCATAGTAAACATGGATTCTCAATGATATGAATTAATAAGAGAATTGCTGTGTGATGCTCAGAACACATCTCTCAATGATGTTTTTTTGCATAATGAAAATGTAGTAAATTTTAAGACCAGGGGATATGATGGTTACATTCAAAGCATCTCTTGAGAGACCAGATTTTTTGTAGTCCGGACCATAACTTTGGTGACCAATCAGTAAAATGCACATAATCTGTATATGCATATGCACTTTAAGATTTGTTGGACATCACTCCTTCCAATTTCACACGGAATACATTCAATGTGTCACTGTTCTGTTACCTTTTACAAGATGATGCTTTCACTGCCACTATTTTGGAAAAGTGTTAGGAATACAACAAGTCTGATCTCAAATTTGTTATGACAGCCACACAGAATTTAAATCATAATCATAACCCCATTGTATTTTTCAGAGTATTTTCAAGGGGCTTAATCTTAATGCCTAGCCAAGCATTTTGAAATACTTCTGTATGAGCAATAGGTTATATTTATCAATTCAGTTTGGGTTCTATCTGCTAAAAATGTATGTGCAATTTAGTACACTTTATATAGTTTGTAAAAGATCATTCTAAGTGAAGATTGCATTATTCATTAAGATTCTTGGAGTTATGGTTCATATAAAAACAAACTCTAAAAGGATGGAAGCTAACATTACACATTCTATAGGTCTCAGAGAGAGTGAAAATGAAAATGTGTAAAACAAATATTATTATTGTGTTAATGTAAAATGTTTACACCTTTGGCATCCTTAATACCATTACATGTGAAGATTTTAAAAAAATTGCCCTATTCTATATTTGCAAGGACCAGTGGTGTCTATCACCTTTGCAGTCAGTGAAACTTCAGGGCCCATGAACTGTTCCTGTATCAGAGTGCTATAGGACTTTTTCCATATTTCCTCAGAAGTGGTGTGCTCCTAAAAACTAAACTCAGATTTTAAAATCTGGAAACTCACTTAAGATATGCCACTTACTAGTCAAAAATACTTTAAATATTTACAACCTTAATGAGGCTCACATTTCCATCTATTAATTGGTGCAGGAAATACTAGCTCTGGCTTCCTTCCTATGGGCAAATTGTTAGGAACACATGAGAGTAATAGATGAAAATATTTTAAAGTTGTGAAGTCCTATGAAGAAACAAGTGCAGCCCTGGCTGGTGTAGCTCAGTGGATTGAGCACGGGCCTGTGAAGCAAAGGGTTGCTGGTTTGATTCTCACTCAGGGCAAATGCCTGGGTTGCAGGCAAGGTCCCTAGTAGGGGACACATGAGAGGCAAGCACACATTGATGTTTCTCTCCCTATCTTTCTCCTTTCCTTCCCCTCTCTCTAAAAATAAATAAATAAAATATTAAAAAAGAAACAAGTGCAATTATTTGAAGTCTACTATGTACTTTGCAAAATGATATTACTTCTGCTTTCTGACATTATGCATCATACATAAAATGTGGCCAGACAAAATGCACTTCTGAATATCATCTTATAGCCAATTAACTTTTGACATCAATTGTTAGCTTAATAAATTACACACTCACATTTCCTAGTGTATTGATTCCAAGTTTGTGATACTATTGTCCAAAGCTTTATGTCTAGGGTCATGCTTTTGGCACCAGCTATAGGTGGCTTTTTATGAAATGCTAATTGTGCCTCACCCTAGGGTCAAGGCTAGGATTTGATCTATTTTATACACTGTACCTCAAGCACCTAGAACAGTAATTAGCTCGTGTAAGTTCTCAATAAATGCTGAATGACTGAGAGAATTACCCCCCTTTAATACTGAAAAAGTCTGAGCACAGGTAGAAAAATGTGATAAGCCATCCCCACATATCCTTTAAAACAAAGATTTATATTCATTAGTTTGCTCTTTTCTACCATCCTTTCAACACAAATTGTTTTATTCTATACTTCTAAGAAAATGCCAGTCTACTAAGCTCTTTCATAAAACTTATTCATGTAAAAATAGCATTCATGCCTCAAGGTTTAAAAACAACTTAGTGAAGTCCAAGGGATAAACAGCACAGTTTCCCTTCAATACCTTTTCTATAACTGGGATCCTACATTTGTTTGCAGTATTTTTATTAGTAGGAATTACATGTACCTAGTGATAAATTCATATAATGTAAACAGCTAACAGGTAATGTATCTACCTTCAATGATTTATCCCTATATCTTCAATGTTTTCCAGATATATCCAGTGAAGAATGACCTTAAAATTATTTCAGATATATTTCTGAATTTCTAAATAATGTTGTAATATATATATATATATATATATATATACCATCTTGCAGCTCATTTTTTCCCTAAACTATATATATTAGTTGTATGTACATTAGCTTATACACATCTTTTTTTTATTTTAATGACTATGGTAACATATTAATCCACTATATACTTATACATAATTTAATTAATAATCTCTTGACCACTTATGCCATTTTGAGTTTTTTACTACATAATACTCAGATAAATATTCTCATCCAAATGTCTTTATACTAACATGTGAAAACACCTGTAGGATACACTAAAAATGGAATGAGTACATCAATATGCTGTATGACTTTTACCTGGCTCCTTAAAAGCAAATTACAGGCATACTTCAGAGATATTATGAGTAGATTGCAGACCACCACATTAAAATACATATCACAGCCCTGGCTGTTGTAGCTCAGTGGATTGAGCATGGGCTTGCGAACCAGACAATCGCGGTTCGATTCCCAGTCGGGGCACATGCCTGGGTTGCAGGCCAGTTCCCTGCAGGCCAGTTCCCAGCAGGGGACGCACAAAGGCAACCATACACTGATGTTTCTCTCCCTCTCTCCTTCCCTTCCCCTCTAAAGATAAATAAATGAAATCTTTAAAAAAATACATATCACAATACATAATACATAATCACAATACATAATATATAATACACAATACATAATAAATTGGGCCGTACAAATGTTTTGGTATCCCAAAGCATATAAAAATTGTGTTTATACTATAATGTAATCTATTGAGTATGCAATAACTTTATGTCTTAAAAAACAAGGTACATACATTAATTTAAAAAATATCTTATTGCTAAAACATGCTAACCATTATCTGAACCTGCAGCAAGTCAGTCTTTTTGCTGGTGGAAGGTCTTGCTTCAGTGTCGATGGCTGTTGAGTGTTATTGCTGAAGGTTGGTATGGCAGTTTCTTAAAATAAGACAATAAAACTTTTTTACATCGGTTGACTTTTTCTTGTTAGAAACCATTTCATGCAACGTGACATTTACCCACAGCAGAATGTCCTTCAAAACTGGAGTCAGTTCTCTAAAATTCTGGCACCACTTTATACACTAAGTTTATCTAATATTCAAAATCCTTTGTCATCTGTCCAACAATCTTTACAGTATGTTTACCAAGAGCATATTTCATCTCAAGAAACTGCTTTCTTTGCTCATCCATAAGAAGCAACTTCTCATCTATTAAAGTTTGGCCATGAGATTGCAGGAATTCAGTCACATCTTTAGCCTCCATTTCTAATTCTAGTTCTCTTACTACATCCTCCAAATCTGCAGTTACTTTCACCATTGAAGTCTCCCCCCCTTTTTTTACTGTTCAATTACAGTTGTCACCCCTTTTCCCCTATTAATCTCCCCTGCCCTACGCACTCACATCTCCCTCCTCCCACATTCAACCCCCTACCCCTGTTGCCTTTGTCCATGGGTCCTTTATACATGTTCCTTGACGACCTTCCCCTTCTTTTCCTGGTTAACCCCTCCCCTCTGGTTACTATCAGTGTGTTATTTATTTCAATGTCTCTGGTTATATTTGCTTGCTTGTTTGTTTTGTTGGTTAGGTTGCACTTACAGGTGAGATCATGTGATATTTCTCTGTCACTGCTTTGCCTATTTCACTTAGCATAATGTACTCCAGTTCCATCCGTGCTGCTGCAAAATTTTGAACATCTCAAAGTCATCCATGGGGGTTGAAATCATCGTCTTCCAAACTCACGCTAATGTCAATGTTGTGTCCTTTTCCCTTGAATCAGAAATGTTCTTAATGGAAAGTGGAATGGTGAATACTTTCCAGAACAATTCAATTTACTTTGCCCAATTTATCAGATAAATCATTATCTATTCCAATTCCAACTATAGCCTTACAGATATATATATATATATATATATATATATATATATATATATATATATATATATATATATATGTAATAAGCCTTATAAGTCAAAATTATTCCTTGCTTCATGAGCTACAGAATAAATATTGCATTAGAAACCATTAAAAACCACATTAATGTTGTAGTAAATCTCCATCAGAGCTCTTGAGTGACCAAAGCATTATCAATAAGCAGAAATATTTTGAAATAAATCTCTGTTTTCTGAGCAGTAGGTCTCAACAGTGCACTTAAAATATTCAGTAAACCATGTAGTAAATAAACGTGCTGTTATCCAGGCTTTGCAATTCCATTTCTAGAACATAAACAGAATTCTTCAGGGTCTTATGACCCTTCTCCTCTGTAGTTATGAGAGTCCTAGATGGACTCTTCTACCAATATAGGGCTGTTTTGTCTGCACTGAAAGTCTGTTGTTTAGTGCAGTCACCTTTATTAATTATCTCACCTAGCTCTTCTGGGTAATGTGCTGCAGCTTCTACATCAGCACTGTGTTAACTTCAAACTTTTCTTCTGCTGCTTGCTCACCTCTCAGCCTTCAGAGAATTAAAGAGAGTTGGGGTCTTCTTCTGGATTAAGTTTTGGTTTAAAAGAATGTTGTGCTGGTTTGATCTTTTATTCAGACCACTAAAACTTGCTCCTTATCAGCAATAAGGTTGTTTCACTTTCTTATCATTTGTGTGTTCACTGAAGTAACAAAATTATCTTCAAGAATTTTTTTTTGCATTCACAACTTGACTAAATGTTTGGCACAGGAATCCTAGCTTTTAGCCTAATTTAGCTTCCAATATGTCTTCTTCACTAAGCTGAATCTTTTCTACTTTTTAATTTAAAGTGAGAGACTTGTAACTCTTTCTTTCACTTAAAGACTTAGAGACCATCATAGATTTACTAATTGGCTTAATTTAATATTGTTGTGTTTCAGGGAATAGGGAGGCCAGAGAAGAGGAAAAGAGATGGGGAGGAGCCGGTCGGTGGACCAGTCAGAGCGCGCGCGGGCGCGCACACACACACACACACACACACACACACATGTTTATTCATTAAGTCCATAGCCTGACATGGGAGTGGGTCATGGTGCTCCAAAACAGTTACAATAGTCATATCAAAGATCACTGACCACACCACCAAACTGTAACATTTGTTACAATAACAAATGTAACAACATTGAATTTTTTTGAACTGTTAGAAAAATTACCAAAATGTGAAGCTGTTAGGGAATGAGCAAATGGTGTTGTAAAGAAGACACCAATAGACTTGCTTGACACTGGGTTGCCACAAATCTTCATTATGTAAAAAACATACTGTCTACCAAGTGCAATAAAGCGAAGCATAATAAAATGAAGTATCCCTTAAGCCTCGCAAACTGGTTTTCACTATGTGAGCCCATGTGCCACTGTTCCATAATTAACCTTTCACACTCCGCAATTGTGATAACATCAAACCTCATATTTTCAAGTTTAAATCAATTTTCTTATAGAGAAATTTTTATGCAGTATTTTTATATGCTTAAACACCCTTTGCATTTATTTTATATATGCTATCTTTCAATATCCTTTGCCCATTTATCTAAAGGAATTTTCACAGATTTTAATTGATTTGCAATTATTCATTATAAATTCAGAATTGCATTTAGCCCATGAAATGCCTCAACAGCTTTGCTTAGTGTGTTATTTATATTGACTTCAATTGAATAATACTTTTCTGTAAGAATTTTTTAAAAATTTGTGTAGACAAATTGATCTGTATTTTATTTTAGTAATTCTTCATTTTGCATTATACTTTGAAATGGTTTGCTCGATCAAATATGAAAAATCTTAAAATGTTATTTATTATTGTATTATTTATATTTAATTTAATTATTTAATTAATCTGATATGTATATTTTGTATATTTTGATATAGAATTTAAATTTGTTTTTTAGATGTTTGGCAAGTTTTCCCAATTCTACTTATTCAAAAATGAATTATTTCTTGAGAAATGGGAGGTTATGTTTATTATAAGCAAAATTCCTGTTTGGGTATGTATTTCTCAGTTCTCTCTGATATTCCATTGATCTCTCTGTATTGTTATGCATAAATACATAGTTACTTTGATTTCTAAAACTGTATACATACTGAAACATCTTACAGGGCTATCTTTTGCCCATTATTCTTCTAGTTAAGAAACTTCTTAGAAATTCTAGCAAAATTTTTTATTCAAACTAAACTATAATTAGCTTGTTTGGTTGAAAATAAAAAATCATCTTTTTAAAATGTTAAACTAAATTTAACATTTAAACATTTAACATTGATTACTTTACAGAAAACTGATATCTTTATAATTGGAGTTAAGAGAAATACACACTGTTTTATTAAAATATATTTTAAGTCCCCATTTTCATTTATTTATATCTTTTACTTTTCCTATTAACATTTGCTAATGAAAGTTCCTCTCATCATGTTACTATATAACTGGCCTATTTTATGCTTTCTAGATGATTGTTTTTGTAAAGAAACTATTGATATATATGTGTAAAAACAATAAATATGTATATTGTTTTGCCTATTACATTATACCAATTATATAACTAAAATTATTTTATATTTCTATAATATTTTTAGTTTATTTACATGTGTTTTTGTAAAGTACAGTTCAATTACTTCCAATATCTATATCTTTAATTTTCTCCATCAATCTAAATGTGTCAAATAGCCCTGGCTGGTGTGGCTCAGTGGATTGAGTGCTGGCTTGCAAACCAAAGAGTCGCCAGTTCGATTCCCAGTCAGGGCATATGCCTGGGTTGCAGTCCAGGTCCCCAACAAGGGGTGCATGAGAGGCAACCACACAGTTATGTTTCTCTCCCTCTTTCCCTCTCCCTTCCCCTCTCTAAAATAAATAAATAAATAAATAACATCTTTAAATGTGTCAAATCATTCCTCCTGAATATATCATATTTTTGATTTTGGCATTCCTTCAGGTGTTCTTGCTTTTATAGGTAAAATTTCTAATTTTTCATTAAAGTGGATACTGGCTTTTGGTTGTTCTATATATTTATATATTTATGTCTATAGTGCTGTGTCTATACCTACATATGTACATGTAAACAATGCAGGTTTTGCAAGTGTGTGCGTAAATACAAACCAGGGCTTTCTTTTCCCATGTACTTGCCTTTGCTGCACTTGCCTGTGTGACACCTGACGGAAAGCACAGGGGCAGGTGGGCCTTCTGAGCTCAGTCAACGTGTTTTCTTTAAGGTTCGTGAGTGACCCAGTCAAGTACAATGGAAAAACAAGATTAATGGGCCCTTCCCTCTAGCTTCTCTGGGAAGAGCGAATATGCCATTGTGAAAAAATAAATATTTTTAATGAGTTGGAGCTGGATGATATGAGATGAATATGAATATTTTTTATCCATCAAACAAAATACATATTTCTTCACTAGTAAGGCACAGTGAAAAGTATTGTGTAACATTTAATACATTGTCTAACTTTTTTTCTTATTTGAAGTATGAGAAAGAGTAGATAATGCCAAATATTTTTTATATTTAACATTATTTAAATTCTGTCAATTAACCCAATTAGCAAGTGATTTACTTGGAAAAACAGATTAGGAGACTAGATTATAATCTCCATTTATGCATACTTATCCCATACAGTTTTAAAACATAGAGAAATAAAGCATTTCAGAGCTTCTAATTATGTTTGTTTGATATTCATTTTTCTTTCTTTTTTTTTTTTTTTGAGTGTTTAGAATATTTTCTTTTTTTTTTTTTTTACACTATAAAACGTTTTAATTTGATGATCATTATTCCTATGTCCCTTTAATAAATTTTAATCTATTAAATTATCAATGCATTTTAATGGTAATAAATACATATAACATAAAACTACCATCTTAATCACGTCAGTGTACAGTTCAGTAGTATTAAATACATTCACATTGTTGAGTGACCAGTCTCCAGAACTTCTTCATCTTCCCAAGCTGAAACTCTGTCCCCCTTAAACAACGCCTCATTACTCCCTCCTCTCAGGCCCTGGCAACCACCATTCTGCCCTCCGTTTCTCTGAATCTGACTACTCTAGACACCTCATGTAAGTGAATACATACAACTTGTCTTTTGGTGACCGGCTTGTTTCACTCAGCATATCATCCTCAAGGTTTTTCCATGTAGTAGCATGTGTCAGAATTTGCTTTTCTTTAAAGAAGTGAAGAGCATTCCATTATATGCATATATACCACCTTTTGTTTGCTATTCATCCATCAGTGGACACTTGGGCAGCATGATTCATTTTTATTTCTATATAAAAGAAATAAATTTAGAATATATTTCTGTTTAATTTTATACTCTGCCAAGATTTCCCCCTAATTTTGTTTAAAAGTTTAAACTTTTGTATAAAGTTAAGCTCTATTATAATGCAGGTTTCTTAGTTGTTAAAATTAGGGATTAAAAAATAGGTGTTTGATTGACATGAAGGTGGTAGATTCGAATATTTCTACTTTTCCTTAGAAAATAAATCTCAATGTTATAGGTACTTTAACATAATGTTATCCAGGATGGTGAAGAAATATTTTTGTTCTGCTAAGCAAGTGCACTCATCATTACCCTTGCCAAATCATTTTAGTGTACTGAATTTGAAATACCAGGATATCTGTACATATTGAATTGTACAGGGCACACGTTTGCTGCCAGTCAAGCTTGAGGTCTACAGAGTGGAGGCAGTGAAACCTGGGCTTCCCAGAACTCTCCATTGAGGTTATTGAAAACCAGCTTCAGTGTCTCCCAAAGCCTATGAAATATGAGCAGTATGGACAGATCCCTAATAATGAAGCCCTGGCAAGCAGCCAATCTCCTTGCAATGAAGCCCTGCTCACTTTAATATAGCTCCACTAGGCTGGATACATGTGGAGGATGGATGACAGCGGGATGCTGAAACAGCTGCTAGGTGATGAGCTGAAGCGGGACAAATGAATATGGGCAGGAAAGGAGGAGTGTGGGCATTGTGTGGATATTAGCATGTTTGCCAAAGTTCTGATAAACACCACACCGCACTGTCACGGTGGCTGTCCGATTATAGAATAACAGTAGCACAGCGCCATCTTGGCTCTTAAGTTTCAGGAAAAAACAGATTCTTCCCCCTCCCCTCAAATAATATAAGGGAATCCAAGAAACAAAATTCTTTCCTAGAATTCTGGACTATTTAATCAATTTATTTATTTATAAGAGCAATGTGTGCATATTTAATAAGTGACAACTAGTTACATTTGTACTACATTCTTATATATTCTTATATATGCTTATATACATTTGGTCCCCCAAATAAATGTGCTTTATTATTTAAAAATCCATTTTTGATAAATCATGCCTTTTATTTTCTTTTATTAAAAAATTAAAGTTAACCTATAATTTCCTTCAGTGAATGTTCAATACCAACATTTGGGTTTTGTCAACATGTGTTGAAATTGAGCTACATCTTACTTCTATGAATTCATAGTAGAGAAAACATCAACATATAGACAAATGCCCATGGATTGTAACAGTGTCTAACTACACAGTATTAGAAATCAACTGGTCAGTAGGGGACTAGTAAAATAAGTGGTAGTCCATCCATATTAAGGAATATTATGTAGCTAAATGAGGTATGTTAGATCAGTATGTACTCAGCTGGAAAGATAACTATGTTATGTATCTTGGGTATAAAACTAGTATTGTAGAATAAAATACAAAACATCATTTTTAAGGAAGAAAATCCTTGTGTACCTTCTGGGTGGGCAATGTAATTTAAAAAATAAATAAATAAACTTTTTGAAAATTATATTTTAAAAAGTGAGCTACTCATGGCTCTGTTTCAACTCTAAGTTAAGAAAAGACCTGCTAAGGATGACCCATGGTCATGGGCTCTTCCAGCTGTTGTTCAGGGGCAATAGTGATACCATCATCAAGTAAACTAGAGAAGGTAAAGAACAGATGAGAAAAACAGAAATGTCTAAAGAGAAACAAAAAAGGGACTAGAGGAAGAATTGTAGAACAGGACAAAAAGAAAAAGATTAGAGAGGGGGAAGAAACAAAGAAAACAATGAGAAAAAATTTTGAGGCTGCATTTCTGCTCATCTACTAAACAAGATATACTGTAGAAAATACATCCAAACCTACACTGTAAGATGTTGCTTCCTTTGGGACTGTTCACATTGTTATATTTTTCTGTCTTATTTGACAGTCCATCTATTGTGACTTCCAAATAAGGACTTGGTCCAAACCAATTCATTTTATTTTCTTTAAGTTTACTGAAATAACAATGATTTGAAGTTGTGATTTCATGGTCAGGCTACCCATTGAGCCAAGTTGTGGTCCACTGTCATGCATACCATTAATAGGACCATACCCCTGTAGTTATCACCATTCAACTCACCAGTCACTTCTCTGGGTAAAGGTTATGTCTCCAGAAGGCCACTAATTAAACGCATGTTACCCAAACTCAGGGTGGCAGTACCTCTTCAGTTCCTCGAATAAGATGGCAGCCTCAGACTGACTTTTATTTTGACATTCATTCTCTTTAACAGTCAACAGGTTTCTAAATGTTTTGACTTTTTTCTATAACATCAGCAGGTTCCACATTTCCAGCCTTCAGAATATGTTCCTTTAGCTGCCTTTTCAAATCCTGCAAATCAGCATGTGAAAAATAATAGCATGAGCTGAAGCAAGGTAATAAAAATTGAAAGAACAATTAAGAAGTTAAAAAAATCTTCAGTACTTTTCTAACCATTAAGTTCTCTCCTGGTGGGCTTTGTGTATTTTTGGAGATTAAATTGATCTTAGGTTGATGCTAAAATTTGAGGTTGTTATCTACAAGAAAAACATTATGTTGGCAGAAAACATACACTGAAGAACATTTATTGTTTAGAGCAAATATGTGTCTGAACACCATGTAGATACATGATTAACAAATACAACAGGTCAAGAATTACAGGTTGAATGACCCATTTTGTGACTCCAGATTTGAAGCCAACTACATAAGTGTGTCTTGTGTATTAATATACAGTTTGCATGTAAGTGAGTGCAAAACTGGATTTGACTAAATTTTTGTACTTGGGTACTGTCCTTAAAATCAGTATATTTCATATATCTCCCAAGCCCTGCAACTGATAACCACCATCCATCAATTTACTTATATTTTTGTTTCACATCCGCCAGGTACACGACATGATGCAAGGTACTAAGGACACAATGAATCAGATGTTTATAATTCTAAAGCTCCTGGAACTTGCATATTTATTGTTTAAAGCCTAGTTTACCTGGCATTGTTCAGAAATACAATACTTGATACCCACTCATAAAAGGCAACAATTTCACTGGAGAAGCATGAACTACATGAAAAAAATAATAAAAGGTGATAATTGTAATTATCTAACGAGTTATTCAGAGCAAGCAAACATTTTATTAAAAATACCAGAGAATAAATATTTTATGCTTTGTGAACCAAATGGTTTTTGCTATATCTACTCCATTCTACCTTATGGCATAATAGCAGCTATAGAAAAGTAGCTAATGGATATAATATTGTTCCAATATAACCTTATTCATAAAAATAGATAGTAGCCTGAATTTGGCCCATGAGTAGTACAGGATCAACTCCTGCCTCAGAATGTAATTTGCATGGGAATAGGTGAGAACCAGGAAGCCACAACAGAGGGTCAGAGAGAAGGTGCACTGGATCTTAAACATAGGGGGAAAAGCAGTTCACATTCACTTTATAAAATTTCAGCATAATAACTAGACAATACCCCAAATCCTCTTATTGGCATTACCTAAATTCATTTATGTGTACCTAAATTTCGCTATCTACGTTAAGTTTTACTACATCTTCCTTAGCCCAACTCTTTTTACCTAAGGCTTTATCCTTTCTTTTGGTTTTAATCTCAGTCCCTAGAAAAGACTTTGTCTTTGAAACTCAAAATACTTAATGGACAATCACAAACTGACTGCTTTAAGGCTTAGGCCTTGGTTTTGTATTGTTTGGCAAGCACAGACCTCTGTGCTTAATAGGGAAAAAATGAGAAGAAAAAGTATGAAGTATGGGGGGTGTGTACATAAAAGTGATAGAAAATAGGCTGTAATGGAAAGAATGAAAAAATAGGAAAGACTATCTAAGATTAAAAGAGGGATAATGGTAAAGAAGCTCCTGAAACCTTCTGCAGAAGGTCCGGATGATTACAAGCATGCCATTTCCATGGAGCCAGAGTTTATCAAAAATTGATGATGTTATAGTCAGATAATTCCATCTTCATAGAAAGTTCATAGAAAATTATATATAAGTGGTGAGTTTATAAATATTTTACTAATCTGAAATACTTTTCTTTCCCATAGTACTCTCCATTGTCTCCATAATTAAATGTTAATAATTTAAATTGCTCTTTGAAGTCCCTGAAGGTTTCCAATGATAGTATAAAAATTGTAGAACTTTACCATTACTGTCCCCCTTTTGGTAAATTGTTAATTAAATAAACTAAAAATGATTTATTTTTTAGTACAAATACATTTTAAACAAAGGCACTTGCAACATATCTACTTGTGTTTCACCTGTGACTATCTAGGCAAAATGTTTCTAAAGTGTTAAATGGTTCTTAACACTTTATGGTTCAGCATATGTCCATGTTTTCCAAATAATAGCCCTCCTGCTTGGTACTTTCTCCTGCATTCCACATACATCTGAGTCTCCTCACTTCACATACTCCAATCTGACTTCTAACTGATACTTCAAAGGAGTCTTCCTTGACCTTCCCAGGAGGGTTAAGGATAAACTACATCTGCTTACTTAGTGCTGGCATATTTGTCACATTGAGTTCTAATTCTTTATTATTTTCTCTCCACTAAATTATGAGCCTTAGAACACAGAGACTCTTTTTTTGTCTCTTTAGTGTCTGTAAACACTACTTGTGCCCTGGGCAAAGTAGGTAATTAATAAATATGTGGAGGAACAAATGAGTAAATTCCTACCGTATTATGTGTTACCCAGAAGCTACAAGAAAGCATTTTTCTTTACAGTGATAGCTTGTGTCCTATGAATCTCATCTTCATCTAACAAATTCATGTTTATATTCAACATACAATTGGAAATAATACACTGAATTTATGAACACCATCATCTACAAGTATAGTGCTAGTGTTTCTAATCTTAGACAAGGACAACCGGAGTTCATTGTTATTATCGGCCGTGAGATAATATGGGTACGTCACTAAGCCTCTCTGAGCTTCAGTGTCCACATCTATCAAGTGATAATAGTATTCTCCATGGTCGCTCTGAGAATGGAAAAGATAATTCAGATAATGGCTTCTAAATCACATGATGGAATATAAACCATCATGATTATTTAACTTCTTTTCATATTCAACTCGAAGAACCATCAAGTAAAACATTGTTAAAAGCCTCATAAGACAGGACTTGCCTTGAAATTTATATGGAAAAATTTGATCACTAATTACCTTTTTGCCCTCCATTTTTAACTGTTCCTACTGAATATTATAAATGTTATAACAGCTATACATTTCCATGCTAGTATTTATGTCTGCTTTTGGTTCTGATCCTCTGATGACAAGTAAAGAATTAAGTCATGAAATAATTTAATTTTCTATCTAAATGGAACAAGAGGATGAATCACAGTTCTTTAGTTTTTAATGAGAGTGATTGGTGTGTCAGATAATCAGTGTAGAAAGACCATATTTACTGCAGATTACATATGCACACCACGGCTCCTTTTCTAGGCATTCACTTGACCAGCAGAATAACAATTCTGTCTTTTTCTTGCTTGATAGAAATATAACTATGCCTGTAGCAGATTCATGCTGTTTAACTCTGCATATCCATCCACTACCTGCAAAAGAGAGTTTGGTCTCCAGAATGTTAACTCACATTTACAATGTTTGAAGGAGCTTACAGTGCAGAAGTAAATCTTTAAAGAGACTTACTGCCACATTCGCCACCCATCCTATTTGATAAAATAGAACAATGGAGGTGTTTTAAAAGTCATATTTCTTCTTCACATAAGAAGAAGAATAGCACATTTCTAAAAACAGATGGCTTGAATGGTGGAAGTAATTCGCCAGGTCTTTCATATAGATCTGATGGAAAACTGTTATACCATACATACTTTACATATTTTTAATTATCTTTCTTAATTTCAATTTACAACATTTGGGAGATAGCAAAGTAGGTAATTTCAAACAGTGAGGTTAAATCCCAATAAGACAGAATATTTTATCACCAAATATCCCCCAAACAAGGTCACAATTTAACCCTGGTCAAAATTTTTATAACTCTCTTATCTTCAGATGAGTGTTTTAAGTATTCATACCTTGTAAATTGCAAAGAAATGGAGCTGGGCCTGGGGAGGGAGTGGAAAAGTGTATGACATGGGTCTCAGACATAGAGATGACTAATTCTGGATCTTGTATAGAGTGACAATTCACCCCTTGAAAGGGACATTGACATTGGACCAGCCCTTTAATAGTGCTGTTTCCATGTGATGGATGTTATGTTTTGTTAGCAATTCCAGTATTTCAAGTTTCTAGCCCTCTCTTTTAAACTGGAGTCAATTTGCATGCCTAGATGGAGTTGCTAACAAAACAGCTTATCTTCCATTATGGGTGTTCTATAATTAGAAATGCAGTGAATAAAATAACATAAGATAGGGGTAAAAATGATATATGGTCATTGAGCCAGGGGAAGGGCAACTTTCAAGAGGGTGCTCAGGGAAGGCCTATTTGAAAATGTGGCAATGGAATCATGAGAGGAGAGTAGGAGCAGCCTTGCAGACAGCCTGTGCAAAGACCCAGAGGCTGCAGACAGTCTGCACCAGGGGGTGGAGTCTGGTGAAAGAAAGGACAAGCATGATGAGGTAGAAGAGTAATGAGATAGAAGCCTAATCTCTGAAAGCTTTGAAGTTATTGTACCCAGTTAGTTACAAAATTTCAAGCATAGTAGATAAACACACATTTTTATTTAAATCTATCATTATGGTAAAATGTATTCTGGAAAATCTATTCCTTTTTATTCCTGAGGTGTCCTTATGGTCATTTAAAAAATGTGTCCATTCTACATTAAAACTCCCAGTTTCATGTCTAAACCTTGTGTTTTAAGTTCAACCCCTTCTCACCTCCTGATACTAGGCTGTAAGTCCCTCATGGTGTTAACAGTGGAGAAGTGGGAGATAAAAAAAGTACAAATGGCTCTTTCTTTATTATTGCATTTGGGTTTGGGGCTCCTTCTTGTAAACTCTGGCTGCCTCTGTGACCAGCACTGCTGGCCATCAGCCCCTGTGTGGCAGGCAATGACCATCTGGCTCTGGTACTGTGTGAGTGACAGTTCTTTGGAGGCCTTGCAGGTACTAGCCACTTCCCAGGTCTTTGATCTGAGAGTTTTGATTCCTGCTCAGTCTCCTAGAGTGCCAGCCAGCTGTCACTCCAATTGATTGTTTTCCTTGCTGAGAAACATAGAGAGGAAGGTCAGCAAGCTCACTGCCTAAACAGGTATTCATCTGAGAAACCAAATGCAGATCTCCCTTTATGATGGCAACATCAGTTGTTATCTTGCAGTCTCCCTATCCTCTCTGGGGAGCTGGGTGCCTCTCCCGACAATCAGAACACTGTCTTTAAGGCCAAAAGTATTGGTGACTACCTTGTTCTCCAGTCTTCTAAAAATATGCATTGGGGAGAAAAATGACACTTGGTGGCTTGGACAAAACTCAAAGTCAACAGATAAAGTTGAATTTCATATTCATTACACTCAGCAAATTGTAGATTGACTCTGTAGTATTGCAGTTAGGAATGTCATAGATTTTGAAATAATAGATCTATGTTCAAATCCTGGCTGCTTAGATTTGCTAGATGTCTACTCTTTTGTAAACTAAATTATTTCAGTGCATTAACTTCTAATTTGTAAATAGGAGGAAAATAACAATACCTACCTTATAGGGTTATTATGAATAGAAGATGGGTTAATCTCTCTAAAACATACATATGAGTTGGGGAATGTAGTAAGGACTCAGTGAGTCTTAGCTATTTTTAAGTATTCTGGTTAATGACCTTAGGGAACATACTGACTGCTAAATAAAAAATAGACTGGATAAGGGAGAGCAGGGCATAAATGGGAGCAGACAGATCTTCAAGGAGGATGATGGAGTCTTAACTGGAATCTTACAGAGATTTGGAACGTAGGAGTACAGGTAGAAGTGAGGAAGTAATGATTTTCATTTTATGTTTCTAGGTAGAACTGTCAGGACTTACCGAGGAATTTTTCACTGGGCTTGAGAGGGGAAAAAAAGGAATAAAAGATGGCTCTGACATTTTCAGCTTAAGGATCTAGGAAAGTTTGTCCTGGCTTGTGTAGCTCAGTGGATTGAGTACAGGCCTGTGAACCAAAGGGTTACCAGTTCAATTCCCAGTTGAAGCACATGCCTGGGTTACAGGCCAGGTCCCCAGTAGGGGCATGCTAGAGACAACTACACATTGATATTTCTCTCTTTCTCTTTCCCTTCTCCTCTCTCTAAAAATAAATAAATAAAATATTTTTTAAAAAGAATCTAGGAAAGTTATTAGTTAAGGACATGGAGGACATATAATATCAGAAAATAAAAATAAAAATATAAGAATCAGAAAGGAAGAAACTAAACTCTTTTTATGCACAAATGATGTAATTTTCTGCAAAGGACTGTTCAGAGGCTATTTATTATATGCTATTCAAATTTAAGTACATGATATAAAGTTAAAAATTTATATAAAACAATGTTTTTGTAAACAAAATAATGGACCGTCTAACATATCCACATCTTAATACTTTGAATAATAAATATGTTTCCATATTTGTCAAAAGAGATTTTGAAGATGATGTTAAAGTTAAGAACACTGAGATGGTGAGATTTTCCTGGTCACCCAATGTAATCACGTGAATCTTTAAAATCTGATAACTTTTTCTTGTGGGGTCAAAGAGAGCTGCAATGATTGGTGACACTCCAAAACATGGCAGCATAAGAAGGATTTGGTTTTTCATTCCTGGTTTCAAAATATAGGAAAATATATGCAAGGACTAAAGAAGCAGCTTATCAGAGTCAAGGGTTGCCCCTAATGAACATTCAGAAAAACACCTCAGACCCTTACTCTTACAGCTTCATGGAACTGCATTCTCCCAATATTTGGATGAGAAAATAGATTCTTTTATATAGTCTACAGAAAGGAGTGTAACACCTTGTTTTAGCCCATGGAGACCCACACTAGACTTCTGATCTACAGAACTGCAAAATAAACAAACATTTGTATTATTTTAAGCAACTAAGTTTTCGGTAATTTTTTGCAGCAGAAAGAGGAAATTGATAGACACACCATAAAGTTTATCTAGGTTAAATGTACAGGTTTGACATTTACCAATTTTATAGAGCTGTATAAACACGGTCCAGTTTTGTAACATTATGTTCATCTCAAAAATATCCCAAGTAACTATTTGCCATCAATTCTAGTTCTGACTCTCAGCCCCAGGCAACCACTATGTGCTTTCTTTCTATATAGTTTTGTTTTTCTGGACATGCTGTGCAAGTTAAGTCATAGAATAGGTAGTTTTTGCATCTGACGTCCTCCACCTTATCATAATATATTTGAGTCTCATTTGTTTTGTAGTTTGCATTAATACTTTGTTTCTTTCCATATAACCCAATGGCATCCTTTTACAGGGTTAAACGACAATGTTGTCCCTTTACCACATTATGGAGATTTAGATTGTTAAGAACTTTTACTCTTATGAATAAAACTACTATGAACACAATATTTGTGTCACCTGTGTTTAATTTAAGGAAGATACCTAGAATACAATTGCCAGGTCACAGAGTAAGTTTATGGTTAACTTTCTAAGAAACAGCTCAAAGTGGCTGTATCATTTCACATTCTCATTAGCAATATATGAAGATTCTGGTTTATCTAGATCCTTCCCTTACACTCTTGATTATCTGCCTTTTTAGTAACAGCTAGTGTAGAGCATATGAAGTGGTATCTCATGCGGTTTTAATTTGCATTCCACTAATGACTATTGATGTCGATCATTTTTTCATGTGCTTATTATGTATTCATATATCTTCTTTACTGATTTTTTATTCAGTTCATTTGCCCATATTTTAATGGGCTTATTTTTCTTATTATTAAATTATGAGCTATTTATATATTCTAGGTACAAATGGTGGTGGAAAAATTGGATAATCACATGAAAATTATTTATATATTTATCTCATATTACACACAAATAATTAACTAAAAATGAATCACATCTCAAAATATAAAGGTTAAAACTATAAAACATTCAGAAGAAATATTTGTAAACTTAATTTAGACCAAGAAATAAACCAAAACATGTCTAATTAAATATCTATCAATTCTATTTAGCCATCTACCTACCTACCTACCTACCTACTTACCCATTTATCTTCTATAGAAATATTTTCTCCCGGTATCTATATGCTTTGTCTTTTTATTTTCTTAGCAGTATATTTTAAAGCCCAAGATATTTTTCTTTCTTTAAAAAGCCCAATATTTATTTATTTATTTACTTTTTAAAAATTTTATTTTAATTGTTATTCAAGTACACTTTCTGTTTTTTACTCTCATTGCAGCCCCACCACCAGCCCTCTCTGCCTCCCTCCCATTTCCACACCCCCTGGTTTTTGTAAATGTATCCTTTACATTTATTCTGTAAACTTTTCCGCCTCTCCCCCTGAAATTCCCTCCCCTCTCCCCTCTAGTCACTATCAGCCTGTTCTCTATTTCAATGTCTTTGGTTATATTTTGCATGCTTATTTTGTTGTTTATGTTCCTGTTAAAGGTGAGATCATGTGGTGTGTGTCTTTCACCACCTGGCTTATTTTGCTTAGCATAATGCTTTCCAGTTCCATCCATGCTGTCACAAAGGGTAGAAGCTCCTTCTTTCTTCATGCTGCATAGAATTCCATTGTGTAAATGTATCATAGTTTTGGATCCATTCATTTATTGGTGGAACCTAGGTTGCTTCTAACACTTGGCTATTGTAAATTGTGCTGCTATGAACATTGGGGTGCATAGGTTCTTTTGGATTGGTGTTTCAGGGTTCTTAGGATATAATTCTAAGAGTGGAATTGCTGGATCAAAAGGCAGATTTATTTTTAGTTTTCTTAGAAAAATTCCATACTGTTTTCCACAGTGGTTGCACCAGTCTGCAATCCCACTAGCAGTCTAGCAGTGCACTAGGGTTCCCTTTTCTCTACAAACTTTCCAACACTTGTTTGTTGCTTTGTTTATGATGGCCGTTCTGCCTGGCGTGAAGTGATATCTCACTGTAGTTTCAATTTGCATCTCTCTGATACCTTGCGATACTGAACATTTTTTCATGTGTCTCTGGATCTTCTGTATGTCCTCCTTGGATAAATGTCTGTTCAAGTTCTTTGCCCACTTTTTAATTGGGCTGCTTGTCTTCTTAGAGTGGAGTCATGTTCTTTATATATATATTTTTAGTTTAAACATTTACCTGAGGTATCATTGGCAAATATGTTTTCCCATACAGATGGTTCTCTTTTGATTTTAATATTGTTTTCTCTAGCCATGCAGAAGCTTTTTAATGTTATGAGATCCCATTTGTTTATTCTTTCCTTTATGTCCCTTGCTCTAGGGGACATATCAGTAAAAAATTTGCTGTGTGAAATATCTGATTTTTCTGCCCATCTTCTCCTCTAGGACTTTAATTGTGTCATGGTTTGTATTTAAATCTTTTTTATCCATCTTAAATGTACCTTTGTGTATGGTGTAAATTTAAATTGGTGCTCGAGTTTCTTTCTTTCTTTTTTTTTTTTTTTTGCACATAGCTGTCCAGTTCTCCCAACACCATTTGTTGAAGAGGCTATTTTTACTCCATTTTATGTTGCTGCCCCCTTTGTCAAATATTAATTGCCTGTAGAGACTTGGGTTGATTTCTGGGCTCTCTGTTCTGTTCCATTGGTCTATGTGCTTGTTTTTATGCCAGTACCAGGCTGTTTTGATTACAGTGGCCTTGTAATACAGTTTGATATCAGGTATTGTGATCACTTCTACTTTGCTCTCCTTTCTCAAAATTGCAGCAGCTATTCGGAGACATTTATGGTTCCATATAAATTCTTGAAGTGTTTGTTTTATGTCTGTGAAATATATCATTGGTACTTTAATAGATATTACATTGAATCTGTAAATTAGTTTGGGTAGTATGGACATTTTGATGATGTTAATTCTTCTAATTCATGAACACAATATATGTTTCCATTTGTTTGTGTCTTCCTTGATTTCTTTCTTCAGTGCTGTGTAGTTTTCTGCATACAGGTCTTTTATGTCCTTGGTTAGGTTTATTCCCAGATATTTTATTTTTCTTTTTGCTATGTGGAATGGGATCTTTTCTTGATTTCTACTTCTGCTGTTTCATTGTTGGTATATAAAAATGCCTTTGACTTCTGGATATTGATTTTGTATCCCACTGTTTTGCCAAATTCATTTATTTGGCTGAGCAGTTTTTTGGCAGAGTAGATATGGTTTTCCATGTACACTATCATGTCATCTGCAAACAGTGACAGTTTTGTTTCCTCCTTTCTTATTTGGATGCCTTTTATTTCCTTTTCTTGACTGAGTGCTGTGACTAAAACTTCCAATACTATATTGAATAGAAATGGTGAAAGTGGACAACCTTGTCTTCTTCCTGATTTTAGTGAAAAAGCTTTTAGTTTTTTTTTCCCATTAGTATGATGTTGGATGTAGGTCTCTCATGTATGGCCTTTATTATGTTGAAGAATGCTCCCTCTATTCCCACTTTGCTGAGTGTTTTTATCATAAATGGGTGTTATACCTTATCAAAAGCTTTCCAAATCTATTGATATGATCATGAGTTTTTGTCTTTGCTTTTGTTTATGTGATGCATTACATTTACTGATTTGTAAATATTGAACCATCCTTTCATTTCTGGGTTGAATCCCAATTGGTTCTTGTGTATGATCACTTTAATGTATTTTTGGATGTGATTTGCCAATATTTTGTTGAAGATTTTAGCATCTATGTTCATCTGCGATATTGGCCTGAAGTTTTCTTTCTTTGTTGTGTCTCTATCTGGTTTTGGAGTTAGGATAATGCTGCCTTCATAAAAAGAGTTTGGGAGTCTTCCATCATTTTGGATGTTTTGGAATAGTATGTGAAGGATTGGCGTTAGCTCTTCCTTAAATGCTTTGTAGAATTTTTCTGGGAAACCATCTGGTCCAAGGATTTTGTGTGTTTGGAGTTTTTTGATTACTGCTTCAATTTCATCTGCTTTTATTGGTTTGTTCAGCCTTTGTGCTTCTTCTTCATTGACTTTTGGAAGGTTATATTTTCCTAGAAATTTGCCCATTTCACCTAGGTTTTCAAATTTCTTGGCATACAGTTCTTCATAGTAATTTCTTACAATCCTTTGTATTTCTGTGGTATCAGTTGTAATCTCTCCTCTTTCATTTTTGATTGTGTTTATTTGTGTCCTCTCTTTTTTTTTCTTGTTGACCATGTTTAAAGGCTTGTCTATTTTGTTTATCTTTTCAAAAAAATAGCTTCTGGATTTCTTTATTTATAGAATTGTGCTTTTAGTCTCTATGTCATTTAATTCTACTGTGATCTTCTTTATTTCCTTCCTTCTATTTGGTCTGGGCTGTCTTTGTTGTTGTTCCCCTAAGTCTTGTAGGAGTATGGGTAGGTTGTTTATTTGAAATGTTTCTATCTTTTTTAGGTAAGCCTGTATTGCTATGAACTTCCCTCTCAGGACTACCTTCACTATGTCCCATAAGTTTGGGGTTATTGTAAGTTTATTTCCATTTGTTTCCAGAAACTTTTTTATTTCTTCCCTATTGAATTTTTGACCCATTCAATGTTTAATAGTATGCTATTCAACCTCCATGATTTTGATTGTTTTGGAATTTCCCTTTGGGTTGGTTTCTAGTTTCAATCCCTAGTGGTTGGAGAAAATGCTTGGTATAATCTCAGTTTTCTTCAATTTGTTCAGGCTTGTTTTGTGTCCTATTGTGTGATCTATATTTAAAAATATTCCACATGCATTTGAAAGGAATGTGTATTTAGGTTCTTTGGGATGAAGGGCTCTGTATATATATATATCAGTTGAGTCCATTTCATCTAGGGCATTGTTCAATGCCACAATATTTTTGTTGATGTTTTGTTTGGAAGATCTGTCCATTTTTGACAGTGGGGTATTAAAATCCCCTATTATAATTGAGTTGCTGTCAATATCTTTCTTGAAGTCCTCTAAGATTTCTTTATGTATTTCAGGGCTCTTATGTTGGGTGCATATATATTTATAATGTTTATGTCTTCTTGATAGATTCTTTCCTTGAGTATTATGAAATGACCTTCTGGGTCTCCCTTTATGGCCCTTTTTTTAAAGTGGAACTTGTCTGCTATGAGTATTGCTACCCCAGCTTTTTTTTTTTAGCTGTCCTTTTGCTTGGAAAATTTGTTTCCAGCCCTTCACTTTCTGTCTATGTAGGTCTTTTGTACTGAGGTGGGTCTCCTGTAAGCAGTGTATGTGTGGGTTATGTTCTCTTATCCATTCAGCTATTCTATGCTTTTGATTGGAGCAGTTAATCCATTTACATTTAAGGTTACTATTGATAAGTATTTATTCACTACCATTTTCATACCTGTGTTCCTCTCTGTCTCTCTCTTTTCCATCCTTTCCTTAAAGCAGTCTCTTTAGAATCTTTTGCAGAGCTGGTTTGGTGGGGATATATTCTTTTAGACTTCTTTTGTCTGGGAAGCTCCTTATTTTGCCTTTTATGTTGATTGAGAGCCTTGCTGGGTAAAGTAGCCTTGTTCATAGGCCTCTGGTTCTCATTACTTGGAATATTTCTTGCCATTCTTTTCTGGCTTGGGGTGTTTCCATTGAAAAGTCAGCTGCTAACCTTATTGGGGCTCCCTGGTATGTTACTTCCTGTTTCTCCTCTGCTGCCTTTAAGATTCTCTCTTTGTCTTAAAATTTTGCTATTTTAATGATGATGTGCCTTGAAGTGGGCCTCTTTGGGTTCCTCTTGATTGGAACTCTCCATGTTTCCTGGATTTGTGTGAATTTTTTTCTCATGAAATTAGGGAAGTTTTCCATCATTACTTTTTCAAATAGGTTTTCTATCCCTTGCTCTTCTACTTCTTTCTCTGGTGTCCCTATTATATGGATGTTATTACATTTCATATTGTCTTGTATTTCTTTTAATCCCTCTTCATTCTTTCTGAGCCTCTTTTTTTCTCACTCTTTCTGTTTTTTCTACTTTGTCCTCCAGATTGATGATCTGATCTTCTGTTTCATTGATCCTGCTTTTGATTCCTTCTACTGTGTTCTTCAGTTCAGAAATTGTATTCTTCATTTTCTCTTAGCCCTTGCCGATAGTTTCTATTTTTTTTCATGTTGATATACTTTGCAGTGAGTTTATTGTAGTTTCCCTGTAGTTTCTGGTAGCTCATTGTGAGCTCATTGAACTCCCTGATAACCATTGCTTTGAACTCCATATCTGATAGTTGACTTGCCTCTATTTTATTTAACATTTTTATGAGGCTTCCTTTTTTCCTTTAATTTGGGGTTGTTTCTTTGTCTTTCCATTGTTTGTGAGACTCTTCTTGCTAGCTTCAGCTTCTTAAATTGATCTGTTCTGGCTCCCTGGGTTTATGGTGTGAACATCTTTGGTAGAGAACCTGTGAGATTCAGTGGTACAGTCTATCTGATCTCCCAAGCTCACTGGTCTTGTGGTGTCATTTAAGTTGGCTTGGTGTTTGTCCTTGGGTTTTGATTGTTTTGAGGTCTTTCTTTGGTGGGTCCTTCCCACTGGCTGGTTAACTAAGGGTCACTCTGTCAACCACCTCTTTTATTTTGTTGTGTTGGTGAGGGAAGGTTGTGTTGAAGCTTGTTCTTCTGTGTGTACAAGGTTTTGAGGATTCTCTGTTGCTCTTGTTCAGGTGTTTGTTCTGGGTAATTTCTCCACTAGTTGCATTTCCAGATAGGTCCTGGATTGAGGTTATTGTGGCTTCCACTCCCTCCTTCGCCTTCTGTTGTTATCTGTTGGTGGTTCCTTTGTTGTTGGGTTTCATCTTCCAGCAGGTATCCTGGTGTTCACAGCTTTCACTGTCTCAGCTGCCGTGATGCCCCCTCTTTGGGTCCAACTATGGTCTTTTCACAGTTCCTGGGTTTGTGTGTGTGTGTGTGTGTGTGTGTGTGTGTGTGTTACATCTGGTTTTTCAATGTCTGCTACAATTTTTGGTCTCCTATTTTCATATATGCTGGAGTACTGTTGGCTGTTCGCTCTGTTCCTCCATAAATCGGCCAGATTTTTCTTCCATGTGTTGGGGGAAATGGAATCTGTTCCCTCCTACCTCACCGTTATCTTCCTCTGAAATTACTTATTTATATTTAAGAAGCTTTTTATAAATTGATTAGGGAGAGAAAGGAAGAGAGAGAATGAATGCCACTCCACTCATTTATGCATTTATATATTCATTGGCTGTTTCTTGTATGTGCCCAAATTGAGGATCAAGCACACAACCTTAGTGTATCTGGATTATATTCCAACCAACTGAGGTATCTAGTCAGTGTTATTTATTTTATCTTTGATGTACCCTTATTTTGGTCTCATATCTAAGAATATTTGGCCTAGAATAACTTCACAAGACTTTTTCTCATGTATTGCTCCAGAAATTTTATAATTTTAGCCTTTATACTTTAACATATGTGTTGCCACCCTTCAAGGACAAATAGGTTCATTATATTCATGCAAATGGAAAAATATTCATGGAGCTTTTGGGATGTCTGGCATGCCTTTATTCATGGATGGGCAAGCCACATACCCTACAAGCTGTGTGTCTATCTGCATGTCTCATGTCATAGCCCTTGTTCCCCAGTATGGCACCCATTGTGGAACCTGCCCCCTGTGTGTCTCTCATCATAATTGCCCCCAGCAGGGGGTCCCTACCTCTTTAAGTACTAGAGGAGAACAAAGATGGCAAGATGCCAGAAATTTATAATACAACATAATTCTGTGCATATGCGCCCACTTCATGTTATGGGAACAGTTTACTGAACCCAGTCTCAAGGGTATGAGAAAACTGATCCCCTTAGTTACCCAGACACCTGGGTAAAGGAGCCAGGGTTCCTCCACTTACCCTGCAACATATAATCCATTTTAGTTAATTTGTGTGTATTATATGAAGCATCTAAATTAATATTTTAATAAGATATCCAATTTTCCTAGAATCATTTGTTGAAAAGATTATACTTTCCCCCATTGAATACCTTGGCATCTTTCTCAAAATATGAAAATGTTATGGTTTATTTCTGAACTCTGAATTTTATATCATTGATCTATATACATTTTTCTCCTTATACTAGTACTATCATGCCATGCTTATTATAGATTTACAATAAGCTTTGCCATGCTTCTTTTTCAAAATTATTTTTCCTACTGCTTATTCTTTGCATTCTCATTTAAATGTTAAGTTTATCACTTTCTGAAAAAATGTCTAGATTTTGATAGAGATTGCATGGAACCTATACATAAAAATATGGAGATTTACCATCTAAACAAGAGTAATCAAAAACTTCCAGCAAAGATGGAGGTGTAGGTAGATACACTTTGCCTCCTTGCACAACCAAAAGAACCACAGCAGCAAATTTAAAAACAAAAATATCCAGAACTGCTATAAAATTGAACTGTGTGGAAATTTGACAACCAAGAAGATAAAAAATTCATTCCTCTAGACAAGCAGGAGGTGAGGAGACAGACTGCCTAAGTAGAAAGGACTTGCAGCAAGGTGGCAGCTAGAGGACTGGGACAGGAACGATGGCAGCTGGTGAACCAGGTGAGGCGGTGGCTGGCAGAGTGGGTGATCCCACATTTGCATGTGGATAAATGGGAGGAACAGGTCAGGAACAAGGCAGAACTCAAAAACCAGGGTTCCCAGGGAAATAAAACCTCAAAACCTCTGATGGAAAAAAAAACTGTGGAAGTTGAGGCAGCAGGAGAAACTTCCAGCCTCACAGGAGAGTTCACTGGAGAGAACCAGAGGGTTCAAGAACTTACACAAAACCACCCACCTGGGAATCAGCACTAGAAGGGCTCAATTTGTTTGTGGGTAGTGGAGTAAATGACTGAAAGCCAGTGGAGATCTGAGAAAGTGGCATTTTTACCTTTTGGACCCTTCCCCTGTATATAGCACCACAACACGGTAATGTGGGTTGCCCCGACCAGGTGAATACTTAAGGCTCTGCTCCTTATTATGTAACAGGTGTGGCAAGACAAAAAATAAGGTCCAAGTGAAATAACTGATTGGAGCTTCAGAAAAAATACAACTAAGCAATGAAGAGATAGCCAACCTATCAGATGTAGACTTTAAAACACTGATAATCAGTATGCTCACAGAAATGGTTTAGTATGATTGCAAAATAGAGGTAAAAGTGAAGGCTGTGAAAAATGAAATAAAGGAAAATATACAATGAACCAACAGAGAAGGAAAGGATGCTGAGCCTCGAATCAATGGTTATGAGCAGAAAGGAGAAATAAACATTCTACCAGAATAGAATGAAGAAACACAAATTCGAAAAATAAGAAGAGGTTTAGGAACCTCCAGGACAACTTTAAACATTTCAACATCTGAATCATAGGTATGTCAGAAGGAAAAGAGGAAAAGCAAGAAATTGAGAACTTACTTGAAAACATAATGAAGGAGAAATTTCCCAGTGTGGCAAAGGATATAGACTTCCAGGACATCCAGAAAGCTCAGAGAGTCCCAAAGAAGTTGGACCCAAAGAAGCACACACAAAGGCACATCATAATTACATTACTCAAGATTAAAGATAAGGAAAGCAACAAGAGAAAAGGAGACAGTTACCTGCAAAGGATTTCTCACAAGACTATTAGCTGATTTCTCTAAAGAAATTTTATACGCAAGAAGGGGCTTGAAAGACGTATTCCAAATCATGAAAGGCAAGTACCTCCAACCAAGATTACTCTATACAGTAAAGCTATCATTTAGAATGGAAGAGCAAATCAAGTGGTTCCCAGATAACATAAAGTTAAAGGAGTTCACCAAGCCTTTATAAGAGGAAATGTTAATGGGACTTACCTAAGAAAAAGAGAAAGATAAAAAATACAAACAGTAAAATGACAAACTCACAAGTATCAACAAATGAACCTAAAAAAACAAAAACAAACACGAACTAAGCAAATAAATATAACGGGAACGGATTCACAGAAATAGGGGTCACATGGAGGGTTATCAGTAGGTAGGGGGGCAGGGGAGAATGGGGGAAAAGGTACAGGAAATAAGAAGCATAAATAGTAGGTACAAAATAGATCAGGGGGAGGTTAAGAATAGTATGGGATACGGAGAAGCCAAAGAAGTTGTATGTATGCATGGACATGAACTAAGGTGGGGGAATTATAGTGGGAGCGGGAGTATAGAACAGAGGAATAAAGGGGAGCAAAAAGTGAGACAACTGTAAAAGCATAATCAATAAAATATATTACAAAAACTAAAAACTGTTATAGAACAGGAAAAATTAAATAAGCAAGAGTAATCTTCCTAATCCATAAACATGGAATGCTTCTCCATTTGTTTTAAATCTTCTAAAACTTATTTCAGCAATGCTTTATAGTTTTCAGAAAACAGGTTTTGAACTATTTTTAATAAATTTATTCAAGTCCTTTATTTAAAAATAATTACATTTATTGGGATGACTTTGGTTAATAAAATTATACAGGTTTGAAGTGTACAATTCTATAATATGTTATCTGTATATTGTGCTGTGTATTTACCATCTAAATCTTCTCCCACCAGCATATATTTAACCCTTTTTACCCTTTACTACCTCTCCCTCACTTTTTCCCACTCTGGTAACCACCATATTGTGTCTATGAGTTTTTGTTTGTTTGTCTTGTTTGATCACTTGTTGCTTTTAGTTTTATATTCCACATATGAATGAAATCATATGGTTCTTCAGTGTGTGACTGAGTAGTACTTTACTGTACACATGTACCACTTCCTCTCAATCTAATCATCTATCAAAAGATATTTTGGTTGTTTCCATGTCTTAGCCACCATGAATAAAGCTGCAATGAACATAAAGGTATATATATCTTTAAGAATAAATATTTTCAAAAATTTGAAGTAGATGCTAAGAAAAGGGATTCCTAGGTCATATGGTAACTCTATTCTTTATTTTCTGAGTAAACTCCATACTGATTTCCATAGTGGCTGTAACAGTTTACATTCCCACAATCAGTGTGTGAGGGTTCGTTTTTCTCCACATTCTCTCCAATAATTGTTATATCTTTCCTTTTTTTTTTAAGTATAGCATTCAGCAGAAGTAATGCCTTCTTGAATGTGGTGGGTAGGGTAATAATATGGGTATAATAATTTGTAATTTTAATTTGAACATTTCACCAAAAATGTCATATGATATGCTGAAGTGTGCAATTGTTATGTTACAGCATTATATGCTTACAATTTTGTAATAAAAAGATTTTGTAATAAAAAATAGCATTATTTGTGCCAGACATTGTATTTTATTCCAGTTCTATTATAGTTGTCCCACTTTTCCCCCTTTTCCCTTCTACACCTATCCCTCCTCCTGCTCCCAAAGTCCTTCCCCATCCTGTTTTTTATTTCTGTGGGTTCTTCACATATGTTTCCTGACTAGTCCCTTCCCCTTTTTTCCTTTCTTAACCCCCCTGAACCTCCTTTCTAGTTATTGTAAGTCTGTCCCATGTTTCTATGCCTCTGGTTTTATTTTGCATGTTAGTTTATTTTGTTCATTAGGCTCCTCTTATGGGTGAGATCATATGACATTTGTCTTTCACCATTTGGTTTATTTCACTTGGCATAATGCTCTCTAGTTCCATCCATGCTTTTGTGAAGGTTAGGAGTTCTTTCTTTCTGCTGCATAGTATTTCATTGTGTAAATGTTCACACGTTTTTTTCACCCACTCATTTACTGATGAGCACTTACACTGTTTCTAGCACTTAGCTATTGTAAACAGTGTTGCTATGAACATTGGGGTGCACAGGTTCATTTGGATTGGTTTTTCAGGATTCTTAGGGTATATTCCCAGCAGTAGAATTACTGGGTCAAAAGGCAGTTCCATTTTTGGATTTTTGAGAAAATTACATATAATTTTCTACAGTGTTTACACCAGTCTGTATTCCCATCAAGAGTGTACAGGGTTCCCTTTTCTCCACATCCTCAAAAGCACTTGTTTGCTGATTTATTAATGATGGCCATTTTGACAGGTGTTGAGTGATATTCATTGCAGTTATTACTCGGATGGCTAATGATAATGAGAATCATTTACAGATGCCTAGGGTCATCTGTATGTCTGCCTTGGAAAAGTGTCTATTCAGGATCTTTACTAATTTTTAATTAGATTATTTGGCTTTCTAGTATGCTGAGTCATATGAGTTTTTTCTATATTTTAAAAGCCAAATCCATATCCTGGGTATCATTGCAAATATATTCTCCCATATAGTCAGTCCCCTTTTTATTTTGATAATGGTTTCTTTATCTGTGCAGAAGCTTTTTAATTTAATGTAGTGCTGTTTTAAAATTTTTTCTTTATTCCTCTTGCTCTAGATTTATCTGAAAAATACTGCCACATAGGATATCTGAAATTTAACTGTCTATGTTTTCCTTTAGGACTTTCTGGTGTATAGTGTAAGTTGCTGGTCTAATTTCTTTCTTTTTTTTTTTTGAATGTACAGTCCAGTTTTTCCAACACCATTTACTGAACAGGATACTTCTACCCCATTGTATGCTGCTACCCCCTTTGTCAAATATTAATTGACCATAGAGGCATGGGTTTATTTATGGGCTCTCCATTCTGTTCTACTGATCTATGGGTCTGTTCTTAAGCCAGTACCAGAGTGTTTTGATTACAGTGGTCTTGTAGTACAGCTAGATATCAAGTACTGTGATCCTTCCTACTCTGTTCTTCTTTCTCAAGATTGCTGCAGCTATTTGGGGTTTTTTTGATTCCACGTAAATTTTTGAAATGTTGGTTCTACATCTGTGAAATATGCCATTGGTATTTTAATAGGAATTGCATTCAATGTATAGATTGCTTTGGGTAGTATGGACATTTTAATGATGTTCTTCTAATCCATGAAGATTATATATGCTTGCATTTAACTTTCTTAATTTCTTTCTTCAGCATTCTATAATATTCCAAGTATAGATCTTTTACTTCCTTGGTTAAATTTATTCCTAAGTACTTATTTTTGTTGTTATTATAGTAAATGTGATTTTTCTAGTTTCTGTTTTTGATAAATCAATGTTGGTGTACTGAAATGTTCTCCAGTGCTTAATATTGACTTTGTATCCCACTATTTTGCCTAATTCACTTACTGGAAATTGAGTAGTCTTTTGGTGGAGACTATAAGGTTTCTATATACACTATCATATAGTCTTCAAATAATGACAGTTTAACTTTTTTCCAATTTGGATACCTTTTTTTTTTCCTTTTCTGATTGTTCTGATTAGAACTTCCAGTACTATGTTGAGTAAGAGTGTTGAAAGTGAACACCCTTGTTTTGTCCCTGATCTTAAGGGGAAAGCTTTTATTTTTTTTCCTGTTGGGTATGATGTTGGCTCTAGGTTTCTCATATATGGATTTTACTCTCATATATTCCCAAATACTCTCACAAATGAGCTATGCTCCCTTTATTCCCACTTTAATGAGGTTTTTTTTTTACCATAAACGCATGCTGGGTTTTATCAAATATTCTTAGTATCTATTAACACGATCATATGAATTTTTTCTCTCATTTTGTTTATACAATATATTACTTTTATTGATTTACAAATATTATACTACCCTTTCATCTCTTGGATGAAACTCACTTGATTATAGTGTATGATCTTTTAAACATATTGATGGGTATATATTGCCAATATTATGTTGAGGGTTTTAGCATCTATGTCCATTGGAGATAATGGATTTTAGTTTTCTTTCTTTGTTGTGTCTTTACCTGGTTCTGGAATTAGGATAATACTGGCCTCATAGAAAAGTGATTAGGAATCTTCCCTCTTCTTCAAATTTTGGTATAGTGTGAGGAAAGGTATTCTTCTTTAAATGTTTGGTAAAATTTGCCTGTGAAGCCATTGGTATAGGGCTTTTGTGTTTTGGAAGGTTTTTTATTGTTATTACTGCAATTGCACTAGTTGTCATTGGTCAATTCAGGCTTTATTCTCCTTCTTGATTCAGTTTTGAAAGGTGTATGTTTCTAGAAATTTTGCCATTTTACTCAGCTTGCCCAATTTCTTGGCATGAAAAATTGTTCATAGCCATTTTTTTCAATCCTTTGCATTTCCGTGGCATCAATTGTATCTTCTCTTTCATTTCTGATTTTATTTTTTGGGTTCTTTCTTTTTTTTTCTTTATGAATCTGGTTAAAGGCTTATCAATTTTGTTTATCTTTTCAAAGAATCAGCTTCTGGATTCATTAATCTTTTGAACTGTTTTTTTGTTGTTGTTGCTTTATTTTGTTTTTAGTCTCTATGTTATTTAATCTCACTCAGATTGTAATTAATTCCCTCCTTCTACTCTCTCTGGGTTTTGTTGTTGTTGTTCTCCTTGTTCTTGTGGATGTAGGGCTAGGTTTTTTATTTGAGTTTTTTCTATGTTCTTTAGGTAGGCCTGCATTGCTATGAACTACCCTCTCAGGATTGCTTTCAGTATTTCTGTTAGGTTTTTGGTTATTGTGTGTTCATTTTTATTTGTTTCTAGATATTTTTTTATTTCTTCCTTGATATCATTGCTATTCCATTCATTATTTAATGTTATTTCTTTTCTTATTGATAATAGCCATTCTAAGGGGTATAAGATTATATCTTGTAGTATTGATTTGCATTTCTTTAATAATAAATATAAACATTTTTTTCATTTATCTATTGGCCATTTGTGTCTTTGGGGAAAGTGTCTCTCCAGATCCTCTGCCCATGTATAATAATAATTTTTTATTGTTGAATTGTGTGGGTCTTTCTAAATTTTAGATATTAGCCTTTCATCAAAGGTAATTTTTGTGAATGTCTTCCCCATTTATTTGGCTGCTGTTTTAGTTTTTTATGATTATTTTGTTGTGAAAAGGCTTTTCAGTTTTATGTAGTTTCATTCATTTTTTTTATTTCCCTTGCCTTTGGAGTCAAGTTTATAAAATCTTCTCTGAGATTGAGGTTCACAAGTTTAATGCCTATTGTCTTAGGTCTTATATTAAGTCTTTAATCCATTTTGTGTTAATTTTTTGTGTGTGGTAACTAATAGTCTAGTTTCATTCTTTTGCATGTGGCTGATATTTCCTTATTGATTTTCTTTTTGGATGATCTATCTATAGCTGTCAAGTGGGTTTTAGGTTCCCTACAATAATTGTGTTTTTGTCAATTATTTCCTTTAGTTCTGTTAGTAGCTGCTTTTCATATTTTGATGTTCCTGGGCTGGGTGCATGTATATTGAAGAGTGTTTTGTCATCTTGATGTATTGTCCCCTTTATCATTATAAAGTGCCCATCTTTGTCTAGTGTTCTGTTATTTTTTCTTGGTTTTGAAATCTATTTTTGTGAGATATGGCCACACTCACTTTTCTCTGAATGCTATCTGCTCAGAGAATTATTTTTCACCCTTTATTTTTAATAAACTTTAAGAGGTTTGTTTATTGTATAAATACTCAGACACTCAAATAAGCAGAATTCATTGTAAATTTCTCTCTCTGCTGGGCAGTATTTCTCACACTTTGTTGACAATGGTAACCATGTTGATGGAGTATCTTATTGAACAAACATTTCTTTCTTTTTATTGATTATGCCATTACATTTGCTCTATTTCCCCCTTCATTCCCCTTCACCCTGCACAGCCCTCCCCCACCATTCCCCCCCTTTAGTTCATGAACACATGTCTCAAGTTCTTTAGATTCTATATTTCCCCTACTATTCTTACCCTCCCCCTATCTATTTTCTATCTACTGTCTATGCTACTTATTTTCTGTACCTTCTCCCCCCTTCTCCTTCTCCCACTCCCCTGTTGCTACCCCTTCACATGATCTTCATTTCTATGGTTTGCTCCTGATCCAGCTGTCCTCTTAATTTGCTTTTGTTTAAGGTGTGGTTGTTAATAACTGTGAGTTTGCTATCCTTTCACTGTTCATCTTTTTTATCTTCTTTTTCTTAGGTAAGTCCCTTTAACATTTCATATAATAAGGGCTTGGTGATGATGAACTCCTTGAATTTGATCTTATCTGAGAAGCACTTTAACTATCCTTCCATTTTATTTTTTTAATATTTTATTTATTTATCTTTAGAGGGGAAGGGAAGGAGAAAGAGTGGGAGAGAAATATCAATGTATGGTTGCCTCTCATGCATCCTCTGCTGGGAACTGGCTTGCAACCCAGGCATGTGCCCTTACTGGGAATCGAACCGCGATACTCTGGTTCGCAGGCCCGCGCTCAATCCACTGAGCTATGCCAGCCAGGGCTATCCTTCCATTTTAAATGAAAGCTTTGCTCTATAGATCAATCTTGGTTGTAGGTCTTTGGATTCATGACTTGGAATACTTCTTTCCAGCCCCTTCTTGCCTGTAAGGTCTCTTTTGAGAAATCCACTGACAGTCTGATGGGAACTCCTTTGTAAGTGACTGTCCCCTTATCTCTTGCTGCTTCTAGGATTCTCTCCTTCATTTTAATCTTGGCTAATATAATGATGATGTGCCTTGTTGTGTTCCTTCTTGTGTCCACCTTCTTTGGGACTCTCTGAGCTTCCTGGATTTCCCGGAAGTCTATTTCCTTTGCCAGAGCGGGGAAGTTCTCTTTTATTATTTGTTCAAATAAGTTTTCCACTTGTCGGTCTTCCTCTTCCCCTTCTGGTACCCCTATAATTCAGATGTTGGAACATTTAAACATGTCCTAAAGGCTCCTAAGCCTCTCTTCATTTTTTTCGAATTTTGTTTCTTCATATTTTTCTGTTTGATCATTTTTTCCTTCCTTCTGGTCTGCTCCCTTGATTTGAGTGCCAGTTTCCTTTCCATTACTATTGGTTTCCTGTGCATTTCCCATCATTTCAATTAGTTTAGCCTTCATATATTCCTCTAATTTGTGAATAAAATCAACCAGTTGTGTGAGCATCCTGATCACCAGTGTTTTGAACTGTGCACCTGAAAGTTTGGCTATTTCTTCATCACTTAGATTTATTGGTTCTGGGTCTCTGAGTTATTCTTGAGCCATGTTTTGATCTGCTCGTGCCTGTTATGTATGAGGAGAGGTGCCTTAGGTGTTCACCAGGGTGGGGCCACCCAGGTCACTAGTTTGTGATGGTGTATGTGGGGGTATGGTCAGAGAGGGAGCAATGGTGGTCCTCTCTGCTCGCCCCTGCCTGTTTATCTGAGCGCAACTGTGCGAGCCCACCACCCTGCACCGGGGTCTGCGTGGTCTGTCTCATTGCACTTCTCTTCACTGGTTTATCTGCAAGCAAATGTGCAACCACGGACAGCCAGCCGCGCTGGGCCTTCCCTGGTTCAGCCCATAGCTACCCTGCACCTGGGATCCTTGCCCTAGGCTGCCTGCGCACCACCCGGGTCAGGGGATTGTTTTTGCCCGATCTGCTCCACTGCTGGCTTCACCCCTCTTACCGGTTTAGCTGAGCGGACTCCGTATTGTTCGATTTTCTGTGGTTTGTTTGCATTTATTGTTGTTAAAACTTTACTGTTTTTAGATTTGGTTGTGCGAGGAAGCAAAGTGTTTCCATCTATGCCTTCATCTTGGCGGAAGTCTCACCCTTTATTAATATATTTATTGACTATGCTATTATAGTTTTTCCAATTTTTACCCCTTTACCCCCTGCATGTGTCACCTTCATTCCCTCCAGGAATCTCCCTCTTAGATCATTTCCATGGGCCACGCACATAAGTCCCCTGGTTACTCTATTTCCTATACTGTTCTTAACTTGCCTAATTCTATTTTGTACCTACTATTTCTTATTTTTTAATCCCTGCACATTTTTCCTCCATTCTCTTCCTTCCCACTCATAACTGATAACCTTCCAATAATCTCCGTATCTATGATTCTGTTTCTGTTCTGCTTGTTTTCTTAGACTTTTAGCTTAAATTATTGATACTTGTGAATTTATTGCCATTTTAATATTCATCATTTTGATTTTCTTTTTCTTAAATAAGTCCCTTTAACATGTCATATAATGATGGCTTTATAATAATGAACTTTAGTTTTACTTAGTCTTGGGAGCATTTTACCTTTTCTTCAATTCTAAATAATAGCTTTGCTGGATAGAGTAATCTAGGTTGTAAGCCTTTACTTTTCATCGCTTTGGATACTTCTTGCCAGACCTTCTAGTCAGCAAATTGGTAGATTTTAGGGAGGACGGGATGGGGAGATCAGCCAATAGTCTTATGGGAATTCCTTTGTAGGAATTTGCTTTCCTCTTGCTGCTTTTAAGATTCTCTCTTTATCTTTAATCTTTGGCATTATAATTATGATGTATCTTGGTGTGGCCCTTTGGGTACATCTTCTTTGGGATTCTCTGGGTATCCTGGACTTAGATGTCTATTTCCTTCACCATATTAGGGAAATTTTCTGTTCCTTTTTTCAAATAAGTTCTCAATTTCTTGCTCTTCTTCTCCTTTGGGCATCTCTCTGATTCAGATGTTGGTACAATTGAAGATGTCTCAGAGGTTTCTTAGCCTATCCTTGTTTTTTAAATAATTTTCCTTCTTGCTGTTCTGATTGAATGTTTTTTCTTTCTTTCTTATGTTCCAAATCAGTCATTTGATTCTTGGTTTCATCCACTCCATCATTGGTTCCCTGTAGATTTTTCTTTATTTCACTTAATGGAAACTTTATTTCTGCCTCGGACTTTTTTATGCTGTTGAAGTATCCAATGACTTCCTGGGAACATCCTGATAAGCAGTGTTTTGAACTCTGCATCTGATAGGTTGCTTATCTTCATTTCATTCAGCTATTTTTCCTGAGTTTTGTTCTGTTCTTTCATTTGGTTCATATTTTTTTATCTCCTCATTTTTCATCCTGCCTGTATTTGTTTCTGTGTATTAAGTAAAACTTCTTTGACTCCCTGTTTTAGTAGTGTGGTCTATTATTGAAAAGCCCACCTGTAAGTCATATGGGGTGGAGCCTTTGTTAAATCACTAGAGTGGGGTAATCCATGTCACAATTCTGAACTTCTGTGTGTGGCAGGGCTAGGAGAGCAGACTATGCCACTCCCTGGCCTCTGAAATTCTACCTGGGAGGAAGCCACATCCTAGAATTTACCTTGATGCTAGCTGCCTTAGTCTCTACCTGTATGCCACTGGTGCCCTTCCACCTGTTCCCCTTGCTGAATTCCGTAGACAGTGTGTCTGCTTAACTCTCAAGTCCACTGTGGGCCCTTTAAGAGGTGTCTCCTTAGAACCCCCCAATTTCTTCCTCAGCCCCAAATTCTACCAGTTTTTACAACCAGAAAAGGTTGTAAACTTTTTGGGAACTTATGTTCTTGGGAACTTATGTTCTTGGTGCTGGAACCCTTGGCCGTGGGGTCCCTTGCTCCCAAGTTATCCCTCCTGATTTTTTATCCACCATGGATTTTAGCCACCACACTGGATGTGGGACTACCCATTCTGCATCTCCATGACTCTGCATCTTTACATCTCTTTTCCTCCTACCTGTCTGGATGAATGTTACTTCTTTAAATCCTTGGTTGTTGGACTTTCATACAGCTCAATTTTCTGATGTTTCTAGGTGATATTTGTTTTGTAGATTATTTGTAGTTTTTGCCATAGTCATGCAAGGAGGTGAGGCATATTAACCTATACCTCCATCTTAACCAAAAGTCCATTTTTCATCCTTTACCATTGAATCTATACTTGTTCTTGTAGCTGATATGTGTCTCCTAAAGGCAGCATATGGTTGAGTTTTATGTTTTGATGCAATCTGCTACCCTGTGCCTTTTTATTGATGAGTTCAGTTAATTTATATTAGGGTGAGTTTTGATGTATGAGGATTTTCTATAGATATTTTATATTTTGTTTCCTCATAGTTCTGTATCTCCATAGTATCATTTGCTTTGTGTTTCTGTGTATTGTTTTAGTTGATGATATTCTATGATTTTTTCCTCTGTTTACTCCTTTTTTATGTTATGTGTCTCAGTTCTGTATTTTTTGGTTTGTGTGCATGTGTGTGGTTGACATTAGATTTATGCAAAATAAAATTTCATATGTACAGTAATTTGTCTCTGAATACATCTTATCTCATTGTCCTTTACAAATCCAATCATTTATCCTTATGCCTTTTATGTTTTGTCACATATTATTTCTATTTGTACTGTGAGTTCATTTCTAAATTGTGGTTGCTATTGTCTTTTCCTTCTCTGTCTCTTTTCAATGTTTTTCTCTCCTTTAACTTTATGTTATGTTTAAGTGTATAATATGCTATTCTGGAAAAAGGTCTAATATCCTGTTTCTGTCTGTTAGTCAATTTACTCATAGTTTTATATCTTTTTGTTTGTTTGTTTGTTTGTTTGTTTCAGACAGAATAACTCCCTTAAGTATTTCATGTGATGAATGTCAGGGGGTCATAATCCCTCAGCTTCTGTATGTTTGGAAAAGTCTTCATTTCTCCTTCCTTTTTGAAAGACAACTTTGCTGGATATGTTATTCTTGGCTGGTAATATTCAATTTTGAATATTTAATCTCACTCTCTCCTAGTTGTAGAGTTTCTGCTAAATTACATGGTAATTTAATGGGTTTTACTTAATAGCCTGCTGTCTTCTTTTCCATGGTTGCCTTGAGAATTCTTTCTTTTTCATTAATTTGTGACAGTTGTAATATAATATGCCTTAGAGAAGGCCCTTTTGGAATGAGATAATTAGATGTATCATTTACTTCTTGGATTCAAGGATCTAACTCTCCATTCTCATCAATTGTTTGTTTACATAAGCTCTTTGTTCGTTTTCCCATCTCTTTTTCTTCTGTCACACCCATTATTTTTATCTTGCTCTTTCTGATGAAGTCAGAGAGATAGTTCTCATAGAGCTCTTTCATTTTTTCTTACTTTCGAGCCTCTCTTTTTCCAACTGCATTATTTCTAGATATCTATCTTCAATATCAGTTTTTTCTCCATCTGATCATCTTCATTTCCTAAATTTGCTAGTTCATTCTTCACTTCTTTCATTGAGTTCTTAATCTCCAGAATTTTTAATTGGTTGTTTATTACAGTTTTAATATTTTTGGTAAAGTGTTTCTTTTTTGTTCATTTTATTTCTGAGTTTGTAAAACTATCTATCTATGTTTTTTGTATCTTATCTCTTTCAGAACTGCAATCTTAAATTCTCTATCATTTAAATCACATATTTCCATGTTTTCAAAGCTTATTTTCTAGATATTTTTTTAATTTTCTTTTCGAGCTGCTTTGTTGGTTTGCTTATTCATGGTATGTGAGGGATTCCTTCTCTGCCATGCATCTATGAAATGAAATCTGTTCTTATTTATGTATTTTTTGAGTGGCACTTCTGCAATTAGTAGATTGATAAGTTTTTATTTTGTATTTCAGTATGTAGCATACTGTAGCATACTAAAGATACTCTGCATTTCCTGAGGATGTGGGTGTCTCTTTAGAAACCAAGTAGCCTCAGTCTCAGGACATTCTCCCTGTGGGGGAACATGGTGGGCCAAGACTGTGAAATTCTAGCACTACCAGCAGTGTAGTTACCAAAGATGGGGGCCATCTGAGCTTAGACAGCCTGCTTGGTGCATTTGTGGCTTTGTTTTCCACCCACTAATGGCAACTGCCAGACCTCAGCTGTCTCTGTATCTCATCTGTATCTCAACCCATTAATGGGATTAACCACAGCATGTGCCTGCCACTCAGGGAAAAATAGTAGTCATTACAGTTCTTTGGGCTACAGAAAGTGTGCTCTGTAGCCTGAAAACCACTGTTTTAGTCTGCTGGGGCCCTCTGCTAGCTCTCTGAAGGTACCCAGGACATTGGGTTTAGCTGCAGTGCATAGGACCACTCTAGGGATGCTCACTCTATCTCTTTTCTCCCCCAGACTTCAAGGAATGCAAGTTGTGACCTGATTCTTTTTCTCCTCTAAGACCCACAAAGAACTCAAAACTGCATCAGCTCAAAGCACCCTATCCATTCTTCTCCCTTCCCATCTCTACCTGCTCACACTGACTTGAACACTTTCAGATGTTTCAATGTCTGGGTATCTTAGACATGTTTGTGTGTTGAGCAGGCCATCTTTTGTTGAATTATAACTGTTCAAATTGTTGTAACTTCAAAGGGAGAGACCAAGGTAATCTCTCATGCTGCCATTCCTTTGGTATCATTCATGCTGTGTTTTACTTCTTCTCATGATAATCTGCATGAAATCCTTTCCTTACTTGTATTTTCAGGAGTCATACATGCTTATAAAAGAGATGCTTGGTAATTCAGGGGGGTGGTGAAAAAAGAACAGTTTTTTTTGTTAAGTATCTAGGGGTATTTTTGAAGAATATGCTGAAACTAGATTTTTAAATATTTTGAATTTAAATTTTGATTTATAGGTTCTGGCCATGATGGAGGTATAGGCAGAAATGTGTCACTTACTTGCATAACCAAAAGAAGGATAACAACCAATTTAAAAACAAAAAGCAACCAGAACTGCCAGAAAATCAAACTGCATTGTTTGATGCAAACAAAATCAAACTCCTTTGTTTGTCCAACAACAAAGTAGTTAAAGAGACATTCATCCAGACTGGTAAGAGGGGCAGAGGTGGAGGCAGAGAGGACATGTGACAAGGTGGCCAGTTACATGGGCGGTCCCATATTCCAGCGAGGTTAAGATGGGAGGAACAAATGAAGAGTGAGACAGACCACAGTAACCAGAGTTTCAGTGTGGGAAACTAAAGACTTAAAACTTATGGCTGCCAAAATATGCTCAGGTTGTGGTGGTGGGAGAAAGTTCCAGTCTCACAGGCAAATCAGTTGGAGAAGGCCATGGCATCTTAGAATATGACAGACCCACACATCCATGAATCAGCTCCTGAAAGGGCACAATCCTCTTATGAGAAGTGAGGGAAGTAATGAAAAGTGGGGCGAGAGCCCAGCAAGCAGCATTGTTCCCTCTCTTACCCCTCCCCCACAGACAACACCACAACTGTAGCAAAGAGGGTTGCTTCACCCTGGTGAACACCCAAGGCTCCACCCCTTACAACATAACAGGTGTGCCAAGACAAAAAAATATTGTTCAAATGAAAGAACAGATCAAAGCTCCAAGAAAAGAGCTAAGCAACAAAGCAATAGATAATCTGTCTGATGCATAGTTCAAATCACTTGTAATCAGGATGTTCACAGAATTGACTGAGCTCAATCCCAAAATAAAGGAAGAAATGAAGGCTATATAAAGTGAAATAAGGAAAATATACAGGGTAGCAACAGTGAAGGAAAGGAAACCAGAACTCAAATCAATAATTTGGAACAAAAGGAAGAAATAAACATCCAACTGGAACAGAATGAAGAAATGAGAATTCAAAAAAATGAGAGGCTGAGGAACATCTGGACAGCTTTAAATGCTCCAATATCTGAATCACGAAGGCATCAGAAGGAGGAAAGGAAGAGCAAGAAATGGAAAACTTATTTGAAAACATAATGAAGTAAAATTTCCCCAATCTGGCAAAGGAAATAGACTTCCAGGAAATCCAGGAAGCTCAGAGAGTCCCAAAGAAGTTAGACCTAAGAAGGAACACACCAAGGCACATCATAATTATGTTAGCCAAGATTAAAATGAAGGAGGGAATCCTAGAAGCAGCAAGAGATAAGGGGACAGTCACCTACAAAGGAGTTCCCATCAGACTGTCAGCTGATTTCTCAAAAGAGACCTCACAGGCAAGAAGGGGCTGGAAAAAAGTATTCAAAGTCATGAAAGGCAAGTACTTACATCCAAGATTACTCTATCCAGCAAAGCTATCAGTTAGAATGAAAGGGCAGATCAAGGTCAAGTTAAAGGAGTTCATCATCACCAAGCCCTTATAATATGAAATGTTAAAGGGACTTATCTAAGAAATAGAAGATCAAAAACTATGAACAGTAAAGTGACAAAAAGCTCTCAACTATTAACAACTGAACCTAACAAACAAACAAACAAACAAACTAAGCAAACTAGAATAGGAACAGTAACATAGAAATGGAGATCACATGTAGAGTTATCAGCAGGGAAGGGGAGGGAAATAATGGAGGGAAAAGGTATAGGAAATAAGAAGCATAATTGGTAAGCACAAAATAGGGGAAAGTTAAGAATAGTACAGGAAATGCAGAACCCAAAGAACTTAGATGTATAACCCATGGACATGAACTAAGTGGGGAGGAATGCTGGAGAATGGAGGGGGATACAGGGAGGAGGGAGATAAAGGGGAGAAAAACATTGGGACAACTGTAATAGCATAATCAATAAAATACACTCTTAAATCATTCTACAAAACAAAAATAATTACAAATTGATAATTATAAAATAGTCATGGTGATATAAAGTGAATAGGGAATAGAGTCAATAATATTGTAAGGGTTATGTGTTGGTCCCAGTGAGTACTAGAAATATCAGGGAGAAAATTCTATAAATATATGATTGTCTAACCACTGTGATGTACACCTGAAACTAATACAAAATAATAGTAAATGCAAACAATGAACATACAATTTATTTATTTTTTAAGATTTTTTAAATTTATTTATCTTTAGAGGGGAGGGAGAGAAACATCAATGTACGGTTGCCTTTCATGCATCCCCTGCAGGGAAGCAGCCTGAAATCCAGGCATGTGCCCTGGCTGGGAATCAAACCGTGATCCTCTGGTTCACAGGCCTGTGATCAATCCACTGAGCTACACCAGCCAGGGCCGAACATACAATTTAAATTAAATATGAAAAAAAAATGATTTCTAGAGAAAAATGACCTAAACAGTTGTGAAGATAAACTAAAGCTAGAAGAAAAAAAACTGGGAGTGGTGATCCTTGCAAATATTAAAAAGTATATTGGCCAAGGATGCACTGAAGAAAGCATGGACAAAAACATTACTAGGGAAGATTATGCTTTTCAGGTTAGCTTGGGGGCGAATATCTATCTTATGTCTGGTAAGCAAAAAATAAGACGTGTTATTCAGAGTTCATCACCTGTCTGGCCCATGGAGAGGGTTAGGGAGTATTTACATAAGTGCAAGAGTTGGGAAAAATTGACATGAGAAAACAATATTTTAAACAATATTTCTGACAATTATTTATAAGTTTATTTTTATATTTGCATTTTAATAAGTGCTTTCTGTAAAGTATTCAATACGTATAAATTTGCAAGGGTGTTTTTTAGTTTTACAGTGAAGCAAAAAAAAAGATAAATTAAATAAATATATTCATTTACTTCTGCTAAACTTTTCCCAAATTGTATAAAGTTGTGGTAAGCATAAAATAGAGTAATATTTAGCACAATGCAAATAGTTGGCAAAAAGATTTGTACTCAATAAAGGATAATTTTGTTTTCTTCCCCTTATCATTCATATTCAATATTTATTGAAAGAAAAATAATGTTTGACATTTAAAAGAGACATTTTTTTCTAAAGTTTTTTTTATATTATGAAGGCAAAATTAAAAATACCAACAGAAATTTCCTATTACACATCTACAAGAAGGACAAGAAAATGAGCCTGCAATTAGAGAAAACTGCATCCTGAAAAAAAACTGTATTATTAAAATTCAAGATCAGGTACATAAGTGAGGGCATAAACACAAAGATACAACTTTTTAAAAAGTTTTTGACCATAACTAACCATTGGAGAAAATTTAATGAAATACTAGAAGGGGAAAACAATTCAAGAAATGGGCCAATTTGAAAACCTAAAAGTACTGCTTTCAATGGCACATTTAGTGAACAAAAGACAAAAGAGAGAAAAGAAAAATCACTTCAAGACAAAATGGCCACTGTCCATTGATTGAGAGTTCACACTTTAAATCACTTTGACAGTAGAAAAGGAAAAGGAATGTAGTTTTCTCAGAAAGTAGTTTTCAAAATTAAAAAAATGATAATATGAAGAGAAAACACTATAGGTGACCCAGAAATGACTAAGAGATTTAGTTGCAGAAAATGTGAGCAAAATAGGGCTAAGTCCAGACAAGAACATTTATAAATTTGATGCAGAATAGATAAAGGGAACAGCTCACTAACTTGGCATTTTCTGGCTTCTTTGGAAACTCTATCTCCCTCTAGCAATATTCTACCTTTCCACTCAGTTGAAGCCTAATCTTATTTTTCTTTCTAGCATGATCTTGGGTTATGACAATTTCCATCTTTTCTTAGCAGAAGCATTTATTAGATATATTGCTTATGACAAATTCTCTCAAAACTTAGACAGTAAAACTGTGGCAACACCAAAACACACTTTGAGCCATTCTTTATTTCTCATTTTATAAATACTTAACATGTAAATATTATCTACCAATTTTGTAAAATGTATTAAATGTGAATCAATAAAATGAAATAGTATTTGCTTTTCATCTCACAGAGCTGTGATCAAACAGAGTTGGCATTCATGTTCTGGCTTGGGAGACATTTTTTCTTTATTTCACTTTGAATTTTTCAGTGGTCCTGCCACTAGGGTTTATTCCAAAGACACAGAGAAACCTGAAGAAATTAGGGAATTATTTGAGCAGATACCCAATTTTTGTCTGAATTATATGGGTCAGTAAGCATGATATATGATTGGGTTCTCAGATTTGGAGTTAAACATATCTGGACATAAATTTAATTTATGCCACTTAACCTCAGATATGTTTCAGTTTCCTTTATAAGTAGGGATAATAATAAATTTGTTTAACATTAACAATTCCTATGAAGACTAAATGAGATGATGCATGTAAAGTTCTCAGCAGAGTAGAAGAAACAGTCATCTGTCATCAAGTTCTAGGCCATGTAATAGTCGTAGTTGTAACAATATGTGTGGTATTAGTAGTAATAGAAATAGCAGTAGGAGTACTAGTCAGAGAAGTAGTAGCAGTAATGCATTTAACATAAATTATAAAAAAATGTTTATTTTACTTTTATGGTTGAACCTGGGGCTGAGTCAAATAATTGGTGAGAATCTTTATGAGAGGGGACCCAAAAAAGACCAGAATTATATTCTCAAGAACAGGCCCTTGTAGTACAGGCTTCCTCTGCTAGGTGAGTGTTCCCAGAACCAATCTGTATCAGTGTACCAGCAGGCATTGTTGTGAGAGGCTGCATTTGGTTTTAGTGAATCTTTTCTGAAGACTCTTTCAATGTATTTGCTTACTTCGTGATGGGTGATTTACAAGCGTATCTTCCCACATGGTGTTTAGTGTTCAGCTGTTTGACAAAAAATGGCATGACCTCTATACCTTACCTTCCCTAATCACTGTATCTCACCCTGAGTGATTGTTTTTTGTTTCCCCAGATGAAAAAAGTCCTCAAAAGGAAATGGCTTGCTGATGTGGAAGAGATAAAACAAAAAACTAAAAGGCATCAAAATGGATGAGTTCAAAAACTGTTTTGAGTGGGAAAATGTATCAAAATTTGTATCAAATGGGGAGTATTTTGAAAGTGACTGAAGTTCAAACATGTAAGAATAAATACAGAATTTTTAACAAATAAATTCCACTTTGGGTCTCCTTTCACTGTGTGAAGTGAGGAAAGTATATCGTAATAAAAATAGCCTCAATTTATAATGATTTTAACCTATGACTGATACAGTATATACACTCTCATATTTTTAAAAACAATCCCCAATGATAAAATATTAGTGAAGTTCTAGTTCCTAGTGGCTAATATTTATTTTCGTGACTGGTTTCATTTTAAAAGAGGGATTGTTCAATTTACATTGGAAGCCATGGGATCACCAGGGATGGAAGTGACCTCTGCATGTCTCTTGATTCCATGTCTATATGTCTAGGCTCTGTTCTTTGCTATTGTAGAAGTGCTTTTCTTCACCAGAGGCTTGTCTGCAGTCATCTCTGGCTCAATGCCTTGCAGATCCCTGACCAAGGGGAAAAGGGCCTAGTCTCCCTCCTCTCTGGTTTCTATATAAGAACAGAGGAAATCTGCTTGGCTCTACTTTAATTATATTCTCATCCCTTGGTATAATCACTTCTGGAGGTTAGAAGTAAGGCTGAAATTAGGGCTGAAAGTTAATTAGCCTGGTTCAAATGACATGACCACCCTTTTTCTAGGATGATGAGATCTGTAAAGCGAAGAATGCAAGAAGGACTGCTAGACCCAAAGGATAGCAACCATAGCAAGTAGTCAGAACTTCTTCCTGATAGGTGGGAGTTTAGGGTTCTGACACAGCAAGTAATTTGAAACCCAGAGAGTTATAATGAGAATTCAAATATTTTTCTCTTTCACTGCATAGCAGAGTCTGCCTACTGTACCACCAGTGCTGTTTCATAGACAGTATCTCTATAATGAATTTGAGTTGTAGGTGTTGAATAGTTCAGGGAATCCATACTGGGTCCTGAAATGTAAGCACCAAGTAATCCCAAGTCTCTTGATAATTAGAGAACTTTTATTTAGTGCTATAAAATCTTTACTAAAGCTTTGTAAAACCCACACTGAACTGATGGGTTTTCTTAACTACCTCAGACTGTATTTGATCAGCAAACACCTCAATTTCTGTTTGCCATTTAGTCTATCAGTTTTCATTAGTGACAGCATGCTTAGCAGACCCTCTTATTAGTAAGAGCCTCCCCCAAAATCTGGAGGAGGTTTACACTTTCCCCTTATTTTTTAGATCTAATTGAGCTCCTCGCAAGATATCTGTACATATACAGGGTAGGTAGAAGATAGGTTTACAATTATTCATATGGAAAACAGTGTAACAATTAATAAGTAATAATACAAGAATAAAAGGTGTTTCATATACAACTGTAAACCTACTTTTGCCCCACCCTGTATATAATATAGCTCAGTCATGATTATCTGCTACATGTAATTTTTAAACTATTTTGACTATCCAAGTGCCTGCATTTTTTTTAGTTCTATAATTTACAGGATTGTAGAACTAAAGTTTATAACACTGAAAAATCTGTAAATATATTTTGTACCTTCTTTACCTTTATTTTATGGACCCACAAAATCATCAATTTAATTAGTTTTCTTCCCCAAATTTAACCCGGTTATTTTATTTTTATATGAACTTCCTGAAACATGTTTTTCCCATGTGCCTATTGAGATATTATGACAAAGCAACATAGTAAGACACAGTGCATTATATTTTGTGGCATCTGTAATACAAATAAAATGTGCCTTAATGTAGTTTGCTGTTTGAAATATCAGAGGTTACAATTTATAAAGCTATTTATAAGGTAAGACTGAGTGCTACTGTAATTACCTGACTTGTTCTCTGGTGTCTACCATAATATTCTTTATCGTCACTACTGTGTAAATTGGTAAACAGTGATATTTTTGTTTTGTGAATCTGAATTAAATTGTATAGACTATTATGATCATCATCCTTTGATTTAATTTTAAGCCTGCCTTAAAATATATTTACATTTTTCTTAGTAGAATCGAAGTTCAAATTTTGCATCATAAAAAAGTTCATTTTTTTTGCTTCATAAATTACTTTATTATCGTTCAATTACAGTTGTCCAATTTTTTAAAGGAATTCAAATTTAATGTTATCATAATCCTAAATAGATGAAGCACTGGTGAAGAAAACTGCAGAACAAATATGAAATTTAATAATGGCTTTCCAACAGCCTGCCTTTCAAATTGTTAGGAATTCATTAAACAATGGATGAGCAGCACTGACAATTAAATTACTTTCATATGAGTTATCTAACCATATTATGAATACTGCATACTACATAGCTCACATTCCTGAAGGGATGTAGGCAACAAACTGGATTTCAGATAATTAATATGAGGTTTGAATTCAGTCTCAAAAACATCCCACTTTGTTTTAGAGAAAAATAATTGGGATATAACTGCATAAAAAGAGTTAACATTGAAAAAGTTAAAAGAAAAATAGAGCTGTAGCTGTATTAGAAGTGCATCACCCTATAAACAGTTGAGGGGCAAAAGTAGTCATAGTGACTAACCTTACAGAGTTATAAATATCCCAAATAAAGCAAGCATGTAAAAGCTTACATTTTATATGGTAGCTACTCTTCTTTTTCCTACAGGTGGTTAAGCAGTTTGCTAAAGGTCATGCTGTTAAATGTGCCACAGCTGGTATTGAAACATGGAGTTTGAATTGACAACCACTGCTTATAAGACACATAGAGAAGCACCATCCCCATTTTTACCACTGGACAACTTTTTCATTTTCATTTTTAGTGTCTGTATTTCTACTCAAAGGTGATGAAAACATTCTATTCAGAATACTTGTAAAAAAACAAACAAAAACTTAGAACAGGTGCTTCATGTTGAGCTATTTTATTCATACATCGGATGGAGCCCACAGGAAGTTGGGAAAATGAAAGAAATAGTGCAGAAGGCAAGTCTGCACACAGAGAAATTAATGGTGAACAAAGTTGGTGCCTGCCTTTCCTACAGTGTGCTTCAGGTAACTGTTTTCCAAAATAAACCTTTAAATTTCAAAATAGTTTAGATTTACGTGAAAGTTGTGGGAGTGCAGAGAATTTCTACATGCCCCACATTCAGTTTCTCATAATCTCTTACATTAGTAGGATACATTTGTCACTATCAATGAATGAACTAATATAAATGAACATTAATTAGTTAGTCCGCCAGTGAGATGTCTTGGAATTTTCACATCACTGCTATCAAGTTTGCTGGAGGTGGTGATGACAAATTTCTGGTGTGTTCTAGCAGAGGAGCTCAGTTGAGGGCCAGAGGTTCAGTCACAGGCAGCAAACCCCTGCTCAGCTGCTTCAGGAAAGCCACCATCCTACCTCTGTGGCCCCAGCGATGATGCTCAGAATGGTCCTGGGAGTGATGCTGGCCTGCAGTTTTCTCACATGCTGACTGATGGGTTTCTTGCCATGCCCAACAGTTTTTGAGGCGCATCTTCAGTAGGATAGCATCTAAGCATTTTTCGAAGTATAACCACTCAGATACCACCATTCTCGTCATCACCAACTGGTTTGGGGACAGTAGCAAGAACTTTCCCCTTTTTTTTTTTTCTTTTCGATCCTGGATTTAGCTGCTGAATACTCCCCTTGTACATGGCCTTTTGAGAATACATAACTAACTGGGAATGACTGCCAATTCCTCTCACTAGGACGAGGCTTCAGCTGCCATGGGACTGCCCCTTCTGAGACCTCCTGGCCTGGAGGTTATGCTTCTTCAGTTGCCACCAGCATCAGCATTCTTGACTTTAGGTTTCTTCTCCTTAGCATTTGGTTTTCAGTTTTTCCACCCATCATCTTGCAAGATGTGAAAGAGAACTACTATTTATTCTTGAGAGTTTAATATCTTAATAGTAGAAACTAATATCTATGTAAATCTTTTAAATTTTGTAAAAGAAACTATCAATATCTAGTCATTTATTTGATTATAGATGGTCATTTTATTAGGTTTTGTTTTAATATTCAATGATACACATGAAGCACATACAAGAAATCCTAATCTTACCATTAAATTACATTTTCTACAGATTGGGTTAAAATTATTTATTTCCCCATTTTTAGCCCAATTCAGCTATCACTTAGAGAGTAATTATTGTATTCCTGATACTGAATTAAGATCCCAGGTTACCTATATACATATAAAATGCTGGGTCTACCTCTAAGAAGTAGACAGCAAATTAAAACCACAATGAGATACCACTTTACACCCGTAAGAATGTCCATCATAAAAAAGGCAACAAACAACAAGTGCTGGAGAGGTTGTGGGGAAAAGAGGACCCTAGTGCACTGTTGGTGGGATTGCAGTCTGGTATAATCATTATGGAAAAAAGTATGGAATTTTCTAAAAAAAACACTAAAAATGGACCTGCCTTTTGATCCAGCAATTCCACTGTTAGGATTATATCCTGAGAACCCTAAAACACCAATTCAAAAGAACCTATGCACCCCAATGTTCATAGCAGCACAATTTACAATAGCCAAGAGCTAGAAGCAACCTAGGTGCCCATCAGTAAATGAATGGATCCAAAAACTATGGTACATTTTCACAATGGAATTCTATGCAACATAAAGAAAGAAGGAGCTCCTACCCTTTGCAACAGCATGGATGGAACTGGAAAGCATTATGCTAAGTGAAATAAGCCAGGTGTTGGAAGACAAATACTATATGATCTCACTTTTAACAGGTTGTTGTTTTAACAGGTTGTTGTTTTAAGCTAAACAACAAAACAAACAAGCAAGCAAAATATAGCCAAAGACACTGAAATAGAGAACAGGTGGACAGGGACCAGAGGGGAGGAAATTTCAGGGGAAAAGGAAAAGGATTTACAGGAACTAGTATAAAGGACACATGGACAACAATTAAGAGGAATGGAAATGGGAGTGAGGTGGGGAGAACTGGGAGGGGTGGGCTGGGATGGGAGTAAAAGACAGAAAACTTGTACTTGAACAACAATTAAATAAAAAAAAGAAGTAGACAGCAAATATCTTACATATATGATAAAGTTATTATTAGTGTAGCCTCTTAATTAATGTCCACATTTTTATTTAAAGCTATGTTAACTTTCTAATATAGAAAAATTAGTCATGAAATTTACAAGATTAACATATTTCAACAGTTTTCTTCTATATATAGTAATATTATAACTCCTTAGCTATAATGTGTACATTTCATTAGTAACCATGAGTCTATTTCAGACATATCTGCCTCTCTAAACTCCTCCTTTATTTCCCACATCTAACCATTTGTGCTTTTTCTATATTTCTTCATAATATTTACTCAAATTGAAAATATTATGGGCCATTAAAATTATAGGAAGTATATCTAGGATAAAGAATTGTCAAGTGAAAAAAAAATCAAGTATTCCTCTAGAGAACTATAACTGCAAACATAAAATCCTTGTAATTTTTTAAATTGAGTTATTCTAACCTTTTCTGAGTTAAGAATGGATTATAGATTATAATCCATAGATTACAAAGGTTATAGATTATCTTAATCTTCACATAGATTATATTATGTTCTGAAGTTCAATTACTTTAAAACATAGCAATTAGTGGGCTTCTTGGTTGGTGAAATCAAAGCAAAATGATTTGGACAGGATCTACAGGACACGCCTAAAATTTATCTTTTAGTCCTGAAAATGACTATTTGATCAGGCTAGTTGAATTTTGTAGGGAGTATAAAGCCATGGAACATTTTCTCTTCTTAGCCAAATTAAACATAAATGACTATGTTATTTTTAAAAACATGATAAAAATATAAATATGCAACAAATTTTTAGAAATAAGAAAAATAATGTAGTCCTTTAAATAAAAACCAAATAAATGTGATAAACATCATATAAATAGCATTATTTTAGAAACAATTGAATACAGATTTAGTTTGAAGAAACTGCAAAGAATGCCAAATAAAGGGTATCGAAAATACAAATGAGAGGTCTAGAGGTATAAAAGAAAAATTGAAATAAGTTATGTCTAATATTTGTGCAATGAAAGATGAGAAAAATAGGGGTCTCTTTCCAAGCTCTTTATTTTGTTCTGTTTACTGATTTACTTTTCTGGAAATGCACACCACGTAGACCATCTTTTAATAAACATGGAGGTAAGACAAAATCAAAAGATAACTGACCAAAAAACTTCTAGAGTTGCAAAAAGCATAAATCTCCAAAATCAGGACACAAAGTGAACACTATGAAGGCCAAATAACAATGTTTATAAAGATAAGTTTCTGAAAACAATCAAAAGAAAAAAAACTAACATACAATAATCAATACACATTTACCTATTCACATCAATGAGACAATCCAGGTGATGGCATAATAAAAGACCAAGCAATCAGCTATATCTTTTAAAACATTTAATAGTATAGATTAAATATAGATATTTTAAGATGAGGATTAAAAATTTATCTTCAGCAGACTCTCAGTGTAGGAGATAAAATAATATATGTTTCTGAAGGAAAAATACAGAGTGGGTCAAAGGTAGGTTTACAGTTGTGAGTACATGAAAGAGTTTATTTTTGTATTATTATTTATAAATTATAGGACTAAGTTTCATAGTAACAACTATAAACCTACTTTTGCCCCACCCTGCATTAAGCCTTGATGAACAGAGAGGGATTTAAGAGGTATTGGCCTAGAGACTTGGGTGAATTTAAATTAGCATTGGTTAGAAATACAATATTAATTATGATGGCAAATGTTTGCTGTGTAAGACAAGTTAGAAATACATTATTGAGTTAAATAACATTTGAAGGAGATTGTATTTCAGCATCCTTATTTTATTGATTGATTTTGACTGTGTAAAATTAAGTAATTATAATAAAATTTTAAGTGTAACCTCAAATAGAGCAGAATTAAAATGTATAGCTTTCAAGTCAGATGAAGAAGCAATGAAATATTTTAGAAACATTATTAAAATGGTGTTTTTTATAGTAACTCAACTTTTTAAATGCAGAGAAACTAACAGATTGCACAGGAACAGAGAACACATACTGAGGAGGATTTGACCCTGGGATACTATTGGACATGTAGAAAGAGTCATGAGCCAACGAATACGAGTGGCTTTTAGAAACTCCAAATGGCAAGCTAATGGCCTTTGGAAAGAAATGTGACCCTCCCCAGACCTATATTTTAGCCCACTGTGACCTGTCTGCTACTTCTGGCCTTCAGGACTAAGCCACTGAATTTGTGGTAATTTGTTATACCATCACAAAAACAAATACAGCGATGATAAATATAAAATAATTATTCAGTAGTTGAGCAAATATTCACCACCATGACCAACAAAACATGAAGTATACACAGTTAGAAAATAAAATTTTACTGAGCATAATACCTTCTAGTTCTATTTATGTTGTCACAAATGGTAAGACTTCAGGGTCTTTTTGGTTGAGTAATATTCCACTGTATGTAGTATCACTTTTTCTTTATCTATCTGTCTGTCAATAGACTTGCTTGTTAGATTGCTTTTATATCTTGACTCTTATAAATAATGCTGCAATGAACATAAGGCTGCATATATCTTTCTGGATTAGTGTTTTGAATTTCTAAAGATAAATACCCAGAAGTAAAATTTCTGGGTTATGTGGAAGTTCTATTTTTAATTGTTTGAAAAACTTCCATACTGTTCTCCATAGTGGCTGCACCAATCTGCATTTCCACTAACAGTGCTCAATGGTTCCCTTTTCTTCATGTTCACACCAACACATGTTGTTTGTTCATTTATGGACAACAGCCATTTGGACAGGAGTGAGATAATCTATCATTACAGGGTTTGTGATGTTAAACATTCTTTCATTTTTCTATTAGCCATATGAATTTCCTCTTTGGGGAAATGTTTATTCATGTATTCTGCCCATTGTTTTTTTAAAATATATTTTATTGATTATAATATTACAGTTGTCCCATTTCCTCCCTTTATTCCCCTCTGCCTTGCACACCTCCTCCCACCCACATTCCCTCCCTTAGTTCATGTCCATGGGTCATATATATAAGTTCCTTGGCTTCTACATTTCCTATATTATTCTTAACTTCCCCTTGTCTATTTTGTGCCTACCTATTATGATTCTTATACCCTGTACCTTTCCCCCCACACTCTCTTCTCCACTTTCCCAATGATAACCCTCCATAAGATCTCCATTTCTGTGAATCTGTTCCTGTTTTACTTGTTTGCTTAGTTTTTTTTTTAGGTTCTGTGAGTTTGTTTCTGGTTGTGTGAGGAGGCACAGTGTATCTACCTATGCCTCCATCTTGGCTGGAAGTTACCCCATTGTTTAATCAAATTGGTCTGTGTGTGTGCATTAAATAGTACATGTTTTGGATATTAACTCCATATTGCAGGGCTGTTGAACTCATTTTTACCAGGGGCCACTTCAGCCGTGTGGTTGCCTTCAAAGGGTAGAATGTAATTTTAGAATATAAAGGGTAGAATATAAATGTAACTACTCCTTAACAGTTAAGTGAGAGCTCTGTGTTGCCACAGGGTAGAAACAAGGTGTGAGGCCACATAAAACAAGGTGGAGGGCTGGATTTGGCCTAGAAGCCTTGTTTTTGCCACCTGTGCCATATTGGATGTATCATTGGTAAATAATCTTTTCCCATTGGTAGGGTGTATTTTCATTTGTTCATGGCTTCTTCACTGTGCCAAAAATGTTTAGTTTGGTATAGGCCCATTTGTTTATTTTTCTTTTGTTTCTCTTGCTGAGAAGTCATAGCCCCCCAAAATATTACTGAGAGCAGTTTAAAGGAGTTTTCTTCTGGGAGTTTTATGATTTCAGGTTTTATATTGAATATTTTAATTCATAATGAGTTTATTTTTATATATGGTATAGGATGTTGGGCAGAAAAAGACCAATACCTATTATTTTACTTACATGTGTAATCTAAAAAATAAAACAAATGAAAAACAAAACAGAAATAAACTAATAGATGCAGAGAAGTAATTAGTGCTCACCAGTAGAAAGTCGTGGGATGATGAGTGATAAAGGTAAAAGGGATTAAGAAGTAGAAATCCCCCATTGTAGTACTAGTCATAAGGATGTTAATTACAGAATAGAGAATGCCACCAGTAATATTATAATACTAGACTCATCAGAATGATCATTCATGAGGTATGTAAACATCACTACATTGTACAGCTGAAACTAATATAATATTGTATATCAACTTCAATTAAACAATAGATTAAAAAAGAAAATGTAATTTTAAAAGAAACAATTATTTACAACACTTCCAAAAATAGAAAGTAGAAAAGAATAAGCTTGACTAGACATGTAGAAGTCCTTGGAAAAACATTGCTTTGGGTATTGCAAATTCTTTTTGAAGAAAACTTAAAACATCTAATCAATATGCCCACATGTGACAGCACATTTTCCAAGTGCCTAAATGGTGACCTGAAGCCAAAATTAACTGTGTGAAGGGAAGAAGTTAGACAGAACTGTACCAGAAAAGGAAAAGTGTTCCTTTTGGACAGGCTAGGAAGACAAAAAAGAACAATTTGTTTCAGGAACTTAAAAAAGCCTGTGTCTTGGTGCTACAGAGCAAAGTGGAGAACTTTGAGCTATAGCTTGTAGAGAAAGCTGAAGCCAGAATTTATGGATATTTTATTAGTCTGTAAATCAACTTCTGGATATTAGACCATATCTTTAATGCAATGGGAAGACCTATGAGTGACCTGAAAAAGTTTGCATTTTAAAACTATCTAGAAGGCTGTTCTGTTCACTGAAAGTGGCATAAAGAATGAAAGCGGCAGACTCCCTTCGTTCATTCATTCAGGCAGGCAGCCAGTCAGTCCAGTCTAAATGAGAGTCTCAGCCTTCAAAAAAGCATTTGTTTTACTGTACAGAGAGACAGACACTAGACAAGCAAGCATAATAATATATAAAGCTTTGCAAATGGCAGTGGATGCTTTGGAGGCAGGAGGGGGTTAAAAAATCATAGGGGGGAAGATGATTAAGAATGGTCCTATTGATGAAGTGGCATTTCCATAAAGACTGTTAGAAGAGGAAATGGACAAAGACCAGGGGAGTGATAAATTTTATTTAAAATAATTTTTAAGTGGAAAAATACTGGAATATACTGTACTTTAAAGTGCTCAGTACCTAGGGGTAGCAATAAGTAGTGATTGTTGTAGTCAGTTCTTTTTGGAATCCTCTGCATTTTTTTTATTTCTGATCCTTAAATAAAGTTATTCTTGCAGAACACTCTTCATCTTTATTCCATGCCTTCTTTCCAGCCTAAGTCATCAAAACTTCAGTTCTTATTTTGGGAATCATTTTCTCCAGAAAATCTTCTTGACTTTTAGTTTATGACATTTGCTTGGTCTATGTACTTGCCTAAGAACTTGAGCTTCTCTTTCATTGTCCTCATCAAAGTCACTGCTCTATAGTGGCTGTGATGCGAAGGACACTGTACTAGACTTCCTGCACTCCCAGACGCAGCCTATAGACACAAAATGACTGTAGAGGTTTGTGAATTGAAAGAAAAACCTTTCCCTTATTCACAGCATTAAAAAATGTTTGTTTGAGTAATATATTGCTTAGGTACCTGTCCTGCTCCTATGAATTAATCTGTTCAACATTCATTCAACAGTTACTTATTTTTTATTTTTTAAAGATTTTATTTATTTCTAGTTAGAGTGGAAAGGAGGGGTAAAGAGGGGGAGAGAAACATCAATGTGTTTGTCTCTTGTGTGCCCCATGCTGGGGACCTGGTCTGCAATCCAGGTATGTGACTCAACTGGGAATCAAAAGGAAAACCCTTGGCTTCACAGTCTGTCACTCAGTCCACTGAGCCACAGTGGATCAACAGTTACTTATTGATCACCTGTAATGTATCAGGCACCATGACCAGTGTTGGGTTTTCAGTGGTGAATAAGATAAATATGGTTCCCTTTCTCATAAATCCTCTTAGAAGTTAATAAGAAAGGGTACATATCCTTAACAACTACCGACATGCTCAAATTTGGAGAGGAAAGCAATTAAATTAGGTCATGTGTTTTGATTCAAAACCAATGTTACTGGTTACTTCCTTGACTAGCAATGTGGCTGGAGGGACATAGGTGATTGAGACTCAGTTCTTACTATAAAGGAATCATCATCTATCTGCAGGTATTGATGACAGAGCTCAAGTGAATGAACTGTAGTGTGATTGTGTGACTTGCATTTGTGGGGTCACTGAGAACTGACCAGTGCGAAGTCTCTGAAGCTGTGGAAGAATTCACAAGGAGTTACGTGTTATCTGGCTCTTGAGTACAGAACTGATTTCCTGTATGAGACCTCTCCATGACATTCTCAGTGAAAAGTAGAATGAATCAAGACACCATCAGTGACTTTTCAGAATTATTAAGCAGCCTTAATTTCCATTAAATATTTAAGAAATAACATCATGTTTTCTAAAATGTGTCAATGCTTAGTATGTAGTGGCAGTTGCTATGGAAAATGTGACTCTCTTATAATTGGGATTGCAGATGAAGCTTTTTCTCATTTTCAGTCTTTTACAAAGGGGCATAAGAGTTACAGTGGTCAATATACAGCTCATGAAAATAATTGCCTGTTCTATAAATTAGTAAAGTACATGTAATTTTTTAAAATTCCTTAAAAATAACTACTCTATTATATTCTTCCATTAATTTTTGTGAATTACTTTAACCCAAAGCCAATGTACAAACTCATCTCTCCTTCTCTATGGATTTAGCATCAGTTATAATTGTTTTTTAATTCCATTTCATTTAGAAAATTTAACTCTATAGAAATTTGCTTCCATTATAACACTACTTCCTCAGTTAAAAGAGGCCATTAAACTTATTTAAATCCCTGGTCCAGAGTATATATTGCATGCAAAAATGTGTTTATATATGCAATCTACATTTTTCTTGAGTTCATGATCTTTTATTACACAATTAAAGGGGGGCCAAGACCTGATTAAGGCTCAAAAGCACTTGACATTCTTTCTGCATTTTCCAGTTTTGGCAACCTTGAAAAGATTCCAGTAGAATGTTTGCATGAAAGCAATAAAAGTTACTTTAAAATATTCTCATATCAAGGAAAATTTATTATTTCTCATGATATTCACTACAGGACTCATTCATAGTGCCTGTCCTTATCCATGCTTCATGGATTACCCCAGATTGCCAACTGCCAATATCTGAGGTGAAATCCTGTTTGTTGTAGTATGTCTGGTATTTTATACAATTTACTTCACATAGTTGGGCCCTCAGAGATGTGAAAAATTTGAATGAATAAATTATATGAGTTTCTTTTTCCATTCAGTATTTCTTGTTGAGTAAGTGTAGGGTGCAATGTAAGTCCTAATCATGCTGCTTTGACATAATTTTTTTGTGGTTACTGTCATTCTGTAACATAAGCTATTTAGGCCACAGTCCCTGGTACATAGTAATGTTTGATGAATATAAATGCACAATAAACATGTATCCATTAAGACAAACAAATCCATATCTGTAACTGCTTTTGCTTACTTAAAACAAGCAAAATGCTGAACATACTTCACCTTCAGGCATTCTATTATTTGTAATTCTATTTTTATTCTTCAAACCTCATTTTGTAGTCCTTTAATATTATAAAGTTGCCAGTGAATTGTCTGAGCTGAAATGCCACATGAGGATAGGACTTCATTTTAACAAAATCAGCAGCAGTGAGTCTCAATGCATTTCCATAATAATTGAGGGCCTCTTTGAAGCATGATAAATAATCCTTGTCTCTGATCATTGTACTACCTGAACAGTGATATGTCATTCATGTCTTCCCATTGTATTTTTGGAACTTCTCAGGGGTAGGGTAGCAAATGTAGAGTAAATACATCACTCAATTAAACTTATATTCCAGAAAAATGCAATGTGTTAGGGGGAAAAGTATCAAACTTAAATGCTGATGAAAATACTAAAGTAAAAGGGACACTTTTGACCACCCTCAGCTCTATCCCTCATTTTATGACTCAGAAACAAAGATTGAGATATGCTGACTATTTTCTTCAAGGTAATAACCAAATACTATTCGATCTAGAATTAGAGCATATGATGATCCCTCATATAGTTATTCCTCAAAATGTACTGAATAATTACAATGTTGCAGGCACTGTACTAGGTATATATTGCTTAGAAGACAGATTCGTGCTCTGAAGCTCTTCGGGACCCATAGAAGTGACTGACAGTTTAACAACAGTTACAATGCTGCATAAACAGGACTATGGAAGGTGCCAATTTAAGTCATTCTCTTGAGATTGAGAAAAAATTTATATAGGAGAGATAGATTGAGAGATAAATAAATGTAATAAATGTAAAGGGAAACAACAGGAAAAGACTGAAAGAGCAGTGCTCTGTGAGGGAAGTTGTAATTCAACTAATGAGCATGTACTGGAAAACAAAGGAAGTTTAAGCAGGAAGTAATACCATAATGCAGTAATACATTTTCTGTTTAGAAAAATAAAATATTTCTAGTTGCAGTATGGGTGTTAAGTTGAAGCAGAAAGAGACAAAAAGCAGAACAATCATTAAGATGTTTTTGTAGATATTTAGACAAAAAATAATGAGGACTTAGAAATATAACAGTGATCATTGACATAGTAGATATTTAGGAATATGAATAAAAATACAGAAAAATAGGCAAAATTTGCTTGGGAAACTGAGTAAAGGGTGAGGCTGTTCCAGGAAGCATTCCAGTCTTGTGCTAATTTGATTATAACAGCAATTCACTCACTGGGGCATGCACGCCCTTGCAATAATGGCAGGGCCAAGGAGAACATTTAGGGTGAAAAATGATGCTTCTGTCTAAGCCACTGTTTTCTGTTCAGAAATGAATAATTTAAAGCATTATTTTCATGCCAACATAAACACAACTATGTATGAAATAGTGTGCCTTTATTTGAAGAAAAGAAGCTTCAAAGAATTTTGTAATTTTGTTACCTTAGACAGTCAGTGGAGCACTGGGGAGTCTCCCCCTTTGGCCAAGATGGTGGCAGAGGAGGTTCTTACTCTCAAGTGCACCAAAAGCTGGAAAAATTAATGGACAGGGCCTCAAGCATGCAGAAAGCTAAAAAGGTAATTGGATAGGAATAGTCCCTCCTCTCCCTATTCTTGTAAGACCCTTGGGCCTGAGCTGGAAGATTGAGATGGTCATTGAGACGGGAGTCCACCATTCTCCTAGGTTGTATGGTAACTGAATAAAACCTCTTTCGTTTTGCACCGGCACCTGCCTCACGAGTTTGGCTTCTGTGGTGACAGGGAGCCAAACCTCCATTTTGTTTGGTTACAATGTAAAGTTTGTGACAAAGCAACAATTCAACTCATGTCTTGAAAGAGGCACATTGGTGTGTCACAAGAATTTTTAAAACATGCAATACCCTACTATTTAGTCAGGGGCACTGACCTCATTTCCCTTAGATTATCAAATAAAAAAATGACAACAGCCAACACAACAATAACTGCTCAGTGTGAATGAATACAAATTATACCTATATTTTTGTCAGATCAGCAAAAAGTATATTTTTGGTGTGCTGCAGAATTATAGTAATTAGTTTATGCACACCATAAAATAACAAAGTTGAAAACTGCTGATTTAAAGCAGTAGATCCTCCACAGATTTAGAGTATTGAAACTTCTCTGCCACTTGTGTTCTTTTATAAAAGATCTGAGTAAAGCTTAAAACAAGGTAATTCATCACGATGGCTGAAAAATTTGGTTGGTCTGTGCATTTGTTGCTGTTTTTAACACTATTTCCAAAGTTGGGGAAAGTCATATATATTGCTTTTATTGAGAAAAGGCCTTCTTATTGGGGTGCCAGATAAAATGCAGGACATCCAGCTAATTATTGATTTTTTTTGTTACTGTAGGTAAAAAAGGCACCTTGTTACACAGGAAAACCTATTGTTGACAGCCATTCCCTCTTTGCATACGATACATTTTTGTGCTGTTTTGAAACTTATTTTTCTATTTAAACCTCAGCTACCATTTCTTTATTTTTTAAATGAACAACTTTTAACAATCCTTTTAAAATGTATTAACTATTTCCTAGAAGTAACTAGTATGTGATCATTTTGTAAAACTGGGGTTTTGCTTTAACTTCCCTGATTATGGTGACTTTGTACCCCTCATTTTGCATGGACTGAGAAAATCTATTTTTATTTAATTAATTTTAACACATGTTCTCACAGGATTCAATAAGGAAATTTACATGATTCACACATTCAACCTTGATGGTATGGTTCCTTAAATCTAATTTCTATTTTACTTCTCTAACAAGCCGATCTTTTGCTACAAATCAAATCTAGTAATTTCAGTAGCAATAGTAGTAATACTACTAGTGCTATTCAAATACTTCAGTAGTAAGTAAATAAACTATATAATCATTCTCAAGATGCTTATATTTCTCCTTAATCACTTCATCTCAATCATAGACAAAATACTTCCTATAATTGCATATGAAACCAAGTATGGTCAAAAAACATGTTTGGTCATTTACGGCTGAGGCCATGCTATAATTTTTTAAATGCGACTTACTGCAGTTTTAATGGTAAAGAAATGGAATTCAATACTGACGACAATTTTCAAGTTAGTATATATGAAAAGTTCAACAGATTATGTATAGAAATAGATTAAGCTAATCTCTTTGATTATTTTCTTCATTCCAAGATTTTGACCATTTCAAGGTAATAAGAAAGGTTTAACAGATGCATACTTAGAAAATAAAAATTATATCCACATTCAAAATACACACAAATTGTAGGACATACCTTGATTTTAAAATGTAAAATTTGAAGTAAAATACACATTTTTGAAGTTAGATATAAAATAATATGTATATAAACTATTTTATTAGATAATCAGCAGTACATTATTTTCACTGGACTTATTAGTAGACAAAACAAGAGGTTTAGGATATGTAAGACAAAATGTATTGCTCTCCAGTCAACTCTTTCACCTATGCCATTTGAATTTGAAGCCTTCACTTAAACTTAACACTAACTTTATAGTAAGACAACTTGATATGAGACACCTCTACAGTTCTTAATAAATTGGTGTTTTGTTTCCAACATGAAATGGTGGAAATGAAATACACTGTGAAATGGAAGCTGTGTTTCATGGAACTGGATTAAGGCATTCAAGGGTCTCTGACTTAATATGGTTTAATATTAACAATAACCTCTCCCTTTATCTTTTCCAGTAACTAGCACATCTCATAATATCAAATTAATTTAATCTAATATTAATCATTATTAATTACAACAACCCCTTAATCAGAAAGGTAAAATAATCATAGCCATAATCATAATAATAGTCCTACAATATCCAAAGTATTCCAGTAGATGTTATAGAGGACACAATGAAAAAAAATACTTTGCACAGCTTAAGGTGATAATTGTAATGGAAAGGTAACACATTCACATATAAACTCACACATATATGTGGGTACTAAAGTAAATTGGATTCATTATTCTCTTTATTGACATTGAAAAATTTGATCAGGTGGAAGATTTTTCTATTTTATAAATTGTGCATGTGAATAACAGAAGCATTACCTTGCCTTTAATAACATTATAACAAATAACACATCATTTAATTATAAAAAATTTTGCAAAAACCCACACGTGTATGTGGGTACTAAAGTAATTGTGTACTACAGGGGAAAATGGCAATTCAGAGAATGAAAACGGTCGATGTTACCTGTGATGGACAGTGAAAGACCTGGAGAGTGTGAAATGTATGAAGAATTTCATTAGCAGGAAAGAGAAGAAAGAGCTGACACACATTCATGGAGATAAAATAGCATAAAACTATTTGGGAGAATTTGAATAGGTTCATTCATTTTGTTGAGAACATGGCAAAGAAAGACCACATCATGAATCCTGAATCCATTCAAAGTATTCAGTATTATGTTTTATAGGCTGAAAGACTAGAAAATGGAGACATTGTGACTGGAGCAGTCATTTGGTGGCAATAGGGCATTGTGATACTTTGTTTAATAGTATTATCTAAAGTAAGTTGGACGAGGTCAGATAGGCACCAGGAAACTGGCAGCAGAGAGCCAACTGAAAAACTACTATAATGGTTCAGTAATGCAATAATAATTAGTTTTGGGTGATGAAAATATGAAGAATGGAAGGTGAGACAGAAAACTACAAACAATATAAATTGAGACACTGGATTGTGTATGGAAGACAGGAGAAACAAAGATAACTGATTTCATTGTACACGAGTGGGTGAGAGAATGGTAATGCAATAAAGTAATAAGGAAATCAGTATATGAAATAAAGTTTTGTGATGGTCAAGGGTTGAGGAATGTAGCTTTGGATAATTTGTAGATGGGATGACAGAGATCTTCGTAATGGGAAAGCAGGTGGTTTGAAAAGTGAGATATTTTGGAAAAAAGCAAGGTACATATAGGCTTAATATGCAAGTTTAGAAAATATAAGCCAGGCAGAAAAAGGTAAAGACTACACAGTATGATTTATTTTGTGGAACTGGCAAAAAAAAAAAGATAAACTGTTAGAAACAGAGAGTAGGAAAGTTGTTACCAGGGTCTAGAGAAGTAGAGAAAGGTTGATAAAAGAGTACAAAATTGCAGTTTTTTTAATGAGTAATGTCTGAGTATCTAATGTCGAACATGGTGACTATAGTTGGTAAACATGTACTGCACAATTGAAATTTGCTGGGATAATAAAACTATTCACACACAAAAAAGGGTAACATATGATGTAATGTATGTGCTAATTATCTCAGTGGGAAAATTATTTTACAATATGTGCATATATCAAACAGTCACATTGGGCACTTTAAATATCTTGCAACTGTATTTGTCAATTATGCCTCAATAAAGCTGGGGGTAAAATATTTGTACAGAGTCAGGTGAAAATTAAAATTCTGTAAGGAAATTGGATTCATTATTCTCTTTATTGACATTGAAAAATTTGATCAGGTGGAAGATTTTTCTATTTTATAAATTGTGCAGGTGAATAACAGGAGCATTACCTTGCCTTTAATAATATTATAACAAATAACACATCATTTAATAATAAAATTTTTGCAAAAAGAGAAAAAAATTAAAAATATTTCCACAAAATACTTGGGTCTCTTTATAGGCAGAAGCAACACAAATATTTTGCTAGAACACCCCCCATATTTCACTTAGCTATATGATTTCATGGCGATGCTCATATAATCATGACTATCTTTTATTCTTTCTGTGATTCTTTTTCCAAGAACTGATACTCATAGAGAGTGACTTGAAGAAATAACTTTCTTAGTGACAACATTGGCTTTAATTAAAAATGTATGACAGAAAATCTATCACTTCAGTAATACACTTACTTTGTGTCTATTAAAGATAGCCTTTGCTCCCAATAAACTTTTGAAGGCACCATTGTTCTCTAGTCATTATAAGATGATTCTCTTAAGGAGATAGTTTTCCCTTCACATCAAAGTAAAATAAAATATATCTTATTGTACTTTCCTTGAGTCTATTCAAATTATGAAAAGCATAATGCTTATTAATAACAAGTGAAGAAAGCAACGGCTAATATTCTCTGTCCCTTCCTGTCTGCCTGCTTCTGAAGATGATAATTACAATTTTAATTTGAAGATGAGGCATATTTTATAAATGCCCTTTATGTGACATTTCTGAATTATATACATATTTTTCTCATTATGAATCATATAGGAGCCATACTTTAAATTAATTTTTTCAATCATAATAAAAACATTTATATTACTGCTATTGATTTAAACATTAAGAGTTTCAAGATGCAGTCTTTGCCAGTTAGTGAAATTTATGTTGCACACTTTCATAAATTTAATGGCCAGCATTGCCCAGAAGAACACTGCTATTATGCGGTTTTAAAAGGTGTGCCTATTTTCTCGTAAGGAAATGCTATATCAACAAAGCTCAGCACAGTCATCAGTTTTAATGTTGTTTTTTTAAATAAAAGATTGGATTGCACTGAATGATGAAAATATATGTAGAAACAAAACCAATGGAAGGGCTTAGGCAAAACAATAACATTCAAAAACATTTTTTATTTTTTATTTGTTTAGATTAACAATGATTTTAATGTAGATTCACAGTAACATTCATTACAAAATACAAAGTGAAATGATTTTGAATGCATAATTAGTTCACAGAACACTGATTATAAATAAAAGGACAATTAATTTTAGCTTGAGCTATGCCACATCCCATTTAAATATTTTTACTGATGTTCTCAGAATCATCATACCACATAATGTATAAGTTAAAAACCCTAATTTGAAGAATGTCATCTGTCCTTCCTATTAAGAATATTAAAAGACTGTTTCTGGATCTTGGCTATTGTAAATAAAGCTGCTAGAAACATAGAGGTTCATAAATGAAGGCTGTCTGGATAAAGTCCAGCCGTTCTTAATATAATGGGAAGGTTTGCACCTTCTGAATCATACAAATAGTTTCTGTGGTGGAATGTTCAAGCTTAAAAACATTTGTATTTATGTAAAGTACCATTTAGCTTAAATGTCTTGGACTTTCAATTATTTAGTATAAATAGGTAGCTATCAATGAATAATTTTGATTTTTATATTGTCTTTTAAACAGCCTCCAAAATCTGTACAGATTCAGTGAAAAAATGGGCTCCACCTAACAAGTTGCAGTAAAAGCAAATTTAAAACCCTTAATTTAACCTTAGAAGCATGATCTTTACCTTCACACTGATGTTCTGAACATTGAATACAATATTATATTTCTCCCCAACCACTTTATAATTCCTCAGATACTTCTTGTAAAGAAAAGTATTGGTTTTAGAGAGAGGAGGGGAGAGAGAGAGAAGGAGAACATTGATTTGTTGTTCCACTTATTCATTGGTTGTTTCTTATATGTGCCTTGACTGGGGACTGAACCCCTAACCTTGGTGTATTGGACACCACTCTAACCAACTGAAATGCCCATATAGGCAGAGAATTTCCTATGCATTTGCTTAGAAATTTTTTTTACTAATAGCATCTTTTCAATATCATTTGAGAAAACTTCTTATAAAATGTACTCTATAGATATATTAAACCAATTTTAAACATATACTGAGTAAAATATTCACCAGCTGATAGAATTATTTTTTTAAAGTTTTAGCTAATGGTGGAAATACCTTATTTCATTCACTTTTTTGTTTTGTTTGTTTTTCTCTTCATTGTTTTAAAATTACTTTTATGGGTTTGATTTACCCCTGTAAAAGTGAATTTTGGATCTCAAATCTCTAGGTGATACTTGGTTTTGCTTCATCTCTTGAATCAATAATAATATTTTGGTGATGCTTTTATTTTAAAAAATATTCATATTCAAGGTTTGTGAGAATATTCAGTAGTAAGCATTGAACTTCATGAATCACAGAGATGTAAACATAAACTTTTTAAAACTGAGATGACTTTTGCTAAGTATTTGTGAATTACAGTGATGAAATGCTTAGTCACAGAAGTCACTTCCTAGAAACTAACTTCACAGTTTTGTAAACAGAGGTCTTCTGAAACTATCTAACCAGATCCTCTCATCACCTCAAAATTTCATGGATTTTGTTAACAACTTCCCAAACAATATGCCTATAAGTATTTTTATACTTGGGTTCTGAAGCAGGATGTTTGAATTCATTCTGGTTTACTCTGTTCTATTTTACTTCTTACTTGAAATGTCCTTTGCAAACTTATTAATTACCTTCTAACATTAACATATGTGATTTAATATGGTGTCTGAAATTAGTCAACAATCCTCAGATTAAGATGATGCATAGACATGCTAGAAAATGGAGAACTATTTTTTAAATGAGAAGATTAGCCGATGACTGATCATTCACATTAATGAATTTTTCCAATCAATGCATTTGAACTAACCCAGAAAAACCCATGGTTGAGAAATGGGACAAAGGGAGGAGTCCCATTTTGAAAGCGGGGTGTTATTATAAAAGGTATAGCATGGATGTCCTCATGACTGTGAATTGTGGCCACATTTGCCACTTCAGTGCTGAGGGGTGGGTATGAAGGTGCAAAATGCTTGCATACCTATCTGAGAATTATGAGAGTCCAAGGGTCAACAAAATAGTAAAACTATGTGACACAGCAACAGAAACATCCTGGTTTTATTTTGTTTGTGTAGAAGCTGAAATAATAAACTTTGAATATCATGTGTATTATAGCAGAATATCATGTGTATTATAGCAGATTCTGTATTTGTTTGTGAAACTGTGACAATAAGATCATATAATCACTTCCTACTTTTCACCATTTTGACAATAAGATTTTGTTTCTTAGATATAATCTTTAAAGATTGTACACCTAGCCTTATAAGTAAGCTAATACTATATTTCATAAATTGTAAAAGATTGTCCAACATAGTGTTTTTACCTTGTCTTCATGTGATTGCCTCTTTCATAAGTTTATCTACATTGCTTTGCATCTTTTGTATTTTACCCATGAGGACTACAGGGATGTCTCAAAATGTTAGCTAAAATTTCTAAGAGTTTTTGACAGTGCCTGATCCCTAAGGAAAACTATTGTTGGGTTCTTTACTTCTCCATTAATTATGACTTATACTTATGCAAATTTGGTAAGTCATTGGAGGCTGGAAATGATGACTATATTGTATATAAAGGAAAGCCCTTTCTAGTTAATTGAATTTTTCATTTGTTGTACTGCATTAGGAGGAATTGTGTTTGCATTGAACTTACCTCAGTCTGAGTTTGATTCCTTTGATCTCTTGCTTTGTGGAATCTCTCTCTTCCTTTCTTTTAATGTTCAGTAAATGCTTACCACACAGCTTTTTTTTATCCACTGACCTAAGCTAATTAGTTTTCTCCACTAGCATTGTGCTATAATAACTGTTATTTCTACCATTTCTCCTTAGAGTGATACAAGTATAACAAATAGTCTCTTGAATTATATTTTCACTGTATAACTACATAAAATGTGAAACTTTTAGAACTGAGTAAAGTTTATATTATGTATGCAATGTAACATACCTTATCTGCTTCTCATCTTAAAGCTCCTAGATCTTTATAGACAATACTGTCGACCTGTAAAATGATATTTTGAGTAGAGCAGACATTCCAGTGAGTCTAAATTTGAAGTGAGAAGATTATCTCTAAGGTTGATCTACTGGAATTACTGATTTGATACAAAGTAATTTAAGTAATTCAGGAACAGTGAAACACTTCTCATTTTAAATTCAGAAGCATTGAGGAGTTGGATTATTGGCTGAGGTACTTAGTTGATCCTCTTTCTTATTATCCTTGACTTTAGAGCCTGACCTTTTTAAAATATGCCTCAGAAAGCCCTGTGCTCACAAGCATTTGTTTCATTAATTTTGAAAGACTGTTGCAAAGGTCTCTTAGTAGTAAGTTCAAAGATACCCAAAACCCAAGTGTCAACATGCACAATTAATAGAAAGAGCTCTGTAAAAATGTCACAATGAATCAGAGGTTCCAAAGAGAATTCATGGTGAAAGGGTGATCATATTCTAACAGACAGGTTATAATTTTTCAAAATCTTCTCCCCAGAATATATTCATTTATTTCACTGACAGAGGAAAAGAGAGAGAGAGACAGAGATCAATGAGAGAGAGAAACATTCATTGGTTGCTTCCTGTATACCAATTCTTGACTGGACTGAGGATCAAACCTCCAACCTCGGTACATGCCCTGAACAGATATCGAACTTCTAATTTCTTGGTGAATGGGATGATGCTCCAACCAACTGCGCCACCTGGCCAAAATGAGGAAAGTTATAACCTTTTTTAAGTTTGAATCCTTTACTTACTGGATACTTGGAGTTAAAGGTGGACAGAAAATAAAGTACTTTCTTTTTGTCTCTATGCTATATTTGTTTTCAGTGTATATATTTGTAAAGCCTGTATTTTTGTTATTTGCTAGCAAGTGATACAAAAGAAACATATCTATATATACAATCTAATATCGATAATAGATTTTATAAATATGAAACTCAACGCCTAAGCAGAGTAGGGATCTAATTTAATCTTGCAAGTCTAAGCATAAACTAACTTTTAAGGTATTGTTTTTTTCCCTTCTTTTCTTTTTCTTTTTCTTCCTACTTTCTTTCTCTCTTCCCCACATTTTCCTATCTTAATGTTCTCTTAATCTCTCTCTTTTTATACTCATTTATCTCTTGAAAGATATAATAGCATTTAGCAAGAGTTGTGATATAACATTGTTATTGTTTATTAAAATCCCAATTTCCATCCAGTACTCCCTATTTTAGTGTATGTGCATATAATGTGTGTTTAGTATGTACAACTAAAGAGGCACACACATTCATGTCATAGATAATTTTATGTGTTCATAGGACTAATATTGAAAAACTACTGTTCCAGAGTAAATAATTACATATAAGCTAAACTTTTGATGCTTAGTAATCATATTTCAGTATTGACATAAACTATTTTTAACTGAGAAGTAATATGGTTTTCCTATTTAAATCTGTTATTTCAAAAATATATATGTTTACTTAATGTTGTTCTCCAATTATATATTGTTGTTTGCTTGCCACTGTACTGGAGCAAGAGATAATGCTTCATCTTTATTTTGTTTTGAACTTACATTATTTACTATTCAGCTGGAAGAAACAAGCCAGAAACTACTATTTGATCTAGGCCTTGTGGTAGAATTGGAATAATTATAGGAAGAGGAGAGGGACAGAGAAAGGGTCTTCAAAATTGGGGAAGAAGATTCAACAACTGAGAAGGGACAGGGATGGCTGTGACATGATGGGGGACGGCGGGGAAAGAACCCTGCTTTGAGAAAGGCCCTGTTGGACCTGGTGGGAGACACTCTGAACACATGCCCTGTGTCCCCCTCAGGGAGAAGCTGAACAGTCAGCCTGAGTGGTGGGTGTTACTGCTTAGTAAGCAAACTCATTTTTACACAAAGAGGAAAGAACAAATAAAGGGTAGGAGGAAACCAACATTAAAAAAAATGATTGCTGAATCTCAGAACACAAGAGAAGAAATAGCCTAAAAACAAAAAGGAAAGCAGAGTACATGTCAGGAAAGTGAGGACATACAGGGACCTGGCCCTACCTAGTCCACTTCTTCTGTTCATTGCAGATATTGCTAATCCATCCTAACACTTCTTCCTGTAGAGAAACCTTGCCAGTCTAGAGTCATCCACAAGCCAGTACACCGTGAACTCCTAATCATTACTGGCAGATGAGATAAAATCAATTTGATGTCTTAGAAATAATGTGTAAGAGTTAAAGAGGCATTACAGATATAAATAATTAATTGTACCATATTTACTTGCAATGATGTAGGCATGTGATTTATTTGTTTTTCCTGGATATATAGCTTCTTGGTTATATAGTAGTAGGAGAATAATTGCCTAAACAGAGTTCATAAGACTGTGTTGCTCAAATTCTGGTCTATAGGCAACTGCCAGTAAAATCTCTAGAATCCAGAATCTCTGGATTCCTCAGCTAAAATTTGCTGAGTGAGAATTCAGGACAGAGAGCAAAGAAGCTATGCTTTGACAAGCACCTTGCATAGACCTATTACATAGCAAAGTTTGAAATATATACGTATATTAGCAGCACTCATCTGGGTAACTTTTCTGAGTATCACACTAAAATAGCCAATGCTGACAGAGACAACCTGATAAAGTTGCTTTTCCTTAATGATGCTTACTTTTTTTTAGTTTACAGGTTTAAGGGGCATTAAATATATTAGCCAAGATAACATTTAACACAGTGACTGTATTTTCTAAGTGGGAAAACAAATACATACATTCATACAATAATAAAATAATATATTGGTATAATGATATTGTTCTGGCACTGGTTGATGTGGCTCAGTTGGTTGGAGCATTGTTTCATAAACTGAAAGTGTTGGGGGTTTGATTCCTAGTCAGGGCACATACCTGGATTGCAGATTCCGTCCCTGGTGGGGGTGCTACATAAGACAACCTATCAATGTCTCTCTCTCTCCCTCCCTCTCCCTCTCTCTCTCTCTTTCTGGAATAAGTTAAAATTCTTTTAAACTATATTGTTTCTGATGTTAACTATCAATGATTTAGACTAGATAAGGATGAAGACTTGGCCAGGCATAATCGGGGTATGCCTCCTGATCGGACCGTCTTTCTTTTTCAGCCTGCTGGTGTTGTGTCACCTTATCAGCTCTATTCCTTCTGTTTATGAATTCCGTAGCCCTAATAGATTGTTGCCCATTGTGAGTCTCTAATAAAGACTCATTTAATTAAATCGTGCTTGATTTTCCCCTCTGGTGATACAAACCAAAGTACACGATCTAGAGTTGTGAAGGAAGGAAAATAGCTTCTCATAGGTGGTCAGATTCAGGCCATTTCTTGTTTAACATCCTATCCCGACTACTAATAGTCAAGCCAAATCATAAAATTTACAGCTGTGTGCACTCTAAGTTTCTTTACCTTTTTCTTTACAGGTTTTTTACCTTTTGTGCCTTTTCTCACTTTTTCTCACTACAATGCACTTATTCTACCTACATTCTAATCCTTCCTTACATTTGCCTGTCTAGATGAAATATCAATCCACAGCTATCTTTAATGTGTTTACTATATCTCTCTGTGATAGTCAAGTATACCTTATTTATTTTATAATTTTTGGAGTACAATTTCTTGTTTATATATGGGGGCAAAAGTAGGTTTTCAGTTGTGAGTATAAGAAATAATTTATTCTTGTATTATTACTTATTACTTATTGTATTATTTTCCTTATAAAAAACCATAAACCTACTTTTTACCACCCTTGTATAAATAAATATGTACAAGAGCAGATTTATTGTTTAACCAGCACCTAGTAGTATATAGTAGGTGCTCAATTATACACACTAAAATTAATGAATTAATAAATGATCAAGAAAGCGCTGGGAGAATTGTGTAAAAAGAGATTTCTTGCCTACTTGACACTGTAACATGACCTCTCTAGGAAAAAATTTTGCCCTGAGTTAGATACAGAGTCACTCTATCATTCCTGAAATATAACTTTCTTACACTTGCAAAATATCAATGGATATTTTTGAAATTTGCATAGTTACTGTAAACAGGTAAACACAAAGCGTAAGGAAGAAAATAAATTATTTACTTGTGACTCATTGATATTCTGCCTACGTAAGCACTTAGCATTTATTTTAATTATTCTTTCAAGAAGTTTTAGAACTTCAGATGAAGATGGAGGCCTAGGTAAACATGGCTTGCCTCTTTGCACAATCACCACAAAAATTACAACTGAACTACAAAACCACTATCACCCAGAATTGTGGAGGCGACTTCTCTGCGAGTCCCCCTAGTGCCACAGACATGCTTGAATGAATAAATACAGCCGAGACAAGATGAGATCTGTTTGGAGAGGAGGAGTGGGCTGTGGCCAGTTTCTCAGGAAAGATAAAGGCCAGCAGCGGCCAGTTTCTCTGAGGAGAAAAAGGCTCTGAGTGCCTTCTTTCATAGCCTTTTATTGGGTTGTAATACACAGGAATACAGGGCGGCAAGGATCAAACAGTAGATAACATTTCAAAGAAATCTGAGGGCTTACTATGAGTCAGTGTCTGTCAGGAAGAGAGTTGCAGAAACTTTGGGAGACATACTCATTTCCTCTCGAACCCCTATTATATGAATGGAAGCACTCTTAGCGGAGCAGATTTCACAAGTTTATCAGCAAGTCTTTGTGATGCCAGATTTTCCCCCAGGACATGCCCTAGCAGGCAGGGAGCTGCACTCCTCCCCAACAGGTATTCAGGCTTAAGGGGATTAGAGCCAGGAAGGACTTCTCCCAGAGGACATGGGGACTCGAGCTTTGTCAAAGCCCGGGGGCGAGAGTCTGTTGGTCTTTGTTGCAGCCCACCCCCCCAAGTGCTTCCATGAAGGCCTCCCAAGTGATCGAGTCTGTCTTAGGTTGCCCCTCACTGTGAGGGGTCTTACCTGTCATTGACTTCAACCAAGCTCTGGGGGCAGGGAGAGGAACTGAGGCAGCGTTTGCTACCTGAGACAGGCTTTGTCTCCTGCGGCTGGCATTTCAAAGGTCATCTCTCATCCTTAGCCACAAGGGGTAGAGATACAATTCCTAAAACTAGGCAGAGCGGTTTACTACACAAAATTGTCAGAAAATTGAGCTATATGAAAGTCTGAGAACCAGGGAATTAAAGAAATCACATTCATTCAGATGGGTAGGAGGGGTGGAGATATAGAGACACAGAGTGGGCAGTACCAAGTCTATGTGTGAGGGATAAAAATCAGGAGAAATATCTCAGGAGTGAGGGATCCCATCTCCACACCAGATCACCCAGCCCAGGGTTCTAGTGCCAGGAAGATAAATGCCCACAACTTCTGGTTATAAAAACCAGTAGGGGTTGGGCAGAAGACACTGGGGGATTCTTAGACCTCTCCTTTTACAGGGTCTGCAATGGACTTAGGAAATATGCGGACTCACTCCCTCTGGGCTCCAGAACCAGGGAAGCAGTTGAAGGGCACCAGTGGCATAAGGAGAAAAACTAAAGTATGTAGCATCAAGGTGAATAGCAGGAGAGTGCTTTTTTCCAGAGAAAAGTCTAGAGGCAAGGTAGTGCACATTGTCCCTTTCCTGAGCCTTCCCCCATACAGAGCTACAGAGTGGCACCATAACTGAGACTCCATCAACCTGGTTCACATGGCTTGCCCTACCCACATAATTATCTAAGGCTCCACCCATCTAACTTACAGGTGTACATTTTTAATTTAGGCCACACTACTAAGACAAGGAGTCAAAGTAGCTCTACCTAATACAAAGAAACAAACAGAAGAAGGTTGCCAGAATAAGAAGACAAAGAATTATGGCCCAAATGAAAAGAACAGAACTGAACTCTAGAAAAAGAACTGAACAAAATGGAGATAAGCAATCTACAAAATGCAGAATTTAAAACACTGCTTATTAGGATGCTCAAGGAACTCACTGGGTACTTCAACAGCATAAAAAAAGACCAGGTAGAAATAAAGGTTACACTAAGTGAAATTAAAAAATTACAGGGAATAAAAAGTGGAGTGCATGAAGTCAAGAATCAAATTAATGATTCTGAACACAAGGAAGGAAAAAAATTTATTCAGAACAGCAAGAAGAAGAAAGAATCCAAAAAAATGAGGATAGGGTAAGGGGCCTCTAGTATAATTTCAAACATAACAACATTCAAATAAGGGTCAAGAAAGAAAAGGGAATGATCAAGAAACTGAAAAATTATTTGAAAAATTAATGAAAGAAATATTTTTAATTGGGTGAAAGAAATAGACATAAAAGGCCAGACAGCACCAAGAGTCCCAAAGAAGACGGCTGCAAAAGGATAACAAAAGATGCATCATAATAAAAAATGCCGAAGGCTAAAGGTAAAAAGGGAATCTTAAAAACAGCAAGTGAAAAGCAGATTAGTAACCTTCAAAGGAGTTCCCATAATACTGTCAGCTGATTTCTCAAAAGAAAATTTGCAGGCTAGAAGGGACTGGCAAGAAGTATTCAATGTGATGAAGAGTAAGGACCTACAACCTAGACTACTCCTATCCAGCAAAGCTGCCATTCAGAATTGAAAGACAAATAAAGTGCTTCCCAGGTAAAGTAAAACTAAAGGAGTCACCAAGCCATCATTGCATATGTTAAAGGTACTTATTTAAGAAAAAGAAGCTCAAAACTATGTACATTAAAATAGCAATAAATTCACAACTATCAACAATTGAATCTAAAACAAACTAAGCAAACAAGCAAAGCAGAAATAGAATCATACAAATGGAGATAATTTGGAAAGTTATCAATTGGGAGGGGAAAGGGTACAGGGATGAAGAAGTACAGGTCCATGGGTACAGGATAGACATGGGGATGGTATAACTAACACAGGGACATGAACAACTGGGTAGAGATTGAGTGTGAGTTTGGGAGGTGGGATGGGCAGAGGAGTGCAAAGGGAGAAAAATAAAGATAACTGTAATAGAACAACAATAAAACATTTAATAAAAAAGAACAGTATAAGGAATGGTAGTCAAAGTACTTATATGCATGAGCCATAGACATGAACCTAGGCAGGGAGGATTGCTGGAGGGAATGGTAAGAAGTGGGTAGAGGAGGGAAAAGAGGAAAAAATGGTACAACTGTAATAGCATAATCAAGAAAATATATATTTTTAAAAAAGAAGTTTTAGAGAGTAAAGAAGTTAAAATGCCTAAAAGTTTATGAAAACAAAAAAAATAACAATAGACTATAAGATTTTATGTGAAGTTTGAAAAGTGAGACACATTATGTATTTAAGAGTACTTGAATTTATTTTCAGAGCCACAATATTGAGATATGCTGAGTCTACTGTCAGGCATTAAAATGAGTGATTTATTGAGGTTTAGTGAAGCTATTCCAGCTGACTCTTTTAAAAAAGCCCAATGTATGCTCTTGCCTCTTTTGTCAAATATTAATTGACCAAAAAGACCTGGGTTTATTTCTGGGGTCTCTATTCTGTTTCACTGATATATCTTTCTGTTCTTATGCCAGTGCCAGGCTGTTTTGGATAGAGTGGGATTGAAGTATAGTTAGATATCAGGTGCTGTGATCACTCCAACTATGTTCTACTTTCTCAAGATTGCTGAGGCTATTCAGGGTCATTTTTGGTTCCATATGAATTATTAGAATATTTGTTCTAGATCTGTGAAATATGCCATTGGTATCATAATAGGAATTATATTGAATCTATAGATTGCTTTTGGTAGTATGGACATTTTAATGATAGTAATTGTTCCAATCCTTACACTTATTTGTATCTTCCTTGTTTTCTTTTTTCAATTTCCTATAGTTTCCCAAGTACAAGTTTTTAGTTGAATTTATTCCTAGGTATTTTATTCGCATTGCAATAGTAAATGGAATTGTTTTCTTAGTTTCTCTTTCTGATAGTTCATTGTTGGTTTATAAAAATGCCATTGATTTCTGAATATGACTGCACCTTGCTACATTCCCAAATTCATTTACTACATCGAGTAGTTTATTGGTGGAGCCTATAGTGTTTTCTATGTACAATATCATGTTGTCCATGAATAATGACAGCTTTACTTTCTCTTTTCCAATTTAGGAGCCTTTTATTTCTTCTTCTTGTTTGATCACTGTGGGTAGGACATCCAGTACTATTTTGAATAAGAGTGGTGGTAGTGGGACACCCTTGTCTTAACACAGCCTCTTTGATAATTGGTGTTGGGGGAACTGGACTGGTGCATGCAAAAAAAATGAAACTAGACCACCTTCTTATACCGTGCACAAGAATAAATGCAAAATGAATAAAAGTCTTAAATACACATCATGATACAATAAAAAATTCTAGACAAAAAACGTGGGTGGTAAATTTTTAGATATCTTGTATAGCAATATTTTTGCCAATATATATTCTACAGCAAGGGAAAATAAACAAATGAGACTACATCAAATTTAAAAGCTTCTGCACAGCTGAAGAAACCATCATCAAAATGAAAAGGGAACTATCTATATGGGAAAACATATTTGCCAACAATACTTTGGAAAAGAGTTTAATCACCAAAATAAATGAAGAACTTATACAACTCAACACCAGGAAGACAAATGATCCAATTAAAAAATGGGCAAAGGAACTGCATAGTCACTTCTTCAAGAAGGACTTACAAATAGGCATATGAAAAAATGCTCAATATCACTAGCCATCAGAGAGATGCAAATTAAAAGTACAATGATATATCACCTCACACCTGTCAGAATGGTTATCATTAATAAATCAATGAACAACAAGTCCTGGCAAGGATGTGGTGGAAAGGGAGCCCTAAGTGCTTGATGGTGGGAATGCAAACTGGTGCATCCACTGTGGAAAACAGTATGGAATTTCCTCAAAAAACTAAAAATGGAACTGCCTTTTGATCTAGCAATTTCACTTCTTGGAATATATCTAAAGAATCCTGAAACACCAATTTGAAAGAGTTTATGCACCCCCATGTTAATACCAGCACTATTTACAATAGCCAAGATTTGAAAACAGCTTAAATGCCCATCAGTAGATGAGTGGATTAAAAAAAAATGTGGTACATTTATACAATGGAATACTGCACAGCAGGAAGAAAGAATTCCTATCTTTTTGCCACAGCATGGATGGAACTGGAAATTATTGTGTTAAATGAAATAAGCCAATCAGTAAAATGCAAATACCATATGATCTCACTTACAAGAGGAACCTAATGAACAAAATAAACTAATGAGCCAAATAGAACCAGAGACATAGAATCACAGAACAGACTGAGAGCTGTGAGAGGGGGTGGGGGACGTAAGGACTGATTGAAAGAAGAAAAGGAGATTAGTCAAATAACATATACAAGGGATTCAAGGATATGGACAATGGGGAAGGGGCTGATTATGGAGGCTGGGGGAGGACTGGGTGGAAGGAGGTGAATAGGGAAATATTGGGATGACTGTAATAGCAAAAATAATAAAACATTTCAAAAAGAAAATAATTTAAAAGCCCAAAACATTTCATACTTCAAAAAGATAATTTTGGGATATATCAATTTCTCCAAATATTTTAATCTATGTCTAATATATTACTTTGATGAATATTCTACTCTCAGGCTTGAATGCCAAATGCTAAAGAATAATGTATGCCCCAAGGTACTAGGTATTGGGAGTTCATAAATACTACCAGAGAAAAAAACAGTTACTTCACCAGAATTTCTTTCTCAGTATCTGCTGTCTTATACAACACTCTAATGCCTGAATTCATATAATGACACTGAAAAATACCAGGTCACCAAATTTAGCTATGAATCACTTCACACCCCTAAAATCACTGTCATTACAGAAAGGAACTTAATTTTTTACATATGGTTTTAGATTATTAACTTTTGGTGATTACGCTAAATTTTTATGGTCAAGTATCAATTGATGAGTCTAATAAAGGCACATTTAAAATGCTATAAAGATCTCTTGTCTTTATCAAATAACTTTAGGCAATTGTGAAACCAAGTGAATAGATTAATCATACCTAATACCCCACATAAAGGGAAAATAAGCCCTGGCTAATGTGACTCAGTGGATTGAATACCAGCCTGTAAACCAAAGTGTTGCTGTTTGGATTGCCAGGTAGGGCACATGCCTGGTAGGGCACAAGGCCAGGTCCCCAGTGGGGGCTACATAAGAGGCAACCATACATTGATGTTTCTCTTCCTCTCTTTCTCCCTCCCTTCACCTATCTCTAAAAATAAATAGATAAGATCTTTAAAAAAAAGGAAAGGGAAAGCAGCAGAAGTCTTTATCTTATTACTGCATTATAGGCTTTTAATTATAACTATATATCTCTATATATTTTATTTTACATATGAGTAAACTTCATTGAACTATGTAACATATTAAAAAATGTTTAATGTACCAAACATTATACAGTAGGTGAAAGCTATCTTTTAATGTCACCCTTTGGGAAGAAAGTTAAAAAGCTGTTACACATATTTTCCCTTAATTTGCCTTGAAAAATTTATAAATTCATATGACATTTTGGTAAACATATTTTTAAGAAGATACTCTGCATTTCACAGAGTGTGTGATTTGGCAATTACCAAAAAATTATTTATTTCTCTCATATTAAAAACATATAGTTGCATCAAATACATGTAACCTGTCAAAATGTGATTCATCATTGCATCTGGAAATAGTAAAGCATGTACTTTGCTTATTCAATTTAATAACACATTTTCAATAATAAGTAAATTAGGTAATAAATTTTTGTATGTGCTAGAATCTAGAAATAACTTTACCCTTCCTTCCTATGTCCTGTTCATCCCCGCATCCTTCTTTCTTTCGCTTTCTCCCTGCCCCACAGATTTCTGCTTCTATTTCTATATCTGTTTCTTTTTCCCCAATATCCAGTACTCCACTGAAGTAAAATACTTGAGCAAAAATAAGACTAGTATTATACCAAAAAAATATATTGTCCAAAAGGAGAATAGGGCAATAATATATACAATAAATAATTCTGAAAATCTTTTTTATAATTTTATTATTTTTTTATATTTCAAACTCTTTTGCATCTCTTATTTTACTCTAATGAAATTCTGTGAGGGTCTATAATATCACTTTGACATATAACATCAGTAACAATCAAAGTCCATTGAGGTCAAATGATTGACTAGTCCATAGGAGGTCTCTCCTGGAAAAAAAGTACACCTATTGTCAATATAACAAGAACTATTTGCACAATATCCATATAACCTGGTAGCCAAGGAGAGTGGACTGGAATATTCCTGTGTGAACAATGATAACTTCACTGTACTCGTTAGTGGGGCCAGTAGACACTGTTGAGGAAGCAGTTGTACCGTCTGGCTGTCACATTCAAAATCACTGAACAAGTACTGCATTAAATTTTGCATTAAGCTTGAATATTCATCTGCAGAAACTATTTAGATGATTCAAAGGCTGCACATATGGAAAACTGGTGATTGGCAGTTTCATCATGACAATGTGCCTGCTTATACGTCATGTCTCATGCAGAATATTTTTGCAAAACATCACATCATCCTGTGACTTATTGCTTCTACAGCCCAGATCTGGCACCCTGTGACTTCTAGTTTTTCACATAACTAAAGTCAACAATGCAAGGGAAGAGATTTCAGACTATCGATGAGATTCAGGAAAATATGATGGGGCAGCTGAAGGCGACTGGCATAACTGTGTGATATCCCAAGGTGTCTATTTTGGATGCAACTGAAGCATCACTGTCCTATGTACAATGTTTTTTGTATCTTGTATCTTCTTCAGTAAATGTCTCTATTTTTAATATTACATGAATGGATACCTTCTGGACAGACCTCATTTAGGAAATAGTGGTATAATTTGAGAATACAGTCTTCTTAAATTCTGTTTCACATTTTTTCTACAGAACACACAAGTAGATAATATTGGTATGCTACTTCCCCCATGTAATTGTGCCAGCTTCATGGCGTATCTTTTATTGATTTGGAAGTGTTTTAAACTCATCTCCTTTGCCTCTATACTAATACAGAAATCTAAGCAGTTGGGAAGGGCTTTCCTACTTTGATATCAAAGATGAAGGAAGACACAGTTCTCAATCCAATGGACTGAATTAGACCTGTTGTTAAATTCCAAGATGACAGAGGAGTATGAAATACTAAAAATTGGCAGAGTCTATGAAAATAAAAGGGGACAAATTCAAGTAATGTAATACTTTTGTTTGATTATTATCTGTTTTTTAACAATGATTCAGGACAGGCAAAACTAACTCAAATCTTCAACAATATAAAGTAGCTTTAGCAAAGGGAAGCTGAGATTTTGGAAAGTAGGTGCTGAAGCCAGATATTTTTTTGTAAATGGAAAGGAAGAGCTGTGGAAAGGGAGTGGGAAATGTCCATTATTACCAGTGGTTGCCAATATGTTTCAGTGTGTTCTTAACGTGAAGTCGGCATTGCTGAGGTCTGAGGCTGCATGCAAATGAAGTATTGGGTATTTTCTAAAGCACATGATTGCTTATGTAGGGCACAGCATAATGTAAGCAGCTAACTGTTAGAATTAGATAAGTATGAGTCTCAGCCCATGACTTCTCACTCACTAGCTATGTGTTCTTGAAAGCCAAGTTTCAACTAGTAAAACGATGAAGAGTTTTATAACATTTTAACAAAATAAGGCATGCAGGTCCTCACTGAATATTATTATCTTGTCTGTAGATCCAACCTTGCCTCTCAAACTTGCTCTTTATAGACACTATTAACTACCCTCCTTTAAAATTTTTATATATTTATCTTTAGAGAGAGTTGACAGGAAGGAGAAAGAGTGGGAGAGAAACATCAATGTGTGTGGTTTCCTCTCATGTGTCCCCTGCTGGGAACTGGCCTGTAACCCAGGCATGTGCCTGACTGGCAATCGAACCGTGATCTTTTGCTTCACAGGCCTGTGCTCAATCCACTGAGCTATACCAGCCCGGGCTAATTATCCTCCTTTTCTGGCACAGTTTAGATTCAGAATATGGAAGTCATCAGCAGGAGAAGGGAGAGTGACAGAAATTGGTGTAGGTATTTCTTCCCCCATTCCCTCCTACAAGGTTGATGGGGACAGCTTTTCTTTACCAAAGGAGAACCCCAGTGTCCCAGCAGATGCCCCTCTCCCAGCCCACAGTTCCCACTTCCTCTTGGTCCTGGTAAGTCCTGACTCCCCTAACCCATTCAAGGCCCAAAGAAGTAGTGGCTTTCATGCCTGGTTATGTCCAGAGTACTTCAGCACCACCTGTTTACTTCCTTTCAACTAGCTCACACCTTTGTAAATGGTCCTTTTATTAAACTTTCTTCAAACACCCCTTTTTGATGTGACATTTTTTCTCCTACCAGGAAACTGATAAAACCATATCATTATTAATATAATTATTAAAGAGTAGTTTTATCAAATGCCATGCCAATTGCTACTATGGAGGAGATTCATAGCAATTGCCTTGAGATTGTAAAAGGTATCAGGTGACACATGGAAATTCAAAGCCATTAATCTTGTGAGGCTGTGGGTAATTACCTAAGTGCCAGATATCATAAGGGGGATCAAAGTTGTTTTTCCCCATTGAAAAATGAACAAATTTACTAATTATTTATATATGTATATTTAACAGGGCATTGTTAAAAATTGCATAGACATATATCTCTCAAATTTTATAAGTAATTATAAATATAAAACTAAGACAAAATAACTTTCATGTTTAGTATTTATGAGAATAATGAAAAAAATGTTACATATGTCTTTCTGACAGTGGCTAGGATGGGGATTACTGAGAGGCCCCTGCCTTCAGCCCAGAGGAGGCAGGCCAACATGATCACAGCTGCAAGCAAGCTCATCCTGACTGACTGGTGGCCCTATCTCTGGTGGCAGCTTTACCATGGGAACTAGCTCCACATTTGTCAGGATATACAACTATAGACAATGTCTATTCAACTGCATGGCAAAAATAGCAGCTACCAAATGTTGAGTTTAATGAATACAACATTTTGGCAAAAGATTAGAACCGGAACAGGACTAAAAATGTTTTTAATTTGGAATGCTATAGGTCACATAAGTTAAATAATTTAAGTAGCCTGGCTTAGAAATTACACACTGAATGATTCACTTCTACTAAGCCAGAGCAAAACAAGTCAGGATGGGAGATTATCTTCCTAGTAAATTGAGAGGACAAGCATACATTTTCCTGATGTTTCCTATCAGTGAGATTTCCAATATCCCACAGTTTCAGGCAATTCATTCCTTCTACCTCATTTGGTTGACCCAAGCATTGAAATCGAATGCTACAGGTTTAATATAGCTACAGCTAATGTCTTGTTGATTGTTTTATAATCAAGCCTTACTTGAAGTGTCTAGAACAGTTTGCCCCAGGAATCAGAATGTCAAAGTATCTGGGACAAATGACTTTCTCCAACTCAGGGGTAAAACCATTTACTAACTAAACAGCATAATAGTCATTTATTCCAGAGCCAACTAAGTTTAATAAAAACAAACAATACATGAAAATAAAGTAACTTAAATTGTTTTAAGGGATAAGTATGGTTTGCAGAGGCCTCTAGAAGTGAATGTATTATTTAAGGTCCATGGGTGACATACGGGAACAGGTAACAGAAAATCCTGAAGGTGTGTTATTGCTTTCTGCTTAGAATTTTACATTTGGTTTTGCCACCCTGCATCCAGACCCCCCAAGTTTACTCTGATAACCTTGAACTTTCAAGTTTGGATATTTTTAAATAACTTGAGTTTTGGGTCATTAACAATGATTATCTTATATATTAAAATGCCAAATGTAAACACAATAAATACAACCAGAGACATGGAAACAAGTAACAGACTGACAGTGACCCAGGGGAATGGAGGAAGGGGTAGGAGGGAAAAAAAGGGAAGGGGCCAAAGAACATGTATGAATGACCCACGGAAATGGACAACAGAGTGGGCATTGACTGTGGGAGCAGGGGGTGGGTGAGTCAGAAGAGAGCAATGGGGGAAATTGGGAGAAATGTAATAGAATAACAATTAACAAAAAATAATAAATTGAACCCAATTATGTGGTCTCACTTATCATGGAACTAGAATTTGTTGTCTCTGATGATATTTTTTAAATAATTCTCACTATATTGTACCTGTCTCTTGTTTCTTGAAACTCTCACTGACATAATTATTTCAAAGTATCTAAAATATATTAAATGATCTTTAATAAAAGAAATTATATAAAGCTTCTGTCCTTTTTGAATAGTGATAACAGTGAAAGGAAGAAAACTCTCAAACTGACTCTTGAGAAGAAAAAATTAGGGAAGAATGAGAAATACAATTTTAAAAAGATTATACTAACAGCGTAATACATTTGGCTCTGTGTTGAAGCTGATGATGTCCTGATTTTAGTTAATCAACATAATAGTAATTAGAATTGATTCACTTTTACCAACAAATTGTTACAAATTTCCATCCTTGCTCAAAAAGAGTTTGGAACAAACTTCTTAGGTTTAATTAAGGAGTAAATATAACCAAATATTTCCAAATATACTTATGCATAAATATAACATGTTCACATATCCCTCATCAGATTTTGATATATCTTTGAGTCTTTGGGAACATGCAGTGTGAATATAATTAAAATCTTAAACTAAGTAATAGTGACATTACAAGATCTAAGATCAAAATGTTGAACCATATTGATCCTGTTTAACATCCAAATATTTCTTCTTGATGTGTCTGGTGCTTTGGCTAGTACATTAAAAAGCATGTTGCATAAATATTCAAGTGATGTAAAGATCTCCTACAGAGATAATTTTCATACCTACACATAAAGAAGAAATATCTCTGATTAAATTTAAACTAAGAATTAATGTAAAGAAGCAATAAAAAAGTCTCCAAACTTTCAGAATTCTTTGAATAGGGTATGTGTATGAAGCAAGTGGAGGAGGTTGAAAGATAGTTACATTAATTGTAAACAAAGATACAGCCTTATTCTTATGATTGTATAAAATCATATATTTTCATTAAGATATATTTAAAAGTAACAACATTATGAGCACTTTAAAATGACAATTGGTCATTCCCTTTCAATCACATATTTTCTGCATAGTTGTATTTCTGCTTGTTCACTTGCTTCTATTTTTTGTTTGGACCTGTACACACCACTGCATCTTATTATACACATATTTCTTATCATCTTTTAGTTATTAGTTATCTTAGCCATAGTTAGTTGAAGATTTTATTTGATTTATTTTTTATTTGATGACAGTATCTTTGATTATTTAAAATTGATGTGAAAATAAAACTATGGAAGTCAGTTTCTTTTGTTGTTGATTGTTTTTTGTCACTGTATGTGACTTAGTGACTCTTTTTGGGGAAATATTGGGTCAGAACTGAAGAAAAAATATAGTATGAACAATATGTAATTATCAAATATCTTTCTAAATCAAATTCATTTGTTTGACTTAAACTATAAAATCACAGTACAAAATGACCATGTTTTACATATGTGTGTATGAGAACATATAGTAAAAATGAGAAGTTGATTTTTAATAAATCACACTTTGCACTGTCCTTCTGATAGTTGGAAAACACTAAATTAAATAGAAGCCACTAGCAAAACATCCTTTCTTTCTATTTTTCCATTTTATATTTCTTATTTGAGAGGCCTTAAATTTTTGAGAACTCAGAATATTCCTTGTTAACTTTTAAATTTTGACACAAATAAATGTGTTTCAAAAAAGCATCAAAATAAACAAAGTTATGAGGATGTTCACTTTCATAGCCTTTTAAAATAATGTTTTATGGAATATTTTATAGTGTTTGTAGATAGCCTATCTGTGAATAATCATTTTGAAATGCTTCTATAATTTAAATAAAGTAAAACTAAATAATATGTTATATATTAAAAATCATAAAAGTATGTTAATTTGTAGAAATGGATCATTTTAGGTGAAACCTAAAGAAATATAATTTAAAAAATTTAATTATAATTAAAAATTTAGATAATGATATTATTCATTATCCACTGTAGCTTAAAAGTTAAAAGTATTGAAAACAATTCCATTAGATGTCTCAAATTAGAGTTTAAATAAAATAATAAGTAAAACTTAAGTACATTGTAATGAACTCCCCATAAAACATCCTATGCAACACTACAAAATTATGGCTATTTTGCTGCTTAGAACTAAACATTAAAGAAAATAAAAGGAAACATATACCAACATTTTCATTGGCAAACACATTTCTCTTCAGATGATTAGAAAAAAATATGGTCTTTTTAGATAGTGTAGCTCTACAAAGTTGATTTACTTCTTGATTTTAAGTTATATGAAGTTAAACAAAGAGATCTCAATTTAATGCCAAACTTCTGCAACCAAACCAATTTGTGTGCCTAATAAATGAGTTACAATGTCCAGGCATTAGCAGACATCTTTAATAGTCTCCAGAGTATAGAAAAACAGTTTAGGGGGAAAAATAGAAGCACCTCAATTATGAGGAAGAGATTTTCTGTTGCAGCATGACCTTCCTAGTAGCCCTTCTATAAATAAGAATGTTACAAGGCAACAGAGATATGAATGGAAGACATGAGCCTGTGGTTAGTCAGATGTGCTGCATAGAAATGATGAGTAGAACTGTGGCCTATTTGGTCAGTTTTGAGTCTGAAGCATTAAAATGTTGAAATCTGGAAAACTGAGAACATAGCCTGACCACAGCAAAACAGGAACAAGGAACAGCATGCAAACAAAGGCTGAGCAGACATCCTGCAGTATGTGAGTGCCCTACTTAGAGCAAGATAGGCAGATTGTAATCTGTTTAGTTTTGAATTTTGAAACCCCACCCTGTTCCCCAACGCGGTCTCTGTCAGCAAACAGCCAACTGCCACATCTGCTTCTGTTCAACGCTTGCTTGCTCATCCCTATATAAGGACTTAGCTGTAAGCGCTCCACTCGACTCTCCTCTGTAGCCCTTTTGGGCACCATGTCTCTGGACACCCTGAGAGTTCGCCCCTGCACAGGTTAAGCTTAGCCAATAAAATAAGATCAAAACCCTGGAAGGTCTTTGAAATTTATTCTTGTGTCCGATGGATATAACATAAAACAAATTCCAGATGTTGGGAACTGAGTGAATAAATGCATGCTGAGTAATAAGTATGATAAATTAAAGAATATATGTGTGATTTATCACTCCTTCCTGGAGAATACCTTCAGCAACAACGAATGTAAATCGTATGATGCTACAAACAGATTAGTGGAACATAGCATACAGATTCCAGAGAGACTAACAAGGAGGACAGGAGATATTCTAAAAATCATGGAAGGAACTCAAGTGCCAAATAGTCATGGAAAGAATCAGTATTTATCTAGTCCCTTTCATCCAAGAATCTCAGTATACATAAACATATTTCAGATGATTTTCACATGCTAAAGTATTCATGCTGTAATTTAAATCTTACAGATCAAAATCAAAGTGCCCTATCTTTATTAAAAACTACAAAACAGAAAGTAGCTACTAATAAATCCCTTTTGGTAAATTATTCACAGACACAAGTGCAGGAACGATGAGCAGAAAACACTGTGCTTTACTAATACTGTGTGGCAGGATAATATATTGGAAGAATCATTTGTGTTTTGTTTTCTCAAAAAGTATGAAAGTTTATTAGGTTTTGTGCTCCACATTTTTCCTTCTGTTCTGAGTAGGACTTTTTGTTTCTATGCCTCAAGGGTTTTTCAGGGCCTAAAGCAATAGGTGCTTGAAAATAACCACTTTTTCTGGCTTTTGTGAAAGAACAAACCAGGGGTCACAAATTCAAATACCAACAGAGTCAGGCAGACATCTAAATGAGCAGAGCAGACTGGCTTTACTTTTCTACCACATAGGCTCAACTTGGTTGCATATTTATTTTGTATGAGTAGTTTGTACTTTCACTAAGTATATTTTCCTCCATTTTTCTGAAAATGTTTAAAATTCTGGTCTAATTTTCTTCTCTGATTTTGATAGTGTCAAAAAAATTGTAGCAAACATTGTTAAACAAGCAGGGAAAAATCTTTAACTCAAAATTATTACTCTAGGGTTCAAGACTGTTGCAAAGAGAGGGACACTTTGAACTCCACTAAAACAAAAGGGAGAACATTTTTTTAAATTCTTGGGTAAGCTAATGAAAAAAAGATATAAGAAAATATCGGTGAGAGGTCAGTCTATGTGACCAGGGAGTGTCTGGTTTTTCATTGTCACTTATGGAAGTTAGGCTCCTACCACGGCACAGAGACTGTGATATAGGGACACTATATAGGGATCATTTAATTTAAAAGGATGCCCCCCCTTGTCCTTGAAAAAGATATTTCTGGTTTATAAAACTTGTGAGAGCCAGAGAGAAGATTTACATCTCAAGTGGGCAGAAAGAGAATTCACAATTGCAAGCTTTATATATATATGCTCCAAAAAAATCAGAGGAAGCGTGGTGAGGAAGGCTATCAGTGACCCAATGTCAAAAAGAAAACTGTTTGACAGCTAGTCAAACTTAGGAAAATGTTAAGGCCCTTATGTTCAAAAGTGATATGGTTATAGGAAAATACTTCTCTTGTACAAGGAATGTGATGAAAAATGCAATGACCATGCCCTGGCTGGGTGGCTCAGTTGGTTGGAGCATAGTCCCATCAAAAAAAAAAAAAAAGGTCATGGGTTTGGTCCCTGGTCAGGGCACATATAGGAGGCAACATGGATGTTTGTTTCTCACATCAGTGTCTCTCTCTCTGTTCCTCTCTCTTTAAAATCAATAAACATATCCTTGCAGGAGGATTTTAAAAAATAGCAATGCCCATCAGATCAGTGTCCTAGAGATATCAGTGGTCTGATGAGAGAGACTGAAGCTGCAAGGCTCACTCAGGGCAGGAGTGCTCTGCTCTAGCTGTGCTCCCAGGAGGATCTGCAGACCCATTTCTGCCAGATCTGTCAATTTTCCAGAAGTATCCACATTTTATGTAGGCAATGAATTTAAAGTTTTTCATCACTTTAAAATGCTAGTACAATGTTTATCTTGCCACTAAGCCACTAATCTATCATCTTTGGCCTAATCTCTCACAAAGGAATATATTTTGATATCAAATAGCATGATTCCTCCAACTTTGTGTACTACAAGGCTATAGTAATCAAAATAACATGGTACTGGCGTAAAAAGAGACATATAGATCAAAGGGATAGAATAGGGAGCCCAGAAATAAACCCACACCTATATGGTCAAATAATATTTGACAAAGGAGGAAAAAACATACAATGGCATAAAGAAAGTCTATTAAAGGTCTGGCTGGTGTAGCTCAGTGGGTTGAGTGCAGGCTGTGAACCAAAGGGTCACCAGTTTGATTCCCAGTCAGGGCACATGCCTGGGTTGTGGGCCAGGTCCCCAGTGGGGCCACATGAGAGGCAACCACACATTGATGTTTCTTTCTCTCTTTCTCCCTCCCTTTCCCTATGTCTAAAAATAAAAATAAATAAAATCTTTTAATAACAAATTTTGAAAAGAAAGTCTATTAAATAAAACCATAACCAAATGCAGATCCAGCTGCCTGCTGCTATGAAAACCCATTCAATAGACAGGTACTGACGTAAAGGAAAGTGGTTTATTTTCAGGTGCCAGCCACCTGGAAGATGGGGGACTCACATCTCAAAGCCCATTTTCATATCTCAGTAGAGGCATATATTTTTATAAGAAAGGAGAGAGACACAAAAAAAGGAGATTAAGGATGGGGGTTAAAATTTCTCTATGTGAAGACAAGTACAGTCCATCCTGATAAGACAAGTGATGGTCTGGTGTTTGTCATCCAGGTTTAGTCATCCTCACAATTGGAAGCCAGCAGATCTCCCAGAGCTGGGATGCCTGGAGGTCAGAATTTGTATTTTTTCAGGTTAGTCCCTAGGATTCTTACACAGACATGGTGTTTATCTACAAGCAACATATTATTTAGAGTCAGAATTTACAGAAACAATGTCAAAACAATGGTGAAGCGGGTTACAATTCCCACTGTTACGATTTTCCACTGTAACAAAATGACGTTGGGAAATTGGACAGATGTGTGCAAAAAATTAAATTAGATCTCCTTCTTATACCCTATAGATGAAGAAACTCAAAATGTATTAAAGACTTAAAAGATAGACTAAAAATCATAAAAATCCTTGGAGAAAACATAGGCAATAAAATTGGGCCATTTCTCATAGCAATATTTTTTTCTGATATATTACCTCAGTCAAGGGAATCAAAAGAAAAAACAAACAAATTATATTACATCAAATTATTTTTTTTGCACAGTGAAGGACACCATCAACAAAATGAAAGGCAAACCCACTGAATGGAAGAACACATTTGTCAATGGTACATTTGATAAAGAGTTAATTCCAAAATATATAAAGAACTTACACAAGTTAACATTAAAAATCCAATTAAAAAATAGGCAAAAGGCCTAAATAGACTCTTCTCCAAAAAGTGCATATAGATGGCCAATAGGCATACTAAAAGTTGCTCAATGTCAATAACTAAAGCAATGCAAATGAAAATCACAATGAGATATCATCTCATACCTGTCCACATGGCTATCATCAATAAATCAATGAATAGCAATTATTGGCTAGGACACTAGTTAGACATATGAGAAGAATGAAATCTTTTTTTAAATAAATATTTTATTTATTTTTAGAGAGAGGGGACGGGAAAGAGAAAGAGTGGGAGAGAAACATCAATGTGTGGTTGCCTCTCATGTGTCCCCTACCAGGGACCCGGCTCGCAACCCAGGCATGTGCCCTGACTGGGAACCGAACCAGTGACCTTCTGCTTCACAGGCCTGTGCTCAATTCACTGAGCTACACCAGCCAGGGCGAGAAAAATGAAATCTTGATATCTGCAACAACATGGATGAACTTAGGATGTACTACGCTATATAAGTTGGACAGAGAAAGACAAATACCATGTAATTTAACTTATATGTGGAATACAAAAAATTGAACAAACAAAAACAGATATAAACTTATAGATATAGACAATATTTTGATGGTGTAAGGTAGCTGGGGGTTTGGGATATGGGTGCAAAAGTAGAAGGGACTAAGATATATGAATTGGTAGTTATAAAATTGTCATTACATGACAATTTTGAGCATAGGGAATATAGTCAATAATACTATAACTATGTATGGTGTCAGATGGGACTAGATTTATTGTGGGGGCAACTTTGCCTGCAAGTCCCCCTCATCCCCCACTACCAAGACATGATCTGCTTGGGGGGGAGGTGGTCAATCTCTCAGGAGAAGGACCAAGAACTTCCTCTTCAACGGCCTTTATTAAGTTGTAATACACAAGAATACAGGTAAAGCTCATCAATCATTGTCAGGCGGCAAGGATCAGACAATAGATAACATTTCAAAGAAATCTGAGGGCTTAATCTGAGTCAGTGTCTGTCAGGTAAAGGGGTTGCAAAAACTTTGGGAGACATACTCATTTCCTGCTCAGACCCTTATTATATTAATGAAAGCACTCTTAGCAAAGCAGGCTTCACAGGACTTTGTGAATTCTTTCTTATGCCTGATCACCCTGAAACCCGCTCTAGCCAGCAGAGGGCTACCACCCTCCCCATCATAGGTTCTTAGGCTTAAATGGATTAGAGCCAGAAAGCACTTCTCCCAGATGGAAATGGGGACTCAGGTTATGTCAGAATAGCGGGGGGGGGGTGAAAGTCCATTACAACCTCTTTGCTGCAACCCCCCAAGTCCTTCCTTGATGGCCTCCCAAGTGATCATGTCTGGCTTAGTTTGCCCCCCGCCTGAGGAGTCTTACCTGTCTCTGACTGACCGACCAACCACTGGGGGCAGGGGATGAAGCAGAAGCAGCGCTGCTGCCAGAGACAAGCTTTGTCTCCTTAGTGGCTCACATTCCAGTGGTCACTCACTCAGTTTTATCCATGAGGGGCAGTTACAACTCCTGAAATCAGGCATAGCAGTTTCCAACAATTTATCAAGGTGATCAATTTATAATTGTTATTAATAATTTATAATTATCAATTATAAATTGATAATTATAATTTATAATTATCAATTTATAATTATAATTAAATTAAATAATGCTAATCACTACATTCTACATCTGAAACTAATATAGGTTCTTATGTCCACAGTAATTAATTTTTGAAATATTTAAAAAGAAGACACTCTATGTATTATTTTTAAGCCATCTTATCAGTAAACTGTAATTGAAAAAATTCTTATAAAAATTGGAAATTATCATTAGGGAAGATATTAAAAAATTTCCTTCCCTGATAAGTCTAATTTGAGACCTCTATTGGAGTTGGAACTAGAGACAAAGATTTGATGTAGGAGAACAATGAGTATTAGAAGACATACCCTGGTCTTTGCTCCTTAAGCAATGGAAGGAGCCATCTAAGTCACATGGATGTGTGAAGACTCAAATGTATGTTTAAGGATAAATATTCCAATAATAACATGTAGGATAGATCTGAAAGAAGAGACATTAGAAACTTGTAGACTAAATAGATTCTCATTTGAAATTTTCTTTCTAATGTGTTTATTGTTCATTTGCTTGAGAGGTTGTTGTAGTTAGGATCTATTTCTTCATAGCAATTTTGTGGAGTTTGTTGGGAAAATGGAACTTTTGTCTTGAGTAACTAACCTGGAATCTTAAATAAAAGTTCACATGCTAAACCTTATTTTTTCATATCTCCAACTTTACTAAAATACCATATCATAAAAATTAATTATGACTTAATTTTGAGTGAATTAAAGGAAATAAATAAGTCTTTATTATTAAAGAAATAGAGATGAAGATGATAACACTTAGAATGCACTGTGACAAACTAAACAAAACTTAAATGTTGATAAAGAGTGCTAGGCCTGTGTGTGCAGCTGGACAGAAGCTTTCATAGTGTTAATTAAAAGACAAAGACTGATCAGTACAGACTATCTCTTTGACAAAAGGTCATTGTGGTCACTATTTAAATTAAAATTCTTTTACAGATACTCATACTGTGTTGATTCCAGAAAATATGTATATTATTGTAAAGGAGTTCTCCCAGGTATAAAATGAACTCTGCAAGAACTTTTCTTGGAAATTCTTTTTTGTTCTATTATATCATATGGCAGATGGTTGAGTTGATTATACTCTTTCTGAATGGTGGTCTTGTATTTGTTTCATTTCTCTTTAATTCTAACTACTCTTCCTTCCCCTGTATCCACTGGCAACTTTTCTATGTGTTGTTAAATTTGTGTATTTTTTGTGTGTGAATACACTACATATTTTAATATACATAAGTTGATTATGCCATATATTTCATGTTTTAACCTTTTTCCACTTAGCATTGTATTTCTGGTTTTTTCTCTCTGTTTTTTCTTTCTTTTTTATTGATGTTCAAATACAGTTATCTTCATTTTCCCACACCCACCTCCCACCCTCATTCCCACCCACCCCTGGATCAGTCCATGGGTCCTTCATTCATGTTTATTTAGGTCCCTTTTCCTTCTTTACCATGTTACTTTCCTCTCCCCTCCACTGTGGTTACTGTCAGTTTGTTTTTGATTTCAATGTCTTTGTCTATGTTTTGCTTGCCCATTTGTTTCATTAATTAAGTTCCATTTATTGGTGAGATCATCTGGTATTCGTCTTTTACTGCTTGGCTTACTTCACTTAGCATATTATTTTCCAGTTCCATCCATGTTGTCACGAAGGATAGGAGCTCCTTCTTTCTTTCTGCTGCATAGAACTCCATTGTGTAAATGTACTATAGTTTATTGATCCACTCATTTACCTATGGGAACCTAGGTTGCTTCCAGCTCTTGGCTATTATAAATTGTGCTGCTATGAACACTGGGGTGCATAGGTTCTTCTGAATTAGTGTTTCAGGCTTCTTAGGGTATAAACCCAGCAGTGAAATTACTGGGTCAAAAGGCAATTCCATTCTTAGTTTCTTGAGGAAATACCATACTGTTTTGCATAGAGACTTCAAAAATTTGCATTCCCAGCAACAGTGCACTAGGGTTTTTTTTTCTCCACAACCATATCATCACTTATCCCTTGTTGATGTGTTAATGATGGCCATTCTGACCCTTGTAAAGTGGTATCTCATTGTAGTTTTAATCAGCATCTCTCTGATGGCTAATGATGCTGAGCATCCTTTCATATGTCTCTGAGTCCTCTGTATGTCCTCTTTGGAGAAGTGTCTGTTCAGGTCCATTGCCCATTGTTTCATTGGATTATTTGTCTTCCTGGTGTGGAGTCCTGTGAGTTCTTCATATATTTTGGAGATAAAACCATTGTCTAAGATATCATTGGCAAATATGTTTTCTTATACAGTTGGTTCCCTTTTCATTTGCTAATTTTTTTAGCCATGCAGAAGCTTTTTATTTTGATTGTCTCATTTGTTTATTTTTTCCTTTATGTCCCTTGCTCTAGGAGAACTATCAGTGAAAATGTTGCTCCATGGACTATCTGAGATTTTCCTACCTCTGTTCTCTTCTAGGACTTTCATGGTTATCATGACTTATATTTAAGTCTATTACCCACCTTGAGTTTGTTTCTGTGTATGGTGTAAGTTGGTGGTTGAATTTCATTTTGTACATGTAGTTGTCCAAATATCCCAACACCATTTGTTGAAGAGGCCATTTTTACTCCATTGCATGCTTCTTCCCCTTTTGCTGAATATTAATTAACCATAGAGACATGGTTTATTGCTGGGCTCTCTATTCTGTTCCATTGGTCTGTTTGTCTGTTCTTATGCCGGTACCAGACTGTTTTGATTACTGTGGCCATGTAATATAGTTTCATGTCAGGTATGGTGAGCCCTCCTACTTTGTTCTTCTTTCTCAAAATTGCTGCAGGGGTTCATTTATGGTTCCATATTAATTTTTGAAGTGTTTGTTTTATATCTGTGAAATATGTCATTGGTATTTTAATAGGGATTGTGTTGAATCTCTAAATTGCTTTGGGTAGTATAGACATTTTGATGATGTTAATTGTTTCAATCCATCAACATTGTATATGCTTCCATTTATTTGTGTCTTCTTTAATTTCTTTCTTCGGTGTTGTGTAATTTTCTGAATACAGGTCTTTTACCTCGTTAGTTAGGTTTATTCCAGAGTATTTTATTTTTCTTGTTGTTATAGCAAATAGGATTTTTTCCCTGATTTCTGTTTGTGATATTCCATTGTTGGTATACAAAAATGCCTTTGATTTCTGAATATTGACTTTGTATCCTGCTGTTTTTTCAAATTCACTTATTAGGTCCAGTAGTTTTTTGGTGGAGTCTGTAGGGTTTTCTATGTACACTTTCATGGCATCTGCAAACAATTACACTTTTACTTCCTCCTATCTGATCAAGTGCCTTTTATTTCTTCTTTTTGTCTGAATGCTGTGGGTAGGACTTTTAATATTATGTTGAACAGAAGTGGTGAAAGTGGACATCCTTGTCTTATTCCTGATCTTAGTAGAAAAACTTTTTGATTTGCCCATTGAGTATGATGTTGGCTGTAGGTCTCTCATATATGGCCTTTATTATGTTGAGGAATGCTCCCTCTCTCCCCACTTTGTCAGGTGCTGTATCGAATGCTTTTTCTGTATCTATTGATATGATCATGCGATTTTTGTCTTTCCTTTTGTTTATGTATTGTATTAATTTTATTGATTTGTGAATATTGTACCATCCTTGCATGCCTGGGATGAATCCTACTTGATCATGGTGTATGATCTTTTTAATGTATTTCTGGCTGTAGTTTGCCAATATTTTGTTGAGGATTTAGCATCCTATTTTAATCAGTTATACTGGCCTGAAGTTTTCTTTCTTTGTTGTGTCTTTATATGGTTTGGGGATTAGGATGATGTTGCCCTCATAAAAAGAGTTTGGGAGTCTCCCATCTTCTTAGATTTTTATGAATAGTCTGTGAAGAATAGGAATTAGCTCTTCCTTAAATGCTTTGTAGAATTCTCCTGTGAAACCATCTGGCCCAGGGATTTTGTGTGCTGGGACTTTTTTGATTACTGCTTAGATTTTGCCAGTTGTTATGGGTCTGTTCAGGCTTTCTGCTTTTTTTTTCATTCAGTTTTGAAAGTTTATATTTTTCTAGAAATTTGTCCATTTCACCTAGGTTTTCAAATTTCTTGGCATATCCTTCTTCATATTTTTCATAGTAATTTCTTACAATCCTTTGTGTTTCTGTGCTGTCAGTTGTAATTTCACCTCTTTCATTTCTGATCGTGTTTATTTGGATCCTCTCTTTTTTTTTCCTTGATGAGTCTGCTTAAAGGCTTGCCAATTTTATTTATCTTTTTAAAAAAACAACTCCTGGATTTATTGATCCTTAGAATTGTTTCTTTAGTCTCTATGTTGTTTAATTCTGGTCTGATCTTGGATCCTTCTTCTACTTGCTCTGGGCTGTCTTTGTTGTTGTTTCCCAAATTCTTGTAAATGTAGAGTTAGGTTGTTTATTAGAAATGTTTCTATCTTTTATAGATAGATCTGTATCACTATGAACTTGCCTCTCAGGATTGCCTTTGCTGTGTCCCACAATATTTGGACTGTTATGAGTTCATTTTCATTTGTTTCCAAAAGTTTTTTATTTCTTCCTTGATCTCATTCTTGGCCCAATTCATTGTTTAATAGCATGCTATTCAATATCCATGAGTTTGAGTGTTTTTTAGCTTTTTCCTTGGGATTGGTATCCAGTTTCAGGCCATTGTGGTCTGAGAAGCTGCTTTCTATGATTTCAATTTCCTTGAATTTTTTGAGGCTTGTTTTGTGTCCTATCATGTAACCTATCTTTGAAAATGTTCCATGTGCATTTGAAAAGAATATGTATTTTTCTTCTTTGGAATGAAAAGTTCTAAATATATCAGTTAAGTCCATTTGGTTCAGGGCATTGCTCAATGCCACAATATCCTTTTTGATAATGTGTTTGGAGGATCTATCCAGTTTTGACAGTGGGGTTTTAAAACCCTCTAAAGTAAATGTGTTGCTGTCTATATCTTTCTTGAAGTCCTCCAAAATTTTCCTCATGTATTTGGGTGTTGTATTCTGGGTGCATATATGTTTATTATGTTTATGTCTTCTTGGTATATTCTTCCCTTGAGTATTATGAAGTGTCTTTCTGGACCCTTTTTATGGCCTTTGTTTTGAAGTCTATTTTGTCAGATATAAGTATTGCTACTCTGGCTTTTTTTCTTCTCTGTTTGCATGGAATATTTTTTCCAGCCCTTCACTTCAGTCTGCATAGGTCTTTTGTTCTGAGGTGGGTCTCTTGTAGGCAGCATATGTGTGGGTCATATTTTTTATCCATTTGGCTACCCTATGTTTTTTGATTGGAGCATTTAATCCACTTGCATTTAACATTATTGATAGGTACTTGTTCTTTGCCATTTTGCTCCCTTTGTACCTTTATTTCTTTCTCTATCACTGTTTTTCTTCCTTTTTTAAAGCAGTCCTTTTAGCATATTTTTCAGTGCTTGTTTGGTGGAAGTGTATTCTTTGAGTCTTTTTTTTTCTGGGAAGCTCCTTATTTCACCTTCAATTTTTATTGAAAGTTTTGCTGAATAAAGTAGTTTTGGTTTCAGGCCTTTATCTTTTGTTACTGGGAATATTTTTTTTGCCATTTCTGTGTGGTTTATAATGTTTCTATTGAGAATTCAGCTGCTAGCCTTATAAGGGCTCCCTTGTATGTTAATTCCTATTTCTCTCTTGCTGACTTTACAATTCTCTATTTGTCTTTCAATTTTGTCATTTTAATTATGATGTGTCTTGAAGTGGGCCTATTTGGGTTCGTCTTGATTTGGACCCTCTCTGCTTCCTGGATTTGTGTGGCTTCTTCTCTCATCAAATTATGGAAGTTTTCCATGATTACTTTCTCAAACAGGTTTTCTATCCCTTGCTCCTCTTCTTCTCTTTCTGTTATAGGAAAGAGAAGTAGGAACTATATGAATATTATTGTTTCATATTGTCCTGAATCTCCCATAACCCCTCTTTATTTTTTTCAGTATTTTTTTCTTTTTCTTGCTCTTTTTGGGAGGTTTTTTCTGCTTTGTCCTCCAGCTAACTGATTTGATACTCTGCTTTACTGAGCCTGCTTTTGATTCCTTCTACTGTTTCTTTAACTTAGAAATTATATTCTTCATTTCTTCTTGGCTGTTGTTGACTGTTTTTATGTCCTTTTTTATGCTATAGTTTGCAGTAAGTTTCTCATAATTTCCCTGTAGTTTTTGGTCATTTGCACTAAGTTCATTGAGCTTCCTTTTAATTATTGTTTTGAACTCAATATCTAATAGTTGACCTTCCTCTATTTCATTTAGCATTCTTTCTGAGAATTCCTCCTTTTTATTAAATTGGAGGTTATTTCTTTGCCTTTTCATTCTTTATGAGACTCTTCTTGCTTGCTTCATTTCTTAAATTGATTTGTTTTGACTTTCTGACTTTGTGGTATGAACTTCTATGGTAGGAGGCCTGTGAGATATAATGGTGTAGTCTCCTTGGTCACCTGAACTTGATATTCTTAGGATGTTCTTTATGCTTTTTATGCTGTTTTTCTTTATATAAGTGAGTTTTTGATTGTTGTTGGGTCATTCTTTCATGGGTCCTTCCCTGTTGATGGTTGGCTAAGGGTCATTTCACCCACCATGTCTTGTTTGCTTTTGTGCATGCGCTGCTTGAACAAAACCACAGGGCCCAAGAAACAAATCCACACCTGCAAATATGGCTCCCCTTAACAATTCCACTATCAATAGCAAATGACCAGTGTTAATAAGGGTGTAATAAGATTAAGCCTATTATAAGAAAAGAAAGTAGATATGAGATGACCTAAAGAGAAATGATTTTGCGAGGGTAGAGGAAGGAGCACTAATAAAAGTTGGGAGTTGGAGCAATGGAAGGAGAGAAGGTAAAGTTTACATCATGAATAAAGAAAGGGAATGAAGTGCGTGGAATGTAGTATGAGAAGGGAAGCATATATTAGGTTTAAACAGAATTTAAAATAGTATAAAATAAAATAAAGTGAAAAGAGAAAGAAAAAACAGAAGAAAAGTTATTAAATAATTAATAAAAATATAAGAGCCAAATTGGAGAGAAAGATCTACCAGAGTACTATCAACAACAAATGAGCTAAAATTAATATAGGTGGTATGCTAATAAGAGAGAAAAGGAAACAAGTAAAAGTCTAAGAGATGTTTAGAGGAATGGGAAGTGATTTTGTAATGATAGAGGGAGCGGGAATACTAAGAGTGAGAAACAAAAGCCACACTAAGTGAGTGAAAAATTAAAATTTGGAATGTAAAGGAAAAGAAAAAAGGAGAATAAAGAAAAATAAAAGGGCAGAATGAAAGAGAAATAGAAGAGAGACAAAAAAGAAAAAAGCAGACTAATGAAGAAGCATAATTAAAATTTGAGTAAAAACATTGGAAAGGGGTCTGGTATAATTTGTTATTTGAAATATACAATTAGTGAAGCTCTAGAGATAACCTTGAAAAAATAATACAACAACAACTACCCTACCCACAACCAACTAACAAATTTTGTTACAGGTGTACAGAGAACAAAAGTATTTTAACAGCTGGGAGAAGGAATGAAATGACCCTTGACAAGAGAATTCATTTTGAGTGTCTGGACAGGGCAGAAATAGAAAGAGTGTGGAATGGAAACAAGTTGTAGCTATAGAGAAAACCAAATTTCAGATGAGAATATTACAAGGAAAGAGGAAGGTAAGATGAGCTAAGAGAAGGGAGAGGCAAAATATGTGGATTGAAATGCACTGTAGTATAAAATCTAGTGACTTATTATATACAAGTTCACTAGACAAGAAATGGATCTTATTTTCTTTCCTATGTAGGAGAGAAAATATCGCAAATCATGAAGAAGTCCACAGTGGCTTTCATATTGGTAGTCTCTTGCATTTACCACTATTTTTTTTTCTTTCTGCATCTGCCTCTGGTGATGTCAGATATTTACCCTGTCTGACCTTAGGCAGACTGTTAGATACTTCCAGAGATCTGCTGTCACTGGTTGTCTCTATTAATTGTTAATATGGTCCTTCTGCATTCAGCAGTCAGGTTTAAGCACCATAGGGCAGGTCCGAAGACTCCTGCAGTGGGGGCTATTGTTTACCCTCAAGTAGCTGCTGCTTGGAGGGGAGTGGTCTGCCTGGGCAGGATGATTGCTACGTATGGGGGTTGGTTCTGCACTGGATCCCATTGTCTACTTTTTCAGTTCTCTCCCCAAAACCCCCATCCCCAGTCTCTCCTCAAGTCTCTCTAGTCCACATTCCCACTCCATTGCTAGTGATCTACTATCTTTGGCTGTATCCTTCAGTTGTTTATCTGGTCTCTAGAACTCAGCTTTTAGGCTTAAGCACTAAAGGGCAAGGGCAAGAGACTCTCCTTGGGTCCAGACTACTGATTGTTTCCCCTCAGGTTACTGCCACTTGGAGGGGAGTGGTCTGCCTGAGCACAAAGGCTGCTGCTGTCTGGGGGATGACTCAGCACCATGATCCTAGTAGCTACTCTTTCAGTTCTCTCCTCAAGCATCTCTTGTCCACATTGTCCCTGCCTTTGCCTGAGCCATGGGTAAGGGGCTGCAAACAAAAATTTGTGTGTTGGCCCTTTAAATGTCTCTTGCATCTCCAACCACCTGTCTCTGTCAGAGAGCAACCCTGTAGCTTTTTCCATTGGTTGTTATCTGTGTACTTATTGGGCTCTGGTGTTCTAGGCTGGGAATCCTAGCTTAGAGTTTAGACCCAAATCTGCTTCAGGGGGTCCAACTGGCAGCTTAATTATCCCATCAGCACTGCCACCTGTGGGTGCCCAGTCAGCCCTCTCCAGTCTCCACTACACTCCTTACTAGACCAGTTATGCCAAACCTGGTTTTCTATGTCTGGTTATATGCTTTTCTCTGGCTATTGCTCCATTGTTTCTTAGGAGCGGTTTCTTTATAATTAAGTTGTAATTCCAGACTGGTTCTGGGAGGAGGTCAGTGTAACTTCCATTCACACCTCCACCATCTTTTCCCAGACATTCTCGCAGGCAGTCCCCACAGGTGGAGGCAGGGGCAACTGGTGGCCCTGAGTATGAGTCCCGGGTGGGTTTCTCTCTCTGTTGTTTATGTGTAGATATACTCCATTGCTTCTGACTTATTCTTGAATTCCATGGAGCATATTATTTATGTTTTCTTTATTCATTCAGTAGTGATGGACTCCATGATTACCTCTAATGCCCTACACTCACAAGAATGTTGTCATGAATACTATTATTTGTTTCCATTAGAAATCTTCATGAGAATTTCCTAAAAGCAACATTGTTGGGTTATAGGTATGTGTGTTCATAAAATTAGTGAACAGTTTGATCTCCAGATGGATGTGTCAGTCTTCTGTGTCATCGACAGTGTGTAGACAGTCCTATATCCATCCCCACATACTCACCTGCACCTGCACAGCTTTCTAAAGGACAGACAGTGATTTCTCTCTTTTAAATTTTCAATAATTTAATTGTTAATTTGATAAGTAAATTTGAGCATATCTGCAATGTGTTGTTAGCCATTTATATTTTCTTGCTGTAAGGTGCATGCTTCATTTTTCTAATAATATATTACACACAAGTTGATATACAGAAGCTCATTAATTACCCCTCAGCGTTTTTAGGCCTTGCAAAAATAATTTTTCAATCTATAATATGTTATCTTTGCTTCTAATATCCTTTCACTGGGCACAAGTACTTAGGATTGTTATAATCAAATTTTCAATATTTTAATCTTTTTTCTTTTGCTTTGATAGTTTTGCTATTGGAACTTACTCCATACCCTAAGGTAACAAGGATGACTACATTATCGCAAACTAATTTTAGAATTTACATTATAATTATTTCTGTTTTACTTAGAACCACCTGTACTCATACTATCTTATGGATTTAACCATCTTACATGCCCTTTAAAAAAGGGGGGAGTGAAGATTAGAAGAAAAACTGTAAAAATTGATCTTAAACAAATAAACAAAAAGATGTTCTGTGGTAGGCCTGAGTAAAAAAAAGGTATATTCAACAGGATTAAATCACATGAAATTTGCTAAATAGAGATGTTATGGACTGAACTGTGTTCTCCACTATGACCCATAGTTGAAGCTCTAATCCCCAGTACTTCAAAATGGAACTGTATTTGCAGATAGAGCTTTTAAAGAGAGAATAAGTCCATAAGCATGACCCTAACTCAACTTAAGGACCCTGACTGGTGTCCTTAAAAGAAGTGAATATTAGGACATATAGAAAGACATGAGGGATGTTCCTTAACAGAGAAAAGACCCATTTGCAGACATGGTAATGAGGGGGCCATCTGCAAGCCAAAGAGTGAGGCTTCAGAAAAAAACCAGGCTGCTAATACCTTGAACTCAGATCTTCAGCCTCTAGAACCATGAGAAAGTAAATTTCTGTTGCTTAAGCTACCCACTTTGTGATATTTTATGGCAGCCCAAGCAGACTAATATTGAACAAGTAGATTAATAAACATGAAAGTTAAATCTTAGATTGAGGTTTTAGAAAACATTCCTGCCAGTAAACACCATTGAAATTATAAGACAAATTTCAGATAAATGGTAACAATAACACCCACTAAAAAAATTTACAGATTCTAAATGATAAATGCTAAAATGTTTTCTATATCAACTGATGCTTAACAGATAAGGCTATGGACTGTTAGTTCATTTTCAATACTGATTTCCATGTTCTATTAAATATGGATTATTGTTTACTTAGCTATGTGGTTGTACACAAATGTTGGGAAGGCTTGACATAAATAAAGGAATAGAAATAAACAATGCAGATGTATATAAACAAAAGTAGCTGTTAACTTATTTCCCTTAAATGACAATATTAAGCAAGCACTGGTCCACTGTACTCAAATAAATTGTTTATAATTTAACCAAACATAAATTAAAAAGTGACTACTATTTCTTAGTCCCTTTAATTTTTTATACTCTAAGTAAATGGTTCTTCATTGCAATACCAGTGACTACTGTCTTTATGCAAATAAAAGTGAGGCATATTTCTACTTGTTATCAAAGCTTTGACAGAAGAAGCTTAAGTTCAAAAATGATGTTATTTTCTTAAATACACCTCTCCCAACCTTCAGAAACTCTGTTGGCCTGAGATAGCTTTCTTAATATATTCAATGCTTTGATGATAACCAGCGTAAGGGCTCTATGCAACTGTCAATAAATATACACAGTGAGAAAAAGCATTACAAAATAAGTCTAGATAAAGTTTATTGGTGAGAACCAGAGTCACTATCATCAGTCAACTGTCTTCTTTCATTTCACCTAGGTATACTGCTTTTAATTTTTTAAATTTACCAAGGAGCATATTGCAGAAGCTAAAGCAATGGTAGGCACTCAGTCACTGATTTATAGAATGCACAAGCTCCCTGGCCTTAAGTGGACTGAAGTTTATCTGAGTGATTCTTATATACCTAGATGATGAAACCTTCTCAGAGGGCTGATAAAACACCAACTCCGTCCAACATTAAACCAGCCAAGCAAAGAAGACAGCTACCTTCTCTCACTCTCATTCCTCTTGATAAGATTATCACTGGGACAACAGCAAGTCTAATTAAAGACAAGCAATTACTCTTTGTTTTCTCACATACAACCAGGAAGTACATTTTGAATTTTGGCAGCTCTCCAGGAGAAATCGTGGTTGATTCTCACCAGGTGACAACCATTTTACTCAGCCCTTTCAAGAATATTTGCTCTGTAAATCAATTTGAAATTGATTTAGATGATTTGGGTTTTAGAATCTTATAATATTATCCTTATTTTCATAGAACAGGGTCACAGCTAGGAGCAGCAGATTGTGATAGGGTATCTGAAGGTAGTCCCTTACTCTCTCTAATTTTTGCTCTCACTCTTGCTCTGTCATACTGTAAATAGCATAGCAGTGGACAGCACTGACCTGGATTTAAAACTTGATTTTAGTACTTAATTTCTGAGCAACTGAGGCAAAATATATAACTTTCTGAAATTTAATATTTTCTACTGTAAAATGAGCTAAAACAGATTTGCTTCATAGTGTTGCTTTAAAGATTCATTAAAATTGTGTATGGAAGTACTAAGATATTTAGCATAGTACCTGACAAATACAGGGTGGGGCAAAAGCAGGTTTACAGTTCTAAGTATGATACAGGATGGGGGGGCCCAAAAAGGGATTTGGAATGGGGTCCAGAACTCGAGGTGTCTAGGAAATATTGGAGAGACATATAAGATGTCCTCACCCCTTCCCCCACAGGTGTGAGTTGGGGGAAAGGACACATGAAGCAGGAACATTCAGGGCTGTTTTGTATAGCCACAGCCTTGCAGCTAATCCATGGCATGGTCATTAAACATATCTATAGCCTTCGGCAGTTTGCTTAGATATGGTAAATAGCTGTGGCCAAGCTTGGAGCTGATTTGGGAAGCTTTAGAAAACCTTCCCTCACCCAAAACCCCAGGCACCCTGGGAGAGTAATAAGGCCGTCTAAGAAAAGCAAACAGCAGCATAGTCACAAGGACTGGGACTAGCACCCCTGCTGATAGAACTGATTTTCACATTTAACTTTTGTACTCTGCTTCTGCCCCGTAGATAGACCTAATTACCACATTCTGCTTCTGTATCTCGCTTTGCTACATAGACAGGAAGACCCTGTAGACTATATAAACAAACCCCAAGACTCCTTTGTTTGGGGCTCAGAATTTGGAGATTGACTCCTCTGGGCCCGTGCACGCTAATAAACCTCGTACTCCAGAATCCCTCAGTGTCCGGTTGCTTCGTTTTCCTATAACATTTGGTTCCCTGACGGGGAAGCGACCTTACACAAATTCGGTCGACTTGCCGCTAACTTGCTCCCGACTGGATAAGTGGGGAGGCGGCTGGAGGTCCAACTGGGGAAGCTGGGGTGCACGTGCCCTGAGATTTCTCAGGCCCGTGCCGGTTGGGGAGACAGCTGTTGGCCCGCACTCCAGGAGGGAAGGGAGGGTTTCGAACTAATACCTGACCCGAGACCAGAGGCACCAAATTGGTAAGAGCCCCAGGGACTTGACCCGAGACTGGAGAGAGGCTGATCACCTCAAATCAGAAATTTTGGTCGGATTCATGCTGAGTCTGACCGTTTGACCCTCACTTGGGGAGGGATTGTTTAAATTTGGAGTGCTTGAGAGTGAAAGTGCGAGTGACTGTGTTTGTGGCTCCACGGGCTGGTCCTACGGAGCAAGAGTGGGCCCCAACCTGCAGTTCCTGTGTCAGGTCATACGGCATAACGGTTGGCAGCTAACCCCAAATTCTGCTGGGGCAACCTTAGCCAACACCGACTTTGTCCCGCGAGGGAGCAGGCCAGGCAGGTGAAATGAAACCCCCTTCCCTTTGCTTGCCTGCGTCATTCTGGGAGGATCACCATGGGCGGGGGACCTTCCACTGTGTTAGATTGCATGCTGCAAAACTGACTGATTCCGGGGCCAGGAACCGAGCATAGATGCCTGTCAGTTAGAGATCTTTTGCATCTCTGAGTAGCCAACATTTGGAGTAGGCTGGCCCCCTGAAGGAACACTAAACTTAGGTATAATTAGGACAGTCCACCTCATAGTAACAGGTAAGCCAGGACACCCCAATCAGTATGTTTATATAGACCACTGGCAGGAATTAGTACAGGACATGCTGTCAGGGTGCAGGTCAGAAGGCTAAGACAATGGGAAAGGCTGGCGGTAGGCGAAAAGTGGCACAATCCAGTGTTTTAATCGCCCAGCCAAGAGGAACACGCTGCCCCCCATTTTCAAAGGAGAGGCCCTAGCCAGAGATCTAAAATCATTTACCAAGAAGGAGACTGACCCAGTGATATCAGTGTGTAGATAACCTCCTTTCAGCCGCACCAACCTGAGACCGGTGCTGGGAAGGCCCTTGCCAGCTGTTTGAACTGCTAACGAAGACAGGGTGCCAGGTGTCCTTGAAGAAGGCTCGCAGGCCTGGGCAGGGTAGGCACACTGCGTGCTGACCCCAGAGCTCAGGAAAGGTAGAGTGCATGGACCGGACTCGTGGGGAAGCTCTGGCTGGGTTCCACCGGGAGGCTGGACTGATTTGCTGCTGCTGGCACTGCTCAGGGTTGGGAGTGCCCCTAGCCCTTTGGGCTGTGCCCCCTGTGGATTAGTCTTTGGGAAACCTTCTCCCATTCTCAGAATAGACAATGGGGGACCCCAGACAGCAGGAATTCCGGTGGTGATGCTGCTTTGTAGGGAGGTGAGGCCCACTATGGCTTCTCCTGCCCTGCAAGTGGGAGAAGTCTCCACCACGGATTCCCAGCCTCTGCAAGTGGGCTCTGCTCACCCACCGCAGCAGGGGTTGCCAGGAGCTGCAGAGCCCCCATCTTCACAGGTGGGCGGAGCCTGCTCTCCACCTGCACTGGTGACTGCAGCCTCAGTGCACCACCCCCAGTGGGTGGAGGGCAGCTCTGTAGTGCCCCCAGGCCTGCGGGTGGAAAGGGGCCTTGGGGGCTTCCTGGGCTCCTGAAACCGGAGTCCTGAGACCTTCCCAGGTGAGTGGAACCAGAGTCGGGTTACTGCCATTGTAGATAAAATAGATGAGCCACGTGAGTGCCCCACCTGGAGGACAGACCATGCATGGGCATTGCCATCTCAGACATGGATAAGGCTTCTCTTTAGATTATAGGCTGCATGCTACTGCTGTGTAGGCACTGCAGCAGTCAGGTTCTCTGTGTAACTGGTTCTAATGGTAATGGCTCTGGTTTTGAAAGTCATGAACTGAGGTCCAAGAGTGACCACCTGATTTATAGGGTATTTACAACATCTAAGCTTCAGAAATGTGCAAAATGTCCCTGCGAATCTAGGGACTTTTAGCTGCCACATACTGAGTTTAAGCAGTGAGTTTAAGTATAGTCCTTCTCAGTGTGGGAAAGGAACCAAGATTAAAAGAGAATGATGATTAAATCTAGATGAGTAGAAATATGTATAAAGGATATAAAAGTTTTAAACCTAGAGTAAAGGAAACCTCGACTACTTGTTTTCTGGTTTTGTGGGAAAAGAACAAATTTCTCTGCCATTGGTTGTTTCTGATCAGAAACCCTGTGTACCTGAAGACCTAGAAAAGGTCACTATAGCCGGTTGGAGAGGACGCCTTTGCCACCCGGGACCCAGGAAGGGTCATTTTGGGCTGACGAGTGTTTCAGCCTGAGGCAAAGCAGCATGTCTCTGCCATGAGACCGGGCCTGAAGGTGCATTTCTCTGCGAGGCACCAGTGGACACATTGATGCAAGAGAATGCCTCTACCTGTATATCGTTTCAGAACTCCGTGTTTCAGGTTTTGCTCTGTATCTGCTCTGAGAAAGGAAATTGAGGATTCCAGAAAAGTTTGAAACTTCATACTCTATAAGAAAATGAACAATAGAAAGTTTAAGATTTGTAAATAAAGAAGTATATGAAAGGATGTAAAAGTTTTTTAGATGTTGCTGAAGGTCTGTAGAAAGCTGTGCAGATAGAAGAGGGTATGTAAAAAGTTATAAAAGCTTGCAAAAGTTTTGGAAAGAAATTATATAGGCTTAGTAATAGAAGGTATAAGGCACAGAGATGCAATCTTAGTGGATATCAGACAGAAAAGGATTTTCCATCACATGTGTATTTTTCTCCCTACCTGATCCCTCCAGAATTTGACACTCTGAAGGAATGAGTGATGACATAAGGTTTCTTTGCATAAAACCAATAAGACCAGTTATTAATAGTAGTTTTGTTAACCAGAACTTTGACTGGAATGTCACGCCTGAAGGAGGCATATATGGGTTCTGGTCATTACCAGAAAGCCCTGAGGAACTGGGATTGACCTGTGAAGCTAGTGAAAGCCCACAAGAAAAGCCTGGTACTTTGGTTGGTTGTGCGGTTCCTGCCAGTCTTTCCAGGGAAGGAACGAAGGTTGCTTTCCTGAAAGATGACCAAAAAGAAACCTGTAGGCACAATAGAGGCTCAATGATTTGAATAAAATAACTTGTACAGGCGAAGCCAGATGGAAGATGTGTGGCTCTGCTTCTGTGCCCCAAGGGGCGGACTGAGAAGTCAATCTGAAGGTTCCCTGTGTGAGTTCCAGCAAAGCAGACTTAAGGATCACAAGTGATCCAGGCTGCTCTTGGCGTGTTCATGCAAATGAACAGCCAAAATAAAACGCGAGACCCAAAGTAGTCCCTGTAATAACAGTGAGGGTGATCTTAAGGAGAAAAATTGTAGTTCAAAGAAAATCACAATGCTCAGTATTGGACATCAGAATGGTGCAGCTGTCTTGAAAGTTTGTTTTCATTAAAGAGTTGAAACCAGGTTTGTGATGTCACTGAAGATGTACAATTTACAGGTGCAGAGGACCTTGCAATGGAATGTCTTCCCAAAAGACAGTCTCACAGGTGCAGAGACTTGTTTGGAGATTGTTGTGTTAATTAACCTGTGTGTTCTTCTGTTTTAATAGGGCGTATGCCTATGACCTGCCTATGCCTATGAGTAATTAGTAGCAATATAAGCCTCACTTAATGAGCCCATCTTCGTCATCTCCCTCCTGAGAATCAACAGTTTGGTTGAACTAAATAGTTAAGTTAATAAAAAGTTGGGGCAGTCTGTAGGCTTCACTTTAGAACCAATTTTCCCTTTTCTGCCTTGATAGCTTGGACAGAAAGGGCTCGGAAATATGAAAGGAGAAAAATCCTAATGTATTTCCCTCAGCCTGAGTGAAGTATAGTGGGCCATAAGAGTCTGAGATAGGTGTAGCATGCCTTGTACACCTTCCTCCAGATAAGCCATCCCTTACTGAAGTCCCTGTCTTTGTCATTTAATAGTTATGATTTAATTGTGCTTCCAATTTCTTGCCTAATCTGTCACCTCCAGAATATGAGCTGACCAGTATGCCAACAGTCCAGTAATGCCAGCCTTTGAACACCAAGCCTGCGACATCCAGGTGACAGCCAACTGACCAAGACCCTGTAAGGTCTTTCCTCTTACAGGAAGGACTCCCTCGGTGCTGCACCCCCCTTTTCAGGGCACCCCTGACCCAGGAGTAGGTAGGACAGCGTCCATTTCCAGCCAGAAGAAGTTACAAGAAGATGAGACCTTCGTCCATTGTCCTTATATATATTCCAGAAGGGAAAGAAACCTCATTAATACTCTGAATCCAGGAAAAGGGGGGACTTGTTTATTCCTACAAGAAGAATATTGTTATGCTAAAACAAGCACTACTAGTGTTGTTTAGCATAAAAGGGGGGAATGATGTGGGAAGCTTTGGAAAACCTTCCCTCACCCAAAACCCCAGGCACCCTGGGAGAGTGCTAAGGCCGTTTGGGAAAAGCAAACAGCAGGATAGTCACAAGAACTGGGACTAGCACCCCTGCTGATAGAACTAATTTTCACTTGTAGCCTTTGTACTCCACTTCTGCCCCGTAGATAGACCTAATTACCACATTCCGCTTCTGTATCTCGCTTTGCTACGTAGACAGGAAGACCCTGTAGACTATATAAACCCCAAGACTCCTTTGTTTGGGGCTCAGAATTTGGAGATTGATTCCTCTGGGCCCGTGCATGCTAATAAACCTTGTACTCCAGAATCCCTCAGTGTCTGGTTGCTTCATTTTCCTATAACGGAGCCAGGGGGATGGAAGTCACTCCTCCAGGAGATATAACCGGGAGGGGGGACAGGCCCCCTGTGTTACAGCACCTGTGTGGGAACTTGGAAAAGACTGGCTCCATGACATGAGGCCACACCTTCCCAAACTCACAATGGCAGCCCAGTAAACTTGGAATAATACAGGAATTATGGCAGGTGTAACTGATTGTAGGAGGAGTTGGAAATGGGGGTACAAAGGAAGATGGGTGTGGGAATTTAAACCCAGACATGGCAGCCATTGGAGAGAGTAACACGTGGCTTTGCCAGAGTGGGGACCCCCTCTTGGATTTGCCAGGAAGAGATCCACGTGGTTTGAGCAGAGCTCAGACCCCTGCAGCTCTGGTGGAAGAAAGGACCATGTGGTTTTGGCCAGAGTGCAGACCCCTGCAGCTTTGGTAGAGGAGCTGCAGACCCCTGCAGCTTTGGGGTGCTCCCTTTGGCCACACGGCCTGGGAAGCAGGAGAGACTCTGCCTGGAAAACGGGTACAAAGAACTCTTACCAGTAGACTGTGAGAAAGTGCCACATGGCTTTGGAGTAATTAAAGATCCTGCCTGGATGTGACCTAGCTGACGGTCCCAGTGGCCTGGAACACGGAGGTTTCCTTCTTTTTCTGAGTTACAGTACCTCAAATTAGGGCAGGGGGATAAAGAAGCACTATGCATGTATGGATATCCTAAAGGATTTTGATATTTTAAATGAAGACATTAGGTCACTACTTTAAGTCTGCATAGCATTAAATAAACATTTCCTTTCCTTTTCACAAATCTCTGGCATTGAGAGATGTCTTTCCTTTAGGGCTGCAGACATAATGAGCCTTGGCCCCTGTTGTTCTGTAACAAGTATACAACACACAGAATTTATTCTTTTTTTAAAAAATATTTTATTTATTTATCTTTAGAGAGGAAGGGAAGGAGAGAAGGAGAGAAACATCAATGTGTGGTTGCCTCTTGTGAGTCCTTTGCCGGGAACTGGCCTGCAACTCAGGCATGTGCCCTGACTGGGGATCGAACCGTGATCATGTGGTTCACAGGCCCACGCTCAATCCACTGAGCTATGCTAGCCAGGGCTAGAATTTAATCTTGTATTATTTACTAATTATTGTCTTATTTTCCACAGGAACAACTGTAATCCTGCTTTTACCAATACCTGCATTTGTTTCTTAATAAGTAATAGTATATTTAAACTCAATTCCCATGTTGTATTTTTAAAAAGACATTTTATAGACTACAAGATTATTAACACTACATTGCAAAGGTACCTAAGAAAAGAGATAAATTTATTTTGCTTGAAAATATAGACAGTGAAAATTTGATGTTTAGAACTCAAGATAAAAGTAACAGTAGACACCTCATTTAAAATGGATCTTGACATACCCATGTAATGCCATAATGAAATACAAATACATTTCTTATTATCTTATTACAAAAAGTACTGTTCCATATTTGTACCATTAACTTTTTTTCATTAACTCTTTAATTGGCTTAGGTAATACAGTTCTAAAATAGTGCAATCATGCCTGTAGGAGACCATTCTGGGTGGCGTGGGCCCATCCCCTAGTGGCAAACATTTACTGCAAAGTAACTTCTTAAAAACCATGCTAAACCTTTCAAGGACCAGTGTAACCTGTTCAATCACTCTTGCTTTTTCATTTGCAAATATCTCTCTTCAGTGATGTGATTACCAGCATCCTTTCCTTTGTTTTCTGTAAAAGGTAATCACCTAAAGTAACCTTTGCATAGTAAATGAGGACCATCCTGTAATTTGCTGAGAAATCCAATAAAGGCCTGTCATAGTGATGGCCAAAACTTTTGCTCCCCTTGACAGCCAAAGCCATGCTGTCCCTTTTCCTCCACCTGACCCGGTAGTCCATGTGAATGTCTCATTTCATTCATAATGACTCGGACACTGAAGGCCGGTGTCCACATCACATGTCATTGTCATGTTTCACTGCAACAACTGATCTGAGTGTTGATCAATGTAATCAGTGGAGTGGTTCCATCTGAGGATGCTGGAGCAGAGTGGGTATTACAGCAGGGACACTCCTTGCTCAGTTTTCTTCTGACCTGAATCCAGACTCTTGGTTGCACATGTGCTAGCTTAGGATTCAGATTTATTTTAGGTTCTGATGCTTTTAGTTTTGGCTTGGAATAATTGTTGCAGTTCCTCCAGAAAAAAATAAACAATGTTTTTTTTTTTAATTTGGATTTTGTACTGACTTACCAAAGCCCTATGTCTGGTAGTGCCAATAACCTTCCCATACATAGATAATCTGATTTGGGAGGGATTTACATTTTTTCTTTTTTGCCAGAGAGTTTTTCAGTTGGAAACTTTTGGACTCTAAGTGAATCAGCTCTGAAGCCTAGTGCTGGCTTGGCTGTGTTGAAAGTGTGAGAGTATCTCTGTTGAAATACCAGTTTATATGTCTGTTTTGCTTTTTTAAAATTTCTAATTTATGACAGATACTTTTAAAAGTTTTAACATAATAGTTAAATTTATATGTCAACTTAACTGAGTCATGGAATGTTCAGATACTTGGTCAAACATTATGTTGGGAATTTAGCTAAAGATGTTTGGGGATGACTTTAACACTTACGCTGGTAGACTCAGTAAAGCAAATTGTTCCTTCCTAATGTGGGTGGGCCTCCCCAGTCAATTGAAGGCCCGAATGGAACAAAAATCCTGACCCTTCCCCAAATGAGAGGAAATGCCTCTTGACAGACTGCTTTTGAGCTAGGACATCAGTGTTTTTCTGCCTTTAGACTTTAACTGGACCATCAGCTCTTCCTGAATCTCAAGCCTGCTGGCATTTAGACTGGAATCAAACAATTGGTTCTCCCAGTCTTGGGTCTTCCAAATCAGAGTGGAACTATTTCATCATTACCTCTTCTAGGGTACATACAAGGTCTGCCCAGAAATTTTTGTCACATCATTATAGGAAAACGAAGCAACCAGACACCGAGGGATTCTGGAGTATGAGGTTTATTATTTATGTGCACGGGCCCAGAGGAGTCTGTCTCCAAATTCTGAGCCCTGAACAAAGGATTCTTGGGGGGTTATATAGCTTAGGGGTCTTCCTGTCTACGTGACAAAAGTGGGATACAGAAGCAGAATGTGATAATTGTTCTATCAGCGGGGGTGCTAGTTCCAGCCCTACTGACTATCTGGCTATTTGCTTTCTCAGACGGCCTTATCATTCTCCTATGGCGCCTGGGGTCTTAGGTGAACAAAGGTTTTCCAAAGCTTCCCACATTAACATGATATGAAAAATGGAGACATTTATTGAAGAAGATACAAGACACAAGAAACATTTTACACAGGACAATGAGGCCTCATTTCCGTTCAGAGTAGGCAGCTTGGGACCTCACACAGTTCTCCTAATCACCATCAATTGTCCTGTCATATTTTCCTGAATCTCATCTATGGTCTGAAACTTTTTGCCTTTCAAAAGTGATTTTACTTTTGGGAAGGACCAGAAGTCACAGGGCACCAAATCTTAGCTGCAGGGGGCTGAATCACCTCAGTGATTTGACGTTTTGCAAAGAAATTGCTGCTCAAGATGCAATGCATGAGTGGGCAAGCTTTTGAGATGAAGCTGCCAGTTACCACTTGTCCATAATTGCAGCCTTCTGATTCATTTGAATGGTTTCCATGGAGGCATGTTCAAGCCTAAAGTAAAACCTGCTGCAGATTCACTGTTCTACTCGTTCAGTGATTTTTGAATGAGGTAACAATACAGTACACATGCTCACTCAACACCATCTACCACCCCTACTGACTAGTACAGTGAAGTCATCATTGTTCACAAATGGTTATTCTAGTCTACTTTCCTTGGCTGCCAGATTACATTGATGCTGTGCAAACTATTCTCATTATATTAAAAATGGTTGGAAATTTTCTAGAGATTACATCCTGGACTGTCCTGAGTATATTAGTTCCTATGAAAATGAAATAAATAAAAAAGACATACAGAACAAATGGACCAATTTTATTTTTTAGTATTATTAAATGAAACAAATGTTTAATTACTCTGTCAAGTTGCTATAAACATTTATGTGCTTTCAGTTTTTATTTAATCTTTATTGTATTTTTTCCATTACAATTTTGTCCTCTTATACCCCTTCCCCACAGCAGTCGCCATAATATTGTCCATGTCCATGAGTCCTTTTTCATTCCTGCTCAATCCCTTTACCTCTTAATATCCCCCCTTAGCTGAATCCTTCTCTCCATCAATGAATATGTCCCAATTTTCCTTGTTAGTTCAATTTGTTCATTACATTGCAAACATGAGTGAAATCATTTGGTATTTGTCTTTCTCTGACTAGCTTATTTCATTTAGCATAATTTTTTCCAGTCCATCTAATCTCAAAGGGTAAAATATTCTTCTATATTATGGCTAAGTAGTATTATGTTGCATAAATGTTCCATAGTTGTTTCATCCACTCACGTACTGATAGGCACTTAGACTGCTTCCATATCTTGGTGATTGTAAATAACATTGCAATAAACATAGGGGTGTTTATAGTCTTTCAAATTAGAGTTTCAGGTTTCTTCAGATGTATTCCCAAATTTGAGATTGCTGGGCCAAAAGGCAGATTTATTTTTATTTTTTTGAGCTATCTCCATAGTGCTTTCAAAGTAGATGCACCTGTCTGCATTCCCATCAACAATGGAAAAAGGTTCCCCTTTCTTCATATCCTCACCAGCATTTGTTTGTTGATTTATTGATGGTAAACACTGACAAATGTGTGGTGATATCTAATTGTGGTTTTAATTTGCATTTCTCTGATGATTAGTGATGTTAATTATCTTTTTATATGTCTATTAGCTGTGTGTCCTCTTTAAATAAGTATTTATTTATATCCTTTGCCCATTATTTAATTAAAATATTAGTTGTTGTTGTTGTTGTTTTGGTGTTGAGTTTTCTAAGTACTTCATAAATTTTGAATGTTAAACCCTTATCAGGTATATTGGCAAGTATGTTATCTCATTTCATGGGTTGTTTTTTTTTTTTTATTTTGTTGATGGTCTCCTTGGCTTGGAAAAACTTTTTAGTTTGAGGTAGTCCCACTTGTTTATTTGTTCTTTTGTTTCCCCTGCCTGGAGAGATATATCTGATAAATTAATGTGATGAGCAACATCTGAAATTTTGCTGCCTATGTTTTCTACTATGACTTTTATGGTTTCGGGTCTAACATTTAAGTCTTTGATCCACTTTGAATTCATACTCATGTGTAGCATTGAAAGGTGATCTAGTTTAATTTTTCTGCACATATCTCTCTAATTTTCCCAACACTGTTTATTGAATAAACTATATTTAGCCCATCGTATGTGCTTGTTTCCTATGTCAGATGTTAATTGACTATAGAAGTGTGGGCTTATATTTGGGATCTCTATTCTAGTCCAGTGATCTATGTGTCTCTTTTTATGCTAATACTAATCTGTTTTGATTGCTATGGCCTTGTAGTATAATTTCACATGAGGCTGCGTGATTCCTCCTACTTTGTTCTTTCTCAGGATTGCTGTTGCTATGAGGATCCTTTTGTGGTTCCATATCAATTTTTGAAATACTTGTTCTAGTTCTGTGAAACACATCACTGAGGATCCTGGGTAGCTCCCTGTGATCTACCCGGGTTAGTACTAGTGGTTAGTACTCTGTGTTGTGGAAATACATCATTGGAATCTTTTTTAAATTTTTTAATAGATTACTTTATTGTTGTTCAATTACAGTTATCCGCAATTTCTCCCCACCACTCCCTCTCACCTCAGCCAAACAAACCTCCCTCCCTTGCTTTCACCTTCTCCCTTGGTTTTGTCCGTGTGTCCTTCATAATAGTTCCTAAAAAAACATCTCCCCACTCCTCCTCCCCCCAGCCGCTTACTGTTAGATTGTTCTTAACTTCAATGTCTCTGGTTATATTTTGTTTGCTTTTTTCTTTTAAAGGTGAGAGCACACCTGTCTCTGTCTCATTGTCTCTCTCTCCCCACTGCCTCTCTCTTTCTGCCTTCCTCCTTCCCTCCCTCCCTTTCTCTTTCTCTAAAAAAAACACACAAAATATATAAACACATTCTCTTTACAAACTGATGCTATTTCCCCACTTGATTTGTTTCCTGGAGATTTTATGTTAGGAATATAGCATTGTGTTTTAATTCTAAGTTCCCATAAAGTAAAAGTCCCTGGCATATCTCTAGAACTAGACAGAGCATTTTAGGCAAACAGAAAAATAGTACTGATCTCAAAAGAGTTTCCAGATGATCTTTGCTTTGATTGTAATGGATCACACAGCAAGCTCTGTGTTTAAGCAGCTACATTTTCAGGGTTCCTTGTCACAGCTGTAGTCACTTACCCTGACTGGTCCAAAAAATGTGCATAATGAAACACTTTATTCTGCCTGGGTAATAAAAGACTATAAAGCTTCTAGGAGATCCATGAGAACTGATAGCATCCTTGATAGTTTTGCAGCTTAGAGATCTCATCAGTATCTATATCTGTCATAATGTAGCTTTAACAAAAAAGAAAAGCACTGAAGAACTGACTTGTTTCATTAAGTTGCTGCTACATTCACATAACCAGATAGGAAATTTTATCATTGTTATCTTAGCAACAAGACACTGGCTTACTTCTGACACCAAGTTGGTGGGAAAGATTTTAAGCAATTTATGTTCTCAGCCTGCCTGCTTCCCACACCAATATACTCTCAGGGACTTGTATAAACATGGAGAATGAGTTAGCATTTTCTTTGATGGCTCTAGAAATGTGACTCAAAGAACAGAAATAGAGAACAGGACACAGTGACCAGAGGGGAGAGGGGAGGGAATTTCAGGGGAAAAGGGGGACAGTTTGCAGGCACAAGTATAAAGGACACATGAACAAAAACTGGGGTGAGGCTAGAAATGGGAGGGGGTGGGGAGGGCTGGGGGTAAAAGGCAGAAAACTGTACTTGAACAATTCAAATAAAATAGAATTTCAATAAAGAACTTATTCATATGGCAAATGGAAATGAGCTGAGTTGATAGATATCTAGATCATTTGGATATTATAAGTCTTTGGTGTCATCTTAACACTGATAGATGCACAGAGATGTGATCTGCAAGGTAATAATGGTTTCTTACAAAATTCGAAGGTCTACCTGTACGATGACTAGTGAACTACTACCATATACTTGAACATATGCTTAGGTGTCTATGGAAATTTTGCCACATGGGATGCCTTTATTATTGAATCATGCAGGATACTTGAGCTTCACTGTTAGCCTAATGGTCTAAAGACAGGACATCAGCAGCATATATAAGGCAACAATGAAACAAAGTCCCCTAACTTAAGTATGTTGAATGACAGTGAACCAAGTTGTCAAGTCACATTTTATATTATTGAAAGAGGATTGTTCTCCCGTTACATTTTCCAAAGTTAAAATTTTCCAAAACTTTCATAGTTCTTTTTTAAACCAAAATATACCCTAAAGGCCTCTATTTGGTAGCCACAATACCTGTCTTATTCTCTTTAGCTAGTTAATTCTAAATGTAGTTATCATGTTTCATAGTGTACACATTTCCTTTCTAAGTAGATACAGACAAGCTTCCAATCCAAACTTGCTGCCTCGATAAATGTTAAAAGTTATGGCACAAGCACTATTTGTGTATTAGGTCATAACACTCTATATAATATCATGGCTTTGAGGATAACTCAAGTAGGGTTTATATACCATGCCTGCTACTTGCTTGCTGAGAAGTTTTGAAAAAGTAATTGAAACTCACTAACTTTGAATTTCTTCACTTTTAAAATATGTAAACATAGTACTTCTACTATACCATATATTATACCAACATGGATTTGATGAGGGTTGATAGATTTTAGAGTGCTCTTTGAAGAGTATTTGGCTTCAAGTAATCACTCAATATTATGAATTAAGAATAAAATTTACAATATTCATAGGTACTCATGCTACATTTACCAAGAAATGATAACTTACATAAATTCACTAAATAGGTTTTTTTTGTTAGAATTTTATCTTTTTTTACTAGAGACAAAACTACAAGTGCATTTTAACATTGACTTCACTCCTTGATATTTTTTTGTGATGATCTGAGTTCATTTAAGTATCCTTCAGGATAATGTTGTCTTTATCACAAAGAATTATGCATAGAACTCTGTGATCATGAGTTTCATACTTTCATTACTGAAACTTTATATGATCTTTGACTATTATATTTACTTTAAATCACATTCTATAAATTCACTAATGTATTGATTACTTAAAATGGGTGAAATGGCATCCACCTTCAAATAAGATTCCACCAAAGTAATAAACTCTGAATAGAAATTGTGTGGAATGAATTGTCAAAAATTAGTCATTTCTGTTTTACATGATTAAGTAAAACAACCAATTGATGACTCTGTGGAGTCAGTGGTCCCTCCAGGACCACCCATGGGTACCATGGCACCCTGGTTGGAGAGCAGGGCTCTACGAAATTGACAAATAATTCTCACTCATAAATAAATAACTGTGCTGACCTCCAAGCTGTTGCCTAGGGAATATGATACAAATTTCTCCTGTTTTTTCATTTTAATTGTTTTTAGAGTATTTTACTCTCTCTTCAGTCAAAATATACCAGTCGTTTTGAAAAACATTTTTTAATATTTTGTTTATTTATCTTCAGAGAGAAGGGAAGGGAGAGAGGAAGAAAGGGAAATAAACATCAGTGTTTGAAAGACACATCAGTCAGTGTCTCACATATGCTCCCCACTGGAAAACTGGCCCTCAACCCAAGGATGTGCCCTGACTAGGAATTGAACCAATGACCTTTTGGTTTGCAGGCCAGCACTCAATCCATTAAACTAAACCAGCCAGGGCTCATTTTGAAAATGTTTGATCCATAATGCCACTGTTCCACCTTTTCTTCCTTTTCTAGATAAATATCCATCACTGCTGACATTTAAAATTCACAAATGATTGTAGCTAATTTGCCTTATGCATGATTGGATATGATTTTCTATATTTAGACATGTTTGGTTTATCCATAAAAAATTCCCAATTCTATATATTCATAGATCGATAGATATGTTAAAGCAATCACTTTATCTTTCATATAATAAATTTGGCCAATTAGAATATTTAAAATATTTTATCATGTTATAAACATAAATATATGCTTCCCTGCCAATTAAAATAAACTAGTAAATCATTATTATGAAATGTTTACCAATCATATAAAAACTACAATTAGAGAATTACAATTAGAAGACCTGAGCAATGTCTTTTGATAAAATTAACTTGCACATTAGCCTGACACCTTATACATGTTGGCTTCCCTGCCTCTTCAATATTTCACCCACTACAAGATTTAGCTTTGTCAGGTTAGGTGTAAGGCCATGTTACAGCTTTACATGTGTGTGGCCACCAGTGTAGTGTTGGCTCAAGTGTTAGCTTTTTTTTTGTTCTTTTGGCCTGCTATAATTGTAAGTATTCATTGTCAGTCTCTACAGAAATTATGGTAGCATCTTATTAGGATAGAATCCATGTTTTATTCTAGACACTAAGTTTTCTCTCTATGATTAAGGGAATCATATGTCAGTACAAACATATCATCTTTTGTTTTTTGTCACCCATAGACATTTTTTCATTGCTTTTAGAGAGAGACAGAGAAAGAGAGAGAGAGAGAGCGAGAGAGAGAGAGAGAAAGACAGAGAGAAAGAAAGGGAGATAGAGAGGCATCATTGTGAGAAACATCAACTGGTCGCTCTCTCATACACACCTAGACCTGGTATGTGCCCTGACTGGAAATCAAACCCGCTCAAACTGGCAACCTTTCTGTTCACCCAATAAGATTTCAACAAACTGAGCCACACCAGCCAGGGTAAAAAATATCTCTTAATTAAAACATTTTGGAGATTACACATGCACACATACACATATCAGGGTCTTGGTCTACAGGGTTTTTTTCCCTTTTTTTTACAATAAACTACAATTTAGTTAATTATAGATCCAGAAGCAACTCTTGTTGACACACCCAAGAGACATTACTACAGCATGGTTTCCTCCAAGGTCTGTCTTCCTGCTCAGGCCAAACAGAGAAGTCCAGGTGTAGGAAACACACCTGTGTGTAGGAAACACACAGAGACACCACACACTGACACACATGCTTGTCATATGTTTGTCTGAATGCATTCATGAGTACATATGTGCATGCATAAATATAACTGAATTATTCATAATGGAATAATTTGTAATTTTAATTTTAGCTATCGAATAGCGTTGCAATAAAAAGTTCTGGACATTGTAATTTGAAGCAAGCATTAGATGTCGAGGAAGGAGAAATGGCTATGTATTTAGGCACAAAGAGTAATCAATCAAAAGTCACCAGTGCAAGGTGTGGGGTTGGGCACAGAATGTCCACTCCCACACAGGCGTCCAGGCTCTGTCATTAGCCCTTTTTTTGTGTGGCATAACTGCATAATTACTGCCACCCTAGCCACATTTTCCCCCAGGACTCCCTCTCTTAACCACTGCCACTGCTAATTTTCATGGGTGCTACATCCTCACAAAGTAAGCTGGAGACAAATTCTAGAGATATCTTTATAGTCTAATTGTCCAGTACTCCTTTGTTTCTGATTTTTATTTATTGTCATGTTCCTCTGAATGTACAGCAAGACCTACCGCTAGCACTTACAGAGTATGAATGCACCTTGCCAAAGGCATCCTATCTGGGTAGATTAAATACAAAAAAGCATTCATCCCTCAGAGGATGCAGTTCATTTCCAAGTGCAAAACTGAGCTAGCTTCCCCAAGGAGAGGCTTCTACCCACCTTTGGGCTCTCAGCCAGGCATCATTGTGCAGGACACAAAGCACAGCCTTATGTGCCAGCCTTAATGGGAAACCTACACATGGCCACATTTCTTATGCTATCGTAACCTGTAATGGCTTAAACTAACTCAATTTTCTTAGACCCCCTGCTGTAATTCCTAATACTACTAGCCCATGTTGTTTTGAGACCTTGCCAAAATCAGGGGGAGCTCACTCTTTTTAAGATTTCTCAATTAATTAATTGCTTACTTTTTCAAAGCTATAAGCTGAATTTTTAGAATATTAAGAAACACAAATAATTTGAAAGATTTTTTTCAAGTGTCTTTTCTGGATTTTTTTCAGAACAAATGGTGTTGACAAACATGTTTGCCAAAGTCAAGTTTAATGACCACTCTGTGATAAATGCTTCTAATGGGATCTCTGTAATCTTCCTAGAGACAGAGTTAATTTGACAGAAATCACATCCAACTTTTACATCCCCCCCTTTTTTTAAACACTAAAAGCAAGGGCTTGTGAAGTCTTCAAGATAAACATTTGTATGTACCAGTAAAACAAAAGTTTAGTTGGAAGAGGGGTAGAAGAAAAAATTTGTTACTTCTTTCCCCCCTTAGACACCACTGATAAATTATCTCTGAGATTGGAACATTTGTAATAGAGACAATTATTCTATCAATTTATCCTATTTCTTCCCCTAAGAAAAGGAAGAATTAAGATCTAGTTAATGTCCAGAAGCTCCACTGATGAAGTCAGTAGCATTTCCCAGTTGGTTTAAGGCATAACTTGCTTGAAAGGCTTTGTTGTTGATCTGAATTCAAATCTGCCTGTGACACCTTGAAGGAGAAAGTTAACCTTTCTGGAGTACATGAAACAGGTTATTAAATAATGTTGTCTCTGAATATAAGGTAAAATATAATTTAACTGACTACAAAATATTTTAAGAAACCAAATGGTTTTCTCATTGCTTGGGAATATTTACATGTTTGACATAAAAATACAACTATGATGGGAAAGCATTCTGAGTGACCGTTACATTTTTAGGCAAATGAAACTCTTTCTTGACTTTGGTAGTATACATACCAGAATTAGAAAACACCAAGGACGTTGGCGTGGTCACTGGTTAAGTGTGATCTGGATCTCCTAGAGTGAAACTCACTATACAGATTTACAGCATAATTTATCTATTTTATTAGAATTTCTCTACATTTAATGATGAGGATACCCACAATTAGAAACAAATTAAGTGATCTGGTGGATTTAGATTATGTGTCAATGTTCAGGAGCAGTACTTATATAAATGCTACTACTGGTTTGATCAAAAACTAATTATCTTTTTACTCACCTGAAAATAGTGGCTTATAGACTTCTCTAAAGAAGTTGAAACTTGAGTTGCATGAACCTCTCGGATGAATGCACAGCAGTCTGGTGACAATGCAGAATCTAGTGACTGTTAAACTCCTCTCTGCCTGCATGTTATTCCTCACAGTTTGTGTTGACAAATGGCTTGTAGTAAGTTCTTATTTAGGTAAGTAGCTGTTGATATGGTTTACAGTGAATAATAGTCTCAAAGCATCACCTCTAATTATGCAAAACTAGGAAGTCATATATGTGGAAATGTACTGTGATACAGTAGTGGAATACCTCAATATGTGAATAAAATCTTCACAGTCTGATTTGTAAAGATTTTAAAATAATAAAAAAGTCCATAAAGGCCTATCTCTGTCATACCAATAAAACTAGGTAAAATATATCAGTGACATGAACTATTTATTGTAATAGAAGTACTAATAATAGACATTGTATGAGTACACTTTCTAAAGTAGTAATTGGTTAATTGTACAATCTAGGTGTCTTACTTAAACTGAGTTTATATTTCACTCTGAATTAATGACTATTGTAATGAACTCATTAAGTTGGAAAGTCAATATTAATTTATTATCAGACTTAGTGAATTACATTGGCAGGTGAGGAGAAATGGTTTAATATTATCTATTTGATTATTTCATAACCTATGTGCAGATTATAAAGTAGTTTCTGCTTGCTAAACTTTTTAGTCAAATTTCCTGATATTAAAGTATATTATAGTGACTTCTCAATGAAAAATCATAGCATAACTTTTCAAGATTATCTTTGCTACATCTTTTCATAAAGAACACTTCTTATATGTAAAGTTTGTTTTATAGAAAATTAAAATTCCAAAATTTTAACAGAATTAAGGGGGAAAATCAGTCTCTTGATCATCCCTTCTCCCTTCTTCCCACACCATATGGGAAATTGAGAATTACTTTCAACATTTTTTTGCTATTTTCACTTCTAAAATTTACTTGTGTATTTCTAAGTAGTGTGTGTCATCTGCTGTGTTTTTATTATTTTAAAAACTATATTATCTACTAATTTCCTTCTATGACAGTTATGGGTTTAACTCTAGCCCCTGTCCTTTGTTATCACTCAGTGACTGTGTGTATGCACATTTCTTTATGTACATATGTATATATATACACACATGACCTCTGCTCCTATGATCCTTAAATAATTTTACCAATTTTTGCTTAAAGAAATATCTAGTGACTACATTACTAACACAATGTAAATATTATTTGACACTAAGTCATACAATTCGCTATGATTATATTTGCTTTTGCAAACACGTTTCTGTTGACTTTGTTGGTAATAATTACTTGTTTTATCATTAGCTTCATTTTCTTTGTCACTAACAGTATTCAGCCCAAAACTCTGTAAGACAAGTATAAATTTCTATTTAATACATTAAAAAAATACCACATAAGCTGCCAGATATTATTTTTTGTCTGTATTTCTTCTAGAAATTTTATATCTTCTCCTGTGTGGACCAGTTGCTTTCTAGTTGTGCTATACGCTGTCACTTGGAGATGACTTTTGCCCTCTCCTACTATATTATTATGCTATATTATATTGCTATATTATTGTTATTATTATTTGTGGGGGCAACTTTGCCCACAAAGCCCCATCCCATTTGCCACTAATGAAAGTAACACTACCAAGACATGCTCTTCTTGGGGAGGAGAGGTGGCCAGTCCCTCAGAGGAGAAAGGCCAAGAGCCCCTTCCTCAACAGCTTTAATTGAGTTGTAATACACAGGAATGCAGGTGGCAAGGATCAAACAGTACATAACACTTCAAAGACATCTGAGGGCTTAGTCTGAGTCAGTGTCTGTCAGGTAAGGGGGTTGAAAAATTTTGGGAGACAGACTCATTTCCTGCTCGGACCCTTATCATGTGAATGAAAGCTCTCTTAACAAAGCAGGTTTCACAGGACTTCAGGAATTCTTTCTTATGCCCGATCACCCCGGATCCCACTGTAGCTGGCAAGGGGCTGCACTGCCTCCCCCATCACAGGTTTTCAGGCTTAAGTGGATTAGAGCCAGGAAGTGCTTCTTTCAGAGAACATGTGGACTCAGGCTATGTCAGAATAGCTTGGGGGTGAGGGTCCATCACTCCCTCCTTGTTGCAGCCCCGAGAGTCCTTCCATGATGGCCTCCCAAGTGATAATGTCTGGCTTAGGTTGAGCCCCCTCTGAGGGGTCTTATCTGTCATCGACTCTGACCATGCATTGGGGGCAGGGAGATGAAGCAGAAGCAGTGTTTTCTACTAGAGACAAGCTTTGTCTCCTTTGTAGCTCACATTCCGGTGGTCACTCACTCAGTCTCAGCCATGGGGGACAGTTACAACTCCTGAAACCAGTTAGAGCGGTTCCCAACAATTATTATTTTTGAGAACATATAGCAATGTTTCTTCTTAAAAAGGGTGAATGAGAGAAACTTTGAAAATGTGTATACTTCAATTATCTTTTTATTTTAGTTTCACACATGTCTGAAAGTTTAACTTGGTATTGAATCCTGTTTGGAATCATATTACCTTCAAATTTTGTTAGGGGTGTTTTATTTATTATTATCTACCTTTTTTTCTATTGAGAAGACTAATTCTATTCTGTTTGAGTTAAAGGATGTGAGGGTTTGTTTTTGTTATTGTTGTCTTTTCTATACTTGTCCTCAAAATCTCCTTTTTATTTCTAATTATTTAGAAATTTCCTGATGATGTGCTTTTGTGTGGGTCATTTTTCATATATTATGCTGGGCTCTTGATAAACTCTTTCAATCTAGAAAGTCATGGTCTTTTTAATCTAATATTTCTTTAATAATTTTTCTCTTGTTTTCTCTGATCCTGTTTGGGACTTCTCTTACAAAGTAAAATAATAGATAGAGTAATGAAGCTTCTGGAAAAATTCTCTACTTTTTGTATTTCTTGATTATTTTCTTCCACATTCTGAGAGATTTCCTCAAACATGTATACAAATATATAAATATATATACATAAAATAAAAATATTTATATACATATATTTATATTATATAATGTATGTATAGTCATATCATAATATTTAATATAAAATATATAAAACTTATTTCCTGAGTGTAACTTTAATTTTAAGCACTCTGTTTTTTATAACATAGATGTAGAATTTTCTTCTGCCATCAGAGTAATTTTAGTTTATTTCTTTGATTTTCCTTTACTTCCTGTCTTGTTTCCTCAGTGTAGCTCTCCTTTGTTCATTTTGTCCTGTTACTCATATTAGAGGCTTTGCTTACATGCCTGGCATTGTAGAACTTCTGTTCAAATCTTCAAGTGAGGAACCGCATGCAGACTGAACGCTGTGGGCACGACATGGCTTTTTGAATGATGGGTTGCGAAGGAGAATATATTAGTTTCCAATTCCTGCCATAACAAATTACCTCAAACTCAGTGGCTGAAGAAACATGAATTTACTGTCCTGCAGTTTATAGGATAGAAGTCCAGCACAAGTCTCACTGGGCTAAAATCAAGGTGCTGGGACATCCATGTTGCCTTCTGGAGACTTGAAGAGAGAATCCATTTACTTCTTTTTTCTACCTTCTAGAAAGAGGCCACCCACATTCCTTGGCTCTGGACCTCTCTTTTCATCACCAAATCCAGCAGTGGTGGGTGGGTCCAGTTCTTTTCCTATTATATAGTTCTGACCATTCTTTCATTTTCATATCCCCCACTAACTTCTGCCAGTGAACGTTATCTGCTTTTGAGGAGTAAATGTGACCGAATTGATGCCACTGGATAACATAGAATAATATATTTTTCTTTTTTTATTAAAAAATATTTTTGTTCACCCTGGCTGTTGTAGCTCAGTGGATTGAGCACAGGGCTGCAAACCAGAGGATGGCCATTCGATTCCCAGTCAGGGCACATGCCTGGGTTGCAGGCCAGTTCCTAGCAGGGCACGCATGAGAAGCAACCATACATTGATATTTCTCTCCCTCTCTCCTTCCCCTCTAAAGATAAATAAATTTTAAAAATTAAAAAATATATTGTTCAATTATAATTTTCTCCCATTACTCTCTTCTCTCCTACCCATTCCCCACTTACTACACTCAGTCCATCCCCCACACATTGTCTTTGTCCATTCATCCTTTATACATGTTCCTTGACTTGATCCTTCCCCTTCTTTACCCTGTTATCCCCCTCACCCCTCCTCTCTGCTTGCTGTCAGTTTGTTCTTTATTTCCATGTCTCTGGTTCTGTCTTGCTTACCTACTTGTTTTGTCGATTAGGTTCCACTTACAGGTGAGATCATATGGTATTTGTCTTTTATGGCCTGGCTTATTTCACCTAACATAATACTCTCCATTTCCATCCATGCTGTGTTAAAGGGTAAGAGTTCTTTCTTCCTGCTGCATAGTATTCCATCATGTAAATATACCACAGTTATTTTTTATTGTTGTTCAAGAACAGCAATCTCCATTCCCCCCCATCATTCTTCTTGCACACCAGCCATCCCCATATCCCATCCTCGATCCTACCCCACTTTGGCTTTATCCTTGTGTCCTTTATACATGTTCCTTGATGAACCTTCCTGCTCCCCCCCCATTATCTCCTCCTACCTTCCCTCTGGTTACTTTCAGTTTGTTCTTTATTTCAATGCCTCTGGTTATATTTTGCTTTTTTATTTGTTTTGTTGATTATGTTCCACTTACAGGTGAGATCGTATGGTGTTTGTCTTTCACCATCTGGCTTATTTCACTTAGCCAGATCCATCTATGCTGTTGTGAAGGACAGGAGATCCTTCTTCCTTTCTGCTGCATAGTATTCCATTGTGTAAATGTGTCACTTTTTTTTTCATTCACTCATTTACTGGTGAGTACCTCAGCTGCTTCCAGCACTTGTCTATTGTAAATTGTGTTGCTACAAACATTGAAGTGCATAGGTTCTTTTGAATTGGTGTTTCAGGATTCTTAGGGTATAAATCCCAGCATTGGAATTGCTGGGTCAAAAGGCAGTTCCATTTTTAATTTTCTGAGGAAATTCCATACTATTTTCCACAGTGGTTGTCCTAGTCTGCAATCCCACGAACAGTGCACTAGGCTAGTGATGCTGAGTATCCTTTCATATGTCTCTGGGTCTTCTGCATGTCTTCCTTGAAGAGGTGTCTGTTCAGGTCCATTGCCCATTATTTCATTGGATTGTTTGTCTTCCTGGTGTGGAGTCCTGTGAGTTCTTCATATATTTTGGAGATAAAACCATTGTCTAAGATATCATTGGCAAATATGCTTTCTTATACAGTTGGTTTTTTTTATTTTGCTATTTTTAGCCATGCAGAAGCTTTTAATTTTGATTAACTCTCATTTGTTTATTCTTTCCTTTATGTTCCTTGCTCTAGGGGACATATCAGTGAAAATGTTGCTCCATGGACTATCTGAGATTTTCCTACCTCTGTTCTCTTCTAGGACTTTCATGGTATCATGACTTATATTTAAGTCTATTACCCACCTTGAGTTTGTTTCTGTGTATGGTGTAAGTTGGTGGTTGAATTTCATTTTGTACATGTAGTTGTCCAAATATCCCAACACCATTTGTTGAAGAGGCCATTTTTACTCCATTGCATGCTTCTTCCCCTTTTGCTGAATATTAATTAACCATAGAGACATGGCTTATTGCTGGGCTCTCTATTCTGTTCCATTGGTCTGTTTGTCTGTTCTTATGCCGGTACCAGACTGTTTTGATTACTGTGGCCATGTAATATAGTTTCATGTCAGGTATGGTGAGCCCTCCTACTTTGTTCTTCTTTCTCAAAATTGGTATAGCTATTCAAGTTCCTTTATGGTTCCATATAAATTTTTGAAATGTTTCTTCAGTATCTGTGAAATACGTCATTGATATTTTAATAAGGATTGCATTGAATCTATAAATTGCTTTGGATAGTGTGGACATTTTGATGATATTAATTCTTTCAATCCATAAATATGGCATATGCTTCCAATTATTTGTGACTTCTTTAATTTCTTTTTCAGTATTGTATAGTTTTCTAAGTACAAGTCTTTTGCCTCCTTGGTAATTTTATTCCTTGGTATTCTAATTTATTGTTGCTATAGCAATTTAGATTTTTTTCCTGATTTCTGTTCTATAGTTCATTGTTAGCATACAAAAATGCCTTTGATTTCTGACTATTGATTTTGTATCCTGCTATTTTGCCAAATACATTTATTAGGTCAAGCAGTTTTTGGTGGAATCTATAGGGTTTTCTATGTACACTATGATGTCATCTGCAAACAGTGGCAATTTTACTTCTTCCTTTCCAATTTGTTTGCCTTTTATTTCTTTTGCCTGTCTGATTGCTGTGGCTAGAACTTCTAATACTATATTAAATAGAAGTGGTGAAAGTGGGCATCCTTGTCTTGCACCTGATCTTAGTGGGAAAACCTTTAGTTTTTTTTCTGTTAAGTATGATGTGGTTGTAGGTCTCTCATATATGGCCTTTATTATGTTGAGAAATGCTCCCTTTACTCCCACTTTGCTGATTATTTTATTATAAATGGGTGCTGTATCTTACCAAATGTGTTTTCACATCTATTGATACAATCATATGATTTTTGTCTTTGCTTTTGTTTATGTGATGTATTACATTTATTAATTTATGAATATTATACCATCCTTGCATCTCCAGGATGAATCCCACTTGATCATGTTGTATGATCTTTATAATGCATTGCTGGATGAGGTTTTTTGGGACTTTCTTGAATATTGAAATGTCTATGTTCATTAGCAATATTAGTCTGTAGTTTTTTTCATTGTTGTCTTTGAATTGGGATTAGGATGATTCTGGACTCATACAAAGAGTTTGGGAGTCTTCCCTCTTTTTGAATTTTTTGGAATAGTTTGTGGAAGATAGGGGTTAACACTTCCTTAAATGTTTTGTAAAATTCTCCTGTGAAACCATCTGATCCAGGTTTTTTTTGTGTTGGCAGTTTTTTGATTACTGCTTCACATTCACTAGCTGTTGATCTATTTAGGCTTTCTGCTTGTTCTTGATTCAATTTAGAAGATTATATTTTTTCTAGAAATGTGTCCATTTCACCCACATTTTCAAATTTCTTGGCATGTAGTTTTTGGTAGTAAATTTTTACAATCATTTGTATATTTGTAGTATCAATTGTAATCTCTCCCTTTCATTTCTGATATTATTTATTAGGGTTCTCTTTTTTTAATATATTTTATTAATTATGCCATTACAGTTGTTCTATTCCCCCCTTCATTCCCCTCCACCCTGCACACCCTTCTCCCTACCATTTCCCCCTTTAGTTTATGACCACATGTCTCAAGTTCTTTAGATTCTATATTTCCCCTACTATTCTTGCCCTCCCCCCTATCTCTTTTCTACCTACCATCTATGCTACTTATTTTCGGTACCTTCTCCCCCCTTCTCCTTCTCCCACTCCCCTGTTGCTAACCCTCCATGTGATCTTCATTTGTGTGGTTCTGCTCCTGATCTAGCTGTCCTCTTAGTTTGCTTTTGTTTTAGGTGTGGTTCTTAATAATTGTGAGTTTGCTGTCCTTTTTCTTGATGAATATCATTAAAGTCTTGTTGATTTTGTTTGTTTTAACAAAGAACCAGCTACTGGATTTATTGATTCTTAGACTTGTTCTTTTAGTCTCTATGTTATTAAATTATGCTCTGATCTTGATTACATTATTCCTTCTACTTGTTCTGGGCTTTCTTCCTTCCTTCCTTCCTTCCTTCCTTCCTTCCTTCCTTCCTTCCTTCCTTCCTTCCTTCCTTCCTTCCTTCCTTCCTTCTTCTTCTCTTTCTTCTCTTTCTCTTCTTTCTTTCTTTCTCTCTTTCTTTCTTTCTTTCTTTCTTTCTTTCTTTCTTTCTTTCTTCCTTTCTTTCTTTCTTTCTTGTTTCTCCAGTTCTTGTAGATGTAGGGTTATGTTGTTTATTTAAAATGTTTCTATCTTTTTTAGGTAGACCTGTATTATTATGAACTTTCCTCTCAAGACTGCCTTTGCTGTGTCCTATAGGTTTCAGACTTCTGTATGTTCATTTTCACTTGTTTCTAGAAACTTTTTGATTTCTTCCTTGATCTTATTATTAACCCATTCATTGTTTAATAGTGTGTTATTCACTCTCCATGAATTTAAATATTTTTGAATTTTTTCTTGAGGTTGTTTTTTTGTTCCAAGCCCTCACTGTCTGAGAAAAATATTTGGTATAATTTCAATTTTCTTAAATTTGTTCATGCTTATTTTGTGACCTATCATGTGATCTATCCTTGAAAATATTCTATGTGCATTTTGAAAGAATGTGTATTTTGCTTCTTTGGGATGAAAGGTCTCTCTATATGTATCAGTTAAGTCCATTTGATCTAATGTGTTGTTTTGTTCCAGAATATCCTTGTTGATATTTTGTTTGGAAGAGCTGTTCTTTGTTGAAAGTGGTTTATTAAAATGTCCCACTATAATCTTGTTGCTGTCTGTATCTTTCTTTTTCTATATCTATATTTGGGTGCTCCTGTATTGGGTGCATATATGTTTATATTTATGTCTTCTTGATGGATTCTTCCCTTGAGTATTATGAAGTGACTTTGTTGGTCTCTTTTTATGGCTTTGTTTTGAAGCCTTTATCAAATATAAGTATTGCTACCCCACCTTTTTTTTCTGTCTGTTTTCTTAGAATATTTTTAAGCCTTCACTTTTAGTCTGTATAGGTGTTTTGTTCTGAGGTGGGTCTCTTGTAGGCAGCATATGTATGGGTCATGATTTCTTATCCATTCAGCTACTCTATGTCTTTTGATTGGAGCATTTAATACATTTACATTTAAAGTTATTATTGATAGTACTTATTCATTGCCATTTTACTTCCTTTGTAACTTTGTTTCTTTCCCTCTCACTGTTTTTCTTCCTCTTCTTAAAGCAGTCCCTTTAGCATATCTTGCTCTGCTGGTTTGACAAAGGTGTATTCTTATAGCTGTCTTATATCTGGGAAACTCCTTATATCACCTTCTATTTTATTTGAGAGCTTTGCGGGATAGTCTTGGTTTCAGGTCTTTGCTTTTCATTACTTGTATTATTTCTCGCCATTCTCTTCTGGCTTGGAACATTTCCATAGAGAAGTCAGCTGCCAGTCATATCAGGGCCCCCTTGTATGTTACTTCCTTTTTCTCCCTTGCTGACTTTAAGATTCTCTTTTGGTCTTTGATTTTTGCTGTTTTTAATGTAATGTGTCTTGCAATGGGCCTTTTGGGGTTCCTCTTGATTGGTACCCTGTCCCTTTCCTGGATTTGTGTGGCTTCTTCTCTCATCAAATTATGGAAGTTTTCCATGATTACTTTCTCAGACAGGTTTTCTATTCCTTGCTTCTCTTCTCCTTCTGGTATTCCTACTATATGAATATTATTCTGTTTCATGTTGCCCTGCATTTCTCTTAACCCCTTTTCATTCTTTTTGAGTCCCTTTTTTCCTTTTCTTTGTCTTTTTTGGGAATTTTTTTTCTACTGTGTCCTTCAGCTCACTGGTTTGATCCTCTGCTTCATCTAGCCTGATTCTGATTCTGTCTGCTATGTTCTTTAATTCAGAAATTGTATTCTTCCTTTCCTCTAGGACTTTGTTAATTGTTTCTATGTCCTTTTTCATGCTAATATAATTTGCAGTAAGTTCCTCATAGTTTACCTATAGTTTTTGGTAATTCTCATGGACCTCATTGAGCTTATAACCATTGTTTTGAACTCAGTATCTGATGGTTGATTTGCCTCTATTTCATTTAGCATTATTTATGAGGATTCCTCCTTTTCTCTTGGTCGGGGGTTGTTTCATTGTCTCCACATTATTTGTGAAATTATTCTTGTTTGCTTCTGCTCCTGAGATTGATCTGTTTTGTCTCTCTGACTTTGTGGTGTGAAATTCTATGGTAAGAGACCTGTGAGATTGAGTGGTGCAGTCTCCTTGATCTCCTGAACTTGATGCTCTTGGAATGCACTTTTTGCCTTTTATGCTGGTTTTTTGGATGTATTTGGATTTTTATTGTTGTTGGGTCTTTCTTTGGTGGTGTCTTCTCTCCAGTTTGTTGACTAAGGGTCACTCTGCCTACCACATCTTTTGTGCTCTTGTGAGGGTGCAGACAGGTTGTGCCAAAGCTAATCTTTCTGTCTCTCTGAAGTTATACTACATCTCTCTTGCTATTTCTCACTTGTTTGTCTGGGTGGTTTCTCCACAATTGAGTTGTATTTTCAGATTGGCTCTGGGAGGAGGTTGGTATGACTTCCATTCACTCCTCCACCATCTTTTTGTCTCCAGGATACTTTTTTTATTTTTAATTTATGATCCTCAAATTTACCACAGTTATAGCCCTCCTTTTATTGATGTTTATGGTAACATATTGACATTATACAAGGATCTGGATATCTTTGGGGTCCATTATTTCACCTACCAGAAGGGAATCAAACAGTGAAACCAAACCATTTTGTTGGAGATCCCATTTCAGTAGTTGCAGTTGTTGGGTTGCAGCCTCTTTGGGAGCTTTCCAGGTGAGATCTGAAACTGACCCCTATGTGCAGATGGCAGGGAGTGACCAAAAAATAAAAATAAAAGGTAGACCACTACAGTTTGGTAGGTAGCATGTTTAATAAGTTAGGGGACTTACTTATGAAATTTGTATGGTGACAGCAAGACAAGCAAATCTCCATACCTACCAAAATCTTAAAAGGTTATATAAAAGCCCTAACTGGTTTCAGTAACATACCCAGTCCAGATCATCTCAACCCCATATTTCTATCTCAAGGCTATATCACCAGAGAAGCTTGTGGGATCTGGGAAGGAGAGCAGAATGTACATTTCAAGCGTAGAGAAGGCACTTGGGGACCCTCCAGTGGCCAGGTCCAGCTCTCAGTTCAAATCAGCAGACATGTCTCCTTGATGACCTTCCCCAACAGCAAATCTCTGCTTTTTGAATAAAATAATGTTTTTAAAAATTTTTCCATTCTCTTGTATATAAGCCTGTCTGCCTGCTTTCTAGAACTCAAATGTGGAAAAGTGACTGGGATCAGACTGACAAGAATGTGAAGTTCTTTCATCGATCATTGGCGCACTTCAAGTTCAGAGAACCAGAAATGACAGTCAAGAAATATGTTCAATATTTAAACTACAGTTTTCTATACATAGAAATTAATGAAAACACACACCATCATAGTTGGTTAGTTCTTGCAACATTGTTTGTTTCATGCTGAGTCCTTTTGACACTGTCGTATTCTGTTTTATTCTGCATGATGCTAAGGATTTATAGTTAAGATATATCTAAAGACAGAAATGTGTGCAACAACAATCTTTCTTTTAAATGTTTGTGTGTAGGCATTTATTCTTAAATAAGAGTAGAATATTAAATTCCAGGGAAAAATAGAGTAATGGTCATCATAAGATAAAACTATTACTACCACATTCAATGTATTGAGTTTATGATATATCATTATTACAAAATAAGTGTCTACATCTTCCTTATTGAAATACCTTAACTTATCTTGATAATTTTGTTTTTATTATTTGATATGCATTTTATAATAGAAGATATTCTGCTATGTATTATTAGAAAAAAACACAGTAGTTATAATAATCCAGGGAAAATTTTTAAGTTCCTTGTTTAACATTGTCATAAGCATAAAAGAAATTAAATTCATTTTATATTGTATTAAAGCAATGTGAATATTTCTCAAAATTAAACAGGCTTGGTTCACATACCAAGATTCATGTATTCCTTTGCTTTCCATGAATTTTCTTTTAGAACCCAATTATATAATATTAAATAATTAGATCCAGTATATAATTTGGAAGCAAAACATGTTGCAATTCAATTAATTTAGGGAACTGCTTTGCATGGCGTGGAAATGTAGCTCAGCCCTCATGTGGAAAACCAGTGGAGTGCATGTGGCACATAGGACCATAGCCACAGAGAGGTTTTCCCATAGGGAATCGGGCCTGCATTGTACCCAGACTGCTATGAGGCTTGCTAAAACTTCCTCACCTGAATTGAGGCACAAGGGCTTACTGAAATTTCCTAAAATCTGAGCCAAACCTTCCAAGTATGGAGTGTGACCAGTTTAACCACTGTTCCCCTTGGTCTGCAACGTCCTTATCTTTGAAGCAATTAGCAACATTCTTTTCTTTGTTATCAGTAAAAGGCAGTTCCCTTCAGTGAACCTGTGCATAGTAAATCAGGACTACCCTCCAAGTAATGTACCCAGAGAAGCAATAAAAGCTTGTCCAGGCAGGGACTGAGCTCTCTGGCCCTCTTGCCCTCTCTCTCTCAGAGAGCGGCCATGCCGTCCGTTTTTCTCCACAGGACTTCTATAGTCCATGTGTATTTTTTCCTGAGCAGCCACAACATACATGGATCCTGCCAGCCAGGATCCACCACAAATAAATTTTAAATGGGAAAAAAAACAAGTTGCTAGAAGGTGTGTGGAATGCCCTAGACCTGTCTGATGACTAGACACTGTCTGATCTTTAGGGTGTTGCCTTTGATAGGTTTTTTCTTTCATTTGGAAACTCTCTCTCTCTCTTTTTTAAAGATTCCAGAAATTTCAGATTGTCAACACATATGGTACATCTTATAATGTACAAGTAGTAGTAAGAAAACTAACAATATGTGGATTTGTACATACTGGTGAAGATAAGAAACAAAATAAAAGCAAAGTTAACTACTAGTCTTGAAAATCAATATTATAGAACTTTAGATTCATGATTTAAAAAGTACAGGGTAAGATGGGATCTCTGCAAAGCAAAGCAGTGTGCGAAGCAAGAGAATGAAGACAGTAAACTCTGGACTGGTGAAAATATTGCTGTGTGAAGGGATATCTGGGAAGTTCAAGTTAAATGTCCCTAAGGCATGGTTAGCTTAGGTGTCCTTCAAGCAAGCTGGGACCAAGTAAGAACCATGATAGCAGGAATTGGTGCAACACAATACCAAGAGCTGTGTAGACCCTGTGATATTAATTTTGGGTGATTGGTTCATTAACAAGACACTAAGGAGTGACTATGGAGATGTGTTAAAGAATCTTTTTTCTATTTATTTATTTTTAGAGAGGGGGAAGGGAGGGAGAAAGGGAGAAGAACATCAATGTGTGGTTGCCTCTCGCGTGGCCTTTACTAGGGACATGGCCTGTGTAACCCAGGCATGTGCCCTGACTGGGAGTTGAACCCGCAACCCTTATAATTCACAGCCCGTGCTCAATCCACTGAGCTACACCAGCCAGGGCAAGAACCTTTTATATATGGTTAGTAGAAGGTAAGTGGGATGACCAAAACTTAGTGATCAGACTTAGATGTAGGGAAGAGCACTGGAGCATTAAGTGGGGGAACTGAAACATTATGATGAATGTCTAGACTTGGGGACAAAATAGTAGACCTATGTAAATGAGACTAATCTCACATCTACCCCTATAGTGAGGTGTGATAACAGATGTATTATATTATGTAATAAGACAACTACTAGACTTCATACAGGAGGACTGGAGAACATGCAGATTGACAAAAAGAGGGCTACATTGGTCACTACATTGCCAAAGTTTATTTTCTGAGATTTCTGAATTAAGATGAATTGGGCTATTAATTTAGTTTCAATATGACATGTACACTAGGTTTAATTTCATAATTAGAAATGAAATAAAATGCTCCTAGGATATTGATTAGGTCAATGTTTTTTTTAAAGACTATGTTCTTTTTTTTAAAGATTTTATTTATTTATCTGTAGAGGGGAAGGGAAGGAGAGAGGGAGAGAAACATCAATGTATGGGTGCCTTCGTGCGTCCCCTGCTGGAAACTGGCCTGCAACCCAGTATGTGCCCTGACTGGGAATCAAACTGTGATTGTCTGGTTCGCAGGCCTGCACTCAATCCACTGAGCTACACCAGCCAGGAGGTCAATGGTTCTTAACCCTAGCTTTACATTAGGATCACCTGGAGAGTGTTAAAAAAAGCATGCAGGTGAAACCCAGGCAGCACTGATTTTAAAGACTTCCCAGGTGATTCCAATATGCAGCGAGGCTGTGAACTATTGGACACACAAACCATTACTATGTCATTATTTTCCCCTAAGTTTGCGATTCAAATGTTCCTTGGAATCAAGTGTGACCTTCAGAAATTCTAGGAAAATTGTTTAGTTCTCTAAGTTCTAGTAGAGAAATGACCAAGTTTGCAAACTTCAGCAGTGAATAAACTGAAAACGCTCTGCAAGTTTCAATTATTTTTTATAGTTCCTTTGCATTTCTATAACATACCCAGAAGCTACTCTGATGTTTCTTTTGCAAGTCCACTGAGGGAAAACAATACCTTTTTGAAAATCGTTTCTGTTTCTATACAGTAAGCAAGAAGGAGGAAGAAGTTATTGTGTTGATAATTTAAGCAAAAAATTCTTCCAGCTATTCACTTTAAATATTGTACTAATTGACACAAAGTGGTATATATTTTTTCTGTTTTCTACATTATCTGGTAAACTACCTTGAATATGGACTCTGCAGGTGTAGCAACAGTCTTCCCAGAGAAGTAGAATTCATGATTTATTCGCATCTGTAATGGTAATGAGTCGTGAGTCCATGAGGAAAATTTGAGTCTATCAGTTATTCCAAGGGTGCTGAACTGCTTTCTTTATATCTAGCTGTTCATCTCTGTGACATTGCTGGAGGGCCTTTTTTTTGATAGTTGATTATTATTTGAAGTGGCAGGAGGCAGCCAACTTCAAACAAAGCAGCTTCTTCAGCCAGAACTAATAGTCTTGGCAAGATGTTTCCTATTCAAATATATCTAAGTTTGTAGATCGTGACCACATAGATTTGAGGGATATTATGGGAAATGAACATTAGGGAAAGAGAAGAATAAAATAATACAATCCTGGAAGAATTAATGCTATCTCCAATTGGAGAGATTTACCAAAAATAAAGTGTTTGAAAGATGTGACTAATTCTTTCTTTGAAGGGTCAGTTTATCCATCTTTCAAAATGCATAGCAGTAACACCACAAAATAAAGGTATCTCTAAAGTAACAAAAGATAAATTGGGTAAGAAATTAAATAGAACATTGTGGCTCAACCAAACTGTCCAATATTTATTTACTTCCATATTGAAATTCTAAGTAATCTTTGATTTGACAGAAGTATTTTGCTATCAAAACAAAGAAAAGAATAAAATAATAACAATATTATGAAACATACTATTGGAAGGCATCAAGTTAGAGCAGCTAAATCTAACCCTAAAATGTTCATTGACACCACATAAACAGAAGTTAGAGGTACCTAGCATGAGCAAGCACACTGCTAGTATAGAGGGCTCATCTCAAACCATGATTAATATAGTCTTCTGACCTTTTCTGGACTCTCCCTTTTCATTCCACTATGCATTCTTCCTTTTATTCCTCTTCCTCTTCCTTGTCAGTTGGCTATGAAGTGTGGTATTAACACCACTACCACGACTTTGGCCCCCTCAACATTCCACCATTTTTCCATACCCACTATGTAAGGCAAGTTTGGATGATTTTTTCCCTCCACTCTAGCTCTTTGGAAATCTTGCACTTGAGTTCCATTGGGTTTATGCAGATTCAACAATATTGACTAAGTCAGAAACACAAATAAATGAGGCTCTAAGCTGAAGGCAAAACTACTAATGATCCGATTTGCTGTGTTTCCAGCACTTATTAAAGTAGGTGGAGAACAGTTATTGGCTTAGGAAACCTATAAAATCAGCAAATGTAAAATAATAGTAGAAAGTCTGCAGTTGAAATGGAAGCTAACCATATTATGAATCTTATATCTAGAATATTTTTGTGTGAAAAAAGCACCATCTGTGAAGTATTTTTATAATTATATCTGAGTACACATCCGTTTGTCTTAGTTCAGTCACAAAAATCTGGTTTCATATGGCTAGCAACTCTAACAGTAAGTCCCTATAAACTCAGTGAAGGGCTACAAAATGCAATCCGCTTCAAGCAGTTATCTACTCAAATCCCATAGCATACAGATCCACCATGCAACCAGCAAAAGGATAGAAAATAACATCTTAAGAGCTGAAAATTGACATTGCTCTTCAAATTTAAGTTATAATGACCTTATTTCTCCACAATCCCTTAATCCATAAGTTAAGTTTGCTTATTTTTTCTATTGGATATTAGCATTAACCATTTATTTTATGTTCTTTTTCAGTCTGCCTATTTTCTGTTGTGTACTCACACCCATAATTATACACTTGCAATTAGCTAGTAAATAATAATTTGGCTTCCTCCTTCATGGGCTAAATTGCCTATTATGTTTAAAGAAACAAGCCTTTTTGTTGAATTTCCTGATTGCACTTGACTGGTTGATTGACAGACTGAGTTGTCCCTACCTGGTTTCTAAGAGTCTTTGACTCTCTCATCTTTTATATCTTATTTGCATCCCTTCTCTGAAGTCTCTTCATAATTCAAGTCTTTCACAACACAAAAGTCAAAATTGAATACATTTCCATGACCATTGCAAAAGTACAATGAAATAATTAACTCTGACCTGACCATTTCAATTTTCCTAAGTTCTATTGGCATTCTTAGTAAAGTGCAAGTCACAGCCAGCATGTTGAACTCTACAACTCTGCTGTACTTTTGTCTTATTGATTTCCCACCACTTTCATCAATGTAGTTTGATGGACTTCTCTAAATATACTCACTTGGCCATGTGTCTGACAACTTAATATGGGTGGTTCATTATATCATTTTTGACTGCTGGTATTCAATTTCAAGAATCAGACTTTAATGAAATAAAATGAGGTACATTTCTATTATCTTAAGGTGCATATAACAGATAAGTTATCATTCATGTTCTGCAATCCTCATTGTCAGACATTGCAGATAAATACAAAATGATAACACTGGACATAATATGGTACTTACTCTATACATCATATAAAATTCACAATAACTTTATAATCTTAAAATTATATAGCAACCCAATTTGGAACTCATCTACTTGGATTTTTCTAAGTGTTTTAAGAGAAACTAAGATGGTCTATCACAAAAGATGAACCAAAGACTTTGTAGTGTGGTAATGCTAAAGAGAAGGTGTTGGAGAAAAAACAATGAAGAAGTGTGCTGAGCAGAAGCAATGAACTGTGCCCTGAGGCTCATAGTGTAAGTCAAGTGTCAGGCAGAGATGGCTATTCAAGGACCCTGGGGACAGGCATTCCCCCACCTGACTGAGAGTGTGATTGGAGAGGCCTTCCAAAATCCTACAGCACTGGTGGGTGGGTGTCAACCACACACAATCTGCCTAAACTTTTTAAAGCTTAAAAAAATAAAAATAAGCAATATCTGTAGCTTTGTGGTGAGTTCTTTCTAAACATGTGTGATTCTTCTCTCTAAAAAAGATTCTTAATGAGCAAATATAACAAAATCATCAAGGATCTTGAAGTGTACCTCGAATGAAAGGGTAATAATTCACATAGGAAAAAAAGCATATACCACCACAACCAACAAAAAAAAATCTAAAAGAAATATGGCTTAGTAAAGCAAGTTCTTGTAAATGTTAATTTGCACATCTGTCACATGTTACTCCTGAAGAAAAGCCATAGAAATGAAAGCCCACTCCTTCCACTGCCTTTTTTATTCCCTTAGTTGTCCTTCAGTCTGGAGCCCCCTGATTTTAGTTCTTCATTGGGTTATAGGTGGTCGGATTTCTTACCACAACTACCTTTTATTCAATTGCTAATAACCCTTTTGTGTTAAAGGTAGTATGTATTTTTTTATTTTCTTGCTGAGTTATCCAGGAGCAGTTACTCGGATAAAGACTGCATCTTATACACACTTTCTATCCCTAGAACCTTGTGCTGTAAGTAAAAAGCAGTGGCACTTTCACACTGGAATAATTTTGAACAGACTCATCTATGTTATCTTCCTGTTTCCTATATTATTTATGTCATATAACCAGAAATCAGCATTGCCTGGTGTTTTCCCAACGCTCCCTAAGCAAGAGAGAAACATATCGATAACTAAAATGGATTTGGAAAATTAAGCTGTGCCCAAGGACACAGAGTATCAACCTAGGAGATGACAAGTGGAGTCCTACAATGGCCTGTTCACTGAAATAGTCTCGGGGAGGAGTAGGCAATGCCTCATATGCCCACATAGTTCCCAGACAGTTTGAAACATTGTACTGTCGTGGGTACAGAAAACTAGTCCCAATTAGAGTCACTTTACACTGTTTATTTTCTCTCTCCTTTTTTTCTCTACTGCAACACAGAGTGCCTCTTTTTAAAGAGAGGCAGCAAAGGCTGAGTGCCCATACCCCTTTGGGAGGCTATTCTTATGTAAATGAGAGCATTTGTTTTATTCAGACAGGGACAAACTGTGTCCTCCAGTACACATCAGACACAGCAAAGCTGCATACTCTAAATCACTGGGTGCTGCACCAGGCATTAGAAAAGAAAAAAATATATAGAAGCTGAATTATTTAAAATTAGACAGCACCAAAGCACTTGAAAATATGCTGTAGGGAACAATTTTGCTTGGCATTAAGTTGCAGGATAGATACTTGTCTATCCTAATTTTATAATTTTTCTGCCATGGTAATGACATTCTGAAAATGGGGTACTGCTTTCTTAGGTGTAGGAGCCCTTCTACAACTGCTGATCTATAGAAAATGTCCCCAACATGAAAAGCCTAGGGGAATTCACTTCTAGGTGGCAGCAGTATTTCTAGTTAGCGCTCCTCTCAAATGCCTGTCACTGCAGGTGAACAGCCACAGCCACAACAGGGACTGGGAGGGATGTTCCTGTCAGAGAGTGGACGTTGCCAGCATTCTTTTGAGATTTTTCTCCTGACTTTTGAATATTCAATTGTAAATCATGGACACAGACAACTTGAAAAATGGCTACAGTATGTTTTGGTTATTGCTTTAGTAAGTTGTCCTTTAGGTCACCCTTGGCTCAATGACATCACACACTGGCTTTTCCCAGTCTAGAAGGATTTATGTTCAGCTGCTCAGTTGCTAGCAGTTGGCTGAGATAGCAGAAGTTCATAGTCAAGTCATTGTCTCTTAATCACCTTTAGAATATTTATCTTTATTGATGTGAAATTCACATAAAATACAAATAATCATTTTTAAAGAAATACATTTGCATGATATTAAGTGTATTCACAATGTTGTACAACAACCATTTTTCTCCAGTTTCAAAACTATTCCGTCTCCACATAAAAATACCCATTACCGATGGAGTTACTACTTCTCAATCCCCCATTCCCTGGAACTCCTGGTTTCATTACTATTTCTCTGGGTTTGCCTATTTTTGACTACAATATATTTGTATTTATTACAATAATATAATGTGGCATCTGTTCCTGGCTTCTTCCACTTAACCTTAATAATTTTAAGATTTATCTGAGTTGTAGCATGTATCAGGACTTTTTATAGCTGAATACTATTCCACTGTATGTAAATATAATTTCTTTATCCATTTGTTAGTGCCAAAATGGCACGAGGTGTTAGACTGGTGAAGTCAGACTGGGCATTGGTTTAGCAATCTTGGTACTTGAGTTCTGGCTAAGAAAGAATTCTGAGCTAAAACTCAAACTACAAGAGAAAGTTCATTTGGAAAATTGCAGAGGTAAAAGTGAGTAGTAGAAGAAATTAGCTCAGGAAACAAGTTACCAGGGCAAAAGAAGGGCCCCTGGAGCTTAGGAGAGAGAGGTAAAGAAAATGTACCTTGGGAAAGGGGTTGGGGAAAGTGTAGGCATGCTGGGTCCTGCTTCCTGAGGGCTGTATTCCCTCTTTATAGGTGGGGATCCTAAGGAAGTTCCTGGGGGAGGATCTCAATGGAATATTCATCCATTCTTAGGTGTGGCCTTTCAGAGTCAGGGTTGGCTCCAGGGTGGGGTCATTAGTCAAAGCAGCTGGTCCTGGTGTCAGCCATGACACTGCCCTGCTTGCCTTTACTACCTTTCTGGGCCTGGAGCTGAAACACAACTGATGCCTAGATGTCATCTTTAGTTTGAGCAAACTCTATATGGTCAACAAACTTGAGGCTTTTTTCCTAAGATTATTTGGTGTGGGTCAGAGCCTCATTGTCTTGATGGCATAAGTTTTAAGGGGGTAGTTGTGCAAATGCTTGTATGGGAGTCATACGAGGCTAGTTTCCAACCTTCTTGCTTTTCCTCTAAAGGGGTCTACCTCTGACTTGTGACATGCCAAGGGAAGAAAAGTCAGGGCTGGGACTGAATTGCAAGATCAGTGATATGAAAGGTCAGTGTTTCTAAAATGCATGACTAGTGAGTGATAAGCAGGGGAGAAAAACTCATTCTGAGAACGAGGCCCTTGTTTTCCCAGTGTGTCCTATTGCTAGGTACCCAGGGCTTTCTGTCATGGTGACATCCCAAACCTGAGATACCATTCCTACTCTGTTCATGTCTGACTGCCAACTATACATTCACCCAGTAATAGACATATGGGTTGTTTGTACCTTTTTGCTAGTTTATATGCAATGCTGCTATAAATATCTGTGTGCAAGTTTTGTGAACCTATATTTTCATTTCTCTGTGGTATAAACCTAGGAGTTAATTGCTGGATCATATGATAAGTCTGTGTTTAACTTCTTGAGGACCAACCAAACTATTTTCCAACATAGCTGCATCATTTTACTTTCCAACCAGCAGTATGCGAAATTTTTATTTCTCTACATCCTTGCCAATACTTGATATATACAAAATATTGATAAAAGTTACACTTGATTTAAGTAACCTTGGAGTTAACATAAACATCAATAATAAAAAACAACAAAAATGTCAAAATATATGAATATTAAAAAAACTAAAAAACCTATGGGTCATAAAGTTTCAAAAATACATGGAACTAAATGACACTGAAAATACCCTCTGTATACAATTATAAGGGATGTTTAAAAATCAATGCTGACAGGGCAATTTGTGACACCAAATTCTTATATTAGAAATGAGGAAGGATTGTGCATAATTTAAACCCCTACTTCAAAAAATGGAGAAAGAAAAAAACCCAAAAAGAGCAGATGAAAAAAATTTAAAAAATAAAAAATATTTAGTCCTAATAAGGACTAAAATAAAAATAATATCACAAAATAGAAAACAATGAATCAAAAAGCAAAATTCTATTTATTTATTTTAATTTTATTTGTTGACTTAATCTTTATTGTATTTTAATTTTTTTCATTACCATTTAGTCTAAACAATAAAATTGATAAGCATAATATGTGTCTATGCATAATAAGAGGAGACACATTTATCTCATAAGCTATGACAGCATCTAATATATCCAATTTTAAATAATTTTAAAATATATGATGCTAGTTATTATTTCTGTAAATTAAAAGCTAAGTGGAATCTTGTCCTGGCTGGTATAGCTCAGGGGATTGAGCACAGGGCTGCAAACCAGAGGATCTCAGTTTGATTCCCAGTCAGGGCACATGCCTGGGTTGCAGGCCAGTTCCCAGAGGGGGACACACGAGGGGCAACCATACATTCATATTTTTCTCCCTCTCTCCTTTCCTTCCCCTCTAAAGATAAATAAATAAATAAATAAATAAATAACTCTTAAAAAAATAAAAGCTAAATGGAATTTAAAAAACCCACAAAACACAATTAAAAATATTTTAAAATTGTAGCTGTACCTATTTTCTCCCTTGCCCGACCAACTCTCCCTTGCCCTACCAACACACCACCTTCCACACTCAATTCTCCCTGCCATTGTCTTTATAAATGGGTCCTTTATACATGTTCCTTCACTTGACCTTTTCCCTCTCTCCCCTCATTACCCCCTCCCCTCTCCCCTCTACTCACTGTCAGTTTATTCTTTATTTTCTTGTCTCTGGTTCTATTTTATTTGCTTATTTGTTTTGTCAGTTAGGTTCCACTTATAGCTGAGATCATATGGTATTTGTCTCTCACCACCTGACTTATTTCACTTAGCATACTATTGTCCAGTTCCATCCATGATGTCTTGAAGGGCGGGAGAGTCCCTTCTTTTTTTCCTCTGCATAGTATTCCATTGTATAAATGTACCACTGTTTTTTGATACACTCATTTACTAATGGGTACTCAGGCTGTTTCCATCACTTGGCTATTGTAAATAATATTGCTGTGAACTTTGAGGCTCAGCAATGTTCTTTTTGAATTAGTGTTTCAGGATTCTTAAGGTATAATCCCAGCAGTGGAACTGCTAGGGCAAAAGGAAGCTCCGTTTTTACTTTTTTTTTTAGGAAATTCTATACTGTTTTTCACAGTGGTTGCACCAGTTTGCTTTCCCACAAAGTTCCCTTTTCTCCACAACCTGGCCAGCACTTGTTGTTTGTTGATTTGTTTATAATGGTCATTCTGACTGGTTTGAAATGGTATCTCACTATGTTTTTAATTTTCATCTCTCTGAGAGCTAGTGATGCTGAACATCCTTTCATATGTTTCTCATCCCTCTGGGTGTCCTCCTTGGAGAAGTGTTTGTTCAGGTCCTTTGCCCAACTTTTATTTGGATTGTTTGTCTTCCTGGTGTGAAGTCATGTGAGATCTTTATATATTTTGGAGATCAAACTATTGTCTGAGATATCATTGGCAAATATATTTTCTCATATAGTTGGTTCTCTTTCCATTTTAATGCTGTTTTCTTTAGCCATGCAGAAGCTTTTTAATTTGATGTCCTCTGATTTGTTTATTCTTTTCTTTATATCTCTTGCTCTAGGGGACATATTGGTGAAAATATTGCTGCATGGAATATCTAACATTTTACTGCCTAAGTTCTCTTCTAGGACTTTTATGGTGTCATGACTTATATTTAACTCTTTTATCCATCTTGAGTTTATTTTTGTGTATAGTGTAAGTTGGTGATTTAGTTTCACTTTTGGCAGGTAGCTCTCCAGATTTCCCAACACCATTTGTTGAAGAGGCTATTTTTATTCCATTTTATGTTTCTGCCCTCTTTGTGAAATATTAATTTACCATAGAGACTTGGGTTTATTTCTGGGATCTCTGTTCTGTTCCATTGATCTATGTGTCTGTTCTTATGCCAGTACCAGAATGTTTTGATTATAGAGGCCTTATAATATAGTTTGATATCAGATATTGTGATTCCTTCTACTTTGTTCTTTCTCATAATTGCTGCAGTCATTTATGGTTCCACATATCTTTAAATTTTTTGTTGGCATGTGTCACTGATATTTTAATAGGGATTTTGTTAAATCTATAAATTGCTTTGGGTGGTACAGCCATTTCGATGATGTTAATTCTTCCAATCCATGAACATGGTATATGCCTCCATTTATTTATGTCTACCATAACTTCTTTCTTCAGTGTTCAGTAGTTTTCTGTGTATAGGTCTTTTACCTACTTGGTTAGGTTTATTCCTAAGTACTTTAGTTTTCTTGTTACAATAGCAAATAGGATTTTTTCCTAATTTCTTTTTCTAATATTTCATTGCTAGTATATAGAAATGCCTTCAATTTCTGAATATTGACTTTGTATCCCAATATTTTGCCAAATTTAATTATTAGGTCAAGCAGTTTTTTGGTGGAGTCTATAGGGTTTTCTATGTACACTATCATGTCATCTGGAAACAATGATAGACTAAACACAATGATTTAAATGTAATCAGAGTTTGTTTATTTTTTTTATATAATGTTGTGACCAGACTAAACTGGCAGGTCAGTCAGGTGGAACTGATGCTTCATGGCACATGTTCTTTTTACTTTGTGGGTTGGACATTGTCTGGAGCATTGCCCTCATGTATGTAGATATATCTAGTTTAATAAGTGATTTATATTTTAATATCAGAAAGAAGAAATGGGACTAAGTTCAGGGAAAATACTTTTATGTATGTATGTTTGTATGTAGGGGTTAGTGTTAGTTCAAACACCTCACATATAACTTTGTCTAATTTCCCATGATCTCATAGCCACACTGGTCAGAGGGAAACTATCTCTAAGTCACATCAACTCAAATACTAAGATAACCTGATTGGCTAAGTGAAATTTATAATAAACTCACTGGAGTTATACTATACAAATGTAGATAGTTAACAGTAAAAATTAACAATATTTGTATATGGGTGGTGGTTACATAGGTGTACCATATACAAACACATACTTAATTCTTACTTTAAAGTTAGTGTATTTAATAATTTACTCTGTGACTGTTAGATAGAAAGAATAAATTCAGCTTGTTTGAGTTGCTCAAAATCTGCACAAGTAGGCCTCTTAGGATTAACTCTTGGTCCACTCTTGGAAGATAAATTTTGAACTGTTGGTGTATTCATCTTGATATGAGATTTTGTATGCCCAAAGCCTTGTGTTTTTTTCCCCTTTGCTGATTTTGGCCTGTATCCTTTGGCAATAATAAACTGTAATTGTGAGTGTAATGACTTCTTCTGAGTTTTGTGTGCCCTTCTAAGAAATCATCAAGGGTGAGGTGAGTCATTTCAATAAAAAGGTAAAAAAAGATATGGAAAGAAAAGAAGTAAATAATTTTAGACTAAAAACTTAAAAAAATAAAAGCTATTTATTTGTGTTTTATGTTTATGTCCACAAAGCATTGTTAAAGTAAAGCAGAATTAGAGATCTACAGAGTCTATACTTCTGATATCTCTTGACAAAAGGTAAATGACAGGAAAAGATGGGAGTCATGTAACTTTAGTGATTTAGAAAGAAATAAATGACTTCTAAAGGACAAAAGGTAATAGTGTTTGTGATTAAAGATTGATATAGAGTTTATTTAAATACAAGGCTTTATTTATAGAAAGCCTGCTCTGTTCTTTTACTAAGAACAGAAGGCTGAATGAGAGTTTTCTTAGTTCCAAAAAGTGCCAGCTAAATATGTACATAATGTTTTGTCATCTAATTTTAATCTCTATTTGATTAATTAGTACCATGATATATCAAGCATTCATTAAGCACCACCCATGTTGTTATTTTTTCATGTCTTATGTATCCTTGACTAACTTGCACTCAACTTAAACATGCAGTGAGAAATAAGATATGGTCCTTGGTTTCTAAATTCACTATTTGTGCAAATACATAGGTCTATAACTGAAATATGAGTGATGTTTGTGACACAAAGAAAAAGGATCTACTTATACCAAGAGTACCTTTCTTTCTACCAAGAAAGGAAGTAAGTGAGAGATAAAAATAGGTGATGACACAGGTGCATTGGTTTTTTTTGTCTTGTTAATGTGTAGATAACCCACTATGAGCCTTGGGAATGAGACCTATTCTTTTTTTGGAATAAGTATATGGTGCTTATGGTGATAGCAATCCAGATAATACAAGACAAAACTAGAATTAACAAAGAGAAGTTATATTCAAATTTTCATGTCAGTCTGATAGAGAAGATATTTCAATAGCTTTCTCCCCTATTCAGGCATGAGAATGATAACAAACAAAAATATTAATACATAAAGCAACTCCAGACATTAATGTAGTTGTTTTCAAAGCTGAATATGGGAGCATAAATATGGGTATATGGTTTCCAGAAAGTCAGAGTAAATAAAAAAGATTATTTTTCTAAAAAAGGAAATTTTTCCAATGTTATCACATTATTTTACCACATTCCAAAATTTTCCTAGATAAAGAAGAGATAAATTTTTAAGAAAATAGATATGGTTCCTATATTCACAAACATACGGACAATGGAGGAGGGAGAGAGCTTAAAAAGCAACCATAGTACATTATATGTTATTACATTAAAGTGATCTGACCTCCATTGACTGGGAATAATTACATCTATTACTAAAATATGTAGCCGTGTAATAAAGCAATTATTAAAACCAACATAGATAGGACGCAAGTCCCTAGAAAATTCTTCAGAAGAATAACCACTAAAAGTGGGGTTCATTCTATAATTATATTCAATTTTTCCATTCGCTTTATATATATATATATATTTTTAAGCAGGAAGGTCAGTGAGCCTTCCCTGGAGAGCTCCAGCTAAGCTTTATTTGTACATAGCATCAGAGAGGCAATGCTGTCACGCAGATGGCCCCTAGTCTGGGCAGCTTGACGAAAGTGCCTTTGTGTTCCTAATTAACTAGTGAACAACTGTGCCAATTGCTTTGATACATTCAGGCCTTCTGTTCTCAGACTTTTGATGAGCTATTTATTCAGCAGAAACACCTACCTGCCTGCTTTATTGGCCCCAGCACACCACTTTTAGAGAGCAGGGCTATACTGAGACTGACAAGGATTTCTCAGTTCCCAGGAAGATCACCAGGAAGCACTAACCATGGTCAGGTAGTCCACCGTAGATCTCATTGATGAAAATATAAAGTCTATGACTACAGAGTGCAAATATTTTCTGGCAGTAACTCAATAGATTTAGAACTCACAGTTTAGTAATGAGCTGCATACCAGGGAGTTCCCAAATCTGTAGCAGTGTTCAAAGAAACAAAGTTTCTAGGATTTTTACCCAACTCTTGAAAAGATTAGTAATAAATTAGTTGTTGACATACAGAGTAAATTAGAACACCAAATGATACTAGAATAATAAGTGTTAAAGAGAATGTGAAATTATATTTGACCTGCAAAAGAAAAATAAATGCTAATGAAACACAGAACACCAAGCCACCTTTGTGTATATAACTGGGGGAAATGTAATGGGAGGGCCAAATATTGGTGGCTTTTAAATATTTTCCTTGACTGAAATTATAACATGTAATGTAGACAATCTCAAGGCAATGTGATAAAGTAGCTATCTTTTCATTTAAGTGCAGCAAATTAAAGAACATGTCATTTTTGTTAGGCTCCAATTTCTTCTCCTCAATGCTGTTTCATTTCTCCCAGTGGTGAGTTTATTTTGGCAGGAGATCAAGATATATACTGAGTGCTCATTATATAGTGATAGGCAAAAATAGGTTTACCATTATAAGTAAATATTTTAATAATTAATAAATAAAATACAAGAATAAGCTCTTTGTTCTGCACACTCACCACTGTAAACCTACTTTTTCCCAGTCCTGCATGTTTACATCTGTGATAAGCACTTTAGATTAGCTATCTCCTTTAAAAGATTTGATGGTTAACAAAAGCAAACTAAAAGGACAGCTAGATCAGGAGTGGAAACATAGAAATGAAGATCTCAAGGAGGGTTAGCAACAGGGGAGTGGGAGGAGGAGAAGGAGGGAGAAGGTACAGAAAATAAGTAGCATAGACAGTAGATAGAGAATAGATGGGGGAGAGCAAGAATAGTGTGGGAAATACAGAATCTAAAGGACTTGAGATACATGGTCATAAACTAAAAGGGGGGTAATGGTGGGGATGGGGGTGCAGGGTAGAGGGGAATGAAGCGGGGCAATAGAACAACTGTAACAGTATAATCAATAAAAAATAAAAATAAAAAAAAAAAAAAGTATTTCCAGTTTGGCCCTGGCTGGTGTAGCTCAGTGGACTGAGCACAGGCCCTCGAACGAGAGTATTGTGGTTCGATTCCCAGTCAGGGCACGTGCCTGGGTTGCAAGCCAGTTCCCAGCAGGGGATGCATGAGAGGCAACCATACACTGATATTTCTCTCCCTCTCTCCTTCCCTTACCTTCCAAAGATAAATAAATAAAATCTTAAAAAACAAGTATTTCCAGTTTCAAATAGGAAGATATTCAGATGGGGTTGGACAAATTCCCCAAAATTATGTAGCTGGACAGTTTTGAAAGAGAAATTTGAATTTAGGTTTTTCAGACCTCAACGCACATGCTCTTAAGCATAATCAGAAGAAAAAATATAATTAAGACATTTCATTTTTCTGCCCTTGTAAACCATATGATCAATGCTTGCACCTTCTTTTAGTCTCAGTCTAACAAAGTACTCATTTGACAGCATTATCACAAAATTATTTTGAAAATATGAGTGAGTGTAAAAGCTTTAGTGCACAATTTTGTATTAAATTTATTGGGGGTGACTTTGGTTAATAAAATTATTTAGGCTTTCTTTTATACATCATCTGTATATACATTGTGTTTTTAATAACTTTTTTTTTTACTTTTTAGAGGTCCTTATTTAATTACTTCTTGATTATAAGTATTGAAGTCTTGATTGATGAATAGACCACTACACAATGTATTTCAGATAGTTTAAGTATTAATACACTTATCTGTATATGTACAAATATCACATATATTCACCAGATATTAAATACATTTGAGAACTTTTATATTTTATGTAGAGCAAAGCATAATTTTAAATATAAAAATTTATTATCAATGCCTTTTTCTGTTCAATAAAGCAAATCATAGATTCTCATACTTCTGGAAATTATTTGAATTAAAATGGCTTTTCAAAATTTTGTGACTCTTCACTTATTCAGGACATTTGATTTCTCCTTCTCTTCCCAAAGTATCATATATAAATTTTCCCCTAAATCTTGTTCTGTTAACTGAAATTTAGCCTAATTAAGCTCACTCACCTGAGCGTCTTCCCTTGGAGCACAGTTGAAGGGGGAAGAGGTAACACCAAAAGTAATTCAAGCCATTGAGAACAAAAGCCTGGTTCTCATGAGCTGATTCAGCTCATTCTGAAATGGGAATTCCAGATAGTCTACAGAGTGGTCACATGTGGATGCTAAAGGGCAGAGCATTAAAACTACCCTTTTCCATCACCCAGCAATGTGTTCCCCTATATTCCCTCCAACCCCACCCTCCCACTTCTGTATTCCATTTCTAAAAGACTATCATCTTTGATCTTATAATTTTTCCATGCCATATTGTAAAAATCTCTAATCGATTTCATCTTTTACAAATATAACATTTGGTAGATTTTCTGCATGGGCTTTGAATAATCTTTTTTGTCTCACAAATGTACTTATCTTCCCCAATTCTAATTATTATTTAAAAAATATTTTCAGCACTGAAGAACCAAATATTTTAGCCCAAGAATATTATTATTTCTAGTAAAATTTCTAGAAAATTATTTACACAAAATGCACTTTTTTCCTGTCCTCCTTGAACAGTCCATCTTCTAGTTTATGCCTTGGTGCACTATTCTTTTACCCCATCCTATTTTAAGAGCAGTTAAAAAATATTTTCTTCACTATAACACTGGAATTGTTCTTGCTAATTTCTTGGTAACAAGGTCTGTCAGACAAAATAGACTATTTAGGATTATGGTGAATGATATTGGTTTGTGTTAAAGCAACCAATATTAGTGGGATATATGTTTTACAGTTGCATTTCCAAGTGCTACCTGCATCATGGTAAGTGACATCAATCCCAAATAATAAGAAATGGAAGGATAGGTGATAAATAATAATGAAAGAATGAGTAATTCCCCAATAAACTATTTTCCTAACCAAAATATGAACAGTTTATGATTATATTTGCTTTTTTGCAGGAGCTATTCCAAATAATTCTCAATAATGTTGTCCTCCAAAATAATAGTTTTTGGCATAATAATAAACAAGATTAAAATTTTATTGGAATTGGTTTGTTATTTAAATAGTAAAAAGTCTTAGCTGGCCTGATTTGTTCATCTCTATGATTCTGGGTCTTCATTTGTTTTTATTTTTAATTGTGTCTTTCAGCAAAATAAGCACTTCAGTTTTCATAAGAGCAGGTCTTGTAAAAATGAACATATTAGAATTAAGAAGGAGAATAATCCAAAGTTTACATATCTTACTTTCTAACAGACAACTAACAAAATGACATGGAAAAAAGAGCTGGAAGCAAGTTTATTTGTTGAGCTTATTTACTTTCAGAATGCTTGGCTGAGTTACATAAAAACAAACAAAACTCTCAATGTGGAAATATTTTTTGTTTTCTCAAATATCTCCGGGCTTTTGTGAATTCTGTTTACTTGTGTCTACTATACCATTTCTGTGGATCAACCTGGCTTAATTCAGTTTTTTTTATAAATAAGCAACCAAGATTATGACCATCACCTCAAAATTTATGCCTAAAGTAAGAAAATGTTTTTAAGAAATCCTGTAATTGTACTCATGTTTATGTGGAAATAAACTATGTTTAGAATTTGTGCTATATTCAGTTCCCATCTATGGGAGCAGTACACAGCTGCATTCTCTTGAATTCAAGCATCCTGTGTGTGTCAGTTTGTTAGGGCTGATATAACAAATGACCACAACTGGGTATCTTAAAACAACAGAACTTTATTCTCTCACAGTCCAGAGGGCTGAAAGTAAGGAGTCAGCAAGCTTGGCTCCTTTCGGAGGCTCTGAGGGAGAAACTGGTCCATGACTTACTCCTGGCTTTTGGTAGTTGCCCATAATCCTTGCTGTTCCTTTGTAGATACATCACCAAAATTTCTGCATCCATCTTCATATAGTCTTACTCCCTGTATGTCTGTCTTCACATGGCCTTCATAAAGACATCAGTTATTAGCTGTAGGCCCTATTCTAACCCAGTATTATCTTCTCATAGATTTGCAACTGCAAAGACCTATTTCCAAATGAGGTCACATTCTGATATTATAGATGGGCATAATTTGGGGGAAGTAATGGGGGCATTCTAATAAACCGGTGCCCTGCATTACCTACTTTAGCCAATCAAATGTGAGCAGAAGTAGGCCCTGAATCCTAGGCTTAAAGTTTGAGATCTAACACTTGATTTGCTATGTCATCTTATTTTTCTCCTGACTTTGCCCATGTATTCAAATGGATTCTTCATCTGCCTGGAAAAGAGCCCCTGTGGTGAGATGTGATATAATAATCTCATGACCGAAATAAGACATTACAGTGGTCATGCCTTATCCTCAATTGTGAGTTCTGTGTTTTCTATTATCCACAGAGGAGCACAGGCAAAAACAATAAATGGAAAATTCCATAAGTAAACAACTGATGCATTTTAATTGCTCTTCATTCTGAGTATTGTGATGAAATCTTGCTTCATCACACTTCATCCTGCCCTGGATGTGAATCATCCCTTTGCCAAACACATCCACACTACTTGTGCTACACACCCATTAGTCAGTAGCCATCTCTGTTATCAGATCTGCCACAGTGCTACAGTGCTTATACTCAAGTAACCCTTATTTTATTTAATAATGACCCCAAAGCATAAGGGTAGTGATGCTGGCAATTCCGGTTGACAAAAAGAAGCCATAAAGTGCTTTCTTTACAGGAAAAGGTGAGAACAATATAATAACATATTTTGAGGAACAGACTATATTTATATAACTTATTGCAATATGTTGTTATAATTGTCCTATTTTATTATTAATTATTATACTATGCCTACTTTATAAATTAACCTTTATCGCAGGTATGTATGTAGAGGGGAAAACATAGTCTATACAGATTTTGTTACTATCCACAGTTTCAGGAATTCACTGGGGGGGATGGGGATATATCCCACCGAGACAAGAAGGGGCCACTGTATTGCTTTAAGACACTGAGATTTTTAAGTTTTCCTCTTCCACAGGAATAACTGGGCCTATCATGCTTCACACAAAAAAACTGGGTCGGTGGTACTTCCTTAACAGATCACATAAAATATGTGGTCCTGGCTTTGAGGCCAAGTATTTGGTGGCAAGAAAATTTTTACCAGAGGCTAGAGGGATGGTGATGCATCGTGGCAGTGGTTAAACACTTAGAAAAAATTATCATGTCATAACTTAGAAGACAGAAAATCTGCTTACTAAGCTTTACCTGTGAATGAACAGGTGAAAAAGCAGTGTTAGTAGTACAAGCTTGTTCCTGTTGGTTGCACTTTCCAGGGTAATGCAACAGAGATGAGCTCAGAAAAGACGTAGCTGTCTACAAGTAGATTTTAAAATAAATACAGAATGTATACAGTTGAATGGCTTTTTGGTTTGGAAGTTTAATTGATACTCATCTTCACTCATACAAAACTGACAGAACTATTGAATAAAAATATTTGTTAAAATATAAGCTTAAGGACCAGTATCAGGGCACAGATTTCACACCCATTCTACACACTCTAGATGGATATAATGCTGCTCTGCAAATTATTTCAGCTGGGAAAATAGAACTTAGCAAAAACAAAACCAAGATAAAAATAAACAATAACAACAAAAGAAACACCCACATTCCTCTCCTATAGAAGTAAGTTAGGCTTAAATGATCCAAATTAAATCTAGGGGAAAAGCATGTTCAAGAAAAAAATTGGTGTATCTATAGACACATGAGACTCACAGCACTCAAATAGATAAAAAATCAATTAACTTTTTCAGAGAATTGTAAAGACAAATAAAGCACAGACATAAAATAATTGTTAGAAACTTAAAGAGTAGAGTCTAAAAATTCTATGCACAAGAAAAAGAAAGATAATCAGCTTGAAAAACATTTATATAATAGCAATAAAATGCTGATGCTGTCTTACCGGCAATACTAAATTATTTTAGGAAATTATCAATTCATTTCAGCCATAAAATTTAGCTATAAGTAAAAATTATTTATTGTTTTCCAACAAGGAAGTACCTTATGTTATCTAGTAGTTATTGGTAATTATCATCTCCAAAGTATATAAAGCGAGAGTAAATATATGTAATTTCTTCTATGTTTTCCTATAATTGGAGAAGCAGTAAGCTAATAATGGTCACAGATTCAAACCTTTGAAAAAACCTAAATCTTTTTTATTTTTGGATTGTCTCGTACAAGTTATAGTATAGTATAGGATTAATTTTAAGTGTTTTTCAAAATGCAAATTTAGAGGAAACATTTAAAAAGAAGAGATAATAGGGGAAGAAGGGAAAGGGTTGTCAAGGACCCATGGACAAAGTCAATGTGGGGTAGGATTGAGGGTGGAAGGTGAGGCTGAGTGGGGCAGGGGAAAGTGGTGGTGGGAAAATGGAGACAATTGTACTTGAGCAACAGTAAAGACATGTTAAGAAATAAACTATTTCCTAAATAGAAAACATATTTTCTTCAATGTTTTAGTAACTGAAGATTAACATAGTGTTTTCCATTTTATATTTATTTCCATCACTAGAAAACATTGCTTCTCTTTAAAGCATGTTCTAATTTTAGCAGCAAGTATATTAGAATATTTCAGGTAGGATATTTTCATAAATATGCCCACAATTCATATTATAAAACTTGAATATGTTGCTTCATGTTGCTAAGACTGACTGAATTAGTCTGTGAGACCCATTCTTCCTCACAGCAGTAGGCATAGTAAGAAAACAAGACAATGGTGGGGGGAGAAAATACAAGGCTTTGTATTACATTGTATATAAACCAGGTAAATCTGATCTCAAAACAATGTATACTTTCAATGCACTGTTAGCTACTCTAATAGGGAAGAGCAGTTCAGTAATAAAATAGAGTGTTGAAAGGAATAAACATCAAATAAATTTTAAAAAGACATGGTTTATTGTTTAAATAAAAAATCTGTTCAGACTGCATTTTGAATGTTTGGAAAACAAGTGAGCAAAACACAAGATATATATTTTCTTGTCAAACAATGGTATGAGATCCATCAGTATGTAATCGGTGCATTTGTGCACATGACTGCAGTTTTGTAAAATGAGTAACTTTAATGAGTTCCTTTTGACATTATTCTAGCTATAACCTGAAATAAGATTGTTGAGTTAATTATCAGTAGGTTATCAAGCAATGACTTACTTAGCTATACAAAGGGAAAACACATTTGAAAAGCATGTTCAAGAGTTTAAAATAAACTTAAAAATGGTTCAGAAAAATAATCAGTACAAGTGATAAGTATCTGCAAAACTTAAGAGAACTGTAGAATATGTTAAAAAAATCCTATGTCTTAAAAGTTATACTTAATGTGGCCAATAGACATATGAAAATATACTCACTGTCAGTAATCATCAGATAAATGCAAATTAAAAGCATAATGAGAGATCGCCTCACACCTGTCAGAATGGCCACCATCGATAAATCAACAAACAGCAAGTATTGGTGAGGATGTTGAGAAAAGAGGAACTTTGGGCACTGTTGTGGGAATGTACACTGGTAGAAAACAGTATAAATTTCCTGAAAAATTTAAAAATAGAACTGCTTATGACCCAGTGATTCCACATCTGGGAATGTATACAGAGAAACCCAAAACACTAATTTAAAATATATGCACCCCTGTTCATATCAGCACTATTTACAACAACCAAGATTTGGAAGCAGCCCCAAAACCCATCAGTACATTTACACAATGGAATACTACTTGGCCATAACAAAGAAGGAAATTTGAGCTTTTGCAATTGCTTGGATGGACCTCAAGAGCATTATGCTAAGTGAAATAAGCAGTCAGAAAAAGAAAAGCACCACAGATTTTATTTTTATGTGGAATCTAGAGACTCATAGATACAGAGAATAGACTGACAGATGTGGGAAGAGAGGGAGGTTGTGTGTCTGGATGAAAAAGTTAAAGGGATTAAGCAAAAAAAAACAGACAAAAAAATAAAAGTAGAAGTTATGCTTAGTGTGTTTTGCTTATAAAATAAGTATATTTTAATATAAAGTTATAAATTACATATTATGTCAAATGCCTTACCATAGTGTCTATACCTTGTTATTCCTTTGGCCAAATAATATGAAATTGTGAAATTACTCATACATTAAAAAGGAACTGTAGGTGTTTATTTGTTCATATCATACTATAAGTACTATACTAGACAGTGAGTAGTGAAGTACTGCTACACAGAAACAGTAGCATAATAGAAGCAAAAGACAAGTAGATTACAGAGTATGATCAGTGGCATTAGATGAGTGTTAGGAAATGCCTCAGTTTGGGTCTAACCACAGGCAGTTCCCGAGAAAGAATTGGAGTTCTAGTAGTTTATTGGTTAGTGATCCTAAGAAACACCAGTAGGTCAGGAAGAAAATAAAACAGCCATGGAGAGGAGGAAGACACGGGATGTGTTAAAGAGCATGATGCTGTTTTGGTGAACTGAAATCTGAGAGACTGCATGGTATGTTTTAAGATTGCTCACCCCACTGCCAGTGTTTGTCCTTATTAAGGCATCTCAAGGACCCTAGCTCTGTGGCACTGTAGCCAGGCAGGCACTTGTAGGTTGCACTTGTAATAAGTCACAGCCAGATGGCAGGGACTGTCATAGAGGTGGAGGCATGGTCAGGCTAGTGACAGTGGTGTTAGAGTGGTGTACAGAAAGGTACCTACCCCAAAAGAAGAATGGGGTCAGGGGAGAATTGATATCCCTTTCAATAGGAAAATTAAATGATCCTAGTTTTGAAAGATAATCGGAGTTAGCAAGAAGTATAAAGTAGGACAATACAAAAAGTCAAATAAAGTGCCACAGCATACCACCTTCAGACAACCTTAGTTTAAGATTTTGTTTCTTTTTGCATTTGTGTTTGCTCTGACAGAGGTAAGGAGAAAAGAGAATGCATTATTTTAAATTTTAACATGGGTCTTTCTCTTGTACTCTGTTTTACTTTAGCAAGTTATCCTAAAGGCTGTGAAAATATTCGGAAGAGCTCTTTTCAAATTTTGCATTCATTTTTTTCTTCTTTAAAAAAAACATATTTAGGGTCTTCTCTGTGTCATGCATTGTATTAGGTACTGAAGATAAAATGATAAACAATGGTAAAATGTTTGATGTGCCTGTACAACTGGAGAAAACATAAATCAGTATAAGGTTTCAAAATAATGTTATATCTGGAATATGCAAGGCTGTTCAGGATGCAATAGGAGGATGTAAAAAAAGGGCATTAATACTGGGTTAAAAAAGATCTCCCCAAAATTCATGCCCAACTGTAATCTCAGAATGTGACTGTATTTGGAAATAGAATCTCTGTAGATACAATTAATTAAAATGAGGTCATACTGAGTTAGAATGAGCCCTAAATTCAATAACTGGTATTCTTATAAGGTGGCCATGTCAAAGGACAGATACACTCAAGGGAAAGTCGTCCATGTGATGGTGGACACAAGGGTTAGAGTGATCCCCCTGTGAATCTAGGAGGTCTGGGGCTATAATCAGCCCTCAGGAGTGAAGAGAGGGCCAGGGACTGTTTTCCAGGGAGGCTTCAGGGACCAAGGCTCTGCAATACCTTGATTTTGGACTTGATTCTAAAATGGCAAGAGATAAATTTCTTTTGTTTCAAGTCATCCATTCATGGTGTATTGTTAGTGCAGCCACAGGAATCTAATAGAGCATCTAACTGAAACCCAAAGAAAGATAAAGAGAATGGTTGGAGAAGGGAGGAAATATTTTCAGCAAAAGAAAACAAGATGTATAAATATCCAGAAGAAAGTAAGAAGATTTTGTACTTAAATAGCAAAAAATATTTTAAGATGAAATATTAAGATGTGGGATCAAGAGACTATGCTAGGGAGAAATAATAGCAATTGTTTTAGTGCTTATAAGTCAGGTTAAGGATGTTTGCTCTTTTTCTGAGGGCAGAGAGGAGTCATCGAATGATGTTAGGTGGGGAAGCATATAATAATGCTTACAGTTTATAAAAATTACTATGAATGCATTGTATTCTCCCCAAGGTGATGGGGGACAAACCTGAGGGCGGATATACCAGTGAGGAGGTTGTTCTGAAATCTAGATGGGAGGTAATCATTGTCTAAACAAAGAGGAAGCCAGTGGGAATGCAGAGATGTGGATAGATTTGAGGGCAATTTATGAAACAGAATATTTACAGTTTGATGACAGTAAGAATGTAGAGATTAAGAGAAGGAATAAGTTCAAGGCTGATCAGATATATATCTGTTTCAACAACTATGTGCAGTGACATTCACTGATTTAGAGCAAAGAGGAGAATGAGCAAGTATGTGAGAGAGAGCTGATTTTAGGTTTGGACATATTAAGTTGAGATGTCCCTGGGATATGCAAGTAAATATGTCCAATGAACAAGTGAATATGTCTAAGTTAGATATGTGGGTTTGAGGTTCAGAGAGAGATGTTTGTGAAATAGAGATGGAGAGGGGAAATTCACCAGGAAAACAATCAGATTAATGCAATCACTAAAATGGTAAATGAGAAGTGGTCCAGTAATGAGGGTCTAGATGAGAAGAGAGATTAAAGAGATATTAACAATTTGAAATGTGCAGAACTTATTGGAGAAAGAAATATTTCCAGAGGGGGGGTGTAGAAATACTATGTTTTATTTTGAGAGAGACGACTATATATGTATGTTAAAAGACAAGAACCTATAAAGATGGACATATTAAAAACAAACCTGAGTGAGATCCATGAGAAATTAATGAAATCAGATTCAGAAAATAGGTCTATAGCAAAGAATAATCATGAACCAATGAGGCATACCAATATCGAAATGATTCTTTGAATGAAGACATAGCCAGAATTTTCTAACCTAGAGTGTATAAAGTCACTCTCAACAAGATTTTATCTTCATGTGCAAAATCAAAAGCTATCCCATTTTTCTCCTTAACAGCATCACAGAATAGTGGAGTTGAAGAATGTTATTGGACTGTGAGGGTTTGGAAAAATTTGCAACATGTAAAGATGCTTAAATAATATAAATGACTACATAAATCTTTGTAGAAGCTGGACTTGAGGAATTTTATCACTTTTCCCTGGGCACTAGAGGGTTTTATACAGTCAGTAGAGCTTGATGGGCCTTGGCATTTACTACTTCATCCAGACATTTAGCGAGATCACTAGGGGCATGGAAGTGAGGCAGAAGTTTCAGTTTTCAAACAGCTCCCAAGAAGAGAGAGAAGGAGAATACACAGGTGAAAATTAGAATACATTTGAGGCTGTAGGACTGAAGAGTGAGAAAGAGAGATGGAATCTGTTGGTGTCTAATGTCCCTTGTCAGGTGAGAGGTAAGGTTAATTGTTAAAAATGAAGGTGGCAGGGACTGGTTAAAGGACTTGAGGAGGGTGGTGAATTCTTAAAATAGCTTATTTGATACAAACAACATTGGTGTGTAGAATATCACAGTGCAATTTTGAAGACCTTGCAATAATTCTGTAATATATTTTAGCATAAATATAGGAGAAATTGCTGGTGGGGGTGGAAGGAGGTTGTGAATCACAAAACACAGAGTAGTTTAAGATCGTGATTCAGGAAATGAATGAAATATTTGGCAGTTTCAATTGCTGTTTTAGTCTAGTTATGTTTCTGTTTGCCAATACTGACTGGAAAAGGCCAACGATCATTCACGTATTTATTCAGAAATAATAGCCCATTAAATAAGTAAGTATAAAAAAAGGCAGCTTTTCTTTTTTTGTTTTGCTTTTTTACCTTTATTTATTTCTTTCTTTTTAATATTCACTTAAGAGTATATTTTTATTGATTTTAGAAAGAGAAGAAGTGGGGAAGAGAGAGAGAGAGAGAGGAACATTAATTGGTTGCCTCCCTCCCATTCGTGCCCCAGCCAAGGTGGAGCCTGAAATCTAGGTGTGCCTGCTGACTGAGAATTGACCTGCAACCTTTTGGAGTACAGGATGAAGCTTCAACCAACTGAGCCACCTGGCCAGGACTATTTTTTTAATTTGAATTGCTTTTTAGAGAGAGAGAGAGGGAGGAGGGGAGAGAGAAAGACAGGAAAGAGAGAGACAGACAGACTGGTTGCTCCATTCATCCATGAATTCATTGGTTGATTCTTACATATGCCCTGACCTGGTATCAAACCCACAACCTTGGGGTATAGGAGCGATGCTCTAACCAACTGAGCTACCTGGCCAGGGCCTACATTTCTTTTTAAAAATTTGCTTCTTTCTCTTCTTCCTTTAGCCCTTCATTTTATTATTATTATTTTTCTTTTTTTAAGAAAGTATGTGCTTTTTTCTTTCTTTTTTTAAGAAAGTATGTGCTTTTTACCTCTTGTAGACTGCTTTTATATATTTCTGTATTTGCTATTTAAAAAGTCAAATAATACTTTCAGGCTTATATGAAAAGCAATTATCTTCTAGACTTGTCATCTTTACCCCAAGTCTCTTGACTATCAAATGCTTTATTTGTTTGAAACACTGCTGCTGGTATTTGTCCATTGAAAGTTTGAATATTAACTTTTTATTCTTAACGTGGCACTGAATACTTAACTCTCTCAGGCCTACCACTTACTACATTCCCAACTCCTCTTCTCCTGATGTAATTCTAACACAAGATTTGTCATTTTAACTTTTATATAGGATTTTATTTAGGTTTAATTTTTAAATATTGAAAGATAGTACTCGTTATCTTAACTTTTATGTTTACTATGTAAATATTGTTCAAAGCAGAAACAACTTTTTTTCTTGTCCAGCTTTTCATTTTCACTGCAATTAATAATTGTTTAGATACTTTCTGGCTGAACTTCCTAAGTACCCTGGCAGTAATTCAGTACCAAATTTCAGACAGAAGTGAAGTCTCCTCTCAATATGATAAAACACATCTAGAAATTTACTGTTTCCATTTGTATCTTTTGCCTTTCTCAAATTTGCCACCTTTCTATCCCAGTGTGTTCTGATGATCGTGAGCTCTGTCAGCCTGCGTTTGGGATTTCTTCCATGATCAGCTTGGGGATTCTGCTTGTCTGTTTTCCTGTCGCATGTGTTATTTTGGCTGTCATCTTTTGTACCTTCCGTTGCAACACAACCTAACAGTTGTTTCAAAGAAAAAGTTTGCTGTGAACAAATTTAAAGAGGCAAGAAAGACTTTATCTCAAGGTGATTGCACTGGTGGAGTGAGACCAGTGCTCTATTTGTGCTCAACTCAACAAAAGGTACAAAGTTTTGCATTGGTTAGGTAGAAAGAATCATAGACCACCTCTGGGTAGCTAACTGGTTTTATCCAAAGAAAAATAAACTCCCCAAATCTTTATGACAAAAAGTACTTGTGCAAATTGGGAATGTGCTTTCCTAAGTTCGGCTCCCACTCTGCTGGGGAAATGGAACGTATTAGTGCTACCTTTCTTAATTATTACATTTCAAAAAGTTGGCTACCAGGTCCTGGAGAAAGATATGCTTGCATTGTAAAACTGTAAAAAGTCTTTTAAGAAGATTTACATCCCAAAGAAGCAAAGAATGATTTACAGTTTTAAGTTTTCAAAGGTAAATGCTGTAAGAAAGGGTCAGGGACCTAGAGTGAGGAAGAAGCTTGTCTGAATTTTAGTGTCTCTGAGGAGATTGTTAAGGTCTTCTTGGCCAATTCCCTTAGAAAGTTACTTGGCTGGTCTTCTGAAACTATTTGGAAATATTATGTCTTATTCTTTGATTATAGTTTGTTTTAATATAGAATTTTAGATTGAAAGTCATTTTTTCCTCATAATTAGGAAGGTGCTGTCTCATTGCCTTCTAGATGCCATACTATTAAAAATTTAGATGCTATTGTCATTTTAGATCCTAAATATATGCATGTTTTTCTTTCTGTAAGATTTGAGTTTTTATTTTTCATTTTGTAATTCTGAATTTTTATTAAGTATATGTTTTTGTGTGGGACTCATTAAACTTAGTATTCAAGATACTCATTGAAGGTTTTTTTACTGAAAAATTACATCATTTAGTTTCAAGACATATTTTTATATTATTTATTTTATGATTTCCTCTCTTTTTTCTCTGACTTACTTCTATATTACTTGAATGTTGAAACTTGTCGCTTGATTATTTTTAAATTTTTTCTTTGTATAATTCCATTTACCTTTCCGTGTCGTTCCAATGTTACAAAGTCTATCCCTGCCTTAAGATTCCACTCTTCTCTAGTTTTGTGGTGGTGGTGATGGAGATGGTGGTTGTTTCTCAAGTTTTGCCCTTCTTCTTATAATTCTTAAGAGCTGATTCTTTTGTCTCTATTTTCTTTTTCTGTTGTGCCTTTTTGTCGTAGTACAGACAAGTTCCCCACTACTCTCTCTATATTCCCTGTTTCCTCTAAATTGCTCTTTGTTTCTTTTATCTGTTTGTGTGCATGATCTTTTCTTTTGTTTTGTCTTCTTTTTTCATATCCATGGCTTTCCTCCAATGTCTGCTCATTATTATCTGCCAGTCTGATTTGCATGAGGCTTCACTGAAGAGGTGATTTTAAGCTTTTTGTCTGTGGACAAGTTTTGTTTCTATCAGGCCTAATTCCAAGGTGATAAAACAGAGACTTAGCAGACCGATTGGACTTCTAAATGCAGGGATCTATAGATCTTTTCTTTAATATTTTTGGTTGGGACAGTGGGTTATAAGTGAATATAGAGACCTTTATTTCAAACTACCATAGTCAGTTCCTATCCTCACCTGTACTCTCAACTTGCCTGAACTCCAGGTGCAGGCTAACTTCTTGAAATGGATAACCTATTTTCCCTCACCGTTGACAGAGGCAATTGTGAAATGCAAGGGCTTCAGGCTTTTGGAGGTCCAATTGCTCCTTCTAAAGACTCTCATTCATAAATGAATTAATCAAAAAACTATGACACATTTACACAATGAAATTCTATGCAGCAGAAAGAAAGAAGGAGCTCCTACCCTTTGCAACAGCATGGATAGAACTGGAAAGCATTATGCTGAGTGAAATAAACCAGGCGGTAAAAGATAAATACCACATGATCTCACCTTTAACAGGAACCTAAACAGCAAAACAAACAAGCAAGCAAAATATAACCAAAGACACTGAAATAGAGAACAGGCTGACAGTGACCAAAGCGGAGAGGGGAGGGAATTTCAGGGGAAAAGGGGAAGGGTTTACAGGAACACAGGAACAAGCATAAAGGGCACATGGACAAAAACTAAGGGGGTGGAAATGGAAGGGAGGTGGAGAGCACCAGGGGGTGGGCTGGGATGGGAGTAAAAGACAGAAAACTGTACTTGAACAACAATTAAAATAAATAAATAAATAAAACACTTTCATTTATTGTTGATTATTGTCCAAATTCTTAACTTTCACAGGTCTGCCTCTTGTTGGTTCTTTCCTGTGGTTCTGTAAACATCATTTTTTTTTCCTTTTTTACCAAAGGAAAAAACTAGGCTGACACTTAGTTTTCTCTATTTTTTCTTGTTTATTTTATGTTGGTGAATACACCCTTTAAAAATTCTTCACTATTTTTCTAGATTTGAGGAAGAATTATACATAAATACATGTGTTCAATTTGTGATATTTCAATTCAAAGAAACATTAATTTTACAATACATTAAAAAACATCACCCTGTTGTATTTTCATGTTATAATAGGTTGTGGATTCAGCTATCTGCTACATAATCTTTATGTAAACTCTGTTGACTAATTTTTTTTTACTCAGATGAGTAGGATGTAATTGTTGAATTTAAAAAATATTTTAAGCAGTGAAGAAACTGTAATATACACTTTATGTATGTGTGAATAGGGGGTGGATTTGAAGTAAGAAAAAATAGGAAAAAAGAATATAAGAGACTGGGACCAGAATGTAAGCATAGGTGGCATTTTAAAGTTCCTGATAGAGAGAATATTTGAAAAATTCCTTTATAATGATAAATGTAAATGTGTCAATTAATGTCAAAAGAAACATTTGTATATGCTTAAGTATAAATATTTATATACATTTATATATTTTAATAGTTATTTAAGAAATCTAAAGAAATGGTTTATCATACAAAAAAAGTCTGTAATTAGAGTTTGCATATGTGTGTGTAGGGTCAATGTTATTGTGTTTAAACTGAAACATTAAAAGGCATAGATAAAATATTTTTAAAAGAAACATTGAGCATGTAATAAAAACCACATATTTTAGATTCCTGAAAATTAATAATACTTAAAGGTGATCCGGTAGCAGAAAGAAGGTAGATTGGAGTTTCTTTGCTTTTCAAACTCTTTCTAACACTTTAAAATCATTTTTCTTTCATGAAGAATATGTTACTATGCTACAATTTTAATGTTTATAAAATATTTACTAAATTTTATAAAGTAAGAAAGTAAAACATATTTTAAGTAAATATTTATATAAGATTATACATAACTATGCATATGTATACTTTTTAGATATGTATATCACTGTGTTATTAAGTTTCATAATCAATACTTCTCATCTATGCAATTTTTAAAAACTAGAATACTTGGAAAATAAAGTCAATGTGTTATATTCTCACTTTAACACAATTGCATTAACATAAAACCAGAAATTATCAGCTAAGACTCTGTAATGGATTGATACTTTTGAATTCTTGTTTCTTGTCTCTCCTATCAGCACATCGTCCCATACTTTCTCCAAAATGTGAATTTGGGGTGCAATTTACATTTCTTATTATTCTTAGTCACAATATATGATCTATAATCTTAGATTATAGAATATAATCAAACCCAGACTACATATGAAAAGAGAAGCTGAAATTAAAGTTCTAACTAGAAAATGAGTCATCAGTTCTTAAAAATTAGTATTACTACAATAAAAGTATAGGTATTTCTAGAAGAAACTTAAATTGTTGTGGTTTTTTGGTTGACATAGTTGAGATTCTATTGAGTAGAAAAAAAACTAAGCCTATCATAAGAAAAAAGTTGCTACCTAAAAAATAATAATAACTTTTTATAACTATACTAGCATGTATTAGATAGACTAAAAGTCAAATTAAGCCAGGAATGTCTATTTAACAGTTATTGCAGTGTGAGCACTGCCACCAATTTGCATCATTTACTTTTACACTATTTTCATATATCTTACTTATATTAGTCCACTGTTTTTTTTATCCAGAGATTCAACATGACAAAATTTCGTTTCTAAGCAGAAAATTTATATAAATAAATGTAAAAATACCTCCTCTGGTAATCATTCTGCTCTTGTGTGCAAGATCATGTACATCCTTCTGTTTTTTACTTTTGACACTGTAGGAGTTCACGAAGATGATGTTGCACAGCAGCTCATCACTCACTGCACACCTGGTCAAAGCTGATTGCGGAGTATCATTTTCTCCTCTTATGGAGAGGGGGGCACCTCACTTGTCACAGGCTATTGAAAGTCATCAGCTTTCATCAGTAGATCCTGACAACATGGAAGGAATGATTCACCTAAAGAAAGCAGAGGGCATAGCATTTTAAAAGTGATCTCTAAAGACTGATTATTTCTTGTCCTTGACACCCTGCCAAGGGCTAGATACATCCAACATTTGGGATGTAATGGAGCCTACAAATCACTAGTTGCCTAGAGTCTCCCTGGGCCTACAAGGGGATAGCATGCTTGACTTTAGTTCAGTTTTCATTACATGTTGTAAACTTTTGACTGCTCTGATATGCCTTGTTGTTGATGTGTCAAGATTGGACTCTGACAGGGTGTCTGACCTGATTGAAATCAAGAATGCACTATTGAATCTTGTAGAAAATAATGGGAAAGCCTTAGCTGTAGGACCTCAGGCAATGGAATACATTTCATAATCATGTCATTGAAAAACACAGAGACTTATTTTAAGAGCATTTTAATAAGAGTGAAGGGGTTTTCCCTGACCTGCAAAAAATATAAATGAATCACATATTATAAAAATTCAAAAAACTATGAAGTTACAAGTTATACATTTTGTTTTTTAAAAGGGCTAACCTTGCTGGTGGAAATTTGTCTGTCCAATACCTGCTGTTAAATAGTGTTTTGTTGTTACTCTTTTACTGCCTTTGATGTAAATGATTTTTCTTAGCACACAATAGAAATGACAAAAGACTTGTTATCAAATGAAAGATAAACTCTGCTTTTGTTATTCTAGCATTTAAAATGCTCACTTGATAATATTTGAAAATCTTTTATGACTGTTTCATGAAATGCTGTTTTGAACAATACAATCTCACTTCATAAGAACACTATCGATGATAACACTGGTTTACCCTGTGGAGAAGGGACTGTGGATCACACTGTTTTTTCTCCTCCAAAGTTATTTCCTACTCATAAAAACTAGAAAACAGGAAGATAAGGGTATTATTTTAGCCACAGTGAATCCTAATCAAAGTTACACAGCACTGGTGGGAAGGAATAGCTTCAAAGCCTGCTTCAGGTTGATTCTGTAATTTTGCAGTAGGAGAGTGGCCCCTGATAGTGTACAAGATGCAGCCCATCCCTGCTTGGCAAAGTTAATATTTTGAAGAACTTAAGTAAACAATCACGTTTTCCTGCTGAGTTAGGAATATTTCCAAAACAAATAAACACAACTTCTATGCTAGCATTCGAACAAAATGATCACATTCTAAAAACTTCCATGCAAAGTGTCCTTTAAATAGAGGCAGAAAAAAACTGGGTGTAAATGTCATTACCTTCAAAATTCATTCTTTTCCTCCTGTTTCTCTGCCCCATATATCTACAATGTTACAGAAAACAAAATAGAGCTTAAGAGTAAAATGACCCTGGCTGGTGTAGCTCAATGGATTGAGCATGGGCCTATGAAGCAAAGGGTCACTGGTTTGATTCCCAGTCAGGGCACATGCCTGGGTTGCAGGCCAGGTCCCTAGTAGGGGACACATGAAAGGCAACCACACATTGATGTTTCTCTTCCAGTCTTTCTCCTTCCCTTCCCTTCTCTTTAAAAATAAATAAATAAAATATTGTAAAAAGAGTAAAGTGGTTAATATGGATTTTATTCAGGAATTATTGCAATAGGGGAAGGGACTTTAGTATAGAACTGAGCTCAATTCTGAATATAAAGACAAGAAGCAGGTCAAGGAGCAGGGTGAATGGAAAATTACAAAACGGAAACAACAGTGCTCAAGGGGAAGTTCTTGCTAAACTGACCTAACACGATTCCTGGGAGATGATGAGAGATGAGAAATTTGATCAGATATGGAGGGTAATAAGGTATCAAGAGTGGGGGATTTTCTCTAAATTAACTTGGCAGAATTCTTTATGAAACTGGGCTACACAGGCCCAGCAAATATAGGGCCAAGTTCTAGGTCTAGACAAAGATGAAGGCTCAGGGGAAATGTGAATGAAGTTTAGTCAAGCAGAGAGTCTTCATCAATGATAAAAGATTATTTTTCATTGGTACTAAGTTCATCACATACATCAGTAGTAATTTTTTTCTATTTTTCTTGCCGTAAATATCACCCTAACATTAATATAAACTTACCATAATTTTCTGATGCCTATGGGTATCTTTTATGAAAGTCTAGTATCATTTTGGAGAAAAATACATGTTATTTATATAAAGTATACATTTAATGTTTGAAAAATTTAATAATTGACTGAAGGTTTTTGGAGTGGTGGTTAAAAGGCCAACTTTAGAGTCAAAGTTTTCAGTTTTGTCTCTATTATTTATCTGTGTAAACTTTAACAAGTTGCTCATCCTCTCTACACCTCAGTTTCTTAATATCTAACATGCAGATCATAATTATATCTGTCTTATAAGAATGTTGTTGGATGACACAAAATTAGTTACGTAATTCCTTGGCTTGTGTAGCTCAGTGGATTGAGCACAGGCCTACGAACCAGAAGATTGCGGTTCAATTCCTAGTCAGGGCATGTGCCTGGGTTGCAGGCCAGTTCCCAGCAGGGGACACACAAGAGGCAACCATACATTGATATTTCTCTCTCTCTCCTTCCCTTCCCCTCTAAAGATAAATAAATAAAATCTTAAAAAATTAGTTATGTAAAGTTCTTAGTTCAGTAGTATCTTATAATATAGCAACTCAATTACTACCAAATTGATGAAGAAACATAAATATGTACTTTTATAATGAAAAATGAATCTTTTTTCTTAAAAAAAATACTTAGCTGCCTTGTCTTGTGTGACTCAGTGGACTGAGTGTGAGACTGCAAACCAAAATGTTGCTCATTTGATTCCCAGTCAAGGCACATGCCTTGTTTGTGGGCCAGGTCCCCAGTAGGGGCGCATGAGAGGCAACCACATGCTAATGTTTCTCTCCCTCTCTTTCTCCCTTTCTAAAATTAAATTTAAAAAATATTTAAATAAAAAAACAGCTTAGCTAAGCTGTGAATCAGGGATTGAATGTGCCTGTTTATTTTCCTTTGTTATTAGTATACAAATTTATATTAATAAAGAAAAAGTATTATTTTTTTTTAAAAACAATCCTTTTAAATAATTCAACTTAGTTAGAAAAAAAGAAGGGAAACAAGTTTATAGAATTGAATAAAACTGTTTAAAATTCTGGACTCTACATCCTGTCATTGTAGAGTCTCTTCTCTGTCAGCTGAGGTTTTAAAACTTACTCACACTTGTGCAGCTGCTCAAGGTGATAAATTATTCAAAAATATACAATGTCAACATGTTGACACTTACTTTTGGTTTGGAGGAGACGTAGAATTAATGTATCTGAATTTAAAAGAAAAAAAGATCAACCTTGGTCCAGAAATGATGATTAGGACAATGATTGTATTTATAGAAATAAAGGAAGCAAGATATACATAGATGTAAAAGATCTATTGACCAGTAATATTTTTCTTTTGCAATTTTTACGCACAAATATAAACATGTGTATATGAGTGTCTGTCTTCTAGAGACTTATGATTCTAATTTTAATTCACTCATGAAATTGAATTTATTTTTCCCTCAGGAGGCAGTTTGCTGCAGTCTTGAATATTTCATTCATAGATGTTCATCCATCTCATTCAAAAAAGTTCACCTATATTTAGTTTCTTTCTTTATTCTCAAATGTTATTTTGACACCTTTTCTATTACAATTTACTGCCATGTTCTCAAATGCATTATTGTAATTTGGCAACAGGACTTAATATGTTACAGAATTATGTAATTAGAAGATGAAAGTCATTTTTATTTACTAAACATTTGTAGGTAGTGGCCCAAGCTACTTCATTTTTTAAATATGATCGCAAGATTCTAAAAAACCTGCTGTCAGGCCTGGCTTGTGTGGCTCAGCGGATTGAGCATTGGTCTGCAAACCTAAGGATCACTAGTTCAATTCCCAGTTAAGGCACATACCTGGGTTGCAGTCCAGGTCCCCAATAGAGGGCTTGTGAGAGGCAACCACACACTGATGTTTCCCTCCCTCTCTTTGCCCCTCCCTCTCTTTTCCCCTCCCTCCCCCTCTATCTAAAAATAAATAAATAAATAAATAATAAAAAAACAAAGCCAACCAAAAAAACCTGCTGTCATTTTTCTAATTCATGTTTACCCAAAGTTCTTATTCAATGTTAGAATGCTGTTGTTCAAATCAGGAATGGTGTGAGCAACACCCAAAGGATCACTAGCACTCTTAAACACAGAAGAATCACATGCTGAGTGCTGCTAATATAAACCTTAACTTTTAGCATAAACAAATACGTTTGAATTTAAAAAAAATTACTAGCACCTATTCTGTGTCAGGTAGAGTACTGTATACCTCCGCTTAGTGTTGTCACATGTTAGAAACTGACTACAGCTCTCATGGGAAAAGCAAACGTGGTAGACATTGATGTCAGAATGCAGAGTACAGTGACTGCTGGGCTTTCATGGGGTGGTCCCTTCATTTTATAACTGCAGTTTTAGGGGAAACAGAAGTACAATAAATTTCCCAGCTTACAGAAGGAGCAGCTTTTTAGATTGTTTAGTGATGACTTTTTCCAGTGTAGCTTGATTCATCAATGAGCAATTTCATTGCAAATTGGCATTTAAAAAAATCCCTATTATATTGACTTTACTGATTCTAGTGTTGTGTATTACAAGAATAGTCTCAAAGTTTGGTGGAGACATGGGGATCAGCATCGAGTACTAGTATGCAATCCATTTAGAATTCATACTAGTGTCGGAACACTTCTTAGCCTTATTTTCTAATTTTAATGAGGAAAAAGTTGGGAACCAAAAGTGGAGTGACTAACATAAGATCATACATAATACACTGCAATAAATCCTTCATTACGCTGCAAATCCCACAGTGTGTTTTTAAAAATTTTATTGTCTTGTACTATAATGTTTTTCTGCCAGGTTAATGACCTGGAAGTCCATTTTCAGTACTGATAGCTTCCATAGTTGTACACTCATTGATCTAACAATTTGATATATTCACTTATTCTCAAAAATATTTTAATGCACCACAAAATTTGTGAATTGATTTTCACATTTTTAGTTTATCATCTTTCTTGCCAGCCGTGTATCTTGACATCTTTGGTGAAATCAACATTTATTCACATTTGTTGGAAGTAATCCATAGGACCTCCTTTTCTGGAAAACATGTCCTACTCTAAAGCAAGAGATAATGAGGAACTCATCTCCTCACTTCCAGATTCTAAATGCAATTTCTAAATATTCTTTTCCCCAAATATCCATGCCATTGTCATACTGTCCAACTCATGGAAAGAGTGTTCATGGCAAACAATCCTTGATCCATTGTAGGTGATTTTAGTGGTGCAGTAGTTTCTTTTGGTCCTCTTAGATTATAATGGAGAACAACATCCTATTTAAAGTTCAGGCCCCAGATGGATCATCCCTGTACCATAGGGGGCTAGCTGTAGGTGAGTATCTACACTGAGATATCAACCAATGGCAACTCAGGTCTGCAGGTCCTCCAGTTGACAGCTAGCAATGGCTGCAACCATATCACATTAGCTTCACAGTGGTTGTCTAGAAACCCCAGGACTTTGGTAGTGAGGGCTGCTACAGTGGGTCTTCCTAGAATAAATACTTCACACTTTGCATGTCTTATTACTTAAATATTTCCAGTGAGGTATTTTGTAATAATTATATAGCTCTTATTAAACCATTGAGGTCACTATCATTTTCCTTGGAGATGATTTCATGAAGATGTCATGCTGGTGTGTGGTCTGTAATTTTGTTCACTGTCCTAAGCGACAAAAAAGCAGATGAAGCTTTGTCACAGAGCTATCATCCAAAAGACCCTAATGTTTCTCAATATTAAACTATTTCACCAGCTATGCTTTCTTATAGGAACTGAAAAGGATTTCTAAGTACAAAGACCAAGCTGCCATGCAGATGGGGCATCGTGTGCAAAAAAAAAAAAAAAGATTCTGCACAAAAAGACTGAGTATAACAGAAAAATAACTAACTTACCTAAAATAATTTAATCTCTCCATACCATAGCCTATAAATATAGAAGGCTCTTTCCCAAACAGGGAGCATGAAATGAACATTCTCCATGCCTATGTTTGTCAAAGAATAAAGTTTCTGCTCTTCTTTCCCAAACTCAGTCTCCTTCTATTGGTGAGATCAGCACTAGACAGAAAAACTCTGCTTTAACCCCTGACCCAGAAGGGTCAGTAACAGCTTCATTGTAGAAACAAATAAAACAAATGACTGGCAGATTAGTGATGTAAGACTTCAGGTACTATATTCCTTGTGTCTGGCAAAATCACCTAAAATGACTCAAGCATTTTATCTTCCTTTCTATTCTAAATGAAAGCTTTGCTGGATAGAGTAATCTTGGATGTAGGTCCTTGCCTTTCACTACTTCAAATACTTCTTTCCAGCCCCTTCCTGTCTGTGAAGTTCCTGTTGAGAAATCAGCTGACAATCCAATGGGAACTCCTTTGTAGGTGACTGTCGCCTTTATTCTTGCTGCTTTTAATTTTTTCTCCTTATTGTTTAGCTAGGCTAATGTAATTATGATGTACCTTTGTGTGTGCTTCCTTGAGTCCAACTTCTTTGGGACTCTCTGGGCTTCCTGGATTTCCTGGAAGTCTATTTCCTTTGCCAGATTGAGGAAGTTCTCCTTCATTATGTTTTCAAATAAGTTTTCTATTTCTTGCTCTTTCTGTTGTCCTTTTGGCACCCCTATGGTTTGGATATTGAAACATTTAAAGTTGCCCTGGAGTTTCCTAAGCCTCCTCTCATTTTTTTAAAATTCTTGCTTCTTCATTCTGTTCTGGTTGAATATTTTTTTCCCTCTTCTGGTCCAAACTGCTGATTTGAGCCCCTGTTTCCTTCCTCTCACTGTTGGTTCCCTGTACATTTTTCTTTATTTCACTTTGCATAACCTTTACTTTTTCCTCTATTTTGCAACCATATTCAACCATTTCTGTGAAAATCCTGATAACCAGTATTTTGAGCTCTATGTTATAGGTTGGCTATCTCTTTGTAACTTAGTTCTATTTTTTTAGTGTTTTGATCCATTCTTTCATTGGGACCATTTTTTTGTCTTGGTGCACCTGTTATGTAGTAAGGGGCAGAGCTGTAGGTATTGGCCAGGGCAGGGCAATCCAAGTAGCTGTGTTGTGGCATCCATGTGGGGGAGGAGTCTGAGAAGGAACAATGACACTTGCTCAGGTCTTGGCCAGCTTTCTGTCACTTCCTCTGCTACTCACAAGTAATTGGGCCCTTCTGGTGCTGATTCCCAGGTGTGTGGTTTTGCGTATGTCCTGGGACCCTGTTGGTTTCTCCAATGAATTCTCCTGTGAGACTGAGAGTTGGTCCTGGTGCGTCAATGCCTACAGGTTTTTTTCAGTCAGAGGCTTTGAGGCTTTATTTCTCCTGCACTGGAACCCTGTGTTGTGTGGACTGTTTCACTCCCCATTTGTTTCTCCTGGCTTATCTGCATGCAAATGTGGGACCACCTGCTCCTCTGGCCACTGCCTGGCCTAGTCTGCTAGTCACGGCTTTGCAGTGAGTCCTCTCCACCTCAGCTGCCAGTCACTACCTCTCCTACTGGTCTAGATGAATGTTTCTTTAACTTCTTGGTTTTTGGACTTCCATACAGTTTGATTTTCTGGCAATTCTGGTTGTTTTTTGTTTTCAAATTTGTGGTTTTCCTTCTTTTGGTTGTGTGATAAGGCACGATATATCCACCTATGCCTCCATCTTTGCCAAAAGTCCTGTTTTTGTTTGTTCTTAAGATTTTATTTTTATATAGTATTCATTATTGTTCAAGTACAGTTATCTCCATTTTCCCATCACCACTTTACCTCACCCAACCCTCCTCCATCTCCCACCCTCATTATTGAATCTTTATGGGTGCTTTACTCAGATGGTCATCAATATGAGAAGATGGTAGATTTGAACCCTAACAAATGGTCTTGCGTTTTCTTTCAAGCCACCCTTTTTTATTTATAAAAGGGCAAATGTGTAGATAAGAGATTTGGAATTTAGGAAAGAGGTTAATCAGATAAAAGCTGCAGTCTGGCAATTTTCCTAACATTCTTTTACCTGATGACCTGTGATTTTCTTTACCTGTGTCTTGTGTCCTGTGTCCTGTGCCCTGGGTGGCAATCGTCTGTCCCTGGAGCACAATGGCTCAGCTTCCACCTTGATTGCTTGTGGTTTCTTCTGAAGAGCAAAGGTCGATCACTTGTGGCCTTTCGGTGTCAGTTACTTGCAGTTCCTGAAACAATAGCTTTTTACATGCATTAACTGTTACCTGAAAGTAAAATTTTCCCACTCTTGAGTTCCCCCATCACATTTTTGAGCAAATTCTTAAGCAACTCAGTCACTTCACTGAAATTAAAATGAAACAAAGCTAAATTGTCTCAGTCACAGTTATAAAAAGGCCTCTGTAGCAGAAATAACAAACTGTGACACATCTATTATGTACTTAGCATAGCTGAAAGGCCCTTTTCAACTTCTTGGAACAGAAGTTACTAGGTCCAGAAACTGGTGCTGGAAGCTGCTGATGGACTAGAGTGAAAGTGAGAAACTCCAGGGATGCAGCCTCAGGGGGCCCCACACTTTTGTGGCTTTACTTTCAGCAACTCATCAGGTCCTGACAGTGAAGATTTCAGAAAGATTCCTTGGTAACTTCCAACACCAGCTGCCTAGGATTGCAGCATTGTAAGACTTGGTTCTTGGAATCCTGCTTCCACACCCAGCCTGGGTCCCAACCTTTCCTAAAGCTGCCAGTGTAAGAGCTGCCCTAAGGATCTGGGAGTATTTGGCCCAGGAGGCATAGAACCCAGCACCATGCAAGTAAAAGATATACATGGTGGCATCCAGCTCCCCCAGGGCTCAGGGGCCTGCCCTCTCCCATCCCCATCTCTTCTCTTTCTCTCTCTCTCTCTCTTACTTTCTCTCTCTCCAAAGTTATTAGCAATTATGTTCTTAAAATTAAACAGCACTTAAGAGCATGTCCTGGGGAATAGCAAGGAATAAATTTGAAGGATTCCATGGCTGTCTTGATTACATTTGGAAGTAAACCAAGGCATATTTGAAATAGAAAATATAGGGCCAAGTCAGTGAAAGCAGAAACAGAAGAAAAACAACAGTGTTATTGGTAAGTGGTTGTCTCTTTTCTTATTTTTAAGAAACTGAAAATATCCTTTTTGAAAAATTGTGAAGGTTGTTTTCTGTCTTCTCACATGAAAACTGGTATTTATATTGGGGAGCAAGCAGCTCCTTTGATGCCCACAATTACATTAATGTGTATCTTCTTAGGCAGAAGTAAGGTATTTTATTTACGCATGTGGCACATTGACTGTGGGGGGACCTCTCCGCGAGTCCCCCTGGTGCCACGGACATGAGTGAATGAATACTGACCGAGACATGCTGGATCTGTTTGGGAAGGAGGAGTGGGCTGTGATCAGTTTCTCAGGGGAGAAAAAGGACTGGAGTGCTTTTCTCCATAGCCTTTTATTGGGTTGTAATACACAGGAATACAGGGCGGCAAGGATCAAACAGTGGATAACATTTCAAAGAGATCTGAGGGCTTCAGAGTCTGAGTCGGTGTCTGTCAGGAAGAGAGTTGCAAAAACCTTGGGAGACATACTCATTTCCACTCGGACCCTTATCATATGAATGAAAGCACTCTTAGCAGAGCAGATTTCACAAGTTTATCAGCAAGTCTTTATGATGCCAGATTTTTCCCCAGGACACGCTCTAGCAAGGCAAGGAGCTGCACCTCTCCCCAACAGGTATTCAGGCTTAAGGGGATTAGAGTCAGGAAGCGCTTCTCCCAGAAAACATGGGGAATCAGGCTTTGACAAAGCCGGGGGGCGAGAATCCATTACTCTTTGTTGCAGCCCCCCCCGAGTCCTTCCATGAAGACCTCCCAAGTGATTGAATCTGGCTTAGGTTGCCCCTCCCTGTGAGGGGTCTTACCTGTCATTGACTTCAACCAAGCTATGGGGGCAGGGAGAAGAAACTGAGGCAGCATTTGCTACCAGAGACAGGCTTTGTCTCCTGTGGCTGGCATTCCAAAGGTTGTCTCTTGCCCTTAGCTACAAGGGCTAGAGATACAATTCCTAAAATCAGGCAGAGTGGTTTACAATACATTGACTAGCAGGTAGAACATGCTAAATAAATAATGTATTGAGTTAAGTAGAAGAATAAGCTTTTGGTCTGAGTGTCCCTTGGGATTTCATTTATGGTGGCTATATAAAGCAGTAATTGAAATGTAAAATATACAGTCTTCCCTTGCTATACCACAGTTCACTTATTTCAGCTTCAGTGTATTGTGTTTTTTTAATATATCTAATTCTGTATCATGGAGTTTTCATTATATTGCAGGATTTTGCAGTATATAGGTATTTATATAATATTTATGATTTTAATTATTTTTGCCTAAAACTTTAAAACAATATAAAATGTTATTTCAAACATATTAAAAGAATATTAAATCAAAATAAAATACAGTATGTATTTCATCAGCAGATGAATACCATCCTGTACACAATGGAAATACGGTATGCCACTACCACTTGTGCAAGTTTGTCAACATGAGATTGTAAACGGCACACTATTGGCTGATGGAATGGAAGGTGACCAATCACAGCACTGTGTTCTGTTTCTTGGGTGCTGACTGGCTCAATGACCACAGCATTGGTCTGTTTGCTCTTCTGCACTGCGCCCATATGTTGCACATCTCTCCTTGTCCACTTCACACCAATGTCTGATCGCTGCATGCAGTGTTGCTCTGCGGTGTTTTGTTTTTTGGAATTTTTGTAAAAGTTTGAATACATTTCAAGCCCTATGATGCCACTCAAATGTTCTGTGCCTTCTAAGGCTTCTGGCAGTGAACCCAAGCACTAGAGGAATAAGCTTACCATCAGAGAAAAGGTGGAACTTCTCAACATGTTAAAGGAAGGCAAAATCTACGCAGCTGAAGGCTAATGGCAGCTGTAGGCCACCATTATGATGCAGAATCTACTATTCCCTAGATAAAGAAAGACAAGAAGACTATTAGGTCTATGGCAACAGTGACTTTTAACAAGACTGCAAAGAGGGTGGTCACTTCCTGCAATAAGGCCACTGTGAGGATGCAGTCTGCATTGGCCCTGTGGATAAATGACTGCAGGAAGAAGATCTCGCTGGATACCAACACCATCCAGACAAAGGCCAAGAAACTTTGTGAGAGTTTTGTGGAAAGCATGGACATTCACGACAGTGACAAGGATGATGAGGACAACAATGCAGAAGCAGGACTATGGAGTGCTTCTCCCACAAGACCAACCCCATTCAGTGCCAGCAAGGGGTGATCTGACAAATTTCAGAGACACTTTGGACTCAAGAGTGTTTCTCTGCATGGAGAAGCTACCTCTGTGGATAAAAAGCAGTGCCAGCAATTCCCCATAACTATGTTCATCACTCAGATGAAGAGATCAGCTACGCCTACGCCTTTAGCAGAAATAGAAGTTAAGGCCCAGGGTAAAGATACTGCACCAGCCGATGAAGCTCCTGATGCAGTGGTGCCTTCAGAAGAGCTGTGATGCTCTTCTTGGCTGTGCAGCACATTCATCTCATCGTCATCACTTTCATCGCCACCAGTACTGCACAGCTGCGTAATTCATGATCTTCATCACTCAAGTTGGAGTATACTTCACTGGTGAGTACCCATATAGAATTTTGTATGTTGTTAAAATTATGTAGGTTTAAGAGTATAGAAAGTGTTTAAGAGCATATGAAGTGTTTATAAGAGTGTAGGAAAGGTTAATAAGAGAGTAGGAAAGTTTTATAGGAGTGTGAGAAGGGTATATAAAGCCTTAAAATATATGTAAATAATAAAATAAATATAACATTGCTACTTCACAGATTTTCACTCATTGCAGGAGTCTCTGGAATGTAACTCCCACAATAGGTGAGAGATCACTGTAATATTATCTACCTCATAGGGTTATTGGGAGGATGAAGAAGCTAATTTTTGGAGTGATTAATTCAGCCTTGTCATACAGTAAGATCTCAATGAAAGCTTTCATTACTTTTGTTGAGCTATTACCAGTAATCAACACACATGATACTTGTATGCACATGTGTGCATTTAGGTTTCTATATGCATACATGAATTTTTAAATTCTATAATATCAGGATTAAATACTATAATACTATAATATCAGTATCTATAAGTTTACTTAAAATTATTTCTTACTTTATTTTTTAAATTTAAATTCCTATATTTTTTAAACATTGTGCATTATTAATGCATGATGTGCTTTCAGGGAATTTTCAGAGCGATTTTAATCTTTATAGCTTTCAGTATTTTTAAATCCATCTTTAAAATGTGGGATTATCCCCTTGAGTCTATGAGAAAAAGCTGTTTTCAAAATTGAAAGAAAGTGTGTTATTTCAGCCTAAAGCATGGGCAATGTGAATTTTACACAACTGGAGAAGATTAACTGGGAACTTAATACAATGTAAAGGAATCTGAGAAGCAGTATAAGATGACACTTGACCTTTTGAGGCTTTTCAGGGGATTGAAGTTGAAACAACTCCAGGTGGTCTTCAGAATCACTTGACATTTCTAATAAGTGATGGGCCAAACAAGAAAAGCCAGAGAAAGTCAGAGTTACAAAAAAGTTTCAGTTCACCAATTTATTGATATATTTATTTAAAGTATTTCTTTGACTCCACAGTTAGTATATTTAAATGCCCATCTGTACTCATCATACAACTTGTATTTATCAAAGTTTATCCGTAAGTTTTATTCTTTGCCTCCTTCCCCTCAAAGCTCTCAGTCAGCTCCAGTTTCAACAACTGCATCTGTGTTGACTACCTAAATCCATGTAGCTAGCTCCAATATTTTTCCTGAGATTAAGACCCACATTTTTTAACATCTTCCTTTTATCTTCATTTGGACAGATAATTAGTACCCAAGACTCAGGTTCTCCATCTACTATTTGATATTGTTTTTACTCAACACTGTGGATACAAAGATGAAAAGGCAATGGAGATTCTTCCTGAAACATTATGGTCTAAACCACAAATCAAAAAACATTTTTCCCCCTGAAAAAGGTCAAGTAGACTCAATTCACAAAAGAAGCTAGGCAGACTTTCTTAACACACAGTGGCAGTAAACTGCTTCCCCACTTTGTGCCCATTTCACGTTGTCAATGTAGTCCTATTTACACCATTTACCATGTTTCATTATAGTCATTTAATTAGTCATTCTGTTATAGTCATTGCTTAGTTAAGGGGCCAGCAAACCACAGAATGCAGGCCAAATCCAGCAGTGGACTGGGTCTTAAAGGATAAATAGATTAAAATTTATTAGAAAATATTATTGTTATTTACTTTGAAGAGAGCTCCTTCTCTAAGTTTAAATTTGCCAATTCTTATAAAGGATACCACCATCCTCTTAGATTATTGGACTGGTAACAACAGACTGTCTCTTAGATGGCAATTTATGTGAATAAGTGAGTTGCTATGTCATATATACAGGTAAGTGGTTGTCTTTTTTATGTTTAAGAAACTGAAAATATCCTTTTTGCAAAATTGTGTTAATTGTTTTCTGTCTTTTAGCATGGAGACTGGTATTCTATTGGAGGGCTAGTCTAGCCTTTATACAATCATAATTTATAATATAAGGCAGTTTTATTTAAATAAATAATTCCAAATTATTCATATACAATTTGGTGCAGGCCATGGAGGATACTGTGCAAATTAGGGTCTCCGACACATGAACTTTATGGTGAATCCTGTCTACACTTCCTCCCTCTCTACTTTCCACTTTCATTAAGCTTCACTTGGGTGTCTGCTTAGAACCTTGTATTGGTCTTCTAGAGATGCCATAACAAATTACTGTACCACAAGTTGGGTGGCTTGAAACAGAATTTATTGTCTATTATTTCATGAGGACGGAAGCCTGAAATCAAGGTGCCAGTAAGGTTGGTTCCTTCTGAAGTCTCAGAGAGAAATCATCTCCTGCCTGTCTTCTAGCTTTCAATGGCTACAAGTAACCTATCACATAGCTTGGCTTTTAGATCCATCATTTCAGTCTCTACCTCTATTGCATGTTATCTTCTCCTCTACCCCTCTTTGCTCTTCTCCTGTTCTTATTAGAACTTTGTTCATAACATTTAGAATCTACTGTAAACCCAATAAGATTTCATTTTGAGATCCTAAATTAATAACATCTTCTAAATAAGGTCATATTCTGAGGTTCATGGTGGTACTGATTTTTGTGAAACACTGTTTGATCCAACTTCTATTTTGGCATGCCTTTACTTACTACTGTGTTGCGAGAATATTTTCATTATGCATATAGTTCAGTCTTGTTAATTCCTTGCTCAACAATATTTATAATTTACTGCGCTGGCTGGCATAGCTCAGTTGATTGAGCATAGACTGCAGACCAAAGGGTCACAGGTTTGATTCCCAGTCAGGGCACATGCCTGGGTTGCTGGCCAGATCCCTATTGGGGGTCACGTAAAAGGCAACCACACATTGATGTTTCTCTCTCTCTCTTTCTTCCTCCCTTACCCTCTCTAAAAATAAATAAATCTTAAAAAAACAATATTTATAATTTACAAAAACTTCTAAAATCAGGCATAAACACCTTCTCTTTTTATTTAATGACCCTTTGATTTTAAAGATCCAAGTTTTTTTTTCTGGGTGTTTTATTCTACAACTCTAAACTCTAGCTAATTTGGCTTACTGTTTTTCCCCAAACAAACACTGGGCTTTTGTACCCCTACATCTTTTAGCCATTCTTTTCTTTTTTTTTCTTCTAGGATTTAAAAAATTTTATTTAGGTATTTTACAAGTACAGTTTTCTGTCTATTTCTTCCATCCCAGCTCACCCCACCCCATGCTCCCCACCTCGCTCCCATTTCCACCACCCTTAGTTATTGTCCCTGTGTCCTTTACACTTGTTCCTCCAAATCCCTCCCCCCTTTTTTCCCTTAAATTCTCTCCCTTTTCCCCTCCCTTTGCAATAACATGGATGGAACTGGAAAGCATTATGGTGAGTGAAATAAGCCAGGTGTTGAAAGACAAATACCATATGATCTCACCTTTAACAGGAAGCTAAACAACAAAACAAACAAGCAAGCAAAATAAAAACAAAGACACTGAAATAGAGAACAAGGGGATAGCGACCATAGGGGCCATTCTTTTCTTTAAAGAAAAATGCAATTCTTACCAAATCATCCCTAATGAAAAATACCTATTATTTTTAAGCCCTCAAACACATAAATGACTAATTAACTAGCTATTTATTATCAGGAGATTTGTGACCACATAAATGCCTCTAGGATGCCATTTCTTCCTTTGTGAATAATTACAAAACAAAACAATTTTGTTTGTATGTAGATATTTATTGCAAATATAGCACACACGGGTATGATTCTAAATATTATTAAAGTCATTTCTGTACTTGTACAATTTTTTCTTAGATTCAGATCTCGGGGGGCACAATGATGGTGTCTTAATTATTTTATATCCTTTGCAGTCATTGGTGTAAGGTATTAGGAATAATGTAACACCACCATACAGAAATTATTTTTTGTGAGGCATTATGCTAAACTGATAAAATAGAACTTTAAGATTTGGGACATGATTGTTAATAGAGATCTACTTGCTTGAAGATTCTGTCTAGAATAATATTCCAAAATCATTAAAAAATTTTAGGACATAATAAAGATGATAAAAAATTATTGATAATAACACAATTTATACTATATAGGTAAAAGTAAATACAGTTTTTTAAATAGATTGTGATAGACTCTCAGAGAATCGCTCCTGAGACTTTACCTGGTTAGCATCCACCATGCAATGATGCTTCCTTTTGAAGGTAACAGAAATGACTACTGAATTGTGATCCTTATTCCAATTAAAATCTTGTCCTTCTTTATAAGTTATGGGCAGTATAGAAAGATAAATAATGCACATGAATGCCCCACTTGAATGTTTATCTCTCTAACCTACTTAGAGAGACACATCCCTTAGTAAGAGAAGGAATTTTGCACGAGAGTGGTTGATAGAATTATTCTATTGGTAGAAGTTGTGGGTAGAGTTAAGTGATGGTGATTTCTCCCTGAGATACAAAATAAAAGCAAATGAGACACCCTCTCTATTTTCTTAGAGCAATATAGCCTAGATAGTCTGCCTACTCCTTGGTGCTCTCTTCTTGTCAGCCCTTAATTACGAAGGAACAATGCCAGGTTGGGGGTTGACCATTTTCCGACAAGCAAATATCCTCCTGTCATACAGAGTGATTAAAAGAGTGCAGATTTTATTTAAGTACATTCTGTCTATTGAAATCAAAAGAAAATAAAAGGGTAAATATAGCCCTTTTGACCGGTTTATGTCTCTTATTACCCTAGAATGTTCCTTTTATTATAATTAAAATATTCAAAGTACAACTTTATCCAGAAAATAGAGGGACCTTAACTTTGTCCTGAGAAATAAAGAAATAGTTAACATAAACATGAATGAGTGTATAAGAGCACATTGCATCAGCGTTTGAAAACTGAAACATCCATCATTCACTCCTAAATGAAAAAGAAATGTATGGATAAAATAAAAGGATTCTGGGCATAATGCCACTTATATTTTTTTCTATTAAAAGGTTTATAATGTAACCTAGGGTAAAGAGGAGGCAAATAAACTCTAAGATCAAGTTTATTTGGTAAGAAATGGACTAAATTTTAACAATAAAAGTAAGGAAATTCTACATAGATTTGATATGCATTTAAAAAAAACATGGCGTTGCTTTGCTGCAGCAAATGTGTTTGATTGATGTCTGATATTTTAGTAGAGAACCAACTGTAGCCCAGAAAATAGGTATGTCCTTCTTTATCTATACTGTTTTCCTTATGAAAGGTCATGATTTCTTCTCTTTTCCCCACATTTGCAAGGCTTTGTGATATTGACCTGAACACTTCTATTAAGAATTATAAGTTTTATTAAGAATTATAAGTTGAATCATACATAATTGGTTGGGTAAGATCAAATTCATTGGGTTCTATTTATTGTTTGGGCTTTCATCAGAGTGAAGAATAATTTTCATTAGAGAATAATAGGTAAGTAAGTATAAAAATAAAGAAAGGACAAATGTACTCAACACCTCCCGCTCCCCATGCAATCTGAGAGATAATTATAATTTATTTATGATAAGCTACAGAGGCCAACTGAGCTGGAGGAATAGGTTGATTCCTCTGGAGAATTTTTTATAATTTAGAAATACTATAGATTAGAGGTGTGCCATGGCAAACAAAAAAGCAAGGGGACTACCACACAGGCCTTGTATTCTTATCTCATCCAGAATCTTCAACTTTAATGTCATATCCAATTGTCCCTAACTGCGTATGAGCCAGGTCCCAGAACCTGAATGAGCAGAGAGTCACACTGCTGCCACCCTTACCCCCACTCTGTGATTCACCATCTGTAAACTGATAGATAAATTGGGTTAAGGAGCAAAACTGCCACTCACAATACCCTCACTAAGTGAGATGGATGTGATGCAGGCAGACATGACACCAACCATGGAGGTGCTGAGAAAGTGCAAACACCCGATGCCTCACTGCGAAACTGTACTTAGTGCTGTTCAAACAGATAATGTCAGTGCACTTTTCAGATGCCCTCAAGAGATGTCAGCAAGGGTAGGCCATGGAGAATACTTATCCTAGACTAAGTGCTAAAAAACAAGGGTCACATTTCTGCTTGGAGGAGGAGACAGCTCCATATGTGATATGTATTGTTAGGACTCTGAACACAAATTGACCAAGTCTGAGGTCCTGGAGAAGTAATGAGGAGACAGTGCAGTCTCTTACTGATGACACTTTATTCTGGAAATAGTCAGTACACTTTGAGGTGATTGAGGTGAGTCTGAGGTGATTATATCTATTTGTTGGCTCTAAGCTGCCTTTTTCTTTGTCTTCTCAGGTTCTATAACCTTGTTGGTCATTCCATGCTAGTTTACAGACGTCTAAAATATCCCTTATTTGAGAAAATTTATTAATAATTGAATTTTCCAGTCTTTGACTCCTCCAAGATTCTCCCGGGTCACCTAGCCTGGGCCATGTTCCGGATCTACTCACTCAACGTGTGTAAATGACAGGTGTAGACCAGAATGCTATTCATAGCACCCATTTTTCAGAATGTTGCATTCAATCAGGAAGATATAATAGATGAACATTGTACCTCTCTGTAAATATATTACTTAATTATTCCATGATTATAAGAAAGCATAATTATACTGTGATCTCTTGATTCCCTATTTTATGTGAATGAGGTGATTATATACCATTATTTTATTATCATTGTGGTTAGCAAGATAGCTTCCTTGGGAGAGTCCAACATGAAAAATTCTCACTAAAAATTTATCAATGCTGGACACACACAGCCCTTTTGTCCTCCTTGTCTCTGCCATTCTCCACTCCCATGGCAGCATTACAACTAAGTATTATCATTTTCACCATTTCTTAATTGTCATGTCATACATGTCTTTAATTTAATCAAACACTTCCTGTTTATGTATCAATAGTAGAAACAGTTAAATAAATACCAAACCATTTTTCATAATACCTGCCACTCTCTTTCACTTAGTGGGGAAATATGCATATGGTCTCATGGATATAGCAATAAAAACATTGATTTGGAAATAGCATCATATGGTACATTTTAGTAAAATTTTTGTTCAATTCTACTTATTGAAATGAAGGTCTCATTTCTCAGAAGCTCTAAAAGTCAGAAATATGTAATAGAAGATACCTATTGACCTTCTTGAAATGTACTATTTAATTATACCTTGAAAATCCTTTTATATTGTCACTAACTATGTTTACTTCTTTATTCTCAACTAATCCAACTATAATTACAGGTTCAGGAAAAGAATCATGATGATTAAGATAAATAGACTTTCTATTTGTCTCACAAAGTTTCTTGATGTTATAGGTTAGATTTTCCAGTGCTACAGAAGTTTTTCCTTATATCTAGACAAAACTTTGAAAAGGCTGAAGTAAACTTCACATAGGAGACTTTTTGCCCTTTTCTGTGTTTCCTGGTTGATGGCTATGCATAGTACTTATTTCAAAGGGTGTCTATTTATTTTAAAAATATTATGTTGGGAAATATAATTAAAAACAAAATCTTCTCCGGACCTAGAAATCCTCTTTACAAAGGTAATAGAGAAAGAAAACATTTTTTATTATTGAATAAGCATTAAAGGAGAACCTGATGTGCATCAGAGACAATCCTCTAGGAGAATTCAAAGATAAAAAGAATACTCAGTCCCTTTACACAGACAAGCAGATACAATTTATCACATACATGTTTTCAAGATAACTAGTCCTCAAGAACACTTGACTGTACCATTTGTCATACATGTCTATCCTAACTTTACCTTGTAATTGGAGTAACCAGCTGTGTTAGCTCATTGGCTACTGGAAGAAAAATAAACTTCTCATATCTTCATTATAGGAGGTATTTTTCCAAGTTGAAGCAAGGTACCCACCAAGTCAAACTCCTGCCCTCCTGCAGAAAGAGGGAAATAGTGATGCATCTTGCCTTAATGTTTATATTTCAAAGGGATATCCCCTGAGTCTTTGGGATGAGCGGTTTTGGCTCATAAAGATCTATCTTGTTTTCAAAAGGATTTATATACATTTCAAAGTATGAGAAGTGCTTACAAGTTTTCTTATGTAAATACTCTAAGAAATTGGTCATTTTCACAGAGAGAATTAAGCCTCTTATTTTAACTTGTTAGTTGCCCTTGCAGTCATTTCTATAGCATCCCATAATACCCAAACAAGAAAAGACACAGTGTTCATGAATTACTCATAACTTAGTGTTCTCTTTAAAACTCATTAATATCTACTATAGAGGGAACCACTAAAAAAATAAATAAAATGAACAAAGAGGCCCAAAGGGTAGTCATTGTTTTTTAAATTATTTTATTGTTGTTCAGTTACAGTTGTATGCATTCACCCTCAACCTGTCCCCCCGACCCCAGTCAAACCTATCTCCCTCTCTTACTTCCACCTCCCCCTTGGTTTTGTTCATGTGTCCTTTGCAGTTGTTCCTGAAAACCCTTCCCCCCATCATCTCCTTCCACCTCCCTTAGTTACTATCAGATTGTTCTTAATTTCAATGTCTTTGGTTATATTTTGCTTGCTTTTTTTCTTTTGTGGATTAAGTTCCAGTTAAAGGTGAGATCACATGGTATTTGTCCCTTACTGCCTGGCTTATTTTGCTTAGCATAATGCTCTCCAGTTCCATCCATCCTGTAACAAAGGGTAGGAGCTCCTTCTTTCTCTCTGCCAAGTAGTATTCCAGTGGTCTACTCAAGGGCAGCATACTCCAGGGTGTAAAGTCCTTCCACTGTTGCAGCTCTGCTACCAAGGACGACCTTGGACAAATTACTCAAAAGCTGTAAATGACAGGCTTAACCAGATGATTTCTGATATGTGGCTCTGTGGTCTTGCACATAAATATATTTTACCTCCCAAATACACATGAATGCTAATCTTTCTCTGGCATCCCTAAAGAAATTGATGAGGTTATTTCTAATATTTCAATAAATATCTCTGAAATGTTTCCTTTTCAGTTGTCTTGAAAGATACCACATATATTGTTTGAAGGACAACAGAGGTTAGAATTTCACAGCAGTACAGAACCAAATCACAGCACCTGATTTTCATGTTTCTGACAATTTTTCTATTATCATACAAGTATTTTTATAGGTTATTGAGAAAAGAAAGTTCATGTTGCAAACAGGATACAGTAGAGGTAAAAAGGGAAAATTCAAAAGGTCAGAGGAGCCCTGGGCAAGTATTTTCACCAGAGAAAAACAGACAATGGATCCTTTTAGCAACGCCAGAGCTGTCAGTTTTGTGTATAAAACACAACTTAAAGAGAAGAATACCCTAGAGGGACAAATCTAAATGGGGAAGGGAAAATGAAGAGAACATATCAGTTAAAATGCTCCCTGAGGGAAAAATATAAATGCAACGGTAGAAGTGATGTTTAACAGCTTTTTATAACTTTCATTTAAAAAGGTAAAAGTGAAAAACAATTATGTCCACTTCAAGCTTTGCTTCTGACAACACGACTAATAAAATGCTTACTGGGGAGCTATTGAACACCATGATACCTTCCTCAGATGTTTCAGTTCCCCTTGAAAACGAGGTCAGGTTACCTTGACAACTAGGAACAGTGTTCATTAAAAACCTCAAGGTTATATAACTGAATACTGGAAAGTACCTTAAATCTCAAGCAATTTCACTAACCCAGTGAGGAAAGTCATAGCAGATGCTACATGGCTAACTCTATTTTCCATGGCTCCAAAATTTTTTTGATGGAATTATACTTAAGGCTGCTATTCACTAAAATAGAGTCTAAATTATGTATTTACTGAAATACTAAAGCATCTGTGTTCCAAAATGTATACATTCTAGTTTTCTCATTTATTTATTTATATGTATATTTATAATTCATGTGTACTTAAATAGTGCCCTCCTCATCTCTCTAGAACTACAATGTTTACTAATTCCTACTCATTTTGCAGACCTCAAGTCAAGTGTAATTTGCCTTGGCAAGACTTCCCTAACATCCAAGAGAGATTATACTTTTTTACTGTCATTCATAGTACACTACATGCTTCTTCAAACTACTTACCAAAATTTTCCACAGCATACTATTTATTAATTTAATGTGTGTATAATCTGGATTAGGCTATAAATTATATGATGGTGGTGGCCGAGCATGTCCTTCTCACTGCTCTGTCTCCATTTTGCAGCATAGGGCTTTGTACTGGCTGAAAGAGTTAGTAGATGAATAAATAGATAAATCTAAAATTCATTTGCAAAATTTGAAATTTTGACTCTAGACTGACTATATGTGTTTAATCAGTAAGTTAGGCTACCTACATGACTAACCTTCTGCAACAAAAACACACAGCTCATACGAACACGAGGAGCACAAATTAATTCTAAGATGAGTTCCAATTGCTCCTGGAAGATTAAGATATTTAGCAACACATTTTTGGCTTAAAGATATTGTTAATGATCACCAATACAAATAATTCCTTAATTTTTGGTAAGACAAAAACTACATTAAGTTAGTCAATGCATTATTTTTAATATAAGAAGATTAAAGTGGTACACACTTAGCATAAACATACTCTTTCAGAAGAATTTGAATTTCTCATTCAAAATAACCTTAGATAACTACAAAAGAATCACATTCTCTAGAATAATCTTTATTTTGTACAGTATGAAAAATCACTAATGTCCAATAGGGCTCTCATTTGTCAATGTTAGAACAAGTAAACATAATTTCTTCTGAGCACAAAAAGATTACCTGAGACTCCAACCACTTCAGATGAAAATGGTTGCTTGTGGCAATCTGGGGACAGGCATTAGCTGTAAATTATGTCACAATTTAGCATTAATTTGTGTGAATTGTTGCTATTGTCATGCATTTGAATACTAACATAGAAATTAAGTCAAAGGAAAAACACATTACTTTATTTTTACATATATAAGAGCCAAATATAAAGATTGAGGTAAAGTCAAAGAATAATTTTAACTGTTTATGGCAGCACAGAGAAGCTTATATAGAAAAAAGGTTATTATCAGTTTCAATTTGGAAAGAAACTTTTTAAAAGATCTAGAGCATTATGTATCTATCTACATTTTTAAATGTTTATTTATACTTATTATTAATTTTTCATCCATACTGATAATACAATAAGTCCTCAATATCATGAATAGATTCAGCAACTTTAAGTGAAATGATATATAATATCAATTTTACTATATATATAAAAACAGTATATATAGTAAACTTACTATATTTATATATGTATGTATATTTGTGTTTGTGTGTATGTAAACTTACTCCCAATAACAGACCCTTCAAGCTCCTACAGTGAGCATGATTTCAAGCTTTGGCAGTAAAGGGGAAGGAGGGTTTCACTTCAGTTTAGGAGAAATGGTATTTTGTGTTCTTCTTGCTATTACCATACCTTCTGACAAGAAGCAAATGTCTAGGGACATTTGGTGTTGTTCTGTCCCATCCAGTCAGCCAGAGCTTACAGACCCAGAGCTTTTTTCCCATTTGCTTGATATTTCTATAGTAGGTTTGGCCTAGGCAATCCAAGAACTTCTAGGATAGTGTTCAGGCCTATCCTAGAAGGGAAGGGATGAAATGGGGGTGGAATAGGTCCTAAGTATGCCCTTCCTAAGTACACTTCTTTACCTGTAAGAAAAGGTAGGGAAATCCTATAGAGTATACTTTAGAGTTCTCTTCTCATCTTTCCAGTCATGATTTCCTCATAGCTTCACAATTCTTATATTAAATTTCTATTTAAGTTACTGTGTGGCTCTCCTGATTAACCCAGGCCAATGTGTAGTCTATGTGCACTAAAATAAAGAACATTAAAAAACTTGCAACATTTTTTACCTTGTAAATGACTATAATAGTTGATATGTACATAGGAGGTCTGTTCAGAAAATGCCTGACCATTGTTAATATAATGAGAATGGTTTTCACAGAATCAATGTAACCTGGCAGTTAAGGAGAGTGGATTGGAATGTGCATGAGTGAACAATAATGATTTCACTGTACTAGTCAGTGGGGGAGGTAGACACACTGAGTAAGTATGTGTACTGTGTGGCCATATAATTGAAAATGACTAAGCGAGCAACACAAATCTGCATCAAATTTTGCATTAAGCCTGAACATTTCTCTCTGGAAACTATTCAGATGATTCAGAAGACCACAGCTATGGGCAACTAGTGATTGGCAATTTTATTATGACAATAAACCTAATGCAGAGTTTTTTTGTGAAACATCAAATTTCCCAGGTGACTCAGTTCCCTACAGCCCAGATTTGGCTCCCTGTGACTTCTGGCTCTTCCCAAACTAAAATCACCTTTGAAAGGGGAGATATTTCAGACAGTTGATGAAATTTAGGAAGATATGTTGGGATAGCTGATAGTGATTGGGAGAACTGTGTGAGGTCCCAATGTGCCCACTTTAAAGGGGACTGAGGCATCATTGCCCTATGTACAATGTTTCTTGCATCTTGTATCTTTTTTGGTAAACATCTCTATTTTTCATGGCATGTGGCTGAATACTTTCTGGACAGGTCTTATATACATGCATATATAGATATATATTGTCATGTTAAGTCCTTGATCAAGAATACAAATCAGAATTCTAAATTTATAAAATAAAAACATTACAGAGATCTTATATAAAAAGGAGTGTGTCATATTTTTCTACTATAAAAGCATTGCTATTTAGAAGCACATTTGAAAACTGCTCCTTTCATTTAATAGCAAGTGACCCATTAGCTATTGTACAGCAATTGTTTTCTAACCAATCTAGGACTTGGTAGTAGGAGAGAGAGCTTAGATTGGATAGAAATGGGTTTCTAAAAACCAGCATTGAAATAAAATCTGCTCTTGAAAATTGAACAAAAATCTAGTGATGGAAATACAGCCATCCAGGTGAGGTATTCTTTCTAGAGATTAAAATAGGGAGTACTAGGGGATCATAATTAAGACTGGTGAATAGACAGGCAGGTCATCACACTGGTGACCAGGAAGACCAGCAAGAGTGTTAAGAGTTAGGTGTTAAGTAACTGAATTAATTAAAGGCAGCTAATGATTCTAGAGAGGATAATAAGAATGCCAAAGAATTTAAAGAAAAGTAGCATAAATCCTGTTTCAGAGCTAAAAATTTCAAGATGGATTAGAATAGAGTATACAAGAACATAGTGGGACTAACATTCTGAGTGGGTAATGAAAATGTTCAGAAAATCCAAACCAGGACCCAGGCATGAGATTAAATGGGGGAGAGAAACTCAATTACTTGACATCAAATATAGGATGGCTTACTTCAGAAACAAGTCCAGAATGTTGAACATGGCTACAAGAAAAGAGTAGAGTTAGCAAAAATTACCTTAGTGTGGAAATGCGGATTTGCTAGATTAGAGCTTTTATAATCTATCTGTCTAGAATCTTTCTTGATCTTGGGGCTGGATTTACTTTTCTTAGGAGGGTGGTGTGAAATTAAATGTTTCTAGTTATGGTTATAAGGCATGACAGTGAATAAGGGAGATAACTAGATAGGACATTAAATCTTCATCAGAGAAATAATGGATTTTATTTTAAAGTCCACTAAGAATAGAATTCACTCATGTTTATTATTTTCATATGTGGCCAAACTCTCTTGTACTATGAAAAACAGTAGAAGATGATGAGATAAAATGAAAGAAACAGAAAATGGGATTAATAAGAAACATATTTGAATTTTGCAGTTGGTTATTTAACTTATAAATATTATATACTACAGCAATATATGAATAATGCACTTTTTAAGATAATGATGTGTAGTGGAAGTAAAAGGAAAAATGGATACTGTGTGTGCAGTATTCCAGCCTCCTCTCCCCATATAATTGCATGTACTTGTGCAAACCACTTCATTTCTCCTTGCCATAACTTTACCTATTAAAGATTTATCTCTTAAGAGAGAAGGTTGGTGTTCCACTTACCTATTTCTATGGAACAAATGACTGCAAAACTTAGTGATAAAACTTCTAAAGCATTCTATTGTATACCACAAAATTTTTAAATTTTATTTTTCAGTTACAGTTTTCATTTAATATTATTTTGTTTTAGTTTCAGGTGTATAGCACAGTGGTTAGATAATCATATACTTTACAAAGTATTCCCCCTGGTATTCTAAGTATCCTCCAGGTACCTTATATAGTTATTACAATATTATTCACTATATTCTCTATGCTATACTTTACATTCCCATGACTATTTCATACCTACCAATCTAAACTTTTCAATCTCTTCAACTTTTTCACCCAGTCCACCAACCAATCTCTCCTCTGGAAACCATCAATTTGTTCACTGTATCTATGAGTCTGTCTCTATTTTGTTTATTCATTTATTGCATTCTTTAGAGTTTGCACTTAAGTGAAATCATATGGTATTTGTCTTACTCTGCTGATTTACTTTACTTAGCATAATTCCCTCCAGGACCATCAATACTTTCAAAAATGGTAAGATTTTATTGTTTTTCTATGGATGAGTAATATTTCACTGTGTATATATACCACTACTATTTAATCCACTCATCTGTTGATGGGCATGTAAGTTGCTCCCATTATCTTGGCTGTTGTAAATAATGCTACAGTAAACATAGCAGTACAGGTACAAGTATTCTTTCAAAAGAGGTGTTTTGGTTTTCTTTGGATATACTGTATTTTTTGGACTATAAGATGCACTTTTTCACCCCTAATATGGGATAAAAATGGTTGTTAATGCTGCCATTGAGTCCTGTTTACATTTACATTGGTGAAATATTATTTTATTTGTGTTATTAAATATTTTCCACATTTTTTGCTTCAAATTTTTTTCTATTTTCTTCTTCTAAAACCTAGGTGTGTCTTATGGTCCAAAAATACAGTACACCCAGAATTGAAATTGCTGGTCATAGGTAGTCCATCTTGAATGTTTTGAAGAAACTCCAAGCTATTTTCCATAGTGGCTGCACCAATTTGCAATCACACCAGCATTGCGCATGGGTTAGTTTTCCTACCCATCCTTGGCAACACTTATTTGTTGATTTATTGATGATAGCCATTCTGATAGATGTGAGATGGTATCTCATAATAGTTTTAATTTGTTTTTCTTTGATGATTAGTGATGTTGAAAATGTTTCCACATGTCTATTTGTCATCTGTATGTTTTCTTTGGAGAATTGTCAACTCAGGTCCTCTGTCCACTGTTTAATTGTGTAGCTCACGCATTTTGTGGGCCAGGACTTCCAGCAGAACCCAGTTGAAAAATCTAATTGTTCCAAGTGGCATAATGAAAGATATTTGATGATATTTAATTGTTAAGTGGTCTGGATTGGAAGGTGGAAACTTCATACTTACACATATGATGACTTGGAGGCTATATCTGAAAGACTGAGTTCAACTGGAATTGTCAGTGGAATACCTAAAATTGAGTTATTCAATATGGTGGCCTTGGGTGGTCAGATTTTTTACATGGTGGATCAGCAGGTCACTAGCAGTTGTTTCCGTGAAGAAGGCAGAAGTTGCATGGTGTTCTATAATGTAGTACTGTTTCCTCCATACTTTACTGGTTAAAGCAGTCCCAACCATGCATATACAGAATGAAGCAAAGTTAGGTTTACAGCTGTGAGTATGTGAAACACAGAGTTTATTTTTGTATTATTATTTATTAATTGCTGTATTATCTTTTATTTGAACAACTGTTAAACCTGCATTTTCCCCACCCTGTATTCAACAGGCACAGTTATAGACTTGAAGAGCCATGAGAGAAGTTTCAAACAATTTGCTTCCATACCTAAAACCATTATAGTCCACAAATTTATTGACCCTCTTTTATCATGTAAGGGCCATCAAAGTCTCACTGTGTTATGCTAGGAAGCTCAGGTACAACTTGTAGTATTTCATCATCTAAATCGGTTTTAGTTTTAGAAGTTTCTTTTCCTTAAGTAAAGTCTCTCCTACTTGAAAGCCCTTTCAAATAAAGAGATAAATTACCTGTCCCCCGCCCACCTAATGTCCAAAGATGAGATAGCCATAAGATAACTCTAGTAAACATTTCTCTTCCAGAGGGAGAAAAATCAGAGACACAGATAATCACTATCCTACAGTGTTTCTTAAATATAATCCTGCTGAAGTTTTCATTTCCAAAATTGAGTCTCAGTCTTAATCTTTAGGAATAATTCTGTATGTCTCCTGGCTTTGGTCCTGCCCTCTAAATCCTTTCACAGAATGTAGGCCTTTTCACAAAATCTACTTTATTTACGTTGTTTCTTGTGTATAGTTTCATTATCTCAAGGCCTTCTTAATTTTTTTGCTCTTTTTTTCCATTTCGATTTAGGCTAATATAGTTCATTTAAAATCTGTGAGCCTCTTCTATGCTGATTCCTAACCTATTCCATTAGACTGAACCTTACCTATAAATCTTGAGATAAATCCTTCTCTATCTTGGTTTCTTTGGAGGCTGTTGTTTGACTACACACTAATCACTATTGTCTGTCCTAGAACACCTACATGGCATGGACTCTTTCTTTTTTTTTTTAAGCTAAAACAGAACATTGACTCTCTAAATTTCCCCAAAGTCTTAAAAAGTATGTTATAGCTGCAGCCTGCATTCACTGAGGCCGTACTCTTCTGGCAGAGCCCTAGACTTGATCTTTACCCTGAACCCATCTCTTCCCTGGAGAAGTTCCTGGTTGGAAAGTTCATCCTAATCCCTTTACATTCACTTAATATTCTGTTAACAGTCGATTATCTAGTCCACCTCTTTTCTTCTCTCATGTCATTAGTCAACTGGAAGAAACCAGGTGGTGCCATGAATACCTTGCCGAGAACTCATCTTAGCTAATTATCAAGCTCATTGAGAACATTTTATATTTTTCAGGTTGCTCAGGTGACAGTATTATCAAACTTTCTACCAGCTCTCAATGTATTTTTTTAATCTCTTTTAGTCCTCTGTACTAGTTACTTTAAGCTTCAACAGGCTTTTCCTGTTGTCCTGTTCCCAACCAAACTCACACAGTTTAGATTTTGTAATGTTAGCACCTCAATTTCAGGCACTAAATTCTGTTACTCTACTGCTACATTAAAATATAAATGTACCCAGAACTTAGTAGTCTAAAATGACAATTATTCATAATTTTATGAATCAACAATTTGCCAACATTCAAATGGGTGATTTTTCTCTTTCATGTAGCTTTGACAAAGTCATTCAGGAGTTTTCAGCTGCCTGATGAATTAGGATGGAGGGTCCAAAGCAACTTTAGTCATGTGATGCTCCTTTGGGAGAGATAGGAAGCTGAAACTCGGCTTCATCAACCGAGTTTGTGCAGGTGGCCTTTCCGGCATGGCAACCATCTCAGTGGGCATTTCTCACAGGGCACCTAAGAGCTTCAAGAGAAAAAGTGCCAGCTAACACTGCCTGATGGGAGGGAGAAAAAGACTTTGGGCTACGGGATTACTAAATTATCTGTTTAGTAATTGTTTGTTTCTAAATTATCTGTTTCAAAAGCAATAATGAAGATTTAGAATGGATACGAAATAAATAGAAAAATATTTTAAGTTTTCACAAGTTACAAGCATCTAAACCTGCTGAAGCTTTAAATAGTCTACACAGAATTCATCTTTCAAAAGATTTAATTCCAAAGATAACTGTAGATGATAAAGACATTTATAGCCGAGACTGGGTGGAAAATATCTAAAAATATATAACTTTATATCTATTATAACCTCTTGTCATGAAATGCTTTTCCCCGCTAAAGCTTATAAACCGAACTGGTTTATAGAGTTGTATTTTCAGCTCTTCTGATAATATGAAAAAATTAATGACAGAAATTTTAATGCAATTTATTATTTATAATAAAGCTACCAAGATCAATAAACGTTATCCTCCATTTGCTATGGTTCTATGTGATGCCTAAATAACAAAGCCATAAGGATGTAAATAACCTTAAGTTCATCTTAATTAAATTCTTTCAGCCACAAATGAAAGAATTGAGCCCAAAGAGACTCAGAAGCTTGTTCAAGGTCTCTTAGCCAGTTAATGGGTAGAGTCAGGAGTTCTGCCTATGATCATGGTGCTAACCATTGCAATAGCACCTCTGAGACAAATATGCTTCTCAAATGATGACTATTCTCTTGCATTTCATGCTTCCATTGATTTTCTTTAATAACTTTTATTCACCTCTTCTACATAATTTTTAGGCCAATTTCACTGAGTTGAAACAACATTCCAGTTAGGTTGAATTACTAAAAATTTATTGTTTCATCATGTTTTAAAAAGAATAATAACAGTAATTGATAATACCGTTAGCATGTTTCTAAAAATAATGAGGAATTGGTAAAGTAAATGCATTAATTAATTTTTTCATCCAGTATTTAAGAAATATATATATATATATATGAATATATATATATATATATATATACATTCATGAAAATGTTATATATATAATTTTTTTAGGAGTTCTCTTAGAGTCTATCTGCCTTTTCCTCTAATTTGGAAATGTTCTCTAAACCACTCTGAAATGGCAAGAGTACCATGTGTGTTTAAATATTTCCAGTGATCAGGTGCTGATTGTTTCTGGGGAAAAGGTATCTTTGGTATACAATTGTAATCCTTATTGTATTATACCTTAAAAAATCTGATATCTGTCTCTAAGTAATAGTTTTATTGTCTTTTTGTATTGTAGTGTGTATTCCATTATGAAATATGTCAACATCTCTTTTTAAGATGAACATCTTCAAATAGTTGAAGAAAAGTATTGCATTTTGACTTTATGTTTTATAATTTAAATATATATGCAATCCGAATTGGGAGGAGGAAGATAGTGATGAGGTAGGAGGGAGAAGATTACATTTCCCCCTACACATGGGAGAAAAACCTAGCTAATCTATGTAGGAACAGAGAGAACAGCCAACAGTACCCCAGCATGTATGAAAATAAGAAACCAGTAATTGTAGTGGATGCTAAAAAAAACAGCCTGTAAAAAAATGGCTGCAGGACAATAAGGTCCCAGGGACCAGCAAAGGGTCCAGGGTGGCTGCAGCCCCAGGCCCAGCACTCACTGGGTCTGCCACAAGGGTCCTTAGGGAGGGTCAACTGCTCCCTCCCCAGTCAAACAAGTTTTAAGCAGCACCAGGAGATACTTGGTTGCTTGAAGTCACAGAGAGGGGAATAAGGACTAAGTAGAAAACACACAGGGGCTTGTGAGCACCCACAGAGTCTGGGACGCTGCTTGGGGAGAGTTGAGTAGTGCAGTGATCGGCCCTTACCTCAATAATCTCTGGTCTGGCTGGAGAATTGGCTGTGCAAGAAGCCAGACCATTGTACATAGCAGCAGGCTTGAGTAGGAAGGATTTCTCAAAAAGAAAAAGTGAAAAGAGAGACACTGTTTGGGGACTTCTCCTGCAGCAATCATTCTGGCCTACTCTCCACCCAACAGGGCAAAGATCCTGAGGTTGTGAGGAAGGTTGCACAGAAGGCCCTGCACACCCCCATAGCACTGGGAAGGGTGGGCACCTGAACCAGTGTAACAGAGGCAGCCTGGCTGAGTGGACAGGCACCCCCATCCCACCCCACAGTGGCAACCACCCAGGAAAGAGTGCTCTCAGGACCCTATACCCATGGTGCTGGAGAGGCACCAGACTAGTTCTGGGTAGAGCCTACCAGAGGCTGACTGAATGCTGATTGGGAAGGGAGAAAAGCCACACTAATTGCCCCTCAGCCTGCTGCAGCGAGCAAAATGAGAAAAAAAAACAAAAACGGTTTGGACAGTTTAAAAGCAACGAGAGCATTTTAAAGTAATTTTAAAAAATTTATTATTTTTATCTTTAAAATATCTATAAACATATTATTTTTATCTTTCAATTCTTTTTTCTCTTTCCTTTATTCTTGTTTTATTCTTTCTTGCTTGCCAATTTTAACTCTTCTTCCTTCCTTCTTCTGATTAAAAAAAATACCCACAACTGAGACAAAAAAAAAAAAAAAAAAACTGTGAAAAGACCAGAGTTGGACCCAAAGAGGGGGCATCCCAAAAGTTGAGACAGTGAGACAAATTTCACTTTGCTATTACAGAGAACCTGCAAGTTATTACATATTTGTGTTAGTACTTTTCATTATTCTTACATCTTTTATTTTAATAGTATTTTTGTATCCCTCTTCCTTCTGTACAATCTTCTTTGCTTGGCTGATTATATTGTATCATTTGACAGGTTTTCCCTGTTCTCTTTTTCATAGTATATTGCTAATTTACTGTCCCTCACTTCACTCGTGTTCCACTAGCACACTATTGAAGGTCCTATACCCCCTATTCATGTTACCCAGATCACAGAGTCTGCCATATGATTGTTGCTCTAATATTATTGTAAATGATAGTTGTTCTATACAATTTTAAATACTTCACAACACCTCTCACAGATCTTAGCCCAATTCACGATTTCCTGAACTCTATTACTGTAGTGGTTAACTCCATTCTCTCACACACTATACCTATTTACTATTCTTTACTCTCACCTTACATTAGCATCTTACCTCCCACAACCTCACTGCTTTCTAGATCCAACGCACAAGCCTTCTGTCCCCAGTAAGAGTCTCCTCTTCTCACCATACTTTCTAAAAACTGGCTAATTGGGCAGAAGATCATGATTAACACTACACATAGCCAAAGGATCTCCTATCTCTTCTCTAACAGCTGCTACTGTAAATATCATAGAATGCACGCTTGCTGTCTTAAACAATTTTGCCTTCCTCCTCCAACTGATCACAAAAAAAGAGTAGGTAGAAGTGGTGAACACCAGGATACCCACTGGAAAAGGAAACCCAACAACAAAGGAACCACCAACAGATAACAACAGAAGGTGAAGGAGGGAGTGGAAACCACACAAACCTCAATCTAGGGCCTTTCTGGAAATACAACTAAGTGGTGGAGAAACTACCCAGTACAAACAACTGAATAAAAGCAAGAGAGAATACTCAAAACCTTGTACAAACAGAAGAACCAGCTTCAACACAACCTTCCCTCACCAACACAACAAAATAAAAGAGGTGATGGACAGAGTGACCCTCAGTTAACCAGCTGGTGGGAAGGACCCACCAAAGAAAGACACAACAATAATCAAAACCCAAAGACATACACAGAGACAACTTAAATGACACCACAAGACCAGTGAGTTTGGGAGATCAAGGAGACAGCACCACTGAATCTCACAGGTATTCTATTACAGAAATTCACACTGTAAACCCAGGGAACCAGAACAGATCAATTTAAGGAGTTGAAGCTAACAAGAAGAGTCTCACAAACAACGCGAAGACAAAGAAACAATCCCCAAATGAAAGGAAATCAGGAAGCCTCAGAAAAAATGCTAAATGAAATAGAGGCAAATCGGATGCGGGAAGCTATGGGGAAAAGGGGGAGCGGATTTGGAGGAACAAATACGAAGGACACAGGGACGAGAACTAAGGGGGGGGAGGAAATGGGAGGGAGGTGGGGAGCAAGGGGCAGGGGAGGCTGGGAGGGGAAAAATAGACAAAAAACTGTACTTGAAAAATAACTAAATAAAAAATAATAATAATAATAATAATAATAAAAAAAAAGACAGATTGCAGGTGGTGGTGGGGGAATTGATGAATAAGGGAGGGGATTAAGAAGTACAAATAGGTAGTTACAGAATAGCCATGGGGATGTAAAGGACAGTGTAGGACACTCTGTAGCCTAAGAACTTATATGCATGACCTACTGACATGATCAGTGGTGTTGGAATTGTCTGAGGGAGTCGGGGGGGGCGGTTCTGGGTAGAGGGGGGCAAAGTGGGAAAAACTGGGACAACAGTAATAGCATAATCAATAAAATATAATTTAAAAATAAAATTTAAAAAAGGGGAAAAAAAAGAAATAGAGGCAAATCAACAAGAAACAATACCCAAATGAAAGGAAATCAGGAAGCCTCAGAAAAAAATGCTAAATGAAATAGAGGCAAATCAACTATTAGATATTGAGTTCAAAGCAATAGTTATCAGAAAGCTCAATGAGCTCACAATGAATTACCAGAAACTACAGGGGAACTACAATGAACTCACTGCAAACTATATCAACATGAAAAATGAAAGAGAAACTAATAGCAAGGTCCAGGATAAAATGAAGAATACAATTTCTGAACTGAAGAACACAGTGGAAGGAATCAAAAGGAGTATTGATGAAGCAGATGATCAGATCAGCAAGATAGAGGACAAAGTAGAGAAAAACACCCAGAAAGACCAAGAAAAGGAAAAGAGGCTCAGAAAGAATGCAGAGGGATTAAGAGAAATGCAAGACAATGTGAAATGTAATAATATCCATATAATAGGGATAGCAAAAGGAGAAGAAGACCAAGGGATAGAAAACATATTTGAAAAACTAATGACAGAAAACTTCCCTAATTTCATGAGAGAAAAAGTCACACAAATCCAGAAAACACAGAGTGTCCAAATCAAGAGGAACTGAAAGAGACCCAATTCAAAATACATCATTATTAAAACGGCAAAATTTCAAGACAAAGAGAGAATCTTAAAGGCAGAAAAGGAGAAACAGGAAGTAACATACAAGAGAGCCCCATAAGGTTATCAGCTGACTTTTCAGTGAAAATGCTCCAAGCCAGAAGAAAATGGCAAGAAATATTCCAAGTAATGAGAACCAGAGGCCTGAAACCAAGACAGCTTTACCCAGCAAGGCTCTCAATCAAGATAGAAGGCCAAATAAAGAGCTTCTAAGACAAATGAAGTCTAAAAGAATACACCTCCACTAAACCAGCTCTGCAACAATTGTTAAAGAGACTGCTTTAAGGAAAAGAAGGAAAAGAAACAGAGAGAGAGGAACACAGGTCTGAAAATGGCAATGAATAAGTACCTATCAAAATAATCTTAAATGTAAATAGATTAAATGCTCCAATCAAAAGACAGAATAGCTGCATGGATAAGAAAGCATGACCCACACATATGTTGCCAACAAAAGACCCACCTCAGGAAAAAGACCTCTACAGACTAAAAGTGAAGGGCTAGAAAAATAATTTTCCAAGAAAATGGACAAGAAAAAGAAAGCTTGGTTACAATAATCATATCAGACAAAATAGACTTCAAAAAAAAGGGCCGTAAAGAGAGACCCAAAAGGTTACTTTATAATACTCAAGGGAAGAATCCACCGAAAAGATGTAAACATTGTAAATATATATGCACAAAACATAGGAGCACCCAAATACAAAAAGAAAATCTTAGAGGTCTTAAAGAAAGGTATTGACAGCAACACAGTTATAGTAGGGGATTTTAACACCTCACTGTCAAAAATGGACAGATCTTCCAAACAAAAAATCAACGAAGATATTATGGCATTGAACAATTCCCTAGATGAAATGGACTTCAGTGATTATATATATATATATATATATATATATATATATATATATAGAGAGAGAGAGAGAGAGAGAGAGAGAGAGAGAGAGCCCTTTATCCCAAAGAAGCTAAATACATATTCTTTTCAAATGCACATGGAATATTTTCAAAGATAAACCACATAATAGGACAAAAAACAAATCTCAACAAATTCAAGAAAATTAGAGTCATACCAAGCATTTCCTCTGACTACAAGGGACTGAAACTAGAAACCAACCCCAAGAAACAAAAACCCAAAACACTCAAAATCATGGAAATTGAATAGCATGCTATTAAACAATCAATGGATCAAGAATGAAATTAGGGAAGAAATCAAAAAGTTCCTGGAAACAAACAAAATGACCTCACAATAACCCAGAACTTATGGGACACGGTGAAGGCAGTCCTGAGAGGAAAGCTGATAGTGATACAGACCTACCCAAAAAAGATAGAAATATTTCAAACAAACAACCTAACCCTATGCCTGCAAGAACTCTAGAAGGAACAACAGCAAAGACAACCCAGAGCAAGTAGAAAGAAGGAAATAACCAAGATAAGACCAAAATTAAATACCATCAAGACTAAAGAAACAATTCTAAGGATTAATAAATCCAGGAGCTGGTTCTTTGAAAAGATAAACAAAAGCAACAGCCTTTAAGAAGATTCATCAAGAACAAAAGAGAGAGGACCCAAATAAAGACAATCAGAAATGAAAGAGGAGAGATAACAACTGAAACCACAGAAATACAAAGGACTGTAATAAATTACTATGAAGACCTATATGTCAAGAAATTTTAAAACCTAGGTGAAATTTCTGGAAAAATATAATCTTCCAAAATTCTATGAAACAGAAGCAGAAAGCCTGAAAAGACCAATAACAGCAGATGAAATTGAAGCAGTAATAACAAAAACTCCAAATACACAAAATCCCTGGACCAGATGGTTTCACAGGAGAATTCTACAAAGCATTTAAAGAAGAGCTAACCCTTATATTTTACAGACTATTCCAAAACATCAAAAATGATGGAAGACTCCCAAACTTTTTTTATGAATCCAGCATTATCCTAATCCAATAAACAGATAAAGACACAACAAAGAAAGAAAACTTCAGGCCAATATCACTGATAAACATGGATGCTAAAATTGTCAACAACTTAGTGCCAAACCACATCCAACCATACATTAAAAAGATCATACACCATGATCAAGTGGGATTTATCCCAGGGATGCAAGGATGGTTCAATATTCACAAATCAGTAAATGTAATACATCATGTAAACAAAAGTAAAGACAAAAATCACATGATCATATCAATAGATTTGAAAAATCATTTGATAAGGTAAAGCACCCATTTATGATAAAAACACTCTGCAAAGTGGGAATAGAGGAACCATTCCTCAACATAATAAGGACCATATATGAGACACCTACACCCAACATCATACTCAATGGGCAAAAGCTAAAAGCTTTTCCACTATTGGGAACAAGACGAGGTTGTCCACTTTCACCACTTCTATTCAATATAGCATTGGAAGTTTAGCCACAGTGATGTGACAAGAAAAAGAAATAACAGGCATCAAAATCATAAAGGAGGAAACAAAACTGTCATTGTTTGCAGATGACATGATAGCATACATAGAAAATGCTATAGACTTCACCCAAAAAACTGCTTGACCTAATAAATGAATTTGGCAAAATAGTGGAATACAAAGTCAATATCCAGAAATCAAAGGCATTTTTGTGTACCAACAATCAAACAGCAGAAGCAGAAATCAAGAAAGAATCCCATTTGATATAGCAAAAAGAAAAATAAAATACCTAGTGATAAACCTAACTAAAGAGGTAAAAGACCTGTATGCAGAAAACTACACAACACTGAAGAAAGAAATCAAGGAAGACACAAATGGAAATATATACCATGTTTATGAATTTGAAGAATGAACATCATCAAAATGTCCATACTCTCCAAAGCAACTTACAGATTAAATGCAATACCTATCAAAGTACTAATGGCATATTTCACAGACATAAAACAAACACTTCAAAAAATTTTATGGAATCATAAAGGATTCTGAATAGCTACCGCATTTTGAGAAATATGAGCAAAGTAGGAGGGATCACAGTACCTGATACCAAACTGTAGTACAAGGCCACTGTAATCAAAACAGCCTGGTACTGGCATAAAAGTCACATAGACCAATGGAACAGAACAGAGAGTCCAGAAATAAACCCAACTCTCTACAGTCAATTAATATTTGACAAAGGGGGCAGTAACATAGAATGGAGTAAAAATAGCCTCTTCAGCAAATGGTGTTGGGGGAACTGGCTAGCTACGTGCAAAAAAAATGAAACTGAAGCACTAACTTACACCATACACAAAAGTAAATTCAAGGTGGATAAAAGATTTAAATATAAACTGTGACACCATTAAAGTACTAGAGGACAACACAGGCAGGAAAATCTCAGATATTTCACGCTGCAACATTTTCACTGACACATCTCCTAGAGCAAGGGACATAAAGGAAAGAATAAACAAATGGAATCATAAAAATAAAGAGCTTCTGCACAGCTAAAGAAAACAATATTAAAATAAATAGAGAACCAACTGTGTGGGAAAGCATATTTGCCAAATATACCTCAGACAAGGGTTTAATCTCCAAAGTATACAAAGAATTTACATGATTCCACTCTAAGAAGACAAGCAACCCAATTAAAAAGTAGGCAAAGGACTTAACAGACACTTCTCCAAGGAGGACATACAGAGGATACAAAGACACATGAAAAGATGCTAAGTATTGCTAGCTATCAGAGAGATACATATTAAAACCATAATGAAATACCACTACACACCAGTCAGAATGGCCATCATAAATAAAGCAAGAAACAACAAATGTTGGACAGGTTGTGAAGAAAAGGGAATCCTAGTGCACTGCTGATGGGATTGCAGACTGGTACAACCATTATGAAAAACAGTATGGAATTTTCTCAGAAAAATAAAAATGGATCTGCCTTTTGACCCAGCAATTCCACTGCTAGGATTATATCCTAAGAATTCTGAAATACCAATCCAAAACACCCTGTGCACCACAATGTTCTTAGCAGCCCAATTTATAATAGCCAAATGTTGAAAGCAACCTAGGTGCCCATCAGTAAATGAATGGATCCAAAACTATGGTACATTTACACAATGGAATTCTATGCAGCAGAAAGAAAAAAAGGAGCTCCTACCCTTTGCAACAGCATGGATGGAACCGGAAAGCATTATGCTAAGCAGTATAAGCCAAGTGGTGAAAGACAAATTGCATATGATCTCACCTTTAACAGGAACCTAAACAACAAAGCAAACAAACAAGCAAAATATAACCAAAGACACTGAGATAGAGAACAGGCTGACAGGAACGAGAGGGGAGAGGGGAGGGAATTCAAGGGAAAGGGGGGAGGATTTACAGGAACAAGTGTAAATAATACATGGACAAAAACTATGATTGGTGGGAATTGGACAGAGGTGGGGAGGATTGGATGGGGTGGGCTGGATTGGGAGCAAAAGACAGAAAACTCTACTTGAACAACAATTAAAATAAAATTTAAAGAAATAAATAAATAGATATATGCAATTTTTTCAATTGGCAAAAATTCTAAAATAATAGGTAAACAAATGGATGAGGACGAGCCATGGTTGATGCATCCATACGGAGACAGGGTTATGGACTGCATCTGCTTTGCTTCTACCAATTTCCTCTTTTTTCTTCAGAGTACTCTTTTCAATTATTTCTTTGATTTTTAAATTTTAAGTACTTTTATGCTTTTTTGAATATTTGTATAAAACAGATTTATATACATTTAAAATGATTGTATTTATCTGATATTGTACATTAAGTAGGCAATTTATTTTCATGCTAATTTTAAAATAGGAGTTTTAGAATTCTCATGCTGGTGATATGTTTCAAGATACTAGATCCCATAGGATTACAAATTGCTGACTTAATAAAATTATTGAAAATAAACAGCTCCAAATGGAGACAAAGTTTGCATTTGTAGGACCACACTTCTAATTATTCCTGATGATTTTTAAAAATAAGTGACTTTTCACTATGAACTAAGAAAAATAATGCAGTGTTATCAGAAACATATGCAATTATCTATAAAATTATTCCTCTGAATATGTATGTTTGCTTTGCCCACTTCCTTAGTACTGCCAGCATTATGGAGCCTTTTCATTTATTAAGACTTGATAATACCAACTGAGCTTTGTTTGTCCTCATGCCATTCCAGCACTTCATGAAGATAAAAAATATAGTAGATTGGGGGTAAGTCTAGTAATAATAGTACCCTCAGTTACTTTTGTGTGTATTGTGTTTTCTGGAGTAGAGTACATTCACTATTGGTGTATACATCTTTTATACACCAACTGGTCACATGCTGAAGAGTTATTTGTCTATATATCTACCATCCCTCATTAAAAAGTTCTATAAGAATATTCTGTTTTATACATCTTTGCAGCTAATAAAGTTAATCTACCAAGGTGAAAAGCAGATAATTTAACTCAATTACTGAATTTAATTTTTAATACTTTTATATTATATTAAATCATTTAAACATTATGTTGCCTAGAAGTGAACATGTTACTCCACTTAAGATCGTATGACTGTATGACACTATTGGATAATTTTCTCCCTTCAAAATCTCAAGTTTATAATTTTTCACTGACAGAAAGTTAACATAAACATATAGAATTTTTAGTATATTTTTAATTGGTGATACATTATTCACAGTTAAGCAAAATTCTCAGGCTTTATTTCCATGTTTTTTCATGTCTTTTCATCATATGTTTCTCAATTTTCTAAAAATTAAATTTAATACCACTCATTCATCCCTGTGTATTTTTTCTTGGTATCACTTATAGTAATATATCTATAATAACAATAACTTTCAGTTTCATTTTATTTTATTCCCCTTAAAATATTCCTAAGTTTTAAGTCTTTCATTTGTCTTTCAAAAGTTGTAACCCAAACCTATTATCTACAATAATTTCTATTAGATATTAGTGGTCTTCTTCATTGGCCATATGTAAATTTTTCTCAGCATAGAGTTTGACTTTTTTGATTTGGCTTTGTAAAGTGGTATATATATTAGGTATCCTAAAATAAACATTTGATCTTGGAATACTGGGTTTTTGTTAAATGTCAGATTGGAGTGGAAAATAACATAGTAATTTGTGACTGACTTAGAACATGAGAGGCACAGTTTCTCATTTCTGTGCTTAGGTATTTAGAGAGATTCATTTCTTGTTTATCTTTCAAATGTTTACACAAAGATTTTCTTTGTAAATGCAGCCAGATATTTACTTTCTTTAAGCAATGCATAGCTGATGGACAGAAAAATTACATATTCTTGTTGAATATATGTAAAGCATACCATTTTCAAATCCACAGTTGTAATTCTAGTATCGAATTCAATACATAAATACTTAAATATGTGCCCAAGATATATAGCTATATAATATATATTTTAATCTACTTATTTTTATAAGTACTCTTCAATGATATTTGCTGATTATATTCTCAAGTAGAACTTACATTTTATTTATTTTCCATTACAGAAATATTAATTTTTCTCTATCCATTACCAACTTATGATTTTTTATGAATTTTCTTTACTACCTCACCTTAAAATAAATGCAAGTTTGTTCCACTGTTGTATCCCACAATTCTATAATAATGATACCGTTACTAAAATAGCTGTTCTTCTCATAACTATGGGTCATTCTTAAATTTTCTTTTTTTAGCCAGTAACTATAAACTGATGGGAAAACCATTTAACACAAACTCTAACAGATAAGTAAAAATTCTCTGATTACCACTTAAATTACTCTTAAAATGTACAAGTGTTGCATTAGTATGTGTTTCTTTTCTATTTCTCTGCTCACTATCATTGCATGATTTTATATATCTATATATTAAGAGCCTAAATAAAGCATGTGTTTGTTTACATTTATTTTCATAAGTTTGGAAGACATCAATCTTCTTCAAATAAAATTTCCTTTCTATGTAAAGAAAATGTTAATTAGGTACAACTCAAAGTTAGTCAACTACTTTAGAAATAAAGCTACATTTTTATTTTAATTAAATAAATTGACTGGAATAGTAAGGGGTAAGCCAGAAAACCAAGAAGTCCTTGACTCCATGATTACTCATATAAACTAGTACTTTAAGGAAACACTTGAGTTCATATTTCATTTTTCGTGCATGTACTTCTAGTACCTGAAATGCACTAGTAACCATTCTTATTGCTCATCTATAACTATACTACTATTACTTATCTCTCTGGTGTTTAAGACCCAACTCAGATATCACTTTCTTTAAAAAATCCTTTTACGAATCCTACAGTACCCTGTGTTTTATCTTTTGTAACATTGTCTCAATCTATTATAATAGTTCATTTAGTTTTTTAATTTTTCTTTTCCCATTGTAATATAAATACCTTCAGACCAGAATTATTATTTATTTCTGTACTCTTGTTTTTACTTCTACTTTACCCAAATCCATGTTACTAAGAGTTCTGGAGGTTGGTATATCCAGAGTGAAATGTTCAAGTTCACCTTGTGAATCTTGGTAGTACTTTACCCTGTCATTCTCCCCTTGAATGCCGTTCTTTCTTTGTTTGGATTCTGTGACACTAGACTCTACTGGTATTCTTTCACCTTCCATCTCTTCCTTCATATTTTCATATGCTGGGTCTTCCTCTTTTAATGGATTATAATTATTTCATCCATTGGTTCATTATTCAATGAAACATGCTTCTAGGTCCTAGGGATTTAGAGTTCTAAAACGATTAAAAGAAGAGTTCCTTATGGCACTCTTCTAGTCACTCTCTTTGCATTAACTCTACCCTCCGACATTCTCATTAGTGTCTGTGGTTTTCAATATCATGGACATGTTAAAGACTTTGGAGAAAGATTTAAATTATAAAATTAAAGTGATCTATTCAAATTCCTATTGAATATTTTTGCATGGAAACCTCAAAGTGAAGCTACCTAAAACTAAATTTATATTTCTTTCACAAAATATTCTACCTGTTAGGTATAGAATGAAATAAAGACAATTATTTATTAATAAAATTATTTTTAGGTAAAATGAATTTGAATTACATGGAAAGACTGTCATGATGCAAACAACTTTAGCCCTGGATTCTCTAGCTCAGTGGATTGAGCATGGGCCTGTGGACGAAAGGATTGCGGTTCAATTCCCAGTCAGGGCACATGCTTGTGTTGCAGACCAGTTCCCAAAAGGAGATGCATGAGAGGCAACCATACATTGATATTTCTCTCCCTCTCTCCTCTTTTCCTCTGAAGATAAATAAATAAAGTCTTTAAAAAATGAAAAACACTTTGAACTTGGATTCTGGTGTAACTCTGCAAGCTCTGTCAGTACTTAAGATGCTAATTCTGAAGACTTTTCAGAATTTTATTTGAATTGCCTATAAAACATTTCACATGTTATCTAAGATAACTTTTTTTTTGGTTTCCATGATCCTAAAGACTATGGCATTAATATTGTAATGGTGTTTGGAAGAAGAACTAAAATGATAACAGAATCTGTGGATTTTACTTTCTTATTTTTTCTTTCTCATTTCTGTGCTTTGAACTTTTAATATATCCCACTGACTTTTTTTGACTATTACACTATTACAGCTGTTCCCTATTACCAACTCCACCCCTTTCCCACCTCCACCCAGCCCCTGCACCCTCCTTGGCCTTCACCATGCCATTGTCTGTATCCACAGGCTATGAGTGTATGTTCTTTTGGCTAATCATTTCACCTCCTTTTGTCCAGTGCTCTCCACCCCCCCACCTGCTGAAATGTGTCAACCCGTTATTGTACCCATGCTTTTGATTTTATTTAGTTTATTTTGCTTATTAGATTCCATACCTTTTCTCCATTCTAAACACATAGACTAAAAGAAGGAAAATGACCTGCTGCTAATCGCTGTATTCCTACTTATAGTTGTCATTATTATTAGCAATCTAAGAAGACAGGTCAACTATTCCTCCTAGTCAGCTTAACTTGTCATTTAATAGGAACTATTCTCTTGAACCTACTGTTTTTACATAGTTTTCAAGCACGAGTCCTATTTCTGAAAAAAATTTTCAGAGTGTAATATGTCATGCTTTTTAAAAAACTATCAACTGATATAAAACTTACCAACACATAGACAACTATTTTATCAATAGTCAAAATTCACCACCATTTGAATTTTTTTCCTTAGAAACATTTATGCTAGAAATATATATATATCTTAATATTGGTCTAAAATAAGTTATTGTGGCAGAGACAACCATATGTAGATAACCTAAGAATAAACACTAACCAAGATATACAATATGTATGTGTGTATGTATATACGTATGCATGTATATTAGTAACATCATTAGTTTAGGAAGAAAATGTGGTGAGGAGAAAGAACATCTATAAGCTATGTGAATGGCAGGAAAAATTTGGCTGAAATTGAGGAACATATGTAATGGAATGAGTGACTTAGAATCAGAGGAGCTGATAATTCATGGAGGTGAGCTGGCCGGGACAGAATTGAGTATTCCTGGTTAAGGAAATTGACAGAGTGGACCCTCATCACTGAGAGCTCTCTTTAGGCAGCTTAGACTTTATATTAATTGTGAATGATTTGCAATTCTCATAAGAAAGTGAAAACAAGCATTTCATTACTGTTTATAATTAGTTCTATTATTCCTTCATTTTAAATTTAGTAAATTAAGGAATATTTTTTGGACTATAGAGGACTTGTAAATGAAGTCTGGAAATAATGATCACAAGGCCTATTTCTAAAGACCAAATTTCTGTATAGTAAAGAGGCTCATAAAACCTGTTCTATTATTTTTATGATGACATGCCTTATATTTAAGTCTTCTATCCATCTTGAGTTTACTTTGGTGTATGGTGTAGGTTTATGGTCTAGTTTCATTTTTTGCAGGTATTTGTGCAGATCTCCCAACACCAATTATTGAAGAGGCTTTTTTTAACTCTATTTTATGTTCCTGCCCCCTTTATCAAATATTGGCTGACCGTATATACATGGGTTTATTTCTGAACTCTCTGTTCTCTTCCATTGATCCGTGTCTGTTCTTTTGCCAGTACCAAACTGTTACCTTAGCATTGCAATATAGTTTGATGTCCAATATTGTGATCCCTCCTACTTTGTTCTTCTTTCTTAAAATTGTGGAGGTTATTTGGGTACATTTATGGTTCCACATAAATATTTGAAATATTTGTCCTATATCTGTGAAATATGTCATTGGTATTTTGATAAGCATAGCATTGAATCTATAGATTGCTTTGGGTAGTAAGGTCATTTTAATGATGTTAATTCTCCCAATCCATGAATATGGTATATTCTTCCATTTATTTGTGTCTTCCTTAATTTCTTTATTCAGTGTTCTGAAGTTTTCTGAGTACATGTCTTTTACCTCCTTGGTTAAGTTTATTCCTAAGTGTTTTATTTTTCTTGTTGCTATAGCAAATGATATTTTTCCTTATTTCCTCTTTGTGTTTCTGATATGTCATTGTCAGTGTACAAAAATGCCTTTGATTTCTTACGTTATTAACTTTGTACCTTGATGTTTTTCCAATTTCATTTATTAAGTCAACTAGTTTTTAAGTAAATTCTATAGGATTTTCTGTAAACACTATGATGTCATCTGCAAACAGTGACAGCTTTGCATCCTCCGTTCTAATTTGCATGCCTTTAATTTATTTTTATTGTCTGATTGCTATGGATAGAACTTGCAATACTATGTTGAACAGAAGTGATGAAAGTGGACACCCTTGTGCCTGATCTTATGGGGAAAGCTGTTAGTTTTTGCCCATTGAATATGATGTTGACTGTAGGTCTCTCATACATGGCCTTTATTATATTGAGGTATCCTCCCTCTATTCCCACTTTGCTGAGTGTTTTTATCATAAATGGGTGCCGTACCTTATGAAATGTTTTTTCAATATATATTAATATGATCGTGTTTTATCTTTTGTATTGTTTATGTGGTGTATTATATTGTATTATCTGTGCATCCCTAGGATGAATCCCTTGTAGCACCATAAAAATCCTAGAGGGAAAGATAGGCAGGAAATTCTCAGATGTACCACACAGCAATATTTTCACTGATATATCCCTAGGGCAAGGGGTATAAAGGAAAGAATAAACAAATGGGACTGGGACTGTATCAGATTAAAGAGCTTTGGCACAGTTAGAAAAACAGCAAAATGAAAATGGACCCCACTGTATGGGAAAACATATATGCCAAAGATACCTCAGACAAGGATTTGATCTCCAAATTGTATAAAGAACTCACATGACTCCACACCAGGAAGGCAAGCAATCTGGTTTAAAAAATAGGCAAAGGACCTGAACAGATATATTTCCAAGGAGGACACACAGAGGGCCCATATACACATGAAAAAATGCTCAACATCAGTAGCCATTAGAGAGATGCAAATTATAATCATAATAAGATACCACATCACAGTGGTCACAATGGCCATCATTAACAAATCAACAAGCAACAAGTGCTGGAGAGGTTGTGAAGAAAAGGAACCCTAGTACACTGTTGGTGATAATGCAGACTGATGCAGTCACTATGGAAAAAAGTATAGAATTTCCTCAGAAAAGTAATGATGGGACTGCTTTTTGATACAGTGATCCCGCTGCTGGTACTATACCCAAAATATCCAGAAACACCAATTCAGAAGAACCTATGCACTCCAATGTTCATAGCAGTGTTATTTACAGCAGCCAAGTGCTGGAAACAGCCTAAGTGCTCATCAGCAAATGAGTGGATCAAAAAACTATGGTGGTTTACACAATGGGATACTATAACAGAAAGAAAGAAGGGACTCCTACTTCAGTGACATGAATGGAACTGGAGAGAATTATGCTAAGTGAAAGATAAATATAATATGTTCTCACCTATAAGTGGAACCTAATTAACAAAACAGACAAATGAGTATAGTAGAACCAGAGACTTGGAAATAATAAACCAACTGATGATGACCAGAGGCAAGGGGAGAACGGGATAACAGGGAAAGAAGGGGAAGGGACAAGCAATGGGACACCAAGAATTGGTCATGCAAAAATTAAACATCATATGCAATATTTAGAAGGTTTTCAATAAAATATACTTTGAAATAAAAGAATATTTAAGTGACTTTATATCTTCATTTCTAAAAACATGGCATGCTGTTTTAAAAACAAAACAAATAGTTAAGATGATTATAAATTCAGGAAAAAGCCATAAATACCTCTTGAAAGGAGGAAAGAATGCTGGGTTTGAAATAAAGAAAAAATAAGCAACCAGTATTCTCATCATGGCTATTTTCCCTGCTAGATAAAGGTTCTGAAATGTCATGACGTTTTGTTAATTTTGGGTGTTCTCACCTATTAAATTCTAATAATAAGGACAGCATTAACCACACAATATTTTATTATGGGATTTTAATTATATTAGTATAGTAGATACCCAAGCAATGGAAGACATTAAATAGATTCATCAAGTCAAAATTAACATTGTCATCTTCCTGCAATTTCTAAAGTTGTTCAAAATCAGTTTTCCCACCATAATCTTCTTTCTCTGTGTTTTACAGTCTTTTATTTATTTTGCAGAAATTATCATACATAAGAATGAATGTACCTTAGTAGTTCTGAAGGACTATATGCTGCACTATTCTAGTCATTTGTCCACTTGAAATATTTATTGAACAATTGTGTTTGGGCTTCCTTTTGCTTTTAAACAGAAATGGGGAAACCAAAGTAATTTTTTAATTTCCTCTTAACCAGTTTGTGTATGCTAAATTAATATTTCCAAAATATATTTTCTGCTTTTTAAATAATAGATGGAAACAATACCCTAGAAAAGACTTGCTCGATCTTTCAAGTAGCAGACAATAGAGCTATTAACTGATATTTAACAAAATATATTGCTATTTTTCTTCTTTGTCTCTGAATTTCAGAGTTTCTAATTACAATTTTAAATCTTGAAAGTAATGTAATTTCTCAATTATTAAAACAGACGTCCTCTGTTTTTTGCACAAATTTTAACTAAACTATAGTAAATGAAAGTTTTTCAGACATTTTTAAAGAGCACTCTTTTATTTATTTATTGTTATTTTTCAATTTTTTATTGTTGTTCAAGTACTCTTGTTTCCATTTTTCCTCCACCTTTCCCACCCACCCCAGCCATCACCCCCTCCCATCCCAATCCTACCCTTCTTTGGCTTTGTCCATGTGTCCTTTATATATGGCACTTTCTAAAGACTCCTTAAAAAAATCCTACCTAGATAAAAGTTTTTAATACATAGTACTGTTTTCTCTCTGTCACATAGTTTAACTAAAACCTTCAAGTGACTGGAGGAAAGTAAGATATTTATATATATATATATATATATATATATATATATACACATTATTATCCACATGTGCACATACATGCATATATAATTTAGAGCACATAGTATGAAGGGTGTAAAATGTGTAATATGATATAAGCCTTCATGTATAAAAACCTATTAGCTTAACCTACCATAAGTAGAAACTAATAATTGCAGAGACCCTAAAACGAACCTAGGTTATTTGTTCTTGTAACCAGCCTTCATAAGCTTAAAGCCTTCAGAAAAGATTGTGTCTATCTAAAGATTAATTCCCTTTTTAAGTTGCACTTATATTGCCATGCAAATATTAAGTACTTAACACTACAAATGATTTTTGTGTCCTCTGTAAAGCTTCAATAATATATAGTGGTTTTCTATTTGATCCAGTCACAAAACTGAACTTAAGAAAGTAATTAAAACTATGTGCACTTGAAAAATTTAGGTGCTGGTTGGAGGGCAAGATGGCGACGGAGGACAGAGCAGATTCCAGTTCCTTGTACACAAGGGAGAGAAACCTGTGGGCGGAGGAGAAGCCAGCAAGCCAGCAGTTGCCCAGCATATGTGAAAATAAGGGACCAGAAGTCTCGACCGCCACAGAGGAACCAGACGGTAGGAAACAACAGAGGTAGAGCAGAGTCTCGGGGATGGAGCAAAGAGAGGAAGAGCAGGGAATTCGGGGGATGCACAGTCCGGGGACCAGTGCTCGGCTCATGGTGCCCCTTGACAAGCGCCCAGTGTTCTGGAACAATGACCCGTGCAAACCCCTATTTTGGATTAGACTGGAGGCTGCAGCCTCCCAAAACAAAGGCAGGAGCTGAAGGGATTTTCAGCCTGTGCACAGTTCAGGGGATCAATACACAACCTGCAACGCGCCTTGATGTGCGCACAGTGTTTCGCCATGCCGAGCCCTCAGATCAGCTCCCAGCTTTCAGTTCTTCTCCCTTGGACTATCTGAAAGCCCTGGGCCTGCCGAGGGGTCCTGGGGAAAGAGCTGAGATCCTCAACTCCTTCCCTTTCTGGCCAAGCAAGGTTGGGTGCCAGGAGAAACTTGTTAGCTAGAGTTTACAGAGAGGGTGATGAGGACTCTGTGGTTGCCAGCCCGGGAGATCTGATAGGCACAGTGTGGGGCTCTGACTCCAATAGACACAACTGCCCGGTCTGCTCCACACCCAGCCTGGCAGCAAATGTGAGGGCCCAGCCTGGGCAGAGGGCCTGGAGCTTTCCCACAGAACGGGGGCAGGTCTGTGCTCTGTGCTGGATGCACTGGGAACCAGGCAACTTGGACGCGCCAAAGCACCAGGGCACCCCACAACTCAACCCACAGCGCTAACCACTGGCAAAAGAACATTGTGAGGAAGTCCTAGTCCCCCATTGTAGGGAGCTGGGGAGAGGCAGCAATAGTCTGGCTCCTGAGAGAGGGTTGGAAGAAAAATAAAAATAATAGACCCTCAGCCAATTGCAGCCAGAAAAACTGGTTTGGCCAGTCTGAAAACAACAAGCAAGGTTTCCTTTTTTTTTTTTTCCTCTTTTTTCCTTTTTTTTAAATTTTATTTTACTTTATTTTATTTTTTATTTTTATTCTTTTTAAAAACTTTTCTCTCTTTTTCCTTTCCTTTTCTTTATTTTTTTTGCTTTTTTAAAGTAATCTGTTATTTCTTTTAAATTTTATTACTGTTTTATCTTTCAATACTTTTGTCCTCTTTTTTGGATTTTCTGTTTTATTCCTTCTTACTTTCTTTCCAAAATTATCACTCTTTCCTTCATTCCCCTACCTTCTTTTCTTCTTCCTTTTATTTCTTTCCTTGCCTTTTCTTTCTTTTACCCACAAGAGACACAAACAACTTGAAAATACGAAAAGACCAGAGCTGGACCCATAGAAGAGGCCTCCGAACAGTAGAGTCAGAGAGACAAAGTGCACTTTGCTGTAGGACAAAAGTCACAAGTTACTGCATATTTGAGTAGGTAGAAGCAGAGAACAACAGGATAACCTAAAGAGACTGCACCACTGAATTTCACAGGCATTCCACCACAAAAGTTCACACCATAAACCCAGGGAGTCAAAACAGGTCAATCTAAGAAGCTAAGGCTGACAAGAAGAGTCTCACAAACAATGGGAAGACAAAGAAACAATCCCCAAATGAAAGGACAGGAGGAAGACTCAGAAAGGAGAAGAAATAGAGGCAAGTCAACTATCAGATACTGAATTCAAAGCACTGGTTATCAGGAAGTTCAAAGAGCTCACAATGAGCTACGAGAAACTACAGGGGAGCTACAATGATCTCACGGCAAACTATATCAACATGAAAAAGGAAATGGAAACTATTAACAAGGGCCAAGAGGAAATGAAGAATACAATTTCTGAGTTAAAGAACACAGTAGAAAGTATTAAAAATAGAGTTAATCAGACAGAAGATTGAATTAGTGAGTTGGAAGACAAAGTAGAAAGCATCTCACAGAAAGAAAGGGAAAGGGAAAACAGGCTCAGAAAGAATGAAGAGGGATTAAGAGAAATGCAAGACAATATTAAATGTAATAATATCCATATAATAGGAATACCAGAAGGAGAAGAACAAGAACAAGGGATAGAAAACGTATTCGAAAGAGTAATGAGAGAAAACTTCTCTAATTTGGTGAAAGAAAAAGTCACACAAATCCAGGAATCACAGAGAGTCCCAATCAAGAGGAACCCAAGGAGGCCCACTTCAAGACACATCATCATCGAAATGGCAAAATTCCAAGACAAATAGAGAATCTTAAAGGCAGCAAGGGAGAAAAAAGAAATAACATACAAGGGAGCCCCAATAAGGTTAGCTACTGACCTCTCAATGGAAACACTTCAAGCAAGAAGAGAATGGCAAGAAATATTCCAAGTAATGAGAACCAGAGGCCTGAAACCAAGACAGCTTTACCCAGCAAGGCTCTCAATCAAGATAGATGGCCAAATAAAGAGCTTCCAAGACAAAAGAAATCTAAAAGAATATGCTTCCACCGAACCAGTTCTAGAAGAAATACTAAAAGGACTGCTTTAAGAAAAGGAAGGAAAAGAGAGAGGCAGAAAGGAACACAGGTCTGAAAATGGCAATGAGTAAGTACCTATCAATAATAACCTTAAACATAAATGTACTAAATGCTCCAATCAAAAGACACAGAATAGCTGCATGGATAAGAAAGCATGACCCACACATATGATGCCTACAAGAGACCCACCTCAGGACAAAAGACCATCACAAACTAAAAGTGAAAGGCTGGAAACAAAATTTCCAAGCAAACGGAAAGAAAAAAAAAGCTGGGGTAGCAATTCTCATATCTGACAAAATGGACTTCAAAAAAAGGGCCATAAAGAGAGACCCAGAAGGTCACTTCATAATACTCAAGGGAAGAATCCACTAAGAAGACATCAACATCGCAAATATATATGCACCCAACATAGGAGGACCCAAATATTTAAAGAAAATCTTAGAGGAATTCAAGAAAGATATTGACAGCAACACAATTATAGTAGGGGATTTTAACACCCCACTATCAAAAATGGACAGATCTTCCAAACAAAATATCAACGAAGATATTGCGGCATTAAACAACACCCTCGATGAAATGGACTTAACTGATATATACAGAGCTCTTCATCCCAAAGAAGCTAAATACACATTCTTTTCAAATGCACATGGAACATTTTCAAAGATAGACCACATGATAGGACACAAAACAAGCCTCAACAAATTCAAGAATATTGAAATCATACCAATAATTTTCTCTGACCATAAGGGACTGAAATTGGAAACCAACCCCAAAGGAAAAAACCCAAAGCACCCAAAATCATGGAGACTGAATGGTATGCTATTAAACAACGAATGGGTCAAGAATGAAATTAGGGGAGAAATCAAAAAGTTTCTGGAAACAAATGAAAATGAACTCATAACAACCCAAAACTTATGGGACACAGCGAAGGCAGTCCTGAGAGGGAAGTTTATAGCAATACAGGCCTACCTAAAGAAAACAGAAACATTTCAAACAAACGACCTTACTCTACACCTGCAAGAACTTGAGGAACAACAACAAAAACAGCCTAGAACAAGTAGAAGGAAGGAAATAACCAAGATCAGAGCAGAACTAAATGACATAGAGACTAAAAGCACAATTCTAAGGATCAATGAATCCAGGAGTTCGTTCTTTGAAAAGATAAACAAAATGGACAAGCCTTTAAGTAGGCTCATCAAGAAAAGAAGGAAACAGATACAAATAAAAAGAATCAGAAATTAAAGAGCAGAGATTACATCTGATACCACAGAAATAGAAAGGGTTGTAAGAAATTATTATGAAGAACTGTATGTCAAGAAATTTGAAAACCTAGAGAAAATGGACACATTTCTAACAAAATATAATCTCCAAAACTCAATGAAGAAGAAGCAGAAAACCTGAATAGACCAATAACAGCAAAAGAAATTGAAGCAGTAATCAAAAACTCCCATCACACAAAAGCCCTGGACCAGATGGTTTCACAGGAGAATTCTACAAAGCATTTAAGGAAGAGCTAACCCCTATTCTTCACAGACTATTCCAAAAAATTCAAAAAGATGGAAAACTCCCAAACTCCTTTTATGAAGCCAGCATCATCTTAATTCTAAAACCAGATAGAGATACAACAAAGAAAGAAAACTTCAGGCCAACATCACTGATGAACATAGACACTAAAATCCTCAACAAAATATTGGCATATTGCATCCAACAATATATCAAAAAGATCATACACCATGACCATGTGGGATTCATCCCAGGGATGCAAGGATGGTTCAACATTCACAAATCAGTAAATATAATACATCACATAAACAAAAGCAAAGACAAAAATCAAATGACCATATCAATAGACATGGAAAAAGCTTTTGATAAGTTACAACACCTATTTATGATAAAAACACTCAGCAAAGTGGGAATAGAGGGAGAATTCCTCAATATAATAAAGGTCACATATGAAGACCTACAGCCAACATCATACTCAATGGGCAAAAACTAAAATCTTTTCCATTAAGATCAGGGACAAGACAAGGATGTCCACTTTCATCACTTCTATTCAATATAGTATTGGAAGTTTTAGCCACAGCTATCAGACAAGAAAAGGTAATAAAAGACATCCAAATTGGAAAGGAGGAAACAAAAACTGTCATTGTTTGCAGATGACATGATAGTGTATATGGAAAATCCTATAGACTCTACTCAAAAATTGCTTGAGCTAATAAATGAATTTGGTAAAACAGTGGGTTACAAAGTTAATATCCAGAAATCAAAGGCATTTTTTTAAAGATTTTATTCATTTATCTTTAAAGGGCAAGGGAAGGAGAGAGGGAGAGAAACATCAATGTATGGTTGCATTCATGGGTCCCCTGTTGGGAACTGGCCTGCAGGGAACCAGCCTGCAACCCAGGCATGTGCCTTGACTGGGAATCAAACCACGATTGTCTGATTTGCAGACCCGAGCTCAATCCACTGAGCTACACCAGCCAGGTCAAAGGCATTTTTATATACTAACAATAATTCAGCAAAAGCAGAAAACAAGAAAAAATGCCATTGAATATAGCAAAAACAAAAATAAAATATCTGGGAATAAACCTAACCAAGGAGGTGAAAGACCTGTTTTCAGAAAACTACACAACACTGAAGAAAGAAATCAAGAAAAGCACAAACGAATGGAAACATATACCGTGTTCATGGATTGGAAGAATTAACATCACCATAATGTCCATGTTACCCAAAGCAATTTACAGATTCAATGCAATACCTATTAAAGTGCTAATGGCATATTTCACAGACATAGAACAAACACTTCAAAAATTTATATGGAACCATAAATGAGCCCAAAAAGCAGCTGCTATTTTGAGAAAGAAGAACAAAGTAGGAGGAATCACAATGCCTGATACCAAACTGTATTACAAGGCCACTGTGATCAAAACAGCCTGCTACTGGCATAAAAACAGGCACATAGACCAATGGAACAGAACAGAGAGCCCAGAAATCAACCCAACTCTCTGAAGTCAATTAATGTTTGACAAAATGGGAAGTAACATAGAATGGAGTAAAGATAGCTCTTCAACAAATGGTGTTAGGAGAACTGGACAGCTATGTGCAAAAAAATGAAACTTGAGTACCGACTTACACCATACACCAAAATAAATTCAAGATGGATAAAAGACTTAAATATAAGCTGTGAAACCATTAAAATCCTAGAGGAAAACATTGGCAAGAAAATCTCAGATATTTCACACAGCAACTTTTTTACTGATATGTCCCCTAGAGCAAGGGACATAAAGGAAAGAATAAACAAATGGGATCTCATCAAAATAAAAAGCTTCTGCATGGCTAAAGAAAATAGTATTAAAATAAAAAGACAACCAACTGTATGGGAAAACATATTTGCCAATGATACCTCAGACAAGGGTTTAATCTCCAAAATATACAAAGAACTTACATGACTCCACTCTAAGACAAATAACCCAATTAAAAAATGGGAAAAGGTCATGAACAGACTTCTCCAAGGAGGACATACAGAACATCCAGAGACACATGAAAGGATGCTCAATATCACTGGCCATCAGAGAGATGCAAATTAAAACCACAATGAGATACCACCTTACACCAGTCAGAATGGCTATCATAAATAAAGCAACAAACAACAAATGTTGGAGAGGGTGTGGGGAAAAGGGGTCTTTAGTTCACTGTTGGTGGGATTGCAGACTGGTACAGCCATTATGGAAAACAGTATGGAATTTTCTCAGAAAAATAAAAATCGACCTGCCTTATGACCCAGCAATTCCATTGCTGGGACTATATCCTAAGAATCCTAAGATGCCAATCCAAAAGAACCTATGCACCCCAATATTCATAGCAGCACAATTTACAATAGCAAAAAGCTGGAAGCAACCTTGGTGCCCATCAGTAAATGAATGGATCAAAAAATTGTGGTACATATACACAATGGAATTCTATGCAGCAGAAACAAAAAAGGAGCTCATACCCTTTGCAACAGCTTGGATGGGACTGAAAAGCATTATGCTGAGTGAAATAAGCCAGGCATTGAAATACAAATACCATATGATCTCACCGCTAACAGGAAGCTAAATAACAAAACAAACAAGCAAGCAAAATAAAAACAATGACACTGAAATCAAGAACAGGGGGACAGTGACTGGAGAGGAGAGGGGAGGGAATTTCAGGGGAAAAAAAGGAAGGATTTACAGGAACTAGCACGAAGGACACATGGACAACTTCTAAGGGGGGTGGAAAGGGGAGGGAGGTGGGGGGCATGGGGGGTGGGCTAGGAAGGGAGTAAAAGAAAGAATACTGTAGTTGAAAAATAATTAAAGAAAAAACAAGAAAAAATTAGGTTCTGTGAGGTTAATCAAATCACCTATGTAATATTTTGCAAAGTAAAGAAACTCTGCATAATTAACTAGTCGACATAAAGTTAAAAATGTTTTTTGATGCTTGTATTCTTGTTAAATGTCTTCTATGAAGTATAAAATATGCCAGCAGTTATTATGTAGTACATTAACAGTGTTCTCATACCTGTGTTTTTAGTGCTCAGAAATTCAAGAGAGACTTGAAGATGAAGGGATGGGAGAAGAGAAAGATATAAAACAATATCCCTGAGGCCTGTACCACTTAAGATTTGGATAACAATTATGCCCAATGAAATTTCAAAAAATCATAGCTGCTATTGAGGATATATTCAACTTCCCCACCAGAGAGAGAAAGATAGGAAAGCAAGAAAAAGAAGAAAGAAAGAAAGAAGAAAGAAAGAAAGAAAGAAAGAAAGAAAGAAAGAAAGAAAGAAAGGAAGGAAGGAAGGAAGGAAGGAAGGAAGGAAGGAAGGAAGGAAGGAAGGAAGGAAGGAAGGAAGGGAGGAAGGAAGGGAGAAGAGAAGGAGAGAAGGAGAGAGGGAAGGAAGAAGGGAGGGAGGAAGGAAATAGAGAAAACAGATAAAGAAAGGAGGGGGGAAAGAAGAAAGGGAGAGAGGGAGAGAAAAGGGGAGAGCAAGTTTCTTTCATTTAATAAAATAGAACATTTGAATTTTTAAAAACTTGCAAATGAGAAACTGTGTCTGGAAAATTTTTCACAAAGCAAATAAAAGAACTTCCAATTGGAAAGCTGGGGACTGACCCATCCATGCATTGTGTTTAGCTGATATCTTAGTTAAGCTGAGGAAGTATCAGTGAAGGCTGAAGAAACAAGTGGAGACAGCTCAGAGAAATGCTTAAAATTTTGTACTCTAATGTATATTATGGGTACATGTGTATATGTGTATATAAAAATTCATACATATATACGAATGTTGTAGACCGCTGTGCCTAGTTTTAGGAATGGTATCTCTACCCCTTGTAGCGAAGGGCGAGAGATGACCTTTGGAATGCCAGCTGCAGGAGACAAAGCCTGTCTCTGGTAGCAAATGCTGCCTCAGTTCCTTTCCCTGCCCCCAGAGCTTGGTCAGAAATCAATGACAGGTAAGACCCCTCAGAGCTGGGGGCAACCTAAGCCAGACTCGATCACCTGGGAGGCCTTCATGGAAGGACTCGGGGGAAGGGGCTGCAAAAGAGAGCAATGGACTATCACCCCCCAGCTTTGTCAAAGCCTCAGTCCCCATGTTCTCTGGGAGAAGCGCTTCCTGGCTCCAATCCCTTTAAGCCTGAATACTTGATGGGGAGAAGTGCAGGTCCTTGCCTGGTCAGAGTGTGCCCTGGGGAAAAATCTGGCACCACAAAGACTTGCTGATTAACCTGTGAAATTTGCTCTGCTAAGAGTGCTTTCATTCATGTGATAAGGGTCCAAGAGGAAATGAGTATGTCTCCCAAAGTTTCTGCAACACTCTTCCTGACAGACACTGACTCTGAAGCCCTCAGATTTCTTTGAAATGTTATCTACTGTTTGATCCTTGCCGCCCTGTATTCCTGTGTATTACAACTCAATAAAAGGCTATGGAAGAGGGCACTCGGGGCCTCTTTCTCCCCAGAGAAACTGGCCACAGCCCATTCCTCCATCCCCAGACAGATCTCATCGCTTCTCGGCCGTATTTACTCATTCATGTGTGTCCATGGCACCGAGGGGACCTCGTGAAAGAAGTCACCCCCACATAGGAACAGTTGATATCTATATTGGTAGATATCTATATAATATTTGTATTTATATACACACATACCAGATATTGCAAGTACACATATTTTAATTATCCTCTTACATTCAGTTTTATAACTAGATCAAATCAGAAAAATGTACGTGTGTGTATCAGATAAACATGATATAAGAAAGCAGATGTCTATTTAAATTACAAAAGTGCCAATTATGATTTTTATGTATGGTTCAGCATTACATTATTTTCTCTCCTCAGTGGTGTATTGGTCTGGCTGTGAATCCAGGTCTCTCACAGAATTATTAACCCAGACGAGCACAGTACCATCTGGTAGAGTCTCAGGTAAGAACACAGAAAAATATCCACTGAGTTATGCATCTAATCCTTAAAACATAATATATCAAACAAAATATGACTTTGTTTTCAGTAGTGGAACCTCCTCCAAATAAATGAAGTAGATAACATTTCACTCATTTTTTGTAGAAGAATAAAAATAAATAAAATCTAGGAATAGGTGTTTCTTTCATGTAGTGAAAAATTTGAAAGTAACCACACATTTTTTTTTTAATACAAGGAGGCTCTGAACTAGTTCCACAACCAACAATAGTTAGTACTAAGTAGAAAGTATTACTGAGCCAGGACTATGGTGAATCTGAGAAAGAGTCATCCAGAAACATTTTATGCTTTTTGACATTCATTTTGTAACAGGGTACAGCCAGAGAGACCCCAAATAGGGAAATGTAATGGGGTCCAGGACTCAGGGTGTCCAGGAAATATTGAAAAATATAGAATGTCCTCACCCCTACAAGTCTGCACTGGGGAATGGGACACATGCAGCAAGGCCATTGAGAGTTGTTTTACATAGCAACGGTCTTGCAACTAACCTCTGGCATGGTCATTTAACATATCTATATGTTTTAACTGGTTTCATGAATATGTTAAATAGCTGTTGCCATACTTTGAGCCAAGGAGATGGGAGTGACTTCAACTCAAGATGTAACTGGAAGGCAACTCCCCATGCTTACAGCACTTGTCTGAGAGCTTGGCATTGGAGGGACCGCATGCATTTGGGGGTCCCTTTGCCATGCAGGTAGGAAGCTAGGAAGCAAGATAGAGCAGCAATGTGTTGGGAACCCCCCTGCCTGATTTCAGAAGCTGTAATCCCCCATGGCTAAGGCTGAGTAAAAAGGCCTTGGGATCATAAGCCACTAAGGAGACAAAGCTTATCTTCCTTGTAGGGGTACCACCTCTGCCCCTTTTTTCTTCTCCTTGCTTGGCCCTGGACAAATGACTGGTGAGCCAATGACTGGTTAGCCAATGAGGGGTACGATTCCTCAAAGGAGGGATGACCTAAGATAGGCATGGTTGTGAAGGGGCACTCAGGGAAAGACATGGGGGGCTATAGAAAAAGGGGGTGATGGACCCTTCCCCTTAGGCTTTGATATAGCCTTAGTCCTCATTGTGTCTGCAAGAAGTTTCCTCTTGGCTGCCTTGCTTGCCCTACCTGACTTAAGCCTGAAACAATACCATAGGTGGGTATGACCTTGTATTGGAAAGGGAGGGTTCCCTGGGGCAATCAGGCCTAAGAAAGAATATATAAAATCCTATGAAACCTACTTTACTAATACCCTCAGTTTAAATGATAAGGGTCCAAGCATGAAATGAGTTTATTTCCCAAAAGTTTTATGGCCCTTATCTTTCTGACCCTGACTGAAAATAAGCCCTCATAGTTCTTTGAATGTTGAGGTAGAGCTCTCATACAGTGAGGCAGAACTCTCTTAGTAGTTTGTAAGAATGCAGGAGAGATGCTGCAAGAAGGAGGGGGTAAAAGGACTCTTGCTGGTGGGCCATGAGAAGGTGCCACATGGGTTTGGATTAAGAACTGGAGATCATGGTGGTGACACAGCTGATGGTGATGAGAACTGAGGGAGGCCAGCCAGCCAAGCACCTGGCCCTGGATAGAGCGGGGCCCCCCCCCTCAGCTACAGATTTCTATTCTAGACTGGGCAGAGGGGGAAGGAAGGACTGTGTGCATTTGTGGGAATCCTAAGAGACTTTGGGATCTCAATGAAGACATTACTTTTAAGTCTGTACAAAATTTGACTAAATAATTATTTTCTTTTTTACCAGTCTCTGGCATTGAGAGGCATCATTCCCTGGTGGCCAGCAAGGTGGGACCTAGTACAGGGGGACCCTAGGAGAAGAAGAGAAGGGTCCATTTGGTGATAGTATATTGCCCACCCCCATGGGTCCATTCTGTAACAATTTCACAATAAGACAATTAAAAATAACATTTTTCTACAAAGTATTTTATTGGTTTTGTTAAGTCATCTACATAAACTTCACATGCCTTTTTCTTTTTGTTATCTAAAACATAAATAAGCATTAATTTTTCTTACTTCACATAAAAGAAAGCCTGAATCTATGCAATAATAATGCTTTCTTGTTGTGTTCCATTCCTAAAACTATCTTAGATATTAAGCAGCAATATTATAATTTTCAGTAAAATATATATATATGTTTAAATTTTATATATTTTTACAATAATTTCTCACCTTACATATATTAAATTTACTTCATTCATTGAAGATTTGAGCATAGCTGAGAACTAAGATTAATTAGGTCTGTACTCATTAAAAGTGGCTCATTTTTTTAATTGAAGAAAATATATTTATTGAGCTGACATTGAAGAATATATAGGTTTCTTTTTTTTTTGTCCTCCAGAAAGATTGCATTAATGTACATCTCACAGGCAGTAAATGATTACATCTGCTTTTCCTCACCTTAACAAAAACTAGATATTACAAGTTTTTACAACTGTTACATTGAAAGTTGAAAAAGAATATTTAATTTGTATTTCTTTATTTTCATTTTTTAAATTTTATTTAGTTATTTTTCAAGTACAGTTTTTTTTGTCTATTTCTCCTATCCCAGGCCCCCCGCCCGAGCTCTCCACCTCCCTCCCATTTCCACCTCCCTTAGCTCTCGTCCCTGTGTCCTTCCTATTTGTTCCTCCAAATCCCTCCCCTTTTTCCCCTTTAAATTCCCTTCCCTCTCCCCTCTGGTCTGTATGATCTGTATATTGCATTGTGTGCCCCCACCCAAAGTCAAATCATCTTCCTTCACTATTAATCGACCCTGTCTTAACCTTACTAAACTCCACCCCTTTGCCCTCTAATAACCACCATACAGTTGTCTGTGTCTATGAATTTCAGTATTATACCCCACAGCTGAGTAAAATCATATGGTTCTTAGCTTTTTCTGACTGAGTTATTTCACTTAGCATGACATTCTTAAGATCTATCCATGTTGTCACAAACAGCAGTATATCATCTTTTTTATGGCTGAGTAGTATTCCATTGTTCATACATACCACATTCTCTTTATTCAATCATCTATAGAAGGTACTTTAGTTGTCTCTATGTCTTGGTCACTGTGAATAACGCTGCAATGATGATAGGAGTGCACATATCTTTGTGAACAGATGTCTTCAATTTTTTTGGTAGATATCCAGAAAACAGGTTGCTGGGTCATATGGTAACTCTATTCTTAATATTTTCAGGAAGTTCTATACTAGATTTCATAGTGGCTGTACCAATTTACATTCTCAAGCAGTGAACAAGGGTACCTTTTTCTCCACAACTTCTACAGCACTTGGTAATACTTGTTGATATTAGCCATCCTAACAGGTTTCAGGTGGTATCTTGTAGTCTTGATTTGCATTTCTCTAATAGTTAGTGTAGTTGAGCATCTTTTCATATATCCATTGGCCATTTGTTTGTCTTGGAGGAAGTGTCTGTTCAGTTCTCTGTCCAACTTTAATTGGATAGTTTGCTTCATGTTGAGCTGTATGAGTTCTTTATATATTTTGGATACTAATCTCTTGTTGAAGATGTTACTTGAAAATATCTTCTCGGGGGACTTCCACCAAGATGGAGGCATAGGTGGAGATGCCGTGCTTCCTCACACAACCAAGTTTAGAGACAACTAAATAATAGCAATAGAAAACACAGCCAGAACACAGAAAATTGAACTTTTCGGAAGTCTGATAACAACAAATTCTTCAGCCTGACCGGTAAGAGGGGCGAAACCAGCAGCTGGCAGAGCGGGGTTGCACAGGAGAACTCGGTCAGACGGACTCAGGCGCGTGGAATCCAGGCACAGGGTTGGACCTGGTGGGCAACTCAGCAAGCGATCCCGGGGAAACAGCCAGGGAGCAGGGCTGCGGGTTGACTGTGGTCGCGCATTAACGTGTGGATAGACAAGCCAGGGAGTGGGCGATTGGACAAGAGCCAGCAGCCCCAGCAGCAAGCAGCAGCGGAGGGCACTGCCATTTCCTGCTCTGACCCCGCCTCCACATACATGGTCACAATCCAGCGACCTGGGAGTCCAAGGCTCCGCTTCTCATACTTAACTGGCACAAACAGACCATTAATGGCTCAAGAAGATCTCAAACCCCCAGAGCCTATAAATCTAAGTGATGAAGAAATAGCAAAACTCTCAGATGCACAGTTTAAAACACTGGTGATCAGGATCCTCACAGAACTGGTTGATTATAGCCACAAATTAGAGAAACATATGAAGGCAAAACTAATTGAAATGATGGAATTGCACAGGAAACCAATAGTGATGAAAAGGAAACTGGGACTCAAATCAATGGAGTGGACCAGAAGAAAGCAAATAATGGCCAAACAGAAAAGAATGAAGAAGCAAGAATTCAAAAAAATGAGGAGAGTCTTAGGAACCTCCAGGACATCTTTAAACGCTCCAACATCCGAATTATAGGGAAACCAGAAGGGGGGAAGGAACAGCCACCAGTGGAAAACTTATTTGAACAAATAATAAAGGAGAATTTCCCCCATCTGGCAAAGGAAATAGACTTCCAGGAAATCCAGGAAGCTCAGAGAGTCCCAAAGAACTTGGACCCAAGAAGAAACACACCAAGGCACATTATCATCATATTAGCCAAGATTAAAATGAAGGAGAGAATCCTAGAAGCAGCAAGAGATAAGGGGACAGTCATCTACAAAGGAGTTCCCATCAGAATGTCAGCAGATTTCTCAAAAGAGACCTTACAGGCAAGAAGGGGCTGGAAAGAAGTATTCCAAGTCATGAAATCCAAAGACCTACAACCAAGATTGCTCTATCCAGCAAAACTTTCATTTAGAATGGAAGGACAGATAAAGTGCTTCTCAGATAAGATCAAATTCAAGGAGTTCATCATCACCAAGCCCTTATTATGTGAAATGTTAAAGGGACTTATCTAAGAAAAAGAAGTTAAAAAAACATGAACAGTGAAAGGACAACAAACTCACAGTTATTAACAACTACACCTAAAACAAAAGCAAACTAAAAGGACAGCTAGATCAGGAGTGGAAACATAGAAATGAAGATCTCAAGGAGGGTTAGCAAGAGGGGAGTGGGAGGAGGAGACGGGGAGAGAAGGTACAGAAAATAAGTAGCATAGACAGTAGATAGAAAATAGATGGGGGGGGCAAGAATAGTATGGGAAATATAGAATCTAAAGAACTTGAGACACATGGTCATAAATTAAAGGGGGGATAATAGTGGGGACGGGGGGTAGGGTGGAGGGGAATGAAGGGGGGGAATAGAACAATTGTAACAGCATAATCAATAAAAAATAAATTTTAAAAAAAGAAAATATCTTCTCCAATTAGGTTTCTTGCCATTTTGTTTTGTTGGCAGTTTGGTTCGCTGTGCAGAAGCTTTACAGTTTGATATAGTCTCATTAATTTATTTTTGCCTATACTTTCCTTGCTTTTGGGGTCAAATTCATTAAATGTTCCCTTCAGAGGTCCATCATTTCAGTACCTATGTTTTCTTCTATATAATTTATTGTTTCAGATCTTATATTTAGATCTCTGATCCATTTTTAGTTAATTTGTACATGGGGACAAGCCACGGTCTAGTTTCATGCTTTTGCATATGGATTCCAAATTTTCCTACCACCATTTCTTGAAGAGGCATTTTTTTTCCTCCAGTGTATGTTTTTGACTCTTTTCAAAAAACAAAAACAAAAGAAAAATCACTTTCTTTTTTTTATTTCACTTTGTTTATAATGATACCTTCATTAAGGACTCTCAGGAAATTTTTATTTTTTTATGTTTTATGAAATACATATAGCAACTAAAAATGTATGATGTGACTAGTGCATAAGAAACACAATAAATAAACCTTATGTATGTTGATCTTATAAATACTTCTTTTGTCTATATTTATTTTAAATCCACTAACCTTATTTTTTTTAAAGCCCTTGTAGTTTACAGCATGGTCAACACCACACTACTCTGTTATAGTTTTAAAAAATGTTACAACTTTATTTGGTTGCTGCTTACTCTAATGAATTCCTTTGGAAAAGATATGAGATAGAAATGCCTCAGACAGAAATTCATCTTTTAATAGGTCATGATACAGCAAAACTTCAGTGCATTTAGACATGAATGTTTTAGCTTATTGTCTCCTTTATTTGCCAAACTGAAGTGTTTTTCATAAAACACAAAAGTTTCCCCCCCTAAAATCCATTATAATGCTGAAGTTTTTAAGAATCACAGTCTGAATAAATATTCGACTAGTGCTAGAAACAATGGCCTGTGTACATTTTTCTCCATTCAGACTTTTCTTTAACTCATCCCATTCCTGGAGTACAGTGCTTGCTGTGGTGCCCATCCTTGGGGACCATATATCTTGTCTGTGGATGCCCCCTTGCAAATCTACTTTTCTAATTCTCACATCAGTGTTTCCCTCTGTTTTTCTAATGGAGCTTAGAGCTTATAGACGGTATCTTTGATCTCTTTAAGAAACTTAAACAAGATCTTTCTTTTTATAAATTACTAATAAAATCCCCTCAAAGAATGACAGTTAAAAGATTCAGTAAAAAGTTATATTTGATAAATAAATGTTTTACCCTTCCCACAAATAAATGTTTTAACTTTCTTTGAAAACATATGAAGGCTTTTGACACTTAGAAAACACAAACATGTCAAAACTGAGAATTTACATTTATTATAATTCCTATATAAAAAGCACATTATTTAATAATTGCTGTTTTTGATTGATTTGGCTATAAGCGAATATATTAACAGAACTTATAACTGCATTTTCTGAAGTATGAAGATATTTTAGGAAAGATACATGTTCAGTTTAATAAAATTTTGTAAAATTCCAATTCATTACTAAGTCCTTTCTGAGAAACTCTTCTTGCTGCCATCCTTAATTATATATTTTACCAACTGATAGAACTTGGAATGCTAAATTCTTAAGGGTCCCAGAGTTGAGATCAGCACTGCAGACAGGAATGGCAAAAGACAAAGTTATGGTAACAATTGTTCAAATGTTTAAATCAGAAATTTAAGCAAGCCAGCCTTTTAGAACTAAATTTAATCCCTTAAGGAAATGCAGCTACAAAACACTGAGAGTTCCTCCCCCGACCCCGCTCGTTTTAATGAGCTACAAATGAGTTTCTAGTTTAGAATAAAAATAGTTTGGAATAAGAAATACACATTTTGGTGTTGTAAATTGAGTCATATTTTATAATCCATTCCCCACAATTCAGTCTACTGTGATACTTACTTAGAAATCTATTTATAAATTGAATAATATGTCTATTTGCTGTATTATAACATTTAATCTATTATAAGAATGTAAAACAATTTCTATTCTGGAGCAAATGCTTCCCTCTGACTTAATATTAGCAAGACTTATTAGGGCAAGGAATATTTTCCAGTATCTGGAAAGAAGGCAAATACTTAGAGTTGCAGATTCCAGACCTATATTTCATTGCTATAAATGTGTTTACTGTTATCCAGGCAAATCATAACATGGAATACTTTACACATTTTATACTGCACATTATTATGGGTACCTATTACTATAAAATAATATTTTTATTTTAAGCCCATTGTTATACTTGTATAGTTTCTAGTAAAACATATCTAAAAATAAATTTAAAGGGAGGTTTGGTTTGGTTAAAGGGGCCTATAGCTAAAATGAGTTTTCATTATTGGCTCTCAGTACAGGTTTGGACTTGTTAGGCACAATTTATTTTTGTATTTCTTTGATTTTACTTTGCTTTGGGGTTGGACAGGTTTCTAATTTTTAAATTTATTTGTTTGCTAAGGTAACATTTAATGAATATTAGGCCACTGAAGAAAGAGAAGATATGGTGTTTTAATTCTCTCTTAGAATTCACAGAAAATAGATTAGTCCAAATTAGTAGGTACTCAGTTATTATTTAAAAACAAAAAAAAATTTTCCACTATATAAAGACAAATATGCTTAGAAATTATGGTGTCTTGTGGCATGTCATTACTTTTAGTGTGACCCTTTGGTGTAACCTCTGGCAATCTTATTCAAGTGGATTACTCTAGTGTCGACATATTCTGTAACTCAGAGGTTGGTGACATGAATCATTTCAGTATTAAGTCAGATGGGAAAATGCAGTAATAAAAATGCTGCAAGCGTGTAATTGATAGTATGGCTTATTCACTATGGTAGAAAACTTTAGACATTTTATTCCCGCTATTAAAAATATATAAATGTAGTAAATAAAATAATTATATAGTTCTATGAGTTTCTATAAGTCAAACACCCTTATAACCAGATGAAACAAATAGGAATTTTGGAGAAACCAAAGAATTTATAGGTATGACCCATGGACATGAACTAAGGGTGGGGGGGATGCTGAATGAAGGTGGGTGCAGGGTGAAGGGGATGAACCGGGAGAAAAAATGGGACAACTATAATAGCATAATCAATAAATTACATAAAAAAATAAATTTGCAGGTAATTCCAGAATACTCTCCATGTGTTCCATTCTAATTATAGTCTGTGTTAAAGAGAGGTAGGATATATATATATCCTAATAACATATATATTAGGATATATGTCTATATAGACATATAGATATATAAATTAATACATATACATGACAATATATTTATATGTTAAAAAGCAATATGGTTTCATTTGGCAACTAATTATTCACAGTCAGAACTAGAAGGCTTTTGTTTAACCACTTTATTATTCCATATACTTTTCCATTTTTCTGTATAAGAATTCTGATTTAAAGGAAAGAAGAAATGGTATAATTAGAAAGTTTTATAATTGATCATTTATTTTACATTACACATATAACATCTTAGAATTATAGAATCTATTACAAAGACCACAGCTTTTAGTTTTGATTATTTCCTTTTTTCAAGGAAACATGATCTCCCATATAAAAAATCTTTACATAAAACAGAAAACATGGTACATATCACCAATTTTTAGGATTTCTTTGAATCTCTAGTAAGATTATTATAGTTTGCAACTATAAATGTTGCTTTTTATCTTTTTTATTGCATTGATGGTATTGTAAATTATATTTGGTTTAGTTTATTTTTACTATTTTAATGTTAATATGTGGAAATACAATGGACTTATAAACATTAATGTAGTATTTTATGATTTTGCTGAATTTGCTATTGAGTCCTAGTAGATTTTTTTTACTTTTTTTTAATGTTTATGCTATTACAGTTGTCACAAGTTTTCCCTCTTTGCCACCCTCTACTCAGAACCCCTCTTCTTCCCACCCAGTTGCCCATATTCATGGGTCACGCATACATGTTCTTTGGCTACTTTATTCCCTATGCTGTACTTTACATCCCCATGACTATTCTGTAGCTACCAATTTGTATTTTTTAATCTTTATACTTTTTTTTGCCTGTCCCCACAACACTTTTCCCATCTGGCAAACATCAAACATTTCTCTGTATCTATGATTTTTTTCTCTTCTGCTTGTTCATTTATTTTGCTTTTTTAGGTTCAATTATTGATAGATATATATTTATTACCATTTTATTGTTTGCATTTTTTATCTTCCTATTATTTTTAATGAACTTTTAACATTTTGTATAATAATGGTTTGGTCATGATGAACTTAGCATTTTTTCTCCTGTCTTGGAAGTTTTTTTTTCTGTTCTGAAATTCTAAATGATAGTTTTGCTGGATAGAGGCTGGATAGCTTTTGCTGGATTTGCTTGGTGTTAGGTCCTTGCTTTTCATCACTTTGAATATTTCTTGCCAATCCCTTCTACCCTGCAAAGTTTCTTTTGAAAAATCAGCTGACAGTCTTATGACAATTCCCGTGTGAGTAACTAATTGCATTTCTTTTGTAGCTTTTAAGAGTCTCTCTTTGTCTTTAATCTTTGGCATTTTAATTATGTGCCTTGGTGTAGGCTTCTTTGGGTCCATCTTATCTGGGACTTCCTCTGCTTCCTGGTCTTTATATGTCTATTTCCTTCTCCAAATGAGAGAAAGTTCTGTCATTATATTTTTAAAAATAGGTTTCCATTCTTTTTGCTTTCTTTCTCTCCTTCCATATTACCATAATGCAAATTCTGGTACAATTGAAGTTGTCCCAGAAGCTCCTTAAACTATCTTCATTTCTTTTGGATTCTTTTTTCTCTTTCTGAAGTGGGAGTTTTCTCTATTCTGAATGGGTGCTTTTTCTTCCTTGTATTCTAAATCTCTGATTTGATTAATAGCTCCATTCCCTCTACTGTTGAGTCCTTGAAAATTGTTCTTCATTTAGGTTAATGTATCCTTCATTTTTGACTGGGTTTTTTATGGTTTTCATTATCTTTTTTATGTTGTTTAGGTCCTAAGTTCACTGAGCATCTTTATAACCAGTGTTTTAAACTCTGCCTCTAGAGAACAGTTTGTTTCCATTGTGTTTAGTTCTCCCTCTGGAGTTTTGCTTTGTTCCTTTATTTGGGCCATGTTTCATTGACTGCTTACTTTGGCATATGCCCTGTGTTTGGTTTCATGTATTAGTTAGAGCTATTATGACTCCCTGGCTTGGAAGAGTACCCTAATGCAGTAAGTGTTCCATAGTTTTCAGTTGCACAGCCTCCCTTAATCACCCAAGCTGGGCATTCAAGGTGCAACTACTGTGCAGACTCCATACACACCACTCCTGCAGCTGAGACTGATTGTTGGTAGTCAGTCAATCAGGGGGATTGACCCACGCCAATCAGCTGCAAGAACTGGCAGTGACCACTGACCACCAACCTCTGAACACCATGGAGGATCAGCTGTACAAGGCTCCACTACACAGAAGAAACCTTATTTCAGCAGAGCTCTGGTGCCCACTGAGTTCACCCCTGGAGTGCATTGCTTGTGGAGGTGGTTGAGTGGTGGTGCTCCAACATGACCTATAGCTTATCCACTGGGTGTGCAGTCTTTGGTGCCTCCTGGGAGGTGAATGCCAAGGTCAGCCAGTCCTGTGTTCTGACTTTGGCCACCCAAATAGGCTACAAAGAAATCTGCAGAGGGACCTTATTTGTGCTGTCCTTGGAATTGCCCAAATGAGTCCAAGCTATAAACCAAGGCTAGCTCCTGCTACTGGGCCTGGGGCCACTTAAAAAATAGGCATGGGACATACTGAGGACAGATGCTCTTTGTTTGAAAGAAGTTAGGAAGATCTGAATCATGAGCCATCATGAGCCATTTGTATGGAAAACCCACCAGAAACAGGCTGTGGGCCCAAAAGTTGGGTAGGAAAGAGCCTCAGGGAATCAGCTTATCAGGGCAAACAGTATGAACCAGGTTGATGGAGTCTCAGATAAGACACCCACCTGTCTAGTCCATGGTTCTTTGGGGTAGGAGGAGTACTCAGAAAAGGAACAAGGACCTCTGTTAGCACATTTGTCTAGGAGAAAAATGCCCCCCATCTATCTCCCTGATGCCAGACAACTCAGTTCTTTATATGTCTCTGATGCATTTTAAGTTTCTGCTCCCGTGTTGGAGCTTAGAGGGGTGAGTCTGAGTAAGTTTGTGCACAGGCCCTTTAAGAGGAACTGCCTGAGATTGTAGCAATTTGTCTTCCACAACCACAGTCCCCACTGGTTTTTATAGCCAGAACTTATTTACATTTCTGGCCCTGAGAACCTGGGCTGGTAGGGCCTGGTGTGGAGATAGGACCCCTTGCTCCAGTGATACCCCTCATAATTTTTATCCAGCACACATGGGTGTTGGACCTGCCTGTTTAAAGCATCTGCCCCTCCTAGAAGTGTGGACAAAGTTTCTTCTTTAATTCAGTAGTTGTAGGACTTCTATTCAGCTTGATTTCTGACAGTTCTGGATGATGGTTGTTCTATAGTTTAGTTGTAATTTTGATGTAGTTGTGTGAGGAGGCAGTCCATGTTTACCTATGCTTCCATCTTGAACCTCCTCAATGCCATAGATTTTCTATAGATTATTAATAATTTTTGGCAAGTAGAGCATCATTTTGTTTGTAAGAAATCATATTTTTATTTCTATCTCTTCAGTGTGTATACCTATTATTTCTTTTTCTTTCTTTATTGCACTGGATGGAATCTCCACATAATGTTGAATAGAATTGCTAAGAATAGCCATCCATACTTTGAGGAAAAACATTGAGTCTTAAACCATTAAACATGATATAACCTGGGAATGCTTTATACAAGTACCTTATTAATTTTTTAAAAAGTCCCTCTATTATTTGTTTACTGAGAAATTCTATAACAAATGACTGGTCAATTTTATCAAACACTTTTTTTAGCTTCTACTGGATAATTATGCTTGCCCCCCAACATGTGTTGACACAGTAAAGTACATCTATTTATTTTCAAGCATCTAAAACATTCATTTGTTGGATGATTCTCACTTGATCAAGATACATTTTACTTATATATTACATTTTTATAGTTGCTAAAATTGAAGACTATATCTGTTCCATAAAATATCTCTATAGTTTTCTTGTAATAAAGTGGAGGGAAGTGACTGCAGTCAGCATAGTTCTTCACCTGTGAGTGCCTCCAGGGATATGTTTAGAGAAACTTGGAAAACAGAAGAAGGGAATGGTGACATGATTCATAGTTACACCAATATAAGTAAGATGGGAAAAAACAAAGCTCTTAAGACAAAAATCAGAAATCAGAGAACAGACTCTCATCTGAGAGCTATTACCTTCTCCATATCAGATGGATTAACAAAATACTCATATTGCTATACAGGTTTAATGATAAAGACCTTGTAAAAGAAATTAAGAGCCAAAGAGTGATAGAACTCCTACCCTGAATTATTTATGTTATATTGATTTAATTGCTTGCTTAAACATTTATTTGACATATATATTTATTTATAAATTGTTTAATCTGAAATGCTCTGCTTTAAGAATTTTTTGATCTTAGTAACCTCTTTGTAAGGTATCAGTCTTAACAAAATGGCACCTTTTTCAAAAACCTTTCTTTAGAATTTAGTTTAAATTACTTTCTGTTAAATCATTATCACATCACTCTTTCCAGTGTCTTCATTCAACTTATTTAAGATGTTGCTCAGTTTTCATGTGTTTATTACTGTTTCTTCTTTTCTAGCTTATGAATAAGTGAATGTGTGTAAATGTGTACATTTATCAAATGAATGAGATACATAATTGCAGAATGAATGAATTTTATTCTAAGATAGGTACTCTGTATGCTTCCAAGAGATTTTGTGTTTACTATTGAATAGACTATGAGCCATACTCAGGCTAAAAGATGCTCTATTAAGAGCTATTAAATGCAGGGGATATATTTAAGTGCAGATCACATGATATGAAGCATGAAATAATATAATAATGATAACTGAAATACTGTTACCAGTATGAATTGTTCTATCATATTGTACAAATATCATGCCAACCAACAATTCGAAGATCACTTTTTAGCTGAGATCTTAGGATGTAACTCTTTCTACTGAGATTGAGTAATAAAATTGCATTTTGTGGTTTCAAAATAGAAAAGAGTTGGTAAGTGCTCTTTACCTGAAAGGAATGCTGAGTGATGATAGCACAAGTATAGCACATAAGACAAAGAACTCTTAAGTATTATGGAAAAAGAGAAGCGAATAGTGCCTTGGTGGTTAATAAAGAAAGTCAATCTTTTCACTATTTATTGAATAAGAACAAAAGTCATAAAATAATTTATTTAAAACCATACCTAAAGCTAACTTGTATCATTCACAACATACACAGCAATGACAAATGACATGACTTAATGATTCTTCCAAGTAAAGACACTAAATAAAAAACACATCTTATCCTCGGACCTACTCTGTAGTAAAGTACAATCAGGAGGATCTACTGAACCTTGGAGAAAGGTATTTGCAGAATGTGTAATGTTTTCCTAACTGCATTTGTTAAGGTATGCTATGATCTCCTACCAACAAATATTAGGTAAGGAGAAATTGAAATGTGTAGTCAGAACACCAAACAATGCTATTTACAAATGTATTAATTCATGATTATAATTGGTATTAGTGTGATCAACTATACTTGTGGTAACATATTTTGTGTGGATTTGAATGAGTAGTTATAAAATTTTTATAATATAATAAATTTTGTTTTGGGGATGTTGATTTGTCATTCAAGCATGAGACTTATGGAGCAAATTCTTCACACTCTTGAGGGAGGAAAGTGATCAAACACTAGCTTAGAAATTCACAAATAGAGTCTATCAAAGTGGTTAGTTGATGACCTATAGAATATGATACATAAACTTTTGTCCAATTAAAATATGAAGAGGATGTACTATTAGAACAAGATATAGTTTATTATAATATTCACAGTTATAACTGCTTTTATATGCTGTACCCTTCCACATATGATTATAAAAATCAAGTATTTTATTTGATTAACCTTATCACATTTGCTCTTTATCTCATCTTTAATCTCATTTTTATTATTCTTTATTCAAATTTATTTATTTTAACCTTTGATTTCAATAGTAGTCAATTTGATCTTTCTCTTAATGCCTTGCTAGCATTACTTATATAATCTTTCAAAAATCTTATACTTATTTCAACTATTTACTCTTGCTTTAAAACTTGTACAGCTTGCTTATATTTTTCTTGCTTGTTTGTTTTGTTGATTAGTTTCCACTTATAAGTGAGATCATATGTTATTTGTTGAAATATAACCGAGACAATGAAATTAAGGACAAACTGACAATAATTAGAGGGGTGGTAGGACGGGATAATGGGGGAAAGGGGGAAGGTTTTTCAGGAACAACTATAAAGGACACATGGACAAAACCAATGGGAGGCGGGATCAGGGGTTGGAGGTGGGGATGAATGGGGTGATGGGGCATGGAGGGGGGTAATAGAAACAATTGCACTTGAACAACAATTAAATTAAAAAAACACTTTGATTAAATAAATAAAGGCTCAAATGCAAAATTAAAATTACCAAATGTTGAAAGTGTACCATAATATATTATACATAATTATTATGTATTAATATAATATATAATTATGATAATTGTGATTAACATCACATGATTATATAATACATAATTATATTATATTATTATATGTGTTGTATATTATATGTATTATATAATATTATATGTTATATATAATATATATTAGTCTATGTTAATATCTTGTTTAACTATATTATTCAAAAATGCTGTGAAGTACCTGCAATTAGTATAAACAATCCTATCTACTAATATTTGTTAGTAGTTATTAATTAGTAGGAATATATTTATTTGATTTCTAAATATGTGTTTATTGATTTGTTAGAGTGATTGCTTGAAAATCATACCAAGGAGAACATAGGGAAACCCATCTACACATAAGCAGGATAAATTAATCTTATTATTTGTAGCTATTATTATCATTAGCAACATCAAAATGTGTATTCATTAATTTTTAAAAGATAATTTAAACCAATTCAGTAAAGTGGCTGATTAATGATGTCTTATAGGTGCAGATAAATTTTACATATTTCACTGGGTCACAACATTCAGATGCTGAGGAAAACCAAGAATATTATTTACTTTATGTAATACTTTTGGTAAGGATTATTTATGACTTACTGTGGTATCCATTATTAATAAGTGGATAAACCTCACTTTCTATCTTTAAGAAGGGCGATGGTTTTATTACTAAATTACGTCTTTATGTAACTATGAAAGTCAACTTCTACATAGATTAAGGAGCATCTTTAACTTGGTAGATATAAAAAACAAAATTATAAATTATTTCAAATGAATTTACATAATGACAGCAAGTTTCTCTGTGCTTTATGAAGATTTACAGACAACAGACTCAGCTTTAAAAGATGAGAAAAAATTAATTTGAAGCCAAATTCATTTTCTGTGTTATAAACTATTATGTAAAATCAAGTACTACTAAAGTTTTCAGACATCTTTAGAATAAACGTTACTGCATAAGTGATGTTTTGTACCTAAAAAGAAACCTTTGTATGTGTTAGGAGATTTGAGACACAATTCTAATTATGTTACTAGATAATCTCAAATTACTTCATTCTGAATGGAGCTATTGAGTGAAAATTCCTTACTACTCTGAAAATCTATGCACTTCTGTGATAAAATCTCTCAGTATAATATTTAAGAATTTTTCAATAACGGTCTTAATTTCCCAAAGTGATATGATAAAAAAAATTAAGCACACTTTTTTTGATTGCCGTAGGCTTTTTTTTGGGGGGGGTACTGATAGTTCAATAATTAGAATCTTGCTCAGGCAGTGTAACACACAATAATATCTGACAGACTCATGATCTATCCCTTGGTTACAGTGAGATACACAAAGATAATTTATGACTCTTCTGGCATGTTTATGAACCTTAAATATGGTCTTATGTGATTTTTATATGTCTTAGGGAACATGGGTCAATAAAAGCTGAGTTAGGTACTTAGGAATCTCGATACTTGTATAAAGCCTTTGAAAAAAAGATGTGGCCAAACATCTTTATACATTGCTTGATCAGGTTTTGTTAATTATATTAATAATAAATATTGGCCTTGCAACTTTGTTGACCTAAAACCCAGTAGATAAAAAATGTTTACTCTTAGATACTAGAGAAAACTATCACCTAAATATGGATGGATTCCCTCCTCATCAATGACTACATAGTTAATAATTATTGTAACAGTTAAAGGATACAACATTGTTAAAATTGACACTACTCAAATGATAGCCTAAAGTAGAAGAAAAAAATAGAAACAAGTAGCGTTTGGTGATAACCTATTGTACAGGAGCTATTAACTTGCCTAAGTTCTGCGATTCCCACACAGAATCCTTAGGTTCAGCACTGGGTGTGAGCTTAGCTCTCACATTGCTGTAGTCCCAAGTACCTTTAAAACATGTCTGCTTCCTTCATTTGGTAACATGTTGTATATCTAAAACTTATCTCAGTATCTAAACAACTTCCTATGACATACTACAATTTTGCTAATAAGTTTTAAATCACATAAGTCCATAAAATATTAATCCAACTTATTATAATTATGATTAGACCACTTGCCTCTGAGAATCTTCTGGAAAATTTGTGAAAAAACTCATATGTAATTCAAAAGACTTTTTAGAATACACTTTAATCATGAAACTACCATAAAATTATTCAAAATACATATAAAATGGAGTATAAGTAATTATGTTCTGCTAAAGATCAAATACAAAATTCAATCAGAATACTATGAGCACACTGAGTTTACCTTCGAACAGTCTATTAACTCTTTGTATGGGGTTGATTTGTCTTAAGAAAAGGGGAAAACTCAACAATGCTTTTGTGCCAAAATTAATTCTACCAGTAATACTTTGTATGCTCCACTGACTTTTAATTTATTACCAGTGAAGCTTAGTTGATTGTGTTGATCTTTGGTTTATTGGTAATGTGTAGGATTTACGGTGCCACTACATTTCAGTAGCATATAACTTCATTGAGCTGGTGCTTCACTGCAGAGCACCTCAAGAAAACAATTTGTCTTTGCTTAAATCCATAATACTTTTGAGTGTGCTGGGATGTTTAATGTTCAACTTGTCTCCTTGTAGATTATATTTTATAATTTCAACTCTTAGGAGGTAAAATATGTTTATCTAAGTGGTTGTCATTGCAACTTGACTATACTGACACCATATGGCAGTGAATAGATCCCAAGGTGTTAGCCTGTAGAATGTATGTAAAATTTTTTAATAGTTGACCAGTGTTGTTTTAATTTACAGTGTACATCATAGTAATTAGGCACTGGTATGCCTCACAGAGTGATCATCATAAGTGTAGTACCCATCTGGCCCCATAGTTACTTTCTACCCAAAGCACTATATATCCTTTAACAAAATAAAAACTACACTGCAAGGAATACACCCAAAGATGATTTTAAAAACAACTGTTTAAAGATAAATTCTATGATATGTATACATTTTCTTAATAAAACTTAATTCCTTACATTAATTTATTCCTTGATTTGAAACTTTTACCTTTTACAACAGCACAGATGAACCTGGATCACATTATGCTGAATGAAATAAGTCAGTTAAAGAAAGACAAATATTATATTTTTTCATTCATATGTGAAATCTAATGAACACAGTGGAATAACGAGCAAAACAGAGACAGCTCATAGAGCAGGCTAACAACACTTGCAGGGGGTTAGGAGTGGAGGGATTGAGCCCAAAAAATTAAAAGTACCACAAACAAAGACAACACTGTGGTGATTGTGAGAAGAAGGGAAGTGAGTAGGGATGGAAGCAGGTATAACAGGGATGTATGGTAATGGAAAAATACAGTAAAGATAAACTATAAAAGAAAGAAATATAGTAACATTGTCAAAAACAATTAAATTTTCTCTTTTTTGACTTTTTATTTTTTAATCTCAGCTTGTTTTTTAATTTTCTATTTATTTACTTATTTTTGCCATGATTATGGTAATTTCTCAATAAGTTCAGAGATAATTTGCTTTCCTTTGTTTCAAAAAATACAGGCTCCACATCACTTTTGCTCCATATACTGAGGCCTATCCAAAAAGTATCTAGCCATATAATATGAAAAACAGACACAATTATCAAAGAAGATACAAGATACAAGAAACATTGTACATAGGACCATGATGCCTCAGTCCCCTTCAAAGTTATGGCCCTCTTGAGGAAATCTGGTTTGTTGATAGAGGTTTGAATCAAGTCATTAGCAACTCCGGCACTATATTCCTTCTGCTCTGGTAACAGAAGTCTAGGAATGAATTTTGCAATGTTGCCATGACAGATTCCATGCCAAGATCCTGCATCAATATCTCAGACACAATAGTTTTTGGCATCTCCAGATCAGCTTCTAGTTCTTGCACTGTCAGTTGCTGATCTTTGTTGATTGCAGCCTGACAACGTTCAACATTCTCAGGTGTTCTGCTAGTGGCAGGCCTTCCAGGACATGCATCACTTTCAACAGATTCTCAACCAACTTTGAAGCATTTGTGCCACACTTTTACTTGTGCTGCACTCATTGCACCATCCCCAAAAGCCTTCTGAATCATCCAAATAGTTTCCGTGGAGGAATGTTCAAGCTTAATGTAAAATCTAATGCTCTACTTGTCAGTCATTTTGAGAGCAATGGCTACACAGTACACATGCTTACTCACTGGCGTCTACTACACCTACTGACTAGTGCTGTAAAGTTTTCATTGTTCATGCATGCACATTCCAGTCTACTCTCCTTGGCTGCCAGGTTACATCAGTGTTGTACAAACCATTCTCACTATATTAACAAGGGCTGGAAGTGTTCCGGACAGACCTCATGTATGCACATAAATGTTTTCAAAAAATTTTAGTAGATACCTAGATGAAGTGTTGGTGGGTCATATGGTAAATATATTCTTAATTTTTGAGGAACCTCCATAGTGATTTCCATAGTGGCTGTACCAGTTTACATTCCCCCAGCAGCAGAAGGAGGGTTCCTTTTTCTCCACAATTCCTTCAACACTTTACATCACTTGTCTTATTAATAGTTATTCTAAGAAATGTGAGGTGGTATCTCATTATAGTTTTGACTTGCATTTCTCTAATATCTAGTGAAGTTGAGCATCTTCTTACATATGTGTTGGTTATTTGCGTGTTTGGGGGAGATATATGTGTTCAGGTCCTCTGCCCATTTTTAATTATTTGTTTGAAATTAAGTTGTATGAGTTCTTTATATATTTTGGATATTAACTCCTAGTTTAAGTTGTTGTTTGAAAATATCTTCTCCCATTTTATTGTTGCCTTTTTGTTTTATGGGCAGTTTATTTTTATGTGCAGAAGCTTTTTAGTTTTATATAGTACCATTCATTTATTTTTCCTTTACTTTCCTTGCCTTTGAAGTCAAATTCATAAAATCTTCTCCAGATGAAGGTCCATAAATTTAGTTCCTATGTCTACTTCCCTGTAACTTATTATTATTTCATGACATATATTTAGGTCATGATTTACTTTGCATTAATTTTTGTACAGGGGAACCAACAGTAGTCTAGTTTTACTCTTTTGCATGTGGCTTTTCAGTTTTCCAAGCACCATTTACTGAAGAGGCTCTCTTTTCTCCAGTGTATATTTTCATTTCCCTTACATATATTATTTCTCCTTATGCATGTGAGTTGTTTTCTCAGCTCTCAATTCTGTTCCATTGGTTGGTGTGTTGGATTTTCTGCCACTACTATGCTGCTTTTTTTTTTTCTGGTTGTTTATTTTTTTTGCTTAATTCCTTCATCTTTCTCCTAATCTCCCAACTTCCCTCCACTCTGTCAGTTATCAGCCTGTTCTCTGTATCTATGAGTCTGTTTCTATTTTGTTTCTTTATTTTGTACATTAGATTCCACATATAAGTGAAATCATATGGTATCTGTTTTTATCTCACTGATTTATTTCACTTAACACAATACTATCTAGGTCCACCGATGCTGTTTCAAAAAGTAATATTTCTTTCATTTTACAGTTGAGTAATATTCTACTCATCTACTGATGACCACTTGGGTTGCTTCCATGTCCTGGGTATTATAAATAATGTTGCAGTGAATATAGGGCTGCATATATTCTTTTCATTTCGTGTTTTGGGTTTCTTCACATATATTCCCAGAAATGGAATCACTGGGTCATAAAGCAGTTCCAATTTTTTAGTTTTTTTGAGGAAACTCCATACTGTTTTTAACAGTGGCTTCACCAAGCTGTATTCCCACCAACAGTGCACAAGGATTCCCTTTTCTCTAACATCCTTTCCAACACTTGTTTGTTGATATGTTGATACAGTCATTCTAAGAAGTGTGAGGTGATAGCTTCTTGTGATTTAATTTGTATTTCTCTGATGATTAGAGATGCTGAACATTTTTTCATATGTCTATTGGCCATCTGTACGTCCTCTGTGGAGAGCCTATTCAGGTCCTATGCCCATTTATTATATTGTTTGATATTTGGTGATGTCAAGTTTTTTATTAATTTTGGATATTAACTGCTCATCATATGCATTGTTGGCAAGTATATTCTCCCATTCAGAAGGTTGCGCCCTTTTCTACAAATACCTTCTTAGGTTAATGTAGTATATTTGTTTATTTTTTGTTTTCTTTGTGCAAAGAGACATATGAGAAAAAAGATTATGAGAAATATTTGAGATTTTACTGTTTCTTCTAGGATTTTTATGGTTTTGAGTATAATATTTAGGTCTTCAACACATTTTGAGTTTATTCTTGTGTATATTGTAAAAAGGCAGTCCATTTTTATTTTTTGCATGTATATGTAAAGTTTTTTCCAACAACATTTATTGAGTAGACTTTTTATTTCATTATATGTTTATGCCTAGTTTGTCAAATATTAATAGAACATAAAGGTGTGAGTTTATTTCTAGACTATTCTGTTCCATTGATCTGTATATAAGTTTTTATGCCAGTACCATGCTGTCTTGAATACTATGATCTTGTAGTATAGTTTGATATCAGGCAGTGTGATTCCTCCATCTTTGTTTTTCTTTTTCAATTAGATTGCATTTACTATTCAAGGTCTATTGTGGTTCCACATAGATGCTTGGAATATTTGTTCTAGTTTTGTGATATATGACATTGGTACCTTCATAAGAATTGTATTAATTTATAGATTTTTGAGGGTTAGTATGGATATTCTAATGATGTTAATTCTTTTTACCTGTTAACATGGTATATGCTTCTATATATTTGTATCTTCTTTGTTTCCTTTTTTCAGTGTCATAATTTTCCAAGTACACATTTTTACATCATTTATTAAAATTATACCTCAGTACTTCTTTTTTTGATGCAAATATAAGTGAAATGGTTTTCTTAGTTTCTCTTTCTGATAAATCATTATTGGTGTATAAAAATGCAACTCACTGCTGAATATTTATTTTTTACCCTGCTATTTTACTAAATTCAGTTATCATTTCTACCATTTTTATAGAATGTTTAGGGTTCTCCACATACATTGTCATGTCATCTTAAAAAAATGATAGTTTATTTCTTTCTTTCCAATTTGAATGCCTTTGATTAATTTTTAATGTCTGATTGCTGTGGCTAATACTTCCACTACTAAGTTTAATAAGAGTGCTGAAAGCAAAAATTACTGTCTTGTTCCCTAACTTAAGTGAAACACTTTTGGTTTCACCCATTGTACATAATGTTAGCTGTAGGTTTATCACATATTGTCTTTATCATGTTGAGGTATGCTCTTTTTGTTCCCACTTTGCTAGGAGTCTTTATCACAAATTGTTATTGGATATTATCAAATGCTTTTTCTAAATCTATTGATATAGTCATATTGTTCTTATCCTTTATATTTTTATGTGATGTATCATATTTGTGATTCTCAGATATTGTACCAAAATTGTATTCTAGGAATGAATTCCACTTGATCATGCTGTGCGACCTTTTTAATGTATTACTGGATCCAGTTTACTGACGTTGTGTTGAAAATTTTAGTACTTATGTTCATCAGGAATATTGACCCATAATTTGTTGCAGTGTCTTAATCTGTTTTTGGAATTAGGATTATACTGGCCTTATAAAATGAGCTTGAGTGTCTTCCTGCCTCTTGAACTTTTTGGAATTGTTTGAGGATACATGTTAGTTCTCATTTTGAATGTTTGGTAAATTCACCTGTGAAGCCATTTTGTCCAGGACTCTTGTTTGTTTGGAGTTATTTGGTTATTACTTTAGTTTTATTAGTTAGAATTTATCTATTCAGATTTTCTGATTTAGTTTTGTGATGTTGTGTGTTTCTAGAAATTTACTGATTTCTTCCAGATTCTCCAGATTGTTTTCTTATAATCCTTTGTATTTCTTTGATGCCAGTTGTTACTTCTTCTCTTTCATTATTGATTTTATTTATTTGAATTCCTTCTCTTTTTTTCTTGATGAGTCTGGTCAGTGATTCATCAGTCTTGGTTACCTTTTCAAAGATGCAGGTCTTGGTTTCATTGATTTTTTAAAATTCTTTAACTTGTTTAATTCTGCAGTCATCTTTATTTTTCCCTTTTCTACTCACTTTATGCTTTTTTGTTCTTCCTCTTGTTCCTTTAAGTGTAAAGTTAGATTGATTGTTTATTTGAAATTTTTTTGTTGTTTATTGAGATGGGTCTGGAATGCTGAGAATTTCCCTTTTCAAGCTGATTTTTCTGAGCCCCATAGATTTTGGGGGTTGTTATGCTGTTATTTGCATTTGTTTCAAGGTATCTTTTGATATTTTCTTGGTCTAATTGTTAATCTTTTTTTGTTTTGTTTTGTTTAGTGACATGTTATTTGGCCTCCTCTCATTCCTTAATCATTGGTTTTCTGTCTGGAAGATCTATTCACTGATCATTGGGGTGTTAAATCTATTATTATGACTATATTAATGTTGATCTTTCCTTTTATGTTCACCATGTTTTGCTTCATACATTTGGGTGTGCGCATGTTGGATGTATAAAAATTTGAAAGGTTTATATCTTCTTGTTGGAATAATCCTTTTATCATTATGTATTGTCCATCTTAGTCCCTTACTATGGTCTTTGTTTTAAAGCCTGTTTTTTAAAAATAAGTAATGCTAATTCTTCCAATCCGTGAGCAAGGTATATGTTTCCATTTGTTTGTGTCTTCCTTGATTTCTTTCTTCAGTGCTGTGTAGTTTTCTGCACACAGGTCTTTTACCTCCTCAGTTAGGTTTATTCCCAGATATTTTATTTTTGTTTTTGCTATATTTAATGGGATTTTTTCCCTGATTTATGCTTCTGCTGATTCATTGTTGGTATACAAAAATACTTTTGATTTCTGGATATTGACTTTGTAAACTGCTGTTTTGCCAAATTCATTAATTAGTTTGAGCAGTTTTTTTGGTAGAGTCTATAAGATTTTCCACATACGCTATCATGTCATCTCCAAACAGTGACAGTTAATGTCCATACTACCCTAAGCAATTTACAGATTCAATGCAATACCTGTTAAAGTACCAATGGCATATTTCACAGACATAGAACAAACACTTCAAAAATTTATATGGAACCATGAACAACCCCGAATAGCAGCTGCAATTTTGAGAAAGAAGAACAAAGTGGAGGGATCACAATACCTGTTATCAAACTGTATTTCAAGGCCACTGCAATCAAAACAGCCTGCTACTGGCATAAAAACAGGAACATAGACTAATGGAACAGAACAGAGAGCCCAGAAATAAACCCAACTCTCTACAGTCAATTAATATTCGACAAAGTGGGCAATAACATAAAGTGAAGTAAAGATAGCCTCTTCAGCAAATGGTGTTGGGAGAACTGGACAGCTAAGTGCAAAAAAATGAAACTTGAGCACAGACTTACACCATATACCAAAATAAAGTCAAGGTGGATGAAAGACTTAAATATAAGCCTTGAAACCATTAAAGTCCTAGAGGAAAACATTGGCAGGAAAATCTCAGATATTTCATGCAGCAACATTTTTACTTATATGCCCCCTAGAGCAAGGAACATAAAGGAAAGAATAAACAAATGGGATCTCATCAAAATAAAAAGTTTCTGCGTGGCTGAAGAAAACAGTATTAAAAAGACAATAAACTGTATGGGAAAACATATTTGCCAATGATACCTCAGACAAAGGTTTAATCTCCAAAATATACAAAGAACTTACATGACTCCACTCTAAGAAGACAACCAACCCAATTAAAAAATGGGAAAAGGACTTGAACAGACAGTTCTCCAAGGAGGGCATACAGAAGATGAGAGTCACATGAAGAAATGCTCAATATTGCTAGCTATCAGGGATAGCCACAATATTGGCTATCTCACAAATTAAAACCACAATGAGATACCACTTTACACCGGTCAGGATGGCTATCATAAACAAAGCAACCAACAACAAATGTTGGAGAGGTTGTGGGGAAAAGGGGACCTTAGTTCACTGTTGGTGGAATTGCAGACTGGTACAACCATTATGGAAAACAGTATGGAATTTTCTCAGAAAAATAAAAATCGATCTGCCTTTTGACCCAGCAATTCCACTGCTAGGATTATATACTAAGAATCCTAAAACATCAATTTCAAAGAACCTATGCACCCCAATGTTCATAGCAGCACAATTTAAAATAGCCAAGAGTTGGAAGCAACCTAGGTGCCTGTCAGTAAATGAATGGATCAAAAAACTATGGGATATTTACACAATGGAATTCTATGCAGCAGAGAGAAAGAAGGAACTACTACCCTTTGCAACAACATGGATGGAACTGGAAAGTATTATGCTGAGTGAAATAAGCCAGGTGTTGAAAGACAAATACCATATGATCTCACCTTTAACAGGAAGCTAAACAACAAAACAAACAAGTAAACAAAATAAAAACAAAGACACTGAAATAGAGAACAATGGTACAGCAACCAGAGGGGAGAGAGGAGGGAATTTAAGGGGGAAAAATGGGAGGGATTTAGAGGAACAAGTATAAAGGACACAGGGACAATAACTAAGGGGGATGGAAATGGGAGGGAAGTGGGGAACATGGGGCGGGGTGGGCTGGGATGGGAGAAATAAACAGAAGACTGTACTTGAAAAATAACTAAATAAAAAAAGAAAAAAATGTAATGGTATCCCAGCTTTTTTCCTTTTCATTTGCTCAAAATAACTTTTTTCATGCCTTTAGTTTTAGTTTGTGTGAATCTTTTGTTCTGAGGTGAATCTCTTATAGATAGCACATACATGGATCTTGTTTTCTTATCCAGCTATCTTATGACTTTTTTTTAAATTTTAGAGTGAGTGAGGAAGGGGAATGAGAGAGAGTGAGAAAAGAGAGACATCAACTTGTTTTTCCTCTCATTTATGTATTCACCAGTTGATTCTTGTATGTGCCCTGACAGGGGACCAAACCTATAACCCTGGAGTATCAGGATGATGCTCTAACTTAGCTACCTTCATTTTGATTGGAGCATTTAAGTTGTTTACTTCTAAATTGGTTATTGGTAGGTATGCATATATTGTCATTTTAGTTTTTATATTTATGTTCCATTGTTCTGCCTCCTCTTTCTCCTCCTTCTTCCCCTTCTTCTCCAGGACTTTTAACATTTCTTGTAATACTGGTTTGGTGGTAATGAACTCTATTAGTTTTTTTCTGATCAGGGGAGCTTTTTATTTGTCTCTCAAATTTAAATGATAATCTTGCTGAGTAAAGTAGTCTTGGTTGTAGGACCTTGCTTTTCATTACTTTGAATATTTAATGCCAATCTCTTCTAGTCTAAAAAAATTCTGTTCAGAAATCACCTTAAAATAAAGCCCTGGCTGGTGTAGCTCAGTGGATTGAGCGCTGGTCTGTGAACCAAATGATCACAGTTTGATCCCCAGTCAGGGCACATGCCTGGGTTGCAGGCCAGTTCCCAGCAGGGGACACATGAGAGGAAACCATACACTGATATTTCTCTCCCTCTCTCCTTCCCATCCCCTCTAAAGATAAATAAATAAACTCTTTAAAACAAACAAAAAAAAGAAATCAACTTATAATATTTTGGTAACTCCCTGTAAATAACTAATCATTCTTTTACTGCTTTTAAAATTCTCTCTTTGCCTTTAACTTTTGCTTTTTTAATTATGATGTGTCTTAGTGTAGGCATATTTGGGTTCATCTAATTTGGAACTCTCTGTACATCTTGGACTTATGTATCTTTTTTTCTTCACCAGCTTAGAGAATTTTCAGTCATTATTTTTTTTAGATATGTTCTTGATTTCTTGCTCTGTCTCTTCCTTTTATGGTATCTCTATAATGCAGATGCTATTACACTTCATGTTGTCTCAAAGACCCTTTAACCTAGTCTTCTTTTTTGTTGTTGGGTTTCTTTTCTAATTTATTTTAAGCATTTTTAAAATTTAATTATTGTTCAAGTACAGTTTTCTGTCTTTTACTCCCATCCCAGCCCACCCACCCAGTGCTCCCCACCTCCCTCCCATTTCCACCCCACTTAGTTTTTGTCCATGTGTCCTTCATACTTGTTCCTGTGAATCCTTCCCATTTTCCCCTGAAATTCTCTCCCCTCTCCACTCTGGTCCCTTTCAGCATGTTCTGTATTTCAGTGTGTTTGGTTATATTTTGCTTCCTTGTTTGTTTTGTTGTTTAGGTTCCTGTTAAAGGTGAGATCATATGATGTTTGTCTTTCACCGCCTGGCTTATTTCACTCAGCATAATGCTTTCCAGTTCCATTCATGCTGTTGCAAAGGGTAGGAGCTCCTTCTTTCCTTCTGCTGCTGGAATTCCATTGTGTAAATATCCCATAGTTTTTGGATCCATTCATTTACTGATGGGCACCTAGGTTGCTTCCAACACTTGGCTATTTTAAATTGTGCTGCTATTAACATTGGGGTGCATAGGTTCTTTTGGATTGGTGTTTCAGGGTTCTTGGGATATACACCTAACAGTGGACTTGCTGGGTCAAAATGCATACTCATTTTTAGCTTTCTGAGAAAATTTCATACTGTTTTCCAAAATGGTTGTACCACTCTGCAATTCTACCAACAGTGAACTAGGGTCCCTTTCCCCCACAACTTCTTCAACCTTTGTTGTTTGTTGCTTTGCTTATGATGGTCATTCTGACCAGTGTAAAGTGGTATCTCATTGTGGTTTTAATTTGCATCTCTCTGATAGCTAGCGATATTGAGCATCTTTTCATGTGTCTCTGGATCCTCTGTATGTCCTCCTTGGACAAGTGTCTGTTCAAGTCCTTTGCCCATTTTTTAATTGGGTTGGTTGTCTTCTTAGAGTGGAGTCATGTAAGTTGTTTGTATATTTAGGAGAATAAGCCTTTGTCTGAGGTATCTTTGGCAAATATGTTTTCCCATACAGTTGGACCGCTTTATGTTAATACTGCTTTCTTTAGCCATGCAGAAGCTTTTTATTTTGATGAGATACCATTTGTTTATTCTTTCTTTTATGTCCTCTGCTCTAGGGGACATATCAGTGAAAATATTGCTGCATGGAATATCTGAGATTTTTCTTCTCTAAGAGTTTTATGGTATTGTGACTTATATTTAACTCTTTTATCCATGTTGAAATTATTTTTGTGTATGGTGTAAGTTGGTGCTCAAGTTTCATTTTTTTGCATATGGCTGTCCAGATCTCCTACCACCATTTGTTGAAGAGGCTATTTTTACTCCATTTTATGTTACTGCCCCCTTTGTTGAATACTAATTGGCTGTAGAGAGTTGGGTTTATTTCTGGGCTCTCTGTTCTGTTCCATTGGTCTATGTGCCTGTTTTTATGCCAGTAGCAGGCTGTTTTGATTACAGTGGCCTTGTAATACAGTTTGATATCAGGTATTGTGATCCCTCCTACTTTGTTCTTTGTCAAAATTGCAGCTGCTATTCAGGGTCATTTATGATTCCATATAAATCTTTGAAGTGTTTGTTCTATGTCTGTGAAATATGCCATTGGTACTTTAATAGGTATTGCATTGAATTATTTTTTCAGATATGTTCTTGATGTTTTGCTCTGTCTCTTCCTATTATGGTATCTCTACAATGCAGATGTTATTACATTTCATGTTGTCTCAAAGTCCCCGTAACCCATTCTTATTCTTTTTTAATTTTTTTCCATTCTGATTGGATATTTTCTACTACCTTATCTTTCAAATTGTTGGTTTGACACTTTGCTTACTCCAATGAACTGTTTATTTTTTCCAGTGTATTTTTTATTTCAGATATAATATTTATCATTTCTTACTGGTTCTTTTTTATGATTTCTATGTCTTTTTCCATGTTGTTGAAGTTCTCACTAAGTTCTCTGAGCACATTTATAACCATTTTTTAAACTTTCTATCTGGTATATTGCTTGCCTCTATTTCATTTATCTTTTTCTCTTGAGATTGCTCCTCTTCTTTTATTTGGGACATATTTCTTTGTCTCCTCTCTTTGGCAGCCCTTTTGTGTTTCTTCCTATGTGTTAGGTAGATCTTCTCTGTCTCCCAGTTTTGGTTGGGTAGCCTTATATATTAGGTGTCCTATGGAACCCAGGGACACAGTCTCCTTGATGGCCTAATCTGGGTGCTCCAAGAATGCCCCTTTTGTGGCTTATAAGGCCCTCTTGTTATAACTGAGTCTTGATTGCCATTGGATTGTTCATGCATGGGTTGGATGAGTGTGAGGATTGACCTCAACCATAGTGTATGAACTGCTGTGTAGGTGTTGACTCAAAGAAGCTGAATTTGCCTCAGCAGGGTCTGGTGCCTGCTGCAATCTCCCTCTCGGTATGTTGTTTGTGAAGGTAACTGTACTATTCTCTGATGTTGACTGAAGCTGGGTACTGGCTGTGTTAGCCCTGGGTCCTCTTGGAAAAGGTTTTGGTGCAGGTCAATGTCAGACAATGGGAGTGACTTGTCCTGGGCATCTTTTTTGGAGTTACAAAATGATCCACCATTTATGGCTTCTGCTGAGCCTGGGTGTGTGTTGGAAGGACCAAGTTTTGCACCTACATCAGCTTCCCACAATACAGAGCCTAGGGGTAGGTCAGCAATATACCCATGTCATCTAAGGTCTGCCTCTGGCTGCATCTGCCATCTGGTTGCCTGTTAGGCTCAATTACTTTAAATGCCTCTGGTTGTACTTGACTTGCATGAGTTATGTCTTAGTACATCACCAAGTATGGGTGAGAGGTACTCACCAGAGTGATACATTTTTGAACTCAGCACCAGTGCTGGGTCTGTGGCCAATCAGCAAATGTCCCAGGGTATATTAGGTCTAGATCACCTGCTGGGTACCTACAGACCTTTATGGTGGAGCAGTGTCTGAAGGAGTCATCAGGGTCAGGCCAGCATTTATTAAACCCAAATAGACCAAGATTAAGATGTGTGCATTGAAGGCTCTGTACTTGTTGGGCATGCAAGGAAAAACTGTCCTCCGTTGTAGAGCCATACAATTCACTTTATCAAAGATTCTCTTAGGACCCTGATCTCAGCAGAATGGGGCTGCCGAAAGTCAGGAGGCTGTGGCTAGTGGATATCCATGAGGGGGAGGTGGCAGTCAAGCTTGGGGCAAAGTTGGGGGAAGGTATCGCTATGTCACAAATCAGTCACTGAGACCTCCTGAGTCTGCCCAGACCTCTACAAAGTTTTGCACATAAAAACTCACATCATCTGTGAAGATGCTAAAGTGGAAAAAATGGTAAAAGATTACTTCTAACAGTGTTTTACCCTGGAGTGGAATACAGAGGAAATACTGGGATTATGAAGAAAAGTTGTTTAACTGGTTCTCTCTTACCCACCCCTTTCTGGCCTTTGCTGACATGTAATTGAACCTTGAGCACTGCTTCCCTACATTCACTGGGGTTGCTGGCTTCTGACATGATCTACTTTGTCATACTGTTCATACAGCCCTTCTGTGTCCTGCTCTTCTAGGGCTCAGAAAAATCAGTTCTCTTGACTTAGTCTGTGCTACATGCACATTCATCTCAGAGGAGGCATAGAAACTTGTGACTGCTTTGCCTCTTCAAGGCAGGAAGTTCTCTTGTTAGGTTTGGCACATCTTTTCAAAACATGTTCATTTGCTCTGATGCCATGCTGTATGAAGATATTCTTCAAGAAGATTTCAATCTCCTCAGGTTATATTCACAAAATTGCTGTTTTTTTCCATTTCTTTAAACACTTCAAATATAGTCTTCTCTCTGATGACATCAATCTATTAGGTCATATGAATTAACCAGTACCTTAAACAATAACCCAGAGAACAACAAATTGCCTATTTTAAGACCAAAGGGATATTTATGAAATATTTGTTTCATTTTCGGGTATATGTTTTTTTATATTAGATTGAAATATTAGATAAATTCTAACTATTGGTTTTATCCAAAATATTTTAGAAAAACAAGTTATATAGATTGCTTCCCACTTTAGAGCTTGAACAAATAATAGGCATATTGTTGGTTTCACCAAAGAATAGTCACATGGCATCATTCTCATCATTCTTCTTCTATATTACTCTATGTTTCTTTAACATAGAGTTGGTCACCATGACAAGGTCTTCTTCAGTCATCCTGCATTCTTCCTTACTTATTCAATGACTGATGATGAAAATATTATAATTTAAATTATCCAGGATTCTTAGTATATCTACTATATCTATATTTATATCTACATTTATATCTATCTATAGAATCAACAAACAACTGAATACCAAATAAATGTGTTTTTAAAGAATTTTCTCAGAGCACAGAAAATAAATTTTGGCTCTCTAGCTCATTGTCTTGGATTTTATTTCAGCCACTCAGTTCATTTTTTTCTAAACTATATCTACTCAATAGAAAAAAATCTAGAGAAAAAATACAGATAAAAGTTATCATTTTAAATGTGGTAATAACGATTCTTCTTCATATTTATCTAATAATACCAATCTAGTTTAGCTTTTCATTACCTCTGTTTTGAATTGATCAAAAATCTCATCATTCTACAGCTTCCAGACTCAGTCCTAGTTATTATCTCCTCTCCATTAAGACTATGGCCAAAGGATCTTTAGAATATGAAAACCTGACCTTGTCACTTGTTTTAATTATATTATTTATTTGTAAGTAACAAACCATCCCAAAATATAGTGGCTTAAGCAACAACCATTTTTATAATATTTCATGATTTTATTTGTCTATAATTTTGACAGGAATGAGATTAATGTCTTTTTTATATCTAACATTAGTGGAGCTCACTCTGAGCTATTCAGTGGCAGCTGTTTTGGGGTGGAGGATCCAAGGTAACTGCATTAACACATTTGGTGCCTGGGTGGTGACAGTTAAGTAACTAGGCTTATCTTAGATCATCAACCAGAGCATCTATCAGGGGTCTCTTCTGTACAGTAAGACTTCCAACAGGGAGGCTCAGGGCTCCCAGAGAGAATGTTTCAAGGATTTGAAGTGGATTCTGGCAGTCTCTTAATGTATGGGCTAAGAAACCAACATCATTTCTGCCATACTCTTTTCCCCAATGTTGTTCAGCCTAGATTCTAAAGGAGTGAAATTAGTAGACTCCACTCCTTAAGTGGGGTAAATGACAAAAAATTTAAACCATGTTTAACCTACCACATTACTACTCTGCTCAAAATATCTTGTCTATATACCTATTTTAAGCATTTAAATAATTTTATATGACTACCTTGTCTCATCAGTTTTTATTAAAATTTATATTTTAGGAAACTTGAAGTTTACTAATTTATATAGCAAACACATAAGCAGGCACTATTCTAAACACTTTATATATATTGACTCATGTATCTTCATAGTAACTATATGATGTAATATCTACTTAAAAATGAAGAAACAGGCATAGAGAGTTAAAATAACTTTTCCTATGTTATCACTTAGTAAGTTGTGAAGTTGTATGTGAACCTAGAAAATGTATTCCCCAAATCCTTGCTTTTAACCTGTAACATTGGATGCTAGTTGTTTATTATCTCTGAATATAAATATTTTTTTCTATTGGCTTATCCATGTGGAGAAAATGGAACTGCTTTTTCATCACCAGCTCAGTTAAAATCTCCTCTGTGAAATTTTTCAGTACTTTGCACATATGTTTACTATAGTAAGGATTATATATTTTGCTTATGCACTTGTCTTGTTTGCACACTAGAAGACAGGTACATGTGTCCTCTAATTTTATAATACAAGTCTCAGCACAGTGCTAGGAACATAACTGATGCTCTAATTACTTTACAAAAAAAATGAGTGACTAGAGGTATTTCAATGAAGTAGGAATTCTTTCTATTTGGTACCTCGCAGATTTACACTGAAGCAGGAAGAACTTTTATGCCTTTATGCTCATATTATAATATATATATACATATACATATACACATATTTATACATATATATTCTAGAATATATATATTTTAGTATATATATATGCCCTTAGTTTTTATAATTGTGGCAAAATACATATAACATGAAATTTACCATTTTAACTATTTTGTTTTCTACTTATTTTTTAACTATTTGCACTATTACAGATGTCCCCATCCCCCACTTTACCCCGTACACTAGACTCCACATGCCCTGGTCTTCATCACATTTTTGCCAGGGTCCATGAACTACACACATATGCATACACATTTTTTAGCTAATCTTTTCCAGTTTCCCCCCAACCATCCCAAGATCTGTCAGTGTTTTCCATGAATCTATGCCTCTGGTCCTATTCTGTTTGTCAGTTTATTTTTTCATTAGAGCATATTTTAAGAATACCTACAAAGAAATGGACAAATATTCTCATTTAGACTGAATTGTAATATATGCTTTTTATAGATTTTCTAGAAATTTCCCACGGCAGTAATACTTAAAGGGTTAAAATTGAAGAGGGTGTTTTATTTTAGGAGCTCTTACTTTGTGTAAAGAGATCATAAATGTACATTTCTAGCTGAGGTTTCACAGTGAGACATTGCCTCTATAAAAATTCAATGGCATTGGAGAACACTAAAAATATTATTATAGTTAGTGAAGCTATCTGGAGAATGAACAAAGTAAAAAATCCATATTTAATTAAAACTAAAGTTTCAGGGCACATTATGTGTAAGAAAGAAATGATATACATGTATGTTATTCATTTAATGCTTAATGAGAACATCTGGTCATATTTCTATATTTTAAATTTACACTGCTAAATAGAAAAAGACCTTTTTTTCCCCACCAGCTACAATAGAAAGTCAAAGCTTAAATGATATAATGAGTAGATCTATGTTATTCAGTTGTGGCACCTCTAAACCTTAACACAAAATTATACTGCAGAGGATGAAAGGTGCTCAAGGAAGACAGTAACCAGTATTTATCTGATAACCAAGTACCTGTGCTTAAAGAACAATGAATGTCTGATGCACACTAATGCTAACCAGATAATTTCTTTTAGTTAGTAAGCCTTTATAAAGAAATAGAGAATTTAAAAGAGTTAGTGAGAAAACAAAGCAGAGAGAATACTTATATAGAATTATAATTTCAAAGTAGTGATTTTCAATGACTTGAACTTGGCTAATTGGGCATCTGTGCAACAATATAAGCATGTCTGCTCAGAATGAACTCAATAGAAATATTTAAGGATTTGCAAATCATACTTTAGAAACAGCATACCACAATATTAGTGTTGAGTTATAGTTAAAATAAAAATGGAAAAATATTTATAGTAAAAAAGTTTGTGAAGTGTTATGAAATAGAAATATTTTAAATTATTTGCTTAAACAGTTCAGTAGAATAGAAAGAATAAAATTTTATATAAATTAATGGTGGTGATTTTTACATTGGGAAGGAGATGGTATGTCACACAGAGAACAGGTGAATCAAAGTGCTTCTGTCAAATTAAAAAGCTTCTGCATGGCTAAAGAAAACAAGATTAAAATGAAAAGAGAACTAACCATATGGTAAAACAATTGCCAATGATATCTCAGACAAGGGTTTGATCTCCAAAATACATAAAGAGCTCACACAATGCCAGGAAGACAAAAAAACAATTAAAAATGAGCAAAAGACTTGAACAGACACTTCTCCAAGGATGACATACAGAGGATCAAGAGGCAATGAAAAAATGCTCAGCACCACCAGCCTTCAGAGAAATGCAAATTAAAACCACAGTGAGTTACCACCTCACACTGATCAGAATGGCCATCATAAGCAAATCAACAAACAACAAGTGTTGGATAGGATGCAGAGAAAAGGGAACCCTAGTGCACTGTTGGTGGGAATGCAGACTGGTGCAGCCACTGTGGAAAACAGTATGGAATTTCCTCAAAAAACTAAAAATAGAACTGCCGTTTGACCCAGAAATTCTGCTGCTGGGTTTATACCCAAAGCGCCCTGAAATACCAATCCAAAAGAACCTATGCACCTCAGTGTTCATAGCAGCACAATTTACAATAGCCAAGTGCTGGAAGCAACGTAAATGCCCATCAGCAAATGAGTGGATCAAAAACCTATGATACATTTACACAATGGAATTTTATGCAGCAGAGATAAAGAAGGATCTCCTACCCTTTGCAAAAGCATGGGTAGAACTGGAGAGCATTATTCTAAGTGAAATAAGCCAGGCAGTGAGGGACAAATATCATATGATCTCACCTTTAACTGGAGAACAAAAAATAAAAGAAAAATGCAAGCAAGATATAACCAGAGACATTGAAATTAAGAACAGTGTAACATTAGCCAGAGGGGAGGGGGAGGGGATAGAGGGGAGAAGGGTTTTCAGGAACTACTACAAAGGACACATGGACAAAACCAAGGGGGAGGGTGGGAGTGAGGGAGGGAGGTGGGTTTGGCTGGAGTGATGGGGACAAAATGCAGACAACTGTAATTGAACAATAAAGTAATTTTTAAAAAGTGCTTCTGTAAATACTTCTAAATTCAGAATAATTGTTCAAGAGAATCTAACCAGAAATGTTACCTTATATTTTGTATATTTAGTAGGTCAATGAGTAAATTGTATAAGCTACTTAAAATAATGAAATAATGATATTAATAACCAAGGATTAGAATAATCAAAGGAAATACATTAATTATATTATTTATTCTTTTAACAGCAACTCTTTAAATTTTATATTCAAAGGTTACACAGGATAATTTTATAAATACAAAAATTGTCTGGTTAATTAGTGCTCTTGTTGTGTTAAACAACTGCAACATATAATTACTTTTTATTTTTTGTAAACCAAAAGTCATTTGGACCATTTATTGTTTTGTTTTTCACTTCTTAATTCAGTATAGTTTAGGAAATATTTCTATGAAAGAAGGGCTTTATAAAATACCTCTCCAATTTATTTTAGGTGTCCTATGCTTTGCCAATTGATGATTTTGAACAAAGATAAATATTTCCTGCATTTTGGAAAGCACATACAATTTTAACATTTAAAGCTATTATTTTGATTTCTTTAATCAAAATATATTGGTTAGATATTATTCAATCTAAATAAAATTCATGGAAAAAATTTCCCTCCATATCTTTTTTTTTTAATTAAATAAATTTATTTATTTTTTTTGAATTGTTTATGCTGTTACAGTTGTTCTATTCCCCCTTCATTCCCCTCCACCCTGCCCCCCAACCCCCCCATTACCCCCCCCTTTAGCTTATGTCCATGTGTCTCAAGTCCTTTAGGTTCTATATTTCCCATACTATTCTTGCCCCCCATCTATTTTCTATCTACTGTCTATGCTACTTGTTTTCTGTACCTTCTCTCCCTGTCTTCTCCTCCCACTCCCCTGTTGCTAACCCTCCTTGAGATCTTCATTTCTATGTTTCCACTCCTGATCTAGCTGTCCTTTTAGTTTGCTTTCGTTTTAGGTGTGGTTGTTGATAACTGTGAGCTTGTTGTCCTTTCACTGTTCATGTTTTTTTAACTTCTTTTTCTTAGATAAGTCCCTTTAACATTTCATATAATAAGGGCTTGGTGATGATGAACTCCTTGAATTTGATCTTATCTGAGAAGCACCTTATCTGTCCTTCTGTTCTAAATGAAAGTTTTGCTGGGTAGAGCAATCTTGGTTGTAGGTCTTTAGTTTTCATGACTTGGAATATTTCTTTCCAGCCCCTTCTTGCCTGTAAGGTCTCTTTTGAGAAATCTGCTGACAGCCTGATGGGGACTCCTTTGTAGGTGATTGTCCCCTTATCTCTTGCTGCTTCCAGGATTCTCTCCTTCGTTTTAATTTTGGCTAATGTAATTATGATATGCCTTGGTGTGTTCCTTCTTGAGTCCAACTTTTTTGGTACTCTCTGGGCTTCTTGGATTTCTTGGAAGTCTGTTTCCTTTGCCAGATTGGGGAAATTTTCTTTTATTATTTGTTCAAATAGTTTTTCCACTGGTGGTTGTGTCTTTCCCCCTTCTGGTACCCCTATAATTCGGATATTGGAGCGTTTATAGATGTCCTGGAAGTTCCTAAGCTTCTCCTCATTTTTCTGAATTCTTATTTCTTCATTCCTTTCTGATTGATCATTTTTTTTCTTCCTTCTGGTTCACTCCATTGAGTTGAGTCCCAGTTTTTTTTCATCTCTATGGGTTTCCTGTGGAATTCCATTCATTTCCCTTAATTTAGCCTTCATATGTTTCTCTAATTTGTGGCTATAGTCCACCAGATCTGTGAGGAAGCTGACGACCAGTGTTTTAAACTGTGCGTCTGAGAGATTTGCTATTTCTTCGTCACTTAGATTTATCTCCGGGACTTTGAGGTCCCCCTGCGACATTTTTGGTCTGTTCTGGCCCTTTAAGTGGGAGAAGCGGGGCCTTGGAGTCCCAGGTCGCTGGGTTGTGACGCTGTATGTGGGGGCGTGGTCAGAGCGGGGAAAATGGCGCCGCCGCCGGTCCCCCACCCCCTCACTCCCTCACCCGCGCGTAACCGGGCACCCACAGTCAACTCGCTGCCACCGCCTCCCCACTGACTCCTCCGTAGTCGCTCACCTGGTGGGCTGCTCACTAGGTCCAATCCTGGGTTTGGAACCCGTGCGACTGGATTCCCGCGACTGGATTCCGCGCCCGCACCCGGGTAGATCGAGTTCTCCTTTGTAACTCCTCACCCGCCACCGGTTTCGCCCCTTACTGGTCGGGCCGAAGAATTTGTTGTTTGCGGACTTCCGAAAAGTTCAGTTTTCTGTGTTCTGGTTGTGTTTTCTGATGCTAATATTTAGTTGTCCTTAAACTTGGTTGTGAGAGGAGGCAGGCACATCCACCTTAATCCTCCATCTTGGCGGAAGTCCCTCCATATCTTAAAAATAATCAAAGCATTCAATTTAAATATCATCTTATTTTTTTCTTTAACAGGCACAAAATAAAATGGATAGGAAAAGTCTCTAAGTGCCATGCCCACAGATATATATATTTTATTTAATTAACATTGTGTCTTCCAAACCTATTTAGAGTGGTAGGTGCTCGATACATGTTTAATGAATATTTAAGTGAATAAACAACACAAGGAAGTGATTTCTAACTAAATCTTATGAAACTACATTAAACAGTGTAATCTACAGGGAAGTCTAGGAATTTAAAATAAGCTCCCAAAATATCAGCCCTTTGCCAAGAGTTGCTGGCTATCCCCATTATCTGAAGGTGAAATTAACCTTTGTGAATTTATGAAAAGGATGATGCTCAGCTTCTATGGATTTAAGAAATGCATATAATTCAGAAGACTGGTTACTATGTAAGATTGATCATTGGTGATTTTATTGAATAACAAGGACTTTTTTGAAAAATTATATGAACTTCATGAGTCAAGTGTTTAATTGTAAAGTCTAGTCTATGGCTTCTGCTGACATAATTTCTATATTACTTCTAGGGGATGGAGTTTTTTAATTCAGGGTCTTGGACATTTTCATAGGCAATGAATGAATAAACATACACAATAATGGTTCCACTTGTCTAAGCCCGTATCAAAAGACACGTTCTTCTTCTACATATGTAAAAGTTTCATTGTTATATTTGAGCCTGGATTTTTTTATTTCTTTAACATTACATACTTCTTAGTGTATATATTTTATGCTACTCTCAAAGTTTAAATTTTAATTTTATATGTAATTTCATATACATCAATATATCCATATCTATACATATATATTTATATATTATATGTTTGCATATTTTATATAAATATATATAGAGAGAATATATATTATGCACACTGGCAGGGTTTTTATTCATATACCTGAAATTTATATAATTTGCCATAAAGCTATGTAGCCACAACCTGAAGGAAGAAATTCAGTATCTGAGGAGAAAGAAAAAAAGAGCTAATGGAACAGAGGAAGCATATAAAAAGAAAATAGCCTTGGAGCTCTCTGGTGATTTTTACAGAGTCAACCTAGTCAATTATTCTGTAGTCAAGCACCTTCCTTTATTTATTCTAAAAAAATTAAAATATCTTTTTCCCATCTTAACATTTCCTACTTTCAGGAAACCCCTATGTATTCAAAAACAAAGAACATATGTAACTACATTTTTGGCCAAGGTTCAAGATACACTACTTGTTGCTTCTTACTCCCCAACTTTATCAAAGGCAATGAATGAAAGTTTTTTTAAAACTCCAGGAGCTGAATATTTGCTAAAAGGAATTTTCAATAAAAATCTTTTTATTTCTCATGCATGTTTAATTAAATAAAAATCAGATATTAACTTCTAGTAGTTAATAGTAGTTTTCAAGTCTCTAATGACGGGCTTTCTCTCCTTAAATAGCTCCAAAGCTCTATGGAAAATGGAAACACACTTCCCATCATTTGCTCCACAGTGGATTCTGAGCCATGAAAACTCAGTACTGAGGCATGGAACACAGCCTCACCACACAAAGCTATCTGTTAGCTAAGCAAAGCATGTAGCTCTATTTATTTTTTATTGTTTTTATTTTTTAAAAAATTTTTAAAGATTTTATTTATTGATCCTTAGAGGGGAAGGGAAGGAGAGAGGGAGAGAAATATCAGTGTAGGGTTGCCTCTTGTGCATCCCCTGCTGGGAAGTGGCCCACAATCCAGGAATGTGCCCTGAGGGGGAATCAAACTGCGATCCTCTGGTTCTCAGGCCAGTGCTCAATCCACTGAGCCATACCAGCCAGGGAAGCATGTAGCTCTATTAATATAACAATAATGTTTACCTTTTATATGTATCCTTCAGAAAGTCAATAGTGAATATTAAACATATTTATGACTACTATACCTATAACTTTAAGAACTAGAATCAGTATAACCAATTTATTGTTACTGAATATTTTTCCTGAATATAGTTTTAGTCTTTGCCAATTATTTTGATGTTTTTTAAAATTCTTATTTAGTTATTTTTTCAAGTACAGTTTTCTGTTTATGAAAATGTTGACATATAAATTTAAAAAATAACATTACATTAATTAAAGGAACCAGAAAATTCTAGTGATACTTTTTTTAAAGAAAAACGCATAAAAATTATCTTGACAATTATTTAATGAACTTGAATACTATAGACAATCAATATGATGAACATATATAACTCTTGGAAAAATTTTAAGTGTTATTAGCAATAGTGACACCAGCAGTTAGATGTTCTTTATTCCCTGTTGTTTTATCAGTTTGTCATTTGAAAATATCAGGTGTTTTTTTTTTCACTAAGCACTTGCCTACCCTTGTGGTTTGCTGCACAGAATGACTCAAGGCCCAGTTTACATTTGGGCAACCAGTTTTTGGAACTATCAGAGAGCCAAAGACAAAAGTTTCATGTTAAGAAATGTCTGAGGTTCTAGAAGTAGAGAAATTAGGAAAGTAATAATCTTCACGTTTGCTGTGCAACTTGAACAGTAAACTTTCTTCCATTGGCAACTAGTTAGATCTACCCCAGAGGCTGGGAAATGGTACTGTCATGAATACCACATGGATGTGAACGCTAATACCATTGTCCCTGATGTTTCTGCCACCAGTGTGGCCATACCAACCACACTACAGAGATGGATCTGACTGGGAAATCTTCATTCATTTTTTCGGACCCTAATCACAAATTAGCTAGGAAAGTAACTTACTGGCATTTTCAGCAAGTATATTGGGAAATAGGTTCTTTCTGATAAGGTGAGGGATCTCCTAAATATAGGATGATGATTCAGATGCTCAGCAGGCAGAAATAATAACTATCTCACACCTTTCAACCCCCAATGGTGGTGACCATCACTTTTCCCATACACCTTGATTGCAATCTAGTGAGAGTGCATCGGAGTTAAAAGGCAGCATTATCGAATTTCAGTTGACTGACTTTAAGGTAAGTAGATGATAAATTTCTATTAATAGGACTTTGACAATCTATCAGAATGAATGAAGCATGGAGCAGTACAAAAATGAGCAAGGAGTCAGGGCTGGAATTTTAGGTAAAGGATAACTAATATCATAATTCTGTTGCTAAACACTTGTTAACAACTATTTCTTTTATGATCAGATTTGCCTGGTCTTACAAATTCCCTTGGAGACTTGTTACAAATACAGGTTTTTAAGATCAACCTAGATCAAATGAATTTGACCCTTGGGCTGGCACCTGGAAATTCTTCACCTAAACATTTTTAGTGCCTAAACAACTCTCTTAGTCTTTAAGATACAGTAAAGAAATACCTGGCTGGTGTAGCTCAGTGGATTGAGTGCAGGCCTGTGAACCAGACAATCACGGTTTGATTCCCAGTCAAGGCACATGCCAGGGTTGCAGGCCGGTTCCCTGCAGGCCAGTTCCCAGCAGGGGATGCACGAAAGGCAACCATACATTGATGTTTCTCTCCCTCTCTCCTTCCCTTCCCCTCTAAAGATAAATAAATAAAATCTTTAAAAAATAATAATAATAACTTGCTATGTCAGAGTTATAGCTTGCAAATTCCCTCCTGACATAACAGCTTTCAAAATCCCTCAATCATAGCAAATGGTGTGTGGTATTTATCCATTTAATCAGACTTCTTTTTCTGATGGATCTATTTATATCATTTATTTTAAAGTGTCTTTTCTCTATTGATCCAAATCCTAGAGCAGATCTATTTTAAAAGTCACAATAATAATTAAAAAACACAGTTAACACTTTAAGAGTCTCATGCTTTGCCGACTGAGCTAGTCGGGCATGGCTTGGTTACTGTTTTAGGTAATATATACAGTCCATATATTGTGTGCATATGTGTGTATGCATATATATAATACAATTCATTTTGTATGAAAAACATATGTACACATTGTATTTTGGGTTAAAATTATCTACTTGACTTTCTATAACTATTGACTTTGTATCTACAATTAGGAGAAAATGTATATTTTGAAAATGGTTATATAATTTGGGGGGGTTAAGGGACATGTGTGTTATGTGTGGAGTCTAATGTAGGTTCTATTTTGTGCATGTGAGTGTGTGTGTGTGGTATGCTGCACATACTTGTGTGGATCTGTGCTGTTAGTGTAGGTGGGGGTCTGTATGTATGTCCTGTCTAGGCAGTGGTAAGGATCTGTGTTTTACCTCCATATTTTTACTGAAGATTTTGGATGGTCTTTACTCACAGCACTTCAGAAGGAGTATCATGTTTCATCCAGAGTCTTTTTGATATTAATAGATCCTGCAGATTCTTACAAAATGTATATCTATATCTGGTACAAGTAAGTCTTTCTTATTCTTTTATCTTTATTCTTCAGTACCTGGATTTTTTTAGAAAGTTTAATCAAGGGAAATAATCTAAAGATATTGAAATAAATCAAATAGCCTTACAAAACCAAATGCCTGAAAAAGTCCTCAAATGTTTATTTTTAATCTTTTCCCAGTGTTTCAAGAAAGAAATGTCTCAAAATGTTTTGTCTGCTGCTATTCTTTATCTATTGTTTTATTTGCATTGCAACATTTCTGTAGTTGATTCTGGCTCTGATACTTCCATTTTTTGACAGGTAGCTATTTTCTCCTTTTATAAGTATTTTTGTGACCTATAATCTCCACAATCACCAACAGATTAAACATTTACATGAACCTCAAAATGTTCTGGTATTTGACTAGCTGTCCTTATTTCTCTCCAATGAAAAAAGAAATTTCATAAAAGAAGAGAAACACATGCTTTTTTTGTCTGCTAGGTTTAAACGCTCCATGGTAGGCACAAAGTATATATTCAATTAATAATTTCTGATTCCAACTATAAGACTTGGATCATGAAAAGTTTGATATGTGTGAGGTTCATTTTTGACCTGGAGCAATGGAAATATGGGTAAATATCAAAAAAGATGTGGGAAGAGGTACTGCCTACTTCTTATTCAAAATATATCCCTGTCTTAGGAAAAACATCACCTAAGGTATACGTCCTACCCTAGAAGGGAAGGTCTGGGTGAAAATTATTGATAAATAAAATGGTGAGGAAGTGATTGATGATGGAAAGGGAGCCAATAAATGTATAACATGAAAAGGAGAAAAGCTAACAGTAGTTTGAACCTTGTGACATGATGTGGAATATTTTTAGATCCCAGTAGTATGAGGTGAGGCTTTTGTCCTAATCAAATCTCCCTTTGTATGAAGACAAATGTCTAATATGGATCCTAATGAATAAACAAGCATGCCAAGTATAATCTGTGTGTGTTTTATTAATGTATGCCATTTTATATAGATAAATAATATGATTAATCTAATTTTATTCCTTATCAATTTTATTTTTTCTGGCCAAATATATTTCTCATAATAATCAACATGTACTTGAATCAACCAGAACGTTAAACCTACCAGATATACACTTTTTGGTTTACCTCCTCCCTTAAAAGACAATGATTTCTCTATTATTTTAATGAAGAAAAATTAAATTATAATGTCTTTCTTTCTGTATATCATCCATGTAACATTTTAAAGTTGATTATTCAAGTCTTTTTCTCATCTTATGAATAAATTCATCCAGATTAATCTAACATTGTCAAATTTTCAACACATTTTATTCTTTCTCTTAAAAATCATTCTTTGCAGTTATTATAAATCAAGGCAAAGAAGGTTCATAGCCTCTTAACCTGGAGTTATCTGTGTGATGTATCTCAATGACATTAATATTACCTTCTGCATGAATACTAAGGATAATTTCAATGTACGTAAGTTTTTTTTCTCTTGGTTCTCATTTTACCAGTTTCATCTATTATAGAGAAACTCTTTTGGAAGGAAATATGTAGTAACTCTTGCCTCCTGCATACTTGCAAAGGACTTGGTTCATTATGAAGTTACAGGCCACTGTGTGACTATTAGCCTAGGTGATGACCTATTGTGAAACATGCCCACACATCCATTGAATGCCATTTGTATCATATTTCCTATTATACATAGAATACACTCTTGTGAATAAAAGAAAACTCTGCAAATAGAAATTGATGTCAGTGTAGGTATGGTAGGTGCAAGAGGCTTATGTGTTTACAAAAATAGTCCTAGATCCTCGTATACTATTCTCTACTTAGCCTTTTAATTTGAATATTGTAGCAGATATGTATTTTTTAAGTATTTTACCTGCTTAGGATACCTTACCCCTGAATTCTGGTAAAAGAATCCCTCCTTTACTCTGGGACACAGGCCCTCAAGTGTGTAAAAACCCAGATTTGCCACAACAAAGGAGGAACCATGATCCTTTGAATGCTTATTCACAAGGACACAATGATCACTGAGGGACCTATGGGAAGTTCATTGGTGTATAAATCTCAAGTATATGTGTGGATATCTCCTTCCTAACTATCACTTTTCTGGGACTTCACATCACCTTAATGTTTCCTTTCATAAGATCAAGATATGGAGATGGATACTTTTTCCTGAAGCTGACTTTAAAAAAGCCTTGAAAAACCAAGAAAGTTATTCAAGTCCTTAGTTTGAGTTATGCCTGAATCCAGTCATCTCCTAGAACTTTACATCAATTACACAGCATACAGTAATTGAAAAAATCACATTTTGCATATGCAAGCTTTAATACCTATAAAGGGTATAGTATGGCAGAAGAAGGAGAGAACAATAGTCAAGAAATGTCCATCAAACTCCTTTGTCAGCTTCACAGGATGCTCTTTGTTATTGGATGATGTGCCACTGGGTTCACTGAGACACATTTCAGTTCCAGGCAAGCACACACCCTGGCACAGATTTACTGAGGAGTCTATTGTATCCAACTGACCATGTAGTTAAAGCCATCTATGTAAGCAGATAAACCAGGAAGAGCCATTAATCTGCACCTCCATAAACAATGTAGGCAAACTATTGGAAAGTGCCTCTACAGGAATTTTACATTTTAAATGGCATGTCTGTGGTCCAAAATTCATGTTTAAAATACACTCAATAAGCATTCAATGACATCCGTATACTTGTTGCATAAACAAACATTGGTTAAGATACTCTAAGAATGATTTGGACAAAATTGGCACAGGTCTGGGTGTCTTATAAAAACCACATTTGCCTTTAGCAAAGAGACATTCTAAGGAGAATGATTTAATAACTCATAATGGTCATTTTGAAGACTCTTTCAGGAGAAAGATACAAGATGACAAGTTTCCTGGAGAGATACTGTTAGCTGGGATTTTAAACATTTTTTAAATGATAGTTTATGCTCAATAATATTTTGTATTAGTTTCTTGTGTACATCATCATGGTTAAACAATCATATAGTTCACAAAGTGTTTCCCCTGATATTTCCAGTATCCAACAGGCACAAAACATACTTACTACAATATCATTGACTAAATTTCCAATTCTGTGCTTTACATCCCCATGACTATTGTGTAACTACCAGTCTGTACATCTCAGTCCTTTTATCTTTTTTCACCCAGTTCCCCAACCACCCCCTCTGGCAACCATCAATCTTTTCTCTGGATCTATGGGTCTGCTTTTTGTTTGTTTGTTTGTTTATATTGTTATTTAGTTTACATATAAGTCAAATCATATTATATTTATATTTCTGTGCTGATTTGTTTCACTTAGTGTAAAATGCCCTGTAGATACATCCATGCTGTCATGAATGGTAAGAGTTCTTTTTTTATAGCCAAGTAATATTCAATTGCAATGGGTGCTTGGGTTGCTTCCTTAGCCTGGCTATTGTAAATAATGATGCAGTGAACATAGCAGTGCATATATACTTTAGAATTAGTGCTTTGAATTTCCTCATCTGTATACTCAGAAGTTGAATTAATGGGTCACAAGGCATAGTGTTTTTAAATAATGGATAAACAGAAGCTAAAGATGAAAAACGGAGCAGAGAATGTGCACTGTCCCATGAGGAACTAATAAGTATGTTCCTCTGGACAGGAGCTAAGGTAGATCAAGGACAGTAGTGTAGGGTCTTGTGAAAACACAAGCAGTACATTTATGGGATACTTGTGGTCCTCCTCATGAAGTCTACGGGAATTTCTAGTGGAAAGTATAATTTGCACAGGTGCTTCCTAACTGCCAAACACACACAGAAAAACACAAAACGGATCTATAAAATAATGTAGTAAGTTGAGATTAGAGAGCTATTTAAGTAGAACTTTATTGATGGGGGAAAGATGGGCTTTACTTAAAGAGAAAACACAATGCAAACACTGGCAGTACACTTTTTGAAATATGGAACAAAGCCTACAGATATAATACCAAGAGATGTGGAATCTACAGTAAAGCGAAGTTTGGTCTTCATCTATACTGCCATCGACAACAGCATTAGTCTATAAGCAGGGACTGACTTTGTTAAGAATGTTGAGAAATTACTACTGATTTATTTCATAATTATTTTAGTCTAATATAACTATTGTCGATAAACACTTTTTGGTGTAATACTGGTATAAGTTGTAAGATAAATTTGCTTGCTTTTAACAAAACCCTGTGAAAATACTGGTATCTAGGGTTGCACAAAGAGATAAACTACAATTAACCTTGCTAAGATCACCTTTTCTTCTCTGTGGTAGCAAATGTGAGTTATTAAATTGATTGTGCCACCTTAGGGAGTTTCCCAAGGTATTAGGAGAATTATTTTACAACGAAACAGGGAAAAGAGATACTAGGCAGGCCCAAAATAAAAATAGGTATCCACTAAAATATATAACTAAGCAGGCCTTGTGAAGAATGAAATATAGAGGACTAGAACCTAAGGGTGAAAATATACATATACAAATGTGCGCATATGTGTGTTAATGAGCCTAAAGCTAACAATAAAGAGGCCAAATGAGATCACAAGGAAAAGAATATAACTAAAGGAATAAAAGGGGCTAGGATATAGAATTTTAGAACTATTTATAGTGGAACTCAAGCAGTTTTATATATCTCAGAAATATCCAGACTCCTGTTTTCTTGTTAGATTATGTATATACTTAAGTCTCATGAATAATGTTTAACCGAATACAAAGCCAAAGCGAACTAATAAAATTTTATTAACATAACTTTTTTAAAAAGATTTTATTTATTTATCTTTAGAGGGGAAGGGAAGGAGAGAAGGAGAGAAATATCAATGTATGGTTGCCTCTCCTGTGTTCCCTGCTAGTAACTGGCCTGCAACTCAGGCATATGCCCTGACCGGGAATCACACCTCGATCCTCTGGTTCGCAGGCCCACATTCAATCCACTGAGCTACACCAGTCAGGGCCTAACTTAAAATTTTTAACTTCCTAACTCAGTTCTATAGCCAAGATTTAATGGTTAATACCTAAGGTATGTTTTGAGAAGATATTTTATTACTATTTTCTTCTAAGAACACAATTGTCCAACATACAACCCATGTTGCCAAGTAAGGTAAATAAATTCTAGCTCTAGTAAAGCATGCCATGATGATACAGAAGTTAATGATTTACTTCTTAAATTAACAAATTTAAAATGAAACATCAATGAGAACATAACAGATTGTAAAATGCTACATACATGATTCTGGGTGTTTCTTTTTCTTTTGAAATTTTCAAAAGAGAATTATGAACTAAATAGATACATAGGCAAGGGCATTACAGAAAAATATAGTTTTGTACATTATCTTTAATAGTGATATAACTGGAAAAATTAAATGTATACAGATATTTAAGCATATATTAGTATAGTAATAAAGATCCAGCAACTATATTTTTAATATAATATATGGAGTTTTTTCTAGGTTTTATAAATACTTTCATAAAGATTATTGACTGTTACAATAAAATTAAAATAAACCAAACTAGAAATGAATGGGTAAAGCTATATTCATAGAAAACTTTTACAATATGTGGAAAAGAGCACTAAAAACCTCTTAAGCAAGGCAGTGTGCCCTATTATATTTTAATTTCCATGACAAAAAAACAATAATTCAACACTTTGTGGTGTTATCCAAGAAATCTTGCCTCTAGTAATAAAATATAATTTATCAGGACTTTAGTCTATAAACAGAAAATGGCTCTTAAAAACAAATAATTTCTCTGTTAATTCATGTTTCTCTAAATGTTAGGCAATGTTGAATTTTGAAAGCATTTAATGCAACATCTGCATTCATTTAGTGATTAAAAAGCTATAAAACATTTAGTTTAGTATTATTTTTATTTTCAAAAACATAAAGGGACCTGATGAAATAATAGCGAAATATGCAGAAAGCTTTACTCTAGAATCCCAATGGGTCTAATAAGATAATTAAAAGTTTTCAACCTTTAACAGTGACCTGGCTACTGAACCAAACTATATATGTACCTTACATCACAATTTAAATCTTCAAGTTCACTGAGATAAATAATATGGTGATAATTTTTCTGTTCTTTCCTTTTTAAATAAAGAAGGATGAATAATTGAACTAAAAACATACCCTTTCCTAAATTTTTAAAAAATTACTTATAAAATTCTGTGTTTTAACCAACCATGAATGTGTCAGTATTTTCCAAAGTTGTAACTCTATCTATATTGCAGAATATTATGTTAAAGTCATCATTTACATTCATATTTATAATTTTCAAGTTATTAGATTCCTTTCACTAATGGTTGATACCTTCATTAATTTTTATATCATCAAATTAAGTGGCAGGCTCTTCTGAAATAATGGATCCCCTTTGTTCAATACTGAGTCCCTACAGTGTACCATGGCCTGTACCAGGATAAAAAATAAATTGAGATATGTCATCAAGAATCCTTTAGAGAAAAACATTTATAAACATAAATCATATTACAGTGAGCCATGATGGACTATGTAGTGTGACCAATTCTCATTACCTTAGACATGGGCATGGAAGAAGGGTTCATAAGCCATAGTGGAGTTGGTCTTGAATGGTGGATGGGATTTGGCACAGAGAAGTACAAAGTATCAAAGTATTAACGCAAGCCAATGTTAGAATAAATTTATTTTATTTCTCTTGAAATAAAAAAAAAACCTAAAGTATGCTGGGCCACAACTTATGGAAACTGAGGCTAGTAAAAGAAAGAATGTTGGATGTGGAGCCCAGGAATGTCTACTTAACCAAGGTCTAGTAAGAATGAATCATTCTACTGATTTTATGGTAGTTTTTCATTTAAACTCTAAGACATGAGTGCAAGAGCTATGCCTGTATACATGTGTGCATCTAGACATATATTTGTGCATGATTGTGAATGTGTATGTGCATAGTATGTACAGTTTTGTGTACCTGTGTGTATGTGTGGCTTTCAGGCTAAAGGAAAATCTTATCCTTTTCAAACAAGGCTTTGAATGTTCATAATGTCAAAAGCTAGAATGAAAAAGTAATGGCTTGGACATATCTATATTATATATGTAACTATGTTGTATATTCGATGCCATATTTTAATTTTTTTCATGGTGCTCAAAACCTTGAGTGAAAATTTGTTGCATATCTTGGTTAAGTGGGTATGGGACTTACAATTCAATTAATGCATTATGAAAAGAAAATTCCTGCTCTCTGAATATGAACACTTAGGAAGATAACTCCATGCCTTATCCTTTTAGGATGCTTCATTTGAGAAAGTGGACAATGATCTGTCAAAAGGGATATTTTTCTGATTCCAAATATTAGCTGTATCACTTGGCAAAGTGGGGGGAGTGATTATATTCATAATAGGCTTCTAAAACTGTGTGATACATCACGTAAGCTTTATATTTATCACAGAAAAAAATACAAACCCCATATCATATAATTGCCCCTTCAAAAGTCTGTCCAATACCCAGGTTAAAAGTCTCCTATCACCTCCTTTTAATTGATTTTTCTGATGTACTCCTGAAGGAAATACAGATATCCTCAGTGTGTTACTTAAGAAGAGATGGAAATTCTCTCTAGTTCTTTTGGCTTCAAACATCATCTAACCACTCTCAGAGCTCTTTAGAAGTTCATGGTAGGTAAACTAACACAAATATTTTTGGTACTTACTCTTTTCCTCTGCCAAAATTCCTACATAGTCTACAATGAGGGTCACTTAAACACGAATGGAAAAATAGATTTAAAAGAAATAATATTATTCTTACTATTAATAGTCCTATTCCTCTCATGAAAAAATAAGAACAGAAAACAATTTAATACTTAAGTTATACTTTGTTGAAGGCAATATACATGAGTTAAAATATATACATTTTTATTAAAGGTCCAATCATTTGCAAATGCCATTCTGAGCACACACTGTATAAATTTTAACTATCTTGTAGAGTACAAAGCTAACATGCACAATTAGATCAGCATGCATGCATACACATCCCCAGAGGTCTACACATTTAAAAACTTGTTAAGCAATACAAGCCAATCTTATGCTGAGCTCTTTGAAGTTTACACAGATGAACTTTACACTTCAAAGAAAATATAGTTAAACAGCTATCAAGGCTAAATTCCAAAGAACAGTAAAAGTATCTTTAGATGTATCCATGTCTCAAGTTTTTTACAACTTTGTCATCACGAATATATTTCCACTTTATTGTATTTATTACAGTTTAGTGCATAAATGTAAAATGTTTTAACTGATGGTGAACATGTGGCATGATATAACAGCAGTGTTTGTGAATGGGATCAGTAGCCATAAGATGTCTGATGTTAGTGGATTGTAGGGCTTCACCTTGCTTTTAAGATCTCTGATGTTTATTTAATATTATATATTTACTGGGGAGACATTGGCTAATAAGATTATATAGGTTTCAAGTGTATAATTCTATACTACATCATCTGTATATTGCATCATGTGCTTATTTCCTGAAGTTTATTCTCCTTCTATCACTGTATATTTGACCCCATTTACCTTAGTCAACCTTTTTCAACTCTTTTTCAATCTGGTAACCACCATACTATTGTTTGTGTCAATGAGTTTTTGTTTGTTTGTTTATTTGGTGTATTTATTTGTTGCTTTCTGTTCTATATTGCAAATATGAATGAAGTCATGACTCATCATTTTATGTCTGATTACTTCACTTAGCATTATAGTCTCAATATCCATCCAAGTTGTAACAAATGGCAGTGTTTCATCTTTTCTTATGGCTGAGTTGTATTCTATCTCATACTTCATCTGATCATCCATCAAAGGGCAGTTGGATTATTTCCACATCTTAGTTACTGTGAATAATGCTGCAGTGAACATAAGGGTGAATAAATGCAAACATTTATTTTGGAGGAACCTCTATACTGGTTTCCAGAGTGACTGTACCTACCAGTTTGCATTCCTATCAGCAGTGAATGAGTATTCCTTTTTCTACACAACCTCTGCAAAACTTGTTATTTCTTATGTTGTTGATAATAGTCATTCTAATAGGTGCAAGGTGGTACCTCACTGCAGTTTTGACTTGTATTTCCCTTACAGTGGGCCACATGTATGTCTTATTTTATTTTTATACCATCCATTGTGAAATGTACTTCACATGCCATGAAATTCTCCCTTTAAAGTATATATAATTAAATGTTTTAGTATATTAATAGGGACATGCAGCCATCATTATTATCTAGTTTTAGAATATTTTCACCATACCCAAAAGAAACACCATACTCATTAATGGTCAATCAGCTTTTTTCCTCCCACCAGACCTTAAAAAACACTATGCAGATTTCTGAGCCTTTGGATTGGCTTATTCTGAATATTTCACTTAAAAGAACACATAAAATCATTGTTTTTCATTATTAGATTATTTTCAATTACTGTAATGTTCCCAAGTTCATCTCTGCTGAAGCATGTATCATACTGCATTTCTTTCTATGCTGAATGATGTTCCATTGTAGATATATATCACCTTTTGTTTATTCATCTATTGATAGGCATTTGGGTTATTTTAACATTTGAGCCATTATGAATAATGTTACAATGAACTTTGTTGTGTATGTTTTTATATGGACACATGTTTTTATTTCTCTTGGGGATATACGTGAAAGTGGAATAGCTGTATCATATAATTGTATATTTAACATTTAGAAACTGTCAAATTGTTTTCCAAACCAGCTGCATTATTTTATGATCCTATCAGCAATGCATGAATGTCCAACTTTTTCACAGCCTCCCCAACATTTGAAATAGTCAGACTTTTTATTGTAGTCATGCCTGTTCTTCTTTTTCTTCAGTTATGAGTATAGACCTGTTCTTCATTTTGTTATTGATTTAGATATAACTAATTACTTTGACCTTATTTTTATATACTTACTGATCATTTATATTTCTTGTTTGAAAAAATGTCTCTTTTTATTCTTGGTTCTTTTCTAAATTGAGTTGCATTCTTATTTTTAAGTTGTGAGAGTCCTTTTTTAAATAAATGATTTATAGAAATCCCTTACCATACACACACACACACACACATATATATATACACACACACACATGTGTATGTATACATATATATGGTAAGGGATATATATGTATACATTATATGCATATATAATTTGTAAATATTTTATTCTATATTTGGATTTGTTTTCATATACAGTGGTACCTTGGTACTCATCATGAATTTGTTCCAGAACTTAGGATGAGTACCATAACCTATGAGTGCCAAGCAAGTGACAAGTAATGAACCATTGTCTCTTGAGAGCAGCATAACTCATGCAAGTTCTACTAAAGGCTGCATGAATATAGACAACAATTTTGTGGTTAAAGGGGGAGAATGGCATATGGAAACTTAATACTAATAAAAAAGTTCTATAATGTGTGATGAATACCAATCCAGTGCCTAGTGCTTAAACATTTTTTTCTTGTCAAAATGCAATGAGTACAGGGTTTGATGAGTTCTGAAGCCCATGAGTACTGAGATATAACTGTATACTATTTGCAAATTGTTTCATTTTTTGAATTTTTATGGTGTCTTATAAAACACAAATGGTTTTTTAAAGATTTTTATGAAGTCCAGCCCTGGCTGGTGTAGCTCAGTGGATTAAATGCAGGCTGTGAGCCAGAGGGTTGCCGGTTAGATTCCCAGTCAGGGCACATGCTTGGGTTGTGGGTTGGGTCCATGGTGGGAGGCCACGTGAGAAGAAACCACACACTGATGTTTCTCTCTCTCTCTTTCTCCCTCTCTTCCCCTCTCTATATAAATGAATAAATAAAACCTTTGAAAAATAAAGCAACCTTTTATAAAAAATATTTTTATTAAAAAAAGATGTTTATGAAGTCTAGTACATTGATTGGTTGCCTCTCCTATGTACTGCAACTGGAACTGAACCCACAACCCAGGCATGTACCTTGCTTGACCAGGAATCAAACCAGCAAACTTTCACTTTGTTGGACAACACACAACCTGCTGAGCCACACTGGTTTGGGTTATTTTTGCTTTGGGTATCATAACTAAGACAGCACTGTCTAACCCAAGATCACAGAATTTTACACCTATATATTCTTCTAGGAGTTTCATAGTTTTAACACTTATCCATTGAGTTCTATGATATATTTGAAGAAAGTTTTTGTGCATCATGTGAGGTAGAGATCCAACTTAATTATTGTGTATTTGAATATTCATTGCTCTATCACTGGTTGTTTTATATTCATAATTGATATTAATATATTATACATTGTAATATAGTTATTATACATTATGTAATTTGTCTTCATCATTCCACCATTGTTTTGACTCAAAAAACAAATTTTTAAAATACATGTATTTTTTCTGCTTTAAACTAATGTCTTCTCAATACACTTAGAAATATGTACAAATGCCCTACTTTGCCCTACAAGTCCTAGAAGATACTTTAGAAGTATACATGTCCCTTCACAATGTCTAACGTGTCTGTAATGCTATTTTCTGTACTAGAATTTCTACTTTGTGTCTACTATTTTTTTTTATTTTCAGAGCTTTCCCCAAATTAGTTCTTCCCCCAAACATAGTTTGCTGTATTTCCATATCCAATCTTTTTGTTACAAAGTTTATTCACTAAATAATAAATGTAACCCAAAATATTATTCATTCAAGAAATAAATGTAAATGTATTATGGCTGTGCTAATATAATTAAAAATAATAATCTTTATAAAAGGATAAATAATATATCCAAATAATAAAACATTAAAAAATGTATATACACCCATAAAATAACGAAGTGTTTATTTATTTTATTTCCAGAACAAAAAAAATGTTTGTTATATATACAAGTCATTTCCTGAAAATTTTTAAAGAAAAGGAATTGATTACATTGATATACATACTACAGATAAATACAGGGATAGATAGAGATCAGTAAACTACCACTCACTTTTCACTTTTCAGTGCAATTGAGAATGTTAGTTATAACCTTTTGGATTTGTTTTCATATACAGTGGTACCTTGGTATTCATCATGAATTTGTTCCAGAATTTAGGATGAGTACCATAACCTATGAGTGCCAAGCAAGTGACAAGTAATGAACCATTGTCTCTTGAGAGCTGGATAACTCATACAAGTTCTACTAAAGGCTGCATGGATATAGACAACAGTGTGGTGGTTAAAGGGGGATTTAATGGTGATTTAAGCCTTAACCTTTTAAGCCTTAAATTGAATGAAACATTTTTTCTGAGTAATGTCACTTACTTTGTTTCTTGGTAGAGCTTAAAAAATAACTTATTTTTACAATTACTGTCTGGTTCTTATACATTTTTTGAAAAGTAGCTTTATATGTCAATAAAGAGAACTTTCTGAATTATTTAGAAAATTATAATACTCAACTTGAATGATTTCAGGAAATGAAATAGTTAAGATGGACTAATTAATATATCCATTCTTATCTACACATAGCTGAGTTACTAGTATAGATACCTAAATCCACTTTTTTCTTAGATTTCTGAATATTTTCCAGTGCTGACTTTTTGTGGTTAACTTTATCTCCAAGTTTCAGCTCTCATAAGGCATCTTTCTCAGACTTATTACGCTCCCCATCATTTTTATCTATTTTTGTACACCCTCTTCTTTGTCCTTTGTTTTTATAAAGTGCCACTTATATCAGGCATTGAAAGGTAAAAGAAGTTCACCTTATAGCAATGAAAACAACAACTTAAAATTAAATAATTGCCTGTGTTTTAAAGCCTATAAACCATTTAGTTTTACTTGTCGTCTGGTTTACTAATTCTTCTCTACCTAACCCTTTCCCCTTCCCCTGCCCATTCTGCCTCCTTCTTCCCTCTCTTTTCTTCACCTATGCACTCCAGAAGTCCAAAAAGTAAAACAAGCAAATGAAAAAGTTAAGGTTTTCTAGATGGTTAAAAAAAGAAGATGTGGTATATGTAGACAACAGAATACTACCAAGCCATAAGAAAAGGTGAACTATTGTCATTTGTGACAACATGAATGGATCTTGAGAATATCATCCTAAGTGAAATAAGTCAGAAAGAAAAAGTTAACAACCACATGATTTCACTCATATGTGGGGTATAAAACTAAAAGGAACAAATGAATGAAGAAGAAAAATAAAAACCTACAGACACAGACAACAGTATGGTGGTTACCAAAAGGAAGCATGTATGGAGCAGTTAAGGGTAAAGGTGGATCAAATATATAACGATGGCGGAAGATTTGAATTTGGGTAGTAATGCAATGCACATAGAATCATACACTTGAAACCTACATAATCTCATTAACAAATGTCAGCCCAGTACATTTAATTAAAATCAGTTAAATAGAAAAGCACTAGAAATAGTAGGTAACATATTGAAAAGGATGAGTAAACAAACTATATTATCATAAAAACTAATACAATTTTAAAAAGCATTTTGAAATACAAGTTGTCAGGATCTGGAACTCTGATCCTATAGATTGGTAACAAAGCAAAACACGGTCACTAATCATCAGAGAATGCATATTAAAATGACAATAAGATATCACTTCACACCCATAAGAATAGCTATCATCAATAAATCAATAAACATCAAGTGCTGGTGAAGATGTGGGAAAAAAGGAACCCTCGTGCTGTTGGTGGGAATGCAAACTGGTGCAGCCACTATGGAAATCAGTATGCAGTTACCTCAAAAAATGAAAAAATGAAACTGTCCTATGACCCAGCAATCCCATTTCTGAAAATTTATCCAAAGAAACCTGAAACAATAATTTGAAAAATATAAGCACCACTATATTCATTCCTGTGTTATTTACAATTGGCAAGGTATGAAGTAGCCCAAGTGTCTATCAGTAGATGAGTGGATAAAGTAGGTACAGGACAATTACACAATGGAATACTACTCATCCATAAAAAAGAAGAAAACTTTAGCTTTTGTGACAGCATGGGTGGGCCTGGAGAACATTGCGCTAAGTGAAGTAAGCCAGTCAGAGAAAGACTAATACTAAAGGATTTCACTCATATATAAAATCAAATAAACAAACTGAACTAAGAAGCAAAATAGTGAAGACTCATAGATGGAGAGCAGGCTGGCAACTCTGAGAGTGTTTAGAGGGTGAAGTAATCAAGCAAAAAGAAGAAAGGGCTCATAGACATAGACAATAGTGTGGAGATTGTGGGAGGGATGTGGTATAAGGAGGATAAAAGTTAATGGAAAAATACAATAAGAAATAAAATTATAAAATGTTTACATGTTAAAAAAACAAAATAATGACTTTTAGTGCTTTCCCTTAACAATGGGAAATGTGTCTCACTCTTTCACCCCAAGTTATTCAAAGGAGCAGAACTACAGAAATGGTCAACAGCCTTTTCCTTTAAAGGAACATGTGGCTACAATGAATTAATGGTATTTTAAAGTAAAAATTTATTCTTTTGTTATTAAATTCTCTTTTATTCTTACCTTACATTTTTCTTAGACAGTAAAAAGCTTGTATTCAGATCTATGATCAGTTTTGTAATTATTGGCCAGAAATTAAGATGGGCTTTTACATTTATGTCTGGACAATAGTACACTTTTGCTTATTTCAATCCACCTAGACTTTTTGTATCTTCATATTAGAAACAAGATAAAAACTCTTTCTTAAATGAGTTTGCTACATATTTACCTAGAATTATTAATAATACTGTACCTCTCAAATGTTTATTTTGACAAAGACCATCACTACCTTGAAAATGTATAATCATAGGTATAAAAATGATCTAAAGAGAGAAATTGGAAATGGTCTAGTAAACAGTGAAATCAATCCTTGTCTCTAATCCAATGGGAAGATTTCAACTCCATGTACACTAAAAGTAGGAATTCTTTAATTAATTTATTTATGTATTACTTTTTATTGTTGTTCAAGTACAATTGTCTCCATTTTCTTCCCTCCAATCCTGGCCACCCCACCCATCCATAACTCCACATTCGCAAATGGATTCAGTTAATTTGCTATCCTAGTGATAGTATATATAAATTTTAATCTTATGGCTATTTTATTGAGATTAAGACACATAACTTTTATCATTTTTCAAATTATGGAATTAACTTTTCAATTATTCATAAACATTAAAAAAGATTAAGAACCATTATTCTGAGAGACTAAGTCTTGTTATCAAGGGACAGGTAGAGAATTTCTCTTTAGGAGGGAAGTTAATTTAGAATGAAAGTAAGATAACTCTAAATTTCAACTTTAAACTAGTAGTATAGTATGTGAATTTTACTTTTCACTCTTGGAACACAGTTTAGTGTGCTAGCAGATTTTTTTAGTAAAAAATGTGAGTTGATTTTAAATGATAGTTATAAAATAAAGTTGCATCAATATACATATATGAACTATTTATCATTGACTTAATGACACTATTCCAGCAGAAGATGGATGACCCCATGTGGATTTTGATTGTGTGAGACTGTTACACTAAATGATCTTCAAGGCCTAACTCCAAGATGCTCAGGATTGTAGACGTACATTACAGGAACTGCTATAAGAAGTGTGTCTCATAGTATATCCCTCAGAAGTTTTTCATAAAGCAAATTGACCTTGTCCAAAATAAATTAACAGATAAGTAACTAACCAAATTGATCGTATGCCATTTTATTGTATAATATCTTCATGCAATGTCTCTGGCTAATGTCCTAAAATGCCAGATACAAATGTTTACCTTCAGGCCATTTCTTAGTATTAAGTTTACATTTAAGAATGTATATGTTCACAACAAGTATTTGAAAACTAAAATAACAAATACTCTGAATTTTGAAGGCTTTTAATGTCCTGAACTGTTACAGACTTTTCTTTTTAATCAGGTTCCATGCTCTTAGCTGTGCCTGAGCCCATCCATCATGCAATGGGGACATCCTTACTGCTTCTCCACAGAGGATCTTATTATTTATTTTATGTAAATAAATTTATTCTCTCCATTAACCTCCTCTGAAAGGTGTTTATCTTTACTTCCCAAAGCCTCCACTCCATTTTCTAATTAATTTACAGTTCTTTTTGAAAGTCAACACACTGCATTTCCTCACTGCCCTTCCTATGTTTTCTTTATTCCACCTTTCATACAGTTGGTATTCCTCTTAGATCCATAATTAAAATAACTTCTGAAATCACATCACCCATAAAATTTTCTCCATAAAAATTGAATAAATGTTGACAATTCCCCACTAATATGTTTCTCTTTTGATTTAACACTCCATTAAATTTATCTTTTATCATTCCACATAATTAAACTCTGTGCTAAGTAAGCAAGCTATATCTTGCTACCCTATTGATATAAAAAAGCCTCATTCACTTTCCACATGAAAACCTTCTTTATATATTTTCCCAGTGTTTTTTCCCTACTGTAAGTAAAATTTTTCTAGTTACTAAGAACAGTTGTCATATTTTTGCATTTAAAGCCACTGCTCTAATGATAGGTGCAAACAAACTCTTTTAGTGTTCTGTGGGAATTTTCAAAGCAATACAGACATTCCTGTGTCCTAAATGTAGTCTTCCCTTGAGTGTAGTGTGTCAAGGACAGTCAATCCTCACAAAGAGTAAAATTAAAACATCCTGGCCTTCATCTCTGATATGTATTTATTTTTTTAAATTTTAACTGTTATTCTATTACAGTTGTCCCAATGTTTTCCCCTTCGCCCACCACTGCCTAGCCCACACTCTGTTCCCATAATCAATCCCCACACCTTTGCCCATGTCAATGAGTCATTTATTCATGTTCTTTGACAAGTCCCTTTCCTTTCTTCCCACATTTACGCCCCTTCCCTGACCCCTTAGGCCACTGTCTGTTCCTTGTTTCCATGCCTCTGGTTCTATTTTGCTCTTCAGTTTATTTTGTTCATTAGATTTCTCTTATAAGTGAGATAATATAGTATTTGTCTTTCACTTACTGACTTATTTCACTTAGCATAATATTCTCCAGTTCCATCCATGCTGTTGTGAAATATAGTTCTTTCTTTCATCTGCATAGTATTCAATTGTGTAAATGTAGCACAGTTTTTTGATCCACCCATCTACTGATGGGCACCTAGGAAGTTTCCAGCACTTGGCTATAATTGTAAATGATGCTGCTATGAACATTAAGGTGCGTAGGTTCTTTTGAACTGGTGCTTCAGGATTCTTAGGGTACATTCCCATTAGTGGAGTAGCTGAATCAAAAGGCAGTTCCATCTTTAATGTTTTGAGAAAATTTCATACTGTTTTCCACAGTGGCTACACCAGTCTGCATTCCCACCATCTGTGCACTAGGGTTAGCTTTTTTTCATAACATCTCCAGCACTTGTTGTTTGTAGTTTTGTTTATAATGGCCATTCTGACAGGTGTGGGGTGATATTTTGTTGTGGTTTTAATTTGCATCTCTCTTATGGTTAGTGATGTTGAGCATCTTTTCATATGTCTATGGGCCATCTGCATGTCCTTGGAGAAGTGTCTATTGAAGTCCTTTGCCCATTTTTAATTATATTGTACATACGCCTTCCTGGTGTTGAGTTGTATGACTTTTTCATATATTTTGGATATTACACCCTTGTCTGAGGTATCCTTGGCAAATATTTTCTCCTGTACAGTAAGTTCTCTTTACATTTGATGATAGTCTCTTTAGTTGTTCAGAAACTTTTTTATTTGATGTAGTCCCATTTGCTTATTTTTCCTTGCACTAGTAGATATATTGGCAAACATATTGCTACATGGGATTTCTGAAATTCTGCTATGTTTTCTGCTGGGACTTATATGGTATCAGAAGTTCTATTTAAGTCTTTTATCTATTTTGATGTTATTCTGGTGTATGATATAAATTGGTGGTCTGATTTCATTTTTTGCATGTACTAGTCCAGTACTCCCAACACCATTTATTGAAGTAGCTTTTTACTTCATTGTATGCTCAAAACCTCTTTACTAAATATTAACTGATTAAAGAGACATGGGTTTATTCTTGAGCCGTCTATTCTATTCTATTGATCTATGTGTTTGTTCTTATGCCAGTACCACACTGTTTTGATTACAGTGATCTTGTAGTATAGTTTGATATCAGGTATTGTGATCCCCCTACTTTGTGCTTCTATTTAAAGAAATATGGAGGCTATTTGGAATCTTCTTTTGGTTCCATATAAATTTTTGAAATATTTGTTATAGATGTGTGAAACATGCAATTGGTATGTTATAGGAATTGCATTGAATCTGTAGATTGCTTTGGGTGGTACAGACATTTTATGATGTTAATTCTTCCAATCCTTGAACATAGTATATAAGTTCATTTATTGGTATCTTCCTCAATTTCTTTCTTCAGTGCTTTATAGTTTTCTGAGAACAGGTCTTTTACCTTTTTTGTTAAATGTATCCCTTTGTACTTTATTTTTATTGTTACTAAAGTAAATAAGATATTTTCCTAGTTTTCTTTCTGATATTTTATTGTTGGTGTATAAAAATGTCATTTATTTCTTAATATTGACTTTGTATCCCACTATTTTGCCAAATTCACTTATTAGGTCACATAGTTTTTTGGTGGAGACTACAGGGTTTTCTATGTAGATTATCATGGTATCTGAGAACAATAGTTTTACTTCCTTTTTAAAATTTGGATGCATTTTTTTCTCGTCTTATTTCTGTGGCTAAATCTTCCAGTAGTATGTTGAATATGAGTGGTGAAAGTGGACATCCTTGTCTTGTCCTCGATGTTAAGGAAAAAGTTTTTAGTTTTGCCCATTGAGTATGATGTCGACAGTAGTTTTCTCATATATGACCTTTGTTATGTTGAGGTATAATCCCTCTATTCCCACTTTGCTAAGTGTTTTTAATCATAAATAGGTGCTGGATTTTATCAAATGCTTTTTCAGCACCTATTGATACAATCATATGATTTTTGTCCTCAATGTTGCTTTTATGGTATCATATGTTTATGGATTTGTAAATATTGTACCATCCTTTCATCCTAGGATGAATCCCACTTGATCATGGAGTATGATATTTTTAATTTTTTGCTGAATCCAGATTGGAAATATTTTGTTGAGATTTTTAGCATCTAAATTCATCAGAGATGATGGGCTGTAGTTTTCTTTCTTTGTTGTGTACCTGGTTTTGGAATTAGGAAAATATTTGCCTTGTAAAAGTATCTGGGAGTCTTCCCTCTTCTTAAATTTTTTGGAATAGTTTGAGGGGTATAGCAGTTAGTTTTTCTTTGAATGATTGGTAAAGTTAGCCTGTGAAGCCATGTGGTCCAGCACTTTTGTATACTAGAATTTTTTTTTTTACCTTTGCTTCAGTTTCACTGGATGTTATCAGTCTATTCAGGATTTCTGCTTCATCTTGATTCAGTTTTTGAAGACTGTATGTTTCTAGAAATTTACCCATTTCACCCAGAGTGTCTAATTTATTGGCATATAGTTGTTCATAGTAAATTTCTTACAATCCTTTGTATTTCTGGGTATCATTGTAACTTTTCCTCTTTTGTTTCTGATTGTATTTATTTGGGTCCTATCTCTTTTTACTATGAGTCTGGTTAAACATTTGTCAATTTTGTTTCTTTTGAAAAAGTCAGCTCCTAGATTATTGATCCTTTAAAATTTTTTTTAGTCTCTAATTCTGCTCTGATCTTGATTATTTCCTTTCACTTACTTGCTCTAGTCTTTGTTTGTTGTTGTTCCTCTAATTATTTTTTAAAATTTTTATTATAGAGTTTTATTTATTTATCTTTAGAGGGGAAGGGAACAAGAGAGGGAGAGAAACATCAATGTATGGTTGCTTCTTGTACATCCCCTGCTGTGAACTGACCTGCAACCCAGGAATATGCCCTGACTGGCAATCAAACCATGATCCTTTGCTTCACAGGCCCACGCTCAATCCACTGAGCTATACCAGCCAGGGCTTTCCTTCAATTCTTGTAGGTGTAAGGTTAAGTTGCTCATTTGAAGTTTTTATACCTTCCTCATGTACGTCTTTGTTGTTATGAACTTCCCACCCAGGGCTGCCTTCAGTGTGTCTCATAGATTTTGGTCTCTTGTGTGTTCATTTTTATTTGTTTCCAGAGAATTTTGATTTCTTCCTTGATATCATTGTTAACCTTTTTATTATTTAATAACATGTTGTTCAGTCTACCTGTATTTGAATATTTTTAAATTTTTCATGGAGGTTGGTTTCTAGTTTTTAGCCATTGTCATATGAGATCTCTTGGTATAATTTCCATTTTATTGAATTTGTTGAGATTTGTTTTGTGTCATTCCATGTGGTCCATCTTCGAAAATGTTTCATGTACTTTTGAAAATAATGTACATTTTGCTACTTTGGGGTGAAATGTTCTGTAAATATCAATTAAGTCCATTTGATCTAGAGTGTCATACAGTGCCACAATATTCTTGTTGATTCTTTAAAAGATCTATCCATTGTTCACAGTGAGTTGTTAAAAATACCCTGTGGTGACTGCAGTGCTATTGGTCTCTTTCTTGAAGGCCTCTAAGATGTTCCTTATATACTTGGGTGCTCCTACATTGGGTGCATATATGTGTACAAGGGTTACATCCTTTTGTTGGATAAATCCCTTAAGTACCAAGTAGTGACCTTGTCTCTTGTTATGACTTGTTTAGAAGTCTATTTGAAAGACTATACTTTCAGGGATCATTTCTATAGTTCATTACTAAAAGTCTCTTTTGTCTAATGTAACTATTGCTACCCTAGGTTTTTGCTTTATGTCAATTTGCATGAAATATTTTCCCACCCCCTCACTTCCAGCCTATGTAGATCTTTTATTCTGAGGTGGGTCTCTTGTAGGTAGCATATATATGCAGGTAGTACTTTCTTATCCTGCAGCTAAACTATGTCTTTTGATTAGAAATTTTCCATTTACATTTAAGTGTAATATTGATAGGTATTAATTCACTGTCGTTTTCCCCTTGGTACCTGCATTCCTCTCTCTCTCTTTTTCTTCAGTTTCTTAAAGCAATCTCTTCTGCATTTCTCACAATGCTGGTTTGGCGAAGATGTACTCTTTTAGCCCCGTTTGTTTGTTTATTTGTTTGTTTGTGAAGCTCCATATTTCACCTTCCAGTTTAAATGAGAGCCTTGCTTGGTAGAGTAGTCTTCGTTGCAGACCTTTCTGAACATTACCTGGAATATTTCATTCCATTTCCTTCTGTCTTGTAATGTTTCTGTTGAGGAATCATCTAATAGACTTATTGTCACTCTCTTTTATTAGCTGTTTTTCCCTTGCTGCTGTAAGATTCTCTCTTTGCCTTTAAATTTTGCTGTTTTAATTATGATGAGTCTTGGAGTGGAATTCCTTGGGTTCATCTTGACTGGGACCCTCTGTGCTTCCTGGACTTGCATGCATTTTGCCCTGACCAAATTAGGGAAGTTTTCTGTGATTAATTTTTCAAACAGCTTTTCTCTACCCCTTGCTCCATTTCTTATTTTTCTGGAATACTATTTGATGTGAATATTATTATGTTTCATGTTGTCCTGCAGCTCCCTTAAACTGTGTTCATTCTATTTTAGTCTTTTTTGTTGCTGTTACTCTAATTACGTGTGTTTTTTCCTACCTTGTCTTCCAACTTGCTGATTTGGTCCTCTGATTATTCTTATCCATTTTTATTCCTCCTACTATATTCTTTATTTCAGATATTGTTTTCTTCATTTTTTCCTGGCTATTACTCATAGTTTCTGTGTCCCCTTTCATGCTGATGTAGTTTCCACTATGTTTCTCGTAGCTCCCATAGAATTCCTTGTAGCTCTCACTGAATTTCTTGACCATCCTTATAACCATTATTTTGAACTCTGTGTCTGATAGATTGCTTGCTGTAATTTCATTTAGCACTGTTTCTGGGCATTTCTCTCTCCCTTTTGATTGGTGGTTGTTTCTTTGTCTTCTTATTTTAGGTGACTCTTTTCATTTGTTTCTATATATTAGACTTTTCTATTTTGACTCCATTTTTGTGTGGTGGATTTCTATGATAGGAAACCTGTGGGATTTATTGGTGCTGTCTCCTTTGTCTCCTGAGCTGGATGCTCTTAGAATGCTCTTTATGACGTTGATGTAGGCTCTCTTGTTGTAATTGGGTTTTGGTTGTTGGGTCATTTTTTAGTAGATTCTTCCCTATGGGTGGTTGACAGAGAGTCACACTACCCACAACATTTAATATTCTCTTGTACAGATGTGAATGGTGAAAAGCATCCTTCTACTCCTTGACTCCAAAAATTCATATTAGCTAAGATTTCAGTAATTGTTCAGTTTACTTGTGAGAAGATAAGCTGAAAAATCTATGCTAGCGGCACAAGCAAGTGAACTCAGCTTCCACATAATCAGCCAACATCTTCTCTCTTCTGATATATATTTTTAATGTTACAATGTATGACATTCTTGGTATTTTATTGGTCCTATTTAATTATTGATCTCTACTTAGTTTACTTATGAACTAAGTCTTTTTTACTTGGTGATTAAAGAAGAAGATTTTGCAAAATCTTTAATCTTTTATTTAAACTACTATTAAATCTTCCATCCAGCTTTCAATGACTGACAAATTTGATGAGCATTTATTTTATACCTTATTTGTTCTGTTGAAATCCTTAATATGTGGTGTTAATAACTGAGCACTGCAGCACACTTCAGGAATTTCATTCAGGTCAGCAATTTTTAAGTTTTTAAGAATCAAAACACAATAAAATCTACATTTATATGTGACCCAGAATGCAAGTGTATATTTAAATAGTAAAATAATTCTTCAAACTACTAATCTGCTTGATTATTTTTATATTTTGATCATAGTATTCTACTTATTTGAAGTAACATGTTATACATTTTTTTTCTAGATCTTCTAAATTTGTAATTTTTCATTGGAGAACCAACATTACCAAATGACGTAAGTAGGCTTAAGTCATTTGAACATATAACTTGGTAAATATTTTCTAATTTGATAATCGATATATCCTCATCTCGTTATTTATGGGGTACATAAAAAAACTGGAATTATCTTCTGGAGAGTGGGCCCCTTGTATTATAGGCTTCCTAAACTAAGTGACTGTTCTAGGAACACATCTGTATCACTGCACCAGCTGGTGATGTTGTGAGAGGCTGCACTAGTCTTCATTAACTTTTTTCTTGAAGACTATTTCAATATTTTTGCCCATTTCATAATTGGTGGTTTACAAGTCCTCCTGCCCACACTGTGCTCAGTGTTCAGCACTTCTGGACTAAAAACAGCATAACCTCCTACATCTACCCTCCCATTTCACCTGATCTCAATCCCGAGTAACTTCTGTTGTTTCCCTACATGAAAAGGGAAACATTTTGCCATGTGGAAGAAGCAAAACAAAGAAACAAAAAAGGACAACAGCAGAAGCACTAAAAGTCATCAAAATAGATGAATACAAAACTATTTTTAGCAGTAGAAAAAAATGTCCCCATAGGTGTATTGCATCAAATAGAGAGTACTTTGAATGTGACTGAAGTTTAAAATGTAAAAATAAATACACAATTTTTATAAATAAATTCTATTATTTTAGCATCCCCTCAGATGTATTTTCTTGAGTCACCCATCCTATAATTATACACTTGATACTTGAGACTACACATTAACATTTATACCAACTATGATACTTAGATTAAATGTCATTTCTTTTAAAAAATGATAATTGCTGAGTGACCAATCAAAAGTAATCCCCTTATTAAATATCTCCTTAAATAAAATGTTCTCCCTTTACAACATATTAGAATTTAGATTTTTATCCATTTAGCCATGACATATATTTCTTTTAATTGGGGAGTTTAACCCATATATACTTAAATTAGCTACTAGTGGAAAAGAACTTACTCTGGCCATTTTGTTTCCCGTATATCTTATTATCTTTTATCTCTCTTTTCTCTCTTACTTCCTTACTGTTGTTTTTTTTGTTATTTTACAGTTATATGCTTTGATTGCATTTTTATTTCCCTGGAAATTTTGAGGACACAAAGAATCAAGAGTAACTAGAGAATATCTTCTCTAAATTATTCTACATGAGAGGTAAATCATGTGTCTAATTTATTCAATTATCCTCATTAGAAAGTATTTATTTAAATTTTAAGAATCCAAATTCTCTAAATAATATTCTAGTACCTATGTATAGTTAATACAGTTAATAGTTAATAAGTGGGTAAATATTTAGGGAATTTATTAAAATGTGATTGTCTAACCACTACGCTATACATCTGAAACTAATATTAAATACTAAATGTAAACTGTAATTTAAAAATTAAATTAAATTAAAAGTTTTTTAAAAATATTCCAAAGTTTCTTCTAGACTCTAAACTGGGAGCTATTTTTAAATATTCTTTCTGAAAATTTTAATTTTCAGGATTTTGGGCTTCTCATAAAAAATAATGCATTTTTTAAAATGCAAGAGATGAGAAGAAAAAGCACTCAAATAAAAAAATGTTGATTTCTTTGTTTTAATTGCTGTTCAAGTAGAGTTGTCTCCATTTTTCCCCACCACTCCTCCTGACCCCAACCATTTCCACTCCACACCTCTGATCCTACCTCTCTTTGATTTTGTCCATGTGTCCTTTGTACTTGTTCCTGCAAACCCTTCCTCTCTTTCTTTCCACCATCCCCTCCTCTTCCTCTCTGGTTATTGTCAGTTTGTTCTTAACTTCAATGTCTCTGTTATATTTTGCTTGCTTGTTTGTTTTGTACATTAGGTTTCACTTCTGGTGAGGTCATAGGGTATTTATCTTTCACCACCTGTCTTATTTCACTTAGCATAATACTCTCCAGTTTAAAGTCCTACGGGAGTACATAGGCAGGGAAATATCAGCTATTCACACAGCACTGTTTTCACCAGTATGTCCCCTAGAGCAAGGGACATAAAGGAAAGAATAAACAAATGAGGTCTCATCAAAATAAAAAGCTTCTTCACAGCTAAAGAAAACATCAACAAAATTAAAAGAGAACCAAGCATACAGAAAAACACATTTGCCAATGATACCTTGGACAATGGTTTGACCTCCAAAAATATGTGAAGAACTCATATGACTCTACAGTAAGAAGACAAAAAAATTTTTAATGGGCAAAGGACTTGAACATTTTTTCAAAGGAGGACTACAAAGGGTCCACAGGCATATGAAAAGATGCTCATCATCACTGGTCATCAGGAAGATGCAAATTAAAACCACAATGAGATACCACAATTTCATGCCCATGAAAACAGCCATCATAAACAAATGGCAAGTTTTGGAGAGGATGTTGAGAAAAGGAAACCCTAATGCACTGTTGGTAGGAATGCAGACTGGTGCACTCACTATAGAAAGCAGTATGGAATTTCTTCAGAAAACTAAAAATAGAACTGCCTTTTGACCCAGTAATTCCACTGTTGGGATTATACCCTAAGAACACTGAAACTCCAATCCAAAAAATCTTATGTACCCCGGTGTTTATAGCAGCACAATTTACAATAGCCAAATGCTGGAAGCAACCTAAGTGCCCATGGGTAAATGAATGGATCAAAAATGATGGTACATTTACACAATAGAATACTATGCAGGAGAAAGAAGGAAAGAGAAAGAGGTTGATTTCTGAAGGCCTTATGAAGGTTAGGGAAATTTGAGGAACAATTAGAGGGCTAATGGTACTGGATATAAATAAATTAAAATGGAAATGTGGGAAGGGACTAGGTCATACAGGCCCATATAGAGGGGATGATTAATTCCATTTTGGTTTGTTCAGGTCAATCTCCTGGCCTACCACTGTTGTTTTTACCATAATCATTTACAAGTGTCTCAGTTTGTAAAACATTTTCTTTTTTCATTAAATCAACAAATTCATTGTGATGATTTTTAATATATAAGAAGCCACAATGGTGAATAATTTTAACATTATTGCACACAGTGGTAATAAGCTTTAAGGTTTTCAGAACTTTATCAATGACAAACAGCTAATTAGTGGAGTTTACTATAATATCTCTTTTTCCTAGTCAGAAATACTACTCTTCTAATGCTGATACTCTACTGAAGTTTACCATGATCTTCTTTCTTATTGCTGAATCCATTGATCCCTTTTACACTCTTATTAAAATATGGGTAGCATGTGACACCATGGCCCACTCTTATTGATGTCATAGTCATGGGACTTTGATTCCCATGTTCTACATTGCTGTCTTCCACATTTTAGTCCAATGAAGAAAGCAAAATATAACAATTGCAGAAAACAAATAGATGACCATGAGATAAAAGGAATGATAAAGTACGTGATTAAGGAAGTTAAATAAAGTCATCTTTTCACCAACATGCCTAATGACTGATCTAGTAAAAAAAACTGAGAAGCATCCATTGTTTGGTGGACATTACTCATTATTCCACCTACAGAAATTTTACTGCAGTCAAGGAGAGAGGTTATCTGATTTCTGTGGATTGAGGAATGGATGGATTTGAATATGTAAAAACCACAGAACAGAAAAATTATTTCAAAAAACATTTGGATGCTTAAGTAAGATAGGAGAGTAATATATTAAAATAAAGAAGATTAAAAATAGATCCACGAACAGGTTCTGAGATGCTGAATGTAAGTTTTATCTGGTAGCTTTTATTTCCTCTGTGAAATACACACCACTTCTGAGAGTGATATGAGCAAGTGCAGTAGGATTAGCTCTTCAGAGGTGGTTTGAAATAGTGATTGCAGGAGATAGATAGAACAGCAATAGAAATTTGTTATACATATCAGTTGATTCTATTGATCATGAATTTACAGTGCTCTATACACATCTATCCAGTGTTGCCATAGGCACTAGCAGTTTTTAGAAAAAGTTATAAAGATTATACATGGTGGAAAAGCAATCTATAGCTAATATTGTGCCAGTCAGGCATTATGGACGCAAACAAAAAAAAAAACAAGAAGTTTAGTATACTGGCTTATATTTATTATTTATTTGGTAAGATTGAAATAATATATTAATAATTCCTGTGTGGCTTAGTTCCCTATAACATATTTTTAATAAGCACTTTTCTTATAAAACTTCATGTAACAATGTATCCTCAAATTGATGCTATTAGCTTCCTGGGTTGAAATTAGTCTACCACAGTAGGGATTCTGTTAAGAAGGATGTTCATGTTAATGCCACACTCTGAGGCTTTATCACTTATATTCCTCCTTCCTACATGCTCTTGTGTTAGACAGTAGGTTAACTCTTTGTCATTCTAGACAGGAGACAGCATGTTTTTGAAGGAATTAGGTATTCTATAGAGGAATTTTGATGATGAAAAAGAAAAGATGAGGACATTTACAAACACTAGTCACAACCTAGATATAGCAGGGCAATGAAAAGGCATTAGAGGAGATATGCATGTGGCTGAAAACAAAGCCTTGTTATCCCTGCAAAAAAAGCCTATTTATTTAAGGGATATAAGCATCTAAAATGTGTATAATTAACATTGAGAAATCAATTTATCCAAGATAAGTGTTTTCTAGCTTTATTCCAATAGCATGTATTTAAGATAAATCTATTGCCATGATTCATCTTAAGTGGCACAGAATAGAGCTGTATATACACAAATTAAGATGTATATAACATATATATAAGACTAAGATATACATATCTTAGTCTTTTAAATGACATTTAGTCTTTCAAGTGACTGAAACATGTTGTGTTTATGGTAACAGTGCTTTTTTCTTAATGATGTGCATATTTTAAAAGTATCATTAATATATTGGAAATATTTTAGAACTTTAAAAGAGTATGGCAAATAGTATCCCTATACTTTTATTTTTATTACATTTTTTAACAATAGTAAGCAATTTCAAAGATGTTCTTTTGATCCTGTTGCTCTCTTGCATATATTTTGTCTAGTATACCAGATTGCTACATACTTCCATATTTTCATTCTTTATTGAAAAGAACCATAGAAAAATGAAATATGTATTATTAGTAAAAAGGGACACTGAATTGCAACTTGAGCTGACGTCTGAATTTGACTTGCTTTTTAGTTGATAGAATCCTGCAAATTCTTGTATGTGCTTGTGCTTTAAAACATTGTTTCTTATTAAAAGAACTGTTACTGATTTTTTTAAAATTTGATTAATTTTATTGAAAATCTTTTGGGAAGAAGTATAAAACAACTTTTCATAAAACCTAATGTTAGAAAGAAAAAGCATTTAGGAAGGTCTTTTTTCCAAATTCTTTCATCTCCTATGACTGACCTAATGTCTCTGATCCCTGGAACCTATAATGTATAGTGAATCATTAATTCAAATTGTGTACTATAACCTCATTTTACTTTTATAAGGTTAAAAATTGTACCATGAGTATGGAATTTTCAAGGATGTGTGTGTATGGTGATTTCAGTAATGCACTTCTCAATTTTTTAAGTGAGAGTCTTTGGCATGTTTATGTTTTATGTCTAGGTTTCAGGAGTAAATTGTTTAAAAAAATTAAATTTATCGGAGTGACATAGGTTAATAAAATTATATAGGTTTTAAGACAATTTGATAATACATCACCTACATATTGCATTGTATGTTGAACACCCAAAGCCAGATCTCCTCTTGTCACTATATAGTTGACCCCTTGCACCCTTTACTAATTCCCCAAACCCACTTTTTCTCTAGTAACCATCACGTTGTTATCTATGTCTATGAGTATTTGTTTTGTTTGTTTTTTATTTGCTTTCCATTAAAGAAGAAATAAAAAGGGTAATAAAATGTACTTAAAAACAAATAAGCATGACTTATTACATATCAAAACTTGAAATACAAAAAAGCAGTAATAAGAGGGAAGTTTATATTTTTATAGGCCTAACCAACAAAAAATATCTTAAATAAACATTCTAACATTTCACCATAACAAAGTAGAAATGTAGAACAAATGAAGCTCTAAGTCTGTAGAAGGAGGAAATAGCAAAAATTAGAGCAGAATTAAATAAAATATGTATAAAACAAAAAAAAGAAAAAAGAATGCAAGTAAGGGGTAGTTCTTTGAAGAGATCAAAGAGAACCCACTGAACAGGAGAATGTTTGCCAAATATACGTCTGATAAGGAGTTAAATTCCAAAAATATATATATAAAGATATTAATACAACTCAATAACAGGGAGACAAATGATCCAATTAAAAAAATGAGCAAAGGGCCTGAATAGACACTTCTCCAAAGAGGACATACAGATGGCCAATAGACATATGAAAAATGCTCACCATCACTAATCATCAGAGAGTTTCAAATTAAAATCACAGTGAGATATCACTTCACACCTGCCAGAATGGATACCATGAATAAATCAACAAATATGTGCTGGCAAGAATGTGGAGAAAAGGAAACCCTCATGTAGTGTTGGTGGGAATGAAGAATGGTGCAGCCACTGTGGAAAGCAGCATGGAGATTCTTCAAAATATTAAAAATGGAATAGCCTTTTGACTCAATGATTCCTCTTCTGGGAAAATATCCAAAGAATTCCAAAACACCACTCATAAAGAATATATGCACCCCTGTGTTCATAACAGTGTTATTTACAATAGCCAAAATCTGGAAACAGCCCAAGTGTCCATTAGTAGATGAGTGGATAAAGAAGCTGTGGTCCACTTACACAATGGAATACTCTTACCTTTTGTGACAGCATGGATGAACCTGGAGATTTTTATCCTCAGTGAAATAAGACAGTGAGAAAAAGACAAATACAGAATGATCTCACTTATATGAAGAATCTAATGAACAAGATAAACGAATGAACAAAATTGAAACAAAGGCATTAATGCATAGAACGGACAGCTGTCAGAAAAGAGGAGGTAGCAGGTACTGGATGAGAAGTGCAGGAATCAGCCAAAGAACATATTTTCATACCCCATAGACACAGACAAGAGTGTGGCGAAAGCCAGAGGAAAGGGGGTTTGAGGGTGGGGGAGGTGGGCAATAGTGGTAAAATGGGAACATCTGAAATAATGTAAACAATAAAGAAAAAAATATATGTAATAAAACAAAATAAAATCAAACCTCTGGCAAGATCACTAAGAAAAAAGAAAGACTGAAAAAAAAACAAGGGTAATTTAAGCATTTGACATCTTTTTTTTCCTTTTCATTATTTATTTTAAAAACATACGAGTAGTTATTTTTTCTTTTATCTGATTGGGAACATATCTGTCAGTATTTGGTCATATTTTATGTGTTAGAATGTGAATATGAGAGCACATGGCTGAACAGGAAAGAAAGACAAGTTTATTGCATGCATCAAGAGACTATGATATTTGCCAGCTCATCCCCTAGTTGGACAACAAGAATGATGGAAGGGAGAAGGATGAAGAAGCAAATCAGGAGTTAAAATTATTTTTAAAATAGAGGAGTAACTAGAGGTCAATGAATTGAGGTGAGAAAGAAACTAATTATGGAATTTAAAGAGTGGTATTTTGTTTGTTTGTTTGTTTGTTTTAGGAGAAGAAATTGTTTGCAAGTCTCAAAGAGGAATGAGAAGGAAAATACCAAGCCCCTTTTTCCTGACACACGTGAGGTGGCTGGAGGGACAACAGTTTCACTGGCTGTAGTCAGGTTTCACCTCAGGGAAGTAAAGAGAATATTTAAACAAGAGGTTAGATATAGAGTTTTAAGATCACAGGACATGAATTTCAAAAAATTTGCAAGGAAAAAAGGAGAGACATTTTAAGATTAGAGGACACATTCATAGTTATAGAGGAAAGAGCATACATACTATATTTATGAACTTACAAGGCCAAGGGGCATACCCATTGAATGCTCAGTGCCTAGGACAATGTGTACCATAAAATTGGTGCTAAGTACTTCTTGGCATAAATTAAACACATAAACAGTGATATTTACCCCCATATACTTATTTTCTTTACTTTCTTACACAAAAAAATGTTATAATATATACAGTATTCTATGTTATTATAAGTATATAGACATCTTTCTCATTCTTTTGTTTATTTTTTTGCAGCACTGTGTGTCATTGTGTGGCTTTTTTAACCAGTTCATTATATACAGAAGGACATTGCTTTTTCAATTTCTAGTATTACTAATCATGCTGAAATGAATAAAATTGTACACAACACATTATGTATGGGAGTGCAGTTGTAACTCTAGGATATTTTTCCTGAAGCAAGTTGCTGGGTTGAGAACAGATGTGACTGTAATTTTGAGAGATACTGTGAAATCACTCTCCCTAAGAGTTGCATCCATCCCACTCCTACTAACGATGTATGAAAGTGCTTTTATCCCAGCCAGCAGGGGGTGGTGATGAACTAGATGCTGCAATCTGAGGACAAAAAAAAAAAATGTGGTGTCACCACAGTCTTAACTTTTATTGCCCTAAATTTGACTGAGGACAAGTATCTCCTTTTATGCCTTGAAAGTGATTTGAATTGTTTTTCTGTGCTCTGTTGATTCATATTCTATTTTTATTAAATGTTTGCCTTTTTCTTTTATGTTCTTCATAAGCTCTCTTATATTAGGCAGATTCTACATTTGTCTATGATTTGAGATGCAGATATTTGCAGCAGTGTGTCATTTGCATTTGTCAGCTAAAATATTTTTGTGCAGTTAACTTTATCCATTTTTTATTGGCTTCTTGATGTGTAGCCAGGATTCAGAAAGCTTTCTAATTTACAATAGAATACTATAATATTTTATTATAGTAATTACATGTTTAATATTTAAGACTTTGATACATTTGGAATTTATCCTGTTATACCATGTGAAAAATTAATCCAATTGCATCATTTTTTAGAAGATCACATTTACCAACACCGTGATAAAAAGTACATTGTTCTACTGCTATGACTTGCCACTTCACAATACACTAAGGTCTTATGTATGCTTGGGTCTTTTCAGGTAGTTTTGTTCTGTTGGCATTGGTTGATTTGTTTATTCATATACCAGTACTACATGGCTTTAATTAATGAGGCTGTACAGCTAGTTTTAATGGGCTCATGGGTTTTTTCCCTCAGTTTTCTTGGATATTCTTGGTTGTTTATGCTATCCATATGAATTTTTCAACCACATTGTCTACTTACAGAATGAGATTGTTGATATTTTTCTTATAATCACATGTAAGTTATTAAGTAACTTAGGAAGCCAACATATTTATAATGTTGAATTTTTTCATTCCTAGAGCATGGAATGCATATATATTTGTTCAAGCCTTTTTGTGTATGTGTCCCTCAGAAGTGTTTAAAATTTTTCTCATATAATTATACATATTTTATGTTTTTCCTAGTTAATTTATCTCCTTGGTTGCTATTAAAAATACATTCTTTTCTCCCATTATATCTTCTAATTAGTTGTTGTTTGTTATCATTAAGGCTTTTGTTTTCTCACATTAATCTATATTCAGTACCTTGTTATTTTTATTGTAGGTGGTACTTTTAATTGAATGGTATTAAATTTTCAGTATACAACCTCTCATTGCCAAATAGTGATAGTGTTACCTCCTTTCACAATTTTATATATCTAACTTTTATCACCCAAGTGTCAAATATTGTTAGACCATGTTAGAAAGTCACAGAGGTATTGCACATGTGCATCTTCCTATTTTTCCTGACTCTAGTGGGAATGCTGCCATTGTATCCTCATCATGTGAGACATGAGGTTTTGTAGTAAGGTACTTGGGGTATAAACAAGTAAACACATGTGTTTGTTTTGGATGACAAAGTGCCCTTTAACACAATTATTATTATATACTTTGAGAATGGGCTTTGAATTTTGTCAAGTGCCTTTGTAGACTCTTTGAAGACTATTATATGAATTTTCCTTACATTTAGTAACATAAATAACATTACTGATTTACTAATAATAAAAATAGCCATATAAGTGTGGAGTGTACATGACTATGCTACACTGTTAGGACTGGGTTTCCATATTATTTTCTCATGTTTTACTTCAAATAATTGTGTTGATATTTATAAATTGTTTTTATTGATTGATTTACTATTGTTGTTCAAATACAGTTGTTATCCCCATCTCCCACACTCAATCCTACCCCTTTAATATTAGCTTATTTGATTTCCTTTTTTGTAGAAGCTTCATTATTCTTTCTTTCCAATGTTTCACTTGCTTACCTGATATAATTCATTAGATTCTTTTTTGTTTTATAAGCTCTGAGACAATAATATAACATTAAATTAACTACTCTTTAATTGTCATGCTGAATTATTTTATGAAAGTTCCTGAGCCTGTAGCATTGGTTGGGGGAGAGGGGATTTTCTGTACTTTTTAAGTATTTTTCATGGGGATTAGAATTGTTTGGGTAATTTTTTCTTATAATTTTTATAATTTTTCTTATAATTTATTATTTAATTGGGTATTTATTACTTTTATAATTTTATAATATAAATGCATGTTTTTATATATCTCCTTTTCCTTTTCATCTCTTTCTTTACATTTTGTTAATTTTATTTATTTATATTTTATCATAACCTGTGCCAAATATTTAATTATTTTTATTTATTATATTTTTAAACATTTTATTTATTTATCTTTAGAAAAAAAGGGAAGGAGAGAGGGAGAGAAATACCAATGTATGGTTGCCTCTCCTGGGTCGCCTGCTGGGAACTGGCCTGCAACCCAGGCATGTGCCCTAGCTGGGAATGGAACCCTGATCTTCTGGTTCGCAGGATTCACTGAGCTACACCAGTCAGGGCAAATATTTAATTATTTTTAAAAAACTAACTTTTAATTTTGTTCTAGTGACTTTTTCTTCAACTAATTAAATTTACTTTTATCTTTATTAATTTTTCTCTTGTTTTCTTTTGTTTCAAATTATGATTATTTTTCTATTTTTAGAAAATATATTTGTTATATCAAATTTCATTTTTTAATTTTGTTTACAAATTTTCCTCTGCGTACTCTTTTACCTCAAAATAGATTCAACAAAACTATATGCTCAGTTTTTATTATGATTGACAGCAATATTGCTAAACATTTGTTTTAAGGACCCACTTGTGTTTAATAATATACTTGTGTGTGAAAACTTTGAAAAGTTTTAGTCTTTCTCTAGTCAGTTGGATTAGTTGGTTGGATCATCACCTCATATGCTATAAGGCTGTGGGTTTGATTTCCAGCCAGGGTGCATATGAAAGGTGGCTTATCAATGTTAATGTTTCTGTCTCATGTTGATATTTCTCTCCCTCTCTGTCCTCTCTATCTCTGTCTCTATCTCTCCCCCTTCCATTCTTAACTCTCTAAAAGTAATAAACATATCCCTGGTAAGGACAAAAAAAAGTTTTAGTCTTTGCTCTAGTATTTATTTAAACATTTTTGGTGTAATCATCCCTTAGTAAATGATAGAGTTTGGCTTAAACATTTTCTAGCAAATATTTTGTTTTCTATGGAATTTCCACAAGTTATTTGGGTTACAAATTATACACACACACACAATTTTATTTAATTTATTGGGGTGATATTGGTTAATAATATTATATAGGTTTCAGGTGTATAATTCTATAATTCATCATCTATATATTGTACAGTATTCCAATGTCTTGAAGTCAAGTCTCCTTCCATCTTGATTTATTTCCCATTTATCCTTTTCTTCTGCCCTCTACCCTCATTCCCTCTGGTAATTGCTATACAGTTGTCTGGGTCTATGAGAGTTTTTTAAAATAACTTAATACCTTTACCTTTTTCATCTAACTCTGAAACTCCTGCCCTCTCTGACATCTGTCAGACTGTTCTCTCTATCTATGAAGTCTATTTCTATTTTATTTGTTAATTTATTTTGTTCATCGGATTTCACATAGAAGTAGGATCATGTGGTATTTGTCTTTCTCTGACTGGCTTATTTCCCTTAGCATAATAATCTCCAGGTCCATCCATGCTGTTGCAAAAGCTAAGAGTTTCTTCTTCCTTATTGCTGAGTAGTATTCCACTGTGTAAATGTACCACAGCCTTTTTATTCACTTATGTACTGATGGAGTGTTGGGCTGTTTTCAGATCTTGCTACTATAAATAACACTGTAATGAACATAGGAATGCATATATTCTTTCAAGTCATTGCTTCAGGTTTCTTTGTATATATTCTGAGAAGTGGGGCAGTGGGGTCATAAAATATATTTTCTAACATCACCTCCTCACGTGGGCTAGCCAAATTGATCTCTGGATCTCGGGCTTCTCATCTGCTAACTGGGCATGCTAACCATAACTATCATACAGTTTAAAGAGAATAAACACAAACACATATAGTATATATATATACACTCTCTATCTTTCCACCTACTCTCCATCCACCCATCTATGTAGCCATCTATTAGTTATTTTCAGAAATGTCTAGAATTTAACATTTACTTGCTAAACAGCCCCAATGATTGTTACTGCTATTAGCACATTTAACACCATAATTATTGTACCTGTAATTTGATTAAAATATTTTGGTTAATATTTACTTTTCTATGCTTTAGAAACTTAATTACTAAGTAAATGATCAAACTACTTCAATTAATTTTTACCATAATGTATTTTTTAAAATGGAGATATCACATTTTTAAAAATTATCTAGTCATCTGAGTACTTGAACTACACATTTTAATTTTTATGGACTTTTCAGTTCCATATTGTTATTCCTACAAAACAGTGCTACAAAGAAATATAAGCCACATTTTTTTCTGGAATTGATGTTTTTAAAATATTAGTAACTTAGTTGTTTTAATCTCGTTCTGCCAAAACTGTCACAGGGCAGGAAACATGTTATTAAATTAACATTTTCCCCCAAGCATTAGGTATTTTGATTCAAAAGCACTATTTGCCTTGGATAATTGTTTCTTAAGTCTAAAACTTAATTTCAGATTTGTTATATGACTGGGATAGATGGCAAGATATCAAATATTTCCTCAGAGCTTCAGAAAACTTCCTTATTAAATATGGCTCCCTAGGAACTAGTTTTACAAAGCACTGAATAATCTTCAAGAATATGGCAGAGTCACCTAACAACAAAAGTTATTAAGGAAACTTGTCTAAAGAATATAACCAAAAAATTTTAGAAGGTAAGAAATTCAGAAGAGAATTCATAATCCCAATATAGGACAGGCAGAAAGTTTAGTTCTCTTTGTACTGCCTAACTCATAATTCTGTTAAAGGGCAGTGAAACTTACCCAAATATAATAAAAATGGTTCATGTTTTTAAATTGCCAGGTATACTTATGTTTGGGGAAGTAATTTGCACATTAATATTTATATCAATATATTGTAAGTGTGATGTGAATAAAATTTAATAAACTTTCATTATGACCTTGTTTTATATTTCAAAATTGCTTTATTAGAAACTAAAGTTATCTTTTGTGAATAACATATATTCATAGTGCAATTTTAGATGTTTAAGTGAAAATATAGAGTATGTAGTATAAATAATGATTAAAAAATGGAAGAAAAATGGAATCACAATAATAAAAAGTTATGTCTATATTGAATCATATTACACACATTTTCAGAAAAGTTAGTCTTAAAAAAACAGGATAACTGATTAGCCTTTCATTTTTTCTATAATGTGAGCCATAATGAGATGACTACAAGAATATGAAAATCATTTGTGTATTTATAAAGTAAACCTGGAAATAAGTGATGAGAATTCCATACACACACACACACACACACACACACAAATGTAACTTCCAAAATATCAACTCAAGATAAAAATATTTTTGCACAACCACTTAAACTCAATTACAAGAAATGCTCTACATGAAAAAAAGAAAACTACAATTCCCAACCATATGATTATAATTTTTTTAACAGTCGATTGCTTGTAGGGGCAAATTTGTGTATATTGGTGAGCTGTGATACTGAAAGATCCACCGAGATATATTATGTGTGGTCTGAGAATATTTCTCTAGGTTCTAGGTAAAAAAGCACCCTAATTGACACTTTTTTCTAGAGCAGCATTATATTTAAAAAAAAAACAAAACATTAGCCTATTTTCTGTACACAGATGGTGATCTAGAAGGTAATGTTTGCAATAAAAATAAAATTTAGAAAAAACCTAGAACTCTAGAAATGTCTTAAATAGTAGCATTTCAATGTGGTATTAATAAATCACATCAAATAATTGTACATCTGTACTAGAGAAAGTAGTATTTATATTAAAGAAAGGAGATCTTATATAAGTGGATGAGATTTAGATAGGAGCAATGTTTTACTTTGATGTAAGGACCAATAACAAATGTGGATAAATCAAAGTACTAACTTCTCAGTCCATAAAAGTGGATGAAATTCCTGTGTTATGATAACATTTGAAATAGATTCTTACATGAATGCATGTATAGCATTTATTCATTCATTTTTTATTTCAGCATGTAGCATCTGGATCTGATATCTTATTTACTTTCTGCACTGCAGATTTTATGATTCTGAATATTTTACATATAGGAGATAAACTAGAATTCTGAATCATACTAAAAGTGAAGTAATGAAATAATTATTTATAGCACTCACTATAAGTTGAATTTTTGTTTTATAGAATTTTATGCTTTAAAAGATATTAGTAGAATTAGGACTTTCATTTTCCTATTTCATGAGGTTTCTAAAATTCTAAGGAAACAGTAATTTTAAAGAAGTAACACACTTAACAATATAAGAATTACTTGTATCAAATTATTATATACAAGCTGGATGCCAAATACTTCACAAATTCAATATTAAAAGAATACACTTTATAAGACAAGTAAGTAGAATAATAAGAAATGCAATTTTCAAAGTTTGTAGATGGAAATTGTTATTACTATTACTATTAATTTTTAGAACACTTGATAATTTTGTTACAGAACAGACCTGGGCATGTTGAACTATATACTATTACCAAAAGGACCCCCCTTTTTTGGCAAAGGTTCTCCCCATACTAGGTTTATTTTGCCCACCACCAGAGGAAAGATGTCTCTCAATGCCAGAGATCAGTGAAAAGGAAATAAATTATTTATTTAAAAGTAATACCAACTTAGAGTAATGACTTAACGTCTTCATTATAACACTAAAATTCTTTAGAACACCCACAAATGCACAGTCTTTCTTCTGCCCTTTTTCTGGTCTGGGGTACTGTATCTCAGGAAAAGAAGTAGAAGTACGTGATTCAGGATCCTGGCACCATCAGCTGTGTTGCTGACACGATGTCCAGTTAATCCAAAGACATGTAGCACTTTCTCATGGCCCACCAGAAAGAGTCCTTTCACCCCTTTTCTTCCAGGCAAAGTCTCTCCTGCTTCCTAAGCCATGTGGCAAAAGGGAGCAACCCAAAGCATTGTGGTCCCAACCTCTTCCCAAGCCACATGATGATTCCCTGCTCCCTGGCACAGCCACATGGTGCCAACTCCCCCGAAGCTTGGTGGTCCTGACTCCTCCAAAGCTGCATGGTCCTGCCTTGGTATGGCTACCTGCACCTGGGTTTAAATCCCGTGCCAATCTTCCACTGCAGCCCCATTTCTGACTCCTCCCACAATTAGTTACTTCTGCCAGTATTCCTCTATCCTTCCAGCTTTACTGGGCTGCCATAGTAAGTCCAGGCAGGCATGGCCCCATGGCATAGAGCCAATCATCTCCAAGCTTTCACACAGGCACTGTAACGAGGGAGTTGCTTCTAAGTTATACCCTGGGTTGAAGTCACTCCCATCCCCCTGGCTCAAAGCATTGCCACATCTAGTTAACATATCTATGAAACCAGTTAAAGGCTACATATGGGTTCAATGACTATGCCAGAGGTTGGCTGCAAAGCTGTTGCTATGCAAAACATCTCTCAATGGCCCTGGTCCATGTGTCTCATCCCCCCAGATCATACTGGTGGGGGTGAGAACATCATATATATTTTCTTCTCTAATACTTCTGGACACCCTGAGTTCTGGACCCCAGTTAGAAATCCCCATTTGGCTGCACCCTGTTATAATTTAAAGTAGTTAAAAATCTTTTATTAGTTTTTTTTCATTCATGGTTTCATTACAAATGGATCTGATCATTACTTCACTAATGTGAAAACCATCATGGAGGAAGAATCAATAATTTATTACATCCTAGAGCAAACAATCCACAGAAGAAAGATTTAGGCTGATTTCATTCCCTCTGCTTTTTAAAGTCTCACTTTATTTTGGTTGTCTAGGACACTGAATATAACTAGATAGAAAAAAGGATATAAAAATATCAAGAAACTTTTTTCATCTAAGGGTAAAGACATAAATAATAAGATGTAAGTTATAATTAGTCATATATGCTTTCTGGAGAATATGGGAATATTTGCTTCACCATTGTACATAAAATTATTTAGGCTGTCATAATACTTTTAAAATTTTTGAAGAAATTTAAAGTTCAACTTCTTACCCTTCCAAACAGAATTTTAAACAATATAGACTCAAATTTGAATTAAACCTAGATAAGAAGATATAGAAACTGGAGAGACCTTGAGGGATTACTGAGCTCCAAGCACTTTTAGTTTGTCTGTTCATTCTGAATAAGTTTTATGTTTTTTATTGTTGTTGAAAACTTGTGCCATCTCTAAAAGTTGATTTGTTTAAGTTCTCGATATCTCCTTTGGGAGAATCAATAAAACAGTTCACTTAAAGCACAATGCAGAGCAGCAAAACTATAGTACTCTTTTAGCAATTATAGGGTATTATTTTAATTATTATTTTGTTTCCATTTTTAAGTAGAACTTTTTATAAGTTACATTTGTAATTAAAACTTAGTAGTTTTTCAGTGCAAATAAAATGCCTTATCACCAGGTGTGGTAGCTAGATTTCCAAAATAAACTCTCAAGTTGTATAAAAATTATGTTCAAAATGTGTAAATGTGGTGAGTTATAACTCTTGGGTTAGCTGACTTGAAGATAAGACAATTATCCCACATTATCTGGGTAGGCCAAATGTAACCACAAGAATCACAAAAGCAGAGAGCTTCCTCTGTCTGATATCAGAAGACAGAAAGATTTGAAGTATGTGAAAAACTCAGTGTGCCCTTGCTGTCTTGCAGATGGAAGAGCCATAGAAGGTGAGATGGGCAGAGATTTGACATAGAAAGTAGATCCTAGCTGATACCCAGCCAGGAAACAAAGACTTCAGTCTTACAAATTCAAGTAAATAAATTCTATCAACAATTTAAATGCACTTGGAAGTAGGTTCCTCCCAGTACTGCCTCCAGATAAGATCCTCATCCAGTCAATGCATTAATTTCAATTTTCTACCTGGAACGAATTAACCCAAGGAAACTGTAAGATAATCAATACCATTTTTAATCGCTAAGTTTGTAGTAATGTGTTACACAACAATGCAAACTGAATACACTATGCTACATTTATTTTGTTAGTATAAAACTGTTTAGACACCAAAACTGAAGATCAAAGATAAACATTTAATATACTTAATTGAAAGTGAATAATACTCACCTAAGTTAAATAACATTAGATTTTAGACTACAAAGAGACTTTAAGGAACATACAACTTAGGATGAAGGAAATGCGGCCACAAATAATAGTTTGCCTGGCCTTTACATCTGTAAGATCTGTAACCACAGGCTGCTAAAGCATTGTTAACAGGGGTCAGCAACATATGTCCATCAAATATCATCTATTATGTTATGTATTTATTTAAGGTCTTCTTTATATGATTTACCTACAATTTATGAAGTGAGTTAGTTATTTATCTCCATTATTTATATTTCTGCTCATCCTTTGCTAAATGTTCACAACACTCATGTAAGATGAAACACCTCATAGCTACAAACTGAAGTCTTGCCTTATGTCATATATTGACTGGTCATTTAGTGGTATAGTTAAATTCTAATTTCCTAACTCCAAAGTCCCATACACTATATGTAGTCTACTGTACTGTAGGTTAAGAACACCCTATCAATCCTTTTAGAAATGCTACTAATCACTGTCAAAGCAAAAAATGTATTGAACAAAATTAAAAAGGAAATAAAAACTTTAAGCATATAGCAATTTAAGGGAGAGATTGAACTCAACTACACTAAAGTAAACGGTGGAGAGTTTAAACAGCTGTGTGGGGGATTGTAGGCCATCTACAAGTGTCTTATTGCTTAAACAAACAGAAAAATGAATTTTATACCTTTATGAGAGGTGGTAGTTCTATAACTTTCAGCAAGGCACCCTTAGAAGTTAGGTTCCTACCCTCCCACAGAGACTAGAAGATATGGGCACTATCTGTCTTGATAATTTCCTTTCAAAGAAATGACATTCAGATCTTTGAAAGTCACTGCTAAATGGTAAAATTTGCAAAAGGCTTTCAAAGATATTTATATATGAGAATGGTAGAGAAAGAATTTTTAAGTTTTCTAACTTCAATGCTCTAAGAAAAAGTTGGTCAGAGGACTTGAGTCAGTAAAACTCCAGTCTTCAGTTTGGTGAGGCTGAAGGGAACAGTAAGATTCTCTTGATTACTGCTATTACTTTGGATCCACTGTTATTTCATAATGCCTCATATCACAAAGAACATATATAAACATATACACACATAATTCAATTTTTCATGGGTCAAGTTAGACAAACTACGTTTTTACAATAACCAAATGATGGTATAACATCATTTTTTAAATAAGTAACTTCTCTATAAATGCTTTCGTTACATGAGAATTGTGATAGATACTACCCAGTCCTGTAAAAAAATCAAAAGTTTGACTTATAGTAAGTTTAGTTTTCTGGGATACGTTTGTTGTTGTTGTAATTGTTGTTGTTATTTGGTCTCTTCAATACTTAACAATAAGATCTGTAATATTCTTCCATTGATTTCATAGTAAGACTACAGAAGAAATCCTAGATACACTGACCCTGACTCATTATCAATTAAAAGTTCAGAATGTTAGTTTTACTTATGGCCACGATGGCAGATTTTCTACACTTCCTTGCACAACCATAAAAAGAATAATAACCAATCTAGAAACAAAACAACCAGAACTGCCATAAAATCAAACTATAGGGAAGCCCAACAACCAAAGACTTAAAGAAGAAACACCCATCCAGACAGGTAGGAGGGGCAGAGAGAATGCAGTGTGGCATGATGAACGGGTGGTGAGGCAGTGACAGTGAGACAGCAGCAATGGCAGCCAGCAGAACAAGCAGTTCCACATTCATGGGAAGTAGATAAAAACCAGGAGACACAACTGGGGAAGGAGAGATGGCCCAGCTCCAGGCCAGGCTGTACATCTCAGGGTGCTAGTACTGGGAAAGTAAAGCCTTATTACCTCTGGCTGTAAAAGTCAGTGGGGGGCGGGTAATGAAATAAACTGCTTGGTCACTCAAGAGAGTCTGTTTAAGGCATACACAGGGTCCTACATCATAAACACTCATTTTGGGAATCAGCACCAGAGCATTAGCTAGAAGGGTGCAAGATGCATATAGGAGGTGGGGTAAATGATGGAAAATAGGGAGAGAGCAAGCAATTAGCATGGTTCCCTCTCTGACCCCTCCCTCACATACAGTTACAAAGTAGAAAAGCAGGTTGCACCTCCCTGGCAAATACCTAAGGCTCCATTCCTTACACCATAAACAGGTGCACTGACACAGGGAGTCAAAGCAGCTCTACCTAATACACAGAAACACAGACAGGCTGCAAAATTGAGGAGACAAAGAGTTATGGTCCAAATAAAAGGACAGACCAAAACTCTAGAAAAGAATTAAGCAACAGGGAGATAGTCAACCTATCAGATGTAGAGTTCAAAACACTGGTGATCAGGATGCTCAAAGAAATGACTGAGTATGGCCACAAAATAAAGGGAGAAGTGAAGTCTATGCAAAGTGAAATAAAGAAAAATATACAGGGGACGAACAGTGAAGGAAAGAAAGCTGGGAAATAAAAGGAAGAAATCAACATTTGATTGGACCATAAATAAGAAAAAAATAATTCAAAAATTAAGGAGAGGCTTACGAATCTCTGGGGCAACTTTAAATGTACCAACAAGGGAATTATAAGTGCCAGAAGAAGGAGTGAAAAGGCAAGAAATTGAAGACTTATTTGAAAAAATAATGAAATAAAAATTTCCCAATTTGGTGAAGGAAATAAACATACAAGTCCAGGAAGCTCAGAGAATCCCAAATAAGTCAGTCCTCAAGAGGGCCTCACCAAAATACATTATAATTAAAATGTCAAAGATTAAGATAAAAAGAGAGTCTTAAAGGTAGAAAAAGAAAAGAAGAGAGTACCTGCAAAGAAGTTCCCATAAGACTATCAGCTGACTTCTCAAAAGAAATATTGCAGGAAAAAAGAACCTATACATCCCAATGTTCACAGCAACACAATTTACAATAGTCAGGTGTAGTAATCAATCTAAGTGCCCATCAGTAAATGAGTGAATCAAAAACTATGGTACATTTACACAATAGAATACAACACAGAAGAAAGAAAAAAGGAGTTCCTACACTTCATGACAGCATGGATGGAGCTGGAGAGCATTATACTAAGTGAAATAAGCCAAACAGTGAATGAAAAATACCATATGAGCTCACTTATGAGTGGAACCTAATCAACAAAATAAACAAGCAAGTTAAATATAACCAGAAACATTGAAAAAAAAAAAAGAACAAACTGACAGAAACCAGAGGGAAGGAGGGAGGAGGTAATGTGAGAAAAAATTGGAAGGATTATTAAGAAACATGTATAAAGGACCCATGGACAAAGCCAAAGGGGGATAGGATTGAGGGTGGAAGGTGGGGATGGCGAGGTGGAGGGCAGAAATGGAAACTACTATACTTGAACAAAAAATAAATATGTTTAAAAATATATAAATGTATATATTATTATTTTTAAAAAGAAGTATTCAAAGAGATGAAAAGCATGACCTATAACCAATATTACTCTATTCAAACAAAGCTATCATTTAGAATGGAAAAGCAGATAAAGTGCTTCCCAGGCAAAGTAAAGCTAAAGGAGTTCATCATCACCAAGCCCATATTATATGAAATGTTAATGGGATTTATCTAAGGAAAAAAAGATGAACACAATAAACAGTAAAATGGTAACAAACTCACAACTACCAACAATGGGCTCTAATAAAATAAAAACAAACTAGGCAAACAACTAGAACAGGAACAGAATCATAAAAATTGAGCTCACATGGAGATTTATCAGCAGGGAGAGGAAAGGGGGAGAATGGAGAAAAAAGGTATAGGGAATAAGAAGCATAATTGGTAAGCACAAAATAGACAGGGGGATATTAAAAATGGTAGGACAAATGAAGAAGCCAAAGATCTCACATATATGACCCATGGACATGAGCTAAAGGGGCGGTTGCTGGAGGGAATGTGGGTCCTAGGTGGGGGGTAAAAAGGGGGGAAATCAGACAACTGTTATAGCATAATCAATAAAATATACCTAATAAAAATTTTTAAAAAGAACGTTAGTTTCAGATACTTCAGAGACTGCCGTGTTTACTTACTTTTTCTAGAGTTTAGTTAAATATAAGCACCTTAAAACCTAGAAAGCCATAATGAACTGAATGAGAGAAGAGAGTATAATTAAATACAACGTGGAGTGTTTTACTTCCAAATGATATTTTGAGAGATACCAAAATAATAACTTGACAAATTGTCTTGTTTTATTCAAACTATTTATTCATTTATTACTTTACGATAATATGCCATAACATAGTTGAGTGACTGGGTAAAAGGCAGTCTTTGTTTTGAGTAAGATTAAGTCATTTAGACCTGTTTAGACCTTAGTTTCTTTGTTTGTAATAATAATTATACCATGTTTGTCTTAATTACCAAATGAGATAATTTTTTCAATTGCTTACAACAGTGCCAGCATGTATTAAGTATTAATTATCATTATTAGAAAACTGTAAGAGTCAGACCTTAATAAGCTACCATAGATTAATTATAGACTTTAATCCAAAGCAGACATCCTCTTTACAACTTCCCCAGCTGGTATCCTCCTCCCACTGTCTCCTTCTAGCCTCCGTTAGATCACCTCTAAGACAATAATGTCCATTATTTCACAAGACTGAGCATTCCATACCAACTCTAATTTCCAAAAATTCTTTCCTAAAATTTGCCTGCCTGTCATAGTTACTAGTTCTATTTCTTGCTATAACTCGATAAAAAGCAGACAAAACATATAGTTTAAAATAAATGTCTATTGTTTGACAAATCTATGTTTATAAACATAAATTTTTATCTCATATTTTTGAATTAATATGCAAATTAACAAAATTTATAAAAGAGAAACCCCATATTAGACTTTTGCTTGTAAACCCATGGTGAAGAAGTTAAATGGTAGCTACACTAGCCTTCTCCCAGGACCAAACTGGAATTACAACTAAATTATACAAAAATCATCCTGCCAACTGAACATCAGCTGGAGAGAAGCTTTATAACCACAGACAGATGGAAGAAGCCACATCACTGCATGACTGATAGGGATTGCACAGAAGGCATCAGAGGGGTGGCTGGGCTCCCATGGGCAGCGGCTGAAGCACTGGAGGGATATTTCAGTGGCTAGGGCATTTCCCCTGAGAAGTGTAGGATCTAAACCCCAGACTGAGGTCCCCAGGCTACAACATCAGAACTGGGAAAGGAACCCAAATAACATATGGCTGTGAAAAGCAGCAGGGTATCTATCTGCCAGGGAGAGACAGCTGGAAACTCAGAAAGCCTCTGAAAGGGGCAACACACAAAATTCCATTTGCAGCCACTTACCTTGAATTCTAGCAGAGGAAGTCCAGAGTGGACTAAAGATACTTGAGTGGATTCTGAGGCTGGTGGCTCTGGGGAGAGAACTGAAGGAACAGCCAGCAAGGTCCCTATGCTTAGTCATTTCCCATACTGCCGAAACCATCATTCTCAGGCTGAACACTCCCCTTCAATTGGTATCAGTCTGAGGGAAAGCAAGAGCCCCACCTACAAGCATTAGGTATCTGCCCCACCCTATGCTGCTTAAGCCATGCTGCTGAGGAGTAAAGCTGGAAGACATTTACTGGTTAACCCTACAGAAAGCCTGCAGGCAGAGTTGGATTGCTCAAAGCCCTCAGGCTTTTGCTGCCTCATCCCCAGGCCTGATGCTGATAAAGGCCAACCTTGGTGTGTAGCCTTGTTCTTTCTGCACATACCCTGGCCCAGTAGAGGGAGCCACACACTGTGGATCCTGATAGATCTAAATGGATTGCCCAGGACCAGTCATAGGCAGGATTTGTCTTAGGTGTGCACCAGAGTCTTGCAGACATACCTAGTATATAGAAACAAATATGAAGGAGCAACCAAACTGGGAAGACAAAGAAACAGGCCCCAAATGAAAGAAAAAGAATATTCTCTAGGAGAACAACTAGATGAAATGGAGACAAGCAATTATCAGATGGAGAGTTTAGAGTACTGATTATAAGTATACTCAACAACATGAAAAAAAGACATAGAAACCATTAAAAAGGAGCATTCAGAAATAAAGAATGCAATATTTGAAATAAATAATTCACTGGAAGAAATAAACAGTAGGTTAGATGAAGCAGAGGATTGAATCCCTGATTTGGAAGACAAGGTAGAAAAAACAACTAGACAGAGCATCAAAAAGCAAAAAATGATTTTAAAAAATGAGAGCTCAAGAGATATGTTGGATAACATGAAGCATAATAACATCTGCATCATGGCAATAGCAGAAAGAGGAGAGCGTGAGCAAGATATTAAGAACTTATTTGAAGAAATAATGACCGAAAACTTTTCTGACCTGATGAAGAAAAAGAACACACAAGTCTAGGAAGCACAGAGAATTCCAAACAAGTTGGGCCCAAAGAGTCCTACATTGAGACACATCATATTTAAAATGTCAAGGCTTAAAGACAAGGAGAGAATCCTAATAGCTGTAAGAGAAAAGCAGGTAGTTACATGCAATAGAGCACCAATTAGACTGTCATCTGATTTCTGTCAACAGAAACATTTCAGACCAGAAGGGAATGTTGTGAAATATTCAAGGTGATGAAAAACAAAAACCTACAACCAAGGCTACATTAAACTTTTGCTTATGACCTCAGTATTTTGGCAGTGATGTTTAGCCATACAATGTCAGCCTGGATTTACCAAATTGGTGGGCAGTCTTGCAATGATTGGATGTTGATGTGTCATTTCCCTAAGCACCAGGGATTTTATTTTAGAGATATGACAAAAAGTGATGAATGTCAACATGTTAGACAGGCAATGTCATTGTTCACTTCATCTTAGGAGAGATGCTTTCTGAATTCCAGAAGTACCAATCCTGTCACTATTCATCCACCATCCACTTACCACCTTTTGACTTGGACAGCGGAAAGAGCAGAGCCATCTAAAACAGGTGCTTCTAGGACTTGTTGAAAGACAGGAAGAGAAAAAGCTAATGCTCAGAGTGAATTATCACACATTTTATGCAATATCATTTCTTCCACTGTAACTGCAGTTGTTAAACATTCTTTATAGTCTTCAAATAATGAAGAAACTTATACATAAAGAGAGCTTTCACCTTGGTGATCTTGTTGGTATTTTTTGCTTCATCCCATCTTTGTGATCTTGATAATTCACTGTCTTTTTAAATTAAATAACTTTGACGACATGTTCTTAAAGACATAGAAGTAGGTCTACTCAAGATAATCTCACTGGATTGAATTTTATACATAATATCATCATCCCCTTTTCTTATAGTCACAGCTCTTTCAGGGTCTTGACCCATATAACTGCACTATCTGGCCCAGCCTTCCTCCCACCCCTCTCAGAGCAGTCATCCTTGGCCTTTAGCCGTGATGTCTCATGGCTTCCTTTTGTTTATTTGGGGTGTCTGGCACCTGTTTAGTTATACTTATGCATCAATTGATTTCCTTATGGACACATAACAAATGTAGTAATTTTGTTAATTCCTATCCTTTCTGCTACACTTCAATCTATGGAAGTCTGGGCTTCATCTGATGTTTCTTCCATAGTGTGAGGTGTGTAAATAAACATATCTGCATGCGCCCAGCCTCCATTCTCCCACAGCAAGATTAACCACTGTTATATAAATTTATAAGTTAAATGTTCTATTCAAAGCTCACATTACTGAGTACTGGTGGCATCAAACCTGTACTACTACCTGTTTAATTTACTACCCTTCGTATCCTAGAAGTTTAGCAATTAAGCTCTGGAGTTTTAATCCTGTTATCACCACTTGAAAACTATTAACTTTTGAGCAAATTACTGTACTACTAAGTACCTTAGTTTGTCACCTGGAAAACAAAGATAATATTAACTATCTCAAATAATTTTTATAAAACTTAAACAATGCACATGAATTACAATACAATAATGATACACAGTAAGCACCCAAGTGTTAGATTTTTAAGTTATTTATTAATAAACTTAAAATGACAAATCATGGGTATACAAGAATAGTCTCAGACTTAATAACTTCACAAGTTAGTTAAATAAAAATAAAATATAATAAAAATGTGCTACATGCTAAATGAAAATATATTAAAAATATGGAGAACTGAGAAAGGAAAAATCAAGGACCTATTCTATAATGGACATGTCTTCTTTTTTGTTTCACTTCATATCCTCTTTTACAAAATGTAATTTTTATATATAAATCTGATTATCTACACAAATGTGTGCAAATGATAAGCATGCAGCTCAGGAAATTTTCACTAAGGAAAATCTTGCATGTAACTACCAAATCCCTTGAGAAATAGAACATTATCAGCTCTCTAGAGGCTCTTCAAAGGTAACTACAAAGGTGACTTCTATTACCTTAGATTAGATTTTACTCTTTTTTTAAAAAAAATCAATGCCCTGACTGGGAATTGAACTGTGATCTTTTGGTTCACAGGCCCGTTCTCAATCCACTGAGCTACACCAGCCAGGGCCTAGATTTTACTCTTTATGAACTTACATAATTGATTGGTATAAACTCCTTTTTCCTCAAGTTTATTACACTTCAAATTGCATTGTGACATTAATTGGTATTAATCTGAGTGAGTTGTTTGTTCATTCTCACTGCTGAATAGTGTTGCACTTTATACTTATGCTACAAATTATTCATCCTTTCTGTCGTTGATGAGAACTTGTAGTTTATTCAGTTTGGCTTATTAAATGAGTAGTGCTACTAATGAAACTTTGGTGTTTGTCCATGTAGAAGAACCATACTTGTATGTATTTCTGTTTCAGCTTCACAGACACATTCGGATTTAATAGACACTACTGAACTCTTCCAAAGTAGTTGTCTCAGTGTACATGCTTGCTCTCGGTGTATGAAAGTTCTGGATATTCTGCTTCTGACCAGCACTTGATATATTTCATATCACTCTTGAATGTCTCCATTTATAAAATATTTCATGAGATTGCCTAGTGAGATATTTTGGTTTTTTAATTAATTAATTTTTTTACAGGGGAAGGAAAGGTGAAAGATAGAAAGAGAAACATCTATGCGTGGCTTCCTCTCATACACCCCCTATTGGGAACCTGGTCCACAGCCCAGGCATGTGCCCTGACCAGGAATCGAACCAGTGACTCCTTGCTTTCGGGCCTGCACTCAATCCACTGAGCTACACCAGCCAGGGCTGAAAGATTTTATTTTAACTTAAAAATTGTCATTGTTTTTAGATGTTTATAGCACAGATGTTGATTTCTCAGAACATAATCTAATTTTAACAAGGCCTATCATGATCTATAAGGTTGCAGATTATTGTTAAGATACCTTTTTTAATCAACTCCTTCACATTTAGGCATATTAATCGGTTTCATTATGCTTTAAATTCAGTATGAAAAAATTAATCTCAAATTATTTGAAAAACTGAGAAATATAATTTCTAAGCCCCCAGAACAATTTAGCCAAACCTGAAGTTAAAATGACAAGCACACCAGTGAATGATAAAAACTAGCTGCCAGACCTCTTAATATGCAAGTCATTCAGTAAGATATCAAAACGTGGAAAATGTAATGCTCTCACCAACACTTCTTGTTGAATTAATGCCCAGGTGAGTTCTTCAGAAATAGTGTCATTGTATCGTAGCAAAAACAAGAAGCAGTAAAGCATCATACCTATTAGGATCCAATTTGCCACAGCAGCAGTCAAGTGCTTCAATTTCTCCCAGTGGTGATGGGAAGAAAAAAGTCAGGATGGAAAAATTTAAATTAAATTTATAGTGCAGTGCACATTTGGAATTCAATATTGACAGCTCTAATTACACCTCCCTTACCATCACAAGTTCATTAAATGAGAGTAAAACAATGGAACTACTCCACTACAAATGGAACTACATTTATGCATATCTATTTGTTAAGTTCCTTATCCTGCTACAAATGCCATCTCTCTTCCTCCAATTTAATGCATTTGTGATGGAGATGTTTGAGATTTAGGAAGGAGAGATTGTATTATCTCTTTAAAATATGCAGAAACATACAGATGCACACACAATTAGAAAGACATGTTATATTTTCAGACTTCCACCAAGACGGAGGCATAGGTGGAAACACTTTGCCTTCTTGCACAACCAAATCTAAAAACAACAAAGTTTTAGCAAAAAATAATCGCAGCCAAACCACAGAAAATTGAACAATACAGAGTCCAACAACAACAAACCACTCAGCTAGACTGGTAAGAGGGGTGGAGCCAGCAGCAGATGAGGCAAAAAAGATCCCCAGACATAGGCAGCTAAGGAAGAATCCCAGGTGTGGGGTAGCAACGGGGGCAGACCCAGTGAAGGCGCAAGGCGGATGGCTGACTGCAGTCACATATTTGCATACAGATAAACCAGGAAAGGAGCAAGCAGTGAGACAGACCAGGCAGGCCCCAACAGCAGGAAGGAGCAGAGAGGACCACCATTGTCCCTCTCTGACCCTGCCCCCACATACAGCGTCACAAACCAGCGACCTGTGTAGCCCTGCCCTGGTGAACATCTAAGGCTCTGCTCCTCATACATAACAGGCATGAACAGATCAAAACATGGCTCAAGAACTCAGAGCACCAGAGCCCATAAATCTAAGCGAACCATAAATTGCTAACCTATCAGAGGCACAGTTCAAAACACTGGTGATCAGGATGCTCACAGAACTGGTTGATTTTAGCCACAAATTAGAGGAACATATGAAGGCGAAACTAATTGAAATGAAGGGAAATGTACAAGAAAGCAATAGTGATGGAAAGGAAACTGGGACTCAAATCAATGGAGTGGACCAGAAAATGGAAAAAAATGACCAAACAGAAAAGGATGAAGAAACAAGAATTCAAAAAACTGAGGAGAGACTTAGGAACCTCCAGGACATCTTTAAATGCTCCAATATTCTAATTATAGGGGTACCAGAAGAGGAAGAGAAACAGCTACAAGTGGAAACCTTATTTGAACAAATAATAAAGAAGAACTTCCCCATTTTGGCAAAGGAAATTGACTTCCAGGAAATCCAGGAAGCTCAGAGAGTCCCAAAGAAGTTGGACCCAAGAAGGAACACACCAAGGCACATCATCGTTACATTAGCCAAGATTAAAATGAAGGAGAGAATCCAAAGCAGCAAGAGATAAGGGGATAGTCACCTACAAAGGAGTTCCCATCAGACTGCCCTCTGGTTTCTCAAAAGAGACCTTACAGATAAGAAGGGGCTGGAAAGAGGTATTCCAAGTCATGAAATCCAAAGACCTACAACCAAGATTGCTCTATCCAGCAAAGCTTTCATTTAGAATGGAAGGACAGATAAAGTGCTTCTCAGATAAGATCAAATTCAAGGAGTTCATCATCACCAAGCCCTTATTATATGAAATGTTAAAGGGACTTACCTAAGAAAAAGAAGATAAAAAATATGAACAGTGAAAGGACAGCAAACTCACAGTTATTAAGAACCACACCTAAAACAAAAGCAAACTAAAAGAACAGCTAGATCAGGAGCAGAACCATAGAAATGAAGATCACATGGAGGGTTAACAACAGGGGAGTGGGAGGAGGAGAAGGGGGGAGAAGGTACAGAAAATAAGTAGCATAGATGATAGGTAGAAAATAGATAGGGGGAAGGATAAGGATAGTAGGGGAAATATAGAATCTAAAGAACTTGAGACACATGGACATAAACTAAATGGGGGAAATGGTGGGGAAGGTGGTGTGCAGGGTGGAGAAGAGTGAAGGGGGGAAATAGGACAACTGTAATGGCATAATCAATAAAATATATTAAAGAAAAAGAAACACAATAATCTTCAATGATGTATCCACGGCCCCCTCTTCAAAGTTATTTTGCTTCTATCAATGACATAAGAATATAGAAGAGATCCACAAACTTCTAAAATCTAAGCATCTTGTAGAAGAGTTTTTACATTGGCTTTGTAAGTAATATGAATTATTATTATTGGTAGCTAAAGATATGAAAATTTATAATGACATTTGCTTATGATAGTCATGGCCACCTCTTGCTGGCTACACAGTACTGTTTAACTATGAAATGGGATCCATCAATATGGCAGCATAGTTGTTACAAGAATCCTCAGTATATGATTAGAAGACTTTGGTCTCAGCATGGTATTTTAAACCAACCAAACTTTTGGTCTTTGATCTTTTGCTTCTGCAACTTTCAATAAGTTGAAGATAGTATATGAACCTGTTTATAAAATGTTTTCTCACTCCAGGTTTCTTGGAATGCATGCCAGAACTTTGTTCATTGTCAAGTAAAGGGTATAGAGGAAGTAGAGTCTGAAATCCCTGCCCTGAAGGACCTAAAAATTCATTTTTAGTACAATAACTATTTATTATCTCTCTGCCAGACACAGTACTAGGTGGCAGGTTTGAAGCAGTGCAAAACATAGACCCAGTCTGCCCACAGGGGCTTCTAGGAAAGACATATGATTGCATTCTTATTTATGGCCACTTCAGATTAGTTTTGTCATAAACTGCATAGAGCTTTGGGGACACATATTTCAGGAGACCTAAGTGGTGTAGAAGGTAGGAGAAACCTTTTTAGAAGTTGTAATATCTTGACTGAAACACAAGTACTGAATAGATGTATCCATGCCAAGAGAAGGAAAAACCATTCCAAATAGAAAAGAACTAAGCAAAAAAAAAAAAATACCAGATAATAAGAAAGAACATTGATTATTTGAGAAAATAAGGTTAGCAGAATGATGCAGAGACTGACATTACAAGAGACAAAAATAATGTTTTAAAAACAGCAATGAAAAATCTAAGGCGACATATACTTGGTACTAATTTGGTCAGTTCAAGTACAAATACTAGGGAAGAGTTGGATGTACTTTTTTTGATAGGGAAGCTCGCCATACTCAGGAGAGGAGGCATGGCTTTTTATGAGCTTAGAAAAATAAGTTAAAAAGAAAAAAAGGGAATATTTCAGAAAAGAAATATTAAACAAATTGCAGAAGGGTGAAATATTTTATTTTGAATATCTCTATATTATAAAAGAATCAGAGCATCATTTGTCTGACTTTTTAATACCAATTTATCAAAAAAAGTATCAAATCATCAAATGTATTTTTAATGTTTTAAGAAAGTAAAATATTTGTGGATATTTTGGGGGATGAGATTGAATAAGAACTTATTTTTACAATTATCTGAAAATTCACAATGGTTATTTTCCTGATTTGTTCTAAAGATTGCCACATCACCTACAATTTCTTTTTGTCTACATCAGATATCATTCATTATCAAACATAACATCACAACAGATGTTATATACTCCCGAATAGTGTAAAGAATTATTATTTATGTAGATGGGTATTGGAATAAATGTTTTTATCTATCTTTGAGAACCTATGTATTATTTTTTTTTAGTTTTCTCTCTATTACCTACCAGGTACATGAAACACATTCTTTCTGCAGAGCACAGACAAATATCTGCAAATTCAAAACTTTGGCACACAGTATTCCAATAGGTTACAAGTAACATATTAAAAAAATACACATTACTCATGTGTTTGTGAAAATAGTAAAAACCCAATTTCTGGTTCCTATGTCATATATATTTCATTCAAATCTATGTGTTAAAATGCTGCTTTTAGAAAGAATATATTATTTGATTAACTTAAAACCAAAGATTTATTCATTCTCTTCTATGTGCCAAAGTTTACCACTATTGTTATCCACACCACCTCTATGGATAGCATTATCATCATCACAGTATAAGTGAAGAAGCTGTATTCAGAGATGGGAAAATGAATCAAGGCCATGGTGCTGAAAATGCAGTAGAGGTGAAGCCCAAAACTAAATCTGACTCAAAATATGCTCTATTCTACATTAAAATAGATAGACATTTGAGATGTTGAGGAATTCTCAAGTTTGGGGAATATTGATTGTTAAATATAGATTAATACATGATTTTTATAAATTATGATAATTTTAGTTGGATAAAATTAACAGATATTACTTGAGGGTGTTTAGACACCTGATTTTTTCCATTTTTTTTACGTGTAATGTTCTTGTTGACATCCAAGTAAACACTGAGTCAGAGAAATTTGCCTTCAGTACTTTATGGAAAAAAGCACAGATGAATACAGAAAACTAGGGGATCAACTCTTTTACTTTTTCAGGATATTTTTAGAAATTTTATAGCATATGTAATGATTATGAAGATAAAGGTATTTGGAGTTCTACCAGCAAGATGAAAATGAATAGGTTACACTTCCTATAGAAAGAAAAAATAGTGGTTGATATAGAACTTAAGTTTCTATATCAAATATGGTTTAAAGTTGTTGAGAAATCCTGACTTACTATAAATATTTTAAAATTTGAAGGAAATTATTATTTTTTTTGGCAAAGGGTAAGGAGGCAGTCCATTTGCAATGGTAATGTTGACCAGATATAGAAAAAAATGCAAAACAAATGTGTTTAATGGCACTGGTTAAAGGTGAGCTATGGGTGATATGTTTTTTTTACTGATACAATGATAAGTGTATCGGGAATTTTTAGTAGGAAAAGAAAGAAATTAATTAAATTTAATTAAATTCATATTGAATATCTTAATATTTTATTTTTATTTTTAATTACAGTTGTCATTTGATATTACATTAGGTTCTGATGTACAGTATAATGTTAGATATTTGTGTACATGATAAAATGATACCCCTATAACTCTAGTACCCACCTGGCATCATACATATTTATTTTAAGACTATTACCTGTATTCCCTATACATCCCTTTGACTATTTTATAACTATCAATTTGTACTTCATAAACCCTTTGTCATTTTTCACCCAATATCTTAACCTGTCCTCCATCTAGCAACCATAAATTTATTCTCTGGACCTATGAGTTTGTGTTTTGTTTGTTCATTTATTTTGTTGTTTAGGTTCCACATATCAGTGAAAATCACATAGTATTTGTCTTTTTTATCTGACTCTTTTCATTTAGCATAGTACCCTCTCTAGGTTCATCTAGGTTGCCACAAATGTTAAGATTTCATTTTTATGATAAATAGGTCAATATTTTAGTTAATGAAGCCATAGTGATCTACTGAGAGGGGAGAGGTATATGTGAGAGTATGGGTTTAAGAAGGATTATATAGAGAGACATATTTTATGCATTTGGCAAGTTTTGAATGCCAAATTTTTAAGCAATATTCAAAGACTGAAATTAGAAGCACACATTAATGTAGGAACAGGGCTACATTTTCAGTTTCCTGTAATGCTCCTTAAGAAAAGTGTTGAGACAGAAGACAGGGATTTTGAAGTTTGCCTAGGTCTATATAAAAAAGATAATAAACTCCAATGGGAAGCATCAAGATGGGAAACTGGAATTTAGATTAGAGTGTATATTATGTTTCAGGATGTGAGACTTTTATATTGTCCAAGAGAACACAAATGATCTGACAGCACAAGATCTTTGGAAAGAATTCCACTTAAAATGTCTTGACTATCAGGGGCAAAAAAGAAGTAGTGTTGTACAGGGTAAGTAGTTGACAAAATTAGAGAAAAAATTTAAAAGTTTGTGGTAAGTAATAAATGATAGCTTCTGGAAGATAACATGGGAAAAACAAAGAAGACCTTGAGTATGGAGGTGACACTTTACATATAATACCAAAGGCACGGTCCAAGAAATAAAGCTGAGATTAGGAAGGGCATCAATGGAAGAATTGGGAAAGATTATCAAAAGCAAAGATGTGTCATTATAGACCAAGGTTTTGATCATATGCACCCTCATATTCCCAATTCCTGTGTACAAATGTGAAAGTTGGGTAGTAAAGAAAGTTGGTAGAAGAAAAATTGATTCCTTTACAATATGGTATTTGAATAAAAGCTCTACTAATACCCTGGACCACCAGAAAGACCAACAATGTGTCCTAGAGCAAATTAAGCCTGAAACATCACAGCAGGCAAACTACAAAACTAACACTATCTTATTTCATACACAAAATAGAATGCAGAATTATTTGGAAAAGACAATAATGCTGGGGGAAAAAAAAGTAGAACCTGAGTGAGAACATAAAGGAAGCCATAGGCATGAGTCTACAGGAGCTGAGCAGGGCTACTGAGGACAAGACGTTGAGAACATAGCTCATTCACAGTGTTCAATAGTTCAATAGTTCACAGTGCTCATTCAACAGTGAGAGCCTACACATAACACACACCAGCTTCGTTAGAGTTAAAAACTTCTGTTCGGCAGAAGAGCACATCAAGAAAATGAAAACAAAAACACAAGCTAAATAATGAGATAATACAATTGCAAAAGACACATCTGATAAAGGACTGGTAACAAAAAGATACAAAAAATTCTTAAAATTCAACAATAAGAAAACAATGCCAGATACTTCCGCCAAGATGGAGGCATAGGTGGAGATGCTGTGCTTCCTCACACAACCAAGTTTAGAGACAATTAAATAGTAGCAACAGAAAACATAGCCAGAACACAGAAAATTGAACTTTTTGGAAGTCTGATAACAACAAATTCTTCAGCCTGACCAGTAAGAGGGGCGAAACTAGCAACTGGCAGAGCGGGTCAGCACAGGAAAACTCAGTCAGACAGACTCAGGCGCATGGAATCCAGGTGCAGGGTTGAACCTGGTGGGCAACTCAGCGAGCAATCTCGGGAAACAATGAGGGAGCAGGGCTGCGGGTTGACTGTGGTCGCCCATTCGAGTGTGGACGAGAGCCAGCAGCCCCAGTGGCAAACAGCGGAGGAGGGCGCCTCCACTTACAGAGTCACAACCCAGCGACCTGAGAGTCCAAGGCTCCGCTCCTCATACTTAACGGGTGCAAACAGACCATTAATGGCTCAAGAAGATCTCAAACCCCCAGAGCCTATAAATCTAAGTGATGAAGAAATAGCAGAGCGGGGTTTCAAGATGGCAGTGGACTAGGATGGAGCAGATACCAGTTCCTAGTACAAAAGAGACAGAAACCTATCTGATCGGAGGAGGTGAGGCCAGCAAGCCAGCAGTTGCCAAGCATATATGAAAATAAGAGACCAGAAACCTCATCGGTCACAGAGGAACCAGACGGTAGGGAGACAGCAGCGGTACAGGAGTCTCTGGGACGGAGCAGGGAGAAACAGCCGGTGCAGGGTAGGGGAACCAGCGCCCTGTGGAGAGAGCCCAACGGCTCCTGGGACAGCCTTCAGCGCCTGGACGGCTCCCTCCCTGGGATTTTTCTGCTGGGCAGGCCGAGTGGCCCGGGCAAAGAGGTGTGGAAGAAATTTCAGCCTGCGCGCAATTTGGGGAACTAGTCGCTCCACACCCAGTGTGTCTGGGAGGGTGCCTAAGGGCACCTAGGCCAACATTCAGCGCCCAGAAAGCTCCCTCCCTAGGATTTTTGGGCCGGGGACCTGCCAAGTGGCCCAACCAGAGGGGAGCAGAGGTGAGTTCAGTCTGTGCATAGCTCGGAGGTCCAGCGCCTGGTGGGAACTGTGTCTGGGAGAGTGCCTAAAGGCGCCTGGGACAGCGTTCAGCGCCCGGACGGCTCCCTCCCTGGGATTTTTGGGCCCGGACCTGCCAAGAGACCCAACCAGAGGGGAGCAGAGGAGATTTCAGCCTGCACACAGTTCTGGGTCCAGCGCCCGGCGTGGTGCTGCTCCATCACTAGGTGTTTTTTTTTTTGCCAGAGGTTGGCCAGGGGACCCAGACAATCACAGGAACAGAAGGGATACACACCACGCAAGGTGCCATGACGAGCACACAGAGTTTCTAGGTCGGCGCCCAGTCCTCAGATCGGCTCCCGACTTCCAGTCTACCCCCCTTAGACTATCTGGAAGCCCAGGGCGCTGAGGGGTCCTGGGAAAAGAGCTGAGACCCTCAGCCCCCTCCCTTTCTGGCCAAGCAAGGTGGGGGGCCAGGAGAGACTTGTTTGATAGAGCTTAAAGAGAGGGTGTGGAGGACAAAGGGCCCCAACCAAAGAATCTGTGGTTGCCAGCCCAGGAGATCTCAGAGGTGCAGCCTGGGGCTCTGAATCCAGTAGACACAGCAGCCTGGTCTGCTTCACACCCAGCTTGGCAGCAAACCCAGGATTGGGCAGAGGGCCTGGGGCTTCCCAACTAAACGGGGGCAGGCCTGTGCTCAATCCCGAGGGAACCAGGCAACTAGGCCAGTGCAGGTGCCTGCAAACACAGCAAACCAGACTATGGCAGTAACCCCTGGGAGGGGAGCAATGGGAGAAAGTCCTAGTTCCCCATTGTAGGGAGCTGGGGGAGAGGCGCCAAGTGTCTGGATCCTGAGAGGGGCTGGCTGAAAAAATCACAACAATCGACCCTCAGCCAACTGCAACCAGAAAAACCAGTTCGGCTAGTTCGAAGCCAACAAGTGACATTTCCTTTTCTGAGGTTATTTTTGAGAGATTATTTTTGTTTGTGAGTTTTTTGTTTTTTGTTTTTTTACTTTATTTTATTTTTATTCTTTCTTTTTTTTTACCGTTCTTCCTTCTCCATTCCTTTTCTTTATCTTTTTGCTTTTTTAAAGTAATCTGTTATTTCTTTTAAATTTTATTACTGTTTCATCTTTCCATACTTTTGTCCTCTTTTCCCGGATTTTCTGTTTTATTTCTTTTTCTTTTCTTTCTAAACTTATTGCTCTTTCTTCAATTCCCCTGCCATTTTTTTCTTTCTTCCTTTTATTTCTTTCCTTATCATTTCTTTCTTTTACCCACAAGAGTCACAATCAACTTGAAAATATGAAAAGACCAGAGCTGGACCCATAGAAGAGGCCTCCCAATAGTAGGGTCAGAGAGACAAATTGCACATTGTTGTAGGAGAGAAGCCACAAGTTGCTGCATATTTGAGTAGGTGGAAGCAGAGAACAACAGGATAACCAAAAGAGGCTGCACCATTGAAATTCACAGGCATTCCACCACAAAAGTAAATACCATAAACCCAGGGAGTCAAAACAGATTAATCTAAGAAGCTGAGGCTAACAAGAAGAGTCTCACAAACAATGGGAAGACAAAGAAACAATCCCCAAATGAAAGGAAAGGAGGAATCCTCAGAAAGAATGTTAGATGAAACAGAGGCAAGTCAACTATCAGATACTGAATTCAAAGCACTGGTGATCAGGAAGTTCAAAGAGCTCACAATCAGCTACCAGAAACTACAGGGAAGCTACAATGATCTCACTGTGAACTATATCAACATGAAAAAGGAAATGGAAATTATTAGCAAGGGCCAAGAGGAAATGAAGAATACAATTTCTGAATTAAAAAACACAGTGGAAAGCATTAAAAATAGGGTGGATGAAACAGAAGATCGGATTAGTGAATTGGAGGACAAAGTAGAAAGCATCTCACAGAAAGAACAGGAAAGGGAAAAGAGGCTCAGAAAGAATGAAGAGAGATTAAGAGAAATGCAAGACAATGTGAAACGTAATAATATCCGAATAATAGGAATACCAGAAGGAGAAGAAGAAGAACAAGGGATAGAAAACATATTTGAAAGAGTAATGAGAGAAAATTTCCCTAATTTGACAAAAGAAAAAGTCACACAAATCCAGGAATCACACAGAGTCCCATTCAAGAGGAACCCAAAGAGGCCCACTTCAAGACACATCATCATTAAAATGGCAAAATTCCAAGACGAAGAGAGAATCTTAAAGGCAGCAAGGGAGAAAAAAGAAATAACATACAAGGACGTCCCAATAAGGTTAGCCACTGACTTCTCAATGGAAACACTCCAAGCAAGAAGAGATTGGCAAGAAATATTCCAAGTAATGAGAAACAGAGGCCTACAACCAAGGCTACTTTACCCAGCAAGGCTCTCAATCAAGATAGAAGGCCAAATAAAGAGCTTCCAAGACAAAAGAAGTCTAAAAGAATTTGCTGCCACCAAGCCAGCCCTACAAGAAATACTAAAAGGTCTGCTTTAAGGAAAGGAACAAAAAGAGACAGACAGAGAGGAACACAGGTACAAAAATGGCAATGAATAAGTACCTATCAATAATAACCTTAAATGTAAATGGATTAAATGCTCCAATCAAAAGACACAGAATAGCATCATGGATAAGAAAGTATGACCCACACATATGCTGCCTACAAGAGACCCACCTCGGGACAAAAGACCATCACAGACTAAAAGTGAAAGGCTGGAAACAAAATTTCCAAGCAAATGGACAAGAAAAAAAAAGCTGGGGTAGCAATTCTCATATCAGACAAAATAGACTTCAAAAAAAGAGCCATAAAGAGTGACCCAGAAGGTCACTTCATAATACTCAAGGGAAGAATCCACCAACAAGACATTAACATCATAAATATATATGCACCCAACATAGGAGCACCAAAATATATAAGGAAAATCTTAGAGGAATTCAAGAAAGATATAGACAGCAACACAATTATAGTGGGGGATTTTAACACCCCACTATCAAAAATGGACAGATCTTCAAAACAAAATATCAACAAAGACATTGCGGCATTAAACAACACCCTTGAAATGGACCTAATTGATATATACAGAGCTCTTCACCCCAAAGAAGATAAATACACAATTTTTTCAAATGCACATGGAACATTCTCAAAGATAGACCACATGATGGGGCACAAAACAAGCCTCAACAAATTCAAGAATATTGAAATCATACCAAGCATTTTCTCTGACCACAAGGGACTGAAACTGGAAACGAACCCCAAAGGAAAGAACCCAAAACACCCAAAATCATGGAGACTGAACGGTATGCTATTAAACAATGAATGGGTCAAGGATGAAATTAGGGAAGAAATCAAAAAGTTTCTGGAAACAAATGAAAATGATCTCACGACAACCCAAAACTTATGAGATACAGCCAAGGCAGTCCTGACAGGAAAATTTATAGCAGTACAGGCCCACTTAAAGAAGACAGAAACATTTCAAACAAACAGCCTTACCCTACGCCTACAAGAACTCGAGGAACAACAACAAAAACAGCCCAAAGCAAGTAGAAGGAAGGAAATAACTAAGATCAGAGCAGAACTAAATGACATAGAGACTAAAAGTACAATTCTAAAGATCAATGAATCCAGGAGTTGGTTCTTTGAAAAAATAAACAAAATAGACAAGCCTTTAAGTAGGCTCATCAAGAAAAGAAGGGAACGGACACAAATAAACACAATCAGAAATGAAAGAGGAGAGATTACAACTGATACCACAGAAATAGAAAGGATTGTAAGAAATTACTATGAAGAACTGTATGCCAAGAAATTTGAGAACCTAGGGGAAATGGACACATTTCTAGAAAAATATAATCTCCCAAAACTCAATGAAAAATAGAACACCTGAATAGACCAATAACAGCAAAAGAAATTGAAGCAGTAATCAAAAAACTCCCATCACACAAAAGCCCCAGACCAGATGGATTCACAGAAGAATTCTACAAAGCATTTAAGGAAGAGCTAACCCCCATTCTTCACAGACTATTCCAAAAAATCCAAAAGGATGGAAAACTCCCAAACTCCTTTTATGAAGCCAGCATCATCCTAATTCCAAAACCAGATAGAGATACAACAAAGAAAGAAAACTTCAGGCCAATATCGCTGATGAACATAGACACAAAAATACTCAACAAAATATTGGCAAATCGTATCCAACAATATATCCAAAAGATTATACACCATGACCAAGTGGGATTCATCCCAGGGATGCAAGGATGGTTCAACATTCGCAAAACAGTAAATGTAATTCATCACATAAACAAAAGCAAAGACAAAAACCACATGATCATATCAATAGACGCAGAAAAAGCTTTCGATAAGGTACAACACCCATTTATAATAAAAACACTCAGCAAAGTGGAAATAGAGGGAGCATTCCTCAATATAATAAAGGCCATTCATGAGAGACCTACAGCCAATATCATACTCAATGGGCAAAAACTAAAAGCTTTTCCACTAAGATCAGGAACAAGACAAGGATGTCCACTTTCACCACTTCTATTCAATATAGTATTAGAAGTTTTGGCCACAGTGATCAGGCAGGAAAAGGAAATAAAAGGCATCCAAATAGGAAAGGAGGAAACAAAACTGTCACTGTTTGCAGATGACATGATAGTGTACATGGAAAATCCTATAGACTCTACCCAAAAACTACTCAAACTAATTAATGAATTGGCAAAACAGCAGGATACAAAGTCAATATCCAGAAATCAAAGGCATTTTTGTATACAAACAATGAATGAGCAGAAGCAGAAAGCAAGGAAAAAATCCCATTCGATATAGCAAAAAGAAAAATAAAATATCTGACAATAAACCTAACCAAAGAGGTAAAAGACCTGTATGCAGAAAACTACACAGCACTGAAGAAAGAAATCAGGGAAGACACAAACAAATGGAAACATATACCGTGTTCATGGATTGGAAGAATTAACATCATCAAAATGTCCATACTACCCAAAGCAATATACAGATTCAATGCAATACCTATTAAAGTACCAATGGCATATTTCACAGACATAGAACAAACACTTCAAAAATTTATATGGAATCATAAACGATCCCGAATAGCAGCTGCTCTTTTGAGAAAAAAGAACAAGTAGGAGGGATCACAATACCTGATATCAAGCTGTATTACAAAGCCACTGTAATCAAAACAGCCTGGTACTGGCATAAAAACAGGCACATAGACCAATGGAATAGAACAGAGAGCCCAGAAATCAACCCAACCCTCTACAGTCAATTAATATTTGACAAAGGGGGCAGTAACATCAAATGGAGTAAAGATAGCCTCTTCAGCAAATGGTGTTGGGAGAACTGGACAGCTACATGCAAAAAAATGAAACTTGAGCACCAACTTACACCATACACCAAAATAAATTCAAGGTGGATAAAAGACTTAAATATAAGCCATGACACCATTAAAGTCCTAAAGGAGACAATTGGCAAGAAAATCTCAGATATTCCACACAGCAACATTTTTACTGATATATCCCCTAGAGCAAGGAATATAAAGGAAAGAATAAACAAATGGGATCTCATCAAAATAAAAAGCTTCTGCATGGCTAAAGAAAACAGTATTAAGTTAAAAAGACAACCAACTGTATGGGAAAACATATTTGCCAACGATACCTCAGACAAAGGTTTAATCTCCAAAATATACAAAGAACTTACACGACTCCACTCTAGGAAGACATCTAACCCAATTAAAAAATGGGAAAAGGACTTGAACAGACACTTCTCCAAAGAGGACATACAGAATATCCAGAGACACATGAAGAGATGCTCAATATCGTTAGCTATCAGAGAGATGCAAATTAAAACCCCAATGAGATACCACTTTACACCAGTCAGGATGGCTATAATAGACAAAGCAACAAACAACAAATGTTGGAGAGGGTGTGGGAAAAAGGGGACCTTATTCCACTGTTGGTGGGATTGCAGACTGGTACAACCATTAGGGAAAACAGTATGGAATTTTCTCAGAAAAATAAAAATCGACCTGCCTTTTGACCCAGCAATTCCACTGCTAGGATTATACCCCAAGAATCCTAAAACATCAATTTCAAAGAACCTATGCACCACAATGTTCACAGCAGCACAATTTACAATAGCCAAGAGTTGGAAGCAACCTAGGTGCCCATCAGTAAACAAATGGATCAAAAAATTGTGGTACATGTACACAATGGAATTCTATGCAGCAGAGGGAAAGAAGGAGCTACTACCCTTTGCAGCAACATGGATGGAACTGGAAAGCATTATGCTGAGTGAAATAGGCCAGGCATTGAAGGACAAATACCATATGATCTCACCTTTGACAGGAAGCTAAAGAATAAAGTATTCCAAGTCATGAAATCCAAAGACCTACAACCAAGATTATTCTATCCAGCAAAGCTTTCATTTAGAATGGAAGGACAGATGAAGTGCTTCTCGGATAAGATCAAATTCAAGGAGTTCATCATCACCAAGCCCTTATTATATGAAATGTTAAAGGGACTTATTTAAGAAAAAGAAGTTAAAAAAAAACATGAACAGTGAAAGGACAACAAACTCACAGTTATTAAGAACCACACCTAAAACAAAAGCAAACTAAAAGGACAGCTAGATCAGGAGTGAAAACATAGAAATGAAAATCTCAAAGAGGGTTAGCAAGAAAGGAGTGGGAGGAGGAGAAGGAGGGAGAAGGTACAGAAAATAAGTAGCATAGACAGTAGATAGAAAATAGAAGGGGGGGCAAGAATAGTATGGGAAATATAGAATCTAAAGAACTTGAGACACATGGTCATAAACTAAAGGAGGGGTAATGGTTGGAACAGGGGGGTAGGGCGGAGGGGAATCAAGGGGGGGATAGAACAACTGTAACAGCATAATCAATAAAAAAATAAATTTAAAAAAAGCAAACAAGAAAACAATGCCATTACAAAATGGCTAAAGACTTGAACAGACACCTCACCAAAAAAGATACACAGATGGCAAATAGCACATGAGAAGATGCTCTACATCATATGTCATCAGGGAAATTTAAATTAAAACAGCAAAGAGGCACCATCATACACCAGTTAAAATGGCTAAACTGGAACACTGATGACACCAAACGCTGGTGGAAGAACAGATATTCTCACTAATTGCTGGTGGAAAGGAAAGATGGTGCAGCTGATTTGGGAAAAGTTAAGTTTCTTTACAAAAGTAAGCATCTGGTGTTGAAAGACAAATACCATATGATCTCACCTTTAACAGGAAGCTAAACAACAAAACAAACAAGCAAGCAGAATAAAAACGAAGACACTGAAATAGAGAACAAGGGGACAGTGACCAGAGGGAAGAGGGAAGGGAATTTAAGGGGAAAAAAGAGGAGGGATTTGGAGGAACAAGTATGAAGGACACAGGAACAAGAACTAAGGTGGGTGGAAATGGGAGGGAAATGGGGAGCACGGGACGGGGGGGGGGGAGCTGGGATGGGAGAAATAGAAAACTACTTGAAAAATAACTACATAATTTTTTTTTAAAAAGTAAGCATCTCTTTATTCTATTATTTAGCAATCCCATTTCTTACTATTTACCCAAAGGAGTTGAGAACTTATGTCCATACAAAAACCTACAGATGGATGTTCACGACAACTTTATTTATAATTGCTAAAACTTGGACGAAATTAAGATTCCCTTTGGTGGGTGAATGGATAAATTAACTGTGGTAAAACCAGACAATTGAATATTATTCAGCGCTGAAAGGGGGCAAGCTATGAAAAGACATGAAGAACGTTTAAATACAAATTACTCTGTGAAAAACAATCTAAAAATGCTACATACTATATAATTCTAAGAATATGACATTCTGAAAAAGGCAAAGTATAAAGGCTATAAAAAGTTTAGTGGAAGTGAAAACACTTTATATGACACTATAGTTATGGATACATGCCATCATACATTTATGCAAATCCACAGAATATAAAACACTAAGAGTAAACAGTCACATAAACTATAAACTTTGGGAGATTGTGGTTTGTCAGTGTAGCTTCACCAATTGCAACAAAAGTACCACTGTGGTGGGAAATGTTGATAATGGGGGAGGCTATGCCCATGTGAAGAAGGAATTACATGGGAGATCTCTGTACCTTCCTCTCAATTTTGCTATAAAACTAAAACTACTGTAAAAAAAAATAAGGTCTTTTTTAAATGATAGCTTTTTATTAAAATTTGAAAATTAAAAGTTCTCTATGTAAAGATATGTTTATTTTGAGTTGTAGAACTTGATTCTCATATAATGCAAGCTTGAAAAACTTGATAATTTATAAAAATGTATGTATCTTTCAATATTCTAAAATGGTATTAAATGAAATTACTTACTAATTAGTAACACAGTCTCAAAAGTGTTATTTTAGTTCCCTGGAGTGATTAGTTTCCATACTGTCAGTCTACTAAAATATATGTATGTACACAATACATACATAGCATATGCAGTTTTCTATTCTTTCTTTAAATACACATTGACAAATTTTACTCTGGCAGGTAGTAAAGGATTTGAGGAATGAGTTCAGTCTGTCCTCATATTCACAAAAAGAATTGTAAATCTAGAATGAAAGACAAAGTGTATAAACAGGGTGCCACTGTTCATTACATGTAACATTTTAATTTAGGTTCACTATTTCTCAGTATTTGTGACAAAGGAGTGTATATCATGCCTAATCAACTATTTCCATCCTTTTAATTAGATTTTTTCATTTTTTGGCACTAATACAAAATATATTTCCTATAAACAGAAAATATTTGGCTTGATTATGCTCATTTAGAGGATTACTGATGAAATAGATTACTTTGGGAAGTAATAACTTCCATATAATGTTGTTTATTTCACACGTTCTCCAGCAGCAGGAGTTTTCCATCTTAGAAAGTGGCAGCAGCACCTGACAAAAACCCAGGCATCATCATAGATTTGTCATTTTCCTTCCTTAATGGGCAACTCTAAAGTACAAATTACCATCATCTTTTACCCACATAAAGGCAGTAACTTGTCTACTAACTAGTCTCCAAGTTCCCACACTAGACATTCAAAACTATATTCTCAAAAAAACTCTTTTACCTTAAAATGTTAATTATATTATCTGCCTTCCCTGTTCAAAACTGTTTAGAGCTTCTCACTGTAGTTAGAGTTTAATCTGTCACACAATTCACCCCAGAAACAGCTTGATCTGTCTCATGTCAATTTTTAGTATTTTATTATTCTTAATTTTAAGTATACATTTTAGTGTATTCTTCTTACATACATTGAATTATTAAAAAATATGGCTAACTTCTGGTTTATATGTTCTTAGGACTAATATTAAGTCTATTATGTTTTATTCCTGGTGCAAATATTTTCTTCATGCTTTTGTACACATGTTGAATATGTCTATTGTATCATTGTTGAATAATTTTAAATTCTGCTCAGTCAAATTAACCTACTTATTTATTTATGATTTGTTAAATACACCTTTCAATACTCTAAACACATAACCAAAGTCATCTATAATTACTCTAATAATTTTAGTTTTATCTATTTCCGCTTATGTTTTTCACTAATTTGGATTTTTTATGTATATGTGAGGGATTTGACATTGAAACTTCAAAACTATTTACTAAAGATATCACCTTTTTCAGACTGAAATTCAAGTGTGTGTGTGTGTGTGTATACATACATATATATGTACATGTTTTAGAAATTCCTGCCCTATTGTATCATAGTCAATGCAAACATTACACTATGTTTACTTTATATTTTATCCTATATTGTATTATCTGGTTAGGTGAGCTTCTCCCTTCTCTATAATTATGTTTCCATATACTTCATTGTATATCTTTATTCATCTAAAATTACATTTTAATTTTAGAAATTTTAGAATGAGTTTGTCAATATTCAGTATGTGAAAACTATATTAAATTTGTAGATTTGTTGGGATAGGAGAATTGTGGTTTTTCAAAGTGAACTCTTCCCATCCATTTATCTTTATGGCCTTCTATATATTTGGATTTTTTAAAGTTCACCAATAAATGTATACTTTAAAAAAAATGCTGAACATTTCTTATTTTGTTTGCACCTTGTTCTGTTGAATAGGAAAAACATTGATTACTTTATGTGAGAACTAACATATATCATGATATTTTAATAACTCTACTGAAAAATATTTTTGACTATGATCTTTGATCATAAACATTACCACACAGATTTTTCACAAGTAATTTGCCTTTAGATTAATACTTAAATCAACATTGAGTGTCTGCTAAAGCACATAAATTATTTATTTTAATTAAAAATCTAAACCAACAACTTTGATCTTTTCCATTTTTTTGAGAGGACACTAAAACCACTAAAAATTTAAAGCAGTGTTCAAGGTCACAGAGTTCATAAAGATGCCTTTTTAGAATTTGCTTCTGCATTATTTTAACTTTCTTACTTACATCGACAAGAGTTTTATTTTTTATATATCTTTGGTTTTTAATATACTTTTATGATTCTATAAAGGTAATAAAATATATAGAACAAAACTTTCTTTATTTCACTTTAATATTACAAACCCATATTATTGCTTATATGCAAATTCTATACTCTAAAGCTGATCCTTAATTAGGTGTGTAAGCCCAACAGTATAGCCCTATAACTAGCAAAAAAAAAAAAAAAGAAAGAAAGAAAGAAAAACATATTCAAAGCTTTTCCTTTTTTGTTTTGTTATAGAACAAAATAAAAAGGAAAGTTTTGTTCCATATGTTTTATTACATTTTATAGAATCATAATATAAATAAGTGATGAAGAATAGCCAACCTATCAGATGCAGTGCCCAAAACACTGATAATCAGCATGTTCACAGAAATGTTTGAGTATGGTCGCAACATAGAAAAAAAAGTGAAGGCTGTGGGAAGTGAAATAAAGGCAAATGTACAGGAAACTGACAGTGAAGGAAAGGAAACTGGGACTCAGATCAACAATTTGGAGCAGAAGGAAGTAATAAACATTCAACCAAAAGAGAATGGAGAAACAAGAATTCAAAAAAAAATGAGGAGAGGCTTAGGAATCTCTGGACAACTTTAAACATTCCAATATCTGAATCATAGGGATGCCAGAAGGAGAAGAGAAAGAGCAAGAAATTGAAAACTTATTTGAAAATATAATGAAGGAGAACTTCCCCAATCGGGCAAAGAAAAAGACTACCAGGAAGTCCAGAAAGCTCAGATAGTCACAAAAATCTTCGACCCAAGGAAGCACACACCAAGGCACATCATAATTACATTATCCAAGGTTAAAGATAAGGAGAGAATCTTAAAAGCAGCAAGAGAAAAGGAGACAGTTATCTACAAAGGAGTTCCTATATGACTAAAAGCTGATTTCTCAAAAGAAACCTCACAGGCAAGAAGGAGCTGAAAAGAAGTATTTGAAGTCATGAAAGTCAAGGACCGACATCCAAGATTACTCTATCCACCAAAGTTTTCATTTAGAACAGAAGGGCAGATCAAGTGCTTCTCAGATAAGGTCAAAGTGAAGGAGTTCATCATCACCAAGCCTTTATTATATGCAATATTAATGGGAGTTATATAAGAAAAAGAAGATTAAAAATATGCACAGTAGAATAACAATAAACATAACTATCAACAACCAAACTTTAAAAAAAAAGCTGAAACTAAAACAAAAATGAACTAAGCTAACAACTAGAAAAGGGACAGATTCACAGAAATAGAGATTATATGTAGGATTATCAGTGGGGAGGAGGACAGGGGATAATGGGGAAAAGGTACCGAGAATAAGTAGCATAAATGGTAGGTACAAAACAGACGGGGGAGGTTAAGAACAGTATAGGAAATGGAGAAGCCAAAGAACTTATATGTACATGTGCATGACCCATGGACATGATCTAAGGTGGGGGAATGCTGGTGGGAGGGGGATACAGCCATAAGGGGAATAAAGGGGAGAAAAATATGGGACAACTGTAATAGCATAGTCAATAAAATATATTAAACTTAAAATTAGAAAATTTTATTCAAGTGTGGAGTGTCCTACTTTGTTGTTCATCCTGAATGGTCACAGGATTTTGTCAGGGGTGGAAACCCTTGTGTACCCATGTGTAAGAGTGATTTAGCCTCAGTTTGCACTCCTCAGAAAATATAAAAATACAAAAAAGCATCCTTCATGGAATCAAGTACAAATCAACCAATTTGACCTAATTCTATATACAGAAAGGAGTAAGTCACATAATAGGAGCCATGATATGATTTTCTTTAGTTATACAGAATTTCGTATCATGCATACCAGCATAGGGGTTGTTACTCAGACTTCACAGGCATCTCTTCTTATTTCAGTCAGCACTGCTCTAAGCACGAGACAGGAAGTGATTCAATCATCGTCATCAGGTTCCTTCAGCCCAATGATACAAATGGGAAAAATAAAACAGGGAACCTTCCACTGGTCCCAGGCCCAGAATATTCTCACTGATATAGCTACTCTCTCTTTCTAGGAGCTGGAGTAGCAGAGGGGTGTAGATTTAGAGAACTACAAAGACAAGTTTCAGGTCTGCTGTGACCCTGTGTGGAGCCCAGGTTCCTGATCCTGGCCTGACCTTCACATGGCCTCTGTCTCATAGAGATGCTGCTTGTTACATCTACAAGTTTTAAAAGAGCATTAAAGAAAATGACAATGTGTCTTATATGCAGTGTAAAAATGCTGGGTAAAAAATACCCTGCCGAGAATTGAAAAAGGCAAAAGAAAGCAGAAGACAAGCACACATGCTGCTTTCTGTATTCTCATATTCCCTCCCCCAGGCCACAATTCTGGGAAGTAGAGAGCAAAATGACCAGACAAATGAAAGTATGAGATCTCAAAGGAGTGATTAGTGATTGTTCTACTGAAGTTTTATAAAACTTTTTAGCATGAACCTAATTGGGCTAATTTGTCAGCAATTTTGGACTTGTTTCTGATCCATGCTTCTTGTTTGTTTTATTTCAACTGCTTACTGAATCTTAATCAGCAGTGTGGGGATGATAAATATAATTTTCAGCATATCTTTCAAATTAAAATATTTTGGTGAGACTGATAGCAATTGAGTGGTTTTCATCTATTCAGAACTAAATATCCCTGTATCAATCGTCACTATTGCATTTTTGGTGGAAGTGTTGAAGAATATTGAATATTTATCAGATCACAGCCCTAGGGACAATATAGCTGTACAGATTAAAACTAAAAAAAAAAAAAAACATTTCTAAATGCTTACCATATACCAGAATGCTGAAGCATTACTTTAAGACATACAGGATTACTTTCAATTTCTTTGGCACCTCTTTAATGGAGCATTTCTTCAAAAGTTCATGATCACAAGGAAAAACTCATTCATCATTACTTATTTCATGTTGCTCTCATAAAACTAGTTTATAGCAGACTTCAGATTTTAGAGGACACCTTCACATTTTCTTGAAGTCTGAAAGTGAGACTTAGCTCGATCACCTCTCTAGTTACAGTGAAATAAAACACCAGTTATAGTCCAATAATAGACAAGTGGTTAATCCTCTCCAATGCAAACTATAATTATAACACTGTCATTGAATTTATAAATGTATTCTGTCACCAAAAAATTAATTCAGTTTATAAATAAATACACATGTTTACTGAAAAAGCATTATTTTATTTTTAAAATCTATTTTGACTTTTGTTCTATCATTTCCCTAATAACTAAGAAATATAACAAATATAATTAACAATAAATTAATTAATTCAATTCACTTGATTAATTCATCTTTTTGTGCTGTTAGAGCAATTTGTTGTTTTCAGTGCTACTATATATTATAAAAATTTATGTTGTGGAACTTGGCTATACTACATTTTAAATTACCTGAAAAATCTCAATTTAAATTTTAAACATTTTTGCATCAGCTTAAACTGTTGAAATCTACACAACTAAGAAAACCAGGCATACTTATTAATTTGCTGATTTAACAAAATAAAAATAAACATTTTGAAAAGCTTAGCCCTTATACCAAATAACTGAAGAGCAGTTCTTCAAGGTAAGAAATAAACACACCAGGCTAATGTTCTAATGTTTTTCCTGATGACAATGTAGATCCAATATCTATTTTATGTCTTTTCTCCAATGAAACAGCTCTTAATGGTTGTCTTTCAAAAACATATATATATATATAAATATAACACTGTCCCCTTAACACAACTATTAACATAATATACCTACTGTTTAGCAACTTACATTTCATAGTAATATTTTATTATTGTTAAATACTTAACACATAAAGGACATAAAACATTAATGTAGATATAATGAATTACTGATGAATAACATGAACAACAATGTAACCAACCCAAAGTTGAATAAGTATCAATACATACAAACAAATCCCTTGCCAAAAAAGGTAACTCTCTTCTATTGGTTGCATAAGGCTGAATTTTATGATATTCACTTCTTTATTGTCTTTATTTATATATATTTTTAATTTATTTATTTATCTTTAGAGGGGAAGGGAAGGAGAAAAGGAGAGAAACATCAATGTATGGTTGCCCTTTGTGCATCCCCTGCTGGGAACCGGCCTGCAACCCAGGCATGTGCCCTGACTGGGAATCGAACCGCGATCGTGTGGTTCGCAGGCCTGAGCTCAATCCACTGAGCTATACCAGCCAGGGGCCCTATTGTCTTTATTTTATTACCAGTATGTGATCATTAAATTCTATAGCTTGGTTTGGCCAGCATTCAAATTTTATTTAAAGTACTCTTTGGTGTCTAACACTTTCCAGGTTCAACATTATGTATTTCAGATTCAAGTATACTCTGTGTAGCTTTGGTTCATTCACTTTCTTTTCTGTATGGTGTTCTGTTATATAAACAAAGCACATTTTTTAACCCATTTCTTGGTTAATACAGATTTGAATAGTTTTTAGAATTGACGTGTACATAGTATATAATATGGTTCTGTATGTTGCAATTTAAATTTCTGTATCTTGGAGATAATTTCATTATTTGTGTGTGTCAGATATAGGTATACATACACACCCTTTAACACATTTCTTTTTTTTAAATATTTTGAACTTTAATTAATTAATTAATTTTTATTCTTGTTCAAGTACAGTTTTCTGCCGTTTCACCCCACCCCTCCCCAAAACACTAGTCCCCCCAGCTTATATTTAAATCTTTTATCCACCTTAAATTTATTTTTGCGCATGATGTAAGTTGGTGCTCAAGTTTCTTTTTTTTTGCACATAGCTGTCCAGTTCTCTCAACACCATTTATTGAAGAGATTATTTTTGCTCTATTTTCTGCTGCTGCCCCCTTTGTCAAATATTAATTGAACAGAGATGTGAGTTTCTTTCTAGGCTCTCTCTTCTGTTCCATTGGTCTAAGTGTCTGTTCTTATGCCAGTAGCAGGCTGTTTTGATTACAATGGCCTTGTAATACATTTTGATATCAGGTAGTGTGATTCCCCTGACTTTGTTCTTCTTTCTCAAACTTGCTGCAGCTGTTTGGGGTTGGTCATGGTTCCATATAAATTTTTGAAGTGTTTGTTCTATATCCGTGAAGCATGCCATTGTTACTTTAATAGGTATTGCATTGAATCTATCAATTGCCTTGGGTAGTATGGACATTTTGATGATGTTAATTCTTCCAATCCATGAACACGGTATATGTTTCCATTTGTTTGTGTCTTCCTTGATTTCTTTCTTCAGTGTTGTGTAGTTTTCTGAGTATAGGTCTTTTAACTCCTTAGTTAAATTTATTCCAGAATATTTTATTTTTCTTGTTGCTATAGTGAATGGGATTTTTCCCCCTGATTTCTGTTTCTGGTATTTCATTGTTGGTGTAAAGAATGTCTTTGATTTCTGGATATTGATTTTGTATGCTGCTATTTTTCCAAATTCATTTATTAGGTTGAGCAGTTTTTTGGTGGAGTCTAGAGTGTTTTCTATGTACACTATCATGTCATCTGCAAACAATGACTTCCTCTTTTCCAATTTGGATGCATTTTATTGCTTTTTCCTCTCTGATAGCTGTGACTAGGACTTTGAATATTATGTTGAATAGAAGTGGTAAAAGTGGACAAGCTTGTCTTGTTCCTAATCTTAGTGGGAAAGTTTTTAGTTTTTCTCCATTGAGTATGATGTTGGCTGTAGGTCTCTCATATATGGCCTGTATTATGCTGAAGAATGTTTCTTATATTTCCACTCTGCTGGGTGTTTTTTTATCATAAATGGGTGCTGTACCTTATCAAATGCTTTTTCCACATCTATTGATATGATCATGGGATTTTCATCTTTCCTTTTGTTTATGTGATGTATTATGTTTATAGATTTGCAAATATTGTGCCATCCTTGCATTCCTGCAATGAATCCCATCTGGTCATGTCGTATGATCTTTTAAATGTATTGCTGGATCCAGTTTGTCAATATTTTGTTGAGGATTTTAGTGTTTATGTTCATCGTCAATACTGGCCTGAAGTTTTCTTTCTTCATTGTGTCTTTATATGGTTTGGGGGTTAGGATGATGCTGGCCTCATAAAAAGAGTTTGGGAGTCTTCCATCATTTCGGATGTTTTAGAATAGCCTGTGAAGGGTACAGGTCAGCTCTTTTTAAAATACTTTGTAGAATTCTCCTGTGAAACCATCTGGTCCAGGGCTTTTGTGTGATGGGAGTTTTTTTATTACTGCTTCAATTTCATCAGCTGTTATTGGTCTGTTCAGGCTTTCTGCTTCTTCTTCATTGAGTTTTGGAAGATTATATTTTTTCTAGAAATTTGTTCATTTCATCTAGGTTTTCAAATTCCTTGGCATATAGTTCACTGTAGTAATTTCTTACAATCCTTTGTATTTCTGTGGTATCAGTTGTAATTTCTCCTCTTTCATTTCTGATTGTGTTTATTTGGGTCCTCTCTCTTTTTTTCTTTATGAGCCTACTTAAAGGCTTGGCAATTTTGTTTAGCATTTTAAAGAACCAGCTCCTGGATTCATTAATCCTTAGAATTGTACTTTTTGTCTCTATGTCATTTAATTGTGCTGTGATCTTGGTTATTTCTTTTCTTCTACTTGCTCTGGGCTGTCTTTGTTGTTGTTCTGAGAGTCCTTGTAGGTGTAGGGTTAGGCTGTTTACTTGAAATGTTTCAATTTTTTTAGAAAGACCTGTACAGCTATGAACTTCCCTCTCAGGACTGCCTTTGTTGTGTCCTAAAGGTTTGGGGTTGCTGTGAGTTCATCTTCTTTTGTTTCCAGGAACTTTTTGATTTCTTCCTTGATCTCCTTCTTGACCCATTAGTTTAATAGCATGCTATTCACTCTCCACGAGTTTGAGTGTTTTTGAGTTTTTTCCTTGAGATTGGTTTCTAGTTTCAGTCCCTTGTGGTCAGAGAAAATGCTTGGTATAATTTCAATTTTTTTTAATTTGTTGAGACTTATTTTGTGACCTCTTATGTGGTCTATCTTTGAAAATGTTCCATGTTCATTTGAAAAGAATGTATCTTTGCTTCTTTGGGGTGAAAGGCTCTCTATACATATCAGTTAAATTTATTTGATCTGGGACATTGTTCAATGTCACAATATCTTTGTTGATATTTTGTTTGGATGATCTGTCCATTTTTGACTGTGGGGTGTTGAAATCCCCTACTATAATTGTGTTGCTATAAATATTTTTTGAAGTCCTCCAAGTTTTTCTTTATGTATTTGGATGCTCCTATGTTAGGTGCATATATATTTTAAATGCTTATGTCTTCTTGATAGATTTTTTCCCTTGAGTATTATGAAGTGACCTTCTGGGTCTCTTTTTATGAATCTTTTTTTGAAATCTATTTTGTCTGATACGAGTATTGCTACGCCAGGTTTTTTTTTTTTTTTCTGTCAGTTTGCTTGGAATATTTGTTTCCAGCCTTTCACTTTCAGTCTGTGTAAGTCTTCTGTTCTGAGGTGGGTCTCTTGTTGACAGCATATGTGGGGGTCATGCTTTCTTATCAATTGGGCTACTTTGTGTGTTTTGATTGTAGCATTTAATCAGTTTAAGTTTAAAATTATTATTGATATATATCATTGTCATTTTTCTATACCTATGTCTCTGTCTCTCTCACTCTTTTTCTCCCTTTTCTTAAAGCAGTCTCTTTATCATCTCTTGTAGAGCTGGTTTGGTGGAGGTGTGTTCTTTTAGACTTCATTTGTCTGGGAAGCTCCTTATTTGGCCTTCCATCTTGATAGAGAGCCTTTCTGGGTAGAATAATCTTGGTTGCAGGCCTCTGGCTTTCATTACTTGGAGTATTTCTTGCCATTTTCTTCTGGCTTGGAGTGTTTCCATTGAGAAGTCAGCTGAGAGTCTTATTTGGGCTCCACTGTATGTTACTTTCTATTTGTCTCTTGCTGCCTTTAAGATTCTCTCCTTGTCTTAGAATTTTGCCATTTTAATGATGATGTGTCTTGAAGTGGGCCTTTTTGGGTTTCTCTTGATTGGGACTCTCTGTATTTCCTGGATTTGTGTGACTTTTTTCTCATCAAATTAAAGAAGTTTTCCATTATTGCTATGTCAAACAAATTTTCTATGCCTTGCTCTTCTTCTTCTCCTTCTGGTATACCTATTACATGGATATCATTACATATTATGCTGTCTTTCAATGTTCCCTCACCACCTGTTCATTCTTTCTGAGTCTCTTTTCTTTTTCTTGCTCTATGTGGGAGCTTTTTTCTACCTGTTCTCTGGCTCACTGATTTGATCTTGTTTCATCCAGCCTGCTTGTAATTCCTTCTAATGTGTTTTTTTTAAATTTCTGAGATTTTATTGTTTATTTTTTACTGGATTTTGTTTATAACTTCCATTTCCTTTTTTAAGCTAATGTGATTTTCAATCAGTTCCTTGTAGTTGTCTGTGAACTCCTTGAGCATCTTTATAACCATTAATTTGAATTCTATAGCTGATAGTTTGATTACCTCCATTTCTTTTAGCTCTTTTAGTGGGGTGTGTTCTATTCCTTTTGATTGCATGTTCTCTTTTTGTCTCCCCATTTTAGGTGACCCTTTTTGTTTGTTTCTGTGCTTCCAGATGTTAGCCGCCTTTGTAGGGTGAACTTCTATGGTAGGAATTCTATGGAGTTCAGTGGTGTGGTCTCTGATCTCTTTGCCTGGGTGCTCCATGTTTGCCCTTTCTTCTGTCTGCGTGGGCTCTCTTGTTTTACTTGGATTTGTATTTTGTGGTGGTTCCTTTATTGGTGGTTTTTCTCTTCCAGATGGGATACCGATGTTCACAGCTCCCACCTATCCTTGTATGTGATCAGTGGCACGGGGTAGGCAAAATGGATTAAGACAGCAGGAGAGCATTTTATGGAATTTAAAGTACCAGAAAGTATAGAAGAGATAGGAGATTCCTTGGATAAGTGAAGTGTTAACTGTGGTATTTCACCCAATTAGCCACTTTTTATAAAAGGTGAAAGAGAATTAAGACTCTTGTTAGAGGGGAGGATGATTGTGAGCTGAATCCAGAAAACAGAATCTATCTAGCCTTTTATAAGGTTAGATGATGAGACATAGTGAGAGTAAAGGGTAAAACGCAGGCATGCTGTGAGAGAGAATAGAGTTAACCACATCAATGGTAACGCTCAGGGTTAAAGTGAAGTGGGCTGAGATCATGGAGGGTTGCTGTGCAGTATGTCCAACTGTATGGAGCAACAATTATTTATAATAGTATTGGAACAACAATAATATAAGAAGAAATATATGACTTGGATAACCAGAATAGAAAGTACCTGATCATGAGTTTTGTGTTATGGAAACACAGGTTAAATGAAGAAAGGAAAATTGAAATGCAATACAGAGAGAATTAGGAAAGCCAGTCAAGCAATTAAATAAAGGGAGATATGAAATGAGGAAAACTAAACATAAGGAAGAGAAATAAAAATACTAATAAAATAAAAGTGGTGAAAAATAATGGTAAGATAATAATAATACACATACAAAATAAAATGCCAGCTCTGTGGGATAGCAAAGTGACATTTGTCTCAGTTTCTCATTTTCTGACTTTATCCTTATGATTCCCCTTTTCAATCTGTCTCTGGTCCCTTTGTAACTCCATGTCTTATCCTCTCAAGTGGAAGAAGAAAAAATAGAAAAAAAAAGAGGGGATGGAGGTGGGAAGAGAAATGATCCAAAAAGAAAAGAAAAAGAGATAATAATAATTCTCCTGCCGACTTTAAACCTGTTGAGCGCGTTCTGCTGGTCTTCCTAGATGCCACAGGAAGAGGGGGCTGGGCTTCTCTTTTCTTCCTTCCTTTGGTTTTGAGAGGATGTGGACCAGGTTTGGGTTGCACTATTCACAGTTTCCCTGGTTTTCTGTGAGCTTTCAGGCTCAAATCATCCACTCCACTAGTTGGTCACAGCATGAGTCCACCTCCAGTGTGGAGCCTGAGACCAGCAGGGTGCACGGTCCTCCTCTATTACTGACTCTAGACACACAGTGAGAGACTAGAGGGGCAAACAGTTACCCTCTATTACTGACTCTGGGCATGCAGTGAGAGACTAGCAGTGTGCACGGTTCCCCTCTGCCACTTGCTCTGGGTGCCTGCAGTGCCAGACAAGCGGGGCACACGGTTTACCTCCACCACTCACTCTGGGCACATGCAGACAAAATCTCCCTGGGGCGCACCAGCAGTGGAGAGTTCCTTACAAAGCAGCTGCCTGCCATTCTTATCAAGTGCATGGCTTTTCACACAGCCCCACATTTCAATCAGTCTGGAGACTATTCAAGTCAGGGCCCAACAAGGCCTTACTCCTCCCTTCTCCAGGTGTTGCCCGGCACCCCAGTTTCTCTGGTGCCAGTGTCCAGAGTGCCAGCAGATGTGTATCATCTCTGTGTGTCTCCCGCTTTTTCTCGACTTCCCCCTAGAGTGACTTCCAGCACCCAGGTCCCTCCTAGTTCTGGGTTGCCCTCCCTGCTCTGGTAGGGGAGGAAGCTGGTGATCTAACTCTCCTCCCTGTATCCTATGGCAGGTGCCGGCAAGGGGGGCACAGCAGCCTTGGTCCCAGCACAGATCCTGGGGACCTTACCATCCTAACTCACTCCTCGCTGTCTCTTTTTCCTTGTCCTTTACAATGTTTGCCTCCAAACTTCATATATGCTGGGATTCCATTGTCTGTTTATTCTGTTCCTCGGAAGATCGGCTAGGAGTTCCAGCTGGGCACAAGTAGAACTGGGCTCTACTCTCACCTACCTCATCACCATCTTCCTGTCCTCTATCACATTTCTTTTAAATGGCTTCATGATTTCCATTTTGTGGATATAAAATGTTTTAATCTGTCTTTTATAGAAGGAGATTGTGCTTAGTCTTTTGCTATTATAATGGGGTGCATCCAAAAAGGGGGCCCCAAATAAAGATTTGGATTGGGGTTCGGGAAATATTAGAAAAACGTATAGGATGTCTTCTCTGTCACAGGTGTGAATTGGGGGAAGGAACATATGGAGCAGAAACAGGCGGAGTCATTTTGTTCAGCCACAGCTTTGCAGCTAACCTCTAGCACAGTCATTGAACATATATATCACCTTTGACTGACTGCATAGATATGTTAAACAGTTGTGGCCATGCTTTGAGCCAGGGGGATGGAAGTGACTTCCATCCAAGATGTAACTGGGAGGCAATTCCCCCTGTTTACAGCACCTGTGTGAGAGCTTGGAGAAGATTGGTTCCATGCCATGGGGCCACATCTGCCCAGACTTTTGATGGCAGCCCAAAGTAAAGCCCAAAGGAAGAATACAGGAATGCTGGCAGGTGTAACTGATTGTAGGAGGAGTTGAAAATGGAGCAGCAGAGGAAGATTGGCATGGAGATTTAAACCCAGGTGCGGGCAGCCATGCCAAGGGAGAACCACACAGCTTTGGCAGAATGGGGACCCCTGCAGCTTTGGCGAGAGTGAGGATCACATGGCTTTGGGTGTTCCCTTTTGCCATGTGGTTTAGGCAGCAGGAGAGACTTTGCCTGGAAGAAAAGGGGTCAAAGGACTCTTTTTTTTTAAATTTATTTATTTATCTTTAGAGGGGAAGGGAAGGAGAAAGGGAGAGAAACATCAATGTAGTTGCCCCATCCCCGCTAAAAACCCAGGCATGTGCCTACTGATCAACCACGATTCAAAGGACTCTTGATGGTGGGCCATGAGAAAGTGCTACACGGCTTTTGATTAACTAGAGATCATGTTGGTGACGCAGCTGATGGTGCTGCCGGGAGCCCAAATCACACACTTCTACTTCTTTTCCTGAGATATGGTCCCCCAGATTAGGAGAGAGGGAGAAGGAAGGACTGTGTGTATCTGTGGGTATCCTAAAGGACTTTAATATTGTAATGAAGACATTAAGTCACTACTCTAAGTTTGTATAGCTTTAAATAGATATTTTTTTCACAAATCTCTGGCATTGAGAGCTGTCTTCCCTCTAGTAGCAGATGTAGTGAACCTAATGGGGGTCCTTTCGGTAATAGTGTATTGTACACTCCCCTTGGGTCTGCTCTGCAACACTATTGGAAGCAGTTCCACATGCATCCTACTACATTTGTCTCGGCACACAGGAACAAGTGTATTTAGAAAACAAATTTTTAATAGTAGAATGTCTGAAAAATAAAAAATACATTTTGGGTTAGATAAGTGATACCTAGATGTCAGGACACTGTTACATCTTTAAAAATATTACATAAACTCATAATTTTATTATCATTATTTCAAAAATAATTTTAATACCTACTAGGTGCAGTTTGCTGAGGATGTAGAAAAAGTCTGTGTGAGGATGAAGATATTGAAATAACACAAACACCTTTTTTTGTTTATTGGATGTTGTTGGAACGCTGTAGGGGACCGGTTTGTCTTGGCCTGGAAAATGTGACTCAGTTCTGTACAGAAAACCTACAGATTCGAAGTGATGGGCAGGAGCCAGACCTTCAAACCAAGTCTTCCTGTGGGAATCAGGCCTAGAAAATACTTACAGACTGTTATGGCTTGCTCTTGCTAAAACTCGCTCACCCTGGTCTAGAACAACAAATGTGTATTGTTTATCCTCAAGGTAACTCCCAAAGCCTTGTGTGAGGTCTCCCAAGGACAGAGCTAATGAGCTCATTGCCATCCCCCTCTGCATGCTATTTTTATTTCCTTGATTCTACCTAGAATGTAGACAATAATGTTCTATGTGATAGATAATAAATCTTTCTATGATGTAAGACCCCAGGAAAACAATAAAAGCCTGTCTAGGCAAGGGTAGGGGTGCTCCCCTCTTGAGGGAGTGGCTGAGGCACCATAGGCACTCTCCCCTTGAGAGAGCAGTTGTGCCTGTTCTCTTTTTCCACACAGGATTGTTGTCCCCCGTGCATTGATTCTTGTCTTCAGCCACAACAGGCGGACTCTGCTGGACAGGGTCTGCAACAGAACACATCAAAAGTTTAAAGACTATGAGATCTGTCTGGAAAATGCCAGCCACAGTTACTATAACAAAAACAGTTTGTGTGACATCTATGTACCTGGCAGCTAAGGTGAGTGGACTGGAATGCACATTCATGAACAACTTTACTATACTAGTCAGTGAGGGCAGTAGACACCATTGAGTGAACATGCATACCATGTGGCCATCGCATTCAAAATGACTGAGTGAGTAAAGCAATGAATCTGCATCACATTTTGAGTTAAGCTTGAACATTCCTCAACAGAAACTATTCATATGATTCAGAAGGCCACAGCTATGGGCAACTGGTGATTAGCAGCTTTTTCACAACAACACACTCATTCATGTATCACATCTCCTGCAGACTTTTTTGGCAAAGTATCAAATCACTCAGGAGACTCAGACCCCTTTACAGCCCACTTTTGGTGCCCTGTGACTTCTGTCTTTTCCTATAACTAAAATTACCTTGGAAAGGGAAGAAATTTCAGATCATTGATGAGATTCAGGAAAATACTGTGGGGCAGCTGATGGGGACTGGGAGAACTGTGTGATGTCCCTAGGTACCTACTTTGAAGAAGACTGAGATCTCATTGTGTAAAATGTGTACAATGTTTACATAGTATACAATGTTTCTTGTATTTTGTTCAATAAATGTCACTATTTTTCGTATTACATGGCTGAATACCTTCTGGCCAGACCTTGTATCTACTGGAGTCAAGCAGAGGCAGCTAGTTTGTTGCTGACAAGGCTTAAAATTGATAAATCTGGAGAGAAATGTCAACTACTGGTCACTAGACTACAAATAAATGGAACCCATGCTTCTGTGTTGTGGTGATAATTTAAAATTAATGAGAAGAGGCAAGGAGGTCATTATTTCAAAGGAAAGGTTCTAAAAATATTTGCCCCTTACTATTTTTCATTAATCAAATCTTTTGATATTTATGTTTAAGAACATGCATCAGCAAAAAAAAGGCACTCACACTGCCTGCTGAACCATACAAATAGAACTTGATCCAGACCAAACTTTGAAATAGGTGAAGTTTGTCTTCATAGCCCTTCATTTTCTATGTCACAGCTTTTATAGTCAGATTTTCGGTATTGTTTTTTTAAATATTTTATTGATTATGCCATTACAGTTGTTCTATCCCCCTTCATTTCCCTCCACCCTGTACACCCCCTCCCACACCATTCCCCCCCTTTAGTTTATGACCACGTGTCTCAAGTTCTTTAGATTCTATATTTCCCATACTATTCTTGCCCCCTATCTATTTTCTACCTACCATCTATGCTACTTATTTTCTGTACCTTCTCCGCCCTTCTCCTCCTCCCACTCCCCTGTTGCTAACCCTCCATGTGATCTTCATTTCTATGGTTCTGCTCCTGATCTAGCTGTCCCCTTAGTTTGTTTTTGTTTTAGGGGTGGTTCTTAATAACTGTGAGTTTGCTGTCCTTTCACTGTTCATCTTTTTTATCTTCTTTTTCTTAGGTAAGTCCCTTTAACATTTCATATATTGGTGATGATGAACTCCTTGAATTTGATCTTATCTGAGAAGCACTTTATCTGTCCTTCCATTCTAAGTGAAAGCTTTGCTGGATAGAGCAATCTTGGATGTAGGTCTTTGGATTTCATGACTTGGAATACCTCTTTCCAGCCCCTTCTTGCCTGTAAGGTCTCTTTTGAGAAACCAGCTGACAGTCTGATGGGAACTCCTTTGTAGATGACTGCCCCCTTATCTCTTGCTGCTTCTAGGATTCTCTCCTTCATTTTCATCTTGGCTAATGTAATGATGATGTGCCTTGGTGTGTTCCTTCTTGGATCCAACTTCTTTGGGACTCTCTGAGCTTCCTGGATTTCCTGGAAGTCTATTTCCTTTGCCAGAATTGGGAAGTTCTCCTTTGTTATTTGTTCAGATAAGTTTTCCACTCATGACTGTTCCTCTTCCCCTTCTTGTACCCCTATAATTAAGATGTTAGAATGTTTAAAGATGTCCTGAAGGTTCCTAAGCCTCTCCTCATTTTTTTGAATTCTTGTTTCTTCATCCTTTTCTGTTTGGTCATTTTTTTCCATTTTCTGGTCCACTCCTTTGATTTGAGTCCCAGTTTCCTTTCCATTACTATTGGTTTTCTGTGCATTTCCCTTCATTTCAGTTAGTTTAGCCTTCATATGTTCCTCTAATTTGTGACTAAAATCAACCAGTTCTGTGAGCATCCTGATCACCAGTGTTTTGAACTGTACATCTGAAAGTTTACCTATTTCTTCATCACTTCGATTTATTGGCTCTGGGGCTCTGAGTTGTTCTTGAGCCATGTTTTGATCTGTTCATGCCTGTTACATTTGAGGAGCGGAGCCTTAGGTGTTCACCATGGTGGGGCCACCCTGGTCACTTGTTTGTGATGCTGTATGTGGGGTGGGGTCAGAAAGGGACAATGGTGGTTCCCTGTGCTCCTTCCTGCAGCTGGGGTCTGCATGGTCTGTCTCACAGCTGGCTCCTTTGCTGGTTTATCTGTGCAGGCATGTGTGACCGCAATCAGCCCTCAGTGGGTCCACCCGCTTCTCCACACCTGGGACCTGCCCAGGCTGCTGGTGCACCTGTGTCATGTGCCTAGATCTGGTGAATATTTCTTGCCTTACCCCGCTCTGCTGCTGGCTCTGCCCCTCTTACCGGTTTGGCTGAAGTGTTTGCTGTTCTCAGACTTCCATGTAGTTCAATTTTCTGTGGTTTGGCTACATTGTTGCTAAAACTTCATTGTTTTTAAACTTAGTTGTGCGAGAAGGCACAGTGCTTTCACCTACACCTGCATCTTGGCGGAAGTCCAGATATTTGGTATTGTTAATTTCAGATGTTCAGGGAATCATGCTGCTGTCTAGGTAGTAAAAAAATTTCCTTCTGCCCTGGCCAGATGGCTTGGTTGGTGGGAAGGTCATCCCATACACCACATGTTGTGGGTTCAACGCCCGGTCAGGACACTTAGGTAGGTTTTAGGTTCAATCCTTGGCAGGGCACACAGAGGAAGCAACAGACTGATGTTTGTATCTAACATCGATGTCGCTCCCTCTCTCTCTAATCAATAAACTTATGTTTAAGTGAGGATTTGTTTTTTAAAAAAGAGAGAGAGAATTTTCCCCTTTTCCTATAGAAATCCATCTGTCAAATGGTCAATTTATTTAGACTCTAAGGGACACTATAAGGTAAACTGACCTGAACTATAACATCAATTCACTACAGCTCCCAAATATTAGCCCTCAGATTGTTAAACTTATGGGATGCTGTTCTTTGTGTGCCTTGAAGATGAGTATAGTAACCTCTTGCATTGTAAATACATTAAGAAACCCTTTGCAAAGTAATAGGTTTGACTGATTGTCAACATATATCTCAAATGGGCCTACAAAAAGATTAAGTAATGACAAACCATAGTTAACAGGAGAGAAGATGAAAGTCAAGCATGAAATTATATATTGGACAAAATATGTTATTTTTATTTTATTTAGTTATTTTTTAAGTACAGTTTTTGCCTTTTTTTCTCCTATCCCAGCCATCCCTGCCCCGTGCTCCCCACCTCCCTCCCATTTCCATCCCCCTTAGTTCTCATTCCTGTGTTCTTCCTATTTGTTCCTCCAAATCCCACACCCTTTTTCCCCTTAAATTCCCTTCCCTCTCCACTCTGGTCACTGTCCCATTGTTCTCTATTTCAGTGTCTTTGTTTTTATTCTGCTTGCTTGTTTGTTTTGTTGTTTAGCTTCCTGTTAAAGGTGAGATCATTTGGTATTTGTCTTTCAACACCTGGCCTATCTCACTCAGCATAATGCCTTCCAGTTCCATCCATGTTGTTGCGAAGGGTAGTAGCTCCTTCTTTCTCTCTGCTGCATAAAATTCCATTGTGTAAATTCCATTTGTGGTATTCCATAAAATACCACAATTCCATTTGTGGTATTCCATAAAATACCACAATTTTTTGATCCATTCATTTACTGACAGGCACCTAGGTTGCTTCCAGCTCTTGGCTATTGTAAATTGTGCTGCTATGAACATTGTGGTGCATAGGTTCTTTGAAATTGATGTTTTAGGATTCTTGGAATACAATCCTAGCAGTGGAATTGCTGGGTCAAAAGGCAGGTCGATTTTTATTTTTCTGAGAAAATTCCATACTGTTTTCCATAGTGGTTGTACCAGTCTGCAATCCCACCAGCAGTGAACTAAGGACCCCTTTTCCCCACAATCTCTCCAACATTTGTTGTTTGTTGCTTTGTTTATGATAGCCATCCTGACCGGTGTAAAATGGTATCTCATTGTGGTTCTAATTTGCGTCTCTCTGATAGCTAACGATATTGAGCATCTCTTCATGTGTCTCTGGATATTCTGTATGTCCTCTTTGGAGAAGTGTCTGTTCAAGTCCTTTTCCCATTTTTTAATTGGGTTAGATGTCTTCCTAGAGTGGAGTCATGTAAGTTATTTGTACATTTTGGAGATTAAACCTTTGTCTGAGGTACCATTGGCAAATATGTTTTCCCATACAGTTGGTTGTCTTTTTAACTTAATACTGTTTTCTTTAGCCATGCAGAAGCTTTTTATTTTGATGAGATCCCATTTGTTTATTCTTTCCTTTATATTCCTTGCTCTAGGGGACATATCAGTAAAAATGTTGCTGCGTGAAATATCTCAGATTTTCTTGCCAATGTTCTCCTCTAGGACTTTAATGGTGTCATGGCTTATATTTAAGTCTTTTATCCACCTTGAATTTTTTTTTGTTGTATGGTGTAAGTTGGTGCTCAAGTTTCATTTTTTTGCATGTAGCTGTCCAGTTCTCCCAACACCATTTGTTGAAGAGGCTATCTTTACTCCATTTGATGTTACTGCCCCCTTTGTCGAATATTAATTGAATATAGAGAGTTGAGTTGATTTCTGAGCTCTCTGTTCTGTTCCATTGTTCTATGTGCCTATTTTTATGCCAGTACCAGGCTGTTTTGATTACAGTGGCCTTGTAATACAGTTTGATATCAGGTATTGTGATCCCTCCTACTTTATTCTTCTTTCTCAAAATAGCAGCAAATATGTTTACATCCCTCCACAATATATCTGCCATGTGCTAGACCTTAATAAATTATTTCATTTATTTACAGTAAAGCTTAAATTTTCATAGGCAAACTTTGTAACCAGAAAAGAGCAACGATTGTCCTTTATTATATAATTGATTTTCTTTTTCATTTGTTTCAAAATTGACAATAAATAAGCAAATACACATATTTTTTTCTTCAGATGGTAGAAAACTAGAGGCTAATTATTATAACAAAAACAGAAAAAGTATCATACAGAAGTATAATATATGGTAAAAATACGTGGCTTAAGCATGACCAATAGAGCATTTAAGTTAACAGCTAAGCAATGATAAAGCCAGAAATTAAAAAAACATTTGGTTAACTCTAATGAAAAATTAACACTAGTAAATAAAAAATGGTAATTGTGAAATAATTTTGTATTCCAAAAATTGAATTTATTTCTGTGAATATATCTAAAATCACACAGAATTAACACAATTCTATTGGAAGATACTAAAATATAAATCTTAATCTTGATTTTGATTTTTATGTTATCAGCGACAGAAAATCTTAAGTCAATTACAACTACATTTGAATATGAACTGTTATTTCCTAGTTTTTATTTTATTCGAGATTATAATATAACAACTATTCTTTAAATGTCCACAAGAAATAATATTTGAGAAAATACATATTGTTGTTTGGCTTGTTACAGTTGCTTTTTTACTATATATTACCAATTAGCAGAGTGAAAAAATATTGCATGTTCTTGTGAAAATTTAAAATATAACTATGTTGCTAGAAAACTAATAAAATCTTATTTGGCAATCACCAGAACACTTATTATTGAATTGAATAAAAAAGAGAACCTGCTCCATGGTGATTATGTCGTACTTGAATATAATCTTCATGAGGGTAGGTATTTTTTTAAATATATTTTATTGATTATGCCATTACAATTGTTCTATTTCCCCACTTCATGCCCCTCCACCCTGCACACCCCTCCCCCACCATTTCCCTCCTTTAGTTTATGACCACGTGTCTCAAGTTCTTTAGATTCTATATTTCCCATACTATTCTTACCCTCCCCTATCTATTTTATACCTACCATCTATGCTACTTATTTTGTGTACCTTCTCCCCCTTTCTCCTTCTCCCACTCCCTTGTTGCTAACCTTCCAAGTGATCTTCATTTCTATGGTTCTGCTCCTGATCTAGCTGTCCTCTTAATTTGTTTTTGTTTTAGGTGTGGTTCTTAATAACTGTGAGTTTGCTGTCCTTTCACTAGGTATTTGTGTCAGTTTTGTTCATTTAATGTATTGCAAGTGCCTAGAGCAGTGCAAACACAAAAAATGAACTTAATAATTTTTTGAATTAAAAACATAATATTTATTCTGACATTTATCTGGAATTGCCAAAACATGGTTTACTAATTTATGCCTTTATTTCTCCATCTCCATCTCCAAAATATCAGAACAATATTTTGTGCAGACATTTCATTTGTAAAAGGTGAAAGATTTATATGATCTGGAGAGAAAGCAGAGCACAGACATTTCATTTGTAACCAAAATAATAAACAGTAAGAATGCAATTAGCAAGACTAAAAACTGCTTCTACTACATATGTGAGTAACCTTTAGTGAGAAAGTCATTATCATGATTAACATATATTTCTGATCCTGTCAGGATTAGTGCCAGTAATCTATAATAGTCAAATTAGGTACATACTCACTCTTGAAATTAAACTTGTATCACATTTTGCCCCTTGGTTGGTTGGTTGGTTATTTATTTATTTATAGACCAAAGGAGGGGGCAAGACAGGGAGAGAAACATCAATGTATGGTTGCTTCTTGAGCTCCCCCTGTTGGGGATCTGGCCCTCAACCCAGGCATGTGCCTGGACTAGGAATTGAACCAGTGACCCTTTAATTTGTAGGCTGGCACTCAGTTCACTGAGCTATACCAACCAGGGCTCCCCTTGGTTCTTTAGATTATTAGATTACACTTTTACCCCAGGAGGTCAAGTTATTGTGGAAAACTGCCATCATCTGAGACTTTAATGCTTTTCTTTTTTGTCAAACTATTTCTGGCGCTAAATTTTCAGTCCAAACACTTACTTTCACTCTTGCTAATCTCATAAACATAGCAGAGTTGGACCAAAAATATCTTTTGTAAAGCAGCAGTCACAGGAAAACAGCATTAATAAAAATGAGAAGATTGATACCACAGCCTTGCCTGACAACACTGCTCCTATTAGCAGAAGGTTCTTGAGATGGCAGGATAAAGCCCTGGGCAACATATGCTATGGCAGTCATGGTCATGGCCTATTTCTGTTATTTTCTTTTTAGGTTGGCTTGCATTGTTAGCAATTTCCTGTCCATCTGTGAAGTATCTCTAAGGCATTGTTAGAGTTAGAATTTAATATACAGATTTAAAAACAGCAATACTAAAAAAGAAAAGAAAAGGGAAGGAAGAAAGGAGAAAGAAAGGAAAAACAAATTATAGAAGTAAAAAATAAATTAAAGTAAAACATTTTTCTGCATGTATTTATAAGAAATTTTAATTACATCTTCCTTTCTCATTTGTTTTTAACACTCTAGTACATCATTTTAAATATAATCACCTGTTCAGGAGTGTCATGATTTTATCTGACATGTAGACATTTAATGAAGGAAGCTATTCATTTTCTGCCCTTGTCAATTTTCCTTTTCCCACTTTAATATAAAATTCTATATATTGTATTTTTTTAAAAAAAAGAACTGATTTTTAATTGGTTTGACTATGACACAGCAATGCTGGAATTGATATGCTAACTTGGAGGAAAGTATATTTTTTAATCAACTGTGTTACATAACTTTTAGGAATTGTTCTGATTATAAAATGCAATCATTTTATGTATATTAATGTTTCTGGAGTCACTGTGAAGTTCATTCTGCAGAAAGAGTTTGAGTGTCCTGAAATTTTATCTCCTTATTTCTTTACCCATCAGAAATAATTATTTTACTCTTACTATTTTACAGCCTCATGCAACAAATGCAGTTGTACAAATATGATGCTTGCACTCAAATAATTTATGCCATAAAATTAGTAATTGATAGAAGGAAATTTCCAGCACAAAATAGCGCATGCTGTTGAAAAGTGCTTCACTATTTTTAAATTTAAAGATGATTTTTGTAATTGATGAAGTACAAACAGTAAGTGATTATAATGTGGACATGCAATCACATGATTTATTCTTACACAGAATCCAACTGAAGACACTGGATATTCAACAGAATCAAAAATGTGTTTGGTGTAGAGGGTATGTTAGACTCCTTTATATACAAATTCAATTTATTTTTCTCAAGGTTTTATTGGTTTTCTATAGCACAAACCCTTCCCAATTTCCTCCCCAAATCTATACTAAATGAGTGACCTGTAATTAATACTTTCTTTTGTTTTTTCATTGCACATGTTTTTTTTTTCATTATGATGCTACTCATAAAGGGGGAGTTACTGCTGATGAAACAGGAAATGGACAAGTGTAGTTCCATCCTTCACCGAGATCTTAGCTCTGCTTGGATAAACTCTTACTCGGTTCTTAGATTATCTCATTCTTTATCATTATAACTGAAATTTTCTCATCCTTATATTTTCCCCCTTTTTTTCTTTTGCAAACCAGAGGTTTTTTTCTCCTGTATTTACTAACTTTACACATTCTATTTCAACAATACAGGATGATGTCTTTCCCTCTTCTAGGGCAAATATTTCTCTTCCAAACATTTCCAACCAATTAATATTCTAGAAACATTTACATGTATCCTTTTAAATATTCAACTGAACTACAGCACAAAACTAACATGCAGTTTATAATAGATTAACCCCAAGATAAGACTCACAAAACTTGAGCTGTTAAATATATAACATTATAGATGGATTACTTTTTTACGAAACAACTTCTTTTAACATGTATGTATGTTTTACAATCACTCTTTAACACTCTTTTTTATCTTTCTCTTTTCATTGTCATTAGCAATGATACATTATTTATTTAATTTAATCAACTTGTTTCAACAAACATCACTATTTTTAAAAATCACAATTAAGTCAATCAGAGTTCTTTTTTTAGATAGAAAAAGCTAAACTGAACCATTTTTTAGAATATTCATGATTTCTTGCAATAAGAAATTTTAGACCCAACCTTTTCCCCAGTTTTATTGGGAAAGAATTGACAAATAAAAAGTATATATATTTAAGATGTAAACACAATGTTTTGATATGCATGTGTGTATCAAAAATTACCTCCATATGAAAGTTCATTGATATATTATCACATCAATAGGCCCTTCCATATTTATTTATTTATTTACCTATTTATTCATTTAGTGATGAGAACACTTAAAATATACTTACTCTTAATTCCAGGTTCACTTTGAGTTATCTGCCACAGACAAGCTTTCATGCACCTTACAAGGAACACATTAGTTTCTTTGTCTCCAGAGAAGATTATCACTGTCTACACTTACCAGCCTGGTGTTACATTGCTTTTTCCCACATGAATGCTGAAGTGAAGCTGTGTGACCCCAGAGTTTGTTCAGCTATGTAATGGCAAATATTTTTCTTTTTTTTTCACATAAGTCCAAAATTTACGTAGTGCTCTTTTTCTCATCCGTTTCCACTCACACTATGATGTGCCACCTGTATACAGTCGTATAAACCTTGTGTGTGTATATACTGCAAAATTTATCCCCAGGTTATTGAGTAGAGAAAGATTCTAGGCTTTAATGCAGATGAAAAATGGGACGATTTTGGAAAATTGTTTGGCAGTTCCCCCAAAATTAAACACATAACTCACCAATTACATTCCCAGATATATATTAAAACTAATTCAGAACATTAAAACTAATTCAGAACATACCCAAATTATGCATATGAATGTTAATAGCAACATTATTTAAAACAATTAAAAAATACAAAAAACCTAAATATCCATCAGTTGATGAAAGGGTAAATAAAATGTAGTATATTCATATAGTGTTACATTTTTTAGTAAAAAAAATAAGTAGTTGATTTATTCCAAAGCATTAGTGAACCTTTGATCCATTACGCTGATGCATATGAAATACCCAGTATAAAAAAATCAAGGGAGACAGAATGTCAATTAGTAGTTGCCTGGATTTCTTTCTGAGATGATACTACTATTGTTAAGTTACATTGTGGTGATTGTTGCACAATTATATGACTATACTAAAAGCCATGCAATTCTATACTTTATAAGAGTACATTTCACAGTATGTAATTAATACTTCATTTTTTAAATGGCGAGGACAAAAAAATGGATGTTTTTGTAGCTCAAAACATACTTACCTCTGCTTCTGGCCAAATTAGAATAACAGAGTATGGATATACCCTCAAACAAAGAAGAAACTGGCCAAAATATATGCATGTGAAACAACAATTTTCAAGATGACTTTGGATATTAGGCAATATAAAGGCACTTTTTTCTAAGAGGCATGAAATAAATAAGAAAACTTACTTTACTAAGTAAGTTTCTCCCAGCTTACTAAGAGGAGAAATATTCCAGGAGCAATACAGGGAAAGCAAACAAAGGCCAGGGCTGATCTTTCTGAGCTGAGCAGATAGGTATACTTGTCTGAAGAATACAAGGCATCTAGAATTTGTATGACTGTCTGAATAAAAAAAATAACATGATGAATCTAAGACAATATATGCAATAAAATGGAATAAAACCCCCAGAACTAATAAGAAGGATCAGCAAGTTTGCAGAATGCAGTTCATTATAGAAATATCAGCTATGTTTCTATACAAAAACAATAAAATGAAGAGATTGAAATTTAAATACAATACCATAAAAATATGAAATGTTTGTGTTAAATCCTAATAAAGACATGCAAGGTTCATAGCTCAAATCATTTCTAAAATAAATACCTGAATTAAATTAGTTAAGGGGAGAGTTACAATGTTTTTAGGGATTGGAAGGCTCAAAATTGCTAAGATAATAATTCTCCCTAAATTGATCTATAAGTTTCATATAATACCTACCAAAATCCCAAATTTTATGTGTTAAAAATTGACAAGATAATTATAAAATTTATATAAATGTAAAACACATAGAATAGAAAAAACTTTGAAAAAATAATAAAGTTGAAAGACATATTGTACTGGAAGTGCTCTCGGGTCATTAGATGGACCACTCTGGGACCCTGTGCTGATGGAAAGCTGGTAGGGTAATGCATTAAGGACCAGCCAAGCCTGAAGAGACAGTCATAGACTGTGGATCACTGGTAGTCTCAAACAAGCCACCTAAAGCCAGTTTAGGACACCATCTGACATTACCAGGGGCTGATCCAGAAAAAGTAGATGGTGCAAAATGCCAGAATCTGCTGAAAAGAACTCCACCACAGTCTTCTTTATTATGTGCATTATTTTTTTCAGCTGCATAACTTTTTAGCATTTGTTTCTTTTTCCTATCTGTTCCTATTATTTCAACAGTGTCCTTATTTTAGCTTATTGCAAATCTCATATTTTACTCTCCCATATTTTACTTCTCTTATTCAATTTTGCCTTCTTCCAACCTCTTCTTTTGTTTTAATTTTTATGTTTTCACTTCTACAATTTGTTTCCATTCTGCACTCTTACTATTCCCCCACTCCAGCCTCTCAAAAACCATTCTTTTTGTCATTAGTCATCTCACATTCTTTTTCACATTATTAAAATATTCTTTCTCCACATTTGTTAATCTGTGCTTCTTGTTTGTTGATAATAGTAGTTGTTTTATTTCTTTAATTTCATTTCTAGATCTTCACTATTTTTGTATTTCAAATATCAAGTTTCACTGTTTTCTACTCCACTTTCCCTTCCTCCTGACTTTTCTTTTTTTTCCATTTTAAATTTCACCTATTCTCTCTCTTAGTGTGGTTTTAATTCTTTACTCTTATTATTTCTTCCTCTAGCCTCTTAAATTCACTTTTCTTTCATTTAGACATTATATAAGCTTTTTTCTTTTTTCTGTGTTTTTCCTTTCTATCTGTATTAATAATTTCTAACTTGTCATTGATATTGATGTGGTGATTTTTTTCTATTTGGCTCCTATTTTTTCACTATTTAAAATAATTTTAACCTCATATTATACTCTTCTCTTCTCTTACTTCCTTATGCCTTCTTCCATCCCTATTTATGACAAATATTACATTCATTATTCCTTTGCATTCTTTCTATTCTGTACTCTTATTATTTCTCTTCCTCTACCCACTGAAAATTATTTTCTTTCTGTTACTCATATCATTTTCATTTTTCCTTTTTTATAATAGTATTAATCTCTTTAAAACTTTATTAACATTTGCTCATTTGTTTTCAGTAGTGTTGTGGCTGGAAGTTATTTTTGCAGATGTGGGTTGTTTCCTGGGTTGGTTCATTTGGTCTAGCAGCAGGGACACTACAGCATACAAGATATGGTAGACAGCGTGACTCTCAGTCAGCCAGCTGGAGGGAATAACACACCAATGTTTGATCCAATAAAAACCAAAAACAATTACAACAGAAGAGTCCACATAAATGGTATAAGGGACATCCTAAGAGCAACCACCTCAGGAAATCAAGGAGATTGCTCCATAGAGCCCCACAGGTCTCCTATCACAGAAGGCCATACCACAAAGACATGGAGTCAAAACTGATTAACCTAATACACATAAGCAAACACAAAGAGTCACCTAAAATAGGGAGATAAAGAAACAACTCCCAGTTGAAGGAAAAAAAAGGAATCCCCAGAAAGAGTCTTATATGAAATTAAGGCAAACAATCTATCAGACATTGAGTTCAAAATAATGATTATAAGGATGCTCAAGAAGCTTGGTGGGAACTACTATGGACTCTATGGAAGCTACAAGGAACTTACTTGGAATGATATTGGCATGAAAAAGGACATAGAAACTCTGAAGAACAGCCAGGAGGAAATGAAGAATATATCTGACATGAAGAATACACTAGAAGGAATTAAAAGCACACTAGACGAATCAGAGGATGGAATTAGTGAGTTGGAGAACAAGGTATGAAAAAATATCCAGACAGTGCAGCAAAGCCAGGGAAGACTCAAAAAGAATGAATACAGTTTAAAGAAACTATAGGACAGCATGAAATATAATATTCATACCAAAGGTATACCAAAAGGGAAATATGAGAAGAGTGATAGAAAACCTGTTTGAAAAACTAATGATAAAAAAACTCCCCTAACTTGGTGAAAGAAAATTTCTCACATGTCCAGGAAGCAGAGAGGGTCCCAATCAAGATGAACCCAAAGAGGCCCACTCCAAAACACATAATTAAAATGGCAAAATTTAAAGAAAGAGACTTTAAAGGCAGCAAGGGAGAAACAGCTAGTAACATACAAGGGAGCTCCAATAAGGCTATCAGCTGTTTACTCAACAGAAACACTACAAGCCAGAAGAGAATGGCACAAAATATTTCAAGTAATGAAAAGCAAAGACCTGCAACCGAGACTACTCTGTCTAACAAGGCTTTCAGTCAAAATAGAAGGCAAAATAATGAGTTTACTAGACCAAAAAAAAAGGCTAAAAGAATACATCTCCACCAATTAGCACCGCAAGAGATGCTAAAGGTACTACTTTAAAAAAAATGAAAAAAAAGAGAGAGTGGAACATAGGCACAAAGGGAAAGAATGATAATACGTATCTATCAATAAAAACCTTAAATGTAAATGGATTAAATGTTCCAATCAAAAGACACAGGGTAGTGTAGTGGATAAGAAAATATGATCATCATACATGCTGCCTACAGGGGACCCACCTCAAAAAAAAAAAAAGATCTGCACAGACTAAAAGAGAAGAGATGGAAAAGAAATTCTAAGCAAATGAACATGTAAAAAAAAAACAACACTGTGGTACCAACACTTACATCTGACAAAATAGACTTGAAAACAAAGTTCAAAAAGACACAAAGAAGGTCATGACTTAATAGCTAAAGAAGTAGTCCATCCAGAAGATATAACCCTTTTAATCATATATGCAACCAACATAGGAGCACCAAAATATATAGGGAAAATCTTGGACGACCTCAAGAAATATATTAATAGTAACACATTCATCATAGAGGATTTCAACATTCCACAGTCACAACAGAAAAAACTTCCAAGAAAAGTATCAATGGGGATATTTTAGCATTGAAAGGCACTGTAGATCTAGATCAGATGGAGTTAATTGAAATAGAGAACTTGCAACCACAAAGAAGCAAAATATACATTCTTTTCAAATGCACATGGAATATTTTCAAAGATAGACCACATGGTAGGGCACAAAACAACAAATTCAAGAAAATTGTAATTATGTTAAGCATCTTCTCAGATCATAAGGGCCAGAAACTAGAAACTCACCTCAAGGAAAAAACTCAAAAACATTAAAACATGTGGAGACTGAATAATGCTATTAAATAATGAATGGGTTAAAAATGAAATCAAAGAACAAATCAAAAAGTATATGGAAACAAATTAAAATAAACACACAACAACCCAAAACCTATGGGACAGTGTAAAGGCAGTCCTAAGAGGAAAGTTCATAGCAATACAGGACTACATTAAAAAGATAGAAAACTCTCAAGTGAATAACCTAACCCTATATCTACAAGAACTAGAGGAACAATAATAAACAAAGGGCTAGTACAAGTAAGGAAATAATGAAGAACAGAGCAAAGTTAAATAACATAGAGAAAAGCAATTCAAAGGATCAATGAATCCAGGAGCTGGTTAAGGTAAAAAAAATTGAGAAACCTTTAACCATACTCACCAGAAAAACAGAGAGAGGACCAAAATAAATAAAATAAAATAAAACAAAAGGGAAATGTTACAACTGATAGCACAGAGTATAAAGGATTGTAAGAAATTATTATGAATAACTATGTGACAGGAAATTGGGCAACCAGGGCAAAATTGGGGAATTTTTAGACACCTGCAATCTTTCAAAATTAAGTAAAATGCCCTGGCTGGTGTAGCTCAGTGGATTGAGCACAGGCTGTGAAGCAAAGGATTACAGTTCGATTCCCAGGCAGAGCACATGCCTGGATTGCAGGCCAGTTCCCAGTGGGGGACACATGAGAGGCAACCACACACTGATGTTTCTCTCCCTCTCTTTCTCCTTCCCTTCCCCTCTCTCTGAAAATAAATAAATAAAAATATTTAAAAAATAATAAAAAATAAAAATAAAAATAAATTAAATAAAAAATAAATAGAAAGCCTGAATAGACCAATAACAACTAGTGAAATTGAAGCAGTAATCAAAAATCCTGCTGCACAAAAGTCCTTGACTGGATGGCTTCATAGGCAAATGCTACCAACTGCTTAAACAAGAACAAACTCCTACCCTTCTCAAACGATTCCAAAAGTCCAAGAAGAGGAAAAACTCTCAAAATATTACCTTAATTCCAAAACAAGTAAAGAAATAACAAAGAAAGAAAACTACAGGTCAATATCTCTGATAAATATATGTATTCAAAATTCTCAAGAAAATGTTAGCGATCCGGATCTATCAATATTCACTGTTGGTGGGATTGCAGACTGGTACAACCATTATGGAAAACAGTATGGAATTTTCTCAGAAAAATAAAAATCGACCTCCCTTTTGACCCAGCAATTCCACTCCTAGGATTATATCCCAAGAATCCTAAAACATCAATTTCAAAGAACCTATGAACCACAATGTTCATAGCAGCACAATTTACAATAGCCAAGAGTTGGAAGCAGCCTAGGTGCTCATCAGTAAATGAATGGATCAAAAAATTGTGGTACATATACACAATGGAATTCTATGCAGCAGAGAGAAAGAAGGAGCTACTACCTTTTGCAGCAACATGGATGGAACTGGAAAGCATTATGCTGAGTGAAATAGGCCAGGCATTGAAAGACAAATACCAAATGATCTCACCTTTAACAGGAAGCTAAACAACAAAACAAACAAGCAAGCAGAATAAAAACAAAGACACTGAAATAGAGAACAAGTGGGCAGCGACCAGAGTGGAGAGGGAAGGGAATTTAAGGGGAAAAAGGGGGAGGGATTTTGAGGAACAAGTATGAAAGACACAGGGATGAGGACTGGGGGTGGGGAATGGGAGGGAGGTGGGGAGACGGGGCGGGATGGGAGAAACAGACAAAAAACTGTACTTGAAAAATAACTAAATAAAATTTTAAAAAAGGTTATACACTATGATCAAGTGTAATTCATACCAGAGATGCAAGGATGGTACAATATTCACAAATCAATAAATGCAATACACCATATAAAGAAAATGAAGGACAAAAATTATGTGATAATATCAAGAGATCCCAAAACAGCATTTCATAAAAAGTCCAGCACTCCCATGATAGAAAACGCTCATCTAAGTGTAAATAGAGGGAGCAAACTCAACATAATAAAGGCCATATGTGAGAAACATATAACCAATAACATGCTCAGTAGGAAAAAACTAAAAAGTTTCCCTTAAAATCAAGCACAAGACAAAGGTGTCTGCTTTCACCACTTTTATTCAACATAGTACTGGAAATTTTAGCCACAGTGATCAGAGAAGAAAAAGAAAGAAATGCATATATATGGAAAAGGAAGAAGTAAAACTGTCATTATTTGCAGATAACATGATCACATGTTTCTCTGTAAAACCTATTGGGTTTTACAAAGAAAACCCAATAGGTTCCCCCCAAAACTACTTGATCTAATAAATTAATTTTGCAAAAGAGCAGGATACAAAGTTAATATTCATAAATCGAGGCCCTTTTTTACAAGAACAATGAAATATGAACAGAAAATAGGAAAAAATTCACTTACTATAGCAACAAAAAAAAATAAAGTACCTCAGAATAAACTTAACTAAAGAGATAAAAGACTTGTACTTGGAGAACTATAGAACATTGAGGAAAGAAATTAAGGAAAACACAAATAAATGAAAGCATATACTGGGTTTATGAATTGAAAGAATTAGCATCATTAAAATGTCCTTACTACCCAAAACAATCTATAGATTCAAACAATGCCTATTAAAATACCAATGGCATATTTCACAGATATAGAACAAATATTTCAAAAAATTATATGCAACCAAAAATGTCCCTGAAAGCCTCAGCAGGCTTGAGAAAGAAGAACAAAGTAGGAGGGATCACAATACCTGATATTAAACTATACTACAAGGTCACTGTAATCAAGAGTCTAGTAATGGCATAAGGACAAACACATAAATTAATGAAACATAATAGAGAGGCCAGAAATAAACACGTCTCTATGGTCAATTAGTATTTGACTAAGGGGGCAGGAACATAAAATATAGGAAAAATAGCCTCCAAAATAAATAGTGTTGAGAGATCTGGACAGGTACATGAAAAAAAAGAAAAGAAAAGAAATAAAATGACTACCAACTTGCACTGTACACCAGAATAAACTCTAGATGGAGAAAAGACTTATATAACTTGTGGCACCATAAATGTTCTAGAGGAAAATATAGGCAGTAAAAATTCAGGTATGCCTTGCAGGAATATTTTTGCTCATATAGCTCCTAGGGCAAGGGAAACAAAGGGAAGAATAAACAAATGGAGCTACATCAAATTTAAAAAAGCTTCTGTGTGGCTAAAGAAACCATCATCAAAATGAATAGGGATCTGACTGTATGGGAAATACATATTTGCTAATGATAACTTGGACTAGAGTTTGATTTCCAAAACATATGAAGAATTCATAAGACTCATAATTGGGAAGACAAACAACGCAAGTAAAAAAGGGGCAAACAACCTGAATAGGCACTATTCCAAGGAGGATATACAGAGAGATCAGAGACATATGAAAGGATGCTCAACATCAATGGCCATCAGAGAGATGCAAAGTAAAACCACAATAATATATCAGCTAACACCTGTCAGAATGGCCATTATTGAAAAATCAGCGGACAACAAGTGTTGGTAAGAATGTGGAGAAAATGGAACTCTAGTGCACTGTTGGTGGGAATCCAGACTGGTGCACCCACTATATAGATCAGTATAGAATTTCCACAAAAAACTAAAAATGGAACTGTTTGACCCACTGATTCCACTGCTGGGATTATACCCTAAGAATTCTGAAACACCGATTCAAGGAACTTATGTACCCTAATGTTCATAGCAGCAGTATTTGTAGTAGCCAAGTGCTGGAAATATCCTAAGTGTCCACCAGTAAATTAATGGATCAAATAACCGTGGTATGTTTACACAATGGAATACTGTGCAACAGAAAGAAATAAGGAACTCCTATATTTTGTGTCAGCATGGATGGAACTTGAGAATATTATACTAAGTGAATAAGTCAGAAGGTGAAAGACAAATTCTATATAATCTCACCTATAAGAGGAACCTAATTAACAAAACAAATGAGCAAAATAGAACCAGAGGAATGGAAACAAGCAACAGAAGGACATCACTCTAAGGGGTGACAGGAGGGGAATAAGCATGGAAAGAAGGGGAAGAGACTAGTCAGGGAACATGTATGACTGATTTATGGACATTGACAACAGTGTGGTGATGGACTGTGGGAATGGGGGTTGGGCTGAGTGGAGGACAGCACAGGGGGAAATATGGGAACAACTGTAATAGAATAATGATAAAATATTGTACAAATAAACTATCCACAGCTTGCTCTACATACAAAAATTTAGTCAAAATTGATCTTAAGCTTAAATGTGTTTCACAGAACTATAGAACTTCTATAAGAAAACTTAGGATTAATATTTTAACCTTGGTAAAACAAAATTTATAAGATACGCCTAAAGGAAAATCCATGAAAGAAGAAAAAAATCATTAATTTGATCTCATTAAAATTAAGAAAAACTGTTAATATAAGAAAAGAATAACCATGACAGAAAGAACATTTTTGTAAACTACATGATAAAGAATTTATATCTAAAAAATATAAAGAATGAACCATAGTATTTTTTATCCACTTATTTACTGATAGGCACTTAGGTTGCTTCCAGCATTTGGCTATTGTAAATTGTGCTGCTATGAATATTGGGGTGCATAGGTTCATTTGAATTGGTGCTTCAGGATTCTTAGGTTATAATCCCAGCAGTACAATTAATTGCTATGTCAAAGGCAGTTCTATATTTGTTTTCTGAGGAGACTGCATACTATTTTCCATAGTGGCTGCACCAGTCTACATTCTCACCAACAATGAACTAGGATTCACTTTTCTCCATAACCTACCTCTCTAGTATTCATTGTTTGTTGATTTGGTTATGATGGCCATTCTGACCAGTGTGAAGTGGCATCTCATTGTGGCTTTAATTTTCATGTCTCTGATGTCTGGTGATGCTGAGCATCCTTTCATATGTCTCTGTTCTCTCTGTACATCCTCCTTGGAGAAGTGTCTGTTCAGGCAGTTTGCCCATTTTTAATTGGGTTGTTTGTCTTCCTGGAGTAGAATAATGTGAGTTCTTTATGTATTTGGAGATTAAACCCTTGTCCAAGGTATCAGGTGCAAATATATTTTCCCATACAGCTAGTTCCCTTTTCATTTTACTGCTGTTTTATTTAGCCACACATTTACACAATAAAATATTATTCAGCAGAAAGAAAGGAAGAGCTCCTATTCTTCATGACAGCATGGATGAATCTGGAGAGCATTACGCTAGGTGAAATAAGACAGGCAGTGAAAGACAAATACCATATGATCTCACCTATAAATAGAACCTAATCAACAAAGCAAACAATCAAAATATAACTAGAGACATTGAAATAAAAAACAAGCTGAAAGTAACCAGAGGGGCGGTGGAGGGGGATAACAGGGGAAAGAAAGTGAAGGGTCATAAAAGAATGTATATAAAGGACCTGTGGACAAAGTCAAAGAGAGTAAGATTGAGGTGGGAGGCAGGGCTGGATGGGGCAGGGGGAACATGGAGGAGGGAAATGGAGACAACTGTACTTGAACAACAATGAATAATTATTAAAAAATATAAGGAGCTCTTAAAAATTAAAATTAAGATAGTAATATAACAAAAAAGGGCCAAAGTTTATTAGACAGTTTACCAGAGATTATATATATATTTCCCAAATGAAGACATCAAAAATGCTCCATATGATTATGTGTTAGAGAAATGTAAATCATAACTGTAATGAAATTATATACACCTATTAGATGGCAAAATAAAACCACTGACCATACCAAGTGTTGGTGAAAACATGGTACAAGTTGAACTCATAAATTTCCAGTAGAAATGACTGACTATAGTGGCCTAACTATTCCATTTGTAGGTATTTACATAAGACAAATGAAAGCTTGTAGCCACATCAAGACACATATGAAAATATTTTTAGCCATTTTATTTGTAATATCTTCAAGCTGAAAGCAACCTAAATGTCCATGATAAAGTAAAGTGGCAAGTACATTGTGATACATCTATGCAATGGAGTATTACTTAACTATAAAAGGAATGAACTAGTGGTAAATGCAATGACATAGATAAACCTGAAATCATTACATTCAGTAATGAAGCTAAAAAGGTAATTATTTTAGTATTTGTTTAAAAAGTTTATAAACTGTATAATAACCTACAGTGATATAAAGCAGATTAGAGGTTGTGGATAAGAAATGAGTTAAAAGGAGAGGATAGAGAATACTCAAGGGTATTGGAAAACCTTTGAATATGAAGCATATATTCACCATTTTGGTTATGATGATAGTTTTACAAGTGCATAAATATGGCAAAATTGATCTAGTTGTACACATTAATTATGTATAATTAATTACAATTGTACTTCAATAAAGCTCTTAACAGATTTTAATTTTTTTATTTAAATTATTTTATTGTTGTTCAATTAGAGTTGTCTGTATTTTCTCCCTAACCCCTCCAAACCCACCTCCCTCCCTTGCTTCCACCCTCCCTCTTGGTTTTGTCCATATGTCCTTTATAGTGGTTCCTTAAAACTCTACTCCCCACTGGCCCCTCTCCCCTCCCCTCTGGCTATTGTTAGATTGTTCTTAATTTCAATGACTGTGGTTATATTTCTTAATGAATTTTTTAAAATTACACATAAATCTCCAGTTTTACTGTGTTCCAATTAAGAGATTATCACAGAAATAAAACACTTCAACTTTAAAAAGATTATACCCCAAAGAGCATAGCCTGATTTAACAAAACAGATACTTCTTTCTTTGCACAAATAATTTAGAACTGTCTGGTAAAAATTCCCTTCATATCAGAATCAAACAATAATAAACCTAAGCAAACTTTAATTAGAAAAACATAGAGTTTAGTGAATCTTATTCTTTAGAAGCTATAGAGATAAGTTTTTATTATACTTACTTTCATTTTTTCCATCTATATTATAATTGACATGCAACACTATGTAAATTTATGAAATAAAGCATAGTAATTTGACTTACATATATTGTGAAGTGATTACTGCAATAAATTTAGTAAACATTCATCATTTCATATAGATACAAAATAAAGGGAAAAAGTGCTCCTTTCTTGCAGTAAGAACTCATAGAATCTACTCCTTTAACTTTCTTTTTTTTATTTAGTTATTTGTCAAGTACAGTTTTCTATCTATTATTATACAGTGTTACCTACAGTCATTATGTTGTACATTACATTAGTACTTATTTATTTTATAAGTGGAAGTCTGTACCTTTCATCCAACCTTCATCCAATTCTCCTTTCCTGTACTCTTGTTTCTAGTAATCACAAATGTGATCTCTCTTCCTATTAGGCTTTTTGTTTTGTTTTGTTTTGTTTTGTTTTTGAGTCTACATATAAATAAAATCATATGATATTTGTCTTTCTCTGTCTGACATATTTCACTCAGCATAATGCCTTCAGGGTCTACCCATATTGTCAAAAATATCAGGACTTTCTTCTATATTAAGGCTAAAAATATCCATAGATAGATAGATGATAGATAGATAGATAAACATATATATATATATATATATATATATATATATATATCACAACTTCTTTATTCATTCATCTGTTGATGAACACTCAGGTTTTTTTCCATGTTATCCAAGGTTTTTGAGTGACAAAAAATAAAAATTTTATTTTTGAAAATTAAGACTTTGATATTAAATTAGATAACTATATTTTAGCTTATATTGCTATCTGAATATTAATTTATGCTCATTTCTCTTAATTCCAGAATATAATGATGGTTATTATAAGTAAAATTATATCCAAAACATAATATCTCATCAAGGAATGCCCATCATTAATATACTAATTAAACATAATATATTTTAATGTTATTGAAAATTATACTGCCAGGATATGCATGTAGTTTTAAATATGAAATATATAAAAGAGTAGAGTATTTCTCTAAATCAATCAATAAATATAGGTTTATAAATTTATATATGTGTGTACATGTATACATGACTATGTACAGGTCTGTATGGAAAAAGTCCTGCCATTGTTAATATACCAAGAATGATTTGCATAACATTGATGCAATGTGGCAGCTGAGTAAAGTGTGCATGCATGAACAATGGACTGAATGTGCATGGACAATGATGACTTCATTGTACTAGTCAGTGGGGGAGGTAGACACCATTGAGTGAGCATATGTACTGTGTGGCCATCACATTCAAAACAACTGAGTGAGTAGAACAATGAAGCTACATCAAATTTTGCGTTAAGCTTGAATATTCATCTGCAAAAACTATTCAGATGTTTCAGAAAGCTTTTGGGGACAATGCAGTGAGTACAGTTCAAATAAAAGTGTGGCACAAATGCTTCAAAGATGGTTGAGAATCTGTTGAAAATGATCCATGTTCTAAAAGGCCTTCAAGAAGCAAAACCTGGGAATGTTGAACAGGTATGTGCTGCAATTGACAAAGATCAGTGACTAATAGTGTGAAAACTTGAAGCTGATCTGGGCATTCCAAAAATTATTGTGTATGAGATTTTGATGCAGTATCTTGGCATGAAACATGTCATGGCAAAATTTATTTGGTGGTTTCTGCTACAAGAGCAAAAGAAACATAGTGTTGCAGTTGGGGGAACGACATGAGATTCCAAGGTGCCTACCTTGAAGAGCACTGAGAGATCATTGTCCTACTGACAATGTTTCTTGTATCTATTATCTCCTTTAATAAATGTCTCTATATTTAATAATATGTGTCTGTACATTTTCTGGATAGACCTTGTTTATGTGTGTGTGTATATGTATATATATATATATATACATATATATATATCAAATTAAGTTATATGAACATTCTAATATTCAACTCTATAAATTCAAAAATAATTTTACATCATGCAAACTAATATTATATTAGTGCATGCATATTTCCTTAATTACCACAAGCCATACATAAAATTGATCTAGTGAAACCCCCATACAAGATTCCTAGAAAAAATATTTATCTATTTTAGAATTAAATATTACATGTAATTTCCTTCTCATAATTTGGCAGATTATTATCCAAGCAAACACTCTGTTTATGGGCTACATAAAATTCTGGATAAAAATATAAAATAAAAGCTAAATGTATAGTCGAATTGAAGATATATTAATGGACATGATTGGGTAATTAACAAAAATAAAGATAAAATAAGAATCTTGAAACAAGACAAGCACTGAAGCATTAATGTCTTCAGAGGACTTGTGGATGCCTGTTTGTTACCTTAGACCTTGGGTTTAAATGAATCAAAGTAAAAGGATATTGAGCCTGGGTAACAAGCAGGACAGAAGACTAATCTGTTACTCTCTCTAGAAAGGCAGAGGATGAAATTTTCCTAAGGTGGGTAGAAGGGATACTGGACTTTCTCCAGCTTGGCTCTGGATAGAGCAGAACAAAAGGAGAAAAAAAATTGAGTAAATTTCTAACCACATGCTTTCACCGGAAGTAGGGAAAACTTCACTTCATGTTTGCTACATACCGTCACCCACACACAAAAGTGGGGTTCAGATCAACTGTCCTGAAATATTGAAGAGAAAGCAAATGTTAATCCTCTTTTAATAAAATGCACTTTAGAGCTGGGGTACCAAACTAATTTTCACTGGGGGCCACATCAGCCTCCCAGTTGCCTTCACAGGGCCGAATATAATTTTAGAACTGTATAAGTGTAACTACTCCTTCACTAGGGGCAAGGAGCTTGGTGCTGCTGTCTGGAAGAAACAAGGTGTTGAGCCAGATAAAACAAGGTGGAGGGCTGGATTTGGCCCTGCAGGTCTTGTGTTTGCCACCTGTGCTTTAGAACCAAATTTTATACAGTTTCTACATATAAAATTTCAATGAATATAAATTCATACTAAACATTTATGAGAAACATGCAGAAACGACCCTTATTCTGTGTCAGAGTCAGGAGAATGAACAAAGACTAAGATCTTCAAACCCCGCACAATTAGTACATATTTAATAGAGAATATAAAGGAATACACTAATAGGTTTAAAATTATGAATGATGGTAATGAAAGTATAAGAAGGTACCAGAGGATAAAAAACCATTATACAAAACATAAAATTAAATTTATAAAAAATTAGATAAGGCAATTATAAATGTTAAAAAAAGTGTGGCAATATCAAGAAAAGCAATAAAGTGTAAGAAATAAATTAAAACCAGAAATAAAAAGAATGATCGCATATTGATAAAAGGTCTCATTCACCAATAGAATGTAGTAAGTCAAATTTATAACAAATAGATTGTTATAATTTTAATAAACACATTTACATCTGTATCTGTATATCTAAAACTAACTTCTGATGGGAAATACAGGAAATTTGAATGAATAATAAAAAATTAAATACTTAGGACAAAGCTAAAGAATAAATAAGAAGGAAGTATATAGTTTTAAAAGCACCCAAATAAATAAATATTTTAAAAAGAAGAACAAAAGAGAGATTTTATACGTGTGTGTGTGTATAAATGTTTCAATATATAGAAAAAAGTTGGAATTAACAACTCAATGTTACTCTCTCGAAAATGTAAATGAAAGTGAGGGAGCTGGGACTATACAGTTACAAAAAGTGTGGAGGTGCCAATGAATGTGATGAAAGGGGATATAATTATAAATGCAGCAGAAAGTAAAATGTTAATTAAATGATATGTGGACCATATTTTGCAAAAAAATTAAGAAAGAAAAAGGAAAACATAAGATAAATAGAACAAATATGAAAAATACATATATGATGTTAATGCAAGGAGAAACAAAAACTATTTGGTATCTGAAGTGTATTAGTAGTTTACAGTTCTACACAAGGATAAATTTTGGTCCAGATTTGATTTTACAAGTGACCTCAAACATAAATGTTAAAGAATAGATCATTCTAAACAACAATCAAAATATATAAAAATAGAGGAATCTTACAAACATAAATTATAGTTAAGCAAATATGGGGAAAATGGGGTGTGTTAAACCCGCATGGAATTAAATCAGATAGGCTAGGTAGGTTGTAAATTAAGTACCTCTCACCAAAAAAAGTCTATGAATGAGTGTTAACATGTTAGTTTAGTTTAAAAAATAAAATAAAGAATGAGAATCTCTTTAGATGTAGAAAATAATGATAAAATTTAGCATAATGTTATTATTTAAAAATTCCTCAGCAAGTTAGAAATAGAAATAAATTATTTACATATTTTATTGCTACCAAGTATCCTATTTAGTTACAAAATGCTAAAGAGACTCGAAAGTCCAGAGAATTCCAAGACGCTTATTCTCATTCCTCCCATTCTACATTACTTTGGACACTCTGGAGGGTGTTCAGAGATAGGCTCCTGCATAGCATGTGACATGGAAAAGCCCAGTAGAAATTGTGCTCCTCGTAAGAAGTTAATTCCCAAGAGAAAGGGGCAGGGCAGAGCTCAGCTTTACATTCTCAGTTATTCTTTTCCAAATTTGCTAGTGAGAGAAATCAGTCTACCTCATCATTGGCCACATGAGGAAAAGGGTGAAGAGAATGGCCTAAATGGTCTTAAGGGTTAATCCTACCTCATGGGAACCATGGGAGGGAAGGGAAATCACACAAAGGGGAGGAAAAGTGTGCTTCTGCTCAAAAGTCATCACTAAAAAAAGAGGAGAGTGATTTATTATTATAGAATTGTACACCTGAAATTTGTTGTTAACCAATGTTACCCTAATAAATTTAATTTTTAAAAAATAGAATAGAGAATAGCTCCTAGTGTGAACCTCACAGTCTTGAAAAGACTACTGTCTTCTATACTAATAGAGAATAAACTAAAGTCTTCATTAGAGAAACTAATTTAATAAATGTTGAAATAACATATTTTACAATATTTGTCAAATCATGCTAAAATATATTGACATTAATGATATTTGACAGTACAATTCAATAGAAGGCATGCCAATGGGCACTTGATTCACAAGAGAATATAAACCAAAATGGAAATGCCAATAAATGAAATGTGAAATCATACCAGCATAGATTATTTCTCTACTACAATACTTGACTAACCCATAGAACTTTAGCCTTTTTAATGGTTTCTTTTTAGGAATGAACCTGTCTTTTTTTTTTCTGTTTTCTAACTTAAAATGAAATGCTCTGTTGCTCTGTAACCTGTTAGATCCTGATGACAGAATCTAAATCTCTGTTATAATTAGATCAGACATTACAGGTTCAGATTGTATTCATTTTTTCCTTTTTCTAAATATTTCTTTCAGAAATAAGTTAATGTGGTGCAAACAATTTAGATTTGGTATTTTATGTCTTTGACCAACTAAGAAAATATATGAATGGGGTATATGTGAGTGTTTTTAAGTAGCAAAAACATAGATCTTAATTTTTGTCACCATGTATGTATCAGCTTATGAAATGAATCAAATCTCAGTACTCTTAATTTCATTTAAGAATGTATAACTAATTCACATTCTATGATAAAAAGTGAATGAATTTTCTTAATCTATAGACAGATGAGAGCTGAAATCTCACCTCTCTAGTTAAGTTGAAGGGATGACTAATTAGATAAGTAGAACAGATTAGCTCATTAGTTAAGTCAAGCCATATCCAAAATAAAAGAAAAAAAAAAGAAAGAATTAGTTAAAGCCTCTACCCATCTTAACTGAGAATTTAAACAATAAAAAACATACTTCAGATACTGTTTTATATATAATTTGTCTGGAAAAAGTCCAGCCATTGTTAATATAATGAGAATGGTTTGTATGATATCGATGTAACCTGGCAGCCAAGTAGGGTGGGATGGAAAGCACATGCATGAACAATGACTATTCACTGTACTACTCAGTGGAAGTGGTAGACACCACTGAGGGAACACCTGTACTGTGCGGCTGACACATTCAAAATGAGTGAGCAAGTAGAGCAACACATCTGCAACAAATTTTGTGTTAAGCTTGAATCCTCCTCATGAAAATTATTTGGATGATTTGCCACAGCTGTGGGCAACTGGTGATCGGCAGCCTCATCACAACCATGTTCCTGCTCATGCATCATGTCTTGTGTAGGGTGTTTTGGTGAAACATCAAATCATCCAGGTGACTCAGCCCCACTACAGCTCAGATTTGGTGCCCTAAAACTTCTGGCTTTTCACCAAACTAAAATCATCTTTGAAAGGGAAGAGATTTTAGACCATGGATGAGATTCAGGTAAATAGGATGGTGTGGGGGAAACTTTGCACACAAGTCTCCCTGTCCACCACAGATGAAAATAAAACTGCCAACACATGATCTGCTTGGGAAGAAGAGGTGGTCAATCTCTCAAAGGAGAAGGATCAAGAGCCCCTTCTTCAACATCTTTTATTAGATATGCAGGAATGCATGTAAAGCTCATCAATCAATGTCAGGTGGCAAGGATAAAACAATAGATAACATTTAAAAAAATCTGAGGGCTTAATCTGAGTCAGTGTCAGGTAAGGGGGTTGCAAAAACTTTGGGAGACATACTCATTTCCTGCTCAGACCCTTATCATATGAATGAAAGCACTTTTAGCATAGCAGGCTTCACAGGACTTTGTGAACTCTTTTTTATACCCGATTACCCCAGAACCCCCTCTAGCTGGCAAAGGGCTACACCACCCTCCCCATCATAGGTTTTTAGGCTTAAGTGTATTAGAGCCAGAAAGTGCTTCTCCCAGATGGAAATGTGGACTCAGGCTATGTCAGAATAGCCAGGAAGTGAGGGCCCATCACCCCCTCTTTGCTGCAGCCCCCCCAGTCCTTCCTTGAGGGCCTCCCAAGTGATTATGTCTGGCTTAGGTTGCTCCCCCTCTGAAGGGTCTTACCTGTCATTGACTAACTGACCAAGCACTGGGGGCCAGAGATGGATGAAGCAGAAACAGCGCTGCTGCCAGGGAGATAAGCTTTATCTCCTTAGTGGCTCACAGTCCGAAGGTCCGTCACTCAACCTTATCCATGGGGGGCAGTTACAACTCCTGAAGCCAGGCAAAGCAGTTCCCAACAAGATGGGGCTGCTGATGGCAATTGGGAGAAATGTGTGAGGTCCCCAGGTGCCTTCTTGAAAGGAGATTGAGGCATCATTGTTCTATGTAAAATATTTCTTGTACCTTGCATCTTCTTCAATACATGTTTCATTTTTTTTCATATTACATGGTTGGATACCTTCTGGTATATATAATTTAATAAATCCAATTTAATAAATGTTGAAATAACATACTTCACAATATTTGTAAAAAATATATATATATATAGAGAGAGAGAGAGATTAGTGCTTGAGAAAGAAGAATCTGCCTGTAATGATTTAAAGATTTGCTGTTAAATAGAGAGTTCCCAGCAAAAATGAATCCCACAACAAACATTTTATAATCACGAGAGAAATTTCACCTAGCTATTATCTGAGAAAATTGAAGAGATAACAAATGATATAAAGAACTAGAATCAGCTTTAAAAATCAGAAAATATTCTAGATATATCCAATCAGTGCTTAGAGAACCTGGCAGGTAGAAAAAGAAGAGAAAAATACTAGTGGAAATGAGTGTGAAATTAGCACCAGACAGCGGAGGACCCAAAGGAGCACACCATGAATAAAGACAAGAAAAAACTTATTTTTTTTTAATTCTGAGAAGTTAGGGTGTCATTTTTTTTTTCAGAATAAAGGGCAGTGCTGCTTGGAGGTAAAGAATGTGCCGTGAAGTTATATAGCCAAGAAGAGGCTAGTAAACAATTCTTGCTATGTGATCTTCATAGCAATTGAAGGAATACTGATTTACTTTATTATACAAGTCAACATAGTTTCTTGCAGTAATCAGGAAAAGTAGTGTTTTGTGTGTGTTTAAAGCCAGAAGATATCAAGTAATTTTAAGGCCTTCTGTGGTTTGTTCAAAGAGAATTTCTTTAAGCAGGAAGTCTTTAGATGTTAAGTGTAGTGGTAGGTATAGACATTTGAATCTCAAATTACCTAGAAAGCCAACTTTACTGGTCAAAAAATAGGGGATGGGGGAACACATGGACTTGTGGCAAATTCTTAGAACTAAAGTTTTTTTCTTATATAGCTGATTTGTTCCAAGAATTAAATTTGAAGCTATATTCTCTCCACAGTCACTGAAGGGAAGGCCGATTCAGTAGACTAAAGAAATGTAATTAGAGGTTGCACTAAAATAAAGTAGGGCAAACAAGTGGTTTGATCATCAACTTTAAGAGACCGATTCAGGTCTAAGGGCAGTGTTGAGTAATGGGGCCTCTTGGACTCTTACTTAACTCAATATACTATCCTGTTTTGAATCAGCGTTTGCTCTAAGTCCTTTTGAAAAAGGTAGGGATACAATGGTGTGTAATAGTCGCCATGAAAAGTAGAAAACTTAGGTGTATAGACTTTGTTAAAGAAATCTCCTAAGTAAAAGTATCAACAATTCTGTGGTTATATTGGGTGGGCCAAAAAGTTCTTTTTTTTTTTTTTTCAGTTAAGATGGCTTTAGTAACACTTAGGTGTTTTAAATTCGTTCAAAACAATTTTGTTAGATTTTATTGTGACAGCTGTCATATAAGGCTGTGTTTAAAAATATCAAAGTTGGTCCTGGCTGGTGTCGCTCAGTGGATTGAGTGTGGGCTGTGAACCAGAGGGTCGCCAGTTAGATTCCCAGTCAGGGCACATGCCTGGGTTGCAGTCCAAGTCCCCCCAATGGGGACCACGTGAGAGACAACCACATATTGATGTTTCTCTCCCTTTCTCCCTCCCTTCCTCTATCTCTCTAAAAATAAAGAAATAAAAATTTTAAAAAATATATCAAAATTGGTGAATTTTTGTGTAGCTATTTTAATGGTGAAGATGTAAGAAAATGAGCAACATTTTCAGCATATTATGTTTTAGTGTTTCAAGGAAGATAAATATATATTTAAAAAATATTTGTGCAGTGTATGGAGAGGTGCTGTGACTGATCAAATGTGTCAAAAAATGGTTTGCAAAGTTTCTTGATGGAAATTTCTCACTGGATGATAATACTCCATTGTCAAGTAAAACAGTTGAAGTTGATAGTGATCAAATTGAGATGTTAATTGAGAACTATGAATGTTGTACCATACGGGAGATAGCTGATGTATTAAAAATACCCAAATCAATAAAGTTATTGGTGAAAGTAAAAAAAAATATGTCTTTTATTTTGCAGGAAGAATGAAACAGATTTGGGGGGGGCAACCCAATAGTTAAGGATTTGCAAATATCTGTTTCCTGGAACAGAGAAAACAATGCTTTATATTAAAAAATTGAACAGTTTTGGGGGGTATCCCTCCACCATCCAATATTTGTACTTCTTTTCCTTAAATGAGGGAGGTCCTATAACTTAATTTTAATTAATACAATATAGCAAGGGTGATGGCACACCACTCCCTGTGATTATTTTGCGTGACTCTGTCTTGCTAGCCCACTTATTCTAGTGACTTTCATTGCTGGTTTGAAGTTTGTAGTCAGGTTGGGGAATCTTAAGAGGCACAGAACTGCAGTTGTTCTCTAGTAATTCTAGACGGCACCTAGGAGCTGAGGGCTGTCTTCAGCATCCAGCCTGCAGCTGCAGGGAAATGAATTCTGCCCAACCTGGTGGTAGGAGCTTGGGAGCAGATCCCTTCTTACTGGGACCTCCAGGTGAGAAGTCAGCCTTGGCTGACTCCAATTGTTGCCTGTGAGACCCTGGTGTGGGAATAAGCTAAGCATTTCCCAGACTCCTCACTCAGAGAAACCGTTAATAACTGTGTGTTATTTTAATTTATTATATGTGGTATTTTTCTACAAAATAATTGACAACAAATAAAATATGTGGTAAAGCAACTACTGGGAAAAGCCCAGTAGTATAAAAAGTAACTACTTAGAACATTTCAATAGTATAAAAAGTAACTACTCAGAAAAGTCCAACACTAATCAGAAAGATTGTCTGTCTTCCATGGTAACTTATTTGTAATTTACCAAGTAAATTTGTTTCTACTTAGAAAGAGTAACAACCTTGAATATGTATAAAGATTTATAGCATTAGTACTACAGGTGAAGACTAGCTGTTCTGCAGTAACCAAGGAGAGAATGTGCCTTGCCTTTCTCACTTTGAATTTTGTAGAAGATGGTACAAACTGATTTTAAGCCATTCACTGTGACAGTGGTGAAGACATGGGACTCTTATTTTCCTTTCTGTCTGCAAAGGCTCACCCTCCAGGAACTCATTTGAGTGGTTGTCAGCTTGGTTAATCTATCCTGTCCACAACCCATTTCTGAAAAGACATTATCTAACTGAAAAGAGATTTCCAAGTTCTCTCCAGATAAAATCTCAAAGTTTGGAGTTAATAGTTGTCATTTGCTATGGCAGAGAAATGCCTGACATATAGAGACTTGCTGTCTGTTCAAACTGCATTGTATCTAGCTTTATAAGATGTGTTTTATGTTTGGGTCTAAAACAATTGTGTAACTTGCAATGGAAAGTTTTCCTAACTCTGTTAATTATTTCATAAATTCCTTAAAAATGGATCAAGTACTATTAGAAATTGGAATGTTTTGTCATAAATTACCTTGCCTACTTAACCCAACCTTCTCAGTTACCCCCAGTGCAAAGCTTTGCTTTGAAAATGGACTGTGCTCCATATGCTTTATGCACAATAGCAATTCCAGGTGCACGAGAAGATAAAGGTGACTAATTATGTGGCGGCTTATTCTCAAGGAAATAATTAGGCATCATTAGGGTATTATTTTTTAAATTAGGACTTGCTTTCATGTAGAATTTATATAGTGCTCTGTCTTTGTTGAAACAGTCTTCAAACTCATTCATTTGCTCAAAAAAGAAAAATCAAATGTCATTACTAAGATCTACCTTTCTGAAAACATAGCCAAAGGCAATCTGACCTAAAATTTGTCAGCTTTGCACAAAAGGCAATTCAAATATTAGCAATCATTATTTCAAGGTGATTGCTATCTGCGTATAGAGATGTAAACTTAAAAGCCACAAAATCATCATCCTTATAATCAGTATCAATGAGAAATGTATATTATTTGCAATTTGCTGGAGATATAAAGGACTTTAAGGTGCACACTCTAACCTCAAAGAACAAACCTAAGGTTTTGTTTGCAGACATGGATGGGGACCAAGGCAAATCCGTCTTGGAGAGGCAGAGGTCTGGGAATAGGTTCTTGTGAAGTGAGAAAAGAATTTTGGGAATTCCTGTGTAGCCGATTTTGAGGTATCCTAGAAAGACTTATTGCAGAAATACAAAGGAAGGACTTAGGTGCACTGCCTCATCTACAACTAGGTGGCTCAACTTGTTTGGCTGTGGAAGAAATCCAACCCCTGGGGCCGAAGGCCCACAGGCGTCCCTACCAAACCCAGGAGGAGGCCCAACACATCCTGTATGCATCTGAAGCTTCAGTAGTCTAGTTTCCTATTTCCCTCCGGCCCTCGTTCACCACCATGCACAGCATCTGTGCAGCTGTGCACCTGAGCTCTTGAGGCTGCTTTGGAGAGAGAGCTTGTCTGGGGTCTTGCCAAACTTAGGATATAACCTTTGGGTTTGGAAAGGGATAAATTTTCTTTCGATTACCCAATCTTCCTCTTAATTCTTCAGAGGCTGATCCTTCCACCTACTCAATCCCTTTTCTGGATCTTCCTGGATAGTGCCTTTATTCTATTAATCCCTTTCCAAGATTTTCCCAAGCTAGTCTTCTCCACTTTGTGGTCACTTGGAAGCCTACCTTTCCTGTCTACTTAGATGCCCAAAGTGACTGTGAAGCTGCCCCCTTCCTAGTTAATCTGGTTTAGTGTCTGGTTCCACTTGCCCCTTTCCTTTGTTACTAACTACTGCAACAGTTTCAGACATTAGATAACTTTGTTTTATGAGGGATGTCTGACCACACTGACCCTGGTGCTTGTTTCTAAATGCAGAAATAACCATGAGATGAGCTTAAATAAGTGTTCACTTTTAGGACCCTGGGAAGGTTTTCAAATTGGGTTTCAAATGATCACACCCTGATTTATCAAAGTGCCTGCTATATTGACTTCTCAAGTCTCTGTCTTCTTGGGATCCTGATAAAGGTGATCTTTTTTTCTACTTAATTTCTGTTTTTTCCCATTTCAGCAGCTTCTTTAAATGTGTAATCTTAGGTAAAATATCATTTTAATATCTTAATTTCATTATCTGGAAATAGAAATATTATACTGACCAACTCCTTGATTTCCTATGAAGATTAGTTCATCTGTATATAGCACTTAAAATGATGGTTGGCAAATAAAAAATGCACAAGAAATTTGAGCAATTATTATTTTTACATTTTTATTGATATTCCTATCATTAACCTAATATATCCTATGTGTATTGAGAATACCAAATTAGTAGACACATCATCCATGATCAAAACATTCACAAGAATTAAAAACTCAAAAATATATTTATTTCATATTATAACCTCACTAATAAATTCCCATTTTCTTTTTCTATTCTTTTTTTTATTTAATTATTGTTCAAGTACAGTTTTCTGTCTTTTACTCCCATCCCAGCCCACCCACCCAGTGCTCCCCACCTCCCTCTCATTTCCACCCCTCTTAGTTATTGTCCATGTATCTGTCCTTTATACTTGTTCCTGTGAACCCTTCCCCTTTTCCCCTGAAAATCTCCTCTCCTCTCTCCTCTGTTCCCTGTCAGCCTGTTCTCTATTTCAGTATCTTTGGTTATATTTCGCTTGTTTGATTTTTTTATTGTTTAGGTTCCTGTCAAAGGTGAGATCATATGGTATTTGTCTTTCAGCACCTGGCTTATTTCACTCAGCATAATGCTTTCCAGTTCCATCCATGCTGTTGCAAAGGGTAGGAGCCCCTCCTTTCCCTCTGCTGCATAGTTCTGTTGAGTAAATGTACCATAGTTTTTGGATCCATTCATTTGCTGATGGGCATCTAGGTTGCTTCCAACTCTTGGCTATTGTAAATTGTGCTGCTATGAACATTGTGGTGCACAGGTTCTTTTGGATTGGCGTTTCAGGATTCTTAGGATATAATCTTAGCAGTGGAATTGCTGGGTCAAAAGGCATATTCATTTTCCCCACAATGTCTCAAACATTTGTTGTTTGTTGCTTTGCTTATGATGGCCATTCTGACTGGTGTAAAGTGGTATCTCATTGCGGTTTCAATTTGCATCTCTCTGATAGCTAGCGATATTGAGCATCTTTTCATGTGTCTCTGGATCCTGTGGATGTCCTCCTTGAAGAAATATCTGTTCAAGTCCTTTGTCCACTTTTTAATTGGGTTGCTTGTCTTCTTAGAGTGGAGTCATGTAAGTTCTTTGTATATTTTGGAGATTAAACTCTTGTTTGAGGTATCATTGGCAAATATGTTTTCCCATACAGTTGGTTCTCTTTTTATTTTAATACTGTTTTCTTTAGCCACGCAGAAGCTTTTTTTCATCAATGCCATTCTTTATCTTAATTTTAGCTAATGACATTACTTTTTATTTCACTGCAAAATTAAAAATATGTATATTGGAAGGCACCATCCACAGATACTGCTACCATACCTACTGGTCTACTATATCTGCAGGTACATTCTGCATTTTTCCCTTCACTGTTTATAAAATTTTGAAGCTGCTATATAAAGCCAATATCCTCACTGGGATAAGATTCCAGATTCTCTTACCTACTTAACAACACCCATGCTGTGCCAGCCACTACTTCTTTCACATAATCAACTTTTCTCTCTCAGAAGAGTTGTTACCCTCAGTAGAAAGCTTCCATCTTTTACATATTTCTCCCTCCTTATAAAGAATACCCGACCAGTAGCTGCAACATCGCTTCTTTGTTTCTTAGTTTCACCTCAAAATAGTCTTTATACTAACTGTCTCAAATTATTTTCCTACAATCACCTTTTATACCCAATTCAACCACGCTGTACAACAACCAGTTTGCCAGATTCCTGTCTCAGGCACTTCGTAAATTCAAACTTCAGTTTTAAATGAATATTTTACTTCACCTACTTGCAGTATTTGAAAAGGTAATCTGCCTTCCTCTCTGATAGATTTCTTTCACTTTACTTCCAGAATACCCCCTCTCTTTTGGTTTTCTTCTTACTGCACCGGTCATTCCTTTTCAGTGCTAAATCCTTGGTAGTTTAATTTTTTTCATATAGATCGAAATCTGTATCACAATGAATTGAAGTTTTTATATCCAAACACGAACTTGACAGCTCTGTTTTGATGTCTAATGCACATTCTATGTCCTCACATGATCACTGCTCATGAAACTGCGTCCAACTTACTGTTTTGATCATTTGAGGGAAGCCATACAATCCCTTTAATTCAACCAAAGTTTAGGGTTTATTTTGTAGCAAAAAGAAGCAAAGCATTGTTTCCATTAGTTGTACAAAGAGAAATAATATAGCAGATTTTTACTTTAATTCTATAATTTCCCAGAACACATAGGATGGGTGGGATTTGAGAGAGACTTTAAACAGATAAACCAGTGAAACAGGTGTGCCAAACTCTGAGAGAAATAGGGGATGAGGGTCTAAACTAGGAAAGATAAAGACAGAAGAGAGGCTGAAAGGTGGGCACAGATTCCAGAGTTATTTTGGTTTTATGACTAATTGGAGAAGAGAGATTTTAGAAAAAGAAAGAGGGAAGTATTTTGAGATTTACCAGTTCTGCAAATGGTGGCATTAACTTAACCAGAGAATACAGGGGAGTTTTTAGGCAGGAAAATGGACTTTCTGGTTTTCATTTAGGAACTGCTAAGGTACAGCAACTGGATAGAGTATCTGAAAAGTCTGCATACTTAGATATGAGACATGGAAACACTTACGGCCACAGCTGTGAGAATTAAATTAATTCTGTTACAATAATGACCACGTACTCTGGAGAGTCATTGTTTCACTGGTTGTGTGACTTTGAGCTAGCAATTTAATGCATTGTGCCTCCGGATTCACATCTGTAAATCAGAACAATAGCAGTAACCATTGTGATGAAAGTCAGTGTGCTCACTAAATATTTCATCCGTGGAAACACAAAGACATAAAACATGAAGAAAAACAAGATGGTAAAGCCAAGGAGGTTACCAGCATTTCAAAAGTGGTCAAAGAGAGATCACGGACCAGGAGCCTAGAAGAATCTTCTCTAATTGGTGGAAAATCACAAGAGCTGCAACACCAACTATGTTACTATTACTACCAAAATTGTTACTACTAGTAGAGTTTTCCTAAAGTAAATCATATTTGTGGGATTAGCTAAGCAGCTTGGAGAAGACAGGGATAAAAGGAAAAACAACTAACATAAGAGTCTAGAAAGATGGTGATTATTGATGTGCGGTGTCAAATTATTTGGTTAAACTGTCATATAAAATTATAAAAGAGATAGACTTATGTGACTTAAGAACTTTGTTGCTATTGGAGAGGAGGTTGTAAAACAAAACATAGTTTTTGTGAGTTCTAATTGCCTGTGTCTGGCAAGTTTTCATAAGAAAGAGATGGGTTAGTTTGTCAGCGTGATAAAAAGTAGGGGGGTAGGTTCCAGAAACATGGAGGCTTGCAGTGCTGGAGTTTCTAACTGCTGAAGAAAATACAGATTAGGAGTTGAAGTGGAAACTTCCTTTAAATGAGAACAACAAATTAAAACTAACCCTTATGGCATAGATCAGACTACAGTTGTGGCTTTAACAATTTTTCTTTTTTAAAATAGTCTATGGATAAAGGACCATAAGGGCAAAGATTCAGTTATATATTAATCTCCTATTGTAGCTTTTGAATTGGAAAACAGACTCCATGCAGAGATCTGTATTCATTGTACTGTCAAAGGAACTATAATCCTAGCTAAAAGAATCATTTGCCTCCTTATGCTTCAAGTAGAAAAATTGGTAACAAATGTGCATACCCTCCATGAAAGGCCTGGTTTGGAAGATGGAACTAAGTAAAATCAAATGGTTTGCACAACAGAAGCACACTATGGCAGGGAGAGTGGTGTTCATCAAACATCTCATATGCGGCCCTTATTTCCATACTCCTTGTTCCGTGGGTTTCTGAGAGTAGCTCTGGACAAAGGGTTGTGGGCACAAATGGTATGTGTCACTTTGGGCCCAATGGTTGGTTGGTAACAGCTAGGACAGCCTTGGTTTTGAATGACTGTGTAGAATAGGACCCTTCCCACATATCTCTAGCCTCAAATTTACTTTGAATATGGATCATAAGACAGAAATAAACACTTTCTTCATTATAAATCTGAGATTTGGTGATTAATTTCCATGGGATTATCTAATACACCTAAATAAAAATCCACCTACATCGGAGAGTCATTGTGAGAGTCAGTGAGCAAATAAATGTAAAGTCCTCACTTGGCTAATTGGAATAAGTAGATACACGTTAGGTGTGAATGCTACTTTTTTCCACTGAAATTCCCAGCTAGCAGAGCACCTAGCATATATGGTACACACAACAAACCTTATTGTCTTTTTCTTCTCTCTTCTGTATATTTGAATTGCCATCACACTCTTAGCATTAATACTTGCTACCAGAATGGCCTACCAAGAGAATGAGAAACTAATTATAGTAAAATTTAAGGTAACAGTGTTTTATATTTAGAATCTCAGATACTTACTTTCTAGTTATTGCTTTCACTGTGGGAAAACAAATTCCTTGTTTTGCAATCAGCAATCCATGGAAATAGAGATGAATGGATTAGTCAAATGATTAAATGATGCAAATGGAAATAGTTCAAAGATTTATTCCTTTACATGTAACCAGTTTATCTAATATTTAAAACATGCATTGAGAGTATAGCTATCAAAATAAATTCATCATATTTTCCATATGTAAGTTATTCAGTTTTTTATTTAAATAAACACATTATTATGAGCATGTAAGTTTAATATTTTATGGAGAACATTCAACTGTGAAAGTATGGAATAAGAATGCTTTTAACAAAACTTTTTCTCAAACTTCTTAACAAGTGATATAAATATCTATGCATAGAAATATATATAAAAATAAATGTTTGAGTAAAAAGAAGAAGTAACTAAATATTTCCAGAAGGGAAGAGCATAGCAATGACACCATAATGAAGCTTAACAAAGTCTTTGATTATATATTTTAATTTGAATACTAATCTTAAGCTATGAAAATGTTGAAATTACTACTGCCTTTGTCTAAAGTTTATTAAGTTTATAAATTAAAGAAACAGTATGATTTGAAATGAAGAGCTATGTGTACCCTTGAGTAACATTAATAGCATTAAAATTGAAAAGCTATAGATAAACACAGAACATATACAACATAAAATATATAGTTTTATAGATGATGATGGATGACAGTAATCCTTCTTCCTTCCATTTGATTTAGTCATTTATATACTACTTAGAGAACAAAGCAAAGCAAGTATAAACCATATATATTTAGTGTTTGAAGGAGAAATACTTTTCATTAAAGACACTTTTAGCCAAAATGGTCCATTCATCCTTTTTACTCTTGGTTATAGTATTGTAAGACCAAAACCACACACTTTCTGAAATGTCTTTTCAAAAGCAACAATATCTGCTGTTAAGAATGGATTTATGCCAAATTCAGATGGACTCTCTCTCAGCTGAAGCTTTTGCCTATGTGTGGTAGGCTCCTATACCTGGATTTGCCTTTCAAACTATACAGAAATGCACATAGGTAGGTTAATATTCAATAGCATGGTTCAGTAATGAGGATGCTGATAGCCAGCTACAAGTGCTCATTCCAAATCAATAAGAAACAAAAGTAATAAAATAAAATAAAAATTATCATATAACATGCATGTGCATCGTTTAGTGCTCAGTGCTGATTTACATACAAAATCATTGCAATTACCCTTTAGAAAATATGTTTTTATAAAATTTAATTTAACAGACATGATAGGCATTTGATCATGTTATAAATATTAATTGATGATGATGAAGTTTAGGCATTAAGTAATTCATCAAGGAATACTGATGTCATATATTAAGTATACCAGTTACAAACAAACACCCGCAACGACTGCTTGAGTGCATGCATTTGATTAGACATGGACAATTTATTATTTGTTGAATCAATATTTGGAATAATCTTAAAGACTTGTATAATGTTAACAAGGGAAAAAGGGACTTTAATAAAAATAAAGGTCTCTCTGAAAAGGTCACATCAAAATATAAGCTTGAACTCTGTCCAGAAAATCTTATTAAAAGTAACTGAAGGTAATCAAAGATTAAACATATTAGTCATTCAAGTATAAAAACATACCAAATATCCATTTTAGGTATGTCTTAACATATTTTCTCACTTCTGTGTATTCACAAAATAAACATAAAGTATTTGCAGCCATAACTCCTGAGACCACAATAGCTATGTGACCTGAGAAAATTTACCAGCTCTTCAAGTTTTTCTTCAATATTTGTGTAATGGTGGGAGTATACCTGTCTGCTTATCATACCTTGCAGGGTATTAGAAAATGTAAGCAAAAATGCTAGGTACTTTATGTATTTATTTTTATGATTTGAGACAGGAGAGAGAGAGGAAGAGAGAATTTGTTGTTCTACTTAATTATGCATTTATTGGTTGCTTCTTGTATGTGCCCTAACAAGAATAGGAACCCACAAACTTGGCATATTTGGACAATGCTCTAGCTGACTTACCTGGCCGCAGTGCAAAGTGCTAGGTATTTTATATCAAAATGTACATATTACAAAAGGTTGCAGGCTTGAGTTCTGGTCAGGGTGTGTTCAGGAGGCAACCAATCAAACTGATCAATGTTCTGATCTATGTTTGTCTCTCACACAGTTGTTTGTCTCTCTTCCTCTCTCTCTCTCTCTCTCCCTTCCCCCCTAAATCAATAAATATATTCTTGGGTGAGGATTTAAAAAAGATTCTTGTGTAACCTTTTTTTACCCCATTGTATATATAATTGAAGGTTTTATTCATGCATATTTAGAATCTATTATTTTGTGAAATTAATCTTGTTCTGTTTCCTGGTTGCACATGTATACCTGTTGCTACTAAAATGTCTTACTTTTGCATGAGACATTAATTTTTCTTTGCCACACCAGTATCTCTAACTTCTACAGTAATAACTCAAACATATTATATTTTATACAAAATATTGTATAGAACAATCTTTTAAAATTACTTTTGGATCCACTGGTCAGCTGATTCTCAAATAAGTTTTGTGATCCCATATTCATATTGTAACTATCATACAATAATTATCGAGGTTAAGTTTTAACAAGTTTCAGCTTCTAAATGTTTAGAATATACTAATCTTGCTTTTAATATTTGATACAATTTATTAGTAGAATGGCCATGAACTTTGAGCCATAAGATCAGAAGGCAGTATTATCTCAATCCTTTCAAGCTGTATAATCTTAAATTTTAGTCCAGGAAATAAACAAACACCTTCTTTGAGCCTCATCTCCTATGTGTAAAATAATAAGTATGTCACACATTTTTTGTTCACATTGTCAATATCTACCTCAATTTAATTTATTATAATCTCATGTTGATCACCATCAATGATCAGTGCTGATGCCTACTTTTACTTCAAGGCATCTGCGGCTTACACAGTGAATTTTTATACTTCCCACTTCAGTCTGCATCTTGAAAATTTTTTCTTATATATGTCAATTTGTTTTCTATAGTTTTATTGATTCTACCTCATTAATCTCTCTTAAAATATGCCAATTGTATATTTTTTAATTCATGGCAATTACAAATATGTGATTATCACATATCATCATATTACAAATATCATTATTCTATCACAAATACATTGTTATAATGACCTTGCAATGGATCTTTTAGTGCCTAGTCTCTACTTTTTTTAGTAGAAGAGGTGTCTGATCATCTAATGTATTCATCTAAAAATCAAAGACAATCTCTATATTAGGGGACTCCACCCCAGTGGAAAGAATATCAGTGTTCTCCAGAGAAACAGGGCCAATAGGATGCATATATACACATGTGTATCTACACATATATACATATATAAAGTAATTATTATACTATCATAGCATTCTGATATATTATAAGAGATTTGCTTACACAGTTATGAAGGATGAGAAGTCCCATAATGTGTTGTCTGCAAACTAGAGACCCAGGAAAGTGGATTTGTAATTCTGAGAATTCCAAGGTTGATGATGTAGCTCCCAATTAAAAGCAGGAGTAGCCCTGGCTGGTGTGGCTCTGTAGATTGAGTGCCAACCTTTGGACCAAAGTGTTGTTGGTTTGATTTCCAGTCAGGAAATGCCTGAGTTGTGGGCCAGGTGCCCAGTAGGGAGCTTGATAGAGGCAACAACACACTGATGTTTCTCTTTCTCCCTCCCTTCCTTTCTATCTAAAAATGATAAATAAAATCTTTATCTAAAAAAAAAAAACAGGAATAAACCAATGACCTAGCTGAACCAGTCAGGAAGTGGGGGAAAATTCCTTCCTCCCCCTTTTTAAAATTTTATTCAGGTCAGAAATGGATAAGATAATACCCATATCACAGAGGGTAAACTCCTTTACTCAATCCTACAATTTAAATGATAATAATCTCACCCAGAAGCACCTTTATAGACACATACCCAGAATCATGTTGAATATGGGCACTTCATTTCCCAGTCAAAATGACACTTAGAATTAGCTATCGCTATCATTTTAACTCCCTATTCAAATTCTTCTGTTGTTTCAAATATGAAGTTTATCATTTTCATTTGAGAGTAAACTGCTAGCCATTTTTTAGTATATTGTGTATATGAGTACTCCACACTTCAGCCTTGTTTTTTCTAAAAAATTATGAAATTAAAAATGTCAATGTTAAGCAAGCACTAACATACATTTTAATGCATAATGAATAGTTTTCACACACTAGTTTAGATTCTAGAACTCAGATGAACTCTGCAGCATTTTTCATTACCATGGGTGTGTATAGGATAAGGATACAATAGCTATTTCAGAGCATTTCTATTTGTATATAATGAAAGAGAAGTTTTAGGAAGAAGATGAGACAAGATGAAAGGGGGAGAGAAAGAGGAAGAGAGAAAAGGAAAGAAAAGAAGCAAGGGGGGAAGGGACTAGTGGTAAATACACAATAAAATATACAGATGAAGTATTGTAGAATTGTATACCTGAAACCAATTAATTTTATTAAACAATGTCACCCTAATACACTCAATAAAAATAAGCAAATAAACAAAGCATGTTTCATTTCTCTTAAAAAAAGTGTTCTATATACTGAGACCAAGTACATTCCTGATTGCCTCTTTATGACAGTGGCTAGTAAAATCTGACTCAATTTTGCTTTGACATTATCAGCATATTGAGAAATTATTGTTAAATAACATTAATTAAATACCATGACATCAAACATTGGTCACGCTTATGGTCATGTTTTGAAATCACATATGTGATTTTGAGTCATATAATAAGCATGCATGGAACTGGAGAGCATCATGCTAAGTGAAATAAGCCAGGAGGTAAAAGACAAATCACATATGACCTCACCTGTAAGTGGAACCTAATCAACAAAACAAATAAGCAAGAAAAATATAACCAGATACATTGAAATAAAGAACAAACTGACAGTAACTAGAGGGGAGGGGGTGGAACCAGAGGGGAAAAAGTAGAGCAGGATCATCAAGTAATATGTATAAAGGACACATGGACAAAGCCAAAGGCAGTAGGATTAAGGGTGGGTGGTTGGGATAGATGGGGGCAGTGGTGAAGGAAAAATGGAGACAACTGTACTTGAGCAAAATTTAAAAAGAGAAGGAAAGAAAGAACAGAGATTAGGACAAACAGATATATTAAATACATTAAAACAATAAAAAGTAAACCTGTATGAGAAAAGGAAGGCAACTAAAAGTGATATAGCAAGATGAATTAATTAGTAAAATACTTTGAAAGAGACATTAATTGTCACTATTACACTAATAACAAAATATTTATGATATCCTGAAAAGTGTTATAGTGAACCATTTGTCTAAGTCTATTCCAAAAATATTAAATTGACTTTGCTGACTTTTCAAAAGCATGAGTATTCCTTGAAGGGTGAATGAAAATAGCTTTCTAACTTAAGATTTTAGATACCATTAGTCCCAATAAAGTTGATAACTTCTTCTGGGAGAATTTAATCAGTTTGTTGTGACATGTTACCAGCAACTCAATTTTGTAAAACAGCTGTGATTGATTACTGTTGTTCCTTGAAGTGGCCAGAGGAAACCTGAGAAAATCACTTGTACAGCCTACCCTTCAAAGTGCTACTTCAGAAAATGATGATCTTCTAAATTTGAATTATGCTTTTCTCATGAACATTCTTAAAATATATATTTAAAATATTTTATTTATTTATTTTTAGAGAGAGGGGAAATGAGGGAGAAAGAGAGGGAGAGAAACATTAACGTGTGGTTGCCTCTTGCACTCCCCTTACTGGGAACCTGGCCCACAGCCCAGGCTTACGCCCTGACTGGGAATCAAACCAGTAACACTTCAGCTCAAAGTTTCACGCTCAATCCACTGAGCCACACCAGCCAGGGCCACAAAATATTTTTTGCTTGCCATTTCTTTGTTTGCTAAACAGAAAACATCAATGATGATTTCCATCTATGGTAGAAGTCAGAGCAATTAACTATAATGACACGTGTTAAGTCCCATTCTCTTAATTCCTAAGCTAGTCAAGTATTGACATTTCCTAACAAGAAGACAGCAGGCAGACTTAAAGGCCACCAGTGGAAAAAGGAGGTAGAAAGAGGTAGAAGAGGGTAAAGGGGGATGAATAGAGATAGAAGCAGACTTGAGTTGGGGTGGTGAACATACAATACAATATACAGGTGGTGTATTATACAATTGTACTCCTGAAACCTGTAAAATTTTATTAGCCAATGTCACCCCAATAAATTCAATTTAAAAAAGACCACTTTCATGTTTATGAAGATGCTATGGAAATCTAAGGTTTTTCTAAATTGATAAATAATGCCCAAACCGAGATTAGGACTGGCTGTTTAGAGGTGAGACAAAACTGTTTTGAATATAATGTATCTCTTCAAATTTTATTTTAGCCTACCACAGTTGTCACTTTTATTTATAAAACATATGAAATCTTTATGCTTCTTTCTATATCACCACATGTAAAAGTACACAGGGTGGGGCAAAAATAGGCTTATAGTTGTGGGTAAACAAAACACAAAGTTTATTCTTGTGTTACTATTTGTTAATTATTACACAATTTTCATACAAACAACTGTAAACCTTTTTTTGCCTCACCCTATATATTCTCAGAGACTTTGGAAACAAAAACAAAAACCAACAACAATAGCAACAACAACAACAACAAGACAGCCTACCAGAGTGAGCATTTATTAATATGCGGAAAAATATAGCACTTTAAAACTTTTTAACGTCTAATCAGCCACAGCATTTAGGTATCTTGTGTAGATAGGACACTTTGTTCCACATATCCACTAGGATTGAAGGGTTGTATGGGATCATTTTGGATAGGATGTCTGCAATGATAACCTTCAAAGACCTTTCTTGCTCAAGAAGTAGCTTTGGCTATACTTTCTACATATTCTATACACTTAGAAAGTCGTATATTGTGTAGATTGATTTCATAATGCCAACAGTTATAAAATGGCAAGCAAAGTTTTCAGTGTAATCTTCTTCACCTTATTTTTTGTAAAGTTAGAAAATATGGCATAATTCTTTCATCATTATCCACAAAACAGGAAAACACAAAACTTCGAAAAAAAATGATTGTTCTCTATGTTAGACTATTAACTGATTAACTTTGAAAATATTGTTTTCAAACTTTTCACTGGATCCCCTTAAAACAAATTAGGTAGTCACATTTCTGCATGGTTTAAGTGTGACTGCAGTAGGCTTCCCCCCTTGAATGTCTTTTTAGTCTATTTGCCCTGCCTAGAGCTTCCAATTAAATAATAAATTTCCTAGAATCAAAGTAAATATCTAATACCCATATCATTTATTAAAATTTCCATTCATTTATCAAATTATTTACATTATCTTTATGATCTCTGTTGATATTGGAAAAAAGGTAAAATGTGGATGAAGAAAAGGTATGGAGGCCAGGTGGACAGCCAGTGGGAAGAACTTGGAGAACAATGCAAGGGGAGACTGAGGTCTGATGGGAAAGATAATAAAACAGATGACTAGGCAGGCACAAGCATATATTTGGAAGAGCAGATATTAGACACAATTTTCCCTCAGAGCTCTCCTGAGCTGTATTCAATAGAATCACTAATTCTTGAGAGAGAGTGCTCAAGCAAAGAAATATGATGATGTCTTGATCATTTAAGCTTTACAGTATCTATTTTTCTTACTAAATCCACTGAAGTTAATATGTGAAGGAGATAGTACTACCTAAATATAATAATTAAGCTCTGACAGCTATTTCATTATGAAGTGCATTTGACAATGTCATAGATTAGATTAATTACAGATTATTTAAATAATAGTGTTTTGAAGTTAAGCAAAGTCACTTATTGTTATACTTCATAGCACTTCAAAAAGTTGCTAAATGCTCAAGTTAATTTTATTCCCTTCTGGATACTTTCATCAGTAAAACACGCAAAAAACACCATTTTGAATTTGTTGGCTATTAATGTTTACTTTTCTGTTTTCTAATGCTTTTTATAAATGCTAAGAGCATGACAAATATTAAGATATATTCAAAATTTAGATCAGTGTGTATTAAATTTATATTATAAAACTTAAAGAAAATCCAAACATATCTCTTCCTAGTATACATATCTTTTGCAACATTGATGTGATTCATAAATGTTTCAAAAACATAAATTCCCCAGAGAAGTAGTAGGTTTTCAATGGGGTTTATTTGGGAGACAAACTTAAAATTTCCTTCCAAATAAATTTATACAAGAAGGCAATATTTGTTTCAAAACTCTAGCCATGCACAAAAATATAATAAATTCTAGCCAGTTATTGTCCTGGTAAAATCCAAAATTCCAAGAATTTATTGAGTGACAGCTTCAGGTTAAGCAGAATATATTTTCCATTTTAGTTGAAATTCTGATTTATCTGTATTTTATTTGCCTGTTTTCAGTGTGACTTAAAGTTTGAATTTTGGAGCTTGAGCTAATGTACAGAGCTAGTTTCTACACTCCTTTAACAGGAGTCCCTAAATGTATGACACATCATTTAAGATACAAGCTAATATGTCTACTCCATGTCTCAGAACATGTTCATTGCATTTCACTAATTCAGAGTCACAATGCATTTGAATTTGTTTAAAAAATACAAAAGGCTGATGACTTAGGTGGTTTTATGCATTATTAAATTCACCATAAAAATTTCAACATAAAATTATAAAATTATTCACTTATAGCTGACTAGTTCTCTAACTGTTCACTATTAATGTACACATAAAATGCTAGGATGTTTAGAAATATAGTTTTGCTAGATTATGTATTGAAAGCAAATCATACCTTATTAAAGAAAATATAAACCTAAAGGGATTTCTGAATGACCCATAAAATCACAGAATAAAAGATTTCTTGACACTTTGGAAACTTGTCCATATAATTCTCAAACTTGATAACATATCCTTGGTACTTTTGCCTTCCTCTTGTCTGGAACTTAGACATGATAGCTAGACTTTCATAAAGATATTGGACCATCTAGGGTGAAGGTATAAACTAAAAAAATATAGAACTGATATAGCTGGAGCTTGGGTTACTGATGTGATGAAATGTTTACAGCCCTGAATAATCTGTCTGCAGACTTCTTTATTTGTGAGAGAAATAAATTTCTACGGTTTTGAAGTCACAATATATTTTTTTCTATAGGCAACCAAACTTATTTTTACATAATTCTGATATTTAGTGCTGTTTGGCCTTAATTTCCACTTGCTTTTCTGATTGATTGAAAGTTCCATCACCATATTAGTAATTCTTGACAACTATTGTTATTGTATTGGCAAAAACATTTCCCAGATTTTCCTCACTTTGAAAAATCAAACCAGTGACTCTTTTACTCCATTGCTTATTTGCTAGAGAATAAAAGAGAAATGTTACCAAGATCCAAAACTGAGCCAGGTGTGGAAATGGAGAATGTGTGAATGAGGAGATGGATTCTAAGGGGCAGCTATAATTTAGCAAAAATATGCACATGCTGGAATTGCCATGGTGAAGAGACATATGTCACCTAACAGTGAATTATTAGCTTGTGACTTTCCTTCTTAGTATTACCTAAATTTTGGCTGAACTAATTTGACAATGAGAGAGTGTTACCAAATCGCCAGGGGCCCATCCCCATAGTGCTTTTGGTGAATGACCTAACAATCAACATTGGAAGGAGCAGGCCTTTGTTTACAACATCCCAACCTTGGGATATCTCAGAGCACCTAAGCTCAGAGCCCTCCTTTCCCACAAGACCCAGCAGTCCCCATGTTCCCCACCAGGCTACCAGCCAAAAACATGTCCAAAAGTTTCCCATGCCCTTATCTGTGCAATATCTGGAGTTCATCAGCCTCTGTATAATAGTCTAGAAACATGTGCCATATTACTCGGGGTCACGTTTAAAAGTCCAGGTAAAATCAGGGTACAGCAGATCGGGATCAGTCAGCTAGAGCAGGATCACAGCAACAGCATCTTCTTTCTTACTAGTCCAGACCATGTGGGCTCCTTCCTCAGTACAAACAACAGGGTTGCGTGTTTACTTCTCCCTCACTGCTCTCTTTCAAACCACATGGGGAAAAATCCTTACTACAGACAGCATGTTTTTTTTTTCTCACTACTACTCCCTGCATGGCAAAGAGTGCTTCTTCTTCTCAAGCTTCATGGTCAAGTGCTAGAATGGCTGCTGCACCTGGTTTAAATCCCAGCATTTCCTCTGTAACCCCATTTCCAACTCCTCTCACGAAGGGCCGTATCTGCCAGTTCGCTGGTATCTTCTGCCTTTCTTTCAGCTAGTAGTGTTAGTGTGGGCAGGCATGGACCCAAGATGTGGATCAAACCACTTTCTTGCTTCTTGCACAGGGGCAGCAACTGGAGAACTGCCTCCAGGCTACATCATGAGCCAAAATCACACCCATTTCCCTGGCCCCATGAGTGGCAAAGCTATTCAACAGAACTATGAAGCTGGCCAAGCTGTCATAGCTATGCAAAATCTCTCAATTGCTGTGCTCCACCTTCTCACATCTGCCAAGCCATGTTAGTGGGGTTTTGGTTTCATTTTTCTGTATTTCTGGGGGCTTTTCAGCCTACACACCATTCTGAACCTCATTCCCTACCCATTACAAAAGTAATGAAAGAGAAAGCATTTCCAAAGCCTCAAGGGGTCAAATTAACAACTTTGTTGCTAGTAGTCTTGTGCCAAATATATTTGGATTAAAATTACCATATCAGTTTTATTTTAGTGTATACGGGTTTAAAAACTTACTTTTTTAAACAAGCAGATAAAGGACAAACAAATTCTCATGATTTACAGTGTTGGGAATAGGTGGTGATCTTGGACTGGTGCCTAGACAGAGGTAATGAGTAAAAGAACACAAGTTTGTATGAAGATCCTGCTGTGGTCCCTAAATAAGGATACTGTATGTTTAATTCATTGACAACTAGAACATGTTCAGTGGGAATGATGACTTCTCATATTCTTATTTTTGGAGAAAGTCTCTACCTGTGTGTTTTGTAGCTTAAAATGTTGTCAAAGATATTCTATTACAAGGAATCATTTTTACAAAGCATTAACCTAAACATAAACGATGGATAGAGGATTTGTGTGGTTGGGAGCCAATTTCAGCTTTCCCTGAGGTATAGAAAAATGTATTCATTATTCTTTCCTATTCTATACACATTTTTAAAAATTATTCCAACAACATAGCTAGAAAATGACACTCAGACTGAGCAAAACTCTTTCTTGAGGTGTTTCATGGTGTGTTCGAATTCACATACAAAGGTACAGTTTATCTCATAGTATTCTCCTTTAGAAAGCAGAAATGTTATGCAAATCAATGACTGAGATTTTAAATGAGCTACTTATTTACATGACTGTGATTATAGAGCCTGATCATTGTGCTTTGGTCCAGGAGTATATAATTTCTACATGATGGTTCAGAGTCAGGGATAAACTATCCAGCTAAAGTAAAAAAAGGTTTTAGCAAATTATGGAACTTGACATTGTGCTTTATGAGAGAATAAGAAATTGAATGGGAATAAGTGAGCTGGGGGGGTTAAATATTTAAAATAGAGGGTGGAATTAGTACCATAGAAAAGGATAAAAATGGAAGAACTCTGGCTTAAAATGAAAAACAAAATGAAGAGAGAGATGGAGGCATCCTTGTCTATGAAACTGACAGAAAAGGAACAGAAGAGCTATGTATCGAGATGATTAGGTAATTTGAGTGTAACACACTTGTGAATTATAGACTCTGGTCTGTTATTATCCTTTGTGAGAAAACAAGTGAAAATATTATTGAAGGTTAAGTTCATATATAGCTTCATGTTAGTCTCTAAACTTCTCCACGTCTACTAATGGTAACAGGAAGAGATGGACAAGGTACTAAATGGTTTTCTTAGCCATGTTGGTGGCTGTTGAGATGGGAATTCAATATATATTGAGGAAAAATCAGCTGCTCAAGTGATTCTCTTATTGTGCTTGAGAACTCTTTTGCTGAAGAGAAGAAATATGATTATAGACTCAAGTATATTCAAAGTTGGGAATTATAGAAAGAGATAATATGGACATTGATATATTGAGGAATTTAAAAGAAATGATGTGAAATTCAAGTAAACAACTATGATGGGAAGATCTAAGAAAAAAACTGTGGAGGATTGGGTGAGGTGATATATTAGCCAAGTAAAATATGGGGAGGGGTATTATGAGATTTAAGGAACTATATCCGGACTTTTGGGAGTGAAGAAATAAGGTAAATAGATAAGTTCTGGCCCTGGCTGGTGTAGCTCAGTGGATTGAGCACGGGCCTGCAAACCAAAGGATTGCGATTCGATTCCCAGTCAGGGCACATACCTGGGTTGCAGGCCAGTTCCCAGCAAGGGACGCACGAGAGGCAACCATACATTGATATTTTTCTCCCTCTCTCCTTACCTCCCCCTCTAAGGATAAATAAATAAACCCTTTAAAAAAATAGATACATTCTGGTCAGATATTGCTGTTCAAGAATTCATGTCTATGGATATTCACGCTACAACAATATCTGGGGTATTAGCAAGTTAGAGGAGTCATGAAGATTATTGAAGCTCAGAATTATAAGGAACTAAAAGATGAAGTTATTTTGGATTAAATTTAAATAATCTAAGATTTATTCAACAGATTTTTTACTCAGAATTTATGTGTATGTACTAAGACCTATTTAAAAAGCTGAGGCACAGCACTGAGAAAAGCAAGACTTAGGCACAAAACTTAGTGAAGTGATTAGCCACAAAACAAGTAAACAAGTAATATAATAGTGTATTATATTAGTCAATATATCAGGAGAAGAACACAAGAGACATATAGGACATGCACAAAGTTATTTTTCAATATCCAGGGAAAGCATTTCTGTAAAGGTAATGTTTAGTCAGAGTTTAAACAAAGTTGAAAATAGTGAAATACATGACTATTTGGAGCAAGATCATTCATGATAGAGGGTATAGCAAATGTGAAGCAAATCTTAAGGGATAAGGCTTAGTGATTTAGAAAAACAGACAAGAACCTGATGAGGCCAGAACATAATGACTGGTCCAGCACTAAGTACTGGCAAGAATAGTAACTTCTACTCAGCTTAGAATACACCAGTTTGAGTCCTACACAGGCCCACAGTAATGCACAGGAGGTACATGTTAGAGCACCTGGGCAGACTTCCTGATACTGTATTTTTTCTTCACAGATACATACTTACTAAAGTCTTAGATTTCAGTGATCTATACAGACAGAAGGATCTCCCAGATCAGAAGAGTCCATAACTTTGGCTTCACTGGTTTTTATACTTAGGCAGGTAAAGGAAAGACTTGGGCGTGAGCCACATCAATTAGGTCAAAAGGCCAGCCCTAAAGTTCACATTCTAGGATACAAATTTCTTGCCATACCATATTTATTTAACATAGTTTATTTTCAATTTTATTTCCTGTTACATCATTGGGTCTACTCACCATTCTAGTGCAGCAGACACAGCTATTAAGAAGTGGTTAAAAGTGAGTTTAGGTAAATAGACTATCTCAATCATAATAAACCTTTTAGAATACAGTAAGACCTTTTATTATAAGCACGAAAGTAAACCATTGAAGTGTTGAGAACAGGGGTTGAGAGTAAAATTTATGATAAAAGTAAACAGGGTAAGGAAGAAGAAGCAGGATGTAGAGAAACTGAGTACGAGAGTATTGTAAAATTCCATGGAAGAAGGGATTTTTTGACTTAGGCCATTAAAGTAAAATAATTGAGATAGGGTAAAATTGTTATAGTAATTTTAAATTTAAAGAAGAATAGGATATACAAAACATATGCTCGTCTATGTTCATCAGTGGTATGTGGAGGATGTAAAACAGGAGTCAAAGATGACTCAATAATTTCTTGTTTAACCAACTGTGAGTAGTGATGCAACTTATTAAATTTTTCAAAGGTAAAACCCACATTTTTAAGGATGTAAAGTATAGGATTTTGTTTTAGTCATGTTCTTTTTGATATACTTATTAAACACAAAGTATAGATATAATCATATATGAGTTTGGAGTTCAAAGGAAATATCAGAGCTAGAGATAAAAATGTACTAATTATTATTTGTAGGTGAGATTGGCTGGGCCCCTAGACAGTGAGTAAATGCAGAGAGGGAAGAGACCCACAGACTGAGTGGAGATGCTGGAGGAGGACAAAAGGTAAGAACAATGAACGACAGGCCACAACAGAATCAAGGGAATTTGGGGGCAGGTGTGCTGTGGGGAATGAGCTGAAAACCAAGAAGACTGTGGCAAAGGTGAAATTCTTCAAAATGCTATTCTAGAAAAATCACCACTGTTATTAACTAAAATTCCAGGTTCTGTGCATGGTAAGAAATGATTGAGGTGAGTAGGAAAAATACCTGTTGAAAGTAAAAAGCCCGTGAATTGTCCATATGGAACTGAGTTAAATATAAATGAATAGCAAAAGTAGTAGGAGAGATAAAAAAGAAAGTAAATAAGCCTTATATTAAAATGAGTGAAGGAGTGGTTGGAAGTATGGTCAGTTACCACAATATGAAATATAGTGGCTTACAGGATATTAAGTCAAAAAAACTGATTACTGTTTACTATTGTTTTTGTTTTAATATCTGAATTATTGTACAGGTAGAAAACCTCCCTTACTCTCATATCTTTATACCAGCAGGTGAGAAGAAAATCCCTATCATTTAATGGGCCTGTGTGGAATCACAGTTTCCATGATATCCAGAACAGAATATATGGGATTTTGCTGAGGACAAAGTAAATTCTAGCACACAATGGCTAATGAAAACCAGGAACTCGACCATATAGATATTACTACAATTTGGATGATGATGGATTTGTTGGGAGCTTTGTACCCTTCCTGTTGATTTATATACCAAAGACTATGGCATCATGAAATTAGTTTTACTGTTTTATAAGAGTAAGAATATAATTTCAATCACAGTCTGATCTTATAATGGTGAAGCAGATATTCTCTATGTATGAGACAGATGGGATGGCAAAATAGGTGGTCTATCCAATAGAAAAAATGATTTAAACTTTCCTTTTCCCAAGTCCAATGTTGGAAGGTTTTCAGGCAAGGTGATAATTAGTTTGTTCAACAAAAACAATGTTCTTGGACCCTTCAGTATTCTGCTGACGGTAATGTTGAAGTCAGGGGAATAGTGATTCTACATAGGGAACTGGAGCTCTGTGAGAACCCCTTCTACCTCCCCATGCACAGTATGGAGCTAGGCATGTGTGAAGCTTTTCAGACCTTTTTTCAATGCTAACACAAGTTGTGTTGAGGAAAAGGTAGGGTGAGTTTAACAAAAGGTGAGAAGAATAATCACAAGGGTAAATGTGGAAATTATTATAATAAAACTCATATAAAGCATAAGTAACTGACTAGAGATAAGTTAATAACAAGAAAACAGTGAGATCATTGTAATGTTATTAGGTGGAATTAACCTCAAAGGAGGAATTTATTTTCATGTGAGGGAAAAAAAAAAAAAACCCTCCAGTAAAATAACCTCATCTCTCACTTGTATAATCAAAGTGAAGATTCATCCCCATCACTATAGTGTAGATGTGGACTTTGACCTAGGCTAGATAATAATCACTAGTTTCCGTAGTGGATTCATGGACGTTCACATAAACAATGCAAAAACATGTAATCTTCAGTATGACTCACCTACAACATGCACTAGAGAAAAAAATCCCTTTTTTATTAATATTATTGTCCATTAGGGTATGAGTCTTAGGATGTTATGGTGATAGTTTCTCACATCCTTATATCTCTACATATACTGTTCTTTTCTGAGACCCACCACTATTGACTGAACTGAATTCTGCTGAAAAATTCCTGCTTATAGTTCAAACTAAACACTCTCTCTATTCTTAAGAGAAAGTCATAGTTAAGGAATTTACTCTAATTAGGAATAAGCATTTCATTACCTATATTTTTGCTTCACTTGGACTTAGCCTCTGTTATAATATAAACGTTGAATACTTTTTGACATACTTTTATTCAAATGTTTATTTTTATAAATGTGATTTTTAAATGCTGTAAGGAATGAATTATGAACAAGAAGATGTTCTGATTAAATTGTTTGAGGACAATTTCTGCCTTTGTTCAGATGCATAACACTGGAATAGAAATAATATTTAAATGATATAATTATGATTAACACAGTTAATATTTCTAATAACCAAAGATGAAACAGAAACAGAGTAGTAAGCATAGTGGACATGAAGAGTTTGCTGATTTTCAAGTTGGAAGAAGGTCAGGATAGCCTGGAGGGTTTATTCTTTGCTTTCTACATAAGATGGTAAACTAGATTCAGGCTTCCTGCTGAGGCAGAACTTCTCATTTATTAAAAAAATAAGTTGATGCAAATTTTTCGTGGAACTTCAGTTTATCTGAAACTGTGCTTAGTGAAAAGAAAGTAAGACATTAATGCCATTTGATGGCTCCCACCAGGGCCTATGTCATGGCCATATCTGGAATGTCCCTGATGTCTGTGGATTGGAAACCAAAAGAAACTCATATACAACTAATTCTGAACTGTGGAATGCAGTCACTAAACAGAAGAGAAAGAATGCAAAAATAAAGATTTAAATTAAAGATGAAAACCTCATCTTTAAAATAATCTCACAAAGAAAAGTTCATACATGTGAAGAAAATTAACATATTATAATTGATTATTTACTATAATGGAGCTAACAAAAGCATTAGTTGAAAATAAATTTCTTTAAATAAAATAAAAATAACTGACGTATCTACAATAAAAATTAATATATGTAGGACTCTAAAGACATAGATGAAATAATGATAGTCATTAATCAAAGAAATTGGTAAACATAATCTGGCACACATTAAACAAGAAATACAATTTTTTTAAATGCTGGAAATTGAAAATATATGGTAGTTATTAAAATGTAAATATCAGGCTGGGAATGGACAATAAATCACTAAACATAAGGAAATATATGTCTTAAAAGAAAAAGTGAATTAAAAAACTTGTACAACTTGGAAATAAAAAATACAGTTTAAATACAATTTGAAACTTAGATTTGATGCAGTCAAATGATGAATAATTTAGAAGATTGTACTGAGAAATTCACCTAGATTACAGCATAAATAGAAAAAATTAACAAAAATGTGAATATACAAATAAGAGACATAAAATGGCTTGAGTAGTCAATATAGATCAAGGAAGTATTTAAGAAGAAGAAAATAGATGGGTTATTATCAGAATGTATTAATAGAAATAATGGATGATTCATTCCCAGAAGTAAAGGTACACATAAATTATTAGATTAATAGTTAATTTCAAGGAGCAAAAATAAAAATAAAAATATAATTCTAAACTGTATGAACAGAAAATACTGAACATATTAAGGATAGAAATATTTAACTTTAAAACCTATCATAGCCCTGGCTGGTGTGGCTCAGTGGATTGAGTGCTAGTCTGTGGTTGCCAGTTTGGTTCCTGGCAGGGTAACAGGCCTAGGTTGTGGGCCAGGTTCCCAGTAGGGGGCACATGAGAGGCAACCACACACTGATGTTTCTCTCCTTCTCTTTCTTCCTCCCTTCCCTTCTCTCTAAAAATAACTAAATAAAATCTTTTTTTAAAAGTTAACATAAAGATATATAATCTCCAAAGGAACAATGATTTGACAGACAGCCAGCTTCTTACGAACACCTGTAGATGGTAAGAAAAAAATGGAGAAATGCTTTCAAAGTGTTGGGGAAAATAAAGAGCTGAAACAGAACTGAATGTACAGGTGAAATTTAGTGAAACTAATGAATATCAGGATGGGATAGGTAGGATGGCCAGAGAGTTTAAATACCGAAACCCAAGAAGGCCTCTCCACTTAAGTCAAGTGGCTTTGCTGAAAATATGCATCTTCTTAGCAAAAACAGATGATAGATAACAATGGCAATTTATGATCAAAGTGGTGATTAAAATAAAAATTTGGGCTAGGACTGGGAATATCTGTTCTAGGACCAATTATCCCATCTATAACTAATGCTAAGTATTGTTTAAGATAACAAACTTTAAACAGGAAAGAGCCTCATGTGAATGATTTTTTGGAGTGCATATTTTTATGACAGAACAATATTAATGTCTTTTAAGAAACCAAATTAATTATTTAAAAATTAAAACAAATGAGTGATTGGTACAGTTAGATAAAAACTAAGATCATGTGATGAAAGAAACATGTTTGAATCACCCAATGGACTGTCCCACTAGTCCTGAGACTAAAAGTCTATGGCTATGCCATTGCAAATCTACAAATAGGAAAAAATTTTAAACCTCCAATAGCAAATTTTAAAATATACTATAATAAAATTAATCAAAAGAATTACTTTACACGCATATTAGAGAGGGAAGTAATGAGAATTACTTAAGTTTTTCTTCTGTGCAACCTGGGAAGTAACTTAGTACAAATAAATTTAATGTAGTAAACATTTTTTCTATTAATTTATACAGACATACTTGTTGAGTTCACACTTGGCGTCTAAGCCTATTTTTAGGTTATTTAGATATGATATTATATAAACCAATAGATAATATTTTCTGATGGTTTTGTATTCTAAACAGTGGTAGAGAGGGAGAAAGAGAATAAATAAGTAAAATACAGTGTAGATTAAATTACAGCGAATGCTACATGAAAAATACTGAAGCAAGAAAGTGGAATGAAGAGTATTAAGTATGGGAAAAACAATATTTATATGGAATGGTTAGAAAAGCTTCCCTGAGAATGTGACAGTAAATACAAAATAAGAGTGAAAGCCATGAAGCTGTCCTACATTTTTATTGTTTCAGCTCTAATTCCACAAAATTCCACAGTTCATTTCACTTTTGTGCCATAGCCACATCTTCAGAGCATATTAATTGTTTCACTTCAGAAACTTTATAATTTTTTCTGGCAAATTGGTGAAAATTATATTATCAGCTATCTATCATTTTATGCCTTGTCATGTAACATTGTTATAGTAATTTAAGAAATACAGTCAACTCTTTGAAGCACATTTTAAATCTTACTTATGCTTAAAGACCCAGTAAAAACTCTTTCATTTGTTGTTCTTAGAAAGAATTGTTTGGCTTTGATGATTACTAATTATTTAACAGCCTGATTCCTACATGAGACCGAAAACTATATCCTTCAGCTATCTGTTTATACAACACGGTATAGTAAAGTTCTCTTTAATATTAAGAACTAAAACCATTGTTAGAACAAAATTGACCAGGGGAAGGAAAAAAATTAACAAAATCTCAAGAGGGTAGCTGTATGAAGAGCATCCTTAGAAAGTACAAAGTAATGTTATTAAATGTATGCACCCAATCATACAGACCTAGCAGGGAGGCCACAGGGAAAATAAACAGCTGACTTCTCTATCTTGTCCTCTTATTTCTCACTCGTGCATTTGATAGATTTTAGTAGAATCAGGAACAAGAGGACAAGATCCTGCTTATGCAATTTATTTGAATCAGCCTCCCTGGGCACAAATCAGGATTGACAAGCATGGAAAACAGATCCAGAAACAGAAGAAATACAGCACATATGAAACCATGTGGATACTTAATATTCATGAGCTCAATTAATAAGCTTGAAGTATTATTTGGATACATACAGCAAAATACATAAAGCCACAAAATTTGATTATGGATCTCCTGTCAACACTATAAACCATCATGAGAGGTATGATTTGTTATTATTACATATTTCACATCTATAATTTAAAAAAATTCTCAATGGTTTTATATTAGGTCTGATAATGCTCTATTTACCAGAGTTTACTGTTAAAGGTTTAAAAATTGAAAATAAAATGTAATTGTACACATTCGAGTTCATCCCTAAAATTGTCACTGTAGTGCTTTAACAATCTTCTGACACAAGAAATCTGCAGGTATGGCTTTTTTTCTAATGGTGAAAACTGAAGTAGAGATCATAGGGAACTCAAAAATTTTTAAAAATTTTTGTTGGTAGAAACATCACCAACTTTGATTTAAAAAGAATATAAAAAGTATCAAATAAAAAACAGACTTTTAGATTTATGAACTCCTAACGAGTGGAAAATAGGCTCAACAATTATTGAGGAGCAAACAGACAATTTCTTCTGGGAAGGAAAGGGAAATGCAGAGAGTAGAGCCAAGAGTCCTGGGGGTTCATTCTCATACAATAGGATTGAGTTTTAACAAAGAAAAAAAACTGGCGCTGAACTTGATTTCAGATGTTCAATAGGTCTTTGGTCCTATCTTCCCTTTGAAAGCCTATCCTCCCATTGTAAATTGGGAAGGGAGAGTGGAGCAGGTAGTGATTCACAGATCTGGAAATCAATACTGCGAGGGAGGAATGCACCAAAGGTGTTTTTTTCAGAAGTGCACTTTATTTAGATGAAGAGATTGTGGAACTGAAGTTTGTGCCTGATGCCATAGTGTAAGGAAACTTTGTGTGGGGTTTTGTCAAATGGGGACGAGTATGTATTGTATTACAGGAGGGTGACATAGAACTGTGGCAGACAGTGTTTTCCAAAAGGAAGTACTGAAACATTTCTGTTCCGTGTGTTTTTCTAGAAACCGTCATTCCTCCATCAACATGAGGATTCTGTTTCCTTTGCACTTGAAATTTAGCAATCCTTATGAATGCATTGACCAATGGTAATTCAGCATCACTACCATGCTGACCAACTTCTGATACCAGGTCATGAAAGCTGATATGACTTCTGCCTGAATCTCTTGCTTGGAAAGCTTGCAACCCAATCCCTATGTTGTAAGGAAACTCAATACCATGTGAAAGTATTATTTCCAGTGGCTTCAGCTACAGACCAGAATGGCAACAACATCAACTTTAAGGCATATAAGTGAGCAAATCTTCATAAGACTCTACACTCCAGACTTTGAAAGGCACCAAACTACACTGAAGGAAGCAGAGACTAGCTGTTCCTGCTGAGCACTGCCCAAAGTACATATTGGTGAACAAAATAAATGTTGCTTTAAGCCATTAATTTGGGAGATTGCCTATTATTGATAAATAGACAGAATAATTTGTTTATTTAAATGTTCAATAAATGTAAGTTATTACTAAAAGGTAGAATCAGCATTTTTCCGTACTCTCTGACCCCCAAACTAGTGTTTTTAATCCCTATGCTATAACAATATCAGTTTTCCTTAGTATTGTCAACAAGCTCCATTAAGTTCCAATGTGCTCAGGTATTATACAAAGATAACCAAGGTTATTTATCTAGATGCTACTGTTTCCTGGGGCAGGAGTCAGAAATCAATCTATAAATAATAGCAATACTATTATTTATTGATCCTATTATTTATTGCTATTATTTATAAATAATACTACTATTTATTATAAACAATAAAACAATATTCAAATTACCAAAGTTTAGTGATCAATAATGATAATTAAAAGAAATTGAAAAAAGGGGCAAATATATCACTATTACTGTGAAGACAGTAAATGGATGTTGAGCTCCAAGATGGCAGGAGCTCTGCATGGTTAAATTAGTGTGTCCAAAGTCAAGCACAATGCCTCACACACAACAGGCCTCCGTAAATAAATTTTTGGATTTCAGGGTAAAACAAATGAGCAATAGGCCCAACACTTGAGTGCAGAAATTTTTTCCTGAAAGGAAATCTCATTTGAACCTCTCATTTCACAAAGAACACTGATGTGCATAAGGTAAAGTGAATTACCAAAGTTTGGGCCCGTGTTCAGTTTAGTTCACGCACATGTTCAGAACTCTCAGCCCGCTTGTTATGTCTCTTTCGGGTTCCTTCCATCCTCAACCAGCTGGGGCTGACAGTCTGATTACCTGTACTACATATCCTTCCTGACTTCTTTCAATTAGTTTAAGAGAAAATAGTTGCTATTTCCTTTCTCAACAAAATTATTTGATAAGTTTTGAACTTTCAAATGCATTGCATTAGCCTTATAATTACAAATTCTAGCAATCAGCATAAGACCCCTTATGTAATATGTATATTTTATTGATTATACTATTATATTTGTCCCAATTATTTTTTCCTTTATTCCCCTCTGCCCTGTACTCCCCCTCCTACCAATGTTCCACTCCCCCACCTTAGTTCATGTCTATGGATCGTACATATAAGTTCTTTGGCTTCTCCATTTCCCATACTACTCTTAGCCTCCCCATCTATTTTGCTTGTTCCCTGTACCTTTTCCCCCATTCTCCCTCCTCTGCCTCCCAGCTGATAACCCTCCATATGATCTTCATTTCTGTGTTTCTGTTCCTGTTGTAGTTGTTTGCTCAGTTTGTTTTTCACTATTTGCTCCTGCTTTTATAATTCTCCCAATTCTAGTCTCCTGTCCATATTTAACAATCGTTTGTGCATTCCATAGACCTGTGATGCCTAAGTGCTCCTGGAGACCCACATTTCTGATGGCTTTTTTTACTGCATGAATAAAGCTCCAGCGCTTTCTGGTCAAATGCTGAATTGATTTTTCATTCTGCTTGGTATGAATAAAACACAGTCAGTTCCTTCTGGTCATTAGTGACATTTGTCTTGTCTCTGCTAGACTCTTTCTCTGCAGTTTCTCTGGTCCTCAGAACAAATTCCTGCCTATCTAATTCAGAAAATTGTTCCACATTAGTTGAGGATTGTACTAGTTAAAATGTTTTCTTTCTACTGCTGTAGCTGTGCTAGATTTAAAGCATCTGCAAAACAAATTGCCTTTCTAACAAAATGAGACATGGTTTTAAGTTTTTAAAGGTTTTTTCACCAATTAATGCCGCATGTGAATATTGTATAATATTTCTTTAAATTCTGTGATAATAAAATAAAAGACAGTTTATCCCCTGCATTTGCTCAGGACTATAAATACTTGTTTGTTTTTGCTCTATGCCTTCCCCCCTCCCAGATCAACATCTTTTTTTTTTTTCTTCTCACTCTGAGTAATAATAGACATGCTGCCTGGTGAAAGCTGGGCAAGTGGACGTTTATTCTACCGCTTTTAGGTAACTGCCATATCAGTGCCTGATTACTCTTCCCATCGCCTTATAGTTCAAGCTTTCATCCTTTCATTTGTTTTATACTTCTCTATTTTTTAGTGGCTTTTATTTTCTAATTCAAGATTCATCGCAAAAGAATGACCCACAGTAGGCTAGGTGAAATAGGTGAAGGGATTAAACAAAAAGAAAGAGAGAAAAAAAGGAACAAGCCAGAAGCTGGGGAGTTGAAATACCCTAGACAAAATAATTTCCATCTTTTGAAAAGTAACAACCATGTGAGAAACTGTTTGGGTTGTGTTATCTTTGCAGGAAAGGCATTTGTTGGAAAAGATTTGTTTTCCATCGGTGAGTCATTTTCAGGGGTTTGTTTTTTGGGGGGTGTTATTTTTTAATTGAGGACATATTTTTTATATACATAGAGTGACAGAAACCTACAATCTCAGTGTTATAAATGCTAGATTGAAGGCCTTAAATTCAATTTACTAGTATTTCACAAAACGTATTCGGATGATGAGCAGCCCATTGAATACCAATTAATATTAGTTATTTAAAAAATAAGATCTATTATTTACATGTTTGGAAAATGCTGGATTAAAATGAACAGGTTTTTCTTTCCCTGTAAATTTCTGAGAACTCTTAAGTTTCCAGTGCTTATAGAAGCTCTCTAAGACCCTACTTCAAGTTAATATGCAAAAAAATTGTTTGACCTCATAAAACATTGTTAATAGACCATATCATGAGATAACTGTTTTGTGGAATTCATATCAACAGAGGAATGTACAATTACTTGTGTCAAAATTTATACTAATAATTCTAAAAAAAACATTAATATTTTATTTTTGTTTAGTCAGAGTGAAAAGCATAAAGTAGATCCTTGAGGTGATATTTGATATCTTAGTTAACTCAATATTTCTCTGTATCTTTTTCAATAATGCTTGTAAAAATATAATTGCTCCATATAAAAAATAACTTATTTCAAGTTATAGTCTTGATATCTTAGTCACATTTACCAAACATTTTTCATTGTTTATGAACTAAGTAACTTTATTTTTTCCCTCTTTCTTTGATAGATTAATTTCTGGCCTCCTATAATGTCCTTAGACTCATACCAGTGTCTTTTATTGAACTTTGGACTTGTGGTTGGTAGAAATTTCTCCTAGTACCATCACTGTAAGTCTGGTCCAGCTAATCAGAAAACCCTTGGAGAAGTCTGTAATCCAGATTAACAGTAGTTATTGAATTTAGGCACCCATGATGCTCCCTCTTTGTCCACAGATGATTGCTTTACCTACGGACAATATGTAATAGGGTGCAGCTCAGAGGGGGACTCCAAATAGAAATTTGGAATGGGGTCCCAAACTCAAGGTGTCCAGGAAATATTAAAAAGATATATAGGATGTCCTCCCCCCCTAACACAGGTATGAGTTAGGGGAAGGGACACATGGAGCAGGAACAGGCAAAGCCATTTTGCACAGCAACAGCTTTGCAGCCAACCTCTGGCATGGTCATTTAACATATCTATAACCTTTAACTGGTTTCACAGATATGTTAACTAGCTATGGTCATGCTTTGAGCCAGGGGCACGGAAGTGACTTCCACCCAAGATGTAACTGGGCGGGCAACTCCCCCTTGTTACAGTGCCTGCATGAGAGCTTGGAAAAGACTGGCTCCATGCCATGGTGCCACACCTGCCCAGACTTACAATGGAAGCCCAGTAAAGCTGAAATAATATAGGAATGCTGGCAGTTGTAACTGATTGTAGGAGGAGTTGGAAATGCGGGTACAGAGGAATGTTGGCGCAAGGATTTAAACCCAGACTCAGTAGCCATGCAAAGAGAAAACCACATGGCTTTGGCAAAATGGGTACTCCCACAGCTTTGGTGGAGAGAGAATCACGTGGCTTTGGGGTGCTCCCTTTTGCCATGCAGTTAAGGAAGCAGGAGAGACTGTGCCTGGAAGAAAAAGGGTGAAAGGACTCTTGCTGGTGGGTCATGAGAAGGTACCACATGGCTCTGGATTAGCTGGAGATACTGGAGGTGACACAGCTGATGGTGGTGGGAGCCTGAATTATGCACTCTACTTCTTTTCCTGAGATATAGTACCTTAGATTAGGGCAGAGGGAGAAGGAAGGACTGTGTGCATCTCTGGGTATCCTAAAGGACTTTAGTATTTTAATGAAGACATTAGGCCACTACTCTGTATAGCCTTAAATAAATATTTCCTTTTCTCTTCACAAATCTCTGGTATTGAGAGACATCTTTTCTAAGGTGACAGACAATCAAACCTAGTGGGGGGTCCTTTTGGTAATAGTATATTGTACCCCCTCTTGGCCCTGTTCTGTAGCAAGTGTATAAAATATCTTCCCCTCCTTTGACAGCTGTATCTATTTCAAAGACTTCTCTCCATCTCTACTTGTTCAAAATATCTTTTCATCCAAATTATTACAGAAACAACCTCCCTTCCCCAGGGTCTTTTTTTTACCATGTTTTTTCTTTGCCCACCACAATGGTAGGTACTATGGCTTTCAATGCCAAAGTTTGGTAAGAAGGAAAGGAACTATTTATTCAAAAGTTATAAAGGTTTACAGTAATTTTGGAATGTCGCTGTTAAATCCCAATCTCCCTTTAAAACACACCCCCCACACACACAGTCCTGCCTCCTCTTGCCAAACCAGGCCAGTCAGAGCTACCATATCTCAGGAAAGAAATAGAAGTCTATAGCTCAGCTAGACTCCGTTCTTAATTCAAAACCTCATGCTCATTGTGGGCTGATGGAAGTCCACCATTCTTTCAAACTGTTAAGTGAGGGAGCTCCACATGACTGCTACATCTTTCTCTCCTGCTTTCTAAGCCATGTGGTCTAGAGAGCCCCCTCTCTGCTTCCCAGAACTGTGTAGTTAAGCTGCTGCACCTGGATTTTAATCTTGGGGCAGATCTTCCTCTACAACCCTGTTTTCTACTCCTCCTGCACTTAGTTACTACTGCCAGTAGCCTGTTTTTTTCTACCTTTCTTGGCTGCCATCATTAGTCTAGGCAAGCACCTCCAGGACACAGAAACTGCCTCCAAGCTGCTCTAACAGGACCAGGAAGTCCATCCAGCTACACTACACGGCTGGTTAGTCACACCCATCTCCCTGGCTCTCAGCTCAGGCACAGCATTTTAACATTATCGAAACACTGGTCATGTTCTTCAGATATGCAAAGTAGCTTTCAATGGCCCTGCTCCACTACCTCCATCCCCCAAAAGATAGCTATGGGAGTCTTCTCCATCTAGGGGGTCCTCACCTCAATACCCTATTAAAAAGTTACTATTCCAATGAAACTTCTAGAAATTTGCCCCAATGCTCCAAAACAAATTTGATTAATGTCATCTTTGTTTTTTTTCAGTAATACTTAGGATATCTTTTTTATCTCTTTAATTCCATCACCTCTTGCTAGTAAACAAAAAACATGCCTCTGTTTTGTGTTGATTGCCATTCCTTCACTTAATCTAACAAGTATAGGAATTCAGTAAATATTTCTTGATTTGACCTAAATTAATACAGCAAAATTTTCTTTCCTTTTTTTTCATTGGAAAATACAGTTTTCTTCTGAAGTACTGACATCTCTGTTTTTAAGGTTGTTTATTTTGGGGTTTGTTTTTTTCATAGGAGATCTTAAGATATTTTTTACTCCACATGATAACAAAAAAGTGTGTAAATAGTTTTCATTAGCAAGTGATTGCAAAGTGCTTTTCCTGTACTCATCTCATACAGTGAAATACAAAATGGTATTGGAATTTAAGGCACCAACTCCTTCAAGCTCTGCAAACAACATTTTTGTAAATATTACAGGCATAGTTAATTATTTTAGAGAGTGTAAGTAACTAATTTTTACAGTTATTCATTTTATATTTACATGGTTGCTCATTAAGTTAGGTGTCTCCGATCTGAACACCCATTTTAGAACTATACAAGGTGTTATAAAAATTTTATTCTTTAATAGTTAAAAACTTTTATTTTTCTAGAAAATAAGCATGTCATTCAAATTACTTAATTTTATGACTTTGTAAAAATTAAAAATTCATGTTATAAGTTTACAACTCTTATTTTTATTTTATGTAAAATATATACTGTATTTTTTAACTATAAGATGTACTTCCCCCCCAAATTTGGGAGGAAAATGGGGGTGTGTTTTATAGTTCAAATGTAGTTTACCTGGCTCGCTGTTGTGGGGGGCGGTGGAGCAGGGTCATGGGTTATTAAATATTTTACCACATTTGTTGCTTCAAAATTTCTTTCCTATTTTCCTTATCTAAAACCTAGGTTCGTCTTATGGTCTGGTGCATCTTATAGTCCTAAAAATATGGTAATTCCTATGTTTATCTTATTAAATTTAAGGCTATTTAAAAAATAAACAATAATTCTCAAGGGTGAAATTTACAAATGTATAGGTATCCTGAAAGAGAAGAAGTTCCTAAAACATTTCTTAAGGACCTCAGTGAACAAAAACAGTCAAGGGGAAATCAAATGTGTAATTATTTTTTCCAAAGGTTAGTGCCATTTGTTGGAAACAGAAGTTTACCTAGTGAATGAAAGAACGTTTGAATATAATGACCATTTTTCTTATTTTCACACAAAACTATATTTATTATTATATTTTATTTATTATATTTAGTTATATCATGTGAAATTGATTAAATACTTTGAATATGAAGTGTGACTAGCCCTTAAATTATGTTGCTAAATAGGGCTGATTATGAGATCACATGCACTGGAAACTTGATTTATAGTGTCTTTTTTTTTAGATTTTATTTATTTTATAAGGGAAGGGAAGGAGAGAGGGAGAGAAATATCAATGTATGGTTGCTTCTCGTGCATCCCCTGCTGGGAACTGGCCCCTTCTGGGAACTGGCCTATAACCTAGGCATGTGCCCTGACTGGGAATCAAACCTTGATCCTTTGGTTCGAAGGCCCGTGCTCAATCTGCTGAGCTACACCAGCCAGGGCTCTGATTTATAGTATCTTTTAAGTACAAGAGGCTCCAGGGCACTTCATTTGACTCAATACTGCATGCAAAAGAGAATTTTTTCTAAGGCATCACTGACAATCACTACTTAAACATTTCCAAAGTAGAAATATCTTGGTTTTGTTGTATTCTCTTTTCATTGTGTTTTGTTTTTCCAGTGTATGAATCTTGTACCTGTTAGTGATTTTTTAACCTACATACATCTCCTCTAATGTCTGCTTTTATTCTGCTTACAGAAAGTACTGTATATAGCATGTCAAACCATTTTTCCACCTGAAGGTTTTTTTTTTTTCTGAAATTATACAGGTACTAAATTAGCAAATAAAAACAGAAGACCTCATTTAAGTGTGAGTTTCAGATAAATAACAAATAACACTTTACCATAAGTATATCCCATAAATTTTACCAGGATACGTCTGTCATACCTATATTCCAAAATTATTCACTAATTATTGCAAAGCTCATTTTATTTATTTTATTTTTTAAGATTTTATTTATCTTTAGAGGGGAAAGGAAGGACAGGAGAGAAATATCAATGTATGGTTGCCTCTTGCGTGTCCCCTGCTGGGAACTGGCCTACAACCCAGGCATGTACCCTGACTGGGAATCGAACCGCAATGGTCTGGTTTGCAGGCCCATGCTCAATCCACTGAGCCACACCAGCCAGCGCCCAAAGCTCATTTTAAACATGGAATTCTGTATTTCATCTGACAACTTTATTCAAAGACAGTTTCTAATTCTAACATATTTCTAGTCTGTTTAGGTTTAACCTAAATATTTAAATTGAAATTATTGAGAAGCAGGAGCTTTATGTGCTTTCAGGACTCATATCACATTAGAAGTGTTATATTTATGACCACATAATATTTCCATGGGGAGAGCGGATGGCATTGGGACAGCAAGGTCTCTGGGATCTGCTCAGGACCTAAGGATGCTGCAGCCCTCGGCCCACTACCTGCCACAGGATACGGGGAGGAGAGTTAGATCCCTAGCTCTCTCCCCTACCAGAGCAGGGAGGGCAGTCCTGCACCAGGAGGAATCTGGATGCTGGAAGTCACTGGGGAGAATAGAGATGAAGTGGGAGACACACAGAGGTGGTACATATCCACTGGGACTGTAATACCAGCACCAGAGAAATCAAGGTGCCAGATGACACCTGGAGAAGGGAAGAGTAGAGGTGTGTTCAACCCCAACTCATATAGTTTCCAGACTGGTTGGAAAGTGGGGCTGTGTGAAAAGCCATGAGCTTATTAAAAATGGTGGGAAGCTGTTTCATAAGGAAGTCTCCAGAAGTGGCTGTCATGCCCAGAGGGTGATTCAGCTGCAGGCACCCAGAGACTGAGTAGCTGAGCAGAACTTCATGCCGGGTTTGTCCCAGCTCCAATGCCTGGAGGTTGAGTAGCCTAGTGGAACTGCACTTCCCAGCTTTTCTCACCACGTGCCCGAGACTGATTGGCTGATCAAAGCATCATGCCAAGATTGACTCATGCTGTCCATAGCTTAGTGGGTTGATTTGAGCCTGGCAGCTCACAGAGGACCTGGGCTGTCCAAGAAACTATGAATATTGAGGCCCAGACTTGGTCCTCGTCCTCTCAAAACCAGAAAAAGAGAGAAAAGTGAAGCGCAGTGCCACTGTACCTGTGGCATCCAGGAAGACCAGCGTAACTCACTGAATGGGCTTAAAGTCAGCAGGAGGCTTACTTTTTATTTTTCCTCTATGTTTTTTTCTTTGTTTTTCTTCCCCTAAGTGAGATAATAAGATGTGGTGTCACAAAGGGTCCAGAGATACATTCAAAGGGAGAACACAAAGCTAATCTCAAAAACTGAGAAACTGAGAAAATGTCATTTTTCTATCCCATAGAGCTGGCATTTTACTGTTTATGTATATTATTGTTTTTTAATTATTTTACCACTTTTATTCTATTATTATTTTTTATTTACCTTCCTTATGTTTAGTTTCTTCATTTTATTTCTCTGTTTAATTACATTGTTTGACTGGTTTTGTTTATTCTCTCTTTCATATTATATTTTAATTTTTCTTCTTTCACTTCACTTATGTTCCAATAAGACACAACTCTTGATCAGGTACTTTCTACTCTGGTTATTCAAATCATATATTTCTGGTCATAGTATTGTTATTCCAGTACTACTGTAAGTAATGGTTTTTCCACACAACACTGCATGCTGCACAGCAACCCTCCATGATCTTATCCCACTTCATTTAACTCTGAGCATTATTATCGTTGTAGTTAACTATATTCTCTCTCATAGCATGCCTACTTCTTTCCCTTTACTTTCACTATATATCATCATCTAACCTTATAAAAGTGCTCTGTTTTCTCAATTCAGCTCACAATCAGCCTCCCCTCTAATAAGAGTCTTAATTCTCTTTCACCTTTTATAAACACTGGCTAATTGGGTGAAATATCACAGTTAACTCTGCACTTATCCAGAGAATCTCCTATCTCTTCTCTACTTTTGGTACTTTAAATACCATAAAATACTCTCCTGCTATCTTAATTCATTTTGCCTACCCCCTGCCATTGATCACATACAATAATAGGTTGGAACGGGAAACATCAGTATAGTTGCTAGAAGAGAAAAACCACCAACAAATGAATCAACAAAAGATAAAAACACAAGTACAACAAGAGAACCCACGCAAATAAAAGAAAGGGCAAAACTAGAGTGTCCAGACAAAGAAATAGAAGAGACTATACACTGAACCCCATAGAATCCCTACCATAGAAGTTCACCATACAAACACACCTAGCAAAGCAAAACATCAGGAAGCGCAGAAACAAACAAAAAGAATCACCTAAAAGGGGAAGATAAAAAAAAAAAGAACATGCAGTCGAAAGGAATGGAAGACTCCCCACTAAAAGAGCTAAATTAAAGAAAGGTAACAAAAATATCAGATATAGAATTAAAAATAATGGTTAGAAAGATGCTCAAGGAGCTCAGAGACAACTACAAAGAACTGAGAGAGAACTACATCAGCATGAAAAAAAATAGAACCTGTAAAAAAACAGGAAGAAATGAACAATAAAATGTCAGAAACAAAAAACACATGAGAATAAATTACAATTAAACTGGATGAAGCAGAGGATTGAATCAGCAAGCTAGATGTAGAGGTAGGAAAAAATACCCAGAAAGAGAAAAAAAAAAAAAAAACAAGAGACTCAGAAAGAATGAGCAGGTGGAGAGAGAGCTGCAAGACAATATGAAACATAATAATATCCATGTAGTAGGGATGCCAGAGGGAGAAGAAGAAAAGCAAGGGATAGAAACCCTGTTCAAAAGAGTAATGATAGAAAACTTCCCCAATTGATGGAGAAAAAGTCACACAAATCAAGGAAACACAAAGTCCCAAACAAGAGGAACCCAAAGAGGCCACTTCAAGACACATCATCATTAAAATGGCAAAATTCCAAGACAAAGAGAGAATCTTAAAGGCAACAAGAGACAAATAGGAAGTAACATACAAGGGAGCCCAGTTAAGACTAGCAGCTGACTTCTCAATGGAAACACACCAAGCCAGAAGAGAATGGCAAGAAGTATTCTAAGTAATGAGAACCAGAGGCCTGCGATGAAGACTACCTGATCCATCAAGGCTCTCAATTAAAGTGGAAGGACAAATATGGAGCTTTCCAGAAAAATGAAGGCTAAAAGAATACACCTCCACCAAACCAGCTCTGCAGATGTTGCTAAAGGGTCTGCTTTAAGAAAAAAAAAGAATGAGAGAGATAGGAACACAGGTACATGAAAAATGGCAATGAGTAAGTACCTATTAATAATAACATTAAACATAACTAGATTAAATGCTCCAATCAAAATACACAGAGTAATACAATGGATGGGAAAGCATGACCCACACATAGGCTGCCTAGAAGAGACCCACCTCAGAACAAAAGATATACACAGACTGAAAGTGAAGGGCTGGAAACAAACACTCCAAGCAAATTGATAAGAAAAAAAAAAACCTTCCAGGGAAGCATACTCACATTAGATAAAATAGACTTCAAAAAGGGCCATAAAAAGAGACCCAGAAGGTCATAATATTCAAGGGAAGAATCCATTAAGAAGACATAAACATTATAAATCTATATGCACTCAACATAGGAGCACCCAAATACATAAAGAAAATCTTGGAGGACTTCAAGAAAGATATTAACAGCAACACAATTATAGTAGGGGATTTCAACATGCCATTGTCAAAAATAAATAGATCTTCCCATCAAAATATTAACAAAGATATTGCAGTATTGAACAATGCCCTACTAGATCAAATGGACTTAACTAATATACATATAGAATCTTTCATCCCAAAGAAGTGAAACACACATTCTTTTCAAATGCATACAAAACATTTTCAAAGATAGGCCACATGACAAAATAAAAAAGAAGCATCAACAAATTCAAGAGAATTGAAATCATATCAAGCATTTTCTTTGACCACAAGGGATTGAAACTAGAGACCAGCTGCAAGGTAAAAACTCAAATAAACTAAAAGTCGTGGAGATTGAATATCATGCTATTAAGCAATGAATGGGCGAATAATGAGATCAAGGAAAAAAATTAAAAGTTTCTGGAAAGAAATGAAAATGAACCACAACCCAAAATTCATGGGACACAGCAAAGGCAGTCCTAAGAGGGAAGTTCATAGAAATACGGGTTTACCTAAAAAAGATAGAAATATTTCAAATAAACAACCTAACCCTAAACCTATAAGAACTTAAAGAACAACAAAGACAGCCCAGAGCAAGTAGAAGGAAGAAAATAAGCAAGATCAGAGCAGAATTAAATGACATAGACACTAAAAGCACAATACTAATGATCAGGAAATCCAGGAGCTGTTTCTTTGAAAAGATAAACAACATCAACAAGCCTTTAAGCAGGCTCATAAAAAAAAAAAGAGGACCCAAATAAACACAATCAGAAGTGAAACAGGAGAGATTACAACTGATATCACAGAAATACAAAGAACTGCAAGAAACACTATGAATAAATATATGCCAAGAAATTTGAAAACCTAGATGAAATGGACAAATTTCTAGAAAAAATATAATCTTCCAAAACTCAATGAAGAAAAAGCAGAAAGCCTGAACAGACCAATAACAGCTAACAGATTCGAATCAGTAATAAAAAAAAAAAAAAACTCCTAACACACAAAAGCCCTGGACCAGATGGTTTTACAGGAGAATTCTACAAAACATTTAAGGAAGAGCCAATCCCTATCCTTTACAGACTATTCTAAAAAATCCAAGGAGATGAAAGATCCCCAAAGGCTTTTTATAAAGCCAACATCATCCTAATCTCAGATAAAGACACAACAAAGAAAGAAAACTTCAAGCTAATATTGCTGATGAACATAGATGCTAAAATCCTCAACAAAATATTGGCAAACCACATCCAGCAATACATTAAGAAGATCAACAACATGACCAAGTGGAATTCATCCCAGGGATGCAAGGATGGTATAATGTTCAAAAATCAATAAATGTAATTAATCAAATGAACAAAAGGAAAGACAAAAATCACATGATCATATCAACAGAAACAGAAAAAGCATTTGATAAGGCACAGTACTTATTTATAATAAAAACACTCAGCAAAGTGGAAATAGAAGGGGTATTCCTCAACATAATACAGACCATATATAAGAGAACTACAGCCAACATCATACTCAATGGGGAAAAACTAAAAACTTTCCCACTAAAATCAGGAACAAGAAGAGGTTACCCACTCTCACCACTTCTATTTAACACAGTATTGGAAGCCCTAGCCACATCAATCAGACAAGAAAAGGAAATAAAATGCATCCAAATTGAAAAAGAGGAAACAAAACTGTCATTGTTTGCAGATGACATGATAGTGTATACAGAAAACTCTGTAGACTCCACCCCAAATCTGCTCAACCTAGTAAATGAATCTGGCAAAAGAGCAAGATACAAAGTCAATGTTGATAAATCAAAGGCACTTAGTATACCAACAATGAAACATCAGAAGCAGAAATCAGGGGGGAAAACTCCCATTTGATATAACAAAAAGAAAAATAAAATACCTAGGAATAAATCTAACCAAGGAGGTAAAAGACCTGTATGGAGAAAACTACACAACACTAAAGAGAGAAATGAAGGAAGACACAAACAAATGGAAACATATACCATGTTCATAGATTGGAATAATTGACATCATCAAAATATTCACACTACCCAAAGCAATTTATAGATTCAGTGCAATACCTATTAAAGTACCAATGGCATATTTTACAGATATAGAATAAACACTCCAAAAATTTATATGAAAACATATATGACCCCGAATAGCTGTAGCAAATTTGAGAAGGAATAGCAAAGTAGGAGGGATCACAATACCTGTTATGAAACTGTATTACAAGGCCACCGTAATTGAAACAGCCTGGTACTGGCATAAGAACAGATACATGGACCAATGGAACAGAATAGAGAGCCTAGAAATAAACCCAAGTCTCTATCACTGATTAATATTTGACCAAGGGGACAGCAGCAGAAAATAGAGCAAAAATAACTTCTTCAACAAATGGTGTTGGGAGAACTGGACAGCTACATGCAAAAAAAAAAAAGAAACTTGAGCACCAACTTACACCATACACCAAAATAAAGTCAAGGTGGATAAAACACTTAAATACAAGATGTGCACCATAAAAGACCTACAGGAGAACATTGGCAAAAAAATCACAGATATTCCATGCAGCAATATTTTCACTGATATGTCCCCTAGAGCAAGGGACATAAAGGAAAGAATAAACAAATGGAATCTCATAAAAATAAAAAGCTTCTGCATGGCTAAAGAAAACAGCATTAAAATGAAAAGAGAACTGGGACTTCTGCCAAGATGGAGGCATAGGTGGAAACACCTTGCTTTCTCACACAACCAAGTTTAGAGACAACTAAATATCAGCAACAGAAAACACAGCCAGAACACAGAAAATTGAATTTTTTGGAAGTCTGATAACAACAAATTCTTCAGCCTGACCGGTAAGAGGGGCTAAACCAGCAGCTGGAGGAGCTGGGTTGCACAGGAAAACTCAGTCAGAGGAACTCAGGCACTCAGAATCCAGACCCAGGGTTGGACCTCGTGAGCGACCTAGGGAGGGACCCCGGGAAACGGCCAGGGAGCAGGGCCGAGATTTGACTGTGGTCGCGCATTCGTGCGCAGATAGACAAGCGAGGGTGCGGGCGATTGGACAGGTCCCAGCAGGCCCCAGTGGCAAGCTGCAGCAGAGGGCGCCACCATTTCCCCCACTCTGACTCCACCTCAACATTCAGCGTCACAACCCAGCTACCTGAGTGGCCCAGCCCTGGGGAACTACCTAAGGCTCTGCTCCTCACCCAGCAGTGCAAAACAGCAGAGGGGGTCATCATTTCCCCGCTCTGACCACGCCCCCACATACAGCATCACAACCCAGCAACCTGGGAGTCAAAGTTTCCGCTCCTCACACTTAACGGGCAGGTGCAAACAGACCAAAAATGGCTCAAGAACAACTCAAAGCCCCAGAGCCAATAAATCTAAGCGATGAAGAAATAGCAAAACTCTCAGATGCACAGTTTAAAACACTGGTGATCAGGATCCTCACAGATCTGGTTGATTATAGCCACAAATTAGACAAACATATGAAGGCAAAACTAATTGAAATGAATGGAATTGCACAGGAAACCAATAGCGATGAAAAAGAAACTGGGACTCAAATCAATGGAATGGACCAGAAGAAAGCAAATAATGGCCAAACAGAAAAGAGTGAAGAAGAATTCAAAAAAATTAGGAGAGTCTTAGGAACCTCCAGGACATCTTTAAACGCTCCAACATCCGAATTATAGGGGTACCAGAAGGGGGAAAGGAACAGCCACCAGTGGAAAACTTATTTGAACAAATAATAAAGGAGAATTTCCCCAATCTGGCAAAGGAAATAGACTTCCAGGAAATCCAGGAAGCTCAGAGAGTCCCAAAGAACTTGGACCCAAGAAGAAACACACCAAGGCACATCATCATTATATTAGCCAAGATTAAAATGAAGGAGAGAATCCTAGAAGCAGTAAGAGATAAGGGGACAGTCACCTACAAAGGAGTTTCCATCAGACTGTCAGTGGATTTCTCAGAAGAGACCTTACAGGCAAGAAGGGGCTGGAAAGAGGTATTCCAAGTCATGAAATCCAAAGACCTACAACCAAGATTGCTCTACCCAGCAAAACTTTCATTTAGAATGGAAGGAGAGATAAAGTGCTTCTCAGATAAGATCAAACTCAAGGAGTTCATCATCACCAAGCCCTTATTATATGGAATGATAAAGGGAATTTTCTAAGAAAAAGAAGTTAAAAAAACATGAACAGTGAAAGGACAGCAAACTCACAGTTATTAAGAACCACACCTAAAACAAAAGCAAACTAAAATGACAGCTAGATCAGGAGTGGAAACATAGAAATGAAGATCTCAAGGAGGGTTAGCAACAGGGGAGTGGGAGGAGGAGAAGGAGGGAGAAGGTACAGAAAATAAGTAGCATAGACAGTAGATAGAAAATAGATGGGGGGCAAGAATAGTATGGGAAATATAGAATCTAAAGAACTTGAGACACATGGTCATAAACTAAAGGGGGGTAATGGTGGGGACGGGGGTAGGGTGGGGAAATGAATGGGGGGAATAGAACTACTGTAATGACATAATCAATAAAAATAAATTAATTTAAAAAAAGAAAAGAGAACTAACCATATAGAAAAACACATTTGCCAATGATACCTCAGACAAGGGTTTGATCTCCAAAATATATAAAAAACTCATATGGCTCCACTCTAAAGACAAACAACCCAATTAAAAAATGGGCAAAGTTTTTGAACAGACACTTTGCCAAGAAGGATATACAGGAAGCCCAGAGGCAGATGAATGGATGCTCAGTATTGCTGGTCATCAGAGAGATGCAAATCAAAACCACAATGAGACCGACCAAGATGGAGGCATAGGTAGACACACTATGTCTCCTAGCACAACTAGAAGAAAGGCAACAATTTAAAAACAAAAAACAACCAGTACTGACAGAAAATCAAACTGTATGGAAGTGTAACAACCAAGGAATTGAAGAAGAAACACTCATCCAGACCTGTAGGAGGGGCAGAGATGGGCAGCTGGGTGGAGAGGACTCTCAGGAAGGCTGTGGCTGGAGGACCAGTGCAGACAAGGGTGCAGCTGACAGACCTGATGAGATCACGACTGATGGTGTGGGCAGTCCCACATTTGCGTGCAGATGAACTGGGAGGAACGGCTGGGGACCAAGACAAACTACACAACTCAGGGCCCCAGCATGGAGAAATAAAGCCTCAAACCTCTGATTAAAAACACTGGTGGGCATTGTGGCAGTGGGAGAAACTTCCAGCCTCACAGGAGAGTTTGTTGGAGAGAACCACAGGGTGTAGGGATGTACACAAGCCCACCCACTGGGGAATTCACACCAGAGAGCCCAATTTGATTGTGGGTAGCATGGGAAGTTACTGAAAACCAGCAGAAAGTGAAGCAAGTGCCATAGTTCCAACTCAGACCCCTCCCCCACATACAGTGTCACAATCCAGTGATGTGGGTTGCCCCACCCAGGTGAACCCCTAAGGCTCCACCCCTCACTACATAAGAGGCACCACTGAGACAAAAATAAAATGGCCCAAATGCAAGAACAGATCAAAGCTCCAGAAAAAATACAACTAGGTGATGAAGAAATAGCCAACCTGTCAGATACATGGTTCAAAACATTAGTAATCAGGATGCTCACAGAATTGGTTGAATTTGTCCACAAATTAGATGAAAAAATGAAGGTTATGCTAAATGAAATAAAGGAAAATGTACCGGCAACCGATGGTGATGTGAAGGAAACTAGGACTCAAATCAATGGGGTGGATCAGGAGGAAGAAATAATCAACCAAACAGAAAAGAAGGAAAAGGCAACAATTCAAAAAAAAAAATGAGGAGAGTCTTTAGAACCTCCAGGACATCTTTAAACATTCCAACATCTGAATTATAGGGGTACCAGAAGGGAAAGAGAAAGAGCAACAAGTGGAAAAGTTATTTGAACAAATATTACAGAACTTCCCCAATCTGGCAAAGGAAATAGACTTCCGGGAAGTCCAGGAAGCTCAGAGAGTCCCAAAGAAGTTGTACCAAAGCAGGAACACACCAAGGCACATCATAATTATATTAGCCAAGACTAAAATGAAGGAGAGAATCCTAGAAGCAGCAAGAGAAAAGGAGGCAGTTACCTACAAAGGAGTTTCCATCAGACTGTCAGGTGATTTCTCAAAAGAGACCTTACAGACAAGAAGGCTCTGGAAAGAAGAATTTCAAGTCATGAAAGGCAAGGACCTACATCCCAGATTGCTCTATCCAGCAAAGATTTCATTTAGAATGGAAGGGCAGATAAAGTCCTTCTCAGATAAGATCAAATTCAAGGAGTTCATCATCACCAAGCCCTTATTATATGAAATGTTAAAGGGACTTATCTAAAAAAAAGAATAAAAAAATGTGGAGTAAAATAATACCAAACCCACAATTATTAACAACCACACCTAAAATAAAACAAAAACAAACTAAGCAAACAACTAGAACAGGAACAGAACCACAGAAATGTAGATCACATGGAGGGTTAGCAACAGGGAAATGAGAGGAGGAGAGAGGGGGAAAAGGCATAAAGAATAAGTAGCACAGATGGTAGATAGAAAATAGACAGGGGGAGGGTAAAAACAGTATGAGAAGTAGAAGCTAAAGATCTTAGATCTTTACATGGACATGTACTAAAGGGGGTGAATATAGGTGGGAGAGGGTGTATAGGGTGGAGGGAAGTGAAGAGGGGGAAATGGGATAACTCTTATAGAGTAATCAACATATATATTGATTTATATATATTCAATATATATTTATTTATTTATATAAATAAATTTATATATTGATATATACTGATTTATATATCACACCATTGAAAATATATATTGATCAATAGCATAATAGATAGATAGATGATAGATAGATAGATAGATAGATAGATAGATTTATATATCACACCATTGAGAATGGCCATCATAAACAAAGCAACAAACAAGTGTTGGAGAGGTTGTGGAGGAAAGGGGACCCTAGTGCACTGTTGGTGGGATTGCAGACTGATGCAACCACTATGGAAAACAGTATGAAATTTCCTCAGAAAACCAAAAATGGAACTGCCATTTGGCCTGGCAATTCCACTGCTAGGATTATATCCTAAGAGCCCTGAAACACCAGTCCGAAAGAACCTATGCACCCCAATGTTCATAGCAGCACAACTGAGAATAGCCAAGTGCTGGAAGCAACCCAAGTTCCCATCAGTAAATGAAGGGATCAACAGACCATGGTATGTTTATAAGTTGGAATACTATGCAGCAGAAAGGAAGAAGTAGTTCCTACCCTTTGCAACAGCATGATTGGAACTGGAGAACATTATGCTAAGTGAAATAAGCTAGGCAGCGAGGGACAAATGCCATATGATCTCACCTTTAATTGGAACCTTATTAACAAAAGAAACAAGCAAGCAAAGTATGGTCAAAGACACTGAAATTGAGAACAGGCTGACAGTGACCAGAAAGGAGATGGCAGGAGATACTGGGGGGAAAGGATGAAGGGTTTACAAGAACAGTTATAAAGGACACATGGACAATAACAATCGGGGGTGGAAACAGGGAAAGGAGATGGGGAGGCCTGGGGTGGTGGGGGAAGGCAGATAACTGTACTTGAACAATAATAAAATATAAATTAAAAATAATTAAAAATTTAAAATAATTACCATGGTCATCGAGTATGGTCCAAAGCAAAAAGAATATTGAGATTGTGACTTTTTCTGAATCCTCCATCAGTGTATTTTTTTCAATTTGGCTTTTTATTTGTTCGCTTTTTAAAATTTTTGTGAAAATGGCATATTACTCATATACTTTGTTTCCATGTAAACTGAAACACTTAATACTGCCTATACCCTCATGGCACCATGCCGTCATGCTATACCTATGTTAAGAATTTCAAACCCAAATGCATTATGTTCTGCTAGACTTTATCTTTAACTCAAACCAAATAATGTTAGCTGGTGATAATTTTTATTAATGAAAGTTTTCTCTGCCTTTCAAGGTTTCATCATGACTACCTTTATTCAGAGCACTACACTTTTTATCTTTTAAAATGTGGATAATTTTTAAAATGTTCACTTTTTCAAATAATTTCCAAGAACACATTTATTTTGTGATATTCAAGTTTTATCCATATAAATCAGTAAATAAACATAAAATGCTATTTTATTATTATTTATATCAATGTATTTTATTGGAAGTTATGGAACCAAAATTGGTTTCCTGAAAACTATTTTCATAACATTGGTTCTACTTTATAATATATAATTATTGAGAAAACACTGCTTTAATGTTTCTCTAATATTCTTATTATGTACAGATCAATGACTTTTGTTAATTTATACAGTAATGTACACTCTAGACCATAAACTATAGATATATGAATATGCTTTCTTACATAAATGACCTACAGTTGGCATTTAGTAACATTTACTGAAATATTAATAGGATAAACAAGTGCTCACAAGGTCTATTTTGTTTTTCTTGGACAACTTGTTTTCTAAAGTATAGAAGCTTCACTCATATATTTGCAGATTAGAAATCATTAAGTCTAGAATTATGCATAAGCTCCTAAAAGTGCCCAATACATACCTCCCTACACTATGTAAATTTCTGATGGTAAGTTGAAATTGTATTTTAATTTTATTAAAACTCTATTTTTAAAAATATGTTTACCTGGAAGATGGAAATCTAATCAAAGTTTCAACTACATATAAGTTTTCTAGTAACAGCCTTGTAGAATTGCAACACAGAAGTGAACCATTTTGAATACCTGTGTGAATAATTTCTTAGGCAGCAATTCCAAAGCTTTCACAGCTTCAATATAAATTTAAAATGAATTTTGGTAAACATATTGAGGTTATGTGAAAGTTAATGCATTTTTAAACAGATAATCCTACCTTCTAAATAGAACATCAATTGCTTAGAAGCAGGATGAGAAATAAGTTTTAGATTTTACTTCCTGATAGTTCAAATAATATCACATATGACCATATTTTAAAAGGTACAAAAATAGACCAAAGGTTATAATTTTCTTTGAACGTATACACTATGTAAATATTTAAAATTTAATACTAACTTATTTGGATATACATATAAGGTGGTTCTATTGCTATTCAATTTACAACCAAATACTTAATGTAAAAAATAAAACTTTAAATAGCATATTCTATCATTATATTCTAATGGTGACTTCTGTGTAATCATATTTTAATATGTCAATGATTTATCATTCTCAGTTGTCAAAAATTGCAACAGATGAAGTTAAACAAGCAAAAAGGACTTTATCCACGACTATTGCAATAGGTGAGAGAGATTGACTTCAACTCCCTGAAACAGACTTGGTAGGAATGGAGGAGGTGAGCTTTTTAGGGCTGGGGTGAGCTGATGGAAAATACTGGAGGAGGAGGTTAGGAGAGGTTGATAAATATAATTTTGTTGTCTGTGTTTGCAAATTGTGTCTTACTAAGTTAGATACCTACCCTCTAAGAGACTAGTAGAGAATGGCACAGATATCTCTTTAAATAATTACACTTAAAAGGGATAATTCCAAGGTCCTTGAGAAAGACATTCATGGGTTGTAAGACCGACAAAAGGCTGGGAGAAGATTTATATCTAAAGGGAGATGAAAAATAATTTGAATTACAGTTTTCTAAAGTAAATACTCTAAGGGTGTCAGGGGTCATAGTCAAGAAGTAACCTGTGTAAAATTAACCTAAGGTGAGGGGAAGGTTAAGGCCATCTTCATCACATTAACAAAACTGAATCATAACAATCCGCCCCTAGAAACCCCCACTTGGTATATTACATCGCAGGTATGAATTTTGCTTATATATGTGAAAAAGGGAAGACATATTAGATAGAGAAAGAACCAAAGGTGACTGTTTAACAAAAGATTTTCATTTTTTTGCTAATCAAACACTAATCATTTGGTTATTATACTTTCATGGACAACAGGAGATTTATTTCACTAAGATAGCCCCAAAAGATTATATGCATTTTATTTAGTTTGTGACATATTTAATAGTGTTCCTCATAACACGACTATGAAATCCTTGAAATATGTAGAGTCTTCATATTGCTCTATGTTTAATACTGCTGCAACTTACTTTGGCTACCCAGGTGTCAGATTTTCAAGCTTTAGAAATTTTTATTTTAATTATATATAAAAGGTAATAGGATCAATCACCAGAAAAGAGTATTACCATATTTTAATTTGATGAGGATATTATTATAATTTAGGACATTACTATGGATTAATTTTTATATCATATTTTATAAAAATTAGACATTTCGTTTGTTGAGTAATAATATCCGAAACTTAGTTCTTAGTACTCACATTATCTCTTTGACAAAAATTTATCCACATTTTACAGATGCAGAAATCTACACAGAAAGCATTCGATAACTTGCCCGAGGTTACACACTCTGCCAAGCCGCATGAGAGTAAGAGCCTGAAGGCAATTTAGTGCTAAGTTGCTTATCAAACGTCCAACAGCATCACTTAAAAAGACCGAGGGCCACCATTACATATGTCTCATAGCCCTTTCACAAAGAACAGCTCTGCTGTTATTCCTGACTATTTGACCATGACCTTTCCCTACCTGGAGTTCCTTCAAAATGTACCTATTTGCTTTTTTAAAAATATTTTATTTATTTAATTTTAGAGAGAAGGGAAGGAAGAGAGAAAGAGAGAGAGGAACGTCAATGTGCAGTGGCCTCTCACATGCCACCAACTGGGGGCCTGGACCACAACCCAGGCATGTGCTCTGAGTCAGAATCAAACCAGTAACCCTTTGGTTCACCAGCTGGCACTCAATCCACTGAGCCACACCTGCCAGGGCCTATATTCTACATTATACAATTGTTTGCTCCTGTTAGGTTGAAGATCCAGCTTTTGCTTCTTGGCCATGTACTTGTGATATTCAAATTTGTGCTCTTGTTTCTATTGCATTTCCTATTTTATGTCTGATTCTCCCTCTCTCTCTCTCTCTCTCTCTCTCTCTCTCTCTCTCTCTCTCTCTCTCTCTCTGGTTATTTGGAAAACTCTCAATAGTCATGTTCAAACAGTTGTTTCTTTTCATCCAGAAGCATTCTCTTGACACTTGCTTTCTTTCCTTCCAACCCACTTCCCAAATATCTCAGCTGTACTGAGAGTGACTTTTATAGATTTTATACTTGTCCCCTGTGGCACTTTCACATTCCATTGATACCATTTATTTTTCTGTCTTTGCCACCAATGGAGGCGTCATTGTACTGCCAAGCAGAGCACACCTCAATGTAAGTACTAAATGAGTACTCACTGAAGGAACGGATATAACAATTATTCTAAAAAATCAGAAAAAGGAGCAAATAAATTAAACATGGGGAGCAATCGTGGGATTAATTAAAACAACTCAGTCACTGCCTTTATCTTCAAGGTACTGCATGCTCAGCTCTGGACATAGACAAGCATATACTCTCAATAAAGTGCAACGTGTGGTTGTCCACAGTGTTTCTTGAAATTGTTAAAGGTGTGCATCTCATAAAAGCTGAAAGACTAAGGGAACCTTCCTAAATAAGCATCCTGGTAGCCAAGAACTGATCAATGAGTGAAGTTAAAGCCTCTACAAGTCATGAAATATTAGTGTAGCAAGGAAAAAAATAGTATCTGCAAATTTCTAGAATAGGATACAATAATACATTTTAAGAAATTAGAAGTTATTCGGTACGGACAAGAGTGGCAAGACAAGAAACTGAGGAATATGACAGGAGTTAGATTTTAAGAAGTATGTGGCACATAAGAACCTTCAGTAATTTGTTCGTGGTATTTTTTTTTCAGTCTAATAGGTAACCACAAGTATTTTAGGCAGAGGAGGTCCAAGGTTAGATTTTCATCTTAGAAGGGACATTCTCATTGTAGTGTGATAAACACATTGGAGAAACCCAAACCTAAAAGCATAGCTTTGCCCCATCCTCACAAAATATTGCAATAATGTATATTAGAAATGATTATCTGAAATGAAGAATAATGATGAAAATGAAATATATTGTTTTGAGATTTTGTGGTTCAGTATTTGTCAATTGAGTGAGAGGGGTTCAAAGATGACTCAATTTTTCTGCCTTGGCAATTGGATAGATGGTTGTTTTACCCTGAGAATATGAGGATATTAAGGTCTGGGGAGGTGGGTGTGAAAAATAATGCATTGTTTACTCAGTTCTGAGTTTGAGGTATTTATGAGATGTCCTATATTTCTGTAGGTAGATACCTAAAACTCAAGGAATATTCTGACACATAAATGCCTATCTGTAAGCCACAAGCACGTAGACAATATGTGACTTTACCAGTGTTCGAGTACCATTTAAGGAACCCCAACATGTAGCTGACAAATGAAGAAAAAGAGAGAATATGAGTCACTATAGACCCATGGCTCTCAATCCAGGGCAAAACTGTCACTATTGCTTCCAGGGGAGTTTGCCAAAGACGAGTAACATTTTATTGTCATGACAGGTGAGGGGCAGCAGTGCAGTGTGCCACCGGCCTCTGTGTAGCCAGTAGAATCTATGGATGAGCCATAGTTGCAGAACTTGAGAAATCCTGCCATAGAAAAAAATATGTAACTCTGTAATATTTAAAACTAAAGTAAAAACTTCATATGCAAGAAGGAAGAGGGCAGATGTAGATAAAGTTTCTCTTGAGAAGGACTCATTGCAGACAGTAATTGCAATGAATTAGAGTATCAGAGGGCAGGGGACTGAGGTGTGAGGGGACTGGCCCCAAAAGAAAAATGGCTTTCCTACGAATTGGACTATGAATGAATGAGGGACTAGGGAGATGGTAGCAAAAAAATGTTGCAACATTGCAGTAATGGAGGAAAATAGCAAAGTTTTTCACAAGAAAAATCTGGGGGGACTTAGGAAAAACTAAAATAATAATAGATGTAAGGCAGGAGGTAGAAACAATAGAAATAAGATGCATGGTCAAAGGAACAGGGAAAAGGAGCTAAACAATAGAAAGAAATAGAAAATACTGAATAAAGTAATGGGATGAGGTGGGATCACACCTACAGGACTAGAGAAATACAATTTCCATTGAGGAAAAAAGAAGGAATGATTATGAATTCAATTATTATATAAAATTATAACAATTGATATATGTTTTGTCTTTGTGAATTTGAAGATAAAGCCCTCTACTGAAAGTGGGGAAGGATAGTGAAACAGGAGATTTGATTATGGTGGAATGGATTTACAATATCCATCCTGGATAGTGGGGGAGGGATTTGACAAAAGAAAACATAAAAGAATTATGCCCAATAACTATGGATGGAGTTGCCAAAGAAGTAAAATAATTTCTGTTTCACATCTTTAACTTGCAGCATCTACTAAAATAATTTATGCTTTATGTATTTTATCTTTATACACCCGTTTACCTTCTACATACTCCACTTGTATCATATATTTTTTTTTTCTGAAAGCTAATCTTTTTACCCAGCCCTGGTGAAGATCAGTATCGGGAGGAAAGAACTAGAACAGTGTAATAAACTATTTCCATGAATACGTAATTAATAAATCATAGTTCAGTGCTGAATCTCTGAAAGTTGAATGTTAGCCATCCCCATAGATTTTCATTAGTATTTCTGTTGAATTTCAATATAAGGCAATGATCCTATTTCATTTGGGCAATCCACATTTTGAATGAGCCTAAAGATTTGAAGCTTCTGAGCAGAGTTTAAATCACGTTCTCCTTGTCTGAAAATAGTGTTAGAAATGTTGTTTGGATTATAAACAGAGCTTTCATTTGTGAAGCCAATGGCACTCGGTGTCATAAATATGCACATATCTTCACCTCTGCAAGACTCTTTCCAGTACATTTCATGGTGTTTTTCATATGCATTGGATTTGATTTGTGTTAGGGCATAATATAAACTCTCAGCTGCGATACATGATAAAGAAACCACTTTTTAAGAAATCTGTGTTGGTTATGCTTCTATATATTGTACATCACCAAGCCTCATGATTTATTAACTGTGCAAATAATCCCTTATCATTATTGTTTGTTTTTATACAAAACCACTCATCAGGTACTCAGCACTGTATCTACCTTTCTTTGAAATGTCTTTTAGTCCATGCATTTGCCCTCAGTTATTTTGTGAATTCTTCTGGAAGATAATGATAGCATTTCACATTCTGTACTGCCAGCCACACAACATGCCACAGAATACAAATGTGTATAAGGTGGTGGTTTCATTATCTTAGGGTCAGTAGAATTTCAAGAGCTTTAAAATTACCTCTATCAATGATGCAAGTGTCAGCTTAGTTTTAATAAATCTTTAGGAATAAGCACTATTTACTTGTAGGACGTCTTGCTATTTCTAGAAATATATGATTCAGTTGCCAAATCTATTATCAATGTCTTGCTAAGAATATCCACTGTTAATGCAATGCTATATTTCTCATGTATTGCTTTTTGATAACTTATGATTTTTTAACCCCAACTTTCCCCTGAGTCAATTGACAGTTTTAGACTAGTCATACAAAATCAAAGAGAAGAAAGTGCAAGCAAAACAGAAGAACATACAAATGTATCTATCATAACACATCTATGAGATGGTAGAATTATAGTAGTTGTTAAAATTACTATACTAAATGTGGGAACATTAAAAATCCAGGCATTTATTTGGCAAGGTGACTTTTTGGGAATAAATGAGAGTTGACAACTAGTGAATTCATCCAACCAATAAGTACAGTGTACAATTTCCTGTAATACGCAGCCAAATTCAGATGGTTCCCTTTTAATTTCCAATAAATTTGACCATATGTTCCACTTGCAGAAAAGCTAAATAATGGGGGTTTGCTTTTGCTTTTCTTTTTTTGTAAACTACTGCCATTATTTAAAGTTGATGACATTTTTTTAGAATGAACTGTGTCACATTTTCAAAAGATAATGTGGTATTTAAAAAACAAAATAGCTGTATATTAGAAAGCAAACAGCTTTTGAAAAAATCATGAGCACCACAAGATTCCCATCTAACCCATATATATATCTACGATGTGACCTCTTTCAATTGCATAGCAGTTTATATTGCTTGTTCTGATATTCCTAGTCCAAAAAGAGGCTCAGCATGAAGTTGGTGAACTACATTCAAAACTAAGGTGAAGTGAATCAAGTTTTCTTAAATATAAAGAGGGTGTTTAAAATATATTTTATTGATGATGCTATTACAGTTGTCCCATTTCCCCCCTTCATTCCCCTCCATCCTGCATACCCTCTCCCACCCACATTCCCCCACTTTAGTTTATGTCCATGTGTTTTAAGTTCTTTAGCTTCTACATTTCCCATACTATGCTTGCCTTCCCCCTGTCTATTTTCTACCTGCCATATATGCCACTTATTCTCTGTACCTTTCCTCCCTTCTCCTCCTCCCACTCCCCTGTTGCTAACCCTCCATGTGATCTCCATTTCTATGGTTCCACTCCTGATCTAGCTGTCCTCTTAGTTTGCTTTTGTTTTAGGTGTGGTTGTTAATAACTGTGAGTTTGCTGTCATTTTACTATATGTGTTTTTTCTCTTCTTTTTCTTAAATAAGTCCCCTTAACATTTCATATAATAAGGGCTTGGTGATGATGAACTCCTTTAACTTGACCTTTTCTCCGGCAAAGGAAATAGCCTTCCAGGAATTCCAGGAAGCTCAGAGAATCCCAAGGAAGTTGTACCCAAGGATCAACACAATAAGGCACATCATAATTATATTAGCCAAGATTAAAATGAAGGAGAGAATCCTAGAAGCAGCAAGAGATAAGGAGACAGTTACTTACAAAGGAGTTCCCATCAGACTGTTAGCTGATTACTCAAAAGATATTTTACAGGCAAGAAGGGGCTGGAAAGAAGTATTCCAAGTCATGAAAGACAAGGACCTACATTCAAAATTGCTCTATCCAGCAAAGCTTTCATTTAGAATAGGACAAATAAAGTGAAGAGGATTTTTAACAGCAAACAATTATATGGTATAATAATCATTTGATACTCAATATTAAAATGTAAAGATATTAAGCTTATTAATAATATAAATTAAGGGTTTTTTTATAGCCTAGGATTTAAAACTTATTGGGTTGGCCAAAAATTTCATTTGTTTTATTCCCTAAGATGGCTCTAGTAGCACTTAGGTGTCTTTACTTCATGTGAAACAATTTTGTTATATTGTATTGTGACAGCTGTCATAACAGAGTGCATTTGAAAAACATTATCAAAATTAGTAAATTTTTGTGTAGCTAATTTAATATTGAATATGGAATAAAATAAGCAACAATTTTGGCATATTAAGCTTTATTATTTCAAGAAATGTAAAAGAGCAACTGAAACACAAAAAAACGATTTGTACAATGTATGGAGAAGGTGCTTCAGCAAAGTTTCTGCTGAAGGTTTCTCACTGGACGATGCTCTCTGGACCAGGAGACCAGTTGAAGTTGACAGAGATCAAACAGACACATTGGTTAAGAATGATCAACATCATATCATGTGTGAGATAGCCAATGTACTCAAAATATCCAAATCAATAAAGTAATTGGTGAAAATTAAAAAATGTGTCTGTTATTTAATGGAAAACCTCTAAATGGACTTTTGGCCAACCCAATACATTGAAACAAAAAATATCAACATGTTTGGGTGCAAAAATATTAAAGAGTGGATAAATACAAAAATATTTTTATGATACTGATATTGGGAATGTAGCCCAGGTGTTAATTAATAATGAGTTTTGTAATACTGAACCTTAATATTGAACCAGCATATGTACTCAATAATACATAGTGAAGGACTATTACAGGACTTCCTGTGTTCTGTTTAATCACTTAAACAGGGAAGCCAGAGACTGAAGTGGCTTTAATATCTTAGGAGCTTATAAACAAAAACACAAGTCCATAATGTGTCAGGATTAACAAATCAAAACCTGATAACAACAAATCACAAATAGCCAACTAGGCTTTCTCAATAAGGTGAATATTTAAGTTATAGCCAATCAAATAATTTCCTTGCTTTGCTTCCTTCACCTTTACCCTATTAATGTCTTTACCCTCCTTACTTTTGTCGGTGGATGCTCTTAGCCACTTCAGTTTTTGCACTGATGTTTCCAATTATTGCTTGAGTAAATTCTTAAAAATTTTATGATTCAGTTTAACTTTTAACAGTTCATACATCTCTATAACTTTAACATGGAGCAAAAGACCAGAAAACAAAAACCCTTAGGGAAGCTGGATCACAAATTCAAATAAAAAAAATTCCTGGTTGAGCTGCTAACCTCCAGGAAGCAGATTCAAAAGTCCAGGGAAGAATGATCCCAGATGTGGGAAGAGCCAGAATTGTAATAGCAAAGAAAGTCCCCCCGAAGAGAAGGAAACACAGGAGTGAAAGTGAGGAATAAATTAATCCTCCATGAGTGGTTTTTAATTGGCAAGTTTTCTTTTATTTGACTTCTGATTTGATGCATTTCTATCAACACATTTCATGGCTTTTATTTGTTGTATTTTATATTTGCTTCTGGAATTATGTGCTTCTTGAATTATCTGTTACATTGGTCGAGTTTTTAAAATGTTTTATTACCAGATAGAAATGATGAACTTTTATTTATTTTAGTAGCAACTTTTAATATTTTTAACACAGATATCTACATTTTTATTTTTCTGACAGTCTAATTTAAACATTATCTCTAACTACCTGTCAAATTATGTAAGGACTTTATCACAGTTCTTATTAAAGTACAGTTTGTCATTGTTTTAGCTTATTTTCATATTATTTTTTGAATGTATCCCAAAATAACATTAACAATTCTGTTTACTTTATTAAACACCTCAAGCTACTGTTACTATGACACAGTTATTTGTAGTAATAGCTTACTTAGATTTACTATTATCTTTTCTTATTTCTTTTCAGCTTTCTCTTTTTTCCCCTATTTTCCATTTCTTTCTGAGTGTATAGCTGTCCATATATGTATAAATATATACAGTTGACAAACTATAATATTTTCTCATTGAGATTGTAGAGGCTGTAGAATTAGTAAATCATTCCAAATATAATCTTAATTTCATTTTTATAAATTGGTTGCATATGTTCAAAAATGTTTCTTCTTAGCAGGTTTTAGGTACTTTTCCATTTTTTTAAAGATTTTTATTTATTTATCTTTAGAGGGGAAGGGAAGGAGAGAGGGAGAGAAACATCAATGTATGGTTGCCTTTCGTGTGTCCCCTGCTGAGAACTGGCCTGCAGGGAACTGGCCTGTAGGGAACCGGCCTGCAACCCAGATATGTGCCCTGATTGGGAATTGAACCGCCATCATGTGGTTTGCAGGCCCATGCTCAATCCACTGAGCTACACCAGCCAGGGCCTGGTACTTTTCCATTTTTTTCTGTCAACCATTATTACTAAGGATGTGTCTTTGATACTTTACCCTTTTTAGATATTCAGACATTTCTCTCATCTTTTTAAAAATTTTCCTGTTATCTTTGAAGTCCTTATTTTCATTGTGAGTTGTTCATGTATGTATTTTCAAATATAATCAAACCTAGCACCATCTCTTTTCTTGTTTCTGAAAATGTATCATCCATTAGCTCTTCCAATATTACCTCTCACCAATCTTCCTCTGCTAACTTTCTGGGAAAAATACTGTTGGAATATTGGAATTTACTCCCTGTCTTACATGTCTCTTAAATATCCTTTTATAACATGATTTAAAAAATCTGACTATAATATATCCCATTATGTTTTTCTTTCTCCTATCTCTCGATTTATAGTTCTCTCTCCTAGATCCTAGTCAAACTAGTTATTTAATTTTTTCCAGTGAATAAAATTTTATACTTACAAACTTTAATTTTTTCTTCTTTTAGAGCTATGTACTTTATGTATTCACTATGCTATTTATGGAGTTGCATTCTCTTTTTCTCTCTCCTTGCAATATTTCAAAAATACATACTTTATAGAGCCTATCAAAATTTTTTGTTAACATCAATTTTGTTAGACATGACTTCTCCAGATTTTTGTTGTATGAGATAACTTCCATGACATTGGACTTTCCCATGTATTTTATATTCATGTCCATAGTATTATTTCATAGGACATTTCTCCTGCTATCACTTTAGTTACCTGTGAGTTAATACTTGTGTCCCAGAGTGTGACTCACACCATAGTATCATGCTGAAGTCTAAAATTCTTAAGCTCTGAAAATAGATTTATTAGTGTGACATATGGACTTTTAACATGGTGGAGCTATCAGCTGTTTAGTTATCGCACCACATATAACTGACCTTAAATTTTATATATTTTAATTATTTTTGTGTTTGGGTAAGGTGAATCATTTCCAACCTGAAAAAGAGCGATAAGACAAATTTAATGTGAATAAACACTTCAATTGTAATGCATATTATTCCAGAGGAATAAAGATAGAATAGCCAGATGTGGATAAAAGAATGATGTTGGGCAAGTTTTCCTCCAAGCTTAAAAGCCCGTAATTAAGGCAGTATAGAATTGGCACAATAGTGAGCAATATGTCAGTAGACCACAACTTAAAATCTAGAAACTGGCCTATTTGTATGTGAGAATTTAATGTGGGGTAAATGCAATATTTTGAACATGTGGAAAAATTCATTGACTATTTAATCAATGCTGCAATTGGTTATATTTGGTGAGGGGAAGAAATATTAGTACATCATGCAATGCCATAAAATGTCCCAAAAGGTAAGCATTCAAAACACACAAACTTTTATGTCTACAAATGGGTAATAACTATTTCAAGAAAATGCATGCATGTAATTGCCACAAATGGCGCTGATGCCCTGCCCAGAATTTTGGCAATTTCTTTTACTTTCTGTTGCTAATGGTTCATACGTATAACCTTTCCTGGAGAATTAACTTTGTGGAAATGATGTCACTTGGCCTATAAGGTTTTTGGATTTACTACTCTCTGCAGCTCAGGAATCCAGGAGCCAGTTACTGATGGTGAATTTATTCATCTCTCTTAAAGAAGGATAGACTTTAAAACATAATTCACATTTTAGAGCTCTATATGTGATTAACTAGGTGTCACCTGAAGCCACGTTTCTTAACTTTTCCCTTCCTTATGCTTCCCTCATGACCTTAGGACTTTCTTTAGAGCGATGTTTCCTAACAGATGCCTTGAACTAGAAAACCCCGTCTTGGATTCTGCTTCCAGATGATAAGAAAAAAACACTTATAATCTTGGGAAGAAAACCATCTTCTAAATGTGACATAAAACTTCAAACACATAAAGGAGGATAGTAATTAAGTTGACTTGAAAAAATTTAATTGATATAGATAAAAACACAATAAATGAAGCAGGGTGGGTACACACTGGGAGAAAATATCTACAGTGCATTGTATAGATATTTATATATTACACATAAAAATTTGGAAATAATGGGTCTCTCATGTACTTTTAGTAGTTGTGTTAATTAGTGAAAAGTTTTTGCAGCAGAATTAGAAATCTATTAGTGTATATAAGGAAATATGTTAAATAAAAAAGAGATTATAACCATTAAAACAGAAAATTAACAAATATCAAAAAATGTTAATGTATGCATTCTAATATGTATGCTATAGCACTGTATGTAATAGAAAAATAAAAATAAAAATACATAAAATAAACACCTTAAACTTTCAAGGATGGAGGAGATTGGGTGAATTTATTGTTGTATATGTAAATTATATAAACTACTAATGTATTTATTGTTATATATGCAAATTATATTCTATAAAATACTAATATATTTAGTAAGAATTAAGTGAATCTAAATGTCATGATATTAATTTCCTATAAAAGCATTATAATGAAAAAATTTGCAAAACAACACATACATTTGTATGTGTGATTCATATTTTACTTATTTAAATGTCAAATATGCATTTTAGATATGTAAAAGGATATACATTTAATTGCTGGGAAATGGTTATTTTTATACCATTTGGATTGAACAGGAGAAACTTTGGCTTTTTCTCTAAGCATGTCAGTATTCTCTGAAGTTTTTACTCAACCAAGTTATTAAAAATTATTAACTTAGTTATCAAAATTATTTTAAGAGTATTTTTTAAATTAACTTATTTACTTTAAGGTTTAGAAACAATTAAAACTTGAAAATTCTTCATTATTTTCCAAATATTTTTTATAATACACTAAGACAAAACTTTTAGATCGGCTATAAGGGATAAGCATATACATATATTTGCACACAAATAAGAAATATGAAGTTTTAAAGGTTATGTTAAAAATATTTTGGATGAAAGATGGTGAAGGAATTAGCCAAAGAACATTAATGGACGATCCGTGAGCATGGACAACAATACGGGGACTGGTGTGGAGAGGGGAGATGGTCGGGGAGAGAGAGAGGAGATGGGGAAAGGGAGATAAAGCAGGAACAACTGTAACAGCATAAACAATAATTAAAAACATATTGTAGATGTTGAGTCAATATCTAAATCTTCTTTTTAGAATCCAGTGGATTGCCACAGTAATAAAATGCACCAAAGGATCCCAGTGGAGTTGGAAAAACATTCTGGACAAGGTTAGTGAAGAAAATGTTGAATATAGGATTTTTGGATTTAACAGCACAATACCATACTTTATATATTCATATTATCTTTATTCCAACTCATTCATGTGCATTAGAAAATTCCTCTTCTATCATTTTAAAACAATGTATTTTTGTTATTGGAGTTAATAAAGACTGTAGTTACACTTCTTTATATAGTGATTTTTATTTTTTATTTTTTTAATAATTTTATTTAGTTATTTTTCAAGTACAGTTTTTTTGTCTATTTCTCCCACCCCAGCCCCCTCCCCACCCTGTGCTCCCACCTCCCTCCCATTTCCAACCCCTTAGTTCTCGTCCCTATGTCCTTCATATTTCTTCCTCCAAATTCCTCCTCTTTTTTCCCCCTTAAATTCCCTTCCCTCTCCCCTCTGGTCACTGTCCCCTTGTCCTTTATTTCAGTGTTTTATTTTTTATTTTTAATATATAGTGCTTTTTAAAGGTGTAGTAACCCAACATTTATCATCTGGAAACTCATCATCAAAACTTATAAAGCATTTTAAATGAGGAGTTAAATTCTAGTACAATTTTACTTAGTATGTTTATCAGTTTGGAGTATTCATATCTATTAGATTTATATACTTTCTCTTAGAGCAAAATCATATCATTTTCTCTTATGTTAAAACAAATGAACTAACAATGTTTGCTACTGATGCACATGAATGAATTCTATCAATATTGTGGAGTAGAACATGGTAGAGATTTAAAATTTTACAGAGCCCCACAGTATAATTATAGTATCACTCTTACAATTTTTAAGATAAAAATGCCCACTTGAAAATATTCCATGGGTTAAAGAAATCAAATAAGAAAAGAGCCATTGTAAAAAGATGTGGTAACTATAAAGGCATCTAGATTAGCAAAGAATCTCTAATTTACATGCTCCAGTTAAACAAGACACAATTAAGACTAATTTGATTTTCTTGTCTGCAGCTGCAAGAAAGAGCATTTCAAATTAACCTATATTATGCTTAGTATTATTTTTAAATGTAAATGACAGTCTTTTAAGCTCATAGCTATGCAGTTCATTTTTTAAAGGAAGAAAAACAAGCCAGTGCCTGTGCTCTAATTTTATACATCTACTTTTTCCTTTTTGGCTAAAACAGTTTCAAAGGGTTAAATTTTTTAAGAAACATTACTTTCCCAGTGTTATTTCAGTAAATACAGAGATAATTTAAAACTTCCATAGTCATAAAAAATATTGCCCTGGTCTCCACTTGACTCATGGTCCTGGAAAATGAGCCTGCTCTGCTCCCATGTTCTAGCAGCCATGGTCACAAAACAAGCCAGACTTCCAGAATATTTACTCTGGGGACGATTCCATGTGGATGACAAACAATGAGGGGTCCTTGTTAGACTTCCTAGTAAAGACCTCTTACTACTTTTCCTTGGATGTGGTGTTCCCAGTTAATCTGCCAATTTGCTCCTTGGCATCTGAGAAATTGTATTTGGCCTGTTCCTTCTCTTTTCAAAATCTAATGACGTCTCTGATGTGGGTTGGCTGTGCAAGCACTGCAGGTCAGCTTTCTGTGCTGGCTGCCTGTAATGCTGCACTGTAGTGTTTATTGGCTTTTCTCCACTGCATCTTTATTGGATGTTTCCAGTGAGTTCTTTTCTTCACAGTGCACACATTATAGCAAAAGGAAATCAGATTATGTGGATGCCTTTCTACATAAATGTAAATGTCTTTGTTACCTGGATTTGGGCCAACTGTACTGACCAACGTTTCTGTTTTTCCCAGTGATTCATTTTGAAGATATTTTTATATGACAATCAGTCACAAGGGATGCCTTCAGTGCATGCATGTAAAGTAGTCTACCTTTTTCCAGATATAAGTGGTTTTGCTCTGCTCTAAGGTTCATTTGTATAGATTTTCAGCATTGGCTTACTTTCAGCATACTTATGCTGGGTTACATGTGACAAGTACAGTGCAAGATATAAACCAACTTCGATATTGAAACTTGAAATGGCATACATCAAATTTTAAACCTAGCACAGTTTTTTGTATCTTAGAAATTGTTCATTCACCTAACTAGTACAGAAAAGGTATATTGATTATAGATGTATGTCAGCAGCAACAAAGCAAACTGTTCTTTCACTGAGCAGGGAAAGAGCTTTATGTATCTGTTTGTGGGATTTTAAGACAATTTGCCTCCCAACTTGACACTTAGGTTTAAAGGTTTTAGGATTTCAAAGATATCTCTGTGAGGGTAAGTTTATGGGTTGGGCACATGGCATTTCCTTGTGTGAATTATTGTTGATTGCCTAACCTTGTGCTCTGACTGGTGGAGCCCTGCTGGAGGGCTCTAATTCTCATGCTCGACGGGAGGCTGGGTGTTACTCAAATCCCAATGGTATTCAACTGAATTGATGAAATGACTGGGAAGGTCTAATTAAAGCTGTTCAGCTCAAATGTATTGATGTATTACATCTATTACAGCTTGGTTCAATAGGTCCACCCTGTGAATGCTGCCACAGCCTGTAAAGCAAACTAAAGAGATTGAATAAATAATGCTGCACGGAGAGGAGACAGCAGTGGAATCAAAACAACAGCACAAAATGCAACATGTAAACTCTTATCCTATTCTCCACCACAAATTAATTTAATTTTTATTATTTTTGTATGTTCGACATAATAGAGAAATTAGTAAAACTTAGCATAATCATTTTATTTACCACAAGAGCTGGTGAACATGGCATAACAGCATGCACACTATCAATGTGGTTTTGCTTGATTTTTTCTTTGCAATTCACTATTAAAACCTAGATTTTTCTTTGTCTTCTGACTGATTCTTTAATGAAACTCCTTAACATACACTTTACTATCTTCTGTTACTTTTCTGGCCCCAAGAGACTTGTTAAGTCTTCTTTTCCTCTTGCTGAATTTAAATTATTTCAGATTTCCTTAATTCTTATATCGTCCTGAGCTAACTCTAATTATGTTTGGTAATATGTTACTAGACATTCTAGCTCATTCTAACATGAGAAAATTTTACTCATTTTATGTAGAAGTCAATGTTATTTATGTTATGTTTTTTAATATCAGATAGAATTTTATACTATTGCTTCAGTAAGGACTTACTGATGATAAAACAAAAAGAAGGTAGATTTCTTAGAAATATGCAGCCTAAAAATTATCCAAGTTTTCTTTTTCTTTTGTAGGCAATTATAGGACATGTCTATTTTCTGCAGCTGAATTCACAGTGAATTTCAGATATATTTTTCTGACTTCCTAGTTGATATCTCCACTTAGGTGTTTAAAAGACATCTCAAAATGAATGTTTAAATATTAACTTCTGAATTTTCTTCTTCAAAATATTTTTCCAAATCTGCTTTTACATTTTCACCAGACCAGCAAATGACAATTCCAGTATTCCACTTCATCTCAAAGCACTAGTTATCAGGGACTATTTTCTTCCTTTCAGGCTCCTCATACAGTATACCAGCACATCCTATTAATTTTAACTTCTAAATTCATTCCAAGGTAAGCCATTTATACCACTTCTACTGCTATCATTCTGACTTGTGTTTTATTTGGACTTCTGCCATCATCTTTTAGGTAACTTTGGTGATTTCCCTTTTATGCCTCTCTAGTTGGTATACTTAAGCTATTTTCCATACTTTATGTTACAGATGCTGAAAAACCTAAAACTTTATTTGCCAGACCCCGTGGCAGTTAGGTATTGGATTAGGTTCCCTAAATTAGATTTGTAAGACAGAGGTGGGGCAGATACCATTTCCCCTACCCCTTGGATCATTTTCTGGAAAGGTAGCAAAGCCATGGACCTCTGGAATTTTGCCCAGTATAAATCCAGCATCCATTCCCCAGCCTTTTCCACTATAAGAAGCATCAGAGAAGTGGTGGTGGTACTGGCCGGCGTGTTATCTGCTTTTCTGATTCGTGAATTTTAGTGTGGAGTCCATTTGCCAATTTCCTGTTTGTCCAAAGGAAAGTGCGATGTCAGGATTCTCAGAAGTAGCAGTGGGTGATCGGTACCATGGTAGCTGCAGGGGTGGCCTGAAAATAGTTTCCCTGTTGGTCATTTTTATTGTCTTGTCCTCATTTATGATGGGCTGAGCTGCACCAGTTTCTTCAACTATGACAAGTTTTGTGATCATCTTGCTCTCTATAGAAATATCCTTAATAGCCTATAATAGTATTCTTTAACTCTTACTATGTGCCCATGGGGAAGTTAAATTTTTTAAATCTCAGTATCATTACCTACAAAATGAAAATAATAGCAATGACTGCAGGATAGATTATTTCAAAAACTATTTAAAAAGTCTAAAAGTGCTTAACCTGTTCCTTGGTATCTGATAAGTGCCCTACCGATGCTATCCTCGTTATATAGATCCTTTACCTCACTGATGATATTTCAACTCTAGCCACAATCTCCAATTACCCGGATTGTGGGGATAAACTGCTTGCAAATACTTTTGCAACTTTTTAATTAATTGTTTTCTTTATAGCCAGAGTAAATTTTATAACCTGAAATTAACCACATCATATACTTACTTAATTTAAACACTTCTATGGCTCCTGATGCCTCTCAGTATAGAACCCTAAATATCTATCAAAGCTAATTTTGTTACAGAAGAAAGGTCCAAAGGGGGACAATTATTGGCCCACCCAGGGACACCAAAAACTGTTACTGAACACGGCACACACACAGGGTCAAGGGGGGGTCACAATGTACTATTACCAACAGGACCCCCTACTGGGCTTGTCTGCCACCAGATAGGAAAGACAGCTCTAAATGCCAGAGATTTGTGAAGAGGAAAGGAAATGTTTATTTAATGCTATACAGACTTAAAGTAGTGACCTAATGTCTTCATTAAAATATCAAAGTCCTTTTTGGATACCCACAGACACCCACAGTGCTTCCTTCTCCCCCTGCCCTAATTTGGGGTACTGTAACTCAGGAAATGTAGGCATCCATGATGCAGGTTGCTGGCACCATCAGCTGTGTCACCATCCAGGCAGGATCTCTAATCAATCCAAAGCCATGTGGCACCTTCTCATGGCCTACTGTCAGGAGTTCTTTCACCCTTCTTCTAGGCAAAGTCTCTCCTGCTTCCCAGGCCACATGGCCAAAGAAGTACACCAAAGCTGTGTGGTCCTCTTCTACCAAAGCTGTGGGGGTCCCCACTCTGGCCAAAACCACATGGTTCTCTCCACCAGAGCTGCGGGGGTCTGCTCTCTGGCCAAAATGCGTGGATCCCTCTCTCCTCCAAAGCTGCTGAGAGGTGGGGGGTCACCACTCTGCCAAAACTGAGTGGCGTTTCTCTGCTAAAGCTATCGTATGGTGATTCTCTCTCACAGGGCTGCGGGGATCCACTCTGCCAGAAGCACGTGACTCTCTCAGCACTGCCACAGCCACGTGATCATCTTCTTATGGCTGCTGTGTCTCAGGGTTTAAATCCTTGTGCCAATCCTCCTCTGCAGCCCCATTTCCGACTCCTCCCACAGTCGGCTACGCTTGCCAGCACTCGCTTATCCTTCCAGATTTCTGGGCTGCCAGTGTGAATCTGAGCAGGTGTGGTCCTATGTTGTGGAGCCAATCTTCTCCAAGCTCTCACTCAGGCTCTGCCACCTGGGGGACCTGCCCCCAGTTACATCTTGGATGGAAGTCACTCCCATCCCCCCGGTTCAAAGCAGGGTCACAGCTATTTAACATATCTGTGCAACCAGTTAAAGGTTATAGCAATGTTAAATGACCATGCCAGAGGTTAGCTGCAAAGTTGTTGCTGTACAAAACAGCTCTCCATGGTCCTGCTCCTTGTGTCCCTTCCCCCAACTCACACCTGTGTGCAGGAAGGGGTGAGGACATCCTAATATCTGTCTAGCATTTCCAAGACACCTTGAGTTCTGGACCCCATTCCAATTCCCTACTTTGGGTCCCCCTGTTGGCTGCACTCTGTTACTATTTAACCTTTCATTATCTGAAATTCACATTTACCTCTTGTCACTACTGCCCTTTCCCATTGATGACTCACACACTCCATTCTGCTGGTTTTATCTTTTTTCTTTCACCTCGGAGTTATCACATAACCATTGCCTTAAAAAGCCATCTTTCTACATTTCTTTTGCTGGGTCGAATCAAATTCCTTCTTTAAATTTCAGCATAGAACTCACTTCCTCTAGGAAGCCTTCCTTGACTGGAATCATTCCATCAGATTCTCCTCCAATGAGTACCCATAGCACACAATACCTCCTCCATCACTGCATGTGTTAGCATAATGACTGTAAGTAACTTTTAGCTGCAATTCATACTAGGATTAAAACTATGTAAATTCATGACTCATGCTGTCTGACTTATAAATAAACCTTCAGCACTTAATCCAAAATCTGGCAAATTGTAGTTGTGCAACAACTATTAGTTAAGTGTATAACATGTGAAATAAACCTTTAATATATTTTACTGGCTTTTGGCTTTAATTGGATCTCAAATGAGTATCTGTAATAGTCTCCTCCATTTCCTGCTACCCACCTGGTCACATCTGAAATGTATTATCCACTCTGCAAGACAAAATAATCCATCTAAATACAATCTCATGTGTGAAAACCCATTAATGTTTTGTCATTACATATGGAGACTCAACTCTCTATAATTTTTTCACCAAGCAAATATTTACTAATTATAATTCCATACAGAACATGTGCTGTGTTGTTCAAAGTAACTTTGGGACAAAAATGATGGACATATCCCACTTTCTTTTCCTATATTTGACAGTTACTAACAGAATAGAAGAAGTTCCTATCCAACCTTATGTGGGCACATCATTACTTGGTTATAAAAATCATTTAAACATGGAAGTACTGAAATTGATAATAAATACATATTTTAGGCATTTTACTTAAAGCTTATAAATGTACATCTATTTACCTAATTTTTATTGTACAACTATCATCCTTTCTTTACATGTGAGACAATAGGTTTGAATTCTGATTAATATTGTTACATAAGCCATGACTAAAAGCGCCTATTATTTGTAGTCTCACATTTCTCAAATTAGCACAATTTAAAACATTTTGAAGTAACCTAGATTTTCAATTATTTAATACTCTGCCAATAATTTATAATTGTTTTGTTCAATCTGATTCAACAATAAAGCTCTTTAGTAATTCCTATTATTTTAATGATTCTTTTTAAAAGAATACATATTTTAACTTAATTTAATTAAACAATTAATGCATTAATAATTGTTATAAGTGAGGTTTGAAACAAAATACAACTGAAAGCAAGAACATAATTCAACTTCTGGGAACAATATCCTTCTGAATAAAGCCTGCTGAGCAACAGAGTTAACAGTTCCAAGTGTTTACTGTTTTGTGGGCACCAGTTGGTATATGTCACTAAAGGATGGAGAGAAGTGTAAAACCTAACTTTTTTTTCCTTTTTTGTAATGAAAGTAACTGACTTAAGCTTTGTTTGAGGAGACATTCATTTCAAAGAGGCATCCGTCCACTTTAAACAATGCCATCTCAAACACATTGCCAGCATCTGGATGAAGAGTCAGTCCTGAGGCTCTTTGTTTTAGAAATCTTGGCCGGTTTCGGTCACCATTTGTGCTACTTGCTTGATTATTCTTTCAGGGCTTGAAATTCTATCTCTTATGTTTTGAATAAAAAGTGAGCTAACAAAACCCTAGACACCCACCCTTAACTCCAATAAAAGCAGAACTCCAAGCCCATGTCTGTCCCTACCAGTGACCTTGCTGTGTGACTCCAGGTGTGTGTTGAAATTTCCAGATCCTGTAAGTAATAAGCCTATGTCTTTTCTGGTTTCTGATCATTATTGCTTAAGGTGATCTCGCAACCATAATAAGAACCACAAGGGCTGGTCCAGTGACAACACTGGTTAGTAATAGGGTGAGACCACAAAACAAAAGAATGAATCTGGTCAAGAATTTGATTAAAAGTGTTCCATTACCCACCGAGACACTTAAGTCTTCCTATCACTTGAGAATTTTTTAAAAGAAAAATATAAACTCCGAATTTCCTCACCCTGATTACAATGATCTCTTTTTCTATTTCTTACTGCCTTTTCTAAATCTTCTTCCCCTTTTGTTGTTATAGTTACATCCATATCTTCTTTTTAGATTCTTTAGTCCATCCCCGACACTAAATTCTCTGATCTGCTTGAAATCACGGCTTGTCTTTTACACACACACACAAATGAATCACTGAATGTGCCGTACTTCTCTTCCGTCTTCCTCCAACTATCCCGCCACTGTCGGGCTGTGGGGTACTCCCTGCTTTGTACGTCTTACCTGCCCTCGCAGATCTCGGCAGCTGGAACAGGTTCCAAATCCACACTCAGTGGACCCAATACAAATTCCAGGTAACTCCACCTCATGGGGACCTTTGATATTCTCCCTTTCCTTTTTCTGTTTGTGTGTGTGTGTGTTTCAATAAGAACGATCATTTCTTGTTTTCAAAACTCCTTTTCATCCTTTTGAATTTCAACTCTTGTGGAACTTGCTCCATTAATTTCTCATTTCTAATTTGCATTTCCAAGTTCTCTTTTGACTCTTTCATCCCTTATAGATATCTATATTCTTCTTAATTATACTTAAACATTTTTCCTATATCATGTTTTTTTCAATTTCTTTACTACCAAGTTTGCTGAAAGTTGAGCCTATACGATTTCCTTGACTACCTGTCTTTTGTCATTAGCCATTATTTTTATTCTTGCAACAATAATAATGTAGTACTTAAGACACAAAAATAATACTGAAAATTCACTATTTTGGTAAAATATGATGTTTCATATTTATTACCTTATTTAAATCTTCAAAATATCTTTTATTTCTTTCACTTGGCAGAGCATGAAACAGCTTTAAAGATTTGAAGTAACTTGCCAAAGACTTAACAGTTATCTGACTTTCACTTCCAGTTCTAAAAATTCTCTATCAAACTTCACTGGTAATTCTTTTTATTGAGGTGAAATTTTCAAAACACAAATTAACTGTTCAAAAGTTCAATCCAGTCATATTTAATATCTTCTCAATACTATGTATTGGGTAATCATTACATCTATTCACTTCTAAAATATTCTCATCAACCCCAAAGGAGACTCTGTACCCATTAAGCTATAATTCTCCATTCTTCCCTTCCACCAGCCCCCGGCAACCACTAATATACTTTCTGTACCTATGAATTTAGCTATTCTGAACATTTCAGATAAATTGAAGCATCCACTACATAGCTTTCATGTCAGGCTTCACTTAGCACACAGTTTTCAAAGTTCTTTCACACTGTACTTGTATAAGTAGTACTTCATTCATTTTAATGGTTAAAATATTCTGCTGTATGATTACAGCATGTTTTGTTTATTCATCCAACCATCGATGGACATTTGATTTGGGTTGTTTTCATTTTTGGGGTATTGTGAATGCTGCTACAATGCACATTTGTGTTCAAGTATTTGTTTGAGTACCATTTTCAGTTATTTTTTATATACTTGGCACTGAAACTGCTGGGTCATATGGTAATATTTTTTGAATTTATTGAGGAACTTCCAATAAATATTGAGGAACTACTTTCCACAATGGCTGCATGATTTTATACTCCCACCATCAAGTGTTCTAATTTCCCCACATCTTTACTAACACTTATTTTTATTTTTTTTGTTACAGTCATTTCAGGAAGTGTAAAGTGGTATTTTATTGTGGTTTTATTTGCAACTAACTAATGGTTAATGATATTGAACATCTTTTTATGTGTTGCCAACCATCTGATTATCTTCATTAAAGAATTGTTTATTCAAGTCCATTAAATAATTTCTAGTTGAGATGCTTGTCTTTTTGTTGTTGATTAGTAATACATTAATATATACTGGATACTAGATCTTAATTAGATATATCATTTGCAAATATTTTCCCATTTTTAGGTTGTCTTCACTATCTCAGTGTCTTTTGATGCATAAAGATGTTGATTTTTATGAAGTCAAGTTTATCTATTTGGTTTTTTTTATTACTGTCACTTTTTAGTGTCACATCTAAGATTCCATTGCCAAATACAAGGTCAGAAAATTTTACTCTTAATTTTTTCTTAAAGGTTTTATCTTTTTAGCTCTTACATTTATATCGTTAATCCATTTGAATTAGTTTTTAATATGGTTCAAAGTAGATACCATCTTTTTTCCACATAAAAATTTAGTTTTTCTTGCATCATTTGTTGAATAGACTATTCTTCCTCCATTGAATGGTCTTAGAACCCTTGTTAAAAATTATTTGAAAAAAATTGTAAGTATTATTTCTGGACTCTGAATTTTGTTCTGTTGTCATATATGTCTACCTTTATAGCAGTGCCGCATAATATTAAATATAATAGTTTTGTGGTAAATTTTGAGATGGGAAAGTGAATCTTCCAGTTTTGTTTTGTTTTGTTTAGGGCATTTATGTTTTTAGAGCCCCTTGCTATTCCATATAAATTTTAGGACAGGCATTTTCATTTCTGCCAGAAAGGTGAGGGATTGCATAAATGTGCAGATTGCTTTGCAAAGTGTCTACTTAAAAATATTAAGTTTTCTAATTCATGAACATTGGATGTCTTGCACCTACTTAGGATTTTTTAAATTTCTTGCAGTAGTGTTTTATAATTTTCAGTGCACAAGACTTGCAAGTCCTTGGTTTAAAAAATTTCTCAGTATTTTTATTATGTTGATGCTATTGGAAATAGAGTTAATTTTTAATTTATTTTCACAGTTTTATTGCAAATATTGCTTGCCTCTTCTTCTCCCCAGTTACCACCCTCCCCTTTCTCCTCTGGTCACTGTCAGTTTGTTCTTTATTTCCATGTCTCTGGTTCTATTTTCTCATTTGTTTGTTTTGTTGACAAAGTCTATTTTTTTCTGATATTAGTAAGCCACGCAGCTCACTTTGGATCATTAGCAATGTGAAATATCTTCCTTGTATTCTCGCAGGTGCTTAGTCTTTCTTCTGGCTCCTCAAATCTGTTGCTAGAATTTTTTGTTGCTGAAGTGATTTTTTTATTTTACTTATAATGCTTTTCATCTCTTGAATTTTTATGCATATGCTTTTAAAATTAGTTTTAAATATTCTTTATTTGTTGAGATATCATTCTCCTGATATCTTTTAGTTCTTTTCCAATGGCTTTCTTTTCCTCTTTGAGCATATGTAAGTCAGTTTGCTGCTATTTTTTTTAGTATATTTGATTTTTGGGGGTGGTAGGAAAAGTTTGTATTAATTTCTCTTTTTTATGATTAATGGTCTATTTACAGTGAAAGCAAGACATTTTAAATATTTTGATTTACTAATTGTGGCAATCAGATTACTCTCCCTCCTCAGGGTGTGTTTTTGTTGCTTTCTATTATTTTGTTGTTTTTAATTGTTTCCTTATTAACTTTTCTAAACTATTTTTAAAGACTTAATTTTTTGTTCTATGTGATCTCTGATGTCTGTTCCTATAACTTGTAGTCAGCTAGTCACTTGACAGATTTCATTAAATGCTTAGAACAAACAATAAACAAAGAGCAGTCCCTGTAACCTCTGCAGATTGGCTCTGTGTTATGGTAATTCTTCAATTCTGCCTTAGCGTTCACTTCCTATTTGTGCTGAGCAAAAGAGCAGCTGAAGTTAAAACCCTAGGGTCTTCTTAGGTCTTGTTTGAGCATGTCTTCTTTCCTGGTCATACATCTAGTTTTCCAGATTTTCTATTATAGAAAGATTTTCAAATGCCTTATGCCAAAGTAATTCTCTACTCAGCCTTTCCCCCGGCCTTTCAGCATGTCTGTTGTTTGTCTTCATCTGTAATCTTTTGCTCCATGTGGCTCAGTCACTTTTCTTCTAGCATTTTTTGAGAAATTTCCTTGGCTTTGCTCCTGTTCTGTGGGGGCGACTCTGCCCTCCAGTCCCCCCTGTTTGCCACGGATGAAAGTAAACACTACCAAGACATGATCTGCTTGGGAAGGAGAGGTGACCGGTTTCTCAGAGGAAAAAGGCCAGGAGCCCCTTCCTCCAGGGGCTTTTATTGGGTTGTAATACACAGTAATACAGGGCGGCAAGGATCAAACAGTAGATAACATTTCAAAGAAATCTGAGGGCTTAGTCTGAGTCAGGGTCTATCAGGAAGGGGCTTTGCAGAAACTTTAGGGAGACATACTCATTTCCTGCTTGGACCCTTAACATATGAATGAAAGCACTTCTAACAAAGCAGGTTTCACAGAATTTTTAAAAATTCTTTCTTATGCCAGATTTCCCCGGATTTGCTCTAGCAAGTCAAGGAGCTGCACCCCTCCCCATCAGGTTTTCAGGCTTAAGTGGATTAGAGCCAGGAAGCACTTCTCCCAGAGGACATGGGGACTTGGGCTATGTCACATAGCCAGGGGGCAAGGGTCCATTGCTGGCTGTTTGTTGCAGCCCCCTGAGTCCTTCCACGATGGCCTCCCAAGTGATCGAGTCTGTCTTAGGTTGCCCCTCTCTCTGTGAGGAGTCTTACTAGTCATTGACTTCCGACCATGCATTGGTCAGAAGCTCGAATTCCGGAGGTCACTTGCTTATCCTTAGCCATGGAGGTTAGTTACAATTCCTGAAACCAGGCAGAGCAGTCCCCAACACTGTTCTACCCCGAAAGAGATCCAAGTGTGGAGAAACTAAGCTAGGTGCATTGCATCAGCCTATTAGTGAATTCCCAGACAGTTCCAAATAGATACCAAAATTTTTTGGAGACAAAGTCAACTCTGGTCTTTCTGGAACTAGATATGCACACTGGGAACATGGGCTACTATTTGCAAGAACACAGTCATAGGGAGATCAAGGATAAGTGGGAGATTATGTTAAACTATGAAGTTCTCACACCAGATTTAAGCTGAATTTTTTCTTGAGTAAACATTTAGTTGGTTGCTGTAAAACATCTATTATTTTCTGGAGCTCTGACAGAGCTGATTCTAAAAGTTTCTGCTCTATTTTTTGGGGGGGGAGTGGGTATTTCTATTGAAGTTTGGGTCCCTAGAATTCCCTAGTCCACCATTTCACTGATATCCCATTTGTGACTTCTTAATAAGCAAATCCAGTCTCATCTCTATTAAAACCCAAATAACATTAAACTTTCCATATTCTTGCCTCAGTCCCCTATCTTCCATCATATATATATGGACTTTCCTCTTTTTTCTTAAATCAAAATACTGCAAATTGCTTTCTATTTTGTTTTACACTCTTTTCCAAGAGAATAACATTATTTCCATTTATTTCTCTATTTCATCTGTTATAATACTCAAACAATGTTTGGCTTTATCTTGAGAATTTTTTCTGCTGTATATTTTTTGCTTCCCTTCATTTCTCCTACTATAATTTCCTCTCCTGTTTACATCCCCCCTTTTTTCCCCACAAAGATTTATCAAGAATCTCATAATTGTATTATACTAAACTTTGGGGATTCACAGATGGAATCATCTTCCCCATTAAGTACTCCAGTTAGAGGTTTAGCAAACAGATAATTTTAACAATGTTTAAGAATATTAAAATAGCAGTGATTACAGAGTCTCATAAGGAGAAACACAAGCCAAGGGAGTAAGGAAGACCTTAATGAAACATTAGTAAAAGTCAATTGTTTAAGGATGGAGGGAATTAGTCAAAAGATACAGAGTTTCCGTGAAGAGTGTATATAGAAGAGCCCAATGTCATTAAGTCAACTTTGCACAAAGTGATATTATATAGGGATAGACACTAGCTAAGACTGGAGAGAGTGATGCTTGGTTGTCAACTTTTTATCTGCTTTTGCATGGTTTTTCACCACTTCGCCCAAGCATTCAAGGCCAACTAGATGTGTGTTTTTTTAACTTGAATTTTATGTGGTAGATACTTGCATATAACTTTTTTTATAAGTAGCAATACACAGACACACACATGTATTTCTTATTATTAAAACATATGAATCCTTAGGGACAGGCACCATTTCATTCTGTATCTGGACATTATTCTTCAAAAAATTGTCTGGCACAAAATAAGTACTTTATAGATAATTTGTTGAAATGAATGAAATCTATGTATTTTGACATGTGACCTGTTCCATGAGATTATAAACTGCATTTTCAACCATTTGCCAATTGGACCACTGAAAAGATACTCAACAAGTCAAAGTCCAACCTTATTCTTTTTCTAATCCTGAATAAACCCCATCTCTTAACATTTTCATTTATGCATTTGTCACCACTGCTCTGTCATCATCCTTTAAATCCTTTAGTAATCATTGACTTCTAAAAGATGCCCCATATCAAATTAATAAGTAGTTGCTGATTTCCTGTCAACAATAAATCTTGAATTTCTACATATTTTCCATTTCCTTACTGCTTCTCGAGGTAAAATATTTATATACTTATTTAAAAATTAATTAATTTAAAAGAAAGAGAGAGATTGTTATTCCACTTACTTATTCATTTATTGGTTGGTTTTTGTATATGCTCTGACTGGGTATCAAACCCACCAAGTTGACATATCAGGACAGTGCTCTAACCAACTGAGCTCCCTGGGCTAGGACAAGATATTTATTTTAAGCCTAAGACATTTAATTTATCACTTACTGAATGCAACTAATCATCTTAAACCTAGAGAATGGCTAATTTAAAAGGAGGGATCATTTTAGAAAACATTAATAAAAATTTGGGTAGAAATTGTTAATGAAAATTATTGGGTAGAAATTATGGTACAATTTCTGGCAAAATTAAAAAAGTGATATTTTATATGTAGAAGGATTTGAAAAGGGGACAATAATGAATATTGGGAGATTATTATTGTAAGGTAGAACATGTTTATGGAAAGGATAGTTTGGGGACAGAAAAATAATAGAAATTATTATACTTAACTTATTTTTAAAAATCAGAATTATTTTATTCACCATAAAATGTTTTTATATTTATTTATATATTTTCAATATTTTATTTAATTATTATAGAGAGGGGAAGAGGAGGAGAAAGATGTGTGAGAGAAATATTGATTGGTTGTCTCTTGCAACTCCCAACTGGAGACCTGGTCTGCAACCTAGGCATGTGCCCTGACCTGGAACAGAACCAATGATTTGGTCTGCAGGCTGGCCCTTAGTCCACTGAGCCACAACAACCAGGGCTAAAGACAATTTTTAGAAATGGTCATTGAGTTCCTTGACTAGTTCACAATCTTATTCAAATAACAATACACCTATAAAATTAGGTTATGTGTATTTGTCTTTAAAACAATTAATTTTAAGCAGCTCTAATGTTGATGACAATTTTTTCATAGCTCTTACTATTTAAATATTTATTATACCGATATCATTTTTTGTTCTGGTTGGTTTTGAGTATAGTTGCCAAATATTCAAAACAAAATATATCCTAAGTGATAACAAAAAAAGGAAAATGTTGCATCACAGTGTCAATCAGCTGTTCAAAGTAAGGCTTCATGACTTTAATTGTTTGTTTCCTTACAACCTAAACTTGTTTTCTCTCTTTGTTTTTTTTTTTATTTTAAATAAAAAAAATATTTACTTAAGGCTTTGGATTTCCAATTACCTACTAAAGTCTGTATCCATCATCCTAAATTTCAAATTTGTAATATAAAACAAAAATGAAATAAATAAAAGTTTAAGCATTTATATAGATGATATAAACTTTATATATGAAATAATTTTCAACAACTCAATTTTAAAATAGCTAATGGCAATTTTTTGTCAAAAAATTTTAACTCTTCTGGCTTTGCAAAAATCTTTCATTCTATTTTTTAAAAACATTTAAAATAAGAAATTGTAGACCCTGGCTATAGCTCAGTGGATTGAGTGCACGCCTGCAAACCACACGATCACAGTTCGATTCCCAGTCAGGGCACATGCCTGGGTTGCAGGCCAGTTCCCAGCAGGGGACACACAAGAGGCAACCACACATTGACGTTTCTCTCCTTCTCTTCTTCCCTTCCTCTCTAAAAATAAATAAATAAAATCTTAAAAAAATAAAATAAGAAAGTATAAAATAAAAGTATTTGGGAAGTCTCTTAAATATTTGCTTCAGGAATACGCATAAATAAAGGCAAGTTATAAAATGACCATCATATAGATTTTCACAAACGCTTAATACTTGTTTCAATAGAACTTCTGTTAAAATACTGATTGAAGATGTAAAAATAATGAGCTCTATAATAACCTCACTATAAAACTCTGAGATCAAGTGAGAGGTGGTTACAATAACCTATCAGTAGATATAGGAGAAACATAATTTCTTTTATGTTATTTGAAATTTTTTCTAGGTTACTCTATAATAGAATTGTCTACTTTAAATTTAAGTTGGTAAGAATGTCTTTAAGAGTATATATGTCATATTATATATATATATATATAAAGTGGTATGTGTAATACCACTTATTACACATACCACTATGTATACTGGTATGTGTAATACCACTATATATAATGGTATGTGTAATAAGATCTGCATTTCTAGTTTATAGCATGTACTGCTTTGTTATTTTGACATTGCTGTCATTTTAAGTAACATATTTGCCACCATATCAATGAAGAGATTGCTCATCATGATTTGCTACAAATTGGAGCTCTGTACCAGTTATCTTAGCCATAAAGAGCCTTTGGGATCATTGGTATCAGCCTGCCACTTTGAATTGTGCAATGGCTTTCCAATTATTATTATGTATAATTCATTCTCTCTACCTGGATTTTCTATCCTCCTGATTTCTCCTGCCTTCAGTAATGTGTTATTGATTGACTAAAAGGAGTTCTTACACTGTATATATAGTCAATTATCCAGCCCTAAAGTGAAAGGCTTTTTCACTTTCTTCCAAACCAACCCATGAAAAGGGTGGCTCACAAAAGTTTATTTTATTTCAGATCTTGTATGATGTAAATTAGGGTTGGGGAAGGCTCAATACAGTGAACACTAAACAGAGAGTTAGAAAGGTTTTGGCAACAAGGCAACTATGTGATTTTGGTTGAAACAGCATGCCTTAGGCAGACATTCTAGACCTACAAAATGAGAGAATCAGAGTAAACAACCTTAAGATACATTCTGACCCTAACGTATTTCAGAAACACATTCAGGATTGCTAAAATAAATAAGCTTATCAATCAATACAATCTCAAGGAATAGATTTTTGTAAATGGTATTCTAGCATGATTACACCATCTTGTTTTCATAGTATTTCCTACTTGAAGATAGGAAGGAAAACAAGTTGATACAGCATGTAGTACGAGACAAACTTGTATTCAAATATTAACAATTAAGTGCTTCGTTACCTTGGTCAAGTTACTTAAAACTACTGAAACTCAGTTTTGTCCTCTGCAAGATAGAAAGAAGTATGTGAACCTTGTAGGATTTCTTGGCAGAAATAGAAATAATATGTAAAGCTTCACTACTTTTTAAGGACATAATACAAAGATAATATAAAATAAATTTTAGAGATATTATCATATTTATTTTATTATGACTATGTTCACCCTCACAGTACACAAGGGTTCAATCAATATTTAGTATGAGTAAATACCTAAATGAGAATTTGTGAAAACAATTCCACCCATTGCCATTATTAGATAGAACTGATAAATCGTACTGGGATTCAAGAGATAGTCTACAAATATCTAAATTTCAATATTGTTGCCACAATATTCTAATTAAATACCAATGTTACCAGCACATGATGTTCTTCTCAATAATTCAGTTAATGAATAATTCTTAAGTACCTACTATGTACCAAGTCCTGGAGCTGAGGCAGTGACAGAATCTCTGCTTCTATAATCCTTATTCTAATAGAAAAAAGATAAATCATAAATAAATAAAATAATTATTATTTAATGTAAGCTAAATAGATATTTGTGCTAGGAAGAAAAACAAAGCAGGGTGATGGAGATGAAGAGGGACAAGTAAGGGACTTCCAGCCAAGATGGAGGTGAGATAGACACACTGTGCCTCCTTGCACAATCAAAACAAGGACAACAACCAATTTAAAAACAAAAAACAACCAGAACTGACAGAAAATTGAACTGTACAGAAGTCCCACAACCAAGGAGTTCAAGAAAAACATTCACCCAGACCGGTAGGAGGGGTGGAGCTGGGCAGCCTAGTACAGAGGACTAGCGGCATGGCAGCGGCTGATGGACCAGGGTAGGCAAGGCAGTGGTTTGCAGGCTGAGTGGTCCCACATTTGTTTGCAGATAAACTGGGAGGAAAAACTAGGGATTGAGATAGACTGCACAACCCAGGGTTCCAGCCCAAGAATATAAAGCCTCAACGCCTTTGACTGAAAACACCTGTGGGGATTGAGGTGGCAGGAGAAACTCCCAGCCTTACAGGAGAGTTTGCTGGAGAGACCCACAGGGTCCTAAAATGTACACAAGCCTACCCACCCGGGAACCAGCATTAGAAGGGCCCAATTTGCTGTGGGTAGCCAGGAAAGTGACTGAAAACCAGCAGAGAGCTGAGCAAGTGGCACTGTTCCCTCTCAGACCCCTCCCCCGCATACAGTGTCACAACACAGTATGGATTGCCATGTCCTGGTGAACACCTAAGGCTCAGCCCCTTTCTACATACCAGGCACACTGAGACCAAAAAATAAACCCTCCCCAAATGAAAGCACAGTTAAAAGCTCTAGAAAAAATACAACTAAGCAAGTAGGAGATAGCCAACCTATCAGATACACAGTTCAAAACACTGGTTATCAGGATACTCCAGGAACTCACTGGCTACTTCAATGCATAAAAAAGACCCTGGCAGCAATGAAGGTCAAATTATGTGAAATAAAGAAAAATCTCTGCAGGAAACCAACAGTGACGGGAAGGAAACCAGGACTTAATCAATGGGTTGGAATAGGAGGAAGAAAGAAACATTCAACCAGAACAAAATTTAAAAAAACCCAAGAATTTGAAAAAATGAGAAGAGGCTTAAGAACCTCCGGGACATCTTTAAACTTTAAAACATCTGAATCATAGGGGTGCCAGAGGAGAAGAGGAAGAGCAAAAAATTGAAAACTTATTTGAAAAAATAATGAAGGAGAACTTCCCCAACCTGGCAAAGTAAATAGACTTCCAGGAAGTCCAGGAAGCTCAGAGAGTCCCAAAGAAATTGGACCCAAGGAAGAGCACACCAAGGCACATCATAATTACATTAACCAAGATTAAAGATAAGGTGAGACTCCTAAAAGCAGCAAGAAGAAAGGAGAGAGTTCCCTATGAAGGAGTTCCCATTAGACTACCAGATGATTTCTCAAAAGAGAATTTATAGGCAAGAAGGGGCTGGAAAGAAGGATTTGAAGTCATAAAGGCAAGGACCTATATCCAAGATTACTCTATCCAGCAAAACTATAATTTATAATAGAAAGTCAGATCAAGTGCTTCCCAGATAAGGCCAAGTTGAAGGAGTTCATCATCACCCAGCCCTTATTATATGAAATGTTAAAGGGACTTATCTAAGAAAAAGAAAACAAAAAATATGAACACTAAAATGACAACAAATTCATAGCTGTTAACGAACCTAAAAACAAAACAAAATAAAAACCCAAACTAAGCAAACAACTACAACAGGAACAGAATCACAGAAATGAAGATCTCTTGGAGGGTTATCAGTGGGGGTGTGTGAAGGGGAGATAGGGGGAAAAGGTACAGAGAATAAGTAGCATAAATGTTAAGTAGGTAATACGAGGAGGTTAAGAATAGTATGGGAAATGTAGAAACCAAAGGACTTATATGTAAAACCCATGGGCATGAACTAAAGGGGGGATGCAGGTGGGAAGGGGTGTGCAGGATGGAGGGAAATAAAGAGGGGGCAAATGGGACAACTGTAATAGCATAATCAATAAAATATATATTTTTTAAAAGAGGGACAAGGAAGGAAAGTAACAATTTTTTAAAGATTTTATTTCCTTCTAGAGAGAGAGTAAGGGAGAGAGAAAAAGAGGGAGAGAAACAATGTGTCAGAAATACATCCATCAATTGCATCTCTCATTCCCCCAACTGGGGACCTGGCCTCTAACTCAGGTCTATACCCTGACTAGGAATTGAACAAGCAACCTTTTCATTCCCAGGCTGGTGCTCAATCCACTGAACCATACCAGCCAGGGCTGACAGTAAAATTGTGTATAAATTTCAAGGACGCTTCTCTGATACAGTGATATGTGAGGAGACATGAGGGAACAGCCATGTTGCTAATGGAATGAAGGAATTTGAAGCAGAGCAGAGAGCAGAGGTCCTGAGGCAAAAGAGTCCTTAGGTTGTTCAGGAAACAGCAAGATGTAGAGAGAATGAGAGAGAGGAGGAAATAATGACATAAGGTGTGTGTGAGGGCAAAACATGATAACAAATTAGGATTTTACTACATGTGAGACGGAACACTGTAAATATGATTGTGGAAATTAGCATTATATAGATAATGTTTACACAAGTGATCACCTTGGTAGTGAATGAACACAGAGAAGAAAAGCTATCTGAGAACTGAGTACAAGGTAGGTCAGCATTGTTGTTCCATTGTTATAAAATGTTGTAAATAATAAATTAGAACGTAACATGTTATAAATGATTTATATTGTCTCTTCTGTGAACATCTAAAAATTGTTAATATCATTTCTATTAATTTAGCTCACACACATGAACAGCAGCCTTAATTGTGTTATTGCTGTTTATGTATTGAAAATCATGTTCTTTTTGCATTTGAATCTTCTTTTGATACAAAGAGCAAGTAAAAATTTACCTCAGTAAAGCATTAATATAGAACACAATGTAGTAGATAATTAGTAAAGTGAAGGATGATAATCAAATAATGAAACTTAGAGAACTCCGTGTGGTTTTTAAACTAGCAAGTGTAAATTATGATAAAAATAGATTGTATGAAATGTTAAAGGAACTTATTTTTAAAAAGAATATGACTTCAAGATAAAAAATATGAAGAGTAAAATGACAGCAAACTCAACACTGTCAACAACTGAACCTAAGAAAACAAAAATGAACTAAGCAAACAACTAGAACAGGAGCAGAATCACAGAAATAGAGATCATTTGGAGGGTTAACAGCAGGGAGGGGGTAGGGAGAGAATGGAGGAAAAAGTATAGGGAATGAGAAACATAAATGGTATGTATGAAATAGACAGGGGGAGGTTAAGAATAGTATGGAAAATGAAGAGGCCAAAGAACTTACATGTATGAACCAAACAAGAGGCCAAAGAACTACATGTATGTAGTTCATGTGGACATGAACTAAGGTGGAGTAATGACCGTGCGAGTGGGCTACAGGGTGGAAGGGAATAAAGAGGAGAAAAATGGGACAACTGTAATAGCATAATCAAAAAATCGTCCATGACAAATACTTGTTAGTATCAGTCCGAAAAATAAGTAAATAAAATAAACGGACAGAATGGCAAATAAATAAGTATTCTTAATAACATCACTTTCAAGTATGTCACTAACTTATAGCTGTTTTGCCATCTCACTTCAGTAACTCTGAAATGTTCATGTATATTGCAATGGAACATGAAGGGCCAGTTTGTGTGCATGAATATAGTACATATCTGGAGAGATGTTGATGTGGACTTTACTCCTTCTCCAGAATTATTAGTATCATCCAGTCTTCCTCAGCTTTTTTGCAGGTTTGAAGATGGTGACATATATCCCTTCTCCCACCATCTGGGATGAAATGAAGATAATATTTAAAAAAATATTGTAAAATGCTTTGCACAGCTACCACCATTGATAAAATTATTTTATCTTTAGTCTACCAATATGCATCTACACGATGTAAATTGGCATTAATCTTATTAAGCAAAAAAAGTGGAATGATGGGCCAGAGGTGAGCAGTAAGAGGACTTTTTGTTTTCACTAGTTCTATAAATATCAGCAAAACACGTCAGAAGTCCGGATTGGCTGGAATCATTCTCAACATGCTCTAGTTTAAGACAAAGTATAATTTTAAGCTCTAACAAGTATGTCACTCTAGGGTGTCTGTTCTTTTATGTTAAACTGAGTCTTATTCTTTCTTAATTTGGTTTTAATGATAATCAAATCACCTCAAAGCATGGCCAGTTAGGTTAATATTTGTATATTTACATCTATTAGCCATCTATAGTAAAAGAAAGAAAAAATAGTCATACATGTATTTTGTCATCATTAACATAGTAGTACCCAAACAATGGGGAAAATCAACCACGGTAAGTATTTTCAGGTGTGCATCTCTGAGATTTTATTGAGTAATTATGGAGCAAAATCCAAGAAAGAGCATTTTGATAGGACCGCAAGAGCTATAGATGTTAAGAACTTTGAAAACATTTTAATTAGATGATAAAATATGCTTAAAAATAAGTGTTTTAAGGGAGCATAAATTAATATCCCATGAATTAAAAAAAACTACCTTACTATACTACCTGATATAAAGAAAACATTTCAGCCCTGCCTGGTGTAGCTCAGTGGATTGAACACAGGCCTATGAAGCAAAGGGTCACCAGTTCAATTCCCAGTCAAAGCACATGCCTGGGTTGCAGGCCAGGTCCCCAATAGGAAACTCATGAGAGGCAACCACACATTGATGTTTCTCTCCCACTCTTTCTCCTTCCCTTCCCCCTCCTCTCTAAAAATAAATAAATAAAATATTTTTAAAAAAGAAAACATTTCAAATAAAATAATACTTCAGAAAATTATTTTATTGTCATTGATATTTCTTTATTAATAATTCCATATTTGTTTGAAATCTAGTTTTTTTATGTTAGGGATTTTCCATTGTTTTTTCCTAGATTCCATTTTCTGCTACCTATGATAATGGTCATGAAGAAAACAAATCAATAACCACAAACCAATATTTCTATTTAATCCACATGCTAATACAAGTATATATTCATTTATTTCAGAGTATATGCTGGTGCCAGGCACCTTCACAGGGGCTGAAGTAATAGCAATGATCAGAAGTAGCACAGAGCCCATGAATGTTACCTGTATTAGTATCTTTTATACGTTCATTTGGGTTAGAATCATATGGAGACCCCTGTAAAACAGAGATGCTAAAACAGTATGTCTGAGGTAAAGCCTGGGATCTTGTGATTGGAACAAATAGATGCTGTTGGTCCATGACTTCATTTTGAGTACCAAGGGTCAGAGAATTGAAATATCTTCTCTAAAAGCTCCTGTTGTAGTTGTTCAGAAAGACTCACAGAAGATGTGTATCTGTGGTAAGTGGATTAGTTTGAGTTTAAGGCAATTGAGACCTGGCATAGTCAAAAGAAGGTTTTCCCACAAACAACTTAAATTGGGGTCTATGCCTGGAGTAATAGTTATTATCAGAATAAATGTTTATGGTCTATCTATATGGCAGGGGACATATCTAACTACTGAACATCTATCTACCTGCTCTTCTCATCATTCTGTGAATTGCTCCTCCCTTCTGAAGTCTCAGGCCACTTACCCAATTCTGTAGCTCCTGATGTCATATGTACTTCATTTCACATTTCCATCTCTGAACTTCTTATACATATGGGGTCTCTGACACTCTCATGTACTCATGGTTCCTGTATGTATGCATGTAATCAAATATAGATTTTTTGTTAATCAGCCTCATGTTAACTTAATTATTAGACTAGTCAAGAGAAAAGAGAAGGGTAGAATTTTTTTTCTCTCCAACACTGCTCTAGGCATTAGAAGGAATTTAGTCAACCATATCTTCACTGTAACATAGATAAGCTAGAGATGAAAGGTTTGGGTGATGTCTTACCTGTACTAGTGCCTGGTTATACTCTGAGAGTCAGAAGACTTTCCAAAGGTATTTTTATATTAGAACCAGTTATTCAAAGTCTCTTTAAATCTTTCAAAATACACCTCATCATTGCTATAGGGCAACTGTTAAACCTAGTAGTAATTGTTGATACTTATGCAGCCAGCGAGTGACTCACAGTTGTTAATATTTTGTAGAACATTGCCTATATTGGGGAAGAAAACAAATAACATAATCTGCTTTCAAGGTGTCTATTTATAGATATAAAATAATGTGAATCATACTCAATAAATTTAATAAAGCCTTATTTTTACCACATCTAAAACATTTAATAAAGTTTTCTTATGAGGGAATTTTGGTCTATATTTGCAGTTTAATTAAAATTTAATTTAAATCAGAATTTTCACAGGACCAAATGTCACATATATTTTATTTTTAAAACAATTTTTAGGTTTCTTTTTTAAAATGTTTTATTTATTTTTTTTAGAAAGAGGGAAAGGGAGGAAGAAAGGGAGGGAGAAAAACATCAATGTGTGGTTGTCTCTCACATGGCTCCCACTGGAGACCTGCCTTGCAACCCAGGCATGTGCCCTGACTGGGAATCAAACCAGTGACCTTTGTTTTGCAGCCCATGCCCAATTCAGTGAGCTATACCAGCCAAGGCAAAATATAATATATATTTTAAACATCTATATGCTTATAATCTTCATGTACATTTTTTTCTGGATAATGAGAAAAAAGAAGACAATAATGTGTCTACCAATTGAGATTTTTCCTGCAGTTGTTTATGAAAGTAAAGCAGAAAGTCAAGCAGAACTCACATGGAGACCTTAGCAACAGCAGAGGTCACTGGGAAGTATTGTTGAGAAAGATGCATGGTGAGTGTCCATGTCTCCAACACCTACAGCATTCTTTTGTAGCTCTCAGAGGCTTAGCTGGGTCAGATAGAGAGGTGATTGATAACTTTTCAGAAATTTTGCTACTTGGTAGTAAAACACAGAAGTTATTAACATTAAGTTATATAGAGAGAATTGAATAATTTTAAAAGGAAGATAATAAATATGTATAACAGTATTTCCTATATAATAGGTTTCTGATGTTATTACCTCTTTCCAATTTCATGTTCAGTTGCATCATGTAGGTAATTGGAATTACCCTTGGTTGGAATATATGAGAGGGGACCAAAAAAAACCAAAATAAAAAACAGAGTTATCTCTGGAGGGTGGGCCCCTTGTAGTATAGGCTTTCTCTGCTAAGAAAAAAGTGAGTGTTCTAGGAACCCATCTGTATCTGTGTGCCACCTAGGGTTATTGTGAGAGGCTGCATTCAGCTTCAAGAGATGTTTTTGAAAACTTTCAGTGCATTTGCCCATTTCATGATAGATGATTTACGAGCACACCTGCCCACACCATGCTAAGTGTTCAGCAGTTTTTAAAGATTTTATTTATCTTTTAGAGGAGAAGGGAAGGAGAGAGGGAGAGAAATATCAATGTATGGTTGCCTCTCGTGCATCCCCTTCTGGGAACTGGCCTATAACTCAGGCATGTGCCCTGACTGGGAATAGAACCATGATCCTTTGGTTCACAGGCCTGTGCTCAATCCACTGAGCTACACCAGCCAGGGCTTATTTCTTTTTATTTTTTTAAGATTTTATTTATGTTCAACAGTTTTTGACCATAAAAGGCGTAATCCCCTTGATCTACCCTCCTCATTCACCAGATCTCTCCCTAAGTGACTTTGTTGTTGTTGTTTGTTTCCCTGGATGAAGAAAAAAAAACTCCTCAAAGGGAAACATTTTGTGGACCTGGAAGAGATAGATAAAACAAAAAATGGCAGAGACACTAAAAGACACTAAAATCGATGAGTTCAAAAACTGTTTCAAGCAGTGGAAAAAAATGTTTCTATAGGTATATTGTATCAAATGAAGAAGACTTTGAAGGTGATTGAAATTTAAGCACTATTCAGTAACTAAGGAGTGAAGAAGTTCAGAATGAGCCCACATATAATGTGCCACTTTGGCATGCCAGCTATTTTGAGCTGAAGGCAATCAAGTCCCAGGGGATTCAAGAACTTTCCCTTAGCCACCTGTAAGAATTTGGATAGAGGGCCTGGTCAAGGATGAGAACTATCACCAGAGGTAACTGCAAAGGATATGGGCTAGCTGTGATTAGCTGAGTGGAGTAGAGTTTGGCAAGGCCTGGATGTCAAATTCTTCTTTTCTGTGTCCCTTTGTCGTGACGAGCTTTTTTTTCTTTACTGAACATTTGGCATTTCCATCTTCCTGTAAATTGAATTCCTCCCTGTTGAAGTTGCAAACCCCTACCCCTTTTCAGGATAGCGTATAAGCCTCAGTTACCTGACTTCCTGTGGGTCTCACATTCCTAGGGAACCCCTGTATGAATGCAATTGAATGTTTTCTCCTGTTAACCTGTCTTGTGTTAATTTGATCATTACATCAGACCAAGACCCTGGAGGGATAAAAGGAGAATTTTTCCTGTCCAGCAGGAGCTGCACATGAACAGAACTCCTTTTGCAATGCTAGCTTTCATGGATCACCCTTCAATATATTAATATCTACAATTCAACCATCACTAAAGAAAATATTTTCACCCAAGTAAATAATACGTATTATGGAACATGATAAATGCAATCAGTAAAAGGAGTCATTTTCAAAATTGTCGATAAAATGATGGAATGCACTTGAGATCTCTTTGAAAAGTCATAAATTTTAATAAAGTTTATATAAATTTTAAAGATACATTTTGGCATTGCCTTTTACATTAAATTTTTGCTTGTGTAGAATCCCATTGTAAAAAAGAAATGTATACTAATATGTAATGTTTTTTTCATCTTATCTCTTCTTTTGTAAATCTCTCTTTTGAGGATACTTCATAGATGTTTGCTTGTATAGAATGGTTAAAGTGAACTGTCAGGGTACCTTTCTGGCTTATCATTGTATGGCTCTATGATATAAAATCAACCTCTCCAATGAAGTTGGTTACAGTGTAAAAACAAATATATTTTATTTATTTTAAATTACTGGCCTAAGCCATTTTGCATGAACATTTTGTTTCTTTTGAACAGATAGATATACCCTGAAGTCTATAGGTGTAACCCCTGCACTACATAACCCAATTTCCCTCTCATGACTCGGAAGTCATAAAATATGCTGAAAATGTAAAATATAGTTGTCATATTTATCAGTGTTTATTAAGATGCATGATATTATAAAGAGACTGTTAATATTTAAGTAAAGTGTCTTGTCTAAAACTGGAAGTATTGTCTTAAGCATCTCTTTCATTCAAGAAAAATAGTTTCAGGAAATCAAATTCTCATTCTATTTACATTTCACTTTTGTTTTAAGCTGCATTAGCACTAGGTATTCTATTTATTCCAGGAAATAACACCCTTTTATGCAATAATAATGTTAATTCTCTCACAGTGTTGCAAATATATACTTTCAGAAAAGTGGTATTGGTAATTTTCTAATTACAAAAGGAAAACCTGCAAAAGTATTGCATTCATTTGTTTGAGTCATTGCACAACAGTTCTTAAAGGGGCAACATCCTTTACTGTCTAGAGATCAGTGTAAAACAACAATGTGGACAGCAGCCTGCAGAATGAAGGGGGGAGAATGAAATGGGATGCTGAGAAGAAAGAAGGGAAGGGATGAATGGAGGAAAATAGCTACTTAGAAAACATAAGAACAAGTTTAAGGACAATATATCTGGCGAAAATAATGGATTTCTAATTGTTCAATAGGCATTGGTGTCCAGCCTAATTACCTTCTAGGAGTGGCTGATTTAAACAGTGGAAGTTGGGGCAGAGTCTGTGGTGGCCATGTGAGGTGAGCACGCAGCAGCTGTGGGCCTGGCCATGGAGCGGCAGCCCTCCCAGAATTAGGGCATCGCCCTCAATGGGAGTGCCCCAAGGTCCTGCCCGTGCTCTTCTCGTTTCGCACCAACAGCTTTTTATATCAGCGTGGCATTCATCTATCTGAAACCTTTACTGGAGTGCAGAAATATGAAAGCTTATCACTACTGATATTGAGCTTACGAAATGACTAGTGTTGTGAAACAACTAAAGATTCGTTAAACGAGTGTTCGGAAATATTGTAAATGGCGAGATCCTTGAGAGATGGCGATTTGATATTGATTGTGTGACACACAGCCAAGGATGACAGTACACCCTGATAAAAGTCTCAGAAAGTTATCCAAGATGAAATCCCCTAAGTGATCAGACAGATCACAGCTACAGTGACATTTCTGCCACCGTTGGAAGTTTCTTGATCATTTAATCTACTGATACGTACAGACAAAGATTTGACTGCAACTGAAAAATGGGAAGGCCCCAGTTCATTACCAATTCTGAGCAAGTCCATCTGCATTCCTTCACTACTACAATCCACAAAGTAAACAGCATGGTGGCCTACAGACTCCCTGTCCATGACTGAAGATGAGACAAGGTCACTAGTGTAATTCTCAGATGTGCGTTTCCTAAAGCAAAGACAAGTATAGTTGATTAATTTTTTAGATGGGAAAAGCTTAGCATTATACTTTATTGAACTGTGCACAACTGTTCCATTTTTTGGTACTCATTTGACTTTCTATAGGGTCGACATAATTTTTTGCACACTGTTCAAAAGGGAACCAGCAGATTACATCATCAGCACTGTAATGTCAATTCCTCGAAAAGTGGTAACTATAGATGGAAAATTTTTGCTATAAAGCTAAATATATACAAATATATAAATATAAATGGCTTCCTAAATCAGACCTTTTAGTCAGGCAGCTTGACTCAGAAAATAGGTAAATATGATATATGGCAAAAGAAATCCAACTATTCAGAATCTTTGTGTAGGTACTATACACACTGATAATCCACAATAACAAAATATTGTTAGGGGTCCTTTTTCCATTTATTTCTTTTATATAGTTTTTTATAGTTTCTCTACTGAGGAAAATCTCCAATTATTTGATTTTAATGTATGCAATTTATACCTACAAAGCTATCATTTCTGCTGTCTAAATTCTGGTGATACAGAACTCTTAAAATGTCCTTTGTGTTTCATCAAATCAAGCTTTAAATAACAGTGACAAACAGAGTTAAATGTGCAAGTTTAAAAAATAATAAATAAATACATAAATAAATAAAGGAGTGGGATTTGGAATATTGAGGGAAAAATACCTTCAAAATCTCCCTCTACTTACCTGTTACTAATTATCCTTCTTTATCTATCACTGATTAACTCTGAGATCTTGGACCTATTTTCTATCTTTCTTCTGGATATTATTCTTAAGTTTCAAGTAAAATTACATTAAAAAACATTTAAAAGTTCACAATAAAGTTCACACTTGCCATCTAACTAGCAAGTGTAATGTGAATATTATTTGCCATTAATAAAATAAAGTAGATGCTTCCAATTTAACAAGTGAAAGAAGCTTAGTGCCAGAATTCACATCAGCGAGGTGATCTGCACTGATCTCTTCAAGTTGTATGATCTTGGAGTTTCTGCCATTTTATATTGTCATCTTTGAAGTGCTAAATTAATAATGAATCTACAGAAACAAAAATTATGTTGTGACTGAGCTTTTAAATCTATGTACTGCTAAGCAAATATAGAAAGTGTTTTTGTTGTTTTATGACTATTATATAGTTCAGAAACCAATTGCCATTTTTCCCTATAAAAATATAATTTTACCAGAATAAAGTAAACTAAATGTAAAATGATCACATGTAATCAGCTAATAAATGTATGCTTTTTTATATCAAAGGAATTTCAAATCTCACAAATTTACCTGGTATGAGTTTCTTATTTGTGTAAGACAATCTGGTCATATCTCAATGAGAACAATGCAGTCCAAAGAGAAGTTATTTGGCCAACTCAGAAGGACAGGCTGGAACTCAGGACCCCCATGTTTGTGTCCCAATATTCTTCCTACTGCATTGATGCCTCTATTATTTAGTACGCAAATCAGCTGTCAAACAGAAAAAAGTCTTTTGTCATATTTGGACTGGAGCAGCCACTATGTGGCTTGGAAGGAATCAGCCGACATAAGGTGGTATCATCTGTGAAAAGACAGAGGTCATTATTGGCTATTTCTGTGAGGTGGCTTGAAAAGAGGAGGGAAAGAGTGTCAGACTCTGCATGGATCCTTGAAGTTTTTCAGGATAACACTCCATTAACAATGACAAGTTACCATCTGTTAGTGAACTCTTCCAGAAGAGAGCGAAAGCTACCCAAGAACATTTTGCTCCAGTCAAACTGATTCTCCAAATCCAGCCCTTGGTTTTGTTACATGTGCCAACAGATATTCACGGTCACTGGTCAACTTTCTCAGTGACCTAAATAAGTCCCATGGAATAAATTATAAGTGTTTCTAAATTATAAGTTGCTACTTAAAAGAAGCTGTCAATTATCGCACTAATTTAAAAAATTAAATTATACTTAAATAACTTTACCTCCAAGTATATTCAGTAATGCAGCTTTTTGGTTATTTTCTACTGAAATATATATATATATGTAGGAAGTGGTATGAGCCTGCTCTGGAGGGAAAAAATGAAACTGACCAGTTTATGCATTCACCATAAATTGCATCTCTTCCATATATCCTGATTTAGAAAGCAATAAATTATGAGTACCTCTCCATTTCATACATGCTAAATTTGAGAAAAGTCAGGGAATAAAACATTATTACCTTAGCATATTGGCAGCTTAGAAGATATAAAAATATTTTATTAAACAATATTTTCAGTTGCTTGCATGTAGTTTTATGAAATGCAACTAAATACATAGCATGTTTGCTAGTTTTCTATTTAAAATCCCAGGTTATTTATAAAAGTAGAAAATAAAGTTTTACTTGTGTTAAGAGTACCTTTCATATTTAAAATATTAGTAGCTAGACTACAAGTATAGTAACATTTCAAAAACAGTATTCTTGGCCATACTGACAATATTGAATTTTAACTGAGCTCTGTGCTCCTGGAAAGCATGGGAGGTTAAGAAATCTGCCCACCCTTTTGAATTCTGGGAAATATCTTAGGGGAAAGCACCACCCTTACCATATGCCTTACACAAAACTGAAAGACACCCACTTGCTTACCTGTCACCCAGGCAGACATAGCCTCTCCACATTCTCTTTTGCCTCATAAATGATTGAGTGAACTACTTGGCAAGAGTCATCAATTGGAGGAAAATGATTTTTAGCTAAACTGTGGTTAAAGTTCTCTTCTTTGACTAGACTCCTGAACTTTTGCCTATTCATACTCTGAGCAGAGTACAACTGCTCCTTGAATAGTTCCTACCCCACCCTACCTCCAAATTAAACTAGCCTCAGCAAGACATTCTCTGACCTACTATATCACCGAACTACCCCACCTGGTTGTTTTCTGTTTACTACTCTCAGGGAAAGAAAATGTTTTGCCTAATCCTTGAGATGTTTGCTGATCTTATGCTCAGAAAATTCTCTGAACTGCAATAGTTTACCCACCCCCACCATTGCAGTGGTCCCTTTCTCACTCCCTGTGACAACGTCTTTTAAATAAACTCTCTGCACTAACTTTGATTTTTTTTAAAAAAATTGACAGGAAAATGCAATGAATATGAATTGTTTCAGGTGCTTTGACAATGTCCCTCACAGGAAACGCTAAAGCAGCTGCTGACTGAGGTGCCTCCACATTTTGACCAACCATTATCACTTTTCCGTTCTTAGAACCATAATACCTTTTCATCTTTCTTTATGAAGGGATCAATATTTCATTTTAAAGCAGTAAAATTTTAACGTTTAACAAATATCCATAAAGAATAAAAAAGGTCATTTAAATTATTTGAATTTACAGCAGGTGATGAACCATCTGTTATTTTTTAATCACACATTTTAATATTTCATGTAATTTTTCTGACTAAAAATGAAAAAGATAACCCCCCAAAGCATGTCATGCATTCAGAGCCATATGAAAGAACACAGGAGTATGCTGCTTTATATTTTGGCTGAATGGAAAATTGTGCTTGAGAGAAATGTTTCTTGTTACATTAACAAGCAATTCTAGATGAGCCATTCTGAAAGAAAAAATAAAATACTATCTGTGACACCAGTTATCTGGAAACCAGTGACAGAATCTTCTATTTAATCTCCAGAGTGTTAATTAATAAATCAAAGGAAGATTGTACATAATGAATAAACCATTTTAAGTGAGTGGTTTTCAGTAAGAAAAATGCAGCATGGTTCTGCATTTTCGGGCTTTATCTGATTTGTTTGTGCTTGCTTCCATAATTTGTCATGGTCAAATTGAGTTTTAAAACTATTCTCTAAGGCAGCTGCTCTGTCACAATATTGATGTTCTTAGAGAATTTAATGAGAAGGTGCTAAATTTTAATATCAAAACCACTGGTGGAACTAATAATGGTCAGACCACAGACCAGCCCTCATGGGTTATGAATGCAATTTAATATATATGCTTTAAGCACTTGCTAGTACCTGCCATTGTTTCTCTGTGAATTAACTCTGAGGGAGTGGAGAGAGAAAGAGAGAGAGAGAGAGAGAGAGAGAGAGAGAGAGAGAGAGAGAGAGAGAGAGAGAGAAAAGAAAGAAAAGAAAGAAAAGAAAGAAAAGAAAGAAAAAAAGAAAAGTCTGCCAGAACCAATGCATTTAAATCTCTGTATCCCTACATTTTCAATGTCACAGAGTCTTTATGAGAGGTGGGGAAGAAATTCAAAAGAAGTGTTCTTTTTCTGCCTGAAATAAAATGTTGCCTTGGTCTGGAATGGAGGATTCTACTATACTGCAAATGGATCCAGCTAACGTTGCCTTTTGAATTCTGATTCCTGCCATCTGCCTTGTTCACTGATGATCTGTTTCTTTTCTGCTTGGTTAGACTTCCAAGCTCAGCTCTGTTCCTGCTGTTCAGGGCTTGACCCCCATCTCCTGTCCAAACATGCACATTAACCACTCTTTCTGCCCTGGGACGCTGGAATACAGCCCCTCTTCCAGCTTCCTGCTCCTGTTATTGCCTAGGCTGCTATTAATTTTTTTCTTTCTCTGGACCTTGTTGTGAAACTGACTCCATTTCTTTTGAATCACTTGAACAGGTTGATTACAAAGTAATTTGTACACAGACAGCTCTTTCTTAATGATGCTATTTTGGTCAGATAGCTCACCCACCCTGTTCTTGTTACCGAACAAGAGGAGGTCCAAGGGAGGGGCAATACAATATTTGGCCCACCTAGGGATGCCCAAAACTGCTGTACAACAGGGGCCCCTCCCAAAAACCAAAATACTAAAATCTACTGGGCCCTTCTGTCCGCCGCCAATTGGAAACACATCTCTCAATGCCAGAGATTTGTGAAAAGGAAACAAAATGTTTATTTAATGCTATTCAGGCCTAATGCCACCACTAAAATATCAAAGTCCTTTAGGGTATACACCTACACCCACACAGCGCTCCCTTCTCCCTCTGTCCCAACTCCGTGCCAATCAGAAAAGAGCACACGTCTGTGTTGCAGGCCGCTGGCACCGTCAGCTGTGTCACTGTGCAGGATCTCGAGTTAATCCAAAGTACTGTGGTACCCTCTCATGGTCCACTGGCAAGAGTCCTTTGTACCCAGTTCCAATCAAAGTCTCTGTTGCTTTTCAGGCCCCGCAGCCAGGGGGCACCCCAAAGCCGCGTGGGCCTCTTCTACCAAAGCTGCAGGAGTCCGCACTCCACCAAAAGCATGTGGCTTTCTTCTTCACCTGGCTGCAGGGATCTCCATTCTGGCAAAGCTGCGTGGTTTTTCCCTTTTACCTGGGAAAGAGGGGGTCCACACCCTGCCAATACCGCGTGGCTCCCTCTTTCACCTCACCAACAGGGGGTCCTCACTCTGCTGAAACCGCGTGGCTCTCTCTCCCAGGCCTTCTCACTCAGGAGCGCAGCCCCTCGTTACATCCTGAGTCCTCAAGCCCTTCTCACTCAGGAGAGCAGCCTCTCAGTTCCCATCTTGAGTCCTCCTAGTTCCATCTTGAGTCCCTGCTAGTTCCATCTTGAGTCCCCCCTAGTTCCATCTCTCTGGCCCTGCTAGTTCCTTCTCACTCAGGAGTCCAGACCTTGATTACATCTTCCTGAGTCCTAGTCCACTCACTCAGGAGAGCAGCCCTTAGTTACATTCTGAGTCTCTGCTACTTCCATCCTGAGTCCCTCGCTAGTTCCATCCTCAGTCCCAGCTACTACCTTCTCCCTTCTGCCTTCTCAGGAGCGCCGACCCTAGTTACATTCTGAGTCTCTGCCACCCCCTTCTCCCTCCTCCTTGGCTTCAAACTTAATTTAACATATCTATGAAACCAGTTAAAGGTTATAGATATGTTAAATAACCATTCCTCCAGAGGTTAGCTCCAAAACTGTTGCTATGCAAAATAGCTCTCAATGGCCTGGCTCCATTCATCCCTTCCCCCTGGGGGGGGGCGGTGAGGACATCTTATATGTCTCTCCAATATTTCTATACACTTTGACTTCTGGACACCATTCCAAATCTTTTTTGGGGCCCCCCCTGGCTGCATCCTGTATCATTCTAACCAGTCCCACACGCCATTGGAATTCTGGTTGGTCATCGCTTCCATTGTTCTTCTTCTCTCTCACAATATTTGATGCAATACCTGGTTAATTTTTAAGTTTTAAAATGCAACGTTATTAGCCTATAAATATGATATAATTGCAACAGTAATTTTTCTGAAATCCATGTATTGAGAGAAATTTCCAACAAATAAGTACCAAAAATTGAAATCTAAAGAATAGTACATTAATTTCTGCTCTTTTAAAAAATTCATGCGATTTTTATTGTTAGCAATTTTCCTTTTTACTATGAATATGCAAAACGGTAATTAACATCAGCCATAATTTTATTTACTCTAATCATCAAAGAATTAATTCTCTGTGAAACTTGAGAGCATATATTGTCTTGTTTCTAATTGACCTAAGATAATTAAAATGGATGTCTTTTACATCCTTACCTAGTTATAAAATTTATAAAGAAAATTTTTCTTAGAAAGAGCGGCATCAAATAGTATGTGTGTGGTGTGTATATATACACAAATACATGCATAGATATATACATATATATTTAGAGTTATATGTTGAAACTTTTAGCCTGCTTTAACAATGGCTTTGGCAGATTCTTTGTTCAAAGAATTCGCACTGGAATTATCTTACTTTATACTATGCCAACTTCTATGGTGGCCTTTCATTCTGTTTATTTCAAATGCTCGTTCTTCTCCACCTGTCTTTGTACTGACTCATACTTTACCTTAAGCCAGAAAACATGCTGAGCAGCTTCCAACAAAGTGAGACCAGGGATGTTTCACAATCTCGCTTCATGAAGGGCTGTCAGAAGTTTAGCTGCATCCGCCCCTAGAGTCAGCTGTAAGCCATCAGTTTGCTAATGAGCTCAGTTTTTGCTTAGAGCTCAGCTCTAAGCATCATGCAAAATGCTCTGGATCCGCCGCTGTTCCACGATGTGGGCTGAGTTGTTGAACTTTTAAGTCCCCGGAATTCTTCGTGTGTGTGTGTGTGTGTGTGTGTGTGTGTGTGTGTGTGTGTGTGTGTGTAGGGGGTGGTGCAGGGAATGGTTTGCAATATGCTGTAAAGCTGAGGATTTTCCAAAATCAATAAAGTATATAATTTCACAATCTCCTATTTGAATTTTGTATGGGTTTTTCTTTTTTTGGGTGACAATGTCAGATTGAAAGAATTGTTTTATATCTACTATAACATCCTTACAAGAAAGTATACATGACAAAAGACAATATTTTATTTGCTTTTGCAAAAAATGATTTCTTATGTCTAGCAAAGCTTAGAGTCTCTTCAGGCTGTGATTACCAAGTACAGAGCCTTCTTCTCACTGTTTTTCTCTTAAATATTCATTTGATTATTCATAAATGATTATTTTTATATGCATATAAGAGCATATAAACAGAAAGTTTTTTGACTTTCTATTTATAAAGTTGTCGTTCCATCTCCAATTTTTGTGTCACTATTGTTTATATTTACATTAACTTATGTTTTCTATTTTTATTAAAGATCTTATTTACTATTTTAGAGAAGAGAAGGGAGAAGAAAGAAAGCATGAGAAACATCAGTGTGTGGTTGCCTCCCATGCACCCCCTACTGGAGACATGGTTCATAACCCAGGAATGGACTAGAATATAGACTGGAAATCAAACCAGAGATCCTTTGGTTTGCAGGCTGGCACTCAATGCACTGAGCCATACCAACCAGGGCTATATTTGCATTAATTTAATCAACGGATGTTTATTTGAATGTGTATTCCATGCTAGATTGTTTTCTTGGAACTGTGGCATCACATATAATAGAAGAGCGCTCTGGATCTTACATGAACAGGATTGGGTTAGAAAGACTGGAAATAAGCAAGGTATATAATTGATTAAATACAAAGCAAGTTAGATAGTTACAAGTGATAAAGGGGTAATAAAGTAAAGGGGGCCTTAAATTTTGAATACTGGCCAAAGATGTATTTTTGTTGTGGCTGATATTTTATTAAAGACCAGAAGAAAAAGGAAGATGAGCCACGCAGAAACCACGTCAAGCAAAGGAGACAAAAGACAAATGCAGTGAGGTAGGAGCATGTGCACGATGTGTCCAAGGAATATCACAGAAGCCGGTGTGCTTGGAGCAGAGGGGTTGAATATGGCAGAGCAAGGGATGCGGGGAGCTGGGGGAATCATTCTGCAATAATCCAAAGCAGCATGGTTGGCAGCGTGGATCATCAGGGTGGTATCAGTGGACGTACTGCAAAAAGTGAACGGTAAGTGAACCGAGATGGGGCAGAGAAATACTGTGTTAAAGTGGGCAGTAAATTAAAACTTGGGTAAAGAAGAATGAGATTTTGATGTTTGTTCTAAGATTTATTTCCAAATCTCATTTCGCACTGGGCAAACCTTTCTGTAGATGATGATTTTTTAATGTCTTCTGCAATATGTTGAAATTTTTATCAAAGCAATTCCAAATTCAAAAGCTCCTTATGAAACTATCCATCTCCTCCCCTCTAATTTTATTCAGCATATATTATATGTCAAAGATTTTCCCTCTATTAATCTCCCTGGTATGAGTAAATAACTATAACTAAATAGATTTAAGGATAAGTGTCCAAGAACTCTACTTTTCATCTTTGTGTTTCAGGCTATCTAATTATTATTATTGTTATTTTATCTAGGAAACACTGAAGTTCTATATAGCACCTTTTTAACATATTGACGGGTAGGAATAGAACTGACTCCCAAGATTTTGATCAAATCATAAAATTATCTATATAAAACAACAACAACAAAAAAAAAAATAACGTTGCCTTTTCCCCCAAAAAAGCATCTGTTATATGAAGGGCTATAACTTAAGGAACAAAGTACAATGTGGGTGAAGGGGGCTGGGGTGGAATATTTGTGATTTCTAGTTATTCGATAAAAGAAATGAGCATGCCTTTATACAAACTATCACTTAAGGCTGTGGGTTCATTATTGTATCATCACTGGTCTTTGATAAATCACACAGGGTTTTCATACTTTCATTATGAAAGTTTCAAGGAAAAGATTTTCTCCCAAATAGAAAAGAATCCTATATTAGATTTATGTAATATATGAATAGAAATATGCATATTTAATTATAAATATTCTTTTTTTTAACTTTCTAGGGATTACTTGTAAAATATTGGAGACAGCACTTTCTATGTACAATACCTAAAGGCTGTTAGCTAAACTCTAAATGCGTTATAGTGACTTATTTTCTACATTTTATTTCAATAATATTAAAAGCTGAGCATTTAAAACTTTAAAAAATTAGACCAATTTAGTGTCTTCATACTTGATTATGCACCAGACTAACCTGGAATGCTTTTTGAAACATAAATTGCTTAGCATCCTCCTTCAGATCCTGCAACTCAATATGTTGGGATGGGAAGCAAGTTTGTAGCAAATATTTTTTTCCCATTGTTCATTGAACCCTAGTATCAGCCAACAAGATCTCATAAATCACACTAACCAGGCCTCCCACAGGCATTGCTCACTTTTGCATCCTTTTTGAAAAAGCATTTGTCTCTCTATCTTGAATTAAATACTGCCCTGTAATTACTTAGGCTTGAAACGAGTGCTCACAGAATGTGTTGTTTTTAATAAGCATGGACTCTTTATAATTGCTTTCACTTCAGCAAGTCTGATTACTTAATTTTGCCAGTTGATACAATACAAAACTGCTTCTTTCCTAGCAGTTCTTTTTAGTCTGTTTTTGAGCACATGTACGGGTAACATCCTGTACTATATCCATCACAGTTGAGCTGGAGACTGGGAAACAGAAAATAGAGAAATTTTTACAGGGCACACTTGCCTTTCACTAAGTGCAAATTGAAGGCAGGGAGGAAGGGAGCTGAGGGAAATCTCTCCAAGTCTTCACTGAGGTCACTGCACCTGCCGCAGCTCAGGAAGGCAGCAGTCTGGAAAGTACGGTAGAATTTCTGAGGTCAGAAAACTGGGGCTAGTTCTAGAGAATGCTAATGGAGTCTCAATTTTAAAAAAAATCCAGATACACTATAAATACATTTCACATAGTTTGGAAAGTAATGAAGAATAAAGAAGATAAGTATCTTGTAAATTATAAAATACTCTTTATTATCTTTTATTACTTTCAAATGCAATCGCCCATTTAAAATAAAAAAAAACTAAAATATGTTGAGGATAACAAGTTGGTGGGAAGAGGTAAAAATTTTATAGCACTAAAAAGATTCTTAATATTGTTTAAAGTAGTTTATTATCACATGAATTCAGATTGTGGTAAATTAACAATGCATATTGTAATTCCTAGAAAACTAGAGAGAAATATTGGGTTGGACAAAAGTCCATATTTTTTCTGTTAAATAAAACACATTTTCATTTTTACTAATAACTATTGATTTGGATATTTTGAGTATATCAGCTATCTCCCATGTAGCATAACAGTGACCGTTCTCAGTTAATGTCTTGATTTGATCGCTACCAACTTCACCTGGTCTACCTGACCAAGGAGCATCATCCAGCAAGAAATCCCCAGCAGGAAACTCCGCGAACCACTCTTGGCACATCCGACTCATCTCAGCACCTTCTCCATATGCTGCACAAATCTTTTCGTTGCTTTGTTTGTTTGTTTTAGCCACATTTTCCCCTTTCTTCAAATAATGAAGCTTATTTTCTTCTACCTCCAATATTAAACTGGCTGCACAATAATTCATCAATTTTCATAAGTATTTTTAATGCAAGTTGGGACAGCTGTCACAATACAATCTAACAAAATTATTTCAGGTAAAGTTAAAGACAGCCAAGCACTATTAGAGCCATCTAATAGAAAAAAAAAAACCTTTTTGGCCAAAAGAGACAAAATACTTATGTAGGAAGAAGGAAGGTGAAAAGAATTAACCAAATGATTAAGCAATAGATGAGTGTGTTTGGTTTTGTACAAAAATTATGAAACCATTTAGTAAAATAAAATAGGTTGTAAAGGTATTAAATGGCAGATAAAAAGTAACAAAGACACAAAATTAAATCACTTGAACAAAAATACCAACTTTTTTTAAAAAAAGATTTTATTTATTTGTCTTTAGAGGGGAAGGGAAGGAGAGAAGGAGAGAAACGTCAATGTGTGGTTGCCTCTTGTGTGTCCCCTGCTGGGAACTGGCCTGCAACCCCGGTATGTGCCCTGACTGGGATTCGAACCACGATTGTCTGGTTCGCAGGCTTGTGCTCAATCCACTGAGCTACACCGGCCAGGGCCCAAAAATACCAACTTATATAAATACCATATTTTTAAAGTGAAGGAAACTAGACAAACTGCGTGAATGCAAAATAATATATATAAATCATATAGATAATTAATCATAACATAATTTGACAAACTTGAGACCAAATACATCAGTGTCTAGTCAAATAATATATCAGTGGTATCAACTAGTGGAATTAACAAACTTAAAAAATAAATTTATCATTGATACTATTACAGATGACCCAATTTCACACCCCTGTTTTTCTACCTTCATCCAGCCCTCTCCCCTCTTCTTCCTCTGGAGTTAATGAACTTTACAAGAAACTATCAAAATAAAACAAAATTTTAGTTCAACTTAAGATTCAGAGCTAACTATATGCTATATGCAGCACAATCAAACAAACTTAAAATGACATAAACTAAACATTTTTAGAAGAATTTTTAACTTGTCACAAATTGAACCATAAGAAAGGAGTTTTATCATTGTGATATCAGAAAAATTCGAATTGAGGCCAGACAACGTGGAACTTGACGGAGGTGCAGTCAATATTTATCCCCCGTCTTCTCACCCAAGTTCCACTGGGTCTGCCTTGTTCTTTTCTTCTAGAGACTTTCCTACTTGTCTTTCTTGCTTTCCCTTTTGATCATCCAATGCCTGTCTGAGTGGCTCTTTTTTCTTGCATGTTCTGAATTCAATGTCTTTTTTTTCTTAAAATTTCTACATTCAATATTTTAATATGTAGATCAATTTAACTTCTTGCCTTCTTTTCTTCCCTCCTTTTTTTCTCTCTTTTTCCCTTCCTTTCTCTTCTCTCCCTTCCATCCATCTCTTCTTCTATTTTTATTATCTGTATCAATGTCTCATTCAAAAAGCAAAACTCATCCATGATATTTAAGCAAAGAGCAATTTATATATTTAAATAACAGAATTCTTGGAAAGGGTGGAATAGCAACAAATCTAAAAAGTTTTTTTTTTTTTTACTGGATATCAGAAACTTGCCATTTACCCTGGGCCACCCAGTTGTCCATTCTCAAATCCAAGTTGCTGGAGGCAAAACAGCTGCTGAAAGCCAGCTCTGCTGGAAGCCATGGTCATTTTCAGTCAGCAGCCTCTGCTACTGCCTCTACCACTAGAGCAAGGATTGGAATAACTTTTTCTTCCTATCATCTTGTATGTCAGAGTCTTCCTCAGGCCAGTACTAACTATAACTAGCAAGGGGATCTGAAAAAACAACTTGAAGGCTTCCAACCTTCTAGGAAACAATGCTAATACTGAGGCAACACACAAGAGAGTATTATCTGTATGTTGTCTACCATCTATCTAGCTAACATTTATCTATATAACACCTGTTTAAAACACTAGTCAACAGCCCTAGCTGCTGTGGCTCAGTAGATTGAGCAACAGCCTATGAACCAAAGGATTATTGGTTCCACTTCCAGTCAGGTTACACGCCTGGGTTGCAGGTGGGGTCCCCAGTTCTCTGCCTCTTTTCCTCCTTCCCTTTCCCTCTAAAAATAAATAAAATATTAAAAAAAGACTAGTTAATGACATGTCAGTCTTTTAAGATGGAATTATTATTGATTTAAACATAAGAATTAATTTTAGTTGGTTAATACTAATTTTCACATTAACAATATTACTTCAATAGACCTATAGTGATAATTTAGCAATTAATATATTTTCTTTTTTTATTTTTTATTTTTATTTTCTTTGACATTTCTAAAGTTGAGGTCCATTTAAAAATCAATGAATTAAAAAGCTCAAGTTAATTTTTTATGGAAAAGATTATTAAATTAGCATAACATACAAATCTATATGTATGTTCTAAACAATTCACTATATGTCATTATTATGTTTCTTCCAGCTTATATTAATGCCTTTTTATGAGGAAATTTATTTAACTAGATGGTTGGTTTGGAGAAGGAAATATATCGGCTATTGATATTAAGTACATTTATCAAGGACATCTTCATATAGATTTCTCTTGCTAATTATGTCTATGAATATTGCCACATTGTAATATTTTCCTTTTCCCCATCTCTTCTAGAAATATTTAAATATAGGACTTCTTTGCTGAATACTATCATTGCAAATTATAAACCAGCATTGATGCAGTAATTGACGTATGTACATGATATGCCCTTTCCAAGCCCTGTGGTCCCTAGATCTGACCTTCTTTTCAGATTATATGTAAAATTTATCTAGTGATTATCCAATATGAGAACAGTTTTCCGTTTTAATTTCTTTAGCTTATCATAGTACATAGCTCTTATGATTATTGAGATTGTTAAATTTCTTGATCTATCCTTCTCTATTCATATTTCAGGCATCTGACTATGAATGAATCAGGCTAATTTGAATCCCAAAGCCAAATGGTGACAAATTTATAGCTCTTTGTGCCACAGGAAAGACTATTTCCTGCCCCTTGCATTCACCATATATTTACTCTTTCTGTGTTTTCCTAGAACACACATTTTCTATTTCTAGGAAGCCATTTTTTTAAGTTTATCTTCTTCCCGTAGACCTTTTCTAGCTCATTTGCCTATTCTTGCTCATAATCAATATGTAGTTCTGTGTTTTAATATGACATATTGCCTAGAAGCATAAGATGTGAATCAAACTTCTTGAATTCCAGTCAAAGATGTTCTACTTATTAGACTAGTTGTAACCTAGGAACTTTATATAACATATCTTAGCCTCTGTTTTCTCATTTGTGAAATGTAGCTCATAATAGTATATACTGCTTAGGGTAGCTCTGACCTTTAAATTAAATCAAATCAGAATATTACATTGTTAGTGGCTCACAAAATCTCTGTTAGGATTATCAGTTATTGAAATCTGACCTTCCAAATCTTTGCTTTTAATTATTAGAGACCATTGCAAATATTTCAAAAGAGAAAAAGAAAAAATGAAAATATCAGCATTATAATGCTCCATAATATCAAGCTTTATACATATTTAATTTTGTTCTAAAATCATTGTTAATAATTCTGACTATTTGCATTTTTGCTAAAATTTAGAAATATTTCATGCAACCATTTTTCATTTGAAAATGTAATGAGCTAAATGTGAGATAATGTAAGATGTTTAAATAAATGAGCACATGTAAATATAAAAACCAAAAATTTGAATTCTTACAATGTTCTGTTTCTTTTTTTTTTGAAGGCAGGTGAACCTACATTAGACTACTGTCACTCAATGTCGTAAATAATGAAGGTATATCTGCCTCTCAAGATGCCATTCATCTGTCATTCTTTCTTTTCCACATAGCGCCTTGTAGAAGGGTTTATTGAGGGTTCTTCACTGTATTTATGCATGCAATCCTTGCCTAAATAACTCAGATTTTGCAATCCTTTCCTTCCACATACTCCATCACAACTATCATCAAGTGGTTTCTGCTTTCATGGGAAGGTCTACTCACTTGTCTTCTTGAATTTGGTAGTAGTGTCCTTTGTTTGTTTCGATGTTGTTAGAAGTTAATCTGATAGTGTACTAGTTACAAAGTTGTATGGATCTTCCCAATTGTGTATTTCTAGTAAGTTTTATTAATTTGTATGCAAATTTCCAGACAACAGGATTTTTAAGTAACACATTGGTGATTATAGCAGAATCAGGCAGTATTTACCTCTAAAGAAAGAGCGTTTTTAATACATGGTCATGGAATTAGCAGTGAAGTATGAAACAGCAAGTTTACATTTTAATCTTTTTTTCTTGACAGACTGTGTGTCAGTTGTTAAAGCCATAACAGCTTGCCATGGCTGGAACCCCTGGGGGTGCTTCCCTCACTGGAAGACCAGTAGGCATCCACCAATATCATGAGACTCTTAAATCAACCTCAGAGAATAAAATCAATATTTTGAGAAAGAGATGGTAACCTGGGGAGTAGTTTTTGGCACTTTGCCTTATGGAGCATGTGTTACTTTAAAAAAGGACACAATTCAGTGAGTGTCCTGTCACTAGCAAAAAGATAACAGAGGAAGTAAATGAGATCTTGCTAGCAAAATGTTTTAGAGTGACAAAATGTATAAAGGCCAGGTAATACATGTGAATAAGAATAAAACAGAGCCCTGGCTGGTGTAGCTCAGTGGATTGAGTGCGGGCCTGCGAACCAAAATATCATGGTTCGATTCCCAGTCAGGACACATGCCTAGGTTGCAGGCCAGTTCCCAGCAGGGGCCAGTTCCCAGCAGGGGACACACCAGAAGCAACCATACATTGATGTTTCTCCTCCTCTCTTCTTCCCTTCTCTTCTAAAGATAAATAAATAAAAATTTTAAAAAAGAATAGAATAGTCATCTTGGGGAGAAGATATTGAATCCATTCTTAAGGCTCATGAGTAGAAAGAGATTTTTTTTTGGAATATTTGGGACAGTCTGATAATCTTGCACAAACACATCAATTAGCTGACCTAAGAGTAAATGAACTCTTCTAGAAAAGAAGGAGCTTAAGAATGTAGTTTGATATTATCAGCATGCTCCCAAGTGGTCATTTCTGCATGCAGATCTTGTAAAACAATTTCAGAAGATTCATACTCATTAATTCAGATCACTGACAAGTAAAATTCTCAAAAATGGCATAACAAGAAAAACTGTTCTCTTTCAAAACTTCTCAAAAGTGAAGTTTTGAAATACTTTACTTAGCTATAAAAAGAATGAGGAGATCCTACATAGTGTCAAATAGAAACAGTGAGCAGTTTCTTCTTGCTCAACCACACTTTTTAATCGAGCATATAAAATATGTTTTGTATTTAATTGGTCCCTGAGTAAATAAGCACTTCTCTATTTTTGTGGCTGCTCTCATTATAAAACTAGAGCACCCTAGTGGTTCAATATATGCTTGTGTTTGAACAAGAGATTCAAAGTGAGCAACAAGAGTGCAGTGATTGCAAATATCAGAAATAAAACTTGAGTTCAGTTCTGTCATTCTATGTACAAATCATTCTGTAAGCCTTGCAAACACTTCATTGACTTTTTCTCTTTTCTTAGATAATGTATTGCAGTAATTTAAATGCATTATTACTTCCCTCTTTTGTTTAATACTGTACAGTACTGAGTTGGAGACATGAATTTCACCTGAACTTCATGTTAAATAATTGCAAACTGTTATTAATTAATTCTCAAAATCAATTTGTGTACCTGAGTCTTTATGTTACTGTGTACCTGGAGTTTTAAAAATTAACTTCCATATGAATATGTTTGTGTAATGATAAATAATAAATACACTAATTTCAAACATACATATCATATAACATTGCATAAGATATATAGTTATCCCCTAATATGGCCTCCCTCTGAGCTGGCTGCTTCCACCTGAGTCCTCAGTACAGCACTGTGGTCACAAGGAGAATTTTTCAAGTGGTTTTAAGTCACATGCCACTGGGAACAATATAGCACCTAAAGAAAAATTGATCTAAGAAAGCAAAGGGAGACTCAGAGGATGGATTTTTAGAAGGTAAGATGGCTCAAGATTTGGTTACCAAGACAGCTGGCTTTAGATAATTACTGGGAGAGTTAATCTGTCTGAGAGAGTGAGAGCAATGCACACAGGTGTACAGAGCAAGAAGAGCTCGGTAGATGTCATCATCTGGCGTCACTGTCAGGTCTGATTAGAAGAACTCCCCTTAAGTTACTCATAATATGAACCAATCATTTCAAGACAAAAATAAGACTGAGTTTTATCTATCATTGTGTAATCCTCAACCATTTTCATTCATCACAGGAAAAGAAATTTAACCATTTTGAATGCCTACTACAAGCCAGACCAAATGCAAAGTAATTTACATGTTATATATTTTAATCCTCAAAACAACCTTCTGGTGAAATTATATCATTTTTTCATATAAGAAAACTGAGGTTTATAGACATTAAGAAGCTTATAAGAGGCCACAATGTTAGTAAATGCAGATCCTGGCCTCCAAACCCATCCTTTCAGACCACAAAGGCAGTCTTATGCATACTCCAACACAATCCATTTTTTTAATAGATGCACATTCATCATGCAATACTTTCCTTAAGCTTGTGTGAAGCAAAATAAAAGCAAATCACTCACTTTTAAATGAAATCTAAATGGCTACTAAATGAAACCTTAGTTATATTTTGGTACATTTAGCTAAACTTTTAGGGCTTCTTGGACAATATGGGATTAAAATTAAATGATGACAGAAAGAGAAAATAATAGTAGTTTATGCAATTAATAAACTCCCAACAATTCCTCTATTCAGAATCAGAAATAATTATGAGTGTTATCAGTAGGAAGAAAGTCTGCTGCTCAATCTAATTAATGGTTCAACAAGAAAGTGGGATTTTAATTTATTTGTTTATGAGGAAAAAGGCAGTTATCTGACTTTGTAACTTAAAAAAGATACACTTCTTGTCTGTCTTTAGTTTTAACTAATCTTTTGTCTTGTAAGTTTTAAAATACTAACAAAGTTGAAAATGTGCATAAGCCAATGTACTGCATATTTTCTTAGACCCAGAGATACACAAGGGAAGACTTAATTTCCCTAAAATTGCATCATATTTCAGAATAAACATTTTTATACTTATAGAATTATTGTTTTATATAACATACAACATTATGATGAAGAGGAACATTTTTCCTTTGATGAGGAAAGCCTACATTTGTTAGAAAAATGACAACTTCTGGCCAAGATGGAGGCATAGGTAGGTACAACTTGCCTCCTCACACAAGCAAAAGAAGGATAACAACAAAATTAAAAATGAAAAATAACCAGAACTGGCAGAAAATTGAACTGTGTGGAACTTGGACAACAAAGAAGTTAAAGAAGAAACATTCATCCAGACTGGTAAGAGGGGTACAGATAGGCAGCCAGACAGAGAGGACTTGCTGCAAGGTGGTAGCTGGAGGAGAAGGGTGGGCGAGGTGGTGGCTGGTACACTGGGCAGTACCACATTTGCTTGAGGATAAACCAGGAGGAAAAACTGGGGAACAAGACAGACCACAAAACCCAGGGTTCCAGCACACTGAAATAAAGCCTCGAAACCTCTGACCGATAAAATCTGTGGGGGATCCAGTAGCAGGAGAAACTCCCAGCCTCACAGGAGAATTTTTTGGAGAGATCCCAAGGGTTCTAGAACATACACAAAACCACCCACCCAGAAATCTGTGCTAGAAGGGCCCAATTTGCTTGTGATTAGCAGGCAAAGTGACTGAAAAGCAGGCCCAGAGCATAGCAAATGGATTGTTCCCTCGCAGACCAGTCCTCCACATACAGCACCAAAATGCAGTGACATGGGCTGCCCCCCCCCCGTGAATACCTGAGACTCTGCTCCTTACTAATTAACAGGCATGCCAAGACTATAAAAAAAAAAATATATATATATATATATCCCAAATAAGAAAAATACCAAAGTTCCAGAAAAAATATAACTAAGCAATAAAAAAGTAGACATCCTATCAGATGCAGAGTTTAAAAAAAATGGTAATCAGGATGCTCACAGAAACGGTTGAGTATTGTCACAAAATAGAGGAAAAAAAGTGAAGGCTCTGAAGTATGAAATAAAGGAAAATGTGCAAGGAACCAACAGTGAAGGGAAGGAAAACAGGACTCAATTCAACAGTTTGGAACAAAAGAAAAAATAAACATTAAGCCAGAACAGAATGAAGAAAAAAGAAGTAAAAAAAAATTAGGAGAGGCTTAGGAACCTCTTGGAAAACTTAAAATGTTCCAATATCTGAATTATAGGGGTGCCAGAAGGAGAAGAAGAAGAGCAAAAAATTGAAAACTTATTTGAAAACATAATGAAGAATGTCTCTAATCTGGCCAAAGCACATCATAATTATATTACCCAAGATTAATGATAAGCAGAGAATCTTAAAAGCAGAAAGAGAAAAGGAAGTGATTACCTACAAAGGAGCTTCCATTAGACTGCTAGCTGATTTCTCAAAAGAGAACTTACAGTCAAGAAGGGGCTGGAAAGAAGTATTCCAAGTCATGAAAGGCAAGGACCTATACCTAAGAATACTTTATTCAGCAAAGCTATCATTTATCATAGAAAAGTAGATAAAGCGCTTCCCAGATAAGGTCAAGTTAAAGGAGCTCATCATCACCCAGCCCTTATTATATGAAATGTTAAAGGGGCTTTTTTTAAAACAAATTATATATATATATATATATATATATATATATATATATATATATATAAATGCAAACAGTAAAATGACAACAAACTCACAACTATCAACAACTGAACATAAAATAAAATAAAATAAAATAAAATAAAATAAAATAAAATAAAATAAAATAAAATAAATAAAAATGAACTAAGCAAACAAGTAGAACAGAAACAGATTCACAGAAATAGAAATTACATGGAGGATTATCAGCAGGGAGGGGTGGGGGGATAATGGGAAAAAGGTACAGGGCATAAAAGGTATAATTGGTAGACACAAAATAGATAGGGGGAGGTTAAGAATAATATGGGGAATGGAGAAGCCAAAGAACTTATACATACAACCCATGGACATAAACTAGGGTGGGAGAATGATGGTGGAAGGAGGAACAGGGCAGAGGGGAGTAAATGGGAGAAAAAATGGGACAAATGTAATAGCATAATCAATAAAATATATTTATTAAAAAATATTTCTTTCACTTTTACATATTAATATATATATTACATAATATATACATACTAATTAAAACTAACCAAGTTTATTTTTATATTTTGTTTTTTCTATACTTAAAGATATACTGTTCTCCAACAGATTTCTTCATTGCTATACAAAATTACATTGTATGTTACTAAAGTAATTATAATTTTTTTACCCAATTAAATAAGCAGTGTATTTTTTGCAAAGTCTTCACTCTTTGCCACTTTTTAGGTAATATTTGGTCTTTCTCTCTTTTTTTTTACTTCTCTATAAAGTTCAATTTTATTTTTTTACAGCTTGAGCAATTTTTAAAAAATTTTATTGATTATGCCATTACAGTTGTTCTATTCCCTACCTTCATTCCTCCCCACCCTGCACCCCCTGCCCCCCTTTAGTTTATGACCATGTGTCTCAAGTTCTTTAGATTCTATATTTCCCATACTAGTCTTGCCCCCCCTATTTTCTACCTCATCATATAAGTTTCAAAGTAGGTAGCAAGATCAAATTATTTTATGGCAATTGGTAATGTAAATCCATAGTAGTAAAGAGAAATAATGTCACTGGCAGCTGTGATGGAAGTGAATGAAATAGCTTTACCCTCCACTCACATACACTCTCACCACTGTTGAGCCATGAAAGAAAGTAGAATACCTCAGGCTTCCAGGCAGTGGCATGAGTTAGTTCAACTATGAAGATAAATCATAATTTTTACCTCACCATCTCATTGATTAGTGGACCTGTGTTATCTTGAAAATTGTTTTTATAGGTATAACTTCAAATCTCTCATTACCTCTGATAAATTTTATGACTCCACATTATAAGATGCTGTGAGTATTTGCAGGACCTGTTTTTAGAAGTATGTTCTTTAAATCTCAGGACTTTGGAAATTTACCATGTACTTAGTGAATGCCTAACACTGTCCATTAATAGCAAGACTCCGAACATTTTCAGTTTCAAAGTTTCTATCTTTTTAAAATAATACTTCTCATATATGAATATATGAATGTAACAGAAATTAAATAAAAGAGTGAAAGAGAACTTTTAACATAGACATTAACATGTAATGAATGTGAGAATGAAAAATAATATTATTTTAAAATTATCTTGGTGTAACAGAAAACTCAACTATTTATTTTCTAGCATAACACATATATTGATAAAATATTCAAACATAGGATATAAGACCATTGTGCTCCATTTTATCAAATAAAAATATATTATCTATTTACATTAATATACTCCAAATTAACACTTTATAATTTTCACAAAACAATTATTTTTCTTGTTAAACTATTTAACTTTATTAAAATAAATAGTTCTATTACACAGGGTCAAAGGAACTCTACCTAATATGTAGAAACAAACACAGGGAGACTGCCAAAATGAGAAGATAAAGAAATATGGCCCAAATTAAAAAAATCAATGAGAATAAGAAGAAGAAGATAAAAAGTAAAGGCGAAGGAGCCTCTAGGACCACTTTAAACTTACCAGTGTTTGAATCATGGCCATACTGGAAGCAGAAGAGAAAGAGCAACAGATTGAAAACTTATTTAAAAACTAATGAAAGCAACTTCTTTAATTTGGGAAAGGAAATAGAAATACAAGTCCAGGAAGCAAAGAGAATCCCAAACAAGGTAGGTACAAACAGAGCTACACCAACACGCATCATAATTGAATGCCAAAAATTAAAGATAGAGGATCTTAAAAGCAGCATGAGAAAAGTAGATAGTTAACTACAAAGGAGTTCCCATAAGACTATCATCTGATTTCTCAAAAGAAACTTTGCAGTCTAGAAAGAACTGGCAAGGAGTATTCAAAGTGATGAAAAGCTAAGGCCTGCAACCTAGATTACTGTATCCAGCAAAGTTATCATTTAGAATGGAAGGGCAGATTGAGTGCTTTAGAGACAATGTAAAGTTAAAGGAGTTCATAATTATTATTATACGAAATGTTAAATAAGAAGAAGATCACAACTTTGAACATTAAAATGTAAACAAATTCACAACAATCAACAATTCAATCTAAAAAAACAAACTAAGCAAACAAGCAGAAAAGAAACAGAATCATAGGTGTAGAGACCATTTGGAGGGTTATTAGTCGGGAGGGGGAAAGGAAAGAATGAGGGAAAAGGTTCAGGAATTAAGATTTTATTTATTTATCTTTAGAGGGGAAGGAGAGAGGGAGAGAAACATCAATGTATGGTTGCCTCTAGTGCTTCCCCTGCTGGGAAATAGCCTGCAGGGAACTGGCCTGCAACCCAGGCATGTGCCCTGACTGGGAATCGAACCGCAATCCTCTGGTTTGCAGGCCGGTGCTCAATCCACTGAGCTACGCCAGCCAGGGCTAGGTTCAGGAATTAAGAATACAAGTTACTAGGTACAGAATAGACTGTGGGATGTTAAGAACAGTATAAGAAATTGAGATGTTACCCAAGATTAAAAATAAGAAAAGAATCTTAGAAACAGCAAGAGAAAAGGAGAAAGTTACCCACAAAAAAGTTCCCATCAGACTGTCAGCTGATTTCTCAAAAGAGACCTTACAGGCAAGTAGGTTCTGGAAAGAATTCCAAGTCATGAAAGGCAAGGACCTACATCCAAGATTACTCTATCCAACAAAGTTTTCATTTAGAATGGAAGGGCAGATAAAATGCTTCCCAGATAAGGTCAAGTTAAGGGAGTTCATCATCACCAAATGCTTATTATATGAAATGTTAAAGGGGGTTATCTAAGAAGAAGAATATAAAAATATGAACAGTAAAATGACAGCAAAGTCAGTTATTAACAACCACACCTAAAATGAAAACAAAAGCAAACTAAGCAAACAACTAGAACAGGAACAGAACCACAGAAACAAGAGATTGCATGGAGGGTTATCAACAGGGGAGTGGAGGGGGACTGAGGGGAAAAGGTATAGAGAATAAGTAGCAGAGATGGTAGGTAGAAAATAGACAGGGGGAGGTTAAGAATAGTATAGGAAATGTAGAAGCCGAAGAACTTATATGTATGACCCATGGACATGAACTAAAGGTGTGGGGAGGAATGTGGGTGAGAGGGGGTGTTCAGGGCAGAGAGGAATAAAGTGGGGAAATGGGACAACTGTAATATCATAATCAATAAAATATATTTTAAAACAGAAATGGAGACATTAAAGAAATTATATGCATGCCCCATGGACATGAATTAAGGTGAGAATTTCCAGAGAGAATGGTGGGTATCAGGTAAAGGGCAGGCAGAGCGAGAAAAATTGGGAAAACTGTAGTAGCATAATTAATGAAAGATATTTTAAAAATAAAATAGTTCTATGTTATACAAGATGACAATATCTTTTACTTTGAATGTACATAATACTTCACTTTCTAATGACTATTATCTAGAACATATGCCTGTTCTGATTACATATGCATAAATGATTTTTTTTTGCTCTTTGTAAACTGGTCACCCATTTCACTTCATCTTTTAAGAAATCTTGACTTCAACCAGTCTTAGGGTAATAGAGTAACCCTGAAGTCTGACAGGAAGGAGTCTAGTAACTATAGCCCAGCTTTTATAAACTCAACGTCAAATTATTCCTGGTGCTTTTGGAGCCTGTACACCACCAAGTGTCCTCATTAGCAAACATGTGTCTTGTTCTAAAAACATCTACCCCTTGTACTAGAATTTGCTAAGTGGGTTTTTGCTAGTTCATAATGTCTGTGTCCCTGTCTTGGTTTCATACTCAGTCTTCCAGTCCTACAGTTTAGCGTTCTATTTGGTTCTCAGAAAAACTTCTTCCAATGAACTAAAATCAATCACTGTGTATTAGCCTTGGGCCTGAGGGCTTACTCCCGACATCTGTGTCAACATTATTTGCTACTTGGAAACTAAATAGATTTATCACTTTGTACACAGGATTATTGTTGTCTGTTCTTGAGAACACACTGTTACTGATGTTAGGTCCCAACAAATCTTACTCTAAACTTTCTTTAGTTTTTAAAACATTTTGGGAGTTATGAAGACTCCTATATCTTCTCTACCTTCTCTACCTGGCTCTCTTCTCTACCTTCCTCCAGCTCCCCAAACCATGCGAAATTTTCCTTGCCCCAATAGTAGTCCATCTCCAGTCTCACTCCTCATCACCCTATCTTGCTCTTTTAGGTTTACACACTTGATTATTATTTTTTCTTATTTGCTTTATATGGTTGCATGATCAGAGAGGTTAAACAATCTGCTTCCCATTTTACACACTGCCTAAACTTAGACATTTATTTCATCTACCAAATGCCACATGTGTTGCAGACTCTGTCCAGCAGAGTGCGCCTGTTGTGGTTTATGATGAGAATCATTCACAGGCGACAACAACCCTGTGTTGAAAAAGGGAACAGGCACGACTACTCTCTCAAGGGGAGAGTGCCTATGGTGCCTCGGCCACTCCCTCAAGAGAGGAGCGCCCCGACCCTTGCCTAGACAGGCTTTTATTGTTTTCCTGGGGTCTTACATCATAGAAAGATTTATTATCTATCACACAGAATATTATTGTCTACATTCTAGGAACAATCAAGGAAATAAAAATAACATGCAAAGGGGAATGCTGATGAGCTCATTAGCTCTGTCCTTGGGAGAGCTCATACAAGCTTTGGAAGTTACCTTAAAGATAGACAATACACATTTGTTGTTTTAGACCAGGGTGAAGGAGTTTTAGCAAGAGCAAGCCATAACAATCTGTACACATTTTCTGGGCCTGGTTCCCATGGGAAAACTCGGTTTGAAGGTCTGCCTCCTGCCTACCACTTTGCATCTGTAAGTTTTCCATACAGAGCCAGTCACATTTGCCAGGCCAAGACAAACTGTTCCCCTACACACATGAATGCCTGCCTAGTATGTACAGCATCCTACATGAAACACAGAAGTGAATAAGTGTCAGAAAAAAGATGTCTATACGATGTTTGAGAAAAAAAAGGACAATTTCTTCCAACTGGGTTTGAGAGTGAAAACTACACTATATGTTCAGTATGAACACAGGCCATCTGTATTCTATTTACATTATATTGCAAGTTCCACACCCTACAGTGAATTGGGCAATATTCTAGCTGAACAATGAAAGAACAATAGCTTCATGGGAAAGGTGGATTTTTTTTCTGGCTGTGAAGGCCAGATTGAGTCTTTATTCATATAGGTTTATTCAGTGAATGAAATCATGCAAATGGACACCAGATATATTCAGGACACTGAGAGAGGATTTATGTGGCTTACTCCATCCTGTGTCCTAAAGAGTTTCACAGACAGAGCAAACTAAAAGGTTTCTAACAAAATGTGGTTAAGCATTAAGCCTAGAGATATCTAATGAGGAGTTTCCAGAGAGGGGAGTTTTAAAGCAGAGGTTGATAAGATTGTCTGCCTGTATAGGAATAAAACTTGATAAATATGTACAGTTAAAAGGTGATATGAGAAATAAGGTCCTTAAAAAAGTATAATTATAAACTCCTTGATCTGGTGTCTGAAAGTCACCTCCCTGCATGAAGACATTAAAGTCTGGAGAGAAGAACAATCTTGGTGGTTGTGATGACCAATTTAAACTCCAAATGAAGAAGAAATGGCAAGTTCTTTTGAAAATTAGGAAGAGAATAAGAATATTGCACTAACGCAAGAGTGAATGATAAATAGAAAAATTAATGACATAGCAGTTTTAATCCTCAGCAGAGGTTATGTTTTAATTTATTCGTTTTATTTTTCAGAGTGAAAGAAACAGAGAGAGAGAGAGAAACACTGATGTGAGAGAGAAACATCTATCACTTGCCTCCCTTACAAGTCCTAAATGGGGATCAAACCCACAATGTAGATACATGCCTAGACTGGGAATTGAACCTGTAACCTTTTTTACAAAAGACTTTATTATATTTTTTGAGAGCTGGGAAGGGAAGGAGAATTATAGGGAGAGAAACATCAATGTGTGGTGGCCTTTGGTGTGCCCCCTACCAGGGAACTGGTCTGCCCTGACAGGGAGTTGAACCAGCAACTCTCAGCTCCACAGTTTGGAGCTCAATCCACTGAGCCACATCAGTCAGGGTGAACCTGTAACCTTGTGGTGTATGGAATGATGCTCCAGCCAAATGAGCCACCCAGTTGTGGAGTAAGTATATTTTTAAGTATAATTTATTGATTATCCTATTACCGTTGCCCAATTTTCTCCCATTGTTCCTCTCTGCCCTATACCCCTGTTCTCTCAGAAACCCCCCTTTGCTCTTGTCCATGGGTCATACATATAAGTTCTGTTTCTCCACTTCCTGTACTATTCTCACCCCCTCATTTTGTATCTACCATTTATGCTTCTTATTCCCTATAATTTTCCCCCATTCTCTTCCTTATTTGGGCCATATTTCTTTGTCTTCTGAATTTGTCCGTGCTCCTGTTACCTTTAAGGGTTGGAGTCTTAGGTGTTTACCAGGGTGGGCAACCCACTTTATTGCATTGTGGTGCAGGATGTGGGGGAGGGGTCTGAGAAAGAACAACGCTGCTTTCTCAGCTCTCACCCCGCTTTCTGTCACTTCCTCCACTTTGTGCATGCAACTGGTGCCCTTCCACCTGCTGTCTTGGTGCTGCTTCCCCAAACGGATGCCCTTGTGTATCTTCTAAGGCTCATGAGCCCCTCAGACGGACTCTCCTGAGAGACAGTTTCTTTTGCCGTGGCAACCCCCACAGGTTTTTGTGTTTTTTTAATATATTTTATTGATTATGCCATTACAGTTGTTCTATTCCCCCCTTCATTCGCCTCCACCCTGCACATCCCTCCCTCCATTCCCCCCTTTAGTTTATGACCACGTGTCTCAAGTTCTTTAGATTCTATATCTCCCCTACTATTCTTGCCCTCCCCCTATCTATTTTCTACCTGCCATCTATGCTACTTATTTTCTGTACCTTCTCCCCCCTTCTCCTCCTCCCACTCTCCTGTTGCTAACCCTCCATGTGATCTTCATTTCTATGGTTCTGCTGCTGATCTAGCTGTCCTCTAAATTTGTTTTTGTTTTAGGTATGGTTCTTAATAACTGTGAGTTTGCTGTCCTTTCACTGTTCATCTTTTTTATCTTCTTTTTCTTAGGTAAGTCCCTTTAACATTTCATATAACAAGGGCTTGGTGATGATGAACTCCTTGAATTTGACCTTATCTGAGAAGCATTTAATCTGCCCTTCCATTCTAAATGAAAGCTTTGCTGGATAGAGCAATCTTGGATGTAGGTGTTTGGATTTCATGACTTGGAATACTTCTTTCCAGCTCCTTCTTGCCGGTAAGGTCTCTTTTGAGAAATCATCTGACAGTCTGGTGGGAACTCCTTTGTAGGTGACTGTCCCCTTATCTCTTGCTGCTTCTAGAATTCTCTCCTTCATTTTAATCTTGGCTAATATAATTATGATGTGCCTTGGTGTGTTCCTTCTTGGGTCCAACTTCTTTGGGACTCTCTGAGCTTCCTGGATTTCCTGGAAGTCTATTTCCTTTGCCAGATTGGAGAAATTCTCCCTTATTATTTGTTCAAATAAGTTTTCCACTGGTGGCTTTTCCTCTTCCCCTTCTGGCACCCATATAATTCTGATGTTGGAGTGTTTAAAGATGTCCTGGAGGTTCCTAAGCCTCTCCTCATTTTTTTGAATTCTTGTTTCTACTTCTTTTCTGTTTGGTCATTTTTTTCTCCGTCTGGTCCAATCCTTTCATTTGAGTCCCAGTTTCCTTTCCATTACTATTGGTTTCCTGTGCATTTCCATTCATTTCGATTAGTTTAGCCTTCATATGTTCCTCTAACTTGTGAGTAAAATCAACCAGTTCTGTGAGCATCCTGATCACCAGTGTTTTGAACTGTGCATCTGAAAGTTTGGCTATTTCTTCATCACTTAGATTTATCGGCTCTGGGGCTCTAAGTTCTTCTTGAGCCATGTTTTGATCTGTTCGTGCCCACAGGTTTTTATAGCTAGAGATTATAAGGCTTTATTTCTCAGTGTTGGCACTCTGGGTTGTGCTATCTTCCTGGGGCTGGAATTGCTCACTACCCTGTTGTCTCTCCTGATTTTTATCCATATGGGAATATAGGACCATCTGTTTCTCCAGCTGTCTTGCCACACATCCTCTCCACCCAGGCTGCCACCCCTTCTACCCTTTTGGATGGATGTTTCTTCTTTAACTTCTTGGTTGTTGGACTTCCATACAGTTTGATTTTCTGACAGTTCTGTTTCTTTTTTTTTTTGTTTTTGATTAGTTGTTATCCTTCTTATGATTGTGCAAGGAGGTGAATAGCATCTATCTATACCTCCATCTTAACCAAATGTTAAGAAGTTGTGTCCAGCACACAACTTTTTGAAGAAGTTTGATGGTAGAGGAATGCAAATAGTTCCAACTTTAAATATATATTCTGTTTTATATCAGTATGTCAATAATTCATAGTGCTCTTTAATTGTGGTCTCAAAATACATTGAAACATTGATGTTTTGATTATAAAATGATGCATTTAATTACCACATCTGCATAGTGCTTTCTATCTTGATCTTCAATATTTGAATTAGTCAAATGATTATAAGTAAATAAATGAGTAGGCCTTAGGAGTTATTGATGATTGAAGAAAGAAAAAGTAGCAGAAATTTTAGTTACTAGAAAAAAGACATTGAGACCATAATTAAAATAGTATGTTAAATAAAATTATGTAGTTAGAGATCTTTGCAAAGTAAAATTTTAAAAATGTTTTATAAGATAAAATAACCCCAAGAGATATAACTTAAAGGTGTTCTTAAAATGTTTTTAAAAGAATAGTATTTTATTAAATGTATGAGGATTATTCAAGTTAGATCTTATATACTCTAAACAAACAGTACAACTTGCTTCCCCCAAAAAGCAAATGAAAATAAAGAATCAAACAAATATGTTGAATTTCCCAATCTGTGCAATGAGTGAAATTTCTTATGGTTGTCAGACTCTTCAGAATATGTACTTTGTATTCATTACATAGCTGACATAAAGGTAGGAGATTTCACAGGCATAATCTTATTAAAGCTCCATAATAATCCAGTGACACAATATTATTTGTATTTTCCATGTGAGGAAACCCTGTTCCAGTAATTTGAGCTAGATAATAACCAGCAAGTGGCCAAAAGAGCTCTATACGAGCATATTGTTGTGTAATTGACATTTGTTTTCATCTCTAATATGCTGATATGTATTTGTGCTTGTACGTATTTAATCATCATTCATTAAATCATACCTTCTTCTATAAACCTTATTAAGCATCTATTTTGTATCATTTGGCACTGTCACTTTAAGCTCATATAAGACGTATTTGAAAATCCTGTAAGCAGATCCATCTACACCTCCTGATTTTGCAATTTTACATGGTTGCTTTTTCTTGGTTAGAAATTACTAATCTAGAAAATAAAGTATAGTACCCAAGGATGGTACCATTCTGTTCAATTCAATTTGACATATAACTCCGTGTCAAACAGATTTTTAAATTCAGCGCTTACAGAGGTGAGAAAACTTAACATTGTCTTTATTCTCTTTTAATTACAGTCTGGTGGAGGAGCATGGATGATAAATAAGTAACTATAAGCATGACAAATATTTTGAAGAAAAAATTGAAATCATCAAGGGAGAATCTGATCAGCCTTCAGTGCTTTCGTACAGGAAAACTGACAGCAGGTCAATGAGAAGAATAATTTTATGGAAGTAGCTATGGTTTCATTTTCATGAGCAATATTTCTTGATTACATGTTAAACAAACAAACAAAAACCCAATGTTTTATTTTAGTCCTCACAACTACTAACATTTATTTTCTGAGTAATTCTACTTGTAACAGAACACTGAGAACACAGAAAAAACACAAAATATTTTAAATATCCCTGGTATGTACTTTTACACTTATTTGATTCTTCTCAATTACTCTTAATCATTATAGATAAAAATAAATTTATTGTATTTCCTGCTAATGGACTCATGCATTTATTTCTCATGTTAACTCCTAGTATTTAGTAGTGACAACTTAGAGAAATGCTAAACAGAGATTCTAAAGTTGCTTTTATGTTCAACAAGAATGAGCTCTGCAATCAGTTAGTGATGTATGTGGGTTTCTGAAAGAGAGAAAAGTAAGTCCTTAGCTTCCTGATGCCTTGAGCAAGTCAAATTCTGTTCAGAAAATGGCAAAAATGAAAGAACTTACCACAAAGGTTTTCATGAGATAATGTAGAGTGGTCTTAAGAAAATACCCAATGCATTGTAGTGCTCAATTATTGTTAACAATTTTAATTATTATCCCTTGAGTTACAATCAATACAGTAAAATGTACTAGAAAGTTACAATGCATATCAACCTGTTTGTATTTTTTCAAATTATGTATTGTCTTTTAGGAAAATTATTTAATACACTGTAAATTGAGGATTCTCAGACATTTTAGGCAGTTGAAAATAAAGTCTAAACAAATGTCTAAGTAATTATTTCTAAAAAAAGAATATCCCATTTTAGGTAAAGAAATGATCTATATGAGCTTACATGACATGTGGTAACTCACATTGCAGCCTATTTTAAATTATAACACTAAAATATTTGTAAAAAATTATAAAAGGTATAATTTTAAGTATCAAATAAACATAATAAAAGCAAACAAATAAAATACAGAGTGATATAAAATTTAGTGACATATCTGGGAAAAATTGAAATTAACTTTCAGACCTATGGAGAAGTATGAGTATCACAGCCATGCTAGAATTGATATTTAGACCTGGATATACAGAGATAACAAAAAAATTGGTAATCACCTTTATAAAATTTAGAATTCATAGGTGAGAGAAACATTAACTGCAAAACCACTATAGTAAAGAATAAAAATTACAACCCAGAAAGATACAATTATATGATGCAATTTATATTAAAATATGCAACATATGTATATATTACACAAATCTATGCAAATTGAATGAAAATAAACTGTTACAAAATGACTTTATGTATAGTTTCTGTAACTAGAAAATTCACACACAAAATAGGGCAAAAACAATACATAGAGTAGAAGTTCTATTTTCTTTCTATGTACACATAGGCGTATAAAACTTAAAGAAGAAAAATTTATATTATTTGTAAGTAGTAGGATTATGTTGAATTCTAGGTTCTTTTCTTAACATTTCCAAACATCATTTCAATGTATTAAACATTAAAGTAACAGTTATATTAGTGGGGTGACAGCCACTGGGGAGAAGGTTAGGGGGTCAAGGGATCAAGCAAAAAGAAATAAGGACTCATGGACATGGACAACAGTTATGGTGATTGTGGCAGGTAGACAAGTATAAGGGGATTAGATGGTAGTGAAAAAATATAATAAAATAAAATTAAAATAAAATAGTGGTTATATTAGCAAATTTGGGGGAAGCTGTTTTTCATGCAACAGTGTTGTAAGATAATAATTTAATTTATTAATACAAAAGACTTGTTTGTGCCCTGGCTGGTGTAGCTCAGTGGATTGAGCATGGGCCTGGAAGCAAAGGGTTGCTGGTTTGATTCCCAGTGAGGGCACATGCCTGGGTTGCAGGCCAGGTCCCCAGTAGGGGACACATGAGAGGCAACCACACACTGATGTTTCTCTCTCACTCTTTCTCCTTCCCTTCCCCTCTCTCTAAAAAATAAATAAGTAAAATATTTTTAAAAAGACTTGTTTTTTTTATTATGCAATATGGTTGATGATTTCTTTTTACACTTTAGTGTTAATGTCTTTTTATTTCTCAATAAAGCTATTGTTAATATAATAAAATAATATATCTAAGATGGATTATACATTTAAGATAGCCAATAATAAGTGTGGTAAATTTCTCTTCTATCTACATTTATTTATTTATTTATTTCATAAAAAATACTTTTATTTTGGAGTGAATCTTAGATTCACAGAAAAGTTGAAAAGTGGTACAGAACTCCCAGTCTTCCTCACTGTTAATATTAAGATATCAAGTCCCTTCATTTGCTTATTCAATTGCTAAAACCCTTGATTTTTAAAGAAATATCTCCTTACAGATATATTAAATTCTTACATACACTTTTTTCAGTATGAAGACTAATCTTATGAGAATCTTTAAAAAATGTTTTTAAAAAATAGAATGATAAAATTTATATATATTCAATAAATAGTAAATAATGAATAATTTCATATTGTGGAATGTTATATTTTTTTAAAGAACAAGAAAAACTGTATTTCTTCTTTTAAATTACTGGCAATGAAACACCTTTGTCAGTAATCTTTGCCAAATCCCACATTCTTTTATATTTGCTATTGTGTATTTAATGACTATCAGTAACACTTCTCAACAAATACTGGATAGGAGGCTCGAACTGCCCTTGTTTTACTTGTGTGTATAGCTAATAACTAAATATATATTGACATAAGTTGAAAAATATTTGTTATATTTCTAGAGTATAAATACTATTCTGTGTGATATTTTTCCCCAGAAAAAAAGGTTATAGGTTTTTTCTTTCCTTTTCCCCCCCTGAAAATGCTGGATGAAGCTAATAGTAAGTTCTCATAAGCATCTGTAAGGAGATCTTAATGTTATATTGATTCATTTGTTAGCAATGACATTAAAGTGTGTACATTGAAAGTTAATGGTTTAAAACTAGCCAATAAACTATCTGCTTTTGTCTTAGGGAAAATCTAGGGGGAAAGTCATAAAGTTCCATCTGTGCATATGCTTGTTTGCTTGTTAAAGAACTGAATTGCATAAAGTTGTTCTTATTTCACTGGTTTCATTGGGATTTTTGAGCTGTGTAATCACTGTACCATGCAGAAAGCAATCCTGATGACAACAGATGGAGAATTTTACCTGGTTATTTGTTTCTGACTATATATTTACAGGTAATAATAGTAATATGGTCATATAATTATCTCTTCAGTTCTCTATTGAGAGACACATAGAATTACGTATGCTAAATGTTACTTTAGCTCCTTGTTGAATACCCACCTGTCATGTGCCCCAATAATATTCCAATATAATTTTTACTAAGTGCTATGTATATTTTAAATGTATTGATTCTATGTGATATCAAATTTATTGGAACAAAAAAATTATTTACCTACTTATTTCTATTTTTCACCAGGCCAAAGACAGCTGTAACATATTTTATTTTTACCATTTTGTCATATTTTCAAAAATACAGGATAGCACTTTAAAAACTTTTAAATGCCATTAATAATGTTGCTTTATACATTTTCTTCCTTCTCAGTTCAAATGATTCTTTTATATATGTGATCATTTTTCAATCAAAAGTCAGAGTTGGGCCTTTATAGGTTCTCTTGTCCTGTCTGCTCTGCTCATTTGAATTTATCTAATATTGTGCCTTGTTCTGTCAGGCAATTGGTGGATGGTCAATTACTAGCAGGTAACTTAAAAGAAGTTGAGTTTTTTTCAATTCTTATGTGGTCTAGTTAGTTGAAATTGTGTTTAATAAAATTAATCTTTGTTTTAAAAAAGTCATTTATATTTCACCCAAATTAAAGAAAAACTATTTATGAAGCTTGGAGAATGTAACTAAATTGAAAGCAAACAATTAAATATTTGACTAAGCCTAAATTGTTTAGCTATAAAACCTGTGCTGCTTTAGCATGATGTAAGTGAGTTCATGGAAGATTGGGTTAAGCTGCCTTAAATCTGGTCCTACTTTATTTTACCTGACTTACATAATAAGAAGTAAATGCTTTCTGCTTTGTGATTTTAACTTCATGAGGATTGGAAAATACCACTGAACTTGCAAGGGAAAGAATCACTGAGCATAGCAGGTCCAGACCTCTAGACAGAGGCTGAGGCCACTCTAATCTGCCTGGAGACCAAACAGAAGGCATAATATTGCCCTCCCTCTGCTCCAACAGGCCCTCACTGCAGGCTGCAAGAGCACCTCATGCATGCACTTGTATTTGCAGGCTTTGCCCTTATGTGGTCTCTTGCCAGGAATAATAACAAACAGCAGCTCATTACACAAGGTGCCATCTCATTACATGAAGAGTTACTCTGGCATATTAAAAACAAAACACTGAAAGCCTAAAAGAAAACATGACTGAAATTAAATGCAAACAACTGTGCCTTTTATTTTAGAAATATTGATCCTCTACAAAAGAGTGGCATGCTTAATGAATATCCTTAATGATTTTACAGTAGGGAAAATCATCTATGAAAGTAACATAGTTAAAAAAGAGTGATATGATCTAGCACCCAATGAAATCCAATATTCTTGTAAGCAACACCGTTGCTCCCTGTGCTATAACTCTCTGGGAGCAAGAAAGCTACAAAATCAGGAAGGGAAATAGAACTAATTTATTTTAGATATAGTTTCAAAGTTGACTAAAATGGTTATAGGGGTTCCATGAAAATATTTTCCAGACTAATCTAATCCTGTTCATAGTAATTACTTTCTTCCTTTCAGGCAAAACACAGTTGACAGAAAACAGAAAATAGTTGTTAGGGAATTTAATAAGGATGAGGTAACACATTCAAAGAAAATTTTCATTACTTTTAAATCATAACCTCTTGAGAGTCTATTTTCAGGACCCTTTCCAAATACTTAAGGTATGATTTGGTTATTAAAAATTAATCAGTAGAAATATAAATTAGTCTTAATTGGGGCTATTTGAATAGTCTGTAGAGGCTCAAAGCATTTGGAAGTGGACAGAAAAAAATGTTATGCCTATATAGAAACATTTGATACGCATGTAAAGAAAAAAACATTGAATTTGAATAAAACAACCCAAGAAAGATTTTGAGCATTACAAATAAAAATAAAGGGATCTTTGTTATGTAACAAAATGATTTTAGGGCATTTCTAGATGCAACAGTTTATAAACTAGAAGTGATATATACTTCCCAGAGGTGTAACTGGCCAAATAATTTTATGAACAGAGAAAAAATCTGAAAACATAAAAATGCCTTAGAAACAGCTGAATTATGTTGAAAAATGAAAAGGGCTGTCTGATGTATTTCTCTCGAAGACCCAATCTCTGTTTTGGCATTGTCCAGATTCTGGAAGAACACCGACAAACCACTTGGCCTGGGCAAAGAACGTTCAGCTAGCGTCTGTGAATCCTAGGGGAGATTCTAACCATCAACCTTCAGTTTTCCATGATGATCAATAATTGAAGCTGAAAAAAAATTTAGTATAAGTGCAGTTCAGCCATTTCAACTTACATACATGGGAAAGAAAACTACCAGAAAAAAAATGAAACAAACATTTTAGTAGTGGGGTTTATTTAATAATTAAGGTAATTTTAGTAGATTGATATTCTGTCCCATTCTATTGAGACAAAATAGGCACAAAGTATTTGAAGGATTTGCTATAGGTCCCTCAGACAGAAGGCTGTGTATTTCATTTTGAAATGTTACAATGGAGCATCTCATTCCCAATACTACAGAGTACGAGAAAATGTAGTAGGGTCAAGGTTAAAATTCTCCTGCTTCAATTTCAGTTCTTTTCAGAGCCCACAAAAGGATGTTAACTTCAGTAGATAAAGAAAGACAATATGTATATACATATAGATAATATATTTATATAGTAAAAATAAACATAATATATTTTCTTTTTTTAATTATTTTCTACACCCACACTGTCTCATACTCTTACCTTAATGTAGAGGTAGAAAAACAATTTGTAGACTTTACTGTAAGATATGTTATGATGGGATGTTGATTTTTTATTTTTCACCCCAAAAAAGCAACTGAGAGAATTTTCACTGAAAATCCATTGTCATGGCTAATGGAGCCATAGGAGCCACAGAGTTTGTGAAAATAGACAGTAAATTGGAGGAGATAATGATGTGGCTTGTAAGAGAACTGAGTTTCTATTCAAGTTTCTTCTTTAATTTGCCCTGTGACTTTAAATACCAATGGAGGACTGACCTGATGCAACACCTAAGGATTTCCATTTCTGTGTTTATGCCCTTGGTTCATCCTTTCCCTTTGAGTGTGGGGAGTCTGTGACTTGTTTCTGACTAATAGTGTTTGCTACAGGTGATGGGATGTTACAATACATAACACTCAGTCTTAGCAGACTGGAGGGAGACTCTTTTTGTGGCTTAATACAATGAGTGGCCACATTGGAGAATTGCGTAGGTCAGAACTGCAGACAGCCTCTAGAAACAGCAAAAAGCAGTGCCCTAGGAATATCGTTATAAGAAAAATGGATTCTACCAACAACTTGATGTGCTTGCAGTAGTCTTGCCCAGCATAGCTTCTACGTGATAGGAAAGCCTGGCTAAGACTTAATTCTGCCTCTTATGAGCCCCTGAGCCAAAGACGCAGCTCTGCTGTGCCTGCACCCTTGGCCGTCGGAGAATGTGACATAACAGATGTGTGGTTTTAAACTCCTATTCGTGGTAATGTGTTATGAAGCAATAGAAAGTTATCACAGCAGTTTACCTTAACTCCTTTTGGCTGGAATTAAAAAATTAAATATATATTTTGGATACATCATTTTCTAAATATTTTTATACAAAATTTCTCATGATTGTAAGAGTCTGAGATTTGAAGATTATAATCTGAAAAGGGGAAGTCAATCTAAGCCAGAAGATTGTGAGTTGAAATATAAACACCTGAATGCATATAGCATGTAAGGACCATGAAGAAGGACTGTAATTTAATCTGTGTCACCTCCTTTATGGGTCTCCTGGCTCAGTGACATCTTTAAAGCTCTCTGAACAGTTTCACTTTAAGCCAATAGGCAGATTTCCTAAGTCAGTTTTCATTATCACTGCATTTTAGAAACGCGTCCCATAGACTCCAGGAAGATGTCTGATTGCTGTGGCAGACGACCCTCTTAAAACAAGAGTTGAATGCGTTAACCTGTGATTCCTCTGTCTACATTAAATGTATCTTTCAAGTTCTAAGATAAATAGTGGTGCTTACAGATGTGTCCACAGTTTTCTTTAACACTGTAACCAAACATAACAATAATTGTACATGCCAAAGCTATTGATAGGACTCTGTATTATTTTTTCAATGAGTCCTTCTCACCAAGTTTACAAAGCTGATTACATTTTTCAGGTTTTCACCATATAAGGGATTGAAAACTTATAGTTTTTATTTGGAGATTTCTTGCTCTATGTTTACTGCTTAGTCTATTTAAGAATATGAAAGCGGCCCTGGCTGACGTAGCTCAGTAGATTGAGCGCGGGCCTGTGAACCAGAGTATCGAGGTTTGATTCCCAGTCAGGGCACATGCCTGGGTTGCAGGCCAGTTCCCAGCAGGGGACGCATGAGAGGCAACCATACATTGATGTTTCTCTCCCACTCTTTCTCCTTCCCTTCCCCTCTCTCGAAAAATAAATAAATAAATAAAATATTTAAAAAAAAGAATATGAAAGCAGAATATTGAAGAATGATCCCTTTGCAAACACAGAACCTTACAAAATACCAATTTGCTGCTTTATAACTACAACTCCATACCTTTATTATTATATATTAATTATGTATATGTAATATATAGTCACAAGTATATGTTCATAATATAGTCTTTCCTATAAGTCAGCTGGGCAACTGCTCAGCTAGCTGCCTGCTGAGCAGCCCAGCACCAAGGGATAGACGAGAGTCACACACAGTAACTATGCTATTCACTCACATTTTATTGAATGTAGGTTCACACAAAGTAGAACATCAACATACATTAATATCCTACTCACACTCTAACACCCACATAGCAATCAATGGGGGTTACCAAACCCAAGTCCCAGAGTCTCAGTCTGCAGGTTTGGGAGACAGCACTGTGAGCAAGGAAGTTATCAGTGTCTTGCAAGAAAGCATCTCCAGAGCCAGGTGGGCATCAGGGCAGACAAAGTTCTCAATCCAGCAGAGCAGAGCCTCCAGGGACCGACGCCAAGGGAGATCTGCATGGCACAGAGCAGCACTCTGGTGTGTGGAGCTCGGCTCTCAGCAGTGGTCTGGAACCTGCCTCAGTTACAGCTTGAAAGTGCTGCACTCCACCCTTCTGGATGTTTCTGATAAATGCCTTGGCACCCCTGATGCCAAGTGTGTAATTTCCCAGGAGCCTATGGATGGTCCAGGGATGTTCTGCTTGACACTCCTGATAGTAAATGGGGAATTTCTTCAGGCGCCTATTTATGGGTGGTCCCGTTCTGCAGACCCTGCTGTTCTGATCATGTGGATGCAGAATTTTTTTTTTTTAATTTTTAACCCGGTTTAGTGGTATTTTTTTTTTTTTTTTAATCTAAATATATGTATATATATACACATACACATACATACACACACACATATATACACATATACATATATATACACATACATACATACATACATACATTTTTTGTTTCTATTCTATAATCTGTTTGTATTCTGATACCTTGTCACAATTAAGTCACCTCATCATTTTCCTAGGAAAAAAGTCAAGAAAAAGCAAAACATTTTAGAGTTGAGGAATGTGAGCTAACCTATAAAACTCCCTGTTTTAAAAAAGTACCTAAAATGCAAGCACCTACTCATGTTTTGAAAATTTCTATTTGAAAATGTTAATTTAACTAAACCTTTCACTAGGTCATTAAAAATTACATAATTGTCTTTTCTGCATTTTTTACTTTTCTATTACCTTGCTTTTTTCTTACCACTGTTTCCAAATGAATTGGGCCCGAGTCTTCCTATAAAATGCATGTAATTTAAGGCTTGCTTCCCTTTAATAGCTCTTCAGGGATATTGAAGAAAAGCAAAGTTTTTTATGTATTAAAACTAAAATGTGGACTACCAGTTAGGAATATAGACGAGAACTGGTAGAGTTATGTGAGGATAGGAAATGAGTTTCCTTCCTGAGATTTTAATTTGGCGGTATTTTCTATATTGCGCCTGAAGTGCTTGTTAACATTCATATCATCCTAACAAGATTTATTTTTCATAGAGAATATAAATTGGGCAGGAGAAAGCTTTGAGAATGAATGTTGGTGCGGAGGAAGGCAAGAAATGTGGTTCTGCCATCCTTCCTTTTTCAAACACACATAGCACCTTACTCCCAAGCCCCTTTTTCACTTTCTCTTTGCTTTTTTATTTCTCTCTTCCAGCTTCCATTTTTGTTTCCTTCTCACAAAGCCTTTTAATGTATCGTTCAACATTGTGCATCTCAGTTTATCCTGATACCCTGGTAGAGTCTATTTTTTAGTCAAAGTATTGTATTTAAAATAATCAATTTATAGTTTTTAAGGCTTCAGGTCAGAGTGTCTCTGTCAATTCGATTATACTTTAAGCAGATATTTAATCAAAGGTATTTGTCATTTTATTTTCAGATGTTTTATTATATGAAGTGTGTGTGGTAAGATTAAAACATACAATCAGCCCTGGCTGGTGTGGCTCAGTTGATTGAGTGAGGGCTGTGAACCAGGGAGTCACCGGTTCGATTCCCAGTCAGGCACATGCCTGGGTTGCAGGCAAGGTCCCCAGTGAGGGCCACATGAGAGGCAACCACACATTGATTTTTCCCTCTCTTTCTCCCTCCTTTCCCCTATCTCTAAAAATAAATAAATAAAATATTTTTAAAAAAACATGTTTTTACCTAACCACAAAATATATAAACATATATCTGATAATTGTGTATACCCTGTATTATTTTTATGTCATATTTTCATGAACATTTAGTGAATTTTGTTTCTGAGTGCAGTATTCTGACAAAATACTAGTTACTAATCATTTTTGATGAACTCAATGGATACCTCATATTTCGAAAGAATCTTTAGAGCTGAGGAATGAATTCAGTTAGCTCTAAGTCTCAATTATATCTTCAGTTTTACATCATTGTTATTAGTGACCGGCTTCATCTTCAAAAATTACATAAAGGAAAGGAAATTCCATGAAGTAGAATTTACAGACCTATGGACCCAAACATGATCTGCAGTTTTTGTATGTTGGTTATAGTCTCGGAAACACACAGCTTATATGGTGAAATTCCTACCTTATAATGAGTTATTAATAAACCTACGGTATTTTCATCTCCTCCGGAACCTAAAACACTCTGAAGATGCAAACACTTCATAAATGAAACAATTCTTGAGATTTATGCTACGAAGTACGACCACAAAAAATAAAGTACATTTTATAATCAATAATCGCTTGAAATTAAGAATTCAATTTTTTGGCCAGAGCTGTGTAATTCTTTATAATATACCATTTCTACAAACTCCAGGAAGTTCAACTAATAGAAATAAGTACTGTTTTCACAGTGCCACCTGTTTAATTCTCATGTTCAGTTTGAATCTAAATGTTTAAATTTCTATGAAAATTTATTTTTATTCCTCGGAAAAATTTTGTTGGGAGTGCTTTATTTTCCTCTTCATTTAAAAAAAATAATACATAGTCACTGAAGAAATTACTACTTACATCAAAGTAAATGTATTAAAATAATCTTTAATTAATCTTTATATTAATTCCCATTTCATAGAATTCAGATTAGGGACCTATAGTCAGACTGCCTGGATTATATTAGCTTCAGCTAATACTGCCTGATTAAATATTAGCTTCAGCCCTTCCGGGGTAGTGTCTAAATTCAAAGAGTTACTACACTAGCCTTGGTTTCCTCATTTCTGTAAAATGGAGGTGAAGTAAGCTTCTTCATTTACTGTGCGTACCATACTTCTGGCATGCCATAAGAATCCAAGAAGTATTATTAACATCATATTAATAAAGTCAATTTTTTCAAAAAGTTAATTGCAAAACATTTTGTGATAATTTGACATAAAAATGACATTTTATGTCATTTTTATTTTTCAATGGAAAATACACTATATTTAGGTTTATTAATTAAACATAGTAGTAATTAAATATCTATAGAAATACTTATACATTTAAGTTAAAGCAAATAAGTATCTGAAGTTCTCACTTCTCCTTAATGCATAGAAAGTTAAGAGAGCATCTTAAAGGTCTAGATTTGTGTATCCCAAAACCAGAGGCACTTCTAACTCATCACTATTTCTCCCATTGAGGACAGCAAATAAATACATGTAAATGTAAATATAAGAACAAATATAAATGTAATTATAAATATTCCTGAATTTGAATCAGGTTTTAGCATTACTTGTCTACATGCCTTCTTCAGAATCTGTCGTGGAGGGTACCTGCAGCGACACACACATTAGATAACTTGAGCTAGCAGCATATTTCCTGAGACTCTCAGGGCACTATTGCAAGAAAATGGCAGGTATTCATTGGCTGTATTTTTGTGCCACCAACCAATAGCCATTAAATAGTTGAAAAAGGAAATATAGGAAAAGGATTATAGAAAATAAGGTAGCACTAATCCCAAGGTGCTTTTTGGAAATCAAGCATGATTTTCTAGGAAATAAAAATTTTAATTAAAATACTTGATATAGTCAATTAAGAAATCTTTATCTAAAAATCATTCATTTAAATAAAAAATAAAAATAAAAATTATTAATTTAAAATTAAGCTGCACTGGCTGGTGTGGCTCAGTTGGTATAAATGTTCTCCTGTAAACTGAAAGTCTGTGGGCTTAATTCCCAGTCAGGCACATGCTCAGGTCGGGGTTTGGTCCCTGCTTAAGGTGCATTTGAGAGACAACCAATCGATGTTTCTCTTCCTCCTTTTTCTGCTCTCTAAAATCACTAAGCATGTCTTCAGGGAAAAAATAAAAATGAAATGAAATAAAATGAAGCTCATAATTTCTTATTTTCCCCTAAATATTGCAATGTTATAGAATTATGTATAGTTATAAATATGTTGCATATCAAGTTAAAAATGTAAACTATTACATTATATAAATATGTAAGAAAATTTAAAGATCAGTGAAATAAGTTTTGTGCAAAAACAGTAACCTAGAGTTTCAGAGTTCATCAAATAAAAATTTATTTCTTGTATCATTTAGTGTCTCTGCCTTACTTTATCATGCATAAAATAAAGTATTAGATATGATCATATTTAATGTCATTTCCACTTTAAAATGTATAATTCTACATGCTGTTTTAAAATAACATATTTTATAACAGATATTATAGTTTGTATGTTTTTTCTTTGTGTTTATTAAGTATATTTCATTGATTATGCTATTACAGTGGTCCTAATTTCCCCTTTGCCTCTCTCTGTCTGCTATAACCCTTCCCTACAGCAATCGCCCCACCTTAGTTCATGTCCATGGGTCAGGCATATAAGTTCTTCGGCTTCTCAATATCCTATACTATTTTTTAACATATTTCTGTTTATTTTGTACCTACCAATTATGCTTCTTAATCCCTGCACCATTTCACCCATTCTTTCACTTCCCCCTCTGAGTTGATAACCCTCAAAATAATCTCCATATATATATGATTCTGCTCATGTTCTGATTGTTTAGTTTGTTTTAGTTTTTGTTTTTATAGATTTGGTTATTGATAGTTGTGAGTTTGTTTTCATTTTACCATTCATAGTTTTGATCTTTTTTCATTTTCTCACATAACTTCCTTTAACATTTCATATAATAAGAGCTTGGTGATAATAAACTGCTTTAGCTTTACCTTGTCTGGGAAGCACTTTATCTGCCTTTCTATTCTAAGTGATAATTTAGCTGGATAATGGGTCCTTGCTTTTCATGACTTGGAATACTTCTTGCTAGCCCCTTCTTCCCTGTAAGGTTTCTTTTTGAGAAATCAGCTGCTATTCTTATGGGAACTCCTTTGTAGGTAACTCTCTGCTTTTCTCTCGGTATTTTTAAGATTCCCTCTTTATTTTTAACTTTTGGCATTTTAGTTTTGATGTGTCTTGGTGTGATCCTCTTTAGGTCCAACTTGTTTGGGACTCTGTGCTTCCTGGACTTGTATGTCTATTTCCTTCACCAAACTGGGGGAGTTTTCTTTCATTATTTTGTCAAATAAGTTTTCAGTTTCTTGCTCTTCTTTTTTTCCTTCTGACATCCCTATGATTCAGGTGTTAGCATGTTTGGAGATGTTCCAGAGTTTTCTTATACCGTTCTCACTTTTTTTAAACTTTTGTTTCTTTATTCTTTTCTGGTTGAATGTTTATTTCTTCTTTACGTTCCAAATCATTAATTTCAATCACAGCTTCCTTCCCTTCACTGTTTGTTCCCTGTGGATTTACTGTATTTCACTTAGTGTAACCTTCACTTCTTCCTTAATGTTGTTGCTATACTCAATCATTTCTCTGAGCATCATAGTCACCAGTGTTTTGAACTCTGCATCTGATGGGTTGGCTGTCTGTTTTGTTTAGTTATTTTTCTGTCCTTTCCTTTGTGCCATATTTTTGGTCTCCTGAATTTGGCAGCATCCCCGTGTTTATTTCTGTGTATTATGTAGAGCTGCTTTGATTCCCTGTCTTAGCTCACCTGTTAAGTTGTATGGAGCAGAGACATGGGTATTTGTCAGGGCAGGACAACCTGCTTCACTGCTTTGTTGCTCTGTGTGGAAGGAAAGCCTGAGGAAAGGACAGTGGCTTCTGGAGGTTTGCCTGACACTCACTCTATTTCCAGTCACTTCACCCACTTTCTTATGAGACTGGCACCTTTCCAACTGTTACCCTCTTTTCAAATTCCAGAGTGGGTGGTTTGCAGATGTTCTAAGTTGAGTGGGCACCTTAAATGGACTTTCCTGAGAAACTGGCAGTTTCATCTGATGCCCCAATCCCCACTGGTTTTAACAACCAGAAGTTATGGGGATTTATTTTCCTGTCCTGGATTCCTGGGCTGTGCATTCTGGCCTGGGGCTGGAATCACTTGCTTCCAAGGTATCCCTCCCAATTTTTATCTACCACACGTGGGTGGGGGACCACTCATTCACTGCTGCTGCTACAGCATCTCCACACCACAAAGCATCTCCTTGTCTCTCTGCCTCAACTCCACATCTCCACCGTTCCTACAAATCTAGATTAATGTGGCTTCTTTAAATTTTTGGTTGTCAGACTTCCATACAATTTGATTTTCTGGCAGTTCTGGGTGTTATTCATTTTGAGGTTAGTATAATCACCTTGTGGTTGTGCAAGGAGGTAAAGCATGTCTACCTATGGCTCCAACTTGGCCAGAAGTACTGTGGAATAGTTTGATATTATAGTTTTGAAACTTAATAAAGGAAAGAATGGGAAGAGACAGCCAAAGGAACATGAATAGAGGACACATGGGCATAGACAATGGGGGGATTGATTGTGGGAGTGGGGGGCAGGGTAGGGATGATCAATGGGAAAAAAGAGGATACAACTTTAACTGAACATCCATAAATTTAAAAAATTAAGAAAAGAAAGATAAAAATTTTGCTCTAAAAAAAGAAAATGGCTGGCAATTCTTTATGCATAGACTTTGTAGGAGATACTATTGAATTTTAGATTTTCATCCTAATAGGTCATCATTGTGAACAACACCATAAGAAAACATTCAATATAGCATTTATTATTAATCACAATAATAATTACTTAGAGTGTAATTGTCTACACTCTAATAATTACTTTAGAGTGTAGTTGTCTAAACTAATCTCTGGTAAAATCCTAAAATGTATTTAATGGTGAAATCAAGTATTTTTATTTCAAAATTACTAAGTCTTTATTGACTGAGGATCTTTGAAAGTTCCTTTTTAGACTACATTTAGAAAATTCTTCGACAAAATTTCCTGATTAAAGTAGATTTAAATAGTTAGAATCTTTTTTTTCCTGATTTAAAATTGTGAGCTTTCTGATGGATTTTAAAGACTTTCAGAGTTAAATATATCTATGAGAAATAGGAGAGTCCTGAGGTGGGAAGCAAAATATTTAAGTATCTTTTCTGCTTTGTTGGAGTCCTCAAAATGAATATGAAAAAAAGGCCAACAGAAAAGAGATAGAGGATTTGTGTGAGGCTTAGGAACTAAAATTTTTCATCATGGTCTGAAGTATCAGAACATGCCCTCGCCAGAAAAATAATGACAAGAGCAATTTAGACCTCTAAATAATCAACATTATCTTTGTGAAAAGGGAAAATGAATTCCCACTAACCTGAATAGTTTATGAAATTCATAAGAAAATTCTGTAACAAGTTAAACATGAATTTGTCTTTAGAAATGTGGGAGAGATTTTGTAAACAAAGGGAAATTAAATTAAACGTTAAAGATACAAAAAAAATGAATAAAAAATGCCCAGTGAGAGAAACAAATATAGATAGAGCAAACAAATTAGTATAGAACTTAACAGAGAAACTATTGGAGTCAAAAATTATATTCCCAGTTATTTGTATAAATATTAGAGACATATAAAGATTCTAAGCTCTTGAAACGTATGCAAAAAAAAGCTTTTCTTGTTTTTTATGGTAGTTTTGAGTATAATTTTTACCAGTTGCTCAGTATTCTCAGTAATTCTTTAATTCTGGTTGTTTATTGTTTAGCAATCCAGTAAACTCTCTGATATTAAATAGAGTTCTTCAAAAACACAAAGCTTTCTAAAATGACAGGGTATATACTAAATGAGGTAATTGGTAACCTATCCTGAATTATGAGTAATTCTTGTGCTGACTGAAGGTGTTGAAAATAGACCAAGAGCTGAAAATATTTAACACAGTAATGGTCTTCTTCAACCAAGTCTCTGGCATCAATTCTAAGGAAGGGAAACAAATAATATTTATACTGGAAGTTGTCATGCTTATGCAAAAGTGCCAGCATGTGCCCTGAAAAAGCAAAGTGAAATTGAAATAAATAGCAACAAAGTTTTGACAATAGAAATTTACGTAGTTTTTGTCACATGAGAATGAGCTTGTGAGTTTATTCTAAGAACTACGGACTCATAAAAATCAGTTTACTTTAAAACAAGAGATTTAATCAGTGAAATTATTTCACCTTAAATATTTTCCTGGAAATAATGAACGATGAGAATATTACCTTAATAGAATGATAAGATTTCTCAAGGTTTTACCAACTCTGGCATGTTCTGTCTGCTGTTCACATTGAGAATGAAAATAAGCACTAGCATGTATTTCCAAGAAGAAAAATCTGAAATTATATATACTAAAAATAATTAACTGAACAAAATGAGAGATCAATGCTATGCATTTTTAAAATATTTTATGTTTATTAATAATGTATGAAGACTTTCTATTGATTAGAAAAGAATGCATGGGCTGATATTTTATTGATAATTAAATATTATAGTATTGCAAAGGAAGTGCATGATTTGGGATAAAAGAGAGCTAGGTTCAAATAACAGTTCTATTATTTACTCTCTAGATTATATAAAGTCACTTCTTTCTGCTGAGACATAATTATTTCCTAAAATATCTATAGGATGTCTAATCATAGAGGTGTTTTGAAGATAGAATTATATTAGTGAATGTAATACCTAGTATTCTACCTGGCATGGACTAAACATTCAAAATCAGTATTATAATCATTATGATTCCATGAAAGGTTAACACCAACACTATTCCGTTATAATCTCATAAATGTCTCAGCCTCTCCTTTATATACCCCCACAAGAACCTAATTTTTCCCCAGTGAACCTGAGCTCCCCATTCACAGTCCCCTCCACCAAAGTCTCTTGTTGTGTGTAGTCTCTTGATGTTGCCATTGCCTGATGAACCCATGAAATTTATCTCTAAATGTTTAAATAAACTTTGTATTGGCGGTATTCATTCATTTGAGTAATGTTTACATCTTTTATTTTTGAAGTTCTAAAACCTACACATCTTTTGTTTGCCTTCTCATTTAACTGTTTTCTGTTTAGAACTTCTCTTCTGAGATACTGTTGTTTCAAATTAGGAAACTCAGCCAGAAAAAAATAAGATTTATCAAACCAAAAGGAGAGGGATAATGATAAGGATTCTCACCTAGCAATCATCTCAGTTACTCTTCTTCAATAACTTACTAAAACATAGGTTTACTTTCTTGTCTTTATTGTGGTTTATTTATTCAAAATCTGAGTTGTAATACTTATTTTTTTGTCTGTGAGAAATATGATTTGACTCATTCAATCCCTTATGTTGAATTAGATTTGCAAGTTATATATTAACAAAAGAAGTGAAAAATACTAGGCATTATAAAATTTCTATGAAACAAATGCAAGTCTTGGTGACAAAGCTGAGGTTTTATGTATAATATTTGCTTCATCATGTGCCAGTTTAGGATATACACTTCCTTACTGTGTTATGATCTATTGTATTCCACTGTTTGTTCACGTGAGGGCTGTGTTTTATTGAGCATGTGATTTTACATACATGTTATAAAGACAATAATGAATTTTGAAAGTGGGCTGCATGTTACACTGAGACGAAGTGTTGAAACTTCAGTTCATGGCAACCTATTAATTATGGTAACATGCAATGTCAGAATCCAATTTGTGATACATGCAATATGAATTAAACTCCAAAGAGAGCTCTGTGGTGAAGGGTAAAGTATTTCAGAATCATTAACCAGGCTAATTCTATAAAAGTATTCCTAGAAGGGGTTCAGAAATATTTACTTTCATAAAGTTTTTGCTTTTTTATTGTTATTCAGTTACAGTTGTTCCACCTTTAAAAAATTCTACTTTTTAAGTTATTTCCTTATGCCCGATTAGGCACATTTATCCTGTATTTTTTAAAACTCCAAAAACATGCCTATGTGTACAATGTCATTAGCTTTTGATAACATACTCTCTCGTGATAGGACTTTATTCTTTTCTCACATTACTAATTAACTTTTCAAGTCAGAGTTAAAGTTTACTTAAGGCAGGGACAATATATTATACTAATTTCAATAAGTACTTTGAATGAAGAAATAAATGGTTAGTGATTATGCAAATAATATAGAAGAAAAGTACACAAAATTAAGAAAGTTAATAAAAAATTAACTAATAATGGCATTGCTCTTCCAATTTATGTTTTATTGAGGTATAATCTTAAAGAATTTGCACAGCCAGGGATGTTGGAAAGAGCATGAATAATAGAGGTAGTTAGACATGATTCTGAACCCTGGCTCTGCTGCTTGATGACAGGGTAGTAACTGATTTTGGGGTTGCCAATTCTCCTATTGGCATGATCTGTAGACTAATATAGGTCTTATTTTTCCACTGGGAATTTGCTAACATAAATATGAATTAAATTATTGTCTATTGATTATGTATGTCTGAGCATATAGAGGATGGTGAATAAAGGAAGATCTTTTCTCTACTAATTTTTCTATTATTCTCTAAGTCCTCATCATGAGGGTGATCTTATGAAACACATGATTATAAAACTAAGATTTGAATCTTAATAAAAAATGAAAATTTGTGTATTAATTCATTCCATTCCATAATAATGGAATGTTAAATGAAAGTGTTTACTATATGCGGTTTGATATTTTCTATAAAGATTGTCACATGTTTTAAGTGGTATAGTATTTGTTTATTGTTTGTCAAAAGTATTTGTATTTTGTACATTTTATTAGAAATTTTATTTTTAAGAGAAATATTATTTTTATGAAATTCTGATATTGCATGTAACATTTTGGGAAATAAGGTGACATTTTTTATGGTAAAGTAATTAAAGTCTGTTGATTTTTAGTTCCACAACTATTGCCAGTATAGTTTGTTAATTACTGGGTAAGTAAAATATCAGTGATCAATGAAGCATGACCTCCTAAAAGCATGCTTAGAAAATTCTACCCGCCAGAAAGTGAGTGCCAGAGGTCCCATTACAACCATCTATTCAGGATTCTTCTTCTAATGGTCGAATCCAGAAGAATTAATAGATTAAACCATGGATTCCCCAAAATTTCACTGACCAGGCAAACTTATTCTCCAATTGCTGCTGGCAATTTATAAAATATAGAAATTGGGGAAATTTTAAACATGAAGATGAATACAAATAAAAAAATTAAAAAATATTTAAACAATTTTCTAATTGTACATTATTAAAATGATGGTGGTGATCTATTTAATCCTTTTTACTATCTTTGTTATAATTCCATTGAGGTCCTCCAATATTTCTAAGCTAGATTACACTAATTATGTTTCAACATCTTACCCTTATTATCCTTTCTTCCACCCACCATCATCCATTTTACCTCAGAGAATGCCCCATTTTCTCCCACAACTATTCAAACACCTTTTCATTAGTTTTGGTCCATCTTCAGGCTTCTCTTCCCACCTCATTTGTGATCCCTGTTTCTTCCATTTCTTCACATTTTCTTTCTTACCTCTCTCAGGTAGTGAAATAGCACTTCCGCTGTGATATTTCTTCCCCCTGAAATTAACCTGGCTCACTCATATTCATCCATGTCAGCTCGGACATAAATTTCTGCACTAGATGCTAACCCTTGCTAGATGTTTTTCTCTTATGAGCTCCCACAAAACATTGTTCTATGTGTATTACCTGTTTAATTGTCTGTACCCCTTACAAGATGGTAAAGCACCTTGTCCATCTTTGAATACCCAGCCAGCATAATGCTTGGCAAATTTGTCAAAAATAGCCATAGAATGGATGAGTGGGCTCATGAGGTAACTTTTGATTTGCTTACTTTGGAAGGACAGGAAAAATCTTTAATGGGAATGTAGTTTTATATATTTTTTAGTTATTCAAGTCTGTGTAACAGGACATAAATATGATTTTATGCTTCTCACATATGATTCAACTGTCCTTTCTTTATTGAACATCTTCTAGGTTCAAAAATTATTCTCAAGTAAAAAAAATAACCTGGAAACAGCAATTAAGAAAAAAGGGTATTTTTACTTTTGACCAATTTGAAGAGCAAAAGTGGATAAATGGGGCATGCAGAAGAAGAAAACACAGATAAGAAGCAAATTATTTTATATTCCAGAAATTAAGAAAATCTCAGGAATTAGAGGGGGCAACTTCTGTAGAAGATAAGGGTAAGGTGGAAGAATATGCTGAAAAGAAAGGGATTATTCGAGAGCCTATTAATAAAGTAGAATGAGGGTGCAGTGTAACCTGAATGTCTAACCCTTTACCACCAGTTCTAGGGAATGTGTTTAAGAGCCTGAATGCTGGAGGTTTCAGAGAAGATCAGAGGTTAAGGATGGGCCAAGAGAAAACAACTGAAAGTCAGTGTAACTAGTTGGGCCACTCTGCCCTTATAAGTACCTGGAATGCAGGGATTTTTTTTCTCTCTCTTCTTATTCCTCTTCTTTTCAAGTCAATACCTCAACCTTGTCACAACAGAGTAGAGCCCTCTCTGGAGAAGTGAAATAGCTTTAGCAATTTGACTTACAGAATTTACAAAAGACACAGTGGGCAGGAAATTTTCAGTAAAATATTTTAAGAACCTTTAAAGGGAATAATTTGCATCTCTGATGGCTGGCAATGCTGAGCATCCTTTCATGTGTCTCTGGGCTCTCTGTATGCCCTCCTTAAAAGTGTCTGTTTAAGTCCTTTGCTCATTTAATTGGGTTTATCTTCCTGGAGTGGAGTCCTGTGAATTCTTTGCATATTTTGGAGATCAAACTCTTGCCCAAGGTAACATTGGCAAATATATATTTTCCATTTGGTTCATCCCCTTTTTATTTTGCTGATGTTTTCTTTAGCCATGTAGAAACTTTTCATTTTGATGAACTCCCATTTGCTTATTTTTTCTTTATGTATGCCCCTTGCTCTAGGGGACATATTGGTAAAAATATTGCTCCATGGAATATCTGAGATTTTCCTGCCTATGTTCTCCTCTAGGACTTTAATGGTGTCACGGCTTATATTTAAGTCTTTTATCCACCTTGAATTTATTTTTGTGTACGGTGTAAGTTGGTGATCGTGTTTCATTTTTTGCACGTAGCTGTCCAGCTCTCCCTACACGATTTGTTGAAGAGGATATTTTTACTTCATTTAATGCTTCTGCCCCCTTTGTTAATTATTAATTGGCCATAGAGACTTGGGTTTATTTCTGGACTCTCTATTCTGTTTCATTGATCTATGTGTTTGTTCTTAGGCTAGTACGAGACTGTTATGATTATTGTGGTCTTATAATATAGTTTAATATCAGGTATTGTGATCCCTCCTACTTTGTTCTTCTTTCTTAAAATTGCTGTGACTATTTTGGGTTGCTTATGGTTCCATGTAAGTTTTTGAAATATGTGTTCTATATCTGTGAAATATGTCACTGGTATTTTAATAGGGATTACGTTGAACCTATAAATTGCTTTGGGTAGTATGAGCACATTGATGATGTTAATTCTTCCAATCCATGAACATGGTATATGTGTCCATTTGTTTGTGTTTTCCTTAATGTCTTTCTTCAGTGTTGTGTGCTTTTCTGAGTATTGGTCTTTTACCCAATATTCATGGCAGCACAATTTACAATAGCCAAGTGCTGGAAGCAACCTAAATGCCCACCAATATATGAGTGGGTAAAAAAAACTCACTTAGGTACATTTACACAATGGAACACTGCACAGCAGAAAGAAAGAAGGAGCTCATACCATTCATGACAGCATAAATGGATGTGGAGAGCGTTATGCTAAGTGAAATAAGCTAGATGGTGAAAGACAAACACCATATGATCTTTTAGTGAAACCTAATCAACAAAACAAACTGGCAAGCAAAATATAGCCACAGACATTGAAATTAATAACAAGCTGACAGTAACTAGAGGGGAGAATAGAGGGAAATAAAGTGGGAAAGAAGTGAAAGGGATATAAGTGAACATGAATGAGGGACTCATGGATGGAGCCAAAGGGGGAGGTGGGATTGAGGGTGGGAGGTGGGCACAGGTAGGGCAGGACAAAGTGGTGGTGTGAAAAAAATAGACAACTACATTTGAACATTAATAAAAAAAGTAAACAATGACAAAAGCCACAAATAAGCAAGCAAAATACAATAGAAACATTGAATTAAAGAACAAACTGACAGTAACCAGAGGGGAGGGGGGAGAGAGATAATGGGGGGAAATAAGGGAAGGTCCATCCAGCAACCTGTATAAAGGACACATGGATAAAGCCAAAGGGGGTCGGTTCGAGGATGGGAGGTGGAGATGGGTGGGGCAAGGGCCCAAGGTATGGTAAAAATGGAGATAAATATACTTGAACAACAATAAAAAGGAACTCAAAGGAATAAGACTCAAGCCAGACATGTCTTATCAAGTTCAAATGTAATGAATAAAAAATAGATGAATCATCTAACATAATTTTGAAATTTCAGATCACCAGGGTTTAGCAGTCAAATCTAGAATTTTGCAGGGTAAAAATGAGGTAATGATAAAATATTAAATAATCACATTAAATTTCTGAAGAAATTGAGAGTCACTACTTTTAAAAGTATAAAGTGAAACTATTTTTTTTAATCCTCATATTATGAAACCAATAAACCAAACAATAGGGAAATGAACATTATTTTTAAACAAATAAAATATCAAAATTTTATTTCTGCACTTTTTGAAAGCTATCAGAAAATGTGCTTGGCCAGAGTTTGTGGGTAAACCAATAAATAGGAATACAGGGGGTGTCCTCAAAATAATGCAAGAGTGTAATACTATAGTGATAACAAAGAACATAATATTTAAATATTATGAATAAATATTTATCAACAAATCAAAAATATTAATAAATAGGAAAATAAAATTCAGCTCCTCTCTCTAAAGAGTTGAAAGCACACTATGAGTTAAAATTCTTAGATATGCATGTTAATCTAGAGCAGAGTTCTATGAAGAGAACTTGAAAATGTAAATGGCGTGAATCAAGAATATCAACTATGAACCAAAGTAAATTTTGATTAGCATCCTTTTTATCTCCTTGAGGGTCATTTATAATATTCATAACAAGAAGACAGAATAATCCTTTTTTCATAGAAAATAATCTTTTTATAATAGAACTGTGCTTCATACATTTCAGGATTGTTTGTCTGGGATTGGAATATAACAATGTCTAGTATCTTGTAGTAGATTCACTCAAACCAAAGAAATTTTAGGCTCTCCCATATGTCAACCTGTATTATCAATGAACAAGTTAAAGCTATTCTCTCATGCTTCAAATCTCCAACTCAAGGCTGTTTATAGGGTAAAATATTTAATAATACAACACTTCTTCTTATATCTCAACACTACTTTAAAAATAATGGTGGATTTCCTCACCTGTGTGATTAAAAGGGAAGTACCTCTGGATGACAAATGGCTTTCATAAGTGACCTGGAGAAATAAATTTCACAGAAGTCAATTTACCTAGCACAAACAATTTTGCTATTATTTTCTCCACCGTAAGTCTTCCATAAACTCATCTGAAGAAATATTAATTTAATTAGTAATTATTATTAATTAAGATATTTTGTATTTAGGCATTTTTGATGGACTTTAGAGAGCCTTAAATTGTTGTTGATTATTGAGTTTTCATTCCCATATCAGAGAAACAGAAGAAAAATGGTAATGCGATTTGATATAATAAAATATATTACAAACTAACTTACCCCCCCAGCTTTATTATTTAAAAATGATGGCCATGGATACATTGGTATATAATGGTAAATAGTGTGTATTTATCTTTCTATCATGTCAGGATTTCATAGAATGAAAAGGACTAGAATTTGAAGTTTATACCCTAATTGTCTCAAACATACTCGCATATTTCTCTTTATTTCCTTTATCAATCAAATGCTATTTTCCCTTTGACCTAGGCTAATGACTGAAAACCTAGAAGTCTATATTTCTTTGCCTACGTTCACACAGATACACCTATGAAATAAAGTTCTTGACCATGGGATATAAGCAAAATGTGACATGCGTAAGCTCAAAGGCATGACCTTAAAAAGCACTTCCCTCCCTCTACTTCCCTTCTGTGTTCCTGAGGCTCTGAATGTTATTCTGGTTATGGTCATCTAGCTAACCAAGCAAGGAGATAGAAGAAATTTGCATTCATGGAACATCTTTGGAAGAGCAGCCTAAATCTTTCTGAACCATTAGCCAACCATGGAACTGTTATGATGAAATAGGTATTAGCATCTATTTTCTTTAAACACAGAATGTAAACTCTGTGTTTAAAGAAAATAGATGCTAATACCTATTTCAGCACAACATAAAATTTATTGTATAAATTTACATTCTGTGAACACAAAATGGTACTTGTCAAAAATACGTTTTTTTAATAGACTCCTAAAGCATATGACATTAGCTTGGTAATCACAAGCTGGACAGGAAGAATAGAAACACCGTAGGCTGGAAAGCTCTTGATCTTGGTGAGCTGAAGAAAACATTGTTAAAACAATCTTCTATTACAACTTGGAAAGCAGGCCACATTTCTACATAATCTTTAGCTCCAGAAATCTTATAAAATGTCAAAATAACCTTTCTTTGGCTTTTATCTTTTAGCACTTAGGAGGATATGATCAAAAATATGAACTTATGAAAGAATTAAGAGCATTCAAAGCAGATATTGCAAAGGATGTCACTCTTCTATGAAAGATTATTTCTGCCCATGGCTTATACTGTTAAGTGACTAGGGATTCAATTAGTTGGGATTTTGCTGTGTTGGTGTAACCAACTACTTCTTAATCTCAAACAGTAGAATTTATAATTAGAATTTATAATTGTGACCTCAAGCTTGATTCAGAGCTTCTATTTAAACATCCTTTGCTACCCAGTGGGGATTAACCCAGTAGCAATTAATAGATACAGGTTTTTCTGGCTTCACAAAACATCTTTTTTTAAAATGGGACTTAGGTAATGACAAATAGCCTGAAAAAGATGGGGATATTCATAATATTGAAATGCAAGGCTTAGGAAACTTGTGTGGATGAATCATTTAGCTATAAACACTTGTACATGGAACCAATTGGAAACAATATTTGGAAGCCTATAAAGCTCAAGTGTGTTGCCAAAGGGACCATAAAGCTGGTCAGCAAAAAATCTATGTCTTTTCATGTAAAAGTTGGGGATACCAAATCTGTACTAGCATGAACCTGGGAAGCCCTTAATAAGTCATGCTTTTCAATGCCAAATACAAAGGTGGCCACAGAGAATAATGAACAAACAGCAGCAACTGAGGCAGCAGATGGTCTTAGTAGCTGCCAAGAAATGATTATTCATAATTTTTGCATAGAATTTGATAACACTATAGAACAGCAAATGATATATGCTCCTCATTCTTCTAGTTTTCTGAATGCAGAATTTAATGCAATTACTCTCTCTGCTCATAGTCCATCATTGTAAATTGAGCATAATAGATAGCAAATAAGCCCATGTATTATATAACATTGCCATAACATAGAGTCACATTTAACTGGATGGAATAAATTATTTCTTACCCAGAGGTTTTGGAATGGCCTGGAGCTGGATAGAAAAGGTGGATGTAGTATTGAATGTCTTCCTATGTTGTGTGCATGTGTAGGGGATAAGCTTTATGTTGGACAAAAGGATATGACTGTGTAAATAAGGGTTAGCTCTAGAAAATATTCCTTTTGAAATAGAATACTCTTCATTCAGGGACTGTGCTTGAGTATGGCTATGTGAATAAGTTCTGGTAGATGGGTGGTGAAAAGAAGATATGCATGCAAATTATAGGTTAGTCTAAAAAAGAACCTGCTTACTCTCCATTCTTTTTTTCTACTTTTCGATATCACAATGATGTGGTGGTATGAATGAAGAGGTATCCCAATGAATGGTGAACACCACCATCACAAGGTCCTCTGTGGCTAGATTACCTTATGAGTAGAAAAGCTGTCTTACTTCTTGAGAGAGATATGAGATTTCATCTGAATCACTGTGATTTCAGATCTTCTTTTAAATAGTAGCATTCTTGACTATTGTAGGAGAGAAAAATATGAGATTTACACTTTAAGATGCTATCACTGATGGTAGACTTGGTGACAGACTGGGAGAAGATAGTCGGAATAGGTATCTAGAAATAATCTTTGTGAAAACTGCAAGCATAAAATATAACACAATGGCAGTAGCAATAAAGAAGAGACTGCTTTGAACAATTGACAAAGTAAAAGCAGTGACCAGACAGTTTTCACTAATTAAATATGGAAGTTAAAAATGAAATGTTTTAAGATGAGTCCAAATTATTTTAGTAAATGCCTACCATATGCCAGACACTTAGTGATTTGCTGTGCAAAAAAGAAAAAATAATGCATCAATGAAGACAGTTATGTTTTTGACAAGATGAATATGAATATTAATATTTCACACACATGAAAAATTAAAGCAGGAAATATTTGTTTAATTGCCATAGTCACATAAAATCTACAAGTACCATAAGGTTTTTGGAGACAGACTCCCTACAGGAAGAGGCAATAAAAATATTTCACTTAGGCTGATCCTAAAATGATGACTCAGATTAAGGTAGAAAAGAGAACAGATGAAAAAGACCAGAGCTAGCCACACTATTATGGTTAATATTAACTATTCAGAAACTCTTGGTTTGAAAATCTAAATTTAATTTGTCATAGACATTGTTTACTTTTTAACCCATAAACTATTCTTTTAAATAATTTGATAAAAATAAAGAAAATACTCTTACTCTAAATAGTACATATTCCACTTCTAAGCATTCAGATTTTTCATTTTATTAATTTTCTAGATTAAAAGGTAAATTCTTTACAAAAGTAATGTTTATGTTTATTTTAAGATTTAATCAGAATATAAAATATTTCTTAGATTATACTTCAGGTACATAATAATATGCACCATTTATTGACTTTTTATTATATTGCAGTTTTTGTTCTAATAATTTAATGTGTATTCACTTGTGAAAGAAGAAAAATGGGTAAAAGGAAGAAAAGAGAAAGGAAAAAAAGGAAGGAGGAATAAAGGAAGGAAGAATGGATGGTCAATAAATGTGTATTTTATAAAATTACTTAAGGCTATTACATTTTTGGAATGGCTGTATTCTTTAATGCTAGTAACAATTTCACAATTAACATTGCTGAAATGTGTATTCTGAAAACTTTGCTAAAAGAGGGACACATTCACTGTGTTCATTAATATTTTAAAATAATCTTTTATTGTTGCATTACCTAAGTCTCTCCCCCAGTTTGTAGATGATCTAAATTCTCTTAATAATGCCCCTCGTAAAGTCTCAACTCCACCTGCATTCTATCTGTATTCACCCTCTAGTTGTCTTCCCTCTCTCTACTTTCTGTCCTAGTTTTGTTTCCTGCTAGTTATAGTCTGTCCATAAAAAAACATAAAGTTCTTCTACATCTCCACTTCTCTAACTCAACTAATTTCCCCTAGCTCTCCCCACTCATAATTTAGCATCCAAATATGCCAGAATAAAGATTGGAAGGTAAATCAGACAATGTCAGCATAGTCTTCAGAGGATTTGAGGAAAATAAAAGACCAATGAACATTTGTGAGTTAAATTTTGCATTATTCCTATCACAATGATAAAAATGCTATGCAAAAACTTTTGGATATAAAACTCTTCTTATACCTTAAGGATTCAGTGTCCAGGGCATTCATAACATTAAAACAGTCTGACTATAGAAAGTTGTTAATAAATCCCTGAAGGTATATTCTGTATTCTGGGAAACCGAGCACATACAACATCAGGCAGTATAATTCTATCTGGTTCCAGTAATTGCACCAATTTGTTTGAAAGGAAAAAAATGTGCCCTTTACTGTAAGAAAAATGAAACTGAACATCCATATTCACTGCATATATCTGATTTACTTTGTTATTGGAAGTTCTTTGCAAAATCTGATATTGCCCAAATTATCAGCACTGTCTACTCTGCATTTGTAAATGCTCAGTCATATTTTAAGTTATTTTTTTCAGTTGAATTCTTTTCTCATTTACTAATTTAATAAACATTTATTGTGCCCAGAGACTGTTCCAAATACTATATCTGTTCCCAGGAATACAGCATGAATAAAACACAGCCTTGATCACAATTAATGTATGATCTTTGTGTATGTACATGTAACAAGAGGCTTGGTGGAGATAGATTGGGTAGGAAAGAGAAACAAAAAACTCTGTGTTCAACCCAAGAAGTGGAAAAAGACTACACAAGACTAAATATTGAAAGCTTAATAGATAATTGACAATTGGAAACATTGGCAGGCCTCTAACCAGAGATTGCAGAGAGACTGTCATCTGAGGGCCTGAACTTGAACCTGCATGGCATAAGGGAGAACTGCAAGTTCCACTAGGAAGCACTGTGTTACCTGCAAGAAGAGATTGAAGAATTCAATAGGAAATTTTTACTTTGGTTAAGGCATTCGTTACTCTTGACACTTACAATTCACCTTATTTTACAAATGCCATGGATTAATAATTGTCATCATGGGATCAAAAAGAAAAAACACACATTTATCCTTTACTAAAGATCTTTTAGTATCTCTACATTTGTGTTATTTTTTACTCTCTAATCAAATATATCCCTTGTCTTACCCTTAAACCTACTTAATTAGTAAAATTATATTTGTATTTTTTACATTTTTATTATATTTTTCCATTACCATTTGTCTTCTTTCTTCCTTTCCCCTTCCCCACTCCACCCAGCAATCACCACACTGTTGCCCATGTCCAGGGGTCTTTTTTCCTTAATGCTTGATCCCTATACCACACCTATTTCTCTCACCTGTGGAATGCAATGAACACACTGAACTAACAAGCAAATAGAGACAGACTCACAGATAGAGAGCAGGATCATAGGTCTGGGACTAAGGGGTGTGAGGATCATATTTGTGTCTTCTGTCACTGATTTGCTTTATATCATCACTTTTCACCTTTCTTTGCCTGAACTAGGACATATTTCTATCTAGACTGTTTTTATTCTTGTCACCTTTCAAACTGTTCTTTGCTGAGTAGTCAGAGGGATACTATTTAGATTATATCCATCTTTATTTATAATTTATTAATGGTTTTTATTATGCATTTAAATTTAAATTTTATACAATACAATTTAAATTCCTCACCATAGTTTTAGAAGTCCTCTACAATCTTGATCCTGCTGAACTCTCCTGTTTCATCTCATGCTGTTGTCTCCAACTGCCCTAATTTCCTCCACCATATATGATGCTTTCACCAGATCCAGGACCTTTTCACATACATTTGCTTCTGCATAAAAGTTTCATTTTACCCACAATCCCAAGATAAGTCTTCTCCTTGAGATCTCACCATAAATATCTTAATATTGGAGAAATCATTCCTGAAAACCTAAGAAAGATAGGCAACTTTTTCTCAGTATCTTTTAAAAATGTTTTATTGTACTTTTCCATTATATTTAGTCCCTTTATACTACCCTCCCTCCCAAGATCAAGACATCGCTGTACATATCCATCAGTCCTTTTCCCTTTTGGCTCAATCCCTCCCCCACAACCTTTCTACTCCCTTAGCTGTCATCCTGTTCTCTATGAGTCTGTCTCTATATTCCGTGTTAGTTCAAGTTCATTAGATTCCACATATGAGTGAAATAATATGGTGTTTGTCTTTCTCTGACTGGTCTGTTTCACTTAGCATAGTGGTCTCCAGGTCAATTCATACTGCCACAAAAGGTAAAACTTTCTTCTTTTTATGGCCAAGTGGTAGTCCGTTGTATAAATGTCCCATAGTTGTTTTATCCACTCATCTACTGATGGACACTTGGGCTGCTTCCATATCTTGACAATTGTGAATAAGCTTCAATGAACACAGGAGTGCTTATGTTCTTTCAAATTAGTGTTTTGGGTTCCTTCCAATGCATTCCCAGAAATGAGATTGCAGGGGGAAAAGGTAGATCTGGTTTTTTTTTATTTTGGGGGGATATCTCCATTCTGCTTTCCACAGTATACTGATCTAATCTGCATTCCCACTAACAGTGCAAAAGCATTCTCCTTTTTCTACACCCTTGCCAGCACTTGTTGTTTGTTGATTTAATGGTTATATTCATTCTTAGAAGTGTGAGATGATATCTCATTATAGTTTTAATTTGTTTTATCTGGTGATTAGTTACATTAAGCATTTTTTCATTTGTCTGTTGGCCATCTGTATATCCTCCTTGGAGTACTGTCTATTCAGCTCCTTTACCCATTTTTTAGCTTGGGTTATTTGTTTATTTGGCATTAAGTTTTGTAAGTTCTTTATACATTTTGATTATTATAAACCCTTATCAAATCTATTATCTCCCACATCTTTTTTAATGTGGGTTATCTTTTTTATTTTGTTGATGTTTTCCTTTGTTGTGAAAAGCTTTTAGCATGATATAGTGCTATATCCTTATTTTTTCTCTTGTTTCCCTTGCCTGGGGAAATATACCCTATGAAATATTGTTACAACATTTTCTAATCTGGAAAATATGTTATCTTGTAGAATTTTATGGTTTAGGGTATAAGATTTAAGTCTTTGATCCATTTTGAATTTATTCCTGTGTGTGGTGTGAAAAGGCGGTCTATTTAAATTTTTCAGCATGTATCTATCCAATTTTCCCAACACCATTTATTGAATAAACTATTTTAGGCCATTGTATGCACTTGCTTCCTCTGCCAAATATTAATTAACCATAAAAGTATGGATTTATTTTGGGGCTCTCTACTATGTTACATTTATCTATGTCTCTGTTTGTTTGCCAGTACTGTGCTGTTTTGATTATTATGGCCCTATGATATAGTTGGTTATTAGGTAGCATAATTCCTCCAATTTTGTTTTTCTTTCTTGGGATTGCTGTCACTATGTGGGGCCTTTTATGGTTCCATATAAACTTTTGAAATATTTGTTCTAGTTCTGTAAAATATGTCATTGTAATCTTGATAGGAATTATGTTGTATCTATAAATTGGTTTGGATAGGTATTATGGACATTTTAGTGGTGTTAATTCTTCCTATCCATGAACACAGTTTGTGCTTCCACATTTTGTTTCTTCTTCAATTTCTTTCTTCAGTATCTTATAATTTTCTGAGCACAGATCTTTTACATCCTTTGTTAGAAATCAACCACATGAAGAACACGGAAAAACATAGAGATATAGAACCAAAATAACATGTTATTAAACAATGAATGGGTCAACAATGAGATCAAGGAAGAAATCAAATGATATGGGCCCATCTTAAAGAACAAAAAAAAGCTCAAATAAACAATTCAACTTTGCATTTAAAGGAACTTCAAGGAGAACAACAAACAAAGCCCAAAGTGAGTAGAAGGAAGGAAATAAAGATCAGAACAGAAATAAACAAAATAATCTAAAAAAATGATACAAAAGATTAATGAACCCAACAGCTAGTTCTTTGAAAAGATGAACAAGATTAAAATATTTTAACCAAATTCATTTAAAAAAAGGAGAGAACCCACATAAATAAAATCAGAGATGGAAGAGGAGAAATAAGAACTGATATCCACAAAATACAAAGAATTGTAAGAAGCTATTATGAACAACTATATGCCAACAGACTCAGTATTTTGGGGGTTCCAAATTAGTCTTATTTTCAGCCTTCATAATAATTTGTAAATAGTGTATTTACAAATAAATACTTAGGTATTTACTGACTTGCTCTATCATCACCACTACATATAAACTCCCTGAGAACATGCATTTTAACCAGCCTGGAATTCTAAGCCTGAAAGCTAATATGTACATGACACATGTTGATATTTGGGTATATTCTATGCATCATCTACTTTTGTCTACTTGATATTTTCAGCATATCTGGACATATTTTATTTCTGGTGTTTTGTTTTTGTTTTTGTTTTTGAAATTCCATCATGCTTTCAAGTCTCCAAAGTAATGAAACTTTTCTAAAATGCCACTGTCCCTTTCCCAAAAATCCAGTTAACCAAATAGTCATAAAAGAATATTTCAAGAAATGGAATATAATTTATTTATTTATGAAATTTCACAGCATTTGAGGATGATCATGTTTTTCTTAAGGAATTATAATATGTTACTATGGGTATAGAAATTGTGTCCTAGAAAGGTTAAATACTTTTATCATCTATCAGAATGATGTACCATTCAAAATTTGTTGAAAAAATTTTTAATATATACAAAAAGATTTACTTTAAATATACTATTTTGTAATGTTTAACTACTAACCAATTAATAGTTTACTTTGTCTGTGGGTGAGTCATACAGTACATTCAAAAGACTCTTAAGATTTAATAGTATTAGTTTTGTTTATAAGCATCAAAAGAAAACAGAACAATTATTCTTCTTAAATTTTTCATGGATATTATAAAACATAATTTAAACTCATTGGAGGTTTTCATAGACTCACCCCAATATTCATAGCAGCACAATTTGCAATAACCAAGTGCTGGAAGCAGCCTAAATGCCCATCAGTGAATGAGTGGATCAAAACATTATGGTACATTTATGATGGAATATGACACAGAAGAAAGAAGAAACTCCTACACTTTGCTACAGCCTGGATGGATCTGGAGAGCATTATGCTAAATAAATTATGTCAGGCAGTGAAAGACAAACACCACATGATTTCACCTATAATTGGAGCCTAATCATCAAAACAAACCAGCAAGTAAAATATAACAAAAGACATTGAAATAAAGAACAAACTGACAGTAATCAGAGGAGATGGGGGAGGAGGTAATGGGAAGGGAGGGTAAAGGTTTTTAGGAACATGAACCAAGGACACATGGACAAAACCAAAGTGGGGTAGAATCACGACTAAGAAGTGGGGATGGTTGAGGTAGGGGGTTGTTGGGGGGATGGAGAAAATTGTACTTGAACAACAATAAAAATGTGAAAAAATGATAAAAAATAAAGTCATTAGAGGGTAGCCTAAACTAGAAAGAAAGAAAGAAAGAAAGAAAGAAAGAAAGAAAGAAAGAAAGAAAGAAAGAAAAAAAGAAAGAAAGAAAAGAAATCTTGCTCTTATAGGATTTCTGGAGTTTTATCTATGATAATTGCAAGAGAGTTTGAATATTTGTGGATGTCTGTGATGTTTGTGTGAGTCCTATCTTTTTAAGGAATTGGAGTTAGAAACTAATGCAGAACATAAAGTCATCAATAAATAACTGTCTGTTCATGCAGGCCTTTGGATTTCTGACTTGGAATACTTTTTTCCAGCCCCTTCTTGCCTGTAAGGTCTCTTTTGAGAAATCTGCTGACAGTCTGTTGGGAACTCCTTTGTAGGTGACTATCTCCTTATCACTTGCTGCTTCTAGGGTTCTCTCCTTCATTTTAGTCTTGGCTAATATAATGATGATGTGCCTTGGTGTGTTCCTTCTTGGGTCCAACTTCTTTGGGACTCTCTGAGCTTCCTGGATTTCCTGGAAGTCTATTTCCTTTGCCAGATTGGAGTAGTTCTCCTTTATTATTTGTTCAAATAAGTTTTCTACTCGTGGCTCTTTCTCTTCCCCTTCTACTACATCCAAGATTGATCCATCCAGCAAAGCTTTCATTTAGAATGGAAGGGCAGATAAAGTGCTTCTCAGATAAGATAAAATTCAAGGAGTTCATCATCACCAAGCCTTTATTACATGAAATGTTAAAGGGACTTACCTAAGAAAAATAAGATAAAAAAGATGAACAGTGAAAGGACAGCAAACTCACAGTTATTAGGAACCACACCTAAAACAAAAGCAAACTAAGAGGACAGCTAGATCAGGAGCAGAACAATAGAAATGAAGATCACATGGAGGGTTAGCAACAGGGGAGTGGGAGAGGGAGAAGGGGGGAGAAGGTACAGAAATTAAGTAGCATAGACCTTAGATAGAAAATAGATAGGGAGGGAGGGCAAGAATATATGGGAAATATAGAATCTGAAGAACTTGAGGCATGTGGTCATAAATTAAAGGGGGAATGGTGGGGGAGGGGTGTGCAGGGGGAGGGGAATGAAGGGGGGAATAGAACAACTATAATGACATAATCAATAAAATATATTAAAAAAATAACTGTTCAATTGTTTTCTGCCTTTGCTGCATCTATTATAACACAAGTTTTGAAAGTGGTAGAGATCCTGATTTGAGGTTAAATTAAAAAGATAAATATTATTATAAAGAAAAATCACTCTTTCCTGTAATTTTTCCTGTGCTTTAAACATACTTTTATTGTTTTCTGAAAAATAAGAAACTCCCAAGATCTTTAAATACAGAGAACCAGTAGATTTAATTCATGAAATAGTGAGCTGCATAATAACACAGATCTAGTGAAAGCACTTTTTTTTGTATACATAAAAACCCATTCTGGAGACAGAGCTTAGAATACCTTTGCAATATAAACCATCTTTTGGGGGATCTTCATGCGTGATTATTTGAAGGCAACATAATTTTAACTATTTGTACACAAAAATATTTTATCCAACCCTCATGGTAAGCTAACTTTTTTAAGGTAGGCCATATGTCCAGTTTGAGTGGCTTTTCCTTCATTTTTAAAGCTAATAGTAAACAACCCCAGGGCATATTAAAAGAGCCTATCTTGTAATCTCAGAATATAGATTATGCTTTCCATCTTCCAGAGCTAATAGTTACAATTCTTCATTGCGTGAGGTAAAATAAATCGATGGTTCAAAAATTTTACTTAAAAATCTTGGTAAAATCTTAACTATCTTTAATTTGAAAGTCTACTATTTGATTTAATTGCATGTTACTTTATCTTACTTTGTTTACTTATTAGGACTTTTTTCCCTGTTGCATTTAGTGAGTACTAATTATATATAACCTGCCAACTTCTAATTTTAATTATTTATTAGTGTTAGTTTTCTTGCAATCTACTTTTTTTGTAATTATTAATTTTCTTTTGCTTCTCAATGTGTTCTTGTGAGTTTTTGTTGATAAGCATAACTATAAAACATAAATAATTATGCTTCTCATGTTTTCCATGGGTATATTTAAAAGCATAATTTAGAATCAGAGTCTAGGCTGAAAGAAATATAACAAATATGCTACTCTGGCTTGTAACAATTGAGCAATTATTTCTCTGCCTCTGTTCCTTCTGTGAATATGTTCTAAGTATCAGCATTCTATACCTGCCTCTTTAGGTCCCATCTATGGTTGGAGGCTATGTGAGAAACCAAATGTGAAACAGCAAACAAACAAACAAACATTTAGACAGGTAGCTTTTCTGATACTTTCTAAACTTTGTACCATTCTGATGTTATCATCTTATGATAACCTCATATTGTTTAAGCCTTCAATACTCTGGTAAATTTGTTTTTAGGAAATTATCAGTATTGCCCTTTCATACTCATAGTGAGTTCCATGTGCTTTGAAAATCTTTCCAACACTCTTCAGTTCATTTTGGTCAAGGCTGATAAATATTAGATATATTGCTGCTCTAGAGCAATCTGTCTTCCATCTCCAGTGTTCAGGATTAATTGTTATCTAGTGTGAGAAATGGCTTCCTGAAAGAACATGTAGTGTTAGAACATCTTACGGGAGGGGCAGGCAGGGGTCTTGAGCACTGTGCCTATCTCAGCATGACAGAGCAGTATGAGAGAGGTCTGTCTGAGCAGCAGCACCCCAAGTCCCACCACTTTCCTGCTGATGTGGAGCCAGGGCAGACACAGATGCCCCAAACACATGAGAACTCATGGGTTGCCTCCCATTACAGGGGAGTAGAATGTAAAGTCAGGTCATTTAAACAATGTGTGCAAACTATCTATTTAGATTTTAAAGAAGGTGGCAGAATTGAAATGAATACAAGCACAACATTTTAATTTAGACCTATTTTAAAGTCTTACTTCTTAATTCTCAAAGGACTCTCAGCTTACTAATCTTTAAAATGTAGATAATAATAGTTCTCTGTGTAACTATTGGTAATATATGAGGTGACAATAATTAACTACTTAGCTGGGTATGAAATACAGCTGTGACAATTACTAGCTATATAATGCAGATAACCTATTTTCAAACTAAAACTAAAGGAATGTTAATATAATCATATATACCTCAGAGGCATTATGGTAGAGTTTAAATCAGATAATATATATAAAATATTTAATAAAGTGCACTAGTCATAGAAAGTGTACAAAAATTACTACCACCAGAATTGTCTTTATAAATCTGTTGCACCACTGGCTTTCTAAATGTTCATGCATTTTTGTATTAGAACATGTTTCATATAGTTATAAAGGAGTCCTGTGTTTGTGTTTCTGAGTATTTCATTTAGTAGATAACTTATGTGAAGAGCACATTTTGTGTCTTTTAAAGCTAGGATTGGCCAGGCTGTACCTAGGGAAAGCTGATTTTTATTATCTGTTTTATCACATGCAAGGGAAACACTGCTACATGAACTTTTATATTGCTGCCAGTATATTGGCACTGCAGTGAGAGTAGCAGAGAAAGAGCTTAATTGAAGGTCATCTGCTCAAACCATATTTGCAGTGTAGAATTTATTGCTAAAGAGAGAACCAAAGACAAACATAGAATTTGACATTTGAGAACCAATATCAAAGCATAAACAATAGGAGGTTTATAGCTTCAGGATTCAAAACTATCTGGAATTTTAGCAGTACCCATCAAAACTACTTTAATTATCTCAATATAATACAATTTCAATGTAATGCACTATGATTAACATTAGTTTTATGACTACACCACCATTCTGATGAAGAATAACATCCTCATGTACTATATAGAGCTTCAGATTCATTTTTTATAATTAATAACAAAGATCAGTCATAAATATTTATAGTGCAAGAACCAGGCAATACAGTTAGCACTCTCCTAAAAAAAACAATCTAGAGAATGTAAACAATTGCCATTTATTCAAACTTTCTCTGAGATACGTAGGGCCTCATGGGTGATGAGTGACTGAAACACATGCACTTAGTTCTTACTGAAGCTGCTTTTAGAGGAAAACTACAAAGTGACAAAATAGCTATATTGGTAGCGGTCATTTGAAAGAACATAGGAGGTATCTGGGTAGAAGACAGAGAACCAAATAAAGGATGTTCTTGATGCCAAAAATTTTCTCTAGGTCAAATAGAAGAGGTACTTATTCAACTTATTAAATTTATGGTAAAAATGAAGTGATATATCTTGTTATCTCAGCTACAATGTAACGGAAATTTTCATTTAAACATGGTGTGTTCCAGATCCTGGAAAAAAGGGAACTCATGAATGATGTACATGTACATACAGGAAATTCTAATTAGTGAACTAAAAAACTAGATAGAGCATTTACATAAGAGATGGGAAAACAAATGATATCTAGTCACTTACTAGTTGAAACTGCAAGCTTGTTCACTGACATTTTGACAGGGTAGGATGACAAGGATATTGACAAGATATAAAATTTGAAACTGTGAAACTGAAAATAGGGGAAAAGATACTCTAAGCTCATGATTCTTTTGTAAAAGTAGGGAAACAATAAAGATGAGATTTACTGGGGTAATTATAGGAACAAAGCTAGCTAGGATTGTTGTAAGCATTTTATGTCAGTTCTTCTCACACTATTTTACCTATGGATTTCATGAAATATTTAATTGGTGTAGGAATTTTAGAATTTAACCCATCCCTGGAATAATGAATGGATGTGTCTGATTTATAGACCTATGCAGTATAATATCACGTAAAGCTTATTAAATTGGAGAGGAGAGAAAATGCTTCCAGAAATACATAAAAGTCATATGAATTTTCAATCAAAGGATGAAGAAAGGAAATAAGTTCACTTTAGTGTTAATGATTTGGCATTGGGGGAATAAATACACCACTGACACTGATTTTAGTGAATCCACTAAGCATGAGCTGTGATGTAAGGAAGTGATTGGTTTATTGTTTGATATAAAGAAATAGCCTAGAAAGAAAGGAAGAGCTGTACAGGAAAATATGTCTACAGAATTGGATGCAGGTATTTGCCAACTACGCCATTGAATGAAAGGAATATTTCAGGGAAGAGAGCTCCTAGTTATTGTTTTTTGTTTTTGTTCTCCCTCTCTCTCACTTTTTAGAGAATATGATGAAGGGAGATCTTCTTTGCCTTGGGGAACAATTTACTAACCCAGTGAGAATGAAGGCATGCCTCTATAACTTAGATGGAGATACCACTAGACATAGTAAAAATAGACTGCAATAACATTGAAGCCCTCTGGAAAGTCTTTACATTGATAATGGGTGATTAGAAGATATAAACCAATTATTAAAAATGTTAGAATGAGTAAATATATCTATTAATGTCTATTTTTGAAGGGGATTTTCACTAAAATCACAGTTCAGAGCATTTGTGTTGTTAAGCTAAGTGTTTTCCATGTGATTTTATAACAAACATGCCCTGAAAGTTTTTTAAAGAGAAAACTATCTTTGGTTCTGAAACAAGAGGCATTTTTTCACACCCTTGTCACAGTTCATTGGAGTAGTTTCACTGGAGCTGATGCAGCCCGGAACATCAATGAAACTTGAAACTACCTGTTTCCCAGGACTGAAGTTACCTGAATGTCCTTCCATTTCCTATTAATATTGTATTTGTGGCACATTTGTTACATGGTCCGTGGAGTTACTAATCAAGTGAAATACCCAAAAACAAATACATAAAAGATTAAAAGAATTAATATGTTTCTTTGGTTGTAAAAATATCTAAAAATTAGTTCTGAGCTTTGCATGAGCTATCAGTCCTACAGCCAGAAAATTGCAGAAATTCTAGGTGGAATAACATCAGAAATAAAATTAATTTAAAGTTATTTTTAAAATTCAAAAATTACCTATCAAGTCCTAAAAAATAAAAGCATGAAGGACCCAAGTATTAGGCTGAGATGGAGATTTCTCTCTTTAAAGAGAGTAACCTAGTAGTAGATGAGAACAAACTTTCTTCACGTTCTTTGAATTTCCTTATAAGTTGTTTTCAGAAAAGGACACAGGGAGACAATGCTCCTGGTATTGAACCCTGATGTATACAATTTATCAAATCTGCAGGGTAACTCAGTCAATGGTTTTAATTTTTTTCTTTATGCAAGACTGCACTGTACATTTTGCTTAGCCAGTTAAAAGAATGGAAAGAACTGAAGGCAAAAATGTTATATTGAATTTTCACTTAGAGTCACCAGATGCCCAGGGATTTCAATTAGTTGAACTTTCATTTTTTAGGTCAGCAGCATTCTGTCCTAAAGTTTTATTCTTATCCTGTGCTTCCTCTCGCATTGTTCTTCAAGTAGGCAACATTATTTTAAATTACTTCTTTCTTATTATAACTTATATGTTGTAAAATCAATCAAAAGAGCAAATTGACTTTTTCCATTCTACTTGCATTAATGATATGAAAAAGAAATGAAGGAAACAATTTTGTAGTTGCTGTGTTTGGATAAATAATTTTAAATATAATTGGAAAATAAAAGAAAAAAGTACTAGACAGACATATCTGAAATTGGAAACAACACATTTCTTGAAGAAAATAAGTTCTGCAACAAATGCTGTGATGCTTTCTAAAAAGAACTGATTAGTCATATTGAGAGAGCAATGGAGAAAAACTTTCCAAGGCAACACATGAGAGTATAAAACTAGACTCAGAGATGGTCACTTTGGGAGTCTTACCTGTATGTGCTATGAAGCAGACCAGAAGACCATAATACATTATTTTCTTAATAGGTTATGTGAGAGGTAAGACATGATATATAGACTAGTGAGATGTTATTCTGTTTTTATTAGACAGTGCATTTGAATGGAAACCAGCATTTGCCATAAATTATTAATGTAATTTGTTCCAAGAGTGTAATATTTAATAAAATAATCATAATGTGGCAGATATTAAAATAAATGTTGAAGTAAAAACGTGAAAAAAGGCCTTTTGGGGGGATGGATGGTCAGTAGTGGTCTCTTATAGGTTTTATCTAGGCTTGATTGTTTATTACCTAAATAAAAGTTTTATTTATATAGTAACTAAAACAAACATTTATGGCTTGTTTTACCATATTGCATAGAAAATTAAGGCACTAGAAGTACTAGCTACAATTATAACAGGATAAAATTCCATAAAAAGTTACTGTACAAAGTGGGGCAGAAGAAAGGTTACAGTTGTTCATGTGAAAAATAATATAATCATTGATAAATAATGATACAAGAATAAACTGTTTTGCATACTCACAACAATAAACCTACTTTTGCCCATCTTGTCTAGGTGTGGGATTCTAAAAAGCCAAGAATACAATAGTAAAATGGAGTTGTGGTTTTTATACATTTTGCAAGTAAAAAGTTTATGAGTTTTTTGATAAGTGGGAGAGTGCTTGAAAACCAAGAAAATTCTTAAAAAAAAATGAGGATAAAAAGAACAGTGTAGCAATATATAACCTTTTGGATAGTAGACCAAACAGTATGAATACAATTATTTTTTGGATGGCAATTGAATTTGAAATTTCTTCTATTTCTCACTGAATGTGGGGGTCTATTGAAGGCATCTACCCTTCTCTCTACTTGTAAGAGAAAGTATAAAGAGCAATATAACTGATAGATTCATTAATCCTCCCTGCCTCAGTCAGTAGAGTTATGGACACTCAGGGAACTCCAACTCGAAAATAGGTTTTTGTCACACTTCAGAAGCAGTTTATCTGGAACAGCTATTTGGCTGTTTTAGAGAAATTGATCTAGGTCTGCCTCACCTTTCATGTGCATATTCCATCAACTGTTCATGATTTTGGAACATAAAAAAAGGTATCACCTTTCAGCCATTTATGCAGCTGGATTTTATTTTTTATTAAAGAAAAAACAAAGTACATATCATAAAAAATAAAATGATTTATTCCAGTGCATGGTAATGTATGATCAATAGGGCATGGATTTTAAGCAAGTAAGTTAGCACACAGAGTCTTTTTAAATAGCAATGAACACAGAAGGACCCTCAAAATACTTTGAAGCTTTTAATTTTTTGACTCCCCAATGAACTCCATAGTTATACTGTATTCATAAAAATTTGAAAAAAAATGAATTCTGATTCAAATATTACTGTGTTCTAACTTGGCATGCCATTTAGCATTCCAGAATACCATCATTAGTATAATTATCTGCTTACTTTAAGTGGCTACTATAGAAACCAGATAAAATTATGTACATTAACTCTGAAAATGTATAAATATTACCCAGTAATTATTAATGTTCTTAAAACATTATCAGCATTTTTTCTTACCATTCTAACCAGCTCTCACTTTACAAATAAGGGAATACTGATGAGCAGCTACAGAGAAAAACACACTTTATCAAAGTAATTAAGTGTTTGAGTGACATTTTTTTACTCTAAATACCAGTGAAGTTAATATTTGGATATATTGGTATAAAACATATAAATATAAAAGTTATATGTTTATTTCTTTCCTTAGAGACATATTTTGAGGTTTATCTTAGTTTGTATGTGTAGCTTTAGTTAATTGCTATTTTTATAATATTTAATTTGGCAATAACTTTAATATTATAGAAAAATTACAAAGATATTACAAATAATTTCCATATTAGTCATGGCTGTCCCTCAAGAGAAACAGAAACAATAGGAGGTATGTGTGTGTGTCTCTGAGTGTGCGAGAGACTGCCTGACTGAAGTCTCCTCACTCTCCCATTGTGGAATAGGAACTGATGCCATTGGAAAAGATGTATCCCTGACCAATGACTGTTTTACTTTGTTTCAATTTGAAGAATGGAGGCCTTGAGGAGGGATATATACAAAATATGAAATATTAAATACATCACATTTAGGTGTAAACCAGCTACTGTGAATTTCTATATGTGTTGGAAAGGGGGAAAGGCCAGCAGCATATTCAACCACAAGCTGGGGACTGTGGAGCTCATTTCTTCTGTAGATTTTGCTTATTAGACCTGTGTTTCTAAAAAAGAAAATTAATTTAGTGATCACTTTTTGTACTTAAATATTAAAAAGTAATTCTAATAGAAAAATATACATATGTTTAGAAAGATACTTATTATAATAGATATTGGCTTACATGGTTTTGGATGATGACAACTCCCATCATCTGTCTTGGGCAAGCTACAGACCTGGCCTGTGTTGGTCTGTGGTATGGGTCCAGTTTGAAGATCATTAAGCTCTAGACTCAAGAAGAGCCCATGGTTTAGTCTGAGTCAGAAAGCAAGAAAAAAAGTCCCATGTCAAAGACAGTCAGGCAGAAGGAATTTCTTCTTACTCAAGAGACAGTGATTCTTTTGTTCTACATAGGACATCAACTGATTGGGTGGGGCTCATCAACATGAGGAAGGGCCATCATTCCACCAATTTGAATGTTTATTTTATTCAAAGACTTTCTCACTGACACATCCAGAATAATGTTTGACCGAATGTCAGAGAACCCTGTGGCTCAGCCTTGTTAACACATGAAACTAAATGATATTAGTTCCCATAATGCTCTCACCCATTTTCACCTAATGTTAACGTCTTCATTACCATGGTATAGTTTTCAAAAACAAAAAAAAAAGTGTTTTACTTTTAACTAAACTTTATATTTTATTTTTTTAATTTTGCCATTTTTTTATTAATGTTTTTTAGGTTTCCAATTTTAAGTCCAGGATACTGCATAGTATTTAGTTTATTTATTATTATTTTATAATTTTTCATTTTTAAACTACAGTTGGTATATAATATTTTTACCTTGATAAATCTAGTATCCATCTAATACCACATATAGACATTACAATATTACCGACTGTATTTTCTATACTGTATTTTACATCCCCGTGCTTATGCTGCAACTATCAATTTGTACTTCTGTATTGCTTTGCCTTTTTTCTCATCTCCCAGCACCTGTCCTGTCCAGTAGCTATCAAAATGTTCTTGGAATCTATGAGTATGTTTCTGTTCTGCTTACTTGTTTGTTTTTTTTAGATTCCACATATAATTGAAATCATTCGACATTTGTCTTTCATTGACTTTTATTTCACTTAGCATAATATGTTCTGTATTCATCCATGTTATTGCAGATGGTAAGATTTCATTATTTTTTATGATTGAATCATACCCCATGGTATATATATATATATATACCACTTTTCTTTATTCATTCATTGGTTAATAGACACTTGGATTGGTTATTTTAAATAATGCTGAAGTAAACGTATGTCTGTATATATCTTTTCAATTTAGTGTTTTGATTTTTTTTAGATAAACTCTAAAAAGTAAAATGCTGGGTGTTTTTTGTTTGTCTTTGTTTTGAACTCTGTTTTGTCTGGTTTAGTAATTGCTACCCCAACTTATTAATTTTGTTGTTTCTATTTTCATGAAATATTTTATCCATTCCTTTATTTGAATCTGTGTGTCTCTTTTCTGTGTGAAGTGAGTCTCTTGTAAACATACGCTGTTTGCAAGAGACTCACTTCAAATAGACAAAAGACTGTATGTCTTTTGTCTAGAGCATTTAATTCATTGAAGTTAAAATCATTGTCAATAGATATGTCTTTATTTCTATTTTATTATTCATATTTTTATCTTTCTATTTCTTCTTCTTCATAAGAAAAACCCCTTTAAAATTTCTCATGATACTGGTTTAGTGGTAATGAACTTCTTCAGCTTTTTCCTGTCTGGAAGATTTTCATCTGTCCTTTATTTCTAAATAATAGCTTTTCTGGGGAGAATAGCTTTTAATTACTTTGAATATTTTGTGCCTGTCCTTTTTTGCCTGCAAAATTTATGTTGAGAAATCAGCTGACAATCTTATGGGAGCTCCCTTGTAAGTAACTAACTGTTTTTCTCTTGTTGCTTTTAAGATTCTCTCTTTGCCTTTAGCCTTTGGTATTTTAATTATGATGTGTCTTGGTGTAGGCCTCTTTATGTTCTTCTTGTTCGGGACTCTCTGTTTGGACTTGTATGTCTAGTTCCTTCACCTGGTTAGAGAAAAGTTTCATCATTATTTGTCCAAATAGGTTTCAATTCCTTGCTCTATTTCTTCTTCTGGCACTCCCATGACATGAATGAAAGCATCTTTGAAGTTGTCCCAGAGGCTCCTTACACTATCCTCATTTATTTTGCATTCTCTTTTTCCTTTTTGCTACTCTTATTTTCTTCTTTTCTATATTCCAAATTGTTGATTTAATTATCTGCTTTTTCTACTCTACCATTGATTCCTTGTGATTTATTCTTCATTTCAGTTTGTGAATCCTTCATTTCTGAGTGGTTCTTTTTATGGTTTTCATGTTCTTTTTCAAGTTGTTGAAGTTCTCACTGAGTTCCTTGAATGTCTTTATAACCATTGTTTTTAATGCTGTATCTGGTCATTTGCTTGCCTCCATTTTATTTTGTTCTTTTCCTGTAGATTTTTCCTATTTGTTCATTAGGGACCTCTTTCTTCATCTCCTCATTTTGGTTGCTTCTCTGTTTTTGTTTTTATATGTTAAGTATAGCTACTACACCTTTCAGACTTGGTAGAGTAGCCTTACATAGTAGGTTTTCTATAGGGCTCAGGGACACAGTCTCTCTGCTCACCTGAGCTGGGCGTTTCCGTTGTATCCCCTCTGTGTTTGTATACACTGTCCTAGTATCGTGTTGTGGTTGATCTTTGATTATTCTGGGCACATCAATGGGAGGGATTGACATTTGGGCCAATCAACAACTACACCAGAGGGGCTTCTGTGCAGGGAATAACTCCACAGAGCAGAACTTACTTCAGTGGGACTTTGGTACCTGACAAATCTTCCTCTTAAATTTATTGCTCATGGAGGTAGGTTGGTCGTATCTGGTTATATCTGAAGCTAACCACTGGATGTACTGCCTCTGAAGCCTCCCAGGATATGCAAGGTCAGCCATGTGCCTTGCCTCAGATCACCCAGCATGAGTTACAAAGAAATATGCATATGGCTTCCATTTGTGCTGTGCTTGGAAGTGTCTGGGAGAGGAAAAGCCGTGAACCAAAGCTGGCTGCTACTTGTCCTAAGCTTGGAGCCACTTAGCAAAAGTACTTGGTAGGCCAAGGATAGATGCTGCCTATTTGAGAGATTTTAGGAAAAGTCCAAAGCCTGAGCCAAGACAGGTAATTTACCTAAAAAAAGCCACTAGAAATAGCTTGAGTAGGCCCACAAATTGAGTGGAGAATCACCAAGGTTAGGTGAACAGTGATGGTTATGTTGATGAAGACTCAGATATGGCACCTGCTTGCTGATTCTGTGGTGGACCCAGAAAAAGAACAATGGTCACTGCCATCTGTCTGGGAGGAAGTTTCCCCTACATCTTTCATCCTGATGCCAGGTACTTCTATTTCTCCCTGTATGTCCCTTGTGCCTTTTGAGTTACTGTACCAATGCTGGAGGTCATAACAAGTAATTCCTAGTAAGTCTTCATATTTGGGCCCTTTAAGAGGGACTCCAGGATCCCTCCCACTCACTCAGCCACAACGTCAGCTGGTTCCTACAGCCAGAAGTTATGAGACATCTTTTCCCAGCACTGAAATGCCGAACTAAAGGTTCTGGTGTGGGGCTGGAACCCCTTACTCTTCAGGCAGGACCTCCACAGCTGAGCTCTCCCTCCCTTTTTTAATGGCCACACATGGGTGGGGGACCAGCTTGTTCCAGGATTCTGCCCTTCCAACCACTCTCTATGTGACTTCTTTATATTTTTAATTGTAGGCCTTCTCTTCAGCTTGATTTCAAGCTGCCATCTTGACCAGAACTCCTAGAGTAAATATTTTAATATTGTAGTTATTTTGCTGTATGATTATGCCACAATTATTTGTTCATTGTCTTGTAAATGATAATTATCTTTATCTTTCACTCTTACAAGCATAACTATTTTATGAAATAAGCAGATCTCATGTGATTTCATGAAATAATTCTACTCCTTCTCCCACTGGCTCTTCAGTCTGTCATGTGAAATAAAATTTAAGACTTATTTCAGATCATTTTGTATCACTTTCAGTATTAACACCAGTCTATTTTTATTTATTTTTCAGATTTATTGAGGTACAATTGACAAATAAAATTGTAAGATACTTAAGTTTACAATGTGATGATTTGATATACATATACATTGTGAAAGGATTCCACCACTGAGTTATTAACACAATCATCACTTCACATAATTACCTTTTTTTTTCCAGTGAGAACATTTAAGATCTACCTTCTTACAAAATTTTAAATATACCACACAGTGTTAGCATTCACCCTTTAATAATTAATATGTATATTATAGTATGGTCATCAAAGTGTTGAACATTATTCAAATAAATAGACTCCTTTTTCTATTTCTGGGGTGAGCCTCAGGCTTGAAAGGGTGCCATGGAGAATGGAGCATGCTTAGCAGATGTCATTAGAAGTGAATTTCTAATCCTTGGAAACTGTGCAGGGTGCAAGGAGTTCAGGATAAACACTTAAGAAAAATTATCTCGACATTGGGAAAGGGTAAAACATGGGCCTCTCCTGAGTCTGGATGAATATTTCTTCTTTAACTCCTTGGTTGTTGAATGATGCAGACACTGGACCACAGTGTGCTCGGCTTTATGGATGAGATAAGATATTTTCACAGGGACTACTGAGTCCTGTGGAGGAAAAGGGACAGCATGGTTACTCTCTCAAAGGGAGAGCGCCCCAACCCTTGCCTTGACATGTTTTTATTGGGTTGAATTAGCACAAGAATATAGGTAAAGCTAATTAATCATTGTCAGGCAGTAAGGATCAAACAATAGATAGCATAAAAGAACTATGAGAACCTATTCTAAGTTGGGGTCTGTTATCTAAAGGGCTACAAAACTTCAGGAAACCCTCATTTCCTGCTTGGACCTTCATCACTTAATAGAGAGCATTCTTAGCAAAGCAGGTTTCACAAGAGTTTATGCATTCTTTCTTAAACCTAATCACCCAGGGAACCTCCCTTTCCAGCGTAGGGCTGCACCACCCACTCTCATTGTTTCAGGCTTAAATCTGGCAGGGGAAGTAAGGCAGCCAAGAGATTAGGAACATTCCCCCAGACAGAATAAGGACTCAGGCTGCGTCAAAGCCGAGGGGCGAGAATCCATCATGCCCTTTTGCTACAGGCCCCCAAGTCCTTCCCTGGGGCCTCCCTGTGATCATGCGTTAGGTTGTTTCTTGCTTGGGGGATCTTTCCCATCATTGGCTAACCAATCAAGCATTGGGGGTCAGTTATGGATGAATAAAAAGGAGCAAAAGCGGCACTCCTGCCAGGGAGATAAGCTTTGTCCCTTTAGTGGTTTATGGTTCGAAGGTTGAAGGTCACTTACTCAGCCTTAGCCCTGGGGGGATTTCAGCTTCTGACATAATGTAGGGTGGTTCCCAACAGTTGAACTTCCATACAGTTTGATTTCCTGGAAGTTCTAGTTGTTTTGCTTTGTTTTTTACTTGGTTGTTATCCTTCTTTTGGTTATGTGAGGAAGCAAAGTGAGTCTATCTAGGGCTTTATATTGGCTCGAAGTAAAAAAAAATGTTCTTTTCTCCTTATTCTATATCATGATTTTTATTTCCTAGATTTATTAAAATTGACCAGAATCTGCTACCTTCTCTGACCATCACACAGCATATAAACTCAAATGGAAGTGATAAAATTGAGTATTCCTTATCTTATTAGAAATAGTAATCTATTCCTTATGTTATTAGAAATGTGTCTAATATAACTAATATAATATCGATTCCACATTTAGATTTGTTTGTCAACATATTTGGGCTATTTCCTCAATTAGTTAAATTTTTCATCTCACTTTTTGCTATTATTTTATTTGATTATAATAGTAAGTTTTTGAAATGTTATTTTTTTAACTTACTGGTGTAACCATATAATTTCCCTTATATCTTTTAATTCACTGCATTAATCACCACTGTTTTTAATATTTTTTTTAAAACTTGAATTATTGCAATAGAGCTTTATGATGATCATATGCATACATATCTTGGAAAATAAGTATGAACAAATGTGAAAATAATTTTGCACAAAGAAATTATTTTAGGAGACTTTCTTTTAAGTCTTGTATTCTACACCAATACTCTGACAACCTTTATTCTTTTTTTTCTTTTTGTATTAAAATCAATTTAAATAGTAAACCTCAAATGCACAAAAATTCTATATAATTTCAAATTTACTTTTATTTAAGCACTTGTGACTGACAGTAGTTGAACATTCAGATATGTGGATTTAAATTTGGATTGTATGTACTGTATTAGTAGTTTAAGTCTATTTTCCTTAATGCTTTCAAGGAAAATAAAACAACTTCTTTTCTCTAAGTGACTATCAGGGAAATTATAAGATTTAGATAAATCATAAATATGCAATACAGGTATTGTGGAAGCAAAGTTTTATGATTATTGTAATTCATGAAATATTCTCTTGATAACCATTAAGCAACTCCTCTAAATGTGGTAAGGTTTGCTAGGATAGCAAAGCCCAAACAAGCACGTATATTGACTTAAATGTAAGGCTTGAGTATAATCTATACTATTGGCAGATAGTTTCCTTTAAGTTACATGTATTTATAAAAATGTTAATGGAAGTGTAATTGTTTTGCCCATAATTTTCCTGTGAAATCCTCTGAACATCTAGGACCAGATCTTGAATATTGTGGATGCTCAGTGAATATTTGGCTGACTTCATTCCTTTATTCTTATTAACAGTAACATAAACATTAATTGACCATCCATTTAGAGAAATAGCCTTCAGGCAAAATATTAAATAAGTGGAATGATTTATATCAGGAAAGAGAGGAACTCAGAACTGACTTAAAAATAACATAAAAAGGTATAACTTTATTTTTTTGTTCAGAGAACACATAACTTAAAATTTTAACATGTATGATTAGCATTATTTTTAATGTTTTATTCATTGATTGATTTTAGAAAAAGAGGAAGGCAAAGAGAGAAAAAGAGGAGAGAGAGAACAAGAAAGGGAGAAGGTAGAGAAGCATCAATTTATTGTTTTATTCGTTTATACACTCTTGTATGGGTACTGACTGGGGATTGAACCTGTGGCCTTGGCATATCAGGCGGACACTCTAACCAACCTGGCCAGGGTTATGATTATTATTAAAAAACATAGTCTGGTACAAGTTGCTAAGTGAAGGACATTATGATCATTAGTTAATTATACCATCTAATTTGTGCTCTTTCTTTTTTTTTAAGTCCTTGTTTGTAGTAGAAAATAAAAATTGTATTATATCCCCACTTACTGACAAAGCAGGTTATGAATAAACAAATGCATATTTATATATTCTCACATATCCTATCACTTACTTCAAAGCAAAACAAATAAGATGTCTTAATCCCAATTTCTGACAAATTAATCAAATTCTTAACTTTTAGCATTGGTTTTCATAGTTTTTACTGAAAATTCTTGAACTGGTTCATCATAAATAACCTGTGTTACTAGAAATATTTACAATTCTGTAATGAAAATAGCAAACAAAATCTTCTGATAAAAGTCTGAGTAAAACATAATGCTTCACACTGTCAGAGTCCATGGCAGGTGAAAAGCAAAGAAATGAAAAGAGAGAGAGCTAAAACCATGAGCACACACACTCATGCAAACACACACACACTCAGCTCCTTTCTCTTCTGCACCTAAGTAACAACAGATATTTTATTTACAGAGATTTTATTTAAGAATAGTAAGTTTTCAAGATTTTGGAGCCCGGGAAAAAAAGGAAAAAAAAAACAAAGAAATAAGTCTCATGGCCCTGGTTGGTATGGCTCAGTTGGTTGGAACATTACCTGGTAAATGAAGGGCTATGAGTTTAATTCCTGGTCAGAGCACATACGCAGGATGCAGGTTGCATCCCATGTCCAAGCAGGTATGATTCCAAGTTTGGGCTTGTTCGATCCCCAGTGTAGCATGTATAGGAAGGAACCAATAGATGCTTCTTTCTCACATTGACGTTTTTCTCTTCTCTCCCTTCCTTTTTCTAAAACACACACACACACACACACACACACAAAAGAAAGAAAGTTCAGTTCTCTGGTAAGGAAAAAAATATGTATCATGCTATATAAAATACAGCAAAACATATCTCTGGGTAGAATACCCATATTAGAACTAATTTATAGCCAGAAATAACTTTTAAAATTACGGAATTAAAATATTAAAATTTTATCTTTCAGAACAAAAATCAGGCTAAAACAATTTCTTATAGTAGATGTAAAGGTCAATGCCTAAAATAATAAAATCAGAATTTTTAAAATTAGAAAGACATTTTGCAAAATACAAGCTAAGAGGAACTATATATATAGTATGTTTAAAAACAAAAAAAATTAAAATTTTCAATGGGAGAACATGTCAAAGATACATAACTGAGAGAAAATATCCAGAACATAAAAAAACAAAGGATGGAATAGGTTTAATATACCAGTAGTTCTTACATTCATAAGTAAAAGATCATTACCCAAATGGAAACTATGGTAAAGACTATGACAAAAATATGTGCAGAAGAAAAGATTATAAATTGCAAATTTCAATAAGCATATAAAAATATATTAAAACTTATTTTTATTACATTTTATTACTATTCATTCCCCGTATACACCCCTCTTTTTATGCTTCCTTTTTTATCAGAAAAATGTTAGTCAATGATAAAAAAGTTTTCATGATCATATTGGCAAATAAGTTAAAGATTTAATAATATTCAATTCTGGTAATGGTGATCAAAGTGATCATGTTCATATGTTCCTTTTCTTAAAATATTTCTATTGTTGTTCAGGTACAGTTTTCTGTCTTTTCCCCCCACCCCTCCCCACCACCCCAGCTCTCCCCATTTCTCTCCCATCCTTATTATTGTCCATGAGTCCTTTATAGTTGTTCCTGCAAACCCTTCACCCTTTTCCCCTATAATCCCCTCCCCTCTCTCTTCTGGTCACCATCAGTATTTTCACTGATATGTCCCCTAGGCAAGGGATATAAAAAAAAAGAATAAACAAATGGGACCTCATCAAAATAAAAAGCTTCTGCATGGCTAAGAAAACAGCATTAAAATGAAAAGAGAACCAACCATATAGGAAAACATATTTGCCGATGATACCTCAGACGATAGTATGTTCTTCAAAATATATAAAGAACTCGTGTATTTCTGATGAGAATGCCAATCACAGTGACTTTTTAGGATACTAAGGTGGCAGAATCTAAAGTTGAAATATGCATTTTATTATATTCAACAATCTTACTTTATAATAAGAATATGGAAAGAAAAGCCCTAGAATATAAATATTTCCTGCAGAATTCTTTGAAATAATAATAAAATAAAAGCAACCTAAATACACATCAACAAAAAAAGTTATAGCATATACATAAATATCTGATATTATATGGTCATTAAAGAAAACATGGATTTCTCTGTAAACATAATGTTCAGTAAAAGGAGCAAGTTGAAGAGTTATATATGTGTGTGTTTGTGTGTATACATACACACACATATCTATAGTGAATGGCATTTTTGTAGAAACAAATTTTAATGTGTATATATATATATATATGTTTTCATGTTTACATGAACATAGAAAATTTCTTGAAAATGTGTACACTAGGAACTTCTAACCAAGGTCGAGGTGTAGGTAGACACACTGTGCCTCCTCACACAACTAAAAGAAGGACAACAAGAAACTTAAAAATAAAAATCAGCTGGAACTGACAGAAAGTAGAACTGTATGGAAGTCCAACAACCAAGGAGTTAAAGAAGACACACTATTCCAGACCCATAGGAGGGGCAGAGATAGGCAGTTGGGTAGAGAGGGCTCCTGGCCAGGCAGCAGCGGGAGGACCCAGTGAGACGGCAGATTATGAACTGGGTTGGTCCCACATTTGTGCACAGATAAATCAGGAGAATCAACTGTGGGGGGGGGGCAGGATAAACTGCACAACCCAGAGCCCCAGCATGGGGGAAATAAAGCCTCAAACCTCTAACTGAAAACAACTATGGGGGCTTGAGATGGCAGGAGAAACTCCGCACCTCACAGAATTCATTGGAGAAACCCACAGGGTCCTAGAAGGTACACAAGCCTGTGCACCTAGGGATCAGAACCAGAAGGGCCCGATTTGCTTGTGGGAAGCAGGGGAAGTGACTGAAAGCTGGCAGAGAGTGCAGCCAGCATCACTGTTCCCTTTTGGACCCCTCCCCCACATACAGCATCACAAACCAGCTACTGGGTTGTCCTGAGCTGGTGAACACCTAAGGCTCCACCCCTCATGTGTAACAGGCATGACAAGACAAAAAGAGTGGTCCAAATGAAAGAATAGATCTAAGTCCCAGAAAAATGAAACTAAGCAATGAGGAGATAGCCAACCTATCAGATACACAGTTCAAAACACTGGTAATCAGCCTGGCTGGTGTAGCTCAATGGGTTGAGTGCAGGCCTGCAAACCAAACAATCATAGTTCCTTTCCCAGTCAGGGCACATGCCAAGGTTGCAGGCCAGTTCCCAGCAGGGGACACATAAGAGGCAACCATAGATTGATATTTCTCCCCCTCTTTCCTTCTCTTCCCCTCTAAAGATAAACAAATAAAATCTTTAAAAAAACACATTGGTAATCAGGATGTTCACAGAATTGGTTGAATTTGGTCACAAATCAGAAGGCTATGCTAAGTGAGATAAAGGAAAATGTATAGGAAACCAACAGTGATGGGAAAAAAACTGGGACTCAAATCAATGGTGTGGACCAGAAGGAAGAAACATTCAACCAGAAAAGAATGAAGAAACAAGGATTCAAAAAAATGAAGAGAGGCTTAGAAACCTCCAGAACATCTTTAAACATTCCAACATCTCAATTATAGGGGTGCCGGAAGGAGAAGAGAAAAAGAAACAAGCAGAAAAGTTATTTGAACAAATAATAAAGGAGAACTTTCCCAATCTGGCAAAGGAATAGACTTCCAGAAAGTCCAGGAAGTCCAGGAATCTCAGAGAGTGCCAAAGAATGTGGACACAAAGAGGAACACACTAAGGCACATCATAATTATATCAGCCAAGACTAAAATGAAGGAGAGAATTCTAGAAGCAGCAAGAGAAAAGAAGACAGTTACCTACAAAGGAGTTCCCATTAGACTATCAGCTAACTTCTCAAAAGAGACCTTACAGGAAAGAAGGGGCTGGAAAGAAGTATTCCAAGTCATGAAAGGCAAGGACCTACATCCAAGATTGTTCTATCCAGCAAGGCTTTCATTTAGAATGAAAGGGCAGGTAAAGTGCTTCTCAGATAAGGTCAAGTTAAAGGAGTTCATCATCACCCAGTCCTTATTATATGAAATGTTAAAGGGATTTATCAAAGAAAAAGAAGATAAAAATACAAACAGTAAAATGACAGCAAACTCACAGTTATTAACAACCACACCTGAAACAAAAACAAAAGCAAACAACTAGAACAGGAACAGAAACACAGAAATGGAGATCACATGGAGGGTTATCAACAGGGGGGTGTGGGGGAGAGAGGGGGGAAAGGTACAGAGAATAAGTAGTATGGATGGTAGATAGAAAATAGGAAGGGGGAGGTTAAGAATAGTATAGGAAATGTAGAAGCTAAAGAACTTGTAAGTAGGACCCATGGATATGAACTAAAGGGGGAGAATGTGGGTTGTAGGGGGTGTGCAGGGTGGAGGGGAATGAAGGGAAGAAAATGGGACAACTGTAATAGCATAATCAATAATATATATTAAAAAAGAAAATGTGTACACTATGCAGCTGATATTTTCTCCTTGTAAGGTCAGAGGGGAATGGAGAAAAATAAGTGAGTGGTGAATTTTATTTTGCACTCTTTATGTCATCTATTGCAATGTGTTAATGTGCTTTTGCGGTTTGAAAGGACAATCAAAAGTGGGGAATTCTTGATTTTTACTGAAATGTGTGTACAGCTTTTACAAATGAGGTACAAGGTTGAGTTTTCTGAGGAAAAAAAATATTTTCCATTTCACAATTCAGTATCAATTTAACAGATGATGTTGAACTTTACCAAGGTTTAAGAAATCCTCAAAATTGCTAGGGAACCTTCAGAAGCAAGTAATGCTTCCTTTAAGGGCATTTTAGCTATTTGGGTGAGAGTTAACAGATTGTAGCTGTTGGAATGTTGCGATCTGGTCAGAGTGATAAAGTGAAGCCCTATAGTTCACAGCAATAAATGTCACCTGCAGTGACTTTATCAGTCAACCAATATTAACAGCATATTTGAGGACACAGTATCATGGCTCAGTACTTGACATCCAGGCACAAAATATTTTCTAATGTTTATTAGCACCATATTACTTAATAAAAGAGGTGCCTCTGTCAGTTTTAGAAGTGCCTTTGCCCAAGACCATAGCACACTGCTGCCTTTGAAATGTAGAACTTCAAAATTCTGTAAGACTATGGAACTTTTGATGAGTTTTATGCATTTACAGAATAGTCCATAAGTATTTACGGTTTTGCAATACAGTGTGAGGCATGTGCTTTAAGAAAACTCATAAGTTTATTGTTTCAGAAAAAAATTAAAATAAAATATTTTATGGTTTTAAAAAAATAATTGTAAAAACTGACCATTCTGACTTGGTATAAATATCTACTTTGTTTAATGACATTCCAAATTACTCACAGCAAGAGATAACATGTGAAAGTCTCACTAAATTCAAATAAAATCCCATAGGACAAAAAAGGAAGTACTTTGGAAAAAGAAAGTTTTTGTCAAAACTATTTGTATGTTCAGAAGCCTAATTGAAATTAAATATTAATAAAGATATTCTAAAAGATATTTTCAGATGCTTGTTAAGTTTGCAGATTGACTTTAAGAAGTGTTTGCTTCCAAACCTCACTGTACATAGTCTGATTTTTTTTTAAGATTTTTTATTTATTTATCTTTAGAGGGGAAGGGGGAAGGAGAGAGGGAGAGGAACATCAATGTATGGTTGCCTTTCATGTGTCCCCTGCTGGGAACTGGCTTGCAGGGAACTGGCCTGCAGGGAACCGGCCTGCAACCCAAGCATGTGCCCTGACTGGGAATCGAACCACGATCGTGTGGTTCGCAGGCCCATACTCAATTCACTGAGCTACACCAGCCAGGGCCATAGTCTGATATTTTTACTACTCTACTCATATCTACTATTTATATAACTTATTAAATGTATATTTTGGTAGGTTATAGCAGCTCTTCATGCGTGTTTATCTCCAGTCTCCTCATTCTTTTATTCCTATCTTTTTTTATACCTCCAACTCTTTTCACCAATATTTGCAACAAAGCTAGCTAGCTCCAATCTCTTGTTTACCAGATATAAAAAATTTATCCTACATTTTCATTAAGTTCAATAATTTTTTACTTCTGCCAATTTATACTATATTCCTGTTTTCTCTATTGAATAATAATTTTACTCTTATGCCAGTTTCCTTGATTATTTATATGCACTCTACATTTCGTAGACATGTGATTTAACTTATATTCTTCTTTCATTATTATTTGCTTGGTTGCATTGTGTGAAATATGCTTGAGTAATAATGGATCTGTAGGTAAGGAGTATAAACCATGGGCAAAGCATGAGAAAATCCTTAAATAAACATTAGTTTTTAGTTTACCCACAACATTCTAGGGTGACTGTTCAAATACAGGGGAAGTCCTTAGTTAACAAAGATGTTAATATATCCTTTTCATGTTTTAATGAAAAACATCTAAAAATATACTTTGATTAATATACCTAAAATATATTGCTTAATTTTGAGATTAAATTATAATTTATTTGTTTTTAAGATATCTTAATTGATAGGCCAACTATTATTTATATAGTTACTGAAACTCTATAAATGAAAGCCAAAGTCTATTCTGCCAAGTCTATTAAGAATCCATTTTTTCTAGTTATAAGGTATATGCATTTCAGTTCAATCAATTTAAAAATGCAGCTCTGAGGCTACAGAAATAAAATACAGCCTCTAGTCATTGCTCCTCAAAGAAAGAACCCCTCAGGGCAAGCTGACAGTTTACACTGCAGTTAAAGAAAGTTTCAGAAGCATCAGCCTCCAAGTAATAAGCACATAAGAAACTATAATATAAAACCCATATTACAGAATCATCTTGATTTATGTGGGTTTCAGATAGAATTACCCAAGGGAATATGTAGTACAATTGAAGCAGAAAAATGCCATCTCAAATTGTGTCTAACAACAGTTTGCAGCAAAGAGGCCTTGCTCAAGAGGATCATAAACTGGCTCTAATGGAAGTCAGTAATGTACCAACTGCATGTTGAAACATCTAATTGTTGTTTCTGTTGATATAATTGCTGTAATGAAAGTGGGTGGGAATACCAAAACACATTTTCAGAATATTAAGAGTTTTCTGAGTTTATCGTGATGTTTTATTGAATTAAAAATAAAGAGTAAATAGATTTCACTGGCTACTAAATCACTTTAAAGTTTTTATAATAAAATATGCTTTATAGTAAGAGACAAGAGAGAGAGGAAACAGTGGCAAATGGTGCTATTTAGAGGGCTGATCAGCACGGAAAGTTCTCTTTTATTTCTCTATACTTTTCTTATTCATAATTTAGGTTTATTTAAAAATACTTGACATTGTCCTGACCTGTGTGTGACTCAGTTGGTCGGATGTCATTCTGCAAGGGAAAGGTCACTGGTTGATTCCTGGTCAGGTAACATGTCTGGATTCCAGACTAAGTCCAGGTCAGGGCAGATGCCAGAGGCAAGTAATCAATGTTTCTCTCTTTTTCTCCTTCCCTTCCTCTCTAAAAATAACTGAATACAGTCTTTTTAAAAATAAATAAAAACACGATGCTGTGTTATTGAATCAAAGCTATGCTACAAAAAGTGAGATTGTATGGGTGAAAAACAGAGGGAATATGAAAATAGTACATAAATATAAAAATTAGATGAAGCCTACTACAATGATGGAAACTAGGAGGAGATGGCATTCACATCACAAAGTTAATCAGTTTTTGTAAGTTGAATTATAGTCTATAATTAAATAGAAAAACTTTCTCAGAAATAAGTTCAGAACATAAAATCCTGCTGTGATGTTTCAAGATACTTAAAACAGTATGTCTAAAAAAATTACGAGACAAAATGCTTAGTTTACAGCCCCAGTGGTTATATCACAGTCATGTAGCTCTTTGCCTCAAGTAACAAAGCATAGAATTAAATAAGATAAAATATGTAATAAATACCAGAAAATCTATGAAAACAACTGTTTATAAAAACTTTAATAAATCACCTAGTTTTAGAAAAAACAAGTAATCTAAAATGAATAAGTGTATATCTTAGAATAATATAATTGGTTTTTTAATTATAGATATATAAAATAAATATACATAAAATGGCATGAAGTTATATGAAATTATTATAAAAGTTTCGCATATGAAAAAGTCAGTTTATCTACAATAAAATAAAACAATACTACAATAATATTTCAAATTAATGTTAAGAAAATATTAAAAGTTGAATTCCTTGATCTGCATTGCAATAAAATTAAAATGCAAGAGTGAACAATTAACAATATATACAAGTAAATAAGTCAACAGTCCAGGGTAAATTCAAAACATTTCAACATATTTTCAACAAGAAAACTTTCCAAATTTCCCATTTACTTTTTATTAGCTCTAACTTTCAGAGAACAAATAATATAAATACTACAAGAATATTAAAAATTGTTTCAGTTAATTGTTCCAGAAAATATTGTTCCAGTCAAAATCCCAAGAGATTGGGATTGTTGGAAGGACCTGTTGAGGTCATGGTGTGTGGGAAAGGATGGTAACAGTACAAGTGGTAAAATGTGGTTGGGTACTGGACATACATATTTTGAAGATAAAGCTCATTTGATTCCTTGAATGATTGGATGTGGAATGTCAGAAAAATAAGGGGTAAAATGCTCTCCATGGCTTATACAATGAATGAAATCTAATTTTAATAGCTACAGGCTCTACAAGATTAGGTCTTGCTTGCCTGGTCAAACTCAATTTCTCTTCTCCTATTGGAGTGGTTCATAAGACCACAACTTCTCTGGCCTTTTCCTTCCCTGAATGCATGCACCATTAAGTCTTTCCCCATCTCTGAGTCTTTGGCATAATATTCCTCAAATGATATTACTCAGTTCTTGTCAGGGCTGTTTGGTTGTCATGATTGTTGTTAAATCATATTGTAAGTCTCAGTTTAAATATGCTTTTTAAAACGACTTTCATTAGCATCATATTACAATACACTAATCACACACTGCCCTTCCTCTTCCACAAAAATCATTGTTTGTTACAACATATTATTTGTTTTCTTTGTAATACTTTAAATTTTGGTATCATATATTTCTTTTTTTTAATTTTTTAAATTAATTTTATTTAGTTACTGATTTCTCACCTTGTTTTTTCTGTCTCACCAAATTTCATTAAGTTTCATGAAGGCAGAAGCCAATTCAGCTTTCACTTCTAATGCATATTGGGTACCTGCTGAGAGCATGGCCTATTATTATTGGTCCTCATAACACATGTAAATAAGTGAATAAACCCAAACAATATTGAGCAAATTGAGCATCTATGCCTGATTAACTAAAAAATAGTTAATTATTAATAGAGTTATAAATTGCATGATAGAGAACACTATCTTAGTTAGAACTGCCATGAAACTCACACTTAACTATGGAAGGAGGAGAAATTTAGCAAGCCAGGTCAAGATATGATAATAGTGATTATCTATCACTATAATCCCAAAATAGTGATTGTGGGATTTTCTGTCACTGTTGTGAGATAATAGTGTTTATCCCACCAATGGATCCCAAAAATGAAAGAAATCCCTCAAATGGATTTCTTTCACTTTCTTACTCAGATGCACCCTCTTCTCTGTGCCCTCTGAGATCTTTAGCATAAAGGAAGTATAAACACCCCATTCATACTAAGCCTTGAACTTCTTACCTACCCCACACTTACACATTTATATATAGTTTTTAGTTAATTTTTTAAATGATTCAATTTGATTGTATATCTTTTTTCTTACTTTCAGAACTTCAAGTGAAAGCCACTATTAAAAGTATTATATTGCAATTTATGTAATTCTAGATGTAAATAGTACAAAATGGAAATCAGAAACAAAAGCTATAACTTGAGAATAGAAAGAAAAAATATTTTCTGTAGATATCATATTTATTTATTAAACAAAATTTAATAAAATTTTTTGTAAAAACTGAGCAGTTCAGTAAGAAAATACACATGAAACACAACTTTCCCTATATATTTTTCAACTTTTATTTAGTGTTTCATAGAAGATGTGCATTTTACTGAGCTGTTTGTCCCGTATAAATTCATCTACTTCATACCACAATCCCAATGTAATTATGATTATTTTATTACTTTAATTTTATAAATAAGCTACTTTTTACTCAAGGCTTAGGAGACTTTCCCTAAGTGGAAAGAGGCAAAAAGCTGAACCCAGACCGTGTGGGTGTGGGGAATCCATACTGTTTCACTTTACCCTATACTGCTTCCTGTTACAACACAGGGCATACAAGATTAATTGGCAGGAATATATAGGGGAAAGTAAATCTTTTCATGATATATTTAATATAAAATAAACCTAGCAAAAAGCCACATATCTTTTCAAAGAAAATTAATTTTTTTACCAAGGAAATATTTTAAAGGTAAATAGAGCATGTCACTAATTGAGAAAACACATTGTCATAAAAAGTTCATTTCTTCCCTACATATTTAATAAATCAAGATGAAATTAATGCACATGCACCATAGAATATTTTTACCCCAAACTTGACAAATGATTCTCAGGATAATGTAGAAGAATAAGTACACAAGAATAACAAGTCAAACAAAAAGAGAACATTATGAAAGAGACGCACTAGAGACTAAAATATAGTACACACATATTATAATTAAAATATAATCCACATAGAGAAAATAAGAAAAAATATACCATACTATATTCAATATTTCATGGATAAAAGAACCTTTATATGTGTGTCAAATTTTCAATGAAATCTTCATGGATCAATAGGCCATTTAAGTGAAAACAAATGAAGTTAGAATCCTATTAACTTAATTTCATGAATTGAAGCACTTATAAGTCAAAGTAGTATATAATATTATATAAACAATACACTCAATAAGCAATAGAAATATATTTGCCAAATAAAGGGTTAAGTTTAAAAAAATAGATGTTAAAAAGTAAAGAAAATCTCCTCAAAATAAATACAGACAAGTGACATGGATAACAAATTAAGAAACTTGGATTTTAATATTAAATATCTATACTGAAAACATTATACTCAACTAGTAAATGATTTATTAAAATTAAAATAAGACATTTATTTCATGAAAAACTGACAAAAATCAGTAATAATGGCATTATCCCATTAGTAAAGGATAATGAATTATCCTTCCTCGTAACTGACTCATAACCAAGCTCTTTTCATATATGAACTATAACTATACCGAAAATGAGTTATTGATAGCTAAGAAAAACTTGTACTACTTAGTAAGTAGGAACATAACAAGAGTAAAAACAGAATTGCTTTTAATACCAAAACCTAGGATTTTAATCATTATACTTTATAATATACATAATTTTCCCCCCAAAATTTATTTGAATGTTAGGAGAGGAAAATAGATAATAATTTATGAAATAGGAATATGTTTTTCATATTATGTTTATGAATATTTTAGGATTCAATTTTTAAATTTATTGTTACCTAAGCATGATAAATATAATTGATTAAAATTAAGATACTATCACATGTTTTCAATTATGGTTACCTTTGATGGTAGAAATATGTTTTCATTTTTGATTCTCAAAAATATTATTTTAGCTTTTTCATAATAACCATATAGTACTCAAAAATATATTTAAAGAAAACTGATAGCTGTAAATTTGTATTTTTTTATTTAAACTTGTAGATTAATGTGTAGGAGTCACTATAAATTCCCAAGTTCAGCATGTTTCAGCCTAAAATAATTTCTGTATAAATACACATTTTCAAGAGTTTGAATAATTTTAGCTGCACCCAAATCACAGAATAAGAGCAAGGGGAAGCAATAAAAAGCTTCAGGGAAGTATTTATTGACCTTTACAAGAGCAGTGACACCATCAGGTGAACAGAGACCTGGCACCTTCTAAGCAATTTTGCATCACTGAGAATTTACACCAAATTGTGAAGTTTCATTATGATGATTTTGACAGCTGTGTGAACTACAGGAATCTTGTCATCATCCCCATTTTTCATGTTTTGGCCTCACTTTTCTCTTTACTCTTCCATAGATCTTTAGCTTGGCATTTAAAACTTTGAACTAGTAAAGTTCATTTTATTTTCCTGATCTTATATCTCATGACAACAGAAACAAAAACTGCTAGTAGAGCAGTTATCTTGTGTGATTCTATCAAAACCCTTACCACTCAGCTTTATTTCCTCCTTTCTCTCCTGACATACTAACAATTTTTAAAAGACAAGATGTAAGACTCACTAAGGTTCAAAACAGTTGTAAAATTATTCTTCTAAATATGCTGGAAAATCTCATACTAAATGCAAACAACAAAAATAAGTTAATGAAATGAAAAGATACTTATTATCATTACATTCTTTCTATACCTCCCTGATTTTATTTATGTCTTTCCAACCATATTTCTCTAGAATAGTCTGTACTTCTGCCTCCATTTCTTACATATACTCTTGGTAGTTTAGTCTAAACTAGATCAATTAATTCCTCTCTAATTAAAATGGTCCTTGATAAAGCTAGCCAAAAGCTTTTCTAAACTTTCCCTTTTGTGTGTGTGTGTGACCTCAGTGGGATTAAATATAGTTGACCACACTTTTCTTCTTTAAATTCATTTTCTCTTGGACTTGGTAATACCTCCCTCCTTTATTACGCTTATTCACTGTCACATTCAAAGAATAATTATCTTCTTCACAAGAATAATTATCTTCTTCAACTCTTAATCAGTCCTGATTCTCTTTAGGCAGTCATTCCAAATATCCAAATATAATTTCTACATATAAGTCAAAGATATGCAAATTTACCTTCAGCTGAGATTTCTTCCTTGAGCTTTAGATTTATATCTACTGTCTTGATTTCACCATTTGCTGTTTGGAAATCCCTCCAAACTAACATGTCAAAAACTAAAATAATGATCTTTCCCATTTCTTCCCCAGAGTAAATTTTCTTCCAGTTTTTTTTTTTTTTTTTTTTTTTTGTGAAGGGCACATGCCCTCAAATGACCCAGAAACCAAGGAAAAATCCACAACAATAACTTTTCCTTATTGTTCCCATATCTGATCTACAACACTGTTCTATTAATATTATCATCTCATTACATATTGCATCAACTTTCATCTCTAATATTAAATCCAAAGCTCAGGTAATTGCGTTCACGTACAATTGCTCATGCACTATCTTGTTAATGTACTCCCTGTCGTCTCTCGGCTTTTATTCTGTCCTTTGCTAATGCACCCTTGTCATTTAATCATAATGCATTTTTACAAAATCTTCTCCAGCCTTTCAGAACTGCTGGTTATAGTTGTGCAAGTTGTTTTAAACAACCTTAGAGTCTAGTCTTAACTCAATAGTCTTATATACTTATAAGCTTATAGGTACTTGATAAATTTTTAGCAGATGGCAATAAACTATCTGATGAAAGGCCCTTTTTTGTGGTCCAAAAAAGCCAGTGTTTGGGCTAGTAGTTGAGTGTTCACCTGTTACTCTCTTGCTCAAAGCCATACAATTCCTCTTTATTTATTTGAGGATTGAGTATAACTGACTAAACCTGCACTAGAAGTTCTCACATATGGGCTAACCTTGACTTCATATCTTTTCTAATTTTATACTTTACTCTCATCTCCTTTGCCTCAGTCATCCACATTTACTTCAATTTCATAAATCAGGGGTGTCTGACCTGAAGCCGGTGGGCCTCAGGTGGTTCAGGATGGCTATGGATGTAGCCCAACACGCAATCAGAAATTAGAACATTATGAGATTTTTTTGTGATTACATGTCACAATGTATTTAATGTGTGGTCCAAGACACTCTTCTTCCAGTGTGGCCCAGAGACACTAAAAGTTTAAATGCGCCTGCACATACTTTTCTGCCATTTTTTACTTTTCTATCATTTATTTCTTTTTATAGAGTGCTTTTTTCCTCTTTGCCTGTGGAAGAACCACACTCCACAGAGCTCTCTGGGCTGCTGCAGATGAGAACAAATAATCCTGGACACACTCCTGTGTCCAGGATAAGGGCAGGATAGAGGGTAGTGATTCCCTCCCGTGGAGAATGCCTTTAGCCCTTCTTCCAAATGGCTTTTATTGGAAATGGTATGTGTAGGTGTATACACGCATACATGCATAGCTCATCAATCAATGTCAAAAGGCTATAGGTATTACATACAAAAACAGGTATTATCTATAAATAACAATTGAAGGAACACAGATATGTCATAGGTCAGGGTCTGTTAGTCATGCTGACACCAGATGGTCTTTTCATAAGATAAGGAGTTTACTCCTTATGCCTTGAATTTAAGCATCCAGTTTATATTGGCAGGGCTTATCACTGGGCAGAGCAGGTTTCAAAGAACACGGTGTACATCTCAGGCCTGATTCCCATGGGAATGCTTGGTGTAAGAGTCGAGTCATGCCTGCTGCCTGTTTTACCTGGATTTCCAAGGAGATTTACTAGAGCTTTCAGAGCTTGCTCTCATGGGCTACAGTCTCTGAAACCACACAGAGCGGTCCCCAGCATTCACCCAGTTAGCTCCTGATCTTTCTTCATATCTCAGCTCTACTTTCAGTTCCATAGAAAAATATTCTCAAATCTTCTAAGTCAAATACATTTATCGTATCCTCTGATTCATGAACCTCCAACTCATATTTAGCATAGTTGTAATTACAAACTTTTGTATTACTTTATGATTTATATCGATAGATATATAGATATAGATATGGAGCATTTCTAAGATATAATGACTATGCTAGTTTTATATAATATTATATTCCTAATTTTATTCCACATCCTTGACCCAAGTAGAATGACCCTTAATACATATTGAAGGAAGAAAAGAAGAAAGGAGAGAAGAAAGGAAGGGGGGAAAGAAGGAACAGAGAGAAGAAAGGAAGGAAAAAAGAATAAAAAGAAGAAATGAAAGGAAAAAAGGAAGGGAGAGTTTATGCCAGCAAATTATTGGTAGCATAGCCAATGGAGATGGAAACAAAATTGTGTGATAGGCTTTATTAGAAGTTTTCAGATTATAATGGCATTATTTGGAGGACTAACATTTCTATTAAAATGTAGAATATAGACAACATAAGAAAAGGTCCAATTTAATGCAGTGTATAAAGTGATATAATGTTAAAAGCATGATAGCTTTGTCTGGGTGGCTCAGTTGGTTAGAACATTGTCCTGTATACCAAAAGGTGGCAGGCTCTATCCTGGGTACATAACTAGTTTTCAAGTTCAATCCCAGGAGGAGGACCAATAGATGTTTCTCTCTCACAACAATTTCTCTCTCTCTCCTCATCTCTAAAAAATCAGTGAACATATCCCTCAAATGAGGATTTTTTTAAATGCAGGATATATAATTTAGAGAGAATTCATCAAACAGCAGGAAATTAAAACTTTTCAATTGTAAGTAATGCATTTGAACATTTTTTTAAATTAAAAAAGTATTGACAATAAACTGGATTTAACTATTGAACAATTAAATATGCTCCACACATTTTCCACTAGGTATAAACTTTTTTTCAAAATATAAAGTTTCCTAAGAAGGCTTTCATTAAGGTATTATACTTTGGTAACTGGAATATTAATAACAAGTACATATATCTTTTTATTATCTATTTCATTTTCAGAAAATTAATAATACTGTTACATTTGAATAGTGCTCAATTTTGGTGGATACTAATAAAATAAGAATTTAACCTATGACTTCATGTTCCTTTTTCTTTTATTTATTTATTTATCTTTAGCGGGAAGGGAAGGAGATAGGGAGAGAAATATCAATGTATGGTTGCCTCTCGTGTGTCCCCTGCTGGAAACTGGCCTGAAACCTAGGAATATGCCCTGACTGGGAATAGAACTGCAATACTCTGGTCCGCAGGCCTGCGCTCAATTCACTGAGCTATACCAGCCAGGGCTCTCATTTTTCTTTATTATGACTAAGTAATGTATTAAAACTAAATATTATTCAAATTCATTATATAAAATAAGTTTCTTTTAGATTTACAACTTGCAAAATTAGAAGACAGGATAAATTCATTAGAGAGATTAGTAAGATTTCACTTGATGTACAAAATGGATGGTAAAGTCATAGAATTTTACAATTTCTCAATAAATATATCCAAAATATATCTGTACATGTATTTATGTATGTACATATGTGTGGATGCATTCACTATATACTATAATATATACTAGGATATGCAACACTAGAATAATCCCTGTTCTTACAGAGTTTACACTTTCTTGAAACATATAAAAATTCAAAATAGCTAGTAGTGAGAATGAAGATAAAGTGCTACTAATGTATGCGTATGGAATAGGCTCTAATCTTTGGATTTTAAACAAGGATTTATTGTAAAAAGATACTAAGGGGAAAAGAAATAATAGAAATGGATTAAACTGAATGTGAATGTAATCAAGTTAACCAAATCCACTTTGGGGGAAGACCAAGGAAAATATTTTATTTTTTAAAATTTTATTTATTTTTTAGAGAGGAGAAGGGAGGGAGAGAAGAAGGGAAACATCAGTGTGCGATTGCCTCTTACATACCCTCTACTGGGGACCTGACCTTCAACCCAGGTATATGCCCTGACTCGGAATCGAACCAGTGACCCATTGCTTTGAACTCTGGTGCTCAAGCGACTGAGCCACAACAGCCAGGGATGAGAAAAATATTTTTAAATAAATATTTTTATTTAAAAATATTGGTAGGTATAATAAATGGGTAGTAATTTCTTAGGTACTAACTTATAGTTTAAGGGGAAAACTAGTGAGAAATGAAGCTGGAAATTTAAGATTAGAACCAAATATTGGCCTTGATTCACAAATTAGAAATTTTGTGTGTGATGTGTAAATAGTTCATAAATTGAGAATTTGGAAAATAATTAGAATAAAATGCACTTTTTTTCAATGCCTTTTGAGAAAAGGAAAGGAGAGAGAGAGAGAGAGACACTGATGTGAGAAAAAAATCCTGTGGGTGCCTCCAGTGCACTCCCAGACCAGGTATGGAATCTGCCATCTGGGATGTGCCCCTGGAATCAACCCACAGCCTTTCATTATACAGAAAGATGCTCCAACCAAATGAGCCACACCGGCCAAGGCAAATTTTCTTTTAAGGAGATGACAGTGACTCTAAAAACATGATTAAATTAGAAATAAAATAAAATGAAAAATTATCAAATTTAATCAGAAACATACTGACCAATGCTAGAATTGTAAGAAGGAATCCTATATTACTTCTAGACATCATGAGCTGAGAATTAATAGGTCCATTTTGGAAATAAATTGACAGCTCATCCTAATCTCAAAAATTTTAGTCAAAGTGATAGGATAAATTCTTTTTTTGCTATTTTTTATTCAACAAATGTTTATAGTGTATATAAAATGTGCCAAGAAATCTTGTAGGTCCTGGGAAAACTGTAATGAACAAAACATAGAAAAAGAACCATCCTCACAAAACATGTTCTAGTCAGAGAGACTAAAATACCAGTAAAGCGTGTGATATGTTGGTTGACAGTAAACAGAAAAAAATGATAAGACTGGACAATAGAATAGGAAGGGAAAACAGAGAAATATTTAATATAGTGGCCAAGAAAAGTCTCATTAGTCAGTAAAATTTGAAAAAGACCTAAAGAGAGAGTAGATCAGAAAGAGTTGCTCAAGTGCAATGTGGAGAAGTTTGCCTTAGCTAGGAGCATGGACACTTTATCTATATAAATGGGTGAGAAAGTAGAGTATATGGAAACAAATGCATGGAAATAAATGGAAAATTGTGAAAGCTTTCTTCTGATTACTTCAATTTTGTCGATTAAAAAGATACCACATGTTTTAGTTGTGTAAGATGAATAGATTCTGGAATCTATGTGTGGTGATTATAGTTAATAATACTGTCTTATATACTTGAAATTTGTAAAGAAAGGAGATTTGAAATATATACACAAAAGAATTGTAACTATTTTATGTGATAGGTTTGTTAATTAGTTTGGAGGAATTTTTTTTTTTTTTTTTTTTTTTTTTAGGTTTGTCCAAGTAATTATTTTCAGGTAAAATACCTTTTGAAGGGGACCTACCGGGAGTGGGGTGGAGGAATTGTTTTATAATGTATATGAACTTTTGTCAATTTTATTTTATTAAAACAAAAAGTATCATGTTATCAGCAAAAAATAATAAAAATAATGTAATATGTTATGCTTGTATGAAGTAGTAACACAGGAGAGGAAATGGTAAACATGCATGTGTACACAGTTGCAAATATGCAAATGCATTAAATATGTGTTTATGTGCACACACATAAACATATGTAAAGATTGATTAAGATAATATTTATTTAGTTACATATGCCCGCACATTCATGTATATGTATATACATTTGTCTGCAAACACACAAATATATATTCATATGTTAATGTGTATACATGTATTTTATGAAAGTAACTTAATAATTTTGTTGCGCTTGTGCCACCTTTATTCTCTTCTAAGGATGTTAGCAAAGGCCTTCAAATGAATACTTACCAAATAAAGAACGAGGTGCCCATAGAGACCAATACTGGTTATTTTCCTTTGTCCCTAAGTGTTGTAAAACCAATATCACTTAAATTCAGGTACTGGTGAGTGAACCCCCAAAAGTAGTGTGCTCATGCAACAGCTCTGAATACAATGGCTCAAAACTAATAGTGATAATCCCATTTTTTCTTTGCCAGTGATCAGACTGGCATGTCCATATGGCCCAATTTTGGCAAACAAAAAATTAGAAATATGTTCAAGAAAATGTAAACACTATATTTATATTTATATACAGAAAACAAGAATGATATTTATAAGATAAATTTTAAGCTAAATCAAAATTTTAAATGAAGTAAAAATCAAGAAGTAGAAATCAGGGGCTGAGATTCTCAGTAATCCAGAATATTTGTAACATTTCATTTACAAATAAATGTATCATTCCCTTTGACCACTTCTTTATATTATCCAAATTTATAGTAGCAGGATATACTAGTAGGTTAGTAGTAGCTTATCTTTACGGCCAGCAATGAAAATTGAGCTAGTCTTGAAAAAGAATCCTCAAAGAATATAGAAACTAATTATTGCTTTAAAGGGGGAAAAAGGCAGTTTGACAAATAAATAAGAGAGTATTTGTAGTCACCTGGAGTTGGGAAGTAGCCCTGGATTTATAGGTATATAAATCCACAAAACTAAGGAATGCAAAGACAAATAGCTCCCTGAAGGCTATAAAGGTTATGGAGAGTTGAAGGCTACAGCCAAGCTAAGAACTATTTATGAATGATATGCAATGCTCTTGCAAAAAATACAGCAATTGGCAGAGAAGTAAGGAAATTTCTAATGCTCTTTTTTTGACAGTAAGGCATCTGATGAGCAAGTGAGAACAAAAACAAGACAAAGGTCAATTAAATTGCACTGCAATCCACCAATCGTACAAATGTCAGATTTGGAAGACGAATGTTGTAACTTTAAATTAAGTGTCAAGAAAAACTCTGAAATCAGAGTACTTGAGTGTGATCTATAAATGGGCATATATTTAATGTGTAGATTTCATATTATTACAAGAATCAGTATATTTTGAGATTGTGCTATGTATATTATAGGCAATCTAAATAATCTAGATACCCTGGTAGGTTTTATTTTTAAAAAGACTAATCAAATGGAAGTCTTAAAAATCCCATAGAAGACCACATTTAGAACAAATCAACATAAAGACTATGTAAATGAAGATATATTTTAATTTGTTAATACCCTTGAGAGTCTATCAAATGAAATGAGGTTCAAAAGAGGAGGTGAGTTTTATGGGGAATCCTGAAGGATTATGGCGAGTATAGTATTTGGAGATAGATGTATGGGCCTTTAGTTTTGCAGTAGTACATTGACATGGCTTTTAGCTAAAACAAGATATTAAAACAAGCAAACAAACAAATAAACAACCCAAAAATATATTGCTTCAACTTGAATGTAGTCATCAAAAATCCCCCAAGTCAGACATGGCTGGTGTAGCTCAGTGGATTGAGCATGGGCCTGTGAAGCAAAGGGTTGCTGCTTTGATTCTCAGTCAGGGCACATGCCTGAGCTGCAGGCCAGGTTCCCAGTAAGGGACACATGAGAGGCAACCACGCATTGATATTTCTCTCCCACTCTTTCTCCTTCCCTTCCCCTCTCTCTAAAAGTAAACAAATAAAATATTTTTTAAAATCCCTCAAGTCAAATGCCAGGCTCTAATTGTCAGAAAATATAAAAACGGATTTAATATTGTTTCTTTAAAAAAAAGAAACGTCACTCTTACATTTGTTCTCTTTGTAAAATCTCTTTGGCAAATGATTCTTTCATACTGTTAACCTATTGAAAAATGAAATAGTATATTAGATTTTTGTTCTTTGCATCATTCATTAGTTCTCATTTATTTGGGGCATTTTCTAGATGCAGAATAGCATAGGGCATTATTTGAATAGTCACATTTCTCAGAAATGTTTATTGATGCCTTTGGCTTTGTATTGATAACATCTGAATTGGCAACTATAGTTTTCATTGTGAAGCAAACATTAGCCCCAGCCTGTGCCACAGACCTAATGTCTGATGTCCCTGAATGGGCCTAGAAACCTGTCTGTCATGTTCAGCACACTCTATGTACTCATTTTCCATTGCACAGGGATATTTTTAGCCTCTAATTTGTAGTCTATAGTCCATTTGTATGGGGTATTTTCACATGGCTTTGCCTTTTCAAGGACTGTCACTCTACAAACTTTTTCAAAGATCCTCAAGAACTGGATAGCTACTTCTACATAAACATAGTTTATAAAACTTAACAAAAATTACTGTTTTTACTACACTTAAGACTTGTACTTTTACATATTTAGCTGCAAATAACAACTTTAGGCACTGTGATCTGGGAAAAAGACTATTCCCAAAGAGGTCAGTCAAATTCACAACCAGGTTGGTTTGTCTCAGACGCAGCCTTACTCACTTTCAGATTATGTAGTAGTAGAAGTAGTAGTAAGAGTAGTAGTAGGAGGAGTAGGAGTAGTAGTGGTGGTGGTGGTGGTAGTGTGGGATACCCCATCCTGAGGAGCTTTCCTTTCCACAATGGATGAGAATAATCCCAGACACAATTTGTTGTTCCAGTGGGAAACAGGTGGCAATTCACTCTAGTGGAGAATGACTTAAGCCCTTCTTCGAAACGGCTTTTATTGGGGTTGGTATGCACAGGGGTATACAGTATGCATGCAAAGTTCATCAATCAATGTTTAAAGGCCAGAGTTACAGAAAACAGACATTATCTATAGATAACAATTGAGGTAACAGAGAGATCTGCCTCAGGTCAGGGTCTTTTAGATATGCTGATGTCAGAGGATCGTTAAGGAGTGGTTCATGAGATTAGGAGTTCACTCCCTATGCTTCGAAGTTAAACATCTGGTTTATATCAACAGTACTATACAAAGCAAAGAAAGCTTCAAAGGATACAAAGTATTCTTCAGGCCTGATTTCCCACGGGAACCCTTGGTGTTAGTATCCGGTGTACCTGCCACCTGCTTCCTGTTGAGACTTACAGTCACGGTCTTGCTTGCACAGGGTTACAGTTTCTGATACCACACAAAGTGGGTCCCCAACATAGTAGTAATAGTAGTAAAATTTTTCCTTTATTGATTCCAGAGAGAGGGGAAGGGAGGGAGAAAGAGAGGTGCCCAAACATTGCTATGAGAGTGAAACATCATTCAGTGCCTCATGCATGGGCTCTGACTGGGGACCAAACCTGAAACACAGGCATGTTCCCTGACTGGGAATTGAACCCACAATCTTTCAGTTTGCAACTGAGCCACAATAGTCCGGACAATTATTATTACTTTTTAAATATGGAATACTTCACCAGCTTGTGTCATGTTGGCACAGGATCACACTATTTTTCTCTACATCTTTCCAATTTTAGTATATATGCTGACACATTGAGCACTACTGTCAAACTTTAGTCTTTCCTTAGTATTTACATGGAATCAATTCTATGAACCTTATGAATACCAAAGTCCATGTGTGTTCAAGTCCCCTTATAAAAATGCTGTTTTATTTGCATATAATTTATGCCTATCCCCCACCATCTCTAGATTATTTATGATGCCTAATACAAGGTAAATGCTAGGTAAGTAGCTGGTACACTGCATTGTTTGGGATCAACTTCCTGGGGACAATTTCAAATATTTTCCATCTATAGTTAGATTATGATGTGTAAAAGTGCAGACACAGAGAGCCATTTGTCTTCTATTTCCACACTATTTTGATTCACAAGTAAAAACACATATGATATAAAAATATGTCTCCAGAATTTAAAATCACTTGAACCATGATTTCCTGTTGAGTCTTTGTCTTATAGTATTGTGAAATTTATCTATTTACTCATCAGTGATTTTCAAAAAAAATTTAAACATGTAATACCTGACTATGTAGTCAGGGACATTGACTGCTTTTTCCTTAGACTGTAAATAAGAAAATGATAACAGCCAACAGAATAATAGCTACCCAATGTGAATGAATGAAAATTATACCTGTACCAAATTTTTTGTTGTTGTGCATGGAACTTTAGTAATTCGTTTATATCTGCCATGCAATAAAAAAGTAAAAAAAAATTGTTGTATTAATATATTATATTTCTATCATGAATTTCCTTAGAGCAGATATAACATTTCCCTTTAGTATTCTCATTTCATTATAGATAATGTGATATTTAACAAAATACCAAAGTGTACAGTAATGCTAATAATTTTGGAAAAATAAAGTCAAATTCTTGTTATAAAGGTATTTAGATACCATAACTATTTATATGTTAAATTATTACTAATTTTGACAAGAGATATATATCAAAGAGTTGTATTTTTATTGAACAACTGTCTTTTTAAATTAAATCATTAATATATGTTCACTTAGTTTCATAACTAAGGGAAAACAACTATCTGAATTTTATTTCTATGACTAGTTCTGGCCAAGATGGAGGCATAGGTAGAAACCCTTCACTTCCTTGCACAACCTAAAGGAGAATAACGACCAATCTAAAATCAATGAACAACAAGAAGCACCAGAAAAATCAAACAGCATGGAATTCTGACAACCAAGGAATTAAAGAAAAAATCAACCAGAACAATCAGACCAGTAAGGCAGCAGACCATTTGGGCCAACTCAGAAAAGTTGTGCTGACTCAACAGACCATGGGGGTGGGGCTGGTGGAAAGTGAAACTGAGATTCAGAGCTGACTGTAGACTATAGCAGTTGCTGCAGCAGGAGAAACTTCTAGGGTCTCAAAAGAGTCCTTTGGAAAGTGCACTAGACATGACCAGGTGAGCTGCACTATTCCCTCTCTGGCCCCTCCTAAACAGGCAGGACCACAGTGCAACAAAGAGGGTTTCCCTGCCCAGGTGAAAATCTAAGGCCCAGCCCCCTTACAACTTAGCAGGTATACCAAGGGAAAGAAATATGGCCCAAGTGAAAGAACAGAGCAAAACTTCAAAAGAGAACTAAGTGATGAGGCGATAGCCAACCTCTCTGATGGAGAATTTAAAGCCCTGGTAATCAATGCCTACAGAACTGATTGAGCTTGCCCAAAACATGAAAAAAAAAAAAGCAGGATACCCAAAGTGAAATAAAGCAAAATATTCAGGGAACCAACAGTGACTGGAAGAAAACAGAAGTCAAAGCAACAATTTGGAACAAAAGGAAAAAAATAAACATCCAACCAGAACAGAATGAAGAAACAAGAATTCAAAAAAGTGAAGAGAGTCTTACAAACCTCTGGGACAAACTGAGATGTTCCAATATCTAAATTATAGGGGTGCTGGAAGGAGAACAGCAGCAAGAAATTAAAAACTTATTTGAACAAATAATGAAGAAAAACTTCCATATTTTGGTGAAGGAAATAGATGTCCAGGAAGCCCAGAGAATCCCAAAGATATTGGACCCAAAAAGAAACACACCAAGGCACAGCATCATTAAGTTACCAAAGATTAAAGATAAAGAGAAAATCCTAAAAGCAGTAAGGGGAAAGGGAACAGTTACCTACAAAGAAGTTCCCATAAGGCTATCAACTAATTTCTCAAAAGAAACCTTACAGGCAAGAAGGGGCTGGAGAGAAGTATTCCAAGTCATGCAAGGAAAGGAACTACAACCAAGATTACTGTTTCCAGGAAAGCTATCATTTAGAATGGAAGGGCAGATCAAGTGCTTCCCAACAAGGTCAAGTTAAAGGAGTTCATCATCACCTAGTCATTATTATATGAAATGTTAAAGGGACTTAAGAAAAAGAAGATAAAAAATATAAATAGTCAAATGACAACAAACTCACAATTATCAACAAATAAACCTAAAAATAACAAAAAAGAAAACAAAAACTAAGTAAACAACTAGAACAGGAACAGAATCAGAGAAATAGACATCACACAGAGGGATTTCAGTGGGGAGGAAGAAGGGAGGGAAGGGGGGAAAGGTACAGGGAAGGAGCAGCATAATTAGTAGGTCTAAAATAGATGGGGAGAGACAAAAATGGTATAGGAAACAGGACTCGAAAGACTTATATGTACAACCCATGGACATGAACTAAGGGTAGGTGAATGATGGAGCATTTGTGGGGCAGGGTGGAGGGAGGATAAAGGGAGAAAGTTGGGAAAACTGTAATAGTATAATCAATAAGAATACTTTTAAAAAATAATTTACTTCTACGTATTCAGTTTTCCCTATGCATGTTACCTACAAGTGTATATATTCTGTATATTCTACTTTATAATCTGCTTTTAACATTAAAATAAAATTTCTTTTATTCTGTCAACATCTCCACAACACAATTTGTAAAATTTGCTTTTAATAAACCTTTTGTATTTTACGTAACCATTCCTATAATTAACTAATCCCATATAAGTGCATGCTTAGGTTCCTTAATCTCTTTATTTTAAAAGTAATTTGTTGATGAACGTCATATAACGTAAGCTCTGCCTCCATTCTTAGTCTCCTATAACAAATAGCTCTAAGTTTATTGTGGGGTAAATGGTATACATTAAAATAATTTAAATATATATATTCCTAAATATAGAAATATGTTAACAATTTTAAAATTTCTAATAGTAGTTTATTTATCTTGCTTTCTCTCTTTCCTTGTCTATTTGAATTCAGACATAGACATTTAAATTGACCAATTCTTCAGATTATTATACACTATGATCAGTCATCAAATATAATTTGTTTTATTTTAATTTGTCTTATCTTCCCTTCATCCACACTCCCCAGTCCTACCTTTTTAAATGTGTTTGGTGTATGTCCTTAGATATACACACCATTCTAAATATATCATGTTCTTTTGTCTTTTCATGCACTTTTGATATACAGAAATAATGTCCTTCTCTGGAACTCATAATATTTCTTATCTATTAGTCTCAACAGTATGTTTTATAAGACCTATTGGAGCTTCTGAAAGTACATTGATTGCATGTTTTTAATATTGTATCCTTCACATTTGCCTCTCTGTTTTCTTTAGTAATAGAAACTTGGATTGTTTATCGGAAAAACTGATGCATTAAATGTGCAAATATATTTTTAGCAGAATAATGCAAACATTTCTTCAGATAGGTAGCCATAATAGGTTAATATATAGATGTGATAGTAATTTGATTTTAAAAATTAATCCTCACTTGAGGATATGTTTATTGATTTTAGAGAGAGGGAGGGAAGGAGAGATAGGTAGATAATAGAGATAGAGATAGATAGAGAGATAGATAGAGAGACATTGATATGAGAAACATCAATTGTTTGCTTCCCATATGCTCTATGATCCCTGATGGAGGATTGAACCCACAACCTAGGTGCACGCACTGACTCTGAATCAAACCCATAATCTTTTCAGTGTATAGGACAATACTCCAACCAATGGAGCCAAACAGTCAAGTCAGCAATTTCACTTTTTTTCATAGTATAAGCCTTAACATATAAATTGGATATAGTTTCATCAGCTGTGTGTTAGCCACATTAGTTTAAATTTTATATTATATATTAAAAATTAAAAAGCTAAAAAACATCATTGTAATGTAGATTTAATATGGGAAATACATATTGTGTTGCTTTATACACAATCTGAATTAATCCATTCTATTAAATAGTTTTCCAAAATATAAATAGCACTTTACATACAATAGAACATACCAGTATGGATGTCCTAATATATTTCAATATGCATGAAAATAAAGAGAAAACATCCTTTTAACATAAGAGTAATATAGTAGTAATTTCATTTCTAATGTTATCTGGATCTTATAACTAAAGGATCTTAAAAGCAGAGTACCTGGCCTGGATCCTGGACTTGTTTCAGTTTTCTCTTGTTCCAGGCTCCAGTCATGACTAGCAGTCGTTCAGGTCACTTGGTCAATAGCCCTGAGTAGCACACCAAGTGAGAAATATGTTTCCTTCAAAACCTAAAGGGGCTCACAAGACATCGTGCCTCTTTTTTTTATTATTGTAGAAGGGACAGATGCAACAATTTATCCTTCACTTTAGAAGAGATACCTCGAGATGTCTTTCACCACAGGACCCCTGGAAACTACTGGTGTGAAAATGCAAATGTCTTAATAATAAGTCTAGAGTAGTTGCTACTTCTTGCTTATTGGATCTAATTAGCATAATATCAGCATAATAAACTGGTGTTATGTTTTAAGGGAAAGGGAAAGGTAATTAAGGTCCCTGCAGACTAAATTAAAACATAGGTCTATAGATACCCCTGAGGCAGGACAATGGAGGTATATTGCTGTCTTTGCCAGGGGAGAGCAAAGCCTTCTTATGATCTTTATGACCATGCATCATAAAGAAAACATTTGCAAGATGTATACCAGGGGATATGTTAATTTGCTGAAGCGATGAAACCACATCTGGAACAGCAGCTGCTATTGGAGTCACCAGTTGGTTAATTTACAAAAATCCACTGTCATTCTCTAAGATCCATTTGTTTTCTGCACAGGACAAATAAAGCAAGTTGAATAGTGATGTTGTGAAAATCAGCACTCCTGAATATTTCAACTCCCTGAAGGTGCCACTAATTTCTGAAATACTTCATAAATGTAATACAGCTTTTGGTTTACTCTTTATACTATATAGAACCTGAAATTTTATAGCATAGTAGTCCTCATTCCAGAGGTAATGTAATCAATGTGTGGATTATTCCAGTTGCTAAATAAGTCTATTCCAATTACACATTCTGGAAATGGAGAAATAACCACAAGATGGGTCCAAGAACTCATTGAGCCCAATGTAAGATAGACCTGAGTTAAAAGTCCATTGATTACTTGACTTCTGTAAGCCCCTCCTCTGAGTATTAGACCATGGTGATGTATGGATCTTTTGAAAATAGAATCACTTCAGAGCCAATGTCTAGTAACCCTCAAAAAATTGAATATTTCCTTTTCTTTAACCTATAGTGAGCCTAGTAAAAAGCTGTAAGCCCCATTCAAAAAATCGGGGAGAAATATCAACAGTATAAACTTTTGGAAGTATAGCTGGATTATATCTCAAGGGAAGCAGTTCTCCCATTCATTCAAGGAGTTCTGATTCTATAAACTGGTGCACATACGGAAATTGATTGAGAGAGCATTGCTCCCAGTTTTGGTGATTTGAATTAGACTTCTTTGAACTCAAACTAGAAAAAAAGTTTGCATTTCTGCTTCATGTAGTATAGGCTACATTTTGAAACATGTTTCAGCCAACCTCACAAACAACATTTTCTAACACTTCAAACTGAAAAAAAAAATTGTAACTTCTGCTTAATTGACCCATATCAATGAATTCAACTTTATGTTCTCCACCATTATTCTTCACTTTTTATATTTTCCACTCATATTTACCAGAGTTCTGTCCACATAAACTAGAGTTTAGAATAGCTCCTCATAGGACACACATTTTACTGTACCCTTTATGGCCGAGGGCACTTGAGTGTAGTTATAGATCTAGAAGCAAAGAGAGATGATAGAGGTTGTCTGAGAAAACCCAGCAGTGCTTTGAAAGACCTCTATCTCAAGGGAGGCCATTCAATTTTCTTCGGGCAAATTAGGGTGAACTTTTCAGCCAGAAGGGGTAGAGGGCTGTTTCTACTGGCAAAGAAAGCTCAGCAGAGTTTAGGGGTTCAGTGTTCACAGCTTCACCAGGATCTTCCCACACACCCTCATTCTATGTGTCAGTATCCCATCCCTTCCCAATGAATGGCCTCACTTTAACAGAAGATATCCTCTTGAAATGGTAAGAAATTTAATTTGTGCTGTGATTCAACCACTTACAGACTAAAACTTTGTGTTTGTTTGTTTAAGAGTTTTTTTAGGAGGTAGGGTTTATTTCAGGGAAGGCATAAGAACTTTCAGGTAATTTATTCAGAGCTTGAGCTAAGAATTTGATATATTCATTCTTTGTTACCCCAATTTATCCCAATAAATATTGGCTGTTACCCCAACTTAGGAACAAACAGCCACTCTTATTATACTAATTAATGTAGCCAAAATATTCTAAAATATGGACTACATAGTTACCTAGAATCTTACCCTTCCATATACATGTACACAGTTTAATTATGAGAATTCATTAGTGACACTGGGCATATCTCTAGTGTTGCATCTTGACATGAAATACCGATGTCCTCTTCATCAGTGGAAATATTTATTTGTACCTCTAAACATAATCAGATTAAAGAACCAGTTTCAGAAAACCTAGAACCATTTCAGAAAACTCACAATTAAGATAGTATTTCTCTAGAATTACTATTGGTATTACTATATTATTTTCTTGTGTCTTCCGTAAAAAAATACCAAAAAATAATTTAACATAAGAGAAATTTATTCCTCTCACAGTTTCAGAGACCATAAATTTTAAATCAAAGTGTTAGTAAGGTCACTCTGCTTCTGGAAACTCTAGCAGGGGTGCCCCACCTGTGACCCATGGGCTGTATGTAGCCTAGGATGCCTGTGAATGAGGCCCAACACAAAACTATAAATTACTTAAAACATTATAATTTTTTGTGATTACATGTTGCAATGTGTTTAATGTGTAACTCAAGACAACTCTTCTTCCAGTGTGGCACAGGGACACCAAAAGTATGGACACACTTCCCTCTAAGGATTTATCCATTGCTTCTTCTTACAGCTTACTGTTGACATGCTGTTGCTATATCTGAAACTCCATCAACCTGGCCTCCATCAACACTGTTTGCCTTATCCTGGAGAACCCTGAAGTTCCCTCCCACTCAATTTATAGCTATTAACCATGACTTTACCATATGAGTGGCTGGTCTTAGCTCATGCTTCATAACTTCCTGAATCCTTTCAAACAAGCAAAACCAGCCCTCAGTGAGTTCCCAGCACCCAGTATCCTTGGGTAAGTGGTACCAGACCTAGCACTAGCAGCAGTCAGCTTAGATTCACAGCTTGGCTTCACATGGGAATCTCCAAGCCTAGCACAAGTAGCAGCCATTTCAGATTGCTTTATAGCTCAAGCAGGGTAGCCTAGGATAAAACAGATGGCTGACCTTGGTCTGTACCACCCGGGAAACCCCAGTGCCTTTATATCCATTGTACAGCTACAGACCACATAGGAACACCACCACCTTGCTCCCACAAAGCTGATTCTTCAGAGAAAGAGGAAGTTTGTAGTCAGTGGTCACAGCCAGTCCTTGCTGCCGACTGGCTTAGGTCAGTCCTTCCATTGATCTTCCAACAGCAACCAAGGCTTAACTACAAAAGAAGGGTGTACTCAGCCCACATGAAGGTCACACAACCACTACCCGCCTTGGATATAGATTATGCCATTGCATCCTATAGGATACCTACTACATTAGACCACACTACAAAGACAGAGAGTCATAGCAGCTTTACCTAATACATAAATACAAACACAGGGAGGCTGTACAATTGAGACAAAGAAAATGAAAGAACAAACTCCAGAAAAGGAACTAAAAAATGGAGATAAGCAATTTATCTGATGCAGAGTTCAAAACACTGGTTATAAGGATGCTCAAGGAACTTAGTAAGAAACCTCAACAGCATAAAAAAGATACAGTGAGAAACGAAGGATACACTAATTGAAATAAAGAACAATTTTCAGGGAAACCACAATAACAATAGAGTGGATGAAGCCAAGAATCAAATCAATCATTAAGAACATAAAAAAGCAAAAAAAAAAAAAAAAAAAACAAGCAATTAGAGCAAAAAGAAGAGAAAAGAATAAAAAAAAATGATAGCGTAGCAGCCTCAAGAATAATGTTAAGCATTCCAACATTTGCATCACAGGGGTGCCAGAAGGAGAACAGAAAGAGCAAGAAATTGGAAATCTATTTGGAAAAATAAGGAAAGAAAATTTCCCTAATTTGCTGAAATAAATAGACATGCAAGTCTAGGAAGCACAGAGAGTGCCAAACGAGATGGACCCAAAGAGGATAACACCAAGACACACGATAATCAAAATGTCAAAGATCAAAGATAAAGAGATATTCCTAAAATCAGCAAGAGAAAAACAATTATTTACCTACAGCAGAATTCTCATAAGACTGTCAGCTGATTTCCTAAAAGAAACTTTACAGGCTAGGAGGGATTAACAAGAATATTCAAAGTTATGAAAAGCAGGGAACTATAGCCAAGATTGCTCTGCCCAGCAAAGATGTAATTTAGAATCCAAGAGGAGATAAAGAGCTTCCCAGATAAAGTAAAGGTGAAGGAGTTCATCAAGCCATTAGTATAGGAGATGTTAAAGGGACTTATTTAAGAAAAAGAACAAAACTATGAATATTAAAATGGCAATAAATTCACAACTATCAAACACTGACTTTAAAAACAAACTCAGCAAACAAGCAGAACAGAAACAAAATCATAGATATGGAGATGATTTGGAGGGTTATCAGTTGGGAGGGGAAGAGGGGAAGGTGCAGTGATCAAGAAGTACAAATTGGTAGGTACAGAATAGTCAGGGGGATATTAAGAATGGTATAGGAAATGGAGTAGCCAAAGAACTTATATGCATGACATATAAATCAGGGGCTTGACAGAGGGAATGTGGGGTACTAGATAGAGGAGAGCAAAGAGGGAGTAATTGGGAAAGTTGTAATGGCAAAATCAATAAAGCATATTTTAAAATAACTAAATAAAAGATAAGCTTGAATAATGAGGATATGTTTAATCCAATTCCAATGTTTAAAAGAATGAAATAATGTAAAAGGTATGGAAATAGGCTTTGAGAAAGTATGTTGAGCTCTAAGTGTTCCAAGGTCAATAATTTTTGCTCCTGAAGCTTCAGTGTAATCTAGAAAGCTACTCAGAGAAAAACAACTCATGGACATGGACAACAATCAGTGTGGTGATTTCAGGGAGCAGTGGGGTAAGTGGAGCTGGAAGAGTATATAAGTGGGATAAATGGTGATGGGAAAAATTAAAATAATTAAATAAACAGTTAAAAAATAAAAAGGAGAAGATTAAAACTATGACCAATAAATTGGCAATAAGTATATATCTATCAACAATTGAAGCTCAAAAAATAACTAAGCCAACATGAAGAACAAAGACAGAATCATGGATACAGAGAGTGTTTGATGTTTCTCAGTAGGAAGAGGATGTGGGGGGTGGAGGATGAGGAGGTAAGGGGATTAATAAATATAAATATGTATTTACAGAATAGTCATGGGAATGAAAAGTATGGTATAGGAAATGGAGTAGCCAAAGAACCTATATGCATGACCCATGGACATGAAAAATGGTATAGGCATTGCCAGAGGGAGTGGGGGGTAGTTGAGTGGGGGGCAAAAGGAGGAAAATGAAGACATCTGTAATAGCATAATCAATAAAGCATAACTTAAAAATATACAAGTTTTAAAGACCTGCTGATATACATAGGCTCTGTGATTAACAATAGTTTATTGTACAAGATTTTGTTAAGACTATTGATAGTTTTATAAAGATTTTTATTTATTTATTTTTAGAGAGGAGAAGGGAGGGAGAAAGAGAGGGAGAGAAACATCAATGTGTAGTTGCCCCTTGCGCACCCCCATTAGGGACCTGGACTGCAACCCAGGCAAGTGCCCTGACTGGAAGTTTAACTGATAACCCTTTGGTTCGAAGGCCAGCACTCAGGCCACTGAGCCACACCAGCCAGAGCTAAAGGGGTAGATCTTACAAGTGCTGTTACAACAAAGGATAAATACAAAAATAAAGACAGAAAATCATGTTTGTAATTAATTTATAATGTATACACTAAGTCAAGAAAGTTATTATCTTAGAGTTTCAAGCATATTAATTTCTGTATTGAATAACTATAGCTGATATTATAAAGTAATACCAAAATATTAGGAACCTAATCAACAAAACAAACAAGTAAGCAAAGTATAGCCAAAGACACTGAAATTGAGAACAGGCTGACGGTGATCAGAGGGGAGAGGGGAGGGAATCAAGGGGGAAAAGGGTGAAGGGTTTACTGGAATAATTATAAAGGACACATGGACAATAACAATCGGGGGTGGAAATGGGGAAGGGAGGTGAGGAGGGCTGGGGTGGTGGGAAAAAGCAGAAAACTGTACTTGGACAATAATAAAAAAATAATATCAAAATGAATATATTATATAAAATTTCTATATTGAGTTATTTTAAGACATATTTGCTTGCTGTATCTAGCTCTAACAATTTAGTTTCAGAATTTTGCATCTTTTGCCCTGGCTGGTGTAGCTCAGTGGATTGAGCTTGGGCCTGTGAAGTAAAGGATCACGGTTCAACTCCCAGTCAGGGCACATGCCTGGGTTGCCAGTGGGGGACACATGAGAGGCAACCACACAATGATGTTTCTCTTCCACGCTTTCTCCTTCCCTTTTCCTCTCTCTGAAAATAAGTAAATAAATAAATAAATAAATAAATAAATAAATAAATAAAATTTAAAAAGCATCTTTTTTTATTCAGTGCCTTTCTTAAAGATGACATAATGTTGAAATTTTTCCCTTTATGTAATATGTCTTCTCATAGATAAGATTACCCTCTATAGTGGGCTAAATAGTGGCCCTCAGAAAGGTGTGTCTATATCCCAATACACAAGACCTGTGAATACGACTGAACACAATAAAAGTATGATTAAAGCAAGACTCTTGAAAAGGAAAGTTTATCATGGATTATTCATGCAGGCCCTGAAAGCAATCACGTATGTCCTCCTTGAGGAAGCTCCTTGAGGAAGCTTGAGGAAATTTGGGGGCAGACACATGAAGAAAAAGAAATAGAGAAGAGGAGGAGCAATGTGATCATAGATGGAGAGATGAGAGAGATGTGACTGCAATTCAAGGAATGCCTGGCTCCACCAGAAGCTAGGAAAGGACAAGAAGAGATTCTGCCCTGGACCCTCTGGAGGGAGCACCGCCTTGCTGACACCTTGGTACCAGACTTCTGCCTACGGACCTGTGAGAGAATAAATATTCTTGTTTTCAGGCAAAGTTGTGGTAATTTGTTATGACAGCCCTAGGAAACTAATATACCCCACTTATGTTTCTTGTAAACCTATTACAATTATTTATGGTGTTCCACTGGGAAAAAAAGGTTTTCTGGTAAACAAAAATTAGTCATTGGTCTCAGTAACTGACACTGAATGGCCACTTTATAAAAGCTTATTAACCTTATAATTTACATATCAACACCAATTTTAGAAGTGCCTTATAGTAATTGCAGATCACAGTAAGAACATTATTAGGGCATTTTATTTCTAAATAAAATGATTATATGACATTTAAATGAAGAGTGAGGAAAAACTAAAGCCTACATGTTTTAATGGTGACAATGTAAAAATAATATTATTCTCCACTATACTGAGCAATATAGTTTTAAAAATAAAAATTATAAAATGAATTTTATGGTGCTATAAAGTTTATGCATTTCTTGGAAATTGAAATAATTAAACATGCATAGTACATGTTTTAATTCTAGATGAAAGCTTTATGAAAATATTAAGAGGTAAATTAATTGAAAACTTAAATTTAAATTAAAAATGCTTAATATGTAACAAAGAACTGATAACATATGGCCACATTTATACTAGTATGTGGAGTTCAGATGCTTAATGATATCTTAAAATGACATCCATGTAAACACAACTTGGTAAGTATTCATCGATATTTCATGTATTTAGGAGTGTCAAACTCATTTTCACCAGGGGCCACATCAGCCTCGAGGTGCCTTCAAAGGGCCAAATGTAATTTTAGGACTGTATAAATGTAACTACTCCTTAACTAGGGGCAAGGAGCTTGGTGCTGCCGCCAGGTAGAAACAAGGTGCTGGGACAGATAAAACCAGGTGGAGGGCTGGATTCGGCCTGTGGGCCTTGTGTTTGCCACATTTGATTTAGAAGTTTCAAATTCATATATACATGTAACCTCCATCCTGCGACCATGGCCATTTTGTTCTTGACCTTCCTGGGAAATGACAGGATGGTTGTGGGAAGAGGTTGTTAGCTGGTAGCTGCAAAATGGGTCTTTACATCTACTCGACTATCACAGTCCTCCTCTGTTAAGGTCACTATTTGGTGAGTAGTCATATGAGACACAAATATCTTCATGCTTTTTGCCCACTCAGAAATGATTCTCTGTACCTGTTCCTCAAATATTTTTGTCACAAATTTTAATCATGTCATTTTTAAGCCCCTGACCATCTAGCCAAACTATTGGCCATAACCCATGTGGCAGTATAGAATCCTTCTTCAGGCCATTTTTCCTTCTAATTAAAGTAAACAGTAAGATATACTGCTTGAAACTCTGCCATTGGGAAGATTTCTCGTCATCACTGTCCTTTAGGGAGTCCCAGAGAGGGGTTGCAGTTTTGCAGCTGTCCACTTTAGAATGGTGCCTGCATCTCTTGCAGAACCATCTGTAAACCAGGCATTAGCCTTCTCTTTCTCTATCAGGAGGTCATAGGGAACTGCCCATGAGGCCACAGGTGAAGGCTGGGAGAGTAGGTGACACAGCAGGGGTGGGGGCCACAAACATTTGGGCCACTTTTTCATGTAGCTCATTTGTTCCTTCCGTGTCTGCTCTGACCTGATCTTGTGCATACCACTCCCACCTGCTGAGGGACAGCTTTGATACACACCTAACTTTATACTTAGTGGGTCAGCTAACTCCCAATTCATGATGAACAGCTTAGGTCCCATGGTAATTTGGTGACCCATGGTTAAGCATTTAGTCTCAGCTAGGGCTACATAGCAGGCTAGCAGTTAATTCTTTAAAAAAATAAATTGATTTTAGAGGGAAGGAATGAGAGAGAAAGATCAAAGAAAGAAGTGGAAAGAGAGAGAGAGAGAGAATCGACGTGCTGTTATCTGTTTATGCATTAATTGGTTGCTTCTTGTATGTGCCCTGACAAGAAATTGAACCTACAACCTTAGTGTACAGTGATGATGTTCTAACCCATTGAACTACCCAGCCACAGCCTATTTCTGAAAAGGATAGTAGTTGTTTGCTGAAGGGGATAGGGCTTCGCTCCAAAATCTTAAGGTCTACTCTGTGATATAACTAAAGAAGCCTGCCAAGGACCCCAAACAGGATCCCTATCTGCCACTGACACTTTAAGCACCTTTGCATCTGAGGGATTATATTGTGCAGCTACAGAAAAGCTTACATTGAAAACTTGTCCTGGTTAAGAGCCTTCTCTTTTTCTGGTTACATACACACACACACTGAAAAACATTCCTGTCATTTGGTGAATGGACCAGAGTAACCCATGCAAATGAAGAATATGTTGCCTCCAAAATGCTCAGAGGCCCACCAGATATCTGTCTCCTTTTTGATTGTAGGAGGGACTTCATGAAACACCTTATACTTCATTTTAGAAAGCATATGACTTTTACCACAAGACCCATGGAAATTTCACTGAGGCAGAAGTCTCAAAATTTTTATCACATTTCTCACTTTTGAATATGCAAATGGAGTAGTAATCTGGAGTAGCTGATAGTTTTTGCTCAATAGGCCTGGTCAGTATCATGTCATCAATGTAATGAAACAATGTGATCACTTTTTGAAGGAAAAGGTGATCATGATCCCTGTAAACTCAATTATGATAGGTCTGGTGATTTTCTGTAACCCTGAAATAGGACAGTGATGGTATATTGCTGGCCTTGCCAATGAAATCAAACTTCTCTGATGGATATTATGGATAAGGATGTAGCAATAGGAATTTGCTAGACCAATAGCTGTATATCAGGCACCAGGGAATAGGTTCATTTGCTCAAGCAATAAAGCTACATCTATTATGCTTTGTTTATGATAATCCAATGTCAGTCTTTATAATCCAATGTCAATCTTCAAGATCCATCTGTCCTCTGTTGAATGAGAATATGGTAGGTATCACCATCTCTGCATCACTCAAATTCTCCATGGTGCCACTGATCTCCGTAATACTCCAGGAAAGTGGTATTGCTTTTGTGGATACTGAGAATTCCTAAGGTCTGCTGTCTGTAAAGTATCTCCAAAACAGGCAGTGGTGTAATTCCAATCAAAGCACAAAAGCCTGAGAATGATGGAGGCTGATGTCAATTTAGGTCCGAGGGCAGAAGAATGGTGTCTCAACTCTGCAGGCAGGCTGGATGTGGGTAAACCCTCTTTCTTTCACTCTGTTCTGTTCAGCCCCTCAATGGATTAGAAGCTGTTCACTCACACTGGGGGAGGCATTTGCTTTACTGAGTCCACCAGTTCAGGTGCTAATCTCACCTGGAACTATCTTCACAGACACACCAAGAAATGTTAAATTTGAGCATCTTCTGGACCACTCATGTTGACACACAAAATCAACTATCATAATATTTTAATAGCCATTTAAATGAACAATTTAATTAACATCTCTGGCATTTTTTGGAAAAAAATAAATGGTATTTAATCAATATCAAAAATATAACGACTTTGAAGAAAAACTGTACTGAGATGTTACTTAAAACGACCAAATGTCATTTTGCAATTGTCCATAAAATGTTTCTTATGATTTTTTGTTTAAATTCAGCATTTGAATGTCTGACCCTCAGCCTCAAAATATATGTTGTGCTCTGACCAAATGAGACACAGCAGCCATCACAAAGTGAGGATTTTCAAACGAAGCTCATGTTCCCCGGAAGCCCAAAGAGCTCCAGTGTGAAAAACCAAAGGCTTGTGCCCTTTGCCACCCCGGAAAAGGATCTATTGACTCTTCGGCTCATTATTCACATATAAAACTAGTGGGATTAAAGTTTTCTAGAACAGAAATGCTACCAAGTTTTTAAAACAAAATGATTTTTTTACTTGTAAAAAATGTGTCATTTCTCTTTCTCTGAGAGCCATTTTACCTCAGATGTATAGTAAAATTCCACAATGTACTTGCAGGAATAGGAATGGAAGATCCAGCTTATCAAATTATACTTTTCTATATTTTTAACATTAGGCAGTAATGAGGAAAATCAGCACCCTTATAAAAATATTTTTATTTCATTTATTCAACGATCTTTATAAAATCCTTTGCATCCTTTTTTTCCAAATGTATACGTGTATATGTATGCTGTCTAAGTACACTTTATCTTATTTTCTGTCCTCATTGTTTTAAAATGAATATTTGACTCTTTTGAAATATATGATTTACTCTTTCTCCTTTGTTTACAAATACATACTCAAATTGCTCACCAATGAAAATTATAAATTAGTTCATGTGTGAGTGCTAAGGCTTCTTCTTTCCCTATAGATCCCAAATATCTTTCTGAAACATTCGTGGGGAGATGTTTCATCCTGGATCGTACTCATGTATAACAGAGCCCTTTCACGTCACATTTAAGAACTGATAAAAAGTCAAGTAGTTTGAATGTAGAGATTCCCATAATTTTCTTCTGTATTCAGATTAAAACAAAATGATAAAAGTAATTTATGGAAAGAAATCCTAGTGTGTGGCATTATTTTCAACATTATAGCAGCTTGGGCAGAGATACTCAGCTTTCTTATTCCAATATCTGTGTTGAAATATCAAAAACGAATGTCCCCCCCAAACAATAAAATCCCATTTTATCTCTAGAAACAAAAGGAAAATTTTACTTCCCACTCCAAAGTGTATAAGCTAGAAATGGAAAAGGATAGCAGATTTAAAAAGTAAGAATACAGAGTGAAAACTCACACTATCATTCTCCTCTCACAAAAAGCAATGAATGATCATGGGAAACAAGAAAAAAATGTACAACTTTGCTATCACCATTTTTTTTTCTTAGTAAAACTCTGCACACACTCTTGATTTGGATGGAACAGGTTAGGGAAAATGTTCTAGGCACACAGATGTCTTAAGAGTCTCACTATTCAGAACATCTGTTTTGGAGGCCTATGTTTTGTATAGTGGCTATATCATTTGTGGAGCTTGCAAAATTTGTTCAAAACTATTCCTTGATGCAGGGACCTTGCCATATTAGCGAAATCCAGAAGTTGCCTGAAGAGGCTAGGACAAAGAATGGCAGAATACCTATATCCTAACCTTCCTTCACAGGCTAAAAATAATGAATTTTTTACTGTTTGAAAAACTCATGGCTCTAAGCTTTCACTAAATGTTTAATTCACAACAAATAAACCATTCAACTTAAAGTCTGTATCTGCATTTCTGAGAACAATCAGGTAGAACGGGTGAGACAAAAATAAAATACACTAACTATATTCATGAGTTAAAATCAGATGTAAAAATGTATTCTTTGGTTAAATAGAGACACTATAAGTAAAGGAAAAGTAGAATGAGTGAATACATGAGAGTGTAGTCACAAAAAGCTAAAAGAGAGTGAAGAAGAAAACACTTCCTTGAAAATAAGTTGTCCACTGATCCAGATCTTGGGAAAAATATGAGAACTGCAGACATTCTCTGTATTTAAGAGATTCCGATCCTTAGTGAACTGAATTTAAGATGGTTTTAGTGGAGTGATGGCATCAGAAGCGAGATTAGAGAAGGTTGTAGACTTAGTAAAAGAAATTATGTGGTTTGACAGAATAATTTCTCCCACCAAAGATGTACTAAGATTAGGGATTTCTACAAGATAGAAATATACTGTTCTTCTAAAGAGGGGAACATCTATATTTATCTATCTCTCTATCATCAAATCATCACATTATACACTTTAAACATCTCATAATTTTGCTTACACTTTAAACATCTCATAATTTTGCTTACACTTTAAACATCTCATAATTTTATTAACTATACATCAGTAAAGCTTAAAAAAGATTTTTTTAAAGGTAAGCAGCAATATATGTGCATATGAATATAGGAGTGCATAGATGCACATAGTAGTATATGAAAATGTATACATATATAAATTTAAATTCTTTTTAAAGTAGAATAGTTATTTCCTTGAATCTTTAACAAAACATTTTTCATATTTACTTTAGAATGAACACCAATGAAGAATATTCCTAATCTGTTTAGCTATGTATAGTGATAAAAATGAAAGTAAAGTTGCCAAACTCCTCTTCCACACACTTTATAGCACAAGGCTCTCAATTAGTGAAAAATCTACCATATGCTTATACCCTTCAGTTGAGTTTAATTCTTATTGTGTCAAATTTATAAAATAAATTTAATTTTAAATTTACAGACCATATGTTGAATTAAACTTGAACTCTCCCAGGATGTCTACAATAAAATTAATATTCAAATTGGTGAACTAATTTTCACTACATAATCTCTACTTCTCCTTATTGTATATCCAATCATTTTTATTCAAGCTGAAATGCATAAAATAGACATGATATCATCCTAGACCTGCCAATCATAGACCTAATTAATATGGAAAACCTAACATACAAGGTACCTCTGCTGTAATTATTACTCCACAAAGATTTTCTCAAAGTACTTTATCAAGATTCTGTATTTCAGAACTTCACAACAGAAAATGAAATACTAAAATAATGTCACTTCCTGAAAAGTAGAACTTCACTTCCTTTGAGTTTTTATCATTCTTCGAGAGAGGAAAGCCGAATAAGTAATTATCTTGCATAAGTGAGCAGACTTCTATTTCGGAAATTTGTACTGCTGACCTAAGTTTACCTATGTTTTGTACAAAAATCAGCCAAATGCTTTCTTGTGGAAAGAAGTAGGGGGAATAATAAGAAAAAGCAAGCAATGGGTAGGGTACAGAGAGACAAGGGTTGGAGCAAAGAAAAAGCCCTGTTTGGCATTCATTCAAGAAAAAATTTTTAAGTTGGAATTTGGAATAAAAAACATTTATTTGTTTAATATTTTAAACAAATTTAAAATATTGGCACTTTATGTATTATGAATTATGAATTAAGAGGCACTTTATATAAAAGGAATTTATGTACTTTATGTAAAAGAAAATGTTAAAGTGACCTGAAATCTCTCTTTGATGAAAATAATGTGTTTTCTTAAATATAGAAACTAACTTTAAATTATAGTTGCTAAAAACAAACAAAAACAACAAAACACTGATTATCCTGTTTTTGAAAGAGTTAGAATATATCTGTATAGTTATACAGCAAATCTAGGTTCAGGCAAACTGGCCTGCTCCTTGAGCTTTATGGTACTGGAAATTTCTAAGAGATGTAGATATTGCAGGAGGCTCTGAGGACCCTCAATATGGTAATCACAGTGCAGACTTCTGGGACTTTGGAGTAAGGCCATGTTTGAAAAGCAGTCCTATACTTGCTTTTGGGCAATGGCAGAGACTGAATGTTTGATCATGCACCACTCAGTAATGATGGGATCCAAATAGCCCATCCTGATCCTTGGCATTAATTGATCTTTTAGATTTGAAAACAAATAAGCTAAAAAATGATGAAAGTATAAACTTTTTTATTAAAAGGGTACTTCATATTTTCTTTTTTTAAAGTAAGGAATGTGATTTTATCTTCAAAACTATTTTCAGAAAAAAATAAAATGACAAGAACCCATATGCAAAACCTAGAATTTTTCATTGAACTATTAACTCTTAGCAAAGGAAGGGACTTCTGAACTATCTAAGTTTCTCTTCTTCTGGAATCACTTCTAAAATGTCCCTCACTTACGTGACCAACCTCCTCAAATATTCCCCATATTTGATGTACTTCATATCATAAAAGCAACAAATAATGTTTAATTATTTAAAATAAAAGAAAGAATAAAATAAGGGAGAGAGTCATCTTCCAGTATATGTTTTTAGAGAAAGTTCACATCATTGAAGAAGCTTTGTAATGTGTGGAACACAGTACTGGCTTAAAAAACAAGAAAAGATTCTGTGCACTTGCATTATTTAAATGTGAGCAGCTGCTGTCATCTTGCTCTATAAAAAGTGGCAAGCTATATTCACTCAAGTACATTAATTTAATTGTAGTTCATATAGTTTTACACTTGGGATGAGGCTGAAACAAACCAACCAGCTAATCACAGAGCTGTTAATAAGAAAAAAACTTTAAAATATTAATTATTGTGGGAAGTGATCAAATAAAAATCAAGTTTTAATTAACAAAAAACTCTAATTACATAAATAAATTGTATTATTTACTGAAAATTTCTACTATTAGACAGTCCTGATTATAATAAAAATACATAAAATGGAAACAGTTTAGGTAAATGTGGCTATCTGGTTCCTTTCACAAAGTCTACGGGTCCAACTGCTAGCCACATGAGTCTCTCTACATTCTCAAGCAGCAAGTATTATTCTTCCTAAGAGGTAAGGCCAATGTCAACCTTGTTGTCAAAAGTTGGCTTTTGTGGCTCCCATTCTTCCTGCCACAGAAAAACCCTGCAGCATTTCATCACACCCAATTCCTTAAACATGGATCCCAACCATCTTCTCCTCTTTGTTAATCCAAACCATTTTCATCACATATCTGGTTTCCCTTTTTGTAACTGCGTGATACATTGGGGTAAAGGTGGTTGAATAGGTCTTCACATTTTCTTTTCCATATTTAGAAATGGCCTCATCTTCTGTGAATCCCACTATGCCAATACATGGTGGCTGAAGACTACTGTTCTCATAGTCTAATCTTCTTTGCATTCCAAAGTGTGTTGGCAAGTTTTCAGCCAGCAGCTATAGCAATTGTAATAAGAACAGCTTCTCCACACATCCCCAACTGAGTAGCTGCCTTTTACGTTAGTATTCTCGATTTCATCTATGATGATCTGACCTTCTAATACTCAGTTTGTTTAAATTTAGGGCACCTGGAATTTGGGTCCTGTCCAATGGACCACAGTGGGCAGTCAACGTGTCAGATTATGGTCAAGGTGGGTTCCTAACCAGGTACTGAAGTAGCCATGCAGAGTTCCAGACACAAGGAAGTGTTTTTAAGCTCCTTGACCTACTAGCCCTTCAGAACTTTTATACCAGCATTCTCCAGATCTTCAGTGCAACTGGAACTGATTATTGAATCAAAATGTCTAAGCACCTTATCAGGTGGTATCATGAGTGATGTCTTAGAGGCCAGAGTAGAAAGGATCCCAGCTGTCTCCACAGCAATGTGTCCTGCACCAACAATGACACTGCAGCTAGTGTTCCAGCGGCAAGTGTTTCAGCTGAAAAAAATCCATCACTGGTTATTTCTAGTCTGGCACCAGGAATCTGGCTCTTCTGTGGATGTAAGGGCATGCCACCTTTTTGGTACACGTCCGACATGCACACAAGTGCCAGATGGCTCTTGGCAGTCCATCACCACAATCCTGGCATCCAGTTCTCCTGCTTCTAGGTTTTATATTAATTATTTTATTTTCACTTACCCTGCCTCTTTTACCCCTACTTCCATCATGTAAAAGAATATACATACTTATGGTGGCTGGCGTTTCAGTTTAGGTTTGGGGTGGTACTGTAGTCACTGACAGGCAGGAAAAGGAGAGTATGTCCTGGGGGGGGGGCAAATGGGAGAACTGAGCTAGATATTTCTATTTTCTATCCCAGATACATTCCCACTACCCTCCACTGCTTTCTTTGCCCTTAGAAGTTATTCTCTACCTACAGATTCAAATGAATTATCTTTTGTTTTAATTGGATGGGTTCAGGACACAGTTATAGCCACACACTGGGTTCAGAGCTGTAGTGGTCACAGCTTTGCCCAGTTTTGACTTAAATTCCCAGAAGCCCATGGCATTTCCCCTAACCATGCCTATACATGAGGTCTATCTGGAAAAAGTCCAGCCATTCTTAATATAACAAGAGTGGTTTGCACAACATTGATGTAACCTGGCAGCTAGGGAGAGTGGACTGGCATTCATATGTGAACGATGATGGCTTCACTCTACTAGTCAGTGGGGCAACATTTCAAAGATGGTAGAGAATCTGTTGAAAGTGACCCATGTTCTGGAAAGCCTGCAACTAGCAGAACCCCTGAGGATGTTGAATGTGTATGGGCTGAGATCAACAAAGATAGGCAATTGAAAATACAAGAACAATTAGAAGCTGATCTGGAGATTCCCAAAACTAATGGGTCCAAGATTTTTATGCAGAATTCTGGCATGGACTATGCCTTGGCAAAATTTGTTTGATGGCTTCTGCTACCAGAGCAGAAGGAACATTGTGCTGTTATTGCTAATGACTTGATTCAAACTGCTACCAATGAACCAGATTTCCTCAGAAAGATCATAACCAGAGATGAATGGTGGGTCTACAGCTATGATATGGACACAAAGGCCCAGTTGTCCCAATGGAAGTCTCCTGGTTCTCCATGCCCAAAGAAGGTGCAGCAAAGTCACAGCAAGATCGAGACCATGTTAATTGTGTTTTTTGATTGCGAAGGTGTTGTGCACCATGACTATGCTCCTCTAGGCCAAATAATTAATAAGTACTACCTCAAAGTTCTTTATTGAGAGATGCTATACCAAAAAAAATGGTCACGGCTATGGGCAACTGGTGATTAGCAGCTTCAACACACCCACTCATGCATCACATCTCCTGTGGAGTTTTTTGGTGAAACATCAAATCATCTAGGTGACTTAGCCCCACTACAGCCCAGATTTGGCACCCTGTGACTTCTGGCTTTTCCATAAACTAAAATCACTTTGAAAGACAAGACGTCTCAGACAATTGATGAGTTTCAGGAAATATATAATGTGGCAACTGATGGAGATTCCAGCAAAGCATTTCACAGAGTGTTTTGAATAGTGAGATGTTGGGAGAAGTGTGTGAGGTCCCAAGGTGCCTACTCTGAAGGGGACTGAAGCATTAGTGTCATTTCTACAATGTTTCTTGTATCTTGTATCTTCTTCAACATATGTTTCTGTTATTTCATAGTACATGGCTGGATACCTTCTGGACAGATCTTGTATGTGTGAAAGCCACTTCATTAAACTTCCTTTAACTACTGTTTGAGGGTATCATCTGTTTTCTGATGGTCTCTAACCAGAAACTGCTGATTGGGTGCAGTTGTAACAAATTGTTGGTAAAAACAAACAAACAAAAAAATAGAGAAGCTTTCCATGAATTATACCAGATACAAACTGCACACTCCTAAACTTTATATTATCTCCAAGCCTTGCTCTGTTTCTTACACCGTGTTTACTCTGTAATCCTTGAGCAGGACCTCTCCACACTACGTGCAGTAAGAAAACTCTCATCACATTCTTGATTCTAGTAGTGCTGGGTGTCAGAGATGTAATATAGTTGGGAGCTCGGGAATAGAGTAGAGATATCTATCTTGTACAGGGTATGGCAACTTAAAAGAATAAATTAATAAAAGTAAAAAACTTAATTTTTAAAATTCTGAGCAGAATAATTCCAAAGCTAATGGTGCCTGTGCCAAAGCAGCAATATCCAAATGCCATTTATGATATTTAGAGGTGTTGCAGTATATTAATATTTAGAAGCATAAATAGACAGTGACTTCCATCACACAAAGTACAAAATCAACAAAAGAAAGGTCCTAGCTTTCAACTATTGAATGTGAGTTTCTCAAGGAGAGTCAGACTGTGAGAGTCACGTTTGATGGGAATAGGTTTTCTTCCTGGATTCTCTACTGGAGGGCAAATCCACTATATTACCTTTACGGTATTAGACATATCTTTCCTCACTTAGCAATGCTTACTTGATCCTGATTGCTTGAAAATTCATAAGCATTCTGTCAAGTACACACAAGGAAAAAACAAGTTTAGAATAAGTGAGTAAAAACTGGGCATGTGAACTTTTATAAAGCTGAAGATAGATTTTTAAAACTGGGCATGTGAACTTTATAAAGTTGAATTTAGATTAACTCATTTATAAACGTTATATAAATGTTTATAACTATTTACCAAATCCTATAAAAATGAGTACAAGCAAACATCTATTTTCTGTATATATTATTAAACTTCTCCACCTGTATCTTCCAGGTGAATTTTATTATTCTTTTTCTGAGCGGTGTGACCTATAGAAACATAGTAGAACTGTGCACTTTTTAAACTGACAACTGACCGACTAAATGTCAGGGATGGATGACATACAGAATTTTTTGAACCAGAGCTCTGAGTACCAAACTGACTTTTCTTTTTTCAAATACTTTCTCTCCTATTATATAATTCCTGTTTTGAGGCACAGGGAGATACAACCATTGCAGGTATAACTACTTTCTTAAAATATTTTTGAGATTTTTTCCATAGGAGCCACTACAATCAATTCATGTTTTTGAGCATGGTTAAAATTGAATCTTGAATTGACTTTAAATAACGGTGAAGTAGAAACTTGATCTCCAGCCACCACATTAATCTCCTTAATGTTGTCTTTGATCTCCTTTTGATCATATTTTTTTAGAGTTTTGTGTTTGTACACTATTTTTCTCAGTTTTTTATTTGACATTTTTATAAACCTGAAAAAAAAGTGCTACAATAGAGAAATAATTGGCGGTAAGTAACTTCCTCCTCGTTGTTGCCATGTTGTTGTTCTTCCAATACAAAAAAAAAAAACCTCTCTTGGTTTCTTTCTCTCTCTAGTTCTCTCTTTGACTCATTCAATTTTATTCTTACTGCCTCTGTAGCTTCACTAACACTTTACCTGCATGGGGATCAAAGTAAATTTGTTCTAGTGATTGAATGTGATGGAAAAATGAGAAATATATTTCATATACCTAGATTACACTCGACCTCCTCAAACTGTCCTGGTTGAGGGAAATTTAGAGCAAACTGCTAAACCAATATTCACATATAATTTAATACATGCATAAAATAGGTTGAATGAGAACTATTCACAAACAGTCCTTTTCCTTTTATCACAAAGGTTTGAATTTATAGTCTAATCCTGTGGCGTTGTTCCTAGGACCCACGCCCTGATTCTGAGGAATTTTCACCTGTGATTCATGTTTTTGTAAATGTTCACAGATCAGAATGAAGTACTTCAATACAATTATGATTATATATCATTACAGTCATGGTCATATTAATTATAACAATGTATGCATAGTAAAACATACATTTAATGCAGATAATTAATTGAATTATAAGTTAAGCATAACATTTTATCTCTGGTGATTTCACAAATAAAATGCATTTTTATTTTTAGATAAGTTTAGGCATATGCAAGTCAAGTTGCATTGAGCTTTTGAAAAATTAATAATTCTCTTAACTCATCAAAGCCTTAGTTTCCTTATTTGTCAAATAAAAATAATGATTTATTGCTAAATTTAAATACAGAATACATGTAGCCAATTTTTGCAAAATGCCTTGTATAGCTAACCATAAATTAAGTGGTAGTGGTAGCAATGATGTAGACAGCAACATTTGTTGTAATTTCTTATCTTTGTCTTTTCAATAGTTCCTGAAGGTCATTTGAATTGAAGAGGCAGTTATTTCCTATTGCTACTATATCAAAAATACCACAAGCTTAGTGGTTTAAAAGCACTCAACTTTGTTATATTAGAGCTCTGATGTTAGAGAGCCAAAGTGGGTCTCACTGAACCAACGTCAGGTGCTGTCCCAATCGTGCTCCTTTTGGAGCCTTTGGGAAAATCTGTTTCCAACTTCTTTGACTTTTCCAGCTTCTTGAGGCTACTCCTTGTCCCGTTTCACCTTTATCCCAATCAGCAGACTTGAACTTTGCTGGGCCTTTCTTCCATACTCATATGTTCCCCTGACCTTTTGCTTCCCTTTTCCGCTTGTAACAACCCTATGACTACACTGAGTTCACCTGAATGATTAATCCCAAATAATTGTGTAATCTCAAGATATTTAACTTACATCTGAAAGTCACTTTGCCATGCGAGGCAACATTTTCATAGGTTTCAGGGATTGTGACACAGTGTCTGTGAAACATCATTCTGTTTACATCAAGAGATGTCTATCATTTTTCAAAAACCTCAGTTGGATGTTACACTCTCTTCTAGCTAATGAAAAATGTTTCTTCTCTTTTTTGAACAATGAACTTTGTAAATTAAAAAATGCAAATATCTGATATATACAATTTAAAGAATTATAATAAAGTGAAAATGTACACAACTCAGCTTCTGAGACAGAAAAGAAGCAGTATATTTGGAGTTCAGTACATGGTCCTAACAAATTTTATTTTCTTCTGTCACACAGGCTTAGTACTAGTTACAATGTTAACTTTAGTATACTTATAGAAACATTCTTTTGACTTTCTTTCTGGTATATACTTATACACTCAAATACCCCCAAAACTTAATTTTTGTCCTGTTTAGAAGCTTGTATAACTTTGTTTTGAGTAAAATGATTTTCAAGGTTTATCCATATTGAAGTAACACAGAGTTATACTTCATTTACTTTAGGTTTGTGTAATAGTATTTGTACATTGAAATTTATCTCTTCTAATATTGATGAGCATTTAGGATTTTCTTATTCCCTTGTTACTAACAATACCACTTCAAACACTCTTACACATTTTCTGATGTTCATAAGTGAAGGTTTCTCTAGAGAAGATGCCAAATATTGGACTTGGTCCCACTGCTTAACATTGTGGACAACATCTGGTGTTTTCAGGCATCTTAACATCTAAAAATATGTTAGATATTGATTTACATTTCACTGGGATTTTTATTTGCATTTTGCTTTTTATAATGGCATTATATACCTTTTACATGTTGAGGCAATTTAGATTTTCTTTGTGTGAGATGCCTATTTCTCTATTTTTTTCTGTCACACTTATTGTGCTTATTCTAAAAGTTTATTTATATATCATGGATACTAATATTTTTTTCAGATGCAAGTGTGATAAATATAACTTTTTAGACTGAAAGTCATCTTTTTATTCTCTTCCCTAAAAAAAGGATTATAAAGTCATTCTCATATTTTCTTGTAATCTAAAGATATTTGTTTGATTGTTTATTTGTTTGTTTGTTTGTTTTAGAGAGAGGGGATAGGAGGGAGAAAAAGAGGGAGAGAAACATCAGTGTGTGGTTGCCTCTCATGTGCTCCCTACTGGAGACCTAGCCCGCAACCCAGGCATGTGCCCTGACTGGGAATCAAACCTGAGACACTTTGATTCTCAGGCCCACACTCAAATCACTGAGCTACATCAGCCAGGTCTATTTTCTTGTATTTTAATTTTCTCTTTTATGTTTAAATATGTGCTTATCTTTCAAACCTTACAAAGACAAGATAGACACTATAAAACACCTCCCTGTTCATTTTGCCAGAAGACACATAAGGAGCTAAGACTTTCATGCAGATTTGTTTGGTGCTAGATCATAAAAAGAAAACCCCTTATTAGAAGTGAATCTAGAGATTTTAATTTCATTATTTCGTAGATTAGTGTAAATAATGCTGTTACAAGTGTGTTGAGTGAGTCAGGTCACTTGAATAAGTGACAGGTGCAGCAGAGAATCAACAAACAGGTTACAATGATCTGTGAATGAATGAGTTCAAGGCATATATACATAAGGAGGCTGAGAAGGAACAATCAAGGAGTGGGGTAGGAGAAGAACCAAAAGAGCTTAACATTGAAAAAGCTATGGAAATTTTTGTTTCAAGGGGGATATTATGTTTTACAATATTAAATACTCCCTGGAAAATAGATAAATGAGAACTAAGTGATCATTGGGTATAGGAACAAATGTTTAGGAATAGTCTTTCTGAGAGTTTGTTCAGTGGATGAGTAAAGGATGAAATTCAGAAAGCCATGCCTGAATAATAAGTAGGAAAAAAGAAGGTCCATGGATTTAAGATGTCTTTTGCAAAGTGTTTGGCAATGTCAGGTAATAGAGAAGAAAATAAAACTGGAGAAGAGGTGAAGTGTAAGAGCAAATGGGAAAAACGTGAAGACGTTTCAAAAAGGCAAGTAGAAAACAGAGAAAGAATAAAGGACAATGGGATAAGCTTCAATAGCTGGAATGTGATTCCTGAGGTAGCATTCATGGGATCCAGGCAACAAGTGGAGGAGTGAGCCTCAGCCCAAATGAGACATTTGCTGTCATAATATGATACATGAAGTTAGTTATAGTACACCATGACTTTGTACGTGGGATTGGGGAACTTGGAGGAGTTTGTATTGGAGTGTGTCTACATTTCTGTGAAGTAAAGAAGAGGTTTTCTGCTCAGAATGAGTAGGGAGGTAACAGGGTAGGACAACTGAGGAAGTAAATGGTTTTATTAGACATTATGGAAAATAAAGAAAAATCTTAACAGAATAGAGAATTGGTGAGCAGGGTAAATGGCTCTATTGCGCTCAGGAAACATTCATTTATAGGTGCAGTTTTTTAAGAATTTTGTGATTTTCTCTGATTGTAATCAACTATCCAGGTAGAGGAACAAAGAAATTAGCCTTTTGGATTGTTTACTAAGTAGATTAAAAATTAAAAACAGAATTGTAAGTATTAACAAAGGTGTGGTTAAAGAAATTGATCAAAGTTCGGAGGCTTAAAGAGACGAGAGTAAAACTGAAGTAGATTTAAGACCTCACATAGCATTGATTGTATGTCACAAGAGTGAATACAAAGCCAGATGAAATAAAAATGTTAAATTTTTCATGCACTCACCCACCTTGGTCTACTTCTAAGAAGCACTAGAAGATCATAACTAAAACCCAGATATAACTTTTTATCAGTTTTTTCATTTGCCTAATCACGCTTTTTAAAATATCCTTCTGATGGGAGAATATTTTGTCCACAGCTAGAAGAAGCATCATGAGTTATCTTTTAAACTATGACTTCCTTTTTGATGGATCTCTAATCAATGCTATATTTTCCTTAGGTCTTCTTACTGCAATTTCTTATATGACATTTTTATTCTGTGTTTTCAAGCTCACATAACCAAGGATACATATTAAAGGGTAATATAATTTTAGAAAATCATTTTCCCCTTCAATTTACAAAATTTTATAACTTTAAATCAAATTAATGTCATTTCTGACATTTCTTTATGAGACCAAATATATTTTGGTTATTAATTCTCATTTGGTATACATTCTCACTTTTCTATAAACCCCTTCCCTTGCTGAATTTTAGTTAATGTAGTACTAATTCAGAACTCACTAGAAGACACAGTTGAGTGTTGAAGGCTTCATATAAGATTATTAAGTTGACTTACAGTACACTGGGAACCTTGCCAGGAGAGGACTCAGCTCATGTACCGCTGAAAAAACTGAAATGCAAGAGTGTAGGATTTTACCAACGCTAGTTCAAAGTCCTTATCTAGGTATTCATTACTGTTTCCTAGGACTGCGTCCTTGCTATTTTACATCAAACATCTTTAGGTTCTGATTCATCCTTCTGATTATTGTGATTTTATTGTATATATACTTAAACAATTCTGATTTTCTTACACACCCTTTCATAGATTCTATTCCTCCAGTAAAAACAGAGAAGCTCAATGAAAACTACATAATTATTATGCGATTAAAAATATCCTCTAACTTACCTTTTGTATCTTCACTGTTTACAAATTATGAAATATTCAATACTTTTATCCTGAGACACATTGCTTTTAACATATTTGGCACAGAAGGTTATCTTTAAAATTCCCTCAAAATCTCCCAAATTAATGTTCTGTGTAGTGAGAACCTGGCAGCTCTGATACAGTTGTGGGATTAGATATTTTTGAATGATTTTTTATTTTGGAGGTTGTTTGCCTGCTGTTACCAAAGCTGGCTGTCTTTCAGTTCCAGAATCTTTCATTCCATGAAGGATTTGCTGTGAAACTAATAAATGTTTCATTTCATTTCATAATTATCATACCTAGGAAATGCCTTTATTACAGCCTGACACTTTCCTGAATATAAAACCACTGCCCCTGTAATTAACTTTAACCAAGTTTGTATTAATCCTCAATATTTCCTTGGAGGTAGGTTAGGTGGGGTGGGGGAGCCTCTTTATTATACTTCTTTTCCTCTGATAAAATAAATACATTTATATAACTTCTACAAGTCAAATTAGATTTTATAATAATCAAAGTTAATTTAACATCCATATGGTCTTACAGGTCATAATCATATATTAAGTGGGGAACTAAACCTGATCAGAGAGAAAATGTTAGGAAATAAACACAAAGTCTAGAGACAATAATACTTTGTGCAGAACTTGCATTTCATCCTTCAGAGGCGCACAGGGTGACACATTCATGTAGCTCAGTCCACTTCCTTTATTAAATGAAAAAATTCATTACTAAATGAACACATATGTTTTATTTTGAGACAAATTTTATTTTAAATCTATATATTTTTGTTTCATAGAATTTCTGAAAAAGAAGGCCTGGACCCTCTTATATGATTCATGTGAGAACAAGTGCTCTCAGAATCAACCTGAGATTGATTTTCACAATAAAAAATGAATTGAAGTGAATGTATGTTTTATAATAATCAAATAACAATCCTTTAAGTACTCAAAAATAACTAAAATTAGAGTATATGTCAGTATACTCTGAGGGTGTACATCGACTTTCTATTTGAGTGTATTATTTCTTGTATACTGAAAGATACTATGTGTGTTCTCAACTCTATTGTCAGAGCAGATGGCTGCATTGGAGGGAAGGTGTCTCTTACATTTCCATTCAAGTTAGTGTGACCAATTTCTCCCTATTTTCCTTCAGCAATGTTTCTATAAACTTAAACTTATGGCAAAATGTGTTTAAACTTGATTTTTAAATTATGGTTCTAAGCTCTCCCTTTTCAAAGTAGAGGCTACAGTAGAAATTGCTAGGCATCAGACAGTAAAATAAGTGATTTAAATCTCACAAATTTAAAACAGATAAGTAAACTGGCACCACAAACATGATTAGTATAAAGGTGGTAAATATTACATTGCTACAGAAAGATAAGAGAGAGATTTGTAACCTGAGGTTGTATGGGTCAGGGGAAGGTTATTGAAGAGATAAAGGTTTCGTCGAATTCCTTGGTAAGAGGCTAGGTGAGTGGGAATTAATTCAGGCAGACAAAATGTGAAAAAATCTAAAGTAAGAAAGATCAGATAAGATGTGTACAACAGGATAGGTTCTAGATAGTTGTGTCTTTCACTGAGATAGAAATCAATACATTATACATAAAATTGTGCAAATTCATTAAAAATATTTCATCGTGAAAACATTTAGAATGTGGGAAACATCAAGCCTAAAATTCCATATTGCTACATCTGAACCAGAAAAAAGAATGGCAGAAAAGTTATACTTGCTACCATATACCTATTTCAGTTAAGAACATACAGGTGTGTTACTACTTTCTTGTCACACCAGCTTCTTCTCTGTTTTATAGAATAGTCGGCTCAATCATAGGTGCGATTTGTTCATACTATATTCTTCCAGTGTCCACCTAGAAAACTATCTGCCTTTGTCTCAGAAAATGGATATGCAATACTCTTTCTAGACTCAAGCCTGATTCTTTTCTTCAAAAAGTTTTTTTTAATTTATTTATCTTTAGAGGGGAAGGGAAGGAGAGAGGGAGAAATATCAATATATGGTTGCCTCTCACTCATCCCCTGCTGGGAACTAGCCTGCAACCCAGGCATGTGCCCTGACTGGGAATCCAAATGCGATCCTCTGGTTCTCAGACCTTCGCTCAATCCACTGAGCTACACCATCCAGGGCTGAAGTCTGATTCTAATTCACCTATTAATGAGCTATTAACTCTAACGGAGAACAGCTTTGTTTATTTTCTTTCTTTTTCTGTTTTTCTTTGGCCAAGTGGGAGAGAACATTGAATCACATAAACCTAGGCAGCAATAATAATGTAGAAAACTGTGAAAACCCTTACTCTCTTGGGCATTTTCTTTCAGTCATGAGGTGGGAAGTACAAAAAATAGTCAAATCAATGGAGACAATTGTGTTTGAACAATAATAAAAACATGTGTGGGGGACAAACCTCTCATGCTTGGAGCCCAAGGTATGGGAACATCTGTTAAGGAAAAAGGGTGATAATTTAAAAAATTCTCTGAGTTATGTTTCTTCATACTCCTTTGTTTAAGCCCCCTCCACTCTTTGAGAGCCACTGCTTCTAAGCTATGGAAGGATTTGTGGAGCTATGTTCAAAGGGTCATAAACTAAGGTGGCAAATAATAGGTAGAAATGACAATTTGGAGTAAATATTTAAAGGTCATAATCTAACATTTATTTTTGGATTAAAGTGAAGTAGGGAGTCGCTAGGAGTCTGTGAAGAAAGAAGTCATCTGTATAGCCATGTTAGGTATATGGTATAAAATGTGGTCAGCAAAGGAGAAGCAGAAGTTTTAATAACTTACTTATATGACAGAGATGCACATCACTCAGGGAAAAAGCTGTCAATTTAAGAACTATATATTATCATAGTAGGTATATGAATTTATACCTCAAATTCATAGTTAGGTGAATTTGAATTTCATATATATTTAAATTTGAATGCCAGTCTTTTTTATTTATATGCTGTATGGTGATGGACAAATTACTGCTCTTAGCCTGCTTTCAAATATATTAATCATATGAAATATAACCATTTTGTTTGCTAAATATTAAAATCAGATTACTCATGTTGAAGAAATGGAGGTTTTTATTATTTTTTCAGTATCACATAAAAATAGTACTATACTAAGAACTACAAAAATTACAAAAGATATAAAAACTATTAATCATTTGCACAACTAAAAATCTACTTGTGGAGACCCACTGAGGTAAAATTTCTAATACTGTTTTAAAACTACTTTCAGTCAATCTCTGCTTGGAGTTGGCCTGCTCCCGTGGTCTGTGGGGTGTGCTATCGCGTAATAAATCTGCTCTCTTCGTTCTGCGACAAACTCATGTGTGTTCAGTTCAATTCTTTGTCCACGGTCACCTCGAACCTGGTTACCTGTGCTCATCTGTGACATCTTTCTCCCTCCCTTCCTTTCTCTCTGAAAATAAATACATAAAATCTTTAAAAAATTAAGTTCAAATATATGACACTGTAAAGATGCCAGTGTTAAAGCTAGGCCATACTTAGACATTCATTTTCTCTATAACCTATAACCTTCTTCTGAAAAGGAGACATTTTCCTTTCTACAGAGGAGAACATTAAGGTTCAGAGCATTGAAATATTTTGAAAATCGTCACACAGCTACTAAGCTGTGAATCTAGGAACAGAACCAGAAACCACCCGCCTTCACAGCTCACCTAATTCCACTACAATACAATACATGCCTAAAATAATTCTTTGTAGTTAACTATTAATCTTTCTGGTCTACTCTGTTCTTTCTACATTTAAGTCTTTATTTTCTTCCACATTCATTATTACAAAACACTTTTTAATTAGTTTCCACATCTTTTTTCTTCATTTTCTCCTTTCTACAATTTCTTCATTGAGTAACTACTACATGCCTGACATTTTCCTAGATAGTTAGGATACAGAAGTTTTTTTTGTCCTTTTTTTTCTTGGAGCAGTACCTGTAGTGTGGGAGACACACAGAAAATAAGTGAATTTATATTATATAATAAGATAGTAGAGTGATAAATACAAATTGAGCAGTGTAATAGAATTGAAAGATGAAAATATTTACTTAAAAAGTTAGTGAATTAGAGCAGACACTTGAGGAACTGAAGGAATAAGCATTATTCCTTCAGTATAAATTTGGGACACAGTGTTCCCTGGAATGAGAACAGCAATCAATTCACAGGATGTGTGCTCTGTATGTTAAAAAATATACAAAAATATTTACACAATGCATAGAATTCCATTGTGTAAATGTACCACAATTTTTTGATCCATTCATTTACTGATGGGCACCTAGGTTGCTTTCAGCTCTTGGCTATTGTAAATTAACAGGAAGCTAAACAACAAAACAAATAAGCAAGCAAAATAAAAACAAAGACACTGAAATAGAGAATAGGGGCACAGGGATCAGAGGGGAAGGGGGAGGGAATTTCAGGGGAAAAGGGGGAGGACTTTAGAGGAATGAGTATAAATGACACATGGACAACGCTAAGGGGGTGGAAATGGGAGGGAGGTGGGGAGCACGGGGGGTGGGCTGGGAAGGGAGTAAAAGACAGAAAACTGTACTTGAAAAATAATTAAATAAAAAATAGAGAATAATAAAAAAGTGTGGATTCAACAGAATTTTGAAGAAGTTGTGAGACAGAGAAAAGGAAAAGGGGGAGGGAGAGAGAGTGAGAAAAGACAAGGTAATAATAGGCCTAGAACTAGAACCTTAAAATCTAGAATAAGGATTTTGGCTTTTACTCTAAGTAAATTGAGAAGGCACTGCAAACATTAATTAAAGAAGTGACATGATCTGGGCTTTATTTTAGAAAAAAAAATCACTCCATCTACTTTGTTTTTACCTCAAATACTGCTGGTTACCTTTCCAATCAATCAGTTAAAATTAATCAGGCTACTGTTTTATTCATAAACCCACAGCATGTTATCCTCACATCCCATTAACTTCAGCTTCTGTATGATAGCCACAGCTGTGTTAGTGGTGGTGGTGGTGGTAGTAGTTGTAACAATAGTCTCTGGTCCACAGCCACTAGCCTGCTAGATCTCTTTCAGTGAATCCTTTATTTCTAATGAGACATCCATTTATATCTCAATGGACACTGATGTTCTACACAACAGTTTGGACATACTATTCTTCAGAATTCAGATAAAATTCTTTGGCATGCAAGTCCCTTTTACTGGTAGCACATTTTGTTTTTCTTTTGGTGGGGTAGTTTTTAGACACCTATACTTAAATTTTATCAGTTCTTCAAGCCTTGTTCAATCCAACTGTCCCCAGGAAGTCTTCATTTCTTTATGAAAGTAACTGCTTTTCTTATCTTCCATGATGCTGATTAATACCTTTGTTATGCAACTTAACTTTGTTATGCCACTTAACATTGACCATGTTCTATTCTATGCATGGTTATTCATTTGTTTTTTCTGGTACAAAGATCCATGAGGGAAGGCTCTCTGCATAATACAGATTTGTGCCTAACAGTGTTCTTAGCACAATAGGAAATAAGTGACTAAATCAGCAGTCAGTTTAGTCTTACTATGATCATATCTATTCTGATTGCATGAATCATTCATTTCCATAATTCAGTTGTAAACTCTCTTTAAAAAGAATCTACATCTGTCCCTTTACTATGTTTCTCATGTACTCCACGTGGACATCTGTAACTTTCCCTCAAGTCTTCAAAAGTTTATCGACAGAATACTCGATTAATCCTCCAGGACAGAGAAATTTGCCAGTGGGTTAAGAGATTTAAGTCATCCCTAGAGCTCTATTTTTGAAAGAGAGATTTCTCAGTTTCAAAATGTTTGTGAAATGCCCTGTGCACTGATGAGAGCCAGCCACACAGTGAGAGCAGGTTCAAGGCCATTCTCTAGTGGCTCTCTAAAAAGCTGCGATGCCTCAACTGGGTCAGAAACCTTAATCTTTGCGATAATGGTGTTTTATTGCTCTGCCATGTTTTGATACACCCAGAGGGAACTGTCCTCTTATCTAGATTATTGCACAGCTCGGGAAACTGTCTTGTAGGGAGTATGTTAAAGTAAGAAGAAGTGAAATAAAACTTCATTTTACTCAGTCTTAGAATTTGTATAAAGGTATAATATTCTGATTATTCCATTATAGAAATATAGGTGAATTGTAGAAAAAACAAATTATGGTAAATTTATTTTTTAGCTTTGACATTTTTACAATGCTACTTCACTTATACTAATTACTACTGTGAACCAATTAGGTTAGATATAAATTTGAACACAAAGTAATACATTTGCATGGAACTTTACATCAAATAATGTTTTAAAACCTTATATTCCTTGTATTCCTTATATTCATTATAAAAATAATGAAGCTTTTGTGAAATATCAAATAAACATAGGCATATGATATAAAAATATCAAGTCATGGTTTATATAGACTAATTTCCAGATCATCTCATGTTCACAATATTGTCTTACTACTTAAATCATACATTACTATAATCTTACTATTTGCCCACCTATTGCTGTATACCTTAAGACTTGTTTGAGCTTCAGCCAAATCACCTTAAATAATTTACTCGCAGGCTTCCTGTGTCCTAGAGGGAGTCAAAAGGTAGGTAGAGAGACAAACATAAATTTAAGAAAGAATGAGAGATTCAGAATTTTCATCTATGGCACAGATATAAAAGCATGATTACACAGGAAATTTTATTCGAAAGCTGCAAATTAATGCAATGTTTTTATTCATGTGACAATATTATAATAGTAAGTCTTAGTGATTTTGGTCTACCAAAATATTATAAGTAGTGTCATTTTTCCCCTTAAAATCATTGAGTTTACAATTCCAATAAGAAAAAAATGAGTGTAGCAAAAATTTGAGCAACATAATTTACTATAATTTAAAATAAAATAGAGATATCTTAATGACTCTTTGAAGCAGGAAGAAAGGATAGAAGGTATTTAATTTGATGGAAGTAAGATTTGCAAGAATTCTATTAGTTATACAATAGAAGTGATTAGCTGGGAGTTAGTCAAGAAAATAACTGGAATATTGGAATAAGATTTTAAGGGAAGAAGGAACTACTATTCCTTCTCTTTGAATACTTACTTTTGGGTTTCTTATCTTATCTACCATGAGGCTTCATTTTGAACTTGTTCATTCTGATCTGATAAAGTCTTTTTTATTTAGCTTGTCAGTATCTTGTTATGTATAATTTATTAAACTACTGCTTTGTAAATTTGAACTAACTTTTTTTGGAAGCTATAGAAAACAGAAAAAATCTTTCTTATAGTAAAATTCATTGGATGCTGTTTTATTTTTATTTTTACTGCTGTTTTCCAGTTCTGGAGAAAACTGAAATGATAATGATAATAAGTGCCAGCATATCTTACTGTAAAATGGAAAGAATAAAAGACAGCTGAACAACCTGCTTTTGTTGCCTCTTGTATGACATGAAAATTTGTCACATTTACTTTTTTAATTTTAGATTAAGTGTTACATTGATATGTCTAATAGAACTTTTATAAAACGACTCTTATTTTAATATTATGGGTTAGAGATTTGGATCTGGTTGTAGAAAGACAGCATGATATTCAACTTGGATGACTCTCTTTAAGGCTTATAGTTCTAATTTAAAAAGGGACTGCAGTGACAAAAAAAAGACTGGTTATTGCTCTAAATTTCTGATTATTCCATAAGTTATTCCCTTGTCTTTAATTTTGAAACTGAAATATTAAAAGAAAACCAATTAAAGTTATAAGTTTTTATGGAAACTTTTGTCAGAAATATAGTCTTTACCCTAAGTTAGAAGGTATTTATCAGGTTGGATGAGGATCATTTTATTCACAGCCATAACAGTTAAAAGGTCCCTGAAATAAACTCATGGTAGCTACAGAGCATTACAGGTGACATGAGCATATACCCCCAGTGTTGGAGGTAAGTTCTTGGCTTTGCCGGAGAGTCATAGATTAGAAATATTTCTCTAGAGGCACGAGAGTGTGGATTAGAAGTAAGGAAGTGTTCATGCATTATGCTAGTTTAACATGAATCCTTTTTTGTCTTCTGCTTATAACACACAGTATTAAGAACTGAAATTTAATGAAACATAAAGGAGCTAGGTCAATTATGAAACTATGATCTTATAAAAGGTCAAATACATGTAGTATATAAGTTCAAGCAAGCAAAACCAATAATGCATATTTAACAACTGAGTTTCTCAGTATGCAAAGCATCATACAAAGGTCTGGGTACAATCACAGGTGCATAGGCTATTCTGCCTATCCTTAGAAATATTGAAAATAGTTAAGGAAACAATTTCTGTACTTATAATGGATCAAACCTAAGACAGTATACTCCACAAGATCTTATTAAGAGGAATATACAAATATTTCTGCATATAAGCAATCTAAAAAAGATAACATATAACAGCATCTTTTTAAATAAAACTGTTATTATATGTAATTCTAAACATTATTTTCACTTTAAATTCTACTGTTTTATAGAATAGCACAAAAGCTATCCTCTAGATTTTTTATATTCTGTATCATTTCTTAGTTCTATATGCCATTATCATCAATTTGTTTTTCTTTCAATTTACTAAGGCTTCTCTGGTTTTGAAGTTCCTAAAGGAATAATGCATAAATGAATATGCTATTTGAAATATTTCAACAGTGAAAGGATAACTAATGTCATGAAAGAGTTAATTAATGATGTCTCTGACATACTTTACTATTATTAAAGTGTTGTTTTTGATTTAGTTATTTCACACTATGTGATTTTATTCATTCAGTATATAATTTGATTGCTGCTAGGCCTTTTGGCTAAGATGAAGTATACGGAAACAATTTGAGAGGACTCATGTTTAAAATCTATTTAAGCAGACATGTAAGAATGGAAAAATACTACTGCAAGGAATGCTATGATTAAGCACAGAAGAAATAATGAACACAATCAAGAGAAGAGACTTTTCAAAATTTATCATATCATGAAATGTTTTCAAAAACATCATACTCTGAAAAATTGTATACAAAACTCTTTCAATTATATCCAGAATTATGAAAAAATTAGAATATAAATCCTGTAATAAAAAGATGAGTGAGAATTGTATAAGTCAGTTTAATATCTCTTTTTCATCCTTTATATGATAAGAGACAAATGATCTTTTGTCTCTTGACATACATGGTCACTTAAATGATCTTCTAAGAAGTTATTTTAATCTCTCTCTCTCTCTCTCTGCTTTCAGCATTATTACATTTGGTATTTTATGTTGTTCAGTTTCAAATAACCCAACTCCCAATATAAGGAGAAGGATAAAATAATAGCATTTTATTGGAGAAACAAAGATGTTTTTAACGCTTTCCTTTGCTGTCTTTCAGTGAACATTAAATTCATTTGCAAAATACTTACCAAGAAGGCTGTTATTTGGAGAAAGAAGTTTTTTTTCAAGGTACATTGAAAAGTTTTTTAAAATCTTGTTTCACTCATAAAAATAGATATAAATCAAGTGTTTAGCCAAAAATAGATCTCTTCTCTGGTTTTTTCCTCACAGTTGACTCTAACACTGTGTTTTCTATATCTAAAATCAGCAATACAACACTGTGTAAGAATATCAATTATCTTTTGCATTTAGCCTGAATTCAAAAGGGACCGACAGTTTCTCTAGAGTTACATGTAATTTTAGACTAAAATACTTTTACCTACTTTAATCATCAATCTTGTTAAGAGTGTTGGGACACAATTAACTGCAAAACTGTTCAACATTTTAAATGTTTATTCAGAAAGTAAAAATAGCGTTCTTTTAATCATAAGGATTTGTTTTACTTTGAAACAAGACTGCTTGGCTTTCCATCCCAAGTATGCCATGTTCTGTGATCTTGGGCAACCTTTCTAAGTATCTCTGACTCAACCTCCTGACTGAAAAAATAAATATAATATTAACAACAATATCTATTTATTTTATTTTAATGTGTATCATGCTTTTTCTTGTTTAAACAGTACAAGTGTACTCTCACATGTTTCCATAGGTCAGGAGTTTGGGCATGGCTTAGCTAGGCCATCTGATCTTGAGCTTTTCAGCTGAAACCCTGATAGGTGCTAGGGTTTCATCTGAGGCTCAAGATACTCCTTTAAGCCCAAGTGCTTGTTAGCAGAATTCAGTTCTTACAGCTGTATATGTCTTGGTGCCTTGTTTCTTCACAAGCAGCAACAGAGTTGAATTTCTGTCACTCATTTCTAGGCCACCTTTTAAAGTTTTTAACTGGTTAACTCAGGTCTAGGAAAGACAATCCCCCTTAAAGTCACCTAGTCAGGGACCTTAATTACACCTGCAAAATCCCATCATCTTTGCCAGTTAATACGACATAATCATGGAAATGACAGTCTATTACTTCTACTATATTATATTGGTTAAAAATAAATGACTCAAATAGTAATGGCAATCTTAAGAAAGAAGAACAAATTTGGAGGAATCATGCTATTTGATATCAAACTATACTACAAAGTCATTGTAATTAAAACAATTACAATTACAAAAACAAGGTCCTGACATGAAAACAGACATACAGATCAATGGAACAAAATAGAGAGCCCAGAAATAAACACACACCTTCATAGTCAATTAATATTTGACAAGGAAGAAAAAATATACAATGAGGTAAAGATAATCTGTTCAATAAACAGAGTGGGGAAAATTGAAGATACATGCAAAAAAAAAGCTAGACCACCTTTTTCACCATACACAAAAATAAATTGTAAATGAATTAAAGACTTAAATATTAGACTCAAAACCATATAAGTCCTAGAAGAAAACGTAGGTAGCAAAATCTCAGACATTGCTCACAGCAACATGTTTTTTCTGATATATCTTCTCAGACAAGGAAACAAAGAAAAAAATAAACAAATGGGACAACATCAAACTGAAAAGCTTTTTCACAGCAAAGGAAGTGATCAACAAAATTAGAATACAATCCAGAGAATGGGAGACCATATTCACCTATACATCTGATAAGGAGTTAATATTCAAACTTCATAAAGAATTTGTAAAACTAAACACTAAAGAAAACAAAACCAAATAACCCAATTGAAAAAATGAGCAAAGGACCTGATAAAATGCACATGGTCAGGTCTTGGTGTTAGGAGAGTTATTTACTCAGAAATAGGCTTATTCTGACACACAGAAGAAGTTTACACATCATTGTAGGAAAGCATGAACAGGGTCTTAGTTGGAGACAATGAACCTTCACTGGAAGAGGTGATGTCTGTGGTCTTATGATTGGACTGGATGAATATGGTCAATTACAAAACACCTCCATACATCCCACCAAAGAAAACATTAAAGTTAATTATTATCTGATGAGGCCCATGATTTTCTTAGACTTATTTATTAGGTATAAATAAATAAACTGTCTTTTATAAATAAATTAGGTATAAACTGTCTTTTAACACTACCACTGTTCAAACTTTTGTGTGCCTCTCAAACTTTTAAAAACATTGAACTCTTCAATGAAGCAAAATCTCACTGAAAATATTCACCTCAATCACTACCCATGCTGTTGATAAAAGCAAACCTTTATGACCATATGTTTAGGTCATAAAGATACATTATAATCTTTGTAATGAATAAGAATAATGTAACTAGAAAATCATAGCCACATGCGGTCATAAAGGATTTGCAGACTATTGTTGCTGGTATGTCAGTCTTGGCCTCTCCTCTCTATTAGCCTCTTCTCTCTAATTGTAAGTAGAAATTTTTAATTACTTCCCCTCCCTTTTCATTGAATTTATTGTGATTACACTGGTTCACAAAATTACACAAGTTTCAGGCCGACAATTTAACTACACAGTACCTAGGTATTGTATTGTGTGTTCACCACCGTAAATAAAGTCTCTGTCCTTTGCCATTTATCACATCTATATCCCCATTCACCTTCCCCCAAACCCCTCCTGTAACATACCCCAATGCGAGCAAATGTCGGAAGCTTTCAGGAGTTTAAGATGGAACTTTATTGGCCAAAGTTTCAAAGTTTTACCTGCGCAGGGGCGAACTCTTGGGGTGCCTCCGGAGACACGGGTGCCAAACAGGCTGCAGATGAGAGTCGCGCCTGGCACTTACAGCCTGGGGTTTTTATTGGGGTGAGCAAGCAAGCAAGCAAGCAAGCAAATACAGAAGCAGACGTAGGTGTTAGCAATTGGCTATCTCAGAGAACACACATGGCTATGTTCTCTGCTTGCAACAATGGATACGTTTCTGCAAGGACAAGGTCATGCACAAGGCGGTTTTTCTTGTCCAGCACTCTTTGTACTTTCTCTACTTTTCTATCTCCCTTGCTGAGACAGTCTGGTGCCTGCCTCGTCCTCCCTGCTAATTTTATCTAATTCCGGCCTAACCTAACACTTCTCCTGGCAATCACCACACTGTTGTTCACATCCATGAGTACTTCTATCTTTTTTTCTATTTTTGCTCAATCCTTCTACCCTCCACCCAGCCCCCAGGCACCCATTAGCTATCAGCCTGCTTTCTATGAGTCTGTCTCTATTTAGCTTGTTAGTTCATTATATTCATTAGATTACACATATGAGTGAAATCATATGGTACTTATCAATCTCTAACAGTAATATTCTCCTGGTCCATCCATGTTATCACAAAAGGTAAGATTAACTTCTTTTTTATGACTGAGTAGTATTCCATTGTGAAAATGTACCACAATTCTTTTATCTACTCATCTACTAATGGACACTTGGGCTGCTCCCAAATCTTGGCTATTTTAAATAATGCTGCAATGAACATAGCGGCGCTTATATTCCTTCAAATTAGTGTTTCAAGTTTCCTCAGATAAATTCCCAAAAGTAGAATCACTAGCTTATAGGGCAGGTCCATTTGCAATTTTTCAAGGTAACTCCATACTGCTTTTCACAGTGGCTGCACCAGTCTGCATTCCCACCAACAGTGCATGAGGGTTCCCTTTCTCCCACATCTTTGCCAACACTTATTTGTTGACTTACTGATAGCAACCATTCTGATAGGTGTGAGGTGATTATGTCATTGTGCAACTGAAACCTCTATAATGTTAACCAGTGTTATCTCAATAAATTCAATAAAAAGGGAAGTATAAACAAATAAAGTGTATATCAATTTTTTTGCCAATTTAGAGATATTTAACATAACACAAGTATCCATTAATTTACTTAATTATTTTTAGTGGCTACATTTCATTAAATAATATGAAGTTATTAAAATCACTTGGTTCTGCAACAAACTTATTAGTATATGCATATTTTGTGTAAATATTTCTGTAGGATAATCATCAAGTAGTGGAAGAGTTATCTTAAATGACAGGCCCTATTATTTAGATACATTTTTGTAACATGACTTCAAAAATTGTTATAATATACACAGTAACTAATTTATGTGACATCCCCATTTTCATACCCTTTCTAAAACTAGTTTAATCAATCATTTTAACATTTCTATATAATCTGTTAATTGTGATATTTTATTTAGAAATGCCAGTTTTCTATTCACTAGTGAATTTGTACATCTTCAATAAAAATATCTTTAATTTATGCACTATTTTAAAATCGATTATTCATATCTTTTTTCCTGTTTTGTCCTATATGATTACTGATTTTTGATGAACAGTAGAAACTCTTTTCTATTCTTGATATACCTATTATATTATTGGAATTCTTCACTTTATACTAGTATTTAAAATTTGTTTACAGTGCTATTTTTCACACAAGAATCTGGTCTTATCGCACAATCTAGAATGCTAAGAATTATCTTGATACAAAAAGCACTTTCAATTATATTTCCAATAAAATACTCTCTTTCATTTTATTAGAATTTTTATAACTATGGCTTGATTTAGTTACATTATAGTAAGGGGAAAATTCAAGTTCATTTTCTCTATATGTACAGGCAAGGGTTTTAATATTATTTACTGCCTCATCTACCTCAGTCATTTGGAAAAACAAATTACCTCCTTCAGACACCTTCGGTCATTCTGCGTCGGACTTCCGCATCAGGTTCCTTGAAATTACAAAGTAACCTATGAAACCGGAAAGAATGAAACAATTTTTTTCAGATCATACAATTTATATTTTTAAAATACATCAAAGCTTAAAATATAAATTTAATTAATAACAGAGAGTAGTAAGGTCACTAACTTTTTACTAATTAATATGCCAAAGTCAATTGAATTGCATTTGTAAACATCTGCAACATTTAGAAAATATAATTTAGAAAGTAAAAAAACTATATATATATGCATATATGTATATATGTATACAAAACAATAATGTTAAAAGTATAAAACCCTTTATGCAGACTTAAGTTGGTTACAAAATCAAAATTCTGAACAATGAAAGAAAGCTAGAGAAAATTTAAGTAAACTATTTATGTATAGCTCAAAAATAGACAAAGTTAAGTATTCTCTAGATATATATTTGTATGAGGTGAACAGAAAAGTAATGACTAACAGAAAATGATGATTCCATCTGTGGAGGGAGAGAGACACAATCGGGGAAAGACACAAGGGATTCATATGTACTCAGAATATTCTATTTGTTTAGTTGGATTGTAGATATTATTGTCTGTGCTTGTCTTGTTTTTATTTTTTAAGTTTTACATATTTGTTGAAATGCTCTGTCACTGGCAGTGTTAGAGCAGACACTGACGAAAAATATTCAGGGATTCTATTGGAAATTAACCTATGTGGCTTCAGTGTCATCTAAATATTATATGTCATGTAAGCTGTGAGTTTTATATGTGTTTAAAAAGTAGTTCTAAAAAATTTTTAAATGATTGCACGTAACATTAGATTAACCATTGACACTTTAATATTGCTTGTTATAATTGCATGTGCAATTATAATAGCTACTCATTAATTGTTGTCTAATTTACCTAAACCATCAATGTTACATTGATCTTTATGTTCTTTTATAAAATTTTTACTGAAATCACAGTCATAATTATTGTCATCAGCATCACTATTATTGAGTTTTATCCAAGTCCCGTATTTATTCTCTGCTTTTGGGATAGACCAAACACGGAGTTATACCCCTGCTTTAAACAGATAACCAGAGTTCTAATGGGACTGCAAATGCATTCATGACGCTGCAGAGCACTGCAACAAGCCAAAGGCAATCTGAAGGCTGAGGCAGAAGAGTGTTTTTTCCTTTTATAAGAAAATGAAATGGAAACTAATCAAATAAAATGCAACTTTAGCACTATTATGAACCGAAGATAATTGTTTTTATAAAAATGGCTCTAATGTTTCAAGTATCTTCTGAATAGTAAAGGGGACTTAAAATAATTTAACTTAGTTTTAATATTTTCAATTCTTTTGAAATATGTTGTCCAAAATATTTGATTCAAGATACATTCTATTTATTCTCTGACCATGGTCAACAACCAAGTTTTGGAGGGGAAAAAAAGGAAAAAGGAGAGAGAGAGAAAATATCAGAAGTTTTTTAATTTGGTTATATTTTACCAAGTTAACTCTATTATTTTGGATGACTTATTGTATCTTTTTCTTCCAGCTTAATGAACAATATTCATGATACAATCACTTAAAATCCAATTCATTTAAATTACTTGGGTTAGTCAATTTTTCCTTACTTTTTTGTTCACTCATAAATAATTGTTTTTGATAATTTTTTAACATTTCTTTCTGTTTTTTATGATGCCTTCTCTCTCTCCCCCTCCCTTTTTCTCATTTTAAATGATTGCATGTAATATTAGATCAACCACTGACACTTCAATATTGCTTATTATAATTGCATGTGCAGTTATAATAGCTACTCATTAATTGTTGTCTAATTTACCTAAACCATCAATGTTACATTGATCTTTAAGTTCTTTTATAAAATTTTTACTGAAATCACAGTCATAATTATCGTTGTCAGCATCTCTCTCTTTCACGCACACAACTTCAGGATGATGAGGAAGTACTCTGCTCTGTGGACAAATTTTCTAAGGCTTGAATTTTATTTGGAGTAATTCCACAAGGTTGACAATGTTCCATTCCCTTTATGATAAGAAAATGACAGATTAATTAAAAGTACAGAATAAAAAAGGCTTTCCGTCCTTTCATTGCTCTTTTCTATGGATCAGGAAAGATGTGGTTTTCCCAGTGCATTATTCCCAGTCGCATTTAGGTGGGTAAGCAATCAGCGGTCTTTGTTTTGTGCTTTTTGACCGCAGTACATTATAGAGAGCAATATGTGCAGTTCTAATTCCTTACACTTTCTCCAAGTTTTATAACTAAATAACCTTTTTAAATAAAATATTGCATCAGTCCTGAATTTCGAGGATGAAAGTGCTATTTTCTAAAAGGTCAATTCAATCCAGGAAATGCTTTCCATTTAGACAACACATTATAAACTGTGGAAACCTGTGGCAATTTTCAGCACCACTAACGACGGGAAGTAAATCTCAGTCCTCCACAACACCATGGCAATGTGCTGACATTTGAAGCCCGGACGTGGGCTCCTACGTTCACTGCAGGTGACTGACTGCTGTGCAGCAGAGGCCTTTGTCCAGCTGCCAGATGAATTGTTGATCTAAATAAATAAATAAAAGATGATCAGAATGATTTACAAAATGAGGGGGACCCCACCATCTGAGGGACAACGTTCTGCCTTTACAATAGGCAAGGATTAAAATACATTAAATCAATAAATCCCTGGAAACCAAAATTCTCACATTTGCTCAACAATTGTATCTTCTGGTAGTCATTATCTTTGAATTACAGGGAGCCACTCTCTGTGTTTCATTTTCCAGATGCATGTTCTTGTCCATCAAAAACTCTGGCAGTTGTACCACACAGACAAGCAATAAATTTATGAAACACTTCTCTGAAGTGCATGCTTGTTTCATAATCCTGATTCCACATCTTCATTCACTTTAAAATATATGAAACTGTCAGCACGAGGGTCACAAGATTATAGCACATTCTTTGTTTCTTTGCTAGTGTTTTTATTTAACTTGAAAAATAAACTGCAGCACCAAGGGAGTGATGAAATAAAGGAAATATAGAGTCACAACTATGGTTACACTGTAAGAAAAACTTAGATCATTAAAAAGTTTACTTCAGTAACTCACACACACTATTAAAACTTCTAGAAAATAAGAAAATGATATGCAAGAGCTTTACATTACAGAAAAGCTCCTCTTCGTTCTGAAATTTCCCATCATAGCACCTGGATTTTGACCTTTTGTCACACGGGAGCTCCAAACCAGGGAGCTGCTTAGGTGTTCGCGACAGTCCAACAGATACACCCAGAGGACTGGCACGTGTGAACATGCTGTTTATTACGCACAGCACAGGGGAATGCACCGGGGGCAGCGGGTTGGTGCCAGAGGGAGCGCGCCTCTCCCAGTCTGAGGCTTGTAATAAGCGGTCCCAGACAAAGGAGGCACACGTCCTGCTGGTGACTCTAAACCAATTACCTCAGTGCGTATGTGCAGAAAGAAAGGTCAAGAAGCAGTCACAGGACCCGAAGTCTCTGCTCCCAAAAGGAGGTAAGAGGGGAGTTACAGTCCATTCCCAAAACAATACACATCCCCTCTGGCCTGGGGCCCCCGGCAGCCCTCATCACAGCGGTGGGAGGGGCCATGTCCTGTGCCACCCTGCACCTTCAGACATCAAGCAGTGTGAGTGTGGCAGTCTTCTAGACTCACTTAGCATTTTACTGTACCTGGGCTTAAAAACAGCACACCTCATCAGGATATCAAATCTTGTAAAAGGCTGGAATTCACTTGGAAAGGTTATAAATAATTTGGCAACTTTAAATTGAGGAAAAGCACATCATGAAGAGCTCGTAAGTGGAGCCATTTTAAAGTGGAACCCGGGTGGCCAGTCCAGAGGAACTCCCCTGTAGGTCTTACTCCTGGACCTCTGGAATGTTTGAACTGGACAAAATGACCTTCGGACTGGGCCAGAGCAGCATGGTCTCCCTAGCAATCCTTGCAAAGCTAACAGGAAAATAGACCTCCTGAACATTAGGACTGGTAATTAAAGCTGTTCTTTAGAGTCAGAGAGCAGCCATGTATAGCTAGAGAATAACTTACCTTATTAGTACCAAAAATAAATTCCTTTCTTATATTCTTGTGATTATTTTCTTTTTTTTAGCTTATATTAAAAACATATTTTCTTCACCCAATAATAGACACACTATTTGGGTTTCTGCCTAAATCAGTGCCAATAAATGTTTGTTGCCTCAATCCAGTTGTTTATTTTCAGATTAACAATCTCATGAAAACCAACAAAAGAAATCTACAAATGGGCATCAACAATATAGTCTTACTACAGAGGGTTCTGATTTGAAACTACATATTTTAAGGATCAAAATATTCTTTAGCTTAATCCCATCAATCAAGAAAACATGTCTTTTAAAAATTGCTTGTAAGTGTGGAGGAGGAACAAAATTTCTCCACCCTCAAGGTTCTTCTGACAGGGCTAATAATCAAATATATATGAGACAGATTAGCAAGGTAAGATAACCAAATTGAATACATACCTAGGCATGAGTGTTAGCATGGCAGCTAGGCGTTAACAAAAGAGAAGGGAGCAAGACTGGCGGAGCCTTTTTTTTTAAAGATTTTATTTATTTATCTTTAGAGGGGAAAGGAAGGAGAGAGGGAGAGAAATATCAATGCATGGTTGCCTCTTGTGCATCCTCTGCTGGGAACTGGCCTGCAAACCAGGCATGTGCCCTGACTGGGAATTGAACTGCTGTTGCTTGGTTCACAGGCCCACACTCAATCCACAAGCTATACCAGCCAGGGTGAGCCTGGTTGAGTCTGGAAGTTACACTGAATAAAGCTTAAGTCTGGAAGTTACAGCTTCAGATACCCTAGGGGAAAGCCGAATGCTTCACCAAAGGGGACTATATCCCCAGGAGATCAGCTCTCCAGTCTCCCCAGGGGACAACCAAGTGATTAGCCATGAATGCTAATGAGGGATGAGAGAAAATTCCTAGGCTAGGCACAGGCACAGTAGAAACAAAGATGGCACAGCAAAACTTAGGGGCATGCACAGTAGGAGCCAGAGTGGTGACATAAAGGGGAAGAATCTAACCTGAGAAAATCTGGGGAACATATCAGATTGGATAAGGGTGCAGAACCTGGAAAAATCCAGGAAAGGGATTAGTTAGGGAATGGGGTCCCGGATAAACCCAGAACAACCCAGGAAGTAGGTTTGGTAGATTAAGAGAGAGCCTGCTCATTCACGTAAACAAAGAAAAATAGAGAGGATTATCCAGGGTCGTGGAGCATTTGCTGCTAGAGACTAGCCGCCCTCTAAATCCCAGAAGGTATATGACTTTCCTTCACCCCAAATATCTTTCCATTACACTGAAACTTCTCCCACATGTGTCCCCTCTGAAATGTCTTTCTTGCAACACTGCGAGAACCCATTTTCACCAGCAACATGGAAGTCCACACATATATGAGTCAGAAACCCCACATTTAGGGGAGGCTCAGATAGAAAGTGTGACTGGGGTATTTGAGACATCCCGAGCTAGCAAGGTAACACACCTTGGGGGTATCAAAGGATAATAAGAACTGTCATTTAGCAAACAGAATAAGAACTGTCGTTTAGCAAACAGAAGTTTGCCACACAGCTGTGTGCTTGTATCAAAGGAAGTTATCTCTGGTAATATCTTATAATGGGCAAGGCATCTATTTCAAGTTTTTTCTAAGTGAGAAGGAGATGTTTCTTCTGAGCCTGTGAATAACACTACCTTCAGCTCACACTAATCTGCATACCACTGAGGCACATATTAGAGTAGCTTGTTCTGAACCCCCACCTAAGCTATGGCATAGGTTATATAGTAAATAACCAGGGATGATGGAGACATATCAACAGTACATTTATGTCATTAATTTTTATAAATAATTTTTGGAAAGTTTAGAGGTATGGAGAAGAAAAATAATTTCCAGTTAGCCTTCCAGGTTTTTGGCTATCCCCACCCCACCTCCACCTCACAAAAGAAATAAATAAAGACAGACTAATAGGATAAAAACAAACAAGTTTAATAGCATGCACACCTACAGTATACTTGGAAGAGACCCAGGATAACAAAACTCCCCTAAATGACCCTAGCAATTACCTTCAATACCATCTCCAGCTGAAGACAAAATAAAACACTGAGAATGGAAGGGTGCCCAGTTATGAGAGGTTATGAGGAAAGGCACAGCAAACAAAAATAAGGCTGTCATGCAGATTTAAGTTATTGCCTTTCCCATTAACAAGATTCTGAAGATTCAGAGTCATCCTCTTTCTGGCACAGAGAGGGAGACACCTTTACAAGTGGAGATTTCCCTTTTCAATGTTCATTTTACTTATAAAAGGGTCACTTCACCTTAGTTTTCAAAGCCTTCCTGTTTCTGATATTTTTTAAAAAAAATAACTAGCTCACAATAATCCTTATGTCAAAGAGACATATTTTAGAGTGTTATATTCTGCTCTCCTTCAGGGCATATTTGTGGTTGTTGATATTTGATTTTTAAAATGTTGCAGCTATTATCACATGTTACACATGTTGAATTATGTCTTCTTATTTTTCATTGCAAATATAAACCTGAATAATATTTTGCCAATTTTTATTCATTTCTACAATTTTTAAATAATGTTAGCTTTGAAAAGTCACCAAGGATTTCATAACAAGAATAAATACACCAAATATCCATTCACACTCTCCTAATAATTTACCAGCATTTCTCTAGGACCAAAGAGAGTTATTTAATTTCTCCCAACCTTGTTTTGTATAGATGCTGGTTCCCAACCAAATTATCTGGTTTCAGTACTTACATTATTATGTTCCCTGTCTTTGGGAAGCTATGTTAGGCATTCACTAACTTAGATGTGAGTATAATTTTTTATCACAAGCAGAGCACAACTCTGAAATGCCTTGAGCCTCTTATTTTCCTTTCTTAGAACTAAGTGTTCAGGGAATCTTACTGGACTTTGAGGTCAAAGCTTCCCTGACAGTATCTCCTTAGCAAAATACAATAGGTTTAAGCACAGCTATCACTGCTCCTAAATAATAATCATTACCTCTTGCTCCATATCTTACTGATCGGCATTGTTATTTTCCATAGCTTTGTCCTATCATTTTATTATTTTTTATTTGTTATTGTCTAAAGATGTGTCTTCCCACACCACAAATTCATATGTTAAAACCTAATTCCCAAGGTAATATATTAATAGGTGGAACTTTTAGGCTGCAATCATGTCATGAAGGTGGGGCGCTCCTGAATGGTATTACTGCCCTTGTAAGAAGAGCCCCAAGAAAGGTTTTTTGCCCCATTGTCAATGCAAAGACACAAGGAAATGTCTGCAACCCAGAAGAGGGGCTTTACTCAGCTACATTGACACCCAATTCTGGACTTTCAACATCCAGAATTGTGAGAAATAAATTTCCGCTTTTTAATTCCCTCATGGCAAACCTCCTTAGAGCCTTTTCTGGGTGTTACTTTACTTCCGATACAATGTTTTGATAGTTTCCACATAAGATGAAGCAGAAACATATGCATTAATTTCCCCTTAAAAACATACACTTCTGTTTGGCAAAATGCAGCGCCGAATTTGATGAATGTAAGGCAAAGAATTGTATGGTATCCAAGACCAGAAGGTTTCAGAAGCTGGAGCATCTTGCAGCCTGGACCGGGAAACTGTGAAAGGGGAGTCTGGATTCCTCTGGAGCCTGGAGTTAAGAAACACCAAGCCTTTCTTTATCTTGACAGACCTCTCTGTCTATGCAGGTCAGTAAGTGTAGGCAGCACTTCTCAATACAAGATGTGAGGACCACTTGAGAGGAATGGGTAGGTTTCAGTGGAATCGTTAACAAACAAGTTCAGAGGAGAACAGTTGCACTGACTTTTCTAAGGAATTCCTGTTTTTGATAAGCTAAACAGTCTGTGATATTTTGTTAGAGTCATCCTAACTGGCTAAACAGTTGGAATTGACTAGGCATTTAATGCTTAATAAGATTCAGAGAACACTAATGTCTGTTATTTCCCCTCCATCATATCCTGCCTTCTATGGCCCAATTTTCACAGTATCAGAATGTAGTATCACCTTTGCCCATCAGATAACCTTTATTCTGCCCTTCCTTTCATAACTAATGTTCAGTGCAACATTAAATTGTTTAGAATTTACTTCCAATATCTACAATATCTTAAATTGTATTCTTACCAGTGCCTGCTTTGAGAGACCACCATCTGCCTTCAAATGTCTACAGTAGTCTCCTCACTGGTGTCCATTCTTGCTCCTTCTAGTCCACCTATTCTCTCTGTAAATTAGATTATATTATGCCACACTTCAGTTTAAAACCCAGATTTTCATTATATATTGAAAATATAATCCAATGTCTTTATAATGTCAAACATCTCTCTCTCTTTTCTCCCCTCTTTTCCATTTCACCCAGAGAAAATCAGGGTGGGTGCTTGGCCCACCCTGATTGTCTCTGCTTAAACACAGGGAATGGTTTCCACTTTCATGAGACTTATAATTGTTCTTTTTGGAGCAGTTATTCTGTTCAGACTTTCTCACAATATATTTTATCTTATTAGCACATATTTATATTTATTATTACTAACATTGTCTTATTAGAGTATTAAAAAGATACATAAACACCCTGAAAGAATCAGCAATTTAGTCTGTTGTATGTATGAGGGAGATCCCACCAAAGACATAATTTATTTATAAAAAATGTGTGTATTTATTCTTACATGTTTAAATTTCAGTCATCATCAAAGTACTCTCTATTTGATGCAATACACTTATTAAAACTTTTTGTCAGCTGCTCAAAACAGTTTTTGAACTCATTGATTTCGATGCCTTTTAGTGCTTCTGACATTTTTTGTTTTACATATTCCACATCAGCAAAATGTTTCTCTATAAAGGCTTTTTCCTCAGGGGGTAAAAAAGGCACTGGGGGTGAGATCAGGTGAATTAGGAGGGTGGGACATGGTAGTCATGCCATTTTGCTGAACGCTTTGCATGGTATGAGCAGATAAGCTGTAAATTACCCATTTTGACATGGACAAACATGTTGAAAGTGCCTTCAGAAAAATTCACTAAAGCTGAATGCAGCCTTTATGGTGAATAACAATACCATCTGGTACTCTGACACAGATGGGTTCCTAGAACACTCACCTAGCAGGGGAATTCTGTACTAAAAGTGGCCCATCCTCTAGAAGATAATTCTGGTTTTTGAGGCATCGCTCCTCATGCATTTTTTATCCAACACTTAAAAGATGAAGATGTTGAATAAATAGTACTTTACTAAATTATTTACTCAAAACATTCATCTTTGGGCCATTTGGGAAAAAAAAACACAGAACAAACAAAAACATTGTCTTTCAAAGCATTCTACAATTTCCACTGCAGAAATTAATAGATTCAAGGGAATTCTATTGAATTGAGGCGTATACTATGGTAACACAGTTGTAATTACATCACTGCAGTAAAGTTGTTTTATTTTTTTTTCAGATTTTATTTATTTATTTTTTAGATAGAGGGAAGGGAGGGAGAAAAAGAGGGAGACATCAATGTGTGGTTGCCTTTTGAGCGCCCCCTGCTGGGGACCTGGTCCATAACTCACACCTGTACCCTGACTAGGAATAGAACTAGAGACCCTTTGGTTTGCAGGCCAGCACTCAATCCATTGAGCCACACCAGCCAAGGCATAAAACTATTTTATAGTGAGAGGAAGTGAACATGTTAAATTGATAATTCCATTTTCAAAATGTTATTAGTGCTTTCCAGAATGAACTTAATTTTTAAAAATAATAAACAAAGTAAAATGCTTTGCTTAATGGAAAATAAATATTTTCTTAGGTAATAAGTTAAATTGAGCATACATGGGACAGATATCTTTATGTCTTCAATCTGAGCTGAAGAATATATCAACATTCATAACTTCTATAACATTTTTTAAATTGCTGATACTTTAGTAATGTAATCAACTATGGAATCTTATTTTAACACTATGTAAACCCTTATCTATTTGAAATGTGCTAATTAAAAAATATACTACTAAATGAATTATTTCCAAAAAAAAGTATAATAATTATATAAATATATATGTTAAATAAAATATGTTGTTGATTTGTTGTGACTAAAATCCTTTAGACCATCTTTTCAATAACTTCATTATGAATATTTCTTTTGAAACATTGCTGTTTTATTATCATAGTCTACATAAAATTGCTGCTGTGGATCTAAAGTAATCATGCTGTCTGAGACTTTCATTTTATACCATACATAATACTATTAAAATATTTGGTTCATATTTATAACACTATATATATATAGTACTTTATATGTATTACATATAGAAAGTATGTCTGTTATATATTAAATTGTGTTACATAGACAAATAATGTGTATAGGAATCTTACTACATAGAAGAATAACTACATTTAAAATACTTTAATCTCCATACTAAAATGAAGCAAATGTTTTTTTAAAGGTTTTATTTACTTATTTTTTAGAGACAGGGAACAGAAAGAAAAAGAGAAGGAGAGAAACATTAGTGTGTGGTTGCCTCTCCACATCCCTCACTGGGGACCTGGCCTGCAACCCAGGCATGTGCCCTGACTGGGAGTCCTTCTGTTTGCAGGCTTGTGCTCAATCCACTGAGCTACACCATCCATGTTGAAGAAAATATTATTAAATTTAGACAAAATAAAACAGAAAATTGCAGCTAGATAAATTTAACATGCTAAACATTTCAATTCATACATATTTAAAAATAAACCTAAAGCATCTTCAGTGGATCCCAAATTAATCAAAATTTTATAATTTTTGTGTCAGTACTTCTTGGTATTTTGTTCATTTAACAAATTAACAAAATAGTAGCTATGCTATTGTTTTTTTTAAATATTTTATTTATTTATTTATTTTTGTAGAGAGGAAAGGAAGGAGAGAAGGAGAGAAATATCAATGTATGGTTGCCTCGCGTGAGTCCCCTGCTGGGAACTGGCTTGCAACCCAGGCATGTGCCCTGACTGGGAATCGAACCACTATGGTGTGGTTCTCAGGCCTGCGCTCAATCCACTGAGCTATACCAGCCAGGGCAGTAGCTATCCTATTGCTGATAGTAGCTATAAAATTGCCCACATTCAATACCTCTAAATTCAAAGTTTCTTCTCTTGTTAAAAATAGTTTCTGCTAAATAACATCTTATTTAGTAGCCATGCAGAAGTAGTAATTATAGCTACATTGTTTCCATATTATTTATCTTGTTTTCTAACTTACCAAACCCAAATCTTTCTCTGTAATGTATAAAATAGAAAAGTCCTTAAAGTATTTCAAATGCTGACACAAACTCTGATAATGAGTTTGAGGTAACGGTGGGCAAGTAGACATGACTGTAACGAGCACATGGGTCTTAACACTGTTTTTCACCAGCCTGCAGAATCTTGCCATCTGCCTCTCTTCTGAGGTTTACTGGGATTCAATTTTAGTGCACACTGGGAAATTGTTTGATACCTTTTAACTTCTCTTGATGCGGTGTCAAAAGGTAGAGATGGAGGGCAGGAGAACAGGTGGAGAGCTAGGGCCTGTGTATTCTCAGGAAATAAAATTGGTCTGCTTGTAATTACTAGAAATTTTTTCTCAAATTGCTGCTGCCATGAAGTTATTAGCATCTATTTGAACATGTCTGACATTTGTTCTTTGAAATTCAATATTTTCAACATGTTACAGTATATATATATTTAAAATTTCCACATTCACCTCAAATGTATGTATCTAAATGATTTTGATCATATTCCCTCAATGTCGGCTTTCCTCCCAAATATGCCAATTTAATTCTAAAAGTGGTAAAACTAATGTCTAATACATAGCTGAGTCACTGAAATGAATGTATCAGTGTTCAAATCCCTATACTTTCAATGTTTTTGGAGCTTTCTTAAAACTATCTTCTCACTTAATAATATATTAAAATAGCTTATAACTGGAGGATCATTCTTTCCAATATACAATTTTTATCTGATTACTTTGCTCTCTAAGAAACATTGGTTGTTCCTGTTTCTTTGTTTTATAAAATGTACACATTTTGTTTGGATTTTAAGATATTAAATCTGAACTCAAGTTATCTGGACACTGTGATTTTTCATTACTGTTCAATATGAAATATAAAACCTAGTCTTTAAAATAATATTTTCTTTTTCTTTCTCATTCTTATAATTCTGGAAGATTTAAAATCTTTTAAATCATTGTTGGTTTTGTGGTATTTTATGAGGGAATAATGATGATTCATAATAACTCAATTGTTAGCTGTAAAAGAAACCAAGGGTTCAAATATTTATTCAATCACTGAGCATCGCTAAAGCCAAGCTACAATGATAGATGCTTGCAGTGCTCACAGTAAACACAGTTGCTGGCCGCCACAAACCCACTGTTTTAAACACAAGCATTTCACAGTGACACTAGGTTTTCCTGCAGGAAACACTGCCCTCTTCTAATGAGCAGCTGGGGACAATGTCAGAGATCAAGTGATTTATATATGAGCAATTTACATCCAGTACATTTTTCTTGTAAGTTTTAACAGTTTAAAATACAGAAAAATTCTGTAATTTGGGGAAATCAATCTTTTTTCTTACTTCAAAGAGGCATCTTAGGCAACAGAGTGAAAGGCTATCAAGATACTCCCAGAAAAATTGACATTAACATGAAAAAAATAATTGAATATATCTATTTCCATGTGTTTCTAGTCATTGCTATAAGTGAATCTGAGTGATTACTGTATTTACTTATATATTTATTTAGTCTTTACTTAAAAAAATTAAACAGAGAAGCATTGAGAAACATGAAGGCAGAGGCTAAATGTGCATTGATTTCTTATACCCCGCTGCTTCTCCAAAGCCATGTGAGCCAAATGCATTCTTCATTCATTTCTTTCAAGATGTTGCCTTTAAATAAAAAGAAATACTGCAGAAATTTAAGGTCATCTTTCAAACTGAATGATTTTGCAGTCCCAGTGGAAAATAATTTTTACAGGGAGGCCGTTTTAAACAAGTGAATGGGAAGGACATACTTTCAATTGCATTTCAGAATGACATTGTTTTTGACCTCTGAGTGATTTTATTATTTTTCTTCTTTTTTAGTGAATTTATTGGGGTGATACTGGTTAACAAAATTTTACAGGTTTCAGGTGCACAATTCCACAACATATTATCCGTAAGACTTCTGAGTGATTTTTTCAAGCATTTAACACTTATGAAAAGACATCAGATTGGTAGCTGATTGACAATATAAAAGGGATTAACTGTACTTTAGCCCCTTGGAGTTTGACTCATATGAAGCTAATCAACCAAAAACAAATGAATGGGAGGTAATAAATGCATTGAATGCACTCGAACTGATAAAAATGGAAGAGGATCTTTGCAAAGTTTTGTGTTGTCTTCCTGGAAACTAGGATAAATGGTACCTATGCATTTTGCCCAGGTGACCTTAAAATTTTGTAACAACTGTGGACGTTCCTAAACTTAAAAATTTACATATGACACTTCATTAGTATCACTTGGAGTTGCCATATAGACTATAAATTGCTCTATGCCTTATTTGGAACAACATATACTTGATGTTTGTGTTTTTCTTTAAACTCTGAAACTACAGGTTATAATTTATTTAAACATAACAGGTTGCACTGTATTAAATTGGACAGTTTTTATGTGTGTTAACCTTCAGAAACCTAACAATGAGCTATAATACACACAATAGTCATAGCTTTATAATGTGTATATGATGCTAAAATATCTGTATTTTATATGTAATACTAAAATATTGAAGTGGTAAAGCATAAAATATAGTTGCATATTTGCATTAAATGGAAACAGATGTATATCAAGGAAAGCTGTGAAAGACAAATTTCATTGTTTTCTGAACTCCTAGCTAGATTCCCTGGAGAAAGCATTTTTGTTCCAATATTCCACAACTGTGTTTAATCTATTTTATGGTATGGTTACAAATGTTCAATGAGAGTTTGATTTTAAGGCCAAAAAATTGTGGGTACCTAGTTTATCTCACCAAAATAAACAGCATTTCCAGAAGTAAGTTTCCATAAGCATGGATCTGAACAATTCACTTCTGAACTTGCAGGCACTATGTTTTTTCCCATGTCTTCTGTGTTATGCCAAACTTTTGCCATTTTAACTTTCAGTTTACCACTTCTTTCACCTTGACTATGAGCACTCACTGGAAGTGACTCTATTATCTCATAACTTCACCCTCTGTCTTTGTTTTCAGACTCTTTCTTTTGTGAAATGGATACATTAGTAGCCCAAAACAATCTCATTACAGAACTCTTTGATGGATTCAAGATTAGCAAACTGTTTTAGAAGAAATTTAATAAACAGATTTGTGTTGGTGGTAAATGCATCACTAAAATTATAGTAATACAAATGAAATAATGTGTCAGTGAGTTGAAATGTATCTGTTTTTATCATCTATTCATATTATGTTTAAGAATTTTAAATCCTGTGTTTTAATTGAGAAAAATATTTCTTTTCATTTAACAATTAAGATCACTTCATTCCTGGACATGGTGGGAAATAAAAGTCAATGAGTGTTGTGTCAGTACATCTTTCACTAAAAATCAAGAATAAAACTGTGCAAAATTGTCTAAAACAATCATTTTGGGGCTCTAGTGTTGGGAACTGCTCTGCCTGGTTTCAGGAATTTTAACTCCCCTCCATGAAGGATGAGTGAGAGACCTCCGGATTGCAGGCCACAAAGGAAACAGAGCTTGTCTCTAGTAGCAAATACTGCCTCAGCTTCCCCTCCACCCCCAAAGCATGGTCGATGTTGGTGGCAGGTAAGACTCCTCACAGCAGGGGGCAACCTAAGCCAGACTGCATCACTTGGGAGGCCATCATGGAAGGACTTGAGGGGCTGGGACAAAAAGGGAGCAATGAACTCTTGCCCCCCCCCCAGCTATGTGACATAGTACGAGTCCCCTTGTCCTCTAGGATAAGGGCTTCCTGGCTATAATCCACTTAAGCCTGAAAACCTGATGAGGAAGACAATGCAGCTCCTTGCCTTGCTATAGCAGTATCTGGGGATAAATCTGGCGTAAAAAAGAATTCCTAAAAATCCTGTGAAACCTGCTTTGCTAAGAGTGCTTTCATTCATATGTTAAGGGTCTGAACAAAAAATGAGTATGTCTCCCAAAGTTCCTGCAAACTCCCTTACCTGACAGACACTGACTCAGACTAAGCCCTCAGATTTCTTTAAAATGTTATCTACTCTTTGATCCTTGCCACCCTGTATTACTGTGTATTACAACACAATAAAAGCCCCTGGAAGAAGGGGCTCCTGGCCTTTTTCCTCTCAGAAATTGGCCACCTCTTCTCCCCAAGCAGATCATGTCTTGATAGTGTTTACTTTCATCCATGGCAGATGGGGGGACTTGAGGGCAAAGTCACCTCTACACTCTAGAAATTTACATAAAATAAATGTCAAATTGCAAAATGTTTATTCATAAAAAAATAGCTAAGAGCAATGGGTCTGGCTTTTCTTGCCTGAGTTAGAGTTTTCAATGCCCTAACAGCATCATTGCCACCACCATCACCACCAATTCCTTCAAATATATTGGTAAGAAGAGCAATTTATTTTACATTGTAAGTTTGATTGGGGAAACTAGCAACCAGACACTAGCTTTATTTTGGGTGGATGGAGGGCAAAAACTTGTGCAAACATCTAACTTGGTAGCACATGAATGAGCAAAGCTCACCACTCTGAAAGTCTGTGATTGTGGTCACAGTTAGGATAAGTAGTAGACCAGGTATAAAACATAAGGAGATCATGAAAATGAGAGCGCAGCAGAAGGGAAGGATGAGCCCTCTACACATTCCTGTCAAGCTGGAAAATGGTATACATATGAAGGGAAAACTTGAAAAATCTCTAAGAAAACCTGAGTTAGACATGAGAAGTACTGCATTTTTTCAGACTGTAAGACCCACTTCCCTCTCCCCACAATTGGGAGGAATAATGGTTGTTAATGCTACAGTCGAGTCCTGTTTACATTTATATTGGTGAAATATTATGTTAAATATTTTACCCCTTTTTTCTTCAACACTTTTTTTCTATTTTCTTTTTCTAAACCCTGGGTGCATCTTATGGTTCAAAAAATACAGTAACTGAACTTTAAATGTGTTCCCCAAACTACACACAAAATATCAGCAGAGTTGAAACCTTGAGGTATTGGAGCATATCCTCTGCCCAAATCATTGGCTGATCACTAAACCATGCAGGAACTATAACGAACTTGTAGGAAGCTGGCCTTAAAAATAATTTTTATAATAAAAAATCATTTAAAAAATTCTAAAGAGATCAGCATAAGCTGTACCCCAGAAAGGAGGCCAATTGCACAATTTATATCTAGGAATGTTATAAAAACAGAAATGACAACTACAAAACTATAAAGGGGAAATTCAGAATCCAGAACTGCTTTAAATGTATTAAAGTATTACATTTTGACAATATGCTAAAACACACAAAGAGAAATAAGAGAAAGCAGACAATAGAAACTCATTCTATGTAGGCCCAGATGTTGGACTTAGTAGACAAAAGCTTCAAATCACCTATTATAAATATTTGCATAACCTCCCCAAATTAAACTATGTTCAAATTAAAGAATAAAGATAACAACGATTCAGGAAATAGATACTTTTAATAGGGAATTAGAAACTGTTAAAAAAAGAAAAAAGAAAAGAAAAGAAATTCTAGTTCTGGCCAGTGTGACTCAGTGAGTTGGAGGGCCGTCCCATGCACCAAAAGATTACCTGTTTGATTTTGGATCAGGACACATACCTAGATTGTGTCCTGATCTGAAATCAAACAATCAAACCTACAATGCCCAGTAGGAAGGCAAGCAATCAACGTTTCTCTCTCACATCTCTCTCTCTCCATTACTTTCTCTCTCTCTCTTTTTCCTTCTCTCAAAAACAATGGACATACTCTTGGGTGAGGATTAAAAAAAATAAGTTCTAGAGTTGAAATGTGCAGTTAGTGAAATGAGAAATATTCTCTAGGTGGGCTCAGCCAATGCTAAGTCAACAATAGTTTTCAAATGTAGAAAAAGTGTTTATTCCACAGAAAACACAAACTTATTATAAAACTCTAGGTGGGTCTGCACTGCACTTCTTTTTCTTGGACCTGCCAGAAAGTCCACACTGCACACTTATTCACCACTGACGCTTTGAGAATCTTTGGATGTTAGTGGGTCATAAGATGAATCATAAGACCTGTATTATAGAAGATTTTCTTGCAGCCTAGACTTATTACGAAACTCTCATTTACTCATTTGAAATGAACAATCCTCTAAGCTACTGATCAATGCTTTGAAGCAATACCTAAAGCATAGCATATACCGTTTCCTAAATATTGGGGCTGTTTTAGTGTTAGGAAGTAGAAAGTAGAATGACTTTTCATTTACCTTAGAATAGCCCACTATATCCCAGACCATTTGCTCCAAAAGAATCTTCACCCAGATCCTTCATTCATGAGGCAGATCCTTCATTCATGAGGTTTGTTTGCAGCTTTCTGGCAGGCATATGTCTCACCAGGTCATCTGGTGTACTCGTATTTCATGCTTGCCATTGCATCAAATTAGCATGTTGCAATTGGTATAGTAGAAGAGCTTGATATTGGTGGAATGTCAAGGCTGTCAATGTCTCAGCTGACTGTATTGTAGCATCCGATAGCAGGAGATGACATAGCTCTGATGCCAAGTATTGGCCAGTATATTGCTCCTCCTGCTCTGTGAAGGAGAAACTTTCTTTTCACTCCCACCATCAGGGATTGGAAAAAATATTTTAGCAGATCAATAGCTAGTCCAATATTTCATTTATTCAATTAACATGTTTAATACAGAAGGCGAACAATTATTTTTTCAAACTGGTTAGCTTACAGTAGTTTATCATTTTTCACTAATTCTTCTTGGTGTATAGTTGAAGACTTAATAGGGACATACTAAGCATTACTGTCTTAAATCTTTAAGAGAAATGCAAATTACTGGTGCTTATTTTACATCCACATCTTGGTTAAATTTTGCCATTTCGAGTGTATGTACTTGGCCCTTTCTATGATTACCCTAGAGGTCAGGGAACCAATGTGAAGTTTCTCCCAATTGTTAAATATGGGAAGACAAGTTACATCATTGGAAAGAGAGAAAAATAACTGAGAGTCCTTTGAATTCAGGCCAATACTCTGCATATTGCTTGACCTACTAAGCACCCTAACCTATGCGTGAAAGGAACATGGTGGTATATTGATAGTCTCAGTGTCAGCTCAGGCACTCTTTCTGTTATTAAACAATCTATACATTTTGTTTTCAACCAGTGAAACCTCACTGACATTACCTTAAGGTCAGGTCACTTATGAATTTACATTTATTTAAAAATTTTCTGGACTTTAGGACAATATGCTTAGATTTGAGAACTGAGTGAGGGTCTTCGATTACCCATTGTAGAAGCTGACATTAGTCGCTACTCAACAATGTCAGCTGTTTCTCATTTGGCAAGTTTAATGCCAACTCATTTGGCTGTCTATCTTGACCCTAGTAATATCATGATCAATTAGCTACTGCCACTGATCCCTGTGAAGAAAGATGCCTATTGCCACTGTGGCCTTAATGCCTATTGCAATCATCTCTAGTGGCTAAGTGATAGAGGGGCCAGGAAGCCAAATGCTTGCTTCTTTTTGTTCATTTTTTAGCATACACTATAGACAACTCTAACTTATAATGATCAGTTACCACAGTTCTTCTAAAAAATTACAGCTCTGCCACTCCACCCAACATTATACAAACCTGATATTGGATTTCTAAAGGAATATAGCCTGAAGCCTCACAGAGAACTTACTTACAAGGTGCATTTTGGTTCTTGCATAAGAAATCAGTTCTAATACTCTCATATTTTTTAGTCTTCTCTACCATCCTATAATTTACCAAGAATTTTTGGATCTTTCTCCTCCTTTACTGCAGGTCATTGTCCCTTTGAGGTTTCAGAGAGCCTTCCAACAATATATTAAAACTAGCTTAGTTCCCTATGCCAGAACTTTAAATTGTAAATCCTGTTTGTATGCTCACACGCTTATAAAATTTCTTATATCAACCCCTAATTTTATGTCTCTTGGGGAAACATGCTCAATATTTTCACAGGATTACTGACAATACATATTGGCTAGACCCTGAAATACCTTCAAAATGTGATCTACTTCCTTTCAGAACTCTGGTTCTGCAAAGACTTTACCCTATTTACCAAGCTGAAAACACTAGGGGATAGAAATACATAGTCTGAGGAGAACAAAAATATTCTGAGGTCATGCTTTTGAGAGACTACTCTGTTCACTCAGTGTGAAGAGCATTGCTTCTGTTGGCCTGAAAGAGTCAGATGATTTGAAGAGGTCACGATTCTCAGGCCTTCCAGTCATATGTTTCTATCCTGTAGCTCAGGGATCTACTGCTTTGTTTTCCTGTTAGATCCCAGACTTTGACAGTGGAGGCTCATTTTTTCATTGAATTAAAAGCATTTGATGCCTCAAAAGAAAATGTAAAATAATGTTTAGTGACATAACAGAGTCACAATTTTTGAAACCTGAGATTTTTGAATTGCTATCATGAGAATTTTGAGACTCAAAATAGCTAAAGCCTAGAGGAAGCTGGCTGTAGGCTGTAAATTTTATGCAATCAATAGTAAATACAGAAAAATTCAAGTTCTTCATTTCTAACCTGATCAACTTTTTAGAAGCTGGAGGCAAAGGAGCTTTGGAGTAGAAGAATGAAGTAAAGACATGAGGATATGAAAAGAAGATATAAAGCTAGAATCAGAGTGATTCATCTGATTCTAGACATCTATTCCTAATTAATGTCTCCACATTTAAGTGGTAATCAGAAAGTAGAAGGTAGCTGGCTATTCAATCTAGAACTCTCAGGGACAGCATATCTGAAGACATTGTCTATATGTAGCATGTTTCATCTGAAGCTGAGAGAAAGCATCAATTACTAACAACATCTCCATATTACCATTAGAAGGCAGGATACAATAGACAGGGCTTACTGTAACACCACTTTGTATGTATTTGAGGTCATTGCATGGAAAGTGCCCTCGGTTGGGATTGGGAAGCCATGACATGGTTTTCCCATTCAGTTTCAAGTAACATAGGTATGATTCTGAGACATTGAAAACTTGAAAGGGTTTCTCTCCTCTGCTGTAAAAACACCTGAGTGGGTTATGTTATCAGTTTTCAAGGGAGGTCATGGACATACTCACTTGTTCCTACCAATGCCTGGATAGTTTGGAGGGCCAAGGGAAGTAAACTGTTAGCTTACTGAGAAAGAAAGTTAAATCAATTTGGCTTACACAAAAAAGACAAAGTCAAAACCTAAAATAACTATTAAATTTTCTGTTTCCAAGCTAGAGTTAGAAGGGAAACTCTATTACAAGAAAATAAAAAATACATAATTATTTAACACGTGAGTTTGTATAAATATAAAATTCACATTTGTTACATTAGATATGGTGTCTATTATGGAAAAACACACATAAGACACAAGAGAAACTACAATTAAAATCAAGATGATGCATTTGTTTTCCAATTATTTTTGATGCAAATGCATTAATTAGATTTAGTATCAGTAAAAGGTTTTATAAAAACTTTATATATGATTTTATTATTTTTCTCTGAAATGTTAAACTGCTAGAGGGATTCAAAATGGCTATATTTTATACTAGTTACTAGGATGCTCCAAATATATCCAACATTTGAGGACACATATAAGTTTAATCTTACAGTATTTCAGAACATCAAAGTTATACAAAATTTAGTATAGGCTATAGAGTCCTCATCGGCATGACATATTTTGATAATGATATGATCCTTAGTGAATTATACCTCCATTTAACAAAGTTTTAATAATAAGGAATTTATTTTCCTTGAATTGTTATTAATTCTCTCATTTGAATTGCCTTGGGCATGTCTGCCATAAAATTGTTCACCATAACATATATTTTTGTGTCAACCATATAGTACATGCAAATCTCCTGAGCACAAATCAGACAAACTTTATTTTCTTTAAAGCACATACCCCACTTTTAGGAGATATTTAGGTTGAATATTAAGGTGCACTAAAAGAAAGATGTGTCTCATTTAATGGACTAAATAGATTTCTGACCACAGATGGATTACTATATACTATTTTCTGCTATTTTTTAGAAATAAAACTAGAAGGAATCTACACTGTGTTTCTTACATAAACTCTACTTTTTATCATTCATGTGGTCATTTTAATTTAGCTCACACCTCTATAAAGGCACTTAGATACCTTTCATTTGCACAGATGACTGAAATTGATTACAGGAGATTGTAAAAAACCTGCTAATAACAAAATTAATGATGGGACAGAAATTCAAGAATTGTTTATAATTGTCTATATTCTGATTCCTTTCTAGTGCTTTAATTTAATTTATAATTCCTACCTGAAATCCAATATTTAGTACTTATCTACTGTTGTTTTTCTTGTGTTTATTTTTTATTTTGTTAATTCCCATTATATTTCTTTCCTTGGTTATTACAAATCTTTACTATTCTCCTTGTGTTTTTTCTCTTTACTTTCAGCACTCAATGTTTTCTTCATAGAGATACTAAATGTTACTAAAAAGAAATTTTCTGCCCTGGCTGGTGTAGCTCAGTGGATTGAGATCAGGCTTCAAACCGAAGGGCTGCCAGTTCAATTCCCAGTTAGGGCACATGCCTGGGTTATTGGCCAGGTCCCCAGTAGGAAGGACATAAGGGGCAGGCACACATTGATATTTCCCTCTCTTTCTTTCTCCTTTCCTTCCCCCTCTCTAAAAATAAATAAATAAAATATTTTTAAATGTTTCTTATTTCTAAGCAACCAATAGAGAATTGTTAATTTTTCTCGAGTTTCATGAAGAAAAATCTTCCTTTTTTGGTTTCTTGCAGAAGAGTTTTTTTTTATCTGTGCACTGTAGTTTCCATCCTTTCCTACCATAATCATGGTTTTCTCCATGACTTAAATTATTTTCTTCTTGTGTTTAAGTTAGCACTCTATGCTTGATATGCACCATTAAATTAAATGTCTCTCAAATTTTACAGAAAAAAACTAAACAAATGCCACTTGTTTAATATTTTTGCACACTTTAGTAGCTACTGCTACAAATCTCTTCCTCTTTTCAACAGATGAGCTTGATAAATACCTACCTCTTTTTCTACTAAGAACCCCACACTGCTATTGTATTGAACCACATAGTTTTCACTCTTAATCATGTATCTGTTGTGATTTACTCAGTTATGTTTGCCTGAATTGCACTTATTTCCCTTCTCTGGTAATTTCCCTCTCTCTTCCCTTCTCTTCCCTTCCCTTCTCAGCCTGGCTAACTGTGTGGTAATCTACAAATACTTATTTGGCATAACTTATGGGTAAGGTACTCTTCTTGTTTCATTGGCCTGTCCCCATTTGGTTGCTGTCCTTATGACAGTCTTTCAAAAATACAGAGTACCTCAAACACAGATGGCAGTCGACAAATATTTTGAAGTGAGCGCCCAAACATGTAAGTGTTATGTTCACTATGGGCACTGGTGAAGACCTTCCTGGGGGAAGTGACATCTAAATTGAGACAAGAGGATTGAATATAAATTTATAGGTGAAAAGGATGGGATGAACAGAAAAAAAGGTCTTAGAGAGAAAGCATGTTTCAGTGGCCTAAAAAATAAAATAATAAAAGGTATATATTCAAGAAACTGAAGATTAGGGAAGCCAAAGCAATAAAAAACACAGTGGATAGGAGATAAAACCAAAGATGTAGAGATGCACCAGTTCACACAAAACTTGTGATGCACTATGTGTATTTACTTTAAACTAAAAACAATAAAAGTCATCAAAGCTGTTTATGCAGAAAAAATTTACTTGATAAAATTTACTTTTTCAAATATGAAACCTCTTAGCAAACTGTACAACCTCAATTTGCCCTTTCCACAGGGGACACGTTTCACAACCCACCGTGGGTGCCTGCAACTCCAGACTCTACTGAACCCTATAAGTCCTATCTTGTTTCCCCTACACGTATATACCTATGAGAAAGTTTAATTTATAAATTAGGCACAGTAAGAGATTAAAACTAACTAATAATAAAATATATAAATTATAATAATATTCTACAATAAAAGTTATGTGCATAGGGTCTCTCTCTGTTTCTGTCTAAATATCTTACTGGACTTTTCTCACCCATTCACTTAAAGGAAGCACTTCACAACTTCCCATTAGTGTATTAAAGTTTCCAGCATCACTATTCTTGCCTTTGGGGTCATTGTGAAATAAAACAAAGTTTACTTGGACATGAACAATGAGATACCCAGAAGCTGATTTGATAAGAAAAACTGCTACTAAGTGGCTAATGGGCAGGGAACATACACAGTGTGGATACACTGAGCAAACAGATAATGACTCACATCCCTGGAGTAACAGAGTAGTGTGTCACAAGAGTTCCTCTTGCTACTCAAAATAGCACAGAATTTAAAACATGATTTTTTTTGGTTTCTTTCTGGAATTTTTCACTTAATATCTACACACCACAGTTGACTGTAGGTAACTGAAACTGCAGAGAGCAAAGCCTTAAAAAAGAGGGGAGTACTGTAATAGACAGACTCAATAACAGTTTAAAAGGAACAAATAATACCTGTCTTTGATGTGTGGGTTGGGAATGAAAAAAGAAATGAGTAAAATAGATTTGAGGACCAAGAAGAGATTAATTTAGTTTTGAACATTCTCAGTTTGTGGGAGACATGCAATAGAAATGTAGAAGAGACAATTAAAACTATAGACATATAGCTCCAAAAAATTATGTGAGCTACTGATATAAATTTGGAAGACACAGGCTTATCCTTAAGGGAAAAGCAGTTTCCACTAATAATGAGATAGAGGGTAGGGCAACAAATGTCATGCATAATATGCAGGAGAGAGGAGAAAGACGTTTTTCCAGTTCACCAGGACCTCTATTACTAATGCTTTCATCAGCAGCCTTGAAGGTAGTCTGAGATCTTTTAGTTTTATTCAGATGGAAGTCTTGATTTCTTACTCAAACTTCTGCGTATCATAATCAAGAGTTTTTCAAGCTTTATATTTTTCTCATCAGCCATGAAAAAGTCAAATCACTAAAAGAATGGCATGCTAAGAGATTGGTCAAGTGGATATTGAAGTTGTTCACCTAAAGTTTCAACTGAAACATCATTTATCAAAGGAATTCTCTTTGTAATTCCTGGGATTTAATAGATACCCCTTCTATAGACACAAGTAGTATTCTCTGCTTGCCAACACTATAATATTTATTACTCTTTATTCCAATTATTCCACATAGATGTTGGATCCTCTTACACTCTGAGGACAGGGGCTTTGAGTTTCTCCCTAGCATTTGGACAAACGGCTGGCACATTGTAAGCAAATAAAGTATTAAGTTTAACTTGTGATGTCTTGCATGTCCTCAGAGCAAATAGAGTCATGTAGCCCTCACCATCTATGTGTCTTGAGCTATTTGTTCATTTGTCCTCTGTACTTTTTTCTTTAGCTTTCATATTTAATTTTCACCAAGGGCCATAAATTCTTAAAACTTTAAGAACTTCTTGTCCCCTCTAATTATTGCATTTTTTATTCTTTTTAGGCCTACAGTTTTTCTCAGTTAATGTAAATCATTTCAGGATGAAGGACAAAATATCCTGTTGCATTGTTATTGTTAAGATGAGGTTGCATCAGGATGTTACGCAGAATAGATAACTAAGGCAGGAGGGGGAAGGGAGACATGTCATAGCCATTAAATCAGCAGTCCTGAGCCCAGTCAGATAATATTGCCAGGTGCTCCAAAGATCACAAGAGAAATCCTGATCAGTGGAGGAGGAGGGGAGCCTTTGAAATTCTGTGTGTATCATTTCCACTTTCTGGGAAAGATGCTTTTGAAACTGTGTTAATCCCAAGGTCTGGAGAAGGGAGTAGGAGGAGAAGGAACCTAGTAACTAAATATAAGCATAAAACCCTAAAACTGCTCTAGTCAGTACACTCAGGCTAGCTGGGTGTCCACTGGCAGTGTCCTACTGAAGTGTATTTAATAAATAAACTTTCTACCCCACTTTCACTATACTTTCTGTCTCTTGCCTGAACTCATTCTTAGGAGCTACACAAAAACCAAGGACTGGGAGCTTCCTAACTGGGATCTCCCTCGTAACAAAGATGGAAGGCAACAAGTAGTCAGAGAAAACCTAAAGAAAAAAGAAACAGCTTTAGTCTTCAATCATGTGGGATTATGAACACATTCCTCCCATTGTCGGCAGGTGTTCCAATCACGGGGTGGGGCATGGAGACACAACGAAGGCAGAATGTGTCTGGAGGGAGAACAGGATTGGCAGGTGAGAGGCACAAGGTAGGGGTCAATTGAGAACATTAGCAAGCCTCAAGGTCTTTCTCAATATCAAAAACATTTCAAAGGAAGGAAGTCAGATAACTCCATCCTTCTCCAACAGAAAGAATGGGTTTGAGAAGCTGCCAGAAAAACCAGTGATGGAAGATGATTAAAGTGTAAGCTGTAAGGCTCAAGTCCTGTGTGTTGAATTCTAGCTCCAACACCTACCACGTTGTGATGTTAATAAATTACTTAATCACTTTAAACCTGTGTCCTCTTCCATAAAATGGTACAGACAAAATAAAGTACCCTCGTGAGACTTAAAAGACATAATGATTCAGGACATAATAAGAACACAATGAGTGTGTAGATACCGTTAGCATTATTAATATTACAATACTATCATTTATATGATAGGAATAGAGAACTTTCCCTTCCCTCCCTTTATTTCAGCCACCATTAGAATCATGGAAGAATAATTTCAACTTCCATTTGCTAATATAGAGAGAAGTTATGATATTCTGGTGAACTGATTTCCAGTGGACACTTGCATAATGAAGAGTTCTGTGTTGGCTCCAGGACAAGTATGACCAGAGGCTGGGAAGAGGTTAGCACTGACAAAGTAACAGATTGCAAGGACACCACCTTCACTCCCCCTACCAACTGCTCTTGTTAATAATGGAAAAGGCCTGCACACACACTCAAAACAGCCACATTACATTAGTGGCAAATTGAGGGTATTTTTTTGCTATAAAAACAAAAATAATTATATAAAAATTTCAGTTAATTTTTGTTTTTTCTTTTTTGTTAACAAACAGCATTTCATCCTGTTTGTTTATGGTTACTCTTCAAAAACTTTGAAGATATTTTGATTTATAATATGGTGCTGTCTTCCGAGGTGTTACACTGTTAACCCAATTTGATCTCATCAACACTTGGTAAGCGATGCTTTTTATGAAACCTTGTTATACCGAAGAAGAAAGTGAGAAAATTGAAAAAAAATCCTGAATATCAGACAAATTTATAATAATAAAATATACTAAAATTCCAAAACACTGTTTCAAATGTATCAACTTCTTTTAGACTAGTGAGGTATTACATACTCTTGTAGCATTGTGAGATATCTAACAGTCCAAGTAAAATACTATATAGTCAATTAAACATCTAAATTTAACTGTAAATATTTTCATGCTTGATTCAAAGTATTATCAACATTTAAAAATCCAACATTTAATAATTATTTATGCACACAGATACATAAACACACACATGCACATACATAAAAATATATGCATATATTTTTATTAAATGATAACATTTAATATAACTTTAAAAGTATATATACATGTGTGTTTTACTCTAGCTTCTAAGTATCCCCAAAATAAAATATTCATCTCCTTTATATATTCTTTCTATTTCTCTTTGTTTTTAATTTAATTTAATTTAATTTAATTTAATTTAATTTAATTTAATTTAATTTAGATTGTTGTACAAGTACAATTTTCTGTCCATCCCAGCCCTCCCCGCCAGGCCCCACCTCCCTCCCATTTCCACCCCTCCCAGTTTTTGTCCATGTGTCCTTTATTCATGTTCCTGTAAACCCTTCCCATTTTCCCCTGAAATTCCCTCCCCTCTCCCCTCTGGTGACTGTCAACCTGTTCTCTATTTCAGTGTCTTTGGTTATATTTTGCTTATCTGTGTGATTTGTTAATTAGGTTCCTGTTACAGGTGAGATCTTTTGGCATTTGTCTTTCACCATCAGGCTTATTTCACTCAGCATAATGCTTTCTAGTTTCCGCCATGCTGTTGCAAGGGATAAAAGATCCTTCTTTGCTCCTGTTGCATAGAATTCCATTATGTAAATGTACCATAGTTTTTTGATCCACTCATTTACTGATGGGAACCTAGGTTGCTTCCAGCACTTGGCTATTGTAAATTGTGCTGCTATGAACACTGGGGTGCATAGGTTCTTTTGAACTGGTGTTTCAGGACTCTAAGGATATAATCCCAGCAATGGAATTGCTGGATCAAAAAGCAGATCCATTTTTAGTTTTCCTAGAAAGTCCCATACTGTTTTCCACAGTATTTGTACCAGTCTGCAATCCCACCAACAGTGCACTGGAGTTCCCCTTTCTCCACAACCTCTCCAACACTTGTTATTTGTTGCTTTGTTTATGATGGCCATTCTGACTAGTGTGAAGTGGTATCTCATTATGGTTTTAATTTGCATCGCTCTGATAGCTAGCAATACTGAACAACTTCTCATGTGTCTCTGGATCCTTTATATGTCCTCCTTGGAGAAGTGTCTGTTCAAGTCCTTTGCCCATTTTTAAATCGGGTTGCTTGTCTTCTCAGAGGGGAGTCCTGTGAGTTCTTTATATATTTTTGAGATTAAGCCCTTGTCTGAGGTACAATTGGCAAATATCTTTTCCCCTATGGTTGGTTCTCTTTTTATTTTAATACTATTTTCTTTAGCTGTGCAGAAGCTTTTCATTTTGATGAAATCTTATTTGCTTGTTCTTTATGTCCCTTGCTCTATGGAATGTATCAGTAAGAATGTTGCTACGTGAAATATCTGAGCTTTTCCAGCCTATGTTCTCCTCTAGGACTTTAATGGTGTCATGGTTTGTATTTAAATCTTTTATCCACCTTAAATTTATTTTTGTGTATGGTGTAAGTTGGTGCTCGAGTTTCATTTTTTTTTTGCATGAAGCTGTCCAGTCCTTTCAACACCATTTGTTGAAGAGGCTATTTTTACTCCATTTTATGTTACTGTCCGCTTTGTTGAATATTAATTGCCCATAGAGACTTTGGTTTCTTTCTGGGCTTTCTGTTCTGTTCCATTGGTCTATGCGCCTGTTTTTCTGCCAGTACCAGGCTGTTTTGATTATAGTGGCCTTGTAATACAGTTTGATATCGGGTATTGTGATCCCTCCTACTTTGTTCTTCTTTCTCAAAAGTGCAGCTGCTATTCAGGGTCGTTTATAGTTCCATATAGATTTTTGAAGTGTTTGTTCTATGACTGTGAAATATGCCATTGGTACTTTAATAGGTATTGCATTGAATCCGTAAATTGCTTTAGGTAGTATGGGTATTTTGATGATGTTAATTCTTCCAATCTGTGAACATGGTATGTGTTTCCATTTGTGTGTGTCTTCTTTGATTTCTTCCTTCAGTGTTGCATAGTTTTCTGTATACAGGTCTTTTACCTCCTTAGTTAGGTTTATTCCCAGATATTTTATTTTTCTTTTTGCTATATTGAATGGGATTTTATCCTTAATTTCAGCTTCTTCTGTTTCATTGTTAGTATACAAAAATGCCTCTGATTTCTGGATATTGACTTGGTATTCCACTGCTTTGCCAAATTCATTTATTGGGTTGAGAAGTATTTGGGTAGAGTCTATAAAATTTTCCATGTACACTATCATGTCATCTGCAAACAATGACAGTTTTGTTTCCTCCTTGCTGATTTGGATGCATTTTCTTTCCTTTTCTTGTCTGATCACTGTGGCTAAAACTTCCAATACTATACTCAATAGAAGTGGTGAAAGTGGACATCCTTGTCTTGTTCCTGATCTTAGTGGAAAAGATTTTAGTTTTTGCCCATTGAGTATGTTGTTGGCTCTAGGTCTCTCATATATGGCCTTTATTATATTGAGGAATGCTCCCTCTATTCCCACCCTGCTGAGTGTTTTTATCATAAGTGGATGTTGTACCTTATCAAAAGCTCCTTCTACATCTATTGATATGATAATGTGATTTTTGTCTTTCCTTTTGTTTATGTGATGTATACATTTACTGATTTGTGAGTATTGAACCATCCTTGCATCCCTGAAATGAATCCCACTTGGTCATGGTATATAATTTTTTTAATGTATTGGATGTGGTTTGCCAATAATTTGTTGAGGATTTTAGTGTTTATGTTCATCAGCAATATTGGCCTGAAGTTTTTTTTTTGTTTTGTTTTGTTTTGTCTTCAAATGTTTCTGGGGTTAGAATAATGCTGGCTTCATAAAGAGTTTGGGAGTTTTCCAACATTTTGTATTTTTTGGAATAGTCTGTGAAGGATAGGGGTTAGCTCTTCCTTAAATGCTTTGTAGAATCCTCCTGTGAAACCATCTTGTCCAGGGCTTTTGTGTGATGGTAGTTTTTTTTATTACTGCTTAAATTTCATCTGCTATTATTGCTCTGTTCAGGCTTTCTGCTTCTTCATTGAGTTGTGGAAGATTATATTATTTTAGAAATTTTTTCATTTCACCTAGGTTTTAAAATTTCTTGGCATAGAGTTCTTCATAGTAATTTCTTACAATCCTTTGTATTTCTGTGATATCAGTTGTAATCTCTCCTCTTTCATTTCTGATTGTCTTTATTTGGGCCCCCTCTCTTTTTTCTTGATGAACTTGCTTAAAATCTTGTCTATCTTGTTTATCTTTTCAAAGAACCAGCTCTGGGAATCATTGATCCTTAAAATTGTGCTTTTAGTGTATGTGTCATTTAATTCTGCTCTGATCTGGGTGAGTTCCTTTCTTCTATTTGCTCTTGACTCTTTGCTTTTGTTCCTAGAGTTCTTGCAGGGGTAGGGTTAGGTTGTTTGTTTTAAATGTTCTTATCTTTTTTAGGTAGGCCTGTATTGCTATGAACTGCACTCTCAGGACTGCCTTCACAGTGTCCCATAAGTTTTGGGTTGTTGTGAGTTCATTTTCATTTGTTTCCAGAAACTTCTTGATTTCTTCCCTAATTTCGTTCTTGACTCATTCATTATTTAATAACATGTTATTTAATCTCCATGATTTTGAGGTTTTTTTTTTTCCTTTGGGTTGGTTTCTAGTTTCAGTCCCTTGTGGTCAGAGAAAATGCTTGGTATGATCTCAATTTTCTTGAATTTGTTGAGGCTTGTTTTGCATCCTATCACATGGTCTATCTTTGAAAATATTACATTTGCATTTAAAAAGAATGTATATTTAGCTTCTTTGGGATGAAGGGCTCTATATATATCAGTTAAGTCCATTTCATCTAGGGCATTGTTCAATGCCACGATATCTTTGTTGATATTTTGTTTGGAAGATCTGTCCATTTTTGACAGTGGCGTGTTAAAATCCCCTACTATGATTGTGTTGCTGTCAATACCTTTCTTGAAGTCCTCTAAGATTTTCTTTATGTATTTTGGTGCTCCTATGTTGGGTGTATATATGTTTATAGTGTTTATGTCTTCTTGGTATATTCTTCCCTTGAGTATAATGAAGTGACCTTCTGGGTCTCTCTTTATGACCCTTTTTTTGAAGTCAATTTTGTCTAATATAAGTATTGCTACCCTGACTTTTTTTCTCTGTCCATTTGCTTGGAAATTTTGTTCCCAGCCCTTCACATTCAGTCTGTATAGTTCTTCTTTCCTTAGGTGGGTTTCTTGTAGGCAGCATATGTGTGGATCATACTTTGTTGTCCATTCATCTATTCTATGTCTTTTGATTGGATCATTTAATCTATTTACATTTAAGGTTATTATTGATAGGTAGTTATTCAATATCATTTTCTTGTGCCTGTGTCCCTGTCTCTCTCACTCTTTTTCTTTCTTTTCTTAAAGCAGACCCTTTAGCATCTCCTGTAAAGCTGGTTTGGTGGAGGTGTATTCTTTTAGACTTTGTTTGTCTGGGAAGCTCCTTATTTGGCCTTCCATTTTAATTGAGAGCCTTGATGGGTCAAGTAATTTTGCTTGCAGGCCTCTGGTTCTCATTATTTGGAATACTTCCTTCCATTCTCTTCTGGCTTGGAGTGTTTCCATTGAGAAATCAACTGCTAACCTCATTGAGCCTCCCTTGTATGTTACTTTCTGTTTCTTCCTTGTTGCCTTTAAGATTCTCTCTTTGTCTTGGAATTTTGCCATTTTAATGATGATGTGTCTTGAAGTGCGACTTTTTGAGTTCCTCTTGATTGGGATTCTCTCTATTTCTAGGATTTGTGTGACTTTTTCTCTCATCAAATTAGGGAAGTTTTCCATCATTAGTTTGTCAAATATGTTTTCTATCCCTTGCTCTTCTTCTTCTCCTTCTGGTATCTCTATTTTATGGATATTATTATGTTTCATATTGACTTGCATTTCTCTTAATCCCTCTTTATTCTTTCTGAGCCTCATTTCCTTTTCTTGCTCTTTCTATGCACTTTTTTCTACTTTGTCCTTCATCTCATTGATCCAATCTTCTGCTTTATTGGTCCTGCTTTTGATTTCTTCTACTGTGTTCTTCAGTTCAGAAATTGTATTCTTTATTTCCTCTTGGCCCTTGTTGATATTTTCTATTTCCTTTTTTATGTTGATACAGTTTGTAGTGAGTTCATTATAGTTTCCCTGTAGTTTCTAGTAATTCACTGCGAACTCATTGAGCTGATAACCATTGATAACCTGATAACCATTGCTTTGAACTCAATACATGATAGTTGCATTGCCTCTATTTCATTTAGCATTCTTTCTGAGGCTTCCACATTTTCTTTCATTTGGGGATTATTTCTTTGTCTTCTCATTGTTCTTGAAACTCTTCTTGTTAGCCTCAGCTTCTTAAATTGATCTGTTCTGGCTCCCTGGGTTTATGGTGTGAACTTCTGTTGTAGACTACCTGTGAGATTCAGTGGTGCATTTTCCTTGATCTCCCAAGCTCACTTGTCTTGGGCCGTCATTCAAGTTAACTCTGTGTTTGTCTTTAGGTTTTGATTATTTTGGGGTCTTTCTTTGGTGGGTTCTTTTCACTAGCTGGTTAACTGATGGTCACCATGTGCACCACCTGTTGTAGTTTGTTATGCTGGTGAGGGCAGGTTGTATTGAAGGTGGTTCTTCTGTGTGTACAAGGTTTCAAAGATTATCTGCTGCTCTTGTTCAGTTGTTTGTTCTGGGTAATTTCTCCACTATTTAGCTGTAGTTTCAGATAGGTCCTGGATTGGGGTTAGCATGGCTCCCACTTCCTCCTTCACCCTCTTCTGTTGTTCTTTGTTGGTGGTCCCTTTGTTGTTGGGTTTGCTCTTCCAGTGGGTATTCTGGTGTTCACAGCTTCCAGATACTCCTTTTTGTGATCAGTTGGAAGGGAAGGCAAAATGGTTTAAGACAGCAGGAGAGTAGTCTATGATATTTACAGCAGTAGCCAATAGAGAAGAGATAGGAGATCCTTTGGCTATGTATAATGTTAACTGTGATCTTCTGCCCAACTAGCCACTTTTTAGAAAGGGTAGAAAGATAAGACTCTTGGTGGGGATAGAAGGCTTGTGAGTTGGATCTAAAAGGCAGTGAAGAGGACTTCCGCCAAGATGGAGGCATAGGTGGATGTGCCGTGCCTTCTCCCACAACCAAGATTAGAGAAAACTAAATATTAGCAACAGAAAACATAGCCAGAACACGGAAAATTGAACTTTTCGGAAGTCCGTTAACAACAAATTCTTCAGCCTGACCGGGAAGGGGCGAAACCAGCCGCTGGCGGAGCAGGGTTGCACAGGAGGACTCGGCCAGACACACTCAGGCCCGCGGAATCCAGGCGCAGGGTCAGACCTAGTGAGCGACCCAGCGAGCAACCAGGCGAGCGACCTCGGGGGAGACAGCCGGGCCCGAGGCTGCGTGTTGACTGAGGTCGCGCATTTGTGCGAGGGTGGACAGGCGAGGGAGTGGGCAGTTGGACCGGGCCGGCAGGTCCCCACGGCAAGCGGCAGTGGAGGGCACCGCCATTTCCCTGCTCTGACCCCACCTCCACATACAGCGTCATAACCCAGCGACTCTGAGTGGCCCGGCCCAGGTGAACCACCTAAGACACTGCTCCTCCGCACCCAGCTGTGAGAAGCGGCAGAGGGGGTCGCCATTTCCCCGCTCTGGCCACGCCCCCACATGCAGCATCACAACCCAGCGACCTGGGAATCCAAGCCACCGCTTCTCACACTTAAAGGGCCCGAACAGACCAAGAATGGCGCAGGAGGATCTCAGAGCCCCAGAGCCAATAAATCTAAGCGATGAAGAAATAGCAAAACTCACAGACGCACAGTTTAAAACACTGGTGATCAGGATCCTCACAGATCTGGTTGATTATAGCCACAAATTAGACAAACATATGAAGGCGAAACTAACTGAAATGAATGGAATTGCACAGGACACCAATAGCAATGAAAAGGAGACTGGGACTCAGATCAATGGAGTGGACCAGAAGAAAGCAAATAATGGCCAAACAGAAAAGAGTCAAGAAGCAAGAATTCAAAGAAATGAGGAGAGGCTTAGGAACCTCCAGGACATCTTTAAATGCTCCAACATCCGAATTATAGGGGTACCAGAAGGGGGAAAGGCACAGCCACCAGTGGAAAACTTATTTGAACAAATAATAAAGGAGAATTTCCCCAATCTGGCAAAGGAAATAGGCTTCCAGGAAATCCAGGAAGCTCAGAGAGTCCCAAAGAAGTTGGACCCAAGAAGGAACACACCAAGGCACATCGTAATTACATTAGCCAAGATTAAAATGAAGGAGAGAATCCTAGAAGCAGCAAGAGCTAAGGGGACAGTCACCTACAAAGGAGTCCCCATCAGACTGTCAGCAGATTTCTCAAAAGAGACCTTACAGGCAAGAAGGGGCTGGAAAGAGGTATTCCAAGTCATGAAATCTAAAGACCTACAACCAAGATTGCTCTATCCAGCAAAACTTTCATTTAAAATGGAAGGACAGATAAGGTGCTTCTCAGATAAGATCCAATTCAAGGAGTTCATCATCACCAAGCCCTTATTATATGAAACGTTAAAGGGACTTATCTAAGAAAAAGAAGTTAAAGAAATATGAACAGTGCAAGGACAACAAACTCACAGTTATTAAGAACCACCCCTAAAACAAAAGCAAACTAAAAGGACAGCTAGATCAGGAGTGGAAACATAGAAATGAAGATCTCAAGGAGGGTTAGCAACAGGGGAGTGGGAGGAGGAGAAGGGGGGAGAAGGTACAGAAAATAAGTAGCATAGACAGTAGATAGAAAATAGATGGGGGGCAAGAATAGCATGGGAAATATAGAATCTAAAGGACTTGAGACACATGGTCATAAACTAAAGGGGGGGTGATGGTGGGGATGGGGGGTAGGGTGGAGGGGAATAAAGGGGGAATAGAACAACTGTAACAGTATAATCAATAAAAAAATTAAAATAAATAAAATAAAAGGCAGTGAAGTTGTGGGAGGTCAGATTCTGAGGTAAGGTGAGAGTAAAGGATAGTACATAAGTGTAGTGTGTGAGAGAATAGAGTTAACCACTATAGTAATAGAGTTCAGGAAACTGTGAAGTGAGCTAAGATCTGGGAGGGGTGTTGTGTAGTAGTTACAATTGTATGGGACAGCTATTATTTACAATAATATTAGAGCAACAATTATTTGACAGGATCTATGCAATCTAGATAAAAAGAATATGGAGTATAGGATCTTGAGTAGTGTGCTAATGGAATACAAGTGAAGTGAAGGACAGTAAACTAGCAATACACTATGAATGACAGAACAGGGAAAGCCTGCCAAACAATACAATATAACCAGCCAAGCAAAGAAGACTAAACAGAAATAAGAGGAATAAAAAATACTATTAACATAAAAGATGTAACAATATGAAAAAATAATAATACAAATATGCAATAACTTGCAGGTTCTCTGCAATAGCAAAGTGAAATTTGTCTCACTGTCTCAGCTGCTAGGGTGCCCCCTCTTTGGTTCCAACTTTGGTTTTCTCACAGTTCCAGGGTTTTTTTGTCTCACTTGTGGGTATTAAAAAAAAAAAGCAGAAGAAGAAGAAGGAAGAAAAGATAAAATTGGAAAGAAAAGAAGAAGGAATAAAACAAGAAAGGAGAAAAAGGAAAAAAGGAATTGTGAGATAAAAAAATAATAAAATTAAAAAATAAAAAATTACTTAAGAAAAGGAGCCTCTCGCTTGTTTCAAACTGGCCACACCAGTTTTTCTGGTCTTGCTTGCTGCAGCAGGCTGGGGGGCTTTCTCCCTTTCTGATCAGCCCTGAGGCAGCCTTGTGAGCAGTCTTCCCAGAGCTAGCCTGGTGCCTCTTCATGGGGCCTTGGGTGTGGAATCCAGACCTTCCACAGAACACACTCTCCCAAGGTTGCAGGCACATGAGTTAGGTGCCTCTGGCTTCACAGATTTGGGCCTGCGCCCTCCCCAGTGCTATGGTGTTACTGAACACACACACAGCCCTGCCAGAGGAAAGACATCTCTCAATGCCAGAGATTTGTGAAAAGGAAAGGAAAGACTTATTTAAAGCTATACAGACTTAAAGTAGTGACCAATGTCCCCATTAAAATATCAAAGTCTTTTTGGATACCCACAGACACCCACAGTGCTTTCTTCTCCCCCTGCCCTAATTTGGGGTACCATAACTGAGGAAAGTAACTAGGTGTCCATGTTACAGGCCTCTGGCACCGTCAGCTGTGTCACCGTCCAGGCGGGATCTCTAATCAATCCAAAGCCATGTGGCATCTTCTCATGGTCTAATGGCAAGAGTTCTTTCACCCTTCCTCCAGGCAAAGTCTCTCTTGCTTCCCAGGCTGTGCAGCCAAAGGGAGCAGTCTGAAGCCATGTGGTCGTCTTCTAACAGAGTTGCTGGGGTCTGTGCTATGGACAAAACCACATGGTTCTTCTCTCCACCAAAGCTGCAGGGATCAGGGGTCACCACTCTGGCCAAAACCCACCTAGTTCTCTATGCAAAGCTGCATGTGGCTCTCTCAATGGCTGCCATGTCTGGGTTTTAAATCCCCACACCAGTCTGCCTTTGCAGCCCCATTTCTGACTCCTCCTACAATCAGTTACACTTGCCAGCGCTCCTGTACCCTTCCAGCTTTACTGGGCTGCCATTGTGAGTCTGGGCAGGTGTGGCCCTATGGTGTGGAGCCAGTCTTGTCCAAGCTCTCATATAGGTGCTGTCACCTGGGGGACTTGCTCCCAGTTACATCTTGGGGGGAAGTCACTTCCATCCCCCTGGCTCAGAGCATGCCACAGCTATGTAACAACTATGCAAACAGGTAAAGGTTAGAGATATGTTAAATGACCATGCCAGAGGTTAGTTGCAAAGCTGTTGCTACACAAAACAGCTCTGAATGACCCTGCTCCATTTTTCCCTTCCCCCCAACTCACACCTGTTCAGGGAGAAGGGGTGAGGACATCTAATATTTCCTGGGCACCTTGAGTTCTGGACTCCATTCCAAATCCATTTTTGGGCCCCCCTCTTGGCTGCACTCTGTATCAATGGTGGGGTGCAGGGCTTCCCGGGATACCTTGGGATTGCTGCTGGGCTGGGTGAGGAGGAGGCCAGAGCTATTGTTGCAGGAGAATTCCCCAAACAGCATCTCTTTCCATTTTTTTCTTTTTGAGAAATTCCTCCTGCTCAAGCCTGCCACTCCATATGGGTGGCCTGGTCTCTTGCATAGCCCAATTCTCCAGCCAGACTGGGAACTGTCGGGGTCAGGGCCCACCACCACATGACTCTCAACTCTCTGGAGCCAGTGTTCACAGACTCTATGGGTGCTCACAGCCCCTGTGTGTTTACTAGTTAGTCCTTAGTCCCTTCTCTGTGACTTCAAGCAACCAGACCTCTCCTTCCATGTGTGGTCACCAAAAACACTTTTCTCACAAAGGACCCTATTTCCACCAGCTACAGTATTACATAATATTAATAAATTGCAAATTACCAAAAAACAAAAAAATTAATATTTCACTTCTAATCAAAAAGACACTTGGAAATTAAGGAATAGATGTTTGAATATTATAAATAATGATGTATCACAATTATTTGCATAAAATCTCTATGTTTTGATTTTTTCTTAAAATAAATTATCAAATAGAGTGTGAGTAAAAGGTGTGATCAATATTGAAGTTTTGTGTTATATTGCTAAAGAATTCTCAAAAAAATATATTAATGTGTAATCACCCAGCCATGTATGGATTCGCCTACAGTTTATCTACAACCCATTCTTGATCCTTTTCTTTTAAATTAAAAAAAATCACTTAAAATTTTGTTTGCTCTTTTACATCTTTAATCTATTCATTTCTTGATTCCTCTCTCTGTTAGTAGATGTCCTTCATTTTTTTCTGTCTTAAAAAAAAGAGATCCTTCTTGGGATCTCCAGTTTTTCCCTTTCATACCTAAAAAAAACCATTTTCCTTCATTTGTGTCTACTGCTTGCTTCCTTAAAATCTCAGTTGAAATCATCACTAGCCCTCTGAAATAGCCTAAATATTCTAAAACATACTTATTATTGCTTTATTTGAGGTCTTAGTGACAGTTGGCTTTCTTAATCCCTTCTCTCGGATAGACATGTGACCTTTCTTGTGGTCTGTGATATCTTTCATCTCCTAATTCAAGAAATTGCTTTGGCTTGTGTAGCTCCGTAGATTGAGTGACAGCCTGAGAATCAAAGGGTTCTCCCTCTCTCCCCCTCTCTCAATTTCATTTGTTTATTTGTAAGAGAGAGGGGAAGGGAGGAAGAAAGAGAGGGAGAGAAACATCAATGTGTGGTAACAAGCGACCCTTTGGTTAGTAGGACCACACTCAATCCACTGAGCTACACCAGCCAGGGATAAATAAAACCTTTATTAAAAAATAATATGATTGAGGCATGATTGTCAAAAGTATGAAAAAACGAAACTTAAAATTAGTATTTGAGCTTCACCTACAGATAATTAACACCAATTGTCTTGTCAATTTCAATATCAAGTACCCAACCATGTATGTATCGGTGATTTGCAAATAGTACATGCTGAATCATGGCTGCATCAATGTCCCTCACATTACGTGCTGCAGAAAACTACTATGCCAGGTTGCGTTACATGATGTTTTATAAAAGACTCTGTTACCAAATAAGCTTATGAAATGCTGCTGAGTTAAACAAGTATCAGCAGATTGCTTTATCTTTGGGAGTGAATTAAGCCTTTATTCTGTAAACATCCAATACTCAGCTTTTTCCCCAAAATTAATTTTAAGGTTCAACCCTTATTAGATGAAACTTATTGTAATTATCTATTTAGTAATGACACAGGAAACCAAGTTTTGCAAATATTGATCTAGAAGAAAGAAACTATGTACATGTAGGTTCGTATCCTAACCTAGACTATTGTCCTGGCATTGTTTGGAAAGTACTTTTAATGGCTTAAAGTTTCCAGTTAGTCATATCTGAAGGAAGGCTAATAAGGGGTAGATTAAAGACTGCTGCAAGGGTTACATTTGTTAAAATACTGAGACATAGACATAGTTACAGTGCAAAAAAATTGTCTCTCTCCTCTCTATACTCTGTGAAATGGAAAATGTTTAAATGGGGTTAACATTGGACAAATTTAGTAAGTAAATAAGTCAATTTTATCATTTTGTTTACCTTTTCTAAGGTATTTTATTTACCCCTCCCTCTATATATCTTGACTAAACTCTAAGCACTTTTATCCTAAAGAAAGGATAAGATATAATAGTTTATGTCAGGATTATGACATAGTCTCTTTTCTATAATAAAGAGTAATTTAATTTTGTTCAATTTATTAAACCATATCTCTTGTGCAAGACTTGCATAGATACTGGTGGACAGCAAGGTAAGAGAAAAATTTGGAATAAATGAAAACTCACACATCTTACAAGTAATAATTAAATTGATAAAGTAAAAGACCAGTGTCTTTTAACAGACTAACAAGGAGAATCTGTGGGGCACAGGGAACACAGGATTCATTTTTTCTGACTTCCTTAGTAAAGGATAATGGACCAAGACAAAGAAGGAACAGAGGAATGAACAAACTACCACTGTTCTCACATCCATGCAATGCTGGCTATGCTTTCTCCCATTAACAAGGTAATTGGTTTCAAAACTTTAGGATTTCTTATTGAAAACAATCCTATTACAACATGTAAAAACACTGTTGATCTAATTAAAACTATGATGAAGTGCTTATGGCCATACTCACTTGCTTTCCTAGTTTGAAATACACAGCCCTGAAAACAAAGTTAAAATTTCAGAGTATTCAAGGCTCTTTCACAATCTGTCCACAGTTTACACATTTAGAGTTTTCTTCAATCCCCCTTCTTCATTATAGCTTTTTTAAAAAAAATATTTATTTATCTATTTATCTTTAGAGGGGAAGGAGAGAGGGAGAGAAACATCAATGTATGGTTGCCTCTAGTGCGTCCCCTGCTGGGAACTGGCCTGCAGGGAACTGGCCTGCAACCCAGGCATGTGTCCTGACTGGGAATTGAACCGCAATCCTCTGGTTCGCAGACCTGTGCTCAATCCACTGAGCTACATTATAGCTTTTAAAAGCAAGTTGTTTTGAGGTACAAATGGCATTGATAAACTATACATGTGTTATGTATACCATTCAAAATGTTTGGTTTATATGTATACCCCTGAATCCATTGCCACAATCAAACTAATAAATATATCTACCACTCTAAAAGGATTCACTCTCCTTCTTTCTACTCTGTACCTTTCCACCCCAAACAACCACTGACCTGATTTGTTGCTATTGATTAATTGACCTTTTCTTAAATTTTATATTAACACCATACGATATACACTTCACCTGATTTCTTTTGCCAAACAACTTTAATATTTACCCATGTTGTTATATGTATCAACTATTTATTCTTTTGGGGCTGAGTAATATTTCATTGTGTGGGTATATCTTTTTTTTTTCTACAATCATCTGTTTATGGGCCCTTGAGTTATCTAAAGGTTTTAGTTATCAAAATAAAAATATTTGTGCCTTCATATTTTAAAACAGACTTTTTAAAGACTAATATATAGTAGAATTGAAATTAAAAATTTTTATATCTGTTTTTTGTTCACTTGTTCCCTTTCCGCTTTCATTTGGCTTATTTTTAATACCATTTTTACTGCCTTTATTGATCTATTAAGTATTACTCTTTGTTGTATTATTTTAGTAGTTGCTTTAAAGTTTATAGTATACACCTATACTTTATTAGTTTACCTTCAAGAAATATTAGGTCGCTTCATTTGTGAGAGAGAAGCCCAGATCAGTACACTTCGATTTTCCCCCTCCTGGCGTTCTTCTTATACATTTTATTTCAATATATATTATAAAGTACTCAATACATTTTAATCATTTTTACTTTTTAAAAAACTGTATCTTTTAAGTGAATTTTAATAAGAAGAAAGTAAGTTCTGTTTGTAGGATATCCTTTTACATTTATTTTTTATTTTGAATGTTAAATTCCTAGTATTTTATTGATGAGGTTAGTACAGATGTTCTCCATTTTACATTTCTATTTCTGCAGAAATTATATACATTCCTATATCTCATGCTAGTGATGAATTCTCTCAGCATTAGTATGTCTGAAAAAGTCCATGTTTTTTCCTCTGGGGAAAAATCCTTAGATTGACAGTTTTTAGAATTTTTGTTTGTTTTTTTTTTTTAACTTTTCAATACTTTGAAGTTCTTACTCCACTATCTTCTAGCTCACAGTTTTGGGGAAAAAATATAAAGCATATTCTCTTCCTGCTCTTTGTTTTTTCATATGTAATGTTTTTAAAAATGTTTTTTCTCTGCTTGTTTTTAAGATTTTTTAAGTGTTTTCTATTTTAAAATAATTTAATGATGATGTTACTCTGCAAAGTTTTCTTCATGATATTGTGGTTAGAATTCATGGAGTTTCTTGAATCAGTGATTTAATAGTTTTTATTAAATTTGGAAAACTTTGAACCATTATTCTTCCAATATATTTTTTGTTCCCTTCTATTATTTGAAATTGTACCATATCTTAGTGAAATCTCTGTTCACTTATTGGTCCTTTTACTTTGGAAAGGCTTTATCAACATGTCTTCAAGTTTATTAATTTTTCCATCTGCCATGTCTGCTTAATTATAAAAGCCATTTAATATATGTTTTCATCCCAAATAAGGTAGCATTAGATCCAGAATTTTAAATGGAACTCTATATTTTCCAGGTCAAATTTAACATGTTCAATCTTTTCTGTAGCTTCTAGAACAAGTGAAATAGTTATAACAACAGATAATACCTTTGTCTCCTAATTGTGTTATCTATGTCAATTCTGGGCCAGTATCAGTTAACTGACTTTTCTACTTGTTATAAATAATAGTTCTCTTTTTCCTCGCATGCCTTCTAGGTTTTGACTGCATGCTATTAATTTTTATTTCACCTTGCTGTGCACTGGCCATTTTTGTATACTTATGTCTATAATACACAAGAGTTGGCAATAGTAGGTTTACAGTTGTTCATTAAATTGCCAGCCATCATTACCCAAAAAAGTAAATTATAAGTAAGGATATGAAATAATAACAATAATAATAAGACAGATAATACAATAATTAATTAATTAATTAATTAATAATACAAGGGTAAACTATTCTGTGTATTCACAACTACAAATCTACTTTTGCTTATCCTTATACATATTTTCCCAAATATTTATTGTTAAAGAATATAATATAATATTTATTTATTTATTTATTATTGTCCTTTTTTCTGGGTTGCAATCAAGTTACCTGTAAACAGTTAGATCTCTTTGGATCTTTCTTTTAAGCTTTGTTAGTTATGAAAACAGGCTTTGGCTTAGGACTATTTCCCCCCACCATTTAAAAATATAATTTTGGCAACCCATTGCCTAAAAAATTATGAGATTTTTCACTCAGGTTAGAGAGAGCATGCACTATTCTTCATTCCTGTGTGAGTGTCAGACATTGTGACTGTTAATCTTTTGCAGGTGTTTTCATTTTTAGACCCAGACGATTTCCTCACATGCCCTTCATGATCAGTGCCATGCTCGACCCTCAAAGGGGACTCCGTGTGTATGCATGAAGCTCTCTCTTCCACAGTGATCTGCTCTGGGTACCCCAAACTCTTTGGTATCACCAGACACCCAGCTCCATTCCTTATTCTCAGAGCCAGCATGGCTCTACTTGGGTTGCTGCTTCCGGCACCAGAGCCTGGAATTATATATTGCACACCAGGGCAGTCATGGGTTCTCACTGCAATGGCTTTATTTATAACAGGCATCAACAAATTTTGTTGCTATGTGTTTAGTACCTTAAGAACTTCTTCTTCATGTATGTTGTATCTTTTCCTAAATCTTTTTTCAGGCTACAGGAAAACTTCCATCTTTGTAAGTTCTTCTTGTCCAGAAATATAGATCTTCCTTAGAATTGAGGACCTAGTCAAAACAAACTTCTATCCTATATTTAAAGTAATTTATGTTCTTGTATATGATCACATATGTCCATGTTCCTTTCCATTCTTCTTATGTGTCCTTGTTCCCTTCTCCACTTGATCAACACCAACTTAATTGCCAAACCACACTCCAGTTCTCTGATTAGTTTTTTTTAATGTTCTCTGGCATAGTTAGTCCTTTTTTTCTTGCTCACATTGCACCTTACTTGCTCCTGCATTGTAGCCCCAATACAGTTTCATACTCATTTAGTTTTTTTTTCTTTTTACTCAGTGAAACCATGTACTACTATTTTGCATATTCAGAATATAGCACAATGCCTAGCTCATTAAAATAATCCAGTAAAATGTGTTGACTGAAGAATACATCCATAACATTGTGTTGTGCTCAGTGATCAGGAGCAAAAAGACCTAGCATAAAAATAAGAAATTAAAGCGAGATGGAAACATTTAAAAATCCTTTGTAAATTTTCAATATGTGAAAAATTCATTTGTTGGTAGATAGTAGTCAAGTGTCTATTATCCTGGAAAAACAATAATTTCTCAGATTTTCTTTTTAAAATTATGTTTTAGAAGGGGACACAAAAGCACTGAGATTTATTTATAAAAATTGTGTATTTATTCCTACATGTTTAAACCTCACTCACCTTTAAAGTACTCTCCATTTGATGCAATACACCTATTGAGATTTTTTTCACTGCTCAAAACAGTTTTGAACTCGTCGATTTTGATGCCTTTTATTATTTCTGCTGTTTTTTGTTTCACCTCTTTCACATCAGAAAAATGTTTTCTTTTGAGGACTTTTTCATTCCAGAAAACAACAAAAAAAGTTGCTTGGGTGAGATTGAGTGAATAGGGAGGGTGGGGCATGGGGCATCATAGCATTTTTGGTCAAAAACTGCTGAACACTCACAGCTGTGTGGACACATGCACTTCTAAATCACCCATCATGGAATGGGGAAGCTTGTTAAAAAGGTCTTCAAAAAGCTCACTGAAACCAAATGCAGCCTCCAACAGCAATGCCATCAGGTGCACTGATACAGATCAGGAAATCCTGTACTACAAGGGTCGCACCATCCAAAAGATAATTCCGGTTCTTTTTGGTACCTCCCTCGTATTTCTAGATATCTTTTGATTTCTGGTGTAGAGAAAATTTGCATAATTTATTCAACTAACAACATAAAATTTCTTTATGATTTATTAAAGCTCTCTCAGGCTCAAATATAAATGCACTACCATGCTGTATCATACTATACTATATACAAAATTTGATTAACCACCCAGGAAGAATTGGAGGAATATGTTGGTTGACAGATACAGTGTTTAAGTGCATGCTATACCAGTACCCTGACAAATTAAAGTGGGGGGCTATCTGATAAAATAACTAATGTGTCCTGGTCTATCACTTCCATATCTGTGTTCAGTATGCAACACTGAGCTAACTGTGTCAAATAACTCAATTAATATTCATATTTAGCTATATTTTGAACTATAATCTACCTCTAGCTACTTATTATTTATCATTCTCTTATTCTACAATTTTCCCCTATAATTGCAGATAAAAAACAAAATCCTCTGGACTTTACCTCCCTATCACCCATTGGTAATTATTAAGCCTATTTGGCATGTAAGAATCTGTTTTTACAAAGCATCAGAAGAAATTCTGATGCAGCCAGTGTTTGGAAACATTGCCTAAGATTGATGCTTTAGTGAGTACATAGTACAGAAGGCCTTACAGCAATATTCTTGGAGTTTACTCTCCAAGAAAAAGAAGAAGGGGTTTGGGTTTCCTATTAAATAAAAATTAAGCTGGCACTCATTTGTCATGCTTTCTTAGGGATTGATTGATGTCTGTAGTAAGGGAGTACTTTATTTCCACTGCTGAGGGAGACAAACTGGGCATGTGAGAACAAAACATTTCCTCTTAGAGATGGTACCTTCTACAGGCTTTGAGTCTCAATGATGGGTACACATCCGAGATTGGAAAAGGACACTTCATGAAAATAAAACTTACACAATGTAACAGTGTAATAATTTTACATTGGTATAATTATGAAATTTAATCAATCCATGCCCGCATGATTCAAGGACAAAATTCTTAGGTAAAATGATAGCCCGGCACTTTTCATGTTAACAGATACACTTTTCCCCTCAGAGAAGAGTTTATACCTCACATGGCTGAAATCTCCATGTCCTGGCCTTGTGTTGCTTCCTGTCTTTATCTGTCATTAGCAAAGTTTTAGATGTTAGAACAAATTTTTGCTACTTTTACCTCATTTAAACCGTAAAGTGTTAGCCAAATATATGGAAGCTTCGATTCCCAGATACTTTGGCCACAGAATTAATTTCTAGAAAATCAGAAATATGTGTAAAATTCTATGTCCTCCATTCTTCCTCCTAGCTGGAATACAGATTTAGTGGCTGGAGTTTCAGAAACTATTTTGTACTTTGCAGAAAATGACCATGGCAGAAATGATAAAACTAAAATTTGTAATGAACTGGTTTTCCTACAACATCGTGAAACACATGCAAGCCGTGGCTTGCTACTGTGCAAATCTACACACTAGAGATTCTACATTATATATGGTGGAAGCATTAAAAGTGTCATTAAGAAACAATATTTTCAGAAGGAGGTATTAGCAGTAATATTAGAAATTTGTAGGTTTTTAATGTATTTTCTTTCCAGACTCATTGAAGTTAAATGTCAACACACAAATCTATTAAACATTAAGATAATAAAACATATTCAAGGTCATAAGATATTCAGATTTATAGGGTTGGCCCCTTACTATGCCACATTTTTACAAAAACATCAAACACTTTCAGAATTTATGAAATTTACATGGGATTAGCATGTCAAAATATGATATCCAAAACAAATTATCATCTGTAACCCCATTGACCAGTTTGGTTGATTTAATTATTTCTCTGGAATAATCTTGCTTTCTCCTTAGTTCAAGGAAGACTGAACTTGCTTAACAAGAAAATACTTTCTAGATAAAATAGGAAATATTTTTACTCAAAATATTCAAATGTTTATAAAAGCAACGATGTGTTTTGTATTTTTACAATGTATATTTTAAAAGTATTTTGAATGTTTCAAAATCAGAAGAGTCATTTACTTAATGCCAGTGCCATTAAGCATATTTGTTATAAATCTATAAACACTAAAATAATAACTTTAAAGTTGCAGTATTGAAGTGCAAGGTCATTAGCCACATGTGGCTAATTTATATGTAGCTACTGTGACTGAGAAATGATTCTTTCATTTTAAGTAAATTTCATGTAACTTTTTTACCTTTATTGAGATGTAATTGATATATAAGATTACTTAAGTTTAAGATGTACAATGTGGTAATTTAATATGTTGTGAAATGATTACCAAGATAAGGTTAGTTTATAGCTTCATCACTTGACATTACCCATTTGTGTGTGTGTGTGTGTGTGGTGAGGAGATTGAAGGTTTACTCTTTTAGAAGCTTTTAGTTTATAATATAGTTAACTGTAGTCATCATGCTGTATGTTAGATCCCCAGAATTTATTCATCTTATAACTGGAAGTTTGACCAATATCTGTCCACTCTCCCCCAACCACAGCTCCTAGCAAACACTGTTCTACTCTATTTCTATGAGCTCAGCCTACTTTTAATGCCATGTATAATTGATAACATGTAGTGTTTATATTGTTCTATTTTAAAATTGTATTTGTATTTTTGTTATTAGTTGTAAGAATTCCTTATATACTTTGGATATTAACACTTTATCATATAGAATGCTTCCAAATATTTCTGCTTAATTTTTGAAACAGATTCCACACCTAGTTTGATTACTGAAAAAAACTTTTTTAATCCTCCCCTGAGGATGTGTTTATTGATTTTAGAGAGGAAGAGAGAGAAAGAGAGAAACATCAATGTGAGAGAGAAACATTGATTGGTTGTCTCCTGTATGCACCCTACCAGTGATCAAATCTGCAGCTTAGGCATGTGCCCTGACTGGGGATTGAACCCATAGACTTTTGGTATACAGGACAATGCTCCAACCAACTGAGCCACCTAACCAGAGTGATTACCGGAAAGCTTTCAAATACCCAAGGAACAACTTCAGCATATGAACCTACTTGTTAAATTGTAAATTTCATGAAATCAAGGTACAAATCAAGTATTCCCAATGAAAATTTCATGACCAAATTAAGTTGTTACAAGTGTAAAATAAACAGTACAATAAAAATAGTATAATAGTTCATTAATAATTTTAAACAATTATATATTAAAAGACAATCTTTTGGATCTATTGGTTTAAATACAATCTTATTATAATTAATTTTATCTATTTTTTACTTTAATGTGTCTCTTAGGAAAATTAAAATTATATACATGGCCTACATTTTAGTTCCATTGGTCAGCACTGGTCTAGGGCATTATCATCGTTTTCATATATATTCAGTATCTCAACCAGCAATGATAGACTTTATGGAGAAAAGGGTGGTTTCCTCAGACAGAATTATCTTCAAAGAGTACTAATTCAGGGCGCTATTATGTGTTAAATAACTCAGTAAAAAGATAGTGACAAAAACAGTATAATGTCATGAATATAAAATAGTGTCATATAATTAACATAAAGAAAAATCAGGTTATTATTAGTAATTTATAGTCACAACACACTTAAGCAAAAAAGTCAGAAGTCACTGCTTACCATTGAAGCCTTATGTGAAAAGAAAATAAGGCTTAATGTGTCATTGATCAAAGGACCTTTTCTCCACAGGGTTGTTGATATGCTTCATGCCAACTTACCTTTTCTTTCCAGGAAAAATGAAAAAAAACTACTACAAAAGTACACTGTTTTAAAGATAACATGTAGCTCCCAATATATAACCAAAAAGTCTGATAATGTTACTTTGATGCCAAATACAATATGAGATATCAACATTCATTGTTTATTAACAACTACCAATAACATACCATTGCATTGTGTGCAAGTTACTTTGGAAAATAAAAACAGAAAAGGTAAGACTTCTGGCATGTAGAGATTATAAAAGCCAAAATAATTTTACATATCGTGTCATGGATGTTTTAATATTGGGAAATACTTTTAGTTAGAGGAATTAAAGAAGAATACATGCTGGCAGTTACTTTTTATTTGCATCTTAGTCTTAGCAAAAACATTCTCTATCTGCAAGATAATCTTCATAAGTTAAACATATTATCGTACTTAATATGTGAAATGTATTTAATGCTTTAATCAATGTTTCTCAATGTGTGCATGGAGGTCCCCAGGAGATTCTTCCATGTGGTCCCTGAAGTGCTCCTCTTTTTTGATCTTTACTTTACGAATCTGAGTGAGCCCTGATTTTCTTCAATTACAAAACCTAAATGGCATCTCACAACAGATTGTATGCAGAAGTTGATATGAGGATCCAGCTGTGTACAATCAAGGGAGACATTAGCAGCATCTTTTTAAAACTAAAACAGTGTTATTCTTCATTCTTCTGATTTTATTTTTGGTTTGAAAAAGATTTTTTATAAAAATGCATTATTTTTATAATAAAATGAATTAATATTTATTTTAAAGCTAATAAATTCAAAACAGTTTTGAATTTATATATATATTATGGAATATATATATATTCCATATCAACATATACTCCTCGAGGTTCTTAATCCTTTAAGTGTGTGAGGGTCTTGGGACCAAAGTGTTTCAGAACTGTTGCTTTAAACAGTTCTGTTTTAATTATATAATCACCAGGGTAAGGAGGCCATGAAGGTGTTCTGCTCAGACCTTCCTTCAGACAACTTGCTGCGGGAGGGTCGGTGACAGCCTGCCTCTGGCTGCTGCGCGCTTTTGCTTTGTTACAGCATTCATGTCAAAATGAAACCTCCCTTGACTCAGACAATGGATGTCTAGTGTGGGATTTTATTGACTGGCATTGTTTGTTCTGGGCTCTTGCTGAGACCTTCCCAAAGTTGATTCACAGTCTGAACCCCTAAGCCTTCTTCCTTCCTCCTCTTCTTTCTTGAGTTTCAGACTTGCATCATGGTCTGAAGTTTCTCTCACCCCTTCCCTCCTTCTCACCCTTCTAGTCTTCGTAGACGCTTCTCCCAGAACGTCTCTTGCACGTGGAGTTCCACGCTGATGTCTGTCTCTTGAAGAATCTGAACTGATATATAAGTGTAGGAAGGGGAACTATGTCATAAGTAATGACTGATTGTGTGACATTTCTACATCCTTGGATGCAATCTCATTTGTGTAATATAACTCTGCTTTCAAATTTACCTGTTTAGGATTTCTTGGATAGTTATATGGGACATATATTTGAAAGTAGGAAATATTTTATATCTTGTATAAAGTAGTTTAGTCATCGAGAGGGATGGGGAGAAAATGCAGACAAATGTAATTGAACAACAATAAAATAATTTACATAGAAAAAGAACAAATGTAAAAAAAATAAAATAAAAAACAAATAAAATATACAAACAACAAAAAAGAAGTTTAGTCACTTTGTCTCCAACTTTTATGCAAATAGTATCTAATTATCTGTGCCTCAAAGCACTTGTTTTCATATTGCCTTATTTTAATCATTTATTTTTTGGTTTTGTTTTAGGGGTTTTGAGCTGCATCTCCAGGAGAGGCTATTTTAGAAGGAATAGATGATAGAAGAACAAGAGGAACCTAGGGAGGTAGTTTCCACACTGCATTTCCCAGCTCAACAGAAACCACTCTCCTTTATGGAATTCATAAAATTGAATTTGATAAAAACTCTCATCTGAAGCTGTGCTAGTGCTAAAAAATAAATGAGTAAAATTATCTCCAACATGATCTGCATTTTACATATTTAAAAAATACATAATGTTGTTCTTTGCTTCCTTAGGCAATAAGATGTCAAACCCTCAGTAATATTCCATTTAATTCTATTGTGATTTGACTCATAGAAAAGTATATATTATATCTATTGTCTTGTGGCCTGAAGATAAAATATTCTCATCATTAGAATATGTGTGATCTTAAGTGTTATATAATGTACAACCAGAAGAAAACTTTCCCCAGTGTTTGAGAGAAGTGAAAGAAATTATCTCAGTGTTGTTTGATAAGATTTTCAAAGCCATTTAAGTATTTATTCTTAGATGTCAGTGTGTCTGTTCGGTGTGTTTTTGAACAAAACCAGGTATGAAAGGGTAAATGCAGAGAAAGAGGCATGAACAACTGATTATTTTATTTTCTATTATCTTTGATGAATACATCTGTAATTTACTTTTGAACAAAATGTTTATGGAAATTTTGATCCATTTAGGAACCTCTGTAGTTAACAAAAATATAATGAGAAGATGATGGCCTTCTCCATAAACAAAATGCACGTACAACTTTTAGTTATGTTATTATGGAACTATCAGAGGCATACAACGACTTTTTGATATTAAAGAGACATCAATCATCACTGATTTATACTCAGTAGATGATCAAAAACAACACAAAGCAAGAAAAAACAAAAGATTATAATATGCAATATGCACAAAAATAAGAGAAAACACTTTTACTGTTTACTGTTCAAAATTACTGACCAATGGCAGTCTATTTCTAGTTACCTGCAACAGTAACAACAAAAATATGTACCATTAAAAAAAGGAAGAGAGAGAGAAAGAAGAACAAAGAGCTTCTAGAACGCAGGTATCTGTGGCTGGAGTATCTGATCATGGGACATCAAGGGGATATTTGTCGGGCCTGGTTATTATCAGGTGGGGGATCTCCAGATTCCTGAGTTATAATATGCCCCACAACAATCATCCTTAACAGGAATGAGCAAATATGGAACACAAATATAGAAAAACACCTTCATCCATAGTACTATTAACATTGCAACAACATAAGTATTTTTAGATTAGCAAAATTCATAACAATAGCAAGTATTAGCATGGGTGTAAAGACAGTAATCTGGATAAGTTATTGCTATCATCCAAATTTGGGTATCTTTTCCAAAGAACATTTGAAAATTGCTATTATAATTTTTAAAATTATTTTTATTTCCTTAGTTTTCTGAAGAAAACTAAGTAAAACCATTCAAATATATAAATACAAAAATATTCATGTGGCATATACTAGACAAGAAAATATTCCATACCAAACTTCAGAGCATTTAATTTTGTTTTCTTTTTCACATATGTTTTCTTCTAAATGTCCTATAGTTGACATATATTACTCTACAATTGTTTTCTTCTGTTTATGTTCCATTCACCATCTGGCTCACTGTAATGTGACTTATGGTTTCACAACTTCCACAAAACAGTCCTACCAATGTGTCCATTGGTAACTGTACAGTTGTCACCCAAATTTTATACCAGCATAGAAAACATGTACCGACATCTACTTTTCTCTCCAGCCTCATCTCAAACATCTCAAATGGCCTTATTGCCATTTGATTCTCCTTCCCACTGTGCACTCCAGTTGATGTCTTTAAAACGTCTGTTTCATATGCATACATGCTTGACTCTAAGCTCGACTTATGTAGCTCTAGCACTGTGACATTTTCCATAGCTTTTCGTGTTACTTCAGTTGAAGAACAAGATCCTTAAACTTATTGGCAAGGACCTGTACAGCAAGGTCTCTTTCAGTTTCTCCAGTATCCTCTGCTCACTCTCTTTTTCTCTCCCACACTGGTTTTCCTTCAGTTTCTGGAACATACCTTTTTTCTCCAACACGACATTTCTGGACATATTCAATCCTCCACTAAGAAGGTTTGTCTTAACACATGCACTTGCTTAATTACTCCCTTCTTTTGCTTCAGAAAGCAGCTCAACTCTGATTTACTTTGATGCCTTTCTTAATCCTCCAAACGAGGTTAATTTTCTTGGTTATTCTCTCTAGTAGAATCATGCTTTCATCACTTCTTTACCACAAACTTTCTTAGAAAGTAGGCCATTTCATAATTTTACAAAAATTCATACAATCATTTGATTAATATTTATTTCAATTATGTATTTAAATATTCATCTAAATTACATGATTTTATATGACTATTTGATAAATATCTAATAAAACTGTAATTCTGATAAGAATTGATATTTTGTTTTTGTCAGCTTTTAATTCCTAGTGCCAAACACATAGTAGGGGCACACAAATATTTTTGAGCCTCTCTCCTTTAAGTTATAAAGTATGAATTTGTACCACTCAAAGTATGAATTAATGAAAATTAACCACTCAAAATACTCCAGTGCTCAATTATGGATATAAGGATTATTGTAATTGATTTTCATGATTATAGCTGGGAGCATTAACAGAAATAACCAAGATTCCCAGGCAGAGCACATGCCTCGGTTGCAGGCCAGTTCCCAGCGGGGGACACACAAGAGGCAACCTTACATTAATATTTCTCTCCCTCTCTCCTTTCCCTTCCCCTCCAAAGACAAATGAAGAAAATCTTTAAATAAATAAATGAAAACTTTAAAAAATGAAATAACTGAGAAGTTGATACAGGGATTGGTAATTGCGTGGGTTTCCTTCAATTTTCTATGTTCTAACTAAACCCAGTTTAGTTATTTTGAAGCATAATTTAACATAAAGTGATTCCTTGGATGAGATGATAAAACTTTTACTAAACCCTTATAGTCTTATACCATAACAATAATACCGATTACCTAGAGGAACAAAAATCTTGCTTGAAATTCATACTCCAAATGCTTATTAGTGCTAGTATGTAAAAGAATTTGTGTGTGCATGAATATTTACATGTAATTTCTCTTTGTCTTAATATTGGTTTCTGAAATACTATTTTTGTAAAGTTCACACCTCCCCTCTTATTGTTGTTGTTGTTGATCTTTTATATCCAGCTTTATATGGAGAAAAAGCCTTTAGGGCTATAGAGACAGAGACATACAGAAAACTTATTTGTTCTTATGGGGTCAAATGGTTGGGAAATATATTAGAAGTGCAGATTTGATAGAATATACATTTACCAGTAACAAAATATGTTCACATTAACATTAGCTTTATTAGAATTTTATTGTTTAAGATTTTCTTTGAATTTCTGAATTTTAACAAGCATAAATTATATCTACATTAGATCACTATCATACTTTTTAAACAAATTTTTCAAGATATTATTCTGTTAAAAAATTTTGAATCAATTCTTGGGTAAAATTGATTATCTAGATGATAATTCCTACATGCAAGTCTTCATCATTGCTCAACTTGTCCAAAATATTTAGTGATGTCTATGAGAAACAGCTAACCGTGTATATAAGAACCTGAAAATGCTTAGAAATAGTAACATCTGAATGTTTATGGATGTAAAAAAAAGATCTCATAGAAAATATGTTATCTTCATAGAGAGGTTTTAACTGAAACAGTGAGACTTTCTAAACAGATGGGATCCCAGCCGCTTCTGTTCCAGGACACCATGTCATTTTGAATGTGCCACCGTGCTACCGCACTTCTTCCTACCAGCCCACTCATGTCAGTCATTCACCTTCTGGTACAACAGTTTTATTAGCTCAAAACTGCCTCACCTTGTGTCAGTGCAAGTCGACAGGTAGTTCATAACCTTTTGCTGTCAAAATTAGCATTCATGATGCTACTTAAACTGTGGGGCAAATTTAGAGTTCATTATTAAATGAGGCATATGTTACTACACTTATAACTGATTCAGTTTAGTTATTTTTAGCTTGACCTTTTCTGTATTCATCAAATCAGTTTTGAAATAGACATTGAGGTACCCTTTACAGTTAGTTATAAAAATTTCTATGGTTGATATTTTATATGGAGTTTTTCACATTCTCAGTAGTCCCATAATAAATGTTAGACTTCAATGATCGTTTAAATAAAAGTGAAGTGAGCACGGATCCCCAAGATATTAATGATCTTTTATTCAACCCTGCATTAGTTTCACTTTCCAAGTATAACGAGATTTGAAAGAACACGCCTTCCTTTAGGTATTAAAAGTGACAAAAGTCAAATTAAGAAAAACAATTAATATTAATATTATGGATCATGTTAAATTATTAATTTGTTTCTTACTCTCTCTACCCTTTTCTCATTCATCTAACATTAAAAAATATGTCACACCCAAAGAGAGATAATATTCAGCACAAGAAACTACAAATTTTTCTTTTTAACTACAGCTAAAGCACACCTTAATATTTTAATTAGGAATTTCAAAAGCATGATTCTTAGAAAGGACTACTGGAGCAAGCAAACAGCACTGTTTCATCAAGAGCAAAGTACAAGAACCATAGCAATAAAAGCCAATGAGAAGGGAGAAGGGCCCATAAGTACACAGTAGAGGAGGGAGGCATTTAGGATTAATAAATATAAAAGCAGAAGATAAAATTCTTAATGGGTGATTTTGGTCTTCCTTTTTCTTATGCTTATGCTTTCTTCTTTTTGCTTATGTTATGGGAAAAGTATGGAATTTTGTAAATTCCTTACTTTACAAATTTTATGAATTTAGATATCCTTAGTGGCAGGTCCTATATAATAGAATTGTATATACCTAATTAGTACATTTTTCTTCATTTACTATTATTCTACAATGATTTTAATATAACTATGTGGCTTTTATGCCTATTATCAAATGAACCCAAGGGTGATTAGTAGCCTAGGGAAATTCATGTAGCCCTGGGAAGTTTTTTTAGATACTATAGGTAAATTCCTTAACAAATAAGCAGTTGGATAAAACATTTTACAATAAAGCTTTTCTATCACATCATGATGACTGGATGGCATTGCTGTCTTAGGATGACATGAGAAATGTTACCAACAGATCCATACCATGCCTTTGCTGTTTCTTAGTTCGGGAAGTCACCAGTAGTGACATCTTATCTGACTCTAAACTTGCAAGATTTTCTTGCATTTCATATACTGCATTATCCATTAAGTTGGACACACAAACATAAAAAAGGACTTACTAATTATTTACCAATTCAGATGCTTAAGAGACACTGGGTTTGGAAAAACAGTAGCAGTAGAACAATAAAATATTAAGAACTGCGCTCCTGTGAACTTGATTTGAGGAGGTTAAAGGGTTATCACAGAAGTGATTTAAATCCTTTTGCTTTTAAGGGCATGTATTTCTTTACTACTCGGTTCTCCATTCTTATTTCTTTTTGCAATGTTCACTGTCCAATATTTCTTTCTGCATTATCCTTCCTATTCATCATGATGCAAATTTCCATACATTCAGAAATACTTACATCTAACAGTCACAGGCCCACTCTTCAGAAGGCTTCCATTAGTGATGGTATTTACTTATCCTCTTGGGAATGTTATGTTCACTTCAACCTCTTAGTTCTTGTAACACATCTCTCTCTGTATAAGAAATTATGTGTTAGGATGGCTTAGGTTTATCACACATTTTTACTTTAACTTGGTCAAAGTTTCAAAGGCAACTTCTTAAGTCCCAGTTAAGATCAGTGTTCACAATCTAGAGTAGTTCAAGTACCAAAAGGACAAGGCATATAATGTAATTAACACTGTAAAAAACAAAAATTTCTGAGATTATATTTAAAACACTGTTTCAATAATTTCATTAGAGTTAGAAATATGGGACTTCTGCCAAGATGGAGGCATAGGTGGAGATGCCTTGCTTTCTCACACAACCAAGTTTAGAGTCAACTAAATATTAGCAACAGAAAACACAGACAGAACACAGAAAATTGAACTTTTCGGAAGTCTGATAACAACAAATTCTTCAGCCTGACCGATAGGAGGGGCGAAACCAGCCTGGTGGAGCGGGGTTGCACAGGAAAACTCTGTCAGAGGGACTCAGGCACTCGGAATACAGGCGCAGGGTTGGACCTGGTAGGCAACTCAGCGAGCAAGCAGCGGCGGAGGGTACCGCCATTTCCCTATTCTGACCCCGCCTCCACATACAGCATCATAACCCAGCTACCTAAGTGGCCCTGCCCTGGTGAACCACCTAAGGCGCTGCTCCTCACCCACTGGCGCAAACAGCAGAGGGGGCCGCCATTTCCCCGCTCTGACCCCGCCTCCACATACAGCATCACAACCCAGAGACCTGGGAGTCCAAGGCTCCGCTCCTCATACTTAACGGGCGCGAACAGAACAAAAATGGCTCAAGAAGATCTCATAGACTCAGAGCCTATAAATCTAAGTGATGAAGAAATAGCAAAACTCTCAGACGCAGAGTTTAAAACACTGGTCATCAGGATCCTCACAGAACTGGTTGATTATACCCACAAATTAGACAAACATATGAAGGCGAAACTAACTGAAATGAATGGAATTGCACAGGAAACCAATAGCGATGAAAAGGAAACTGGGACTCAAATCAATTGAGTGGACCAGAAGAAAGCAAATAATGGCCAAACAGAAAAGAGTCAAGAAACAAGAATTCAAAAAAATGAGGAGAGTCTTAGGAACCTCCAGGACATCTTTAAACGCTCCAACATCCGAATTATAGGGGTACCAGAAGGGGGAAAGGCACAGCCACCAGTGGAAAACGTATTTTAATACAAATAATAAAGGAGAATTTCCCCAATCTGGCAAAGGAAATAGACTTCCAGGAAATCCAGGAAGCTCAGAGAGTCCCAAAGAAGTTGGACCCAAGAAGAAACACACCAAGGCACATCATCATTACATTAGCCAAGATTAAAATGAAGGAGAGAATCCTAGAAGCAGCAAGAGCTAAGGGGACAGTCACCTACAAAGGAGTCACCATCAGACTGTCAGCAGATTTCTCAAAAGAGACCTTAAAGGCAAGAAGGGGCTGGAAAGAGGTATTCCAAGTCATGAAATCCAAAGACCTACAACCAAGATTGCTCTATCTAGCAAAGCTTTCATTTAGAATGGAAGGACAGATAAAGTGCTTCTCAGATAAGATCAAATTCAAGGAGTTCATCATCACCAAGCCCTTATTATATGAAATGTCAAAGGGACTTATCTAAGTAAAAGAAGTTAAAAAAACATGACCAGTGAAAGGACAGCAAACTCACAGTTATTAACAACCACACCTAAAACAAAAGCAAATTAAGAGGACAGCTAGATCAGGAGTGGAAACATAGAAATGAAGATCTCAAAGAGGGTTAGCAAGAGGGGAGTGGGAGGAGGAGAAGGGGGGAGAAGGTACAGAAAATAAGTAGCATAGACAGTAGATAGAAAATAGATGGGGGGCAAGAATAGTATGGGAAATAGAGAATCTAAAGAACTTGAGACACATGGTCATAAACTAAAGGGGGGGTAATAGTGGGGACGGGGAGGTAGAGTGGAGGGGAATGAAGGGGGGGAATAGAACAACTGAAATGGCATAATCAATAAAAAATAAATTAAAAAATAATAATAATTAAGAAATACTTCTAAACTGACGTTAAACTTGTTTATACCTTATCTCCAATTCAGCCCATGATGACATTTTATGATTCTTCAATATATATGAATGAAATAAAAACATTTCCTCCAAAGATTAAGAATAATAAATTATTATTTTATATTTCCACCTATCTACCCCCTCCTCCCCTTCCTCTCCCTTTCTAAAATCAATTAATAAAAATTTGAAAAACAGCACCTTCATCTTTACTGATATTTAAAAAATGATATTTAAGGGGAGTTTGGCAGCATTTCTAGCAATTTCCCCTCTTTTTTGGCTACTCATTTGGTACATAACAAACAAATTTGCATATTAAAGTGCACTCTTCCTTGAGCACCAGTGTGCAGCATTATTCCCAATAGCCAAGTTGTGAAGGCAACCTAAGTGTACATCCGTGGATGAAGAGGTAAAGAACACAAGTACATACATACAATGGAACATGATTCAGTCCTGGACATGGATGAACCTTGAGGTCATTACACTAACTGAAGTGCACGAATCAAAAAAATATTGTTTTCTTTTAAAATATTTTCTTACTTTAGTATATTAATCTGTCTTATTTACTCCAGTTAGTTGCTGAGAAATTTAATTAAATATCAAATTCCAAAAGTATGATATATTATCAAAATGTGACACCTTGGCCTAGAAATTCAGATATTTGCAAAACTTCACCAAATGTTAATAAACATACATACTTCTTTTAATTTTTTATACACTTCTTGTTTTTAAAAGTTTTTTAAACTTCTAAAACCTGGTTATTTTCATCACGTTAACTAAAAACTTTTAGCTGAGCATCATTATCTCTGATTCTTTCTCTTCATTTAATCTGACTTTAATCATGAAAATGTTAAATAAAGGAAAATAAGCCCTGGCTGGTGTAGCTCAGTGGATTGAGCATGGGCCTGTGAACCGAAACACCTCCCATTCCATTCCCAGTCAGGACACATGCCTGGGTTCCTGGCCAGGTCCCCAGTAGGGGAAACATAAGAAGCAACCACACATTGATGTTTCTCTCCCTCTCTTTTGGCCTCCCTTCCCCTCTCTCTAAAGATGGATAAATAAAATCTTAAAAACAGAAAAAAAATCTCTTTAAAGAAGTATTTTATATAATTTCTAATTAAAATACTCTTTTTTTTTACTAAATGTAGAGCATTTAAACAGTGCATAAATGTGTTGACATGAGTAGCAGAATGTGTTGACATATACATGCGTAGTAGAATTCAACAGAAATAATCATGCTTTGCTCTGTATCTTGTTTATATATATTTTATATTAAATATATAAGTAAACAAAAATGACATAACTTTTTTGTTTACATAATACATTCTGAAAACCTGTACCTGTCATTACATCTTATTCTTTTTAAGGTATTCCATCTTTCATGTGCTGAATTTTATTTAATCACTTTCTTATTCACAGGAAGAGATTTCTTACCTGTCTTTCCCCCCTTTCCTATAATAACCATACCTGTATCAACTACCCTTGTATGAATTTTTGTCAACTTGGGTATTTCTGTGGATATCTTACAAGAACTGGAATTTAACCCTTAACCAAAGTGTGCACAGTTAAAGAAACTTTACTGGAACATAGCTATTACTGGAATGTCCACGCAGATGATTTTTGTTTTACTTTTTTAAATATGTTAGTGAAACAAGGTGCAGCCAAGAGGGGGGTCCCAAACAGGGATTTGGAATGGGGTCTAAAACTCAAGGTATCCAGGAAATATTAGAAAGATATATAGTATATCGTACCCCCAACCCCATCCCTGTTTCTGTAACAGTTTTTGGTGTCCCTGGGTGGGCCGAAAATTGTCCCTGGCAGACTGACCCCCTCAGATATGAGAGAGTGAGGCTTCAGAATTTTCCCAGTCTCTGAGAATTTCTCTGTACTACTTCTGAGGGCATGGCTGCCTAGTCATGCCCAGAAAGGTGAAAGGAAACCAAAGGGGGAGGGAGCAGAGATGTGAAAATAGTTTGTTTGAAAATTTGTTTCTGAACACTGTTTTGAAATGAGTTGTAGATAATGGTTTGGTTAGTATGCTGCTTCCAGGTTGCCCCTGTCTGCTCACTTACAGTTTTGATGAGTCCAGGTGGCACTAAGGGAACCTGTACTCAGGTTTTGGGAGGAAGCAAACCCCTAGGCTCTGTAAACCGAGCCTGCATGTATGTCAGGGATCAGACAGCAAGCCATGTGGGTGTGTGCCATTGTGGGTAAAATGGAGAATGAGCCACATGAGTGCCTTACCATGGAGGATGGGTCATGCATGCAAATCGCCATCTTGGATCACCCAGCATGCATGTGCATTGCCATCTTAGATGATGGGTCACCTGAGAGTTATGCCACTTTGGAACTGGGCAGGGTGGTGGACTAAGGGTTTTCTTCAGATTATGGGCTGTGTGTTGCTGCTGTGTTGGCACTACACTAGTCAGGTTCTCTGTGCAACTGGTTCTGATAGGGATGGCTCTAGTTCTGAAGGTCATAAACTTAGGGTGACCTTCTGATTTATAGGGTGCTTGCAAGATCTAACCTTCAGAAAGATGCAGGATGTCCCTGCAAATCTAGGGACTTTTAGTGCAAGGTACCTATAGTGCTAGGGACTTTTAGCAGCCACATACTGAATTTAAGTACTGAGTTTAAGTATAGTCCTTCCCAGTGTGGGAAAGGAACAGGGATTAAAAGTGAATTATGGTTAAATCTGGATGGATAAAAATATGTATAAAGGTTGTGAAAGTTTTAAACCTGGAAGAAAGGAAACCTCAACCACTCGTTTTCTGGTTTTGTGGGAAAGGAGCAAATTTCTCTCATTGGTTTTGTTTCTGATCAGAAATCCTCTGTACTTGAAGACCTGTTTAAGGTCACCTCTAAGACCTGTTTAAGGTTACCTGTAAGACCAGGAAAGGTTGTCTGTATAACAGGTTGGAGAGAAGGCCTTTGACACTCAGGATCCAGGAAGGGTCATTCAGTGCTGATGAGTGTTTCAGCCTGAGGCAAAGGAGCAAGTCTCTGCCAAGAGACTGGGCCTGAAAGAAGTATGCCTCTGTGAGGTACCAATGGATGCATTGGTGCAAGAGAATGCCTCTACCTTTGTATTGTTCTGGAACTCTGTGTTTTAGATTTTTCTCTGTATCTGCTCTGAAAAGACAATTGAGGATTCCAGAAGAGGTTGAAACTTCATACTCTGTAGAAAAGTGAACAAGGAAAACGATTTTCCTTCACACTTTGTATTTTTCTCACTACCTAATCCCTCCAAAATTTGGCATTCTGAAGGACTGAGTGATGACATAAGGTTTCTTTGCATAAATCCAGTAAGACCAGCTGTTAATAGTGGTTTTATTAACTGAGATTTTGACTGGAGTATCATGCCCGAAGGAGGCATGTCTGTGTTATGGTTGGTACCAGAAAGCCCTGAGAAACTGGGATTGACTTGCAAAGCTAGCAAAGACCCACAAGAAAAGCCTGATACTTTGGTTGGTCGTAGGGTTCGTGGCAGTCTTTCCAGGGAAGGAACAAAGGTTGCTTTTCTGAAAGATGGCTAAAAAAGAACCTGTAGGCACAATGGGAGCCTCAAGAATTTGAGTGAAACAACTGGTACAGGCGAAGCCAGATGGCAGATGTGTGGCTCTGCTTCTGTGCCCCGAAGGCTGGACAGGAGGTCAATCTAAGGGTTTCCTGTGTGAGTTCCAGCAAAGCAGACCTAAAGATCATAGATGATCCAGGCTGCTCTTGGTGTGTTTATGCAAATGAACAGTCAAAATTAAAAACTGGACTCAAAGTAGTCCCTTTAATAACAATGAGGGTAACCTTAAAGAGAAAAACTGTGTTCAGGAAAATCACAATGCTCAGTATTGAACATCAGAATGGCCCAGCTAACTGTCTTAAAAGTTTGTTTTCATTTGAACGTTGAAACCAGGATTCTAATATCACCAAAGAAGTACAATTTACAGGTATGAAGGACTTGTCAAATTGCCATTGTTGAATGTCATTGCAGGAAGGACCTTGCAACTGAATGTCTTCCCAAAAGACAGTCTCACAGGCGCAGAGACTGGTTTGGGGATTGTTGTGTGAATTAACCTGCGTGTTCTTCTGTTTTCCTAGAGTATATGCCTATGACCTCATTACCTGAGTGATTGGTTGCAATATAGGCCTCACTTAAGGAGCTCATCTTTGTCATCGCCGCCCTGAGACTCAATGGATTGGCTGAACTAACTGGTTGGGGTGAAGGGTTTGGGCAGTCTGTGGGCTTCACTTTAAAATTGATTTTCCCTTTTTTGTCCTGATGGGCCCATAAAGGGCCCAGATATCTGAATGGAGGGAAATCCTAATATATTCCCCTTAGCCAGAATGAAATGTAATGGGCCACAAGGTTTTTGGATAGGTGTAGCATGCCTTGTACACCTTCCTCTAGATAAGCCATTCTTTATTTAAGTCCCTACCTTCGTCATTTAGTGGTTATGATTTAATTGTGCTCCCAACATTCTTTCCAAATCTGTCACCTCCAGAATATGACTAGGATGCCAACTGTCCAGTAATGCCAGAAGTAGTTATAAGAAGATAAGACCTTCATCCATTGTCCTTTATATGATTATAAAGTGATTGTATATCTAAAAGGAGGGATTGTAACAGGGTGCATTCAAGAGGGGGGCCCCAAATAGAGACTTGGAATGGGGTCCAGAACTCAATGTGTCCAGGAAATATTAGAAAGATATATAGGATGTCCTCACCCCCCCCTCAAACAGGTGTGAGTTGGGAGAAGGGACACACGAAGCAGAGCCATGGAGAACTGTTTTGCACAGCAACATCTTTGCAGCTAACCTCTGGCATAGTTGTTTAACATTTCTATAACTTTTAACTGGTTGCATAGATATGTTAAATAGCTGTGGCCACGCTGTAAGCCAGGGAGAGGGAAGTGACTTCCACCCAAGACATAACTAGGATGCAAATCCCCATGGTTACAGTGCCTGTATGAGAGTTTGGAGATGATTGGCTCCTGGCCATGGGTCCACTCCTGCCCAGACCCACTATGGCAGCCCAGTAAAGCTAGAAGGATATAGGAATGCTGGCAGGTGTAACTGGTTGTGGAAGGAGTCAGAAATGGAGCTGCAGAGGGAGATTGGTGCAGGGATTTAAAACCCAGACATGGAAGCCTTGGTGAGAGAACAGTGCAGCTTTGACCAGGGTGGGGACCCCTTCGCAGCTTTGCCAAGGAGAACAATATGGCTTTGCCAGAGTGGGGACCCCCACAACTTTGGTGGAGAGGGGACCACGTGCCTTTGTCCAGAATGAGGACCCCCTTATCTTTGCATAGGAGAACCACACAGCTTAATCCTGGCCAATGGCACAGCTGATGGTTGTTGGGATCCTGAATCTACTTTTATTGAGATATAGTACCCCAAATTAGGGCAGAGGGAGAAGGAAGAACTGTGTGCATCTGTGAGTATCCTAAAGGACTTAGATATTTTAATGAAGACATTAAGTCACTACTTTAAGTCTTTATATCTTTAAGTAAACCTTCCCTTTCCTTTTCACAAATCCCTGGCATTGAGAGATATCTTTTCTCTGGGGGGCAGACAAGTGAACCTAGTGGGGGTCCTTTTAGTAATAGTATGTTGTACCCCCTGGCCCCCTGTCCTGTAGCACTAGGACCCTGTGAAGAGGGAGATAACTAAGCTCTGGATGACCATAGGAGAACTTGGGACTAGAGCACAGTTTCATTTATTATATACATGATGGCCTGTTTCTCCATGACTTTGCCATACTAGGTGTTATCAAGACTTAAAATACTGCCAGTCTTACAGTTTTAAAAAATCTCATTTTAATCTATGTTTCATTATTTTTGAGATTGACCATGATTACATATGCAGCATATTTTGCCACATTTGATGATCACTTTTTGTCCAATTTTTTGGGAGAAAAATAAGGGTGCCCATTATACATGGGTAGTACTAATTGCCGTGTGTAATTCATATTATACAATGTAGGTGTGTAATATACACAGGGAGGACATTATACACAGCAAAATATGGTATATTGATCATTTTTGTTTCTTTTTTAAAATTATTTTTCTTGATTATGCTATTATAGTCACCCTGATTTTTCCCCTTTGCCCCCTCCACCCAGTGTCTCCTACTCCCTTGGGCAAATCCCCTACCATTGTTCATGTCCATGGATCATGCATGTAAGTTCTTTCACTTCTCCATTTCCTATACTGTACTTTGCATCCCTGTAGCCATTCTGTAATACCAATTTGTACTTCTTAATCCCCTTACCTCATCACCCATTCCTCACACCCCCTCCCATCTGGCAACTTTCCAGTAACTAACTTCCTTTCTCTTGCTGCTTTTAAGAATATCTCTTTATCTTTAACCTTTGTCATTTTAATTACGATGTGTCTTGGAGTGGGCCTCTGCATCCATTGTAATTGAGACTGAGTCTCAATTATGTCTCAGATGTAGCACCCACTTACTTGTATTGTTGGGGGATGGTTTAGTGAAGGGACAATGGCCTATGCTGGCCTTGATGACTGACACATCTGTTTCTTCCTGTATACAACTAGTACCTTTCAAGCTGTTACCCAGTGCTTGAGCTCAGAGGAAGTGAGCTGAGTAGGTGAGTCTGAGTAGGTTCCTTTATTAGGGACTGCTTGGAGCTCTAGTTTCCTCCACTGACTTTTTTTTTTAATTGTTGTAATTCTTCTTTTGGCTCAATGAGGAGGCACAGTGTATCTACCTATGCCTCCATCTTGGCTGGAAGTCTTTATTTTAGCCTTTTTAAAATTAAATGTATTGGAGTGACTTTGATTAATAAAATTGTATTGATTTCAAACATATAGTTCTGTGATACATCATGTGTAAATTTCAGAGGTCATGCCTTTTAAAATTCTTTCTTCACTATTCTTAGAGCTCAAACCATTGGCCATATTTCCTTCTCTCTCTCTCTCTCTATATATATATATATATATATATTTATTTATTTATTTATTTATTTATTTATTTATTTATTTTGTATTGAATCAAGTTTATCTGGAGATCTTGCTTTGTGAGGGCGACTTGCAAACATTTTTAATTTCATGCAAACAGTGTATCTGAGAGCAGTATAACAGCAGCATTTTTTTTTGGAAATTTTTTTATTAACAGCTTATGTTAAATTTCATTGTTTATGAGATTGATTTGTTGGTTATCTAACAATGCCCTAAGAATACAACCTCATACAAACTGTAAACTCAATCAAGCATGATTTAGACATGTAACACTTCATGTTGGCAATCAACAATTCCATTCACTGTCTACTAAGTACTGACATGCACCATGCTCTCATTTCTACACTAGATTTTTTATTATATCTCAGGGGTTAGCTTCAGTGCCATTCTCCTCTCTGTCCAGGTATCTCTCCAGTTCTTTTTTTTTTAAAAAATATTAAATTTTATTTAGTTACTTTTCAAGTACATTTTTTTCTCTCCCCCCCCCCCGCCCGGTCTCCCCCCTCCCTCCCATTCCCCCCCCCAGTCCTCATCTCTGTGTCTTTCATACTTGTTCCTCAAAATCCCTCCCCCTTTTTCCCCTTAAGTTCCCTTCCCTCTCCCCTCTGGTCGCTGCCCACTTGTTCTCTATTTCAGCGTCTTTGTTTTTATTCTGTTTGCTTGTTTGTTTTATTCTTTAGCTTCCTGTCAAAGGTGAGATCATATGGTATTTGTCCTTCAATGCCTGGCCTATTTCACTCAGCATAATGCTTTCCAGTTCCATCCATGTTAACAGCAGCATTTTTGACTAATTCAACCTTTCCATTCTCATTTGAAATGGCACCTCAATTCTATATTTTATTCTTATAAATGTTCATGAATTTATTTTGGAGTATTTGCTGTTAGGTTGCCCTATTAAAATTTTTTTAATCGGAAGATATCTTTCCAAGCTCACAGTGATAGACATTATGGGTCCCCTAGAGTTGCATAGACTGTACAGTGTTTCCCATCACCTCTATTTGACCTCCTAACCCTCTGCTGTGGGTCGCTGGTACTGGGTCCCAAACAAGCAGTCTAAGGAGCACAGGAGTGGCAAATTTTGTCCCTAGCTCTTGCATTGAATTATTTCCCCTGCCTCTGAGTCTCACTTTCCCACAATATATTCCTAGCTTTACTGAAAAAACGGTCTTCTTCATTTCCCGGTTGAAGGAGTTTTCTTCTGACCAAAGCACCCATTGCTCCTCATTCCTGGAGGATGGATTTTACATTCCTTTAAGGCTTGCTAACACCTGCCCCATTCAGTCCTCCTGGTCCCATCTCTAGTTGGTGTTTATCTGGTCCTAGCAACCTGAACCCCTTTTTCTTATTCACTTTCTTCCCTCTAAGGTACCAGTGATACTTCTTGAAATCCTTTTCATTAATTTCTAAATTAAAATGAGTCCTCTTCTTCCATAAAAAAACAAATAAATAAATAAATAAATAAATAAATAAATAAAGGAAAATAAATTATGTAAGACTAATTTTTAGATTATAAAATAATATAGATTTAGATAAATTAGCACCCAGGGGAATGCTAATTTTATACATGTGCAATGATGATTTGAACCTGCATGAGTAAAGTGAGAATAAAAATAATATTAATAAATCTGCTTATGATTATTTTAATACCTTTCTAGTTTCTTTATTTTTAATTTGCCTTTTTAGTGTAGAGCAAGTTGATGACTTTGCAAAAATCCTAGCATAATTAGAATATATAGTTGTTGTAGAAAATAAAATCTTTTAAATAAAAATATATAATTTAGAAACCAATTTTTAAAAATGTGCATTCTTGATTGGATGTATAGCCATAGATATATTTTAACTGTTATAATCTTCCCCACCTCTCAAGAGAAAAAAAATGAAACAATGCTAAACTTAAGGGGCTTTTATGAGGTTTAAATAAAATAATAATTACATGTGTAGCATAGAATTTGTATTCTTCTCTTTTTTTCTTTCCAATAGTGAATATTTGATTTGATGATATGAAACTTAAAAAACAGGTGCTCATATAAAAAGAAGAATAAATATTGCTGTTTTTTATTTCATATTTTATATAGGTAATAAATGCTAAAATGATTAGTATTATAGTGATACAAACCACTGTATAAAGATTTCTATCTAAAATAATTTTCAATCAATCCACAAGACACTGGATATGTCTCGTTATATATTGTTTATTTATGGGGCTCTCTGTAGATCACTGTTTATATGATGTGCTAGTGGATACATATTTATGAATATTAATACATCATTAAGTCTACACATTTACCAAATGAAATACTTCTTAATCAAATTATTAATGTTAAAATTTTATAATTTTAACTAAAATGATAATAATAAAAGCAGAGCTTCTAGACTCTGATTTTTAAGATATCTCTTTCCTCACATAGATTGTTGCTAAGTCAAAGGTTTTGTAAGTCATAAGCAGGCTGCACATGAAATTATATCCATGAATCAATTTACTAGGACATTAAATTTAATAATCACAGCTTTACTTTTTATTATCATATAATTATTAATATGATCCTTGAATAATGTTAAGTATTATCATTAATGCTAAGTAACAATGTAGTATAGTATAAGCTGTGATGTAGCCCTTTGTCAATTTGAAACAATCTGGAAAATGCTAAAGACTACAAAATAAAAAGAACTTGGGATAGTTAAACATTGAATTCCAGTCAAGATGGAGTGTAGGTAAACATGGTTTGCCTCAGTGCACAACCAAATCAAAATTACAACTAAAACAGAGAACAACCATCACTAAGAACCATCAGAAATCAATTGAATGGAAGTCTGACAACTATGGAATTAAAGAAATCACAATAATCCAGAGTAATAGGAGGGGTGGTGATGTGGAACAGCCTGGCCCCACATGCATGTTTGGTGGATAAAAATTCAGGAGGAATATCTTGGGAGCAAGGAATCCCAGCCTCACACTAGGTCCACCAGCCCAGGGTTCCATTGCCAGGAAGGTAAGTCCCCATAACTCCTGGCTGGGAAAAAAAAGTGAGAATTGAGTCAGTGGAAGAAACTTCTAGAGTTCCAAATAGTTCCTCTTCAAGAACCCACACAGACTTACTCAAACTCATTCCCTCTGAGCTCCAGCATAGGGATAGCAGCTTAAAAAGCACCAGTGGCATACAGAGAGGAATTGAAGTGTCTGGTATGGTATCAAGGCAAGAACTGGAGGACAGCTTCTCCTAGACAGAAAGGGGGCAGAGGCCCTTGTCCCTTTCCTAAATCTTGCTCCACAGAACCATAGAGCTGGCAGACAGATGCCATACCAGAGGCTCCATCAACTTAGCTAACACTGTGTGCCCCACCCTAGAGATCACCAGAGACTCCCTTACAACTAACTTTAGGTCCCTCTCAAGTATATGAATAGCTGGTCTTGGCTCATGCTTCACAACTTCTTAAATCCTCTCAAACAAGCAGTAGCCAGCCTCAGTGAGCTCCCAGCCTCTGTACTCCTTGCTAAGTGGTCCCAAGCTAGGCAGTAGCAGCAATCAGCCTAGGTTCACATGTTGGCTTTGCCTGGGAATCTCCAAGTCCAGCACGAGTAGTAGTCATCACAAATCACTTCATAGCTCATGTAGAATGGCCCCAGGCAAAATACAAATGGGAGCTGACCTTTGCCAGCACCACCTAGAAAACCCCAGAGCCTGTGAATGCACTGGACAGCTACAGACCAGGTTGGAGCACCACCACCCTGTCTCTGCACAGTTGATCTTCCACAGAGGATGGTGGTTGGTGTTCAGTGGTCACAGCACCTGACTAGCTTGGGACAATCCCTCCCATTGACCTGACAATAGCAATCAAGGCTCAACTACTAGAGGAGGGTGTACTCAGCCCACACGAGGGTGCACCTCAAGTACCCAGGTTGGGTAATAGGGGAGGTTGTGATACTAGACCCTACAGGACACCTACTAAATATAGTAGCAACACTACTAAGCAACACTACTAAGACACAGAATCATAGAACCTCTACCTAATATATAGAAATAAACATAAGGAGGCTGTCAAAATAAGAAGAAAAATAAACATGGTCCAAATGAAAGAACAGATCAAAGCTTCAGAGAAAGAACTAAACAAAATGGAGATAAAGTCATTTATCAGATGAAGAGTTCGAAACACTGGTATAAGAATGCTCAAGGGACTTAGTGAGGACCTCAATAGCATAAAAAAAGATCCAGTCAGAAATGGAGGATACACTTATGGTAATAAAGAACAATTTATAGAAAAACGACAGTAGAGTAGATGAAGCCAATAATCAAATCAATGATTTAGAACAAAAGAAAACAACCAATCTGACAAGCAAGAGAAAAAAAGGAATCTAAAAACCGAGCATAGTATAGTGTAAGCAGCCTCTGGAACAACAGCAAACATTCCAGCATTTGCATCACAGAATTGCAGGAGAAGAGAGAGAGCAAGTAATTGGACACCTATTTTTAAAAAATAATGAAAGAAAGCTTCCTTCATTTGGTGAAGGAAATAGACATGCAAGTCCAGGAAGCACAGAGTTCCAAACCAGATGCATGCAAAGAAGACCACTCCAAGACATAGCATAATAAAAATACCAAATGTTAAACATAGAGAGAGAATCTTAAAAGCAGCAAGAGAAAAGCTGGTAGTTACTTACAGGTAATTTCCCATATAATTGTTGGCTGATTTTTCAATGACACGTTATTGGCTAGAAAAGATTGGCAAGAAATATTCGGAGTCAAGAAAAACAGGGACTTACAACCAAGATTTGCTCTACCCAGCAAAGATATCATTCAGAATCCAAGGCCAGATAAGAGCTTGCCAGATAAGAAAAACTTAAGAAGTTCATCATCGCCAAACCATTATTTTATGAAATGTTAAAGGGCCTTAAGGAAAATAAGATCAAAACTATGAACAGTAAAATGGCAATAAATACATATCTATCAATAATTGATAAACAAATTAATAAACATAAGTAATAACATAAACATAATAAATAATAAAATCTATAAACTAAAAAACAAATTAAGTAAACAAGAAGAACAGAGATACAATCATGGATATGGAGAGCATTTTGATGGTTTCCAGATGGGGTGGGGTATGGGAATTGGGAGAAGAGATGAGGGGATTAATAATTACAAATAGGTAGTTACACGATAGTCATATGGATATAAAGTACTGTATGGGAAATGGAATAGCCAAAGAACCTATGCATGACCCATGGACTTGAACAATGAGGGACTGAGGGGCGCTGGGTGGAGAACACAAAGGAGGAAAAACGGGGAGAACTGTAATGACACAATCAGTAAAATATAATAAAAATATAGTTATACAATAAATAGTCATTTGTCATAAAAATAATAAAAAAGGAAGAACCTGGAACACTTAGTATATACTTACTACTAGACCCTTCCTAGAATGCCAATTCCCAGACTGCAAGTCTCTTGCGAAAACCTAAGTATACTCCTGTCATTCAAATGGCAAGCTACACTTTCCTTTGGTGTTTTATATGCTAAAAATATCTACCTCTACTTCTATAGTCAAAGTCCCTTTTCTATATTTAAGCAATATATATATATATATATATTGCTTAACATATATATATATATATATATATGTTAGCTATTGCCAAAAAATCCCTAAATTCAAGGGCTTAAGAAAAAGTCATTTGTTCTCACTTCTGTGCAGTTTTGCAGGCAGTTGGTTCACCTAGCCTAGCTAACCTTGTTGGCTTTGCTGATCTCAGCTAAACCCACATTTGTCTCTTGGGGGTTAACTCATCCATTGATGTTATTCCCATGGAAATGGTAGAGACTGTAAAAAAGCAAAACCAGTTGTGCAAGCGTGTCTCAAATGTCTATTTCTTTTTAGGCCTACTAACATCCTATCTGTGTGTTTTTGAACATTATAAGGCCTAACCCATCATCAAAGGAATGAGAAAGTTTCATTTCCCATATTTTTAGGAAAAGAAAGTGAACATTCCTGAGCAATAATCTAATCATTTTCGTTCTTTATATTAATCTGAGAAGTGGTTAAATTTGTAGCTTGTATGAAATGAAGGGCGGCTCAGAGCTACAGGCATTCCCACTAAGACTTTTGCTCTCACTTCTATATATGTAGGAGGAAAGAGGGGACCCCAAACTGTTATTTTAGCTCTTTACCACTCCCTGTACCTCTATAATACTCTATAATAGCCTTCTGCCTTACTTTCATAATCTGGCTGAGACCACACAGATGGATTTCATTTTGCCCTTTATTGAAAGATTCTCCATGGGTGTCTTGAATTTCTAAACATCTTGTGAGTAGAGGATCTGATGGCATTTCTCATAAACTATCTTTTCAAGAATACTTATATAAAAACAGTTTTGGAAGATAGATATTATGTTACTTTCTGGAGCATATAGCAAGCCCGTTTATTGTCCAATATAGATTCCATCATAATGTCTCTTCTGGTGCAATAACCAGGCAGGTTAACCTGTAGCCAAATATAAAACATGTGCCTTTCCATAAACTCGGTGTTCCTTACCTGTAGCACAAACATGCTACATGAAAGGCTTCCACCTGGATTGCTCCACATTACTCTCATGGGACTTGTGAAACAAGAGAAACCAGCATGAACACAAAGTGTGTGCTGCTTGCTGGACTGAAAGTAATGAAACCCTTTGTTTCTGACACAGGAATCTAATGCCTTCTGCCAGCATCTATGAAGTAGTGGCAGGATAACTCGTTAGCTTGCCAGCAGGGTAAAATCTCAGAGCCTTTACACTTCATGATACACTTCTTATTGATTTATATTATTTACCAAGGTAAAACATATCTCTCAGGTGATTACTGATTCCCACCCCCTTAATGCTGTGGACATATCCTTTTCTAATCCATTTCTCATTCTTCCGAGCTCTTAAAATGCTTCTCTTGTGCCCTTAGAACACTCCTAATCAATTGGAAAGTTCATTATATTCCAAACCTCTTCTCTGAATGTGGTTTTTTTTTTTTTTTTACTTTCTTGCTCTGACTCTTGTCTCTACCTTGAGGACAAGGATTCCCTTAAGTGGAAACTGACTTTTTTTCTCTCATATCATGGAGCAAGTGACAAAGCAAAGCTTCCACACAAATCTGCTTCCACACAAATCTTTTCTTCTCCTTCTTCCCAACCAGGACACAAACAAAAAAGTCAGCTTTGAACCCCATGTCACCAAATAAAACCAACTACTACAAGTTCTTTCTAAAAACCTCTTTACTTATCTTTATAAAGCAAATTAATTAGGTATAATTTTCATACTATAAAATGCATCAATTTTAAGTGTGCACTTCAATGGTTTTTAGTAATCACTTCATAAATTTTCTGTTGTGCAGTCATTACCAGCACCCAGTTTCAGAACATTTTTATGGCTCCAATAAGATCTGCCACATGTGTTGGTCATTAGTCTCCTTCCCTCTCCTGGCCTCAGCCACCACTAATCCATTTCCTGCCTCTATACATGTGCCTTTTAGAGACATTTCTTCAAAATGGAATATTAAAATATGTGATCTTTTCTGTCTGCATTCTTGCAATTATCGAAGGTTGTTCAGGTTTATACATGTTGCATGTCAGTATTTTATTCTTTTTTGTTCATGAATAGTATTCCATTCACCAGTTGCAGGATGTTTGTATGTTTTTCTGTATTGGCTATTATGAACATTTCTACTACCTAGGTTTGCTTTTAAGTGTTTTTGTGAATATGTATTGTCATTTCTTGTAGGTATAAACCTAGCATAGAATTGCTTGATAATATGGTAAGTTTGTTTAATATTTTAAGAAACTTTCAAACTATTTTCAGAGTCGCTGTATCATTCTCCATTCCCATAACAATGCATGAAATTTCCATTCCCTCATATTAACAAGTGTTGTTGTCTTTCTCTTTAAATTATAGTTATTTAGATGGTTATAAAATGGTATCTCAATATGGATTTAGTCACTTCTTTTGCAGTCATTTTCTAATCCAGACTTCTTTAATTTCTGTAGATTTTAGATTATTACCTATTATAGTTTTACTGAATACTTTCTGCCATAATTCTTGGTGTTTTAAAAAACACATAGATCCTGCCCTGCTGGTGTAGCTCAGTGGATTAAGCACGGGCTGAGAACCAAAGAGTTGCCAGTTTGATTCACAGTCAGGGCACATGCTTAGGTTGCAGGCCAGGTCCCTAGTGGGGGCCACGTAAGAGGCAACCACACATTAATGTTTCTTTTTTTCTCTTTCTTCTTCCCTTCTCCTGTCTCTAAAAATAAACAAGTAAAATATTAAAAAAAAAACACAGATCCTTTTTAAAAATAATGTGATTTCTAAGTAGCTAGACCTCTTTTTCTCTAACAATTTTGTAAATTCAACTTCATGACTGACATTTTTATATTTCTGTCCATCCCAGTTTATGCCTACAGGGTTCCAAATTTACTACTGGGTTGGTCACACAGTTGTTTTTTTCCCCCGTAAGATGGTTTTAGTAGTGTTTAGTTGTCTTTTACCTTCATTATAAAAACTTTTGTTAGTTTGTGACAGTTATCATCATATCAACATGCATCTTAAAAAGGGTCAAAATTGGTTAATTTTGTGCAGCAATTTTAATATTGAAGATGGGAGAAAGTATGCAACCTTTTCAGTGTGTTATGCTTTATTATTTCAAGAAAGGTGAAAATGCAACTGCAATGAAAAAAAGATTTGTGCAGTATGACTGATTGAACATATCAAAAGTGGTTAGTGAAATTTCTTGGTACTATTGACATTTTAACCAAATATTTTTGGCTCTGGGGCTGTCTTATGCATTGGGAGATGTTTAGCAGCACCCCTGGCCTCCATCTACTAGAATTCGACAGCAAGAGATAGCCGACATACTCAAACTCTCCAAATCAATGAAGTTATTGGTGAAAATGAAAGAATGTGTATTTTATTGTTTGTTTAAAATCCATACAGACTTTCTACCAATCCAATATTTTTGAGCTCATCAAAACCTTTCCTATTTCAGTACCCTTCATCTCCCTTGTGTACTCATTTCCCATTTTAACTGGCTTCAATTCCACAGTTGAAAATTTCAATCTGTGTTTTGCAGTATCAATTCCCTTGTCACAGCCATGCTTTATTTTGTACTTATCAATTGTTAGAGCCAATTCTCTGCCTATTTCTGAAGTCAACTGTGGAGGAAAATCTTAGTTCTGTTTACTGGCTTAATTTTAATTTCTTGACTATTAGCATCAAGTGAGCCCTTAGTGCTGCCAGAGAGACCTTCAAATTCCCCTAGGCCTGCTGGTTTTCAGTTCATCCTCACTCCTCACTCCAACTGCTTTTGCCCCATCATCACTTCGGCTGGTGATTCCCCTTCCAGAAAATGAAGCAATCGCAAAGGGCATTTCCTCACCCAGACATGAACCATGTACCCCCTATTCCTGTCTATTGTCATGGATGAAAAGTCTGTACTCTTTTGGGTTTCTCTCGGATCATATAAATCTTTCACTTTTTTAATAATTCTATACATTTCCTCTTTATTTTTTCTTTATTGATTTTAGAGAGAAAGAGGAAGAAAAAGAAACAGAAAGACAGAATCAGAGAGAGGGAGAAATATTGATTTGTTTTTCCATTGAATGCATTCATTGGATGATTCTTGTATGTGCCCTGACCAGGCATGGAATCGCGATCTTGGCATATGGGGATGTTTCAACTGAACTACCTGGCCAGGGCACATTTCCTCTTTAAAAAACAAACAAAACAAAACTGTCTCTTGAACTACATTTTGTTATAACTACTGCCTTTTACATAAACTTTCCTTGAAAGAGTTTTGCATACTTCTCAGTTGCAATTCATTTTCTTTCTCTTTTCTAGACCATGTTTCACTGAGGCTTTGCCCCTCACTACTCTGCTGAAAATGACAAGCTCTTTTGTGGAATATGTACATAGCCTTGACTTCTCAATGTTGGAGTTTACAGTTGCTGCACCCTTATATCTCTTTTTTATTGTTTTTCACCCTGATATCTCTTTTCTTTTCCATCTGTATTCTAACTTGAATATCCCATCCAGGCTCTTGAAATTAAATAGTCTCCATATATCTAAATATCCCATCCTGACTTCCCTCAAAATATCTAAATCCGAGAATTCACTTAATACCTCCACCTAGATATAAAACAAGAAATGTCCAATACTGAACTCGAGGCATTACTTTTTCAAACCTGCTCTAACCACAATAGTTTCTGTTCTTCCAGTTGCTCAGTTCATATACTAGTGTCAGTCTTGACTCCTCTCTTTCTCACATGTACATTTTGCTATTCTCATGCCCACATCAGCAATCCTGGCATCTTTGTTTTCAAACTATATTCAGAATCTACTGCATCTTACCATCTCCATTGCAACTACCCTGCTCTAAGTCATCATCATAGTTCACATACATTATTTCAATTACTCTTCTAATCTCACTGCTTTTCTTCTTTCCTCCAGAAACTATTCTAAAAACAAAAACTCAAATCCAAAGTGGGTGGGGTTTTTTTTGTTACACACTATTATATTACTGTTCTGATTAAATCTTTACAATGGCTTTGCAGCTCATCAAAGTGAAGTCTTTACATTGTCCTACTCAATTACATTGAGAGGTTCTCAATTTTGAGAACCTCTTTGCCATTACTCTGTCCTTTACACACCCAGCCCAAAACTCTGGTACTTTGTTGTTCAAAACATGCTCTCATTTCAGGGCCTAAACTATTTTCCCTAGATAGCCACATGGTTCTTTGCTGAAATGTCAAATTTCCAATGATAATTTTTTTATTACAACTTAAAAATTGCAAGACATCCTTGGTGTAACACTGGTCACCTATTATATACACATGTACACACAAGTTTACAACATGTCTATCTGCCTAGCCATCTATTTCTTTAAATATCTTTTATCTTTTTTGATCTTATCAGAATATACGTTCTAAGACATCATGTTTCTTGTTGTTCACTAATGTAGCCTGAGCATGTGGAAAAATACTCGGGCATAATAACATGATATAGGAACTTGTAAAAACTTTGTTTAAAAAATTAGAAATTAGTCTGAGACTACAGTCATATTCTGACAGCTGTTGTCCTGGTGTACTGCAGCTCTCAGAGGGAATTTGCTGGTCTTGATTCACTGACAAGGGCAGTCAGTGCCCCCGGTTAGTGCCCAGGTCAGAAACATGCCCTCCCCAGCTACCTAATGGGGCGGGTGTCTGGCATTTTTCCTCATATCCATTAGGGAGTTGGTACCTGCCATGATGTGCTATAACCCTTTTTTCTCTTCTTCTTAAAATAATAAAAATAAAAATAAGTAAAAATTTTAATTTACTAATCATTAACTTTTCAAACACTGTGATAAATGCTATAGTTGTGTTATCTTACATGACTCTTAGAAGTAAAGAACCTAGGACACAGTGTTGAAACTTAGTTTTGGTTCTATCTTCTCATATTTGACATTCCATAACTCTTATATTAGCTATTACCACTCCTTTGTAATTGTTTCTGCAATTTCAACTATATATATATATAGTTGTATATATATATATATAGTTGTATATATATATATATATATATATATGAATGAAAGGATTAAGCAAACAAATAGACAAATACACATAGGCACAAACAGTAAGGTGATAGCTAGAAGGAAAAGTAGGGATGAACAGAGCCTTTACTTTGGGTGATAGGTGCATGCAGCATTATGCAGATGATGTTTTGTTGAGTTGTACTTTAATTCTGGGCCTCACAGGTCAACCTATTAGAATTAAATAGTCATGTGGTCAGGTTTATTTTTATAAAATTTCATATGGTGTCCTGACCTTGTGACCTTCAAAATACCCCTTTGCATTCTAGAATAAATTTATTTTGTATTTCATATCACAGAAATATAGTATTTTAACACCAAAGCATCAATTGGGAGTCACTGATCCATGTGTCATAGAAAGGTTGACATTTGGTTAAACTTCTGAATCCTATCATAAACATTCTTCAGTGTTAATATCAACAAGCCTATAATTGCTCTACTTCACCATGATTCCTTTCTGAATGGATTACAGATGAAGGGTAATTTTATTTTTTTATTGGTGATATCTATGAACTTGATCTTGTTTTCATTATTTTCTCTGTATTGTATGTAGGGGAGGAGCATGTTGAGTGGGCATAGTGTTCAATCTACCAAACCCTACAGCCATGTGGGAATAGCACACCTTGTGATCTACCATTGTTTCACAGCTATAGTTCTTTGAATCCAAGATTAAATAAAGTTTACTGGGGAATATAGATTACTGTTATTTTCACAGCTTGGAAGTTATGGTTTTTAATTATGTCATTTATATTATTGGAGAAAATATAATTTAATAAAAAAACAAGTTTTTATTTTGTTATTTGTTTTTAATCACACATCTTCTAGGAGACTATGTTACTTCCTAGGAGCAAAATAGGTCCTTCGAGAAATGAATCAATTATTTCAGGCTAATAAGATACAAGTTTGTAGCATGAGTGAGCATCGTATTAACAGGCCAGAAGGGAAAACTCTTATATAAATACAGAGAAGGTAAGTTAATATAAAAGAGAATATAGGGACAGAGGAAGAAAGTCTTAATGTAAGAAAAAAAAGTGAATGAAACATAGGACCAAAGAGATGTCATCTTTGTAACATATTTTTCTCTAATTCTCTTTTTTAAATCTATGTTTTTCTTTTTTTCCTATGCACAGTTTTGGGCCATAATAGTATAATACAAAATATATTTTCAGAGAAGCTGGTATTGATTAATCATACTCCACAAAACAGAAGCTAGAGATAAGAACAATAGCATACTTTAAAAATGAATGAACCCCCCTGCTATCCCAGGGTGGAGGAGAAAGGCAGAAGACTGTACTTGAACAACAGTAAAAATAAATAAATAAACAAACAAACAAATAAATAAATAAAACAATCTTACATGACTATTGTTTTATATTCTGCAGCTACAGTGGTGATACAAAGTGAAACAGGAAATAAAGTATATGGCTGGCAGAAAATGTGGTAAATTGAATGTGCATCCAGAGACTGTGGCATGGAAGGGGAAAGGAAGTCTGACTTATTGGAATGTTGTGATTTGGCAAATGTTATTAAACCACAAGTTGACATTTTTGTATGAAATTATGTTTAAAGTTAAACTAGCTATTACCTCTTAATGTACTATAGTCTCAGTTTGCTTTAATTATGTTTCATAGGTTAATTCACTGACTATTTCTTTATTCATACATTCATCCATTCATTATTAAATATGTTCATTCTTTAAACATGTTCATTAAAAAGTTACTTGAAGCCAGGTACTTTGCTAGATATGAGGGAATGAGTGAAAAATCAGAAGAGGTTCCGGCCTTCATGTAAAAAAAGAAATATATGATCTCAGATAGCTATAAATTTTATGAAGAAATGAATTATATGTTGACATTGAAAGAAATAGGAGAAGGATGCCACTGTAATTGGAATAGTCTGGGAAATCATAAGTGTTAAATTTCTCTGTATCAACATGCCTAAGCCTGGACTTATGACAAATGGTAACTGTAAATGTGCCAAAATAGGTAAAAATGAAAAGAAAAACCTGAAATGGATCAATATGAATTTGAATGTAATATTTTCTATCACCTACTGCTTGAAGTTGAATAGAGGGACTTGCTCACCTGTATTAAAACTACCTGTAAACTAAAAAATTGTTCAGAACAATGCCTAAAAAATATAAAATTATCTTGTTTTTAATATATTTTTGTACAGTAAAATATTATGTTTTTATATTGTATCATTTCTATTAATTTTTCTTAGAGCCCTCATTATAAAAATATTAATTTTGTTGCTTGGATTCTAATGTGTTTTTAATACTAAATGTTTAAATTCTGGAAATCTTCTAAAGAGGAATTCTTTAAAAACAAGTACAGTCTTCGAAGTGTAAAGAAATTTAAAAGTTACTTTGGGAAATTGTGCTGAATAATACAAAAAGAAAGAAAACATCTTTAAATTTACATACTTTAAGTGAATAAGGAAAATTAATTACATAGAAGGGGAAGAAGTTTGAATCAAACTTTAATATATGTTTATAATAAAACCCACGCCTTGCCTTGGTTTGAGTTAAAAAAAAATGACCCTATCTATCATAATGCACAGGTTCCAAGACTTCCCAGTTCAAAATATACTTATTATTATGAATTACTTTAACCTTCCCTTTTTTTAATACTTAAGCCACAAATCACTTTGACTAAATATGTTCTTTCAATTCAGCCTACTGGGATATTACCATCTTTTTTATAGCTGTATTTTCTATTTTAATTCAGATAAATGATCTATACTATTCAGTTATTAAGTCTTTAGATTACTTACTACATATCTGGAGAAAGTCTTAAGCTTTCACTGCTGTGTGGCAAAAATTCTCTTAATGATGCTGATGGTTTTGGAGCTGGCTATGAAATTACACAGATGTGTTAAATCCTGACAGAGGAAAGAGATAGTACTTAGTGATTCTAGGATATCTACTGCACAGATAGACAATGAGTGTTCCTGTCACTCATTCATTCACTCACTCATTATTAGGATTTATTTATTATAGTATGAGGGCCTCCTTTATAGACTTACATAGAAGTTGATGAATGAGAGAAGAAACTGGAAATGGGAAGTTACAAGTTCGAATTGCTACAGATGATTATTAGCTGCATGGGACAAGTTTTGGTAAAGAGAATACAGGCAGACATTCAGGAATATACTTCTTCTTCTTTTAACATTTTTAAATTTAAAAAAAGGTTGGAATACATATTTGGAACATTTGGGTGCATTTTAAGTAATGGCTACTGCTGTGGTTTGGGCAACAGATGTTTGGAATAGGATGAGGTATCTCTATATGCTTAGGAAGATGGTATGTGGTGAGATCGAATTAAAAGGGAAAAAAATGAATAAAACTTCAAAATTAAACTGGGAGAGGGTTAGTATTCTGAATCTAACAGACTAAGGAGATATTCTCAAATAACATTTTTACATAATTCAGAACTGTCTACTTCTTTAGATTTTCCAAAAATACCTACATATACAAATCTGGTTGCTGGGTCATTTTATGTGTTTTTTCCTCTTTATCTCTTCTGTCCTATTCCTTTATTCCTGGTGTTGGTAATTCAGAACCAAATATATTAAGCAAATTTCCTGATATTGTTCAAATTCCAATGTTAACACTAGTTTTTCTAGACTTGATTTGCTTTTTCTATAAAAATAAGAAATAAAAAACAAACAAGACACTGATGTTATGTTTCATATAAGAAACACAATTTAAACCAATATTGGTAGTTTGTGTAGTGGCACTAAGTGCTTTAAATTCTACAACCTGTATCCTGTCTTTGCAAATCTACTTTTATTTTTAAGAAATCATGAGATCTAAGACAGTCCAGTATCCATTTGGCAATAGATGTATACAGAATGAGACAAAATTAGGTTTACAATTATTTGTATGAAAAATAGTATAATAATAAAAGAACGAACTGTTTTTGCACACTTACAGCTATAAACCTATTTTTGCCTTACCTTGTATGTATCCTTGAGGGCTGAACCTAGGACTGTAGAAATCACACCTTCAACGCAAGGTATGATGCCTTCCTTGTATGACAGGTTCTTTGAAGTCTTCCTTCAGTCTTTCTTTAAAGAGAAAAAAGTTTAAACACACATATTTTTTTCCTATTCAGAGTTGAGATCAAAAGTTTACTTGATCATAAGATGGGAGAAAAAGGAAAAAAAAAAACTTTTTCCTAATGACATTGGTTTCTCTTTGAAGTTCAGCTTCCAGACAAGTCACATTAATATCAAAGAATCCATAAGTAGATTCAGAAAAGCTCAGACTGGAAATACCAGGATAAGTCATTGTTCTGTCTCTGTGCTTATAAAACTTTACAAAATCCTGAAGGTGCTTTGTGTTTTAATTAACAACAGATGAACCCTGTGTTTTGATATTAATATCATTAAACACATATTTTATACATGAAAATATTTGACTGAAAGAAACCAGATTATCAATAAATTAAAGCCTTTGATCCTTGGCTTCTCCAATTGCTAGTGCAGTTTGCCAACAGAAGTCAAACTTTGCTACTTATAGGCAACATGCAATCTAGATGTAGAAACCAGCTTTTTAAAACAATTCTAATGAAAGCTTGTTCTATTATCTCTTAGTATTAGTTAAATTACTCGTACTTGGAAATTGTAATACAGAAGTTAAATTTATAATTCCAAGATATATAATTAAAGGTTTGTAACAAACTTTTGGAAGATGTTATTAGCCCTTTTATATATGAGATGGCTTACATGCAGCGATGATAAATAAAATTTCTAAATCTTGAAGTTAACTGGAATTTGAACCAAAAACGATTTGACTCAAATGTTCATGTCATTTCCATAGAACAATTAATTTTTCGTGTACATTTAATTTTGTCTCCATGTTTATTCTTCCAGTTTTCCTACTCTGTCTCATTGGCATCGTTCGCAGGTGACAGAGCAACAAACTTTAAGATTGAATTTAAAAATTAAAATTAAAATATGGCGTGAAACACTTCAAGAACAGTGATATAAAAACACATGGATGTCTGTATTGCCATAAAAGTAATAACAACATTGAAAAAAAACTATCAAAATTAACTTTTTCAAAACTTGATCATACAACTAAAATATCGCAACAATTCTTGAACAGCCTGTTCTAAAAAAGCAGGTAAATCTGAACAATGACATTAAGCTCAGTGACATATTTGTTGGCCCTATTTATATCCTCCATGCTCCCTGGGCTCTGGCAGCCCCTAAAACCAGCAGTCTAGAAAGCAGGGTATTTAATATAGTTACTAGAACCAACAGCCTAGTGCACTGTACCCTAGATGGGTCAGAATGTTTTTGCCTTCCCCCACAACCAAATTCTTTGAAATTTATCCCTATTCAATTTATATGGCAGCTCCTGAGAAAAGCTTCATTCTCTCTTTGACCTGACTCAAAGGTCATTGTGTGAGGAAAACCCCAGTCCCAGGGCATTTGTCAAAGTATAATCAGTGGAAAGTATTTAACATTGCAGTGTCTCAGATAACATTATCAGTTGGAACAAACATAAGCTGGTCAAAATCATAACAAGGATACATTGGGAATGACGTATTCATTCAAGGCTTTGAAAACCTTCAACACAGCCCTGGCTGGTGTGGCTTAGGTGGTTGGGCATCATCCTGCAGACCAAGAGTTCACAAGTTTGATTCCTGGTCAGAACACATGCCTAAGTTGCAGGTTTAGTTCCTGGTATGGGCATGTACAGGATGCAGCTTTCTCTATCTCTGAAATCAATGAAAGGGAAAAAAAGAAAAAGAAAATCTCCAACACAATCCGAAGAAATACCAGATGAAGCAAAAGTAGGTTCATATTTCTTCATATAGTAAATAATACAATAATTAAAAAAATAAAAGAATAAAGTGTATATTTTGTGTACTTATAACTGTGAAACTACTCTTTCCCAATCCTGTATAAGGCCAAACACATGTGTGGGGCTATGGACATTCTCAGCAGAGAACTGAAAATGCTCACTTCTGACTGATCTTAAGGTTGTCTATGAGCAGAAAGTTATAGCTGAAGCAGAGTTGTAAGTTGTTTCCCTGAATATGGAAGACATGACCCAACACGCACAAAGAACCCCTCAGCCAACACTGGGAGACTTACTGGCACCGGGAATTTAATAGAATCACTGTCCAATTATTAGTGGACAAATATGCTAATTGAACAGGAACTTCAGTGTCTGTCCACAAATGCATTTTACAGAATTAGTCAAGGAAAGACAACAAACAAATAATAAAACAAATAGAAAAAAACAGCTGAGGGATAAGTTTAAATATGATTTCTAGAATTGTTCATTTACATTGTTTAAAATGTCCAGTTTTCAACAAAAAAATGTTATGAAAACCTCAAAGAAATAGAAAAGCATGGCTGAAATACAGGAAAAGGAATATATTTAACAAAAATTAAAACTGAAAAAAAGAACCTGAAATGTTGAATTTACTAGATAGAAATTTTAAATCCACTACTATAAATGTATTCAAAATTAAAATTAGGCCTTGTATAAACAATTAAGTAGAAACAATGTGATACCACATAAAGAATACTTACACAGATAAAAAATATAAGAAAATAGGTATTCTGAAGTTGAAAAACAGATTTGAACTGACAAAATAAATGAATTCTTAGTTTCTCTTTCTAATATTTTATTGCAGGTTGACAAAAATGCTATTGATTTCTGAAAGTTGACTTTGTATCTCGCTACCATGCCAAATTTACTTATTAGGTCAAGTAGTTTTTTGGTGGAGACTATACGGTTTTCTATAGACACTATCATGTGAGTAATGACAGTTTTACGTCCTCTTTTCCAATTTGGATGCATGTTATTTCTTTTTCTTGTCTGATCACTGTAGTTAGAACTTCCAGTACTATGTTGAATAAGAGTGGTGAGAGCAGACATCCTTGTCTTGTTTCTGATCTTAAGGGGGAAGCTTTTAGTCTTTGCCCATTAAGTATAATGTTGGCTATAGGTTTCTCATACAGGACCCAGTGATTTTGCTACTGAAAATTTACTGAAGAATCCTGAATCACCAATTAAAAAAATTTATGCACCCCTTTGTTCACAGCGGTGCTAATTACAGTAGCTAAGTGCTAAATACATCCTAAGTGCCCATTAGTAAATGAGTGGGCCAAGAAAACTGTGGTACATTTACACAATGAAGTATTATGCAGCAGAAAGAAAGAACTACTACCTTTTGCAACAGCATGGATGGCACTGGAGAATATTATGCTAAGTGAAAAAAAACAGCTGGTGAAAAGCAAATACCATGGGATCTCACTTATAAGAGGAATCTAATGAACAAAATAATCTAATGAACAAAATAAACTAAAGAACAAAATAGAACCACAGAAATATGGAACAGACTGAAAGTGACCAGAGAGGTGGAGGGAGAGTGATGATGGTGGAAAGAAGGGGAAGGCAGCAGGCCAAGAACATGTGTGAATGGCCCACAGACATGGACAACAGTGTGGGAACTGACTGTGGGAGACAGGGATGGGATGGGCAGAGGAGGACAGAGGGGGGGATTGGGAAAACTGTAATAGAATTACAATAAAAAGTGATTTAAAAATAAAAATACATAAAATAAAAAATTATAACTATGTCTTCCATCTGATTTAAAAGAGATGTACATAAAGGAATGATTATAAAATTGTTTTGGTGGGTTTATCATGAATGAAGACATTTGTATGTCAGTCACAGAACAAAAGCACACAGGGAAATGAAGCTACATTGGAAAAGAGATTTTTGTATCCTTTTAAAATTAACACACCAAGGCACACCATAATTACATTACTCAAGATTAAAGAGAATGAGAGAATCTTAAAAGCAGCAAGAGAAAAGGAGACAGTTCCCTACAAAGCAGTTCCCATAAGACTATCAGCTGATTTCTCAAAAGAAACCTTGCAGGCAAGAAGGGGCTGGAAAGCAGTATTCAAAGTTGTCAAAGACAAGGACATACATGCAAGATTATTCTATCCAGCAAAGTTATTATTTAGAATGGAAGTGCAGATAAAGTGCTTTCCAGATAAGGTCAAGTTAAAGGAATTCATCATCATGAAGGCCTTAGTATATGAAATGTTAAAGGGACTTAGCTAGGAAAAAAGATGATCAAAAATATGAACAATAAAATGGCAACAAACTTACAACTGTCAACAACTGAACCTAGAAAAAACAAAAACAAGAACAAATTAAGCAAACAACTAGAACAGTAACAGAATCACATAAATGGAGATTGCATGGAGGATTACCAAGGGGTACAATGGGGGAAAAGTAACAGGGAATAAGAAGCATTAACAGTAGGAACAAAATAGATAGGGGAGGTTAAGAATAGTATGGAAAATGGAGAAGCCAAAGAAGTTATATATGTGACCATTGACATGAACTAAGGGGGAGAATGCTGGTGGGGGGGGGTGCGCAGAGTGGAGTGGAATAAAGGGGGGATAGGACAGCTGTAATAGTATAATCAATAAAATATACTTAGGAAAATGCAAGGATGAATGAATTAATTAAATATTAAATTAACTTAAAACAAAATAAAATAAAGTTAATAGTATTAATCAAACTAGATTATTTTAAGGCATGATGTTTTTAATATTGAGGACAATTATTAAAAAAGTAACTCAAAAGAATATATTAAAAGAAACAACAAAGATCTTAAAATAGAACCCTGGAAACGTTCTATTTAACACAAACAGGGCAGTGATAGAGAAATAGGTGAATAAAAACTCAAAACACAAAAGATATATAAAAGACAAATAGCAAGATGGCAGAATTCAACCATATTTTATTAATACATATATTAAAAATAAAAGAATTAAAAATTCCAGTAGAAAACCAGACATTGGTAGAATAATTAGAAAATGAATCCCCCAAGCATATGATATCTATGAGACATATATTTCATTCAAAGACATCAATAATTTGAAAGTGAAAGGATGGAGAAAAGATCAGGCAGGCAAACAGTAATAAAAAGATAGCATGGGCCAATACAGACAAAACAAAATTTAATACAAAACATTGGTACTAGAGATAAAAAAGTACATTTTATGATAATGAGATGTAATAACGTCAAATATGTATTTACCCTCCAACATAAGCTCTAAATTTATAAATCAAAACCTGACATAATTGAAAAGATAAATAGAAAATTAAACAATAATAGCTGGAGAAAATCCAATGCAACTCTTCTGATAAAAGGTAGGGTAATTAGAGAAAGATCAACAATGAAATAGAAGACTTCAATAACACTACCAGCTAACCTGACATAACAAATATCTGTATCCAACAATAAAATACACATTCATCTCAAAAGTACATAAAACATTCTCCATGATAGGCCATCTATTAAGCTACATCACACACATAAATAATTTTGCAAACTGTGTTCTCTGACAAATACATAACTAAGTGAGAAATATATAACAAAAATAATTTTAGGAAACTCATAAATATGTAGAAATTAAACAACGTGCTCCTTAACAAATTAATCTTTTCCAGGGGCTAATGGTATTGGGAATATGAAGTCACTGCTAACGGGTATAAGATTTCTTTTGGTTGATAAAAGTATTATAAAATTATAGTAATAGTAATAATTATTAATAATAATATATTATTATTATAAATATATATTTTTACATTTATATATAAATGTAAAATTACAAATGTATTTTAAACATATTTTATAATATGTAACGTATATTTTATCTATATTTACATATAAAATACAAAATATGTGTTTTTATATTTATATACAACATTTACATTATATTTATATATAATTTATATGAACATATATTTATATATAAACATGTTATATTTACAGATGATATTTATATTATATTATATATTATAGTGACCACATATCAATTTTTATATATTTTAAATATTTTTAAAATTAAAATATGTGAAAATATAAATATGTAATAATATATGATAATTATATATAATTATAGAATAACAATAATAATCATAGTAATAATGATTGCACAACTCTGAAAATTCTAGAAAAATCCTAACTCGTAGAAATCTATAGGCTAAGTTTTATGACATATACACTATACCTCAATAAGATAGACAGTAAGATAGATAATAGATAGTCAGATGACATTTATTAATAGGCTGATACTTAGAGACTATGTAATTCTGAAATTCAACCTGCCTGAAATTGTTTCCTTCACTGTAAAATACAAACATTAATGCCTCCTATTAACTTAGGTGTTTAAGTGTCTTACTAGTTAAAAATCTCTACAAATACACACTTTAAATTGTGATACCTACTTACAAAATGTTTAATCTATTATTTTGTTTGACAACTCTACTAAACAGAGACAGTCCTGTTCTCGCTTGCATGCTTAAATTTCTTGTGGGAAGAGTTATATTAAAGTATCTTTATCTTGGGAAAATTAAGCATGTTTTCTTTGGATTTTTCTTAAAATTAAAGTAATATTTATGACAGGCCTTTTCAAGTTGATATTTTAATGAATAGATATTTATTTGTTGAATTTCTATTTGCTAGGTTACATAAGAATTGGACTCCCTGAGGACTATAAGTAAGCAAAAAAATATTCTTTCTGAGTTCAAATATACTGTGTTTCATGAATACATATACCTGTGTACGTGCGTGTGTGTGTGTGTGTGTGTGTAGAGAGAAAGAGAGCACAAAATTAGTACCATGACATCCAAAAGCTTTCTATAGTGAGCAAAGCTATGTGAAAATTCTTAGAAATATTTACAAGATCATCCTTTGGGGAAACAAAATGCAGAGCCACTAATGACTTAAAACCCCTAATTTTCTATCCATTGGATTGGCAAAGCAATAAAAAGTGTAACAAGGCTAAGTACTGATAATTATATGGATCACTGAGGAATCAAAAACTCTATAGGTGAGCATATGGATTTGCATGGCTGATTTGAAAAAAAAATTTTTTTAATCTATTAAACTTGCTGATACATGACCTATTGGCACTTACCCTAAAGAAACATTTTGTATTGTCATAAAATTACATGTACAAGATTTTTATAGTAGTATTATTTATGTAAAAATATAAATAAACTATATGAATGACTATAAAGTACCAGGGTCATATCAGTGGTGTGGGAAATGGACAAAATTAAACACTCATAATGTAAAAGAATAAGCATTTTTTAGGTGGTGCAAGTGCAGTTTTAAAGTATAAGAGACAGCTCCTTGGTGTTAATATTTTACGTTATAGGAGCCTCTCAAGAAGTAAGTGGCTGGATGTATGAAGCTGATAAAAATTGTACCTTCTATATTCAAGCTCTGCTGTGTTAACTACCATCAAGTCTCTTCATCTCTTGTCAGCATACACTGCAGGGCTTGGATGGTGTTGGGCAGGTAGAATGCTGCACGTGCGCAAGTGGGTCTCAGGAGGTCATCTCGATGGAAGCTTGTGGATTAGCAGTTGCTGTCATCCTGACTATGTCTACACTTCTGCATTTTTCTTTACCAATCTTCAGAGGATTCCAATTGCTTCTTCATCTCAAAATTAATTGGATACGGTGAATTTAGTCTTACTTCAGTAAGGTTTATTTATTCCTAAATCCCACTTATCAGAAGAATGAGTTCTTTATTTATTTATTCAACTAATTGACTGTGATAAAAAAAGCACACATCATTCTTGAAAATATGGGAGTGAATAGTGAAAATTTCTGTAATATATTTTTAAACTATAGTTTTTTAATGTATTTTGCTTAATCTTGACAATAATATTTTAAAAGAATCTCTCCCATACTCTGTTGCAGACTAATTCTCCATATATTACTTATAATAATTATTCTGTAAGTCTTGGTTCATTGCTTGTTTGAATTATATTTAATGCAGAGGTTCTGGACAGTGCTCCTGCTTTTGAGGTATATATAAGTTACACTATCTGGATACATACTCTGCCACTGGGAACTTTTTATTCTATGTTGTAGAGTTTTCTTTACATGTGAGAATAAAAAGATAAATTATTCTTATCAATTGTGAATATGAATATATATGTGTGTATATATAAATACACACATATACATATATATGTATACATATATATATATATATATAGAGAGAGAGAGAGAGAGAGAGACTGTCCAGAAGGTGTCCAGCCATGTAATATGAAAAATGGAGATTTTTCTTAAACAAGATACGAGAAACATTGTACCCAGGACAATGATGCCTCAGTCCCCTTCAAAGTAGGCACCTTGAGACCTCACACACTTCTCCCAGTCTCCATCAGCTACCCCATCGTATTTTCCTGAATTTCTTTGATGGTCTGAAATCTCTTCCTTTTTTAAGGTGATTTTAATTTTTGGAAAAGCCAGAAGCCCCAGAGCACCAAATCTGGGGTATAGGGTGGCTGAGTACCTGGGTGATTTGATCTTTCACCAAAAATTTCTGCACGAGATATGATGCCTGAGTGGTTGTGTTGTCAGGATGAAGCTGCCAATCACTAGCTACCAATAGCTGTGGCTTTCTGAATCATCCAAATAGTTTCTGTGGAGGAATATTCAAGCTTAACATAAAATTCGATGCAGGTTCATTGCTCTACTCACTCAATCATTTTGAATGCAACAGCCACACAGTATGCTGTTCACTCAGCAGCATCTACCACCCCCACTCACTAGTACAGTGAAGCTTCATTGTTCACACATGTGCATTCCAATCCACTCTCCATGGCTGCCAGGTTATATCGATGTCATGCAAACCTTTCTTGTTAATATTAACAACAGCCGGACTTTTTCTTGACAAACCTCATTATATATATATACACACACACACATACATACACATAATGAGGTTTATATATAATGTATGTATATACGTATAGCATGTACAAATATACAAATGTATATACATATATATACGTTTTTTTTTAATTCACATAAAGAAACTGATTTTGAAGAATAGATTTTTGTCCTTTGTGTTGTCTGACTTAAAATCTTTTATGAGAGTTTATTTTTAAAAGATCAAAACTTTAACTTCATTTTCTGTTTTTACCTTTTCTCATTAATATGCCTAACTATATGACTCGACTTGTTCTATAACATGTCTGAATAGATGTGACATTTCTTAATCTCTTTGTCCCACAGTGAATTTAGGAGATTAAAGAAATAAATGGGATGCAGTTTAGAGGTTACTCTATTGTGATCGTATGCACACCCTAGCACACTCTATGAAAGCAGAAGAGTGTATTTTTAAACATTCTTTGAACTACCTGTCAGACTTAATTTGTGTCAATTATACTGTTGTGGATATATACTTCCAAGGTTGAGAATCATACAGCACATTTTAGATTTTCAGTACTTCACTTTCAGGAAAACTATTTTTCTTGCTTATTTGCTTTCTAACTGCTAGAAGTTGCCTTGTGTTGATCCATACGCAATATGAATACAAATGTAGCTTTTTAACATATAATTGTCTCCCAGAACCTCATCCTTCTATCCTCTTTCTGTCCTGAAATACAATTCTCGAAAGGGTTTTTTTCTCAACACAACATCACTAGTTCTAAAAAGAACGTTGAGATACCACTCTTTACAAAGAACACTTGATTAAGAAGTCTTCACATTTCAGACTGGGAAAAGAAAAGTGTTATTTTTGGTCTGAAGTAGCACCCGTTCACAATGTGTCAAAAGAGACCACTGCTGTCCTCATTAGTCAAATTTTTGGAGCCATCTGCCCACACTGCGGGATATATTACAGCCAGAATGGGAACTGCAGGTACTTGAGAAAATGCCAGAAGTGGTCCTAGTCAAGATAATTCATTGGCTGGTCGGTAGAAAGAGAATTCTCTGACTTAAACCTGATAGATATTGAAAACTAAGAAAACTTACCTTTTAAAAGTGTATCCCAGAGTTCTTGTACTCATCTTTGGCCCTATAGTGTTTCCACCTCTCTCTCTTCAAAGTGTTAGTAACACTGTATTCTGTTTTGCTAAAAATTATTACAATTTTGGAAATAACTAAATATCCGGCTGCAAATGAAATCCTATGTATCTCTGACTAAAGTGACTATCAAACAAGAGCAAAGCAAGTGTTGGGGAAAAGCACATTATATCTTTTAGGCTTATCACCTGATTTTACTAAGTGCAATACAGTGTCTCTGCCTGGGGCAGGGAGTCACTTGTTATATGTGTATTCTGACCTTTTCAGCCTTCACAGGCTCTGTATGAGCTGCATCCTGAGCCGTGTTACCTTCCCAGGGGCATGGAAGCCTGCTATGCAGTTTGGACTGCCATTTCCACCCAGTGTCTTTGAACTGAAGAGGTACTTCCTTACCCCTCTCAACAGTCTCTCCCCTCTACCTTTCTGACCTTTCTGCTACAGTTGCTGTTTCTGTTGCTGGCAATTGCTGCTTCTAAACTCACAGAAGCTAAAGAGATGACCTCTTTTACACAATTGTTGTATTAATAAAACTAGCAATATATTGGATTCAAGAAAATAACTTTATTTCCTTATATGCATCCTATCTGCTGGGCCCCAGCAGTAGGTATGATACCACAATTTAGATAATGTGAAAGGAATGCTGTCAATATTTTTGTCAATGTGGTATGGGGAAAACATTTTTTATCAAAACAATGGGAGACATGATAGTTGGATATAAGTGCCTATAGTAGATTGGACATTTCTGTAAAATCCATGTCTACCCAGAACCTCAGAATGTGTGAACTTATTTGGAAATAGGGTCTTTGCCAATATAATTAGGGGAAGAATTTATGTGGCCACTAAATCTAATGTAAGTGCTCTTATAACAGAGAGAAAAGGACACAGACATACAGAGAGGAAAACTATGAAGATGGAAGCAGAGATTAAAGTGACGCAGCTATAAACCTAAGTACACAAAGGATTATTGAGAACCACCAGAAGCAAGGAAGAGGCAAGGATATATTCTTCTAGGAAGGATTCTTCCCCAGAGACTTCATAGGAAGACTTCATAGGAGACTTCATAGGAAGCATAGTCCTGCCAAAACCTTGATTTCAGATTCCTAGCCTTGAGTGCTTTAAGATAATAAAGTTCTCTTGTAAGCCATAAAATAGTGATAATTTGATACAGCAGCCCTAGGAAACTAAGACAATGACAGCACAATTTTAGGCCTATTTGATACTGTACAGGTTTTAATGTCCTGGTGTCTGAATCTAATCATCTTTTACTGATGAACTACCTATTTCTATATTGCCTCCTTGCTTTCCCTGAGTTTTCCTGTTTATTCAACCTATCCCCTTAACTATGATATAAGCTAAGAAGAAGAAAACCTTAAATCTATCTCTTAATAAACATTGCCTTCCAGCTAATATTCCTTCTCCCTGTTCTGTTTATATGAAATTGTGTCTCTATTCACCGTCTACAGTTTGCTCATTCCCATTCTCTTGATTCGTGCCAGTGTTTTGTTCACACTAAGCAACCAAAACATGTTTTTTTGGTCAGGATAACTACCACATTGTCAAATTAATGGATAGATCCTGTTAATTACCTTTTGCATTCTCAACACCATTTAACAAATTTCAGTGTCACTTTAAATACATTTCTCCCTTTTTTAATGGAAGTACACTCTCCATTTTCCTTTTACTTAACTACCCTCTTCTTGTTGGCTTTAACTCTCATTTTCCTGATCTCCGTAGGCTGGTGCCTCAAGCTTCAGTACTCACGCCTCTTGTTTTTTTAATTATCTACCGTCTTTGTTCATGGTAATTCCATTTAGCTCAAGACTTTCAACTATTTTCCATGTGCTAACATTTCTAAAATTAAAATACCTAGCTTAATCTAGGAAGGACTATAAATTTATAACTAAATAAGTGAGTAACAAATGAGTTCTTGTGGGCATAACCCATTTGAAACATTATAATTAACACAGAGACTACAAATTTAATTTCCTAACTAGTAAGTACATAAACAAATGTCTGGTCATAACTTGTTAAATTATGACATCTATTCATAGATATTGTTATAAAGTAAAGAAATCAAAGTTAATTCTAGAATTTCATATGTCTTACAGAATTTAATTGTGGCAAACTGATGAATTCTTTTGTTTCTACTCAGAGAGCAAACATTAACTTTTTTCAGGTTTACAGTTCAAACTGTTATAGCAACACATTGCCTAGTCAGTAAGCATGACAGGTGACTAAAAGGGCCAAGGAACTATAGCTAAATTCTGTGTATAAAGGAAAAAATAAATCCTTTCTCTTTTCTTCTTCATTCATGCTGTCTGGAATATGGATATAATGCTTCAAGGATCAGCATCCATCTTAGCCCAGGGGGTGACTCTCTGAAAAGAAAGACAGAAATCGTGTCTCTCATAACCTCATAAAGTCACCATATTAGACTTAAACTAATTTCTTGCCTGGTATGTTTATGGTACCCTCTTTCAGCTTCCATTGCTGTAATCCAAACTTAATCTTAACTGATACTTTCCTTTGTATATTTGAAAGTAATGTGCTTAAAGTAAAAGAGCCTAAAAGGTGAATTTGAGCAAAATAATAATTTGAAACATTGGGGATGGTGCCGACATATTTTGCAGGTTAAAAAGCTGAGCAACTTTACCAATCTTCAATAAAACACTTTATAGGTCACTAGCTGAGTCTTGGAAGTCTTCCTATATACTTATCACCAAGAGCGATAATTGAAGAAATAATGAAATTTGGTGTATGTTTGCACTTCTGTTTCAGTAAAGATTTATGAGACAGATGAAATCATTTTGGAACCAGAAGCTCTTCAAACAGAGATAGATATGTTAAGAAAATCTTACTCATAGCATGCAAACTAAGTTGACTGAACATATTGTAATTTGGAATTCTGAAGGCTGAAAAAGTTGTCAATTTCTTTTGTTCCTTAAATTAAAAAGGTTATAACTAGTGGAAGTTAAATTATAGTCTTAGCAAGATGAGAGTAACACCCAATAATATGAGGGTCATAAGTCTTTTGGGAAAGAAAGTGGGAAGTGTGCAGGCTCCTCATTCAAACCAATTGTTTTAAAGGTTTTAATGTAGCTATACCTTGTTTTGAAGACTAGATTGGTAAATAGAATATACAGTCAAGTAATACAGAATGATGATGTTCAAACTTAAAACCCATGAGACTGTATAGAGAATGTATTTTTATGATTCTCCAGACTGAGGGCTTGCAGAGCAAAGTTCTGCAAACTTTGGGTCTAGGTTCCCTGAAATTTAATTTAGGACTGATTAACAAATGTGGACTTCAGAGAGATTCATTTTCTTAGAGGAGTATTTCAAGAGAAGATAAGATTTGGGATTATGCAATGCTATGGATTACAAAATTAAAGACACTGGTACTATAGGGGAAATGTGCTTACAAAAAAAAAGATGCAGTAACAACTCAGTATTGTTCCCATATGTTTTCAAGCAGACTCTTTCAGGGAGGCAGGACAACTACTCTTTCTTCTATATAAACATGTAGATTCATTTTATTGGGGTTCCTTGCCTACAATAAAGAACTATACATGGGTTTAACTGCTGTCTTTCATTGTCTCAGGCTTAGAATTTGGGTACATAAAAATCACATAGTTTTCATTTGTATTAAGTAAATAATAATTTACTCTCTACCAGAAACCTTGTGTGCATATTCAAGATGTTACTAATAAGTAAAAATACTACAAACTGAAAACCTCTACCTTACTAAAGTTTTGACTGTCAAAACTGCTTATGGAACTTAAAAATAGCAAACATACTAGAAACTGGTTGGATTTTTGAGGGGATTATAATGTCAAAGAAACTCCATCCTAGCCTAAAGCAGATCCAAACTATTAAATATTTAATAGAACACAAGATCTCCTACTTTCAGTTTGAAAGGGAACAATAAGAAGTTTTCTAGTAAAACCGCTATGTGGCATGTACTCTCCCATGCTTGACCCATATGTGGACACAGAGAATAAAGGACAATTTCTTCCAGTATCTAGAATGAGATACTGCAAAATGGACTGTCAAATTATCTAACTCTGCTTCTGTTCTGTGGAGTCTCTACTTCTCCTGCCCAGTAACATAATTTGTCATAATTGAAGTGTTTTCAATTTTTCCCTACACGTTTTTTTTTTTTTTTTTACTGTGGCTATGATCCTTCTTCTCCATTGCGTGAGGTACAAAATTTACAGTGTTTTTTTTTTTTTACCACAGATAGCAATGTAGGAGCCTCATGAATACATCCTTATTTCACTTAGAGATTCTAGAATTTTATCTAGATACAATAATTGCTTACTTTTTTTCCTCTCAGGGAAGAGGATTATCTTCTGTTATATGGATCAGAGCACACTTATCAGCTTTTATGTAGCCAAAGGAGTGAATTATGAAAAGAGTGCTAGTTACTTTTACTTTCTCCATTATTTAGGTTTCTTTTCATGAAAAGAAAATGGATTTTGTTAGAACAGGACTAGGGATTATGCTTATGTTTTCCAGCCTTTTAAAAAGATATCTATGTAATTAAGTATCAATCAATAAGATAGAGACAGAAATGTTCTGTGAAGACTACTTAATAAGAAGTGGGAAGAAAAACATTCTTCCTGTCTTATGTGTTAATGAGATAAAGAAAAAGTGACCAGCATTACTAAGAATTTTTAAAAATAAAATATTTTAGTTACTTTAAGGTAGCTAGAACATTTGGGAAAAGACAGAGTCGTACTTACAATAATAATAAGTGGTCAGAAATGAAAATATGCTAAACAAACTGCATACATACTTTATCCTAAACTAAATAAACACACATTTAGAAATTTAAATCAGTGAGAAGGAACATGATCAAAATTCTACTTTGAAAAGGTCAGCCCACTGCCAATGTAATGTTGACAGTCAAGCCTGCTGAAAGCCTTTGAGAAAACAAATAAAAATTAATTGTAGAAGAAATAGGAGCTTGCAAAAATGGAAAACACTTAATGCAGGAAATAATGGGTGCATAATGTAAGACAATAAAAAAGAAAAAGTTTTGAATTTATGAGACATTTTAAAGAAAATCAACAGAATTCGCTTGTAAATTTGATTTTTATGGTGAAGTATTTGGAAAATTTTTTATAATAAATTTTATTTAGTTACTTTTCAAGTACATTTTTTATCTATTTCTCCCATCCCACCCCCCACCCTGTCTCCCCCCTCCCTCCAATTTCCCCTCCCCCAGTTCTCATCCCTGTGTCTTTCATACTTGTTCCTCAAAATCCCTCCCCCTTTTTCCCCTTAAATTCCCTTCCCTCTCCCCTCTAGTCGCTGCCCATATACGTTTGTAGCTTATATCCTTCTCTGATAAAATGAATCAACGGTGGACATAAAATTTAACAATAAAAATAATGTTTGGATGAAAAAGCTTGGCATTCACAATTACCCTGCGACTACAGTGAACAAAGATAGTTTTCATATTGGCACATAAGCACCATCAGCAGCTATTCTCCTTGGTTCAAGGCATAGTGAATAAGTAATAACATACAATTTCACCCTGGGTGGGTAAATCCAGTGATTAGAGCACTGTTCCTAAATGCCAGGGTTGCAGGTTCATTACCCAGTCAGGATACATAGAGTTATCAACACTGAATGCATGGGTGGATAGAGCAGTAGATCAATGGATCAATGTCTCTTTCTCTCTTTTAAATCTATAATTAATAACAAAGGTTTTTTTCCTGATAGAGGGTACAATGCCTATCTATAAATCATACCTAAATTCTGACTTTCTCAGCTGCTACTTGAAGGTTGGTCTTCCAATTCGCTTGCTTCTGGGCTGACAGGAGAGGTGACTAGTAATCCTGTAGGAGCCTGAGCCATACATATATGGGCAGTACTCTTACATTTGATATTGATTGGACTTGGAATACCCTGTTCTCCTGGGGACACTTAGAACAATGATGGCAGGTTAGACAAGCACAAATGTCTGAGGGACCCAGAAATGTGGGCAGGAGCTAACTATCAAGAATTATTTCTTACACGAGGATAGTCAAGAATGAAGAGGTGACTGTTCATGCACTGAGAGAGTCAAGAAAAAGAACCAAGAAAATAGATTCCAAACAAAATAACAAGATAAATTTCAAGAAACTCACCAAAATAAGGTGGAGATAAGAAATTATTATTAAAAATTCAATGTATTGGTTATAAATTTGCTTACTGAGCTCAGGATAGTAAAGCATATATGAAGTGAGAATTTCAACAGAGATAAAAAAAGTGGAAATTACCAAACAAATCACAGAGCTGAAGAATACAGTTATGGAACTAAAAAGATCAATAGAGGGATTCAAAAGTAGACCAGATCAAGTGAAAGAAAAAGGATCAGTGTATTTGAAAACAGGTCAGTAGAAATCAGCCTATCAAAGAAAAAACAACTAAAGAATTAAAAAAATGAGTATAAATAGCTTAAGGGAGTTAGGAAACACCACCAAGCACATTCAGGGTATTGCAGAAAAAGAAGAGGAAAAGAGACAAAAATATTATTCAAAGAAATTGAGGCTGAAAACTTCCGAAACCTGTGGAAGAAGTATACTTTCAGATCCAGGAAGCCAAAAAAGTATGAAATAAAATGCAGATCAACTTTTAGAACATGCTTTTCAAAATTTTATGCTTTATAAAATTCAAGTCAGCATATAGTTTGACCTTGTCTATTTATCCAATTAGATAATACTTTATTTTAATTGGAGTGTTAAAATCACTAACATTTCATGTAATTATTGATAGTTTAGTTCTTTACTTGATATATTAGTTTTTTTGTTCCTCATTTTCAATCTTGTATTAATTAGTATTTTTACTCTTCTGTTCACTCTTCTATATTAGGTTTTAACAATACACCTTTATATTTTTCCTTGTAGGTTTATCTCTACATCTTGGATTATTTTTATATAATGACAGATGGTTACACTTCTAGGTACTTTTCTTAGAAAAATAAAACCCATTCTTTACAAAAATGATTTGTAAATAAATGGTCAGATCATCCACAGCTTCCAATTGAAACAAAACAGATCACTCTGCAAGGTGAATAGATAAGTAAATTGTGGTAAAGTCAAAAACTTAGAAGATTCCTCAACAAGACAAAAGTAGTATCATTAATGATTATAAAAATATGTTGAGCAAAAGAAACCAGGGACAAAAAAGAATAGAATATGACTCTAGTTATCAGAAATTTTAGAACAGGCCGATATTTTAGAAAATAATTACAATGGTTTCATCTAGAAGTGATTGTTATTGACTTGAAAAAGAACAATTAAACTTACAGGTTTGATAGAAGTGTTCTATATCTTAATTGACATATAAGTGTCAATTATATACATAAATGTATTTGCTTTATTTCATCTAATTATACACTTAAAAAACATTGCATTTTATTGTAGATAATTAATTCTCAACTTAAAAAAATTATAAACACCAAAGATTTATTTTAAAATTTTTGTTCACTATATTAAAATATATTGTAATATTTAACTATTATACTTTAAATTTAAATCAACTTGTATTTTATTTTTAACATATTCATTATAAACTCAATTTTAACATTGGTATAGTATTCAATTTAGTACAGATTTCCACATCTACTTAGTTTATTACCTTATGAAGGGACATCATGCTGCCTCTCCGACAGTATATTCTAGTTGATTCTTAGTAGAAGTTAACTCTTTAAGCTAAAGGGTACTTGTCCAATCTTTATAACTCATCTACAGGGTTTGGCACAAATCATGCCCCTTATTTATTACAAAATCTCTCATTACAAAACCATAAGCATGTAATTCTGTAACAACAATGTCACACTCAAGCATACATACTTGTCACCTCTTGTAGCTTATAGTAAGTGACAAGAAGACTCACTGATTAACTTCTAGTTTTTGTTACTTAGGGGCCAACTGTAAACCCAAAGAGTGCTTTTTAGGTTTTTAAACAAAGGCTTTCTATAGTTTATAAGTATCTGTGTCACATTTTTATTTTCTGCTATATTTTAGAGCAGGAAAATATGTTTTTTTTATTTTGACAAAAACTGAAATTAATGTAAATAAAATTTAATTGTACTTCCAGCCAAGATGGAAGTGTAGGTAGATATACTTTGTCTCCTAACATAATCAAAAGAAGGACAACAACAAATTTAAAGACAAAAAACAATCAGAACTGACTGAAAATCAAACTGTATGGAAGTCTAACAACCAAGGAGTTAAAGAGGAAACATTTATCCAGACAGGTAGGAGCAGCAGAGAGATTTCATGGCAAGGCAGCAACTGGCAGAATGGGCAGTCCCACATTTCTGTGCTGATAAACCAGGAGGAACAATTGGAGAGGGAGATAGACCAACCCACCCAGGGTTCTAGTGCGGGGAAATAAAGCCTCAAAATCTCTGACTGAAAAAACCCGTGGGGGTTAAGGCATCTGGAGAAACTCCCAGCCTCATAAGAGAATTCATTGGAGAAACCCAAAGAGTGCTAAGGAAAAAAAAACACCCACCTAAAAACACCCACCTGGGAATGAGTACCAGAAGGGCCCAATTTTATTTGTGGGTAGCAATGGAAGTGACTGAAAGCCTGCAGAGAGCTGAGCAAGTGTCATTGTATCCTCTCAGACCACTCCCCCATATCCAGCACCACAATGCAGAGATGTGGATTGCCCTGCCCTGGTGACTATCTGAGGCTCCACCCCTTACTATATAACAGTCATGAAGAGACAAAAAAAAAAATGGCCAGAATTAAAGAACAGATCAAAGCTCCAGAAAAAAAATACAACTAAGCAATAAAAAGATAGCCAACCTATCAGATGCACAGTTCAAAACATTGATAATCAGGATGCTCACAAAATTGGTTAAGTATGGTTACAAAATAAAGGAAAAAGTAAAGGCTATGAAAAGTGAAATGAAGGAAAATGTACAGGGAACCAACAGTGACAGACAGAAAAGTGGGACTGAGATCAACAGTTTGGAGAAGAAGAAAGAAAGAAATATTCAACCAGAGCAGAATGAAGAAATGAGAATTCAAAAAAACGAGGAGAGGCTTAGGAACCTCCAGGAAAACATTATATGTTCCAACATCCGAATCATAGGTATACCAGAAGGAGAAGAGCAAGAGGAAGAAATGGAAAACTTATTTGAAAACATAATAAAGAACTTCCTGAATCTGGCAAGGGAAATAGACTTCCAGAAAGTCCAGGAAGCTCAGAGAGTCCCAAAGAAGTTGGACCCAAGAAAACACACACCAAAGCACACCATAATTACTTTACCCAAGATTAAGGGTAAGGAGAGAATCTTAAAAGCAGCAACAGAAAAGGAGACAGTTACCTACTAAGGAGTTCCCACAATATTATCAAGTGATTTCTCAAGAGATCTTACAGGTAAGAAGGGGCTGGAAAGAAGTATTCAAAGTCATGAAAGGCAAGGACCTATGTCTAAGATTACTCTACCCAGTAAAGCTATCATTTAGAATGGAAGGGCAGATAAAGTGTTTGCCAGATAAGATAAAGTTAAAGGAGTTCATCATCATGAAGCCCTTAGTATATGAAATGTTAAATGGTCACATCTAAGGAAAAAAAAGATTAAAAATATGAGCAGTAAAATGACAATAAACTTACAACTATCAGCAATTGAACCTAAACAACAACAACAAAAACCTAAGCAATCAACTAGAACAAGAACAGAATCACGGAAATGGATTTCACATGGAGGGTTATCAGTGGGGGAGGGGCAGAGAGTAACTGGGGGAAAGGCACAGAGAATAAGTAGCATAAATGGTAGATAGAAAATAGACAGGGGGAGGAAGAATAGTATTGGAAATGTAGAAGCCAAAGAACTTATATGTATGACCCATGGACATGAAGTAAGGGGAAGGGAATGCAGGCAGATGGGGTTGTGCAGGGCAGAGGGAAATAAAGGGGGGGGATGGTACAATTGTAATAGCATAATCAAGAAAATATATTTTAAAAAATGCATTAAACTTTCACAATGGAGACCCAGTGTTAGTAAGCCAGAAAATAATAGATCTTCGCACTTGAAATTGTCAATAAAATTTGTTGTTATCATTAATAACAGTTTATCTAAAATATTATTTTAGGGCCCAACATGCCAAAGGAGTATAACTTATTTATTAATATCTAAGTCAAATGACAGTAGCAAATCTTTTTTATCACCTGAAATAAATGTCTTCTAAAAAACCCGAGTCAGAGATTCAAAACAGGGATTTAGTCAACTCTCAAAAAAGATTGAGCTACCCTGTTATGCTAGCATAATGGAACGATATCACTCAGTTGTTGAGCTCTATTTTAAATGGGACATTTATTATTATACTAATGATTACAAACCATATGGTGTAACCAATAAGGCTGTGTTTAAGTACACTAATTACATCCAGTGCAGGCAACAAAACAGGTGCTAAAACAATGTACTCACACACTGTTTTTCATTTACAGCTCCACAGAAGACCTTTAGTACAGAGATTAGAATTCCAATCTATTTCCATAGACTCAAATTTGACATTTAAAGAGACTGCATAACTATCCAGTCAACACCAATTTAAACAACAAATATGCTATTTGTTAGTAAACATAAAAACACATTTTTAAAATTGATGAATGAGAAATAGCAACCTAAAACAAACTGTGCTTATTTACACTGAGAGTTTTAATGTGAATTTTATCTATTATATGTTGTGTCATTCGGCATTTATAAAGTACCTAATTTCTGATGGAATAGGGTAATATGTGAATAATCAAATAAAATACAATAATAAGGTACAAGTAAGGGCATATGACTAAGTTACTGTCTCACCTGTTCCATCAACCAAGTGACTTTAGACAAACAAATGCACATAAATGTTCCACATTTTTATTTGTAAAAAGGTTGGGTTGATTCAGGTTATTTCTAAGGTCCTCTTCATCTATAAAGTTTCTGTTTTTCTTACGATGAATTGACAAGATGCTCTTCTTGACCAAGCTTAGTCAGGCTCCTCTAATCCCTTTTTTTCACTGGGTCTTGACTTTGGCCCCTCTCCTTAGCAGGTCTACATAGCCCAGTTTTAGTAAGAATCCTGCCCAGTCTATTTAGATGGAATCCCTTCACCCTGGATATGCGATAACTCTTGATATCTGATCAAATTCCTCATCCTTCCCCACTGATATTTTATCACTTTGGACTGCTCTTACCAAGAATCCTGTTAGGTCAGTTAGGCACAAATTCCCCCACCCTTGATGTCTCCTTAGTAATTTTTCATCCACCCTCTGCCCCCATCTGCCTCATAGGTATAAATCCCAGTTGTTGTTATTATATTTGGAATTGAGTTTGATCTATCTTCTGTTGTCATTCTCCACACCTATCTCAATAGTCCTCAATAAAGTCTTTTTACTATTTTGATAATTGTCAGAATAATTTATTTTTCCTTAGCAGAGTTAGTAATACTTATTAAGCACAAATGCCAAATTTTCCCAAATCAATGCGTGAAACTTAAATCAGAACCAATGGGGTCAAATTCTAGTCTTGATGTAATATTTCTTATTTATGAATCTTTGAGAAGGTTACTTAATATCTCTATGCCCTAGTTTTCTCAAATTCATAATGCTTTCATTGAAAAAAACTAACTTCATGGAGTTGTATTGAGGATTAATTGAGACAAACCTTGTAACCTGTGCTGAACCCTTATGAGACACATAATAAATACCAAATAAGTGTTAGCTATTATGATAACAAAATAATTACATTATAAGCACAAACACACTAAAATACGTATGTCTATAAACATATTTCAAACAGAATACAAGAAGCATAAAAAGACCCATAAGATCCTAGATTGTAGGTAGTTCTACTTTTAATTATTTAAGAAATCTCGTACTGTTTTTCCTAGTGACTGTACCAGTTTACATTCCCACCAACAGTATATGAGCATTACCTTTTCTCCACATCTTTCTCAAGATTTGCTTCTCTTGTAGATATATATAGCCTTATGATCATTGCAGCATTATTTACAATTGTAAAAACATAAAAAATGTAACTATCTTTTGATGAATGATTGGATAAAGATGATTTGGTACATATATACAATGGAATACTACTTAGCTATATAAAAGATGAAATATAGCCATTTGCAACAACATGGATGGATCTTGAATATTATGCTAAGAGAAATAAGTCAGACTAATAAGGACAAAAACCATATAATTTCACTCATATGTAGAATATTTAAAAAAGAAGACAGACATAGGTGGACTTAGTGTATTACACTAAGTGAATTAAGTCAGTTGGAGAAAGATGGGTATCATATGATTTTACTTATATGTAGAATCTAATGTATAAAATAAACTAACAAGCAGAATAGAAATATACTCCTAGGTACGGAAAAACTGTCAGAGGGGAAATGGGCTGGAGAGCTGGGCGAAAAAGGTGAAGGAATTAAGAAAAAATTTATAGACACTGACAACAGTATGCTGATTACCAGAGGGAAGGGGGGTTGGGGGGAGGTAGAAAAGAAAAAATGAGGGATGAATGGTAGTGGAAGGGTGCCTAACAGAGTGGTGAAAACACAATAAAATGTACAGATGTTGTATTATAGAATAGTGCGTCTGAAACCTGATTTTAAGCAATGTCACCCAATAAATTCAATAAAAATTTTAAAGAATAAAAAATTAGACAAAGCCATAGATACAGATTAGAGGGTAAGAGGGTTGGGCAAAAATAAAGAGGGTAATAGGGGTTAAATACAAGTTAATAGAAGGAGACTGGACTTTGAACTGGAGCACACAGTAGAGCAGTAAAGACTGCCAAACCCATTTTCACCAGGGGCCACATCAGCCTCGTGGTGCCTTCAAAGGGCTGAATGCAATTTTAGGACTGTGTAAATGTAACTACTCTTTAACAGTTAAGCAAGAGCTTGGAGCTACCATCTGGTAGAAAAAAGGTGCCTGTTATATTATAAAGTTGTACACCTGAAATTTATATAATATTGCTAACCAATGTTATATCAATAAATTTAATTAAAAAACCTAACAATAAAAGATATGCTAGAGTAATTACAAATGTATCTTTTTAAAAATAGTCAATATATATCTGAGTGCTTACCTAAATCCAAATTCAAACAGGAATCTATTCAAAATCTCCTTGTGTTCTTAAGTAAAGCATTTAACATGGAGCTTGTGTAGTCCAGATTGCAAAATATAGTGAATTTTGAAGAATTAGCAAATTATCTATTTGCAAATTACTGACTTGTATGTTAGTGTTCTAAAATGAAAATTGGTTCTCAGATTACTAGTCTTTAATGAGATAACAACTTTAATGAGGGAGTAAGTAGTAACCAGTATGCTATAGAATAGGAAAACACAGTCAAAAATCTCTATTAAAGGATACTTCCATTTACTCAGGCTGAAATGAGATGGTGGGGAGGAGATGGTGGGGTTTCTGGCAGAGATGAACTGTATGAGTCCACCTTGTGTGTGGTGTTGGTGGGTCACAGGCATTCCTGCAGGCTTTGCTTCTGGACCTGATGGTGCCTCCCACTACGACCTCCCTCACAAGCAGAGCCTCAATACCCCTTCTTTTAGATCTATCTGATATTGACCTCTTCCCAATGAAAGATGAGGAGGTAACCACCATGTGAAAAGACTATTTATGGAGAATTCATTTAGCTGAAGCATTAAGTCACTAAATTGAAGTGCCCGAATCATATGAGGATATTAGAAGTGACTGCCAGGGTTTAGAGAGCTCCAGTTGGTCAGATGTCAGTTAACATGAAGTAGCAGGTTCAATGAACTTACAGAATGCACAAAATCATTTATGTGAGGCAGCAGCAGGAGAGCCTTATTATCTTTTAGCCATATTCTCAATCAGCAGGTAATATCATTGGTACTGCCAGTATTTTTCTCCCTCCCTCCTTCCTTTTTCCTTTCCTCCATCCCACCTTCCTTACTTACTTTCTTCCTTCCAATCAGTGCAACTCTCTGATTGTAACTCTTTAATAACTTCTGTGCGCACTGCCCTCCGCCTAATGCCACAACACTATTTCTGAACTGCTATTCACAGCATCATAATTTCTAGCCACATGAACTTTTTTTCTTAAACATCCATAACTTAGAGTCTGTATTTTACATTGTCTGCCTTGAATAATTTTCCCCTGGACTTTTGTTGGGTTGATTATCTTTTCATAATTTAGGGTTCAATTTAAATTTCAACTTCTCATAGATGACATGTTTTCCAGCTTTATTGAGGTATAGTTGACACAGACATTATTTGACTGTACTTTGGAGAGAAGTTCATAAAATCAGAACAGAAAATTAATGTAAGTTGGTAATATTTTATTTCCTGTCATATAACTAGTACCTCTAACTGTTCCTGGCACATATTAGGTATTTAATGATTATTTATTAAATAAATATCTATTTTCTGCCAGGTCTTGTGGTAGCACTGAAAATGTATTGATGAACAAGTTAGAAGTAAAGTTCATAGTTGAATATACATAACAACTATGAATTTGAATATATATTGAACCTGAACTATGAACTTGAATATATATATATACACATACATACATGCATATATACATATATACACACCTATTTGGATACATGTAGATTTAGATTACAATAAGTACATCAAAGTAAATGAATAGAGGAATAAAGTGCTGAAATAGAGAATGAAAAGGAAGTCATTTTAAATAGAGAGGAAATTTCTGAACAATTTAAGTTAATACCTAAAGAAGAGGAAGAGGCCAGCCACCCCCAATTTTACAAGTACAGAAAACAGCGTGAGCCAATTCCCAGAGAAGTTAAGAACTTTGCATATAATAGGGGAAATTACTTCATGCTGAGGATGGGGAAATTTATTTCAACAAAATAATGCAAACAGTCAGGGACATGTAAGCAATGTAGCTTATCCCAACCACAATGTGAAAATATAAAATAATTGAAGCTGGAGAGAAACTGATTTAATTTTTCAATGCTTTACATTTAAAAAATCTAACTAATGTACAATAAGAAATAGATTGTAAGCAATGATTGAAAAACAGAAACAAGTTAAGAGCTCACTGCAGTAATACATCAGAGATGTAAGACATGTAAGTTGAGAATAGGGACTGGTGGCAGAAACAGAAATTAATGATAGGTTTGATATCAAGTTTTCAATATAAGAGAGGAATCAGTGATTCTAAGATTTTAAATTTGAAGAAATAACAGTATTGAATAAAGTACTTTTTTTAAAGAGAGAAAAAATTGGGCAGAATAAATTAGATAGTTGTGAGATAACTGGAAAACTTAAATTCGAAAGAGGTTGAGCTAGTCAAGTAAAAAATGTCAAACAAACAATTGATTACATATGACTGAAGCTCAGAGGAAATATCTTCACCTAAGATATAAATTTATGACTCATTAGTGTTTTGTCATTTTTATAGCAAAGAGAAGTATGGTATCACTTAGGGAATGACTATGAAGAACAGAGAGTGAAATATCAGGGCCCAACTTTGAGGAACAACAATATTAAGATTTCAGCTTTATCACAGGGACAATAAAAAGAGATAACAAAAAAAAAACAGCAACAGAGTGTTATGTATTGTAAAAGAGAAAACTGTATAAAAATGAGTATATAATCATAATTTGACTACTTCCATGGGGTGAGAAAAGATGGGGATAAAAATATTCCATTGGACTTGGTAAATTTTTAGAGTCCGTATAGAGATGAAAGGCAGATTGGAGTGAGTAGGAGTGGGAGCTGGAAAAGCAGAGCACGTCAGCCAGCCTTTTCCAAAGTGTGGCTTGAAGGAAGATAGAAAATGTAGAGGGTTGAGGAGAGAGTAAGCTGGGATCAGGAGGCTTTTTTAAAAAAGACATATTTACCTTTTTAATATCACATGTCCCATTTGTTTATTTTTTTCTTTGTTTCTCTATGCTCAAGAGACATATTGGCAACAATATTGCTACTCAAGATGGCTGAAATTTTACTACTATGTTTTTCTTCTAGGATTTTTAAGGTTTTTTGACTTACATTTGTCTTTTATCCATATTGAGTTTATTCTTGTGCATGGTGTAAGGCGGAAGGTGGTGGCCTGGTTTTATTTTTTTTTGCCTGTACCAGTCCAGTTTTCCCAGCACCATATTTTGAAGACTGTCTTTGCTCCATTGTATGCTCTTGCTTCAGCACAGCTAAAGAAACCACCAACAAAATGAAAAGGATACCCAGTATATGGAAAAATATATTTGCTAATGATATATTTGATAAGGTTTTAAGTTCCAAAATATACAAAGAACATATACAACTCAACACCTGCAAGTCAAACAATTTAATTTAAAAAATGGGCAAAGACCTAAATAAATACTTCTCCAAAGAGGACATACAGATGGTCTAAAAGCATATGAAAAAATTCTCAACATTAGTAATCACCAGAGAGATGCAGATTAAAATCATGGTGAGATTCACACCTGTCAGAATGGCTACAGTCAATAAATCAACAAACAAGGGCTGTTGAGGATGAGGGAAAAGGGGACCCTAGTGCATGGTTGGTGAGAATGCAGACTGGTATAGCCACTGTAGAAAACAGCATGGAATTTCCTAAAAAATTATTCCTTCAAAAATATTTCACTTATTTGTTTTTAGAGAGAGGGGAAGGGAAGGAGAAAGAGAGGGAGAGAAACACCAATGTGTGAGTGAACTATCCATGGGCTGTCTCCTGAACACCCTCCCAGGCATGTGCCCTGACCAGGAGTCAACCGGCAACCTCTTGTTGTCTTGTGGGATGATGCCCAACCCACTGAGCCACACCAGTCAGGGCTGGGAATATATTTTAAGAATACCAAAACACTAATCAAAAGAGTATAACAGTATGCACTCCTGTGTTCATAGCAGCACCATTTACAATAGCCAAGGTTTGAAAACAGCCTAAGTGTCCATCAGTAGATGGATTTAAAAAACCTGCTATATTTTCACAATGAAATACTATGCATCAATAGAAAAAAAAAAGAATTCTTACCTTTTGTGACAGCATAGATATATATATGGAGACTGTAATGCTGAGTGAAATAATTTAGTTAGAGAAAGACAAATACCATATGTTCTCACTTATATGTGGAATCTAATGAACAAAATAAACTAATGAGCAAAATAGAATCAGAGGCATAGAAACATGAGACAGATTGACTGCTGTCAGAGGGAGTGGTGGAGGCAGGTGCTTGATGAAAAAGGTGAAGGGATTAGCCAAAGAACACATGTACATGAGCCATGGATACAGACAATGGTGTGGGGACTGCCTGTGAGAGCGGGAGGCCTGGGGAGGGAGGCAAATGGGGAAAAATTAGGACAACTATAAGAGCATAAACAGGAAAATAATTAAAATGCAATCTACCAACTCTTATTTTTTAAAGTATAATAATCTATAATTAGTGTTCTGTTAGATGTAGTTGGAAGAACAAAAATGCATGACAGGGACCAGAGGGGAGGGGAGAGAATTTCAGGGGAAAAGGGGAAGGATTCACAGGAACAAGTATAAAGGACACATGGACAACAACTAAGGGGGTGGAAATGGGAGGGAGGTGGGGAGCACTGGGGGATGGGCTGGGATGGGAGTAAAAGACAGAAAACTGTACTTGAACAATAATTAAATAGAAAAGGTTAAAATGCATATAATAATGCCTTATGCCACAGAGTTACTTAAGAAGGATTCTTGATAAAGGCAATCTGGGGCCTGTTCAGCAGCTCATTATCACCATAAAGGACCTAGGTCATATATCTTTTTGTCCTCTACTTTCCTAAGTACATTGGTCTTTTGTCTTTAAATGTTTAGCTAATGGCCTTCATATAGCTCAAAGGTCTAAGAATACATTCACTTTTGGAAAAAGACAAAGGGTAAAAATGTGCATTTCTCCCATTTATAAAGACATCTTCTCATGTCTCAGAATGGGCCTACACTGCGATCTTACTGGCTAGCATTGTGTCACACAGCAATCATTAACTGCAAGACAACCTAGAAAATGAATGGCATTTCTAGCTTCTTGATTATTCTGAAAGTAAGGGAAAGAAATGCTGTAGCCTCATGAAGATAATCTGCATAATGTGGAAATACTAGCTTTAAAAATAGAAAATTAATATCATAATTGTAACAGAACTTCTGGAACCACTTGTTCTACAGAAAAAAGTATAGCACTTCTCAAAAAGTCTTGTCTGTGGGGATCTGGTCAGTATGCTCATATATATGTGACTTGCTACCCAGAAGATTTGTGTTAATTATTCTGGAAATTTCTAAGAATCTTCAAGGGAGATACTATACTATAGTAGTCAAATAAATAAAAGTTCAAAATGATTGTTTTACAATAGTGATGGCTGATTAGGTTAATCAATATATATAACTGAGTATCACTTTGTATTCTGAGGTTTGATATGGGCTTTTAAAAATACTTTTGGATATTATGTTTTATGTGTTATATTCTTCTTGAATTATTTTATGTTTATTTATTATTTTGCCATCAGCAATTTTGTTTTCTTGAGAAAGTTCTTTATTTGCCTAAGATATTTTTATGTCATAGGATGCTTTATTAAATTATGTAACTGAAAAAATTATTGATTTAACTCATGAATAATTAGGTTTATATGTGAGCAATGAAGTTTGAAAACATGTTTTCATTATCCAGAGAAACACTTAGAATAATGACATGAAAAGACTTCAAAGAATAAACACATATTACATTAACTTATTAAATGATCTATAGATGGCATGTGATAAATATTTTTGGACTTGCCACCAGAACCCCAGCATATAATTTTTTATTATAGGTTAGCTAACCAAAGAAACTGACTTCAAGGACCTCTGCCTCTTCCATGTTTTTTCTTCATGTAAGAACCACATACATTTTCCACCATCTTCTGCAAATTTTATCATGGTTTTCATCTCATTAATGTGGTCTGATTAGATTTACTGTGGTTAGAGTTAGATAAACTGCTTAGGTATATTATTGCATATTTGTTAGCACATTGGTAAATCAGCTTTCTTGAATGCACAAAAAAATCCACAAGTTTTGATGTGTACTACTTGCCAATTTTTGTGGTATATAACTTCAGACATGATCAATTTTAAATTCTGAAAAATTTAACAGCACACATGCCAAATTTCTATTTGATAAGAGACTCTCAAGAGCTCATGCCAGTCAGATCCAGTTGAAAGGTAATTCAAGTTCATTAACCTATATGGCTGTTAGACTCTACAATTTCTACACTATACAGCTTGACAAAACTACTAATTCATAAACATGTGCTATCTTTTAAGAAAAAGAAACCATTGGTGCGCAAGGTGGATCCTGAACCACAGTAGATTTTCTAGACCTTAAAATTTAATAGAATTTACTGTGCTGAATTTTAAAATTTCTTAGGAATGGTGATCATTTAATTTCTTTCCTTTTCTTCCTTTTGAAATTGGAAATCTATGATTATTACCCTATGTTTGCCTCATCATTGTATTTTGTAAGGAACCAACTTGGTATTAGATTCACACATCTACAATGAAAAGAAATTTTGCCACATGTTGGATCTTAATCAGAGTCTCACTATTTGCACAGATGACCCTGGAATAATTAGATATTCTTTATTCAAAAATTAAATTTTAATTCATACTGTAGCTTATATTAAAAAAACACTCAAAATTAATCACAGATCCAAATGTAAAATATGAACTTTAAATCTAAAATATAATATAGGAAAAGTATCTTTGTCTTAGGATATATCTTTATATGTAGATACAACAACAAAAGCATGATTCTGAAAAGAGCAAATAAATAAACTGGGCGCCCTGGCTGGTGTAGCTCAGTGGACTGAGGGCGGGCCTGCGTGAACCATAAGATCGCGGTTTGATTCCCAGTCAGGGCACATGCTTGGGTTGCAGGCCAGTTCCCTGCAGGCCAGTTCCCAGCAGGGGACGCATGAAACGCGACCATACATTGATGTTTCTCTCCCTCTCTCCTTCCCCCCTTCCCCTCTAAAGATAAATAAATTTTAAATTTTTTTTAAAAAAATCAATAAACTGGGCTACATATTTGCCAACGATACCACAGACAAAGGTTTAATCTCCAAAATATATGAAGAGCTTACATGACTTCACTCTAAGAAGACAACCAACCCAATTAAAAAATGGGAAAAGGACTTGAACAGACACTTCTCCAAGGAGGACATACAGAGGATCCAGAGACACATGAAAAGATGCTCAATATCGCTAGCCATCAGAGAGATGCAAGTTAAAACCACAATGAGATACCACTTTACACCAGTCAGGATGGCTATCATAAACAAAGCAACAAACAACAAATGTTGGAGAGGTTGTGGGGAAAAGTGGTCCCTAGTTCACTGTTGGTGGGATTGCAGACTGGCACAACCATTGTGGAAAACAGTATGGAATTTTCTCAGAAAAATAGAAATCGACCTGCCTTTTGACCCAGCAATTCCACTGCTAGGATTATATACTAAGAATCCTAAAACATCAATATCAAAGAACCTATGCACCACAATACTCATAGCAGCACAATTTACAATAGCCAAGAGTTGGAAGCAACCTAGGTGCCCATCAGTAAATGAATGGATCAAAAAATTGTGGTACATATACACAATGGAATTCTAGGCAGCAGAGAGAAAGAAGGAGCTACTACCCTTTGCAACAACATGGATGGAACTGGAAAGCATTATGCTGAGTGAAATAGGCCAGGCATTGAAAGACAAATACCATATGATCTCACCTTTAACAGGAAGCTAAACAACAAAACAAACAAGCATGAAGAATAAAAACAAAAGACACTTAAATAGATAATAGGGGGACAGTGACCAGAGTGGAGAGGGGAGGGAATTTAAGGGGAAAAAAGGGGAGGGATTTTGAGGAACAAGTATGAAGGACACAAGGACAAGAACTAAGGGGGGTGGAAATGGGAGGGAGGTGGGGAGCACAGGGCAGGTTGGGCTGGAATGAAAGAAATAGACAGAAAACTGTACTTGAAAAATAAGTAAATAAAATTAAAAAAGAAAAAATCAATAAACTGGGCTACAATGATATTAAGAATTTCTGCTCTCTGAAAGACAGTATTACGAGAACGATAAAACAAACCACATACTGGCAGGAAATATTTGCAACTCTTAATGTTTGGTAAAGACTTGCATCCAGAATATATAAATTCTCTAAAACTTCTGAAAGAAAATAAACAGCTCAGTTATAAATGGGCAAAAATTTGAATAGATACTTTATCAAGGAAAATATTAAAATGACAAATGAACACATCAAGCAATATTCAATATCACTAATGATTATGAATATACTAATTGAACCACTATGAAATTCTAACACACAACTAGTAGAAGGCTAAAATTAAAAATGCTACCTGTGTAATGTGTTGGAAAGGTGTGGAGAACTAGAGCCCTCATAAACTGTTGACAGGAGGACATAATACAACTCCTTAAAACACAATATGGCAATTGCCTAACAACTTTACAACTACTCCATGATTCAATAATTCTATATTTCCTGTATGCATAAATATTTATCAAAACTGTGTTGTAGTAGCCCTAAACAAAAAACAACTAAAATGTCCAGCAACAGTTAAAGGTGTAAACACACTTATATCTGTATAATGAAATACTACTTTGCAATGAAAAAAATTGTGTATATACAATACAGTTAAGTGACAATTAATTATGCTGAGGAAAATAAGCAAAAAAATTCATATTGTATAATTCCCTATACAAAAAATTATACAAAATTACAAGTTTTCTGCAGTGATGGAAAGCATGAGTTTAGGATGGGACAGGAAGCATTCTGGAGAATGGAAAAGGGCATTAAAAAAGAAGTAAAAGTTAACTTTTTGAGTGATAAAATATATATTTTTAACTGTGATGGTAAGTTCATAGATATAAATATATATATACACGCATATATATACATATATACACACATACATATGTATATATAACATACACTTGAAATATGTTCAGTTCAATGTCAATAAAATTGTTTTTTTTTTTCAGAATAATCTCATCAGCAGTGTGAAAAATCTCAGTCAAAAAAGAAAAGCTTCTATCATAGTCAAAAAGTCATTTTTTTTCTCTCAAGGCTGAAACATGTGCAAAGTTGAGGAATTAGAAATGAAGATTAGACAAATCAAGGATCTCAAGCTAGAAATGAACAGTGCTTCAAAAGATCTTTAATTATGCTTACTCTAGTTTTGCATGTGTGTGTGTGCATGTATAATTTCAAATGTGACTTTATGAGCTTGGCTTTGTTTTGTTTGTTTCATCATTCCTATGCATTAATTAAAGTACCCTGCTGGCTTCAGTCTGTCCTTTGCCATTTAGTGACACTTTCACACCCAGAATTCAACCAGGGTCTGTTGGGGAATCGGTGGAACTGGGTCAGAACAGCTCTGCCAAACTGCTACTACACCCAAGATTATGGAATAAACCCCAGAGCCCCCCAGGACCTCACCTCGACAAAGTAGGTTGTTTTTTCTCCCTCTATCACAGTTTTTTATAACTCATTTTGCTTTTAATTTCTCCTTAGTATTAATTATGAATTTGTCTATGAGTGTGAAACATATGTGTATTTTTAGAATCGTTATTTTATTATGAGTCTTTTATTACCTGCATTGTGGTTTGTCATCCTCAGTAAATATTCTATAAAAACTTATTTATTCATATGTCTATAGTTATATATCTATATCTATATATTCCACATATTCCTTTCAAACATGTTAGAAGTACCAGGTTCTATACTACAGTTCAGTATTACATTTCATAGAAGCTATGTTGTTCAGGTATTGCTAAATATACATGAGGCACTTACTTTGAGGGGAAATTTATCAAATATGATAGATTGAAAAGATATTGTGGAGACCCCAAAAACTGAATTTAGATAAAATATCTGGGAATAAACCTAACCAAGGAGGTAAAGGACCTGTATGCAGAAAACTACACAGCCCTGAAGAAAGAAATCAAGGAAGACACAAACAAATGGAAACATATACCATGTTCATGGATTAGAAGAATTCACATCATGAAAATGTCCATACTACCCAAAGCAATATACAGATTCAATGCAATACCTATTAAAGTACCAATGGCATATTTCATAGACATAGAACAAACACTTCAAAAATTTATATGGAATCATAAACAAGCCCAAATAGCAGCTGCACTTTTGAGAAAGAAGAACAAAGTAGGAGGGATCACAATACCTGATATCAAACTGTATTACAAAGCCACTGTAATCAAAACAGCCTGGTACTGGCATAAAAACAGGCACATAGACCAATGGAACAGAACAGAGAGCCCAGAAATCAACCCAACTCTCTACAGTCAATTAATATTTGACAAAGGGGGCAGTAACATAAAATGGAGTAAAGATAGCCTCTTCAGCAAATGGTATTGGGAGAACTGGACAGCTACGTGCAAAAAAGTGAAACTTGAGCACCAACTTACGCCATAAACCAAAATAAATTCAAGGTGGATAAAAGACTTAAATATAAGCCATGACACCATTAAAGTCCTACAGGAGAACATTGGGAAGAAAATCTCAGATATTCCACGCAACGACATTTTTACTGATACGTCCCCTAGAGCAAGGAATATAAAGGAAAGAATAAACAAATGGGATCTCATCAAAATAAAAAGCTTCTGCAGGGCTAAAGAAAACAGTATTAAATTAAAAAGACAACCAACTGTATGGGAAAACATATTTGCCAATGATACCTCAGACAAAGGTTTAATCTCCAAAATATACAAAGAACTTACACGACTCCACTCTAGGAAGACATCGAACCCAATTAAAAAATAAGAAAAGGACTCGAACAGACACTTCTCCAAAGAGGACATACAGAATATCCAGAGACACATGAAGAGATGCTCAATATTGTTAGCTATCAGAGAGATGCAAATTAAAACCACAATGAGATACCACTTTACACCAGTCAGAATGGCTATCATAAACAAAGCAACAAACAACAAATGTTGGAGAGGTTGTGGGGAAAAGGGGACCTTAGTTCACTGTTGGTGGGATTGCAGACTGGTACAACCATTATGAAAAACAGTATGGAATTTTCTCAGAAAAATAAAAATTGACCTGCCTTTTGACCCAGCAATTCCACTGCTAGGATTATATCCCAAGAATCCTAAAACATCAATATCAAAGAACCTATGCACCACAATGTTCATAGCAGCACAATTTACAATAGCCAAGAGTTGGAAGCAACCTAGGTGCCCATCAGTAAATTAATGGATCAAAAAATTGTGGTACATATACACAATGGAATTCTATGCTGCAGAGAGAAAGAAGGAGCTACTACCCTTTGCAACAACATGGATGGAACTGGAAAGCATTATGCTGAGTGAAATAGGCCAGGCATTGAAAGACAAATACCATATGATCTCACCTTTAACAGGAAGCTAAACAACAAAACAAACAAGCAAACAGAATAAAAACAAAGACACTGAAATAGAGAACAAGTGGGCAGCGACCAGAGTGGAGAGGGAAGGGAATTTAAGGGGAAAAAAGGGGAGGGATTTTGAGGAACAAGTATGAAAGACACAGGGATGAGGACTGGGGGTGGGAAATGGGAGGGAGGTGGGGAGATGGGGCAGGGGGGGTTGGGATTGGAGAAATAGACAAAAAAAACTGTACTTGAAAAATAACTAAATAAAAAAAGAAAACATAAAAAAAGAAAAGAAAAATAAGGAAAAGTAAGCATGAGTTAACAGCTAATTAATTTTAATTATATTTATGTTGCTGTATACTAATATGAGCATGAAATTAATGAGGACAAATAGCTTTGGTCATTGATGTTGTAGAGTCATTAAAATGGAGGGACTGCACTGAAGTAAGATATATTATTTACTTTTTCTTTTTTTGCAAAGAGATACAATTGTACACAGGGATAAGATTTTAACAGAATCTAAAGTATCAGAGCTACTGATGTTACCAGTGGAACCGGGTACCAACAGAAAAAAAAGAATTTCCTGAGACCCGCATAAGAGGATGTGGTTCTGTGGTATGGTTTATTGGTAATATTAAATTAAGGGTGGGGGGTTCTGCTCCTGACACCCCAATGCCCCAGCTTCATCTGTCTCAGCAGAGAAATTCCAGTCTTGTCTTTAGTAGGGCCAGGATGAAGGCCACTGACCAGAGTTTATGCTCCATATTAAAGTATAGTCCATCCAGCATCTCTACAGCTTAATGTGTTTCTAGTTACAGTTCATTTCAGGCTTCCTCCTGGATCTTGCACGTGGAGTCATAAGGCCAGGGATGACTAAGCTGTTAGAACCACACGGCCTTAGAGAGAGGATGTACAAATGCATGGGGCAAGTGCAGGTCATCTGGGCAAGAGAGCTTCTTCGTTTACCTGGGGTTTTATTATCTCGAGTGTGGGACAGACCAGGTACTTTCTCAAAATGACCAATCAACTACCCACACTTTTATGTGCTTTAGGTGGGTACTCCTAACCAATCCTTTCTTTCCCCAGGCTGTACTGACAGGCCTCTCTTGTTCAACACCTCCTCCTGCACCATTTCGACTTCTGTTGTGCATGTGACTTCCTTCCCCTGCTCCGGCATGGTCATTTGGTACCAGAGGGAGGGAAGGGAGGAGTGCTAATTTTCTTGGCATAGAAATGCTGTAACCCCCTGGGATGTGAAACTTTAGCTTCCTGGCTAGAAAGCAGGCTCATGCCTCCAAGTTTATGAAACTCAATGTCCAATTTCCTTTCCTCTCCTTTTCTAGCTAAATAGCACCAGGAACAATGGAAAGAAATATCTTGTACTTTCAATGTTATTGGAATAGCTAAAATATGCATTTTAATCATATTTTATTATTTTGAACACATGAACACATGATTTTATCATGTTTGAACACATGATAAAACAAATATCCATATACATAGCATCATTGTTACTTAATATTGCTAAAATGGCATAGGTTTGTAGTCTAACAAATTATAACATAAACACATACTATGTAAAATTTTGTTTTCTATTTACATGGCATATACCCATATTTTAACCAATAACATAAATAGCTACCTTTTTTTTGCTTTGTAAACAATAAGTGTAAATAAAGTAACCCATTTAAAAGAGTGACAATTGAACAGAAAAATAAGTAATTTTTATAAATAGGATGATTTGCTTATAAAAGCACAGGTAAAAATGACAAGACATAAAAGGAAAAAGGTTGAACCTCAACAATCAAAGCGATGCAAATTAGATCACTGAGATATTTTTATCATCTCATATTTTCAAAACATTATTAGAATAGCAAAAATAAATAAATAAAATGCAGATAAACAACCCAACTCCATGTTGCTAGTAAGAGTATAATTTGGTTCTCTTATTTAGAAAGTCAACTTGGGAATAAGTACAGGGCTCATTTATAATACAAACTTACTTTTCTAAAACAATTCTATTACCAAAAACTCTAATATAAGATAGCAAATGTGTAAGAAAAAGTCAAGAAATATAATTTTTTAGACTTTTTAGATCCTAACCACTCTCTGTCCAGTGAAACTATTTTTTATAATGCAATATAACAAACACATGTATTTTTCTTTCAATAATTTCAAAAATAAACCTACTTCTTATATGTATGCATTTTTTTTGCTATAGTCTAAACGCCAGTGAGCAAATCCAGAGTTTTAAAGCATTTACCTTTTTATTCAAACTTCTCTTTTTTCTATCATTAGCAGTGTTATAACTGGCAAGATATTTATTAACCATTTTCAAGATCTCAACAGCCTTTATTCTGCATGGTTATAATGCCCAATATATATCACGGGGGCAAATGGTTTTTTGACAATGTTAGTTTCAAATGGTTACTATAGGTAGGCTATGTCTGTGCTGTAAGAAATGTCTAAAATATATAGTATATAACAATTTATGCTCACTTTATTATTAAAATTTGTTGTGTAAGAGAAAGCCCATAATGAAATTTTTTAATGCTGTGCATATATTTAGACTCAGTGGTTCTATTTTTAAGTATTTATTATAAACATATAATCAGATATGTACACAGAAAGTTTATTACAAATTGAATTGATATAGCATTTTAAAATATTTGTGGAGCACATTTTTCTTATGCTTGACACAGAAAAAGTAGAAATAAGCAAATCTTTAAGATGAAAGTCATTAATGTTATACAATAAGATAATCACAGTCTTTAAATTTTATTTTATATGAACATATTATTCACATTAAAATGTTTGCAATAGATTGAAAAAATGTATTGAAATATATAAATAATTTATATAATTTTGTAAGATTTTTAGTTGAATATTTAATGCTTTGTATAATTATATTAATAGATATTAGAGATAAGTACACAAAAGTTATGAAATAATACATAATACTAAAATGTAGACTCAACAGTGATTATAAATTGACTGTGAATTATTTAGAAATTAATTATTGATGCTTTTAAAAAACATTTTCCAGATGTTTTACAATGGGTATATATTACTTTAATAATTAGAAAAGAAACATTATATATTTATATATCTATATCTATTAATCTATCTACATCAGTGCAATCCCTTAGAAAAAGTTAAAACTCCATTCAGTATTAAGTCACATGTAATTAGTTTGGCAGCTAATTTATCAGCAAATATGTATGTGAAATTGATTATATGTTAATAGAATGCAATACTAAAACTTTTTTATTTGTCATTTTAATGTATTTTTGTTTAATTTTATTTTTGTTAACAAATTAATCTTCACTTAAATAATTAAACTATCCATTAAAAATCTTTCTCCAAGCCTTCACCAGACTCAAGGTTTCTGTACCTTCTGACATACTCTTCTTTCCATTCTTGTTGAATCATTTACACTCATTCTTCAGGTTACTGTTTAAATATCTCTTCAGCATACTTTATAATAAATCTTTCCTTATCAATGTAAAACTGCATTACAGTTTCTTTAAATTTCTTTCCTAGAATATGTAATTTTTAATGTTTAAAAATCTGCTCATATTATAATTTATTTAATTTCAATTCCTTACTATTAGATATTTTATTTTGTATTTTTATTTATTCATTTATTCATTTAACAACAACAAAAAGGAGGCCATTCTGAATTCTAGGAAGGGTTGTAGGGATTATAGATTTTTCAGTAAACAAAGCTGATGATGTTTCTACCCATGTGGAGTATAAATTTTGTAAAGCACGTTAAAAAGAGAAAAAAATATATATACAGCTTCAGTTAGTGATAAGTGCTTTGTGGAAAAATGAAGCAGGTCATGTGGATGAGGACTGAGTAGGAGAAGTGGTTCTGTTATTTTAGAAAATGGCCAGGGAAAGATCACACAGCTAATGTCAACAGAGCAAAAATCAGAAGGAAATGATGGAATAAACTACACAAGGATTAGGTATGAAGAGAGTTCCAGGCAAAGACATCTTCATTGCTAAGGCCTTGACAACAGACCATATTTGGAAAATTGTTAAGCAATGTGAGAAAGTCAATGTCAATAGAGCGGAATGAGTAAGTAAGAGTGGTCTGAGATGAAGGCAGGGAAGTAGAAAGGAGTCAGAACATGTAAGGTCTCTGTTGGCTATAGCTAGGAATTTGGATTTTAGACTTAGTAGGAGGTGAAAACTTTGAACTGTTCTTTAGTTGGAAATAATATAATATGGTTTCTTTTAAAAAGATTACTCTGGCTTTCATATGAAAAACAAACATTTAAAGAGTAGAAATAGAGGCCAACTACATGGTAATTTTAGTTGCTAAATAAGAGATTATTCTGCCTGATACATTCCAGGTACTATCACAGTGCATAAACATCATCAGGCCTTAAGATAATACTATTTTTGCTGTGTGAAAAAGTACATGACCAAACTAATTTATACATATATATGCACATATATAAATGCATATCTAAATATATAAAGTATATATGCTATTCCTATATCTTTCTCTCACGTTAATGTGCAAGAACCTCTCACATCAACGTTCTAATGACTGAGTACACAGAGTTCTACCACAGTTGTCAGTCACTGACCATTTTTATTCTCCATGTTACCTAGTTGATGATTTATTAAGAATAGTATAAGGCCATTGACAATTCTTACTGACCTTTTGATGCCCTGTAACTCAGTGTAAGAATTATTAATAAGCTAAACTCTAAGAGCTTATCATAGACACTGGCCATCTTACCAAACTACACTAAAGTCTTCCAGTAGAACTGGCATCAGGATAGAGTCTCAGGATAAATCAAGTAAATAATTTCCAAAATGAAAATCAGAGACTCATTTCCACCTGTTCCCAAAACTTTACACTCTTTTTCTACCTTGTGTCTTATCACCGTTATGCTTATTGTCTCACTTCCCTGCTTAATGTTATAAAATAGATATTCCTCATTTTGTATAATGCTGACATGTTTTTTCTGTTACCATCCATCAATGACTTAACAGACAGTTCATTCTGCCACGTAATTAAAGCTAGGGAATAAATAGTCAATGACATCACTTTGAAATATGTTCTTCAATATTTAACAAAATGAAAAGCACTTTGGAGAAAAACAACTCCTTAACTTATACAAGACTATATTTTTCAAACATTCTTTAAATATTTCATCAATGTCAACAGGTTATTTTACTTAGACTGTCAACAAGCTTTTGGCTCAATACACATATTTCAAAACTCTTGCTATTTCTAAATATCTTACATTCCCATTAATCAATGGACTAGAAAAATCAATGGGTTAAAACTGCAAGAATTTAGTATCAATAATAGTGTTCTGTAGGTTCTTGATATTACATTGAATTTTTTTCGACTTAATCATTTCATAGCCAAGATCCCTGGAAGACTCTGTTGAGCTCTCATTTATCTTTTCTTCTGTGATAGAGTGAACCGTAGAGAATTTTAGAAAGTATTTCCTTTAACAATGGCATTTTGGAAGCTCAACTTCATGCAGAATTGGAAAGACTTTTTAGTCAAATAACATCTGCTTTAGTATCTTCAACCTCCAAAAGAAAATGGTACTCCTCTCTCTTCACAACTGCCTTTTAAACAATGTGTGTCTGGTTTTAAGAGGAGATAGGCTATTTGTAATTTAGTTCTTTCTTACAGTGATCACCTCAAATTTACTGCCACTGGTAACATTCTATTGAGAAACTAAAAAGGATGAAGGACTCCTGAAAGGACTACATTCAGGTTGTAGGTGGTTAAATATTTTCCATTGAACAAAGCCAGTACATCAGCAGGCAACATTTCTATTACTGTGTTTTTCAATGTTTTTTATTAATGCTTTTTTATAGCAGGCCCACACTGAGAAATGCTATAAAAATACAATGAAACCCCTATTTATTGCTGAAGCATTCTAGATGAAATCTTATGATAAAATTTCAACCTGAACTCACATTTAGAAAGGGTTGTATTTCTAAGAAATTGTTGTTTTTATCTTATGTACTGTGTGACTCATTATTGTTCTATTTCCCTTTTTTTTATGACATAGAAAGCATTAAAACAGCTGGTCTTGACATTTGTGAGGCCCACAGAATAAGGCCACACGACATGCACTTTGAGCATTTAGCCTACTCTTAGTTTTACTTTTTGCTGATAAAAATTATAAGGATTTTTTTCAGATATCTATAACTTCTGGCTTTATGAGATAAGCAGGGGTGTGGCAAAATACATCTCTCTGTAGTACAAAGATGTGTGTTCCCCTTCTGTAGAGTACAGTGAAGTTGTTCTACAAGTTCTGTCTTCTTGTATTTTCCATGGCCTTGTGAATGTATGTAAATTGTGAGCAGAATAGAGGTATGCTACTTTCAAACCTGAACCCAAATGTGATTTATTATCCTCTCTTCTTAGTGCTATATATTGAAACTAAGATGATGTTGAGAATGACACATTTTCGATGGAAGATTTTCCTGCCATATACTGTGTTACTAAATGATTTCATTGAAGATAGAACTTCTTTGTTACCCTCACCACCACAACTAATTAACATTTGCACAAGCAAATATAAGCTATTGTGGCAAACCACTAAAATTTTAGAACATATTTTTTCATCAGCTATACTTATTTTAACTGTATAAAATTGTCACCTGACTGCTAATGCTATTTCCAAAAACCTAACTATGTTATCTAGTGGTAAAATATTTAGTGAAACTCATTGAGATTACGTGAAAAGTAGACCATACACCCTGGCTGGTGCAGCTCAGTGGATTAAGCACAGGACTGTGGACCAAACAACCACAGTTCAATTCCCAGTCGGGGCACATGCTTGAATTGCAGGCCAGTTCCCAGCAGGGGATGCATGAGAGGGAACCATACATTGATATTTCTCTCCCTCTCTCCTTCCCTTTCCCTCTAAAGGTAAATAAATAAAATATTTTTTTTAAAAAGAAAAGTAGACCATACATTTACTGAGGCTATAGCTCTATTGTAATAGGTTGGGGGGAAAAGGCCAATGTTTGTTGCTTGTCACTGGTAGTATTTAACAAAATGTTTGAAAAAAGAGATGCACCTATAAAGGAGTTCCCATCAGACTGTCAGCTAATTTCTCAAAAGAGACCTTACAGGCAAGAAGGGGCTGGAAAGAAGTATTCCAAGTCATGAAAACCAAAGACCTATAACCAAGATTGCTCTATCCAGCAAAGTTTTCATTTAGAATGGAAGGACAGATAAAGTGCTTCTCAGATAAGATCCAATTCAAGGAGTTCATCATCACCAAGCCCTTATTATATGAAATGTTAAAGGGACTTACCTAAGAAAAAGAAGTTAAAAAAAAGATGAACAGTGAAAGGACAGCAAACTCACAGTTATTAACAACCACACCTAAAACAAAAGCAAATTAAGAGGACAGCTAGATCAGGAGTGAACCATAGAAATGAAGATCTCAAGGAGGGTTAGCAACAGGGGAGTGGGAGGAGGAGAAGGGGGGAGAAGGTACAGAAAATAAGTAGCATAGATAGTAGATAGAAAATAGGGTGGAGGGTAAGAATAGTAGGGGAAATATAGAATCTAAAGAACTTGAGACACATGGTCATAAACTAAAGGGGGGGAATGATGGAGGAGGGGTGTGCAGGGTGGAGGGGAATGGAGGGGGGAAATAGAACAAATGTAATCGTATAATTAATAAAATATAAATAAGCAAATAATAAATAAATAAATCATCAAGTCTGCAAGTCGAAATGAATAAAAATAGGGAATTATCCAGAAATTTGGAGCCTTACAAAATGGGAAGTTCTAGTATTAAACAATTCTAATCTTCAGAGTAAATTATCAGTATGAAATATCTGATCTATCAGGCTCAAAAGTAAGACTCACTTCTGTGGCAAAAATTAAAAATTGTGATTCTTGACTTCTAGTTTCAGAGAAGCTTAGAAGTCACCACTTGACCTAACAAGAAGTCAAAAGCTGAGTAGTCTAAAAATAAATAACTCTTGGATCAGTAAGAGAAGGGAGGACACAGGGCAAACCACTGCCCTGAACACTGAGGAGGCAGATGAAAGTATAAGAGCCACAGCTCACAGGAGCAAAAAGACATGAAGGGAAATAACTATGGGACCCAGTGCTGTGTTGAAAACCTGAGCTATAATCTACCAATTGCTGGAATCTCTGTGGGGATAACTTTGAGCATTAACAACTAACTCCACAAGAACCCAGTCATCATGAGCCTCCACAATATTGTGAGTTTAGATGCATGACTAGAGTCCCACAGTAAATAGGAACACAGCAAAGTAAAAAGGAACCATTTCCCTTTTCTGAATATGTAAACACTCTGCCCTTCTGACAATGTCTGCACATAGGAGAAAATAGTGAACCAGAATATAATATACTGGGGAGTTATCAGAACCTAACTGACCTGAGAGAAGGGACATATCCAACTCCACCTAATCTAGCCATCTCATTTCATCTAAGGGGAAGGAAAAAAGAACAAAACAGAAAAAGACTTGCTAAGATCACACTTTAGAGGCATAGGCTCACTAAAAGACTGAAACCTCAACATAGGTCTATAGAATACTGCCCTTTCCCTCACACTTCGTTACTACATTACTACATGACTATTTATAACAGTTCCTTTTGTCTGGTACATAATGTCCTGTTATCAATAAATATTATAAGGCATACTAAAAGGAATAAACCCCCCATAATCTTAAATGACTATGATTAATATGCTAAGAGTGTTCCTGGTAAAAGTAGACAGTAAATATGCAAGAATAGATGTGAAATATGAGCAGAGAAAGAGAAGAACCAAAAAGAAATGCTAGTCTATGTCCTCCTCTTGGATATTTGTATTCATAGACCTTTGTAGACAGACATTGGAGATGATAGAAAATCAATTGCTCTTAGGTACAAATAAAGTTCTGTTGTGTTTACCCACTGAAATTTTGAGGTGTACCAAGTAACAGCAGCTATTATTACTTTCTATGTCTATACCCCATAAGCTCCTTACCAGGTGATTTGTTACAAGGTCAATAATAGGCTCAATTCTGCCAAATGTAAAAAAAATATATTAGTAAGAAAATACATAAGGAGCCACCTGTTCTCTTAAGCTGTTCTTCATCATTTTGACTAATACCTTGGACAAAATTTTCCCTAAAGGCAGGCAAGATAATATTTTCACAATAGAGTCAGCCAATACTTCAGTTGAGGCTTTTCAAGTCTTAAAGTTTGTCACTCGAATTTTGCTGCTTTTATCCTCAAGTATGTTGTCTGAATTCTTGGCCTTTTGCTAGGAATGCAATCCACACATATATTCCACAAAACTGATTGTAGATATCTCACCACCTGTCCAATATTCTTCTGTAATGGACATTTTAACTCTTGAGTCTTTGCTGCTTTCTCTTTTTATTTTGGGTGAAAAAATTCTGCAGCAAGTTGCCCCATTTGTACTTCAAGCCTTCACACTTGGTCAGATACTTCCAGTGAGACCCAGCATGTAGCACTGGGAAAAAGACTTCACTGAAGTCATATCCACACAAAAATATGAAACCAGTTTACTTATTCTCTATTCTGAATTTCTTCACGTGTAATTATCTTGCTATATGCTTTGTCATATTTTATGAATCACACTGCGGAAAGATACTACAGATACAAAACTACATATAGTGTGAGGCAAAAGTAAGTTTATAGTTGTATGTACATGAAACACAGAATTTCTGCTTGTATTATTATTATATTAATTATTGTATTATTTTCCATACTAACAACTGTAAACCTACTTTTGCCTCAGCGGTATATATAAAGTATGTTTTTCTAAGTGTGTTGCCAAATCCCCTATCTTAGAAAGCAGATATTTAAAAATTAGCCTTTTTAATGATTCATAAATATGTAGCATTTGATGCCTCTTTATCATCAAACAGATGGACAGTATTATATTTTAGTTATTGGTCATTATTTACACTATACAACTAAGAATAACTTTAACTGGATTCTTGACCTCTGTGTGTGTGTATGTGTGTGTGTGTGTTTGTTTTGTTTTTTATTTTTTAAGTGCTCAGTAATATTAGGAAAATCTCTCAGCTCATGAGGTGTCAGTTTTCCTATCACTAAAACGAGGTAGTAAAGTATTTGAAATTAAGTGGTAAGTCCTACTCAACTACGAAATTTACTATCTGGTTTTAAAGTTAGTCTGTGTTGAACTCACCATATATCTGTTAAAGAAAAGCAGAGTCAGGCAGAAGTTAAAGCAGTGAGCATATATTTTATTTAAAAATGTATTGCAATAGGTAAGAAAGACTATGAAATAAAATTGGGATAAACCCAAATACTGGGCTTTTCCCAGATAGAACAGGTAGGGATTTATACTCAAGCAGCAAGTATGGAAGAGGGGGCAATTGGTACATGGAAAACTACTAAGAGTAGATGTCAAGTGTGGGGGTGTTTTGACTTGATGACTTAGCAGAATTCTTGCTAAAGGCAGACTAGGGTGATCAAACATCATCTGGGGGGTTAGTAGGTGTTAGGTGTTTGATCAGATATCAAGGGTGAGAAATTCTCACTGTAATGACTATGGATTCTTGATAATACTGGATAGTACAAGGTAAGTTTTGTTGGGGACAGGACTCAGGGATCCTGACTAAAGTTTAGCCAAGTAAAGAATCTTTGTCATGCCCTGGAATTAACTTTTGTTTGTTTTAACAGGTTTCTGTGCCCTGGATGATACTTTTTATTTTTTGTACACTTCTCATGAAACATCAGAAAAGAAAATATTCTTATTATTGAAGTTTCTTACTATTAATAACTGTAGTAACTATGATTATGATGCACCAGCAATATACTGAATGCTTACATCTTTCAAGATAGCTGTCTTGTGGCACAATAACAAATCTAAACACTCATGTTTTTCATAAGCAAAGGCTTACTCCTTCTTTATGCTATGTGTCCACCCAAAGTTGGCTCTAACTCTGCTCTATGTCACCTTCGCTCTTACACCAAGCTGCTGGACCACCTCGGTATGAAATATTATCAATATAGTGGAAAACCACTGATTCTCAAAACTTCTGCTCACATATAATACACATCACTTCTACTCAAATACAAAAGGCAAAAACAAATCTATGCCATTGGCCTGGTGTCACTGGGAAGGAAAAATAAATCTTCCTTACCATAGAAACATTCAATACTGTAAATAATAATACAGCCTATCAAAATATGCTTAATATATTATCTATATAAACTTTAAATCAGGATTGATAGTAGGCCTTTTTCCTATTATATTATAAATATGCAAAATCAAAACCCATAGTGTTTTTCAAAGCCCATGATCTTAATTTGTAATCATTTGGTCAAATTTTGATAAATTGATTATATTCTTTTATGATTTCTTAGAATCTAAGAATGAGTAACCATGATATAGTAATGTAACAGCAGGGCATTGTAACTCACTGCACTATTCCTTTGACATTATTTCTGTAAGTGCTGACACTGACTAATATGCAGCTCATAGGTAGGTGGCATCATGTTTGTATGAGAATCATTGGGGTTTGATAGGGGACTTAAGAGATGGAAAATTTTATTTTAAGGTAAGTATTTATAAGCCTCGTAAGTAATGTATATGTTAACACTTTTGTTTCAGATCCTACAGATGAGGCCCATCCTGGCTCCTGGAAAAAACAGCTGACCTCCTGGTCCACTGCTAATGGTTACCAACTGGAAACAAATTGGAGGCATCCAAGCCACTGTGTTCCAGGGAGAGACAGATGACCACCCTCCCCTGGGAACAGCTAATTGCCTGGGACAATTGCTGCAGTCCTTTCACCTAATTCCTCCTGAATTTCAAACCCCCTCACTACACCTTGTTCATTCCCTGTTATAAAAAGACTGGTCTAGAAAAAAATGTAAGACAGTTTTTTGGGGGTGTGAACCTGCCATCTTCTCAGATAGCCAGCCATCTGAATAAAGTGCCCATAAGATTCAATCACTGTCACTTCTTATTGGTAGTGGCAGGCAGCCTGAATGCCAGTGTCTTTTCCTGTTTCATGTTGACTTTGAAGGGTACAGAATCCAACTTTTGGGCATCCTGGCTCTTGGACATTTGTTGACCTTCAACAGTGGAGCCAGGATGATGCACACCAGACCATCAGTTGCCTTATCAGAATGGACTGTGCTCACCTGCACTTAGAGAAATTTTCAACCCCCTCCATTATTTTTTTATCCTGTTCCCCTCTCCTCCTTATAAAAAACTCTGCTTTCACTGAGATGGACTTTGAGATAACAGTCCCCCATCTTCCATGTTAGCAGCACCTGAAAATAAACCACTTTCTTGTATATCAGCACCTGTCTCTCAAGTTTTGGCTTTTGCAGAGGCAGGTAGTGAGATTCGTGTTCATTCAAAGTAATATTAATAAAGATGATGAAAAGAAAATTAACAATGAACCTTTCTTTTAAAAAGACCAGGAATAGCTTTGTCTCATTTAAAACCTATGCTGTATATGTCTTCTATTCATTTAAAATGTCATGTGTGCTTTAATGGAAAACTTTTTAATAGTAAATCAATTTTAAATTTCTAATTTTTCTGGTTTTGTTTTTAACTAAGCCAGAGAGAGGAAGGAATAGTGAGTCAAAGTCAAATAAGTAGAGCAAGGAGAAAGGGAGGGGCAAACATAGCATTTTCATCACACAGAAATTGGGAATTTAACAGTTGATTAGCTGTTTGAGTGTCTTGGTGGTTCCCTTGTGTTTTACATTCCTTTTAGCTTAATTAATGACTCACTCTGCCTTTTAATCTGCTTTCCTTAGATTATTAATACAGTAGCATTGTTTATTTAGGGAAAATTGCAGGGAGGTGGATATAAAATAGTGTTGGTCAGTTATGATCTATATTTAAATGCCTAATGTCTTACTAATTTATATTTAGACCTAATTTCATAGTTAACATGATTCTATGGTTTGTATATGATATAGATTCTAAACTTAACCACTCTGGAATTTCTTTAGAGATTTTGAGATTTTTTTTAAGTTCAATAAATAAAACATAAAAATTGAGTGTGCTTCACATCCTTAAGCCTTGGCTTCCAAATAGAGATGTATAATCATTGATTTATAACAAGTAATATTCATATTTACATTAAACTCAATATCCAGGTAAAATGGTCCAGTGTTAAGAAAATAAAGTATAGTTAAAATTGTTTGCCAATGATCTATGACTGAATTATATTTACTATTTTTTCCAATCTCTTCTATTCCTAACACTTTCTATTCCTATTCCTCTTTCTATTCCTCTTCTATTCCTAACACTTTCACTCTTATTAGTCTAGAAAAACAGGAATGTAAGACTCTATGTATCTCCTTGGTTTTATTTCTATATGTTTGTCTCTTTTTCTCTCTCTCAGTCTGGTTGGAAGCTACATAAATTCTGTTGAACTTATTTCTTTTACTTTTTAAATTGTGTTTCTAGAAGACACTTCAAAATGTTATTCAGAGTTTTCACATCAGAGATTTAGTTTGTCCTTCAAAACTGGCTTGGAGAGTCATCCTGACACATATGGTAACTCTTGGAGCAGTTTACAGTTTGAACAACCTACAGGAAACCATGAAAGCCACGTTTTCTGTCAATATTGCTGAAGCCAAAATTTGTGGTTGTAAATGAACCTGAGCTTGTACATAATATCTGTGTAAAAACCCATTTAGTGACCTTATAGACTTTTAGAGGTTACATACCCTGAGTGACATTGTAATAAAAGCTACCTACATCTTGATTCTATCCTAATAAAAAATAAATTTTAAGTTTTGCTTTGTGTTTTTAACTACATACACGTTTTATGATTAGTTACACTTCAAATCAAAGTTCAGTTCAATGTCTTGTCTCTGATAGTCTTGTTTATATGTTTCATTTATATTTCATTTTTCTTCAGAGAACAAGAATACCTGTAACTCCTCTCCATAACATAGTTTCCATTTTTTCATAGGTACTCTGTATATTTATGTAAATATTTTTTCAGCCTTTCTTGCTATTAGATATTAGTTGTGAAATAAGCCAGTAAGAAGCTAAGTAATTTGTTAACACCTACAGTATATGAGATCTTTATGCGAATAGGTCCTTTGATCTTTCAGAGGGAACACAGTTGTTAAGACACACTACAGCAAATTCCCGAAGCCTGAAAGCTTCTGGCTGTTAACAACTGCCACTTCAAAGAATCTCTGACAACAGAGATGATGACAGCTGAGTATATCATGAGGAGAGTTTATAGTAAACAAATGCTTCCTTTGATGCAAATTTGGTTTTATAAAGACATTTGTTATTACTAGATGGATTTTCAAAGGTTGCTCTGCAAAGCCTGTTTGAGAAATTGCTCTGTGGCATTATTCCAAAGTCTACGTTTACATGTGAAAAATAATTATTTTTTTCACTTTCAAATGGACACAAATAGCTATATGTGTCATCCTTCTCTATAATTTGTAATGAGGAGAACATGTTAATTAAGCTTAGAGAACAATCTGTTATGCCATAACTGATGTTTTTGATCATTGGGATATTATGCTTAAGAGAAGATTTACCACACCTTGGAAAGCTACTCACTCTATAGCCTTTTACCTTCTCAGGGCTCAACTCCTCAGTAGAAACATTGTCCTGCTCACTCTATAGCTCCTACTCTTCAGTCTACACCAGCTTCACTTGAGTGACCTGGGTACTGCAGATCCTAGTGTCCTTGGCCTGCCATTATTGGTTTTCTCCAATATGAGTTGGCGACCTCAATTGTTTCTTCCTTTTTTTTCAGTAAAGTTTGAGGTTTACTAGAATTCTCTTTTCACACTTGGTCTCCTTTAGTACTCAAGCCAAGGTATGATGGACAATACTAGAAATGTCATTCAAATATATAAGTAAAGTATCTCCCTGCTATGAGGCTAAATTGAATAGAAGTTGAGAAAGGATTTCAATCTAAAATGGAGCAGAAGTATATGAAAGAGAAAATATCACCTATGCACTCTCAGAAGGATGAAACTTAAAATGAATGATTTTTATTCAATGTCTCATTTACAGAAGAGCAAAACTTATATTCTGACCTATGAGCATGTGCCAAGAAACTGTCCCCATTCTCAAGGCACTGAATTCACTGATTGCATTTTGGCTAGACTTCCTCCTCTTCATACTCCTTGCCTATAAATATAGACCACCCTAAATCCTAACAAATTCATTATAGGTTACACCAGCATGCATTTCCAAAATTGCAAGTTCTCTGATATTCCTGAATAAACTAAAATTTTAGTGATTTAAACTTGCCTCAGTTTATCTTTTTTTAGGCTGACAAAGCTGACAGATCTAAACAATAATTTAGGAATAAAATGAGGGAGACATTTTCCTTAAATTTCTTTAAGGTGCGGGCATCGAGAGGAAAGCAGGGGCGGATGTTACCATGGACTAGAACAGTCAACTGAGTCCTGAAGGAGACTTGCAAATCTAGAGTGAAAGACACCAAAAGTGTAGAGCTGGTAACTGAGAGAAAGAGAGCCTAAGTTCTTGTAGACAATTCAGCAGCAGATGCAGAGAGGTGAGATGCACACACTCAAAGATGAAAGGTAGAGAGCTACACTATATGGAAAGCAACTAGAATGAACTATAGGGGAGCAACATTTGCCACCTCCAAATACTCTACTTTGGCATATTGGTTATTTTGAATTAAAGTTACATAAGAAACGGCCAGTAAAAGAAAGACCTTCTAACCCTCTTTTATCCTTCTGGAAGAAGAAAATTAATTTCCCATTTGAAAGGTACCCTCTCCTCAGGTAGAGACAATTCTTATCACCAGAGATAGAAAATTCAGGGTCAAGAAAGCTGTATAACCAAACTGTGCTGAGTTTTTTGACTAATTAGTATCCTTTGTCTGTCAGGTCTTCATAAATTTGTTTCTCTGTTTAACAAATATAAAAGCTGCCTGCTTCAATCATATCTTTAGGTCCTGTGTCTATGAAACCTCCATACATACAAATTAATTTTCCTATTAATATATCTTGTATTAATTTAATTATTAGATCAGCCCAAAAGAACCAAGATGGTAGAAGAAAATCCTTCCCTTCCAGAAAAAAAAAAAAAAACAGCCCTATCCTGGGAACTGAAATCAGCCGAAGGACGAAGGCAGAACAAGGAAAAAATGTGAAATGAGTATTTACTCTTTAAAGACTGAATCATATATTCTGATTTACCTGCAACAATACTCAACTGGAGTGAGTAAGGGCATTAAGTTGACTAGAACATGTTGTCCATCGCTTGAAGAGCTAAGGCTGAGTGAGAGAAGATTTAAGCCATGAAACAGTAGTTCTTTAATCACACTGCTGAGTATAATGGACTCCTGTAAGTTTTACAACTTTAGAATGTACATATTTTTACATTTTTGTTGTTGAAAGAACAGAGGGTTTGTATACTGTAGTGGTGCATTGAGCAACCAAGATTTGTATATATAATCATAAAAGATTTTAGTTTTCTCTCCTGTTATCTTTTAAAAATGTGCTCATTAATAAAGTTTTTCTTTCATCATAAAATGAAAACTCAGGCCACAACATACTCTTATAATAAATGGTCTCATCATTACATTAAGAATCAACACACTTTTCAATGCAATTAGTTCATAACTTTAGTTCTTATAGTAATCAAAATTCACAGCTGATTGAGAACTAGATTTACCCTATCTTTTTGGAGACATACCGCATGCTAGCCTCTTGTAGGAGGAAAGGATGGTATTGTACTTTCTTTCCTGCTTTCATACCTCTTCATTCATTTTTCAGAATTTGTGGTCAGAGTAGTTGAAATAGTTGGGCATAGGGGAACTAGGGGGATAAAAAGTTGTCACCTTATACTGTCAAAAACAAGCTTTGTACTTTAAGGGCCTACCAGATGTCTAAATTGTGCCCTGATTCGTAACAGCTATCCACTTCAGTTTCACATACTCTATGAATGCATATCATTTGCAATAGCAACATTTTGCATCCACTCACCTGCCAAATCAATGAGCCATTCTACTTCCCGCATTCACTATCTCTCTAGATTTCCCAGGTGGAAGTCTAGTGTGTTCATATTAATGTAAAAAAATGACTCAAGCTCTTATTCTCTTGACAGACTCAAGCTCTGCTTACCCAAATAGTACTACTAAGGGCAGGTCTTCACTGTGCAGCCTTCTTGAAAGAACAACTCAAAGAACGGCCTTCCTTCTATTCAGTATTTTTTGTACCCACCATATGGACGATAGGGCCAAGAGTCAATAATCATTTCTTGGCTAATCTTTTACTTTAGAAACCCCAGGCTAGGCTATACTGATACTTGTCTATTCAATATTGATTGTATCTATTCCTCATCTAAAACTGAGATGGACAAGTTTGACCTTTATATGTTAGATATCTATCAATCATTCTATCTATCTATCTATCTATCTATCTATCTATCTATCTATCTATTATCTAACTTATTTCATTATATGTTGGTATACCATTTAGAATAAATTTGCTTTCATTCAAAAAGTATATCCTCATTTACAATGTCCTCACTTAAGAATTCAGTAAAGGACCTATTCCTTCATCTACAATATGAACAAAATTTGATTCATCATCTTTAGATTTTCTTTCAACTCTGACATTTTACATCATTTCCCCCTTGTTTCTACTACAGAACCTCACTGGAACAAGTAGGTAACTATATAAATTGTGTTCTAGGAATAAATTATGTCTTTTACAAATGACAAGGCATACAAATAACATAGTAATAATTGTGAATAAGCTACACTGGATTTCCTTTAATTTTCATATGGCATATACTAGCTCACTGTAGGTGCCAAGTTGCAGGCCCCCTAATACAGGAAAATATATGTGTAAATAAGAGCAGTTGAGAATTAAAATGAAGAGTAATGGCTTAGGATGCAAGATAATAATCAGGAAACATAAAATTACACCACTGCAGAAAAGTTACACCCATCAGATTTGTGATAAAAATTTCTAAATTATAGATTGCAGTAAGGAATTACACCTATAAAAATTCATTTTCTAATATATCTGATTAAAAGAAGTACATAATAAAAATGGAAGGAAAGTGAGAAAAATGTCTCAGAAAACTGAGTAACATTAAGATGAACACACTCGCTTGGTTTATAATAAAAGTAGTTCATATCCTTGAATAACGCTAGTTCCTGGGACATGAAGTAGGGGGATCATCGTGGTTTTTGCTCCCCTTATTGAGTTATATGTCTGTACGTTCTGGTAGAATTTTATAAATGAGCTGCTTTTCAATGTATTTATTTCAAACTATAATCATCCAAATAGAAAGTTTAAGAACACTAACCTTAAAAAAATACATATTTTTATTTCCTCATTTGTCTTTTAAGCGTGAATGTAATTTTAAGAGCATACATTTACAATAAAGAAATGAATTTCTCTTTTTAGTATTCACTTGGAATCTTCAATTATGAAAATAATTTGGTCCATTTTGTTATTATATCTCAACTTTCCTTTGACTATTAATGTCAACAAGTCTATTTCATACATTTTTGCTATTTGGACCTACATATCTTGATCCTTTTTAGTGTTTTGTACTTTATATTTATTAAAGGTATATTCTTTTATATTTTCTGTTTTTAATTATCCACTGGCATCATTTTCTTACATGCTGTGAATGTCACAATCAAGTACAGTTATTAGTTAATTATCCCTTGTCTCTTAAAGGCAAGATTAAAAACAGAGGTGCTTGTGCTGAGCAAGTGAGTAATGTGTACCTAAAACTTTATGAAAATGAAATAAAGGGAAAAATTCAGTTAGATACTCTAGTGGGGGTAAAAATAAGTAAGGGTTTTCATTGGTTCTAACATATTCACAGTGCTGATGTACCATAGAGAGAAGTATAATGCATTGTAGAGAAACAGATATTTATGAAGTGAGTCACTGAAACATTACTGCAAGTTTCTTCCAAACAAAATGAATTGCTTAACTGAAAGTCAGCTTTTACCCTTTAGTGAAATTCTCTCTGTATTGCTCAACATACTAATTTCAATATCAAAAATGCTCAATAACAACAACACTCTGCATTTTTCTGGACTGTTCTATTGGCAGAGATTCAAAGATCCTCAGATTTGGTGTTAAGTTTCTAGAATTAATTTGATGAAGTGAGAAGTTAAAAGTACAATAGAATCTTTTAATTGGTGCTCAAGCTAAATAGTTGATACTGAATACTTTTTTTATTACTGAATAACCCTACCTCAGATTATGTTGCAATTATTCTTCACAACTGTATTTTTACTGATTCTGACACTGCATAATGTTTGCATAGGCTACTTCATTCTAGGTCTGTCTGTGCCTTATGCATGCAGCTCCCAGAGTTGATAACATAACCCCCCCCACACACACACACATATCACCACCACCAATTATTTTAGTGGATGTGATCATTTAAAAAGGCAGTAAGGAGAATACTTAGTGACCACTTTTTTATTATTTTATGTGGTATTTCTCACACTGTTTTTAAAGTTTGACTCACCTTACATAACCTTCTAGTAGATTTTTATTATAACTTAAGTGTTTTAAATTTCTTCTCACTTTTTTCTATTAATCTCACCATTTGAATACAAGTATAACTAAATTCTGATGTATTTTTGCATAGATATTCTAGAGTATTATCAATCATACCATATGTCTTATCACAGTCTTGTAACTCTAAAAATCAGGTTGCATGTGGGTTTATATGTTACAAGAAGTGTTTCTATGTAGAATGACTTGATACTCAGCAAGATGTATTTAACTTCTAATTTTAGATAGCTTAAAACATTTAAAAAGGTGAAAAAAATCAACTGTGAAAAAGAAGAGTGACCAGAGAAGAAAACAGAAAACCAGAAGGAAGAATGTCACAGAAGAAAGGACAGATTTAGATGATAATATTAAGATAGAGAAGAAAAAGAGAGTATATTTGTAACCATAAAAGACACCGTCATTCCAGCTGCCTGTCTCTACCAAACCCAATAAGCAGTGACAGCAATTGAATCTTTATGGGCACTTCATTCAGATGACCGGCGATCTGAGAAGATGGTGGGTTCATACCCTAACAGATCATCTTCCCTTTTCTTTCCAGGCAAGACTTTTTATAAGGAGGAGGCAAGAGATAAATAAGGTGCAGTGAGGGCTTTACCTTAAGTTAAAAATTTTCCAAGTCTTGAGTTCCCTATCACATTATGGCTCCCAGAGGAGGAAGAACAGATGTATCCACACACACTGGTTTAAGATATAATGCTTGGAAAAAGAAGAAACACTGGGATGGTTAATCCAATGTGTCAAATGGACTGCACAAGTGTAATGCCCATAATTTTGGTCAGACATTATTCTGAGTATTGCTGTCACAATATTTCTGAATGAAATGAACATCTGAATTGGAAGAGTGAGTAAAGCAGCTTGCTCTCCACAATACAGGTAGACCTTTTCCAAACCTATGGAAGATTAAATAAAACAAAGGATAGAGTAAGGGAGAATATTTTTCTCTCTGCCTGAATATTTAGAGCTGGAACAGCAGTCTTTTCCTGTACTTGAATTGGAACTCATACCATCAGTTGCCCTGGATGTCATGCCTTTGAACTTAGACTGGAAATATATCAGCAGCTCTGGCACTCTTGAATCATGTGACCAAATTCTTTAATATGAATCTTAATACAGAATTTGGTACAAAGAGTGTTCTAGAGTAGAATAATTTTAAGGATGAATTTTCTAAATTGTTTCTTGGATTCTATAAATTAAATCTCCAATCTTATTAGCCTTACAGACATTACTAACTCTATTTCCTGTAGTAAAGAGAGCAGATAGCCCAAGCATGTTATTAACTATTTATAGAGATAAACAAAATATCTCCATTGGATGATCCTAAGAATCAAGGTGCTGTATGACTAGCTATCTGATACTTACCAAGATTTTTAGGAAACTAATAAATATAATAAGTTTGACTGGATATTCCTAATGTCCTTGAAAAAGTGGTAAAAGAAAAATATGAGTTCAGTGGTTTGAATTACTAGCTCAAGCATGTGTATGTGACCAGAAAGCTCTATTTGTGCCGTGAAGGAGAATTTTAACTCCTGCAGCCTCAGGGATGAGATGACTAAAAGTTAAACTCCAACTGATTGAATTACAATGCAGGTTAAATTCCCAGACTTAGAGGATGCCTACAGTTAACGTGAGGGCATTTATTAAGAAAGAATGGTATTCTGTAGGTTTGGGTATCTGTGGGAACACTGTGGTGAAGCTAAGTACATTGAGCTCTTAAAGTCTGGTGAGTCTTCTTTTCCAGTAAAGAGGCTCCCCTGCCCCAGTGAAGGAAATCTCCCCAAATGCATCTGGGGTGATGAACTCTGAATTGTCTAAGAAAACTCTAATGGCTACCCCTGAAATGGTTGCCACTTAGGGCAATGTCACTTCCCTCAGGATCCACTCCAACTTTCCCTCTTTGTTTCCAGATGTATAACTGGATTCAGTCTCAGCAGAACTCTAAAATTGAGAACAATGGTATACATGATGAGATGCATTATATTATAAAAGGACTACTTGAGTTTCCTAATTTATAGATGCATAAATCCAAAAAGCATGTATAGGAATAGATGGTGTTTGTAATGATGGTGGAAGAAACAAGGGTTGGATCCGATTGAATTTGTTGATATCAGCTCGCTAAGAAAATATTCAATATTTAATGTTGTAACTCAGGAGTTAGGCAGGGTTCTAATAATACGTTTAAATGATTGGCTGAAACATGGACCAAAAGGCGGTTCACGTGAGCTTATAGGTAATGACAGACCTGCTCCTGTTTAATGTAAAATGCTTAGATGTACTTGTCATTTAAGACCTACTCTCCCACACTGGAAGAATCAAGAAGACATGTTTCACTAATACTGTGAAAGATAAATTAGTGAGGGAAGCACCAGCATCCTTGAAGAGCTCTGTGATTATTCTTTTCTCTAGATAGAACAGACCTGACAGTGGAAACTGAGGTCACTGAAGTGGAAATCCTTAATGCAGTGGAATAATTGCATCCCGGCATGGCAGGGGTTCGTGTGGTAGCACTCAACAACAAAAGGCAAGCTGAGTTTGGACAGAAAAGTAAAAGTACCACTTAGAATAGTCTGATTTGTACAGCGTTATGGTGTTGACTAATCAATCATGGTGTTCCTAGAAGTGAAAGAGATGGAAGCCCATTCTAGTCTTATCTGATCTTTACAGTCTACTAAATTTTAAATTAATCTGTATAAGCAGAAAAATTTTATATCAAGTGAATAAAAGTCTAATATGAATCATAAAAAGAAAGAGCAGAGAACAAAGACAAATAACATTGCTTTTAATGATGAAATGAATCCAAAGCAAAAAGGACATGCACAAAGGGAAAAGGAAAGTAAGATGCTGTGCAACACATACAATTAGATCATCAAATATTAAAAAGCAATGGACCAAGGTGAACTGAAATTTAAAGCAAGAAATGAATGTATAAACATTGCAGTGCTTGCTACTAGTGAACTAAAATGGATTGGGGTGAGACATTTTCAGTCAAGCAACTATGAAGTGTTATATTCCAAAAATAACAAACTCAGGATAAATGAAGTGGCTTTAATACTGAGGTAAAATGTAGCACATGTAGTTAATAACTGCAATGCAAGGTCTGACTGAGTAATATAGATTACACTCCTAGGAAAATCTATTAATATAACTATTATTCAGGTCTATGCTTTAGCTATAGAGGCTGAGGAAAATGAGATTTAAACCTTTTCACTAGTATTCAAAAAGAAATTGATCACACACCAAAACAAGACATACTTATAATTATAGGTGACTGGAACACAAAATGAACAGGAAATGAAGCAAAATTAAACATTGTTGGGAAATTTGATCTATGGGTCTGAGTGAAGCAGGAGATGAACTAATGGATTTATGTGAAGTGAACAACCGGTCTACTGCAAACACATGCTTCAAACAACTAAACAGACTACCATGCGCATGGACACCTCCAGATGCCTAATATAAAGTCAAATAATCTATGTAATTGGAAACTGGAGATGGAGAAGCTGTATTCTTTCTGCCAAAACAAGACCAGGAGCAGATTGTGCTACTGATCACAGACTATTAATATCAAACAGAGCATAGCTAAAGGAGAGCACTAAAAGAATTATAGTGCCAAAATATAATGAAATAACATTTCTGATGGATTTAAAGTACACATAAAAATAGATTTGAAATGTTAAACTTAATTGACTAAAAACCAGAAGAACTGTAGACTGAAACTAGAAATACTGTGGATGAAGAACATGAAAAGACAATGCCATAACTAAGATAAAAATAGGAATAAGAATAAGGATAAGAAGAGTAAGAATAAGAAGGATGAGGAGGAGAAGCATTGATATAGGTACTAGACCCTAAAAATTGTTAGAGACAAAAGAAAGACAAAAACAAAAGTTGACAAAAACATGATTAGAACCCTGAACCCAATTTTTCAATGGCAATTATATAGTGATAAAGAGAGCTATAGTCAATGTAAAGAGATAGAAGATAATAACAAAAAAAGAAGCAAACAAACAAAAATAAAACAAGAGTTCTCTACCAGAAGACTGAAGAAATAAAAGGGAAATTAAAACCAGTACTAAGAATGTTGAATACCCAACAATGAAGCATAACATTTGACCAGGGGAATATAAAGAGGAGGTGAAAAAATTATCCTGAAAATCTATACAAAATAGGTAGCAGTATAACAAATACCTTTTTAAAAGATTTCTATGAGGCAAGACCTGTAATTTTAGAAAGAAAAATAAAAATTTTTCTTGAAAGTATCGAGAATAAATAAATCACTTAGGGGAGATGAGATACTGATAGAATTATTTCAGGCAGCAGAAACTGCATCTGTCAAAATCCTAACAAGAATATGTCAATTAATATGGAAAACAAAATACTGGCCAACAGACTGAAAATGCTCAATATACATTGCAATATTCAGGTAAGGAGGTGCAAAGGAATGCAGTAACTATAGGACCATCACATCTCCCATGCAAATAAAGTGATGCTCAAGGTGTTGTAACAAGGGCTTCTACATTATATGGAGCATTTGCCAGATGTTCATTCTGGATTCAGAAAGGAAAGAGGCATTTAAGTTCTAATTGTGAGCATTTACTGGATACTAGAGTGCTCCAAAGTATTTCAGAAGACAGTTAGTCTATGTTTTATAGATTATAGTAAAGCTTTTTTGTCAGTCATGAAAAGCTATGGATTGCTTTCAAAGAAATGCTTATCTTGGTGCATAAGCTGTAGTGTTGACTAGAAGCCAATACTACTTCTGGCAGGAGAGAATACGGAAAGACAAAATGGTTTTCTATAGACAAAGGTGTCAGAGAAGGATGAATTTGATCTTCCTATGTGTTTACTCTGCATGCAAAATAGATCACATGGAAAACTGGGCTAGATAGAAGAAAGATAAGTGAGAATTGGTGGAAGAAATATCAGTAAGTTTAGATATGCAGATAACACCCTCTTAGCAGTGATTTAGAAGAACTTCTGATGAAAGTGAGAGAAGAAATTGTCAAAGCAGAACTTCATTTGAATATTATGGAGACAAAAATAATGACTACAGAAGAAATACACAATTTTAACATAATAAAACACTGAAATTGTTTTTAAAATTGCTTACTTTGGTTCAGTTATCAAGTTAAAAAAAAAAGGAGGGCCCTGGCTGGTGTAGCTCAGTGGATTGAACTCAGGTCTGCAAACCAGAGGATCACAGTTCGATTCCCAGTCAGGGCACATGTCTGGGTTGCAAGCCAGTTCCCTGCAGGCCAGTTCCCAGCAGGGGACACACTAGAGGCAACCATACATTGATGTTTCTCTCCCTCTCTCCTTCCCCTCTAAAGATAAATAAATAAATATTTTTAAAAAAGGACACTGCAGCCAAGAAAAATAAGAGAAGGCTGAGACTGGGAAGGGTAGCAATGAAAGAACAAGAGCAATGAAAGTCACCAAGAGCAAAGGTGTATCATTAGAGACCAAAGTTGTGACTTCCCACACCTTCATATTTCCAATGACTATGTGCAGATGCAAAAGTTACACAGTGAAGAAGGTTGGTAGGAAAAAAATAATTCATCTGAAATATGATGTTGGAGGAGAGCTCCACAGATATACTGGACAACAGAAAATATGAACAAGTGGTTTCTAGTATAATTAAGCCGAAAGCATTACTGGAGACAAAAATGACAAAACTGAAGCTGTCCTACTTCAAGCATATCATAAGAAGGCAGGTTTCTTTGGTAAAGACAATAAGACTGGGAAAATCAGAAGACAGCAGGAAAAGGAGACCACACTTTTACTCATCTTTCTTCTATCTAGCCCAGTTTTCCATGTGATATGCTTTGCATGCAGAGAAAAAAAGATAAGAAGATTGAATTCATCCTTCTCTGACACCTTTATTTACATATAAGGTGGATTGATGCCATAAAAGAAATCACATTCAGATGTAAAGGTTTTTCATGACCAAAATTACAGTGTTGTAAAAGGAGACACAGTGAACAAATGACAGATGAGAAGAAAAACAAACAAACAAACAAGACTCCTTAAAAATCTTTTATTTTTACTATTTTAATTTTTAAGTCATGGGCCATGTCACATTCTTTGAGTAATTGTGAATATGTTTATTCTTCCTCAATGTTATTACATTGTATTTAATACATCTGTTAATGAACTTAACATAATGTTGAAAAACTACAAAATTGGCTCTGACCAAAAAATCTCATCAAATAAATGTTGACCCACTGCTGAGAGTCATGAGTATTCTCATTCCATTGACTTGGAATGACTGTATTTCATTATTAAGGCCCATGGCTTGCACTTTTGTTTTACTGCTTTTAATCTAGGCAAAATGATTTGTTTGCTCATATTTATGTTCATTGTTCTATATTAATTATTTCTCCTCCTTAATTAGTAAAGTTACAAAATAAGAGTTTCAGTTTAGATTGGTCCTGTTGCATATTACTTACCAAAGACATAAAGTATCACTGCGAGATTCGACTTTAAACACACAAGCTGTGACTGAATCATGTTATTTCCACACTACATAAATAAGCAGTTTCTTACCGCCTAGAATAGTAGATTACCACCTTTGGGTCTTTTGCCCAAAATAGGTAGTAAAATTTTTATGTTTTATTGTATTTGCTTTCTTTTTGTTTTTTGTTATTTTCTATTTGGTGGTGGTGATGGGTATGTAGTGTGTGTTTTTCTCTTTATAAAACTGATTAGAGAGACATGGCATAGGTCTTGATTAAATTTATAATGTAATTGTCAAGATTATGATGTTAATTTGGAGTGACTAAAGTTATAATTTGGGTATCCTGTGTTCGTTCTAAATTATTGCTATAGTAGTTTTTCAGATGGGCTTAGATGTTCAGAAAATATAGCACCATTTGCTCAAATCAGCCAAATTTGTGAGAATAAAACAATATTGTCAAACCTTAGGTCTCAAACTATTAGAGAGAAATGTCCATGTAAATTTTTAAAACTATAACTAGCTAACATTGAATTAAGCATTAATTAATATTGAATTAAATATTAATTTTATTGAGGTAAAAAAGTGATATATAATATATTTGTTTCAGGTGTACAATATACTAATTTGATCTTTGCATTTACACTTGGAATTCACCATGGGATCAAGCCAAGTCTAGACTTCAACTGAAACCGAATTTTGTTTAACTTCTCCCATCTATCCTGTTTCTTTCATTTCTTTCAGTACTATCCCGTGGGCACACCCTAAATAAATCTCTTTTAAATAAATAAATATAATTCAAGGGACCCAGTTCCTGGAAATCAAAAGTTACATCAACTGCCTTTGTTATCTCCCCATGCTATATTATGTCAGCAGTTATTAGGAATGGATTAGTTCATCTTTGTACTCTTTTTTGAACATTTGAGCTCTTTTTCAGAACATTTGTAAAATATTTCTCATGGGTATTTTTTATATAATTACTATTTTAAAACTACAAATGTAAAGATGTACAAAGTCAGTCCAGAAAGAGTCCAGCCATTGTTAACATGACAAGAATGGTTTGCTCACATCAGTGTATCCTGGCAGGTAAGGGATGTGGACTGGAATGCACGTGCATGAACAATGACGACTTCACTGTACTAGTCAGTGAAGGTGGTGGATGCCATTGACTGTGCGTGTGTATTGTGTGGCTGTCACTGGGGGGAGGAGCTTTGTCCAGCAGAGCCCCAGGCCCACTGAGGAGGAGAATAAGTCTATCAAGACATGATCTGCTTGGGGAGGAAAGGTGGCCAGTCTCTCAAAGGAAAAAGGCCTTGAGCCTGTTGTTCAACCGACTTTTATTAGATTAAATGTTCATAGGAATACAGGGCATGTATGTAAAACTCATCAGTCATTGTCAGGTGGTAATGATCAACAATAGATAACATTCAAAGAACTATGAGGGCTTATTCTGAGTCAGGGTCAGATAGATAGAGTGGCACCAACGGGCCATAAAACTTTGCGAAACTCATTTTATGTTTGGACCCTTATTTAAATTGAGTGTATTCTTAACAAAGCAGGTTTCACAGGATTTTATGCATTCTTTCTTAGGCCTAATCACCCCAGGGGACCACCCTTTCCAGCACAGGGCCACATCCACCCACCTCTAAGATCGTTTTAGACTTAAGTCAGGTGGGGGATTTGGGCAGCCAAGAGATTAAACTTTTTACAGATAGAATGAAGACTCAGGCTATAACAAAGCCAAAGTCTGAGGGTCCATCACCCCTTTTCTTTCATCCCCTAAGTCCTTCCCTGATGGCTTCTTTGAGACCATGCCTGTCTTAAGTCATCCTCCCTTGAGGAATTTTTTCAGTCATTGGCTAACCAGTCAACTGCCCGGAACCAAGCAATGTGAAGTACAGGGGTCAGAGGCTGCACGTCTGTCAGAAGAATAAGCTTTGTCTCCTCAGTGGCTTATGGTCTCAAAGTCTTTTTACACAGCCTTAGCTATGGGGGGATGCAGCTTCAGAGACCAGGCGTGGTGGTCCCCAACATGTCACATTAAAAATGACTGAGTAGAGCAATGAATCTGCATCAAATTTTGTGTTAAGGTTGAATATCCCTCTGTGGAAACAATTTGGTTGATTCAGAAGGCCGCAGCTACGGGCAACTGGTGATTGGCAGCTTCATCACCAAAAAAACACACCCTTATGCATCACATCTTGTTTAGATTTTTGGTGAAACATTAAATCATCCAGGTGACTCAGTCCCCCTACAGCCCAGATTTAACATCTTGTAACTTCTGGCTTTTCCCCAAACTAAAGTCACCTTTGAAAGGGAAGATATTTCAGACCGTTGATGAGATTCAGAAAAATACTATGGGGCAGCTGGTGGCAACTGGGAGAACTGTGTGAGGTCTTAAGGAACCTATTTTAAGTGGGACTGAGGTGTCATTGTTCTATGTACAATGTTTCTTGTATCTTCTTCAATTAATGTCTCTATTTTTCTTATTACATGGCTGGATACCTTCTGAATAGACCTCCTATACATTATTTTTTTATGACTTTAATTTTTTCCTAGATTGTTTTCTCCTTTAAAACATAATTGTCCCTTTTCCTCTTTTTTGACTGCACTTGCCCATTTTTTTTCTCTAACAGCACTCACAGTGTTTTCACATTTTAATTAGAAAAATCTTTAAAAAATAAAGTTCAAAATTTAAACTTCTTATTTTTTTATTGCTTTGGGTTTTTCTTTATGCATATTTTGAGTTTAATTTTTATATTTGGATTTGATTTCTGATGTATTTTGTCTAAGGCTTACTTTTTTCTTTTTTGTCTATTATTGGAAACATTTAGGTTATGATATCACTTTTCAGTATAGTTGTGCTTCTTTTTATTCATTTAACAAATACTGTTTTCCATTATTGTAAGTGTCAAAATGTCTAGAATTTTGCACTTTTTTAACTTGAAAGACAATTAGGAAAGTTGGTTTTGATATTATAATTTTAGAGAGTATTGTACAGTTTATTTTTTCTTTAATTTTCTAATACTTGATCACTTTATAGTCTGAGGGCACTTGAAAAGAATATATAAATTATAAGCTGTAGATTTTAACTTAATTTTCCCCTTTATATGGTCTTTCAGAAATCATGAGTGTAGTAGTGAGGTCTACAAAAATATTAGTATAATAATTATTTTTATATTTACTAAAATAAATTGTTTTTCATTTATTATGTAACTATAATAACTAGCAAGCAATATAAGGTGGTTTATAGACTCCTATATCCTCTGATACAGTTTGGGAAATTCTCTCATTATGAACATATGGGATATTTAGGGGAGGGAATGTACAACTCTCACATACATTTTCAAAGAATCCATGACCTAAAATAGTTTCAGGACAACTTTTCTATATTGTCTTGTATTTCTGGCTATTTCAGCCCTCCCAAATTGAGGGATTTTATAATTCAGCTAACACTCTTTCTGAAAACTCTTCCTTTAGTATGCGCATTTTATAGTTTAAATATTTCAGTGTCATTTGATCATTATTTTTTAAGTATTTATTTATTTATTTAAGAGAGAGGGGATGGGAAGGAGAAAGAGTGGGAGAGAAACATCAATATTGTGTGGTTGCCTCTCATGTGTTCCCCACTGGGGACCTGGCCTGCAACCCAGGCATGTTCCCTGACTGGGAATCGAACCGGTGATCCTTTGCTTCACAGGCCCACACTCAGTCCACTGAGCTACACCAGACAGGGCTGATCATTAAATATTTTTATATTGCATATATCATTAATATTGAAAGACCATTTTGTTTTCCTGACTGAGTTTCCAAAAATGCATTATGCTAAACAGCAGAAAAGGCTATTCAAGACTATTACAATGGGAGAAAGGGACTAAATTCAAGTATTTTGAAATAAAACCAGGAGAGTTTTAAGTGATGGGGTTAGCTAGTGGGAAAGTGCTATAGAATGCTAGGGGAGCAGGATTATTCAATGTGATTAGGCCATTTGCATTTGCTTATTCAACTTCAATTCCTACCTTCCCACAGCAACAGGAAGATAGGGAGGCCATCTCCTCTATGATTACATTTCAAAAGGATGGCTCCCATGTCCTTGAGAAAGATATTGCTGGGTTGCAAACCTGGCCAGAGGCTGGCAGAAGATTTCCATCTCAAAGGGGTAGAGAAAGAATTTATAATTGGAAACATTCTAAAGTAAATGCTCTAGGAAAAGGGAGGTCAAGGGCCTAGCATCAAAAAGAAGTTTCCCTATGCTTAATCAAGCTGATAATTTAAAGCCCTCTTGGTCAGAGTTGTAACCGGAAAAGACATCGGAAAAAACACTGGTGTTCAGGCTGCCTGTCACTACCAAGTCCAATAAGCAATGGGCACTCGATTGACTCTTTTATGGGCACTCTATTCAGATGGCTGGTGATCCTAGAAGATGGCGCGTTCATACCGTAACAAACCATCTTGTCTTCTCTGTCCTGGCCAGAATTTTTACAAGGTGGGGATGAGTAGATAAACAAGGTGCAGTGAGGGCTTTGAAATTCAGGGAGGATTAGGTGAGCCAAGCTGCAGCCTTCCCGCTCTGGGCAGTTGGCTGTTCCCAGGGGAGGGTAGTCATCTGCTCTCCCTGGAACAAAGGTTCAGGTGTCCCCAGGCGGTAATCTTCTGTCAGAGGGGGGAGGCTGTTCCCCAAGAGCCAGGTTGAGCCTTATCTGTAGTTTCTGAAACAAAAGTTTTAACATACACATTACTTGCTAGAATTACAACTTTTTCCTTAAGCTAAAATTTTCCAAGTCTTGAATCCCCTATCAAAGTGTCTTCTTATTCGTCAATCAGTTTCTTTTATGAGCCATTCTGATAGCAACTACCCTACCCCAGGCAGAAAGCCCAATTTATGGTGGGCCCTCTGCTTCCAGTTTCCAGAATGTTTGCAGGCTTTTCCTTAATTTTATGTTCAGCTGCTCCATCCAAGGGAGATGTGTGGCAACATCAGGGTTAGCTGATCGTGCTGTCGTCTGGTAGAACTCCATTTGACATGATGTATGTATATCACCCAGGACAACCTCTTGTTTTATAAATAAAGGAACCGAAACTTAGAGAATATCATAGCTTGCCTCAGATCCAAAGCCAGTGAGGGAAAGAGCTCAAATGTTAAGTTTCATCTTCTGATGACTTTAGATGCAACAGCTTACTTTTATTGCTGATTTTAGCTAAACTCAATAATAGGGCTTCGACTAATTGCTCCCTCATTTTCTCTTTTCTTCCTGAACTGATATCTGATTGATTATTTTCTACAAATTGAAATAAACTGCTACAAAAAAATCATCCCTATCAAATTTTATCTCTTTTACATACAGTGCACAATTGAACTACTTGTTTTAATATGAAAATATACTTGTTCTTTTACCTGACAATCAATAGTTATGAGAAATTTTAAGTGGTTTGGAAAATGGGAGACTTAACAAGTAATTCTGAATTTTTATACATAATAATTTTAACACCTTCTGGTGTTACCAGAAGGAACTTGTTGAGGACCCAGGTACTGTTACTGAAATGAGCCCTCTCCCCCAGCCCTGGGAGTTCATTGCCTGCCATCAGGTGTTAGGAACTATGGCCCTCAATACCAGAGTTTGGTGAGAAGGAAAGGAGCTATTTATTCAAAGTTATACAGTTTTAGATTAATGTGTGGAATGTCGCCATTACGATCCCAAAGTCCCTTTAAAACACTCACACACACGCACAGTCCTGCCTTCGCTGCCTTGCCCAGTCAGGGTCTCATAGACTCCCGATTCCTCCCAGTAATCTGTGCTCAGCTGGGCAGGTCTACTTCAGTCCCCAGCACCCTCAGCTTTGTCACTGCCTGGTCTCCTGTTCTTAATCCAAAGCCTTGTGGCACCTCCTCCTGGCCCACCAGCAAGATTCCTTTCACCCCTGTCCTTCCTGCTTGGTCTCACATTGTTCTCTCATCCTTCGTGGCAGCCTGCCTTGAGTTTAAATCCCATCCTGGACCCTCCTTCCTTACCTCATTTCCCACTTCTCCCACAATTGGCTACGCCTGCCAGCACTCCCCCATTTTTCTGCCTTTCTTCTCTGCCACAGTTCGTCTGGACCGGTGTGGCCCTATGGCATGGAGATAACTATCCATAAGCTCTCACACAGGTGCTGTAACCAGGGGAGCTGCCTGCCAGTTACGTCATGGGCCAAAGTTATGCAAACCTTTCTGGCTCCACTCAGGCTGGAAGCTAGCCTGCTGTGGTTGATATGCAAAGTGACTCTGAATGTCCCTGCTCCATGTCTCCCTTTCCTGAGCTGGGCCTACGGGGGATATCCTATACTCCAGACACCCCAAGTTCTGGACCTCATTACAAAACCCCATTTCAGGGACCCCGGGGCCTCTCAGCCTACATCTGTTACATTATTAGCAAAAACCTTGAATTTTTGAAACTATATTTCAAATAAGCTATTTAATAAAGTGCCATTTTAACAACTTTACATGTATATTGTACCTCCTACTTACACAAGATTTAGTAAATTATGCTATTATAATAGGCACATGTAATACTATAAAATTATGTATAAGTCAAAGATATTAGATATCATATAAAATACAGTGAATAGAGTTTTAGAAGAGGAATAACATTTCAAAATATGTCTAGATTTTACAAATGCCAAAAATTATAAAAATTTAGACTTGAAATTCCTTTTATAATAAAACAATCTGGCCCAGATGTAGCTCAGTTGTTTGGAGTGTTATGATGTTGCAGGTTCACTGTACGTGCAGCCGTGTATGGTGAGGTTTCAGGGTGGTGCTTAGGCAGGGACATACCTCCATAGTGGGTTTGATGCCCTGTCCAGGTGCGTGTGGGAGACAACCAGTGGTAGTTGGTACTATTGATTAGTGATATTTCACCAGAATTTTGATCTCTGTACATATCTCAAATTTTTTTTAAAAGGTTGAAAGGATTATTCATTTTCATTCAAGAAAACCGTACCCTAAATTAACTCTTAGTGTGTATCTGCTTTTAAAGTTTAGACATTGTTTTGTAAAAGAATAGATATTATATGGGGGTTCATATCACCTAGAAATTATGGGAAATATTAAGACAGGATGGACAAAAGTTAGGGAAAACTCCCGACAAGTGGAGTGAGGAAGTAGGAGTGAGTGTCTCTGGCCCATAAACTGCCAGATCCTCTCCTCAGAGTCCCCACCCACATCCACACATGATCAAAGGGAAACAGTTTATGGTTGGGAACTCCTGAAGTGGTTGCAGGAGTCCACAAGGACTGGCTAAAACCAGATCAACCCAAGATGGAGAAAAAATTGACCAGAGACTGACCCCAAAGCTCACTATACCATCTTAATGAATACTGGCACCACAAGTAGAAGGGGAAGCCCAGGGCACACATACACCATGACACTTCTGGAAAGGACCATATTACGAATAATACCTTTCCCCCCAAAAAGGCAGAGTCAGAATTGATACCATGTAGTTCAGAAACAACTCACCCTTGGAAGCACACGAAATCCCAGGAACTGACTGACCATGAACGCAATTCACTCCTGAGTTCACCTGTATCCACTCGGACTTGGACTTCCACTGTTTCAGTGATATGGCCTGGCTAGCCTCTTTGATCCTATCTGAATAAAACTTACTTTCACACTTACTTCGACTCACACTCATTCTTGAATTATTTCCTGCATGATTCAAGGCCTGGAGGTCCCCAGTTATGCCAGAGCAGGGTCAGCCCAGCACTGAACCAGTCTGCTGACGAAATTGGAGGCAATGAGATACACTGTATCCAAAAATAGAAATTGACCTTCATAGCTTTTGTGGACTGGAAGAACAATAAGAAACATTTCAATAGGATAAATCAAGCTAGAAAAATTAAGTAAATTAAAATAATTTATATAATAAAGGCTTGGTGATGATGAACTTCTATAACTTTGCCTTATGTGGGAAGCACTAGCTTTGCTGGATAAAGTAATCTTGGATGTAGGTCCTGGTCTTTTATAACTTTGAATCCTTCTTTGCAGTCTCTTCTTGCTTGTAAGTTCTCTTTTGAGAAATCAGCTGATAGTCAAGCCCCTATTATATGAAATGTTAAATGGACTAATCTAAGAAAAAGATTGAAAAAAACTATGAACAGTAAAATGGCAAGAAACTCACAACTTTCAATACCTGAACTGCTGAAACCAGAAAAATAGAGAATAAAATAGGGACTGCCTTAAAGAGATTTGGCCTGGAGGTGATATGGGAAACTTTGAAAAACCTCTGTTTAACCTTTATTTGCCCAGACCCCAGGCGCCCTAGAGAGAATGGGAGGGAGGGTGGCCGGATAGTGAGGACTGGAAATGAAGGGAGAGGTCCCAGGAGACCTTTGCTCACCCAAGACCCCAGGCGCCATAGGAGAACAATAAGGCCATCTAGGAAGAGCAGATAAAGCAGATAGCCGGATAGTCACTAGGACTAGGCCTAGCACCCCCACAGATAGAAGCAATTTTCACATTTAGCCTTTGAACTCTGCTTCTGCCCCGAAGATAGAACTAATTACAGCATTCTGCTTCTGTATCCTGCTTTGCCACGTAGATAGGAAGACCCCTAATCTATATATTCCCCAAGAATCTTTTGTTCGGGGCTCAGAATTTGGAAATGACTCCTCTGGGCCCGTGCACGTTAAACAATAAACCTCATACTCCAGAATCCCTCGGTGTCTGGTCGCTTCATTTCCCGTAACAGAGGCAGAAACCACAAGGAAAGAACATAGGGAGTGGAGGAGGCAGAACTACAAAACCAATGGGGCTGAACACCTGTTCAAGTGTCTAGATTAAAATTTTTCCATTACTCAAAACCCAGAAAGCTTAGGTCATGCTCACGCCGCCCGAGTAGCCAGTAGCTAACAGCCACATTTGCTTCTATACAATGCTTGCTTGCTCGCCTCTCTAAAAAGACTTAGCTGTAAGCACTTAGGGCGGCTCTCACCTGCAGCTCTTATGAGCACCGTGCCTCTGGACACTCTGAGGGTCCGCCCCTGCGCAGCTTAAAACTTTGGCCAATAAAATAACATCTCTGAATCCTGAAAGTTTCTGACAATTTGTCTCTTGTGTTGGTGGATGCAACAGAACCTAAAGAACAAAAACAAAAACTAGGAAAACAACTAGAACAGGAACAGAATCACAGAAATGGAAATCACATGGAGGGTTTTTAGAGGGAAGAGGAGGGGAGGGATGGCGGGGAAGGGTACAGGGAGTAAGAAGCATAATTGGTAGGCATAAAATAGACTGGACGAGGATAAGAATAGTATGGGAAGTGAAGAAGCCAGAGAACTTGTATGTATAAATAATGGGCATAAACTAAGTGGGGGTGGGCAATACAGGAGTGGGGGGGGTACAAGGTGGAGGAATATAAAAGGGAGGAAAAATGGGAAAACTTTAACAGCATAATCAATAAACTATACTTAAAATAATTTACATATTCAATACAAAAACAATTTAATGTATCACATTAATAAAATAATTTTAAATGTGTTAAAAACGGATATCTTACAAAGACATATATATATATATATTATATTGGAAGTGTGCATGCATATCTTCATGTATAATTGTGTATTTACATATTTTCTTGAATGTTTACATGCTATAGCATATTACTCAGGATTTCTGGTGACTTTATTATTACAATTAGCAATGGCTAAATGCCCTTTTACTACCAACTTAAAATCAGGAATGAATTGAAATTTAATCTTTATTTAGGTTACTGATAACTCAGGCTTCTATCCTGATCAAAGAATTTAAATGAAATTTGTCATCTTTTCTTAGAAGCTTGTTTCCATCCTACAACTTTAGAAAGAAAATAGTGAGCCTATATAATACAGAAAAATTCTTCAGATTGTAGCAAAGAATGACTAAAACATGTATAACTAACTTTGCTTCTTAAAAACACTGTACTGAATAACCACAATTTCTATTTTTTCATTTTTTAATTAAACCATAGTTCCAAATTTAAACAAAGTTGTCCTACTTTTTTACGTACAACCTACTGCTATCTGAAAAATTTTGAATGATAATAAATTTGCCTATAATTAATAAATTGAGAAATATTTCTGGGGAAATTAAGGAGACGTGAACATAAATTTACATTAAAATAATAAAATGTAATGCATTCTACCTTTTAAATATATGAGTTTTAACACATACTTAATTTGCCAAAGAATAAAACACTGTAAGTTTTTTATTGGTTCCCCATATTAATACATAATATGATATTCTCTAAGTTTCATTTTCTTTATTTGTAAAGCATCATTCACCCTTACCAATACTTTACCAAGTCTCCCACCCCTTATGATTGCAATCAGATATTTCTGACATATTCAATTGTGGTTATTTTACCTGGTAATGCAACATAGTGTATATCTAGTCAAGTATTTTTTATAATATATTGTATTCATCGTGTACTAAAATGCTTCTAAACTTTATATAGTTGCAATAATCTTGCAGTGAAAAGTGACAATTTGATGATTTCTACAAAATATTTAAGAAAATTGCATTAAATGCTAAATCTATTGTATATTTATATTTTTGTAAAGAACTGTCCAAGCAAAAATAAGGATTGATAAAATAGATTGTATTTTTTATTTTAGCATTTGTTATGTGTAGAGCATAATACTATTTTATTATCATATTAATTGTCTAACTCATTTTCTCTATTAGAGAAATTAATCTAATCCAAATTTAGCACATTAAACTACAAGAACTCATGTTCATTTGTTTGCTTTACCTAATCATCTGTCGTCAGGTAGCTTAATTTGAAAATCATCATATACATTCAGTTTATATTATTATAATAGTCTGAAATATATTTATTTTCCTTTATTATATTTATGCCTTTAAACATATTTCCTACCAACAAAACTTTCATTGTTTGGACAATATGAAAACATTACATCATTTAATAACCTCTTTTACTAACACTCATTATTATTAAAATTACTTAGATGAATAATATTAAATATTTCCTCACAAAATAAGAAACAGATAAATGATCTTTTAATTTTTTATTGAGATATAAATGACATGACATTATTAGTTTCAGGTTAATATATTATATATATTATATATAATATAATAATTCAACATATGTCTATATTGCAAAATAATTACCACAATAATTCTTGTAAACACACATTACCATACACAGTTACATATTTTCTTTTGTGATGAGAACAGTTCATCTACTATTTTTCACTACTCTCTTACAATAATGGTATCAACGCAGTATTATTAACTATAGTTAAATGCTGTACTTATTTATTTTATAACTGAGAGTTGATAAATTTTGACCCCTTTCACCCACTTTGCCTCTCACTCTGCCAGTCTGGAAACGACCAATATGTATCTGAGTTCCTACATTAAGTATTATTATTATTATTATTATTATTATTTCTATTATTTTATTTAACATCTAAGTGAGATGATACAGTATTTGTCTGACTTATTTCAGTTAGCATAATGAACTCAGGGTCCATTCACACTTTCACAAATGGCAGGTTTTTTATATGGCTTAATAAAATTTCATTATTTTTTGGAATATCTATATATCTATATCTATATCTATATAGATATATAGATATGCATTCAGCATTTATGGACACTTAGGTTGTTTCTATGTCTTGGTTATTGTACATAATGCTACAATGGACATGCGATGCAGATATCTTTTCAAGTTAGTGTTTTGGACATATTTTTCTTCTTAGATGGCTAGATAATGTAACAAACTAAATAGTAAGAAATGTACTGAAGTGAAGGAAATTGATATTAGGTAAACCTGATCTACTTACTTGCTGATTAATGTGTCATTATTTAATATTAAAGTCTACCAAGTTACTATCAAGCTTAACCATTTTGCATATTCTCATTCTTGAGCAGACATAACTCTATGTTGATTATTTTTTAAATTTTAGATTTCCCTTGAAAACACTATCTCCCTAAATAAAGGCCGTTATTTCCTATTACTGGAACAAAAATTAACATAGCCATGCTCCAAATAAATAACTTCAAAATCATTGACTGCTTTTTAAAAATAATTCTCCCATTCTCTATTTTTTCAAAATTTATTCTGTTCATTTAAAAAAAAATCTAACTATTTCCCCCTGGCTGGCATAGCTCAGTGGACTGAGTGCAGGCTGCAAACCAAAGTGTCGCTGGTTCGATTCTCAGTCAGGGTACATGCCTGGGTTGCAGGCTGAGTCCTGACTTGGGGGCACATGAGAAGCAACCAAACGTTGATGTTTCTCTCCTTCCCTTCCTCTGTCTCTAAATATAAATAAAGATAAAATGTTTTTAAAAATCTATCAATTTCTTTTTTACAAGCATCTCCAACTACCAAAACCTTGCTTTTTCCAAAGTTCCCTGCATATTTTTGCAATATATTTTCTTACTGTATTTTTTAATGTTTTATTTGAAAAAAAGTATAGATTCACATGAGGTTGCAGTGTTAACTTCTTATACAATTGTAATGCAATATGAAGACCAAAAATTATATAATTGACAGAGCTTATTTAGATTTATGCACTGTGTGTGTATGTAGCTGTATGTGTTTTTTGCTCATGTCTTGTATTAGCACTTCCGCAATCAATATATTCGTGCAACCACCACAAGACTATTTTGTGTTACTCTTTTATAATCACACCCATCCCTTTCATCTCCCCATCAAACCCTGACACCCATTAACCTGCTATCCATCTCTGTAATTATGTCATTTCACCTATGGTATATAAGTGGATTATTCCATATGCTATTTTTTTGAGATTGGCTTCTTCACTCAAGATTCATTCAAGTTGTTGCATGTATCATGACTTCATCCCCTTTTTTTACTTTTTATTTTTCATTTACAATTTATATTTAACATTATTTTATTTTAGTTTTAAGTATATAGTGCAGTGGTAGACAGTCACATACTTTACAAAGTTATCCACTGATATTTCAAGCACCCATTTGGCACCACAACAGCAGACTAAGTGAAATAGTCGATTCTTTTTTATTATGGATAATGGTCCATGGCATGGAAGTATAGCAGTCTGCTTAAACATTTATATACTGGAGCTGCTATGTACTAAACTGTTAGACTAGCAGCTAAAGTGATATTATTTTACATTTTCACCAGCAATGTGTGAGTGATAGATTTTCTTCATATCATTGCTTGAATTTGGTATTATCTTTCATTTAGCTTTTCTAGTAGTTTAATGATATTTTATGATAATTTTAATTTAGATTTCTCCAATGGCTAATAATATTGAACATTTCTGTGTGCTTAGTCATCTATATATTTCCTTCAGTGAAATGTCTGTGAATGTTTTTTAAATCTATTTCTAACTGATTTTTCTAGTTTTGAGAATTATTTATATATGCCATATACAAGCCTTTGCTGAATGTATGATTTATATATATTTTCTCTCCATCATTTGTCTTTTCAGCCCTTTAAGAAGATTTTTTATAGACCAAAAGTATTTCATTTTAATGAGGTACAACTTACTAATTTTTGTTTTTAAGAATTGTTCCCTAGTAGTCCTGGCTGGTGTGGCTCAGTGGATTGATTACTGGCTTGTGAACCAAAGGGTCACCAGTTCGTTTCCCAGTCAGAGTACATGCCTAGATTATGGGCCAGGTCCCCAGTGGAGGCATGTGAGAGGCAACCACGCATCAGTCTTTCTCTCCCTCACTTTCTCCCTCCTTTTTCCTCTTTCTACAAATAAATAAAATCTTTTTAAAAATTGTGTTTTAAGTATGAAATCTAAACATTCTTTGTTTAGTCTTAGTTCCCAAAGATTTTTTCTTATATGTTCTTTTTTAAAAGTGCTATACTTTTACATTTTATATTTAAGTCCATGATCCATTTTGAGTTAATCTTTATATAAGGTATGAGGTTAGGACAGTCTACATGTCCTTGCTTATGGATCCTCAGTGTTACACTATTTGTTGAGGATATTTTTCTCTTCTGTTGAATTACATATGCTCTTTTTTTCAAAAATTCTTTGGACATTTTTTTCAGATCTATTTTCTGGATCCTTTATTCTGTTTCATTTATTCTCATGTCTATCCCTCTGCAAATACCCCCAATGTCTTGGTTACTATATTTACATACTGGGCCTCAAAGTGAGATAAATGATTCTTCCAAATTTATTTTTTTTTCAAAATTGTTTGGAGTATTGTGGATCTTTGCCATTACTCTCTCTTTTTAAAATCATTGTTCTTTAAAATTTCACAAGCCACAATGTTGATATTTCTAACTCACTTCTAACCGTCATCATTTTCCTCTATTTTAAAGACCTTTTGACATCCCTATTCATTGTACTTGAACTCACAATTCTTGTAGAGTTGTTACCCTTTTAAAATCGTGTTTACCTTCCTAACACTCAGTCAAACTTTTTAAATCTGTTGCCATATAACTCCTTGATTTTTAAATGATTCCTGTTGCAAATTACACTTGTCTCCATGCCAGATTTCAACTCATGGTTAGCCACTTCAGCGGTTTACTCACAGGCAATTTAGAAAGTATCACTGAAATAGAATTTGTATTTTCTCATCTGATGGATTCCTGATATTTAGTAATATCTGCTTCTTTTATTCTTTTAAAGTAATATCTGCTACTTTATCTTCTTTCATTATAGCTACTGAGAAGCATAGAGAAGAATCATAAAATATTTACATTCTCTGATCTTCTACCATTGTTTATTCATCAACTGATTATTTTAAGTTATTCATTCCAGAACTTTCAAAATGTTTCTTCTATTTTTCTTAATGTCCCTAACTTAATGTCTCCACTCCTCGTTTTCCTATGATCAAAGTTGTCAATATGATTTACCCAACACCTTCCTCTCTACCTCAAGATACTTTTATTTGTTTTTACTTCCCATGTTTCTGCTTTCCCCTTGTTTGTATTTAAAGAGAAATACTCACTTTACTCCTTCCCTGATCAAACTGTTCTACTTTGGATTTTAGGTTTGGATCCAAAGGATATCACACATAAGTGGTGAGTTAATTTTCCTATTAAAATGTGCCTTTAAAAAACATTTATGTTTAATGTTTTAAACATAACTTTAAATGTTTAAATGTTTAAACAAATGTTTAAATGTTAAATGTTTAAAACATAATTTTAAAAATTGCAATGTACTCCAAAGTTAAAAAAATAATTTACACATTTTCATTTTATTTATTTATGATTCTATACTATGTATGTATTTGATGACCATATTTCTACTAAATGTCTGAATAATTTATTAAACCATTAAAGTAATATAATTTTATCTCCTTAAGCTCTAACTTCACATAGTACTTAATTGTTTCTTTTAAACTCCTTTCTTTTCTTCCAAGAATTTAATGTTTTTTTAAACTTTCTCCTATGTGCAAGTTTTTTTCTCTATAACTTTTAGTAAGTCTTCTCATTTTTTCCACCTACTTCCTATAAACGATTTTTCTCAAAGTTCTCAGAGTCTTTTGTTTGTTTTATTTATAAATTTTTAGAGAAAGAGCAGGAGATAGAGAGAGGAATATCATGTTGTTGTTCCACTTATTCATGCATTCTTTTGTTGCTTCTTATATGTGCTATGAACTGGGATTGAACCTGCAACCTTAGTGCATCAGGATAATGCTCTAACCATCTGACCTACCCTACTAAAGCACAAAACTCTGTTCCTAAGTTTACTCTTTTTACCAAAAAACAAATATTTAGTCTGTTTAATCTACTTCCATAACCTCACATTACCTTTTTTTAGATAAACTCTGAGTTTACTAATCTCTCCCATAGCATCGTTACACATTTCCATGAGCCCTTTTGAAGGTCTCCCATTCGGATGACACCTTGTATCAATGACAAAACCTTCTCAAATCTATTATCATAACTCTTGTTCAATTTCTGTCCAAAACTTTTCTTTTTTTTTAAGACTTTATTTATTTATTTTTAGAGGGGAAGAGAAGGAGAGAGGGAGAGAAATATCAATGTATGGTTGCCTCTCATGGTCCCCTGCTGGGAACTGGCCTGCAACCCAGGCATGTGCCCTGACTGGGAATCAAACCACGATTTTTTGGTTCACAGGCTAGTGCTCAATCCAGTGAGCTATGCCAGCCAGGACCAATTTCTGTCCATAACTTTCCCATTATGACCATCTGTATTTAATTTTATTATATATAAGATTATTAAAATAGCTTTCTTTTTATTATCTCTTTTCATCTGAACTTTCTTTTATATATCCTAACTGAAAAACCATCTTCCATGTATCCTTACATCACTTACCCAAAAATCAACAATTTCTTATTGCCTACTAACCTAATTAAAAACTCATTTTTTGACTCAAAATTATTGAGAGTTTTTTCTTAAATATTCCCCTAAAAACTTAAAGATTCAAAGAGAAATAAATTTTTAAAAAAGATGACTCTCACTGATCTCTGGAATCAGATTGCTTAAATTTTCAGTACCTGCTTTACTACTGGTTCTCAGCAAATTACCTGTGATTTCATGCCTAGATTTTCTTATTTGGAAAATGAGGGAAACAACAGTATTTGCTGTTTACAGTTACTGAAGGATTTAAATGGGAAAAGGTCTTAGCGCAGTCTCTGATACATAGTAGACAACGAGTAGTGTGAGCCATTATTTTTCATTTAATACTGGATGGGTTCAAGGATATTTATTCTTGCATGTAGCCAGACATTTCCAGAATATCACAAGGTGTGTACAATGAAAAAAAGTACTATTACATTTTATGTTACTATAATTCTAAAGACAAATTGTACACATAAGGTAGGAAGTGTGTTATGCTAGTATTTGTTATTGCTACTAATTTTTATTTTATTTTAAGAAACCAAGGTTAATAAAATTTGTGTTTTCTTTATTTCCTTTTAATTTTTATTACCGGAGTATAAAGTATTATAAGTGAGCAAATTTTGCCACCCCCAAGTATGCCACCTCGGCATATTGATTTTTTTGAAGCAAAGTTACTTGAGAAACAGCTAGTGCAAGAAGGCCACTCTGCCCCTTCTCTGTCTTCCTGAAAGACATTTCCCATGTGAAAGGGAACCGCCAGTGCACCAGAGATAGAGAATTCAAAACTGAAAAGCCTGTGTAAACACTACTCAGTACCCAAACCTAAGTTTCTTTAATCCTGTCAGTTCTTCATGAATGTTTCTTTCTCTAAAAACAACAACAACAAACAACAAAAACTCTTCCTTGATTAGGTCATTTATTTAGGTTCCATTCTATAAAACCTCTGAAGATACAAAATTAAACTTGATTTTCTCACGTTAGCAGTCTCATGTCAATTTAATTTTTAAATTAGCCAAAAGAACCTAAAAGAATAGAATAAAATTGATTTCCTCCTTGACAGTACATGGAGGTGACAGTATATATAGAGGAGACTTTTGTTTTTAACCTATTATTTGTCTTATATATTAAAAATATATGACCAGTTATTGATATCAAGCCATTGATTTATCAACCTTTCCTTTAGCTTTTATTTGAATCCAAAATATCAACAAAGGTCAACTGTTCCTTATGTTTATTATCTACCATTGAATTATTATAAATAATACTCACATAGTGGTGATTCAGTCACCTGCCCTACAAATATATAGGCCTTTCTGTCCTCAATTATCTTCTATTTTTAAAAATAATAACATCATATTAAAAGAGTTTAGGCTTGGCTTATGTGGCTCAGTGGATTGAGCACAGGTTGTGAACCAAAGGGTCACAGGTTTGATTCCCTGTCAGGGCACATGCCTGGGTTGTGGCCCAGGTCCCTGGTGGGAGCCACGTGAGAGGCAACTACACATTGATGTTTCTGTTTCTCTCTTTCTCTCTTTCTCCCTCCCTTCCCCTCTCTCTAAAAATAAATAAAATCTTTTTAAAAGTATGTTTTAAAAATAAATAAATAAAATAATAAGAGTTTAATATTTTCTGGTGAATTTGGTCATTTAAGCTGAACATATTCTGAGGGTGTTTCCATAGTTTTGAAGACTGCCTTTCACATTTCTCCATTCAACTAGAGGAACAAATATTACTGGATTTTCTAACTGACTTATTCATTTTGACTTATTCTGTCATTCTCTCTGTCTCTCCTTCTCTCTGACACACACCCACAGTACACACACACAAATATTTTATTCTCTCTCATACGTGTGAATACAGAATATATATATATATATATATATATATACATATATTTCTCATTAGATATTTCTAAGGATTAAATGAGAAGAGTATTTAACACAATGGTATACAATAAACGTAAGATGTTACTGTTATAGGAGAATAATTTGATCATTAATGTATGTTCAGTAATGGGGGTCTTTTACGGTATTTTTATGAGTACGCTTTGAGCAAAATATTAAGAAAAAACCTAAGTTCTCTACTTTTGGCAAATATTTCACAAAATGTTGATTAATATTACCCCCAAAGGGCTCACAAAATTATAAACTTAAATTGATAAAATTAGCATCAATTTTCCTTTAGAGTTATTTGTGACTAATAATTGAAATTATTTATGTAGTAATGAAATTGAAAGAAATTATACTATAAACAGTTCTAAACATTTACTAATATAATTCTCGTTCTGAATTACCTGGTTATATATAAAGGTATAAATATATAAATAAAATTACCTTAAGATTTACTAAAAACCTGAAAAGTAGAAAAATGACTCTGTGCAATATTATCATCTTGTTGGTTATTGTCTTATCAGATAAAACAATTCAATGAGTTTTTCAATTTAAGGTATTATAGGTGTTCAGAACTAGTCACACATATGTGCCTCTGAGATATGTGGTTTATTTTGAGTTAAAGTCCAACAAGACTTTGCAGGCTTGAGATAATCTTTTGCACCGACCACATGCCATTTAATTACCTGAAGAATTTAATCTGGGGCCTTGCCTATAATGAGATTATAAAAGATAACCTTTTTTGACCTATTTATATAGTAGAACAAGCTACTAATTTCTGAACATGCGCACTTCTTATTGTTCTACAATGACTCTTTGAAGCCTAAAGGCACCTTACCTCATCCTTAGTCCAGGACGCCATTTATAGCTCACTTAACTTTTTTGCCTCTGAGCTTGTCACATATGCAGGGTCTTTGACTCTCCATGTTTGTGGGATTCCCCTGCATACATGTGTAAATTACATTCACTTATTTTTTATTTGTGTTAATCTATCTTATGCAGATTTAATTATTAGACTAGCCAAAAACACACGAGAGGAAAATTTTGTCCTACTCCACAATACTGAGATGGACTATAAACTTAATAAAAGATTAGACATACTAAATTATAAAGACATAAGTGCACAGGCCAGTGACATAAAATGCATTTACTTGATAAATACTGGCCAGGTAATTGACTAAATCAGTAAAACTATTTAACAGATTAAAATAATCTATAACTTCAAAAATGAATATATTACATATGCATTCAGATACTACATTTCTAGGTGCACATATACACACAAACACATTTTATTTTTCTACTCATTTATAGAATATCATCTAGTTAAATATTATAGAATGTCACATAAAGCATTTTTACATGTATGTCTATCTAGAAAATAAATGTATATATCATAAAAATTGAACTCCAACAGGAATCCCCAATTTGGGGTGTAGTTAAGACTAAAATTTTATTCAGTGCAAACATCTCAACTGATATCCAAGGTTGGGATAATAGCATGGCTATGGAGCAGCTCAATAATGAGACAGTAGAATTGTTAAATAGCAAGGCTGTGGGACAATACAACTATGAGGCGGCCCTGGGGTTGGGCAGCCCTGCACCGCAGTGGCTCTGGGTGAGGCATATCTCCCATTAGACACTTTCTCTGCTTTTCCTGCTCTTCTCTGTTCCACTCTTGTCCCGGGCAATATCCTTGGTGTTTTCCTTTTTTTTTTAATTTAAATTATTTTATTGTTGTTCAATTACAGTTGTCCTCATTGGTGTTTAATTTTTGGAATTTCAGCTCCAGCCTGGACAAATGCAGTCTCCAGGCTTCAGTTGGAAAGGAAAGTGCACAAAGTCTGAGGAGAAATGACTTATATACAGAGAGAAGTTCCTGCTGCTTGTCTTTGATTGGCCCATCTTTATGCAAATGAAAACTCCAAATCCTAGCAGTTTAATTGGTGCAAAAAGCATTGCCCTGATAGGTCAGATTGAAGCTACTGTGATATTTCAGTAAAGATGCTAATGGAGATGTATCTGTGCAGCTCCTATTGGATGGACAAGACTCATTCATTTCATCTGATAGAAATAGGATTCCAGGAACTCCTTTATATTATAAAGGTTGGTGCAAATGGCAGGAACACAGTGTAGGCAGGCAATTCAGTGCAAAAAGTTCAGTACAGACTTCTCCCTGCAGTATGGTTTAACCAAGAGGTCCTGTTTAGAAATGATTGTGCGGCTCTTTTTATTTTTATTTTTTCTAATTTGAGCCCAGTTAACCACCAGGAGCCCTTCTTGGTAAATATCTTCTTTCTCAGGGTCCACAAAGCATAATAATACTTTAACTCTAATAACCTTTTTTTATAATGTAAATGAAAGTTGTAACTTTTGTGTTAAATAATTTTTGTCTTCATCTTCCACTAAAATAAATGGTTGTGACACAGGGAATATATAATACACAAGTAATGTTGCTGGTATTTTCAATTAAAAAAGAATAGAAGTTACCTAAATTACCAAACAGAGAAGATGAGTTGATACCAAAGTAAAGTAAACATATGCAATATTGTGCTAGACAAATATTAAAAATAATTAGGAAGATATGTAAACTTCCCTGGGATGTGTTTCAGCATATATTGTTAATAAAAAAATACTAAGTTCAAAGGAGTATACTTAATATGACTTCTTTCTATGTAAAAGTGGAGGGAGTAAATCAATTTGTGTGCATCTGCATATATTTGAAAAAAAGTAAAGGGGGTGCCCTGGCTGGTGTGGCTCAGTGAATTGAGCATCTGGCCTGTGAACCAAAAGGCTACCAGCTTGATTTCCAGTCAGGGCACATGCCTGGGTTGAGGGCTAAGTCCCCAGCAAGGGGTTTGTGAGAGGAAACCACCCACTGATGTCTTTTTCTCTGTTTCTCTCCCCCGCCTTCTCTTTCTAAAGTAAAATAAAATAAATAAAACTGTTAAAAGAAAATACATTTTCTTAGTTAAAAAAAAAAGGGTGAGAATGAAATAAAAGTAATGAAACTGATTTATTATATTGATACAGGGTGCAGCCAAGGGGGGGTGTTACCGAACAAGAAGTCTGAGGGAGAGGCAATACAATATTTGGCCCACCTAGGGATGCCCAAAACTGCTATACCACAGGGGCCCCTCCCAAAAACAAAATACTAAAATCTACTGGGCTCTTCTGTCCGCCGCCAACTGGAAAGACATCTCTTAAAGCCAGAGATTTGTGAAAAGGAAACAAAATGTTTATTTAATGCTATTCAGGCCTAATGCCTCCACTAAAATATCAAAGTCCTTTAGGGTATACACCTACACCCACACATCGCTCCCTTCTCCCACTGTCCCAACTTCGGGTACCGTAAATCAGGAAAAGAGTACACGTCTGTGTTGCAGGTTGTTGGCACCGTCAACTGTGTCACTGTGCAGGATCTCGAGTTAATCCAAAGTACTATGGTACCCTCTCATGGTCCACTGGCAAGAGTTCTTTGTACCCAGTTCCAGTAAAAGTCTCTCTTGCTTTTCAGGCCCTGCGGCCAAAGGGGGCACCCCAAAGCCACGTGGGCCTCTTCTACCAAAGCTGCAGGAGTCCGCCCTCCACCAAAAGCACGTGGCTGTCTTCTTCACCTGGCTGCAGGGATCTCCATTCTGGCAAAGCTGTGTGGCCCTCTCCTCACCTGGGCAGTTCTCCCCTCATGTCCCAGAGCCAGTCTTTTCCAAGCTCTCACACAGCAGCACCCTCACTCAGGAGTGCAGCCCCTTGTTACCTTCCGAGTCCCCCAGTTCCATCCTGAGTCCAAGCCCTTCTCGCTCAGGAGTGCAACCCCTCATTACATCCTGAGTCCCCCCCCACTCCCTTCTCTCTGGCTCCAAACTTGGCTACTGCTATTTAACATATCTATGAAACCAGTTAAAGGTTATAGATATGTTAAATAATCATTCCAGAGGTTAGCTGCAAAACTATTGCTATGCAAAACAGTTCTCAATGGCCCTGCTCCATTCGTCCCTGGGGCTGGTGGGGGGGGGGGTGAGGGCATCTTACATGTCTCTCCAATATTCCTATACACTCTGAATTCTGGACACCATTCCAAATCCCTTTTTTTTGCCCCCCCCCCCCGGGCTGCACCCTGTATCAGGGGCACCAAAAAAAAAAAAAAAGATTTGGAATGGTGTCCAGAATTCAAAGTGTATAGGAATATTGGAGGGACACATAAGATGTCCTCACCCTCCCCGCCCCCAGGGGGAAGGGACGAATGGAGCAGGGCCATTGAGAGCTGTTTTGCATAGCAACAGTTTTGCAACTAACCTCTGGAATGGTCATTTAACATATCTATAACCCTTAATTGGTTTCATAGATATGTTAAATAGCTGTGGCCAAGTTTTGAGCCAGGAAGAAGGGAGTGGCTTCTACCCAGGGTGTAACTAGGGGCTGCACTCCTGAGTGGGAGCGCCTGTGTGAAAGCTTGGAAAAGATTGGCTGTGGGACATGAGGGGATAACTGCCCAGGTGAGGAGAGAGCCACGCAGTTTGGGGCAGAGTGAGGACTCCTGCAGTCAAGTAGGGGAGAGCCATGCGGTTTCAGCAGAGTGAGGACCCCCTCTTGGTGAGGTGAAAAGAGGGAGCCATGTGGTTTTGGCAGAGTGAGGACCCCCTTTTCCCAGGTGAAAGGGAAAACCAAGCAGCTTTGCTAGAATGGAGATCCCTACAGCCAGGTGAAGAAGAAAGACACATGCTTTTGGTGGAGTGCGGACCCGTGCAGCTTTGGTAGAAGAGGCCCATGTGACTTTGGGGTGCCCCTTTGGCTGCATGGCCTGGAAAGCAGGAGAGACTTTGACTGGAACTGGGTACAAAGAACTCTTGCCAGTGGACCATGAGAGGGTACCACAGTACTTTGGATTAACTAGAGATCCTGCCTGACACAGCTGATGATACCAGTGGCCTGCAACACAGACGTGTGCTCTTTTCCTCATTTACGGTACCCGGAGTTGGGACAGTGGGAGAAGCAGAAGCTGTGTGGGTATAGGTATATACCCTAGAGGACTTTGATATTTTAATGGAGGCATTAGGCCTGAATAGCATTAAAGAAACACTTCATTTCCTTTTCACAAATCTCTGGCATTGAGAAATGTCTTTCCAATTGGCGGCAGACAGAAGAGCCCAATAGATATTAGTATTCTGTCCTTGGGAGGGGCCCCTGTTATGTAGCAGTTTTTGGCATCCCTGGGTGGGCCAAATATCGGCCCCCCCTTGGACATCTGCTTGGTAACATTACTGTTTTCCATATGTTAAATAACTCAACATAGATAAAGGGAAAGAAAAAAATTAAAACTTAACCTAAACAGAAACAATTGAGCCCCAATCTATTTCAGATTAATTATGTAATTACACTGCAAGTAGAACAAACACGAGCTAAGCCAAGTAACTTTGACAAAGTATTATAACATCATACACTAAAAAAACAAACCAAAAAAAGCTTTTGCAATTCTTTACTAGGGTTATTTGCTGTAGTATATAGATGCAGCAATTCTGAACTGATTAAAGATTTTTTTTAAGTTTTATTTATTCATTTTTAGAGAGAGGGGAAGAGAAGCAGAAAGAGAGGGAGAGAAACATCAGTATGTGGCTGCCTCTGGTGCACCAGCACTGCGACCTGGCCTGCAACCCAGGCCTGCGCTCTGACCGGGACCCGACAATCCCTTGGTTCACAGGCAGGCACTGAATCCACTGAGCCACGCCAGTCAGGGGATGCTTAGTAATTTTATGTATATTGTCATGTTTAACAAATGAGAAAATATGTGATGTTTTGGGAGGCAGGGTAATCCCTATTCAAAAATAGAAATGAGGAAAGTTTGAAAGGCAAGTATCAATTTACATTAGCTTTGTCAGCCAAAAGGGCTTAGAAGCAATGGCAAGCAACAACAAGAATATTTAGTATTCCTAAATGCCATTGCTGAGGTACAATCAGTTACAAAATAAACCTTAAACATGTATTTAAAAAATAACAAAGGACTTAAAATACAGGGTCCAGCAGAAGTAAGGACTGCTTGAGTGTGGTTGGTAGGGTAATATTATGGGTGCAATAATTTATAGTTTTAATTTGAACATTTCACCTAACATGTCATATGGTGTGCTTGAGTGTGATATTGCTATATTACAGAATTACACACTTACACTTTTATAATAAAATATTTTGTAATAAAAAAGGGGTGTTGTTTGTGCCAGTGATATGGGAAACTTTGAAAAACCTCTGTTTAACCTTTATTTGCCCAGGCCCCAGGCGCCCTGGGGAGAATGATGGGGCTGTCTAGGATAAGTAAACAACAGTGCATTAGCTAGGACTGAGATTAACACCCCTGCTGTTAAAACTGACCCTCAGGTTTGGCCTTTGTCCTCTGCTTCTACCCCTTAGCTAGAACTAACTTCCGCATTCCGCTTCTGTATCCCGCCTTGCCACGTAGACAGAAGACCCTGTAGATTATAAAAACCCCAGGAATCCTTTGTTCATTGCTCAGAATTTGGAAATGCTTCCTCTGAGCCCATGCATGTAAAATAAACCTCGTACTCCAAAATCCCTCGGTGTTTGGTCGCTTCATTTCCCACAACATTTGGTTCCCTGACCGGGAAACCGCGACCTCACACTAATTCAGGCCTTTTGCCACCGTCTGGAAACGCCGGGAGGCGGCCGCAGGACCAACTGGGGAAAGCGGGGGTGCACGTGCCCTGAGATTTCTTAGGCCCCGTCCGGTTGGGGCGGCGGCCGCTGACCCGCACGGCCAGGCGGGAAGTGAGAGATTCTGGACTACGACTTGATTAAAGGCCTTGATTGGAGGCGCCAAACTTGGAGGCCTTGATTGGAGGCGCCGAACTTGGTGAGTGCCCCGGGGACTTGTCCCGAGACTGGAAGAGGCTGATCACCTCTCATTGGAACCTTGGGTTGGATGCATTCCGACCACTCGACTCCTTCTCGGGGAGTTTGTCCTGAGTTTAGGTGGGATCCATACCGGGTTCCACAACTTGACCCTTACTCAGGGGGTATTGTCCTGAGTTTAGGTGGGATCCATACCGGGTTCCACAACTTGACCCTTACTCAGGGGGTATTGTCCTGAGTTTAGGTGGGATCCATACCGGGTTCCACAACTTGACCCTTACTCAGGGGGTATTGTCCTGAGTTTAGGTGGGATCCATACCGGGTTCCACAACTTGACCCCGTACTCAGGGGGGTATTGTTTAAACTCGGAGTGCTTGAGCGTGAAAGTGTGTGCGACTGTGTTTGTGGCTCCACGGGCTGGTCCTACGGAGCAAGAGTGGGTCCCAACCTGCGGTTCCTGTGTCAGGTCATACGGCATAACGGTTGGCAGCTAACCCCGAATTCTGCTGGGGCAACCTTAGCCAAGACCGACTTCGTCCCGCGAGGGAGCAGGCCAGGCGGACGAGCGAATCTACTCTACCCTTTGTGTGTCCACGTCGTGTGGGGCTCGGCAGGTATGAGTGAAAGAGCTGAAGTTGTGTGAGAACCGCGGTTCGCCTGTGTGAGAGGAGAAACTGTATCTGTGCAGTCTTTGTTTGTCGCGGCTATGTCATTGTCTGTGAGTTTCTATGTCTAATTTGTAGAAAAAAAAAAAAAAACGTGCGCCAGCTGGGTCCGCAGGTGCCGGAGCCGAGGAATCTGACTGGTTGAAACAAAGCAGCACGGAGGCCGCGCCGGTGTTGACGAGATGAGTATTCTGTCCCCAGGGTTCTCCCAGTCAGCAATGCTGGGACCCTCGCTCGCTGATTGGAAAAGCGCGCACACTTCTCGCGTCCCCGCACCCCCTTTCTCTTCCCCTTATCGGCACCCCAGGTGGCGGGGCGGGAGCAGGAGGCTATCTCCTCGGGACAGACGGGATTGCCGAGGTGCTGGGTCGCTCCTCCGAGCGATCGCTTCCCCCTCCCCAGCCCCGGAGACAGGGTCGGAGGGCGGGAGCCAGGGGCCTGGCGGCTGAGGGCAGGACAGGCAGTCCCCAGTGTGCAACGGGCTGGTCGAACTGTCTAGCCTAGAGCAGGAGGTTTCCCTGCTAGCGGGAGACCTGGATTTTCTTTGGGAGTGCTACACTGTAAACCCCCTCCCCGACCGTGCTGACTTTGGTGGCTGGCGGAGCCCTTCCCCCCAGGCTACTGCTGACTAGGGCGGCAGCCCCGCTGGCTGTTTCCTAGCAACGGGTAGGGTTTCAGCCAGTGGGCGGGGCTGATGGCAGGCACTGAAGTGAGTTTTCTGCTGCCGCAGCTTGAGGCGTGAGGAATTTTAAGTTCTGAAATGTTTGCCAGTGAGGACCTGGTAATTCAACTGGTCTGGCAATTGTGAGACGAGCTCATCATACTTTAAAAGAGTCTTGAGCCTTTCCCCCAGAGAGTGATTTATTGGCCATTTTAACTCTTAGCTCGGAGAGGGGAGTGTGCTGTTTGCCTTTCTGAATGACCTTTAGCTCCAGATTTCTCCAAGCTGTGTGGAATTCCAACCAGCGCCCCTGGAGTGGTCACCTAAGAGAGACTTTTTAAAGAGACTAAATTAATGCTGCAAACAAGCAAGAGTGTTTTCAGATTCTTCATGCTGAAAGTAACTTTGTAAAGTCTGTGCTAATTCTTCCAAAATTGAAATGTAACCAAACCTGTTACTTTTATGTATCCCATGTGTTTATATGATTTTTCAACTAACTAGATTTAAGAATTTGAGCTGTAACAACCCAGAAATGCCTTAATTAATTCCTGTTTGTACTCTATAATGTATATAGAAATTGTTCCTTGTAATTGCATTCGAGAATAGCAAATAGCAGATTTCACAGGCCTATTTTGATTTGATTTTATAAACAAGAGTAGAGAGATATTGCTGACCGCTCTGCCTGATTTTGGAATCATACCGCTGCCCTTAGGGTCTGGGGCGAGAGACGACCTCTGGAGTGCGAGACTCCCTGGTAGCAGGCACTGCCTTGGGTTTCTCTCCCTGCCCCCCAGAGCTTGGTCGGAAGTCGGCAGTGGGTGGGACTCCCCCCCCCAGCTTTGACAAAGCCCTGAGTCCCCGTATATTCTGGGAGAAGCGCTTTCTGACTTCTATCTCCTTAGGCCTGAATGCCTACTGGGGAGAGGTGCAACTCCCATGCCTTGCTAGAGTTAGGAGAAATCTGGCGTCACAAAGGCTTGCTGATGAACCTGTGAAGTCTGCTAGGAGTGCTTTCATCCATATGATAAGAGTCCGAGGGGTCTTAGTGTGTGGGAGGCTTAGATAGAGCCGCTGGGACGGCGGATGGGCTGTCTCTGGATTAAGAGCAGGCTTGGGACCTCGTCTGCCCCTTTCTCTCTGGTGCCCCTCGGTTGTCCCTGCTCCCCTGCACACTGGCTCGGCCACTGGGGCATGCTCTGAGCTAATTCCTGTCATCTGTCTATGTAGGGGAGCTGACCTGGGTGTCCTGGCTTCCCATGACTTTGGCATGGACTGCCCTGGTTGTGGATAGGTTCGGGGTTCCCTCCGGGGGGCCGGCGGGCTCCGAAGGTCAGCCATTCTGGGGTACAAAACGTTTCTAGCTGCCGCAGTCAGGTTCTCTGTGTAACTGGTTCCAATAGGAATAGCTCTAGTTTTAAAGAGTCATGAATTGAAGTCCAAGAGTGAGCACCTGATTTATAAGGTATTTGCAACGTCTAAGCTTCAGAAAAGTGAAAAATATCCCTGCAAATATAGAGACTTTTAGTAGAAGATACCTGAAGTACTAGGGATTTTTAGCTGCCGCATACTGAGTTTAAGCAGTAAGTTTAACTACAGCCTTTCCCAGTATGGGAAAGGAACCAAGATTAAAAGAAAGTGATAGTTAAATCTAAATGAGCAGAAATATGTATAAAGAATATAAAAGTTTTATACCTGGAGTAAAGGAAACCTCAACTACTTGTTTTCTAATTTCATGGGAAAAGCAAATTTCTCACATGTGGTTCTGTTTCTAATTAGAAACCTGTGTTTTAAGACCTATTAAAGGTCACCTGAAGACCTAAGGAAGGTCACTGTAACCGGTTGGGGAGAATGCTTTTGCCACCTGGGACCCAGGAAGGGTCATTTGGGGCTGATAAGTGTTTCAGCCTAAGGCAAAGCAGCATGTCTCTGCCAAGACACCGGGCCTGAAGGAGCATGTCTCTGTGAGGCACCAGTGGACGCATCGGTGCAAGAGAATGTCTCTACCTGTATTGTTTCAGAACTCTGTGTTTCAGGTTTTGCTCTGTATCTACTCTGAAAAAGAAACTGAGGATTCCAGGAAAAGTTGAAACTTCATACTCTATAAAAAGTAAACAAAAGAAAATATAAGATATAGAAATAAAGAAGTATATAAAAGGATATAGAAGTTTTTGAATATTGCTGAAGGGGTATGAGAAACTATGAAGATAGAAGAGGGTGTATAAAAGGTTGTAAAAGTTTGCAAAAATTTAGAAAAGAATTATATAAAGTTAGTAATAGAAGGTATAAAGCATAGAGATACAATCTTAATAGGTATCAGAAGGAAAAAGATTTTCCATCATGCTTTGTATTTTTCTCCTAACCCCTCCAGAATTTGGCATTGTCTGAAGGAATAATGACACTATAAGGTTTCTTTGCATAAATTCAATAAGACCAGCCATTAATAGTAGTTTTGTTAACCAGGACTTTGACTGGAATGTCACGCCTGAAGGAGGCATGTATGGGTTCTAGTCGTTACCAGAAAGCTCAGAGGAACTAGGATTGACCTGTGAAGCTAGTAGAAGCCCACAAGAAAAGCCTGGTACTTTGGTTAGTTGTGTGGTTCGTGCCAGTCCTTCCAGGGGAGGAATGAAGGTTGCTTTCCTAAAAGATGGCTAAAAAGGAACCTGTAAGCACAATGGACGCTCAAAGATTTGAGTGAAACAACTAGTACAGGCGAGGCCAGATGTGTGGCGCTGCTATGCCCTGAGGGGCAGAAAAGTCAATCTAAGAGTTCCCTGGGTGAGTGTATGAGTTCCAGCAAAGCAGACTTAAGGATCACAAGTGATCCAGGCTGCTCTTGGGGTGTTTATGCAAACGAACAGTCAAAATTAAAAGCGGGACCCAAAGTAGTCCCTGTAATAACAGTGAGGGTAATCTTAAGGAGAAAAATTATAGTTCAAGGAAAATCACAGTGCTCAGCATTAGACATCAGAATGGCACAGCTAACTGTCTTGAAAATTTGCTCTCATTTAAAAGTTAAAACCAGGTTTGTGATATCACCAAAGATGTACAATTTACAGGTGCAAAGGACCTTGTCTAATTGCCACTGTTAAATGTCATTGTAAGAAGGACCTTGCAATAGAATGTCTTCCCAAAAGACAGTCTCACGGGCGCAGAGACTGGTTTAGGGATAGTTATGCCAATTAACCTATGTGTTTTTCTGTTTTCATAGGGCGTATGCCTATGACTTGCCTATGCCTATGAGAGATTAGTTGCAAGATAGGCCTCACTTAAGGAGCCCATCTCCGTCATTGCCCCACTAAGTCTCAATGGTTTGGCCGAACTAAGTAGTTAGGTTAGTAAAAGACTGGGGCGGTTTGTAAGCTTCACTTTAGAACTAATTTTCTCTTTTCTGTCTTGATAGCTTGGACAGAAAGGGCTCAGAAACCTGAAAGGAGGGAACTCCTAATCATTACTAAAGTGCCTGCCATTGTCTATTAATAGTTATAATTAAATTGTGCTTCCAATTTCTTGCCTAATCTGTCACCTCCAGAATATGACCTGACCAGAATGACAGCGGTCCAGTAATGCCAGCCTCTGGACACCAAGCCTGCGATGTCCGGGTGACAGCCAACTGACCAGGACCCTGTGAGGTCTTTCTCCTTACAGGAAAGACTCCCTCCGTGCTGCTCCCCTTCAGGGCACCCCAACCCAAGGGTAAATGAGACAGCGTCCATTTCCAGCCTGGAAGAAGTTACAAGAAGATGAGACCTCTGTCCCTTTTCCTTTATATAATTATGAAGTAGGTATAAATCTAAAAGGAAGAATATTGATACAGAGTGCATCCACGGGGAGCCCCAGAAAAGATTTGGGATGAGATCCAAGGTTCGGGATATCCAAGAGATATTGAGGTGTACTCACCACTCCCCGGGAGAGGGGGACGAATAGAGCGGGGCCATTGAGAGATGTTGTACATAACAACAGGTTGCAGCTGACCTCTAAAGTGATTATTCGACATATAGCTTTTAGCTAGATTCATAAATATATTAAATAGTATGGCCAGGCTTAAAGCTAAGGAAATAAAGTCACTTACCCAAGATATAGCTAAGAGCAGAGCCCCAAAGGGGGGAGGCCTGTGTCAGAGCTTAGAAAAGATCAACTCCAGGCCATGAGGGGATAAACTACCCAGGTGAAAGAGGGCGCCGCATAGTTTAAAGCAGAGTGCCGACCCCTGCAGCTTTGGTGGAAGAGGCCCATGTGGCTTTGGGGTTCCCCCTTTGGCTGTGTGGCCTGGAGGGCAAGAGAGACTTTGACTAGAACTTGGTACAAAAAAAGAACTCTTGCCAGTGGACTGTGAGGGAATGCCACATAACTTTAGATTAGCTAAAGATCCTGCCTGATGCAGCTGATAGTGACAGCAGCCTGAGACACAGATGTGTGCTCTTTCCTGGTTTGCAGTGCCCGGAGTTAGAACAAAGCAAGTAGAGAGCAAAGACATAAAAATATTTTAAGTTAAAAAAAAAAGAGAAGAAAAAACTTGGTTTCTGACTGCTCTTTTGCAATAATAGAACTAGAATTATAAGTAATAGCAAGGGAAAACCTGTTACACATTTTCTTTTGTTCTAAATCTTTGTTTACTTTGTTAGAACCATGTAAGTAGTTCTACAGAGAAGTGTGTAATAGTCCAAAAGGGAAAAGAAAGAAACCTCATTAATACTCTAAATCTAAGAAAAGGGGGGACTTGTTTATTCTTACAAAAATATATATATTATGCTTAAACAAGCAACCAGTGCTGTTTAGCATAAAAGGGGGGAATGATATGGGAAACTTTGAAAAACCTCTGTTTAACCTTTATTTGCCCAGGCCCCAGGCGCCCTGGGGAGAATGATGGGGCTGTCTAGGATAAGTAAACAACAGTGCATTAGCTAGGACTGAGATTAACACCCCTGCTGTTAAAACTGACCCTCAGGTTTGGCCTTTGTCCTCTGCTTCTACCCCTTAGCTAGAACTAACTTCCGCATTCCGCTTCTGTATCCCGCCTTGCCACGTAGACAGAAGACCCTGTAGATTATAAAAACCCCAGGAATCCTTTGTTCATTGCTCAGAATTTGGAAATGCTTCCTCTGAGCCCATGCATGTAAAATAAACCTCGTACTCCAAAATCCCTCGGTGTTTGGTCGCTTCATTTCCCACAACACCAGAGCCTATAAAATGGGGGCATAAAAAAAGACATAGAAACCATCTTTAAGGGTCTCCAATTAGCTATATCTGAGAATATTGAAATATCACAATAAATAAGGGTAGTCTATATTGTAAAAATTGAACAAAATAAGCATATATATATATTCATACTAATGATAGGTAGATATATATTGTTCTGGTGTAGGGGTTCTTGGAATCCCCAAGATACAGATGGAGAGGAAGCCCAGAGAAATGTTTAGATAGATTTATTAAGCTTGTGCTTGAGCACAAAGAAGGCAGCACGGAGGAGAGGAAGGTCCTCCAAACTGACCCAGGACTGCTCTGTTCTGCTGCACAGATAAGCTGGGGACAAAGAGGCTTGTGAAGGGTTTAGAAAATTTTATTTACTGAACCATGTTAGTATTGTGTTTTATTTACTGAATCCATCTTAGGATTGTGTTACTGTCTCCTATTGGGGTGTTTGGCAACAATCTCCATGCCTGAGCTGTGGGAGCAAGGTGGTGATGTTGCGCATCACCAGCACCCTAGGAAGGTCATAAACAGCTGAAGCTTGATCAGCTGTGCATGCAGAACAGTGGTTTCCATATCTTATGGCCACTTGGTCTTAACTTGGTTTCCTTGCTATCCAGTATTTTTTCATTCCTAGACCCAAGTCCCCATATTGTCTTAATATGAGCTATCAAGCAATGAAAAAACATGGCATAACCTTAAATGTATATTATAAGTAAAATAAGTCAATCTAAAATGGCTACATATTACAGGATTCCAAGTATATGATATTCTGTAAAAAGCAAAACTGGAGGCAGATATACTATCAGTGATTTTCAGCAGTTGGATGAGAGGAAGGAATGAATAGGCAAAGAATAGAGAATTTTGAGAGCAGTAAAGCTATTTTGTGAAAGTAAAATGGTGAATCCATGTAATTACTGTTAAATAGAAAGCTACAGGCCCAAATCACATCATTCATGCTAAAACCCCCTGATACCTAATGGATAACTAACCTAGATCTAATATTTGACCTAACTGCAATTTCCGCCTCTTCCAGAAATGTAATATTAACCAACCAGTCTGGAATTTGGGGTTCAAACACCTTTTCGTTAATTAATGCCTTACATGGGTCCTCTGATCCCCCATAATGACAAGAGACAATGTGCATGACAAAACACACTTCCTCTTCTCTTCCCCCAAGGGAAAGATGTCAAGGCCAAAAATAATCCTTTTGTTTGTTTGTTTGTTTGTTAATAGCTCTGTGACACTCCATGCTTCTTATAAAAACTTTCTGTTTTGTACAACCCCTTGGAGTGCTCCTCTACTTGCTAAATGGGATGCTGCTCAATTCATGAATCACTTAATAAAGCCCATAGATCTTCAAACTTACTCAGTTAATTTTTTAACATTATGCATGTGTCCAAACCTGTAGAATGCGCAATACCCAGAGTGAACTCTAATGTAAGCTGTGAACATTGGGTGATTATGATGTGTCAGTGTAGGTTTACTAATTCTGACAAATGTCTAATGAGGGAAGTGGTAAGTAAGGGAGACTATGCATGTTTGGAGAAATAAAACATGTGAGGTATCTCTGTACCTTCTTCTCAATATCATCGTGGACTTTACAAGTGCTTTAAAAAGTGTGTTAACAAAAAAAAAAGAAAGAAAAAATAAGACAAATAATCAATGTCTATAAAATCTAGAGAGGAAGTTTGATGAGCCTCACCAAGAAGACTTTAATGTTTCTCTGGGCTAAAGCAGATTTAGGAGGTTACTTCCTGCTTCTTCGTCCCTGATTTTCCTTCCTATTGCGCCTTGACTTGAGGAAACTTGGAACTGCAAGTTCTTCCTCTGTCTCTTTAAGATGTAAATCATTTTAAAAGCTTTCTGATAGTTTTAAAACCCAGAACCTTCTTTCTAAATGACCTGACAGCCATTCTTTGAAATTTAATCATTTGGGAAGACGGCTCAGCTATCTTCCCCAATTCTGTAGGAGGGTCAAAGTCTAATTTCAGCAGACACTTTTTTTTTCCAAGTTGTAAAACTGTCTCCTGTCCTGGAATACAAGAACGTTTAATTTTCCTTTGGGGAAGACCAATTAAGAAAGACAGATGGCCCATGATTCCCCCAAGCACACTCTAGCTCTTAAACATTCCCCAGCCATTTTTTCAGCAGTATAGTCTGGTCCCAGTTCTGGCCTCTCTACCCCTTTCAATAGCCTGAAATAAAGTCATCCTACTGTTGCCAGTGAAAGTGGGATCTATCATGGGATCAAGAGAAAAACATTCCACTGACCCCCACCTGGGAGATTGGTTTGGCAAGATTTATTTTGGTAGAAACTGCCCCTGTGTCCTATCTCTCTTTGTTCTGCCATAGAAATAGTCATACTATGTCTTCAGTGAGACCAAAGCAAAGGTCAGTATCTCGAGTTTCTCTTTCATATTAAAACTTAGTCCTTTGTAGCCCACAGGTTCCTGTTAAGTAGTCTGCAGTCCCCACCCAGGTAGCTTAACTCATGTTTGAGCTGTATTCTGTTGCTGTGAGGCAGTATTCAAGATTCTGCCTGGAGCCTGGGGTCTGGGGCCACGTGGTTATTGAGAGGCCGCACATGCTCATGGGGCGAGTGTAGGTGAAACAGAGAGAGAGATAGTGTAACTGGAAAAGACACCAGCGTTCGGGCTGCCTGTCACTACCAAATCCAATAAGCAATGACAGCGATTGAATCTTTTATGGGCACTTTATTCAGATGGCTGCCAATCCAGAAGATGGCAGGTTTATACCCAAACAAACATCTTCCCCTCTCTTTCCTAGCCAGATCTTTTATCAGGGAGGTGGGGGAGGACAAACAAGGTATGGTGAAGGTTTTGAGCTTAAGCAGCTGCAACATTCCTCTCCTCCACAGTTAGCTGTTCTCAAAGGAGGGAGTGGTCATCTGCTCCCCTGGAAGACAAAAGGCCCAGATGCCTCCAACTTGTCCCCAGCCAATAATCTCTAGCCAGTGCCCCAAGAGGTCAGCGTTTTTCTAGGAGCCAGGATGGGTCTTATCTGTAGTTTCTGAAACAAAAGCTTTAATATACAGATTATTTGCTAGATATACTTTTTACCTTAAGCTAAAATTTCCCCAGTCTGGAGTCCCTTATCAATAGGACTTTTTGTTCCTGGGATTATATTGTCTTGGGAAGTATCAGGAACATTTTCAAGATAACCAGGCAACTTTAGGTTTCTGATTGGTTCACCCTCTAGTTAGCCAGGCCTCTGTGGTCAAAGACCTCCCCATGTGCTATTTTGACTTCTATTGCGCATGTGCTTTCCTCACCCTGTTACCACCAATAATTGGTACAGTATAGGTAGGTGAAGGGAGGGTTGTCAAACCTTGGCAGGGCAGAGCTGGGATCCCCAGAGTGTGTGAAGTTATAGCTTCCTGGCTAAGAAAACAGGCTTATGAACCCTGGTTGATTATGTTCAACAATGTCCAGTTTTCTTTGCTTCTTTCACTATTAATAATTAGCTAACTATCTAAGGTAACAATACCTGTTTAAATTTGTCCAGTGAAAAATTTGCTTTTAGATAGAATATATTTACACTGGCTTTACACATATTTCCCCAAATTACTTTTAATTGCAAATGGACAATATTAACTATACAAAGGAAAAACAGAAACTAAAGAAGTACAGTGTATGCTATGTATTTTACTATACAAATGTATGTACCCTGAGTAAGAAAAGTGAGAGAGAGGGAGAGAGAATAATAAGCAAATACACCAAATATGAACTTTGGTGAAATGGTTGAATGAATCAGAGTTTATTTTATTAATTATAATATTCTAAAAAGTTAAATTTAGTTTGAAATAAAAATGGTTAATTAATTTAATTAAAATACCAACAAAGGTAATGTACTTTGAGTACTTCTTTTTTCTGCCTTTTTAGTCAGATTGTTACTGTTACTGAACAGAGGTCCAAGGGGGGCAATATTTGGTCCACTGAGGGATGCCAAAAACTGTTACAGAAAACAGGGGCCCCTCCAAAGGACGGTATACTAATACCTACTGGACTCATCTCTCTGCCGCCAGAGGAAAGACATCTCTCAATGCAAGAGATTTGTGAAAAGGAAAGGTTTATTCAAAGATACACAGACTGAAAGCAGTGACCCAATGTACCCATTAAAATATCAAAATCCTCTAGGACATCTACCTACACACACAGAGCTCCTTCTCCCCCTGTCCTAACTCTGGGTACCATAAATCAGGAAAAGAGCACACATCTGTTTTTCTCGGCTGTTGGTACCTTCAGCTATGTCACCATCCAAGCAGGATCTCCAGTTAATCCAAAATTATGTGGCACCTTCTCATGGTCCACTGGCAAGAGTTCTTTGTACCCATTTTTCCAGGCAAAGTCTCTCCTGCTTCCCAGGCCATGCGACCAAAGGGACCACCCCAAAACCGTGTGGGGCTCTTCTATGAGAGCAGCAGGGGTCCACACTCTGCCAAAAGCATGTGGCTTTCTTCTTCACCTGGCTGCAGGGGTCCCCACTCTGGCAAAACCACGTGGCTCTGTCTTCCACGTGGGCAAGAGGGGGTCCTAACTCTGTCCAAAACCACATGGCTCTCTCTCCACTGGCTGCTGTGTCTGGGTTTAAATCTCTGCACCCATCCTCCTTTGAGGCCCCATTTCTGACTCCTCCTACAATCAGTTATATTTGCCAGGACTCCCATACCCTCCTGGCTTCACTGGGCTGCCACAGTGAGTCTGGGCAAGTGTGGCCCCATGGTGTGGAGCCAATCAACTCCAAGCTCTCACGCAGGTGCTGTAACTCAGGGGACCAGCCCCCAGTTACATCCTGAATAGAACCCACTCCCTTTTCCCTTGCCCAAAGCATGGCCACAGCTATTTAACATATCTATGAAACCAATTAAAGGTTATAGATAAGTTAAATGACTATTCCAGAGGTTAGCTGTGAAACTGTTGCTATGCAAAACAACTCTCATTGGCCCCACTCCATTTGTCCTTTCCCCAACTCACACCTGTCAGGGGAAAGGGGTGAGGACATCTTAATATTTCCAGGATACCTGGAGTTCTGGACCCCATTTCAATCTCTGTTTTGGGGGCCCCCCTCCTGGCTGCACTTTGTTACATTACCAATACCTAGAACTAAAGACAGGAGTATCTCAGATTTAGATCAACTATGACCTTCATTACTAATAAAGATAATATCAGCACATATGACTTATGTCATTATTCCAATGGGATTTCTTAACACATTTGGTTTAAAAGTTTAGGTTGTGGTAAATCAGTATAAGGAAGAAAACTTTCTTTTACCTTCAAGTTTCTTTTCTCTGGTCAAATAATCAGAGAGATTATAAAGAGAAAAATCACTAAATTTAGCTGCATACATATGTATGGGAACCCTGTGTCATTGAGACTGTCAGAAACCACACACACAGGACATGTTCAGAGAGAAAGAGGAAAAAGGAGGTATAGATGGCATCCTCTGAATGAAGGATGATGTAAGCACTTTGGAGTTTTAGAAGGTAATTGCAGAGAGAGAACATGCACAGATATCAGCAGTTTGTCCTTGCTTTATTCATGGGTTATTCTGGAAATCTCTCATTATAGGCAAGGCCCCTAATTAAAATTTTACCATGTAGTTAAGGGATGAGGGCAGAGGTTTTTCATGAGCCAACAGGGTCTTTCTTGTCTTTAACTCAAAACAACCTAGGCATACATTTGGATGACTCATTCAGAACCCCTATAAGAGCTAATGGTCTTCTTTATTTAAAGATCAAAACTCAACAGGACAAACTTGATTTTACCTTTAAGAAACCAATTCACAATATCAACTCCTAATCATTTAATTGGTCCTGGAACCATTAGGCATTAGTAGACAATTTGATCCCAGAAGATGCTTAAAAGTATCAAAGCAATGTATTAATTAATTCCCGGGTCACTTCTGTAAACAGGGATTGCCAAAATGAAGTCATTTATGTCAGGGTAACTAAAGTGGAGTTGGTGGGCCCAAAGATTTTCTTGTACACATTCTACCCAGCAGATTTCTCCATGAACTTTTGAAATTCTTAGTTATTTCTGGACCTTGTTTCTTTTTTACCATGACAACCTGGTCATCTATATTTTTTACTTTAAAGGAGCCAATTCATTTTGCCAACCAGCATAATTCATTTGCTTGTTAAATTCAACCAATCTCAGTTAATGTAACCTGACCAGAATCCTGCATTTACATAAAGAGGGCCAGACTGAGGATCACACAGGTAACCTGAGCCCTTCTGAGCCCGGCCTTTCTTTGTTGTCTTCAGGGCCAACTTCTGCCTGCCACTGAATCTGGTTACCTGGTTGCCTGTGTTACCTGGTTGCAACCTCTGACATGCAAACAAAAGCTTTTTATTTTTCTTTTAGTCTAAGCCTCTTTTTTGGCTAATAGTTTGTATTCAAAGTTGAAATTCATTTCTTGTTACATTCTCCATCCTAAATTATGCCTACCTCATTGTTGAATAAAGTCACTGAATTAAAAAATTAAGATTAAATGCCAACATGAAGATATAACACAAAATATTCCAAAAACCTAATATAATTTTATCCCATTGTTTAAAAAGAACAGGCCCCAAAATTATGTGTCATTTATGCTAAAAGCCCATAACAAATCTAGATTTAATACGTGATTTAATTGCAGTTTCCATCTCTCCCAGAATATAACCATAATCAACCTGTCTGAATTCTAATTGGTCAATCACTAATAGGGTAATCTGTCACATGGGTACTCTTCATCCTCCAAATGAAGAAGATGAAACCATCACGACAAAACAGTGCCATTCCATTCTCCCCAAAAGAAGGTGCGTGATTTAAAACTAATCCTTTCTTTTCTTTTGTTGGAAAAGGGATAATCTCCCTCGTTCAACTTTGTTGTTATTATGAAAACCTTCCATTTTGTTCAGCCCCTCAGAATGTCCTTCTAGCTGCTGAATGGGATGCTGCCTCATTCATGAATCACTTCCTAAAGCCAGTGAGAACTTCATATGTACATGATTAAAGTTTATTTTTAACACCACTAACTTCCCACAGATAACTAAAGTTTAACAAGTAAAATATTTGATTGAAGTTAATGTCTGAAATCAGTGATTCATTAAAGTTTAAAATCTACCATTTCCAATTTGTAACATGTGTACTAAAGATTCCCTAAAGATTGGAAAGAGATTTCTCAGGAAGATGATAATTTTGGTATTTGCATTTACCATGTCTGAAGAGCCATACATATGAACAGACTACTTCTCCTCTGATAGTGACATTTCAGACACTGACAACTGCAACACTCCTCTTAAAACAAATTTATCTGAGGTGATCTTTTTTCTTATTTACTATTTCTGTCATACTCAGTTTGAGCTACTATAAAAAAAAAGTTCCATTGACTGGGTGGTTTAAAAACAACAGAATTTTATTTTCACAGTCTGGAGGCTGCAAGTCTTGAGATTAGGGCACCAGCATGGCTGGTTCTGGTGAGTGCTCTCTTCAGAGTGGCTGGATTTGTATCTTCATGTAAGGGAAAAAGAACATGAGAGAGCTCTCTGGGTTTCCTTACATAAGGGCACTGATCCTAGTCATGAGGGCTCCACCTTTGTGACCTATTACCTCTGGGAAGCCCGCGTCCCAGTACCTCGCCATAGAGGTCAGGCTTTGGGCATCAGACAAACACAATCAATTCACTGCAACATTCTAAACCTGTTTTTTTTCCCTTGGTTTCTGAACTTTGTCAGGGACTTGAATATACACTTTATCTACTAATGTAACATCAACACACTCTTACATGTAGGCATTTATGGTTTCTTGACAAATGAAGGAGGTTTTCAGACCTACTCCTAATATTCATGGGACTTCAGAGAATAGTATAAGAACAACCATACACACCATTTCCCTATGGTTTCCCCTCATCCTGTAAGTCTGAATTTTAAAACTTCCCCTGACAAAGTGCCCCTCCATGCCCCACCTCACAGTTGTGCCCTAACAGCATCCCATTTTAAGTTCTTCAAAGGAAGATGAGGCTGAAAGTCAAGGCATGAATTTAGTTTTCTCAGAATTCAAGAATATGAACCAAACCATGGGCTGTGGGCAAAGCCGGCTCCTGATCCTTGGGATCTTTCCTCTGTCCTTCTATTCACCTTTTATTCTAGTAACAGTAAAAAGAAAGTCAACAATTGTCCATGATTTAGATTTAGGAATATGCACACCTGTTACCTCGCATCCTCAGGAAGAGGAATCTAGGAAGGGCTCTGTGCAATCCTTAAAAGAGGGTACAGGGCCATTTGGGCAGGATATTCCAAGGTTCTGAATATGCCTTCTGTAGAGCTCATGGAAGACCTTGAGTTAAAGCCAGCTCTGATTGTAACCACTACCTTTTTCTATGTTGGGTCTTATACCTAGGAACACTACCTTCTAAGAAACTTGTTTCCCTCTGTAATTGAATGCAGGGCTAACTTCAGCTCATCTCTAGCGACTGTGAAACACCTCTGCCCAGATATTTAAAGAAGTGTTGTTACGCATCATAATGTCCAAAAAACATGTGTAATGAAAACTACTTTCCCTGGTCTCAGCTGCCACTATATACTAAGGTCTTTTCAACCTTTTTGTTTACTAAAGTACTTGCTGTCTTCATTCACGTATTGAGGTTTTTGTATGGTTTAACAAGGTCAACCTTGTAAAGTTGCAAGTTTCATCTTTTATCTTCCATGGTGTGGCTAAGACTATCTGTGCGGAAGTCTGGGGTTTGCTTGCCAGAGCTAACTAAACTACATTTGCACATTACTTATCCAGAATCTGTTGGCGGATCCCCTGGTCATGGACTGCACCTTGGCCTGAGGCAAGTGTGGCCTCATGCCTTTGCTGAACCCTGAAACTTTGCACTATGACCTGCACATACACATATCCGGGTCTTCTATAAATTCAGTTACTTTCCATAAACAAGGCTGATGTGAATTGTAGTGAACTGACCTGGTCAGACCACGTGTGATCTAAGGATCACAGGCATTCACCTGGACAACATTAGTAAGCGAGCCACTCACACAAGAGAAACTCAGTCACGTGGCCTGGCCCAGCTTAGGCCTTATACACTTTATTTATCAAGATCAAAACTCCCTTATTATGTATCTGAGTCCAAAGCCTCAACCCCTACATTTATTTTTTCCATACATTTTACTTTCTATATTTCCTGAGACGCATTGATCTCTACAACAAAGGTGTTTTAAGAGCCCGGTTAATAATATCTTGTTTTTTTTTCAATATGGATGATCATCCAGTTGAGTAATCCCATAAGTAATTAAAGCTATCAGGACATAGATATTATTTTTTATCATTGAGAAGGTTAGTATTGAGATTTTTTTTTTCCTGTACAAGAGAGGACTTCATAATACTGAGCTCGTGAATAAGGTTCCATGCTCTCTGTGGTCACCAAACTCATAAGGAAAAGATAAAGATCTATGGATCAGACTGATGAAGTCCAGTTTGTCTTTCCAATATCATTATTCAGACAGATTGCCATCCACCCCCTGACCTTCATCTACAGGAAGAGAACATGTAAAACACAAGGATAAAATGTTTGATTGTAAATGTCTATCTATATTACACTACATATAAACACACTAGGATGGGGATGCAAAAAAAGATGTTATATTTTATAGGAAAAAGATAAAAGAAAAGTGATTGAAACCTGAACATTTAGAGTGTCAGAAAAAGACACTTGTCATTTAGCACAATCTTATAAACTTCCAATTTTCCAAAACTTTCCAGTTACAATTCTCAGTAGGTCAATTTGAGAGAAAATACTAATTGGTGCTTTTAAACTAATGGAAACAGTATCATGACCTTGTGCATGAAAGGTGCTCCTACTGGCAGGCATGTTTACCAGAGATTTTGTAAACAAATTATTGTTTGGTTTCCTGTATCTCTGGAACTCTCTAGATGAGCCTATTAGTCAATTGTAAGTCTTCTTAACAAAGTGAGATTTTAGAGCATTATTTAGAATTTTGTCAAATTCTAACATATTTAACCAAGTACATTCAGATATTTGACATTAAACATTTTGCCATTTAGAGGTCAAATTTAATACATCAGAGAGATCTGTCTATCTCTGTCTGACTTATTTCACTTAACATAATACCCTCTAGGCCCATTTGTGTTGTCACAAACGACAGGATTTGAAAAAAATACCTTATAGTTTCACTTATACATGGAATTAAAAAATGAATCAACAAAGAAAACAAAACAGAAACAAATGCATAGATACAGAGAACAAACTGGTACTTGCCAGAGAGGAAGGGGCGCAGTTGGCAGAAGAGAAAAAGGTGCTTAAGAAGTACAAACTTTTTCCCTTGGCCAGTGTAGTTCAGTTAATTGGAATATTGTCATGTAACTAAAAGGTTGCAGGTTTGATTTCAGGTCAGGTCACTTAACAAGGTCGCAGGTTCTATCCTTGGTCCGTGTGTGTATGGGAGGCAATCAAATAAGCCTTCTCGCTCACATTGATATTTCTGTTTCTCCCTTTCTCTTTCTCTAAAAGAAATAAAAAATGTTCTCGGGGTAAGGACAAAAAGACAGAAGTACAAACTTTCTGTTATAAGTATAGCATAGAGAACAGGGTCAATAATATTATAATAACTATAAGGTGATAGATGACTAATAGACTTTTTGTGGTGCTCATTTTCTAAGCTATGTAAATAAATCACTATGTGGTACAACTGACACTAACATAATATTATATTTCAACTATAATTAAAATATATTAAAAGTAATTATTATTGAAACATCAGGTCAACTAAGGTATTCCTTGTAGTCTTCATCATTCTTACTGGCTTGGTCATTAATAAACTGGATAGATAGGTAGATATAATAGATGATAGATAGCTAGATGTAGATATCTATATCTTTTTAGTTAAATAAGTTCTAAATTTGTGACTAATTTATCAAGGAACATTTTATTTCATTTGTCATAAGGCTGCTTTGAAATTTGGTTGGGTTAAATCCTAATCTGAAGTTTGACAATAGCATGATATATAAATTTGAACAAATTGTTTAATTTCCCTGAGCTCCTTATTTTTTCCAACTGTAATGAATTCTCAGCCCATTCTGATTCCAACTCTGTGTGGATATATTGCTAATAGGCAGGTCATTTCAGTAAGGAAGCTCTGGGATTTAAAGCAATGGATCATGTAAGAGAGTCATATACCCAGGACAAATTTAACAACAGTCTCTGATATTCAGTTTCATTATTTCAAAAAGAATATTGTACATGATATCATTTGCTTTCAAGAATCAGAGGAAGAATGTGTTTAGGGGCAGTACTCAAATTACATTCTTATATGACTTGGTGACTGAGTTAAAATTTATTTTAGCCATAATTTCTATTTAATCTCATCAGAAGAATTTATAATACTTATTTAGTGACTGAAATTTACAAGTCATTATTTTCTCACCTTTATTTCTTACAGAACACTCTTTGTTCTACTAAGGCATTTCCCCTGTCCTCCTGATCATCTCAGAGCTATGGCTTTAGAATTTAATAAAGAGTGCCGTGGCTGGCCTTGTGTAATAAAGCAAAATGATAGAGCAAGTGAGTGTAAAGTTTTGGCATGAAACTAAACAATTTTTCTTCTACTTCTCACACTCATCTAAGGGTGAAATGTTTACTCTTGACAGATTACAAATCTCATGCCTAATGAGAAGTAGCACACCATCTTAGTAACCCTTTCTAATCATATGATCCAGATGTCCATCTATCGCTAGTAAATCAAGTAAAATTGAGATATTACTGGCATTTTTTCTATGCTGAATTGTTTTTTTGTATCGAAATCAAGCTTTCCTATATTATTACCAACATTTAGTGGCATGTTCCTCCAAAATGCATCTTAATTGTTTATTTTCGTTAATTAAAATATGTTTGCTATGAAACATAATTTATATATACTGGACACATCAACATTTTTATCTATGTCTATAATAAAAATATAATTCTGAAATAAAAAACAAAAAAAGGATGAGATAAATAAAATTTCTCAAAGACATTTATTGTTGCGCATTAGTATTATGACATCAATATATACATAAATGTAATTTTCAATGTAAAATTTAATATTAAATTAGGATATCAAAATTAACTTTATACATTAAGAAAATATAGTTGTAGTCAAGGAAATATACATTTCCACTTTATTGTTATTATGGACTAAAAGTGTACATTTACCCACACACATATGGTCAACTAATTTATGACAAAGAATCCAAGAATATTCAGTGGGGAAAGTACAGTCTTATCAATAAAATAATGTCCATAAATTTGGACAGGCACATGTAAAAGAATAAAACTGGACCACTATATTTATCATACACAGAAATTAACCAAACATGTTAAAGACTTAGTGTAAAACTTGAAATCATAAACCCCCTAGAAAAAACACCGGTGGCAAAGCTCCTTGACATAGATTTTAGCAACAATGTTTTGAATGTTATAGCAAAAGCAAAAAAATAAACAAGTGGACTACATCAAACCAAAAAGTCTCTGCATAACAAAGGAAATCATCAACAAAACAAAAAGACAACCTACTTAATGGCAGAAAATATTTGCAAATCATATATCTGATGAGTTTAATATCCAAACCGCATGAAGAACTTATACAACTCAATAGAACAAAACCCCAAATCAACAGATTAAAAAATAAGCAATAAATGTGATAGACATTTTTCCAGAGAAGACATACAAAGAGCAGCCAGGTACGTGAAAAGGTGATCAACATCTTTAATTATCTGGGAAACTCAAATCAAAACAGCAATGAATTATCACTTCACACCTTTAGAATGGGATTATATAAGAGACAAGAAATAACTGGTGTTGGTGAAGATGTAGAGAAAAGGAAGTCTTGGTGTACTATAGTTAGGAATATAAATTCCATCATAGAAAAGAATAAAATCTTGTCATTTTTGACAACATGGATTCACATTGTGGGCATTACACTAAGCAAAATAAGTTAACAAAGGCAAATATTATATAATCTTTTATATGGTTAATATTTTAGAAGGGCTCATAGAGAACAGATTGGTGGTTGCCAGAGGTGAGATGTGGAAGGTGGGAGAAGCGAGTAAATTGTTGTTTACTATTAAAGTTTAAATGCATTTAATAATTTATTAAAAATGCATATTCACCCTTCATTCATTGGATAAATTATTTTTGACAGTTTTATTAAGGTATAATGGATAAATAAAATTTTACATATATTAAAGATTACAACATACTTTTATGATGTAATGAAAGTTATGTTGTGATTTAATGCAAGTATACTTTGTAAAATTATTACTATAATCTGGTTAATTAATATGTTCATCACCTAAGTTATTTGTATGTGTGTGTGTGGTGAGATACTTAAGTTTTACCCTTAGTAAATTTTGAATATACAACACAGTATTAATAACTATATTCATATATATTTAATTCCCAAAGTTTATTCATCTTATAAGATTTGTAGCCTTAAGTCGGCATCCCCTCACCTTTCCTACCCCAGGGGCACTGGGAACCACCCTTCTAGTCTTTGTTTGTGTGAGTTCATTTTTTTAATATTCCACATATAAGTGAGATAATGCAGTATTTGTTCTTTTCTGTCTTGCATTTTACACATAACAATGTTCTCTGGGTTCATTGGTGTCACATGACAATATTTCACTCTTTTTATGGTTTATAGTATTCACTGTTTACCAATTCTTTATCCATTCATCCATTAATAGATAATTTTTATTTTCATACTTTGGCTATTGTCAATAATGTTGCAATAAACATATGCATATGTTTTTTCGTGTTAGTGTTTTCATTTTCTTTGAACAAACACTCAGAAATGGAATTGCTAGGTCATATGGTACCTCTACTGTTAATGTTTTTAGAAATATTCATACTATTTTCTATCATGACTATACCAGTTTACCTTCCCACCAACAGTATGCAAGGGTTTCTTTTTCTCCATATCCTTACCGACATTTGTTATTTGTTATTTTTGGTAAAAGCCTTCCTAACAAATGCAAAATGGTACTTATTATGGTTTTGATTTGCATTTCACTGATAATTAGTGATGTTCATTTCTGTTTTATGTACCTATTCATTTTTAATCAAGTTAATTTAAAAATTTGCCTTGAGTTGTACATATTTTATATATTTTGCATACTAATTTTTATCAGAGAAATAGTTTGCAAATATTTTTCCCACTTCATAAGTTGCCTTCTCATTTTGCTGTTTCCTTGTTTTGTTGAGCTTTTCAGCTTGATGTAGACTCACTTGTTTATTTTTGCTTTTCTCAACTGGGCTTTCAGTGCCATATCTGAAATACTGTTGCCAAGACTAGTATCAAGTGGCTTTTTCCCAATGCTTTTTTACCCTTAGGAGTTTTATGGTTGCAGATCTTACATTTAAGTACTTAATCCATTCCTTTTAATTTCTGCGTTTTGAGTTAGATGCCCCATTTTATTTTCCTACATTTGGATATTTAGTTTTCCTAACACTTTTTATTAAAAATACTTTTACCCATTTTGTGTTCTTGGTACCCTTGTCAAAAATTAGTTGATCAAATATATTGGGTTTATATCTGGGTTCTCTTATTTCGTTCCATTGGTCATATGTTATGTTCATTGGTGACATAGACACATATGTCAAAACCAACAAAACCATAATGTTTTGATTCCTATACCTCTGTAATATAGTTTGAAATCAGCGATGCCTTCAGCTTTATTCGTAGTTCATCTTTTTCATGGTTTCTGTAGCTATTTAGGATCTTTTCTGTTTTCATATAAATTTTAGGATTGCTTGTCTTATTTTTGTGAAAAGTACTATTAGAATTTTGATAAGAATTGCATAGAATCTGTGGACTGCTATGGGAAGAATAGACATTTTAACAATATTCATCCTTTTAATCTATGAGCATGGAATATCATTCCAAGGAGTAAAGTGGTGTGTTGGTAAGATACATGGAGAATTGGGGTCTCCCATGCACCAGCTGGGAGAATTCACAGACTAGACATTTCCAGCAGTTAGTAGGTTCTTCATCTCTTTGATGACCTCTGAGCTTTGGCTGCTGTTCTCCCAGCCTCTTTCTGTACCCCTGTCATGTAGTCAGTGTAGCACATTTTAATATTCTAGATGGGGTGATAAAGAAGTAAGCCTCTGTAATAGCATCCCCCACAGCTGGGGAAGCCTGATGTTCACCTTTATGTTTTCTTTTCCCCTGTTTAGAGAAATCGCAGGCTGTGATCTCTCTTAGCAGTGACCTGTGCTGTCCTGGGGGAGGGGTGACTCAGATAAAGTGAAATTGGTTTTCAATGTTCAAACCTCAAAATTTTTTTCACCAAGGTTGTGCTTGAACTTCACTGTTGACTTCCACAAAGGTGCTATAGTCTGTGGGTAATTGTCTTAATCAGTGTTTTTTGGGGGGAAAGGTGGCAGAAAACTTCTATTCAACCATTTCTGAGCCAATTCAACTTTTGATGGTTCTGTATCTTCTCTGAGCAAGTCAGTATGCAAAGCATTACCCATCTGCAAAAGACAGAAAGCGATTAGAGATGGGTTCTGCCTTCTCCATGTCTACATATCTTTGTAATTGGTGCTGCAATTACAAAGGAGAAAATTACAACAAAGCATTGAAAGGCAAATAGACAAATAGTTAAAGCATTGCAAAGTTCAAAGGAAGAAGATTATTCAAAAGCTGTCTTTATTTGACACAGTAGTATAGCACACCATATTTCTTACATATTATTCTTTAACATTGCAAAAACCTAAGCCCAAAATAATATTCTGTGGTGCAAAACAGACCTTTGCTCTTGCCGCTAAGTTCTTTCTTTCTTTTTCTTTTGAAATTTCTAATCATCAATTCTGTTTCTTTACTCTAGATCCAGCATTACACTAATCAAACTGTGGGCCTCTGCGGGACTAATGGAACTGTACTGTCTTTACCAGATACCATTGTTAACTTTCAAAGAACTGTGATATTTGCTAGGATTCAGATCATGCAAGAAGTTATGTGATTTTTTTCTTTATTGCACTGAATCTATTTAGTCAAATTAGAATTGTATAGTCAATGCAGTGTAAGTGTATTAATTATACAGCTCTTCAATTAACTCATGCAAAAACACTTCAATATATGTCAGTCAGGCAGTCTCAATCCATCTTAAATATGAGGAAATTAAGACTGAGAGTTTCTAACTTGATAAAGTGATGCAGCTAATATGCCACACACAGGTCCAGGTCTACACTGAGGGCTAAGCTCCCTGCTAATTTTCCAATAAAAAGAATTCTCAAATGTAAATTCTTCAATCCATTTTCCCCCTCTTTTAATATTGAAGACTACTTAAGCATTATTTCCCAACTTATGCTATACTTAAAAACCAATCTATGGCCCTGGCTGGTGTGACTCAGTGGATTGAGCATGGGCCTGTGAACCAGAGGGTTGCCTGTTCAATTCCCAGTCAGGGCACATGCCTGGGTTGTGGGCCAGGTTCCCAAAAGGGTATGTATAAGAGATAACCACACATTGATGTTTCTCTCCCTCTCTTCACTTCTCTCTAAAATAAATAAATAAAATATTTTAAACAATTAAAAAATTAGTCTCTGAAATTGCACAGTTGTTTTACTAATCTCTTTGCCAACATCTCCTACCCCTCCACACTGCCAGATTAAAAAAGTATTAATAATAAAACCATCATGATACTTCTCCGTTCAGAAGATCAAATCACTTATATGAATCTTCATTGTCAGAACAGAAATACTCTGTCCCTCTCTCTGCTCATCTGTATTCAAGCCACATCTGACTTGTTATTCTTCCTCAAAATTGCCATTCACTTTCTTCTTAGGAATTGTTAAACATTAGCTTCATGACAATAAAATGAAGGTCTGGGAAAATGCTTGAAAAATATTTGAACTATTCTGGTTTATATATTTAATGTTTTTATTCAAACTCTAATATAGTCCATAAAGGAAGAAAAAAGAATTTGATAGTTTTAATTGCTGGAAATATATATTTTTGATTGATATCAACTTGTTCTTGGTGGTAGTTCATTCTTTTTTGTTTTCTATTATTAAGAGTATTATGACATGTTGTGTCAAGGAAATAATGTTGGAGCCGCAAAGATCAAAATTGAATGATGGCACTTACAAGAAACCTTATAAATTTTAATAAATGACCTTTCTAAGAAGCTGTCAATAGCAAAAGCTTTAGGTAATAAATCTAGCAATTTATTTTATATCCATGTAACTACACACATTATATAATTTAATTTACAATGATACATTTGTAAATAAAAATGCATTAATGTTGCTAAACACTACCATTTAAGAATATTTATTAAAACATTGCTTTTATCCAAATTTAAAATAATTTATAAACATTTTTCATAAGTATAACATATTCACCAAATTTATAGTATGTACATAATTTGTGCATTAGGCAGGGAGGAAAATGTTTTTTAAATAGCATCCTTATTTGAATGCTCAAAACTTGTTTTTCCTTTCTTTTCAGCTTTTAAAATTATGTGTAACATCACAAGGCAAGGGGGAAACTGTCATTTTAGCTGTGAAGTTCATACTTACTAATGAGTACATATTCTGGCATAAATGTGGTTAGAAATGTGCTGTGTCAAAGAGATGGATCTCCATAACTGTTAATGAATCTGAAATGAAGAATAGAAGATACAATGTTGTGGGTCCAATTTTGTTGTATGGAATTATATTTGCCCTTGGCAATGCAGCTTGTTTATTGGAGCTCATTATAGCTGATACAGTAATGTAAACTACTTTCATCTAGAAATAAAGGTTATCAAAGATCAAACATAATACAGGCATGAAGAGTTTTCATAACACTTCAACATGCTTTTATTACTGACTATAATACAGCAATACATGTAGTGTAAGTGTTACCATTACAATTATATTACCGACACCTTACCTGTAGTTTTAGTGTCAAAAGAAATTATATTTAGTCAAGCTTGGATAATAGTGCAGCTAAAAGCAGTATTGAAAAATCAAAGCTGAATGCATAGCAAATATTTGAAAACACAGAGGACAGATTTATTATCCACATTGAATACAATTATCCATAGTACTAATGGAAAGAAAACAGAAAACAACATGACATACTAGAGACTACTACCACCTTCAGCTCAAATTACTGGGAATCCTTTTGGCTTAAAGAATCATAGGCAGGAGATGTAGACTGCCATAATAAGCTTTCATGGTCTACACCTTTTTTAGTTTTAATTTTTTTTCTTTCACAGAGAGACATTTAAAGAGCAGTAACTTCATTACCCAAGTTATGCTGAATCTGTACAAAGTTTGGGAGTTTTAATTGATATTAAGATAAATTGCCTGTTCATTAGGCATCTTTAATAGAATGCTATGTCTTTCTTAATTTAATTAGACGGATGTCTTAAGTTTCACTGAGAAGGGTGGTACTTTGAGCTTATCTTCAAAGATCTATTTTTTTTCCTTTTTGCTCCAACAGTATCATGTATAGTAAATAAGGTATATCAAGCAGAACATTAATATCTTGTAAAAACATGAATAGCTTGTCGAAAATGTATGAATGAATATCTTCTTCTGTGTTTAATGTCAAGCTAATGAAATGTTCTAAAACTTTATAAACTGTTTCATGTATTGCATTGAGACTATTTTGTTTGGTTTTTTTAATGTTTCATTTATTTATTTTTAGAAGAGTAGAAGGGAAAGGGAAAGAAAAGGAGAGAAACATCAATGTGCATTTGCCTCTCATGCCTCTGGCACTGGGAACCTGGCCCACAACCCAGGCATGTCTACACTGGGAATCCAAACAGCGACCCTTTGGTTCATAAGGCCTACCAAGCTACACCGACCAGGGCTCTTTTATTTGTTTTATTCTCAAATATTTATGAAGAAACAATATCTTTGACTAGCATTTTAGATACAATATTTTCTAGCTGTCTACTATATAATACCTATGAAGCAAAGAAAAAGATGCACCTAAAAATAACCATGTAGCCTATGAAGGACACATAACATTTTTAAAAAATCATTTTTTTAAATATTACTTACTAAATTAGTTACTTAAGTAGAAGAAAATGTGTAATTATGCCCAAAATGATTAACCATAAGTGATGTTTATGTTTAATAAATATGTAATTTATTATTCTCTTTAGACATCCATATCAAAAAACTCAAATAAGATAAAAATTATAGGCATTATTACTGAATAGCCAATTTATAATGATATCAAAAATCTAGGAGTGAATTATCATCTAGTTTTTTGATTATGTATGTCAAAGGATAGTTAAGAAAAGTTTATATTCACTATATTGTTGTTGGCTTAATTCCGACTAGCAGTGCTGAATGGGCTAGGTGGACACAATCACTCTTCATTGGAGAAGTGAGGATAATATTAGTTAAAAAACACAGACTGTTTAGGTGAAGGCCTAACAAATGAAATTTTTATCATCTAAAAATAATTAAAAAGAGAAAAAATAAGATGACATTGAAGATAAATACTCCAAGAATAAATTTTTACAATACTTACAATTTGGGGGAAATACGTTTGCAAAAAAGTTTATTTCAAATTGCAAAACAAAATTTGATAAGTATGCCTGATATATGCCATAAAAAAGTAAGAAGTCATTTGTAGTATTCCGTAATATCTTTATCAAAGAGTTCCTGTAAAGACAAAAGTGATTACTGAGTTATAAAACAAAAGAAAAACAAACAGAGAAGGGAATGCCTATTGAAGGTAGGATGTTAGGTCAAAAAGTAGCTTGTTGAATTAAGTAAAGGACTGTAAATTAATATCACATTGGGACCAGCAGGGAGAAAAAGTGAAAAAGAGAAAATTGAGTACTAGTATAAAGAATAAATCAGGACAAATCTACAAAAAATTTATACTTCAGAATATATTGTACATATATACATACCTATACATACATACATACATATCCTTAAAATTATAAAGAATTTTAATCAAGCGGATGTCATGGTAATATTTACATTAAGAAATACACTGACAGCATTGTGAAAATGTAATTGATGGTAACGTTATGCATGAGTATTAGTCACTAATAGTCTTAATGTGACTTTTTGGTGAAAAATGATGAGGCTTCAGTGTGTAGGGGGGAGTCAGTGCTAGTGATGGTAAAGAGAGAATGTAAATATTAAAGAGATAAAGTCTAGATTTGCTGAATAATTTGAAAGCAGGCATTTAGAAAGAAGAGGGAGAACTAAAAATTACTTCTACATTTATTACTTGAAGAAATAAGTAGATTCTGATACTTTTCTTTGACAGGGAAGGGGAGGAAACATGGAGTTACTGTGGTTTATTCACATATTGATTTTGAGATGCAGAGATGCAGAGTAGACAATTCAACATCACATAGGGAGCCTGAAAGAGGAGACAGATTACTGGCGTCACAGCTAAAGATTGTCATTTTAAGCAATAAAAATAATGGGTTCAGCAGGGATAGTAATATATACACACATAGGTTAATAAATGGTCGGTTCTGGCTTATTGTTTTTCTGGAAAGGATTTCCAGGTCATCCTGAAATATGTCTAGCATTGTGTCCCTTGGAAGCCAGCCAGACTTAGTGTTTGGAGAATCAGGACACCATCTACCTCAACACTTTTATTCCTGCACCTCTCAATAAAAAACTAATATTTAGATGTGGGAACCGTCAGCGGAAAGAAGCAACTGAAATAGAACAATCAAATAAGTAATATCAAAGGGTTCAAAAATAGAGATTGATCACTTGCATGACCTAAAACATCTAATTGATTTTTATACTACCAAGTAATTACTAAGTGTGGTAGAAGCTCTATCATTTATGAACCTAGAAGTCAGACTATATCTTTTTGAAAAATTGGAAAAATATGACTGTTATAAATTACCTTTTCTTTTGAGAAGCCCATTATAAATAAATAAGAGGACTGAGATAGGACATATATTTCTAGTGAAAAGAGAAAGCAGAATGGAAGTGGAAGAAAAAGGAGAAAATAAAGAGAAATTGGTTTACAATATATAAAGAAGAGAAATCAATTGGTGGAACAAAATTCCTAGAAAGAATGCAGGTGTGAGATTACATACTGGAAGGAAAAATGGGATCTTAGGTTAAGATGCAGATTAAAACCAAACTAGAGAAAATTTCCATGTAGAAGCTTTGATTTCCTTTATAAACACAGGCAATGCCACCTGCTTAATAAGTAGAAATGATGACTCTAAGGCAGAATAGTGGAGGCTTGAAATAGTATTTCAAGAAAAGAAACAGACTACTTATTATGGACTCATTACCTTCTCAAGAAGCTAACTTTGAAATCATGAATTTATAATGGTGTAAAATCTAGTGTGCATACTAGGAACACCACCAGCATTTATCTGTTTCATATGAAATTAAATGTTGCTATGAAAATCCATTGCACAATCTTTCCCTTACTTCAGATTTACTTTAATTTTAATGTAAGAATGGATGAGAAATTGTGTCTGGTATATTTTAAGATCTATTGAATTAATCATGATAATTTCCTTTAACTTAGATTTATTCATTTTATTAACTAACATGTTTTCTAAATCTAAGCCATTTTGTTTTCTGAAAATAAGCTTCACTTAAATCAGAAGAAAGGAGGAGGATCAGGGAATAAAGAATTAAAGAGGAACAAAATGTTAAGAGTTGTGTGTGTGTGTAGTTTCATTTGCTCTTCATTGTATATGATTTTCACTATTATTTTCAAATTCAAGATAGGCCCCTGAGGTCCCTGAGGGCCATCTAGAAAGAAGATTGTCTAGAGTTCTTCAGTGTGTGTGAATTATTTAATCCCTCTCTTATATATCATGCAATATGTCATAAAATCCTTTTTTACATATTATTCTATATACCTCATATTGATTTTTTTGGCACTGGGTGAAAAAAATCACTCCTTAGCATTTCTGGGCCAAAGAGAATCCAGACACAGTCAAGTGACAGTGCTTAGAACTTGGCCTTGGACAAAGACCCAAAAGGTGCAGTTCTTTAGTGAGACTGGTGGATATCAACAGTCCCTTGGATAATTCAGCCCCAAAATCTAACTATCTTTCTTATTAAAATAACCTTCGGAGTCACATTTATCTGAGTAAGTTACCGATTTTTTTACTGTAGTCTACAGGGTGGCATATAGAGCTATACTGTTTCTAGCCTACCCTGGTTTTAATCTCAACGACAGGAAAACGTTTGGGAAATGATTTAAATCTGGCATATGCCACTGTGCTAAAACATAAACTATTTCTCTTATTTGAAATATTTATATTTCAAACTACAATACCAAAATATTATTTTATTGTGCTTTATGTTTTTATTCCTTTACATTGGCTGTTTTCTTAATATTATATGTTCTGGAAGTTCATATGTGCAAAAAATAATTAAAAGTTTTCTGAGTTGAAGACAGATTAGGAAGAATCTGATACTACAGTTCAATACCCAGATTTTTGACAAATCTTGTGGCTTATTTCAGATCATGTTTGAGTATAGATTACTCAGAAAAAATGATGTCTTATGAAAATTAAGTTTTATTTTATTTTCCTTATATTGCAGTCTAATGTTTGATTTGACATTTTAAAAGATTTTATTTGCTTTAGTTTTTTTTTTAATATTGTATTTTTTTATCACCATTTAGTCCCCTTATACCATCCCTCACTCTCAATCACTACACTATTGTCCATGTCCATGGGTCCCTTCTCCTTTTTGCTCAATTTCTCTACCCCATTCACTGCCCCACACCGGCATGGCTGCCATCCTGTTATCTATGAGTCCATCTCTATTTTGTTTGTTAGTTCAGTTCATTCATTAGATTCCATATGAATGAAATCATATGGTATTTGTCTTTCTATGACTGCCTTATTTCACTTGGCATAATGTTGTCCAGGTTGAACCATGCTGTCACTAAGGGTAAAATTTTCTTCTTTTTTTTATAGCTGATTAGTATTCCATTATGTAAATGTGCCATAGTTGTTTCATCCACTCATCTACTGATGGACACTTGGGATGATTCCATATCTTAGTAATTGTAAGTAATGCTGCAATGAAAATAGGGGTGCTTGTGTTTTTTTCAAATTGGTGTTTTAGGTTCCTTCAGATATATTCCCAGAAGTGGGATCACTGGGTCAAATGACAGATTCATTTTTAATGTTTTGACATAACTCCATACTGCTTTCCACAGCAGATGCATGTAAAAACTCCTTTCTTTTGGAAAATTCTTATAAGAAATAAGGAAGAGGGGGGCCAAAGACAAATGTTTCTGTTCTCAAAGAAATCTTGGATTTTCAAATTTTAAAAAATTGATATGAAATGTAATTTTTATTATATTTTAACTATATGACAATTTTTAACTTCTAAATAATTGACTGTAGTTATGCACATGGAGTCTATGCAATAGTTACAGCTACTTTGATACAAATCTATGCTTATGTTTTCATTTTCCTAAAATTAATCTAGTACATTTGAAACACATAAATGAAAAGTACTTTCTTGTTCTAGAGCTTCATGTATGTGTTTTTGTTTAAAGAACAATGTCTGAATGGCCTGGCTTATTTCACTTGAAAGACACTGTAGCTCTTATGGACATGAACTGCCTCAGAATAGACTATAGAGTGAATCTCACTGGCTATAGATCATAGCAATAGAAGATATAAGTTATTGCATGTATATTTACATGTAAACTTTTGTCTTCTTTAGTCTTGGCTTTTAATAAATGTTAGAAAATGACAACAACATCAACTAATTTGGTTACTATCTTTCAAACAATATGATAGATAATAGTAAAGTTTAAATAATTAAAATGACGATTTTGACTTGTTGTTCTTTTTTTAGTCTGATATTACTATTGCTACCACCATCTTCAATTTGCATAAAATCTTGCTTTCAATCTATCTATGTCTTTGTAGTTAAAAGGTTTTAATAGTTCCCAGCATATTATAGGCTTGAAGTTCTTTTAATTAATTCTGGCAATCCACATTTTTAAATTTTTTATGTTATTACAATAAACAGACAAAATGAGATCTGTGTGCTAAACAAAATGTTAAGTGTATATTAGCATGGATACAATGTTGTACAGATATCTAGAACTTATTCATTGTGCTTAAATGACACTTGATTAGTAACGTCCAATTTCTTCATCCCCTCAGCTCCTGGCAACCCCCATTGTATTCTTTGATACTATAAATTTGACCATTTTAGAAACTACATAGAAGTGGAATTGTGAAATATTTATCTTCTATGACTAAATTATGTTATTAAAATAGTATCCTTGTGACTCATATATATTGTTAGAATTTCCTTCTTTTCAAAGCAGAATAGTATTCCATTGTATGTACATACCACACTTGATTTGTCAATTCATCTGTAAGTGGAGATTTTTATTATTTTCACATTTTGGCTATAGTGAATAGTGTTGAAATAAACATGGGCATGCTAAGGTTCTAATTTTGATTGTTTTGAATAAATACCCAGAAGTAAATGGTTCGGTCATATAGTAATTACATATTTAATTTGTTAAAGAAACCTCATACTGCTTATCACAGTGGCTACACAATTTTTTGTTCCTATGAACTATGTGTGAGTTTCCAATTTGTCCACATGCTTGCCCAGTCTTCTTTTTTAAAATAATAATACTCTTGACAAATGTGAGATAATAATCTCATCCTTTCATTCCAGGGATAAATTTCATTTAATCATGGTTAATGACCCTAGTAAAATTCCTTTAAGTTTAATTTGCTAATAATTTGTTGAGAACTTTTTCATCTATAGTCATCAAAGACATCAATCTCTAGTTTTTCTTTTTTTGTAGTGTTCTTACCTGGTGTTGATATTAGAATAATGCTGGTCTCATAAAACAAACACTTTTGAACTATTTCTTCCTCTTGCAAATTTGTGAGAAGAGTTTAAGAACAGTTTTCTTTAAATGTTTGGTAAAATTCACCAGTAAAACCATCTGATCCTGGGGTATTCTTTGCCGAGAGGTTTTTGATTATTGACTTAGTCTAGTAGTCTCTATTAAATTTCTATACACTGGCAACAAACAATAAAAACATTTAAGAAAGCAATTCCATGTATAGGTATGTGAAGAATAATAAAATACTTAGGAATAAACTTAAACAAGAAAATAAAATTTTCATACAATGAAAACCATGAGATTTTGATGAAAGAAAGTGAAGAAGGCACAAATAAAAATATATCTTATGTTCATAGGTCAGAAAAATTAAGATTGTTAAAATGTCCATACTATCCAAATGAATCTACAGATTCAACATAATTTCTATCAAAATACTAATGTCATTTTAAACAAAAGACCCTGAATAACCTATATAACTTTGAGAAAGAATAACATAAGCCAGTCAAAGAAAGAAACTTTATATGATTTCACTCATGTGTGAAATCTAATGAACAAAATGAACTCACAAGAAAAATAGCAATGGACTCATAGATGGAAAGTAGGCTGGCAGCTATGGGGTGAATGGGTAGAGGGGCATGGATGAATTGGGCAAAAAATGAAAAAGAAAATACTCATGGACAGGGACAACAATGTGTTACTAGCTCTGGGAGGAGAGGATACTGGGGGAGAAGGAGGAGGGTGTGGGGGGTTATAAATGGGGACATTACTAGAGATGGTGAACACACAATAAAGAATACATAAATAAAATAAAAATAAAATTGATAAAAGCAAAAGGAAGAAAAACAAAAGATGAAAGCATCACACTTCCAATTTCAAACTATACTACAATACTCTAGTAATTAAACAAAAAATACACACAACAACAATATAACACAATAGAAGTTCCAGAAATAAACCTTTGCATGTAAGTTCAAGTAATATTTGATAAGGGAGCTAAGAATGACAATGAAGAAAAGATAGGCTCTTCAATAAATGGTGCTGGGAAAACTAGATAACCACATACAGAAAAAATAAAATTGGACCCCTATATCTTACCCCTCCTACAAAAATTAACTCAAAATAAATTAAGTACTTTAAACATAAAGTTCTGAAACTGTAAAACTCCTAGAAGAAAATATAGAGAAAAAAAACTCCGTGACATTGCTCTTGGTATATTGAATTTAATATGTTCTGGCTATATTGAATTAAAACCACAGTAAGAAATAATTCTAGTTGTGGGCCATAGCATCTCACTGATAAATAAATAAATAATCACTTTGATTTAGAAGTATAAAATATTGAAGCATACGTATATACAAACACACATACACATGTTTATTCACAATGATAGAAAGTTCAGCCTAAATATTTCACTAACAATTGAATTATTTTGATGACAATTTTGCTCATTCAAGTTATCTATTTAGAGCAGAATATCTATTTTTCTAAATAATAACTAATTAATGGAAACAAATTTGTCCTAAATTCTAAACAGATAAGGCAGATGTATTTTTTAGTAATAATAGAATGCTATTATGATGTAATTAATATTTTGGAAGACAGAATTTAGGTACTTCCCTGTCTTTATTAACATTATTTTCATTTTCTAAAGCCTACTACTCATTAGTCATGTGGGAAATTAAAGTGAATTGCACAAATGGACATTTTATCAACAGGCAAAAATTAGGATTTATAATTTACAATTTGATAGCTGTTCTCAGTCCATAATCCATTTACCTTAAGGAGTCAAGAAATAGACTTTATTTAAACTTCTTTTTGTATAGTTTTACAAATATTTAAGAAAATAACCATTTTTCAAAAAGACAACCACTTTACCATCTAAAAATCACACAAAAAATCATCAATGATTAATGAGTATAGTTCAGCGTCAGAGGGTGGTGAGTATTATTGATATAATGAATTAAATAATTAGCAGGACTTTTTATAGTTGTTAAAAGTACAGTTGTTTTTATTTCCCCTGACCATCCCCACACCTCAGTCATCCTAACCTCCCACCTTCCATCACATCCCCCTTTGTTTTTGTCCATGTGTCCTGTACAGATGTTCCAGAAAACCCTTCACCTTTTTTCCCTCCATTATCCCCTCACTTCCCCTCTGGTTTCTGTCAGGTTGTTCTTAATTTTATTGTCTCTGGTTATATTTTGCTTGCTGCTGTTTTTTTGTTGTTGTTGTTGATTACATTTCACTTATAGGTGAGATCATATGGTATTTGTCCCTCACTTCCTGGCTTATTTCATTTAGCATAATGCTCTCCAGTTCCATCCATGCTGTTGCAAAACATAGAAGCTCTTTCTTTCTTTCTACTGCATAGTATTTCATTGTGTAAATGTACCATAGTTTTTTGATCCACTCATTTAATGATGAGGACTTAGGTTGCTTCCAGCACTTGACTATCGTCATTTGTACTGCTATGAACATTGGGTTGCATAGGTTCTTTTAGATTGGGCTTTCAGGGTTCTGAGGGTATAATCGCAGCAGTGGAATTGTCAGGTAAAAGGCAGTTCCATTTTCAACTTTCTGAGGAAATTCCATACTGTTTTCCACAGAGGTTGCACCAGTCTGCATTCCCACCAATAGTGCACTAGGGTTCCCTTTTTTCCCAATCCTCTTCAACACTTCTTGTTGTTGATTTGTTTATGATGGTCATTTTCACCAGTGTAAAGTATTATCTCATTGTGGTTTTATCTCTGATGGCTAGTGATATTGAGCATCTTTTCATATGTCTCTGGGCCCTCTGCATGTCCTCCTTGGATAAATGTCTGTTCAAGGCCATTGCCTATCTTTTAATTGAGTTGTTTGTCTTCCTGGAGTGGAATCATGTGAGCTCTTTATATATTTTGGGCAACATTTTTATGTTCACATGAGCAATGGTATTTTATATATTTTTCATGCTCTACTTTGGTTTACAACTGAGTACACTGAACCACATAAAAGCTTCTATTAAATTTAAGGTAGGGTATTAATAAATATATATAATAAACAACCTATTAATTATTGCAGAAATCTATTTGCTGGAGTTTTTAAAGGAAGTTAATATTATGAATTATGAAACAAACCAGTTATTACTTTAGCAGAGACTTCTAGTTATTAAGTTTATCCTGGTTTTCAGTATACTCTCAGTAAATATCTTTTTTGTTTCTTTTTTGTCACTGTCTTGGAACAAAAACATTATAAATGTCAGTTTAGTGTGTGTGTGTATGTGTATCTAATTAAACAAACACAAAATAAATAAACATAATGGAGAAAAATACTTTTAGAGGAAGCTGGCAGTGGCCAACACAAATATATCAGAAAATAAAGAGGTTATGAGTAGCCAACATTTAAATGCTAACACCAAATTAAAGCTTTATTCTCCCTATCTTCTAGTTTAGTTTCAAAATTTATTTTCACAATCTTACAATTACAAATTTTCCAATAAAAACCTCCAAAATACTCATTAGTTGAGTTTCGGTTTTTAAAGCATTCCTTTAGTTACTGTGAAGATATTAAAATTTTTATACCAACACTTAAACTTTTACAGTATCACCTCAAATAAATCTATGCTGTTTAAATCCAGGATAGCTTAGCCAGAGATTGTTTAAATGCCAAGCATGTCAAATCTTCAAGTAAAGTTATGGCATTTCCAAGTTCCTGAATTTCCTAAAAGCATACTGTTTATCATAAATTGAGCAGGACAAATATATTCCAGGTGTCCACTATTTTTCTCTATTTTTGCATATAAATCAATAAATAGTATCATGTGAATATAAGATCATTGAGTAATAAATATTGAACTGTGGCCTAAGGATCTAGCATATAGGATAGCATTATAGCATGAAGAATAAAGCAATGATTTGGCGGAAAACAAATTATCCTAGGCCCTAAATTATCTTGTTGGTACTAGTTCCTGAGTTAATTTATCGGTACTAATCTACAATTACCTATGATAAGGACATATGTAAGTAGTAAGTGATAAATAGCATTATTGATACAATTAAGTTATGCTTGACATAATTTTATGTTTACTCATTCTGCATCTATGGCCTTGCCATGTGGACTGTTAAGTTCATGCCAGTTCTAGGGGAAGAGTGCCATGGCATTTTTATGTGGCACTCACTCAGGAGACAGTTGATGCCATGGCTGCTGTTTTCTTTGCCAAAGTGTCATTAAAAGAGTGCTCTTTTCATGAAAAAAATTGGGATCCTAAAATACTTTATTTTTTATGTCAAATATTTTGGGTCAAACAGACGATCAGAAAATCACTAGCCTTTACTTTAAACTAAAAAATCAGATTGCAGCACTTAAAATGTGATTTATATATACCTAAAATTAGACGCTGTTATGCTCATTTAATTTGTCTAGTTTGTCGCTCTGTAACAAACCTAGCTCACTAAAGACATTCATCTTTCTGTCCTTAACGTATGGGTCTCTTGACAGATTTTGGCAGTACCATACAAGTCTGATTTGTGGGTTTTTTCTCACACACAACATAAATTCATTAGCTGCCTTGAATTATACTAAGAAATTAAAACCTGGCAAGGCCAATGGAATGCTGACTCCCATTCTTGATCTGTTGAACTGCTAGGTCTTTCTCAGTCCAACTGTTTCACATAACAATATAAATATTTACTTCCATGGAAACCAGCGTTTGTTTCAGAATATCATTGCTCATATAATAGTAGAGCAATCATAATCATGAGTATAAGATAAATAATATTTTAGATAAATAAGTCTTGACCAAGAATAAAATAAATACTTTTGATATTATTTATTTTCTGTTACCTTTTCTATATGGAAGAGTAAATGCTTAATGTAGAGTAATAAATATCACATGATCTAGCTGTTTTAATATGATTTACAGTACTCTATTATTATTTAATATCTCTACATAGAAGCATGTCATTAGAAACCAGTTAGAGAAGAAGTTATGAAAAAAACTATAGTAGCAAAATTTACAAAATATTTAGTGTATATTATTATTAAATCTCTTCAGAAAAAGTCCAACCATTGTTAATGTAAGAAGAATGGTGAATGGGACCTTGTTGCAGCCTGGTAGCTGAAGAGAGAGGGCTGAAATACGCATGTGTGAACAATAACAAGTTCTCTGTACTAGGCAGTGGGGGCGGTGGACACCTTTGAATGAGCATGCATACTATGTGGCCAATGCATTCAAAATGAGTGAGTAGAGCAATGAATCTGCATCAAATTTTGTGTTAAGCTTGAACATTCCTCTGTAGAAACTATTCAGATGATTCAGAAGGTTTTTTTAAACAATCCAATAAGTCCAGCACAAATAAATTCTGGCACAAATGCTTCAAAGATGGTTGAGAATCTGTTGAATGTGGTAAACTTTTTGGAAGTTCTGCAACAAGCAGAGCACCTGGGAATGCTGAACGTGTATGGGCTGCAATCAACAAAGATTGGTGACTGACAGTGTGAGAACTAGAAGCTGATCTGGAGCTTCTGTGTCTGAGATTTTGACCCAAAACTACTGTGTCCAAGATTTTGACCCAGAATCTTGGCATGAAACTAGTCATGGCTAAATTCATTCCATGGCTTCTACTACCAGACAGAAAGCACATTGTGCTGCAGTTGCTAATGACTTCATTCAAACTGCTACCAATGAACCAGATTTCCTCAAGAAGTTCATAACCAGATATGAATCATGGGTCTATGAGTATGATCTGGAAGCAAAGGCCTAGCCATCCCAATGGAAGTAATCTAGTTCTCTATACCCAAAGAAGGTGTGGCAAAGCCATAGAAGATTAAAATTATGTTAACTGTGTTTTTTGGTTGGGAAGGTGTTATCTATCATGAGAATGCCCCTCTGACAAACAATGAATAAGGAGCACTACATGAATATTCTTCATTGGTTAAGAGATGCAATATGTTGAAAACAGCTACAGATATGAGCAACTGGTGATTGGCAGGTTCATTCCAATGATGCACCTGCTCATGCATCATGTTTCATACAGATTTTTGGCAAAACATCAAATCACCCAGCTGATTCACCCCACTATAGCCCAGGTTTGGTGTCCTACAAACTCTGATTTTCCAAAAACTAAAATCACCTTTGAAAGGAAAGAGATTTCAGACTATAGATGAGATTCAGGAAAATACATCAACATAGCTGATGGCAATTCCAACAAAATATTTTGAGTGTGTTTTGAACAGTAGAAGAGAGACTGGGAGGTCTCAAGATGGCTTCTTTGAAGGGGACTGGGGCATCATTATTCTGTGTACACTGTTTCCTATATCCCTTACCCTCTTCAATAAATGTCTATTTTTCATATTACATGGCTGGATACTCTCTGGACTATATGTGTATGTGTGTGTGTGTACACACACATACACATATATATACATGTGTATGTGATTATATATGTGTATATATTATATTTGACTATATTTAACTTTATATTTTTATTATAGATTATAGTACTTTATTAAAGGTTTTTAAGGCTTTAGACAATTCCTAGAATAAGTTTAAAAGAGTGAGAATATAGATAGAATAAGCTAGATGAAAAAGTTTAATTTATTTTGGAAATTTTGCTTTGTTAATAGCCAGGGCCTGTGTATCAAACTGATCTTGGCTTTGGATCTGTATTCTTGACTGGAGTAAGAGTGAACTTTGAGTCTTTCATCAATGACTAATAGAACAAGGAAAGAGTTACTTTTAAGAAGTATTCAAGAGATGGTTTTCTGTGAATGTGGTGACGTTCAGATCATAAGAAATAAACAATTGAGTAATATATTCAGCGATAATGAAAGGGTAAAGTAGGGATTACCTTCTAATGTTAAAGGTCCCCATTAGATATAATGCAAAAAGTGGTGAATTGATTACCTAAATACGGTAGAGCTCTGGCCATAGCAACAATTTGAAGAGCCAATAAATGTTTTAGACATAGTTTGTAAATGGAAATTTTTGCACTTAAAATTAAAGCATTAAATAAAAATCTTATAGTAAAGAATATTAAAGCCATGGCTGGTGTAGCTCAGCAGATTGGGCCTGCAAACCAGACAATCGTGGTTCGATTCCCATTCAGGGCAGATGCCTGGGTTGCAGGCCAGTTCCCTGCAGGCCAGTTCCTAGCAGGGGACACACGAAAAGCAACCATACATTGATGTCTCTCTCTCTCTCTCCTTCTCTTCCCCTCTAAAGATAAATAAATAAAATTTTAAAAAAGAATATTAAAATATGCTCAATATTCTTACTAAATATTAGATTGATGGTTAGGGTTAGGGTTAGAAAATGAATGAGAAGTTGTGAATAAGAGAAACAGGATTTGATAAGATTCTTTATGAAGAGAAGCAGAGAAAATGAGTTGTATTTGAAGAACACTTTGGGGCAAAGCACATTTTTTGGTGTTTTATATTTTGCTTTGCTTGAAGGATGTCAGACACAAAAGCTGCTTTTAAGTTGTGAATATACATTAGAAATAGAGTCTGATAATGCAGTACAATAATGTCTTAACTGAAAATAGAAAAAGTCCTTGAAAAAATAAAAAGAGGCCTTGGCTGGCCTGGCTCAGTTTGTTGCAGTGCCATTTCATAAACTATAAGGCTGCTTGTTGGATCCCTGGTTAGGGCATAGACCTAAGGTGTGAGTTCCAGCACCAGTCGGGGTGCAGGCAGAAGGCAACCAATCAATGTTTCCCTCTCACCTCCATGTTTCTCTTTCTTTCTCTCTCTCTCTCCTTTCTCTCTCTCTTTCTCCTGCCACCCCCACCCTCCCACTTCCTCTTTCTATAACAGCAATTTAAAAAATATATCCTCTGGTGAGAATTCAAAAACTAAAAGTAAAAATAAGATAACATTCTTGATACCTATATTGAGACTAAATTTGATGGAAGGGGGGTAAATTCTTCTTCCTGAAATGGGAGAAAAGAATAACAGCAGAGATTATAGGTCTACTGGATTTGCAGAGGAAGAATCTAGATGCTTTTTATAGTTCAACGAAGTGTGGGAAAAAAACCTGAAAGTGAAATGGTGAAATAAAGATTTCAAAAAATGATGAGAAAAAGTGACATGAAATAGTCCCTGGAGAAATGTGAGAGTGAGTTTATAGCTTATCAAAGAAGTAGAGTAAATTGCTGAGCCAGACAAAGGTTTGTCTAATCTCGTAGATCGTGAATTGAAATGAATTAGCCCAGTAGGTCATTTTTTTCATCAACTTAGTTCCTACCTCCACATTCACTTCAGGAAATAGGAGGAGAGAGGAAAAAGAAATGTGAGAGAGCTTCCTTTTTAATTTTCTTTTTTCAAAAGGAAGTTTATTTCACACCATGGGTATCTTAGTTTCCTAGGGTTGCCATAACAAATTACTCAAAACTCAGTAGATTAAAACAAGAGAAATCTTCTCTCACAGATTTGAAAGCAAGATGTATAAATTTAAGTTTTTGGCAGGACCACATTCTCTCTGAAGTGTCTAGTGAAGTGTATTTCCAGCTTCTGGTGGTGTCCAATGTGCCTGGTTTTTGGTAGCATAACTCCAGTATCTGTCCCCTTTAAATAACATTCTTCTCTGTGTGTCTCTAAATCTCCCTTTCCCTTCTCTTATTAAGACACTGATCATTGGATTTAGGGCTCACCCATCTCTGGGATGATTTCTTCCAGAGATCCTTAACTAATTATCTGCAAGTACTGCAAGTACTCCGCTTATAAATGAAGTCATATTCTCACCTGGTGGATGGATTTGGGGTAAATACTGTTTAACTCACTCTATGGATTCCTAGCACAGACCAGAAAACCAGAGGCCTGAGTGTGCCTGTAGTATTTCACTTTCCAGAATGATTATACTATGTATAAAACTTTGACTTATACCTGTACGTTATACCTTATTAATTTTCCTTCCATTCCCTGCAGTATATGCTAAATTTGAGCTCAAGGTTTTTTCACATTACTTTCCACAAGCTGTATGAGTTGAGCCATTCCACAGTTTAATAGATTGACCTCGTATTATTCACTTTCAGTCTCCTAAGTTCCATAAACTTATTAAACTCTTTTTTAAGTCTCATACCATCCTTCTTCCATTATCCTTTTATTCTCTTATTTAATTCTTTCTGTACTTCTATAATTTAACTGTAGTGTGGTTTCCCAAAAGATACCAGTGAAGCATGTATACTTATTATTTAATGTGGATGTAAAATTTCTTTCTGTTTTTAATGATGACTTTTGATTAATGTTTAGCCATAGGAATTGCTTTTTTATTGTGTTGTTTTGCATTTGTTTGAGTGTTTCCTTGTGACATTTTTCTAAGACCTATATTCCAATTTTCTTCTTTTTGATTCATTCTTAATAACTTAGTGCTCTTTATTTCCTATTATGAAAAGTAACAGAACTGATTTACTTAACCTTTCTGGTATACAAACTCCCCTTTCCCAATATTTGTTAATTACTATTATTATTTTTAGTGCTTTTTGTTGTTCTTTTGAAAATTATTATAAGACCAATTTTTGTTTATTGAGTTTATTAATAAACTTAACAAATACCTTAGGTAGAAAAATGTGAAAATATACACTTACATGTTTTCTTCTGTTTGTTGTCTAATTTGTGTTTATCATATTATTATACTGAATTGTCAATACCATAATATTTACCTTTTTGTACCATAGTGTGATTAATCTTGGTTCTATATTTTATAGTTTCAATGGCTACACCAGTCATTTATTATGGCTTACAGAGAATTACTTTCAAAATTAGCTGTACCTGCAAATTTTTAAGTGTAAGTATAAAGAGGTCATTAGAGAGAAGAAATGAGAGGAAGTTATAACTTAAGGAGTACACTGGTTTTCAGTAATAAAAGAGGCAGATTTTCCAGCTTACCAGGATTAAAGTAGGAAAGAAATAGGAATGTTGGTGGTTTTGGAGCCTGCTAGTGAAGCCTGAGAGAGAGACCATTTGCTACCATTTAAAGATAATTGTCATAGTGGTACCGTTATAGGATGAACTGAGGTATGTGTTTATTTGCTTAGACATTGCAAGTGCATAGACAATATGCAAAATTGAGAATGAACATTAAGAAATGTTGTGGGAGGCTGAAGAGCAAACTGACAAGAGAAACATTATTACAGAGGTAAGATTTAGACACTTAATGGAATCCGTGACCAGGCTTTTAAACATGATTCTCTACTGCCTCCTAAAACCAGCATCTGTATTTTTTTATGCCAGATTTTTTGTACATATTGTTACTGGGTCTCACAAAGATTCTATTACATTGTATAATTAGTACCATTTTGTACATGAAGACAAAAAACAATGTTGAAGTTGCACTGAGCTCACGATTTGAAAGTCAACATTCCATATTTTGTTACACAACAAAAAATAATAAGATTCAAATAAGTTTCTTTAAAAAACCTATTAAATTGGGAAAAAAGAGTAGTGCTTACTCCATTACAAATAAAGGTAAAAGTATTAACAGAAATAGAAACTAACCTGGGTAAAAATCCTCAGAAATAATATTCTTATATTGATTTTCTTGCCATCATAAGACAATATAATTAACATACATTTGTTTCTGATCATACACAATTACTATCATCACTAGACCTACTTCTACCACTTGAATATATGCTACCAAGTTTTGTTTAATATGATAATTTAATTGAGTCTTTTTAAATTACCCACTAAAGAAAGGTGAGCCAGAACAATTTTATGCTTCATATGGTGTTCATAATTTGGCATTCTACAATTATGAAAATACCAAAAGCATGGAGTTTGAACAGATGTCTTACTTATATAGGTCCATAATACATTGGCGGTTTTTCATCATGAATTCTGAGGGATCCTGCTTTTTCAGTTAGGTGAAAGAAAAGACAAGCCTGATAAATGTCTAGGAGAAAAAATAAATCAGTGCAGCTGTGACCCAGGTCAGAATTATTCTTAATATTCACAATTAATTTTTGGAGAGCAGCTTGTATACAACATTACCAGCTGCTCCTTTAGCAAATATGTGCACAGTTTGGCGACTACAAATTTAGTAATTTGTTCTATGCACAGGAAAACCAAAAGGTGACATCTTGTATGTCTTTCTTTTTTTTCTCTCCTCATTTCCTTTACAGCGATAATGCTTTTTATCACAAGAACTGCAAGTAATTGTAAATTAAGAATGATGCAATTAACACCTGAGCTGTGAATGAGCATCATTTAATTAAGATGCATATCTTAACAAAATTTGGCTGCAAGGTAAAGATAAATTTCTCAATGACTTTTCTGTGGTTCTAAATTTCTGTAGAAATATTTTCTATTTCATTTTAGCTAATCCACTTATATATTTTGATTAAGTGTAGACATGAAATTAAATTATATTGCTTCGGATTCAGTCTGGGTTGACTTGAATATATAAAGAAAAGATAAAATTTTTATGCATTTTTTTAAAAAATGGAGACAAATAGTTGGGAGCAGTATGTGTTATCTTCTACATAAGGTGATACTACTCTCTGATACTGAATCCCTTTACAATTGTTTTTTATAGATTTCTGTCCAGAGTCTGAAAGATAAACTAGATGGCCTTTTCATACCAATTCCATCTATATATGGACTCCTAGTACTACCGGTATACCAATTACTGTTATTTAAAAGCATTCAGAAAGAGGGCAGCATCACAAGTCAATAAAAACAGAAGAGCTTTAGAAAAATACAGACTTTGTTTTTATTTACAAATAATTATTATAAGCAATAAGGTGATTTCTTTTTTTAATGTATTTTATTGATTATGCTATTACAGTTGTCCCATTTCTCTCCTTCGTTGCCCTCCCACCCACATTCCCACACCTTTAGTTCATGTTCATGTATCTTAAGTTCTTTAGCTTCTACATTTCCCATACTATTCATGCCCTCCCCCTGTCTATTTTCTACCTACCATCTATGCTACTTATTCTCTGTACCTTCCCCCTTCTTCTCCTCCCATTCCCCTGTTGCTAATCCTCCATGTGATCTCCATTTCTGTGGTGCTGTTCCTGTTCTAGTTGTTTGCTTAGTTTCTTTTTGTTTTTATTTTAGGTGTGGCTGTTAATAATTGTGTGTTTGCTGCCATTTTATTGTACATGTTTTTTCTCTTCTTTTTCTTAGATAAGTCCTTTTAACATTTCATAAACTAAGGGCTTGGTGATGATGACCTCCTTCAACTTGACCTTATCTGGGAACCACTTTATCTGCCCTTCCATTCTAAATGAAAACTTTGCTAGATAGAGCAATTGTGGTTGTAGGTCCTTGCCTTTCATGACTTGGAGTATTTCTTTCCAGGCCCTTCTTGCCTGTAAGGTCTCTTTTGTGACAGTCTGATGGAAACTCCTTTGTAGGTAACTGTCTCCTTACTGCTTCTAGGATTCTCTCCTTCATTTTTTTACCTTGGTTAATATAATTATGATGTACCTTGGTGTGTTCCTCCTTGAGTCTAACTTCTTTAGGACTCTCTGAGCTTCTTGGACTTCCTAGAAGTCTATTTCCTTTGTCAGACTGGGGAAATTCTCCTTTATTATTTGTTCAGATAAGTTTTCCACTTGTTGCTCTTCCCCTTCTGGTACCCCTATAATTTAGATGTTGGAATGTTTAAAGATGTCCTGAAGGTTCCTAAGCCTCTCCTCATTTTTTAAAAATTCTTGTTTCTTCATTCTTTTCTGTTTGCTTGTTTATTTCTTCCTTCTGGTCCACTCGATTGATTTGATTCCCAGTTTTCTTCCTATCACTATTGGCTCCCTATGTATTTCCTTTCGTTTCACCTAGTATAGCTGTCATTTTTTCATCTAATTTGCGACCAAATTCAATCAATCCTGTGAGCACCCTGATCACCAGTGCTTTGAACTGTGCATCTGACAGGTTGCTTATCATTTGGTTGCTTATTGGTATTTGCTCTGGAACTTTGATCTGTTCTTCTGTTTGGGCTATTTTTTTTGGTCTTGTCATATCTGTTACATATGAGGGGTAGAACCTAAGATGTTCACCAGGGTGGGGCAACCCAATTGCTGGGTTCTGACTTTGTATGTGGGGGCAGGATCTAAGAGGGAACAATGGTGCTTGCTCTGTTCTCTGACAGACCCCAGTCCTTTCCACCACTTCCCCCAAACAAACTCAGCCTTTTTGGTGCTGATTTCCATGTGGGTGGGCTTGTGTACATACTGGGACCCTGCTAATCTCTCCAACAAACTCTCCTGTGAGGCTGGAAGTCTCTCCCTGCTCCTCAGTCCCCACAGGTGTTTTTAATTGGTGTTTTGAGGCTCAATTGGTGTTTAGTGTGGCACTGCTGCCTGGTCAGCCAGTTGCCTTGCATGCAGTGCCTTGGTTCACAATCACCACCTTGCTGGGTCTGCCCATTGCCACCCCTTGCCCGGGGTCTGCCAGCTGCACCTGCATGCCCAGCGTCCACCCCCTGCCATCTTGCACTCCCAGTGCCACTGCTTCTTGTACAGTGATACCACTCCAAGCGGACCCCTCTCCGCTTGGCTGCCAGACCCTGCCCCACCTATGGGTCTGGATGAATGTGTCTGTTTCAACTTCTTGGCTGTCCAACTTCCATACAGCTTAATTTCCTGTCACTTCTGGTTGATATTTTGTTTCTAAATTTTTGTTGTCCTTATTTTGGTTGTGCGAGGAGGCAAGTGTGTCTACCTATGCCTCCATCTTGGCTGGAAGTCTGATTTCTTAAAATATCTATTATTTTAGCTTAATTAGATCTAAGTTTAATTTGTAAAAATTAGTATATATGGATATATCTATAGGGTTACTAAAAATATAGGTTTAAATACTTAGCATCAAATCTATCATAAATTTTTGTGCTAGAAATAGTTATGTTTCTCTATTTTTATGCATTTTTATTTTTTATTGGCTTTGTTGGGGTGACAGTGGTTAAAAAATTATACAAATTTTTGATGCATGATTCTTCAGCATATTCTCTGTATACTTTCTGTGTATTTACCATACCAAGTCAATCTCTGTTCATCTCCATTTACCCCTCCTATACTCTCCTCTACCTCCCTCCATCCTCACCCTGGGCGATCACCCTACTGTTGACCCCATCCAAGAGGTTTCATTTTTTTCTTTTACTCAATCCCTCCACCCTTCGACTCAGCACCTCATCCCCCAACAGCTGTCAGCCTGTTATCTATCTATTAATCTATCTCTATTTTTCTTCTTGTTCATTTTGTTCATTAGAGTCCACATATGAGTGAAATCATATGATACTTGTCTTTCTCTGCCTCTTTTAATTTTTGTTTTTTTAAATACACTTTTTTATTGAATTTATTGCAGTGGCATTGATTAATAAAATTATGTAGGTCTTAGGGGTACAATTCTATACTGCATCATCTGTATATTGTATTTTTGTTTACTACCCTGGGTCAAGTTTCCTCCCGTGAATCACCATTCATTCCCGCTTTACTCTCTTCTACCTCCCCCACCTCCTTTTCCCTCTGGTCATCACGACCTGGAGAGTAGCATTAAGTGAAATGAGCCAAACAAAAAAAGACAATTCTCAAAATATCATGATTTCACTTATATGTGGAATCTAATGAAAAAAAATATGTTCCTATTTTTAAAAACAAATTTGAGAAAGTTTAAGAACTAAGTGAGAATAGGGGGAACAGTGGGAATAGGGGAGCACTCATGGGGTTACACCAAGAACCCAGAGTAAGCAGTCATATTTGAACAATAACCAACCTTTTTTCTGAGAAATGATGGAAAGAGCAAACTCAAAGTTCATATTTTATTTAAAATTAATTATTTCTACTGTCAATATTAGAAAAGATTTACAAATATTTTATCACTATTTACTTTTGAGAGGGCATATATTTTTGGAAAACTTCTAATTTTCTTAAAGATGTATTTATAATATAAAGCCTCTATAAATATGGGAAACAATTGGGGCTGTATAGGACCTGATTTTTATTAAAATTCAAATGTGCTCAAGTTCTATATTAGTTTGATAAGGCTGTTACAACAAAATACTTCAGACTAAGTGGCTTAAACAAAAAAAATATTTTCTCATAATTATGGAGAATAAAATTCCAAGATTAAGGTGATAACAGGCTTGATTTCTTTGAAGCCTCACTCCTTGGCTTGCAGGTGGCCATCTGTTCCCACTGGCTTCACATGCTCCTCCCTCTGAAAGTCTTTGTATCCTAATCTCCTTTTCTTATGAGAACACCAGTTAGGTTGGATAAAAGGGCCCATGCATGGGACTTCATGTAACCTTAATTATTTATTTAAAGACTGAATCTTCAAATAATCACATTTTGCAGTACTGGAGGATTGGACTTCACCATATGAATTTGGAGGGAACACAGATCATCCCATATGAAGAACTTTACAATGGTTGTGTGTTGATTTTTATATTCCAAAAAGTTGTCTGAAATAATCAGTGTTACTTTATATGGCACATTTTAGGGTGGTTTTCAAATTGTATATTAATTATTAGAAACTATTTTTATTGTTTTCTATTTTTCTATTTTCTTAGATCTTTTCATGTTAATAAGATTGCTACCAGTGGCTCCTTCATAGTTTTTTTTTTTTAATTTACCTAGTACTTTATTAATCACATAATGTTCAGTGGTACTATATCATTATTTTTAAATTTCTTAACAATAAAATATTAAACAATTTTTAAACTCACTTTGAAAGTTTATTTGTTCATTTGTTTGAAAACTTGTTTGTTTTCCTTCTGTCACTTAAAACTTGTAATGGTTTTGCATGACACTTAGAATCAAATCCGATCCTTTACCCTGGCCCACCTGAGCTAGCTTCTCCCATTCTGTTTAACCTCGTTTTTCAACACCATCCCTCAGTCTCTATGCCCTGTGTCAAGGGCCTCATTTCTTCAAGATCTATGTTTGTAGTTTGTACCCAGTGTTACCTCTTGCCAGAATGAACTTTCACAGCCTTGTGACTTTGTTTACCTCATTTAATTATGAAGGTTTCATGTCCTATATTTTTATACTAAGCAACAGCAAGTATATGAATTTTTTGTGAAATTAATAAACAGATGAATGAATAAGGACATGTAATCTATATTTATTGTAGTTATTAATATATTCTGTTTGAAATCTTTCTTATCATATAAAGTTATTATAATCATCTTTATATTTTATTTCCCTGACTTTACTCAAATTAATCAAATCTTCTTTTGTTTTCTATTACACATTTGTATATTTTAATAATAATTATGAACATATGAGGGGAAACCCTCCCCAAAACAGACTTATCTTTTGGAAGATAGGCCCCTCGTAGTACATGTTTTTCCTGCTGGGTGAGTATTCTAGGAACCCATCTGTATCAGGGTACCAACTGGTGTTATTGTGAGAAGCAACACTGGACTTCAGTGATTTTTTTAGAAGAAAATTTTGCTGTATTTGTCCATTTCATAATGGGTGATTTATGTACCTTTCCACACAGTGCTGAGTGTTCAGCAGTTTTTGCTAAAAAATGCCATGACCCTTATGCCCCGCCCTCCCAATTCAAACAATGATCTTGCTCTGAGCAACTTTTTTTTGTATTAAAAAAACTGTCCACGAAGTGAAATGTTTTGTCAATGTGGAAGAGGTTAAACAAAAAATGTCAGAAGCACTAAAAGGCATTAAATAGTCATGTTCAAAAACTGCTTTGAGTAGTGGAAAAAACATCTCGATAGTTGCATTGCATTAAATGGAGAGTACTTTGAAGGTGACTGAAGTTTAGACATGTGAAAATAAGTACGAAATTTTTATAAATGAATTTTGTTGTTAGGGAACCCTTCTTATATTTAATTATTATCAGTAAATTCCAGACACATCTCTGAGATCTTTACATGTACCAACTCATTTAATGTTCACAATACCTCTGCAAAATGTGACTTTCATTATTACTCCCATCAGGCAGATGTGGAACTTAAGGTATGAGGTGTTGAAGTAACATGTCCTAGTTATTTTAGCTCAAAAATAAATGAAAGGAGACTCCATATAGCACACTCTCAACTGTTATGCTAGATTACCTCTCAATTTGAAACCTTCTTTGTTATGGTAGTGGCTACTGTTCAATTAGCAGAGAAGCCAAACAAAATCATGTTTGAAATTATATTCACTATCATATTGAAACATAAATATTGAGAATCAAGAGTATGAAAAGATATTCAGCATCATTATCCATCAGAGAGATACAAATTAAAACCACAATGAGATATCATCTCATTCCAGTTAAATGGCCATCATAAACAAGTCAACAAACAACAAGTGCTGGTGAAGATATGGAGAAAAGAGAACCCTAGTACACTGTAGGTGGGAATGCGGACTGTTGGTGTGGCCACTGTGCAAACAGTATGGAATTTCCTCAGAAAATTAAAAATGGAACTGCCTTTTTAATTGGCAATTCCACTGCTGGGATTATACCCTAAGAACCCTGAAACACCAATTCAAAAAAATCTATGCACCCCAATGTTTATAACAGCATAATTTACAATGGCCAAGTGGTAGGAGCAGCCTAGGTGCCCATTAGTGAATGAGTGGATCAAAAAACTATGGTACATTTATGCAGTGGAACACTGTGCAGCAGAAAGAAAGAAGGAGCTCCTACCCTTCATGACAGCATGAATGGAACTGGAAAGTATTATGCTGAGTGAAATAAGCCAGGTGGTAAAAAACAAATACCATGTAATCTCATCTGTGAGGAACCTAATCAAAAAAACAAATCAGCAAGCAAAATATAACCAGAGACATTGAAATTAAGAACAAACTAACAGTAACCAAAGGGGAGCTGGGAAGGGATGATGGCGGGGAAGGGGAAAAGGGAAAGGGTTTTCAGGAACATGTATAAAGGGCATATGGACAAAACCAAAAGGGGATATGATCAAAAGGGCGAGGTGACAATGTCTGGTGTGGGGGAGTTGGTGGGTGTGGGGACTGGAGACAACCGTACTTGAACAGCAATTAAAAAAGTTAAAAATAAAATAATAATAGCACACACACACAAAAGAGTATGTTTAAAAAAAGATCAGATCTTTAAAGCACGTTATTTTCTCACACTTTCTGATTTTTATCCTCATCCTCCTCCTAGTCTGATAGTTTTGCTAAAATAATTTGAATTTGGAGAAGTTGGAAAAAGAGACTCAAAGAGAGAAAACTGCTTCTTTGTAATAATTTTTGCCTGGGAAAGGCATGACCCTAATTGGGTACCAGGAGAACAATTGAAGCCACTTGCTTCCATGATGATCTCTTTCTCTCCTATACAGGTTAGCTATCTTGAATACTATGACAGTATTTTGCTTTTTCTCCATCATATTTTCTTTCACGCAACCATACTGGCTAATTGGTGACTAAGTGAAGCAAATTTTATACACAATTATACAATTTATTAATGTCATTGATCTATATCTAGAGTCAACAGAAAAACTGTTTTATAGATCCCTTTAAAATAAAAAACACACATGCTTTGAAATACATATTTATTCAACATTTAAATTCATCTGTTTGCACCATCTACATTTTTAAGCTGTCTTTATGGGACTATCTGTGTTTAAAAAAAACTGTCTATAGCCATTCCCAAATTACTCCTATCCCTCCACCATTTATTTCTATGTAAATAGGAGCTTTATAACTTGAGTGTGGAGTATGCTCAGCCCACACTCAAACACTGTGATAGTTTTTGGTAATCACTCTGAAGTTAGTTGATTTTATTTCAAATGTGCAGAAAATATATTTTTGTGATCAAAATCACACAAAGAAACATTTACTTTCTGTTATGTCTTTACACACCACTTGATATTAATCTGACCTTCACTTCTCTTATTTTGGAAGTTTTATTGTAAAAGCCTCTTTTACCTCATATGAAGTTTGTTTGTTTCTAAAATAAATATTAATACATTTTATTAGTTTCTCTTCATTACTCTACTTCCAGTATGTATAGATATGGAAGTATATAAAATAAAATCCAGATGGACTCAAATTTGTTTGGAGTCAATAACACTTCAAGCTTCAGAGAAAATGAAGATAAATTAATTTTGGACATGATGTAAAAAACAATTTCATTTTTAAGATGTTAAGGACAAGTTTTATAAATTGAACATATTAAAATTAAAAACAGTGAAATATATTATAAGGTGGTAAAAATATTTAAACGGACATGACCAACACATTTGCACAAATCAATAAAAACAGAATAAAAAGCAGGAAAGAAAATGAATAATAAAAGCATGTATTTCAAAGATGAGGACACACTACCATTAACATATAAAAAAAATACCTAACCTAGACTCACAACGTCCAGTTGTGTCTTTTATTTTTAGCTTATTTTACCTTTCTGCAGTACTGGATAATGTCGTCACATTTTGTTGTGATTCTTTTCTGGCTTGCAGGATATTCTCAATCTCATTTGTATGTCAGACTAATTTCTTCATGTTACTATATCCTGCCTATTAGTGCAACCCATTGTGTTTAACAAAGTTGTCTCACACACCTTTCATATAACAAGCATTATGTGACTTGTGCATGATAGGACATGAAAATGCATCCTCCTTGTTCTCCTTGTCTTGCAAGTGTTTATGCTCTAGTGAAAGAAGACAGGGGCATAAGAGATAACTTTTAGCACTAACTTTCTCACCCAATGATTCTACCATAGTAAGGTGATATATGACCTCCTCTGTGAAACCTTCCCAAAGCTTATTTGTCAGCTGTCACAGACAATCCAGGTGCTACAGGCACCAGTATCACATTGTATCTGCTTTTTGTGCAGAGGGATCACAGTTTCATGTAGTCTGGGAGGAGAGCAAGCAACTGAACATATCATAAAAATCACATCCTACATTTTACAATAAGCATAATAAAATATATGACATTTTAATGCGAGTAAAATCAATGAAAGAAACCTCAAAAAAGGAAATGGCAGTGAAACGGGGGAATGGGCAAATTAGATATATTAGTAAAAGATGCTTGTGAAAAATGAAAAATGAAAAATGTTTGTTTTGACTTATGTAGAGAAATTAAGCCTCCGAAAGATGTGTATGGCCTTTGGAATTTATAAACATTGTTTTAAATCAAATAGAAATCATGAGAATAAAGGTGAACACAATTTACAGATATGAGCAAATTTAGGGTATAGAATGCTAAAGTAGGTGGTTGTACATATCAATCCCATCTCATGCTTGCGATTATTGTCAGTAGCAAGACGAATACTTACATAACATAATTTCAAAGGTGCATTAAGTAGAGAGAGTGGTAAGTCAGACATCATACTGATAGTTTACAAGATTCATCTGGGGATTATTATACTATGTGAAATAAGCCATCCAGAGCAAAACAAATGCCATATGATTTCACTTATATGTGAAATCTAAAGAACCAAATAAATTGATGAACAAAACAGAAATAGAGTCATGGATACTTGGAACAGCCTGACAATTGTCAGAGGGGAGTGGGGAGGGGGAACTTGATGAAAGAAAGTGAAGGGATTAGTCAAAGAGCACATATGTATACATAACCGTAAACACAGACAGCAGTGTGGGGACAGTCTGAGAGAAGAGAGAGCAGGATATAGGAGTAGAGGGTATAGGGAGGAATGGGGACATCTACAATAGTATCAAAACAGAAGAAAACATTTGTAAAAATCCATCTTTTGATTGAAAGAACATTTGCTTGTTGTCCTGCTTCAGTTCCTCTCCAGAAAAGAGACTTTTTTCTCCCATAATTTATAATGTGGCTATAAATGTGCATAACCAAAAGAAGTCTCAGAAATTGTTTATTTCCTCTATTTTTTCAAATTTTTCAGTAGCAAGTGAACACCATAAATTTACAGCATAAATAAAAGACATCATTTTCACTATTTGCAAATTTTGGTCAGCAAGCAATATTCTGAGGGGTGCAGGCTATGGGGGCAACTTTGCCCACAAAATACCACCCCCGCCCCAGCCCCCATCCACCATGGATGAAAATGAAACTACCAAGACATGATCTGCTTGGGGAGGAAAGGTGGCCCATCCCACAAAGGGGAAGGGCCTAGAGCCGCTTCATCAATAAGCTTTTATTGGGTTTGTTTGCACAGGAATACAGGTAAGGATCAAACAATAGATAGCATTCAAAGAACTATGAGGGCTTATTCTCAGTCAGGGTCAGATAGCTAACAGCCATAAAGCTTTGAGGAACAAACTTCTTGCTTGGACTCATCATTTAAATGAGAGCATTCTAATCAAAGCAGGTTTCACAGGATTTTACATATTCTTTCTTAGGCCTGATCACCTGGGAACCCACCCTTTCCAGCAAAGGGCTGCACCTCCTTCCCCATCATAGGTTTTCAGGTTTAAGTGGACTAGAGCCAGGGAGCTCTTCTCCTTGACAGAAATGGGGACTCAGGCTATGTCAGAATAGCCAGGGGGTTAGGGTCTACCACACCCTCTTTTTTGCAGCCCCCTGAGTCCTTCCATGATGGCCTCCCAAGTGATCGTCTCTGGCTTAGGTTGCCTCTCGTCTGAGGAGTCTTACCCATCTCTGACTATCTGACCATGCACTGGGGGCAGGGGAGGAAGCAGGGGAAGCATTTGCTACCAGAGAGAAGCTGTCTCCTTGTGGCTCACATTCCGGAGGTCAGTCACTCATCCTTAGCGATGGGAGGCAGTTACAATTCCTGAAACCAGGCAGAGCGGTTCCCAGCATCAGGCATAGTATTTTTTTGGAAAATATTCAAAAAGAAATATTCCAAAATCTAATAATTATCTCAGTTAACAAAATTTTAAAGTAAGTAACCTGAAATGTGATCTTATTTTCTGATATTAAATTTTTCAAATATATAATCAATTTTAATGTATTTAACAAATATCTATATTACTAAGGTTTATTCTTCCCTAGATACCATATGACCATTTGTATGTGTTTGCGATTGTTCAATGGTTAAGCAAACTATTCCAATCTTGAAACATGCAGAGCCTAGCATAAGAAAAGACATGTAAGCAAATGACACGAAGGGGAAAAAATGGTAGCGCCAGGCAAATGAGGAGTGGGGAGCAGTTTAATAAGGCTCTGAGAGAGAAGCAAATGCTTCATAGTTGTGGTGTTATTTGAGCTGGCCTTTAAGGTTGATTATAACACTGAGTAGCCATTGTAAAAAGAAAAGAAAAACATTTTACACTAATTCCTTCCAGCCCATTTTCATTTCCGACAAAAACTTGATTCCAGGTTCTTGCCATGTTCTTTATTCTTATATTCTTTCTTTAGTGCTAAGTCTTGTTATCAAGCCAAGTTTCAACAAACAGCTTGGTGGAATTCATCCTCTCTAAGACCAACACCTAAATCTTTCCAGGGCTTAAATCACCTTTTTAATTAACTAACTCTTCTACATCAATTACTTCGGTATTTTTTTGCAGAGTGTTTACTACCTATGAAAATCAGGAGCTTAGATTTCAATTATGGGCACAGTTGTCTGAAGATGTTTCCAATGGACAAAATGGTTTGCATCACAAATTTCACAGAGCACCCTAAATATATAGTTCTCTGCATAAATCTTGAGCCACCCTTATTTTGTGCGTGTTTCCCTGAGACACTCTCAGTATTAAATTTTACGTCCTTTCCTGTCCTAAGTCCTATTGTTACCAAACAAGAGGTCCAAGGGAGGGGCAATACAATATTTGGCCCACTTAGGGATGCCAAAAACTGCTATACAACAGGGGCCCCTCCCAAGGACAAAATACTAATATCTACTGGGCTCTTCTGTCCGCCGCCAATTGGAAAGACATCTCTCAATGCCAGAGATTTGTGAAAAGGAAACAAAATGTTTATTTAATGCTATTCAGGCCTAATGCCACTACTAAAATATCAAAGTCCTTTATGTATACACCTACACCCACACAGCGCTCCCTTCTCCCACTGTCCCAACTCCGGGTACCGTAAATCAGGAAAAGAGCACACGTCTGTGTTTCAGGCCGCTGGCACCATCAGCTGTGTCACTGTGAAGGTGATACAGGGTGCAGCCAGGGGGGCCCCCCAAAAAACAGATTTGGAATAGTGTCCAGAATTCAAAGTGTATAGAAATATTGGAGAGACATATAAGATGTCCTCACCGCCCCCCCCCAGGGGGAAGGGATGAATGGAGCCAGGCCATTGAGAGCTGTTTTGCATAGCAACAGTTTTGGAGCTAACCTCTGGAGGAATGGTTATTTAACATATCTATAAACTTTAACTGGTTTCATAGATATGTTAAATAGCAGTGGCCAAGTTTGGAGCCAAGCAGAAGGGAGATGGTTGTGGCGGGGACTCAAGATGGAACTAGCAGGGACTGAGGATGGAACTTGGGGGACTCAAGATGGGAACTAGGGGCTGCTCTCCTGAGTGAGAAGGGCTTGGACTCGGAATGAAACTAGGGTCTGGGCTCTGGAGTGAGAAGGCCTGTGTGGGAGCTTGGAAAAGACTGGCTCCAGGACACGAAGGGTCCCCGCTTGGCCAGATGAGAGAGAGAGAGCCACGCAGTTTCAGCAGAGTAAGGACCCCCTGTTGGTGGGGTGAAAGAGGGAGCCACGTGGTTTTGGTGGAGTGCGGACTCCTGCAGCTTTGGTAGAAGAGGCCCACGCGGCTTTGGGGTGCCCCCTTTGGCTGCAGGGCCTGAAAAAGCAAGAGAGACTTTGACTGGAACTGGGTACAAAGGACTCTTGCCAGTGGACCATGAGAGGGTACCACAGTACTTTGGATTAACTCGAGATCCTGCACAGTGACACAGCTGAGGGTGCCAGCAGTCTGCAACACAGACGTGTGCTCTTTTCCTGATTTACGGTACCCGGAGTTGGGACAGTGGGAGAAGGGAACGCTGTGTGGGTGTAGGTGTACAACCTAAAGGACTTTGATATTTTAGTGGTGGCATTAGGCCTGAATAGCATTAAATAAACATTTTGTTTCCTTTTCACAAATCTCTGGCATTAAGAGATGTCTTTCCAATTGGCGGCGGACAGAAGGGCCCAGTAGATTTTAGTATTCTGTTTTTGGGAGGGGCCCCTGTTGTATAGCAGTTTTGGGCATCCCTAAGTGGGCCAAATATTGTATTGCCCCTCCCTCGGACCTCCTCTTGTTTGGTAACAAAGGCAGGATCTCTCTCTAGTTAATCCAAAGTCCTGTGTCACCCTCACGGTCCACTGGCAAGAGTTCTTTGTACCAAGTTCTAGGCAAAGTCTCTCCTGCTTTCCAGGCCCCGTGGCCAAAGGGGGCACCCCAAAGCCACGTTTGGGCCTCTTCTACCAAAGCTGCAGGGGTCCGCACTCCACCAAAAGCATGTGGCTTTCTTCATCACCTGGCTGCAGAGATCTCCATTCTGGCAAAGCTGCATGGTTTTCCCTTTCACTTTGGAAAGAGGGGGTCCTCACTCTGCTGAAACTGTGTGGCTCTTCCCCACATGACTGCAGGGGTCCTCATTCTGCCCCAAACCGCATGTCCCTCTCCTCACCTGGGCAGTTATCCCCTCATGTCCCAAGAGCCAATCTTTTCCAAGCTCCCACACAGGCGCTCTCACTCAGGAGTGCAGCCCCTCATTACATCCTGGGTTCCAAGCTACTCCCTTCTCCCTGGCTCCAAACTTGGCCACAGCTATTTAACATATCTATGAAACCAGTTAAAGGTTATAGATATGTTAAATAATCATTCCAGAGGTTAGCTGCAAAACTATTGCTGTGCAAAACCGCTCTCAATGGCCCTGCTCCATTTGTCCCTTCCCCCTTGGGGTGGGGTGACATCTTATATGTCTCTCCAATATTCCTATACACTTTGAATTCTGGACACCATTCCAAGTCTTTTTTTGGGGGCCCCCCGGCTGCACCCTGTATCACTATGGCTCATGCTACTCTTTCTCACTCTCTCTCCTTCAGTTGTTCAATAGGCTTACCATGCTATATATATATATATATATATATATATATATATATATACACACACATATATTTTTCTTTCTTTGTTTTCATTTAATCTTTATTGTATTATTTTTCATTACCATTTAGTTCCTTTATAATTCCCTTCTCTCAGCAATCACAACCCTGTTGTTCATGTCCATGAGACCTTTTTCCTTTTTGCTTAGTTATCCTCCCCCTAATATTCCCCCCTTTAGATGTCATCCTGCTCTCCATCTATGAGTCTGTCCCGATTTTCCTTGCTAGTTCAGTTTGTTCATTTAGATTCCACATGTGAATGAGAGCATATGGTAGTTGTCTTTCTCTGACTGGTTTATTTCACTAAGCACAGTGTTCTCCAGGTCCATTCACACCGTTGCAAAGGGAACAATTTTCTTCTTTTTTGTGGCTGAGTAGTATTCCATTGTATTTTATCCACTCATCTACTGAGGGACACTGGGGCTGCTGATGATTGTAAATAACACTGCAATGAACATAGGAGTGCTTATGTTCTTTCAAATTAGTGTTTTGGATTTTATCAGATATATTCCCTGAAATGGAATCACAAGTAAAAAGGGAGATTCATTTTAGTTTTTTGAGATATTTCCATATTGCTTTTCACAGTGGCTGCACCAGTCTGCATTCCCACCAACAGAGCAAAGGGTTTCCCTTTCTCCACATCCTCAACCGCCCTTGTTGTTTATTGATTTATTGATTATAGCCTTTCTGACAGGTGTGAGATATCTCATATATAAAAGTTAGTGGTCTTAATTTGTATTTCTCTGATGATTAGTGATGTTGAGAATCTTTTCATATATTTACTGGTCATCTGTATGCACTCTTTAGAGAAGTGTCTAATCAGGGCCTTTTCCCGTTCTTTAACTGGGTTGTTTAATTTTTTGGTTCTGAGTTTTACAAGTTCTTTATAAATTTTGGTAATTAACCCCTTATCAGATATATTGTTGAATATGTTCTCCAATTCTGTGTATTTTTTAATTTTGTTGATTATATCCTTTGCTGTGCAAAAAACTTTTAGTGTGATGTAGTCTCATTTGTTTATTTTTTCTTTTGTTTCCCTTACCTGGAGATATATACTTGATAAAGAATTGCTACCAACAATGTCTGAGATTTTGCTGCCTATGTTTTCTTATATGATTTTTATGGTTTTGGATCTAGCATTTAAGTTTTTTGACCCATTTTTAATGTATTCTTACGTGTGGTGTAAGAAAGTGGCCTGGTTTCTTTTTTCCTCACTTGTCTGTCCATTTTCTCCAACACCATTTATTGAATAAACTGTCTTTAGCTCTCTCTATATATTTGCCTCTTCTGTCAAATACTAATTGACTACACAGCTGTGGATTTATGTCTGGACTCTTATTCTGTTCCATTCATCTATGTGTCTGTATGCCAGTACCAGGATGTTTTGATTCATATGGCCTTATAGAATATTTTCATTATAGGTAGTGTGATTCCTCCAACTGTGTTCTTTTTTCTCAGAATACATGTTGCTATGTAGATCATCTTGTGGTTCCATATACATTTTTGAAATATTTGTCCTATTTCTGTAAATATGTCATTGGAATCTTGATAGGAATGACATTGAACCTATAGCTTGATTTGGGTAGTATGCACATTTTAATGATGTTAATTCTTCCTGTCCATGAATATGGTATGTGCTTCCCCTTATTTGTATCTTTTTCATTTTTGACTTCAGTGTCTTATAATTTTCTGAGTACAGGTATTTTACATCCTTAGTTTGGTTTATTCCTAAGTGTTTTATTATTTTTGTAGCAATCGTGAATGGGATTTTTTTCTCTTTCTGTAAATTTGTTATTGGCATATAAAATGCAACTTATTTCTGGAAATTAATTTTGTATCCTGCTACTTTGTTGAATTCATTGATCAGTTCTAGTAGTTTCTTGGTGGAGTCTTTGGGGTTCTCTATGTGCAGTATCATGTCATCTATAGATAATGATAGTTTTATTTCTTGTTTTTCAATTTGGACAAATTTTATTTCTTTTTGTTGTCCGATTGCTGTGGTTAGGACATCCAGTACTATGTTCAATAAGAGAGGTGAAAGTGGAAATACTCATCTTGTTCCTGAACTTAAGGAGAACTTTTGTAGTTTTATCATTTTAGTATAACTCTGATAGTGGGTTTCTCATATATGGCCTTTTTGATGTTTAGGTATGTTCCTTCTATTCTCCCTTTGCTGAGAGTTTTTATCATAAATGGGTGCTGGGTTTTGTTAAATGCTTTTTTCTGCATTTATTGATAGAATCATGTGTTTTTTAATCCTTCACTTTGTTTATATTATGAATAACCTTTATTGATTTGTGAGTGTACAGCAAACTTGTGTTACTGGAATAAATTCTACTTCAGCATGTTGTGTGATCTTTTTGATTCATTGATGTATGTGGTTTACTAATATTTTATTGAGGATTTGAGCATCTATGTTCATTGCTTATAATTTTCTTTCTTTGTAGTGTCTTTATCTGGTTGTAGAATTAGGATAATGCTGGCCTTGTAAATTGAGTTTGGGAGCATTCCCTTCTCTTGAATTTTATGAAATAGTTTGAGATGAAGAGGTGTTAGTTCTTCCTGGAATATTTGCTAAAATTCACCTGTGAATCTATCCTGCCCAGGACACATGTTTGTTGGGAGTATTTTTTATCACTGTTCAAGTTCAGTAGGTGTAATCTGTCTGTTCAGATTCTCTGATTCTTCCTGAGTTAGTTTTACATGATTGTATGTTTCTAGGAATTGATCCATTTTGTCCAGGTTGTTGTCATATGGTTGTTCACACTATTCTCTTATAATCATTTGTATTTCCACGGTGACAGTTGTTATTTATCTTCTTTAATTTCTGATTTTATGTATTTGGGTCATTTCTCTTTTTTTCTTGATGAGTTTGATTAAAAGTTTGTCAATTTCATGTACTTTTTCAAGGAACATGCTCTTGGATTTACTGTTATTTTGTGTAATTTTTCAAAGTCTATTCCATTAATTTCTTCTCTGATTTTTATTTCCTTTCTTCTACTCTGGAGTTGCTTGTTGTTCTTTTACAAATTTCTTTAAGTATGAAGTTAGATGGCTCATCTGAGTTTTCATTTGTTTTGTTTCTTTGTTTTTTGAGTTAGGGCTGTAATGCTATAAATTTCCCTCTTAGCATTGCTTGCCCTGTGTCCCACCTATTTTGGATTGCTGTGTCCTCATGTTCATTTGTTTCAAGGTAATTTTTCATTTCTTACTGGACCTCATTGCCAACTCATTCATTGTTTAATAACATGTTATTTAGCTTCCATGTCTTTGCATGAGAAGGTGCTTAATATTATTTCAATTTTCTTAAGTTTATTGAGATTTGTTTTGTGTTCTATCCCAGAAAATGTTCCATGTGCTTTTGAAAAGTTTGTATATTCTGCTGCTTTGGGGTGAAATGCCATGAAGATATCAATTAAATCCATGTGTCCTAGTGTGTCTTTTAAGGCCACTCTGTTTATATTGATTTTCTGTCTAAAAGATCTTTCCATTTAACTCAATGGGGTGTTAAAATCCCCTACTATGACTATTTCTGTCAATATCTCTCTTTATGTCCATCAAGATTTGCTTTGCATACCATGTTGGATGAGTAAATGTTTACTAGAGCTATATCCTCTTATTAAATTGTTCCCTTTATAATTTCATAATGTCCTTGTTTCTCTTTCATTATAGCTTTGGTTTAAAAGTCTAATGTGTTGGTTATAAGTACTGCTACCCTAGCTTTACATTTACATGAAATATCTTTTTCCATCCCTTTACTTTTAGTCTGTGTGTATCTTTCAATTTAAGATGGGGCTCTTGGAAGCAGCATATATATGGGTCTTGTTTTCTTACCCATTGAGCTACCCTATGTATTTTGGTTATAGCATTTAAGCCATTTACATATAAGTTGGTTATTGATAGACACATATTTAGTACAATTTTATTGTTATACTATTCTCTTCTTTTTTCTTTCTCTCTCTCTCTCTCTCTCTCTCTTTTTTTGGTCTTCTTATTAAAGTAAGCCCTTTAACATTTGTTGCAATACTGGTTTGGTGTTAACAAACTCTTTTAGCTTTTTCTTGTCTAGGAAGCTCCTTATTTCTCTTTTGATTTTAAATAATAGCTTTGCTGGTTAACGTAGCCTTTATTGTAGGTCCTTGTTCCTCAGCACCTTGAATATTTCATGTCACCCTCTTCTGGCCTAATGTGCGTCTGTTGAGAAATAAGATGATAGTCTATTTGGTACTCCCTTGTAGGTAACTACCTGCTTTTCTTTTGTGGCTTTTAGGATTCTCTCCTTGTCTTTAAGCCTTGTCATTTTAATTAAGGTGTGTCATGGTGTAGGCCTCTTCGGGTCCAACATTTTTTGTATTTTCTCAGTTTCCTGGACAAGTGTGTCTTTTTCACCAGATTAGGAATGTTTGCAGTCATTATTTCTTCAGATAAGTTCTCAATCCCTTTCTCACACTCTTCTTGGTGTTTGCCATGATGCTGAAATTGTTATGCTTCATGTTTACCAAAATGGTTCTTAAGCTCTCCTCGTTTTTAATTTTTTTTCTTTTATAGCTCTGCTTGGTGTTTTTTTTCTTTCTTTGTATTGATCTACTGATTTAATCTACTGCTTCATCTAAGCTACTGTTTATTTCTTCCAGTGTATTATTTATTTCAGACATTGCATTCCTTATTTCTGACTGCTCATTTTTTATAATTTCTATGTCTTTTTTCATGCTGTTGTGGATCCTTATAATCATTACTTCAAACTCTCTATTTGATAAATTGCTTGCCTCCATTTCATGTAGTTCTTCTTTTGGAGAATTCTTTTGTTCTCTCATTTGAGGTCTGATTCTTTGTCTTCCCATTTTGGCTGCTTCTTTGTATTTTTTTCCACCTCAGTTGTTAAACAAATCAATGATCTAGCCTTAAGCTGTAAGTATGTAATCAGCAGCCTAGTTTAAGTACTGCAGGATAGGGCATCATAATTCCTGCAGGCAGAGTGATTTCCTTCCTTCAGGCTGGTCCCACTTGTAGACAAGTACTCTGCCTAAGAATGATGGCTTATAAATATAGGGAATGACTCAACACAAGGATCCTGGCAGCTGTCCCTTCAGTTATTGCTCCAGAGCCTCGAACCCCAGACTTTCCTCAAGCATCTCTAGTCTATTCTGCCCTCTCTCTGACAGAGCCCAGGGTGGCTGTGTGAGTGTCTAAAAATATCTCCATAATAAACAAAAACTGTGCTGTTTTTCATAGCTTGATGTTATCTGGGTTCACTTGGGTTCTGGTGTTGTAGCCTGGGCAGCCCGGCTTGGGTTTTGGATCCCACATTTTAAGGGGAACCTCCCACCCTGAAATATCTCTTTGGAACTTCACTTGCTTCCTGTGGGAGCCCTCTTGTGCATCCTCCACACTCCCTATCAGTCTTCTTGTTGTAAAGTGGTTTCTTCTATCTGTCCTTGTTTATAATGATTCTTTCCAGCTAGTGTTTGGTTGGTTATTCAGGGTGCCTTCTCTACAATTTAGTTGTAATTCCATACTGATCATTGGAGGTGGTTAGTGTAGCTTCCACTTACTCTTCTGCCATCTTGGATCTTTGATAAGAGTTTTCTATACCACGGAGAAAATTATTAATACATGCAACTGTGCAGCTATGGGGCACAAACAGACCTGAGATTTATCAGGTTTCTCCTCATGCCATTTAATCCTCTTTCTACATTTTTAATGGAAAAATTGCTATTTAGATTTATACATCCTTCACAGCGTGCCAAGTGATCCAGGATTGTTTTATAACTGTACTCATGGCCACAAAATTAAACTTGATAGTGTGAACAAAATGCATTTCAAAATACCATTATTTTTACTTTCTATTGTAACTTGAGTACAAAATATAATTTTCAAGGTCACTTTTGTTAAGCAGAATAGATAGCAAACCAAAGCAGGGAGGGAGAGGGGACATATCTCAGCCATTAATTTAGCCATCCAGAATCTGGTCAGAAAAGATTTCCCAGTGTTCTGAAAATCATAAGGGAAACCATGATACTGCAGGGGTAGTGGAGTCTTTAAAATTCTATGGGTACCCTCTTTACCATCTTGGAAAGCAAGCTTTTTAAACTATATGTTAATTCCAAGTTCTGGAGAAGGGAGGAGGAGAGGAAATCTGGATACTGGCTACAATCAGAAAACCTTTAAAAATCCCCATAGTTGGGGCACTCAGACTAGCTGGGTGCCCTCTTGCAGCTTTTTGCTCAAGTGTATTTCATAAATAAACTTACTATGTCATTTTCACTGTACATGTTGTCTCATGCCTGAATTCATCTCTTGTGAGTGAGACAAAAATTGAGGAGTGGGGTTCTCTAATTGGATCTCCCTGGAAACATTTTTTGATGTCAGTTGGAAGCTTCATTCTTTTAATTGAAGGAAAATATTTATTTCTAAATATTCAAGCATGGAACCATTGAAAATAAATTAAGAAGAGAAAGTATGTACATAAAGATTTTTTAAAAGAAATTAAATATACCATTTAAAAAAATCTCTTAATTAGGTGCTTTTTGCATTTTTCAATTTGAACATGCCTATATATTCTAAGCTAATGAGCTAAATATATAGTCATAACTTGTTTACAGTGTTAAAAAGACAGACTTTCCAAATCAATAGGACTATTTGGGTAACATAAGTCAATTTAATTTGTGTAAAGTACATCTCCCTACCACGGTTTTTCTACTGCAGGTCTTTTAATTTCCCTATAGGTTTTTAACTCCATGGTGATTTTTTTGTAATTAAGAATTATGTCCCTAATGACATGAGGCTCACCAGGCAAAGTGCTGCTGCCCACATTGCTAACAGCAAGCTAAGAGCTATCCCTGAAAGGCTGGCTACATTTCTCATAGTTGAAAGAAGAGGAGGCTAAACTTTTCTTTACAGTAAATACGATATGCTCTCAGATATATAATTCACCCAATTCATGAACAAAAGTTTGCACTCAATAGACTCAATAAACAATCTTATATTGTTGAAAGATGCAGATAAGGTAGAAAAATATACAAATATTAAACTATAGTTTGGGGGCACTTTTCCTTTGTTACTGGTACAGGAGAAATGGCTTTCACGGGCAAAGATGTCAAAAGTAAAAAACAAACCAGCAAACAAAACAACCTAATAAATAATACAGTGCTGCAAAGTAACCAGACCACACTTTGCTAGTTTGTTCCCACTACTTTGTCTTGTCTCAAAAAAGGGGTGGTTATCACTATCTTATATTAGAGAAAGAGGCATGCAATGGCAGATCTCTTAAAGGAGCAACTTTATGGACGCAAGGGATGATGTTTAGTTTCATTTATCCGTTTGTGCATCACAGTTTAAAAAGTATATTTATGCTCAACATTTTGTATCACTTATTTTCAGAAACAACTGAATAATAATGTGCTTCATATATCTTAGCCAGGACTGAGTATATTAACACACTTATTTTAACCTCAGTTTATCTTCATTGTACACCACTCATTGCTACACTAAATAAAGAGAACTCAGATTTAGATTCAGTAAACATGTATATATATATTCAGTTTGTGATATTTATTAATTATTCACATACCAGAAGTAGTTCATATGATGGTGTAGTTTATATATAATAAGTTAACATATTTTCTATAGGGCATTTTCAACTCTTGATATGTAATTACTGATACTATTTGTATTCTGTTGAACCTAGCATCTTTGGAAATGTTTTAAAGTCCCTATTTATTTAGAACACTTTAAAATTTATAAAAATAAGAGAAAATGAAATAACTAAAAAGATAAAACAAACGCAAAAATCAATTAATCCAAAATAGAAAAGACAAAAATTGATGGAACATATAAAAATAGTAGGTAAATTTATATCCCACTATATAATTAATATATTTAATTATAAATGAATTAAACATTCAGATTAAAAGATGATATTGTCATTTTTTAATTACATTGTCTTCCTGGTGTGGAATCCTGTGAGTTCTTTCTATATGTTGGAGATCAAACCCTTGTCCAAGGTGTCATTGGCAAGTATACTTTCCAATAGGCTGGTTTCATTTTCACTTTGCTGATGTTTTATTTAGCTTTGCAGAAGCTTTTTAATTTGATGTAGTCCCATTTATTTATTCTTTCCTTTATATCCCTTGCCTTAGGGGACATATCAGTGAAAATATTTACACATGAAATATCTGAGATTTCCAGCTTATGCTCTCCTCTAAGATTTTTATGGTGTTGTGCCTTATATGTAGGTCTTTTATTCATCTTGAGTTCATTTTAGTGTATGGTGTAAACTGGTGGTCGAGTTTTATTTTTTTGCACATAGCTGTCCAGATCTCCCAACGCCATTTCTTTTCTTTTTTTTTTTTTAAGATTTTATTTATTTATCTTTAGAGGGGAAGGGAAGGAGAGAGGGAGAGAAACATCAATGTATGGTTGCCTTTTGTGTGTCCCCTGCTGGGAACTGGCCTGCAGGGAACCAGCCTGCAACCCAGGCATGTGCCCTGACTGGGAATTGAACCTCGATTGTCTGGTTCACAGGCTCGTGCTCAATCCACTGAGCTACACCAGCCAGGGCTTCCAACGCCATTTCTTGAAGAAGCTATTTTTATTCCATAATTCTTCTGTACGCTTTCTGGAATATTAATTGACCACAGAGACATGGGTTACTTCTGAGCTCCCTGTTCTGTTCCATTGATCTCTGTGTCTGTTCTTATGTCAGTACCAGACTATTTTCATTACGGTGGCCTTGCAATGTAATTTGATATCACAACAGACAATTCTCAAAGCAGTAAAAAAAGTGCTTAGGAGAAAAATGTCTTAGAAAAGGAGAAAGGCTTCAAATAATTGATATAAGTTTCATAGTAATAAACTTGAAAAATGGGGCAAAGTAAATCCAAAAAAGGGGAAAAATAAAGAAAATAGCAGAAATCAGTAAAATAAGCAACAGAACAATTAGAGAAATCAATAAATTCAGAAACTAGTTTTTGAAATTGACAATAAAATTAGTCAGATAGATTAAACGAGAAGGAAAGAAGGAAGGAAGGAAAGAAGACAATATACAATTTAGCATGTTAGGAATAATATCTTACAGGTACCAAAACTGTAATAGTGGGATATTATGAAAAACTTATGCCAATAAATTCAACAAATTTTTGCCTTTTTAAATTAATTTTTTAGTTTCAAGATGGCCGTAGACTAGGACGGAGCAGATACCAGTTCCTAGTACAAAAGAGAGAGAAACATATCTGATCGGAGGAGGTGAGGCCAGCAAGCCAGCAGTTGCCAAGCATATATGAAAATAAGAGACCAGAAACCTCATCGGTCACGGAGGAACCAGACAGTAGGGAGACAGCAGCGGTACAGTAGTCTCTGGGATGGAGCAGGGAGAAACAGCCGGTGCAGGGTAGGGGAACCAGCGCCCAGTGGCGAGAGCCAAGCTGCGCTTGGGACAGCGTTCAGCACCCGGACGGCTCCCTCCCTGGGATTTTTCTGCCGGGCAGGCCGAGTGGCCCAGGCAAAGAGGTGTGGAAGAAACTTCAGCCTGCGCGCAAGTTGGGGAACTAGTCGCTCCACACACAGTGTGTCTGGGCAAGTGCCTGAGGGCGCCTAGGCCAACGTTCAATGCCTGGAAAGCTCCCTCCCTAGGATTTTTTGGCCCGGACCTGCCAAGAGACCCAACCAGAGGGGAACAGAGGAGATTTCAGCCTGCACACAGTTCTGGGTCCAGCGCCCGGCATGGTGCTGCTCCATCCCTAGGATTTTTTTTTGGCAGAGGTTGGCCAGGGGACCCAGACAAACACAGGAGCAGAAGGGATACACACCACGCAGTGTGCCGCGACATGCGCACAGAGTTTCTGGGTCGGCACCCAGTCCTCAGATCGGCTCCAGGCTTCCAGTCCACCTTCCTCAGACTATCTGGAAGCCCCTGGCGCTGAGGGGTCCTGGGAAAAGAGCTGAGATCCTCAACCCCCTCCCTTTCTGGCCAAGCAAGGTGGGGTACCAGGAGAGACTTGTTTGATAGAGTTTACAGAGAGGGTGCGGAGGACAAAGGGCCCCAACCAAGGACTCTGTGGTTGCCAGCCCAAGAGAACTCAAAGGTACAGCCTGGGGCTCTGAATCCATTAGACATGGCAGCCTGGTCTGCTTCACACCCAGCTTGGCAGCGAGCCCAGGATTGGGCAGAGGGCCTGGGGCTTCCCAACTGAACCGGGGCAGGTCTGTGCTCAATCCCGAGGGAGCTAGGCAACTAAGCCCGTGCAGGTGCCTGCAAACACAGCAAACCAGCCTATGGCAGTAACCCCTGGGAGGGGAGCGCTGTGAGGAAGTCCTAGTTCCCCATTGTAGAGAGCTGGGGGAGAGGCGCCAAGTGTCTGGATCCTGAGAGGGGCTGGCTGAAAAAATCACAACAATCGACCCTCAGCAAACTGCAACCAGAAAAACCGGTTCGGCTAGTTTGAAGCCAACAAGTGACATTTCCTTTTCTGAGGTTGTTTTTGAGACATCATTTTTGTTTGTGCGTTTTTTTGTTTTTTGGGTTTTGTTTGTTTGTTTGTTTGTTTCTTTTTTACTTTATTTTATTTTTATTCTTTCTTTTTCTTTACCTTTCCTCCTTCTCCATTCCTTTTCTTTATCTTTTTGCCTTTTTAAAGTAATCTGTTATTTCTTTTAAATTTTATTACTGTTTCATCTTTCCATACTTTTGTCCTCTTTACCCGGATTTTCTGTTTTATTTCTTTTTCTTTTCTTTCTAAACTTACTGCTCTTTCTTCCATTCCCCTACCATTTTTTTTCTTTCGTCCTTTTATTTCTTTCCTTGTCATTTCTTCCTTTTACCCACAAGAGTCACAATCAACTTGAAAATATGAAAAGACCAGAGCTGGACCCATAGAAGAGGCCTCCCAATAGTAGAGTCAGAGAGACAAATTGCACATTGTTGTAGGAGAGAAGCCAAAAGTTGCTGCATATTTGAGTAGGTGGAAGCAGAGAACAACAGGATAACCAAAAGAGGCTGCACCACTGAAATTCACAGGCATTCCACGACAAAAGTTCACACCATAAACCCAAGGTGTCAAAACAGATTAATCTAAGAAGCTGAGGCTAACAAGAAAAGTCTCACAAACAATAGGAAGACAAAGAAACAATCCCCAAATGAAAGGAAAGGAGGAATCCTCAAAAAGAATGTTAGATGAAATAGAGGCAAGTCAACTATCAGACACTGAATTCAAAGCACTGGTTATCAGGAAGTTCAAAGAGCTCACAATCAGCTACCAGGAACTACAGGGAAGCTACAATGATCTCACTGTGAACTATATCAACATGAAAAAGGAAATGGAAATTATTAGCAAGGGCCAAGAGGAAACGAAGAATACAATCTCTGAATTAAAAAACACAGTGGAAAGCATTAAAAATAGGGAAGATGAAACAGAAGATAGGATTAGTGAATTAGAGAACAAAGTAGAAAGCATCTCACAGAAAGAACAGGAAAGGGAAAAGAAGCTCAGAAAGAATGAAGATAGATTAAGAGAAACGCAAGACAATATGAAACGTAATAATATACGAATAATAGGAATACCAGAAGGAGAAGAAGAAGAACAAGGGATAGAAAACATATTTGAAAGAGTAATGAGAGAAAATTTCCCTAATTTGATAAAAGAAAAAGTCACACAAAGCCAGGAATCACACAGAGTCCCATTCAAGAGGAACCCAAAGAGGCCCACTTCAAGACACATCATCATTAAAATGGCAAACTTCCAAGACAAAGAGAGAATCTTAAAGGCAGCAAGGGAGAAAAAAGAAATAACATACAAGAGAGTCCCAATAAGGTTAGCCACTGACTTCTCAATGGAAACACTCCAAGCAAGAAGAGAATGGCAGGAAATATTCCAAGTAATGAGAAACAGAGGCCTACAACCAAGGCTACTTTACCCAGCAAGGCTCTCAATCAAGATAGAAGGCCAAATAAAGAGCTTCCAAGACAAAAGAAGTCTAAAAGAATATGCTGCCACCAAGCCAGCTCTACAAGAAATACTAAAAGGTTTGCTTTAAGGAAAGGAAGGAAAAGAGACAGACAGAGAGGAACACAGGCACAAAAATGGCAATGAATAAGCACCTATCAATAGTACCCTTAAATGTAAATGGATTAAATGCTCCAATCAAAAGACACAGAATAGCGTCATGGATAAGAAAGTATGACCCACACATATGCTGCCTACAAGAGACCCACCTCAGGACAAAAGACCATCACAGACTAAAAGTGAAAGGCTGGAAACAAATTTTCCAAGCAAATGGACAAGAAAAAAAAGCTGGGGTAGCAATTCTCATATCAGACAAAATAGACTTCAAAAAAGAAGCCATAAAGAGTGACCCAGAAGGTCACTTTATAATACTCAAGGGAAGAATCCACCAAGAAGTCATTAACATCATAAATATATATGCACCCAACATAGGAGCACCAAAATATATAAAGAAAATCTTAGAGGAATTCAAGAAAGATATTGACAGCAACACAATTATAGTGGGGGATTTTAACACCCCACTATAAAAAATGGACAGATCTTCCAAACAAAATATCAACAAAGACATTGCGGCATTAAACAACACCCTTGATGAAATGGACCTAACTGATATATAAAGAGCTCTTCACCCCAAAGAAGCTAAATACACATTCTTTTCAAATGCACATGGAACATTCTCAAAGATAGACCACATGATAGGACACAAAAGGAGCCTCAACAAATTCAAGAATATTGAAATCATACCAAGCATTTTCTCTGACCACAAGGGACTGAAACTGGAAACCAACCCCAAAGGAAAAAACCCAAAATCATGGAGACTGAATGGTATGCTATTAAACAATGAATGGGTCAAGAATGAAATTAGGGAAGAAATCAAAAAGTTTCTGGAAACAAATGAAAATGATCTCACAACAACCCAAAACTTATGGGACACAGCGAAAGCAGCCCTGAGAGGGAAGTTTATAGCAATACAGGCCTACCTAAAGAAAACAGAAACATTTCAAACAAACGACCTTACTCTATGCCTGCAAGAACTCAAGGAACAACAACAAAAACAGCCCGAAGCAAGTAGAAGGAAGGAAATAACTAAGATCAGAGCAGAACTAAATGACATAGAGACTAAAAGTACAATTCTAAGGATCAATGAATCCAGGAGTTGGTTCTTTGAGAAGATAAACAAAATAGACAAGCCTTTAAGTAGGCTCATCAAGAAAAGAAGGGAACGGACACAAATAAACACAATCAGAAATGAAAGAGGAGAGATTACAACTGATACCACAGAAATAGAGAGGATTGTAAGAAATTACTATGAAGAACTGTATGCCAAGAAATTTTGAGAACCTAGGGCTAATGGACACATTTCTAGAAAAATATAATCTCCCAAAACTCAATGAAAAAGAAGTAGAACACCTGAATAGACCAATAACAGCAAAAGAAATTGAAGCAGTAATCAAAAAACTCCCATCACACAAAAGCCCCGGACCAGATGGGTTCACAGGAGAATTCTACAAAGCATTTAGGGAAGAGCTAACCCCCATTCTTCACAGACTATTCCAAAATATCCAAAAGGATGGAAAACTCCCAAACTCCTTTTATGAAGCCAGCATCATCCTAATTCCAAAACCAGATAGAGATACAACAAAGAAAGAAAACTTCAGACCAATATCACTGATGAACATAGACGCTAAAATCCTCAACAAAATATTGGCAAATCGCATCCAACAATATATCCAAAAGATTATACACCATGACCAAGTGGGATTCATGCCAGGGATGCAAGGATGGTTCAACATTCGCAAAACAGAAAATGTAATTTATCACATAAACAAAAGCAAAGACAAAAACCACATGATCATATCAATAGACGCAGAAAAAGCTTTCGATAAGGTACAACACCCATTTATGATAAAAACACTCAGCAAAGTGGGAATAGAGGGAGCATTCCTCAATATAATAAAGGCCATTTATGAGAGACCTACAGCTAATATCATACTCAATGGGAAAAAACTAAAAGCTTTTCCACTAAGATCAGAACAAGACAAGGATGTCCACTTTCACCACTTCTATTCAATATAGTATTAGAAGTTTTGGCCACAGCGATCAGGCAGGAAAAGGAAATAAAAGGAATCTAAATAGGAAAGGAGGAAACAAAACTGTCACTGTTTGCAGATGACATGATAGTGTACATGGAAAATCCTATAGACTCTACCCAAAAACTGCTCAAACTAATTAATGAATTTGGCAAAACAGCAGGATACAAAGTCAATATCCAGAAATCAAAGGCATTTTTGTATACAAACAATGAATCAGCAGAAGCAGGAATCAAGGAAAAAATCCCATACGATATAGCAAAAAGAAAAATAAAATACCTGGGAATAAACCTAACCAAAGAGGTAAAAGACCTGTATGCAGAAAACTACACAGCACTGAAGAAAGAAATCAGGGAAGACACAAACAAATGGAAACATACACCTTGTTCATGGATTGGAAGAATTAACATCATCAAAATGTCCATGCTACCCAAAGCAATATACAGATTCAATGCAATACCTATTAAAGTACCAATGGTGTATTTCACAGACATAGAACAAACACTTCGAAAATTTATATGGAATCATAAATGAGCCCAAATAGCAGCTGCTCTTTTGAGAAAGAAGAACAAAGTAGGAGGGATCACAATACCTGATATCAAACTGTATTACAAAACCACTGTAATCAAAACAGCCTGGTACTGGCATAAAAACAGGCACATAGACCAATGGAACAGAACAGAGAGCCCAGAAATCAACTCAACTCTCTATAGTCAATTAATATTTGACAAAGGGAGTAGTAACATAAAATGGAGTAAAGATAGCCTCTTCAGCAAATGGTGTTGGGAGAACTGGATAACTACGTGCAAAAAAATGAAACTTGAGCACCAACTTACACCATATACCAAAATAAATTCAAGGTGAATAAAAGACTTAACTATAAGCCGTGACACCATTAAAGTCCTAGAGGAGAACATTGGCAAGAAAATCTCAGATATTCCACGCAGCAACATTTACAGATATGTCCCCTAAAGCAAGGAATATAAAGGAAAGAATAAACAAATGGGATCTCATCAAAATAAAAAGCTTCTGCATGGCTAAAGAAAACAGTATTAAATTAAAAAGACAACCAACTGTATGGGAAAACATATTTGCCAATGATACCTCAGACAAAGATTTAATCTCCAAAATATACAAAGAACTTACACGACTCCACTCTAGGAAGACATTGAACCCAATTAAAAAATAAGAAAAGGACTTGAATAGACACTTCTCTAAAGAGGACATACAGAATATCCAGAGACACAAGAAGAGATGCTCAATATCATTAGCTATCAGAGAGATGCAAATTGAAACCAAAATGAGATACCACTTTACACCAGTTAGGATGGCTATCATAAACAAAGCAACAAACAAAAAATGTTGGAGAGGTTGTGGGGAAAAGGGGTCCTTAGTTCACTGTTGGTGGGATTGCAGACTGGTACAACCATTATGGAAAACAGTATGGAATTTGCTCAGAAAAATAAAAATCGACCTGCCTTTTGACCCAGCAATTCCACTGCTAGGATTATACCCCAAGAATCCTAAAACATCAATTTCAAAGAACCTATGCACCACAATGTTCATAGCAGCACAATTTACAATAGCCAAGAGCAACCTAGGTGCCCATCAGTAAACGAATGGATCAAAAAATTGTGGTACATATACACAATGGAATTCTATGCAGCAGAGATAAAGAAGGAGCTACTACCCTTTGCAACACCATGGATGGAACTGGAAAGCATTATGCTGAGTGAAATAGGCCAGGCATTGAAGGACAAATACCATATGATCTCACCTTTGACAGGAAGCTAAAGAATAAAACAAACAAGCAAACAGCATAAAAACAAAGACAATGAAATAGAGAACAAGTGGGCAGGGACCAGAGGGGAGAGGGAAGGGAATTTAAGGGGGAAAAAAGGGGAGGGATTTTGAGGAACAAATATGAAAGACACAGGGATGAGGACTGGGGGAGGGGAAATTGGAGGGAGGGGGGAGATAGGTGGGGGGTGGGATTGGAAAAATATATAAAAAATGTACTTGAAAAGTAACTAAATAAAATTTATTATAAAAAAATTAATTTTTTATTTATTATGCATTACAGTTGTTCTATTCCCCCCTTCATTCCCCTCCAACCTAACCCCCATCCCCACCATTACCCCCCTTTAGTTTATGACCATGTGTCTCAAGTTCTTTAGATTCTATATTTCCCATACTATTCTTGCCCTCCCCCTGTCTATTTTCTACCTACCATCTATGCTACTTATTCTCTGTAACTTCTCCCCCCTTCTCCTCCTCCCACTCCCCTATTGCTAATCCTCCTTGAGATCTCCCTTTCTATCTTTCCACTCCTGATCTAGCTGTCCTCTTAGTTTGCTTTTGTTTTAGGTGTGGTTGTTAATAACTGTGAGTTTCCTGTCCTTTCACTGTTCATGTTTTTTTTTAACTTCTTTTTCTTAGATAAGTCCCTTTAATAAGGGCTTGGTGATGATGAACTCCTTGAATTTGATCTTATCTGAGAAGCACCTTATCTGTCCTTCCATTCTAAATGAAAGTTTTGCTGGATAGAGTAATCTTGGTTGTAGGTCTTTGGATTTCATTACTTGGAATACTTCTTTCCAGCCCCTTCTTGCCTGTAAGGTCTCTTTTGAGAAATCCACTGACAGTCTGATGGGAACTCCTTTGTAGGTAACTGTCCCCTTATCTCTTGCTGCTTCTAGGATTCTCTCCTTCATTTTAATCTTGATAATGTAATGATGATGTGCCTTGGTGTGTTTCTTCTTGGGTCCAACTTCTCTGGGACTCTCTGAGCTTCCTGGATTTCCTGGAAGTCTATTTCCTTTGCCAGATTGGGAAAATTCTCCTTTATTATTTGTTCAAATAAGTTTTCCAATGGTGGCTATTTCTTTCCCCCTTCTGGTACACCTATAATTCAGATGTTGGAGCATTTAAAGATGTCCTGGAGGTTCCTAAGACTCTCCTCATTTTTTTGAATTCTTGCTTCTTGACTCTTTTCTGTTTGGCCATTATTTGTTTTCTTCTGGTCCACTCCATTGATTTGAGTTCCAGTTTTCTTTTCATTGCTATTGGTTTCCTGTGCAATTCCATTCATTTCAATTAGTTTCATCTTCATATGTTTCTCTAATTTGTTGCTATAATCAACCAGATCTGTGAGCATCCTGATCTCCAGTGTTTTAAACTGTGCATCTGAGAGTTTTGCTATTTCTTCATCACTTATATTTATAGGCTCTGGGACTTTGAGATCTTCTTGAGCCATTTTTGGTCTGTTCGTTCCCGTTAAGTGTGAGGAGTGGAGCCTTGCACTCCTAGGTCACTGGGTTGTGATGCTGTATGTGGGGGCATGGTCAGAGCGGGGAAATGGTTGCAACCTCTGCTGCCGCTGGGGCCTGCTGGGTCCCGTGTAATCACCCACTCCCTCGCTTGTCTATCCGTGCACGAATGCATTACCACAGTCAACCCACAGCCCTGCTCCATCACTGTTTCCCCTCGGTCGCTTGCTGTGTCGCTCACTAGGTCCAACCCTGCACCTGGATTCCGCGTGCCTGAGTCCCTCTGACCGAGTTTTCCTGTGCAACTCCGCTCTGCCAGCTGCTGGTTTCGCCCCTCTTACTGGTCACCTGAAGAATTTGTTGTTATTAGACTTCTGAAAAATTCAATTTTCTGTGTTCTGACTGTGTTTTCTGTTGCTAATATTTAGTTGTCTCTAAACTTGTTTGTGTGAATAAGCACAGCGTCTCCACCTATGCCTCCATCTTGGCAGACTCAACAAATTTTAAAAAATGATGAATTCTTTAAAATACACAAACTAGCAAAACTTAATAAGTGAATTTCTTCTATCACTGAAATTATTTTCCCAGGTCTAGATAGCATCACTTGTGAATTCTACAAAATTTTGGAAGCAATTCTACCAGTTCTACAGAAAATCTTTCAAAAAAGACAATAGAATAATACCCATTTTAATCCAGGACACTATCTAGATTAAACTATCTAGATCACCCTGCTAACCAGCGGTCTATCCAAACAAACAAAATCAACCATTCCAGTAGATGCATAAAAATCATATGAAAAATGTCACCAACTTATAATAAAAAATATAGCTATCTAAAAATAGAAAAAAGTTCTCAACCAGAAAAAAGGGCATCTATAAAAAACTCACAGTTAGCATCATTCTTCAGAGTGAAAGACTGAATGCTTTCTCCTAACAGTTGGGAAAAGGGCAAAGACAGTCACACACAGCACTTCTAATGTGCTGTGGCCACTGCAACTGGTTGATAAATAAATACGTGAATGTAAATTCACCAGAAGCAAGAACTGCTTTCTCTTCAAGAGACAATGTTTTGAAGACCAAAGGCCAGCCATATACTAGAAAACTGTATTAAAAAACACATATCTAAGGGCTTTTTTTATATAAAATGTTTTTACAATATAAAAATTGTAAAAATGAGGAAAACATTAATAAATAAAAATGAGTGAATTTTTTGGCCAGAATTTTACCAAGGAAGATATATAAAAAGAATAATCACTAAAAAGCTTCTCAACATCATTAGTCATTAGGAAAACAAAATTAAAGCCACAATGAAATGTCATAACACAATCATTAGAATGCCTTAAATTAAAATCACTAACACTACCATGCTTTATTGAAGTTAATGTTGTGAAGCAACTGAAACATTTATACATCGCTGATCTGAATGCAAAATAGTATAAACACATTGTACAATTGTTTTGCTATTTTTGTGTAAAGTTTAATATACACTTACGATGTGACCCAATAGTTTTACTTCTGAATATTTACCCAAGAGATGTAAAAGCACATGTCCATACAATGACTTGTATTCAATTGTACATAGAACAAATTTTTTACAAAAAATTAAAAAGCACCCTACTCTGTCAAATGGTGAACCTGTAACCAATTTGTGGGTTGTTCATCTGATGAAATGCTCTTCAGAAATATAAGAACATAAACCACTGATTCAAACAAAAACATGGGCAAGTCTCAAAGCATTATAAAAAATGAAAGTAACCAGTTACAAAAACTGTAAGCTGGAAGATACTGTTTGTTAGACATTATAAGGAAGAGAAAATTGTAATGAAAGATAGCAGATCATAGGCCCAGTGATGTGGCAAGAAGACTAAATTCCAAAGGAAAAATAAGAAATATTTTTAGGTGTTGAAAATATTCTATTTTATGATGTTGGTAATTGTTACAAAATGTTATCTGTTAAAACTAATCTATTTTGCAATTATATTTAATAGATTTAATAAATAAATAGCACTGACCAAGAAACAGAAAGTGACATGTTAATTAAATTGTTAAGTCATACAATTAAGTCACTAAAGATTCCTGTAGACAATGGCATAGAAATATGTTTTACATACTGTTACATTAAGGAAGAAGACATGTATAACTTATAATAATTTAATTTGCATTTTAAAAATAGGAATTCTCTTTGTGTATATGCAAATATATAATCATATGTTGGGAATTGCTCTGCCAGGTCTCAAGAGTTGTAACTGCTCCTCATGACTAAGGCTGAGTGAGCGACCTCTGGAATATGAGCCACTAAGGAGACAAAGCTTGTCTTTGGCAGCAGTGCTGCTTCTGCTTCATCCCCTGCCCTCACTGCTTGTTTGGTTAGTCAATGACAAGTAAGACTCCTCAGAGGGGGGCAACCTAAGCCAGACATGATCACTTGGGAGGCTCTCAAGGAAGGACTTGAAGGTCTGCAGCAAAGAGAGGGTGATGGACCCTCACCCACCAGCTATTCTGACATAGCCTGAGTCCCCATTTTTGTCTGGGAGAAGTACTTTCTGGCTCTAATTCACTTAAGCCTAAAAACCTATGACTGGGTAGGTGATGTGGTCCTTTGCTGGCTAGATCAGGATCCGGGTGACGGGGCATAAGAAATAATTTTTAAAGTTCTGTGAAGCCCACTTTGCTAAGAGCATTTTTATTCATACAGCAAGGGTCCGAGCAGGAAACAAGTATTTCTCCCAAAATTTCTGCAACCCCCTTACCTGACAGACACTGACTCAGACTGAGCTCTCAGATCTTTGACATGTTATCTACTGTTTGACCCTTGCTGCCTGACATTGATTGATGAGCTTTACCTGTATTCCTGTGTGTTCTGAACCTAATATAAGCTGTTGAAGAAGAGGTTTTTGGTCTTTCTCCTCTGGGAGATTGACCACCTCTCCTCCCCAAGCAGATAATGTCTTGGTAGTTTCACTTTCATCTGTGGCAGATGGGGGGACTTTGCAGGCAAAGTTGCCCCCACAATCATACATTTGTAGGTAATATGTCAAAATTTTTCTTTAAAAATCTATCTCATGATGAAAGAAAGATAGGACACTTTACTTTTCATTTTACCCAATTTATTACAGTGTAATTTCGGTATATACAATGGATATATTTTTAAATAATTTCAATATCCTTTTTACAAGATGAATTATTATTATTAAAACAAAATCCTATCATTGTTTTTAAGTAATTCTAGCCTTAAGGCACTATGGCATTACAGGAAGACTATAGATAAATTGTGCATAGGTGGATTTCTGCCTTGAAAATTTTCCTAAACATCCAAATCCATAAATTTTTCCTTGGGAAATAATTAGTATTATGATACACTAAATACATATAATTATTATTTTAAATTGACTATATAAATTACATATTAAAATTCTTACCCCAAAATGTTTACTTATTTTTCATTTCTATTCATTTTACTGAAATTATTTTTTCATCAGGACATTCTGCTTGGAAATAAAAGAAAGTGTGTGTGTGTAAAACAAAATAACTGAAAAACATAAAAATACTTTTAACTTTTTCACTCACAGATATGCTTGTTGTCAAAAACCTTTCATAAATGTCGAGTTTAATTGTAATAGTTTTTATAAAGATTTTTACCCTTATAGTAAAAAGCTTCTTTAGCTATTCTCAAAATACACTAATGAGACAGCACTGGTTGCTCAAAATGAAGGCCTCTGCATCATTTTTGCATTTAATAAAGTTTTAATTTTTTTAGATTCTCAACAATATCTTAAACACAAAGTATTTTCATCTAAGTATATCTCATATTTTCAAATGAGATATCCAAAGCTATCCTCAGTAGCCCTGTAATCTCTCAGTTAAACTGGCAGATCTTTAGACTGTACGCAGTCAGAATCCAACAAATACTTCAACTTGAGGGATAAGAATGTCAGGGATTGAATTAGTTGATTTTAGAAATAATTATTGATTCAGAGGTAGTTCAAATGATTAAAATCAATTTGCATACTTAGAATGTAACTATTACACTTACATAAGGGCACTTTTAGTGTTGCTCTCTCCTTTTCATTTGTTCATGCTAAAATCTCCAAGATTTCATTAAGAACATTAGTACCCTTTTAATTAAATTTTGATTTCAATTAAGAGCTACTTGTATTGACACACAATTTGTTTCGCTTTTATGTCCAGATATGTTACTATGCTTTATCCTCCAGAAAAAGTCAAGTATTTAATATAATTGCAGAATCATGCTATCAGTAGATAGCATATTATCAGTCAATTGTTTGAGTTGTATCACTTTATCATATAAATACTTTTTGACTCTGAAAATAATCTCTGATGAACACGCCATAGCACAAATATACAAGGTCTGTCCAGGAACTATTCTGCCAATGTGTCAAAAATAGACACATTTATTGAAGAAGATACAAGATACAAGAAACATTGTACATAGGGCAATGACACCTTGGTCCCCTTCAAAGTAGGCACCTTGAGACCTCACACAGTTCTCCCAATCTCCATCAGCTGCCCCATCTTGTTTTCCTGAATCTCATTGATAATCTTAGCTGTAAAGGCACTAAATCACTGAGGTGATTTAATGATTCCAAAAAAACTCTGCATGAGACCTGATGCATGAGCAAGTCAAGTGTATTGTCATGATGAACCTGCTAGTCAGCAGTTGCCCACAGCTGCAGACTTCTGAATCACCCTAGTAGTTTCTGTGGAGGAATGTTTAAGCTTAATGCAAAATCAGATGCAGATTCATTGCTTTACTCAATCAGTCATTTTGAATGTGATGGCCACACAGTATATATACTCAATCAACTGCATCTACTGTCCCCACTGACTAGTACAGTGAAGTCATCCTTTATCATGTTTGTGCATTCTAGTCCTCTCCTTGGCTGCCAGGTCACATTGATGTCACAAACTATTCTCATTATGTTAACAATGGTTGGACTTTTTCCACACAGACCTTGTTTAACTACTTCATTTGGCCTCTCCTCCATACTAAAATATAAATGGTATTCAATAAGAAATAATATAATGTGTCATACACATGTGCACACATATACATATATAACTGTGAAAGTAATTTTATAGAAATTAATGAAGATTTTACCTTTTTATTTGGATCATCAGTTATTCCAAAATTGCAATGAAATGCAGATTTTTAGCATATCCAGGTTATTCAGGCTTTCCAATTTTGCTTAAAATTCCATGAATTATTTACTTTTCAATTGTATTTATTGATTTGAGAGAGATACTGATTTGCTGTTGTGCCCACTTACGCATTCATTGGCTGATTCTTCATATATATATAGATATAATTTCTATATATATATAGATATAATTTCTCTTATACGTGTAATCTGATGAACATTTGCTGATTCTTGTATGTGTCCTTACCAGGGATTTAACTTGCAATGTTGGCATATCTTGATGACACACTAACAAACTGAGCTACTAGGCCAGGGCAAAATTCCATGATTCATGATACAAATATACTTTCAGGTTCAATCAATTATTTCACTGCAATATGTGTAAATTTTGTTTTACATCTATTCACACAACATTAAATAATAAGTAAGACAAGAAAATGTTTGTTGATTTAAGGGAGTCATCTTTGTTTCTTAAGACTAAAGCCTTGAGACTTTCAGCCAAGATGGATGCATAGATAGATATACTTTACCTCTTCACACAACCAAAACTACAACAACAAATTTAAAATAGAAATACAACCAGAAACTGCCAGAAAAATCAAGCTGTATGGTCCAACAACAAGTGAATTAAAGAAGAAACATGAATCCAGACTGATAGGAGGTATGGAGACAAGTAGCGGGAGTAGACAAGACTAGTGGCAAGGTGGTGGCTGGTGAACCAGGTGGTCCCACATTTGCATGTGGATAAACTGGGAGGAATAAGTGGGGAGCAAGACAGACTGCACAGTCTAGGGTTTGTGCAAAGGAAAATAAAGCCTCAAACCTCTGATTGAAAAATTCTGTGGGGTTGCAGCAGCAGGAGAAACTCCTGGCCTCAAAGGAGAGTCCATTGGAGAGACCTACAGGGTCCTAGGATATACACAAAACCATCCACCCAGGAATCAGTACAAGAAGAGCCCAATTTTCTTGTGGGGAGCAGGGTAAGTAACTAAAAGCCAGGTGAGAGCTGCATTGTTCCCTCTTGGACCCCTCCCCCACATACAGTGCCACAACGTAGCTGTGTGGGTTGCCCTTCCTTGGACAATACGGAAGTCTCCACCCCTTACTGCATAACAGGCACACCAAGATTTAAAAAGTATATATGGCCCAAACAAAAGAACAGATCAAAGGTCCAGAAAAAATACAACTAAGCCATGAAGATATGGCCAATCTACCAGATGCTGAGTTCAAAACACTGGTAATCAGGGTGCTCACAGAAATGATTGAGTGTGGTCACAAAATAGAGGAAAAAGTGAAGGCTATGAAAAGCGAAATAAAGGAAAATGTATGATGATGAAAATTCCACATGTAAGGCACCACTAAATTACACTGTGCTTGGACATTACTCTGTCCAAGCATATTGTATACTGAAAAGCAAATGCATTCTCCACAGTTCCTCTGGCGTATAATTTATAATTTACCTGGGGCTACTGTCAGGCAGATGTGGGGCATTGCTTATTTTTTATTTCAGCTATTCAATGACTATAAAAATTGGGTTAGTAAGTCTCTGAATTACAAATCATTTCCTTTACAAATCACTTTCAAGAGAAAGTTTTTCTCTTAGCTTTTCCAGTAGGTTAACTTTGCTTGCCATTTTGCTTTGTGTATTATCACAGTTAAGTGGAGGAAAAAACGACTGATGCAATAAGTTAATAGATGGGATTATTTTCATACTGATCAGCAATATTTTATTATTTGCTTACTAATATTTGTGACTGTTACAATTACATGTACACAAAAATGATTTGACATAATTTTCAGGAAGATTAAATAACAGTAAACTGTATAAATAAACCACATGAAAAAGGAAAACATCAAATTTAATTATTTTTCCCTTTCCATGTTAAAAAAGAGCTCTTATCATCAAATCTGATCCAGTCACATATGTAAATAGAGAATCCAAGATTTGTTAATAGAAGAAAAGCACTGTCCAATTTTCATGGAGAACACACTGAGGTACTTTCATATAACATGTTTGCTTACCTAAAATGTCTACCTAGAACAGATCACTTGTCTTACCCTGACCCTGTAATTCAACTCTGAAGCAAATTTTGTCATGCAGGACTTTCACAAAACTGCTTACACATCTGTCATTGTCCTTTACAAGGCAAGCTTTAAGTCTGTGCTATGTTTATTATGCAAATTCCTTTGAAATCTGTGATGCAGGTGTCTCATGCCTTTCAAAATTAGTTTGCATATTAAATGTAGCATAGAAAATGTCCCACAAACTTTTAGCTGCTTTGGTTTTAATGAGAGACTGTGGGATAAATGTGTTGGATGTTCAAGGTAATTCATACACATTGGAAACAATTAATGAGAAATACTCTAGCTCATCCTTTGTTTCATACTACACAAGTTGCATAGAACAGCTGTTACCCAAATGTGCTTTCCTCAATTGTTTCATTTCATTTGAAAAATGTTTTCCTCAATGGTTTCATTTTATTTGAAAAATATTGGGACAAAAAAACATTGTACAATCCTTACTAGAAACATGTTTGTGTGATTGAGTTGTTTTTTTTTCCTTCAAGTTTACTATTTATAAGTGACAAAATTGCTTCAGGATATCAAATATACTTTTCTTATGACTGTATAATAATGAGACATAAAAAATGCTTTGAAATATTTTTCAGAAAAATAAATGATTAGATCTTTATTTTTAAACAATGAATTTATATATCAGTACAGTGTGAATCAGCAATTAATTCATGCATAATTTCAAGCATTACAAAAATGAGAAATAATTACCCCAGTGCTTGTTTCTATGATGGAACCTGAATCACACAACCATGAGTATAAAGAATTATTTAAAAAAAATACTTGCACACTGTGGCAGGGTGAAAGGAGGGATAAATAGGCAAAGCACAGGAGACTTTTAGGGTAGTGAAAATACTATGTATGATTCTATAATGATATGTACATATAATTTATACATTTGTCAAAATCCATAAAATGTACAGCATCAAGGATGAACCCTAATGTAAACTATAGATTTTGATGATTATGATGTATCAATGAAAGTTCTTCAAATTTTAGAGTGACAGTTTTACTCGAAACCTCACTTTCATTGATCCGAGAAGAGTTATTGATTTGCAGTTTAGTCTACTTTTTCTTCTTGAAAGATTAGAGTGACATCTTACAAGCTCTTTAAATATTGGAGCTAGCATGGGAAATTCTGACCTTTTAAAGAGAAATTAAACACCTTTTTAAGTGAAATTTAAACATTACCTGGAAGTATTATATATATAATACTCATTTGTGCCCTGACCAGGGACCATATCCAAAATCTAGGCAAATTCATGATTCAGGATTTCCTAAAGCAGGGCCTGCTAGAGCCATGAACTGATAGGAACACTTAAACAACACTATTGACAAGTTGCTGGGGGTTGATTACAAACTAGCATAAGAGGGAGAATTACAGAGGAGTGGGGGGCCACAGTTAGGGGAGCACCACAGCTAGGGGTTCAGTCTACAGTAACTCCACCAGGTTCTACGGTAAAAACCAAAGAAAGATTACTTCATGGCTCTGACACGGGAATAGACAAAGTTATGAAACAAGTCCAGAGTGCTTTTCAAAACAAAAACCTAACTCTCTAGGAAAATAGACATTACCAGGACTTTATTCAACTTGGAAGAAAGATTTTTTTTGCATCTCCCTTTAGCCTGTCTCTTCTGAAGGTGTTGTGGAGGAAGAGAAATGATAAAAGAAAATAATACAAGTCACAGTCAAGGGATATAGGTCTACTGAAAGACTAACATTAAATTATAAGATTATGCATCACTTTGATAATACTTAAACACTACACCAGCAGGTGCTGGTATAAAAACAATGGGTTACATTTGAAAGAATAGCAAAAAAACAGGTTGGATCAAAGTAAAAGTTCTTAGGGAAACCAAAAGACATCAATGGAGGTAAAAACATGGGTGTCTCTTTTCTTAATTTGATGTCTCTGTCTCCTGTAGACAGTAATAGCAGCAGAACTCCAGTCAAAATAATCTAAGAGCTCACACAAAAAGCCCATTTACATAATTTTTATTACTTAATGCATCATCCTTGGATTTCAACAAAATATTACAAAGCATGCTGAAAGGCAGGATAAGAGAACAGAGAGTGAAGACACAAGGCAACTATTACAACCAGACTCAAATATGACACACATTTTGGACTTATCCAGCACAAAATTTAAAACAACTATGATTAAAATGTTAAAAATTACAATGGAAAAAAGTAGACAACATGCAAGAACAAATATTATTTGATTCAAAAAATATTTGAACAAAACCCAACATCATTATTATAAAATCACAAAAACTATGATGAAGAGAAACTTTCTAAACTTGATTGAAAATCTGAAAAAAGAGTTACATTTAATGTCATACTTATTGTTAACACATTGCATGCTTTTTTGCTTATGTCAGGAAAAAGACAAGAATGAATATTTTCATACTGTTGTTTATCATTGTACTGAAAATCATAGGGTTTTCAATAAGAAAAAAGGAAATAAAAAGTAGAGTTTAAAAAAAGAAGAAATAAACTCTGTTTGTAGACTACATAATTGTCTATATAGAAACTCATTTAGAATCAAAAAACAAAAATAACTGAAATAATAAATGAGTATTACAAAATTATAAGACAAAAAATTAATGTACAAAACTCAGTTGCTCTCCTATATAACTGACATAAGCAATCAGAATTGCAATTTAAAGTTACTGTATTTTTTGAACTATAAAATGCACTCACCCCTCAAATTTGGGGGGAATAATGGTTGTTAATGCTGCTGTTGAGTTCTGTTTACATTTATATTAGTGAAATATTATGTTATTTATGTTATTAAATATTTTACCACATTTTTTGCTTCAAATATTTTTTTCCTGCCCTGGCTGGTGTACCTCAGCAGATTGAGCACTGGCGTGCGAACCAGAAGATTGAGGTTTGATTCCCAATCAGGGCACATGCCTGGGTTGCAGGCCAGATCCTAGGAGGGGATACATGAAAAAGAACCATACGTTGATATTTCTCTCTCTCTCTCCTTCCCTTCCCCTCTAAAAATAAATAAATAAATAACCTTAAATTTTTTTCTATTTTCATCCTCTAAAACCTAAGTGCATATTATAGTCTGAAAATTGCAGTATTCTCAAAATTATTTTTAAAAAAGCTCCCCAAAGTGAAATAGTATAGTGTAAATCTAACAAAATATGTACTATATAGATAAAGATATAGGTATAGACCCAAAACTATAAAACTCTAGTGAAAAAAATCAGAAAAAATGTAACTAAAATAAGTGATATTTATGTTTATGAGTTGGAAGTCTCAATATTAAGATATCAATTCTTCCTGGCTGGTGTAGCTCAGTGGATTGAGCACGGGCCTGCTAACCACACGTTAGTGGTTCGATTCCCAGTTAGGGCACATGCCTAGGTTGTAGGCCAGTTCCCAGCAGTGGACTCATGAGAGGCAACCATATATTGATATTTCTCTCCTTCTCTCCTTCCCTTCCTCTCTAAAAATAAATAATTAAAAAAAAGATATCAGTTCTTTAAACTTGACATTGAAATTAAATACAGACTGAAACAAAGTCCTAGCAAGTTATTTTGTAGATATTGACAAACCAGTTCTAAAGTTTAAATGGAAAGACAAAAACCTAAAAAAGCCAACCAAAAATGGAAGAAATATGTTACTATGTATTATAGTAATCCAAATAGTATGGTATTAATGAAAGAATAGTTATATGTTTTATAATTACATATGCATGTCACAATAAGTTTGTTTTTAAGTAATGTCATTTCTCACAAAATTTATAATAAATTTTATTTTTACCTATGAATAAAATATTTTAATATTATTTGTATAAACTAATCTGAAGACTATATAAATATAATTTTGAAAAATACTAAAAATACTCATATTTTATATTTTATATGAATCATGAATGACATATCAATCAGACTCTGTCAACTCTTGATACTTTAGTTTTACATATTTTACATCACATAACTATTGATATATTTGTTATGATCTCTCATGTTAGTAAATACTCAGATATATTTTGTAATTTATTAATTTCTCCTGCTTATTCTTTATATATTAAAACATAAAATATCTCAATATTCAATTATTATTGAGCAATATATGAGATTTTTTTCAGTTTTCCAATATTTTATTTATTTATTTTGATTGAATTTATTAGAGTAACATTTGTTAATAAAATTATATAGATTTCAGGTGTACAATTCTATAATAGATGATCTATAGATTGTATTGCGGGATCACCTTCCCAAGTCAATCTTCTTCATCACTATTTATCCCCTTTATACCTTTTTCTACTCTCCCAAACCCCTTTCATTCTGGTAATTCAAATACTTTTATCTATGTCTATGAGTTTTTTTCTTAATCTCTTCATCTTTTTCACCCAGCCCTCAACTCCCTTCCCCTCTGACAGCTGTCAATCTATTATCTATTTATGAGTCTGTTTCCATTATGGTTGTTAATTTATTTTGTTCATTTTATTCCACATATGAGTGAATTCATATGATATTTATCTTTCTCTGACTGGTTTATTTCACTTAGCATAATACTCTCCAGGTCCATCCATTCTCTTGCAAAGGGTAAGAGTTCCTTCTTTTTTATGGTTGAGTAGTATTTCATTGTATAACTTTACCACAGCTCTTTTATCCACTCATCTACTGATGAACACTTGGACCACTTCCAAATCTTGGTCATTGTAAATAACATTGCAATGAACACAGAAGTGCATATTTTAATAGAGTTTGTTTTTCAGAATAAAATATTCTACTTACCATTTATATCATAAGGTTCTCTTTTTAAGTCTTAGAGACAATTGGTTTTAATGGGCAATTAAAATACAATGACAACTAAGAATTATTATTTTAAAATTAAACTATATTTTTTGTTATGTGAGTGTTTTGTAAAGGACTTTATACTTTATATTTTAGGTATAAAATAAGGTAACATAATAAATTTGTATAAATATAATCCTAATTCCTCTTGAAACATTATGGAAATTAATATCAACAAATATTTTCTTTTGAAGGAAAATAAATATCAACCTTTAGGAATGTAAAAGTTCAAGAAAATGTAAGTCATATTTTATGTAAGGGTTTATTCCTTATGAAGGGTCCACTGTGCTTTAAATATTGCTGGTTAGTGTTTTAAACAAAATGTTACATAGAATGACTGAGGAAGTTGCAGAACATGATTTTATGAAGGACTTCAATACACAAATATAATGTATTGCCTACCATTAACTAATTGTCCTCAACACAGATGCTTGGGAGACTTTAGATCCTTATCCATAGTCACAATATCGGTACTGCAAGAAGGGATTAGAAGACATTCTGTTTCCAGATCCTGGTCTTCTGACTAATATATCTAATGACCCTCCTTGATGTATATCCCTTCTGTATAGAAAAAATATTTTCTTCTGGGTGAAATGAATTATGAAACTCTAAAAGTTATAATGTCTTCTTAAAAAAAGAAGGGAGAGGTAATCATGAAAATGATCAGTGAGGAAAGGCATGATAGATAGATAGATAGATAGATAGATAGATAGATGATAGATTGGTAGAAATTGGATATTTTTTTTATCCCAGGTGAGTTGGGCCCTGATACTACCCAGTAGTTTAGGCTAGGGTTAAGGATTTTACCTGAGGAAAGGCCTTGTTTAGGAGAACAGAGTCCTCTGATATATTTCAAATTGTTTTCTTTGTCCCTTCCCCTATTAGAAGGACAAGGGTATCATATATAAATATAAATATTTACATATATGCTGTGGAAATGTGTTTAAGGTGTTAGTAATAAATCTCACAATGTTGTGGGAGAGGCTCCAATATGGATCCACCTGGAGTTTTTAACTCAGTATGCCTGCACCAAGCTTTCAGCAATTTATACAACATTATTTAGGCTATTCTTCTCTGCCCTGAGTTTTGTTTCCCACTTAATTGTCTGTTTGTTAAGCCCTTACTTCTGAATCTGCCTGTCTGTCTCTTCGGTCTTAGGCAACAGTTTGCCCTGTGTTCCCCCCACTTTTGTGAATCCAAGAAACGTTGACTTTTCATATTCAGCTTTGTACTTGTTAGGCAGAGTGTGACTTCTATCTGCTCTATATGTAGAAATGAAAGCCTTCCCAGAGTTATTAACTCTCAAAGTAGCCTTCAACAATTCTTCAAAGTAATCATTTAAATATTCCCACTGGCTCTGGTGGCTTCCATTTCTGTTAAGCTAAACTTGGTTGCAATTTTCTGTATTTACCTGTCTTTCAAGATGTTGGGGTATCGGTGTGCCCTATTACCTCCATTTGTTGACAGATATGAGAAAAGATCTAAGAAATAAAATATGTGCCTGGGTATCTAACATAAACTGCTTAAGCTATAGTTAAGTTGGCTGTAAAATGAAGTTACTTGGGGATTTCTTAAAAACTGAAAGTCCCACAACACATGCCAAGCCAATTAAACCAATATCTTTGAGGGCCAGATCCAAGCATGCATCCTGGAGAATCACCAGCACTGCAGATTCACTGGTGATTGCTGGGCATAGCCAGGATTGAGGCCCAGGCCCAAAATTAGAGCAGAGTGTCTGGACCAAGGTGCCCTGGTTTGAACCGTTGCTCTGGGGCTTATGACTGTGAGGCTTAACAAGCCAGTGAACTACTCTACTGCAGTCCCCACACCTGAAATAGTAGATAGTAAGTGCCTCATCGTTTTGTTTGTGGCATGTACTGCTAACTGTACTATGTATATATGTTACTTTTTTGTGTATAAGTATTACTACAGAGGTGGACAATAAATCGCACATTACTGGTGCCTCAGTAAATTGTTTTTATGTTTCACTCTAATGGCACACTGTTGTTTCCATCCCCAGAAGTGATTAATAACAGATATTTTGTTCCCTCTTGTTTTTTTTCAATATTAAAATTCCCCTACTTTTCATTATTGTTGTATTACATTTGTACACCTAAACAATAAATTTCACTGTTTTTATATCTAAAATTTTAATAAAAATAGAATCTGTAATATGTCCTGCCTCTTTAATCTACATTGTATTTTTTGGTATTTACTTATGTTAACACAATTACCTGTAGTTCATTCCTTAAGAGGGCTCCACAGTGATCGATCTTATAATATACCCAAATTAGTTTATCCATTCTACTGTTGATCAATATTTGTTTTATTCTGAATTATTGTGTTGTTCCTATGGAGAACAATAGTTATAAAAATATTCTTGAACATGAATCATGATGCATGTTCACAAGAACTTTCTTAGAAGGAATACCTAAGAGTGAAGTTCAAGGGTCATAATTATTGTATATAATTGATTTTATTAGGCAATATCAAACTGTATGATAAATTAGCTTTAAGTTGCACTTTAGTGGATGAATATAAACATCATATTTATTTTATTCTAACATTAAATAATTTTAAAATTTGTGTCTTATCAGTGGGTGTAGATCATTTATTTTATCCTCTTTTAAAGTGCCTATTTGAGGTTTTTTGGCCATTTTTCTATTGAGGCACTCCTTTGTTTTCTTTACCTTAGCAGATTTGAAAAATTGAATATTATCTCATTTTAGTTATACCTGCAGCACGTAACTATGTAGCCCATAACCATGCAGCACATATTCCAGTTTTTGCATTGCTGTTTCTCTTTTCTACAGGGTCTATTTATTTTAAAATTTAATGTCTTAAATATTAATTTAATAAAATTTGTCAAACTTTGCCTTTTGTTTTATTATTTTTGCATATTATTCAAAACTAAGACTAAGGTTTCAGACTAGGTCTAAAGTTACTCTCTAAGACTAAGTAATAGTGTTATTCCTTTGTAATGTTTTCTAAATGTTTGATAGTTTTATTCTCATTTTGATCTTTGGTTTACCTTAAATTGTCTATTTTTATGGTAAACCAATGATTTAAAGTTTTTATTCTATTTATTTTCTCAATAACTAAATATTTTATTTTTTTTAATAGCCCAATTTCCTTACCAATATGCAAATGACCAGATTAGTCAATTTCCCTCATAAGTATCTCCTCTCCTGCCCCCAAATACTCTCTGCTCTTTCATTGGTCTATTCCTGAACCAATACCAACTGCCTTACTCACTAAAATTTTATAAGTCTGGTAGGAAAATATTTATCTCATAGGCAAATAACCCTCATTTGCTGCATGTTTTTTTTCTTTTCTTTAAATGTACTTTGGTGAAAGCTAATGTTTCTTTTCAGAGAGGAGTGTCTATTAATAAAGACCCTTAAACACTTTTCACATAGAAAGAGAAAGCAAACTTCCAGAATATTTATAACAATCTTAAAGTAATAGAAAACTTGTCCCATATTAAATTCGGTCTTAAATTTTGCTTCTAGGCTTCTCTTCCTCAAGGTAAATTCAAATAGTTTTTAACTTGTTCACCCTTGTCTGATGTTTAGTTGTCAATATAGCTTACTTGTGCTTTTCACAACATTTTTGCTATTTTAGAAATAATATACGTATATCCTCAAGGTTCTTCCTGTCATTTTTCTTAAAAAGTTTAAATCAGCAAAGTAATACATATTTAGCTACACTTTCTCCAGACACTTATGGCTGCAACTTTTCCTATACATTGATAGGTATATTTTGTAATTCTTCTAATGTATACAAATGTATACATGTGTATATATATGATAGTCTTAAATATTATTTGTGCCATGCATAGCGAGAACATTTCCCCTCAAAAAACTGCAGAGTTCTGGAGATGGTTTGAAAACATCAAAATAAAAATAAATTTTAAAAACGAATAAAGTATTTACTGATAGTAGAAACTGTGGTGGATATAAAGATCAATGCAGACTTATTTTGTATGCTAAAGCTAGGAAAATATCTTTGTGTTAATAATTTGTATTAGTACAAAAAAAAGAATGTGATGTGAAGGGAGGAGGGCATAAGGGAACTAAATGGTAATTGAAAAATACAATACGTTTTTTTAAATAAAAATACAGTGGAAGATGATGGTGAGGTAGGTGGGAACTGAACCCACTTGCTCATGTACCCAACTGGGGCACAGAGCTGATCTTCCAAAGAACAGAATGAACAGCTAACAGAATTCCAGTGGGTATGAAGCTTAGCAGCTAAAGGTTGCAGAGGACACTTAAAAACTGATGGTAGGGAGATTTTGTGGGACTCCAGGAAGGGGCTGGGGCCTGTGCCAGAGACCGTGGCTGCCAAAGGAGCTTTGGAGGAGAGCCAGGCCAGTGAATATAGCTTAGAGGCTTCCTCCTCTCACAGAGCGTGAATTCACAGACCTGTGCCAGGAGATACCTGGACGTTTAAAGTTGCTGGGGGAATAAAGACACTGTAAGAGATGCACAGCTGGTGGTCTACCCCAGCTGGAACTGTGGTCACCGACCAGGATAGGACCAGAGAAATTGGGGAGCCTGGTGATACCTGGAAATGGGAGAAGAGATGGGTCGCAACTGACCATGTCCCTGGACTGGTCAGAGAGGTGGTCTGTGTGGAAAGCGGACACTTGTTAAGAATAGCTAGCCACAAACAAGGGAGATTTGCTCAGAAAAGATCTCAGCTGCTGTGGAAGGACCTTTCATGTGCAGAGGCCAGGCCAGTGAAGAGGTAGGAGGGTGAGGTGTGATTTGCTCCCACTCAGGGCACCTAAAGTATTGATCGAATGAGAGCAGCAGCACCCAAAGAAACTTAATTCAATGGGGAACTAAACTGCCCTGAAGGTACTTCGAGTGTAGGCAGGGCCCAGGCCAAGAAAGAGGGAGGAGGAGAGGGGCAATTTACTCCCACTCAGTGCACCTCACAGACTAATCAAAGGGTTTCAGAAGGATATAGATTATAGACACCAGGGGGGGAAAAAAAACAGATCACTGTTCCCCTCTGCCTGCAACATCCAGGAAGATGAAGAAAACCAGTGTAGCAGGTATAAAGACAGCAGGAGGCTTTTTTTTTAAGTATAAGACAATAAAACCTGGAGTTGTGAGAACACTGAAGACAGATCCAGAAAGAAGTCAGAAGGCTAATAACAACAGCTGAGACAAATTTCACTTTGCTAGCCTTCAGAACTTGCATTTTATTATTTATTTATTTATTATTAAAAAATTTTCTTTGTGTTTAGTTTTTTTTCATTTTGTTTGTTTAATTTCATTTTCTTTATTTTCCCTTTCATACTGCATTTAAATTTTTCTTCTTTCACTTCACTTGAATATCAATAACACACTATTCTTGGTCTTTTACTTTTTATTCTTCTTATTCAGATTATATATTAATTATCATATTATTCCATATCCCACACAGCACCCTTTCCTGTTCTTAATCTATGTCGCCATCTTCCTGAGCTCTATTACTGTTGTGGTTAATTTTATTCTCTCACACACTACACCAAGTTCCTATCCCTTACTCTCACTTTATCTCAACATCTAGCCTTGCATAAATGCTCTGCTTTCTAAAGTCAGCTCACATTCTTTTCCTCTTCTAATAAGAGTCTTACCCCTTTTTTCACCTTTTATAAAAAATGGCTAGTGGCTGAAATATCACACTTAATGCTACACTTATCCAAAGGATCTCCTATCTCTTATCTACAAGTTGGTGCTCTAAATCCCATAGAATACTCTCCCACTTTCTTATTACATTTTTACCTTCCCTCTGCAATTGTTCATGTACATGAGTAGGTGGGAGCTGTGAACACCAATATACCTACTAGAAGAGAGAACCCAGCAACAAAGGAACCACCAACAGGTTAAAACCCAAGCACAATAAGAGAGCACACAGACACAAAAGAAAGGGCAACCCTAGAGCATCCAGACAAGGAGACCAAAGAGACCATACCACTGAGTCCATAGAATTCCTACCATAGAAGTTCACCCTACAAAAATAGCTAACAAAGCAGAGAATTGGGAATCACCAAAACAAACAAAAGAGTCACCTGAAATGGGGACACAAAGAAAGAACCTGCAAAGGAAAAGAATGGAAGACTCCCCATAAAAGAGCTAAATAAAATGGAGGCAAGAAAATTATTACATATATAATTCAAAAGAATTCTTATAAAGATGCTCAAGGAACTCACATACAACTATAAGAAACTAAGTGGAAACTACAACAGTCTGAAAAAAAAAAAGAAATAGAAGCTATGAACCAGAACCAAAAGGAAATGAATAATACAATTCTGAATTTTAAAAAATACACTAGAAGGAATTACGAGCAGGCTGGATGAAGCAGAGGGCCAAATTAGTGAGCTGGAAAGCCAGGTAGAAAGAAATACCCAGGTAGAGCAGCTGCACAAAAATGACTAAAAAAAATACTATGAACATGATGTAAGGGAACTGCAAGACAACGTGAAACACAACAATATGCAAATCACAGGAATACCAGAAGGAGAAGAAAAAGCAAAAAGGATAGAAACACTGTTTGAAAAAATAATGACAGAAAACTTTCCAAACCCAGAGAGAGGGAAAGCCACACAAGCTCAGGAAGCACAGATGGTCCCAATGGAGGTTAACCCAAAGAGGCCTACTTCAAGACACATCATAACTAAAATGCTAAGTTTTAAAAACAAAGAGAGAATCTTAAAAGCAGCAAGGAGAAACATGAAGAAATATACAAGAGAGCCCTGATTGGGCTAGCAACTGACTCCTCAATGGAAACGCTCCAAGCTAAAAGGAAATGGCAAGAAATATTCAGAGTAATGAAAAGCAAAGGCCTGCAACCAAGACTGCTTTACCCAACGAGATTCTCAATTAAAGTTGAAGGCCAGATAAGGAGTTTCCCAGACAAAATAAACCTCAAAGAATATACCTCCGCCAAACCAGCTCTGCAAGAAATGCTAGAGGGACTGCTTTAAGAAGAAGAAGAAAGAGTGAGAAAGAGATGGACACACATGAAAAGAAGAAAAAAATGAGTAAATACCTATCAATAATAATCTTGAATATTAACAGATTAAATGCTCCAATCAAAGACATAGATAAGAAAGCATGACCCACACATATGCTGCCTACAAGAGACCCACCTCAGGACAAAAGACCTACACAGACTGAAAGTGAAGGGCTGGAAAACATATTCCAAGCAAATAGGCAGGAAAAAAAAGCTGGGGTAGCAATACTTATATTAGACAAAATAGACTTCAAAACAAAGGCCATAAAGGAGACACAGAAGGATACTTCATAATACTTAAGGGAAAAATTTACCAAGAGGACATAAACATTATAACCATATAGGTACCCAACATAGGAGCATCCAAATATATAAGGAAAATATTGACAGAATTTAATAAAGATTCAGACAGCAACACACCTATACTAGGGGATTTTAACATCCCACTGACAAAAAATAGATAAATCTTCCAAACAAAATAACAACAACGATATTGCAGCACTGAACAATGCCCTCTATCAAATGGACTTAGTTGATACATATAGAACTAAGTTGTGACACTTCAAGGCTAGACAGATGTTTCTGCAACTCTGACCTCAGTCTCTGTAACTCCAGGTGCCACTGCGATCTTCTGGGACCTCTCTGACAGGTGACACACTTGCCTGCCATTGCCTGCCATTGCCACTGCTACCACCAGCACATCCCTCTGGCCCCATCCTTATCAGTGAGCTTTCTGGATGCCAGCACCTGCTTCCTGGTCTCATGCCAGCTCCAGCCTGCTTTCTTTCAGCCTCTCAGGTTGTGCAGCCAGCTCAAACAGCTCCCATGGCTGCCCCACCTCCCGGGACACTGCTGCAAAGTGATGATAAGTGGACTCCTTAACAAATCAACAAACAGCAAGTGCTGGTGAGGTTGTGGAGAAAAGGCAACCCTAGTACACTATTGGTGGGAATGCAGACTGCTGCTGCTAATGTGAAAAACTGTACTGAATTTCCTCAGAAAACTAAAAGTGGTACTACCTTTTGACTTGGCAATTCCACTGCTGGGATTATACCCTAAAAACCCTGAAACACCAATTCAAAAGAACCTATGCACCCCAATGTTCATAGTAGTACAATTTACAGTAGCCAAGTGTTGGAAGCAACCTAAGCACCCATCAGTGAATGAGTAGAAGAAAAATCTATGGTACATTTACACAATGGAATACTACCCAGGAGACAGAAAGAAGGAGCTCCAAAACTTCATGACAACATGAATGGACCTGGAGAGCACTATGCTAAGTGAGATAAGCCAGGAGGTAAAAGACGAATACCGTATGATCTCACCTGTAAGTGGAACTTAATCAACAAAATAAATAAGCAAGCAAAATATAACCAGAAACATTGAAATAAAGAACAATTTGACAATAACTAATGTGAGGGAGGGGGTCATAGGGGGAGGAAGGGTCATCAAGGAACATGTACAAAGGACACATGGACAAAGTCAAAGGGTGGTACTTTTGGGGATATGAAGTGGTTTCGGCAGGAAGATGTAGTAGGAGAAAATGGAGACAATTGTACTTGAACCACAATAAAAATAAATAAACAAACAAAGAAACATACAAATAAATAAATAAAATGCTACTACTGACAAAAAAGAGAAATTTAAAACAAAACTTCAAAATTTATATGGAAACGTAAAGGACTTACAAAAGCCCATACAGTCTTGAAAAAATAGGGTCAGATAATTTACACAATTTGATTTCAAGACTTTCTATAAATCTATATCAATCAAAACTGTAATTCTGGTGTAAGGATAAATCTATAGATCTATGAAAAAGAGTCAAGAAATAGACCGAAACATATGATCAACTGATTCTTAACCAAGTTACCAATGTAATTTATTGAGAGAAACTATTGCTTTTTAAACATATTATACTTGAACAGTTAATATGTTTGTGGAATAAAAGAAACTCAAATTTTATTTTGCATCATATTAAAATATTTTTAAAAATCATAGATCTAAATGTAAGACACAAAACTTTTTAAAGCCCAGAATTAAACATAGAAAAAAAAATTTGTGATACCAAGTTAAGCAAATATTTCTTAAATAGAATGCAAAAGGCACAATATATAACAGAAAAAATTTAAAATAAAAAATAATTCAAAATATATTTTATTAAGAACTCATACAATTCAACAGCAAAAAAAAAATCCAATTTAAAAATGGGCAAAGGAGCTGAATAGATATTTCTCCAAAAGTGACATGGGAAAAGATGCTTAATGTCACTAATCATCAGAGAGATGCACATTAAAAACCACAATAAAATAGCACTTCATACCTGTCAGAATATCTATTATCAATAAATCAACAAGCACCAAGTGCTGGCAAGGAGGTCATGGAAAGGAAACCCTCATACACTGTTGGTGGGAAGGCAGTTTGGTGCAGCCATTGTGGGAAACAGTATGGTGGTTCCTCACAAAATTGAAAATGAAACTGCCTTATAACACAGCAATTCCGCTTAGGGGTATATATTCAAAGAAACTCAAAACACTAAATCAAAAGAAGGGGAAGGGGCAAACAAAAGAAGACGAATAGAGGACTCACGGACACAGACAAGGCAGGCATTGACAGTGGGATTGGGAAGTTGGATAGGGGTGAGCAGTGGGGAAAAACATGGGACAACTGTAAATGAACAATAGTAAATAAACAATAAATTTAAAAAATAACAGTAAAATTGTATATGAACCCTGTGTTCATTGCAGTGTTATTTATAATAGCCAAACTGTGGAAGCAACCCAAGTGCTCATGAATAGACTAGTAGATAAACAAGCAGTGGTACAGTCCAAAGGAATGTTACTTGGTCATAAAAATGAAATCTTCCCATTTACAACAACATGACTGGACCTAGAGGGTATTATGCTAAATGAAATAAGTCACACAGAGAAATAAAATACCATATGATTTCACTTGTATGGCAAACCTAGAAAACAAAATAAATGAACGAACAAAACAGAAACAGACTCATTTCGGGGGACCCTGTCCTGCAGTGTCCCCCAGAGTAACATATGAGAATAAGACTACCAGGACATAATCTGCTTAGGGAGAAAGATTGGGCTAATCTCTCTGAGAATAACCCCAAGCACCTTTTTCCTTGGGCTTTTGTTTAGTTTCGTTTGCATAGGGATGCATAGCAAAGAAAGGAGATATAGTTTACAGATAACATTACTGAGATCATAAGGGTCCATTTGAGTCGGGGTTGGTAGACACCAATTGGCCATAAAACTGGGGGAAAAAACTCATTTTGTGCTTGGACACTGAACATTTAGTATGCATAACTTGAGGGCATTCTTAGCAAAGCAGTTTTCAGAGGATTTAATGCATTTTTTCTCAGGCCCAATTGCCCCCCAAAACCCCCTGTTCCAGCACAGGGTTGCACCCACCTCTGGCATTGTTTCAGGCCTGAGTCAGGTGAAGGAAGCCAGGCAGCCAAGAGATTGGGAGACTTTTTACACGTAGAATAAGGACTCAGGCTATGACAAAGCCTTTTCACCTGTTGGCAAGATTGCAGCTCCTGAAACCAGGTAGGACTGTTCCCAACAACTCATAGATACAGAGAATGAACAAAGGGTCACTAATTGAGACAGGGGTTGGGAGAGCTAGGTGAAAAAAGTGAAGGAATTTAGAAATAAAGATTAGTAGGTACCAAATAATCATAGGGATGAAAAGTACAAAATAGGAAATATAGTCAATAATATTGTAATAACTATGCATGTTACCAGTTAGGGACTAGATTTATCCAGGGGATCAATTTGTAAATTATATAAATATCTAACCATTATGCTGTATACTTGAAACTAATATGGTATTGAATATCAAGTATAATTGAAAAATATAAAGAGTAAAAAACTAAAAAAAATTAAAAAGTGGCAAATGTTTTAAGAACAATACAGAGTTCCATGAAGTCAAGAGAGATTGGGAATGAGAGCAAATTACATTATAGGAAGTCCTTTATGAGGAAAATAGGACTTTGTCACAGGTTGGCTGCTAATGTGAGTGGATTATAAGATAGATAGTCATGTGGAGGAGAATTATTAGGGAATGTTACTGGGATTAAAACTGTGGTTCTGAATGTGAGAAAGCAAGATTACACAGAAAAGTAGGCTGAAACATCTCAGGAAATTCTCAGTGAGAGCCATGGAGATCTGTGGAGCTGGGATAGCCCTTCATTGCTATCCTGCAATGGGGCAAAAAGGACGCATATTTACCCTTTTTGTTGGTCATTAACTGCATGTGGAGTATCCCAAGAAGGAGTCATAAGTTTGGACAAAGCAACTCAGATTTTTATTTGAAGGTTTTGAAATCTTAATTTCAGCCTTTGGAGAAATAAATCTTTCAGTCCTAAAAGAGAGTGTGGTTGGCACATTCAGAGCATGCATTATAGACTCCAACAACCAGAAGTAGTAGGAACTAATTTCAGTACATGCAAGAACATTAATATTAAAAAATGTACATGTAGGGACATGCAGATGATTTTCTGCTTTGGCTTGGAGTTAAACAAGAGCAAAAAGAACAAATGGTTAGCAGATGACATTTTTTTAACATATCACTGAGACACTTATAAATAATACTTTTTTAAAATTTATTTTAGACTTCTGCCAAGATGGAGGCATAGGTGGAGATACCTTGCTTTCTCACACAACCAAGTTTAGAGTCAACTAAATACTAGCAACAGTAAACACAGCCAGAACACAGAAAATTGAACTTTTGGGAAGTCTGATAACAACAAATTCTTCAGCCTGACTGGTAAGAGGAGTGAAACCAGCAGCTGGCGGAGTGGGGTTCCACAGGAAAACTCAGTCAGATGGACTCAGGTGCGCAGAACCCAGGTGTGGGGTTGCAACGGGTGGACCTAGGGAACAACCCAGTGAACGACCATGGGGAACCAGTGAGGGAGCAGGGCTGAGATTTGACTGTGGTTGCACATTCATGCGCTGATAGACCACCCAGGGAGTGGGCGGTTAGACAGGACCCAGCCGGCCCCAGCAGCGAGCAGCAGCAGAGGGCACCGCCATTTCCCCGCTCTGACCATGCCCCCACATACAGCCTCACAACCCAGTGACCTGGGAGTCCAAGGCTCCGCTCCTCACACTTAATGGGTGCGAACAGACCAAAAATGGCTCAAGAACATCTCAAAGCCCCAGAGCCTATAAATCTAAGTGATGAAGAAATAGCAAAACTCTCAGACGCACAGTTTAAAACACTGGTGATCAGGATGCTCACAGATCTGGTTGATTATAGCCACAAATTAGAGAAACATATGAAGGCGAAACGAATTGAAATGAATGGAATTGCACAGGAAACCAATAGCGATGGAAAGGAAACTGGGACTCAAATCAAAGGAGTGGACCAGAAGAAAGCAAATAATGGCCAAACAGAAAAGAGTGAAGAAACAAGAATTCAAAAAAATGAGGAGAGTCTTAGGAACCTCCAGGACATCTTTAAACGCTCCAACATCCGAATTATAAGGGTACCACAAGGGGGAAAGGCACAGCCACCAGTGGAAAACTTATTTGAACAAATAAGAAAGGAGAATTTCCCCCATCTGGCAAAGGAAATAGACTTCCAGGAAATCCAGGAAGCTCAGAGAGTCCCAGAGAAGTTGGACCCAAGAAGAAACACACCAAGGCACATCATAATTACATTAGCCAAGATTAAAATGAAGGAGAGAATCCTAGAAGCAGCAAGAGATAAGGGGACAGTCACCTACAAAGGAGTTCCCATCATACTGTCAGCTGATTTCTCAAAAGAGACCTTACAGGCAAGAAGGGGCTGGAAAGAGGTATTCCAAGTCATGAAATCCAAAGACCTACAACCAAGATTACTCTATCCAGCAAAGTTTTTAATTAGAATAGAAGGACAGATAAAGTGATTCTCAGATAAGATCAAATTCAAGGAGTTCATCATCACCAAGCCCTTATTATATGAAATTTTAAAGGGGCTTATCTAAAAAAAAGAAGTTAAAAAACATGAACAGTGAAAGGACAGCAAACTCACAGTTATTAAGAACCACACCTAAAACAAAAGCAAACTAAGAGGACAGCTAGATCAGGAGTGGAAACATAGAAATGAAGATCTCAAGAAGGGTTAGCAACAGGGGAGTGGGAGGAGGAGAAGGGGGGAGAAGGTACAGAAAATAAGTAGCATAGATGGTAGATAGAAAATAGATGGGGGGCAAGAATAGTAGTGGAAATATAGAATCTAAAGAACTTGAGACACATGGTCATAAACTAAAGGGGGGTAATGGTGGGGACGGGGGGTAGGGTGGAGGGGAATGAAGGGGGCAATAGAAAAACTGGAATTGCATAATCAATAAAAAATAAAATTAAATTAAAAAAATAAAATAAAATTTATTTTAAAGGTACCTTTTAGCATGGTATATGATTTTTTACACAGAAAATAAAAGAGCTATAATGAATTGGAAATGAACACAAAGCAAATAAAATATTGGAGTATGTCAGGTAAGAGGTAGGGAGGATTCTTTGTATATTATTAGTGTACATAAAAGAAACTGATTCTAGAGAAAGTATATAAATAATATGAGCAAAATTTTATAAGAGGTTATAGGATAGTAATCATTTTACATAAATTTTTAAATCTGATTTATAATAACTCCAAGAAATAAATGCTATTGTTATCATTTACATTTTATAAAAAAAGGATTCTGAAAAAATGGGCTGTTTAAGTAACATTTAAGTAGCAAGCCTAAACTAAGGTTATACAGTTAGTAAGTGGCTGAGGCTGAATTGAATGCAATTTGGCCACAGAGTTAGTGTACTTTGTGTGACAAATAGTAAATATTTAACAAAAAATTGAATTGCAAGAGTGGAAACAAATTTGGGGGACAAAAGCATGAGTTCGGAGACTGTGTATATATATATACACATGTATATATATGGCACATATACATAACATATACATTATATATATTATTTACCCACAAAAATACACACATACATGGAATGGCATTTCATGTAGATAAAATTAGAACTATAATAAAAAAGGAAAGTTGAAGTTAGACTGAGGATTTTGTAGTTGTGCTCAGCAGAGATAATTTTGAAGGTTTTAAGACAGCATATAACAGGGTTTTTTTTTATGCAGTCCTGGAAAGTCGACTAAAGTCACAGTATTCCAAATTGAGTAAATACTGGCTGGCTTCTTTAGATACTAAAATATCACTCATTATTACTTCATGACATGTTGATAAGTGCTGATTATTAACTCCCATTTTATTTCGAGTTCTCTTGTCTGTCCCACTTTGACCATGATACATGTAGGTAGACAATTAATCTACTGCCGCTTTACCTTGTATATCTACCCTTTACATCTCAGACAGTGTATATTACTCACTCGCAACTTTTAGAAGTTTGGAAATCAACATGACCACATTTTCCCCTGCATTCTTATGTTGTCTACTAATAAGGGTATTTAACACCATTGAAATCATAGAAAAACAGAGAGATAAATGTTTTTGATATTTACCCATCACTGTGACCAAATGTTCATATTTAACCTGCATCTTTGCACCCATTTTATATATAGCCTTGAACTGCTTCTGAAGTCAGAAATATATAGCCTATTAGAAGTCGGTACTTGGGTGTTAATATATTTTTCTTTACCACAATTTTCTTTTCTTTTATTTTACTAGTATTCTCTACTTCTCCAATACTTGGCAGTTTCCATCACAGGAAAGATAAAGAAAAGAGTTGGGTAGGGGAGTTTCAGGAGCTGACCACTCATATTTGTTCTGCTTATAACTATATGGGATTAAAGAGAATAGATTGAGTAGTGTTTGTAGCATTTTTAAATACAGGTGTTTCCTTTTTTTATGTCCCATGGAAAGAATAACTTGAAAGCAAACACTTTTAATTTGCTAAAGTATAACTTTATTAAGAGTAAAGTGAATTTTCTCTAAATGCTCACAGTTTTACAGAATTTATAGGTTTACAGTTTTAAAGTTTTACAGTTTTTACAGAATTTACAAATTTTACAGAATTTACAGGTTTACAGTTTTTAAGTTTTACATTTTACGGTTTTAAAGAATTTTTAAATACAGGTGGTTTTTTTTGATGTCCCATGGAAAGAATAACTTGAAAGCAAACACTTTTAATTTGCTAAAGTACAACTTTATTAAGAGTAAAGTGAATTTTCTCTAAATGCTCAAAGTTTTACAACAGTAGAAAATAGTCTGAATTACTATAGATTATAGTCTATACAATGAAGGCATCAAGTTCATATGAATTATGCCATCAATTTTAGCCATACAGTATGACAGAGAAAACAGTTTCTTTAGGGTTAACAGTTTAGCTATATCACTTTATTGTGGGGGTGACTTTTCCTGCAAGTCCCCCCGTCCGCCATGGGTGAAAGTAAACACTACGAAGACATGATCTGCTTGGGGAGGAGAGGTGACTGATCCCTCAAAGGGGAAGGGTCTTGAGCAGTGGGCAGTTTCTCAGGGGAAAAGGCCTTGAGCCCCTTCCTCTAAAGGCTTTTATTGGGTTGTAATACACATAAATATAGGGTGGTAAGGATCAAACCGTAGATAACATTTCACAGAAATCTGAGGGTGTAGTCTGAGTCAGTGTCTGTCAGAAAGGGAGTTTTGCAGAAACTTTGGGAGACATACTCATTTCCTGCTCGGACCCTTATCATATGAATGAAAGCACTCTTAGGAGAGCAGATTTCACAGGTTTTTCAGGAATTCTTTGTGATGCCAGATTTTCCCCCTGGACACACTCTAGCAAGGCAAGGAGCTGCACCTCTCCCCACCAAGTATTCAGGCTTAAGTGGATTAGAGCCAGGGAGCACTTCTCCCAGAGGACATGAGGAGTAGGGCTAAGTCACATAACCTGCAGGCATGGGTCTATTGCTCACTTTTTGTTGCAGCCCCTCTCCTGCCTGAGTCCTTCCATGATGGCCTCCCAAATGGTCAAGTCTGGCTTAGGTTGCTCCCCGCTATAAGGAGACTTACCCATCATGGACTTCCGACCAAGTTTTGGGGGCAGGGAGGAAACTGAGGCAGCATTTGCTACCAGAGACAAACCTTGTCTCCTGTGGCTCACATTCTGGAGGTCACTCATTCATCCTGAGCCATGGGAGGTAGTTATAATTTCTGAAACCAGGCAGAGTGGTCCGCAACACTCTGGTCTTGCTGCTTAGGCAGTGATTTTGCGGTGTCTCTAAACTGACTCTATCCCTTTCATGCAAGTGAATGTCCAGATAGAAGTTTACAGAGTTGCAAGCAAATGTGAGTTCCTAATGTGACTTCCACAACAGTTCTGTGATCAACAGTTTCCCCTGCTTCTCAGAACCTGAATCCCTTTTGCACCTGTTAGATAAGACCCAAGTGGGGCTTACTGACATCTCATTTTTTGGTTTGAATTTATCAATCTAGCCTCAATCTGGGGACTACAAAACATTTCACTCTTGGACCCTAATAAAAACATGTGTTCCAGGTCCTGTTTTTGTCTGCAATCTGCCTTCACCCTTCCCAGTGACCCCTCAAGTCGAGTTGGGTTCTTCCAGGATCTGTGAGTAATAAACTTCTCTGCGTTACTTCCTCTTGTGGTCTGTTTTTGAAGCTAAGAATACCATCAGGAAACTTGGACTACACTTAGTAAGTGTTAATTTGACAAATGTGTAACATTGAGTAACAAAGGTTAGACAGTAAGAGAAGAGGATTACAGATTAGAACTGATTGTCCCTTGCTGCTTTGTTCCTGCTGAGTACAGTGAGATGAAGGCAGAGATGCTCATCGTGGCTGGCAGGAATCTGACCACACTGAGTCTGGTGATCATTTCTCCCAACAAGCACTGTGAATGCTATCAACCTCTGATTTCAATGCATTGGTCAGGGTGTCAGCATTACATAGCAACAGTAGAGATATAGCATAGCAGGTGTCTCAGCATATTGAATGAGGGATGAGTGAGAAGAGATAAATTGTGAGTGTAGGAGACCATTCTGCATGGTGTGGGCCCAGTTCCCACTGGGAGATGAACAGGACCCACGCCAACGAATAGGTTCTCCAGTGGGGGTCATAGGTTCTCCAGTGGGGGATCAGGCCTGCTATGTACCTAGGCCGCTTTGAGTCTTGCATTTTGCTAAAAACTCCCTCATCCAAATTTGTGGCAAACATTTTAGGTCAAAGTCACTTCCTGAAAACCATGGTAAATCTTCCTAGGACTGGTGTAACTGATTCAAGAATTTTTGCCCTTTTATTTGTAAATATCCCTCTTCTGCGATTTGATTAGTGGCGCTGGCTCCTTTGTTTTCTGTAAAAGGTAATCACCTAAAGCAACCTGTGCATAGTAAATGAGGACCATCATGTAATGTGTGGAGAAATCCAATACAGGCCATCCCAGCAAGGGCCTCTACTTTTGCTCCCCTTGAGAGAAAAGCCATGCCCGCTCTTTTCCTCCTACAGGAGGAAAAAACTATAGGACTCGGTAGTTTGTGTGAATGTCTCATTTTATCCATAATGACTCAGACACTGTGGGCCCATGTCTGCATCAGAGAGTTTCTTGCAAAAGTTTTAAAGGAATGATCAGCATTTGAAGTGTATACCGAGAATAATTTTTTTATGTTTTGCTCTTTAGAAAACCACTCCAATTTCTATAAAAATACACTGTGGGATGGGACTGGGGACTAAGAGTGGTAAATGAGAGACTAGTTACTAATTGATAGTAACAGTTTACTTTAAAATGGCTTCGACTAAGGTTGAATAATGAAACTCTGATAGGTAATCAGAGGTATAACTCATATTACAGATATATTTGAAATGACATAATAATGAATTGTTATCTGCTATAAAGAGAAATAGAAAGATGAGTGATCATGTCAAAGTTTTAAGTAAGAGCATGAGAGTAGGTGGTGTTAAAATGTGTTGAGATGAACTCATGATACTACTAGATTTCATGCAACTAAATACCTGAATACAATGATAAAATAATTTTTCTTATTTTTATGTCCATTCAGGTTCCTCCTAGTGGCAATTTTTTTTCTTCCATATAGTTCATCTATAGGGAAAACAATAGTGGTTATGCAAGTACAAATCTGACCTACCTCCTGTAATATCTATCACTGTAAATTAATTAATTGGGTTTTGGGATTACATATTTTGTATTTTGTGAAGCTTAATTATTGAATCATTCTTTAAAATTCTAGGCAATGGTATCTGTCAGAATGGGTGAGGTAGGGTAAAACTGCAGCTGAACTACAACCTGGAAAAGATGGCTGATATCAAACCAAAGAGCCAAAAGGGCGGGCTTTGCCAAAACAGATATCCACATAGCAACCTGAGCCTGAGGAAAACCACCAATGATATATCGCCGCTTTGTTCAAAGGGGACCAATCCCCAGCTCCCACAGAGAGCCGATGAAAATAAAACCCTGACACATTTCCGGCTTGGGCACGACTTCTTTGGCCCCGCTCCACCGACCAGAGAACCTCGCCCGGGTGAGCAAACCCCAATAAAGCTCTACACTGCCTGACTTTGTGGGTGGTTGCCATTTCTTCCTCAATGGAGCCCAAGAAAACCTTTCAGTACTAACTGATAGGTCTTATATTTTTTTCTTAGATAGTGTAACAAATTCAACAAAGTAAAAGTTACCTTACAGAGCTAACCACTTAAAGTAAAATCCCTATATCACCGTTCTTTTTTCATTCAAACTTCTATATCTAGCTCCTCATGGTACACTATGCAAGAAACAAAATTTGTATTTCTGGTGAACAAGAACCATTAGCATTCTTCTGGGGATATGAATTCCCCTTTCTCTCTCTCTTGCTCTTCTTCATTGTCTTGTTCCTAGAACAATTTTGGAATAAGTCACTTTGCCAGGAAGTTCTTTTCTTAATCCCTGAAGGCACTGAAGTTCTTCCAGAGATGATTGTTAGCACAAGCATAGAAAAGGGTTTGTTCTTAAGGAGATTCTCATTATTTATCACTTTGACAAACAACTAAAGCTCCATTGCTTGAGTAAAGCAGAAACCATTTGTTAACCAACCATGGCAATCCCCTATCTGCAGTTTCAAAAAAATAATCATTGTTTAAAAATAATCCAGTGAAACTGCTCTTTAAGTAACCTTACTAATCCCATCTCAATTTTCTCCTGAAAACTTGGTGTAAAGAAAGCTCTGGCCTGCAAACCAAAGGGTTGCGGGTTCAATTCCCTGTCAGGGCACATGCCTGGGTTGCAGGCCAAGTCCCCAGTGGGGGGCATGTGAGAGGCAATCACACTCACTCTGTTTCCTCCCTCCCTTCCCCTCTGTCTAAAAATAAATAAATATTTTTTAAAATAAAGGAAGACATATTTTTAAGTATACTTTCCTCAAGGAAATTTATTACAGATAGAAAATAATACTACACCTTATTTAAAATTGCATTTTCCTACAGCATGGGATACATATATATTGCCTTAGTTTTAATACATTGAGTCTATACCCAGGTTACACTGTGAGGTACTCTAATTAAAATACACACTTCAGGGATGTTTACATATGTTTGGGAGGCTAGGAAGAAGTTTTTGTACCAAACATTAATATTGCTATAGATACAATTTATGTTTATAGTAGCTACTTATATATACAAAATGATTAGAAATATTGTATAGATATCTTTACAATATTATAAATGTTATATAATAATAGCACACTCCCAGCAATTTAACACACTGCAGTGACCCCTGGTGCCAAGTACCACATTCAATACAGCAGTGATGTGAAAGACTCATGTATTTAATCAACAGAAATGTAGTTTTAGAATTTACACAGAAATAGAACATAATAATACAACATATGAAATTTGTTTTTATAAATACTTATATAGAAAAATATTGAAGAGTAGTATTGTGCTCTTCATATACTGATATGTATTTTAAACATATGAATACTGATATGTATTTTAAACAGAAATGAAATGTTTTGAAAGAATAATTTTGCTTTAAATATTGGGACTCTAATATAGTAAATACTGTTGGCATTATGCTAATTTGAGATAACCACATATATATTTATACTTAATTATGTAGTTTTTATACATTATAATTAATATATTTTACTCATGTCCAGATTTGTTTCAGAAAGTCAGTTTTCATTAACTTATAAAATGTGTTGAAAATCAGGAGAATGAGAAAAAATAATAACAGGGAAAAAAGGCATAAAAACCTAAAATTATTAAATGATGATTTCATATATGGTAAAATTGATTCACAGATCATTTAAGAAACAACATCTTGACGGGAAACTATATCAGTCAAATGTTTTTTTATATACTTATCTATTGATGGATCCTTGGGCTACTTCCAAATGTTGGCTATTGTAAGTAGCCAAGCAATAATGCTTCAGGGAACATAGGAGTGGAAAAATTCTTCCAAATTACTGTTTAGGGTTTCTTTGAATAAATTCCCAGAAGTGGAAGCACTTGGTCATAAAGCAGTTGTATGTTTATTTTTTTTGAGTTAATGCCATATTTCTTTCCACAGTGGCTGTACCAATCTGTGTTCCCACCAACAGTGCCAAAAGGATGCCTTTTCTCCACATCGTCACCAGCACCTGTTTGTTAATTTATTGATGATACCATACTGACAGGTGTGAAGTGATATCTCATTTTGGTTTGATTTGCATTCCTCTGACAATTAGTGTGATATTGAGCATATTTCCATGTGTCTACTGGCCATCTGTATGTCCTCTTCAGATAAGTGTCTATTTATAACTTTTGATCATTTTACTTGAATTGTTTATTTGTTTTATATGTTTTTTTATGAATTTTGGATATTACCCCCTTATCAGATATATCAGAGAATGTTAATTCATTCAATGTGCTGTCTTTTCATTTCATTATTGGTTTTTTTTGCTATGCAATAGCCTTTTAGTTTGATGTACTCCCATTTGTTTTTTTTTCTTTTATTTCCCTTGCCCAAGGAGTTATATCAGCAAAAAAATATTACTACAAGAAATGTTTGAGATTTTATGGCCTGAGTTTTCTTCCAAGGTTTTTATGGTTTTGAGTCTAACATTTAGGTCTTTAATTCATTTTGATACATCCTTGTATATGGTGTAAGAGCATGAGTTGGTTTCTCTTTCTTTTTCATGTATCTGTCCAATATTCCCAACACTATTTATTGAATAAATTATCTTATCCTATTGTATGTTTTAATCCTTTGTCAAATATTAATTGACTGTAAAGGTGTGGGTTTATTTCTGGGTTTTCCATTCTGTTTCATTGACCTACATGTCTGTTTTTATGCCACTAACATGTAGAGTTTGATGTCAGGTAGCATGATTTCTCCTAACATTGTTCTTTCTCTTTCCAAGATTGCTATTGCTTTTAGGGTTTTTTTGTGGTTTCATATAAATTTTCAGAATATTTGTTCTCATTCTGTGAAATAGGCCACCATTGATATCTTTATAGGGATTGTGTTGAATCTTTGATTGTGTTGTTTAGTATGGACTATTTAATGGTGTCTATTCATAAACACGGTATATACTTCCATTTATTTGTAACTTCTTCAATTTGTTTATTCTGTGTCTTATAATTTTCCAAGAAAATTCCAAGTAATTTTTGTTCTTTTAGTGTCTTTTACATCCTTGGTTAAGTTTTATTATTGTTGAAACAACTGTAAATAGAATATTTTCTTAGATCCTTTTTCTGGTAGTTCATTACTAGTGTATAAAATGCAAATGATTACTGGATATTTATTTTGTGTCCTGATACTTTACTAAATTTACTTATCAGTTTAAGTTTTAAGTGTAATATTTAGGGTTTACTATACACAGCATTATGTCTCCTGCAAATGATAAGTTTTATTTTTTCCTTTTCAATTCAAATGCCTTTTATTTCTTCTTGTTTTATCTGATTGCTGTGGATAGGACTTCCAGTACTGTGTTGAATAAGTGTGACCCTCTGCATTAGAAACTCTCCCTCTCTCCTTCTCTTCTCCTCTAAAGATAAATAAATAAAATCTAAAAAAAAAAAAAAGAGTGGTGGAAGTGGACCTCTCTGCATTGTTCCTGACCTTATGACAAACACAATTAGTGTTTACCCATTAGTATGATGTCCATTATCAGTCTGACATATATGACCACTATTATTTTAAGGTATGTTCCCTCAATTCCTCCTGAGAGTATTTTTTTACAAACAATAGTACAAAAATGCATCAGTGATGCATTTTTCTGCATCACTGATATAATCATATGATTTGTATTTTTTATTGTTGTTTAAGTACAATTGTCTCCATTTCCTTTCACCATTCCACCCCTCACAACCCATCCCTACATCTGACCTTCAGTCCTACCTTCTTTGACTTTCTCCATGTGTCCTTTATACATGTTCCTTAACAACCACTCCCCTATTTTCCCATGTCATACCCTTCCCCCCTCCTGTCTAGTTACTATCAGATTGTTCTTTATTTCAATGTGTCTGGTTATATTTTGCTTGCTTGTTTGTTTTGTCAATTAGATTCCACTTATAGGTGAGATCATATGTTATTTCTCTTTCACCCCCTGGCTTATTTCACTTAGTATAATACTCTCCAGTTTCATCTACGCTGTCACAAAAAGTAGAGGCTCTTTATTTCTTTCTCCTGTGTAGTATTCCATTCTGTGAACATACCACACATTTTTCATCCACTCATTCACTGATTGGCACTTGGGTTGCTTCCAGCACTTGGCTATTGCAAATTGTGCTGCTATGAACATTGGCGTGCGTAGGTTCTTTTGAATTGGTGTTTCAGGGTTCTTAGGATATAATCCCAGCAGTAGAATTGCCAGATCAAAAGAAAGTTCCATTTTTAGTTTTCCAAGGTAATTCGTACTGTTTTCCACAGTGGCTGCACCAGTTTGCATTCCCACCAACAGTGCACTAGGGTTCCCTTTTCTCTATGACCTTGCTAAAACTTGTTTGTTGATTTGGTTATGATGGCCATTCTAACTGGTATGAAGTGATATCTCATTGTGGTTTTAATTTGCATCTCTCTGATGGCTAGTGATGCTGAGCATTCTTTCATATGTCTCTGGGCTCCTCTGTATGTCCTCCTCAGAGAAATATCTGTTCAGGTACTTTGCCCATTTTTTAAATGGATTGTTTGTCCTCCTGAAGTAGAGTCCTGTGAGTTCTTTATATATTTTGGAGTTCAAACTCTTTTCCGAGGTTTCATTGGCAAATATATCTTCCAATTTTGTGGGTTCTCTTTTGACTTTACTGATGTTTCCTTTAGCCATGAAGAAGCTTTTTATTTTCATGAAGTCTCATTTGTTTATTCTTTCTATTATGTCCCTTGCTTTACGGGACATATCAGTGAAAACATTGCTCTGTGGAATACCTGTAATTTTCCTGCTTATATTCTCCTCTAGGACTTTTATGGTGTCACAACTTACATTTAAATTTTTTATCCATCTTGATTTTATTTTATTTATTTTTTTAAATTTATTTTTTTATTGATTATGCCAGTACAGTTGTTCTATTCCCCCCTTCATTCCCGTCCACCCTAACCCCTCCCCCATCATCCCCCCCTTTAGTTTATGACCATGTGTCTCAAGTTCTTTAGATTCTATATTTCCCATACTTTTCTTGCCTCCCATCTATTTTCTATCTACTGTCTAAGATACTTATTTTCTGTACCTTCTCCCCCCTTCTCCTCCTCCCACTCCCCTGTTGCTAACCCTCCTTGAGATCTTCATTTCTATGTTTCCACTCCTGATCTAGCTGTCCTTTTAGTTTGCTTTCGTTTTAGGTGTGGTTGTTAATAACTGTGAGTTTGCTGTCCTTTCACTGTTCATGTTTTTTAACTTCGTTTTCTTATTTAAGTCCCTTTAACATTTCATATAATAAGGGCTTGGTGATGATGAACTCCTTGAATTTGATCTTATCTGAGAAGCACTTTATCTGTCCTTCCATTCTAAATGAAAGTTTGGCTGGATAGAGCAATCTTGGACGTAGATCTTTGGATTTCATGACTTGGAATACCTCTTTCCAGCCCCTTCTTGCCTGTAAGGTCTCTTTTGAGAAATATTTTGGTGTATGTTGCAAGTTGATGGTCAAGCTTCATTTTTTTTTCATGTAGCTGTCTATATCTCTCAACACCATCTGTAGAAGAGGCTATTTTTACTCCATTTTATGCTTCCCTCTTTGTCAAATATTAATTGACCATAGAGATGTGGGTTTGTTTCTGGACCTTCTATTCTTTTCCATTAATCTATGTGTCTGTTCTTATGCCAGTACCATACTCTTTTGATTACCATGGACTTGTAATGTAGTTTGATATCAGGTATTGTGGTTTCTCCTACTTTGGTCTTCTTTCTCAAAAGCGCTGCAGCTATTAGGGATCATTTATGGTTACATATAAATATTTTAAATGTTTGTACTGTATCTGTGAAATATGTCACTGGTATTTTACTAGGGATTGTGTTTAATGTATAAATTGAGTTGGATAGTATGGACATTTCAATTATGTTAATTCTTCCATCCAAGAACACAGTATAAGCTTCCACTTCTTTGTATCTTTCTTAATTTCTTCAGTGTTGTGTAGTTTTCTGAGGAAAAGTCTTTTACCTTCTTGGTTAGGTTTATTCATGGGTACTTTATTTTTCTTGTCAGTATAGTAAATGGAATTTTTTCCCTATTTATGTTTCTGATATTGCATTGGCAGTGTACAAAAATGCCTTTGATTTCTGAATATTGACTTTGTATCCTGCCGTTTTGCCAAATTCACTATTAGGTCAAGTACTTTTTTTGTGGAGTCTATAAGGGTTTTCTATGTACATTATTATGTCTTTGACAAACAATGACAGTTTTAGTTCCTCCTTTTGAAGTTGAATTCCTTTTATTTATTTTTCTTGTCTGATTGCTATGGCTAGGACTTCCAATACTATGTTAAATAGAAGTGGTGAAAGCAGTCACCTTTGTCTTGCTACTGATCTTAGTGAGAAAACATTTAGTGTTACCCATTGAGTAGGATGTTGGCTGTAGGATTCTTGTACATGACCTTTATTACATTGTGGTCTGCTCCGTCTACTCCCACTTTGCTCAGTGATTTTATCATAAATGGGTATTGTATTGTATAAAATGCTTTCTCCACATCTATCAATATGAGCCTATGACTTTCTTTCCTTTTTTATGTGATATATTACGTTTATCAATTTATGAATATTGTAGCATCCTTGCATCCCTAAGATGAATCCCACTTGATCATGGTGTATGATCTTTTAAATGCGTACTGGATGTGGATTGCCTGTATTTTTGAGGACTTTAGCTTTTATGTTCATCAGCAATATTAGTCTGTAGTTTTCTTTCTTGGTTATGCCTTTATCTGGTTTTGGGAATAAGATGATGCTGGCTTAATGAAAAGAATTTGGGAATCTTCCCTGTTCTTGGATTTTTTGGAATAGTCTTTGAAGGATAGGGGTTAGCTCTTCCTTAAATGTTTTGTAAAATTCTCCTTTGAAACCATCTGGCCAAGGGCTTTTGTGTGCCAGGAGTTTTTTGATTACTGCTTCAATTTCATCTGCCGTTATTGTTCTGTTCAAGCTTTTTGCTTCTTCTCCATTCAGTTTTGGAAGATTATATGTTTCTATAAATTTGTCCATTTCACCCAGGTTTTCAAATTCCAGCATGTAGTTTTTTTGTAGTAATTTTTTACAATCCTTTGTGCTTCTGTGCTATCAATTGTTATCTCTCCTTTTTAATTTCTGATCTTTTTTTTTTATTTTGGTCATCTCTTTCTCTCTTTTTATGAATCTGGTTAAAGGCTATCCGGTATCTTTTGATTGGAGCATTGAAGCCATTTACATTTAAATTATTATTTGTAGGTATGTATTGATTGCCCTTTTAGTCTTTTAACTCTGTTTTTTGTTTTGTTTTGTCTTCTTCCTCTTCCTCTACCTTATCCCTTTTTCCTTCTTAAAGCAGGACATTGTACATTTCTCATAATAATGGTTTGGCGGTAGCTAACTTTTTTAGTTAGTTTTTTTTTTTTTGGCTGGGAATGTACTTATTACTTCTTCAATTTTTAAAGATTTTATTTATTTATTTTTAGAGAGATGAAAAGGGAGAGAGAAAGAGTGGAAGAGAAATATCAAGGTGTGGTTGCCTCTCACATGACCCCAGTCGGAAACCAGGCCTACAATTCAGGCATGTACCCTGACAGTAAATTGAACCAGTGACCTTTTGGCTGACAGGTCAGCACTCAATCTACTGAACCACACCACCCAGGACTACTCCTTCAATTTTAAACAATAAGTTTTCTGGGTGAAATAGTTTTGTTTGTAGATCCTTGCTTTTCATCACTTTCAGTATTTCATGCTAATGCTATCTGGCCTGAAATATTTCTGTTGAGAAATCAGCTGATAATCTTATGGGAGCTCCCTTAGAGGTAACTAACTCCCTTTCTTTTGTAGCTTTTAAGATTTCCTTCACTTTGAATCTTTGGCATTTTAATTATATGTTTTGCCATTTTAATTATTAAACATATAATTATATGTTTAATTACATATAATTATGAGAGTACATATATATATGCAGGTCTCTTTGTGTCCGTATTTTTGGGGATTGTCTGATCTTTCTGGACTTGTGTGTCTTTTTCCTTTACCGGGCTAGGAAAGTTTGGTCATTTATTTCTTCAAATAGGTTATTAATCTCTTGTTCTCTCTCTTCTGCTTCTGGTACCCCTACCATGTGGATGTTGTTACACTTCACATTGTTCCAAAAGTCCCTTAAACTATCTTCATTTTTAGAAATTGTTAATTTATGTTCCCATTTTGGATACCTCCTTGTGTTCATTTTTAAGTATTAGGTAGATCGTTTATAACTCTCAGTCTTAGTGGAGTAATTTTATGTAATAAATGTTTTGTGGGGTCCTTTGTTGCATTCTCCTTAATCACCTGAGCTAGATCACCAGGAATGATGTCTCTTGTGTGGTTTATGTGCCCCCCTCCATGTTGTAATTGGAATTTAATTTTTACTGGCCTGTTCATATGTAAAACTGACCCTCAGGTTGGCTTATCTGGCTCAACCTCAACAACCTCAATGTAACCGGCTGTGCAGGTACTGAACACATGATGCAGAATTCTCCTTGGCAGAGCTGCATGACTGCAAATGTGTTGCTTTGGATTTGCTGCTTGTGAAGCTTATTGGATAACAACCTGCTCTGTTGTTATCTAAAGCTGACTAAGTAGTATATTGGTTCTGTACTTCTTGGGAGGGACTCTGGTGCAGACCAATGTCCAATGCTGCTGCAAGTAGCCCTGGACAACATGTTTGGAACTATAAGAAATTAATAGTTTCTAGCTGCTTCTGCTGGACCTGGGTTTGCATGGAAAGGACAACACTGTATACAAATGCCAGCTTTTATGAGCACCACACATAGGAACAAGTCAGCAAAGGTCTAAGGCACCTTGAGATCCACCTCAGCTTGTCTTTGCCTTTGGGCTACCTGTTATGTTCAATCACCAAAAATTTCTCTGGCTGTACTCCTCATCAAAGTGTATCTTCACAGTGTGTAGGGCAATAGGGAGTCCAGAGGGTGGAGCTATTGATTTTCCTCACACTGATGTCACACTGAGAGGAGTGCTCCACTTAAGAAAGATGGCATTTGTGGTGTGGGAGAATGACTTAGTGTTAGGATCCTGGCAGCTGACCTATTAGTTTTCTCCCTAAAACTACAAATCCCAGACTCTCCTTACATGACTCTAGTTTACTTTGCCACCCCACCCTTTGCCAGAAGGTAGGGTGAGTGGCTTCAAACAAAATTTTGCACATTGGCCTTTGAAGAGGATGTCTGTTATTCTGGCTGTCTCTCTCTGATGGGCAGAAACCCAGCTACTTCTCATAGCAAGATATTATGTGCTCTTGAGCTCTGGGCTAAGGATTCAAGCTTGGGGTTTAGACCTTACATTCTTCAAGGGCAACCTCTAGCAACTGATTTATCTCTACAGATCCTTAACCACCACACATGTGACTGGGCCAACCCTTTTAAACTTTTCTACCAGTGACAATGTGGCTTCTTCTATAAACCTTTGGTTATAAGGTTTCCCTCAGCTCATCTCTCCATGACTATTCAACATGATCACTCTATAATTTAGTTTTAATTTTAGTTTGGTTCTGAGAGGTGAGTGTAACTGCCTCCTAGACTCACTTGGATCTCTAGAAATCTTTCTTCAACATGCATTCCCTGATTATCCTACTTGATCATTCATTCCGCTTTATGCATCATCATAGCAGTGACTTTAACAAATGTTATAATTTATTAGTTGTCTATTTTATACACTAAGACATAAGGTCTATGTGAGTTTTATTCATATTATCTAAACTTTTGTTTTTCCCAGTATCTATATTTAGAACAATGTCCACAGAATGAATGTATTACATGAACAAATTAATAATCCATTACTAAGGTCCTGGCTGGTGTGTGGCTTAGTGGATTGAGCACTGGCCTGCAAAACAAAGGGCTGCCAGTTTGATTCCCAGTCAGGGCACATGCCTGGGTTCTGAGCCAGGTCCCCAGTGGGAGGATGCACCAGAGGCAACTATACATTGATGTTTCTCTTCCTTTCTTTCTCCTTCCCTTTTCCTCTCTCTAAATATAAATAAATAAAGTCTTTAAAATAATTCTTCTTTGATATTTGGTGGATATTCAACCAATGCTGAATACCCCAAGTACTTATATAGATACATATTTAATACAAAATAGACAATATATTAATCAAAATCATAATAGCCAGACTATGTAGATAATTAAGATATCCGAATAAGTTTTCAATACCTCCCAATGCCTTGATACAAATGATCATAAAGTTCTCCTAAGTAAAGCACAGTTCTTCTACTCATAGAATTCCCAATTTAGGGAAAGAAATAAGATTGTTTGCATGTCTATTCTAAACTGTGTAAAAGTTTATGTCAGACAGCAATATATTTGATGTTGGACATTATGAGTTTTTTATATCAATTTCCTTACCAAGTCTAGTATCAAAATCACAATACCAAAGCATCAATATTGTTGAATTTTATCTATTCTTTATTTGTTGGCATCCTTCATATTTTTCACTTTGGTGAAATATGCCTAACTTCAATCTCCTACTAAGAGCAATTTTCCCTATCCAAGTAATCTGCCTATAGAAGACTATATGTTTTTTATTTTATGCTTACCATAATAATGATTTCTGCCTTCCTGTATCTGGATGTCTTTAAACATAAAATAAATAATTTGTTTTTCTGCATTCCTGAATCTGAATATTTTTTTTCTCTCAGTCCTTGTTATTAGGCTAATCCTTTCAAAGTACAATTTGGAAATAAGACAAAATTTAGGCAACATTTTATTGAAAATCCATCAGAGTTATTTTATTACATTGAAATAAGTAAAATTATCTAGTTTCTACTCCATCTCACCCACCTCTAAGGGCACCGTTTACTATAATGCAAATTGCTACTGTTGAGGTACATCTTTTCATCTCTATAAAATGAAAGTCATTAAATATTCATTTTGTAAAACTCAGCATCTCTGTGCCAGTTGTTCAGGAAAACAGTGCAAGGCCACTAACACTGCTATATTTACTGTAATTGAATTTCTCTAGAATAGCAAGCTGTTAGGACTATTAAGTGCCCAATCAGAAACTTCCCATATGTCTCAATTAAATTGTGGCAGCTACACAGGATAGATAAATGTGCTTGCTTGTAAGCCATATTAAACTCTAAGATTTTGCTGTCAAATGAATACATTTAAAAAACTGACACTATAAAATACACATACCTATATATTTTATTCTTTCAAAATTGTCATGATTATCTCAATTATCCTCTTGAAGTAAAGCCAATTCAAGACTAGCTGGGACAGGTATCTATCTTTCATCAATTGTTCCTAGTAATTTTAAAACAATCTATATGTTAGAATAAGATTAATATAGAACTCATGACAGTACTACCAAATCTATGTTGAACTGAAAGTATAGGTGATATTTATCTTATAATGCTTAGGGTTTATTTGATTGCTTTAAGAGACAAAAGAGTTACCATGTACAGCAAATGTATTTTTCATTGCATGACTTTTAAAATTGTTTATCCTTCCACTGGTTTTATATCTTTATTCTCATTTATTTTTGAATGAAACTCAATTTTCTGCTGAGTAAAGGATGACTATACAGATGCGGTGTGTGTATGTTTGTGTGTGCACACACATGTTTTAGGTACTTTAGTATATCTGATTTACAAATAGACCTATTATTTTCAGCATGTTAATGTGAAAATATGTGTACTTTCAAATTCCAAAAATCTCAAAGTCACGAGAATACCAAAATGTTTGTGTGAGAGAATTTCTCAGTTCTGTATCTAAGCACTTTCTCATTTAGAAGTTTTATTTGTAAATATTGTCTTTATTTTAACTTAATTTTTACTAAGTTTTATTGAAGGGACATTAGTTCACAAACCATATAGATTTTGAGCATACCACTGAATGAAACACCATCTGCTCACTGTGTCATGCTTCCGTCACCCCGAGATAAGTCTCCTTCCATCCACACTTCAACTGCTTTTGCCCTCCTCCACCTAACCCCACCCCCCACTCCTTCGGGCAATCATCACACTATTGTTTATGTCTGTGTGATACCCCTTCACCTTTTTCACCCAGTCACCCAACCTGCCTCCACTCCAGCAGCCTGTCAGTCTGTTTCATGCAGTCATGCCTACATTTCTACTTTGCCAGTTTATTTCATTCATTAGATTCCACAAATAATTTAGATCATATCGTATTGGTTTTTCTCTAACTCACTTAGCATAATAATTTCCAGGTTCAGCTATCCTGTTGCAAAAGGTAAGAGTTCCTTTTTTTTTTAATGACCGAGTAGTTTTTGCTGTGTCAAAAGGCAGTTCCATTTTTAAATTTTTGAGGACATTCCACCCTGTTCTCCACAGTGGCTGTACCAGGCTGCATTTCTACCAGCAGTGCACCAGGGTTCCCTTTTCTCCACAACCTCGCCAGCACTTGCTTGTTTATTGGTTAATGAGGGCCATTCTGACCTGTGTGAGGTGACGGCTTATTGTGGTTTTAATTTGCATCTCTCTGCTGATTAGCGATATTGAGCACTTTTTCAAATGTTTATTGGCCATCTGTATGTCCTCTTTGGATAAGTGCCTATTCATGCATGCCCTTTGCCCATTTTTTTTTAAATTGGGTGATTTGTCTTCCTGTTTGTTTAGTTGTATACATTTTAAAAAATATTTTGGAAATTAACCTCTTATTATATGTATCACTGACTGACCAATATGTTCTCCCATTCAGTGGGGTTTCTTTTAATTTGTTGATATCTCCTTTGCTGTGGAAAAGCTTTTAAGCTTAATGTAGTCTCATTCATTTATTTTTTCCTTCATTTTCATTACCAGAGGAGGTATATTGGAAAAAAAATATTGCTATAAGAGATGTCCAAGATTTTACTGCTTATATTTCCTTCTGGGTATTTCCAATATTTCCAATATTGAAAGTATTTCCAATATTGAAATATTTCCAGTATTTCCAATATTTCCAGAAGGAAATACCCAGAAGGAAATATAGAAATATATCTAAAATATATTAGAAAATATATTTCCTATATTTTTAAAATATTTTATTTATTTATTTTTATAAAGAGGGGAAGGGAAGGAGGAAGAGAGTTAGAGAAACATCAATGTGTAGTTGCCTTTCATGTGGCCCCCAATGGGGACCTGGCCTTCAACCGAGGCATGTGCCCTGACTGGGAATCGAACCAGAAACCCTTTGGTTTGCAGTCTGTGCTCAATCCACTGAGCTACACCAGCCAGAGCCCTTCTGGGTATTTTTAATTTAACCAATCAGAAGTACTTTTTTGGTCTATTTTCTCATTTGATGAGAAAAAACATCTCATATCAATTATGGCACTTATTACAATTTTTTTCTGCTTTGCCTTTTAACCTTTGAACTCAGAAAATGTATATTTGGTCAGGAATTATCAGATATTGACAATAAAGTATGCCACCCAAACAGTTCCTTAACACTACTATTTTCTCCACCATTGTTTAAAAGCACAATATAATATTTTCATTATGATTCATTTATTAGTATTTAATTAATATCTCATTTAAAAGTATCTAATTTAATGTGTTTAGATATATTTCATGCATTTACTCAAAAAAATCTATTGTTTGAATGCTGTGCGCCAGTATGTAATTCCCCTGCAAAGTATGAAATAAAGTAAAAAAGACAAGAAGGTAAGGAGATGAATAAATGGCAGTGTTGGAGAGAAAGAGCAAGGAGAAGCAGCAAGTGGAGGTTTGTTATTTAGACTAGGTCATCTGACACCTTCTTTTTAGGAGATGTTGCTTAGGTCAAACTAGAAAGACTGTAGTTATCACTCTACGCAGAGCACAAATGATGGAATAGCAGGAGTGAGAAGGTCCTGAAATAGGACAGAACATGTTTACTGCCTGCAGTTTTGCACTCAAATAAAATTTCAATATGAGCAAGAAACAGTGATTTCTTGCACTCTGGACCCCAGCATGTTGCCTATTACAGAAGAGATATCTAATAAATAATTGTTGAATGAATTTTACTTGAAATAAAAAATTATTCAAAGTTCATCACCATGACTGTTTCAACATTTAGAAAGAACAGACATTTTTTAGGAAAATGTATTGTGTTAAGCGTTAGTGTTACTGTTGTAATATCGTACCTTGGGTTGAGTAAAATGTATTCTTATTTTCATCATAATTGGCACATTGGTCTATGAAATCTTTCCTAGATAAATGTATGAATATTTGTTGATATATATTTACTAATCTAAACTTCTTTTCTCATTTTCTCCTATAAGCAATTATTTTGTGTTTTTGTGCATCAGAATTATGTTATTGTAAGTTGTATATAATTATTTTGACATTGATTTTAATTTACAGGAATAGTGCACTGTTATAGGACTCATTCTGCTTCTTTTACAAGCTCAGTCCATATTTTGAGGTATTATTGATGTATGAGAAACTGTATATATATAAAGTATACAACTGAATGAGTTTCAGAATATGTACACATCTGTGAAACCATCACTAAATTAATAACATGGGCATATCCATACCCCCAAAGGCATTCTTAGGGGGTATGCCATTGTAACCCATTGTTTGCTTTCCCATTCTTACAGTCCTAGGCATTTATCTGCTTTCTGTCACAGTGGGTTCATTTGCTCATTTGCCTATTTAGAATTTTATTTAAATGGAATCACACAGTATGGCCTCCTTTTTTTCCTACTTCCACTCAGCATAATTATTTTGAAATTCTGTAGTTCATTTCTTTCATTGCTGGTAACATTCTGTTGTGTGAACATATAACAATTTACCTATCCAACTATTGGTAATCATATGGGTTATTTTCAGTGTTTGTTAATAGAAGTAAGTTTATATGTGTGCAATTAAAATTTTTTAACTAAATACTTTGAAATACAGTGGCTGAGTGGTATGTAGATAAATGCTTAAATTTTTAAGAACATTCAAACTCTTATTCCAAATGGTTGTAGCTTATTTTAATCCCTGTATGTCATGTTATCATCAATCTTTTAAGTTTCAAGTGTTTTGTATATTGGTTGTGTAGTGAGATTGCATTGGCGTTTTAATTTCATTTCTCTACTGTCTGACAATGTGAACATTTTGACCTTTGTTTAATCCAAGTGTCTTCTTTAAAGTTTCTGTTCAAATCAACTGCCCTTTTATTTTTTATTTATTTTGAAAAATTTCATTGTTTATTTTCTTATGATTGGGGGAAGATATTTACATATGCTAGCATGGGTTTTGCTCAGTATGTTCTGAGAATATTACTTTTACTGTTCATTATCATTTAATACTGTTCATTGTTACACTTTTATTCTTATCAGTGGATTTAAAAAACCAAAAGTTAAATTTTATAATGTAAAATTTATTTATTTTTAATGTCCTGTGTTTTGTGTAATATTTAAGAAATCTTTGACAGACCCAAGATCTTAAGGATATTCTCTTAATGTTTACTTTAAAAGTTTTAGTGTTTTATTTCTGCATTTATTTCCATGTTCCATTTAAATTTAATATTTAATTTTCCATAAAAAATAATTGATTTTCTTATTTCCATAAAAAAGACATTTATTTTGCTATGGCTATCTAATTTTCTCAGGACAATGTGTTTTAAAGTTTATTCCTTCTCCACTGAATTGTCTTGGTAATGTTGCTAATCATTAACTGATTGTGTAAATATGTGTTGGCTTTTAGATTTCTTACTTGATTTCATTGTTAAAGTATATTGTTTTCAGTGTTTGTTAGTACAAGTAAGTTTATATGTGTACAATTTAAAAATCTTTCTTAACTAAATACTTTGAAATAAAATGGCTGGATAGTATGTAAATAAATACTTAAAATTTTAAAACATTTTTAAGCACCAATGAAACACGGTCTTGCTGAGTGTAGTTTTATAATAGGTTTTGAAATTGAGTAATATAAGTCCTTAATTTATTTCCTTTTAAAGGGGTTTTGACTATTATAGTTTTTTTCCATTACATATAATTTTAGAATTAACTCCTCAATTTTGGCAAAAAAAAACCCATTATGTCCGTTTTATAACCTTCAATGTATCTCTACTATACAAGGCCAGCGATGGTAAGGTAGGAGACCTCCGTCACTCTCTGCTTACCTACTTTTGGCTTGCTTTAATCTATTTTGGGATTCAGTTACTCAAGGTTTCCTTGGATTCAGTATTCTCTGATGATTCCATGAAAACTATACTTTTGTTTTGTGGTATTTTTGATTACCAGATAAAAGCAGGTGTTTAACATGATTATAGAAGTATCTGGGTCTTAGAGTTTTGAATAGTTTTAATTCCTTTAATACCTGTTCGTTTAGAAAAATGTTTTGTTATTTCTTGTGCCAATTTAGTGCTTCATTTTTTTTTTCAAAAATGTTACTGTTTCTCCCAAATGTTCAAATTGATTAAGATATACAGGAAATCTCCACACTGCATGCTTCTGGTATGCACAAATTTTAATTTTCAGAGTTTAGCTATGTAACAGAATTCTTCTAAACACATGGTTCAAATTTAGTTACCATGGTATATTGACTTTGAGTAATCACATAAAGTATGAATTTACTGCTAGCTCTTTAATTCACATATTATTATATAACTAACAGATGTGCATCATGATTACTGATTAATTATTACTTCTTTCAAAGTCTGCCAGCTATTGGAAATGCACATCTGTTATTTGTTTACATCACAGGCACTAATACACAAGGTTCTGTGGCCTCCTTTGCTCCCTCAGATAAACTCAAATAAAATGTTATAAATTAGATCATTAAAAGAGGAAATTAGTCAAAATAATTTAAAAGTGAAGAGAAAACATAGAAAATGATAATGCTAAATTGACATTTAATTTTTTATTTTATTGAATTTATTGAGGTAGAACTGAATGAATAACGTGAACTAGCAAGAGAAATACAAAGAGGTCTGTAGACAGAGAGCAGGCTGACAGTGCTGGGGGTGGTGGAGGGCTTGGTGTGGTCACTGCTGGGGCAGGGGATTTGGAGGGAGGTGGAAGAGGCTATAGGGGGTATAAATGATTGTGGAAGGAGACTTGATTGGGGTGGTGAACACACAATACAGTGTACAAATGTCATGAGTTCTTTATATATTTTGGAGACCAAACCTTTGTCTGAGGTAACATTAGCAAATATATTTTCCCATATGGTTGGTTCCTTTTTCATGTTTTGATGTTTTCTTTAGCTGTGCAGAAACTTTTTAATTTGATGTAGTCACATTTATTTATTTTTTCATTTATATCCCTTACCCTAGGAGATATATTGAAAATATTGCTATGTAGCATATCTGAAAATTTTCTGCATATGTTTTCCTTTAGGACTTTCATGGTGTCACAACTTATATTTACATCTTTCATCCATTTCAGTTTATTTTGGTGTATGGTGCAAGTTGGTGGTTGAATTTCATTTTTTGGCATGTAGCTGTCCAGGTTTTCCAACATCCTCTGTTAAAGAGGCTATTTTCACTCCATTGTATGCTTTTGCCCCCTTTGTCAAACATTAGTTGACCATAGAGACTTGGGTTTATTTCTGGGCTGTCTGTTCTGTTCCATTGATCTATGTGTCTGTACTTATGCCAGTACCAGACTGTTTTGATTGCAGTGGCTTCAATCTTTAATTTTCTTTTATGCCTAGATATGTTAGAAAATACTTTAAAAGGTAAATGTGCTCACCACTAAGTTTATCAGTCAGATTGAATTAAAAATTACAAACCCCTTTACGCAGTTGCCATGAAAGGAATTCAATACAGGCGGCTGACAAGTGCTGGAGGAGTAGACACAAAAGTCAGAGTCTCCGCAGCTTTGCCGGTGTTTAGAGGAGAGGATGTTTGTTCCTTGGCCACATTCTCTACAGTAGGTCTGCCTCCAATTGTCCTTTAAACACCTCTCCGTCCTTATTACCAGCTGAAACAGCAGGAAGGTGGCCCTTGCTACACTTTTGCTTTAGATCAATCAAGCCAGTGATTCATTCATTTCCAAAACCTAAGCTGTAATAGAGAACAACAAACATAATGTTTATACTTCCCAACTTCTCTAACTAACAAAAACAACAAAAGTAATGGTAAAACTTAGTAATATATCTACTACATAAGCTATTTCTAAAAGGATTCTCAAACAAACAGATGTCTTAGGTGGACTTTTATTCCATTATATATTGCAAATTTGTTTGAAAACCCCAGTGGGCATTTCTTAAAAATATAAATATAAAAAGAAAAATATACCTAAAGTAGACTAAAAATGGGAAGCAACTGTTTCAAAAAATATATTAACCTATCAAGCTTTAAAAATATATATATATATATAAAATATAAAGATTGATATGTCTTGCCCTGGCTGGTGTAGCTCAGTGTATTAAGCACAGGTCTGCGAACCAGAGAATCGCAGTTCGATTCCCAGTCAGGACACATGCCTGGGTTGCTGGCTGGTTCCCTGCAGGCCAGTTCCCAGAAGGGGATGCATGAAAGGCAACCATACATTGATGTTTCTCTCCTTCTCTCCTTCCCCTCTAAAGATAAATAAATAAAATCTTAAAAAAAAGATTGATATGTCTTTTAAATGATTGAAAGGCAGAAGATCAAGTGTAATATAATTATCCACAAAATTCTAAGGACTCAGAGTTTGGTGTTTTGAGCTTGTACCAATAGAAATGTGTTTGAAAAGATTTTTTTCTGGGTCTTACTTTAACTCATCTAACGTGATTAGAATTTGAAAGAAAATATATGGGGGCGACCACTTTCGGGAGGTCACCCTGGTGCCATGGACACGCGTGAGTGAATAAGTATGGCCGAGAAGCAATGAGATCTGTTTTGGGATGGAGGCGTGGGCTGTGGCCAGTTTCTCTGGGGAGAAAGAGGCCAGCAGCGGCCAGTTTCTCCGAGGAGAAAAAGGCCTCGAGAGCCTTCTTCCATAGCCTTTTATTGGGTTATAATACACAGGAATAAAGGGCGACAAGGATCAAATGGTAGATAACATTTCAAAGAGATCTGAGGGCTTAGTGTCTGTTAGGAAGAGAGTTGCAGAAACTTTGGGAGACATACTCATTTCCTCTCAGACCCTTATCATATGAATGAAAGCACTCTTAGAAGAGCAGATTTCACGGGTTTATTAGCAAGTCTTTGTGGTGCCAGATTTTTCCCCAGGGCATGCTCTGGCCAGGCAAGGAGCTGCACCTCTCCCCATCAGGTATTCAGGCTTAAGGGGATTAGAGCCAGGAAGCGCTTCTCCCAGAGGACATGTGGACTCAGGCATTGACAAAGCTGGGGGGTAAGAGTCCATTGCTCTCTTGCAGCCCCCTGAGTCCTTCCATGAAGGCCTCCCAGGTGATCGAGTCTGGCTTAGGTTGCCTCCCCGCTGTGAGGGGTCTTACCCGTCATTGACTTCTGACCAAGCTCTGGGGGCAGGGAGAGGAACTGAGGCAGCATTTGCTACCAGAGACAGGCTTTGTCTCCTGTGGCTGGCATTCCAAAGGTCGTCTCTCACCCTTAACCACAAGGGGTAGAGATACAATTCCTAAAACTAGGCACAGCGGTCTACAACAAGAATACTTGTCATTTTCTCCACTAGATTAGTTTTTTATAGTGGTGTTCTTTAAAAATGCACATAAAAAGCCTTAAACATAATCTGAATATGTGTTGTGTTTTAGAACAAGGGCATAGTCAATCGGGACAGAATTTTAATACTGCTTTGGTACTTTTACTATTTACTTTAAGCAAATTTTTCATAAAAAGAGCTGGACTGACATTCTCATAAATCAAAGTCCTTTTTATCAATTGAACAGACACCGCACAGGGAGTAAAATTCTCCCATCTGCCCAACCCACTGCTCTGGAGATTTTTACCGATAAAAGATGAGAGGATTTTTCAAGCTCTTTGCCTCTGTCTTTCTCTTGAGAGGATTCCTCTTTCAGTGACATTTACACAGGCAAAAGTGTTTTTAAATTAACAATGATGCATAGATTACATTTGCTTTAGTCATTCTTTTCACTACCATTTCATGTATTGTATTTGGAAATTATTTTGTAATATACTATATTTTCAACTTACTAACATGTTTGTAAGCCTGCATTTGCATTTTGATAATTAATAATTGAGTCAAGAATATTTCGTTAATTCTCTAAAATTACAAGGCAAATTAATGGTAGTGCTTAAGTAAGTATTCATAAATTCTGATCTTATAATGCACCATTAATCAAGAGAATTGGTAATAGACTTGTAGAATTTCATCATGCTTATAAACCATATTTAATCTGATCACCCAAACCGCTATATTAAGAGGCTGACTAAAGGTGAATCAGGAAAGAAACATGCTAAACAAAAAGAAACTAAAAGCTCTAAGGATCCATGTTATGTATTTTACATATATTATGTAGCATTATTTAACAGATAAGTGGAATGTCTTATTTTGTAAATTTTAAGAAGTATATTTCTGAAATTAGATTGTATTTTGTTATTAATAATTTGTCACAATTAATTGATGGAACTTATTTTTTTGTATTATGTAGAGTGCCACTTAGAATAGTGTTTTAGATTATATTAAATATAATAACTACTATTATCTTTACTTTATAGACAAAGAAAATGAGGTTTGAAGGAATTTACCTCAATTAATTTTTAAAAATAAATCCTACGTTAATCTAAGTCTGAAGATCACCTTAATACAAACAGAATATTTCAGCACAAAATATTGTATGTGACAAAAAGGTGAAATAGAATTGGAGAAATTCAAAATATATGTAGATAGAAAAACATGTAGATAATGCTGCTTGAGGCCAGAAAATAAAAAGACTGACTTTATAAAGTCTGAGACAATGCCAAAGTCTACATAATTATTACAGGTATATACATTTTGAAAAGATTTGCATCTTTAATGAAGAAGATATACTAGAATCAGGGGTTCAGCATTTAAAACCTGATAATGGTAATTTTGGGACAAATGATTAGACTATGATATGTCAGCACTTATCTGTAGAAATTACTAACCTGAAAAATAATTTAAGGATAATAGGTGTATCCTTAGCCAGGTCTTCTGTACCTGTCAAGTGTTCCTGTTTAATTTCTGAGTTACAATACTGAGCAAGGGAGAGTTATATAGTAAGAGAAGATGAATAATAAAAAACACAGGAGATGCAAGGCATCCTAATATCTATACAATAAAAGTAAATTTTGGAGTATTATTTCCACTGTAAGGAATACTATTAGAAGAGGTAATGCATTGAGTACAATAATGCAGAGAGGGAAGACCAAAGGCATCCATATTTGGTTACTGTGAGACTGATTTATTCCGTCTTCATCATCATCTCCACGAAACAGGGACAGTGCCCAATGTCTCAATTCCCACTGAGATTCGAATCCCCACTATAACTCAAGCTTCTAGCAAGAAGCCTGGCAATTGTTGTTTCTTAGTTTCATTATTAAGAATATTAATTAATCCAGAAGAATAATTTTGAAACTCTAGTATCATGCAAAAAAGAGAAGTTGGCCCCAGGTTATAAAGTAGCAGGTAGCAAACATTTTGCAGCAGACTTTGGAACAATAACTCTCTGAGTAATTCTGATAGATGGCAGTGACTTCAGTGTGCAAGTCTCAGTGGCAATGAAGCTACCCATGGATTATAGCTATGGTTTAAATGTGGAGTTAAGCCTGTTGATATAAGTGTGTATCTTAAATACATTTCTATTTAACTAATATTTATTGAGCTACTAATGTGTGACAGGTATTACATGAGATTCTGGTGATATACAGTAAAGCACAATCACACACAAGAAAAACACAAACAACAAGGGGGTATGAGTTTCTTTCAGCTTGTTTGACCTGCACATTTTTATTTTTCACACATGTACAAAGTGTTCAGCCATTATTTTGAGGAATTTTTTAATCCATGAATGATTTTCCCTCTCCTGGTAACCTAACAACATGAATAGTAGATCTTTATTTATATTCCTACAGGTCCCTAAAACTTTGCTCATTTTGTCTTTAAGTTTATTAAGTCTCTGTTGTTCACATTGGGTAACAGCTGCTGTTTAGTTCTCCAGTCACTACTCCTTCCCTGTCTCCTCTAGTCTTGTGCCAAACCTATCCATTCAGCTTTTTATTTATTATATATTCCGGTTCAAATGTTTACGTTTGGTTCTTTTTTTTTAATTTTTTTATTGATTATGCTGTTACAGTTGTTCTATTCCCCCTTTATTCCCCTCCACCCTACCCCCCATCCCCACCATCACCCCCCTTTAGTTTATGACCATGTGTCTCAAGTCCTTTAGATTCTATATTTCCCATGCTATTCTTGCCCCCCCCATCTATTTTCTATCTACTGTCTATGCTACTTATTTTCTGTACCTTCTCCCCCCTTCTCCTCCTCCCACTCCCCTGTTGCTAACCCTCCTTGAGATCTTCATTTCTATGTTTCCACTCCTGATCTAGCTGTCCTTTTAGTTTGCTTTCATTTTAGGTGTGGTTGTTAATAACTGTGAGTTTGTTGTCCTTTCACTGTTCATGTTTCTTTAACTTCTTTTTCTTAGATAAGTCCCTTTAACATTTCATATAATAAGGGCTTGGTGATGATGAACTCCTTGAATTTGATCTTATCTGAGAAGCACCTTATCTGTCCTTCCATTTTAAATGAAAGCTTTGCTGGATAGAGCAATCTTGGTTGTAGGTCTTTAGATTTCATGACTTGGAATACCTCTTTCCAGCCCCTTCTTGCCTGTAAGGTCTCTTTTGAGAAATCCGCTGACAGTCTGATGGGGACTCCTTTGTAGGTGACTGTCCCCTTAGCTCTTGCTGCTTCTAGGATTCTCTCCTTCATTTTAATCTTGGCTAATGTACTTACGATGTGCCTTGGTGTGTTCCTTCTTGGGTCCAATGTCTTTGGTACTCTCTGAGCTTCCTGGATTTCCTGGAAGTCTATTTCCCTTTGCCAGATTGGGGAAATTCTCCTTTATTATTTGTTCAAATAAGTTTTCCACTGGTGGCTGTGCCTTTCCCCCTTCTGGTACCCCTATAATTCGGATGTTGGAGCGTTTAAAGATGTCCTGGAGGTTCCTAAGACTCTCCTCATTTCTTTGAATTCTTGCTTCTTGACTCTTTTCTGTTTGGCCATTATTTGCTTTCTTCTGGTCCACTCCATTGATTTGAGTCCCAGTTTCCTTTTCATTGCTATTGGTGTCCTGTGCAATTCCATTCATTTCAATTAGTTTCACCTTCATATATCGTTTGGTTCTTTATAGCTTCTACTTTGCTAAGACTGGCTATATCATGGAGAGACTTTTTCCCATTTGTTTGTGTGTTCCTAATTACTAGTTGAAACATTTTTAGCATGGCTACTAAAAATCTAATATTAAATTAGACTTACTTATCATCTGTGTCATCTTGGTGTTGTCAGCTGTTGAGTGTTTTTCTCAATAATATTGAGAATTTCCTCATTATTGGTATGATGAGATTTTTTTCAGTTGAAACCTGGACATTTTGTATTATGTCTGAGATTCTGAGTCTGACTTAAATCTTCCATTTTAGCTGGCTCTCTCCTACAACCCTCTGGAAGGGGAAATTGGGATACCACCTCATTATTGCAGGTGAATGTAGAAGTCCAGGTATCCAACTCACCCTCTGTTGACATCAGAAAGGGGGGAGAAGGACCCCTAATTGATGCTGCAGGGGGGGGGTGTCCAGGAAAGTGACATGAATTGATATGTAGTGAAGAGATTTCTTCCAACACAGCTGTTTTCATCAGGTGCAATAAATCAATCTATTTGAAATTCCATTTTTCAGAACCCCCTACTTAGGCCTTAGCTATGCACAAATGTTTTTATTCTGATTTTTTCTTCCTAATGTGTGCATATGTGTGTGTGCATAGACATAATATAAATATTATATATAATATATAGTATATATATCATATGTATTATATGTATCCCATATATGTGTGTGTCATTTTCTTATCCTTTCATATTTACTTTATATTTACTTTGTTGTCCAGAATAATCATATCTTTTTTGAGGAGAATTTATCTTACTATTTATCACAAATTTTTAAAAATTAGCTTTAGGAAAAGCAAGTTTCTGTTGAAGATATCAGAGAGAATTTGGACATAAGTACAAAACAATTCCTTAGAAAGTATGCTGTAGGTTTAACTTGAACAAATTAAATGTCATAAAATCTAAAGGAGAGGTTCCAGATAAATACAAGTGCCATAGAACACATTAGTACACGAATATATATTGAACAGAAAGGAAGCCTTTATTTTAAGGGAAGTGAGAAGAACTTTAAGTAGTTACATGCAGCACGACTAAGGTATCCTTGATTCACCATTGAATTTAGGCCCAAGATATAGGAGCACTTGGAGGCTAAAGTTTTAGGTTTGGATCAAACACTATATATTCTGAGGTGTGATACTTTTATGTATTTGCCATATCGGTTTCATAATTGATAACATAAGGAATAATTGTTATTCATTTTTATTACTACTGTCTGAGTTTTCTTGGTATTTCTAGAAAAACTGATAAGTGACAGTTGAATCCACCCAAACTTGTGCTCTCTAACTCCAACCATAGTTTTTGTTACAAATGTTCGTATTATTTCTACTGATTTTACTTTCAGCTCATTCACAATTCCTTTTCCTCAGTCAAAAAATTTACTTTTTTCTCATATATCCCAAATGTATTATTATTATATTATTATTACCTAGTTCTTCTCTGTGTCCTCCAACCTTTAAAGAAGACAGAGAAGTTTTTTCTTGCATTAGATTTAACTTCTCTACTATGTCATGATATATAGATATTGCTCATCTCCAATTAGCTTTGCTAACTTTCTTGAAAAACAATATTCTGTAGCAAATCTATACACATTAATGGGTAGCTAGTCACCTTTGAACATAGATGTGGAATCATATATTTTGTGATTTGATTCTATCTTGACTTACAGATTCTCTTTTCTGACATATTTTTGGGCAAATCCACATCAATATCTTGCTTTAAAATGTGCAATACTAAAAAATTTATTCCCCAAATATTTTAAGTTAATGAAATCAGTATCTTGCAATCAAACAGTTCCTAAAATTTAAGATTATCCAAAAATCATATATTTCCATTAATTCCTTGATTTTCAAGCTGGAGTGAATCGATTTCCACATCTGAGCTGTGTGAGTGGTGGCTGTACCCTTTAAAGCAGTGTTGGCAGAGCTGTGGACACAAGTACAATCAGTGCACAGATGACGTGCTACACAATCGTGCACCTGAAACCTATATAATTTCAGTAGCTAATGTCACCACAGGAAATTTAATAAAAGAGGAAAAAATAGAGTGTTGGGTTACACATTCAGAGTTCTGATTCAGTTTTTATAACAAGAATATATCCAAGGCATTCCTAAAAAGTTCCTGGGTGATTCTAATGTCCCTGGTTCAGGAACCACACCTGGAGAGTCACTGCTTTAGCTTATTTTTTTCTTTTTCTTTTTATTGTTGTTCAGGTACAGTGGTCCCCATTTTCCCCTCACCACTCCTCTCCACCCCAGCCATCCCCATTTTCCACCCTTGGTCCTGCCCTTCTTTGGTTTTGTACATGTATCCTTTATAAAATGTTCCTGAAAAACCTTATATAGGTGTTACCAATGGGGAGAGACCCAAGTCAGAGATCTTTCTCTCCTGCCTCTGTTCTTGTCTTGCCACCAGAGAATAATTCAAGCAAGAGACAGACAAATATAGTGGAAATGAGATAACAAATTTATTTATGAAGTACATACAAGCATGAAGCTGGAAGCTGGTCCATGACAGGTATGAATTCTCCACATATAGAGGAAAAGGTTGTTAGTAAGTTTGCTAGTAAATTGTTCTATACCCCTAAACCAAGGCTACAAGGAGTTACTTAGCAAATCTAAGTACATGGACTATCGGCATCCAGGGGCTATACTTTAACTGGTTTCTAGGTATTCCTCCTTCTCCCACTTGGGAGTAATGTACAGCTACGAAGTCTTTATTTCTCAGTTAGTAAAGGCTATTTGTCTTAGCAAAATTGTTACAGAGGCTCCCTGTCCCAGCATAGGTCCCCCTCTTCCTTTGGTGTAATTCTCATTTGTGATGTTCAGACAATCTTAGTAAGATTGTCACGGACGACTCTTTTCTCAGCACAGTCTCCAGGCCTCTCCCCTCCTCCTGTGCTATGTTTACTTGCAATGCTTGGGACACCTGGCATTTTGTCAAACTAAGCTCAGGACTGCTGAGTTATTTATTGGTGAGACGTGTTTCCTTTTGCTTCTAGCCTCCTGTTTTAAGTCCTTTGTTTAACTGTAATGGCGAGGGCCCTGCCTTTATTTCCCCGGCAGCCACTCATTCCTAGATGCTACCTATCATAAGTAGTAATCTTAATTTTGTTAATTCTGCTAGTGACATTTTTTGTAACTCTCTATTGCCTACAAAATCAAGTTGAAAGTACATAGAATAGATGTCAAAACTTTTAATGATCAAGTTCTAGTTATATTACTCTCAAATACTTTATCGAGCTACCATCATCAAAATAGGATTCCATCCTTCAAGAAGAAACTATTTTTTTCAATTATTTCTCTTTTTCATTTACTTACACTCTCATTTTCAAGAAACACTCTAAATCTAATTTACAGCAAAGAAACAGAAAACAAAATCCACAAATAGCAATGCTTCAATTCCCCTAAATTTGAATTCTCAATTTTTATTTTTATTTGTGGATGTTTCTGTGTGGATTGGATGGCATGTCAGGAGCTCACACTTAGCAAATTGCCAATGTGAAGATTATGAGCCATAATTTATTCATCTGTTTTCTCTCACAGTCCTACTTCTTGCTTTAATAAATATTTATTGTTAATTTTAGGAACTTAATCAATGTCTGTTGAATTGAAAAAGGAACACATACTTCTTCCATACAGCCACTAGTATACATCGCTGCTCTACCTACATGTGTCCCAAGGTTTAAAATTAGAGAAGAGCGTGGAGAACCCGCTGCAGCTTCTGTCTGCACTGCTGCATATCGTAAGGTATCTTAAGGTGAATGAAGCTATATGCCCCTCATTCAGCCAGGGTTCTGCATGTAGGCCTACTGATCATCGTTTAAAACCCTCTAATAGAGGAGTGAATGAGCATCATTTTTAATATATCTTTTTAAAATAAAATAATTATTATAAATTATAATTTTATTAATGTTTCATATTAATGTTTATATTAATATTTTGTGTTCATATTTAAGTAGGGAGGTATTTTTTACACAAATGAGCTAAAATGAACCGGCATATACATTGGGCTTATTTCACAAGTATAAACTCCACAAGAGTATGGGACCCTCGGAGACCTAAGTTTCAGAGCACAAACCACACACCCAGAATTCTAAATGATCAATACACGTTGCTCCGACAAAGAGTCATTGGTCTTCTACTACTTAGTGGCATGTTCTCCAGGAAGAAGACCACTTGAGAAGTTTGGGAATGGTAAGCACAGAGGAGCTACCCACAGGCTTGTACCAAAGAATGGTCACTTCTAGGATATGAAGGTTCTTGCTTTTCCCTCACAACAAATTCTTATCAAGATAGTGATATTAAAAGTGGTTTCATTTTTATTTTCCTCTCTCTCTCTCAATTGTCTTTTATTAGAGAGAGAGAGAGAAAAAAAGAATACTTTTGCATGCTTTTTTCTACAAGAATGGTTCTTCTGAGAACTTTTCCTAACTCTTGGTTTTTGATTTCGACTTCTGTTAGCTTCTCTGTAGCTGCCTTTAACTCAGCTGCCTCGTTCGCAGGATCTTATAAATGTCAAGGACGTTAACTACATGAATGCCATTAAACTCCCTCAAAATCTCCTTTGCTTAGCTGCTCCCTGATTCTTAAGCTAACTTTCCATTGATCTGTTTTTCTCTCTCCTTTAAATTCCCTCCTCTGCTAGTCACTACATCCACTCCCATTTGTTTTAAACTGCTCTTTATTAGGACTCATGCCGCCTCTGCCATGCTCTCAGGCTGTCTCTCAGTAGCTGGCCGCTCAGAGCTCTAGGTTATTGATCATTCTGCACATGAGAAATTAAGCTGAAATTCCTCCACTTCAGTTGTTATTCATTTTTGGTTTGAATTCAGAATTTTCAAACTTATTTTGCTTTATTCAAAATATTATCTACATCAGATGATGGATAATTTATTAGTGAATAATATTTTTAAAAATCTATAGAATTTGAGAGATCAAATGGCCTTGAATATGTCAGTATATAAATTAAAGATTAGGAAACTGAGATTTACAAATGTTAAGTGATTTGAATCAGGTTTAAGTGGTAAGTTAGTAAAAAGCTGGGGGAAAAATCAGCTTTTCTAACTCTTGATTTTAAGTTTTCCTGTTTACTATAAATTACATCAATATATGTATTCATCAACAGCCAGTATTATTTAGTAGTATAGGCATTTAAAGCTTTTATATTTATACTATTAAATATGCATTGCTTAATAGAAAATACTTCATTCAGGTTTTTTTAAAGATTTTTATTTATTTATCTTTAGAGAGAAAGGGAAGGAAAGAGGAAGAGAAATATCAATGTATGATTGCTTCTCATGTGTCCCCTGCTAGGAACCGGCCTGCAACCCAGGCATGTGCCCTGACTACAAATCGAACAGCGATCCTTTGGTTTGCAGGCCCATGCTCAATCCACTGAGCTACTCCAGACAGGGCTTTATTCAGGTTTTGATATTATGTCTCCCCAAACTCCTGTGAAATAATAGGAACCATACTTTCACTCTAAACAGGTACCTCAATACAAGATACCATTAAATAATGTTACCAAATATTTGTATATAGTGATGTAAACTATTTTTAAAATTGCATCTTTTATTTTTTTCTTTTTTAGTCAACTGAAAAGTAACTGATAATGTCCCTGAAGTAGCATAAATGTTTCCACTTACATTTTTATAATTTCTCTGAAGTGCTTAGAAAAATCTACTTGATCTCAAACTCCTTTGAATGTCACATACATCCTTTTTTCCTGGTTTACAAATGAAATAGCTAAGGCCCTGAGAAGTTAGGTTAGAGAGTCAGACTGATTATACAGCAAAACATTAAATCACTATAAGTCTCAATGACCCTCTATCTCTCTTTTAAGAGACTATTCACCAAGTAACAAAACTAGGATGTGCAAATATTTGATATTTAAGGTCATGTATGTATGGTATAAAGAAGAATTTTTACCTAGGACCCCAGGAAAAATGAAGAGAGTGTCGTTATTCATTGCCTGACTAATCTCATTCCTGAAGCTGACTCGAGACAGCTAAGCCAACATAGAGGGCTCAGAAGTGCCTGTGTATCACTGCAGTAGGCATGATGCTTTGGCTTTTGGATATCAAGGGAAAAGCGAAAAAGCAATTTGGATTCTGTGATAACTGAATGTATAATAAATTAAATGAACCAGAGGAAAAAATAAACATTCATTCTAGAAATTGCCTAGTAGTAAAAAACTAAATAATTTTAAAACTGTATGCTATATATGTTCCAGGGTCTGTATGCTTAGGCCTTGAAATTCCCATCATGTGAATGTTGGATTCATTCAGTTTTAAACTTAAAGACCTAACCCAGGCTGAATTTCTAAAGCCAATGCTGATTTTGGAGAGAAACAAAAATGTGACTCACAAATAGGCATATTTTCTACTATAAAACTTTTATTTCAAGCCCATTTTAACTAAAGAGATTTTTCTTTGATAACTGAATTCAATTCCCTACTGGTTCTCCAGGACTAATAAATTCCTCCCCGTAACTATGTTTTCTTCATTATTTACCTTTCTATAGCTTCAGGACCTATTCTCGGAATCATTGTAGCTAATTTGTTAAGAATTCAAAGTGAATTCTTTTGCTTCAGTTATCCCTAAGGTTCTGACTTTCCGGTGTGTTCCTATAATATTTCTGAGTGAAGAATTCCATAATCTATACATTTAGCACTACATATACATATAACACTACTCCAGGACCTGAAAGAGTGTTATATACAGAAATAGACTTCCTACTAATATGTTTATTTGGAACTATTCCTACCAAGGGTTTCCAGAACCAATACCAATGTGTATGCAGAGGCTTCCCCAAACCAACAAATAATTCTCAAACGCTAGCTGGGTGTGTGAAAATTCAACTCAATTCTGGCACTACCTACCCAGAGAGAAAATCAAACTCCACAAATAAAAGGATCAATCCCACAAGACCACTCTTCACTTTAGATGCCAGTCAAAAGCCCAGAATGTTACCTGAGCTTCTGACTGACTGTCTATAAATCAGAGGTTCCTATGAATTTCTACTCTGGTTTGATTAATTTGCTAGAACAACTCACAGAACTCAAAAACAAAACAAAACAAAACAAAACATTTACTTACTAGAATATGGAGTTTTTGCAAAGTGTATTAAAGGATACAAATCAATAGCCAGATGAAGAGATGGATACACAGGGTTGTACAAAAGTAGTTTAATAATAATAATTAATAAGGTAATAATAAATGAATAATAAAGAATAAACTCTGTGTTCATATACTCACAATGTAAACCTACTTTTTCCCACCACTGTATAGAATTGGGTCCCAAAAGTGGAGTTTCTGCCCTCATGTATCTCGGTGCTAGACTCAATGACACATGAGAGCATTCTGATTCACTAGTGTGGAGGCTCTGCCTAAAAGACCAGTAAGCTGTCTGTTAGTTTTGTTATGAAGGCTTATTACATGCTCATGATGGACTAAGTCACTGGCCATTGACAACTGATTCAACTCAAGCCCCTTTCTCCTCCCTGGAAATCAGGGGCTGGGACTGAGAGTTCTAATCCTTAAACTACCAGATGGCTGCTACTGGCAACCAATCCCTATCTTTAGATGGAGTCCAAAGGTCATTGTGTGAACATAACAAGAGACACTACCATTACTCTTAACATTGAAGAAATAGCAAATGGTTTGGAAGCTATGAGGCAGAAACTTTATATGAAGGCCAAATATATTTGAGAAATATACAAGATCTGTTTGGAAAGTATCCAGCCACACAATATGAAAAATTGAGACACTTATTGAAGAGGATATGAGATACAGGAAACATTGTACATAGAGCAATGACATCTTAGTCCCCTTCAAAGTTATGGGCTTCTTGAGTCAATGTGGTTCACTGGTAGCGGTTTGAACCAAGTCATTAACAACTGCACTAGATGTACCTTCTCCACTGATAGCAGAAGCTGTGGAATTAATTTTTCCACAAGACCTTTCATGCCAAGATCTGTATCAAAATCTTGGACACAGTAGTTTTTGGAATCCCCAAATCAGCTGCCAGCTCTCACACTGTCTGTCACTGATTTTTGTTGATTGCAGCCTGTACACATCCAACATTCCCAGGTGTTCTGCTTGTTGCAGGCCTTCCAGAATATGGATCATTATCAACAAAATTTCACCCATATTTGTAGCATTCTTGCCACACTTTTATTTGCACTGAACTTATTGCATCATCCCTGAAAGTCTTCTGAATCATCTGAATAGTTTCCAAGTAGGAATGTTCAAGCTTAATGCAAAATTTGATGTGGATTCATTTCTCTACACACTCAGTCATTTGGAATGTGGTGGCCACATGGTACATATGCTCAACCAAAGACATCTACCACTCCCACTGACTAGTACAGTGAAGTCTTCATTGTTCACACATGCACATTCCAGTCCACGCTCCCTAGCTACCAGGTCATATCCATGTCATGTAAACCATTCTTCTTATGTTATGGCTGTATGTTTTCTGGACAGACCTTATATTTCTAGTATTTAAAAGACCAAATATATATCCAGGGTCTAGGAGAAGTAACACCTACTTCAGTGTGGTTGGTAGGGCAATAGTATAGTTGTAATAATTAATGGTTTTAATTTGAACTTTTCACCTGAAATGTCATATGGTGTGCTTGAGTGTAATAGTGTTATATTACAGATTACATGCTTATGCTTTTGTAATAAAATATTTTGTAATGAAAAAGGAGTGTTATTTGTGTCAGACCCTGTATATTAGTTTATAAGATTTATTAGTTATAAGATATATAAGATATATATGTGTATGTGTGCAGATTGCCCCAGCACTTTTCATTTTTCCCCTCTTTGAACTTAAATAAAATGGAAAATAATAGATTTGTCACAAAAATGTTTATGTAATTTTGAATTATGTATTTTATTAAAAGGGTTATTTTTCAAGTGGATTCTCTTTTTTATGGACAATCTTGCACTGGATGAATTAAAATTATAATTAAAAAAATCGGGGCTGGACAGGGTGAAGGTGAAGAGATTGAGCAGAAAAGGAAAAAAACAAGGAAATAATTCATGGGCCTGTACAACAGTGTGGTGATTGCCGGATCAAGGGGTGGTGGGGAAAGGTGAAGGATGGGGAAAGATGTTAGGCATGATAAATGGTGACAGATGGAGACTGGACTTGGGGTGGTGAACACAAATACAATGTACAGATGATGTGTTATAGAATTGTGTGCCTGGAACATGTATAATTTTGTTAAACAGTGTCATCCCAATAAATTTAATACAAAGATGCGTTTCTCTTAAATGTTAAATGATCCATTTGGTCAAATCTTTTAAAAGTAACCTTCGTTTATATAATTACATTTGCTTCTTTAAAAAAGATAATCCAAGAGTTATTTTTTAATTAATGCATTTTATTTAAAAAATTAATTTACTGAGGTGACTAGTTAATAATGTATAGGTTTCAAGTGTACAATGCTATGATACATCATCTGTGTATTGTATTGTGCACGTCTGCATTTATCAACACTATTATTAGAATACAATGTTATTTGTGTAGGTGTATGCTTTCCACTTCTTCCTAAGATAAACATTATGGAGTCATAACTAATGACTTTGAACTTCATAATTGTAATTTCAATTCAATTTGTGGTTTGGCTCAATTATGAATTTATAAATAATTGGAACTGATTAACTTATATTTTCTTCTCTCTTTTGTTCTTAAAAAATTGATTGATTTGTACAAGAGGAGAAATAAACTGCCCTCATTTGTATTTAACCAGGGAATGTTTCTCAAAATTCCTGTACCAGCATCCTCAAAAACATCTGGCAACTGGTTAAAAATGTAAAATTTCTGGCCCCGCCCCAAACCTACTGAATTATAATCTGGCACTGGGACCTAACGCTCTGTGTTTAACAAGTCCTCCCAGTGATTATGGTGCAGTGCAGTTTGAGGACCTCAGCCTTAAATAATAAACCAGCTTCTAATGAGAAAGTAAAATATACTCAGAAGAGGTAAGGATCAATGAATTCCTCATTTAGAATGTGAACTTATGTTAAAAAATAATAAAGAATAAAGCAAAAGAATTAACTTTTTGTGATGAATTCTCTAGAAATTCCAAAATATGTTCAATTATTTTCTGTGGTAGTCAGAATGTACTAATAATGGTAATGAAATGCAAGTGATGGGAATTTAAATTTTGGATCTCATATGATACTCTGAGCTTGCTGAGTACCATGATTTCAATCATCGGGCCAGGTTATATATGCATAATTATCAATGGCTAGCTTTACCATTCATATATAAATGTACACATTTTAAAATGGTAGAAGTGAATATTTGCCAAATGGCTTCTCATTAAAGAATTTGAAATGCAATTTATTTTCTTGGCTTTGTTAGCAATGCATATATTAGCACTGCTCTAATAAAACTGGAATTTCCTCTTTCTGCTTACTGGATGAGTGGTTCAAAAGGCAAAGATCAAGAGCTCTGTTTAGTAAATAAGAATCAACAAACTTAGAATAGGTGTTGCCTGCCTGATATTCAAGTTTTATAGGGAAACAATTTAGAAACAGATTAGAGAAAGCAAGAGTGTCAAAACTAGTTTAATTTTATTATCTTTTGTGACTTCTAAAAGAAATTCAGTCTTTTAGTAATAATTTTTATAATTTTGTTAGTAAATCTACTTATATAATTGAGTCTCTTATTGTCTTAATAGGTATTGTGAAACTCACAAAAAGGGCAGATATATTTACTTCAATGCCTTTTCAAATTAAAATCCTTAGAGCTGTTATTAGAGGGGACAATCAAACTGATTAAAACCTCCATTAGCAATAGAAAAATTGCAGTGTGGACACACTAGTATAGGAATCAGATTTTTGATTTATTGATCATTTTCTATATGCTAGGGCATTGGTCTCAAGTGCAGTCCCCATAAGGCAGCATTAGCTTCACCAGCAAATGTATTAGAAACGATGACCTGCAAGTATGAAACTCCAGATCCATTGAATTAGAAACTCTGAGGATGGGACCAGCAACCTGTGCTTATGAAACACTTAAGTTTTACGACTATCCCAGAGCTGCGTTATGTTAGTTACTGAGTATACACACATAAACAGGAAGGATGGGGGAAGAGAAGAAGGAAGGGCTAGTAGAAAAATAATGAAATATCCCCGGTAGATGGATGTGTAATGTACAATTCCAACTTCAATTATTCATAGTGTAGGAAAGGAGATCACTAAATTGACAAAAAAATTAATTTAGCGGTCGTCAAAACCAATACCTACCAAGTTCTTTGAGAATAGCACAGGACTGGATGACAACTTAGAGTCAATAAGGAAAGCTATACCTGAAAGGAAGTTACAAAGGGGATTCCTAAATAGGCTTCAGGTAAAGCTGTGCCTCCGACTTTATACACTTCACCTCTCCTTCTATGTTTCATTTTTAGGTTAAATAAATTATGATTACTGATTATTTAACGATGTGGACCCTGGCTTGTGGAGTCCGTGACATCGTGGATGAGGCACAACAAATACACACTGACTGCGGAGTCCAGTGGAACAAAGGGGACCACACAACTTCTCTCTCAAGAGGACAAAATACCTCGGAGCACCTTGGCCACTCTCTCATGGAGAGAGTGCCTTGATCCTTGCTTCGACAAGCTTTTATTGCTTTTCTGGGCATATTATGTTGAGGATGGTCCTCATTTGTTATGCACAGTTTCCCTTTTGGTAGTTACCTTTTACAGAAAACAAAGGATCTGATGCCACTAATCACATCACAGAAGAAGGATATTTGCAAATGCAAAGGGAAAAGTGGTTGAACTGGTTACACTTGAAGGGTTAGCATGGATTTTAGGAAGTTATTTTAAAGATATTCAGTAAATGTTTTCTGTCTCAATTCAGGGTGAGGGAGTTTTAGTAAAACCAAGTCTCATAGTAGTCTAGGTACAATGCAGGCTTGATTCCCCATGAGAGAACCTATCTGTGGATGTGGGTCCTGTGCATCTCCAAGTGGCAGTTGGGCCCCTGACATGCAGAATGGGGACTAAATTTCTGTCCCCATCTGAGACTAAAAACTTCTTGTGTTCCTCTAATTTGTGGCTAAAATCAACCAGTTCTGTGAGCGTCCTGATCACCAGTGTTTGAATTGTGCCTCTGATAGGTTGGCAATTTCTTGATCACTTAGATTTATCGGCTCTGGGGCTCTGAGATCTTCTTGAGCCATGGTTTGATCTGTTCACGCCTGTTATATTTTAGGAGAGGCACCTTAGGTGTTCACAAGGTGAAATCAAGGGAAATGCACAGGAAACCAATAGTAATAGAAAGGAGATTGGGAATCAAGTCAAGGGAGCAGACCAGAAGGAAGGAAAAAAATGACTGAACAGAAAAATATGAAGAAATAAAAATTCAAAAAAAATGAGGAGAGGTTAAGGAACCTCTAGGACATCTTTAAATGCTCCAACACCCGAATTATAGGGGTACCAGGAGGGGAAGAGGAACAGTCATGAGTGGAAACCTTATTTGAACAAATAATAAAGGAGAACTTCCCCCATTCTGGCAAAGGAAATAGACTTCCAGGAAATCCAGGAAGCTCAGAGAGTACCAAAGAAATTGGACCCAAGAAGGAACACACCAAGGCACATCATCATTACATTAGCCAAGATTCAAATGAAGGAGAGAATCCTAGAAGCAGCAAGAGATAAGGGGACAGTCACCAACAAAGGACTTCCTATCAGACTGTCAATGGATTTCTCAAAAGAGACCTTACAGGCAAGAAGGGGCTGGAAAAAAGTATTCCAAGTCATGAAAACCAAAGACCTACAAACAAGATTGCTCTATCCAGTAAAGCTTTCATTTAGAATGGAAGGACAGATAAAGTGCTTCTCAGATAAGATCAAATTCAAGGAGTTCATCATCACCAAGCCCTTATTATATGAAATGTTAAAGGGACTTACCTAAGAAAAAGAAGATGAAAAATATGAACAGTGAAAAAACAGCAAACTCACAATTATTAACAACCACACCTAAAACAAAAGCAAACTAAGAGGACAGCTAGATCAGGAGTGAACCATAGAAATGAAGATCACATGGAGGGTTAGCAACAGGGGAGTGGGAAAAGGAAGGGGGGAGAAGGTACAGAAAATAAGTAGCATAGATGGTAGATAGAAAATAGGGGGGAGTGTAAGAATAGTAGGGGAAATACAGAATCTAAAGAACTTGAGACACATGGTCATGAACTAAAGGGGGGAATGATGGGGGAGAGGTGTGCAGGGTGGAGGGGAATGAAGTGGGAGAAATAGAACAAATGTAATGGCATAATCAATAAAATAAAAAAAATTTAAAAAGACTAAAAACTGTCAAATTAGAAGAGTAATAAATGTAATGGTAAGTGGGTGAATATTTTTATGTTTCAATACATTTATTTATTAATCACTTCAATTCAATTTAATATTTTTATATTAAAGAAATTAATTAGAATTGTGTTTTGTCCAACAAAAAAGAAAGGTATGGAAGATTGACTGGCATCTGCTAGGTGTCAGGCTACTAAGAGAAAGGCTTAATGCAAATTCTCTCACCAAGATCCCTAAAATTGTCCCTTTATCAATATTCCTTCTTGTTTCTACACAACTATAAAGCTCAATTCACTCAAATTTTGACCGCTACTGGAGAGTTTAGTCTCTGTCACATAAGAATGCAGTAAAAATAAAATAAATACTGTGCAAAACACATTTTAAAATAAAGATGAAACAGGAATAAAATCATGTATTATTCAATATATATGGAGATATATAATAACATAATATTCCTATTTAGCAGTCAAACCAGCATAAAAATATACTGACTTGGTAGTCTAATTCTTAAATATTTTATTATTAGGAAGATTATTTATATGTCTTATAGTACTAAACATTTGATACCATTAGATATATCCTTAGATAGTTTTACTACTATCTTTAACTTATTTTTTGAAATGAAACCCAGCCAACTTAAATTTTAAAAAACTAAAATCAAATAAACAAATGTATTTCCCTATTGGTCCAATATCAGAAACTCGAATAGTTTTCACTTAAAGTACAAAAAAATTTTATTTTTATATTTTTACTTTATAGTATAAAACAGTTATATTAACCATATATTATACATATTTCTTAATACTCTCTAACATAATTTGTAATAATAATGACCAAGGAATTGATTGCCCCCTCTTTTTTCAATGTAAGTTAACTACTGATTATTTTAGTTTCTTTAAATGAATTCTACAAAATTAGAAATTTTAAATGTGCTATTTCACATTGAAATAGATAGTAATACCATTTTTCTAAAAATAACGGTTATTTGCCAGTGAACTCAAGCAAATTTTGAAAGTGAACAGTTTCTTCTGGTTTTGTGAATGTTAACATCATGGATGCCTAGTCAGCATATATTATATGTTTCATTATGTCCAGTGTTAGTGTTGTATATACTGAATAACTATATGAGTACTATTTAAATATTCAGTTTAGAACGTTAAGGCTTTACAGTAGTAGTAGTCAGTACTACTACTAATAGTAATATTGACTAGCTACTAACTCTAAGATGTTAAAACAATCATTTCCATGTTATCAAAACCCTACTTATTTTTCATTTCCTAAATATTCTGTTTGGCTGTAACTTGAAATCACTGAAAGTTTTTACTAAAATGAATATTTGTTAAATTACATTTTTACATTTAGAATGAAACTAGAAGTTGAAAGTCAGTCAGGGTTTTGAAGCAAAATACTACTTTATCATTATATGTGAACATATCACAGATTAGGGTGTATTTGAGTGTATGTGTACATATGAGGAGGGGAGATTGTTACTATCTTTATTTCTAAGTTCAAAAATCTATAAAATCTTGAGTATTTTCCAAAAGTTACTGAAAACTAGCAAAACAATGTTATCCCAGACTTGTAATATAGATATCCGAAGATCAACGTTGAAAAGATTACTGGCTTTCTACCATGAATTATGCCTTGATAATTTTGCAGGTTCTTTTTCTAAACTGAATTACATATTGTGCTTTTCTGTTTTAAAGAACTAACTCTTTAATAACCTGGGCTTGTCCTTTTCTAAATGCATTCTACTTGTCTTCCTTTCAAAAAGAAGGAAGTGTTAACTTTACACCATTTCTATTGTGTTAAATTTACACCATTTCTATTGCAAAGTAATCAGAAAAAAGTAACACAAAATTTAGTTTCCTCTATAAGCTCTATTTCATTCGTTTTAATGTAGTCAGTTGACTAGTATCTTGTTAAAGGAATGTCAAACCACACATTAAAGTCTAATCTTGTATGACAAAAGAGTCTTTGCAGGTGTGATTATGATACAGGTCTTGAGAAGAAGTCATCTTGAATTTGGGTGGGCAATAAAGATAATGAGTGATCTTGTTAGAGACTGAAAAAAAAATCCCTGTCCCATGTGGCTCAGTTGGATGGAGCATTTTCCCCTAGATCAACGGGTCAGGGGTTCGATCCTGGTCGGGGTGCATATGGAAAGCAATCAATCCATGTTTCTCATGTCAGTGTTTCTGTCTGTCTGTCTCTATGTCCGCCTTTCTCTTGTCCTTTGTCTCTGTCAGCAATGGGAGGATAAAGATAAAGAAGAAAAGAGAGACAGAAAAAAAGACACAGATAGGCAGGGGAGAACTCCCTGTGACAATGGAGGCACAGGCTGGAGTAATGAATTTGCAGACTGAGGGATGTGAAAGTTTGCGGCAGCCTAGACACTGCAATAGAGGCATGGGACAGGGCCTCCCCGAGGGCCTCCTGAAGAAAGCAACGGGGTCGACGCTTTGGTTTCAGGCTGCTGCCCTCCAGAACTGTGAAAGAATACATTTCTGTTGTTTTAAGTAACCAAGGTTGTGGGAGTTTGTTACAGCAGCCCTAAGAAACTAATATACCTATTATAAATTATAGATCAATACACTGATTTTTGAAATATGCTTGTTCATTTTTCATTGGCCGCCAAGTACATTTCCATTGATGTGAATTAATGTCATGCTGCTTATACATTAGAAAGATTAGCAAAATTTCTGTTACAAAATTATTGCTGGAATCTTAACCTTCACCTTTTAAAAATAATTTCTTTATTTTAATGTATAAATACTCTTCCTACAAACACCACACTCTTGTCTGTGTTCTTTTTGCTCAATCCTCCTATCCCCTACTCTCCCACACTTAGCTGTCATCCTATCTGAATCCGGCTCTATTTTGCTTGTTAGTTTAGTTTGTCTGCCTTTAGAACCAACTAAATTCCATGAAATAATGTTAGGCATTTTAAACCCAAAGAAATCTATCTATACAGGGAATTATATGCTTACAAAATTGTTAGGGGGTTTGAGGTAGCAGCTTCTAGTCTGAAGCTCCTTGAATAGTGCAAAATACAATTCCAAGATAATCTGCTAAGGGAGTAAATTCTCTGAGGCAGCCTCTTGAGCTATGATTGCAGCAAAAGCTTTGGCTTTTGAACTATAACTCTTGAACTCAGGTCAAGTAGCTTGCTAGTAGACAGAGAAAAAAGCATTGGCCTGATTTCTACATTTTAATGAATTATGCATGCATCTAATTGGCAAAAGCAAAATCATATCCAGAGATCTAGCTCTAAGGAATTGTGTGAAATGTGTACATCAGCTTCCCAACTTGCTTTTATTTGGAAGGGCCTCATTGTTCATGTAATGCTCTGCTGTTGCCAAATCAAAATTCTTAATAACGTTTGAATAAAGAGTCCACTATTTTCATGGACAAGGAGCACATAATCATGCAGCTGATTCTGTCAACCTTCTTTCTAAATAGATCTTTAAACTTTTTCCTGGTCATGAAATTGCAAGGATTTGTTAGTTGTTGTTTTTATTATTGTTGTTGTTCCTTGCCTCTCTAAATCCCGTTTTCAAGAATCCCATTATTATGTCGGCTCCTTGATGCTGAATGAACCATGTATTGCATCTTCCCAGATTCCTAGATTTAGAGATCTGCCAGCATTCACTTGTCTCTGTTCTCTGGAATTCTACCATGTACCTAATACTCCAAAATTTCTACACTTCACTCGTAGACATACTCTCCCAATGCTCTTGCCATTTCAGTCTCTTTTCTCTCCTATACTCAATTGCACTTGACATTAGTCCTGCCTTGGTATGTAGATATCTGATGCACTGGCTCAATAACATGGCTTTCTACCATCAGCCAAGCAAGACTACCATACACTTTAGTTAGCCTTGCCACACAGCTTTCTTTAAATTTATTTTATATCTTAAAAAAGGACATTGATTATGTTAAAAGTATGTAACAGGATGCAAATTGTAAATTGGCGTAAAGTACTTTGATTAGGGAACGTGGAAACCTTGGCTCATCGCAATCCAGTGCTGTGGTTAACTACTCACAAGGCCTCTGACACATCCTTCTCCCTGTCTCTCACCTTATAAATGAGAGGGGCTCAACTAAGTAGCCCACAGGTTTCTTTTCATCTCATCATTTTTTTACAAACATGCTAACAAGCCTAGCTAGTCCCATAGATTTTATTGTAAGAAAAAATACTATTTTTTCACCTAATAGTACACTGCAGATGCAGGGCAAGGATTACTGGCACTTGAACGCAGCATGCTGTTCCTATTCTGTATGCTATCTTACTAAATGAAAAAGTTAATTTTAACTCATATAAATATTGTTTGCTTTGCCTGTATGAAAACTAGTGCTAGCTTCTCAATATTTGTGAAAGCAAACTGACATTAAAACTTGCTTCTGTGCTGAGGTTTGACTACTTAATTCCTGCAGAAAGGGAGAAATCCAAATTGAGAGGAAAAACAATTAAAATTAAAAGGACAAAAGAGGAAGCAGCATGAGTGTGTTGAGAATGAAATGGGAAAATATTTTTAGATGGTTTCCCCTGTGCTACTTCATTCTTTGGATGTCAAGCAGTATTATAAATGGTGTTGCTATAACAGTGCTAATTAATTATAGTGGGATTCCGTGCACTGTAGCTTAGAGCCAATTCACGATGCTCTTATATGTCTCACAAAATGTGGCAAAATGCTTATGCTGAAATGTATGGAGATATGAGGTGATATGCAAGGCAGCTATTAGTGACTATGGTTTCCATAATCTCATTTTTTGGTAAACATTTGGCACAGCCATCGGAGCCAGTGAAGCCTAGAGTGCAAGTGCCCCTGGACAGTAACTGCTCCCTTGGAACACCACTGTACTAACACACAGCTTATTTTGGGTGGGGCAATATTACTATGGCACATCCCAAGCTATTCCAAATGTTGCAGGAAAATTAAAATGAACTGTCGATGAACAATTATTAGAAGTCGTTAGCTCTTTCGTTTCTGAGAGATGTCTACTTGCCCCTGAGGTGGAGATAGCTGGTGAAATGAGATCACAGATGATTAAGTTATATACTGAGGACAAAGTTGATCTCTCAGCTGTGATTAAACTGACAATGAAAATAGCAACAACAAAAACACAACAACCTGGTTTGTAGCGCAGATTAAAGAAAAGCAGACATTCAGAAGGCAAGGTGGATGCTTCGTGTTCAGTAATGTCGAACCTGATTCTCTTGTCCCTGTGTCCGGCTGCCAGCTGTGTAAGGGGCTGCCAGTGACTGCGATTCCCCTGCAGCCACAACAGCAGCTGCAACGCCACCTGTGTAAGGAAAACAGCCGGGAGATGAGAGGATTCCATTGACCTCACGCTACTTTTGTTTTTCTCTAATTTCTGCACCACTCGCAGATTTGAAAAAGGAAATCACTACCTTCCGATGTCTCAGCACACCCACTGGCATTCTGGGTAGGAAAAGGGGTAACAATCATAAGCATCCAAATACTGAGCATGTCGGTGAGGAGGACATGAGCTCCCTGGCCCTTTTAGCTAAATCTAAATTAGATGAAGGACAAAGGACAGAATCAAGAAGGAGATGTGATAATGAGGAGTCAAAACTAAGTATCTAATGGTGGAGTTCATCATCATTTAACCTCAAGAGAAACTGTGGCTATTAGTCTAGATCCCCAGAGATTCTGTTTTAAGTGAAAATGTGGTTTCTTGATGTGAAATAAAAGGTTCCAGAAGGACTATGAAGAATTAGAGAATTGTCAGAACAAAAATAAAGAGAGTGTGATGGAGAAGAAATAGAAGAAATGTTGTCAGACATCTTTGTGAGTTTAGCTAGTTAGTAGAGGAATAGGTCAAAGAAAAACAAAATAAAAGTGTTGTCTTTTATATCATTATGAGGATAATTACGCAGTCATTGTTAAAGCCAGTTTCCCACAGGTTTCTGTTGGAGCTTTGGCCGGAACAAGAAGACCTGTGCTTTAGAAGTCCTGTGCTTTAGAGCCACACATCTTATTTTAGTGAAATATTTAGAAAAATCCAGGAGAAGATAGTAACTGCTACAATTTAAAAAAGCTATGCCATGCCTATATTTAAAAAAATATAGCTACCTTTAAATAACCTACATAAGGATTGTGTTTCAGGAATGACATATTTAAGCTTACCACATTAGTGTGTATATCAGTGATTTTTATAATTAACTAGCAGTTTGAGTCTATCAGCAGAATTCATCCATCCATCTTTGCTGTGAAACTGGAAATGGATTTGTTTAAATTATTGGTCTTTGAATTTGCCTCATTTTGTCTCCTGTCTAAGAAGCCTGTTTATTTTCAGGCAGCTGCATATGTTGGCATGATTGATGAGATCTGCTACAGTCAAGCAAGCAGCCCTGGGTGACCAGTTTACCCTTCCCCACCAGCGTTCCAGCTGCCAGTTGCCCCCATTCTGTGACAGCCTCTCCTTCTCCTCACCTTGTCATCCAGCCAAGAATGTACACTGTAGGAGTCCAGGTAAGCATCTGCCTCCATAATCATTGCCAACAGCTTTCCATTATCAACCGCCAGGGGTGCTTCAAAGCAATGTGGAGTTCATTCTCTTGACACAGAGACCAAATGTTTCTATACCTGAAACAAGCTCTTCTTTTACTAGCTGGAGAAGCTCACGTGGAAAGTCTCTCTCTCTCTCTCTCTCTTTCTCTTTCAGCACACATCACTCTAATATTATAAAACAGGTCAGATTACCCCGCTTCACCTCCTGCAGGTATTCTAAATTAGACTACTATGAAAAGATCTGTCATTGAAAGACAGGTTTTTTTCCCTCTGATTAATATATTCCCATATAGCAGAAAAATTAAAGAGCTCTGTCAAATGTTTTCACTCCAGCATTGTGTAAATTAAATCTTCTCACAAAGGCGAATTATGTTGCAGCATCTGTCTTTCTGTTTGCAGAGCAACATGTTTAGATTAAAATCAAACGAGAGAGAAGAGAGAAAATGTGTTTGCACATAGCAACATTGGAATAAATTCTGCAGTTTTGATTTTTGACATGACACAGTGTTTTATTGCTAAATGATCTATTGTTTGATTTAATATTTGTTGAGAGTCCATGATAATTTAACAACTGCATGGTCTCTCTATACAGAACAACACTTGTTTTTATTTTTTATTATTATTTTTTAAAGTTTTATTTAGTTATTTTTCAAGTACAGTTTTCTGTTTATTTCTCCCATCCCAGCCCACCCCTCCCCCACGCACCCCACCTCCCTCCCATTTCCACCCCCCTTAGTTATCGTCCTTGTGTCCTTTATACTTGTTCCTCCAAATCCCTCCCATTTTTCCCCTTAAATTCCCTCCCCTCTCCCCTCTGGTTGTTGTCCCCCTGTTCTTTATTTCAGTGTATTTGCCCTTATTTTGCTTGCCTGTCTGTTTTGTTGTTTAGCTTCCTGTTAAAGGTGAGATCATATGGTATTTGTCTTTCAACCCCTGGCTTATTTCACTCAGCATGTTTTTAAAAGGAACTAAATTTGTACGTACATATTATTAAATATTTATGCATGTAATTATTTTTTATAGAGAATATGGTATGTAATTGTGACAGGGATATGTGGTTTTCAGAATAACAGGGAATTTGCTTCAGAAAAGTTAAAGTAGAATGTTATACAAAGGTTACTAATATCAAAACATTTTCAGAAAAAAAGGTTTAGTTCAATTCCTGGGTTGGTACATACTAAGCTGAAAGATCCTACACAGGTAATTTATCCTTACAGAATATATTTTTTATCTAAATGCTGACAATGAAACTTATGTTTCATGATTGTTCTGAGAACTGAATATGAAAATATATGTAAACATGTATAAAGAAGTGCGATATTGGCACATAGCACATATTATTATTGTGCTATAGAAAGAATCATTTACTGGTAGCTTCTGACACAGCAATGATCCACATTCTAAGAACCTTGTTATCAGGTGAATTTTATTAATATACCTTACATACAAATAGATACAGCCTATAAATATAGTGATGGAGGAGAGCAACTTTTTCTGTGAATTCTTCTAAATTAAAAAAATATATATATTAATTTTAGAGAGACAGAAGAAGGAAGAGAGAGAGGGAGAGAGAGATCTATTTGATTTTCTACCCATCCATGCATTCACTGGTTACCTCCATTATATGTGCCCTGTCCAGGGATCAGACCAATAACCTTGGGACAATGCTCTAACCGAGTTACCCAATCAGGGCTTTCTATGAATTATTGACTTAATATAGAGATTCTTGATATGGTTTAGCAAATCAGAGAAACTAGTCTGATTCATTTGTCTTTAAAGATTCACTTTGTTGAGTTTGATACATAGTTGGCCTCTTTACCTTCTTGTTGTCTATTCTCCTCTTGTGTAAAATGTAATTACTAATTACATGTATAGATTATGCCTGCCCTTCCCAACTTTTAACTTCCCTGTCCTGAGAAAATAGCAGAATGCCCTCTGCTTGTGGAATTACTTATGTATTTAACCAATGAAAATATTCTTCCTGGCAACTGATTACTTTGAACAAATTATTGACATCCTATTCTCAGTTTCTTGATTAATAACATGCTTATGAGTATCAACAAAATAATTCATGAAAACTCTTGGCATAGATCTTGGTTCACCACCTGTTTATAATTTATACTACTATTGCCATTGTCATTATTATTTTTCTTATAGTTAACTTTAACTGAAATTAGAAAAATGACCTTCTAATGATGAGGTAATCATGGACAATTATATCTTAATTCAATTTGGATTCACAATGTTACTGGTTCCTAGATCATAAGTAGAAGCTTGAGGTAAAATAAATAAATAAATAAATAAATAAATAAATAAAAACTGTATATACTCCGTGTTCTCTACTCTGAATCCTAAAAAAAACAGGTAAAAAGAAACAACTGTACCTGTACAAGTGGTCGAAATCCTCATCAGGGGCTACAGTTTCCCCCTTGTTTATCTTCATACAGCTCTCAGTGAAATACCTGTTTGGGAGAGCATATGATCTTAGCTAATAACAAAAAAGTAAAAGATTCTCTGAGTATCAGGAAACATTTTTCCTTTTTCACAAATTATTGTCATGACAGGGACTATTACTTACACTGGCATAGAAGTAGCCCATCGATAATATAAGAAAAAGTAGCACACAAGTCACAAATGATATTAATTTTAATATTTAACTCATTCATGTTCTGAGGTTGGCAGAATATTTACAGAGTGAAGGAGACAGAAGGAACATGGATGGATACATTGCACCATAATCTGAAGGTGGACAGGTCACTAAGTAGTCACAGCAGGGAATGGGCCAGAATCTAGCAGGATAACAAATGGGTGTCACACATGAATGGGAAGGCAGAAGGACAGTATCCAGAAAAAAAATTGCTTTAAATTTTTGTCCTAGCAAGGTAAGCACTGAAGCCTTGCACATGCCAGGGGTTCTTAGGTTAATACAGAACAATACAGGTAATTTTTTGTAAGTGAAAAAAAATGGAAAAAGAGGGCAACCTTTGATGCAATAAAGCATGAAAATGGCAGATGGAGGAAAAGAACAAATTGAACATATTTTACCTTTTATTTTCAATTGACTTAAGAGATAATTATTTATTATTCACCTAATTTTGTATGGAATTGGTAAGTTTACTACATAGGAAATATATTTCTCCTTCCTCTCACACGTACTGTAATATATCTATTTTACCATATAGATAAAAGAGAGTAGCATCGTGTAATATGTAACACAATGATATGATGATTATCAGAATCCACTGTCCTGCATGAGAAAAAGTCACTCATGAAAGTAGCTATTATCATAAAAAATTAATATATGTTGGTTTACAATGAGTCAACAGATGAGAATTTAATTCTTAAATAATTTAGTGGTTTTAAGTCAGTCACTTAATTTCTTGTGTTCTTCAGTTTCCACAAAGAATTGTGTTAGGAATTCCATCCATCTGTATACCTTACTATGGAAATTAATTTTAATGAGTGCTCTTATCAAATGCAAGCAAATGCTATCAATCTATATAAAATATATTTTAATATAATGAATTATTACAAAATAGAATTTTTTATTTTAGGCATTAAGTGACAATTGTGCCTATAATGTTTTGTTGAGAAAAATTATGTGTGTATCCTGATAGGGATCAAGTACAGAGAATGTATTTTTTAACATTTATTTTTAGAAATTCAAGGAGTTCATCATCACCAAGCCCTTATTATATGAAATGTTAAAGGGAATTATCTAAGAAAAAGAAGTTAAAGAAACATGAACAGTGAAAGGACAACAAACTCACAGTTATTAACAACCACACCTAAAATGAAAGCAAACTAAAAGGACAGCTAGATCAGGAGTGGAAACATAGAAATGAAGATTTCATGGAGGGTTAGCAACAGGGGAGTGGGAGGAGGAGATGGGGGGAGAAGGTACAGAAAATAAGTAGCATAGACAGTAGATAGAAAATAGAAGAGGGGGCAGGAATAGCATGGGAAATATAGAATCTAAAGGATTTGAGACACATGGTCATAAACTAAAGGGGGGGTAATGGTGGGGATGGGGGGTAGGGTGGAAGGGAATGAAAGGGTATGAATAGAACAACTGTAACAGCATAATCAATAAAAAAGTTAAAAAAAATTATTTTTAGAGGGAGAGGAGAAGAAGGAGAAAGAGAGGGAGGAAAACATTAATGTGTGGTTGCCTCTCATGTGTCCTCAACTGGGGACTTGGCCTGCAAGCTAGTCATGTGCCCTGACCGGGAATTGAACCAAGGACCCTTTGGTTTGCAGGATGGCACTCGATCCACTGAGCCATACCAGCCAGGGCAAGAATATATTGATTAATTTTGTTTCACAGCAGTAAGGATAGAGTAAAATATTGGTTATGTTTGAGCCAAATAACCAATTTATTTTTCTGACACAGTCTCACTCAAAACTTTAAATCTATGGTAATTCTGTTTCCATCTACTTTGTTTTAAAAAATCAGTACTACTGTGTGACAGTTAACAATTTATGGCTTCTTAGTTTATTTCCTGCTTTATTAAACTGGATTTTAACCTTATGAATAGGTTGGATTTAGGAGAAACTGACAACTGAATCTCTTAATAACCTTAAGTCTACGTGTTCTATTTAAATAGTCTGACCTTTGCTTGAAAACAGAGTGATAATCTCCCCTGGGGCAGATACAGTACTTGCAAGGGAATACAGATTCTTCTCAAGACTCCATAAAATTACCTTTGTTGCTACTTGACCCATAAATAGAGAGATCTCAATATAAATGTAAGTAAATGGCTCAAGGAAGATAATTTGCAAGCCTCCTTAGAGTGATACATTACCTCTTGCTACTAAGGCTTTTGTTATTCAAACATGCTCATTACTCAGAAAGTCCGGCTTTTATAGAAGCATGAAAATATTCATGGAGAATATCTTCCAACAATTTATTGTGAAGAATAGCAGTGCATATTAGTGACTGATTAAAACTTTGGCCCATGGGAATCTGACAGTACCCAATTAATCATGACATCTCAATAAATCAAATAGAAGGACAGTATAGTAGAATATTGCATATGATATAATAGGAAAGCCATCTAGATGTGGTGGCCAGAAATATGACTTGATTTATTACAATAAAAAGTCATGGCCTTTACTCCCTGATTCTAGATTGAAGTCTAGTCACCAACATAAAGCACCTTGATTGAAAATGAGGCCAACCCTGACTGGGTAGCGCAGTTGGTTAGAGCATTGTACCAATACATCAAGTTTGCAGGGTTCAATTCCCTGGTCGAGGCACATGCAAGAATCAACCAATGAATATATAAATAAGTGAAATAATAAATTGATGTTTATCTCTCTCTTTTCCCCCTTATTTCCTATAGCTCTCTAAAATCAATAAATAAAAATTAAAAATAAAAAGAAGTTGATAGGGGGCTCAAAAGTTGGAAAATTTTAGTTTTAGACAAAAAGTTATAAGCCTAGTAAGTAATGTATCTGTTAAAGATTTTGTTTCAGAAGCTACAGATAGATAAGGTCCATCCCGGCTCCTGGGGAAACAGCCAACCTCCTAGGGCACTGCTAGAGATTACAACCTGGGAAACAGTGGAAGCATCTGGGCCTTAGTGTTCCAGGGAGGGACAGATAACCACCCACTTCTGGGAACAACTAACTGTCCAGGACAGGAATATTGCCGTTTCTTTCACTTAATCCTCCCTGAACTTCAAAACCCTTCATTGCACCTTGTTTGTTCCCTGCTATAAAAACTTTGGCCTGGAAAGAAAAGACAAAATGGTCTATTAGGGTATGAACCCACCATCTTCTCAGATCACCGGCCATCTAAATAAAGCTCCCATAAAGATTCAATCGCTGTCACTGCTTATCAAGTTTGGTAGAGACAGGCAGCCAGGGTTTTTTCTGGTTTCAAAGTGAGGTTGGACCCTTTTAGAAAACAAGCCTGCAGTATTGTATATGTTGTAAATATTCTTTCAAGTCATTTTAAAAGGAACTATAAACATTTACAATGTACCAGTGCACTGGATTAAGGATATGCCCAGAATTTATAGGAATTATAGAATTGGCTGTAACCTAACAATAATTTCTGGGAATCAACACATCCCTGCAGCCGAGGAGTAAAACTGAAAAGGTGGAATTTTGGGAGAATTAGAGAATTTAACGCTACTATCAATGATTTGAAAGATGATGATAAGTACCCATTTACTTGCGTGTTTGGCCTTCGCACATAGAAGATCTTGGAGAATCACTCACTATACATCATCAAGAACTTAATCATATGGTGATCCTATTGTAGCCATTGTCCCAACTGTAGTTAGTGTCTTTGCTGAGACAAATCAATACATCATTGAACATTTTGTATACCTCTATTGACATGGCTAGTACTTTTTTTCCATTATCTGAAGACTCCCAAAAATTGTTTGCTTTGACCTGTCAAGGCTAACAATAAAACTTCACTGTCTTGCCTCAGAGCTATATGAATTTTCTTGCTATATGTATAATTTTGCCTACAAATAACTTTATTATCATGACAATGAAGCATCACACTCTTCCACCGCATCGATGACATTAACTTGATTGAATCCGGTGAGTAAGATGTAGCAATTACTGCATGATATTGTAGTAAGATGAATGCTAACTAGAATCTGGAGGAAAAAAACACCAAAATGTGTTATAAGTCTGCTACTTCACTGAAATCTCTGTGGGCTCCATAGTCTGGAACATATTAGAAATTCCTTATTTGAACAAATAATAAAAGAGAACTTCCCCATTCTGGCAAAGGAAATAGACTTCCAGGAAATCCAGGAAGCTCAGAGAGTCCCAAAGAATTTGGACCCAAGAAGAAACACACCAAGACACATCATCATTACATTACCCAAGATTCAAATGAAGGAGAGAATCCTAGAAGCAGCAAGAGATAAGGGGACAGTCACTTACAAAGGATTTCTCATCAGACTGTCAGCAGATTTCTCAAAAGGGACCTTACAGGCAAAAAGGGGCTGGAAAAAAGTATTCCAAGTCATGAAAACCAAAGACCCATAACCAAGATTGCTCTATCCAGCAAAGTTTTCATTTAGAATGGAAGGGCAGATAAAGTGCTTCTCAGATAAGAACAAATTCAAGAAGTTCATTATCACCAAGCCCTTATTATATGAAATGTTAAAGGGAGTTATCTAAGAAAAAGAAGATAAAAAAAGATAACCAGTGAAAGGACAGCACACTCACAGTTATTAACAACCACACCCAAAACAAAAGCAAACTAAAAGGACAGCTAGATCAGGAGTGAACCATAGAAATAAAGATCACATGGAGGGTTAGCAACAGGGGAGTGGGAGAAGAAGAAGGGGGGAGAAGGTACAGAAAATAAGTAGCATAGATGGTAGGTAGAAAATAGATGGGGGGCAAGAATAGTATGGGAAATATAGAATCTAAAGAACTTGAGACACATGGTTATAAACTAAAGGGGGGATGATGGGGGAGGGGTGTGCAGGGTGCAGGGGAATGGAGGGGGGAATAGAACAAATGTAATGGCATAATCAATAAAATAAAAATAAAATAAAATTTAAAAAAAGAAATTTCTTTTGAAGTAAAAGATAAGTTACTATACATGCCCAGCCACAAAGAGAAGGTAAAGGCTCAATGCTTGGCATGAAGTTTTAAGTTCCCAGAGACGACATGTACAACATTTGAGTGTGCTTCTTCAACCTGTTTACTAAATCACATATAAAGGCTACTCGTTTTGATTAAGGGATATAAAAAATTTTTATAGTCAATCCAGACTGTAGTACAGGGTACTCTTCCACACAGGCTTAACGACTGAGAATTTCCACTAATTCTCAAAGTGTTGTATGGAGCACCCCAGTAAGCACAAATGGAAGAATTACATGGATTACTTCTAGAGTTCTGGAGTAAACCTATGTGTTTTTATGAAGGTAAATTTCCTCATTTTGAGAAACAACCTCTGGCTTACTATTGCGTCTTGGAAGAGAACAAACAGAAGATGATATCACATGATCATGCAACCTGAGTTCTCCACATCTGACCCACCTATTTATAAAGTTGGACACATGCAGCAGTAATTTATCATCAAATATGTAAAATAATGGATCTGGGCAGGTCTAGAGTATACAAGTAAGTCGCATAAGTAATATCTGTCTTTTGAAATTCTTTCTGCATTATCTCATCTCCGTTGGTTCACATCAATGTCCTCATCAAAGTTGCATACACCCAATTGCCTGATATAAAACTCTTGAGCGTGATTTACAATGGGGATGCATTATATGCTGGTGTTACCTGAAAGTGGACAATTGCAGCATTACCATGCCACTCATGATGACTACCACTATTGAATACCCATTCCAGTGCACAGACTGATGCGAAGTTCTCAGAATGGTGTCAGTCCACTTAAGGACCAGCCATATTTCCAGTGGCAGGCTGATTACATTGGGTAATTTTTAGTATGAAGGGAAGTGATATTTTCCTTGTTGAAAAAGACACATATTTTGGATATATAGTTATACTCCCTTATGAAAATTCATTATGCAACATCACCTGTGGACCCATGGAATGTCCTATCCAGCTTCATGATACTCCACATAGTTTTGCTTCTAATCAAAAAAGTTATTTTACAGAAAAGAAAGTGCAGTATTAGGTTAAGGCCACAGAATTCATTGGTTTTACCATATACCCAACCCAGATGTATTTTCCTGGTAGAAAATTGGAATAGCTTGATTAAGACTCCATTATGGGACAATTTAGGAGATAACATAATGAAAGGATGATGTTATGTCTTACAGATTGCCATATATGCATATGCCTTGTAGCAGAAAACAGTATCGGGTGCTTTTCCTCCTTAACTAAAATATGTGGAATAAAGGGTAGGAAATGGGTAGGAAGTGCTTCTCTTAACCAGAATATCTGGCATCAAGGGTAGGAAGTGGGTGTGGCTTCTCTCATTATTGCAGGTAATAACTCACAGAATTTTTTATTCCTTAGTTGGCAACTTTGTGCTCTGTTGGTTTGAAGGTTTTGGTTCCCAAAGGCGAGTTCTTCCACCAGCTAATACAATTACTTCACTGAATTTGCAGACAAAACTGCCATCTGGCCTTTGTGGGTTTCTTGCATCAGTCACTGAGACAACAGGAAAGAAAGAGAGTTATTTCAGTAACTGAAATGTGTAATTTCCTTTACCAAAAGTCCATTAGATTACTGCAAAAAAAGTGGGGTCAAGAAAGACTATGTCTGTTACCCAAGAAATCCTCTAAGGTATTTGTTAATATTATCATGCCTAATATTACCCAAAAAGCAACAACAACCACTAAAAAGGCAGGATGACTGAGGACCCAGACCCTTCAGAAGGGAACTGTGTGGTCACCTTAGCAGGTGAAGCACCATGCTGGTTTAAATTATTGCTAAAAAAATATAAAAATAAAATGGCAGAAAAGCAGAAAGTCATATCAACTGTGAAAAAACAAAACTGAGAAGATATATTAATTTTCTCCTTTTTTCATATGCTTATATAGCTAGATTTTTCAAGAGTCCTATTATGGTGATAAATTTACTATTTAAAAGGAATATGGACCATAACATAGTCCTTAGGAGAATATAAAAGAAAATTTTAACCCAAAAAGTAACCCCTTGACTAATATTGCATTTTAGTGTACGACAACATTCCAAAATTAATAAAAAAGATACAAACACATAAGAGGTTTAAAATGTGAAAACATCTGTCCTTAAAAATACATACATGGAATATAAAAATATGAAACTTTGTTTACAGCCACTTGTAATTGAATAAATGGAAATGTAAAAATAAGATATTTTATACTTTGGGTTAAAAAGCTATTTTTTGTATTCCATAGTTTGTTGAATTGTATGAAATAAGATTTTTCATACAACTAGATTATATAAATTAGAGAAACTTGGCAACAGTTATTAATTGTAAATGTACATACTCTTGTAGTAACAAATATTCACTTAGGAACTTAGCCTACCATTTTGTATTTAAATATAAAGAAACAGTATATGAATAAGGATGTTATTTAAGCATTATTGATAAAAGCAGAGGAGTCATGGTGTTTTTTTTTCCTTAATCCCTCACACTTTTCACCCAACTCTCAGCTCCCAGATACCAAACCCTTATCCTCTCTGACAACCATCAGTCTGTTCTCTGTATCTATCAGTCTGTTTCTGACTTGGGGTGGTGAAAACACAAGACAATGTATAAATGATGTATTATGGAATGACTCATCTGAAAATAATAATTTTATTACCAATGTCACCCTATTAAATTCAATGAAAAAAATTTCCTCCCAAAGAAAAGCAAAGGAGTACTAGAAAACTCTTATATATCCACATTTAACTCAAACACAATATATACTCATATGTAATTCATCTTATTATATTATTTTTCACATTTTACTTTTTTCCATATGCTTCTCCCAGCAAGTGCAGAAGTAGCCCATTTAAATACCTGAGATTCACTCTACAAAGGTGCAGTCAATGTCTGTGCTTTCCAATATGATAGCCACTAGTCACGTATGGTTACTGAACACCTGGAATGTGGCTAGTGCTACTTGAGGAACTGAACTATTAATTTACTTAATATTACCTAATATAAATTAAAATGCATATGGACATCTATGTTTAGGGGACATCTTGTTGGATGGTGTAGTTGAAGAAAAATATTGTTTTCTTTGCCAGACATTTAAATTGATTACCAATTAAAATTATTTCTTAAATATCTTTCAAATAAACCTTCTCTTTCTTATAGTGATGGTTACCCCTTTTATTTCATTTTTTCCACCTATGTTGCTTCACCATCTTTTAATATGACCCCTTATCATTGCACTCCATTTTAAAGACCCTAAGGTGTTTTTAAAATATAAAACTTAGTTTGTCAATTTTATGTTTTCAAATATTTAGCTTCCTAAAGCTCAATATTTTGGTCCCAGTTTCCTTCTCTGGCCTGCCATGCCTGCTATATAATCAAAAACTCATTTCTAAATTTATTACTTTTCCTAAATTATCCTTTAAAAATTATGTATTTTTATGTTTGTGTGACTTTAAACATTTTAGTTGTTCTCACTGGAGTGCTTTCTTCAATGTCTTTTCTTATATTCCTCTATTTTTTTCTTTAAGATTAAGTTCATTTGTAACCTGGTGATCTTTAACTGTCTGTAAGGAAATCTAAGGAATCATCTACTCTTACTATTTGAGTTACAGTTACTAAATTGAAAACTAATTATAGGCATAAATAAAAGCTCAGAATTCCATGAACAACAAAATAATGATGTTTTCTTCAATGCTGAGAAGTGATTAAGAGAGAACCCTAGAAAAAGGTCAATAATTGCCAGAAATTAAGTAAGGTGTCAAATTTTATTATTTGAGTCATTATTATTTGTATTTTATTTTCACTGCCTGTTTAAAATCTCCTCCTGAACAATAATGATGTTGACATGAAAGATTTTAAACAGTGTCTGGAGGACAGATGCTAAATTCCAGACACCGTGGGCATGTCCCAAAGTCGTACCCGATACTCCCTACTGTCTTTCTGAAACTCCATTTTTTAGTCATTCTTACTATATTCTGTCTACCTCTCAAGCCTCTGCTAATTACTTAAGTAAACTAGCAAAGTTTTGAGGCTCTATAGAATACAAGGTATGTAAATATGTTCTCCTGCACAGATAGTGTTTCTATTCCAATAGGAAGTTCAGATTTTGTCCTATCTTTGGTTGCTAATTTTTCTCTCACACAATCTGATTCACTTATTCTGTCATAGTGGGTCTATTCCAGCTCTCATCAAAACTACAGTATGATTTATCATACATTGTGGGGGCAACTTTGCCCACAAAGTACCCCCGTCCACCACGGATGAAGTGAAACTACCAAGACATGATCTGCTTGGGGAGGAGAGGTGGTCAATCTCTCAGAAAGAAAGACCAGGAGCCCTTCCCTCAACAGCTTTTATTGGGTTGTAATACACAGGAATACAGGTGGCAAGGATCAAACAGTAGATAACATTTCAAAGAAATCTGAGGGCTTAGTCTGAGTCAGTGTCTGTCAGGTAAGGGGGTTGAAGAACTTCGGAAGACATACTCATTTCCTGCTCGGACCCTTACCATATGAATAAAAACACTCTTAGCAAAGTGGGCTTCACAGGACTTGACAAATTATTTCTTATGCCCCATCACCCTGGATCCCACTCCAGCCAGCAAAGGGCTGCACCACCTTCCCAGTCATAGATTTTTAGGCTTAAGTGGATTAGAGCCAGGAAGTACTTCTCCCAGATGGAAATGGGGACTCAGGCTACAGTCAGAGCAGCTGTGGGGCAAGGGTCCATCACTCTCTTTGTTGCAGCCCCCCGAGTCCTTCCTTGATGGCCTCCCAAATGATTGTGTCTGGCTTAGATTCCCCCCCTCTGAGGGGTCTTACCCATCACTGACTAGCTGACCAAGTGTTGGGGACAGGGGATGAAGCAAAAGCAGCATTGCTGCCAGAGATAGGCTTTGTCTCCTTAGTGGTTTGAATTCTGGTGGTAACTCACTCAGCCTTAGTCATGAGGAGCAGTTACAACTCCTGAAACCAGGCAGAGTGGTTCCCAACAATACATATTTTTCAAAAACCAATTTAGGTATCAATAATAAAATGGGCAATTAGGATATTAATAAATTACTTTTGTTACACATTCATTGTGTGCCAATCATTGTTCTAAATGCTCATTTTATCCTATAAAGTTTGGAGATTTATAGTGCTTACTTGTAACATTCAAAATATCCCTGAAGAGTCATATTAAGTGAAGCCACTAAATGTTCTATGATATCTAAGAAAATTTACTGTTATGATCATTTAAATACAAAGATATATGAATCAAATTAAACTGTGGATGGACTCACACTATGGTAACTCCCAGTGAATCACATTCTTCATAGTCCTATCCCTTTGAGTGTGGGTGGAATTTGTGACTTGCTTCCAACTAATGGGGTATGACAAAAGTGATTGATGTCACTCCAATGATTAGATTACAAAACATACCAGATTTTGTCTTGCCCAATTGCTTTAGAGCTATTTTCCAGCTGGCCTGGAATAACTAAAAAGAGACATGAACATGCATATGGAAAGGACCTTTCTGGCAGGGGAGTGCAGGGAGCTTCTTGGACATGGGTGTGGTGGACAGCCAAACACCCGTGAGAAACAGGGCTCCATTATGATAACCACAGAGAAATAAATTCTGCTAACTACTTGGATGTGCTTGGAAGCACATTTTCTAGAGTACATCCCCCACATGAGAAAGAAACGAACACCACTTTGCAACCTTTTGAATCTCTGAACGGAAAGCTCAGCAAAGCTGTGCTTAGACTCAACTCACAAAACTGAAAAAAATAAATAGGTGTTTTAAACTACCAAGTTTCTGACAATTCACTGAACAGAAAACTAATACAAAAGCCATCTCAGGAGTAAAATACTAAATTTTGGCCTTTTAATGCTCAGCCTCTTCAGTAAGCATTGATCGTTTTCACTCTTATAAATACTCAAATTATCATAATTTTAAAATTTACTGATGATTTTGAAATACCTATTTGTCAGTAAACTTTGTTCAGATAAACTAAAAATTTTTCCTCACTGCCCCTCAATATTAAATAATATTAAACTGGAAAATCTCCCCAATCCAGGTTTTAATTTATAGAATGTTCAAAAGTATATAATTGAAGGGCAAAGAAATTCTTAAATTTTATTCATCTACACATAACCCATTTAATAGAACACAGTGCTGACATTGGACTTTTTTGCATTTTAAGAGTATGTGAGAGATAGTTTAATAGAGGATGATCCAGAAACTGGTTGTTATGAAAATTTACTTTAGTAGAACTTTAGTAACTTGTTCTTTTTCCCTCAGATGATAGACATTTATTTTTAATATTAAAATTTTGATTTCTTAAAAATATTCTGAATATGACTTACATACCTGATGTAAAAGAGAAATGGCCCACTAAAAATAATCACAGAAGCCACATGTTAAAGTGATCAATTAATAAAATATTTATGTATATAAATAAAATATATCATGAAATTATTAATTTTTAAAAGTTTATGAATGCATCTTCTATTCACATTTATTTATCTAATAGACTCACTTAGAAGCTCATCCTTGATGAGTTTCCAGTTTCCATACATGCTTATTTCACATTTATTTCCTGTTATCTCAATATCCTCAGTCATATGATCTCATTTAGCTGTGGAATCTAACAAAAATAAATAAATTAAGAAACCAAATAGAATCAGAGGCATAGACACATGGGACAGACTGACAGCTGTCAGAGGAGAAGGAGGAGGTGGGGACTGGTTCAAAGAATGTGATGAGATTAGACAAAACAGACATGAATGACTCATGGACATGGAGAGCAGTGTGGGGATTGTCTGAGGAAGTGGAGGGGCACTGGCTGGAGGGGTCAAAGATGATACATCTGGGACAACTGTAATAGTATAAATAATAAAATGTAAATATGTTTTTCAAAAAGAATGAAAAAACAGTATATATACCTGCCAAAAGTTCTGAAAAAATCTTGAGTCATAGAAGTATGCATAATGGGAATAATTACTCTTAAACTCATGTGCCACTCATTGTTCATTTCATAGTGCATTTAAAAGACTGAGTCTATAAAAGAGTGACTTCCTTTTCCCTTGAAATAACTACCATCAACAAGATGTTTACTGGCTCCAGCATGGCCCATTAACAGAATCCCCTAGGATCTGCACTGTTATGATGCACAGCTTCTGCTAGGGAGAAACATCCCAAGCAATAAAAATATCTCTTTTCAGAGCCATTACTCTAAGCAATTAAAGCTTTTAAAATAGAAAATGCATTTTCAATTTTTTTTCATTAGGTGATCAGACTTTTAAAAAATAGTGTTTAAGTAAGGAAATGACAATTGAATATTTTACTTCCTTAAATAAGTTTCTAAACGGACATGCACTTTGGAAGTAGTTTGAGCTACCAAACTAATCTTACTCTTTAAGAATAACTTTAATATAAAAGTTTTCAGTTTTTAAATGCTTGTTTTATATGATTTGTTAAACTCATTTGTGACTTCTGTTGCTATTACTAATTAAAACTAGATATCTTGAAATGACTGCCATTTGAAAAAATTAAATTCCTTTATATTAATTGTTGAGAAGTAAGAAAAGTAAAGATCAGATACAGTCCAAAAGGAAATTAAAGAAGGACTTTTCAGAGAACTTGAACCTCTGACACAATGACAGGTTCCTCCTCTCTGAAAGATGCAATTTAATCTCTCTGTCTCAGTAATCCCACAAAGTTCCAAGGAAATGTCACTTAAAATGTTTGTAAAATTGTAAACAATGTAGAATATAATGCACAAAAAATTAAGGTCAGAAAAATAAAGACAATAGGATGAGACATACAAAGACTTTAGAGATTAAAATAATTATATACATATGCATGAACATAAAACACATATTTTAATGTATAATGCTAATGCAAAAGAAATTATATTTAAATAAGAATTAGAAAACTGCAAGTAACAAGTTCAAATAATTAACAAAAAATAGAAACTTAACTATTAGAATTGAATAAATATGCAATATGTGATCATAAAGTTAAAATTAAATCATGCAGTTAAATATTATATAGTTCAATTAAAAGCATGCAAGAGGTTATATTATATTTAACAGATTGAAAAAAAAGATTAATAGAAAATAGAAAATTGATTTACCAAAGGCAGAGGTGGTGGTGTGGAGACCTGAAGATATTACTCAATATGCCACTCAAAGTGAGAGATAGAGAAAGAGGCAGAGAAAAGGAGAGAGAGAAGAGATGTCAATATGAATTTTAATATGAAAAAGATTACAAATTAGAAGATAGAATGGCAAGATTCTACATAAAATTTACTGAAATTCCATAAAAAATAAAATTGCTAATGGAGAAACATAAATGCATGAAGACATAACAGATAAAATTTTTCCAGGATTATGTAAAAATCTTTTTTTCATATCCAAGAACTTTATAAAATCTTAAAAGAATAAGTGAAACTTAACACATAGATATAATGGGTTGGTCCAAAGGTTCACTTGATTTGTTCCCTTAAGATGGCTGGAGTAACACTTAGTTGTCTTTAAATTCATTTGGAACAATTTTATTAGATTATATTGTGACAACTTTCACATGAGTTGAAGTTGATTGTGTTCAAATTGAGAAATTGAGAAAAATTAACATTATACCATGTGTAAGATAGGCAACATACTCAAAATATCCAAATTACCAAGTATGAAATAAAGGGACTACTAAAAAAAGTTAAAAAAACATGAACAGGAAAGGACAGCAAACTCACAGTTATAACAACCACACCTAAAACAAAAGCAAACTAAAAGGACACTAGATAGGAGTTGAAACAAAAAGACCAAGCACAGAGGGAGGAGAAGAGGGAGAAGAAAAAAAACAAGACAGAGATAGAAAATAGATGGGGGCAAGAATAGTATGGGAAATATAGAATCTAAAGAACTTGAGACACATGGTCATAAACTAAAGGGGGGGTAATGATGGGGATGGGGGGGTAGGGTGGAGGGGAATGAAGGGGGGAATAGAACAACTGTAACAGCATAATCAATAAAAATAAATTTAAAAAAATATCCAAATTAATAGTCATTGTTGAAAAAATTGTTTTTTATTGTATAGAAAAATAAAAAATCCATAAAGACTTATTGTCCAACCAATTATCATTGAAAACTAAATACCATAAAGAAAATGAGAAGAAATTAAAATTACTCGAAAAGCAGAAAAATATCAACAATTAGCTTGCAGTTAGAACAAATTTTTTTAAAGCAAAATGGAGGCCAGAGACAGAAACATATGTTTAAGTTCTGAGAGAAAATAGCCTTGAATTTTATTTATTTTTAGGTATTTTTATTGATAATGCTATTACAGTTTTCCCATTTTTTTACCCTTTATTCCCCTTCACCCTACCCCCTCAACCCTTCAGCATTCTCCCCGCCTTAATTCATGTCCAAGTTGTGCATATTGAGTTCTTTGAGTCCTCTGTTTCCTATACCATATTTTATGTCTCCCTATCTATGTTATGCCTACTAATTGTGCTTCTTCCCTGTACCTTCCTCCACTATTCTTCCCTTCCCTCTTCCCACTGTATCCCTCTGTCTGATGTCCATTTCTCTGATTCTGTTCCTGTTCTGGTTGTTTGCTTAGTTTTTGTTTTCATTGTTTTTCTTTTCTTTCAAGTTCATTTGTTAATAGTTGTGAGTTTGTTGTCATTTTATTGTTCATATTTTTATCTTCTTTTTCTTAGATAAGTCCCTTTAACATTTTATATAATAAGGGCTTAGTGCTGACAAACTCCTTTAACTTGACCTTATATGGGAAGCACTTGATCTGCCCTTCCATTCTATATGAAAGCTTTTCTGGATAGAGTAATCTTGGATATAGTTTCATGCCTTTCATGACTTCAAATACTTCTTTCCAGCACCTTCTTGCCCATAGGTTTATTTTGAGAAATCAGCTGATAGCCTCATGGGAACTCCTGTGTAGGTAACTGTCCTCTTATCTCTTGCTGCTAATTTTAGGATTTTCTCTTTGTCTTTAATTTTGGGTAACTTAATGATGATGTGCCTTGGTATGTTACTCTGTGGGTCCAACTTCTTTGGGACTCAGCTTCCTGGACTTCTTGGAAGTCTATTTCCTTCACCAAATAGGGGAAGTTTTTCTTCATTATTTGTTCAAATAACTTTTGAATTTCTTCCTGCTATTCTCCTTCTGGCACCCCTGAATATTGGAATGTTTCAGGTTGTCTGAGAGAATCCCCACCCTCTCTTCATTTTGTCGGGGGGATTCTTGCTTCTTCATTCTGATCCAGTTAGATGTTTATTTCTTCCTTTTGTTCCAAATCATTGCTTTCAATCCTGGTTTTCTCCTTGTCACTGTTGGTTTCCCCAGCTATTTTTCATTTTTGGTATCTTTCATGTGTTCTTTCATCTTTCAACCAAGCTCAATCAGTTCTGGGAGCATTTTGATTACCAGGACTTTAAATTCTCCATCATATAGGTTGGCAATCTCCTCATCGCTTAGTCCTCTTTCTGAGGTTTTGCTGTGTTCTTTCATTTGGGCCATATTTCTTTGTCTTGGCTCAGTTGATATATTTAAGGGGGCGGGGCCTTAGGTATTCACTAGGGCAGGGCCACTTCTTTGCTGTGCTACCTGTGGGGGAGGAGCCAGAGAGGGAATAGTGCAGCTCCCCTGCTCATCTGTCTCTAGCTCACTTTCCAACAGACTCTTCTGTGAGACTAGAAGTATCTCTCACTATGAAAACCCCAGCCACAGTCTACATTCAGTTCTGAGTCTCAGTTTCTCCCTTAAGTCATGCAAAGCTCAGCCAAGCTCAGCAGTCAGCCCTGCCCTCAGCCACCTTCGCTGTGATTTTCCTGAGTCAGCCTGTGCGGTCCACCTTATAGGTGTGGTTGTTCTGGTTGATTTTTTTAATTCTTTGGTTGTCTGATTTCCACACAGTTTGATTTTCTGGTGATTTTGGTTGTTTATTGATTTTAGATTGGTTATTATCCTCTTTTTTCGTCGTGTCAGGAAATGAAGGATTTCTATCTACTTCTCCATCTTGGCTGGACCTCTGAATTTTAAATATTAAAGGTAATTAAACTATCTTATCTTGAATTAGAAAAATTTAAATAAATATATTTATAGATGAAGTAAAAACTTAGAGCTGATTTCCGGTATATTCTCAATAAAGTAGCTTTTAAAAGATGTACTTCAGACAAAATGGGTGGGAATCTAAGGTTAAAAGTTTACTATTATTAAGTAAGGACATTATGAAATAGGTAGATAAGTGGAAATAATTTTGACTCAATAAATACATGTAAATTATATTTTTTGTAGAAATACAAGATAGAATTAAAATGCTGAAATACAGGGGTATATAAGCTGGAAAACATGTTATCAGAGCTTACAGATTTTAAGACCCCTATATGTTTTCAGATGTGCTAAAAATACTGAATACATTTAGATATGATCAAATATACAAGTAGCTATGCTAACCACTAAAAGAGTAGTTATGTTTAATATAATTTTTAATGAAGTTGAAGAATGGAAATACAAAATGAAGAGAGAAAAAAACACTTGAGTCAAATCACACCCAGAACAGGAAATATATAAAATTTTAAAAAAGAATGTCATATAGAACATGCATAATATTAAAGAACAAATCCAATTAATCTACCCTTTTAAATCACAGGAATGTTTAGTGTTTAAGCAAAGTAAAAAAATATATAGTTATATTCTCCTTCCAATACACCCAAATTTAAAAGAATGATTTATGTTGAAATTATAAAATACAAATTAGAATTACCCTGCAATTATAAGCACATGAAACTAATATAATTGTATAATCTCACACAGGTAGATTTTAAGCTAAAAATATTTTGAGATTAAAGGGTGTTGGTTATTATATGAAAAGTTGATAAAGGAAGAAAGTTATAATACTTTTTTTTTTTTAAAGATTTTATTTATTTATCTCTAGAGGGGAAAGAAAGGAGAGAGGGAGAGAACTGCCCCCCCTTCTCATCACCCTTGGTTCCCAGCTGAGCTACACCAGCCAGGGCAGAAAGTTATAATACTTTTAAGATTATAAACACAAGGAAGCTATATCAGTTCTAAGTGTAATTGTAAAAATAACAGTTTCAAAGATATAAAGTAACTTTTGTAGATTTTTATATATGAAATTGATAAATATTCCAGCATAATAGATTGAAAATGACCTCCATAAGGTATTGGTAGTTGCTCACAATAAAAACAAAGAATATCTCATGTGTATAACACATTTAAAAGTATCCTTAATAAATTTGATGTCTGGACACATGTTCACTGAAGCATACATTTTTAAGCACACAAAACATTTATATATTGACCTATATGCAAAGCCATAATACTAAATTTAACAGATTAAAAATAATGTGTCACTGAGTCTTTGCTAAAAGAGGCAAGCATTTAAACAAATAATAAAAAAGAAATACTCCACCAAACAACAGTCTTTGGGTATGAACCATTTGTAGCATTTATCACAAAATTACAAGATGAATAGCATGACAAGGGAAAACAAAACATTCTGAAGGGACAAAGAAAATTTCAGAATCAGACTTGGCTATGAAATAGATGTTGGAAAAATCAGGGAAAAAAATTGAAGTAGCTGTGATTGTTATGTTTGAGGTTCTGTTACTAAACCAAAGTGGGAGTTTGGCTACCAGCCATCAGTAATAGGCAAATTCTGGAGGCAGAGGTTAGTGAGAAAGGAAAGGGGTCTTTATTCAAACACTGTACAAGGAGGGAATGATAGTCTCTTGTTTCAAAAGTACACCCCATCCAGAAACCAGGAGGAAAACCCAGCCACCCTCAGCCAGCCCCAAATGAAAGGTAGCATCCAGAGTGCCCTCTCCCATTCCAAGTACTGTCCCTTGAAAACTGAGTGGTCATGCAGGCATGCTTCAGGTGCTTTATTCAGAACCACAGTATGTGGCTGGTGCCAGCATGTGGCTTCCAGGGCCATAAGATCCTACAAACACACCACCCAGTACATTTGTGAGGTGACCGTGCCTTCTTTCCCCGGGCTTGTAATAATTTCCCATGTGGGACAGCTTTCCCAGCCCAAGCTTCCACATACTCTGGGACAGTCTGTCCACCAACTTATCCCCACTTTCTCCCAAGCTAGACCTACAGGTTTCTTTGATACAACACCTTACCCTGCTGCCTTTTGTCCAGGGGCAGGGGATCTGTTGCCAGGCTATTGGTATCAGTTCTAAAAGGGAGAAGTAGACAAAGATGCAAAATCAGATAATTTTAGCAAAGGAATGGAAATTAAGAAAACAAATTTTAAAAATGACAGAAGTCAGAAAAACAATATGATAAATAAAGAATGCCCTGAAGTGCTCATGTATACCCTGGAGAAACCTAGAAAACCACTGAGTTTTAAGATAGGTTCACAGAAAATGAAAATAAGTTTTATAATGAAAATTTTTAGATAAGAAGTTGAAATAAATCTTTGGTACTTTCAGGGTTTCTTAAAATTTCTTCAGTCATAATGTCAATGGTGATTTTAATAAAAAATCACAGACATATTTTCTTGGTATATTTTATCATTTTAAATAAAATGAAGTACTACTTTCTTCAAAAGATGAGCTAGAAACTCTTTTGAAAGAAGTATTTGGTTGGCCAGAAAGTCTGTATTTTTTTGTTTTTTTCCATAAAATAAAATATCTTTTTATTTATTTTTTTTAGATTTTATTTATTTGTTGTTAGAGAGAGGGTAAGGGAAGGAAAAAAAAGGAGAGAGATATCAATGTGTGGTTGCCTCTTGCATGTCCCCTAGTGAGCATTCATGGGTTGGGGACCTGCTCACAACCCAGGCATGTGCCCTAGGCAGGGAATTGAACTGGGTCCCTTTGGTTTGAAAGCCAGCGCTCAGTCCACCAAGCCACACCAGCCAGGGCTTAAAAGACATTTTTTAAATTTTCACCAATAACTTTATTGATTTGGATATTTTGAGTATGTCAACTATCTCCCATGTGGTATAACACTGATTATTCTCAATTAATGTTTTGATTTGATCTCTATCAACTTCAACTGGTTTACCTGACTGTGGAGCATTGTCTGGTGAGAAAACTCTATCATGAAACTTCACAAATCACTCCTGAATTATTCAATTAGTCACAGCACCTTTTCCATACACTGAACAAATTTTTTTTGCAAATGTGTTTTTATCCTTTTTTGAAATAGTAAAGCATAATATGCTGAGAATGTTGCATATTTTCTTCCACCTTCAATATCAAAATGTCTACACAAAAATTCACCAATATTGATTTTTTAAAATGTACTCCAATATGACAGTTGCCACAATGTAATGTAACAAAATTGTTTTGAGTGACATTGGAGACAACTAAATGCTACTAGAGCCACTTTATGGGAAAAAGCCAAACAAGCTTTTTGACTAACCCAATGGTTCCTCAGAAGCTCAGTCAATTCAGCAGTGTTTTGAATCCAGCCTGGCAATTTCAAAGGAGTATCTAGTTTATTACAGGAGAGGGTTTCATGGCAATAAATAATCATTATGATGCAGCCTCATCAAGACTTCACTTGGGTCTTTTCATTATTATAGCTACAATATATTACCATTTATTCCAACTGTGTGCCTTGTAGAGAAATATGTATTTTTTCTATTGTATCTCATTTTACCTTTCAACAGATATGAAAAGTAGATTTTATTTCTTTATTTTTCAGAAAGGCCAATTGCAGTCTGGCTGGGATTTGATCATTGTCTGAGGGTTTAAAACATATTTTTCTAAGAATCATGTCAAGACAGTAACAAAATGAAAGTAGTCTGAATGTCAGTTAATTCAGTCATTATTTCTATTAAAATTCGAGTCAAAACAATTGTAATAAATGGATTGGCTGTGTCAGTTATACTTGATCGGCACACATAGATTTGATTAAAATTAAAATATGAACTAATTTTATTCCATTTCATTAGAGATGGATATATAAATTTGGGAAGGGGATTACAAGGGAAATTTAAAAAGTGAACAACAAACATTTGATGGTTACAAGGTTAGAAAATAAGTAGCACATCTTTAAAAAAAGGACTCAAATGTTACAACCATTGAAAGGTGCGATAAACTATACATTGTGTCACTTAAAATAATTTTTATTTCCTAAAATATCTCATAATTCAAACTAATTAGAGTAGGTATCTGTTTATAGTTTTGGCAGTTCACTGATAAAAATGATAGTGTAGCATTTTGAAAAGGTCATGGGTTTGAAATTGAATCTATGTTCAGATCCCAATATTTACCATTTTCATTTTCTGTTAACCTGTTCTAAAACTCGTTTTTAAAATGGGCATAATATCAACCCCATTGTGACCCCTGTAGGTTTATTGTGAGATTAAATGGGACATTAAATGAATGTAAATAACCTGATTCCCAACCAGTCTAAGTATTCAATGTTATAGCCCTACAGTTCCAGAGAAATTGTACAGTGGGCTATTCACAGTTTTATGATGACAGACTTTACATTTTAAAGTAAATTAAATTTATTATCTTCAAAATAAGTTGTTGTCAAACCTGTACATGCATTTTAATACCTCTGACTAGGCACATGTACCAATCACTAGTAATTTATTAGAATTATTCATGTGATTTAGGAAAATAGTTTTTCATTGACACAAATATTAAACACATGTTATTTTTCTTTTAAGCATGTGGGATAGGCTAAGAACTAAACTCTTTATAAGAAATATATATATATATATATATATATATATATAGTTCCAATTTCCTGAAACTCTAACTTAGGTATAAAGATACTGAATAGAATACATCAGAATTTGAGATGGCACTGGAACTTTAAACAACCATTAAAAGTGTACTTTAGATTAAGTTATTTATAATTACTAACTGTTACTCTAGTTAGTCTATAGTTTTAATAATTATTATACTCACAGTTAGATCACCAAACGTCCAGTTAAGGTCCCAGCTGAAGATTAAGTCCTGATGGCTCCCAATTTTTGAATTGTTACTGAAGAAAGAGGTTGAGAGGAGGTACCTTTAAATGGCTGCTAAGACCTCCAAGGCTTCCTTCTGCTTATAGAAATGAGAGGTGTGAACAAGTGTGATAATTTAAGAAAAGGAGCAATGGCATTATATTAACCCTTTTTTGTATTATTGCATAGATATTTAAAAAGTAATGATTTCCTCTCCATTTGTCTTGTTTTATTACTTGAAAAAATATATAACAAAGACATACTTACTGATTTTGATTTCTAATAGTGAAATTTTCAGATATACTTATTGGCCTCATCTTTTTTTTAGGTTTTATTTATTTATTTATTTATTTATTTATTTATTTATTTAAATTTTATTGATTATGCCATTACATTTGTTCTATTTCCCCCCATTCATTCCCCTCCACCCTGAACACCCCTCCCCCACCATTCCCCCCACATAGTTTATGACCATGTGTCTCAAGTTCTTTAGATTCTATATTTCCCCTACTATTCTTACCCTCCCCCTATCTATTTTCTATCTACTGTCTATGCTTATTTTCTGTACCTTCTCCCCCCTTCTCCTTCTCTCACTCCCCTGTTGCTAACCCTCCAAGTGATCTTTTTTAACTTTTTATTTTTTAGTCATACTTTCAGTGGCTTGTTTTATTATTATTATTATTGTCATTGTTATTATTATTTCTTTTATCAAATTCAGTTCATTTCAAAAAGAATTGCAAATGACAGAATACATCTATCTCAATATTGCTGTTTTTTCTGTAAAAAAATTACTCAAAAGCATGATAAATGCTTTCCATTATGCACCAGCTCACATGAGGCACTGAGTTTTAAAACACTGAGCTAAACAAAATTTCTTTCTTTGCTACGTTTTAGCAGTCCTACACAACAAAATTAAAATGAAGAAAGAATGTTAGATAGTGTTTAATAAACTTTCTTTGCTGGAATTTGTTCCCAGTGGTCTTGCTTTCACAGACAGGTGAAATGGAGCATCACCAGACTCTAGAAGACACATCACTAGCTCAGGTGAGGATGGAGGCAGATCCTTCTCACTTATTAGAAGCTGTATAAAAACTCAGTTTGTCAGGAAAGAAGGTCATATAACTGAGCACACATAGACTACTGATCTACTCTTTTGTAGAAATGGAAAACCATACCTGTATCTTTTTAAAGAATTCAACTGTGGTGTTTTGAATCAATTTGGATTTTATTTCATCACCATAAATGGAAATCCCATGGGAGCTCCTTGGGAGGATTTTACTTGGATCATACCAAACTATTCATCCAAAATGATTGATCTGAGTGACTGTCATCTTTGTGCCTCTGCTGATAAGTCATGATTCAGTCTTATAAGCTAGGGAAATTTGTGTGTGTCTATGTGTATTCCATGACTTAGTTCAAGAGTTAATAAATGTAATATTCAAAGCCATTATTTGACCAAGAACAAGATAAGCCAAAATAATGCCATCGTTCTTTCAAATTATAAAATATTTTTCACTGTATATTCATTACATTTAGACAAGTAACTCAGATATACCTTCAAAATTTATGTGGCCTGAAAGTTCTTAAAGGCATTTAAGAACTTACAGCTATTGCATAATTTTAAGATAAAAGTTAATTGAAGTACAGAGACATATCCTGTTTTATAAAAACATAATGTCATGCAATTTTACTTGGATTCCAAGTTAATTGCCCCAGGAGAACTAGCATTTTAAAGATAGAGCGTGAAGTTACATTATGTAAGTTTAGAAGTGAGTTTTTAATACACAGTCACCTTGAACTTAAATATTAAAAATATAAGATCAGTGGCTATCATTATGTTTTAGCTTAAGGATATAAAATGGATTGATTTAAACATAGATCATTAAGTTCTATAATTCATTTTAATTTAATGTTACTCACTTGATGAAAAAGATAATTTTGAGTGGTAGTAGAATGTATTGTTTCACTCCTGCCTTCTAGACTCACACTCCCTGCAACTTAAGGATGATGAGAAATTAGAGGAGCCACTTGATCACTCTGCAAATAATATCCGATTTCTATTAGTTCTGTGCATTAAATTGTCTCTCTATATAAAGCAATGAAAACTGCTTGCTATGTGGTATAATTTATATATAATTATTACCATGATTCTTATTTATGGCCAGCAAGGAGTAGGTGCTGGCCATAAACAAATGATGACAGTCATTAATTTATACATGTTTTCCACTTCTACAGAATTATATCATGTTTAAATATATAGATAATATTTTATATGAATTCCCAACTATGGATGTTACAGTGACATTTAAGTTATGGTAAAACATATAGCAACACAGATTTTTTAAAAATAATAATTTTTGTCAAGTGCGTATTTGTTGTTAGACACAGTAATAAGCATGTAACAGAAATGACTTAGTCACATAATCCTTTAGAGTATGTTACCAGAATTATTTTTGAACCAACTTTATTAACATAATTTGCATACAATAAAATTCACTATTTTAAGTGTACAGCTGAATGAGTTATGAAAACATTTATATGTGTAACCAACACCAGTATTAATATATATTACTTCTATAACTAGCAATAAAATATGAAATTAAAATTTTAAAGTACTATACATAGTAGTAAACAAACCACAAAGTATTTAGTGATAAATATAATTACATATGTACAAGACCTCTACACTGGAAATGACAAAACATAGCTAAAAGAAACAAAAGTAAGCCTAAATAAATATAAATCTATCTATCTATATATATATATAGAGAGAGAGAGAAAGCACCTGTCCTGAAAGTATCCAACCATGTAATATGAGAAATAGAGATTTCATTGAAGAAGATGCAAGATACAACAACCATTGTCCACAGGATGATGACTACCAGTCCCCTTCAAAGTAGAAACTTTGGGACCTCATGCAGTTCTATCTTTGTTGATTATAGACTGTAGTCGTTCGACATTGTCAGGTATACTGCTTGTTTTGGGTCTTCAACAATGCGGATCACTTTCAACAGATTCTGGACCATTTTTGAAGCATTTGTGCCAGTTTTATTTGTGCTACACTCACTCATCATCTTTGAAAGCCTTCCGGATCATACAAATAGTTTCTGAATAGGAATGTTCAACCTTAACTCAAAATATGAGGCAGATTCACTGCTCTTCTTGCTCAGTCATTTTGAATGTGATAACCACACAGTACATGTGCTCATTCAGTGGCATCTACCACTCCCACTAACTAGTACAGAGAAATCATCATTGTTCATTCATGTGCATTCCAGTCCACTCTCCTTGGCTTCCAGGTTATATCAAAGTCACACAAACCCTTCTTGTTATATTAACAATGGCTGGACTTTTTCAGACAAACCTTCATGTACACATGTATCTATGTATCTATATACTGATCTGTAGATATATAGCTGTATCATGTTCATGGATCACTGAAATTTATATTGCTATACTCTTTTTCCTGAATCTGACAAAGTATTATCATTTGGTCATAAGCTGAAATGGATCTTTGAAAATAATTTATTACTTTGTAGGTAGAATCAGCTCTTGTGCCTACATCACCCCACTGACTGATCAATGCTTTTATATGATTTGAAACAGTTTTAGTATAATTCTCCCAGCACTGTGTTGTCCAATATTTTAGCTTCTTTATGCCACTGGGTTTTTTCCCCCCTGAAGTACCCTAAATACCCCTAGAAAATCAATTTGAAGAGCTCACTTAACTCTTCAGACCACTAGTGCAAAACATTTGGATTCCTGCTTAGTTCTGTGTGTGATAATCACTGCCCTTTAAGTGAGTCCAGAAGACAACATACCTCACTCAATGCCTGCAACAACAAGGGCAGATGGCTGCTTTACTATGGGTTTCTGATGAAATACTAAATTGAGCCATGTAATTGAATATTACAGTGGTGTAGAAATCTTATTTCTATTAAAGATGGAGTCTTAATCCAATAACAAAATTAATTTTGGATTTGGAACTAGAACAGAATTGACATGGTTCCTTTTATGTGCAGCAAAAATGTCTAAGTGTTACATTCAGAATTTTTTTTATATATTAGGAAATGCATGAAAAATCCGTAGTGATAGGGGAAAAGCCTCTGGGACCTTAGATGTCAGTTATAAAAGACAGATTGTTATACCTATAAATTTGTCTTCCCTGCAACTGACATCAAAGGTCCCAGAGCCGTTTTCCCATTCACTGACAATTTTTTATGCAATTCATACAGCATACTGCATTCCATTCTTTATAAGAAATGTCCAACCATTCATATTACAGAGACAACAAGACACCTTGCCTACTGCAAAACAATGAAAGGGAGAAGTTAGAAGTGAGGGCAGAATGTAACACACCTATCAATATTAAAGAAAAAATTTACAAAGAAGGTTACTTAAATGTTAATACATTCAAGCATGAATACATGCAGTGTATCTAACTTAGAGAAAGAACAAATAATGCAATGATATGTGATAATATTTATATAAAATCATTTGAACTAATCAGTTTTTAATAATTTCAAAGAAAACTAAACTGATTTTTGTACAATGCCTTTATGACTTTGTGCTGATAATCAATGAATAATATCTCTGAAGTAAAAATATAGTGGATATAATTATAGACCTCCACACCAATGTAACATAGAACTGAATTTTTGTTTTTAGTATAGTTGTGACATTGAAGATTAGTTAGCTGCTTTAACACTGGAAGTGCCCATTTTAAAGTGCTCAAATCCATATCCTTTGTTTTAAACAAATACAGTATTTACTTCACTGAAGTATTTCTGCATTTGGATGGTGGGTCTATAGGAAGGACTTGGCTCACTCACTAAAGGAGTTTTTGATTTGGAGGATAACGTAAGGGAAAAACAAAGTTTCCTCTACCCTCAATGTTCTTCTGGAAGGTCTAATAATCAAATAGGCATGAGGCAGATTAACAACAGAAAATAACCAAATGTAATACATACATATGTATGGAAACCCTGCATACATAAGAGAGTCAGAGTCAGAGACCTCCACAAGCAGGAGAGGTTCAGAGACAGAAAAGGGAATTGATGAATATAAGATATTCTTGTTACTGAACAAGAGGTCGGGGGGGGGGATATTTGGCCCACCTAGGGATGCCAAAAACTGCTACAGAACAGGGGCCCTTCCCAAGGACAGAATACTAATATCTATTGGGCTCTTCTGTCTGCCGCCAATTGGAAAGACATCTCCCAATGCCAGAGATTTGTGAAAAGAGAAATGAAATGTTTATTAATGCTATTTAGGCTTAATGCCTCCACTAAAATATCAAAGTCCTTTAGAGTATACACCTACACCCACACAGCTCCCACTTCTCCCACTGTCCCAACTCCAGGTACCGTAAATCAGGAAAAGAGCACACATCTGTGTTTCAGGCCGCTGTGTCAGGCAGGATCTCTAGTTAATCCAAAGTACTGTGGTACCCTCTCATGGTCCACTGGCAAGAGTTCTTTGTTCCCAGTTCCACTCAAAGTCTCTCCTGCTTTCCAGGCCACTTGGCCAAAGGGGGCACCCCAAAGCCGTGTGGGCCTCTTCTACCAAAGCTGCAGGGGTCCACACTCCACCAAAAGCATGTGGCTTTCTTCTTCACCTGGCTGCAGGAATCTCCATTCTGGCAAAGCCGAGTGGTACTCTTTTCACTCTCCTCACCTGGGCAATTATCCCCTCATCTCCCGGAGCCCATCTTTTCCAAGCTCTCACACAGGTGTCCTCCCTCAGGGGCACAGCCCCTAGTTACATCTTGGGTACAAGCCACTCCCTTCTCCCTGGCTCAAAGCATGGCCACAGCTATTTAACATATCTATGAAACCAGTTAAGGGTTATAAATGTGTTAAATGACCATTCCAGAGGTTAGTTGTGAGACTGTTGCTATGCAAAACCGCTCTCAATGGCCCTGGCTCTATTTGTCTCTTCCCCCATGGTGTGGTGGGGTGAGGACATCTTATATGTCTCTCCAATATTCCTATATACTTTGAATTCTGGACACCATTCCAATTTTTTTCTGCCCCCCCCCCCCGCCTTGGCTGCACCCTGTATCATTCTGACCTAGAGATGAAATAGTGTACCTTAGGGGCTTGAAAGTGTCATCTCAGGATGATAAAAAGAAACTTTTAATAAATACATTTTCCCTGCCATATTGGTGGGTCAAAAGTGTTGTCTCCAATAATCTCATTATGGGCAAGGCTCCTAACTCAAGTTCTTCTAAGTAGTTAAATGAAAGGACACAAGTTTCTCTTGAGCCTGGAGCTAAAATAGCCTTTAGCTCAAAACAGTTCGCCACTGAGTCAAGTCTTGGAGTAGCTCATTTGAAACTTCCTCTATACGCATGAACTCAAATATTATATTCATTCATAATAGTAAAATGTGCTGAGTTATTTCTTTGACCATCTATTAGTGATTTTATATAGTGTCAGAATATTTTAGAATTTTTTGATTATTGAAGTATATTATAAGTTAATGCCAATAGTTAGAAGTTATATTCCCTAAGCAAAGTTTAATTTTTTATTATTTTTAAAAATGCAACATGGTAGGCCCTGGCTGGTGTAGCTCAGTGGATTGAGCGCGGGCCTGCGAACCAGACAATCGCAGTTCAATTCCCAGTCAGGGCACATACCGGGGTTGCAGGCCAGTTCCCTGCAGGCCAGTTCCCAGCAGGGGATGCATGAAAGGCAACCATACATTGATGTTTCTCTCCCTCTCTCCTTCCCTTCCCCTCTAAAGATAAATAAATAAAATCTTTAAAAAAATGCAACAGGGTACAAATTTTAAGACACCAACAAATATAGTCTAGCCTTATATTTTTGTGTAAATGTACCAACTCTATTCAAATATTACTCTGGTGATTTTAGTCATTTGATTAGGTTACTTTAGTGTTATGCTTGTAAAGAAAAAAAAAAGTTACCCTGTGTGTTCAAACAAAACAGGTTACCTGAAATTTCAGAGGGTAAATTCAAAGAATTTTCTGTTCCAAAGTTAGAAGTTTTCCTTGTTCTGCTTTTGACCAATTTCAAGTAAAATTGAAATCTGATGATTTCCAATCATTTCTATTGTCTCATATAAAATGAATTTAATAGGAAAGTATCCTGTTTTCCAATTGCAACACTAAATAACAATGGAGATTTGAGATAAGAACTATTAACAATTATATTTTCAGCATTACAAGGAATAAAATAAAAAATAAGCTCATATAGAAAAAGAACAGATTGGTGGCTGCCGTGGAGGTGGAGGCAGAGAGGAAAACATGGGTGAAGATAATTAAATGGCACAAATTTTTAGTTATAAAATAAATAAGTCATGGGAATATAACATATAGCATAGTGACTATACCTAATAATACTGAGTATTTGAAACCTGTTAAGAGAGTAAATCTTAAATATTTTAATTATAAGAAAAAATGTAACTATGGATGTCATGGATGTTAACTGGACTTAACAGTTAACTGAACTTAATTCTGTATGTCAAATATACATCAATAAAAAACTGAATAATAAGGAAATAAACCAACTAAAAATAAGAAAAAAAGAATAGATACTTGGCTAAAGAAGCTATGTCAAAGACAGATAACACACAAAATGATCTGCAAAATCATTAGCTACTTGAAAAATAAAAATTTGAATGATGATGAGATAGCATTATGCCTCTATTATATTACCAAAATAAAAAAGATCAATAAATATAAATGCTGGAGAGGATATGGAGCAACTATCAATCTCGTACACTATTAGTTGGAAGAAAGTATTACTACAAATTTGTCGTTTGGCAGTTTCTTATAAAGTTGCAGCTACCATATAATATAATCATTTTACTTTTAGTTATTTACCAAAAGGAAATTGTATACACATATTTATGTGTGTATATCCATGAATAGGTGGATGGATAGAAAACTCATGTTATATCCATACAAATAATATTACCGAGAAGCAGGAAGAAAATTTCCTGGTGCCTGTGGATCAGCATCAGTGTGCTTTCGATCGGCCTGACAGATCCTTTCTAACACTTCAGAACGATTTTCATTTGGTGTCTACTGCACACCACATATCATATTCAGGTTGGTTTATTTAGGCACCCTTTTTAAAGCCCTTTCAACATACACATTTTGTAATGCTCTAGGAAGGTTAGGTCCCTGCTATATGAGTCCAAGTTGCAGTCTGTCAAGGGAATTGCTCCTGCTGGCTTCGGGTTCCTATTTGGATTCTCTGGATGGAAGTAATGAGCCCCATCATTAGCCTTATTTGTGGCTAGTCACCTTTTATCTGCTGTTAGTGGGATGTTAAAGAGAGCCTGTACTTCTGCTCAGTATCAGTGGTGAGTGGCAAAAATAGAGGTGATATTTGCCATTTTCTGAGGATTCTCACTATATGAGGGGTTGAAATTCTTCCAGTTCAGTACCTTTGAAGTGGAAAATGGAGTTTGGTCCAATAGTAGCCAGCGCACTGGCCCTCCTTGTTTACTCTGCCTATAGGGTATCTCCTCAAAGGGAAATTGTCTTGCTTCATATAGACATGCTCCCTGGCCAAATGGGGTGCCCCGCTGGGTTTTCAAAGGAGAGACCATTCCTTCCTCATTCAAGGGTGGGGCTATCATCCCTCGGGGCCCTATTTCAAGTGTATGTAGCAGTGGGGCTTGCTGCAAGGAAAATCTTCCTGATGCTAGTCTTGCATCTCTTGGGTTCAGGCCATTAAAGAGACCCATTTCCTCATTTTCCTTTTTTTCCTGTTCTTGCTGTCAGGGAGAAGTTTTAAAGCCAATTCCATTCTCTGAGTCATTATGTTGTTCCCTTTATTTGCCAAATGCTTACTGTAGGAAGACATAAATGCTTGAATGTAAAGAATTTTGTCACATTTTTTGACTATCGACAAAACAAGTGCAATTGTAGAATGGTGTAGTAATTTAGAAAACAATTTAGAGGCCATTCCCCCCCCCATAGTCTAAAGGATACATAAGACAAGCAGTGTTACAATAGAAAACCAACTCCTTCTTAGTCATTGGATCATAGCTGTGCATGGACCAGTCTGCTAAAATTCAGCCCAGTGGGCTCCCTTCAGGAGTTGAAACAGAATAACCCCCGATGGCTTGAAAGTACAAACCTAAAACCATAACTATAAAAACAAGACAGTAGACAAAGTGGGAACATAGAAACAAAACTTGGATCCGTAATTCCATTATTCCAAACAAGTGTTCATAAACAAATCTTAGCACCTTCCTCCTGCCAACTGATATGCAAGCAGTCTAATCAGGCCCAATGGTATGAAACCCGAGAGACAGGGATAGTCTGGAAACTTGTAATGCAAATTGTCTTAACTGCATCCAAGTGGCACAAAGCCCAAATGGCACGAAGTCCAAGTGGCAGGGATCGCCTGACAACTGATACTGCAAATGGTCCCAACTGGACACAAGGGGCACAAAGCTGACAGCAGCCATAAGAAAAGACCCCTGGTGTGCATACAGATTCAACTTACACAGTTTTGGAATTTGTCTGCTCCCCAAATCCATTTCTGTTTACCAGCCTGACATTTCAGGCAGCTGACATTTTGATAAGGAGTACAGGGATATACCTTGAGAAAAGATCTTAGCAGACGCTGGAAAGTCCCTGCAGTCCCACTCCTGAGGTCTGCCTGCCACAAGTAGCTGGAACCAGAGCTCAAACCGTCCAGAACTTACCGAGGTCCAAGAGGTCCATGAGACCCATGATGTCCCAGCAGATTGTCAAAATCTGTAACCAAACAAAATGAACTTTTGGTTGCCTGCCACCAGAAATGCCAAACTTGTGAGAAGAGTGCTGGTGTAAAAGGACAGAGGTTTTATTCTGGTGCCTCTCAGTCTGGGAGAATGGTGGACTCCTGTCTCAAAGACCATATCAACCTTCCTGTTCAGGCCAGAGGTTCTTATAGGGATAAGGTTGGGAGGGACTTTTCTTATTTAAATATGTTTCTAGATTTCAGAGAGCTCAAAGTCCCACACATTCACCTTTTTAGCTTTCAGCATGCTCAGTGTAAGAACCCCCCCTTTCTATCATCTTGGCTAATGGGGGAGACTTGCCAGTGCTCCGACTGTCTACTGGAACCAGACCACTGTGTGTGCATAAACTTAGACGTTTATGTGGCACCACATGGGTCTTGCGCAGCAAGGAGAACTGATATGAACTTGAAGCCCATGCTGCCTTCTGTGCCATGAGCAATAAAGTCTTTTATCTCTTAACAAGGAGTCTTGTTGCTTCTGTTAACATCTATAAAATCCTTGCAGGAAAATTTTTCACTTGGGCATAGAGTAAAATCTTGAAAACTTTTAAATTACTGACAATCATAGATAAATTGTTAGGATCTCTTCTATATATGAAAAATCCATTTTCTCATGACTTCATTCTGTAGGAACAAAACTAACTCATGAAAAGAAGTATGTTAGAATATATATACACACATACAAATAGATATGTACGCAAATATGTATATACAAATATATATCTATATATATAAGAAAACAAAAGAAAAATAAGGAAGAAAGGAAGGAAATGAGGGAAGAAGGAAGGGAAAGAAGAAAAAACAAGGAACAAAAAATGACTTTTTTCATTTAAGCAGTAAGGAAAGCTAAGAAGTGTTTATTCCTCTAGGCAGTCTTTCAGATAATACGGCAGAGAACAAAGTGACATGGTGCCACATTTATGGAGTAGACTTCCTAGTTATTCATAAAGAAAACATCAATAGAGTTAATAATATAAATCACATAAAATAAATCACGTTGATTGAAGCATACATGATTAGGAGAGCTTTACATTAGACTGACTGATAAAAAATCCTTTTTAATTCAGAGACTTAATCTGGGAGCAGGCTTTAGTGAGAGAAGGCCCTGGATTCCAGTGAAAAATCTGATATTTTTTCATTGTGAGGTCTCTTGAAGGAAATGATCACTCTCTTCTTCTCTGTGGATATATTCTCTGTTGTAACACTGACATACTGTAAACATATTTTAATATTGTAGAGCACATAATAAAAATTCAATAGGATACTTATCAGTAATACTTAAACAACCAGAATTCTTGTACACAGATTTCTAAGTAAACTAAAAGTGGACATTAATAATTCTTTGTTTTTTGGTTTTATGACTGTATATTTTTAAAGATTTTATTTATTTATCTTTAGAGGGGAAGGGAAGGAGAAAGAGAGAGAAATGTCAATGTGTGGTTGCCTCTTGTGGGTCCCCTGCTGGGAACTGGCCTGCAACCCAGGCATGTGACCTGCCTGGGAATCGAACCTTGATCCTTTGGTTCACAGGCCTGTGTTCAGTCCACTGAGCTACACCAGCCAGGGCATGACTGTATATTTTTTTAAAGTAGTACACTTTACTAATCACATCAAGTATTGTGGTCCAAAGTAAGCTGTCTTTGATAAGTACATATGTGAACTGTCCCTGGATCATTGTTTTATAACACATGTTTGGAGTCATCCTACAGATATAAGTGTAGAAGCTTGCTTTGAGTAAACACTATCCTAGGGCAAATCAAGAGAACTATATAGCTTTACTATATATCTTTGAGCTTAGATATTGTTTTCTTTCCCTTTGGTTAAAAAAAAGGTATATAACTGCATTCTGGCTAAGTGAATCAGAAATTGTTTTCTCTAGCATACAATTTAGAACTTTTGAAATAAGTATTTTTATTTAATAATTCCCAAAGTTCTGTCATTTTTGGTCTTCTCAAATCACAAAACCAATAATGCATAGATTTCATAGTCTCATGTTCAAATCCAGGGACCCATTTCTTGTAAATTAAATGCAATTTGAACTCACATTCTTTATATTAAAGAAGATTACTACACAGGGAAAGGGTACATATTAATTTTGGAGGTAATAAACCATGTGATATAAATTAAAATGTGTGATGTAATACCTTAAAAATTCAAAGTTTGGATATAATTTATTCTTTGTTGAAAATTCAAATTTAATTTACTATCATATAACTGACAAGATGAATACAATAATTTTTTTTCTAATAGTCATGTAAAAGTTAAGTTGAAGTAAGATCTATACTGCTTTGCTTTTTTCCCCTTTGTCAAAGACCTTCTGACCATTCTATATTCACAGATATGATATAGACATTGCATTTATCAGAATTGTCTCTGGTGCTTGTTGAAAATTAAGGTTTCTAGGCCCCCAAATAGATATACTGACTCTGAATTTGGTTAATGAGGCTCAAGACTATGCATTTTCACAAATGTTTTTCATGACTTTATGTGTACCTAAAATATTTATAACCATTGAATTAATTAATACAATAAAAATGAACTGTTGACTGGGCTACTATAGTTAACTGCAATTGTGATTTAGAAAGGGAAGCAAATACGTAAACAAATGATCTATCTTTAGAATTATTTTGTAAAATTATTTTTATTTTGCGATGAGATCCGTCTTTTATCAAACATGACGCTGCCAAACTCTGGGAATGCTGGGAGTGAAGTGCACATGTCCCCGTGCCCGTGGGCGTGGGGGCAGACGTGGATGAGGGGACGAGCGCATGACCAGCACACACGCGTCCTTGAGTGACGGGATTCTTTGGAATAGGAAATAAAAAGTTGTGATGGTGAATGATTATGTAAGTAAAAGCAATTTAAGATGATTTATTTTAAAAGTTCTACTACTCATCATTTTATATATATATATATATATATATTAGCTTCCTTTAATCAGATTCTAAGAACTTTTTGGAAAAAACTTAGCTTAAAATGTGTGTCTTGGTTCTCTCTGGTTTCTTTTTATACTCTCTTCTCTAAGGCAACAGCCCTTAACCAATTCTTTTAAAATTGACTTATAATTTCTATGCACTAAGTTAAAAGCATGTATGTTTATAGTTGGATAAATTCACTTTATTTAATGGTGAAAATGAAGCTAAATTATTGAGAAGGAAAATGTATCAGGTGAAATTTTTAAATAATATCTTAGTCTGCAATAAACAAAGCACAACTCAGTAAAAATAATTACATTTCTGATAATTGTAACTGTAAAATCATGAAAGGAAGGAAAGAAATTGTCATGATATGAACAACACAAGAAAAAATCCAAAGAATAGCCCAAGAGTAGCCGTCAAAGAAAGCTGGGGGAACAACTGCAGCAGCAAACATTGATTTTGGAAAGGAAGCTAAGAGCTAGATTTCCGCCTCTGGGTCAGATGGTTCGGTCTTTTTAAGTCAATTTTATAGCTTGAAGTAATGTAACAATACCATTCAACAAATATATGTTGGACTTATGGATTAGGCAGATGGTATTCTATTTTCTAGGCATATATTAAAGGAGAAATGGTAGAAATGATGAAAATGAAGTCTTTAGAAATTGCTAGCATATATAAAGCACTCAGTAAATTATGTTAAATAAGAATATGCAAAATAATGATGCAAATTAATTATGCGTCAATAGTAGGTAAGGGCTCCCCAGAGGTGGTATGTAGCTTCTGCACAAGGATTTACAGTGCATGGGAAGAGAACAGAGACACAGGAGCTCAAACGGTGTTCTAAGAAATAAGTTATTTCACATAAGGATCCCCAACACTATATGCAGGGTAGAAGGGAGAGAAAAAGGAGAGAGAGAGAGACCTAGCTCTTCCTAAAGGTTCTATTCAGAGCTGTTATGGCCTAAAACATGTGTTTGTATTTATGTGTGTGTGTGAGGATAAGCAAAGAATGTGAGATGGAACAAGATTTGCAGTTCCATCTCACAAAGAGCCTGCAGCTGTGAAAGAAGAAGGGGATAAGGCAAGGTAACTAATCTACAGAGTAGAAATCAGGGCAGAGAGCAAAATCTGAAGGAGAAATCACATTGACAATCTGGGTATTCTGTGACTCAAGGGACACAAGGAAGGGCCCAAGGATTACCCCTGAGGTGTTTGATCTTGACCTTAGCTTTGGTTAGCATGTATTGGAGAGGTCATTTAAAGGACATGGCTGATAGTTGTCCCAAGAGTTATGTGCACCTGGGCAATTGGAGGCTCCTCACCCCCTTTTTGTCCTGGAAATGTATGTTTACCTTCCATTCCCATACCAGGACTGTTTTTAGAACACAGCCTTCAGAGAGTAATGTGTTATTGAGACCATCTGGACCAAACACAAGACTTTTTTTTGCACCTCCCAAGACTAGCCTTATATATAACTTTTCTGGTTTACTCAACCTGATACCTACCAAACTGGACTGGCTTGCCTCTTTCTTTGGTCTCTCTTTGACCTTCAGGTACAGGGGCAAGCTTCAGATTTAACCCCCAAGGAACCCCTTAGTTTAAAAACGGACAATTGGAGAGCCAGAGAGGGCTGAAAATGTGGATTTTGGAGAAAGAGGCATTTGTGGGAGAAATCCCAAGTTGGTCATCAAACTCTATGTTGATGGGAAGGGGTGGCACATATTTTAGCTGATTTGCCGCTGATGGATGAGTACATGGAGGCCTTGAAAACACCAGCTACTTCACTGGGTTTGTTTGAGGAACTGCACATAGTACACTGAGGCAAAGAAGAGAAAGAAATGGCAGCTGCAGTGGATGGTCTTTCCTGGTGGACAGGCAAGGCAGCCGGCCACCAGACCCAACTAGAATCTGAAGCTCTGTTAGAAAGTTAAAAGAATTGAGGTTAGAGAAGGACATGCAGTTGTCCACTATTCTGCTAGCTTTGGGGTTAGCAGACAGGGCAGGAGAGCAGGATAATAGGTTGGTGACTGTAGCATGCCCTTTTGAAAAACCAGGAGAGTGTGAACTGTCATGGATTAAGGTCTGAAAGTCATGACACAGTTTGCCACCCAAGGTAAGCCTTCTATGTAACTTCCCATATTGATTAAACCCACCAGCTTTCAGTCTGGAGTGGTCTGTCTCTTTCTTCAAGATCTCTCTGCCCTGTGTATACGTAGGCCAGTTCCACCCATTTGCCAGAGAACTCTCCAATTTTCAAACCAGCAGCAGGACAACATCTTAATCCAAACTCTGGAGACTAGAAGGGCCGGGACTGTGTCTGAGTTTCCACTGTGAGTGATTGCTCAAGGACTGTGGTAAATTTGGATTATGGTGATTCCTTCAGTAGACTAAATTTTTAAGGCTTCAGGAAGAATACAAGACGTTCTATTGTTAACATTGGTATTTAGCTCAAAAAAAGGGGAACAAAAGGAACTAGACATGGAGCTTAAAAAACTGGCAAGCAGAAGCATTTTTGCTTCACCAGGAAGGTGCATCTTTTCACACTTCAGAGGATGCAGCATTGCGCTGTGCTAAGATAAGTTACACTCATCATTTCCCTCTCCAGTACCAGACTGTTGAGGGGCACAGAATGAGGTATGGACCAAAGAGACCATCAATCTAACTAGATGGTGTAAACCCATCCAAAGTCCACAAATACTTGGGAAGTTGATTGATTCTTTTGAAAAGGTACCTGGTCTGTCCCAAGCTCAAGCTAATAGAATGCCATGGGAACAAAGAAGTTCTCCTTTTGCCTGGCTATTGATGCACTTGCCCCATTTGTACATGTGCTCTGTTGCCTGGGAGCATGTCGCCATGTGGGTCTAGCTTCTACCGGAGCCTGCAGCAGATGGCATGACTCCCAAAGAAGTAAGCTTGCTCTGTCTCTTGCCCAGTGACCTGCACTTACACAGTGCCTATTCTCTCCACAGCAATGTGACACTAGCAGTCACATGGCCCATGGCCATGGGGACTCCATACATAGGCTCCAAGAGGGAGGCCAAATATTGCAGCACAGCAATAGACCACAGCTGGAAACACATGCTAAAACGCAAAGTACAGCCTCAGCTGTACTTTGACATTTAGCAGAAACTCTGGACACTGACTTTTATCTTGGCCTTGCTGAATATAAGATTGGAACATTTCCATGGAGGGATGGACAAAGATGGGACATTGGGAAGTCATGAAGGAAATCCCCCTAATTCTACATCAACAAAAAACTCACCACAGAGCCCCACCTTCTCATGTGGGTCTCAGAAAATTCTTTTCCTCCAGACACTACAAGATCTAGTTTTACACCAATAACACTATAAATGTGCTAATTTCTTTTTAAAGTATCTCATTATTATATATTTACTGATACTTTATGATCCTTTATAATGAAGGATTTTAGCTGATTCCATATATAAAAGGGATTGAAATAATGGGTACAGGGATCATTGTGGTTTCTACATTAATTTAGAAAACTTTATTTCCTGATAGATGGACTCTCCTGGGAGAGATGGGGTAGTTACAAAGACCTATGCAGTGTTTCTACTATTCCTTCTCCACATCAATCAGTGATTAATATGGCTTCACACTTCACAGCAAAATGCGTAACTTAATAATTAAAAACATTCTGCTCATTTCAAAAAGGAATTTTAATTAATTTACAAAAAGAGAAAAGATCCATTTTTAGTTTTTTGAGGAGATTTCATATTGTTTTCTAAAGTGGCTGCACCAGTCTGCATTCCCACCTGCTTTTTGACCCAGTGATTCCACTGCTAGGAATATGGCCTAAGAATCCCAAATTATCAATTCAAAAGAACTTATGCACCCCTATGTTCTTAGCAGGGGTACTTACAATAGCCAAATATTAGAAATAGTCTTAAGTGCCTATAAGTAAATCAGTGGATCAAAAACTGTGGTGTATTTACATAATGGAATACTGTATAGCAGAAATAAAAAGGAAATCCTACCTTTTGCAACATCATAGATGAAACTGGAGAGTATTATGCTAATTACAATAAACCAGTCAGTGAAAGACAGACTCCATATGATCTCACCTGTATAAGGAATCTAATGAACAAAATAAGCTAACAAGCAAAATAGAACCAGGGACTTGGAAACATGGAAGAAGCTGATAGTGACCAGAGGGCAGAAAAGACAAGGATAATGGGGGAAAGAAGGGGAAGGGACTAGTCAAAGGACAGGCATGAATGGCCCATGGACATGGATAACAGTGCAGGGATTGGCCAAGGAGTAGTCTGGGCACAGGAAGGCAAAGGAAGAAAAATCGGGACAACTGTAATAGAATAACAATAAAACATTAAAAATAACAAAAAGAGAAAAGAGATTATTGTATAGAAACATGCACAATTTTATAGAGGGAAGCAAATAGGCTTATGTATTATTTTGAACAAGGTTTAAACAGAGAAAAGAGTCTGGCATAATTTGAAAGGCTAATTTGTATTAATTCTTTGTTGTTCCAGGCTCCCCCTCCATCTTCACCTTCTTTCAAAATCCAAGTGAGACTAGCTGCTCTTATAGCACCCTGAAATTCAAATGTAGCACTTATGTATCTGCACTCTGGAATTAAAGATCATTGCAGGAACTCTTTCTGTCATTTTCAAGGCACTGCCTAGACAAATGCCTTGAAAGCAAAAGGGGGCTCAGTGAATGTTCATTCATTGTTGAAAAAATACTATCTTGACTTCGTTAAAACTAGGCAATACTTATTCTTCAGATTTCCATTTGCTTATTTAATCTGTGATGCTTTCCTCTTGAGAGGAAAGTTAGAAAGAAATGAGATGAGATATGAAAGAGGTGTGTAACCATTTCTCTCTATATATAAGTCTGGAGGTTCTGAATCAGATTTGACTCTCATAGTCCTTTGCTAGGAATATTACTTGTCCTGACCTTCACATGAGCACAGAATTCCACTAATAGCTCCAGGGAGGTGGTGCTTGTTTGGATGTAGCCTCCAGGTTAAACAATGTATTATCAACATGGTACATTTTCAGGTGAGGGTTTCCTTTTTTCCTGAGATTTCTATTATCTATTCATATACATGTTTGCCAAACACAACCTAGATGAAATATTTTATAGATATTTGCCTAGTTTTTAAGCTTTTAGTGGGACAATAACCTTTTCAAAGCTAAAAAAAGAACATTTCACCTGCTGGAGAGGAATTTTTCATGCTCTTGCACATTCTAAAAATGCAAACTTAAGCTATGGTGTAATAATTATGAACACTATATTACTTTGAGTTTTACTGTTCTAAGATATATACACATTTGCCTGAGGGTGTATATAAGATGGCTAGTATAAAAACAAACAGAGGGGGTGGGTGATACCAAAGCATAAAGGAAGAAACATTTAATGGAATATTTTGCACTTGGTATTCTACTTTGAACACTCTATTTAGGTGACAGTCATAATACTTAAGTTCAGGATAGAAAGATATTTTACTGGCAGCAAATTCCAGAAGTAATTGTGTGGGCTGCTTAGAACTGCCACAGGGTCCGCTACCTGATTTGACTGCTGATGAGGAAGGAGTCTCAGTACACCTTGTTCTCTCCTCCGGGCCATTTCCTTTTAATCCTCTGGCAGTTCAGAGAAATTCATGTGATTTGATCCACTTCTGAATATGAATAAAGCACCTTATAATCTTTATTTAGATTCTTATTGTAAGATTTCTACGTAAGAAGCAAACGGGATTTTTTTTTTGCCTGTCAAGAGGTGATCCTTAAAGCCCACTTTTCCACGGAATTCTTGACTCCCTGGTTGATATAATCATCGCAAATATTTGTTAAGCATTTGAAAAGTATGAACAAAAATTAGAATAATTTATTTGTAATTTGCTTTAGATGTTACTAGGAGAGCTCTAATTTTGAAAGCAAATAATTCTCTCTATTAAGAAACAAAAATATATGTGTGAAAGAAGTGTTATTTTTAATTGAAAAAATATCCATTTGTGACTGTGTGAAGCCTATTTTTAATTCCATTTAGCAAAAACCTATAACTCTTAGAACTTTTTGAACATGAAAATCACATTAGAAAATAGCTAAATAATTATGCCAAGATGCCAAGATAGAAGTACTTAATTTTGATAATTTTGGAGTTTGAAAGTGATTTGTTATAATTTGTTGTCAAGAATGGAATGGTTGGTCTTCACCTGGTGGTACTGCAATTATCAGAGCATTATTTAAAAGAACAGTGATTGGACCTAAAATGGAATGCCAACACATACATGTGAAGCCCAGCTGGTTGGCAATGAGGAATTTATTCACTCTTAGATGAGAACACAAGGTTAAATAAAATCGTGTGATGCTTCCAGTCCTTTTCTCCCCAGTTTGATACTTAAGAACTGAGAATTCTAAAATGTTTATTGGGCTCAGGACACGACTGGCTGAAGATACTGAATCTGTAGAATCTCAGTAAGAAGTTAGAATATTTCATCTTAAAATGTAAGGGGTACATGAAAACAAAATGAAGAGAAATCTGTTAAATGCTAGAGCACTGAAGCAATCTTTCAAATGTGGTTTTCTTTTATGTTATCTACCCAAAGATAATTCATGCAAACATTGAATATGGACATATAATCTTAAATGTATCACAACAACAGTGATGCATTAAGCACTTCATTTGCATTTTTTCATTTAATGATTTGAATAGTAAAAACTATAACATTTATACAATTTCACATGATATTTTCACTGTAATATTCAATTCAATGAAAAAGATATTAAGTTCTAGGGGAAAAGATTAGTAAAATACATTTCCAAATTTCAAAGAGTTAACAGTGTAACCTGAGAGATATATATGTAAATATAAAAATATAATACAATTTAATAAATGTCATGATAGTGCTATGAAAGCACAGGTAGAAAGAGAACTTAATTATTTCTGGGGAATATTACATATTTTATGTGATCCTCATACGAGCATGATAGATATTGTGTAACGTTTATTCAGGTTTTTTCTCCATAATATTTTCTTTTTCTCTCATGATTTTTACTTGTACTAGAAACTGATTCCCTCACATCAGCACTAACACGTGGTTAAGCTTCTCCCTTCCTAAAACCCACACACATGGCACACAAAAGTAGCAGAGACACAAGTCATTGCTTAACCACTTTGTCATCTCTCTCCTTTCGCGCCCACCTACTCATCATTTTATTTCTAACCACATATGGGAAAGTAAAGTTATCACAAAAAATACAATTTGTTTTTACATTTTTAATAAAAACAGCTTGAAGAGATTAAGCAATTTGGCCAAAGTCCAAAAAAAAAACAACAAAAAACAGTGAGAAGGAAAGGCAAGTCACTGGATTAAATTAAAAAGCTGCATATTATAAAGTCAATCTATAGAAGTTAAATAAATTGAAAATCATTTCCTTTATTTTCAGCATATGACTTTCTGTTCCAGTTAACTGACATATAGATACATGTGAGTGGAACACTTTAAATTGTAATAATACTGACTGTTGGGATCCGCCTGGTCTGGTTTCAGGAGCTGAAACCCCCCATGGCTAAGGCTGAGTGAGTGACCTTCAGACCATAAGTCACTAAGGAGACAAAGCTTATCTCCCTGGCAGGAGCGCCTCTTCTGCTCCTTTTTCCATAACTGGCCTCCAATACTTGATCAGTTAGTCAGTGATGGGTAAGATTCCCCAAGGGGTGATCCACTTAAGACAGGCATGATGATGTGGAGGCCTCAGGGAAGGACTTCAGGGGCTACAGAAAAAGGGGGTGATGGACCCTCACTTCCCTTTGACAAAGTCTGAGTCCTCAATCTGTCTGTGAGAAGTCTCCAAGAATTCTTTGGCTATCTGCCTTCTCTGCCTGATTTAAGCCTGAAAACAATGACAGAGAGTAGTGCAGCCTTGTGCTATAAATGGTGGGTTCCCCAGGGATAATCTGGCATAAGAAAGAATTCCTAAAAGTCCTGTAAAACCTGCTTTGCTGAGAGTGCTTTCATTCATATAAGGGTCCAAGCAGGAAATGAGTATGTCTCCCAAAGTTTCTGCAACCCCCTTTCCTGACAGACACTGACTCAGACTAAGCCCTCAGATTTCTTTGAAATGTTATCTACTGTTTGATCCTTTTCACCCTGTATTCCTATGTATTACAACCCAATAAAAGCCCCTGGAGGAAGGGGCTCCTGGCCTTTTTCCTCTGAGAAACTGGCCACCTCTCCTCCCCAAGCAGATCATGACTTGGTAGTGTTTACTTTCATCCGTGAAAGACATGGGGACTTGAAGGCAAAGTTGTACCGACAACTGATAATTTAAAACATGTCAATAAGAATTATCTCTGTAATCTTGCATAAGGCTGTCAATGACTTTATTTTATCTTTAAATTCAGGCACTTCAGGTTCAAAATGCTTACAATGACCTAGAATACTATGCTTGTTCTGGCCCTAAAATGCCTCTCTGACCTCATCTCAGGCCACAGAAGGAAGAGGAAATAAAGCACACATTCCATGGAAGTTTTGTAGAGCTAGAACTGACTCCAGGAGGCAGCCATGTCTAATCCTCTGTGATGTGCACAGTCACTTTGAAAACAAGCTTAAAGGACAATAGCCAAAAAGAGAAATTCACTCTGGCTATTGGGGTTTCAAGGAACCCTAAGTATTTCTGAATATCATATGCTATTTTGATATGCTGATGAACTTATAGTGGAAATTTTTCTGATTAATTGTATGCGGCTCAAGAATAGTGACTCATCAAAATGGAGGCTTAGGTAGATACACTGTGCCTCCTCACACAACCAAAAAAACAACAACAAATTAAAAAAAACAACCAGAACTGACAAAAAATTGAACTATATGGAAGTCCGACAACCAAGAAGTTAAAGAAGAAACATTCAACCAGAGCAGTAGGACGCAAGAGATGGGCAACTGGGGCAAAGAAGACAGGCAGCAAGGCAGATGCTGGAGAACTGGGGCTGGCAGCAGCTGCTAGACCAGATGAGGCAGCGGCTGACGGAGTGGGTGGTCCCACATTTGCACGTAGATAAGCCAGGAGGAACAACTCATGAGTGAGACAGACCAAGCAATAAGGGTCCAGAATGGGGAAATAAAGCCTCTAGACCTCTGACCAAAAACACCTGTGGGTGTAGTGCCAGCAGTAGAAAATCCCAGCCTCATGGGAGAGTTCCTTGAGAGACCCACAGGATCCTAAAATGTACACAAACCCACCCACCTAGGAATTAGCACCAGAAGTATACAAATTGCTTGTGTGTAGCAGAGAAAGTGAATGGAAGCTGACCAAAAGCTAAGCAAACAGCACTATTGTTCCCTCTCAGACTCCTCCCCTACATACACTACCATGTCCCAAAGAGGGTAGCCCCGCCCTAGCAAATACCTAAGGTTCTGTCCCTTACTATGTAACAGGCACCCTGAGGGGAAAAATGGCCCAAATGAAATAACACATCAAAGCTCCAGAAAAAAATACAATTAAATGATGAAGAGTAGCCAACCTATTAGATGCACAGTTCAAAATATTGGTAATCAGGACGCTCACAGAAATGGTTGAGTATGGTTGCAAAATAAAGGCTATGAAAAGTGAGATAAAGGAAAATGCACAGGGAACCCACAATGATGGGAAGGAAACTGGGATTCAAATCAAAGGAGTGGACCAGAAGGAAGAAATACACATTCAACCAGAACAGAATGAAGAAACAAGAATTGAAAAAAAAATGAAGAGAGGCTTAGGAACCTCTGGGACAACTTTAAATATTCCAACATCCAAATCACAGGGGTGCCAAAAGGCAAAGAGGAAGAGCAACAAGTGGAAAACTTATTTGAGAGAATAATGTAGGAGAACTTCCCCAATATGGCAAAGGAAATAGACTTTCTGGAAGTCCAGGAAGCTCAGAGAGTGCCAAAGAAGTTGGACACAAGGAGGAACATACCAAGGCACATCATCATTACATTGCCCAAGATTAAAATGAAGGAGAGAATTCTAGAAGCAGCAAGAGATAAGGGGACAGTCACCTACGAAGGAGTTCCCATCAGACTGTCAGCTGATTTCTCAAAAGAGATCTTATAGGCAAGAAAGGGCTGGAAAGAAGTGTTCCAAGTCATTAAAGTCGAGGATCTACATCCAAGATTACTCTATCCAGTAGACCTATCATTTAGAATGGAAGGGCAGGTAAAGTGCTTCCCAGGTAAAATCAAGTTAAGGAATTTCATCATCACCAAACCTTTATTATAGAAAATATTAAAGGGACTTATCTAAGAAAAAGAAGATGGTAAAAAATATGACCAGTAAAATGACAACAAACTCACAACTCTCAACAATCAAGCCTTAAAAAACAAAAACAAAAACCCAGTAATCAAACAAGTGGAACAGGAACAGAACCAGAGAAATGGAGATGGAGGGTTATCTCTGTGGAGGTAACTAGAAAAAATGTAGGGTTATGGAGGGCTATCAGTGGGGAGGTGGAGGGAAGAGAATGGGGGAAAGGTACAGGGAATAAGACGCATAAATGATAGGTTTCAAAATAGACAGGGGGAGGCTAAGAATAGTATAGGAAAAGTAGAAGCCAACAAACTCGTATGTATGACCTATAGACATGAACTAAGTGAGGGAAATGCTGGTGGGTGTTCAGGGTGTTCAGGGTGGATGGGAATAATGGGGGAAAATGGGACAACTGTAATAGCATAATCAATAAAATATATTTAAAAATAGCGACTCACAATAAGAAGAAATTAATTTCAACATATTAAACACAAATATTTTTGAAAATAAATAAACCAATCAATTAATTAAAAATCATTGGTATTGGTACCCTTTGAAATAAGCATAGCTAATTTGAATTAACATGGGCAATTTAGTATGTAAATGCATTTCAATGGGCAAGACTCAGTTTGAATTTTGTCAGTTTTACTAGCTTAGAAATAATTATTATGGGTTGTTTTGGAAATTACCATTAAGTAAGAAATCTGATGAGACTACTTTAAAAATCATACAAAATCAAAATTTGAGGAGATATATTGAAAAAATACTTAAAAAGCTTAGTAATTTGCTTCTTATATTACATTGACCAAAAAAGTTCATTTGGTTTTTAAGTAAAAAGAAGACATTTTTATCTTCACCAATAACTTTATTGAGCAATGTATTCATAGTTTTATTCCATTACCTTCTGCCATCTTTCAGGCAACTTCATAATTTCATCTTTTCAAAATCTTTTATCTTTCTGAACAAAGAACTGTCCCAGGTACCTTTTGTTGTCTTCCAGGGAATTGAATTTTTTCCATCAAGAGAATTTTGTAAAGACTAAAATAAATAGAAACCCAAAGGTGCAATGTCTGATGAATATGGCAGATGAATCAGAAGTTCCCAGCCAAACTGTAATAGTTTTTGCCTGGTCATCAAAGAAACGTAGGCTCTTGTACTATCCTGTTGGAAGATTGTGAGTTTTCTGTTGACTAATTCCTATGCTTTTTATTGAGTGCTGCTTTGAGTTGGTCTAATTGGGAGAAGTACTTTTAGGAATTCATGGTTTGGTTTTCTGGAAGAAATCCGTAACAGAGGACCCCCTTTCAATCCCACCATACACACAACGTCACCTTCTTTGGATGAAGACTGGCATTTGGTGTGGTTGGTGGTGGCTCATTTCACTTGCCTCATGATCTTTTTTATTCCAAATTATTGAAAAGTATCCACTTCTCATTGTTCATCCCAATTTGTTTTAGAAATGGAACATTTTCATTGCATTTCAGTAGAGAGTTGCATGGGGAACTATGGTCAAGGTATTATTTTATGCTAAACTTATGTGGAACATAAGCATCAAAGTGATTAATATAACCAAGCTGTTGTACATGATTTTTCAATTCTTGACTTGGTTATTTTGAGTATGTCATCTATTTCCCACATGGTATACCATTGATTGTTCTCAATTAATATTTCAGTTTGATCACTGTCAACTTCAACTGGTTTACCCAACCTTGGATCATTTCCCAGTGAGAAATCACCAGCATGAAACTTAGAAAACCACTTTTGACTTGTGGGATCATTCACTACCTTCAGTCTTCTCCATACAGTGCACGAATCTTTTTCTGTGTTTCAGTTGCATTTTAACCTTTCTTGAAATAATAAAACATGTTGTAGAAAATGTTGCATATTTTCTTTCATCTTCAATATTAAAATGACTACACAAAAAATTCACTAATTTGGATAAGTTTATTTTTAAATGCATGCTGATATGACACCTATCACAATACAATCTAACAAAATAGTTTTGAATGAAGTTAAAGGTAACTAAGTGCTAGAACCATCTTATGGGGAAAAAAAGAAAACAAACTCTTTGACCAACTCAATATATATTTTGTATATATAATCAATAGAAGGCCATTTTGAAAGCAAATATTTATTTAAAGTTAATCATATTACCTGGGGTTTATTTTGCAAGCTTTCCTGGATCTCACATTATTTTTGGCATGAGATTTTTAATGTAAGTTGGGATAGGGATATCATAATATGTGCAGAAATACCATCAGAACAATAGTTGCACAAATAAGAATGACAATTAAAAAGAAGAGTGAATAAATGGTATTTTTCATTTGAATCTATTTTTCTCAAACTGTTTCTTGAGAGTAAGGTAAACATTTTTTAAGATGTTATTTCTATTTAAAGAGATATTTCCTGTGAATTATGTTAATTACTAAAATGATTGTAAAATACAGTAAAAAAAATAGAAGGTACTGTTGTGTGAATGGGTATGAAGCCATTGTAGAAAACAGTATGGAATTTTTCTCAGAAAACTAAAAATGGAACTGACTTTTGACCCAGAAATACCATTGTTGGGATTATACACTATGGATCTTGAAATACCAACTCAAAAGAATCTATGCAGCTAAATATTCATAGCAGCACAATTTACATTAGCCAAGTGCTGAAGCAACCTCAGTAAATGAGTAGATCAAAAAACTATGGTGCATTTACACAATGAAATACTACAAAGCAGAAGGAAAGAAAAAGCTCTTAACCTTGACGACAGCATGGATGGAACTGGAGAGCATTATGCTAAGTGAAACAAGCCAAGCAGTGAAAGAGAAATATCACATGATCTTATAAGTGAAACCTAATCAACAAAATAAACAAGCAAGCAAAATACAACCACAGACACTGAAATGAAGAACAATTTGACAGTAATCAGGGAAGAAGAAGGAAAGAGATAATGGGGGATATTTTGTGGGAGCATCAATCAAGGAACATGTATGAACAACACATAGACAAAGCAAAAGGGGTGGATTTAAGGGTGAAAGGTGAGGATGTGTGGAGAGGGGCAGTGTGGTGGGGTGAAAATGGAGACAATTGTACTTGAACAATAATAAAAATTTAAAAACAGTAACCTAGTTTTGAAAGGTAAGGAAAGGAGCAGAACAGATTAGATAGGATATTGAAGAAAGATAAATTCAGACTTTAGAGCAATTGGGTTTGTAATGGCAATGTGAATGAGATCTTTTTGTTTATTTGCTGAGCTCAATGATATGATATAGTAGAGTACCTGTAGTTACATCTTATACAAAAATTATAATTTATAAATTATTTTAAAAGTGTATCCTAACTTTGTATGATTCATATAAATATATTTTAAACTTTATGTAGTAAAAATAAACTGTCTGGTTATACTTTATCATATTGATTAACATTACTGAGTACTGCCAATATTTATTACTTATATTATTAATTAACTTATTTTGATTTGTTTTATAAAAATAGTTACATTGAGATAATGTAGGAACTGGATATTCACTCCACAGTAAAGTTTATAGGATATCCTTTACATACATATGCCTTCTTATTCCAGAACAACTTATGAACTGAAGCTTCATTTTGCAGAAAAGAAACTGAATAGTATAATAAATAATACAAAAAGAATTAAGTACACAATTGAGGCCTTCTGGCTTTGTAGGTCATGGATACTTAAACACAGCAAGATTAAATAACTACTTCATATACATGACCCTGATGGCTGATAAATCAGAGTTAATTTATAGTTTTACCACAAATTAAAGTGTAAGCCCTTAAATAGGCTAATTAACTGCTTTAGGCAGTGGATTCCACACTTGCAAAATAATCAGATTGGTTTAAACACTAGTCTTCATTCCTACCATCTCTAAAATTATTTTGTTTGGCTGGGACACTGCCATCTCACGAAGATCTCTTGGGTAAGAGGAAATCTAATAGAGCAGCACATTCCCTACTTAAGTTTGGAACTGACTCAACCAAGCAGGATAAATGAAGAACAAAATATCATCTTTCTTATTCATGAAATTATATTGGAGATTGTGGTTTATATTTGTGGGAAAATAGACTCAAGTGAACATGCTAAAATAAGATAATTTATCCAGCAGCAACTGCATCAAATCAAGCCATTCCCCATTTTCAACAGCACAATCTGTTCCTATACTATTTGTGCCATGGAAGACCAGTGTAAAATCTGTCTTTTCAAGGGCCAGTTTCTAATAAAAATGGGTAAGTGATTAAATCTTAGATAATTGGAAATTGACTGTTTTATATTGAGCAATGGATAACTCCTGCTTCTAATGGGAAGAAATTATATGTAAGGAGAAAGCCAAAAATTTATCTTTCTCCACTTGAAATATCAAAAGTTAAGGTGTGCTTTTTAAAAATATTTCCCTTATATTGGATATAAATTATGTATAACTAAAACTAAACAATCCTATACACAATTTCCAAGAATAGGGAATAAAAACCACTGACTTTTTAAAAAATCTGCTCTTGCTTATCCAAGTTACTTCTTAAGGTTTGGCTTTTTTCAATAACTCTCTCAGTTAGGTGCTACAATAGTCAACACCCTTTTTGTTGGGTTTTAGTTGTACTTTTTGTTGTTCTTCATAATTTTCTAATCTATCTACATCACTGAAAAGAGTCAATTTTATTACCTTTAGTGAATTCAAAAGTATTTATGTTCATTTATGAGATTTAGAGTTTTAATAGATTTACTAGATTATTTTTCTTTTTAAAAATTTTCTATTGTGCAATTATAGTTCTCATTTCTTCCCATTACTCTCCTCTATCTATAGATTATAAAGGTACATTTTATATATTGTTGGGAACCACCCTGTCTGGTTTCAGGAGCTGTAAAACCTCCATAGATAAGGCTGAATGAGCAACCTCTGGACTGCGAGCCACAAGGAGACAAAGCTTGTCTCTGGTAGCAAACGCTGCCTCTACTTACTCCCCTGCCCCCAGTGCATGGTCAATAGTCCATGACGGGTAAGACTCCTCAGAGGAGGGACAACCTAAGCCAGACACGATCACTTGGGAGGCCATCAAGGAAGAACTCGGGGGGGCCGCAACACAGAGGGAGTGATGAACTCTCACTCCGTGGCTATTCTGACATAGCCCAGTCCCCATGTCCTCTGGGAGAAGCGCTTCCTGGATCTAATCCACTTAAGCCTGAAAACCTGTGATGGGGAAGGCTGTGCAGTCCTTTGCCTGGCTAGAGCGGGATCCGGGGTGATCTGGCATAAGAAAGAATTCCTAATAAGCCTATGAAACCTACTTTGCTAAGAATGTTTTTAGTTAAATGATAAAGGCTGGAGCAGAAAATGAGTTTATTTTTCCAAAGTTCTGTAGCCTTTTAACTGATAGACCCTGCCGTAGAAAAAGCCCTAATAGTTCTTAGTATACTATCTACTATTTACTGCCTAACATTGATTAGTAAGTTGTACCTGAACTCCTGTGCAAAAAAACCCCAATAAAAGCCTGTCTAGGCAAGGGTCAGTGTGCTCTCCCCTTGAGAGAGTTGCCTGGCCACTCCAAGGCGCTCCCCACTTGAGGGAGTAGCTGTGCTGTGTCTTTTCCTCCACAGGACTCAGTTGTCCATGTGGATTTGTTTCCTGTCTCATCCATGACGCCACGGGCACTATGAACCAGTGCACGCATCAATATATTTTATAAATTTTTTCTTCACATGTATGTTAAATCTTCTACTTTGCATAAGGACTTATGTTATAGGTTTAAAGGGAAAATATAAGTTCTATATTTCTGATTTTTCTATAAATTGTGGAAGATATATCTTATTTGTACTTTATCATTAGGTTAGTTTTCTCATAGATCAAAATTTAACAACTAGGTCATTTCCTTTTTACTCAGCACTTTTAGAGTGTGATTCATAATACAAAACTAGGAAATTAAACAATATTTTGCACATTTGTTGCTCTCTGATATTGACTGTTAAAATTGCACAGTCTTCATAGTAAATGAGACAATAAAAGTTGTTTCCACCAGAAATTTCTAATTACTAAAAACATAAATATATATGAGTTTTAAAGTAAATAAAACAAACAAAAAAAAGTATTAGTAGAACCAGGAAAAACCCAAGGGATTTTTAAGAAAATAAATACAAGGTCCATACAGAAAGTATCTAGCCATGTAATAAGAAAAATAGACATTTATTGAAGAAGATACAAGATACAAGAAACATTGTACATAGGACAATGATGCCTCAGTACCCTTCAAAGTAGGCACCTTGGGACCTCACACAGTTCTCTTAGTAACTCTTTCACTGTTAAAAACCTGCATAATCCCTTGTTAGAATTGCCATCAGCTACCTCATCCTATTTTCTTGAAGCTCATCCATGATTTGAAATCTCTTCCCTTTCAAAGGATATTTTAGTTTGGGGAAAAGCCAGAAGTCACAGAGCTCCAAAGCTGGGTGGTAGGGAGACTGAGTCACCTGGGTGATTTGATGTTTCACCACAAGACTCTGCAAGAGACGTGATGCCTGAGTGAGTGCATTGCCATGATGAAGCTGTCAATCACCAGTTGCCCATAGCTGTGGCCATTTCTGTTGTATTTGCACCTCTCAAATGATGAAGAACATTAAGGTATTACTTCTTTTTTTTAAGATTATACTTGTTTATTTTATTATCAGACAGAGGGGAAGGGAGGGAGAAAGAGACAGAGAGAAACATCGGCATGTGGTTGCCTCTGGTATGCCCCTTACTGGGGACTTGGCCCACAACCCAGGCATGTGCCCTGACTAAGAATCAAACCAGTGACCCTTTGGTTCATAGCCTGGTGCTCAACCCACTGAGCCACACCAGCCAGGGAAAAGTATTACTTCTTATTAATTGTTTGGCCTGGAGTAGTGTACTAATGATGGGCAACACCTTCCCAGTCAAGAAACAGTTAACGTAATCTTGATCTTGCTGCAATTTTGCCATGTCTCTTTCTGGCATGGAGAACCGGGTGACTTCCATCTGGATGACTGGGCCTTAGTTTCTAGATCATAGCTGTAGACCAACTATTCAGCTCCATTATGAACTTCTTGAGGGAATCTGCTTCATTGGTGGCAATTTGAATCAAGTCATTAGCAAGTGCAGCATGATGTTCCTTCTGTTCTGGTGGCAGAAGCTGTGGAATGAATTTTGCCAAGACAGGTTTCATGCCAAAATCCTGCATCAAAATATCACAGTAGTTTTTGGAATTCTCAGATCAGCTTCTAGTTCTCATACTGTCAGTTACTGAACTTTGTTGATTGCATCCCATACATGTTCAACATTCTCAGGTGTTCTGCTTGTTGCAGGCCTTCCAGAATGTGGGTCACTTTCTATAGATTCTTGACCATCTTTGAAGCATTTGTGCTACACCTTTATTTGTGCTGGACTCATTGGAAAATCTCCAGAAGCCTTATGAATCATCCTTATAGTTTCCAAGGAGGAATGTTCAAGTTTAATGCAAAATTTGATCCAGATTAATTGCTCTACTCACACATTTTGAATGCAATGGCCACACAGTATACATGCTCACTCAATGGCATCTATCACCCTTACTGACTAGTACAGTGATGTTGTCATTGTTCATACATGTGCATGCCAGTCTACTCTCTTTGGCTGCCAGATTATGGCAGTGTCATGCAAATGGTTCTCAGTATATTGACAGTGGCTGTACTTTTTCCAGACAGACCTCTCATGTACTTATACTTTCATAAACATATTTTCAATCTGAGGGTAGAAAATGAAAGTATTATAAATCACAAAAATACATAATTTTCTAAAGGAGATAAATATCTTCAAATAAAAATATTTAGTACATATACCTCAGCTTTTAATCACTGTGTCAAGAACTGGTTTTAAGAATTTATAGAGGTTGACTTCAGCCAAGATGGAAGCATAGGTGGAGACGCCGTGCTTCCTCACACAACCAAGTTTAGAGACGATTAAATAATAGCAACAGAAAACACAGCCAGAACATAGAAAATTGAACTTTTCGGAATTCTGATAACAACAAATTCTTCAGCCTGACCGGTAAGAGGGGCGAAACCAGCAGCCGGCAGAGCAGGATAGCACAGGAAAACTTGGTCAGAGGGACTCAGGTGTGGAATCCAGATGCAGGGTTGGACCTGGTGGGCAACTCAGCAAGCAATCGCGGGGAAACAGCGAGGGAGCAGGGCTGTGGGTTGACTGTGGTCTCGCATTCGTGTGTGGATAGACAAGATAGACAAGTGAGGGAGTGGGCAATTGGACGAGAGCCAGCAGCCCCAGCAGAGGGTGCCGCCATTTCCCCGCTCTGACCCCGCCTCCACATACAGCATCACAACCCAGCGACCTGGGAGTCCAAGGCTCCACTCCTAATACTTAATGGCGAACAGACCAAAAATGGCTCAAGAGGATCTCAAAGCCCCAGAGCCTATAAATCTAAGTGATGAAGAAATAGCAAAACTCTCAGACGCACAGTTTAAAACACTGGTGATCAGGATCCTCACAGAACTGGTTGATTATAGCCACAACTCAGACAAACATATGAAGGCGAAACTAATTGAAATGAATGGAATTGCACAGGAAACCAATAGCGATGAAAAGGAAACTGGGACTCAAATCAATGGAGTGGACCAGAAGAAAGCAAATAATGGCCAAACAGAAAAGAGTCAAGAAGCAAGAATTCAAAGAAATGAGGAGAGTCTTAGGAACCTCCAGGACATCTTTAAACGCTCCAACATCCGAATTATAGGGGTACCAGAAGGGGGAAAGGCACAGCCACCAGTGGAAAACTTCTTTGAACAAATAAAAAAGGAGAATTTCCCAAATCTGGCAAAGGAAATAGACTTCCAGGAAATCCAGGAAGCTCAGAGAGTCCCAAAGAAGTTGGACCCAAGAAGGAACACACCAAGGCACATCATAATTACATTAGCCAAAATTAAAATGAAGGAGAGAATCCTAGAAGCAGCAAGAGCTAAGGGGACAGTCACCTACAAAGGAGTCCCCATCAGACTGTCAGGGGATTTCTCAAAAGAGACCTTACAGGCAAGAAGGGGCTGGAAAGAGGTATTCCAAGTCATGAAATCCAAAGACCTACAACCAAGATTGCTCTATCCAGCAAAACTTTCATTTAGAATAGAAGGACAGATAAAGTGCTTCTCAGATAAGATCAAATTCAAGGAGTTCATCATCACCAAACCCTTATTATATGAAATGTTAAAGGGACTTATCTAAGAAAAAGAAGTTAAAGAAACATGAACAGTGAAAGAACAACAAGCTCACAGTTATTAACAACCACACCTAAAACGAAAGCAAACTAAAAGAACAGCTAGATCAGGAGTGGAAACATAGAAATGAAGATCTCGAGGAGGGTTAGCAACAGGAGAGTGGGAGAAGGAGAAGGTACAAAAAATAAGTAGCACAGACAGTAGATAGAAAATAGATGGGGGGGGCAAGAATAGTATGGGAAATATAGAATCTAAAGAACTTGAGACACATGGTCATAAACTAAAGGGGGTAATGGTGGGGACGGGGGTTAGGGTGGAGGGGAGTAAAGGGGGGGAATAGAACAACTGTAATGGCATAATCAATAAAAAATAAATTAAAAAAGAATTTATAAAGGTTGCTTACTTTAAGGTAGAGAAAATAAACACTTAAGATAATAATTTAATACAGTGGACTCAAATGTCTAACAAAGAAAGACTGAGGTAAGAAAGAGAAGGAGAAATTCAATAAAACATTTCCAGAATACATAACTTAAAATGAGACTCAAAGGAACCTAAAGAATGTTTCTTGACTAGCTGACTAGAAAGAGATTAGTTTATGCATATTTGACAATGCAGAACAAATGGTATGATGCAACTAACTAGTTTTTTTAACGTCAGGTATTAAAATAAAATATATATTTATTGAGCAGAGTTTAACAAAACAAAAACTGAACTAATGTCAATAGTCGTTTGTCATCGTTTCCCCCCATGCTGTGGAACTATTCCATTTCATTATGGGATGTCTAGTAATGAATTTGATATGAATGACCATTCTTAAACTATCATTTAGAAGCACTGACCCTGATTTTCAATAGCTTGATTGTTGTTAAGAAAAAGGAAGTCTGAGATTATTTGTGTTTAATCCAGAGTCACAGAGACTTTCTCCTGTTGTGGGGAAAGTAATTTTAGCTTTTAAATTTAAGTCTTCAATGTATTAGGAGATTTAGAGTTAATTTTCATGTAAGGATGCGAAGTATGGGTTAATGTTACTTCCCTCCTCTGAAAATGTTTGGAAGCTCCAGTATCATTTCATGAAAAAGACTTCTCCTTTCCAATTGAATTTCTTCAACACTTTTACTGAAAAGTGTCTGAAAGAAAAATAACTGAGTCTTTTTCTATTTTCTATCAGGTTCCTCTGTCAATGTCATGCTGTCCTGATCAGTGTGGCTTTGTGACACCTCTCATAATCCAATTCAAAAAGTCCATTCAACTTTGTCTTTCTTCATAATTTTTGTTGATTCTGGGTTCTTTATATTTTATTATAAATTACAACTCTTTTAATTTCTACATTGGAAAAAATGTCTGCCAGAGTTTTTATTTTGATTAAATTCAGTTGATAGATAAATTTGTGGTGAATTATGTCTTCACCACCTTGAGTCTCCTTTGTTAAGTACAGTATGCCTTCCGTATTCAGATTTTCAATAGTTGTTCCTCAGGTATAGTTGTAGTTTTAGTGCAGGCGACTCACTTATTTTGCTTTCATTAACTCCAATAATTTTTTCTGAGAATTCCATACTTCAAATATATCATTAGAGACGTACACTGGTTTGTATTACAGAGTCATGTTACTGTAACAGTCATATAACAATACAAACTTTAATTAAAAATTTTGAAGCTGTATTAAAATTTCCACATATGAATGCAGTACATTAGAGAGTTTCTAACTAAACTTTTTTCTAATGAAATGTATATATAAAACCAGGTGGAAACATCCAAATGTATTTAAGAATCCATAAATTGACCATGAATAAATCATGACAGGATATTTTTGAAGAATAATGATATCAAGTAATATAACCTTGCAGTTCTTAACAAGATGTACCTGTAAAATTCAATTACTTTCTCAACTAAAAACATCATTGGAATAAATACAACTCAATAATAAAATAAAAATTTTCTCTCCATTTTTTAAAAGTATTAAACTGTTTGGTAATATTTCATTTGGTTCTTTTGGTTTCCATTTAGAATGTTTAAGGAGTTTTAAACTGAAATACTTGCTTTTATAAGCTTCCAAACTTCACATAAAGCAGTTGTTATTTCAAAATCAATTATTATGCTTTCTATGACTCATGTATATTTATTTGTTACTTTCTCACTCAGTTAAATTTAAAAGTACCCACTCTCAAGACCATTTGAATCAAAGGCACAAAACTTTTCTTTGGCTTCCTTTATTTTTTTCCCTCTTCTTTCATACAGGCAATTGAAAAGCATTATCGTTAGAAGAGGGAAAACTTCACGTTCTCACATGGTTCATTAAATAACTAACATCTTAGTTTTATGTTTGAAGCAATGTTTTTGAAATAGTTTAACTGTATAAACTAGATAAAATTTATACACTGTAATAACCATAAAACAAGATTTTACAAATGAAAGTTCTCTCACACACACAAATATACATGCACACACATCACCACCATAAACATCACCATCACCATTGTTGTAAATCTAAGTGCAACTTAGCATTTTACATATTTAATCATTCCTGAGAATAAAGTTACCTGAATATTGGATTTAATTCTGCTTATCTTAGAATGCAGGTTCAGAAGATAAAGAATAGTTAAAGTTAGCAGTCTGCTATTGTTTCATCTCTGTGGACTTTGCTTTACATGTCTGACATTTGGTCTCATACATTACATTTACAATTAATGTGGTTCAGTGTTCCTGTTGTCTGTAGCTGCTAATGAGATTTCGAACCATCTTTAAAAACATCTTGAAAACTACTAGTGTTATTTGATGGAATTTTTTTCTTTAGTATTTTTTTTTAAACACACATATTTGATGTTTGGCACAAATGTCAATAAGGCATCTTGTATATGGCCACTGTTAAATTTTAATGTATTCTTTATTTGATTTGTGAACTTTTTGGACTAGGCTATTCTGTTTAACTTCTATTTCTGTTTGTTTGTTCCTTGGTGCTTGCCCCAGTGTAATTTGTGAGACTTAAGAGATATGTTGCCTCATATCTAGTTTCAAAATCATTTTGGACCATCCCTAAACTAGATACAGTAGTTAAGCCAAACCTAGACACTATCTGGCAAATACTTTGAATTTCCTTTAATATATTGTATGTGTAACTTACTGATTCAGTAAAATATATTATAATTTTTAAAATATGTGTATGTGTAATTAGTAGAAAATACAAATGACCCTTGATAATATGAAAAAAAGATCATGAGAAAAGAAAATTATTTATTTAATATATATTTCTTTGACATTAAGAAAATACAAAAGTGACAGACAATTTTTCTCTGATCAGATTGGCATAAAATATAAAGAAAACAATTTTCTCATCAATTTTAATGGAAACAATTTTATAGAAACATTTAGTGTTGCAATTCTAATATGTTTGAGAAAACTAGGTTTTATTCCTTTCTCATACATATACTCCTCTTTTATGAATATATACCAAATAAATAATCAAGTTGAAGCAGAATACTTATGTACATTAGTGTATTATAGTGTTACTGTTAATAACAAAATATTATAAATTACATAATTTAAAATAAAGAAAAATTTATAAAAGTCTGTGCAGATCTAACAGGAAATATTTCATAATAAAAATATTGATCTTTCAAACATTTCCCATTGCCATTTCATTCCCTTAACCTCTTCATCCCCCACAATCATGCAATCACCACATTATTATCCATGTCCGTGAATCCTTTTTCCTCTTTGCTCAATCCCTCCAGCCTCTAACGTCTCCTCTGCCTTAACTATCTTCCTGCTTTCTATGAGTTTGTCTCTATTTTGCTTGTTAGTTCTGTGTGTTCATTAGATTCCATGAGTGAACGTGGTGTTTGAATTTATCTGCCTAGCTTATTTCACTTAGCATATTGTTCTCCAGTTCTATTGATACTGTCGCAAAATATAAAGATATCATGAAAAAAGGATAAAAGCTCCTTTCTTTCTACTGCTGCATAGTGTTTCATGGTGTAAATGTACCACAGATCTTTTTAAATTTTTTTAAATTTATTTATCTTTAAAGGAGAAGGGAAGGAGAGAGGGAGAGAAACATCAAAGTTCATTTGCCTCTCATGCATCCCCTGCTGGGAGCTGGCCTGCAACTCAGGCATATGCCCTGACTGGGAATCGAACTGCGACCATTTGGCTGGCAGGCCTACACTCAATCCACTGAGCTACACCAGCCAGGACACCACAGCTTTTTTATCCACTCATTTACTAATGGGTACTTAGGCTGTTTCCAAATCTTGGCTATTGTAAATAATGTTATTATGAAGATAGGGATGCATGTAGTCTTTTAATTGGTGTTTTGGGATTCTTAAGATGTATTCCCAGCCCATCTCCTGGGATGATGGGGGACTCATGTCACAAAGCTCATCTGCATCTCTCAGTGGAGGCAGAGGTTTTTATAAGGAGGGAGAAGGGAAGAGAACAAAGAGATCAAGGGAGTGGATTGAAAACTCTTTTGCATTCAGACAAACACAGTCCATTCTGATCAGGCAAGTGACTGGTCTTCTGTGTGTCATCCCAGTTTAGTCATCCTGCTTCCATGCATGAAGGTCAGCAAATCTCTTGGAATTGAGATGTCTGAAAGTTGGGGTCTGTATCTTTTGAAGTTAGTTCCTAGGAATCTTATACAACATGCTGGTCATCTAAAAGCCATATATTAGAGTCAGCATTTACAGAAAGAATGTCAAAAGAATGTCAAAAGAATGGTGGGGTGCTCTACAATTTCCCATCATTACAGTTTTCCACAGTTACAGTAGCTTTTACATTTTTAAATACTTGAAAAATAAATGAAATAAAATATCATCTTGTGACATGTGAGAATTATGTTAAACTCAAATGCCAGTGTCCATAATAAAATTTTATTGGAATACAGCTTTTTTCAACCTGTGCATGTTATTTACAACTGCCTTCTCCTGACAACTACAGAGCTGAGTAGTTAAAAGAGAGACCTCATGTCCCGAAGAGGTGAAAAAATTCACTACCTGATCTCTTCCCAGAATGGTTTGTTGATTCCTGCACTAAACTGTATTGCTTATGTAGTAGAGTCTAATTCTTCAAGAATTGCATGACTTTATCATTAGAGAGTATTTTGATGTCCCACCTTGCCTTTACACATGACATCTAAATTGGTGACCTGCCTTTGTTATTAAATTTTTATATTTTCATGCACTTTTTATGGACACTGGTTTTTTAAAGATTTATTTATTTATTTATCTTTAGAGGGGAAGGGAAGGAGAGAGGGAGAGAAACATCAATGTATGGTTGCCTTTCATGCATCCCCTGCTGGGAACTGGCCTGCAGGGAACCGGCCTGCAACCCTGGTATATGCCCTTACTGGGAATTGAACCGCGATTGTCTAGTTCGCAGGCCCGCGCTCATATGGACACTGTTTTAAAGAAAGAAACATTATTCTTGTTTTTTTTTCTTGTGAGAGTTGCATACCCCTGTCTTAGCCTATGTAGTGTTGCAGTCTACCATTATTTTAACTGAAACCCACTATTCAAAACAGTGTTATTTTTAAGTCTTTGGGTTTTTTTTTTAATATCTGGCGACAATAGCTTTGACTGCTCCATGTAAGTAGGAGAATGAATTCTTAATTATCTTGGACACAATGAATATTTTTTTTAGCACATTACTTTCAAAGTGTTTGCTGTCCCTTGACATCTCAGTGCAGCCTGGGAAGTCTCTTGGGAAGTATGCCCAAAAGGCAATATTGCTTGATATTACTTGTAAGCACTGCAATATTGTTTTTGTATGTCTATTGTGGACACTAAATTTTATTTTTTCACTAACATTGGTTTAGAAAACTAGTTGCATCTAGACATGTTCAAAGATTTACTGCACTCTGCCAGAAGCCACAGAAGCAAAACTCAACTACAAGCAGTGCAACATAAGAACAAATATTGATAGAAATGTCTGGATATGCAAGTGCACACAAAAGATTAGTGTTCATTTATTATCTGCACTCAGAATATTTATGGCCATTTTCTAGCAGCCATGTGTATACATGATCTATATCTAAATCCTTATACCATTCAGAATAACTATATTGTTACTTTCTTATTGACTGATGAATTTAATGAATCTACATGCAATGAATGTCATTGTGACAGGAAAGTCACTCGTATCTGAAGAGAAATTTAATGCTTTCCAGATATCCACCCAAACCTATCTGCAGCTATTTTACATTTCGGGAAACATTTCCCCATTAATTTTTTGTAAACTTTCCATAACATGAAAAATGTATCTTGTTTCTGAATTTTAATGTTATTTTTTCTAACCAAATAATTACATAATTGTATTAAAAGGTTATTTAAAAATTATTAAAATATTTATTTGTGAGAAAACCAGGATATAACTGGATTTATTCAGCATTCCTAATTCTTATATGTTTTAATTCCAGAAATTCATGTGTTTCCAAGTCTTGGATTCTGGAAAAAAATCAATGTTTTCTCAAGTGATTAAGAGATTAAATATTTTATTAGTATTTTATATTTGAATACACTTACAGAAATTGTCTCTCTATATATTTTTATTATGTACCAAATACTTAAAAATCACTATATAATTCTTACTCTGTTCAACAAATAATCTTCATATCCTTGAACTTTTAACACCTCATTATTTTCTTTCCTTTGTTGTTATCACCTCATAAATATTGTAGGAACTGACTTGTAGAAGTAATGTTTTCATAATACTGACTTTTACTTGTTTTTTTAAATTTACTGAGAATTTTGTTATCACCAGTTCTTTTATTCAGAGAATTCCGCAGCTGAAGATCTAGTTAAATACCGTTTGTGACAGATCCCTGTCCTCTATCCAAGATTTTCTATATTATTAGTGATATTTATGAGTGTTCTCACCCAAAAAGGGTAGGGATGATACCCATGCTACTCAGATTATTGTAATATAAACTGCTTAAATAAGACAGATGTTTTATAGGCTTATGGGAGCTTCATTTCAATAATCAGGCATCTTAAACTTATTTTACCTTTGGGAACAACATCACCCCAATTAACAATAATCTTCAATGACATGATGTTTTATTGGCAGTCAAGAATCCCAAAGAAATGAGTTTTGATACACTGGTAATTTAGGAAATAATTGTAGGACTTCTGTTTCTGAAAAGACAAGAGTGACAATAATTTTCCCTTCTCCTGCCAAGTATAGCAAATATCCTGGAAAAGATATATAAAGTTAATACAGGAAAACTCTGAGATGTGAAGAGAAGAAGGCAGACCATCTAGGGATCTTGCAGCATGAGAAAAGACTCAGTGACAAATACTCAGGGTTTTCTTTCTGCCTCACATATCCCAGGGTGGGTGTGAGAGAAGTCAGCAGTCAGGAAACACCAATGCGCACATTAAGAAAAGTCCCATGAGAAGTGTTTTCTCTCTAGCTAAAGGATCATGAATGGGTAATTTGACAATGCAAAACTCCTTTGAAAATAATTGCTATACACCAGAAACAACAGAACAACAGAGAAAAAATGGCAGCCCCAGCGCAGTTCCCAAAGTCTGAGGGGGAAACTAGACTTCTACTATAGCAAGGCTCAAATTAGTCACGGCAACCTACCTTCCAGAATGATGTCAAGGAAATCAGAGGTGATCTGGGATTTTGTCCACTCAGCAGTAAGGTGCTCACCCTGTCTTGATGTCAGTGTAGACCATGTGGGGAGACTGGGATTTTTCCTCTGCCAGTGGCAACAAGGTACCTACCTGTATCTGTCCCTGGTGGGGTGATATCAGAGGATGCCTAGGGAGAACTTTCACAAGCTCCCAGAAATAACAAGGGCACCCCCTACTGCACTGTATTTGAAATTAAAATTAAGAAAATTATAGTAAGCATTTTAAAAACATTTATTTAAATGTAAAAATATAATTGTTACAGGCTAAAATGAACATATTTTAAAACAAATATATTTTCAATAATTAAAACAAATATACTGAGAAGAGTGATATTCTCTTAGAGTTTTGAAAACTTCCTTAATGTCTCTTAACTCTGCTTTCAATCACTTCTGATATATTGCTTTGAATAAAATACATAAAAATCAGATCAAAGATATAACTACAAACATAGATATATAGATATATTTGTAATGAAGTTGGAAAAGAGAAGAAGACTACTTTAATAAACTTTCTAGATAACTGGGCATGGTATGTTAAACAGAAGCTTGACAAGTGATAGCAAAGTGTTAGTTGCAATATAGAATCAAAAACCATTTAACTGAACTTTGCATTCTCTGTTGCACTGGATTCATTAGTTTGCCTTGAATTTTGAATGTAGAGTTGGAATCATAGAAAATTTGTGTAATTTGTGTGGTTCCCAGTGCTCTCTGTATCCCAGCATCTAATTTCCAAGATCTGGAGAAAATATTTCATTTCCTTAGTACCTAAGAATGCAAAATATCTCATGCATCTATCATATTCTGATAGCTGTGAAAAGCAATTTTTTAAAAATCACATGGCTTGCCCCAAAGTCAGGGATATCTTATAAAACTGCATTTGTAGAAAAAAAGCAGGGCAGTTTGTAAGATTCATTTTCGAATTCCTCAGAAAGTGGGCACAAGGGTGGCTGCATTCTGTGAGCCTGTAATCCTTAACTGCCTTTTCCCCACCATTTCCTGGTAGTAATAGGAAGGAAGGAAGGAAGGAAGGAAGGAAGGAAGGAAGGAAGGGAGGAAGGAGACTTGAGAGACAATGTTCTTATTTGATAGAGTAAAATGTGGGGATCTTTCAACTGAAAATATGGAAAGATACTAAAATTAACCATTGAAACAAATTTTAATGTGGTGTAAACCAGAGTTCATTACAAGAAGACTAAATGGTTTGCCAAAGCCAACATGTTAGGGGCAGAAACTGAAAACTATATCAAAGACAGATGCTTGTGTGACTCCTGTGTCATGGTCTATGAAGGACGTAAGGCCTAGGAGGACCCTGGGATGAAACCTGTCCCAGAAAAGGCATTCCCAGGCCCAGGTCTCCAGGTGTGATAACAGTGGCGATACTCTGTTATTTAGATGACACTTGTATTCACTCAAACTGACACCGCACTAACTTTTTCAACACCCGTATGGAACAGTAATGCATGTTATCTATGTTTCCCCAAATATCATCAGGTGCTTTTCAAAGAAACATTTTTCACCTGGTTCATTTATTTATAAAATTGTTTGTTTTCATTTACATTATGTATTTGTAAATTGAAAGAATGAAGTCTCTCTTTTACCCCTTATTTCATCTTTGTTTTCGGGACAGTGCCTATATTAGATTCCTGTCATTTATTCCAGGGATAACAGATGAGATATTAGGATTTTAAAGCTGGAGCCACATTTTATTTTCTTTAATCAAATAATATATTTAGAAGGATATTTCAGATACTGGAGGAAGTTTTCCTCTAGCTATTTTTGTCACTAGTTTGGCAATTCACTTCCTCAAGAGGAGAGGACATTGTCTTTAATCATGAAATTTCTTTTAGTAATTTGACAAAAAAGTAAAGAAATAAATTATATATAATTTATACATATTATATTTATTATACATAGGAACTATATATATATATGCATTTATAATTTCCAGTTCTGGTCCATCTCCATCTAGTCAACATTTAATGAACTGAAATAATGTTGCCACCCTGGGGACACAGTTCTCTTCCTGCTTTGTGTTCTGCACTGGCGACTAGTGGGACTAAGCCTCAGCTACCTATGTACAGTGCCAGCCTGCTTGATAAAGTGTCCTTTTTTTGATGGACATTCTTTTCCTGTTTTACTCTCCCACTCTTTAATCTCTTCCAAAATATACTAATTGTATTCATATTCCCTTGTTTTAAAGATGGTATCTGAGGATTAAACACTAAAACTGCTGCCTTTTTCAAAATTTTATATGGTATTCATCTAAATGCACTAGACATTTATTCTCATGGTTCTCATTATGGAACAGTCTTCAATTAGAACAATGTAAAGTTATTAACATTCCAATGCTGGTCAGTGGAAACAGCAAACAGGCAGGGGTACTTTTAAGAACATATTGGAAATTCTAAGAGACAAAGAATATACATCATTCAGATGCATAAATTGCACACACACACACATAGTATACCTACTTCATGAAGCTAGCCTTGATCATGGGTAGAAAACTTTGCCGCTATATTACCTTAATAGGACAAATTAAGGTGGTCAACACAGTACCAGAGAAAAGTCATAGCATTGTATTTTGATAAACAATTCTCAAATACGGTTTCACTATAAGCCGGTAAACACTGCCCTGGATGGTGTGGCTCAGTGGATTGATTTCCAGCCTGCAAATTAAGGAGTTGCCTGTTGGATTCCAAGTCAGGGCACAGGCCTGGGTTGTGGGCCAGGTGCCCAGTTGGGGATGTGCAAGAGGCAACCACATACCAGTGTTTCCCTCTCTTTCTCCTTCCCTTCCCTTCTCTCTAAAAATAAATAAATAAAATCTAAAAAAATAAAGACTTACTAGAATGTATCACTAACCTTTGAAAGCTCCGAAATACATTACATTTGTCATCAAGTGGATCTGGCTTAACTTCAGCCCTGTATACCATTTTCCTGAGGGCGCCTTGGTATGGAGGGAGTTTGTGCTGATACCTGATCTGGCTCTAACTCACTGCTAAATACAAGCACACATAGGCTCAGTTTCTGCTAGAAATAAGGTCATGGGTATTATAATAATAACCATAAATAAATACCTCTCTAACTTTCATTTCAAAGTTACACACATGTACACATGTACATACACACATATATAAATTCTGTGTACATATAATTGTCAAAACTAATTCTGAGCACTGTGAAAGCAGTCTTTCTTATTGAATTCTGATATAACTGACTAGTTTTTAAACAATTTAAATTTTTAAGATTTATTTTTATAGAGAGAAGAAGGGAGGGAGAAAGAGAGAAACATCAATATGAGAGAGAATATCAATTGTTTGCCTCTTATACACACCCCCCAACCGAGGACTGAACCCACAACCTAGGTATGTGCCCTGACCAGAAATTGAACCAGAGACCTTTTGCTTTGCAGGGCAATGCCCAACCAACTAAGCCACACTGGTCAGGGCAGAAGTGATTTGTTTTTTCATGCATGTTCTACAGTAGTTATTAGTTCCAAATCACAGTCTCACATATCAAAACTCAAAGGTATAAGAAGTAAAAATGTAACCTAAAACCTAACCTACAGCCCTCACGGTCTTTCACAGCCTTTCAGAATTTTTACATGTATTTCTAAATCTCATTCACATAAATTTCCTAAATTTGAGCCATTCATGAAAGAGGTCAAAAGATTTCTAACTTCAGCATCCCTTAAAGCAAAACAAAAATCTATGATAATTTGAACAAATTATAATAAAAACATGTGTGCTGAGATGTACTAATAATGAGTGCACTCAAATCGCCATTTGAACTTTTCTTTGTTGTCAGTGCTATTCCACTTAAGACACACGCAAAAAGGATCTTGGAACTTTAGCAATTAGAAAGACAAAACAACTAAAGAAATATTGTCTTTTCATTTTTAACCTTTTTTGAATTTATGTAGAACCAGTCATCTGTTTACTTTTTTCTTTTTATTTTGAATAAAATATATTTTTTTCTGATCCAATTCCACATTACTTCCACCCAGAGTTTCATAAACACTTTAATCTGAAAGTGGCCTTTGAAGAAACCACATATCTAGTGAAATGTTACAGCGCTTTTTGGAAATATTCTTAGTCTTTCTAAATGTCAAAGGAGAGCCACAAATCTCAAATGGTTGCCAAAACCAGAATATCTGTGAATGCCACAATGATGCCTGGTGCAAGCATACCACATACAGCTTTTGTGTGAGTGTCAAATTATGTCAAGTCCATCTTAAAGGAACATAAAATTTTAGGAGAGGATTCAAGAGGTTTTAGATAAAATAATATTCATGTTTTGCATGTGCCAGCAGTTATTGCCATTGGCTGTTCTCAGGTTGTTGAATAGAGGTGTGTTGCAGCATTTCAATGACAGGGGAGTTCTTAAATAATTTTATTTTTTCCACAAATCTATCATCAAGCACAATTTTGTGCTCTATACCTTTATTTGAAGTTGCTGGTGATTTTTTTTGACATTTTATTTTGTAATATGGGCCAATTTCAAACTAATTAAGAGATTTTCACAAGTGGGATATACACGTTTACTATAGTAGCAAGTTAGTATTTCTAATAAAAACAAAATACTCTGTTGTTACTCCCTAGCATAATATGACAAATTTAACCCATGGCACTATTTTATCAGTAAGGTATATAGAATATCATAGGGAAATATAGGTATCTGCTTTAATGGCTTGTTATTTGAATTAAAGACCAGAAAATACAAGTTTGGATAAATTTTTCATGACTTACTTTTAATTAAAGTATCACTTAAAGCCATCAACATTTTCCTTTTTAGCAGTTCTTATTTCATTGGAGTTGCTTGTTTGCTTGTGCTTTGAATATTCATTAAAATATACCAGTTTTTTGGAAAGGCTGTATTTTATATGGATGATTATTTCTTTTGATTATTTATTAGTACTAAGTATTGCAGAATATCCCTCATTTATATTCTGGCTTTCCATACTTTCTACTGTCTATTTCTTTATATATTTTACTTTATCAATTTTTAGCTGAATACTTTCTGAAATAAACCTGTGTTACATACAGTTTTAAAAAAACTTGTATTTTCTTACATCCAGCTCATTGCTAATTTTAAAAAATTTTCTTAAGTTTTCAGAATAGAAATTTCAATTTTCTTAACACTTGTTCTTTTCTTTTTTGAGGGGGCAGTGAGCTTCAATACACTTTTTTTAAAAACTCAAAATTTTTTTCAATTATTGTTGACATACAACATATTACTTTGATATTAGGAGTACAACTCAGTGATTCAACATTGTATAACTTAGTAAGTGATCACCCTGATAACATAGCAGTCATCTGCCATATGTATAACTTAGTAAGTGATCACCCTGATAACATAGCAGTCATCTGCCATATGTTATTACAATATTATTGACTGTTTTCCTTATGCTGTAGTTTATGTCCTCATGAATATTCTGTAAATGCCAATTTTTACTTGTTAGCCCCTTCACCCTTTTTTACCCATTATTCAATATCCTTCCCATGTTAAAGAAGATCCTTTAACATTTTTGTAATACTGGTTTGATTAGGGTGAAAGCTCCTTTAGCTTTTTCTTGTCTGGGAAACTACCTATCCTTCTATTAAAAATGATAGCTTTATTGGTTGTGGTTGTAAGTCATTGCTTTTCATCACTTTGAGAAATGTTTGCCAAAACCTTTTGGCTTGTGAAGTTTTGTGGACAAATCAGGGGACAGTCTTATGGGAGTTCTCTTATAGGTAACTAACTGCTCATTTTGCTGCTTTTAAGATTCTCTCTGTTTTTAACCTTCTGCATATCAATTATGATGTGTCTTGATATGGGGGTCTTTGGGGTGCATCTTGTTTGGGATTGTCTGAATTTCCTGGACTTGTATGTTAACTTTCTTCACCAGGTTAGAGGAGTTCGTCATAATTATTGTTTCACATAAGTTTTCAATTCCTTGTTCTCTATCTTCTTCTTCTGGCACCCCCATGAAACCAAATGTTGGCACACTTGAAGTTGTTCCAGAGGCTTCTTATACTATCTTAATTTTTTGGATTATTTTTGTTTTTTGCTGTTCTGATAAGGTGTTTTCTGCTTCTTTTTCTTCCAAAATACTGATTTAATCATCTGTTTCATTTACTCATTTGTTTTTCCCTGTATTTTTTATTTCAGTCAATGTACTCTTTTTATTTCTTTTTTTATGTTTTCTAGTTCTGTTTTCATGTCTGCTCTATGCTTGCTAAAGTTCTGACTAAGTTCTTCTAGTCTATCCCTAAGTTCATTGAGCAACTTTATGATCAGCTAGCGATCTACTACCTGCAGTGGTTTAGACTCTGCAACTAGTAAATTGCTTGTCTTCATTTTTTCCCCCCTGGAGTTTTGTTCTAGTGATTTTTTTGGATATTTTAATCAGGATTTTTTGATATTTAATTCTTATGTATATATGTTATAAAGCATGATATAAGTGAATCACAATGCTCTCTTTTTTTCTTTTCGCTGCTCCCCTGTGCTTGTTTCCATGTATTAGGTAGGACTGCTACATCTCCTAGGATTGGCAGAGTGGCCTTATGTAGTAGATGTTCTTTTGGGTCCAGTGACATAGCTTCCCTAATTATCCAAATTTAACACTCTAGGTTTTCCTCCTCTCTGTGTAGGTTGTGTATACCCTTCTGTTGTATGTGCCAATAGCAATCTCAATGGGAGGATTTTACCTCCAGGATGACTGGCTGAAAGGACTGGCTATGACCACCGTGGAGGATTAACTGTGCAGGGGCTGACCCCACAGAACAACACTTACTTCAGTAGGGCTCTGACGCCTGAGTCTTCCCCTTGAGTGTGTCACTTGTGGAGGTGGTTGGGTGATATTTTGATGTCTTTTGAAGCTGTCCACTGGATGCACTGGCCCCTGGACCTCCCAAGAGATGCAGGCCAAGGTCAGCTGCCAACTTTGTCCTGCCTGAGGTCACCTGGCATGAGCTACAAAGCTATCTACAGATAGCTGCCACATGTGCTAGGCTTGGAGGTGCCCCGGAGAGGCTAAGCTGTGAACCACGGCCTGCTGCCTTTAGTGCCTGGCCTGGGGCCACCTAGCAAAAGGTACTTAGCAAGCTGAGGCCACATGATGCTTATTTGAGGGACTTTAGGAGTATGAGCCAAGATAGGCCATATGTATGAGCCATATATAGGCCATATGTATGAAAAAGCTTCTGAACATAGATTGAATTGGACCCACAAGTTTGTTGGGTCAGGATCTCAGGGAATCACCAGGGTAGGGAAACAGCGTTAACCATGTTGATGGAGACTCAGATATGGTGCCCACCTACCAGCTCTGTTGGGAGAATGCCCAGAAAGAGAACAATAATCTCAACCAGCACTTCTGTTTGGGAGAAAATTATCTCTCTAGCATTTTCCCTGATGCCAGACTGACAATTCATTTCTTCCTCATATGTCCCTGGCTCTCCAGCTCTGGAACTTGGTGGGAATGAATCAAGTAAGTCCATGCATGCATGGACCCTTTAAGAGGAATGCCTGGGATTCCAGAAACACTCTGTCTCACTCAGCCGTGATCAGAGTTTGTGATTACAACTATAAGTTAGGGGGACTTCTCTTCCTGAAAACCTGGGTTGGGGACACGGTTTGGGGCTGGGACCGCTTGCTCCTCAGGAGGGACCTTTGCAGCCAAGATAGCCCACTTGATTTTAATCTACCTCACATATATGTGGGGCCAGCCAATTCTGAATCCCTACCCCTTCTACCAGGCTGAATGTGACTTCTTTTTTATAACTTTAGTGATAGAATTTTGTTGGGGGCTGGGATAAGCCTGAAACAGGCTGATACAATCAGACCTGAGAGATACGCCTTGAATGGCAGGATGTTGCAGTCAGGAGCCATAAAAACCTCCCCTCCTGGACATGCAGGTAGCACACCAATCAGTGCCTTGATCATGCGCCCACCATGCGCCCCCCGCCCAATCGTGGGCTAGAGCATGCCTTGAAGCCCCCTATCCACTGCGTTTCCTCTACTACCCTCCTCTATATAACTCCCTCCATTTTGAAATAAAATTTGCAGCTTGATCAGAATCCTTTGTCTTGCTGCCATTCTTCGCGCCTCCTGTCCCATCCCCCTTCATCCGTTACAGGTATATCGGCGGACCCCGTTGACTGCCTCGCGGGCCGAGGCAGAATTTCTGTTCAGCTGTATTTCAGGTGGTTCTAAGTGATGATTTTTCTGTAGTTTAGTTGTAATTTTGATGAAGTTATGGGAAGATTTAAATACAGTGATTACCTATGCTGCCATCTTGACCATTAACTTCATTCTTGATGTTATTCTAACAAGGATGTGTCTTTCAACCGCTCCCCCACACCCCTATTTCTATTTATATAAATATTTGTCTTTCTTTAAGATTTATCACAAAGGTTCTACTGCTAAAATATACTTGATGTTTCAGTTGTCATGTAATCTTTCTCCAAAATAAATTTCTAATATGGCCCCTATCATTCATCACTTAGAATAAAATCCAACCCTCCTTTTTTGTGGGACAAGAGCTAATTCTTGAGTGTCTCTATATGCAATCATAATGCAGTACCTGATATGATGTCCAGCACTTAATTATCATATAAAAATTAACAAGGTAATTTTGAAAGAATGACCAATTGCCCTTTTTCATTGTGGGCATATGACTGCCCTTCAGAAGACTACATTTCTCCTATTTTCTGCTTTTGCATCTGGCTATGTTACTGGCTTCCTGCCAATGGAGTTCAAGCAAAATTCTTCGGGGAACTTTATGTTTTCTTTCTTAAAAGTAAAAGTAAATCCCTTCCCTGGACAGCTTCATCCCCCTACACAGAGAGCTAGAATCTCCTCGGGCATAAAAGGAACAATTATTTATTAGAAGCAACTTTGATCCCTGAATGAATGAGAAATGAAGCTGATTTGGAGACTTACAATGCACAATTCAGAAGTATTGTTTGCAAGAGAACAACAGTGACTTTTCATTATTCAAATTATTTTTTATTGAGCTCTCCCTCTCTCTTTTTTGTTTTTCTCTTTTCTATAGTGTCTTAGCTCTTAGCCTACCTACTTTATTTAATGAAGTAAATGAATTAATTTGAAGTAATTTAAAAAAGTTTTTATATTCATTTTGTATGTATATATACCAACTTCATATATTCTTGCTCACCATAACTCAAAGACGCTCCTTTGACTTATTGTGTTTATAACATATTGAGTTGGCCAAAAAGTTTGTTTAGTTTTTTCCATAACATAAAAGATGCGTGTTTTATTTTCATCAATAACTTGATTGATTTGCATGTTTTGAGTATGTCAGCTATCTCCATTGATTGTTCTGGATTAATGTCTCCATTTGCTCACTATCAACTTCAACTGCTCTACTTCACCATGGAGCATTGTGTCTACTGAGAAAGCTCCAGCAAACCACTTTTTGAATGTTCCAGTAACAGCACCTTCTCCATATACTGCATAAATCTTGTTTTTTAAATTTCAGTTGCATTTTGCCTTTCTTGAAATAATAAAGCATAATATCCTGAAAATACATATTTTCTCCCATCTTCACTATTAAAATGGCTACATAAAAATTCACCAATTTTATGTTATTTTTCAATGCACACTGATATGACAGTTGTTACAATACAATCTAACAAAATTGTTTCAAATGAAGTTAAAGATAACTAAGTACTACTAGAACCGTCTTACCGAAAAAAAAACAAACTTTTCTGGCAAACCCGATATATACATAAAGCACTTTGATTAAAATGTATGTAAAGAGAGCAGCTTATTGAATATTAGAAAACTACAAATGTACATTATAATTATTTGTGAGCTGTTAATATCATAAACTTCATGGAAGATAAAGGTCAAAAGGCTATTTCTTAAAATAGAATTTTTGTTAGAAAGCAAATAGTGAAGGAGAATTTACTCAAAATTGAATTTGCTATTTGGGTCTAATATAGTTTTTTTTTAAGTTTTATTTTAATTATATAATTAGCTCGGTGATAGTCATTTTTAAATGCTTTATAAATATTTTTAAAAATTTTCTCCACAAAAAACTCATAAAGTCATAAGAATTATAAAACTGAATCAATGACATAATATATTATTTTATAAAAATGATATATTTTAAAATTATTTTTAGTACTATTAATCAGGCAATGCCCACTTTTTAATCAAACATGAAACAAGGCATATATAATGAAGGGTTCTTTTTTGTTTCATACCATCAAAATCTAAAATCTTATCAGCTATATTTTAATACACCCTTCAGCTATTTTTAGCCCAATGAAATAGGTAAAACAAAGTAAAAATATGAGTTATAGTCTTATCTAATTAATTCTACCACAACAGATCACTTTACCAGATTATTTATTTTCCTGTTTTCTCCAGTAAGTGTGCTTTAGTTAGAGTCAAAAACACTGTGGTACATTTACACAATGGAATGCTACATAGCAGAAAAAATGAAGGAATTCCTACCCTTCACTAAAGCGTAAATGGAACTAGGGAGTATTATGCTAAGTGAAATAATCCAGGCAGTGAAAAACAAATGCCATATAATTTCACCTGTAAGTGGAATCTAATCAACAAAACAAACAGGAGAACAAAATGAAACCAGAGACGTGAAAATAAACAACCCAAAGTGATCAGAAGAGTGGGAGGAAGGGAGATAATGTGTGAAAGAAGGAGAAGGGTCTAGTCAGGGAACATTTGTGAAGGACCCATGGAAAAGGGCGGTGGAGGGGAAGATTGAATATAAGGGCACAGGCAGGACAGGGGAGAGAGATGAAGAGGAAATGGGTGCCACTGTAACTGAACAATATTTTTTTAATAAATCAAAAATGAATTAAATGGATATTTGTAACAAGCACTTGTATGTTACCTGAATAGTATGCTATGTTTATAAGGAATGCACTATCATTCTTTAAAAATTATTTGTTTGGTGGTCATGCTTAGGAAGACTGTCTGTAAAAACTCCAGCTATTGTTAATAATAACAAGAATAGCTTGCATTACATCAGTGTAACCTGGCAGCCAAGGAGAGTGGACCAGAATGAGCATGCACAAATAATTGCAACTTCACTGTACTAGCCAGTGGGGGCATTAGATACCTTTCAGTGAGCATGTGTACTATACGGCTGTTGTATTCACAATGACTGAGTGAGTAGAGCTATAAATCTGCATCAAATTTTGTGTTAAGCTTGATCATTCCTCCATGGAAACTACTCAGATGATCCAGAAGGCCACAGTTATGGGAAACTGGTGATTGGCAGTTTCATCATGACAATGTACCCATTCACGCATTATATTTCATGCTGTTTTTTAGTGAAACGTTAAATCACCCAGGTGAGCCCAGATGGTGTTGTTCAGTGAATTGAGCACTAGCCTATGAACCAAAGGGTTGCTGGTTTGATTTTCAGTTGGGACACATGCCTGAGTTGCAGGCCAGGTCAGGTCCACAGTAGGGAATATGCCAGAGGCAACAGCATATTGATGTTTCCCCCCTCTCTTTCTCCTTCCTTACCCATCTGCCTACAATTAAATAAATAAATACATAAATAAATGAATATGAAAGATAGATAAATAAATAAAGAAATTGCCCAGGTGACTCAACCCACCTACAGCCCAGATTTGGTGCCTTGTGACTTCTGGTTTTCCCCAAAACTAAAATCACCTTTGAAAAGGAAAAGATTTCAGACCATTGATGACGTTCAGGAAAATATGACAGGGCAGTTGATGGTGATTGGGAGAACTGTGTGAGGTCCCAAGGTGCCTACTTTGAAGAGACCGGAGGCATCATTGTCCTATGTACAATGTTTCTTGCATCTCGTATCTTCTTCAATAATGTCTCTACTTTTCATATTACATGGCTGGATACCTTCTGGACAGACCTCATATATGAAGTTGACATAACAATTAAACTATATTATAGAAATACATAGAATTTATTTTTTGGTATTTCCACATACTCTGACACTTTTTATACCTTGAACATGGGTGTGAAGTTTAGGAGATTGATTAATTTTAAATATTTTCTTTGAAATTTTGCTTTTTGCTTCTTGGTACTTTGATCACAACTTTTAATTTAAACTTGTGTTTTATTATAGAGATGATGGCCTACTAAAGGGAATGAAACAAAGAGCTTATATAGTTCTAATCATATTTATGTAATAAGCATTTTGGTAAATTTACCCAAAGGAACAGCAAAAGTAAAAAAAGATAAAGAAAAAAGAATAACAAAGTAGCAGAAAGAATGATGGCTGAATTATTATAGTCTGACCCCTTTTCCCAGTACTGGTTCAACATTTTATTTCTCTACTCTTAGATAATAATATAAGAATGAGTCACCATTTATCTCTCTGATAGGTAACTGCCTTAACTGAAAGATAATAGGGATAGAAGTAAGGTTAAAAGTAAGTGATCATTCTTTTTTTCATTTATAGTAAGAGTCAAGTTTACTCTTATATTTTCATATTTTAAGAAAAATCTAATTATCTAGATAAGTAGAATAACTCTGACTTAGGTGCACACACACACAATGCACACACAGACACAACACATACATGCCCCAACTGATTTACTTAAGAAGTCAACAAAATAGAAGAGTAGTCCCAAGTAAGATAAAGATAATTTGGAAAAAATGTGGTTCTGCATAAATTCCTGCTTAAAAGAAAGATTTATATAATTTTCATTCCAGATACTAAATACTTAAACAAAATTGGCTCTGAAAAATAATATTTTATATAAATTGTGATCTCTTATATTCAATATGGTTAACTAGCACATTTGTTTAATCAAGAGTCATTGGACCATGTTGGAGGATTTCCAGAACCCTGAGGAGGAAAATTTCTTTTCTCCTTAACTGGAAGCTGGAAAAACCTAACTCAAGCTTTCTAACTATTTACCATTTGAATTTGAATCTTTCTGACTTCCATATGTAACCTACAAAGACTAGGTAAAATCACTAAAAGAGGAGGAAGTACAGAAGTTGTGAAATCTTCTAAGACATAAAGCTAGCAATCCAAACTTGAGATAATTTTAATACAAGAGCAGGATTAGTAACTGCTTATATAGTCTTGGTAACTTCAGACTCAAAAGTGATTCTGTAATTGGAACAAGTTAGTGAAGGGTCTTACTGAATGACCCTAATATAGAGAAGGTGATGGTCTTTTGATTTGTTAGCAGCTTACTAGGCTACAGTTCTCAGTTATACAATCAAACACTAATTAATCTAGGTGTTGCTATGAAGGACTTTATAGATGTGGTTAAAGTCCATAATCTGCAAATGGCTGATTTTAGATAAAGTGTTTATCCTATACAATGTGGATCAACCTAATTCAATCAGTTTAATTGCCTTAAAAGTGGAATTGAGAATTCTCCAGTAAAAGAGACTCTGCTGATGGGCAGAAGTCTTAATCCATGTGTGAGAGTTACAGTCTGTCCTTCCCTTTAGCTTGCCCTATGGATTTCCCCTACAATCATATATCCTATTTTCTTTAAAAAAAGAAAAAAGAAAGCATTTTAATATATATTCTCTACTCTTTGGTTGAGCACTGACTGATACAGATTTTGGTTAACATGTGGGCTCTAGAGGAAAAAATCTTAAGGACGAATTGCTTTCATTGATTCTGGGTTTGCTGGCATTGGTTTTCTAATTTAATTTAGTGTAAGTCATTACTATTTTATTCCTAGTGGGAAAGAGGGCAATGGCAGTTCATGGAATGAGGCAATAGACACACAAAATAACCCTTGGGTACTCCTAACTAAATACCTATAGAACATGAGGTTCTCAGTGACAGAACATTTTAATTAAACTAAAGAGCGTAATAGGATTGGCTAGTTGCTCTAATTGGAGCAACTGGGAGTACTGGAGAAAATGGGAAAAGAAAAGCATGAGCTCAGGGCTTCAACTTTCCAGCTCAAAATCTGCATAAATAATATGTATGCTTTTATATTTGTCCTGAAATAAACCATTAATACCTAAAGCTTCAGAGAAGAAATTTCTGAAAACTAAAGCCAAACTTTTATCTTGCAAGTGGTTGAACTATAACACCAATTGAATTTTAAACTGCTCAGGATTTTTCATCTTCAAGTGAGGGTATTGTTTGGGAAAGATAGAATGCTAAAATCAGAATGGTGTTATATAAACACCGATTTGGGTCTTCATTTGAAGACCCAAATGAAGCTGAGAATGTTAAACCTCTAAGAGTCTTCTTAGCCAGTAGCCCTCTACCCATGTCTGAGGTTAGCCTTTACTTTCCTAAAGAAACATTAATAGCATCCCCTGAAAAGTTTCTTATCAAGACACTGTTGGTTATCTTCAGGATATACCCCACCATCCTCCTTCACTTCTAATCATATAAGCAGTCACAAGTCTCAGCAAACCTCAACTTATGAGGTACACATTGTTCCAATAAGGAAATGCACCATATGCCGAAGAGCTGCATGATCTTTCCAACTTACGTAGAGAAAATTGAAAAAACATATGTAGAAATGGAAATGAAGAGTTCTGACTCTTGTTGGAAGAAATACAAAGTTTTATCAACCCAAATTAATAATACAGGCCCACAAAGCAAAGATTTTGCATTAAATGCATTAGCCTGAAGGGTTAGAAAGGACTTTAACAGTTTCTTTGTTTGGCAGAAGCATGGACCTAAATGAAGTTGAAATGACATAATTATCTTACATTATAGAAGAAGATATCCCAAAACTTAGGGAAATTAGAACACTAAAGTGGATTGATTTTGTAACAATTGTTTATTCAATTATAAGTTTCCAGAGGCCACACTTTTTAACATGGCTGTGAGAAATAAATCTGTGAGTAGAAGGCACTAAAATCCTTGAAATGTCCTGTGGTTGCTTGTTTCCATCAGGTTGCTCAGTCAGAAATTAGAGCGGGCTTTGTGCCCATCAAACTTGCATTTCTAATGTAAAGGGGATTATGAGATCCCAGGCTAGTTGGATCCAAATGGCATCACTTCATCAGCAAAGACAAGGTGGATGTGTTTAGTGTGATGGACCTCGGAGGTAAGGCACTTGTCAGACTTGTCTGACTTGCAGACCTACGAAATTGACTTCATAATCATGATGTATTTAGAATATCAATACGTAGGCAGTCTATGAAATTCTTACTTAACCTGTACAAGTGGGAGCATTCTAAAACTATTAAATGTAAGTTTAAGTTGAGTAAACAAAGCAAAAGGAAGCAGCCCTGAATCAATTTCTCAGACTGTAGCCAGTTTAGAAATTCAGATGACCCTGAATACAGGAGCCTTCTTAAAAAAGAACACTATTACACCACACAAAATGTTTACTGTCAGTTTCTTTCCCAGTCTTCCCCAAAAGGACAATGTATCAGGGTGATTATGAACTATTTAGATGAAAATAATCAGACTTTTTGGGAGCTGCCGTACACTGGTTCTAAACTGACACTAATTCCTGAAGTCTCAAGATGTCACTGTGGTTGTCCAGTCAGAGTAAGGTGAAAGCTCAAAGATCAACTGATTGATGAAATTATAGGTCAGGTACATTCTACAGTGGTCCTATTGATTCTAAAAAAACATTTAGTGATTATTTCCACATTTCTGGGATTTATGATTGGAATAAAAATATTTGGCAGAATCCTCACATTGGTCTCCTGATTTGTGTAATTAGATCAAGTTGGACAGGAAAGGTTAATCGGAAACCACTAGAACTTGTTGGGAATTGCCTGGTTCAGGAATTGTAACTGCCTCCCATGGCTAAGTGAGTGACCTCTGGAATGTGGGCCACAGAAGACCAAGCTTGTCTCTGGCAGCAAGCAGTGCTTCTGCTTCTTCCCTTGCCCCCAAAACATGGTCAATGTCTATGGCGGGTGCGACCCCTCAGAGAGGGGCAACTTAGGCCAGACATGATCAGCTGGGAGGCCATCATAGAAGGACTCAGGGCTGCGACAAAGAGGGAGCGATGGACCCTCATCTCCCCAGCTATTGTGACATTGCCTGAGTCCCCATTTCTGTCTGGGAGAAGTGCTGCCTGGCTCTAATCCGTTTAAGCTTAAAATCCTATGATGGGGAAGTCAGTGTAGCCCCTGTGCTGGAAAGGGCAGGTATCTGGGGTAAATCAGGCATAAGAAGAATATGTAAAAACCCTGTGAAACCTGCTTTGTTTAGAATGCTCTCATTTAAATAAGGATCCAAGCAAGAAGTTTGTTCCTCAGAGTTTTATGGCTCATTAGCTATCTGACCCTGACTGAGAATAAGCCCTCATAACTCTTTGAATGATATCTGTTGTTTGATCCTCACCTGTATTCTTGTGCAAACAAACCCAGTGAAAGTCCCTTGAGCAGGGGACCTTGCCCCCCCCCCGCCCCCTTTGAGGGATTGGTCACCTCTCTCCCCAAGCAGATCTTGTCTTGGTAGTGTTTACTTTCATCCGTGGTGGACCAGGGGACGTTGCAAGAAAAGTCACCCCCACAAGAACTGCCTTTATCTACACAATATTAATCAGAGCAGTGCCACATAGGAATGAGGGATTGCAGAGATTAGTGTCAAATTGAAGAACTTGAAAGATACAGGGGTGGTGATTCCTATTTGGCTTGCACACACACAGAAAAAGATGGATCTTAGAGAATGACAGAGGGCAGAATAAACTTAATCCTGTGAGATAACTAAAAATTGCCATTGCCATTACAGATGGTTACCTTGCTTTAAGAAATTAACACAACCTTGTACTTGGTACATAACTATTGATCTGAGATTATATACACAACATACACACACACATATATTTTTTTCTGTCTGTAAGCCTCCAGAAATTGTGTGCTTTCATATTATTAGCCAGCAATACATTTTCTTTGTACTATCTCAGGAATATATAAACTATCCAGTCCTCTCATAATTTACTCCACAGAGACCTTGGTCACTTTTCCACAAGATATCATGGTGGTCTTTTGCATCACTGCTGTTATGCTAACTGAACCTCATGAATATTAAGTAGCAATTAGTATAGATGCATTGGGAAGGCGTTCATGTATCAGAAGGGGGGAAATAAACCCTCGCCCCCAAATTCAAGGGCCTGTCATCTCACCCAAATGTCAAGGTCTGAGGCTTGTTGGTATTATTTAATAGGTGAAGAATAAGTTGTTGCCTTTGGCTCCTTCTAAAAACAACAACAATGAAAAGAGGAATAACACATAGTGGGCCTCTTTGGATTTTGGAGGAAACATACCACTCATTTGGGTATTACTCCAATTTATTAGACAAGTGGTCCCCAAAACTGTTAATTTTCCAGGGGTCCAGAAAAAGAGAAAACTGCATGAAATCAATACATCTCAGTTACTGAAATAAGTTTGTGTTTTGGGGAGATCATAAAAACATAATTTTTCTAAATCTTAATATTTAATCAAATATAATTTTCTTAGTATAATTGTGTTTATATCTAATACTTCTCTATTTATAGAAATTATCAAAATGCAAATTGATACTCTACGTGTTGCTATTGTTCTCATATACAGTTCTTCATAATAGACAAGTAAACTTACACTTTTTATGACTATACCCACATGAATGGCAGATTCTTTCTGTCTTGCCACTTAAAATGAAAAAAATAATTTATTAGGATAGCCTTTATGTATGTATGTATGTATGTATGTATGTATGCAATGGGTCCTAATTAGAAAATGTTCATGTTGTGTGATTTTTAAAACTCTCTTTCCTGGCAATCAGCCTTTTTCGCACTGCTACTGTTTGCTGGCATTAAACAAGATGGCCATTGGCCAATTTAAAGTACATGTGTGCTAAAGAATGTCCTTAGAATAATAACATAATGAATCAAAGTTTGGTCACCTAGAAGCTAGATATAAATGCAGAGTTTCAGAGATTCCCCACCCCAGGCCAACTAAAGCAGAATATGCATTTGAACACAATGCTCAGTTAACTTCTTTGTATATATCTTTTGAAAGAGGTAAAATAGTCTTACTTTGCATTATAATATATCCTATACTTATGTTCAGTTGCTCTACTTTCTAACTAACCTCAACCAGGGTTGGCAAGAGAAAAATATTAATTTTCCCCATGAAATATCCTAGAACTAGAATAAAGAAATAGTCAATCTTGAAAAAAATAAAATCAAGGAATCAAAGTTTTTGAGATAGCATCTTATCACTCACTATATGACAATTACATATATTGATGGGTATATAATCTTTATTATTTCATAAATTCTACTTAACTTAAAACATAGAATTACTTCTGTGTATTAGATCATTGCAGATAACATTTTCTGTAGAATTTTCCAGAAAGAACTCTGATATATGTCATAATTTTTAGTAATTTTGTGCATTAGTAGTTCAAGTCACTCTGACATGCCGCATTGCAGTGTGATAGGGGAAAGGGAACCAAAAGGAAGACTCTGCACAGATTACACTTTAAACATCTCATATAGAGAATTTCAACAGGTAGAGATGAAACTTAATTTAATAAGGAGATGTATAAAAATTGGTAACTACTACATTTGCTTTTCCGGTAAGTTCAGTAGTGAAACTTTTTTTTCTTTTTAACCTTGCTCTAGGACTTTGGGACAAACTTCAACATTTCAACTCTTTAATTGTGATGGTGTATTAATTACATTCGAATTACAGCATGCATTCTTAGTGATTAAAAGTTACTTTTTATTTTAGAAGTTATTTTTATTATCTATGCATTTCTCCATATTTTGCCTTGAACTTGCATGTTAAAAACAAAATATGAAGAGAAATGAGAGCTTGAAACCTATAGTTATATGTACTAGAAAGTTATTGATGGCTCAATCATTTTTAAACAATTTTATTCACTTATTTTTAGAAAGAGGGGAATAGAGGGAGTCAAGGAGGGAGAGACACATTGATGTGAGAGAGACTGCCTCTTGCACCCACCCTACTGGGGACTGAACCACAACCCAGGCATGTGCCCTGACCTGGAATCAAACTGGCAGATTTTGCTTTGTGAAATGATGTTCAACCAACTGAGCCACACCAGTCAGGGTCAATGGCTCAATCTTTAAATATGTATTTCATTGCTATAGTTAAATCCTTATTATTATGCTAAGCTTATCTACCAAATCTAATTTCCTAATTGCTTCAGAAGAAAATGAAGAAATGGTGCTAATAAGTGTGGTAGAAAGAAAAGGAATACTGCAAATAGTTAAAGAGGTGTCATGCTATGTTTATGACCCCTTTCATGCTACCTCATATCTACCTTTGTAATATTTCCACTAAATTCAATTATGCAGTAAAAAGAAACTAGAGAAAATGATAAGCATTAGATAAAAATAAAGAAACTTGTAGATGGAGAGCAGGATAACAGTTCAGGGGTGGTAGATTAGGGGGTGGAGAGATTAAGCAAAAAGGAAAAAAAACTCATGGATATGGACAACAGTGTGGTGATGGCTGTAGGGAGGGGGTATAAGAGGATTAAATGGTAATGAAAAATACAGTAAAGGTTAAGTGAAATAATGATTTTTTTAATGATGGCAGTTAAAAAAATAAATTGAATGAGATACAGTGCACAAGTAGTTCATCTCTTTCTCTTTCTTTCTTTCTTTCTTTCTTTCTTTCTTTCTTTCTTTCTTTCTTTCTTTCTGCATAACAAATCACTCCAAATTTACTGGCTTAAAACAAAAGTGTATTTTAACTAATTCTGTTGTGGTTAAGAAATCGAAATAGGCATGGGATAGGTGGTTCTCTCACTTTAGGAGATGTTGAATAAGGTCTCTTGGTGATAATTAGTTTGCATACAGGCTATATCTAGAGGACTAAATGGCTGTTTTCCCATGTTTGGTGCCTTGGAAGGCTAGATGACTAGGTTCAGCTGGGACCATTGACTAAAAAGCCTCCATGTAGGTTATCCAACGTGGCTGTTCTGTAGTAGTCAAAGATCTTACGGGTGACTCAATCACTTCAAAGAAATAGAGCTAAGAGAGCCTCGGCAGAAGCTACAAAGCATCTTATGATCTAGCTCCAAATGCACAGAACTTACTCTGCTACAATCTATTAGTCAAGTAAGTCCTTGCATGCACTGAGACTCAAAGGAAAGAAAATTAATATTCATCTATTAATGGGAGGCATAGCAAAGTATGTGCAGTTATTTTCAATCCATTGGAACACTATATAAAGAAAAACAGTTCACTCATTTGCTATTGAGGATAAGTAAAGTATGTAAATACAAATACCAATGAATTAAATGGTAGCTTGGTGTTTGGAGAATGAGAATATTTTCCTGAAAATTTCCATTTTTTTCCATGAAAAGGAAACAATATCATCCCCAAAATTTTAGTAAATATTAAATATTTAGAAGTTTTAATCTGTCCAAAGATTTATTTAAAATATTCTACTTTATTTAAGCATGTTTAACTACGCATTTGCTTATATTTTCTATGGCCATATGCCATTAGGCATTGTTACCAAAATCATTTTTTGTTTGATCTAAAGTCACTTTAATGATATTTCCTTTTCAGGTAAATACATTTTGTTACTTATGTAAATATTACACTAATGTGTAATCATATTTGATATATATTAGGTTTTAGCTTATTGTAACTTTTAGCAAATGCATTTATTAAATTGGCATGTATTTCTAAAGTAATCAAAATTTAAACAAAGATATTAAGATTGAACTCAAATATAAATTATCAACTACACAACTCATTGCTTTTAATAAAGTTTTATTTAAGATTTTATTTATTTATTTTAGAGAGGGGAAGAAAGGGAGAAAGAGAGAGAGTGAAACATCAATGTGTGGTTGCCTCTCATGTGCCCCTTGTTAGATACCTGGCCTGCAACACAGGCATGTGCCCTGACTTGGAATTGAACTGGGGACCCTTTGGTTCACAGACCAGCTATCAATCTACTGAGCCATGCCAACCAGGGCTAATAAAGTTTTTTTAATTTCCACAATCATATGCATGTGCATATGTGTAAGTTGGTAACAGAAAAAAATTGCAGAACAAAAGAAGCATGCATGGTCAAAGAAACCTGAAACATTGAAAAGAGAGCAGCACTGAAATTACTTGTACACTTGGCCAGTGCAATCAAGAAAAAAAGAGAAAGGAAAAAAAACTCATGGACACAGACAAGAGTATGGGGATTGCCAAAGGGAGCAGGGAAGGGGAGGTGAAAGAGGTAAGGGGAAATATTTGATGATTAATGATAGTCCCAGACTTAACTTGGGGAAGTGAAGACACAATATGAGGTACAGATGATGTGTTGTGGAATTATGCACCTGAAACCTGTATAATTTTGATAGCTAGTGTCACCCCAATAAATTCAATATTTTCTAATTAAAAAATAAAATAGCTAACTTGAAAGGGAAGGAAGTAAATGGGAAACCACAAGTTATAATAACTATGGTTGTCACAATTTGTCAAATATTTTCCATTACTAAGATTCTCCTCATTCTTCTGAAATAATTAATATTCTAGATGGAAATTGGCATTTGGGAAGGTATGGGGAAGTTGGCTAACAGAACCTTAACCAAATTAGATAACCTAATGCAATATATTTTCATATAAAAGGTAATACAAATAGTCTACTCTTACCATTTTGGCAACTTGAAATTAGTAAAATAGTTTCATGAAAGGTAAATAAACCCAATGTTTTTGTACAATTCATAAAATCAGGAAACACTATTTTCTTTAAAATTAAAGATATTAAAATTGTACAAAATGTCTATACAGATTGATAATTCTAAATTAAAAATAAAATAATTAAACTTGGGTATTTGAAAATCAAGATGACTTTGTAGTCATAAATATTCAAAAAGAAGTTCTGATGCCAATCTGAAAGAAGACTGAGAGAATTTCAAAAAATATATAACTTTTTCACCAAAGTACATATTATCATTCTTGTTGCTATTTGCATCTCATCTGGCAACAATGTGAGAAAATACAGCTATTACAAAATTAAATACTATTGCTTCTGAATTACATCTTTATTCCACTAGAGAGATGATAAAAATATATAAAAATAACTAAAGCAGATGTCATTGGGAACAAACAATTTCTACAACCAAAATAGTAGTTTATACATGTATGTTCTCTTTTAAAGTAGAACTATTGTGTGTGAGAGATCCAGACTGTGGTCTCTAAAAAATAACAAATAAAGCAGAGTGATAAAATAAAGCCTATGTTTCATTTTTTTCATTTTCTTGCTTCTGTTATTTCACCTATAAATGCTTCATCAAGTGAGAGTTCTAATTAAAAGAGATCCACTCATCTTCCTTTCTCAAAGAGCATCTTCCTTGCTTAAAACTAATTGGGCATTCTGTTAAAATACACTCTGTAGGTCAACTCCACCATAACTCAAAATTTTGCTGACATGAAGTGCTGGTATTTTGTCTCACTTCCCATACCTTACTATCTTACTAACACATGATACACCCTCACTTTTTCCTCATGACATTCTTTGCCTTCCAGTGCTTTTCTCTTGCTGTTTTCTTTCCAACCACTCATCATTTGAAGGCCATTTACAATGTCACATCTGTGTATAATCCTCTAATTACTTATAACCTGTCAAAACTCACATTGTTTGATTATCACAACTTTTAAATTTATTTCTTATAACATAATTTATCTAATTGTTAATTCTGTTAATCTATTAAATTAGTTATAAATATTTTTAAAAATTGTGCCCCTGTATTGTATGCAATTGCTCATAAAGAGGCTCTCAATATATATTTAATATATAAAATACATGTTATTCTTAAGAAATAACTATTATCTTTACAAAAAATGATTTATTTAACAACAGAAGCCAATAAACTGAAAAAGAAGAAAATATTAAATTTATTTGGACTAAATTTAGAAAGCATAATGTTTATAACCAACCCTTGCATACATGAGTATTTTTGTTAATATGCATTTTATCTTAATAATTTTTCTTAGTCCTTTCATTTCTAGACTTCAGACTATTAAAATGTTATTATCAATTAGATTTATCTAATAAGAAGACAAATAAATGATAAAAAATTTAAACCTGCTTGCTATTTTTTCACATTTTTCAACTTAGTGTTTTTAATTCTCTTATTAAATGACTAATTTTGAGTACAAACTTTCTAAAAACACTAATAATTTTGATTTTTAGAATGGGTCAAACACAAAATAAAAATGTTTTATCACCATTGAGGAAGACAATTTTAATTCTAAATATTTATTTAATTATGCTGTCATTTCTGAAACAACAAATTTGGAATATTTTCTTTGAAAACGGAAGTTAAGACTGTAATATTTTCTTCTTAAAACTTTAATACAGAAGGTTTTTTCCATACAAGGTCTATCCACTAAAATATATACAATGGAAGTTATATAAGCTAACCCTAGAGACTAAGCTGTTTCAAGTAACATGGACTTTCATCTAAAATAAGATGTTTTCAAAAGTATTGGCAGAGATTCTTATGGGACTTTTTTACATTAGCTTGGAATACAATATTAAAGCAAACTTTCAAAATGTTTGAAATAATTGTATCATTGTTGAGATAAATGCATAGAATTTTTTAAAGCAATGAAATATCATTCATGTTTTTTCATATAACACAGTTCCATAATGTTTTCTTGGCATGTGCCAGTTTTTGTATTTGTTTCTTTAGCTCATTAGTACACTCAGTACTGTAAGAAGTTTGATTGGAAAAATGACTTTTGGGAAACCAGTTAAAAAAATTAAGAAAAATAGGAGTGTTTCTTTGAGTTACTTTCAGTGATAATGGTGATTCTGGAATTGGTTTTATGTAACTGGTAAGACAGTTCAGTAAAACACCAATTATTTTATTTTTTTAAATTTTATTTAGTTATTTTTCAAGTACAGTTTTTTGTCTATTTCTCCCACCTCAGCCCCCCCTGCCCCGTCTCCCCACCTCCCTTCCATTCCGCCCCCCCCCACAGTCCTCATCCCTGTGTCTTTCATACTTGTTCCTCAAAATCCCTCCCCATTTTTCCCCTTAAATTCCCTTCCCTCTCCACTCTGGTCGCTGCCCACTTGTTCTCTATTTCAGTGTCTTTGTTTTTATTCTGTTTGCTTATTTGTTTTGTTGTTTAGCTTCCTGTTAAAGGTGAGATCATATGGTATTTGTCTTTCAATGCCTGGCCTATTTCACTCAGCATAATGCTTTCCAGTTCCATCCATGTTGTTGCAAAGGGTAGTAGCTCCTTCTTTCTCTCTGCTGCATAGAATTCCATTGTGTATATGTACCACGTTTTTTTTGATCCATTCATTTACTGACAGGCACCTAGGTTGCTTCCAACACCAATTATTAAGACTTCAGGTTTATATTGCATTCCTGATTTTGAGATAGTTATCTTAAAGCAATAAGACTGAGGGCTCCAAAGGCTAAATATATTGATTAAAAAAACAATTTTATGTTAGGGTTTTATTTATGTGTTAAAAACATTAATTAAATGCATTTATGATTTTATTAACATATATTGTAATCTTTATAAGAAGGCAAATAATAAGCATAACACAGTCATAATTTTTTAAATTTTGTTTCAGAAAAACAGTCTTTGGATTAAAAAAATGATATACAATTTTAATCTTTTTTAAATAAATGATTTTATATTTTAATGAAAGTAAATTATCCAGGTAACCTAAATGGCCAGATGCTTGGCAAACACTACATTTACCATCCATTGCTCCCTGCGTTGTCACTCTTTAAAAGATCTAGTCTGTTATTAGATTTCAAGTATTTGAAACTGAGTGATTTATTTATTATTGTTGTAGTTGTTTTAGTTACTTCAATAATTTTAGGAAAACAATGATGGTATATTACAATTATTTTTCTTGCAGCCTTTTAAAAACTTATTTTTCTAATAAAACATTTTAAAATATGACTTTGCATAAAATATTTTACATGAAATAAGCTTTTGTATAAAATAATGTTTTATATAAAATAAATTTATATAAAGATGATTTAAGACCTTATTTTTTAAAATTACTGGCCTATAAGAACATTGCATAGTTTTAGATGTAATATACTCAGTTCCAGTTTATTGTTTCTTACATGAATTGAGATGACATTATAAATCTTGACTGTGAAAAATATTTAAAATGAAATTTACTTCTTTCATTTTCTCTATTAATTATATAGAATAAAATTCCCTCATTTTGAGGATTATCCATGGTTTAAAATATTAATGAACATCTAACTGTTTAACAAAATATAGTCACGAGTGAAAGATGTACAAGATCTTATACCAAGCACAGCATAGGATATAAAGTTAGAAACCATAGGCTCATGCATAATACTGTCTAGGCTCATCCATGCTCTTGCCAAAAGTAAGATTCCCTTCTTTTTGACTGCTAAGTAGTATTCTATTGTATAAATGTGCCACAGCTTTTTTATCCACTTATCTACTGATTGGCAGTTAGGTTGTTTCCAGATCTTGGCTATTATAAATAATGATGTGAACATAGGGGTGAGTATTCTTTCTGATTAGCATTTTGGGGTTCTTAAGATATATGCCCAAAAGTGAATTACTGGGTCAAAAAGCAGTTTTATTTTTAATTTTTTGAGGAAACTTCATACTGCTTTCTAGAATGCCTGTACCAGTAGTACTAGAATTCCTAACCACAGCAATCAGATGAGAAGAAAAAAATAAAGGTCATCTAATTTGGAAAAGAAGAAATTAAACTCTCATTATTTGCATATGACATGATATTGTACATAGAGAACTCTAGTTTCAGATTTCTTCGGATATATTTCCAGAAATGGAATTATTGGGTCACAAGGTAGTTCTATTTTTAGTTTATTGAGGTAACTCCATACTATTTAACACAGTGACTGTACCAATCTGCATTGCCACCAACAATGCTTGAGGGTTCCCTTTTCTTCACATTCTCCCCAACACTTGCTTGTTCATTTATTGATGGTAGCCATAATGACAGGCGTGAGGTAATATGTTTTTTTGGTGGTTTTAAATTACATCTCTCTGATGATTAGTGATGATGGGCATCCTTTCATATGTCTACTGGCCATCCGTATGTCCTCTTTTGAGAAGTTGTGTATTCAGGTCATTTTCCCACTTCTTGATTAGATTGGTTTATTTTTTGGTGTCAAGTTTTATAAGTTCCTTATAAATTTTGAATATTAACTCCTTATCAGATAAAGGGGCAAATACATGCTCCCATTCATTGGTTGTTTTTTTTTTTTTTTAATTTTGTTGATGGTGTGAAATAAGCCAGTCAGAGACAGACAAGTACCATAGATTTCACTTATACATGAAACCTAATGAAGAAGTAAATTAACAAACCAAATGGAGACAGACTCATGTACAGAGAACTGACTGGCAGCTATCAGAGTAGAGGTGGTTGGGGCTGAGTGAGAAGGGTAAATGGACTAAGCAAAGACAAAGAAAACTCATGGACATAAACAACAGTATGGTGATTACCACAGGGAAAGGGGGTTGCGGAGAGGTATAAGAAGGTAAAGGGGGGATAAATGGTGATGGAAGGAGACTTGACTTGGGATAGTAAACACACAATATAATACAGTTGGTATATTGTATAATTGTATACCAGGAATGTACATAATTTTATTAAGCTATGTCACTGCAATAAATTCATTAACATTTTTTAAAAATGCACTTTAAAAAACAATAGCACATGGTTGCTACCTTCAAAGAGCTTAAGGTCTAGTAAATGGTATTAGTCACTGAAGCACTGAAATAATTGGTAAATTTGGTAATAGCTACTAAGTGAGAGGGAAATATAAGAGGTAGAAGATAACTGTGCTATGAGAATCAGAAAATGTCTCAAAAGAAAAAAAGAATGGCATCAAAGAGAGGATCATATTTTCATAGAGAGAAAAAGAAATAATGAAATTTTTACTAAATTATTTAAAAAGACACTTATCTCTGTATATTTACATGTATAGATAAAATGTTAATAGTTTGAAATGTCATACCCAGTTGTTTGAAAGATAGGATTAAACTTGTAAATTATAGAAATTATAGAAAATTTTATTTCGAAACTACAAATTAAGGTAAGAAGAACTAAAGAATGAAGTAAAATTATTGCAAAATTATAGCTATCTTTCAAGAGCTTATGCCTGAGACCTAGGATGAAGGAAACAAATGAGAGTGTACTAAAATATAAAATAATTGTTTCACTAAATGTCTTTATGGAGAGTGAAGGCAACAATTATGACAGGACTTTCAGTAGAAGTTGGACATGAAAGGATAGACAGAATTCATTACTTCAAGCATAAACATTTAAGAACCTTTTCATAAAATAAAAAAGCTGATCAGTTATTATTTGATCCCTGTAATTCATTTATTTGACATTTTTACAATGAGAACTATGCATCAGAAATTGTGTGCTAAGCATGGGAAATACTGGAGTGAGGAAGCCAGATCCTTGTTGCTGTCATGGACACCAAGAGATCAGTAGTAGAAATGACATTTTACAGTAAAGATAATGAGGGTTAAGATGGTGGAGGTAAGCAGAAGAGGCTGAAACTAGAGAGCCAGGAGTGCTTACTTTGCCTTAAAAGGTTTCTATAACCATGAAGCATAAGCCAGTACTTTCAGGATGAGTTGCATTTTGCAGGCAATGAATAGATGATGTGTGTCAGGAATAACCCACCCATGGAGAGAACATTCCCTCATGTACAAAACCCCAAAAGATGATCTTAAAGGATAAAGGAAGAATGTCCAGAAGGGATCTGTAAGGCTTTCCAAGATGAGATCTTGTATCATTCCCTTGTAAATAAAGCAAAATAATCACCAATGGGTTTTAAGTATTGGAAGCAAATAATTTGTTCTGCATTTTTAAACCTTGAAGAGTCTTTATAAAGAAATTTAAGGACTTGGGAAGAGCCTGGCTTCTTGGAATAGAATTCTCAAGCTGGGGTTATGAGTCCTGAACTCTGATTAAAGTTTATGGCAATGCAGACAAGGCTAAGAATCTAACCCCTCCTTTAAAGTCTCTTCTTCATTGTTGAAGATGAATGAAGACAACTTTGCAAACAGGCAAAACATACTAATGTATGAGGCAGGTAGAGAAACTCCGAAGTAGAGAAAAAAAAGGAGGGACTAGGCTCATGCTATCTTTTCATGCTTCGAAAAGTCCCAATAAGGCTCTGAAACAAACACTCTCTTCACAGTAATCCCACAAATAACTTCAAGTCAATTCAACCTTAATCTGCAGAAGTTTTCTGTGGAAGATTAGCTTCCCCTCATTCTTGATACTAAGGAACTGAACTGTTGTCAAGCATAAGTCACTTACCCAGAGGCTTAAGGGCTGTGCCAGAACCAACCTGGGCCTTTGTGGCTCTGAGCTGCTAGGGCAGGTCAGGTATTAAACTATACCCTGAAGGCGCTGTCTCTCTGAAACCCAGAAAATAGGGTCTGGAGAAGTACCAGGACACTCAGAAGTGGAATGGGCTCAGAAAACAATGCCTGGCCCCTTCTACTCTCCTCTTAATTTGGTGCACAATGCCTGCTAGAATCATTTATCAAACATCCATAGAAGATTAATATTGGTCTGTGGAGGTTCTTTGCAGGGCAAGAGAGTGGGGCTAGGTTTCATCATTCAAAGTCAGAGAGACATCTGAGAAGTATACAGTCCTGAGGAATCTTATAGCTGTGTTCAAAGCATCCTCCCAATCTTTGCAGGGAGTTATCTTGTTCCATCTTAAGAATCTTAAGTTAGGCAATTAGAGTATTTGTGTTGAGAAACAGGAATCTACAGAAGTGATCATGGTTAATATATGTCTTAGAAAGAACATAGTAAATGAATCTGTTAAGAAAATAATTGCTGTGTATATTATTGGAAATAGCTTGAGAGGAAGAAAAACTCAATCCAAGAAATTGATTTAGAAAACAATTTTAATAGTCAATGCAGAGTATGATGTCCATTACCTGGGCTAATGTAACATAAAAGGAACAAGATAGAATTTTTTGTGATTTCAAGTTTTATGGTGATGATCCATTGACAGCTAGTTCTCAGTTCTTTGATCATTTCTCTACGCACAATGTCCTTTGGTCATAACCACAATCCTTCCATGACTGATTATTGCAGTTTCTTCATATTCTCAACTTCAAGGATCTCACTGTGCTAACAGCACCAGCCATGTTTCCAGCTCAAACTTTATATATTTTTTCCCTGACTTTGATGATCTTCTAACCTCACCAAGACTTGCATTACTTGAGAAAAAAATCAGGACGGATGAGAACATCAGCCTCAATCCAGCTTTCAGACTGCGTTTCCTTAGTTCAATCATTCACATCTGTATATACATGAGTCTTTATTTTATTTATTTATTTTTAAGAGTTTCTCTTTTTCTTTTTAAAAATATTTTATTTATTTATCTTTAGAGGGGAAGGGGAGGAGAGAGGGAGAGAAATATCAATGTGTGGTTGCCTCTCACGTGTCCCCTACTGGGAACTGGCCTGCAACCCAGGCATGTGCCCTGACTGGGAATCGAACTGCAGTCCTTTGGTTTTCAGGCCCACACTCAATCCACTGAGCTACACCAGCCAGGGCTATACATGAGTCTTTATACTTTCCTCTCTCTCAAACTTTCAACTTCTCCCACCTCTTCTCAGTCTTAGCCTATAATGTTGTTTCTTATTAGATGGACAAAAAAGAAACAAAAAATAAAAATTCCCTAATTTCCATGACTGCCTTCCACAAAATCTACCCACTTGCTGCATCAGTAACCATTTACTTGGTTTTCTTCTTTGTTACTATGAACAAACCACCTAGCACCCACCTAGGCCACCCTTCTATTTATGCGTGAGATTCCATCTTCCCCACCTACGTAGAGGCATTACGTCAGTTGCCTTTCTGTTCCTCTTCTGTATTCCTTTTTTCTTTTCTTAAAAATGTATCAGCCTCAATCAGATATAGCCCATTTTAAGAAATGGGCTATATATAGCTCTTATATTCCTATTTTAAGAAAATCATCTTTTGATTTCACATCCTTATCCAGTTATCAATTTTGTTTTTATTTACTGTGAAATTTTTATAAAATGTTGACTATGGTCACTGTTTCCATTTCCTTTTTTCTTATTCTCTATTGGAATTAATCCAATGAAGCTTTTATCTACATTATTTTATCAAAAGTACTCGTGAAATCATTAATAACCATCTCTTTACAAAATCTAATAATTATTTCCCATTTTTTGAAAACATTCTTCATGTTATTTTAAAGACATCATGCTCTCCTGGTTTACTCCTACTTTACTGTCTCATTCACAGCTTTCTAATATCTTCCTGCCCTCACCTCTCGGCTGCTGTGGTATCATGCTTGCATATCCTCTATTCTTCCAAGTATTCACTTCACTAAGGGGAGGAACAAAAAGAGTCTGACTACCACCACATTTTTTGTTTGCTGCATGACTGTTGCACACTTATATTTTGGGGTATGCATATATTTTGTGTCCTACTTTATTATTTTTTTGGCCCAATGATAACCTGTTCATGGACAATCAAAAGGTCACGAATACACTTTGGTGTCAGGTCACTAAATGTTAACTGCAGTCAACATGTCTTTTGTATCAGTAGCAGCAAAAGTACTGGAGAACTTCAATAGGATTGTCTAGGCTTCAAAATCATCAACCCCAGGATACAATTTATAGAGAACTTAACAGCAAAAAGGCAAATATGAAAGCAAGTGACATCTAGAGCGAGCATTGATGCCAAAAAAGGGAGATATCTCTGGTATCAAAGCTGCTAGGGACACATCTGATAGGAAGACAGATATTCTTCCCAACATCACATAGTTTTTTATTTTTATTTTAAATATCTAAACTTTAGGATAGCAAATAAAAATAAAATTCTGATCATCATTGATATCTCTTGATTAGCACACTTGGCTTTATACTGAAGGTTGCTCCATGTGAGGTTATGCAATGTGGATTTATTTTTCTAAAGTCTTCCAAATGCTAACAAAAATAGAGTGTGTGCATGGAGAACGTTTGCAGATTAACTAGGACTGGTTGTGGATGCCTACCATCTGGTGCTACAAAACAAGGATAGATTAGCTATAACAGCAGAGAGAATGAAATGCTTTATACAGTCAGATGGCAAAATGGCAATAATGATCTGTGCACATAATCGAAGTACAGTGTAGGATAGACAGAGCTCTGGCAGCCAGGAACAAAAGAAAGAGCTAGAGTAATTCCAGTAATTCTACCACTGGAAAGCATCCAAATTAATGTTGGGACATTACAAAACCCAGCTGGGAGCAGCATGCACTATATTCCATTGGAAAGTTAGAATTTAGAGATGTGGTTGTTGTTTTATTTTCAACTGACTGGGATTTTTGGGCAAGTCAAATATTACACTAGAATTTGTATAAATAAAACAAATTCATGTATAGTTGTATATGTCTGCAAACCTAAGAAAAATATAAATTGAAGAACAATGAATGAATTTAAGTTACCTAACAATACAACATACTCAAAAGAAACAAAATTGTTAATGGAGGAAAGAAAGATATTTTTATTTCTAAGGTAAGTGTACAAAGAACAATATACTAGTCACCAAGCACTGGAGAGATTTCCAAGAAAATTAAGATAAAATTTACACAGACATACATATACACAGATAAAAAAGATCATTTTAAAGATGAAGGTAATCAAAAATTAAATTTTATTTAGCTTCTACATACATCTGTCAGTAAATTATCCATAGAATTACTTTATAAGTCAGACAAAGTCATAAATCAATAAGAACTGCAAATATATACAAATATTAAACCCAAAAATGCAATATTATTAAGATGTGCATCAGACACAACAGTGAAAGAGAAAAAGAACTGAGAATATTAGCACATAAATTTGTTGTAGCCTTAGGAAACAGAAACAAATGAATGACAGGTGTGCATAACTGGTTAGAAGATGCGGCCAATGAATGGAGTTGTGATCACAGGCACACACAACAGCAGCTCTTCTTTCTGATAGCAGCTTCAAACAACCAAGTGACTTCAAATAGCATAATTTTTAATGAATAAAGAAAAAAGAGAAAAATGACTATGTTTTTCACTATTAAAAGAATGTGTGATTTAGCTAAAACATCAATTTGTTAAGCATCATCTTAAGGGAATTAAATATGCAATTAAAAATATATGCATGTGGTTGAAATATTTGAACTTGCATTTAAAAGCTCTGTATGTTCTCTTAACAAATGGAAATATGTTCAGGATTTAAAATGGTTTTTAAACTTTTAAAGAACTAAGGTGTTTAAAGTGTCAGAAGACTGGTTTAGACTATCGATTCTGAATGGCTGGAACAAAGAGCCTTAGAGCTTTTCACATTGAAGACTTATAAAAGGGAATGGGGTATAGAAGCCAAAGTCACAGTGGAGTAACTATGCAAAAGTGTTCATTACAAAAAAAAGTGGCTTTGGTAAATTTTGAGGGTGAATGTAGAAGCAAGTTCATTTTCACAGCCAAGTGTGGGAACCTCCACCCATCCCCAACACATAAAGTGTTTTTTATGTGAAGCCCAGGAGCTAATATACCCTAGCTGATGGATGGAAAGTAATCTTATTTATAGTTAACTCATTGTAAATGTTAATAAATACCTACAGAATACTTTCACAGCAACGCCTATACTTGTGTTTGGCTAAATAACTGGACACAGTAATAATCTAGCTAAACCTCCCATCATAGGGGGGTTTCTTTATCTTTGGTTTTTGGGTCCTGGTATTGATACCCTCTATGGAGAAGAGCCAGCAAATTTCCAAGCATTGTTAGCACGACTTGTGTAGACCACCTGAGGCAAACATAGAAATGTGTAACATGTGTCAGAAATTGAGAATTGGCACTTACTTATCTGCTATGAGCAGAACAATTAAAGTCACACACAAATTCTCTGCTGCAAGAAAATGACTCCTTAAAAGGCCAACAGAGAATGACCTCCACCTGTCTAAGAAATTATTTGAGCAAGATGATCTCAGCCACCTAGTCACAAGTAGAGGTAGAGACAGGCCAAATATCATGAACTACATAGAGTTATCTAACACTTCGGCATTGGACAATTTCAGAGACTTATTTTAGGAAGGGAAGAGTGGTCACAGCTGGAGGAGTGGGCAGAAGGACCTTCTATTCTGGGCTAATATCTTCAGATCTTGGTCAAATAAGCACACACCCAAGTGCTATGATCTCAGCATAATGTCCTGTATCAATTTCAGATTCCAAATATATTGATCTAGCACGATGACTTTCTAGAACTAAGTATGTGTTATATAAATGAAGCACTGTACCTCCTATCTTGACACTGCAATGACCGATGACCAACACATTCCTTGTTCATCAAAGATGTATTCTTGTTGTGGATATTAATAGCTATTTGAATTTGTTATGCAGATTATTTACCAAGATATTATTACATTTCCTGATGCTTTGAAATGTCTGTTCCGTTGTTTTTATAAGAAGAATGCTTGATTTAATTCATATTCTAGATACTGCCTAACAATTTAGAGGCCTTAGATGCCAGTTAAACTAGCCTGGCTTTTCCCTTTGTGTTTAGACATTTGTCTTGATTTTTTATCCATCTGCTTGAGTTACCACAGTTCTGATGAACATGGGCACAGACATACCACAGGTATTGCAGGTTCGGTTCTAGACCAGAAATAAAGAGAACATCACACTAAAGAGGATCACACAACTATTTGCTTTCCCACTATGTAGAGAAGCTGCGTTTACACTATGCTGCAGTTTGTTAAGTACGAAATAGCATTTTTGTCTAATAAGACAATATACATACCTGAATTTAAAATACTTTATTGCTAGAAAATGCCAACCATCATCTGAGCATGTTGAAAAAAATGGCACTGGTGAACTTGCTCAATACAAAGTTTTCACAAGCCTTCAGTTTGTAAAAAGAGTATCTATAAAGTGTGATAAAGAAAAAACCACAATAAACAGTATATCTCCATAGTGCTATGAAAATTTGTTTCTAATTGTAACAGTCATTGTAAAATTATCACTACATTATAAATAATGCCAAGTTAAAGGATAGACAATCTATAATTTTGAGTCAATTTTGTGCTTTTTAAACACTAAAAAATCTGCAAGATTGTCCTGGAATATTTTCTTTTTTGCCCAGTTTTTTAGCACTTAGGAGATTTTAAGGCTCAAATAAATCCCATTATATAAAAGGCTGCTAGTCCTATTATCTGGTGTTTGCTGCTTTTTGTTCTTCATTTTTGTCACTTCTACTCTGTCAGAAGCATGCACCATAGATACTGAAAATAAGTTAGAGTCACTTTTGCTATCTTTCCCATTTGATGTGATCAAAGAAGGTATCTATACAGAAGCACTCTATTACCACAGCTCACCCATGCTGCTAGATTTAGTTACTTTAATCACAGGGCCACTGAGTAGATCATTCAGCTACTGTGTTGCTTACTTTCAGGGAAATAACAATTTGTCCTGAAGTTTGAAAAGGTATATATTAGCTCTGAAGATTAGTTCTGTCTTTGGTCCCAAATTCAAAACAGTTGTCAAATAAATTTCTTCATAGCTCCTTTAAGATTGTGAGTAGAGCTCTATTCCAAAAGATAAATTTACATGTTTATTTTAAATTCTCTGGGTGACTTTTGATGGCTTTGATGGAAAATATTGTCAAATTCCACTACATTTTTTCAGAAGATGTACTTCACACATTATGTCTTTACTTATAAATTGCTGATCTCTCTTTTGTTTAAGATTGTATTTATTTATGTTTAAAAAGAGGGAGAGAAACATCAATGTGCAGTTGCCTCTCACACCCCCCCAACTGGGGACCTGGCCCTGTGTGGGAATTGAACCAGTAACATTTTGGATTTCAGGACCATGCTCAATCCACTGAGCCATACCAGCCAAGGCTACATTGTCTATCTCTTATTATGTAGATGACAAGTTCCTGGAGGATGGAACTTTATTTTATTCCTTGCTCTGGGCCTGGCAACTGACAATGTGTCTTCTGTTTCTGAGGTATTCAACAAATAATTATTGAAAGGTCAAAATAGATGTTGAATTGGCACTATGTCACTTAAAGTACTTTGTTATATTTTTGCTCAATTGATGTAAAAACACAAACACTTTACCTTATAGTTTATAGTAGAAGAATCTATTGTTTTCATAAGTCTAAACCATATTTTTATAAAATTGATCAAATTGAATTTAACTATAATAAAAACACATAGATACGTAATAGAAACTTTGAAATAAGTCAAAAACTTTATAAAACAGGAGTATATATATAATGTTTTATTGCATTATATGGATCTAACATTCTCCTTAATTGTCACTCTCGAAGTGATTGTTTTGTGTCCAGTGTTGTTTTAATCATTGCTGAAAACACCTTTTAAGATGTATTTTGAAAATTTTTTAAGGGCACATCAGTAAAATGTCAGGATAGGAGTTTTCAGCCTCCCACCATGACACCAAATATGACCACTACCCACGGAAGAACATTCTTGTGTGGAGGCCTGAAAATCCAGCAGAAAGTCTTCAGTTGGGACCTTCATTGAGGTCCCAATACCTCACTGAAGCAAAGTAAACCAAAACCAAACTCATCGAAGAAGGTAAGGGGTGTCATTTGATCTGTATTACTCCTCTCCCAAGGCAACAGCACTCAGTGCCCAGAGAAACCCCTGATTTCTCTCACAAGAAGGTGAGAGCCATGAGTTCCCAGTCTCACCATCTCTTTAGGATGCAAGAACACACTCATGAACAATCATGGTTCAAAGGTGGAATAAAAGGGAAATAAAATTACATATATAGATATAGGTAGATAGATATAGATTATATATATACGTGATATAGATATAGATGATATAGACAGATATAGATGTAGGTGATATAGATATAGATAGATATAAATAGATATAGATACAAAAATGGAAACACAACACACCAAAAGTTATAGGATGGAACAAAAGCAGTTCTAAGAGGGAAGTTTTTAGTGATAAGTACATTGAGACAAAAAAAGTTTTAGATAAACAACTTTGTAATTCACAAAAGTAGAAAAAATAACAATCTAAGCTAAAAGTCTGCAATGTAAAGGATATAATAAAGATTGTGGCAGATATAGATAAAATAGAGACTAAAAAAGTAATAGAAAAACATACAAACCCAGAGCCATTTAATTGAGACACAACAAAATTAACAAAACTTTATCTAGAATAACTAAGAAAAAAGAAAAATGCAATTATAAATTAAAGAGGAGACACTGTAACAGATAGCACAATAATACAAAGGGTCATGAGAATGCTGTGAATAATTGTACGCCGATACCCGGATAACCTAGTACAAATGGACACATTCCTAAAAACATACAATCTACCAAGACTGAATCATGAATAGAGAAATATGTAAACGGACCAATAATGGATAAGGAGTTTAAAATAGTAATCAAAAATGACCCGAGAAGGTATACCCAGGACCAGATAGCTTCATGTGTTAATTCTATTAACAACTTATTAAAGTTGTGTTAATGCCAGTCCTTCCCAAACCCTTTCCCAGAACAGAAGAATTGGGAAAATTCTGTAACAATTTTATGAGGCCAACATTAGTATAATATTAAGGCCAAAGAAAGGTACTATAGGAAATTACAGGCCAATATATCTAATAAAATTATATGCAAAAATTCTCAACAGAATATTAGCATACAAAATTTAACAGCACTGTGAAAAAATCATACTCCCTGATTGAGTGAAATTTAATCCAAGGATGCATAGATGGTTAAAAAAGGGCAAATTGGTAAATGAGTTATACCACATTAATAGAATGAAGGATATGAATCATATGACAATCTCAACAGATACAGAAAAAGTATTTGGAAATCTCAACATCCTTTTTATGATAAACACTATCAAATAATTAGGTATAGAAGTAATGAAACTCAACATAATAAAGGGCATATATAACAAACCCACAGGTAATATCATGTTCAATGGTGAAAAGAGGAAAGTTTTTCTTCTAGCATTAGGACGCCTACCCTTACCACTTCTATTCACCATAGTAATGGAAGTCCCAGCCTGAGAAATCAGTCAATAAAAAGAAATAAAAGGCGTCCAAATCAAAAAGGAAGATAGAAAAGTATCTCTGTTTGCATATATATCTCTGATATATATATAAACATATATAATCATTATATAATCATATATCTGTTTGAAGATATAATCATATATATGGGGTGTGTATACACACACATATTTACTCTAAAGACTCCACCCTGAAACTGCTAGAAATAATAAACAAATTCAGTAAATTTACAGAACATAAACATGTAGAACTCAGTAATTTTTATGGGTTAAAAGAACCTATATTAAAGAAAAATTAAGAAAGTAGTTTCCTTTGCAATAGCATGAAAATACTTAACAATAAATTTAAATAAAGAAGTGATATATCAATACATTGAAACTTATTATAAAAATGGAGAAAAGACAATTTTAAAGATACAAATAAAGAAGATACCCTGTGTTCATGTATTGGAAGAATTAATATTGTTAAAATGTTCATACTTCTCAAAGTAATCTGTAGATTCAATGCAATCTTTTCAACATTTCAATTACATTTGTCACAGAAATAAAAAAAAATCCTAAGGTTTATATAGTAGTACTACAAAAATAACACAGATAATCAAAACAATCTTGAGCAAGAACAGTGTTGCATTTCCAAATACAACATAAAGCTGCAGTAACCCAAACAACTTAGTAACAGCATAAAAACAGACACATAGACTAAGGGAACACAGAGCTTTAACATAAATCCACAAACTTATTATCAGATGCTCTTCTAATAGAATGACAAACACACACTATGGGGGAAAGGATAGTTTCATCAAAGAATGGTGTTGTGAAATTAATACCCACCTGCAGAAGAATAAAAATGGACCATTATCGCAAACCATGTAAAAAAATAAACCTCTACCCTGGCTGGTGTAGCTCAGTAGATTGAGCATGGGCTTTCGAACCAGACAATCATGGTTCAATTCCCAGTCAGGGCACATGCCTGGGTTTCAGGCCAGTTCCCAGTAGGGGACACACGAAAAGCAACTATACATTGATATTTCTCTCCCTCTCTCCTTCCCTTCCCCTCTAAAGATAAATAAATAAAATCTTTTTAAAAAGTTAGTGTAAAAAAATAAATAAACCTCAAAATAAATTAAGACAATCATAAGATTTAAAACTGTGAAACCACTAGAAGGAATATGAGAAAACCATCTTGATAACTATCTGGGCGGTGATTTTTTGGATATAACCCACAAAGCACAACAACAAAATCAAATAAAGACAAATGGGATTGCTTCAAACCAAAGCTTTTGTAGCACAAAAGAAAAGGAAATCAGCAGCCTGAACAGACAATGCATGCGATGGGGGGAAATATTTGCAGCCATGTATTTGATAAGGGGTTAATATCCAAAACGTATTAAAAACTAAGGCAATGGCCAAAGATCCAATTAAAAATGAGCAAAGAACATGGTTAGACATTTTCGGAGGACAGACAAACGACACACAGGTATATGATAAAGTGCTCAATGTCACTAATCCTCAGATAAATGAAAATCAAAACCACAATGAAACAACATCCCATATGTATTAGAATGGATGTTATTCAAAGGTAAAAATAATACATATTGATGCTGACATGAAGAAAAAGGAAGGGACCCTAGTACACTGTTAGTGGCAAAGTAAATTAGTATAGCCATTGTGGCAAACATGGAGGTTTTGTAAAATTAAAAATAAAACTACCGTATGACCCAGCAATCCCACTTCTAAGTAGGAGTCTAAAGGACATGGAATTATTTTTTCAAAGAAATGCTTTCACTCCCATGTTCATTGGAACATTATTCATAATAGACAAATATGGAATCAATACAAGTATCTACAAACAGTTGAATGCATGTAGATACACACATAATAAAATATATAGTATATAATAACAGAATAAAATATTTTTCAACCTAAGAAAAGGATAAAATTCTTCTCCTTGAGATGCAATGCATGATCCTGGAAGACAGGCTAAGTAAACTGAGAAAAAACCCACAAAGACACACTCTGCCTGATCTCATTTATATGTACTACCTGAAAATCGAACTCCTAGAGGCAGGGACCAGAATGGTGGTTACCAGGGCTGAGGGAATTGGAGGGTGGCAGAAAGGTGGAATTGTTATTCAAATGATATAAAGTTTCAGTTATGCGGATGAATAAATTCTGAAGGCTTAAAGCATAGCATAGTGATTACGTTAATACTACTATTGTATTATATACTTGAAGTGAGATATTTTTTCTTTTTATCAAATTTAACAGGGAGGTATTAGTTAATAAGTGTATATAGGTTTCAAGTGTACATTTCTATGATAAGAGAATATATCTAATTGTTATCATCAAAAAAGTACCTATATGAGGTGATGGATATGCTAATTATCTTTACTGTAGTAACTATTTTACCCTATAAATGTACATCATAGCATCACATTGTACACCTGAAATATATGCAATTTTAATTTGTCATTTTACCTCAGTAAAGCTGAAAACAATAAAGTTTACTTAAAAAACTGGTTTGACAATGCTTAGAACAAGTGGTTCTTTCGTCATAATGACTTTAGGAAATAACAATTAAACATTTTTAAAAGAAGAAATATTTATTCCTAGACCTACAGTTTATGAGTTATGATAAGTTTTAATAGCAAAACATTTTAGTAGCATAATACCATGTATAAAAACTTCTCTTCCAATAAAGTGAAACAAATATAATTTTCTGTGTTTAACTTTTGCATTTTTCTTCTTACAAGACTACTTCTTAAGCAAATCGTTAAATAAGTGAAGTTTTAATTGATTAGATTCACTGTTTGTAACTAGTGGTCGACAAAATTCTCCATGGCATGTTGGGAAATCCTAGTGGAGATAATTTCCAATGTCCTGTCTGGAAACATTTACTTCTTCTGGCCTTTGTCAGTCCTTCTATTCGGAGCAAAGACAGTTGACTTGCAGCTATTCCCCAGGAGCTGATGGGCTTCTAGACATATCAGACTAAATCTCTTACACAATATTTTCACCATTAATCTTCTTAATTGATTTAACTCTATTTTTCTACACTCTGAAAAAAACAGGTTTCATGGTCTGAATTGTATCCCCTCAAAATTCTCACACTGAAAACTTAATTTTACCCCTACTACCTTAGAATGTGACTGATTCAGGGATGTGAACTTAAAGATGTAAATAAGTTAAAATGAGACCACTAAGATGGTGCTAGTTAAATCTGGTGGAGTCCTTAAAAGAAGAAAAACAGTAAACATAGAAGGAGTCACTAGGGATGCATGAGCGCAGAAGAAAGACCAGGTGAAAATGAAGAATAAGTGGGGGGAGGCCACTACAAACCAAGGAGAGAAACCTCAGGATACAACCCTGCCCAAACCTTGATCTCAGACGTCTAATCTCCAGAACTGTGAGAACATTAATTTCCACTTTTTAAGCCATCCATGCTGTGGTATGTGGTGGTGGCAGCCTTAGTGTACTAACAAACACAGGCATATTTCCATACCACAAATATTGAAATGAGTATAACAATGCAGGCAATATTCTTCCAAAGGGAAATGTGGTTATTCCTCCACAAACCAGAATTAACTTATATACCTGAATACAATAATTATTTTACATCTCCATCAATCATCTGCAACTTACAGAAATGTGAAACAGCTCCCGTATAACCAATGAATGATTTTCCATCAAGACATTTATTTTTTCATGTGAAATCAAAATCATAAAATTTTCAAATTTGCTGAATTTCTCCCTCTTCTGAATAAAAAAATATTGGTCAATATTAGCTGAAAGAAAATTAATTGCTGGCTTTTTGGATAGACAACTTTTTTGTGCATAAGGCATTGTAATTATTATTTGATGAAAATCGTATGAGGGGAATTTACTGATAATTCCAGCAAGTTCAGTGTCAGCTTAGGTTAACTATGGCTTGGTATCTGTCAGCCAAATTTAGTGCTGTGCAGGAGGGAAGGTTAACCTGAGCATTTGGCTCTTCAGGAAGGTTTTCCTGAATCAGCAGTTTTCTCCACACCCTCTTTTTTTTCCTCTGCAAGGTCAAAAGGGTTTTTACTATCCCTATAGGTCTACACTACTTGCCAAATGGTTTATACAGTTTTGTAGCTGATAAGTAACTTTTTGCCCACTATGTTTGACAGACTATTTTTTAAAGATTTTATTTATTTATCTTTAGAGAAGAAGGGAAGGAGAGAGGGAGAGAAACATCAATGCATGGTTGCTTTTCATGCATCCCCTGCTGGGAACTGGCCTGCAGGGAACTGGTCTGCAACCCAGGCATGTTCCCTGACTGGGAATCGAACTGCAGTTGTCAGGTTCCCAGGCCCGTGCTCAATCCACTGAACTACACCAGCCAGGACTATGTTTGACAGACTATTAATGAATTACAGTTCAAGAGAATTTCCAAGAAAGCGTCACTTGTCATGTGTGTGTGTGTATGCATTACTATTAAATAAAATTGTAGCATATGTAGCACACAGGTCCTTTTTAAATACACCACTTTTATATAGTGAGATGTGGAATGTTTTATTAAAAGGGAATTTTGAATGGATGTCAACTGGATTGTAGTCTGAGCATAGAATCTGTACTTGAAGGATATCATGCAGTTGAAGGAGAAACCTAGGTAAATGTGTGTTTGCACAGTTCTGACAGTCTTTTCTTAGATGTAGAGCAAAAAATTAATATTTAAGGACATTTAAAATGTCTGCCATGTATTAAAAGTGTTCCATAAAACTAAAAGGTTTAGAACATATCTGTCACTGATAGTGTGGGATGACTTTTATTGCATAATAACAGTATGGATTGTTTTTGTAATTTTTTTCTGTAGGTGAGTGATAACCATGGAGGTATGTACCACTTCCACTGAGAACTGCCTGCAAGGAATAGAGGCAGCTGAGAGGTTCTGCTTGAAATATCCTCATGACACAATGTTTTAGCTGAGGACTTGATAGTGTATGGCATCAGCCAAAGATGAGCATGGTCTTCTACTGTTGCCAGACTACTTCTTTCTAGTGCAGGACACTTCTATGGGAGAGTCTGCACTGGAACTGCTATTCTAAGACACGATCAGAACTGAACTACAGCCCTTCCTACCCCATCTATATTCCTTCTGCCTCTCTTTTACAAGTGTTAGCCTTGAATAGTGGTCCTTAGACTTTTCACACCTAACACCTGCTCTCACTCCTCTATCTTTTTTTTCAATTAAAATTTACATTTAATATTATTTTGTATTAGTTTCAGGTATAAGTGTAGTGGTTAGAAAATCATATACTTTACCAAGTGTTCCCTGTAGGGAAAATGGAGTCAGTCAGGCTCCCTCACCTGGATGTCTGGGTGACTGTGGCCTGGCAATGTTCACGTGGCCTTGAGTAGGGGCCTACATGCATAGAATGAAGCTCTTCAGTATAACTAGGAGCTCAGTATTGGCACCTTGCTGGCTTTGAGTGCACTTAGTATCTAAGGGAGTTGGGACTTCCCATGGTACAACGTGCAGTTTATGGTGCATGTGGATTGCCCCACCCTGGAATCAAGGCATGTCAGATATCTCTACAGCCACACAAATTTTCTTCCATCTTCCAGGATCCTAAGTGAACCTGCCTGGCCTTGAACAGCTGTAGGACATTCCCCCAGATATTTCCAGAATCCACCTGGCACCATGCATAGTTATCACAATATTATTGACTATATTCCCTATTCGGCACTCTGTTATCCTTCCCTGAATAAATATTTCCACTTCCAATTCACTCTTGGCATCTGCTTCCTGGAGGACTAAAACATATAAAGCATATTATGTACAAATATAAGGTAATATCCATATTACTGTGAATATAAACACATATGTATTAATATATAAACATATCTACATTTTTTACACATTCTTGTTTAGGCTTATATAATGCTACATAATGTAAATATGGCTATCTCTGTTATACAGATAAAACATATTTCAGGATAAAAGCTGTATAAACAATTGACTATGGAGGACTTTGGGAAGATGGAGACAGAGTAGGGCGGAGCAGATTCTAGCTCCCGTACTCATGGGTGAAAATCCTGGCAGATCTATAGAGAAGCAGCTCACTGAACCATCGGTTATCCAGCATTTGTGAAATTAAAAGAACAGAGATTGTGACGGACATTGAAACACCAGACAGCAGCAGGTCAGTGGGGTCTCAGGGACTGGAGTGGAGACAAAGCAGAGGTGTGGGCAGGCGCCCCAGGCCAGGTGGCCCCAGTGCTGCTTCTATGGTCAGGGTCCAGAGCCTTCGGTCTGAGACCAGCACCAGAGGTGTCTGCCACAAGACCCTGGGCACCCAGCGGCCCCAGTGGCCAACAGTGCGGGCCAGCAGCTCCCCTGCTCCCCTGCTCCCCGTATAAGCAAAACTGGACAACACCGGGCAGAAACCTGTCTGCTTGCCTGCTTGCATTATCAGGGAGAGTTACAAAGACAGAGCGCAGTGTTCAACCGCAGACTCTGTGGTCGCCAGCCTGGGAGAATTGAGAGGCACATTGTCCTCACTGGTCTGGCTGGGGACTGGGCTGGGCTGAGAGACAGGCTGTCTGGAGAGTTTGTTTTTTGTTTGTTTGTTTGTTTGTTTGAAAGTGGACTGGGGTGTTCTGCGATGGCAGCTTGGCTTGCTTCCCACCCGGTCTTGCGGCGAGCCAGGGGGAAAGCATAGGCATTTGAGTCCCTGCCAGAGGACTGGGAAGCACCCTGATGGTCTCTGGGATCCCAGACAGCCTGACAAGTACACACAGGCGCAGAAGCGGTTGAGTCCCGCTACAGGACTGGGAAGGACCCTACCAGAACCCGTGGGACCCAAGCAGCTTGACAAGTGTGCAGGCGCCCACACCCCAGTCTGGTAGCCTGGCTGGTGCACGCACTTGCGCAGGCATCCCAGCCCACAGAGAGATCCTGCTGCAACCAGAAAAACCAGTCTGGACAGTTTGAAACCAACAAGGGAAGGGTTTTTCTGTTGTTATTATTATTATCGTTTTTTTCCCTTTTTTTTAGTAACTTTTTTGCATTTGTTTAGTAGTCTTATGTATTTTTAAATTTTATTATTGCTTTGTCTTTCTATACTTTGTTCCTCTCCTTTCTTTTTCCCTGTTTTAGTCCTTCTTCCTTTCCTCTCAAACTCATCGTTTTTGCCTCCCTTCTCCTGCCTTTTTGTTTGTTTCTTTGTTGCTTCGTTTTCTTTTACCCGTAAGAGACACGAACAACTGGGAACTGTGAAAAGACCAGAGTGGGACCCAAAGAGGGGGCATCTCAACAGTAGAGACAGAGAGACGAATTTCACTTCCCTATGGCAGAGAAACCACGAGTTGCTGAATATTTTTTCATTATTCTCACTTCTTTTATATTTTAATAGTATATCTATATTCCCCCTCTTTCTGTGTAGGCTTCTCAGTCTTGAGTAGTTATAGTGTATTATTAGACAGGCTCCCCCTGTCCTTTCCTCCACAGTGCTTTGCTAACCCTCTAAACTACACACCACTTGTTTTCCTTTAGCACACTACCTAAACCTCTAGACCCCTTACTCAGACAGATCACATACAGTTTGTTATATGAGTGCTGTTCTAATATTAGTGTAAATAATAGGTGACCTATATACAACAGTAAATACTTCACAACACATCTCCTGGATCTCAGCCCATTGTACAGGTCCTTGAATTCTATTACTGTAGTGATTAACTCTATTTGCTCACACACTACACCTATGTACTCTTCCTTACACTCACCTTACCTCAAAATCTGACCATCTGCAACCTCACTGCTTTCTATTTCCAACTAGCAAGCCTTCCCTCCCTTACAAGAGGCTTATCTTTTATCCATCCTTTTTTATAAGTGTCAAGCTGGGTTGAAGAATACGGTTAACACTATATATAGCCTAAAGATCACCTATCGCCTTTCCACTGGCTGTGACTGTAAACATTATAAAATACTCTTCTGCTGTCATAAACCATTTTGCCTCCCCCTCCAACTGATTACACATACATGATAAAAGGAGTAGGTGGAAATGGAGAACATCAAGATACCTGAAGGAGTCTGCACCACTGAAATTCACAGGTATTATAACACAGAGGTTCACAACATAAACAAACCCAGAGAGTCAGAACAGATCAATTTTAGAAGCTGAGGCTAACAAGAAGAGTCTCACAAACAATGGGAAGACAAAGAAACAATCCCCAAATGAAAGAAAAAGCAGAAGCTTCTGAAAGAATGTTAGATGAAATAGAGGCTAATCAACTAACGGATAGTGAATTCAAAGCACTGGTTATCACGAAGTTCAAAGAGCTCACAATGAGCTACCAGAAACTACAGGGGAGCTACAATGATCTCACCACAAACTATATCAACACAAAAAAGGAAATAGAAACTATCAGCAAGGGACATGAGGAAATGAAGAATACAGTTTCTGAATTGAAGAACACAGTAGAAAGTTTCAAAAGTAGAATTGATGAGGTAGAGGATTGGATTAGTGAGCTGAAAGACAAAGTAGAAAACATCTCACAGAAAGAGCAGGAAAAGGAAAAGAGGCTCAGAAAGAATGAAGAGGGATTAAGAGAAATGCAAGACAATATGAAAGTTATAATATCTGAATAATAGGAATACCAGAAGGTGAAGAAGAAGAACAAGAGATAGAAAACATATTTGAAAGAGTAATGAGAGAAAATTTCCCTAATTTGATGAGAGAAAAAGTCACACAAATCCAGGAATCACAGAGAGTCCTGATCAAGAGGAACCCAAGGAGGCCCACTTCAAGACACATCATCGATAAAATGGCAAAATCCCAAGACAAAGAGAGAATCTTAAAGGCAGCAATGGAGAAAAAAGAAGTAACATACACGGGAGCACCAATAAGGTTAGCTACTGATTTCTCAATGGAAACACTCCAAGCAAGAAGAGAATGGCAAGAAATATTCCAAGTAATGAGAACCAGAGGCCTACAACCAAGGCTACTTTGCCCAACAAAGCTATCAATCAAGAGAGAAGGCCAAATAAAGAGCTTCCAAGACAAAAGAAGTCTAAAAGAATATGGCTCCACCAAACCAGTTTCTGGAAACAAATGAAAATGAACTCACAACAACCCAAAACTTATGGGACACAGCAAAGGCAGTCATGAGAGGGAAGTTTATAGCAATACAGGCCTATCTAAAGAATATAGAAACATTTCAAACAAACAACCTAACCCTACGCCTGCAAGACTCGAGGAACAACAACAAAGACAGCCCAGAGCAAGCAGAAGGAAGGAAATAACCAAGATCAGAGCAGAACTAAATGACATAGAGACTAAAAGCATAATTCTAAGGATCAATGAATCCAGGAGTTTGTTCTTTGAGAAGATAAACAAAATAGACGAGGCTTTCAGTAGTCTCATCAAGAAGAGAGAGGACACAAATAAACACAATCAGAAATGAATGAGGAGAGATTACAACTGATACCACAGAAATAGAAGAGATTGTAAGAAATTACTATGAAGAACTGTATGCCAAGAAATTTGAAAACCTAGGGGAAATGGATAAATTTCTAGAAAAATACCATCTTCCAAAACTCAATGAAAAAGAAGCAGAAAATATGAACACACTATTAACAGCAAAAGAAATTGAAGCAGTAATCAAAAAACTCCCATCACACAAAAGTCCTGGACCAGACCGTTTCACAGGAGAATTCTACAAAGCATTTAAGGAAGAGCTAACCCCCATTCTTCAAAGACTATTCCAAAAAATCCAGAAGGATGGAAAACTCCCAAATTCTTTTTATGAAGCCAGCATCATCCTAATTCCAAAACCAGTTAGAGACACAACAAGAAAGAGAACTTCAGGCCAATATCGCTGATGAACATAGACGCTAAAATCCTCAACAAAATATTGGCAAATCGCAACCAACAATATATCAAAAAGATCATACGCCATGACCAAGTGGGATTCATCCCAGGGATGCAAGGATGGTTCAACATCCGCAAATCAGTAAATGTAATAAATCACATAAACAAAAGCAAAGACAAAAACCACATGATCATATCAATAGATGCAGAAAAAGCTTTTAATAAGGCACAACACCCATTTATGATAAAAACACTCAGCAAAGTGGGAATAGAGGGAGCATTCCTCAATATAATAAAGGCTATATATGAGAGACCTATAGCCAACATCATATTCAATGGGCAAAAACTAAAATCTTTTCCACTAAGATCAGGAACAAGACAAGGATGTCCACTTTCACCACTTCTATTCAATATAGTTTTGGAAGTTTTAGCCACAGTGATCAGGCAAGAAAAGGAAATAAAAGGCATCCAAATGAGAAATGAGGAAACAAAACTGTCACTGTTTGCAGATGACGTGATAGTGTACATGGAAAATCCTATAGACTCTACCCCAAAACTGCTCAAACTAATTAAAGAATTGAGCAAAACAGCAAGTTACAAAGTCAATATCCAGAAATCGAAGGCACTTTTGTATACCAACAATGAATCAGCAGAAGCAGAAATCAAGGAAAAAATCCCATTTGATATAGCAAAAACAAAAATAAAATATCTGGGAATAAACCTAACTAAGGAGGTAAAAAACCTGTATGCAGAAAATTACACAGCCCTGAAGAAATAAATCAAGAAAGACACAAACAAATGGAAACATATACCTTGTTCATGGATTGGAAGAATTAACATCATCAAAATATCCATACTACTCAAAGCAATTTACAGATTCAATGCAATACCTATTAAAGTACCAATGGCCTATTTCACAGACATTGAACAAACACTTCAAAAATTTATATGGAACCATAAACAAGCCCGAATAGCAGCTGCTATTTTGAGAAAGAAGAACAAAGTAGGAGGGATCACAATACCTGATATCAAACTGTATTACAAGGCCACTGTAATAAAAAAAAGCCTGGTACTAGCATGAAAACAGGCACATAGACCAATGGAACAGAACAGAGAGCCCAGAAATCAACCCAACTCTCTACAGTCAATTAATATTCGACAAAGGAGGCAGTAACATAAAATGGAGTAAAGGTAGCCTCTTCAGCAAATGGTGTTGGAAGAACTGGGCAGCTACATGCAAAAAAATGAAACTTGAGCACAGACTTACACCATACACCAAAATAAATTCAAGGTGGATAAAAGACTTAAATATAAGCTGTGACACCATTAAAGTCCTAGATGAGAACATTGGCAGGAAAATCTCAGATATTTCACGCAGCAACATATTAACTGATATGTCCCCCAGGGCAAGGAATATAAAGGAAAGAATAAACAAATAGGATCTCATGAAAATATAAAGCTTCTACCTGGCTAAAGAAAATAGTATTAAATTAAAAAGACAACCAACTGTATGGGAAAACATATTTGCCAATGATACCTCAGATAAAGGTTTAATCTCCAAAATATACAAAGAACTTACAGGACTCCACTCTAAGAAGACAACTAACCCAATTAAAAAAATAGAAAAAGGACTTGAACAGACACTTCTCCAAAGAGGACATAGAGAATATACAGAGACACATGAAGAGATGCTCAATATTGTTAGCTGTCAGAGAGATGCAAATTAAAACCACAACGAGATACCACTTTATGCCAGTGAGGATGGCTATCATAAACAAGGCAACAAACAACAAATATTGCAGAGGTTGTGGGGGAAAAGGGGACCTTAGTTCACTGTTGGTGGGAATTGCAGGATGGTACAACCATTATGAAAAACAGTATGGAATTTTCTCAGAAAAATAAAAATTGAGCTGCCTTTTGACCTAGTAATTTCACTGCTAGGATTATATCCTAAGAATCCTAAAACATCAATTTCAAAGAACCTATGCATCACAATGTTCAAGCAGCACAATTTACAATAGCCAAGAGTTGGAAGCAACCTAGGTGCCTGTCAGTAAATGAATGGATCAAAAATTGTGGTACATATACACAATGGAATTCTATGCAGCAGAGAGAAAAAAGGAGCTACTACCCCTTGCAACAACATGGATGGAACTGGAAAGCATTATGCTGAGTGAAATAGGCCAGGTGTTGCAAGACAAATACCATATGATCTCACCTTTAACAGGAAGCTAAACAACAAAACAAACAAGCAAGCAGAATAAAAACAAAGATATTGAAATAGAGAACAAGTGGGCAGTGACCAGAGGGGAGAGGGAAGGGGATTTAAGGAGAAAAAGAGGGAGGGATTTGGAGGAACAAATATGAAGGACACAGGGAGAAGAACTAAGGGGGGTGGAAATGGGTGGAAAGTGGGGACCACGGGGCGGGTTGGGCTGGGATGGGAGAAATAGACAGAATACTGTACTCGAAAAATAACTAAATAAAATTAAAAAAACAATTGACTGTGTTTGGAATGTAGAGAATATGTGACCACATATTTTATACCCTTAAATATTACATGTTATTATATATTGTGGATACCTTTAATACATTCCAGTCAACACAAAATTTCCTTGCTTTAAAAATGAAAAAGGAAAATAAATAAGTTATAAATATCATTTTCAATCCTCCTCCCAATAACAGCATACGATTACTGACACAGGAGTAGGTCACCTTGACAGGTCACCAGAACAGCATGATTCTCTTCCACATTCATGTCCTTCCAATGAGCATGGAAATATGGAAAGAGGAAAAAGAAGCTGAAGCATTCTTATTAATAAGTGTTTAGAAGGATACTATAACACAGAATTACTTTGTAATTTCCCTACTTCAGAATGTTCAATAGCTTAGAAACTATGGAAACATATTGCTTTACCATTGTTTTTGGCCTGAAGTTGCACATTTTAAGTGTTCTTTGCATAAGATGTGTTCAAATAAGAGTCTACTCATCAGGGCAGATTGTTGATTCATAAGTAAAGTAGTAAATGATTACCAATTGAATTTTTTAAATGTTAGAGAGAATTGGGTTATATGAAACTAAACGTTTATCAAAATTGTGAAGGAGGACATATCCTTCCATCATTTCTAATTCTGCTTTTCCACATTAATATTTTTCAGGATTTTACTAATTTTTCCCCACTTAATTTGCCTGGCACTATTTTGGTACCCTTACAGAAGAGCTTCTTTTTTGCCCATAATGCCCTTTCATGTTTTCTCAACCTAGTGAATTTTTGTTCATCCTTATGAACTAACCTGCAGTCCTCTCCCTAACACTGCCTTCTCTATGGCAGCTTACACTTACTTTTTCATATAATTTTCTTTTTTATTAGAATTAAAATATTCAAGGGCATGTATTTTTTATCTGTCTTCTCCAATACCTGACATGAAATAGTCAGCCAGTTCTTACATTGGCATTTCATTACTTCATAGACTGTTGCTATTCTAAATTTCTGACCTAACTGCTCAATTATCTGTCATGCAGACTCTGGTTCCTTCAGATTAGCCCATTTACTATTCAAAGAGTATCTGAACACTTGAACACAGTTCAAAATAATCAAGAAATCAAACTGCTTACACTCTTTTCTCCAAGACTACCTTTTCACTCCTTTCCCAATATTTCATATGCTACTGCTTTTTTTTCAATGTAAAGGGAAGTTTTACCTTCTCCATGAACTTTTGCTTTCTATTCCAGATCATAATAATTATTTTACTTTTTATCTCATAGTCCTTTTTATTTATTGTTTATGTTACTCATTGTCAGTAGGTCTTATTTTAAAAATAGCTTATATTGTTTTGTGGTAGTGTTGTTCTTCGTAGTGCATGTTTTTGATGTATGCGTGTATTTGTATGTGTCTGTGATAACTAAGTTACTTCCTCTATAAACAATTTTGTTCAAGCATGTTGACTCAACTCAGGAGCAGATGGCTAGTGGGAAATCTATAAGAGAAGGACATTTGTTCCTTGTGAGGAAGCCTAATAGGCAACCCAACAATACAGTAAAAGGATGAATAGAAAATTTGGGTTTTCTGTTGGGAGCCAGGAGAATGTGGAGAAAACCTTGGAAGTAGAAGAATAACCAAAATGTCCTACATAGTTTAACTCCATGAGAGCAGTTTAAAGTGTGAAAGGGAAATAAGAAGAATGGTTAGCCAAGGTGGCATGAGGGAGTGAAAACCAAGCCAGCAATATGAATTCTCTTGCCAATGAAAATACTTCTCGTTTGTAAAAAGTTAACATTGATAGTGAAGAACAGCACTGATGGTAAGAATAAAATGTTCCACCTTGTCACTTCATGTCTATAGCCAGCATAAGGCCAGCCTAAGATTGCATGAATGAAGTGGCAAAAAAACACACACAACACAGATACAATTTAGAGCAGCTTGGGCAACTGTGCGATAGTGGAGTGCTAAGTCACATATGAGGACATGAGAGGGATGGCATTGTTGACATATGTGTATGTGAGTATCACCTAAGAAAATATTTTAAAATATTTAAAGTATTCAAAATACTCATTAAATAACTTAAACTATTTTCAGTAAGGATATCAGTTCCCCAACCATTTTTTAAGCTATTTTGTTGTTTGTTATTTTGGTGAATAAACAGTGGAAAAAGTAAAGACCAGAGGTTTTTGTCTATGCTGGTTTTGTTTTGTGTTTTCCACAGCTCAATTACTAACTAATTATGTGAATTTGGAGAATTTACAGTAAAAAGGGATTATAAATATTCTTTGCATTTTATGGGATTGTTTTTATTAAAATGAGATAATGTATATAGAAGTACTTTGAAATACACTGAATTGTAAAGATCCTATAACTTTATATTTTTCACAAAAATAAGCATTGTCTCATATAATATGTTATGTGGTAAAGATTATTGAATATTTGACAAGAATGAGGGGTAAATATTATAGGCAAAATATACAGAGGAATGGGACATGAACAGGCTACTTGAAGTAACTAGGAGTGGTCATCTGTAGGAGACCATTCTGCATGGTGTGGGCTCAGCCCGCAGTGGCAAACATTTACTGTAAAATAACTTCCTAAAATCCATGCTAAATCTTCCTCGGACCAGTGTAACTGGTCCAACCATGTTTCCTTTTTCATTTGTAAATATCCCTCTTCCGTGATGTGATTAGCAGCATTGTCTCCTTTGTTCTGTAAAAGGTAATCACCTAAAGCAACCTGTGCATAGTAAATAAGGACCATCATGTAATGTGTGGAGAAATCCAGTACAGGCCATCCCAGCAAGGGCCAGGGCTTTTGCTCCTCTTGAGAGAAAAGGAGGCCCCTTTTCTGCTCCCCTTCTTTTCCTCCACAGGACTCAGTAGTCCATGTGAATGTCTCATTCCATCCATAATGATGTAGACACTGTGGGCCAGTGTCCATGTTAGTCATCATTAATACGGGTTCTACATTCTGGATATAGCTTTTGAAATATTAAAATGTTATATTTTTTTCCTTGAGTAGTTAACTCTTAGAACTGAATCACTATAACCAAACAAATAAAATACCCAAGCAAAAAGAGACTGATATAATAACTAAAATGCAAACATATTTGACTAAAGCACTATCCTAGTAAAAAGTATATCCTAGTAAATAACTACATAAGGGTGCTTAAGGACCAGCTTATGTCTTTGTAAGTGCAATTAGACAGGGATGAGGTAATCAAAATTATTATCACTGTTGAACATCATGGGTTTGAACTGAGGAGGTTTACTGACATGTTTTTTCCCCAATAAATACTGTAAATGTATTCTTTTCCTTTCTTAAGATTTTCTTAATAAATTTTCTAATCTCTACCTTACTTTATTTTTACCAATACATTGTATATTACATATAACATAAAAATATATGTTAATCAAAAGTTTGTTATCAGAGGGCTTTCAGTCAGTTCAGTGGGCTATAGTGAATTTTAGGAGTTACGTGGATTGTTGACCATTTTCTAATCTCATTGCCTAATTCTGAAGTACCTTGGAGATATGAGATCTATGGTTTCTCAGGCTGTAAGAACTACATGAGCTTTCTGCATAAAACCTACTTTATTTTCAAATAAATTTTACTATTTATCACAAAGATATCTGACTTTTGAACTGATTTGTTTTACTAAAACTATATTTTCTTTGGCTGCTGCCAAGTGTGTAAACTCAGTAATGTAACATTATTAAACACCTATATCTTATTTTACTACCAGCTTTCATCCTAAGTTTCTGACAAGTCTTGATAATGGATAAACGTATGTAGTCATTCACTGAGCACATAACAGGGCATGAGCTAGATGAGATGTGTCAGGTCACTTTCCGCCCTTACAATTCTATGACTTTACTAATTATATTTACCACCATCTAGACAAATTAGAATTCCCAAGGAAGGGGAAAAAAAGGAAAAAGAAAGAAATCGTTTTGACATTGCAAGATAAGGTTACTGGTGGTAACAGAATTAGACACATCTGGCATAAGAAATCTAATTTTCCCTTCCTCATTTTTTTAATTCAAAGGCATTACCACATCCATTTAAATGATCAGTGAGGGATTTTCAACCAGGAATCACAAAACATTATTGAAATAAATGCATTTATGTGTTTTTTCTTTTTCTTTTGCCAATATTAGTTTTAAACACTAATAGTTAATTTGCTGTTTTAGGCAAGAGGTGGTTAGATATTTAACTTTATATTCAGTTCTATCAGTAAAACATTGCTTAACTAAGGATTTTCCTTAACAATGTCAAGAATGGCAGTTTGAACAGACATGTATCCCCCATTACACACAGCAAACAAATTTTATTGGCTGAAGATGGCAATTTATCCCATGAAATAGATTAGATAGGCAAAACAAACAAATAAGCATATGCTTAAGAATAACCATTTGAAACCATTCAAGTTCTTAAATTGGGTCATTTCACGATACTATTATAAAATGTAGTTGCTTGGATATTAAAAGAACATTAGACATGGGTTAAATGTTTTATTATGTTCCCTGGTATTCCTCCAGAATTTTCATCAGACACAAGTTCATGAGAGATAAAAAAATTCTAACCTACTAGAGTTTTAGTATTTGTAAAGACTTGTCTGATTTGATTTTGTATCTCAAGACATCTTCATATAATTTCAGTTTTCAAAAATAAAATTGTGTTTATTATCTAATAAATTCCATAAAATTTGATTTGTCATATCTTTTAAATTAAACTTATTTTTTATTTAAATATAGTTTGTAAATAATCTTATTAGTATCAGGTGCACAATATAAATACAGTGATTTGGCATTTTTATACTTAACAATTTGATCACCTCACTAATCTTATTGCCTCACTAATTCTAGTAGTCATCTGTCACCATGTAAACTGATTATAATGTTACTGACTGCATTTTCTTTTCCCTTTTCACCCATCAACCCACCCCTCCATTTTGGTAATGGTCTCCTTGGTCTCTGTTTCTTGGAGTCTGTGTTTCTTTATTTATTTGCTTTGTTTTTAGATTTCACATATGAGTGAAACCAACATAGCCAGCATCATCCTCAATGGTAAACAGTGGAAAACTTTTTCTGTAAGACGAGGAAAAAGACAAGGATGCTCACTTTCTTCACACTTACTTGACCTAATACTGAAAGTTATAGTCCTAACAACGTGACCAATAAATAAATAAATAAATACATAAATAAATAAATAGTGTCCAAATAAGAAAGGAAAAGGCAAAAGTATTAACTATCTTCAGATAACATGATATTGTACAGAGAAAACTTTATAGAATCCACCAGAAAATAAAGTTAATAAAAGAATTCAGTAAAGTAACAGGGTACAAAATTAATATACAGAAATCTCTTATGTCCCTACATTCTGATAATGAACACTCAAAAGGAGAAATACATGCTCTCTTAATAGTCACCAAATTAAGGTCAGTATACTTGTAATTTTCAATATATGAAAGTAATAATCATCACTAAAAAATCATGGGACTCAAAAAAGAATAGATACCTTGTCCAAAGTCACACAACTTGTGATTTGCAGAAAAATACATAGAAATATTTATTTCAATTATTCTTTAAATAAAGTTTTTCATTGTTTTATAGATTGGCTACCTCACATATTCTTGTTCCATCTTCTCTCTCTTATCCCCCCATCACCTACTCACAGTGACCAAGGCTCTTACCTCCAACCAGGTCTGATTTATTCCTCAAGCACATCTTTAGATACCATGCTTTTCCCACTTCAGTTATAAATATCTTATTTATATAGGCATTTAGGATCTCCAGAAACAATGTTTAAAACCTTTGCTTCTTACCTGAAGCAAAGGTTTTTTTGCTATCTACTTTGGGGATTCTACCTGGACCAAAGCTTTGAGTAAGAGTGTTATGTTGTAACTATTTAATGTCCTGTCCACATATGTAATCATTTGGCTTTAATTATCTTCTACCAATATTACATTCAGAGGAAATATACCTATTTTGTTTCAAATGACAGACAATGTATCCTGCTAAAGACTCAAGCCTTCAAACTCCTATATAATTAATGGTGGCCTAATCGTGTTCTAAATGAAATTTACAAAAATTTACTAGATGAAGATTAGAGGAAAGATACTGTTTGTCTAATTAAAACATTACTTTCTAATAGGCATTGACTGATGTTTTGGTCTTTATTCATTATCCTTTCTCCTTGCAACATGCATGTGATCTATATGGTACAACAGCCATATTGTGTGAACAAGGTAAAAAACACAGTTTGAAGAGGGCAGAGTGAAATAGAAACAAGAAATTGCATCTCTACTGTTATCATGGAATCGTTATATTAATCCTGGACTTTCTATTGGGGGTTCATGGTTTATGGGAAAACAAATATCTACTTGACCAAGCAACTGTAGTGGTGGCTTTATGATATGGATCCTAATGTTTACAGTTATACAGTTTAATTCCATTGTAAATTTCAATAAAACACTAGTTATGTTAATATCTAAAAAATGAGTAATTTCTTTCCAATTGTATTCTGGATAATAATCATCAGCATGTAAAAATGAAACTGAGCACTGACTTTGGTGAGGAGGGTGCAGAGATGAGGGGAAGGAAGAGTAATGGAGTTATGAATTAAATACTAATGGTAGGTCCTGACTTCAGGATTCTAGAGCCTTTTTTTAGCAACATCAGTGAAAGCAAGGGAGTTTGTTGGTTTGTTTTTTTCCCCCTATTTTCCTTTGGAGAACATCAAACATAGCACATGAAAAGCATTCTTGAAAAAATGGAGTTGTAACAGCTTTATATTTATGTCCTCTTATATTCTTTTGGATCTTAAAAGATAAGTCTAACCTAAGACCCTATGAATTATTCTAGTATATAAATCCTCTTGCTTGCATGCAAAATAGCTTTCCTAATGTAGAAAACTGTCATTTATGCCATAAATGCCCATTAAATGGATAATAACTGCCCAGTGTCCTAGGGATATAAGGAAAGTCAAGAATTATTATTTTTATTTAGAAAGTTTACAGAGTAACAGAGGCAGAAAATGCAGAAAAATAAACGTTCTTTATTACCTCCTGCATTAATTTCCTTTTATTATAAAGCAAGCAAAATAGTAACCTTTTGTAAGGAGCAATAATAATTCTCAGCATTATATGGAGAACTATGTGTTGATGTTTATGTTTTTATAAATAGAACAGTTTGAAACTTGTCTATTAAATCAGCCCCTGATAATAAAAACTGAAATGTTCCTAGGTCTATGTATAACTGTGACGGACAATGTGAAACAAACTGGGGACCAAAATATAATTCCAGCTTTCACATGAAAAGTCATCACTATGATATTATAAAATGTAGAATCATTTTGGATATTATCAAGAAATGACTTGAGGACATTAATTATATTCAGACATTGCTTTTTTAAAGTATACAATTCTCTTAGGAAGGTGTTTAAAGTATAACTAAATATATACTGTTAAAAACAACAATAGTTATTATTATCCAGACATGCTTTCTCATGATCTGGAAACACAATTAATACCCTCTATGCATCCAATAGCAGAGACAGAGCTCCACTCAAAGCACATGGTAATTTCATCTAAAGTTAGACATTACAAATGCCAGATATGCTCATTTAAAAAAATACATGCAGACACACACACACATCTTCTAAAGAAAACTATTTTCATATATGTATACATTAACTACTAATTTGAACCCTAAAGAATCCAATAAAATTTTCAAAGAAAACATAAAGACCATACCTTCCTCAACGGTAGGCACATCATTTTTCGTAGCCTCTATAAAATGTTCAAATCACCTCTGCTCTCTATAGTTTCACGTTTCTATTTCTTTATGATATAATTCTGAACTAGTCAAACCCAAGAGGAAATCAACTTTCAGACTCAGGCCACCAATGGTAGAAACACTGATAGGAAAACTTGTTAGACCTAAGCGTTTAATTATCTTTGTTCCCCTCATTTCTAATATTATCACATTTCTCAAATGATTTGAATTTTTGAAATAACTAAAAATAACTATAAGATAAAAGATTTGGCCCCAAATCTCCAAATTCAAGTGCTGGGCTGGGAAGATGTAGTGGTTCACATTGCAGAAGAGAGAGACCCCTTTTTATAAGTAAGTGATATCCTGTGCTCTGCATTGTACTGCATTGAAAATGTACTCATCTAAAAAAAATCTCATTGGCTTGAAAACCAGTTTATATTGATTTTTCAGATTACTAAATTCAGTACAACTACCTCTGGAAACCACTATGAACTTTTGGCATTCTAGCCATAGAAAATATACAGTAATAATACACCTAACAAACTTCTTTAGATTTCCATGGTGGTTACATTTTACAACTTTGTATTATTTCCTAATGCAGTGTTTTTTAATCATATGTTCTATCAATTTCTAGCACACCATATATTTTTTAAAAAATCAATATACATTCCTTTGTGACTATACTGATGAACTTGGACTAGCTATATATTTTATTTAGCACAGACTACTTAAAACTTTTCTTTAATTATTTATTTATCTTTAGAGGGGAAGGAAAGGAGAGAGAGAGAGAGAAACATCAATGTATGGTTGCCTCTCATAGGTCCCCTGCTGGGAACTGGCCTGCAACCCAGGCATGTGCCCTGACTGGGAATTGAACTATGATCCTTTGATTTGCAGGCCTGTGCTCAATCCACTGAGCTACACCAGCCAGGGTTACTTAAAACTTTAAAAAAATATTTTATTTATTTATTTTTATAGAGGAAAAGGGAGGAAAAGAGGAAGAGACACATCAATGTGTGGTTGCTTCATGAGTGCCCCCTACTGGGGAGCTGGTCCACACCCCAGCCATGTGCCCTGACTGGGAATGGAAAGGGTGACCTTTGGTTCACAGTCCAGCACTCATTCCACTGAGCCACACCAGTCAGGGTCACTTACAACTTTTGAGGTGAATGTATGTTATTTAACTTTAAGTTTCTAAGAAAGGGAGAAACAATGAGGTTTCTTCAGGTGCTGGGATATTAAGTAGTCTCCCCTTCTCCACAGTTTCACTTTTTATACATTCAGTTACCTGCGGTCAACTGCAGTCCAAATATTAAATTAAAAAATCCCAGAAATAAAGAATTCATAAGTTTTACATTGTCTGTTATTCTGAATAGCATGATGAAATTTGTCGAGGTCCCGCTCCAACCCATGCAGGACATGACTTATCCCTTGGTTCAGCTTCTCCATTCTGTAAGCACTCATGCCTGTTAGTCACTTATTACTCACCTCAGTTATCAGACACATGGCAGCAGTGTCACTGAGCTTCTGGTCAAGTAACCAATGCTTCACTTAATAAGGTCACCAAATTGCAACTGTAATGATGCAGGCAGTTAAGATATGCCAAAGAGAATCCACAAAGTGTTTTCTTCATGTGAAAAGGTGAGTATGATATCATAAGATATTGTGAGAGACATGCCACACTCACATAACTTTGATTACAGTATAGTTGAACATTGTACTATTTTATTATTTGTTTTGTTAATCTCTTACTGTGTCTAATTTATAAATTATACTTTATTGTAGCTGTATGTATAGGAAAAGTTGTGTGTGAAATATATATATATCAGTTTTATCTGTGGTTTCAGACATTCACTGGATACCTTAGAACTTTTCTCCCAGGGTTAACAGGGACCACTTTCTTGTAAATGTGTTCAGAAAGTAAGATAAAAGGGGAAATTTAGCTCAGTCAGTTGCAAAATCAGGATAGAGTAAAATCACTTTTGTTGAAGCTACAGTAAAAATTCTGAATTATTATATTTTACCATTTATAATACACACTTGGTTTTCCAGCCCAAACTTTTAGGCAAAAAATTCTTTCTTTTTAATTTTTAATTCAATTTTTGTTTATTTATATTTAGAAACAAAACTGATTATATTTCAGAGTATTATTTTGTATATGAATATTGTTACTTCTTTCTAGAGTTACATTTTAAACACATGAGCATAGATAACAGAATTAAAAATATTTATATAGATACAGAATTAGTTTTACCCATGTACAATGTGTATCTTTATTTTATCTTAAAAATTTGGGGGAACATGGATACATTATACATGGCAAAATATGGTAAATATGAAACAAGATTTGTAATTGTCAGTCATTTGATTCTGCTTCTCTTTTCTCTCACTCTGTATTTCTTGTCTTTTAAGACTTAGCTAGCATGCTCTGCTCGTTGCAGTTTCTACGGTTTGTATCTTTAAGATCTTTGTACTGGTTTTTCTGTTGTTAGTGTGTCTCACATTGCAATGTCCCTAGTGTGAAAGATTAGATATTTTTATTATTTTTGAAAATCCTCATTAATTCAAGGACCAGCAACCAACCACCTCATAAGTCTGCTCCAGCCAACGGTTTTCCCCTTGGATCAAATGACTGTCTTTTCTCTGTGGTGGGTAAAATAGTGATTAGTTGAACGGAACTTTCACAATGTATGTATATATTAGAAGTCTCATATAGCCAATTTAGTTACCAAGGGCAGGGTTGCTGATATATGCATTAGGGCTTCCTGATGTCTATTTTATAGGGAGTGTTTCTTAAATTTTAGGTAAAGAGATTATCCAAAGAACACGAATGCGTGACACATAGACACAGACACAGTGTGGTGATGTCCAGAGGGAGCCAGAGCAGTGGCTGAATGCAAAGTGGGCAGAGGTGGGTAATATGGGGACATGTATAATAGCGTTAACAATAAAAATAAAGTTAAAAAATGTTCATTTTGATGGATGTTGTTATGGGATGAATAACCTAACACTATTGGTGAGATTCCAGGTATTTCTGTAGAAATGCAAACATACTCTAAAAACTATTAATAATAACATTGTTGACTTATATGGCATCTGAAATTCCCTGAGGGCTTTGCACAGGGGTCGTTAAACCAAAATATGTGCAAATGGTAAAACTCAAAGATATAAAAGAAAAAATGTTAAAAGATTGAAATATGCATCTTGCCATTATAAAATGTCTAAAATCTCATTCTGTTAACCCAATTTTTAACAGTTGTGTGTAACTCTTTTTTTAAAAATTTCTAGTCTGTATTGTATTTACAGAGTCTGATAATTCTATGAGAGTTAAAGTAACTTAATTTGTTAATAAGAATATATTACATATTAGCCAATTCTACATGAATATGCATTGATATAATTATGTCAAATCAAAATGATCTAATTTTTTTAATGAAAAGCAATTATGCATTTCAAAATTTTTTAAACATTAAAAATGATATTATTTTACATAACCTGTATTTTTAATAGAAAGCCAAAATCAATGTCAAGTTTTTTTTAAATTAATTAATTTATTTATTTTTAAGATTTTATTTATTTATCTTTAGAGGGGAAGGGAAGGAGAGAAGGAGAGAAATATTAATGTATGGTTGCCTCTTGTGAGTCCCCTGCTGGGAACTGGCCTGCAACCCAGGCATGTGCCCTGACTGGGAATCAAACCGTGATCATGTGGTTCTCAGGCCCATGCTCAATCCATTGAGCTACCCCAGCCAGGACCCAATGTCAGAAGTTTTATTTCAACCCAAACAACTGTAATACTATTATTTTTAAGTGTCTTTTGAACCCTGACAACCAGGGAGTGCAATTTTAAGAGTTAAACCTTAATGATATTTATTTTAGAAAATTTTCCACATTGCGATGCTAGCTAGATATTCAATAAAATAATGTTTAGGGAAAACATAATTTTAAAAAAATATTAAATATAAAAACAAATGCAGTACACCGTGATATAACAGTCTAGAAAGGAGCTGACACTCAGTAGCTGCAGATGAGTATGTGAACAACACAGAAAAAGTTGGGTTCATTTTGTTAATACCTCTTTTAATAATAAAAATATAATTCTTAAGAATCTTCCTGGATCTTTCATACCTTCCTCTCATAAAAATTAGATTAGTGAATCTTTCTAACAGCCTAAATTATTAAATACAATTTATATATGCTACAAAAACTATTAAGCATTTTATGTAAAATAAAATCAAGCATAGTTATATGCCCATTTATTTTATTTACATAAAATATTGAAAATGTATGCTTTTAATAAATCAATAAGCATATTTTCCTTTCCTACTTTGTGTGCTCCAACATTTATCTCATATATTTCACAATGAACCAAGCAAACAAGTAAAGGAATGGATAAACATTTAAACAAACTAATAATTAACAAAAGTAAAGTCAAATTGATAATTATATTTCATTCATGTCCATGAGCCACTTCAGATCAGTAAGTCTAATTTATTTATGTTCATGTCTCCAAAGACAAGCATAGATTTAGAAAAGTACAGGCACTTAATATTTATTTTAAATGATGAAGGAAAAGTTAGAAGATCTTAATCTCTATGATATTAATATTTGTTTCCTTTCATTAAAATTAGTATTTGAAATAAAGTGAGTCAGGGAAGAAAGCATAATCATCTTATGTGTTTATTGAATTCATTTACCATTACAATAGTATTAGATCTAAAAATGTAATAAGACTCACAATGGAATTAAATAGAAAATGTTGGGTTTAATATACTGAAAGGTAACTATCTTTCATATTGGAATTGGGAGTAACTCTCTTTCAACTTAATTGAGTATGCCTGATTATTCTTTATCAAATCAAATCACTTCTTTCAGAATGATGTGATTATTTTTTGTGTGACAAGATAGATAATAATCTGCCCTGTTTGCAGTCAATAAATGATGGCGAGGCTGGCAAAAGTCCATTTCCCCAAACACTTAAAAGAGACAAATGGGATTTTTTTGTGCTACTAGGATGACAGAAGAAAAATATCTGGAATGTTGTCCATCTTAAGAAGTGAATTTATACTACTATTTCAACTTTATCAACTAAAATATACCATGAAAAATGAGATGGTAGATGTCTATAAAGTTATTTATTTTTCTTGTTCAGAATCATTGGAGAAAACTTTTAAATATCTATCCTTCATAAACATAAATTTGCCTTCACTAATTTATTCAAAAACCTAATAAAATATATTTTAATAAAGATGAAATAACTGCTTTTCTCTTTCCACTTTAAAAATTTTTGAAATTATGTCAATTATTATATTAATAATTTGACACATTTTCTTTCTCCCTCAATGACAGACACATGAACATACACATCACATTATATTATTATTAGTAGTAATAATATACTCAGTAATTGCTCAACCATTTCAAGTAAACTGCAGATACCATGGTCCTGAACTTCTACATCTCATAGGATTCATGAAGAGTTTCAACATTGGGACAATACTATTATTTAATCCTAATCTCATTCAAATGTTAGTAATTGCCACAGTCAAGTATTCATTCTATAGGATACACAATAAATAATTGTAACTAATGAAACATTGTCCCTAAAGGAAGAGTTTAAATTATCTGATTTCAAAAAGTTGTTTACAAACTTTGGAATACAGCAACATACACAGTCCATTCAATGACACTGTGTTACAGAAAATGGCACATAATCTCATTGTTCCTGAGTATGTGTGCCCTGTCTTCCCTGCTTACAGCTGGAAGAACTTGACATGAGATGTAAAAGTAGACTCTGGATCTAACGTGGGTTGAATATTCTTGATTCCTTTAGGGTTGTTTCTACAATACTGATGACAAATGATTCATTTCAGTGTCCACATGTTTATAACTACAAATAATTGTTGTTTTAAACTCCTTTGAGGGTAGTTTTGTATCTTTGCTTCACAGAAAATTGTATTAATAAATAAAATTTGTGAATTCTAACCATATTAAAATGAGCAACTATACCATTACATTCATTCTGAGGTTCTCATAGTTTCCATGTTCATTAGTAATTGAGAATAATAATATTGCATACTGCGTATACTATCTAAGGTACATCTTCAAAGGAAAAAATGGAGGCATTATGAAATTCTTAAAATCTCATAAAGTTCAAGACCATTTCAAAAGTTTCAACATTATCTTAAATATTTTATAGTATTTTTATTCTTAATGTTTCATTCATTTGATTTATCTCCTGCTTTTCTAATAATCACTTGAATATTCAATTTGGTTATAAAAACAAAACTATTATAATATATAGTAAGTACACTGACTTGAAACTCTGTACAATGGATTAACCAATGTATAAAATATTGTAGTTTTCTATAATATTTAGTTTATATTTTAATAATTAATGATAGACAATTTGCTTTTTAATTGGAAGTATACTTCCTTTTAAAAATGTAGCCTGATTGAATGTAAAATCAGACTTACTTGTTAGATTAACAATGTGTATTTCTATTATTTAATTGTATTGGCTTTTATAAAAGAGTGAAAAATACTTTCTTATACAAGTTTAAGTAAAAATATTTTCTTTTCTAAAGCTAAACAACATAGGTAGAAAAATAGAAATGACATTTTAGCAGGTGCTAGCTACATCTAATATGATTTTCTGTCAAAAACAGAAACTATGAGTTGTATGTTTTAAAAATTTCAGCCAAATTGTTTTCTTCAGTAAATAGAGGCTGGATTCCTGGTGTGTCAAAATGATGCTCTCTGAGAAACAATGAAATTTTGCATCAAAACAGCATACAAATTGCCAGGCAATAGACACATTCCTATAGCTTACTTCAAGTTTCAATAAGCAACACTGAAATACAGAGTATAAGACTACGCTCTGCAAATATGGAAATGGTATATGGCTCTTGTAAGAATAGAGTCTCAAATCAGGATAGGACTCTTTTTTTTCCCTGAGAAATAGTAAGTATTATCCTACATCATATGGCATAATAAAAATATATTAAAATAATTAAACTTGTAAAATAATATTGTAGTAACACATGTAAAACTCAAGCTGTCAGATACAGAAACAGATTGGTGGTTGCTGAGAGCCAGAAGATGGTGGGTGTGAAAAATGTGCGAAGGTGGGAAAAAGTACAAGTTACCGGCTGTAAAATAAGTCAAGGGGATGTACTTTACAGCATGGTGATTGTAGTCAATAATAGTGCATATCATATATTTGAAGATTGCTAAGAGAGTAGATCTTAAAATTTCTCATCACACAGAAAATGTGACTACATGTGGCAATGGATATTAACTAGACTCATTGTGGTGATGTTTCACAATATATACAATTTCTAACTCATTGTGTTATAAAATTGAAACTAATTGCTATATGTCAGAAAGAAACTAAATTGTATGCTCTTAAAAATCCTGTATAACAATAATTTTTGAGAATTATAACTATGGTGTGATTTAAATTACTCATATTGATCTAATTGATATAAGAATCATAGATCTGACAACCTGTTCTGAATTTGATCAACTATTTTTTTAATAAAAATAAATGCAGAAAATTATTTTTAACAATACTCGCGGTAAAGTCAATCATTTTAACTTCTTCTGACAGTCTATCTCTGACCTTGTTAGGCATTTGTGCTTATTATGCATGCCCTTTAAAGATCTGTTTCACTGAATAAATTCACACATTCTTCTGAGAAATGCTATTGATTTTTCCAAAAACAAAACAAACAACAAAGAAAATAATTATTATTAACCAGTAATTAAATTGAGAGTGTGTAGTTTTATATGTTTGTATCTCTTCTGAATAAAAATTCACCTAAAAAATTTGGAATTGTCCTCACAAATAGTCCTCTTAGGGAGATTAGCAAAATTTAATTACATTTCTGTTTAGAATGCTTCAGGACTGCATATTACATTTAGTCTCAATTTCTCAGCTGTTTTCCCAATTACTCTTTAAACATTTACAGAAATACAACCATTACAGAAGATGTTACATATAACACATGATACATGCTATGACATTTAATGAAGCAATGCAAATATGCATATATAAATGTATTTGAGGTTTATTTGATTGTCTCCTTTGGATTTTAACTTAATTTTTTAGAAAGCATTTTTCTCTGAGTGACCCTTCTCCTCAAGTATCTTTATATTTTTGTCAACATTAATTGGATTTACTCTTCACCACCCCTAATTTTTGATAATCATTATAATGACCACAGTATTTTGGTGTATTTCATTCTCCAAGGGCCTATTTTATAAGGCAGGCAGACCAGAAAGATAATGTAAATTACCTGAAGTCCATAGTTTCCTTTGCCATAAAAAAAAAACTTTTTAGTTTGATGTAGCGCAGGCAGAGGGATGGAGCAAAGAGGAAAAAGAACTCATGGACATGGACAATAGTGTGTGGTGTTTGCAAAGGGTATGAGGAGGATAAATTGGAATGGATAAAATGCAATAAAAATCAAACACAAATAAAGTCCCATAGTTATGTAGTGGTAGAGACTGGACTAAGGCACATATTTCTAACTCTAAATGCATGTAACCTATTTCCCTTAGAGAAATGACTTTGATAATTATGTATTTCACTGCAAATATTCCTCATTTCAGTGGTTATTATATTTTTTCCATTTCCTTCATTTTTTTTCCATTCTCTAGAATGGGTCCTTTAATTTCCTTTGACTAGACTGGCACTTACATTTTCTATTACATCTGTATTTTCAATCTTAATATTTTATTTTTTGTACTGTTAAATTTATTTGGCTTGAACTTAAGTTTTTATAGAAGGCTATGGTTAAAGCAGTACACTGGTACAGTTGAAAAAATTGAACTCACTTCTCTATTTGAAAATTACTGATCAATAGTGCATTTGAAATTGGTGCCTAGCTTTTTATTCTGACAAAAGATTGTTTTTTAAATATATTTTATTGATTATGCTATTACAATTGTCCCATTCCCCCCTTCATTCCTCTTCATCCTGCACACCTTCTCCCACCCACATTCCCCTATGTTCATGTCAATGTGTCTTAAGTTCTTTAGCTCTTACATTTCCCATACTATTCTTGCCCTTCCCCTGCCTATTTTCTGCATGCCATCTATGCTACTTATTCTCTGTACCTTCCCCCCTCCTCCTCCCACTTTCCTGTTGCTAACCCTCCATGTGATCTCCATTTCTGTGTTTCTGCTCCTGTTCTAGTTGTTTGCTTAGCTTGTTTTTGTTTTCGTTTTACAGGCAAGAAGGGGCTGGAAAGAGGTATTCCAAGTCATGAAATCCAAAGACCTACAACCAAGATTACTCTATCCAGCAAAACTTTCATTTAGAATGGAGGGACAGATAAAGTGCTTCTCAGATAGGATCAAATTCAAGGAGTTCATCATGACCAAGCCCTTAGAATATGAAATGTTAAAGGGACTTATTTAAGAAAAAGAAGATAAAAAATATGTACAGTAAAATGACAGCAAACTCACAATTATTAGCAACCACACTTTATTCTGATAAAAGATTGTTTTTACCAAGTGATATTTATCTTTTTAAATTTTTAATTATTTTAATTATATTTTTCCATTACCATTTATCCTCCTTATACCCCCTTCCTCTGACCCACAATTACCACCCAGTTGTCCATATCCATGAGTCCTTTTTTGTCTTTGCTCCATTCCTCCATCCCATACTTTTCCCCAACTTAGCTGTTAACCTACTCTCCATCCATGAGTCTGTCTCTATTTGTTTAATCAAATTGTATTTAAATATTCATGTTTATTCAGAACAATTCTGGAGACTGCAGTAAACATTGTCATACTTTAAGGTTTTATCTTATTTGTATGGGGTGTAAAGATCTCAGTATCTTAAATAAAATATTTGAGTACTTGTGTTTAAGTAATATGAAATATTTATAGTAAATTATAATAGAATAAATTATGTCTCTCCTAACTCCCAAAATATTTTGTACCACTCTTCTAATGCAATCTATCTGATCTGTGCCTGTCTCCTAAACTAAAAAAGAAACTTATGAATTATTTCTTACTCATCCTTACATCTAAAGTAGTATCAGACACAGTGGTAAACGTATTGTTGATTCTTAATTAACATTTGTTCAGTTGCACTTGACTAATTAGTAGATGTGGCTTTTGTGCCTTTGAAAATTCTTCCTTTCAAACAATAATATAATTGTTTTGGTTTCACTTAGCTTAGAAATGAATCTGTCTTGATAAGTCAAAATCAAAGTGTTTTATTTCTCTGAACTTGGTGATTTGTTGAGAAGTAAGGTGACCCAATTAGTTCTATGGAGGCACAAAGAGAATTTTTCTGGGCTGTTGAAAAAAATATATTATTTTTCCCTTTTACCTGAATGGGAAGGCTGAATAGTCTTAAGGGCATGGGAAGTTCTAATGATATTGTTGAGTTCTGATCCCACTATGTCTGAAGAAAACTCTACTAATGGACTTCATATTTACATGATCTAAAGCATTGTAGATCTTTGTTTTGCTCTGTTTTATGTGAACCCTCTTTTGGTCTCATTTTTAACTGACCTATCATTTTATTTGTCATATTTAACCTGTACAAATACTCACTCAAACCACTTCTGTTTGTGTTTCTGCCTACCAAACTAAATGAAAAAAATCATGAAACAAGGTTTCTGTAGAAGCCATGAAGCACCTAGAAGATTGTTTTGTGAACTGGAGCTTCTCACTTCACTTGACTTGAGTTGGATTTAAGGCATGCCATTTGGTCTGGAAGAATTTAGAAATATGGAAACAAAACAAATTCACATGTACACCCTAATATTCTCCCAACACACACACAGAAATAATAATAAAGAAAACTTCAGCTAAATCTTTGTTTCTGCATTTAGTATAGATCACACTTAACATGATACTTCTAACTCCAGCATAATCTTTTTCTCTTACCCTCTGTGCTTAATAGAACTGGTGTTTAAGTGGAGATGTTCTGGTGTGTTATAGGCAAGGAAACCTTACCATAAGAAAATTTAAAATGATTATGCTGTTTTATGGTGTATAAGTTAGTATAATACCTGCTCATGTAACATGTAAAATCCTAACTAGCAAACAAACACAAAAACAAAACAGGTTTTCACCAATTGACAAAAAGCCTAAGGCATGCCATATAGATGTTTCTATTTTATAAAGTTGTGATTCATAGGAAATATTTGAGAAAAAAGAGGTAACATTCTAATCAGTCAGTGGATACTGTCTTTTTAAATAATAGCTGCCTTTAATGAGCTATGTATAATTAGTAGAAGTAAATATCAAGATGACACAAATACATGTTTTATGTACAGAAAACTCTCAAGTTAAAAACCAAATTCAAGCCACTTATCAAAGGGCACAAATCAGATGTTTTTAATGTAACACTTTATTGAGTTTAAATCTTTTTAATTAGTAGTTACACCTGAATATTACACATTACAGTGTACTAGAAAAGGGTTCATTTAGCAGCATATATTAATTAAAGGAGGTTGCCTTAGAAATTAGAGATAAAAGCCACTTAAGCATAGATTATTTTTAGCACTGATTTCTGATTCTCTGTATAAGATGTATCTGTATGGCCTGGTTGGTGTAGCTCAGTAGACTGAGCACAGGCCTGCCAACAAAAGGACCATGGTTCAATTCCTGGTCAGGGCACATGCCTGGGTTGCAGGCCAGTTCCCACCAGGGGATGCACAAGAGGCAACCATACATTGATATTTCTCTCCTTCTCTCCTTCCCTTCCCCTCTAAAGATAAATAAATAAAATATTTTTTAAAAAGATATACCTATATGCAGGTGACAAATCATGAATCAAATCTTTACTCAAATCATTCTCTACTCTCCTGAAGTATACAATAATGATATTTCATTTAATAACAACACATACCCCAGAGCATGTGATGTTATTGACCCCAGAGTACAAGTCTAGTTAAATAAAATACTAAACTAAAATCAGCAGTGGGTTAACACCTTGGCCTTAGGCAACCCCCAATTGATAGCTGATGTGATGTCTAGTGAAATGTACTTGCCGATCTCTTCCACACAATCTATATTTTTAAGAAGTCATGCTTTATCATAAATAACCTGGTCCAGTAACAAAAATCTCAAAAACTCTGATAAAATGTAGATTTTGATTATGGGCAAATGATTCATAACAGATAACATAGGAGCTGAAACAATTATTTCCTATTTCAACTTCTTGCCAAAGGTCTTCTCAAGGAAGCTAGGTATTTCAATAAGAAACTTTCCTTTGGAAACTGATTTTCATGATTTTTTTATTGTGCTCTATCTGCTGATATGGAGGAATCAAACAGCACACAGATAATATTTAATGTTCTCTTGCACTGGGGGACATAAATCCACTACAGTCACTCAGGTATTGAAAATTAGTGTCTGAGATCACCGTGATTTTTATTCTTTCCCCTTTTCATTCAATTTACTGGGGTAATAAAACTGGGACATTAGGTAATAAAATTATATAAGTTTCAGGTGTACAATTTTACCATATATCATCTGTAAACTGTATTATGTGTTCACAACCCAAGTCATGTCTCCTTCCATCACCATTTATCGCTCTTTTACCTTGTCCTTCCTACCCACACCCCCGTTTTCCTCTGGTAATCACCATGCCGTTGGCTGGGAGATTTTCTTTTTTCTCACGTTTCTTTCTTTCTTTTCCCCTCCCTCCCTTCCTCTTTTTTCCTTCTTTCCTTTCTTCTTTCCTTTCTCTCTTTCTCTCTTTCTCTCTTTCTCTCTTTCTCTCTTTCTCTCTCTCTCTCTCTCTCTCTCTCTCTCTCTCTCTCTTTCTTTCTTTCTTTCTTTCTTTCTTTCTTTCTTTCTTTCTTTCTTTCTTTCTTTCTTTCTTTCTTTCTTTCTTTCTTTCTTTCTTTCTTTCTTTCTTTCTTTCTTTCTTTCTTTCTTTCTTTCTTTCTTTCTTTCTCTCTTTCTCCCCCTCTCTCTTCTTTTTCTTTCTTTCACATGTATTCTTTCAAATTAGTGTTTTGGGTTTCTTTTTTTTAATGTCTTTCTTTCCTTCCTTCCTTCTTTCTATTCTTCCTTTCTTCCTTCCACCCTTCCTTCTGTTCTTTATCTTGTCATAGGCATGTGATTCAATCCCATGAGTTACCCATGTCCGTATAACATATCTTACACCTGAGCCCTGAGCCTTGCTCAGTGGGTTTAATGCCAGTTTGCAAACCAAAGGGTTGCTGGTTTGATTACCAGTCAGGGCAAGTGCCTGGGTTTCAGGCCAGGTCCTCAGTAGGGAGTGAGTGAGAGGCAACCACACATTGTGGTTTCTCTCACTATCTTTCTCCCTCCCTTCCCCTCTGTCCAGAAAAATGATAAAATTTAAAAAAGGGCTCATTGTCATTCATGACTCAATAAATGTGTTATTACTGTTGTTGTTACTCGTATGCACTGACACTTCTTAAAATGCATGCAAATGTACTAAAATCTTAGTAATAAAACAAAATATACATAATCTAGAAAATGGTCCGAGTAATGTGTGCACACAACCATGCACACACAGACAGAACTTTTTACATGAGCTCACTTATATAGGTCCATACAGTCTTCCTCTGGATCCACTTGTGTTATAACATTCTAACAGCTGAGTATTACTTCCAGGGTTTCTTCAGATGATCTGTAGTAAAATGTCTGTAGGAAAAATCTTCCTCCCAATATTTTTTCTTCTTTCAACGTGTAGTTTTAATGTAGTTATAATAATCTCAGTTATCAAAGGGAAAAAGGAGACAGAGAATTTGCTCCTGTTGTACTAAAGGCATTATTTCTAATATAATAATCACCAATATGATCATAATAGCATCATAATTATCTCATATTTTTTCTCTAAATCAACTAGACCATTTTTCTCTAAGTTTCCCCATTCAATTATCTCATTCAGTCCCACAAATATAAATATTATCCATATTCCCACAAATCCAGACTTGTAGCGTTTTCCTGGACATTTTAACTTTCAGAATAAAATATTATACCTATTATATATCTTCTGCTTAGCAACAGAAACTCATTATTGGAAAAGCATACATACTTTTAGTACTTTATTTTGGTAGTTTATTAACCATCTCAAAATCTCAAATGAAATAGGTTCATATAGAATTTTGAATTTTCACACCATCACTAATAATTTGTACTCCTGGTTTTATATCCCCAAGTGTTAAAAAAAAGGAAGAGTCATTCTGGATTTTACTGTTTACCTAACTTTACCATCCACATTACCATCATAACTTTAACGTTAATTATGCATTAACATTGAATGATAGCTTAAGATAGACTATGATAAACTATTTGTTACCACTTACAGTTATGCTATCATTGTAGTGCAAATTACTTTAATATTTCCTGCACTAATCCAAAGGCTTTCTAACTTGTCTCCTTAGTTTTTGTCTTTTTTCCAACAGCAACTAAAGTAATTCTTTAAAATAAAGTCAGTTTATGTAATTCTTCAGCTATGGATTTTTCTAATTTTGTTCCATCTCATTTAAAATAGAATTAAAACATTTATCAGGACCTACAAAATCTTGTGTAATCTCTATTGTGATATTTCTCCATTATTCTTTCTTTCACTCACACCACCCCACTGCCTCAAAGTTGTGTGCCCTGCTGCTTCAAGGCCACTGCACTTTCCCTTCCTTTGGCCTGAAACAATCTTCCCCACATATGCTTATTTTTATTCTCTCCAAGAGAGAACTATGTTTTATTATGCTTTTTTATTCTCTCCAAGCAGTTACAACTCTGCTTAAATATTACCTTCTTGCACAGGATTTTCTTGACTATCCTATTTTAAATGGAATTCCCTACCCATTTCCCTAGACTCTGTTTTTTTCCATCAAAGAATCTATCATGCAGTATTACACAATGTATTATATATATTATGTTGTATTAATATCATATTATATTATAATTATATTAAAATTTATTATGTTATATGTTAGTCCTCCATGTTCTCCAGATAGAATGAAAGCTTTGTCAGGGAAGACTTTTTCTTTTTTTAAAAGTTACTTTATTGTCATTCAATTATAGTTGTCACATTTTCCTCCCATCACTCCCTTGACCCCAGCCAAACCTGCCTCCCTCCCTTGCTTCTACCCTCCCCCTTGATTCTGTCCATGTGTCCTTTATAGTAGTTCCTGAAAACCCTTCTCTCCACTGTTCCCTCCACCCTCCCCTCTGGCTAATGTTAGATTGTTCTTAATTTCAATGTTTCTGGTTATATTTTATTTGTTTTTTGTTTTTGTTGATTTCTTTTGTTGGGTTGTCCAGTACAACTGGAATTTTGTATGTTATATTAAAGGTGAGATCATATGGCATTTGCCCCTCACTGCGTGGCTTATTTCACTTAGCATGATGTTAAACTTTACTGAAGCTCTATGACCCTGAAAAATGGGAGGGTAAAGAAATCCCCTCATGTTTTTGTATTCTGTGAAACAGCTGACACAAAGAACCATTCTTTGCAGTAAGACTTGGATGCCGTTTTGTTTGTCTATGACAAGGCCAGAGACAATCTTTCCTAATTCTCACTCTTTCCCTCATAAATGATTAGCTGAATGTTTGTCTTACTAATCAATTGAAATGCAATGTTGTTAAACTGTCTTGATTAAAGTTGTGTTGATCTTCTTTTTTCCTCATAGTCCAAAATTTTGACCCACTCATACCTTGTGTCTCAATAACTGCTCAGGAAACAATTCCCCCTATTGTCCTCTTTAGAAAATATACTGATACCAGCATAGACTGATTCCAGGGTAAAATATGGCCCACTGTTCCATCAGGCCCCCTCCACACTTCCATTCCACTTCCCAACCCACAGTTTTCTCTTGCCTTGTTCACTTTCCTCTATAAAATAAAATGTTTTTCACCTGACTTTTGAGGCATTTGTCAGAGTAATATGAGGCATCACAGAGTATGATACTTTTGAATAAAGTCTCTCCTCACCTAAGTCCATCTTTTTTAAAAATTTAGCACTGTATGCCATCATATGGCTGGGAAACTTTACTCTTGCCTCTTTATAATTCATTTCATACACAGCAACTTGAGTGATCTCTTTATATTAAAATAATATAAATAGAATCATATGATCCCTCCACTTAAAGCCTACTACTAATTTCCATTTATCTAAAATCCTCAGAGTGCTGCATAAAGTACTAATTCACCTAATTCTCTCCACCTTTCTGACTTCACCTCCCAGCATTCTCTTCTTATTTTCCATACTGCTGTCACACTCATTTCTTATTTTTTGTGGAACTGTTTGAATAAATAACCGCATTAATATTTTTCAAAAACTTTTTAAGTCAGTTGATATTAGAATAGAGAGATGAATTGATCATGAATTATTATTATATTCACATTTTAATGCAATATTATATTAAATATGTTATTTTAATATGGTAGAAAAATGCTTTTAAAACCTCTTTCCTTTTCTTTTAAAGGAAATACCAGTCTCCTCTTAAAAATTGGGTCACGGTTATGTTCTGTAATTATCTCATTTATATTTATAATATTTTCTACAATGATTATAAATTATGTGAACCAATACACACTATGAAGTTAAGGGAAATATATGTATTATGTTAGACAACAAATCTTATCACTAAAAGGGAAGTAGTTGTGGTGGTTTACCAAAGGGAAATTATTGTAATTTTATACTGATTGACTATGAGATATCATTTTTACATTTTTTCATTTAATTATTACAATAACTTATGAAATGGATACTGTTGCTTTCCTCTTATTATAAATAAAAAAACAAGGTTTAAGGAGTTTAAGTAGACTAAACATGGGCATAAAGCCAGTGATAAGAAAGTTAAAATCTTAATAGCCGCACTTAACATTTCAGAATACTTTGTTTTCCCCAATACATTATAAAAATGTAATGAATTAAACTTTATGTTTATTCAATTAATTGTGCTATTATAAAGATAAATATTGCCTAAAACTCATGAGTCATCCTGTGAAAATGTATTAGTTTTTTATTTACAAAATATCTCACAATCCTGAAATGTAATGACCCCCCAAAAAAAACACTCATACTTTACTTTCATCTAAAACAAGTCTTAAAGAATTCAGGTAAATAATAATCATACTATCTGCTCAAATCTTCAGACCAATATGACATCTTTAATAAATAATAGAAAATTATTATACAATTAAAATTAAATGTCAACTACTCATAACAATATACAATCAGGGTTGTATTTGTTTAGATAGGTAGGCTTTCTGAGAAAGGAATACTCAGTCCAAAAAAGTTTCAGACATTATATTATTTTACTTCATTTCTTATTTTACTTCAGTAACTAGAATGAATGCTTTTTGGTCAGTGTCCTGAGAAAGAACTGTAGTTAAGTGTGTTCTAATTGTGGTTACTGCCCAGCTCCATCAGATTCTGGGGAGCTAGCTGACAGGTCTTTAGAAAACTTTTTGAATACATTTTTATTTCTTTTTAAAATTTTTATTATGAATTATTGACAGCAAACAAAAACACATAAGACAGACACACACTAATGCTATCAAATCTTATCATGTGGTTAATTACTTGTTTTAAAATTTAATACATAATTACCACAATTGTTGGTGTTTTCTATTTTTCTGCAATGCTACTGTGATTTACATAGGTCAAAGGAACTGTTCTTATCTTCTGATCTTTTCATTTTCTTTCTCTTTCTTTTTCTCACACTCCCACTTTCTCCTTATCCACTCAATAGTTATTGAAGTTGTTATTTTAGTTTTTTGAAAGAATCCAATTATTGCATATTCACTCCATCAATATCTTTTTGTTCATTTTTATTTCATTCACATGTGGGGTTTCTTTGTCGTATTCTTTATTTTGCTTTAGTTAGTATTTCTCAGGTATTCTTTTTTGACTTTATCCATTTGAGCTTATACACTCACATAAAACAATAAATTTGTGTGATATATTTCAATTCACTTTTTATTGTTTCCATATATTTTTAATGTCATTTATTTTCAAATATTTTGACATTTTATTGTGACAGTCATGTATTACTCAGAATTAAATTGTTAATATCAAAACTAAATGTTTTTAGTTAAATTAATACTATTTTAAAATGTATTATCAGTTTTGGACTTTTTTAGGTATTTTATGAAATTTATTTGTAATGGATAAAATTAATGTCTCTTGCATATCTGAACAAATAAATAATCTACTATTTTCTTTTTAAATAAATAAGGTCTGATTTTTAAAGAGAACATTTATGTGTTTTACGATGTAAAATTATACAAAAAATAATGAAAAGGGAACCACCTATATGTCAACATATTTGTCGATGATATCTTGGACAAGAATTTGATCTCCAAAATATATAAAGAACTCACATGACTCCACACCAGCAAGACAGACAATCTGACTTAACATGGGAAAAGGACCTGAGCAGACATTTCTCCAAGGAGGACATACACAGGGCCCAGAAACATATGAAAGGATGCTCAGCATCACTAGCCATCAGACAGATGCAAATTAAAACCACAATGAGATACAACTTCACATCAGTCAGAATAGTCATCATAAACAAATTAACAAACAATAAGTGTTGGAGAGGATGTAGAGAAAAGAGAACCTTAATGAATTATTGGTAGGAGTGCATACTGGTACAGCCAATTGGAAAACAGTAGGGGATTTTCTCAGGAAACTAAAAATGGAACTGCCTTTTGATCCAGCAATTCCACTGCTGGGACTATACCCTAACAATCCTGAAACACTAATTCAAAAGAACCTATGCACCCCAATGTTCATAGCAGCCCAATTTACAATAGCCAAGAGTTGGAAGCAACCTAGGTGCCTATCAGTAAATGAGTGGATCAATAAACTGTGGTACATTTACACAATGAAATACTACACAACAGAAAGAAAGAAGGAGCTCCTAGCCTTTGCAACAACACAGATGGAACTGGAGAGCATTTTGCTAAGTGAAGTAAACCAGATGGAGAAACACAAATACCATATCATATCACCTCTAAATGGAACCTAATTAACAAAATAAACCAGCAAGCAAAATACAACCAGAGACATTGAACTTAACAACAAACTGACAGTAAGCAGAGGAGAGGGAAGAGGGAAATAACGGTGGAAAAGAAGGGAAAGAAAGGGTTGTAAATGAAAATGTATGAAGGACCCATGGACAAAGCCAAAGGGGGATAGGACTGAGGGTGGGAGATTGGGATGCAAAGGGTGAGAGAAAGTGGTGTTGGGAAAATGGAGACAACTGTAATGGGACATCAATTTTAAAAAAAGAAACGTCTTGCTAGTACCATTATGCACATCCACCCCATCTTCCTGTCCTCTCTGTGTTGTCATATTATTTTGTTTATATTATATTATTTCAGTACTTCCTTAAACAAGTTTTGAAAATATTCTCATTTGCCCCTTTCTAACACAGAAGCTAATATTATATATCTACCATTTTATACTACTCTTTTTTCACTTACCAATATATACTAGAGTATGTTCTTATCTACATACAAAAATGTTTTTCCTTTTTTCTTCTTTAGAACATCATGCTATCCTATTTTATTATATACCAGAGTTTTTATTTTTTAATATAAGCACAGTTTTAATATATTAAAGAATCATGGTTTTATATAATCACAGTTTACTGGATAGTGTTATAGATTGTTTTCAGTATTTTGCTACAATAAAATGTGAAAATTATTGTTATTTTTACTGTTTTTTTAATCATGGACAGGAGTATATGAAGTATTTCATATCATGAATGTGATTGCTGGCTCCAAGGGTGAAGGCCTCTAGGATATGAGTCAATGTGACCAGATCACCTTCCTTGTGGTCCGTTTGTATTTCCTCTGTGATGAATGAAAGTGTCCTGGGTCTTTACGATGGCAGTGTTTTGGAAAAGGTTGGTATTTTTTCTCTCTGGTAGAGAGAGAAAATGTACCATACTGTAAAACTTGAGAGAAGTTGAGCATCTTCATCAAGAGCCACATTTATTTTACTATTCTGTGAATCCTGTGTCCATATATTTTGCCTTTTAAGAAATTATTTGATGCTTTCTGCTTTGGGGATTTCTATACTTAAACTGTTTTTTAAGAAAGGAAGAAACTAGCTATATGATTGGGCCATACATTACATACATTTTGTCAGTTTTGTATTTTTTTGTTTGCTAATGGTATATTTTGCAGACAGAATTATTTTTTTTATTTTTACACAATTAAATTTATCACATTTTCTTTTTATTGCTTCTTATTTTTCTTTACAACTAGAATCTTTCCTCCCAGTTTAAAGAAATTCATTCATAGTTTCTTCTAGTATTTGCTTGTTTAGTTTCATACATTTAGTTTGATAGTGTTTTGTAGTTTATTCAGGTGGATAGTATGAGGAATTACTCAATTTTGTTTTCCAAACAGTAAGTAGATAGTATTTCTTTATGTATTAAACAGGTCATAATTACTGTTTTGAAAAGCCAACATATGCAAAAGTTCTTAAAGTTATTCAAATTTATTTCTGTTTTTCTGTGATATTGGTCTCTATATATTCATGAAGAAATTCCACACCTTACTTTTAATGAAATTATTATAATTACAGGAGTAAGTATCTCCTCATATTTTCTGCTTCAAAACTTTACTTTGTTATTACTTGTTTGTGTGTGAGTGTGTGTGCATGTATTCTGGCTGGTTGCTTCTATGTAAACTGTACAATCAGAATGACTGACAGAGTGATCCACATAGAGTCACAGCCTTGACAGCATTTGGGAAATCAGTAAGGCATATTCCCAAGTATTGTCTCCAGGATGATGTCAGCAAAACCGTGACACAAGATAAAAAATGAGAACCAACTTTGGCTCTGGTAACAGACACTTTGTTTTTTGTCACTGATTAATGTAGACACCACCTGAACTCATAGCGCACAGCCACACTTCACCCACGACCAGCGTTACCAAAATGGACACCTCTTTTGCCTCTCCAACTTCACTCAGTGCTAATTCAAGTCTGTGCAAATGCCTCTGATTAACAGAAACTTCCCCAACTACAGAGGAACCTAGATCATAGTTAAAGTCTTTTTAATCTCTAAAATATAGGAAGGTACCTTTGCAGAAGATAGGACTGCTAGCATGCTAATTCAACTCTCACAACCTCATTTGTACATTTAGCTCTTTAAGCATCATAAACATTCTTATTTTCAAGACATTGTGAGAGAGACTCATAAAACATAATTTCATTCAAATAGATACCTGTTTTAATTGTTTACTTGTTTGGATATATTTCTTGACATTAACTTTATGTATTTTAATATATTTTCTCTCAGTTTTGCAAGGAGGACAATTATAACTTTGTCTTATGTGAGTTTTCTGTCCTGTCCTTCCCATTATCTCATGTCTTGGTTTCCAAACACTTACACAGCGCTTCCAGATTCTTCGTGTTTTGATCAAGCCTTTACCGCAAGATGATACTGAGGATTTCACAGATGCTGCCCCTGATGGAAAAGGACAGTGCCTGGATGTCTATTTCCTTCTGCCTGTTCACCCACAGTTGCTGAGAACAGACAGCTCCCGCAGCAGCTCGTCAGGGATGCACTTCACTTTATTTCGTGATTGCTCACTATTGGAATGCTATATAACTTAGAGAAAATGTAGTCATTATTTACATGCTACATTTGGACTCTTTCCTGTTCACCCTTTTCTTTTTGTGCTGGGAGCTCAGCAAGCCCACAGGGAGCAAAGCTCACTGCTCTGTGCTTCTGTGAGCTTACAACTACTCAGAAATGATCCTCTTTAAATACATGTATCTATTTTTTGTTATTTCTACTTATGTACTATCTATTATTTTGTTTGTTTGATTGGAGCAGAGAATCTGTATGTGTGGGGATGTGAACTTAGTTTATCATTATGAGATCAAACAGCTAGATTTGAGATAAAAATAATTTCAATGTAAAGCAAACTCTTCATACTAGCTTTTTTCTATCCAGTCCACTCAGTTGTGAAACTCTTTGAAATCTTCTGTGGTGCCCTTCAGCTTTTCTGAAGGATGCGTGTTTTGTCTAGAAAGGTTACTTTACAATAACCTACAAACTGATACCCAGGTCTGTGAATAATCTGTATAAGAAGTAGACTTGATGTTATTTTTTCTTTTCTAAGATGTTTTGTAAATCTGGTAATGTTGGTAGATATTGTTATTTAGAATAGTTACTTGTTTATATACCCACTGAATTACAAGCAGAGATGTTGATCTGATAATAACAGAGAAAGGCTGCAGAAATCGAAGGACATTCTTGAAACAGACAAAACCCTCAAAAAGCAAAAGTCATGACTATACCTCCTGGGGAGAAAAAAAACAGGCTAGTGATTTCTGGCCAGTTTTAAATCATAATTTCAGTCATGGTGAAGAAGGGCCTCTCTGCTTTTTAACAAAATGTAACTTGTTTGTTTTTTGGTTTTTTGAGGGCTTTTTTGTTTGTTTGTTTGTTTTTCTCTTGTAGGGCAGGTCTTGAAAGTTCAATTAAGCACAAAAATCTTCCCCTGAATAAAAATAAAGCAGCCTGTTTAACTCCAGAAGCAACCAGGGATTTGGCATGTTTTAGGATTAAATGATAAAACAAATAATCACTAAATCAAATGAGAACTTGGTGTTGTAACAGACTTCCCCCTAAGTATTTTATACTATTAACCTAAATAGTTGATATTTCATGGAATTTTCTCATTAACTTTCTCCCCTTATAATCTACAATGTCACTACAGCTACCTAAACAATCGTGTTACTTACACATACATTATTTTAATCTGTCATATTGCAATACAATATTTCTTTTATATAGTTTTAAGCTTTATTGACAAAAATTGTTATTCTTTTTTTACTTAATTGTTGTTCAAGTAAAGTTTTCTCTTTTACTCCCATTCCAGCCCACCCCCCCAGTGCTCCCCACCTCCCTCACATTTCCACCCCCCTTAGTTTTTGTCCTTGTGTTGTCTTTATACTAGTTTCAGTAAATGTTTTCTCCTTTCTCCTCAAATTTCCTCCCCTCCCCCCTCTGGTCACTGTCTGCCTGTTCTCTATTTCATTGTCTTTGGTTATATTTTGCTTGCTTGTTTGTTTTGTTTAGCTTCCTGTTAAAGGTGAGATCATAGGGTATTTATCTTTCACCACCTGGCTTATTTCACTCAGCATAATGATTTCCAGTTCCACCCATGCTTTTGCAAAAGGTAGAAGCTCCTTCTTTCTTTCTGCTGCATAGAATTCCATTGTGTATATGTACCATAATTTTTTGATCCATTCATTTACTGACAGGCACCTAGGTTGCTTCCAACTCTTGGCTATTATAAATTGTGCTGCTATGAATTGGGGTGCATAGGTTCTTTTGGATTGGTGTTTCAGGGTTCTTAGGATATAATCCTAGCAGTGGAATTGCTGGGTCAAAAGGCATATTCATTTTTAGTTTTCTGAGAAAATTCCATACTGTTTTCCATAGTTTTTGTACCAGTCTGCAATCCCACCAATGAACTAGAGTCCCCTTTTCTACACAGCTTCTCCCACACTTGTTGTTTGTTGCTTTGTTTATGATGGCCATTCTGACTAGTGTGAAATAGTATCTCATTGTGGTTTTAATTTGCATCTCTCTGACAGCTAGCAATATTGAGAATCTTTTCATGTGTCTCTAGATCCTCTGCATGTCCTCCTTGGAGAAGCGTCTGTTCAAGTCCTATGCCCATTTTCTCACTGGGTTGCTTGTCTTCTTAGAGTGGAGTTGTGTAATTTCCTTATATATTTTAGAGAATAAACCCTTGTCTGAGGTACCATTGGCAAATATGTTTTCCCATAGAATTAGTTCTCTTTTTATTTTAATACTGTTTTCTTTAGCCATGCAGAGCCTTTTATTTGATGAGATTCCATTTGTTTATTTTTTTCCTTTATGTCCCTTGCTCTAGGGGACATATCAGTGAAAATGTTGCTGCGTAAAATATCTGAGATTTCCCTGCCTATGTTCTCCTCTAGGACTTTAATGATATCATGACTTATATTTAAGTCTTTTATCCACCTTAAATTTATTTTGGTGTCTGGTGTAAGTTGGTGCTCAAGTTTCATTTTTTTTGCACGTAGCTGTCCAGTTCTCCCAACACCATTTGTTGAAGAGGCTATTTTTACTCTGTTTTATGTTGCTGCTTCCTTTGTTGAATATTAATTGACCTTACAGGCGTGGGTTTATTTCTGGGCTCTCTGTTCTGTTCCATTGCTCTATGTCCCTGTTTTCATCCCAGTACCAGGCTGTTTTGATTACAGTGGCCTTGTAATACAGCTTGGTATCAGATATTGTGATCCCTCCTACTTTGTTCTTGTTTCTTAAAATTGTAGCTGCTATTCGAGGTCATTTATGGTTCCTTATACATTTTTGAAATGTTTATTCTCATCAAAATAAAAAGCTTCTGAATGTCTGAGAAAAACAGTATTAAAATAAAAAGAAAACCAACTGTATGGGAAAACATATTTGCCAATGATACCTCAGAAAAGGGATTAATCTCCAAAATAAACAAAGAATTTACATGATTCCACTCTAAGAAGACAAGCAACCCAATGAGAAAATGGGGACAGGACTTGAAAAGACACTTCTCCAAGGAGGACATACAGAGGATCCAGAGACACATGAAAAGATGTTCAATATTGCTAGCTATCAGAGTGATGCAAGTTAAAGTCACAATGAGATATCACTTTGCACTGGTCAGAAAGGCCATCAAAAACAAAGGAACAAACAAGTGTTGGAGAGGTTGTGGGGAAAAGGGGTCCCTAGTTCACTCTTGGTGGGATTGCAGACTGGTACAAAAACTATGGAAAACAGTATGGATTTTCTCAGAAAACTAAAAATGAATATGCCTTTTGACTCAGCAATTCCACTGCTAGGACTATATCCTAAGAACCCTGAAACACAAATCCAAAGGAACCTATGCACCCCAATGTTCATAGCAGCACAATTTACAATAGCCAAGAGTTGGAAGCAACCTAGGTGCCTCTCAGTAAATGAATGGATCAAAAAGTTGTGGTACATATACACAATGGAATTCTATGCAGCAGAGAGAAAGAAGGAGCTCCTACCCTTTGCAACAGCATGGATGGAACTGGAACTGGAAATCATTATGCTGTGTGAAATAAGACAGGTGGTGAAAGACAAATACCCTATGATCTCACCTTTAACAGGAAGCTAAACAACAAAACAACAAGCAAGCAAAATATAACCAAAGACACTGAAATAGATAACAGGCAGACAGTGACCAGAGGACAGAGGGGAGGGAATTTCAGGGCAATACAATATTTGTTTACACAGAATTCTATCTATGACATTGGGAGAAATGAAAAATAAGTAAGAAAATATGTCATTATTGTAATAATTTTTAAAAAATGTTATCTTGAATAAATTTTGATCTACATAACATTATTTTGAAAAGTACAAATGCTAGGATTACCATTAGCACTGGATTAGAAATTCTTCTTCCAACCCTAATTTAGAATTTATATGAATCATCCATATCTGGTTTTTAGTATTTTCATTTAACTAATGGTGATAGTCATAGGTTTTTACAAGAATGAATACAATGGATCTAACATGGCTTATAGGTAGGTAGGTTGAACATACATCCCAGTTTCTGTGGAATAATCTGGCTTAACACCTAAATGTTAAAATGTCCTTTGGGCAATACACTCTGAAAAAGTCCTTTGCACAGTACATTATCACGCTAATATGTGTTAGTTTCTTAAATATAAATAAATTTTTAAAAAACTGATGCATTTCTGTTAGAAATTATTTATTGAGAATGGTTGGATTTAAAACAAAGTTTTCATCTTTGGATGATATTCTTTATCTGGATCCAGGTCATCTTGCGAAATTAAAAAGACGATGATGTTTACACTATGGATCATCAATTTAAATAATTCAGACCAAAGAGAATATTTGTTTTTAGTATTTCTACTATATTATGTTTTATGGAGAACAAGAAATTAAAAAGATTTTGGAAGACAATTTCTCTCTATTGTAAGACAAAATGTTAAACCAAATTAGTTTACTACAGAAAGAATATTACTTTTACTATTCAATGTGCTTTTCATTGTGGCAAATATATGGTCAAGTGCTTGAATACTCTTAAAAGTAATTCTTACCAAATGAGATTTTTGCAAATTGTTTTTAGCAGAGGATAAATTTTGTTAATGAAACTTCTACTGATTATGTAACAAATGCTTAATGAATTTAGATGTAATAAAAGCCTGTTAGTTTAAAAGGTTGGAACAAAAATATGTAGGGTCTTAGTGAAAAAGAAAATTCTGGTATTATGCCTATTACCATAGTATATTTTGGCTTAAAATTTGTGTAATACATAGAGCTAAAGAATTTGATCACTGATGTGTTTATAGTATCTGATAAGCTTATTGAGTTGTTCAAGAAAGTCTGAATATTATAGCCCTGGCTGGTGTAGCTCAGTGGATTGAGCACGGGCCTGCAATCCAGACAATCACAGTTCGATTCCCAGTCAGAGCACATGCCTGGGTTGCAGGCCAGTTCCCTGCAGGCCGGTTCTCTGCAGGCCAGTTCCCTGCAGGGGACGCACAAAAGGCAACTGTACATTGATGTTTCTCTCTCACTTTCCTTCCCTTCTCCTCTAAAGATAAATAAATAAAATCTTTAAAAAAAAGAAAGTCTGAATATTATAACATTGTTTCTATAATTTTATAGATACCTTTGAATTTACATTCATGAATACAGTTTCAATTTCTGCTTGTGTGCTGTTTTGCTGCAAATATCAGAAAGTTTTTGCCTTTGTAGAATTTTACCTGATCACCTCATATTCTTGAGATATCATTTAATTCATATACAAATATTGAGTTTGGACTCTGATGTTCTTTGAATAGCAATTAGTTGAATAGCAATTAGTTATATAGCAAAAGCTTGGTCATATTTTTTCTGAAAACCCTGTTGATATTTTCCCAATTGTCTTGCTGTGGAGAATATCACTGTGGAGAAGTTGGAACTGAGTCTTGTTTATCCTGTTTATGGTTGAATGAAGATCTGCCTGACTGCCACAGGATTCTTTGGTTTTTGAGTCAGTTACCTTCCCCGGGGGATGTCAGTATTTCTTGAACTTAATCATCTTATTTTTCTTTAACTTTCAGCCAAATATTTGTTTTTCTCTAACTTACATACATCATATTGAATTACATATTGGCTGCATTGTTGCATGTGTTCTTGTTTTGGGGAGATGTGAGGAATGATTATTTTGGGTCATTTTTGTTCTTGTGTATCTATCCATTTCTTCACAACTTTTCATAACCTTCTGTCCTTATAAAAAATGTTCTCTCTGTTTTACATATAACAATTTTTGTTAAATTTGTGTCTATTGTTTAAATATTTTCTAATGTGAGTTTAATTTTCTAAATTTAAATTTTGTTTTTATTTTATCTCTTACTGGTCAGTTATTATCATCTTTTTTTTAGTTACTATCCCATTCTTGAACTTTAATTTATACAGAATTATAACATAGAAGTCTTTGTTTTGACATATTTAATTATTTATGATAATATTTGTTTACATTTGTACTGCCTCTCTGTCATACTTTTCTGTGTGTATGTGCTCTCATGCATATATGCATGTGCATATCTGTGTTTTTTTGTTTTGGGGTCATTTCATGTTTATTTATGTATTCTCCCCTCATACTTCTTTAATATTTTCTGTGGTTATATTGTTTTTATTCCTTTGTTTACTTTAACCAAAAGGAAATGTTCTTGAATCTTTTACACTTAGAGTAATAAATGAGGAATTACCTAAATAAAGATAACAGGGATCTTAAATAGCTGTTAGATAGCATTTTATACAATTTTTCATGGATAATTTTAAATCAACAACCCATAGGGTCCAGTAGGAGTAACACCTGCTTGAGTGTGGTTAGTAGAGTAATACTATGGGTTTAATAATTTACAGTTTTAATTTGAACATTGCACCTAAAACCTCATATGGTATGCTTGAGTGTGACATTACTATGTTATATAATTACATGCTTATGATTTTGTAATAAAAGATTTTGTAGTAAAAAGAGGATATTATTGATGTTGGACCCTGTATTGTAGGACAAAAACTCTGTCTTAGGAATATAGGACATTTAACACAAAATAATCTTATATCACAAGGTTTGTGTTTTCATGCATCTATGCCTGTGTGTGCATGTGTGCATTTGTATGCATATCACCTTTCATACTTCTCTGAAACTGACAGATGTCAACATTTGACAACATTTAGTTTGTTAAGAACGTGCCCTGATGGCTTCTGGTCAAGATGGTTGCACAGGTAAATGCCGTGGTCGCATCCTCCCACAACTACGTCGAACATACAGCTAAATTACAGAACAGCCCTCATTTAGCTTCCTGAAATCTAGCCAAACTGAAGCCCGACTACTAAGAATACAAAGAAGCCACACAGAGTTTGGCAGAAGGAGCTGAGGCTAGAAATGGTCGAGTCCCACACCTACTGTGTTAGTTAAGTACTGCAGAGGTACCTTCTGAGGAACGAGGGGTCCTAGACCCACACCATATCCCCCAGAATAAATTTTCAATGTCACAAAGAAAAGTCAGTGAGTTTTACAACTGGTGGTTATAAAAACCAGCAGGGATTATGGCTGAGTGAGAGAGAGGTCCACTGAAGTCCCTGGAGTTTCTCTCAAAGGGCCTGTGTACAGGCTTGACTCAAACTCACTCTAAATTCTGGAACTGGGGCAGCAACTCATATCACACCATGGACTTATGGGGAGAAACTGAAGTGCAGTGCATCAGGATAAGAGCTAGAGGGACAGCTTTCTTCCTGAAAGAAATGCTGGCAGAAGCCATGGCTCACTTCCTGGGCCCTGCCCCCATAGAGCTGGCAGGAGGTTGCCATATCTGAGTCTCCATCAATCTGGTTCACACTGCTTGCCCTGCCTTGGTGATTCCCTGCGAACCCACCACATACTTTTGGACCCACCCAAGGTGTTTCCAGGGGCTTTTCCATATGAATAACCTGTCTTGGCCTATGCTTTGGACTTTTCTAGAATCTCTCAGACAAACAGCATCTGGCCTTGGTACGCCCTTTATCTCTTTCTAAGTGGTCCCAGGTCTGGCACTAGTCACAGCCAGCCTTGGCCTCTCCTTTTACCTCAAAGTCCAGCACAAGTAGCAGCCACCTGCAGATTGCTTTGTAGCTTCGGGTGGTCCCAGGAAGAATACAGGTGGTGGTTAACCTTTACCTCCTGGGAGGCCTCAGAGCCAGTTCACCCAGTGGACAGCAGTGGACAGCTACAGACCACCTCAAAGCAACCCAACCACCTCCACAGCAACACACTCAAGGGGCAGACTCAATGGACAAAAGCACACCACTAAAATAAGTCCTGCCCCTTGGGGTGAGTCCCCTGCACAGCTGATCCTTCACAGTTGTTGAAACCAGTCCTTGCAACCAGTTGGCTTGGGGGTAAATTCTTCCCATCGATGTGCTAAGAGCTACTGAGACTCAATTATAACAGAAGGATGTACATCACCCACATAGGGGTAGAGGGGTACACCTGGAGTGCCCAGATTTGATGAACAGGTTGGTTGCGCCACTGAATCCTCCAAGACATCTACATTAGGTCTAGGTTGGGGAACATAGCTGCTCTAACATTTAATACGTGGAAACAAAGGGAGGCTGCCAAAATGAAGAGACAAAGAAACATGTCCTAAATGAAATAACACAACAAAACTCCAGAAAAAGAACAAAACAAAATGGAGACAAGCAGATGCAGACTTTACAACACTGGTTACAAGGATAATCAGTGATGCATAAAAATACCCATTCAGAACAACATAAAGAAAAAAGAAAAACTAACAATGAGGATAGTGTAAAGAGCCTGTGGGACAACTTCAGTCATATCAACATTTGCATCATGGGGATACTGGAAGGATCAAGAGCAAGAAATTGAAAACCTATTTAAAAATGATAATGTAAAGGTTCCCTAACTTGGTTAAGGAACAGACATCCAAGTTAAGGAAGCATAAGGATTCCCAAAGAAGATGAACCTAAAGAAGCCCACACCAAGACACACAATTAAAATGCAAAAGGTTAAAGACAAAGGAAGAATTTGAAAAGCTACAAGAGAAGAGCAGTTAGTTATCTACAAGAAAGCTCCCTTTAGAAGGTCAGCTGCTTTCTCAACAGAAACTTTTCAGGCAGAGAGAATAGGCAAGAAATATTCTAAGTGATGAAAGCAAGGAAATAGTACTAAGAATACTCTACAAAGCAAAGCTATCATTTAGAATTCAAGGACATATAAAGAGCTTCACAGACAAAAGAAAAAATGCTAAAGGAGTTCATCACCACCAAAACAATATTACATGAAATATTAAAGGTCTTCTTTATTATATCCTAAGAACCCTGAAATACCAATCCAAAAGAACCTATGTACCCCAGTGTTCATAGCAGCACAATTTGCAATAGCCAAGTGCTAGAAGCAACCTAAGTGCCCATCAGCAAATGAGTGGATCAAAAAACTATGGTACATTTACACAATGGAATTCTATGCAGCAGAAAGAAAGGAGGAGCTCCTTCCCTTTGCAACAGCATGGATGGAACTGGACAGCATTATGCTGAGTGAAATAAGCCAGGCAGTAAGGGACAAATACTGTATGATCTCACATTTAACTGGAACATAATCACCAAAAGAAAAATCAAACAAAGTATAATCGGAGACATTGAAATTAAGAACAGGCTGACAGTAACCAAAGGGTAGGTGGGAGGGGTAATAGAGGAAAGGGTTTTCAGGAACTATTATAAAGGGTGCATGGACAAAACCAAGGGAAAGGGTGGAAGCAAGGGAGGTAAGTGGGTTTGGATGGGATTGGGGGGAGTGGTGAGGGGGAAATGCAGACAATTGTAATTGAACAACAATAAAATACTTTTTAAATAAAAAATAAAAAGGTCATAAATGTGAAAAATAAAATAGCAGTAAATACATATTTATCAACAACAACAAAAGAGAATGAAAGAAAGTACCTTAGGAAAATTATAAATCCTAGGTAATCTGTTGCCATTTGAATTAATAGATTTGAAAAGTGCATATAATACAGCTTGGCACACAATATCTCTGCAATAGAAGCTGCCTTCTCTAATTTATCTCCCCTTGACAAACTAATATCTGTTATCTGTTTTCTAATCCTGTGATCTGAAATCCACAATAAGGTGTAGACAACACACATGAGACTGAACTGAGGACACCCTGATTTCAACATAATCTTTACCACAATTTTTATGTAAAGTTCTCATTTACCCCTTTTCCTTTTACTCAAATTTAGCTTCTCAGCTAGTGTGACCTGGTCTGAGAAATATCTGTGTTCTAGATAGATCTGTATCCTGTTATAGATTAGAACCACCCTTTGTCTGAATCTCCAAGCAGAAACTGTTTTACCCTGGGAATTCTCAGTACCATATGGTCATCTCTCTCTCTCTTACTCTCTGCCATCAATCAACTCCTGCCTCCTTACTGATTTTATTTATTAGATTTCTCAAACAGAATAAGAATACAATATGACTCCTACAAGATTTCTTTTTAATAAAAAGGATACCTGACAATTAAATTCATTCCTAGAGTTCAGGGCCTGGTGAGGCCGTTGTCCAGCGGGTTTCTATTCAAGGCAAACTTGCCAGGTCAGCCCTGAATCCCAGAGAAAGAGTTATATGGAGAGTTAATTATAAAGACTCTGTGAGGGAAAACATTCCATCTTTCCTCACAGTGTACAGAAATTATTTCAGGAGTCTGTTACTTTACCACAAAGTTAAGGGAGTTAAAACCTGGAAACGTGACAAGCCACCTGAACCAATTTAGTACTAAAGAGAGTGCCACATGGAATTTGAAATAAAGAGAAGAACTATGTCTTTTCACTTCTTAGACAGAAATCTTAGAATGAAATTCTGTGCTTGGACAAAACAATATATTAAATATTTTTCATAAGCAGCTGTTATTTGTAAGGAAGATCCTCAATTCATTCCAAGTAAAATAGTGGTGGGAACTTCATTCCTCTATTTTTGTCTGTTGGGTCATTTTATCCTGTGCCATCTTCCCGTTTCATTCAGGGCTGTCCATATCTTTACAGTGGCAACTAAAGTGACTATCTAGCTTCAGAGTTGCATTAGAAGCTCCAGAAATGTTCAGACAGTAAAAATAAATTATTTGCTCATAAGTGCATTCATAGCCACATCCTTGTAACCTCTTCAAGTAGCTCTTTATACAGTATTTTCTCCAATAAGCCAACAAGCGTGACTGATCACTGTAGGGAGTCTCCATTAATGTGTCTGTCACCCAGCACTTCTGTATATAACACTCATGGTTCCCAAACTTTGCAAGAAGTTCTGGTGTGTCACAGCAAGTTCACAGGATGCCACAGAATATTTAAAAGTGAAAATTTTTTTTCTGACATCCCATGACTAGTATCTTGAGATGGTCCACTATTTCAACAGTAGAATGTATGTCATAGTTTTAAATGATGTCATAGCTTCAAAAAGCTGGAATTTTAGGTTTTCTTGATAAAAAGCAAGTACTGCAGGAAAAAATAATGTGAAACAGGAAATGAAGATAGCAGTGTGAAAATTTGATTCCAAAATTGGAGAAGTCATGCAGTATCCAAGAGGTACACAAATCCCACTAGTAAATAAACAGTTATTTAAGAATAAAATAAAAAGCAGTCTTCCTTTCAAACAAAACATTTGACAACTTTTCACATATATGTTCTCTATTTCAAGACATCTGTGGTCTGCCTTTTCTGTAACTGTATCTGCTTTATTTGTCTTGATTTTGTTAAGCCTTTTACACCCTCCGTTATGACAAAAATAGGTATCAAGATGTTTCTTGTAATCTCCAAATAATGTATTATTGTTTCAAAATAGAGATTATTGGTGTTTCCCACTGTGTAGTGAGATATTAACTCAGAAACCTGAAAATATTCAAAGACAATGACACACCCTTTGTGCAAGTCCACCACTTGGACACAGGTACTCCCTGCCGTGTCAAGGAAGAATACGCTTCCCCACTGACCTGATAATGAACTGCTCTTTCTTCAGATAATGTTGTTTCAGAAGCAGTATGTTTCATTGTTAAAGATGATGTTGCTGTGGATGTTTGTTACATTCATGTTGTATTTGGATAATTCTAGAGAGACAAGGTTCAAAGAGAAATCTCTATAGCTAAAAAGCAAAAATTTATTGCTTCATATATGAAATCTGTTATATTTGAAAACCTGATATTTATCATATAATTATGAAAAAATATCTCTCAGTCAAAAAGTACTGAATTAGATCCATAATCCTTTTTATAATTCTTTTAAAATATGATATGATTGTTCAAATTCACATGTGAATCCACTTAACAGTAATGTACTATTCACAATGCATTCCAACATAATCAATAAGAATGTTCTCTCTGAAGCCAAATTTCCCAAATCCTAGCTGACCTATTTGTAGCTCTGTAACATCAGAGAACTTAAACTCTCTACAATTCAATTTCTTTGTATGTGAAATTGAGATAATAATAGCATGGGAAATAATAGGACTCAGCCCACAGGTGCTTTGATTTTGTTTGTTTAATAGGACTACATGAAGTGATATATTCATAAATAAAAGTATTTAAAAGAGACACTGGCATAAGGTAACTTTTTGAGTTATGCAAATTATAATGAAACTAATGAAAGTTTTCATTAATGAGATTGAAGTCTGCAGCAAACTATTTATGAAAGTAATTCAAAGATTTTCTGTTAAAAGGAGATATCTTTTTATAAATATAGACTATAGTTATTTGGTGAAAATTATTTTACAATAGTAATGTAAAATGTATCAAAATAATTTCATCAACTCATTGTTATATTTTTTAAGATTAATTTTTGAAACACATAATTTAATTAAATGTTATAATAAATATTATGTTATTAGTAAAATAAAAGAGAAAATTGTAAAAGCTTAGAGCAAAGCAAAAGAGGAAGTCATACTACAAATGGCCATCTTCTCTGAAAGCCCCAGCACCTCCCACAGCTGTTTTATTATGATCATAATAACCACAGTGTTATTGAGTTTTTATGACCTAAAAAGGTTTAATTTAGTAAACAAGATGCCCTAAGCTACAGCATGCCTGTGGTTCCTAAGGACGTGACAATTATTCCTAGTTAAACTCAAGCAGTAACATTATTTGTATTATGAAATTAAGGCCAGTGTGTTAAAGAGGTAATTTTTAAGGCTCATTTTATGCCTAATACAGATTATACATCTATAACCAATGTATATTATACTTACTCTATTTATTTTAAATGATCGATGAGATGATGGTTATGTTCCCAAAGTAAGCCCCCCCCAAAAAAGAAGAAGAAGGAGAAAGAAAGAAAGAAAGAAAGAAAGAAAACAGTTAAATCAGCAAAGATGAACTCAAATTCTATGAGATCCTTTAATAATACACAGGCATTTAATAAGTGCAATAGTATGAGATGTTCATAGTGATAGCAATAATTCCTTCCTGGGATCAGTCAATGGGCATATATGATCACAGTGGAAAAGTAGAGAGATTGTTTCCTTTTCCGAATTCCTGAAAAACCAAAGTTATATTATTTAATGTATAGTTGGAGTTCTAAGTAGAGAAAAATAAGAAAAGATAAAATAAAACATATATAAAAATTGTTTTAAGGGGCTGAGTGGTGCGATTCTGTGAACTGAGCACCAGCCTACAAACCAAGGGCTCAACTGGTTTGATTCCCAGTCTAGGGCACCAGCCTGGGTTGTGTGTTCAGTAGGGATCATATGAGAGGCAACCACATACTGATGTTTCTCTTCTTACCTTTCTCTCTCATCTTCTATAAAAATTAATAAACACAATCTTTAAAAAAAGGCATCAAGTGTCATTGTGTACCATTCACTAACACTTCTCTTATAAAATTGCAAACATTTTCACCATTTTAATATATATTTGGTATTAGTCACAATAACTGATAACTAATTTTAAAGGTCATCTACCAGAAATAGTGTTTGTTTCTGGAGGCAGACTGACAAAAAATTATATGCCTTGCCCTCAAGTAGCTTAAGGTCAGGTAGATAAGAAAACCACATGATTTCCCAAATGTAGTTAAATGTTATGCTTTTAAAATAGAAATTTTATGTTACTTTAGACATACAAGGGAAATAGTTGACAATTTTACTTTAAGAAAGTAATTAAAACTTTATAAATAAAATGATGACTAAGGTTATTCCTGAAAGGTAAAACAAAATAATGAATAGTAAGTAAAAAAAAAAAAACCTACCAATGATATAGAGTACACAAGAAACAAGGATTCTGATAAAATTTCACCAGTAAAATTCTACATTTCTAAGTAAAATATACCTGCAATTGTAATAATCAGCATTGTAATAATTCAAATTGGAAGTCAATTAAGGTTTTAATCTTTAAAAACAGTAAGAAAGAAGTATCTATGAAGTATGGAAATCAAAAAATAAAACAGAACATAGATTTAGTAAGATATTCTGAGTTTTAAAATATTCAAGAAATATCAGAAGGGTTAAAAAATCTTTTTTTTTACTCAAATATTCATACAATTTCTCAATAAAAATGTCTCACCATTTTCCATTGGGATTATGTTTTGGATTATTATTTTCTTTGTTTTTTAATTTATTTTTTTATTGATTATGCCCTTACAGTTGTTCTATTCCCCCCCTTCATTCCCCTCCCTCCTACCTCCCCGTCCCCACTATTACCCCCCCTTTAGCTTATTGTTGCATCCGCCATCACGAGAAACAGAGGTTCGGAGACTTTCAAAATTTTCAAGATGTTACTTTATTGGCCAAGTTTTACCTATGCAAGGGTGAGCTCTCTGAGTGTCCGAGGACACTATGCTCAGGAGAGCTGCAGATGAGAGCCGGCCCCGGCGCTTACAGCTATGTCCTTATATAGGGATATGCAAGCAAGCTTTGAACAGAAGCAGATGCGGCTGTTAGCTATTGGCTAGCTCTAAACAGCTGATTGCCATTGGCTTATTAGGGAAATTGGCAGTTAGCCCTTTTAGGAAGTAAAAATTTCCCTGCTCCTGGTCAGCCTAACTTTAGTTCCTGGTCAGCCTAACTTTATCCGGGGCTCGTTAGGGATTGTCCCTTTTCAACATCTGTTTTGGACCTCAACATTTATGACCATGTGTTGCAAGTTTTTTAGATTCTATATTTCCCATACTATTCTTGCCCCCCATCTATTTTCTATCTACTGTCTATGCTACTTATTTTCTGTACCTTCTCTCCCCTTCTCCTCCTCCCATTCCCCTGTTGCTATCCCTCCTTGAGATCTTCATTTCTATGTTTCCACTCCTGATCTAGCTGTCCTTTTAGTTTGCTTTTGTTTTAGGTGTGGTTCTTAATAACTGTGAGTTTGCTGTCCTTTCACTGTTCATGTTTTTTTTAACTTCTTTTTCTTAGGTAAGTCCCTTTAACATTTCATATAATAAGGGCTTGGTGATGATGAACTCCTTGAATTTGATCTTATCTGAGAAGCACTTTATCTGTCCTTCCATTCTAAATGAAAGCTTTGCTGGATAGAGCAATCTTGGTTGTAGGTCTTTGGATTTCATGACTTGGAATACCTCTTTCCAGCCCCTTCTTGCCTGTAAGGTCTCTTTTGAGAAATCAGCTGACAGTCTGATGGGAACTCCTTTGTAGGTGACTGTCCCCTTATCTCTTGCTGCTTCTAGGATTCTCTCCTTCATTTGAATCTTGGCTAATGTAATGATGATGTGCCTTGGTGTGTTCCTTCTTGGGTCCAACTTCTTTGGGACTCTCTGAGCTTCCTGGACTTCCTGGAAGTCTATTTCCTTTGCCAGATTGGGGAAATTCTCCTTTATTATTTGTTCAAATAAGTTTTCCACTGGTGGCTGTTCCTTTCCCCCTTCTGGTACCCCTATAATTTGGATGTTGGAGCGTTTAAAAATGTCCTGGAGGTTCCTAAGATTCCCCTCATTTTTTTGAATTCTTGCTTCTTCACTCTTTTCTGTTTGGCCATTATTTGCTTTCTTCTGGTCCACTCCATTGATTTGAGTCCCGGTTTCCTTTTTGTCGCTATTGTTTTCCTGTGCAATTCCATTCATTTCAATTAGTTTTGCCTTCATATGTTTGTCTAATTTGTGGCTATAATCAACCAGTTCTGTGAGGATCCTGATCTTATTTTCAGCAAAAGACAAGTGCTTTTGGGTTTAATCTCAACTCTGAATTTAGGAGCTCAGAATAAATTCATTTGTTGAGACATTTACACAATGGAATTCAACTCAGCTGTAAAAAGGAAATTTTATCCTTCACAACAGCATGGATGGACCTGGAGAACATTATGCTAAGTGAAATAAGCCAGTCAGAGAAAGATGAATACCATATGATTTTACTCATATGTGCAATCTAATGAACAAACTGAACAAATGAGCAAAACAGAAACAATCATAGTCAGAGAGCAGATGACAGCTAGGGTGGGGAAAGGTTGTGGGGGGAGGAATTGAGCAAAAAGGCAAAAGGACTCAGGGACATGGACAACAGTCTGGTGATTGCTGGAGGGGAAGGAGAATAAGGGGACTAATTGGTAATGGGGAATGTACAATAAAGATTAAATTTAAAAAGGATAGAAGTCAAATAACTTGTTTAGATGGAAATTCTGAGCACAAACTGAAATTTACATTCATAAAACTCTAATACTTCCTACAGGATTCTAGATGATTTTAATGACTTCCCGTAAAAATATAAAAATCATTTGAGCTGAATATTGTGTATCAAAAGATAGTTTATATTAACATGGAGAATATAATACAAATAGGAGGGGATTTATATTACATTTTGAAAATACCATCTCTGACCTCTATTTTGTTGTGCAGAACTGATGAGCTGAATATACTCACCAGGCTTTTGGCACCAATGAGAATTCTCTCTCAGGGATATGATAGGCTGACCCATGACAGTCTAGCAAGGGACCAGAGTTCTACTGGAGACTGTGTATTTGTCATTTTTGTGCAGTTAGTTCAACTAATGCATGGTAGGGGTAAAACATGAATGATTACATATTTTCAATAGTTTGCACTGAAACTGTGATTTGAATATCAATATATCAATATTTTTTCCTAAAAATCATCTTCCCACAAAGCTGCTACATTTTGTTCCCCTGGGTCTCACTGCAGATGTTATCTTCTCAGAGTCTCCTATCTAGTGAATGTTTCCCACCTCATCTGGCCTCACAACACCTTTTGAATATGTTTTCTGTTTGGAGGTTTTTCTACTTGTGATTTCTGCTTCCCCATTATAGAAATCAGAATACATCTTTCTCAGTTCCCTCAGTGATGGGTCACAGGCACATGACTCAATCCCATGAGTTAACTATACACACATGAGATGTCTTATGCCTGAGATTGCTAATGCTTTTACCCCCAATGTTACTCACCCCTTTTTCTATAGTAGCAGAAATTCCTGAGCACATGACACAGAATATCTGATGATTACATTGCAAAAATTTCCCTGTGGTAAATTGGAACCACATGATTTGCGTTTTGGCAAATGCATGTAACAGAAGTGCCCTTGAGAGGGAAGAATGATGACTTCTTTCATTTTCTTTTTTGTCTCTCTAAGTTGGTAGACATGATGATGAAACCCTATACTGAGAAGAACAGAGTATAAGATTAAAAGAATGGTTTGGTCTCCTATGAAGAAGCTATCATATCAGGTCAACCTTATTTGCATTCAGAACTCCGTACTTGGGAGAAACTTCATTCTTCTTTTAGCCATTTTTATATTTATGTCTTTGGTGCAGCAGCTGCTATTTGTATCATAATTAATAGTCTACAGTTTAGATCAGAGCAAAATAAGAATTTAGAAGCTGCTGCTTAGAATCATTTTACAGGGCACAGCACAAATAATGCCCCTTTTTTTTTACAAAATATTTTATAACAAAATCATAAGCATGTAATTCTATAACATAACAATATCACACTCAAGTACACCATTTGACATTTAGGTGAAATGGTTAAATTGCTGTCCATCTCATGAGAAACATTCACGTACCCTACCAACCACACTCAAGTAGGCATTACTTCTGCCAGACCTTGCATTTTCATTTATTGGGTTTTTTTCACTTGTTTTGTTTTGCTCTTTGTTAGTTTATTTTGCAAAAGTTGTAGCTGATGTATCCATTTCTCCAGACAGCAGTTGCTCCAGTTTTATCAATTGCACAGAAGAATTTTGGTGCTTATACTTGAAAGAGTCAAGTTTCGTTCCCAGTTTAGAACTGCTCGGCATTCTCAACTTCCTCTTTAGACTTTTTTTTGCCATGTTTTGTTGTAATATTTTGTTTTGGTTCTGGAAGCTTAGCCTCAATATTTTTCTTCAACCTTCCAAGAATTCTTAGCTAGCCAATATCCTTTTTCTACTTTTTTTTTCAGTCAAAGTCAGCTTCTATTGCTTCCAACTAAGAATCCCCAGGCAATACCTAACACAGGCCTTTCCAGTTCTCTCCATTCCATTACCCCGTGCATTTCTTTGAAAGCAATCATCACATTTTAAAAACTATTAGCTACGTATAAATGTCAAGGCTGTAATCTCAGCTGTTTCTGAAAGATAAATTTGTCCAGTGATTGCTACTTAGTTTCCCTCTCGAGTATCATTGGACCAATGACAATTTCAGTGTAGTCAAGGGGAAAACAAGTCATTTGGTAGTTTTTCTCAGTCTGTGTGCACGTTACCCATGTTCTTTTTTCCCCACGGTGGATCTAAATTTTGAGGATTTGTAGAGAGGAACACTGAGTAACAGTCTTAGAGGAAGAGGGAGGGCCCTTGATAGGTAACACACTGGAGAATTTTAATGTTCAATTAATCTTTTCATCATTTAATCATTTAATGTAGAAAACTGATTGTATCTCTTGTGCTCTTCCGGATTTCTTCTTCATACTCCCAATTTAATTAATTTCATTTTGTGTATTATAGCAAAACTGATTTACATTAGCTTGCAGTTTGCCCCCTTTTAAGGCTTAATTTATAAATATTAGGCCCTGAGACCTTCAGAATTTGGCTTTTGAAAATTTAGTCTTTGGGAATGCAACTATATTTTTCTCAAATATTATTTTGTCACAAGTTTCAAAATTCTCTTTTTGAAACTGAAATTTAGAAGTGAATCTGTATTTTTCTCCTGGTATTTCTCTTGTGGCTCCTTCTCTGAGCCTATACTTTCTCTGAGTGGTAACCTGTCTAGTAACCTCAGGTAGAAGAGCCACATAGAAAAGGATGTGGCAGGGACAGCATATTGGCCAGTTCTTCACAATGCAGTCCACTGAAGATGCTCTTGCTTGCCTTTATTTTATTTATTGTGCCTTACCCCACTGTTATGAATAGAAGGTAGTTTCTAAACTTATTTATTGAATTATCTTCATCACAGCACCTGTCACTTAGTGTACACTCCAATATTTATAGAAGGGAATTCTATAGTTAAATTGTCTCTAAGTAGATTAGTTTTGATTTTGCATGTATACAATTCTATAAAATAGCTTGAAAGCAGTATTAAATATAGCTGAAAAACTCATCTGGTTTATTGCAGACATAATCAGCTCGTTAAACTATTTCAACCTGTAAGTTCTAAAGTGTACAGTGGCTTGACAGAAGTAGCTGATGAGCACACTGAGAGATGCCAGCTATGCCCCATTATTTTTCTAGCCTTGTCCTGGCATGACAACTGTGTGGGGAACATATATCAGTAAATGCCACAGAAGTGGTTTAGTTCATTCATCTAACTTTATTTCCCACTTTAAATGAGCCATGCAGTATTTTCAAACAGGAGACATGTATAAATATGTGCTCTGCATCAATAGATAAAAATTATTGTCATTTTACTCAGAAAATAGATTAATTGTACTTAGTATATACAGCAATCAGTTCAAAAATTAGAATATATTTAAATTATTAAAATATCTCTGGCAATAGAATTATGTCTACTCTGTATAGAAACTTATGATGAACAATTAATGCTACAAGGCTATTACTTTATTCTAAAATATAATTTTGACAGGGGAGTTTAGATGTTAAATAATCATCAACAATTCATTTATATGCTTTTTCAATAAGTGCCTTAGACTGTTCCAAACTTTGCTGTAGTTTTTGAGAAAACTCAAGAAACACAAGAAGTTATTCTCACTACTAACACTTTCTGCAAAGCCTCGTAAAGGACTCCCGCAGGCCAATGCTTTCCTCTTTTGGTCTAAAAAATATATACAATTATATATTCAATTTTATGGAGGTGTAATTTCTATATGCATAATAATAAATATACATGGGAGGTAAAAAGTTATATGGCAAATCTTTTGACATATATAATCCATTTCACAGACTGCTAACTATTCTACTCAGAAGTGCCAGGAAACACTAATGTCAAACTCTGGTTTAATGTGGGTTTTTTTTTGTATTTTTTTATTTAGTTATTTTTCAAGTACAGTTTTCTACTTCTCCCATCCCAGCCCACCCCTCCCCATGCTCCCCACCTCCCTCCCATTTCCACCCTTCTTAGTTATTGTCCCTGTGTCCTTCATACTTGTTCCTCTAAATCCCTCCCATTTTTCCCTTTAAATTCCCTCCCCTCTCCCCTCTGGTCACTGTCAGCCATTCTCTATTTCAGTGTCTTGGTTATATTTTGCTTGCTTGTCTGTTTTGTTGTCTAGCTTCCTGTTAAAGGTGAGATCATATGGTATTTGTCTTTCAACACCTGGCTTATTTCACTCATCATAATGCGTTCCAGTTCCATCCATGTTGTTGCAAAGGGTAGTAGTTCCTTCTTTCTCTCTGCTGCATAGAATTCCATTGTGTATATGTACCACAATATTTTGATCCATTCATTTACTGACAGGCACCTAGGTTGCTTTCAACTCTTGGCTATTGTAAATTGTGCTGCTATGAACATTGTGGTGCATAGGTTCTTTGAAATTGATGTTTTAGGGTTCTTAGGATATAATCCTAGCAGTGGAATTGCTGGGTCAAAAGGCAGGTTGATTTTTATTTTTCTGAGAAAATTCCATACTGTTTTCCATGATGGTTGTACCAGTCTGCAATCCCACCAGCAGTGAACTAGGGACCCCTTTTCCCCACAACCTCTCCAACATTTGTTTTTGGTTGCTTTGTTTATGATGGCCATTTTGACTGGTGTAAAGTGGTATCTCATTGTGGTTTTAATTTGCATCTCTCTGATAGCTAATGATATTGAGCATCTCTTCATGTGTCTCTGGATCTTTTGTATGTCCTCCTTGGGGAAGTGTATGTTCAAGTCCTTTTCCCATTTATAATTGGGTTGGTTGTCTTATTAGAGTGGAGTCATGTAAGTTCTTTGTGTATTTTGGAGATTAAACCTTTGTCTGAGGTATCATTGGCAAATATGCAAATAATGTTAAGCGTGAGTCAGTCTTCCAATTTTGTTCTTTGTCAATAAAAGTTGATTTTTCTGTTTTTCTATGTATATGAACTTTAGAATCAGTTTTTCAATATTCATTAAATAATTTGGAATTTTGATTGGGAATGTATTGAATCTATAGATCAGTTTGGAAAAACTGACATGTGATATTATGGTCATCCTATCCATGAATGTATAATAACTTTTCACTTACTTATTTTTCATTATGTTCATCAGTTTTGTAATTTTCCTGATATAGATCTTACACATATCATGTTAGACTTATACCTAAATATTTTATTTTAGTTTCTAGCATAAATAGTATTATATTTTAAATTTAAAATTCTTGTTTATTGCCAATATATAAAACTGACATTTGTATATTAATTGTGTAGCCTTCAGCCTTGCTGAAAGTTTATAGTACTTACAATAATTTTTGTCAATGTTTTTCAATTTTTTTACATAGGCCATCCATCATGTCATTTGCAAGCAATATATTAATTACCTTTTGTCTTGTTACATTAGCCATGACTTCCTATATGATATTGAAAAGGGGTGGTGAGAGACGCATCCTTGTCTTACCCCTGATCTTAGTGGGAAGGCTCCTAGTTTTGCACCATTAAGTACACATATGATCCTAGCTGTAAGGTTTTTTTAGATATTTTTCATTAAGGTAGAGCAGTTTCCCTTTGTTTCTAGATTACTGAGAGTTTTCTCATGAATAGGATTTATAGTTTCATCAAATTATTTTCTGCATCAACTGATATGATCATGTAACTTTTCTTCTTTAGTCTGCTGACTTGATGGGTTAGAGTACTTAATTCAATATGTTGAACCAGGCTTCCACACCTGGGTCATGGTACATAATTATTTTTATACTTTTCATATTTTATTTGTTAACATTTAGTTGAGCATTTTATATCTTCTCATGAGATATATTTTATCTTCCTATAATATTTTTATCTTGTATTGGGTATAATAACTTGTTTTTTGGCATCAGGGTAATGCTAGCCTAGAATAAGTTAGTAATCCCTCTACTTCTAACTTCTGAAAATTTATAGAGAATTGGTGTGAATTCTGTATTAAATGCTTGGTAGAAATAACCAATGAATCATTCAGGTCTGATGTTTTCTGTTTTGGAAGGTTATTAATTACTGATTCAGATTTTCTATTTTGTGTGTGTGTTTGAGTTTGATGTTGCATCTTTCAAAAACTTGATCCATTTCATCTAGGTCATCAAATTTGTGGGTATAGAATTGTATACATTTTTTAATTTCCATGAGATCTGTAATAATGTCTTTTATTTCTAATCCTAGTAATTTGTGTCTGCTCTCTATTTCTTAGCCTGGCCAGTGGCTTACCAATTTTATTTATATTTTCAAAGAAAAAGCTGTTGGTTTTGTTGCTTTTCAATTCTGATTTATTTTCAATTTTATTGATTTTTATTCAGATTCTATACTGTTCCTTCTGCTTAATTTGAATTCATTTTGTTCTTCTTTTTCCAACAAAGTAAATTGGATCTTTAGATTATTGATTTTCAGATCTCTCTTCTAATACATATATTCAATACTATAAAGCCCTGTTTTTATTGCATCTCATTAATTTTGATAAATTGTCTTTATTTTTATTAATTTTAAATTCCCTTTGATATTTCTTCTTTTAGTCATGTGTTGTGTAGAACTGTGTTTTTTAATCTCCAAGTATTTTGAAATTCTCTACCTATCTTACTGTTATTAAATTTTAGTTCAGTTGCATTGTTGCCTTAGATATCTATCCCATTACATTTGTCAATATATGTGTTATGACACAAAATGTCTAAGCGAGATGCAAATTAAAACCTCAATGAGATACCACTTTACACCGGTCAGAATGGCCATCATAAACAAAGCAACAAACAACAAGTGTTGGAGAGGTTGTGGGGAAAAGGGGACCCTAGTTCACTGCTGGTGGGATTGCAGACTGGTACAGCCACTATAGAAAATAGTATGGAATTTTCTAAGAAAACTAAAAATGGATCTGTCTTTTGACCCAGCAATTCCACTGCTTGGATTATATCCTAAGAACCCTGAAACACCAATCCAAAAGAACCTGTGTACCCCAATGTTCATAGCAGCACAATTTACAATAGTCAACCAAGTGTTGGAAGCAACCTACATGTCCATCAGTAAATGAATGGATCCCAAAACTGTGGTACATTTACACAATGAAATTCTATGAAGCAGAAAGAAAGAAGGAGTTCCTACCCTTTGCAACAGCATGGATGGAACAGGAAAGCATTACACTGAATTAAATAAGCCAGGTGGTGAAAGACAAATACCATATGATCTCACCTTTAACAGGAAGCTAAATAACGAGACAAGCAAGTAAGCAAAATATAACCAAGACACTGAAATAGAGAATGGCTGACAGTGACCAGAGGGAAGAGGGAAGGGAATTTTCAAGGGAAAAAGGGGAAGGATTTACAGGAAAAAGTATAAAGGACACATTGGACAAAAACTAAGGGGGGTGGAAATGGGAGGTGGGGAGCACTGTGGGGGTGGACTGGGATAGGAGTAAAAGACAGAAAACTGTCCTTGAACAACAATGAAAATTTAAAAAAGAACATTCCTTGTAAGCTTGTTAAGAATGTTTATGCTCCTGTATAGACAAGATGTTTTTCATACTACTTATATCACTAAAGTTTTCTTTATACTTGATTTTCTGCAGTTTGAGTGAGATTTGCTCAGTCATAATTTTTTTGTCATTTATTCTGATTTGTTTTCTCTGATCTTTTTGGATGAATGGTTTATTTTCTGACAGCATTTGGAGGAAATTCTCAGCATTATTCTTTTGTTTATTTTTTCTCTCTCTTTCTGACAATCCCATCATGCATATGTTATTCCTTTTGTAGTTGCCCCACAGTTCTTATTCTGTTGTACTTTTTCAGGCTTTTTTTCTCTTTGATTTCAGTTTTGGCAGTTCCGATTGATGTTTTCAAGTTGAGATATCATTTGTAAGGTATGCCTATTCTACAGTGAGTCCACCACAGGCACTCTTTATATTTGTTACTACACCCACACACACACACACACACACATACACCCACACACACGCACACGCACATCTAGCATTTTCTTTTGGTTCTGTCTCAGAATTACCATCCCTCTGCTTACATTGCCCATCTGTCTTGTTCACTGCCAAGTTATGTATTAGAGCATTTAGCATATGAATTATAGCTGTTTTACATGACCAGTATAATTCTAACAACCCTGCCACATCTGAGTCTGAATAGAATGCTTGCGCTCTTTTTTCAAACTGTACTTTTTAATATTAAATACTTTGTATTTTTCTTCATAATCTTACATACGTACTAGGTGAAAAACTGGTGTGACTAGGACTTTAGTAATATAGTAGTAAAAGTTGGGAACAGGGAAACGTTCCACCTTGTATGATGCTGTCTTGGTATTACAGAGAGCCTGTGTCTCTGGACTTTGAGCCTCAAGAATACTACTCAGTACCCTCCCTGCCCTTAGGTCGAACAAGATAGCAAGAATGAGTTGAAATGGCTACTTTCCTACTCCCACTCAGAGGCTGGAGGGAGGTGGAATCAGATGTTTCTCTTGATACACATGGAATGCTAGAGCCAGCTGGGCCAGTTTTTCTTCCCTCCAGTCAGTCTCTAATAAAAACCTCAGCTGGTTAGGTTCTAATCAAACAGTTTCTCCCGAGGGAAGAACTTGTTAAGAAAAACAGAATCCTCTCATGATACTAAAAGATGGTACCTTCCCCTCACCTTGGCTAAAAACATGAAGGATCTTTCTCTGATAATCTACTGAGAAACAGATAAAGCTCCAGAAGGTAAAACTTACAGATATTTCTGGGCTCCATCCTCCATGACCGAGTCCCCAATGACTTTTAATCACACAGAGTTTTCCACAATGATCATCTAGCAATTTCTCAATCACAGTTCAGGTCTTCTTACCCCAGCAATGGATCTGGCAGATTTCTGCTCCAGTAAGTTGTGATTCTCTGTATTTGCCAGTCAGTCTCTCTAATTGGCAGGGCAAGAGTATGCCTATGATTGAAGGAGCCAGGGAAATGAGGAAGTGATTGTTCTCAATTTTAGCTGCTCGCTCGACCATAAGGCAGGGTGCACTTAAAGGAGGTACAGAGCTGATTGTGTAAAGTCAGCTCCTGGAACGCCAAGCAGGGGGCGGGGGGAGGGGGGGTAAAAAGACCACAACCACAACATGAGGTTTAAGAGCCAATCAGCCATACTATCACGAGCTGTCCACGAGCTCTAGTAACCAGTCCTTGGTCAGATCACGCACCTTAGTGTAGCCCCTGAGCCAATAGCTAACTGCCACCTTCTGCTTCTGGAAGTTGCTTGCTTGCTCGCCTCTATAAGAACCCTAGCCTGTAAGCGTTAGGCGCGACTCTCATCTGCAGCCTTTTGGCACTCGTGTGTCTCCGGAGGTACCCTGAGAGTTCGCCCCTGCACAGTTTCAAAGTAAAACTTTGAAACTTTGGCCAATAAAACTTCTCTAACCACCCCGGCAGTCTCTGACCCTTCTTGCTCGAGAGGACGGGATGTAACATGATCTCACCTGTCTTCCGGATCTAAGATGAGCTTGCTTGAGTTGCATGTATGTTAGGCCTTGTTTTTATCTCTTTTAAATCCTTTATAGTGTTACATATCTTCCTTGATATTGTTTATCTGTGGTTGACTTTGATCTTGTCCTTGTACTCTATTCTCCACTCTACTACTTCTCTTTCTGAATCTAATATGTAATTACAAACACTTATTAATTTCTTTTATTAGTTTACATTATCATTTTATCTGACTCCCAATTTGAATTTTATAGATTATAATTATAATATAAATTATTTTAGCTTCTTAATATTTTAAACATTTTTCTAAAACAATATTTTCCCCCTGGTTGGTGTGGCTCAGTGGATTGAGTGCCAGCCTAAAAGAATATATTTTTTGCTAACTCTAAAATCCAGAGCTACTCAGGTGAGGGTGTTAATATTTTCTATGATTTCTGCAGCTTCTTATTTATATGGTCTTTTTCTTTATTTTCTCATTATTCTTTATGATACGGTGAATCTCATACTATTAAATTCCCATGTAAATAATTTGAGGCTTATGATACTATCTTTTTCCAGATTAGTTCTACATTTATATCTACTAAGCACATAATTAACCTATTTTAGTTGAATTTGAGATTTCATACAAGTGTTAGAATCAGTATTATTGTATTTTTTTGTTAGAATCTAACCTTAGATATTGGTATGAATTGAAGATGAGCTACAATTCTCCATCAATATCTGAAATACCTCAAATTTTCTATTACTTCTAGGCTGAAATCTTTCGAAGTCGCATCTTTGGTTTTTGACTTCCTGTTTCTGTCCTCAAATCCCACAAGACTGTCAAAAAAGTTATTTAGCCTTTAAGCATCTAGGATGCCCAACTTGAACTGGCAAAGCCTCAGATGATGGCAGTAGTTATAAGTGATAGGTTTAACAATATTAACATTTGTCTTGCTGTTTTTGTGTTTTGGTAAGTCTTCAGTAGAGAAATGGTCATGTTTATACAGTTTGTCAATCCTAAATGGAATTTCTTCTTAGTCAATTATTAATGCAAACTTCTATTTATTCAATCCTTTATGCATTTGATCTTTTCTTGTTAATCAGAAACTATCTTTCCAGGTACTTCTGTTTACCCATTATGGAGACAGATGCTAGGAATTTAGAAATAAAACACAAGATCTCTTTCTCACAAGTTTTAGAGTGCATTGTCACCGATAGCAATTATACAAACAGCCACCATATATTTTGATAAATGTTATACAAATAAAAGAATAAGGAGAGATTATGAATGCATTTTAAGTTAGCCAGAGGCTACTAGAGAAAGCTTTCATGAGGAAGTAATTAAAATTGATAGATAAATTAGTAGGAGCTATCAGGTAAGGAAAGTGAAGGAGAATTTACTTGTAGGAGTTGGCCAGAGAGAGGAAACAGTATGGTTGTATAACATGTTGAATCAAATTATATAACTTTTGTTTGTTGCGAGGTAGACTGATGAGGCCAAGGATGCAACTCAAGAGAATTTAAAAACATAACAAAGAATTTATATTTTATAATGAATACAATGAGACATCAAGCATTTTTGAGAAAGAAATGTCAAGGTATGATTTTCATTTTAGAGGAAAATTTCAAAAGACTAATTGGTGTGTATGAAATTACTCAATTAGTTGTAATGGTACAGTCTATGACCACTGATATTTTATGATATTGAGGAGATAAAATGGACAGTAATTTGTGGTGGGTTGGGTAAAGAGGAAGTGATAACAACTGTTGGGAACTGCCTTGCCTGGTTGCAGGAGTTGTAAACCCCCCACAGATAAGGCTGAGTGACCGACCTTCGGACTGTGAGCCACAAAGGAGACAAAGTTTATCTCCCTGGCAGGAGCACTGCTTCTGCTTCATTCATCTCTGGCCCCCAATGCTTGGTCAGTCAGTCAGTGACAGGTAAGACCCCTCATGGGGGGCAACCTAAACCAGACATGATCACTTGGGAGGCTCTCAAGAAAGGACTTGGGTGGCTGCAGCAAAGAAGGTATGATGAACCCTCTCTCCCCAGCTATTCTGACATAGCCTGAGTCCCCTTTTCCATCTGGGAGAAGTGCTTCCTGGCTTAAACCTAAAAACCTATGACAGAGAGGGTGGCACAGCCCTCTGCCAGCTAGAGTGGGTTCCAGGGTAATCGGGCATAAAAAAGAATTTGTAAAGTCCTGTGAAGCCTGCTTTGCTAAGAGTGCTTTCATTCACCCTGGCTGGTGTAGCTCAGTGGGTTGAGCATGGGCCTGTGAACCAAAGGATGGAGGTTCGATTCTCAGTCAGGGCACATGCCTGGGTTGCAGGCCAGTTCCCAGCAGGGGATGCACAAAGGGCAACCATACATTGATGTTTCTTTCCCTCTCTCCTTCTCTTCCCCTCTAAAGATGAAAAAAAGAGTGCTTTCATTTATATGACAAGGGTCTGAGCAGGAAATGAGTATGTCTCCCAAAGCTTTTGAAACCCCCTTACCTGATAGACACTGACTCAGATTAAGCCCTCCGATTTCTTTGAAATGTTATCTACTGTTTGATCCTTGCTGCTTGACATTGATTGATGAGCTTTACCTGTATTCCTGCATGTTATGAACCTAATAAAAGCTGTTGAGGAAGGGGCTCTTGGTCCTTCTCCTTTGAGAGATTGACCTCTCCTTCCCAAGCAGATCATGTCTTGGTCGTTTTATTTTCATCTGTGGCAGATGGGGGGACTTGAGTGCAAAGTTTTCCCCCACAAACAATGTCAAGAACAATTATAGGCTTTCTTTTCTGGTAAATGGTATGCTGTATGTCCTTAATAGGATAGAGGATTCAGGGGAGAAATAAGTTTGGAAGGTGTGGGAAAAAATTTACTTTAATTTTATTTTAAATAAACTATTGAGCATGTGTTGATCTGGAGCTAAGAAAATCCTTATTTTGAATCATTTGATTAAATAATTTGAGAGAAAGCATAATTAGCTTCAAATGAATGTTAATGGAAGATTATAAGAAACACTCATAATTTAGCAGCAAAAATAATCACCCCATTTCCAGACCAGCCTAGTTAACAAAATTGTTATTTTGATGTACATATGCAGAAAATGGTAAATATTGGTGTAGAGAAACATCAGGTTTTGTTTCCTTTTTATTTGCTTTCTTCCTTTATCCTTTCCCTCCTTTTATTCATTTTCTTTTTTTTTCTTCCCTTAATTCTGATATGTCATCAGAATTAAGAAAGCCAAAGAAAAAACTCCTGGAAACCCATGGTTCTGGAGAACTGTGGGTCCACAATGATTTGAGTAGGTTTTGTAAACAACAACAAAAAGTGGCAAAATGAGTGATTACCTCAGGATATTTTTTCTTGTTTTGGAAGTCTTTTGTAGTTTAAACTGTTATATTTGATGTGTACAACATGCACTTTTATTTTAATGATTATAGTCTTTCAATATTACTGTTTTTAATATTATATAATTCTTTCACTCTTCAGATTGATGTTATTTATGTGCATTGATGTACTATATGTGCATTGTTAAGTTAATGGTGCATTCTCAAATGGTCTCTTGAGAGATCATTGTAGTTGTATCTTTCTTAGGTAAAAAATTAATTTATGTTTTCAAATATATGTTATCTAAATATTTTAATAACATTTCTCTTATTGAAATGTTGAGTGATGTAGTTGGGGGTAAGTCATGAATACTGTTGTAAAGACACTGAATGAACAATCCATCTTAAACCAAAGACCAAGCAATGATAGTTACAGATATAAAGACGATGACTCAAATATTCTTCTATGAAATAAATGTTGCTAGATTTATGTCAGATATGGAGAATGTTTACAAGTAAAGTGTCATTTACTATGAAACTACATTATATAGAAATGTAAATAGACAATTGCTATACCTATTTCATTTTCTGGAAGCATTTCTTTTGTATTTTAATACAAAGCTCTTTAGCCTTCCTGGTTGTAGGAAGGCTTTTTTTTAAGATACTGTCAGTAAAACACCTTGAGAAAATGGGATAAATCAAACTGTGTTTTTATGATGTATTTATTATTCTACTATCCCAGTGTTTATATATTTCATGTATTCTTAGATCACACATTTATAAAAAATAAAATATGAAATGTTCCACAGTTATGGTTAGTGCTTACAGTTATTATATAATTTACCTAATATTGACCTACTGACCAAAATTTATCAGTATGCATGCTGACATCATTTTGTTCATTATAATTTTTAGGTTAATATCTGAAAATTACTATTATGATAACAATTTTGTTAAAGGGTATTGTAATATGATACTAAATTTAGAGATACTGTGTTGAGTACACTACTCTTTTTATAAATCAATTTATAGCAACTTGGTAACTTCAAGTACAGAGAAATGTACATGATATTGTAGGAGCCTGTGCATGAAAAGATATTATAATAATTTTAAGTATTAAGTAGCCATTCCATTGACATGAGAAAAGAAGTGTAGCTTTTAACAACTTATCTAAGACCAAGATTCTTTGAAAAGATTTTTAGTGGCTCAGTGACAAGTTTTTTAGGTATAATTGCGTAGTTTGAAATACACATATCTTAAGTTTATTATTTGATGAATTTTGTCTAATATAACCTTTTATGTAACAAGCACATTTATCAAGACATATTTTCATCATACCAGAAAATTACCTCTTGGTCACTTTTAATTAATCTTTATGTTCCACGACAACCACTTTTCTGATTTCTGTCACCATAGTTGAGTTGATATTTTTTTAATTTAAATTTTATACTGAGACATTTACTATGCACTATTTTGTGTTATAATATTTGAACACAAGTTTATTCATTGTTATTTCTGTGTAACATAACATTAAAATATGATATTTTATCATTTTGTTATGGTAAACAATAATTATTACCTCTAACTGTTCTGAGAATTGACTGGGCTCACCTGGACAGTAATTACTCAGAGTTTCACCTGAAATCACAGTCAGATTAAAGCTGGCACTGGATGCCCCAGATGACTCAATCTCATGGTGGCAGTTGATGCTGGATGTTGGCTGGGTTATTAGCTGGGAATGTCAACCAGAGTTCCAACAAATTGCTTTTCTGTGTGGCTTGAGCTTCTCATAGTGTCATGGTGGATTTTGTGAGACAACACATCAAGAAAGAATCTTCCAAGATACTGCAAGGAAGCTGTAAACTTCTTATGAAATAGCATGGGAAATCATGAAGCTTTGCAACTGGTATATTCAATCAATCAAAAGCAAGCTATAAAAGCAACTCAAATTCAAGGGTGAGGAGAAAAAGAGGGAATGAATAAGAGGAGGTGTTGCTAATTGGTAGTCATGTCTAGAGACAAACTAACTAATACATCACTGTACTGTTGATGAACATTGGGTAATTTCAGTTTTTGCCTATTATTTTTCAAGCTGCTAGAAAGATTATCTTATATCTCTTTTTGGAAATTTTTGTGTTATATTTTTATCATTGTTTGAGTACAGTTGTCTTCATTTTCTCTCCATCATTCCTCCACCCACCCTACCCATTCCCACCTCTCACCCTTGATCCTACCCACCTTTAGCTTTGTCCATGTGTCCTTTATACATGTTCCTTGACAACCCACACTGAGAAGTAGAATGACAAAGAGTAGGTGTAGTTTAAATTTACTAGAAATATCAAGTCAGCTGATGAGAGAGGAGCAAGGCAGTTGGAGGAAACAAGATGTGTAGAGGAATAAACTCAAGACTGCAGCTTAGGGTGGTTCTGACTTTGAGGAACTGGGACATGCCATGAAAAAATTCTCAGAAGAAGCTGTATACCACATTAACCCTTTAGGATCTTATATAGACAATGAGGGGCCATCAAAAGATTTCCAGCATAGGAATAACACAGTCAGTTTTGAATTTCTGAAAAATCACCTTGGCTAAACTGTGAAAAATAGAATAAACTTAAAAAATAGATAAACGAAGATATTTTAGATTTCTGCAAGAGAGGGGCAATGGTCAGAGACAAAAACATGATGATAATTTGAAATATACCTGGAAAATCACATCGAAAGGGCTTGTTTTTGTGTTTGAGTTGGAAATGAGTGAAGCAAAGTTACATCTATGGCTAGAGCACGTGAGATGTTAGTGGTGTGTCCCTCTAAGGTGAGGTACATACAGCATAGAAGACCTACTTTAGAAATAAATCAATCGATTTAGTATTAAAACTACTGAACTTTAGATAGTTTATGAGTAGACACTGTTGTGAGGAGTTAAATGTATGTACATGGGGCTCAACTGAGTTGGAAATGTATGTAGATATGGGAGTCAGCTGCCTCAGGATATGTTCATACAGGGAGTGGGTGGTGTGAGAAGCATATAGTGCTTAACAGCTTATCCTTGGAGTTAGGCATCCTGGACTGAAGCCAAGCCCACTTCATCCAAAGTAAATATTCCTGGGAAAGTTATTTAAGCATTGTTTCATCTCACTGATATGTAAAATGGCAGATAATAATAGTTTCCACCTTTTGTGGATAGTCAGTGAATCACTGCTTATAAAGGGCACTGGAATATTCCAAGTTCAAAGCAAGTGCTCCACAAGCATTGGTTCTTACTATTGTTATTAGTGTTGCTATTATGGATAACATTACAAAAATAATGCTTTGTTATATAATACCATTTAAGAACCAGCTTAGGAAAAGGCACAAAGAAGACTAACAGCAAGGGAAAATTCCTTGGGAAGAGAAAGAAAAAATTAAAAATATACATAAATAAATTTAATAAATTGTATTATGAAAGAAAATGGAGAAAGTTATTTAAGAGTGAGGGGATAACATATAACAATCTGAAGTCATAAATGGGCTTGTAAAATGAAAGTACTGTTACCCAACATTCAGTCTCTAGAGGGATGAACATGTTATTTATTAGTTTTAAAAACAGAAAAAAAATAAGACGAAATTATATGTATACAATGTTAGTGTCAGAGAGAATACAATGAAACATAACATTTTATCTACATTGCAATTTTTTTCCTAAACTAACTTGGATTTTTTTGTTTGTTTTTTTGAGTGATTGGGTTCTAACTGAACAAGGTATAGTATTTTAAAAAGAGCAAGTGGAGATGGCTTTTTCAAGTAAAAAACTTGTTATATATTTCATCTTTAAGTCAATACACCACCTTATGAATGGGAATTGAATCCACCATTAGTGTGTCAGCATGTACATAGGTTTCTTATTTTAGGTATATAGAGAGAGTATTGTTATTTTTTTGAGAAAAATCTTGCTGTGTAGTTTTTCTGTATATGTCTTAGAAGCACATGGGGCATGTTACCAGCACTGTTCTATTTCAAAGCCTGATTTACTTTGTAAATGCTGTAACTGGCCATATTAATGGGTTTGGGGTAGATGTGGCTATTGGGGGTGTTACAGAGATAATAAGGGGGCTCTGATGAATTAAGTGCATGTGCTCCTGTGGGGCAATGGAAACAGAACAGAATCATAATGAAATTTCAACCCTGCAGCTCTATTTCACCTAAAATAGTCTGTTCATAAGATTTTTCTCTTTCTTAGGCTGCTAACTAGCTGAGAGAGATATAGTAGACATGCTTCTCTGAGACAAAAACCTCTAATTTCTACTTAATAAAAGTATTTATATATATGTGTATATATATATATACATATAGGTATATATAAATAATTTTGCTTTAAAAAAGTTAGACATCTTAAAAATATATTACATAACAGCATATTCCACATATTTTAGTATGTAATGACCCTTTCAATACAGAGATAATTATGTATAGCAGTATCAGGCTTGATTCCCAGGAAAACATCAAAACTTATTCTCTGCTGTTTTTTATGTGTTATTTCAAATACACATTATAATGCAGTTCTTTCATCTTCTGATAATTTAATATTTATAACACAAACTATGAGGGCTTGGTTTGATGGATTCGGTTAAAAGTTTTTGAAGAGATCAAATGTCATAAATTCAACTATTTAGAATAACTGTTGATCACTGTCTAATTAAAAATGACATTATAATAGCAAAATCACACCCCTCCTAAGAGCAAGCCCTTAAGCTGATAGATCATCTGGTTACTCCCAGTCCTTTACTCTCTTTTATGGAGGGATTGGTTCGTCCTTCCTTAATGCATATTCCCTAATGAACCACAGAGTTCGTTCTCCCCCATTGTCAGGCTTTTCTATATGACTTTCTTTGGTTAAAAAAACAGAAGAGGAAATGACCTACACCAGTTCGAAGAAGAAGCTTCAAAGCCATGTGTGTTTCCTCCAAGTCTGTTGCAATTTACCCTCTATTACATGAGTGGCATTGCTCCGGAGGCTTCTCCTTCAATCTGAGTCCTGAAACGAGAACAGAGAATGGAGTAGGAGCAGAGTCTCTAACTTCATTGTTTCATAAGCCGCTGACATTTACCACAGCAAAGCCAACTAATGTATTAAGTTTTGTTAAAGACTCTATCACATGTTTCTAAAGTAAATCAATAAGGACTTTCAGAGGAATAGAAATAATTTTACAATAAGCTTTTCTAAGGCAACGTCTAAATTTAATTTATATTTGAATTTTCAAGGTCTAATATGAGGTATGTCTAGAAAGTATCCAGCCACGCAGTAAGAAAAGTAGAGACCTTTACTGAGAAAAATAAAAGATACAATAACCATTGTACACAGGACAAGGATGCCTCAGTCCCCTTCAAAGTAGATACCTAGGGACCTCACACAGTTCTCCCACCATCTCTTCCACTGTGCAAAGCACTCTGCAAAATGCTTTGTTGTAATTGCCCTCAGCTACACTGTCATATTTTCCTGAATCTCATTGAGAGTCTGAAATCTCTTCCTTATCAAAGGTGATTTTCATTTTGGAAAAAACCCCAGAGGTTGCAGGGCACCAAATCTGGGCTATAAGGGCCTGAGCCACCTGGGTGGTTTAATGTTTCACCAGAAACTCTGCACAAGACATGATGCATAAGTGGGTGTGTTGTGATGAGGCTGCCAATCATCAATCGCCCATAGCTACAGCCATTTTCATCATATTGCATCTTTCAATGAAGAACACTGAAGTAGTAGTCCTTATTAATTGTTAGCCTGGAGGGGCACATTTGTCATGGATAATATCTTCCAAAACAAAAAACACAGCTACTGTGATCTTGATCTTACTTCGACTTGCTGCTACTTTGGGCATGGAGAACCAGGTGAGTTCTTTTGGGATGACTGAGACTTTGTTTCCAGATTGTAGGCATACATCCATGATTCTCCCCCAGTTATGACCTCCGTGAGGAATTCTGGTTCATTGGCAGTAGTTTGAATCAAGTCATTAGAAAACGAAGCATGATTTTCCTTCTTCTCTGGTAGCAGAAGCAGAGAAACAAATTTTGCCAATACACCTTTCATGCCAAGATCCTACATCTACATCCTCACACACAGTAATTTTTTGAATACCCAGTTCAGTGTTTGGTTCTCCAACAGTTGCTGCTTGTTGTTGTTTGCAGACTGAACACATTCAACATTCTCAGGTGCTCTGATTGTTGCGGGCCTTCCAGAATGTGAATCACTTTCAACAGATCCTCAAGCATCTTTGAAGCATTTATGCCACACCGTTAGTGCTGCAACTCACAGCATTGTCCCCAGAAACCTTCTTAATCTTCAAAATGAATAGTTTCCATGGAGGAATGTTCAAGCTTAACACAAAATGTGATGCAGATTCATTGCTTTACTCACTCAGTCATTTTTGAGTGAGATGGCCGCACAATACACATGCTCACCCAATGGTGCCTACTGCCCTCACTGACTGCCCTCGATGAAATCATTCTTGTTTACTCACGTGCAATCTAGCCCATTCTCCTTGGCTGCCAGGTTACATTGATAAACCACAAACCACTCTCATTATATTAACAATGATTGGACTTCTTCCAATAGACCTCATATAAAGCATAAAACATAATCAGTAATAATTGATTACCCTCTGCCTGATGGATTGGTGAATGAATGAACAAGTTAATGACTAAATAAATGCCATATTCAGAAATAAATACATTGTATTAGGTACGGGAGATTTAATAAAATATGAATACTTTGAATACTTTCAAAGGATCATAAGCGGCTCAAGGAAAATTTTGTGAATTGGGAAAAATTACAAAAGATGAAAAATTACAAAGATGGAATTAAATCAATATTTTAACTCATGGCTTATGTTGGGTCTGTTTCAAAAGAATAGAAAAAAAATTTTCCAAACCAAGCACCTTCTGGCAATTTCCCTCTGTCGCAGAAATTGTATGTTCCTAATGAGGCTTCTCTCAGGTTTCTGAACAATTAGGCCTTTAAACTTGTAGTGCAACACCCAACTAGACTTGCAGGCTTCTAGAAATCTGTTTCTTAACATCAGAAGAACACCATGCTGATTTTTTTTCTTACGTACTCTTTAACTGCCTACAATATTATCTGTGAAAAGATGAAAATAATAGAAATTCATGAAAATGTCCACAAATTACATGTGATGTACAAACTATAATATTTTCCTGAATCTTTCATCAAAAATATACCTTGATTATTTGTGTATACTGTAACTTTATTATAAATGATATAATTTTAACCAATTTGTGTATTTTATGTCAAGATATTTTTACATCTTTCCTCTCCCAATCAAATGTGAAGAAAACCATATCATTACCCATGTTCAATGCATCAGATGGATATTGGAATTTTCACTCAGTTGGGTGACTAAAGGGATGCAAAACATTATCTTGCATCCCAGAAAATAGTCTTTGCATTTTTGAGCTACATTATCTGCTTCAGTAAGTGCTGTCATTCTGCTCGGTTTTTCACTTCAAGTTGTCAGCTGCAAGGAAACCCGGATTAAACTATCCAAACTACAAAGCAGGGAAAAATAATTAAAGATGTCCAACACTAAACTTACCATGTAGTCTTTAATTTGTGAAATGGTAAATATTAGCCTCTTCCTTGAGCTCTAGCCTCTAGAACTCCCAGTGGAGGGAATCAATTGGCTTCCTTCTTAAAGCTGTAAAATGCACTCGTTTACCAGAATTCTTTAGAGATTTTTATGTGTACACAGTTCATCAATTATCAGTTTTCTGATGAGTCTTGCTGGAGTTTATAATGTTCCCTAGAAAGAGATTCTTGTTCTCTCGGAAATGAAACCATGCTCTACTAGCCTGGAAACAACAAAAGAGTGAAAGGGAAGTAACCGGAGAAATAGATTTCGTACATGGGTTTTAGTACAAGCCTTAGCATCAGCTCATGGACCGATGAGATTTTCCTAGAAATAATTCAGCATTAAATTTTTGTGGGAAATATTTCATTATATGTTGTCTGCCTTCACTTACATTATATTTAAAGAAAATTCATTTCACATATTTTCACAAAATTTTTAACATTGAGTGTTATATTTTCAGCAAATGCAGATGAATAATTATGGAATATTTGTGAATATAAGATCACTTTAAAACGTTGATAACTATAGAATGTAATAATTTAGAACTTGGGTATAAAAAGAATACACAATTGGCCAGTGTGGCTTAGTTGGTTGGAGTGTCATCCCACAAACTGGCAGGTTCCATTCCCAATCAGGGTCATGCCTGGGTTGCAGGTTCAGTCCCAGGTCACGGTCTGTAGGAGAGGCAGCTGATCCATGTTTCTCCCTCTCATCTGTGTTCCTCTCTCTGTCTTTTATTTGCTTCCCCTTTCTGTAAAATCAATAGCATGTCCTTGGGTGAGGATAAAAACAAACAAACAAAAAAGCAATATACAGTCAAAATTATATAATCTGTGGATAAAGAAAATATTAATTTATGGACTAGAGTATAACAAGCTATCTATAAATTATAACAAAAACTTGAATGCACCCTTACTGAACACAGATATATATCCTCAGTGTATTTTGTATAGAATAAGTGGTAGTAACATTAAAATAACATGAAATTCAATAGTCTTTTCACTGAGACTTATCCATTGTAACATTACTACCCAATGAAAATCCTCTGCTTTTCTTCTTTCTTTAAGTTGTACCCTATTGCATTACCATGCTATAATTTAGACACTCTGAGTGTTAAAGTAAATACTTGTACCATACTATTACCTGGTTGAGCTAAGCAAAATGGAGTAATATAAACTTAAATATCACCATTTGTAGAAATTGATCAATCCATTCTCTTTCCCTAAATCATTAATGCACTAAATTAATCTCAAGGTCTCTTGAGAACAAAACCAAGTTTTATAGAGGACATACATGGAGAAGAAAGGTGTGATTCCTGGAAATAATTAAAACACATTCAGAAGACTGTTTCAAGAAAACTGAGCCACAATATGAACTACATATTTTCAGATTTTTAAAGACAATTTAAAATAGAAATGACTAACCTTAGTTTTGAAATAGGAATAATGGCCAAAAAAATTTGGACACAAAATTACAGTTTTATTTTAAAGTGTAGGAAAAATTACATAAGTAAAGTTATCTTATTTTTATTTTAGATCCTTTATATAGCTTGATTAATTTCTCACTTACAACCTATGGATGCATTATATTTACTACTCTACTTAGCCAGCATCTTTGAGGATATGCTTGAGCTTTTACTTGATCTTTATGAAATTCATTTCAAATGGACTTTCATAGGTTAATTAATCTATGCTGAAAATATTTTTATATTGTGATATTTCTTGAGCTGTGACATGGGAATGTAGAGAAAGCCAATGTGTACATGTATTAGTACCACATGTGTATTGCATGTGTGTGCTTCTCATGAAATACTAGTGTTTTCATTTAAATGTAAAGAAAGATAATTTATGTTTCAAAGTTGCCGTGATTTTATTTTATTATTTGATTATTTTTATTGTTGTTCAAGTTCAATTGTTCTCATTTTACCCTCTCCACTCCCCCCACCCCAGCCTTCCCTATCTTCCACCCTCGATCCTACCCACCTTTGATTTTGTCCATGTGTCCTTTATACATGTTCCTTTACTTTAATAAGTTATTTTTTATTTCTATACTACTTTATTCATAATATACATTTTATTATTCCAGACATTGTTCTAAATATTTTATTTCATCCCCTTTAAATGAATTTATACACAGGAAATCGAAGTGTAACAAAGTGTTGATGGCTCTCTCTCTGAACATTTTGCTGATGAACAATATTGATCTCAATCAAATGTGATATAAAATAAAAACAGACTTGGACTTTGTAACAAGACACTATTCAAAATAAATCACAAGGGACAGGACAGAGACTACTGTAGTAGGGAGAGAACTGGGACCTGTAATCCTCTCTAGAGATAGGCAAAAGTGTTTATCTTTTATAATTAAGAGTAAACAAGGCTAGAAAGAACCAAGTTCAGGAAAGTGAATTGGATAAAGGGTGGCATAACCCGATAGTTGCAGAAAGAGTTTTAACCTGACATAATGCTATTTTTAGGAGGTGTTGTTATGCTAGAGGTGCATCTACATTCAGAAACCTGGAGGAAGTAGAAAGACTTAACAATAGTTTGGTGAACAAGCACTTTATTCTAATTGATCAATAGGGGCAAGCAATTCAGCTAATCCTATATGAAATAAAGAAGAACAATTTTAAATGTCTTAAGCCTGTTCTTATCATAGATGAACAAGAGGGGGCATCTCTGAATCTTTTTAATTCATATAAGGAAGGATAATTCTTTGCCATGTAAGTTCTTTTCCAGAATACAAAGGGTGGACAGATTTCTTAACCTTTACTATTTTTCAGGATCATAAGTCATAGATAAAATTTAACATTGTCAAGTAGTCAACTACTTTAGAGTCTTGTCCTTCACTGAAGCTTCATAATTATTTTACCATCAATACATCACAATTGAGAGGATATTATGAAAAATGCATGAAGGTACACATTATCCTTTTTGCTATAGTTCCTTATAAAGAATTCCATGGAAGATAAGTCCAAGACACCCAGGGAATCCTGAAACTTCAGACAGTACCAAATCTTATATATACTATGTTTTTTCTTCCTATGTATACATATACAGGATAAAGTTTAATTTATAAATTTTTCACAGTAAGAGATTAGCAACAAGACCTAATCAGAAAATAAAACAACTTATAACAATATGCTCTGAAATTATGTGAATATAGTCTCTGTCAAAGTATTGCACTATACTCACCATTCTTCCTGTGATGATGTAAGATGGTGAAATTCACGATGAGATAAAGTGAAGTGAATGTCCTAGGCAATGTGATGTTGTTAGGCTTCTATTGACCTTCTGACAATACATCAGAGGATGATCATCTATTTTTGGTGATCTTGGATCATTGAGTAATGATGTTGCCAATGCTGAATGTCAGGAGCCGATGGTGACAGTGGTTGGGGATATTTTATATTTTTTGACCATGGTCGAATGTGGGTAGCTGAAACCACAGAAAACAGAACTGTGGATAAGGGTGACTACTTACTTTAGGGAGTAATATAGTCTTGAATTATTTTTTCTACCTGAATATAGTAAGAAAGAACTCAATCTGTTTAATATCTAAAAAGGTTGTCAGTGACTTTACATTCAACAATACAGAAATGGGGAAATTAAGCATAGTATATATGAATAGAGGCCCCAAAACATAATTTATTGATTAAAATTGTTTATTTATTTCTACATGTTTAAACTTCAGTCACCTGCAAAGTACTCTCCAGTGGATGCAATACACCTATTGAGATGTTTTTTCACTGCTCAACACAGTTTTTGAGCTCATTGATTTTGATGCCTTTTAGTGCTTCTGCCCCGTTTTTTTCACCTCTTCCACATCAGCAAAATGTTTCCATTTGAGGACTTTTTCATCTGGGGAAACAAAAAAGTTGCTCTAGGCAAGATCTGGTGAATAAGAAGGGTGGAGCAAGGGGGTCATGCCATTTTGGTCAAAAATTGATGAATACTCAGAGAGATGTGGGCAGGAGTTTTGAAAGAGTATTAAAAAGATCCCTGAAGTCAAATATAGCCTCTCACAACACCACCAGCTGGTGTAGTGATACAGATGGGTTCCTAGATCACTCACCTAGTGGGGAAAGCCTGTACTACAAGGGGCCCACCCTTCAGGAGATAATTCCATTGTTGTGCTCATATATATAGGCATTAAAATCATGTGGAAGAAATGTATATAAAAATACATTATATAGACAATATAATTGTCAAACTTTAAAACAAAGAACCTAATTTTGTAAAGCATAGAATTATTCCAAACTGGAAAATATTAAAAGTAATAAGATTTTTATTTTGTAACTGTGGAATTTTGGGTCATATTAATTTTTTCTATTTATTCCTATCTGCACTTCCTAGTGAACTACAATGACCATCACTTTGCTATATCATAATGGAAATGTATTATCTGCAATGGAGATTCTGTGAGTATCTGGATATGTATGGTTGAAACCAATAGTAGCCCCAAATTTTAGATGTGAAAGTGACCTATAAGGATGTTTGAAGAAATATTTTTAAAGTGTTGGAGATAGTTTAGGTTGACAATAAACATAAAACTTATTTAGAATCATTCAGGTTTATTACTAAAACAACTTGTTAATAATAATTTTTCCTCATTCCATATGTAATTTCTCTCTCTCAAATATCTTAATACTTCTTTCACTCCTATTAGAAATTTATCATATTCAGACTCACATTATGCGTTTTCATATATCAATATTTATTTTCTCATTAGATCACAATTCCTTGAGAATGAAAAATGGAGAGAAACCTGACTTGGATTTCAGGTCGAAAACTTTGTAACTACTCATTTGTCTCATTAATACAATTGCTACCTTCATTTAGATAATAGGAACTGGAACTGCATGGTGGTGGTAATGTACATGGTGAAATTATATATATTTGAGATATAAAATAATTTGGATCATTATGTACACACTTTGCTTGATTTGCTCTGTATTCTTCATCCACACAAAAATAATTTGCATTTATGTCTAAACATCAAGTGACATGACATTTTCACAGAGACTGGTATCAAAGACAGACAAGCTACCATGGCTCACAAAATAACTGTGATTGCGATTTTCAAAATCCATCACGTTGATTGGCTCTAAGATACTACAATGATCTAAGAGAGGTGAGTAGACATTTTTTGTGTGTACAATGTAAAACAAAGGAAAAGGAAGTTAACTGGTTTGTAATGTATTATGCTGAATGAAATAAGCCAGGTGGTGAAAGCCAAATACCATATGATCTCACCTTTAACAGGAAGCTAAACAATAAAACAAACAAGCAAGCAAAATAAAAATGATGACACTGAAATAGAGAACAAGGGGTACAGTAACCTGGGGGAGGGGAGGGAATTTCAGGGGAAAAAGGGGAAGGATTTACAGGAACTAGTATAAAGGACATATGGACAAAAACTAAGGCAGGTGAAAATGAGAGGGAGGTAGGGAGCACTGGGGGTGGGGGTGGGCTGGGATGGGAGTAAAAGACATAAAACTGTACTTGAGCAACAATTAAAATAAATAAATTAAAAATAGAAAAATAATTATTTTTATAGAGATACAGTGAACAATAATTTGGTTGATTGTATTTACTATGTAGTACCTAAATATTAAACATTTAGGATACTATTATATTAATTTGAAACATTGTAGATTGCATCTAGATATACATTTTAACATATAACATAGGTATGGCACTTCTTGAGCAATAATGACATACTCAACTGCATGTATAGCTAAAACATTGATTTTAATTTTTAGATTAAGTAACCAAGAATGAGGAAATTTACAATATTTTTGTTGTTGTTGTTGTTGTTGTTGAGCTGACTAATAAATGTCAAAGCTTACCTGGATACAAATTCAGGTATGTCTAGTGTCCAGGTTGGTGAAAGATTTTGCACACACACACACACACACTCACACAAATCCACATTTTAACTCAGTGTGAATATAATTACCATTACTGCTTTATCAGACTTTAAAAAATTATATTTATTTATTTTATTTTGGGTCATTGCTTTTAAGAGGGAGAGAATAGAGAAGAAGGAAGAGAGAAAAACACTGATGTGCAAGAGAAATACCAATGGGTTGCCTCCCCCATGTGCCCAAACCAGGTGTCTTATATACCTGGACTGGGGATTGGGAATACAACCATCAGCCTAGGTGCTCTGACTGGGAAGCAAACCCAGAAGCTTTCTGTTATGGGATGATGCTCCAACCCACTGAGCTGTACTGACCAGCACTTCCTGCCTTTATATTATACTCACATGAAGCACAAGTATTTATGTAATAAGTGGATTGTTATGTCTTATATAGACAGTAGTCAGGGAGAAAAAAAATAAACATTTTTATGTTTAAAGTTTACATGTAATATGGACTAGTATAAAAGTATATGCTCCTGATATGTCAGTTATAAAATATGTCAATAATAAAATATTACTTGTGCCTTTGAGTTTTCCATTAAAAATAATATAATTCATGTACACAAAAATATCAATTGGGTGGATTATTCATTTTATTTGTGTACGTATGTCAGGTATCTGACACAAGATAATGAAAGCAAAACACAGAAATTGAATAAGAAAATATAGTAGGCTTTATTTCCTGATCTCTAAATGAAAATAAAATTTTATTGTTTGTTTAACAAAAAAGCAAATTCTAATGTAATAAACTAACTACATAAGAAAGTTGTGTTTTATTAGTTCTCTACTTTCCTTATAAAACATTACATTTATAAATTGTATTTCTTTTTAATGATTTGGTACTAATAGTGTATTTTATATTTACAAAATATTATAAATTGCTACTTAGGGATATGACATATATATATATAATATATTTGCATTCTTGTAAAATAAAATGCAAAATAATATATCAAAACAACTGCAAAAATCCTAAATTCATATAGTTAATCGACTTAGCTTTGAGGAATAAGCAACAACCTATATTATTCATGCAAATTTGATGCCACTTAGAAATGAATAAAGAGGTAGAAACAAGATTTGTTCTATAGATCTAAATTTTAGAGCATTATTTACATTCTAGGTGGTTTTGACTCAATATAATTTTAGATTATTGTACAACAAATACATATAAAACTATAATGTTCATGAATGGTGTTTCAAGCATAATTAACATAAAACAAGTGTGAATATATTTTCAAAATTAGTGCAACAACTCAAGCATAATTATCTGAAAATGCCATACTGCTATTTTCTTATTTATTTAGTAAAAACCAACTGAAATTATGGTATACAAAATCACATGGACATTTGGAAATTTCCATCAGCTGCAGGATGTTTATATTCATTTACTTAATTTGAAAATCATTAATTTTTTGCACAAAAGTGTCATCAGTTTATTACATTTTGGTAAAAACAAATACATAGTTGAAACTAATTTTTATGCAAGCAGTTTTATTTTTATATATTTTTCATTTGTTTACAAATGTATATTATGGATCCTAATACCACACTCATTTAAAGGATTTAAAACACATGGGGGTATATAAAATCCTTAGTTATGATCTGTGAAAAGTAAATTTTCAATATTTAAAATTAATTTAATACATTTTATATATGTGTTTTATAAAATATTTTATAGGTATTTAAATATGTTCAATACAGTGGTAAATTTAATAAGTACAATAAAATGTTCTATGTTTAAAACATGGGATATTACCATTTTATATGTGTGTATATATATTTATACCATAAACCAAATATAATGACTTACTTAAATATTTAAGCTTTTCCTCTCAGGGCAATATAAATTTAAATCTCTTAGCTAAAAATAGAATATTTTATATCTATCTCTTACTTTTCTTCATTATTAAATTTATTTCTAAATTAAAGGCACATCTCTTTCAGAAATTCTATAAAGAAAAAGAAAAATAGGACTTCCAGTCAAGAGGGAGGCACAGGTAGACACACTTTGCTTCCTTGCAGAAGAATCAACCATGGTAATAATAAAATTATAAAGGTCATAAAATGGACAGCCTCCAAAGTTAAAACAGTTTAATCATATTTTCATGAGGGATTAAATTCACTAAAGAAACTACCTGATCGTAAGTGCCAAATATTTAAAGTAGTGGCTCAGGAAAACTATCTAAGACAGACACTCTAAATTTAAGTCAGTGAGATCAATCTAAAAGAGTTCAATTGTTTAAGCTTGAATTTGGAGGATCTTCATTAGGAGAATAGTAATGATGATGAAGATCAAAGCAGATCATTTTAAACAAATTGTAAAATATATTTTAAAAGCAAAACTTAAATGACTCATAGCGGTTTAAATGAGCAAATGAGGAAAAGAGATGAATCAAATTGAAGACTACAAGGTAGTTAACTAAAGGAATGGTCATGGTAATGGTCAAGTAAACATATATTAATATTTATGTATGTGTTTATACTATGCCAGCTTAAAATGTTTTACTATTTTAATTGAGGCACTATGGACATGAAGAAGAGTGAATGAATCACAAGTGTGCAGTTAAATGAGCAGAGTAAATATATTTGTGTAACTGTCATACATATTATGAAAGTATTAGGTCATTGAGTGCATGCATGTTCAAATTTAATAAATAATGTCAAATGGTATTCTGAAGTCCTAGTAGCAGTTTATACTCACTATCTGTATTGTATGAAAGTTCCCTTTTTCTTCTTTCTGCTGCACTTGTCAGTATTTTTGAAACATTCAGGAACTGTGTATTATTCTAGGTGAGCTATACATTACTTTAGGAGTAACAATAAAACCAGTCCATGACTAATCCCACATAATGAACTTAATCTACCTTTATAGTTAAGATTAAACAATGTGTAAAAGAAAAGAATATTATATATAAAAAGACTCAATATACTTTTGAAACAAGACTTTACAGTTGAATTATATCCTTAACTGTCAGCAAAAACTTTCTTTCTACCACTGAGCTTTCTAAAGCCTTAACAAGCAGCTGTCCAGCAGTTCACAGTATTAAAGGAGACTGTGAAGAGCTTTGGATCGCCACTGAAGCCATTCATACGTGAAATCTGAGAAGGCTTTTGTGCACTGGATATAGTAGGTAATTAATTTGGGAAAATTCCAGAGGTTAAGACCAGATGAGCTGTTCCAGTTTTTCTGGTCCTGCTGTTGCTGATAAATGGTTGAGAGGTTTCTGTTTATCAGCATTCTATGAAACTTTCCTATGAGTTCTGCTTCTTAAGCAAAAAAAACCCCCAAAAAACCACAAATACTATTGTGCAACATGAGTTAAATTTCACACCACAAATAGCATGGTTGCCATTATAATATGAAGCCTTTTAAATGACTAATTTTCCATATAAAATGAGGAGATTTTTAGCTCAGAGAATAAGAAATTGGTTGTCATAGAACTTTAATGAGACTGAAAGGGGTAAGTATATAGTGTATGAAGCACCATCATGTTCTCTAAAGTAGTAATTGGCCTAAACACTATGTATATGTGGTGAGACTCATAAGATTTTAAAGTCAATGACCATTGTTACTTAAGGGGGAAAAGGCATTGGCTTCAAAGTGACAATGATTTAATGTCTGCACTGGTGAGATACTAAAGAAAATATTGGTAAACTTCTGTAGAAGATAATGCTGATTAATAAAAATATAACCAGTCAATCTCTACACAGGTAAAATAAAATTAATTTAAAATTTAGCTAAATAGTTAGTGATACATCTTTGATTGTTATTATAATTTTTAAAATATCCTTAAAGTTGTAATGTCACATATTCTAGAAAATTTGTTTAGAAACTGCAATTAAATAATTCAGAAATAATTAATTCAGAAGGCAATCCATTAAATTATAACCCTCCCCACAGGTTAACTTGGTGCCAAATGTATTGTTTAATTTATCATTCTTAGTATTTTAGGTGGCCTCAAGGCAGAGAATGAAGTAATAATAAATAGGGAATAGTAGGTAATTAGAGAAGGAAATGTGGAACAAAATTACTAAGGGCTTTAGGTGAAGTTCATTATTACTATTTAATAGTGCCCAAGAGCATTCAATCAAATTATGGATCAAGTTTAAAAGTGGGCTGAATGAAATCCTTGTGGAGGAGAGTTTTCTCACTTTTTTCCCCTCAGAACTCAGCTAAATGTTATAAAATATATTCAAAGTCTCTCTTGCAAACAATATTTGACCAAACCTTATGGAGAATCATTTGGAGGAATAGTGTGCGCATTTGGTCCTGGGGCAGGAGGTGTTACTCCTACCTTAGAGAGTATGAAAAAAATGGAAACAGTGAGAGGGAGAAAGTAAACGTAAATAACCTGAATTTGTTTTGCAATAAGCTGTGTCCCACACTGACTGAGGCCACTACACAATTAGGCAGGAAGGCACTTCAGGGTGACTGGTTAAGTGACATATCGTAAGTACATCCCCCAGGCCATTTAATGCATGGGGGGAAATTTTACATTTCTAACTATACAGATTTTCTCTTTTCTTTTGGCTCACATGAGAGCATCAAATTTCCATTATTAAACTTTTAAAGGGTATAAATGCATAATTTATTTGTTTTTCTTATTTTGTTTCATTTCATTTCCATAGTCATGACTGTGCAACTCATGAATGCTAACCAGCCGACCTGTTATAGAAGAGAGGTATGCCTTCCAGTTTCTTAAGCAGAGTCAGTATATTTAGGTAGTGAGTTAGAGGTGTGCAGTTTCTGAATAAGCTGTACAGAATGAAAACTTGTGCTCCGTAGAAGGAAAACATGTTAGGCCTTTTTATGCAATGACATGGCTGCAGACTAAGTGACATGCTTGGAAATTCTATTGGTATGATAATAACAATATTAATATCAACAATAGTGTGCTTACTTCATGAATTCTGAATAATCTATGCCTTATTCATGTACAGTTTGACTTCATTGGTAATATTTATTATGGTTCTAACTAGCAGAGACTAATTCCCAAATTTCAGCATGTTTGACATACAAAGGAGATAAATAGCACTGTTTCAAATATCCTGTATACTAATGATAGCTACACTATTGAATACATTGAAAAATATTGTGAAAATGATTTCATAGTTATTGTCTAACCTGTACTGGAAAATATATATTTGTTACTTATTTACCACAGTAGCATTTGGGATGCATAACCACTCAAAATTTAAAAAAAAAGAATTGACAATAGCATTTAATGAGTATAAAATCTCAAGAATAAATTACCCAACTTTATCAATCTCCTATTAGTTAGTAATCATTATGATCTCAATGTGATTGAATCAACTGTTCTAAAATATTCACCTTTGGCGAGGCTCTTTGCTGGGACTTGAGGATATGTAAATTGTTAAGTATTATAAAGTGAGGGAGCCAAAATAAATAGAAACATACAAATGGTAGATGCAAACTTATCTGTTTATAAATTATATGAGCTATGAAAGGGTATCAACAAAAAAGAAGTTATAGAAGAAAAAGGTTTGCTTTTTTTTCAATAAACATGATGCCAAAAGCAAAGAAGGAAGGCTCTCATCCCCCCAAAGCAAAGGATTTGAAGGCAAAGAAAGCAGTGCTGAAAGGCATCCAGAGCTGTTGAACAGTATATCATACACCTTCCCATGCTGAAGACACTGAAACTCGGAGGGCAGCCTAAATATCTTCAGAAAAGTGCCCACAGGAGAAACAAGCTTGACCACTGCACCATAATCAAGTTCTTCCTGACTGCCTAGTCAGCCATGAAGAAGACAGAAGACAGCAATACACTTGTGTTCATTGTGGGAGTTAAGGCGAACAAGTACCAGATCAGACAGGCTGTGAAGAAGCTCTATGACATTGATGTGGCCAGTGTCAGCACCCTGATCAGGCCTGATGAAGAGAAGGCATAGGTTAGATTGGCTCCAAACAATGATGATTTGGATGTTGTCAACAAAATTGGGATCATCTAAGCTTTGTCCAGTTGCCTAATTCTAAATGTACAATTTTACACTGAAAAAAAAAAAAAAACAAAAGAGGAAGAAAGCTTTATTGAAGAGTTATCTTTTGAGTTAGGTCTTGAGGTCCTTGGTTTATATTTTTTCTCATTGAGATCAAAGGACAGAGATTCTAAGAAACAATATTAGAAAAGATTTAACTTATCAGTAGTGATTGTAAGAAGTTGCTGGCACACAGGTTAGAGACTGAATATTGATAAAATTGAGGATGAAAGGAAGTTGGGTCATGTTTTGGAGAACTGTAAATTTAATGTTAAATTATCATAAAGTACCCATTAATAATAATAAGTTTTGGGATGATTTTTAAGAAGAGAAAAGCAAGATTTTACTTCCCTCTCTATGATAAGGTCACTCTAATTTTTGGAAAATGGATTATAAGATAAAAAAGAGTAGACCTTACAGAGCTATCCTATGAATTAAAATATAATTATCTTAGATGAGAACATTTTTAGCTTAATGAATAGTATTGTCTGGAGGGAAATAATTATTGGAAATAGATATGATAAATGTTTATTACACTTTTCAAAACCAAGTTGATGGAAGTTTGAGATAAATTTATAGAATCTCTACATGGGTTGAATGTGGGTGAGCATGGTGAGTCATCAGGGCAGGAAACAAAGAAAAAATGACTTACACATCTGGAATGGAACATCTGAGTGGACTAGGATACTATGTAATATGAAGGAGAAAACTGAAATGTGAACAGCTTTGGGGGAGAATGAAGATAGTGAACTTTGATAATCATAAACCCAAGATTTTGTCTAGGCAACTTGTGTAGACAAAAGTATCAAGTAGATGCTTAATGGACTTTCAGTCTGATGGAGCTTCTGAAACAAAGGACTGGCTAAAAAATTTAAGGAATGTATGTGTGTAAACTGCTTTTAAGGTTAAGATCATAGGACTAGATAAGACTTTCTGGCAGTACAAGATAAAACACAGACTGAGAACCAAACCTTGGGCTCTCAAATTTTAGAGTTTAGAGTCTGAGTAAGGGAGAAAAACATCAATAAAATAAACTGAGATGTGTTGATGAAGTTTATAGAAGCTAAGAAAATAAAGCATATCATAAAGAAAACAATGACCAAAGTTTTCAAATGCCAACAATTTGTGTGAGAAAGCTTAGCAACATAGAGATACTCTAAACTTTTTTCTAAAAAGTTCAGTAGAGTTTTGGTAATAAAAGCTAAATTGGAATATATTGCTAGAGAAGTGAGAAAGTAGAAGTGACACATGTAGGTAATCTTTTCCAGATATTTGGATAAGGAACAGAAAAATTAGGTAGTTGCTAGAGCACACTGTCAGGGTTTATAGTGTTAGTCCGTAATATGCTTCCCATGCAAACACATATTAATGTAGACATAGATACAGGACCAAGTAAATGGAATAATAATCATGAAACAAAGTATTGCTTTTAGGTTGGAGTCTATATCTACAGTGTGCTTCTAAATTGACTTGATAACATGCTCTACCCCACTGGAAAAATATTAAATTTTGAAAGAGAGCTCCTGAGGAAAAATTTTGTTTCCTCTACAGACATCCTTCCAAACTGTTGCTTCATCCCAGTAGGGGGTGGGTGGGATAGTCCAAATACTCAGTCAGTAATAGATTCATTCCACCCAATCAAGAAACCAGAGCAAAGACCAGCTACCAGAAGTAGACTCAGTTTAATGATTTCTGCCCACATCCATACTCAGCACTAATTTTTTTTACCTGCTGGTTACAAATTTTGATCATTCAGCATTTATCTTTTTTTAGGAAAAAAAGGACAGAAGTCTATCCTGGTAATACTACTTTTAGCTCCATCTGATGTCTTCATACCACAAATACTTCATCATAAGTGTAGAATCATCCTTAAGAAAGCAAATAGCACACTGAACTCATCTTAATCCCACCTTGTATCCAAGGCAGAAAATCTACTTCTTGTTTGTTATCCATCCAAAATATCTCCAACCATGCTCTTCTGTTACTCTGACCACTTGTCTCCAATGAGATTAAGTGATGTTAGCTATGTAATGTTAGCAATGTAAAAGTATACTTCATTTGATTAACTCTTTTATTATTCCAAAAGAGATAAAATGTACATCACTGATTTACTTTACTGATGTCTTCCCTTCATTTACTGGATATGCCTTACTTTTCCAGCCCAATCAACGTAAAATCAATAAGAACAAGCCTGTAGTCCCACAAACACAGGTTTATGGACCTATCTCAGTGAGAAAGACTGTACACTGTAGGAACTATGAGAAGTCTCCATGAAAAAAACAAAAGAGGTTTTACAGGATTTGGGACAAGTGACATTGGGTGAAACCTAGTGAAGCAGGGTGGCAGGCTGAAAACAAAGCTGGGCTTTGCGTAAAGGGGTTGTTGCTATGAGGTCCAAATTGAAAAGTGGACCCAAGATCCTGTTTTCACGGAAATTACAAAGTTAATTTAAATGTGGAATATTGTATGCAGAAAACCATTATCTGCACCTTTGCACCTGGATTGAAAATTGATGCTGCCACTCTGCATAATAATGACTTACATACCCACGTAATTGTGGCATGTTTTATTCTTAGTGATATGCTTGCAAACCACAGTGTTTCTCATAGTATGACTTTCAGGTGACAGAGTTTTTCAGTGATTAAGAAGAGGGTCGTTCTGACACTTTAAAACCCCAGCATCTCCTCAGTGACATAATGTTCCATGTTAGCTTTGAACTGGCCTTGTCTGATATCCCATCCTAATGAATGAGAGAGCCAATTTCAATTTGCTCACTATGTACTAATTTTTATTTTCATTTTAGGTACTAATTTGTTACATATCAGGATCTCTTTATTTGCTATTTTCTCAATCTGGAAAGGTCTTGCCTCACATATTCTCATTTGTCACTTTCCCTTTAATTTTCCCAGGTATCATTGTCAGAGTGGCTTTCTCATCCTAAAATTTCAACTTTTTCTCCTGAGACTTATCTCTTCTGAATTACTTTTCTTCTTTGCCCTTATCACTATTTATTTACTTAACTGCAAGAACCAGGCTCTAAAATGCCCCCCAGTGATCCTCAGCTCATGACCTTGTGTGTGACGTGAGCAGTACTTACACACTGCCACTCTGCATGTAAGCAGTACTCAGGGATTCATTCAAATGTGAGCAGTACTCAGTGGTTCCTTCAAGTGTAAGCAGTACTCAGTGGTTCATTCAAGTGTGAGCAGTACTCAGTGATTCATTCAAATGTGAGCAGTACTCAGGGATTCATTTCTAATGACTGCAGTGTGGTGCAAGTTATGGGATGCCACTTCTGAGATTAGGTTTCAGAAAGATGGTTGCTTCCAGGTCTCACTTTGAGGAAAGCAAATTGCTGTTTCGTGAGTAACCTTATGGCAAGGAAGGACGTCTCCAATCAATAGCCAATGGTCATGTGAGGGAGCTTGTTAGTGGAACTTCTGGATGTCTGACTGCACCTGTGAATGAAAGCTTGATAGCAACCTTATGAGAGACCAAATTAGACACACCTTGAATAGCTGTGCCTGGATTTGTAAACCACACGCATTGATATAATATGTTTTAAGTTACTTTTGGCATAATTGGTTATACTAGATAACTGTTACATATTTAGTTTGATTATCATTTTACCAACTATAATGTTAACCCATAGAGTTAGTGATTTGCTTTGTTTCTCATTGTTTTACCATAATCCTTAGAAGTCAGAATGATACTATAGTTGTATATTAGTATGTAATTGTAAGTGTCCATATTGCTATTCTGATAAAGAAATAGAATTTGTAACCTTAATATTTTGTACATATCTAGCATGAGGGTCACTTGCCTGATCACATAAGATAATAGACACAGAGAAAAGTATAGGCTGGAAATCTGTAAGTCCTTCTGCCATGCACAACTCATATTTGAAATGGCAGGTAATACTTCATTTTATATCTAAATGAAAACCCAAACAGGACAAGAGTTCATTCTCTCTCCCTTGAACTTCTCAAATTATCAAGGCTACTTAAAAGGACAAACCCTAAACTGGTTTTGTAATACCAGTTTGCTGAGATATAAGAATGATTTAATAATTAATTACATAGTAATGATGAACCACAGGTTGCATTTGTTACTGAATTTTTGCTTATCTATTTGCATATCTTAAAACCAGTTATCAGACAAAATGGTTTTTATAAGTTGATGTATACTATAAAAATAGCATATATTTTAAAAATTATAGCAAGTTTTAAATATTCAAATTATAATCCCTTCAGTTCTCATTAATCACATTTCTGTATGTATATTGAATAAATTCTAGGACCTCCACTATATTGAATTAGTCAATTATATATCTCTATCTCAATATATGATATCTTAATAATTTAGCTTTATTATAGTTCTTAATAATTATTAGGACAAATCCCTCTTCTTTATTTTTCTTCTTAAAGAATTCATATATTCTTGGGTACATGTTCTTCAGAAATGGCTTTTGACCCCTCCATATAAAGTTGTGAATGATTAAAATAATGTAGTGATCATATGAAAAGGAAAAATACTGGAATCTTTAAAATACTGGGTCTATTCTTACATAAACTTCTTTACACATTTAATTTCTTTCCAGACACTATATGTTTTTGTTTTTATAAGTGGTATCACATTTTAAATATATCAGTAGTGAATAAAATTGTAAATGACAAAACACCCTGTATAAAGAGAAATCTTTTATTTTAATGGAAGTAATTTTATCAATTCTTGCTTTGTCATTTGCTCTGTGAAAGTTTTATCCAAGAAGTTTCCTTCTTGCCCCTAGCCCACGATAAGTGTTTCATACTTTTCCTTTAATAACTTTATAGTTTAATCTTCAAAATTACATATTCAATCCATCTATGTTCTGTTTGTGTAGATCAGGTTTGATCAAGTTTTTTATTTTCTATAAGATGAGTGAGGTTTCCTGATGCAAACTACTTAAAGTCTCCATCCTTCCTCAATGATTATGGTAACACTTTATTGCATAGGAAATGGCTATTTATATATACATATATATATGATCTGTTTCTAGCTTTCTATTATTCACTTGGTGCATCTGTGTGTTCTTAGCCATGACAAATTTAAAAACACATGTAAATTTATACAAAAGTATAAATTTAGAAACTTATACTTTGTTTTGTCTTTCTGTTACCTTTGTTTTTTTTAAAGTATTCTGTGTGTGTCCATGTTTATACTTCTTTATATATATTAGAGTATTTTTCAAGTTTATCAAAAATGAAAAACACAAGTTGGGATTTTATGAAATTTATATATACATTTTAAAATAATGGGAAGTTTTGGCTATTTTAATAGCAAAAATAGATTATCTAGAATATACCAATCATGTCTTCAAATTAACAACAAAGTTTCCAAAACTGTGAGAGAATATGAGTAAAAAATATGTGTACATGTATTTCAGAATAGGAAACCAAGAGTCAAAAAGCAATGTTCAAAATCATTGGCATTTAAAATGCAGAATAAAGCTATTCTGGGATATCATTTTATACCACAGATGCTGTTCAATTAGAATTACCCCCCCCCCAAATGGAAGTATCTTCTGGAGTTTGGGACCCTTGTAGTACAGGCTTCCCCAACTAAGTGAGTGTTCTAGGAACCCATCTGTATCAGTGTGCCAGCTGGTGGTGTTGTGAAAGGCTGTGTTCAGCTTCAGTGAATTTTTTTGAAGATTCAGCACATTGGTCCATTTCGTTACGTATGATTTTTTAGCACACCTGCCCACACTGTGATGAATGTTCAGCAGTTTTTGACCAAAAACGGTATAATCTGTGTGCCCAACTGCCCTATTAACCTGATGTCACCCTGATCAACTTTTTTTGTTGTTGTTCCCCTGGATGGTAAAAGTCCTCAAAGGGAAACATTTTGCCAGTGCAGAGGAAGTGAAACAAAAAATGGCAGAAGCTAAAAGACATCAAAATCAACCAGTTCAAAACTGTTCTGAGCAGTGGAAAAATGTTTCGATATGTGTACTGCATCAAATGGAGAGTGCTTTGAAGGTGACTAAAGTTTAAACATGTAAGTATAAATAAACATAAAAAAATAAGTTCTATATTTTTGTTCCCTTCTCATACTTTTCCATTCCAAGTGTTTATGGGGAATATGTAAAATTATAAAATCCCCTGTGCTATAAAAATATATTCGAAACTCTCCCAGATTATTCTTAGCAGAAAATAGATAGTCATTATATTGTGTTTACAAACTAATTTATATAATCAAGCTCATGAAAAATTGCATCACAAGAAAACATGTTCAATTGAACAGTAACACAATTTTACCTTATCTTACTCAATAAAGGCAATAAGACATGCAAATATCATTGAATTCCTGAAACCCATACATACATCAAACACTTAAAAGGTTATACATACATTAATTTTTTATAAATAATTTGGAGCAACTTTACAATGCAGAAATAGTAATTATGCAATATTTTCTATAAACACTGAGGGAAAATAAACACCAAGTAAAATACAGGCTTACATCTATTAGTGATAGTACTTATCTATTTTTTAGGCTCTCATTTAAATTTTCTACTTAATAAAAACTAATTTTATACTTTACCATACATTATTTCTGTATATGCAACATTGAAAATACATATTCACTTACATTAAAGCAACAAAGAATATTCTTCTGTCAACATGATAGGCTTTCACGTCATTATGTAATATGTAAGAGGCAGCAAAGTAATGAATATGGAATTAGAGTGTACAGATCAGAGTGACCTCGACTACAGGAACGAGTGGGCATGATGAGAGGATGACATCTCAGAGTGGAATGGAACTTTGTAAAAATCAAAGCAGTAGGAATTTCACCAGACACAAGTGGCCCCTATCATCAGTAGATAAATTGAAATATCTTTTTTTTTCTTCAAGAGGCAATAGTAGAAAATGAAAATGGAAAAAAAGAAGTAAAACTTAGGTATAGAAAAATGTACTTCCTTGCAGACAGTTTCTTGTTACAAATTCCATTCTATTTCAATGAATATTTCATGTATCTCAGATGTTTAATATCCCAATATTCTATCTGTTACTTAACTACTAAGTTCCAAAAATAATACTTACAATAAATATTTTCCCAGTTTATATGATTTTAAAGATTTATTATTTCCCAAGCCAACTAAAGTAGTTAGGTTAGGTATATTGTATTATTAGTAAACCTACGCTGTACATTAAAAAGTTAAATTTTACTCATATGTGGAATCTAATGAACAAAATGAACTATCAGGCTAAATAGAGACAGACCCATAGACAGACAGCACTCAGACAGTTGTTGTAGGGGTGATGGAAGGCTCGGAGGGAGGGAGGGATGAGAAAAAAGGAAAAAACTCATAGATACAGACAATAGAGGGGATTGCTGAGGTGAGGTATGAAGTGGAGAAGGGTGTGGGGGGAATAGAGGGTGATAGATGGAGGCTTGAGTTGGGGTGGTGAGCACACCATGTAGTGCACAGATGATGTGTTGTAGACTTGTGCACTTGGAAACTGTATAATTTTGTTAACCAGTGTCACCTGAATAAATCCAATAAAAGGGGGAAAAAGTAAGTCTGAAGGATCTAAATACAGAAAAGTGTGAACAAAAGCTTAGTTCTTCGAATGCTGTATTTCTGCAATGACTACAAGTGCTATGATATCATCATAGAATTGGTAGCAGTTCAGCTAATTCAGCAGACACAAAATGACCTTTACTTAGGTTTGCATTTTTAGGTCACAGAGCAGTAAGTGATTATTATGCTAAATATAGAATCTTCTGATGGTTTTGACAATGTTCTGTAAAGCAGTTCAAGAATACAATCCTGTATGTTTAAGAAACATATATTTATGTTTATGTTCTTTAGATGGAACAGCTCTAGAATTACTTGAGACAAAAATTAAGAGATGGTAACATGTGAAACTCTGGTTTTGCAAATACTGAGCAAAGTAAAAGATATTTAAGCTCTTTAGTAGAATGAGTAACAAAAAGGAAAACTGTGAGGGGACAGTTTTAGCAAAATGGCAAGAGATTTATAGATAAATTTTAAATATACCAGCAGATAAAACTGCAAACTAGTTTGTGTATAAACAAGAAGTTTATTCTGGGGGAAGGAAGGGTAGAAAAAATCACATTGGCAGAAAGAAAGAAAGAGAAGTGCTAAATAACAAAAGAGGAAAAACAGTGCAGGGGGAGTAAAGGTTCTGATAAGGGAACTAATCAGATTCTTTCTTCACTGAAGCAACGTGACAAGCATCTGTAATGACCGGTGGCAAGGTGCTGAGGATGTTCAGAACCTAATTACTGTCAAGATCAAATCCACCAAAGGAACTTATTTCTCCCTCTTATCTTTCCTCCAGATCCACACATTTTTATACACAGTCTAAGACCTTTCTTTTTTATGAATATGCTCATGTCTTACCATGGCTCTCATTATATATGAATCATTTACATTTTAATGTATTGCATGTGCAAAACTGTTGTATTTGTTGAGCCTTAAAATGAGAAAGAAATAATAATTACAATTTTATATTATTTCCCTTCTAATTAATATCCAATTTTTCTTTCTAAGATTAAGGAGAATCAGTAAAATGAACTCTGTAAAATTAACTATACTTTTGTTTTTGTAAGCTTATTTGTATGGTAATTAATTTTGTTTTGTTATTATTTTTAAAATCTTCACCTGAGTGTACATTTACTGATTTTTTAGAGGAAGGGAAAGGACAAGAGAAACATGATGTGAGAGAGAAACATTGATCATTGCCTCCCATATGCACAATGTGGGCATGTGCCCTGACCAGGATGAAACCTGCAGCCTTATGGTGTATGAGATGATACTCCAACCAACTGAGTCCCGGGCCAGGGTTATTTGCATGGTATTTTAAAAATATTTATTATATATGGTATAAAATTTGCTACTTTAACAATTTAAGTATAAATTCAATGGCATTGATTACCTTCACAAGGTTGTGCAACAATCAGCACTGTTTTAAAAAAATTACCTTAACCAAAACTTTTGACCAAATAAAAAACAAAAATATGGAAAATTAAAATTCCATGTTTGTCTTAACAGGGACCATGTTAAGTTTCTCTGTATTGTCCTAGTTTTAGTATGTGCACTGCTACAACAAGCACAAGTGGCTTTTCTCAAAATAATTTACATGTAGAACTTTAAGAAATCTACCAGTGAAATGATGACATTCTAATAATACTGTGTTTTGACATGTATAATGCACAATGTTTTGCCCAAATTTTTGAGAGGAAAAATAAGGATGCATATTATACATGGGTGGTAGTAATTCCATATCTGTATAAATACTTTAATTCTTTTAAAAAGTTCTTATAACATATATATTCTTGTATTTTGTAATTATTTATTACATAAAATTTATTGTACCGTAACATATGCAAAAGCAAATTGTAAAGTTTCTTTATAATACAAAAAAAAAGGATATAAATATAAATAATAAAAAACTGAATTAAAAAATGAAATATTTTTTTCCTGAAAGTTTGGGCCAAAAATGTGGGTGTACATTATACATGACAAAAACCAGGATTAATATAAGAAAAATATAGGTAGTGTTTGAGCTCCTGTTCCTCTTCATCTGTTTCTCACTGAATTTTGAATTGCTAAAATTCTTTACCTATCTTTATATTTCTTGGATTGGGTAGCACAAGCCTGAGATGTAAAAGTGATGTAAGACACCAATATAGAGAATTAAATTTTTCCATCACATGGGGTTTGGTGCTTTGGTGGATATCATTGTTGAGGTGACTATTTGTTTGTGTCTTTTTAAAAAAATTATTATTCACTATTATTAAAGAGAAAATATATTGACTTAAGAAGGACGTTTTACTTCAGCTAGTATATTAAATTACTGATAAAGTAGAAATTTGAGAATGTCTATGTGGGAACTTCAGAGATACAATATGATTTTTGTTTTAAAATTTTTAAATATATAGTGATAATAACAAATATATATACAAACATATAGTTAATGAAAATGACTATTCAAATTAATCTGTATATTTCTAATAAAAATTTATTACCCAGCTAAACCTATGATTGATTCTTTGAATCTAATATGTAATAGCTCCATATTAAATAAGTACAAATAAATTTGAAACACATGAACTGGACTGTATGAAATGACAATATATAAAAATGAATTAGTAGAAAAATATTCATAGGTAAACTAAATTATGTTTTTAGAACTTCAAAGCAAAATGAACCAAAATTATCACAGTTACTTAAAATTGCTCTGAAAAATTTATTAGCAACTCTGATAGTGTTAATTTCAATCCCACAGTGACGAATTTACTAAATACAAGTTAATATGTTAGTAAGGTTCATTTTGTGATTTGAACCACAGAGAGAGAGAGAGAGATAGTTGCATCATTGGGACGTGGAAGCACTTTTTTAATTTACTGAAATTTCCCCTTTTATTCATATAAACCATTGCATTCTTTTACTTTCAGCAACGTGATTATTTTATTTATATATCTTTTAGATAATGGACAATTCAAATATTTGATCTCATTTTGCTTTACTCTTCACTCACCATTAGTTTCTTAAACTTGATATATGTTGATATGTGTATAGGAAATGTGTGTAATATAATTTATCTACACATTTTTCAAATGATAGGTACCTAAGCTGATTTTCAACCTTAAAAAATTTGTTATATGTATGTGTACATATATCTATATAATATATGTATGCACATAAACACATACTGACAAACATATACACAAATATGCATACATACATATAGTAAACATATATACACACATATATAATTAGAAATCAAAAAAGTTGCCAAAATAAATTGAGATAAGTTGTTGAAAAGCTGAATAAAAAGATAAAATTAAAAATGCAAAAAAATGGGATCTAAAGTTTCAAAATCTAATTAATAGTAAGTTCTAGAAGCAAGAACAGAAAATACTGAGAGAGAAAAAAAACAATTTATAGAAAATAAAGGTTAAATGTTAAAGGATATATATTGATGTTGAAAGGTTATACCAAATGACTAAAATGAAAAATACAAAATAATCAGACAATTTTAATTAATAAAACAATCGAAAAAACCCAATGACTGGTATAAAAAGTTATTTACAAAAGAAAAACAGACCTTCTCTTGAAAAAGCCCTATGCATAGACATTCAGTCTTTCAGTCCCCACTTGGCTGCATAACACTGGGCCTGGGCTTGGGAAATTTCCTTCCCAAGAGGAAAAGGACCCACACCATCTGTGCCCAGTTTTTCACCTTCTGTGCAAATATTATTTTCCTGTTTCAGTCTAAGTGAATGTCGTTTTATCTTTGCTTGAAGCATATGCATTACATGGCACCTGTCCTACCCTACTGCTGTATCTGTCCGCAGTGGGGAGGGCACAGTGTTTTTTAGGGTGTATGTAGGAAATATGGAGGCCCTAGATTGGCCTCCAAGAGATACCTGCTGAACCCAGGGTGCTAATGCCCATTATTGAAGCTGATCTGGCTTGTTCTCTTCTCTACATGAGGAAGCATTGTTCTATCAGTGTTTAACTGCACTGTGTTCCATTGTGTTCTTGTCAGTGACGCTGATACTGAGATGCAATGGGCACAAGTGTTCAGGATTTGCACCTAAGACTGGTAATCAGTGCACACTAATCTGTTTGACAATTTCCAATAACAACATTGGATAACAGTAGAAAATGGAACAATGATTTAAAATTTCAGAATTTTAAGACTCCCTATCAAGATGGCAGTGTAGGCAGACATGGCTTCCCTCCTCATACAAACCACACCAAAATTACAACTAAAATATAGAATAACCATCACTCACAACTATCAGAAAGAGAATTGAATGGAAGTCTGACAACTACAGAAGGAAAGAAACCACATTCATTCAGACTGGTAGGAGGGGCACAGATGCCTAATGAGCTGGTCCCATAGCCATGTGTGATGGTTAAAAATTTGGGACGGATATCTCAGGAGCAAGTAGTTCCAGCCCCACACCGGGCCTACCAGCCCAGGATTCTAGAGCCAGGAAGCTAAGTCCTCACAACTTCTTCCTGCAAAAACCAGATAGGATTGAATTGGTGGAAGAAAGGGCAGAAGCCTCAGGGGGTTTTTTAGAGAAAAACAGACACTTACTCAGACTCACTCCCTCTGAGCTCCAGAACTGGTATAGCAGCTTGAAAGGCACCAGTGGCATTCAGGGAGGAACTGAAGTATCTGGCATCCAGGCCAGCAGAGGCCATTGCCCCTTTTCTAAACCCTTTCCCCACAGAGCCACAGAGCCAGTAAGCTGGCCTTGAGACTATGCCGACTTGGCTAACATAGTTTGACCCACCTTGGAGATTTCCAGAGACTCTGCCTTACCCAACTTATAGGCCCACCCAAGCTGATTTTCCATATGAATTGCTGGTATCAGCTCATGCTTCACAACTTCCTAAATAATCTCAAAAAAGCAACAGCTGGCTTCGGTGAACCCAGGGCCAAGCATTAGCAGCAGCCAGCAGAGATTCTCAGCTTGCCTTTGCCTGGGAATCTTCAAGGCCAGCACAAGCAGCAGCCATCTCAGATTGCTTTGTAGTTCAGGCAGGGTGGCCTCAGGAAAAACATAGGTGGAGGCTGACCTTGACCTGCACCACCCAGGAGATCCCAGAGCCTACACACACAGTGGGCAGCTACAAAACACATCAGAGTGCCATCACCTTGCCCCTGCATAGCTGATCCTTCACAGAGGGCAGAGGTTGGTGGTCAGTGGACACAGACAGTCCTTGAAGCTGACTGACTTGGGTCAATGCCTCCTTTTATCTTTCAAAAGCAACCTTCCTGTAGAGGTTCAACCACAGGAGGAAGGTGTGCCCAGCTCACACCAAGGCTGCACTTCAAGTACCTGACTTCTGTGATAGGGGTGGATGTGGCACAGGACCCTACAGAACACCTACCACATTGGGCTACTCTACCAAAACACAGATCTAAACAGATACACCTAACACATAGAAACGAACACAGGAAGGCTGACAAAATGAGGAGCCAAGGAAGCAAAGCCCAAATGAAAGAGCAGATCAAAACTTCAGAAAAAGAGCTAAATGAACTGAAGATAAGCCATCTATCAGATGCAGAGTTCAAAGCACTGGTTATAAGCACACTCAGAGAACTTAGTGAGGACCTCAACAAAATAAAAAAGATCCAGTCAAAAGTGAAGGATATACTAATTGAAATAAGGAATAATCTACATGAAAACAAGAGTAAAGTGGATGAAACTGAGAATCAAATCAATGATTTGGAACATAAGGAAGCAAAAAACAACCGATCAAAACAAGAAGAAAAAAGAACTAAAGAAAATGCAGAAAGTATAAACAGTCTCTGGGACAACTCAAGAGCTCCAGCATTTGCATCATGGGGGTGGCAGAAGGAGAAGAGAAATAGCAAGAAACTGGAAATCTATTTGAAAAAATAATGAAAGAAAACATTTCTAATTTGGTGAAGGAAACAGACATGTAACCCAAGAAGCATAGATAGTTCTAGACAAAATGAATACAAAGAGGCCCACCCAAGACACATCAGAATCAAAATGCCAAAGCTTAATAATAAGCCCTGGCTGGTGTAGCTCAGTGGTTTGAGCACAGGCCTGCAAACCAAACAATCTCGGTTCAATTCCCAGTCTGGGCACATGCCTGAGTTGCAGGCCAGTTCCTAGCAGGGGACACACATACACTGATATTTCTCTCCCTCTCTCCTTCCCTTCCCCTTTCTAAAGATAAATAAATAAAAACTTTAAAAATATATGTACATATTTTTATGAATTGCAATGTCACAGATGTTAAATCAAGAAATAGGTGTGACTATTTTATGGTTATTGAGAGAAGCACCAGAAGAAATAAAACTGAGAATTACATTAAAAAGTTGAATCTGAAGAGTCAGAAAGATTAGAAACCAAAAGTGTATTGGATTCTAGCTTTTCATTGTAATCTCTTGTCATTTTTATTTCTTACCATAAGCATATATTTAGAGAAAACATAATTAAAATAACACTAAAGCAGAAAAAATGTATATCTTGTTGACCTCAAGTCCAAGCAAATTAAGTAAAGCAGCATAAAAAATCTCATAGGAAAGGTGGTAGGTCTACGTATTAGAATAGAGACTTAGTAAAGTCTCTATGAAACTAATTATTTAAATGTCATCATATTTAATTTCTTAATATCTTTAAATTTTATTTATCCAATTTTTATGACAACATAAAACAGAATCATAACTAAAAAAGTGCTACTTGAATTACATGGACATTTGAAATATAAAAATAAAATTTTTAATATTTTTAGTTTATAACATACTTAAACATTTTTATTTGTTTTCCTGATAAATTTCTTAAGTATATACATACCTGGTGATAAACTCAAAGATTATTAAAATAGATTTTTTTGAAACAGTGGTGATATATTTTCATTTTAATACTTTCTTATAAGTTAGCATCTTTTTTTATTTTTTATTTTTGTTTAAGTACAGTTGTCTCCATTTTTCCCACCACCACTTTCCTTTGCCCCACCCACCCCCACCTTCCACCCTCAATCCTACTCTCTCTGGCTTTGCATCTTTTCAAAGTACTTGTTATGAAAAAATATACTCTCCTTAGTAATAAATTTAAAATCATTATATGTCTAGCTAATGAAGTGTTACTTCATATCAAGGAAATTCCTTGATTTTTGACATTGTATGTAACATATCTTCCTCTATAAGATTCATTTATGCCCAAAAGTGGAATATACATTTAACACAGTAAAATGACTATCACCAAGTTTCTTTTTTTTTATAAACACAGTCCAAATTTTTATGTCTGGAATTGTAACATTCCGAAATGCTTGCTATTCTTTTATTACTTTACTTTCTGGTTTTGTTCTGTATTCTTTACAACTTTCCATAGGGTCAATGCTTCTCAAACTCCCGTCTCCAGATCATGTGGATACACTCATTCTTTTTACCAGCATATTTTTCCACTCTTATTATCTGCCCTACTCATCTCCCAGAAGAACACTTTTTCATAAAATCAATCATATTTATCAAACTATTATCAAATAACCAGGTATAACCAAACCCACAACCCCAACTTGGAGGCTTTCTTTTTTTAACTTTGTTTTTATTTTTGACACTATCACAGATATCCCCATTTCCCCTATTTTGCCCCTCTCTATACAGTCCCCACCCCCTTCCCTCTGGTCATCTCCACACTGTCTGTCTGTTTTTTTTTATAATTTTATTTAGTTATTTTTCAAGTACAGTTTTTTGTCTATTCTCCCATCCCAGCCCCCCCTGCCCTGTGCTCGCCACCTCCCTCCCATTTCCTCCCCCCCCAGTCTTCATCCCTGTATCTTTCATACTTGTTCCTCAAAATCCCTCCCCCTCTTCCCCCTTAAATTCCCTTTCCTCTACCCTCTGGTCACTGCCCACTTGTTCTCTATTTCAGTGTCTTTGTTTTTATTCCGTTCGCTTGTTTGTTTTGTTGTTTAGCTTCCTGTTAAAGGTGAGCTCATATGGTTTATGGGTTGTGCAAATATGTTTTTTGTCCAATCTTTTCACCTTCTTTCATCCAGTAACCCCTCTGACATTTGTCAGTCTGTTTCATGTACCCAAGTCCCTGTTGCTATTTTGTTCATTAGATTCCATATATGTGAGATATGGTTTTTGTCTCTCTCTCACTCAATTATTTCTATTAGCATAATAATGTCCAGTTTCATCCATATTGTCACAAAAGGTAAAACAGTTCTTTCCTTTTTTACAGCGACTTAGTATTCCATTATATTACAGATTTTTAAACCACTCATACACTGATGGGCACTTAGAGTGCCTCCAGATCTTTGCTATTGTAAGTAACACTGCTATGAACATGGTATGCATATATTCTTTTAAATGGGTGTTTTGAGATTCTTAGCACATATTCCCAGAAGTAGAATCCTGGGTAAAAAGGCAGTTCTATTTTTAATTTTTTGGAGGAAATTACATACTGATTTCCACAACAACACCAGTCTGCATTTCCATCAACACTCTAAGGTTCCCTTATCTCCATATCCTCATTTTTTTATATAGTGTAGCTTGTCTCTCTTACTAGAGAGAAATGACAACATTGAATTAATTTTAAGTTAAACCTATGTTTATTTTTATTAGTCCTATATTTTAAAATAACTCTTATTTCAATGATCTATCAGTCTACTCTTCTTTACTATATTTTCAAAATATAATCACCAAGAAATTGCTAGGATCTTGACCTGCTTTATTTGTAAAATTTTAAATGTGGAATTTCATTCTATAACTGAACTCTCATTGCTGGAATATCCTACTACACAATATACTGGAAATTGAATAGGCTTTGAAGTTTATAAGTTTGTGACTTTTGGAATAATATTTAGGCTCTGAGCCTCACTTATTCTCACATAAAATGTTTTAAATGATACTCATTCCAGGATATGTTTAAAATATATATTTAAATATCTATTTAACTGTGTATATCCATTATCATTATTTCAGAAAGCAGTTGACCATATATATTTTGATACTTTGATAAAATAACCAATGAAGTGGAAATACTGCTTTTGGCCCTTACACACCAGATCTAATATTTATTAGCCTATATTTATTTCCTTAATTACTATCTCAGATAAAGAAGGCAATTCCCCTATTTTTGGCTCTCTTATTGAGGGTTGTTGGGGTTTTTTTTAACCTGTAAGATACTAGTCTCAAGATTATCATCTCTTTCCCTTAAGTGTTATTCCCTCATAAGTTTGTGAGATAAGGAGAATAGGATCAATAGCCAGTTAGAACCAAACAGAGTTTGGCTGAAAGATATCTAACCCTGTGGAATAAGGAAACATGTGATTGGTAATTCTGACTGACGTTTGTGATTTTTAGACAGGTAAGTAGATTGGTAACATGCGCGCACACAAACATCAGAAGTTATTTCTGGGTCTAATTACATAATTATTGAAATCATTAAATAAAAGTTGATATAATTGTCCATTCAATCATAGAAGGATTTGCCACAAAAAATGAGAGTAAATTTTCTAATGTTTTTACATAATTATCAAAAAATAAGTAGAACATGGAAAATAGTTTAATGACTTTATATGTTGGAAGAAATTCAAATACCGTATTTTTCAAACCATAAGACACATCTAGATTTTAGAGGAGGACAACAGGGGAAAATTTTTGAAGCAAAAATGCGGTGAAATATTTAATAATATAAATAGCATAATATTTCACCAGTGTAAATGTAAACAGAAATCAACAGCAACATTAACAACCATTATTCCTCCCAAATTTGGAGGGGGGAAAGGTGCATCTTATAGTCCAAAAAAATGGTAGCTTCATTATAAGATGTTCAGAAGCAATCTCTATATTATCAATATTTAAAGTTAAATAGGGAGTTTGGTAACAACTTTTTGTTGTTTGAATCTTTAGAATGTTTAGTAATGTAATTAATGCCAATAAAGCTACATAGGCTAATCTAAAATGTTTATTTTGTAAATATTAGCAATTAATTTTACTCTATAAAATTTTTCATTCTGTAAGGCTGTCGGTTTTTGAAATACAGCTTTAAACAAAGTAACAGGCAATTTCTGGCATTTTAGCTGGAAATTTGTCTCTAAATGTGTCCTAGGTTCTACAACACACAATTTTTCAATATGTTCTTTAAACTACTAAAGCTGCATATAGCAAGACAACAGATTTTCATTTTACATTGTCACATTTGATTACTTCTATTTCAAGTCTTGATTGAACTTTGACACACACATCAGTAATTATTGTTTGTCTTATTTAAAAGTAAGCAGACAACAAAAGTTTGGGGTTTTTTTATTAAAAAGTTTTAATGCTTTTGTAGGCAGTGTTTGTGTGCACATTTTTTTTAATTGCCAGAAGACTGAAAACAATACTCAGGATAGGCAGCACAGGGCTTGCTAAAATAGTCTAATGACAAAGTTTACACAATATTTGCAGAAACATCTACAGGGATTTAGAATCTTTGCCTTGCATTAGTAATCCAGACAAACCAAGGCCAAATCAGAAACAATCAGATTGACATATTAGGGAAACCTAAGAATGGGTGCTACATCTACAAGTATGTGTAAAACACAGACTTTTTAGTTTTATAAGCCTTTATGAGCCTTAATTAGAATTATTTTTAAAAATTACAATTGTCATGTTACATAAAATTTAAAATTGTTGAAAATTTATAATATGTGGAGTACTACATGAGGTTCCTTATAAACATTGTTATCTTCATTTCTGTGAAGGTAAGCATGATTTCTATAGTAACATACATATATTTAAATAGCAATCATTATGATTATGCTGTTATCATTTGTAAATTAAGATTTACTTTATTGCAATTGTTAAGGAAATAATAAGTAAAGGTGAATCAATCACTGATGAAATAAACTTGATCTAAATCATATAAACCTGAGCCTACCTACTGCTCCCCACAAATATAAGTCAGTGTGTTTGTGAAACAGTAAGCAGGGAAGACTCTAATTTTAGTAAAGACGCCTTTCTTCCCAGAGCACAAGCATCTGCAAATAAGACTCTCCCAGCAACCCACATAAGAGAGCTGTATTTCCATTACTTAAATAGAATCAAGACAAAAAATGTAAGTCTTCTTCTATAGCGCTTTTTGCATAACTTACCTGGGTGATGAAATGTTTTCAATTTTCTTGTTTTATTTTTTAATTTAGAGAGAAAACACACAGTTGGAGAATTTTTACTGATTCCATATCAACAAAGATGTTTGTAATATTGATTTCTAATTTTACTCTAGATTAATAAATATTCCAACATTAATTATCTTATTTTTTACATTCTAATCCATTATTATATGTGTGTCTTCGTATATGCATCAATAAAATTAACCTATAAACACTAAGGTTGGAAAAATTACATTTACTGCTTGAAAATTCTGGAAATACTAATTTTAATTGTGCTGCAATAGAGAAATTTGATAAGTTTGTTTATTGTGTAATGTATTCAAGGTTTGCTTAACATATAGTCACTTCATTTTAAATAAAGATGGCTTAAAATTTCAGTCTTTGTTGTGAATGTTAGGCTATGAATCCCTGAATGTTAGCTTGGCTCAGTGTCCATGGAGACAAATCTCAGATTCCACAATAGCAACAGGATTTATATGATACTATTTCTACAGTGTATCACTATGGACTTTATCATATTCTGCAACATAAAAGACAAAAATCTCAACTACCAGACCATTCAGATCTATGCTTAAAAGAATAGAATTCAATTTATCCTAAAAGTATAACATAACTCATTTCCAAATGACATAAAGAAAGCAGCAGGCATCAGATAAGTTTATTGCTATTTGTGTGAACTGTCAGGACAAAAAACAGAATTACCCAGTTGAGCACACTGAGAGACTATTATCACATACAAATCATGAAATTTGGTACAGGAAAGTGTTCAGAATCATAGGTCAAAAAAGAATGGAATCAAGATGTTTGCCTTCTATTTTTGACCAGTTGGAATTTTAGGAACTCTTTTAATCATTTTTATTCTTTTTTAAAATGTAGTTATTTTTTAAGTACAGTTTTCTCTCTATTTCTTATACTCACCTAAATGCATACACATATACACACAGTCCCTTATCAATCTAGTCAAGAGTGGTTATGTTAAAACAAAATTGTCATATTGTAAATCCCTAACCACAGTCTTTGGAAGATCTATAGTTAATAATAAAAAATATATAGTATGTTACTAAAGTCCTTCATAGTTTAGACCCATTTTTATCTTTCAAAATTATTGATCACTTAGTGTGTATGGATCAATCAATTTCTTGAAAGCCTATGTCAAAGCATGCCTAAAATTCAAATGGAGTTAACATTGATTGAGTAGCAACCATGTGCCAGGCTGGGTATTTTAACCTATCTTACTAATACTTAGAGCAATGCTACCAAAGCAGACTGATGATGAAACCATGGTCACAATAGATTAGAGGAAAGGTAACTAGTCCTTAAATTTTATAGGATAGATTTTTTTTTGCCATTTAAGTTTTTTTGCTTTTTGATTTTTACCAAAATCAAACTAGATTATTTCATTATTAAAAGTAAATTTGACCAAATTTATTCTTAGAAAATTAGAAGAAAATGCAATTTGAAACAGGAAAGTGCTTTATTCCTTAGAGGCAAATAGTTTGTGTGAAATAGTATTAAGAATAGTATAGTTAATCATAAATGGGCAAAGGGCCTGAATAGACACATGTCCATAGTATGGCCAAAAGACATGTGTAAAGATGTCGAATGTCACTAATCATCTGATAAATGCAAACTGAATCCATGTTGAGATTTCCTCTCATACCTGTCAGCATGGTTATCATTAAAAAAAAATCAACAATCAACAAGTGCTGGCCAAAATGTGGAGAAAGAGGTATACTATTGCACTGTTGGTGGGAATGTAGACTGGTGCAGCCACTGTGAAAAGCAGTATGGAGATGCCTCAAATAATTAAAAATGGTTGTGCCTTTTGAGCAGTGATTTCACATCTGGGACTATATCCAAATAGAGGAACACAAAACACTAATTGGAAAGAACATGGGCATCCCTATGGTCATTGCAATGTTATTTACAATTGTCAAGACATGGGAGCAGCCCAAGTGTCCATCAGTAGATGGGTGGATAAAACAACTATGGTACATATATACAATTGGATACTACTCTTCCATAAAATAAAAGAGAAAGTTTTACCCTCTGCAACAGTATGGATGGACCTGGAGAACACTATGCTAAGTGAAAAAGGCCAGGCAGAGAAAGACAAATACCATATAATTTCACTCATATGTGGAATCTAATAAACAAACTGAACTCAGAAGCAAAATATAGACAGAATAAAAGAGAGCAAAATGACCACTAAGCATGGGGAATGGGTGGAGGGATTGAGCAAAAATGAAAAGGGACTCATGAACACAGACAACTGCATGGTGATTGCAATGGGTATGAGTGTATAAGGGGTCTAAATAACAATGGAAAAATACACTAAAAATCAAAATCAAATAAGAATATTATGTTATATTTGATCTTTTTTTGATTGACCAGTCTGGGTTGATCCATATCTTCTGTAACCTACTTGACTCAGTTGTATCACTTTCTGCAATTAGCAGAAAAACATGTCCTCTGTATCTAAGACAAAATTCACACGTTTTTCTATCTATTTGTGTAAAATACAATTTTAGCTGTAGCCCATAACTATTTTAACATTGCAGAGGTTGCAGCTGATCTGAGAGACATAAACTCTTTTCTTAAACATTGTTACATGTATTGAGTGGGCAGGTTCAAGATCACAACTAGCTGCGCATTTTTACACAGCTAATGTTAAGCCACAATGTTTAAGCCTTCAGTTTGGTTATAATATGTGTTTCATAAGGGTGTGTGACAGTCATTAGTAAATTGTATTTGAGAGATACTTCAAACTCCAAAGTCAGTGTCGGTGTAGGTTTTTTAATTTCTTTAAACTTTGGGGTCAGTTTTGTGTGTGTGTGCTTAATTTACCACTGAAAATAGCTGGAAAAATATACCTTTTGATACTTGAGTTCAATGATGAGAATTATGGAGTTTAACATAAAAAATTGATTTAAAAGGTGAAGATTATGTGGATGTTTGTTCAGAAGAGTCAGATACTGAGCAAGGTATTTCTAGTGAAGAAAGTGAAAATGGATTACACATGAATAAAGAGTATTTTTTGGAAAGGATAAAGAATCAAAATGAATTTCTGAGTACAGGATTTCTACTTCCTTGGTTAGGTTTATGCCTAGTACTTTATTTTTTGTTGTTGAACAGACACTTTTCTAAGGAGGACATACAGAGGACCAAGAGACATATGAAAGGATGCTCAGTATCACTAGTCATCAGAGAGATGCAAATTAAAACCACAATGAGATATCACTTCATACCAGTCAGAATGGCCATCATAAATAAAGCAACAAACAAGTATTGGCAAGGCTGTGGAGAAAAGGGAACTCTAGTACACTGTTGGTGGGAATGCAGATTGGTACAACCACTATGGAAAACAGAATGAAATTTTCTTTTAAGAAAACCTAAAAATAGAACTGCTTTTGATACAGCTATCCCATTCCTGGGATTATACCCTAAGAATCCTGAATCACAAATTCAAATGAACTTATGCACCAGAATGTTCATAGCAGCACAATTTAAAATAGCCAAGTGTTGGAAGCAACATAGGTGCTCATCAGTAAATGAGTGAATCAAAAACTGTGGCACATGTATGCAATGGAATAAATACTATACAGAAGAAAGAAAGAAGGGGCTCCTACTCTTCACAACAGCGTGCATGGAACTGGAGGGCATTATACTAAGTGAAATAACCCAGGCAGTAATAGAAAAATACCATCTGATCTCACCTGTAAGTGGAACCTACTCAACAAAACAAATAAGCAAGCAAAATATTACCAGAAACATTGAAATAAAGAACAAACTCACAGTAACCAGAGAACAGGGGGGAGTGGGGATGGGGGTAATAAGGGAGAGAAGGGGAAGGGTCATCAAGGAACATGTAAAAAGGTCCCATGGGCCACAACAAAGGGAGGAAAGATTGTGGGTGGGTTGAGGGAAAATAGTGGTGGGAAAATAGAAACGACTGTACTTGAACAACAATTAAAAATGAAAATAATAAAGAATAATAAAGAATCAAAATGGAGGAAAAATCTACTAAGAAGACAAATTCAAAACAGCTGTAAAATATTTTGTGTCTACTTCTGTTAGTTTAGCCAAACACACACACACACACACACACACACACACACACACACATACAGCCAACACAGAACTTGAAACGTGGAACTGATTTATCACAAGTGATGTATTAAATCTAATCTTCTTATATACAAATATATTGATTCTATCTCAAGCTGATTTTCACAAGAAAGATATGCTAAATGAATAGAAAAAATGAATTGAAAGCATTTCTAGGTTTACATTGCAGCAATCTGCTAAATATTCAAGATCTATGAGCTATAGACGGAAGTGGGATTGATCTTTTTAGACTTACAGTATCTTCCTGGAGATTCAAATTTATTCATAATTGTATCAGGTTTCATGACAAACTTATCCTCTTGGAATTCCTGAAAGTGGATGAATTTGTGGCAATGAGACATTTTCTCAGTATTTATAGAAAATTGTAAATTATGTTACTCAATGAGAAAGACTAACAATAAATAAAATGTTACCTTAATTAAGGAGTAAATGTGGGTTTAGACAATATATTCCATCCAATCCAATAAATATGGTATATAATTTTTTGCTACAGTCAGTTTAAAGTATTTTAGACAGGAAATTTTGAAATATATGCTGGTAAGCAGCCCAAAGTTCCTTATTTGATGAGTAATGAACCAGCAGATGTAATCAAGTGACTTTTAGAACCCATTTTCTCCTCAGGACATAATATTACAACAGATAACTGGTTCATTGATATAAATCTTATCTCCCACTTGAAAAAGAAGTAACTTTCATGAGTAGGTACCATTTGTAAGGACAAACACCAACTACCCCCTGAATTTTTGTCTTCTAAAAACAGGCCCCCAAATCCAACTTATTTTCTTTTGGTACCAACTGCACACTTATATATCATATATCCAAAAATGAAAACAATGAATAATTTTAGTTTTCAGTATGTATTTTGATGACACAGTAAATTTAGATTCAGCAAAACCTGACATAATACAATATTACAACCAAACAAAGTCAGGAGTAGACATTGTGGACTAAATGATACATATGATGTGGCCAGGGACATGAAAATATGGCCTATTGTTACATTCTACACGGTTTTGAATATTGTAGAAAAATGCTCAGACTGAACATTTGCTGAACATTTACATGAAGTATGCTGAACAGTAATGTGAAAATAAGGTATAGAATATTTGTTAGAAATCTCATAATGAAGTTAGTGACAGAACAAATGAAAAGGCATGCAGAAATTCCTACAGGTGTTCAAAAGCCTTTACACCTGAAATTTCACCAATTTTGAACATAAATTGAAGTAAATTCTAACCATGATGGGTACAGCCCCCTCAACCAGCAGAAAATGAAAAAGAGGTGTTAGGTGGTATGCATCCAAAATGAATCACTTATTTAAATATTTCTGCAAGTGTTTTGAAAATTATTTTTGCCTTGAGCAAAGCAATGTGGTTGTTTGTGATGACTGTTATAAATGATTGCAAAGCCAACGATTGAAGATTCTGATTAATTAATTTTAAAGAGTTTTTTGTTGTAATTTTTAGCAATATCTATGTCTGTCATTTGAAAAGACAAATATTTATTCTTTATATTTTTATATTTTTGTTTAGATATGTCTAGTTTGTAACTGAAAATAAAATTATATATTTTATTATATAAATATAATAAATTCAAATTTCCAGTGTTTTTTTACTTTTTTTTTCTTTTGCATTTTAGCACATACTAGTAATGAATCTCTCAGATACATGCAACTTGCACTGTAAATTTTTGGCCATGACATCTGCAGTGTGAAATAATACTTAATGTGTAAATAAAATTACCCTAAAATGATTTTAAATAAATAAGAAATATAAGTAAATATGCAGATAACAAATAAGTATATGAAAAGATGCTCCAAATCATATATCACTAGAAAAATGTAAATTAAAACAAGACACACAACTACAAGAAGAGTCACATTCCATGATACAGACAACAAATGCTAGAGAGCATGTGGAGCAGCAGGAACATTCACTCAATGTTGGCAGAAATCCAAAATTGTACAGCCCCTTTAGAAGACAATTTGGTAGTTTCTTACAAAACTAGACATAGTCTTACCACCTAATCTAGTAATCGTGATTGTCTTGCAGCCTTTCAAGGCCAGGAAGGTTCACATAGGATTCAGACAAACAAAAGAAAATTTGTGAAGCCATGGGAAATCCTGACATACCTTTATTCAAGGGTGGGGAGATTTACTCACACTAGCAGGGAGTCCCAACTCCCTTATATACTAAATGCAACCAAAGCCAGCAGGATGCCAAGATATTATATAACAAAGTGTGATTCTGCCTATGCGGGCCCAGTCTCAAGGTTATGGGAATACTTATTGGGCTGGTGAGGGAGCCTGATTGACTCCATTTACTCTACAGTGCTCCTTGGTATTTACCCAAAGTTATTGAAAACTTTATATTTACACAAAAATGTGCACACAGATGTTGACAGCAGCTTTATTTGTAATTGCCAAACTTGGAAGCAATCAACATGTTCTTCAGCACTGGATAAATAAACTATTGTACATTCAAATAATGGAATATTATATAGCACTGGAAAGAAATGAGCTCTTGAGACATGAAAAGATATGGAGCATACTTATATATTTATTACAAAGTGAAATAAGCCAACCTGGGATGCCTATAAATTATTGGAATTCTGGAAAAGGCAAAACTGTGGAAAACATAAATACATCAGTTGGTGCAGGAGGATGCACATTTAAACAAGCAGAGTGCAGAGAATTTTTATTGCAATAAAAATATCTTGTATGATATTATAATGATGATTTGTCCAAACGCACAGAATGTACAACATTAAGAGGAAGCCCTGATATAAAGAGTAGATTTTGTCTTATTATTATGTGTTGATGTGATTTACCCTTGGTTAAAAGAAAGTACCATTCTGGTGAGAGATATTTATTAACAATGGGAGAGACTATGCATGTTTGAGATCAGTGGATATATGAGAAATGTCTTATATTTCATAGTAAATATACATTTTATAGTAAATCTTAATCTCTATTTTATAGTAAATGTAAAGCTGCTATAAAATGGTCTTAAAATTTTTTAATGCTTTTTTTGTATCTTTCAATAAAACAAAAGTTTTTTTTTTAATTTTACCAGCCAATTAAATTAACAACTGAATGCTCACCTTGTCAGGAAGATCTAATCAGTATGAATTTACTGCCTAAAATGCAACAACATTGAGCATAAAATTACCATTGACCTAATGTATGTGTTCTGAAGTGAATCTACTAGATTTCAAATTGTTCTTAAAAAATAAATAATGGAAAAATAAAGGTAGAGACAGTATTGCATATTTTCATGCTTTTAGTCCACAAATGAATTGTATATAAGCTGTCAGCTACTCACCACTCAGTATTTGAACAGACACATGACAGAAAACAAGGGGCCCTGTGGAAAATGGAGGAGTAAAAACAATGTTATTTCCTAAAGCCAAGAATGCAACATATTTTGCCTTCATTAAATATTTTGTCAACTGCCAGTCAAGATGGCAGTGTACATAAAAATGGCTCTCCTCCTCTCACAAACACAGCAAATTATAAGTAAACTGTAGAACAATCACCATTTAGAATCATAAGAAATTGAGGTGAAGGGTCTTACGACCACAGAATTAAAGAAGAAACTACATCAGGGCTGGTAGGATGGGTGGTGACATGACATGGCTGGTCCCATATCCACATGTAGTGGATAAAAACCAGGAGGGATATCTCAGGATCTGTTCCAGACCCAAAACAGACACCCAGCTTAGGGTTGCACTGTTAGGAAAAGAAGTCTGCATAACTGCTGCCTGCAAAAACCAACAGGGATTGAGGCTGTGAAAAGTAGAAACTGCTGGAATCCCTGGAAGTTCCTCTTAGAGGGTCCACACATAGAGTTGCTTGGACTCACTTCCCCTGAGCTCCAATGCAGCAGATTGAAAGGCATCAAGGGCATACAGAGAGGAACCAAGTTGTCCAGCATCAAGGCCAGAGCTAGTAGGCAGCTTTCTCCCAGACAAAAGTGGTGGCAAAGCCTCTGTTCCTTTTCTGAGCTCTCCCTTTACAGAGCTACAGAGTCACAGAGCCAACAGGCTGGCACAGAATATGAGACTATCAACCTGCATCACACTGTTTGCCCTTCCATGGTGATTCTCTGAGGCACCACCCCATGCAACTTCCAGGCCCACCCAACTGTTTCCATTGACTTTTCCACATGATAGGCTTGTCTAGGCCCATGCTTCAGATTTTCTTAAATTTTCTTGAGCAAGCAGCATCTGCCTTCGGTGAGCTCCATACCTCTCTTCCAGATGCCCCTGGCCCAGCACTAGCAGCAGCTGTTCTTGGTTCACAGCTTGGCTTCATCTGGGCTACCTTAAGGCCAGGAGAAGTAGTAGCCATCTGCAGATTTCTTTGTAGCTTATGCTGTGTGACCCTGGATAGAACATAGGCAGAAGCTGACCTTATATGTGTTGATAGCAAACAAGGCTCAACTACAACAGTAGGGTGTACACAGCCCACATAGTGGGTATGCCTCAAGTAACCAGCTTGGTAATATGGAAGACTGTGCCACTAGACCCTACAGAAAACCTACCACACTAGGCCACTCTACAAAGCCTAGGAGGGCTAGCAGCTCTATTTAATGTTTACATAGAAACAAACACAGGGACATTTCCAAAATGAGGAGACAAAGAAACATGGCCCAAATGAAAGAAGAAAACAAACTCTAGAAAAATGAACTAAATAAAAGGGAGATAAGCAATCTATCAGATGCAGAGTTCAAAATACTGGTTATAAGGATGCTCAGTGAACTTAGTGAGAACCACAGCAGCATAAAAAATCCAGTAAAAAAAAAAGGATACACTAACTGAAATAAAGAACTGTTTACAGGAAATCAACAGCGTGGATGAAGCTGGCAATCAAATCAATGATATGGAATATAACGAAGCAAAAAATAACCAATCATAACAGCATAAAGAAAAATAATTAAAAAATAAAGATAGTGTAAGAAGACTCTGGGATAACTTAAAGAGTACCAACATTCACATCATAGCAGTTCTGGTAGAAGAGAGAGAGCAAGAAATTGGAAACCTATTTGAAAAAATAATAAACAATAAAATGGCAAGAAATACATATAAAAATAAACAGGCAGAACAGAGGCAGAGTCATAGATACAGAGAACATTTTGATGGTTTCTAGATGGAAGGATGTAGGGGAATGGGCAAAAAGGTGAGGGGTTTAAGAAGTACACATTGGTAGTTACAGAAGAGTCATGGGGATAAAAAGCACAGGATAGGGAACATATATGCATGACTCCTGGGCATGTACAATGGGGTGGACATTGCCTGAAGGAGTAGGGGGAGGGAAAGGTTGGAACAACTCTAATAGAATAATCAATAAAATAGAACTTTAAAAAATGTTGAAAAATAAAAATATAAAAGCAGATGATATGTAAAAATGCATGCAAATATATCATATAACAATGTTAACTATGGTCATCATATTGTCCAATATATCCCTAGTTCTTATTTATAACTGGAAATTTGTACCTTTTGTATTTTTACCACCTTCATCCAATCCCCCCTCACCACCACTTCCAACTAAATACTTTCTTTTCTTAACAAAAGTGTTACCTTCCCTAGAAACACAAATAGAAAACTGATTTTTAATATTTTACGTACTCTCGCATTGTTATTTAACATCATTTTGATTACTTGAAATATTTATAAATTATCTCTAAATAAAATGTAATATTTCACCATTATTCCTTTCCACAATCTCGTTGGAATTTATTTAAATGTCCTACCACTAATATAATATGTCCAAAACTGACAAGTTGCATTCTATTTTTTAATTTTTTTCCAATCCCAACTCCTTAGACATTACCTGACATTTGGTGCTTGTGCTTTCAGGTATTTTATTGTATAATTTATTGAATAATTTATAGCACCCAGATTTTGTTTAATAAATATTTTAAATCTAAGCTATTATTAAAATGTGAGTCACCTTGATTGACATTGACAATTCATTTAAAATATAATGGCATCTTCTTTTAAAGAGTGTATTTCTTTTGGAATCAACACATCTTATTTTTAGGCACCTTTTTCATATTACAAATTACAAACTTTTTAGAATTATAACATTAACATAATCAGCACTACAGCTTAATTACTACTTGCTATGAAGTACCCGACTGGGCTACCCTCTACGTTCTCAAATTTTGTGTTACCTGCAATGTTCCAGTACTGTGTTAAAATGCCATGTCCGTAGACCAAGTCCTAAAGGAGTTTTCAAGTTCATTTTCTTTAGATTATTGGATCAGCTCAATTGACAGAGATCTCTCATTTCTTTAGGTTTGAAAGGTGTCATTTTGAGTGATTGTTCTATTTCCTGTTATGCACCTGCTTTGTGGAACTCGTCACTGCTTATTGACACCCTTTCCTTGGGTAAATTTTAAAATTAGAGCAGATCTCCTGTCACTGACTAAGTTAATAATTTTGCTTCAGTGTTTTTTTTCTTTTGAAGTATATGTCATTTTAAAAATCTTAATTCTCGAAGTTAAAATAAACATTTAGGTGATTTAGGTATAAATGAATCTGAGCCCTGGCTGGACAGCTCAGTTGCTTAGAAAGTCATCCCATGCACCGAGAGGTTTCAGGTTCAATTCCTTCTCAGGGCACACACCTAGGTTATGGGTGTGATGTTCCGTCAGAGCATATGGGAGGTAACTGATCTACGTTTGTCTCTCTTGTTGGTATCTCTCTCTCTCTCTAAAGATAAATAGTAAACATATTCTTGGGTGAGGATTAAAAAAAAGATATAGCCCTGGCTGGTGTGGCTCAGTGGATTGAGTGTTGGCCTGCAACCTAAGGAGTTGCCAGTTCAATTCTCAGTCAGGGCACCTGCCTAGGTTCCATGCCAGGTCTCTAGTGTGGGGCAGGAACAAAAGAGGCAACCACGTATTGATGTTTCTCTCCCTTCATTCCCCACTCCCTAAAAAATTAAATAAATAAAATATAAAAAATTGTAAAAAATGATATAAATCTGAGAATGATGTTATAAGCATCATAAAAATGTCTCTGCTATTCAAACTTCATATAATACTATATTTTACAATAAATTTGATCTTAAAATTGTTGGACCCAAAATAATAAGTAGGGATAAATTTTAGACTGAATAATGAGATGAATAAAATATTAGACTATATTTATATATGAATATATCACCAGGAAATTTTAAAAGGATGTAGCAGCGAAGAGCCCATTGTGTAGTTGCTATGGGCTTCTCTTCTTCATTCATATAATAGTTCATTCAGAAGTGAAACCAGGCCAGTGAAAGGCAACCTTATGATCCTCACGGACCTTGGTTAGTATGGCCTCTAACCAAGGTCACATGTGAAACATGCACACACACCTCTGAACCTATATGTGTGTGTGCATGTGACCCTGAAGCAATTATAATAAATAGAAAAAAACCTAGACAAACAGTAAGATCTTGCCTAAAATTTTGTACTAAACAGGAGCATTTTTTTGTATTATGCGTTATACTGATTTGCTATGAACTAAAAGAAAAAGTTTAGTGCTGTTTCAATAAAGACAGCAGAAGAACATGCTCAACATCATATGCTTGGAGTATGCAATAACAAGTAGCAAAACTCACCATCTTTGTATTCATTATGACACTAAACTAAATTTCCAGAAAAACAATAAATAAAATATTGTGTCTGGGAATATAAGATTGGGGATTAGAAAACAGTAAAGAAAAACAAAGAATTTAGTGAGAAGAATTGTTCTGTCTATTAGACAAGAGATATATAATAAAATTCTTGCTTCATTAATTGTACCAAGAAAAAATATCCCAAACAAATTGATTAGAGTAAAATATGTGTAAAATCATACCACAGTGCCTGGGGTTTCTATTATAGTAAAGGGCTATTTATCAACAGTTTCTGTAATATGAATATTGCCCTTTTCGCTTGCAAAAGAAACCCTGGGCTTAATTAATATATTAAACTCTGAGAACAAGAGTTTATTAATATAAACTTATTAATATAAAGATTTAAAATATATGCCAAATTCAGATTATATATATATATTCTCTCTCTTTCTGATTCCCCCCCACACACACATACACAGAAAGAGACAGGAAAAGAAGATTCTCCTGGTATCAAGAAATTCTATTGAGTTTCCAAGAACTTTATATCTACTAGTAATGTTAGAATCATAATAAATGATATTGTCCAGGAAAACTTTAAGGAGAACAACATATATACCAGTACTATCAAAACTAAAATGTATATATCAGTATCAATGGCATCTATAGATATTTAGGAGTATGGTTTTGACACAAAGTCATTTTGGGATTCCATAATTTAAGAAATATATTTTACAATACCCTGCCTCCTACCTATAAGAAAAAAAACTCAGTAAACATGCACACCTTTTGTACTCATAATTAGGAATTTATTATATGAATAATTTTTAGATATTTTAATATCTTCCTGGGTTTGATTTATAAGTAATTTTCAAAAATTTTGTAAAATATATTTATATCTATCTATCTACATCTATCTATATCTATGTATCTATATATCTAATATCTATATATCTATATATGTATACATACATAGTGGAATCAGAGCCAGAACATTACAGCATAAGCAAATAATTTGAAGGAAACTTGAAGATTACATGAAATGCACTGGTATTTAGAGAAAAAGTGGAAAAGATATTGGGGTGACCAAAAAGTCCATTTAGTTTTTTCATAAGAGACACATTTTTTTTCATTTTCACCAACAACTCATTAATTTGGATATTTTGAGTATGTTGGCTATTTCCTGCACTGTAGAATGTTGATTATTCTTAACGTCTTAATTTGATTGCTATGACTTCAAATGATCTACCTGCCTGTGCAGCATCATCCAGAGAGAAACTCCTAGCACGAGACTTGGCAAACCACATTTGATCAGTCAGAACACCTTCTCAGGCACTGCACAAATCTTTGTGTGTTAGTGTTTCACTGTATTTTATTTTTTTTGAAATATTAAAGCGCAATATGCAGAAAATGTTGCATATATTCTCCTGTCTTCAGTATTAAAATGGCTACACAAAAATTCACCAATTTTGATATGTTTTTTAAATGCAGAGTGATACAACTGCTGCTACAATATAATCTAACAAAACTGTTTTGAATGAAGTTAAACCCAACTAAGAACTACTAGAGCCTTCTTTCCAAAAAATCAAACAATGTTTTTAGCCAACCCTTAGACTGAAAGGACTTCATGAAGGATTTTACAGTGCAGGCAAAGAAGCTTAGATTCTATACTATTCTAAGAGAATGTTCATGACAGGTCCTGGAAGAGACATATACACACTGGGACTCTAATATTTATCCTCAATATGTAAGTTAGATGTGTGTGTAATTATTATTTTATTTTACTACATGTCTCAAGATAGTGAAAAAACTGTCTGAAAAAGTATTACAGAAATTTGTTTTAAAACAAGAGTCATAACTAAGAAAACATCTTTGAGATCACTCGAGTTCACATCTAATTAGAAGGAGAATCAAGAGTAAGAAAACATCAGAGGGAATAAGAGCATGAGGCTAAATAAATACAAGATAATTCCAGAGCACTAATGTGGGGTCTAGGTTAAGGAACAGATTTAAGAGGAAAAATGTCAAAATGACACATGGGTATAATGTCATAGGACATTTGACTTGCCTGTATTAAGGTAAAGTAAAAATCCTATGTAATATGATCTATTAATTTAATAAGATCTGTGTTTGAATTATAACATAAACTTGACAGTGCTTCTCACTAGAACTTGCTTTCACATACAAATCATGATTCAAGAAAAAAAAGAAGAAATGAACAAGGAAACTAATTGAAGTGAAAGAGTAAATGTTCCAACATTTCATGTGTGGGCATGTGGCCATCTCTTAAAAGTGTTATAAAAGAATGCTCAATACCGTATAAGGAATAAAGAGTTGGTAGCATTTACTAAGCTTTTACATAAAGATAATTTTCAAGAAAAATATAAATTTCTATAACAACTATTATATTTCAATGAGACAAAATATTACCTGCTATTTCTGGCAGCAAATTAAGTGGATACTTAATTCACTTAATCAAATTTTTTACCCTCAAACATAATTTTACTGTAGGGAATATAGGTTCTTAAAGATTCTTGCAATAGTTCATTGAACATTTCTATTTAATACAAGTATTTGCAGAGGAAATGTGTTAACGAGCTTCCTTAAGTTGCTATAAATAAATGAATCAAAGAGGTTTATTCATCTGTTGTACTTATTCTATGAAGAAATGTTTCAGAGCTAAAGCCAATTAAAATTTTAGTAGCTTATCATAGAAATTACGTGAAGCAGCATGCCAGTTTATAATGATCGCACTGAGGGAGTGCTTAGAATATTCCCAACACAGTTATATTACCTGGGTCTCTATCACTATCTTAAACTGTGTACTAGGAGATTTTTATTTTTATTTTGGGTAATTTTTCATCAACTCAATTATATTAATACTTTAAATTTTATTCTATTCATTCAGGACTACCAATTATAAGAAAAGTATTTTGTTCAGAAAATTATGAGTGATAAATCAGAGATATATAATAATTCATCCATTTTAAGGCAAAATTAAAGATCAGCTTTTTCTAAACAGATGTTGCTTGCTCCAATATATTTCTCAGCTGTGATTATGTTTATTGTTAACAATCAAGTTATTGCTTTTATTTATTTATAGCAATAGTTAGCATAAGACAAACTGATATGTATTCGTTCATAAATCAAACTGTCAGAAAACAGATGTGTTCTATGTAATCATTTGCCAGGCTGATGAATAGCAGTCCTCTCTCTGGGATGTGGTGTTTTTTGGGTGATAGCTAGTTCTTCATAGGTATGGCTGTGAACTTGAGTCAATAAAAAGGAATGTTGAAGGGAAAAATTGAACCATTCTACAAAAGTATTATATACACATATCTAGATTCTACCTAGATATTGTCTCTTCCTACATAATAGTTCACAAACATGAACAGTTACTTTTATTCATTTCCCTGGCATTGTTATCAAATTCCTCATATTCTTACCATTATGCACACATTTCTAGAAAAAAAACTATTAATTTTATACTCATAGAACAACTGCCTATTTTTCCTCTTCTCAACCCTGGAAACCATTCTACTCTCTGCTTCTATGAATTTGACTATTTTAGATTTCTCTGATAATCGGGATCATGCAATATTTGTTCTTCCCTGACTGACTTGTTTTACCAAATATAATGTCCTCCAGTAATATTCATGGTGTTTCATCAGCAAAATTTCATCCTTTCTTAAAGGCTGAAGAATATTGCATTATATGTGTACTATAGAACATTTTCTTTTTTTTAACTTTTTTTATTGATTATGCCATTACATTTGCTCTATTCCCCCCCTCCATTCCCCTCCACCCTGCATACCCCTCCCCCACCATTTCCCCCTTTAGTTCATGAACACGTGTCTCAAATTTTTTAGATTCTGTATTTCCCCTGCTATTCTTACCCTCCCCCTATTTTCTATCTACTGTCTATGCTACTTATTTTCTGTACCTTCTCCCCCCTTCCCCTCCTCCCACTGCCCTGTTGCTAACCCTCCATGAGATCTTCATTTCTATGGTTCTGCTCCTGATCTAGCTGTTCTCTTAGTTTGCTTTTGTTTTAGGTGTGGTTCTTAATAACTGTGAGTTTGCTGTCCTTTCACCGTTCATCTTTTTTATCTTCTTTTTTCTTAGGTAAGTCCCTTTAACATTTCATATAATAAGGGCTTGGTGATGATGAACTCCTTGAATTTGGTCTTATCTGAGAAGCACTTTATCTGTCCTTCCATTCTAAATGAAAATTTTGCTGGGTAGAGCAATCTTGGTTGTAGATCTTTGGTTTTCATGACTTGGAATACTTCTTTCCAGCCCCTTCATGCCTGTAAGGTCTCTTTTGAGAAATCAGCTGACAGTCTGATGGGAACTCCTTTGTAGGTGACTGTCCCCTTAGCTCTTGCTACTTCTAGGATTCTCTCCTTCATTTGAATCTTGGCTAATGTAATGATGATGTGCCTTGGTGTGTCCCTTCTTGGGTCCAACTTTTTTGGGACTCTCTGAGCTTCCTGGATTTCTTGGAAGTCTATTTCCTTTGCCAAATTGGGGAAATTCTCCTTTATTATTTGTTCAAATAAGTTTTACTGGTGGCTGTTCCTTTCCCCCTTCTGGTACCCCTATAATTCGGATGTTGGAACGTTTAAAGATGTCCTGGAGGTTCCTAAGTTTCTCTTCATTTTTCTGAATTCTTATTTCTTCATTCTTTTCTGTTTGATCATTTTTTTCTTCCTTCTGGTCCACTCCCTTGGTTTGAGTCCCAATTTTTTTCCATTACTATTGGTTTCCTGTGTATTTCCCTTCATTTCAATTAGTTTAGCTTCCATATGTTTCTCTAATTTGTGACTAAAATCAACCAGTTCTGCAAGGATCCTGATAACCAGTGTTTTGAACTGTGCATCTGAAAGACTGGCTATTTCTTCATCGCTTAGATCTATCGGTTCTGGGGCTCTGAGTTGTCCTAGAGCCATTTTTTTGTCTATTCGTGCTGTTAAGTAAGCAGAGCGAAGCCTTAGTTGTTTACCAGGACAGGGAGACCCAGGTCGCTGGTTTGTGAGGCTGTGTGTGGGGGCGTGGTCAGAGAGGGAGCAATGGCGGTCCTCTCCACTAGCCCAGCCCGTCCAGTCACACCACACGCCCAGTCACACCACACGCCTCGGGCTTGTTTATCCGATTGGAATTGTGCGAGCCTGCTGCCCCCAGCAGGCTTCCCTTCTCACTAGTTTCTCCGCACGCAGGTGCGCGACTGACCTGCAGGTGCGCGACTGACCACAGACAGCCCTCCGCGCCTCTTCCCTGTGCGCTCCCCTAGCCAGCTCGCTCTCGATCAGCACTTTCGGCTGCTTGCACGCTCACCATGCACCACCCGGGAATTTTTTCTTGCTAACCTGTTCCGCTGCTGGCTTCGCTCCTCATTCCGGTCCAGCTGAGTATCTAGTTGTCCTTTGGACTCCGTATTGTCGATTTTCCGTGTGGCTTGGTTGTGACTGCTGTTAAAAATAGTTGTTCTTAGATTTGGTTGTGCACAGAGGTAAGGTGGTTCCTCCACCTACGTCTCCATCTTGGCGGGGTAGAACATTTTCTTTACTTATCTGTCAATATACATTTAGGTTTTTTCTATATTTGGGCTATAGCCAACAGATCTATGAAAAATTGTTCAACATCAGTGATGATAAGAGAAATGCAAAATGAAATCACAATGAGAGGTCACCTCACACTTGTTCGTATGGCTATTATCACACAGCAGAAGATAATTGTTGGTGAGGATGTGGAGAAATTGCATCCTTGACCACTGTTGAGGGGAATTAACATGGTGCAGCACCTGTTAAAACAGTATGGAGGCTCCTCAAAAAATTAAAAATAGAACTGACACATAATCCTGCAAGCTCATATCTGAGTATATATCCATTTTAAATACAAAACATTTGAAATCAGGATGTTAAAGAGATACATGCACTCCTAGTCTCATTGCAAAGTTTTATGTTTTAATGAAATAAAACGATGAGATGTTTACCATTATGGTAATAATCTATGTTAGTGAGTATAATTACTCAAAGTCTATAACTATTTGCTTGTAATTTAATATTGAACACTTAAAATAATTGAATCTGGGTCTGAATGGGGTACTGCCTCAAAGGGTTTAATTTGTTTCTACAGTTTCAGAGGTGTGTGTGTACAGTGTTACTAGATTAAGTTACCAGGGTCAGGGATTTGTTTTAGGCTTTGTTGGGCTGAATAGATATATAGGCCTTACTAAAATTATATTTTATTAATACATTTTATAATATAAAATAATATATAATGTATACATAAAATTCTGTTAATGTATGTACTAAAATATGTTCATATTTATGAAAATTTAAGTATATATGTATCATTAAGTTTCTACATAAAAATACAAATTTAATTCATGTGTTAAACATACTGAATCAAATAATATATTAATATTTTTGTCAATACAGAATAGTTTGCTCAAGGCCTAATTAAGGGAATTTCAAAATTTTTCCAAAAGTTTAGTTTAAAACATTATTTGCTTAGTTACTATTTATTTTTGAGAGTATAGATTTTGACCAAGAAAAATATTTTAATGTGAAATAGTTTAAATGCACATCATTTAAGGCTACAAATTCACTTTGTATAAATGGGAGTGTTTATATTTCCTTACTATGTATAGAAATCAAAGATCTATATATATATAATTATTTCATTACAACAAGATGGGTATAATTCTTAAAGGTTATTTACTGAGTAAATACTTCCTAAAATACTAGGTATATTTTAACTTGTTGTGTAAATGAAAGACTACATTATTTAGAAAAAATAGATCTAAGTATTCCTGATGCTTGCACAGTAGCAGAATGAGGCTCAAGCCCCAGTTGTGCTGGAATTTATACTCTTGCATGGAAGGAAAATAAACACAGGAAGCAAAGATAAACAATTTTCATAGAGAAATGTCAAGGCAATCCCTTGTTAGTATTGATTCTAAGAGACTGTGAGTGTCTATATCTTATCTCTTTTAGAAGTATAGAGAAATAAAAAAGGAGGTATCATCATCCATTAAAAGAGTTGTTATCAGAGATGGGAGACAAAATCTCATATGAACAATTCCATTAACCTACTCAAAAAGTTGACGTAATATTAAATCCCCATGACTAGAATCATATATTCAAAATAAATGATGGACACAGCTTTTCATCATTTCTATTAAAGTTTTTATGTATAACTTCTTGTTAGGGAAGGCCACCCAGTATCTTTCAGTCCCATGCCTAAACTGAGATGAATCCACAAACTACTTACTTACCTCTATTCTGCTACAGTCATATAATTCACTATGTTATTTATTAATAGGGCAAAGACTTGGTCTTTGCTTTTTAAGTACTTTTTAGCTAATTGTGATTATAAATATGTCAGAATCAGTAATATTTTTAAAGTGTCTTGCATATCAGCATAAGGTTGCATATACCAAAATATGTCTAAGTTCAAGCAAAAACTCATGATGATGTCCACCAATGCACATTGACTGTGGCAGTGCTAAACTACTTGAGGTCTGTGTTCTTGAAAATCAGCAAGAGTTCAGATACCCCTGACCTTTTCTGTTCTGAGAAACACTCACTTCAAAAAGTCTTAGATAAACTCCTACTTACTTTTGACAAGGTCAGACAAAGACCACCCAGATGTTTTGCCTTTAAGGTATTTGTTGAAGTGTTGGTACTCACTGACCAACCACGACAAAATAACTACAAGTTTCACTTGCCCAAAGTTTAGTTAAGCATCTCTCCTTTCCCCTGTGGTTCTTGAACTTTGACCAGCTCTACCACTGGGTTAGCAGTGGAAAAATGGAACAAACCTTTGTTAACAGCCACTGTTGGAAATAGGCTAACCTCAAAGAAAGAAATTTCCTCCTCAAATTTCCAGTCATACCCCTGGCTTATTCCTCTCTTTCAGACCCTGTTCTTTTAGTCTCATTTTTACCTCCCTGTAAATGAAAATTCCTTTCTGCCTGACCCTTGGAATTCTTTTCAGTCTTAAGGTCAGAATACTCACTGGATTACAAGTCTCCCTACATGACTTTGATAATTCTTTTGAATAAAAGTAAGCCCGCACTTAGTTTTTTAGCATCTGTTTCTCTCAGAATCTTAATTAAAATCATGTTGAATTGGTAACCATCCATATTTTCAAGGTGGAATTCTTAAAATCACATTAAGTTTACTGATTGAGTTTTACACTAACATTTAACAAGATTTTTGGCTATATTGATTTAAAGATATTAAATAATTTGGATATTGGTGAATAAGCATTAAATATAACCTCTGTGAGACACATAAAAAGAAAAAAATATTTATTTGTGTGATCAGTCTATAAAGTCTCTTGGGATTATTTAGTGAGAACGATCACTAAATAATTCTATGTGAATGGGACATATTATAACTTAAAACAAGAGTAAAAAATCTAAAATAAGTAATGAACATGTATTATAATATTCCTTAGCACAAATAGACACATGCATGCCATATATGTACATAAACCATGTATTAATACAATATATGCATGCTATTTATGTATACATATATATTTAATGTTTATATGTCAACTGTTATGGTTGTGCTGCTCCAAAAGGGGCATGTTAAAGCACTAACACTCAATGTGATCTTTTTTGGAGATAGAAATTTTAAAGAGTTCATTAAGGTTAAATGAGATTATATGTGTAGGTCCTGACTCGCTGTGCCTCTTGTCCTTATAACAAAAGAGAGACACGTGGGATGTATGCATAGAGAAAAGGGCCATTTGAGGACAAAAAGATGGGAGCCACCTGCAGGCCAAGGAGAGAGGCCTCAAAAGATATCACATCTGCCAACATCTTACACCTGGGACTTCTACTCTCCAAAACAAAAATAAACAGCAGAAAAATAAGTTTCTGCTGTTTAAGCCAACTAAAATGGAAATATTTTGTTATGACAGTCCCTGCAAACTAATACAAAGATCACAGCTATCCTCCCATAAACCACAGTTCATAGCCATAATTTCTTATTGGCTATCAAACAATAATTATACAAAAACTCTCTTAAATATTAAACTGTTAGCTAACATCATTAAAGAATTTATTTACATTTCTAGGAAACTGTACCTCAGTACTTCTGCTCTGACAGGAATCAGAGAAGCAGCATCATATGACTATACTTTAGAACATAGTGCCTACATTCAAGTACATGTGTTATCTTTTATTACCTGGATGGCCTTTGCAGGTTACTTAATCATGCTCTGCCTTAGTTCCTACATATGGAAAATGACGATAACAGTAGTACCTAAATCTAGGTTATTATAAACATTTATAACATGGTTCATATAATAAAGCTTAGCACACACTGTTCCTGGCTCTTAAAAATTCCTCACTTGATCTTTCCTTCCCTCTTTCCTGCCCTCTGCTCATTCTTGGTTTATGTCTGTCCCTATCCTTGACCCCAGCATTTTCTATTATTTATTAAAGATTTTTGTTTATTTATTTATTTTTATTTATTTATTTATTTAATTTTTTATTGATTATGCTGTTACAGTTGTTCTATTCCCCCCCTTCATTCCCGTCCACCCTAACCCCTCCCCTATCATTTCCCCCCTTTAGTTTATGACCATGTGTCTCAAGTCCTTTAGATTCTATATTTCTTATGCTATTCTTGCCCCCCCCATCTATTTTCTATCTACTGTCTATGCTACTTATTTTCTGTACCTTCTCCCCCTTTCTCCTCCTCCCACTCCTCTGTTGCTAACCCTCCTTGAGATCTTCATTTCTATGTTTCCACTCCTGATCTAGCTGTCATTTTAGTTTGCTTTCATTTTAGGTGTGGTTGTTAAGTTTAGGTGTGAGTTTGTTGTCCTTTCACTGTTCATGTTTCTTTAACTTCTTTTTCTTAGATAAGTCCCTTTAACATTTCATATAATAAGGGCTTGGTGATGATGAACTCCTTGAATTTGATCTTATCTGAGAAGCACTTTATCTGTCCTTCCATTCTAAATGAAAGTTTTGCTGGAAAGAGCAATCTTGGTTGTAGGTCTTTGGATTTCATGACTTGGAATACCTCTTTCCAGCCCCTTCTTGCCTGTAAAGTCTCTTTTGAGAAATCTGCTGACAGTCTGATAGGGACTCCTTTGTAGGTGACTGTTCCCTTAGCTCTCACTGCTTCTAGGATTCTCTCCTTCATTTTAATTTTGGCTAATATAATGATGATGTGCCTTGGTGTGTTCCTTCTTGGGTCCAACTTCTTTGGTACTCTCTGAGCTTCCTGGATTTCCTGGAAGTCTATTTCCCTCTGCCAGAATGGGGAAGTTCTCTTTTATTATTTGTTCAAATAAGGTTTCCACTCGTGACTCTTCCCCTTCTGGTACCCCTATAATTCGAATGTTGGAATGTTTAAAGATGTCCTGGAGGTTCCTAAGACTCTCCTCATTTCTTTGAATTCTTGCTTCTTGACTCTTTTCTGTTTGGCCATTATTTGCTTTCTTCTGGTTCACTCCATTGATTTGAGTCCCAGTTTCCTTTTCATTGCTATTGGTGTCCTGTGCAATTCCATTCATTTCAATTAGTTTCGCCTTCATATATTTGTCTAATTTGTGGCTGTAATCAACCAGTTCTGTGAGGATCCTGATCACCAGTGTTTTAAACTGTGCGTCTGAGAGTTTTGCTATTTCTTCATCCCTTAGATCTATAGGTTCTGGGGCTTTGAGATCTTCTTGTGCCATTTTTGGTCTGTTCGCGCCCTTTAATTGTGTGGAGCTGTGCCTAGGACTCCCAGGTCGCTGGGTTGTGACGCTGTATGTGGGGGCGTGGTCAGAGCGGGGAAATGGCCACCCTCTCTGCTGTTTCTCACAGCTGGGTGAGGAGCAGTGTCTTAGGTGGTTCACCTGGGCCGGGCCACTCAGAGTCACTGGGTTATGACGCTGTATGTGGAGGTGGGGTCAGAGCAGGGAAATGGCGGCGCCCTTCCAACCACCGGTGGGGACCCGCTGGGTCCCGTTCCAACCGCCCACTCCTTCGCCTGTCCACCCACGCACAAATGCTTGACCACAGTCAACACGCAGCCCCGCTCCCCCGCTGTCTCCTCAGCGGTCGCTCACCTGGTCGCTCGCTCCTTCGCTCACTAGGTCCGACCGCGCACCTGGATTCCATGTCTGGATTCTGCGCGCCACCAGCCGCTGGTTTTGCCCCTTACCGGTCAGGCTGAAGAATTTGTTATTAACAGGCTTCCGAAAAGTTCAATTTTCCGTGTTCTGGCTGTGTTTTCTATTGCTAATATTTAGTTGTCTCTAAACTTGGTTGTGTGAGAAGGCACGGCACATCCCTATTTTTTTATTTTTAGAGAAAATGAGGAAGAAAGAGAAGGGGAGAAACATCAATGTGTGGTTGCCTCTCACATACCCTCTACTGGGGACCTGGCCTGCAAACCACGCACATGCCCTGACTGGGAATCAAACCGGAGATCCTTTCTTTCACAGGCTGGCACTCAATCCACTGAGCCACACCCACCAGGGCTATTTCCCACTATTAAATCCTCAGTTTAAGCAGATGGTCATTATTCTTGGAAATGTAAGGGTTCTCTCCATTTTTCTTTTGTCACAAAATTCCAGTAATGTGCTTCCATAGGAATCAAAGCAGATGGAAAAAGCATTAATAATGTTCTTCCTAATACTGTACATCTTAAACCTAGAAAATATTGTATCTTAATTATATCTAAGTAAAACTGAAAAAATACTTTAATAAAGTACAGTAAACTGTGAATTATTAAATATATTATTTTGGTGAGGATTTAAAAAAATAATGATGATGATGATGACTATGTTCTTCCTGGCCAAATGATAACTGAGCTGGAAAAGAATAAATGTGCCTGTATTTTTCTATAATATAACATAAAACAAAAATAAGCAAAGATCCAATAATTGGGATTTGACATGCTTCTTATCTCCAGACAATACTTCCTCCTCACTTTAGCACAATCTTTATAAAAATTATCATAGGATACAAATTTTCTCCCTGGTATCATACCCAAAAAGGTGTATCTAGCATTATGAGTCAGTTTTTACTGCTGTGGATTAACAGACAATCTAAAGAATACAAAGGTTGTGTAGTAAATTGCACCAGATGCAAAGTAAATGCACACAAAAAAATCTTTGTTGGCAACACCACTCTGAAAGTTGTCACTGAATTTTGCTATTCAGAAGGATGCTGTCAAAAAATTTATTAATAGACAAGAATCAGAGAAGTGAATCAAAAATCTCAGCATGTCCTTTGGAAGGCCAACAATCTGACATTCATGTTATATTAAACTCCAGACAAAATTAAAGGTTTACAGAAGGATGATGATATTTGCCCCTGTTTGTATGAACCTCAAATTTACCTTATCCTCTAATAGTTTTGCCAGTGTGCTATAGATGATATTGTATTAAATATTAAGAAAGCATCAATTGTAAAGACATCACCAGTTAGAGTTTGGCATTAGTGTTCCTGAGTTTGCTGGGCTGTAAAATATTTAAAAGAATGTAAGAAATTGGAAGAAAAAATAAATTCTGTGGTAAATTTTGAAAGGCAAAAAGGAAAATATAAGTTCAGTAGGCACTCTGAAATGCCTTGGGAAGTAATGAATCTTTGTGGTCATCTGAAAACTTGGGCAGAAGCTATTACTATGGAGCATGTAAAAATTGCATGATTTCTTTTCAGTAATGAAACAAACACAAAAAGAAATGGAGGAAAACCAACTCAACATGTTTGTGAAGGAAAGTGGAAAGCAAAGATGAGATCAATGAGTGGTGTTCGTGTCTGTTTTTAAATACAATATAATTTTCCATCATATATACAGTAGCTTCTGTTCAGTTAAAAATCATAAAATAATTACTTTGGTAGAATAGCATGTTTAAATACCAATATAAAGATAGATACTAGAAATAGGAATTAAATAGTAAAGCTAGTACATATCTATTTTTATACAACTAAAATGTTAATTTGTTTTATATAGATATGCTTTTGCTTTTGACTACTGCTAAGTAACCACAATTGGAATTTAAATAAATCATATAGAAATCCCATGCACTTTATAAAACAAAAGATTTAATCAAAATAAAACCTCAGAAAAAATTAACACCCACCAATTCATAAAATGGAGCTAATGAAACAGTACACACTATTTAAAGAGTCTTTTCTCTGTTCTCAATCAGAAATGTGGTGATGGTACAGCATGCTTCATATATTTTACATTTTTAGATACTTCCATTTCTATTCTGATTTAGTCATAAATTCATATTAAAATGGTCAAAAGTTGCAGTGTAAATTAGAAATTAGGATATGTGAGTTGCCACCTGGTTTTTGCTCTTTATTATTTTGTACTCCAGGGGGGAAAATTTACTTCTCCAAGTCTTAGTTTCTCTACTTTTAAGAAAGGATATAATCAAAACTGACAGAAATGTTTGTTGTAATAAGAAAAGCCAATGCAAAACTGCTATGCAATGGATGCAAATTTCCTTCTTGCTCTATATATTGCTTAGAAATACTACTTCATAAAAAAGAACAATCAAGCCCTGGCTGGTGTAACTCAGTGGATTGATCATAGGCCTGTGAAGCAAAGGGTTGCCAGTTCAATTCCCAGCCAGGGCACATGCCTGGGTTACAGGCCAGGTCCCCAGTAGAGGACACATGAGAGGCAACCACACACTGATGTTTCTTTCCCACTCTTTCTCCTTCCCTTCTCCTCTCTCTAAAAATAAATAAAAAACATATTTTTAAAATGAAAAGAAAAGTTAAAATAATGGCAGGAATTAAAAAACTGAAGATGCAAGCTATTTGTATTTCCATTTTATAATCAATTAAGTTTTAACTTTTCACTCATATTTACTTTTTATATATTTGTTGTAGGATAAAATGTTGTTGTAACATTTTATATTTCACATTGTTAGCTAGCATAGTAAGATGCATAATTCCTTTCTTCATTTTTAGTCAGGCCCTTGCTATTTCTAAGTCTGGATTTATTTTTATTAATATTACAATGATTCACTGTGCTTTGTGATATATAAATTATTTTATTTTATCTCTTCTGGAAAACTCTTGACATATATAGTCCAGTGATATCCATGACAATAACTTTTTGCTTTTTATAAAATTTCCATTTCTCTGATTATTCTCCATGTCTCAAGCTTATTCATTTATTTTTTCATATTGTTAAATCTCTCTGATGTATCCTGGATAATTTATGAACATTTATCTTCTGGTTTACTATTTTCTCGTAACATTTCAATGGGTGATTAAACTAATACATTGGATTTTCCATTTTGATGATTTTATTTAATGTATATTTTATAAGTTGTGTTTGTGTGTATGTTGTAGAATTTGCGCATGTGTGTGTGAGAGAGAGAGAAACAGAGATAGAAAGACAGAGATTGAAAGAGAGAACGAGAGACAGACAAAAAGAGAGCAGAGGGAGACTCGTTTTCTCTAGAGCTTCAGCTACAGGTGCTCTGTGAGGCCTGACATCCATTAGGTTTTGTTCTAAGAAACTCTGTACTTGCACCTGTCAGACTCATCAAGACACTAAAGGTCTTGGATGATTTTTAGTAAAATGATCAGCTTGATGCTTTTTGAAACATTGTGTTTATTTCTAGTTCTCACACTGCACTAATGATATATCCATCTGTAAGAATCTGCTTAATGTTCTCTTTTTTATTTTATTTTCTTAATCTTCTCTTATTAAATTAAATTACTTTGGTAGTATGGACTCCCTACAAGATCATGAATCCGAAGGTACTATTCACCTGGCTCGGGAAACACCTTCAAGGGAAATAGACTTACAACTGAATGAGGTGAGACTAAGCGTCACTTTAGAAAGTGAGCACTTAGAGCCAGAGCAAAATGAACCATGTACTGTTAATGCTGAAAGCAAAGTAGTAAACTATGAGAATAGCTGATGCTAAAACTTATTTATAGAATCATTACAGTGCATATTTATAAAGGGAGTGCCATCGTCTTTATATTTATATTAATGATTATTTTCTAAGTTTATATTAAATGTGCAAATTATTATTTTTTATGGCAAATGCAGAGTAATAAAGCAGCCCTTCCATAGGCAGAAGACAAAGGCAGTGGGCTTAAGCACAGAATACTTAAATTACTAGGCATTGGGAAATAATGGCATCTCTCTATATAAAGAAGAAGGAAAGTTATCTCCTCAGAGGAGGGGATTACTGGAAGCCATTTTCTGATTACCGAGGAGAAAAAAATAAAGTACCCGATAGGAAATTTTTGTTACCGTTGTTAAATAAATATGTAGAAACAATTAACTATTTGTAAAACAATGTTAATACCTGAAAATCAGAAGTCATTCCAAATCAGTTATGAATAATATAAAACCCCCAAAAGATTATTATCAAAATCTGGGGAGCACATGGAAAAGTTTAAAGCCGACCAAAGTAGGGTAAATGTAATATCTGCCATATTCAACTGAAAGTTTTTACATGGCCCACTAAAGGGAAGGATTATACGTTAATAATGTTTTTATATTTAATATTATACATAAACTATTGAATATATTCTATTCAATCATTCTTGTATTCTTGAATTCATAAAATCATAGGTTAAAGATTCTTCTATTCCAGTGATACCTAAGTTTGGAGAAGCTATCAATTTATTTGACAATCTGTTAAAAAGCATATATACTCTTCAATAAATGTATGTATGTGTGCATGTGTATTTATATATACTATTTTAAGAATCCCTACTCTGTGCTTTAGAGCAACATGACTTGCATCTGACACTTGCAGTCAAGGTGAAACTTATGGTACTACCTGGTCCTCATATAATGTGGACTCAGCGAGGATAGATTCCATTTAGGTGTTATATCTACAAAGCTTCATTTAGTGAATGAATTATAGCCTTCATTAGGATTTATGTATTCTGTGGCTTTGTCCAGTACTGATTATACTATATCACACTGTTTGTACGGTTTAAAGATTTGTTGGATGGCAGGACATACCCAATGTTATTTAGGTAGCTGAAAGGCAGACTTTCTTTGTTGCTTATAGCTCCAGAAGGGATAAGGCTGCCAGGCAAGGTCGCATAGGGGACTGTACCCAGAAATAGGTTAATAGCAAGCTGGAGCTGGTAGGGAACAGCTAATACATCACAATCAGGTGGCGTTGGCTCTTTCAAATAATTTCCTGGGCTCTGGGATATAGGCTTTATCCCTAAGTGTCTGGTACTTGGCCTTAGTTCTGATTAAGGTGCTTGCATGCTGCCCTGAAATGTGAGAGCCAGATCAGAGAAGAGGCTGTGGCGTGGACTTGGTGGGCTGCTCAAAAAGAGGAAGTGACATGCCACTAGCCAGGGTGTCAAAATGGGTTAGGACAGAATTTTAAAAAACTATAGTGCATGCAATGCCTGTTTATTACAATGTGGTATGTAATGCTTTTCATTGTATTTTATTTATTTTTCCCAGTTTTAACATTTTAGCTCTCTTAATATTGTTTTTTATGTTTCTAACTGGAAAACAGTTTTCCTTGTTCTATCAAACTCTAGTAAACCTTTAATAACTTACACAATAAACAACGTCTAAGGTTTCTGTGAAAAATTTCAACTTTTACATAACACTACAAAGTTATATAATGGAATTTAACCTCTTGATGGACACTGAGAGTTATGTGTGACGTGTCCTGTACCTCGTCCCTTGTTTGTTGGTATATCAGCTTGTCTTAGAGTTTGACTTTGGAGTTTCCTTCCTGAAATGTCTTTATTATATCAATATGGGGGGGCAGTATTGAATATTTTAAAGCCTATACAAGTTCATTGTGATAAATACTGACATCACTTTTACAATACTATCTAAGAACTCTATAAAATATTATTCTGATAAATACTGAGTTTTGTACTCTCTATGAATGGAAGTAACTAGAACTTGTGATTTGCCTACACCTCTATCTCCCTATTTACATAAGAAATAGAACAATGCAGTGGGAGAAACTGGATCAAATAGAGAATTAGCTAAAAGAAATTTCACTTCTTATGGAGTTGATGTTTCTGCAATTCCAATTACAAAAAGTACTAATGTTAACTGTACTTGTTCTAAGCAGAATAATGCATGGCAGAAGAACACTCTTATTTCAAAAGATACCACACTTTTATACTATCTGCAGATGTGATTTTCCTTTTACTTTTTAGAACATGTTTGTTCTATACTATGACCAAAATCTGCACAATGTGTTTTAGGTCAATTAAAGAGATGAACAGGAGGATGTGCTATTCGTAAGTGAGCGATTTTACCCATAGACATTTCCTGAAGACATTCTATTCTCACAAGTGAATCCATTTAAAAAATGGACCTTTTTAACATATGATCACCTACATTCTGACAAATGCTTAAGAAAATCATTCTTTTATTGCCTTTTTTCTAACAAAATAGTATAATGAGAATTTTGTCAAAGTTAACCAGAAAGCATAAAAATCTTGATAGATATGAGTAACAGGCCATAAACCAGGGGCTCACCTGATGTAATGTAATATGCTGATCTTAAATGGCTGCAAAGGATAGTAAAGACAGAAGTGAAGTTCTGATTTCAGGGTCATTATGGACTTCAACTACTTGAGTGATTTGAACTTCAGTTTTCTCGCCTGGAAATAAAAGTCATAGCAATTTTTCTATGTATTAAGAAAGGTTCTTTGACTTTGAATGAGGTACTGTTGTCCAATGACTTCTGAATATGTTTTGAAATTTTATAAAATGTAATAGAGATTGATATATATTAAGCAACTTCAGATTATTATTTATATCTGATATGGGTATTCTAAAATGAAAATATACTTTTATTTAATATTTAATCACTTTAAAAATAAATACATATTTTAATACAAAATTAAATATATATTAGTATTTTATTATATTATTTGCTGATATTGTTGGAATTTTTAAAACATTCTCAAATGTTATATCTTCCACTGTTTGAGATTCTGAATGCATTTTAACTTGCTGAATCCTCATCACAACCTAGGAAGTAGCTATTCTGGAATGAACATGAGAGTAATTTTTGTATCGGCATTGTAACTGACTGGTAAGGGACTCCTCATCTTACTGTCTTCAATGTTTCTTATTACATGTTGCAATGTACAATAATTTTAATAGTAGAACATAGATATTCATGCTCAATAAATAATAAAAAACACTTAGCCCTGGCTGGCATAGCTAAGTAGATTGAGCGTGGGCCTGGGAACCAAAGGATCGCAGTTCGATTCCCAGTCAGGGCACATGCCTGGGTTGCAGGCTAGTTCCCAGCAGAAAATGCACGAGTGTCAACCATACATTGATATTTCTCTCCCTTTCTCCTTCCCTTCCCCCTCTAAAGACAAATAAATACAATATTTAAAAATAATAATAATTGATAAAACTTTTAGACTCTTAGTAGATAAAATTTAAGGTTACTGACATATACTCATAGTTAATGTGTTTAGTTACTCATACACTAGGTCTTGTAAATTTTACCCAGATTACCAAATAGGTTTCTGCCCATGAATTTAATTACTACATTTTTTATATTTTATTTGGGAACTCTATTTTTCCATTTATATTTACTGGGAGGAGTTAATAGAAGTATCCTCTGCTTTTTCAGATATTCTTATTCTTCTGAAAACCAAACAAAAAATTGTATATTATAGAGAATACTGAAATGTAAATAAATCTTCAGCTTCTTTGCCTGGAAAGTAAAGGATTTGGACTCAATCAGTTCTATCCTGCCACAGAAATCTGTGGGGTTGTACACATACAGTTTCTTCACTAGTATCAGATGAATTTGTGGGGTCATCACTAGCTCACAACTCAAGAGGTGAAACCTTCCTTTACAGAGGTTTTTCCAAGAGGATAAATATTTTAACCATCATCTTCTGTGAAATATACTGTTACAAACTGAAACTGCACACAAATTTATTTGCTTTGTTCCTTATTATGTATTAAAAATATATTTGGACATATTTTCATGGTCATTGGTAGGCAATTTGGTCACTACTTATTACATCACATTGAACATACTTCTCTTTTTGACGTAATTTGCTTAATCTGTGTAGCCATCTAAATTTAAACCCATATTTAAATGGAAGGAAATAAATGAAAAATGAAAAAGAAAAACCTTTTTACCCTCCATTAAAAAAAGTCACCAAATATAATCAATGGACAGGATTGTAGTGAGGGACAGTACTATTTTATCATGATTAACATATATAATCCCCTTTCTAAATCTAAATTACCAGTCTAATCTGAGAACATTTGCTGCCAAAAGTGGACCTACAATAACCAGTGTACCTAGTCATTGTATGGCAACTAATTATTTGAACAACTTACTATTTTAGGTGGAAGTTAATTATACAATTAATGTTAGTTACAAAGCTTATCTGAGTTAAAAAGTAGTCTAGAAAATAATTTATGAGAAAATCTGGGCCATTCTTTACACAGAAGTTTTATAATTTTTGAGGATTAAACTTATCATGTTCTTTTTCTCTGTTACACAGTCTTTTTCCTTTTTATTTAACAATGATAAAAATAGAACATTTACCATGTCCTAAGAGGTCCTAACTGAGCTGGACCATCTCCTCTGATCTTGTTGGGCCACTCTTTGCCATGGCCACTATGCTTCAGTGATAGAGGTTTTGCTCTTCTTTACATATGAAAAATTTGTTCCCAACTCTGGTGTTACTTTCCTGCTATCCATTCACTTTCTCAATAAATGATTTTTTCAAATTATGAGGAAGACAAAGTCTATGTTTTATATCCTTCTCATTAAGATCCTTTCCAGAAGGTGCATTGGTGCTGAGAAAGTAGTGATGAGTCCCTCAGAGCATTGGAGAAGGTGCTGTTTACCAACACTGCTATGGAAATATGGCAATATTTTATCAACTGGACATACTATACTATATGCAATCACTCTAATCCAAAATATGCCTACAGAGAGTTGATGTTCTAAATTACTCTTGTTTATCAATTCTTGAACAATGAAGAATGAAACTTCATTAACCATCGTTGCCATCTACTGCTTTAAATGAAACACAAAGAAATAGAGAAAGATCATGATTTGATTTTTAATCCCTTGCTGTTGTCTATTTCAATTAATATTTGTCAATGTAAATTACTATAGTGATATAAAATAAAAACAGCCAGAGATACTTTAATTGCATATACTCTTATGATTGTATCTATATTGATATCAGTTTTTCTTAATTTCTTAAAAGATTTTATTTATTTACTTTTAGAGACAGGGAAGGGAGAGAGAAAGAGATGGAGAGAAACATCAGTGTGTGGTTGCCTCTCACGTGGCCCCCAGTGACCTGGCCCACAACTCAGGCATGAGCCCTGACTGGGAATCAAACCAGCAACCTTTTGATTTACATGCAGCCCATGCTCAATCCACTGAGCTACACCAGCCAGGGCAGTTTTCCTTAATTTTTAAGTAAAAATATATTAGTTTTGAAATTCCATACAAAATACACATATATGATTGTATTTATACAGTTATTCATTTACTTCCTATTATATTTTTGCAAATATTCCTATTTTAGATTTTCACTTTCTTCATTTTTCTAAACCTAATTACATCTCTTAAAAAGAAAAAAATGATAAAATATATAACACAAATTGTGTGTGGTGTCTTTATGTGTGTATATAGAGAGGAGAGTTGAAAAAAACTGGATTATCTTCTGGAGGGTGGTACTGGCCTCATAGTACTGGCCTCCCCTATTAGGTGAGTGTTCTAAAAACCCTTCTATATCAATGTGCCAGCTTGCATGGTTCAGAGAGGCTGTGTTTGGCTTCAGTGAATTTTTTTTAGACTTTCAACGCACCTGCCCATTTTAAGAGAGGTGATTCATTAGTGCATCTGCCCACACCATGTTGAGAGTATTCAGCAGTTTTTGAATGAAAACATCATGATGCCTGTGCCCAACCCTTCCTATTCACCAGATCTTATTTGGGGAAATATATATTTTCCCAGGAGAAGAAAGTCCTCTAAGGAAAACATTTTGCCAACATGGAAGAGATGAAACAAAAAATGTCAGAAGCACTAAAATGCATCAAAATCAATGAGTTCAAAAATTGTTTTGAGCTGTGAAAGAAACATCCTTTATACATTTATTGTATTAAATGGAGAGTACTTTGAATGTGACTAAAGTTTAAACATGTAAAAATAAATACACAACTTGTTATAAATACATTTCATTTTTTGGCCCCACTTATATATGGATACACACACACATATGGAGAGGGAGATATGTAAATGGAAAACATATGTTTTATTTCCTAATTAAGCGAATTAATCCAGTAAAACATAAATAGAATGTTTTTTAATTAAATGACTTTTTTCTCTTAAATTTCTGCAGTTTGGGTACTCTATTCATAGTGTTGTATACATATATAGTGTATTGTATACATATATACAGACATTATGCATGTGTGTCTCTATATATTTATATATAATGTATAAAGCAGTATGTATATAAAATTTAAACAAAACACTATTTTAGGAAATTTTTATTGGTTCTATTTTCACCCTCATGCTCAGAGAAATATTTAAGAAACTACAAAAAATATAATGAAAAATTTTAAATACATTTTAGACTGTATACTGTGATAAGTAATTAATTTTAGTGATTTGAACTTTTCACATACTTAGCTCTTTATATCCCACTCTGTAACATCGGACCATTTGTCACTAGGATCTGTAATAGTTCTTCAACTAACAGAAACCTTTCATCCTACTTCTGAACCAGTGCAGTGTTCGCTCTTCCACTAGACAGTCACAAAGCTTTTTTAGGACTCAGACTCACTCTTTCATTCATTGTTAGGGTTAAAACCTCCATTATTTTTTTTCAAATGCCGAGAGAATAAACACCCAAACTCTCAGCTTCTTTTTCCATACCTCTCACAGCCTAGCCCACTACCCATGCAGAACACCCTGGATCTACATTTACCAGAATCGCACACTGCTTCTGAGAACAATCCAGGCACTGTCCTGGCTCCAGAACTCATTCTTGCATTATTGCTGTTCCACTGGCTGCCTTAAAGTCTTTCCTAACTCAGAGAGGACTTTAAGAATAACACTGCCACTCAGTAACCAATGTTTTTAAAACAAATTCTATTTGGTTCAGCAGATATATTGTAGAATATTAAAAACAAAGGCATGCAAAATATAGTGCTCTTTCAAACTGAATTAATCTTTTTTTAAGATTTTATTTATTTATTTTTAGAGGGGGAAGGAGAGAGAGAGAGAAATATCAATGTATGGTTGCCTCTCATGCATTCCCTGCTGGGAACTGGCCTGCAACCCAGGCATGTGCCCTGACTATGAATGGAACCGCGATCCTTTGGTTCGCAGGCCCATGCTCAATCCACTGAGCTACACCAGCCAGGGCTTCAAACTGAATTAATCTTAACAAACTTGCTAATGCCTATGTTTTATCATTTAGACTTTATACTTTCATGTAGCTTTCAAATGTATTTGGAGTTTTATTTTATTCAAAGCAGCAACAATTAAAAAGGAATGAAGGGGGCTGCAGAAGTCGAATAATGACACTAAGATCTTTCTGATAGCAATATCTTGTACTCAGTTGAGGGTAAAACCATATTTCATAGACCTATATGTTTTGTAATTGGTTTATTTGTAAGACTGCACTAAAGTCTTTAACAACTTCCCCTTGCATTTTATCCATTTTGATAAGTCATCTATAAACATGATTGTAAAGCCTGTTGAAATTGTCCTCTGTTTTGTTAATAGTACTAGCTTTTAAAAGTTTTTTAATCACCTAGACTACCTCTTTTTCTATTTTAGCAATTGTGATATATTGGTTATTTAATACCTTTATTTTAAACATATGTAGACATATATTTATAAATGCCTACAAAGTTTACTTTTTTCCGTATACTATTATGTAGGGCATATATGCATGTTAAATAAATAAATTGTGGTGATTTGAAAATAATATCTTGAGTTGCATTAAAAATACCATTGTTATATGTGCACACTTAGAGAATGCAACTTATTTTCATATGACACCCTTATGCCAAATTAAAAACATATAAATTTAGTCTTACTGAAGTTTCTATCGTAAGCCTAAAAACATAACGCTTTTGCTTTATACTCAGAAGTTACAGATAAAATCTTCAAACAGTTGAAATGTGGCAGTTTAAAGGGGAAAATGCAAATATGTTTTGACAAATTCATGAAGCTTATCAGTTTGAGTCACTGAAACTCAAAACGAAGATTGTGTTTCAGAGAAATCCCTTGAATACAGTGATGGTAACGTTCCACAGGGAATGGTTTGTTACATCTTACTGAACATATGACTTCAGTCATATCTTTTTGTACTTACACTTTCGACATGTTTCAGCCTAGAGGAAGTGGGAAAAAAGAAATTCAAATCTCTTACTTGCTTATTAACTGAATGAATTTGGAAATTTTCATATGTAATGAAATGATTATTTTCATCAAATACATAATAAATAAAATTAACATGTAAACATTTGAAAAAATATTTTAAACTATTAATTACATCTCTAAAAATAAATTAGATGAAATAATTTACCTTAATAACTCAAAAATGAATTGACATATTGATTATTGCTTCCTCTTAGTTTTAAATAAATTAGAGAAAAAGTAAATACCCACATAAATTATATAAAAGTATGATAAATTTATCATCCATCTACTTACCTACCTATTTCTTTTCATAATTCCATTCAACCATCTATCTAGTTATCACATGTTTAATGCATCTATCACACCATGGAAAAGAAAACAAGTCCTATTCAGAACAGATAAGACTCAAAATTAAACCTCCTAAATGCATCATTAGTGATTATATTTAATAAAAAGTGACTTACAACGTTTGTTCTATGTCTGTGAAATACGCCATTGGTACTTTAATAGGTATTGCATTGAATCTGTAAATTGCTTTGGGTAGTATGGATATTTTGATTATGTTAATTCTTCCAATCCATGAACAAGGTATATGTTTCCATTTGTTTGTGCCTTCCCTGATTTCTTTCTTCAATGCTGTGTAGTTTTCTGCATACAGGTCTTTTACCTCCTTGGTCAGGTTTATTCCCAGATATTTTATTTTTCTTTTTGCTATATCAAATGGGATTTTTTTCTTGATTTCTGCTTCTGCTGTTTAATTGTTGGTATACAAAAACACCTTTGATTTCTGAATATTGACTTTGTAACCTGCTGTTTTGCCAAATTCATTAATTAGTTTGAGCAGTTTTTGGGTAGAGTCTATAGGATTTTCCATGTACACTATCATGTCATCTGCAAACAGTGACAGTTTTGTTTCCTCCTTTCCTATTTGGATGCCTTTTATTTCATTTTCTTGCCTGATCGCTGTGGCTAAAACTTCCAATACTATATTGAATAGAAGTGGTGAAAGTGGACATCCTTGTCTTGTTCCTAATCTTAGTGGAACATATTTTAGTTTTTGCCCATTGAGTTCTCCAAAGAGGACATACAGAAGATCCAGAGACACATGAAGAGATGCTCAATATTGTTAGGTATCAGAGAGATGCAAATTAAAACCACAATGAGATACCACTTTACACCAGTCAGGATGGCTATCATAAACAAAGCAACCAACAACAAATGTTGGAGAGGTTGTGGATAAAAGTGGTTCCTTAGTTCACTGTTGGTGGGATTGCAGACCGGTACAACCATTATGGAAAACAGTATGGAATTTTCTCAGAAAAATAAAAATCGACCTGCCTTTTGACCCAGCAATTCCACTGCTAGGATTATATTCCAAGAATCCTAAAACATCAATTTCAAAGAACCTATGCACTACAATGTTCATAGCAGCACAATTTACAATAGACAAGAGCTGGAAGCAACCTAGGTGCCCATCAGTAAATGAATGGATAAAAAAATTGTGGTACATATACACAATGGAATTCTATGCCGCAGAGAGAAAGAAGGAGCTACTACCCTTTGCAACAACATGGATGGAACTGGAAAGCATTATGCTGAGTGAAATAGGCCAGGCATTGAAGGACAAATACCATATGATCTCACCTTTAACAGGAGCCTAAACAACAAAACAAACAAGCAAGCAAAATAAAAACAAAGACAATGAAATAGAGAACAAGGGGACAGCAACCAGAGGGTAGAGGGAGGGGACTTAAGGGGAAAAATGGAAGGGATTTAGAGGGACAAGTATAAAGGACACAGGGACAATAACTAAGGGGGGTGGAAAGGGGCGGGAGGTGGGGAACATGGGGTGGGGTGGGCTGGGATGGGAGAAATAGACAGAAAACTGTACTTGAAAAATAACTAAGTAAAAATTTTAAAAAAGAAAAAAGAAATAAAAGTGACTTACAATTCCTACTCTGAAAAGAATACACTTTTTTATATTCTTTTAGCTTTATTGTAAATAAGGGTCACACCTTATAGGCTAAAATTTATGTAAAAAAGAAATATAGTCCTGAATATTCAGCAAGGTATAATCATAACACTTTAAAATGCTAAGTGCTTTTTAAGTCATATACAATGAGTGTTTCTTTTGATTTTGTCAAGTACAAACAGAAAGAAACAACAGGAAAATACCTCTAAAGATAAGTGTTGATATGGATATTAAAATATTCATTATTTTGACTAAGTTATTTAAAGGTGAAAAATATGTTTTGGAGGAGATGGAGTGTTAGGCAATTTTCTCTGCAATTATCCAAATATTTGGTCTATAGTCTCTCAACAACAACAACAACAAAAAATAATGCTATTTGCTGGATCAACATTTCCACATAACAAATTATATTTGTTAACTCACTGGTTTGGCATCCTTATTATCTTTAATAATTTCACTGCCCCAATATTAGCCCAAAATGAAGTGTTAGGAATTCAACATTTGCTGCCTAAGCACATGCTCATTGGTCATAGAAAAATTGGTTGTAAGGTTCTCAGAACTTAAGATGTAGACTTCAGATAGATCATCATGCCAAAAGATGATGATGTTGGGTAAAGTCTGAAATGAATTCTGAGATGCATGTTGATTCCATAAATTAAAATGACTTATTTCACCCATTTTCACCATAAGATTAGTTTCCAATAGTATTAATGGATGAGTTAAACATATTTATACTTACAATTCATTTGGCAGAATATCACAAGATATAACATCATCATTGTCTAAATACACAAAGGGATAAAAGGACCAACAATTGGAAATAGTTAATTATATATATATTATCACTTTTCACAAATATTGTTTTTCATAACAGTTCATGCCATTAAAATGATTTATCATTAGATTTATAATTTTTCAAATTTATATAATGATAATCAATACAACTTCTCATTTTATTTATTTATTTGTTTGTTTGTTTGTTTATTGAGTGACCTTTAAGTTTTTACCAGATAGAACTATTTCACCTATACTTAATTGCTGAGTTAAACGAGGTCAAAACAAAGTCATTGGCAATCTCATACCCTGGTATGCTACTCTTTGGAATTGATGAATAGCTTCAATTTTCTCTGTTCCATGACAAAGAGAATTGGAACAGTTCTGTAGAGATCCATAAGAAGCTGGCTGTAGCCAGATGAAAAATGACATTTTTTGTACTGTTATTGGCAAGGTTAAAGCTCTTTACAAATAAAAAGCTTAAATTTTTCTCAGAATTCAGTTTAGTTCCTAAGTCATATCATCTTGTTGAATTGGACATTTGGGGAAACTCTATGAAGTGTTAACTACATTAGGAGATTTCTTGAAATAAACCCCAAATTTCTTTAGTGTGACAAATACACAGAAACTTTTTGAGATTTATTTTCTGCATCGACCTAATAGAGCTAAAAAAATTATCTGCTTCATGTAACAGGTTGTTATGACTATAATATTGGATGCAATGATTGTACAAAGATACTTGAATGTGAAGAAATTAATGCAAATGCAAAGTGATATAATTAGAAAGAAATAAATAAGAAACATAGAATTTGAAGTTTGTCTTGACTTGAAGAATAACAGCTCCCTTTACATAAGGAACCCACATATTAAAGCTTAAGCTCCTGCTCTACAAAGATACATTTTTTTGAATAAATTATTTCCAGTTTGTGCCCAGAAAATTTATCTCAGGATGTTTGCAAAAACAACAGTTTTACTGTGGCAGTTGTGGGACCTTGACAAAAGAGGGGTGGTGTTCTTCTCTAGCTTGTGTAATATATAGCTAATTAAAGTCTGAGTATATCAAATCACAGAAACCTGTCCAAGAATGGTCTATTCTTCACACTTTTCACTATCCATGTCTTTTAAAACAATATTCATCTTTTATACACTCCTGGTGAGTTAAATTTATTTTCAAGGGAATGAATAGTTACAAAACTTATCTTTCTCAACACTAGCCAAGCTCTATTGCTAAAAGTGTTTATGTTTTCTGCTTTTTGCTCTATCAAAGGACAAAAATTTTGGATCATAATGATAATACATCCAATCACAATTCCTTTAATTTACCAAGCTTTGATGAAAAGGCAACTTTATTCTATAATTGAAAAAATGAAGTGAAATAGTCTCTCCTTATCTGTGGGGCACATGACCCAAGACCCCCCATGGATGCCTGAAAACATGAAGAGAATACTGAACCCTAGATTTACTATATTCTTCCTTATACATACATACCTGTGATAATGTTTAATTTATAAATTAGGAATAGTAAGAGATTAGCAACTATAAATAAGAAAATAGAACAGTTATAGCAATATACTGTAATAAAAATTATGTGAATGTGACATCTCTCTGAACATATCTTAGTGTACTCACCTTTCTACTTGAAAGGAACATTTTACTGCTTTTTTTTTTAGAATATCTGAATTGCCAGTATCATTATTCTTCTGCTTTGCCGTCATTATTAGGGAAAATAAGAGTTACCTGAACACAATTTGCTATTTTTAATTTTTTTTAATCACCGATATTGCTAATGTTGGAAATGTCTCTGATCTAAGTGAAGTTTCCTAAAATTATCTGGCAGAGGAGTTATTTTAAAAAGTCATTTGTGTTTAAGTGTGTTTTGTACATTAATTGTCAAGATGTCTAGACATATTTGATTTTGGTTTGGGGGTTTCTATTTCTAAGATAGTTTTTACTTAGTAAGAATAATTTGAACTTCTTTTAAAACTTCAAAATAATGTTCTGTGTATTAGATTTATTCTGAGCATTTAGAAATCACTAAAAAATGAAAGTTAGGTTTCAGAGAGAAATGTTTTTGACTTACTATTTAATATTCATAGCAAATCCAGCCTTTTAAATTTACTTCTTATTTTAGCACTGTTTTTAATGTATAATTTTGGATTTGGCTAATCATACTGGCTACCTGGTATTATTCATATAATAAATACCTGCTATGTTTTAGCAATCAATCATAGCTGTCATCTCCTAACATTTTTTTTTATATTTGAAGGATTAGTAATTAAAGTTGAGATGTTTAAGTGCATACAGACCGGTTTTTTAAATTGTGTGACCTTTGATATTTCTTATAAAGAAAATTTCAGATCAGACATTCCAATAAGGTAATGCTTAAGGATCATCCTCACTGAATTAGAACTGGTGCTCAGTACTTTCACATGGTAATGAGTATTCCGAGAGGTTAACCTGCAGATTGTGAAACCAGACCTTCTCTGTGCTAACTTGATTAGGTTCACTGTCTTCAATTAGATACACAGTGTCACACCAACAAGTGCTCCCTCTCACTGAAACTGCAAGGAAAACCTGGAAACTGGACTCAAAGGTTGTTTCTTGATATTGGATACCAAACGATAAATACAGGACCAAATACAGGATATTGGAGTCAGTGATTACTTAATATTAGATACTGAAAAATTGAAGAGAGGATCAGACAGAGGAAAATTGATAATTGTATTAAAAGGAAAATTATTTATTTTCTATTTGATTATAAGTATGATTATAATGCTGGTTATTTACTTGATTCTAGCATATGTTGAAAACTACATTTTATTTAATCTTTAATGGATGTTTAGATTACATTATACTATAGCTTTTATACCTGTGCTCACCATCACATGAAGTATTTCTGTAGCAAAATGTTATTACTTTAGACAATTGATTTTCCTAAATGTCATTTTATCCTTGAAATAAAGCAGTTTTTCATTTTTAGCTTATAATTCTCTAACCTTGAAATTTGCAGTCATGTTTCTCCTATGATTTAAAAACTGTAAGGAAAAATGAGTTGGATTTAAAGATGATTATTTCTTTCACTATTGTTTTCCTTTAGTAATCTCACAGTACCCAATTTTTATTATATTATATTTCAGATACTGCCAAAAATTACTGTTTTTTTATTAGTGAGATTTTATTTTCCTCTCTTTAATTACACTGTAATTATACTGTTGCCCCAGATATCTCTCTAGTGACCAGAAAAAATACTTAACCACTCACTGTTTACTAGTGACCAACAATAAACAGTGTTTTGTGAAGAAACAAAATGAAGATCTTTCTTTTTTCTTCATCTTTCTTTGTTTTTTTCTAATAGAAACTGGGATTTCTTACTGATTATTGTCTCCACTAACATGAGCACACTTTCTTAAATTTCTTCTGCAAAACAAATTTACTAAGTTTTCTGATATTTTTAAGTGAAAAGATATTACCAAGAGAACAAACTTTCATTTTCAAATGTTAAATCAAAAGTATTAGTTCTTTTTCTGGATAAGAAACACATTTTCTCAAAGGTAGTTTATTTCAGCATAATTTTCCTATAGAATACAGTAAATAGAGTTTATGGGTACTAATAATCACATCACATTTCAAAAATTGCATTAATATATAATATGCCAAATTTGTTTTTCATTCAAAAACAAAATTGGTATATTCATAATGTAATGCAAAATGTAAAATCTAAATTAAAACTGTTTGTAAGACATTGTTATCCTGATATTATCACTGACAGCACAGGCATTTCAAATGGGTTTACTGAAAGTTTCAATTAACTAAAAAAGGCCAGGTCTCATGGACACAAATGGAACTAATCAAATCTCCAGATTCATTTGCCATAGCCAAGCAACTAGACCACTGAGGAGTGTGGTGTAGTAATCATTCTACACTTACTACCACTGCTCACAGGCTTTTATAAACTGTGCTATTGGCTTCATTGACTGAAAGCCGGCAAAGCTGGGTCTGCAAAGCAGTATGTGTTGCAACGAGAGTCTCTTTTCCATAAGTATATGTGATCAAGAAACCACTTTCTTTTATAATCAGTATCTAGACTGTGCCAGGAAACTCACTTCACCCCCTAGCCCACACTCAATAAAGGTTAAACTTGTCTTTTCTTATTCCCATAAGCTAAAGCATTTTTTTTAAATAAGTGGGCATGAGAGCATTTGTCATCTTTATAAAGACCCCTGTGAATGACAAACACTAATGTGCTTGGGAGAGCAGTTCCCATAAAACCGCAACTGTCTCTCCATCTGTAGAACACCTGTCCTGTGTGCCAATAAGGAAAATTACAGAGATACAATATAATATTTTAATAAAGAAATTCAAAGCTATTAAACCAGAAATCTGTGTCCAAATCATTTAGGCAATAAAAAATTCTCTTCTGTTTTAGAATATCACATTTTAGTCATCTTAATACTAGTATTTCTTCTATTTAATTCCAGGTAAATTGCTTAATAGATCATCAAATTGAAAGTATAACACATTAAAATTATAAAATTTTGTTTTCAGAATACTTTTATGCCAATCTCTAAAGATAAATTAGAATTTCACTTCTTGAAAATCTGAACATCATGATACAATGAAGAAAATAATGGAATCAGTTTCAGATATACTGGCCTATAAAAATTAAAAAATTTAGAAATTTTGTGAAGAATGTTTTAATATTTAAAAGAAATAATTTATATGCCATCCATTAATTATTAATTAAACAAATTAAAATATTGAAAACTAGTATGTTTTATATAACTCAAATATTTAATATGAATGTAGGTTTGAACATTCCTATTACTCCATGTTAGATAAAAGAAGAAAAGGCATAGATAGTTTCGAAGTAAATTTATAGTAGCGAAGTCTCAAGTTTTACTTTAGAATTAATGATCCTGGAGTACAAAAATGTTAAATAACTTGTTTTAATAGACCTGATTATCTGACTCACCAATACTAGAACCAATATTCTGAAGTATTTCCAACATAAATTTTAATAAAAACTGTACTATATTCTGACTGTAAAACTTTAGGTAAATTGAAAAATGAAGAATTATATCTAAAAATAACAACTGGCATTAAATCAGTATAATTGATGGGTAGGCCAGATATATCCCTGCATTTTATGTTGCTTTAGGATTTCAAGAGAATATTCTGCATCAGGAAATGACCCAGATGGGGAAAAAGGCTGTTCAACAGATAGTCTATGCCTTACAAGCACATCACTGCAGGGGTATTTAATTCATAAAATTGAATAGGGCCAGCAGTCAAATTACCCCACTTCACTACGATCTTCTTTCAAACTAAATTATTTCATATAGTTTTCCTTTCTTTTGGGAAATATCTTTATAGAAGATATTTTATAGTATGTTAGGAGAAAAGGAGGACCTCTATTTTTAAAAGGTGATTCAGAAAAGATTGAGTCTAACAAAACTTCATCAAAATTTAGCAGGTGGTGAGTGTGGCAGTGACTTGAGGAATGCACACACACTCACAAACCTGGGATCAGAGCAAGCGGAGGCAGTCAGAACCCATTTCCTAATCTTGTTCCGTCTCATGTTCCTTCTCTGTGTCAAAATAAAACTCTTTACTGTGAACACACTTCCATTCTCTTCTTCATTTTTTTTAGTCTTCTTGTTTTATAAGTGTCTGCTTCTGTGTTGTCTAAAAGGGATTAAAGCAAAATGGAGAAAAAAATAAACAATCTGCTATTAGTCCTCGTCCTGGGTTTTGTTTTTTTTTAGCTTCCACCTGTGTCCTACTCTGAACCTCAATAAAATGAAGCAACACACAGGAAAAGGAAGTATAGTTGATAGGAATTTACTATGTAGGGAAGAATACTGAAGTAGAAAGAGAGATAACTCAATTGCAATGTTTTCTCTTACCCTTCCTACATACCACAGACTTAAAATGTGAGTAATAACTTGTCACTGTTCTTAGACTGGATAATGATCATTAGCTGATGGTGGAGGGAAGCATAATATTGAAACTTCACCTTAACTAAGAGAAACATATTGATGACTGACCATCCTTAGTGAGTCAGTTGATGTCCAGAGTTGCATAGAAGATAACCATTTGATTGAGTATGACCTGTAATGCCTTTTCTTATTCAGAGAGATGTACAGGTACATGAGGAAAAATGAATAGTCACTTTTAATTATTACCTCCTGCTTTGGACTAGTCTCCTATAAAATTTGTATAAAAGTACTGCAAAGATTTTTGAAAAAAAGTGATTGGTGTGTTCCAACAGATTTAGATAGATCCTTACTTAATCTTCCTGTGGTTAAAAATTGATAACAGAAAAACTGAGGTACTCCAGAATATATCATAATTATTTATTTCTTCTAATTTGATGGCCGTTTATATTATTTCCACATTTTTCTAAAAAAGGAAAGCTAAAATAAATATATTCTGTGTTTTTGTGGGCATAAATGTTAAAAACTCTCTGGAATCTGCACTTAAAAGAGAATTTCTAGATTATTGGGTACAGCATCTATGAATTTTCTCTAAAATATTAAATTATTTTAAAATTTATTATAGCAGTTCATATATGAACTGCCATAGTACATGAACCATGAAGAGTGTAAGAGAATTCTTTGTCCAAAATATACCAGTACATTTAATATCTATGTTTTGCTATTCTGTTGAAAGGGGATAATGCCCCATAGTTTTAATATAATTTTCTCCAAGGATTAATAAGCATTATCATTTCTTACATGTTTATTCTATTGTGGCTTACATGTATATTCTCTTTAAACATTTATCTACAATTTACTTTTCTTCTTTGCACATGTAACTTTATATCAATTTTATGAGAAAATTCATTTATTTGCCTTTGGCTTGCCTTTTTATCTTGTTAGTAGTGGCTTTTTACATATGTAATATTTTTAAACCTAATGTGTGATTTAAGATTGACAAGTATATGTTGTTTTAAAAATCACAAAGAATGACTAAAAGACATAAAATAGTGATTTTTGGTAGGAAATACATTTTACAATTACAGAACTGAGTAATTCAAAAACTCAAATTTACAACTCAAAAATTGGTTTGGGGGAATATTGTCTCAGCAGAAATGGGTTGAATGTGAATTGGCTATAGGCAAAAATAATATATTCAGTCTAAAACAGAGAAAAATAAAAACAAAAAAACAATGGAAAATAATACATATATTTTTCATACATATATTTCATACATATATTTTATAGCTTTAGAATTAAATAGAAAATGAGGTATAAAGAGATGGAAGAACTGAGAGCTTATAATCTATAACAGTTTTTAAAAATATAACCTGCATAAATATTGGGTTGGCCAAAACATAATGTTCAAGAAGTCCATTACATTTCTTCTGTTAAAAAAAGATACATTTTTAATTTTTGCCAATATTCTGATTTGGATATTTTGAGTTTGTCTTCTATCTCCCACTATTGGAATCCAGTAGGTAGAGGCCAGGGTTTCTACTCAACTTCTTCCAATGTATAAGCCCCATAGAAAATAATTATTTAGCAAAAATGTCAATATACCAAGAAACTGCAAACCACTCTTGACATGTTTGATCAGTAACAGCACCTTCTCCATGCACTGGACAAATCTTTTGCTGTATTTCAGCAGTGTTTGTACCTTTTTTGAAAAAATAAAGTATAATACACTGAAAATATTGCATGTCTTCCATCTTCAAAATTAAAATGTCTACACAAAAAGTCACAAATTTTGATGTTTATCTAAATGTATGCTGAGCCTGTGGCTAAATGAACTGAGTGCTAACCTATGAACCAAAGGGTCGCTGGTTGGATTCTCAGTCAGGGAACATGTCTGGGTTGCAGGTCAGGTCCCCAGAGAGGGATATACAAGAGGTAACCACACATTGATCTCTCTCTTCCCCTCTCTCTAAAAATAAGTAAATAAAATGTATGCATGCTGATATGACAGTTATCACAATATAATCTAATAGAATTGTTTCAGATGAAGTCAAAGACAGTTAAGTACTATGAGAGCCAAAATATGGAAAAAACATAATGAATATTTTGGCCAAACCAATACAAAGAAAATCACCACTAGACATGTCTCAGAACAACTGAAAAAAAAACAAGATCTCAATAAGATCCAAATAGATCCAAATTATCTTCAACTGTCTCATCATGAGTAATGAAAATCAGAAAATAAAGGAATCATGGTTTGAAAGAGATTTCAACCTAGAATTCTATGCCTTAAGTCTATTAAAATGTCAGATAGAAATTAACATATTCTTAAGAAATAAACAAATAAACAAAAGATAAAAAACTTTAAAGTATTTGTCCAGAGAAACAAAGATTAAAAAAATAAAAAATTATTGCCTCTATAGACAAAAAATTATCCTAAATGAAAATACGAATATGTAGGAAAAAGCGAAGAGCAATAGAAGGTCTAAATGACTGAATTAAATAAATAGGAAATAATGCTAATGCATTTTGGGAATCTAAACTACATATCAAATTAAAATATACAAAAACAAAGGGATATAGATTAGAAGACAATAAATATTTTAAGTTATTTGCATTTCTAGGAACTGGTAAAACTATTAATTTATATTAACTCTGATATGTCAACATAATGTTGTAATCTCTAGTAGGAAAATACAATTCAATTTAAGAAATCTAATAATACTTATTCAATTCATAAAACTAAACCTATGCAGAAATAGAAAGAAAAGGAGGGATATATATACCAAAGGGTAACATGACAGATTAAGCATAAGTATATAAATAACTACAGTAACTGTTAATGAACTAAATATTATAATTATAGAAAAATTTTATTGGATAAAAGCAGAATCATAAATACATATGTGTGGGTATATATCACTAAAGAGTGTGCATATATATAAAAGACTACAGAGATGCTTTAATTACACAAATAATGAAAGTTTGAAATATAAGGAGGTAAAATTATGAGGCAAAAAACAATGAAAAAATATTGCATAAGTACACTAATACCAGATAAAGTAAATTTAAAAGTATGTAAATTACTGATGATTATAAGGTGAATCATATTATGTTAAATACTCCATTGTTTATAAATAATTTACAGTTTTAAATTTATATACAACTAGTAAAATTACCTTATATAAAGCAATAGGTAGTTAACAATATTAAGAGAAGAAATATACAAATTTACCACCAAAGTAGAAAATATTAATTCAGATTTTGTGTATCTGAATTATTATGCAACAGTAAATGTCAAAGAAATAAAATACAAATTTATAAGAAAATGACAAAATAAAAATTATACTTAAAACTAATAAATATAAATTTTAATTAATTAATTAGGAGAATGCTATCTCTATTTGATAAATTTTTCCCAAAAAATTAATTGAAAATATAAATAAACTGGACAAAAATCTTAAAAAAGGCTATTTGTCCAAATATAAAATCTGCACACTCATATATATTAAAATATTAAATTCACAATTACAAATATCCTCCCTCCCAAAAAATAAGAAAGTTAATTTCAGTGATGTTCACTTTTCCAGAGAAGATAAAGGGATAATATCTCAGTTCAGATTTGATTCCAGTTTAAATGTGATGCCATTAAGTATGTATGGCCCAGGACATCCAGTCAAGATGGAGGCATAGGGTAAATGGCTCACCATCTCACACAGCCACAGAAAAAATTACAACTAAACTATGAAACTACTATCATCCAGAATTGTCAGAAAGCTGAGATATATGGAAGTCCAACAACCAAGGAATTAGAGAAGTCACATTCATCCAGAGTTGTAGGAGGGGCAGAAAAGCCAGGATGAGTAAAGAGGTGAGAAACATGAAGACACAGAATAGGCAGCCCCACACCCATGTGTGGTGTATAAAAATCAGGAGGAGTACCTCAAAAGGGAGGATCCAAATCTAGCATGACATTACCAAGCCCAGGGTTTCATTGCCAGGAAGATAAGTTGCTATAACTTCGGGTCATAAAAAAAAACGGTGGTGGTTGGGGCAGCAGAAGAAACTGTAAGAGTCTTAGGAGTCCGGTCTTAAAGGAGTTAGGACTTAGGCAGACTCACTCCCTCTGGGCATCAGCCCCAGAGCAACAGCTGGAATGGCATCAGTGACATAAGGAAGCAATTGAAGTCGCTGTCATCAGAGTGAGTGCTGGAGAACAACTTCTTCCCGAACTAAACTCCAGAGCCCAGGCATCAGCACCATCTGGTTTCTGAGCACTCCCTCCTCATCACAGAGTGGTGACACTATATTGGAGACTCCGTCAACCTGGTTCACATAGGTAACCTGGCAGTTACTTAAGGCTCCATCCCATGCAAATTACCAGTGCAATTTTCTACCACAGGCCACACTACTAAGACAGGGAGTTGAAGCAACTCTACGTAACACATAGAAACAAACACCGGGAAGCTGCCAAAATAAGAAGACAAAGAAATATAACCCAAATGAAAGAATGGAACAAAACTCCAGAAAAAAGAACTAAATAAAATAAAGAAATCTATGAGATGTAAAGTTTAAAACCATGGTTATTAGGATGCTCAAAGAACTACCTGAGTACTTCAACAGCATAAAAAGGACCCAGGAAGAAAAGAAGATTATGCTAAGTAAAATTTTAAAAAATTACAGTAAGTCAATGGTGGAAGGGAGGAAGCTGAGAATTAAATAAATCATTTGGAACATAAGGAATAAAAAGATTCCATCAGAATAGCAAGAAAAAAATCCAGAAAAAACAAGGATAGGCTTAGAAACTTGTAAGAAAACTTCAACCATACAAGCATTCATATCATGGGGGGGAGCAGAAGGAGAAAGGAAAGGGTAAGAAATTGAAAAGTTATTTGACAAAATAAGAAAAGAAAAGTTCTCTAATTTGGTGAGGGAAATAGACATACAAGCCAGGATGCACAGACAGTCCCAAAACAAGATAAATGCAAAGAGGACCACACCAAGGCACATTATAATTAAAATGCCAAAAGTTAATGATTAGGAGAGAATCCTAAAAGCAGCAAGAGAAAAGCAGACAGTAATCTACAAAGGAGTTCCCAGAAGAGTGTCTGCTGATTTTTCAAAAGAAACTGCAGACTAGAAGGGACTGCCAAGAAGTAGTCAAAATGATGAAAAGCAAGGACCTACCACCTAGATTACTCTACCCAGCAAAGCTGTCGCTTAGAATGGAAGGGCAAATAAAGTGTTTCCCAGAAAAGGGAAAGTAAAGGAGTTGATCATCACCAAGCCATTTTATATGAAATGTTAAGGGGATTTATTTAAGAAAAAGAAGACCAAAATTATGAATATTTAAATGGCAATAAATTCACAACAATTAAAAATTGAACCTAAAAACAAACAAACAAAATAGGGACAGAATCATAGATAGGGAGTACATTTGGAAAGACATCAGCTGGGAGGGGAAAGCAGAGACATGGAAAAATGTGGAGGGACTAAGAAGTAAAAATTGTTAGGTATAGAATAGACACAGGCATGTTAAGAACAGTATAGGAAATGCAGTAGCCAAAGAATTTATATGTTCTACCCATGGACATTAACTAAGTGGAGATTGTACTGGGGGAAGGGAGTGCCAGGTAGATGGGGACAAACAGGGAAGTATTGAGACAACAGTAATAGCATAATTAAAATATATTAAAACATATAGGGCCCAAAAGCTCTTATATGCTTATATGTAAAAACAATGAAATACTAGCAAATGAAATCTTTATCATTGGAATAATGTTTACTAGGAATATTAGCACAATCCTTTTCTCATTACCAATTTTAGGAAAACTGTTTTGATTATTTTATCATTAAATGATGACATTTGCTGTAGAATTTTAGTAGTTTCCTTTCATTGGATTAATTTCCCTTCAACTCTAGGTTTCCAAAAGGTTCTATGATGAGTGTCTATTATAACTTATTGAAATAACTCTTTCATTTATTGATTTAATCATATATTTTTTGTTCACTCCCTGTGTTATGTCTAGAAAAAGCAAACAAAAAAAAGAACATGAAAACCATTACTCAAACATTCATGAATTTATGCATAGAACATCAGATGACTCTACATATAAACAATGAAAATTAATAAGTGCATATCAAATTGCATAAATGTTGAATTTCTACATAGTAATATTAAATAATTAGAAAAGTTATTTTATAAAAATCATTCAAAATAGTAAGATAATTCTGGGGAAATTGATTTATGAAACATTGGAAACAAGTTCTTATAGACAAATAAAAATATTTTTATAATAGTGAGAAATATCTAAATTAATACAATGATATATTATATTTATGAAATAGAATGCTCAATATTGTAGATACGTCATTTCTCCCAAAGTTTATCTATTTCTGCAATGCAGTTATAGTCCAAACTCTGGTGTTTAAAGGAAAATGACAAGATAATTCTAAATATATATTAAAGAAAAAGAACCAAATTGGGAAGATTTATTCAACCATATAGCAAGAATTATTATCATGCTACAATCAATTAGCATTGTCAGAATAAACATATAAACAAATGGAACATTATATAGTACAGAAATTCTCTCATAATATAAAATATTGATATTTGGATTTGAAACCAATTTTGTTGAACCACATAGTAGAAAATAAATTTTTTTCTAAGATTTGTCCTAGATCAAGTATATATCTATCTAAAAAAACCAGAAACTCAATTATTAATTTACAACATAACTTAAAATTAGTTCTAGGTTAATTATATCTCCAAATTAAGAAAAATAATTAAAGTTCATAACTCATAAAGCTTTTAGCAGATAAACTGAGCAAACATCTTTATGACATCAGGAAAATAATTTTTAACTAAAAACTGTTAAATAGATTGAAAAATAATAATAAATCATCATAAACGTATAACAAATTCTATCAAAAATTATTTCTAAGTGTGTGAATATGGCAATACAAAATAATAAAATATGCTGGTAACACAGATAACTTTCAAAAGACTCTCATCTATTGTATGAAAAAACTACTAATCAATACAAAGAAGTCATTCAAATAGGAAAAAAGTGTCAAGACATTTAAACGTCTTTTGGACATACAATTAACACATAAAAATAAATGATAGATTTAAAAACACTTGGTCTTGGTGTATAATCTTTTTGATATATTGTTGGATGCGATTTGCCAATATTTTGTTGAGGATTTTAGCATCTATGTTCATCAGCGATATTGGCCTGAAGTTTTCTTTCTTTGTTGTGTCTCTATCTGGTTTTGGAAGTAAGATGATGCTGGCTTCATAAAAAGAATTTGGGAGTTTTCCATCCTTCTGGATTTTTTGGAATAGTCTGTGGAGAATAGGGGTTAGCTCTTCCTTAAATGCTTTGTAGAATTCTCCTTCTGCATGGCTAAAGAAAACAGTATTAAATTAGCAAGACAACCAACTGTATGGGAAAACATATTTGCCAATGATACCTCAGACAAAGGTTTCATCTCCAAAATATACAAAGAACTTACATGACTCCACTCTAAGAAGACACCCAACCCAATTAAAAAATGGGAAAAGGACTTGAACAGACACTTCTTCAAGGAGGACATACAGAACATCCAGAGACACATGAAGAGATGCTCAATATCGCTAGCTATCAGAGAGATGCAAATTAAAACCACAATGAGATACCACTTTACACCAGTCAGGATGGCTATCATAAACAAAGCAACAAACAACAAATATTGGAGAGGTTGTGGGGAAAAGGGGTCCTTAGTTCACTGTTGGTGGGATTGCAGACTGGTACAACCATTATGGAAAACAGTATGGAATTTTCTCAGAAAAATAAAAATCGACCTACCTTTTGACCCAACAATTCCCCTGCTAGGATTATATCCTAAGAATCCTAAAACATCAATATCAAAGAACCTATGCACCACGATGTTCATAGCAGCACAATTTACAATAGCCAAGAGTTGGAAGCAACCTAGGTGCCCATCAGTAAATGAATGGATCAAAGCATTATGGTACATATACACAATGGAATTCTATGCAGCAGAGAGAAAGAAGAAGCTACTACCCTTTGCAACAACACGGATGGAACTGGAAAGCATTATGCTGAGTGAAATAGGCCAGGCATTGAAGGACAAATACCATATGATCTCATCTTTAACAGGAAGGTAAACAACAAAACAAACAAACAAGCAAAAAAAAAAAAAAAAGACACAAAGACACTGAAATAGAGAACAAGGGGACAGTGACCAGAGGGGGAGAAGGAAGGGAAGTTAAGGGGAAAAGGGGGAGGGATTTGGAGGAAAAAATAGGAAGGACAGAGGGATGAGAACTAAGGGGGGTAGAAATGGGAGGGAGGTGGGGAGCAAGGGGTGGGGGAGGCTGGGATGGGAAAAATAGACAAAAAACTGTACTTGAAAAATAACTAAATAAAATTTTTAAAAAATACAAAAAAAAAAGTAACTAAATAAAATTTAATATTAAAAAAAAAGATAAATAAATAAAATCGTTAAAAAAAAACTGTGGGGGTTCTGATGGTGGGAGAAATGCCAAGCCTCAGAGGAGAGTTTACTGGAGAGACCCACAAGTTCCTAGAATGTACACAGCATGATCCACCTGGGAATTAGCACCAGAAGGGCCCAATTTGCTTGTGGGTAGCACAAGAAGTGACTAAAAACCTGCCAGGAGCCCAGCAAGCAGCATTGCTCCCTCCCCCACATACAGTGACAGAACATAGCTACATGGGTTGTCCCACCCTGGTGAATACATAAGACTCTGCACCTACTATATAACAGGTGTGTAGAGACAAAAAATATGGCCCAAATGAAAGAACCAATCACAGCTACAGAAAAAATACAACTAAGTGATGAAGTGATAGCCAGCCTATCAGATGCAGAGTTTAAAGCACTGGTAATCAGGATGCTCACAGAAATAGTTGAGCATGGTCTCAAAATAGAGGAAAAAGTAAAGTCTATGGAGAGCGAATTAAAGAAAAATGTACAGGAAACCAACAGTGACAGGAAGGAAACCAGGACTCAAATCAATAGTTTGGAGCAGAAGGAAGAAATAAACATTCAACCAGAGCAGAATGAAGAAACAAGAATTCAAAAAATGAGGAAAGACTTAGTCACCTCTGGGACAACTTTAAATGTTCCAACATCCATATCATAGGCATTCCAGAAGGAGAAGAGAAAGAGGAACACATTGAAAAATTATTTGAAAAATATAATGAAGGAGAACTTCCTTAATCTGGCAAAGGAAATAGACTTCTAGGAAGTCCAAGAGGCTCAAAGAGTCCCAAAGAAGTTGGACCCAAGGAAGCACACACCAGGGGGCATTATAATTACATTACCCAAGATTAAAGATAAAAAGAGAGTATTAAAAGCAGCAAAAATAAAGGAGAGAGTTACCTACAAAGGAGTTCCCATAAGACTATCAGCTGATTCCTCAAAAAAAAAAAAACCTTGCAGGCAAGAAGAGGGTAGAAAGAAGTATTCAAAGTCATGAAAAGCAAGAACCTACATCCAAGATTACTCTATCCAGCAAAGCTATCATTTAAAAGGAAAGGATAGATAAAGTGCTTCCCAGACAAGGTCAAATTAAAGGAGTTCATCATCACCAAGCCCTTATTATATGAAATGATAAAAGGGATTTATCTAACAAAAATAAGATCAAAAATATGAGCAATAAAATTACAACAAACTCACAACTATCAAAAACTGAACCTTAAAAAGCAAAAACAAACTAAGCAAACAACTAGAACAGGAACAGAATCAAAGAACTGGAGATCACATGGAGGGTTAGCATCAGGGAGGGAGTGGGGGAGAATAGGGGAAAAGGTACAGGGAATAAGAAGCATAAATGGTAGGTGCAAAATAGACAGGGGAGGTTAAGAATAGTATGAAAAATGGACAAGTAAAATAACTTAGATGTATGACCCATGGACATGAACTAAGGTGGGAGAATCATTGTGGTAGGAGTTGGGGTACAGTATGGAGGAAAATAAAGGGGAGAAAATAATGGGTCATTTGTAATAGCATAATCAATAAAATATATTTTAAAAAACGAAATAAAATTTAAAAAACTGTTTTTATAAAATTCTGGGATAAATTTGTGTTATATTAAAACAATATCCATGTACTAATTTCTACTGTTCCCAAAAAGGAATTGGCTATCAGTCAAACGTGGTTCCTATCTTTTATTTTTATTTGTATATTCAATAATTTTTTCTCTTTACTTTTAATGTTTTATATTTTTAACAATTCACAGTTTCATATATTTGAAAGGATTCACAGGAATCCATACAGCACACAAAACTAAGGCTTTCATTTAAAGGCAATGGATAAGGTACAGCATGAGAAAGTGAGTACAGACAATTCTTAGAGGTCTTAGAAACATCCAGAGACATGTTATTAATGCCTTTATTCATACGTGGACAGACTTTTTCTTCACTTTGAATCCCCAAAATCTATGCAATGATTCTTGGTTTCAAGAAGCTCAAAGCAGAAGTTCCCAATGGAGTCTTTTATGCCTCTTCGGTCAGTCCTGGCTGTCTAACCAATTACACCGGGTGAATATAGCCAGTAAAGAAAAACTGGCCATAAGGATTGCCAGGGGGATTTCAGGTCTTAAACAGCATGTCATGAATCTCTCTTCCTTTATCTTGACAAAGAGTCTAAGTCAGAAATCCTGAGATCCTTAGAAATAAGAATAGAGAATTCCAAGTCCAGCTACAAAATAACCATCCCACATGACCATGATATTCTGGAGGTGACTTTATTTTTCTTTATCTAGTTCCATTCTCAAAATACACTTCTTATCTGAGGACTCATGCCATTATTCTTCTTAAACTTTGGACTTTATGTAACTAATTTTAATAGGCAGTATATAAACATATGATAACCCAAGTGCATGTTCTATATACACTCAGTTAAATAAAAAAATATGGTTGTGCCTTGGCATGTACTGCTCAGTGGATTGATCATCAGCCTGTGAACAAAGGTTCACTGGTTCAATTCCTCATCAGGGTACAGGTCTAGGTTGTGGGCCAGGTCCCCAGTAGGGGCCACACAAGAGGCAATCACACATTGATGTTTCCCTTCCTCTCTGTCATTCCCTTCTTCTCTTTCTAAAAATAAATAAATAAAATCTTCCAAAAATTACGCAAAAGCATTCTATCAAAAGAGGGTGGAGGCCAGAACTAAGAGCATGAGATTGAATGAAAGATCATTTACAGTGGTGATATCAATGGAACTAAGTCTCTATTATACACAATATATGGAGAAAAGGATTTTCTAGTTGAGTAACATGGACATGAAGTTTATGTACTTCATAATATTAATATTAAGTGAGAAATAGATTAGTGGTGAGGAATAGATTAGTGCTGAGCCTACCTTTGGACAGATTGAGTTTGAGTGGTGAGAGATTCAGATAAAATTGGTGGGCAGTTGCATTTAAACATCTGGAAATCAGGACTGAGCCTGTACTAATGGTATTCTTTCTCCAAATACATAATTAAGTTTCATCAATAAAACTATTTTAAGTATTTAAATTTATTTCAAGTGTTAATAAACATATTTCAGACAAATGTATGACATCTCCTCAATATCAAAAAAATATGTATAATATACACCAAAATGCTCTGCAAGTAGTATTATTAACAAGATTATGGTTTACAATTGATAATGCAACACATTTTAAAAATTTTGTTTAGTATATTTCTAAGTTCCTCACAATAGAACTTGCATAAAAACAACATTCAAAAGATATAGTTGATACATGAATGACAGTTATAAAAATAGAAAAAATGTACAGTTAACTAGAAATTATAGCAATTAACATTTAAAATTGGTTTCATCTAATCTACTAATTAAATGTAATTGTTCTCCTTCAAAATAACAGGACTCACATAGCAAAGTGTAAATAATTTATATGCTTCTAAAATAGACAAAGTGTTGAGTAACTGTCTTCTACATCATTAATTGGACAAATAAATAATAACCCTGACTGTATTATAACAACTAATGATTTGTGAGAGATCATGGGCCATACTAATTTCTGTAAATCAGCAGTAGTGTGATAGAGAATAAAGACACATAGCACATTACCACAGAGTCAGATGTGTTGCCACATCTTATAATTAGGTTTAAATGTCATTCTTCATTAAATGACAACCAGCAAGCTATTGCTGCCTACATAGGATATTAAAAGGAAATATGAGAGTGAACACCACAAAAAACAGAAATGTCTTCTGGAGGGTGGGCCCCTTGCAGTGCAGGCTTCCCCCACTAGGTTAGTGCTCTAGGAACCCCTTTATATCAGTGCACCAGCTGTGAGAGGTTGTATTTAGCTTCAATGAATTTTTTTGTAGACTCTTTGTACACCTTTGCCCATTTCACAATGGGTGATTTACTAGTATACCTGGCCACACCGCACTGAGTGTTGAGCAGTTTTGGACTAGAAATGGCCTGAGCCCCGTCCCCCACCCTTCCTATTCACCTGATCTCACTGTAACCAACAATTTTGTTTGTTTGTTTCCTTGCATGAAAAAAGTCCTCAAAGGGAAACATTTTGCCAGTGTGGAAGTGGTAAAACAAAAAACAGCAGAAACACTGAAAGGCATCAAAACTGATGCGTTCAAAAACTGATTTGAGCAATAGAAAAACCCCTTGATAGGTGTATTGCATTAAATAGAGAGTACTTTGAAGGTGACTGAAGTTTAAATATGTAAGAATAAATATACAAGTTTTAATAAATAAATTCTGGGTTTTTGCATGCGGCCACCTCTTGTATAATAAATTTGAAATTTTTATCTGCCAACATTTTTTAACAAAAGAAATGAAAAGAAAATAAATTATCTTTCCTTACTTTACCCATTTCCACACATTTTTCAATCAATGAACTTACCCCATCTGGTGTAGCTCAGTGGATTGAGCACAGGCTGTAAACCAGAGGGTCACCAGTTCAATTCCCAGTCAGGGCACATGCCTGGGTTGCAGGCCAGGTCCCCAGTGAAGGCCAGGTGAGAGGTAACCACATATTGATGTTTCTCTCCCTGTCTTTCTCTCTCCCTTCCTCTCTCTCTAAAAATAAATAAATAAAATATAATAAATAAATAAACTTGATTTATCCATTAGCTTAAGTATCACTTTCTCCACACATCTATGATTGAGGCTAATCTGAAATGAGCCTCAATCATAATAATTTTTATCATGATATGTGTTACACAATGTAAGTAATTTAGTTTGATACATTAGTGGGGAAAAAATTAATGGAAAATGGAGACCTTCAGAAGTGTGAGGTTGTTTTTAAGCAATATTTAATCTGTGTTTCACTAAATAAAGTGAATTAAGTGACTTAAGGATAAATAACAGAATAAAGTGATAACTTTTGGTTTGTACTGTTATTGAGTATTTTATTATGTAAAATAATTAAACAAGAGTATTTGATTCATTTTATTTGGTGGGTAAGTAATTCTCTTGTCTAATGTAAAATATAAATATTTTAAACATGTACAGATAAGTTACTGCCAAATTTTTATAACCTCCCACACCCCCAGGAATCCCGACGCAGCTCTCAGCTCATTGCAAAGTGTCGTTCAGGAGCAATGGAGTAAACATCCTGTGTGCACACTTGCAGAAAATCAGTTCCTACTTAACCACTGGATCAGAAACAAAAGATTCTATAATTCACCTTTTAGAAGCGTCGCTTTACTAAATAGTGACAACTGGGGATCCTGGGTGCATGTTCTGATTCCTGCTCTACTGCTGCTTCACTGGTTTATCAGCTGACCTCCTTGAATAAAAGAGGTATTTGGTTGCATTATATCTGAGAAACATTTCGGAGCTAACAGACTGTAACACTGTCATGGAAAAACTCCTAGATTAGTAACTGATGGCATTAATATAGTTTGACCAATATTGTTAAGTAGTTATTATATTAATTAATGTTTATTGAATACTTGATATTAGGCAGTCACTGTTTTTAGTGTTACACATGGATTATTTAGTTTAAACCTGAAACCCACCTTATGAAGGAGCTACTAATATTTGCCCCATTTTCAAGATGATGAAAGAGTGTAGGCCTGGCCCAAAGCCATATAGTCACTGAGTGGCAGAGCCAGGATCGGCAAACAGACATTCAGCTCGTAAACACTGAACTGACACTGCGGGCACGTTTGAGTGAGAGGCTGTGTGCTGGCCTTAGTAGAAGGGCGTTTTACTACCTGCACAAACCTCGCTTTTGGAATTTTGAGCAGGTCCTCTTTTGTTAAATAGTTATTTGCACAGTTCAGGTAGAAATGTGTGTTCGAGATAGAAGTTTTTCAACTAGTGGCCTTCATCATAGTTTTCTAAGAAAAATGAGGCCGTGTCCGTTTAGAGGAGCCCTCCTAGGACTGACTCCATGTAATATAAGTTTGCCAAATAAACTGGCAGTTAAACCTGGAATGTGAAATGTTCATGAGATGTACATAGAGTACAAGTACTAATTGCTGCTTATATGAAACTGAAATTATTGGGCGTTTTGTACTTTGATTCACTAAACTTAGCAACCCTATATACTGTGATAAGAAGAGGTGCTGGCATTTAGTAGCACATTAGCTACAACCATAGCACACCTCACATTAATTATTTTCCCTTACGCTAAAATAAAAGGCTTTATTGAGATTCTTGCACAAGGCCCTGCCCTCTCTCATTCCTGGCTTATCACTGCTTTTCAAAGACAGGATTGTTAATTGGCTCTTATTTTGACATTGGCTTAGACAGACTCTTCTGTAAGAAAATAATCTGTTTCTAATTTTTGAACATCATTCTTGCCTACACTATGGTGATAATTCTTCATTTTGCAAATTACCAGTAATTTCAAAAGCAGCCTGATGGTGAATTTGAAAAAAAAAATCAATAGCAGACTCTTCCCATATCATTTTACAAATACCTCTTTAAAGTTCCTCAGATTTCATCACTAATTCACCCTAACAACTTGCCATAACCCCCATATCTGTAAAACAAATTGATTAATGTTTCTAAGTGCTTTCAAATGAGTTATAATATTGAAATGTGCAGTACAAAAATAGCTCCTGAATAGTAGAGTACCAATGTATTTCTTTTAAAGTGTAAGATATCTGGGTATATTACATATTTTATTGTGTGCTGGGAATTCATTGAAAAAACACAAAGGACTCCTTGAATATATATGTTTCCCCCAAAGAGGAGTTCTCCATTATAGATACAGAGTTGAACAACATCTAAAACAGAAAATATGCATCTTCTTCGTGGGGCATCCACAGCAAAAGGCAGAGAGCGATCACAGGCAGCGGCCGGCCATGGGCACCATAGCATGACACCTGAGCTACCAGATGAAATCAGGGGTCTTTCCTCCATGAAACTGGGGGCAAGAGGCTATGCTTCTCTTGGTGTGGCTGTTTTATTTCGGTGCCTATTTATTCATTTGCTTTCCAGGTTTTTTTTTTGTATGCTGCAGCCAGAAGTTCGCTCAAGTAAATGAGAGGTGGGACTGTTGCTAAGATTGCTGCTACTCCTAGACATCTCATCGAGGAATTTGTTGTACTAGTTTGTGTGTCTGGACTTAGTTAATAATGTCTTGGAAATGGAAAATAAAGAGCCACAAACCTGACTAAATCCAAAACAAAAAAAATTATTTGTATAAGTAAGTCATTCATGATCTGAAGAAATATAGGGAACTGAGGAAATATGTCATTATTTCAGAGAACCTGAGTCCCTTCGTGTTCCTCAGTGCGGATATATGGAAATGGCCAAAATCTTCCCTAGGATGTCTTCTGGTCTTATGGTGGATTTACAGTCAACTCTTAAAATTTCTTTTGAATCATTGGAAAACCAAATTATACATTCCCTAATACTACCTTTTTTTACAGAAACCTAAAATCTTGGTTTTGTAGAAGAAAAATGTACTTATTCTATTTATTTGTCCTATGTAAAGGACTGGATATTTTCAGATTACTCTATTATTGAATTCAATGAAATAACTCATTAGACAGGAAGTCCCTGGGTAACAGAACTGTGGTTAAAATTTCATCTCTCCACTGCAGGCTTTGCCCTCACAAACCTGTACACACAATCCTTTCACATTCAAATAAAAACTCCATAACCCTTTGTTAATTAATTGAAAAACTAGAATACACAGTATTTTAATTGCCTCTATCTGTAAGTTACAATGAATACATAAACTTGACTGTGGCAACAGATCTTTGCAATTTCATTTTTAAAATTCATTTTTATAAACCCTCTTTTGCTTTCAGCCTGCCTTTTTATCCTGTGCTAGCATTTGAAGATTTACTAAGTAAAATATTTCTAATTTGAATTACTATCCAATGTCCTAAAAATAACATCTGTCTTCCTAAAAGGCACGTTTTCCACTTGTTTCTTTTTTAAGTATATTTTATTGATTGTGCTATTACAGTTGTCCAGTTTTTTTCTCCTCTTTATTCCCCTCCATCCTGCAACTTCCTTCCTACCAGCATTCCCCAGTCTTAGTTCATGTCCATGGGTCATACATCTAAGTTCTTCTGCTTCTCCATTTCCCATATTATTCTTAACCCCCTGTCTATTTTGCACCTACCATTTATGTTTCTTATTCCCTGAACCTTTTCCTCCATTTTCCCTCCTCTCTCCCTCCCTGCTGATAACTCTCCACGTGATCTCCAGTTCTGTGACTCTGTTTTTGTTCTAGTTGTTTGCTTAGTTTGTGTTTGTTTTTTAGTCTGTTTCTTTGTTTTTAGGTTCAGTTGTTGATGGTTCTACTTTTTCATCACTTTACACATCATATTTTCAATCATATTTTCTTAGCTAAGTCCCTTTAACATTTTATATAATAAGGGCATGGTGATGATGAACTCCTCTAATTCGACATTGTCTGGGAAGCACTTTATCTGTTCTAGCATTCTAAATGATAGCTTTACTGGATAGAGCAATCTTGGATGTAGGTCCTTGCCTCTCATGACTTTGAATACTTCTTTCTAGTCCCTTCTTACCTGTAAGGTTTCTTTTGAGAAATCTGTAGGAGACCGTTCTGCGTGGTGTGGGCCCAGCTCCCACTCGGAGATGCAGGGGACCCACATCCAGGGATAGGTTCTCCCGTGGGGAATCAGGCCTGCAATGTGCCTAGGCCACATTGAGTCTTGCTTTTGGATAAAAACTCTCTCATCCTGATTTGAAGCAAAGATTAACTGCAAAGTAACTTCCTAAGAATTCATGCTAAACCTTCCTAGGACCAGAATAACCGGAAAACCACTTTTGCCCTTTTTATTTCCAAATATCCCTCTTCTGTGATGTGATTAGAGGCATTGGCTCCTTTGCTTTCTGTAAAAGGTAACAACCTAAAACAACCTGTGTAAAGTAAATGAGGACCATCATGTAATGTGGTGAGAAACCCAATAAAGGCAGTCATGGCAAGGGCCGTGGCTTTTAGCTCCCCTTGAGAGAAAAGTTATCGGACTCGGTACTCCTTGTGAATGTCTCATTTCATTCACAATGAGTCAGACACTGTGGGTGTCCACATCGGAAATCAGCTGATAGTCTTATGGGAACTCTTTTTGTTTTTTTACTATACCTCTTTTGCAGGTACACTACTATTTCTCTACTGCACTTTATAGAACAACTTTTTGAAATATTTTTCAGTGCATAATATATCCAATTCTTTTCTTCCTGTTTTCTCTTAAATCTAATCTTAACAGAATGTCAACCCTACCTCTACATTAAAATAACACATACCAAGGCTTTCTCCTAGTATATTTAGTGGAAGGTTTTCAGTTTTTTTCCACCTAACCCATAAGTAAAAAATACTAGAAACAGTATATTTTACTCTGTAATGGTTGTGAAACTAGCACCTCAGAGAAATCCACACTGGAGATATTAATGTACAAACACTCATTTTCCCATTAGTGGTTTAAGTCATGACCCTGAAAGAGGTCACAAAGTGAGTGACTATGAATTAAAAAAATAAAATATTTGAGGACTTTGGCCTTCAGAACTTAAATTTAGGGTGATGAAGTAGGACAAAACCAAAAGTACTAGTATGTTCTGTTCTAGAAGCCAAAATTACATTTGTAAGAAAGGAAGCAAAATGCTGCTTATGGTTCACTCAGAAAAGTCCTGATACTTGGCCATTAGCTTTAGTATTGTGAACACTACAACAGGGAATCAAGATAGGGTAAGATGAAATATTAAAATATTCTGTGGAAAGTAGAAATATACTTTTGTAGACTATTGCTTTGATTGAAAATAGGGAGACAGGGCAGAAACTGAAGAACTTTAGGAGCGTCACAGAAGTTTCTGGTTTGTTGTTTGTTGTCTGGTTCTTTAAAATCATACACAGTACTGTGTTTCCATATGGACAGATAAAAAGGTAAAATAGATGAGAGAAATTATTGGTGCACTCTCCTGATGTTCTCAGATAGGTGACAAGCATGGAATCTTTGCAACATAGAGAATTGGACTTACAATATTTTGTTGTGTATAGTACACATCCCCATTTTTGGTCTAAACATTCAGGAAAATCTTTTATTTTAAGTTTTTAATAAAAATTTTCTTTATTTATATTTATAAACAAAAACCAAGTATAATATTCTACTATCTTATTTTGCATATGGGTATCATTATTGCTTTCTAGAATTACACCTTTTATGCATAAGCATAAATAAAATAATTATAAACATTTATATAACTATAGAATTAGTGGTACCCATGTATAATATGCATCCTTATTTTTCCATTAAATTTTTGGCAGAAGTGTGCATTATACACAGCAATTTACGATTCTCAGGAGTGCAGGCAGGATCATGCTTGCCAGTTGAAAGGAAGGAAAAGCACATGGCAGCTGGTGCTCTGATAGGTGCACATAGGTCTGCAGTTTGATTCAAGTTTCATAATTTAAAAGTATAAAAAGTGAAATCACTGCCCTGGCTGGTGTAGCTCAGTGGATGAGCATGGGCCTGAGAACCACACGATCGCAGTTCGACTCCCAGTCAGGGCACATGCCTGGGTTGCAGGCCAGTTCCCAGCAGGGGACTCATGAGAGGCAACCACACATTGATATTTCTCTCCTTCTCCCCTTCCCTTCCCCTCTAAAGATAAATAAATAAAATCTTTTTAAAAAGTGAAATGACAAATGACTTCAAATTGAATTAGAGACTGGGTTGTTATAGGAAAGCACTGTGGGAGATTTGTTCATGATTTTTTAATATAGTAGTGTGTATGGATGCGTGTTTGCTTATCTTTCTTCCTCTCCAGGCCCCCAACTTCTTCTTAATATGTTAACAGCATGTTCTTATACATTCCTAAAACAGTATTCTATAGCAGGAAAGGATATTACCTGCTATAGAATAATTACCTGGGATATATATATATAGTCACCTGAGACAAATTCTAGAAAGGCATTCTATGGCAAACATCTTCCCTAAGAATACTGCTAAGCAAATGACATCCCCAGTAGATGAGTCATTTTTAAATAAATAGAATGTATTACTTCAGATTTAAAGAAAGGAAAGTCACATAGAATAAGACATAATAGGTAAAGACTAATTCATTGACTAGTAGGGGCTAAGATTAAGAATAGTTAATCTCCAAAATATACAAAGAACTTACACGACTCCACTCTAGGAAGACATCGAACCCAATTAAAAAATGGGAAAAGGACTTGAACAGACACTTCTCCAAAGAGGACATACAGAATATCCAGAGACACATGAAGAGGTGCTCAATATCGTTAGCTATCAGAGAGATGCAAATTAAAACCACAATGAGATACCACTTTACACCAGTCAGGATGGATATCATAAACAAAGCAACAAACAACAAATGTTGGAAAGGTTGTGGGGAAAAGGGGTCCTTAGTTCACTGTTGGTGGGATTGTAGACTGGTACAACCATTATGGAAAACAGTATGGAATTTTCTCAGAAAAATAAAAATCGACCTGCCTTTTGACCCAGCAATTTCACTGCTAGGATTATATCCCAAGAATCCTAAAACATCAATTTCAAAGAACCTATGCACCACAATGTTCATAGCAGCACAATTTACAATAGCCAAGAGTTGGAAGCAACCTAGGTGCCCATCAGTAAATGAATGGATCAAAAAATTGTGGTACATATACACAATGGAATTCTATGCAGCAGAGAGAAAGAAGGAGCTACTACCCTTTGCAACAACACGGATGGAACTGGAAAGCATTATGCTGAGTGAAATAGGCCAGGCATTGAAGGACAAATACCATATGATCTCACCTTTAACAGGAAGCTAAATAACAAAATAAACAAGCAAATAGAATAAAAACAAAGACACTAAAATAGAGAACAAGTGGGCAGCGACCAGAGGGGAGAGGGAAGGGGATTTAAGGGGAAAAACGGGGAGGGATTTTGAAGAACAAGTATGAAAGACACAGGGATGAGGACTGTGGGGGGGGGAATGGGAGGAAGGTGGGGAGACGGAGCGGAGGGGGGGGCTGAAATGGGAGAAATTGATAAAAAAAACTGTACTTGAAAAATAACTAAATAAATTTAAAAAAAAAGAATAGTTACATCTTAAAGTCTGTATGTTGAGAGAAAAATGATCATGTTGGAGGCATTACTAGTATAGTATTAGAGAAAATAAAAATAATTTTTACATTAAACTTGACTTACCTAAAATCTAGTGTGTGATTACAATTGATGACATGCAACATTAAAAGTGTGATATTACAGTTTTCCAATAATTTGTTTAGTCTGCACAATGCCTATACTAACCATCAAGTGGTTCAAAAAGATTATTCTTCTGAATTTCAAAACCACAACTTTCTTGTCTCTAAGGTTTGAGAAACATAGTTCCTATATTTTTAAAATTCTCAGAATATTATGAGACATATACTACAAATTTTCATCTTTTTTTAAGGAGCGTCTCAGAATAACTCACCTTCCCTCCAGCATGATAATTACCGAGATTGCCAAGCATCACAATCATGTTCACTTTGAATGAGAGAATGGGTAGTAATTGGGATCTCATATGAAGGGGAAAATTTATGTTTTAATTTTGATTTATAGCTGATGAAGTGAATAAAAAAACTGACAAGCTGGATATTTTAAATAAGAGCATTTTCAGAATAGATTTACAAGGTCAAATCTTAATTTCTAGTAGAATTGGAAACAATAATACATATATATTACCTACTTCTTTTCTTAAATATATAATTTTTCATATAAAGTAAGTTATATTAGTTACACTGTCAGATTATCAGCTTGGAGAAGAGATATAGGTCTGTGGTCTAAAAGAAACTTTAGAGTTAGGAATTTTGAAAAGCAGAGGTCTGATTTATCATTTATCTTGGTGTGCAGAGTCTTGTCCCAGATGACAGTAATCATGTTGGTACTTACAGAATAAGCCTCTTTCTTTCTTATAGCCCGTTTTCCAGGTTATGCAGTGTGACCTGGAAAAATAATGCTTCTCATCTGCCCAGTGGACTCGGGGGTAATTTAGCCTCCTTGTACTGCACCTGTCCTTCTGACTGCAGTTTCTCTTCTAAACATTTAAGAAATGTGAGGTTTTCTTTTTTGACTCAATATTTGATGAAAACCTGAGTCCTTACAAAAGATTCACAGAATAAAAATCCTTCTGTAGCCCTGACTGGGTGGCTCAGTGAATTGGATGTTGCCACACAAAGTGAAAAGTCCTTGGTTTGATTCCAAGTCAGGGCACATGCCTGGGTTGTGGGCCAGGTCCCTGAGGGTGTGAGGGAGGCAACCAATCAATCTCTCTTGCATATCAATACTTCACTCTGTCTCCCTTCCTTCCCTTCTTTTTAAAAATAAGTAAATAAATAAAATGGAAAAACGACACCTCTGTAATTAGTTCCATTTTATCCTCCAAGATTTAGCTGATTTTGTTATATATCCAACCATTTCACACAGTTCACTATGAATAGTTCCCAACTCTGATGTTCAACTTATATTTAAAGATACTGATACAACTTCCTACATTGCCTCCTTAGCTAAGACCTCCCGGCCAGATGAGACTTGCTTACTCCAGCAGTTGTGGCACTGAGCTCACTATTCCCTGCTAATTCAACAGTGCCATTCACTCATCCCTGACTTTGAATTTGTTCTTCCTTTGGAAAGTAATTTAACTTTCCTCTTCTTCAATTACTTTAGAAATATATATTCTCAAGTTCACACAGCAGTCATGGGTTTAGCAAGTTCTGATTCTTCCTGAAGGTTTTAGTTCATATCTTCTCTGAGTTCCATCCACACTCCTTGAAGATGGTTACCCTGCTGCATGGTAACTGCCCTTTGCCTCTTTGACTCCCCCACTGTCTGGAGGAGAGGGAGTTCCATCTCATTCATGGTTGTATCCACTGTGACCTGTGCTGAGCTCACAGGAAGTACTCAGTGTGTGAGTCTGGCTGACTGACTGACTGACTGAATGAATGAATATTCTTATCTACCTTCTCTCTTCTCTCATACTTCATAGACAAAGAAAATTAAAGATTTAAAGATAAGTGAAAAAGCCAAAACTTTGAGTTAAGGTTCTAGCTGGGATATACCAAGGTTTATAGACCACTCGGTAAGTGGCCATTCCATCATATTATTATATTTTAAAATAGCACCATCTTCTCATCAAGGTGCTAGTTTTATATTTACATTATTTTACTAAATACTCAACCACAATGGACCAGCTATTAGTACCCAACATACTAGTTGAAGACCCTGAGGCTTGGTACCACTTACATTAAATATCTCTCTAGTTAGTAGAAAACCTGTGACCCTTTTTCTAATTCCAAATCTGTCTTTTAATGACTGTTTTACATTGTCTTCCCAAGAGTGAATGTATCTCTATTAATAATCTTTTTTGTCCCTTTGCATAATAAGGTTTATCATACTTTCTCCCCCCCCCTGCAAATAAGCACACTGTCAGGGTAACAAAAGCAACTTTAATTAATTAATTAATTAAATATAATAAAATTTATTTTACCAACCATGGCAGTCATTATTTGAACTTCCCAGGCATATCATGATTTTTTTAATATGGTACATTTGGGGAAAATGGAAATGCAGCTTTCTTTCTTTATTGAAATCTGTCAACTCTGAAAATCAGTTTTGTATCAGTTTTGTGGCAAACCCACACAAGGGAGAAAGCTTCATGCTTGGGCATTTCAGTGTGTAAGTGACTATTTGTGCTGTCATTTTCAATTCTGTCAATAATTCTTACCACTAGTAAAGTAGCACATAAGCAACTATTGGATAATATTTTCCATTTATTACAAAATGCCCTCTTTGCAACTGTAGTGCTACATTGTTACACATCACAATGTCCTCACTACTTTGGTTCTAGGAACTAGTGTGCCTCCTTTCATTTATTTGCCCTTGCTTTGCTGCTACTATTGCTCATAAGGAAAAGTTTCCAACTCAGTTCCTTTTCTATTTAAAAGCTTCTTTGTTGTGGATTATAGTAAATGATTTAGCTAGTTGGCTATATGCTTGGTGGAGCATCCTGAGGCTTATTTTCCCAGCTAAGCAAGATTTTGCTAGAAGTCTTTGAATTCAAAGGCTGCTTTTGGCAACTTCAGGAAGAATTGTGCTGATTATTTAGAAAACTGTAGCCTTATAAATGGTCACTCTTCGGTGGCAGAAAATTAATGGCAGATGAGTGGTAAATGGGTCCATTTCATTTTATTCACAATTTGCAAATATTCTAAGGAAATGGTTATAACTTGGAAGAAGAAAACAAAGAAAAATTGTAAGATGATGAAAAGTTTACTGGAAAGATGGGGGAAAATCTCAGGTACAACTGCTTACAATTATTGTAAGTAATCATGTTATTGTTTACTTAGGGAAGCAACATTGGGTAGACTTCTAGGCAAGCTTCAGGGTACAAGTAGCATAAGCAAGAAATGGGGCTATGTTGTTTGAAGCCACTGACGTTTAGGGTTTATTTTTTTTAATTTCAATGTAATAAGAAATTTTTAAAAAGTTATTTGACCCTGATATTAATAATAAGGTTGAATTTTGATTTCTCAGCAGCATACCAAACATAGTTAATCTTTGTTTCTGAGCTTAAACCAGAATGAGGTAACATTTTGGACCGAGTTATATTTTACCTTGCTTGATTTTGTTTTATCTAAAAGGTGTTGAAGAATAAATTTATTTAGACTTGTTTAAGAGTTTCACATTATTTCTGAGCATATATCTAAACACTTCTGGTTGAGATGGCTTCTTTTAATAAATATATACCTGTTCCAAATAAAAAGAGACCAAAATTTATGTTTTGTTGATTTAGAATATGGACTGCCATAGTTAAGATGAATAGTCAGGAATCTCCATTATTGTGTGATATTGATTAGATAAAATTTTACACTATTATAGAGACCTCTGAGGAATATGTAAAACCATATTGGTCTCAATCTATAACTTTGAGTACCAGTCAGCATCAAAATGATGCCCGTTATTCATTTTACTATACAAGTTGAGTGGTGTAGTGTAATGAATTGGGACAATGCAACTAGTTATGAAGTCTTTGAAAGATTACCTGAAGTCTTTGGGATCTGAATAGTTCTTTGCACAGTCATAACTGCAGCCAATGCAATGAAGTCTCCAAGAAGGCCACAAAATTGCATGTGAAATACTAACATAGGGGCCATTATTGCCTTTAGCTGACAAGGTAATGCTTCAGAAAGAGGACGGTTTATGACAACTGCAAGAAAAATGTCTTAACCAGGTGACATTATATGACCTTTGTTCCCTTACTGGTACATTGAATAACATAACTTAAAGTTGTGGTTGTTATGTTGGTGGCATAGCCCAATGATATCTTAAATATCTCCTACTAGGTATGTTGCGAAGCTAAGATTAGAATGTGCCATATTTGTGAAGATAGTGTTAATTATTAGTCCATCATAATAATCAGTCAAAGACTTGATTAAACAAAGTAGGTAAGACAGAGTTTTCTTATTTCATTTTAAATTAAATAAAAACAAAATGCTTCCTAAGTATATGTGCTCAGAAACATAAATAAACTGTTCATTTAAATACTTGGTTCTTAAATTATTATGTATTTTTTTAGTATTGTGATATAGAGGGCACACTTTATATACAGTTTTTCTTTTCTACTTTAAGATTAGTAAATATAACATTATTTATAAAAAGACCATTAATTTCATTTAATTCACTATCAACATCTGTTTTACTATACATACCTGCAGTAAAAAAATTAATTTGCTATAGCATTGATTTTGTTTATCCATAACATGGTATTCAAACATGAACAATGTGTTAACTAGTTTTCCCTCTCTCCAACAAATACATCATTTAAAACACACACTGCTGTTTTTTAATCTTAAAAAGTATTGCTTATACAATGTAATTGCTTACACAATTAACTTTTTTTTTCTTTGAAGGACTAGATCTAAAAATAATTTTCCTGCATTGCCTTCTACAGAAATCAAGGTTCTATTTATTTTCTAAGTCACTCTTTACTGAAATAAACATACCACATTAGATGTTATGTTTCCTACATTAGTTTTTGAGCTGTGGGTCATTGCTCTAAAATTTTATAGAACTTCATAAGGTGGTATACTTTTAAATAATAAGCTCATTGTAATTTCAAATAAAACCTCACTGCTTTTGAAAATTATTTTACTGGTACACTTTTTAACACATTTCAAAATTCTTAAATATTTAAAATTTATTGCAAAGTTTTTCCTATTATCTCGTAGTATATTTTGTTTCCACACATTTAATAAAAGCCACCAGCTATTAGTTATTAATTATTTTCCTGTCTTCCTCTAAGAATATATACATATTAAAAAATAAGAAACACCATATTTCTTTACTCTCAGAGAAAAAATGTGACATCCTTCTTTATCTAAATGGCTTATTTTTCTTTACTATTACTCTTATGTTCTCCCACATTTTATTCAATTTATTGAAACTAAAAAATAATGATCACCCATTTCTCCCACCCAATTCCCTGCCTCTCTCTGGCAACTACCAATTGGTTCTCTTTATCTATGAGTTTGTGTTTCCTTGTTGTTTTTTATTATTGTTCTTATTGTTTTTATATTCCACATATAAAAGACCATATGGCATATGTCTTTCTCTCTATGGCTTATTTCAGTTACTATAATGCCCTCAAGGTTGCCCTGCAACCAATAGTGCTGCAGTGGTTCCCTTTTCTCCACATTTTTCTCTCTAGCACTTGTTACCTGCTGCCTTATTGATAATATTCTTACAAGTGTGAGGTGGCGTCTCATTGTGGTTTTGATTTGCATTTCCCTGATGGCTAGTTACATTGAGCACCTTTTCATGCACTTCTTGGTCATTTTTGCATCTTCTTTTGAGAAATGTCTATTAAGTTTATTTGCCCATTTTTATAGCAGGCTATATTTTTATTGCTGATTAGTTCTTTGAGTTCCTTATATATTTTGGATATTTATTCCTTATCAAATACAGAGTTAGCAAATATTTCTCCCTTTTTATAAGTTGCCTCTTTCCTCTGCTGATTGCTTCTTTGGGTATTCAGAAACTTTTTTACCTTGATGCAATCTAATTTGTCCATTATTGCTATTGTTGCTTATGTTTTGAGGTCATATCTTTAAAAAAAAAAGACATGACTTCAAAAACCAAATCAACAAAGCAAACAAACCAGTGAGCAAAATAAAAACAGAGACATGGAAATAAAGAACAAACTTAGAGTAACTAGTGGGGTGGTGAGAGGGGGATAAAGGGGAAAAGTAGGGGAAGGGTTAATTCAAGGAACATGTATAAAGGACCCATGGACAAGGGCAAAGGGGTGAGGAGGATTGAGTGTGAGAGGTGGGGGTGGGTACGGAAGGGGAGAGTAATGAGGGGCAAAGGGGGAAAACTTAACTGAACAGCAATAAAAAAATAATTTAAAACAGAGAGGAAGAGAGATAAAAAAGAGAAACACTGATGTGAAAGAGAAACAGCAACAGTTGCCTGAACGTTTTGCTCCCCCTCCCAAGAGAAACAACACATCTACCCTTCTCTTAGAAATTTTCTCCTCTCAAATTCCCTTGTTTTCCCTATTTAAACTTGCTTTAGAAAACTCAAGGATTCTTACCTGCCAACTTGTCAAATTGCTGGCCTCTGATATTAATAAATGTGCAATTATCACTCCCTAAAATCATTGCCTAAACCAATGACAAGTTTCCCCCCCCCACAGATTTATTTAGTAGTTTAGAGTTTGAGGTTTTATGTTTGTCTGTAAATCATATTGAGTTAATATTTTTGTACATAGAGTGAATAAGGATCTAATTTCATTCTTCTGACTGTTTATATACAATGTTCACAACACCACTTATTCAAGAAACTATCTATTCTCAGTCATATGTTCTTGGAATAATAGGGTTATCTTTATTGAATGTTGGTATCTCTTATCTATTCAGAAATGTCTTACGTCATATAAATTGTTGAATTTATATGTATATACTTATTTATAGTATTCTCTGGTTTACAATTTTAATAACTTTAGGATCTGGGATCATGTTCAATTGCCTGGAGTAGTATCAATTTTATTGACTTATACAAAAGAAACAATATTTGGTTTCATTAGTATTTTCAATTGTTTTTGTATTTTCAATTTCACTGCCTTTTGCTATTAAAGTCATTTTGTTCTCTCTGCATTCTTTCATGCAATTTTTTCTTTTATAATTTCATTGGTAAGGTGGAAACTGAAGTTCCTGATTTAGGTAAGTTATTTCTTCTTCTACTACTATAAGAGTTTGATGCTATAAATTTTCTACTGAACATTATTTTAGGTGTGTAGACAAATTTCATGTTCTATGTTTTCAATTTCATTCAATTCAAAAATATTTTGTTCTTTAGAGATTTTCTCTTTACTACATTTGTTATTTAGGAGTATATTACTTTATAAATATTAAAATATTGGAGGATTTTATAGGTGTTTATTGATAATTATATTTTTTCATAATTTGTTATTGTCTGAGAACTTCTTTTGTATTATTTGTATTCACTTAAATTTGTAAAGTCATGTTTTTATGGTCCCAGGTATGGGATGTATTGCTAAATATTCTTTGCACTGAGACTGTGTATTCTGCTGTTGGGTAAGGTGTTCTATAAAGGCTTTGACATCAAATTGGTTAATATTGATTTTTAGGACATCCATACATTACTGATGCTATGCCCACATTTTCTAATAATTACTGAGAGAGTAATGTCAAAAATTGAAATCTATTTTTCTTTGTTTATTTCTCCTTTCATTTCTATAATATTGTTTTACATATTAGAAATTATTTTGGGGAGAACTCATATTAAGATTTCTATGTACTACTAAATAGTAGTCTCATTTACCATTTTTTAAAAGATTTTATTTATTTATCTTTAGAGAGGAAGGAGAGAGGGAGAGAAACATCAATGTATGGTTGCCTCTAGTGCATCCTCTGCAGGGAACTGGCCTGCAGGGACCCTGCCTGCAACCCAGGCATGTGCCCTGACTGGGAATCGAACTGCGATCTTCTGGTTCACAGGCCCGTGCTCAATCCACTGAGCTACACCAGCCAGGGCATCTCATTTACCATTTTGTAATATTTGACCTATGCTTAATAATATTCTTTCATCTGAAGTCTACTTTTTCTGGTAACCATATAGCAATTCCAGCTTTATTTTGTTCTGTGTTTATATTGTTTCTTTGTCCACCTTTTTCCTTTAATATGTCAACACCCTTTTTTATTTCTATTGACACATGATTTAAATACCATAGTGTACACTCTGTTAAAGTATAGAATTAGTTTTTTTTAGCATATTTGCTAGGTATTACAACTATAATAACCACCTAATTCCAGAACATTTTTATCCCTCCTCATCTAATCCCATATACGTTAGCAGTCACTTCACTAACCTACTTTCTGTCGCCAGAGATTTTCCAGTTACTGGATATTTTATGTAAGTAAAATTATACAGTATGTGGCTTTTATGACTATCTTCTCTTATTTAGCATAATGTTCTCAAAATGTATATGAATAATTGTATATATTAGCATTTAATTTCCTTCTATGTTTGCATAACATTTCATTCATTGATATATTTGCTTATCAGTTTATGAAAATTTTGGATATTAACACTTTTTTGCTGTTATGAATAATGCTTCTATGAACTTCTGCATTCCCATCATTTACCAACACCACACATTCTGAACCCCATTGAAGTGGTCATTAATGAGGTGAGTAAGAAGGCGACTGAGCTTGGGCAACTGTGGTCCTTGGCTGAAGTGGACATGACAAATTGCACCTGAAATTCCCTGGCAATGTGATTTCAGGTCAATGCTGGCCCACTAGCACATGCCTGAGCATTTTTATTTTTATTTTTTAAAGATTTTATTTATTTATCTTTAGAGGCTAAGGCAAGAAGAAAGGAAGAGAAATATCAATGTATGGTTGTCTTTTTGTGCGTCCCCTGCTGGGAATTGGCCTGCAACCCAGGCATGTGCCCTGACTGGGAATCAAACCATAATCTTTAGTTCATAGGCCCATGCTCAATCCACTGAGCTATACCAGCCAGGGCTTGTCTGAGCATTTTTAGCTGAAAAAAAACATAAAAAATATCCTGCCAATAAAGTAAAATTGCTTACAAAAGTTTTCAGTAAATTTTTGGAAGCTGATTGTCAAGGTTTAAAAATGAACATCCGAACCCTAGTGCACTGTTGGTGGGATTGTAGACTGATACAACCACTCTAGAAAACAGTATGGAATTTCCTCAGAAAACTAAAAATGGATCTACCTGTTGACTCAGCAATTCCACTACTAGGAGTATATCCTAAGAACCCTGAATCACCAATCCAAAAGAACCTATGCACCCCAGTGTTCATAGCAGCACAATTTACAATAGCCAAGTGCTGGAAGCAACCTAGGTGCCCATCAGTGAACGAATGGATCAAAAAAGTGTGGTACATTTACACAATGAAATTCTATGCAGCAGAAAGTAAAAAGTACCTCCTACCCTTTGCAACAGCATGGATGGAACTGGAAAGCATTATCCTAAGCAAAATAAACCAGGCAGTGAAAGACAAATACCATATGATCTCACCTTTAACAGGAACCTGATAATTGACAAAACAAACAAACAAGCCAAATATAACTGGAGACATTGCAATTGAGAACAGGCTGACCAGAGAAGAGAAGGAAGGAAATTTCAGGAGAAAAGGGTGAAGGTCTGCAGGAACAAGTATAAAGGACACATGGCCAATAACAAGGGGAGGTGGTGGATATGGAAGGCAGGTGGGGAGACTTGGCAGGGGGTAGGCTGGGATGGGGGAAAAGGCAGAGAACTGTACTTGAATAACAATTAAAATAAAAAATAAATAAACACCTGATTACAGACCTGTTAGAGTATCAGGAAGAAATAAAGCCAACTACTGGGAAATGAAAAAAGAGTTTTCTGAAATCAGGCACCAGCAGATTTTCCTTTTGGAGAAGAGGATGGGCATTTTACCAAATTCCCTTCACATCTTCATTGCCATCGGTGGAATTCCAACAAGCACAATGGTCCACAGGATGCCATCTTCAACCTCAGTTCTGTGATTCACCTCATGGACCACATGTGGGAAATTGCTTTGTCATTTGCAAACTCAGGATGATTTCCAGAGCTAATCACTGGGCTCCAACAAAACATGGAGACTCAGCAGAAAGGAGAAATCAGGAGAATGGGAGTAGAGGAAGTAAAGAACTGTTTCTTCATAACAGATTTTCTAGAGGAGTCATTACAGGGCACATATTTTTTTTAAATCTCAATGACAACATTCAGTTTTATGTCTTAAAGAGGTGGACACTGATAAGCTGAAGTTAGATTTTACACTACTATAAACTTTGCCTACAATATATTTTTTAAATTATTTTAGGTATTTATGTAAGAGTAAAATTTCAGGTTACTTTTACATGATAATTCTGTCTAAATTATTGAGGAGCTGCAGATTGCTTCCCACACAGTTGTACCATTTCATGTCCCTACCAGTTCCATTTCGAATTTTAAATTGTCTCAGTTCCAACTTCCCCGTATCCTTGCTAACACCTGTTATTTCCATTTTAAAGATTTTAGTTATTCATTTTTAGAGAGAGGAAGAGAAATATCAATGTGTGGTTGCCTCTTGTGCATCCCCTACTGGGAACTGGCCTGCAACCTAGGCATGTGCCCCAACTGGGACTCAAACCATGGTTGTTTGGTTCACAGGCCCACACTCAATCCACTGAGCTACACCAGCCAGGGCATTATTTCCATTTTTTTTTTAATTTTTTGCAGCCATCATGGTGGGAATGAAGCAGCATGTCATTGTGGTTTTGTCTTGCATTTCCCTAATCACTAAGTGTTGAACACTTTGTCATGAGCCTGTTGGCCATTTGTATCTTTTGGGGGAATTTGTCTGTTCATTTGTCTTTCCCTTCATTTTTTGATTGGGTTGCTTGTTTTTTTCACTGTTGAACTTGAACAGTTCTTTACGTATTCTTTCTTTCTGAAAAAGGAACACATAGGTGTGTAGCTTATAGATATTTGGGTTGTTTCATACCTTTTTCTTTTTGATAGTGTCCTTTGGATCACAAAAGTTTTTACTTACAATTTATATTTTCTTTGGGGATGGGGGTGTTGATTATGTTTTAAATGTCATACCTAAGAACCCATTGCCTAATCCAAAAACACAAACGTGTACACTTATACTTTTTTCTATGAGTTTTATAGCAGGTCTTTGATTAACATTATTTATCTTGTATGAAGTAAAAATATAACTTCATTCTTATATAGATACCCAGTTGTTTCAGAACCATTTATTGAAAAAAAGTGCTCTTTCCCCACTAAATTGTCTTGGTTAGAATCAGCTGACTATAGACATAATAGGCTCATTTCTGGACCCTTAAGTGTATTTCATTGACTAATATATCTATTTTATGCCAGTAAAACACAGCCCTTTGTTAACATAGATATTATGGTAGGTTTTGGAATCAAGAAGTGTAAATCCTCAAACTTTGTTCTTGTTTTTCATGATAGTTTTAGCTATTCTGGGATTCTTTATTTACTTGTGAATTATAGAATTAGTTTGTTAAATTCTGCAAGAAATTCAAGGGGAACATTGAGAGCAATTGTACTGAATTTTGTAGATTATTTTAGACAGTATTGTCATTTTAACAATGTCAAACCTCTGTTCCTTAGAGTAGGCTGTCTGCCTGTTCACTTAGGCCTTCTTTAATTTTTTTGAATGTTGTTTTGTAGTTTTCTTTGTACTAATCTTATACTACTATGATTAAATTTATTCTTTTTTTAAATTTTAATTTATGTTTTTTATTGATTATGCCATTACAGTTGTTCTATTCCCCCCTTTATTCCCCTCCACCCTACACCCCCGTCCCCACCATTACCCCCCCTTTAGTTTATGACCACGTGTCTCAAGTTCTTTATATTCTATGTTTCCCCTACTATTCTTGCCCCTCCATCTATTTTCTATCTACTGTCTATGCTACTTATTTTCTGTACCTTCTCTCCCCTTCTCCTTCTCCCATCAGACTGTCAGCGGATTTCTCAAAAGAGACCTTACAGGAAAGAAGGGGCTGGAAAGAAGTATTCCAAGTCATGAAATCCAAAGACCTACATCCAAGATTTCGCTATCCAGCAAAACTTTCATTTAGAATGGAAGGACAGATAAATCTGTCTGATCTAATTTGATCTCAGATAAGATCAAATTCAAGGAGCTCATCATCACCAAGCCCTTATTATATGAAATGTTAAAGGGACTTATCTAAGAAAAAAGAAGTTAAATTTATTCTTAATTATTACATTCTCTCTGATGCTATTATAAATAGAATTACTTACTTAATTTCATTTTCTTTTCTTTCTTCATTGCTAGTATCTAGGGAATAACATTGATTTGGGGTACACATTTATTCTAACATTTTGTTTAACTTGTTTATTAGTCCCAATAGTTCTGTGGATAGAAATAATTTTACTTAATTTGTTCTAATATAAATGCTTTTTATTTTTCCTGTTGCTAATGCCCTGATGGGCATGTATAGTTAATGTTGAATACAACTGAGAGAGTATACATCCTAGTTGCATTCAACATTTTATTATCAAGTTTAACATTAGCTGTGGGTTTTTCACTGATTCCCATTATGGGGTTGAGGAAATTTACTTCTATTCCTAGTTTGTAGTTTTTTGAAAAAATATTATTATAAAAGGCTGCTAAATTGTGTCATTTTTTGCATCTATTGGGATGAGCATGTGCTTTATATCTTGTATTCTATTTAGAGGCAATACAGTGATTGATATTTGTATGCTAAACCAGCCTCGTGTTTATGAGATAATCATACTTTGCCATGATGTATAATCTTTTACTATGTTCCTAGATTTGACTTGCTAATACTTTGTTGGGAATTTGTGTATATATTCATAAATTTTTTTGGCCTATAAATTTGATCTCTTCTGTGATGCCTTTGTCTGGCTTTGATATTAGAGTATTGCTGGCCTCACAGAATGAGTTAGAAAGTGTTTTCTCCTCTTTCTTCAAATAGATAGATGATAGATGATAGATATATAGGTAAGTATTTGAAATATACTTACAAATATATTTTTTTAATTATTTGTAGACTTCACAAGTAAAGTCATATGATCTTTGGGTTTTCTTTGTGGGAATTTTAAAATTCAATGTCCTCATTCTTTAGAGTTCTATTCAGATTTCTAATTCTTGTTGAGTCATTTTCAGCATTTTTATTTTTCCAGAGATTTTTCCATTTCACCTAGACTTTCTAATTTGTTGACAAATAATTGTTCATGATATATTTAGTATTTTTTATCACTGCCAATTTAGTTGAAAGTTCTCTTTTTTAGTCTTGATTATAGCAATTGAATTTTTCTCTGTTTTCTCAATATAGTTAAAGATTTTTAATTTTGTTATCCTTTCCAGTAAACCAACTTTTTATTTTGTTGTTTTTGTTAGTTTTGAATACTCTACTTATTTCCACCTTTATCATTATTAGCTTCTTATAAGGCTTTTGATTAATTTTGTTCTGCTTTTTTCTAGATTATTAAGATGAAAATTAAGTTATTGATTTGAAATAATTATTCTCAATTGAATAGAAGAATGTATAGTTATAAATTTCCTGCTTAGTGTTTTAATCCATTAGTATACTGTGCCTTTAATTACATTTATTTCAAATTATTTTCTAATTTTCCTTGTGATTTCTTTTTTGTCCCATCAATAATTTTAGTGTGCTGTTTAACTTCCATATTTTGAGAATATTTTAAAATTTTATCTTATGTATTATTTATAATTTTGTTCCATTTTTATTGTAGTACATACTTTAGGTGATTTTAATTATTTTAACTCTATTGAGGATGTTTTATTAGCTAGTATATGGGGTAGTCTAGATAATGTTCTGTGTGTAATTGAGAGGAATGTGTACTGTACTTTTGTGGAATAAAATTTTCCATAATTTTTGTTAGGTTTATACTGTTAAGTCTTCTATTTTCTTGTTGATATTCTGTCCAGTTGTCCTTTCCATTCATAAAATTGTAGTATTGCTATGCTGCTTATTTTCATGACTGTGGCCTGTTAGCTTTTAAGGCTCCCAGGGAACTAACTTTAGACAGGGAATGGGAATTGAGTATTTTAACACCACAAAACTCAATGTTCTACTTAAATTTAGTCAGTTTTCTTTATAAATATCTCTGTTTACTACCAACTTCTCTTTAATGTTGAGTTCCAAAAATGTTAATTCTATCTATTTTTGCTGGTTTTCTTATTGCTCTTATGTAGCAGAGAATTTTCAGAGATTATTTCTTCCAGTATTTGCTGTGTCATTCATCTTAATATCTTTTATTTAAATAGTGCTTTTTTTGGTGTAGACATGTAACTAAGTTGACTTTTAATTCAATCTAAAAATCCGTTTCTTAAATAGTCTTTTTAGACTATTCACATTTAATAGTTATATTAATTCTACCAGTTTGCAAACTCTTTATTTTATTCTGTATGTTCTCTGTTTTCAGTCTTTTTCTGCTTTATCTTGGTTTAATTGAGATTCTTTATGATTTCATTTATTTACTCTATAGACTTATTATTAATACCTCCTTAAAATTTTAGTGTCTGTTGTTAGGGCTGGAATTAGATAAAAGTAGCCAAAAGGAACCTGAGGCAGACTCCAGACTGTCTCAGCAAGGAAGATAGAAAAGTACAGAAAGTACAAAGAGTGCTGAACAAGATAAACCGCCTTGTGCATGACTTTGTCCTTGCAGAAACGTATCCATTGTTGCAAGCAGAGAACATAGCCATGTGTGTTCTCTAGGGATAGCCAATTGCTAACAGCTACGTCTGCTTCTGTATTTGCTTGCTTGCTCACCCCAATAAAAACCCCAGGCTGTAAGCGCCAGGCGGGACTTTCATCTGCAGCCATTTTGGCACCCGTGTCTCCGGAGGCACCCCGAGAGTTCGCCCCTGTGCAGGTAAAACTCTGAAACTTTAGCCAATAAAGTTCCATCTTAAAAACTCCTGAAGGCTTCCAACATTTGCTCGCATTGGGGTATGTTACATTTGTCATGCAATTTACATTTGCACTATTAATCATCAGTCAATCTTCAACTGAAATTACAGAAATTCACATGTAGTTTTAGCCATTTATTACAATAAATTTCCTTTTTCTCACCCCCATACCTTGTGCCATTTTTGTGATACCTTTTACTTTAAAAATGCTATTAACCTATGATTTTATTAGACCTATTTTGGTTTAGAGGTCAGATGTCTTTGAGAGCCATTAAAATTCTTTTAAAAGATGTTTTCCTTTCATTCATTCCATTTCAACACTCTTTCATTGTGTATGTCAAGTATATGTCCAATAGTATGTTCCTTAGCCTTTAATATTTCTGAAATGCAGTTCTGTTGACAACAAACTCCCCAAGTTCTCCTTTGCTCGAGAAAGCCTTCATTTATGTTTCATTTTGGAAAGATGTTTTCACTGGGTATGGGATGTTGTTTGTTCCTATTTTTATTTCCACACTTCAAACATATCAATTTATTGTCTTCTAGCTTATACACGTTCTGAAGCTATAACTTCCATAATTCTTACCTGTGTTTCTCTGTGTGAAATGACTCATTTTTCTGTGTCTGCATTTAAACATTTAAAAATTTTTCTTCATGCTTCTAGAAATTTGAATATACTATTCTTCAGCTGGAGTCTTATTTCAGTTAGTTGCAACACCACTGTCATCTGACTCTAAATCTGATTGTTGCTTTGTCTCTTTGAAGTAAGCATACGTTTCAACTTTCAGTGTTAGTCGTTTTTTGTTGTTGAAAAGCAGACATATTCTGCATGACAGTAGAGACTGAGTGATCAGTTTCCATATTTGTTAATAAATAGCCTTGCTTTTCCATTAGGCCTTTAGTCAGAAGTGAGTACAATAGGAGTTATATTTGGCTTGAACTTTTTTATCTGAGGTTGGACCTCAGAACCTCAGACTTCAAATAACTTTCCTCACATATGTGTGTTAAGGGTGGGGCTTGGTTTACCAAAGGTTTTGGTTCTGTCTTGTTTCATTTTTATCCTCAATTTCTGCTCCACTCTCAGCTTCATATTTTCATTCTGTGCTATACCTTTGAAGGAGTCAGACTATTGCAATTTACTTGTTACTGGACCTTTATTAGCCTAGATGTGTGGGTAGTAGAAGTCAGAGATATTCTGTCTTTTTCTGATTAAACCTTCATTACAGGTAGGCATAGTATATTTGAGTTTCTAAGTATGACCTCTCAGTTCCCAGTATTACCTATGTCTCCTCTTTCCTAAGCACAAGTGCTACTTCCTGTTCCCTTTCTTCAATTACATTGGATTTTCACCTGTGTCCTGAGGGTTACATTCTCTGTTGACTTTGACCAGATAACTTTTGTTCTTTAGGGATATATGGAAAAGGTGTTCCAGTGGAATTTCAATACCCCTATCACAGTAGCTTCTTTTCTCCTCCAGCACTTATGCTCCAGAAGATTACTTGAGGACTCTGGCAATCTTTTTCTGTGAGCCCCTAATGAGATTTTATAGGAAGGCTATGTGAGGGTATAGACTCCTATATTTTTCAGACTTCTGGGGCTTCATTTTGTTTTGTCAGTAAACATTCACTCTCTACTTATTTATCAGTCACCCTATCTGAACACTTCTCACTGTTTTCATGGTGAATCTGCCCTGGTTAAGTGAAGGCTCCAGTTTCATTTCTCCCAGTGGGCACCGGTCTCTTAGGTTTTATGTCAAGTGCTTGTCCTACAAACTCAGAAACCTGATATGTTCAGGAAAGCTACAGACTTGCAATTTGTCCACCTTGTTTTTATGTGTTTTGAGCTGATGCTTTTTCTAGATATCTATACCCCTGTGGGTAAAGCAAAAACTCCATATTATGGTTTCATTATCCTCAATATCTTTATGAAAAAATATTTTGTTAATTGTAGGAAATATATTTCAATGCAGGTTTATTAAAATAAAATAGAAATTAAGAAATACATGAATTTCTAATTCTATTTGTGTGTATATTGAGTAAAATAGACACAGTAATCAAGCTCTTAAATGTACAATGTCTCAAGCAAAATAAAAGTGTATTTCTTGCTCATTTAGCAGTATTTAATGGGTGCTTATAACAGTGGATTGCTCTTCTCCACAGTCATCCAAAGGCATAGGCTTGGATTGCAAGGTCACTATGGATACTGGTTCTAATACAGAGGGCTAAACAGGAAAAAGAGCATGGGGTCATGTGCATGAAAAACTTTAATGGGTTACTAACCCATGAAGTGGAACATACCACTTGGCTGGCATTCCATAGGCTAAAATTTGGTCATATTGACATACTAGAGTACACTAGAAGGGGAGAAATGTAGTCTGGCAATGTGCCCAAGAAGAAGAATAAATCATGGATTTAAATATGAAGCTAGCATTTTTCAGGCAAAAGTAAAAAGGATACATACGTCAAACTTATTTGAAGTGCAAAACAAACATCTAACTCATTTCAGAGCAGTTTAAGCCCAACTGGTCAGACATTCCTAAAAACAGTACCTCTCAACACAATATGCACCCCGAGCCCCCAAAACATTTGAAAAATCATAGAATTCTTTAGTAATGAAAGCAAATACAATATATTTTAAGTGAAATTTCTTATAATGTTGCATAACCATCCACTGTGTTCTTGGAGAAAATGATATGATTTTGCCATCATCTTAAGTTTTACCTCTAATCATTATAAAATAAAATAGTATACACAAAAATTTTTAAATTTAAAAAAATTTAAAATACTTTACCTTATTTTAGATAACAAAGAGGACTGAGTTATCATTTATCTGAAATTTAAATGGGGCAACATTATCTTTCCATTTATTCACTCATTTTAATAACATATATGTAACTTTAAGTGACATTTTGAACTAAACAATGGTTCTCAAATAATGCTCAAAACACTACTCAAAACAATGGTCTTTAATAACATCATGGAATGTATTATTCAAATGTTAATTCCCAGGACCTTCACTCAGAGACTGTGATAGCATGAATAATGTTGAATCTGGTACCATCTACATTTACTCATACCCATCAAACAAATTTATTAGAGCTAATGCATGCTATATAACTTGAAAAGCATACCATTTAAAAATGAATGTCTCTATTCTTTTCATTCTCCTCTCAATGGCTAAGATATTTTCAGAAATCAGAGCATTTGTTTAGCATTTTGATAGCAGAGGTTTTTTTTTTCTTCTCAGGCAAAATTCTCTAAAACTACAGCTGAAAGTAGGATCACTTTTATACCTACAACTTTGGCTCCTGGTAAAATTTAGCAAATCTTTGGCAAATGAATAAAAATAATAAATTTGAGCTATAAAGTGTTATTTAGTGTGGTGTTAGTTTATGATTTGGTTTGTGTTTGTCTATTGTGTTTACATTTGTGCTCTGGTGATTCTAGATGGTTATTTAGATTATGACAATAAGTATTTTATATGAGTAAAACTGTCAAATTGAAAGCTTGCTGGTTGCTAGTCAGCACTTATAAATACTTAATATCATCTAGACAAGAGATTGTTAAATTTATAAGCATTAGTGGAATTTGAGGATTCTTACCATGCTTCACTTTATAATTTTAAAAATATTATTATGGTATACAAATAGAAAATAAGTAAATTTTCAAGCATTTCTAGACACATTTTTCAAGATATGAGGTCTTTTCTCTAAATAAAAACTTGTGCTAAGTATCCTAATTTTCTCAGGGACATATATATGTAGCTTACAGTGGTTAAGCCTTCAATATCTACAAATGGTCAATTGATCAATTCTAATACTTGACCTGTTGTATAGATATTGGAAATTCCTTTTCATCTCCACTGTTTTTAGCAGATGAAAATATGATTCTAATGGTTTCTTTCATTTTTCTTTAAGTTTTATTCATTTATTCACATTTTTCTGTTTTAAATCCTTCCCTCAGCTTTAATGTGATATAGTTGTAATATAATAGTTTGTAGGTTCAAGATGTACAACATGATGGTTTGACACATGTATATAATATGAAGTGATTAGCACACAAAGTCAGTTAACACCTCTATCCACCTACAGGATTACTTACTGATTTTGTATGTGTCTGGAGAAAGTATAAGACCCACTCTCTGAGCAACTCTCAAGTATATATTACAATACTGTCAATTATATTAATTATTCTCTATTATTAATATTCTTTATATTCTAGATCTTCCAGAACTTATTAATTTTGTAATTGGATTTTGTACACTTTGGCTGATGGTTTCTTATTTTCCCCTATCATTCAGTCCCTGGTAGTGACTATTCTATAGTTTGTTCACATGAATTTGTTATTTTAATAGTCTACATGTAAGTGAAATCACACAGTATCTGTCTTTCTCTTTCTGAATTACTTTGCTTAGCATAGTGCCCTCAAGGTTTATCCCTGTTCTCACTAATGGTAGGATTTCCTCTTTTACTGTGGCTGAGTATATGCCATGTTTTATTAATCCATTCATGCAATGATGGATGCTTATGTTGTTTCACATTTGGGCTATTGTAAATAACTGCAGGAAACACTATGGTGCAGATACCATTTTGAGATAGTGATTTAATTTCTTCAGATACAGTTCCAGAAGTGAAATTGCTAAGTCATATGGTAGTTCCATTTTTAATTTACTGAGAAAACTCCATACTCTCTTTTTTAGCAGATTTATCAATTTACATTCCCCCAAAAATGCACATTTTGGAGAGAAGATTTCTGTTTTCTCCAAATCCCACCAACACATTTTATCTCTTGTCTTTTTGATGATGGCCATTTTATCAGATGTGATGTGCTGTGTCATTGTGGTTTTCCTTTGTATTACCCTGATGATAGTAATGTTGAACATCTTGTCAGATACCTATTGGACAGTTGTTGGTGTTCTTTGGAAAAAATGTCAATTCAGGTCACCTCCCATATTTTCATTGGTTTGTTTTTGTTTTTGCTTTCTGTTCAGTTGTAGTTTTCTATGTATTTGGGTGTTAATTCCTATCTAACATATGGTTTGCAGATATTTTCTTTTTTCTGTAGGTTGCTTCTTTACTAAATTTTTCTTTCACCGTGCAGAATATTTTCATTTTGATATAGTCTCGCTTGTTTATTTTGTATTTTGTTGTCTGTGCTTTGGATGTTATATCCATATGCTATTGAAAGAATTAGTCAGTCATCTCTTCTAGATTTTACTGGCTGGCTTTGGGGAATAAATACCTTTCATCATCGCTGTTAGGGATTCTGATGTTTTCTCATACCTTTTCTATGGCTACAATACTCCACACTTTTTGTTTCCTGTTGTGGACTGTTCTTAAAAGTGCATGCCTTCTCTCCATCCTACAATGCCAGTCAGAATGCCGACAGCTTCCTTTTTGCTTTCCCTAGGGAGGTGCTGGATGCTTTAATTTCTGTGGTTTCTCATAGTTTCACAGAGTTGGGTAGGCTTTGTGTCAGTGTTCACTAGCTGTCTGCAAAGTCTGGCTCTTTCTGCCAGGGAAAGTGCCCTCAGCAAGCCAGCAATTAAACTGGAAGAGGGGGCGGGATGAGAGGAGTGTCGAGGGGGCTTATAGGTCAGTTGATGGAATCCATTTGTAACATGCCCCCAGCAGCTCTTAGACAGGCTTTATTGATGGTGTCTGCAGCACAGTTAGAAGGATCCGCCTACTTTTAATACCCTCGTAAGCCCTGTCTGCTATTCTCCCAGCCCCTCTGCACAGCCCACTTGTGCAACACACTTCAGTATTCTGAATGGGGAGAAGAACATGTGTATATCTTTGGCAGCATCCACACAGTGGTAGAAGCCAAGGGCACTCTCACCTCCCCTGAAGGAAAAATCAGGGCCATGTTCTCTGTGTGATTTTTTAAGGGAGAAGTAACAGAAATAAAGTGAAACTGTTTCCTTTAGTCTTTTAAATGTGTTCAATCTCAAACTTTTTGCTCCAGTGTGTTCTGGAATTCTCCACTGTACTTTCACAAAGATCTCTCTTCAGTGGTGATTGACTAAACCTGTGTTCTTTGGGAAGAAATGCTATAAAAGTTTTATTCCACCATGCTGATGATGTCACTCTGTACACTTTAAAGTGCCTATAAGACCTACACTTAAGGTTTTCTTATCCTTTCATTTGATTTCAAATATTATTTCACCTCTTATAATTCACATTACTTAAAGGTTATAACAACATTACTATTGTCATATAAATATATATCTTGCTTGAAGCAGTTATTTGTGAAAATATTCTAATAGTGCATTTTTAATTGTGTTGGATTTTAATAAAAGAATAAAAACTGTTTAGTATGTCTCTTTTCAAGGTTTAAAAATATAAAACAATGTCTTTACTGCTGCATATGTTTTAAATATATTTTTGTTTTTACCTTAAATAAAATTTCAATACATTCCATTAGAATTATTATACTTGATAAATTGTACATGAAATGCAGTTTTTTAAATTGTATATAAGCAGTTCTTTATTTGCTATAATACACATTAATCACACACATGAACATGCACTCACTCACATTTACCTTGAACTTCAAAAGAGTAGTCTCAGGACTATTATTAACTACACATACTAATGCTTTTGAAGTGGCTTAACAGTTTCTAATAAGCACTTGGTAAATGTGTGCTATTATTATTAATAGCAGCAATATTGATGCACCTATATTTTTAAAGATTTTTATTTACTTATGTTTTAAAGAGAGGGGAAGGAAAGGAGAGAGGGCTAAAAACATCAGGGTGAGAGAGAAACATTGATCAGTTGCCTCTCGTAGTACCCCAACAGGAGACAGAACCCACAACCTAGGCATGTGCCCTGGCTGGGAATCTAACAGGTGACCTTTTGCTTTGAGAGTCAATGCCCAACCAACTGCCACACACCAGGCAGGATTATTTTAACATTTAATGGCATATGCTTCAAAGAAGTAATAACAATTCTTACACATTTGGGTAAAATAAGGAATAGTGAATGAAAAGGCAGGTGCAGAGCACAACTGGTATACTATTTACAGTCCCTACTTGTAGTACTTTATTAGGATTTCTTCATATTACAAACTTTATCTCTGGTATTTTCTCATTTCTTTGTTATTCTTACCATTCTGATGTTTTTTTTCCCTGTTACTTATACTTAAAGTATTTTAAACATTACAGAATTATTCTTATTGGCAAAATCTTATTCAGCTATTTTTATAGCTGTATCTAATTATTTAATTTACACAGTAAACATATTTATGAAGCATTTAGAATAACAAATTAAGTAAAACTTTTCTTCACTTGAAAGAAAACCTGATACACAGGAGATTCCAATAAGTGTTCCTCAAATGATTAACTACATATTTTCCATGTCACAACATAATTAGAAGGTTTTGTCATTTGTTACTTGCAGAGTCACTGTAGTGTTAGACTGTTTCTGACATGATGATCACTTGAAGCGACAAAGCCGTCTGATGCGCTCATGTCAATCAGCATCACTGGATTCTGTCTGGATCTGAAAGTCACACAGTGCCAGTTCAAGTTTTTTTTTCTTTAAAAATTATATTTTATTGATTATACTATTACAGTTGTCCCAACTTTCCCCCTTTGCCCCCTCCACCCAGTACCACCTATCCCTCAGGCAATCCCCTCACGTCAATGTTCATGTCCATGGGTCATACATAGGTTCTTTGGCTGCTCCATTTCCCACACTGTACTTTACATCCCTATGGCTACTCTGTAACTTCCTATTTTTACTTCTTTTTTAAAATATATTTTATTGATTATGTCATTACAGCTCTATTTCCCCCTTCATTCACCTCCACCCTGCACACTCCTCCCCCACTATCCCCCCTTAGTTTATGACCACATGTCTCAATTTCTTTAGATTCTATATTTCCCATACTATTCTTGCCCTCCCCCTATCTATTTTCTACCTACCATCTATGCTACTTATTTTCTTTACTTCTCCCCCCTTCTCCTTCTCCCACTCCCCTGTTGCTAATCCACCATGTGATCTTCATTTCTATGGTTCTGCTCCTGATCTAGCTGTCCTCTTAGTTTGTTTTTGTTTTAGGTGTGGTTCTTAGTAACTGTGAGTTTGCTGTCCTTTCATTGTTCATCTTTTTTATCTTCTTTTTCTTAGGTAAGCCTCTTTAACATTTCATATAATAAGGGCTTGGTGATGATGAACTCCTTGAATTTGGTCTTATCTGAGAAGCACTTTATCTGTCCTTCCATTCTAAATGAAAGTTTTGCTGGATAGAGCAATCTTGGATGCAGGTCTTTGGATTTCATAACTTGGAATACTTCTTTCCAGCTCGTTCTTGCTTGTAAGGTCTCTTTTGAGAAATCAGCTGACAGTCTGATGGGAACTCCTTTGTAGGTGACTGTCCCCTTATCTCTTGCTGCTTCTAGGATTCTCTCCTTCATTTTAATCTTGGCTAATGTAATGATGATGTGCCTTGGTGTGTTTCTTCTTGGGTCCAAATTCTTTGGGACTCTCTGAGCTTCCTGGACTTCCTGGAAGTCTATTTCCTTTGCCAGATTGGGGAAATTCTCCTTTATTATTTGTTCAAATAAGTGTTCCACTCATGGCTGTTCCTCTTCCTCTTCTGATACTCCTATAATTCGGATGTTGGGACGTTTAAAGGTGTCCTGAAGGTTCCTAAGCCTCTCCTCATTTTTTTGAATTCTTGTTTCTTCATCTTTTTCTGTTTGGTCATTTTTTTTTCCTCTTTCTGGTCCACTCCTTTGATTTGAGTCCCAATTTTCTTCCAAATGATGTTGGTTTCCTGTGCATTTCCTTTCATTTCAATTAGTTTAGCCTTCATATGTTCCTCTAATTTGTGACTATAATCAACCAGTTCTGTGAGCATCCTGATCACCAGTATTTGAACTGTGTATCTGAAAGTTTGGCTATTTCTTTATCACTTAGATTTATCGGCTCTGGGGCTCTGAGTTGTTCTTGAGCCACGTTTTGATCTGTTCATGACTGTTAGGTACAAGGAGGTGTTCACCAGGGCGAGGCCACCCAGGTCGCTGGTTTGTGACTCTGTATGTGGGGGCGGGGTCAGAGAGGGACAATGGTGGTCCCCTTTGCCACGTCCTGCCACTGGGGCCTGCACGGTCTGTCTCACTGCTCCCTCCTTCACCAGTTTATCTGCCCTCAAATGTGTGACTGTGATCAGCCCTCGGTGGGTCCGCCCGCTACTCCACACCTGGGATCCACCTATGCCTGCTTATGTGCCTGGGTTGTATGCCCGGGTCATTCCAGTGGATCTTTTCTGCCCAACCCTACTCTGCTGCTGGCTCTGCCCCATTTGGCTGAAGGGTTCGTTGTTGTCAGACTTCCATGTAGTTCAGTTTTCTGTGGTTTGGCTGCGTTTTGTTGCTAAAACTTTATTGTTTTTAAACTTGGTTGTGTGAAAAGTTACAGCGCTTCCGCCTACACCTCCAGCTTGGTGGAAGTCCGCTTCAGGTATTTTTTATGGTATAATGGAAACTGGTCCACCATGGCTGGAAGGGGCTTTGCTAAGCAAAAGATTGCCACTGTGTTTGCTGGCTCCAGCAATTTTCATTTCCTATAATTAAAGTAAAAAACAATTCCTTTTGTTAAAACATTGTGTTCCTATTCTCGCTAGGAAAAAAACACCAGACCTCTGAATACTGTTATCCCTTCATTTATGTTCTACTTCTTTTCAAAAATTTATTTTAGAAAAATTAATAATTATGAAAACTTAAAAAAACAAAGGGAATTCCACAATTTAGAGACATCACTAATGTGTTATAAGATTTGATATTTCGTTAATTCAACTCCTTCTCACTATTTGCATAATGGAATTTGTCTAGATCTTAAAAGTGAGATTCAGGCTGACTTATAGCAAGAGGCAAGAGCCTTGCAGGTACTTAGGGCAGACTAGTTTTCTAACTGTCACTGCACATTGTCAAAATTTTTTACTGTCGCATAGAGTTTTGGGGCAGTTAGGCTGCTGGTAGAGACTAGGAATGTGGTTTGGTTTGGGACAGATTTGAGTCCCAAATCTGTCACTAACTAGAACTGTGACCTAGGGCAAGTTATATAAAATGTCTTAGTATCTGTTTCCTCAGAGGAAAAAATGGGCTCAATAAACCTAATACAGGCACCTGGCATCATTACATTAATGTAACAATTTAAGTTACCTATAAATATGAATTATTATTCTGTGATTTGCATAGGTTATATAATACATTTTAAGAAAAATATTTAACATGCAGAGATGCACAAAACAATCTTACTCTGAAGCACTATATTATTTTTCATTTGATAAATTTCCATTTCCATTAAAATTTTCTAGTGATGCATCACAAAGTGTGTTCTACACATTTTAATATCTTATAAGCCATGATTAATACAGCAGGGTTATAGAAAATATATGTTTTTTACCAGGAGCTAAGATAAGGGAAACCATCTTGGAAATATACGTGAAGGGAAAAGAGCACTTAACTTTGGGTATTTAAAAGTAAATCATAATGACACAAGTCATTATAATGGACCAAGTGATAAATAAAGGGTGTTTGGTGTCTGAAAAGATGACAGTCCATGCACAACAGAACCAGCATCAACAAAGAAGAAGGACATTATGAGCTTTGAACACTGAAATTCTGCACCACTGTAAAAGCAGACCTGATAATAAGTGATAATCAAAGAATCCTTCCCTAGCTTTTTCCTTTTATAGTTTCCTTTAACATTTCATATAATGATGGCTTGGTGGTGATAAATTCTTTTAGTTTATATTGTTTGGGAAGCACTTTATCTGCCCTTCCATTCTAAATGATAGCTTTGCTGGATCGAGTAATCTAGGATATAGGTCCTCACTTTTCATCACTTTGAATATTTCTTGCCAGTCTCTTTTAGCCTGCAAAGTTTTGTTTGTATTTTTTATTTTTGTTTTTTTGAGAAATCAGCTGATAGTCTTATGGGAACTCTTTTGTAGGTAACTCATTTTTCTTTTCTGCTTTTAATATTCTCTCTTCATCTTTAATCACTGGCATTTTAATTATGGTGTGTCTTGGTGTCGTCCTCTTTAGATCCAAAAAGATGGACACTCTGTATTTCCTGGAGTTGTATTCCTATCTCCTTCACGAAATTAGGGAAGTGTCCCTTCATTATTTTTTTAATAAGTTTTCAATTTCTTGCTCTTCCTCTTTTCCTTTGGCATCCCGGTGATTCAGGTGTTGGTACATTTGGAAATGTCCCAGAGGCTCCTCATTTTATCATCATTTTTTAAATTCTTTTTTTTCTTGATATTCTGGTTGAATGCTTATTTCATCCTTATGTTCCAAGTCACCAATTTGAGTCCTGGCTTCTTCCCTTCCATTGTTGGTTCTCTGTACATTTTTTTCTTTATTTCACTTAATACAACATCCATTTATGCCTGGGTCTTTTTTTAATGCTGTTGCAGTACCCAATTATTTCTTTGAGCATGGTCAAAACCTGAGTTTTGAACTCTGCACCTGGTAGGATGCTTATCTTCATTTCATGTAGTTCTTTTCTTGGAGTTATGTTACATTTTTTCATTTGAGCCATAATCCTTTGTTTCTTCAACTTGGCGGCCTCCCTGTGTTTATTTCTGTGTTTGAGAAAAAGCTGCTTTAACTCCTGGCCTTAGTAGTGTGGACTATTTTAGAAAAGACTCCTGTAAATTGTGTCAGGTGGAGCCTTAAGTAATTGCCAGGGTGGATCAATCCATTTCACCACTCCATTGCTTTGTATGATGGAGGGCTCAGAGAGGAGACAATGCCATCACCTGGTCTTTGGAAGTTGTCTCCTGGTACTCACTCTGTTGCCAGCCACTACACTTTCTCCTGTTCTCCCCATACGGCACTTGTGCCCTTCCAACTGTTGCCCTTGTGCTAAATACCAGAGGGTAGGTCTATGTGATTCCTATGTCCGTCCTGGGCACATTAAGTAGATTCTCTTGAGAATCCTGCAGTTTCTTCTTCTGCCCCAATCCTCACTAGTTTTTATAGCCAGAATTTATGGGAACTTATTTTCCTGGCACTGGAAGCCTTGCCTGGGTGGTCTGGACTGGGGCTAGGATCATTTATTTCTGAGGCATTGCTCCTGATTTTTATCTATCACCTATGAATGTGGGACCACCCATTCTGCCACCCCTCTGCATAACCTCTCAGTGCCTGCCACGTCTCTGCCCCTTCTACCCACCTGGATGAATGTGTTTTCCTTAAATCCTTGGTTATAGGACTTCTTACAGTTCTATTATGACAAATCTAGGTAATCTTGTTTTTCAGTATAGTAGTTATTTTTTCTATAGTCGTGCACAGAGGCTAAACATGTTTACCTATGCCTCCATCTTGACTGGAAGTTTTTCCCTACTGAGTATAACAGATGAGGAAGAGACTGGGAAAACTCAAGATTTTTGCTACTCACATTGATGGGTGCTGTGCTATAGGAATTTAAACTATAAATTTAAATTCTGTAGTATATTGTATAGAAAATTTAGTATATTTAACATCTTAATAGGAAGTTTGGTTGAATATACACATACACAAAGGCACCTTTTTTCTTTATTTTTACTTACCAGTAATTGGAAACATGTCCCATATAATTGCATATTATTCTACCTTTTAGTAGCATATATAAGATCAATCTAAACAGCATCTGCCATATAATATGAAAAATAGAGACATTTATTGAAGAAGATACAAGATACAAGAAACACTGCCCATCAGACAATGATGCCTAAGTTCCCTGCAAAGTAGGTTCCTTGGAGCCTCACACAAGTTGTCCCAGCATGTCGTCCACTGTTCAAAACACTGCCAAACCCTTTGATGGAATCACCATTAGGTGCCCCTTTGTATTTCCATGAATCTCATCAATGGTCTGAAATCTCTTCCTTTCAGAGGTAATTTAGTTTTGGAAAAAGCCAGAAGTCACAGGGTGCCAAATCTAAGTTGTAATGGGGCTGAGTCACCTAGGTGATTTGATGTTTCACCAAAAAATCTCTGCATAAAACATGATGAATGAGTGAGCATGTTGTCATGATGAAGCTGCCAATCACCAGCGGCCCATCACTGCAGCCTTCTAAATTACCTGAAGAGTTTCCTCAGAGGAATGTGCAAACGGAACACTAAATCTGATGCAGATTCATTCTTCTACTCACTCAGTCATTGTGAATGTGACAGCCACATAGTACACATGCTCACTCAATGACATCTAACACCCCCCACTGACTGGAACAGTGAAGTTATCATTGCTCACTCCTGTGCTCTTCACTCCACTCTCCTTGGCTGCCAGGTTACATAAATGTCATTCAAACCATCTTGTTATGTTAACAATAGCCAGACTTTTTCCAAAGAAGCCTCATTGTATGTAATATATATCATTTGTATTTACTCAAGTATTATCTTTTCTTGTTCACTATTTTTCTGTTCTAATACAGTAACAGAGTAATACCATGGCTTTCCTTTGAGATTAAATTTTGTGCAAAATAAAGATGATCTTATTCTACAAAAAAAATTCTGAACAATAAATACAGATCCAATTAAAAATTATGTTTTAACCATTTTCTAATTTTGTTTTGTTTTTCTTTTTAATTTGGTCTCATTACTTCATTAAATAAGATGTTTTATTTACTCAATTAAATAATTAATTCTACTGATTTGAGAGATACAAATAAATTCATCTTGAATATTGTTACATATACAGGGTGCATAGTTTCAAGCTCATAACTACATGTACACTTGAATGTGATTAATGTTAAATCATAATATTTAAGCTATCAGTATGGTTAAAATACATATTTTGTAAGAGTGCATTATAATTGATAGTAAATTGCATCTGAGAGATACTATGAGCTCCAACATCAGTGTTGGTGTAGATTTTTTTATTTGTGAATTTCCAAGTCAGTCTTTTTCTTTTATTTACCATTGAAAATGGCTTCCTTGACAAGCAGAGAGGAAAAAAAAGTTAGATTCTATGCATCCAAAAAGTGTCACTTATCAAAATATTTTTTTCAAATTCTGTAAAAAGTATTTAAGCCTTGAGCATAGCAATATTACTTGCAATGACTGTTACAAAGATTTTACAGAGCCAACTACTGAGGATTCTGACTAATTAATGTTAAAGACAATTTTTGGTTGTATTTCTTAGCAATATACTTGTTTTTGTTTTTAAAAATGTTTATTGTTTGTGTTTTGCTATTTCTTTGTTAAATGATTTCTAGATTGTAACTAAAAATAAATTTAAAATTATATTTTATTATACAGATATAATAAATGAAAATTTCCAGTGTATGTATGTACATATGTACATATGTATGTATGTATTTGTGCACTGGCACATGCCAGTGAAGAATGTATCTCTTGTATACACATGACCAATTCTGCAAATTTTTTTATTATGACCTTTGCAGGGTTAAGGCTAGTATAAGCAATAATAATACCAAATTCCCCATGGATATTGGGCATTATATTTATATATAACAGAAGAAAAAAAGGAAGGAAGGAAGGAAAAAAGGAAGAATGTGAGCAAGAGAGGGCAGAAGAAGAGGGAATTTAGCCCACGGATAATTACTAAGCAAAATGTATCTGCTAAACCTTTATTGCAATCTCAGTGGTTATTAATCTTTAAAAATGACCACTGACCTGACTACAGTGTCAGTACATTACCTGATAGTTGGGATACTTGTGGTCACAACTTTTTAAATATTTTTTAAAATTTAATTATTGTTCAAGTACAGTTATCTGTCTTTTACTCCCATCCCAGCCCACCCCCCCCAATTACTCCTCACTTCCCTCCCATTTCCACCCCCCCTTAGTTTTTGTCCAATGTGTTCTTTATACTTGTCTTTGTGAATCCTTCCCCCTTTCCCCTAAAATTCCCTCCCCTCTCCCCTCTGGTCACTGTCCACTTGTTCTGTATTTCAGTGTCTTTGGTTCTATTTTGCTTGCTTGCTATTTTGCTTCGTTTTGTTGTTTAGGTTCCTGTTAAAGGTGAGATCATATGGTATTTGTCTTTCAATGCCTGGCCTATTTCACTCAGCATAATGCTTTCCAGTTCCATCCATGCTGTTGCAAAGGGTAGTAGCTCCTTCTTTCTCTCTGCTGCATAGAATTCCATTGTGTAAATGTACCATAGTTTTTGGATCTATTCATTTACTGACAGGCACCTAGGTTTCTTCCAACTCTTGGCTATTGTAAGTTGTGCTGCTATGAAAATTGGGGTGCATAGGTTCTTTTAGATTGGTGTTTCAGTCTTCTTAGGATATACTCCTAAGAGTTGAATTGCTGGGTTAAAAGGCATATTCATTTTTAGTTTTCTTAGAAAATTCCATACTGTTTTTCATAATGGTTGTACCAGTCTGCAATCCCACCAACAGTGAACTAGGGTCCCTGTTTCCCCACAACCTCTCCAACATTTGTTGTTTGTTGCTTTGTTTACGATGACCATTCCGACTGGTGTAAAGTGCTATCTCACTGTGGTTTTAATTTGCATCTCTCTGATAGCTAGCGATATTGAGCATCTTTTCATATGTCTCTGGATCCTCTGTATGTCCTCCTTGGAGAAGTGTCTGTTCAAGTCCTTTGCCCATTTTTCAATTGGATTGCTTGTGTTCTTAAAGTTGAGTCATGTAAGTGGTTTCTATATTTTGGAGATTAAACCCTTGTCTGAGGTCTCATTGGCAAATATGTTTTCCCATACAGTTGGTTCTCTTTTTATTTTAATACTGTTTTCTTTAGCCATGCAGAAGGTTTTATTTTGATGAGATCCCATTTGTTTATCCTTTCCTTTATGTCCCTTGCTCTGGGGGACATATCAGTAAAAATGTTGCTGCATGAAATATCTGAGATTTTCCTGCCAATGTTCTCCTCTAGGACTTTAATGGTATCACCCCTTATATTTAAGTCTTTTATCCACCTTACTTTATATCATTACAACTAATAGTCATAATAGTTAGTGGTCACAACTTTTTAACTATTACAACTATTAGTTGTAATGACATAAAAAGGGAACCAGAATATTTTTTAAAACAGGACATACTGTTTAAATCAGTCTTATTAAAATTATTATAAAAGCAAGGTAACATGATTCTATTTATTAACTCTAAAAATGAAAATTAAAGAAGTTAATATTTTTTCTTAAATAAAAAGTGAGTACTATTCTAGTGTTTCTTCTGTTCTTTTTTGCCATGGTTCAGACCTAAAATAATAATAATAATAAGTAAGGCAACTATCAACAGGCTTTGAGTTAAAATAATAAACAGTCTTGGGTTGGTGACTTAAACTGGTTATATTACCTTGTACAGAGTTATCAGTTTGTAAGGAAGCACAAGATAATTTGCAATGATCACCTACAAATACTATTTAAGACAACTGTTTACATTTTTAACATCGGAATGTTTTATGGTAACTTGGAAATACTTTCAACACCATATATTTTACTTTTATTTATAATTGCTATTTTGCTTAAGGTTGATTCGATACAAATTGCTATTTATTAGTCATAGTAAGCTTCCAAATTGTTTTTTAGTTATATGGAGTTCAAATTAAAATATGTGTTAATTTATATGTAATCAGTTGATTATAATAGGACTCAGTATATAAAAATGAAACACTTGCTTTCAAATGGTTTGTGTATTGTTATTTATATATAATATTTTTTAATCCTTAATATTTATTGAGCACTTGCATACATAATATCAGAACAACCCAAGATGATGAACGAAGGTTTGGGGAGTTTCTTGCCCAAAGAGACGCAGATAATTAATGGTAGGAACTGAGTTTGAACTGGTGCCGTCTGGCTCCAGAGCTTATCCTTCTGCTATAATATTGGCCTTGAATAGAAGGAAAAGAAAATAAGTAAAAAGAAAAAACTGGCACAGAGTAACACTGAGTTATGTAGAACAGGCCCAGAAACTGGAAACCTTTGCAAAGATTCTTCATCAGCATAATTAGTAAAATATAATTTAAACCAGACCAAAAATTTTTTCTAAACCATGGGGTGCTTCACTGCATAAAAAATATTTTCTAAACTGTAAAGTACCTTGTCAACTCCAAAGAGCTTTGCCAGCAGCCAAACTTTATTATGTTACAAATACCTACAGGGATGGATTTTATATTTTTCACACTGATCTCAGAACAGAAGTTGTTTGTCTTTACCCATAAACTAATCAATTCCAGGCTAGCCACAGAGACACTCACCTGCCATGGCACACAACCAAGCTAACCCTAAGACATCAGGGTTCTTAAAAAGTAGAAGGGCATATTGAAGAGTGGTGTAGGAAATCTCGGTACTGGCAAACAGCAGCTGGACCACTGTGAGGACAAGGCTCTTATGATGGAACTCACTCTCAGGGTCAGAGCTTAAAGGTGTGCTTTCTTCCTCATTCTACCTCTAAAAATTTTTATATTTTTAACAAGTTAATCATGTTGAAAAAATGTATTTTTATTTTTATTAAAATCAAGCTTAGTCATCACAATTAGATAAGTCAAGCTAATTATCTAATTAGTCACCATAATTAGATAAAATTATTCAAAAAGTATCCACACATTAATATATTTGCTGCATTTCTAATATTTAAATAACTACTTCAGCAGCAAGGAAGAAAAATGGCTTGTTTTGTTTTGACTATGTCAATAAATAAAGTCAAGCTTCTGACCAAAAATTATCATAAGTCTCATAAAACAAGACTGTGGGTGTTAGTACCTCTTTACAAGCCACAAGAAAGGCACTTACCCATGTAGCTCATCAAACAGTGATTTCTGAAAACATTTTCCCCAATAAAACAATTTTCAAAATAGAAGTTCCCACAAAACTTCAAAAATGATTAATTTGGAATCATGTTATAGTAGATTAACTCCAGGTTTAAGTTCACAACAATTTGACAATGTTCTAGTATTTCTGGTAGCAAAAATATCCAGTAATTTTGTGGTTCTTTATCAGTCCATTAAGTTGTATTATAGTGTGAAAGTCATCTTTTTTTACTACAATAATGAACTTCTCTGTGAAACTTAATGATAAAGAACTATGAATGTACAATCAAGTACAAATTTTCACTGACTAAAAACAAACCTGAGTCACCAGAAACAAAATATGTTAATAAAAATATCACACATTTGAATATGTAAAACCATGTCTTTGGGAAACTGAGTTATCCCACAAAAATAACTTCATTTTTATTAGACATTTTATCTTTGTTCTATTACAGTTGTTCCAATTTTCCCCCTTTGCTCTCCTCCACCAAGCTCACCTGCCTCTTCTACTTTTACAGTCAATTCCCACCCTGTTGTCCATGTGCATGGTTTGTTCATACATGTTTCCTAACTAGTCCCTTCCCCTTCTTTCCACCCTTATTCTCCTTCCCCTGCCCCTCTGGTGATTGTCAGTCTTTTCTTTGGTTCTATTTTGCTCATTTGCTTTGTTCACTAGGTTCTACTTACAGGTGAGATCACATGATATTTATCTTTCACCACCTGGCTTATTTCACTTAGCATATTCTCCAGCTTCATTCATGCCGTCATGAAAGATAGGAGTTCCTTCTTTCTTTCTGCTGCATAGTATTCCGTCATATAAATGTACCAAAGTTTTTTGATCCACTCATTTACCGATGGGCATGTAGGCTATTTCCAACACTCAGCTGTTGTAAATAAGTTTCCTATGAACACAGGGATGCATAGTTTTTTTTTATTGGTGTTTCAGTGTTCTTAAAGTATAATTCCATCAATGGAATCACTGGGTCAATAGGCAGTTTTACTTTTATTTTTTTTAGGAAATTCCGTGCTAGTTTCCACAGCGGTTGCACTAGCCTGCCTTCCCACTGACAGTGCTCTAGTGTTTCCTTTACTCCGCATCCTCGCCAGCATTTGTTCATTGATTTTTTTTATCGTTGTTCAAGTAGAGTTGTCTCCACTTTACACCCAACACTCTCCCCCTAGCCCACCCACATCCACCTTTAACCCTGGATCCTACCTCCCTTTGTCTTTGTCCATGGGTCCTTTATACATGTTCCTTGACTTGACCCTCCCCTATTTTCCTCCACTATTCCTCTCTCCCTCCCCTCTGGTTACTGTCAGTTTTTTCTTTATTTCCATGTCTTTGGTTATATTTTGCCTGCGTGTATGTTTTGTTGATTAGGTTTCATTTGTAAGTGAGGTTCTATGGTATTTGTCTTTTACTGCCTGGCTTATTTCACTTAGCATAATACTCTCCAGAACCATCTATGCTGTTGGGAAGGGTAGGAGCTCCTTTTTGCTTTCTGTTGCATAGTATTCTATTGTGTAAATGTACCACAGTATCTGGAACCACTAATTTACTGATGGGCACTTAAGTTGTTTCCAGCACTTGGCTATTGTATAATGGGCTGCTGTGAATATTGGGGTGCCTAGGTTCTTTTGAATTGGTGTTTCCAGATTCTTAGGATATAATCCCATTAATGATGGTCATTCTGACCGGTGTGAGGTGATATCTCCTTGTGGCTTTAATTTGCATATGTCTGATGGCTAATGATGTTTAGCATATTTTCATATGTCTATGGGTCCTCTGTATATCCTCCTTGAAGAAATGTCTATTCATGTTCTTTGCCCATTTTGGAATTGGATTGTTTGTCTTCCTGATGTTGAGTCAGATGATTTCTTTATATATTTTGGAGCTCAAACCCTTGTCCCAGGTATCACTGGCAAATATGTTTTCCCATATGGTTGGTTCCCTTTTTATTTTTATGATGGTTCCTTTAGCCTTGCAGAATATTTTAAATTTGACATAGTCTCATTTGCTTATTTATGCTTTATTTCCCTTGCTTCGGGAGATATATTGGCAAAAATATTGCTGCATGGGATATCTGAAATTTTACTGCCTACCTCTTTCTCTAGGGCTCTTATGATGTCATGACTTATACTTAGGTTCTTTTCTATCTTGAGTTTATTTTGATGTATGGAGTAAGTTGATGGTCTAGCTAAAAAATAACTTATTGGGGGAATAATTATTCAGGACTTAGAATATCACTGCATCTGGGCATAAATTTCACTCTCTTCTATAATCCACAATTTGAAATTAGTTCATCATTTTCTCTCCATGTTTATTTTATACTACTTCAATTTTAGGGTGACTTCTTGCAGTTGTTAACAATAAAATAAAAATTAAAATGAAGCTTCCATTTGTATATCTAGCAATTAATTTAATTTGCACTTTTTTCTCACATCCTATTTTTTATTATATAATATGTGATAGGATTCATTCAACAGTCTAAGAAACACATAAAAGTTGTGAAATATGGTAAAATGAATACTTGTGAACCATCATGACATTTAAGAACTAAATATCTCTATAATCTTAAAGCTACTATTATCTTCTCTCTTAAAGTCTCTCTTATCTTCTTTCCCCTTTTATAAATTTTGTCTTTAACATTTCACTTATATTTTAAAATCTCTATTTGGTCTAATTTCAAGCTTACAGAAAATTACACATAGGCTTAAAAGGAATTCTCATTTACTCTTTAATAAGATTCTTCTATTTTTATATATCCTCCTTTTGCCTTATTGGTCTATTTATGTGTATTTACATACATTTGCACGCTATTGAAAATAAAGTGTTTAAGTATAATTTAAAGACATCTAAATTACATATCCTCTTTCATCCTAAACACTCAGTGCATCTTTGTTAAGAACATGAATGTTCTCTTACATACCCACTGAACAGTCATCAAAATCTGAAAACAACACTGAAACAGTACTATTATTTAATACACAGTCCATATTCAAATGTCATCAAGTATCCTGATAATGACCTTTATAGTAACATTTTCCCTCCAGTCATGAATTGCATTGAGAAATAACTTTATATTTAGTTTTTGGTTAGCTCTTTATTTGACACAGTTCTTTAGATTTGTCTTGTGATCTTTTTGGGAGTATAGGCAATTATTTTGTATAATGTTTCTCAATTTAAGTTTCACCTAGGTAGATTAATGTAATGTACATTTTTGCTAGGAATATCACAGAAGTGATGTTTCCTTCTCAGTTCAATATATCAGATGGCAAAAAATAGCACTTAATTACAATGCAGCAGTTCTATATTTGATATGGCTGTGCCTATAAGAGTTTCTGCCTGTATATTTACTCTTATTACCTTTTAATTAAAAATATTTAGGGGGAGTGTCAGAGGAAGATGGTAGTGATATAGGTGGGAGCTGAGTACACTTGCTCATTCACTCAACTGGGACCTCTATACTATCTTCCAAAGAGCGGAGTGAACAGCTAACAGAACCACAGCTGATATGAAGTTTTGAAGCCAAAGTGTGCACAGGATGTGTAAAATGGGCAAGTAAGACAATAAGACCTTGTGCTGTGAGAAAACCAGAGATGGGTCCCAAAAGAAGTCAGAAGGAGAACACCAACAACTGAGACAAATTTCACTTTACTATCCTTCAGAACTTGTATTTTTTTTATTTCCCCTCTTTTCATTTATTTGGTTTTTTTAGCTTTTGTTTTTTTCATGGTTTGCTTTGTATTTTTATTCTTCTTTAAATATTGCATTTTAATTATTTTCTTTTACTTCACTCATATTCCAAATAACACATTACTCTTGGTCTTTTATTTTTATTCTTCTTACTCAGATACATATTTCTTGTTATTCCATACTATTGTTATTCCATATCCCACACAGCATCCTTCCCTGGCCTTAATCCATTTCACCATCTTCCTGAGCATTATTACTGTTGTGGTTAACTTTATTTTCTTTCACACTACACCATGTTTCTTTTTTTCTATTCGAGTTTGCACTAAAAGAAAAGAAGTATACACAAGAAAATATTTTTCCTGTTTGAAGGAATTACAAACAGGATGGATGAAGCAATAAGTAAAAGAAAAATAGTAGTTCACTTTTACTTTATGATATCTACCATTCTGCTTTTGGAGGGAGTGAAAATATTTATTTATTTATTTGTTTGTTTATTTATTTATTCATTACTTTATTGTTGTTCAATTACAGTTGTTTGCATTTCCTCCCCACTGCTCCCCCCACCCCAGCCAATCACACCTCCATCCCTTGCTTCCACCCCCTTAGTTTAGTCCATTACATCATGTTTCTATCCCTTACTCTCACTATTTACCCTCCATCTAACTTCACATAAGCACTCTTCTTTCTTAAATAAGCTCACATTCCTTTTTCCTTCTAATTAGAGTCTTAATTATTTTTCACCTTTAATAAACAGTGGCTCATTGGGTAACATATCACAGCTATTACTGTACTTCCCCAAAGAAACTTCTATTTGCTCATTACTTGTTTGTACTTTAAATCCCATAGAATACTCTCCTACTGTCTTAATCCATTTTGGCTTTACCTGGCCCATGATCAGTTGAGTAAGAAATTTTACTTCATTGTTTTTGCTCTCCTTTGTTTTTTTGTTCCTTCTTCCCCTCTCTGAACCTAAGTTTTACTCCTTACTCTTATTAGTTTGCTTCCCCCATCCTTTCAAAATCATTTTTCTTTACCGTAGACATCTCATATTCACTTTTTGCTTTTCTACAATATTCTTATTTCCGATCAAACTTTATTAAACTTCATTCAGCTGTCATTGCTATTGATTTGTTGTGGTTTCTCTGCAATTTTGCTCACATTGGTACAGTACTTTCTCAACTTTACTTCAAAACTCATAATATACACTTTTTACTTCTTACCCCTTTGTTCTCATTGCCCTTCTGTGTTTTATTTATGTTGTAAATTTTGCTCTCTCCTCTTCTTTTTTTGTTTCTTATCAACTCTCATTAATAGTCTTATCAATTATCCCCCCTTATTACACAACATTTCCCCCTCTTTTAGTGATCTCATATTGTCTTTGTCATACCTTATAATGTCCATAATCTCTCTTCATCTTTATCAATCTTAGTTCAATTGTGGTAGAGACTGCTGGGGTTCTTTTGCTGGCATAGGTTTTGTGGTCTGCTAATACTGCTATATTAATCAACACCTGTTCAACAGCACAGAAGACGAGAGAGCTGTGAATACCAGTAAACCTGCTGGAGGGAGAACCCACCAACAAAGGAAACACTAATAGCTAGAGCCCCAATACAACGAGAGAAACCACACTGGGAGAAGAAAGGACATCAAGACAAGGAGATCAAAGAGAGCACACCACTGAGTCCCCCAGAACCCCTACCACAGATTTTCACCCTATGAAGACAGAGCAACTGGAATCACAGAGACAAACAAAAAGTCACTTAAAATGGGGAGACAAAGAAAGAATGGGTAACTGAAAAAATTCAAGATTCTCTAGTAAAAGAGCTAAATGAAATGGAGGGAAGCAAACCCTAAGATATAGAATTCAAAAGAATGGTTATAAAGACACTTAAGGAACTTACACTGACAACCAGAAGAAGCTGAGTGGGAACTGCAAGAGTATGAAAAAAGAAATAGAAATTATAAACAAGAACTGGGAAGAGATGAAGAATACAATATCTAAAATAAAGAATAAACTAGAAGGAATTACAAACAGGATGGATGAAGCAAAGGACTGAATTAGTGAGCTGGAAGATAAGGTAGAAAGAAATACCCAGTTAGAGTAGCTGAATGAAAAAAACACTAAAAAATTATAAAGATATCTCAAGGGAACTGTAGTACAATATAAAACACGGTAACATTTGAATCATAGGAATACAAGAAGGAGAAGAAAAGAAATAGGAGATAAAAAAAAAACCTTTTTGATTAAATAATGACAGAAAACATTCCAAACCTGGAGGGGAAAAGCCACACGAGTTCAGAAATCACAGAGGGTACCAATCAAGATGAACCCAAAAAGTCCAACTCCAAGAAGTCCAACTCCAAGACATACCATAATTAAAATGCCAAATTTTAAAAACAAAGACAGAATCTTAAAGGCAGCAAAGAAGAAAAAGGGAGCAACATATAAGAGAACCCTGATAACACCAGTATACATTTCTCAACAGAAACACTACAAGCCAGATGAGGATGGCAAGAAATATTTCAAATAATGAAAAGCAAAGATTTACAACCAAGACTACTCTACCCAGCAAGGCTCTCAATTAAAATGGAATGCCAAATAAGGAGTTTCCCAGAAAAAATAAAGCTAAAAGAATATATTTCCATTAAACCAAACTGCAAGTAATGCTAAAGGTACTGCTTTAAGAAGAAGAAATGGAGTGAGAGAGAGAGAGAGGAATATAGGTACAAAGTAGGAAAATGAATAAGTGCCTATCAATAAAAACTTTAAATGTTAATGCATTAAATGCTCCAATCAAAAGACATAGGGCAGCTGAATGGATAAGAAAACATGACCCATATATATGCTGCCTACAAGAGACCCACCTCAGAACAAAAGACCTACACAAACTGAAAGTGAAAGGTTGGAAAAAATATTCCAAGCAAATGGGCAGGAAAAAAGAAGGCTGGTGAAGCAATACTTATATTAGACAAAATAGACTTCAAACAAAGGACAGAAAAAGAGACACAGAAGGACAGTTCACAATATTCAAGGGAAGAATCCACCATAAAGATGTAAACATAAACATATGCACATCCAACGTAGGAACACACAAATATATAAGGAAAAACAGTGAGGACTCAAGAAAGATATAGACAACAACACAATTATAGTAAGGGATCTTAACACCCTACTGTCAACAATGGACAGATCTTCCAAACAAAATCCAATAAGAATATTGTAGCATTGGAAAATACCCTACATAAAATGGATGTAACTGATATATGTAGAATCTTTCATCTCAAAGAAGCAAAATACATATACTTTTCAAAAGTATATGGAACATTTTCAAAGACAGGCCACATGATAAGGCATAAAACAAGCCTCAACAAATTAAAGGAAATTGAAATCACATCAAGCATTTTCTCCAACCATAAGGGAATAAAACTAGAAACCACTCAAGGAAAAAACTAAAAAATACATTCAAATTCATGGATATTGATAGCATGCTATTAAACATAAATGGAATAAGAATGGGATCAAAGATGAAATCAAAAAGTTTCTTGAAACAAATAAAAATTAACTCACAACAACCCAAAACTTATGGGACACAGCAAAGGCAGTCCTGAGAGGGAAGTTCATAGTGATACAGGCCTACATAAAACAGATAGAAACATTTCAAATAAATTACCTAACTTTACATCACAAGAACTGGAGAAAAAAACAACAAAGCCCAGGGTGAGTAGAAAAAAGGAAATTACCAACATCAGAGCAGAATTAAACAACGTAGAAACTAAAAGAACAAATCAAAGGATAAATAAATCCAGAATCTGGTTCTTTGAAAAGGTAAACAAAATTGACAAGCCTTTACCAGATTCATCAAGAAAAAAAAGATAGAGGACCCAAATAAACACAATCAGAAATGTAAGAGGAGAGATTGCAACTGATACCACAGGAATACAAAGGATTGTCAGAAATTACTACAAAGAATATATTCCAAAAATTTAGGAAACCTAAGTGAAATGGACAACTTTCTAGAAAAATGTAATCTTTCAAAATTAAATAAAAAAGAAGCAGAAAGTCTGAATAGACCAATAAAAGCTGATGAAATCTAAGGTCCCTGCTTTGATCAAAAAACTCTCTGCACACATAAGGCCTGGACCAGATGGTTTAACAGGAGAATTTTACAAAACACTTAAAGGAGACCAAACCCCAACACAGACTACTCCAAAAAATACAAAAAGACAGAAGACTCAAAAACTCTTTTTATGAGGCCAGCATCATCCTAATCCCAAAACCAGATAAAGGCACAATAAAGAAAGAAAAGTACAGGCTAATATAGCTGATGAACATAGATGCTAAAATCCTCAATAAAATATTGGCAAACCACATCCAATAATACATTAAGAAGATCATACACCATGATCAAGTGGGATTCATCCCAGTGATGTAAGGCCAGCACAATATTCACAAATCAATAAACATAATACATCACATAAGCAGGCCCTGGCTGGTGTAGCTCAGTGGATTGAGCATAGGCCTGTGAACCAGAGGATCGCAGTTCAGTTCCCAGTCAGGGCACATGCCTGGGTTGCAGGCTAGTTCCTAGCAGGAGATGCATGAAAGGCAACCATACATTGATGTTTCTCTCTCTCTCTCTCCTTCCCCTCTAAAAAAGATAAATAAAATCTTTAAAAAAAAAAGAAAAATAAAGTACCTAGGAATAAACCAAACCAAGGAGGTAAAAGACCTGTACTCAGAAAATTATACAACACTGAAGAAAGGAATTAAAGAAGACAGAAACAGATGGAAGAATATACCATGTTCATGGACTGGAAGAATGAATATCATCAAAATGTCCATACTACTTGAAGCACTTTATACATTCAATGCAATTCCTATTAAAATACCAGTGACATATTTCACAGATATAATACAAACATTTCCAAAATATTTGTGGAACCATAAGTGACCCCAAATAGCTGCAGCAATTTTGAGAAAGAAGAACAAAGTAGGGGGGAATCACAATACCTGATACCAAACTTTATTACAAGAACACTGTAATCAAAATAGCCTGGTAGTGGAATAAGAACAGACGCATAGATCAGATTAGAGAGCCCAGAAATAAACCTGAGTTTCCATGGTCAATTAATATTTGACAAAGGGAGGAGAAGCATAAAATGGAATAAAAATAGACTCTTCAATAAATGCTGTTGGGAGATCTAGACAGCCACATGCCAAAAAATGAAACTCGCCCACCAACTTACACCATACACAAAAATAAATTGAAGGCAGATAAAAGACTTAAATAAGTCATTTATGGTATAAGTCATGATACCGTAAAAGTTCTAGAGAACATAGGCAAGGAAATGCCAGATATTCCACAAAGCAATATTTTCACCAATATGTCCCCTAGAGCAAGGGAGATAAAGGAAAGAATAAACAAATGGGATCTCATCCACATAAAAAGCTTCTGCATGGCCAAAGAAAACAGCATTAAAATGGAAAGAGAACCAACTATATGGGGAAACATATTTGCCAGTGATAACTCAGACAAGGGTCTGATCTACAAAATATATAAAGAACTCACAAGACTCCACTCCAGGAAGACAAACAACCCAATTAAAAAATGGGCAAAGGACCTGGACAGATGCTTCTTGAAGCAGGACATACAAAGAGCCCGGAGACATATGAAAAATGCTCAGCTTCATTAGCCATCAGAGAAATGCAAATTAACACCACAATGAGATACCACTTCACACGGGTCAGAACGGCCATCATAAACAAATCAACAAACAAGTGTTGGAGAGGAAATTGAATAAAGGGAACCCTAATGCAGTGTTCATGGGAACAGAGACTGGTGTGGCCACTGTGGAAAATAGTGTGGAATTTCCTCAGAAAACTAAAAATGGAACTGCTTTTTAAAAAAATATGTTATTTATTTATTTATTTTTAGAGAGAGGGGAAGGGAAGGAGAAAGACTAGGAGAGAAACATCCCTGTGTGGTTGCCTTTCATGTATCCCCCTACTGGGGGCCTCGCCCACAACTCAGGCATGTGCCCTGACTGGGATTCAAATTGGTGACCCTTTGCTTCACAGGCCTGTGCTCAATCCACTGAGCTACACTAGCCAGGGCAAAAATGGAACTGCTTTTTAACCTGGCAATTCCACTGCTGTTGAATTACAGCACAAATACTACTTAAAGCACTTTATACACCCTAAGAATACCACAACACCAATTCAAAACCTATGCATCCCAAAATTCGTAGCAGCGCAATTTACAATACCCAGTGCTATAAGCAACCTAAGCACCCATCAGTAAATGAGTAGATCAAAAACTATGGTACATTTACATGATGGAATACTATGCAGCAGAAAGAGAGAAGGAACTTCTGCCCTTCACTACAGCATGGATGTATTTGAAGAGCATTATGCTAAGTAAAGTAAGCCAGGCAGTGAATGACAAATACCATGTGATCTCACTTATAAGTAGAACCTAATCAACAAATAAACAAGGAAGCAAAATACAATCAGAGACACTGAAATTGAGAACAAACTGACAGTAACCAGAGGCATTGTGGGAGGTGATCATGGGGAAAGAAGGGGTAAGGGTTGTCAGGAACATGTATAAAGGACCCATGGACAAAACCAAAGGGGGGGTAGAATCAAGGGTCAGAAGTGAGGATAGCTAGGGTGAGGGGGGGGATTGTGGGGAAAAATGGAGATTGTGGGGAAAAACTGTACTTCAACAATAAAAATGTGGAAAAAATAAATAAAGTTGTATAATAGTCTCCAGGTTTGGCAGGATTTAAGGATAATCAATTAGCATTCTTCTTGTATTAACCCTTCACAAATTTTAACTTTCTAAATCATCATTTACCAATCTTATTTTATAATGAATGATCTCTGAGCCATTCATGAATTTCCTTCATAGTTTTGGCCACATCTTCTGCTATTGTGGTTATTTCTTACCCTATGTTCTTTTATGCTTAAATTTAATTTGAAGGGAACTTTTATATAAATCACTGCTTGCTGAGAACTATAAAATAAATCTTTGTTGCCAAAAATAGAGAACCTCAAAAACAAGAGAAGTTTACTGAACTTTTGAAATATGCAAGTGAAAACATTCTTGTATGAGAGAGGCAACAAACTTCATTTTCAGCTTTAAGAGCTGTTTAGCTATGGTCTATTGGTGATACAATCCCTCAGCTTTTGTTGATTTTGTTAATTAAATTATTATGTGTTTCTGCAGAAACCTCTTTATAATCCAACCAATTTTGAGGCTTTTTGACTTCATGATCTGAATGACTGTTTCCCTCATAATAACTGGAAAAATTTTAGCCATTATTTCTTTAAATAACATTTCTATCCCTTTCTCTCTATCTACTCCTTCCAAGACCTGATAATGTGTGTGTCAGTTTGCTTACCGATGCAAGTCCTATGGGCTACATTTTCTTAGTTTCCTTTTAAAAATTTTTTCTCCCCTGAATGACTAATTTTAATTGTCCTGTTTTCAAGTTTGCTGATTCTTTCTTCTGTTTGTCTTCTGTTGAAACTCTTTATGGAGTTTTTTCATTCAGTCACTATATTTTTAGCTTTAGATTGTCCTTTTTATGATTTCTAATAGTTTATTGAAGAAATACTTTATTTTATTCTTGTATGGGATTCCCAATTTTGTCTACCTGTGTTTTTCTTTAGCTCTTTGAACTTCTTTAAAAATTATTTTCAATTCTTTGTCAGGTAGTACATGGATCTTTATTTCCTTAGGGTCAATTACTGGTGTCATATTTTCTAATTATTATTTCCTTTTTTAAGCATTTTATTGTTTATGCTATTACAGTTGTTTCATTTTCCCCCAACCCCCACTTCCATTGTCAATTATCACACCATTGTACATATCCATGGGTCCTTTGTTTCTGGCCTTTGACAAATCCCTCAATCTTCTTTCAACCACTCTCCCCTACCACTTTATAGCTATCAGTCTATTACACGATTTCATATCTCTGGTTCTATATTCCTGATTCTGTTCATTAGATTCTTCTTATAAGTGAGATCATATGATACTTGCTTTTCACTAACTGACTTACTTCACTTAGCATAATACTCTCCAGTTCCATCCACACTGCCAAAAAAAGCATGAATTCCTTCTTCTTTCTTCCTTTCTTTCTTTCTTTCTTTCTTTCTTTCTTTCTTTCTTTCTTTCTTTCTTTCTTTCTTCCTTCCTTCCTTCCTTCCTTCCTCCTCCTTCCTTCCTTCCTTCCTTCCTTTCTTTCTTTCTTTCATTCTTTCTTTCTTTCTTTGATGTGTAGTATTCCATTGTGTAAAGATACCACTGTATTTTTATTCACTCATCTACTGATGGGCACTTAGGCTGTTTCTAACTCTTGGCTATTGTAAATAGCACTGTTATGAATGTAAAAGTGTACACATTCAATTGAATTGGTGTTTAGGGATTGTTACGGTGTTTTCTCAGCACTGGTATTGATGGGTCATAAGGCTGTTCCAACTTTAATTTTTTTGTGAAACTCCATACTATTTTTCATAGTGGCTACACCACTCACTAGGATTCTCTTTTCTCCATACCCTCACCAGCTCTGTTGTTTTGTGAATTATTAAAGATAGCTATTTTGGTAGGTGTGAGGTGATGTCTCATTGTGATTTTAATTTGCAGTTCCCCAATGGTAAGTGATGTTGAACATTTTATCGTGTGTCTATGAGCCATCTCTATGTCCTCTTTGGTGAAAGTTCTATTCAGGTCTTTTGTCCATTTTTTATTTTTTATTTATTTATTTTTTTTAAATTAAATAAATTTATTTATTTTTTTGAATTGTTTATGCTGTTACAGTTGTTCTATTCCCCCCCTTCATTCCCCTCCACCCTGCCCCCCCACCCCCCCCATTACCCCCCCTTTAGCTTATGTCCATGTGTCTCAAGTCCTTTAGGTTCTGTATTTCCCATACTATTCTTGCCCCCCCCATCTATTTTCTATCTACTATCTATGCTACTTGTTTTCTGTACCTTCTCTCCCCGTCTTCTCCTCCCACTCCCCTGTTGCTAACCCTACTTGAGATCTTCATTTCTATGTTTCCACTCCTGATCTAGCTGTCCTTTTAGTTTGCTTTCGTTTTAGGTGTGGTTGTTAATAACTGTGAGCTTGTTGTCCTTTCACTGTTCATGTTTCTTTAACTTCTTTTTCTTAGATAAGTCCCTTTAACATTTCGTATAATAAGGGCTTGGTGATGATGAACTCCTTGAATTTGGTCTTATCTGAGAAGCACTTTATCTGTCCTTCCGTTCTAAATGAAAGTTTTGCTGGGTAGAGCAATCTTGGTTGTAGGTCTTTAGTTTTCATGACTTGGAATATTTCTTTCCAGCCCCTTCTTGCCTGTAAGGTCTCTTTTGAGAAATCTGCTGACAGCCTGATGGGGACTCCTTTGTAGGTGATTGTCCCCTTAGCTCTTGCTGCTTCCAGGATTCTCTCCTTCATTTTAATTTTGGCTAATGTAATTATGATATGCCTTGGTGTGTTTCTTCTTGAGTCCAACTTTTTTGGTACTCTCTGGGCTTCTTGGATTTCTTGGAAGTCTGTTTCCTTTGCCAGATTGGGGAAATTTTCTTTTATTATTTGTTCAAATAGTTTTTCCACTGGTGGTTGTGTCTTTCCCCCTTCTGGTACCCCTATAATTCGGATATTGGAGCGTTTATAGATGTCCTGGAAGTTCCTAAGCTTCTCCTCATTTTTCTGAATTCTTATTTCTTCATTCCTTTCTGATTGATCATTTTTTTCTTCCTTCTGGTTCACTCCATTGAGTTGAGTCCCAGTTTTTTTTTCATCTCTATGGGTTTCCTGTGGAATTCCATTCATTTCCCTTAATTTAGCCTTCATATGTTTCTCTAATTCGTGGCTATAGTCCACCAGATCTGTGAGGAAGCTGACGACCAGTGTTTTAAACTGTGCATCTGAGAGATTTGCTATTTCTTCGTCACTTAGATTTATCTCCGGGACTTTGAGGTCCCCCTGCGACATTTTTGGTCTGTTCTGGCCCTTTAAGTGAGAAGCGGCGCCTTGGAGTCCCAGGTCGCTGGGTTGTGACGCTGTATATGGGGGCGTGGTCAGAGCGGGGAAAATGGCGCCGCCGCCGCCGCAGCCGGGAACCCGTGCGGCTGGATTCGCGCATCTGGATTCCGCGCCCGCGCCCGGGTCGATCGAGTTCTCCTTTGTAACTCCTCACCCGCCGCCGGTTTCGCCGGTTTCGCCCCTTACGGGTCGGGCCGAAGGGTTTGTTGTTTGCGGACTTCCGAAAAGTCGCGCGTCTGGATTCTGCGCCCGCGCCCGGGTCCCGCCGGTTTCGCCCCTTACGGGTCGGGCCGAAGGATTTGTTGTTTGCGGACTTCCGAAAAGTCGCGCGTCTGGGTTCCGCGCCCGCGCCCGGGTCCCGCCGGTTTCGCCCCTTACGGGTCGGGCCGAAGGATTTGTTGTTTGCGGACTTCCGAAAAGTTCAGTTTTCCGTGTTCTGGTTGTGTTTTCTGGTGCTAATATTTAGTTGTCCTTAAACTTGGTTGTGAGAGGAGGCAGGCACATCCACCTTAATCCTCCATCTTGGCGGAAGTCTCTTTTGTCCATTTTTTAAATTGAATTGTTTGTCTTCATAGTATTGGGTTATATGAGTTATTTATATATTTTGGAGATTAAACCCTTGTCTGATGTATCATTAGTAAATATGTTCTCCTATGTAGTCAGTTCACTTTTCATTTTGATTATGGTTTCTTTAGCTATGCATAATCTTTTTAATTTGATTTATTCTCATTTGTTTATTTCTTCCTTTATTTCCCTTGGCCTAGGAAATATATTGGCAAAAATATTGCTAAGTGAGATATCTGAAATTTTACTAGCTATTTTTTCCACTAGGATTTTTATGCTATTGTGATTTATATTTAAGCCTTCTTCATTTTGAATATATTCTGCTGTATGGTATAAGTTGGGTGTCAAGTTTCATTTTTCTGAATGTACCAGCCCAGTTCTCCCAACAGCATTTATTGAAAAGGTTGTCTTTACTCCATTATATGCTCATATCCTCTTTGTTAACTGTTAGTCAACCATAAAGTTATGGGTTCATTTCTGGACTTTCTGTTCTGTTCCAGACACATTGTTTATGTGTCTGTTATAATGCCACTACCAGACTGTTTTGAGTATATTGGCCTTGTAATATAGTTTGATTTCTGCTATTGTGATCCTTCCTACTTTGTTTTTTTTTTTTCTCTCAAGAGTGCTGAGTTATTCAGGGTCTTCTTTGGTTTCAAATACATTTTTGGAATATCTGTTCTAGATCTGTGAAATGTGTCATTGACATTTTAATGGGCATTGCATTGAATCTATAGATTGCTTTGGATAGTATGGATACTATAAGATGATAATTATTTCAATCCCTGAATAGGGTATATGCTTCCATTTATTTCTATCTTCCTCAATTTCTTTCTTCAGTGTTCTATAGTTTTCCAAGTACAGGTCTTTTAAGTCCTTGGCTAAATTTGTTCCTAGATACTTTACTTTTTTGTGTGGCTATAGTAAATGGAATTTCTTCCTTTGTATCTCTTCCTGATACTTCATTACTTTCTGAATATTGACTTCAGTTTCTGCTACTTTAGTAGAAAATACCATTAATTTCTGAATATTGATTTTGTAGCCTGCTACTTTATTGAATTCACTTATTAGATCAAGTAATTTTTTGGTAGAGACTATAGAATTTTCTATGTACACTATTATGTCATCTGCAAATAATGTCAATTTTTCTTTCTTCCTCCCAATTTGGATGCCTTTTATTTCTTCTTCTTGTCTAATCACTATGGCTTGCACTCCTAGTACTATGTTGGACAACAGTGGTGAAAGCAAACACCCTTGTCTTATTCTTACTTAATCTTAAGGGAAACCTTATTAGGTTTTGCCCATTGAGAATGATGTTGGCAGTAGGTTTTTCATACATGGCCTATGTGGCCTATTATGTTGAGGAATGCTCCCTCTATTCTCACTTTGCTGAGTATTTTTATCATAAATGGGTGCTAGATTTCATCAAATGTTTTTTTCTGCATCTATTGATCTGATCATATGATTTCTGTATTTCATTTTGTTTATGTAATCTATCACATTTATTGATTTGTAAATATTGTACCATCATTGCATCCCTGGAATAAAACCCACTTGATTGTGGAATATGATCTTTTTATTGTATTGCTCTATCTGCTTTGCTACTATTTTACTGTGTATTTTAGCATCTATGTTCACCAGAGAAATTGGCCTATAATTTTCTTTCCTGTTGTATATTTACCTGGTCATAGAGAAAGGATATGCTGGCTTTGTAAAAAGAGTTTGGGAATCTTTCTTCTTGAATTTTTAAAAATTTTCTGAGAAGGATAACTATTATTTCTTCTTTAATTGTCTGAAAAAAATTTGCCTGTGATGCCATCTGGTCCAGAGCTTTTGGTGCCAGAATTTTTTTTATTACTGCTTTAATTTTGCTGGTTGTTATTGGTCTATTCTGACTTTATGCTGCTTCTTGATTCTTATTTTTTTTCTTCAAAACGTTTTATGGATCTTGTTTGTACATTTACATCAATGATAAAACTCAAACTATTGTTAATGAACACTGAGCAGTTGAGACTGAGCTTTTTTACTTGTGTGTGTATGTGTGTTTAATTGTTCTTTACTGTTGTTCAACTATAGTTGTCTCCATGCCCCCCCATTCCCCCTACCCCAGCCATCTCCATTCCCCACCCCTAATCCCATGCCTCTTTGGTTTTGTCCATGTGTCCTTTGTACATGTTCTTGAAAACTCTTTCTCACTTTCCCCCCACTATCCCCTCCCACCTCCCCTCTGGTTACTGTCAGTTTGTTCTACATGAATATTTAATTGTTTTTAAAGAGACTTTCTTCTATTCATTGGTTTGCTTATGAACCCTATTCAAAAACTAATTGACAAAAATAAATGTGGCTATATTTCTGTACCTCTATTTTTGACTTTTATATTTTACATCAAAATGTAGCATTGCAAATTCTCCAAATATGCTATTTATTTTAAAAATTATTTCATCATTCTTGGTCTAGTGAATTTTTTATCATAGCCTCAGCATATCAGCTACTAGTTGAAACAATCTTCTGGATCATGATTGGAATACACTGAATCTTTAAATTAACTCATGGAAAATTGAAATAGTAACAATATTTAAGCTTTGAGTTCATGAATGTGGTATATATTTTAATTTGAGTTGTCATCAATTTCTTTTAGCTGTGCTGTATATTTTAGGGAAAAAATTGTATACCCTCTGTTAAGTTCTAATAAATTACTATATGCTTTTAATGATATTGTAACGTTAATAATTAATTTAAAAATATTTTTCTATGTAGATTTTGTATCTTCTCATTTACTAAATTCACTTATTAGTTATAGCATTTAACTTTAGATTTTGTTATACAGACTGCCTCATTTTTTCTTTTCTGTTTATATGACTTTAATTTCTTCAGTGCCTTACTGTTATGGCTAAAGCCTGTAGTATGATGTTGACCCAATGCAGTAAGAGTAAAGACCATTGTCTTGTTTCTCATCTTAGGAAGAAGTGTTCAATATTTCACCAATAAGCATCATTAGGATGCTGTCTATATAGGGGATAGACAGGTAGATGGATAGATAATAGATAGATGATAGATAGATAGATATGTAGATACATAGATGTATAGATGATAGAAAGTAGTGCGGGGTATGGACTGTTATAGACCATGCCTGGTTGCCTGGTTCTAGGAATTGTATCTCAACCCCTTGTGGCTAAGGGCAAGGGACAGCCTTTGGAATACCAGCTGCAGGAGACAAAGCTTGTCTCTGGTAGCAAACGCTGCCTCAGTTTCCTCTCCCTGCCCTCAAAGCTTGGTTGGAAGTCAATGACGGGTAAGACCCCTCACAGCAGGGGGCAACCTAAGCCAGACTTGATCACTTGGGAGGCCTTCATGGAAGGACTGGGGGTGGGTTGCAACAAAGAGGAATGGACTCTTGCCCCCCCCCCCCAGCTTTGTCTAAGCTCGAGCCCCCATGTTCTCTGGGAGAAGTGCTTCCTGGCTCTAAACTCCTTAAGCCTGGATACCTTTTGGGAAGAGAGAGGTGCAGCTCCTTGCCTCACTAGAACATGTCCTGGGGAAAAATCTGACATCACAAAGACTTGCTGATAAACCTGTGAAATCTGCTCTGCTAAGAGTGCTTTCATTCATATGTTAAGGGTTCGAGCAGGAAACCCTAAAACTCTGTTCCTGACAGACTCTGCCTCAAACTAAGAGTTGAGATTTCTTTGAAATGTTATCTTCTGTTTGATCCTTGTCACCCTGTATTCCTGTGTATTACAACCCAATAAAAGGCCCTGGAGGATGGGGCTGGAGGCCTTTTTCTCCTTGGAGAAATTGGTCGCTACTGGCCTTTTCCCCCTGGGAAAATGGCCACTTCTCCTCCCTAAGCAGATGACATCATGTCTCAGTCATATTTACTTTCATCCATAGCACACGGGGAGACTTGAGAGGAAAGTCGCCCCCACAAGGGGTATTATCAGCTTGAGGACATTTTCATCTATTTAAATTACTTAAAGTTTATAGCCTTGGTAAAAAAAAACTTTTAATGTTATCAAATATATTTCATAGAGCCTCTGAAAATCTTCCCTACACATTGCAATTCAACAAATAGCTAAGCTTATGGATGGAGATCAGTCACAGATTTTTGAGTTTCTCCACTTCAAGAAATTTGGCTTTATGACAAAGATGAGCTTTACCTCACTTTCTAGCCCCTTTGGCAATTCTGCACTCTGTCCTCTGACTCCTGAAGCTAATTAAATTGGAACAAACTTGTTGTGTCTCACAAGCCTCTTGTTTTTGTGAAAGGCTAAGTGCCCTCAAGGAGAAACTGAACCTTCATAAACACAAATTCCTTTGTGTTTATGTCATCTATTGTTCCTTTTATTTAATATTTTATTTGTCTTCCTGTATTTTTTAGTCTTTAATTATAGCAAATACTGTTTTCAAAATATTTTTCTAAATTTTTATTTGTTAGAGAATTATTAATATAAAAACTCACCCACCATATGCATCCCCTATCTAGTAATCTATTTTTTTCATTATTTGTTTAAAAGATTGCTTGAAATGCTTTGTTATAATACAAACAGCAAGTGTATGTATTTATGACTTTCACATACACATATATAATATATATCCACAAATTTTTGCTGTTTGTAACTATTTTACATGAATTATTTTGTAAACAAAATTGTTTCTGTTTTTGAACAGTGTTTTGATAGATGGTCATTTGTAATCTCTTATTGACAGATAACAGAAAACACAATTCATCTTAAAGCAGATAAATTAGATCCACAAAGTCACTATTAACAGAAAAACAATTCAAAACATCTTTATTTATTCATATAAGTATTAATTGAGATTGTTATAATATATACATAAGAACAATAAATATCTCAAATATACATATTGTTAATAATTAAACATTTCAGATTGTCTCTGCTTATCTAGCTTATTTTAATAAATCATGCAATTATAAATGTCTTAAAAGTATCTGTCATAATATGATAAAAGTTTAAATTTATACTGTGAATTTTTTAACTAAAAACGTTTTCTCAAAATAAATTTTCATTGTTTAATTTAAAGCAAAGCAGCCTTATTATTCATCTAAAAGTAAAACCCAGGTATATAGTGGCTTCAGTGATTTATGGTGATGTTGTGGAGACTTATATTATTGTCTTTATTAAATAAATGCCATACTTTTCTCAGAGGAACTTTGCCAAATGAAATACTTAGAGAATATTCTTCTAAGAGGATTAAAAATTCAAAATCTGCATAACATATTTCACATATTGAAGACAGGGTCTATGTGTTTCATATCTGAGTTCCTGAATTGGCACATTGCCTGGAATTTGTTAGCAAACACATTGCATGGTTAAAATTTATTATTAATAGTTGAAATGGAAAATAATCTCTTGTATTTTTCTACAGTATTCACAATTAGAACTTAGGACTTCTGAGATATTGAAATAATAAGATTCATAGTCAAGAGAACACCTAAAAGCTCAGTGTGTTTAAGATGGTTATGTTTTGACTTACTATATACAACTGCAGTTTAAAAATAGTCAAAATGCAAGTGAAGGGAAGGGAATGATAAAAAGTATAAAAACAAGTCATAAAATAGCAAATTTTTAATAGTAAATATAGTAAATTTTTATATAATAGTAAATTTATGTTTATATTTCTTTTAGAAATGTGTCCTTGTTGCCGAACAAGAGGTCCGAGGGAGGAGGCAATATTTGGCCCACGTAGGGATGCCAAAAACTGCTAAAGAACAGGGGCCCCTCCCAAGGACGGAATAGCAATATCTACTGGGCTCTTCTGTCCGCCGCCAATTGGAAAGACATCTCTCAATGCCAGAGATTTGTGAGAAGGAAACAAAATGTTTATTTAATGCTATTTAGGCTTAATGCCTCCACTAAAATATCAAAGTCCTTTAGGGTATACACCTACACCCACACAGCTCCTGCTTCTCTCAGTCCCAACTCCGGGTACCGTAAATCAGGAAAAGAGCACATGTCTGTGTTCCAGGCCACTGGCATCATCAGCTGTATCAGGCAGGATCTCTAGTTAATCCAAGGTCATGTGACACCTTCTCATGACTCACTGGCAGGAGATCTTTGTACCCATTTTTCCAGTCAAAGTCTCTCCTGCTTCCCAGGCCACGTGGCCAAAGGGGGCACCCCAAATCCACGTGGGCCTCTTCTACCAAAGCTGCAGGGGTTCGCACTCCACCAAAAGCATGTGTCTTTCTTCTTCACCTGGCTGCAGGGATCTCCATTCTGGCAAAGCTGCATGGTTTTCCCTTTCACCTGGGAAAGAGGGGGTCTGCACTCTGCCAAAACCAGGTGGCTCCCTCTTATATGACTGTAGGGGTCCTCACTCTGCCTCAAACCGAGTGGCCCTCACCTGGGCAGTTATCCCCTCATGTCCTGGAGCCCATCTTTTCCAAGTTCTCACGCAGGCCCTCCCACTCAGAAGTGCAGCCCTTAGTTACATCCTGGGTAGAAGCCACTCCCTTCTTCCTGGCTCAAAACTTGGCCACAGCTACTTAACATATCTATGAAACCAGTTAAGAGTTATAGATATGTTAAATAATCATTCCAGAGGTTAGCTGCGAAACTGTTGCTATGCAAAACAGCTCTCAATGGCCCTGCTCCATTTGTCCCTTGGGGGGGGTGAGGGCATCTTATTATGTCTCTTCAATATTCCTATACACTTGAATTCTGGACACCAATCCAAATCTTTTTCTGGGCCCCCATCCCTTGGTTGCACCCTGTATCATTCTGAGTCTTTACAAAATGCCAATAGCATTTAAGTCATGGTTATGGACGAAAACAATCACATTAGGATGAATTGCCAATAGTGAGTTTTATTTTCAAACACAATTTGGATATAAGCATACTTTTCTAATGCAGCTGTCTTGAACTCTGTAAATTTAACCATCATATAAGAAAATAGAAGCTGTTGACTGAACTCAATTATTTACTATTACTAAGCATTTTAATGAACAGAAATAATAAATTGCTATTTAAAAAAATTTTAACTGTGTTGTGCAGAAAAATAAACATGATGACTAAAAAATAAGTGCACTGCATTGCAGCAATCAAACAACTATCAATAAATAACTGTTCATCTGTTTTATACTTACCTATATATTATTATAAATAAGCACACATATTTAATGAGATATGCAAGGAGACAGAGCAAGGAGGGAATGTGTTCAACCATATAAAGAGTGAAGTTCAGGATTCTAAGATTTAAGGATGCTCTCTGGAATTTAACAACCAACTGTGGGCTACTTAGGGACATGAGATGAATTACCCAAAAGAAAGGAAACTGCAGAACACAAACACAAACACATCTATTTTGATGTACTCGGTGACATACACAGATGGGAATGTTTGTGTATAATAATTCTATTCCCGAGCACTAAACAAGCCAAGTTTCTTTTGAGAAGTAGTTTATTAAGAGGTATATTTTGTATTTGAGGCATAACTATTTTACTTTCTCTAATGACCTTGGTCTGACCTTATAGAACTTGGTTGATTGAAACACTTCTCTTATTTCCTACAATAGAAATAATAAGTCAGTTTTTTGTACAAAGGAGACCTGTCAGCTGTTTCTCCCCATACATATACTTTAAAAATGTCATAGTATTTACAAGAGAATTTTGTGTTTAAAGTGTCATATTTTAAATAAAGCTGCCCTGGCTGGTGTAGCTCAGTGGATTGAGCACGGCCTGGGAACCAAGCAACCAGGGTTCGATTCCCAGTCAGGGCACATGCCTGCGTTGCAGTACAATTTCCAGCAGGGGACACATGAGAAGCAACCATACACCGATATTTCCCCTTCTCTCTTTTTTCCTTCCCCTCTACAGATAAATAAATAAAATCTTTACATAGGGCTTATAATCTTAACGTTTAAAATCATTAGTAATTCTTATTATCAACTTCATAAGACTACTGATTTATTCTACCTTTTTCCAACTCCTGTATTTTCAGATCCATCTCCTAATGTGTCATATATTTGTTGCATCCACCGTCACGAGAAACAGAGGTTCAGAGACTTTCAGAATTTTCAAGATGTTACTTTATTGGCCAAGTTTTACCTGCGCAGGGGCGAGCTCTCTGAGTGTCCGAGGACACTATGCTCAGGAGAGCTGCAAATGAGAGCCGCGCCCCGGCGCTTACAGCTATGTCCTTATATAGGGGTATGCAAGCAAGCTTTGAACAGAAGCAGATGTGGCTGTTAGCTACTGGCTAGCTCTAAACAGCTGATTGCCATTGGCTTATTAGGGAAATTCAAAAGGCTCTTTGTGTAGTTGGTGGTTAACCCTTTTAGGAAGTAAAAATTTCCCTGTTCCTGGTCAGCCTAACTTTATCCGGGGCTCGTTAGGGATTGCCCCTTTTCAACATCTGTTTTGGACCTGGACAATATTCTCTTGCTGAAAGCAAACCAGGCAGCTTAGTTGGTTAGAGCATTACCCTGATATGCCAAGATTGCAGGTGCAGTCCCCAGTCAGGACACATATGAGAAGCAATCAATAAATGAACGAATGAGTAGAATGACAAAATAGATCTCTCTCTCTCACTCTCTCTCAAATCAAGAAATATAAAAAGTTTTTAAAAAGGAAACATACATTTTACAGGTTAAATTATAGTTAATTTTGTTATAATATTTGCTCTGTTACAATATCGTGGGGTGTACTGAGTGATACATACATATCTGGATATATACATGCATGCACACATATATACATTCACACATATGCACACACACTTAGGAGACAACATAAACCATTTTAAGTGAGTTTCAAAAAACTAAAGTTCAAATAATATTTAATAGTATATTACCTATTGCTATGTTGAAACATTCCCATGTTTTCTGACAAACAACAAAACTTCCCTCAAATAAGAGCCTATAAATTTCTCACTCTCTTTATATATGTAAAAGAGAAAATATAAAAAAACATTTAAAAATACTATACTTTTGAATGTTTTTGATATTCCCTTATTAAATAGGTAATTTTATTGTATCACTAACAAATGTAAAAGTATACAGATAAGCTTTAAGAATGAGAAATGAGCACACACATTTCCCTATTTCCTCTTCAAAAATATAATTGTAGTAAAGCAATTGGAAATTAAAATGTAACTATAAATACATTTAAACAAAGATACAGGTGAATAAATTTGTCCTTTAAGTCTGCACAACAAAGATGAACTCACAGATGAGTACTTTCTTGGTTGATATAACAGATATACATGTACTTACCTGAGAGAGTCCATGTTTTTCATGAGGGAGTTTTGAAAAGTCATCAGTAGAGCACATACAACTTTAACTCTGATAGTGATTTCTCCTGGATAGACCAGGTATGACAGGTCTGCCAAAGTACTGCGATCAATGAATTGGTATTAATATGATCTTACAGATAATAGCTTAATAATGAAGGTTGAGTCCAACATATTTAAACATCTGAGGTTAACCAAATGCAGTGCACAAGAGCTTTTAACATGTCCTCACTCCCAAGGTGAACTTCATGATTTCAGGTTTATAGCATTTACACAAAATATGTTTTCCATTATTCTATTTATTACTTTTAACATTTTGTTATCATTCAACTTTTTAAAATATATTTTATTGATCATGCTATTATACTTGTCCCAATTTTCCCCTTTTGGCCCCAACACAGTACCCTCATTCCCTCCAGCAATCCCCCCTTAGTTCATGTCAATGGGTGTTACATATAGGTTCTTTGATTTCTCCATTTCCTATACTATTCTTAACATGTCTTTGTCTATTTTTTACCTACCAATTATGCTTCATAGTCCCTGCAACTTTTCCTCCATTCTCCCACTTCCTTAACCCAGCTGATAACCCTCCAAATGATCTCCATATCTGTAAATTTATTCCTGTTCTGCTTGTTTAGTTTGCTTAGTTTCTTTCTTTGTTTTCGTTAGATTCAGTTGTTGATAGTTGTGAATTTGTTGCCATTTTTATGTTCATAGTTTTGACCTTCTTTTTCTTAAATGAGTCTCTTTAACATTTAATGTAATAACAGCTTGGTCATGATTAACAGCTTGGTCCTTTGGCTTTACCTTGGCTGCATTGTATCTGCCCTTCCATTCTAAATGGTAGCTTTGCTGGGTAGAGTAATCTATGATATAGGTTCTTGCTTTTCATCATTTTGAATACTTCTTGCCAGTGCCTTCTAGTCTGCAAAGCTTCTTTTCAGAAATCAGCTGACAGTCTTATGGGAACTCCTTTGTAGATAACTGGTTTTCTTTTGCTGCTTTTAAGATTCTCTCTTTATCTTTAACCCTTGACATTTTAATTATGATGTATCTTGGTGTGGTCCTCTTTGGGTCCAACTTTTTTTGTATTCTCTGGACTTATATGTCTATTTTCTTTACCAAATTAGGAAAGTTTTTTTTTTCATTATATTTCCAAGTTTTCAATTTCTTGCTCTTCTTCTATTCTTTCTGGCATCCCTATGATTGGAGTGTTGGTATGTTTGGAGATGTCCTAGAGGCTTCTTATACTATTCTTGTTTTTTTTTTAATTCCTTTTTCTTATTGCTATTCTGGTTGAATGCTTATTTCTTCCTTATGTTCCAAGTCATCAATTTGAGTCTCAGCTCCTTCCCTTCCACTGTTATTTCCCTGAAGACTTTTCTTTATTTCATTAGTGTAACCTTTATTTCTCCCTGTGTCTTTTTATGTTGGTGCCATACTAAATAAGATTTTAAGCACTAATCACCAGTGTTCTGAACTCCCATCTGATAGGTTTGTTATCTCCGTTTCGTTTAGTTCTTTTTCTGGGGTTCTGTTCTTTTATTTGGTCCATACTTTTTGCTTCCTCAATCTAGCAGCCTCCTTGTCTTTGTTTCTGTGTATTAGGTAGAGCTGTTTTCACTTCCTACCTTAGTAGCATAGCCTATTATAGAAAAGGTGCATGTAAATCTTGTGTGGCAGAGCCTCACCTAATTGCCAGGGTGGGACAATCCACTTCACTGCTTTGTGGCACAGTGTGGAAGGAGAGCTCAGAGAGGGGATAATGTCACTGCCTGGCTTCTAGACATTGCCCTGTACTCTCCCTGTTTCCAGCCACTTCATTTACTCCTTGTATGTGATGGGTGCCCTTCTGGCTGTTGTCCTGGTGCTGGATCCAAGAAAGGGTGGGCCTATATACATTTTAAGTCCATGTGAGCCCTCTAAGTAGAGTCTCCTGAAAACCAGCAGTTTATTCTGCTGCCTAACTGCCACTGGATTTCTGCAGCTAGAAATTATGGGGATTTAATTTCTCCATGTGCAGTTCGGCTTGGGGATTTAATTTCGCTGTGCAGTCTGGCTTGGGGCTGAGCTCACTTGCTCCCTAGGTGTTCCTCCTATTTTTATCCACTATGAACAAATGTGAGACCAAGCCATCCACTGCTGTCACCTCTCCGTGCCATACCTCATAGTCTCTGTGCCTATCTGCCCTTCCCTGTGTTTCTGACCCTCCTACCCATTTGGATGAATGTGGCTTCTTTAAATCTTTGGTTGTCGGTCTTCAATACAGCTTGATTTTCTGATGGTTATGGGTGTTATTTGTTTTGAGACGTACCTGTAATTCTTTCTTTTGTTGTGTAAGGCGGTGAAGCATATTTACCTATGCTTCCATCTTAAACAGAAGCCCCCTCAACTTTCTAAACTAACTATTCTCCCTAGCTATTTTTTCCCATGCTAAAACAAAAAAAACCTTTCCATTCAAAGTATACTATCAAAAATTCCATGGCTTTCTGCACTGGGTCTCAAATTCATAAAGCAGCGAGCACAAAGCACAGTACATTAGAGTTTTGCATACATTATCATCCCTGCAGTTTCAAAAGTGTTGGTCAGCAGGACTGAGACATTAAAAAATGCAAGTTTCACTAATGATGTTCCACAAGGAAGAGGAATAAAAGATTACTTTGAACTGTCTGTGAAAACAATAGATAGTAAAATAGTCTTTGGTACTAGTTCACTAAAATCAAGGACAACTGCCCACCAAAACAGAAGAGAAAAATGTTTATAAGAAAACAAATGTTGATGAGGAACTCAAGCAGTGCAGAAAAGGAGAAAATAGTTATTGCTCAGGTGTTTAGATGGGTATGGCAAAGAATGAATAAAAGTAAGCAACTCTTCCTTTGCAAAAACAAGAAACAGTGGGGATTCTTGTCAAGAGAATTTAAAAATTGTTAAATATGCCTTCTGGCTAGTTGGATGACAAATACAAGCTGTTCTCCCCAGATATCCAAAGTAATGTGTTTCTCTTACTAAACTAACGTATTTACCACTTAACAATTTTCTTATTTAAATTGGTTGGAGGGAGGTTCATTAAAACAAATTCAGATGACATAGAAGAGAAAAATCAAATTATATAATATTCATATGTCCTAGTATATACAAGTAAATTGGTTGGGAATGAACAATTTGTCTTCAAAATATTTATAGGCATAAGTAGAGATCTCTGGTGAAAGGTGAAAATTTAATAAAGGACTATATTTTAGATTTCTTGAGAAGGCACAGTTTTAATATCATCTATGAGAATAGAATATTTTTACATTGTTAACACTTACACAGTTTATACTATGTCCAGCTCTTTTATACCTAGTAACACATTTATATTTTTATTAAAACTTAGTGAGTTACATATTTTAATCATTATTTCGTAGATGGAGGATTGAAATACAAATTGGTCAAGTAATTTATTCAAAACCAAAAAAACAGTGGGAAGAGACTGGGATTTTATATCAGGATGCCCTGATCAAAAACCTATGCTCTTTCCCAGTGTTATGCCTTGGAACAAGAAACCCATTTCTCATTCAATAGATTTCCACAAGCAGTTATAGTCTCACAGAACCTATTCCTTCAAAGAATCAGAATCTTAGTAATCCTTTTTTTCTACTCTAATTTTAATTGCACACATACAGGCACTGAAACAAATTCATGTATTTTTTCATATAGATATATAAAGATAATTTAATGATACATTTTGTAACCAAACAAAAATGGAGGCTTGTCTGCCTGTCTCCTCAAAAGCCCAGTTGTGAGGCAGATGCTAGTGCAAAAAGGAAAGAAGTTTTATCTATGTGTTTCCTGACCTGGGATGATAATGGATTCCCTTCTCAAAGCCTATCTCTTTCTGTCATGGGAAAAAACCAGCTCTCCTTAGCAAAGTGCAGCATAAAGCCAGTGTCCAGAGACCCTGCTCCATTTTAAAGTACAGTCCTTTGGAATCTGCCTGTGGCTGCCATGCTACCTTAGTCCCTGTGGGTTACTTTGCTTCTCCCCTGCTACTATTCATTTCAAGCTCACTCCTGTAGCCAGCGTGTGAAGTATGCATGGCCATGAGCCATGTGGCTGTCAGCATCACATGCTCACGTGATCTTGGGCAAAAGAGTGCTTGAAACCATGGGCAAGTACATCACCAGTTGTGCAAGAGAGAGAGAGGCTCCCCGCTGGAGGCCATAAGCCACATGGCCTGAGCAGCCACATGGAGAGAACAGGTGAGTGCATGAGTGCACCTTGTGAGCACAGATTACAGGCAAGAAAGTGTCTTTCTTTTCCAGAGAATATATTAGCTTGGGCTTGGGATAAAACAGGTGCTTTCTCAAAATGACCACTGATTTCCTAAACTTTCATACACTTTAGGTGGATCCATCTCACAATCAATCCCTTCTTTCCAAACCTAGACTGACAGGCTTCATTGGTCCAGAACCTCCACCTGTGCTATTTTGACTCATGGAACATATACCTGCCTTCTTCTGGCTTCACCTCCAATCTGATACTGATATGGGGGGATTTTTTTCTATCCAGTTGCCTTGTTAGCTTCTCATCCTGTCAGTCTAAGAACTTCCCCTATTGCCATCTCAGCTGATGGAGAAGACTCCCCTGCACTCTGATTAATTTTTTATGGTTACAATATTAATCATATTTAAAATATGTGTGACCTCCTTAAATACCAACTAATCATTCTAATTTTTGAAATACATATATATTTTAAAATATCTTTTGCATATTATATTACAGTAACTCAGTACTCTCGTCATTGAGAAAAAGGTATCTTAGCATGAAAGAGAAGGCAGAAGAAGATAAAGAGGGAATAATGGTGATAGAAGGAGGGTTGGCATAGAGTAGTGAATGCACAGTATTAAATGCAGATGATGTGCCTAATTTGGAGATATAAACCTGAAATATGTCACAATTCTCTGATACATGGACAATGATGTCTGTAACATATTGATCATCCATGATATACATTCAACAAAATATGTATGTTAGCATTCACTGAGAGAAAATCAAATTCTTTGAAAAATTGCAGTCTATCACAACAATTAGGATGCACAAAGATTATTTATATATATTAAAAATACTAAAACCTAAGTATCTAATAGGGTAAGGAGGGTATCCATGTGGGGTAGCACATCTACCCAGAATGGAAGTCAGAGTTCAGACATGGAGTAGAGGGTATCAGTGCAGAGGGTAGATGCAGCAGAGATAAAGGATTGGGTAACTACAGGAATTGATCAAGTAAGTCAATATATTAAATATGATAAAAGCCAATTGCACAAAGGTGAAGAAAGTTACAAATACAACATGGGGGAAAACCAGAATAAATCCTATGTTGTTAAACTGGATACATCAGAATGAATGCCTGACTTTTGATATATATTAGTAGTTGAATAGATTGGTAAATAGGTAAGTAGGTTAATAAGCATAGACTTAATTTTATATATATATGTATATCTGTATAATCATGCTTATGTATATTTCCTAGATCTATTCAAGAGAAGGTTTGCTATTAGTGATACCAGTTGCCATGACTGTAACTAGAACACAGTTCTTGACTTCTAAATATTGTCTTTAACAAAAGAAGGTTTCTTAGAGAAAATGATGAGTATCAAGGCAAAGAGGGTAGGGAGAGGCAGAAGAACATGAAGAGGGGATAAAGGTGATGGAGAGAAGGTCGGCTTAGAGTAGTGAATGCACACTATTAAATGCTGATGATATAGTATAGAATTGTACACCTGAAACCAATATAGGGTAATTTGCTGTGTATAGTGCACACTGTTTTAACCAAATTTGGGGGGGTGGAATAAGGATGTGCATTATACATGGACAGTACCTGAAATGCCTTATATCTGTTCCTATATTTTTTAATTATTTGTTACATAAAATATCTTGTACCATAATAATTTCAAAACTCAATGCTAAAATCTCTTTATAATAGAGAAAAAGTATCTAAATATAAATACATAAAAATTAAATTAAAAAATTGAAGTGAAAGATTTTTTCCCTGAAAGACTGGGCCAAAAATATGGGTGTGCATTATACATGGAAAAATATAGTAATTTCACTAACCATCACCCCAATAAATCAGTAAAATTAAAAAAATGGAAAATACAAAAATAAATAAAAAAACATCTTGCTGTCCTCAAAAATAAAGTATTCAAAGAACCCAGGAGACAACTTGCCAATGATTCTTCCACTGTTCAAGTCAGAAATGATTTTAACATCAAAGTAATTATATAAACACATTATATAAACACATTATAATACATCAAATAAAATATAAAACCATGAGTTCAGATATCAATAAATGAATACACATATTGAATTTATGATCAGAAGTAGAAAATGTATAAGGCATGAATGCATACTCCCAATGTCAGGGAGATTACAGACACAGAACTACTTACCATGTATGAATCTGAACTAGATTCTTTTTACTATTAAAAAAATTAGTGTAACAATTGGCAAAACTTTAATATAGTCTGAAGATTAGAATGTAACAATTTATCCATGCTGATTTTCTGATTTTTAAGGTTGTTTCCTGGTAATAGAGAAAAGTTCTTTTGTAGCACTTAAATAGGTGTTAATGTAGTGTCAAGTATGCAATTTGATGTCAACTGGTTCAAGAACAAAGTTCTTTGTACTTTTTTCTAACTTTTTTCCCATTTCCTTAATTTAATCGGTACTGTATTTTCCCCCATTATTATTTAGTCCTCTTATATAGCTCTCCCTCCATCAACCACCACACTGTCATCTACTCTTTTATCTGTGAGTCTGGGCCCATTTTCCTTGTTAGCTCAGTTTGTTCATTAGATTCCACACATCAATGAAATCTTATGGTATTTGATTTTCTCTGATTGGCTTATTTCACTAAGCACAATGTTCTCCAGGTCCATCCATACTGTTTGCAAAAGGTAAAATTTTCTTTTTTTTATGGCCACTGAGTATTCCACTGTGTAAATGCTTCATAGGTGGTACATCCACTCGTCTACTGATGAACACTTGGGCTGCTTCCATATCTTTGTTATTGTATATATTGCTGCAATGAACACAGGGGTACTGATGTTCTTTTGAGTTATTATTTTTGGTTCCTTTGGATATACTCCCAGCAGTGGAATCACTGGGTCAAAAGCAGATTTGTTTTTAATTATCCGAGGTACATCCATACGGCTTTTTACAGTGTGGCTGCACCAATCTGCATTCCCACCAACAGTACAAAAAGAGTCCCCTTTCATTACATCCTCACCAGCACTTGTTGATTTATTGATGACAGACATTCTGACAAGTGTGAGAAGGTATTTCATTGTGGTTTTAGTTTGTATTTCTCTTATAATTAGTGACTTGAACATCTTTTCACATCTTTATTTTACATCTGTATGTCCTCTGGAGAAGTATCTATTCAGGTCTTTTGCTCATTTTTTAATTGTGTTGTTGCTTTTATTGATGTTGACTTTTGTATGTTCTTTATAAAATTTGGGTATTAATTCCTTATCAAATATATCAGTGAATATGTTCTTCCATTCTGTGGGTTGTCTTTTTATTTTGTTGACATTTTCTTTTACTATGCAAAAAAATTTAATTTGATATAGACTCATTTGCTTATTTTTTTTCTTTTGTTTCTGTTGCCTGAGGAAATATATCTGATAAAATATTGCAATGAGCAGTGTTTAAGATTTTCCCACCTGTTTTCTTCTATGATTTTTATGATTTTAGGTCTATCATTTAAGCCTTTATTCCATTTTGAATTTATTCTTGTGTGGTGTAAGAAGATGGTCTAGTTTCATTTTTCTGCACCCATCTGTCCAATTTTCCCAGTAATATTTATCAAATAAGCTATCAATAAATAGCCCATTGTATGTGCTCACTTCTTCTGTCAAATATTAATTGATTATAAAAGGGTGAGTTTAGCCCTGGCTGGTGTAGCTCAGTGGATTGAGTGCGGGCCTGTGACGCAAAAGGTTGCAGGTTCGATTCCCAGTCAGGGCACATGCCTGGGTTTCAGGCCAGTTTCCCAGCAGGGGATGCACAAGAGGCAACCATACATTGATATTTCTCTCTCTCTCTCTCCTTTCCTTCCCCTCTAAAAATAAATAAATTAAATCTAAAAAATAAAATAAAATAAAAGTGTGGGTCTATTTCTGGGCTCTCTATTCTGTTACACTGATCAATGTGTGTTTTTATGTCAGTACCATGCTGTTTTGATTACTATGGCCTTATAGTGTAGTTTCATATTAGCTAGAGTGTTTCCTCCAACTTTGTTATTCTTTCTCAGGATCACTGCTGCTATGTGGGGCCTTTTGTGGTTCCATATAAATTTCTTAAAGATTTTATTTATTTATCTTTAGAGGGAAAGGGAAGGAGAGAGGGAGAGAAACGTCAATGTGTGGTTGCCTTTCCTGTGTCCTCTGCTGGGAATTGGCCTACAGGGAACTGGCCTGAAACCCAGGAATGTGCCCTGACCGGGAATCGAACATATAAATTTTTGAAGTATTTGTTCTAATTCTGTGAAATCCATCATTGGAATATTGATAGGAATTCTGTTGAATCTATAGCTCACTTTGGGTAGTATGGACACTTCAATGATGAAAATTTTTCCTATTTATGAACATAGTGTGTGCTTCCACTTATTTGTATCTTCTTCAGTTTCTTTCTTCAGTGTCTTATAATTTGCTGAGCACAGGTATTTTACAACCTTGGTTAGGTTTACTCCTTGGAATTTTATTTTTTATAGCAATTGTGAATGGTTTTCCTAAATTCCTTTTCTGTTAGTTTGTTATTGTTATATAAAAATGCAACTGATTTTTGGTTATTAATTTTGTATCCTGCTACTTTGCTGAATTCATTTCTCAGCAAAGTAGTGAAATACTTCTTGGTGAAATATTTGTGGTTCTGTCTGTACAATACCAACGTATCTGCAAATGACAATAGTTATACTTTTCCTTTCCAATTTGAATGCCTTTTATTTATTCTTTATTTTCTGATTTCTGTGGTTAGAGCATCCAGTACTATGTTGGAAAGAGGTAAGCATGGAATCCCTGACTTGTTCCCAATCTTGAGGAGAACTCTTGTAGTTTTTGCCCACTGACTATGATGTCGGCATCCACTTGTCATATACATGGCCTTTGTTGTGTGTTGGTATGTCCCCTCTAATACCACTTTACTGAGAGTTTTTTTTTATCATAAATTGGTGCCAGATTTTATCAAATGGGTTTTCTGCATGTATTGATAAAACCATGTGTTTTTTATTATTTTTTATTTTTCACATTTTTTATTGTTGTTCAAGTACAATTATCTCCATTCCCCCCCTCCCCAGCTACTCCTCCCTTACCCACTCATCTCCACTTTGCACTCTTGATCCTGCCCGCTTTGGCTTTGTCTATGTGTCCTTTATATATGTTTCTGACAACCCTGTCCCCTTTATCCCCCCATTATCTCCTCAGACCTCATTTTGTTTATGTGGTCATTCACATTTATTGTGAGGATCTTAATATTTATGTTCTTCAGGGATATGGATCTATACTTCTTTCTTTGTAGTATCTTTATTTGGTTTTAGAATTAGAATAATTTTGGTCTTGTAAAATGAATTGGGAGCCTTGGTGGCTCAGGGGAAAGAACTGAAGGAACAGCCACCAGGATTCATATGCTGAGTCATTACCAATACTGTTGAAACAATCTTTGTCCAGCAGAGCAGTCTTTTCTGAATGGCGACAGCCTGAGGAGAATCAGTAGCTCTGCCTGCAGGAATTACTCTGCCCTACACTATGAAACTTGAGTCAAGGTGCTGAGTACAACGTGAGGCTATACCACTGATTAGTTTAACATCTAAGGCAGATGTCTGGGTACTCTATGAGCACTTCATCTGACCCTTCCGAGGGCTTGGTGCTGGTAAAAGCCGCTTTGTTGCACAACTTAGTTCCCCATGCAGGCAAACAGGCCCAGCAGTGGGAGTCACAGGCTGTGGGTCACTGGTAGCTCCAAAAGGTTGACCAGGGCCAGCACAAGCAGCAGCTGACAAAAACCTACAACAAAGTCTTTTCAGATCTACCTAATACATAGAAATAAATACAAAGAAGCAGCCAAAATGAAAAGACAATGAAATAGACCACAAATAAAAGAAGAAGTAAATCACCCAGAAGAGCTGGATGAGATTAAGTCAAGCAATTTATCAGATAGAGAATTAGAATAATGATTATGAGGTTACACAACAGCATATAAAATATATATATAAACCATGAAAAAGGACCAGTCTGAAGTAAAAAACACAATATCTGAAATAAATAATATGCTGGAAGGAGTAAACAATAGGTTAGAAGAAGCAGAGGGTTGAATCAGTGATTTGGAAGACAAGGTAGAAAAAAAAACACCCAGGCAGAGCAGTAAAGAGAAAAAATGAATTAAAAGATGCAGAAAGCTTAAGAAATATTTAAGACAACATGCACTGTAACAGGTATACCAGAACGAGGAGAGAGTGAGGGAGTCATCAAGAACCTACTTGAAGAAATAATGACCAAAAACTTCCCTAATGTGGGGAAGGAAAAAGACATACAATTCAGGAAACTAATAAAGTTCAGGAAACTAATAAAGCCAAATAAGTTGGACCCAAAGAGGCACATCATAATTAAAATGACAAGGTTCATTTGTTTGTAAAAGATAGATTTGCAGTGAGTATGCATTTCATCTTTAATTTTCTAGGTAACTAATATTTTGGAAGCCTTTACTAACTATGATCCTACAAATGCACAAATGGTAACATTTGAAGGCTACTGACGAGATGAATTATTGGTTACCAAATGCCTTTCAAGAGGTTTACTGGTGGATTTCTGTTTCTAAAACTACTCAACACCTTCCAAATACAGTGTTCTGTCATACACAGGGACACCTCATTTAGGAATTTCCTGCTAAGATATCGAGTGTAAAATATAGCTTTCTCTGGTAAATATTCCCTGGTCTGCCTTAGGCCAGGTGAGACATTTACCACTTGTGGACTAGGTAAGTCCACACTATTTTGCATTTCCCCAAACATGCTTATCAAATTTAATGTAATTACTTTTTAATTGTGCCCCCTCTTAAAATGTTAGTTTCATGAGCTTGGAGTATTAAATAATTGAAGAGCAGTTCTTTAGTAGATATTTTATTATGTGTATTTCAAAATATTCTCACAGTTTCTTTATGTTTATTGTAATGTGTTTCAACATATTTGTCCAGTTCTATTATATTGGCATTATCATATTTAATTTTCAGTACCATATTTTATTTATTGTAGTTCAATAATTTCCACTCTAAGCTTTTCATTCACACTATCAATATTCATTGACAGAAGTGAACTGAATACTGTTGATTCAAGGTATTACTTTCATTTCTGTAAACATATATCTGCATATGAAATTGGGTCAGATCATACACTATCAAATTAGTTTCCCCAAAAAAACTTTTCTCTAAGGAGCAAACTGAATTATACATGTTGTATATGTGCTTATGGGTAATTACTAAGAAATGTTCAAATTATTTAGATAGGTTTATGTCAAAAAAAAGCTCTAATTTTGACCTCCATCTTTTTTAGTAAACTAATGCATATATTTTTATCTGATGACAGGGGCAACTTTATTTTTTTTCAATAGTCCTTAAAACGTCTTTATCATTATTTTAAACCATCAGTCTGTTTATAATAATCAGTCACAGTGTGCATGTAACATATCCAGAAAAGCATTAATAATTCTGTGATGCTTTAAAGGTCTGCAACACGGTCTTAATTAGTACAATTAAGCATTTGTACTAAATTTGTAATTTTTAACATGAAACAACTAGTTGTGAATGGTGCAGCAAATGTATTTAGAACCTGAATTCTTGAAAAAATGCTGCCACAATGTATTTATATTTCTTAACTAAAATGACATTACATTCCACATTTGGAATACCATCAATATCATTGTCCTGATAGCATAGTCACTAGCCACTAGCCACATGTGACTATTTAAATTTAAATTACTGTGGGTTAAACGAATGATTCAGTTTCTCAGTCATATTAGACCCATTTCAAATGCTCAATAGCCTCATGTGGGTTTTAGCAATTCTACTGAGGAACACAAATATAGAATATTTTCATTATCTTAGAAAGTTGTATAGCACATTGAAGAACAATAGCAGGGGATGGCGAACATGCACTGTTGAAAGCAAGGTATGAAGTAGGTTAGGTTTTGTGGGCTCTCTGTTCTCCAATTACTCAGTTTTGCTGTGGTGGCGGGAAAATAGCCACAGACACCAGGTAAGCAATGGAGTCTGGCTGTGTTTCAGTAAAACTTTACCTACACGAACAGGTATAAAACAAACAAACTAAGAAAAAACAAATAAAAATGAAACTACACACTTAACTTCCATGCCTGAAAGCCTGTTTTTTAAGGGTTTATTGGGCCACAAGAGCTGAGGTTCTGGGGCAGGAAGTGTAAACCAGCAGCCACAGGACTAAGTGGAGAAGACACACATCTGCTGTGCTGGAGTGGATGGGCTCTCCTATCTCAAGTAGGCGGAAGAAAGATGTCAAGTTGTTTAGAAGAAAATTTACATTGGTTACAGATCAGGTGAGCAAAATAAGGTGAAGTGGGGGCAGTTTCATGGTACAAAGCCGCTGAAGAAGAAGTGTTTGCTCCTTTGGATTGGTTGTGAGCAACAGTCCGGAAAGCTTAAGCAGAGGCTCCTGGGGTCCAGCGGCTTCAGGCTATTCTTTACTCGGTAATTGTAGTAACAGCCACCTGGAAGTTAATCCAGAGTTCCAGGATACACGTAGGAATTTTGGCAGTCTTTGCTGGTTTTGCCCTGCGGTCATTACTGATGAAACCCTTCTTGTCTCTTCCTTCCAGCCCCTGAACTGCTGTGATGTAAATTAAGACATAGGAGAATTTTCTCCTTGTCACAGGTTTGGCCAAATTTAGATTTTGGGCTTTTTCCCCCCTTACATTTTGATCTATATTAAAATTTATTTTGATAGATCTGAATAAATATTTAAGTGTTTTTTTCATATATATTTTTTGGGCATGTCCAATAGGTATTCACATAAAACTTAGTACTTCGATATAGTCATATAATATATATTTTTATATTTATGTAGCCATCAGCTATAATAGAAAGTGACTGAATTTCTTTTTATCTTTTCCACAGAATTTCAGTAGGAAGTTTTTATCTGTATTTTACAAAGGCAAAGTTCAAAGAATTTGTAGTTGAATTTACATTAACAAATGCATGCTTATATTTAGGACAACCACTTTTTGTTACAGTCATCAGACACTCTTTTATACACTCACAGTTTATTAAAAGATTTTACTTAATATACAATTGAATTTTTGCAGTATCTCACGTTATTTTTATAATCATAATTGCAGTTCCCTTTTATAACTTTGAATTTGGCATTATGTGTCTATTTCTGTACATGAGTTACATTTTCCCCTATGTGACTCAACCTATAGTCATTCAGTGCATATATACCTTTGAAAATTCAACATGTAAAAATTATCCCTTTTCTTCAAGTGATAGGATGTCTCCCAATTTTCAAGAAACGTCTTACTCCAACAAAAGTTTCTTTTTAGTATTATTAATATGGCATAATGTGTTCAGTTATTGCTTTCCAAAATGTATACCTATGTTCTCACCCTGGAATCTATGAATGTGGTACTATTTTGAAAAATGATCTTTCTAGGTATATTTAGTGTCACATCTAAATCCAACGGCAGACGTGCTTACTGGAGAAAGGCAAAGGGGGACTTGGGACTCAGATAAATAAGAAGAAAGGTCATGTGAAGACAGGCGCAGACTTATAGTGTTGCAGTCGGAAGACAAGGAATTTCAAGATCCACCAGCAGCTGGAAGAGGGGAGACATAATCCTCCTCTAGAGCTGTCGGTGGGAGCCTGGCCTTGCTGGCTGACACCTTGATTTTGGACTCTGGACTCCAAAACTGTGAAGGACTTAATTTCTGTGTTTTGTCACTATGCTTGTAGTGACAAATTTCACAGCAGCAATATGAAATTAATACACTTGTGTATGAAAAAATATATATTATACCATTTTTATTGAAAGTATAAAACTAAGAATAACACTAATGAAAAATCATTTTACTTTTATTGCAGGAGGCTAATAGTGTGGGGCCTATGAAAAATTAGAAAAGGCCAATTTCATGTAAAACAGCAATTATTTTACTGCCCTCTGTTTTTGATATATGGAATATAAATTCATAGCTTCTGATCTTTTGAGTTTGGATACAATATATTTTATGTAAAATATTTCAATAATTAAAATTTGAACACACTCTGGACATGAAAAGGGGCCACATACTAAACCTGACAAGCTCAGCTGAGGCCTGCACGCAGACTTACAAACTCAAAAAAGTAAACCTTACAGAATAGTCTGAATGTTAAAAAATTTAACTAAAAAAAAAAAATTAATGGTGGATAGTCACATCACAGGCCTGTAGCTTTCTTGACAAAGTTCAATCTTTACTTCTATTTTCTTTTTTTCATTTAAGATAACATACCCTTGGAATGTCAGAGTAATCCCCTTTTTCCAGAACCTTTACTGAAGAGCATCACCCCAGAACAGACCACGGAAACCCTTACTGTCATCTGGTTCCCAGGATACCATTTCTACATGCTATAAATATTAATTGTTAAGGATCCTATACCCACAAGGATAAAAGAAGTATGTGCCTCTGTGTTGTATTTTTTATGCAGTCTTAGAGATTTTCCCGCTTTTTCCTTCCCCCACCTCCCTAATCTACCACCAATGGATTTTATGTACCACCTATGTATCTCCTCTTTTGATTGTAATGCATAAAATAAGCTATAAAACCACCATTCTCCACAGCATTTTCTCAATCCATTAGATTTTGCTTTCTGTCAATTGTCATCAGTTTGGCTCAAATAAACTCATAAAATTGTCTTCATGTTTAGACATTTTATTTCTGATGCTTCTGGTACTAGTGACTGAATTTCACAATTTCTACTGAATCTTTATTTAGCAACTAGTATATAGTCACAGAAACATTAACTGATTATAAAAGATGAAGATAAAAAGACACTGTATGGTATTGTAGAGAAGGTGAAACTTTACTTCTACCCTCTTAGGGTTTTGGATGAGCCTGAGAATTAAAATGACAGAAGAGAGTGCAACAGAAAAAAAGCACATGTATTTATTTAGTAAAAGTTTTACATGACACAAGATCCCTCCTAATGAAATAAAGAAGACCTGAAAAAGTGGCAAGATGAAATGTTTTTACCCTAGTTTGAACAAAACAAACAAACAAACAAACAACCATGTAAAGATTACTAACCTATGTGGGGAGACTAAAGGAGGATAAGAATTATTTTTACAAGGTCTGTTTGTACTGAATTCTCTGAGTTTTAATTTCCAATCTGTCATGATAAGAATGTTATGTTCCTTCCGATATAAGAAAGACATCTTCCTCATGGGGGTTTTATCTCCTGCTTTCAAGGAAAAAGGGGGGAAGAGATATAGAGTACCCTTCTTGTATATGATGTTTTTTTAAAAAAAAATTGTTGTTCAATTACAGTGGTCTCTATCCCCCCTTATTACTCTACAGCACCCTATCCACCCCCTCCCATCCACTTTCAATTCTCCACCCCCCTTGCTGTCCATGTCCAAGGGTCATTTACCCCTGTTTCCTGAATAGACCCTTCCCATTCTTTCCGCCATTTCCCCCCTCTCCCTGCCTTCTGGTCTCTGTAAGTTCTATGCCAAAGTGATATATTTTGGAATGACATATTCTTGTCCCTCACTTTGCTGTCAGGCATATATTTTTATTTCAAAGCCAATTAATGCACTGTAATTAATTCATTGTTTACCATTTTTTGTTGTTTTTATTCCTCGAGCTTGTGCAAGCATTTAGGCAGATCTTCAAATTACTTTTTTTTCAAAATCTTTATTCAGTCAGCTCCACCTTACTACTCCCATCTTTATTCATAGTGTTCAGGCCACTGAACAGATTCTTACCTACTTTCTATGGTTTGAAATGTTCTAGTTTTTTCTTCACTGGTCTATTTTCTGATTTTATTGGAACATGTCCAGAATAACTTGTTAAGGAAAACATTGGTCTTTAGCTAACCACAAAGTTCATTAGAAAAATGTCAGCCTGATTTTAATTCCTTTATAACAAAAAATATTATAGCTCTTATTATTGCAAAAGGAAAGATATATTGTCTCTGGATTTGAAAGGACTTTGTTTTATTTTCTTTATTTTAATTTCAAAATAATATATCTTGATGTGGATTTTCATTCCTAATATACATGCTGAATGAATCTTTTAATCTGGTCTCAAATCTTTTTATGCTTATTTTGTAAATTTTATTACAATTTCCTTTTTTAAAATAGTTTATTTATTTATTTATTTTAGAGAGGGGAAGGGAGAGAGAAAGAAATATCAGTGTGTGGTTGCCTCTTGTGTGGCCCCCATTGGGGACCTGGCCTGCAACCCAGTCATGTACCCTGCCTGGGAATTGAACCTGTGACCCTTTGTTTTGCAGCCCATGCTCAACCCACTGAGCTACACCAGCCAGGGCTTATTACAATTTCTTATCATGAATGTTATTTTATTATGAATTAGTCCTCTATGTTTATGATTTCTGTTTCACATTCTTTTTTCTTCATATTTTTAATTTAAAAATATTTTCCTTTTTAACATTCTACTGACTTTTATATGTCCAATGCAAAATATAGTTAAATATATTATCTTACTGAAATATTGTGAAAATTAATGTATATAGTATGTATGATAACTTATCTGGTATTCTATCTAGCAAAATGTAATGTTAAATTAAAGCTACCATTTATTGTTTTTTTTTTATTTTAAATATTTGTTCACTGAAAGACTGCAAGTAGAAATTTAATAGTTACTTACAAAGATTATTTCAGAAGTAGATCCTTCACTGGGCATAAGGATGAACCAAAAATCCTGAGATCCCTTCCATCGCATTATGTCTCCAGTTATACAAAAACTTTTCCACAATACTGATCTTCACTGTCAAATGTGGCACTGATTGTGAACCTTATCAGAAGAGAGAAATAATCATTTTTACAGAGAGCTATAGATATCTGGACTCCAAGAGCACTTCCTTGTGTATTCATGTATGCTGAGGGAGTAAGATAAATGTATATTGCAAAAATGTTAGTACTGTCAAAGAAAATCAATTTGTGTTTTTCTAAGTAGCTTCTCTTATATTAAAGGCTTTTAAAAAATGAGCAACAGAACCATTTAAAGCAACATGAATAAGTTCTACTTTAACTAGAATATTTGCTTAACTATCATTTTAGTTTCATCTAGAAAGATGGATAATCAAGTTATAATAGCACTTTGATATAAGTAGTAAGTTTTTTTTCCATGGAATATTTTTCAAAGTCCTAATTTAGCATTTTAAAATATTTATAGCAATCTTCACATATCAATGAATGTCAGGGCATAAAAGTAATCACCTTTACCGTGAATATAAAAAAGAAAGAATAAAGATGCGAAGTAGAATGAAAGGCAGAACTTCTTTCAATAATATTGACTGTTGTAGAGGTGGAGGTTTGAAATTTAAGCTTATAATCATACACTATATTGTAAGCCTTTGAATTCATACCATGCCTAGATCATTTTCTCCCTAGATGCCATTAACTGAATTTCTCTGAGCATTAGTTCTGTAATGAAAAAACGGCTATCCGGGTTTACTCTCTAGGATTGTTAAATAGTTTGTGAATATAAATTACCTTGGCAGAAGCTATGAAGTAGTTTCTAAACTATCATTATTGTAAATCCATAAAAATACTTTTATTATTTTATTTCCAACTACTTAGTAATATCTGGCTTAAGCCAAATATAAGGTTAGGTGCTGGAAATTCTACTGTGAATGTGAAAGGCACAGTCTGACTAAAACAGAGTTGACACTAGATTTAGTAGCAGACAATAAAGAAAATCAATAAAAAATGCATTTTGATGTGCTAAGAAGGAAGCATGCCATTTCATAAATGATGCAAAGCTTACTTTTTCTTCTTTTTTATTGTTGTTCAATTACAGTTGTCCCCATTTCTCTCCATTATTCTCCCCTGACCTACTCACCCCCCACCAACCCCATTCAGTCCTCCCCTCCCCATTGTCTTTGTCCATGGGTCCTTCATACATTTCCTTGACTTGACCCTTCCCTTTCTTTCTCCTGTTATACACCCCTCTCTGGTCACTGTCATTTTGTTCTTAATTGCATATCAGAGAAGGATTCTCAAGGAAGATACATTTGCCTAGGATTTATAAAGTGAAATATAAGCCCTAGAGGGAATAGAAAAGCGAAGGTTAAAGGCATATGGAAGAAACAAGTTCAAGTACACTGAAGCTCCTTTCCCAAAAAGATTCTTTCTTTTAAGAACTTCTAAGAAGAAAAGTACCTAAAACAAGCACAGTAAAGGAAGCACAAGATAAATTTAAGAGCTAACAAAGCAGGTTAAGGAAGATTTCACAAACTTTCATAAAGTATTTTGATTTTATCAAGACCAGTTGGAAGATATATAAACATGTAAATCACATGATCAGTTATATTTATATATATATACACACACATACACATATATATACACACATATATATATCCACTAGCTGCTGAGTAAATATAAAAGAAATGACAAGTAAAAGAAACAGTGATAACATTATATAGTGGTTTAGAACTAGAGACAATATAGTTTGGGTTAGTGAAATGACAGGTAAGATGGAGATGAGTGAACACATTTGATTACACACATACACACACTTTGGGTATATAAGAAGTGGGAACTTAACATTTTCACTTAGAACCACATATCACACTAGGCACCACTAATGATCTCAGCATGTATGGAAAATAGCAGAAGATTTCAAGGGTTCTGGATTTTGCCACTATGTGAATGGTATAGTATCAAATTTTTGGAAATCAAAATTTTTACATGGTCATGCTAAATTTGAAGCACCCAAATGTCATCCAAGTAGATTTGCCAAGTAGGCAGATAGATAAACAAGTCTGGAGTATCCATGAAGAGTCTGGCATGTAAATAATTAACTTAAAATCATTGGCTTTTAATTAAATTTTATTACAAATATAAATAGTTACTAGGGCAAATATATGCAAAAAACAATACTCAGGATATAGCCTTAAACCTTGAAATAAAACAGAGAGACAAGAGCTCAGCAAAGAACTGAAAAGTTAATGTCTTTGAGTTAGAACATAAAATGATGCATTATCTTAGAAGTCAAGAAGGAAAAAAACTAATAATAGTCAATAAATCTAAAAAGCTAGCTATTGAGACAGGATAGAGTAGTATGCCTTTATTCAATCTTTCCGTAGAAAATATGAACTTACAACCTATCTTACAATAAAGATTCTACAGGTACCAGAGAAACAGCAGTAAAGAGAGTGAGCAAACATTTCTGCAATTATGAAGATGATATTCTGAAGAAGGGAGACAGAGAAAATACAAGAAAAATATAAAATGTATAAAGTGGATGGCATGTTAGATACTGTTTAGTTTAAAAAAAACTAAATAAGAAAGGAAAGTAGTAAGGAAGTCCAGAAGAGTTCATTAAATTTGCATAGTGTTGACTTTTTGTAGTGTGACAATTATTTATAAATCAAAGGAGAATGACTTTGGAGAAACACTTATGATAAAAATCTGACTCAAAAGACTGAAGAGTAACAGAAGGATAAAGAAGTAAGAAGCAAGGGTACCTAACTTTTCAGAAATCTTATTGTAAATTAAAACTGATATAAGGTTGTAGGTGGAAGGAAATGTGAGGCCAACAGGTCTACTGATTGACTCATTACATGTATTTTTTAGATATAAGTAGAAAATCCAAGTTCGCCTGCTGATATGCACAACCTACTAGAGACTGACAACTTGGGAAAAGATGCAGAAAAACAAAATATATACAGGGAAGAGTAAAATAGCTAACTGGCCTTTAACAAGGAGGAGGACATTTGATACATTTTAACAAAAGAGAATGGGAACAAATGAGTGAGATTATATTAGATGATTATAACGTGATGAAGAAAAGATGAGGCAATGACCATAATTTTCTGAAGATGTTGATTAAAAAAAAGAAAACAAGATTAAAGTAGCTGTCAAAGGATTGTTCAGTTCAATTAAGATTTAATCCTGTCTGGTGTGGCTCAGTGGACTGAGCACCAGCCTGTGAACCAAAGGGTCACTGGTTCAATTCCCAGTCAGGGCACGTGACTGGGTTGCAGGCCAGGTCTCCAGTAGGGGGCACATGAGAGGCAACCATACATTGATGTTTCTCTCCCTCTCTACCTTTTCCTCTCTAAAAATATATCAATAAAATCATTAAAAGTAAAGATTAATATTACCAGTTAAATCCAATAGAAGACTGAAAGGTATTGAGAATTTTTTTATAAAAATAAACTTGAGATATAAATAGACAAAAATAAAAAATGTACGAGAGAGCCAATAAAAATAAATGTCTCAATGAAGTGAAATATTTGAGCAAAGGAGGTTCAAGGGCACTGAGGTGGGTGAATAGGAGGTGTATATAACAGTAGAGATGTTTGAAAGCAAGTTTCAATAAAGCACTCAAAGCAAAGGGAATGTTAGAGATTTTTAAAGCAAGTGTGCTATATATTATATGTATGTAATATATATTACACCCAATATATATTATCTATATCAATGTTGTAGTGAACTTTCTATTTTTCTGAACCTGCTACCTTTCACTCTAACTTTAAGTAAGAAAGTATTTGCCATCCAATTTGCTTCTTGGAAGGTATCACAGTGGAAAGTAACTGTAGTCTTTAAGGTTTCCTGACCTTCCTTATCAAAAGTAGATCTAAGAATATTTGTTGGGGAGGCAAGAAAGAGAAGCCCTGGCTGGTGTAGCTCAGTGGATTGAGCGCGGGCCTGCAAACCAGACAATCGAGGTTCAGTTCCCAGTCAGGGCACATGCCTGGGTTGCAGACTAGTTCCCTGCAGGCCAGTTCCCAGCAGGGGACGCACAAAAGGCAACCATACATTGATGTTTCTCTCCCTCTCTCCTTCCCTTCCCCTGTAAAGATAAATAAATAAAATATTTTAAAAAAAAAAGAAAGAGAAAGTACGAGAACAGCAGCTGATGTTCCAGACAAAAGACTGAAGTATAAGGCTTTCTTCAACTGCAAGACGAGGTTTCTTTTGGGTTGGTGGAAGAAAGTGAAAGTTGTAGTTCCAGAAGCAAAACCAACCTTTATACTGCTTGCATCCCCTACTAAAGTAGAAAGATGCACGTTGATGAGTGTGCCAGAGCTTCCCATGGTTTTAGTATCCTTGAAAGAAGCATCTGCTGGAGAACAACAAATTAAATGTCTTCCATACATGGACAGAAGTACATATCCTTTCCTTTATTCTTGACATGAAATAACTTTTCTGGAGCATGGTATAGTACTGGAGGGTGGAGTTGGAACTGAAAAATAGAAACTTAAAGAAGAAACCTATATCCCATTTTTCAACAGTTCCATAGAATGAGAACTTAGACGTTAAATTAGGTTAACTCAGAAAAAAGTAATCCGACATTTTTGCCTACCTCATTTTGTGGATTAATATTCAAAACTTCCCTAAGAACATAGGTTCCCTTCACCCCCTCTGCCCTACTCTATTGGAAGCTGGGTAATCTGGATACAATGCTGTTCTTCATCTCAGTGGTCTACTTCTTTTCTTGCAAATTCAATAAGGCCTCAATGCATGCACAATGGATAGAGGAGGTCAGGGAACCCCTTTCCCTTTCCTTCTTCAGAAGTGCACTTAGAAAAGAATTGTCATTTCACTGTAAATGGGAGCAAATGCAACCATAGAGTATAAATGAGAACAAAAGGGGGGTTTAAGAAAGCAGTTCTCTTGGAGAAGTGAAATGATGACATGCAATTTTTGTTCTTTCAAAACTTTGGTGAAGAAAGTGAAACCAAAATGTCTTCAAAAATCAAAACCAAAAGTTATGCATAAAAAACTTTATTCATTAGAACACAGCGGGATGATAATTGCATTTTTCAGACCATAAGATACACCTAAGTTTTAGAGGAGGAAAATAGAAAAAAAAATTGAAGCTAAAATGTGGTAAAATATTTAATAACATAAATAACATAATATTTCACCAGTGTAAATGTAAACAGAACTCAACAGCAGCATTAACACCACTATGCCTCCCATATTTGGGGTGGGAAAATGTGTCTTATAGTCTGAAAAATACAGTATATATTGTGGGGCAACTTTTCCCACAGGGTCCCCTGTCAGCCACAGATGAAAGTAAACACTACCAGGACATGATCTGCTTGGGGAGAAAAGGTGGATGATCCCTTAAAGGGGAAGGGCCAAGAGTCCCTTCATCAAGGAGCTTTTATAGGATTTGTTTGCACAAGAATACAGGCAAGGATTAAGCAATAGATAGCATTCAAAGAACTATGAGGGCTTATTCTCAGCCAGGGTCAGATAGCTAAAAGAGCCATAAAACTTTGAGGAACAAACTTCCTGCTTGGAGCTTTATCATTTAAATGAGAGCACTCTAAACAAAGCAGGTTTCACAGGGTTTTTACATATTCTTTCTTAGGCCTGATCACCTGGGAACCCACCCTTTCCAGCAAAGGGCTGCACCACCTTCCCCATCATAGGTTTTTAGGCTTAAGTGGATTAGAGCCAGGCAGCGCTTCTCCGAGACAGAAATGGGGACTCAGGCTATGTCACAATAGCCGGTGGACGAGGGTTCATCGCTACCTCTTTGTCGCAGCCCCCGAGTCCTTCCATGATGGCCTCCCAAGGCCTAGGTTGCCCCTCTCTGAGGGGTCGTACCTGCCATGGACATCGACCGTGCTTTGGGGGAAGGGGAAGAAGCAGAAGCAGCGCTTGCTGCCAGAGACAAGCTTTGTCTCCTGTGCCTCACATTCCAGAGGCCACTTACTTAGCCATGGGAGGTAGTTATGATGTGGGAAGCTTTGGAAAACCTTTGCTCACCCCAAACCCCAGGCACCCTGGGAGAGTAATAAGGCCGTCTGGGAAAAGCAAACAGCAGGATAGTCACAAGGACTGGGACTAGCACCCCCACTGATAGAACTAATTTTCACATTTAGCCTTTGTACTCTGCTTCTGCCCCATAGATAGACCTAATTACTGCATTCTGCTTCTGTATCTCACTTTGCTACATAGACAGGAAGACCCCATAGGCTATATAAACCCCAAGAATCCTTTTTTCGGGCTCAGAATTTGGAGACTGATTCCTCTGGGCTCGTGCATGTTAATAAACCTCATACTCCAGAATCCTTTGGTGTCTGGTCACTTTGGTTTCCTATAACAGTTAGTTACAGTTCCTGAAACTAGTCAGGGCTGTTCCCAACAACATACTACTGAAGGAAAGAATTTCTTTCAGAGGAAGAAGACCAAACACAAATGAAATACAAGACTGTGAGGAAAGCTTTAATTCTTAAGTGAACTGTGATTAACAAAGAATTTTTAATGGAGCCCCACTATAGCATCCAATTGCTAGAGAGGGAAAATTTGTTTGGTGTGGATGAAAAGAAACACTTATATATACATATTATTTTTAATATTGATCTTTCTCTTTATTAAATCTTCCTGGGATTTATAATTGTTGGCATTTATAAGTGTGCAAAATAGATACAGCTATGAAATATGGTATATTAAATATTTAATAAGGTATGAGCCTGTGAAACATGTTATATTAATACTATTTCCTCACGACAGAATTTATATGAAAAAGATATTATAAATGAAGCTGGTAAAGATTAAGTGAATGCATATTTCATTTGGTTACATTAATAATAAATTAGATACCACCTCCTTTTATCAGATAAGCAAAGAGCTGCCAATATATTTCAGATCATAACTTCTTTCAACATGTACACTGTACATCCATCTTTGAAAGAAGTGTACTATACATAAGAACATGACTCTCAGAAAGCAGAGAACACATGGCTGTCTTAGATACCATATACCCCAAAGTTAACAAACTATTTAGTGCTTATGGGAGCCAAGTAAGAAAGAACATGATATCATTGAGGCCATAAAATAATAAAGCATAATATCAATAAGAATTATTAATATTATACTTGATTTATGCCAGTCACTATTTTATATACTTGAAGTATATTATCATATTTAATCCTTATAATAACCCTATTAATTTGGTAAATTTATTAACATCATCAGGGAGAAAAAAACACCAAATTAATGTTGGTGACTGGACCAGTCTCCTTCTTCCTTATAATACGAATACATAAGTCTTTGATTTGGAACTTTTTAATGCCTCCCAATAAAGAAGTAAACTATACTTCCACACCTAATGGTTTGGGGCTGAGTTATATAAGTTTTTTAAGCCAGCAGTGTATGAAAAGCAGTGATAGCGAGTCAGTTATGAACAGACTCTAAGCACCATCATATATTTCCCCTGGATCCTCCTGTAGTACAGCACTCAGTCTTAGTTCCAGGATGAGATGTATGTGGAACTGACCTGCACACAACGTAGATGATGGAGTCAGACACAGCCGAACCACCGAATGAGCAGAACAGAATCAGAGCCCGTCAACCTATAGAACCAAAATCTGTGTTTGCGAGCCATTGAGATTTGGGAATTGTTTATTACAAAATAAAAAAGTTTAACACAGCAGTAGTCAACTGAGCCAGTTTCAGAATTGGTAAGTAAAATTTGACCCCTGGCAGTATAACTTTAAGGCCACTGCTTAAAAATGCATTGTTTTGAGGGCTTCTAATTTCAGTAAAAATGAAATTAGGAGACCATTTATTTGAATAGTTTTTAATTTATTTGTTCAGCACATAAATGTATTTTGGGAACTTAAATTGTGTCCAAGCTGCATGAAATTAAAAAAAAAATAGAAGTGAATAAATTATTATTCCTGCCCCCCAAAAGTAAAACAAAAATCACACTGTTTAATTATTCCTTCTTATGTATTAACTCATAAATTAAGAACTACATTAATAATTTGAAAGTACTACTCCAACTTCCTTGGAGTTAATTCTGTAGAGCAAAGTAAAGTGGAGGTTTAAGTGTACTTAAAGATTTATGTGATAGAGTACCAGCCATTCTAAATAAGAATTCCTAACATTTTATTAATTGCTTAATGGTACCATAAATTGAGTTTTATAACTTTATTTCATTTATTACACTAATTTTAATATATATATATATATATATATATATATATATACACATTTATTTTTAGAGAGAGGGGAAGGGAAGGAGAAAGAGAGGGAGAGAAACATCAATGCTCACATGGACCCCACTGGGGACCAGGCCTGCAACCCAGTCATATGCCCTGACTGGGAATTGAACCATGACCCTTTGGTTCTCAGCCCACGCTCAATCCACTGAGCCACACCAGCCAGGGCTAACTTTTTTAATAGATGAAAAATGTGAGATTTGATATTGTTAAGTATTGTAAACCCAAGTTGATCGTTGGCATAAGCTAGACTCTGACCCAAGTCAGTCTAACTGCAAAGTCTACATGTTCACTCCTCTGCAATGTCTCTTTTTACATAGTAGAGGCTTAAGGAAAAGCAACTTGGTCTTAAACATAGGGAAATGCCCCTGAAGGCCTCAAAGAAATTTGGTGTAATGGGAAAGCCTGGTACTTTCATATGATTCATCAGAAACTGATGTTATTTTACTTCAGTATAATTTCAACAAGGTAACATCATGGAAATGCATGGTAATGTAGCCAGAGCTTAATGACTGACAGATTCTAGGAAAATAAAGCCCTTAGGATATTGTCTGGGGCTTGTTTGTAGCTTGATAAGTATCAAACAATTATTGCTGAGAATTTGAAACATACTATAGAAAAATAAATAAATGTAAAGAATAGGCCAAATACTTCAAGTCAAATCAATACAATGTACAAATATGCATAAAATACACATAAAAACAGTAGAACTGTTTTGATGAAAATAAATTCAAGGATTACAAAAATAAATTTTTCTCAAATTTAAATACTAATGCTTGTGATAGATATGATGAGTTATTTAAAAGGGCTAAAGAACTGTGGTAAACTTTGAGTAAATTAGAATGACATATCTTCAAAATACATGGTAAATATATTATAACTTGGTTCCCTGATAATGTTTTTCAAAATTGTCAGTTTTATATAAAATAATTAAAATAGGCATCAAGATATGTTTCCAGTTCTTGACACTTATACAAAGGTAAATTGTACACTATATTTGCTTTATCCAACATCAGTGAACCTTGGTGTATATAATTTATCATATATTTAAAACATAATGAAGTTAGTTTTACCTAATACTTACAAATAATTCTTTTATAACTCCCTTAAATAACTTATGTACATTTTTCCTGTGTTGTAACTTAAGATGAGCAGTTTTGCTTTGTTTCTAAGAAAATAAATACAATTTAAAATCTAAAACAAAACTCAAAATTAAAATAATAGGCAATATACACAATAATACATTAATAAAATATGTGTTTTAGGTTTTCTTATGTCCTAAATTAATGTATATTAGTTGATACAGTTTTGAAATTAAAACTCAAAATATTAATATTATTTTAGATGATTTTTCAAGTAAGTTCTGCAAAAATTTTACATATAAAACAAGATTTATGTAATTTTGCTACTTTACCTTAATAAATTTTTCTAGTCTAAAAGCTGTATCTATAATATTTTTCTCACTCTTTGGGAAAGAAAATACAAGTATTACAGTACAACCAGGTTTTAAAATTATAAAGGGTCCTATTGCTTATAAATACGATCAATTCACATTATTTGTGGTGGAAATATGTACATGAAATGCAGAATGTTGATACCTTTATGAGTTAAAATTTAGGAGTTCAATAAGAAATGTTTCAGTACCAGAAAATGAAATTGGTATCTAACACACATGAGAATAGTTTATAACAAGCTGTAATTACCCTGGGATTTTTATTGGCTCTCAAACAAATGGTTGCATTTTCTTTGAAGATTAGGATGCTATTATTCAATGTAGTGGAGGGATTTCGCTTTGGTGAAGTGGGTTTAAAACAAAGCAGTAAAATATTTGTTTTTAAATATTTGTGTCTCTTTTTTCTTTTTTCTTAAAGAAAAAGTCACTTGATTGCCAGAAGGAAAGCAGCAGAGGAGCTGGGGGAAAGAGAACAGGGTAAAGGAAGGATAAATGGTGATGGAAGGATAAATGGTGATGGAAGGAAACTTGACTTTGGGTGATGAACACACAATACAATATACAGATGATGTGTTATAAAATGTACCCTTGAAATCTATATAATTTTATTAACCAATTTCACCCCAATAAATTCAATCTAAAATAATTTAAAAAGTAAAAGCCTCTTCAGATTTTCTCACCTGTTTATAATGGGCTAGGATCTGGTTATAACCCCTAAGCATTTTTGTTACATTTCAAATCATTTTAGTTAAGCTTCAGTTGAGGGGCCAGGTAACAGCTGAAGTGGCACTCAATGTTGTTGCTGTTTTCCCCAATTGTAGGTAAGTTAATTACTTAAAATACTCTTTACTATCACAGAAGTTCCCTCAGGGGCAAAAAGAAGTAGAAAATTGAATCAGTAATCTGGCCACATATTCCAAATCTTTTTCTAAAGACAAGTTTATATGTACTGTTAACCTGAATATTGGATCAGCTCTAGTAAAACAAATTCTAATTTGTAAATTAACTTAGTTGTCTATGTAAGTGTACTTATGCACTTGTTCATCAAGATATTAATTAGTATTATTATGAGCCAAATGTTCATCAAAAGTGTGGGAAAAGCATGCTATAAACAAATAAACATGCATTTTGAATTTACATAATATTTAAACATTCAACTTCTGGATATACCTGTATAATATACTTCTTACATGCCGACTACATCTTCTTTTATCTCTTCATACGGCAAAAATGTCCAATGTCACTTTTTCACAGAAAGATGAGAAAGGTAATTTACTCCTTTAATATGATTGTTCAATATTTTAAAATTATTGGTAATTTAGAAGTGTCTTTAGTTTTGTAATTTATTATAAAAACCAAATACCTTCTTTATAATCTTATATGACATGAAACAAATCTACAACAGATGTTTGCAAACATTTTCTATAAAGGGCTAGATAGCAGATACTTTAAACTTTGTAGTTCATATCGTTTCTACTGTTACAGAAAACAACTCATTCGCTTTCGGGTGTACAGAGTGGAAGTTTATTTTCATGCGTGCGGACCCAGAGGAGTCAGTCTTCAAATTCTGGGCCCCAATCAGTGGGGAGTAATGGCTTATATAGGGTGAGGGGGGCAGTCTGTCACTTGGACCCTTACTTCTGGCTCGAAAGCAGGAAGCAGCTTACAGAAGCAAGAAAGCAAAACTGCAGAAGCAAGAAAGGAGTTAATACGAATTTCTTTGTTCTTACTCCTCAGTTACTTAGTTACTTGCTCTCCCTGATCCTGTTGACTCACTGGCTAGCTCCCCTCCTGGGCAGGCCACTACATTCCCCCCTTTTGATGCTTGACAGTGCTGTTGACTGCTCTAGCATCACTTTATGGTTATTCTTGTACGTCAGAGGCTGTTGTAATTTCTGATAATGGTATCACTGGAGGGACAGGATCCTGGCAGTTACCCTGCGAGTAACTGTTGCTTCTAATTTCTGGACTATGATCCACAGGATACAGGGGCCGAAGCTTAAACCTAAGAAGATAATAATTAGGGGTCCTAGCAAGGGAAATAGCTACTGGAGCCAGGCTTGAGGATTTATTCCTCGATTTCTCTAATTCTAACTTTCTGTTTCTTTGGTGCAGTGGTTTATATTCTCTCTGATTTTTTAAATTTCTTAGCTATGATCCCTGACTGATTTACAAAGTAGCGATATTCCTCTCCTGGGAATGTACAGGTCCCCTCATCCCCTGGATTCAGAATATTAATGAGGTTTCTTTCCCTTCTAGAATTATATACGGGACAATGGACGAAGGTCTCCTTGTAACTGCTTCTGGATGGACATGGAAGTCGTCCTACCTACCCTTGGGTCAGGGGTGCCCTGAAAGAAGGGGGTGCAGCACGGAGGGAGTCCTTCCTGCGAGGGGAAGGACCTTACAGGGTCCTGGTCAGTTGGCTGTCACCAGGAAGTCACAGGCTTGGCATCCAAAGGCTGGCATTACTGGACCATTGGCATCCTGGTCAGGTTGTATTCTTGAGGTGACAGATTAGGCAAGAAATTGGAAGTACAATTAAATTATAACTATTAAATGACAAAGGCAGGGACTCCAGTAAAGAATGGCTTATCTGGAGGAAGGTGTACAAGGCATGCTACACCTATCCAGGACTCTTGTGGCCCACTATACTTTACTCGGGCTGAGGGGAATACATTAGGATTTCCCTCCTTTTAGATTTCTGAGCCCTTTCTGTCTAAGCTATTGAGACAGAAAAGGAAAAATCAGTTCTAAAGTGAAGCCCACAGACTGCCCCAACCCTTTATCAACTTAACTACTTAGTTCAATTAAACCGTTGAGTCTTAGGGGCCGATGACAAAGATGGGCTCCATAAGTGAGGCCTATATTACAAATAATCACTCATAGGCATAGGCATATGCCCTATGAAAACAGAAGAATATACAGGTTGATTTATACAACAATCTCTAAACCAGTCTCTGCCCCTGTGAGACTGTCTTTTGAGAAGATATTCTGTTGCAAGGTCCTTCCTGCAATGACATTTACCGTGGCAATTTGACAGGTCCTTTGCACCTGTAAATTGTACATCTTCGGTGACATCACAAACCTGGTTTTAACTCTTTAATGAAAATAAACTTTCAAGACCGTTAGCTTCACCATTCTGATGTCCAATACTGAGAGCATTGTGATTTTCCTTGAACTACAGTTTTTCTCCTTAAGATCACCCTCACTGTTATTACAGGGACTACTCTGGGTCCCTCTTTTGATTTTGACTGTTCGTTTGCATAAACACACCAAGAGCAGCCTGTATCACTTATGATCTTTAAGTCCACTTTACTGGAACTTACACAGGGAACCTTCAGATTGACTTTTCAGTCCGCCCCTCGGGGCACAGAAGCAGAACCACACATCTGCCATCTGGGTTTACCTGTACCAGTCATTTCATTCAAATCCTTGAGCCTCCATTGTGCTTACAGGTTCCTTTTTAGCCATCTTTCAGGAAAGCAACCTTTGTTCCTTCCCTAGAAATACTGGCACGAACTGCACAGCCAACCAAAGTACCAGGCTTTTCTTGTGGGCTTTCACTAGATTCACAGGTCAATCCCAGTTGCTCAGGGCTTTCTGGTAATGACCAGAACCTATATATGCCTCCTTTAGGCGTGACATTCCAGTCAAAGTCTTGGTTAACAAAACCACTATTAAAGACTGGTCTTATTGATTTTATGCAAAGAAACCTTACATTATTATTCATCCTTCAGAATGCCAAATTCTGGAGGGATCAGGTAGGGAGAAAAATACAAAGCATGATGGAAAATCCTTTTCCTTCTGATACTCACTAAGATTGCATCTCCGTGCCTTATACCTTCTATTATTAATCCCACATAATTCTTTTCCAAAACTTTTGCAAACTTCTACAACCTTCCACACACTTTCTTTATTTACCTATCTTATACTTTCCCTTGTTCACTTTCTTAGAGTATAAAGTTTCAAACTTTTCTGGAATCCTCAATTTCCTTTCTCAGAGCAGATACAGAGCAAAACCCGAAACACGGAGTTCTGAAACAATATACAGGTAGAGGCATTCTCTTGCACCAATGTGTCCACTGGTGCCTCGCAGAGAAATGCACCTTCAGGCCCAGTCTCATGGCAGAGACATGCTGCTTTGCCTCAGGCTGAAACACTCGTCAGCCAAAAATGACCCTTCCTGGGTCCTGGGTGGCAAAGGCATCCTCTCCAACCGGCTGCAGTGACCTTTTCTAGGTCTTCAGGTACACAGGGTTTCTGATCAGAAACAACCAATGGCAGAGAAATTTGTTCTTTTCCCACAAAACCAGAAAACAAGTAGTTGAGGTTTCTGTTACTCTAGGTTTAGAACTTTCATATCCTTTATACATATTTCTACTCATTTAGATTTAACCATTATTCTCTTTTAATCTTGGTCCCTTTACCACTTTGGGAAGGACTATACTTAAACTTAGTACTTAAACTCAGTATGTGGCAGCTAAAAGTCCATAGCACTATAGGTACCTTCCACTGAAAGTCCCTAGATTCACAGGGACATTTTGCACCTTTCTGAAGCTTAGACCTTGCAAACACCTTATAGATCAGATGGTCACTCTCGTACCTCAGTTTATGACCTTTAAAACCAGTGCTATTTCTATCAGAACCACACAGCAGCAGCATACAGCTCATAATCTGAAAAGAAGCCTTATCCAGTTCTAAGATGGTGGTGCCCATGCGTGCTCTGTCCTCCAGGTGGGGCACTCACATGGCTCATCCATTTCACCTACAATGGCAGTACCCCGACTCTGGTTCTGCCCACCTGTGAAGGTCCCAGAACTCCTGTTTCAGGAACCCTGGAAGCCCCCAAGGCCCCTTCTACCTGTGGGTGTGGAGGCACCATAAAGCCACCCTCCACCCATTGGGGGTGGTTCACTGAGGCTGCAGTCACCAGTGGAGGCGGGGCAGAGGTCCTGCCCACTTCTGAAGGTGAGGGCCCTGTGGCTCCATTTTTGAGAGTCAAGGAAGCCTCTGCCAACCCCTGGTTCAGCAGGTGAGCAGAGCCCACTTGCAGAGGCTGTGAATCCGTGGTGGCGACTTCTTCTACTTGCAGGGCAGGAGAAGCTGTAGTGGGCCTTACATTCCTAGAATGCAGCGTCATCACCGGAGTTCCTGCTGTCTGGGGTCCCCTATTGTTTATTGTGAGGATAGGAGGATGTCTCCCAAAGACTAACTCATATGGGGTGTAGCCTGAAGGGTTAGGGGCATTCATAACTCTAAGTAGTGCTAATGGCAGCAAGTCAGTCCAAGGGCAGTCTAGTCTCCTTGTGGAACTTAGCCAGAGTTTCCCTGAGAGTCTGGTTCATGCACTCTACTTTTCCTGAGCTCTGGGGTCAGCACGCAGTATGCCCACCCTGCCCTGACCTGCGCCCCTTCTTCAAGGACAACTGGCACCCTGTCCCAACCAGCAGCTTAAACAGCTGGCAAGGGCCCTCCCAGCACCAGTCTCAGGTTGGTGCAGCTGAAAGGAGGTTATCTACACACTGATAACACTGGGTCAGTCTCCTTCTCGGTAAATGATTTTAGATCTCTGGCCAGGTCCTCTCCTAGGGGAGTGGGAGAGTTTCTGAAGCCCTGTGGCAGTCTGGTCTGGGTCTAAGCCAGCTAACCTGAGGACCATAGGAGCCTGTAACCCTGGTCTTCGTCGCCTGCCAGTGGGCTTTTTTCTTTTTCCTTTTCGGGGCACTCTCTTTTCTAGTACCTCTTCTCTCTGCAGTAGGCACACTGGTCTCATTCCATTCTCCAGTGTGCTGGTCTATTTCCTTTCCTAGGCAATCTGGTGGCTCCCTGCTCCCCAGAGGTATCTGGTTTCCTAAAGGACCCACTGCCAGGGCCACCAGCATAGGCCCAGGAGGTCTTCACATCTCCCTCCTGGCTCAATCGCGGGGGCTTGGCTGGGGCAGCCCTGCTTGTCTCCTTGGCAACCCGTTTAGCAGGACAGGTGCAGGGGGGCCATGTGGGCCTTGGGAACCTCCTGTCCCTCCAGCACGGGGGTCACTGCCTGCTGCCTCACTGCTCTATTACACTGGGGCATATTTTAGAGAGGATGACTCCTTTGAGCAGGGTCTCTACTCTGCTGCCAGAGACGGGCTGGAGCCGGAATCTTGGTCGCAGATGAGGATCTTTGCTTCCCGGGGTCTGGCCAAGAGTTTCCAGAGCGTATAGGGGAGGCAGACTGATAAGCGGCTCTTCCTCTGGCTCTCCTTTGAAAATGTGGGGTGGCGTGTTTCTCTTGACCAGGCTACTAAAACACTGGATTGCGCCACTTTTTGCCTACTACTAGCCTTTCCCACTGTCTTAGCCTTCTGACCTGCACCCAGACAGCATGTCCTGCACTAATTCCTGCCAGTGGTCTATATAAACACACTGATCGGGGTGTCCTGGCTTGCCTGTTACTATGAGGTGGACTGCCCTAATTATGTTACAGAAAAATGAAGCAACCAGACACCGAGGAATTCTGGAGTATGGGGTTTATTAACATGCACGGGCCCATAAGAGCCAAACTCCAAATTCTGAGCCCCGAACAAAGGATTCTTGGGGTTTATATAGTCTACGGGGTCTTCCTGTCCATGTAGCAAAGCAGGATACAGAAGCGGAATGTGGAAGTTAGTTCTAGCTATGGGGCAGAAGCAGAGGACAAAGGCTAACCGCAGAAATTAGTTCTAACCGCAGGGGTGCTAGCCCTAGCCCTTGTGAATATCCTGCTGTTTGCTTTCCCAAAAGGCCCTATCGCTCTTCCTAGGGTGCTTGGGGTTTGGGTAAACAAAGGTTCTTCAAAGCTTCCTATATCAATTATACCTAAGTTCAGTGTTCCTTCAGGGGGCTGGCCTACTCCAAATGTTGGCTACTCAGAGGTGCAAAAGATCTCTAACTGACTGGCATCTATGCTCGGTTCCTGGCCCCGGAATCAGTCAGTTTTGCAGCATGCAATCTAACACAGTCGAAGGTCCCCCGTCCATGGTGATCCTCCCAGAACGACGCAGGCAAGCAAAGGGAAGGGGGTTTCATTTCACCTGCCTGGCCTCCCCCCTCTCGGGGAGCTTGGGTCTGTCTTAGCTAAGGCGGCTTGCATAGAATCTGGGTTAAAATCCCAGCCGTCATGCCACGTGACAGAGGAGGAATCGCAGGTTGGGGCCCACTCTTGCTTAGTAGGTTTTCACCGGCGGAGCCACAAACACAGTCACTCCTACAAATACACAGACAAACATCCGAGAGTTTATACAATCTCTTCTGAGTAGGACTGCTCAGGTGGGGATACCTTTCCCCTTCCAGATGGCCAGTTGGCCTCCAGAAGACTTTCGGCTAATTGCCTGCCTGAGAGGTGATCAGTTTCTCTTTCCACCCCAAGGGGTGGGTCTGATCTCGGGCTCTGGTCCCTGGGGCACTTACCAATTGGCGCCTTATCAAGTTCAGATAGTTCCAGTCCGCACCCCCCCCCCCCGGGGCGCGCGCTTCCCTGTGGCTGCTGGGCTCCCTCTCAGCCACTCCCCCGCGCCTTCACCGGAGGCAAAAAAAAAAGGCCTGCTCACTTGTTTCTTGGTCAGGGAACCAAAATGTTACAGAAAACAACTCAGCCACTTTCGGGTGTATGGAGTGGAAGTTTATTTTCATGAGCTCGGACCCAGAGGAGTCAGTCTTCAAATTCTGGGCCCCATCAGTGGGGAGTAATGGCTTACATAGGGTGAGGGGGGCAGTCTGTCACTCAGACCCTTACTTCTGGCTTGAAAGCAGGAAGCAGCTTACAAAGCAAGAAAGCAGAACTGCTGATAGAAGTTAATACGAATTTCTTTGTTCTTACTCCTCAGTTACTTAGTTACTTGCTCTCCCTGATCCTGTTGACTCACTGGCTAGCTCCCCTCCTGGGCAGGCCACTACACTACTACATCTGCTAAAATTTGTCCCTATGATGCAAACGTGCCTACAGACAATACTTAAATTAACAAATATGGTTGCGTTCTATTAAAATTTATTTATAAAAACAGGCAAGTAGCCAGATTTTTCCCTGGGGCCATATTTTGCTACCTGCTGATATATACTCATGGGTAATCTATTTTTAAAAAACATATACATTACTTGCCTAGTGAACAAAACAATTAAGCTATTTAAATAAATTATATATATATATTCTGCAAAAAATAAATATATATATGTACATATATATATATATATATTTTTTTCTAACCATTTTGCTGAGTGTCCGGGCTGCTCTTTGTTCGTGGTACAATAATTTATAAGAAGGACCTGAAGTTCAACCTTCTGCATTTAAATCCCAGAACTATAACTTAGTCAAAAATACGACCCCAGGCTTGTATTCATTTACTTTAAGCTGTGATTCTCTTCATCTGTCCAGTGATGATAATAAAAATATGTGTCACATCACATTTTTAAAGAGATAGTTCATATACGTAGTGAAAAGTGATATATTAGGAGTTTGGGAAATAGTAAGCACTCCATTAACATTCAGTATTTTTCTGTAGCATTATTAGTTTTTCTAGCTTCCTTAGGGAATAATGACCATAATGTATTAGAGGTCACAAGAGCGTGGAGATATTGTAGAGTATGATAATTTTTTTCAGAAAAATCTTACTGAATTGAGACTGGCTTTTTCATTTCCTAATACAAGTGGTTTGAAAACTGAAAAAGTCTTGGGAAAAAATTATCCAAGCTATCAAGTCCTAAACAATTATTTCATATTCTAAAAGGGCAAAATATTGGTGTATTTTTCTCATAAATTCTGTTATTTTTTCTATCTAATCTTTGTTAAAAACATGTTTGAATAAAAAGAAAATGGTAAAGGCCACAATATTAAAGTCTAAGTTTACAAAAACAAATGATTGCATGAAATTAAAATTCCTAGGGATCATGAATTACAGATCAGAGCTAAGAAATAAATGTGTATTTGAATAATCTCTAAAATTTTAGTGAAAAGGTTGGGTGATTGAATATTCATGGGGGTGTGAAGAATTTTAGATTATCTTTGTTTTTGAAATTATTTTACTTCCATTAAAAATCATACCTGTGGAATACATAAAACAGCAATCAAAATAGCATTGGCTCTCATATCATTCAATACTATATAATAAATAGTGTTTCAAAGCAATATGTGTGCAAATTGTTAGCACTTTTTCTTATGATAAAAATAAAACAAAAACCTGATATTGTGCCTTGTTAATAAAGTAAACCTGCCAAGAGCAGATCAATACCAGGGATGGATATCAGTGCTGAAGTATTCATTAATGGCTATTCTAGGTCCTATGATAGTTGAAGAGGAGCAAATTGTGTCTTAATGAGGGTTACAAGTCAGTAATGACAGTGAAATACAGAGCATAACATAAAGAGTTTCAAAGTCATTTTTGTCATGGAATTCAATCACTATAATTTTATAGGATTGATGGGTTCTTAGAGTCTAACAAATCTTGTCTAATGTCCAATATGTCAGCACGTAACAAGGTAAAAAGTGATTATAATAACTTAATTGTTTTAAAATTTGATTTGGCCATAAAGTTTCTGCAACATACAACTCCAAGGAACATCTGCACACTAGAGTCTATATAAATGCATCCACTTAAGACTGGGGAAGAAACTTTGAAAGATTTTAATATAGTCTCCCCACTAATCTAATGGTGTCCCTTCATGGTGTGCAAAATAGAAGCCGTGGCAGCAAGATTAAAACATTTCGATAAAATGATTCTTACACATAATACAAATCCAATTTTATAAAAACCAAGTGCAGAGTTAATAAGGCATTTACAAACATCAGAAACAAATGTTTTACTGTTTATTTATTTGTTTGCTTTTTCATCTGATTACTTTGTCCTCTCAACACATAGCATTGAATATGGTCTAAGGCGGCTGTTCAAGCTTCAGACATTCTGTGACTACATTCTAGCAAGAAAGAAGAAATATCTGGAGAAGAATTTTTCTCATCTTTGTAACAACTTCTAGATATTGCACACAGCACTTCAATTTAAACCCTACTGGTGAAATCTTGATGAGTCACAAGGTCAGAATAAGATGCAAAGGAAAGTGAGAAATGTCATAGTCTGGGTGACCGTGTAAATACCATGTAAATACCAGGAATTCTAACACTAAGGAAGAAAGAGAAACAAATATAGACTGCCATTAGCACTGTTTGTGACAGTTCTCATAACTCATATATTCATGTTTAATAAAGATAATCAACTGAAGTACAATGTAAAAAATATATTACACCCTGGCTGGTGTAGCTCAGTGGATTGAGTACGGGCTATGAACCAAAGGGTCACAGTTTGATTCCCAGTCAGGGAATAGGCCTGGGTTGTGGGCCCAGGTCCCTAGTGACAACCATGTGAGAGGCAACCATACATTGATGTTTTTCTCCTCCCTTTCTCCTTCCCTTCCCCACTCTCTAAAAATAAAAAAAAGAAATAAAAAAATACATTACCACATATTGGTGACTAAGACACTTCCATAATAACTTATTCAATGATTAGAAAATATTTTAATGCAAAAAATTAAAAAGCATTAAAGTTTAGAAAATCACTAGCTAAAATATATACTTTCTTTACTTTAAAAAATGTTCTTTGTAGGTTTTTAAATTTTCAGTATATTAACATTATTAAATTACAACAACTTATCAAATGTTAGATTTTGAAGAGGGGCTGGGAAATAGGGAAAGGTTAGTAAGGTGGAACAAACTTTCAGTTGTAAGATGAGTAAGGTCTAAGAATCTAAGTTGTAATGTAGTGACTATAGTTGATTACCTTATCTAAAATTAAACTTCGTTAAGGGATAACTTAAGTATGCTCATCCCCCAAATGAATTAAAAAGGTAAATATGTGAGATAATGGATGTATTCATTAACTTAATGGGGAAAATTCTTTCACACTGTATACATATATCAGAACATCATGTTGTATACTTTAACTATATTTAACTTTATTAATTATTCCTTAATACGCTTAAACAAAAGATATTAGGTTATTGAAACTATGGTGTGGCATATGAAGTTGTGTAAGGTGTACTAGCCTTCAACACCTAATTCCCAAACTTAGTTTCTTATTGACACTATTTAAAAATGCTGACATTGACTCCCATCCTGACATTTTGATTTAATTGATATGGAATGTGACCTGAGCATCATTCTTTTCTTAAGATCCCCAGTCAATTATGATGTTCCTAAATGTTTTGAAATAATTATTTTAAATTAAAGAAAACACGCTGAAGCAGATTATATAAAAACAAGGGGATTCATTAGTTAATATCATGAAAAATTCTTTAAATAGAAATATTCTTAGTTGTAATGTAGTACCTCAGTTAAGTTTCCAGATTCATTTTACTACATTATCTTATTGGGCTCTCATGATGGGATTGTACTTGAAGACAGTGTCCTTAATGAGGTAAGTAGTTAAAATAAGTTCAACAGAGTGGACTCTACCCATGATGAATGCCACCAGTGTGAGAGGAGGATATTCAGGTACATAAAGAGAAAAGATCACTTGAAGACACGGAGAGAACATAGCCTCTGTTAACCAAGCCTCAGTAAACTCTTACAAAACTCTTATCTTAGACTTCTATTCTGCAGAACTGTGAGAAAGTCATGTCTGTTGTTTAAGCCATCTAGTCAGTTTGTTATGGCAGTTCGGGCAATCTAATATAGCTACATAGTGCCCTAATTTGTAGTCGGGTGGCAAAATGACTAGATTTTTAGGCCTATGTACAAGCATAACAAGATCACCTGGAAAATAGATTGTGTTTTTGTTGGCTTTCTCTTAAGGGAATTCCCTCAACCCGAAGGCCTCTGAAAACTTCCTTTCAAATCTTACTAACCATCAGTGCCACATGATATATTCACTGGGATAACAAAATCGCAACCAAGTCCAGTGGTTTAAAGTGGATTTAAACTATGGAGATTATTTCATTTTCATTGAACAAGTTTACTGTGAACATGTCAGGCTGGAACATCTGTCTCCTCCACATGATATATTGAGAAACCAGAGAGAAAAACATGGTTGCTACCTTTAACACGTGACTTTAAGATTTCCCTAACTATACTGTTTACACACATTTCAACATGTAGCATGGAGGAAAAAGAAAGAATCAACCACCAGAAAAATCCTTTAAATGTGAGAGGTAGAATTGCACCCACCATGACTGCTTATGCATCATTAGAAAAAGTTTAATCACATGCACACAACTATAAGAGAAGCTTAGAATTGTAGTTCAGCCATGTACCTAAGAAGAAAAAAATAAATAATGGACTTTGTTTGACAGACAGCGGTCTCTACTGTCTCACCCCTTCAAGAACAATCTCAAGTATGCCTATGGCCTGTATGCATTAGGTCTACATTCTAGGGTCTACCATGTACAATGGAAATGAAAGTACTCTGAGATAAATGAAGGCAATCTATGAGACCATGGTAAGTCCATGCACAGTGAAGCACACAGGCTATTTTAGGGCAGGCTGGACACTTCAAAGAAAATTGGGAAAAATTAAGAAGACTAAAAAGTGGCATGTAGAACAAATCAGAGTCTCTACTATAGAATAATTTAAAAATAGAAATGGCAAAAATTATATTGACTACCCATTCTTGCTTAATATCTAAGGATAAAGAGATTCAAATACTATAAAAAATTGCCAATCTCAATATAATTGCCTTGCCATTTCTTTGCAACAGATAGAGACCAGGAAATTTTGGAGTCTCTCTGTGATAACAAATTATCCTTTAACTCTAATAACTAGTTATATTTGTTGAAAACAATTTGATCTAAAACCTTAAAGAAGAAAATGTACTTTACTGTATATGCTCATCCTTTTTAAAATAATCTTTCCGATCTCTTCCAGTACACCTACCTCTTTTTACTCATTAGGCATTTTTATTTCTTTCATAGTAATAACTGCTGCATTAATTCAATTATTTTTAAAATACATTGCATTGATTATGCTATTACAGTTGTCCCAAATTTTTCCTCTATGACCCCTCCACAATTATTTATTTGTTTGTCATGTGTTTCTCTTACTAGAATGTTAAATTGTGGGTGTAAAAACATTGTTTGCTTTGTACATTGCTCTGTCTTTAACAGTTGGAATATTTCTAAATTATTATGAATTATCAATAAATGTTGAATTAATAAATGAATGAATAGATGAATAAATTAAACAACAATAAAGTGCATATAAAATTAACAGAACATTAGATGGTTGAAATAATGAGTAGATAGATAGATAGGGAGAAAAAATAAAAAGAAATAAAATATGAAGGAAGGAAAGGAGATAGAAAAAGGGAGAAAGAAAGGGGGAGAAGAAAAAAAGGAAGAAGAAAGAAAGTGGAAAAATAGAAGAAAAGAAAGAAGGAAGGACAGAAGGAAGGAGTAAGGAAAGCAGGAAGGAGAAAATTAAGGAGGAAATAAAGAAATAAACCCTTCCAAATTAGTTTTAGGTTAAAGGATGCTATAGGGAAGAACTTGAAATCTTAAACCTAAATATGGGTGCAGGTGTACTGGAACAGTACATTCTAGGTTATGGGAAATCAAGATATAAGCTCTATCCTTAAAGTAGTACATGAGAAAAGTATTTAAGAGTAACTAATAGAATCTTACATCACCTGGACTCTCTCAGGTATTAGTAAATTATAATATACTCTTATGACCAATAGTATGTGGTCTAAAAAAGAAGTGACAAGTAGATCCTGCTGATTTAGTCAGTATTAACTTACTTAATCTTATGAGATGTAAGAGAATAAAAGGTGGTCTGCAAAGATAGGATATTTCTCCAATAATTTTAAAATGTGCTTGACACAAAGTATATAGGTAAATTTTATAGCATACATTTGTTTTATTATAATATTACTTTAAAAATCATAGTTATTATATTAGTTTTCTATTCCTTCTTTAAAAATGCCACCAATTAAGTGAATCAAATCAACATCAATGTTTTATCTTACATTCATTTTTTTAAATTTAATCCTTATTGTATTTTTCCATTACCATTTAGTCCCCTTATACTCCCTCCCCACAGCAGTCACCATACAGTTGTCCATGTTTGTGATTCCTTTATCCTTTTTGCTCAATCCATCCATCCCCTAACTTCCCAATCTCACTAGTTGACTTCTGCTCTCCATCTGAGTCTGTCTCTGTTCAACTTGTTAGTTCAGTTTGTTCACTATATTCCACATATGAGTAAAATCATACGGTGTTTGTCTTTCTCTGACTGGTCATTTCACTATGGAACTCATTCCTTGGCTTGTGTCCTCTTCTTCCAATTTCAAAGCCTCATTGGTACATTCAACTCTTCCCACCTGTGCTTCTGCCTCCCTCTTGCATATTTAAGACCCTTATGATTACATTCATCTGACATGGATAATTCAGAATAATTACTCTCTCTTGGTAAGAGGTCCAGTTCATATCAGGTAAGAAACCTGAATTTCATCTGAAAACTTAATTTTACTTTCCATGTAAGGTAACATATTCTCAGGTTGCAGGAATTAGAACATAGACATCATTGGAGAAGGGCATTATTCAGGTTATTATTGTCATATAAAATATTTCTTAATTTTCACATTCAAAATTTTAATATACTTTGATTCTAATGAATCACTAAATTATTGTCTATTTAATTAAGAAGGAAGCTGACTATTGAAATAGGTGGTAGAGATAAAACCATCTGACGCTGATCTAGCCCAAGATTTCATCATGGTTGTTCAGCCCTATCTTACCAACTGAGAGTAGGAGAGTTGAGCAAAGTTGTCCTGGTCAAATAAAAATGTGTCCTACCATGTCCCTAAGCCTTGTCAAATTTAGACTACAATGTAGTTTAGATTATTCTTTTAAAAAAGTGAATAGAGACAAAGCATTTCAATTGTGCTCATTCTTCCTATGTAGAGGAAACTTATTTCAAAGATAATTACTCAAGGTAAGTCTATTTGTCTGGGTGCTTCAGTAAAATAGAAAAAATAGCAGGGAGAGGTGGGGCATGTGGTTAAGGAACTTGTTTAAGTGATGGTGGACGGTGGCAAGTCTGAAACTACCAAGGTAGGCTGGCAAGAGTTGATGTTACAGCATTGAATTTAAAGCCAGTCTGGGGACAGAGTTTCTTTTTTATTCAAGAAATCATGGTCTTTTCTCTTAAATGAATAAACTAGTTTGATGAGGGTCACCCACAGTATGGAACATAAACTACTTTCCTCAAAACTGTTAATAATTTCTAAAGAAAACAAAGCAACGACAGCAATGAAAAACTTCACAGAACACCTAGACTGATATTTGACCCAAATCTGGGTACTGTTGCCCAGCCCACTGGATACATAATATTAAACATCACAATAGAGTATATTGAGGGGAAAGAAAAAGATGAGTATGCTCATCATGGCACTGAATAATGAATACCACAGAAGTAGATGAAAATGCCCTTGATTGTATAAAGAATGTCTAAAGTATAAAATCTCTGTTATTAAAATTTTCAATTCATAAATGGATAGCAGATAAGAGATAAATAGTTCTTACCAAAAATCTATCATCTAACTCATTCCCATCACCTAACAGATAATTAAGTGCCTACCATAAGTAGGTATGTTCGTGTAAATCAATAATGATGAAACCTACGGGCAACCAAATTCAGGGCTCATGCTGTCTGTCACAGCTCAGCCATAAAGAAGAAAAAGAGGTTCGATTAAAATCACACCTTTATTAATATCAGAGGCCAGCAATCTGAGGAGGTGGCAGGTAAAACACCTAGCATTCACCTTATCTTGAGCTTTAGGAAGCAAGTTTTTGTATGAGAGGAGACCAAAACAACTGAATTACCATCTGGAAGATGGACCCCTTGTAGCACAGGCTCCCCAGCTAGGTGAGGGCCCTAGGAAGCAGCCCTAGAACCCAACCGTATCAGTGTACAAGCAGGCATTGTTGTGAGAGGCTGCTTTTGGATTTAGTAAATTTTGTTTGAAGACTCAGTGTGTTTGCCCGTTTCATGATGGGTCATTTACGAGTGTACCTGCCCACACTGGGCTGAGTGTTCAGCAGTTTTTTGACCAAAACTGGCATGACCCCTATGTCCCACCTTCTTTATTCTCCCAATTTTTCCCTGAGAGACTTTTTATTTTCCTGCATGAAACAAGTCCTCAAAGGGAAACATTTTGTTGATGTGGAAGACGTTAAACAAAAAAATGGCAAAGGCATAAAAGGCATCAAACTTGATGAGTTCAAAAACTTTTTTGCGTAGTGGAAAAAAACATCTCAATAGACATATGACATCAAATGGAGAGTACTTTGAAGGTGACCGAAGTTTAAACATGTAAGAATAAATGCACACTTTTTATTTCATTTGTGTGTATGTGTGTGTCCCCTCATAGAGGAAATGTGGCAACTTGAGAGGGGGAAGTGTCTGGGGTGGGCAGACTTGCTATTTCTCTTGGGGAGCGGGGGCTGAAAGGGAGTTTGTGCAGCTTCTTGCCAAGGTCTCCAAGCTCACACTCCCTTTGTTCTGGTGTTATCTCTCCATTTGGGTTAGCATGCCTCTCTTCCCCAGACACCAGTGGTTTATGGCCAGCGGGTTATGTGTTTTCTGCTCAGGGAGGAGGGGTATAAACCATTTGCTCTCAAGTGTCTTTGGTTAGGGGAGATAAGGTATGGCAGTTCATCAGCTAGTTGTAAATTGCTCAAACTGGCCTTGTCTTGTCTCAGTTTCCCCATTCCACTTGCCCAGGAATATTCCTAGCTTTTTACTACCCTGACTCAGGAGACAAAATGTCTGCTTGAATAGAGCTTACCTTCTGGTGCTGCAGTGAGACAGTTCACATCCTGTAACAGAACCACTGGATTCTATTGCTTTGGGTTCTATTGCCTGCCACTGATTAAAAAACATGACTCCCAGTAGTTCCTTTTCCTTATGAACTACTAAGGAAAACTGAGTAGAATAGAATAGAATATTCTATTCTATTCAAATAGAATAATGGCAGAATTCTGCCATTAAATATCATTTTTGTTTAGGAACAAACAACAACATCAACAAAAAAGCATCCATAATTACACAATCTTGCCTCCCCTTGCCAAACCAGGCCAGGCAGATGTACCATCTCTCGGGAAAAGAAACAGATGTCTGTAGCTTAGCTGGGCAGATTCCCATCTGTATTCTGGCTTCTTCCAGTCACCTGTGCTTGGCTAGCTAAGCTCCTGCTGTTAATCCCAAACCACATCCTCCTGGTAGCCCAGGGAGGATCCTTCTGCATCCTTTCAAACCACATGGCCAAGATGCCCATGTGGCAGAGAGAGAGAGAACAAGTGCCTCTCATGGCTCTTCTCTCCTGAGCCACATGGTCTCGAGCTCAAGTATGGTTGCTACATCCTGCTTCTTTCTTAAGCCATGTGGCTTAGCTCTAGGATGGCTGAGAGAGAGAGAGAGAGAGAGAGAGAGAGAGAGAGAGAGAGAGAGAGAGAGAGAGCCTGGCTGCTGCCACACCTGGTTTAAATTCTGGTGCACATATTCCTCTATAACCTCATTTTGAACTCCTCCCACACTTACTTACCCTTGCTAACACTGTGGTTTCTTCTGCTTTTCTCAGCTGCCATTGTTAGTCTGGGCAAGTGTGGCCCTGTGACAGAACTAACCACCTTTCTGCTCTCTGGCAGGTGCAGACCTTCCAGCTACATTACATCACAGGTTAAAGTCATGCCCATCTCCCGGCTCCAAACAGGCACAGGCACTTAAAATCACTAAAACACTGACCAAGTTCTTCAGATATGCAAAGCAACTCTCAATGTCCCTGCTCTGCTTCCTCCGTCCCCCAAGCTGTAACTATGGGAGTTTTCTGCATTTTGCGAGGGACCCATTACAATCCTAGCAAACCTTCAGGGTTCAAACATATTCAGGTTTACTTCAGCAATTCCTCTCAGTCACACTCTGGGTTATTACTTTACCAGGATCTAAATCTTCACACTTTAATGACAGCTAAAGCAATTAACATCTCCTAAAGGGAATCTAAATGCAAACAGCTTATGCAAAGCAATATCCCTGAAGGAGATTTTAAGCACCTAACCCCTAAGGGACAACTTATGCAAACAAATATTACTTGAAGTAGTTTACACTTAATAAATATTTATTCAAACTAATGCCCTCAAGCAAATTCTAAAGTCTAACTACCACCCTACACATTCATAAACACACATACTCACACACATTTATATACATGGATATGGATAGCTTAAATTCTCTTTACTAATTTTTCATCCTGTACTCTCTTCAGATAGAATAGAGTACAGGGTGAAAAATTAGTAAAAGCTCAGATATATCTTGAACTACTGTCCTATTAAAAACGTGCATGACAAGGTATTTCATCAAGTATCTTTTTATGTGGTTAAATGCAGATTTTTAAGCCAACACGAATATACATTTTTCCCACACTGATATATGGCAATACACACTCAAAACACATAGGGCATTCTTGTTACTCTTTTTTTCAAAGTATATATTTTCAAAGCATATATTTTTCTTAATCAGTGAGTACACTGGGTTTGTGAGTACGTTAATTTGATGGAAATGTGGATAAAAACTAGATAATAGCATTAACTCACCGAAATTGTTTTACAAAATTTAACGTCCAAATATGATCTTTACAATGCAGTGTTGTAACAGGGTGCAGCTAAGAGGGGGTCCCAAAAGAAATTTTGAATGTGGTCCAGAACTCATGGTATCCGGAAAATATTAAGATGTCCTCACCCCTTCCTCCACAGGTGTGAGTTGGGGGAAGGGACACATGAAGCAGGAACATGCAGGGCTGTTTTGTACAACCACAGCCTTGCAGCTAATCCATGGCATGGTTATTTAACATACCTATAGCCTTTGGCTAGTTGTTTAGATATGTTAAATAGCTGTGGCCATGCTTGGAGCCAGGGGGATGGAAGTCACTCCCTGCAAGATGTAGCTGGGGGTAGGTTCCTGGAGTTACAGCACCTGCTTGGAAGCTTGAAGAGGATTGGCTCCATGACGTGGGGCAATACCTGCCCAGACTCACCATGGCAGCCCAATAAACTTAGAACGATACAGGGATGCTGGCAAGTGTAGTCAATTGTAGGAGGAGTCAGAAACGGGGCTGCAAAGGAGGACTGGCACGTGTATTTAAAACCCAGATGCAGCATCGATGTAAGAAAAGGAGAGGGAACCACACGGCTGTGGCAGTGCAAAGAGAGAGCCACGTGCTTTTGGACAGAGTGGGGACCCGCACAGCTGGGGATAGAGAGAATCACCGTGCGGCTTTATCAGAGAATCACTGGCCCTACCCTCTCCGCAGCTCTGGTAGAGGAAAGAACCATGCGGTTTTAGCCAGAATGCAGACCCCTGCAGTTCTGGTAGAAGAGGACCACGTGGCTTTGGGATGCTCCCTTTGGCCATGTGGCCTGGGAAGCAAAGGAGACTGCCTGGAGGAAGGGTGAAAGAACTCTTTGCCAGTAGGCCACGAGAAGGTGCCACATAGCTTCGGATTAATTAGAGACCCCGCCTGGATGGTGACACAGCTGACGGTGCCAAGAGCCTGTGCTTCTTTTCCTGACTTATGGTTCCCCGAATTAGGCAGGGGGAGAAGGAAGCACTGTGAGCATCTGTGGGTATCCAAAAAGTCTTTGATATTTTAATGAAGATGTTAGGTCACTAATTCAAGTCTGTATAGCTTTAAATAAACCTTTCCTTTCCTTTTCACAAATGTCTGGCATTGAGAGCAGTCTTTCCTCTGGTGGTGGCAACAATCCAGCCCAGTAGGTGGTCTGGAGGGTATTAGTATACTGTCCTTGGGGAGGGTGGGGGGCAGCCCTTGGACCTCTGTTCTGTAACAATGTGATTATGCAGTTAGAAATTATAATTAGTTCTTGCCAACTATTCTTCAGTTACCTGTTTTTCAAAGTGGAAATACAAGAGCAATGAAGATACATATAAATTCGAAAGCAGGAATTAAGAAAGCTATGAATTAAAAATTACAAAGACCATGTTTCTGATTTGATATTTGAATATAAAATTGGAATAAATTCTGACAGTTTTAACATTTGGTAGACATGAAATAATATCCTAGGAAACAAAAATTGAACCTTAGAAATAATTAACTTGGTAATAAATATGTGAAAGACTAAATAATAACTGTATTATAACTGAGAACTACATTTAAAAAATATGTAGATTATTCATAAAGCAATTCATCAATCTGAAGGATAGTAGTACTGGATTGTTATCTGTTGAATGCTTAGGTATTTTTTATAAATAAAACCTAGGTATTTTTATTTAAGCTTTAAAAGCTAGTAATTATTGTCCACATTTTAGAGAAAAGCAGGCTGAAATTCAGATATGAGGCTATATAATATATATGGGCAGAAACCAAGATTATTCTCTGAAGTCTGCACTCACATAATGTCACATTTTATGGACTTGTTAGACATTCTCTTCACTGTAGAGAATAGGACTTGGATTAATTAATAGATATGGATAGCCTTTCACATGCAGGGCCCTTAAACACAAGTAATAAAAACAGAATTGCTGTTATTTTTCTTTTAATTGTTTTGTCTGAGTAGATATTGAACATTGTTCACATTTTTTTAGGATCTCCTTACTATCTGGGTTCCAGGTCTGAGCATGCTATTTTTTAAGATTTTTAAAAGACTTTACTCATTCTATTTTTAGAGGGGGAAGGGAGGGAGAAGGAGAAGGAGAAGGAGAAAAACATCAAAGTGTGGTTCCTCTCACAAACTCCCTACAGGGGACCTGGCCCACCATCCAAGTATGTGTTCTGACTGGGAATTGAACAGGTGGTCCTTTTGTTCTCAGGCCTGCTTCATTCTCAGGTCAGTACTCAATCCACTGAGCCACACCAACCAGGTGTGCATTCCACTTCCACAGCAATTTCCACCTTATTCTAAAAACCAGTAAGACACAACTTGTTAAAAAATGATGATACTCTATTCTCCTTTTATAACTATTTCTTTCTGTGAATTCCATGACACGAAACTTAAAGTAATTGATGGTAATGAGAAATGATTAGAAGGTCAAACTACTACTATAATGCAGAGTATACTAATATTTTAAGGGAGAGATTAAGAAGGCAATACTTTTAATTTGGGGATTAAGCTAGGAGAATGTGACCAAATCATAGAAACACAAGTACTTGTTTAACCTGTATACTTAATATATTTACAGTTAAGTTATTATATTGATATTTTTTTTGCTGAGTATGGCTGCTGAGGGAAAGGGCAGGACTTAATAATATTATATTTCTAAAAGTGTTTAAAGTCATTCTTTAGTACAAAGACAGAGTCTTTAATTATTATATTATTTTTTAAGTTAGTTTTCCTTAATTGTCCCCTGACATTTTAACATTATTCAAAGTGCAGAGGTCGGTAAAGTAGATTAATATTAAAAATAAATAATATAATAGCACAATAATTAATAAATAAATAATAACACAATAATAAAATTTGTTTTGCATACTCACAACTGTAAATCTACTCTTGCCCACCCATATATATTTAATTCTCTACCTTAAGTACACATGTGTGCATATATGTATGTACATGCATGTGCACATATATGTGTATATTTTATTATAAATCTCCATGCATTTATTTGTGATATGTTACAAATAAATATGTGTACATACATACACATGTATGTACATATGTATATGTATGTATTTATATATACATGCATATTTTAAAAATTAAATCTATAAGGGTGATGTTGGTTAATAAAATTATATAGCTCTCAAGTGTACATGATCTATGATATGTGACCTGTACATCACATTGTGTGCCCACCACTGAAAGTCAAATTATATTCTGTCAACATACATTTGACCCCACTTATGTTTCACTACCACAATTCCCCTTTCCCTCTGGTAACCACTATGCTATTATCTGTGTCTATGCGTTTCAAGTTTATGTCCCACATATGAGGGAAATCATACAGTTCTTAGCTTTTTATGACTGACTTATCCTGCTTAGCAAAATATTCTTCAGGTTTATCCACATTGTCACAAATGGCAGTACTTCATCTTTTCTTATAGCTGAGTAGTATTCCACTGCATATATGTACTGTATCTTCTTTTCCCAATCATGTCTACAGGACACTTCAGTCATTTTCATGTCTTGGCCACCATGATAATGCTGTAATGAATATGGGGGTGAATATATCTTTGTGACTAAATGTTCTCAAAATTTTTGGGTAGATACTCAGAGGAGGCGTTGCTGGGGCCTATGGTAACTCTAGTCTTAATTTTTTGAGGAACCTCCATATGGCTTTCCACAGTGGCTATACCAGTTTACATTTTCACCAACAATAAATGAAGGTTCCTTTTTCTCCACAATCTCTCTAACACTTGTTATTACTTGTCTTGTTAATAACAGCCATTCTAAAATGTGAGGTGGTATCTCATTATAGTTCTGATTTGCATATCCCTGATAACTAATGAAGTTGAGCATCCTTTCATATATCTGTTGGTCATTTGTATGTCTTCTTGGGAGAAGTGTCTGCTCAGGTACTCTGCCAATTTTTAAATTGGATTTTTAGATGAATGGAACAATATAAAATCATAAAAGCTTCTGCACAGCAAAGGAAAGTGCCAATGAAACAAACAAACAAAAAAGAAACAACCAACCAACTAGGAAAAGATATTTCCAAATAACGGAACCAACCAGGAGTTAATATACAAAACACATGAAGAACCTACCTCAGTTTGTTCACATGTAATCTTGATTGCTGAATGTTGTTTTTAATCCAGCTGCTTCTGATTTGTTTTTTAAAAATTTAAAAAATACTATTCAAGGAGGATGAATAAAGTGTGTGCCTTTTTTACCAGTATTCTACATGCGTGAAAGATGTTTAATTCACAAATGCTACAATTTTAAGTGAGTTATATGCAGATGCTTTACATGGTTGAAATAATACAGAAATCTTGCTGCATTGTTAAATGATTTATTTTTGTCCTCTACACTTTAACTCTGTTTCAATTCATTTCCAACTATATTTTCCTGGAGTTATTTACTTGTTGATTTGGATGGAGTGTTCTGTTGACAGGGTAATATGTATCAGGAATGAGACTTTATATACTGTACCAGAATTTGGCAGAATATTTTTCTTTTTTGTATTACTAACAGAATATAAAATTGTACCACAAGTAGACTCAGTGAAATTAAAATGTTATTCTAGAGCTCTAGTTGTCAACAAAAGGACATGTAAACCACCTCATTGCATTAGTTTTTTTTGTTGTTCTTTTAAATATAAAACATTACAGTACAGCCATTCTTCCCATGCTTTGGTGCTTTATGGAGTTTCCACTTTGAATATCTTATATATTTTATGAGTTCTATATTTCTGACAGTTTACTGTAGGAGACGATTTTGCATGGTGTGGGCCCACCTCCCAGCAGAAAGCCAGATCCAATGCACAGGAACCACAACCAAGGATAAATTCTCCCATGGGGAATCAGGCCTGCAATGTACCTAGACTGCTTTGAGACTTGCTTTTGCTAAAACTCCCTCACCCTGAATTGAGGCAACAAACATTACTGCAAAGTAACTTCCTAAAATTCATGCTAAACCTTCCAAGGATGAGAGTAACCAGTTCAACCACTTTTCCCTTGCATTTGCAAATATCCTTCTTCTGTGATGTGATTAGCGGCATCAGCTCCTTTGTTTTCTGTAAAAGGTAACCACCTAAAGTGAACCTGTGCATAGTAAATGAGAACCATCAGGTAATGTGCCCAGAAAAAAGAAATAAAATCCTGTCACAGCAAGGGCTGCAGCTTTTTTTCTCTTGAGAGAAAAGCCATGGTGTCCCCTTTCCTCTGGAGGACTTGGTAGTCCATGTGAATTTCTCATACCTCATCCACAATGTAGCAGACCCCACGAGCTGTTGGTCACATCAGTTTACCATAATCTTTTTAAAACCTCATTGATTAGAGATATTTTTAATTATTTCTATTTTTTCATACAATTCTCTGAATTTTCTATTTTAAGATAGAAGCTTTCAAGTTGCTGATGCAAATTTGTTTTACCCTTAAAAATATGGTTGAAAAAGAAAATTGAGGGATATTGGGCAGATATATTCAGTAAAATGCTCAGAATGACTTCAAGCAACTAATTAGATCTCTTGTGGGGAATGTTATGCTCTGGAAACATGTTTGTATCCTTATTATTTTAAGGTATTTTGAATAGAACTCTAACCCTTATTGTTAGAGCTAACTTGAAATATGTGTTCTTTACTTTTGAGAGCGTAGTTTGGAGTAATGGGAGATGAATAGGTCAGATTGAGAAGATTGAATATCATGGCTAAAGGTGAAGTTTTAATTTATCCTAGTTTATCCTCATTTAATCAATCCATGACTGTTTGACAAACTAAAGCATTAACCTTTTGAAGGCTGAATGTGTCATTTTGTAATGTCAGCTAAATCATGTTGATCGCTAAGGTTTGCAGGATTTAAAATTATGTTTACTCTTTATGCAACTTTTGTCTTGCTCTCTACAATTGGTTGGATTTTAAAGCAAATTATAGCTTTAAAAACTTTTTCTATTCTATTACCATATATGGATTTAAATTTTATGCTCTGTATTATGCTCTGTACTTATTGTCTGTGACAATAAAAAGGGAACACGGTGAAGTATTGGACATGGGCAAAGAGGAAATTATGCTCTCTGATGATTCCTTAGTTCCAATGGGAAGAAACCTGGATCTGGTCTATACATAACCAGTATTCAGTTTTCCACTCAAGTAAATTAACTTTGTTATGATACAAAATGTGGAATGAGGTCAGGATTTTTTCCACTATTGGATATCTACACACATATAAAGAAATATCAGGAGTGTAAAATTAAGTCCTCCCTTTGAAAATAGCTTTCAGATATCTAAGATGAGATTCAGAGCTGGGATTGGGGTGGTTAGGTCTGCAACTGAAATAATTTGGGTTGAGTAGAAAACAACAATGAACACAAAACTGCACAAGAAGAGAGTGTAGAATGTACAAAATTTAGAAAAACAAAGGGCATTGATCATCATAGAAAAAAACTATTTATAGGGCTTTAAATTAAAATTTTCCAGATTCAGACCAAAATGGAGGAAGAGGTAGATATGCTTCACTTCCTCACACAACCAAAAAGATAGCAACCTATTTAAAAAGAAAAAACAACCAGAACTGCTAGAAAATTAAACTTTATGGAATTGCAACTACCAAGGAGTTAAAGAAACATACATCAAGAATGGTAGGAGGGACAGAGACAAGAAGCCAGGACAGCAGGGACTCCTGGCAAGGCAGAGGGTGGCAGACCAGGTGGTCCCACATTCATGTGCAGATAAGCTGGGAGGAGCAAGAGGGGAGTGAAACAAACCACTAAACCCAGAAATCCAGCATGGGAAACTAAAGCCCCAAAACCTCTGGCTATAAAAACCTGTGGGAGGCAGTGGTTATGATGGTGAGGAAACTCCCAGTCTCAAAGGAAAGTCTATTGGAGAAGCCCACAGGATCCTAGAAGCACACAAGCCCACTCACATCGGAATCAGCCCCTGAAAGGTCACAATCCACTTGTAGGAAGTGAGAGAAGTGACTGAAAGCGGGAAAGAGCCAAGCAAGCAATCAGTATTGTCCTCTCTCTGACCCCTGCCCCACATACAGCAATATTATGCAGCTTGTGTCACCCCACCCTGGCAAATACTTAAGGCTCTACACCTTACCACCTAACAGGTGTTTTGAGACAAAGAAATATGGACCAAAAGAAACAACAGGTCAATACTGCAGAAAAAGAACTAAGTGATGAGGAGATAGCCAACTTATCAGATTCCGAGTTCAAAACTGGTAATCAGGCTGCTTACAAAAATGATTGAATGTGGATGCAAAATAAAGGAAGAAGTGAAGGCTATGCAAAATGATAAAAATAAACAGGAAATCAAGAATGCAGAAAAGAAATCTTGGACTCAAATAAAAAAAAATTGGAACAGAAAGAAGGCATAAACATTCAACTGGAACAGAATGAAGATAAAATAATTTTAAAAATGAGTAGAGGATTAGGAACCTCTGGGACTTTAAATGTTCCAATATCCAAATAATAGGGGTGCCAGAAGAAGAAGAGGAAGAGGAAGAAATTGAAAACTTATTTGAAAAAATAATGAAGGAAACCTTTCCCAGTCTGGTGAAAGCACTAGACAGGCAAGTCCAGGAAGTTCAGAGTCCCAAAGAAGTTGGATTCAAGGAGAAACACACCAAGACACATCATAATTACATTACCGGAGATTATAGATAAGGAAAGAATCTTAAAAGCAGCAAAAAAAAAAAAAAAAAAAAGAGAAGAGTTGCATACAAAGGAGTTCCCATAAGATTTATCACCTGATTTCTAAAAAGAAACCCTGCAAGCAAGAAGGGGCTAGAAAGAAATATTCAGTCATGAAAATTAAGGACCTACACAACCTGAATTACTCTATCTGACAAAGCTATAGTTTAGAATGGAAGGGGAGATAAAGTGCTTCTCACACAAGGTAAAGCTAAAGGAGTTCATTATTATCAAGTTCTTATTATATGATATGTTAAAGGGACTTATCTTAGAAAAAGAAGATAAAAACTATGAACATTAAAATGACGGTAAACTCATAACTATCAATAATTTAACCCAACAAATAAAAACAAAAAAACTAAGCAAATGACTAGAACAGGAACAGAATCACAGAAATGGAGGTCACATGGAGGGTTATCAGTGGGAAGGGGAAGGGAGGAGAATGGAGAAAAAAGTACAGGGAATAAGAAGCACAGTTGGTAGGCATAAAATAGATAAGGGGAGGTTAAGAATAGTATAGGCAATGGAGAAGCCAAAGAACTTACATGTACAACCTTATATGGACATGGAGTAAGGGGCAGGGAAGGCGGAGGGAGGAAGTGTACAGGGTGGATGGGGATAAAGGGGAAGACAAAAGTGGGACAATTGTAATAGCATAATTAATAAAATATACTTAAAAACATTAAACTTTTCTGCTCTTACATACAGGGCTCAAAGATAAGGTATCCATAAAGCATTATTTCACCTTACTCTACTATCAATAAGCATTCACTTTTGAAGAATTGGGTACTAAGAAAAATGTTTAAACAATAATGTAAAACACTATTCAATATTAAATCATTATACTACCACAATATCTAAATTAAGAAAGTAAAATGACAGAAAGCTCCAGGTATTAGCAACATCCCGATCGAGTGTAAAAGAGTACAAAATTTATTATTCTCTCTTGATGATGAGCAATTTCATACTATCTTTCTGCCCTCACTTTGCCCTTCACCCAAATAGTAGGAAAATACATGCTCTTTTGTCACCCCACCCTGGCACAAGATTTTCTAGCTGGAATTTCTAGCATAACACATTGTAGAAATAAAATAAACCAGAAACTGAAAGGTAGTAAAACAAGCAACTAATATATGAATGAAACAATTACGTTCTACAAAATAGTCAATGACATGCAAATACATTTTTGTTTGCATTTGTTACTTATGCTATATTTGTATTAATTTGCTCTATAAAGATGTCCCCATTTCCCTCCTTTACCAACCTTCCCCCCTCACTCTCTACGCCCCTTCCTTTAGTCATCCCCACACTGTTGTCTGTGTCTATGGGTTTGAATAGACATCCTTCACATATGGCTAATCCCTTCACCTTCATTCATCCAGTCCCTCCTGGACCTTCAGTCTGCACCATGTATCTATGCCTCTGTTCCTATTTTGTCCATCATTTTATTTTGTTCATTAAATTCTACATATGAGTGAGACCATATATTATTGGTCTTTCACCCTCTGGCTTATTTCACTTAGCACAATAATCTCTAGGTCTATTGGTGCTATTGCAAAATGTAAGAGCTCCTTCTTATTTATGACCATGTAGTATTCTGCTGTCTAAATATAACACGGCATTTTTATCCACTCATCTATGGATAGGCACTTGGGCTATTTCTAGTTCTTGACTATTACAAATAATGCTACTATGGACAAAAGGATGTATATTTTCTTTTGAACTGTTGTTTCAGGAATCCTAGAGTATTTTCCCAGAATTGGAATTGCTGGGTCAAAATTCAGTTCCACTTTTAATTTTTTGAGCAAACACCATACTGTTTTTCACAGTGGCTGCACCATTCTGAATTCCCAACCAACAGTGGCCTGTGGTGCACTTTCTTCACATCCTCACCAGCACATGTTGTTTGTTGATTTATTGATGATAACCATTCTGACAGGTGTGAGATGGTATCTCATTGTGGTTTTAATTTGCATTTATCTAATGTTTAGTGTTGTTGAGCATCTTTTCTTATGTCTTGGGCCTTCTGTGTGTCCTCTTTGTGGAAGTGTTTATTCATGTCCTTTGCCCATTTCTTAATTAGATTATTTGTCTTTCTGGTGTTGAGTAGTATAATTTTTTAAAAGATTTTATTAATTTATTTTTTAGAGAGGGGAAGGGAAGAAGAGAGGGAGAGAAACATCAATGTGTGGTTTCCTCTCATGTGCCCCCTACTTGGGACCTGGTCTGCAACCCAGGCACATACCCTCGACTGGGAATCCATCTGGCAACCATTTGATTCACAAGCTGGCACTCAGTCACTGAGCCACACCAGCCAGGCCATAATTTCTTAGTATATTTTGGAGATTAATCCCTTATTATATATATCTTTGGCAAATATGTCCTCTCATATATTGGGTTGCTTCCCTGTTCATTCCATCAATGGTTATCTTTTGCTATGCAAAGGCTTTTCAATTTCATATAGTCCCATTTGTTTATTTTTTATTTTTGTTTCCCTGGTCTAAAGAGATATATCCACAAAAGTATTGCTACGCAAGATGTCTGAGACTTTACTGCTTATATTTTCTTCTAGGACTTTATGATTGCATGATCATATATATTTAAGTTTTTATCCATTTGAGTTTGTTCTTATGTATTTTATAAGATGGTGGTATAGATTCATTTTTTTCCATGTACCTGTCCAATTTTCCCAACACCATTTATTGAAGACACTATCCTACTCCACTGAATATTTTTGCAAACTTTGTTAAGTAGTAATTGACCAAAAAGATGTGGGTTTATTTCTGGGCTCCCTATTCTGTTCCATTGATCTGTACTCCTGTTTTTATATTAGTATGAGGTTATTTTGATTACAATGACCTTGTAGTATAATTTGATATTAGGTAGAGTGATCCTCCAACTTTGTACTTTTTTCTCAAGATCGCTGAGGTCATTTGGGGTCTTATTCTGTTTCATATAAATTTTTGGAATATCTGTATTAGGTCTGTGAAATATGACATTGGTGTTTTAATGGGAATTGTGTTAAATATATATTTTTCTTTGGGTAGTATGGACATTTTAATGGTGTTAATTCTTCCAATTCATGAACATGGTATATTCTTCCACTTATTTGTATCTTTCTCAGTTTCTTTTTTCAATGTCCTATTGTTTTCCAAGTATAGGTTTTTAACCTCCTGGTTAAATTTATTTTTAGGTCCTTATTTTTTGTTGCAATATTAAATAAGATTATTTTCTTAGTTTCTCTTTCTGATAGTTCATCATTAGTGTATACCAATGCAACTGATTTCTGAATATTGATTTTATATCCTGGTATTTTAACAAATTTATTCATTAGGTCCAGTAGTCTAGAAGTTGTCTGGTGAAGTCTTCAGGGTCTTCTACGTAAAATATCATATCATCTGTAAATAACGACAGTTTTACTTTCTACTTTCCAATTTGGATGCTTTTTATTTCTTCTTCTTGTCTGATCACTGTGGCTAGGACTTCCAGCACTATGTTGAATAAGAGTGGTGAAAAAGCATATCCCTGTATTATTCCTGATATTAAGGTAAACACTTTTGCCCAGTGAATGTGATGTTGGCTGTAGGTTTTTCATACATGGCCTTTATTATGTTGAGTAAGATTCCTCTATTTCTACTTTGCTGAAAGTTTTTTTTAAAATTATAAATAGGTACTGGATTTCATCAAATGCTTTTTAAAAAATTATATTAACATGGTCATACGATTTCTGTCTTTCATTTTGTATTGATGTATAACATTTGTGGATTTCCTAATATTGTACCAATATTTCATCCTTGGATAAATTCCAATTGACCGTGGCATATGATATTTTTCTGGATCTGGTTTGCTAATATTTTGTTGAGAATTTTAGCATCTATATTCATTAGATATATTGGCCAATTATTTTCTTTCTTTGTTGTTTCTGTATCTGGTTTTGGAATTAATGATAATACTGGGCTCACTAAAAAAGAACTTGGGAATTTTTCCTCCTCTTGAACTTTTCGAAATAGTTTGGGAAAGATAGTTGTTAGGTCCTTTTTGAATATTTAATATAATTTTCAGGTGAAGCTACCTGGTTCAGAGCTTTTGTTTACTGAGAGTTTTTCAAACACTGACTCAATTTTATTATTTGTAATCACTCTGTTTATGTTTCCTGATTCTTTCTGATTCATTTTTGGAAGATTGTATGTTTCTAGGAATTTATCCATTTTGTCCACATTGTTTAATTTGTTGTTTTGCAGTTGTTCAGACTATTGTAGTATAATTCTTTGTATTAACAGTTGTCAATTATTTTCATTTCTGATTTTATTTATTCAGGTTCATTTTCTTATTTTCTTGATGAGTCTAATTAATGGTATGTCAATCTCATTTTTCTGTTCAAAGAATCAGCTCTTTGTTTCATTGATTTTTTTGTATTGTTCTTTATTTTTTATTATTACCACTGTGGTCTTTATTATTTCCTTCTTTCTACTTCTTCCTGGGATATATTTCATGTTGTTTACTAGTCCTTTTAGGTGTAGTGTTAATTTGTTTATTTGAGGGTTTTTTTTGTTTTTGTTTTATGAAGCAGTCCTGTACTTATATAAATTTCTTTCTCAGGACTGCATTACTTTCTCCCATAGGTTTTGTGGGGTTTTTTTTAGCATTCATGTACATTTTCTTCAAGGTAACTTATTTTTATTTTTATTTTATTGATTATGCCATTACAGTTGTTCTATTTCCCCCTTCATTCTCCTCCACCCTGCACCTCCCACCCACACCATTTCCCCCTTTAGTTTATGACCATGTGTCTCAAGTTCTTTAGATTCTATATTTCCCATACTATTCTTGCCCTCCCCCTATCTATTTTCTACCTATCCTCTATGCTACTTATTTTCTGTATCTTCTCCCCCCTTTCTCCTCCTCCCACTCCCCAGTTGCTAACCTCCATGAGATCTTTATTTCTATGTTTCTGCTCCTGATCTAGCTGTCCTTTTAGTTTGCTTTTGTTTTAGGTGTGTTCGTTAATAACTGTGAGTTTGCTGTCCTTTTTATCTTCTTTTTCTTAGATAAGTCCCTTTAACATTTCATATAATAAGGGCTTGGTGATGATGAACTCCTTGAATTTGATCTTATCTGAGAAGTACTTTATCTGTCCTTCCATTCTAAATGAAAGTTTTGATGGGTAGAGTAATCTTGGTTGTAGGTCTTTGGATTTCATGACTTGGAATACTTCTTCCCAGCCCCTTCTTGCCTCTAAGGTCTCTTTTGAGAAATCCTCTGACAGTCTGATGGGAACTCTTTTGTAGGAGACTGTCCCCTTATCTCTTGCTGCTTCTAGTATTCTCTCCTTCATTTGAATCTTGGCTAATATAATGATGATGTGTCTTGGTGTGTTCCTTCTTGGGTCCAAGTTCTTTGGGACTCTCTGAGCTTCCCGGATTTCCTGGAAGTCCATTGCCTTTGCCAGATTGGGGAAATTCTCCTTTATTATTTGTTCAAATAAGTTTTCCACTCGTGGCTGTTCCTTTCCCCCTTCTGGTACCCCTGTAATTTGGATGTTGGAGCATTTAAAGATGTCCTGGAGGTTCCTAAGTCTCTCCTCAGTTTTTTGAATTCTTGTTTCTTCATATTTTCTTGTTTGGTCATTTTTTCCTTCCTTCTGGTTCACTCCCTTGATTTGAGTCCCAGTTTCCTTTTCATCACTATTGGTTTCCTGTGCAATTCCCTTCATTTCAATTAGTTTAGCCTTCATATGTTCCTCTAATTTGTGACTAAAGTCAACCAGTTCTGTGAGCATCCTGATCACCAGTGTTTTGAACTGTGCATCTGAAAGTTTTACTATTTCTTCGTTGCTTAGAGTTATGGGCTCTGGGGCTTTGAGATCTTCCTGAGCCATTTTTGGTCTGTTCGTGCGACTATTAAGTATGAGGAGTGGAGCTTTAGGTGTTCACCAGGGCAGGGCCACCCAGGTCGCTAGGTTGTGACTCTATATGTGGGGGTGGTGTCAGAGCCGGGAAATGGCGGCCCCCTCTGTCGCCTCCCACCGCTGGGGCCTGCTCAGTCCATTCTCACAGCCCACTCCCTCACAGGTCTATGTGCACAGGAATGAGCCACCACAATCAACCTGCCGCCCTGAGCCCTGGCTGGGTCTGCCGCTCGCTCACTGGGTCATTCACTGGGTCACTCACTGGGTCGCTCTCTGGGTCCACCTGTTGCAACCCCACACCTGGGATCAGCATGCCTGAATCCATCTGACCCAGTGTTCCTGTGAAACCCTACTCCGCCAGCTGCTGGCTTCCCCCCTCTTACTGGTCAAGCTGAAGAATTCATTGTTATCAGACTTCTAAAAAGTTCAATTTTCTGTGTTTTGGTTGTGTTTTCTGTTGCTAATATTTTTTGTCTCTAAACTTGGTTGTGTGAGAAAGCATGGCATCTCTACCTATGCCTCCATCTTGGTGAAAGTCTTTTCAAGGTAATTTTTAAAAATTTCTTCCTTGATCTCATTGATAATCCATGCATTGTTTACTAAAATGCTATTCAGCCTCCAATATTTGAATATTTTTTTAGTATTTTCTAATTGAAGTTGATTTTTAGATTCATGCCACTATGATCTGAGATGATGCTTGATACAATTTTAATTTTTTCTATTTCTTAAAATTGTTTTCTGTTTTTACATGTGGTCTATCTTTAAGAATATTCCATGTGTACTTTAGATCAATGTATATTTTTCTGCTTTGAGATAAACTGCCCTGTAAATGTCATTTAATTCCATCTGATCTAATGTGTAATTCAAAGTCACTGTGTGCTTGTTGATATTTTTTGTCTAGAAGATCTATTCATTGATGACAATAGGGTATGGAAATCCTGTACCATAATGGTATCTTTATCTATCCCTTAAAATCCACCAAGATTTTCTTTAAATATTTAGGTGCTTTTTATGGGGTGTATATATGTTAGAAAAGTTATATCTTCTTGTTAGAAAAGTTATGTCCTCTTTTAGTATTATGTAGTGACATATTTATATCTTGTCATGGCCTTTGTTTTGAAGTTTATTTTGTCAGATACAAGTTTTGCTACCCTAGCTTTTGTTTTGTATTGTTTCCATTAGTACAAGATATTTTCTTCCATACTTTCACTTTCAGCCTGTATGCATAATTTGTTCTATGGTAGGTCACTTATAGACTGCATATATATGGGTTTTGTTTCCTTTCCTTATGTTTTTTTTATTTGAGATTTTAATCTATTTACATGTAAGGCTATTATTGATAAGTACTTACTAATTGCCATTTATTTCTTTATTCCTATGTTCCTTTCGCTCTCTCTGTTTCTTCTTTTTTCAAAGCTGCCTCTTTAATATTTCTTGCAATACTGGATGAATGTTAATGAATTTCTTTAGTTTCTGTTTGTTTGTTTTTTTACAGAAAACTGTTTCTATCATCATGAATTTTAAATGATAGCCATGCTGTGTAAAGTAGTCTTGGTTGTATATACTTATTTTTTATTATATTGATTATTTCATGCCAATCTCTTCTGGCCTAAAGTGTTTCTGTTGAGCAATAAGCTGACAGTCTTTTGGGAACTCCTTTGTAGGTAACTATCTGCCCCAGTCTTCCTGCCTTTAAGATTTTCTCTTTGTCTTTACCCTTTGCCATTTAATTATGTTATGCCTTAGTGTGGGTCTCTTTGGATTCATATTATTTGAAACTCTCAATGCTTCCTAAGCTTGCATGACTTTTTCTTCACCTGAAGAAATAACAGTTTTACTGTTTAGAATTAAAGGGCACATAAAGATCTTCTCAGACAAGCAAAAACTAGAGAAAGTTCATCTTCACCAAACTACTATTATATGAAATGTATAAGGAACTTATTTAAGAAAAAGAAGATCAAAATTATGAACAATAAAACAGGTTCTTTATCTCTGGCACACTCTCTTCTGTTTCTGATACCCCTCCTAGGTTGATGTTGTTACACTTGATGTTTTACCAGATATCCATTAGACTTTCCTTATAGCTCCTGATTCTCTTTTCCTTTTCATGCTTTGTTTGGGTACTTACTGCTATCTAGTCTTCTAATTAACAGATCTGATCTTCTGCTTAATCTAACCTGTTTTTTATTTCTTCTAGTGTATTCTTCACTTCAGAAATTGTATTTTTCATTTCTGACCGGTTCTTTTTTTTTTGGTTTATATGTCCTTTTTAAAATTATATTTTATTCATTATGCTGTTACAGTTGTCCCAATTTCCCTCCTTTGTCCTAGCGTACCCAGCACCCCCAATCCCTTAGGCAATACCCACCCTTTTGTTCATGTCCGTGTGTCATGCATATATAAGTTCTTTGGCTACTCCATTCCCTATACTATACTTTACATCCTCATGGCTATTCTCTGACTACCTGTTTGTACTTCTTAATTTCCTTACCTCTTCACCCATTCCCCCTAAAGCCCTTGCATCTGGCAACCATCAAAATCCTCTCCATATCCACAATTCTGTTCTTGTTTGTTTATTTTTTTAGATTCATTTGTTGGTAGGTATGTGTTTATTGCCATTTTATTGTTAATAATTTTGATCTTCTTTTTCTTAAATAAGTTCCTTATACATTTCATATAATAGTGGTTTGGTGAAGATGAACTTCTCTAGTTTTTGCTTGTCTGAGAAGATCTTTATATGCCCTTTAATTCTAAATGATAGCTTAGAGCAGTCTTGGTTGTAGGTCCCCAATTTTCATGAGTTTGAATATTTCTTGCCAATCCCTTCCAGCCTCCAAAGTTTTTTTTGAGAAATCAGCTGACAGCCTTATAAGTACTTCCCTGTAGGTAATTAAGTTATTTTATTTTGCTGCATTTAAGATTCTCTATTTATGCTCTGGCTGGTATAGCTCAGTAGATTGAGCACGGGCCTGAGAACCAAAGGATTGCAGTTTGATTCCCAGTCAGGGCACATGCCTGGGTTGCAGGCCAGTTCCCAGCAGGGGACCCACAAGAGGCAACCATACATTGATATTTCTCTCCCTGTCTCCTCCCCTTCCACTCTAAAGATAAATAAATAAAATATTTTTTAAAAGATTCTCTATTTATATTTAACTTTTGCCATTTTAATTATGATGTGTCTTGGTGTGGACCTGTTTGTGTCTATTTAGTTTGGGACTCCATGTTCTTCCTGAACTATATGTTCTTTTTAACATTTAAATTCTTACTGAGATTATCCATTCTTTTCCTAAGGTTCTTGAGCATTTTTATAACCAGTGTTTCAAACTCTTCGTGTGGCATTTTAGTTGCTTCCATTTTATCCGTTTCACTCAATTGTTGTGTGTGTGTGTGTGGGGTGGTTTCTCCTGTTTTTCTGCTTCTTTATCTTTCCGTTTTTCCTCTGTGTATTGGGTAAATCTTCTAGGACTCCCAAACTTGTTATGTTGGTTTTATGATGATAGTGTTTTGTTAAGCTGATCACCTAAGCTTCGTGACTCAAGAATGTTTCTTGTGGTTGATGTGCACCCTCTGTTGTAGTTGAGGCTTCAATGTTGTTGGCCCTTTACTAGGCGGAATTAACCTTTCAGTCTGGTTGATTATACAATGAACCTAAATCACTATGTATCAAATGCTGTGCAGGCACTGTGCCTGAGAAGAGGTTCTTCCCAGCAGGGTCTGGTGCCTTCCAGAATATCCTTTTGGGTGTGCCATATGTACAGATACATTGAGCTTTTCATTGAGCTTTTGTGTGGTCTGAAGCCCACCATTGCTTGTGTTGGATCTGGGTCCACTTGGGTAGTATTCTGACACAGGCCACTGTCAGACATTGTGTATAACTGGCCGTGAGATGCCTGTATGTAGCTACCACACTGTTCACTATTTGTGTCTGTATCTACTTGACCTTAGTGTACATGGGAGGGGCCAATTTTTGTTAAAGGGGCAGTTTCTTCTTGCTTAGAGCTGGGAATAGACCTGTAAAATGACCAAAGGTCCCTGAGATACACTTCCACCTGTCAACAACACTACCTCCCTTTGAGGTTTCCTGGTCTTCCTCCAGAGCCTTCCAAGGAGAGACTGTAGAATGAGCCCAGGCTAGCCTATATAGGGGTGTTGGGTCCTGTACTTGGGGATTATGCAGAGAGATCCCCTCCAAAGGTTTCACACTTTTGATATCCCCACTCTGGGCAGCTCCTCCTCTCTTTAATAGAATTGTACTCAGCAGGAGAATCCAGTACTTGGAAGGGTTGATCCAATTTGAGTCCCTTAGAGGGTGGTTCCCACAAACCTGTAGTAGGAGAGCAGAGACTCCTCCTTGGTGTAGCATGGTTGACCTCTCAGGGGAGGTTGATTTGCCTTCCCACAATGTAGCAATAGAGCCCAGAACTCACCCAGCTGGCTTCCAGGCAGGTCCTTCCCAGGAGGAACAGTCTAAAAATCCCAGCTCTGTGCAGTTCCCCAAACCAAGCAGGTTGGAGCTAAAGGTCAGCCCTGTGCAAAACACTGATTTCTCCACATGACTGGTTTTGGGAGAGCAGCGCAAAAACTTTCACCCAGCATGGCTTTCCTGTGCTGCCAAATCCAACAGAATGTTGCACAACAAATGTTGCCTAAAGTCCTATCCCTGTGTGGCTGTCCTATGCTATCAAATTCTGGAGGACGGAACAGGCTGAGTGTTTCAACAGGTGGTGGTAGGGGTGCTTGCTGTGCACTTGAGGTTGGGAAGACCAGTCCTCTTAGCCAAATGACACATTTTAGTCACTGTCTGGGTCTTCCCAGAAACTAGAAGCCCCCTTAAAGTCACTTATGGATACAGTCAGAAGCCCACTCTGCAGGATATGAAAACAGCAGAATTATCTCACCAGCAGTTGGGATCTGGACAGAGAACTCCCCAGGTACTGTAACAATAGGAGAGTTTGTTCCTGGGAGGGTGTGGTTTGAGTTTTCCTGTGAGACTAAGTTCCCACCAATTCCCACTGCCAGATGTAACACAGGCTCCTCTTCCCATCTCTGTTGCTTTTGGGTTGGGGAGTCCTGCCTGGGATTGAGAGTCCATGCTCCTGGAGGGAGGGAGTTGTGCAGTCATGATATCCCACCGGCTTCTCAGCTACCCTGAGAAGGATATCACACCTGCGTGAGGGCTATCCCTTTCCACGTCTCTGTCCATTTTCCCAGTCTCTAGGTAAGTTCTCCTGTAATCTTTGGTTATAATAGTTCAGATCAGCTAGGCTGCAATTGGGCCTTCAGATTGATCTGTAATCTAGTTGTAAATCCAATTTGAGGCTGGGAGCAAGTAGGCATTGCTTCCATCTACTCTACAGCCATCTTGGAATTGCAAATGCACTATCTTTGAGGAAAGTTTAACTGTTTTCACTTCAGCCACTCTAATAGGTTATATGCAGGGAGGTTAAACCTTTGAAATCTTCTTAGAGTAGTGTTACAATTCTATGGGTCAAAACTGATACAAAGAACTAAACACTGTACTCAGCAGACAGTAATCAACTAAACAATGTCACTTATTAATAAAATATACATTATAATTTAAAATATACGATTGTTCGTGGAACCATTAATAAATGTTTCTCTTTCTATTTTACAGAAAACTATTAACAAATATAAAGGTATGGGTAAATTTGAGATTAAATTTAGCTCCCATGATATCAACCCTGTGTTGTTCAAAGGCATATATCAAAAGATTGAAGTACTTCATTTAAATTTATTTTGTCATTTTTTTCTAACAAAACCAAACAATGACTTATCAAAGTAGATTTCATTGTGTTTTATGTTTGCCTTCTTTTAAGAGTTAAAAGTGAAAATATTTTTAAAAACTGACCACATTAATATCTTGAGTAGGTATTTAGAACCATTCACAATTATTTTGTTCTCAGGCTTTGGAGTCAAAGTCTAAACTCCTTTGCATAACATGTAATGTAAGTCATTATCTGGTTTTAGCCTATTTTCTAACTATATTTTTTGAATTCCTCACTCCAGCCCAGTATACATACCTTTAAACACAAACATGAAAAAAAAACACAAACATGGTGTGCCTTCATCATACTAATATAATTTCATTTCTCTAAACATGATAAATTATTTTATTCCTTTCTGATTTTTGTATATTGAGTTCTCATATTCTCAAGATCTCAAATTTTACTTTTTAACCCTATGACCTTTTTCTTATTAAAACAAAAAACAAAATAACAATAACCACAAAAATATAGCTTTACATTATATCCATTTAAGGAGTCTAAATTTTTATGGCTCTTTGAGTGATGTTAATATATTCTAAGAAGCAAAAGTCTTCTAAAATTAAAAAAAATATATAGAACCCCAATACAGAGTGAAGCAAAAGTAGTTCTAGAGTTTGGAGTATGCAAAACACAGACATTATTCTTATATTATTATTTACTAATTATTGCATAACTTTTCATATCAACATCTATAAACCTACTTTTGTCCCACATGGTATCTGATCTAAGTACCTTGTTTAGGCATGATAAACTTTAACTCAATGCATTTTAATGTTGGTGATTTTTTCACTATGTTTCTACACAAAGGAGGAAATAGCAGAATTTGGAACTACATCATAATTTAATAATTTGATCATCAGAAGATATTTTCTTCTATCAAACAATACTATGTGCAAAACTTAACTCCCCAATTCCTTGGAAATAAATCTAGAATTCATAATATTTTATATATCAAAGAAACATCTTTGAATACAATTATATATTGTAGCACAAGCTTGTTATCAATATATCACAGATGATTTCTTATGTCTTTCATCTAATATCTGTTATGATACTTTGGTGTTTTTTAAAATTATCACAGTAATCAGATTTGTATATTTGCTACAAAAAATGACAGTGTGACTAAATTTAGATCAACCTAAAAAATGTAAGCATACAGAATACATGATGAGTGTACTTATAAGGAAAGTTTTAATTATTTAAAAATTAGCACTCTCAATCTCCTAGATAGTAACCATCATGCTAAAAATTTAAGTCATTTACATCACCAGTAGCATTTGGGTCAATGAATCCAAAATTAGTTTACTTTTTTCACACTGGTCTAATGCTCAAAATTATATTGCATTGCATTTTTTTGCCATTAAATATGCATATTTTGCTTAAAAGATTTCACCAATATACTTATTTGGTTATATGCTGACTGATACAAGTGCTAGAGCAATGTGATGCTGCTCATGAATTTTGTTTTCCTTAAACAAAGTGTTTTATTTTGGATTAGATCGGTCTGAGACTTACTCCTCTGCAACCACGATGGCTATGCAGACCATATATGAGCTTTCATGCAACATAAGGCCATCTCTGTTTATTTATGTTTGCCACTGTTCTTTATCAATGAGGAGGTTTGAAGTAAAATAGACAGCTTTATGGCATCAAATTCTGCATATATTTTCCAGGTAAAGCATGTTATTTAGAATGGAGAAGAAAATATTCTCTAATTTGAGCAGGAAAGTCATCAACTGTGAGTGTTTGTTTCTAATTAGAAGACTACTGAGTTTTTCTAATTTAAGATTGATTTGATATTTTATTATATTGATGCAGTTAGGTTGAATTTATAAATACAATTTAATCAACTTTTGTCACAAAAACAAAACATCTTATCACTTAGTACAATGAAATTAGTGATATGAACAGGGTTTTGTGACAGTGGCAATATGTAGTGTTGCTAACTAGGTATGAATGTCTTAATTTACTGGAGTTTAAAATATATTGTAACAAGCTAAAAATGAAATGATTTGACATGCTACATTGATAAAAATCATTTAACAAAAATAATACATCATTTAGAAGTACATTGGACATTACAGGTTTCTCTTCCTCTCTTGTTCTGAACATTCTTCACCACAATTCACCATGAGGGAGTATGCACAGGACTTGATTGGCCATGCCTTTAGATATAGATACAAGTTGCCAGAAAATGAAATAATCAATTCCAATTAAGGGCTTGAACATCTTAATACTTCCTTAACTACAGTGTTAATATACATGAAAAACTGAAATCTCTTAATCATGCTTTGGTGAGTAGCATGATTGTTTCTGAGAGAACAAAGTAAAAGGAATTAGAGATGTTAGTTTAGAACAATAAATACTTCTGCGACAGCAGCTAGATTAACTTTCTAGGATATTGCTATGTTCATTATGAAAGATGCTAGTATGTTATTATTCAGAGTCTTTACAACTTTAAATTATTGTTATATATTATATAGTCTTGTGTTCTACAGCAGCTTGGACATCTGGGCACCCCAAACTGAATGTGATTTGGTTATAGGAGGTTAAAATTAATTTAATTTTAGCACTAAGTAAGTCAATTATGTTTAAATAATTATAAAGAAAATTTGGAAAATAACCATGCTTTTTTTCTAACATGTAACACTTTTATAAATGTATCAAAACTAAATTGGGAGTCATAAATTTTACATTAACATACCCCCACATGTCTTTTGTTACTCCTCCTATTATGTTTATTTTATTTTTTTAAATATATTTTATTGATTATGTTATTACAGTTGTCCCATTTCCCCCCTTCATTCCCCTCCACCTTGCACACCCTCTCCCTCCCACATTTCCCCCCTTTAGTTAATGTGCATTTGTCATAAGTTTTTTAGCTTCTACATTTCCCATGCTATTCTTGCCCTCCCCCTGTCTATTTTCTACCTGCCATCTATGCTACTTATTTTCTGTACCTTTCCCCCCTCTCCTCCTCCCACTCCCCTGTTGCTAACCCTCCATGTATCTCCATTTCTGTGGTTCTGTTTGTGTTCTAGTTGTTTGCTTAGTTTGTTTTTATTTTAGGTGTTGTCCTTAGTAATTGTGAGTTTGCTGTCATTTTAGTATACATATTTTTATCTTCTTTTTCTTGGATAATCCCTTTAACATTTCATATAATAAGGGCTTGGTGATGATGAATTCCTTGAACTTGACCTTATCTGAAAAGCACTTTATCTGCCCTTCCACTGTAAATGAAAGCTTTGCTGGATAGCACGATCTTGGATGTGGGTCCTTGTCTTTCATGACTTGGAATACTTCTTTCCAGCCCCTTCTTGCCTGTAAGGTCTCTTTTGAGGAATCAGCTGACAGTCTGATGGGAAGTTCTTTGTAGGTTACTGTCTCCTTATCTCTTGCTGCTTCTAGGATTTTCTCCTTTCTTTTTACCTTTGCTAATGTAATTATGATGTGCCTTGGTGTGTTCCTCCTTGGGTCCAACTTCTTTGGGACTCTCTGAGCTTCTTGGAATTCCTGGAGGTCTATTTCCTTTACCAGATTGGGGAAGTTCTCCTTTATTATTTGTTCCAATAACTTTTCCACTTGTTGCTCTTCCTATTGTGTTTATTTTTATAATTTGAATTATATTACTCCATCAAAAGAAATTGACATTTATTTTTATACATATGGAATATCTTTCTTCATGAGGGAATTACCACTGATGCTGAATACTTATGACTGGGCAGATGTAACTTCTAAATTCAAGTCCTCAATGTGTGTGTGTGTGTGTGTGTGTGTGTGTGTGCAAGTGTGTGTTTGAAAAGGCTGGTGATTAGGTAATGGAGGGAGATTTTAAGGGAGCAATTTAAGTAAAGCAATTTAAGTTTTTTTGACTCTACTTAAATGAAGTAAAAAAGAAGAAGAAAAAAGTATAATCAATTATTTCCACAAATTAATTATACTTCCCATATCCTAACAAGTAGTTAGGATACCTACCAATGCTGTTTTTGGCCATTTGGGGTAAATAACTCATAGTGCCTTCAATCATGGCTGAGATTTATACTACAATTACATTGACTAACCCCATGATTTATTATGTAAAATCCCATTAATATTTTGATAAAGGACCCAAACTTTCCTGACAAGTACAAATAATAAACACTATATATATATTTTAAATTATATTATACTGTGTCATATATGTTATTTAAAAATGACTTAGACATGCAACATAATTATATCTTTCTTTTTATGTTCTCTTTTGTTGTTATTTGGTTTTAGATGTGAGGGATTTTTTTTTTCCCAACCTAGGTTGTCACTGATGGAGGGGACTGATTAATCTGTGTGTTTGTACTGGGTTAATTAAATAAGGATTATATTGTTAATGTGTGCTTGTCTTTGTAAGTGCAATCAACCTGTGTCTATTAGCTGCAAAATATAATAATAATTATGCAGTGATCTTATCTACATCATATTTCTAAATTGTCCATAAAGAATTAAAGGAGATTTTGGTTATTACTTTGGAAACAGTTGAAAATTTCTTTTCTTCAGGTGAGCGGCTGCCATGTTCACCCAGCTGCTTATGCTCTGCTATTGCTTCCAAAAGTAAAAGGAGGGATTGGCCAGAGTTCAGCTCCCTGAAAATTCCAGTGCAAGGGAGACTATGTACTTTTGGTTTATTTGTTATATTAGATAGAGAGTTTTTTATGTTCCTTCTTTCTAGAATTTCTAGTTCTTGTGTACCATAGTGAGCAAGAAAAACAAACTTTGTCAACACACATTTTAAATTTCTCTTATTTTTAAACCAAAATCACAGCTTTGCATTGGAATAAATTTTCCAGTGAAACAGATTTGAGTGCATATTACTGCACCATTTGCAGAATAAGCATCTTATTCAAACAGTAACCTCTCAATTTCAAGTTTTCCTCTTTAAATATAAAACTATGATACCTATTTTCAAACATTATTGTGAATATTTTGTTAGATAATGTGAAAGATCCTTGAGAACATTGAGAATATTACCACCATTAAATTATGTCCATGAATTCAATCTCTCTTATCCCTATTACTAAGTTATATCATTTTTTGTATTGAATTGATTTTTCTTTTTTTCCTAAACAAGTGTTCAGACATCTAATAATTTACAAACAGGTAACCAAACAGCACAATACAACAAACAAGCAGGCATAGAGAACAAAGCCTTTAAATGAGAGGCCCACCATATCCACAGATTAAATCTCATTAAAGAGACATAAAGCCACTCACACACCATTCATTATATGTACAATGAGGTAACTGATTAGAAGAGGTGAGAAATTGCAGCTAATGAAGGTGACTCCTAACATTAAAAAAATAACGAGGAAATAGGAAAGATATTAAGACAGCACAAAGATTGAGACCCTTAGTAGAATGAAAAACATAGCTAAAAGAAGGAATATGAGATTATGAACTACAGCATGTAGCAACATACATACTTTGGGATAACAAAGTCATATGAAAGTTTTAGGGACTCAAAAGAGAGTCTAAATTAGCACTGTGACAAATAACACTCTTTTTCTTCCTTTGCAAGGAAGAAATATGGAGGCATTTTTAAATCAGAAGAATTTTATCTCTATAAAGTAAAGAGTCTTTATAAATTCTAGGTAAGGTAACATTGTATAAAGCAGTAATAATAATGCAATAATTGAGGCCATGGACTAGCATAGTAACTCTGGAAATAGACACAGTAGGGTGGGTATGGAAGAAAATTAGAAAGACATGACAGACAAAGTTGATTAATGTAATAAGTGACATTCCATCATGTTATGAACTGAGGGATTAAAACAATAATACACAAAACAGAGAAAATGGAATATGAACTGGTCTGGGTAGTAAGTGTTAACTTTCATTTAAATTGGTGAGAATTGTGAGAGTTGCAAGTGAAAATGTTTATCAACTAGATCTTGGTAAATCATGGATGAATTAATTCTCTTGTGAAGTTCTTTAAGTACTTTATTATTCAAGAAAAAAGAACACTGGAAAGAAATATACTCATTTTTTCCACATTTTCCCTTGATTAAATGTCATTTTAAAATTGAGGTGGTTAACCAGCTGAACTGTCTAGGTAGCTAATTAACATTTAAAAACAGCTTCATTTAAATTTAGAAATGATTGGAAATGAATAAGCAATGATTAAGTATTATTTCAGGATTCTCATCAAAATCTTGGTTCTTTTTAGGGATAGTGTTGATGTTTTATATACACACACACACATATATATACTATATATATTAAATGTATATAATATATATACAATTACATACATATACATAAATGATATACATCTCAAATATTGGTGACACTTCAAACACTTCTCTAGATGACTTTATGACATTAAATAATCAAAATTTAGTATTGAATATATTTTGTACATGTATGGATGGCATAAACTGATATGTGTTATGTGTTTACATACAAAATAGGTAAGATGGTATACATCTTCAAAATTCCCATACAATTCTCATCTGTAAAAGCTAATCAATTTAGAGTAGAAGGTGATGAAATTATGAGAGCAAAGCAGAGGAAGTCATAGTAATGTGGCAGTGAGTGAAGGAGAGACATCTGAGAAGCCTTTATACTTTATATGGTATTCCAGCCAGGTCCAAAATAATTTAATAAATATTTTACCAGGTGAAAAATATTGGCAAATTTATTTATAGGAAGGAGAAATTAATTACATCAAATAATTTTAGAGAGGGGGAAAAACAACTTTTAAAATAAAAACAGAATAATTAATATTCTGAAATTAAAGCAAATTTTTAAATAAAAAGTTAGTCTGATATATGGCAGGAATGACATTTACCTCTAGTAACAATAGTCAGAAAATACTAAAAAATTTTAAATACAGGGTCTGGAACAAATAATGCCCTCTTTTACTATAAAATATTTTATTACAAAAATCATAAGCATGTAATTCTGTAACATAACAATATTACACTCAAGAACACCACATGCCATTTTAAGTGAAATGTCCAAATTAAAACTATATTACATCCATATTGTTACCCTACAAACCGCACTCAAACAGGTGTTACCTCTGCCAAACCCTGTATATTAATTGATCCTGTTGTACGTGAAAGAAATCCAGAGAAATGCATTTCCGATCTGGTATAATAGTTCGTTTACCAGAAACATATATCCTGTTCTGTTTTTGCTTTGTTGTCCTTAGACCATTCTTCCATTCTCAAATCTGCCTCATGATCCTTTCGGATTCTAAACAGAAAAGTAAGAAGTGGGAGGGCTGTCTACCACCTTTCTAAGGAGGTTATTCAAGAGTCCCACACAATATATGCTGCTTTTTAACATATCCACGTTTATTTTACATGCCATATCAATCTGTAAGGTGGACTGGGACAAACTGTTTAAAGCCGTTTACGTTGCTACCCGAGTAAGATGAGAGTTCTGTTAATAAGTAAATGGGAAGAGCTTAAATTGGTTAGAGAACTAGCAGTTGCCACCATGGGTTTTCAGGAAATGATTATATATTGCATTGACAGATGAATAATATATAGAGAAGTATGCAAATGTAATTAAATGTGGTGAACCGGAAAAGGAAAGGCTCTCGAAGGGACATCTATGACATCTGCTTTCACTTAGTAATCAAGCACTATTTTTTTAAAGATTTTACTTATTAATCTTTAGAGGGGAAGGAAAGGAGAGAGGGAGAGAAATATTGATGTATGGTTGCCCCTCATGCGTCCCCTGCTGGGAACTGGCCTGCAATCCAGGCATGTGCCCTGACTGGGAATCAAACTGCAGTTGTTTGGTTCGAAGGCCCCCACTCAATCCACTGACCTACACCAGTCAGGGCAATCGAGCACTATTTTTAATTAGGACATTGGCGTGGTGGTCACCTGGCACCATTGTGGAGTTGATCAGCTCTCTTTTACAGATATAACAGTAGTGTAGGATCTACAATCATTCACCAAGTCATTTCTTTGGATTGCTGATGGAGAACCAGTATTTAGGAACCATGATCCGTGTTAAAAAGTTTAATCAAGGGGGCAGATGAAAGTTATTGTGTAGCTTTTATTTTTTTAGTGGATAAATACAATGGTTTTACGTTCTTGTCATGAGTGAAGGCATTCCCCAGTTGATCCGCATCCTCCACTGTACGAGGCTTCAGTACCAGGCATTTTTCAGCTTGTCATTGGTGGTATTCTTTCCCCTTGCTGACCCATTTTTCAAGCTTTTTTTTTTCAGGCTAAGTCTTGAGTAAAGCCTAAAATTAGTCTTTACCCATGCCTTTGACCATGAGTTCTCTTCAGTCAGAGTTATTTTAGTCTTCTAAAATCACAAAGACTAAAGATTAATTTTTATCATTGAAAGCCATGGGGATATATGAGGGTTCTACTTCTTATATTGGACATTACAAATCTAAGGAATATATAGCTAAGGATTTCTGAATAGTTTGATGACAAAGGCTGTTATTAAATGTATAAAAATTATTTATAGGGCTTATTTTTATGAATCTGTCTTTAAAATTCTATGAATAATAAAAAGTGGAGTTATAAATCAAGATGATAATAATACTAGTTTTTAATTTTCTCATGCATTTACCTTTAGTGGAAATCTTCAAGTTCTCATATGCTTGGATTTACTGTACCTGAAGGACTTTCTCTAGCATTTCTTTTAAGGTGGGTGTAGTAGTATTGAATTCCTTGTATTTTTGTCTATCCAGAAATGTCTTAATTTCTTCTGCACTTTAAATGATAGTTTTGCTTAATTACAATCCTAAACTGACTTTCTTTTTCTTTTGTTTTGTTTGTTTGTATTTTTCCTTTTAGCGATTGTAATATTGGGTTGGGCAAAATGTCTGTTATGTTTTTTCCATAAAATAAAAGACACATTTTTAATTTTCACCAATAACTATAGATTTGGACGTTTTTAGCATGCTGGCTATCTGCTGCTATTGGCTCTCAGTGGGTAGAGGCCAGGGGTGCTGCTAAACATTTCCCAATGCATAAGGTAGCCCCACAACAAATAATTGGCCAAAATGTCAATAGTACCAAGAAACTTTACAAACCACTTTTGATACATTTGATCAGTAACAGCATCTTCTCCATATCCTACACAAATTTTTTTGCATTTCCGTAATTTTTTACCTTTCTTGAAATAATAAAGCACAATATGCCAAAAATATTGTGTATCTTCTTCCATCTTCAATGTTAAAATAGCTGCACAAAAATTCACCAATTTTGATAAGCTTGTTTTAAAAGCATCCTGATTTGACAGCTGTCACAATACAATCTTACAAAATTGTTTTAAAAGAAGTTAAAGACAACTACACACTACTGGAATCATTGTACAGAAAATAATAAATGTGAACATTTTGGCCAACACAAGATATTGCCCACTGACTTCTGGCCTCCAGGTTTATTTTTTCTGGGGAGAATATTTTTATTTCTATTTATCCTATTATTTTTCTTTGCTTTTATTATTGATACTGTTACAGGTGCCCCCATATTCCCCTCCATTTGCCCTCCTTCAACCAGCACCTGCCCCCACTTCCCACTGGCCATCACCACACTGTTGTCTATGTACATGGTATGTATGTATGTATGTATGTATGTGTATATATATGTGTGTATATGTATATGTATATGTATGGTGTGTGTGTGTTGTTTGGCTAATACTTTAACTTTCTTTCATTCAGTCCCTGCCTACACCCTCCCCTCTGAGAGCTGTCTGTCTGTTCCAGTTATCTATGCCTCTGTTTCTATCTGTTCACCAGTTTATTTTGCTAATTAGATTACATATATAAGCGAGATCATATGGTATTTTCTTTCACTGACTCACTTATTTCACTTAGCACAATCATCTCCAAGTCCACCCTTGATGGAAACCAAGACTGGTGAAGCCAATGTGAAAAATGGTATGGAGTTTCCTCAAAAAATTAAAAATGGAACTTCTTTTTGACCCTGCTGCAAAAGGCAAAAGTTTATTGTATTGATGCTGCTGCAAAAGGTAAATGTTTATATTTCATAGCCAATTAGTATTCCATTGTGCAAATATGCCATAATTTCTTTTTATTCACTCACCTACTGATGAGTACTTCGCTGATAAATTTATTGACAATCTCATTAATGGGATGGGTCACTTTTTTCTTGCTGTTTTTAGGATTATTTGTGTTGGGTTGCAGCAGGGTGATTGTAATGTGTCTCACTGTTGGTCTCTGGGCTTATCCTACTTGGAGTTCATTGACATTCTTGGATCTATAGATTAATATATTTCCTTAGATTAAGGAAGTTTTCAAAGTTTTTAGCCATTGTTACTTCAAATAATCTTTCTGCCCTCTCTATATTCTCTTCCTGGGACTTGGATAATGCAGTTGTTTGTTTTTTTAGAATTATCTGTGTTCTAGAAATTCAGTGAGGTAAATGTTTACAAAAGTCAGGTGAATTAGAGTCCCAGAATGAGAAAAGAAACAAACATTTGTACATTATTTGAAATACTCTTCTGCCTCACATATCCACTATCTCTATACAAAGAACTCCATAAAATCCAGAATGCAACAATTTCTGTCACTTAGCCATCACTTCTGCTACCAACTCCAGAAATAGATACATAAATCAAGTGATACAGAAAATCTCACTCTAAATAAATTACATGAACTGGAGTAGCATTGTGAAAGCTGAAGAATTTTGGATCCTACCTTATGTGGTTTTAAACCATAATATCTAATTCATGTAAAGAAAAATCTTTTGAACAAATGTTTTCACCAATACACACAAATCTCCAAGAACTGAAGTGGATTTCTGTCCATCAACCTGGGATCATCAGAAATTGTCAGAGATGTATTTAGCTTACTCAGAGACTATTGTGATATCATTTTAAGGGAAAAATATCTTTGAAATATTGTATCACATAGGTAATAAGCAAAGCTTCTCAGATTTTTAATAATTAAAGAATGCTTCCAATTTATGAGTATATGGCCAAGAAATATGGTAAAATTAAAAAAGATCTATTTAAGATCTCAAGGAAAAAGTAATATTACACTAGTAAGCAACGATGGTGACAGGTTGTCTTTTTGCATGATTTTCTTTTGTGTACAGATTCTAATCGTAATTCTATTACATTATTTTTATTCTATTTTTTAACTTTTATATTATTCTGCAATCAATTCTGTTCTTTAGTGACAACCTTTCTTCTGAAGTTCCAGATATCAGTGTCCAATCTAAATGGTTACCCTCTAAGACAATTACTCCAGAGATTTATTTTTTGTTTTTTTTTAAATGTCCGCTTAATTTGTGGATTGTTTTTCTTTTTTGCAGTTTCTTATTATCTTTGAACACTTGTGATAAAAATAAATTTAACCCAAGTAGATTCACAAATAAGTATGTATAGGAATTATATTTTCTGAACTCATATGCAAGGCAGGACAAAAATAGGACTACAGTTGTTTTTATGGAAAAATAAAGTAATTAATAAATAATAATACAAGAATAAAGTCTGTGTTTTTCATACTTATAGCTGTAATTCTACTTTTGACCTCCTCTGCAATCCTGGAAATACCTTAAATTTATTAATCTTTTGTTTTAATGATATTTTCACTGTACACAGAAATTCTAGTAAAATTAGGCATTTTTCCATTATCTTCTCAAATCCTTGTGATTCACATTGTATGTCTTCTCAGAATAAACTTTCAGCCAATCTTTGTTTCAATTTTTAAAAACAGTGGTGAAAGCAAAATGATGACCAAGTCCAAATAGGTTGTGGTCTAGTGCCTCTTAGTGACTGTTAGCTTGTCACTCTAAGACCTTGAAAATAGACAATGTCTATAGACATATGTTAAGAAGTGATTTTCTCTGATTTGTTTATACTATGATATTAGCCAATAGAAAATCACTGAACAACTCACCAAAACTTCATTGTTTACCTACCTTACACATTGCACCATAATAAATGCTGTTTGTAGGGGCCAGAGGGAATCATGTCCACCAATATTTACAGTAGCACCCCAATTTAACAAAACCACTGACTCAATTAGCCTTCTGTGATCACTATTTATCTTGATTCTTTTTTATATTACCTACTGGCAGATGCACCTGATGCACTGAGAAGTAATAGTGAATTCCTTTTGTCAGGACCCCATGAGCACTTCTGCTCCAACCTATTGGGCCTCATGTTCTTCCCAGTGAGCTGCATTTCTTTCCAAATTACAATATGCCAGTTATGACTGACTCCAGAATGCTACAGAAAATGGCCAAGGCAGGTACAATATATTATTACCTAAAGTACCCCCCACTAGCTTCACATTGTCTGTCACCAGAGGAAAGACGTCTCTCAGTGCCAGAGATTTGTGAAAAGAAAAGGTTTATTCAAAGCTATACAGACTTAAAGTAGTGACCTAATGTCTTCATTAAAATATTAGAGTCCTTTAGGATACTCACAGATGCACATAGTTTTTCCTTCTCCCTCTGCCCTAATCTGGGGTACCGTATCTCAGGAAAAGAAGTAGAAGTCCACGATTCAGGCTTTCAGCACCACCAGTTTTATCACCATCCAGGCAGGATCTCCCATTAATCCAAACTCATGTGGCACCTTCTTGTGGCCCACCAACAAAAGTCCTTGCACTTTTTTTCCAGGCAAAGTCTCTCCTGCTTCCTAGGCCACGTGACCAATGGGCACACCCCAAAGTCAGGTGGTCTTCACTCGTGCAAAGCTGCAGAGGTCTCCACTTTGCCAAAACTGTGTGATTCTTTCTCGGCAAAGCTGTGGGGGTCCCACCCTGGCCAAAGCCATGTGGTTCTTATTCTACTGCCACATCTGCATGGTCCCCCCTCAATGGCTGCCAAGTCTGGGTTTACATCCCCGTGCCAATCTTCCTCTGTACCCCCATTTCTGACTCCTCCTACAATCAGTTACACCTGCCAGAATTCCTGTACTATTCCAAGTTTACTGGGCTGCTATCGTGAGTCTGGGCAGGTGTGGCCCCATGTCATGGAGCCAGTCTTCTCCAAGCCCTCATGCAGGTGTTGTAACTAGGGGGGCCTGCCCCCAGTTACATCTTGGGGGGAAGTCCCTTTCCATCCCCCTATCTCAGAGCATGGCCACAACTATTTAACATATCTATGCAGCCAGTTAAAGGTTATAGTTATGTTAAATGACCATGCCATGGCTTAGCTGGAAAGCTGTTGCTGTACAAAACAGCACTACGTGTTTCTGCTCCACGTGTCCCTTCCCCAAACTCACACCTGTGGGGGACATCCTTTATATCTTTCTAATATTTCTTGGACACCTTGAGTTCTAGACCCCATTCCAAATCCCTGTTTGGGGCCCTCCAGCTTGGCTGCACCTTGTATCAATAATTCTGTTTTTAATTAAATGTTTTAACAAGGTGAAAGTGATAATTGCAAATAGAATTGTCATTTTCATGAAGAACTAAGTTAAACACTTTGTACAACTTTGTAAGTGTGAAAAACTAAAATGTTGCTCTCAATGATTATTTTAGATAAAAAATAAAATTATAGATAACACTTTATCTATTTATGCAAATAGTTATTTATGCAAAAACCAAATAAACCAAAACTAAACTTTCTAAAGAAAACACTCTCTAAAACACAAGATCATGTAGTGAATATGTATTTATATAATTTAACATAAAATGTGTAAATTGTGTATTTATAATTTCATGCTTTAATTGACTATTTTAAAAATTGAAAATGATTAAGATAGATTTTAGTGTAATTTATCAAAATAAGTTTGAATGCTTTCTTTCTGTACATTGATATCATCTTACAAAGACTAAATATTTGAATACCTACTAAATTTTATATGATGTATTAAGTACAAATGGAGAGATGTATCAAGAACATGAATAGTCTGGGATAATATCACTGTACTATTGTGATAAATTTAATCCTTATTTACTACAATTAATCACATTTAATATTTCATTAATATTTTTCTTTTTACAGCTTTAAAAGAAAATAGATTTTTAATATAATTTCTATTTGAAACATTATCTAAATAATATACAAGACTTTCTACTTATAGAAATCTAGTTAATGCTAAACATTTCAGACTATGCTCACTTGAAAATACTCTACACATATCTGATGAAATTATTGATTCATGTTAACCAATGACTAATCTTTGTCATTGGCAAACACCACTATCTTATACATCCTAGTAGATAGATAAAATAGTGTATCATGGCAATATTGATTAACGATATTTTTCCCATACTTTTAACCACAAGCACTCTTCCTGAAGTATTAAGATATAGAATGTACTTATTTTGTACAAATGTTAAAAGCATAGAGGGCTACTATAATCAATTGATTTCCAGTTAAATTCATAATCTCCTGAGTAAGACCCCTGGCTTTGGTTCCCTTTTAGGCTCATGAGGGTAAAGAGGATGCTGTTTAGGGTGGTTGCTGTTACTGTTAGTACTCGCAAATAACCCATCTCCACGTGCATAGAGTCCTTTCAGTATGGAAAACACTGAGAAGACAATGATCAACAAAGGGAAAACAACAACAGCAGGAAAGTCTTTCTTAATGTACTGTTATTCCACTTGGATAAAATTTGCCCACACACAGTGTAGCTTGAATTTTTAATGTCCTCTATTCAAATTCAAAGTCAGAAGTATTTTTTGTTTTATAGTCCTGAGGCTTATAGTGAAGGTTAAAGGACTATCACTAATGGGAAGTAGAGTTGAATGTTTATTGATGTTGGAGTTTGCAATAACCACTGAGAACATAGCTGGTCTCAAGCAAACTCCACTAACTCACAGTTTCAATTTACACCCCTATGTGAATCATGGGATAATCAGAAAAAGGCATTTGGAGCCTTTTGGCAAGTCAGCAGGTAGAAAAAGAAATACTTTAAAGCTCTCAGCGTTACCAACACCTTTTTAGGTATGTATCATAAAAAACAATTATCCAACTACAGAGTGGAAGATTTCAAATTTTTTCAGAAAAATAAGCAGGTAAATTCTGTGGAGTTTTGCACACTTCTTTGGAAGAATACAGGATGCTGTGCAGGCCGCACACGATCTGCCTGGCTCAGTGGCTGTCATTCAGGAAGTGACAGCAATTGCTGGCTCCTTGCACACCTGAGGGAGACAACGAGCATGAGGCTCTTACATTCAGCTTTCAATTGGAACATTTGACAAATAAGCAGCAAGTGTAATGGCATTCTACTGATTACACTAATGACAGAGTTTCTGGCGAGTTCTAATCTCTTCTAAGAGGTCATTCACTGGCGAAGCTGTGAGGTAGGTAAAATTATCCATCAATCCACACTTAATAGTGGATTTTTTTTCATTCAATATATGCACAAAGCACTGATTTGCTGTTGATGAATGAGAATGATGATAATGATAATGGTTACTTGATTTTTGTCATGCCTGCCATTCACCTATCTTAAGTGCCAAGGATGCAATAAATGATAGGCATTGTTAAAGCTTCTTGTGAGAAAAATGAGGCCTTCTTACTCAGAAAACACTTTTTATCTGCAGCTTACCCGGAGTGGAAATCCATTGCCTTATACTTTTAATCTGTACTGGTTTATTTGTTTGTTGCCTGGGTTCACCTTTAGGCATGTATGCATACAAGTAGACAGACTTCATGAGAAATTATATTTCAGCCTACATTTTCCACCAGAGTAGAAAATATTAGGTCCTAGATCATCCAAATTTTCTAATCTTTTTACCAGACAGCTTTTGGGCAAGCAGCTTACATTTCTGTTTTCTGAAACATTCTTCTGGCCATAATTTCAGTATATTTTCACTGAACATCAGGGAACACACAGAAAATTATGAGAGAAATGAATAAAGAATGAAGTGCCTGTATACCTTTAAACCTTGGATGTGCACTGTTTTTTTTCATGTTTTACCATTATTGTCTCAAACCTTTAGCTAAAACTATGACCCCAGTTACTCAAAATGGAGACTTTTGCTGTCAGAAAACCAAGGACACTATGATCATTCATATTGCTATATTACAAAAGAATTCAATTAAACATTCCACATATAACATAATGTTATCAGTTTTATTCCTGATCTCTACACAGACCCAAATTGTGATTAATTACTATTAAAATATGCACATTATACACATTCATAAAATTTTACCTTCATTGAATTTTATATATATTTGATTTTCCACTCTTTATAAAGTAGTCAGGAATCACTTGGTAAAATGAAATATTTTTATGAGTAATTTGAGACTGCACATATTCTTTTATGCCTTTATCTTTAATATTAAAAATTCATCACATGAAATTGTTGACAGAAAATTTACTTGTATTTCAATACATTCTGAAATAGTCGGGCTTCAATTAAAGTTAATTTTATTCCACAACTTGCCATTCTTATGAGTTTCTCTTCATGAGTTCTGAAATTCCTGTTTCTTGGTATTTTATGCCAACTCATAATAAATAATAAGTAATAAAGATAGCATTTTCCAAATATGACCACATTAATCTAGATCCAATACCACACACTGTTCCTCTGTTATGATGTTGATACACCTCAACCTTGAAAGGATTCCTTATCCTACAAAAAACTGTTCAGAGCACAATAACTGCATCACTCAGTAGAAGGTGACAGAAGTAATCTGCATGACTGAAGTTAAAAGCCAATAAAATGTTGTAAAAGGGAAAATCACCTCTGCCTGTCTCTCTTTTTGCCTGTGCACACTTGTTTTGGACCCAGCCATCATGTTGCAGGAAGCAAAAGTCACATGGAGGAGGGTCTAAGTATATATATTCTAACTAATGGCTGTGGCTAGTCACTCAACCAACACTTGCTTTAGCTACCAAAAATCTAAGGGATAAGCCTTCAGATAATAGTACCCAGCCTTCAAGTCTCCTAAATGAGATATTAGGCACTGTGGAGCAGAGAAAATGCAATGGTCACTAGGCTCTGCCTGAAATCTCCATCTATAGAAATTGTTAGAGAATTGCTGCTAAATTACTGTCTAGGACCAATGAGTTACACAGTGATAAATAACTAACATAGGTTAATTATTTATTGCTAGACAACTATGAGTGTAGTTCTTATACACACACATATACACACATGAGCAGACAAACAAAAACCCTAAAATTGGGGTTAGTGACTGAGACCAAATGGCAGTTGAAACTGAAAATGACCTTGAAGTAAAAGTTAGCAGAAGTATAATGATATATTGAATAGTTGTAGAAAATCATAACAAAAGACAAACAATAAATAAATAAACAAATAAATGATCACTTCTTTAAAGAAATGTATCTAAGAAAGGTAAATGATAAAGTTAGGGAGGTTTCTGATGAAGATATTGGTTTGATTCTTCAAAATGAATTTATTAAAATGTCTATGAAGAGAGATAATCTTAAGAATGAGTTAGTAAACATAAAAAGGCTATGGGTTTCTATGTCTAAAATTAATTTTCTCATTTCTAGTCTTGTAGATGATCAGTGATGCTGAAGTTATAAAATGGCTTCTGAGCAAATCTTAAATATAAGACATTTGTGACAAACGATGTAAAGATGAGGCTGATGCTGGGATTGTAAAAATCTTGTTTAGAGCTCAGAAAGTTTTTGTTGGTGCCTCATGCAGAAAATGTGTCCCCTGAGAATAATACTGCTAAGATAGTTTTATCCAACCACAGCTTTATAGGAAATCCAATGTAGAGAAAATTATATTTCAACCAAAATTTTATATGTGCTTTTTTAATGAAAAAATCCTATAAGTCCCATAGAAGATCCACAAATATCTTAAGATAATTATATTGACATATATATAACCAGACCAGAATCAAAGGTAAAGATAGTACAAAATACAGATATGCCTTTGGAGTCTAACCTGCAAATGGGAGCAGGCTAAAAAAATAGGCAGCTGCAAGCACTGGGCCACATCTTACTGAGATAAAATAATGGCTGATAAGGTAGTCAATAAACTAGAGTGTGTGTCAAACAGCCATGGAAAATTATTCCCAGGAGCTAAGACCTAATCAAATAATTAGCGATCATCATGTGCTCAGCTGAATTTCATAATTTCTATGGACCAGTGATATTTGTGTGACTTCCGTTTTATCGCTCATTGAATAGGGGTGTCTGTTGAAATTATGCTGTTTGCATAACCACTATATATTGGTTGAGGGGACCATATTCACATTTATCTTAATTTCCTGGGTCTTTAGAATGCAAGAAACTATAGTCAAAAGCTATATCCCAGGTACTGCAAGAAAGGAGATCTTAACCCTTAATTACATAAAACATTGGGATTTTGTGGGGCAAATGAGTTGAAATTAATTATATTTGTGTGCATCAAAAGTAAACTATTGTAAAGTATCTCATTCTATGTAATCTTACAGTGTAATATTGAAAGTCCTCTGTGAAAAAGTGAGTAGTCATTGTTCCTTCAAACATATTCTTGACTTAGCTGTGCAACTGCCTAAGGAATCAAATGTGGTGTAAGTGATGCTGCCTTGACTTGCAAAACTTCAACAGAAAAGGAAATAATGCTTCACCTGCTCTCTGTATCTCACCTCGGACACTTATCCTTAGAAACTCACCATACTGTAAGAAAGTGTAGGCTAGTATAGAAGCATCTGTATTTATCCTGGACCAGATGTGTGTGCGTGAATTAACCTTCAGAGGCCACCACTACTGGATTTAGAGTCTCTCCTGAGGCCTCAGACAGTGGACACATCTTTGCTCTTTTCTGATTGAAATTTTGACTCACAAGCAGTGTGAGAGATAACAAGTTAATAGTTTTGGTTTAGTCCAATAATTTTAGGAGTGATTTGTTAAATAGCAATACATACTTGTATTTTGATGTGTATCATGTTTTTTTTTCCTAGATTTTTGAGGTAAAAATAAGGATCACATTATGCATGGTTGTTATGAGTACATACCATGAGTATAATGGGTATAATAATTCCATGTATAATGTGCAGAAAACATGGGTGCACATTACAGATGGCAAAATACATACCTAATTAAATGAAGCATATAAGATCACCAAGCACATGTGTTATATAGATTGAGGTATGGAATGTCCAGGTATCAAGTGATTTCCTTTTTATGCATTTATAGACTTTGGTAAAATAAAATTTCTAGACTATATTTCAAAATAATGATTAAAATTATTTAACAAGGAATAGTTATTTTTCTAAAAAGATGTATCTGAAATACACAAAGTTGTCTTTTTCATGTAACAGTTTCAAATTTTCTACAAGGGTACTGCTTTATGTGTTTTTAAAGATATTTTTAATAAAAGTGGACATCATTTTTTAAAAATATAGCTTAAATTTAAGAAATTATATTGACTCAGAAAATGGGGATGATGGTATATAATTTGCAGAGAAGGAAGTTTTCAAACATAACATATAAAAGGAACAGTAAAAAAGTTGTAAAAATCAATCAATAAATAGATCCACAGTTGTTTATCCAAAATATTTCCAGTAGACATGAGATGTAAGTTCTCCCAAATTTATATTTAATAGCATGGTACATAATGTTATATCAGTGTCCCATTATATTAAAATCATCTCTAGGCCCACTAAAATAAAATAACTTAGTTATGTCTATCCAAAAATATCGGTGACTATTTTCCCATATATCATTGTTGTCTCAAGACATTAAAAAAGAAAGAAAATACAGTAATTTAACAAAAATTGTCTTCCATGCTTTTAGATAAGCAACATGTCATATTTTTGTTCAATATACCTATTTTTCCAAGGAGTGACACAGGGTAATTAAAAACAAATATCCTCTTTTTTGCAGTTACTTTAATGACCTTTGAAAGTTCTACTGGATACAAGTTAAAAATAGAAATGGAAAACTATGGTGGTCACCAGAGGGAAGGTGCTGATGGGGAAGTAAAAGGTAAAGAAGTTCAAATGTATGGTGATGGAAGATGATTTGACTTTGGGTGGTGGGCACATAATGTATCACACAGATCATGTATCATAGAAACACACACTTGAAGCCTGTGTGATCTTATTAACCAGTATCATTCCAATAAATTTTAAAAAAAGATAAATTAGATATTCTTTTATATTTTATATGTCAATGTATGCAATCTATTAATCATTTGACTACTTAGTTTAATTGATTAATTCAAGTGCTGCGTTAAACCATAAATTTAATAATTGTATAGTAGCTAAATTGGGCAATATAAAATAATTGCATTAATTGTGTGAATTATGAAGTATATATGTATATGTGCGTGTATGTGTGTATATGTATATATTTACACTAATATGCAGCCTACATGTACATGATTGCATGTACATGATTGCATGAGGAAGATATATATTAAGCCTGTCCAGAAAATGTCCAGCCATTGTTAATATAACAAGAGCAGTTTGTGTGACATTGATGTAACCTGGCAGCCAAGAAGAGTGAACTGTGCATGTGTGAACAATGACGACTTCATTGTACTAGTCAGTGGGGACGGTAAACGCCATGGAGTAAGCATGTATACTGTGTAGCCATGCATTCATGACTGAGTGACTAGAGGAATAAATCTGCATCAAATTTTGTGTTAAGCTTGAACATTCCTCCACAGAAATTACTTGGATGATTCAGGAAAAAAAATGGGAAACTGGTGATTGTCAGTTTCATCACAACAATGAGTCCACTCATGCATCACATCTCATGCAGAGCTTTTTGGCAAAACATCAAATCACTCAGGTGACTAAGCCCCCCTATAGCCCAGATTTGATGCCCTGCGACTTCTGGCTTTTCCCAAAACTAAAATTGCTTTGAAAAGGAAGACATTTCTGACTGTTGATGAGATTCAGAAAAATGTGATGGGACAGCTGATGGCAATTAGAACTGTGTGAGGTCCCAAGGTGCCTACTTTGAAGGTGACTGGGGCATCATTGTTCTGTGGACAGTAATTCTTGTACTTGTATCTTTTTCAATAAATGTCCCTATTTTTTTGTATTGCATGACTGTATACTTTCTGGACAGACTTCATCTATTAATCTGCCAGTTGGGACTTGAAGTTTATTTTCCCTCCATAAATCCCATGAAACATTATATATTCTCATTAACATTCAATATTTTATTCTTAGTGAGTCATATTTAAATTGTGATTACATGTTGAGATAATTTAGCAAATCAGCATTTCCCTTACTAAGGCCATTAAATTTCTAGAATTTTGACCCTTGCTTCTACCACCATACTTTAATATATTAGTTTCATTTATTGTAATGCACGTTTACTAACAGATTGGTTTGATTAGAAAACAACGAGAATTATGGCTTTAGAGTAGAGAGACAGTGGGCTTTCAAATGTGAAAACCCTGGGTTTGAAAAACCTGCTTCTATATTTTATCAATGAGACTTTAGAATAACTATGTAATATTTTAAACCTTAGTTTCTCAATCTGTGTAAGAAAATATTAGCAAAATAATAGCAGATTTCTAACTGATTTGAGAATTAAATGAATGCATGTAAAAAGTATACCTTGAAAGCACATCTCAAGGCGTGTTTTCACATGCATTCATTTATGGCTATTACTTCTTGACGGTAGTTATTTGGGGAGGGTAATGCTGAGGGGTGGAGAAATCTAACATTCTGTAATTGCTAAGTTGTCTATTTGAATTCTAAGATTTTAAGCTTCCTTAACATTGAAAAGAGAAATTAGGTCAAACATCTTTATTTAATTAAGCACGTGAAAGTAGAACCACTTACTAATTGGATAATCACTAACGTTTATTAGCTGAGAATGAAATTTCTAATGGCTGTTATCTAAGAAAGAAGCTGCCATCTTCCAGAAAAAAAAAGTAAGAGAAGTTCAATCCATTTATTTGATTAGTATAATTATTAGACCTGCCTCATTTGGCTACTTTCCAGACTATCCTCTATCCTCCCCTTCCCACCCTGCAACTTTCCCTGCTAGGTTTATTTAAGAAACACTGTCACTAAATCCCAAAGGGCCTAAAACACATGTTCTTTTAGCTACTTTTTTTCAGGCAAATCATTGCTTATGCTATAGTTGAAAGAATTCTCAGTCTGTAATTAAGATTAAAGACAACGCTGTCATGAAGATGATTTGTATTTTTAAATTCACAGTTCTGTTTTTTCAAGGCATGCTGAAGTTCCAGGCTCCTTTAGAAGAGAGGTAAAATCAGTGCAATTCCTCACTTGGGATTGCTAAACAGATAACTGGGTTGTTCTGACCTTGGGCAAGTAAAGTTGCTATAAGCAATTGGGACATTTTGCTTCTACTTATCATTTTGGGGTCACCAGCTGCTATTGTAAAGGTGATGTGCTCTGGGAATTCAAGCCACAAAATTTAGAGGGACTATTGGGCAATCTGGGGATGAGCATGAGTTTCTGCCTCAGAGGAATCGTTCTTATGTGCAACTTTTGCCAGCGGCTAAGATCTGTAATAGGAGTTGAATAAAAGAGATAATTGGAATGGGAACAGGGGAAAGAGGAATCAGGTAAAATAAATTACACAAAGTGTTTTACTCTGAAAGTCAAAGTTAGCCTTTGTGTAGTTCCTTTCCTCCTACTTTGCAGTGCTCAGTTTTCCTTATCACAAATGATACTGTTACTGAAAAAGCTTGGTTGTCCTTGTGGACAAAGTAAAGAATTACAGATCAGCAAGTCTATAAGCAGGAAAGCAGTGTTTATTAGTGCTAAGGTCTCAAGGAAGAGAATGGGGCTTGCCAACGTGGAGGTAGAAGGTGTAGGCTTGGGGGCTAACAAGCCAGGCAAGAGTGGCAAAAGCAAGGGAGGCAAAAAGCCAGGGCAGCCAGAGCAAGGATGGCAAGAGCAAAGACAGCAAAAGCATCAGGCCCTTTGTCCTGAGAACTTACATAGTTTGCAAGATGGGGTGAGGGAGTTATATATTGATTGGTGAGTAAAGGTGGTGCCAGCTTCCCTTGGGGGATGTGACTACCCAAACATTGGTATGTGTGGGGATTGTTAGCCCAAATTCTTACCTTGCTCCAGACCCTATTTGATCATCTTGTTGTAAAACAGGTATGTGACAGGAGACAGTTAATTAAAAGTGAGACAGTTACCCAAAGTTATTTATAGGCTCTTTCTATAAGGACTAGGAACCCCCTGGTAAAACAGATAGTAACCAAAGGCAGGTAATTTACCAAAGTTGTTTTATGGGCTTTTCTTTGGGCACTGTGGACTCCCTTACCTTCTTCCTTCTAGAACTTAGGATGAATACGCAGTTTCAATGGCTTTCTTTCCCAGATAGTGGAAATGATACATGCAGAATTTCAAGGTCCTCCCCCCTCCTTCTGTGCTAGCACAGTGTTTCCTGTGATGTTGGGACACCTGACAATATAATGGAACCAGGCTCAGGGCCTCTGAGTTAGTGGGTGAGACATGTCTCCCTACTTCTCTCTGCCTTGGTTTACTATCTATCCTACCTAACAATACCAAATACTCCAGTCTCTCCAAGAGATCTTGTGCCCCAGACCTCAGAAACAAGCTAGATTCCATTATTAATGCGAATAAAATCAGGGAACAAGCTTTAAAGAAAAAAGAAGTTGTCATTTTTCCACAATCTGAACTCATATGATGTAAATATTTGTAAAAGGCATCTGAAATTGTTTATTATAGTCAGAACATGGTTATTGTGATTTTATCATATTTCACATTTTTAAATAACTATGTAGTTTTATAAACAATGGAAAGAGGGCAAGCTTAGTTTTAGAAGTATAATTTTTTGGTAAAAATATAAATATATATCTATATGTATAGTATGTGACGATAGTTATTAGAATAAGCCTTAAGACACTCAAACTTTAAACATTGCCGCACTTTTTATTTTACCTTAATGGTAGTTTTACATTGGTAATTGTCTATAAAATATTGTCATTTTAATTTTAATGTGGTGTAACCTTAATATTCTACAGACACATAGTAATAATTTAAAATGGTTGTTAAATAAATAGCATAAACTAGCAGCTATCTTAAAGAGAAATTTTCAGTTAAAATTTTAAAAAATATAACAAGGGATGACTGTTAATGCTTTGAAATTCCCCAAATTTCTCTTTCACACACACATGACATGCACACTCCACATGTAAACACCCATGACAACATTCCTCATGTTAACTTGGACTTCACATATTGTAAATACAACTCTTATAATGCAATTTTATTAAAACAAAGCTACATTATCACTGAAATAAAAGTTATCTTAGCATCTTAATTTATACATATAAATATATATATATATTTCTTAAAATTCTAATAGATATTATAATTTTACTATATGATTCTACATAAGTAAATAATCCAGTTCCCTTTCCACAATATTGTAGGGTAGGAATAAAAATTATTTTCTACTAAGTATGCAAAATCTATTTGGTATTATGTTTTCTTTTTCTCACTCCTCTGCAAAATACTATAAAGGTCACTCTTGATTCATTTGAAGCAGACATTAAGAGTATCTTAAACATTAACTGAATAATAATATGATAAGAAGATAATTTTACAATCATTTCTAAAGTATTTTTAGTTTAGTGCACTTTTTAGTTTGGGTTTTTTGTCTTTTTATGTTGAGTAATAAGCAAAAAACAGGAATTTAAAATTTGTTTTTCTGGGAAATATTCATCTAAATTTAAAAACAAATTTACATTAGGAATAATTCTATAAATGTGATCATTTGTAACTATAATATTGATAATTTTAGCAATGCTAATTTTATGAAGTTATTTACCTTCCTTCCACTAACAGGATAGCTATTCTAAATAAGACAGTCATTATGTATCTTAGTACAACTAAGTGATTCTGCTAAAATAATTAAAAATACATGTAAGAATAATTTTCTTGTTTTATTTATTATCCACAGTTAATACCATAAATAATAATACCAAATATTGATTGCTTTCCAGCTACCAGTTTGAGCTAAGAATTTTATATTTCTTCTTTTAAATTTTCACAATGTGTATTACTATATTACAGGTAGAGAAACTTAGAGTAATTAAATAATCTGACAAAATGGAAGTTAAGTAACCAAGTCACGATTCAAATGTAGGTTTGTCATTTAAATTTTATGTGAAAATTTTAAATTTATTGTTACAAAGAAAAAACAAAGTAGATGAGCCATTAGTGAATCTAATTAGAACAAAATACAGAAAAACAAAAAAAATGTTAAAAATTATAAGGGACATACATTTTAAGATTACTCATGAAGATTTTTACACAACTCTCAATACATTTAAAAACCTTAGTTAAATGAATAATTCTCTAGGAAAAGAAAACTTTAAGGCAATAATTCTAGCCTATCAGTATAGAAATAATCAATAAACATAGGAGAAATAAAAAAGTAACTAAAGAAATTACTCTCAAAACTATCAGGCCCAGATATTTTCAGAGGTGTATTTTGTGACAGGTTTAAAAATTAAATAATTATATTCTATTCTAACTCGTCTAGAAAATAGATGTAGAATTACAAGTTTTAAAAGTATTTTATGTAAGTAGCTATGACATTAATCCTGAGACATAAATATAGAGTATCAAAAAAATAGGCCAATTTAAGGAAACTAAGATAAAATTCAAAATAAAATATTAACAAAAATAATATAACATCATATTGAAAATAATGCATAATGACTATGTAAGGTTTATTCCATGGTGTGGTATTAGAAACATATAGCTCTATTTCATTATATTAGTAGTAAGTCAAAGAAAAAAACCTTATGCAATGATATATCTGTACAGACAAAAAAGTCAGTTGAACGAATCTACTACTAAGTATGTTTAAACATTCAATAACGATATGAATTTACAGACATTTTCTTATTGTGCATAGGCATACATACATAAATATACAGTAAATACATGTGACACACATATAATGTGTATATATATAGTATCTATCATATATGTTTATGCCTATGTATATATTTGTATGTGTGATATACAGACACAGAGACACATATATGCACACAAACATGCTGCTGTCAAGCCATTATATGTAGTTAATATTGTAATCACATATCTACTTTGCATATCAATATAAGACAATTTTCTTTAAAAATTTAAAATCAAAATTAGAGAAATTAACTTGATTGTATATCTAGTGGTTGGCCTAATAAAAAATATTTTAAATATCTTCAAACACTCTTAGTTATCCAAAAGTCAACACACATAAATGAATAAAAGCAAAAAGAAAATCTTTGACTACTGTCATAAACTTAAAAATAGTGTTGTTATTGCTATTTTAAGACTGTTGTATGTTCAAAGATATTAGAATATAGTTGTATTTGTATAATACAACTATAAAAATACAACTTTGCTTTATCATACAAGTTTGTATCATAAAGCAAAGATAACTATGTTAGTGATGTCAGGGTCCACATTTTCAAAATGGGACAACTGAGAAATAGCTATAAATGGTTAAGTAAAAGCTTTTGTGTTCTGAGTATAAATTAAAAGTTTCAGTATAAATTCATGATTACTATACTTAATAAGAAACACTAATTTATTAATTTGTCCTTTAAAACTATGTGCCAGGGTCAAACTAGATAGTATGAGCATCACTAGCACACAGAGTGTGATCTCTAAGGAGCATTTCCAGAAAAACTATATCAGAGATGTTTGAATGAAGTGCTGATTGCAGGTACTGGGCAGGGCATGTAAAAGATTTTTTGTGCTAGAAACTAAGGGAGTTTCAAAAAACAACAAAGGGCATTCCAGAAGGATTCAGGAAACAACTTGATTGGTTGTTACTGGCCACAGGAAAAAAAAATGATTTGAGCCTCACAGGAATAAAAATGATAAAGCATGATTTCTCAAAAGAAACCTTGCAGGCAAGAAGGGGCTGGAAAGAAGTATTCAAAGTCATAAAAGACCAGGACCTACATCCAAGATTGCTCTATCCAGCAAAGCTTTCATTTAGAATGGAAGGGCAGATAAAGTGCTTCTCAGATAAGATCAAGTTAAAGGAGTTAATTATCACCAAGACCTTATTATATGAAATCTTAAAGGGACTTACCTAGTAAAAACAATTTCTTCAATAAATGGTGGAAAATTGAACTGGTACATGCAAAAAAAAAAAAAAAAGAAAATAGACCATCAAATTATACCTTATGAAAAAATAAACTTGAAATACATAAAAGACTTAAATGTAAGTCATGAAACCATAAAAATCCTAGAAGAAAATGTAGGCAATAAATCTCAGACATCTTGCATAACAGTATCTTTTGCTGATATGTTTCCTAGGACAATGGAAATAAAGGAAAAAATAAACAGGACTACATCAAATTAAAAATCTTCTGCACAGAAAAAGAAGCCATCAGCAATATAAAAAGAGAACCAAGTCTATGTAAGTACATATTTTCTGATATACATCTGCTAAGGGTTTAATTCCTAAAATATGCAGAAAGTATACAACTTAAAACCAGGAAGACAGATAATCCAATTAAAAAATGGGCAAAGGACTTGAAGAGACACTTCAAAAAGGTCATACAGAGGGCCCAGAGACATATGAAAAATGCTCAATATTATTAACCATAAGAAAAATACTAATTAAAACCACAGTGAGATATCACCTCACATCTTTCAGAGTGCCTACCATCAGTAAATCAATAAACATCAGTGCTAGCCAGGATGTGGAGAAATGGGAACCTTTATTCACTGTTGGTTGGAATGCAGAGTGATGCAGCCCCCGAGGAAAACATGGAATTCCTCAAAAAATTAAAAGTGGAGCTGCCTTGGGATCCAGCAAATCCTATTTCTGGGAATATATCCTAAGAATCCCCAAACCCCAATTTGAAAAATATATGTGTCCCTATTTTTGTAGCAGCACTTTTTATAATAGCCAAGATCTGGAAACAGCCCAGGTGCCAATAAGTATATGAGTTTCTAAAAAAAAAAAGTGCTGTGGTACATTTACAATGAGACAGCTGGGAGGCTAATATGGAGCTTGAGACTAATATGCTAAGTAAAATAAGCCAGTCAGTGAACGACCAATAACATATTGTGTCACTCATACGTGGGATGTAATGAACAGAATAAACTAATGAACAAAATAGAAACAGAGGCATAGATACCTGGAACAGACTTACAGCTGCAGGGTTCACTGGATGGAAGAAGGTGAAGGGATAAGGCAAAGAACATACGTGCATGACCCATGGACATGGACAATGGTAAGGGGATTGCCTGAGGGGAGGGATGTATTAGGCTGAAGTTGGCAGAGAAGGAAAAATTGGAGACACCTGTAATAGGATAGATAATATAATAATTAAAAATATACAAATAAAATTATTGTTATGTTTTAATTAAGACATTAAATTTTAAGTGTGTATAGATTTCAGTGTTTATTAACAATATATCTATAAATCATTTTAAGTAAAAAAGTATTAAAATTATTGTAATGATCTTAGAAAATGCTTAATCCTCATTCTAACACCTTTATAGTTTCTTCAGTTAAATCATTGAATACAGGCTAAGGGATACAATATAATCTAGACTCACCAACATGCTGTTTACTTGGGCGTATCAAAAGTATGTCAGTCGGTGTAAATAAAAAGGTCCTCACTCTATGGCAGTCGATATTGTGGTATCAAAGATCTGCCTTTTATTCATGGGTGGAACATCTACCAACTTGCAGAAATAGTAGACATATATATTAAAACAGTTATTATCATCGTGACATGGAAGATACTTTAAAAGGTTCCTAGTCATGGAATCCTATGCAGCAGTAAAAAAGAAGGAGCTCCCACCCTTTGTGATAGCTTGGATGGAACTGGAGTGTATTCTGCTAAGTGAAGTAAGCCAGGTGGCAAAAGACAAATACCACATGATCTCACCTATAAGTGGAACCTAATCAACAAAACAACAGGCAGGCAAAATATAACTTAAGACATTGAAATAAAGATCAAACTAACAGTAACCAGAGGGGAGGGGAGATGGAAATATCTCGGGAAAGAAAGGGAAGGGTTGTCGAGGAACATGTATAAAGGACCCATGGACAAAGACAAAGGGGGGAAGGATGGAGGGTGGGAGGTTTCCCTTAAACACTCCCCAGACAAACTGGCCAGACCACAGAAACTTCCCAAGACCCTGTGGTGAAGTGTCCCAGAGGACCCTCAGACTCTTGCTAACAATCGGCTAGCATTCATATACAATGTCCCACGGACTCCACTAGGCACCTCCCAAAGGTGCCCTGTAAAATCTTCAGGCTTTCGTCTTCCAGAATGCCACTGTGCTTAATCAGCTAAGCTCTTTGCTGCACAATCTGTCAGGAGTGCTGCTGAACTGTGAGGGAGAAAGCTGAGATGTGGGAGTAGTCAATCAATGCCACAAGACAAAAATTTAAACTGTCAAAGTATTTACTCACTGCAGTGCTATCAGCATAAGCTAAAACAGAAAACACCAAACTCCCTCTGTTCTATTTCCCCTCGTGGGACTGCACACTAGTGGAAGGTCAGGGGGAATCACACAGACATCGGTATCGTGTCACTGTTGAGGGGACGCAGAACAAAGACGTCAACAGTTTTGGAGACGCCTTCCTTAAGAAAGAGTGAAGGGCAGGGCTGTGAATGGGAAAGCCTTTAGTAGTGAGTCACAGTGGGGAAAAGTGTCTTTTTAAGTTTTTTACTTCCCCTTCATTCCCTCATAAAAAACGAAAAGCCTCAGCCCAGGAGCCTGAGACCTTTACCCAAAGCCTCAGATAAAGCCACCCAGGAATGAAGGCACTGGGGTAGGCATGCGAGCGTGCCAAGAGCATGACAATCCAGGGGACACTGCATCCTTACTGCAACTCCCTCAGACTGCAATGCCTGCTGTGTAGCAAGTCTGCTGGGGCGGCAGCTTCCACCAGGAGGCCTGTCAGGCAAAGTCTTTGTCACTGCCTATCCCAGGGCTGAAATATCATGTAGATTTTTCACCAGGAGCTGGATTCTTGGGAAAGAAAAGAAAAGAAAGAAAAAAGAAATTAGACCACCTTCTTATACCATATGCAAGAATAAACAAAATAGTTTAAAGACTTAACTGTAAAATCAGAAACTGTAAAACTCCTGGAAGAAAACATAAGCAATAAACTCTCAGACATTGCTCTTAGTAACATATCTTTTTTCTGATATATCTCCTCAAAAAGGAGAAAGAAAAGACAAAAAACTAACAACTACATAAAACTAAAAACTTTTGCACAGAGATGGATTCCATAAAATGCATACATACTCCCAAAAGTTAAAAAAATATATAAACATAGAAAATTATATCCTAATTAATATTGCAATTTGAACTTGGACTTAGCACTTAGGTACAAGTGAATGCTACCTATGCTTACATTTGAAAGAAAGCTTGCCATTATTTAGTTAATTCAGTTATTCATAGATCCCATGTATTCTGAAATGATCAAAAGACAAGCACTCTTAGATAGAATATAGTTATTTTCTATAATTTGAGAATTGTATTTACAAAGCATTTATTAAAATAGAATATCAGATGACATGATACTATGTGTAGAGAATCCCAAAGATTCATGAAGAAACTAATAGAACTGATAAATGAATTCAGCAAACTAGCAGTGACCAGAGGGGAGAGGGAAGGGAAGTTAAGGGGAAAAAGGGGGAGGGATTTGGAGGAACAAATAGGAAAGACACAGGGACGAGAACTAAGGGGGGTGGAAATGAGAGGGAGGTGGGGAGCAAGGGGTGGGGGAGGCTGGGATGGGAGAAATAGACAAAAAAACTGTACTTGAAAAATAACTAAATAAAATTTTTAAAAAAGGATACAAAATTAATGTCCAGAAATCAGTTGTATTTTATATGCCAATAACAAACTAACAGGAAGGGAAATTAAGAAAACAATCCCATAGTTTTCAAAAAGAATAAAATACTAGGAATAAACCTAACCAAAGATGTAAAAGATGTGTACTCAGAAAATTATAAGACTGAGGAGAGAAATAGAAAAAAATTACAAATAAGTGGAAGCACATATCATGTTCATGGATAGGAAAAATTAACTTCATTAAAATGTCCACATTACACAAAGCAATCCATAAATTCAATGAAATTTCTATCAAGATTCCAATGATGTTTTTCATAGAACTAGAACAAATATTTCAAAAACTTATGTGGAACCATAAAAAACCCTGTACAGCAACAGTGATCCTGAGAAAGAAGAGCAGTTGGAGGAATCAGGCTACCTAATATCAAACTACACAATAAGGCCACAGTAATCAAAATAGGGTGGTTCTGGTATAAAAACAGACACATAGATCAATGGAACAGGCTAGAGAGCCCAGAAATAAACTCATACCTTCATAGTAAATTAAAATTTGACAGAGGAAGCAAGCATATACAATGAGCTAAATAGTTTATTCAATTAATGGTGTTGAGAAAATTGGATATATGTAGAAAAATGAAACTAGACCACCTTCTTACATCACACACAAAAATAAATTCAAAATGGATCAATGTCTCAATGTTAGACCTGAACCCATAACAATCCTAGGAGAAAATATAGGCAGCACAATTTTGGACATTACTCATAGAAAAATTTTATCAGATATATTTCCCCAGGCAAAGGGAACAAAAAAATTAAATAAACTAATGGGACTACATCAAACTAAGTAGTTTTTGCATAGCAAAGGAAATCATCAACAAAATAAAAAAGCACCCACAGAATAGGATAACATATTTTATGATTTAGCTAATAAGTAATTACTATCCAAAATTTATGAAGAACTTAACACAAACCTCAACACCAAAAAAACAAACAATCCAACTAAAAAGGGGTGAAGGACCTGAATAGACACTTCTCTAACAGGACACACAGATGGCCAATACACATATGAAAAGATGCTCAACATCACTAATCATTAGAGAGATGCGAATTAAAACCACAATGTGATACCATCTCATACTTGTCAGAAAAGCTATTACCAATAAATCAACAAACAAGTGCTGTTGAGGATGTGGAGAAAGAGGAACGCTTTTGCACTGTTGGTGAGAATGCAGACTGGTGCAGGCACTGTGGAAAGCAGTAGGAGATATCTCAAAAAATTAAAAATGGATCTGCCTTTTGACCAAGTGACATCATTTCTGGGTATATATTCAAAGAAACCTAAACCCCAATTCAAAAGAACATAAACACCCCTGTCTATATCCACTGCAGCATTATTAGTCATGAAGATAGGGAAGCAGCCCAAATGTTCATTAATAGATGATAAGGTAAAAAAAAAAAAACAATGGGACATTTACAGAATGGAATTTACTCTGCTATAAAAAGGAAGAAAATTTTACCCTTTGCCACAATATGGATGGACCTTGAGACTATTATGCTAAGTGTGGCTCACTGCAACAGCACATTACCTTAAGTAAAACTTACCATAAGACCAATGTCAGGACTAGATCCAAATGCACATTTGGGAACAATCCTGTTTAGTTTTTCAAATTTTCTGAATAAAAGCAAGGATGTTTACAATTAAAAAATGAAATAAAGGCAGAGGGGGAAATACAAGGAACAAATGATAGTGATTTGGAATTGGAAAAACAGAAGTGTTTTGTATTTTTGCCTCTCTTGTCTTTTGCTCTAAGACTATCAGACTCTGAAACTAAATCACAATAACTCCCTGTCCTAAAATGCTTAAGATTGTTTAGTTTCAAGTCTTTTATTCACCTGGGGAGAATGGGATAATACTTGATATGGTGTTCCATTCTTTATGGTAGGTAATAGACAGAGGTAACCCCAAACTTGGGTTCTACCAAGTAACATCTTCTAGAAATTGTTGTGTGCCCTAAATATAGAGTCAATATGATTGATCCTTTTTTTCCCTTTAGGGATCCTTTACAATTTGCTCATGTTTATACTGTTTAGGCTCCAGATTGGAAGATGCTAAACTCCAGGTTTATCAAGAAGTATGTTCTTACCTTCCTATTAGCTACTATTTCCGAATTAAAAAACAAAAACAAAATATGTCCTTTGCATTTTCTCTGGCCAGCAGGCCATCTTTAGATGTGCCCGCAAGGACTAGCCAGATTGGTCACATTGCCTGGATGTGTTGCTGGATCCAGATCTTTCCAGCCAGGACTCAAAATCACAAAGCAGGGAATTCAGAATTTAGGGATCGACAGCAAATCTGAATGACTCTGGAATGTATAAGCATATAGGTTCTATCACTTATCCTATTGAATGTGTCCCTTAATTGCTGATTATGGTTAACTAATAGCAAACAAATATGCTTGAGGCTTTGTAAAAAACAGATTATCTGGCTTTTGAGATTGGATATTAAAGAGTGAGACTGTGGAGCATGTTGTACAAATTAACTCCCTTGGAAAAGAAACTCAAAATATTGGCTGTTACCATGTTTGCCTTATATGTCTGAATTTTCAAATGCTGTATATAACATATAAAAGGGAATGTGTAAGGGGTAGCTGATATAGTCCAGGATGAAAGTAGAAGGTATTGCCAGAACACAGCTGTTGTTCTGTGCTTTAATGTTTCCTTCTTCATCTAAGCTTTGTATTCTGTAACATTAAATAGGGTCTTATGCCAACAACTTCTGCATTGCTTTCTAGAACACATACTAAATGAAAAAAGTTATCTTTTAAAATATTAGTGTTTATATTTTAATTATATTTAATTATATTATATTTTTATAATTTTATATTAGTTAATTTAAAGCAATCCTTATTTTATGAAAATATATAATAAAAAGAGGCAACTTAACAAAACAGTTTAAACCAAGAAGGTTATTTATAAATGATATAATATTGGAGACTTCAAAATATTTATTAAATAATCCATTTTTAAAGTTTTTATTTATTTATTTTTAGAGAGAGAGTAAGGGAGGGAGAAAGAGAGGGAAAGAAACATCAATGTGTGGTTGCCTCTTGTGCACCCCCTAATGGTGACCTGGCCCACAGCCCAGGCTTGTACCCTGACTAGGAATCAAACCGAAGATCCTTTGGCTCATAGGCTGGCACTCAATCCACTGAGCCACACCAGCCAAAGCTAAATAATCTTTTAAAAACAAATTTATTTCAAAATATTTGATTAAATTTTTATCTAGCTTGTTTTTTATCCACAAAAAGTTGATTTCTTATTATAGAGAGTGAACATAACCTGAAGAAATAATGGAAACCATTTATTTTATTTTTCCTGTATTACTCTTTATTATGAGTAATATAGAAAATGTTTCTATTCTTAGTAAACTGAACCATTTCTTTGGACAAGACACTGAATTTTTTCAGGCGTTAGGGTGACTGCTCCAGAGCACGAACCAGAGAAAACATAACCTATGTAAATCATCCTCTTTTTTGACTTTAAATAATGCCAATGTGAGTACTTAAAAACCATACCAGTGAAAAACATGACACACATTTTCTATTGTTTAAAACGTGTGTCATCACCAAGCCCTTATTATATGAAATGTTAAAGGGACTTACCTAAGAAAAAGAAGATAAAAAAGATTGACAGTGAAAAGACAGCAAACTCACAGTTATTAACAACCACACCTAAAACCAAAGCAAACTAAAAGGACAGCTAGATCAGGAATGAACCATAGAAATAAAGATCACATGGAGGGTTAGCAATAGGGGAGTGGGAGATGGAGAAGGGGGAAGAAGGTACAGAAAATAAGTAGCGTAGTCAGTAGGTAGAAAACAGATAGGGGGGAGAGTAAGAATAGTAGGGGAAATACAGAATCTAAAGACCTTGAGACACGTGTTCATGAACTAAAGGGGGGGAATTGTGGGGGAAGGGGTGTGCAGGGTGGAGGGGAACAGAGAGGGGGAAATAGAACAAATGTAATGGCATAATCAATAAAATTAAAAAATATATTTAAAAAAACATGTGTATATTATTGTAGTTTGATTCCCAGTCAGGGCACATGCCTGGGTTGCAGGCCAGTTCCTAGCAGGGGACACACAAGAGGCAACCACACATTAATATTTCTCTCCCTCTCCTTCCCTTCCCCTCTAAAGATAAGTAAATAAAATTAAAAAAACATGTGTCTGATATGAAATTATTTCAATTAATATTTCTGTAAATACAATCTCTATAGGTAAAATAAATAGGCTTCTGTATTAGTTTTATCTGTCTTCACTTTAATCCTGGATGCTAATGACCATTAACCCTACTGCCATAGGACAAGCAATTAATAATCCACAAAACAGTTAAACGCGATAGTGTATGCCTATATTTAGATGAGTTCAGTAGTAAATCATTTTGTAATGCATGATGATAAGAATATTTTTTAATTCTGTAGAAGTCACTTAAAACTAGTTTGCAATTTCAAGTTTTCATCCATATTGAGCTATATTTATATAGCTATAAATATAGATTTACATCTTGCAGAAGGACACATCTGTATGTTAAGCAAAGGCTCCATGATCACAGGAATATATCTGTGTGTGTGTGCATATGTGTTCTTTTCATAGTCAGTAAGTCAAATTCTACCATATGGTGATCAACTCCATTTACTGAAATTATATGGATATAACTAAACATTAGCCATCATGATTATAATCAGATGAAATAATCTCCATAATTGTATTTAGTATGGCCTGCACCTGTTTTCTATTTCAATGATATTCCCTGTAAGTGAGTCAACTGTTTTCAGAATCTCCCTACCATGCAAAACATTTATTAAATATTTGCTTGTTTCAATATTTTTAAGGTGTGATGATGGATAGAAAAACATCAAATAATGTCCCCTGTTATCAAGGAACTTTATATAATACTAGGTAATATTTAATTATTGTAAATAGTTAAGGGTACTGCCGAGTACTCTTGAGGAAGCCACCAAGAAAGGTGTAATGTAACCAAGAAAGGTTGTATGGAGATAGAAAAATCATGAAAAATTATACCAGGATCAATTATTAAGAACAGAAAAAAAAACCCAAAATCAAATAAAACAAAAAAACAAAAAACTTGTTCTATTCTCTTAAATATATACCCATTGTATATAAAAAAAGTTTCAGCTGAATTGAAAGAAATTTACCCTGGCTTTTAATGGTCATTTATGCTTAATTTCATGATGTCAAAAATAAATTGCATTGGTAGAGTTAAATAGGCAAGGGTAACTTTATTAAGGGTATTGCAATTGGGGAAAGGTTACTCCCCTGAAAAGCAAGAGAGTTTATAAGAAACCTGAGTAAGCTAGTAAGAAAATGTGTGGTAGTGGGTGGTTATTTAATATGATATGGCCATCTGTGTTTGTTAATTGGCACTTATTGAAGTTAGGCTCCTGCTTTCCCAGAGGAAAAAAAATATGGCACTCTATCGTCTTTGATGATTACAGCTCAAAGGAATCCAGGTTCTTGGAAAAGACTGTCCTGGATTGTAGATGATTTATATCTCAAAGAGGCAAAGAAAGAATTTACAGTTGCAAATTTTCTAATGTCAATGCTCTAAGAAAAGAGTGGTGAGAGGCCTACTCAGGAAGAAAACGATCTAAAGTTTAGTTAAGCTGAGGAAATCATTAAAGTTCTCTTGGTTAATGGCATATGGAGTCTTCTTATCATATATAATATTAATGTTGAATTATTCATATTAATTATATTTGTGTGTGTATATATATTTGCCTTCTATCCTGTAGGAATTAAACAATTCAACCTGAAAAAAATCAAACCAGTAATTTATTAAAAGCCTGTAGACTATAATGGATGTTTGAAATAATTATCCTTTGGTAGCATCTTATTCATTCACTCCAAAAACAATCTTTTTTCCAATATTATAAGAATGAAAGCAAAATACAGCTCTTAATAAGTCTCTTTTCCCACTCCTATATCTTCACACTTCAGAATTGATTTCTAGATATACAGAACTTCTAACTTCAACTTGTTAGAATGTTGTATATAAGTGGCCTTTAAACAATGCAGAGGTTAGGGGCACTGACCTACCTACCGTATAACTGAAAAATCCACATATAAATTTTGATTTTGCAAAACATTAATTACAGTTTTCTAGGTGTATCCTTTTAGGGTCATAATTAATAGTCTTACTGAAATCCTCCCTAGAAACCTTCCCTAAGATCCCATCCTGTGAACATGAGATGAAAGCCTAAAGACAAAGCATCCAGTGTAGGCTGTATTCCTCTGGGAAGCAGCCCTGGCCATTTCCTTTTCCTTCTCTCCCCTGGTGGCAGCTTGACCCAGGCTAATCCCCTGAGCCTGTCCCCAAAGCTCCCTTTTCTCTGAGTTCTCAGTGAGCTAAGGCAGCCCAGCCTAGGCTCCCTTGTTGCTTCTCTGCTAAGCCCTTCTTTGATTTACTGCCCCCAGCTTTAATAAATGCATCCTCAATCGTCAAAAAAGTTGACTACAAATAGCCTACTGTTGGCCTTAACAATAACATAAACAGTTGATTAGCAATATTTGGTATGTTATATGTATTGTACACTGTATTTTTATAATAAAGTAGGCTAAGAAAATAAAATGTTAGGGAAATGATGGAATATACATTTATATCATTTATTAAAAATAATTCACATGTGTCCCCATGCAGTTCAAACCCCCATTATTGAAGAAGTGGCAATATATTCTTGGGAAATAATATAGCTATCTCCCAGCAGGACAAAATGGACTGCAATTTATTGCAGCTTTATGGATCAGTGCCTTAGCAAATGTTGGTCCATTTGTGCTTTTGCCCCTTTTTGGCATATATAGTAAAAGCATATTCATATTTCAAAATTACACTGGAAGGTCAATTCTTTCTCAAAAATATTGCTGAGATCCACTACTGTGTACACAGACTATCACTATTCTGTGTTAATATTTTACCCTTTGCACATAATTCTCTTATTACACTGAATACATAGTGCATTGCACCTCCTTCAGGATAGTGATCATCCATTGTTTATATTTTAAGTCATAGCAACCAGGAAAAGTCCTAAACATGTAATATTTTGTAAATATGAGTGGACTATATGAATAAAAGAATAAATCATTGAAGTTCATATGAAAATCAAATCTAATGAAATAGATTAAAATATTTGAAAATTATATGTAATTTATATCTTTATGTGGTATATAAGGTCCATCTGGAAAAAAATCTAGCCATTGTTAATATAGCAAGAACAGTTTGCATGACATCTCTGTAACCTGACAGCCAAGGAGAGTGGACTGGAATGCACATGTGTGAATGGTGGTGACTTCACTGTACTAGTCAGTGGGGGTGGTGGACACCATTAAGTGAGCATGGGACTGTGTGCATTCAAAATGGCTAAGCAAGTAGAGCAACAAATCTGTATCAAATTTTGCATTAAGTTTGAACATTCTTCCATAGAAACTATTTGGATGATTCAGAAGGCCACAGCTATGGGCTACTGGTGATTGTCAGCTTCACCCCAACAATGAATCTGCTCATGCATCATGTCTCATACAGAGATTTTTGGCCAAACATCAAATTCCCCAGGTGACTCAGCCCTCTTACAGCCCAGATTTGGCACCCTGTGACTTCTGGCTTTTCCCAAAACTAAAATCATCTTTGAAAGGGAAGATATTTCAGGCTGTTCATGAGATTCAGGAAAATAAGATTAAGCAGCTGATGGTAATTGGGAGAACTATGTAAGGTACCAAGATGCCTACTTTGAAGGGGACTGAGGTATCATTGTGCTATATACAATGTTGATTGTATCTTGTGTCTTCTTCAATAAGTGTCTCTATTTTTTATATTAAATGGCTCGATACCTTCTGGACAGGCCTTGTAAATTTTTAAAAACTTAGTGGTGGTATTATGAATTGTCTGTATATATCTCCTTATAGATTGAATCTAAAACTTAATTATTGGGAAAAATTATCTAGGATTGTTTTTGATGAATGAGGAAATGAAAGTAAAAATGGGAATCTCTCTGGAGAAACATTTCTTTGAATAAAGCCCCCAGTATAAAAATTGGACCCGTGGGGCTGGGGGGGGGCCCCAACCAAAACCCCCCGGGGCCAGAGCACCACCGGGGAAGGAAAAAAAAAATCCTGGGAGATTTCTATTTGGGAGGATAGATAATTGTTGGGACACTATCCGATGTAACATTTTCTAAATAAATCTGGTCAATTTCACAAATACATATATATGCAAAAGAGAAAAGAGTCAATACCCTGTAATGACTGTGAAGTTATTAAAAGAATAACTTCAGTTATTCTTTAGTTATTAAAAGTACATAAAAAGAATATATGTACTATATTACAATTGAATTACATGAATCACAGAAAAGTTTCCTCAGTTTCAGAATAAATAAACCTTAACATGAATAGAATTTTCATAATTATTTAGTGCCTATTTTTCTAGTTAAATTCCCTCTTTGACATTTAGTTAGTATTGACCTGAGTATACCTAGACACCATTATAAAAACCTCAAGATTTAGTGAAATCAGCTTCACAAAATTAAAGTTAAAAATGTTATCTATGTTCTTCATAGGTTACTGAAATATATTCAAGGATCTTTTAGATATGAAATGTATTATGACATTACTTGTTAACAGGATATATAATTCAAGTGTACACTTCTATGATATATGATATGTTTATTGCATTGTGTGCCAACCACCCCAAATCAAATCATCTTCATCACCACATATTTGTCCACCTTCACCTTTGCTATCATAACACCCCTTCCCCTCTGGTAACCAATGTTCTGTTATCTGTTTCTATGAGTTTCAGTTTTATGTCCCACATGTGAGTAAAATCATATGATTCTTAGCTTTTTCTGACTAAATCATTTTGCTTAGTAAAATATTCTTTGGGTCCATCCATGCTGTCACTAATGACAGTATCTCATCTTTTGTTATGGCTGAGTAGTATTCCATTGTATATATATATACTACATCTCCTTTATCCAGTCCTCTATCAAAGGACACTTTGGTTGTGCACATGTTTTGGTCACTGTGAAAAATTCTGCAGTGAACATGGGGAAGCATTTATCTTTGTAAATAAATGCTTTTGAGTTTGTTGGGTAGATGCCCAGAAGGGGGATTGCTGGGACATATGGTAATTTTATTCTTAATTTTTTAGGAGCCTACATATTATTTTCCATGGTGGTTGGACCAGTTTATATTCTTGCTGGCACTGAATGAGGGTTCCTTTCCCCCCACAACCTCTCCAACATTTGTTATTACCTGTCTGTTGATAATAGCCATTCTAACAGGTGTGAGGTGGTAATCCACTGTACCTTTGATTTACATTTCCCTAAGCTCTAGTAAGGTTGACCACCTTTTAAAATATCTATTGACTGTCTGTATGTCTTCTTGGGAGAGGTGTATATTCAGGTCCTCTGACTATGTTTTAATTGAATTGTTTGTTTGGTGTTGAATTGTATGAGTTCTTTACATATTTTGGATATCAACCCCTTGTTGCAGTTCTTGTTTAGATATACATTCTCCCATTTAGTTGATTACTTTTTGTTTTGTTGGCAGTTTCTTTTGCTGTGCAGAGCTTTTTTATTACTTACTTGTTTTATTTTGTCATTTGATGAGTTTGGTGATGAGATGGGGCCTGAAGATAACTGCTGAAGAAAGTCCATAGATGTGGGTATAGGCATCCCCAGAGCCCTTTTGGTTTGCTGCCTCATGGGATGCTCCTCTCCAGGATCTTGGGTAAGATTCTCTCAGATTAAACTCATTTATTTTGCATTCCGAGCTCTCTATTTTGTCCATATCTTTGTGGGGGATAACTGAGAGATCCCAGATTTTTCCAGGTGGGACTTAGTGGACTACAACCTTTGGGTTTGTGGTCCACCACACCCTCAACTGCATCACCTTCAAGAGGTCCTAACAGGTCTTAGAAGCTGTGGATAGGCAGCCAAGAACAGTATGTCTAGTTGAACTAGAGAGGATTACTTCAACAAGGGAAAATAATGGATGTCCCTCAATCTAAGAAGGCAAGATGGTAATCCTTAGGGGATTCCCAAAGTAGAAGCTTTTTATTTTGACATAATTTACATCCCTTTTCTTTAGGGTCCAATTCAGAAAACATTCACTATGGCCAAGGTTCATTAGTTTAATAGTATGTTTTCTTCCATGTAATTTATTGTTTCTGATCTCATATTTACGTCTTTGATCCATTTTAAATTAATTTTTGTACATAGACACAAAATGCAATTTAGTTACATTCATTTGCATGTGGCTTTCTTATTTTCCTGGAACCATTTATTGAAGAGGCTTTCTTTTCTCCATTGTGTGTTTTTGGCTCCTTTGTCAATTTTTTTTTTACCCATGTATATCTTGTTTTATTTCTGGGCTCTCAGTTCTGTTTTGTTTTTCTGCCTCCAGTTTTATTCTTACCAGGATTGATTTGGCTCTTTGGAGTCTTTAGTCATTCCATGCAAATCTGATGATTTTTTGTTTTGCTTTATTTCTTTGAAAACATTATTGGGATTTTGATGGGAATTATATTAAATGATTTTGGTGGTCATATAATGTATATATGTATATATATATATATATATTTGTATAATACATATAAAATAAAATTAGGTAATATGGCCATTTAAACTATGTTGACTCCCAATTCTTAAACATAAAATACCTTCCATTTCATTGTGTCTTTCCCAACTTCTTGTGATAATGCTATTCTGTTTTCTGTATATAGGTACTTTACATCCTTTGTTAAATTTATTCCTGGTTATTTTATAATTTTGTTTGTGATTGCAAAATAAATTCTTTTTTCATTTTTGTTTTTTGAAATTTTATTGTTAACATAGGAAAGCTATAAACTTTTGTACATGGATTTTAAAAATGTATTTATTTATTTTTAGAGAGAAGAGGAGAAAGAGAAGGAGAGAAACATCAACGTGAGAGAGAAACATGGATCATTTTCCTCTCACACATACCCTTACTGGGTGCCAAACTCACAATCTGCATATGTTCCCTGACCAGGAATTGAACTGGTAACCTTCTACTTTGCAGGACAATGCTCAACCAACTAAACCACACCATTCAGGGATGTACACTGATTTTTTTTTATCCTGCAACTTTATTGTATTTTTTATCATTTGCTTTTTTATTTGTTTATTTTAGAGACAGTGAAAGGAAGAGGAAGAAACATCAATTTATTATTCCATTTATTTATACATTCTTGGTTGTTTGTTGGTGCCCTAACAGGAGATGGAACCCACAGCACTGGCATATCATGACGAGGATAGTTAATATTTCTAATAGTGTCAACTATCATATCAACTTCAAAAGTGACACTTATTTCTTCCTTCAAAATTTAGATGACTTTCACTTTTTTCTCTTATCTTATTATTCTAGCTAGAACTCCCAGAACTGTGTTGAATTAAGTAAGACTGGTCAGAATGGACATCACGCTCTTTGTACTGAGCTTGAGTTGTAGAAAGTTCTTGAGGCCCTTTGAAATCACATTTTTGTTTGACTCCTGAATGCTAAGTCCTGTTGGCTATCAAAACTAAGTAATTTGAGGGCCTGTCTCACAGTATTCCCTACAAAACTTGGAATACTAAATGTGTGAAAAAGCTCTTTCTAGGGACAAGCTGGATACTTGTTTTTATTGTTAGAGAGAGCCTTAAGGAGAAAGCAGTATAAGCGGCCACTGGTCTTCTAGGCCCCAGGCGGGTTAGCAATCAGCATCTACATTCAAGCAGATTAGAAGTCCGACCCTCAGGCAACAGATGGGAAAGTTACAGCTAAGCCCCTTCCTGGGAGAAACTGTGTGGTGGGCTTTTTTTTTTGCCTGTTCCTTCTACACTCAGTTCAGGTAGATAGCTCATGTGCCCATTAAAAAATTCTTCTTTGTGTGCTGTAATGCTGTAGGACTCATGAATGCAAACACTGGTGGCTGACAGAGCTAGGCGATTTGGGAGTCATAAATTGTTGGGGTGCTAGATGTGTGGACAAGATCTTTGAAAGAAGCTAGTAACTTGGATTTATTGTCAGAATGAGCAGGAAGGAAAGGGATTGGGAAAGGGGCCCCAGGCTCTTTCTGCTCCTAGAAGGATACCAGTCAACCCTTAGATATAGGGGCTAATTAGGAGCCAAAGAATCAGCCAGCAGCTGTACAGAAATGCTGTCAAATCCCCTCCAGGGAAAAAGCAGGAGATGGTCATTTATGTCTGTTCCCTGTAAACTGAGCATGGGCTACAGCTGCTCTCAGTGAGTGCTCAAACACCTGTTTAGCAATTGCTTCTTGGTTTGCTATGGTCTTGTGGGACTGGTGAAGGCAAACCCTGTTGGCTATTGGAGCTGGATAATGTGAGGGTTTGCCTCTTCCATGGGAGCCTTAAAACCTGAGGTACTAGTTTGAAGCAAAATCTTCCCTCCTCAGAAAGAAGCTAGGAGTTCAGGGTTTCCTCCCAGTTGTAAGGTGCTGGGCTGAGATTTGAGGTTTATATTCAGAGTTTGTCTCAGCTTTTTATGCCGATTTTGGTGTTGGTATTTCCTCAGTTTCCTACTGTATAGGGGTTATTCAACTAATTTCTGGATTTCTCTCAGAGGGCATTAATCCATGTGTAGCTCTATGCTTGTGGCATCCATGACAGGAGGAAAGTGCAGGAACTTCATATGACATCTAACAAACCTTCACTCCTGTGAGATATTTAGTTTGGTTACAATGTCTTTGCTAGTAGATATAGAAATTAAATCATGATTCATACATAAATGTGTACTTTATCATTCTCCTAAAAATATTGAGTATCAGTATAAAAATAACTTTTTAAAGGTACTAAGAAGAGCATATTTACCTCAATAGACATATCTTTTTCTTGCCTTTCATTTCAAAATAAAGTTTAGATGAAAAAAATTTTACAAACACAACTTAAATTATTGTGAAAAGGGATATAATTCACATTTAAATTGGGCAAAAGAAATTGAAAATCTAAACATCAAAAGACATTTAAACCTTTATAGGAGTTTCATTACATAAGAGATCCATATTGGATGATTAAATATGTTTTGATTCTGTATTTATAAATTTAAGAAATAGATTTTCTTTCTCATGCTTGGTGCCTGGGGAAATAACAAAGTAATATGATATTGTAGGAAAGTTAATTTAAAGAATTAAATTATCCGGTACAATAAAGTTCACACTAAGTGACATTTCAGCAATATAACATAGTACTTAAGGTGGTGTGAATTTACTGTAAATTAATTTCTACTCAAGTTATTTGGTAATTTATCTTGTTTAGCAAAATAACAGCAACATACCAGAAAACTGATAACATATTTGTCATGACTGATAGATTGATATTTCAGTTATGTTGCAATCTTTATATGTGTTGTAAGTATTGCTCTTCATACTATGCACATGGGTGCTTCATAATAACTTGGTGAATAAACAGTAACTTCCACTCTAAAAAGGGATTTATCACTTTTGGGGGGGATATGTTCATTTTCATTTCTGTATCTTCTTTCTATTTATCCCAGACAGGTTATGAAAGGAGAAGCTCATGGCTTTAAGAAATTTCTTGTTCCATAAATATGACTCTGTGTATCAACATCCGGTAATATCAGAATCTGCATACCTTCTAAAACAATGTAAAGCTAGGAAACAAAGTGACATTAAACTTGATAGATTCCAAGAATTCAATTGTTTTTATGAAAAGATGAACATGCTTCCTTCCTTCCTTCTTCCCTTCCTTTTTTTCTTTCCTTCCTTTCTTCCATTCTTTCCACTTTTGTTCTCTTATTATTATTTTTTTAATTTCTAATTTCTCTACAAAGTTGGTCTTGTCAGCTATTTCTTCTTATTTGTCATATCATGCAAAATATATTATATCTGGACACAGTACTTTTTTCCCTGAGTATACCTTCTAAGTACATCTTGTCTTAATATACTTTCTGTCCTATAATTATATGTTATTTATTTTAATCTGTTTAGTATATTGATTCAGAGATGGTATACTAGTGGAAGGCATTGTGAAACATTACAGAGTGCTGATACTCTCTTCAAATAATGGAGGGAACCATTTCTGAGTAGTTTGACTTTATTATTGACATCTGAGAAAGCATAAGGACTTGCAAGGACAAAATGACAATAGTGGAACTCTTTCTACGTAATTATCAAAGGACTAGTATCTTTTGCCAATTAGCTTAGAAGTAAAAAATCAAGCAAAGTTTACAGGAAAAATTTAGCTTAGAAATTACAGAGTAAAACAGACTTGACATTGTAAATGACCTATGTTGTATTTAAAGTTCACATCCTAGGACACTGAACCTTGTGACAAACAGGAAGACCTTAAGCACACGATGATCTTAATGTTCCAAATTAATTTTTTTACTAGTATTAGCATTGATTTGACATCCTTTTGGTGACAATACCTAATTTAGTTTGAAACTCAAATGACATTAATGGAGAACAAAAGAGTTTGATATTTCAAAATGGGTCATAGGTTAAAATAAAGTTGAGACAGGCTCATTTGAACACACATTGGAACTTTAATTATAGAATTATTATCAAAACCTGAATGAAGTAACATTCTTTTCAGTTAGTTGGCTTACTGAGAAAATGTGTATGTGCAGTGCAAGTAATTAGTTTATGATGTGAAATATATACAGATATAGAAAATGAGGCATACTGGTATGGTGTCCAAAATTCTCAATATGTCATTATGTTTTATCACATTCGTCTTTTACAAAATAAATAAGTGGATTTTCCCCTCTGTTTTTCTCATTTACAGTTTCTCATTTACAGATAACAGTGTAAATAATTTTGTAATTTGTCTTTCAAAATTTTAGAATTTTGTTTGATTTTCATAATTTGCAGAATGGTGTTTGATTGGTTTGCTATAGTTTTGATTGAATTTATGGAAGGTTAAATTGTAAACCAATATGGACTCAATTGCTTATATTTTCAAATGTGGGATGTTTGCAGGTATAAATGTTTTAATCTTAGGCATTACACCTCAAAGTTAAAACAAGGACCTGGGTTCATGTTGTTGAAGAATGGGAGATAGCAAAATACAATACATCTCAGTTTTAACAGCTATCAGTTATTATTTTTCTCAGCAAGCAAAGTGGCAACTGTGAGCGATCAAGAAAGGAAAGAATGTAGAAGTGGCATGCTCCCTGCTTCAGCCACCATTCACCAGCTATTACCTGGTGGTGATATACTTCCTCAGCTCAATAAAGTCTCCCCATCCACACGTAGGATTGGAGCTGTGGTATTGTTAGCATGTGACAGTTCTCAAATGAGTTTGGTGCATTAGGAAGAATTCAGAGTTAAATATATACTATATACTATTAAGAAACATAAGTCTTTTCAGTAAACTTCATTCTTTTTTTTTCCAAATTGCAGTTGCATCAGCCCAATTCTGATTGGTTATACTCAACATTACATAAAACACTGCGTCATTAGTACTATAAATCAACTACTTTTGCTATTTGTTAATCTATGAATTTTTAAAAGCTTTCCAAAATATTTACAATTTTAGAGTACAGAAGGTGCTTATCTCTTGGATCACTTGCTTGTATTTCCACCAAAGGTTCACATAAGTGGCTCCCTTCATCTATCAAATCAGCTTTGATCTTTTTGTGGTACTATCTTCACATGAAGACCTTGACCAGTTTTACTGTGGTAAGAAGCAAGAGGCAATTGAAAGGTCCTACTCTAGCCTTGAAATAAGATACGTCACTTCTACCACTGTCTGAGCCATATAAGGTGAGAATATCCTGACTGAATGTAAGAGATAAAAAATATATAGTGTTCTCTAACTGGAAGGGAGAGGAAAGTAGGTATTGTTAAATGCTACCAATGTTTATTATATGATAATAATATTTGCATTCATGGTTCCCTGAATAAATTTAAAAGTTTTAAAACACAAGGATATTTGCATTAAAAAAAAACCTATTATTAGAAAGGAAAGCTTTTTAAAATTATATTTGGACACATAACCAAAACAAAAAGTACAGCGTTATTTTTTATTTATACACTGAATTTACCTTAAGTTGGAGGTTTTTAAGCACATTACATCAAACATATTTAACCAGAATGATAAGCATAAAATAATTTAAGCATATTATATCTATATGCTCTAGTATACTTATTCTTCAAATTGCATGATTATCTGAATCCATGTTTTAAAAAGTCATGCTAATGTAGGTCATTTAGTTATAATCTGAAGTCCTGTAATACTTATATCTATGATTAATGATGACTATTGATTACTAGTTTTTGCTGGTTTTCATGAATACTGAGAAAAGCACCAATAAATAAAAAAGCATTATGGTATAGATTAAAATAATGCTTTGAACTGTGTTCATATTAAGGCTATTTCTTTTTTTCATTAATATTTTATTTATTTAGTTTTAGAGAGAGGGGAAGGGAAGGATAAAGAAAGGAGAAATAAAGAAAGAGAAATATCAATGTGTGGCTGCCTCTTATCCACCCCCTACTGGGAACCCAGCCTGCAGCCCAGCCATTTGCCCTGGCTGGGAATTGTAGCCATAACCCTTTGGTTAGCAGGCCAGCACTCAATCCATTGAGTCACACCAGCCCTGCTATTTCTAATATAAAAAAAAAAAGTTTTAATACCTGGTTTACGTATTCCAAACAATTTCATGCCTTGGTCAGGTTGCTCAATTGGTTAGAGTGCTGTCTGGATGAACCAAGGTTGAACTGTGTGTGATCCCTTGTCCAGGCGCATACAAGAATCAACCAATGAATGCAGAAATAAGTGGAACAACAAATCAGTGTTTCTCTTTCCCTTCTTTTCTCTCTCAAAAGTCAACAAATGAAAATCAATCATTTTAGTTGTGCCAAAGTTTCCTTATACAACCCAACTTTAATTCCCCTTTTCTTGCTAATTGCCTATATTAATGGGATTTAAATTCTCAGAAAATTAAAAAGTTAATTGTTTCATATCCTTTTTTGTTTTTTATGTGATGTATTTATCACATAATTTTATCAATAAAATAAATGTACTTTATAAGTGTGTTTATAACTACTTTATAACTACTAAAATTAATTTCAGTTGGAGTTTTGCAAATTTTACAATGAGGACTGACGTATTTAAGATTAAAAAATAATTTTATGTATAAAAAAGATTTTTATTACACTTTTGAACTTTATGAGGTAACCCATGACAAGAATGGTTTTATTTGTTCTGCTACATTCACTTTTCATTTCTCACATGTCCTTTGTGAAAGATTAAAGTTTTACTGCTTGGATGTTATTTCTATAAACAGCTAATTATGTGACTATATGTATGGGAAGTATATGTTATTTATAACAAAGTGGATAATTTGTTTCTATTTTTATCCTGCCACTATTAGTCATTCTTATGTGATTCTAATTAGTTGATTCAATTATGTAACTTTTAATATGAACTAAAATCAACCATAGATAGAGAGTGAAAGATATGATGAGATATCTTAGTATTGATATTACCCTATTAACTAAACTATTCTGGCACAAAGTATGGTAATCCCTTGGTGTTCATTGAATTATAAGTGAAACTAATGTTTTTTTTTTATTTACCAAGTTAGCCATGTGTAATTACTTGCACTAGCCATAAACTAATTACTTGCACTGCACATGAAACCCATGAAAATTCAGATATTTAATAGACAGTTAAGGAGGAATAAAATATTTGGCAGTTTTTAAATTTTTTGATAGGTTCAACTGAGGATACAAAATTAACCTGTATATTTAGTATATCTGTGATTTACTATTTTCTGGTATGTCAGAAGATGCTTTAATCTATTATATAGTTTAAAATGTAGCCCATACATTTAGTATGAGAAAACAAAAATTCTCTCTGGAGAACAAATTTCATGATGATAAACAGAATTTAGGTAAATAAGACCCAACTCATAAGAAAACATGTGGACTTCCACCAAGATGGAGGCGGAGATGGAAACATTATGCCTTCTCGCACAACCAAGTTTAAAAACGACAAAGTTTTAGCAACAAAAAATGCAGCCAAACCACAGAAAATTGAACTATAAGGAAGTCTGACAACAATGAACCTTTCAGCCAGACCAGTAGGAGGGGCAGAGCCAGCAGGAGAGTGGGTCGGGCAAAAAGATCCCCCGACCCAGGCTCCCAGGCAGCTGAGGGTAGGTCCCAGGTGTGGGCTGGCAATAGGCAGACCCAGTGAGGGCGCAAGGCAGCTGGCTGACCACAGTCACACATTTGCGCACAGATAAACCAGCGAAGGAGCGAGTAGTGAGACAGACCTCTCAGGCTCCAGTGGCGGGAAGCAGCAGGTGGGACCGCTATCGCTCCCTCTCTGACTCCACCCTCACATACAGCGTCACAAACTAGCGATTTGGGTGGCCCTGCCCTGGTGAACACCTACGGCTCCCCTCCGCATATGTAACAGGCTTGAGCAGACCAAAACATGGCTCAAGAAGAAATCAAGGAGACAGTCACTTACAAAGGAATTTCCATCAGAATGTCAGTGGATTTCTCAAAAGAGACCTTACAGGCAAGAAGGGGCTGGAAAGAGGTATTCCAAGTCATGAAATCCAAAGACATACAACCAAGATTGCTCTATCCAGCAAAGCTTTCATTTAGAATGGAAGGGCAGATAAAGTTCTTCTCAGATAAGACCAAATTCAAGGAGTTCTTCATCACCAAGACCTTATTATATGAAATGCTAAAGGGACTTACCTAAGAAAAAGAAGATAAAAAAGATGAACAGTGAAAGGACAGCAAACTGACAGTTACTAAGAACCACACCTAAAACAAAAGCAAACTAAGAGAACAGCTAGATCAGGAGCAGAACCATAGAAATGAAGATCACATGGAGGGCTAGCAACAGGGGAATGGGAGAAGGAGAAGGGGGGAGAAGGTACAGAAAATGAGTAGCATAGAGGGTAGGTAGAAAATAGATAGGGGGAGGGCAAGAATAGTAGGGGAAATATAGAATCTAAAGAACTTGAGACACGTTGTCATAAACTAAAGGGGGAGGAATGGTGGGGGGTGTGCAGGGTAGAGAGGAATGAAGGGGGGGAAATAGAACAACTGTAAGGGCATAATCAATTAAATATATTAAAACATAAAATAAAATAAACAAAGCAACAAACAACAAATGTTGAAGAGGTTCTGGGGAAAAGGGGACACTAGTCACTGTTGGTGGGATTGCAGACTGGTACAACCATTATGAAAAACAGTATGGAATTTTCTAAGAAAACTAAAAATGAATATTCCTTTTGACCCAGCAATTTAGCTCTTAGGATTATATCCTAAGAAGACTGAAACACCAATCCAAAAGAAACTATGCACTCCAATGTTCATAGCAGAACAATTTACAATAGCCAAGAGTTGGAAGCAACCTAGGTGCCTGTCAGTAAATGAATGGATCCAAAAATTATGGTACATTTACACAATGGAATTCTATGCAGCAGAAAGAAAGAAAGAGCTACTTCTTTTTGCAACAACATGGATGGAACTGAAAAGCATTATGCTGAGTGAAATAAGCCAGGGGTTGAAAGACAAATACCATATGATCTCACCTTTAACAGGAAGCTAAACAACAAAACAAAGAAGCAAGCAAAATATAACAAAAGACACTGATATAGAGAACAGGTGGACAGTGACCAGAGGGGAGAGGGGAGAGAATTTTAGGGGAAAAGGGGAAGGATTCACAGGAACATGTATAAAGATCACATTGGGAATGGAAATGGGAGAGAGGTGGGGAGCACTGGGTGGGTAGGCTGGGATGGGAGTAAAAGACAGAAAACTGTACTTGAATAACAATTAAATAAAAATTTTAAAAAATATATATGGTAACTAACATGCAAAATTAATAATAAAAAATATCTCCATTCAAAAAAAGAAAAAGAAAACATGTTAGACTGCAGAGCATTACCTCTAATATTGTGGATTTGGAATTAACAAAGAGAATATTTTTAGGAGTCCCTGAGGAAAAGCACTATTGTGGCAATTCTTTTGAAAAGTTGGATGATTTTCCCACAAATACATCTACAGAAGATGCAATACATGTAATAAATCACTGCAGTCATCTCTGGGACACTGGGAACCAGGCAAGGACATCAGTGGCTATCGCTTCTTCTCAACTTCAGTTTCCTTTCTTTTCATGATCATCCCAGCCAATGAGGATGGGTAGTATAAAATGTGCAAACTAAAAAATTTTTTAAAAATGAAATTGTGTTCACAAATGATAACATTTTATACAATTCTTTAAAAAGTTTACCAGAAATAAAAATAGAGTTTATCAAGTTGTACAATACAGATAGTAGAAGACATTGCTATATTTTATCTATGAGTAATAAAAATTGTCAAGTGAATTTTTTAAATACTGTTGAAGAAAGTGACCTAAAGTATGAAGTATTAAAGTGAGAGATATACTATGTTTACAGATTAAAATAATAAACAACGTAGATGCCATTACTTCTCCAAATGATTTTGTAAGTTCAAATAAATGTTTAAATAGTCATGATATTTAAAAAATAGAACATAACAAGCTAATTCTAAAGGTAATTGAGGTAAAAAGACTAAGAATAAGCAATATATTCTTTAAAAAACATAATTTATTTGAAGGATTTTCTCTACCACATACCAAGGCCTTTTATAAATCTATAGCATTTTAGACCATTATGTATTGGTACAAGACTTGGTAAAGAAAGATGTAAAAACATAAAAAACTCAAATTCAGACCCATGAATTTTTATAGATTTAATATTAAATCTGATTTTTTAAAGATTAAATCTGGATTTTTAAATATTAAATCTGAACTTTTATAGATTTAATATTAGATTGGGGCAGTTTGTAGATTAGAGGGAGAAAGATATACTGGTTAGTAAACACTGCTAAGATATTTAGTTAGTAAATAAACCTTTGAAAGTTAGAATCCTACATTATACCATACATGAGACTCAATTCTAAAGGGAATATATAACTGTGTGTACAAATAAATTTATCAATATTTTAAAAGGTAAGAAAGAATACTATCTCTGTGATTTCAAAGTAAAAATTATATCAAAACAGAATATAGAAATAATAACCATTAAGAAGATAATTGATACTTTGTCTTAGATTTAAGAATTTTTATCAAAATTAATATTTAAAAAGATAAATATTTTCTTTTTAAATATTTTATTTACTTATTTTCATAAAAGGAGGGAGGTAAGGAGAAAGAGTACATGATCACCAGTATATTGCTGCCTCTTACACACCCTCACAGGGGACCTGGCCCACAATCCAGGCATGTGCCCACCTGGGAATTGATCCCGTGACACTTTGGCTCATAGACCAGTGCTCAATCCACTGGGCCTCACCAGTCAGGGCTGATAAATATTTTTCACACTTAGAATCAACATTGGACAAGTATCAAGAATATATACAGCAACTTTATAAATTAATAATGAAAAATCAAAGCAAGAAAAATATCAGCAAAACACTTTGACACTTTAAAATAGAAAATATAAATGGACAATATGTTAAAAGGTACTTGGTGTTATTATACATAAAATGAAAATTATAACCATAAAGAGATTCTCTTAGCTCACTTTAGTATGACAAAGAAATACAAATTAAATAACATTAAATTAGGTTATCATTTGGAACAAATTTATTTGGAATAAATTTCTAACACTTTTAGAAACTGAAATGTAGCAACTGATGTGAAAAACAATTTTGAATTACCTAGAAAAATTAAAATATCTCCCCAAACTTTGACTACTAAGTATGTATCCTAGAAAATCTCAAGTACAGATACCAGAATCAATGAACAATAATATTTACACAAGCTTTGCATGTAAATGCCCCATATTAAAAACAAACCAGATGTTTGCCATCTGTCAACAATGAAATAAGACTAATAAACCGAAATGCATTATATAACAGCTTACTAGAGTGCAATGCAAAATAGTGAAACAAACTCATGTATAAGATAGTATGGTTTTATCTCGCAAACACAAGTGAAAGAAATAAACTAAGGAGAATACTTACACTACCATTCACATCATAGAAAACTCAAAGGCAGGCAGAATGAAACTTATTTCATTCTATATAAGAGAACCCCCCAAAAAATAAGAAAAAAGAAAGAAAATAATAAATAAACCAAAATTAAAATAATGTGGGTAAATTTCTATTTTTAGATTTGACACGGAAGTCCTTATAATTATCTATTAGAGAATATATATTTATTTTTCAAAATAAAGAAAGGAAAAAACCACATGCTTCATGAGCTTACTATAAAATGAGAATTAAGTATACTGATGTGATGATACAATGTTAAGAGAAAAATAAATTGTATAAAATTATACCTTGTATAAATACATTTTTTGAAATCAAGGTTTTCTTTTTTTAATTTTAATTTTTATTTAGTTATTTTTCAAGTACAGTTTTCTGTTTATTTCTCCCATCCCAGCCAACTCCTCCCCATGCACCCCACCTCCCTCCCATTTCCACCCCCCTTAGTTATTGTCCCTGTGTCCTTTATACTTGCTCCTCTAAAGCCCTCTAAAGCCCATTTTCCCCCTTAAATTCCCTCCCCTCTCCCCTCTGGTCACTGTCCCCCTGTTCTCTATTTCAGTGTCTTTGTTTCTATTTTTCTTGCTTGTCTGTTTTGTTGTTTAGCTTCCTGTTAAAGGTGAGATCATATGGTATTTGTCTTTCAACCCCTGGCCTATTTCACTCAGCATAATGCTTTCCAGTTCCATCCATGTTGTTGCAAAGGGTAGTAGTTCCTTCTTTCTCTCTTCTGTGTAGAATTCCATTGCGTATATGTACCACAATTTTTTGATCCATTAATTTACTGATGGGCACCTGGGTTGCTTCCAGCTCTTGGCTGTTGTAAATTGTGCTGCTATGAACATTGTGGTGCATAGGTTTTTTGAAATTGATGTTTTAGGGTTCTTAGGATATAATCCTAGACCAATGGAACAGAAAGGAGAGCCCAGAAATAAACCCAACCCTCTACAGTCAATTAATATTTGACAAAGGGGGCAGTAACATAAAATGGAGTGAAGATATCCTCTTCAACTAATGGTGTTGGGAGACCTGGACAGCTATGTGCAAAAAAATGAAAGTTGAGCACAAACTTACACCATACACCAAAATAAATTCAAGGTGGATAAAAGACTTAAATATAAGCCATGGCACTATTAAAGTCCTAGAGGAGAACACGGGCAAGAAAATCTCAGATATTTCAGGCAGCAACATTTTTACTGATATGTCCCCTAGAGCAAGGAATGTAAAGGAAAGAATAAACAAATGAGATCTCATCAAAATAAAAAGCTTCTGCGTGGCTAAAGAAAACAGTATTAAATTAGCAAGACAACCAACTGTATGGGAAAACATATTTGCCAATGATACCTCAGACAAAGGTTTAATCTCCAAAATATTCAAAGAACTTACACGACTCCACTCTAAGAAGAAAACCAACCCATTTAAAAATGGGAAAAGCACTTGAACAGACACTTCTCCAAGGAGGACATACAGAATATCCAGAGACACATGAAGAGATGCTCAATATTGCTAGCTATCAGAGAGATGCAAATTAAAACCACAATGAGATACCACTTTACACCAGTCAGGATGGCTATCATAAACGAAGCAACCAACAACAAATGTTGGAGAGGTTGTGGGGAAAAGGGGTCCTTAGTTCACTGTTGGAGGGATTGCAGACTGGTACAACCACTATGGAAAACAGTATGGAATTTTCTCAGAAAAATAAAAATTGACCTGCCTTTTTATCCAGCGATTCCACTGCAAGGTTTTCTTTGTCTCTTTTTCTCAGTAATCATAAGTAAATGCATACAAAAATATCTGAAAACAACACAAAATATTTATAATAATAATCATGATTGTCACCATAAAATGGGGCTTCTAAATCTTTAGATTTATTACTTGGTCAAATAATTATGTATAATTAGATTATTTGTAAAACTAAGTATCAGTTTTATTTTTAAGTCAGCAAAGATATTTTGAAGGTTAGTTTTTCAAAGAATTTTTGTAGGAAACAAAAAATAATAGAATTGAATTTCTTACAAGGTATGTAATGTGCTTAAAATAATGTAAAAACAAAATTCTCGTTAGAATGTACATATTTTTTAAATTTTGTTTTAATATCTTTTTCTCTTTGATCAAATTAGACAAGATCTTTCAAATTCTGTAAAAGATAAACTTGAAATAAATATATTTATTTATGTAAAATTATTTAAATAACTTAACATTTAGCTCTTTTAGAGTTACTGTAGTATAAAAGTGCATTTAACTGTAGCACTTATTTTTATTTAAGTGTATTTTATTTCTTATGCTATTTCAGTTGTCCTATTTTTTTCCTCTTTTCCTCCTGCTGCCCAGCAACCCCCTTCCCTCCAGGAATTCCCCCCCCCTTTAGTTCATATCCATAGGTCATGTGTGTAAGTTCTTTGGCTTCCCCATTTCTCATACTATTCTTAACCTTTCCCAGTCTATTTTGTACCGACTAATTATGCTTTTGAATTCCTGTACCCTTTTCCCCATTCTCCTTCTCCTCCCAGTTTATAACCCTCCAAATGATCTCCATGTACATGATTCTATTCCTGTTCTGGATGTTTGCTTAATTTTTGTTTGTTTGTTTGTTTATTTATTCAGTAGGTGATAGTTGTGAATTTGTTGCTTTTTTAATCTTCATAGTTTTGATCTTTTTCTTAGATAAGTCCCTTTAACATTTCTTGTAACAATGGCTTGGTGATGATGAACTCCTTTAGCTTTACATTGTCTAGGAGGCACTTTATCTGTTCTTCTATTTTAAATAATAGAGTAATCTAGGTTGTTATTTTATCACTTTGATTTTATCATTGCTTTTTATCACTTTGAATACTTCTTGCCAGTTCCTTCTTGCCTGAAGTTTCTCATGAAAAGTCATCTGACAGTCTTAGGGAACTCCATTGTAGGTAACTGTATGCTTTTCTCTTGCTACTTTTAAGATTCTTTCTTATCTTTAATCTTTAATTATGATGTATCTTGGTGTGGTCCATTTTGTGTCCAACTTGTATAGGACTCTCTGTGCTTCCTGGTTTTGTGTGTCTATTTCCTTCACCAAATTAAAAAAGCTTTCTGCCATTTTTTTTCAAATAAGTTTTCAATGTCTTGCTCTTGCTCCTCTATTTCTGACATACCTATGATTCAGATGTTGCTACATTAATGTTACTAACCAATGATGGACACTTGGGCTACTTCTATATCTTGGCCATTGAAAATAATGTTACAATAAACATAGGGGTGCATATATGCTTTTGAATTAGTGTTTTGGTTTTTTCAGATATATTCCCAAAAGTGGAATCACTGGATCATAAGGCACCTCCACTTTTAATTATTTGAGGTAACTCCATAGTGCTTTCCACAGTGGCTGAATCAATCTGCATTTCAACTAACAGTGCACAGGGGTTTCCCTTTCTCCACATCCTCACTGACACTTGGTGTTTGTTGATTTATTGATGATGCCATTCCTACAAGCTGTAAGTTGATATCTCATTGTTTTTTTAGTTTGCATTTCTCAGATGAGTAGTGATAATGAGCATCTTTACATATGTCTATTAGCCATTGTATGTCCTCTTGGAGATGTGTCCAGTCAGTCCCTTGCTTAAGTTTTATAGACTTTATTTATTAATTTTTAGAGAGGGGAAATGGGAAGAAAGAGAGGGAGAGAAACATCATTATGTGGCTGCTTCTTACGTGCCCCTTAATGGGGACCTGGCTCACAATCCAGGCATGTGCCCTGACTGGGAATTGAACTGGCAACCTTTTGGTTGACAGGCCAGTGCTCAATCCACTGAGCCACACCAACCAAGGCCCTTTGTTTAATTTTTAATTAAATTGATTTTTTTGGTATTGAGTTTTATAGTTCTTTTGAATATTAACCTCTTATCAAATGTATCAGCAAATATGCTCTCCCATTCACTGGGTTGTTTTTCCATTTTGTTGATGATTTCTGTTGTTGTGCAAAAACTTTTTAGTTTGATGTAGTATCATTGTGTATTTTTTCTTTTGTTTTCCTTGCCCAAGGAGATATATCAGAAAAATACTTGCTATGAGAAATGTCCGAGATTTTACTGCCTATGTTCCCTTATGGAATTTTTATGACTTTAAATCTAACTTTTAAATCTTTAATTCATTTTGAGTTTACTCTGGTCACTGGCAAAAGAAGGTGGTCTACTTTCATTTTTTGCATGCATTTGTTTAAACACTGTTTATTGAATAAACTGTCTTTTGCCCATTGTATGTTTTTCCCTTCTTTAGCAAATATTAATTGAGCATAAAGGTGTGACTTTATTTCTTGGATCTCTGTTCCATTGATCTATATGTTTGTTTTTATGTACAAAGGATGCTGTTTTGATTACTGTGTGCCTGTAGTATAGTTTGATATTAAGTAGCGTGATTCATCCAACTTTGTTCTTCTTTCTGAAGATAACTGTTGCTATTTGGGGTCTCTTGCGGTTCTATATAAATTATGGAATATTTGTTCTATTACAGAACAAATGTAAGAAGGTGATGGTAATGACTACTACAGACCCCTGGGAATGCTCTACTAGTGGGACACAAGCCCATACCATCCATGAGGAGCCCTGTGGGCCTATGGCCAATATGGCTGGCCTTGTCTCCCATTTAATAGTACTGGGTATTGTACGTGGGGGGAAACCATATATCCCAGGGTGAATGTTAAATACTCTTCCAAGTGTTCTTCAAAACTGGCACTCATTTCAGGCACACTGTCAGGTCAAGCACTCTCATGGGTGGTTATACTCCCTAGGCCTTTTTGTGCCTCCTGCAGGTACCATTTAACCCATGAAGCCATTAAGACCCTAGCAAATCACACTGCAATAGCCTGCAAAGACACCAGGCACTCTATAGCTCTGGTTTCTGATGAGGTAACTCAAAAGAGGAAAGTTGTGCTGCAGAATAGAATGACATTAGACCTACTCACTGCTACCCAGTGGAGCATCTATGCCATTTGGCACACTGAGTGCTGTGTATAAATCTCTGATAATTATCTCAATATATCCAAAACCTTAACTGCCCTAATAGATGAGATTAATCATATATTGGCCATAGACTGTGACCCCTTTATAACTTGGTGGAATTCTCTAGGTTCTTAGTGGAATTCTCTTCTGCTAGGTCTCTTTGGGTTTTGTCTTGCATTGTTGGTCTTGGGGTGTAGACTTTACTGCACTTGTGATATGTGGACCCAGTGTGCCAACATGCTCACTGTACAGGTGCCCTATCAGAAGGATTTATCACAACAATTGTGAGGTGGAAGAGCAATGTTGGGGTAGAGTGTGCTGGACATACCTCTTCACACATGATAATAGCTCTCCAACACCCAAGATGGAGGGCTGCCAGAGGACTCCTGTGCTGAGGGAATGTGTACTGTTTTGGAAATGGGTTGTAATTCCCTCCTTATCCCCTTTGAATTGGCTTCCTCTCCTGTGACTGCTTCTTGACCTTTTGTTTCTGTAGGTAAACACAGAGGTAATTTAGTTTAGAGTCACATGAAGAACTTGTGTCTCCTTTTTCTGGGACCCCTTAAAAAAGTCTCAGACTCAAGAAGGGTGGTCCTGCTTCACCAACTTGCTAAAAAGGGTGCTTCCAGTAATGAGAGTAATAAAGGTGATGTCTGCTTCATCCAGTCTTCCTTGTACTTTATTTTAGTTTATCCAAATGAATGGAGTCAAGGTCTCATGATTTGATCTCTGGTGTTACAAGTTTGAAAAAGAGAAGTGTTAGGTCTTCTCAAATGTTGATAAAATTCACATGTGAAGCCATTGGTCCAGGGATTTTGTTTTTTATGAATTTATTAGTATTATTATTACTTCAATTTTCCTAATTATAATCTGTTTGTTCACATTATTTTATCTTTTTTTCTGATTTTGTGTTTGGAGATTGTATCTTTCTAGGAATTTATTAATTTCAACCAGTTTGTCCAGTGAGTTGGTATATAGTTAGTTGTTTGTAATATTTTCTTACAATCCATTGTAAATTTTGGGTGTCATTTGTTAACTCTATTTTTTAATTTCTCATTTTACTCACTTGGGTCCTCTTTCTTTTTTTTCTTGATGAGTCTGCTAAAGGTTTGCCAATCTTGTTTATTTTTTCAAAGAAGCTATTCTGAAATTCATTGATATTTTCTACTATTATTTAGACATTTTTGTTTATTTCTACTGTGATGATTATAATTTTCTTTCTTCTATCAACTTTGGGGTTTGTTTATTTTTTCAATTTTCTTTTTTTTAAAATATATTTTATTGATTATTCCACTACAGTTGTTCTATTTCCCCCTTCATTCCCCCCCACCCTACACACTGCCTCCCCCACCATTCCCCCCTTTAGTTTATGACCATGTGTCTCAAGTTCTTTAGATTCTATATTTCCCATACTATTCTTGCCCTCCCCCCATCTATTTCCTACCTACCATCTATGCTACTTATTTCCTGTACCTTCTCCCCACTTCTCCTTCTCCCATTCCCCTGTTGCTAGCCCTCCATGTGATCTTCATTTCTATGGTTCTGCTCCTGATCTAGCTGTCCTCTTAGTTTGCTTTTGTTTTAGGTGTGGTTGTCAATAACTGTGAGTTTGCTGTCCTTTCACTGTTCATCTTTTTTATCTTCTTTTTCTTAGGTAAGTCCCTTTAACATTTCATATAATAAGGGCTTGGTGATGAAGAACTCCTTGAATTTGGTCTTATCTGAGAAGAACTTTATCTGCCCTTCCATTCTAAATGAAAGCTTTGCTGGATAGATCAGTCTTGGATATAGGTTTTTGGATTTCATGACTTGGAATACTTCTTTACAGCTCCTTCTTGCCTGTAAAGTCTCTTTTGAGAAATCCACTGACAGTCTGATGGGAACTCCTTTGTAGGTGACTGTCCCCTTATCTCTTGCTGCTTCTAGTATTTTCTCCTTCATCTGAATCTTGGCTAATATAATGATGATGTGCCTTAGTGTGTTCCTTCTTGGGTCCAACTTCTTTGGGACTCTCTGAGCTTTCTGGATTTTCTGGAAGTCTATTTCCTTTGCCAGATTTGGGAAATTCTCCTTTTTTATTTGTTCAAAGAAGTTTTCCACTCGTGGCTGTTCCTCTTCCCCTCTGGCACCCCTATAATTTGGATGTTGGAACATTTAAAGATGTCCTGGAGGTTCCTAAGCCTCTCCTCATTTTTTTGAATTCTTGTTTCTACATTCTTTTCTGTTTGGTCATTTTTTTTTCTCTTTCTGGTCCACTCCTTTGATTTGAGTCCCAGTTTCCTTTCTATTACTATTGGTTTCCTGTGCATTTCCCTTCATTTCAATTAGTTTAGCCTTCATATGTTCCTCTAATTTGTGACTAAAATCAACCAGTTCTGTGAGCATCCTGATCACCAGTGTTTTCAACTGTGCATCTGAAAGTTTAGCTATTTCTTCATCGCTTAGATTTATCGGCTCTGGGGCTCTGAGTTCTTCTTGAGCCATGTTTTGACCTGTTCATGCCGGTTTGGCTGAAGGGTTTGTTGTTGTCAGACTTCCGTGAAGTTCAATTTTCTGTGGTTTTGGCTGCGTTTTTGTTGCTAAAACTTTGTTGTTTTTATACTTGGTTGTGGGAGGAGGCACAGTGCTTCCATCTACACCTCCATCTTGGCGGAAGTCCTCAAAAATTGATTTTTAAAATACAGTGATTATACATAGAATGTAAACCTCAAAGGAAAATTTCATGCTAGATAAATAAATCTGCTACTTATATTTTTAAATGATTAAGACTAAATATGTAGGTATAATAACCTATAGGGAAAGTTTAAAACAAAAGGAAATAAGAGACCATTATCTGAGTGTTTAGGAAAGCAAAATGTTTAGTGTGTATGTGTGTGAAAAAGAGGGAAAAAACTGAGGAAATATTTATGCCAAATGGTACTCAAACATTGAGTTAAAATATGGGTTGAGTTTTAACAGCAAGAAGTCAATGATAATCATTTGAACAACTTTTGTAGAATGGAGGGTGGAAATTGATAAATCACTCTTTTACTGGGGAGAGATAAAATAAAGCCAGTATGTGTACATGCCACTTAAGAAGTTGAAGTTTGAAAAGAAACTGAAAAAGGAAGGGATCTCTAAGGAAGAAACACATCTTCTAATTATACCCTGTTCCCTCACCTCATGCTGATGTTTTAGTAGTCTTTTAGCTACACTAAGATTTTCTACCCAATCTGTACCTTCTCTAGCAAATGAAGGTCCAAATAAACATATGCAACTATGCGGACTTCTCTAGCTTTAAATTGTTCATCGAGAGTCTCTAGTGGACACTTTATTTCACCTGAAATTCATGGAACTTGTTTCCAATTCCTTCACTCCCCTATGATTCCTACATAAGTATCAAAATATCTAAGTTCCTTGCAAAGCAGATTTTCTACTGCTGTCCAAACTAACAGTGTGCCTAAATACTAAAAAGAAGAATGATCAAGATAGTGTAAATTGTTATGTTTGCCATCAGGTTTGGCTGAACAACATTTATCTTGTTCTCTATTCTGTAAACTCTAGCTGCCTTAGTCTCCCCTGAATAATGGCTCTTCTCCTAGCCTGCAAACTCAGCGCAGTAAGCTGGGATATGAGTAGGGTTCACCGACTCTCTTTCCGATATGTCGAGGCTCACTATCCTTTACTCTCTCAAGCCCAGTGAGTGTCTTTCAAGCCATTATTTTATATATTTTCTGTCTTTTGTGACTGGTTCAAGCAGGAAAGCAAATTTACTTTCTATTACTCCATCTCATCTAGAAGTGAAAATTTAGAAAGTGTGGTTTTTTTTGGTAAATCAATATGCTCCATATGAGACAATACTGGTGAGATCATTAATACATTATTTAGAAGTATTTATTCCCTGGAACTTCCTGTAAAGCTCTGGGATTCCTGAGAAGTTCCAGGCTAATAGATAAGGAATGGGGAACAGGACCTTTGCCAGTGCCCTCAACCAATTTGGGGAAGGTTTTTACCTTGGACAAAGATTGTTCTTTAGTTTTTCAAAGAGTTTCCCAAGGTACCATGATTATGTAATTCTTCCCTCCTGAATGGCCATGGTGTTATGTCACACTCTACTGTTGTCCATCTGTCGTCTGTATTTTCATTCACTATACTATATTGTGAGATTGTTACTGGCTTGAATTCTACCTTATAAGTTTTCATTTCTAAAGTTTGGAAAATATTAAATATTATTTTCACTGAATTATATATGCTTTGTAATTGAACTACAGACTAAAGGGATTTTTAAATGGTAAAGGATAATGCAATATATACACACTTCCAATGACATTTCTTATTTTTGATTATTCCAAAATTATGCAATATTAATAGTTTTTGTTGATAGCTCAAAAATATTGTGTTTTTGCTGGTTATAATATAGTATCAAATTAAATAATAAGCAATAAATTTAAGAAAAAAAGTCAAAATATCCAGAATCTTTAAATGACCAAAGGAGAAATTTAAGTAGGTGTATGTGTTTGGGTGCATATATCTGAATAAACAAAATAAATCCTAAGAAAATCAACTGTAGGGAAATTATAAATTAAATCCAGATTCCTGACTGTACTGTAAGTATGTTGATAATGCATATATATTTTACATAGAATGTACTTGACAAGAATTATTCTTTTTGCATTGTATACAGTGATGGCTTTGATATTTTACAATATTAATAGAAATTTTAAAAGAATCCTCACTGAATATTATTAGAACAAAGTGAGTATTTTATTTTATTTTTTAAAAGATTTTATTTATTTATCTTTATAGAGAAGGGAAAGGAGGGAGAAAGAGAGGGAGAAAAACAACACTGTGTGGTTGCTTCTCATGTGTCCCCACTGGGAACTTGGCCTGCAACCCAGGCATATGCCCTGCCTGGGAATCGAACTGGTGACCCTTTGCTTCACAGGCCCGTGCTCAATCTGCTGAGCTATACCAATCAGGGCCCAAGTGAGTATTTTAAAAATAGTTGTTAGCCCTTTCTGGTACAAACTGCAAACCAAAGGGTCAATGTTCGATTCCCAGTCATGACACATGCCTGGGTTGTTGGCCAGGTCCCCAGTAGGGGGCACACAAGTGCACTTGATGTTTCTCTCCCTCTTTTTCTCCTCCACTTCACTTCTGTCAAATAGTAAATGAATAAAAAAATTTAAAAATCAATAATAAATAAATTAATTAAATAGTAGTTAATGCACACAAGTATATTTTGAATAGCTTTAGTTTTTTATATATATATTTAGGCATAGATTCAAAACTATAAGCCAAGATTTATTAATATGGCTATAAAATAAGATGTAAAACCTGAGTCTGTCTAAAATGATTAAAAAAATTAAAGGCTATTCAGGTTGATAAGACTACCTAAAACTGAATTCGTGAAGTAGGTTCTGTATTTGGTTATGAACATTAAAAGAACAAGTTAGTATTTTTGTAATTTTGGCTCCTTCCTTTTTTTCTTCCTACTTACATTTTCTTCTTTTAGAAATATTCTTTAAACCTGATGAGATTTTATTTAACATAGCTAGCACAGTATTTTATTTCTGGTAATGCATTTGAAAAACAATTCTGTTTTGCAACCTATTGTTTCCAGGGTATCATTAGTTTATAGTCTAAATTTATACTATTTATTTTGAAGTAAAACAGAATTGATTTCCAAACTGGGAAAAATAAATAAATATGCAACTCTTTAGGATTTTTTTTAAAATTACAGTTTGCTTTTCATTTAGGCACTGTTTTTTTTTCTTATGAGCCACTTTCCATGTGTGAATGATTACATGTACATGCATCATAATTTCCAGCTATTTACAGTACTGAATTTATTTTTTAATGATATTTAATTTTGCTTAGTATATTAAAATGATTATCACACTTTGAATGATTTTTAGCTATTCTACATGCATGTTTTTTTTTCTTAAAAACTTCCTCTGATGATTTTTAAAAATATTCTAGTAAGGTAAATAGTATTTTGCAATCAGCTTAATATAAAATTCATTTTCTGCTAAAAATAAATTATGTATATCAACATTATAAATAAAACATTATCGATTCCCAAAAGCAATAGTCTCTATTGCAGAGATCAACAAACAAAACAAAACAATACATTCTTCATTTAAAGCAATATTTCTAATTTACACAAATGCCTTCTTTCTATAATATGTAAATTAAATAAAATATATCCATATATGTTGTAATGACTTACCACCATTCATTTAATATGTGAAAATGTATTTTTGCCAAGTAAATCTAAAGATGTTTTTGATATTTTATTAACAGTAATTGTAGTTATAACATCATCCTTATTTATTACTTAGTCATCTTTATGTTTAGTAAATACAATATTTTAAAAGTATTGCATTTCAATATTACTCCAGAAACTAATTTCTATCACAAAAGATATAATTATCTTCTGGCCAAGATGGAGGCATAAGTAGATAAGCTTTGCTTCCTTGCACAACCAAAAGACAGATAACAACCAATTTAAAAACAAAAACAACCAGAACTGATAGGAAGTCAAACTGCATGGAACTCCAATAACCAAGGAGTTAAGAAGGTATACATTCATCCAGACTGGTAAGAGGGGTGGAGATCAGCAGCTGCAGTGGAGAGGACATGCAGCAAGGCAGCAACTGATAGACCTGGCAGTCCAAAATTCCTGTGGAGAGTGGAACAGACAACACAACCCATGGTTCCAGTGTGGGAAAAGAAAGCTTCAAAACCTCTGGCTGTAAAAATCTGTGTGGGTTGAGGAGGCAGGAGGAACTTCCAGTCTCACAGAAGACTCTGCTGGAGGAGCCCATGGTGTCCTAAAATGTACATAAGCTCACCCACCTAGGATTCAGCACCAGAAGGGCTCAATTCACCTGTGCGTAGCTGGGGAAGTGACTGGAAATGGGGCAAGAGCCAAGCAAGTGGCATTGTTCCCTCTCTGACACCTCCCTGACATATAGCACCACAACACAGCAAAGTGGGTTGCCCTACTCTGGTGAGTACCTAAGGTTCCATCCATTTCAATGTCAAAGTGTGTCAAGAAAAAGAAATATGGATCAAAACTCAAGGAAAAGAGCTAAGCAAGGAGGAGATAACCAGCCTATCAGATGCAAAGTTTAAAACACTGGTAATTAGGATGCTCACTGGAATGATTATGAACACAAATAAAGGAAGAAGTGAAGGCTACACAAAGTGAAATAAAGAAAACTATACAGGGAGCCAACAGTGAAAGGAAGGAAATCAGGACTCAAATAAATGATTTGGAACAAAAGGAAGAAATAAATATTCAACCAGAACAGAATGAAGAAACAAGAATTCAAAAAAATGATGAGAGGCTTAGAAACTTCTGGGACAACTTTAAACATTCCAACACCTGCATCATAGGGGTACTAGAAGGAAAATATGGAGGAAAGAAATTGAAAACTTATTGAAAAAACAATGAAAGAAAATTTCCCTAATCTGGCAAAGGAAATAGAAGCTTCAGAAAGCTTCAGGAAGCTCTGGGAGCTCAGAAAGTCCTAAAAAATTGGACCCAAGAAAGCACACACCAAGGCACATAGTAATTACATTACTCAAGATGAAAGATAATAAGAGAATCTTAAAAGCAGAAAGAGAAAAGAAGACAGTTATCTACAAAGGAGTTCCCATAAGATTATCAGCTGATTTCTCAAAAGAAACTTTGCAGGCAAGAAGGAACTGGAAAGAAGTATTCAAAGTCATGAAAGGCAAGGACCTACATCCAAGATGAATCTATCCAGCAAGGCTGTCATATAGAATGGAAGGGCAGAAAAAGTACTTCCCAGATAAATCAAGTTAAAGGATTTCAGTATCACCAAACCCTTATTACATGACATGTTAAAAGGACTTATCTAAAAGAAAGAAGATGATCAAAAATATAAGCAGTAAAATGACTATTCACAACTATCAACAACTGAACCTAAATAACAACAATAATAAAAATCAAAAACAAACTAAGCAAATAACTAGAACAGGTACAAAATTACAGAAATGAAGATCACACGGAGGTATTTCAGTAGGAATGAGGAGTGTGTGAATGGGGGAAAAGGTACGGAGAATAAGAAACCTGATTTGTAGGTACAAAATAGCCAGAGGGAGGTTAAGAATAGTATAAAAAATGGAAAAGCTGAAGAACTTATATATATGATCCCTGGGCGTGAACTAAGGGAGGAATACTGGGTACAGGGTTGAGGGAGATAAAGGGAAGAAAAATGGGACAACTGTAATGGCATAATCAATAAAATATACTTTAAAAAGATATAATTTATACAATATATTTAATGCACTTTATCAAGACACATTATTACTACCTCTTAAAATTTTCTCAGATGTTGTAGGTGTTAGAGTAAGATTGCATTTTATTTTAATGAATCTTATTATTAAATTATTTTATCTTTACAAAATTTACATTATCTGTCCAAAATATGTATTCATTAATATGACCAGTGAAATACTTAACTTAGATGTACTCTGTTATAGTCAGTGCCTTAAAAAATGTCATTACACTTATATAAATTATTTCTAACAATGAGATTAAAATACATTTTAATTTAGATTTGTTTTGTAGTTGATTAATATTTAAAAATAATTCCCTATTTCTAAAATTTTTATTTTATTTTTTGGCAGAATTTCAAGGTTTTATTAACACAAATACAATGTGCACACAATCTGTCTATTCATTTTCCTCACTGCGCAGCCTGGCATTGGGATTGGTGACCCTGATGGCCAGCTGCACTGCTCTTTCCACAGTGGTTTTGCGGTTCTTTGAGGAGACGTTGTGAGCAATCTCAGCACAGTAAAATTTGTTGCACGCCAGCAGCACTTCAAGCTCCTTGGCGTTATGGACCAGGAACTTTTGAAAACCACTGGGCAGCGTGTGCTTTGTTTTCTTGTTGCTCCCATAACCAATGTTGGGCGTCAACATCTGGCCCTTGAATCTTCTGCGCACCCTGTTGTCAATGCTTCTGGGTTTCCGCCAGTTCCGCTTAATTTTGACATAACGGTCCTACTGGTGCCGAATGAACTTCTTGGTCCTCTTTTTGACAATCTTGGGTTTCACAAGGGGTCTGAGGGCCGCCACGGTGCCAAGTAAGAGATGGCTGCCACCTCGATAGGCAGTGTAGAGGAAGAAGGTATTTCTAAAATTCGTAAATACATGAGTGTGCATGTATAACAGTATATGAACTAATATGTTTGAATCATATCTGTTAATAGCACCTCAAAAAACAATCAACTTTAGCAGTCTTCTATTATATATTATTTATTTGAGCTTATTATGTATAAGGCTTAATATTTTTTTTAGATTTTTATTTATTTTTAGAGAGAAGGGAAGGGAAGGAGAGAAACATCAATGTGCAGTTGCCTCTTATGTGCCCCTTGTTGGGGGCTTGTCCTGCAACCCAGGCATGTGCCCTGACTGGGAATTGAACCAAAGAAGCTTTGGTTCATAGGCCTGAACTCAATCCACTGATCTACAGCAGCCAGGACTGTAAATAATATTTTTAATTACACACCTATGCTGCATCATGCCTTAAAGAGAGGAAAGACTTATAAATTTGAAAAGACATTAAAATTTTCAGACCATCACCACTGTGAAATATGTTACTTACTTAGAGGGCTGTCTCTGGAATGTGTTGTTCATTTTGCCTCAGACTTCAAAATACATGTCCATTTGTTTGTTTGGTAGGATGGTTGGCTTTAGATAACTTGGAACAAATTACCTAAATTCTTGTATCTCCACTAGTTCATTATAGTTTAAAGGCATATTTAAATGCACATACTTTTAAAGATGCTTACATGATATATGATTCTCCCTGGATATGAGATAAAATTGATGTATAAGGTATAAATTTAAGGTATAGAATGTGATAAATTGATACCCAGATATATTGTGAAATGATTACCACAATCAAGTTAGCTAACACATCCATCACTTCACAAAATTACAGTGTGTAATTACAGCATGTGTATGTGGTGAGAATATTTAATACTCTTAGCTACTTTCAAGTATATAATGCATTACTGTTGCATATTAAACCCTCATAGCTTACTTATCTTAGAACCAGAAGTTTATACCTTTGATCAACATCTGTCTCATCCCCCAGTTTCTGGTAATCACCATTCTAGTAACCCTGAGTTTGAGTTTTTAAAGATTTGACATATTAGTGAGATCATACAGTATGTTTCTTTATCTGACTTATTTCACTTAATAATACCTTCAAGGTCTATCAATATAAAACAAATGACAGTATAGCTTTCTTTCTCATGGTTGAATAATATTCTACATTCATACATAAATATCACATTTCTCTTTATAAAATATTTTTATGTATTTATTTTTAGATGGGGGGAGGAGGGAGAAATAGAGAGAAAAATAATATCTCACATGCACCTCAACTAGGACCGAACTCAAAACCCAGGTGATGTGACCTGACCAGGAATTGAACTGTAGACCCTCTGCTTTGTGGACCAATGCCCAACCAAAAATGTCCAGGGCTACCACATTTTTCTTGTTTTTTCATCTATCAATGGACACTTACTATTTTCATGTCTTGGTCACTGCAAATAATGTTGCAATGAGCATGTGAGTACAGATATCTCCTTCAGATAGTGATTTTTAAAATAAAAATCCAGAAATCAGAGTGCTAAATCATATGGTTGTTCTATTTTTAATTTTTAGTGAAAACTGTATACTATCTTCTGTAGTTACTGTACTGTTATGAACATTTCCACCATAGTGAGCAAGAGTTTCCTTTTCTCTACATCCTCAATAACACTTATCACTTGTCTTTTTGATAATAACCAACCAACATGTGTGAGGTGATAGCTAATTTCAGTTTTAATTGGGTGTTTTCATAATGATTAGTGAAGCTAATAATCTTTTCTTGTACCTGATATATTTTTTGGACCTGTACAGATCCTCTGTCCATATTTAACTATATTATTTAATTTTTTATTATTGAGTTGCATGAGTTCCTTATAGATTTTGAATATTTATCCCTTATCAGATATATCTCTGCAAATGTTTTCATCTATTTTATAGGCTGCTTTTTCATTTTGTGATGATTTCTCTTTCTTTGCAGAAGGTTTTTAGTTTTGAGACAGAATAGTAAAAAGCTAGGAAAATTTCTGGGCAAGTGTAATGGGGAAACCGAGAAAAGAAATTAAACAAGGCCAAACAATTTGAACAACTTAGCCACCTGGTAAATCACAAGACCTTATCTTCCCCTAACCAAGGAGAGCAAATGGATTATACCCCTCCTTCCTAAACAGAGAATACATAGCTTCACTGGCCATAAACCACAGGTGTCTGGGGGAAAGAGGCATGCTAATGCCAATGGAGAGATAACTCTGGAACAAAGGTAGTGAACTTGAACGGAAGCTGTGTGACTCCTCATTCAGCTTCCCTCTCCCTGACTCCCAAAAGAAAGGGCACATTCATGCTCCCTTTGGGAATTTTCTTCTCCAAAATTCTCATGTTTCTTTTATATAAGCTTGCTTGTATAAGCAAGGGGAAAGCTCAAGGGGAAGCTGGATGTTAGGGTGTTTACCTGACACCTTCTCAGATTGCTGGCCTCTGATATTAATAAATTATACCACTATAATCCAATTTCCATCTCTGCTTTTTGGCTGTGCCATAACAGGCAGCAGGAGCCCTGGACCAGGCTGCCCTCCCATTTCACTTTGATGTGGTCCCATATGTTTATTTTTGCTGTTGTTGCCTGTGCTTTCAGTGTTACACACAAAAAATCATCGCCTGCACAACATCTTTCCCTTATGTTTTCCTCTAGAAGATTCTTTGTTTCATATCTTACATTTAAGTCTAAAGTCAAATGAGTTCTTAAAATGTTGAGTTGTTAAATATGTAGGAAATTTCAGATATCATCATGATCATCATCATTTTCTATTAGTCGTTTTATTCATGTTTCTAAGTTTTGTCTAGTAGTCAGGATTAGTAGGAAAGAAAAGAAACCTGCCTGTTTTATGTAGAGTTTTCATATTATCAGAAGCTTTTGCTTTTTGTTTGTCTACTATTCTGTTTATATATAATGGGTATATTCTATCAATGAGAATTTCACTAAATGTGATTTCTTCCCATTTTTTAAAAATCAATTGTTATTAAGTTTATTAAATCTATCTGTAATCCAAACATACTATTAAATTGATAGAGGTTATTAATTTATAATTTGTCTTACATTTAAGTTTACTTTTGCTTATAGCTTTACATATATTTGTTTAAATAACAAATAACAAAACTATCGGGTTGCTTATGTAACTAAATTTTACTGGTCATTAGAAATCTTAACTAAAGTGCAGTATCACCATGAAAATATTGCATAGTTTTACTTTTGTCCTGAGATGAGAAACCTGGCTGCAACAGATTGAAAAAAAAAAGAAAAAAATTTTTTCAGTTCAAACTTTTTTTTTTCTTTTGAGAAAGAGAGTGAGAAGGAGAGAGAAGAAAAGAAGGAGAAAGGGAAAGAAACAGAAACATGTGTGAGGGAAACAACGATTGGTGCCTCTCAGATACCCCCAGCTGGGGACTTGACTCTCAATCCAGGCATCTGCCCTGACTGGGAACCAAACTAGCAACCTTTCAGATTACAGGCCAGTACTCAGTCTACTGAGCCACACTAGCTAGGGTTCAGTGAAAATATTTTTAAACATATTAACTGAAAGACTTTCTCAAAATGAGTTTCAAAAAGTACCTGAATAGATACAGCAAAAAAGTTTCTTAAGACAATTCAATTATTATACACAAGGTATTGATAATTAGTGTTTTCAGTATTGTTTTAATGATTGCAGGGAGGGTACACTAGTATTTTCACTAGCATCATAATAGGTATGAAAATCATATTTCACAAAGAGAAAAAGTTACAAAAAAAAATCTGACCAATGAATAGAGACTCAACTGGGGATAAGATTAAGCTAAGACAGTAAAGAAAGTAGCTGGTCCTGGCCTTGGACTTTTAGTTTACCATTTGCTTTGCTGTGCTTATGCAGCAACACTCATAGAGGAAAGTCTTTTGCAGCAGGCATTTACCATATTTTGCCATGTATAATGTGCACTCTTTTGCCCCAATTTTTTAGGGCAAAAATAAAGATGCACATTATACATGTGTAGTATACACAGCAAAATACATAATTTCCCTCATCAACAGCCCTTCTTGCTTGATCCTGGTAACATAATATCAGTTTAGTTCATGGCACAATCTGCAGAGACCCATCGGATGAATCTTGATTTATATAACTAATTATGGCAATGACATTTCTTTTTGTGTGTTATGTTATTTAGTTACTCACCTAACTGTGAGCATATGAGTCTTAATCCAATGTTTGAGAAGCCATCTGTAAGAGACTGGAAAAGCTTTTCTTTCCTGAAGAGAGACAGACCGCTCTTTATGAGAATGATTCACTAACTTCTGTCTCATATGACTTATTTTTGTAAGGATATGGCATACAAAAATCTGTGACCTTCAGCATAAAAATCTTTTAATCCAGTGAAGATATCACAGTGGAAGAGTTGTTGACACATGGGTTTTTGGAGAATATTATGACCTTGATAATTAAACCTGGGGACTCCTGCCTTTGGATGTATCATTAACAGATTTCCTTCTGGTTAACTGACATCTTTAAATGGGGGTACTTGTATCCCTAGGTAGGAGGAGCTGGTGGAAGACAACCCAAATAATTTATTCCACGCTGGAATAAATATTTTTTAGGGAAGAAATCAATGATCAAATGTACTCTTTAAAAAAATTGATGCCAACTTCAGTCGACATAATTCTTGCCCTATATTTCATTTTACAACAGATCCTTTATTACTCCAAAATAGAACAACAACATTCAAAAGGCCTATCAATGCCTTCAGTAAATAATATCATGACATTTCAGTTTTAGGCAATGTCTGACTAAACGATTTCCTACCAATTGAATAATCTGAAGTGTGTGTGTGTGTGTGTGTGTGCGTCTACTGTTTGGACATTAAACAGGCAAGTGACAATAATAATTACAAACCAAAAAACCTAAAAATGTTCATTGTTAGAACCCATTACAGAAATGAGGTCTCAAAGAAACACATGTACTAAAATACAGAGAAATAACAAACCCGCTTAACACTAAAGAGACTGATGCCATCATTAGTCCTTGCTGCAGCTGCAGGAAGAGCAACTGCAATAATTATGGGGTAAGAAGGAAGCAGCTGAACTTCTAATAGATTTTTTAAAGTTTGAGCATATGCTCCAAGTGTGATGGCTTAGAATTACTAGAAGCCCTGCATACAAGTTTAGTGTGTACAATCTCACCAACTTTTCTGTGTGGGCTTTTGGAAGACAGAATAGGTGTAGGTTAAAGAGCAAAGAAATATGTGTCACTTGGGCTTGAAAAAAAGTCCGAAAATAGGTCAGAAGTGCCTCTAAGTTCTCCAGGCCTCCTGCAGCTCTGACTGAGACAGCATAGTAAGAAGCTAGGAAATGTTTTGGCACATGGAATAGGAAAACTGAGACCGATAGCTGAACACAGGAGCTGCACAACCTCCAGCAAGGTACAGATGGTCACCAGGGTAGAACAATCTGAGTACCTGGAAAAGAACGAAACTGGGAAAACAAGTACCTTGGCCCCAGGGTAACTTCTTCTCCCTTGGCCTTTCTTCCATGGAGATGACAACTAGGAGAAAATGTCTATGCCTCAGTTATGTTTCAGCTCAAGATCCAGAAAAGCCACCAAAACCAGGTGGGTGAGGATGCCAGAACCAACTGCAGTGACTGAAGACCTCCTGCCCTGTCACTGACCAATCAGTGTAGACCATGAACCAGATAGGGCACACCTGGAGAACTGACAGATATTTTACTGAAGCCCACCCCTGAGATCTCCCCTAAAATTTCCACCTTCAAGAGAGATAAAATCCTCAAGACAAAAGATCCAATGCAGGCACTGTCCTTCTGGGGAGTATACCATCCTTGTCCTTCTTCCCCCACTCCTTTCCTCACAGGCACAAGTCTCTTAAACCCTAAGGCAGTGGGTGACAGGCAGCTCATTCTAGGCTATCCCCCTGAACTTGTCCCTAAAACCCCCTTTTCTGACTTGCCAGTGAGCCAACAGCCCAACCTGGGCTCTCCTGTTGCTTCTGTATGCTAAGCCCTTCCTTGTTTCACTGTCCTCAGCTTTAATAAATGTATCCTCATGGTCACGTGGACTCAAGCTATAAAATCTTTCCTACACAAAGTCAAGCACCCAGACACTATGACTGGCCCTAGGTAGAGCCACTCAGGGTCAGGCCCCTGTCCAGTAACATGACTGGAGGAACAGGTAATTTGAGAGAAGTGCCCCAGAGCACAAGAACAAGCAGGAGACAGGGAGCTGAGTATACCAGACACTGGGGTACTTATATAGAGTAAAAGGCAAAAGCTGCCTGTAGATGCATGAGGTGGGGAAATGTCAGGGAAAACAAAAACAAAAACAAAAACATATCCTAAGGTGCAGATGTACCAGGCTGCTAAGGCTGAGGGCAGGGCAGGAGAACAGAGACAAACCTTTCTGGCTTCTCAGATCAACTATCAACTATTAACTTCAAATTCTATAGCAAGCAAAATCATCATCCCACAATAAATGAGGCATGAAGACATTTTCAAGCAGATTTAATACTGAAAGGTTCATTCCAAGATAACAAGCATGTGCCTAAGAAATATTCAAAGATTATTTTGGACTGAAGTGAAAAGAATGGCTGAGAGAAAAATGTAGAGATAAGGAACATGAGACAGTGTAATATATCAGTAGATATAAAAGGCTTTTGAATATTGAGATGTTAAGCCTCTGAAAATATAATTTAGTTTACAATATAATAACAATAATGCAATGTGGTTCCATAGTATACATAAAAGTAAAATAGTTTACAACTAGAGTAGAATGTATGTCAGGAATAATCAGAAGCATATTTTGTAACATTCTTATATTTTGTGTGAAATACCAATGCATTCTTGAAGAGAGCTGGGTCAAGTTTAAGATACATATTGTGACATTGAGAAAGCACTAAAAGCAATAGAAGTGAGCATAACTAAATTAATACATGAAAATGAAATGGGTGTTGACTCAAGGGAAAAATGAATTGAAGAAAAAGTAAACAGAGCAAGAGGGAAAAATGTAAAACAAACACAAGAAAGATAGACTTGAACTCAAAAGCTTCAAAAAATATGAGGTCTGCCCTGGCTGGTGTAGGTCAGTGGATTGAATGTAGGTCTGTGAACCAAAAGGTCACAGGTTCAATTCTCAGTCAGGGCCTATGCCTCGGTTTCAGGCCAGGTCCCCAGTAGAGGGGTGCATGAGAGGTAACCACACATTGATGTTTCTTTCTCCCTCTTTCTCCTTCCCTTCCCCTCTCTCTAAAAATTAAAAAAAATAATAAAACTTTAAAAAATGAGGTCTGTCTGGAAAAAGTTCAACCATTGTTAATATGATGAGAACAGGTTGTACATCAATGTAACCTGGCAGCCAAAGAGAGTGGACTAGAATGAACATGCATGAACAATGATGACTTCACTACATTAGTCAGTTGGGGTGATAGTTGCCATTAAGTGAACATGTGTACTGTGTGGCCTCATTCACAAAGACTAAGCAAGTAGAGCAATGAATGTGCATCACATTTTGCATTAAGCTTGAACATCCCTCCACAGAAACTATTCAGATAAGTCAGGAGGCCTCAGCTATGGGCAACTGGTGATTGGCAGCTTCATCAAGACAATAAACCCACTCATGCATCACATCTCCTGTAGAGTTTTTTTTGTGAAACATCAAATCATCCAGGTGCCTCACACCACCCACAGCCCAAAATTGACACCTTGTGCCCTCTGGCTTTTCCCAAAACATAAATTGCTTTTGAAAGGGAAGATATTTAAATCATTGATGAAATTGAGAAAAATATAAAGGGGCAGCTGATGGTGATCAGGAGAACTGTATGAGGTCTTAAGGTCCCTACTTTGAAGGGGACTGATGCATCTTTGCTCTATGTACAATGTTTATTGTGTCTTGTATCTTCTTCAATAAATGCCTTTGTTTTTCATATTATATGGATGGGTGCCTTCTGGACATATTAAATGAAATTATATTAAACACCCTAATCAAAGGGCAGAGATTGTTAAAAGTCACTATACAGTACTAAAAATAACAATTTGAAAATATGATAAAATAAATAAGTCAGACAGAAAAAGCCAAGAACCGTATTATTTCACTCATATATGGGATAGAAAACTGACAGCAACAAGTAAACAGACAAAAAATACCTCATAGACACAGACAACAGTATGGTGGTTACAAAGGGGAAGCAGAGTGGAAGTTAGTGAAAGGTAAAGGAGACAAATACATGGTGACAGAAGATGATTTAACTTTGAGTGGTAGATATAGTGCAGTATACAGATCATGTATCATAGAAATGCCCACTTGAAAACTATGTAATCTTTCTTATTAACCAATGTTACCCAATACATCTAATAAAAAAAAGGAACAATCTTTCAACCTAAACACATTAACATGTTCAAAGTAAAAAGATGACAACATATATGTGGGGGAGCTTTGTTCGCAGAGCCCCCCGTCCAGCACAGATGAGAATAAGTCTAACAAGAGACGATCTGCTTGGGGAGAAAAGGTGGTTGATCTCTCAAAGGAGAAGGACCAAGAGCCTTTTTCTCAATTGGCTTTTATTGGGTTCATTTTTCACAACAATACTGGAGAAGCTGATTAATCATTATCAGGGAGTAAGGATCAAACAATTATAAGATACAAAGAACTCCGAGGGCCTATTTTGAGTCAGGGTCAGATAGCTAAAGTGCCATAAAACTTTGAGGAACAAACTTACTTCCTGCTTGGACCCTTATTATTTAATTGAAAACATTCTAAACAAAGCAGGTTTCACAGAATTTTATATATTCTTTCTTAGTCCTGATCACCCTAGGTAACCTGCCCTTTCCAGCACAAAGTGGCACCCACCATCCACATTGTTTCAGGCTTAAGTCAGGCAGGGGAAGTAAGGCGGCTAAGAGATTGGGAGACTTCTCTCAGACAGAATGAGGACTCAGGCTCTGTCAAAGCCAAGGGGCCAGGGTTCATCATCCTCTTTCTCCGTAGCCCCCCAAGTCCTTCCCTAAGGACCTCTTCCTGATATACTTGTTTTAGGTCATTCCCCCCTTGAGGAATCTTACCTGTCATTGGCTAACTAATCAAGCCTTGGCCAGTCAGGGTGAAGAAAAAGGAGCAGAAGTGGTGCTCCTGCGACAGAGATAAGCTTTGCCTCCTTAGTGGCTTATGGTCTGAAGGTCGCTCACTCAGCTTTAGCCATGGGAGGGGGGTTATAGTCTCTGAAACCAGGCAGGGTGGTTCCCAATTATTCATATTATGCCAACATAAATAATTTAAAAACTGGGTATGATTATATTAATTTTAGACACATTCTATTCACAAAAAATTTTAAGAGGTGAAGAACATATCATAATATTAAAACGGCAAATTTAAGTGGAGTATGCATACCATCTTCACCCTAGCTGATAATATTTTCACAATTTTGACAGAAAAATACAAATTTCTCTTAAAAATATAAAAATAATGTCTATTCTCAAAGTTTAATGAAATCTGTCTTTAAGACTCAGAAATTGCAGTTAATTTATATTAAAATCACCTTTCCTTTTCATTTATTTATGTAAATTTTAAGTTGTAATAACTAGGGAGATAGAGTGTTACAATATTTTTTATGTATTTGCCTATCTATCCCATAATGTAATTCTTACCTTGAAGTTTCTCATACTTTGTGTTATAATCTGAGAATATTATGAATAAATCACCTGAGGTCTACCTTCTGTAATTCAGATTAACCAAATTCTAGTGGAGTTTTAAACTGGTATTTTTTAAAGTTACTCCTAGTGATTTTGATGCAAGTAAGCAAAGAACTATAATCAGAGAAACAATCTTCTATTTTTTTATGTTTTGTTGTTTACCAGACTGAGTACCCTATAGAATTCGGACTCTTCATCTTTCATAATAATTCCACTAAATAGTGTGTCTAGATATCTATATAATAATTCTAATTCCTCCTCACTGGTGGAAGGGGCACTATCTACCCCTAACATAAACCACTTGGTAATTATCAGAACACAACTCTATAAAATTCTAATAAGGAAAGATATGTGGTGATTACCTAAACGTATATTGATATAGGTCATGCAAAGTTAAAATTTTTACAGTAGGTCATGCCCAATAGTCTCAAAATCTTTTGTTAGAAGAGCTTGATATGTTAATTTAAGAGTAGGAAGTTACAAGAGACATATACAAGAAGGATGAGGAGAAGGAGCCCTAGATCCTATCTTTATATAAGAATCCTCTAAAGAGACACTGGTCCTAGAGATAGCAAGTCTTGTTTGTATGTTTTCAAGTGATCATGTGGTCGTTGTCCTGTGCTAAAAACAAAAGAAACAAAAAAGAAAATAGGTAGCTTGCTGTACAGATTGATCATCTGATTCATGTGAACATGGGGGTCAAACCTCTCTGAATGAATGAGTTTGAACTGCGACCCAGTGAATTCACCCATCAGATTTTTATTTACATTTTCATTTTTTTATTGTTCAAGTACAATGTCTATATTTTCCCCCATTACTTCCCCCAACCCAAGCCATCCACACCTCCCTCCCCTGATCCTGCCCCACCTTTGTTTTGTCCATGTCCTTTATAGTTCCTGAAAACCCTTCTCCCATTTCCCCTCATTTCCACCCCCCACCTCCCCTCTGGTTACTGTCAAATTGTTCTTAATTTCAATGTTTCTGGTTCTATTTTGCTTGTTTGTTTGTTTGTTTGTTTTATTGATAGGTTCTGCTCCTAGGTGAGATCATATGGTATTTGTCTATCACTGCCTGGATTATTTGAATTAGCATAATGTTCTCCAGATCCATCCATGCTATGGAATACCACCCAACGTATTTTTGAAACCAATAGGCAATGCATCTTCGCCACCCTACTTTGAGCTGTTTTCAAAAAGCAGACATTTGTGTACCTTCCCCAAAACAAAATACTAAATGTTCCTTTTACCTAGGGATTTTTGAACAAAGGTTCATTTTAATCCCTTTTAAACATACTTCTTTTTTTTAATTCCACAAAGCAATTTATTACTTTCTTACGATAATTTTAAAAAATTTTAATTGTTGTTCAAGTATAGTCCTCCATCCCCCACTCCCATCCCAGCCCACCCACCTAACCCTCCCCACCTCCCTCCCACCCCCAAATCCCCCAGTCTCTGTCCATGCATCCCCCACACTTCCTCCTGTGGAAAGTATGTTTGCAGGAGTAAACACACTTTCTTAAATATATGGCGCTAGCTTCAACAATTACTTCTTTTTTGTTAAACGACATTTTAAGTTTATTTCATTTGATGAGATAGATTTTTGACTGAAAAAGAAACCATCTCTGAGGAACATCCATAAATGTTTATCAAAATGACATGCCACTATTTTTATTGTAGTGGTGACTTCAGGGGTGTATACATTTGCTAAAACTTAACAAATTTTATGGTACACCTGATTTCCTACTAAGAAACATTCATATATATATATATATATATATATATATATATATGTATATATATTTAAATTTTTATTGTTATTCTATTACAATTGTCCCAATTTTTCCTCCTTCCCCCTTTTCCACTCACCCTACAACCCCCCAGAGGCAATCCCCACACTGGTGTCCATATTCATGGATTATTATTCACACATATTTTATGACTAGTCCCTTCCCCTTATTTTTACACTCACCCCTCTCCCATGCGCCACTCTTGTTTCTGTCAGTCTATTCCACATTTTCATGTCTCTGGTTCTATTTTTCTTGTTAGTTTATTTTTGTTCATTGGGTTCCTCTTATAGGTAAGATCATATGGTATTTGTCTTTCACTAACTGACTTATTTTGCTTATCATAATATTATCCTGTTCCATCCATGCTGTTGTGAAGGGTAGCAGGTCCTTCTTTCTTTCTGCTGTATAATATTCCATTGCATAAATATACTACACTTTTTTGATCCATTCATTTACTAATGGGCACTTAAGCTGTTTTTAGCACTTGGCTATTGTAAATAGTGTTGCCATGAACTTAGAAAGGTGCCTAAGTTTGTTGATTGGTGTTATAGGGTTCTTAGGGTATATTCCCAGCAGTAAAATATACCCTTTGCTGGGTCAAAAGGCAATTTCATCTTTAGTTTTTTGAGAAAATACCATACTGTTTTCCACAGTAGTTGCAACAGTCTGCATTCCCACCAACAGTGCAGTAGGGTTCTATTTTCCCCACATTCTTACCAGCACTTGTTTGTCAGTGTATTAATGATGGTCATTCTGACCAGTGTGAGGTGGTATCTAATTGTGGTTTTAATCTGAAATTCTCTGATGGCTAATGATGTTGAACATCTTTTCATATGTCTGTAGATCACCTGTATGTCTTCCTCGGAGAACTGTATTCAGGTTCTTTGCCCATTATTTAATTGGAATTGTTTGCCTTCTTGGTGTTGATTCATATGAGTTCTTTATATATTTTGGAGGTCATACACTTGTCTGATGTATCATTGGCAAATATGTTCTTCATACAATTTGTTCCCTTTTCATTTTGATGATGGTTTCTTTAGCCATGCAGCATCTTTTTAACTGATGTAGTCCCATTTTTCCTTTATTTCCATAACTTTGGAAATATATTAGAAAAAATATTACTCTGTGGAATATCTGAAATTTTAATGCCTATGTTTTCCTCTAGGACTTTTATGGTGTCATAGCTTATATTTAACTCTTTTATCCATTTGGAATACATTCTGGTGAATCATGTAATTTAGTGGTCTAGTTTCATCTTTTTGTTTGTTTGCTTGTTGTTTTGCATGTACCAGTCAAGTTCTGCCAACACCATTTATTGAAGAGGCTATTTTTACTCCTTTGTGTACTCATTGCAACCCTATCAAATATTAATTAATCTTAGAGAAATGGATTTATTTCTGGGCTTGCTATTCCATTCCATTGATCTCTGTGTCTGTTCTTATGCCAGTACCAGAATATTTTGATTACCACGGCCTTGTATTATACCTTGGTATCAGGTACTATGATCCCTCATACTTTGTTCTTCTTCCTCAAGATTTCTGAGGCTATTTGAGGTCTTTTTTGGTTCCATATACATTTTTGAAATATTTTTCCTATGTCAGTGAAATATAATTATTAATATTTTAATAGAGATTGTGTTGAATCTATTCCCACAATCTATTTTTTCTCACTTTGCTGATTATTTCTTTGTCGCAAATGGGTGCTGGACTTTTTCAAATGTTTTTTTCTGTATCTATTAATAAGATTATGTTATTTTTGTCCATTTTGTTTATATGATTCATTATGTGTATTGATCTGTGAATATTATACCATTCTTTTGTCCCTGGGATTAATCCCATTTGATTATGTTGTATGGTTTTTGTAACTTATTGCTGAATCCAGTTTGCCAATATTATGTTAAGTATTTTATTTTAATATTTTTATAAATATTTTATTCACTTGTTTTTAGAGAGAGAGGAAGGGAAGGAGAAATAAAGGGAGAGAAACATCAATGTGCTGTTGCATCTTACGCACCCCTAGTGGGGGACCTGGCCTGCAACTCAGGCAAGCTCCCCAACTGGGAATTGAACCCATGAGCCCCTGGCTCTCAGGCCAGCACCCAATCCACTGAGCTACAACAGCCAAGGCTATGTTGAGTATTTTAGCATCTATGTTCTTCAAAGTTATTGGCCTATAGTTTTCTTTCTGTGCTCTATCTTTACTTGGTTTTGGAATTTGGATGGCACTGGCCTCATAAAAATAATTTGTTAGTCTTCCCTCTTCTTGATTAAAAAAATAGTTTGAGGAGGACAAGAGTTAGTTCTTCTTTAAATATTTGATAAAATTCACTTGTGAAGCCATCTAGTACAGGAATTTTGCGTGCTGCAAGTTTTTGCTAATTGCTTCAATTTAATTTGTTATTATTGGTGTATTCAGCCTTTCTGCTTCTTGATTCCATTTTGAAGATTGTGTGTTTCTAGAGATTTGTCCATTTCTCCCAGGATACCCAATTTATAGGTATATAGTTGTTCATAATAATGTCTTCCAACCCTCCGTATTTCTGTCATATAGGTTGTAACTGCTCTTTTGTCTCTGATTTTATTTATTTGGTTCCTCTCTTTTTTTTTCTTGATGAGTCTGGTTAAAAGGTTTGATAATTTTGTTTGTCTTTACAAAGAATCATCTCCTGAAAAAAATTTGACTCTTTGAATTGTGTTTTTAATTTCTATGTCTTTATATGTGTTCTTATATTATTTATTTTTTCCTACTCACTCTGGGGCGTTTTGTTGTTGTTCCTTTGTTGTTCCTCTAGTTAGTGTAGATGTAGAGTTAGGTTGTTTATTTGAGATTTACCTGTCTTCTCTAGGTAGGCTCTATTGTTATAAACTTCCCTCTCAGGACATGGGATATTTTGCTGTATCCCATGGGTTTTGCTAGTATGCCATAGGTTTTTGCCATGGGTTTCTGTCATGAGTTTTTGAAGGCATTCCATAAAGTCATATTGAGGCATAGATATAGATAAAAAGGAAAGTGTAACTTCTAATTGACAAAATATATACGGAAATGCATTCCCCTTCAAACAGAACTTTAAAGGCATCTTAGACTATATCAAGAAACAAATAAGCAGCTTGTGAAAAAAATAAATGTTCTTATGAAGAATTAACAAAGTCTATCTCTCAGCAAAGTGATATTTACTTTTTATAAATGCACCATTGTTTAGCAAAGAAGGCAAAAGAAATATTGATATTAAAATGCAAATTAACAGCTGGCCTACAAACATTGACATTTCCCCAAATTCTTTCTCTAGATTATTTTTGCCCATTTTAAGGCTTAAAGTTATTTGAGGAGACTTTCAAAATCACTTATTAGTTATTTTAATATTTAGAAGTAATTTTCCAGCAAGACAATATTTAAAAGAAAAAGTATCGTGATTATTTTCTTAGTTTAATATTTGTTATTTGAAAAGTAAGGTTATGTTAAACCATTATTTATTATTGACAGAAAAAAATAGTAATAATGAAATTCTGAATATTTTCACTTGTCTTAACTTTTAAACACAAAATAGAAATGAAAAAAATGTAGTGGACTTGTTAAAAAAACAGTGCATAGCTTTTATAAATAGTAGGTGTCAAGCACCATTTATTTTTATATTTCTGATGTTGCAACTTTTATACAAATTGTAGTTCGTGAACAGAATATCTGATATGAAGTCTACAAATAATATATATTCTCATGTAAATTAAATTAGTGTGCATCATTTGTAAAATTAGTTAAATAAAAATGGAACTTCATGTACAATGAAAATAACTCATTTAATGTTTAAATAAATATTATAATAACAGTTAATAATATGCTGCTAAAGTTATTTTTATTTACAATGGCTTTTTGTAATATCTTATACAAGAATGATGAAATATTCCTGAGTAGTTCATAAATTTAAACATTTCTGTGAAAATTGTTCATAGATAAAAACTAATTGGAAAAAGTTGATCTAACTATGACAACTTTATTGTGGTAACACAATATTACATGGGTATCAGTGAAAGTGTAATGCTTTCATTTACATTGTTGAGGATTACTACTAATCACACAATACATTTTCTGCTGTTATGAAGGCAAAAGTTGAAACAAATGGAATAACTGCCACTGTTAGAGGATTAACCAATGAGATGCAATAGGTTCTTTTTTGTTAGTACAAATTCAGAAGAAAAAGATAAAATCATTGTATGGAAGTTGTAATAAAATTAACTATTTTTTCTTACTTTAATTATGCTCTCTAACACATAGGAGTATATTTTATTTCAGTATTCTGCCTCCCTAACATTCTTACATTGCAAAAATACAACTTTGAACAATACTCTTGCTTTTCATGTATTATACTGAAAAAATAGCATTGTTTTGCTATTCTGACCCTTCCGTGATTTATCATAGATAACTGAGAGGATTGAGAGCTAGTTAGATTCTCAGTAAAAAGGGTTTAATGAAGGTTGAAGATGGGTAATTTGCATGGAAATTACATTTTTAAGCCTGAGAAATGTGACAAAAAAGAAAATGAAACAAGTTATTTTCATCCTGAAGACAATGTTTAGGATAAGTCTAAAATATAGTAAAAAATTTAACCAGTTCTTGCTATAGTATAATCTGCTTTTGATTTTTTTTTATTGCTTTGGATTTCTGAGGGAGATTTTCAAGTAGACATGGCTTTCATAAAATCAATTTTATTTGAAACTCCAGTTAAACTAAGGATTGGTAGAAAAATAGTTAATTTATGTTAACTATGCACATGACCATTATAAATGATGCAAATCTGTTGATACCTTCATATTTCATTATAAAATTAAGGCTAGTTAATGTTACTTTAGATGATTCACATATTCTCACTCTACACATATAAGTAAATGTATATTATTTTTACATTGATAGATGTGCATGTAGACAGATATAATGTAATACTTTAAAGAGACAGTGGTGTTAAGAGACTGGAGAAGCTAATTCATAAAAACTAACTGGCAGTAACAAATAAATAAATAAATAAACAAATAAGTAAGTAAATAAATAAATCAATCAAGCATTTTCAAAGTTAAAATCTAGGGGATTTCAAGATGGTTGCAGAGTAGATGGAAGCTAAACTCACCTACTCCTAGCCCTAAACTGGGTTTACAGATGAATTGTAGAGCAATTAGCCTGAATAACCAACTGAATGCTAGCTGAACAGAAATATTATAATTGAGGATTTACAGCAGAAGCCATATAGAAACTGGTAAGAAGGGCAGAGACTTGGAAAACCCCTGCACCCATACATCTCAACTGAAAAGCCAGAAAGATAGATGGCTCAGCTGCAAAAGTCCCTCCTACCGGTAGCATGAGGTCTCAACTCCACACAGGAATCCCCAACCCAGACTAACAGAAATGGAAAAAGACCTAATATCATTTAGTGGTAAAAACAAGTGGGGATTCAGTCTGACTGGAAGAGAAAAAAGTCTGCCATAGACCCAGATGCCACCTTCCCAAAGTCAAGCACTCCTTTTATTATCATGCCCCCCTGGGGGGTGCACTGCCCTGTCTCACTGGTGGCGCCACCCCCCATGCATGGGTACTGCATAAAGATATGCTGGTTGCACCCAGCAGGAACATTTGGGTTACTCTTTTTCTGGAGAAGTTCTTGTCAGAGACTCAGACAATAATTGAACTATGTAGCTTTGGAAAAGAGCCCATGCTTCCCCAACTTGAGTGCACAGCTGGGGGCCTTCTCCCCACCTGTTGAATTACTTGGCCTGCCCTGCCACTGTGTAGCACTGTCCTGCTGGGTTCAGCCATGGAGAGGGATCAGAATACTGTGCAGAGCTGGGACTTTCAAAGAGCATCTCCCGGAGAAACTTTTGTCAGGGAAGCAGATGGGCAGGTGCTTGTGTGGCTACACATGGCACGGCACTCTCATCTCTCCTGTGAGTTCAGCTTGTGCTATCCCAGGAAGGGGATGAAGTACCTGACCCTACCAACAGGCTTGCTAGCGCAACCCTCATTAGCAGTTTTTTTGGATCTACCCTCCCAATTCCCTAAGGTGCCACCCTTCTGAGCTCACTTAGGGGGGAGAAGGGTGTGTTGCTCCAACCTGGGGAAATTGGAGTGTGTCTTTTTCAGAGTTTATTGTGTAGGACTGGGACTAAGTGCTTGGCCTCCTTCTGTGGGCTGAACTTGCACCCCCACCAACCAGACACTCTTTTGACCCGTCTTCCCCACCCACAGTGGCTGCACCCTGCAAAGACTCCTGTTAGAGGGGCTGGCTGACTACATCCAATATGAATTAATAGCATGTTTCAGCTGGTGGAGCTACGGTTGATACTCTGGTACAGACTTAGTAGTTTGGCTTTAGAGTGGAAGCCACATTCCTCTCACTGAGTAACTGACCGAATAGCCTCCAGGTAGGGGAACCACTAGCCTTGTCCTCCTGACCCAGTTCAACCCACCATACTGAACTTGAGACCTGTGGAAGGGTGTGCAGGTCAAGGCCAGCCTGAACCCAATCTACATTGTTTCTTTGGAAACCTCTGAAGGAAGACATGACAACCTATTGAAGAAGCATAGTAGCTATCTAGAAGCATAGAAACATAGGTAGAGGTGGGCCTCAGGGAATCTCAGGCCTTTTATTGATATGCCCTCACCTCCAGGCTAGAAGAAATCAACCCTTATACACAGATTGGCCCCTCTAAAGCACCCCAAGGCCCAGTAGACCCAACCATAAACAGTGAATAGCATGATAGTTCCACACAGGTAGCCGGAGGCCAGTTAAAATGTCTGACATCAACCAGTACCCAAACCCTGGCCAAGTGGACTCAGAACCAACACAACCAGTGTTGGGCTTCAGATCACACCAGACAGAGTATGACCCACCTAGCCACACAAGTGGCACACTCAAAGGGGGATTCCAGCAGGCACCAGACCCTGCTAAGAACAACTATAGCTTGGCAGAGGCCCTATGTAGCATCTCATACATGCTGATTGAGTTTATTCTTCTAATCTGCCAGTCTGAAAGGTTAATTCTACTCTCAAATGAGCCAACAGCCTTTAAGACTCAACTACAAAAAGAGGGTATATGTAAACAACAAGAAACATTCCTGGAACACCAAAGTCAGGTGATTTGGAAGGTTGTGTAACAAAGCCTAATAAGACACATCATAAAACCATCATAATAAGTTTGGGAGTCATAACAGATCTAATACACACAGACAAAATAGGGAAACAAAGAAATATGCCTCAAATAAAAGGTATCAATAGAGAGAGCAGACTGACAATTATCAAAGGGGAGGAGGATTGTGGGACTGGATGAAAGATTGTGAAAGAACTATGAAAAAATATGTAATACATAGACACAGACAACAGTATGGTAATATCCAGAGGGAGAGTGCATAGGTGGTAGGTGGAGATAGGCAAAAAGGAGGAAATTGGGACAGAGAGAGACTCACCCTGTGCCTGATGTGGTGTGCAGATGCTGTTTTGTTGATTTGTACACTTGAAAACTGTATGATTTTGTGAACCAATGTCACCCCAATCAATAATCAATCATCTTAACTTTTTTAAAAGTTAAAATGAAGTATTCCCATCCATCCCAGAACAGTATTAATAATTATTAGTGGAGATTAAGAAACCTGTGATATGCTGAATTTTTAAATAAGTCTTTTCGCTCAAGAAGAGATTTTCCTAAGGCTTCTGAATTTCAAACCTAAGTTTTTGTCTTATTGTCGATCTATTTTTAGCTATTATGTAATATAATGGGTAAACAAAATACATTAATTTGTACAAATTAAAAGGTCTTTGTTGATTTAACTGGATTATTTGAACCAACTTTATCTACTAATTATAATCTTTCAATGGATATCATGTCTGTATTATGTGCAAATATTTATATACATATGGTTTTTATAGCTATTCAAAGAAGAAACGAATCCTTTATTTTACACCAAAAAATAAACCCATAAAAATTTATGTGATAAAAATCTATATTTCAGTGTTTAAGGCATCACCTCTTGTGCTAAACATCTGTTATAAACTTTTACTTATTGATAGGCTTCATAAGGTTTGAAAAGCCCAAGAGAAAAGATCAATCAACATGATATTTGTCTTGCAACAAGCAGGGCGGCACTTGGCAGCATTAGTCATCATTATGCTCACGACACTCAGCACAACATTGCTTTTTATCTGACCCAGATGGTGTTTTGCAGCTTTTTCTTGTGTCTTGCTGTTAGGGACATGGATTAAAACCAACTGATCAAGTTACAGTCCAACAAGAAAGAACCCTGATAGGCAGGAGAAGCCATCTGGAGCATGTATAAAGAAGAGTCTTTTTCCATTATTTTTTTTGTCATTTCCACAGAAACCTGTAGTCTAAGACTTCTCTGATCCACAGTACTTATCAGTTAACAGCAGTGTTTGATATCCAGTTGTATATTATTTATAATTTTCATGTCTATTTGAAAGAAAACCCAAAGGAGGAAATCTATGGATGCTGTTCTCGTCCAATAATAAAAACAAAACAAACAAAAAACATCAAAAACTCGACTGAGAAAATCAATAAACCTAAACATTAAATATGCAAGGAACCATGGGAGTACCCTGCTGTTTTTTGCTATAAGAGCAAATTAAAAAAATATAAAATGATGAGCCTTTTGACTACGCAGTTTGATGATAAAGAATAAACTATGTTATGAATCTGTACTGAAATATTCTTAAATGTCACTTGTTCTAGGATCCAATTCTCTCTTTCACCAACCCCCATCTGAATCACATGGTACAACACATTATTTATCTCCTCCATTTCATCTCTTATTCCTAAGATACAAACATGATAATGGTGACTGCAAATTCAAAGTAATCTCTTTTGGTTCTTTGTTTTTTCAAGATTTAAGTTCTAATTCCATCTCGGCTAGTACTATAATAGTGACTTTGAGTGGACTATTTAAGTTTAAAAACATGCTGCTAGGATGTAGAGAAAAAGGGAAGCCTTTTGCGCTGTTGGTGGGAATGCAGACTGGTGAAACCACTGTGCAAAACAGTATGGAGACTTTATTCATTTATCTTTTGAGGGGAAGGGAAGGAGAGAGGAAGAGAAATGTATGGTTGCCTCTCGTGTGTCCCCTGCTGGGAACTGGCCTGCAACCCAGGCATGTGCCCTGGACTGGGAATCGAACTTTGACCCTCTGGTTCACAGGCTCAAGTTCAATCCACTGAACCACACGATCCTGGGCTGTTATTCATATTTATTAGATGAAATTCTGTTACGCAAGACTTTCAAAGTCTTATTCAAATGATGCCTACCTCATGAAATATTTTTACACTTACTCATTTATTCAAATCTTTCTTAATTTAAATTTCTGGTACATATTTTATAACCCTCTCATAATTTAGAATTACATATAATGTGTAAAATATATAATTATGTACACTACATATTATCTGGTAACTTTAAGAAATGACCATGTTCTTGGTTTATGTATTTGTTATACTATGCATTTTATATGCTGTACTATTTCTATACCAGGGTATGTGCATAGCCTCCCACCAGGAATTGGGGTGTCCAGAAAATATTAAAAATTATATGATGTCCTCACCCCCACAAATCTGAACTAGGGGGTAGGGCACTAGGAACAGGACCAATGTGAGTTATTTTGCATATCAACAATTTTTCAAATAACCACAAAAATTGCTACTTAACATATCTATAACTTTTGGCTGGTTTCATAGATATATTAAGTAGGTGTGGCCATGCTTTGAGCCAGGGAGATGGGGGAGTGACTTCTACCCTTGATGGAACTGGGAGGCAACTCCTCCTGATGACAGTGCCCATATGACACCTTGGAAATTGTTGGCTCCATGTCATGGGGGCCACATCTGCCCAAATTTACTATGGCAGCCCAGAAAAGCTGGAAAAAATATGGGAATGCTGGCAGGTGCAGTGAATTGTGGGAGGAGTCAGAAATGGGGATGCAGAAGATTGGCACTGAGATTTAAACTCAGGTGTGGCAGCCATGCAAGGGGGGTACCATGTGGCTTTTGGTGAGGTTTGGAAGCAGACGGCTTTGGGTTCTCCCTTTTCCATGCAGATTAGGAGGCTAGAAAGCAAGATGTAGCAGCAATGCAGAGCTCTCTTGGCAGTTTGAAAGAATGCAGGAAAGCTGATTCAGGAAGGAAAGGGGTTAACGGCCTCTTGCTGGCGGGCCATGAAAAGGTGCCATGTGGATTTGGATTAAGAATTGGAGATTGCAGTGGCTACACAGCTGATGGTACTGGGAACCATGGGAGGACTGCCAGCCTAGCATGGATTATTGCAAAGAACCAGCGGCTACCTGAACCACAGACATCTATTTCTTTTCCTGGGATACGGTACCCTTTACTGGGCAAAGGGGGTAAAAAAGGGCTGTGTGTGTCTGTGGGTATTTTAGGGGACTTTGGGATTTTATCAAAGACATTAAGTCATTACTTTAAGTCTGTATAATTTTTGAATAAATAGTTCCTTTCCTTTTCACCAAACTCTCCCATTAAGAGCCATAATTCCCTGGCAGCGGGCAATGCAAACCCAGTACAAGGGGACTGGGTACAAGGGGACTCTGAAAGAACAGTATCTATTTCATAGCTTGTCCTCCCCAGGGGTCTGTTCTGTAACATTTCTACTTATGGAAGCAAAAGTTTTCTGCAAAATACTCTGCCATGGTATACCAGCAGCAACTTCATATCACTCTTGTTTATCACATTCTTTGATTCTATAATTTCCTTCTGTACTTGATTTAATCTTGTGTTGTTTTATACAATAACATGTTGTACAGGCTTGTGTCCTAGCAGCAATAGGCCATACCGTATAGCCTAGGTATGTAGTAGGCTGCACCATCTACATTTGAGTAAATGCACTTTACAGTGTTCACATGGCAGCAAAATCGACCAATGGAGCATTTTGCAGACTATATCTCCATTGTCATGTAGCACAGGATTTGTATTATTTTAAAATGCAAGCTAAAAACATTCACTATGGCAAACAATTATTTTTGTTGAAATATGAGTATATTTATATATATTTTTTATTTTTATAAAATGTACAAGGAAACATAATATATAGAACATTTATTTCATAAGCCTCATTGACACCATGGGGCATCTAATATTTTGGAGTAATATGTGCTACAGAAATAAGTTAAACATTTTTAATTTAGCAGAAAGTCTCTTGTTTTTTCTTTCAGAGAAAATGATTAATAAGATAAGAATATATTAAAGAGGCAAAATCAGAGCTATTACAGTGGAAGAAGATAAAGATTAGTTTAGTAATTAGCAATACCATTAGTATTGCTTAGTCTTGGCCCTTAACTCCCATGAGACACTAAAATCTCAGATATGACTGGAAAATACTTGGCAATTGTTTTATATACACACACACACATACATTTGAATTATCATTTAAGAGAATGATATTTTTTAATTGTCATATAATTTAATGGAGAACATTCACTTCTCCTATTTGTTATATATTTTCAATGTGATAAAAAAATCTGTATATGTTTTTAAATTACCTGGAACTGGCAGAAATACTTAAGTCATTAGTGACAGAATCACTATAAAATTTATTTTCAGCTCATAACAACAGTTGGAAAACAGTATTTTATATGTAAAGTTGCATTATAATCACATTCATTCATTTATGCACAACCTATGATTGCTTTTCCACCAGAATTATAGAAATATAGAGAAAAAGGTTGTCAACACCTGTTCTTAACTAGAAAAAGGCAAAACATATAAAGTAAATAAAGAATTTTAGTTATGCACATTTTGACAGTTTTATGGGTTTATGATAAGTCAAACATGCACAGTATTTAATGTGAAGAGAATCTGTGATTTTTATTTATTCATAAACTCAACATGACTTAGGGTTTATGGAGTCCTCACTCAACATGCAAGTACAATTTAAGGTTACAATACTTTGATGAACTTTCTTAAATAGAAAAGCCTCCTTTGGCCGATTACCTCAGGGAATGGCAAACTATTGCCTCGGGGCCAAATCCAGCTCAAACCTTATTTTTGTATAGCCTGGGGGCCATACATAATATTTTAATTACTTATTTAAACATACACAAAAGAAGAATATATCACAGAGACCATAGGTAGCCAGCAAAACCTAACATATTTAGTATAAATCCCTCTATAGAAAAATGTTTGCTCACCTCAGAATAAGACTATCTTTAGCAATGTATTTAAGTGAAAACAAACAAACATAAGTAAATAGTACAAATAACAAAAGTTTTTGTTAAAACAGGCGTGAAAACATAGAACAGACTGGCAGTGACCAGACTGAAGTGGGGAGGGGGATAAAGTAGAAGGAAGGGGAAGGGAGTAGTCAAAGGGCAGGTATGGATGGACCCTGGACATGGACAACATTGTGGGAGTTGACTGCGAGAAGGGGGAGGATTGGCAGAAGCAGGCAAAAGTGGAAAAATTGGTACAACAATAATAAAATAACAATGAAAGTGATAAGGAAATACCTTAAAGATAAAAATTTTAGTGGCACTAAAGGTACTTATTTTGAAGAGACCATTTGGAGTAATGTAGTTAAAGACGTCCTGAATTTGAAGTTCTTGCAGACAAGAGTCCCTATTAGTTTGCTGTTCTACAGAATGAAATTAAGTGCAAAGGAAAAAGTGTGGAAGCCACAAATATGCAGACATCATTAAAATGTAAGAAAAAATATTTAAATTTATTTAGTCTCAGTTATAAATCAGAGAATTTTCTATTAGCAGGATGGCTAAATGGGATGAAATAGTATAATAGTGAAAAATGGTCTTTGTTAAAATAAAAACAAAGACACTGAAATAGAGAACAGGGGGACAGTGACCAGAGGGGAGGGAATTTAAGGGGGAAAATGGGTGGGATTTAGAGGAACAAGTATAAAGGACACAGGGACAATAACTAAGGGGGGTGGAAATGGGAGGGAGGTGGGGTGCATGGGGGAGGGGTGGGCTGGAATGGGAGTAAAAGACAGAAAACTACTTGAAAAATAACTAACTAAATTTTTTTTTAAAATGGTCTATTAACAGTGAAATAGGATCAAGGATCCTAATGTACTTTTATTACATATTTAATTTTCAGGAACACTGTATATTTTCTGAATGTTTTTTTATAATTACATCCTTTTACTGTTTTATAAATGCATTAGCATCATTAATGATACTAATGTTGATATAGCTAATAAACGTTAAAAATTTTTATACTGTATTGCATCTGTATGATTTGAATTCTGGCTCCTATTTGAGAAGCTTTATCTGAAATTTCTTTTTAAAATAATTTTTTAAATATTTTATTTCTTTATCTTTACACGGTGAGGGAAGGAGAGAGGAAGAGAAATATCAATGTATGGCTGCCTCTCGTGCGTCCTCTGCTGGGAACTGGCCTACAACCCAGGCATGTGGCCTGACTGGGAATTGAACCTTGATCCTTTGATTCACAGGCCTGTGCTCAATCCACTGAGCTACATTAGCCAGGGCCTGAAATTTCTATTAATTCGTGGCTTTTTCTCATATTTGGTCATTATATGGGGAGCCTTGTGCATAGAGATAGAACTTGTCTTCTCTGGACTGTGGTAAGTTGTGATCCTTTCTTTGAAATCATGAATGTTGGTATTTTTATAGGTTGTCCCTTGTGTTCTTCAGGTATCTCCAGAATACTCTTTCAATATTGGGCATTGAAAGTCTAGGTCTGTCTTCCTGAAATCCCTGAGATAATCATCCAATGAAGGCTAGAGGTTTCAATGTTTAATGTTGAATTAATGGTTCCACAGCTGACTTAGCTCTTCTCTACTCTCAGGGATGCCTTAGAGTTTAGCTTTTAGTTCACACCCCTGCAACATGAACTCAAGGACAGTATGGAACACTAAATACAAGGTAAAGGAATGTTCTCCACGATTGTTATATAGCTATCCAAGCACATATGCCTGGTCACAGATAGTGTTTACTGAGGACCATGTAATTGATAAATAATTTATGACTGATGAGTGGTATATAATTGCTGAGGTGAAGCTCCCCTTAGGAATGAGAGCTCATCAGTACCTCTTAAGGAGTACATGACTGGCAAGGTATAAACAAAGGACTCTAATGCTGATGACCACTCGGAAAACAGGCACTCTGCTTTGTCTCTCATGCAGGGCCTAGTGCAATGTGATTGAGACATTTGGATGACCTACCTGGGAGGTTCAAGAACTCTTCCATGCTGTTGTAGTGTATGTTGTGTTGCTGCATCTCCTGTGTCCTTCTTATCACTAAATAAGTAATTTGGCAATGCCTTTGTCGCCCTACGAGTTTGACTGTCACTTCAAACCCAGGAACTCTGCTGTTGGAGCAGTGTGAACATTGTTGGGTATAAACTTTGGTCTGTGTCTTTCAAGTACAGTGTCACCATTTGTCACTCCTGCCTTAAAGTTGGCCCTTTATTACATTATCCCATGTCCCTCTCTTTTGCCTTTTTGAGAAATTACATCATCAAGCCAGTTTGCTATAAAGGAAGGGTCCCCAGTACCAAAGAGTGGCAGAAGAGATACAGAGGTCCAATTTCTACTTAGATTACTTACCCTATTATTTTCAAGCCCACATTCACTACACTTCCAGGAGTGGCTATCATTGCCAATTCTTGAATCTCTGGGTTGACTCATTACTTCAATTGGGTTCTTTCTTCACTTTCCATTCTACTGGTTTGGCATTCAGATTTATTACATCTTCTAAGGTACCACTTGTTCATTAACTTTCTAGCTTCTATCATTGTGTTTTTGATCTTTCTTCTCTCCCGTTTGTGTTGATTTTGAATTTACGTTTAAAAGTATTTTTACTACTCTTTAAGAGTAAGTGTTACTCATATGTTTCCTTCATAAATCTTTTTGGCAAGCTAGTAAACCCTATCAACTTCTCAAAATAAGAATTTAAATTCACAATATAAAATATATAGGAATATAAAAGGAAGAAATTGCATTGAAAAGTGGGTCAAGGAACATGTACAAAGGACCTATGGACAAAGACAATGAGGAGGAGGATTGAATGTGGGAGCTGGGAGGTTGGCAGGGCAGGGGAGAGTAATGGGGAAAATGGGGACAACTATAACTAAACAACAATAAAAATCTTAAAAAGAAAAAATATTTTAATTAGCATGTTACATAAGAATAAATATATGTCTCTACCCATGCATTAAATAAAAATATTGAGTTGCAGGTCTAATATCTATCATAATTTGATAATGACCAGTATAATCTAAATTTCTATATCTGCAATAGCAAAAATGTGCTAGGAAGCTACCTGTGATTTTTAATTATAATAAAGCTGTAAATACTGGTAATATTGTTGGTTCTGTTGCCTGCACATATATTTGTGGGAAAGATCATTATTGGTTAGAGTTTACTTGAAAATAAATATATACATCCAAGTTCAAATCTATTCAAGTTTAGATACCCTGGTTATGAATTTCTGATTTAGAAGGTCTTCCAGAATATAAAAACTAAATCTTAAACTGAAAGTAGCATGACTTAAATCCATAAAAATAAAAACAATTTATTGAAATACACCCCAAATGGTGATGATAATTCAGTCACTGTATGTGATGTTTCCTATACTTATAAAGAAAAAATGCATATATAAATATATTTATCTAATGGATAATATGTTTTATTTTGAATGTGTTTGTGCAGGCAGAAGGCTACCAGAATAAAGATGCAGTGCTGATGTTTTAAAAGAATTGAAATATATTCATGTTATTAAAAAAGGTCATGCTCCAGTTGTTGAGGTAAGTGGGATGAGAAACAAAAACATGTTTTCAGGTTGTTATTATTCACATTGTAGAACTTCTAATGTAATACATGAGAAGGCATGGAGTAGAATTTGCTGGTGCATGAGCATTTCCAAGTACGTGGGAAAAATAGCTGCTCTGATCATTTACCCATATCTTTGTGGTTTTGGAAACAGAATCTGTCTGAGCTGACATACTAGAGCACAGTATCTTTTCTTGGTCCTTTGCATTATATATAAATATATATATTTACACACATATACATATATGTATGTATATATATACACACACTTTACATATACAAACTATGTGCATGTGTGTATCTGAAATCCCTTATTAAGATATATAATTTTAGGAAGCATAAAATATATATAGGAACTTCTGCTTTAGTCAAAAGCTTAAAGGCATGTTAAATAAAGATTAAAACAATATGATCAATAGTAATCTGCTCATTTCCTCAGAAATTCTAATATCTAAAATAGATCATAAATGACAACCACATCAAAGTCTTAAACAGATTAATTCTTAATCAAAAGCATTATAAAGACTACAGAGAATACTATCTCATTATCCTTGTTTTTAAGAAGTTTTGTGGTAAATTAAAGCAATATTAACTTATATGACCAGAACAGTTACCCCAAAATCAAAGCATGTCTTGATTGATTAATCTATTTGTTATTTGAATTGTTTTGTTTGTCTTTCAGTATGATTGTCTGACAGTAACATTAATCTAAAGCTAGTTACTTTGGGTGAGTTAAGTACTACAGGGATTAGCTATGTAACATCTGACATGCAGGCTGCCAAGGAGGAGATAGAACTAAAGAATCTAAAGAGAAAGGAATGATAGGAGTAGAAAGTCTTATCCTAGATCAAACAGAGAAATAATTTTTATACCTAAAGGCTTTTAGTTAGTCAGTCATTAGAAGCAAGTCTGTTCTACAGCAGACCTTTTTTTGGCACATTTTTAGTTTATCTTCACCTAAAAATATCTCCATTTTACTGTCATTAATGAAGGATACTTTCACAAGTATCCTTCGCAAGGTATATAATTAATGGTTTACAGTACTTGTCATTCAGCATTTGAAGTAGATTGTGTTGCTTTCTACTGCCTCTTCCAAGTAGGAAATCTGTTTTCAAATTGATGATCCCATATAAGCAATATGCCATATCTTTATGACTGCTTTCCAATATTTCTATTTGTCTTTAGCTTTCATAATTTAATCATGATATGTCTGAGAAGGAATACTTTCAGGATCATCTGTTTTGGGATTTGCTGAGATTTTTACATCTATTGTTTATTTATGTCTTGTAATGTCATTGTTTTCAGCCAGTTTTCTTCAAATACTCTTTCACATTCATTCATATTATTTTAATTGATTTTTAACATGTTTTAAAATTACTGCAAGATAAAGAAAGTGAGAAGAAACTGGTGGTTCGTTGACCAAGAAGTAATAGTTTAGTTTTCTTTTTTTTTAATCTTAATATTTTGTTCCAGTTACTTTATTTTTAAAAGATTTTATTTATTTATTTTTAGAGAGAGAGTAAGGGAGGGAGAAAGAGAAGGAGACAAACATCAGTGTGTTGTTGCCTCTCTTGTGTGTCCCCTACTGGAGACCTGGCCTATAACTCATGTGCCCTGACTAGGAATCGAACCAGTGACCCTTTGGTTCATAGGCCAAATCTCAATCCACTGAGCCACACCAACCAGGTAGTTTTCTTATATACATAATAGATATTAGAATAGTACATGTCACATAAATTTGCCTAATAACAATTATCATTATAACAAGTAATTACATAACTCTTACGATGCAGCATAATCTAATCTATGTGGCTTACACATATGAATTAATTTAATTACTCAATACACCTATTTGATAAATAATAAATCTGTGCCATCACAAAAATAAATTGAAAAATTAATACTTTATTCAGTATTGGTTAACAGCTGTAACGTTCAAGTCCAAAATCTAAGTGAAATAATAAAATAAAAGTTTTGTTTTATTTAGATTAAATCTAGTAGAAATGTTTCTGGTCAGGAAGTCTCTCTAAGAAGCCCTCCTTCAAGTTGAAGTGAGGGTCACTAGCCAATACCATGTTGAAACTCTGCCATCTCTAGGCTTCAAGTTTACCCTAAAAACTTTGAATCTGAAATCAGGGTGGAGAAAAATGAATAAAGCAAAAAATACAGAACACTGGGATCTTGAATGGACACACTTTACATTAGACAGATATAATTCCATGGTCCCATGTATAAGGTATGAGATATTAAAATATACTAAAATATTTGTTTTAGGATGGCAGCCAACTGTCAGCAAAAGTTTCTTAGTATGGAAGGAAAATGAGGGGTTCTTGTCAAGATGGTGTTGTAAGAAATGCACTACTTGAGTCACACACAACCATATCAAAATTACAGCTAAACTGTAGAGCAGCCACCATTCAGAAACCACCTGGATCTATTTGAACAGAAGTGAATTGAGGATATAAAGAAGAAGCCAGATCAAGATGGTAGGAGGGGTGGAGATATAAAAAGAGCTTGTCCAACACCTATGTGTAGTGGATGAAAAGATTGGGAGGTCTATCTCATTTGTGAATGTCCTCCTAAGAAATAAGGAGTCCCAGCCCCACACCAGGCCCCTCAGCTTAGGGTTCTAGTGCTATGAAGCAAGAGCCTCATAACTTATTTTTTTAAATATTTCATTTATTTATTTTTAGATAGAGAAGAAGGGAAGGAGAAAGAGAGGGAGAGAAACATCAGTGTGTGGTTGCACTCCATTCTGGGGTCCTGGCCTGCAACCCAGGCATGTGCCCTGACTGGGAATTGAACCAGCAATGCTTTGGTTGGCAGGCCCGTGCTCAATCCACTGAGCCACACCAGCCAGGGCATCATAACTTCTGATTATATAAACCAGTGGGGATAGTGGCTGAGTGAGAGAGAGGGACCCTGGAGTCCCAGATGTTCTTCTTAAAGGGCTCATTCATGAATTTACTCAGACTCTGTTACTCTGAGCTTCAGTGCTGGGGCAGCTGCTTTGAATACATCTGAGACATACAAAGAACTGAATTGTCAGGCATCAGAATGAGAACTAAAGGGACATTCTCCCCAGGGACCCAGCAGGTGGATAGTATATCTGAGTCTCCATCTATCTGGCTAACACTGTTGGCCTCACCTAGTTGATTCCCTGAGACCCTGCCCCACCCAATTTTGGGCCCCACCCAACCTGTTCTTAGTGGCTTTCCTAACAGAGCTCTGCCTTGGCCCAGGCTTCACACTTTGCTAAATCCTTTCAAACAACATCTGACCTCTGAGTGCCCCATACCTCTCATTAAGTGGCTGCAGGCCTAGCACTAGTGGCAGCTGGACTTGGTTCACAGCTTAGCCTCTCCTGCACACCTCCAAGCACAGAAAAAGTAACAGACACCTGCAGATAACTTTGTAGAGTATTCTGGGTAGCCCCGGGCAAAACACAGGTATTTTGTGTGCTTTGATAGCCTCTGTGTTTTGTGGCCTGCAGCCTCCGGGAGGTGAAAAGCCAATCTCCATGAGTGGCACACTCAAGGGGAGAACTCAGTGGACACCAGAACCTCCTGAAGTAGGTTCTGCTCCATGGGATGTGCCTCTGCACAGATGACCTACCATGGAGTTGGCAGCCATTCCTCACAGCCAATTGGCCAAGGGTAAATCCCTTCTACTGATATGCCAAGAGCAATCAAAACTCAACTAAAAGGAGGGTGCACACAGTTCAGAAAGTGTGCACATCTGGTGTACCCAGCTTGGGTGAATGGGAGGCTGTATCACTGGTTCCTATAGAACACTTACAATCTAATGCCACTCTACCAAACTAGGGTGAAGTATAAGTTCTGCCTAATACATAGAAACCAACATAGGTTGGCTGCCAAAATAAGGAAGCAAAGAAAAATAACTCAAATGAATGAACAGAAGAAAACTCTAGATCAGGGGTGTCAAACTCATTTTCACTGCAGGGCACATCAGCCTCATGTTTGCTTTCAAAGGTCCGAATGTAATTTCAACTCCCTAACAGCTAAGGAGTAGTTACATTTATATAGTTCTGAAATTATTTTGGATGATATAGAAGTAGAAAACACCCACTCAGAATGGCAAAAATAAAAAGGAATCCACAAAATGAGAATAGTCTAAGGAGCTACAGGGACAACTTCAAGCATAGCAATATTCATATCATGGGCATGCCAGAAATAGAAGAAAGTGAAAAAGCAAAGAACTAAAAATCTATACATAAAAATATTAAAAGTAAAGTTCTCTAACCTGGTGAAGAAAAAAGACATACAAGTTTAGCAAGGGCAGAGTTTAAAAAAGATAAACCTCAAAATGCCAACACCAAGACAAATCATAATTAAAATTCTAAAGGTTAAAGACAAAGAGAGGATTTAAAGCAGCAAGAGAAAATCAGTTAGTTATCTACAAGGGACCTCCCATGAGACTGTCAGCTACTTTCTCAATGGAAATTTTACAGGCCAGAAGTGATTGGCAAGAAATAGTCAAAGTGATAAAAATCAAGGACATATAGTAAAGATTCCTCTACTTACCAAAGCTATAATTTAGAATAGAAGGACATATAAAGAACTTCCCAGACAAGAAACAGTAGGAGTTCATCCCTACCAAAGCAGTATTACAAGAAATGTTAAAGGGTCTTCTGTAAGATGGGAGGAGGGTTGTGGGAATGGGTAAAAAAAGGTGAAGGGATTAAAATGTACAAATTGGTTGTTACAGAATAACTACGAGATATAAAGTACAGCTAAGCAATATGGTCAATAATATTTTAATATATAAGTATGGAGTCAGATGAGTACTAGATTTATCTTCAAGAGAACTTGGAAAGTTATATAATGTCTAACCATTTTTTTGTACATCTGAACCTAATATAATGTTGTATGTTAATGATAATTAAAAATAGAGTTATTTAAAGTCAAAAAAGAAGAAAAAAGGGAAATAAATCTTTAGTAGTCATTCCAGTTATCTATGACACTGTGGATGAATCAGGATATTAATTAAGAAATTTGGCTGTCAAGACTATGTTACATAACTTTGTTATACATAAAAGTGCATACTTCATATTTTATAGTGTAGTATATTTTATTATATATACACAATATACACAGCCATAATGTAGTATTATATAATAGTACTTGGTATCTATTAGACATACAATAAAGGCAAGCCATTATTTTATTATTTAATAAAGAATTAGTATCAAAACGTACCTAAGCAAATTTTAAAAATTTAAAAAATGATTCAGTACAAGGATACAATGTTATAGAATACAAATGTGGTGGTGAAATATTCTGAAGATGAATGAAAAGGTAGAAAATCTCAGGAAAAAAGTAGAAACTGTAATAAAGAACCAAATATAATTAAAAAAACTGAATAAAATATATCTGAATTAAAAAATAATTTTCTGGAAGTTTAACAACAAAATATATATGACAGAAAGCAAAAATAAAATTTTAGAATAGATCTATATGATGTTAGATGTCATAACTGTTAACTTGGTTTGAGGGTATGGGATTATTAAAGGGAATCCTAGTTGTGAGGAAATAGCAGCTAATAGTTAGAAAATGTCTAAAAAATATCAGTCTGTAACTAAATACTTAAAAATGTTAACATGTATATATGTGTTATGTTTAATTTGTCTTGTAAAGGCATATAACAATCTTCTATAACTGGACATGTTTTTCTCTGTAATACTTTTTAATAAACGTGGAAAATAAAATTTACTATTGTCTCATATTTGCATTGGTTGATTTAATACCACAAGGTCAATTTTAAAATAGAAAAGTCAAAAGTATCTAGTAAGAAAACTCACTTGACTACAATGCATAAATAGTCTGAGACATACACAGGGAAAAGATATTTTGCTGTGATGTATTTTACACATACGGTATAATGGTGAAGATTCTAGCAAGCAAGAACAACAACATGACCTCAGTATGGTTTGTCCTTAGTAGAATTCTGGGGATCAGTATGTGCAATTACATATTTAGTTTGAATCAGGATTCAAGGAGAAAACACACACACGCAGATACCTAAACACACATGTACATGAATTAAGTATACAAGATGCAGCAAAGTAGTATATATACTTTAATTTTTTTGTATAAACCCCCAAATTCCATATAAATACAGAAAATTTCTACTGAAAATCTAGATAATGATATTAAACATGCCAAATCAGGATTTGGGATTAAATTTTTTACTTTTATCTAGTTGCTTGGAATGACTTTAGCATAAGTTAACTGTACATTAAAACTTTAAAAAATTACATATATATGTGTATATATGTGTGTCTGTGTGTATATGTGTGCATGTGTGTATATGTACACACATGCATATGTATACACATAACACACATATATGTACACCTCAAAGTCAGGATTTAATACAATTAAAGAAAACTGAACATGGTACTGTTATAATGAGATAATTCAAAAATCTATATTTCTCAAAAATTTATATTTAAATTACATATTTACATTTAATTATTATATAATTTTATATAATCAGAAAAATTCCTAGGCCATATAGACCAAATTTACTGTTTACATATAACTGTTTCTCTAATAACAACCAAGATGATAATAAATGTTTAAGACTGAAGGCAAATAAGTCATCTTCTCAGTAAACAATTGAGAAAATTCATATTTCTAAGCGCAGAAGTATATATTTTAAGTTCAATTGCAAGACGAACGTCAAATATTTAAAACTACTTTATTGAGGGATGATTGACTGAACACACATAATTTAATGAATTTGTAGATAATTGTACACTCATCAAACCATCATCCTAATCTCTGTCGTAATCACATCCATCACCTCCAAAAGTTCCCTCCCAGTCTCTTTATTTATTATTACTGAATTTTTTACATAACAGTTAATATAAGGTCTGCCCTTTTTGCAAATTTTTAAGGATATAATACAGTAGTGCTATTTATAGACACTATTCTGTGCAGTAAATATCTAGGACTCATTCAATTTGTACGACTGAAACTCGGTTCTGCTTGACTGATGCCTCTCTCTAGGCCTTGAGAGCCACCATTCTACTGTTTGCTTCTATGAGTATGACTATTTTGAATGCTTCATGTAAGTGGTTTCATGGAATATTTTTTTTGTGTCTAGCTTATTTCACTTAGCATAATGTTCTCCAGCCTCATCTATGTGATCACAAATAGCAGAATTTATTTATTTTTTAAAGGTGAGTAATAAACCAATGTATGCATTTTCTTTATTAATATAGCAATCAGTGGGCATTTATGTTGCTCCCATCTCCTGGCTATTGTAAATGTTGCTGTAATGAAAACGGAAATGCATAATTTTTATCAAGCTTCTTTTTCCCCATTGTTGAACATATTTTATTTAATTCATTTCATTTTTTAAATTGTTCTTCAAGTACAGTTGTCTCCATTTTCACCCAGATATCAGTTCTTTTGACTAGATGCCCAGAAGTGCAATCGCTGAATTATATGGTTGTTCTATCTTTTTTTTGAAGAAAGGAAACCCCATACTGTTTTCCATAGTTACTTCACTAATTGACCTTCCCATAAACAGTGTATAAGACTTTTCTGTTCACTACCTTCTTACCAACACAGTATTATTATTATTATTATTATTATTATTATTAATTATTATTATTATTTGATAATGCCTATTCTAAGAGTTGTGAGGTGAAATCATCTTGTGGTTTTGATTTGCATTTCCCTGATGATTAGTGATATTGAGCACTTTCTATATGTCTTTTGGTCAATTGTATGTATATACATATTTTTTTTGACCAATGTTTACACAGGTCTTATACTTATTTTTAAATAGCTTTTTTGTATATTTTATTATTAATTTCTCTTATATTTTGAATATTAACCCCTACCAGATGTATCACTTGAAAATATTTTCTCCCATTCCATAAGTTATCCTTTATATATTTTTTATTTGTTGATTTCAGAATAAGGGGAAGGAAATAAAAGAGGGAGAAAAACATCCATGTGAGAGAGCCATCAAGGTTGCCTCTTGTACGTCCAGCTGAGGACCAGTCCTGCAACCCACATGTGCCCTGACATGGAACTGAACCCTTGACCTTTGAGTTTGCAGGATGATGACAACCAACTGAGCCACACTAGCACCAGTTGCCCTTAAGTTTTCCTGATGAATTTTTTTTGTAGTTTTATATTATTCCACTTGTCTATTATTTTTGTTGTTGTTTCTATGGTTTTGGTGTTAATTTTTAAATTATTTTAATAAATATTACCTAAAAATAGATGCCAGCATTAAAGGGAATGAGAAAAGAAATAAAAGAAATTTTGATAGAAAATAGAAAATTGAAATAAAGATAAAGTGACAGCTGCAAAGTAGAAGTAATATAATACTAATAAAATTTCTTGTTTCAGGAGAAAAATTAAAGATGCTCTGGAACATGCTGAACACATTGAAGTTTTTGTCGACATTTGGTGGTAGGTAGAAGAGAGTAGGCGACTCTCCATGTTCCTCTGCTATGAAGTTGTAAAGGTGGAATATTTTTGGAATCTGTGAGAAAATTTTCTTCTTAGCTGTACTGTTCATACTGTTAATCTTCTGAAGAAATCCAACTGTTATTTCTCTTATGGCCAACATAATTATTGTTGTGTAGAGGAAAATAAGTATAAGATCTGAACAAAACAGATGGCTCAGCATTGCCAGCAAACTTACGTTTTATCATGAATTTTCATAAGATACAAAAGAAAAAACATTTTTGCTTAAAATGGCCAAGCCAAATCAGTATACTTTTATAATACTTACATGCATTGTAATAATTAACATACTTTACCATCACTTGATATCTCTTCAATGATATTTTTTAAGTACTTCATAAAAGCATGATCATTTTAAAGGATGACATAACTGCATGTAATTCTTTGTTCATAGGTATACCCATCTCAAGTAATAAAGATCCTTTGTATTGTTGCATGTCTTTTTGAAAATCAACCTGTGAGATAGAGCCTTAATTAAATTAACTTAGTTTTTAAAACTGGATTGTTCTTTAAGTGTATTCAATGTATTTTCTATGTTAATTTCTAATTAACATATTAAATGAAAATAATTGTGTTCATGATCATTTATAGGCAATGTGGTCTAACCAGTAATAAATAGATTGATGAGAAAAAAAATCTTGTTCTTTGGAGAATTTGCACTCGGTACGGGAGATTGACATATACCAACAATGTAAATGTTATTAAATTATTAGGTAAGAATAAAGTTATCAGTAAGATTCAAGGAATAAAAGGGTTGGAACACTCAAATAAAAATTATCAGGCCATGGAAGACTTTGTTGTATATACAATAACATTTATAATTTACAAAGAAATGAAAGTTGTATCAAGGCAAATACAGATAGAAAATTTTCAAGTCTGAGAAGAGCATGTGATCAAGTACCAACACATCGTAATGTGTGGCATAGGCAACCAGACACAATATGTAATATTTAACTAAGAGAAATTTGAGGGAAAGCTCAAGGACTAAAAGGACTAAGTAATGCTGTATCATCTTGGGGCCTTTTTGACATGTAAGATATTAAATTTTATTTTGTTAATGATAGAGAGCAAAAACATGCACACAGTAATAAAGGAACCATTCAGCTGTAATATTAAAGAAGAGTTTAAGAGACCTATTTGATTTCAGATAACATTGAAGTCAGAATTAATCAAATTTATGTCAATAGTGATATAAACATGTTTGGATGATTGATACTAAAATAAATGAATTAATTAAAGCTATTTATAGATATATTGATATATGTATGTGTGGGCTAGCTAAAACATTGTTAACTAAATTGAAATGTATACCTCAACTTTGTTTTGTTAATTTTTTTAATTTTCAAAATTTTTATTTTTAAAGGCATAACAAGCATATTCACTATCCACATAAGAAATGTAAGTGCCAAAATCTTAGATGACTTTTCTGAACACAGGAAACAAAGTCAGATCCTTTATTTTCACACAATTTGTTTTCTACTCTACTATTTTCTCCAACAAATTATAAAAAATAAAACCAAAATTAACTTTATAGGAAATATTTTTTTTCACATTTGTGTAGTCATTCTGGATTCTTTCTATGTACATCGAAAGTGTTTTAAATTACTTCATCTATAAAAGAGGTTATTTCATTGATAGATAGGAGTTTTACATTAAATGAAATAAAACATCTATATAATGTCATTTAATTACTTTTAAAAGCATAGAATGATAACATTTATTCTAAAATTATCTTTAATAATTTAACAATTGAATCACTTCTTAGGCAAATGCAATTATCAGATTTTTTCTATATTTAGTTGAAAACCTTACAATCAAAATAATGTACATAACTTTCAGTTCACAGGCCAATGCTAAATCCACTGAGCCACACCAGCCAGGGCCAAAGTAATATACATAACTTAAAATATATGTGGGTAAGTCTACTCCTAAATTATATGCAGCAGACTGATAAATCCATTTTAATACATATTTAAATGTTTATAATTTTATTTAGATATATCTATGTTCAAATAATAAGAAACACTAAGGGTAGAAATACATGACTAATTATTTTAAATCTTTGCATAAAATTTTCACACATTTTTTCACACACATTTTTAATAAAACTACTGTGTGCTAATATTTTAGAAATAGTGTTGAAATTCATCCTACACTTTATTCAAAACACCTTTTCATCTGTGAAAAAGCACCATACAGTTTTATTTTACTCTTTATTTGTTGCTTCCTCCTGTCATCACTTCCACTAGAGAAATTTCCCATAGATGCCCACTCCAGTGTGCTTATTAACATTGATCATTGTACTTGAAAATATGAGTAGTGTATATATATGTATATATATGTATATATATAATTTGTATTAATGCTATTGTGAGAGTAATTGCATTTTATTTGATAATTATTTTATTTTATACAATTTTCAAGAACTATGCATGTATTAACAGCCTAAGTCTAATTCAGGACTTGTTATCTGTACTTCATACTGTGTGGTCTGTCATAGACACCCAACATATTGCTCTTATTCATTTCCTTGGTGATGGATATCTGAGTTGCCACTATGTCACTGCTACCATAATAAGGTTTAATAAAGACACAAATATACATCTGTTTGAGGAATTGTGTGAGTGCTTTGATATAGTAAACACTGAGTAGAATTTTTCTCTTGTAGGAATGAGTATTTTTAACTTCATTAAATACTGCCCAATTGGTCTCCAGATTGCTCTACGACTTCAAGCATGTGGTCCCCCACATCCTCACACACCTTGATGTAAATTTACTTTTACATTCAAACAATCTAATATTTATTGGTCTTATGGTTATAAAAAATTCATTTTCCAAACACTAGTGAAGTTGAACTGACAAATTAATATTTGTATGTGTATGTATGTATGTGTATAGATTTATGTACATAGGTACCCTGTAGATGAAAATATCTTTAAAAAGCCAAAGATCAATATTTTGGTATTGAACTTCTGTTAATATATAGAAGTACTTACGTTGCTTTGTTGGTTTAAGATTTTATTTATACCTTCTCCAGAATGTGGTCTGCCTGTTAACTCCATCCACAGTATTCCGCATTAAGCACATATAATTATTTTTAATGATTTCAGAACTATAGAATTTACTTTTTTTTCAAATTATTTCCCTCAAGGAGACAGAGTTAATTTCTTAAATTTATTCCATTACATTAAATTTTTTTCCTGTTTAATTCTTTTATTGTATGGAGGATAATTTGTATATGGTATAAAAACTCCTTTATTTTAGTTCATGCAGTGGGTCACTTTTATAACAATAATGCCCAACTGATTTGTAATGCTTCTTTGATATCATATTGTGTTCTCACACACAATATGATTATATATACACATATATATGAACATATATAAGAAGATTTTATAAAATCTCATATATATATGAATCATATATATATGTATATATATATATAAAGACTTTATATTTATATACAATTTAAAATCTCCTCTGCTGGGCACTCAATTGTATCTTGTATCTATTGTTCTAGTTTTGTTACATGATATAATTTTTCTGCCTATATGTTTTGTTTATACATTCATTTATTCTTCTACTTTTTTATTCATTTATATTAAGATGAGCTGGTAAAATTTTTAACATCTGTAGAACAAATTTTTCTATTTGACTTTGTTTAATTCTAGCATGTCCACAAATATTTGTGAACTTCCCCCCCAAAAATCTGTTTGTAAAATAGCTTTCATTAAAAATTTATTAGACATTTTATTAAAATGAAAGTCAGTTTCTAGATTACTTTGATAAGGCATTTTACCATGTTAATCCATACCATAAAATAAAGACCTGGTATGTCTTCATTTATATTGTCCTTTTAACTTTTTAACAACATATACTATGTTTTTAAAATTGACTTTACATATATTCTTCACATTTAAATAATTACATATCCAAGAGCATTGCATTTATAAATATAAAAGATAACACATTTAGTTTCCTTCTCCAGATATCAATTATAAGAAAGTTCAAGATTTTAACTATTATATTAATGCTCTGTATTATGGTATACTTTTTGTATTTGATCTATCATATTTCTCTTTACTAGATCATGTATGCATGGAATGTATTTTTCAATGAATCCATGAGTCATTTTTTAAATATTTTATTTATTTATTTTTAGATAGGGGAAGGGAGTGAGAAAGAGTGGGAGAGAAACATCAATGTGTGGTTGCCTCTTGAGTGCCCCCTACTGGGGATCAGGCTAGCAACCCAGGCATGTGTCTTGACTGGGAATCTAACCAGTGAGCCCTTGGTTCACAGGCCAGCACTCGATCCACTGACACACAGCAGCCAGGGCTGAAATGTATTTTCCATCCCGTTATTTTAAACTTTTGTTAAAATCCTTATATATAAGTTAACTAGGGGGACTCAAAAAAAATCTGGAGTGCAGGTCCCTTGAAGAACAATATTCCCAGGCTAGGTGAGTGTTCTAGGAACTCATCTGTATCAATGCACCCACTGGTATTGTTGTGAGAGGGTGTGTTTGGCTTCAGTGAATCTTTTTTTTAAAGATTTATTTATGTATCTTTAGAGGGGAAGGGAAGGAGACAGGGAGAGAAATATCAGTGTGTGTTTGCCTCTCACGCATCCCCTGCTGGGAACTGGCCTGCAACCCAGGCATGTGCCCTGACTGGGAATTGAACCACCATCCTTTGGTTCACAGGCCTGCGCTCAATCTACTGAGCTACGCCAACCAGGGTAGTGAATTTTTTTTCAAGATTCTTTTCATGTGTTTGTCCATATCATGATGGGTGATTTATAAGTGCACCTGCCCACACCACAGTTAAGTGTTCAGCAGTTTTTTTACAAAAAAAGAAAAATGAAACAAAACCCAGCATGCCCTGCATGCCCCACCGTCTTTATTCAACTGATCTTGCACCAAGCAACTCTTTTGCTCATTTGTTTGTGTTCCTGGATGAAAAAAAAGTCCTCAGAGGGAAACACTTTGCTGATGTGGAAGAGGTGAAACAAAAAATGACAGAAGCACTAAAAGGCATCAAAACTGATGAGTCTGAAAACTGTTTTGAGCAGTGGAAAAAGTATCTCGATAGGTATATTTCATCAAATGGAGAGCGCTTTGAAGGTTACTGCAGTTTAAACATTTAAGAATAAATACACAATTTTTATAAATACATTCTGCTTTTTAGGGACCCTTCTCATATTTCTTTGGGATAATTGACATTTTTGGGGGTCTGGCTGAAAGTTTTGTTTTCCATGGTGTTTATTTTCCCACATCTTTTATTTCTCATGTTTGGATTTATTTTAAATATGGTAACAAGGATTTTACTAATTTATCTGTTTCTTGTTGGTTAATAGTTTATTCAGTTAGAATTCTGAAAATAATTATTATATCAGAACTCATTTATATTATTTTATATTTTCTATTAATCAACTTTTATATATTATTTTTCTCTATTTTAATCCTCCTCTTTTTACTTTTTGTCTAAAGATTTTTTTTAAATTTATTTATCTTTAGAAGGGGTGGGGAAGAGAGAAGGAGAGAAATATCAATGTTAGGTTGCCTCTCGTGGGTCCCCTGCTAAGAACTGGGAATTGAACCATGATCCTTTGGTTCACAGGCCAGCTCTCAATCCACTGAGCTACACTAGCCAGGGCTTAATCCTCTTCTTTTTAGATAAAAATTTTTGTGCTGATTCACCTGTTATATATTATATTTTATTCTTTGAGTAGCTATTTCTCATATTATGCCTATATTTTATCTCTTCCTTTTACTTAAATATCTCTACTTCACTTTTATATTACTTCCAGAATGACAAATTAAAGTGTTTTTACTTCTCTGTCCTCTTTTCCTCTGCTTTCTCTTCCAATTTAGTAAAATATTAAGTCTCAGGATATAAAGATATAGGTGATTTTGTTACTGCTTTTTCAGGCAAATATTTATTATTCCCTTCTGCTTTCCATACATCTTCTGAAGGTTTGTTTCAGTCAGTGTTTAATCAGAAAAGCAGAAACCTATTATTGGGCTTTAAACTGATGAATTTTAAACTGGAAATTAGGTACAAATGTGATCAAAGTGCAGGCGGGAAATAATCAAGCTAGTATCTGCAGTAATTGCAGGAAGCAGAGATTACTTTAGGGAAATTATATCGCTGGGTTCCCTAAGTGCTTGCACTGCGGAAGCTGCTGAAGCACTCAAGGTTGTCAGCATGTTTGCAAGGAAGCTGCAAGCATGAGCTCCAAACCAGAAGCCTGGCAAGGAAGCGTGGAAAATGTAATTTCTAACTTCCAGACCCAGAGATCTAGAGCAGACTACATAAAGTACAAAGTGGCACTGAGACAAGAGTCACCATTTAGTTCAAGTATATTCTTCGAGATGATCTTTCTGTGACCAATATTCTAATGACTTAAATGTTTAATAAGATTATTTTTATTTTTCTTGTGTATGCATATTCATAGCAGTATGCTAGATAGAAAATCTTATAAGCAATTTTCTTGGAAATATGAACATCTTTTCTTAACCTTTGAATGTTGCTGTTAACCAATTTGATACCAGTACACTTCTTTGTTGCCCTGTTGCTAGAGTGTTTCTATGGAAACTATGACATTTTTGTATTTTGATGCAATGTAACTTCTCTGTAATGTGTTCAGATTTTTGTTTTCTCTTGTATCATTTGGTTATCTTATTCTTTTAATCCTAGATAACACATTTTAATCTACTCAGACCATCTAGGCTTTACCTTCAAATTATTCTGAAATTCTTTTGTTTTAATTGTGGTAAAAACATTTAACATTAGACCTTCCTTCAATAATTTTTAAGTGTACAGTACATCATTGTTAACTAGAGGTGTTTATTCATCTTGCCTAACTAAAACTTGACACTTGTCAAACATCAATTCCCCATTTCCCCTTCCTCCCAGCCCCTAGCAAACATGACTTTACACTGTTTCTATGAGCTTGACTACTTAGATGCCTCACATAACTGGAGTTATGCAGTATTTGCCTTCTGCAATTTTTCTTTATTCTTTGCTCTGACTCTGGTATTATAGTAGCTTGCATCATATTTTTTTTGCATATACATTGCAAATCTTGTAACTTTTTTCCCCTTAAATTCCATCTTTCTTAACCTCTCTGAAAATGTCTGGTTGAATTCCTTCCAGGTCAGTGATTTGTTCTTTAGTAGAATCTGTTTTAGTAATGAACACATATTGGCAATTTTTGTCACCGTGTTAGTAGTTGTTATTTAACTACTCTAAGTGTTACACCCGGTATTTTCAGCCCTTTCTTTCTTCATTACAACTGCTCGTCCCGTCCTAGCTTTATGTTCCCAGAGTGCTCTCTTCTCCTTAATGTTTTTATGCTCATCAAAATTATTCTTTGTCTAGGTCATTTAATCCTGTTTCTCCCTTTGCTTTATCATGTTTGCATTTTGGCCTTGTTTTACTTTACAAAAATTGTGCTGTTTCTATATTTTACTGTGTCTTCTCATTTTTTACGTTGAGAGCATAAGCTACTCTGACTCAGTGTTTCTTGGCTAAAGTTGTTAGCAAACAAACAAACAAACAAACAAACAAAAAAAGCAGGAATTTGGCTGCTTGTCACCACAAAAGCCAAACTTGTGATTCAGGTGCTGGCGTAATAGGGAAAAGGTGTTATCTGGATGCTGTGCCATCCAGGAGAATGAGGGACTCCTCACCCATTTGCAAAATCCAAACAAAACCCAGTTTTCTGCAGCAAGACCAGTAGAAAATGCAGTGCCAAGAGTTTCTGCTCCATTTTTTTCTCTTGATTTTCTTTTTTTCCTGCTCCGTTTTAAAGTACTGTCCATTTGAGTACAAGTGTCTGCTAAGCAGTCCTCCAGGTAGCTTAGCTTATTTCCAGCTTCTATCCAGCTTGAAATTCCCTCCTGAAGGCTCATGGGTTATGAAGCTTGTGTGGCCATGGTCATGCAGTAGCTATGGTCACAAAGTCGCCATTGCTGAGTTTAAGGAGAAAAAGAGTGAAACTGGGAAACAGATATTTTGGAGTCAAGAGCCAATGATGTTAAATGCTGGAATCACCTGGACCTTGCTTTCACAGTCTCAAATTCATTACCCCAGTCTATTGGGAATTATCCTTCTTCCGCTAATTTTAAAACTTTTCTGTTCCAAGCTCTGATTCTTGGAAAGTTTGGGAGGGGACTTTCCCAAATGACTCTGTAACGCCCACAGTTGTTATAGGCTCCCACACTCACTAAGTGATACTGTGATGTCACTGTCTCTTGGAACTTCAGTTTAACTGCTCCACTGTAGAGACAGAGCATGCAATGGGCTCCATTCATTTTCTTTTTTTAAGATTTTATTTATTTATTCTTAGAAAGAAAGGGAAGGAGAGAAGGAGAGAAACATCAATGTATGGTTGCCTCTCGTGAGCCCCCCGCTGGGAACCGACCTGCAACCCAGGCATGTGCCCTGACTGGGAATCGAACCGCGATCGCGTGGTTCGTAGGCCCGCGCTCAATCCACTGAGCCACACCAGCCAGGGCTCCATTCATTTTCTATATTAGATAATTCCCATTACTATAAAACTCTATGTTCACTACTTGAATTATATTTGTTACTTTTCTTCAACTTAGTTTTATAACTTTAAAGTCTAGCAGGCCAAATCTAAAAATAGTAGCAAGGAAGCACACAAGCAAAAACCAAAAAGATAAAACCAAACATTCAGTGGAAGGTCCATTAATGTCTGGTGTTGTGAATGGATTGTTGAACTATTTAATATTTATTTTTACTGAACAAAGCCCTTGAATTTCTGAAACATTAGGTTAATTCAAATTATTTTTTAATTTAAATTCAAATTGGATGAACTAATAGAGCTCTGCCATGAACATCTGTTAAAAAATCAAGTGTTCTCTCTTAAAATGAGAGCAGACTCCATTTAGCTGGGGTGTTTTATTATTATTAATTTAAAATTTTAAATATTATTTTATCTTGTTTTTCTTGACTTTTTGTCCTCAGAGTTATTTTTACTGAAAACAAACAAACGGTGTTGTGTCTAGGAAACACATGTAAACATTTTAGCTTGTTAATGGTACAAGTAAGTAGATAAAAGCACAACAGCTCTGATATATATTCTCGAACAATAATACAAAAATGAAAAGCAAATGAAGGGTGGAAAAGAGAAAAACTGACTCTGTTTTTACCATTCCTAGAGGGAGATCACAAATAAAGAAACCTTCCTTACGACTGGTGGGGTTCCTCAGTGTGATGGATGTCTCCAACTCCAAGCAATATTATAGCAAGTAGCTCAGCACCACTCTGCTCAGCAGTGGAGGCAAAGCAATGCATTTTCTACAACACTGCAGGGAAGCTGAGATTTTTCTTTTTATATATCATTTATAAATTGATACTGTAACTCTACCAAGCAGTAGCTTTTAAAACTTAATGAGGATGAAAAATTGTGTGTATGTTCATGTGTACACCTGTGTGTGTGTGTGTGTGTGTTTAACGTTCCATGCTTCTGAGAAGTGATCAGAGCAACAATTCAAGCACCTGAATATGTTCAATTTTGATGTTTTTCTTACTTCTTTGCAAAAACAACTTATTTCTATTAACAACAAAAATATACAGGACAAATGATAAAACAATTCTCTTGTTTAAAATTGTAAGACACCACTGCATTATAAATATACACTATTTCGAGTACTCTGTCTATTTCTTAGGGTTGCCAGTTTAGCAGATAAAAATAGAAGACTCAGAGTTAAATTTTAATGTCAGGTAAATAATAAATTTGTTTCAATATAAATGTGTCTGTAATTATTGCATGAGCATATTTGTGCTATGAAAATATTCCTTTTTTTAACTGAAATTCAACTATAACTGATGATTTTATATTGTATTTGCAACCATAATATAATCTATCCCATATTTCATTCTCATAAAAAGTCATTTTGAGGAATATGTGAGTTGTTTCAATGTTTATGAATGATTACAGAACAAACACTTAGATGGATTAAATTGATCCTTGACAATGGGAAAGCTGACTTCTTTCCCTGCTTCTTTATTTCAGTAAAGTCAAGGAAGAAACAATGTTCCATAAAGGTCAATTGGTAACTATACCATCTGCTCTGGGTCCCTAGAATAAATCTCCTGCTGAGACCCTGATACACATGAGCACATGTTGTTTTCACAAAGACCAAAATCCTGTATTATATTCTTGCTTGACCCCTGCAATAGTGCTGCTGGCTTAACAGCATCAGAAACGCTGTTTATGGCTGAATTGTGAACCTGATTATGCTGATTGCTGCCAATTCCAGGAGTATAGATACGAGTAGGTTAAAACAACATGAAATGAAATGCTGGACTTCCATGTGTTGAGCATGGACAGGTAACACACCCGAAATATTTTTATCAGTCCTCTTTACCCATACTGCAGCTTCTGTGAATGTTGGCTGTTGGAGTCTCCCAGCTGCCCCTTTCTGTAGGCACAGGTGGCAAACACAAGGCCCAAGGGCCAAATCCAGCCCTCCACCTTATCTGTCCCAGCACCTTGTTTCTACCTGGTGGCAGTGCTGAGCTCCTTGCCCTAGTTAAGGAGTGGTTACATTGATACAGTTCTAAAATTACATTCAGCCCTTTGAAGGCAACCATGAGGCTGAGGCTGAGGCTGAGGCTGATGTGGCCCCTGGTGAAAATGAGTTTGACAGCCTTGCTGTAGAAAATTGTCCCAGAAAACAAAAATGTCTAGAAGGTTGTGTGGGTCTCCTAACACCTGCTGTGCATAACCAATGGATGCTTAATAAAAGGTTGCAAAATATCGGAAGATGAGACAAACCTGTGATGTAATTAATACTCCTGAGCACTCTGTGAAATTAGTCTGAGTCTAAATTTTAGTTAAAATCATAAATTTGCTAGACATTTTTCCCCTGCTGTTCTCACAGATTTTATCAGAACATTATCTCAATAAATAACATATATATATATAAACCTCCATCTCAAATTGTTTTGGTAATCTGAAACTAAGACATTATTTTATCACCATAAAGAAGAGTACTTATTTAGAAAAAATGAAATAGGAATTTTAAAGGATTATCTGTTGAATGTATAATAAAGTCATATGAGCAAATTATAATCAATAATAACTAAACATTTTTGTTCCTCATGGCACAACACTGCAGCTTTTGGGGCCAGAATACTCCCAGAATTGTTACCTCTGTGACTGACATGATAGTGTGACCTGATAGTTATAAAGTGGCTTTTATAACCCTTTTATAAAGAGTTATAAAAGGCAAATCTGGACTTCTTTATCGTCTTAAGTTGTTTCCTCCTTTGCCATGTTTACTTATCCAAACAGTGGTAAACTTTCAAGCAGAGTTGGCATGGGTTGGTTTCTATATTGATAGAACCCTTTAAAGTGAAATGCCACAGTAACAGCATGTTATTATTTGCAATCCAAGGATAGAATAAGCCATGATCATAGAGTTAAGTTAATTTTAGAAGTTACATGTTACAAGTGAATATAGTTTACTGGAGAGTATGTAGATGTTTATAAGAACTGATTTCCTACAAGGTAGGATAAGGTTAACATGTAGCATATTGCTTGCCACATATATGAACTTCCCTTCTCTGATATACAGCAAAACTAACAACTCAAAATACAGAATGCAGTGAGAAAAATCCCAACTCAAATTCTAGTGAATAATACAGTGTTGTTTACTGTCACGAGATGAATTTATAGAAATGACATTAGTTCTTTTTTATGAAAATTTCATTAGTTATTTGGGGTCTCATAGTTTCATTAAAATTTTATTTTAATTACATTTCTTTTAAAAGTGCCATTGATATTTTGATGGGGGTTACATTAAATTTGTGTATTGCTTTGAGTAATATGGCCATTTTAACTATGTTGATTCTTCCAATTCATGAACACACAATATTGTTTCATTTCTTTATGTCTTTTTTAATCTCTTTTAATATTGATTTGTGGTATTCACTGTGTAAGTTCTCTAAAACTTTTGCTAAATGTCTTCCAAGGTATTTTATTTTTTGGTGCAATTGCAAAAATTGTTTTCATTTATCTTTGAAAAAAATCATTGTTATATATACAATGCAATGGATTTTTGTGCAATTATTTCGTACCCTATAATCTTATTGTATTTGTTCATTATTTCTAATAGTTTTTAGTGGAATCTTCATGGTTTTAGATACAGAACCACGTCATCTACAAAAGCTGACAATTTGGATGCCTTTTATTTCTTTTTCTTGCCTGATTTTTCTGGCTATGACTATGTTAAATAATAGTGGTGAGGGTGGACATTCTTGCCTCATTCCTGATCTTAGAGAAAGGGAGAGCAGCAGAAAGTGTCACACTTCTTGACTTTAAATTTTACTGCTAAGTGACAATAATCAAAACAGCATAGTATTGGCAGAAAAACAGACACATCAATGAAACAGAATTGAGAGTCCAGAAATAAAATCACATGTATACGGGCAAATAATTTTGGACAAAGAAGCCAAAATATACAAAGGAGAAAAAATCCCCTTCAGTGGTGATACTATGAACATTTGAAAGGCACATACAAAAGAATCAAACTAGACTCTATTTGTCCTCACGTACAGAAATTAATTCAAAATGGATCAAAACAAGCCATGGCTGGTGTGGGTCAGTGGAGTGAGTACTGTCTGTGAACCAAAAGGTCACTGGTTCAATTCCCAGTACAGGCACATGCCTGGGTTACAGGCTGTGTCCACATTTGGGGGTATGTGAGAGGTAACCACACATCAGTGTTTCTCTCTCTCTCTTTCTTACTCCTTTCCCCCCTCCCTAAAAATAAATAAATAAATAAAATATAAAGAAACCCAAAATGGATCAGAACCTATATATTAATATAAGGACTGAAACAATAAATTACATGGAAGAAAACATATTGCTAAATTTATGGACCTTGCTTTTACAGAAGATTTTATAAGTTTGACCTCAAAGTAAGGGAAGTAAAAACAAATATAAATTAATGGGACTATGTCAAACCAACAACCAACCAACCAACCAACAAAAAAATTGTACAGCAAAGACAACCAACCTAATAGGAGAAGATATTTGCAAACAACAGGTCTTACTAGGGGTTAATATCCAAAATACATAAGAACTCATACAATTCAACACCAAACAATCCATTAAAAATGTGCAGAGGAACTGAACAGACATTTCTCTGAAGAAGACACACAAATGGCTAACAAACTTATGAAAAGATGGTCAACTTCACCAGCTACTAGGGAAATGCAAATCAAAACTATAATGTGATATCATCTCATACATGTTTGAATGGTTATTATCAATAAGACAAATAATAACAAGCAGTGAAGAGGTTGTGGAGAAAAAAACAGCCTTCATTTACTGCTGGTGGAAAGATAAACTGGTATAGCTACCATGGAAAACAGTGTGGAGTTTCCTCAAAAATTTAAGAACAGTGTTACCATATGGCATAGCATTGCCTCTTCTGGGTATTTAGCCTCAAATATGCGATTTATTCACAAAGGTATATGCACTCCTATTTTTTTTATTTACTTTTATTTTTATTTTTTAATACTTTATTATTTATTTATCTTTAGAGGGGAAGGGGGGGAAGGAGAGAGGGAGAGAAACATCAATGTATGGTTGCCTTTTGCGCCCCTGCTGGCCTGCAGGGAACCGGCCTGCCCCCCAAGTCGGGCCCGCGATCCACTGAGCTACACCAGCCAGGGCTGCACTCCTATTTTTATGGTAACATTATTCACAGTGGCCAAGGCGTGGAAACAGCATCAAGTGTCCATCAATAGATAATTAGATAAAGGCAATGTGGTGCATACATGTATATATGATGGAATACTACCCAGCCATAAGAAAAGATGAAACACTGTGATTTGCAACATGGAAGGATCTTGAGAATATCATGCTAAATATAAGAAATCAGACAGAAAAAGTCAAAAGTCATGTGATTTCACTCATATGTGGTATATAAAACTGAAAACAACAAAAGAACAAATAAGAAAACAAACAAAAACTCATAGACAACAGCATTGTGGTTACTAGAAGGAAGACGAGTTGAGGTTTAGCAAAGAGTAAGGGGAGTCAAATATATGGTGACAGAAGATTTAACATTGGGTGAGGGCACACAATGCAATATGCAGTTGATGTTATAAAAATGTACAACTGAAACCTACATAATTTTATTAACCAATATAACCCCAATACATTTAATTTAAAAAGAAACAATATAATGACAAGAGAGGGAAATACCATGTACATGCACATTAGAATTTGGCATAATGAAGGTCAAAATTGTCAGATTAGACTTAATTTAATCCAACAATTTTGAGGAAAAAAACAACAAAGTTGGAGGGATAAAAATACCTGATGTCAAAATACATTACAAGGCCACTGAAATAAAAACAGTCTGATACTCACGAAGAACAGACACGTAGATCAATAAAATAGAATAGAAAGCCCAGAAATAAACCTACATCTCCATGGTCAATTAAAATTCAACAAAAGAAACAGAAACATAAAATGGAGTAAAAATAGCCTCTTCAACAAATGGTGTTAGGAGATCTGGACAGCTACATGCAAAAAAAAAAAAAAATGAAACTTGATCACTAACGTACACCATACACAAGAATAAAATCAAAATGTATAAAAGACCTAAATATAACTCACAACACCATGAAGTCCTAGAGAAGAAAACAGGCAGGGAATCCTCAGATATTCTACACAATATTTTACTGATATGTCCCCTAGAGCAAGAGACTTAGAGGAAAGAATGAACAAATGGGACTTCATTAAAATAAAAAGCTTCTGCACAGCTAAAGAAAATTTTATTGAAATGTAAAGAGAACCAACCATATAGGGAAATATATTTGCAAATGCTACCTCAGACAAGGGTTTGATCTCCAAGATATATAAAGAACTCATGACTCCACTCCAGGAAGACAAAGAATTCAATTAAAAATGTGCCAAGGACCTGAACAGACACTTCTCCAAGGAGGATATACAGATGGTCCACAGACATATAAAAAGGTGTTCAATATCACTAGCTATCAGAGAGATGCAAATTAAAATTACAATGAGATACCACTTCACACCAGTCAGAATGGCCATCATAAACAAATCAACAAACTCCAAGTGTTGGCGAGGTTGTGGGGAAAAGGAGCCATAGTGCACACTGTTGGTGGGAACGTAGGCTGGTGCAACCTCTGTGGAAAACAGTATGGAATTTTCACAGAAAACTAAAATGAAATAGCCTTTTGACTAGGCATTTCCACTGCTAGGATTATACCCTAAGAATCCTGAAACACTAATCTGAAATAACTTATGCACCCCAATGTTCATTGGAGCACAACTCACAATAGCCAAAGCGCTGGAAGCAACCTAAGTGCCCATCAGTAAATGAATGGCTCAAAAAACTGTGGAACACTTACACGATAGAATACTACACAGCAAAAAGAAAGAAGAAGCACAAGCCTTTAGTGACAGCATGGATGGAACTGAAGAGCATTATTGTAAGTGAAATAAGCCAGGTGGAGAAAGACAAATACCACAGGATCTCACCTATAAGTGAAACCTAATCAACAAAACAAACAAGCAAGCAAGCAAAATATAACCAGAGACAATGAAATAAAGAACAAACTGACAGTAACCTGAGGAAGTGGGGAGAGGTATAACAGGGAAAAGCAGGGGATGGGTCAAATTAAGGAAGATATATAAAGGACCCATGGAGAAAGTCAAAGAGGGGTGAGATTGAGGGTGGGAAGTGGGGGTAGGTTGGGAGGGGGAAAGTGATAGCAGGAAAGTGGAGACAACTGTACTTGAACTACAATCAAAAAGGGAAACTAATAACAAATCCAAAAAAAGAGATTTGACAATATATTGTTTCTTTCCATTGATACAGATGATATGTCTCATTTAATCTTTTTTATGAAAATTTATGGAAGACATTATGTTGTACCGACATTTTATATTAACATATATGTTTTTACGGGTCATTTTCTGTTTTTGTTTTTAGTTTTTATATTTTTATTGTTCCAGTTGTTTCTGTTACAGTTGCTCCTGCTCTTTCTCACTTTCCCCACTTCTACCCATCCCCAGCCTCCTCGCTCCCAATATCAGTCTCCATATCATTGTGTTCATGGGTTGTGCATAAATATTCTTTGGTTAATCCCTTTACCATTTTTTATTCCATCCTCCCCACTCCTTTTCCACAACTGTCAGTCTGTTTTATGTATCTAAACTTCTGTAACTATTTTTGTTTGTTAGTTTATTATGTTCATTAAATTCCAAATACAAGGGAGAATGTGGTATTTTTCCTTCGCTGACTGGATTAATTCACTTAGCATAGTTTCTCCAGGTGCATGTGTACTGTTGCAAAATGTGAGTTTCTTCTTCTTTTTTTTTACCACTGCATAGTATTCCATTACATAAATGTACCATAGCTTTTGGATCCATTTATCTACTGATGGACACTTAGGCTATTTCCAAATCCTGACTATTGAAAATAGTGCTGCTGTAAACATAGCTATGCATAATTTTTGTCTTGGTATTTAGGGGTCCTTGGGGTCTTTTCCCATAACGGGAGTTTCTGGGTCTAAAGGGAGTTCCATTTTTAATTTTTTAAGGATACTGTGTATTGTTTCCGAAGTGGCTGCAGCAGTCTGCATTCTCACCAATGTGCAGTAGCATTCCCTTTTCTCCACGTCCTTGTCAACACTTGTGAAAGCACATATTTTTATTCTCAAAACTTATCTGATTTCACATCAATAAATAGTTTATTTTAGTGCTCACTTTTAAATAATTTAATGTGGTACTCTGACAAAAAATGAAACCATCATAAATCAATTTATTTGATGTCTTACTTTGCTGAAAAATAATATTTAGTTATTAACATATGCAAGATATTGATATAATTTAAAGCCTATTTTGAGGATAGCTTTTTTGCCCATAAAAAGAAAACTACATGTGAGATAACATGCTAAAAAAAGGAAGTTTTTCTTGTTTGCTATTCATTTTGTTTTGTTTTTATAATTAGCTAAGTTCTAAGCATTCAGAAAGCCATCCTTTCTCAGATTTTTGTGTTTCTACACAGATATACAAGTTTTAAAATAAAAAGTTACTGATTTCTTAGTTGGGTAAATATGACATATGAATGAGACTATAACTCCAAAAAATACTTTTCTTCAATATTTTCTAAAAAGAATGTTGTAAATAAATTAAATTTTAATAATAAGATAACTTTTTTTCATTCATTTTTGTTAAAGACACCAATTCTGCCTAAGAGAATACTGCAATATATAAGGGGAATAAAAGCTATATATTAACTCATAGCACCTTAGAGGAAACAGGGATAAAACACACGAAAAATTAGCAGTACTAAGAGATAACATGCATGCTTAGTAATAGATGATTGGATTCTGAATTGTGTCTGTAAGCTCATTGTGATGTGCCGCACAGATATATATTTGTATGGTGTATCTTAAATTTTATTCTTAGGCAGAAAAACTGTGAACCTCTGGAAACTGGCAATTCAGCAGGTCAATTAACTTGTGCCAATATAACCAACTGAACATAGCATAGTGCCAATATCCACTTCAGTTAATTCCTGCTGGCAAACCCACTTTGGCTAGACCATCACAAACCTGGACCAGTGAGACATACACAGGCTTACCAGGACCAAAGAACAAATCTTTTCAGATTAACAACAGAGGATGGAATACTGTATGTAGTGTTTTATTCTGCCCAGGTAAGTTAACCATGGATATTCCTCTCCTCTGACAAGCATTTCTGGCCCCATCCAGTGTGCAAAAAAATTTTAAATAGGTTTTAGGGGTTGGAGACTGTGTGATGTGTTGCACATACATATTGTATGTGTCATGGAAAACACGGTAACTATGGGGCTACCAAGGCTGATTCTTCCAAAGAAATCCTTCAGTACTAGAAGCCTGTTGATGTTTAACAACAAGTAAAATCATCCAAAACTTATCCAGCAACCTTCTAATCTGGTGCTCTTCGGATGAGTCCTCAAGTGTCTGGAGCACTGTAACAGAACAGTTTCCTTTTTAATCTCTCTCTCTCTCCTCACTCAAGGATATTCATTGATTTTTTAGACAGAGAAGAAGGGGGGGAGAGAGACAGAGGGAGAGAAAAAAACAAAACATTGATGTGAGAGAGAAACATTCATTTGTTGCCACAGCGCCCCAGCTGGGGATCAAACCCACAATCCTGCAGCATTTTGGGGGTTACTGACATGACTCCAAGCCACTGAGCCAACAAACCAGGGCTTTAATGTCTCTTGGTAAGATTTGCTTCAAACCACACATTGCGTTAGGTAACTAAATGATTTTGAAAATAATTTTCAATCACCTCTTCAAAAATATGGGGAGTCTTACTATTTTTTAAAGTTTTCCCTGGGGGGAAAATGCACGTATTCAATCACTTTTTTTGTCAACAACTCCTACAGTACAAAAATACATTGTATGACTATACAATACCCCCAACCAAAGAAGCAGAAATTCCAAATCTCCTATTTTCTTCAGACTACAACTTCACTCTCCAAATAAGATTTATGACTCCACTTGGAACTTGCATTACTGGCCAGTGAGGGGATTTTCCTTAGAAGGGGAAACATGTATCTAAGTCACAACAAAGTTCTGACATATTTTCCTCTAGAAAGGATAGGAAGATTGAGAGTTACTTTAAATACCCTTAAGATTCCTTTGATGGGAAACAGTGAAGCAAGCTTAAGGTAATGCCACTCTCTGCTGCTTTATCAGTGTGAAGATAAATTTCACCTTCTTATCTTCAGTATATCAAAATTTTTAGTGATAGTACAACAAATCCTCTGAAACAGAAGCTTTTCCTAGTGCCGTGCCAAAACTAATTGTTTTTCTGATATTATGAGATCTATATAAGCTGTAAATTCTCTTAGTATGATTTAATTAATTCTATAAGAAGAAACAAACTTCAGGGGATTCAGGTTGCTTGATTTTTAACAAATTCTGTGTTGGAAAGGCGGCTTCAAAATGAATTTGGCACTATCTGTTCAACGGCATAGTCAGAAAACAGCACTTCATATGCCACTACTGAGTTCTTCCTGAATATGCTTCATGGTAATTACTTGTTTTAAATAAAAGATAGGAGTAGATGTCTTAGAAATAAAACTCAACAAAAGAAACAATCATTTTATCTTTTTCTGATCTTATTTTCTTTTATCATATGTCCTTATGATTCTGTTCTTTTCTTCTTTTTAACTGACTATGACAATGGTGCAGAATATTAAAAAGGCGTATCTTGGTTCAATGTCAGGTAATAATAACTTCTCAAGAATTATCAATATAGAAGCCATTAATATTAGCCATTTTCAAATTGTTTGTTTTGACTTTGCTGGTGATAGTCTAATAAAATGTCAGTGTAAAAGGTTTTTTAATATTCATATACACAACCCTGGCTGATGTGGCTCAGTGGATTAAGTGCTGGCCTGTGAATCAAGGGATCACTAGTTCCATTCCCATTCAAGGCACATGGTTGTGGGCCTGGTTCCCAGTAGGGAACATGTTTGAGACAACCACACATGGATGTTTCTCTCCCTCTTTTGCCCTCCCTTCCCCTCTTTCTAAAAATAAATAAAATCTGTACAAAAATTTTAAAAATATTCATGCACAAAACTTCTGTTCTTAACACAGAACAAGAAATAACATAGAAAGAGTTTTACCTTGTATTGCACCCTTATCTATTTTAGAGTGTGTGGGAATTTCAAAGTAGAGGATTCTCTCGTGTGTGCTATATCTAGCTCAGTTTCAAAAGCTGTGACAATGGCTAAATGTGGTTGAATAAGAAACATATACTGCATTAATATTTGCTGTAAATGTTTTTGTTTTATAACTTTAGTCATAATTTTTTTCAAGCACTGAATACCTCTAAATAGCAATTATTTTCCTTCAGAGACATTTAGATATATGCCTTTTGTTTCTCTTTTGTTTAAGCAAAAAAATGGTCATCATCATGTATTTTAACCCCTCCTCCACTCTATTTGTATTTGGTCCTTTTAAAAAATTTTTTCAGCAATAATATAACCTGTCTTTTAAAATAATTTTTATTTATTTTATTTTTTAGAGAGAGGGAAGGGAGAGAGAGAGAGAGACAGAAACATTAATGTGTGGTTGTCTCTCTTAGGCCCTCAGATGAGGACCTTGCCTGCATCCCAGGCACGTGCCCTGAATAGGAGGGAATCTAACCTTCCGTGCTTTGGTTTGAAGGCCAGCACTGAATCTAGTGAACCACAGCAGCCAGGGCTGTAAGTAGTCTTGAAGGTCTCAAAATAGACCAAGTATCACAGTTTATAATAACAAGTATTTTTCAAAGTAAAAGATTTGTTCTCCAGTCTTCACTTTGAAAGCCAATCTTTATCACTTTGTGGAAGGATTTGACCAAATCTTCAATGGCAGACACAGAGGACGGGGCTATAACACATTTCATAATGCAAAATGTAATTTAAAATATAGATAAAATTATTCTTCTCTTGCCCACATATATTTTAAATTACTCTTGGTAACCAGACACTTCATTTCACTCTAATGTCTTTTTTTATTAGTCTCCCCCACATAATTAATAATACACTTTTTGTGTTTTGGAGCTCCCTCTCCTTCAATTTTCAGTAAAATTTTCACAGAATCCCAAATTTTATAAGTTGGGATTCTGCTGGCACAACTCCTTGTAGGTAAATTAAAACAAAAGGGAACTTAGTTGGCACAGATAACTTGTAAGTCCGGGAAACAGACCTACACTCTGGAAGAGAGAGATTCTTCTATACAAAGAATGTTGTGACTTCGCACCTTAGGGTTTGTTTTTTGGCTTCATTGGTCTGGTTGCTTGTTATAATAAGAATTTCCTGACTCTTTGTGTCAGGAAATACGACCTCTGGCAGGACAAACAAGCCAGGGACATTTCTATATATACAATTTAATGTTTAGTACTATAATAAATCAGTTACCTATAAGGACAAAAATTTAATATTGAATATATTTTATTTAAAATCACTACATTTTAGTTTTCATTCTTAGGCTTTGAAAAACATTGGTTTATTAGATTTTGAGATGTGATTTCCATGATCATAGATAAATTATCCTCTTATTTTCTTATTTTCTTTAAAGTATATTTTATTGACTATGCTATTCCAGTTGTCCCAATTTTTTCATCTTTGCTCTCTCTTCTGCCAGGTACCCCTTTCCCTCCAGCAATTCCCCTCCTTAGCTCATGTCCATAGGTTAGACGTGTAAGTTATTGGCTTCTCTATTTCCTATGCTATTCTTAACTTCCCCCTATTTTGTTCTTACCAGTTATGCTTCTTAACCCTTGTACCATTTTCCCATTCTCTCCCTTTGACCTCCCAGCTGATAACCCTCCAAATGATCTCCATATCTGTGATTCTATTCCTGCTTTGGTTGTTTGCTTAGTTTTTTTGTTGTTGTTCATTTGTTTAGATTTATTTGTGATAGTTGTGAATTTGTTGCTTTTTTAATGTTTATGGTTTTGATCTTTTTTCTTAAATTTTCTATAATAGTGGTGTGGTAGTGATGAAGTCCTTTAGGTTTACCTTATCTGGGAAGCACTTTATTTGTCCTTCAATTCTAAATGATAGCTTGCTAAAGAGAATAATCTAGGTTGTTGGTTCTTGCTTTTCATCACTCTGAATACTTCTTACCAGTTCCTACTAACCTGCAAAGTTTCTTTTGATAAATCCACTGATACTCCTATGGGAACTCCTTTGCTTTTGCAGAGAGTAGGTAACTCTCTGCTTTTTTCTCGCTGCTTTTAAGATTATATTTTTATTTTTAAACTTTTGCATTTAACTTGTGATGTGTCTTGGTGTGTTTTTCTTTGAGTGCAAATTGTTTGGGACTCTCTGTGCTTTCTGAACTTATATGTCTATTTCTTTCAACAAATTAAGGAAGTTGTCTTCCATTAGTTTTTTAAATAAAATTTCAATTTCTTGTTCTTCCTCTTCTCCTTCTGGTAGCCTTATGATTCAAACATTGGCACATTTGGAGATATTCTAGAAGTTCCTCATACTATCCTTCTTTTTAAATTTTATTTTTCTTCTTTTTGTTCACTGGATATTTCTCTTCACTATTTTCCAAACTATTGGTTTGAATAGCAGCTTGTTTTGCTCCTCTTTTGATGATTTTTTGTGGATTATTGTTTATTTGACTTAGTGTGACCTTCATTTCTTCCTTTACTTTTTTGCCATACCCAAGTAGTTCTCTGAGCATGCTGATAACCAGAATTTTGAACTCTGCATCTGTTAAATTGGCTATTTCCATTTAGCTTAGTTCTTTTTCTGGGATTTTGTTTTGTTCTTTCATTTGGATCTTTTTTTTTTTGTCTTCTCAATTTAGCAACCTTCCTGTGTTTGTTTCTTTGTATTAGGTAGAACTGCTTTTACTCCTTCTCTTAGAAGTGTGGCCTATATAGAGAAGGCACCTGTGAGCTGTGTGAGGCAGAGCCTTAGGTAATTGCCAGGGCAGGGTAATCCACTCCACTGCTTTGTGGCTGTCTGGGGAGGGGTCAGAGAAGAAACAATGCCACTGCCTGGTTTCTGGAGGTTTCCCCAGCTCTCACCCCATTTCCTGTCACTTCACCCCCTCCCTTTGGGTGACTGGTGCCCTTCCAGCTGCTGCTCCAATAGTAAATCCAAGAGTGGGTGGATTTGCAAAATTTCCAAGACTGTGCTGGCCCTTCAGGTGGTGAAAATCTGGCAGTTTCTTCAGCTTCCCCACTCCATGCTGCTTATTACAGCCAGAGGTAATAGAGATATATCTTCCAGGTACTCGAACCCTTGGCTGGAATACCTTGCTTCCTTAGGAGGCCCTCCCATTCATTCTGTAGCTGCTGCCACCACCTTTCTGTACCACGCTGGCTCTCTGCCCTTCTCCACGATTCCACTCCTCTTACCTGTCTGGATGTATGTGTCTTCTTTAATCCCTTTGTTGTTGGACTTCCAAACAGTTCAATTTCCTCACAGTCTGGGTGTTACTAATTTTGAGATCTGCTCATAATTCTTTCTATGGTTGCACAAAGAGGCCAAGCAAGTCTACCTACACATCCATTTGACTATATGTCTCTTATTTTCTTCTTTGTCTTGGTATTTTCAATAGTCATTAATTTGAAGAAGTGATTACTTAACAATTTTATGATTCTAGATAATAACAAGGTAATTAAAATTTTTCCAATGTGCATGTGAGCATGTATAAATGGCTTGTTTTATACCAGCATAGAGAGATGCAACACCTCTCTTTTATAGTATTCTCCACCTGCTTCCATTATTCCCTAAACCATTTTGATGTTGTGTATAACTATTAATATATTGTTATTTCATGCATTCATGTATATGAATTATATTACTTTTAATTCAAATGAATTATGCAAATTTAATTGAAATAAATTATGGATTTTATTTTATCTTCTGTTTTCCATTATCCTTCTTTTAATCTTTATTTGATAAAATGATATGCTCCACCATTTCTGAACTCATATGACTTGAATAATTTCAACATAAGACATTAATAATAATATAAATAGATTTTTAAAAGTCATGACTAGATTGGTAGATTTCCCAGCTACAAATATGATCCTCTTAAACAGGTAGGGTACATGCTTAAGAACTTAGCTTTAATTACCAATTTTCCAAATAACATGTTGTATCATAAGTACTTCAAGTAATGTAAATTTGTCATTTCTAATAATATTTGCTTAATATTTTTAATTAAGTAGAACCATTTAATGCTACAATATGGCTATTTTGAGTACTATGAAGTTTGCTTTTGAGGCCTTTGCAAACTCCTTTAGTCTCTGAGTCTGTCCTCGTCATCTAGCACAGCAAGGTGCTGAAAGCTCACCTGGAGCTTTTCTAATTCAATATTTGTCTAAAACATTTAATTTTGCAACCTTGGATCTTTTTAATGGAAAATTATACAAGGAACCAATATCTGGGAGCTACATATATTTTTTGCTAACGAGATTTTTTCTAACCTTATAAATTAAAAAAATGTTTATAGAATATATAACATTGGTAAATTTACACATAGATGATAGATACAAAAATTGCTATACAAAATAAAAGTAAATGGAATATGCTTAAATTATTTGATCTGTTGCGGTTTTAGTATCAGGGAAATGCTATACTCAAAAAATTCTACAGGGAAAATAGACTTTACTGAGTCTACTGAAATTATTAAACGAACAAACAAGAAAATAACAAGAAGACAGTTTTCAGTAAAAAATCATGAGCTACATACATTAAAAAATATGAATGTGTGGCTATATAGAAAAAAAAGGAAGGGAACAAAAACCGCCTTCAAAGTGGTCTAAACACGATAATAAAAAAGCTGAAATCTTCTCATTTTGATGAAATGTTTAATCTACATACACAACAAACTCAACTAACTCCATGTAGAATACCTATAAACATATCACAACCAAGCATTTTATGGTAGACCAGTTGGAAGACAAACAAAATGCATAATCTTAAAAGCAAGAAAACATACACAAGGAACCACAATTTATGATTATGAAAAGTGTCAATACATTTACTTAATGTGTCACTCAACATTATTCAGAATGTATTCTAAATTACATTCTGAGTAGTGATTGATATACTATAATGTTTTTAAAACTTTTTACCTCATAACATACTTGATAGAGATATACAGAAAATTGGTACTGTTCTGAAGCCATTTGAAAAGATTTGTATGATTCTCTGTATGGTTAGGTTACTAATTTGAACACATAAATCAAATGTTAGCTTTCATTGCCAGTCACTAAACACTGTAGAGAGCATTTAAGTTTTCTAAGTATTCTAGAAAAATTCTAATTACTGCAAATATATCTTTTTTTAGAAGTTGCTACTTTGCAAAATTAAAGAAACTGATCAAGATTATTATACTTTTGGGTTTAAATTTTATTATGCTTATTAAATGATTTCTGATTTAATAGTAACATAAATTCGTACCAATTAAATGACGCTACAGTTTCCTTTTGTAAAAGAGTGTTTTATTCAACACAGTAGAAGTGAAGTCGTAATTTTTTTCTTCTTCTGGCCAATGAACCAAATATGCTGTGTGCTGTCCTCAGTGTGCCAATCTGTTTTCTTTCTTTCTTTGTGGTTTTACTTTCTTTAACACATTTTCTCCTTATAATAATGGCTTTTAATTTACATATATTTTCAAAACACATTTTTAAAGGATAGAGTAAGTAGTAGGTGTCAAATTACAAATATACTATTGCTCCACACAGGCGGCTCAAAGGAGAGTTGGGATCTGAAGCAAGCACAAAGTTTATAATTTATTTTCACATAGGAAAAATTTTAAAAATATGAAAAGCTGAAATACTGCTCAATAAAATTCTAATTGATTTTTGATAATCTATTCAGAATTTATGCAGTTGGGTCTCTTCTAAAACATAAGCATATACACACACTTTAAATATTTTGGAAAGTAGATAAGAAAAATTACAGAAAAAGATGCTGAAAAGAAAGAAGGAAAATGCTACTACTGTCTATATCTAGGTGTAGGATTTACTCTCACTATTTAAAGTTCTATTTATAATTCTTTGGTTTTTTTGTAAATTTTTCAATGAGTATATATTGCTTTATAATAAGGAAGGGCTATTAACTGATTATGACAAAGTCACTTTGCCAGCAATGTTAAAATGCAAGAGTAATGAATTACTAATATAACTATAATAACTGCCTATGCTAATTTAACAAAGGTTATTGTAATAGTAATTAGAAGAAAGAAATAATGCAGAGTAACCCAGTATGATTACAAAAGAGAATTAAAAAGGGCAATAATTACTTTTCTCTACCTAATATTTCTAGCATTATTTTATTGTAAGCATATGTTCCAAATACTGAGTCCAAACCAATTTTTCTTATAAGTACTGTATGATTTATTTTAAAATGTATCATCTTATCTTTCCTTTTAATCACAAACTGAATATATTTTCAGTATTATATTTGCTATTAGAATTATAGAACATTAAAATGTTACATTTTTTGAAATAATAATCATTTGAATGAAAAATTTTAATTGTTAACTACAAAGCCATTCTGTAGTTAACAAATTGGTTTTTGGTTTTTGATATCTGAAAGTATGATTTACAAAGTTATCTAGAAGAAGGGTTGATGTGAAATATATATAAATGATAGACTCCACACTGATCTTGAAATCAACTCCCTTGTAGATCTTAAGAGGAATACACTATATGCATATTTAGTAGGCTCATATAATAGGCAAACAAAGTAGCAACTCATACTGGTCACATATATTTTAGAACATATAGAAAGAGGAACATATTTACCATTTAAAAAATATTTTAACTGATGATGGGTCAAAAAATTGTGGTACATATACACAATGGAATTCTATGCAGCAGAGAGAAAGAAGGAGCTACTACCCTTTGCAACAACATGGATGGAACTGGAAAGCATTATGCTGAGTGGAATAGGCCAGGTGTTGAAAGACAAATACCATATGATCTCACCTTTAACAGGAAGCTAAACAACAAAACAAACAAGCAAGCAGAATAAAAACAAAGACACTGAAACAGAGAACAAGGAGACAATGACCAGAGGGGAGAGGGGAGGGAATTTAAGGGGAAAAAAGGGGAGGGATTTAGAAGAACAAGTATAAAGGACACAGGAACGAGAACTAAGGGGGGTGGAAATGGGAGGGAGGTGGGGAGCATTGGGCGGGGTGGCCTGGGTTGGGAGAAATAGAAAACTGTACTTGAAAACTAACTAAATAAAAAATCATTTATTTATTTTTAGAGAGGGGAAAGGGAGGAAAAAAGAGAGGGAAACATCAATGTGCAGTTGCCTCTCACATGCCCCCTACCGGAATCCTGGCCAACAACCCAGGTGTGTTCCCTGACTGGGAATTGAACCAGTGGCCCTTTGGTTTGCAGGCCAGCACTCAATCCACTGAGCCACACCAGTCAGGGGCATATTGACCATTTTTAATGGATAAAATATTAGAATCAGAAAGATAGGAAAGATACCCTAAAGTGATCTGTTAATCTACATGAATTTAAAACAAACAGGGTCTTTTGATATTTCCACACAATAAGAGGAATACAACAAAATTCTTGTTTGCTGTTTATCACAAAAAGTGATTTTCAGCTAAATATTTATACCCTTCTGGAGAAATTTATCTTTGGAACTTGTCATCAGACTTAAATATGAATAAAGAGTATAAACATTCCTGATAGTCTATGATTCAAAAGAAGTGGCTTCCTATATGTGGGGCATTCCATTCATGTAGCAGAAACCCTTATCGGAGCAATTCCTCTATACAAAGGCCCAAAGTTTCATTGATTTTGTATTATGAGAAAATAGCTAATATCTTTATAATGTTTAAAAAAGAATTGAAAACAAAATGTGTAGATAAATAATATGCTTTTTCTTAAATTTGTAGTTTTCTTTCAGTCATCTTTGAAGTTATATTATTATTCTACCTATAGTTATTTTGTTAACTCAATTGAGATTATGTATCCATTTGTCTGCCTATCAACCTACTTAGCTAATATCTGCCTCTTCCCAATCCTTCCCCATCATACCTTAGTTTAATTATTTTGGAGATTATCACAATCACTATTATTGGATGGTTCCAGTTTATTTTTTTCTTAACAACTTTGAATAATATACTACATATAATAAATACATTTAAAGTGTTTGAGTAAATATTTTCTAAATGTATTCACAAAAGTCTGAAACCACAAACACTGTAATTTGAGAATACTTTTGAAACTCACACACAGAACTCTTGTTCCTTTTAGCAGTCACTCCTCATTCTACCCAATACCAGCTTTAGGTATCCATTCATCTACTGTCCAGTTCTACAGATTTGTTGATTCTAGATGTTTTATATAAATATAATCCTATAATGCATTATATTTGGGACTGGCTTTTTCACTTGTTGCAGTGTTTTCAAAAGTTTATCCTTGTGGTTCCACGTATCAGTACTTTATTCCATTTTATTACTAAATAAAATGCCATTGTATGGATATTGCACATTCATTAAACTTTTTATTATTTGAGAGACACGTATGTTTCTTCAACCTTAAGATATTTATTTGTACAGCTTTTTTCTTTATATCTATTCAGATTTTTATAATTTTAAGGAATATTTTAATTTTTATGATTTGTGTTATTTTTTATAAACTACTTTCAGTAATTGAACTGTAGTAATTATCTATATATTCAAGATACAATTATTTCACCAGGTAAATATATTTTTTCCATTTTGGGGCTTGCTTTTTTATTTTTTGGGTGAGTTCTTTGAAATACAGATATTTTAAGCATGAATAAAGTAAACTTCATTCCTTATATCTTGTGCTTTTATTATCAAATGTAATAAAGTTTTGTCTATTCAAAAAATTGGCACATATTCTTTGAAGATTTTTATAGTTTTAGGATTTACACTGTTGTTGATCCATTTTGTGTTAATTTTTTTTTATGATATAAGGAAGAAGTATAACCTTATTATTTTGTAGGTGGATATCCCATTGTTCCAGCAATATTTACCGAAAATACTGGAGGTTTTTTCTGCCCAGAATTTCTTTTTTTCTTTTTAAAAAATTTTTATTTTATTGATTATGCCATTACAGTTGTTCTATTCTCCCCCTTCATTCCCCTCCACCTTGCAGACCCCCAGCATCCCCCTCCTTTAGTTTATGACCATGTGTCTCAAGTTCTTTAGATTCTATATTTCCCATACTATTATTGCCCTCCCCCTATCTATTGTCTACCTACCGTCTATGCTACTTATTTTCTGTACATTCTCCCCCCTTCTCCTCCTCCCACTCCCCTGTTGCTAACCCTCCATGAGATCTTCATTTCTATGTTTCCGCTCCTGATCTAGCTGTCCTTTTAGTTTGCTTTTGTTTTAGGTGTGGTTGTTAATAACTGTGAGTTTGCTGTCCTTTCACGTTTCATATTTTTTATCTTATTTTTCTTAGGTAAGTCCCTTTATCATTTCATATAATAAGGGCTTGGTAATGATGAACTCCTTGAATTTGGTCTTATCTGAGAAGCACTTTATCTGCCCTTCCATTCTAAATGAAAGCTTTGCTGGATAGATCAGTCTTGGATGTAGGTCTTTGGATTTCATGACTGGGAATACTTCTTTCCAAACCCTTCTTGCCTCTAAGGTCTCTTTTGAGAAATCCGCTGACAGTCTGATGGGAACTCCTTTGTAGGAGACTGTCCCCTTATCTCTTGCTGCTTCTAGGATTCTCTCTTTCATTTTAATCTTGGCTAATGTAATGATGATGTGCCTTGGTGTGTTCCTTCTTGGGTCCAACTTCTTTGGACTCTCTGAGCTTTCTGGATTTCCTGGAAGTCTATTTCCTTTGCCAGGTTGGGGAAATTCTCCTTTCTTATTTGTTCAAAGAAGTTTTCCACTGGTGGCTGTTCCTTTCCCCCTTCTGGTACCCCTGTAATTTGGATATTGGAGCGTTTAAAGATGTCCTGGAGGTTCATAAGTCTCTCCTCATTTTTTTGAATTCTTGTTTCTTCATATTTTTCTGTTTGGTCATTTTTTCCTTCCTTCTGGTTCACTCCCTTGATTTGAGTCCCCAGTTTCCTTTTCATCACTATTGGTTTCCTGTGCAATTCCCTTAATTTCAATTAGTTTAGCCTGCATATGTTCCTCTAATTTGTGACTAAAATCAACCAGTTCTGTGAGCATCCTGATCACCAGTGTTTTAAACTTTGCATCTGAAAGTTTTACTATTTCTTTGTTGCTTAGAGTTATGGGCTCTGGGGCTTTGAGATCTTCTTGAGCCATTTTGGTCTGTTCACACCCGTTAAGTATGAGGAGCAGAGCCTTAGGGGCAGGGCAGGCCCACCAGGGCGGGGTCGCTGGTTTGTGACTCTGTATGTGGGGGCAGGGTCAGAGCGGGGGAAATGGCGGCCCGCTCTGCTGCCTCTTGCCACTGGGGCCCGCTGGGTCCTATCTCACTGCCCACTCCCTCCCTGGTCTATCTGTGCAGGAATGGGCCACCACGGTCAACCCACTGCCCTGTGACCCTCGCTGGGTCCCCGGGTTGCTCACTGGGTCGCTCACTGGGTCCTCTCGTTGCAACCCCACACCTGGGATCCACACCTGAGTCCATCTGACCGAGTTTTCCTGTGCAACTCTGCTCTGCCAGCTGCTGGCTTTGCCCCTTTTACTGGTCAGGCTGAAGAATTCATTGTTATCAGACTTCCAAAAAGTTCAATTTTCTGTGTTCTGGCTGTGTTTTCTGTTGCTATATTTTGTCGTCTCTAAACTTGGTTGTGTAAGAAAGCACGGTGTCTCCACCTATGCCTCCATCTTGGCGGAAGTCCACCCAAAATTTCTTGATGCCCTTTTCAATGATCAATTGATCATTCAGGTAACGGTTATGTTCTGGACTCTGAATTCTATCCTGTTGAACTATGTATCAGTCTTTATGCCAATACTGCGCCACTTTGATTATTGTAGCTTTGCAGAAATTTTGAAATCAGGAAGGTTGAATGCTCCCACTCTCAACCTTCCTTTCCTCTATTAAATCAGCTTCATTATGTTATTTCAATCACTTGAAATTTAAACTAAAAAAATAGTTTTTGATAATGATTACCTTATATTGTATATAATGTAATTTATAATTTACTTGGTTTTTCTAGAGAAATAGCAGATTGTTACTAACTCTGAATTTATATAATTGACCCGTAAAATTCTAAATAAAATCTTAACTAAGAATTATCATGCTTATATTTTAATTTAATAATCATCATACTTCATTCATAGCTCAACAAAAATTGCAAAACCTTCTTCCTGATTCCTCCACTATCCTACGAACAGCAGGGCACTATGGCAATCTGACCCTAATGAAATACAGTGTATTAAAAAATAAATATTTAAAACTAAAATATAGGTTGTCACACAGAATGAACTCCTGATGCCATTTATGAGAAACAGGAGGATATTTATTCAGGCATGTTTGGTGTACCAACAGGAATTGTTTCAGTTAAATATCAATGTCATTGCCATTAGAGAAGACTAAACAAGCACAAAAAGTGCATACACATGTGAGCATGCACACACAACACAGAAATTTAAGGATCTGAACTGAGCCAGATTTGCAGGAAGATGAGTTCTATCTGTCTGGATTACCTAAAATAAGAGAAAGGAGCATTGGAAGCAGACCAAGACAGTCTGACCTTTACTGTTACGCTGAAATGTGCAATTTCTGCAGATGCCGTTATTCTTTAGCATTTTTCTCTGAGTGAATGAGAGATAGATCTTTTTTTGAGGGGGGAGGATTAGAGGATAAAATGGACTAAAAAATATATGTGTTTGCACTACTAATAGTGTTTTGAACTAACATTTTAGATCGGTAATTTTAATGGAGGAAATTATATATATATATATATATATATATATATATATAAATATTTAGTTTAAGCACAAATGTAAATATTCACAATTAGAAAGGGAGAGAGAGAATATGAATAACCTACTTAAATATATTTTATTTTTTAAAGATTCCAGGATATTAGGATTTGTGAATATGAATATGTGTTTTCACAAAAATTAGAGCAACTTAATGTAGGCAAAATTAAGATGTGTTTTACTACCAAAACCCCACTCAACAACCAAGTACATTAGCAACTGTTTACACTGAATAGTCTAGATAATCCAATTTTCCCTCTACTTCATTTTGTGTCCTGTTGGTTTTCTTATTCAAACTTTCTAGTCACAAATCTAATTTATTTATTTATTTTAAAAATGATTTTATTTATTTATCTTTAGAGGGAAAGGGAAGGTGTTAGGGAGAGAAATATCAATGTATGGTTGCCTCTTGTGTGTCCCCTGCTGGGAACTAGCCTGCTACCCAGGCATGTGCCCTGACTGGGAATAGAACCTGGCTACGCTGTTTCACAGGCCCATGCTCAATCCACTGAGCTACAACAGCCAGGGCTTACAAATCTAATTTAAAACCTCTCAACTACTCTAACACACAATATGTTTTATCCATGTTCAGAGTCTAGCAGTGATCAGTAAAGTTGGAATACTATCTTGAAATGTGATCATAAATTTATAAAACAGAACAAAGAAGAATAAAATAATAAATAAAAGGGATAAAAACTTTGCTAACCAGAATCATATATCCAATATCCTGGATCTCTATTCAATACAGTCTTTATTCAAGATAACGAGACGTTAAAATTAACAAGACAAATTTTGATTAACTTCACTTAACAGTGTTGACAACTTAGTATTGCCTACTCTCTACACTCTCTGTCTTTCCCTTTTACCTTAGCAGCCCACACGTGTGCTCACCTAGACAGAAGTAATTACCATCATTTATATTTAATATTTGAAATTATTTTTCATAGTCTCTTTGTAAAAGCCTATGCTGTTTTTTAATGGGACGAGGGGCATTTTCCCTTTTCCCTTCCTGCTGTTTTCACATCCCCTTTAGTAAAATAAAGTTTATTTTAATATATAATCTCTTAAATTTAAAGTAAATTTTAAAAGCCAAACAATTCAAAAAATGAAAAAAATAAGATATGTCAGAAAAATTAACTATGTACTGAGTGATTAAACTATTTTGTATAAGAATGTCATTTCTACTTTGTTTAAATGTAATGCAATTTACCAGACCATAAAGAACTCCTTAGATGAAATGGCTGCTTTCCAGGCAGTGCTACTCGGCTGCTGATTACAATGTATTCTGACATCTATGACAGTTTTGTAATTCTTCTATTCTATGATCTGAAGTGTCCTTATTTTGCTGAAGGCTTTCCCTTGGGAAAAGACACTAAAATTTTGTGGACTGCAGAAAGATAAACATTTTGATGGGAAAACAATGTCACTTTGTGCTGCAATCTTGTTGCTAATTTGTTTTATGTTAATGTAGGAAAGTATTTCAAAAGTCCTTTACATCAGGATTTAGAACAGGTTTTTTACACATGTGTATACGTGTAAATGCAGGGAAGATAATTACGAAAAAAAGGACTCACCAGTCTTTGATTGCCTCTTATGTTCAAGGTAAAATATGTTGTATAAAATAAGATAGATTATACAAACTGTTCTGAATTAACATTATATGTCAGATATTACAATAGATGTGAGTATAATAAATTTTAAAACAGTTTATTTTAGGCCAAACAATGAAACAGTATGCTTTGGATAGTAGTTTATTGTAATTAGTAACCAAGCATTTTCACTGCTTATAAAATCCTCTTACAATACATTTAGTAAAAAAATATCTGGAATAAACTTTTAGGAAAGTATGAATTGCATGTTTTAAGTACTATATTTCTATTTCCAGTTAACATAAATATAACAATTGTGTTCCATTTAGAATGTGTTATATTAAATAGGTATAAGGAAACATACACACAGGAGTGAAATGTGGCCTACATTTCCAAAAGACAGAATTGTGAAAGAAGAGTTTGCAATGCTATCAGTCAGAAACAACATCCACAGCAAAAAACGAGTGAGTGCGTGCATACTCACATTGAAATAAATTGTGAAACATATTGGCAGATGCAAATACACCATATTCTTATGACCTTCACATATAGACCAATGAATGGGAAGGATTTTAGATTATATTACATTCAATTTGGTGACAGTCATCTCAAACAAAAATTTTAAATTCAAAATTATTTAATAAGTATTTAATTTTATAGCAAAGTAATAATATGGCTATTTTTATGAATATGGAATATTAGGTTATTAACACTTTAATTATAGAATTATGATTTAATATTGGAAAAGTGTTTGGAAAGTAAGAGCAACCCCAATCACCTTTTTGAAACAAGCATTATTTTAATGAAGAATAAATAGACTGCATGAATCTAGAATACAGAGAAATATTAATATAATTATCATTTATCTAATGACCTGTAACTTAAAGTTTTATGTTTTATGTTTACTATTACAACCTAAATTACATAGAATATTTATATAAATAAATCTGTAGAGTAACTATTATGATACTTTGTGATGAATAGCACATGTAAATTGAAAAGAGATCCATTTTACAGTAATGTCACAACTATGGTAACTAATGGATCTTCCTATTTTATTACATCTTCATATTAAAGTATTTTCTTTTAGGTTTTTTGAGAAGACTGAAAAATGTCTAGCACCAAGAGTGTTTGCAGAACTGACTAGTTTCAAGGTCCGGGTTGGGAAATCATAGCATAGCTATAAGTTTCAGTAAAAATTTTTGTAGGGTTAAAATGCTTTTATTTGCTTAATTCATAATTATATTATTTACATTATTTCTGGGTATGTTTTAATTTATTCTTTTTTATTTGTTTTTCTTGGTTATGTGTTATATTCTGCTTATTTGCATGTGTAGTAAGTTTGATTAGATATTATGAATGTTAATGGTTTCAAGTCTCTAGACTTTTTTTTAATGAGTGTGGAGCATTATCTCTACAGCGAGTTAAGATACTTGGAAGAGAACTTAAATACTATTAAAAATGGGTTTTAAACATAAGATTTTGTTGTATTGTAGAAGGTCAAGAAAGTCTTTAAAGTGTGTGCTTCTCAGGGTGTCTGCTGAGTGCTGCAAGTAGTTAAGCAGGGTTATCCACTAGTGCACCTGAACATTTCCCTCATCAGTTCGACTTTTAGGTAGCGCCCGAGAAAAATACAAATATTAGTCCACAAAGAAACTTCTGTATGGATGTTCATAACAGCCTTATTCACATTAGTCAAAATCTGGAAACAAAATATCCACCAATTCATTAACAGATAAAAAATATGGTATATCCATATGGTCGACTACTGGGCAATAAAAGCTAACTCATTTGTGATGAGCATAAGAACATAAATGGGAGGGAGGGGGGAGCATGGGGTGGGGGAGGCTGGGATGTGAGAAATAGACAAAAAACTGTACCTGAAATATAACTAAATAAAAATTTAAAAAAAGAATATAAACGAATTTCAAATATCTTATGTTGAATAAAATAAACCGGGCACAAATTCTATACAGTGTATGTCTCTTTACACTCTTTTGCCTCTAGAAGAGGCAAAACTTACTAAACATAAGAGAAAACAGATTAGTGGGTGTCTAGGGCTGAGATTTGGGGGTTTGACTTAGTAGAGACAGAAGGGTGTATTTCTGAGAATGAAAATATCCTGTATCTTGGTTAATGTGGTGGATATATGGGTACATACATTTGTCTTAATTGAAAAATAGACTTTCAAGATAGGTGCATCTTATTATATTTGAACTACATCTAAATCAAGTTAATTTAGAAAGAAAAATATGTGTATATATATGTATGTATATATATATATGTGTGTGTGTGTGTGTGTGTGTGTATACTTTTGAACTTTAATGAACTCACTCAGGAAGGCAAAATAGCATGCTAGAAGAGCCCAGTCTTTGAAGTCATATGTAATAGGGTCAAATTGATCATTACATTGTAAGAGTCAGCAAGTTAATCGCTCTCTCTCTGAGACTTAGTTATGTCATCTATAAAATGGGGAATGGTAGCATACATCTCAAGACTGACCAAGAATAACAATCCCATGTAGCAACCTTCTCACTTCGATATATGCGAAAAAAATATCCCTCTCTCTATCCTGTGATATGCATTCAGATTCTAAGGTATGATTTAAGTGATATTGATTACCTATTGATGACATTGTAAACTAATCAAAGTGCTGTTTCTTTGTAAGTGTAGAATTATTTTTAAAGTACATTTTAATTAGCATAGTTAATATTTACATATAATAAAGCTAAGGTACAAAGAACCCCCTCCCCAAACACACAAAACTCTAATAAGTTATGTTTGACGTTGACCTCTCTGATAGAATTGGCTGTGACCCATAAGGTGATCTGATTTCAGGGATTTAGGTAAGTTAGTTAAGTCTGAGATTTGATTAGCCAAAGCTAATTCAGCTTCTGGTTATTTATTAGTGATTATAAACAAACTTGTGGTTTATGCATTAAAATTACATATCAAAGTGATGATTATTTTTTTACATTTAAAACATGAAAATTAGTTGAGATGTGAAACATAGGTAAACTTTGAGGCAAAAATATACACATGTGAGAGTATACAAATGTAAAGTATTTATTAAAATGTGCCATTGCTACAGACTTTAACATTTAAACAAAGTTTAAGTCATTTAGCTGTTCCATATAAATTGCATAGATTTATATTTTATTTTCTTAGGCTATCTTATTTTCCAATAAAAAATCATCACTGTGACTCATCTTGCATCATTAAATGACATCTAAAATATCTCTGCTGGTGCTATATGATAAATAGCCTAGCGAAATACTACATGAGCATACGTAGCACATTAAGCAAGCTTCTGAACACAGAGAACTAAGAATCTTATACTTTCTTAGAGAAAAAATTGTTTAAAATAAATAAACAAGTTTGAGGGAAGTAATGAAAACTATATCTGGAAAAGAACATACTAGTGAATACATTTTAACAAATTTATTCTGTAACATTTCTACCTCTCCAACCATGATTCTCTAAATTATTTCTCCAAATATGAAGAATAAAGGAACAGATATGCTAAATAAAATAAGCACGCTTATTTTATTATTTGCCTCTCACAAATTTGCAAAGTTTATTGCAAATAATAACACATTTTTCATTTTCTACCTTTTTTTAAGGAACCTTGCAAATAACCACTGGACTAGGAGTAGAATTAATAGAAATGATGTATGAAAGGTGAAATGAAACTCTATTTTCTTTTACATGTTTATCAATCAATGAGGCAACACATTTTTGAAACATAGAAGGCATTATTACTACTGAAGATAAAACATATTTCTCATTCAACTACTTAAACTATGTAATATCTACTAAGGACACTCTGAGGTGGTCAACATGCTAAGCTCATTTATTTATTTATTTATTTATTTTTAATTTTTAATTAATTTTATTTAGTTATTTTTCAAGTACAGTTTTTTGTCTATTTCTCCCATCCCAGCCTCCCCCACCCCTTGCTCCCCACCTCCCTCCCATTTCCACCCCCCTTAGTTCTCGTCCCTGTGTCTTTCCTATTTGTTCCTCCAAATCCCTCCCCCTTTTCCCCTTAACTTCCCTTCCTTCTCCCCTCTGGTCACTGTCCCCTTGTTCTCTATTTCAGTGTCATTGTTTTTTTTTTCTGCTTGCTTGTTTGTTTTGTTGTTTAGCTTCCTGTTAAACGTGAGATCATATGGTATTTGTCTTTCAGCACCTGGCCTATTTCACTCAGCATAATGCTTTCCAGTTCCATCCATGTTGTTGAAAAAGGGTAGTAGCTCCTTCTTTCTCTCTGCTGCATAGAATTCCATTGTGTATATGTACCACAATTTCTTGATCCATTCATTTACTGACGGGCATCTAGGTTGCTTCCAACTCTTGGCTATTGTAAATTGTGCTGCTATGAACATTGTGGTGCATAGGTTCTTTGATATTGATGTTTTAGGATCCTTAGGATATAATCCTAGCAGTGGAATTGCTGGGACAAAAGGCAGGTCAATTTTTATTTTTCTGAGAAAATTCCATACTGTTTTCCATAATGGTTGTACCAGTCTGCAATCCCACCAACAGTGGACTAAAGACCCCTTTTCCCCACAACCTCTCCAACATTTGTTGTTTGTTGCTTTATTTGTGATAGCCATCCTGACTCGTGTAAAGTGGTATCTCATTGTGGTTTTAATTTGCATGTCTCTGATAGCTAAAGATATTGAGCATCTCTTCATGTGTCTCTGAATGTTCTGTATGTCCTCCTTGGAGAAATGTTTGTTCAAGTCCTTTTCCCATTTTTTAATTGGGTTGGGTGTCTTCTTAGAGTGGAGTCATGTAGGTTCTTTGTATATTTTGGAGATTAAACCTTTGTCTGAGGTATCATTGGCAAATATGTTTTCCCATACAGTTGGTTGTCTTGCTAATTTAATAGTGTTTTCTTTAGCCATGCAGAAGCTTTTTATTTTGATGAGATCCCATTTGTTTATTCTTTCCTTTATATTTCTAGCTCTAGGGGACATATTGGTAAAAAAGTTGCTGCGTGAAATATCTGAGATTTTCTTGCCAATGTTCTCCTCTAGGACTTTAATGGTGTCACTGCTTACATTTAAGTCTTTTGTCCACCTTGAATTTATTTTGGTGTATGCTGTAAGTCTGTGCTCAAGTTTCATTTTTTTGCACATAGCTGTCCAGTTCTCCCAACACCATTTGCTGAAGAGGCTATCTTTACTCCATTTTATGTTACTGCCCCCTTTGTCGAATATTAATTGACCATAGAGAGTTGGGTTGATTTCTGGGCTCTCTGTTCTGTTCCATTGGTCTATGTGCCTGTTTTTATGCCAGTACCAGGCTGTTTTGATTACAGTGGCCTTGTAATACAGTTTGATATCAGGTATTGTGATCCCTCCTACTTTGTTCTTCTTTCTCAAAAGAGCAGCTGCTATTCGGGCTCGTTTATGATTCCATATAAATTTTCAAAGTGTTTGTTCTATGTCTGTGAAATATGCCATTGGTACTTTAATAGGTATTGCATTGAATCTGTAAATTGCTTTGGGTAGTATGGACATTTTGATGATGTTAATTCTTCTAATCCATGAACAAGGTATATGTTTCCATTTGTTTGTATCTTCCTTGATTTCGTTCTTCAGGGCTGTGTAGTTTTCTGCATACAGGTTTTTTACCTCCTTAGTTAGGTTTATTCCCAGATATTTTATTTTTCTTTTTGCTATATTGAATGGGAATTTTTCCTTGATTCCTGCTTCTGCTGATTCAATGTTGGTATACAAAAAGGCCTTTGATTTCTGGATATTGACTTTGTAATCAGCTGTTTTGCAAAATTCATTAATTAGTTCGAGCAGCTTTTTGGTAGAGTCTATAGGATTTTCCATGTACACTATCATGTCATCTCCAAACAGTGACAGTTTTGTTTCTTCCTTTCCTATTTGGATGCCTTTTATTTCCTTTTCTTGCCTGATCGCTGTGGCTAAAACTTCCAATACTATATTGAATAGAAGTGGTGAAAGTGGACATCCTTGTCTTGTTCCTGATCTTAGTGGAAAAGCTTTTAGTTTTTTCCCATTGAGTATGATATTGGCTGTAGGTCTCTCATAAATGGCCTTTATTATTTTGAGAAATGCTCCCTTTATTCCCACTTTGCTGAGTGTTTTTATCATAAATGGGTGTTGTACCTTATCGAAAGCTTTTTCCGCATCTATTGATATGATCATGTGATTTTTGTCTTTGCTTTTCTTTATGTGATGTATTACATTTACTGATTTGCGAATATTGAACCATCCTTGCATCCCTGGGATGAATCCCACTTGGTCATGGTGTATGATCTTTTTGATATATTGTTGGATGCGATTTGCCAATATTTTGTTGAGGATTTTAGCATCTATGTTCATCAGCGATATTGGCCAGATATTTTCTTTCTTTGTTGTGTCTCTGTCTGGTTTTGGAATTAAGATGATGCTGGCTTCATAAAAAGAATTTGGGAGTTCTTCATCCTTCTGGATTTTTTGGAATAGTCCATGGAGAATAGGGGTTAGCTCTTCCTTAAATGCTTTGTAGAATTCTCCTGTGAAACCATCTGGTCCAGGGCTTTTGTGAGATGGGAGTTTTTTGATTACTGCTTCAATTTCTTTAGCTATTATTGGTGTATTTAGATTTTCTGATTCTTTTTCACTGAGCTTTGGAAGCTTGTATTTTTCTAAAAATGTGTCCATTTCCCCTAGGTTTTCAAATTTCTTGGCATACAGTTCTTCATAGTAATTTCTTACAATCCCTTCTATTTCTGTGGTATCAGTTGTAATCTCTCCTCTTTCATTTCTGACTGTGTTTATTTGTGTCCTCTCTCTTCTTTTCTTGATGAGCCTACTTAAAGGCTCGTCTATTTTGTTTATCTTCTCAAAGAACCAACTGCTTGATTCATTGATCCTTAGAATCGTGCTTTTAGTTTCTATGTCATTTAATTCTGCTCTAATCTTGGTTATTTCCTTTCTTCTGCTTGCTCTGGGTTATCTTTGTTGTTGTTCCTCAAGTTCTTGCAGGCGTAGGGTTAGGTTGTTTGTTTGAAATGTTTCTATCTTCTTTAGGTAGGCCTGTATTGCTATAAACTTCCCTCTCTGGACTGCCTTCGCTGTGTCCCATAAGTTTTGGGTTGTTGTGAGGTCATTTTCATTTGTTTCCAGAAACGTTTTGATTTCTTCCCTAATTTCATTCTTGACCCATTCGTTGTTTAATAGCATACCATTCAGTCTGCATGATTTTGGATGCTTTGGGTTTTTTTCTTTGGGGTTGGTTTCCAATTTCAGTCCCTTGTGGTCAGAGAAGATGCTTGGAATGATTTCAATTTTCTTGAATTTTTTGAGGCTCGTTTTGTGTCCTATCATGTGGTCTATCTTTGAAAATGTTCCATGTGCACTTGAAAAGAATGTGTATTTAGCTTCTTTGGGATGTAGGGCTCTATATATATCAGTTAAGTCCATTTCATCTAGTGTATTGTTTAATGCCACAATATCTTTGTTGATAATTTGTTTGGAAGATCTGTCCATTTTTGATAGTGGGGTGTTCAAATCCCCTACTATAATTGTGTTGCTGTCAATATCTTTCTTGAAGTCCTCTAAGATTTTCTTGATATATTTTGGTGCCCCTATGTTTGGTGCATATATGTTTACAATGTTAATGTCTTTTTGGTGGATTCTTCCCTTGAGTATAATGAAGTGACCTTCTGGGTCTCTCTTTATGGCCTTTTTTTTTAAGTCTATTTTGTCTGATATGAGAATTGCTACCCCAGCTTTTTTTTTCTTGTCCGTTTGCTTGGAAAACTTGTTTCCAGCCTTTCACTTTTAGTCTGTGATGGTCTTTTGTCCTGAGGTGGGTCTCTTGTAGGTAGCATATGTGTGGGTCATGCTTTCTTATCCATTGAGCTATTCTGTGTCTTTTGATTGGAGTATTTAATTCATTTACGTTTAAGGTTATTATTGATAGGTTCTTATTCATTGCCATTTTTGTACCTGTGTTCCTCTCTGTCTCCCTCTTATCCTTCCTTCCCTTAAAGCAGTCCTTTTAGTATTTCTTGTAGAGCTGGTTTGGTGGAGGCATATTCTTTTAGGCTTCTTTTGTCTTGGAAGCTCTTTATTTGGCCATCTATCTTGATTGAGAGCCTTGCTGGGTAAAGTAGCCTTGGTTGTAGGCCTCTGGTTCTCGTTACTTGGAATATTTCTTGCCATTCTCTTCTTGCTTGAAGTGTTTGCATTGGTAAGTCAGTAGCTAACCTTATCGGGGCTCCCTTGTATGTTATTTCTTTTTTCTCCCTTGCTGCCTTTAAGATTCTCTGTTTGTCTTGGAATTTTGCCATCCTGATGATGATGTGTCTTGAAGTGGGCCTCCTTGGGTTCCTCTTGATTGGGACTCTGTGTGATTCCTGGATTTGTGAGACTTTTTGTCTTATCAAATTAGGGAAATTTTCTCTGATTACTTGTTCAAATACGTTTTCTATCCCGTGTTCTTCTTCTTTTCCTTCTGGTATTCCTATTATTCGGATATTATTACATTTCATATTGTCTTGTATTTCTCTTAATCCCTCTTCATTCTTTCTGAGCCTCTTTCATTTTCTTGCTCTTTCTGTGAGATGCTTTCTACCTTGTCCTCCAACTCACTAATCCTATCCTCCGCTTCATCTATCCTACTTTGGAAACTTTCTACTGTGTACTTCAATTCGGAAATTGTATTCTTCATTTCCTCTTGTCCCTTGCTGATAGTTTCCATTTCCTTTTTGATGTTGCTGTAGTTTGCAGAGAGATCATTGTAGTTCCCCTGCAGTTTCTGATAGCTCCTTGTGAGCTCTTTGAACTTCGTAATAACCAGTGCTTTGAATTCACTATCTGATAGTTGATCAGCCTCTATTTCATCTAACATTCTTTCTGAAGTTTCTGCTTTTTCTTTCATTTGGGGGTTGTTTCTTTGTCTTCTCATTGTTTGAGACTCTTCTTGTTAGTCTCTGCTTCTAAAATTGATCTGTTCTGAAACCCTGGTTTTATGGTGTGAAGTTCTGTGGTTTGATCCTTGTGAAGTTCAGTGGTGCAGACTTTTTGAAGTTTCTTGATGTTCTTCATCTCCACCTACTCTCACGCTGGTCCTCGCGCTGGTCCCTGCATTGGTCACCTACCACTGCTGAATGTCCCGACTCTAGTAGCCGCCTCCTCAAGCACCCAGGCCCATTACTAGGGCAGCGGCAAAGGGGCTGGGAATGTCCCGGCTCTAGTATCTGGCTCCTCTGCAGCCCAGTGCTGTCACAGGGGTTTGGAGTGTCCCGGCTTCCGTACCTGACTCCCCGGCGTCTAGTCCTGTCTCTAAGGCAATGGCACAGAGGCTTAGAATGTCCCAGCTCTGATACCTGACTCCCCAGCATCCAGTTCTGTCACTATGGCAGTGGCACACGGGCTGAGAAAGTCCCAGCTCCCGTAGCTAGCTCCTCTGCCGCCCCGGGCTGTCACAGGTGTTTGGAGTGTCCCGGCTTCCGCCCCTGACTCCCCAGCGTCCAGTCCCATTGTTATGGCAGCGGCACAGGGGCTGAGAATGCATCCCGGGTTCTGTACCTGACTCCTGGTGTCCAGTCCAGTCGCTACATATTTATCCATTAAAATATTTTTGTCCTGATCAAGATGGTGGCATAGGTAAACAGAGATTACCTCCTCACACAACCACATCAAAATTACAACTAAACTATAGAACTTATCACTCAGAACTGTCATAAATTGAGTTGAATGGAACTCTGACATCTACGGAATTAAAGAAACCACATATATCCAGACTGATAGGATGGATGAAGATGTGGAATGGGCTGGTCCCATATCCTCAAATGATAGATAAAATTTGGGAGGTATATCTAGAGACTCCTCAGCCTTGAGACTCCTTGGGGACTCTAGCCGCACAGTTGGCCCTTCAGTCCAGGTTTCCAGTGCCAGGAAGATAAGTCCCCATGACTTCTGGATGCTATAACCAGTGAGGACTGAGTCAGTGGAAGAAGCTGCTGGAATTCCAAGCAGCTCTTCTTGAAATACACACACTGACTTACTCAGATTCACTCTCCCTGAGTAAGTCAGTGTGTATGACAGAGTAGTAGCTTGAAAGGCACCAGTGACATACAGGGAGGAACTGAAATATCTGGCATCAAGGTGAGAGCTGAGGGATAGCTTTCTCCCAGACAGAAAGATGGACAGAGGCCACTGTTCCTTTTCTAAACCCTCACTTGAAAGAGCCACAGAACTGACAGGAGGTTGCTGTATCTGAGACTCCACGAGTGGCTGACACTGTTTGCCCTTCCATGGAGATCCCCTGAGGCCCCATTCCATCCTATTATAGGCCCACTGAAGTTGTTTATGGTGACTTTTCCATATGATGGCTGGTCTTGGCTCATGCTACACAGCTTTCTAAATCTTCTCAAACATGCAACAACCAGCTCAGTGAGCTCCCAGTCCTCTGAACCTCTTGCTAAGTGGCCCCAGGCCTGGCGTTAACAGGAGCCAGACTTGATTTACTGCTTGGCTTCACCTGACAATCTTCAAGCCAAGCACTACTAGCAGCCATCTCAGATAGCTTTATAGCTCATTCAGGGTGGCCCAGGGCAGAACACAGGTGAGGGCTAATCTTGCCAGACACCACTTGGGAAACCCCAGGGCCTGCACAACAAGTGAACTACTATAGTTGATGACGGAGCAACAACATTCCATCTGTGCATAGCTAATTCTCCACTGAGAGTGGAGATTCCTAGTCAGTGCTCATAGCCAGTCCTTGCAACTGACTGGCCTGGGTAAATTTCTCCCATTAACTTTTTAAAAATAATCAAGGCTCAACTACAAAAGGAGGGTGTACTCAGCCCACATGAAGGGCACACTTTGAGTACACAGCTTGGGTGAGAGAGGAGGATGTGCCACTGAACACTACAGGACACCTGCTACATTAGGCCACACTACCAAGACAGGGTGTCATAGAGGCTCTATGTAATACACAGAAACAAACACAGGCAGGCTGCCAAAATGAGGAGACAGAGAAACATGGCCCAAACAAAAGAACAGATCAAAACTCCAGAAAAAGAGCTAAATACCATGGAAATAAGCAATCCATCAGATGCAGAGTTCAAAACACTGGTTATAAGGATGCTCAAGGAACTTAGTGAGGACTTCAACAGCATAAAACAGATCCATTCAGAAATGAAGGATATACTAACTGAAATAAAGAACAATTTATAGGCAAACAACAGTACAGTGGATGAAGCTGAGAAATCAATGATTTGAAACATAAGGAAGCAAAAAACACCTAATCAGAACAACAACAAAAATAAAAAAAATAAGAATAGTAACCCTGGTTGGTGTAGCTCAGTGGATTGAGTGCCAGCCTGTGCAGCAAAGGGTTGCAGGTTCAATTCCCAGTCAGGGCACATGCCTGGGTTGAAGGCTAGTCCCCAGTAGGGGACACATGAGAGGAAACCACACATTGATGTTTATTTCCCTCTATTTCTCTCTCTTCCCTTCTCTCTAAAAATAAATAAATAAAATCTTTAAAAATGAGAATAGTGTAAGCAGCTTCTGGGACAACTTCAAGAGGTCCAACATTCACTTCTTAGGGGTGGCAGAAGAGAAAGAGCAAGAGATTGGAAATCTATTTCAAAAAATAATGAAAGAACATTCCTAATTTGGTGAAGGAAATAGACATGCAAGTTCAGGAAGCACGGAGAGTCTCAATCAAGTCGGACCCAAAGAGGTCCACACCAAGATACATTGTAATTGAAACACCAAGGGTTAAAGACAAAAATAGAATCTTATAAGCAGCAAGAGAAAGGCAAACCAGTCTCCTACAAAGAAGTTCCCATAAGGCTCATTTCTGATTTCTCAAAAGAAACTTTGCAGGCAAGAAGGGACTGACAAGAAGTATTCAAAGTGATGAAAAGCAATGACCTACAACCTAGATTACACGATTCATCAGAACTATCATTTGGATGGAAGGACAGATAAAGTGCTTCCCTGACAAGGTGAAGCTAAAGGAGTTCATCATCACCAAGCCATTATTACATGAAATATTAAAGGGATTTATTTAATAAAAAGATCAAAACTATGAATATTAAAATGGCAATAAACACAACTATTAACAGCTGAATCTAAAAAATAAAAACAAACTAAGCAAACAACCAGAACAGGAACAGAATCATAGGTATGGGGATCATTTGTAGGGTTATCAGCTTGGCAAAGGGCAAAGGGAAAAAGAAGAAATGGTGCGTGGGTCAAGAAGCATAACTGATAGGAACAAACTAGGCAGGAGTTGTTAAGAACAATAAAGGAAAGGAAGAAGCCAAAGAACTTATATGTATGACCCATGGACATGAACTAAGGAGAGGGTGTGGCTTAGAGGGAAGGAGGTAGAAGGCAGAGGAAGGCAAAGGCAAGAAAAATTGGGACAACTGTAACAGCATAATCAATAAACTATCCTTTAAAACAAAAACAAAAGAGATTTGCAAATGACTTGATCAGATGTGTCAAATATAATCTCTCTCCATACTAATTAAGTTAAACAATCTCAGTATAATCTTCTAAAGAGAAGTTATTGATGAGGGAATTTAATTATATAAAAATCTTTTCCCTTTTGTTGTATAATGTAAGTAACTTGTCACAGAAGTAAAATATATCAGAACCTGCCTACACTGAAATTGAGTGCATTACAAAAAGCCTCTACACAACGCTGTGAAAACTTTGAGCCTCATCATAGAATTCTGTGCAGTCTCTTTACATTCTCCATGCAAAGATTGTTCAATGTTCAAGGTTATAAAACTCATGAATGTAGTTATATCATAAGCTTAAAAGAGAAAAATTTTATCACTTTAAAAATTTAATATTTTTCAAAATAAAAGGAACCTTTTCTAACTTGAAAGATTAATAATATCAATAGTTTCTTTAAATATTAATGTAAGTAAAGGAAAATTTATAACTCAATCTTATTTCTTTGTATATATTTTATATAAATTCTCAAAACAATACATAATGGGATATGAACAATGATGCTTAGTAGAAAAATATTTTTTTGTCATAGCAAAGAGTTGAAAGTTATTTCATTATCTATGGAATGGATAATAGGTAAGAATAATGGTATATAAACACAACACTTAGAAGTAGTAACAGAAAACAAAAGATATGTTAAAATTATCAGTGACAAAAGTAAATAAAAATAACACATACATTAAAATGTAGTTTATACAATTTAAAAATTTACCTATTCTAATCAGAAGTTCATATTTTATAAGGATTCATACAAATAAGAATAAACAATTACTTCTAAATTTCACAAACAAAAATGTTAGATAGACATAATTACTAAATGTAATTTGATATACTGAATGAGAGTCCAGAACTACAAAAATCTATTAGGTAAAAACTAAGGTAATGTATATAAAGTTTGGGTGTTAGTTAAAAATAATGTATAATAAGGGATCATTAACTCAGACAAATGCAACATACTAATGAAAGCTGTTAATACTAGGAATACCAGATGTGATATTGTATATATTGGAAGTCTATACCATCTTTTCACCTTTTCTGTAAATCTATTTTGAAATAAAATGTTATTTAAAAGTAAAAAAAAATACAACCTCATTATATCTGTTTTTAAAAGTAATCCAGGGAATTTTAATAGAAGATATTCTTGATAATACGAAATGTCAGTAACAATAATAGCTGGCGGCTATGTTTAGTTCTATAATGGTCTTAATTATTTTGAATCAATAACTACTAATTTTTATATTTATGCTCCTAAAATAGATATATACTAATATATATTTTATAATCCCATTTTATCAATCAGGAAGAAGAGTCCTTAGAGATTAAGTGATTCACACAAGGTAAACAGTTTCCCAAATACGATGTCGTGAATGGGGACAGGTAAGCCAAGATGTCGATTACCTTTGGGCATCGGGACATCTGGGCTAAATCAGGAGCAGCAATAGCAGCCTTGGCAGACTACCCCAATGCAACACCATTATTTTTATTTACTATGTGTAATGTTGAAAAGAATTACACTGTACCAATTTGCCTTCATGCTCAAATACGACACTAAAATTAAAAAAAAAAAACAAGCATAACTGCTCTTTGAGTCAAATGTTTATAAATGTAGAACTCCTTGTAAAAATATCTGTTGACATAAAATAGAAACACTTTAAAAATGGTTTACAATCGAGATATTCTTGGTGTAATGGCTGCACGGAATCTGAACTGTCTCTCTATGAATCAGCAATCCCCTGCATTTGAGGCAAACAGTGAATTCCATTCTACAAGCTGAATTGAGGGTATCAAGTTTCCCTTGTAGGTAGGGCATGGACATGGATGAAGGTTTGGATAATCGGATGCCCCCATGAGAGAATTAGAAGCCAGTACAACAATGCAACATTTTCCAGAGTCAAGATGTGTATTTACATTGTATTGCGTTCAGTGTTAGAAACGTCTATAGGACAAGATGTAGCTTTTGTCACCAGAGAAGAAGGCAGCCCTGTTTTTATTAACAAAAGTTTTACAAGATATTTAAGAAGAACTTTCACCATTAGTCGCCCTTGTTACTGGGCTTGGGGATGTCAAGGGAAGGAAGGTAACGAGCGTGATTAGAGATGGGATAAGATATTGCACAATGAATGTCTCTCCTTTAGTATGGTGGAAGTTATGCAGTCAGGAATATCCACTTCTCTTTTTCTCATGGTCTAATGGAGCCTGCCTCTCTTGTGGTGCCTTTGAAGCCTAAGAGGTCAGGGCAATTAGAGACAGAACCTTCGATCTTACCATATCATTTTTATTCTTTCACTATGAAAAATGTCGTACTTTTATATGTATTTGAAAAAAACTATAATAATGAAGACATGTTTTAATAATAAAATCTTTCAAGCGAGTTGATAATTGAAATGCTGACTGTTCTTGTCAGCCTTCCAGAATGTCTTAAAAAATGAAAGTACATTTCAGATCATTATAGAAGAGATTTTAGGTTGATGGCATGATATTTTATCTCGAAATGGAGAAAATGCCCAAGAGTAAGCAATTTTCAAAATGTATAGCCCAACAAAGATAGGAACATATGAAAGAATTGTTGTACTGAACTATGATGAATAGCTTCTAGCTTTTCTGATTAGTGGACTGTTCAGAAGATGTGCATCTGGGAGCACTGAGTTTAAAATGAACTGTGGGAAACCCTTGAGTTTTAATTTCATGTCTTCAAATAGTATGGCCCTGTAATTTATGCAAGCCATGATACATTTTTTAAACAGCATTGAAAATGAACAGTGTCAATTTCACAGGAGACTAATAGTGAATTTACTATATGTTCATTACTTCAAAGGAACAATTGAAAAAGGAAAATGAAGTCAAGTACTTGGTGGCATCTTACAAATATGGCATTTTAAAAAATATGAAATGTTTTTGTCCACTATAAATGTTTCTCATATATGAGCAATATTTCAAGATAATACACATTGCATATTTCTTGTCAGAATACCTAAAAATTGTGCATAATTAATTATTCTTTTAAACTTATTAACTGACCGATATTATTTGAATTTGTCATTAAAAGAATAAGTTACAGTCACATGCCACAGAACCGTGTTTCAGTGCACAGTGGACCGTGACACAAGGTATTACCATGGATCATAACAAAAGTGAAAAATTCAAATGACCTAGTGATGCAACCATCTCAGTGTCATAGCTCAATGCATTATTTCATTGTAAACAAATCTATTTTTCCGCCAGACACACAAAACTACTGCACATCCAATTATGTGCATCACGTAATAATTAATTCTGACAATAAATGGCTATGTATTGTTTTATGTATTTACTGTACTATATTTTAATTTTTGTTATACACTGCACTCTTTCTACTTATAAGCACAAATGTTTGCTGTAAAACAGCATGCTGAGTATTCTCGTGCCAGCCTCACAAATCTTCTATTGATTGCATCATTTTCTCCTGTGCTGTAGTCATGTTGCTTTGTTCATACAGACCTTAAGTATAAAAATTCACTCTTCCTGTTGCCATTAAGAGGCCACATGGAGTCAATGGCCTGGAAGCAAAATTAAAGGTGATTAAGGACCACAGAGGTGGCAAAATCAGTGATGGCGACTGCTTGCCCATCAGGCATGTCCCATACCATCATACCTACAATCTTGAAGGACAAGAATTAAGTGTTGGAAGCTGTTAAAGAATCTGTTTCTTACAAAGCAATGAGAGAAAAAAATTGAAAACGGCCTATGTCATCATAAGGAAACTTCTAGTGATCTGAAATGAAGACCAGACAGACACAGAAGCAAATCATTCTCAGGGTCACGATGATCATGCCAAGGCAAAAGATTGTTTGGAACGTTGAAAGAAAGGGCAGGCGGGGCCTGATTATGATGTTGAATTTACTACTAGCTCTTGGAGTTAACAGAGAGCCTGGCAGACCAGAGAACTGGGAATCCCAAACTTCTGGGTGGGAGGTGGCTTTGCCCTTTCAAACAGAATCTGACAGTCAAGTTTGCAACAGGGACTAGTGGAATTAAAACAGTCTAGCTTCTGTCATCTTGTGAAACTGAGTTGTCAGAAATATGTTCCAGCAGACAACCCATAATAAAGGAAAAGTGTTGGGCCGTAAACACAATGAAATACTACAGGCAAAACAGAAACATATGAGTGAGAAACACTAGAAAGGAAGTAGAGGATGGTCATAGAGCCGGGAAATCTGAAAAGCCAAGCTGCTATATTTTGACACATTACTGTAACAAATAACAGAAAAGGGGACTCTGTGAAATCAGAATAGCTATCTGGAAAAGGTTTCACTTCATAAAATGAAGGAAACTATCACACACATGAAAGGCGCAACATGAAAACACTGAGGTAAAAGCTCACAGACTTTTTTAAAGATTTCATTTATTTATTTATTTATTTTTGGAGAGAGGAGAAAGGAGGGAGAAAGAAAGGGAAAGAATCATCAATGTGTGGTTGTCACTCATGCACCTCCTAACAGGGACCTGGACTGCAACCCAGGCATGTATCCTGACTGGTAATGGAACTGGCAACCCTTTGGTTTGCAGGCCGGCACTCAATCCACTGAGCCACACCAGCCAGGGCAGAATTTCTTTTAATGCACTGACTTTAAAGAAACTGGAAAGGGGAGAGAGAGAGAGAGAAACGTGGATATGTTGTTTCACTTAGTTATGGATCCATTGGTTGAATCTTTTATGTGCCCTGACCAGAGATTAGACCCTCAGTTTTAGCACGTGGGGACACCGCTCTAACCAGCTGAGCTACCTGGCCAGGGCTCATTAAATGGTTTTGTAACAAAAAATATAACAGAATTACTTCACTAAGGATATGAAGACGTGCTAAAAATATATGTGCTCATGGAATAGATTGAAAACCATTATCTTCTATTACAAATGTTAATAGAATTATAAAAAGCATGAATTAATATAGGAAATGAAATTAGAAAAAACTCAGGAATGAGACAACCCAGAAAATAAAACATAGTACATTTAGAAAAAAATGATGACTGAAGTTTCACTCTTTATTATTGATGTGCAGAATATAATTTATAATTGCATTTGTCTCATACATGGTCTATTTTCTGGAAAATTGATTATTGAGGTGAATAATGAAGCTGTGGACCATTAAAACTTTATGGATTAATTTGATATTTACTTTTTATTATTATAAGTATTTCTGGTATTAACTAGTTTTTTTTTATTGCTTCACAGTGTTCTTAGTAGAAATAAAGAAAAGAATGTGGGCATATTAACTTTTCTGTAATCTAAATAAAAGATCAGCAGCATAGCATTCTTTCCAAAATTTCTCACTACAATTTTATTATACACCTTGAGCCAGGCATTTCTAACCCTATAGTTTTGGTGAGTTATAAAAAATCATATGCATCCATTTTTGGATGACCAAATATAAAATATATTTTGATTCAATTTTTTTGTTTAAAGTTTAATATCAAATTCTATATTTTATTTGGACAGTTTGATCACATATTTATGATTTATATATATAAAGATAAAATATATAAAGAATAATTTTTATAGGTGTTTGTAGTAATTTCTGAGTCATGGTGTAATATAAATATAGAAGAAAATTAATTATTTCCAAAACAGTCATTTAAATGAACAGAAGAGTATTCACTGACTTTGAACTTCTAAGTGATTATACAAAGGTAATATTTAGATATCAACATTGATATTGAAATATCAAAAAGTTCAATCATTACACTGCATTTCAAATGTGCACTATTGGTGTGATATATTTTCAAGTAAAATCTGAACAGGAATTGTGTTACTTTCCATTAGTATAATTCAGGAACTTCATCTTTATATTAGCAGAATAACTCACTTACAAATATCTACTATAGAAGGTCAATAGTATTCACCTTGCACTAAGCTTCTCTGTACAATTTAGGAAATTGTGATTTGCTTGTGTCTGACCACTGCATGTACCCTTGGCCCCATTACATTTCTTTTCTAATCAATTATTTGTGAGCATATTTGTACTAAAAAAAGGAAAAGAAACATTTCATGAAACAGGAATGGTGGTGTTAACATTTTGTTGTGTAATGGTTCACTACATTTTGTTTTTCCTTGATGTGAAGGAAACAGACAGTGTACATATTCAGTACATATATTTTAAAAAAATCTGTTGCTTATGTGTAACTTTGGATAACAGGAATATTTATTATAAAATAACTAAGTTACTCTTTTCATACTATGAAGTGTGTGCTATTGATAACTAAAAATCTCATTCAAGCTAAGTAGACATATTTTATAACATAAAACTGTTTATTTGCATTATTTTTTAGAAGACTTTATTTATTTATTTTTAGAGAGGAAGGGAAGTAGGGAAGAAAGAGAGAGAGAAACATCAATGTGTGGTTGCCTCTCAGGTGCCCCCAACTGGGGACCTGGCACACAACCCAGGCATGTGCCCTGACTGAGAATTGAACCTCCGATCCTTTGGTTCACAGGACAGCACTCAATCCACTGAGCCACACCAGCCAGGGCAAAATCGTATATTTACATTATTAACTCTTCCTGATATGTTAAAAATATGATGAAGTTAAAGTGAAAATATTTTGGTGTTAACTACAGTTTTCTGTTATACTGACTGAATACATCTTGGAACATGACACACTTTTTTAAAGATTTTATTTATTTATCTTTAGAGGGGAAGGGAAGGAGAGAGGGAGAGAAACATCAATGTATGGTTGCTTTTCATGCATCCCCTGCTGGGAACTGGCCTGCAGGGAACTGGCCTGCAACCCCAGTATGTGCCCTGACTGGGAATCGAACCGTGATCATCTGGTTCGCAGGCCCGTGGTCAGTCCACTGAGCTACACCAGCCAGGTCATTTTTTATAAAAATAAAAATTTAGAAGGTTAAACATTATTTATTTTTAACCATATTTCTGATAAAAGCTAAAGTAAGTATACAACATTTCTTGCCAATCACAAGGCATGAACTATTGTATAGAATTATGTAAAGAAAAATGGCTACATATTTCACATTCTTATTATTGTTTTGTTAGTTATAACTTATTATAACAGTTGAGAAGTTGAACAAGGTCAGCAATTTTTCTGATACTTTAATGTATATTAAGATTTTAGTTCTCATTATCAAAAACTTCTCAAAAACACTCTAAAAGTACAGATTTAGGGCATCTTGAATGGATTCAATTACTAAAGCTTTTGCAAATGAGGTTTTATAAGAAATTGTGTGAGATTGCCTTTCACTCTGGAACATTTATAATAAAAGATAAAATGTTGGGTTAAATCCCTTTAACTACTGAGGTAGATAATTTGATTAGCTCTTTCATCCTCTTCTACTAGGAAATACCAGAAACTAATTTTCTCAGAATCTCTCATAGCTTAATGAAGTTACACCAATTAGAAGTGGTTGTACCAGATCTAGTGGCAGAAATTGTATGAAAGAAATCCTCCTTGTCCATGGCACCGGACACACAAATCTTCAAGATAACTGTGTAGCAGCTAAGCAATGCATTCACATGGACTACAGATGTGAAGCAGTGTAGGCAATGGTTGTGGCGGGAGAAATAACAGTGGCCCCCTAACCTCTGGGTAACAAGTACAGAGAAGACTTCTAGAAAATAAATGTCCAGTGCCTGCCCCCTCACTTCTGACCCATCCTTTCACAAGATTTTATAGTCACTGTACATAATCCTCCATGGCTTAAAGCACCAAACCATTTTTTTCTTGTATTAAACCTTGACCAACATATGCACCAATTCTTAGTTTGGGCATTTCTTTTGCATTTATGTATGTATGGTATTATGTAATGGAAAAGAATAAACTCCTAAATAGTATTCTTTAATGTTATTAGAACATACCCATAATTTTATAATCTGTTCATTCTAAATATATTTTCTAATGTTATAACACCTTCTTAAAATGAAGTGACATGTAGACACATATCATACACATATTTAATTTATATTCTCTTTCTGTATATGAAAATAAATAGAAAATAAATGAGGTAAAATAATTGTAATAAAATAATGAAAAGCTATATGTGTGAGAAAAGGAAAGGACATAAAAATAATAATTTACTTTTAAGCAGAAGTTTTTATTTATGTACAATAAGCAAGATATTCTCCCTTTTGGTAAAATGTTAAATTTTGAATATCAACTTTGTACTCAATATGAAATAATATATCCTTATATATGTTTGTGTAGCATATCTTTATAATGAATTAAAAAGTATCTATATTATACAAAAAAACTTACTTTTTTGCCTTACCAAGAGATATGCATTATAACAATATTATAAAAAACTGAGAATCATATTTCTCAAAAATTATCCTGTAACAATAGCAAGCAGTATGATGTGTGAAGATCCTTTATAACTGTGGGCTATGGAGATCTCATTTGTCCATATACAATAGATGAATAGGCTGAATGTGTTCAGGACTTAGATTTAATAGATTAGATAAAATAGAAAAAAAACAAGCTAATGATAGAGTAAATTACACATCCTACTATAAAATATATTTTATTTTGTTATAAATAAATCATATTTATGTGGTTTTAGACTTTTATAATGCTTTTTAAAACTGCATAGTTGGGATGCATTATTATAAATTTTAAAGTCAACAAATCTATACATTCATATGTATTATATACACAAATGTATAATATAATATATATTTAAATATATACAGAGTTGGGCAAGAATAGGTTAATACTTGTTCATATGAAAAATAATATAATAAATAATACACGATATACAAGAATAAACTCTGTGTTTTGTGTACTCACAACTATAAGCCAAATTTTGCCTGACTGTGCATATCATATTACTTCTCTTTATTTTTCTCTTACCTCAATATATATTATGGAAATTTATCTTTTTAACAATATTTAGAGCTCATCTATCCCCTTTAAGTGCTTCATAGTAGTCTATGATATAAATCTGCATAACTGGTCACAAACTTTTATAGAAATGATTAGCTAGTAAATATTTTAGACTTTGTGAATTAAATGCACATGTATTTTGCACAACTTCTCAGCAAAGTCATTGTAGCCTAAAAACAGTAACACAGCATGTATATGAATGGATGTGGTTTAATACAATGTCATGCACAAAAACAGGCAGGCTCTGGTTTTCTGAAGCTGATCTATAAATTGGTTTAAAGATCTCTCCTTGAGAGTCAGTTTGTCTCTTTCTGAACAGTTTGTGATTATAAACAAACCTGCAATGTTTTGTGTACACATGGCATTTTCACATGCATTTACACCACAGGTATTATGATAATTTCAGATTTCATTTTCTGTTTTATAGCAGACCATCAATATATACTCTAACCAATGATACATGAAGGCATGTTGTCTGGCAAAAATGAAAAATTGTCTTTAAAAAATGTTTTTCTTTTTATCAGTATAATTCAACATCGTCTCATTGATTGGTGTCATCATTTTCTTATCTTAGACAATAAATGTTTGTTCTTTGTTTCTTTTTCTAATCATAATTGAACATATCTTATCTTGTTATAAAAATATCTTGTTAGAAGTTTTATCAAAAATTAATTTAACTTAGTTTGTGGAAAATATATCTTAAAATTTCTTGTAATGGTTAGCCCTAAGGGGCTAGTTAATTCTAACAGTGGATAGAGATCAAATAACTCTTCTTTGCCTGCAAAGAAAGACAGTGATCAGACATAAATATTTAAACTGCTGCTAATAGTTTTATTAGATTCTTAGGGAATTGTAAAATACTGATTGGTTGAAAAGAAGCAGCTGTCTTTATAAAAGAGTGGGAAAGCCTGCTGAATACTCTGTGATGGGATCAGCTAAAATCCAATAACCTGAGTGACAGGACAGTTATAGAGCAAGATGTGGTGCATTCCCCAAACCAGGGGCTCTCATGTGGTGCTCTTTCTCACTAAATTTAGTTAAGTGAACCCATAATTGAATGTAGGAATATCTCCTTTCACCAAACACAGTTATAATTTCACAATATGTTCCCAGAACATGGACTTTCCTTCTTTGGAGGACTTAGTGCATAAAGGACCAATATTTCTGTATGTGAACAATATTTCTATTAAACATGAAATTCTGATATGCCCTGTTAATTATTTGGTCTTTGTGCCCTACCACAGTAGTGAAATTAGAAAGTTAATAAACTGATTATAGTGATTGAATTTTTACAGCCAAATGGAAATAGATTTCGTGGCACTTTTTTGTGTTTGTCATTTTTCACAAATAATGAAATAAAGTCACACACCTTTGGTACTGGCAAATGTTGAATTGTCATCCTGAATATTTGTACTACAGCTTACGATAGTTGGCCAAAACCAGTATACTAAACCTAACCAGTGTGACAGATTGCTAAAAAAGTATTTAAATAAGATCTAGAGTCCCTAATAAATAGACAAAAGAAACAGGATACAATAAAACCTCCCATTATACCAAGAACCAAGAAATTAAATATGAATTAAAAAAACAGTGATTCAAACAAGATGAATGAGACGTTAAAGTTATCTTAGAAGGATTTTATAGCAAATATAAAACTGCTTTGACAGTTACAGATTCTAATGCAACAAATGAGAAAAATAATATCTGAGTAAGGAATTTGCAGTTCTGAAAATATAGAACTGAAAAATATAATAGAAAAAAGTCTCACTGAAGATAAGAGAAGATAGAACTGTTGAATTACAAATCAATATTTACCCAATCTGGGCTGCATAGAGAAAATATTCGATTGAAAAAAATGGTGAACAGAAACTCAGAAGGCTTTGAGCAATGATAAAACATCGGTATTGTATAATTTCAGTTCAAAGAGAAGAGAAAGAGGATAAAGAGTGTTGTACATAATAATGGCAGACAAATTCTCAAATTTGGCAGAGGACGTAATCTTAACATATTACGTCTTCTTTGGAGTGAATCACAAACAGAATAAATACAAAGAAATCTACATTATGATACATCTTAATTAAGTATTTGAAAATGAAAGGGCGAGAAGTTATCTTGAAAGCAACCAGAGAGAAATGACATATTAACTATACAGGGAAAACCAATTCAAATAACAGCAGATTTCTTATCTGAAACCACAGTGGCAAGTAGGAAGAAGCACAACATTCTTCATAGGCTGAAAGAATATTTCTATCAATAATAAATGCTGTTCTTGGCAAAATTCGCTTTCAAGTGTGGAAGAAATAAAGACATTCCAAGCAAAGGAAAAATTTATCAGTAGCAGATATACCCTTAAAGATTGAGATAGCTCCATTAAGGAAGGGAGTTCTTTAAACAGAGATGATATGATTTAAAAAAAGAAAATAATTGTGCTGTGTTAAGAAGACAGAAAGAAGACCATATTAGTATGGCAATTTTTGCTTAACCATCAAACATAATTTATACAGAGGAATATTATGCCTATTTATTTGCTCATTTTGATTAAGTTCTTTTTTTCATTCTGATGCTTCGAGATTTCTTCTTTTAGAATTTCTGTTCTATGTAAAGAAATTGTTTTCACCCTCCCTTTATGGTAGGTATGTTGGCAATAAATTCTTTGTTTTCCTTCATTTGAGAACCTCTTGATTTTCCCTTCATTACGGAAGGATATTTTTAGTGGGCATAGTCTGAGTAGAATGTGCTTTTTTTGTGTCACGTGAAAAAATATTGTCGTCTTTCTTTCTTTCTAGAGAGAGAGAGAGAGAAAGAAAGGAAGGGAGGGAGAGAAACATCAGTGTGTGGTTGCCTCTCATGTGGTCCCCATTAGGGGACTTGGCCTGAAACCCAGGCATGTGTCCTGACTGGGAATCGAACTGGCAACCCTTTGGTTTGCAGCCAGTGCTCAATCTACACTGAGCTACACCAGCCAGGGCTTGTGTTTCTATTATTCTGGCATTCATGGTTTTTGATGAAGAATATATATTATATAAATTATTTGACTCTATAGGTAAACTATTATTTTTATCTAGCTGACTTTGAGATATTCTTTGTCTTTAGTATTCAAAAAGTAATTATGGTGTATTTTGGTATGGATCATTTGTTTTTGTTTTTATACTGATTGGAGGTAACTTCTCAAACCTGTAGGTTTATTTCTGTTGTAAAAATTGAAGAGTTTTTGTCACTGTTTCTTCAAGTACTTACAAAGCTTCTCTTTTTTTTATCTCTCCTTCCAGAAAAATCTTAATTACATGAATATTACATCTATTGTTATTATCACAAAGGCTCAAAAAGTTTTGTTCACTTTCTTTTCCAGCCTATATTCTCTGTGTTGTCTAGATTGCATAATTTCTACTGTTCTATCTTTAAGTTCACTGGTTTTCATCATTGTTGCTGTTCTCTTACTACATTGCTCCATTCTGCTACTGAGTTCATCCCTGAGTTTCCTATTTTGGTTATTGTACTTTTCCATTGTAACATTTATGAGGTCTGTCTAGAAGTTATCCAGCCATGTAATATGAAAAACACAGACATTTACTGAAGAAGATACAAGATACAAGAAACATTGTACATAGGGCAATGATGCCTCAGTTATCCTCAAAGTAGGCACCTTGAGATATCATACAGTTTTCCCAATTGCGATCAGCTGCCTCATCATATTTTTCTGAATTTCATCTATGATCTGAAATCTCTTCCATCTAAAAGGTGATTTTAGTTTTGGGAAAAGACAACAGTTGCAGGGCACCAAATCTGGGCTATAGAGGAGTGGAGTCACCTGGGCGATTTTGCCAAAAAACTGCAGGAGACATGTTCTATGAGCAAGCATATTGTCATGATGAAGCTACCAATCGCCAGTTACCCACAGCAGCAACATTTTGAATCATATAAGTAGTTTCCATGGAGGAATGTTCAAGCTTAATGCAAAATTTGATCCAGATTTGTTGCTCTACTCACTCAGTCATTTTGAATGTGCCGGCCATGCAGTACACTTGATCACTCAACGGTGTCTATCACCCCCTCTGACCAGTACAGGGAAGTCATCATTGCTCACTCATGCACATTCCAGGCCATTCTCTTTGGATACCAGGTTACACTGACATCAAGCAAACCACTCTTGTTATGCTAATAATAGTCGGACTTTTTCCCAACAGACCTTGTATATATAATTCTTTATATATTCAATTCTTTGAAGAGGCTCTCTGTATTTTCATTTCTTTTAATCATGTTAATTTCTTTTTAATCATGATAAAGTTTAGTTTAAAATCTGTCAGATAATTCTAATGGGATGATCATCTCAGTGGTGTCATCAATCAATTTTCTATTTTTGTAGTCAGTTTGAAATATCCCTGATTCTTGGTGTGATGACTGATTTTCAGTAGAAACCTCAACATTTGTGTATTGTTATTACAGTCTGGAACTTATTTAAAGGTCCTATTTTATCTGATCTTTTCTGACACTGTTCTTGCAAGAGAGGGCATTGCCTGGTTACTGCCCGTTGGTGAGACAAGTCCAGGTCACCCACTAAATCTCTACTGAAACTAGTGGTGAGGAGCGGGAGGGCTTGTTGCTTTTGCTGGGTGCAAGTGGAGTGATACTTCAGTTTCTAGAATATATTGTGACTTTTCAATATCCATATATGATTTTTATTTTTGAAATTTTCTAAGTTTCTTTTAGCAACTCTCTTGTCTGTTCCAACTAGCATCTCCATCTCAGGCAACTGTGATGTCAAACATTTGCCACTGAATATTTTCTATGAAAGCCTTGGGAAGAGTGAGAGAGCTCTGAGTGTAATTTTTTTCCCAGGAAACTGAAACAGGTCTAATAGTGAAGATTTTTGATAATGTTTTTTTTTTAGAAGCACCAAAGCCAGTTTGCCACCTTTAATGGCTGTCAGGATGCTGGTTCTGATGACTATTGTTGTTTCAAGGCTCCTGCATCTGAAGCCTCAGTGCGGCTGATTTGGGGAGAAAGGCTAAGGCACGTTAACATGCCATGAAGCTTGTTTTCACTGTGATTCGCATGTCTCTCTTGAAGAAACACTTTTTAAAATTAAACTTTAGTTGATTTCTAGAGTGCTGAAAAAACATTTATTTTGACCTTTTTTTTTGGCCAGTATTCTCATTTTTCTGTGGAGAAGCCCATTTTCTTAGGTCCTTACCTTCAAAAGTGTTTTTTGAGTTTACTTTTTAAAAATATTTATGACATCTAGAATTTTCATTTATTTATAAATTTCTCAGCAGTTAGATTAGTGGGTTTACTTTTTTAAACCACTGAGTTTTGGAGACATTTGTTATGTAGCCATAGGTAATTAGAAAACTTTTAAGTAGTAGGGAAAATGCAGGTAAATGGAGAACAGTGCATTTTAAAACCTACATATATTAATATGATTTAGAAATAATTATCTATTGTCGTCTACCATCTTTTTCTAAATTCTGATCACTGAGAATTGATTTAATATTTTACTGACTCAATGCACATATTTTTATTTTCTTTTTCTGGTCAGTACATTTTATTAATCAAGATTCTCCATCATACAATTAGCAAAATATTTATATATATGCATATACCTTTAGTTGTTATAAAATTAAAAGATGTTACATGGTTGAATAAATTTATCTTTGGTTTTAATCTGCTTCTCCCGTTAAGTCAAAAAACATGTTAAATTATTTTAGCTAAGAGCATGACTATAATGTTTCACCATAAATATACAAGTGTATAACAAATGTTATCAAAAGCTCATTAAAGCTGAGATATTTATATTTAAGACATAGCTCTACAACATATATAGCATTATTTTCCCTAATTTAACTTATTGTGTTATGTAAAACTCTAAAAATGGCCAATAGCAATAAGAATTCATTATTGAACAATTACACGCATCTATAAAGTAGACTAGGTTTAGAAGCATATATTATTATAGATTATATAATCTGTTTGTTGCTTTATGGTTTTTCTTCCATACAGTAATAAAATAGTATACTTATTTTATGGGCTCATTTCATTACCTCTTTTGAGTTGGAGGGCATACAAATGCTAAGAGCTAAATCAAAGGTTTTAGGAGCTAAAACCTCGATCAATTGAGGTTTTAAGGTCAACACATTTTATTTTAAGGAGACGGTTTACATATATATTTTTGTTAATAAAACCACTGCTAAAGAGTAGAACTTGAGATCAGATTTCCACTGCTTCTTTGTATTTCAGTTGTTCTTAACTATAGTCTAAGTCTATCACTTCAAGGTACAATAAAACCAAAGGTGGCTAAGTTTTTTATAATTTTAATTCAGCTGAAAAATTATGTGATCTTAGAAATTATAAAGTTTCTATCATGCATATATTGTAGCTTCTACAATTGACTTATTGAAGTACAGAATGATTTATATTAGACAGAGTGAAGAATTTATAGACAACTCTGGAGAAACATGTTCAACAGACCCTATCTATGTAACTATATAACCTAAGTTAATGAGTACATTTTCCGAAGTACTAAATTTTAGACATTGATTAAATCAATTGATTCAAAATCTTTCATATAAAGTTTATATAACATTAAACTCAATGATAATTTTTCAGTATTATTAAATTATATACAATATTTTTTATGATTTTGAACATGGTAAATGATTGGTTTTTTTTTCATTTATTTCAGGCATTTGTTCTTTCCTTTAGAAGGGTAAATTCTAAAAATAAGCATTCTCAAGTACAAATCATGACAAGTTATGATTTGTTATCATAATTGCAAGCCCTGAATAATAAAACTGTACCAGATTTAATTTTAGAGTATCTTAAGAATAGACAGAAAAATTAAGTTATCTATTACTATATTTTAAATTGTGTTCCACAGGGTTAAAAATATATTATTTTTCAGGATTCAAGATAGCACAGAATAGGTGGAAAGCTGTACTCACCTCCTCATAGGACCAAACTGGAAATACAAATACATTTTTAAACAATTATGCTAAATAAGCAACTGAAGATTGATTGAAGTCTTGGTTATAAATCTTACAACCAAGTATTTATAGAAGAAGCCGTATCAAGACTGGGGGAAATGATGGAGACACAAAAAGGTTGGGCCCTACGCCCATAGGAAATGGCTAAGGTTCCTTTAGGATAGCTCAGCTGTGAGGATTTCCTCCTTAGAAGTGTGAGGTCTAAACCCAAGCTGGGCTCCCCAGCCTACAACACCAAGGATGGGAAGAGTCACCCATGGCACAGTATTTGTCAGTGATGGAGAGACAGGAATCCACTAGAGAAGCAGGTGTCCTCTTAAAGAGCCAGCACAAAAAATTTCATTTGCAGCCACTCAACCTGGGCTCCACTGGAAGAGAATAGAGTCATGTGAGGAGAGTCTGGGAGTTGTGGCTCTGGGAAGAGAAATGAAGGGACAAAAACCAAGATCCCTATGCTGAGTCCTTCCACACCACAGGTACCAACTATTTTGTATGGAGCACTATGCTTTGTGTAGCATCACCATGGAAAAAAGCAATAGCTCTTCTCCTGACTCACCCTTGCTCCAAACTTCAGAGCTTATGCTCTGTCAAGGAGTCAATAGCCTTGGCCAGGATGTAGAGGTCTGGGTGGACTCAGGGGTGGTCAGTGACTGAGTTGTGTGGCTTTGGGCAGGGGCCATTCCCTACATTTTCCTGTGAATCTGACTGGTATATTCCATTCACTGGAGATCCACTAAAGCCGCTGTCCAGGCTCCTGGACAACCAGGTTCCAGAGGTTTTAACTGCATGACTACTAGTGTCTCCAGACTGCCGAGGTCAGGAAAAACTCCATGACAGACTGAGCTGTGTGGCTCTGGAACAGGAATTCATACCTCCTACCATCCCAAAACTTAACTAGCACTACCCCCTCACAGGAGATTAATCAGCTCCCTTGTCCTGACTTTGGCAGCCCCACCTTGCTGAGCTCTATCTCCTCCCTGCAGGATCTGGTACAGACCGAGTTGTGTTGCTCTAGGATGGGGTCCATTTTTTCCCTCACATGCCCACCTGGAACAGAGCCTATCTATCACAGGGCCAAATCTTGACAGGTTCAGGCTTGATAAAATACGCTGACTTCACCCTGACAACTCCCTGAGACACTACCTCACCACAAATGTTTGCAAGCACCCAGCAAGTGGCAGCTAGACTTGTTATATCTGGGGATACTTTCTGAGAGGCCTCAATCCAAACACTGACACTGAAAGTGAACCTGTGTCAGTCAGGTGAATACCACTCTGCCCTATCTGGTGACTCACTCTGAACCTACCTTATGCAGTAGGAGAACCACCAGAAGTCTTTCAGTGACTGGCCCTAACAGAGGTCAGTGGAGGGGTCACTGGCTAGCACACATAGATGGAGGTGGATCTTGTGTGCATTCAGACTGTGGCTGACTTGCCCCCAGACCTGGGGCTGGTATGAAAAAGCCTTGGTGTGAAGCTTGGTCTATTCCACACATACCCAGGTTTAATAGAAGCAGCTTCAAACTGAGAATCAATTGTAGCTCTAAACAGGATGCCTAGGGCCAGTCATAGGTGATATCTGACACTGGTCTAGACCAGAGTCCCTACCAAGAGGCCCATAACAAACACACCCAGTGACCAGCTTCAGATACCATCAGAAGAAGATCCAATAATCTTCACAAGCAGTATATCTAAAGAAAGATCTTGGCAGGCACTGAACCCTGACAAATTCTGCATCATGTGGTCAGCACCTGCACAGCAGCTTACATGCCATGGTCAAGGTTAGGCCTTGCAGTCAGCCAGTGTGAGGGTCAATCCCATACAGAAACAGACTAACAAGAATCAAGACTCATTAAAACAGGAGGTACCACATAACTCACACAAGGACATTCTTGGAACACCCACATCAGGTGATCAAGCAGACTGTACTACTGGACACCACAGGACATCTGTTACATAAGGCCATACCACCAGGACTGTAAATCACAGCAGATCTATCTAATACAAATTAAAAACACAAAAAGAAGCAATAAAAATGGGAAGACAAAGAAACAGACTTCAAATGAAAGAATAAGAAAAATTTCCTAAAAAAATACTAAATGAAGTAGAGACAATTTATTAGATATAGAGTCCCAAGTAATAGTTTTGAGAATACTCAACAGAATAAAAAAATGACATAGAAACCATAAAAAGGACCAGTCAAAAATAAAGCATAATCAACCAAAATGAACAATATACTAGACAAAAAAGACAGAAAGCTGAATGAAACTGAGGACTGAGCCAGTGATTTGGAAGACAAGGTAGAAAAAAAAACAAGCAGAGCATGAAAAAAAAAAGAATAAAAAATGAGAATAGTTTAAAGGACCTTAAGGACAATATGAAGAGTAATAACAACTATATCATAGAGGACCAGAAAGAGTAGAGCGAGAGATTGAGAACATATTTGAGGAAATAATGACCAAAAACTTCCCTAACTTGGTGAAGGAATAAGATACACAACTCCAGAAAGTAAAAAGAGTCCCAAACGAGATGGACCCAAAGAGGACCAAACCAAGACACATCATAATTAAAATGGCAAAGGTTAAATATAAAGAATCTTTTTTTTGAGCTAGGAAGACATTTATTCAAAGTTTTTCAGTCTGAAATGGCTCATTCAGGTTACTTCAATTTACTTTCTGCTAATGATCACATCATAAAAACTGTTCCACAAAACTTGTCCAGTATGCAATGTTGCCCTTCCTGGCTACTAACTTTATTCTATCTCTTGATTGATCTAATTTTCTATATTTTTAATATATTTTATTAATTATGCCATTGCAGTTGTTCTATTCCCCCCTTCATTCCCCTCCACCTTGCACACCCCTCCCCCACCATTTCCACCTTTAGTTTATGACCACATGTCTCAAGTTCTTTAGATTCTGCATTTCCCATACTATTCTTGCCCTCCCCCCATCTATTTCTACCTACCATCTATGCTGTCTGTTCTCTGTACCTTCTCCCCCCTTCTCCTTCTCCCACCCCCCTGTTGCTAACCCTCCATGTGATCTTCTTTCTATGGTTCTGCTCTTGATCTAGCTGTCCTCTTAGTTCGCTTTTGTTCTAGGTGTGATTGTTAATAACTGTGAGTTTGCTCTCCTTTCACTGTTCATCTTTTTTATCTTCTTTTTCTTAGATAAGTCCCTTTAGCATTTCATATAACAAGGGCTTGGTGATGATGAACTCCTTGAATTTGATCTTATCTGAGAAGCACTTTATCTGTGTTTCCATTCTAAATGAAAGCTTTGCTGGATAGATCAATCTTGGATGTAGGTCTTTGGATTTTATGACTTGGAATACTTCTTTCCTGCCCCTTCTTGCCTGTAAGGTCTCTTTTGAGAAATCTGCTGACAGTCTGATGGGGACTCCTTTGTAGTGACGGTCCGCTTATCTCTTGCCGCTTCTAGAATTCTCTCCCTCATTTGAATCTTGGCTAATGTAATAATGATGTGCCTTGGTGTGTTCCTTCTTGGGTCCAACTTCTTTGGGACTCTCTGAGATTCCTGGATTTCCTGGAATACAAAGAATCTTAAAAGCCATAAGATTACCTGCAGGGAAGCTTCCATAAGTCTGTCAGTTGATTCCTTAACAGAAATATTTCAGGACAAATAAGACTGGTATAAAATGTTTCAAGTAATAAAAAGCAAACACCTACAATCAATTCTACTTTACCCAGCAAGGATCTCATTTAAAACTGAAGTAAAAATGAAGAGCTTCTGAGATAAGAAAGAACTAAAGGAGTTTGTTACCACCAAACAACATTACAAGAAACATTAGTGGACCTGCTTTAAGAAGAGAAGGAAGGAAAAGCAAAACAGAAGAACACAGTTAACAGAATACATAAGTACACATAAATAATCTCTTTAAATGTAAATGCCTTAGTTGTTCTAATTAAAAAAATAAAACCATAGTGTAGCTGTAAGGATAAGAATACAAGACCCATATGTAAGTTACTTATAAGAGAAAAACTTCAGAATGAATGTTACACACAGAATAAAAGTAAAAGGATAGAAAAAATATTTTATGCAAATAGAAATCAAATAAAAGCTGGGGTAGCAATACTCAGATCTGACAAAATAGTCTTTAAAATAAAGCCGATGCTAAGAGACAATGAAGGGCACTGCATGATGATAAAAGGAGCAAACCAACAAGAGGCTCCAAATCTTGTAAACATTTTATGCACCAAATGTAGGGACACATAAATATGTAAAAGAAACCTTGATAGACCTAAAAGGAGAAACTAACAGTAATACAGTCATAGTAGAGGGTGTTAACACCTCATTGATATCAATGAATAGACGTTTCAGACAGAAAAACATTAAGGAAATGGTTTCCTTGAATCACACATTTGATAAGACAAATTGAATTGATATCTTCAATTAAGAGCAGTTCACACCCCAAACAGCCATATATATAACTTTTTCAAGTGTACATGGAACATTTTCTAAGATAGACCACGTGTTAAGATACAAAACAAATCTCTAAATTTAAGATTGGAACCATACCAAGTATGTTCTCTGAATATAATGGTATAAAACAAGAAATCAATAACAAGAACACTGAAAAACACAAAAAAATTCAGGCTAAATAATGTATTAGTAAACAACCATTGAGTTAAAAATAAGATCAAGGTGAAAATCAAAATATATTTTCAAAAAAATAAAAATGAGAACACAATAACCCAAAACTTATGGGACACTGAGAACAGTCCTAAGAAGGAAATCCATAGCATTACAGGCCTACCTTGAGAAACACAAAAAATCTCAAATAAGCAATTTAGATATACACTTAAAGGAACTTGAAGAAAAAATAACAAACACAGCCCAAAATGAGTAGGAGAAAAAAAGAATCAAAGCAGAAATAAATGAGAGTCTAAAAAAATCACAAAATAACAATGAGACCAAGAGCTGATTCTTTTAATAGATAAAACGATTGACAAAACCTTTAACTTGACTCATCAAAAAAAAAAAAAAGACAGGATACAAATAAATAAAATCAAAAATGAAAGAGGACAAGTAACACCTGACATCAAAGAAATACAAAAACTTATAAATAAATATTTTGAATAATTACATGTCAACAAATTAAACAAATTGCAAGAAATGGATAAATTATTAGAAACAAAAAAAATTTCCAAAAGTGAATCAGAATCAGAAAATTTGAATAGGCAGATTACACCTAGTAAAATTGAAGCAATAATAAAACAAAATGAAACAAACAAACAAACAAAAAACACCCAACAAATAAAAGCCCTGGAATGGATGCCTTTACAGGGGAATTTTACAACATATTCAAAGGACTAACACCTATCCTTCCCAAACTATCCAAAAAATCCAAGCAGGTAGAAGACTGCCAAGCTCTTTTTTTTTTTTTTTTGCAAGACAGCATTATCCTAATTAAAAACTAGATAGATACTACAAAGAAAGAAAATTATTGGCCAATATTCCTGATGATGATTTTTGTTAAAAGTGTCAACAAAATATTAACTAACCAAATCTAGCAATAGATTAAAAAAGATTAAACATACAATATCGAGTGGAATTTATTCTGATGATGCAAGTTTGATAAAATATTTGCAAATCAATAAACCACATAAAAATGAAAGATGATCATAGTAATAAATGCAGAAAAAATTGATAAAAGCCAGCACCAATTTATAATAAAACTTCTCAGCAAGGTGGAAATAGTGGAAAAAACCTCAATGTAATAAAGATCATATGTGACAAACCCCAAACCAACATTATACTCAACAGGAAAAACTATAAGAATATACCTTAAAAAAAGGAACAAGCCAGAAATGTCTGCTTCACCCCTCTTAATCAACATAATACTAGAAGTCCTAGCCACAGCACTCAGACAATAAAAAGAAATAAAATGCATTTGTATTTAGAGCCATTTGCATTTATAGTGATTATTGATTTTAAGCTTTGCAGGGTTTGAGACCAATATAGATGAGCCTCAAATGGCATTAAATTAAAACCCCCAAAGAATCATTTTACTCTACTTTTAGAGATGTAGTAAAACAAGTCTCCAAAATGCAGGCTGGCAAAATTCCAATTATAAGAATATAATCAATTATGTATTTAATGTATTATACTATGGTATTTATTATAACTTTATGAATAAATATAAAACTAATACAATTTTAATATATATTCATAAAGAAAGTTTTAAAAGACATTTATCTTTAATAAATGTCATCTAATAAAATAATTAAGTAGACATTTTTACCTGGGAAATATTCAATACAATCAGCAAATACTATCAATTCTCTTGTTTGTTCAATATTTACACTGCATATATTTTCCTTTTTTTCTTCCCTTCTTCTCCTCCTCCACCTCCTTTTCTTCTTTTTCTGATTCTCTTCTCATCTTTCTTTTCTACTCTTGTTCTTGCTTCTTCTGCTTCAGATTTATACACCCAATTTAAAATTTAGACCTGTGGAGATCCCTCACTAAAGATTTCAAAGTAAATGCATTCTTTTATGGATTAATCTATAGATATAAATATAAGATTTTATCAGGCTGTTTTCTCAAACTTAAACATATTTCAATGAATTTCCAGCACATATGGAGGCTATGTTTGGGAAATAGGATTTGAAAATATAAGCTTTTTATTATAGGATGATTCAAGAATTCTTTCATTATATCTAATTGTATCCTTGAAGAACTGCAAATAAAATACAAGTGAATGATAACTACCATTATGAAAGACATGCCATATATATCATGGCACATGTATAAAAAATAAACAAAAATTAACATGCACTCCAAATTGAGTATCAGAAAGATAAGTGTTCCAGATTGCAAGCAGCTTCTATTTACAAAATCAATTGCAGATATTGTCCTTCAGTGTAAGTAGTTACAGGAATTTTTATAAATTTATTGAGAACTATTGATTCCTTTAAGTAATGTTAGAAAGACAATGAAGATTTATTATACTATATTGTTCAATTATGTATCACTTCATTCAACAAATATTTATTAGACTCCTATTTGTTCCAGATATCTCTGAAAGGGAGGAATAACAATAAGAGCTAATAAAGAAAATTTATCCTGTCTCATGAAACTTACATTTCAGTGAATATCTTTGGTATATATCTGATTTTTATTTTATTCTAAAACTTTCAAATGCTATTAGACATTTGAAAATGTCTAATAAAAATTAATAAAAATATAAAATTAAATGTAACTATATCCTTATTTTATGTATCTGACCAAATTCTATCTTCATGATTTCTTCTGTCATCTCACAGAGTGCTATATCAGTTTCATACATTCATTCTCTCATTAATTCATTTATTAAAGAAATATTCATCATGTGCAGGATATTCCTTGCTTGGCACTATAAAAATAAGTTTTGGTCTTGTCTTCTAAAAATTTACAGTCTAATAGAGTAAGTCCAAAATGCTAAATAGATATATGCAAAACTCAGTTGTCTTTTAAAAAATATTGTATTTATTTATCTTTAGAGGGGAAGGGAAGGAGAGAGGGAGAGAAACATCAATGTATGGTTGCCTCTCGTGCAACCATACTGGAATGGTTGGGAACTAACTGGCCTGCAACCCAGGCATGTGCCCTGACTGGGAATCAAACTGTGGTTGTTTGGTTTGCAGGCCCACACTCAATCCGTTGAGCTACACTAGACAGGGCTGGTTGTCTTTTAAGGCACTACTTTCTCCTGATTTGCTTTCAGATTCTAATATGCATACCCTTTAAGAAGTAAGAAGCAAGAGAATGTTGGGGTAGAGAATGAGGTTTTACCTCCAGATTTACCAATAAATAGAGTTTGTCTCAGGTAACTTTTTTTCTTGTTTCTTGTATCCACATAAAATTAAATGCATTAAAGACAAACGTCTCTTTGACAAATTCAAATATCTCAGTTTCCCAATCATGAATTCTTGAAAATATCTCATACATTGACTAATAAAAAATAGTTCTAAGGTAGAATCTGCAAGCATATATATCACGGTTTGCCTTCATCCTATATTTCTCTTCATCTAATATATTATTTTATGAAGGTCATTGTTAATATAAGCATATTAAATATATTGTATAGATTAGAGGCTAAAGAAGCTAGCCCCAGAAATCTAAGTAAAATAAAATGTCACTAGAAGTTTTACTATTTAAAAATTTTTAATAATTGGCAAGTTTCTTCTTCATCTCAGAACAATGAAAAGATCTACTTGGGATACTCCTTCAGTTTTATTTTTACTTTATTTTTTAAAAAAATATTGGAGGAAATCTTTTTTCTGGGTTTTAAATTCCTTGTCTTACAATCTGTCAAGTCTGAATTAATGGCTGAATAACTCAATTAAAACATTTTTTCTTTCAGTTTCTCTCCCATTGCTTGAATGTTGTATAAATGATTCCTATTAAATGTATGAACAAAGTGAAATGACTTTGCAAGAGAGGAACCTTTGATAGCTAGAGATTAACTTTTCTGTGTTTGCACATGAAGGTCTTTTTTGTCATTCTTTGTAAGTGGGTTCTAATGATATAGAAACTCCATTTATCATGGTACATTAATTAGATGTGCTATTCTCCCTAAGATAAAATGCATAATAAAAATATAAAGCCAGATGAAACAACCTTTCCTCTTAAGAATGTCAGGATCCTGGTAATTCAAACACAGATTGCACATTTTTTATTTTTTCTTAACTGTAATAAGACTGTAATAACTATAATAAGCAATTCTTACCTTTTAGCTGGAGTATTACTTCTTTTTCTATTAATCAGATTTATCCTACCCACTTAATTTCTCAGATTCTTAGTCAAATATGACATATCCTCACACTGAGTTTTTGAGATTTGTCACATTTTTTTCTGTTTCTGCCCTTCTTGTGTTGTATGATGACAATAAGAATAAGCTGGCCTCAGTGAAAATCCCTGCACCTGACCACTGACCAGGACATGATTTCACTGATTACAATCAAGTCATTCTATCTTCTCCTTCATAGTTACACTGGATACAGAGTCACTATTTTTTCTCTAACATGTTCTTATTCAGAGAACACAAATACAAGGCCAGATACCTAGGTTTCGGCATTACTTACATTTTCACCTGTTTCCTTTAATTTTTTTTATGTATTTCTAGAGAAGATTCCTGAGTTAGAACTGAGAATAAGCAGGTTTAAATATAGTTTTGCCATAAACATAGTATTGGATCTATTTTTACATTTTCTAATCCATACCATGAGTGTGATAAATAATTTCAAATTTATGACAAGCTTTGACATATTAATATGTTTTACATATAAATAAAACTATTTCCAATAGATAATATTATTAATCCCTTTTAATTTTCATGGAGGCATCCAGAAACATATATTAAAACATTGTAGGGAAATAAATAAAAGAAGATATGATAAAACTTTTTTATCTTTCTAATTTTTATTGATTTAAAAGATAATGGGTTATTCAAAATTAGAGACAATATATTTGTTAAATATAGCATATGCACAAGTGGCATGGACAACAGTGATATTGTAAGGGGGTTGCAAGGAAAGAACTGGGAAAATCCTAAGTTCCTACTCGTGCTACCTGTGAAGCAGTATACAGTTGACCCTTGAACAAGGCAGACACCAGGGAGTCAATGCTCTGAGCAGTTGAAAATGTGTGTATAACGTTTCTTCCCCCAAATCTTCAGTTGCTCTTTGATACCTGTGGGAGGTTTATTCTAGAACACCCTGAGGATACTAAAACCTACATATGCTCAAATACCTTGTATAAAATGGGACAGAAAGAACAATGCATACAGTTGTCTCTCTACATCTGTGGATTCCCAACTATGGTTGAGAAATACTGTTTCTATCAATGGTTGGTTTAATCTTCAGATGCAAAGCACAGGGATATGGAGGGCGCACTTTATATTTACTGAAAAAAATCTGTTTATAAGTGAATCCATGCTGCTCAAAAGTGTGTTGTTTGAGAGTCAACTACAATGTCATTTAAAGTTGATTTCAATCAGTTACAAATGTGTATTGTGGACTCTTAAGTAACTCCAAGGAAAGTTAAAAAATAAATGTAAGGCATATACTAAGAGAACAGAATTATACCAAATGTTGACTAAAAACAGGAAAGATAAAAAAGGTAAGAAACCCTGTGTTTTGCAACTGATCATGGCCCAGAAGATCCATCCATGCTTGCCTCCAGGAGACTGAAGAAAATGCAAGGAGCCGTAAGGATGCTTGACATGCCTTAATTCATGGGTGGGTGAGCCATGCAGTCTGCAAGCTGTGTGTGTTTAATTACTGAGAAGCTCCTACTTATTTAGGTATAAGAAGGGAATGAAGCCTGAAAACTGCAAGAACATTGCACAACATAACATGATTCTGTGCATGTGAGCTTATTTCATGTTATGGGAACAGTTTATCAGACCCAGTCTCAAGGTTATAAGAACACTAGTTATCAGGTGCCTCCAAGGTTATGGGAACACTGTTCCCCTTAATTACCCAAACACCTGGGCCAGGAAACCAGACTGCCTCCACCTACCCTACACCCTGGCTGGTATTGTAACAGGGTACAGCCATGGCAGCCCAAAGAGGGATTTTAATGGGGTCTGTAACTTGGGGTGTCCAGGAAATATAAAAATAAAGGATATCCTCAGCTCCACAAATCTGAACTGGGAGATGGGACACATGGAGCAGGGCCATTGAGAGTTATTTTGCATATCAACAGTTGGCCAGCTTCATACCTGATACGCAAAAATCGTTATTTTGTATATCTATAATAGCTGAGTAGCTTCATAGAAATGTTAAGTAGCTGTGGACATGCTTTTTTAAAATTTTCTATTTTTAATTTAATACTAGTTAATGATACTAATACAAATGGATGTGAAATGCTATCTCATAGTGCTTTTTTAAAATTAAATTTATTGGGGTGATACTGATTAATAAGATCATATAGGTTTCAAGTGTACATTTCTATGATACACAATATGTATACTGCATTATGTGTCCACCACCCAAAGTCACCATTTTTTTGGCCCCCTTTACCCTTGACTGCTGCCTACCCCCTTCCTTCTGGTAACCACCAGAGTGTTGTCTGTGCCTAGTGGTTTCAGTTTGACATCTCACATATAAGCCAAATCATATGGTTCTTAGCTTTCTCTGACATATCATTTAGCATAATATTCTCAAGGTCCATCCATGTTGTCACAACTGGTAGTATTTCATCTTTTCTTATGGCTAAGTAGTATTTCATAGAGTGTATGCACTGCCTCTTTTTAATCCAATCCTCCACCAAAGGACACTTTATTGTCTCTGTGGCTTGGCCACCATGAATAATGCTACAATAAACACAAGGGTGCATATATCTTTACAAATAAATGACTTCAAGTTTTTCTTTTTTCCCCCAAATTATTTTTTATTTAATTATTGTTAAGTACAGTTTTCTGTCTTTTACTCCCATCTCAGCCCATCCCCCCCGCAGTAATATTCACCTCCCTCCTATTTTGCCCTCCCCCTTAGTTTTTGTCCATGTGTCCTTTCTACTTGTTCCTGTCAGTCCTTCCCTTTCTCTTCCCAGGGAGATGGCATGGCTTTAACCCATCCTGTAACTGGGAAGCAGCTTCCTTTTACAGCACGTGCGTGAGAGCTTGGAGATGGTTACTCCACCCAACAGGGCATCACTTCCATAGGGACTAACTACAGCAGCCAAGAAAAGTTGGAATACAGGAGTGCTGACAGATGTAGCTGATCGTGGGAGGAGTCAGAAATGGGGTTGCAGAGGAAGATTCCTGCAGGGATTTAAACCCACATGCAGCAGCCAGGAGGGCTCTAACCACACAGGCTCAGAAAGCAGGAAAGCAAGATGTAGTAGACATGAAGAGCTCTCTCTTAGCTGTTCAGAAGAACGAGGGAGAGACATTATGGGAAAGAAAGGAGTGAAAGGACTCTTGCTGGTGGCCCATGAGAAGATTATGTGTGGGTTTGGATTAATAGCTGGAGATTGTGGAGACACAGTTGATGGTGCTGGGAACCAGGGGGGGCCTGTTAGCTGGGCACCAAATGTTACAGAACAACAAGAGGTCCGAGGGAGGGGCAATACAATATTTGGCCCACTTAGGGATGCCCAAAACTGCTATACAACAGGGGGCCCTCCCAAAAACAAAATACTAAAATCTACTGGGCTCTTCTGTCTGCCGCCAATTGAAAAGACATCTCTTAAAGCCAGAGATTTGTGAAAAGGAAACAAAATGTTTATTTAATGCTATTCAGGCCTAATGCCTCCACTAAAATAGCAAAGTCCTTTGGGTTGTACACCTACACCCAACACAGCGCTCCCTTCTCCCACTGTCCCAACTCCGGGTACCGTAAATCAGGAAAAGAGCACACGTCTGTGTTGCAGGTCGCTGGCACCGTCAGCTGTGTCACCGTGCAGGCAGGATCTCGAGTTAATCCAAAGTACTGTGGTACCCTCTCATGGTCCACGGGCAAGAGTCCTTTGTACCCAGTTCCAGTCAGTCTCTCTTGCTTTTCAGGCCCCGAGGCCAAAGGGGGCACCCCAAAGCCGCGTGGGCCTCTTCTACCAAAACTGCAGGGGTTCGCACTCCACCAAAACCGTGTGGCTTTCTTCTTCACCTGGCTGCAGGGATCTCCATTCTGGCAAAGCTGCGTGATTTTCCCTTTCACCTGGGCAGCTATCCCTTCACGTCCCGGAGCCCATCTTTTCTAGGCTCTCACGCAGGCCTTCTCCCTCAGGAATGCAGCCCCTAGTTTCAGCCTCAGTTCCAGCTACTCCCTTCTCCCTCGCTCCAAACTTGGCCACAGCTATTTAACATATCTATGAAACCATTTAATGGTTATTGATATGTTAAATAATCATTTCAGAGGTTAGCTGCAAAACTATTGCTATGCAAAACAGTTCTCAATGGCCTGGCTCCATTCGTTTCTTCCCCCTGGAGGGAGGTGTGAGGACATCTTATATGTCTCTCCAATATTCCTATACACTTTGAATTCTGGACACCATTCCAAATCTTTTTTTGGGGGCCCCCCCCTTGGCTGCACCCTGTATCACAATCACTGGGAAGAACCAGGAGCTGGCTGAGCCACGGACTTCTATTTTTTTCCCCTGAGCTGTGGTACCCCTGACTGGGTGAAGGGGCGGGGAAGAAGGAGTGTGTATTTGTGGGTGTTTTAATGAAAGTTGGAATTTTAATGAAGACATTAAGTCAGTACTCTAAATCCATATAATTTTTGAATAGATCCTTTCCTTTTCACCACACTCTGGCACTGGGAGTCATAATTCCAATTCCATGGTGGTAGGCAAAGAATCCACAGTGACAGAGGGACCCTATAATCCTTAGGTCCATTCTGTAACAGTATTGCTCAGTGGATTGAGCTCCAGCCTGTGAACCAAATGGTTGTGGGTTCTAGTCCCAGTCAGGTCACATCCCTAGGTTGTGGGCTAGGTCCCCAATAGGAAGTGTGCAAGAGCCAACCACAGATTGATATTTCTCTCTCTTTTTCCCTCTCTTCCCCTCTCTCTAAAAATAAATAAATAAATAAATATTTATTTATTTTATTTACTTAAAGAATGAAATAAAAAGGTAATAGAAACAGTTACAAATATGGTAGATGATAAGCTAATTACACAAATAACCACTTCAAAGTTTATTGGTGTAAATAGATTGATTAAAAGGCTGAAATTGTCTGAATAGATAAAAAAGTAATGGATACAATTTATTCCCTCTGAAGAGTCTACTTTAAATATGTAGATACAAGTAGAATAAAGTAAATGACTGAGAAAGATCAATCATGCTAACACTAAACAAAAGAAAGTTAAAGTAGGTATATTAATTTCAAGTAAAGCAAACTTTATTTTTATTTTTATTGTTGTTCAAGTAGAGTTGTCTCCATTTAGGAAAAAAAATCTCCATTTCTTTTTTCTCTTTCTCCTCCTTCTCTTACTCCTTCACCTTAGGATTTTATATAACCTATAGTAATTAACATATAACAAAAGAATGTATTTGTATTCACAACCCAACTTCACTACAGATTTTAATCTAAGTTTATTATTCTGTGATCAGTTGATTTAAATAGGTAAAATAGTCTATAAATCTCTTTTCTAAACACTTGAAAGAGTTTAATGACAACACATATGGAGGTTATAGTAGGGGCTTATATTTTTAAAATATAACATGTTCAGGAAATGTAAAAGTCATTATGGGAAAAAGAGGGGCGTTACATGATAATAAATCAATTCTCAGAGATGATATATAATATTAATGTATATATACATAATTCTGCATCAAGATGCATGAAGTAAAAGTTGATAGAACTGTAAGAAAAAAACAGAAAAATTTACTTTTATAGTTGAATACTTCAACAATCCTCTAATAGTAATTCACAGGACCAGCAGGCAGAAAATCAGTAAGGATATAGTTAAACTGAACTATCTCATAAATCAAATGTTTCTAATTGACATACATAGAATACTTTATCCAACAACATCACAATACACACTCTTCTCAAGCTCACATTAAATATTTACTAAGCCGGACCACCTTCTGGGCCATAAAACACATCTTAACACATTTAAAAGAATAGATACAATGCAAAGTATGATATCAGACTTCACAGAACTAAAGCAGAAATTAATAATAGGAAGATAGCCAGATAATCCCAAGATATCTAAATAATTATACTTATTTATAAGTATAATTGATATTATACTTATAAATAACACATGGGTAAAAAAATATCTTAAGAGGAATTTTAAAATATTTAGGCTAAATTAATGTGAAAACATAAGCTATTGATATTTTTATTATGTAGCAAAAGAAATTCTTAGGGGAAAATTTATAGCATAGAATGAATAAACTAGAAAAAAATCTAAGGCAATCATCTAAGCTTTACATTATAGAACTAAATGTAAAGAGCAAATTAAATCCAAAGTAAACCAAAGGAAATAAATAATAAATAATCAAGGCAGAGATTTATGAAATTAAAAGCAGGAAAACAATACAAAAGTTGACAAAACCTAAAATGAATTTGTTGTGAATTTGTCAAATTAATACTTGTTAGGTTCTAGATGGTGGTTTAACAACTGACCACAAGAGAAATTGAAATAGCAAAGTGTACTAATCATAGGTTCTGGAGGAAGTACCAAGAATGCCTAGAGGTTCTACACAGGGAGGTCAGGGCAGAAGGCAGAAAAAGAGAGAAAGAACTGGGTGCATGTCCCTTTATTAGAGTCCAGGAGTAGTGTTTCGAAGTCTAAGGGTAAGACCAATGGGTCAATTAAAACCAAAGGTTCATAAACCCCATGCGATTTTTATCTGCGAGGTGTATGCAAGGAAAGTGCCAGGAGGCTAGGGAGACTTGATCAGAAAGGCTGTTGGAGAAGCCATATTGGAAACACATTTACTTGTAAACCTGTGGGGAACTATCAAGGGCATGGGTTTGCATGAGATGTAAGTAAGTGACAGTTTAAAATTAATGCAGGCTACATGGCCAAACAAAATAGATGTTGAAGCAGAAATACTATGGAGTAACATATCTAAAATCTGGACATGGTTCTTTGAAAATAAATTCGATAAATCCCTAACCAGTTAAACCTAGCAAAAAGGAGAGAACACATTAAAAAAGTAGTATTAGAAATTAAAGAGAAGCTATCACTTCTAATCCCATGGGCATTAAATAAGTAATTAGAGCAGTAATACTATCACCACCTCTATGGCCACAAACTGAATAACTTAGATGAAATGTACCGATTTATTGAAACACACAGCTTAGCAAACATCACATGGTACATATAGATAATTTAAATAAGTGTCTATTAAAAAAACTCCATAAGTAAAAACTTTCTTTTTTTCCTTAAAGATCTTATGTATTTGTTTTTGGAGAGGAGGGAAGGAAAGGAGAAAGAAAGGGAAAGCAACATCAATTTGTGGTTGTTTCTCATGCATCCCCTACTAGGAACCTGGTCTGCAGCCCAGGAATGTGCCCTGACTGGGAATCAAACCAGCGACCCTTTGGTTGGGAGGCTGGCACTCAATCCATCCACTGAGCCACACCAGCCGGGGCTAAAAACTTTCTAAATCAGAAGGCACTAGGCCAAATTGTTTCACTGGTGAATTTTACCCAGCATTAAAAGAGTAAATGATACCAATTTTCTTCACTCTGTTTCAAAAAATAAAAGCTGAAGGAATATTTTATAACTCATTGTATGTATTCAGCATTACTTTAACACCAAAATAAATATTGCAAAAAAGAAAAATAGCATACCAATATTCCAGAAGCATAGCTGCAAAATTACAAAATAAAATGATAACATTTCATCAAATTATTTCTCTGTAGCTATTGATGTGGTTATTTATTTTGCCTCTTTTGCCTCTTGATATGATGGATTACATATATTGATACCTGAATGTTGAACCAGCCTTAAATAGTGAGAAAAAATACCACTTGTTTGTGGTATGCAATTATTTATATTATATATATATTTTTTAAAATTTTATTTAGTTATTTTTCAAGTACAGTTTTTTGTCTATTTTTCCCATCCCAGCCCCCACCCCCCCCCACCCCCCCCCCCCAAACCCTCCCCTTTTTCCCCTTAACTTCCCTTCCTTCTCCCCTCTGGTCACTGTCCCCTTATATTATATTGATATGATATCACAGAAAGGTAAAACTATAGAGACACTAAAAAAATAAGTGTCTGGCAGGAGTTATTGTGGGAAGTGTGGTGGGGCTGTGAGTAGGTAAAACATAAGGAATTTTTAGGACATTGAAATTTATACTGTACAATGTTTTAATAGTAGTACATGACATTATGCTTTTGGTAAAACCCATATGTCTACATGACATCAAGCACAGGTGGCAAACACAAGGCCCATGGGCCAAATTTAGCCCTCCACCTTGTTTTATCTGGCCTGGTACCTTGTACAATAATAGAGCTTTTTGAAGCTTTACATACTTTTCTAGCACTCTGTGTAAGAAACACACCTAAAACAAAAACAAATTAAGAGGACAGCTAGATCAGGAGCAGAACCATAGAAATGAAGATCACATGGAGGGTTAGCAACAGGGGAGTGGGAGAAGGAAAAGGGGGGAGAAGGTACAGAAAATAAGTAGCATAGACGGTAGGTAGAAAATAGATAGGGGGAGGGCAAACATAATATGGGAAATATAGAATCTAAAGAACTGAGACACATGGTCATAAACTAAACGGGGAATGGTGGGGGAGGGGTGTGCAGGATGGAGGGGAATGAAGGGGGAAAACAGAACTGTAATGGCATAATCAATAAAATACATTTAAAAAAATTAATTTATTGGGGTGACATTTGTGGTTTCATAAGTTTATATCATTTTAAGCCATTTCCTCCACATTTATCCCTCATTTCCTTCTTTCTACTTTCCTTCCTTCCCTTCTACCTCCCTCCCTTTCTTTTTTCTTTCTTTCCTTCCATCTTTCTTTCTTTCTTTCTTTTTTTGTACTTTTCTTTATTCAATGTGAAGAAGAAAACTAATAACATAACAAAAGTCTCCAAAAATATCAACTGAACAGATATATCAAGTCAAAATGACATTACAGTAATAATGTCATATTAGCATAGTATTTTACAAATGCCAGGCACTAAGTGTATTTACATAAGTAATATGTGTAATTTATTTACACATATTTACATAAACTAGTTTATTTAATCCTTATCTTAGGTTTTATTATTGGTTTTACAACCTGTCAAAAACACAGAGAAAATGCCGGGATCCAAACCAACATAGTTTGTTTTTGGATTCTTTATTCTTAGCCACTAAAATATATTCTCAAATGAAGAAATTTTTCCAGAAACAGAAAAAATATATATACATACATATATATGAGACCATGTAGCTTATATTTTATATAATGTACATTACTACCCTGTTTTTTGTAAGTAGTATTTTTTATTGTTGTTCTTTTAAAGTTGTCCCAATTTTCCTCTTTTCTCCCCCTTGCCCCACCCATTCCCTTCCCCACAGTCAGTCGTCACCCTGTTGTCCATGTCCGTGGGTCATTCATACATGTTCCTTGACACCCCCTTCCCTTTCTTTCCTCCCTTATCCCCCTCCCCCTCCCCTTTGGTTACTGTCAGTCTGTTCATTGTCTCCATGCCTCTGGTTCTATTTTACTCATTTGTTTGTTTTGTTCATAAGGTTCTTGTTATAGGTAAGATCATATCATATCACTGTCTTAGTAATTAAAATAGAAATACTTATAGTGAAATCTTAAAATGTTAAAATACAAAATAACATTCAAAAGTATTTTCTTAGTAAAAAAGTTTATGTTGCTGCTGTTTGCTTAGAGTGCACGTGTCAGGAGGGAGGCGGGGGAGTTAGAATTACAAAAGAGACCAAGCACCATTGCCCTTACATGTTCACAAAAAGTATTTATAACTATATGACAAATTATAGATATTATTGGAAAAGTCATAACTGTTTCATGCTAAAATGCCTAAGTACCAATTTAGCAATTGTGAAATCAAATAATTGATAAATGGTTTTCATTTTGCCATATATTTTCAGAGTAAAGTTGTAAATATGAATGTAACTATTGTGCTAGCGATTTTAAATAAAGGCAAAAACCTAAGAAGAAATACCTGGAGTAGCTTAGATTAACCAGATAAGAAATTACAACAAATAACTTCATGTCAAGGCTCCAGCGCTATAATGATTTTAAATTAGAACACAATATTTCTAAGATAGGTTGCTCATTTAACATTTTTAGGATCTGTCAATAAGATCACATTTGGTATGAAACAGCCTATTTATTTTGATTACAACCTAAATTCCCCAATGAAATGCTGAAAGAGGCCAGCAATAACACTTGACTAACCAAATGCTTGGCAAGCTATTGTGTATCATTGAGGATTCAAATGGCAAAAAAACAAAGACTTGGAAATGTCAATGTAACCTGCTTAATTCCATATGTGTACTTTGAAAATAACTTTTCTAAAAGGTTGGGAAGTTTTAGATACCACCAACTGATAGGGACACTGCTCCGGCCCGCGGAGCAATCAACTGGGGCTCGACCACCTACCTAGAACAAATGAGTTGGGGGGACAAGAGGCGCGAAGAATGGCAGCAAGACAAAAGATTCTGATCAAGCTGCAAACTTTATTTTTCCGAACTGGGTATATATATAGGGGGGAGGGAGAGGAAGGAGATTAGGTTGCTTGCTATTGACTAGCTTGAGACAAAGAAGGGCCCGCTTATTGATTACTTGGGTGCAACTGGTACTCATGGACACCTCATGTGCCTGTAGCCGATTGGCTTGGGGAGCGCACAGGTTCCTGTAATCAATGCAATGTTTTTAGCTAGAAGCCAGGTGTAAGGTTCCCAACAGGACACTCTTTGTAGCTTTTATATGTACCCGTTAGATGGAAATCACAGTCATCCACACCTATCATGCAATAAACTTTCTAAATCAACCTATCAGATATTGGTTAAATATCTGATACAGTTTGAATGAAATATATCTTGTTTGTCATTAGAGAAAAATGGATACTTATAATAAATTGTTGACTCTAAACAATTCAAGTTTCTTAATAAGATGTACATAGTCAATTTAAGGCAAACATTTTTAATATACTTACTGTTTTCTTTTCTGAAATCCACAAATTTTGTAGTTGCCTACTTAAACAAGAATAACTCTCTAATAAAGTTGGACCTTCTTTAAAAATTGTTCACTCTATAATTTAAATCAGCCATTTAATTTAACAGAAAATGTATACGATGAATGTCAGATTGGCTAGAGAATAAGTAAGCAATCATGAATTCTGTGTTGAATGTAACAAAATGATTAGTGAACAAATAAATAAATAGAAGATAAGTAAAATTAGACACTCAAGAATATCCCATCATTTTATTAAGAAGGAAAGCTTGAGAAAAAAAGATCATAAAAAGTCCTATGTCACTATTGCCACCAGTGTTATGGTCCTGAAACGTAGAAGTCCAGCCCTTCAGGTATTATAAACAGAAGGGAAATGTTTTGATGCAAGAGACTATATGTTGAAATTACATAATAACTCTATTTAGAATCAGACCCCATTTTGGTCTTGTGGCATGTTGACCTAAAAGCATTTTCTGTGTCCCAGCTACAAGAATTTCCTGTTCCTTAATTATAACTGATTGTGCCCTTTGAGTATTTGTCTACATACACTGATCTTGAGAAGGATAGGTGTTTGAGATTTTTGCAATACAGAATCAGGAAATCCAGGCCCGATTTCACTGTAAACACAAAGGAAAAGAAAGGAGGCTAGATATGATTAAAATTGGATTTTCTCTTTCCTAAATATACTAGATATAATCTTCACTAAATAAGGTCCTAATTATTTCTAACATTTGCTTTCTGGGGACACTTGAATATATGTAATGAAGGTAGAATTGAGTGAGGATTGCTTGAGTCTTTTGTCTGAGTCTGCAGTTATGACAGGGTAATTTAAGGAATTAGGGAGTGAGAATAACAATGGTGACTCGGGAAGTATTCCTACTTCTTTCATTATTTATAAACTGGGAGAAAAGGCCCATGGTAACATTTGAATAAACTTCACCTTACATGAGATTGGGATCAAACTTTTTATCAAGGAGGAAAATAGTTTTCCTTCTTCCTTTCTTCGTTCTTTGGCTAGTCTAATAATTAGATTGAATAAGACAAATTAAAAAAAAATTTGTATGAAGGGCAAGCCAAAAGATAAGTGGCTCTCCAACAGCCAAGTATTTGAGGCTTACAGGCCTGAGCTAAGAAGTAGGTAAGGCTCTGAGTCTTCAAATGGGAGAATGCAACTCACAGGAGGGCGGGAACAGCAAATGTGTAGTTGAGAAGTTATCTAAGTAGTTTAGTTAAGTAGTTATCCTTGCTTATGACAAACATCTCCTAGGAAAAAACATGTATAGCTTGGTGTTCTTTGCTGAAAGGTTTATGTGTGTGTGTTTATATATATATATATATATATATATATATATATATATGTATAATTTTATTTGTTTTTAGAGAAAGGATGGGAGGAAGAGAAGGAGAGAAACATTGATGTGAGAAAGAAACACTGTTCAGCTGCCTCCCAAACATGCCCTGACCAAGACTGAACTCACAACCCAGGCATGTCCCCTGACCAGGTGCTGTACCAGTGACATTTCACTTTGCAGGACAGTGCCCTGATAACTGAGTCATACCAGTCAGGGCTGAAAGATCATATTTATATCCTATTAATTTCTTTCCATTTCTGTAAAGTAAAATGAAAAGTCATTACCTGATAATATCAAAGAGTTCTCCTGCTATATTTTAAATTTTCCCAAGATTAATCTTGAGAAAACTTCACCAGAAATTTAATGCATCATTAGTGGTATAATACCACCATAGGACAATACTAGAAAATTGTCATGTATTGCAAACCTTTATAGTGTTTTTAATCCTTTACTTATTATTCACTGACATAATCATATTTATATATTTAACAAATAGGTGTTAAGTAAGTACTATAAAACTGGCAATGGTCTATACCAAGGCAATTCCAAGGTCAAAAATAACAAATGATGTTTTAGGAACAGAAACTACAAAAAATAATTAAAACAGGGCAAGACTATAAGAATATAATGAATGAAAACTTTTTTTTCTTTTGGTAATTTAATCTAATTTTGGAAATAGTCTGGATAGACATCTCTGAATCATAAGACTTAGAATATGGGCAAATGAGAGCTGCATGAAAGAGAATCAAATACTGGAATTGTTTTGAGGCATGGTTGAAGAATAAGAAAAAAAAGTATCTTAATCAGAATGGAAAAATCATGGGTGATTGAAAAGGAAATTAAGACTTTGGACATATAATAAGAGGTTAAACATCTCTGAGATGTACAACATGTGGACTATCTCACCTATGGCATAATGTCAGATAAAGAAAATACTGCCATACAATGTACAAAAAGTGTGCTAAAATTTAATGTGAATGCTAAAAATCATGTATGAGCGAATATAAAATCATAAAGCACTGGGAACTCCAAGTAGACAGGTTTTCACAAACACTTACGGATTCTATTTGACTGACTTCCACTGGTTTCTCATGGGAAATATGCAAGACATATTTATAGGCAAATTATAGATTATTACTTATTAATGCCTATATTTTCTAAATAAATATTGTAAAATCCTCAGGAACTATAATAACTGAAACAATCTTGAAAAAGAACAAAGTTGGATTATTAAAACTTCCAAAATTTTAAAAGTTACTAGAAAGCTGTAGCAATCAAGACAGTGTGATAATTTGATAAAAATAAACATATGGCACAATGTAACAGAATTGAAACAGTAAGTAGTTTCATATATAGTCAAGCTGAGACGAGATAGTGTGAGATGCTTAGAAATTTCCTGGGCAAGTAAAATGGGGAAACAGATAAGAAGATTAAACAAGGCTGGACAGTTTGAACTACTTACAGCCAGCTGGTAAATCAAAGCACTTCATCTCCCCTAACCAAGGACAGTTGAGAGCAGTGCATTATTCCTCTCCTTCCTAAGCAGACAATATATAGCTTCACTGGCCATAACCCACAGGTGTCTGTAGAAGAGAGGAATGCTAACGCACATGGTAAGAAAACACTGGAACAAAGGGAGCAGGAGCTTGGGAAGAAGCTGTGCCGCTGCCCTATCAGCTCCCCCTTCCCCTACTCCCATGAGAGGAGTCACGTCCATGCTCCCTCCTGGAATTTTTCCACTCCGGAATTCTCGTGTTTCCCTGATATAAACTTGCTTCTGAAAGCTCAAGGGAAGGTGGGTACTAGGGTTTTTACTCACCACCTCTCCAATTGCTGGCCTCGGGTATTAATAAAAGTGTAATACACTGGAATCCAATCCCTGTTTCAGATTTTTGACTAAACGGAGACAAGCAGTGGGAGCCCTGGACTAGGTTGCCCTCCAGTATCAAAGTCATTTTTCACAAGGGTTATAAGACAACTCAATGAAGAAAGAATAGTTTTTTTAACAAATAATGAAGGGATGCTGTGATATGTACTCACAATCTAATGAAGTTAAACTCCTTTTTATACCATATACAAAATTAACTCAAAATGAATCACTGACTTAAGATGAGAGTTAAAACTAAAATTTTAAGAAAATATGAGTAAGTCCTGGTGACCTTTCCTTAGGCTGTGCTTTCTTTACTATGACACTCAAAGCCAAAAGGACAAATTTTAAAAATAATTTTTACTTTATCAAAATTATATATTTCTGCCCTGGCTGGTATAGCTCTGGATTGAGCACGGTCTGTGAACTAAGGGGTCTGCCAGTTCGATTCTCAGTCAGGGCACATTCCTCGGTTGCAGGCCAGGTCCCCAGTGGGGCCGCGTGAGAGGCAACCACACGTTGATGTTTCTCTCCCTCTCATTCTCTCTCTATTTCTTCTCTCTAAAAATAAATAAATAAAATCTATAAAAATTATATATTTCTACTTTAAAAACATACCATAAAATTACCGAAAGGAAATCCACAAAATGGGAGAAAATACCTGATAATGGAAGGCATTTATAATAGAATATATAAATAACTCATAGAACTAAAAAATAAAAACACAAAACTGTATTAAAATGAACAAAAATATTGAGTAAGCTTATGTCCCAGAATATATACAAATAATAAGTAAACACAATATTATATACTTAACATTATTAATCTCTAGAGAAAGGAAAATCAAGACTAAATGAGATACCACTTCGAACCCACTAGATGGCTCTAATCAAAAATATAATAATAATTGTGGAGGCTGTGGATAAACTGGCACTCTCGCACATTGCTGGTAGAACTGTAAAATGGTACAGCCACACTGACAAAAATAGTTTGGCAGTTCATCACATTGGTGAATGTAGAGTTACCAGAAAACCCAATGACTTGTTTTCTAACAATATATCAAGAAAAATGAAAATATATTTATAAGAACATTTGTACATAAATATACACTGTAGTTGTATTAAAATGGGGGGTACAATTCAATTGTCCATCAACTACTGAATTAATAAATGATATTCAATTGTAGTCACTGAAACATTACTTGAAAACAAAAATTGAATACAATACTAATATTACAACATGTATGAATCTTAAAAGCATTATGCTAAGTTGAAAAAGCCACTCACAAAGCACCACATTTCATATTATCATGTTCTAGAAAATGGCTGGTACAAGAGAATCCACAGAAACACAAATGTATTAGTTGTTGCTAGAGGCCACAGGAAGGAGGGGTAGAGTGAGTGACTATAAGCAGAGTGGAGCAACTCCAGGAATGATGGAAATTTTCTAAACCTGGATAGCAGTGATGTTTGTACGAGTGTGTTAACATCCTAAAATCACTTCACTGTATACATTTAAAATGGAAAATATTATGAAAAAGCTGTTATAAAACATAATTATTGCTATTATAGCTTAGAGGCTGTATTTGGAAATATCTTTACCAGGACACAGAGGAAAAAGGGATGCATTGGGAGTGAGCTACACTTTCAAAGCATATGGACAAAGTCCCTTTATTTCTGCATGAAACAGGGTAGGCAAATGATGAAAAGCACCTCCTAAGTCAAACAGTTCTGGTTAAAATCCCAACCCTTCTATTTATTAAAATCATAAACTTGATAATTTCTTCATTTTTAATGTGAGAATATAATAGGTTGTTGTGAATAATGAATAAACTAGAAAATGTACAGTTTACTTCAGCAATGGCTGGCACACGGTTATTGTTAGCTATTAGTATTATTTTAGCAGACAGGTTGTAGCTCAATAGAAACCATGGTGCTTTCCAGTATACCACTTAGCATGAAGTTATCAGGTCTTCCTCATTGGCTCTGGTCTTTGACAAATTCTCAGGCTTATTTTTACAAGCATGAATGCTTTGGTGATTACAGGTCAGATATTAAAAAAAAAATATCTCAATCTGGGTTTTTCACATTTTTCTCTCATGATTAGACTAGAGAATGCCACAGAAGTGAAACGTCTTCTCAACATACCATATCGGGGCATGTGACATAAATATGAGTTATAATTAGTGAGGTTAAATGTGACCACTTTGCTAAGGTAGTGTCTGACAGGCTTCTCCACTTTACGGTCACTACATTCCCCTATGTTTGCTTATTCTTCAGAAATAAGTCATTAAGTAGAGCTCACTGCAAGGCTCTACCTGCTAGAGAGGGAAGTATTGACATATATTATTTGCCATTCTTTCATAAGAAAGGTATGTCCATTCTCCCCTGTTTATTTTTATAGTTAAATATTTACTCATATCAGCATGGAATTCTGCATGTATATTTTATATCTTATGTTTATGAAAGGCAGGATAATAGCTCCCCAAGTATGTCCACACTCTAATTCCAGAATGTGTAAATGTTTCTTTACATGGCTACGGGGATTTTGCAGATGTGATTAAGGTTAAGGATATTGAATTGGAGTGATTATCCTGGATTATCTTGGTGAGTTCATTCTTCTCACACAAGTCATTAAAAATAGAGTACTTTTTCCTGACTATAGTCAGAGAAAGAAGAGTTAGGAAGAATAGTCAAAGGAATGCAACATTGCTGGCTTTAAAAACAGAGAAAAAGGGAAACTGTTCAAGTTAAGTGAATAGACTGTAGGAGTTGGAAATGGCAAGGGAACAGATTTCCCCTACAGTATCTAAAAAATATACAACCTTCTAAAACCTTGAATATCAGTCAGTGCGCTGCTTGCTGGACTTCTGACCTACAGAATTCTAAGGTATTTGTGTTGTTGTAAGCCTCTAAATTTGTGTTGAGTTTTCACAGCAATAAAATAAAACTAATGAAGTGTTAATGCGATACCAGGTAATTTACTTTATTGCACACATTAAGAGCTCTTTCAGTTTGGTTCCTATATTCTCCTGACTTGCTGTCTCCTTGCTTAGTGAGAAATTTCTTGCCTCTGGCATGGTGACCTGATCTAGGTTTGTATTGCACTTTCCTCACATCAGCCCTAGCATAAGCCATTTTCCAAGAACAGTTCCTGTTTATCATAGAATGCATTTAGAAACCAGATCTCAATGGTATTTTGGTTCTGGCTGCTGTGTCACTGTTTCTAGGCCCTCTTAACAGAAGGAAGTAGAAAATATATTTAAATGTAAAAACCATGTATACACACATATTTATAATCATTACTATATCTCTGTATCTGAGTGTACATTAAACTAAACCTGCATACATAATGATGTCTCAGTCTTCGATTCATTTTGACCCTGTTCAGTCTAGTCTTCCTTTCTTGCTTATTCCTTATGTCTTTTTCTGACAATGAGAAATCTGGCTCCTATGTGTCCCATTTTCCCCCATGTCCTTTTTAAAGCATTAATAGTCACAACACTACCTTCAGAATTGTTGAACTGTACTCATGTGAGAAAAAAAATTTACCAATAGACTACAATTCCGTTTGCTTTTAATCTTAGAATTTGCTGTAAAATCAACATTGTCCCAAAGTTAAATAGATCAGTTTATTCTGCCCTAATGCTTTTCAGTGAAGTCTTGTCATAAATATATGAGACAGATCACTCTTTTACAATATATTATATAATTTAATCTACATTGTCTTGTAAGTGTAATTTTCATACTTCAAACTACATTTTTTATGATGGGCAGTTGTATGGATTTTATAAATGTATAGAATTATATTTTCATCACTCTAAAACTTACCTGTGCATTGCCTTTGTAGAAAACCAACTTCTCTCCTAATCACTAGGAACTTCTGATGTTTTTCGTATATATACCTTTCTATAGTTTTGCCTTATCTAGAATATTATTTAAATGAAAACATACAGTATGCAGCCTTTTGTATTTGGCTTCTTTTCCTTAGCAAATTGCCTTTAAATTCATTCATGTGGTTTTGTGAATTAATAGCTCAGTCCTTTTATTTTTTGAATACTGTTCCTCTGTACAGATGCATTTTTAATTCACTTACTTGTTGAAGAAGATCTTGTTTGCTTCTAGTTTATCATAATTATGAATAAAGTTCCTATAAAGTATTCAAGTTCCTATGAATACTGTTCCTATAAAGTTCCTGTAAATTCATTTACAGAATTTTCTGTGAGCATAATTTCCAACTCACTTCAGTTGCATGAGAGCAATGGCTGGGTCAACTGAAGATGTTTCCACTTATAAGATACTGTCTGCAAAGAGTGCACACCATTTTGCATTCCTACAGCTATTACTGAGAATTTAGTTGCTCTACCTACTCACTAGCTTTTGCTGTTGTCCATGTTTTGGATTTTGGTCATTCAAATAGATGAAGAGTGATGTCACACTGTGCTTTAATTTGTATTTACAAACTAATAAGTGATATTGAGTATCTTTTTATGTCCTAATTTGCCAATATCATATCTCATTTGATAAATGGTCTGTTTGGATATTTTTCCTTTGTTTTTTTATTAATTACTTTTAAAGAACATTCATACATTGTGAACAAGTATTTTATCAGACATGTGATTTCAATCATTTTGTGTGCGTTTTGTGGCTTGGTTTCACTTTCTTTTAATAGTGACTTTTATTAAGCCTAGGTTTTGTTTTAGTGTTGATAAAACCCACTTTTATGATTTTTTGTGGCATTTAATTTTTTTTTCTTTTTTTAAAATTAAATTTTATTTAGTTACTTTTCAAATACATTATTTTTATCTATTTCTCTCATCCCACCCCACCCCCCTTCCCGGTCTCCCTCCTCCCTCCCATTCCCCCCCCCACAGTCCTCATCCCTGTGTCTTTCATACTTGTTCCTCAAAATCCCTCCCCCTTTTTCCCCTTAAATTCCCTTCCCTCTCCCCTCTGGTCGCTGCATTTAATTTTTTAATGGACTGGGCTTTTGGTGTTATAAAACTGTATCGCTGGAGTTATGGTCACACATATTTTCTCTTTTGTTTTCTTTTAGAAGTTGTATAGTGTTATATTTTATAATCTAATCTATTATTTATATTCAGTTAATTTTTCTACATAGTTTGAGTTATCAACTGAGGTTTACAATTTTATAAATATCCATGATATTGAAAACGGTGTGTTTTCCACATTGAATCATCTTTGCACATTTTTAAAAAAGATTTGTATTTATTTATCTTTAGAGGAGAAGGGAAGGAGAGAGGGAGAGAAATATCAGTGTATGGTTGCTGCTCATGGTCCCCTGCTGGGAACAGGCCTGAAAACCAGGCATGTGCCCCAAAGGAATCAAAATGCGATCGTTTTGTTCACAGGCCCACGCTCAATCCACTGAGCTACACCAGCCAGGGCTAATTTTTGCGCATTTGTCTAACTCAGTAATCAGAGTACTTTTTAATACTGGAAACTGAACTGAAAATACTATGGGTGCTACAAAAATAGTATCTTGAGCATGAAAATATTTGGTGTTCTCAGGGAAAGCTTAATGATTCTTGTGGTATTTACTGACTTTCTGTTTATATATTCAGTAATCAACTCAATTTAATATCCTAGTTGTGTGTGCCATCTTGCTTTATTTTCACAACTCCAAAAAAAGATTGGTTTCACTTTGTATGTCCTTCTCTCAGAATTTTTGTACCATGCCCTCTTGTATCTCATGTACATATACACTTATGTGCATTAAAATTTCTTTGAAACTAATATCAATAATATTATATCAACACATTAATTAATAATTTATTTATTATAATGTCTGTATATTATATAGTTAAGGATATTGTGCCATGGACTCTCAATATAAATAACATATGCACATTTTAAAAAATATATTTTATTTATTTTTAGAGGAGAAGGGAAGGAGAGAGGGAGAGAAATATCAATGTGTGGTTGCCTCTTGTGCGTCCCCTGCTGGCAACTGGCTTGCAACCCAGGCATGTGCCCTGACTGGGAATTGAACCACGATCCTCTGGTTTGCAGGCCCACACTCAATCCACTGAGCTACACCAGCCAGGGCACATATACACATTTTTTATAATTCTAGTTTTTTTCCTTTTTAGGGTTGTGTTTTGGGCAGTTTCTAGGTTGACTCCTACCCTCAATAATTCTTACTTTCTAGGTGCCATGATTTTGTATCTATCCCATTGATTATGGGTAGAACCTGGGAGTTATTCCTAACCAATATGAAATGGAGAAAGTCACTAATTGATTAGGATAAAGTATATGTGTAAATTGATTGAATGTCACTCCTGTGGTTATGTTTTATGACTCCCAAAATATACCGCTTCTCTTTGTGAGTTTAAGAAGTAAATTCCCTGTTGTAAGAGGACTTATGGAGGTACAAAATGGCGAGGAACTGTGGTGGCCTCTTGGAACTGGGAGTGAACCACAGTTAACAGCCTGAAAAGAAAAGGAGACCTCAGTTCTACAACCACAAGGAAATGGTTTTTGCTAAGGAAGTGATAGAGCTTGAAAGCAGATTTTTTTCTCAGTTGAACTTTTGGTGGAACCACTGTCCAGGTAGCATCTTGACTACAGCCTTTTAATTAACCCTGAGGTAGAGGACTCACCTGGGCCAAGCTTGGACTTCTGAGCCAGAAAGTATGAGACAATAAACATGTTGCTTTAAGCTGCTAAGTTTACAGTAATTTGTTATACAGCAACAGAAAACTGATGTAGACTGGTTTATAAAGTTGCTGAGGTTATATAATGCACAAACATAGAGAATCCAATTTATATCACAGTCTGGCTTCATAAAATGTACAACTTGCACAATTACATGGCAGTTTTGTTTCTCCATATATTAAATTTACTGTGCAAATACTCATATTTTCCTTGATATACCCATACTATCATCTATACCTACCTATATATAAATATATAGCATGTATATATAGCATATATAGATGATATATATAGAGATAGATAGATAGATAGATAGAGATATAGAGATATAGAGACACACACATACATATATATATACATATATATATATAATATATTTTTACTGAGTTGAAATCAAGCAGATTATATTGGGGGGAAACAGCAAACTCTTTGTAAACTTTAACCATACTTTATAGTTTTAATTACCTCTTTGATGCTAAAAGATCTTTAGATATTGTCAAATCCATTTTTCATGTTCTAGAGGCAAATAAAATAAAACACAGCTGTATACTGTGATTTGTCAAGGGGCACATTCTTAGTTAATATTTGACCTGGTCAATATTTAATGTATTCTCACACCCAAACTGATAATAAGCCTAGTACTTTATGCTGCCAATTTTCTATCATATATGTCTTATAAAATATTATTATATTTTACAGTATAAATATATGTAAAATATAAAATATATTTGCTTGTTAAATATAAATATATTTATTTTTAATACAATTAAATCAGAACAAATATGTATATTTTGATCAAATTGTAATGATCTCCTTTAAATGGTAGACTCATACATAATGAATTCCATTGCATAATAAAAGATCTTATTATTAATATTTTTAAATTTATAGAAGTTAGTAAGCAATTTTTAATGAGTTAGCACTCTTAGTGATTAGAGGTACTGATTATTACTATGAATTATAAGGACATTTTTATAGTATACTGCTTGGAAGATGGAGGTAATATCTGCCTCCAACATGAAAGGAGAGCAGGCTTACTGTTCAGTGTAAAAATGTGTTCCCTGAGATTAGGGCTCTCCCCACACAGTGTCATGACCTACTACTGAGTGTGCAGTAGTCACTTTCACCTCAACTCTTCATGTCACTACATAGAAACTAAGGCTCCAGAAACTGGCACCAAAAAATACAAAAACTGTATTTAATAATGTTATTTATGATAGCAATAATGTTCTTTTTCTCTGACAAAGGAGTTTCCTGACTTCTGTCAGCATCCGTGAAATGGTTTACTAACTTGTTCGATTGGTAGTAGAAGAAATTATAGATTCTTCACAGTGGTTCATGGGAAAAAATAACTATATTTATTCAAATGATAAACTTTTTCATATTTTTTCAAGGAAATGATTGAAATAATTATATATTAAGCTCAAAACAGTGGTTATATGGAAGCTCAAGTTGCTCACTGAAAATTATCAAAAACTACAGGGAATGTATGAAGAACTTAGGGCAAACTATATCAACATGAAAAGGAAATAGAAACTATCAACAAGAGCCAAGAGGAAATGAAGAATATAATTTCCAAATTGAAGAACACACTGGAAGGAATCAAAAGCAGGCTAGAATCAGTGAGCTGGAGTTCATGGTAGAAATAAACTCCCATAAAGAGGAAGAAAAGAAAAGAAGCAAAAAAGATTGAAGAGGGGCTAAGGGAACTACAGGGCAACATGAAAGGTAATAATATCCATATAATAGAAAATCTGAAAGAAGAAGAAAACAACATTAAGGGACAGAAAGCCTATTGGAAAAAGTAATAATGGAAAACTTTCTTAAATGGTGAGAGAAAAAGTCACACAAATCCAAGAAGCACAGAGGGTCCCAATCAGGAGGCACATGAGAGGCCCACTCTAAGACACATCAAAATTAAAATGTCAAAATTCAAAGACAAAGAAGAATTTTAAAGGCAGCAAGGGAGAAATGGGAAGTTATTTACAAGGGAGCCCTGATAAGGCTAGCAGCTAACTTCTTACTGGAAACACTATAAGACAAAAGGGAATGACAAGAAATATACCCAGTAATGAAAAACAAAGGCTTGCAACCAATACTACTCTACTCAGTAAGACTCTCAATTAAAATGAAAGGTGAAATAAGGAGTTTCCCAGAAAAAGATGTCTGGAAGAATGTACCTCCCCCAAACCAGCACTGCAAGATATTCTAAAGGGACTGCTTTAAGAAAAGGAAGAACAAGAAAGAGAGAGAAACAGAACTATGAAGGGAGTATCATTGCAATGAGTAAGTACCTATCAATAATAACCATAAATGTATATGGATCAAATGCCCCAAATCAAAAGACATAGAATAACTGAATGGATAGGAAAGCATGACCCACATATATGCTGCTTACAAGAGACCCACCTCAGAACAAAATACCAGACTCTAGGCCAAGATGGAGGCATAGGTAGATACACTTTGCCTCCTGGTACAAAAAAGATGGACAATGACAAATTTAAAAACAAAAATAACCAGGCCAGGCAAAAAAAAATTGAACAGTATGACAGTCTGACAACCAATCAATTAAAAGGAAACATTCATCTAGACTAGTAGGAGGTGTGGAAACAAGCAGACAAGGTGGAGAGGACTCATGGCTAGGCAGCAGCTGGTGGACTGTGGGGGGCAAGATAGCAGCTGGCAGACTCTGCAAGGCAGTGGCTTGCAGAGTGTGTGGGCCCAAATTTGCATGTGAATAAACCCGGAGGACTAACTGAGGAGCAGGACAGACTGAACAACCCAGGATTCCAGTGCAGGGAAGTAAAGCCTCAAAATCTCTGACTGAAAAAAACCTGTGGTGATTGAGGCTGTGGGAGAAATTCCCAGCCTCCCAGGAGAGTTCATTGGAGATACTGATAGGGTGCTATAATGTATACAAAATCACCCACCCGGGAATTAGCTCCAGAAGAGCCCAGCTTGCTTTTGGGAAGCAAAGCAAGTGACTGAAAGCTGGCCAAGAGCTCAGCAAGTGGCATTATTCAGCATTATTCCCTCTCAGAACCCCCGCCCCACATACAGCATCACAATGCAGCAACATAGGTTGCCCTGACTTGGTGAACACCTAAGCTACCCCCTTACTAAATAACAGTTAAAAAACTAGCCCAAATGAGTAGATCAAAGCTTCAGAAAGAATACAATAAGCAATGAAGATATAGACAACATATCAGAAGCACAGTTCAAAACCCTGGTAATCAGGATGCTCACAGAAATGGTTGAGTATGATCACAAAATAGGGGTAAAACTGAAGGCTATGAAAAGTGAAATATAGAAAAATGTACAGGGAACCAAGAATGATGAGAAGGAAATTGGGACTCAAATCAACAGTTTGGAGCAGAAGGAAGAAATAAACATTCAACCAGAAGAACAGAATGAAGAAACAATTCAAAAAATGAAGAGAGGCTTAGGAACCTCCAGGAAAGCTTTAAACATTCCAATATCTGAATCATAGGGAGCCAGAATGGGAAGAAAAAGAGCAAGAAATTGAATACTTATTTGAAAACATAATGAAGAACTCCCCTAATCTGGCAAAGGAAACAGATTTCCAGGAAATCCAGGAAGCTCAAAGATTCCCCCAAAAAATTGAAACCAAGGAAGCACGTACCAACTCACATCATAATTACATTACCAAATATTAAAGATAAAAAAGAATCTAAAAAGCAGCAAGAGAAAAGGAGGCAGTTACCTGCAAACGAGCTTCCATAACAGTATCATCTGATTTCTCAAAAGAAACCTTACAGGAAAGCAAGGGCTGGAAAGAAGTATTGAAAGTCATGAAAGGCAAGGACCTACATCCAAGATTATTCTATCCACCAAAGGTATCATTTAGAATGGAAGGACAGATCAAGTACTTCCCAGATAAGGTCAAGTTAAAGAAGTTCTTCATCACCAAACCCTTATTATATGAAGTGGTTAAGGGACTTATCTAAGAAAAAGAATATGAAAAAAAACTATGAAGAGTAAAATGACAATAAACTCCCAACTATAAACAACTGATCCTGCAAAACAAACAAATAAACAAACAAAGCAAAAATCAGAACAGGAACAGAACCAAGGGAATGGAAATCAAATGGAGGGTTTTCAATGCTCAGGTGGAAGAGAAGAATGTGGGGGGAAAGTTATAGGGAATAAGAAGCATAATTGGTAGGCATAACATAGACAGGGAGAGGTTAAGAGTGGTATAGGAAACAGAGAAGTCAAGGAACATATATGTACAGTTGTACATATAAGTATACATGGACACTTAGTTCATGGACATGAACTAAGGGTGTGGATGCTGGAGGGTGTGGGGTGCAGGGAGGAGGGGAGGTAAAGGGGAGAAAAAGAATAGGAAACCTATAATAGCATAATCAATAAAATATACTTAAAAAGAAAGAAAGAAATAAACAAAAGGGGCACTGTCCTTCACCATTTACTTATCTCTAATGATCATTTATTATTTTATTTTATAATCCATTGTTGTTTTTCACTCTACCTTAAAGAACCCTTACCAAATATTTATATTTTTATAAGTACTTTTAATTAATTTTATGTCATCTTATAGAATGATCTCTCTTTAACACCATGCACATTTAAAAGAATACATTTGCAAAAGATAAGGAAAGAACACACTTTGTCCTTTAAATTACTTTCTTGTAATCTTTTAGAAATTCTAACCACTGCAGTTTATGTTTTTTACCGGCATATATATTCTACAAAGTAAAGTTTCTATAAAAATCCATGTGCTAATCACATTTTATGAAACTTAAAAAGAATAGTTGTATAATTCAAAAAATGTTTCATATTAACAAAGTTTCTGGCAAATAATACATTTCTTACTGTAATGCTAAAATATTCATCCCAGTTTTTGTACTGTGCATTCCTTTCCAGGAAAATACTGCTTATTTTTTTCTCAGAAATTTCCTCAAGAGATAAAATTCTTAAACTATACTAAATTAACATTACTGCTGTTCTACAGAAGCCATGTTTATTCATAATATACTCATTTGTCTACTTGTAGTTGTATTGGGAAAAAAATAATGCTCACTTTAGAAAGACTTTCTGCAACAATTACAGTGTCCTGTTGTGAGATTTATAATGTGTGTGATTCTACAATATTTGTGAAAATAATCACACTGCTCATATGTCCTAATCATGTTAATGAAACAAGGTCATCATATTTAAACAAATTTTTAACCCAAATAGTAGAATATTCACTGTTCTGCTAGTCACTGTTGAAATAATTTGCTAATACTTTCCCTATTTCAGATACTAGTTGGCATTTGATCTTTTATTCCTTGTATACATTGTTTAATTCAAATTCAACAATATCTAATATGTATATAATATCTAATCTTACAATGAGTTTATTAAAATGATAACATTTACAGCCAAATATGCTGGATATCCAGGGTTAAATAACAAAAATATTTTGATATATTTCTGTATATAAACACATGAGGAGGATTAAATTTATATATTGTACTTTACTGTTTACTTAAGTAGTATATTTAAACTTATCTGATATGTCATGAGCATTTTTCTAAATACTTAGTTAAAACAATTTTTTGAATTATATTAAATTTTGTCTTGTATAAAAAATGAAAGCATTTGGGATATCCAAAAGCACAAGTTTTGGCGTTTTATGAATTCTGGATGTTCTTTTGATTCTAGCACCTAAAATTTCAGTATATAATTTAACTTTCTTTCAAAAAACTTTTTCTGTAATATAAAAATGATTATAACTACCTATATACTTATTATTCTAATTAGTACAACTTTATATATATATGGAGAGAGAGACACATACACACCAGAGTGTACAAGTAGCAATGCCTATAAAATTAAAAAAAAAAAAGAAAATATTTAAAATATCTTATACTTGCTATTTAAGATTTCTCATGACTTTGGAGAATCATTTGCCATATATCATGTTCAACATTTCTAACTAGGGAATAAATAAAATAATAGAAATAGAAATATTATATAGTTTAAAGCATACTTTTAATTATGACAGTTACTAATCATTATCTATGACAATCTACACATGTATTGTGTGGGGGCAACTTCTCTGCTAGTCCCCCCAGTGCCACAGACACTTGTGAATGAATAAACATGGCCAAGAGATGCTGGATCTGTTTGGGGATGAAGGCTTGGGCTGAGGCCAGTTTCTCAGGGGAGACAAAGGCCAGCAGCGGCCAGTTTCTCCAAGGTGAAAAAGGCCCCGAGCGCCCTCCTTCAAAGCCTTTTATTGGGTTGTAATACACAGAAATACAGGGAGGCAAGCATCAAACAGTAGATAACATTACAAAGAGATCTGAGGGCTTCAGAGTCTGAGTCAGTGTCTGTCAGGAAGAGAGTTGCAGAAACTTTGGGAGACATACTCATTTCCTCTCAGACCCTTATCATATGAATGAAAGCAGTCTTAGAAGAGCAGATTTCATAGGTTTATCAGCAAGTCTTTGTGATGCCAGATTTTTCCCCAGGACATGCTCTAGCAAGGCAAGGAGCTGCGCCCATTCTCAACAGGTACTCAGGCTTAAGGGAATTAGAGCCAGGAAGCGCTTATCCCAGAGAACATGGGGACTAGGGCTTTGTCAAAGCTGGGGGACGAGAGTCCATTGCTCTTTGTTGCAGCCCCTCCCACTCCCCCACCCCCGCCCAGGCCTTTCATGAGGGCCTCCCTAGTGATCAAGTCTGGCTTAGGTTGCCCCTCCGCTGTGAGGGGTCTTAACCGTCATTGACTTCCGACCAAGCTTTGGGGGCAGGGAGAGAAACTGAGGCAGCATTTGCTACGAGAGACAGGCTTTGTCTCCTGTGGCTGGCATTCCAAAGGTCGTCTCTCACCCTTAGCCACAGGGGGTAGAGATACACTTCCATAAACTAGGCAGAGTGGTCTACAACAGTATTGACTGTATGAGAGTTTCTTCCATCTGGTACAATTTGGGATATTCACATATTAAACACATTTTTAAAAATTTGAGCAACATAGTGCTTCTTTATTTAAATGTGTATTTCTTTGATTTTCAATAAGAGTGAATTTTTATGAAACTATTTTTACATGTAAAATTTTGTGTTCATGTATGTTCTAGCTCCTATACATAGTTCCTATTTAAATCATAATAAAATACATTGTTTTGTTGTACATATTCAAATAGTTCCCCCATATTGTTATTTCTCATTGGCTAGTTTTTTATTGTTTTTTTAATTTTAAAAGATGTTCTAGTATTTGAAGTAGTTTATTTTTATTAATAGTAGGAAGATATGCTCTTCAAACATTACATACCCACATTTTAATATAAATCTAAAAATCAATATGAAGAATTTTAAAAAATATTGAGGACAATATTTGATAATCTTAAATAGAGAGAAGGTCAGGGGGAGTACTTGTTGATCATCCTGTGTTTAAAGTTAAAGTCACAGTACAACCTAGCTTTCTTCCTGAGAATACTTGCAAGGAAGCAGATGGACTGAGGTAAAACTAATGATTCCCTATGCCACAATGATAGTACTGCTTCTGAGCTATATTGGCCTCTTGTTAACTCCATGTGAGAGAAGGATGGAATAAAGTTGTATCTGAAATAGCAAAATGAGTGCTACTAAAGTTACTACCCTGGTAATGACTTGGTCTTTTATCGTACTCCCACATAGTTATTAAGTAAGTCATTGGTAGCTCTCCATCAAGACATTTAGAAATATGCATTTTAATCTCTCTCTCACACACATACAGTGTTTTGTGTGTGCATAATACAACCTTGACAACAATCATGTACTGTGGTGTTAACGTATTAAAAACGGTGCAGTCTTTTTTGTACCTATTTTCCCCCTTTGCCGGCCTCCACCTACCCCTTACCACCGCTTCCCTCTGGATAACACTCCATTTACTTTCTTTCATCAAAAGTTTAATTTCCTGGAATTTCCTTCTGTGAATATACTGTGATTTGCTTAGTTCATAGTGTAATGATTGAAATTGTTTCTAAACCAAAAACATCGTGTTAAGCAATATTATATAAATGCAGCATTATTTAAAAATATATTTCCATTTCTGTTAGCCTCTCCTTGGATAAATTCTTAAATATTTTGGTTCACATGAAAGGTACATTAACAATTTAATATATACTAACAAAGCAACTAGCATTTGTAATACTAAATGTAAATACCATCACTGAGTTCATTCTACAACACTACTATCATTAAAAAAATTCCCTTCATATACTCCATAAAATAAAATAAAAGTAAAGAAAGAGAAGAAATAAAATAAAAATTCTTTGATAAATTCATTTCATAAAGCTGACCTATAATTGTAAAACTTATGTTCTAGCTAATGGTAGTTTGCTGTTTATGTTTTAATAACTTTTAAAATTGTTATTCAAGTACAATTGTCTCCAATTTCCCCCACCACCACCCCCAAGCCAGCCATCCTCCCTTCCCATATTTGATCCTACACTCCTTTTATTTTGTGCATGTGTCCTTTATAGATGTTCCTGAAAACCCTTATCCCTTTCCCCCCATGATCCCCTCCACCTCCCGTCTGGTTATTGTCACTTTTTTCTTAACTTTAGTGTCTCTGGATATATTTTGCTTGCTTATTTGTTGGTTGGTTAGGTTCCACTTATAGATAGATGAGATCATATGCTGTTGTCTTTCACCGCCTGGCTTATTTCACTTAGCATAATGTTCTCCAGTTCCATCCTTGTTGTCATAAAGGGTAGGAGCTCCTGCTTTCTTTCTGCTGTGTAGTATTCTATCATGAAAATGTACTATAATTTTTTTTATCTATTCATTTACTGATGGGCACTTAGGTTGCTTCCAGGACTTGACTATTGTAAATTGTGTTGCTATGAACATTGGGATGCATAGATTCTTTTGAATTGGTGTTTCAGGGTTCTTAGGCTATAATCCCAGCAGTGGAATTACCAGGTCAAAAAGCAATTCCATTTTTAGTTTCTGAGGAAATTCCACACTATTTTCCACAGTGGTTGCACCACTCTGTGTTCCCACCAACACCTCATTAGGGTTCCCTTTACTCAATTTCCTCTCCAACACTTGTTGTTTGTTGATTTGTTTATGATGGCCATTCTGAACTGTATAAAGTGATATATTATTCTGGTTTCAATTTGCATCTCTCTGATGGCTAGTAATGCTGAGGATCCTTTCATATGTCTCTGGGTCCTCTATATGTCCTCATTTGAGAAGTGTCTGTTCAGATCCTTTGCTATTTTTTAATTAGGTTGTTTATTTACCTGGAGTGCATTCGTGTGAGTTCTGCATGTATTTTTTAAAAATATATTTTATTAATTATGCCATTACAGTTGTTCTATTTCCACCCCTTCATTCCCTCCCCTAGAAGCAGCAAGAGATAAGGGGACAGTCACCTACAAAGAAGTTCCCATCAGACTGTCAGTGGATTTCTCAAAAGAGACCTTACAGGCAAGGGACTGGAAAGAAGTATTCCAAGTCATGAAATCCAAAGACCTACAACCAAGATTGCTCTATCAAGCAAAGCTTTCATTTAGAATGGAAGGACAGATAAAGTGCTTCTCAGATAAGACCAAGTTCAAGGAGTTCTTTATGTATTTTTGAGATCAAACTCTTGTCTGAGGTATCATTGGCAAATATGTTTTTCCATATAGTTGGTTCTCTTTACATTTTAATGCTGTTTTCTTTAGCCATACAGAAGCTTTTTATGTGGATTAGATCCTCTTTGTTCATCCTTTCTTTTATCTCCCTTGCGTTAGGGGACATATCAGTGAAAACATTGCTTTTTGGAACATCCAACATTTTCTAGCCTATGTTCTCCTTGAGGATGTTTGTGGTATCATGACTTATATTTAAGTCTTTTATCCACCTTCAGTTTATTTTTGCATATGATGTAAGTTGGTGGTCAACTTTCATTTTTTTGCATGCAGCTGTCCAGATCTTCGAACACCATTTGTTGAAGATGCTATTTTTAACCCATTTTATGCTTCTGCCTGCTTTTTCAAATATTAATTGATCATAAATACATGGGTTTATTTCTGGGAGCTCTATTATGTTCCATTTATCTCTGTGTCTGTCTTTATGCCAGTACTGTTTTGATTACAGTGGCTTTGTAATACAGTTGGAAGATTTTTTTTATTTATGTATTTTTAGAGGGAGGGAAAGGGAAGGATAGAGGGAAATAAACATCCATACGTGATTGCCTCTCACATGCTCCCTACTGGGGACCTGGACAGCAACCCAGAATGTCTTCTGACCAGGAATTGAACCTGTGACACTTTGTTTCACAGGCTGGTGCTCAATCCACTGAGCCACACCAGCCATGGCATAATATACTCTGATATCAGCTACTGCGATCCCTCTAACTTTGTTATTCTTTCTCAAAAATGCTATGGAACTTGGGGCTGTTTATGGTTCCATATAAATTTCTGAAATTTTTGTCTATATCTGTTAAAGGTGTCATTGGTATTTTAATAGGGGTTGCATCAAATCTATAAGTTGCATTGAGTAGTAGGGACATTTTGATGATATTAATTCTTCCAAGCAATGAACATGCTATATGCTTCCATTTATTAGTCTTCTTTAATTTCTTTCTTCAGGGCTGCGCAGTTTTCTGAGTACAGGTGCTTCACCTCCTTGGTTAGATTTATTCCTAGCCCTTTATTTTTCTTGTTACTATAGCAAATGGGATCTTTTTCCTGACTTCTGTTTCTGATATATCAATTCTGGCGTACAGATATGCCTTTGATTTCTAAATATTGACTCTGTATCCCATTGTTTTTCAAAATTCACTTATTAGGTTGAGAAGTTTTTTTGTGGAGTCTATAGGGTTTTCTATGTACACTATCATGTTATCTGCAAACAGTAACAGTTTTACTTCCCCCTTTCCAGTTTAGAAGCATTTTATTTCTTTTTCTTTCCTGATAGCTGTTCCTAGTACTTCCAATTCTGTGGTGAATAAAAATGGGGAAAGCAGACATCCTTGTCTTGTTCCTGATCTTAGTGTAAAAGCTTTTAGTTTTTGCCTGTTGAGTATGATGTTGGTTGTAGGTTTCTTGTATATGACCTTTATTATGTTGAGGTATGCTCCTTGTACTCCCACTTTGTTGAGTGTTTTTTATCATAAATGAGCACTTTATCAAATGCTTTTTCTGCATCTATTGATATGATCATGTGATTTTTGTCTTTCCTTTTGTTCAGGTGATGTATTACATCTATTGATTTGAGAATATTTTACCATATTTACCATATTTGAAGCCAGCATCACCCTAATCCCTGAAATAAACCCCACTTGATCATGGTATATAATTTTTTTCATGTATTGCTGGATGTGGTTTCCCAATATTTTGGTGAAGATTTTAGCATCTATGTTCAATAGCAATATTGGACAATAATTTTCTTTCTTTGTTGTATTTTTATCTGGTTTGGGGATTAGGATGTTGCTGGATTCATAAAAAAAGTTTGGGGGATCCTCCCTCTAGTATTTTGTGGAATAGTCTGTGAAGGATAAGGGTTAGCTCTTCCTTAAATTCTCCTATGAAACTGTTCAGTCCAGGGCTTTTGTGTGTCAGGAATTTTTTTATTTCTGCTTCAATTTTACCAGCTGTTATTGGTCTGTCAGGCTTTCTGCTTGTTTTTCATCCAGGTTTGGAAAATATATATTTGGCTAGAAATTTGTCCTTTTCAGCCAGGTTTTCAAATTTCTTGGCATATAGTTCTTCGCAGTAATTTCTTATGATCCTTTATATCTCTGTGGTATCAGTTGTAATATCTCCTCTTTCGCTTCTGGTTTTATTTATTTGGGTCCTGTTTTTTTTTCTTGATGAGTCTGCTTAAAGTCTTGTCATTTTTTTTTTATCTTCTCTAAGAACCAGCTACTGGATTTATTGATCTTTCCATTGTTCTTTTAGTCTCTATGTCATTTAATTCTCCTTTAATCTTTGTTATTTCTTTCCTTCTATTAATACTGGACTTTGTTGTTATTCCTCCAGTTCTTGTAGATTTAGGGTTAGGCTGTTTATTTGAAATGTTTCTATCTTCTTTCAGCAGGCCCATATTGCTATGAACTTCCCTCTCAGGACTGACTTTTCTGTGTCCAATAAGTTTTGGAGTGCTCATTTTGATTTGTTTCCAGAAATTTTTTGATTTCTTTCTTTTTTTTCCTTGATACAATTTTATTTTATTATTTTTTAAATTTAATTATTTTTCAAGTACAGTTTTCTGTCTTTTACTCCCTTCCAGGCCCACCCCCCTGTGCCCCCCATCTCCCTCCCATTTCCACCCCCCTTAGTTGTTGTCCATGTGTCCTTTATACTAGTTCCTGTAAATCCTTCCCTCTTTTCCCTTGAAATTCCCTCCCCTCTCCCCTCTGGTTGCTGTCCCCCTGTTCTCTATTTCAGTGTCATTGTTTTTATTTTGCTTGCTTGTTTGTTTTGTTGTTTCGATTTATTTCTTGATCTCGTTATTAACCCATTCATTGTTTAATAGCATGCTATTCAATCTCCATGAATTTGAGTGTTGTTGTTGTTTTTTCTTTGTCAATAGTTTTTAGTTCCAGGCCCTTGTGGTCTGATAAAATGCTTGATGTGATTCCAATTTTCTTGAATTTGTTAAGTCTTGTTTTATGCCCTATTAAGTGGTCCAGCTTTGAAAATGTTCCATCTGTTTTTGAAATGAATGTTTTTGGGGTGAAAGTTTCTATATATATATCAGTTAAGTCCATTTGATAAAGAAAATTGTTCAACGTCACAATATTTTTATTGATATTTTGTTTGGATGTTCTATCTATTTTTCATCATGGGGTGTTAAAGTCTCCTAGTATAAATGTGTTGTTGCTCTCTATATCTCTCTTGATAACCTCCAAGATTTTCCTTACATATTTGGGTGGTCCTATGTTATGTTCTTATATGTTTGTTTATAATGTTTATGTCCTCCTGATGTCTTTTTATTTCTTCTATTTTGAAGTCTATTTTGGCAGGTACAAGTATTGCTATACCAGCTCTTCCTTCCTGTTCATTTGCTTAAAATATTATTTTCCAATCCTTCACTTTCAGTCTGTGTAGCTCTTTTGTTCTGAAGTGTGTCTCTTCAGAATTCTGTAGGCAGAATATGTGTGAGCCATGTTTTTTATCATTCAGCTACCCTTTGTCTTAATTGTATTAAAATCCATGTATGTTTATACCTAATTACTTTTCAAAATATATTGTTTTAGAATGTTAACTATATATATATTTTTAATTCAGCCTCATCTTACATTTTAAATATTTGTGTTATAGACTGAATGTATGTGTCCTTGCCAAATAATGAGGCCCTCCCTACCCAGCAGTGTGCCTCTATTCAGATTAAAAGTAAGCATGTTGACATGAGGTTGTAAGAGTGGATTCTTACTTTTATGGGACCAGTGTCTTCTGAGAAGAGATAAAAGCTCAATCTCATCCTCATACTCTATCCCTTTCTTTCACTCTCTCTCTCTTCAAAGCAAGGGTCATGTGAGTATAAAGTAAAAAAGTTGACTCTACAACTTAGGAAGGAATCATAAGCACATTGAACTCTGTGCTGGATTTATCTTGGATTTCTAGTTTCCAGAATTGTGAGAAAAAGTATAGTCTTTAACTTACCCATTCTTTGTTATTTTGTTAAAGCAGTCTGAGTAATGTAATTTATAAATTACTTTTTACATATAGAAAAACATTCTTTAGTCATTAACTTATTCATTCTAAAAATTTAGATTTATCTATTATCATTTTTCTAATTAGAAAATACATAATTAGAAATTTCTTTATTTGTCTGTACATAAAAAGGTTATGATAATAAATGTGTCAAAAATAAAAATTCACCCAAATGCATATAAATGATATGTAACTATGTTTTAATTTAGAAAAAAGTTTTTAGTTGATGAACAAAATAATATCACATTTGGGGAAATATTTTTTACATAAATTTGATAAACAACACAAAGTACTTAGAACCCAACTTAGAAAAACAAGTCAGGAATGTTGACTTTGAGTTATTATGGAAAATTGAGAAAGTGTTTTTTGGTTGATGGTTGGTCAATATGTTTTTACTTAAGTTAATATCCCCAGAGGTGTAGAACAGGTTTATGCTGAATAAATCAAAGGGAGCACATAGCAGTTTAGGATAAAAAATATAACATCGATTTAGACATATATCAATGGTAAAATAATATTGGAATATGATAAAACCATAGATGAGATGAAGTGTGTGAAAGCTTGCCAATAGGAATCCTGGCAACAAAATAAAAAGGAAAAAGTATGTTGTATGTGTACAAGTATTGAACTGCTGTACTTTGTTAAGGAAGCACCTTTATAAACTGTTGTAAATGGAGAATACTCTGTAGAGCTCAATATAAAAATACATTTATAAAAAGGTTAGAGATCACAAAAGTCTGACAAAACTATATGTATTTTATACAATGTAGATCTATGTAAAAATGTATTGCTGGCAATTATATAAAGAAGTTATTTTAAATTATTCTTTCTTCTAAAGTTCTGAAGGAAATTTTAAAAAGGGGCTTCTATCACAGTAGATAAAATTTCCGCTGTCTGGGACCACATATATTCTTTGAAGTATTTTTCTGTCACGTTGATCAGACAAGTGTTTTACTTGATAGCTTGGCGAATGGGCTAAAACAGAAAGTCATTATTTTTTAACATGTTGATTTTTTTAGCTATTGATATAAAAAGCTATTTTGAAATATAAATATACCATTTTTGCAGTGATATTTTATCAATTGAAAAAACTGATGTTTTATCAAAAATTAATCAAATTGCTTGTTTCTCTGTTTTATAAAATTTGTAGATGCATGGTTTTATATAAATTATATATTGGTTAATAAGTTTTATATTTACTTTTGTTCATGTATTTTTTAATATATATTGTTGATTATACCATTACAGTTGTCCCATTCCCCCCTTTATTCTTCCCCACCCTGCATACCCCCTCCCCCACACTCCCCCCCTTTAGTTCATGCCCATGTGTCACAAATTCTTTAGCTTCTACATTTCCCATACTATTCTTGCCTCCTCTCGTCTATTTTCTGCCTACAGTCTATGCTACTTATTCTCTGTACCTTCTCCCCCCTTCAGACTAGCTCTTGGGAGAGTGCTTGCAATATGGCAATTTCACTGTTACAAGATGGTGAGTCTTCTGTGAGCATGGCTCCTGAATAAATAGAATGGAAAGACCATTGCTAATACTCTTTGGACATAACATATAGCTGAGATGCATGCTTTTTAAAATTAATGCACTGAGCCCTGGCTGGTGTAGCTCAGTGGATTGAGTGCGGGCCTGCAAACCACACGATCATGGTTCATCAAGTCAGGGCACATACCTGGGTTGCAGGCCAGTTCCCTGCAGGCCAGTTCCCAGCAGAGGACGCACGAAAGGCAACCACACACTGATGTTTCTCTCCCTCTCTCCTCCCCTTCCCCTCTAAAGATAAATAAATAAAATCTTTAAAAAAATTAATACACTGAGACCACTAAAGTTGGTTTTTATTGCAACATTGTATAGCCTACCTTGACTTTCCAAGGTCCTGGTGGCCCATTTCATCAAATTCTTCCTCTCACAATCAAGGCTTAGCCAACTATTAAGCCAGTAACATTGAAGACATTTAATTTTAATTTTTTGGTGAGTGAGAATAAAATAGAACAAAAATGAAATGTCTTCAATTTAGTGGACACATGTAACCAGAACTCATGTATTATTTCTACTTCTAAGACCACATGGAACTGCCTGGGTCTTACCTTTTTCACAGAGAATTTTCAACTTTCCCTTTGATTTAATAAACTTCACATAGTTTTTCAATATATTATATCTTGTTTTATGTTACCCTGAACCAGAGAAATATAACTCTTACAGAATATGATATTGTGGATGAACTACACATCTGCACTCAAATATGTGATTATAATCAACACATCTAGTGGTATTCAGATATAATGCTACCATATTTCATTAACCTATCTTGAATGAATCTCTAAAACTACAGAGTTTAAAAATATTTTATTTTAAATATAGCTTATTTTCTAAGTGATTCAAAATTTAAGTGCATTAGAACCTGATTTGCAACACTCTGTGACGATTTCTCAATTATTCATCCACATTTGTGAAGGTAACCCCTCTTTTTCCACAATTTCCCTTTCTTTTTTTGTTATTCCTGGTTTCACTTTTCCATGACTATCTTATCACCAATATATCTACATTTCACATTAAGTATTTCACATTAGCTACTTATTTTAGGGGAAGAAAACCTTAATAGATGTGCTATGTTTGATAGCTAGGTATGAAATATCTCACTTTCTACTTAAATTCTACCATTTACTTGATCTAGGAAGCACTCCATTCCACACACTTTTAATATCTTTCCTTTATCTCCATCTCTAAAACCAGATAAACCCATATATTTTTACATGCTCTACTCTGTATTTCATGGATAATGCTGGATTGATTACCACACCTATTTGAGAATGGTATTATTCTATGTGAGCTTATACATTAAATTATTTTGTATTACATTTGATACAATAATCATCATTTATTATTAATATGAATATTATCCATGTTGGCACCAGAACCTGCACAAGTGATAGTAGCTTGGGTAAAATGCACATTCATATTGTATGATTGCCCCTAATCCATCACAAAAAATCTCTAATAGTAATTTGACATTGCTCAGCAATCCTACTCTTCCTTGTAAGGTCTATTTTTCCAACTCTACAAAATCTATTTTTACTCTGTCCCTTTTCCCTCAAACCCCTAATGCTTTCATTTCTCTCTCTAAGTGACTGATGTTACTTTACATTTATCTAAAATAGAAATCACATGTAGATACTGATAACAAATATAATCTTAATTGCATATAAATAACTTCATGTTCCATGCAACAAATTTGTCAAAATACTTGCATCTCATCCACATTCTCTACCTTCCTTACCCTATTCCTTAATTAATGTCTGAGGCTCTCCTCATTTGTGAACTTTAGAATCATGTATTTATCATCTCAAGTATATTTGATTCTATATATAGTCTCCTTCTGAATTGCTCATTTTTTTTCTTTATGAGAGCAATATCACCAACAAATTTCAAATATTTTACATGATTCTAAACATATGGATGTACAGTACCTTTTAAATAATCTCTTTGAATGTGTTCAACTTTCTAAAGATGTAATCAAGGCTGTTGAAGGCCTCTAATACAAACATTGAATTTGGTGCGAGCCAGGGAAAGAAAGGGTTGGTGTGCCTTGATGTTTGTTGGGTAAATACTTTCTCACTTTAGTTTGGAGTGACACTTTGAAATTCCTTCTTATGTGTTTCAGCTTACGCTAGAAAACTGTGATAGCATTACATTCCCTCTAAAATATGTTGAAAAACCATAAACACTAAAGAATATTTCAAGTTGATCAATCTCTGTGTTTTTAAGCCTCTGAATCCTGTTGCTATGCTCCTTTGCATCCTGTCCAGGTTTTCTTACAATTTGCTAATTAAAGACAATAGGACTCTTTGTGGTGCTTTAGATTTAATTAAGTTAGAGAGCAGAAATAATTAATATATTGAGTTGGTTAATATATCAAAATTATAAATAGAAAATAATCACAAATACTATCAAATATGCACATTAATACAGTAGTAGCAAAATTCTATCAAAAAAGAGTAACACTTTATTTTCAATAAAAGTAATTAAAAAGCAATTCCTTTAAGGAGAACATAATACTTGGTGAAAATATTTTCTCATTTTTCTCAAGTTTTCCACTAATTATACCACAGGTTACAAACCGAAATATTAATAAAGTAAGTAAAAGAACATAAATAAATGAAGTGAGTTGAGGAAAGGAGCTATTTTTACATATTGAGCATATTCTCTCTCTAGATTGGGCAAGTGCCATTGACATTAACTGATTATTACCATGAAGGAAAATAAGCTCAGTTTTGCTACTTTATTATTGAGTTTAAATTCAAATATACTTATTTTCAAAATATTAGTTAATGATTTCTTTTAAGTCAACATTAACATAGCTACATGAAGCTCATAGCAGGGCCATGTATGATCCCATATATTACTAGTTTCCTGAGTCTGCCAACCCAACTCACATATTAACCAATTACTTTCTGTTGTATGGGTCTCATATAACAGACATTTTTAAGCCTGAAATAAATGAACAACATGACATCCCTATCTTAGGAACAACTTTAGTAAAAGAGAGACAATTATAGGGATACAATTAATATGGAATGTGAATGCATTCCTTCAAGTAGTATTTATAGGGAACCTGCTATGTACTTAACATGGGTAGACAGCAGTGAGCCAAAGAAACAAAATTGTTATTTAGCATAATATCTAGAATAATAACCACAGTTTACTTCTTCAATAAGAAAAAATTACATATTAAAGCACCTTGTTTATTGATAATTCTTTTACTCTATTTTTTGCTAGGTTATGGAAGGTGGTAGTTATAACATTATTGTTTTTTGAGGATGGACTTAACAAATGCCTGCAAAAATTAAGTCATGGCACTATCTCTCATGATTCAACCTGACAGTGATAGTTACATTGCCTTTAACCTCTGCAAGTAGTTCTACATATGGCTCTATTAAAGCAAATTAAGTATGTAGGATATACTCTAGGAAAATTTTCCTTTTTAATATAGAGAACAAGTTATGGGAGAACCCCTTTCTTCTTTTCCTCCTGTAGATGTTTTGAATGAGGAACTGAATCTGAGAGATTCTGAAAGCATGTGTTTTTAAGGAGTCACACTCATATACCCCAATGATGAGAGAGCCAAAAGATGAGTACTCAGGCTTATGCTTCAATTTATATGCTTCAATTTATCAGAAGTTCTTCTGATCAATATATGCATATGTGTATATGCCTACATTTATATTCATATATTTATGTATAAGTCTGCATTAAACTGTTGCCTTTTAAATCCATTATCTGATAATTGGCTTATTCTAGTTGTTTTAGTTTATGGTCTAAAGCTGCTTTGTACAAAAAGTAGCCACTGGCCAAATATGACTATTTAAAATTTAAACTAAGTTAAATTCCACTAAAAATTCAGTTCTGCCAAACTAATCAAATTTCAATTTCTCAATAGCCGCATGTGGCTAGAAGCTATGATAATGCACAGCATAGATGCAGAGGAATTCTATCTATTCATGTATGTGCATCATGTAGTGCCTGACCAGTGATTTCTATGTATTGAACTCTCAATGTTCTATTTGATTTCTATAGTCAAACAATCATCATAGATTTCCATGTATGTGCATTATATTATATATCCAGATCAACTACAGTCTTGTCAGAAGACAGATTCTTCATGCGAAACATAATTCCAGAAACATTGTTTTCTGAAATGCATATGTAACCAGAAGTACTCAGGCTTTGTCAGCCAGTGAGGGACAATGTGTTGAATTTAAACTGTATTACAGTTTTTATGTATTTGGCATGGGTATTCTGCAATAGAAAATACATCACCACCTCATTTCAATGTATCCATACTGCCTGCATTTTAACAAGTATGAGGTGAAGGTCTTCACTGTCAATGCCAGATAGATATGCTTTGCTTCCTCACACAACCAAAAGGACAATGGACAAATAAAAAAAAAGAACTGCCAGAAAAATCAAACTTCATGGAAGTGTGACAACCAAGGAGCTGAAGAAACATTCATCCTGACTAGTAGGAGGCAGGGAGATGGTCAGCTAGGGCAAAGAGGACATGCAGCAAGGTGACAGCTAGTAGGCCAGGCAGGCTAGGTGGTGTCTGGCAGACCTGGAGTTCCCACATTTGTGTGCAGATAAACTGGGAAGAACAACAGGGAAGCAAGACAGACAGAGTGACCCTGGGTTACAACCAAAATAAATAAAGCCTCACACCCTCTGGCTGTAACAATCTATAGTGGTTGGGGCAGGAGAAAAAACTCCCAATCTCACAAGAGAGTCCATTGGAGAGACCCATGGGGACTCGAAACGTACGTACACTCACCCTCATGGGAATCAGAATCACCCTCACTGGCACAACTGTCATGTGGATAGTGGGAGAAGTAACTGAAAATGGGGCAAGAGCTGAGTAAGTGACATTGTGCCCTGTCTAACCCCTCACCCATGCACAGTGATACAACACAACATAGTGGGTTGCCCCGCCCTGGTGAATACTTAAGGTTCAGCCCCTTCCACCATAACAGGTACACCAAGACAAAGAAATGTGTCCCAAATGAAAGAACTGATCAAAGTTCCAGACATAGAAATAAATGATAAAAACATAGCCAACCTATCAGATGCAGGGTTCAAAACACTGATAATCAGGATGATCAAAGAAATGGTTGAGTATGGTTGCAAAATAGAAAATAAAGTGAAAGCTATAAAAAGTAACATAAAGGAAAATGTACAGGGGGCCAACAGTGACAGGAAGGAACTGGGACTCAAATCAAGGATTTGGAGCAGAAAGAAGAAATAAACATTCGAGCAGAATGGAATGAAGAGAACAAGAATTCAAAAAATGAGAAGAGGCTTAGGAACCTCAGTGACAACTTTAAATATTCCAATATCTGAATCATAGGAGTGCCAGAAGAAGAAGAGCAAGAAATTGAAAACATTTGAGAAAATGATGAAGGAAAGCTTTTCCCAATCTGGCAAAGGAAATAGACATGCAAGTTCAGAAATTTCAGAGAGTCCCAAATAAGTTGGACACAAGGAGAAACACACCAAGACACATCATAATTAAATTACCCAATATTAAAGATAAGGAGAGCATCTTAAAAGTAACAAGAGAAAAGGAGACAGTTACCTACAAAAGAGTTCCCATAAGATCATCAGCTGATTTCTCAGAAGAAACCTTACAGGCAAGAAGGGACAGGAAAGAGGTATTCAAATTCATGAAAGGCAAGGATCTACATTTAAGATTACTATCCAGCAAAGTTATTATTTAGAATGGAAGTACAGATAAAGTGCTTCCCAGATAAGATCAAGTTAAAGGAGGTAATCGCCATCAAGCCCTTATTATATAAGGAACTTGCATAACTTAGATAAGTTGAAGGAACTTATCTAAGAAAAAGAGGAAGATCAAAACTATGAACAGTGAAATTACAACAAAATCACAACTTTCAACAACTGAACCTAAAAATCAAAAACAAAAACAAACTATGTAAACAAGTAGAACAGGAACAGAATCACAGAAATGAAGATCACATAGAGGGTTATCAGCAGAGTAGGGAAGAATGGGGCCAAAAGTACAAGAAATAAGCTTAAATGGTAGGTACAAAGGAGACAGGGGAAGGTTAGGAATAGTATGGGAAATGTAGAAGCCAAAGAAATATATACAACTGATGGACATGAACTAGTGGGAGTGGGATACAGGAGGGGGGGTTGCAAGGCAGAGGGGGATAAAGGGGAGAAAAAAATGGGACAACTCTCATAACATTATCAATAAAATATACTTGAAAAAAGAACAAATGCCATCTTCTTAAAGATGTTATTTAATAAACATCACCCATAACTGTTTTCATAATTTTATTTTGTTTCACACAAAATTAAATTGCAAATATTTATTTTTAGTTATTTGCAGAGAATTATTTTATACACTTATTTAATTTCTTAAGTGGTATTTGGACCCAGGTTCTTAGTTTATATTTTCTAGAGTCAATTCTATGGGAAGAGATTATTGTCTGTGTACTTATATGATTTTCTTTCTTTTCACATGAAAATAATATTAAAATATTTAATATCCTTCTGTTTTTTTAGTTAAACAGAAAATTCCCCTCTGATTCTCAAATTCGTCTTCTGACTCCCAACACTTCTTCATGAATAAAACTTAGTCTGTGAGAAAGTCTACGTTAAAACTTTTATCACCACTTTTACATTGATATATTTTAAGTTAAATACATTATACTCATTAAAATTAGATATTTCCATTATACTTCTGTTGAATATATCTATGGTAATTTCATTCAATGACTTTAATGGGATAATTTAATTACATACTGGGCCATTGGCATTAGAAATATTGCATGGAATTATATAAAGAGCTCTAAACTTATTAAAGGCTTACTGATGATTTTTCATATTTGCATTTTATGTATGTTCTGAATCAAGAGTTCTAATACTGTTTGGGAGGAATATTTTACTAAAAGAAAGTTAATCATTCCATTTGTGTTGACCTGTTCCTCAATCCAAGCAGGAAGGAACTGCTTTATGAAATTTGAATGAACAGCAAATTTTTCTGTACCTTTGGATTATTGCTTCTAAAGTACTTGCTTTCGTTTTTGCTTTAATAAAGCAATGCTTCATGAAACAAAAATGAAGATCAAGTGGGTTAGCAACAGGGAAATGAAAGTAAAAAACAGATGGGGGGCAAAATATGGGAAAAACGAAAATGACATAAGCAGGAGGGGGGGTGGGCAAATAAGGGGGAAAGAACAACCTAAACAATTCAAAAAAATAAATAAATTTATTTAATTAAAAAAAAAAGAAATTTTTCTATAAATTATGAATGATTGTAAAACTTTGCCAACTAAGTAATGTGTCTGACTATAGAAAAACTGAGTCATTTTGTCATCCCTATAAAAGAAAATAAATGGAATAATGAAACACAATGAAAAAAATTAGGCTTCATTGAGTAAAGAAGCTAGAAATGGATGAAATCTAACAATTTTACTAACATAAAATTCTGGAAAGAAGTAGTAAAACATAGAGCCACTTTATAGATATAATGTGCTCATTGATTAAATTAGAAACCTGTTATTTAAAGGATGTTAATCTAATAATTTCAGTTGTTCTATGAATTGCATGAAGTACCAAATGAAAAGTAATATAATAAGCAAATAGATGACTGAAATGGAAATGAAAAGAAACAATAGCACAAATGATGAAGCCAAAGAAGAAATTCATATTAGGCAAAGAGAATTCCAAATTTGGCACTACAGAAATGTCTCTTACGAAAATGAAGCAAATCCCAGCCTATAATTGAAAAAGTAAGTAGACTATATTGTTTATATGAATGAGATATAGGCAATACAAAAGTTAAGATAACATTAAATCTTCTACAATGTCTGAAGATATGCCATAACTATTTCAGAATCAAAGAAAATTCTTAATATGCAAAAAGTCTGTTATTTATTCATTATAACTTATAAAAAGTAATTGACAGAAAACATATCCTCATTAATTTAAATAATTTCAGAGACAAAATAAATCCTAATACTAGGGGAAGAAATAGGAAAATAAAGAAATATTACCCTGATACCAAAATACAAGTTATCAGAAAACAATAAATTATTTTTAAGTATTTAGAGAAAAAGTTATAAATGAGAATCCTATACCATCAGTGATGACATCTTCACATAATTCCAATGGAAATATCTTTGAAATATTCAGACATAATGTGTTCTTCTTTAAAAATATGTCAAGATGAAAATCCTATTAAAACCAAATAAAATGCCAAACAAAACAATTAATCCATGAATAGAAATAAGAATAAATAAGCTTGGAATTTATGATAGAAAAAGAAAAGTTGGTAAGTACCAATTCAATTTATTCATACAATGAAACACAAATAATTGTGCTTAAAAAGCAGATTTAAGGCCCTGGCTGGTGTAGCTCAGTGAATTGAGCATAGGCCTTTGAACCAAAGCATCACTGGTTTTATTCCCAGTCAGAGCATACGCCTGGGTTGCAGGCCATATCCCCAGTATGGGGTGTGCTACAGGCAACCATACATTGATGTTTTGCTCCCTCTCTTTCTTCCTCCCTTCCCCATCCCTCTAAAATAAATAAATAAAAAATATTTTTAAAAAAGCAGATTTAAAGTTATTGAATTTTTAAATAAAATAATGTAAATTTTGAAGATACATGACCATAATAAGCAGAGACAAAAAATATATAACTTTAGAAAAAATAAAAGTGGAAAAAAGTGACAGATTGTGAAAATTAGTGTATTATTTTTTCTTTTCATTGCTTGAGATCAGTAAATATTGTTTCATTTCTGACTTAGATTTGTTGAGATAGGTAGAAAAACAGAAAATTTATTTGTAATTTAAAAGGTAATAAAATAAATGAAATATATGTATAGAATTCAATTTTATAAATATATTTTTCTAATAAGAAAAATAAAATTCAAAGAAAGGAATCATAAAACAATACTACCAGCAGCAGCAACAAGACAATTAAAAAAGATTTGGATATAATTAACCTTTTTAAATATTTACATAATAATATGTATCAAAAGAAGAGTCTTCTTATATTAGATTATATAAGACAAAACAAAAGCATTATTTTATATCCACAGGAACAATATGTAAAATAAAAATATTTTAATTGATAAATGTATCACAATTTAAATTATAAAAATATTTTACACCTTTTTCACAGAAAAGAATAAGTCATGATTTAAAAGGTTTAATCACAAAACTTTTAATTTACTTGCAATTGTATAAGAAATACACACCGGTTAGAATGGCCAACATAAACCAACAAAGTGTTGGAGAAAATGTGGAAAAAAGGGAACCCTAGTTCACTGTTGGTGGGAATGAAAACTGGTGCAGCCACTGTGGAAAACAGCATGGAATTTCCTCAGAAAACTAAAAATGGAACTGCCTTTTGATCCAGCAATTCCACTGCTGGGATTATATCCTAAGAGTCCTGAAACACCAGTCCAAAAGAACCTATGCACCCCAATGTTCACAGCAGCACAATTTACAATAGCCAAATGCTGGAAGCAACCTAAGTGCCTATCAGCAAATGAATGGATCAGAAAACTATGGTACATTTACACAGTGAAATTCTATGCAGCAGAAAGAAAGAAGGAGCTTATACCCTTTGCAACAGCATGGATGGAATTGGAGAGCACTATGCTAAGTGAAATAAGCCAGGAGATAAGAGACAAATACTACACGAACTCACCTTTAATCGGAACATAATAAAGAAAAGAAAAAAAGCAAACAAAATATAACCAGAGACGTTAAAATTAAGAGCAATCTAACAATAGCCAGAGGTGGGGAGGGGACAGTGGGGAGAAGGGTTTTCAGGAACTAGTATAAAGGGCACATGGACAAAACCAAAGGGGAGGGAGGTAGGTTTTCCTGGGATGGGGGTGGGGGGAGGAGAAAATGCAGACAATTGCAATTGAACAACAGTAAAGTAATTTTTAAAAAGTGAATCTCAAGCACAAAATAACTTGTCAAGCACAGTCCTTCTTTGAAGTCCATATTGTGACTTACTTTATTCTGGTGTGATTCATAATAGAATAAAAGCTATTTAAAAATAAATAATAGATATTTTATGGTATTTTTTCTGAGTAACTTGCTTTGACATACTGTATAATTTTTGCATTTATACCTGAACATGAAAAAGAAGGTACAAATTAATATGCACATAATTATCTAGTTTGTGTAGCATAAAACAGATAAGTATCTATCTATATATATGTATATATGGATATGTATGTAAAGTAGTATATTTATACTACTTTAAACCTGTGTAACAAGATGTTAACAAATTAAATTTTCTTTGAAATTAAACTTTAGTGTATGAGCAGATTGCAAATTTATTTACAATCTTACCTTATGTGAACTTTTTTATGAGAATATGCTATATTATTGTGAGAAAATTTAAGCTACAGTGCCTTTATAAATAAGAATATTACTTTTTATTTATTCCTTTATAATTTTAATGACAAACAGCAAACTTTCCTAAAACTTTAAATAAACTTAAAAATAGCATGAGTTAAATATTTTAATTACCTTGTTTACAGTAAATTTTGTATAGAGTGGCATGATGAGTCAGAGAAGTAAAGCTTGTAATTTAGATGCTAAGCACAACATTAAGTTTTAATTAAGTTCCACTTTTAGTTAAACATCTTTCATTTCTTATTTATTTATTTATCTAACATTTCATCTATTTATCTTTACAGTGGGGGAAGGGAAGGGAAAGAGAGGGAAACATTGATTTATGGTTGTCTTTCACATGCTCCTTACTGGGGACATGCCTGCAATTCAAGGATGTTCCCTAGCTGGGAATCAAACCCTTTGTTTCACAGGCCGACATTCAATCCACTGAGCCACAACAGCCAGGGCTCATTTTTTCAATCATAGATTTTTTGCAAGTTCCATTACTTATTCTAATTTAAAAAAACCCCACACATACATACCTACACATTCACATATAAACATTTAATAATAGCTAAGTTATAGTTCATAATTTTAATTGGTGTGACTTTCTTATGGGTTGATTTTATTGACTCAAATATTATGAGGAATTTAACAGAAATCATTCAATCATCTACAATATTCATGGTATAAAATATGACTAAGTGTTTCATGCATTTTAAAACTTATTGTTGCTTTTCAGTATCATCTCTATAGGTGCCTTTTCCCCCAAATAAAATCATAAAATAGTATTTGCTATAAAATAAAATGTGAAATTTTAGTAAAATACTACCCAAGTAACCAACTACTATTGTACAATATTTCAGAATGTCCTGCATGAGCCCTGGCTGGTGTAGCTCAGTAGTTGAGCACAGGCCTGCAAACCAAAGCATCGCTGGTTTGATTCCCAGTCAGGGCACATGCCTGGTTTGCAGACCGTATCCCCAGTACAGGGTGTGCTAGAGGCAACCACACATTGAGTTTCACTCCCTCTCTTCCTTCCTCCCTTCCCCATCTCTCTGAAATAAATAGATAAAATCTTTTTTAAAAAGAATGCCCTGCATGAAAGCGATATCTACAATAATTATTGATTTTTAAATTAAAAAAAATGGGGATTGTCAGTCAGATATATATTAAATAAAAAATTTATTTTATTTTATTTTATTTATTTTTTAAAGATTTTATTTATTTATCTTTAGAGGGGAAGAGAAGGAGAGAGGGAGAGAAACATCAATGTATGGTTGCCTTTTGTGCATCCCCTGCTGGGAAGTGGCCTGCAGGGAACCGGCCTGCAACACAGGCATGTACCCTGACTGGGAATCGAACCGCGGTTGTCTGGTTGACAGGCCCATGCTCAATCCACTGAGCTATACCAGCCAGGGCTTAAATAAAATTTTTATGGTTATCAAAGAAAAACAAAGATAGCCAAAAGGTTAAAAATTCAGTAGACATATGATTTTCACTAAAAGTGTTTATTATCTGAATATAAAAATTTATCAGTTTGAATGTTCCCTTTTTTTAGAGCAAGGAGCAGAGCATCGACTGTGAAATCTGATGGAAAAAAATCAAGCAGGTAAGACCAGGGAAATAGGTAAGTTTATTATTGTCAAATTGGAGTTCTGAGGTAGTACAGGTCTTTATTTTCATCTTACTGAAATTAACTAAGGGAAAACCTATGACAAGCTAAATATCAAAGACTGGTGAAAAAAAAAGGTTGAATTACTTGACCTCTACTGTTGCTACATATAGAAACCTATAACTTGGAGTTGCATTTATACAATGTCCCCTTTTCCATGACAAGAACTGGGGAAGGACACACAGAGAACCTAAAACTCAATTCCCCTTATTGTTCCTACACTCTTATAACCATGGGAATGTCTTATTTTTAAATAAACCTGGTTTTCATGAATATTTATTTCGACTTACTCTGTGAAGGTTAACCAGAACTCCTAGTGCATACTAAGGGTTTCAAGTTCTCATGAGTGACATGGAACTAGCTAGGAAATTTCTGGAATAACTTTTGTCATTGTAAAGGAAGCTATTTAATAACCTCTCTCATAATAAAAATATCTCTTTTACCTCAGATCTCTTGTGTGTTATTGCCATATCCCCAAGAATTAAAGATATATATTTCTTCCTTATTCACTATTGGCACTCTCTCAGAAACCCAAGCACAACTGTGAGGAGAATATGGAATGTTCCTAAAATTTTCCTCAAAATATATTACACAATTTTTAAAAAATAAATCTCATTAATACCCAGATAGAACTGCACATTTAGCTATCTAATTGATGCTGATAGAAAAGGTTAAATTATTTTATCAGTAAATCTGTTATATTAATAAATACATTTTATATTAATTAAATACATCTTAAAACATCTTATAAATAAATATAGATATTTTCATCTGTATAATTGCATACTCTAAAAATATAAAGTGTGCAAAATTTTTCATGGTAACTGAAAATTAAGCAATTATAAAATAAATGTTGGTTGTTATAATATAAAATCAAGCTAATTATTATTTTTAAAAATGGCAACACTCAAATAAAATAAAATCATTTTCTAAAATAAAAAGAACTCATAGTTCCTATTCTTTAAGATGATATGACCTGAGTGTCCTCCAAATTTGAAGCATGTAAAAGAGACTATAGTCTTAGCAAACAGCATCCACTTGATCACAAATTGGTACAGTTATGAGTCCCAACTTCTGGGAATCTACTCATTCCTTTCCATTCTCTCTTCTCAGGCAATCTCATCTATTTCTGTGATTTCTAATGCCATTTTAACACTAACATTTGAAAAATGTATTCCTGAAAACTTTTCTAATCTTTAAATGTATAGATATAGATAGATATAGATATATAAATATATAGTAGCTGCTTATTTTTAAATGTAGTTGAATATCCAATTAAATCTAAACACATACAACCTGATTTTCTCACCCTTCAATCAAGTTTCTTAAGCCAGAACTAAATTTCCATTTTTGTTTATAGCCTATACTTAATTTACTTCCAAATACAATTCCTCATACTATTAATAAAAAATTCATTCCTTCAAACTGTATTGCCAGTGCCTTAAACCATTAATTTTTCTTTAATAGCCTATCACTTTATAGTTACATACCAATATCAATAAATAATAATTTGGAGATATTATATTTAAGTATATTGCCAATTATATGATGTATGTAGGGTAGATATCATACTTACAGCATATTATAATTTAAACAAATGAGATATTACTGAAGTGCAAACATTATCATGGAAATGAGATGGTCAGAGAGAGCACATAATAATGCTGGCCTCAAATTCATCTAAAGCTCTCTGTTTCTTTAAGGTAATAGTGGGGACCAATTAGTATGGACATATAAAAAAATGCTTCTGACAAAAGGCTACAACATTATATAAAAACACCATTAAAATGTACTGATGAAATAGACCAGGAATCGTTGCAAAAATGTTAAATAATGCCTAACCTACAATGAAATTGGTTTTTCTCCTTCCCATCATAATTCTCTGACTTCAAAAAACTGAGTATGTGGCCTTTAGTGAATGAAGTACAGGAATCACTTGAGAGAAAGGTTTGCTTTTTTATTTCCTTTTCTCTTTCTATCTGATTTTTGCCTGGAGCTTTGTTTTCTCTGCATAAGTAGAGCTATTGATCCAAAAAGACGAAAGGGGTCCTCATGAGGCCCAGGGAGAGTCAACAAGGACCAGGCTGTGGAGAGCTCTGGACTAGAATTTCCAATGAAAAGAGGTCCAGCTGGAATAACCAAGCAGGAGATGCATCATTATGTTAGAGAATAATTTCTCTTAAAATATAGGATGTGGATCTTTGCCTAAATGATCTCTGGTTGAAATATGTCAAAATCTCTAGGTATAGGAATCACCCAGAACAGTAAGTAACTACTGACTGTATCTGGGTGAGAACAGTTGTATATAAATCAATCATCTGAATAAATTACTTTACCAATGAGAATCAAAATGTGTCTGTTTTATGTATCTACTGCAGTGATAATTCCTAAGTGAGTAAATACAGAACCTCAGAACTTCTCAAAGTGGTTGTTATTTCCAAAGATCCTCCACACCATACAATATAACCCATGGATACGGTATATATTGGCATGAGAGTTCCAAGAACTAACTTCGGGGAAGGAGGTTGAAGCCAGCAACTGGGCATTCTGGCTCCAAGAGACTTGCTAACTCTCAACCACAAAAATTAGATCTCCACTTGACCATTTTCCAAATAATCATTGGAGTGGGCTGTGCTGACTAATACATAGAGAACTTTCAACCTCCTTCCCCCTGATTTATTTGTTCTGCTTTCCCTTTCCCTCCTGATAAAAGCCTCTGCCTGTGCTAAGATGTTAAGATGGGCTTTGGGATGAGAGTCTCCCATTTTCTCAGGTCACCAGCACCTGATAAACCACTTTCTGTCTCACCAGTACCTGCCTTATGAGTTTTAACTTTTACTGTGGCAGGCAGCTGGACTTGTGTTCAGTTACAGATACATATTATACCATCACATCCCACAAAGTACTTGGAGTTCTGCTGTCTTCCTTAGACTCTTCCACAGAACCAGGTTTTAAGTACTGCCTTTCTTTCCTTATGATTTTTCTCCCCTCACCCACATCTCTCAACTCTTCATAATGTCTTTAGAATACCACTTTTGTAAACTATTCAAAGTGAATTGGCTCTTATAAACAGAAGCCAGTTCGATTCCCAGTCAGGGCACATGCCTGGGTTGCAGGCCGGTTCCCTGCAGGCCAGTTCCCTGCAGGCCAGTTCCCAGCAGGGGAAGCACAAAAGGCAACCATACATTGATGTTTCTCTCCCTCTCTCCTTCCCTTCCCCTCTAAAGATAAATAAATAAAATAAAAAATAAAATCTTAAAAAAAAAAAACAGAAGCCAGGCCACTTCTCTAAACTTTCCCTTAGATAATTTGCTTGAATTAATGCTATAAAATACAGAATTAATGTTTTCTAGAAATATAATTTGTAAAATTTATTTAATTATTTTCTCCTATTCAGAACTTGAAAGCAATTTTTTACTTTTACTTAGCCTCACCTTTTTATAAATTCTCAAACATTATTTCTAATAAATAGTTTTTTTCAATACTGTACAAAATTAGATATTATTTATTAAGCATATTAGAATGAAATTTATTTTAGGACTCAGAAACTCTGGTGCTGAAAATTTAACTAAACAAAATATTATTTTTTAAAATTCTCACCCAAGAATCTGCTTACTGATTTTAGGGGGAAGAAAGGAGGGAATAAAGAGAGAAATAAAGAGAGACAGAGAAAATAGAAAAACATCAATATGAGAGAGAAACATCGATCAGTTGGCTCATGTATGCACTCCAACTAGGGATTAAACTCAGGCAACCTAGGTACATTCCCTGACCAAGAATCAAACCCCAAATGTGTTGGTGTATGGGGTAATACTCCACCCAAACTACCTGGTAAGGTAGAAAATCAACAAGATTTTCTTGATTTCACATGCATTTTACGCCATTAAAACATATCTGTCTATTTTCCTACTTACCTATTATACATTTATATAAAAAAGTGCTAATCATAGCTTTTGCTGAATAAGACACTTCACATAAATAGAGAACAAAATTTTACCTTTGAACAATTAGCTTGAATTCAATGGATTTTATGAGAAAGAATTACCTTATCAATGTAAATAATGTTTTCTATCACAATATTATTACTTATATTCTAGAACTGGTGATTCATTTAAGAAAGCAAACTGTATGGGTTAGAGATGTATTATCAATTTTATTTATATCAAGGGTTCTTGTTTAACAGAAAAAAATATTAAAACTATAAATATTACTTAAAGGATCACTTTTTCAAACATTGTAAAACTTTCCTTTGCCGATAAGTATTTTGTGACTAGGTAAGGAAGAGATTTGCAGGGAACATTTTTTGGTGCTTCCCTCTGTTGTTTTCTGTTCAACATAAAGACAAAATTAAATTTTACTTGCTCTCTCTTTTTACCCATTTCTGAAACAATGTAGGAAAATGATATTAGGCATGACATTGTCGCCTCTGAAATATCTATAGCACTTGGAGGAAGCACAAACATTAAGTGAGTCTCATTCCATATATGCTTCTATTATACTGCTTCTTTTAAAGGAAAAAAGGCTTTTTAGTATATATACATATTTTTTTTAAGTCAAATAGGTATATCAGGTGTCTTTGTATATTAAAAAGTATATAACTCTATTAAAAGAAACAGGTATTCATGAATGTTCTAAATATGGGGGCCAGTATATTGAGTACAAGTCAGACTGTAAATCAAATATTTCTTTCCATGCACTAAATTTAGTTGGTCTCTGTCAAATCTCTATGTTTATTTCTTAACTATATCTTGAGCTGATTACAAAATTCTCTGGTGACTACAGGGTTTAAAAATCAATGAGTTAAAGATGAATTTATTAAATAATTTTCCTTCTACAAGTCCATTCCCCAGTTCATGTTTTATCTGGGACTCTAAATAAATTTTTTAAGTTTATGGTTAGCATTGATTTACTGTTTCCATTTTTCTCTTTAAAGTTGGTTCTTCCACATTATTAAATAGAAATGCTAAAGGTAGGAAGGAAGTATATATTTTTTACCCAACTGATACTTGTTTTATTTTACTTGGCTGTTTTTGACACACTGGCTGACACTGATTAATCATTAATCTCCTCTGTGCAATACAAGTCCAAGGACTTGCTTTCCCAAAGGGTTCACGTGTGAGTTCTTCAGGGGGCCCTGGGATTCCACACTATGGAGAACTACTTAGTCCTCTTCTCTGAATACCCTTACTTCCCACTGTTTGGTGCATCCACAAGCTCAAGCTGCTGGTGTTCATTATCTGGCAGGCAATCAATCCTCTTGGGAGAAACAGCAGCAGCTCAAGCTCTGGGGTGAATTTCCGGTGTGTCCCCTTGCCCTGTGAAAATCTCACTTCTTCTGTCCTAAAAACACAACCCGGGATGCTGGCTACTTCCTTGCTGTTTTTTCCCCTGCTCTATGATCTCTGTCCAGTTCTCTTCTCCATTGTGCAAAGATGCATAGGAGGAAGTCAATAAACCTCTTGCTTAAGCAGACATCAAGCTGGAAGTTTTTCTTTTAGAGAACACCCCCCCCCACACACACTCAAAAACATATATTTGGCTAATGGAAGAGAAAACCACACTCCTCCCCAAATCTTGGGCTTTGGCACTCTCACAGTTTGACTACGCTGGTGACGCATTTGTGTCTTTTTATGCTTCTACGCTTCTTTTCTCCTTCCTGTTAGTTTTATAGAGACTGGGAATTTAGCGAGGGAATCATGATCACCTCTTAGGCCTAGTCAAATTTCCTGACTCCCACTGACTCTCCATAAATGTGGACGAGGTTAGGCATTTCACTGGCCCCAATTCTGTTTCATTGGGAACAGATTACTAAACACCCAGTTTCCTATAGACATCAAAATGCATTCTGGCTTTTACCTTGGACTATTCTGATTAGAATTTATATTCAAACTTTTTAATATTCTTATATCCCAATTAATTATATTCTTTTCTCTTTAAGAAAGTTTGTGTTTTACATAACCATGGAAAAATAATATAAAATCTATGAATGTATCATTGCCATAGCCACAGAATTCTGGACTATCAGACTACATTTATAATGCATAATTTAATATGCTGGAACTTTCTCTTACTCCCTGTCATGAGCATGGTTATACTATATAAACTGTTCAGTCTTTCCTTCTTTGAAACTATATTTGACACCAACACATTTCTTTTTAGAAAATTTGATATAATTTCTTACTATTATGTAAAAGGTTATATTTTATTTTGATAAGAAATAACTACATGATATTTAGCTTCCAGAAATACTATACATAAATACTTTATCTGTGTATATAATTTTATTATTTTTCAAGTAACAACATTAAGAATCATATTTTCAGTATGTTGTTGTAATTGACTCAATATATATTTTATTAAAATAGATTGATTTACTTCTGATAAATAATAATATAATTTTAAAATATTAATGTTTATATGAAAAATGTAAAGAGATAATAGGCTATCAAAATAATCTAGTTATGCATATTTCTGATTACTTATTTTAGAACTATATCTTATCACTTCAAATTAATACTGCTTAGATCAAATTTTACTTGAAGCTTTCTTACATTGAGATATGAATTGAAACCATCACTCAGTGACATTTAAGCAAAAATCTTGTCAATGTTATGAATTTAACAATTCAGGTCTGGGTTCTGTATTCCTTTATTATACCAATATCTTCACCAGAACAAAATGATAATCCTCTCTATAAGTTAAGATGCTGACACTGAAATGCTTAAAAGCCACCTTTGATTTTTTGTTTTTCCAAAATTGAAATTTTCCCACATATAAAATATTTCAGTGAAATTAGATTAATTATTCTTTTATTATTCATGATGGGATGTTATACTTTCTAGGTATAAGAGACTGAGGTAGGCTACTTATGTATTCTAGTGAACTATTTCCAATTCAATTGCAGACCCAAAACCTGAGTAAAATATGTTTTCCTATAGTGATTGGCATGTTTGTACATTCATATGTTGTTTGTGTTTTTATGATATAGCTCCTAATTTTCATTGTTCATTTTTAAATAATTGAAATATCTTCAAAATCAATCATCTGTTTGTCTACAAGTTAAAGTCCTTTGCAGTTGGAAGTACTGTTTTATAGTATAAAATAATTCTGAGTAATTTTTTTAGTATTGCTACTTTCTAAATCTTATAAATGTAGACACAGAATTTTATCATTATATTATAAAGTCTTCAGAAGCAGGTTAGATATATAACCACATTTTTCCAATTTATTTTTTCTGTGGAGTAATAATTTTCAATACACTTTAAGCATTCAGTTATTTTTGCATTGAAAAAGTCACATTTTCTTAAGAAGGTCCTTTACATTTAGTTTAAAAATCATTGAAAAGAATACCTAATAATCACATTGCACTGTGGAAATTTTTATATATGATACACTTAAATAACACTTAGTATATAATTAAAAATTTTTTTTACCATAGAAAGGGAAACAAATTACAATTATAGAGAAATAAGACATGAACTAAAGCCAGTAACGTAGAAACAGAGAATATAATCAACTATTCAGTGATCAATACTTAGGGAAACATTTCTCTTTACTTTAATAAGGAAAACAAGTTATAGCTTAATACTGAAACTTTATAAGGTACTTAGCTCTCTTCTAAGCTCTTCACATGTATTAATGTATTCAAACCTCATAATAATCAAGTGAAATAGATATTAATATCATTTTATAAATGAGAAAAATGAAACATAGGCATATTATATAAATTGTCCAAGTTAACATTGAGGGCTAAAAGCTGAGATTCTCATTAGGTAGTCTGTATCCTTAACTATTCCTACTTCTTGTCTTTTCATAAGATTCCCAAGTACACTTTATTCTTTTTTGTGTTTCTACTAATTTTTAATTGTTTCTCAGAAAGCAAAAAAATATATATTATCAAGCTTAAACTTATATAGATAGTTATTTCAGCCACAATTCAATAGGTAAAATCTGTTAATTTTTCAGACTCACAGAAAAGCCTATGGCCTTGACAGAAGATATTTTAAAATAAATATATGTAAATAGGAAGAATTGTTGTTTTTGTGTCTCTTCTAACTTTTTGTGTTTACCTAATACTTCACTATCATTAGAGAAATAGTTAAATCTCATTTAATGTAAAAATAATTTATCAAGTTGATGCTATGTATCAATGAATCACTTAGTATTTATAATTCAATTTGTGTGATTTCTTTGGCAGCTCATTGAGACCTTGTGTCATTTTTATTTTTTTTTAATTTAGAAAATATTTTATTATAATGAAAATAGAGGATCAAAGGACAACTGTGTCACAAGTATTTGATAACCTTTTTTGTTTATTTATTTGTTTATTGTCTTGGAAAAAGCATTTCATCCTCACTAAAATTTATGTACCTTGTGATGCATTAGGTCATTTTAGCTTAAATCTATATGAAATGCAGGTGTTGGATGTCTCTCTGTTCTCAACAAGCAGGAAAATTTATCTATGACCTTCCCATAGGTCTTTATTAAATATCTCTCTTTTTCTTCAGGTACTCAACAATGTCAAAATTCTTTTTTGTTAAAAATTTTATTTATTTATTTTTAGAAAGAGTGGAAGAGAGGGAGAAATAAATGGAAACATCAATGTGTTTTTGCCTCTTATGGGTCCCCCACCCTGGACCACAACCTAGGCAGGTGCCCTGATTGTGAATCAAGCCAGCAACCCTTTGACTCACAGGCAAATACTCAATCCACTGAGCCACACCAGCAAGGGCTCAAATTACATCAAAATTCTTTAGTCATGTTTTCCATTCTAACAAAAAATAAAATAAATATTTTAAAATTTTCAATTTTATGTCTTCCACTCCTCAGATTTTATTATAATAGAAATTATTATTTTGTTTCCTAATATAAACAAAGAAAAAACAAATTTAAGCAAAAGAATGATGGTGTATATCTCAGTTGTTCTTGGTCAATAAATAAAAATGAAATCTGAGTTCGATTTTATGTATGATACACAGGCAAGATAATTCAGTAAAGCATATTGATTCCTTCGCATGAAGCATTTTTATCTCTTTTTTAAGATCTGTGTTTTGTGGAATATTTTCTTAAATACATAATATGGAAACTAAAGCTAAAATGTTTTCAAAGTGCCATTTAAGAAAGGACTTAGGAAATTCATTAGTGCCTCTAAATGTGTTTAACAGGGTGTATGTAATCAGAATAAGCATTGTGCATTTTTAGCTCCTGATTAAAAGTTTTAACTTGTGTCTTTGAGACCCACAATAAACATCTCATTTCTTTTCATCCTCCTAGATTTTGCTTCTTGAACTCTTTTCTATAAACACCAATCACTTGAAATTGAATATCCAGAAGATGAGCCATTTCAAGTGTCATATGTCCTGCCTTAGTAAAATATGCTGATATAGAAAATTATAAGGGATGTAATCTTAAAAAAACATATTTGCTCTTTTCTATTCAAGGCAGATGCCACCGCTAAACATTGAAGTATTATTGCAGGCATATTTTTTATATATAGCAAACATTAAAAACTGTGATTTAGTTGATTTTTTCTTAGACTCAAAGATTGCTTCTAAAAATCATATAAGACTAACTAACATTCATGACAGATTTATTAAGGACAATTGAAATATTAAATCCTCGCAAGTTATATTTTACATTAAAGGTAAATTAAAACTATAAATTTAATTGTACACAGAGAAGCCCAGTCTTAGGAAACAGTAATTGGGTACTGTTTATTTTCCTGTTCTGAGCAGATAGATTCATCAGGACCCACTGAGTCTCTCTAGTAATTTTCTGTGCCCTTTGTATGTCTGACATTTGCTTTATTAGAATCAGGTCTCCTTATAAACATAAGGCAAAGCTCATTTTTATATTAAGGAGAAAGGATGGCATTGCAATACCAATAGTTTAACCTGAAAAATATATTTCTGCTGTTCTCCATAATGATATATTAGAGAAAAAATTAAGATAGAATTTTACTATAATAAAATTTATCTACTCATTAAATAGTTTAATAATGAATGAAGTTTTATGTGTGACTGTGCTTAAGTTTAAAATGTACAGAATTAAAAGAGCTATGTATATTTGTCAACAAATGATATCTTGAACATTACTGAGGGAAGAAGCCATCAAAATAAAATGCCTTGTAAAATTAAAGGCACAGTATTAACAACAAATTATCGTCACACAAAATTGTCAGTGTAGTTCAGGATGGGGGAATTAATCTGAACTACAGCAAAGGAAGTCTTCCAACTGCCCTCCCAACAGGGCTGCTGACTGTTCCTTTCATCTCTTCTTGTGACCATGACCTCCTTTGAAAACATAACAGAGTAATGCAGTTAGTAACTTGCAGTGTGTTCTTCAAGCTGCACAAAGTATAGGGTAGCTAAGTTTCACGTGGTTCCCATGTTATCCTGTTTGGCAGGATGATCTACTGGAAAGCATATTCTATTGCTACACTAGTCAACCCCTTGTAAGTTGTAATTCCCTCTTTACCTTCAATTGTAAACACGTCTATAGCTACTTCCACCAAACTCTCCTGCTGTGATGGCTGCCTCCAGCAATGTGACCATTGTGGCTGATAAAGCAACTACCACTGAAGCTGGAATTATTAGCATGCTACTATATTCATAGCTTCTAGCACTAAATCCTCCACAGAATCTACTCTTCTTAGAATGTCTACATCTGCTATCTTCGTAGTGGTGCTCCTATGCCATATTTTAACCATGATGGCACTTCTTGTTTAGCTTTCACAAGAAGATCCAACGAACCCTTCATAATATTTTTGTTCCCTTTGTTGAAGGAAAAGGAGGTAAGACCAAGATTTCCTACAAATTATGTATAGCCAGGCCCAGCTGGTATAGCTCAGTGGATTGAGTGCAGGCCTGATTAGCAAAGGGTCACTGGTTTGATTCTCAGTCAGGGTACACGCCTGGGTTCCAGGCCAGGTCCCTAGTAGAGGGTATGCGAGAGGCAACCACACATTGATGTTTCTCTACCTCTATTTCTCCTTCCCTTCTCCTGTGTCTAAAAATAAATAATTGACATCTTTTTAAAAAGCATGTACAGCCAAAGCAATATATGTATTCTTCATTATTATTTGGTAAGTCAAATTGATAACTCGTTTTGTATTTGAAATCTCTAGTGTTCTTGCTCCTACTGCTAGAGACACTAGAAGTGGGCTTTTTCCTGAGAGAAACTGGGAAAGTGTAGTAGACCATTCTGCATGGCATGGGCCCAAATCCCACTGGGAGATGCATAGTACCCACGCCCACGGATAGGTTCTCCCATGGGGAATCAGGCCTGCAATATGCCTAGGTGGCTTTGAGTCTTGCTTTTTGATAAAGACTCCCTCACCCAGATTTATGGCAAACATTTACTGCAAAATAACTTCCTAAAATCATGCTAAAACTCCCAAGAAGGAGTGTAATTGGTCCAACTACTTTTGCCCTTTTCGCTTGCAAATATCCCTCTTCTGTGATGTGATAGGTGGCATTGGCTCCTTTGGCATTGGCTCCTTTGTTCTCTGTAAAAGGTAACCACCTAAAACAACCTGTGCATAGTAAAGGAGGACCATTAATTATGTAATGTGCCAAGAAACCCAATAAAGGCCGGTCACTGCAAAAGCCACAGCATTTGGCTTCCCTTGAGAGAAAAGCCATGCTTTCCCTTTTTCCCCCACCAGTCTTGGTAGTCCATGTGAATGTCTCATTTCATCCATAATGATGCGTACACTGTGGGCCAGTGTCTGAGTCAGGAAAGATTTCTGCTTTTTTTTTCTCAAGATTAGTCCTCATGGATACCAGTAAAAGCATATAATTTATGGAATAAGAAGCCCTCCAGAGAATTTGCCCTTTTTTTGATCTCCACAAACACTAAGGTCAGTGAATCTTGCCTGTTGCATTTAGGAGGCCAAGCAGAAATTACTGACTTTTTGTGTAATATTCTCAGAAGATATGTCGAATATTTATATAACTATAAAATATACTCATCTAAGAAATCATGAATAAGTATCTGTGTTTCCTTTGGAACAGTCACTATCTTGTTGTAGTGAACTTACTTTGTTGGCATAGTATCTTTTTTACATATTCTACTTATTTGAGTTTCAAACCTCACATCTAAATTTGGGTCAGCTTTGTGCAATACCAAGTATTTATAGAAGTCTAATCCAATATTTTTCCTTTCCATCATATCAAACATGTGTCTGGGAAAAGATAATAGCATGTGACACCTAAGTATTCTAAATCTCATGAGCAATGCCATAGGCAAATCAGGGACTAACTCTAGAGCTGTATAACAAATTTCTGGCTTCTTTATAGATTAGTACTGCTAATTATCTTGCTGTTAACATGAAAAAAGATTGAGTACTATGTGTAATACCCATGCCTTCCTTTTTTCTTCATGGCCCTCAAAGTCTCACCTAGACCATATGAATAAGTCTGACTCAAGATGAGCAAGAAAAATGCTGCAAATTTTCCAGGTGCTGTTTGGTCACAAACTAGCAAATGTTGTTTCTGGTTTTTATTTTTTTATGTCTTTGATCATAGGAGTAGCATTCTTTTGCACTGGAACGGGGTGAGAATAACAAGTAAACTTAATGTTTCCCATCATAATTCTCCTATCTCAACATCACTAAAATTTTCAACCAGTGGGTGACAGTTGTTGTCTGTTGCCTCTATTGAAATGCCATATTCCTTCAAGCTATCTCAGTGTTATCTCCAGAAAAGTGTTCCTGTGTCAACTCTTCATTTTATGGGAGTGAGTTTGACCAATTATCTTCATCTGGTTTGCCACACCAGTGACTGTTTTCATCACAAGCTCAAATTCACTAAACCACTTCTCAACACACTGCCAATGGTGGCATAGACACTTCATCCATGATTATCAAACCTTCCCTTGATCCATTTCCACAATCACTGAAGAAGGTAGACATTCTCCCATGAACCACTATGAGACCTAAAGCTGCTGTATACATCCTTATCTTTATTAGAATTCCACCCTCAACTGAATTTATTCTAGACTACTTTTGAACTTCTCTCTTCCTTAAGTGAGAAGGAATATTGCATCCTTTGCTGTCTATATGTCCTCTGCTGTGTATATCTTCAAGGGTTCATGTATGCACCAGCAAACTGCAGGTCCAGCCTCAGCACCTTTTCCACTGCCACAGGACCATCCTTGAAAGGTACAGAGGAATCAGAATATTCTATTGCAGGACGAGAGTGGTTGATTTACAGAGTGGTCTCTACAGGGAAGTATGACTTTGTAAAATGTTTAGAATTTTGTCCAAACAATGAGGTTCAAAATAAATATTTTTAACAACATGATTAAAAAAAGTTTTAGGACATTACCTCCCACCAATTACCAGGTATGTCTAAATAAACTATTTCATTCAGGCACAATGTAATGTTGTATACATTTCTAAATGGATTCTAAATATTTAACTTTCAAATAATCTCTTTACATTTGATTATTTGATACTTTCTAATTATTCTATCTGTTCAGATCAAATATTATTGCATAAATTTTAGTCAAAAAGGCTTATTAAGATGTTACAATTTTGGGTTTTTTGTTTATTCTATTCTGAGTTAAACTGTGACTTAATAGTCTATGCTTTTTCTGTGTTAAAAAATTAACATAATTAAGTTTTGGGCTACTAAGCAAAGAACTGTGAATTTACTCAATGGTTTGCAGTTAGCATAATGACACAATGTAATAGTGCAAAGACAAAGCTATAATTTTAGGGAAAACTCTGAATGCCAATTCTGACCATAAATGGTTTTGTATCAAACATTATTGCAGTTTGAATCACTAAAAAAATGTATCTGGGAATATATTGCACAAACAGAAAGTCATCACAGCTAATATTTCTTGACATAGTCCAAGTTGAATGATGGCAAGTTCAATGAAAACTCTTCACTCTTATGTGTAAAATACAACATGTGTAAATGTTATAAGTTAATAGATTTCCATGATCTTGATTTTTATAAAGATAATTTTTTAGGTCTCAAGGTACAATGCAAATAAGCAATCAAATCCCCAATATAAAATATATTATTTTATTAGTGATCATTTCTGAATTAAGCACAAATGAAGTATAATCAATACTTTTTTGTAGTTTTTGTTTCTTTGCAGTTGATAAAGGATAATAAAATGTAAGTATTCAGTATTATATGACTCGAAAGCTATGAAAGATATATGAAAGTGCATATGCCTTTCATTACTTTACAGAGGAAGAAGTTAGCTGACTTGCCTTTGTGCAGCTTGCTATGTAAGGACAGGTGTGAGAGAATGTCAACATACCTGATTCCTATGTTAATGATGTTTTTCTGTGCAAGACGCAACCTTTCCTTTTTAACTAACACTAATGCATACTAAACGGGTGTTTCACATGGATACTATTATTCCTTTAATGAAGCCTTACCTACTTTACAATGATTATGCCTCCTGAATTAACTGAGAAAATAGCTATCAAATTTCTTTTTTTTTTTTGCTCTTAGTACACAGTTGTCTCAAACTCCACCCTATGTGATTTTCTTTTACCTCTACTAAAACCCATTAAGTAATAGAAAATGAATTTATCTCCCTAGATTTTCATAAATTCCCCAGAAATAAACAGTAAAAGGCCTAAGAAGAAGAAAAAAACAGATGCTTAGAATTTTGTGTTTGACGAGAACTTAACCATTCTTGATAAAGATTGTTTAAATGTGTGAGTGTTACACACTTTTTTCTCATATGGATTGCCTCTGAGAAGCACAACAAGAGAGGGAAATGATTAAGTGTTAGATCTATATATGATGTTTTTTTCCTTTCTTACTTCCTCCTCTCTCTTTTCTCTTCCTCCTGCTTTCTTTCTCTTCCTTCTTTTCTTCCTGTCCTTGCTTTAAAATAATAAAGCAAAATAAATATGCTGGTACATACTGAAGGTCTGTTTATTTTTTATAATTTCCAAAAGTTATACTATAGCCTAACTAAAAATAATAAAAAAAGTTTAAATAAAAAGAATATACCCTAATTTGTGACCATTAAACTTGGCAGAAAAAAATGTTTATATAATTTTAAGAGAGAAACTAATGAGAAAACATTACATATGTACTTTAGCTTAAGTTTACATTCTGCACTCTAAACCTTGTATGTGAAATATCAAAACATTCTTCCTTATGCTTATTTAAATAGGTAACATATTCACAAGACTATGTAGTGTGGGATTTCATTGGAAGAGATTAGTGGTTCCCTGGCCCCCTAAACTCACTAGTTTATTCAACTAAGAACAATGAAAAACTAGGCCTTCAGGCTTATATTCCTCAAATTATAGATATTCCCCAAACAAGCATACTAGCTGTATTTTTTTAAAGCAGAAACAATAAAAGTCTAGAAACTCTTCAAATAGTTGCATATCAAATCCTATGGATAATTAGACAACCAGCCCCCATATCATCACTGAGTGAGAGGGGGGTCAGCAAGTGAGTCTTCCTCAGATCTTCATGTTGCCAAACTACTAAAACTGTTTTCTTCACAGCCCCAGGATTTAAAGCTATATTTTTAGGTGCATATACTTTCACATTATGTTTCCTTAATCCTTGTAATCATTTCCTCTCATGCAAAAGTGTCATTATTTGACCTCCTAGATAATGATACACAGACTCATTTAGATTATTATTATATTAATATTATTAATATGTAACAGATTAATCTATATTGATGAAAAACTCTATACCATCTGCAATTCTAGGCAGATTCTTACTCAGGGCAAAGTCATATCCATGAGTCCACTCCCACTCTAAAGTATTACATGCAGTTAGTTTCCCTAAATGTAGTTGTCAAAAATAATGAAATAATGCAGTTTTATCTTTTCATTTTTATTTCTCTTTGGTCTTACCTTCTTTTTTATGTTTTCCAGTTCTAGCTCCTTTGAGTTTAAGTAATTTATTATAAAAGCAATTACCAAGCATAGAGAGAGCCTCTATTGTGTGCTGTACAATATGCCAATGATTTTCAAACATTTCATTTTTTCACCTTTGCAGCAGTTTTTATAGTCTCATCACACATCTAACATTTCTAATCAGGAATTGAAGTATAGAAAAATAGAGTTAATCAAAATCAGAGCAAATTGTAGATGAAGGTTTGGATTCAGATTTTCTGACTATAAAATTGTTATACCATAGATATCTCCCAGAATATAGGTGCCTTTGTTAATTTTTAATTTACTTCTATATTTCTATATAGTGACATATTCTGATATCACACTATTTGGTCTTTCACTTTCTTCTTTTCCTTCTTTTTCCCCTTTTCCCTTTATTTTCTTTTTCTTTTCACCAGTCTTGATGTGACAATGTATTTGTGTTCAGAATAAAAATATTTGACATGAGAGGTCTGCAGAGTATGTGCCTTTATAATGAATTTGTATAGGATATATGCCATAAATCTCTATTCTTTATGAGAACATATAACTCGGGATTTTTTTCTACTACATTTATGTGTTTTTTCTGTCTTCTGAGCATTTAACAGAAGTTTATTGGCTGAATCATATAAACTATCTGCATGGAGGGTCAGTGTTAACATCCAGTTTATTATATAGTAAGTGAGCACACAAACACAGCACATTAATAATTTGCCTGAGGTCCGATAGAGAGCCTCATTGTCCACATTGGCAAAGATGAAATTTCTTTTCTTTTCTTTCTGTTAAACACTTACTTCCATTTAATATTGATACAAAATTGATTTATAGTGCCAAAATTCACGAATTACATCCAAGTCTGAAAAAAGCCATGCTATTAAAACAATTTACTTGTTTATACAAGTTATCTTCTTGTTACAGAACACAGGGGCCTGAGGATGGTATAGTACTACCGAAAGGACCTTCTACTGGGCTCCATCGTCCATCACCAATAGGAAAGACCTCTCTCAATGCCAGAGATTTGTGAAAAGGAATAGAAATGTTTATTTAATGCTATACAAACTTAAAATAGTGACCCAATGTCCCCATTAAAATATCTAAGTCCTTTAGGATACCCACAGATACCCACAGTTCTTCCTTCTCCCCCTGCCCCCAATTCAGGGTACCATAACTCAGGAAAAGAAGCAAACATCTGAGATCCAGGCCACTGGCACCATCAGCTGTCTCCATCCAGGCAGGATCTCTAATTAATCCAAAGCCATGTGTCACCTTCTCATGGCCTACTGGCAAGAGTTCTTTGTACCCATTTTTCAGGCAAAGTCTTTCCTGCTTCCCAGGCCACACGTGGCCAAAGAGAGCACCCCAAAGCCAACTGGTCCTCTTCTACCAGAACTGCAGGGGTCTGCACTCTGGCAAAACCACGTGAATCTCTCCACAAAGCTGAGGGGAGTGGGGGCTCGCCACTCTGACAAAGCTGAGTGGCGATTCTCTGCTAAAGCCGCATGGTGGTTCCCCCTACTAAAGGTGTGGGGGGTCCCCACTCTGTAAACTTCATGGCTCTCCCTCCAGTGGCTGCTGTGTCTGGGTTTAAATCCCTGCACCAATCTTCCTCTGCAGCCCCATTTCTGACTCCTCCCACGATCAGCTATACCTGCCAGCACTCCTGTATTCTTCCAGCTTTACTGGGCTACCATTGTGAGTCTGGGCAGGGGTGGACCCATGTCATGAAACCAGTCTTCTCCAAGCTCCCACACAGGTGCTGTCACTTGGGGGACCTGCCCCCAGTTACATCTTGGGGGGAAGTCACTTCCATCCCCCTGGCTCAGAGCATGGACACAGCTATTTAACATATCTATGCAACCAGTTAAAGGTTATAGATATGTTAAATGACCATGCCGAGGTTAGCTGCAAAGCTGTTGCTATGCAAAACAGCTCTCAATGGCCCTGCTCCTTTTGTTCCTTCCCTCAACTCACACCTGTGGTGGGGAAGGGGTGAGGACATCTTACATGTCTTTCTAAAATTTCCTAGACACCTTGAGTTCTGGTCCCCATTCCAAATCCCTTTTTGCACCCCCCCTCTTGGCTGAACCCTCTTACATTCTATCTTTGTCTATTCAGGATGCTATAACAGAATACCACAGACTCATTAGCTTATGCACTATAGATATTTATTTCCCATCATTCCGAAGCCTCAAAATCAGATATCAGGAGGCCAGCATGATCAAGTGAGACTTCTTACTGCATTCTCACATAACGGAAGGGACTAAGGATGTCTCTGCAACCTTTTTTCTATAAGGCACAATTCCCACTCATTGAATCTCCACCATAATGACTTAAGCACCTTCTAAATGTCCCATCTAGTAATATCACCACTTTAGGGGTTAGGTTTCAACATATTGATTTGGGAGGGAGACGAACATTTATAGCATAGCCACAGCATCTACTTATACTCAAAAAAGCTCGAAGGTTTGGGATTTGAGTTTTCATTTGCTTTATATTTGCTTTCCTGTGGGGAATTACTTGAAGTTACTATGACTTGCTTCTCAGTATGATTTTTTAAACATTTTTTAATTTATTTGTTTTTAGACAGAGGGAGAGGGAGGGACAAAGAGAGGGAAAGAAACATCAATGTGTGGTTGCCTCTTGTGTAGCCTCTACTAGGGACCTGGTGCTTTACCCACACATGTATCTCCATTGGGAATGAAACCAGTGACCACTTGGTTCACAGGCTGGTGATTAACCCACTGAGCAATACCAGCTAGGGCTGCTTCTCAGTATTTCAATCTAGTACACTACATTTTTTCTGCCTAGGTTATTATGAGACCCATTAGATTATATAAAGACCAAAATTTCAGCTATCTGGAAGGTATTCATCAATGCCAACATTAGGTTTTGCCTCTCTTTAATCTATAAAATTAAGTCAGGTAGTATTAAATGTCCTTTTAATTGCCTTTTGGTAAAGTATATGTACCTAGAAAAGAAATTATATGTCTATTATTTGCATTGAATCCCCTTATAGTAAATTACTGGCACAAAGTAAAATTTTAATGAACACCTACTAAATAAATAATAATTCTGATATTTCTGGTTCTGTGCATAAGGAACTTAAAAGCTACCACTCTCTCTGAACAAGTAAAAAACTAAACAGGCTGAAATAATCAACTTGTCCAGAATCCCTAAGAAAGAGGAAGACACACAACAAACCACTACCTATGAGACATCAGACCTGATGTCTCATAAAGAGAATAACACCTTATCAGAGCAGAGACATATTAGCCCAAACTTCAGTGAAAACCAGTGCCAAGGTAGGAAAACCTGGACCATAACTACCAACATTCTGTAGGCTCAGTTCAGGCAATTGTGAGAGATAGAAATCCCATGGGGGATTGGATACTTAAGGGGGACCTAGCAATGTAAGGTTTACCTCAGAGTTCAACCAGGTTTCCACCATAAAAGCCAGACAATCCCTCCTGCTTCAGGCAGAGAGAAGAAAAGGAACCATTGTGAAATGCACCCGAGCCCTCTCGCCTTCTCACAAAGCCTGTCCTCTGAGGAGCTGGTTAAGCAGGGCGTAACCTGGGGTATTATCAAAATCTCACAGACATAGAAGAAGGGATAAACCCAATTCCAAACTACTGTAGTCAACCTCTCCCACCTAAGGGGTAGGGATAGAAAAAAAATAAAATACTTGTGAAGTTCACAGTCCAGAGGCAGAGGTTCACTAAAAGGCTGAGGCACAATCATAGGAGCACAGAATGCTGCCCCTCCCCACACAGCTCACCACCACATCACTAAAGGCCTGTTTATAGCCCTTCCTTGGACCCAGCCCATCGAGTCTGGATGTACAGAACATATAAGACAAACCAGAAAGTGCAAAAAATATGCAAAAAGCAAAAGAAACACAATTTAGAGAGAATAGGTGTGAGAACCAGATGTGGCAGGGCTGTTGGAATTACCAGAAAAATAATTTAAGACAACTATGGCTACTATGCTTAGGGCTCTAATGAATAAAACAGCATGAAAGAACAGTTGAGCAATGTAAAAAGAGAGATAGAAACTCTAAGAGAGAACCGGAAAGAAATATTAGATATAAAATCACTGTAACAAATAAAAACAAAATTCCTTTCATGGGTTTATTGGTAGATGTGGTATGCTTGAGGAAAATTTTCTGAGCTTAATTGTATCTCAGCAGAAACCCCCAAACTGGAAAGCAGGAGAAGACACACTGAACAAAATAGAACAAAGCATCCAAGTACTATGAGATGACAATAAAATGTATCACTCATGCATAATTGAAATTCCAAAAAGAACAGGAAAGAGATAAAGTAACAAAAGAAATATTTTAAAAATAATGACCAAGGATTTCCGCAAATTAATTTTAGATATCGAGCCACAGATTTAGGAATCCTGTGGAATATCAAACAAGATAAATGCCCCCAAAGTACAAATAAAGCAAAACAAAAGAAAAAGGAACTACATAGAGGCAATCATTTTTAAATCACAAAAAGTCAGAGATAATGAACTGATACATGCAGAAAAGTGAAACTAGAACCAAACTTACTCCATACACCAAAATAAACTCAAGATGGATTAAAGATTTAAATGTAAAAATAAGTAAATGATAAGTAAAAAATAAGTAAATACAATGTAAGAAAAAAATCAACTCTCATTGAAAGGGTATAGATCTAATTATAGTAGCAGAATTATTTAGTATATTCATTGCAAAATATGTCTCATATAATAAATTCACATATAGTTTTCCTAAATGAATATTCCTTCCTTCTAAATGAAATTTTAAAAGTCACTGGCAACCTGATTTTTGTCTTATATTTACTTGCAAACACACATGAAGGAGAGGTAATGGCTGAGGTACTAGATATGGTCTTAAGAATATTCAGTTGATGTGAAAGAAAATTTTTATTTTTCCAGAAGATATTAATCAAAAACTAGTACCCAAAGTAGTGCAACTTTTGACAAGACAAATGAAATATAGAATATACACTGAATCTAAGTTGTGCTTAAAACACAAATTCCATACATTCTACAAACTTCTGCCAAATATATTTTTATACAAAAAAGCGATTTTTGTGAGCTGGTTTTCTTTGCTGAGATTACTATAATTACTAGGGCATAACAGCTATGAAATAAGAGACAGCCACATGATGTCAAGACACAGAGTTCAGGAAACACTTGTATTATAAATAAGTGAAGTTTCCTACTGCCTGCTGTTTCAGAATGTTGGTCCTGGGGACAGATAAACCATTAGTGTGTCTAAAGAATGTGCTCTCGCCCCCATACGTGCTATAGGTTTCATCTGGGTTACTTGAGCTGTGCAAATTAGCATGTGATCACAAACCAAGTCCAAAATAAATCCAAGCCATGAGCAAACAATATCAAACAGGGAGGATGAGAGGAAAGTAAAGAAGCACCCCTGTCTCTTTTTCCATTTGCTTTTCTATTAGGTTTTCAAAGGCATCTATGTTGGGTGAGAAAGATTTTTATTTTCAGATTTACAGATAGATTTTCTTATATATCTCAGAAACAGTGGGTGGTGGAAAAATACGTAGACCCAAGACAGGAAGAGCAGGTCAACAGTAGCTGAAAAGATTCAATGAGTTAGAAAGAACTGTCTACTCTTCAACTGAACTATAAGCTTGCCTAATTAAAATGTATCTAAAAATAAAATATAATTCTTTCTCATTAGAGAGTGTGTAATAACATAAAACATTCAATTGTATATTATTTCGAACTAAATTAAATATTAAAACTTTTATTATAATATCTTTGATTACCTGTTATGGTTCATTGTGTTTTATGCTACATTTACTTTAAATGTATGTAAATCAGACATACATATGCATATAGTTTGGATGTGGAAACATGACACCACGCATGCACCGAGAAAGAACAGAAAGGTTAACTACTTTCATAAGAAGATCAGGTTTGACTCCCATGCAGGTACAAAATGGTTTAATAAATCAGGAAAATGAGACCAACTGGGTATCGGCGGTGGTTAGAGGTAGGGCTTGCGTGGTCTGAAATTGCCAAGAGTGCCGAAGAGGCGGAGGCGCTCGCGCTTTATTTTCAGCGTGGCCAGATAGTTCTGTTTACGGCCTGAACGTGGTCGGATTGAGCAAATCTTTTATGTGTGCTTTAGAAAAACGTGTCTTCTGTTGTTGAATGGGTTCTTCTATAAATGTTAATTCAAGGAAGCTGTTCAAGTCAATGCTATCTTCGCGTTAAATCTATCAATTTAAAATAGGTTTCAAATTCTCTTTTTCTTTTATGCTATTTCATATTTTCTCTTTGTGCATTATTTAAACTTCTTCTTTTTAGAAAAAATGTCTTAGTGGTTCTATAGTTTAATTTACAATATGTGTTCAAATAATGTATGTGGACCATCACATTTTATTGCAACACTTTATGTTGTGTGGCGGGGGAGCTCAGTTGAGCTGTGTGGGAGAAAGCTGAGCTGTCAGCTGCCAGAGCCACTTCAAGCAACAAGCAAGAAAACAAAAAGGGTTGAGGATGTTAAGTATTTAATCATTTCCTGCAACTGGAAATCAGCAAGAGGCTAACACCAAGGATGCCCAACTCCCTTGTTTTTCATTTCCTCCATGGGACAGAACACCAGTCAAGGGAAGTTGCAGCTATTGGGGTTCCTTCATTGTTCAAGGGGACCGAACAAAAAGACTCCGGCACTTTGATGCACCTTGATACTGGGGAGGGCTAGAAGGAAGGGATGAGAGTGGAAAAGTTAAGTACCGAGTCAGAACCAGGAAAAGCATCTTCATGGTTTCCTATTCCCTTCACTCCCTATAAGGTGGACACAGCAGAAAAAGTCTAAAGAAGAACTCAGCACAAGGCGAGGCCTTGTACCAAGATCTTGGAATGACAGTGCTGGGACTAGAAATCTAAATGTATTAAGAACATTTATATCCAGGGGACCGTAGCCCTTGACTGCAACTCTCTTCAGAGGCTACAAAACAAGAGCTGTTCACTAAGCCCAGAGTGGGGAGGGCAGCAAAACCCTGTAAAGACATGACAGGTGAAGCTTTTGTAATTACCTATAGTCAGGCCTGAAAAATCACCCAGAGGTTTTTTAATCAGAAGCCAAGCTCCTCACTTGCCTTTAAGAAGTATCCTCAATTAGTTCCTCCCATACCTTGTAACCTCACTATCATTTGTATCAATTGTCCATAGATTATGCATACCTCGTATACTTTTATTAGATTGTTTTAAATAAGCAATTGTCTTTCTTTTTAAAAAGATCTTATTTATTTATTTCTAGAAAGAGGGGAAGGGAAGGAGAAAGAGAGTTAGAAAAACATCAATGTGTGGTTGCCTCTCATGTGGCCCCCACTGGAGACCTGGCCTGCAACCCAGGCATGTGCCCTGACTGGGAATTGAACCAGTGACCCTTTGGTTCACAGCCTGTGCTCAATCCACTGAGCTACACTAGCCAGGGGCAATTGTGTTTCATATGAACAAAAAATAAGAAACATAAGAAGACTTTTTTAATTTTCATTTATACCTTTGTAATCCTCTGCTTTACTTTCTGTGGTTCCAGGTTTTTGACCTATATCATATTTTTCCTCCCTGAAAATTTTCTAAAATTTCTTTCAGATCAAGCCTTCTAAAAATTACTTCACTGTTATTTCTCAATCTGTACTATTTCTTCCATTTCAAAACTTAATTTCACTGAATATAAACTGGATATAGATTTCTAGGTGTTTTTTTCCTTTTCTTTTAACATGTGAAATGTGTTAACCCAGCCCATTTTTTGCATGGTTTTTGGTGGTAAATTTGTTGAAATTCTTATCTGCTTCTTTCTCTATATGTGAGGCTTCTTGATTAATCTTTAATATTTTCTTTTTCCCCCTGCAGTTTGTATATTAGCCTAGTTTTGTTTGTTTGTTTGCTTGCTTGTTTGTTTGCTTGCTTTTCTTTGTTGGATATTGTTATTCTTGCTTGAGGTTCTCTGAGATTTTTTAATTTAAGTTTTAGTGCCTGTCATTAATTTAGCAAGGTTCTTGGCCATAATATTTCATATAACTCCCAACTTTTTTCCTCTCCCTTCTCTTTCTAGTATACCAATTATTTGTTCTCAAATGTTCTGTTCTTTTAATCCATATTTGTCTTTTAGGAAGTTTCTAATGCTCTATTTTCAAGTTCATAAATAAAATAAGCCTTCACTGTTAGGATTTATGTTAATCAGACTAGGAGTTGGGCTATGTTAGTTTATGTTATAGGTATAGGTGCAACAGACATCAAATTTTGTATGGTCTTTATTTTTGTCATCTTATGTTTTAAGGCTTCCCATTACACAGATCATAGGAGAAAGTGTATTCGACATCTCTTTTGGCTGTAATTTGTATTTAGAATCCTGAAGGCTCATGTGGTGTGGTGGCAGGAGGTAGGCAAGGGAGTATTCTATAATTCTACGATTTTGTCTTGGTCTTGTCATGAAACAGTATTTGGTGTGTGTCTTTTACAAGTGCACGTGTCCCTCCTCCAACACAGGCTTTTGTCCCCCCAGACATGTATTCTATTTACGAAGAGCAGCATTTACAACCATTTTCTGAAACCTTGTCTTCTATTGATTTTTCACTACTTTGGTAATACAAGAAGGCTGAATCTGGGGAAGAATTTCTCTTTTTTTTCAAGTTAGAGTAAGACTTCAGAATTTCCTTTTGGGGAATTTATTCTTCTCAAGATTACAAGTTTTATAGGGGACAGTTTTTCAGATTCTTACCTTCCGCCTCTCCACCACCCTGACCAGGACCATAAAAGAATCTTTCTTGGATCCTCACATGAGAAACTGTTGAGAATCCCTATGTAAAATTATGCATATTATATATTGACGGTGAGACCTAGGAATTTCTCACTTTCACACTATTCTAACCTCAGCCTACATAAAATCTGGTAAATTACCATTTTTAAAGGATTGTATTTATTTATTTTTTGAGATAGAGGAAAGGAAGGAGAAAGAGAGGGAGAGACACATCAGTGTGTGGGACCTGGCCCACAACCCAGGCATATGCCCTGCCTAGGAATCAAACTGGTGACCCTTTGGTTTGCAGGCCTGCACTCAATCCATTGAGCTACACCAGCCAGGGCTGGTAAGTTACCATTTAAGTTTTCCCATTATTGTATTGATTCTAGCAGCTTCTGTTGCAGGTAATAAAATCTCAGGATCTCTATCTTTCTGAATGTGCCTATCTTTCAAGATGTTATATAATGATTTGTCCAGCTACATCAATTACCTGAAGGGTATTAGAAAGGCCACAGGATTTCAGATTGTTTAGCTTTTCCTTGTCGTAAGAACAGTGACATGTCAGATATGATGCTGGCAACCCTCTAAAGGAGCTGTTAATACAGATCTCCAAGCAGGTCCAACCAATGGTGACCCAATAAATATTGTATATCACACAGTACATACTTCACTACATACACAGGAAAGTATACTTCTAGTCAATTTAATTAGAAGCCTTTGAGAATGAGTGACTTTTACACTACTTTGCCAGGAAAAATTTTAATTTTCATTTTAATTTTTGTATTCTTTTCAATTTTAAATACAGTATTTTAATGGTAAATGAGCATGGAGGTTAAGCTTAGAAAACCAACCATTATATAACACCATTGCCTAGATGGGAAAAATATGTTGCAGGCTTTTTATAAGTAATGATAAACAAGTCTTAGAATGCAACTAGGCTATAAATTATAGCCTGCCTTTACAAGATAGATATATCTGAAATCTGAACAAAGTGTTAGAGCTTAATCATAGTAAAAAAACTTTCAAGACAAAAATGTACTTAAAGTCTTCTTTCACTATTTTGATACATTGTGATAATTACCTGTGTTTTGTCTCTTAATATTATTTATTTATTATAAAATTTATTCATTTTTGTAGAGATAAAAGGTGGAGGTACGTTAAATTGGAGTAAGTCTTGTACTTGTCTGAAGTTTCAAGTATTTCAAAGAAATAAATAAAATTTACTGTGTTTAAGGAGGAAAAAAAGAAGAAAACATAAATCTATTTTATCATCCTGATATGAATTTCTAAATCTAAGGGGAAAAATAAGTACATATTCATATTCAGGAAAATGTAAAATATATTAACTGTAGGGACTTCCTTTACTCATAGATAAAATCTGATTTCTACCCATATTTCACAATATAACAAATAACTCTCCATTCAAAATGAATTTCAGAGTTTTACAATATATCTTATGCTGAAGGGTAAACAGAAGATAATCCTAAAATATAAAGAAAAGCTTTCACCAAAATAGTTTTGGATGTAATATACATAATAGACCTAGGTAAATTTATTGTTTGATTCACATTATCATCACTGTCAAATTTTATGAAATAGCACACATGACAAATTGCAAGCATAAAATGTGTTATATTTTTTATTGTTGTATTCTGAGATGGAGCTATTGTTTTTATTTATTATTAAATATTTTATTGTTGTTCTACTACAGTGATTCCAATTTTTCCGCCTTTGCACTTCTCCACCCAGCCTATTCCCTTCTCCTACAGTCAGTCCCAACCCTGTCGTCCATGTCCATAGGTCATTTATACAAGTTCCTTGGTTAGTTCCTTCCTCTTCTTTTCACCCTTATCCCCCTCTCCCCTCCTCTCTGGTCGCTGTGAGTCTGTGTTCCTTGTTTCCATGCCTCTAGTCTTTTGATGCTTGTTTGTTTATTTTGTTCATTAGGTCCCTATTATGGATGAGATCATTTGGAATTTGTCTTTTACCACCTGGCTTATTTCACTTAGCATAATATTCTCCTGTTCCACCCATGCCATCAGGAAAGGCAGGAGTTCCTTCTTTCTTTCTGCCTAGTGTTCCATTATGTAAATGTACCACAGCTTTTTGATCCACTCATTTATTGATAGGCACCTAGGTTGCTTCCAGCACTTGGCTATTGTAAATTGTGCTGCTATGAACATAGAGGAATGCATAAGTTCTTTTGAATTGGTGTTTCAGAATTCTTAGGGTATATACAAACTGTGGACTTCCTGGGTCAAAAAGCAGTTCCACTTTTAGATTTTTGAGGAATTGTCATACTGTTTTCCACAGTGGCTACTACCAGTCTGCATTCCTACCAAGAGTGCACTAGGATTCCCTTTTCTCCACATTCTCACCGGCACTTGTTTTTTGTTGATGTGTTAATAATGGCCATTCTGATCCTGACTGATATGAGGTGGTATGTCATTGTGGTTTTAATTGGCATTTTGCTGATGGCTGATGATGTTGAGCATCCTTTCACATGTCTGTGGGCCACCCCTATGTCCTCCTTGAAGAAGTGTCTATTCAGGTCCTTTGCCTGTTTTTAATTGGATTGATTGTCTTCCTGGTGTTGAGTCTTATGATTTCATTATATATTGAGATCAAACCCTTGTCTGAGGCATAACTGGCAAATATGTTTTCACATACAATTAGTTTCCTTTTCATTTTGATGATGGTCTCTTTAGCCATATAAAATATTTTTATTTTGATGTACTCTCATTTGTTTATTTTCTCCTTTATTTCCCTTGCTCCAGGAAATATATTGGCAAAAATATTGCTTCTTGGGATATCTGAAATTTTACTGCCTATGTTTTCTTCTGGGACTTTCATAGTGTCATGATATATATTTAAGTCTTTTATTATACACTCTGGTGTATGGTGTCAGTTGGTGGTCTAGTTTCATTTTTTTTCATATACCTGTGCAGATCTCCCAACACCATTTGCCAAAGAGGCTATTTTTACTCCATTCTATGCTCTTGATGCCTTTGTCAAATAGTAATGGCCATAGAGATTAGGGTTTGTTTCTGGGCTCTCTATTCTTTTCCATTGATTTATGTATCTCTTCTTATGCCAGTATCAGACTGTTTTGATTACAGTGGCCTTAGAGTGTAGTTTGACATCAGGTATTGTAATTCCTCCTATTTGTTCTTCTTTCTCAAAATTGCTGAAGCTATTTGGGGTTATTTTTGTTTCCATATATTTTTTTGAAATATTTGTTCTAGATATGTAAAATATGTCATTGGTATTTTAATAAAAAGTGTTGAATATATAGATTGCTTTGGGTAGTATGGACATTTTAATGATGTTAATTCTTTAAATCCACAAACACAGTATATGCTTCCATTTGTTTGTATCTTTGTTAATTTCTTTCTTGAGTTTTCTGTAGTTTTCTGAGTACAGATTTTTTGCCTCCTTGGTTAAATGGAACTGTTGTTCTTAGTAATTTGTTCCTGATAAATCCTTCCAATTCTTCTTGTTTCTTCTCCATTAACTTTAATAGTATCTAAGGAAACTAGCTTGCTAAATTCTGCCCCCTCTGAATTGGTGGGGATTCTATCTACTATTAGAGATTATCATAAAACTGCTTTATTTCCTTCTAACCTAAAGTTTCAGGAAGTGTACTCCAAATATGTCTGAGTCATACCTCCCAGAAAAGACTAGATTCTTAAATATAGGCAGAGAAAAGATATTAACAGAGCTACCCTAAAAAAATGAAACAGCCTATATATTCCTATAAACTCCATAACTATTTTAAAAACCTATTTCTTTTAACTTTGAACTTTTGTTTTAAAAGTTTATTGATATATGATTTACAGACAAAAAGAATCAGTTTTTAGGTATTTGGTTTGGTAGGCCTTGGGAAATTTATGCAATAAGGTAACCAATACCAATGTCAATATATAGAATTTTACCACAAACACGCACACACACAAAGACTGTTGTCTTTTCCCTTCCCCTTCCCATTATTATCAAATTAAATAACATTACTTTTTCAGTCCACATTTTTCAATCACACAATTTTTAAGATCCCCCCATTTAGTGTGGGGTGTTCATCACTTTATGATTAATACTATTTCTTTTATTAGATATACCACAATATGTTCATCATTATTTCAGTTGGTTGGCTTTAGTGATATTTAAAGAATTTGGTAGCCATGAAGAAAAAAAAAAGAAAGCTGCTATACACATTTCCATGCAAATGTCTTTGGGGATATATTTATTTTTTTAAAGAAGGATTTTATTTATTTATTTATAGAGAGAGGGAAAGAGAGGGAGAAAGAGAAGAGAAACATTGTGTGGTTGCCTTTCCTGCAACCCTGCTGGGGACCTGGCATACAACCCATGCATGTCCCTTGGATGGGAATCAAACCAGCGGCCCCTTGGTTCGCAATCCAGCACTCAATCCACTGAGCCACACCAGCCAGGGCTATATTTTTATATTTATTGTGTAAATATCTGTGAGTAGAATTACTTGATCACATTGAACATGTAAGGTTCATTTCATAAGCAATTGTCAAACTATTTGGCAATGTGCTTGTGCAATATTGAATTTCCACTGTTTATTGTTTATCTATCAATCCATATTACTATTTCTATTTATCATGTACCTATCATCTATCATCTTCATTTTATCTACAATGGAATCTTTGTAGTGATATCTCTATGGTTTCAATGTGCATTTCTCTAGAAACTGAGGACATTGAGCATGTTTTCACATGCTTATTTACAATGTCTTTCTTTAGTCACTTAACTACTCTAAATTTTTTCTTAATTTAAAAATTAATTGTCTTCTTGAGTTGTACAAAATTTTAAACAGATATATGTGCTTTCCAAATGCTTTAACCATATGCAGCATATCTTTAATATTTTTAGAATGTTTTGATGAAATATTTACCTATCCCAGAATAGCAAACATATTCTCTTATGTTTTGGTTGAAAGTTATCATTTTAGCCCATAATTCTGGACCATGATCTACTTTGAATTATTTTTTAAAGGTATGAGATAAAGGTAAGAAACCATTTATTTTCATATGGATATCTAATTTTTCTAGTACTATTTGCAAAAAAGGGTCTTTTGTATTGCTAAAAAGATCTTTGTTTTTTCTATTTATTAACTTGGCAAATTTATCAAAAATCAGTTGACCATATATATTTGCCTGTTGAGTTTTTTTCTCTGTCTCTCTCTATCTCTGGTCTCTTCATGCTATTGCATTGATATATATATAATTCTACACATTGAGTTATGCCAGCTTTATAGTGCCTCTTAAATTCTGATGAAGCTTTCAAAATTTTATTTGTCCATTTTTTATATTATTATTTGAATTTTTATATAAATTTTAGTATCAGATTGTTAATTCTACAAAAAAATAACACTCCAGGAATATTAATGATGATAACACTGAATCGTTAACTCAAAGTCTGCCAATGCATGTACCTGTTAGAGCTCTCTCCATCTATTTAGTTCTGCTTTAGTTAACATTACAAATGTTTTGTAGTTTTAATTAAACAAAATATGCATTTTATGTTAAATTTGTTAATTTGCTATGTTAAATTCATCCATAACATAAATGTATTTTTCTATTTTCTAATGTTTAAGCTTAGATAATTGATTTAAATACTTTTTCTTGTGTTACACAAACATTTGATTCCATGAATTTCCAATTGAGAATATCTATAACTGTTGTAAATCACAAATAATTATAGCTGGTTTTATTTTTCTTCATTTCAAATATTTTCTGTTTTGCTTGTTATTTCTTTGACTCAGGGAATTAAAGTCATTTCTTGATTTCTTTTTGCTTTTTAAATGACTTATTTAGGGCCCCGGCTGGTGTAGCTCAGTGTATTGAGCACGGGCCTGCAAACCAAACAACCACAGCTTGATTCCCAGTCAGGGCACATGCCTGGGTTGCAGGCCAGTTCCCAGCAGGGGATGCATGAGAGGCAACCATACATTGATATTTCTCTCCCTCTCTCCTTTTCTTCTCCTCTAAAGATAAATAAATAAGTATCTTTTAAAAAATGACTTATTTAGGATTATTTCAAGATTTTTAAAAACTGTTATTCATCTCTACTGTTGGTATTGTATAATAGCTTTTAAAAATATTTTGTGATTTCTCCAACATTTATACTATGCATACATAACTTCTCATAGCTTACATTTATATAGTACATTATATAAATATAGCATGTCTGGTACAAGGTTCCTACAAAAATATACTTCCATTTTCTTTTTATGCTTAGTGCTAGTGTTATAATACATTTTTACAACAATAACATTTTATGTATGTTTTCCATTCTAATGAATTGTTATTTCTCAATTGTATTTTGAGTTGAGTTTTTAGAAAGTCTTTTATATTTATCTGAAGTTTTACTATTTCAATGTTCTTTGTTTTTATCCTCAAACATGTAGATTTGGAACTGTTATTATATTCTATCAACAGGGAGAATTTTCTTTAAAATTCCCTTTAACATAATTTTGTTGGACATAACATTACAGCTTCTTTTTTTCAATTTTTTTTTTTAATTTTTCAGTTTCACTGGAAAGTCTCTTAACAGATATACAATTGTGATTTGGATGTATTTCATTTCTTTTTTCTTTATTACTTTCAAATTACTACTTCATCGTCTCTGGGCTTACATGTTTTCTGAAGAAAAGACCATTGCAACTATGTTTGCTTTTGTCCATATTATAATTCTTATTTCTCTGGTTTCACTGAGGAATAATTTCACTTTATCTCTGTTTATCTACAGTTTAACTATGTTATTATTTGGATGCATTATATTATTTCTGTGTTTTATCTTCTCTATGCACCTTGGATTTTGGTTTGTTTTTTTCTCTTTTTTTTTAGATTTTTCTTTTTTCATTATTTAATTTTGGAACATTCATAGCTATTATCTCAGTTATTTTCTTTTGTCTTATTCCCATGAGGCAGTTTAATTATACTTGATAGTCAATGTTTGACTTGATATACTGCGTTTTTCTTGTCCGACTTCAGGCTTAGTCTGGCCTGTTCTCCAGATTCTTATACCTCCTGTGGGAGGACTCCTTTATACATCTGGCAGACCATGCAGTGGAGAATACCATCTCTTCCCCAGCAGGACCAAATATCTACTTTGTGGTTTAGAATTCTTACCTGAAGAGGATAATAATTCTTACCTCTCCTCTGGTCATTTTGCTTGTTTGTTTGTTTTTGTTTGTTTAACCTGTTCCCCAGAGGAAATAAATTTTCTTATGGACACTGGAGTTGGAGGGTTTGTTATCCCTATTCCAGCACATTAAAATTTTTGCTATATTTCATGCAGGAATCACACAAGAAGTAGAATTTTGCTCATGTCCCCACAAGCAGGCAGTTAATCATTTATAGTCCTATACCACTTATGGTCCCCTCTCCTTTCTCTTACCCTAATCTTCCTCATAAGCTCCAAGAGAATACCTCCAGAAGAGTTATGAGGGACTGCCAGCTTCACTTCTCTCTGGAATGAGAGTCTCTCAGCACTTTCAAAATGACACAAAATCCATATTTTATCTTTAAGAATTTATTAAAATATTAGCTGATACACTTTTTAAAAAAAATCCACCTGGATGATCCCAACTTTTCTCTTCTTCCTGTATTCAATCAATTGTGTATTTGTTCATATCTTCTCATTCTTAGCATGACTATCACTTTTTGGAATGCAGTTTCATTGTATGCCTGTGACCTCAGTTTTCCCATAGGCTCAAAAATATTACTTTGTAAATAGCTTGCTCTTTCCTCATGATTGATATGGCAGCAAAATTGTCTTGTGGAGAATATTCTAAATTGAAATACAACACATGTCAGGTTTTATGCTTTGGGCATCTGCTATATTCCAAATAATTTTTCATGACTGCTATAAAATTAAATATGGATGATAAAAATGCATAGAAACATATACACATATATGTAGTACAGATGCAAAATGCACTCTTGCTTATACATACCTACAGAATTGATTGTGATTTCATGCATTTTGGAACTATGCCATAATAGTAATAGTTAAGAAAATTATCAAGTTTGCTTATAAATAGAATGGATATTTATTTAATAAAATTTTTAGTTTTTGTCTGCTGTCACACTGATTTTAAGATCCCAGGTATTGTAATATGCAACTTACTAGTGTTTTTATTTTTATTTATATACTTTAGTTGAAAACATAAACTTCTACAACTTACCCTTTTTTGTGCATTTTCCTTAGATCTTGTGTTGATGCTAAATTATAACAGAGAAAATGTTTTGATATTTTGGTTTCTCCATAAATAATAATAGAAATACTATATGGAAAATATTTCTTATAGTCTACCTCTCATTATTTCACTGTAAAACACCAACTTAGAATATGTATGTTACCCTGATCCTGTCATAACAATCAATTTAATGTTCAGCCCTGTAGCAGACCTTTCTGCATGGCGTGGGCCCAGCTCCTACTCCAAGATGCACAGGACCCACACCCACAGATAGGTTCTCCCTTGGGGAATCAGGCCTGCAATGTACCTAGGCTGCTTTGAGACTTGCTTTTGCTAAAACTCCCTCAACCTTAATTGAGACATCAAGTGCTTACTGTAACTTCCTAAAATCCATGCTAAAACTCCCCAGTATGAAGTGTAACAGGTTTAACTACTTTTCTCTTTTAATTTGCAAATGTCCTTCTTCTGTGATGTGAATAAAGTCATCCTCTCCTTTGTTTTCTGTAAAAAGTAACCACCCGAAATGAACCTGTGCATAGTAAATGAGGACCATCATGTAATGTGCTGAAAACCCAATAAAGGCCAATCACAGCAAGGGCATAGACTTTTGGCTCTACTTGAGAGAAAAAGCCATGTTGTCCCTTTTCATCCACAGGACTTGGTAGTTCGTGTGAATGTCTCTCCCCCATCCACAATGTTGAGGACCCCATGAGCCCAGGTCTTCATAGCCCTCTAGAAGAAAATAAAACTCAGATATATAGTAAGTCAATTGTGTTATTTTAAATTCATGTAAAAGATATAATACGGAATTTTAAAAGTTTAATATAGTTTATTGATATACAAAGTAAGCCTTATACCAACTAAGACCATTTAAGCTTAAAATTAGATTCACTCTCTGTGAAAGTATATTTAAAACTACTGACTAGCAGAAACTTTGCACTAACTCATGTTTGGTACTAGTTTTTCTGATGAATATATTCATGATTTAAAAGATGGTAGCAGTTAAATATAAAGATGATATAGTGAATGCTCAGCATCACTAGCCATCAGAGAGATGCAAATTGAAACCACAGTGAGATATTACTTCACTGTGGTCAGAATGGCCATCATAAATAACTCAACAAACAACAACTAGCAAGCTTGTGGAGAGAAAGAAACCATAGTACACTGTTGGTGAGAATGCAGACTGGTGCAGCCGTGGTGGAAAACACTAAGGAATTTCCTCAAAAAATTGAATATGGAACTGCCTTTTGACCCAGATTTCCACTGCTGGGATTATACCCTAAGAATCCTGAAATGCCAGTTCAGAATAACTTATGCACCCCAATGTTCATAGCAGCACAGTTTACATTTGCCAAGTGCTAGAACCAGCCCAGATGCCCATCAGTAAATAAGTGGATCAAAAAAACTGTGCTATATTTACACAATGGAATGCTATGTAGCAGAAAGAAAGAAAGAACCCCTGCCCTTCACTACAACATGGTTGAAACTGAAGAGTATTATCCTAAATGAAATAAGCCAGAAAGACAAATACCATATGATCCCACTTATAAATGTAACCTAGTCAACAAAACAAACAATCAAGTAAAATAGAACCAAAGTCATGGAAATAAAGAACAAACTGATCATAACCAGAGTGGAGCCAGTGGGGGATAACGGGAAAGAAGGGGAAGGGTTGTCAAGGAACATTCATAAAGGACTCATGGGCAAGGAAAACAGGGGGGGCATGATTGAATGTGGGAGGTAGGGGTAGACAGAGTGGGGGAGAGTAGTGGAGGGGAAATGGGGACAACTGTAATTGAACAAAAAAAGAAAAGATATCAATGGGAAAGAAGAATGATATAGTGAATGGTGGCAAAATTCAGCATCACTAATAGGACTCTGATCTGCATATTTTTAGTAAATAATCTTACTGAAAGAATATGTTTATTATACGTTAGGATAATAGGATTTCAGTGTTTGATGATTTAAAGGTGAACCTATGTACAGAAAAAAATCAACTAAATGTCACTTTCACAAAAGTAGAATTTTAATCTTCATGTCATGGAAGTACAAAAATAAAGGGATAACATATATATATATATATATATATATATACACACACACACACAGAATCTTTTTGGACTGTAAGATGCACTGGACCATAAGATGCACCTATGTTTTAGAGGACGAAAATAGGGGAAAAATTGAAGCAAAAAATGTGGTAAAATATTTAATAACATAAATAATATCAGCTGCCGCCCCACCCACAGGTAGCCAGGTAAGCTACTTTCGGACTATAAGATGCACCTCCCTTTCCTCCCAAATTTGGGGGGTGAGTCTTATAGTCCAAAAATACAGGTAAATAGATATGACTGTTATAGATCCATTTTGAATAAATAGATCCATCTCAACTAGTTTTTATAAACATTAGGACTTTATTATTTAAAATATTATATACAACAATTTATTTCAAGCCTGTAAGAAATAATATTAAGGTAAGATTATATGCCTCATCATTTTTTTTTACTACAAGGGGCTCACTCAGATATTTAAATTAATAGGAACACTTTATTCATGGTGTCCTGAAATTAAAACAAATACTATCTTAGAAGAAAATAGTGCTAACAATGTTTAAAATTGTGACTTTTAAAAAATTAACTAAAATTTTTAAATATAATGGTTTTTTTTGTAGGGGGCCAGTTTGTCTTGGCCTGGCGAATGTGATCAGCTCTGTATGGAAAACCTACAGAAGCGAGGTGGTGGGCAGGAGCCAGACCTTCAAACCGAGTTTTCCCGTGGGAATCAGGCCTAGAAAATGCACACAGATTGTTATGGCTTGCTCCTGCTAAAACTCCCTCACCCTGGTCTAAAGCAACAAATGTGTGTTGTTTATCCTCAAGGTAACTTCCAAAGCCTGTGAGGTCTCCCAAGGACAAGGCTAATGAGCTCATTGCCATCCCCCTCTGCATGCTATTTTTATTTCCTTGATTGTACCTAGAATGTAGACAATAATGTTCTATGTGATAGATGATAAATCTTTCTATGATGTAAGACCCCAGGAAAACAATAAAAGCCTGTCTAGGCAAGGGTCGGGGCGCTCCCCTCTTGAGGGAGTGGCCGAGGCACCATAGGCACTCTCCCCTTGAGAGAGTAGTCGTGCCTGTTCCCTTTTTCCACACAGGATTGTTGTCGCCTGTGCATTGATTCTCATCGTCAACCACAACAGGTGGACTCTGCTGGACAGGGTCTACGACATTTCCTGACAAAACTGCTTAAATGAAGCGCTTTTGAAATACTTCCATAAAGTCCCTGTGTGAGGCCTGTTATCATGGCTGACTCTTTGAGAATTAGAGGGTATAAAATAAAATTAAGTAAAATAAAATAACCAACTTCTCCCAAGTATTTTTCCACACTTCTTACAGTGTTTTGAATGACATATTATTACAGCCCTTATACGGCTGTTTGCATAGCAAAGGGAAAATATTTACTTGTCTGTATTCATATTTGCTGTTAGCATGTGGGTCAGCTTATTCTGGGCAGCAATGTATGTTACCATTATCATTCAGTTGGGACATTAATGTTAATCATAATTTTTCTCTATTCCCAAAGATAGGAGCTAATTATTTTGTAGAAATAAGTAGCAAATAATTGTGCTAATAAACAGTGATGATCGGCAAGGGCACATCAAATCACAAAAGGTAGAAAAGGGATGGAGCCCAGGGGAAACTGGTCCAAGGCAGAGAATTAACGATGTAGCAAAAAGAAGAAGAGGTTATTTAATGAGAGAGGTTAGTTTTAAAAGAAATAATAGGTTGATGATAAGTATGGGGGGAAAGGCTATTTCCTGGGCCAAAGGTACATATTGATCTGAACTCAAGCTAGTGTATTACACATTGACTTTGATATCTTAATTATTTAGTTTTGAAAATAAATAAGCTATAAACCACACATTGTTCCTGTTTAGAAAGTTAAAACTCAGTGAGATAAAGATGATAAAATTCCAAGGCTAGTCTTTTTAGTGGGTTTAGTTTAAACATATCAAATGTATCTGAAAGTACCTATGGTTTCTATACTATGGCATTACAGACTTTATGTCCCACTGACCTTCTATTGCAGATAGCATGGAGAAATATGTGTTTAAAATTGCTGATGATATCAAATGCTAAAATTCAATTTCAATTTATTTATAAAATATGAGTTTTAATTACATGATATTATTATCTCTCAACTTATTTTTGGCTTTGTTGAAGCAATTACATTATGTCTTCATAGAATGTGAAGTGTTTCTATCTTTATAGAAGCATCAGAATAAGCCTCTTTCTCAGTCTATATTCTAAGTGTGTAGACATAATTTAATAAGAGGGAAACCCAAAGATTAAAAAAAAATAAAGTTGACATACACCAGTCCTATACTTGTGCTACTACAGAGGCTACTGACTTTAGTTTACTTATAAAAACATCTTTTTTTTTTACAGAAGTGTAAACATTTGGTGATATCAGTCTTGATGCTTGTCCATCTCACTTAATAATGTCTTTCTCAGGAAATCAACTGAAACTGTTCTTTTGTGACCTTAATCATAAAAGTAATAATAGGTGATTATTTTCTAAATGCTTAAAAGTATAAAGTAAGTTGAAGAATTGAATGAATTAGAATAGAAAGGTACCAGAATAAGACATATTACAAAAATAGCACATTTGCTTGTCTTTACTCTGTTCATAATTTATAGTTATTTTTAAAAAGATAAGTTAACATTTGATATGTCTGATAAGTTCCAGACATATCAAATTTGAGGTAATCAAAGTAATTTAATTAAAAGCTGTCCAACAGAAATAGATATCTGGAAAGCATTGATATGGAGCTGGTTGTTGAAAATATTCTAGAAAGTTCAATTTCTACTTCTTGGTCATTTCTTTCGATCTATGAAAGAGTCCTTCTATTCTATCAATACATCAGAAAATGTCCTAATTTAGGGACTCTGCTTCATAATCCTTCAAATTGAGGAGCATATTCTGATACTCCTCAAGATATTTGTAGAGCCATTTCCCTCAGTCCTTTAACTTTTTGCTCATTTGTCACCTAGTAAATGAAGCACACAGTGATGTCCTTTATAAAAGCTTACATGACATTTCCAGATTTGTAGTTTCACCAGCAATATTAACCCTACCCCCAGCAAACAACCAAAATTTATAATGTATAAAATATTATTTTAAAGACCACATTTAAAATAACTGGATATTTTCTTAAATGCTATATGTTTAATTGAATGCAATGAATGTAGAAATTTTTCCATAAAGGAATGCAATAATGCAGAAATTTATTCCATAAATTAGAAAGTGGAAAAAACAGTTAAAGTCTATACCACCTGAGCTGCGACCAACTTCCCCCCAATTTTTTTTTATGGAAACTCACAGGACACAAGGACACAGGGTTCACTCTCCATTCAGCACTGAAATTTATTCCTAAAAATAAAGACTATAAGATGTAAGATTTCCTTCTACTGCTGGCTTACATATGTATGTCAGAAGCTCTTTCTCAAGGATGACAGACAGAGAACACTGGGCTCAGATCACCTTTGCTTCAGCTTTTTGGTAGCTAAAGGTTCCACGCTGGATGGAACGAGGCAAGTAACCCAGATACTATCAGCCTATCCAAGATCCCACTTGTAAAGTAAGGTTGTAACGGCAAGAAAAGTAGATGTTTTTCTGCTCTTAGGTCTGAAGACTATTAAAAGGTTTGCAAGGGGAGAGGCAGATAATAAGAACAGTGACTTGCATAGCCCCTCCTTAGAAAAAACTACCTTAGTAAAAGAACATTGAAATTTAAAACCTACATTAAGAGTACTGTTGAAAACAATGTTTATATAGACAATAAACAAAGAACAATAAACAAATAAAAGAGGGATAGTAGCTCAATTAAATAACAATATAGATGATAAAATGTCTAAAGAACCTATACACCCCAATGTTCATAGCAGCACAATTTACAATAGCCAAATGCTGGAAACAGCCTAATTGTCCATCAGTAAATGAAGGGATCAAAAAACTATGGTACATTTACACAATGGAATTCTATGCAGCAGAAAAAAAGAAGGAGCTCCTACCCTTTGTATCAGCATGGATGGAACACAAAAGCATTATGCTAAAGGGAAATAAGCCAGGAGGTGAAAGACAAATACTACATGATCTCACCTTTAACAGGAACCTAAACAACAAAACAAACAAATGAGCATAATATAACCAAAGACACTAACATAGAGAACAGGCTGACAGTGTCCAGAGAGGAGAGGAGAGGGAATTTCAGGGGAAAAGAGGAAGGGTTTACAGGAACAAGTATAAAGGACACATGGACAATAACCAGGGGGTGGAAGTGGGAAAGAGCTAGGGAGGGCTGGGAGGTTGGCAGGAATGGGAGTAAAAGACAGAAAACTGTACTTGAACAACAATTTAAATAAATAAATAAACAAGTAAACAAACAAATAAATAAATAAAATCTTTAAAATGTATTAAAAATTTAAAAATAAAAATTTAATTAAAATCTAGCAAAATAAACTACTAGAAATTCCTCTCGTAGGTTGAAAAGAAATCCCAAAGATCATCCTCAAATACCACCCTTGTAAAGCAACCTGAACTTAATTATATTGATCAATGTATAATCAATATATAATAATATGTATTAAATTATGATTTACAATATAAGCTTTATATAATATTATACATTATATTTTGTATTATAAAATGTTAATATGACTATTATATGTATGTATTCTATAACATATAATACATTTTAAAGTAATTTATAACCTTGGGCATTGTCAAAAATTTTTTTAAAACAACAAAATAAAAAATAGAATAAGTATCTAGCAATTAGTACAGGTGAATAGCTGGATACGTAATTAGTAGAAGCACACAGCTTAACATAGATCAGAGGAGAAGCCAAAGAGAACCTGGGGTAAACCACTTTAATCCTAGGGTAGCCATGTTCACATGCCATTTGAGAAGCACCATTGGAGACTACACACTGTGGGTGTATGCACAACATTAAAATAGTCCAGACAAGTCACTCAACAAATAAGCAACATACAAGAACAATAAAAATCCCCAGAGTTTGAGGGTCAGCATACAAAGTTACTATTATATATTATTTCAGATGCCCATTTTCAGCCAAAAAAAGGAGAAATTCTGAGAAACAGAAAAATGTGACCCATAATCAAGGCAGCCAAAGAAGCTGCCTTTCAGAAGGACTAGATATTATGCTTAGCAGACAAGTCACGCAAACAAATAAATTAAATATATTTGAAGAGCCATTCTTATAAAAGGATAGGAAGGCATGAAGAAAATGTCTCATCAAATAAAGAATATCAATAAAGAGATTAAAATGTTTCTAAAAAACAGAAATTCTGGGATCGAAAAGTATAATACAGAATATAGTAGTCCACCCTTAATGGTGGTTTCACTTTCCATGCTTTCAGTCACCTATAGTTAACCACATTTCAAATATAGTGAATTCAAACTTTCACAAGTAAACAATTTGTAAGTTTTAAAATGCATGTCATTCTGAGGAGTGTGTTGTGTCCACACTGTATATGCCTCCAACCATTAGTCTCTAACCAGCTGTCTCAATTATTATTAGATCAGGTGTCCTGGTATCATAGTGCTTATGTTCAAGTAAGCCTTATTTTCTTTTATAATGACACCAAAGCACAAGAATAGTGATTCGAGCAGTTCAGATACACCAAAAAAGAAGTAATAATGTGTAGGGGACTTGTTTGCCTTGGCCTGGCAAATGTAACTTAGCTCTGTATGGAAAACCTACAGATTCGAAGTGGTGGGCAGGAGCCAGAACTTCAAACCGAGTTTTCCCAAGGGAATCAAGCCTAAAAAATACTTACAGACTGTTATGGCTTGATCTTACTAAAACTCCATCACCCTGGTCTAAAACAACAAATGTACACTGTTTATCCTCAAGGTAACTCCCAAAACTCCTGTGAGGTCTCCCAAGGACAGAGCTAATGAGCTCATTGCCATCCCCCTCTGCATGCTATTTTTATTTCCTTTATTGTATCTAGAATGTAGGCAATAATGTTCTATGTGATAGATAATAAATCTTTCTCTGATGTAAGACCCCAGGAAAACAATAAAAGCCTGTCTAGGCAAGGGTCATGGCGCTCCCCTCTTGAAGAGACACCATAGGCACTCTCCCCTTGAGAGAGTAGTCGTGCCTGTTCCCTTTTTCCACACAGGATTGTTGTCACCTGTGCATTGATTCTCTTCGTCAACCACAACAGGCAGACTCTGCTGGACAGGGTCTGCAAACATAATGTGTTCCATTTAAATGAAAAGATTAATACAGTAAAATAAGATATTTTGAGAAAGGTACTAAATCCACGTAACTTTTATCAGAGTGTATTGTTATATCATATTTTATTTATACTTACTGTTGTTAATTTCTTATTGAGACCAATTTATAAAGTAAGCTTTATCATAGGAATTTATGCGCAGGAAAGAACATATATACAGGGTCTGGCATATCCATGGTTTCAGGCATCTACTGAGGAGTCTTGGAACTATGCCCACAGATAAGGTGTACTACTACAACTAAAATGAAAAATTGTACTAGAGGTGCTCAGGGTTTGATTAGAGATGACTGAAGAAAGAATTGAGAACTTGAGGGTAGATCAATAAAGATTTTGCAACATGAATCTCAGACAACAAAAAAATAAAGATGAATAAGGAGTGCCTCAAAGCAATGTGAGAAACCAATTGGCACATCAACATACCAGCAATAAAAAGAAACAGAATATCAGAAAACTGTCTGGAGAAATAAAAACAAAATCTTCCAAAATTATATGAAAAATGTTAATCCAGATACCTAGGAATCTCAACCAAATCCAAGTATGAGAAATTAAAGAGCTTTATATCTATACTAACCACAATACAAATATTGAAATAGAAATACAAATTTTGAAAGAATATCAATAACATTTCATTCAATTAATTTAAAATACTGAATGAAAACAGCTGTCAAACAAGAATATTATGTACAGTAAATTTATATTTTAATAATAATGGCAAAAGGACCTTCTTAAATAAACAAAAATTGAGGACATTTATGGCAAGCAAACGGCTATTACAATAAATAATAATAGAAGTTTTTCTGGCTAAAACAAAATGACATTAGACAGAATTTCAAATTAGCATAACACATGGATATTAGTAATTATGCAGGTAAACATAAACCAGTATGAGTGCTTCTTTGAATCTGAAATAATTACATGCAATAACAGACATTATTGAATCAATATTACATATAAAATAAAATTTGACAATAACTTCACAAAGAAGCCTGGCAAGAGTACAGCTGTTCTGGAATAAGAAAATGACAGCTTATTGCAACTCAAAACCGCTGAAACAAATGAAAGGAATCAAAAATGGTAGCTAAGAAACTCTACAAAGCATATATTTTCTTGACGTCTTTGGCCAGTGAGATTTGGTTGGTTGGAGCATCACTTTACACACCAAAAGCTCACAGGTTTGACTTCCAGGGCAGACACCTAGGTTACTGGTTTGGTTTTGGGTCAGGACACCTATGGGAGGCAACCAATTAATGTTTCTCTCTCATATCAATGCTTCTCTCTCTCATCTCTATCTCTCTCTAAAATTAATAAAAGTATCTTTGGGCAAGAATTAAAAACATTAAAATGAAAAGCATGTTTTGCTCTTCTTTTCTCATCTCCTTTTAAAACAATAAAATTATATAATCATAGTAATAATATATTGTTTTCAACATATATAAATGTAATTTGTATAAAAATAATGTCACTATAGAGGATATGAAAGAATAAAAGTATATAAAAATGGCATCTTTATGTCTTACTGAAATTAGGTAGGAATAATTCTAAAATTAATTATAATAAGAGTGAATGTAAATTGTGAGCTTTAGAAAATTAGCATTAAAATATAAATAAAAAGGCAGTGAAATGTAATTAAAGGAATTATAGTGTCAGACGAGAAAGTATTTACTTAATGCAAGAAAATAAAGCTAAGCCCTGGCTGGCGAGTCTCAGAGGACTGATCACTGGCCTATGGACCAAAGGGTCGCTGGTTCAATTCCCAATCAGGGCACATGCCTGGGCTGCCAGCCAGGTCCCTGATGAGAAATGCTCAAGAAGTAACCACACATTGGTGTTTCTCTCCCTCTCTTTCTCTCTCTCTTCCCCTTCCTCTAAAAATAAATAAATAAAATCTTTTTTAAAAAGAAGTGTTAAAAAAGAAAAGAAACAAAGCTATGAAAGGAACAAAAACAAACATTAAGGAAAAATGCAAAATATCAGATGAAAATAAAATATATCAGTAATTAGATTAGTTACTCATATAAATGGATTAATTAACCCAATGAAAAAGCAGTGTTATCAAACTGCTTAAAAATAGAAAACAAACTGTGTGATATATACACAAAATACGCATAGATTTAAAAATACAAATAGCTTGAAAACAAATGGATAGAACAAAACATTTCATTGGAAATGCAATCATATAAAAGCAAATAATGTATCTGACAAAAATGAAAATAAATATATTTTTTGAAAAAAGGGGTCATTGTATAATAATTAAAATGACTTTGTTAGACAGAACACATATATTAAAATGCATATATACCTCAAAACAGTTGTCCCAAAGTAGATGAGGCATACACTAAAAAAAATAATTGAAGGAAGAAAGTCAATTCAAAGTAACTTTGAGAAGATTTCTAGATGGCTTCAGAGTAGGTGGAAGCTGAACCAACTTGATCTCAGACTCAAATCAGATTTGCATATATATTACAGAGCGATCAACCTGAATATCCAATGAAGTCTAGGTGATCTAAAATATTATAACCAAGGATTACCAAAGAAGACACATACAGACCTGTAAAAAGGGTGGAGACACAGAAAAGGACAGTCTTTGCATGCAGGTATGGCAGCAGCTGAGTAGCCAGAGGGATATCAGCTGTGGAACTAACTCTCCCTAGGAGTTTGGGGTGTCAGCCAAAGCAGGAATCTCCAACCCAGAGTAACAAAGATGGAAAGTTGACCCTGTGTAGCATGTGGTTGTAAACATTGGTGCGATTTACTCTACCCCGGTGACTAATGCCAAACCCTCCCAAGTATAAGCTCTGCCTACTTTTACAGCACCAGCCAGGGGAGCTCATGGTCTGGACTCCAACTGCTGCTGAAGCCACACTTCCCATAATTGTACTCTGTGGAGGGTCTGCTGGTTCTATCCATCAGTGACTTTAAGGGGCTTTCAGCTGATTACTTAACAGAAACACTTCAGGGCAGAAAAGATTGGTGTAAAATATTAAAAATGATGAAAACCAAGGACCTTTAATCAAGAATACTCTGTCAAGAAAGGCTATCACTTAAAATTGAAGGTAAAATAAAGATCTTCCCAGGTCTTCATTTAAAAACACAAACAACATTGAGGGAATTTATTACCACCAAAACAGCATTGCAAGAAATGTTTTTTTTTAAGTATATAATCTTTATTACATTTTTTCCATTATCATTTAGTGCCCCCAGCAATCAATACACTGTAGTCCATGAGTCCTTTTTTTTTTTTGCTCAATCCCTCCACACACTCACTGCCCCCACTAGTTCTCATATGTTCTCCATCTATGAATCTGTTTCTGTTTCACAAGCACATTCTTTAACATTCACATATTCTGTAGTTGTTTCTTTTTCTTGAACTTAAATTTTTATTTTACTTCCATCAAAGAGTTTTGAACATATAATGTATTTTTATGTTGAAACTATTTTAATCATCTCCTTATTATAATTTTTGCAATAAAATATGTATATATATATATTTAAATTTGATGTTTAAAAATTGGTGGTCCAAAAAGCATTATTTAAAATATATACTCTGTATTGAGTTAATTTCCCAACATTGATTAATATATATCAAATACAGTATAATATAACTTTTGATATAATAAAAGTAACATTTAATTGGAAATCCATCTCCTTTTTTAAAAATATATTTTATTGATTATACCATTACAGTTGTTCTATTTCCCCCCTTCATTCCCCTCCACCCGGCACACCCCTCCCCCACCATTCCTCCCCTTTAGTTTATGACCACATGTCTCAAGTTCTTTAGATTCTATATTTCCCATACTAGAAGATAAAAAAGATGAACAGTGAAAGGTCAGCACACTCACAGTTATTAAGAACCACACCTAAAACAAAAGCAAACTAAGAAGACAGCTAGATCAGGAGCAGAAACATAGAAATGAAGATCTCATGGAGGGTTAGCAACAGGGGAGTGGGAGGAGGAGAAGGGGGGAGAAGGTTCAAGAAATGTTAAAGGGACTGCTGTAAGAAGAAAAATAAATATATAGAGGAACATATATAAAGGGAAAATGGCAATAAATAAATACCAATAAATAATTACTTTAAATGTAAATGAATTAAATTCTCCAATCAAAAGACATAAGGTAGCTGAATGGATAAGAAAACATGACCCATATATGCTGTCTACAAGAGACCCATCTCAGAACAAAAGACTTGCAAAGGGTGAAAAATGAAAGGATGGAAGAAAATATTCCATGTAAATGAAAATGAACAAACAAAAAGCTAGGGTAGAGATACTTACATCTAAAAAAGTTGACTTCAAAACAGAGGACATTACAAGAGAAAATAAATGTAACCATGCAATGACAAGTGATTGATCCAATAAAATAATAAAACCCTTGAAAACATTTATGCATTCAACATTGGAGCTCCTAAATATATAAAGAAAATGTTGGTGAACATTAAGGGAGAGAATAACAGCAACACAATCAAAGCAGGGAATCTTAACACCTCACTGTCATCAGTGGATAGATCTTCAAGACAGAAAATTACCAAGGAAAGAGCAACTTTAGATGACATACTAGATTTAATGTATTTAATTGAAATTTACAGAACATTTTATCCCAAAGCAGCAGAATACACATAATTTTAAAGTGCACATGAAACATTCTCAAAAACAGGCCACATGAGAGGGCACAAAATGACTTTTACCAAATTCAAGAAGATTAAAATCATATTAAGCATTTTCTTGGATCATAATGGCATGAATCTAGAAATCAATTTCAATTAAAAAATCAAACACATGGAGGCTAAATAGCATGTTAATAAACAATAAATGAGTTATCAATGTGATCAAAGAATAAATAAAAAATTAAGTGGAAAAAATTAAATGAACACACATCAAACCAAGACCTGTGGAACACAGCAAAAGCTGTCCTGAGAAGGAATTTCATAGCATTACACACCTACCTCAAGAAGCAAGAAAAATCTCAAATAAATAATCTAACCCTATCCCTGAAGAATTACAAGAAGAACAACAAGTAAAGCCCATTGTAAATAGAAGAAAATAATAAATATCAGTGTAACAATAAGTAACATAAAGACTAAAAGAACAATACAAAAAATCAATGAAACCAAGAATGAGTTCTTTGAAAAAATAACCAAGATTTATGAACATTTAACTGGATGCATTAGAGAGAGGACCCAAATAAATAAAATCTGCAATGGAAGAAGAGCAGTAAAAACTATAATCTCATAAATACAAAGAATTGTAAGAAAATACTATGAACAACTATACCCCCCCAAAAAACAGACAACTTAAATAATATGGATAAATTGCTAGAAACATACAATATTTTATAGCTGAGTCAAGAAGAATGAGAAAATCTAAATAGTCAGACTACAACTAATAAAATTGAAGCAATAAAAAAAAACAACCCAGCAATCAAAAGGCTTGGACCAGATGGCTTCACAGGCAAAGTTTTCCAAGCATTCAGAAAAAAAAGATAACACTTATTTTCAAACTATTCCAAAGAAAATTCAAGAGATGGAAGGATTTTCAAGGTTCTTTAGGAAGGCCAGCATTATCTTAATTCCTAAACCAGATTAAGACACTAGAAAGAAAGAAAATTATCCTTGATAACATAGTGGTAAAATCCTAAACAATTATTAGCAAACTAGATCCAGGGTTACATTAAAAAGATCATACACCATGATCAAGTAGTAATTATTGGGGATTTAAGGTTGGTAAAATATTTGCAAATCAATAACTGTAATATCAAATAAATAAAATGAAATATAAAAATCATGATTCTATAATAGTTGCACAAAAAAAGTTTGATGACATGCTACACCACCATTTATAAAAAAAACTCTCAGCAGAGCTGGAATAGAGAGAACATACCTCAACATAATGATGACCATATATGAAAAAGCTACAGCCTATACCATTCCAACAGGCAAAAACTAAAATACCTCCTTAAGATTAAGAGATAGAAATTGTCTACTTTCACCACTCGTATTCAATATAGTACTGGAAGTGCTCACCACAGAAGATCAGGCAAGAAGAAAAAAAGGCATCTAATTGGAAAGGAAGAACTAAAACTGTCATTATTCACAGATGAAATAATATTATATGCTGAAAACCCTAACTTCACCATAAGACTACTAGATATAATAAATTAGACAAATTAGCAGGATACAAAGTTAATATTCAGAAATTGGTGACAATTTTTATATACCAAAAATGAATTTTCAGAAGTAAAAAAAAAATCTCAGTTACAATTGCAACCAAAAAATAGGCGTCTAGCAATGCTTAAGAATAAATATAACCAAGAACATAAAAAAATCTGTACTCAGAAAATTACAAAAGATTGAAGAAAGAAATTGAGGAAAAAACAAATAAAGGCAAGTATATATCATATTCAGAGATTGGAAGAACTAACATCAGTAAAATATTGGTACTACCCAAAGCAAACTACAGATTCAAAGCAGTTCTTATTTAAATACCAATGAAATATTTCACAGATCTAGGACAAATATTCAAAAAATTAATATGGAACCAAAAAAAAAGACCTCAAATAGCCTCTGCAATTTTAAGAAAGAAGAGAGTTGGAAGTATGATATTACATTATATGAAACTACATTACAAGGCCATTGTGATTAAAGCAGTGTAGTACTGGCATATAAATAGGCATGTAGATCAGTGAAACAGAACAGAGAACCTAGAAATAAGCCCACACTTTTATGGTTAATTAATATTTTAAAAAGCCTGGCTTTGTGTAGCTCAGTGGATTGAGCATGAGCTGCTAACCAAAGGGTCACCAGTTCTACTCCCAGTCAGGGCAGATGCTTGGGTTGAGGGGCCAGGTCCTCAGTAGGGGGTTTGTGAAAGGCAACCACACATTGACGTTTCTCTCCCCCTCTTTCTCCCTCCCTTCCCCTCTCTTTAAAAATGCATAAATAAAATATTTAAAAATATATTTGAAAAAGGAGGCAAGAGTATACAATGGAGTAAAAACAGTTTCTTCAATAAATGGTGTTAAAATAATTAAACAAGTACAGGTAAAAAATTAAACTAGATTACCAATTTAGACCATACACACGAATAAACTCAAAATAGAAACAAGACTTAAATGTAAGCCACAAAACATAAACATTCTAGTTTAGAAAAAAAAAACATAGTGAAACCTCAGACATCTCCTGTAGCAATGTTTTTGCCAATTTATCTCTTAGCACAAGGAATACAAAACAAAAAGTAGACAGTGGTATTACATCAAATTAAAAAGCTTCTTTACACCCTAAGAAGCTGTCAACAAAATGAAAAGGGAACACATTGTATGGGAAAAATATTTGCCAATGTTACATCTGATAAGGAGTTAATTTCCAAAATATATAATGGGGACATCCGTAATGATGCAAACCCTAAAAATAAAGTATTAAAAAGTGATATTTGAAAACTTTAATATCTCACCCAATTTATAAGTGTATAATTTTAAAAGAAGAAATCAAATTAACCAAAACTACCATAAATAATGAGGGGGAGGGACTTCCAGCCATGATGGAGGCGTAGGTAGACACACTGTGCCTCCTCGCACAACCAAAAGGACAACAAAAATTTAGAAATAAAATAACAAGCAGAACTGACAGAAAATTGAACTGTATGGAAGTCGGACAGCCAAGCAGCTGAAATGGACACATTCATTTATACCAGTGGGCGGAGTGGAGTCCGGCAGCTGAGTGGAGAGGTGTTGCGACACAAGAAGCAGTGACACCCAGCATGCAAGGCACCCCAGGCGTGCAAGACAGCAGAGGGCAAACCCTGGGAGCACAGGTGGTGACTGGCAGACACCGGGCAGCGGTCCCACATTTGTGTGCAGATAACTGGGGAGCGAGACAGACCAAGCAACCCAGGGTCCCAGCGCTAGGAAATAAAGCCTCAAACACTGATTGAAAACACCTGAGGGGGTTGAGGTGCAGGAATAGGCTCCCAGACTCACAGAAGAGTTTGTTGGAGAGATCCACAGGGTTATATTTTTTAATGTTTTATGAAGTTCATAAATTCTTTTATTTGTCCTTCCAAATGTAGTTAAAAATTAATTTATTGATAAATCAACCTTCTCTTTGCCCCCTACACTATTATAGTTGGCTTAAGCTCAACTCTATAAAAGTAGAAAAATTATAGGTATAGATTTTTATTTGTATTTTTTAAAATGTTTCAAATTATACCTTGTTTATACAACTTTTCATAATGAGTTAACATTTATCCATATTGTCACAAGGTTTTTGGAAACATTTTAATTTGCTGTATGCAGAGGTACCAGAGTTTACTTTCTTATTGCCAAGCATTTATTTCATTTTTCACTATTTTTTATAAATAAAATTATAGAGCTTTAATGAACATTTGTATTTGTGCATTAATCTTTTTATACATTCCAAATTGTTAGGGTTAATGCACAGAAGTTAAATTTTAAAAAAGTAGATGTATTTTAAAGGTTCCTTATATACACTAAAAAATTCCTTTTGAAACAGCCTTGACTTTTTTTTTGGTAGTTTTTTTTAAATTTAATTTTATTTTATTGATTATGCCATTACAGTTGTTCTATTCCCCCCCTTTCATGCCCCTCCACCCTGCACACCCCCTCCCCTACCATTCCCCCCCTTTAGTTTATGTTCTTGCATCACAAGTTCTTTAGATTCTACATTTCCCATACTATTCTTGCCTCCCCTATTTTCTACTTACCGTCTATGCTACTTATGTTCTGTACTTTCTCCACCCTTCTCCTCCTCCCACTCCCCTATTGCTAATCCTCCATGTGATCTCCATTTCTATGTTTCTGCCCCTGATCTAACTGTCCTCTTAGTTTGCTTTTATTTTAGGTGTGGTTGTTAATAACTGTGAGTTTGCTGTCCTTTCACTGTTCATCTTTTTTATCTTCTTTTTCTTAGATAAGTCCCTTTAACATTTCATATAATAAGGGCTTGGTGATGATGAACTCCTTGAATTTGACCTTATCTGAGAAGCACTTCATCTGTCCTTCCATTCTAAATGAAAGTTTTGCTGGATAGAGTAATCTTGGTTGTAGGTCTTGGATTTCATGACTTGGAATACCTCTTTCCAGCCCCTTCTTGCCTGTAAGGTCTCTTCTGAGAAATCCACTGACAGTCTGATGGGTACTCCTTTGTAGGTGACTGTTTCCTTATCTCTTGCTGCTTCTAGGATTCTCTCCTTCATTTTAATCTTGGTTAATATAATTATGATGTGCCTTGGTGTGTTTCTTCTTGGGTCCAACTTCTTTGGGACTCTCTGAGCTTCCTGGACTTCTTGGAAGTCTACTTCCTTTGCCATATTGGGGAAATTCTCCTTTATTATTTGTTCAAATAAGTTTTCCACTTGTCATTCTTCCTCTTCCTGTTCTGGTACCTTTGTAATTTGGATGTTGGAATGTTTAAAGATGTCCTGGAGGTTTCTAAGTCTCTCCTCATTTTTTTGAATTCTTGTTTTTTCATATTTTCCTGTTTGATCATTTTTTTCTTCCTTCTGGTTCACTCCCTTGATTTGAGTCCCAGTTTTCTTTTCATCACTATTGGTTTCCTGTGCAATTCCATTCATTTCAATTAGTTTAGCCTTCATATGTTCCTCTAATTTGTGACTAAAATAAGCCAGTTCTGTGAGCATCCTGATCACAAGTGTTTTGAACTGTGCATCTGAAAGTTTTGCTATTTCTTCGTCGCTTAGAGTTATGGGCTCTGGTACTTTGAGATCTTCTTGAGTCATTTTTGGTCTGTTCACACCTGTTAAGTATGAGGAGCAGAGCCTTAGGTGTTCATCAGGGCGGGGCCGCCCAAGTTGCTAGGTTGTGACACTGTATGTGGGGGTGGGGTCAAATTGGGGAATTGGCGGCCCCCTTTGCTGCTTCCTGCCGCTGGGGCCTGCTAGGTCTCGTCTCACTGCTCACTCCTTCGCCAGTCTATCTGTGCAGGAATGTGTGACCACAATCAACCTGCTGCCCTGCGCCCTTGCTGGGACCTCCCATCACTCACTGGGTTGCTCACTGGGTCACCTGCCAAGATGGAGGCATAGGTGGAGATGTCGTGCTTTCTCACACAACCAAGTTTAGAGACAACAAAATATTAGCAACAGAAAACACAGCCAGAACACAGAAAATTGAACTTTTTGGAAGTCTGATAACAACAAATTATTCAGCCTGACTGGTAAGAGGGGCAAAGCCAGTAGCTGGCGGAGTGAAGTTGCATAGGAAAACTTAGTCAGATGGACTCAGGTGTGCAGATCCCAGGCATGGGGTTGCAACGGGCAGACCCAGTGAACAACCCAGTGAGTGACCCAGTGAGTGAGCCAGTGAGCTCCACAGGGTTCTACAATGCACACAAGCCCACCCACATGGGAATCAACACCAGAAAGGCCCAGTTTGCTTGGGGGCAATGATGGAAGAAATTGAGGTCCACCAGAGAGGAGCAAGTGCCATTGTTCCCTCTAGGACCCCGCCCCCACATACAATTTCACAACCCAGAGACTGGGTTGCCCAGCCTTGGTGAACACCTAAGGCTTCTCCCCTCATATGTAATAGGCATGACCAGACCAAAAAATTGTGGCTCAAATGGAAGATCAAATCAAGACCCCCAAGCCAATACTTTCAAGCAACCAAGAGATAGCCAATCTATCAGATGCACAGTTCAAAGCACTAGTGATCAGGATGCTCACAGAAATGGTTGATTTTGGTTGCAAATTAGATGAAAAAATGACAGGTATACTAAGTGAAATGAAGAAAAATGCACAGGGAACCAATAGTGATGGGAAGAAAACTGGGACTTGAATCAATGGAGTGGAACAGAATGAAGAAAGAAACAACTAAATAGATAAGAATGAACAAATAAGAACTCAAAAAAAAAAAAAAACCAAGGAGAGGCTTAGGAACCTCCAGGACATCTTTAAATGTTCCAACATCCAAATTATAGGTGTAACAGATGGAAAAGAGGAAGAGCAACAAGTGGAAAAGTTATTTGAACAAATAATAAAAGAGAACTTCCTCAATCTGGCAAAGAAAATAGACTTCCAGGAAGTCCAGGAAGCTCAGAGAGTCCCAAAGAAGTTGGACCCAAGGAGGAACACACCAAGGCACATCATACTTACATTAGCCAAGATTACAATGAAGGAGAGAATTCTAGAAGCAGCAAGAAATAAGGAGGCAGTCATCTACAAAGGAGTTCCCATCGGCCTGTCAGCTGATTTCTCAAGGGACCTTATAGGCAAGAAAGGGCTGGAAAGAAGGATGCCAAGTCATGAAAGGCAAGGACCTACATCCAAGATTGCTCTATTCAGCAAAGCTTTTATTCAGAATGGAAGGGCAGATAAAGTACTTCTCATATAAGGTCAAGTTAAAAGAGGTCATCATCACCAAACCCTTATTTTGTGAAATGTTAAAGGTACTTATCTAAGAAAAAGAAGACTAAAAAACATATATAGTAAAATGACAGCAAACTCACAATCATTAACAACCACACTTAAGACAAAAACAAACTAAGCAAACAACTAGAACAGAAATAGAACCACAGAAATGGAGATCACATAGAAGGATAGGAATAGGGGAGTGGGAGGAGGACAGAGGGGGGAAAAGGTACAGAGAATAAGTAGCATAGATGGTAGGTAGAAAATGCAGAGAGGGCAAGAATAGCATGGGAAATGTAAATTCTAAAGAACTTAAGCCCCATGGACATGAACTAAAGGGGGGAAATGTGGTTGGGAGAGGGTGTGCAGGGTGGAGGGGAATGAAGGGGGGAAATGAGACAAATTGTAATAGAATAAATAATAAAATATATTTTAAAAAGAGAGAGAGAACATTTTGTCCACACAAAGGGCGATAAATAACAATGGCTACCAGTTACAAAAAAATACCGAGGGGGGCGGGAAGGAAGAGCAGACTAAGCCTAAAGCAAACAGAGACAAAAGAAAAAGTAAATATTAGAATGGGAATTCATGAAATACACCAGGGGTCTCCAACCTGGTCCATGGATGGTACTCATTTGTGGCCTGTTAGAAACTGAGACACACAGCAGGAGTTGAGCAGTGGGTGAGAGAAGTTTCCCTCGAATTACCAGCTGAGCTCTGCCTCCTATCTCCCTGCCACGGTCCCCCACCACCCATGGAAAAATTGTCTTGCACAAAACTGGTCCCTGGTGACAAAAATGTTAGGGACCACTGAAATATAGAATATGAGGTCTGTCCAGAATGTATCCATCCATGTGATAAGAAAAATAGAGACATTTATTGAAGAAGATATAAAATATAATAAATAGTGTACATAGGACAATGGCAACTCAGTCCCCTTCAAAGTAGGCACCTTGGGACCTCACACAGTTTTCCTAACTGCCATCAACTGCCCTGTCATAGTTTCCTGAATCTTATAGATGGTCTGAAATGTCTCCTTTTCTTTTTTTATAAATTTTTCAAGTTTGTTTTTTTTTTACCCCCCCCCCCCCCCCCCCTCCTCCTCCCCCTCCCCCCCTCCCCCCCCTCTTCTCTCTCTTTCTTCTCTCCTCCCTCCCCCTCCTTCCCTTCCTTCCCTTCCTCCTTTCTTTCCCCTTCCCTTTTTTGTGTTCTGTTTGTTTTCTTTTTTTTTGTTTGGTGAAGGTGAGAGCTGATCTCTCCATGCCTCCCTGAGGGCATGTCTCTGCTCAGTGATATATATTCTTTTGCATGTGCCCTTGGCTATTGTAAATTGTGCTGCTATGAACATTGTGGTGCATAGGTTCTTTGATATTGATGTTTTAGGATTCTTAGGATATAATCCTAGCAGTTGAATTGCTGGGTCAAAAGGCAGGTCGATTTTTATTTTTCTGAGAAAAATCCATACTGTTTTCCATAATGGTTGTACCAGTCTGCACTCCCACCAACAGTGAACTAAGGACCCCTTTTCCCCACACCCCCTCCAACATTTGTTGTTTGTTGCTTTGTTTATGATAGCCATCCTGACTGGTGTAAAGTGGTATCTCATTGTGGTTTTAATTTGCATCTCTCTGATAGCTGACGATATTGAGCATTTCTTCATGTGTCTCTGAATGTTCTGTATGTCCTCCTTGGAGAAGTGTTTGTTCAAGTCCTTTTCCCATTTTCTAATTGGGTTGGGTGTCTTCTTAGAGTGGAGTCGTGTAAGTTCTTTGTATATTTTAGAGATTAAACCTTTGTCTGAGGTATCATTGGCAAATATGTTTTCCCATACAGTTGGTTGTCTTGCTAATTTAATACTGTTTTCTTTAGCCATGCAGAAGCTTTTTATTTTGATGAGATCCCATTTGTTTATTCTTTCCTTTACATTCCTTGCTCTAGGGGACATATCAGTAAAGAAGTTGCTGCGTGAAATATCTGAGATTTTCTTGCCAATGTTCTCCTCTAGGACTTTAATGGTGTTATGACTTACATTTAAGTCTTTTATCCACCTTGAATTTATTTTGGTGTATGGTGTAAGTCTGTGCTCAAGTTTCATTTTTTTGCATGTAGCTGTCCAGTTCTCCCAACACCATTTGTTGAAGAGGCTATCTTTACTCCATTTTATGTTACTGCCCCCTTTGTCGAATATTAATTGACTGTAGAGAGTTGGGTTGATTTCTGGGCTCTCTGTTCTGTTCCATTGGTCTATGTGCCTGTTTTTATGCCAGTACCAGGCTGTTTTGATTACAGTGGCCTTGTAATACAGTTTGATATCAGGTATTGTGATCCCCCCTACTTTGTTCTTCTTTCTCAAAAGAGCAGCTGCTATTCGAGCTCGTTTATGGTTCCATATAAATTTTCGAAGTGTTTGTTCTATGTTTGTGAAATATGCCATTGGTACTTTAGTAGGTATTGCATTGAATCTGTATATTGCTTTGGGTAGTATGGACATTTTGATAATGTTAATTCTTCCAATCCATGAACAAGGTATATGTTTCCATTTGTTTGTGTCTTCCTTGATTTCGTTCTTCAGGGCTGTGTAGTTTTCTGCATACAGGTTATTTACCTCCTTGGTTAGGTTTATTCCCAGATATTTTATTTTTCTTTTTGCTATATCAAATGGGATTTTTCTCTTTATTTCTGCTTCTGCTGATTCACTGTTGGTATACAAAAATGCCTTTGATTTCTGGATATTGACTTTATAACCAGCTGTTTTGCCAAACTCATCAATTAGTTTGAGGAGTTTTTTGGTAGAGTCTATAGGATTTTCCATGTACACTATCATGTCATCTGCAAACAGTGACAGTTTTGTTTCCTCCTTTCCTATTTGGATGCCTTTTATTTCCTTTTCTTGCCTGATCGCTGTGGCTAAAACTTCCAATACTATATTGAATAGAAGTGGTGAAAGTGGACAACCTTGTCTTGTTCCTGATCTTAGTGGAAAAGCTTTTAGTTTTTTCCCATTGAGTATGATATTGGCTGTAGGTCTCTCATATATGGCCTTTATTATTTTGAGAAATGCTCCTTGTATTCCCACTTTGCTGAGTGTTTTTATCATGAATGGGTGTTGTACCTTATCGAAAGCTTTTTCTGCATCTATTGATATGATTATGTGATTTTTGTCTTTGCTTTTGTTTATATGATGTATTACATTTACTGATTTGCGAATATTGAACCATCCTTGCATTCCTGGGATGAATCCTACTTGATCATGGTGTATGATCTTTTTGATATGTTGTTGGATGCGATTTGCCAATATTTTGTTGAGGATTTTAGCATCTATGTTCATCAGCGATATTGGCCTGAAGTTTTCTTTCTTTGTTGTGTCTCTATCTGGTTTTGGAATTAAGATGATGCTGGCTTCATAAAAAGAATTTGGGAGTTTTCCATTCTTCTGAATTTTTTGAAATAGTCTGTGGAGAATAGGGGTTAGCTCTTCCTTAAATGCTTTGTAGAATTCTCCTGTGAAACCATCTGGTCCGGGGCTTTTGTGTGATGGGAGTTTTTTGATTACTGCTTCAATTTCTTTTGCTGTTATTGGTGAATTTAGATTTTCTGCTTCTTTTTCACTGAGTTTTGGAAGATTGTATTTTTCTAGAAATGTGTCCATTTCCCCTAGGTTTTCAAATTTCTTGGCATACAGTTCTTCATAGTAATTTCTTACAATCTCTTCTATTTCTGTGGTATCAGTTGTAATCTCTCCTTTTTCATTTCTGATTGTGTTTATTTGTGTCCTCTCTCTTCTTTTCTTGATGAGCCTACTTAAAGGCTTGTCTATTTTGTTTATCTTCTCAAAGAACCAACTCCTGGATTCATTGATCCTTAAATTTGTGCTTTTAGTTTCTATGTCATTTAATTCTGCTCTAATCTTGGTTATTTCCTTCCTTCTGCTTGCTCTGGGCTGTCTTTGTTGTTGTTCCTCAAGTTCTTGCAGGCGTATGGTTAGGTTGTTTGTTTGAAATGTTTCTATCTTCTTTAGGTAGGCCTGTATTGCTATAAACTTCCCTCTCAGGACTGCCTTTGCTGTGTCCCATAAGTTTTGGGTTGTTGTGCGATCATTTTCATTTGTTTCCAGAAATGTTTTGATTTCTTCCCTAATTTCATTCTTGACCCATTCATTGTTTAATAGCATACCATTCAGTCTCCATGTTTTTGGGTGCTTTGGGTTTTTTCCTTTGGGGTTGGTTTCTAATTTCAGTGCCTTGTGGTCAGAGAAGATGCTTGGTATGATTTCAATTTTCTTGAATTTGTTGAGGCTCCTTTTGTGTCCTATCATGTGGTCTATCTTTGAGAATGTTCCATGTGCACTTGAAAAGAATGTATATTTAGCTTCTTTGGGATGAAGGGCTCTATATATATCAGTTAAGTCCATTTCATCTAGGGTGTTGTTTAATGCCACAATGTCTTTTTTGATAATTTGTTTGGAAGATCTGTCCATTTTTGATAGTGGGGTGTTCAAATCCCCTACTATGATTGTGTTGCTGTCAATATCTTTCTTGAAGTCCTCTAAGATTTTCTTGATATATTTGGGTGCCCCTATGTTTGGTGCATATATGTTTACAATGTTAATGTCTTCTTGGTGGATTCTTCCCTTGAGTATAATGAAATGACCTTCTGGGTCTCTCTTTACAGCCTTTTTTTTTGAAGTCTATTTTGTCTGATATGAGAATTGCTACCCCAGCTTTTTTTCTTGTCCGTTTGCTTGGAAAACTTGTTTCCAGCCTTTCTCTTTTAGTCTGTGATGGTCTTTTGTCCTGAGGTGAGTCTCTTGTAGGCAGCATATGTGTGGGTCATGCTTTCTTATCCATTGAGCTATTATGTGTCTTTTGATTGGAGAATTTAATCCATTTACGTTTAAGGTTATTATTGATAGGTACTTATTCATTGCCATTTTTGTACCTGTGTTCCTCTCTGTCTGTCTCTTTTCCTTCCTTTCCTTAGAGCAGACCTTTTAGTATTTCTTGTAGAGCTGGTTTGGTGGAGGCATATTCTTTTAGACTTCTTTTGTCTTGGAAGCTCTTTATTGAAATGTCTCCTTTTCAAAGGCAATTTCAGTTGGGGAAAAGTCAGAAGTCACAAGATGGCCAAATTTGGGATGTGAGGCGGTTGAGTCACCTGGATGATTTGATGTTTTGCCAAAAAATTCTGCACAAGACATAATTTGTGAGTGGGGAAGTTATCATGATTACATTGCCAGTCACCGGTTGCTTATAGCTGTGACCTTCTAAAAACATCTGCATAGTTTGCTCAAGTTTAATACAAAATTATATGGGTATTCATTGCTTTACTTGCTCATTTTAAATGTGATAGCCTCTCAGTAAACATGCTCGCTCAATGTCATGTACTGCTCCCAGTGACTAGAAGAGTAAAGTCATCATTGTTCACACATGCACATTCCAGTCCACTTTTCTTGGCTGTCAGGTTACATCGATGTTACACGAACCATTCTCATTATATTAACAATGGCTGGACTTTTTCTGGACAGACCTGATATAGAAACAGAAAGTTTAAAAAAATAAGTTGAATCCTTTAAAACAGTAAAAGACAAATCTTTAACTAGACTGACCAAGACAAACAAAAATACATTGAATTAAATACATTGACTTAATAATTCTGCAAAGACAAAAATTGGGCCTGGATTACTTCCTTGATGAATGATACCAAATTTTTAAACAAAAATTTAAATAAAAATAGTTTCAATTCTTTACAAACTCTTAAAAATACAGAGGAGAACAACAACAGAAAAAATCTTAAATTCCTAGAGGACAATATTATTATGATGTCAAAACCAAAGATATTATGAAGAAGGAAAACTAATGACCTTATGGAATAGAAAGTCCACACAACATATTAGTGTACCAAATCTAGCAATACTAAAAAAAAAGGACTACACACTGTGAATAATTGCAATTCATTCCAGGAATGCTATGTTAGTAAGCTATCTAAAAATAGCTTACTATAATAAATATATATTACACTATATTATAAATATAGTGTATTATATTATAAATATAATATATATAAATTATAAATATAATATAAATGAATAAATAAAGACCCTTGCAATAGATATAGAGAAAGCATTTCAACAATATATAAAGAACTTTTATAATAAAAAACATTTTTATGTTCACAAACTGGAACACTTAATACAGTTAAGAAGGTGATAATTCCTAAACTGACCTGCAGATTAATAGAGATCCCAGATGGCTTTTACAGCCACCTTTTATGAGAGTCCAGAAATGAACCCTCACATCTATGGTCAATTGAGGTTTTTTTTAAGAAACCAAGATAATTCAATTCTTAATGAATAGTCTTTTCAACATATAACCCTGGGGACTACTGATATCCACTTGCAAAGAATAAAGTTGAACTACTTCCTCACCACACACAAAAAATAACATTAAATATATAATGAACCTACATTGTTATTTATATGACTTCTAAATTAAAATATAGAAATAAATTCACTGATCTTGATTCAGGCAAAACCTTTTTATATATGACACCAGAAGAAAAAGTGGCAAGAGAAAAATAAAATGAATTGCATTTTGTCAGCATTCAGCAAAGATGTGCTTTAAAATACAACAAGAAAGTGAAAATACAAAATAAAAAATGGAAGAAAATATTTACAAATTATATTTATGATAAATGATGTATCCAGGGTATAAAAAATAACTTACACTTGTAATAAAAAGAGTTTTCAATTTCACAAAAATGTGTAAAGCATTTACACATTCCCCAGAGGAAATATGCAAACTGAAGTTAACACCTAAAATTATTCTCAACATCATTAACCATTAAGAAAATGAAACTCAAAATCACAGTGTGATACCACTTCACACAAACTAGGATATTGGTACTAAAAAAAGACATACGTAAGAAGGATTGGTGAGGATGTGGAGGGACTGAAACCATTATAGACTGTATGTAGGGATGTATGATGGTACTGCTTTTTGAAAAATATTTGCTAGTCATTCAAAAAGACAGTGTGGAGGGAGGCAAGGGGGTGGAGGAACTAAGCAAAAAGGAGAAAAGGACTCATAGACGTGGACAGCAGTGTGGTGACTGCTGGGGGAGCATGGTGTATACAAGGGGACTAAATGGTAACGGAAAATATATAATAAAGATTAAATTTAAAAATTCAACATAAAGCTACTATGTGATCCAGCAGTTTCACTCTTATGTATATATCCAAGAGAAATACAAATATTTATCCATTCCACACAAAAACTTGTATAACAATGTTATAACTGAATTCTGCATAATAGCCAAAAGCTGAAAATAAACCAAATGTTTGTAATCTTATGAAATAATTAATATAACAAATTTTCATGAACAAAATGAACAAATTTCTGATACAGCATAAATGGACCTGAAAACATGATGCTAGGGGAAAGAAGCCAGGCACAAAAACTACATACTGTATGGTTCTGTATGGACATTCAAATAGAAAATAAAAACAGAAAATAGATTACTGGTTGCATTTGTCTGGCCGGTCTGCCCAGTGTTTCTGCCATCTGAGCCACCACTTACAATGGAATCCTTGCAATCCTGTTTCACCCAATAGAACTGAGTTTTCCCCATCCAGTCAGAGTTCCCCAGAGTGACTCCATTCTGACCATGCAGGAGAGTGTCTTTTGGAACAAACTTAGAGGACTTGGAGTCCAAATATGTATGAGAAGAAACAATGAGGGACCAGGGTGGGGACTTTTGTCCCTATAAGCCAGCTCTCCACCAAAGATTGGAGACTGGTTCCCACAGCTGCTAGGACTAGAGAAAAACACCAAAGACTTCTCACTCGTGACAGAGGAGAGCAGACCCAGTGCAGGAACAGAGGTGGACCAGCGCAGAGTGGTGCCAAGCAGAGTGGAGAAGAGGAGGGGAAAGCTGAGCTGCCTAGCTGGAGGGGGGCCTGGCGCCAGGACTGCCTCACAGCTCTGCTGTTTTCACAGCTGCATGTTATTACATGTGAGCTTTTTGCATTGAATGGTTTCCTTCCTCACAGCACCCCAAATTAGAGATTTCTGTTGACACTGAATTGGCACCAAGGAACATCCATTGACACATTTATATTGTAGGCTTTATCTTTCTTAATCCTAATATAACATTCAGACAGGGAAGGATTTTTTTTAGTCCTTTTTTCATTCCATTGATATTTTTTCAAGAGCATAAAAATGCCTAGCTTGTAGTAATAGTACCATCAGAATACCTTCTTCAATATATAAATGGGGGGATGATGATTTTACAGGGAGAATTCTAACAAAAAACAAAGTTAACTGATTAAGGTGAACATAATCAGAGATGAGAATGCTCTACACAGCATATGTGATATGATGCACTGAGACTCACTCTGCAGTGCTCTGTCAAAAAGACATTGCTGAAGCCTGCTCTTGAGAAAGCACTGCCATAAACAAATGCGAGGTCAATCTGCAGAATGGCAAGCCTGTGTTGTCTGAGATTGTCAAGAACATGAAAGACACATTCCAGAAATGAGTAGACTTAGAAGTCCTAACAAAAATATATAATGTATCTTCTTGGATAGGACACCAGAACAGGGAGGAAAAAAGACTTTGTTGAGATAGCTGTTATGATTTAAATGATTTGAGGTGGGTTTCTGATGGAGAATTTTGCATCATAATATGATTGAAGAGTTTCCCTGTTTCTTTGAGTATGTACTTCATTTAGTATGTAGGTATGAGATAAAGCATATTTTTTAAAATATATATTCCACTTCCATAACTCTTTCTATGTCTGTACTGTGAAGGGAGAAAGGAAAAAGAGAGAACAAGAAAGGAAAAAAGGAAGAGAGAGAGAGATCAATGTAGATGGATGGATAAGTAGGTAGATAGATTGGTAGATAAATAATAGAGAGAAAAAAGAAAGTGGTAGAAAAGAGAGAGACATAATATACTTGTAGTTCTGGGATACAAGTATTATGAGAGTTCTGCTCACAGTTCTTACAATTGTTCAATAGGTTTATAACTATTTCAAAATAAAAAAGTAGGGAGTAACAAAATGATTATATGAATTAAATTATAATACATGATGAAGTATAGATATGGGAGTGCAAATAGACAAAGAAATATCTAGAGTGTTTATGTCTACGAGATATTGAAAAATATTAGACATTACATACATAGGGCTATTTATCAAAAGACATGAGTATGAGATTTTTCCAGCACATAAATGTGATCAAAATTACCAAATTCTACTAAGATTTCAAAAATGAAATAAAATCTTTGCCTCTAATAAATTAATACAACTCATCTGCATCTGTATTTCATAATTTGAGTTCTTAAAGTGCTTTATGCTCAGGAATCTAGGGAAAGATAAAAATGAAAGGAAGTTCTTTAATATTTCATCATAAAGGAGCAGCATCTGTGATTATGAAAACTAGTACTACTCTGTGATATCTTTTATTCCAAAAGGAATATGAGATAGAGAAACTTGGTTAAGAAAGATGATTTTTTTTCTTTTTTACTGTGTCATTTGTTTAATTAGAGTAATTTTCTGACATATTTAAAATCTTGGAGTCCCTTCATATCTTTAAAAAGAACAGAAGCAGAAATGTTGTTCTTTTTTTGTTGTTGTTTAATAAACTTTTAGTCATCCTTTAATATTTAACTTACATTTCTCTTACTCCATATTCCCTGGTATAGTCCAGTTGAGTTCTATGTGTGCTGCCTTACTTAACCTCCATCTACATGAGTAACGTAGCTCATACTTCATAGTTCTGACAATATCTCCACTTCTACATTGCAAGTTTTTCAAACACAGATAATACAAACTTGGGGGTTAGAATATGACTGAAGATTTGTAGATACTAACATCTCAAGGGATGAATACAGAAAATGAATAAATTTAGCACAATGCTCTGTAGTCTCAAATCAGTAAAAGACATATTGGCTATATATCAGCACAAACAACTAAGCATATATAAGACAAGGAAAAATATGGATGCCTACTTCTTATTAATCAGGGCTTATTTAAACTAAGACAATTTTTATGAAGTGTTACTTACACTTCCTGGTGTTCTATCACTTTTTCAGCCATAGACAATGTACAAAAAAGAAAAACAATGTTTTAAACAGTTAATGTTACATAATTTTGTGACTTTTACCTTATAACAGTGTTTCTAATGGTATTTCCAGGATTTGAAGGTATAATTTAGAATATACTGTAACAGATCATTGGGATTTGAATAGGAATTACCTCTATGGTGATGAATATTCTGTATTTTTATGGGGCTGTGGAATTCCACAACCCTATAAAAATACAGAATATTCAGTTGCCAAAACTACTGAAATATAATACTTAAGATCTATGCATTTCATCTATGTAATTTATTTTTTAAAGCCCACCAAAGTTAATAAGAAAAATATGTTACACATTTGATCTTTCTCTATTCAACGGAGTGTATATCAAGTTCAGTGATAAAAGTTCCCACAAACGTAACTTATGAAAGCAGAGGTGATAGGTTCTTTTAAAAATATATTTTATTTATCTATTTTTCAGAGAGAGAGGAATGAAGAGAGAAACATTAGTGTATGGTTGCCTCTTGAGTGCTCTCTACAAAAAACCTGGCCCTCAACCAAGGCATGTGACCTGACTGGGAATTGAACAAGAGACCCTTTGGTTTGCAGGTCGGCACTCAATCACTGAGCCACACCAGCCAGGGTGAATTCTTTTAGTAATCCAAATTATCTTATTTTGTACAGCCTTGAAGTCTTATTAAAGTCTTAAAACACTTAAGACTTTATTTAGCATACTTGAATTCATTCTGTAATTCTTTTCATACATAACTTTTTAATTATGTCTCTAAAGAAGGAAATGGATTTTCTAATAAACCAAAATTTTTAAATAACAACCCAACTAAATGTTTTGTGCATTAAAATGTATACACCCTATGTAAGATATATTAGATGTACATTTAATTAGAATCTTGATGTAAATGATTTCAACACTCTAAAAGGTAAGATTGATATAATAAAAAACATAAATGAATTTTTAGATGTTTTCACTTTTAACTCTTATATATAAAGCCAGTAGAAAAAAATCTTCCATGAAAGGTAAAATATGACAACATGAGATTATATTAGAAATTGAGATACAGTGCAAATGTTTTCGGTTTTGTTAAATATTTGCATTAGGTGTCAAAGCAATACCAGCAAAAAAATTAAATAATGAACATGGTAGCTAAAGGAGAGTGCTAGGGAAATAGAAATGATTTTCCTCTGAGAACAGAGTGCTACACATTTAAACAGAAAAAATCATCAACATATTCAACCTTAATGTTATCTCTGTAATTTCACAAATCATTCTGATAGATGGCAAATTTTCAATCTAGAAAATCATATCATAAAGGGAGTTAAGACAAGCTGCTTTGCTAAGGCTAAAAGTTATAGTTCTCAAGAATTAAAAAAAAACCTATTATATGATATATTTTATGTAAAGAAATAGAAATAAATTAGAATAAAGTAAAATTTTGCTATTTTGGTCATATTTGTGAAAAGATCAATTGAAATTAGTGGGTGATTTAAGTCATAAAATACATGACATTTTCAAAATCTAAAAAATATAATTTTAAATATATATCTATTGATCAACAAATAGTTAATTGATTAGCTTTGTAGAGAATCTAAAAGTGTAGATGTTTTAAATCTATGCAAAGGCTTGTATTTTATTGGTTAACTAATGAGGAACAACAAAAGAAATTAGTTAGACATGTATTTGTATCTTTACACTTTACTCCTTTTATCTTTAGGCAAATTGTGTTTTTATCTTAGAGACTGTACTTTTGATTACATAAAATGGAAATTTCAATTTTATTTCATACGATTGAACAAAATATCAAATGAAAAATATATAGTTTTAGGCAAGTGCCTAGCTAAAAGTAATAGATTAATAAATGCTACTTTCCTTTGCTCTTGCTATTTTTTCAGAAAATGCATGAAAATATTTTATGTTTGAAAATATTTATTTCACAAATTTTGATTATTGTGAATATGCCTAAATAATTATATTTAATATTGTATTTATAGTTTTAAAATACATTATAGATAATACATGTCATAAGGACATGTTGTAAGATAATACTTAAAAAAAAACAGTCAAGCTAAGAGACATTTATGTAGCATTTGCTTATTTGAATTCTATTACTTCATTATGTATTCATGAGTTCTTTCATCAGAAAACAGAATGATTAAAAAGGCATAAAATAAAGTTATGGGCTTTAATATCAACATTTACATTGAAACACTGACATGGTAAAGACAAAATGGTTTAATTCATGAACAAAAATACCATGATATCTAATATTATACATTACCAAGTTATATCTTCAGGGCATCTGGTAATTTATTTTATACATTTTCTTAGGGTTTCTTGAAATTCGCTTCTGATTAATAGGTACAATAAACTAACTCCTCTTACTTTTGATATTATAATACATAATGATTTGAAACTAGCATTTCCCACAGGCTCATTTACAGAGAACTGGTTCAATAAGGTGCATTTATATAAAATGTGCATTTGCTTTAGTCGATTAAATAGTTAAATATAGATTATATCTTTTCATACAACTTCTATTTTCATTTGGAACAGAGATTTGCTGAACCAGTCAAGGAATACTATTTAAGTGCAAGAAAAAAATATTCAATAGCAAATGCTCATATGTAAAAATGAGTTTCTATTTCCACTGATACTTCTCCTGTCCAAATAACTAGTCTCAACTAACCCCTTTCTCATTTCAAAATGTCTTTTTTAAATTTATTTTTTATTTAATTCTTGTTCAAGTTCAGTTTTCTGTCTTTTACTCCCATCCCAGCCCATCCCCTCCAGTGCTCCCCACCTCTCTCCCATTTCCACCCCCCTAGTTTTTGTCCATGTGTCCTTTATGCTGTTCCTGTAAACCCTTCCCCTTTTCCCCTAAAATTCCATCCCCTCTCCCCTCTGGTCACTGTCAGCCTGTTCTCTATTTCAGTGTCTTAAAGATGAGCATTTTGAGATACACAGTGTATTCTAAATAAATTTGTCATCTACAATCCTCTAAAATTTAATTGTAAGTTTACTTTGAAAATCATAGAGATTTTCTTATTCAATTTGTCATTTTCATTTAACTTTTGAACCATGCAGACTGTGATAGCTTTCTTAAAATGCACTGATACTCGACTGATACCAAAAAAGTTCTAATTATATTTTTTGAGAATGTGAATAAAGACTATTTTTTAACATTTATTCTTTAAAATTGTTTCTGCAGAAGGATTATCAGAAATATTACATAAAATGACTGAATTTCTTTTCAATACATTTATGCAGATAATGTTAAGTGGCATCATATATTTGTTTTTTAATATTTCAAACATAAAATAATTAGACCCATTACAAATAGAATTAATGTGACAAACTTTACAATACACTTATCCTTGTTAATTCCAAGTTATGTTAACAGAGCCAAATATTCTGCTGGAGTAGTGTATGTAGAAGCCTCCAACCAATTCTCTCCTCTCTCCCCCTCCCCTCTATAAATAAATAAAAATCTTAAAAACAAACAAACAAAAAAAACAACAAAAAAAAAGAGAGAAAACAAGCCACAGTTGAATGAACAAATTTAGATTTGACTTCCCACATAGTGTGACTGCATCATGTACATCAAAATTAACTACCTCAGAGGTTAAGTCTTCTGCTCCATAAAGGGTAGATTATGCCATCTATCTCTACTAGTTCATAGGAATTCCAAAAAAAAACAACAATATATTTAACACATTCCGAAGTGCTGTGCATTTGAGAATTCATGTAAATTAAAAGTTGTGTTGTTTTAATGTTCAAACACACACACAGATAATACACAAGTGGATTCCAGTTTAAACCTAAATTTACAACTGATGTGTTATGCTTTCATATACAAAGTTTTCTGAATATATTTCCTATTCATGTTGGATTATCCTAGCACCAGGAATCCACTGACCAAGAATGTAAAGGAAAAGTAATCCAAACACATTGATCATTCTTAGTTTGCTATGACCTATGAATAAACATAATTTTATCTTGTCTTTGGGTTTAATGTTATTATCAGTCTCTTCTGCTTTTGCAAAGAGCTAGCCACAATGACTATAATGATTCTGAAACCAACTATTGCCTTAGGGAAACTTTAAAAAATTCTGCCATTGTAGAACACAATATTTGGTACCAAGAAGGATGCAAAATTATTCCTATGGTGAAGCATTATAAAGTATATCAAAAAATCATAGAAAATTACAATCTCACAATGCAAACATGGAAATGTAAGCCTTTTGAATAGTATAATAGACTACATACTGAACACATTTTTATTAAAAGTAAAATAAATGCTAAAGTACATTTATTTTATTACTTGCATTCAGTCAACCAAACAAATTTATTGGTCACCTACATTAGCTTTAGGGACTACTAAGTCAAGCATCAGATAGAGTTTTTCCTCTAGTTCAGTGATTTTTTAACTTTTTTTCTCATGGCACACATAAACTAATTACCAAAAGTTTTCAGCACATCAAAAAATATAGTTTTTGCCCATCTGACAAAAAAATAGGTGTAATTTTGATTCATTCACACTGGACAGCCATTGTTGTACTGGTTGTTGTCATTTTTAAGTTTGAGAGTCTAAAGGAAAATAGGTCGGTGCCCCTGACCAAATAGTCAGGTGTTGCATGTTTCAAAAATTCTAGTGGCACACCAGGGTGTCATAGCACACAAATTAAAAATTGCTGCTCCTGTTCAGTGGAGAAGACAACCAAAAGTCATACTAACAATGAGGCGAGGGATTTGATGAAAATGTATTCAATATCTATAGGAGCAATGAGAAATAACTTCTTCATAAAAAGAAAAAGACCCAAAATATCTATTCAAAAAGCAAAACAAACAAAAAAGCATGTTTCTTTATTTGAGTTTTCAATATGAAAGGCTCTGTGTTAGATAAAGAGGAGAAGTCAAAGGCTTAAACTTGCTAGAAAGAACAAAAGCTGGCACAGATTGGTAAGTTAAAAAATGTCTTTTTATTTTTTAATGTTCATGTTTGTTTCATTCTTTTCTGTTAAATATAATAATTATATTTAAAACTTTAGATATATTGTACATAATATGGTTATCATTCAGATATGCATTTATTTTTAAATAATTTATCTGAGCTCACAGAAAGCATATTCTAATATTCTACACTATAAAAACACAACAAAAAAAATCAGACTGATACAGAGGCAGCTGGGAGGCGGGCGGGGGGGCAAAAAAAGGATTTGGAATGGTGTCCAGAACTCAAGGTGTATAGAAATTATTGGAGAGACATAAAAGATGTCCTCACCCCTTCCCCCCACAGGTGTGAGTTGGGAGAAGGGACACATGGAGCAGGAACACGCAGGGCTGTTTTGTTCAGCCACAGCCTTGCAGCTAATCCATGGCATGGTCATTTAACATATCTATAGCCTTTGTCGGGTCACTTGGACATGTTAAATGGCTGTGGCCAGGCTTAGAGCCAGGGGTATGAAGTCACTTCCCCCCAAGATGTAACTGGGGGGCAGGTCCCCTGAGTTAGAGTACTTACGTGGGAGCTTGGAGAAGATTGGCTCCAGGACATGGGGCCACACCTGCCCACACTCACAATGGCAGCCCAGTAAATTTGCAATAATATAGAAATACTGGCAAGTGTAACTGATTGTGGGAGGAGTCGGAAATAGGGGTACAGAGGAAGATTGGCAGGGGGATTTAAACCCGGACAAGGCAGACATTGGAGGGGGAAAGCCACACAGATTTGGGCAGAGTGAGGACCCCCTTTTGGCCAAGCGAAGGGGAGAACCATGTGGCTTTGCCAGAGTGGGGACCCCTGCAGCCAGATGAAGAAGAAAGCCACATGCTTTTGGCAGAGTGTAGACCCTTGAAGCTTGGTCTGGATAGAAGACCCTTGGTCTTCTACCCATGGGTAAAAGAAAACCCATGGGGCTTTGGGGTGCTCCCTTTGGCCGCCTGGCCTGGGAAGCAGGAGAGACTTTGTCTGGAAAAATCGGTACAAAGAATTCTTGCCAGTGGACTGTGAGAAGGTGCCACATAACTTTGTATTAATTAGAGATCCTGCCTGGACGGCGACACAGCTGACGGTGCCAGCAGCCTGGAAAAAGGGATGTGTGCTCTTTTTCTGAGGGTACCCTTATTTAGGGCAGAGGGAGAAGGGGGCACTGTGTGCATAGGTGGATATCTTAAGGACTAGGGAAGAAAGGAAAAATATCAATGGCTCTCATGAGTCCTCTCTATCTACAGGCCCTGGTCTTTCCACTACTTGAGCCAAGGACTTTGATATTTTAATGAAGATGTTAGGTTATTACATTAGGTCTGTATAGCATTAAATGAACATTTTGTTTCCTTTTCACAAATCTCTGGCATTGAGAGATGTCTTTCCAATTGGCTACAGATGATCGATCGGGCATAGTAGGTGGTTCAGACAGTATTAGTATACCATTCTCTGGAGTCCGAGCCCCAGTGTACCTATTCTGTAAGTTTTTGGCATCCCTGGGTGGGGCAAATATTGCCCCACCCTTGGACCTCTGTTCTGTAGCAAAACATTACATTATTTAAAAAAAAAATACACAGGTTGCCCTGGCAGGTGTAGCTCAGTGGATTGAGCACGGGCCTGAAAACTAAAGGATCGCAGTTCGATTCCCAGTCAGGGCACATGTCTGGTTTGCAGGCCAGTTCCCAGTGGGGGACACATGAGAGGCAATCATACATTGATATTTCTCTTCCTTCCTCTCTCTTTCCTTCCCCTCTAAAGATAAATCAATAAAATCTTTAAAAAATAAAAAAATACACAGGTTCACTGATTTTATAACTAATGTAAAAGAGCAATGGTTCAGCAGTTTATTGCCATAAAAGACAAACTTGTGAGGCAGATGCTGGTGTAAAAGGAAAGAGATTTTATTCAGTCAGGTGCTGCACAGTCTGGGAGAATGGTGGACTCTTGTTTCAAAGTCTATCTCCTCCACAAGACCAAGACAAAAGCCAGCATCTACAGCTCCTGCCACAACTTAAAGTGTAGTCCTTCAGAATCCTCTAGTAGCATAGTCCACATCCAGGTGGTATAGCGTATCCTGGCTGCTGTTCATTTACTGTTCCCTCTTGGAGACTGCATGTAGAACCCAAATGGCCACTGGGCCATGCAGCTGCCAGTGCTGCAAGGTTGCATACTCTCGGAAGAGAGCTTGCACACACTCCAGTAAATACATCACCACATGGGTGAGAGAGAAAGACTCCTTGTAAGCCATGGGCCATGTGGTTGCTAAGGCCAGGTAGCCCATGGAGGGAACAGCATGTACTGTGCAAAAATAGTTAGAAATTTTAATACATCAATTTCAGTAATGAAGAGAAGATGTAGGTAGAAAATCAATAAGGAAATCAAGGGCTTAAACAATATTATAAATGAACTAGGCCTAAAAAAAACATATATAAAACCTTCCAGTCAAAAAAGAGGATATACATTCTTTTTAAAGGCACATGAAATCTTCTCCAGCATAGACCATATATCATTAAGCCACAAGGTGAGTCTTAATAAAGCTAAAAAGATTTAAATCATATAAAGTGTTTTCTAAGACCATAGTGACAGAAATCTAGAAGTCAATTACAGCAGGAAAACTAGAAAATGACAATAAAACATTATTAAACAATGAATTGGTCAAAGAAGATATGACCAGGGAAATTAGGGAATGTGCAAAAACAAATGAAAATGTACCATACCAAAACTTGAAGAATACAGTGAAGGCAATATTCAGTGGAAAATTTAGGATTGTTAATGCCTACATTAAAAAGAACAATAAATTACTCAGTTTTGCACTTTGAGAAACTAGGAAAAGAAGAACCAACTAAACCCAAACCCAGGAGATGCGGAAAAATAGTAGATTGTACAGAAATTACAGAGATAATAGTAAAAAACTGGATAAATAAAACCAAAAAGTTCATTCTTTAAAAAGTTAAGAAATGTAATAAAACTTTAGCTAACATGTCAAAGAAAAATAAAGAAAATGGAAATAACTAAAATCAGAAATGAAAGTATCTTACTACCAAATTTACAGAAATAATGATTATAAAAATTCTATACACAGTAGTATATTGACAAATTAAATTCTTAAATGAATTAGATATTTATCTAGAAACACAGACTCAAGAACAAATAGAAAATTTCTGTATCTATAACAATTAAACAAGTTTAATATGTAATTAAATATGTCAAAACAAAGAAATGTTCAGGAGCAATGAAATGTTAACACTGTTAAGTACTATAAAAATTTACACACAAATTAACAATTCTTAAATTCTTTAAAAAATTGAAAAGGAGGGAACACTTGCTAACCCTCTAAGGTCAGCATTCCTTTGCTAACAAGACACATAAAAAATCAGAGGAAAAGACAATTTCAGAATAATATCCATTATATTTATAGATGCAAAAATCATCTACAAGACATGGCAAAATAAATTCAACATATTTTTACAAAGCTTATACATCATGACAAAAAACTATCTATTATAGGAATGCAAGGGTAGTTCAACAGAAGAATATAATCCATATAATACACCACATAGATAGACTCAACGAAAAATACACTTATCATCTAAATTGACTCGGAAAATAAATTTGGTTCTGGTCAAAATGGAGGTGAAGATGCATACAATTTGCCTTCCCACAAAACCAAAAGAAGTACATAGACAAATTTAAAAACAAAAACCCAGAACTGTCAGAAAATCAAAATGTATGGAAGTCTGACCACCAAGGGGTTAAAGAAGAAACATTCATCCAGACTGGTAGGAGGGACAGAGGCATATAACCAGCCGGAGGGGACTCACGGCAAGGTGGTGCCTGGGAGACACAGGCAGATATACATGGGTAGGGACAATAGGGGAGTGAGATCACCCAAGGCAGGATTCCATCAAAGGGGAATAAAGCCTCAAATCCTCTGACTGAGAAAACCTCTAGAAGTTGAGGTGGCAGGAGAAACTCCCAGCTGCACAGGAGAGTTCTTGGGAAAGATCCACAGGGTCCTACAATGTACAGAAAACCACCCACCCGGGAATCAGCACCAGAAGGGACCAATGTGCCCGTGGGTAGCAGGGGAAGTACCTGAAAGCAGGGCAAGAGCTGCCCGGCATCGTTCCTACTCTGACCACTCCCCCAAACACAGCAGCACAAGGCAGCAATGTGGGTTGCTCCACCCTGGTGTATATCTAAGGCTCTGCCCCTTACTACACAACAGGTACACCAATACAAAAAAAAATGTGGCCCAAATGAAAGAACAGATCAAAGCTCCAGACAAAATACAGCTAAGTAATGAAGAGATAGCCAACCTATCAGAAGCACAGTTCAAAACACTGGTAATCGGGATGCTCACAGAAATTATTGAGATGGTCACAAAATATAGGGAAAAGGGAAGGTTATGAAAAGTGAAATAAAGATAAATGCACAAGGAACTAACAGTGAAGGGAAGGAAGCTAGTACTCAAATCAAAAGTGTGGAGCAGAGGGAAGAAATAAACATTCAACCAGAACAGAATGAAGAAACAAGAATTTAAAAAATGAGGAGAAGCTTAGGAAGTTCCAGGACAACTTTATATGTTCCAACATCCAAATCACATGGATGACAGAAAGAAAAGAGAAAAAGCAAGACATTGAAAATTTATTTGAAAACATAATGAAGAAGAACATCTCTAAATAGCAAATGTTCTTAAACATTTAGGGATGTTTAGGAACATTCCTAAATAGACTTTTAGAAAGTCCAGGAAGCTCAGTGAGTCCCTCAAAATTTGGAACCAAGGAACCGCATAATTCTATTACCCAAGATTAAAGACAAAGAGAGAATCTTAAAAGTAGTAAGAAAAAATAAGACAGATACCTACAAAGGAGTTCCCATAAGATCATCAGCTGATTTCTCAAAAGAAACCGTGCAGGTAAGAAGGGGCTGGCAAGAAGTATTCAAAGTCATGAAAGCCAAGGACCTACATTTAAGATTATTGAATCTAGCAAGGTATCATTTAGAATGGAAGGGCAGATAAAGTGCTTCTAAGACAAGGTTAAGTTAAAGGAGTTCACCGTCAACAAGCCCTTATTATACAAAATGTTAAAGGAACTTATTTAAGAAAAAGGTAAAATATATGAACAGTAAAATGACAATAAACTCACAACTATCAAAAGCTGAACCTAAAAAAAAGGACTAAGCAAACAACTAGAACAGGAAGAGATTCACAGAAATTGAGATCACATGGAGGGTTAGCAGCAGGGAGGGGGAGAAAGGAGAATGGGGGGAAAGTAGAGGGAATAGAAAGCATAAGTGGTAGGTACAAAATAAACAGGGGGAAGTTAAAAATAACATGGGAAATGGAGAAGCCAAAGAATTTGTATGTGTGACACATGAACATGAACTAAGGTGGGGTAATTATAATGGGAAGGTGGATACAAGGTGAAGGGGAATAAAGGAGATAAATATAGGACAACTGTAATAGCATAATTGGTATAATATATTTTTAAATAAATTATTTAAAATATGCCTAAGCTCATATGAAATATAGGTAATAATATAGTTTTATGTAACTATGTAAATAAGTCATGCAATATATATAAAGAATACATCTATCAAATATTAAAAAAAGGAAAAGGAATTTGATAAACTTGAACACCATTCACACTGAGAGCACAGAAATCTGAAGGACTTACTCAACATGATAAAGGACACTTATGAAAAATATGTAAATAACATCATGATCAATAATAAAAGATTGAAAGCTTTTTCTCAAAATCAAAAACAAGAATAAAATGCCAACTTCTAACTCCGTTATTCATCCTTGCACTAAAAGTTCTAACCAGAATAATTCAACAAGAAAAGAAAATAAAAACATTTGAACAAGAAGAAATAAGTAAAACTATCTCTATTAAAAAGTGACATGTTTCTATATATAGAATATTTTAAAGAATCAACAAAAAAGATACTGAGATAATAAAACAATTAATCAAAGTTGCAAAGTACAAGATCTACATGAAAATACATTGAATTTGAGTGCACTCACAATAAACAAAATGGGAAGGATGTTGAATAAATAATTCCATTTACAATGATATCTAAAGAGAAAAAAATAACTGCAATTACATTTTTTAAAGGTGGTTAATACTTGTATAAAGGAAACAAAAAACACTGCTGAAAACAATTTAAGAATAAGGCCTGGCATAAGCAAGATGGAAGAATAGTAGGTTGTAACTCTCAAACCCTGAATGAAAATCAATTATAACAGACACCCAATGGATAAGAATATCTTTAGGGAAGACTGGGACTCCATCTGAAAGTTTCCAATACCCTATGGAACAAAAATAAAAATGTACACATAAATTTAAATTTACAGATACCATACATACATATGATATTAAGGAGGATAAAAATAATACTTTTCCTTTAGGTGGGTCACGCTTCTCCTAGGGTGGCACGATTTACTTCTCCTAAGGTGGCCTCTCTTTGCAAGCAATAGAGGCCTCATGGCTTGCAATTTTTCCCACAGAATAAAATAAAAGAAAGTGAATTCCCAGTCCCCCAAGCCTCATGGAACACAACCCGAGAGGCCCCTTCTGTCTCACCCCTAGAGAACACGGAGTTGATTAGCACAACTGAATAGTCTGACACCAAATAAGATCAGGAAAATGGCTCAAGAGGTCGCAGCATCTGGTGCATGTAGCTCAATAACTGGCTACAGATTCTACTAATTGGCTTATGGACTCCACCAAAAGCCCTACCCCAAACCCAAATGATGTCTTAACACCTAATTGTAGTCAGGTGATGAGCTCCCTCAAAATTCAGCAATAAGGAATTTAGCCTATAACCATCCTATTATAATGGGTAAAATCATGTTCTCTCCAAAATTCATATGTGGAAGTCCCAAATTCCAGTACTTCAGAATGTGACCTTATTTGGAAATAGAATCATATATGTAAATTAATTAAGCTAATATGAGCTTGTATCAATGTAGGTTGAGCTTCTGTTGCAATATGACTGGTGACTTAACAAAAAGAAATATGGATTCAAACATGTTTTATGCACAAACAAAACACCATGTCAACATGAAGACAAAGATTGAAGTGAAGCTTCTACAATCCGAGAAACACCAAAGAAACCAGCAAAACTCACCAGAAGCTACAGAAAAGGCACTGAACTGATTTTTTTTGTAGCCCTTGCAAGGAAATAATTCTGCTGACAACTTGATTTTGGGATTCTAAACTCTAAAAATTAGACAATAACTATGAGTTGGTTAAGCCATGTAGTTTGTGGTAGCTAGGCTAAAGCCCTAGCCAACTAACGTAACTGTACACCACCTAGGTATTAGAGACATATGTTACATATTCCATCCAGTTACAACAGAGCACACACTTTTCTAAGTATGCAAGAATCATTCTCCAGGATAGAACATATGCTAGGCCAAAAATAATTCTTAATATATTTTAAAAGCTAGAAGATATAAGTCAAAAACAAAAGAAATTTTAAAAATTTATAAATAATCAGTAATTAAGAAATGAAACGAATAGTACAAAGGTAAAATGATTAGAATCATCTCTGTTAATAGAAACATTTGAAACAATCTGAAGTGCTCCTATGACAAAAACATTCAGAAAAGTAGGAAGTGAAGGAAATGCCTTCATGTAACTACATGATCTTATGGAAAATGTACCCCAACAATGTGAACTGTAAGTTGTACAACATTGTGAAAATATAAAATATACTGAATGTTCACTCAGAAATGAAATCTTTGTTATATGAATTTCACCTCATTTTTAAAAACTATGAGGTAAAACTTACATTTTTTCATTTATCTATATTGTCAAATTTATGACAATATAGTGTAATACTAACCAAAACATTCAAATGTAGTATAAATGACTTGTGATAAAATGCAGGAGGCTTCCAATAAGGCACCTCTTCATTCATATGATAATGTATGTATTTCCTGACAGCCTTCCTTTGATCTCCTCATTTTCATAAATGAACCTTCTGAGTAAAAGTTCTTTAGAGCACTCCTTCTCTTATATTTCTCTGCTCTATATACCATCTATCACTTTTGTTGATATGCAAGAGAAATATCATATGTACTCTTATGTGACGTATATGAATTGCACAAGTGTATGTATTTGATAATCAGGTGCTAAACATGTTGGAGAGAAAACGTTTGGTTTAACATATATATTGAATGCACAAATTTAATGACTTACTGAAGAAAACGATGTTTACGTTCAAATTGGTTATGAGTGATAAGAAGCAATGAGCTTCTGGAAAAAATCCACTCAAACCATTATCCTACAAAGACAGGGTAAAAATAAAGGAAACTGCATTTAAAAAATGGCTTTGCAAACCCCTCGAGAGGAGGCTCTTGTGCACAGACCACTCACTGCAGTCAACATGACCAACCAGAAGAAGGAAAAGAATGATTTTGACAAGGAGAACATTTCTCGTGTAGAAATTTCATCTCTTGCTTTAAAAAATATATTAAAAAGGAGGGACGCACCCTCTCTGCTGCAGCAGCAACACACTCACCAGGGCAGACAGCCAGTGTGAAACCACTCCAACCTCTTGTTCTTGTTTCCTCCAATGAACTTTTGTTCATAACACCCTCTCCACTTTCCTCCTAAAACCTCATAAAGGCTAAGCTTCCTTTTGTCTCCTCGGACTTTGCCCATAGCATGCTACAGTGTGCCAATCCTGAACTGCAATTTTTTGGCTATTCTTGAATAAGTTCTTTTTGCTGGTAAAATAACTGGCTATTTTCTTTGTGAGGTTGACAAGTCACCTATAGGTGAGCAACCTCCTACTTTTCTTGTTTTTTTTTTTAAAATCATCTTTCCGTTTTTCCTAATGAGTGTTTCTATGTTATCTGATATATCATTATCTAGATGGATGGTAGCAAATTGGAAGAAAACGGGAAGACAGTTGAATGATATGGTCTCAATGATATAAAGACTGTTCAAGTGCTGTCTCCTAACTCGGGTTATATAGAAGATATAAATTGCTTCCTTGATGGTAATAACAACTTATCCGTAAAAATATTACAAAACTCTGTGATTCAAATTGTTCCTTGCCTTCTCTATGTTATTTTGGATGCCATATTTGAAATTAACAGCTTAATTAATTACCATAAAACATACTTTTCACTATAAATTTGTTTTATTCTATTGTGGAATGAGTAAGGTAACAAATATAATAATGTAGACTCACCATATAAAATAATTCAGGGAAAACATTTTAAACTGATAAGAACAGATACTGTATTTGAACTTAGCCAAAAGGTTGAGGAGAAATGGAAAAATATTTTATTTTATATAAATCTATATATGAACATATGTTTTTATTTATGAAAGAACTTGGTAATTTATATATAATATGCTGATAAAAATTTTAATTACTTAAAACACTTATTAAAATTACTTAAGGAATGACAATAAACATTGAAATGCAGATTTTAACTTGTTCAAAAACAAGGAAAATATAGAAATATAAAGCATATGTACCCTTCACACATTTAAGTAGAAATGGAAAACAAACTTATACTTTTGTCTTTATATGTCAGTGTTGAATGTTTCAGATCATATCATAGAAAAAATGTCATGAAACACTAAAAAATTGTTAAACTCAAATGTTCATTCCTGCACATTTATCAAATTACTTCAGTAAAGAAATGAAGCATTTTGCAAATGACAAGTTAAATAAAATACAAATGTCCTGAAGTGATTGTTTGGTTTCATATGAATAAACCACCTAGTGAATAGTTGTATTTTTTGTTTTGTTTTATGTGTATATATTTTTATTTAAGACAGGGAATACTTTATTCAAACCCATGAGAGAAATGGACTGGAGGGTTTGTAACAAAGCATTGCATTTTACAGCACAGGCTAGTAACCGTACATGAGTATACACTGCGATATACAAATTAACTGATCAGACCACAAATTTCAACGTTTAAAACAGAATAAGCTTCCATGTAAAAGCAGCACTGCTGTGACATTTTAACTTTATTATTCCCCTCTCCCTTCTCATCCTCTCCTTCAACAGAATCCACACCAACCCCCTCATAATCCTTCTCCAGGGCAGCCATGTCCTTATGGGCCTCAGAAAACTCTCACCCATGGGCCAGTGGACAAAGACATGTTTGGCATACAACAGGTCAAACTTGTGGTCCAAGCAAGCAATTTCTGTGGTGTTGCTCAGCATGCACAAAGCTCACGGTATGTTGGCCAGGTCTCCACCAGGCACCACAGTGGGGAGCTGGTAATTAATGCCCCTTGGAAGCTAGTGGGGTACCAGTTCACAATCTGAATGGCACGATTGGTCCCGATGGTGGCAATGGCAGCATTACCATCTTTGGGTACCATGTCACCAGAGTACAACAGGCAGCAACCCATGATTCACCGTGGTGAGCGTCACATTTCACCATCTGGTTTGCTGGTACAAAGCACGCATTGGTGATCTCTGCTAGAGAAAGCTGTTCATAGTAGGTTTCCTCAGCAGAGAGGACAGGGGCATATGTAGCCAGAGGGAAGTGGATGCAGGGATAGAGCAACAGGTTGGTCTGGAATTCAGTCAAACAGACATTCCCAGCCCCAGTGAATCTGAGGGAAGCAACGATGGAGAACAAATTAGACCTATCGACCTATTCAGGTTAGTGTAGGCTGGGCACTCAATATTGAGATTTCTACAACCGATGCCGCAGATGGCCTCATTGTCAACCATGAAGTCACAGAGTGCCCCAGGGTGGTGTGGGTGGTATGAGCGGTGAGGATGGAGTTTTAGGGTTCAACTGTGGCTGTGGAAACTGGGGGGTTGAGTAAATGGAAAACTCTGGAATTCTTACCATAATCGACAGAGAAACCCTCCATCAGCAGCAAGGTGAATTCAGAACCAGTTCCCCTACCAAAGCTGTGGAAAACCAAGAAGCCCTGATGACCTGTGCACTGGTCAGCCCGTTTATGAATTCAGTCTAGGACAAGACCAATGATCTCCTTGCCAGTGGTGTAGTGTCCACAGGTATAGTTACTGGCAGTATCTTTCTTTTCTATGATCAGCTGTTCAGGGTGGAAGAGCTAGAAGTAAGTACTAGTGAATAGTTTTTTGTGTTATCTAAATTTTGAATATAAGACTTCAAAAGTAATGTCATTAAACAAACCATATCCCTCCAATTTCAGCATCATTTGAGTATGAATTCAAGAATAAATTTCATATGATCTACGTATAGGCAAACCATATGAGGAAGCACGCATAAATACACATACAGAAACACACACTCGTGTCTGTATCTAGAACAGTCACCAGGTTCATAGTAGATGTGCTTCCTTCACGCTGCTTAGGGTTATTTACTCCTCTTGCTACTTCCACTATGTCCCAGTTCTGCGGTTATTTTCTGTTTTCAATATTTATTTGCTTCATCTCCACTGACTGCTTTCCTAAGGCTGATAATATGAACACTTTATAAAAACTAAGGACCTAATAAAATCGATTCAAATGTAAAACAATGTGTGACACTTTATCTCCCTCTGAGGTCCACAAACATTTTCTCTGTTCCTTCTCCTCTCATCCAGTTCTTGACTCATCAGAATTTAGAAATGGATGTTATTTAATGTGGTCATTGCAATTTCTTTTTTATTCATTTTTTAAAATTTATTTAATTATTGCTCAAGTACAGTTTTCTGTTTTTTACTCCCATCCCAGCCCACCCCCTCATTGAGGGTGGGAGTGCTCCCCACCTCCCTCCCATTTCCACCCCCTTAGTTGTTGTCCATGTGTCCTTTACACGAGTTCCTGTAAATACTTCCCCCTTGTCCCCTGAAATTCCCTCCCCTCTTCCCTCTGGTCACTTTCCCCCTGTTCTCTATTTTAGTGTCTTTGTTCTTATTTTGCTTGCTTGTTTGTTTCGTTGTTTAGCTTCCTGTTAAAGGTGAGATCATATGGTATTTGTCTTTCAACACCTGGCCTATTTCACTCAGCATAATGCTTTCCAGTTCCATCCATGTTGTTGCAAAGGGTAGTAGCTCCTTCTTTCTCTCTGCTGCATAGAATTCCATTGTGTATATGTACCATAATGTTTTGATCCATTCATTAACTGATGGGCACCTAGGTTGCTTCCAGCTCTTGGCTATTGTAAATTGTGCTGCTATGAACATTGGGATGCAAAGAACCTATGCAATTTCTTATATAAACGAGGACTGGTATGTGAGATAGAATAAACATACAAATTTGAAAATTTTCTAAAATATAGCTGTCCTACCTATGGTCTATCTGTTTACACACCTAAATACCAATGTTAGGCCTGGAAATAGATAAAAGTAGCCAAGAGGAACAAGGAACCCGAGGCAGGCTCCAGACCCAGCAAGGAAGATAGAAAGTACAAAAAGTGCTGAACAAACAAGATAACCACCTGTGCATGACCCTGTCTTTGCAGAAAGTCTTCCACTGCTGCAAGCAGAAAGCATAGCCATGTGTGTTCCCTCAAGATAGCCAATCGCTAACAGCCACGTCTGCTTCTGTATTTGCTTGCTTGCTCACCCCAATAAAAACCCCAGGCTGAGGCTGTAAGCGCCAGGCGCGACTGTCATTTGCAGCCCTCTGGGCACCGTGTCTCCAGACACCTTGAGAGTTCGCCCCTGCGCAGGTAAAGCTTTGGCCAATAAAGTTCGATCTTAAACTCCTGAAAGTTTCGGACCATTTGTTGCTCGCGTTGGTGGATGCTGCATTTTGGAGGCCCCAGGGAGATCTCCCTCGGAGGAGTTTCGGGCGGGAAGCCGGAGGGACAGCTCGAGCTGAGTAAGTAACCGCGGTTGTGAGGATCCTCTTTTGATATTTGGGCTCTAGAGCAAAGGTACCCTGAGGTGGTAGGCGGGACGCTGCCATCAGTCCACCCAGGGGCCCAGGAGATGGGACGCGGTCCTGGGTATAGTTTTGGTTCCTTGAAAGTGTGACTGGTCACGATAAGGTATCACTTTCGGGTATTACTATCAGTTTGCGCAGCGCCCGAAGCACCTGTATATGTCAAAGGCTGTGTTTGTATTGTTCTTTGCTTCTGTGTCTACCCTTGTTATTGTGACTCTCCTTTCTGAGCTCCCAAAGGTCTTACAGGCGGAGGGACCGCGCCACGTGGACAGTGAGAGCCATGCAACACAATGGCGCCCAACCAGCCCTCCGCGCCCCCACCCAGTAGGCAAAGGTTTTACAGGCATCAAAGATGGGGCAGAACGGATCAGTACCGCGTTCGCACCTGGAATGCCTGCTCAACAACTTCTGGGACTTCCAGCTGCGGGCCAGCGGCTATAGCGGGCCACCTCCGGAGATGCTGAGTTTCCCCGCCTCAGCGGCGCACCGGGACAGGTCTGGGACCCCGGGGAGGCCGGCAGGGAGGGCGGCTGGGGTGGGGGAGGGGAGCCACGGCTGGGAGGCTCCGGGGGCACCTCCCTGTTTGATTTATGTCCCCTTTTCCACCAGTAATTTAAGTAATTGGAAACATCAGAATCCCCCATTCTCTGAGACACCCCAAAGCAGTCTTGGGGGAGGAGGGAAATAGAAGATATTCTCCCATCTGAGCCGCTGGCCCGCTGACCCTAACACTACTGGGGGAAGGGACGCGCTCCTCCAGTATCACCAGGCTCTGTTAAGAGGACTCAAGGCAGCAGCCAGGAAACCCACTAATTTTAGCAAAGTTAGTGAAGTAATCCAGGGAAGAGAGGAATCCCCAGCAGCATTCCTGGAGAGGCCTATAGAAGCCTATAAAATATATACTCCCCTTGACCCCGAGGCAGAAGAGAATAGGAGGCTCGTCAACATAGCATTTGTAACACAGGCAGCCTCGGATATAAGGAAAAAGTTACAGAAGATAGAGGGTTTTGAGGGAGAGAATAGGAGCAAGCTCCTAGAAATTGCTCAGAAAGTGTATGTTAATAGAGACGGTCCAGAGGTAGGGCAAGCGAAGGAGGTAGCGAAGATCTTGATTGCCGCGCAAAAGCCCCCGGCCAAAGGAAAAGGGGGGCAGCAGAGAAGGCAGGGGCGTCAACTGGACAAAGATCAGTGTGCGTTTTGCAAAGAGAAGGGACATTGGAAGCGGGACTGTCCAAAACCGAAAGCTGCCAACCAAGGGCAGCGGCAGCAAGGCCCAGAGGTCTTGCTCCAGACTCTCGACTGATGGGGCCAGGGCTCCATCCCTGTTGGCTCCCAAGAGCCCATGGTCACCTTGAATGTTGAAGGAAAGCCTATAGATTTCCTAGTCGACACAGGAGCCGCCTTTTCTGTTTTAAAGCAGCCGCAAGGACAAGTTCAGAAGGCCACCACCAAAATAGTCGGGGCAACAGGAAAGGCAGAAGCTTACCCATGGGCCACCGCCAGGATCACCGACTTAGGAAAAGGAACCATCACCCATTCGTTCCTCGTAATCCCTGACTGCCCACATCCACTATTGGGAAGGGACTTAACTGCAGAAGTTCTAGGCCACTATTACCTTGAAGCCGGCAGGAGGTGCCCTGAGTGACCAGGAAGACACTGGGGTGAGTCTTGAGGTGACCATCCCCTTGTCAGAGGAATACCTCCTAGCCGCAGCCCCAGAGAAGGAGGGAGCAGGCTCTGGGGTGCCAGAGGACTTACAAGTGCTAGTGTCTGGGGTCTGGGCGGGAACCAACCCCCCAGGGCTAGCCACTCACCAACCCCCTGTCCTAGTGCGACTCCTCAGTACGGCAGTCCCTGTTAGGATCAGACAATACCCAGTGCCAGCGCGGGCGCGACAGGGGATTGCGCGACACCTGCAACCTCTGCTCAAGGCAGGCCTGGAACACCCCACTTTTGCCTGATCAGAAACCGGGAACCCAGGACTATCGGCCAGTTCAGGACTTGCAAGAGATAAACCTCAGGGTAGAGACTATACACCCAACGGTGCCAAACCCGTACACCCTCCTCAGCTCCTTACCTCCCACTCACACCTACTACACTGTGTTACACCTAAAGGACGCCTTTCTCTGCATACCCTTAGCCCCACAAAGTCAAGAAATATTTGCCTTTGAATGGAATGATCCAGAAAATGGACTAGTAGGGCAATATACGTGGACAAGGCTACCACAAGGGTTCAAGAATTCCCCCACCATTTTTAATGAAGCATTAAGCAAAGATTTGCAGGCCTTCCGAGTCTCCCATATGGCAGCGACCCTGCTCCAGTATGTAGATGATGTAGATGACCTCCTGATCGCGGCAGAAGGGATGGAGGACTGCAAGGCTGCCACCATAGATCTGCTCCAAGACCTAGAGCAGAAGGGATACAGAGTGTCTGCAAAGAAGGCCCAGATTGTGACACAAACTGTAAGTTACCTGGGGTACAACTTGCAGGGGGGGGCCAGAGAACATTGACCAGCCAACGCATTCAGGCGGTCCTACAAATACCAGAGCCAACAACCAAAAGGCAAGTAGGTGAGTTCCTTGGGGCAGTGGGGTACTGTAGACTATGGATCCTAGGATTTGCAGAGCTTGCCAGACCACTCCACGAGGTCACAAAGGGGAAGGAAGACCAGTTCATATGGACAGAAAAGGAGAGGCAGGCTTTCCAGGCCCATAAGGAAGCCCTTGTAGCTGCCCCTGCTCTCGCATTACTAGATTTGAGCAAGCCCTTCCAGTTATTTGTGGCAGAGAAGAAGGGGGTAGCACTTGGGGTACTCAGCCAAGAGTTAGGGTCGTGGAAAAGACCTGTCGCCTACCTCTCCAAGAAACTTGACCCAGTGGCTTCAGGCTGGCCGACGTGCTTGCGAGCCCTCGCAGCCACCTCAGTATTAGTCAAAGAAGCCAGCAAGCTGACCCTCAAAAAAAAAAAGAAAAACAAAAAAAAAACAGACCCCCAACCCACCCCTCCCCCCAAAACAATTCCCCAGGTCAAGACATCCAGGTCATAGGGAAGCACTATATAGAACAAGTGTTCCGAGCACCACCTGACAGGTGGTTGACCAACGCTCGCCTGACTCAATATCAGGCCCAGTTATTGAACCCTCCCACTGTGCAGTTCCTCAAAACCACAGCCCTCAACCCTGCAACCTTGCTGCCCATACCAGACTCAACCCTAGTCCACAGCTGCAGGCAGATATTAGAAACAGTTACTGGCTCCCACCCAGATCTCAAGGACCAGGCATATGAGAAGGTCGACCTAACCCAAGGGTAGCTTTGTGGTCTGCACCCACAAGTAGAAAGGGGCTTGGGGCTTCCGGGGTTCCTGAAACCAGAGTCCTAGGACCTTTGCAGGTAGGCAGAACCAGAGTCAGGGTACTGCTATTTTAGGTAAAATAGATGAGCCATGTGAGTGCCCCACCTGGAGGACAGAGCATTCATGGGTGTCACCATCTTAGAACTGGCTAAGGCTTCTTTTCAGATTATAAGCTATATGCTGCTGCTGTGTGGACACTGCAGCAGTCAGGTTCTCTGTGTAACTGGTTCTGATAGGAATAGCTCTAGTTTTGAAAGTCATGAACTGAGGTCCAAGAGTGACCACCTGATTTATAGGGTATTTACAACATCTAAGCTTCAGAAAGGTGCAAAATGTCCCTGTGAATCTAGGGACTTTTAGTAGAAGATACCTGAAGTGTTAGGGACTTTTAGCTGCCACATACTGAGTTTAAGCACTGAGTTTAAGTATAGTCTTTCCCAGTGTGGGAAAGGAACCAAGATTAAAAGAGAATGATGATTAAATCTAGATGAGTAGAAGTATATGAAAGGATATAAAAGTTTTTTGGATGTTGCTGAAGGTTTATAGAAAGCTGTGCAGATAGAAAAGGGTATGTAAAAAGGCTATAGAAGGTTTGTGAATATTGCAGAAAGTCTGTGGGAAGTTATAAAAATAAATGGAGATGTGAAAGTTTTGGAAAGGAATTATGTGGAGTTAGTAATGGAAGGTATAAAGCATCGAGATGCAATCTTAGTGAGTATCAGAAGTTCCATCGCGCTTTGTATTTTCTCCCTACCTGATCCCTCCAGAATTTGCCATTCTGAAGGAATAATGACACTGTAAGGTTTCTTTGCATAAAACCAATAAGACCAGTCATTAATAGTAGTTTTGTTAACCAGGACTTTGACTGGAATGTCACGCCTGAAGGAGGCATATATAGGTTCTGGTCATTACCAGAAAACCCTGAGCAACTGGGATTGACCTGTGAATCTAGTGAAAGCCCACAAGAAAAGCCTGGTACTTTGGTTGGCTGTGCAGTTCGTGCCAGTATTTCTAGGGAAGGAACAAAGGTTGCTTTCCTGAAAGATGGCTAAAAAGGAACCTGTAAGCACAATGGAGGCTCAAGGATTTGAGTGAAACAACTGGTACAAGCAAGGCCAGATGGCAGATGTGTGGCTCTGCTTCTGTGCCCTGAGGGGTGGACTGAGAAGTCAATCTAAGGGTTCCCTGTGTGAGTTCCAGCAAAGCAGACTTAAGGATCACAAGTGATCCAGGCTGCTCTTGGTGTGTTTATGCAAACGAACAGCCAAAATCAAAAGTGGGACCCAAAGTAGTCCCTGTAATAACAGTGAGGGTGATCTTAAGGAGAAAAATTGTAGTTCAAAGAAAATCACAATGCTCAGTATTGGACATCAGAATGGTGCAGCTAACTGTCTTGAAGGATATTTTCATTAAAGAGTTGAAACCAGGTTTGTGATATCACTAAAGATGTACAATTTAGAGGTGCAAAGGACCTTGCAATGGAATGTCTTCCCAAAAGAGTCTCACAGGCCCAGAGACTGGTTTGGAGATTGTTGTGTTAATTAACCTGTATGTTCTTCTGTTTTCATAGGGCGCATGCCTACCACCTGCCTATGCCTATGAGTAATTAGTAGCAATATAAGCCTCACTTAAGGAGCCCATCCTTGTCATCGCCCTCCTGAGAATCAACGGTTTGGTTCAACTAAGTAGTTAAGCTAATAAAAGGTTGGGGCAGTCTGTGGGCTTTACTTTAGAACTGATTTTCCCTTTTCTGTCTTGATAGCTTGGACAGAAAGGGCTCAGAAATCTGAAAGGAGGGAAATCTTAATATATTCCCCTCAGCGCAAGTGAAGAAGTAGAGTAAGCCACAAGAGTCTTGGATAGGTATAGCATGCCTTGTGCACCTTCCACTAGATAAGCCATTCTTTACTGAAGTCCCTGCCTTTGTCAATTAATAGTTACGATTTAATTGTACTTCCAATTTCTTGCTTAATCTGTCACCTCCAGAATACAACCTGACCAGTATGCCAACAGTCCGGTAATGCCAGCCTTTGGACGCCAAGCCTGCGACTTCCTGGTGACAGCCAACTAACCAAGACCCTATAAGGTCTTTCCCCTTACAGAAAGGACTCCCTCCGTGCTGCACCACCCCCCCTTTCAGGGCACCCCTAATCCAAGAGTAGGTAGGACAGCGTCCATTTCCAGCTGGAAGCAGTTAAAAGAAGATGAGACCTTCATCCATTTTCCTTTATTTAAGTGGGTGTAAATCTGAAAGGAGAAATATTGAGATGTACTCACCCCCCCAGGGGGAGGGGACGAGACTGAATCAACGATTTGATTCATAACCAAGAGAATGGGGGAATGTTAGGCTTGGAATTAGATAAAAAGCAGCCAAGAGGAACAAGGAACCCGAGGCAGGCTCCAGACCCAGCAAGGAAAATAGAAAGTACAAAAAGTGCTGAACGAACAAGATAACCACCTGTGCATGACCCTGTCTTTGCAGAAAGTCTTCCACTGCTGCAAGCAGAAAGCATAGCCATGTGTGTTCCCTCAAGATAGCCAATCGCTAACAGCTACGTCTGCTTCTGTATTTGCTTGCTTGCTCACCCCAATAAAAACCCTAGGCTGTTAGCACCAGGTGCGACTCTCATTTGCAGCCCTCTGGGCACTGTGTCTCCGGACACCTTGAGAGTTCGCCCCTGCGCAGGTAAAGTTCGATCTTAAACTCCTGAAAGTTTCCGACCATTTGTTGCTCGTGTTGGTGGATGCTACACTTACAGTGTCAGATCTTAGTTTTTTTCCTAGGATTTCAGGGGTGGTAGAAAGATAAAGGTGTCCTTTCTAAAAATAGCTGCATAATGAAAATATTTGTGTTCTCTTGGGTTTCATATAAATCTTTAATATATTTTAGAATTGAAAACAATCTTTCTTTAAAGTAATTTAAAAGTGTTTAATGTACAAAAATCTTCTCATACAGTTAGCTTTAATAAAGCATTTAAGATTTAACAAATCTCAAATTTCTCCAATATATAGAATAACTTAGGTAGGATGATCTGTTAACTTTTTTTTTAGAGGAAACATTTTTGAAAATAAGGCAGTGAATCTCATGCTCTAAAATTGAAATTTAAATGATATGATTGTATCTAAAAAATGGCAGGGTTGTTATTTGGGGCAATAATTTAGGTTTTAAACCCATATTTAGGTTTAAAAATGAAGTTGTGTCTCTAATCATATCTTAGGAAGCTACATATAAATAGACTTAAGTCAATGTAGTTTATTTAAAAGATAAAAATGCACATTGAAATAAACCATTTATGAAAAATAATCTGAAGACATTTTTCAAAGTTACTACATTTTGGTTGTACATCTAGCTAGTAGTTTTCAAGGTACATAACTTTAAAAATATTAACTGTCTCATATGATCAGAATATGTGAACAAGTAATTTATTTTGTACCAGGGATGTTTTGGTACTGTGTTTTCACTCAAACCATTAATGTATCTACAGATACTACTGGGTCTAACAAACTAAGGACTGTAGTTACTTAGCATAAGATAGTATGTCTCTTAAATTTGTGTCCATAAAGGTCAGTCTTATTTTAATGAAAATAAATAAAAAATTGCAGTCATTTTTAAAAAAATATTAAACATTTGAAGACATATTACTGTTGGTGAGAATGGTAATGTTCAAACTTTTCATTATGTCTATGTAGAAATGAAACATTTATTCAACCTATCACAACCATTACTTTAAAAAAAACAATAAATGGCAATAATAGAAAAATCACAAAATAAAAGACATATGGAATAAAATATTTTATTTCATAGTTGTCAACAGACATAAAATTATCCTGTTAAATTGTTATCAAAACATACAAATTTTTACTTTCAGTTTTAGTACTTGTATCTTTAAATATGACTGAACAGTTTTCACAGCAGAATGAATCCAATAATATCACAGTCCAGGCATTTTTTTCTTATCTTCAGGAGATATTACACCACATTTTAGGTCATAAAATAAGTCTCAATATAATTTAAATAACTGAAAACATAAAAGTATCTGTTCTGACCAAAACTGAATAAAATTAAAAATAATAATTGAAAAGTGTTTGGGAAATTCACAAATATGTAAAAATTAAACATATTTATAGATTATTTATAAATTAAAGTAGACATCTAAAATACAATTAGAAAATAATTTGAGATGAACTAAAATGAAGTGGCAACATACCATAATTTATGAGATTCAACTAAATCAGAGTTTAAATGAAAGAGTACACAATCTTAACAAAGAACTCAGCTGGGAACCCTGTGATCTCACTTTGCTATCACTTTATCTTGTGGTAGAAATCCCAGATGATGTATGTGTAATGGTTGATTTTACCATTTTCTTTACTTTCATGTTTGAAGACATTCATGACAAAATATTTTTTAATTGGCAAACCCTATCACATTTTTTAATGTAAAAAGAGATTAAATCATGAATTCCATGTTTTAATAATTGGCAATATATTTGTTTTTATAAGGATTAAAGGTGTGTTTCTATGAAATGTTTAAAATATTATTACAACGTGAAACCAGTAAAATCAAAGTGGTATAGATAACCCTATCTTAACCTTGCTCATTTCTAAAACACATACGAACAGTGTACCTTGGAAAAACAGATTTTAGAATAGTGATCTAGTCTTAGGTCACTTACTTTAATAGCTTTTTCTCCATACCCAGCATATCATGCTTTGTTTTATAATAATTTATATATAAGTACTGTTTGATAGAATTTTTATTTAAATGGATAGTTGTCTTATACTTAACACTTTAATTTTGTGTCTGAGTTTTCATATTTGTTCATGACAGAAATATTCTAAAAATATGAATGTAATTCAAGGGCTAATGACAGTTACTACTTCCTTTTCAGTATTATTTCCTGATATTTAGTGAGGTCTTAAAGATGCCTAAATTTTTGTGACACACTTTAAAATAAATATATAAAGTGTAAGTTACACTTTTTTCATCTTGGAAAATGGCTTTTATTAAAACACACTAGTTTTTTAAGTATTAAAGTTCTGATTTCTAGAAAAAATATTTTATCATTTAAGTAGATGTTCAGGTACTAGCATAAAACTTTGCTTGAAATTCTCTTCACAAACATCAAGCAATCAAAAGAAATATTTACTTCTCTCAAATGCTGCAAAAGGTTTATAACTACTTTCTGTGCCTTTCTCTTGAACTACCATTTATTCTTCTAAGTGTTATTAGTTTCTCTTCAAATGACATCAAATAAACCTGTTTTACATCAATCAACCACAGCAATTACACAAGAAGAAGAAATAAAAGGCATCCAAACTGGAAAGGAAGTAGTAAAATTGTTATTATATGCAGATAACATGATACTGTACATACAGAACTCCAAAGATTCCACAAAGAAACTACTAGAACTGATATATGAATTTAGGAAAGTAGCATGATACAAAATTAAGACCGCCTTTTTATACCACACAAAAAAATAAATTCAAAATGTATCAGAAATTTTATACCTTAGGCCCCAAACTATGAAAATTTGGAAGAAAACATGAGCAGCAAAATCTTGGACATTTCTCAAAATAATATTTTATTAGATATAACTCCCTAGGGAAAGAAAACAAAAGAAAAAATAAATTGGATTATGTTAGACAAAAAAGCTTTGCAAAGCAAAAAAAATCATCAACAAATAGAAAGAAACAACCCACAGAATGGAAAAACATATTCACCAATACATCTGATAAGGGGTTAATGACCAAAATGTATAAAAAGCCTACAAAACTCAACACCAAAAAAAATTTTAATGGGCAAAAGGCCCTTCATGGTGTGGCTCAGTAGATTCGGTTCTGGCCTGCTAACCAAAGGATAAATGGTTTGATTCCCAGTCAGGGCACATGCCTGGGTTGTGGTCCAGCTCTTCAGTTGGGGGAATAGGAGAGGCAACCACGCACTGTGATGTTTCTCTCCCTTCCCCTCTCTCTAAAAATAAATAAATAAAATGTTTTCCAAAAAATGGGCAAAGGACCTGATTAAACATTTTTCCAACAAGACATTCAGATGGCCAATAGACATGAAAACCAGATGCTCAACATCACTAATCATCAGAGAAATGCAAATTAAAAGCAGGATGAGATATTGCCTTACACCTGTCTGAATGACTATCATCAGGAAGTCAACAAACAACAAGTGCTGGTGGGAATGCAGTTTGGTGCAACCACTGTGAAAAACGATAGAGAGGTATCTCAAAAAAATTAAAAATAAATCTGCCTTTTGATGCAGCTCTCCCACTTCTGGGAATATATCTGAAAGAAACCAAAACACTAATTCAAAAGAACATAACCACTCCTGTGTTCATTACAGTGTTATTTACAATTGTCAAGGGGTGAAAACAGTGCATGTATCCACCAGTAGATGAGTGGATAAAATAACCACAAAACATTTACACAAAGAAGTATTACTTGGCCATTAAAAAGAAGAAAATTTTACACTGTGCAAGAACATTATGCTAAATGAAATAAGCCAGTAATAGAAAGACAAATACCATATGATTTTACTCATATGTGAAATTCAATGAACAAACTGAACTAACAAGGAAAATACGGGCAGATTCAGAGATGAAGAGCAGGATAACAGTTAGGGAGAGGAAAGTTCAGGAGGTTGAGGGATAGAGTAAAATAGAAAAAGGACTCATGGACATTGACAACAGTATGGTAATTATTGAGAGATTGGGAGTATAACAGGACTAGATTTTAATTAAAAAATACAATAAAAAAGAAGTCATAGAGAATAAGGTGACTTTACAGCAATGATTATTCTTAGATTAGATTCTAGAAGAAAAAAAGTAGCTTATAAGGATATTATTTAGACTCAATTCTATTTCAATATAAACTATATATTAGATGATATTATATCAATAATTGAATTGATCTTAGCAAATCCATAAGCAAATGTTTAAAGATAAATGGGTAAAATTTCTGCAAAGCACTCTCAAGTAGTTTACAAAAATATGAGATCTATCAGGAAAAAGTCCAATCATTGTTAATATAAAGATAATGGTTTTCACAACATTGATGTAACCTGGCAGCCAAAGAGAGTGGACTGGAATGTACATCTATGAACAATGACAACTTCACTGTATTAATCAGAGGAGGTGGTAAATGCTTTGGAGTGAGCATGTATACTGTGCGGCCATTGCATTCACAATAACTGAGCAAGTAGAGCAATGAATCTGCATTATATTTTGCATTAAGTTTGAACATTCCTCTATAGAAATTACTCAGATGATTCAGAAGGTGCAGGTATGGGCAATTGGTATTTGTCAGTTTCATCACAGCAATGCACTTGCTCATGCATCACATCTCATGTAGATGTTTTTTGTTTGTTTGTTTGTTTGTTTTGTTTTGCAAGATGACTTACCCCACTACAGCTCAGATTTGTCAATCTGGGACCTCTGGCTTATCCAAAACTAAAATCACCTTTGAAAAGAAAGAGATGTCAGACCACCAATGAGATTCAGAAAACTATGATAGGGCAGCTGATGGTAATTAGAACTGTATATTACTGTGTGTATTACTCTTCCAGTAAGAACTTCAGGTGCTTACTCTGAAGGAGGCTGAGGTGTCATTGTCCTAGGTACACTGTTTCTTGTCTCTTCTTCAGTAAATGTCTCTATTTTTTATATCACATGGGTGGATATCTTCTGGACAGATCTCATACATATATATCTAGTTTTATAATTCTATATCTCTCTGATTCTATCTGTATATCATAGATCTAGCTAGCTAGCTAGCTATAATCTAAATATCTAACTTTCTAGAAAGTGAGGCATATAGGGAAAATGTAAAAAAAGGAAATTTGCAAAGTATATAGATTACTTGAAATATTATTGAATTTACCTATATTTAATATTATATCAAATATTTCCCAAAATACGCAAAATTGAAAGTTTTTCTAAAATATGTGTAGCTTTTCCATATGCTATTATCATTTTTAAAGATTTGTGGGTATAGGTCTATTTCTTTGTGTTCTAGAAAAAGATATTGAAGACCATACAAGAAATCCAGTGACAGTGAATGAAGAGTAATACCAACAAAGGAAATGTTATCATACACTGCCCCATGATGTAATGACTCATCGCTAACCCTTCATACTGTGATTGTATTTTAAGATGATTATGCAATATATTTATATTCTAGACAATAGTATGTTGAGCAGAGAAATGGAGTGGGTCATAAAGAGATGGGTAATATATTTTCATTCAGGAGGAATCAAAACTCTAAAGTTGACTCAAAACTAGGAATTGTTAAACATTACATGATGATACTAATACTGCACAAATTACCAAAAAATTAACTAAATTACAAGTAAAACATTTTCTCTTAATGTTAGGAAATGGTATTTAGTGATATCTACTTTTTTATAAGTCAAAAAGTGATCAAATAAAAGACATATTTCAATTTTTGTTTTTTAAATATTTGAATTTAGAATTCATTTGACTTTGTGGTGACGTGTATGTGTACATGTTGTATGAGTTTAACAGTCACTCTTCCTAAATATGTGTATGTTCTTATTACTTTTTCTAGCATACAGGGTGAGGAAAAAGTAGGTTTATAATTGCAAGTGCATGAAACACTTTATTCTTTTTTTTAAATTTTATTTTAATTGTTGTTTAAGTACAGTTTTCTATCTTTTACTCCCATCCCAGCCCATCCTCCCAGTTCTCCTCACATCCCTCCATTCTTATATAATTATTTATTAAATAGTGTATTATTTTCCATATGAATTGAAAACCTACTTTTCCCCACCCTATATAACAACAACAAATTTCAAATTATAGTGGGTTGAAGAGAATAGAACTTTTTCTTTTTGGTGTAAAAACATTCTGAGGCTTTCAGGGCAGTATAATAATTCTATGGTGTCGTTAGTCATGCAGGGCTTAAAATTTGTTCCAACAATTTTGGGACTGACTATTAAAACCCAAGCTGTCTAGCAGAGTTTAGAGAAAGCATGAGGTAACATGGAAGGTTTTCATTGTTTTAAGTGAAAAATAGTACTTAGCATTAAATATAAATTGAATCATTATTTTTATCCATATTTAAAGATACTTAAAGTACTTAAAACAGTAGTAGGCATATAGTAAGCACTATGTCAGAAACTCTTAAATAAAAAATAAGTTAAGAATTTATTCAAGAAACCCTTTCTTTAATTGTCTATAATTGCCATGAATATAGAACCTAGCATTTATTTAGCCTTACTAAGTGAGGTTGACATGGCTAGTTAAATGAATGATAAAGGTAAACATACATATAAAGTCCACTGACAAAGAAATTGCAAAGGAATTGCAATAAAAAAATTAAAAGTATAAGAAAACAAAAATCCAGTGTTCATAGCAGCACAGTTTACAACAGCCAAGTGCTGGAAGCAACCTAAGTGCCCATCAGTAAACAAATGGATCAAAAAACTATGGTATATTTATATGATGAAATACTATGCAGCAGAAAGGTAGAAGGAATACTATGCAGCACAAAGGGTAGGAGTTCCTATCCTTTGTGACAGCATGGATGGAACTGGAAAGCATCATGCTAAGTGAAATAAGCCAGGTGGCGAAAAATAAATATCATATGATCTCACCTTTTAGTGGAACTTAATCAACAAAATAAACAAAAAAACAAGCAAAATATAACCAGTGGCATTGAAATTAAGAACAATCTAACAGTAACCAGAGGGGAGATGGAAGGGAATAATGAGAGAAAAGGGAAAAAAGAGATTTCAAGGACAACTATACAGGACACATGGATAAAACCAAGGTGGAGTGGAATCAGAGGAGGGAAATGGGGATGGAAGGGGTGGGGGTGGAGTGGTGGGAAAAATTGCAAGCAACTGTACTTGAACAAAAAAAATTAATGTAAAAAATATCTATCGAGAATGGACAATTCATAGATATAAATAACCTCTTCTTTCAAAGATTCTGAAATGTTGAGTCATATCACAAAATCTTTTGAGGGAAATGTCTTTTAAACATTAAATATAAGTCTTGCAGGGATCTTCACAGCTTTATACACTCTTGAGGAAAAAATTCTTGTGTCTAATCTTTCATCAACTCAAGCATAAAAAAAAATAAGGAATAAAAACAATGTACAATACTTTGAATTAATTTACTTGCATTTAGTATTAATTAATATTAAATATGCATGGCAAACTTTGTCAAATAGTCATTAGCCATATGTAGTCATTTACATTTACATTTAAATGATTACTTTAAATGAATTTTAAAATTTAGTTTTTCAATAACATTATGCACAGTTCAAGTGCTCTCTAGTCAAATGTGGCCAGTGGCTTCCATACTGTTCAATACACATATAAACATTTGCAAAAAGTTTTACTGGACAGCACTGGTCTAAATTAAAGGTCAGCAAACTATGACCACAGATCATTACTTATTTTTGTAAATAAAATATTGCTGAATACAGCTATGGTCATCCACTTATGCATCATCCACAGGAACTTTCACACTCCATTGGCAGAAGAAAGTAGATGCAGCAGGGACCATACAGACTGCAACTGCAAAGCCTAAAATATTGACAATTGCAATTGAAACAATAGTCTAAACAAAATAAAACAGATTAAATATAATAGCTACATATAAACATTTCTTAGAGAAAAGAATGAAGCAAAGTACTTTTTATTGTAAAAATTCTAAAAATACAGTATCAAAAATTAGAATCATAGTATGTATTTTTATTCATTAATTTTCACAGTAATCTGCATAAAAATTACAACTTTATATTCAGAATATACAAAATAAATAAAATGAACTTCAACTTAAAATTATATAAACACAGACCTTCTTTCTACCAATAGCAAACTAACCCCCTCCCCCTATATATACAAATATACGAACCCTCCCCCCAGCTTTGGACAGTTTAGTTTTCTGTTAGAGTTTGGCATATTTCATAAACTCATTTTGTATGTTTTTGTAAAGTTTCAATATTTGCCAAAGGGATTGTTTTTATAGTATGTTCAAAAATGATGGTTTATAATTGCCAATCTTTAGGAATAATGCTAATTTAAAGATAATAATTTTGTACCTGCTAAGGTACAGAGCAGAGATAAATAAAATTGTTAAAAAATTAGAAAAGGCTTGTTCTTTGGATTGATTAAATCCAAATTTTTCAATCTTGTGTAAAAGATAAACAAGATTGAAAAACTTTAAACAGACTCATCAATATAAAAGATAGAGGACCCAAATAAATAAAATCAGAAATACATCAAAATGATTATACACCATGATAAGTTAGGAATAATTTTGATGATGCAATGTTGGTACAACATTTGTCAATAAAAAGAATGTGCACAATGACGTAAACAAAATGAATGATATAAAACACATGATCATATCAATAATTGCAGCAAATAGGATTTAATAAATTCCAACACTAATTTATGATAAAAACTCTCAGCAAAGTGGGAATAGAAGGAACATACCTAAACATAATAAGGATATATTAGACAAATCCACCATCAGCTTCATACTCAATGGGCAACAACTTAAAAGCATTATTACCCTTAAGATAGAGAACAAGATGGGAAAGTCTGCTTTCACCTCTTTTAGTCATCATAGCACTGGAAGTCCTAGCCACAGCAATCATACAAGAATAGGAAATAGAAGACATCAAAATTGGAAAGGAAAAAGTAAAACTGCCACTATTTGCAGAGGGCATAATATTATTCATAGGGAACCTTAAAGTTTCCACCAAGAAACTACAACTAGTAAATGAATTTAGGAAAGTATTGGGATACAAAATTAACATCCAGAAATCAGCTGCATGTTATACAATGAACTATTAAAAAGGGAAATTAAGAAAACAATTTTATTCACTATTGCTTCAGAAAGATTAAAATACATAGGAATAAATGTAACTAAAGATGTAAAATATGTATACTTAGAAAATTATGACACTGAAGAAAGATATTGATGAAGGTACAAATAAGTGAAAGCATATACCATGTTCCTGGATAAAAAAAATTAACATAATTAAAAAGCCCATACTACCCAAAGCCATCTACAGATCCAGCACAATTCCTATCAAGATGCTGATGACCTGGCTGGTGTAGCTCAGTGGATTGAGTGTGGGCCTGTGAACCAGACAATCATGGTTCGATTCCCAGTCAGGGCACATTCCTGGGTTGCAAGCCAGTTCCCTGCAGCCCAGTTCCCAGCAGGCGATGCACAAAAGGCAACCATACACTGATGTTTCTCTCCCTCTCTCCTTCCCTTTCCCTCTAAAGATAAATAAATAAAATATAAAAAAAAGATGCTGATGACATATTTCACAGAACTATAACACACATTTCAAAAATTTATATGGAACCCCAAATGGCCTGGAATAGCAACAGACCTCTTGAGAAAGAAAGAATTTGGAAGATACATCTTACCTAATGTCAAATTATACTATAAGGCCATAGTAATCAAAAGAAAATGGTACCTACATAAACATAGACCATGGATCAATTGAGCAGAAGAAATAACTCAGAAAAAACTCCTACCTTTACAAACAATTAATATTTGACTGGGTAGGCAAGCACATACAATGGGCTAAAATAGTTAATTCAAAAAATGGTGTTGGGAAAATTGGACATATATGTGCAGAAAAATTAAAGTAGACCACCTTTTTATACCACACATGGAAATAAATTCAAAATGAATTAAAGACTTAACTGTTAGACCCGAAACAATAAAAGTCCTAGAAGAAAAGAAAAGGAGTAAAATCTTGGGCACTGCTCATAGCAATATTTTTTGATATATCTCTTCAGGCAAAGTAAACAAAGAAAAGAAGTAAATGTGACTAAATCAAACTATAAATTTGCACAGCAAATGAAATCATTAACTTTTATAAAAAGATAACCTAATAATGGGAGAATATATACACCCATACACGTACCAAAGGGTTAATATCCAAAATTTATAAAGAAGTTATAAAAATCAACACCAAACAACCTAATTATGAAATAGACACAGTATCTCAATAGATACTCCTCTAAAGAGGTCATACAGATGGCCAACAGACTTATGAAAAGATGCTCAACGTCACTAATCATTAGAGAAATGGAAATTAAAACCACATGAGATATTACCTCACACCAATCAGAATGGCTATTATCAATAAATTAACAAACAAGTGCTGGCGAGGGTGTGATGAAAAGGGACCCCATTTGCACTCTTGGGGGGAATGTAGATTAGCACAACCACTGTGGAAAGCAGTATGGAGATACCTCAAATTTTTAAAAAATGGAAGTGATTAGGACCCAGTGATTACAATTCTGGGAATCTATCTGAAGAAAACAAAGCACTATTTTGAAAGAACATAAGCACCCCTATGTTTATTACAGCATTATTTACAATCACCAAATACGGAAGCAACATGTCCAGCAGCAGAAGAGTGGATAAAAGAACTATGGTACATTTACACAATGAAATACTACTTATCTGTAAAAAAGAAGAAAGTGTTACCCTTTGCAACAGCATGGTGGACCTGGAGAATAGTATGCTATGTGAAATAAGCCAGTCAAAATAAGACAAATTTTATATGATTTTACTTATATGAGGAATGTAATGAGCAATCTGAAATAATAACCAAAATAGGAATAGATTCATAGATAGACAGTAAGCTGAAAGCTCTGGGGCATGGGCTGGGTTAGTTGGGTAAGGGATTGAGCAAAAAGGAAAATGACTCACGGACATGGGCAACAGTGTGATGATGGTGAGGGTACTGGGTGGGTGGATGTGGAAGAGAGTATAAAGTGTAATGAAAAAAATAAAATTCAAAAATATCAATAGCATAGCCCTGGCTGGTGTGACTCATTGGATTGAGTGCCATTCTGGGAACCAAAGGGTCAATAGTTTGATTCCCAGTCAGGGCATATGCCTGAGTTTTGGGCCACATTGACAGCAGTGGGTGCAGGAGAGGCAGCCATACATTAATGTTTCTCTCCCTGTGTCCATCCCTTCCCCTTTCTAAAAATAAGTAAATAAGTAAGTAAGTAAGTAAGTGAATAAATAAATAAATAAATAAATAATTTTTATTTAAAAATATATGTGTTTATTTATTTTTATAGAGAAAAGAAGGGAAGGAGAAAGGGAGGGAGAAACATCAATGTGTGGTTGCCTGTTGAGCACCCCAAACTGGGGGCCTGGCCTGCAACCCAGGCATGTACTCTGACTAACTGGGGCCTGGCCTGCAACCCAGGCATGTACTCTGACTGGGAATCAAATAGATGATCCTTTGGTTCACAAGATGATCCTTTGGTTCTACTGGGCTATACTTGCTAGGGTTAAAAATTCTTTACAAAAAGGAAGTCAGTGGCATAGATAAATATCAACACAAGCAAAACAGAACAAAAGAAAGACAAATATTACTTACATGAAATGAACCAATTCCTAAAATACCAAAACTCACACAAGGATAAGCAAATATTCTAATATTTCATTACCTATTAAGACACCAAATGAACAATTAATTACTTTTTAAAATATGCAACACCAGCCCCAGATATTTTCACTGTTGACTTCTACCAGATATTTAAAGATGAAATAACAATTCTTCTTTACATGGAACCTCTTCTTAACATTCCATGTGGCTAGCAAACTCCCATACCAAAAACAGAAAAAAAATATATAGAAAGAAAAAACTGCGCAACAAAACTGTTTTCAAACACAGATCAAAATTAATCAAGAAAATTTTAACAAGCGGAATCAAACAGTTCCTAAAATTATTTTACATCACAGCTATTTGGGATTTAATCTAAGTAATCAAGGGTGGCCAAGCTTTAAAAGTCAATTAATATAATTTACTACCTTGACAGGCTACAGAATATTAAATGATAAACTAATAAAAATCTTTTTAAGTTATATTTTGTTGATTATGCTATTATAGTTGTCCTTATTTTTCCCTTTGTTCACTCCACCCAGCCCCCCCCCCCGACACACACACCTTTGGGCTATCCCCTCACCATTGTTGATGTCACGTCCATGAGTCATGCATGTAAGTTCTTTGGCTACTCCATTTCCTATACTGTACTTTATTTACATCCTCATGGCTATTCTATGACTACCTATTTGTACTTCTTAACCCTCTCACCTCTTCACCAAATACTCTACAGCCCCCTTTCATTCAGCAACCATCAAAACACGCTGCATATCCATAATTCTGTCTTTCTTCTTGTTTGCTTAGTTTATTTTTAGTTTCAGTTATTGACAGGTACATATTTATTGCCCTTTTATTGTTTATATTTTTGATATTTTTCTTAAATAAGTACCTTTAACATTTCATATAATAATGTTTCTTTGGTGATGAGCTCCTTTAGTTATTTTCTTCTCTGGGAAGCTCTTTATGTCTTTTGATTCTAAATGATAGTTTTGCTAGGTAGCAAAATCTTGGCTGTATGTCCCTTCTTTTCATGACTTTGAACGTTTCTTGCCAGTTTTTTCTATCAGAGTTTCTTTAGAGAAACCAGCTGACAGTCTTAAGGGAACTCCTTTGTAGGTAACTAACATCTTTTCTCTTGCTGCTAAAGATAAAGATTATCTCTTTATCTTTCACCTTTGGCATTTTAATTATGACGTGTCTTTGAGTGGGCCTCTTTGCACCCATATTGTTTGAGACTCTCTGTGCTTCATGGACTTGAATGACTATTTCCTTCACCAAATTAGGGAACTTTTCTTTCATTATTTATTTTTTCAAGTAGATTTCTAATTTCTTCTTTCTCTTCTCTTTCAAGCATCCCTGTGATGTGAATGTCATATACTACTACAGCCGTTCCAGAAGATGCTTATACTATTCTCATTTTCTTTGGATTTTTTTCTTCTTATTATCGTAATTTGTTGGGTTTTTTTTTTGCTTCCTTATGTTTCAAATCATTAATTTGATTTGATTATCAGCTTTAATATTCAGCGAAAATGCAACATAATTTGTGGGGATTCTCTGCACACAGAGGCCCCTGGCCACCACAGATAAGAATAAGTCTACCAAGACATGATCTGCTTGGGGAGGAAAGGTGACCGATCTCTCAAAAGAGAAGGGCCAGGAGCCTGTGCTCAATGGGCTTTTATTGGGTTCAATTTGCACTGGAACACAGGTAAAGCTCATCAGTCATTCTCAGGCGGTAATGATCAAACAATAGATAACATTCAAAGAACTATTAGGGCTTATTCTGAGTCAGGGTCAGAGAGCTAAAGGGCTATAAAATTTAGGGCAAACAAACTCATTCTATGCTGGACCCTTATCATTTAAATTGAGGGTATTAGCAAAGCTTGTTTCACATGATTTTATGTGTTCTTTCTTAGGCCTGATTACCCTGGAGAACCCACCCTTTCCATCACAGGGCTACAGCCACTTCCAGCATTGTTTCAAGCTTAAAACAGGCAGGGGAAGTAAGGCAGCCAAGAGATTAAGAGACTTCTTGCAGACAGAATGAGGACTGAGGCTATGTCAAAGCCGACAGGCAAGGGTCCATCATCCCCATTTTCTATAGCCCCTCAAATCCTTCCCTGAGGGCTCCATCGTGACCATGCCTACTTTAGGTTGTCTCTCCTTTGAGGGATCTTACCTGTCATTGGCTAACCAGTCATCTGCCTAGGGCCAAGCAGAGTGAAGTAAAGAGGGAAGAGGTGGTACTCATAACAAAAAGATAAGCTTTGTCTTCTTAGTGGCTTATGGTCCCAAGATCTCCCACTCAGTCTTAGCTATGGGGGTTACAGCTTCTGAACCCAGTTAGAGTGGTCCCCAACCATGACTAATAATATATTTAAAGTAACTGAACTAACCTTAGAGACTTTTAAAAAAAACTACAGCTTGCATACTTAATGATGAATAAAATCACATTTTTTTTAATATAAAATTAGGAACAAGGCAAGAGAATGGCCCCTATTACGACTCCTGTTCAACACAGCCCTGGAAATCTTAGCTGATGCAAGCTTATAAAAATAACATGACATTATTTCTAGATATATTTTATATATGCTAGTAATTTTTTATATATCTAGTAATTTTTCAAGTACAGATTTTTTGTCTATCTCTCCCATCCCAGCCTCCCCCGCCCCTTGCTTCCCATCTCCCTCCCATTTCCACCCCCCTTAGTTCTCATCCCTGTGTCCTTCCTATTTGTTCCTCCAAATCCCTCCCCCTTTTTCCCCTTAACTTCCCTTCCTTCTCCCCTCTGGTCACTGTCCCCTTGTTCTCTATTTCAGTGTCTTTGTTTTTTGTTTTTGTTTTTTCTGCTTGCTTATTTGTTTTGTTGTTTAGCTTCCTGTTAAAGGTGAGATCATATGGTATTTGTCTTTCAGCAACTGGCCTCTTTTGCTCAGCATAATGCTTTCCAGTTCCATCCATGTTGTTGCAAAAGGTAGTAGCTCCTTCTTTCTCTCTGCAGCATAGAATTCCATTGTGTATATGTACCACAATTTCTTGATCCATTCATTTACTGATGGGCACCTAGGTTGCTTCCATCTCTTGGCTATTGTAAATTGTACTGCTATGAACATTGTGGTGCATAGGTTCTTTGATATCGATGTTTTAGGATTCTTAGCATATAATCCCAGCAGTTGAATTGCTGGGTCAAAAGGCAGGTTAATTTTTATTTTTCTGAGAAAATTCCATACTGTTTTCAATAATGGTTGTACCAGTCTGCAATTCTACCAACAGTGGACTAAGGACCCCTTTTCCCCACAACCTCTCCAACATTTGTTGTCTGTTGCTTTGTTTATGATAGCCATCCTAACTGGTGTAAAGTGGTATCTCATTGTGGTTTTAATTTGCATCTCTCTGATAGCTAACGATATTGAGCATCTCTTCATGTGTCTCTGAATGTTCTGTATGTCCTCCTTGGAGAAGTGTTTGTTCAAGTCCTTTTCCCATTTTTTTAATTGGGTTGGGTGTCTTCTTAGAGTGGAGTCGTGTAAGTTCTTTGTATATTTTGGAGATTAAACCTTTGTCTGAGGTATCATTGGCAAATATGTTTTCCCATACAGTTGGTTGTCTTGCTAATTTAATACTGTTTTCTTTAGCCACGCAGAAGCTTTTTATTTTGACAAGATCCCATTTATTTATGCTTTCCTTTGTATTCCTTGCTCTAGGGGACATATCAGTAAAAAAGTTGCTGCGTGAAATATCTGAGATTTTCTTGCCAATGCTCTCCTCTAGGACTTTAATGGTGTCACTGCTTACATTTAAGTCTTTTATCCACCTTGAATTTATTTTGGTGTATGGCGTAAGTTTGTGCTCAAGTTTCATTTTTTTGCACGTAGCTGTCCAGTTCTCCCAACACCATTTGTTGAAGAGGCTATCTTTACTCCATTTTATGTTACTGCCCCCTTTGTCGAATATTAATTGACTGTAGAGAGTTGGGTTGATTTCTGGGTTCTCTGTTCTGTTCCATTGGTCTATGTGCCTGTTTTTATGCCAGTACCAGGCTGTTTTGATTACAGTGGCCTTGTAATACAGTTTGATATCAGGTATTGTGATCCCTCCTACTTTGTTCTTTCTCAAAAGAGCAGCTGCTATTCGGGCTCGTTTATGGTTTTATATAAATTTTTGAACTGTTTGTTCTATGTCTGTGAAATATGCCATTGGTACTTTAATAGGTATTGCATTGAATCTGTATATTGCTTTGGGTAGTATGGACATTTTGATAATGTTAATTCTTCCAATCCATGAACAAGGTATATGTTTCCATTTGTTTGTATCTTCCTTGATTTTGTTCTTCAGGGCTGTGTAGTTTTCTGCATACAGGTTTTTTACCTCCTTAGTTAGGTTTATTCCCAGATATTTTATTTTTCTTTTTGCTATATCGAATGGGATTTTTTTTCCTTGACTTCTGCTTCTGCTGATTCATTGTTTGTGTACAAAAATGCCTTTGATTTCTGGATATTGACTTTGTAACCAGCTTTTTTGCCATATTCACTAATTAGTTTGAGCAATTTTTGGGTAGAGTCTATAGGATTTTCCATGTACACTATCATGTCATCTGCAAACAGTGACAGTTTTGCTTTCTCCTTTCCTATTTGGATGCCTTTTATTTCCTTTTCTTGCCTGATCGCTGTGGCTAAAACTTCCAATACTATATTAAATAGAAGTGGTGAAAGTGGACATCATTGTCTTGTTCCTGATCTTAGTGGAAAAGCATTATTTTTTGCACATTGAGTATGATATTGGCTGTAGGTCTCTCATATATGTCCTTTATTATTTTGAGAAATGCTCCCTTTATTCCCACTTTGCTGAGTGTTTTTATCATGAATGGGTGTTGTACCTTATCGAAAGCTTTTTCTGCATCTATTGATATGATCATGTGATTTTTGTCTTTGCTTTTGTTTATGTGATGTATTACATTTACTGATTTGCGAATATTGAACCATCCTTGCATCCCTGGGATGAATCCCACTTGATCATGGTGTATGATCTTTTTGATATATTGCTGGATGGGATTTGCTAATATTTTGTTGAGGATTTTAACATCTATGTTCATCAGTGATATTGGCCTGAAATTTTCTTTCGTTGTTGTGTCTCTATCTGGTTTTGGAATTAAGATGATGCTGGCTTCATAAAAAGATTTTGGGAGTTTTCCATCCTTCCGGATTTTTTTGAATAGTCTGTGGAGAATAGGGGTTAGCTCTTCCTTAAATGCTTTGTAGAATTCTCCTATGAAACCATCTGGTCCAGGGCTATTGTGTGATGGGAGATTTTGATTACTGCTTCAATTTTTTTTGCTGTTATTGGTGTAATTAGATTTCTGCTTCTTTTTCACTGAGTTTTGGAAGATTGTATTTTTCTAGAAATGTGTCCATTTCCCCTAGGTTTTCAAATTTCTTGGCATACAGTTCTTCATAGTAATTTCTTACAATCCCTTCTATTTCTGTGGTATCAGTTGTAATCTCTCCTCTTTCATTTCTGATTGTGTTTATTTGTGTCCTCTCTCTTCTTTTCTTGATGAGCCTACTTAAAGGCTTGTCTATTTTGTTTATCTTCTCAAAGAACCAACTCCTGGATTCATTGATCTTTAAAATTGTGCTTTTAGTTTTTATGTCATTTAATTCTGCTCTAATCTTGGTTATTTCCTTCCTTCTGCTTGCTCTGGGCTGTCTTTGTTGTTGTTCCTCAAGTTCTTGCAGGCGTAGGGTTAGGTTGTTTGTTTGAAATGTTTCTATATTCTTTAGGTAGGCCTGTATTGCTATAAACTTCCCTCTCAGGACTGCCTTTGCTGTGTCCCATAAGTTTTGGGTTGTTGTGAGATCATTTTCATTTGTTTCCAGAAACGTTTTGATTTCTTCCCTAATTTCATTCTTGACCCATTCGTTGTTTAATAGCATACCATTCAGTCTGCATCATTTTGGGTGCTTTGGGTTTTTTTCTTTGGGGTTGGTTTCCAATTTCTGTCCCTTGTGGTCAGAGAAGATGCTTGGTATGATTTCAATTTTCTTGAATTTTTTGAGGCTCGTTTTGTGTCCTATCATGTGGTCTAGCGTTGAAAATGTTCCATGTGCATTTGAAAAGAATGTGTATTTAGCTTCTTTAGGATGAAGGGCTCTATATATATCAGTTAAGTCCATTTCATCAAGGGTGTTGTTTAATGCCACAAAATCTTTATTGATAATTTGTTTGGAAGATCTTTCCATTTTTGATAGTGGGGTGTTAAAATCCCCTGCTATAATTGTGTTGCTGTCAACATCTTTCTTGAAGTTCTTTAAGATTTTCTTGGTATACTTGGGTGCCCCTATGTTTGGTACATATATGTTTACAATGTTAATGTCTTCTAGGTGGATTCTACCCTTGAGTATAATGAAGTGACCTTCTGGGTCTCTCCTTACGGCCTTCATTTTGAAGTCTATTTAGTCTCATATGAGAATTGCTACCCCAGCTTTTTTTTTCTTGTCTATTTGCTTGGAAAACTTGTTTCCAGCCTTTCACTTTTAGTCTGTGATGGTCTTTTTTCCTGAGGTGGGTCTCTTGTAGGCAACATATGTGTGGGTCATGCTTTCTTATCCATTGAGCTATTCTGTGTCTTTTGATTGGAACATTTAATCCATTTACGTTTAGGGTTATTATTGATAGGTACTTATTCATTGCTGTTTTTGTACCTGTGTTCCTCTCTGTCTCCCTCTTATCCTTCCTCCCTTAAAGCAGTCCTTTTAGTATTTCTTGTAGTGTTGGTTTGGTGGAGGCATATTCTTTTAGGCTTTTGTCTTGGAAGCTCTTTATTTGGCCTTCTATCTTGATTGAGAGCCTTGCTGTGTAAAGTAGCCTTGGTTGTAGGCCTCTGGTTCTCATTACTTGGAATATTTCTTGCCATTCTCTTCTTGCTTGAAGTGTTTGCATTGAGAAGTCAGTAGCTAACCTTATTGGGGCTCCCTTGTATGTTATTTCTTTTTTCTCCCTTGCTGCCTTTAAGATTCTCTCTTTGTCTTGGAATTTTGCCATTTTGATGATGATGTGTCTTGAAGTGGGCCTCCTTGGGTTCCTCTTGATTGGGACTCTGTGTGATTCCTGGATTTGTGAGACTTTTTCTCTTATCAAATTAGGGAAATTTTCTCTGATTACTTGTTCAAATACGTTTTCTATCCCTTGTTCTTCTTCTTCTCCTTCTGGTATTCCTATTATTCGGATATTATTACGTTTCATATTTTGTCTTAATCCCTCTTCATTCTTTCTGAGCCTCCTTTCATTTTCTTGCTCTTTCTGTGAGATGCTTTTTACCTTGTCCTCCAGCTCGCTAATCTGATCCTCCGCTTCATCTATCCTACTTTTGAAACTTTCTACTCTGTTCTTCAATTCAGAAATTGTATTCTTCATTTCCTCTTGTCCCTTGCTGATAGTTTCCATTTCCTTTTTCATGTTGATGTAGTTTTCAGAGAGATCATTGTAGTTCCCCTGTAGTTTCTGGTAGTTCACTGTGAGCTCTTTGAACTTCTTAATAACCAGTGCTTTGAATTCACTATCTGATAGTTGATCAGCCTCTATTTCATCTAACATTCTTTCTGAAGTTTCTGCTTTTTCTTTCATTTGGGGATTGTTTCTTTGTCTTCCCATTGTTTGAGACTCTTCTTGTTAGTCTCTGCTTCTAAAATTGATCTGTTCTGAAACCCTGGTTTTATGGTGTGAACTTCTGTGGTATGATCCTTGTGAAGTTCAGTGGTGCAGACTCCTTGAAGTTTCTTGATGTTCTTTGTCTCCACCTACACTCACGCTGGTCCTTGCGCTGGTCCCTGCGTTGGTCGCCTACCACTGCTGAATGTCCCAGCTCTAGTAGCCACCTCCTCAAGCACCCAGGCCCATTACTACGGCAGCTGCACAGGGTCTGGAAATGTCCTGGCTGCCGTAGCTGGCTCCTCTGCCACCCAGGGCCGTCACAGGGGTTTGGAGTGTCCCGGCTTCCGTACCTGACTCTCTGAGTCTAGTCCTGTCTCTATGGCAGTGGCACAGAGGCTTAGAATGTCCCAGCTCTGGTACCTGACTCCCCAGCATCCAGACTGTCGCTATGGGAGCGGCACAGGGGCCAAGATTGTCCCAGCTTCGGTTCCTGACTCCTCCATCACCCAGAACCATCACAGGGGCTTGGATTTTCCGGCTCCCATACCTGACTCCCCGGCTCCCAGGCCTGTTGCTCTGGTGGCAGCACAGGGGCCACGTGTGTCCCCGCTCCAGTAGCTGACTCTGCTGCTGTCTGGTGTTTCAGCGTCGGTCACAATCTCTGGTCTTTTAATTTCATAAATGCTGGGTAATCAATGGTTTATTGTGCTGTTTCTCTATAGATCTGCCAGGATTTTCACCCATGAGTACAGGAGCTAGCATCAGCTCCGTCTTATTCCGTTGCCATCTTCCCACCGTCCCCCAGGAAGTTTTTAGTCATTTTTTTTCAAATGAGTTTTCAATTCGTTGCTTTCTCTTTTTTTCTGGTATCTCTGTGATGAAAATGTTGGTACATTTCATGACATCCTATAATCTCCTTAAACTATGCTCTTATTTTTGTATTATTTTTTTCTTTTTGCTGTTCTTATTTATAATGTCTGCTGCCTTTTTTTCCAAATTGTTGATTCAATCCTCTGCTTTATCTAATCTACTATTGATTTTCTCTAATGCATTTATTTAAGTTTTTACTGAGTTCTACCACACCTCTTAGTCTTGGCAGTGTGGTCTTATGTAGTAGGTGTTCTGTGGGGCCAAGTGGCATAATGCCCCTGGTCACCTCAGCTGCGTGCTTCAGGTTTATCCCTTACGTGGGTTGTATGTGTCTACCTGTTGGAATAAACCTTGATTGCTGTTGGCACATCAGTGAATAGGACTGACCCTGAGACTAACTGGCTATTAGGACTGGTCATAACCAAAATGGACAAGCTGTAGCATAGGGTCTGACATCACAGAATGGGATTTGCTATAGTGTGGCTTTTGTGCCTGCCATCTCCACACTTGGAGGGTGTCATAGTGGAGTTAATTGGCTCATGTTCTTGTTTGGTCTGAGCCAGCCACCAATGTATTGGTTCTGGAGCCTCTTGTGAAGCACCCTGATGCAGGTCCATGTCAGCTACTGCCTGTGCTTGACTTTGGACCACCTGGTAGGATCTACAAAATGATCTGCAATTGGCTGTTACCTCTGCTGTACCCCTTGGTGCCTGGGAATGGCTTTGCTGCAAACCAAGACTTAATGCCCTTTGTACCAGGGGCTGCTTAGAAAGAGGTACAGGGCACGCCAAGACCAGTTGTTGCTTGGTGTTGGGGTTTTTTGAGAGATTTTTAGGGAAGTTCACAGTGTGGGCCAAAGCAGGTGGCTTGTGAGGAATAGCAGCTTAAACACATTTGGGCCAGTGCTTGGATTGGGTAAGGACAGTTTTCAATAATCAGCAGGGTGAGCAAGTTTGATGAAGACTTGGATTTAGTGCCTGGATGGGTAGGAGAGGGTTTGGCAGTTTAATGTCAGAGAGCTGCCCTCCACCTCGAAAGCTAGAACATTTGGTTCTTTCCTGTATATCCCTGGCACTTTTTCAAACTGCTGCCACGGCACTGGAGCTCAGAGCAGGTAAGTTCATCAGCAAATAAGTCCATAAGTGGGCCCTTCCAGAGGAAAGGCCAAGACTCCAGCTGCCCTCCATTTCACCCAGACAAGTCCCCACGGATGTTCCCAATCAGATGCTGCAGAGAATCCTCTTCCTGGCACTGGTGTCCTAGGCTGGGGAACCTGGTGTGGGCTGGAACCTATTGTCCCTGAGGGAGGACCTCTGTGGTTGAGATACCTCTCCACATTCTCAACTGCCACATTCGGGTCTAGGACCAGCCTGTTTCACACCTGCACCGCTTCTACAAATTTCAGTATGTTCTTAGTTATAAAAGTTATGTTCATCTAGTCCTCAGGTGGTTCTCACAATTTTTTAAAGAATAATTTAGTTGTAATTTTGATGTGGTCATGAGAGGAGGTGAGTACAACAATTACCTACTCTGAAAGTTTGATCAGAAGTGGGCTGAGTTTGATTGTGTATATTTATTATATCTGTAGGTGGCAGAGCGTTAATTTTCTCTTATGTTCTGATTTTTTAAATCTCTCTTTTTTCAGGGGCGGATTTTCCTAACTTCTTTGCCTCCTCAGATAGAGTATCCATCTTGTAGGTCTTTTAACTGCAATCCAGTTATAATGAAGCTCTATGCATGTGCTAGTAAATTGTGTGGGTAAATTCAGTGTTCTATAATCTTATGTATGATTAGGTCTCTGTCTTCTAGTGGTTGGTATTATTGAGTTCTTCCCTTCACGAATGTTTCACATAATTGTTTATTGCCTTTGTTACGATAGAAAGGTGCACTAGTGAGATGGATACTTTGGTTGGAACATCATTCTGTACACCAAAACATTGCAGGTTCGATTCCTGGTCAGGGCACATACCTAGGTTGCTGGTTCATTTCCTGGTCAGGGTGCATACAGGAGGAATCTGATTGATATTTCTCCTGTCACATAGCTGTTTATGTCCCTTCACCTCTCTCTAGAATCAATAAATGTATCCTTGGATGTGGATTTAAAAGAAAAAGAAAAAAAGAGGCTACCATACACTAGAATAGGATAATTTCATTTTACCTAGGTTGACTAAGATTCTGTTTAAGTTTTTACTATTGCTCATCGGGACTTTGTTATGGAGAATGCTCTAGAACTATTTCAAGGTGGCTGTTGCTCCCCCACACCTCCTCTGCCCCAAAGAAGAGGATTGTTTTTTGTTCTTTAACATGAGGACCTGGTGATGCTTGGGGAAATGAGCTGCTTAGCTATGGATGCTCAAACAATAAGTTTGAATGTTTAATTTAAATTTCATTAGAATACTAAATAAAGTTTCTGCTAACAGAATGCTAAACTTTATTGCCATAAATCCTTTATGTTATAAAATAAAATTCTATATTAACCTTTAGACTGATTTTCAAATTTTGATTTAAAATTATTTATTTTTATCCTCCTCACCTAGAATTTTCAAAACACTTATAGTACTTTGTCTATATTTTTTAATGGTTTCATGATATCCCAGTTAACTTAAATATTCCTTCATAATACAATGTTGGGAACCACCCTGCCTGGTTTCAGGAACTGTAACCTTGCCAACAGGTGAAAGGGCCCCATGGCTAGGAGACCTTGGAACCATAAGCCACTAAGTAGACAAAACTTATCATCCCAGCAGGACTGCAGCCTCTAACTCCTTTACTTCACCCTGCTTGGCCCCTGGAGGATGGCTGGATAGTCAATGATGGGTAAGATTCCTCAAAAAAAGAACAACCAAAGCAGGCAGAGTCACAAATGGGGCCATGAGGGAAGGACTTATGTGATTGAGAAGAGACAAAAACCCTCACCTCCTGGCTTTATCATAGCCTGAGTCCTCATTCTATTTGTAAAAAGTCTCCTAATCTCTTGGCTGCCTTGCTTCTTTGACCTGAGTCAGGCCTGAAATAATGCCAAAGAGGGGTGCAGCCCTGTGTCAGAACTAGTTGTTCCCAATGGGGGATGATCGGGCCCAGGAGACAATGCATAAAGTCCTGTGAAACCTGCTTTGTTAAGAATGTCCTCCATTTAAATTAAGGGCCTAAGCACAAAATGTTTGTTTCCCAAGGTTTGTTTCCCAGTGTCACCCTGTCTACCAGACTCTGACTCAAAAGGACCCCTGGGATCCCAAGAAGTGTTATAAGTGTTTATAAGTAAACCGTAGATCCTTTCTTTGATATGTATACCTATGCAAGCTAAACTTAGTACAAGCCCTTTGAGAGAGGGGCTTGATGTCTTTTTCCTCTGATACTGGGCAGCCTTTCTTCCCCAAGCAGATCATGCCTTGGTAGACATGTTTTCATCCACGGAAGCCAGGGGAGCTCTACTGGACAAAGCTCCCCCACAATACAATGTTTAAAAAGGCACATATGTTGTACATTAGAACACCATTTTAAAAATCCACTAAACTAAAAATTCTACAACATTCTTCCAATCAAGGATTTTAGTATTAGTCATTCAGTTGATTATCTATTTTTTGAATATTTTATTTATTTTTAGAGAGGGAAACTGAGGGAGAAAGAGAGGGAGAGAAACATCAATGTGTGGTTGCCTCTCATGCACCCCTATTGGGGACCTGGCCTGCAAGGCAGGCAAGTGCCCTGACTGGGAATTAAACCAGTGACCCTTTGGTTTGCAGGCCTGTGCTTAATCCATTGAGCCATACTAACCAGGTTGACTATTTATTTTTATTATAAAAAATTTATAATACAGTTTTAAACAAATTTTTATTTCTATTTATAATCTCTAAAATACAGAAACAGCCCACAAAGAAGAAACAAATTATGTAAATAAAAATAAGACATAAAATTATTGAGGATTTATGGTGTGTCAAGCACTTTTGGAAAATTTTGTATATATTGTCATGGTCACTTGCCACAGCAAGTCCATAAGTACGCAATTTAAAGATGAGAAAATTGTGGAGCATAGAACAATGGTTCTCTAACATAATTTTTCCAAACTAGACATTTAATTAGGTAGTAGAACACCAATCCCTCTTTGAAAACAGTTACATGTATTTCTATGCAATTCTGTTCTAACCAGTGGAATGTAATTATTAGTGACATGCTAAACCTGTTTAAAAGTAAATTGTTTACCATCTCATTGTCCTTTCTAATTCTCTCTGCAAGTTAAAAAGCAGACTATATCAAGTTCAGTTTTGACCATAAAGAATGAGACAGTATCAATAAGGATAAAAGAGCAAAAAGATCTTGGTACCATGAAAGACCTTATTGATCAGATATGTCTTCATATGTACTGCTCAGTGCTGCTCAATTCTAGAATATTCTGTAATTGGGAAATAATCACTATTCTTAGTTAAGTCCCTGCAATGTTTTTTTTTTATTTTTTTTACCATATCTTAGCTTGTAGCCTAATGTATTGCTGTAGTTTACCCAGCTAGTGAGAGAAGTGCAAATGAAAACTCAAAACACAGAAGTCTGTTTAAAAAACTGGAGATCGTAATCAGTACATCATATTTTATAAAGGGGTGTTGAATGAATGGTAATTCTTTTCACACTTTATCACATTCTGGCTCTTTCCTATTCCATTTTGCATGCATATACTGACTTCTAAACATATCTTAAAATGGATCTTAGCTTCTAAGCAAAACTTGGTGTCAAAATTATAGGAGTTTGGGAAAAACATATTTCTTATAATTTTAGAAATTCCTAAAATACCTCTTGGTGGGTATGAGTCAATTTCACTTTAATCAGCTTTCTGATTATATGACATTTTTTATTATTCAGGAAACAGAAGAGATCTGTGGTTTTTTCACAGTGATAAAACTATCCATCCAAATCAACTTATATGCTACAAATATGGAAACTTAGCAGGTACAAAATTATTATCTTTAAATTAGCATTATTCCTAAAGATTGGCAATTATAAACCATCATTTTTGAACATACTATAAAAACAATCCCTTTGGCAAATATTGAAACTTTACAAAACCATACAAAATGAGTTTATGAAATATGCCAAACTCTAACAGAAAACTAAACTTGTGTTTATATAATTTTAAGTTGAAGTTCATTTTATTTATTTTGTATATTCTGAATATAAAGTTGTAATTTTTATGCAGATTACTGTGAAAATTAATGAATAAAAATACATACTATGATTCTAATTTTTGATACTGTATTTTTAAAATTTTTACAATAAAAAGCACTTTGCTTCATTCTTTTCTCTAAGAAATGTTTATATGTAGCTATTATATTTAATCTGTTTTATTTTGTTTAGACTATTGTTTCAATTGCAATTGTCAATATTTTAGGCTTTGCAGCTGCAGTCCGCATGGTCCCTGCTGCATCTACTTTCCTGCCCTCAGGATTTTTTCCCTGTGTCCCCCAGATTTTGGGTTATTGTGTCCTATTTGTTTCAAAGTATCTTTTTATTTCTTCCTATGTTGGATACATATATGTTTATTAGGATTAAATTTCTTGTTGGATTGTCCCTCTATTAATATGTAGTGTCATATATACATATGTATGTATATGTATGTGTGTATATATGTATTCATCTGCATATGTGTTTTTATTGGAGCATTTAAGCTATTAACATCTAAAATTATTATTGAGAGTTACATATTTATGGCCATTTTATCTTTAACTATTTTCCTCTTTTTTATTTCCTTTTATGTTATTAAAGCGGACCTTTTAACGTTTGTTGCAGTATGGTTTTGGTGATAACTAACTCTTTTAGCTTTTACTTGTTGGGGAAGCTCATTATTTATCTTTCAAATTTAAATGATGGCTTTCCTGTGTAACATAGTTTGGTTGTAGGTCCTTGTTTCTCATCCCCTTAAATATTTCATGCCAATCTGTTCTGGTCTGAAATGTTTCTGTTGAGAAATCACATGACAATCTAAAGTGAGCTCCATTGTCAGTAACTCAGTTGCTTTTCTCTTGAAGATTTTATTTTCTTCCTGCCTTTAAGGTTTGTCATTTTAATTATGATGTGTCTCAGTTGAGGCTACTGTGTGCATCTTGTTTGGAAACCTTTTCTCTTCCTGGACTTGTGTGTCATTTTCCTCACCTGATTAGGTAAGGTTTTATTATTCTTCAGATAGGCTCACGATCCCTTGCTCACACTCTTCTCATTCTAGCATCCCCATGATATGGATGTTGTTATGCTCCATGTTGTTGCAAAGATCCCTTAAACTCTTCATTTAAAATTTTTTTTCTCTTTTTGCTGCTCTGCTTTGGTGTGTTTTTTTTCTATCTTATCTTCCAAATCACTGACACAATCCTCTGCTTCATGTAATGTACTATTTTTTTCTTTCTAGCGCATTATTAAGTCCAGAGATCTGCCTTTGCCCCCAGACTCTCTTCTAGACTTAAGCCATGAATGTGCCTTCAGCTGTACTCTTCAGCAGCCCAGCTTAAGGTCCATAGGGTGGGGCATAATAATTCCCGTAGGCAAAGCTATTGCTTCCCCTCATGCCGATGCCATTTGTAGAGGAGTGCTCTGCCTGAGAGAGGTGGTTCTACAGTATGAGGAATAGCTAAGCACAGGGTTCCTGGTGGCTTTAGTTCTCTCCCCAGAGCCACCAACCCCAGAGTCTCCTCACATGGTTCTACTCTTCCCTTCCTTCCCTCTCATAGATCCCAGAGTATCTGCAAACAAAATGTTTTGTGTTGGCCTTTTAAGTCTCTCTGTGTCTCTAACAATGTCTTTTTGGTGGACAGAAATCCCACTCTTTGTCATAACCATATATTATTTGGTTTCCTTTCACAGTTCTGGTGGTCTAGGCTGGGGAGCCCACCTTAGGTTTAGACTCCACAGGGGCTTCACAGGCGGAAGCCACTGGCTGCAGAAATATCCCTCTGGTCTTTAGCTTCTACTTGTGTGAACCCAGCCAGTTTTCTCAAGCCTTCACACTTCCTATCAGTGTTGATGCTGTGATGTGCTTTTTTCTGTAAATACTTTGTTATAAAACTTCTCTCTAGCTAGTATTCAGTAGGTTATTCAGGATAATTTTTTCTATAATGTAGTTGTAATTCTACTTTGCTCCTGGGAAAAGGTTATTGTACATTCTACTTACTCCACTGCCATCATGCACTGTCTCGTGCTACTGATTTTTTTAATATTCAAGCTTTTCATATTATTTATTTTATTTTTAATGCTTACTCAAGGATAGGTTTATTGATATTCAAAAGAGAGGAAAAGAAAAAAAAGAGAGACAGAGAAAGAGAGAGAAGAAAAAACTTCAAAGTGAGAAGAACATCAATTGGTTGAGTCCTGTACATGCCCAGAGTTGAGACTGAACCTGTAACCTAGGTATGTTCCCTGACTGGGAATTGAACCTGCAACCTTTTGGTGTTCAGAAACACACTCACACTTACTGATCCATCCTGCTGGGGCATATTTACTTTATGTATTGACTTTCTATTTTTAATTTTAACATTTTCTTATGTTTTCTTATGCTTGCTTTGTGCTTATATTGCTGTTCTTCATATAGTTTCATAAGGTAAAGCTTAGACTATTGATTTTTAAATCTTTCTTTTTCCTAATATATGATTCAATACTAACAATGTCCCATTAGGCATGCTTTCATTACACCCCACAAATTTTAACAAGTTTTACTTTCATTCTCTTTGATTTCAAATTAATTTTCATCCATCTTAAAACTTCCACTTTGACTCATGTGTAGTTAGGAATGTTTAATCTCAAAGTATTTTCATATTTTTCCAGCTTTTTTGTTGTTGATATTCTTTCTGTTCATGCCTTTGTGATTTAAGAGCATGGTTTGTATAATTTCTATTTTTAAATATGTTGTTTCTTTTTTTAAGCAAGTATATTGGTGAATGTTCCATGAGAACTTAAAAATAATTTGTATTGTGTAATTGTTTGATAGAGGAACTAGTCCAGAAATGTTAATTACATGCAGTTCATTGATGGCTCTGATCAGTTTCACTATTTCTTTTTTTGTTTTTCTTTCAGTTGGACTTACCAATTAATTAAGTTGAGCTATTATAGTATTCAATTATAGTAATGAATTTGAACACTCCTTCTTGCATCTCTCAGTTTTATGCTCTCATATTTGATGTCCTGTTGTTAGGCATATACATGTGGAAGATTTTTATATCCGTTTGGAGGACAGACTCTTTTATATATGTGCTACATTTTTCTTTATCATAATAATGTTACTAAAGTTTGAGAGTCAGCTATTTCAGAAATAAATACATCTACTCCGGCTTTCTTTGGTTTGTGTTAACATGATACATATTGTACCCTCCATCCCTTTAATTTTGAGCTGTGCCTCTACAATGAAAGTGGGTTTTTATATGGGCGATATGGTTGTGTCTTTGCTTTATTTTGTTTCCTAAAAATTTGTGCCGACAAACTCTGCCTTTTAATTAGTATACTTAGATCTTTCAAGTTTACAGTATCAAATACTTGGATTAAAACCTACTATGCTTATAATTGTTTCTTTTATTTGTACTTATTTTTTGTTTCACTTTTATCCTTCCTCTTTTTATTCCTTCTCTAGTTTAAATTAATAAACTACTTAAATTATTTTATAAAATTTTATCTTCTAATACCTTAGTGTATCAGGTATCCTTCTTATTTTTTATTTCCCTATAGTTTGCAATATACATTTACATGTAATATAACATCACTTTCAGGAAACATTTTAAGTCTTCATGGTCAATGTAGTTATCTAATAATAGATTATTCACAATTTCTCTCTCCATCAATATAAATTGCTGTAATTCATTTTACTTATCAATATGCCATGATCATACTCCAGATATTGTTGCTCTTACTACTTTAAAAAATTTCTATGTGCTCAATTAAGACAAGGAAACATAAGGATCTTACTTACATTAATTTATTCCTTCTCTATGCTCTTTCTTTCTTTATGTAATCCGAGCTTATGGTATATTTCATTTTCTTTTCCTCTAAATAAGTTAACATTTCTTCCAAGGCTAATGCACTTGTCACAGCTGCCCTCAGTTTTTAATTTGTATTTACTTTTGAAGGTGAACTTTGCTGAATAAAGAATTCTATGTTTGTATTTTTTCAATAGTTTATATATTTCATTCCACTCTGTTCTTGTTCATGTTGTTTCTGATGAGAGTCCAGTGTAATTCTTATCCTTCTTCCTCAAACAAAGGGTTAAGTGGTTTTGCCTTTCTGGCTATTTTCAAAATTATCTCTTTGCCTTTGTTTTCAGCAATGCATTATTATGTGCTGAAGTGTAGAGTTATTATTATGTATCCTTCTTTTAATTCTGTAAGCTTCTTGAATTTGTGAATTAATATGTCATTAATTTTGGAAAATTCTCAATCCTTAATTTTAAACATCTCTTCTCCGTTTTTATTTCTTCTTCTGGCCTTCCTAGTAAAGCATGGCATATCTTTTATAATTATTGCATATTATCTTGAAATTTTTTAAGAATTATAAAATGTCTTTAAAGAAATTTTTGCACTTCAGTTCTAGAAGTTTCTCTTTTTTTTTTTTTGATGTTACTTTTTTAAAAACTTTAAAAATTTGTTCTTGAAGTACAGTTGTCTCCATTTTCTTCCCACCACGCCTCCCACCCCCACCATCCCCACTTCCCACCCTTGATCCTACCCCTCTTTGGTTTTGTCCATGTGTCCTTTATAGACAGATGTTCCTGAAGACTCTTCCCTTTTTGACCTCAAATATCTCCTCCTACTTCCCCTCTGGTTACTATCAATTTTTTTCTTAATTTCAATGTCTCTGGTTATATTTTGCTTGCCTGTTTGTTTTTTGATTAGGTTCCAATTATAGGTAAGATCATATTAACCTTACCTTCAATCCCATTTATTCATTCCTCAGCCCTGTACTACTAAGGGCCCATCAAAAATAATGGATTAAGGATCCATTGTTTATTTCTGTTAAAATGTATTTTGTTTCTAGAATTATCTTTTAAAGTGTTTTTTATTTCTTTTGAAGTGGTGATAACATGCTGAGAGTAGAAATATTCTTTAATCTTATGATTAAACTTAAGTTTTGGGTGCTCCTGATTCCGTAAGCCCTGACCTTTGTCTTTCTTAGCCATTTCCCCTTCCCTTTACTTGAAATAGGCAAGTTAAGGTGACTGGAATTGTTTAATCTTACTCCAGTAGTGGTATGTATCTGGTCATGGAGTGTCACCTAAGGGGCAGTCTTTGTGGAGAACACTCTAAACACACTTTAAAATGGTGATTTTTTTCTGTTGTTTCCTGGCACAAGATGATTTTCTTCAAGTCCTCAACATGAAAATCTGATTCATAATAGTTCATAATGGTGAAGCTATGCAATATTTGGGAAACTACAAATATTGGTCCCCCAGGAGATTTTTTTTAACTCTCAAAAGAGACTATACTCAGTTTCCAGCAATTTGTCAAATTACCACGTAGTGTGACTCCAGTGGCTTCCTTAAAGTAAGCTGATCTCAGTTCTGAGTCTATTTCCTTGTCTCCTGAGATTTCTGTTTGATGTGACCTCAGTTGTCCAGAAGGACAAAAAAATGTTTCTTTTTTTTTCAATTGGCTAAGACTTCCTTTTAGGGTGAGTGACAATTTCTAAACTATTACAGCTAAATAAAACAAGAATTTCTTTTATATTTTACACAAATTATCAACATACCATATACTCTGTGCATTGTTTCCTGTAATGAATATAGTCTAGTGTTTCATGTTTAAAGTTTATACATTTATCTATTTAACACATATACATTATTTATTGTGTAGATTTATAAAAATAATACTAAAAATTCTCATTAGACATACATATTTAAAATGAGTATTGCTAAAATTGTTATGGTGTGTTAAAATACCATAAGTAATTTGCCCTGTACACAGAGCTAAAGATAAGAAGATTAAAGTGTGGGGGAAAATAGAAACTTTCAAAATCTTGCAAAGGATGCAGCACCTATATTATTAATTTTGGGAGGAGATAACAAAGAGAATAACTGAGTAGTGATACTAAAGATATAATGAGGAAAGAGTCTCACAGAGTAAATAAGTTGGTGCTAAGCAGAACACTGAAAAAAATTGTCATATATTGAGGCATATAAACTCTGTTTCAGCAAATGGTAACATATATTTACTTTTTCTTATTAAATCAGAGAACTTGGGAATTATTTAATACATTTGCAGGGCATATGTTTCATATAAGTACGCATAAGACCTATTTCATATAAACTCATAAAACATATTTCATATAAATACACATTCATACATGTATGCAACAGTATTTTTTATTCTGAACTATAACTTCAGTATTTTAACTAATTTATGTACAAACTCAGCAATGCAGTTGCATACATTCTGGATTCATCAATGTATGTATATGCAGATAAAATATGTTGTATATATACTAAATAGTTACATTATTATAGGAGAAAATGAGATTATGGGAGTCAGTGTTTTCCCTTCTATTTCCATACTGCTTTACATTTTCAGTAAACTTTTATTATTAAGTAAAATATTAACATATGGTACATTATATTAATATAAGCAACCCTAAATTAAGTCTATGGGGAAAATTTTTGTAGTGTGTATCAGAAATTTTAATTGTGTTTATATTGATGACCAACATTTCTACATCTATTAATCTTTGTGTTAACTTAACAAGAAAATGTAGGAACTGAATATTGGTGTCAGCACATGCACAGAATAAAACATAATCAATGGTATGAAATATGATCAGTATTTAATATTAAAAATTTAAAAACATGTAAATACTATAAAACACAAGTTTGTTCTTAATACTATACTGCTGAAAAAAGTATAAATGGGAAAAGATAAAAAAATTTGAAAAATATGTAAAAATATTTTTTCATTTTTTGGCTCTCACAAATAATACTCAAGAATATACATGTATGTCTCTTATGAATATACTTATATGTGTGTGAATTTCTTCTGGTTGTGGCTTATTTAGTAGTGGCATGCCAGTGTCCATGGGGCATGCTATGTTTGACTTCAGTCCCCACTCTCAGTTTTCCAACGTGGTTGTACAAATTTTTGTGCTTACCAGTGGAGTGTGAAGGATCCTATTGCTTTACAATCTTGCCAATATTTGACAGTGGCAACATTATTAATCCTGGAGTTGTAAGTTTACTGGTGGTCTTTTTCTTTCATATTCATCTTTTATGTGCTAACATCTTAGAAGTGAATAAAAGTAAAGATTATGTAAAGTAAATGTAAGATAATTATATACTAAAAGTATATGTATATAGACTTTTTACTGGAATTATGTATCTTAGGTTATACATGTAGAACTCATAAACAAGTTAAGTAAAATGATTAGGATCACTTTAAAATATGTTGTCAAAATAAATTGTTTTATAGGTTTAAAATAACATGTGATTAGCCATACCATTTTGTAAGGGACCTCCAGATGTGGTAGAGGAATAGATTAGCTGATTTAGGAGGCCTTTTGTGTCCCCAATGTGCCTGCCTCTGTGATGAGAACAGTCCTTTATTAATAACAGGGTTATTTTTCCTTAATTGGAATTTTCTTAGCCTTCTGCTCAGCATTTCTTTAGAAAAGTTAGCAAAAAAATGTAAGGCCACTTATGTTTATTATAAGTACTTTTGTAAACAATGGTATAAAATCCTGGTATTCACATTTTAAAAATAATTAATAAAGATTACCAATTCTTGTGAATAGGGCTCATTATCTTTAATCTCTAGTAGTACGTATTATAGAATATTATAGGATATTTTGTTTCCTTTGTTGTCCTCAAAATAGAAATGTGTCCAATATTCATAACCTCCTCTTTCTGGTTTTCCCCCATAAGCACTCTCTGAACAATTATATGTATATTAACATACCATGTATGGGATTTGTCTTTGTGCTTTTCAGGTTGTTCCCTGGATTTACATGTCTTTACTTAACATGTACCTTGTTTCTGTTATTATGCAAGAAATCATGCCTGATTACATTCAGACAGTTTGCAAGGCAGGGAGTCTATGTAATTATGATCATGATCTGCAGGTTTTTACTTAAGCAATTGTCATTGCTTTTGAAACTAGATTAAAAAATTTTTTAAAAGAGAGTTCTTCTCACTGGTTTGTTCATTTATATTGATTTGAGTTCTCTTTGCCTCTATTTGTTAGAAATCATCCACAAGAGAATTTGGTGAGGTCATTTTTATTTCTGGTCCTATCTGCCTAAAGACATATCACCTTTTTATACAGTATCATATATCCAATAAGCTCTCTGGCTTTTCTCAGCTATCTAGGATGATAACAGTGCCAGAATAAGTCTATATGTCCCTTGTGATAACTATGTATACTCTTCTAATCCATAAGGATTTATTTTAAATCATTTAAAGCATAAATGTCTATAAAAGATGATCTCAATAAGAAATAGTATATTTCTATTGGTCTGCAGTGCTGCAAATATAAGTGACATCAGTGCAATCAATTTTTCCTCTCTAAATCAGACAATAATAGGAATTCATTTTCTTACTTACAGTCTAATTTTCTACATTCTATGTACATGACAATAAACACCACATTCGTTTACCTATGTTATCAATTAACCTTTATAACTGTAATTTTTGTACTGGATAGTTTGAAAAAATACAAGGTGGTAACTGACCAAAAATATTATTTGTTATTTATTACATTTTATTGTATAAATTTATCATTTCAATAAGCAACATTTAGAAATTTAAATAATTCTATCACTTATCTATCACTTATGCATGTAGGCATATAATTAAGATAAAGTATTTTAAACTAAATCATAAGCATATTTATTTATATTTTTAGGTTAAGATAAAACTTTTTAAAGTAAATTTTATTCATTATGCTATTATAGTTGTCCCATATTTCTCTCCTTTATCCTTCTCTGCCCAATACCCTAATTTCCTCCAACATTCCTCACCTTAGTTTACGTCCATGGGTTGTATATATAAGGTCTTCGGCTTTTCCATTTCCCATACTATCATTAACCTCCCCCTGTCTATTTTGTACCTACCATGTATGCTTCTAATTCCCTGTACCTTTTTTTCTATTCTCTTCCTTCCCTCTACCTGGCGATAACCCTCCATGTGATCTTTATTGCTGTGATTCTATTACTGTACTAGTTGTTTGCTTTGTTTTTGTTCTTGTTATTGTTTTTAGGTTCAGTTGTTGATAGCCATGAGTTTGTTATTATTCTACTGTTTATATTTTTGATCATCTGCTTTTTCTTAGCTAAATCCCTTTAACAACTCATATAATAAAGGCTTGGTGATGATGAACTCCTTTAACCTGACCTTATCTGGGAAGCCCTTTATCTGCCCTTTCATTCTGAATGACAGTTTTTCTGGATAGAGTAATCTCAGATGTTGGTCCTTGCTTTTCATGACTTTGAACACTTCTTCTCAGTAAGATTTTTTGCCTTCTTGGCTGCAAGGATTCTTTTGAGAAATCAGCTAAGTCTTATGGGAACTCCTTTGTAGGTAACTGTCTTTTCTCTTGCTGCTTTTAAGGTTTCTTCCTTATCTTTAATCCTGGGTAACCTAATTATATGTGTCTTGATGTGTTCCTCCTTGGGTACAGCTTCTTTGGGATTCTCTTAGATTCATGGACTTGCATGTCTATTTCCTTTGCCAGATTGAGGACGTTCTCCTTCACTGTTTTTTTCAAGTAAGTTTTCAATTTCTTGCTCTTCCTCTTCTCCTGGCACACCTATGATTTGGATGTTGGATCATTTAAAGTTGCCCTAGAGCTCCCTAAGCCTCTCCTCAATTTTGAATTCTTCTTTTTTAATTCTGTTCTGGTGGAATGTTTATTTCTTCCTTTTGTTCCAAATCATTGCTTTGAGTCTCAGTTTCCTTCCCTTCACTGTTGGTTTCCTGTATATATTTTTTCTTTATTTAATTTGTATAGCTTTCACTTTTTTCTTTATTTTGTGGCCATACTCAATCATTTCTGTGAGCATTCTGATTACCAGTTTTTTTAACTCTGCATCTGATAGGTTGGCTAGTTCCTCCTCACTTGGCTTTTTTACTGTAGTTTTGATTTGTTCTTTCATTTGGGTCATATTTCTTTATTTTGTCACACCTGCTAGTTATAAGGGTCAGAGCCTTAGGTATTCACCTGAGTGGAGTGACTTTCTTCCCTGTGTTGTGGCACTGTATGGGGGGACAGGTAAAAGAAGGAACAATGACACTCTCTCAACTCTTGCCCTGCTTTTCGTCACTTCCACTGCTACCCACAAGAAAACTGTGCCCTTCGAGGTGCTTCCTTGGTGCTGATTCCCAGGTGGGTGAGCTTGTATACATGCGCTCACCTTCTTCTAGGATTCCATGTGCCCCTACAATGGACTCTACTATGTGACTGGAAGTTTCTCCCACCACTACAACCCCCACAGGCTTTACAGCCAGAGGTCTTGAGGCTTGTTTTGCCTGGCATAGGAACCCCAGGTGGTGTGGTCTGTCTCCCTTCAGTTGTTCCTCCCAGTATATCTGGACACAAATGTGGGACCATCTTTTTGCCAGCCTCTGCCTCACCTGCCAGGTACACCAGCCACCACCTTGGAGCATATCCTCTCTGCCCTAGATGTCTATCTCTGCCCTTCCTACCAGTCTTGAAGAATATTTCTTTTTTAAACTCTTTTGTTGCAATACTTCCATAGAAGTTTGGATTTTCTAGCAGATCTGGTTGATTTTTGTTTCTAAATTGGATGCTCTTCTTTTAGTTGTGCAAGGAAGCCTCCATCTTGGCTGAAACTCTAAACCACAAGCATATTTAAATCCATAGTATATTTGCAATTATTATCAATTTTTTATAACATTCCCATTGATTCAGCTCTAACGAAGGCTTTTGAGTATTGCATATGAAGACAATTTGATTTTGTCAACCATCTCTGCATAACAAAATATTTCTAAAAAATATTCTAAAAACTAATTTAAGTGACCAGTTTAGTAGTCAAAACAATGTGTATTTTTAGACTATATACATGACTGAAAAAAATAGATGCCTTCCAAAAGAGATTGATTATAACCTATTCTTATAATAGAATACTGTAGGGGAATTCAAAATGTGTCATATAGTTTTTTCCTCTTTAAAATATTTTAATTGTGAATTAGAACATATAAAAAATCCGGAAAATGTGTGAGCTCTGAAATATTCACAAATTAAATGTCAGTTTAGATAACTTCTGCCAAGATGGAGGCATAGGTGGATATCCGTGCCTTCTCACACAACCAAGTTTAGAGACAACTAAATATTAGCAACAGAAAACATAGCCAGAACACAGAAAATTGAACTTTTCGGAAGTCCGTTAACAACAAATTCTTCAGTCTGACCAGTAAGGGGTGAAACCAGCAGCTGGTGGAACGGGGTTGCACAGGAAAACTCCGTCAGACGGACTCAGGTGCACAGAATCCAGGCGCAGGGTTGGACCGAGCGAGTGACCAACCAAGCGAGCGACCTCGGGGAAACAGCCAGGGAGCACGGCTGCGGGTTGACTGTGGTCGCACATTTGTGCGCAGATAGACAAGCGAGGGAGTGGGCGATTGGACCTGGACCCAGCGGGAGGGCGCCGCCATTTCCCCGCTCTGACCCCACCTCCACACACAGCGTCACAACCCAGGGACTCTGAGTGGCCCTGCCCCGGTGAACCACCTAAGGCTCTGCTCCCCAACCAGTGGTGCAAAACAGCAGAGGGCGCCGCCATTTCCTCACTATGACCACACCCCCACATACAGCGTCACAACCCAGCAACCTGGGAGTCCAAGGCTCCGTTCCTCACACTTAAAGGGCTAGAACAGACCAAAAATGGCTCAAGAAGATCTCAAAGTCTCAGAGCCTATAAATCTAAGCGATGAAGACATAGCAAAACTCTCAGATGCACAGTTTAAAACACTGGTGATCAGGATCCTCACAGAACTGCTTGATTATAGCTGCAAATTAGACAAATATATGAAGGTGAAACTAATTGAAATGAATGGAATTGCACAGGACACCAATAGCAATGAAAAGGAAACTGGGACTCAAATCAATGGAGTGGACCCGAAGAAAGCAAATAATGGCCAAACAGAAAAGAGTCAAGAAGCAAGAATTCAAAGAAATGAGGAGAGTCTTAGGAACCTCCAGCACATCTTTAAACGCTCCAACATCCGAATTATAAGGGTACCACAAGGGGGAAAGGCACAGCCACCAGTGGAAAATTTATTTGAACAAATCATAAAGGAGAATTTCCCCAATCTGGCAAAGGAAATAGACTTCCAGGAAATCCAGGAAGCTCAGAGAGTCCCAGAGAAGTTGGACCCAAGAAGGAACACACCAAGGCACATCATAATTATATTAGCCAAAATTAAAATGAAGGAGAGAATCCTAGAGCAGCAAGAGATAAGGGGACAGTCACCTACAAAGGAGTTCCCATATGACTGTCAGCTGATTTCTTAAAAGAGACCTTACAGGCAAGAAGGGGCTGGAAAGAGTATTCCAAGTCATGAAATCCAAAGACCTACAACCAAGATTGCTCTATCCAGCAAAACTTTCATTTAGAATGGAAGGACAGATAAAGTGCTTCTCAGATAAGATCAAATTCAAGGAGTTCATCATCACCAAGCCCTTATTATATGAAATATTAAAAGGACTTACCTAAGGAAAAGAAGTTAAAGAAACATAAACAGTGAAAGGACAACAAACTCAGTTATTCACAACCACACCTAAAACAAAAGCAAACTAAAAGGACAGCTAGATCAGGAGTGGAAACAGAAATGAAGATCTCAAAGAGGGTTAGCAACAGGGGAGGGGGAGGAGGAGAAGGGGGGAGAAGTTACAGAAAATAAGTAGCATAGACAGTAGATAGAAAATAGATAGGGGGGCAAGAATAGCATGGGAAATATAGAATCTAAAGAACTCGAGACACATGGTCATAAACTAAAGGGGGGTAATGGTGGGGATGGGGGGGTGGGGTGGAGGGAAATGAAGGGGGGGAATAGAACAACTGTAACAGCATAATCAATAAAAAAATTTAAAAAAAAGTCAGTTTAACTGCCACTAGGTCAAGGATTTGAACCTTGTATGTCCCCAACAGAAGCACAACCCTAGTTTCTAGTATAGTCTGGTCCTGCATGTCTGTGAACCTGAGGTGATGAATGATATCGCATAGTAAACACTCACATGAATCTCACCTCTTGTTCAACTGCATGTCTGGACATTCACCCCATCTTCCACATACTTGTAGGTTGTTGATTATCTTGACTGTAAAGTAGTCGATCAAGTGAGCAGATGGATATCATTTGTCCATTCTACTTTTGATGGAAATTGGATTTTGGCTGTTTTTTGACTCTTATGAGATGCCTCTGTGACTTTCAGCACATGTCTCCAGAAGACATCTTCCACACCTTTGATGTGCACATACCCAAGAATGGGCTGCTGAGTCCTGAGCTTACAGCTTCAAGTTGATGGTAGATGCTGTCATTTTAGACTTTGACAATCACTTCCACTGCCCTCCATGTCAACAATGGCATTGCCAGTGTTATTTGTGTTTACCCTGATTTTTTAAATATGACTTAACATGTTCAGCCTTTTGTTAACTAAAAAGCAAGGAGCATGCCACTTTCATTATATTTCATCATACATACACACGTGGTAGTTATTTTATGTGAGAATAAGTCATTTTAAAATACATTTTGATGGCAGACTATTTAGTCTTAACATGAGAGAAACATTTGGTGTATCTCCATGAAATTTAAAAAAATTACTAGTATACTCAAAAGACTCATTACAGTTTTAAATGTATAGACTGGCTGGTATGGCTCAGTGGATTGAGTGCTGACCTGTAAACCAAAGTGTCACTGGTTTGATTCCCACTTTTGCGCACATGCCTGGGTTGCAGGCCACATACCCAATAGTGGATGCATGAGAGGCAACCACACATTAGTATTTCTCTCCCTTTTTTTCTCCCTCCCTTCCTTTTTCTAAAAATAAAATAGATCTTTATAAAAAAGAGTTTTAAATGTGCAAAACTATCAGAGCCCAAACCAGGTAGTGCACTAAAACTTAATTTTAGAAAATCAGTTTCAAAGATTTATTAAATACAAAGTCAAACAGAGAATTCCAGAGTTACCAAAAGCTGGAAGATACAATTCGCCCCTAACCCCAAAGAATCTATGGAGGGGTAATTACTGCACCAAAGCCCAAGAACTGGGGTGGCACAGTGGGAGTCTAGTCGGTGAATGGAAACAACCATTGTCAGAAAAACTGCTAGCAGCAGATATACACTAGGTTTTCTTTTCTTTTCTACTCCAATCTGAGGCTAATATTTCCAATTGTCAAAACCTAAATGAAACCTGTTACCAAAGGATTTGACTAAAAAATGTGGTTAGCAAATGGTGGTTTGGGGAAGCTATTAAAGAATAGAAAAGCAAAAGACTAGCCAATTAGTTTCTACATATTATGTTAATCAGTGCATATTTTAACATTGCTACCCATGTTCACAAAACAAAATTTGCACTTTTCTCAAATATAATCAAATTTTCACACACACACACACACACACACACACTATTACTTCACCTAATGCTCTGTTAGGGAAAAATAATTTTTTAAAAATCTCTTTGGGGGGATTTGAGATGACGACAGAGTAGGTAGAGGCTACACAAATCTCATCCCAAGACCAATATGAAGTTACAACTAAATTATAGAAAAATCATCCTGAATAACCAACTGAATACTAGCTTTAGAGAAGCCTTATAACCAAGGACTTAAAAAAAAACACAGCACAACATTAAGCAAGGTAAGAAATGCGGAGGTACGGGCTCCCTGGCTGAAGTTCCAGGAAGATATTTCAACATGCAGTGGGGTTTGCCCTAAGAATAGTCAGGTCAAAACCCCATATTGTAATCCTCAGCCTAGAGCACCACAAAGGAACCAAAATAACTTCTGGCCGTGAAAAGCAGCTGGCTTTTTGTCCACCAGAAAGAGAGTAAGAGACACAGAGCTTCTCTTAAAGAACCAATGCACAAAATTTCATTTGCAGTCACATACCCTGAGCTATAGCACAGGGAGGACAGATCATACTGGAGCCACATAAGAAGATTCTGGGGCTGGCACCTCTGGGGAGAGAGCTTAAGGGTCATGCAGTAGGAAACCTGTGGTCAGTCTTCCCCCGTACCTCCTGAAACATCTGTATTTCTTGGGCAGAGTGCTCTTTCCATTAGGCATCAGCCTCAGGGGAAGCAATATCACCACCAACAGGAATACCTCAGCTGCTGAAGAGTACAGCTGGAGGTACTTTCACTGTTTAAACCTAAAAAAATTCTGCAGGTGAAGGTAGATCTCTCGGAGCTTTGAGGATTTAGCTCACCTTTCCTCAAGCCTTGATGATAAAAGCTGAATTTGGTCAACAGCCTGGCAGTTCTTTCTGCACAAACCCAGGCCCAGCAGAGGAAGCCACAAGCTTTGGATTGCTTATAGCTCAAACCAGATTTCCCAGGGCCAGTTATGGGCAACATTTGACTTAGAACTGCACTAGAGAGTCTTGGCAGATCTACCTAGTACATAGAAACAAACACAAAGAGGCATCCAAAATGGGAAGACAAAGAAACAGGTCCAAAGAAAAGAACAAGAGAATTCTCTGAAAGAAGAACTAAATTGAATGAGTGCACGCAATTGATCACATATGGAGTTTAGATTAATGATTATAAGGGTTCTTAACAGTATGAAAAAGAACATAAAGAACAGAAAAAAATACCAGTCAGAAATAAAGAAGGGTATCATTTAAATTTAAGAAAAAATAAAGAGCTTTCCAGACAAGAAAAGCTAAAGATATTTGTTATCAACAAACCAGTATTACAACAAATGTTAAAGGGCTTGTTTTGAGAAGAAGAAAAAGAAAACAGTGGAAAATAGTTAAAAATACAAGATAATAAATATGTATCTATTTATAATCACTTTAAATGTAAATACTTTAAATGCTCCAACTGAAAGACCTAGAATAGTAGAATGGATAAGAAAATATGACTCGTATATTTGCAGTCTCCAGGAGGCACATCTCAGAATGAAAAAACACACAAACTTAAAGTGATGAGATGAAAAAAGATATTTTATTCAAATGGAAAGAAAAGAAAAGCTGGAGCATACTTATATCTGACTAAACAGACTTTAAAAACATGCCTATCATAGGAGACAAATAAGGATACTACATATTGATACAGGGAACAATCCAATAACAGGATATAGCCATTGTAAACTTACATGCACCAAACATAGGTACAATTGAATAGGTAAAACAAATCTTGATAGACATACAGGGTGAAATGGAGAGAAATACATTCATAGTGTGGGATATTAACACACAATTAACATCAATGGATAGATTTTCCAGACAGAAGATCAATATGGAAATCATGGTCTTTCATGACACATTAGATCAAAAGGATTTAACTGATATTCTCAGAGCATTTTAACCTAAAACAGCAAAATATATATTTTTCACATGTTCATGGAATGTTATCCAAATAGATCACATGTTAGGAGACAAAACAAATATCAGTGAATTTAAGAAGATTGAAACTATATCAAGCACCTTTTATGACCATAATGCTATAAAACTAAGAATCAATCACAAGAAGAATACTGAAAAATACACAGATACATGGAAACTAAGTAACATATATTAAACAATAAGATCAAGGAAGAAATCTAATGATACCTTGAAACAAATAAAAATGAGAAGACAACAACCCAATATCTGTGGGAAAGCAGTCAAAAAAGGGAAATTCATGCATTATAGGTATTATCTCAAGAAACAAGAAAAGGCTCATATAAACAATCAAAATTGTACTTAAAGGAACTTTAAAATAAATAATAAACAATGCCCAAAGTGAGTATAAACAAGGGAATAATCAATATGAGGGCAGAAATAAATGAAATAGTCTAAAAACAAAATGTCCATGAATCAAAGAGCTGGTTTATTGAAAATAAACAAGATTGACAAAACTTTAACCAGAATCACCAAAAGAGAGAGAGAGGACCCAAATAAATAAAATCAAACATGAAAGAGAAGAAATAATAACTAACACTAAAAAATACAAATCATGTGACAAAACATTGTGAACAACTATAGGCCAACAAACTGGATAACCTGGATGAAACGGATAAATCTTTAGAAACATACTCTTTCAAAACTAAATCAGGAAGTATCAGAAAATCTCTATAGACTAATTGCATGTACTGAAATTAAAGCTGTAATCAAAAATCTCCAAACAAACAAGGGCCCTGGGCTGGATGGTTTTATAGGTGAATTTCACCAAACATTCTGATAAGAAATATCACATCTCCTCAAACCATTCAAAAAATTTCAACAGAGGATTCCCAAGCTAATTTTTTTGAGTACAGCAATATTCTAATTAAAAAACCAGCAATAGACCGTACAAAAAAAGAGAAAATTATAGGTCAATATCTTTGGTGAACATAGGTGCTGAATTCTTCTATACATCATGATCAAGTGGAATATATTCCAGTTATGCAAGTTTGGTACAACATTGTAAATCGATAAATGTGACAAACCACATAACCAAAATGAAGGATAAAAAATGTGTGATCATATCAATACACACAGAAACAATATTTGATAAAATCCAGCACTCATTTATGAAAAAAGTCTCAGCAAAGTGGGACTAGAGGGAATATGCCCAAGGATAATAAGGCCATATTGGACAAACCAGCTGCCAGCATCATAATCAACAAGCAAAAACTACAAATATTCTTTTTAAGATTAGGAAGAAGACAGATATGTCAGGTTTCACCTTTTATTCATCATAAAACTGGAGTCTTAGCCACAGCAACAAGACAAGAAGAAATAAAAGTCATTCAAATTTAAAGAAGTAAAATGGTCATCATTTGGAGATGACATAATACTAAACATAGAGAACTATAAAAATTCCATCAAAAACTACTATAACTGATAAATAAATTTATTAAAGTAGTAAGATACAAAAATTATATCCAGAAATTAATTGTATTTAATGCCAATAATTAACTATCAGAAATGGAAATTAAGAAAACAACCCATTACAAGCGCTTTAACAAGACTAAAATACCTAGGAATAAATCTAGCCAAAGGTGTAAAAAACCTATACTTGGCAAATTACAAGACACTAAAGAAAGAAGTTGAAGAAAATACAAATAAGTTAAAGCACACATGGTGTTCAAGGGTGGGAAGAATTAACATAATTAAAATGCCCATACTACCCAAAGGCATTTATATATCCAATGCAATTTCTATTGAGATAGCAATGACATATTTCACAGAACTAGAACAAATATTTCACAAATTTCTATGGAACTGCAAAATGCCCTGGATAGCAACAATGATATAGAGGAAGAAAAACAAATTTGAAGGAACTACGCTATCTAATATGAAACTATACTATAAGGCCATAGTAATTAAAACAACATGGTATTGGCATGAAAACAGACAAGAGAACACATGGATTAATGGAACAGACTAGACAGCCCAGAAATAAAACCAAAACTTTATATCAATTAACATTTGGGCTATAATTAGTTTATTAAATAAATGGTTTGGGGAAAATTGGGCAGATATGTGCAGAAAAATGAAACAATGCCATCTTTTACACCACACACAGAATAAATTAAAAATAGACTAAAGATTTAAATTTTAAATCTGAAACAATAAAAATCCTTGAAGAAAACAGGCAGTAAAATCTCAGACATTGTTTGTAGTGATATTTTTTCTCCTATATCTCCTCAGGCAAAGGAAACTAAAGAAAAAAATAAAAAATGACACTACATCAAACTAAAAACTTTTTACATAGCAAAGAAAACCATTAAGATTAAAAAAACTCCCACTGAATGGGAAAACATATTAGCCAATACATTTGATAGGAATGTAATATTCAAAAATTTTAAAGAACTTCTAAAACTTAATACACACACACAAACAATAGTCTAATTTTAAAATATGCAAAGGCCTTCAATACACACATCTTCAAATAAGACATTCAGATGTCATATATATATATATATATATATATATATATATATATATATACTCATTGTCACTAATCGTCAGAGAATGCAATTATAACCAAAATGAGATATAACTTTATTCTGGTCAGAATGGCTATCTTCAATATATCAACAAACAACAAGTGCTGGTGGCAAGGATATGGAGAAAGGGAACCCTTCTGCACTGTTAGTGGGAATGCAGATTGGTATAACTATGGTAGAAAGCAGTATGGAGTTATCTCAAAAAATTAAAAATGAAACTGCCTTGTGATTTAGCAACTCCCCTTTTGAGGATTTATCTGAAGAAACCGAAAACACTAATTTTAAATAATATATGCATCAAACGACCTGAAGAACATTACCTAAGTGAAGTAAGCTAGTCAGAGAAAGAAAAATGTCCTATGTTTTTGTTCATTTGAGGAATCTAATGAACAAACTGAATAATAAGCTAATGGAGACAGACTCATAATGGAGAGCAGGCGGACAGCTATGGGAGTGTGGTTGATAGATGGAGGCATCAAGCAGAAAATTAGAGTCATGGACATGAACAACAGTGTGGTGAGTGCAGTGTGGAAGGGGGTGGGTGGAGGTGGAAGACAGTATAAGGGATAAATGGTAATGAAAATACATACAATAAAAAAAGAATGAAGAAAGAAAATATGCTCCCAACTTAGAAAATCTCCCTATAAAGATAGAAGAGAAAGAAAAACATATTATTGGATATGCATTGAACCAGAATGTGAAGCACATCCCACACAATCTGCTAAAATATCACAAAGATGGGAAGAAATCTCACCCTTTTAGGTATGCGGTCAAGCAGATACAACATGTTACATGTGTTCATGAAAAACAACACATGAGTTGACAGCAACATTTGTCACACAGAGTTCATCCTAAAATCACTTGGAAATTTCAGTGGCAATTTCTGTTTGTTAATTTACTTTATTCAAAGGAAAGGAAGTTTCTCATATCTGTAACAGGAAATAGTTTCTACGACTTGCAGCAAGGCTCCACTAAGTGAGGCTCCCACCCACCCACTGAAACTGGGAGATAGGGGTGCTCTCTTTCTTTATGTTTATATTTCAAGGAGATGAGCCCCAGGTCCTTGAGAAAGATGTCCTTGTGTCTTAAAACTGGCAAGGGGCTTACTAAGGTTTAAACAACTTCCACATTCATTTCAAAAAAATTGAATGAATTTACAATTACAAGGTTTCTAAAGTTTCGAACTGTATGTCTGATAAGTTGCCTCAATTTCTTTTAGCTCTTTTTCTGGGGATTCCTTATTTTCTTTTGTTCGTAGTTTTTTTCTTTTATATCCCCATATTAGCTTACTCTTTTTTGCTTGTTTCTATGTTTTAGATCGATCTGTTTTGACTGTCTATCTTCATTGGTTGGCCTTTTGTGGCAGAAGTCCCGTGGGTGGGACTCAGTGGTTTCATTCTCTTGATATCCTGAGGTGGATGCTCTATAACTTCCCCTTGTGCAGTTCATAGGGGCTCTCCTGTTGTATTTGGGTCTTGATTGTTGTTGGCCGGTTCATCATTGGCAACTTTCATCCAGTTGGCTGACTGAGAGACTTAACCCCTACCATGTCTTGTATGCCATTGTAAAGATGCTGACAAAACAAAGCAAAAGACAGAATACAAAACCAACACAAGCCAAAAATATCCAACAACAACAATAACAACAAAACAAATTATGAAAGAGCAATGAAAGATCAAAATAGAAAGAGAAGTGATATTATAGGAAAGAAACAATATGGTAAAACCAAAAGAAAGAAAAAAATGTTTTGAGAGGATAGAGGGAGGAGAAACAATAAGAGTGGGGAATAGAAATAGGGAATTGCCAAAAAGCAAAGAATGAGAAAAATAAATTTAAAAAAAATAAGGAAAGGAGGGAAGGAAGAAGGCATGATAGAGTAAGAAAAAGGAAGGGTAAATATGAGATTTGAGAGAAAAAACTGAAGACAAAGAAGAAAAAATGATATAAAGCTATGGAAAGGGAAAACAAGGAAACTCATGAAAAAGAATGACATGGAATTTGTCTCAGCAGAGTCTAGTGCTTTCTTGCTGGGTTCTTCCTCCGGATCTGACTCATGTTTTTTAAAGCTGGTATAAGCTAATATCAAATGCTGTCTGTGTCTAGCTCTAGGTAGCTTGTTCAAAGCTATGGACAATCCACAGTTCTTGATGGTCTCCTTTGAATTTGGTTGTGTCTCAGATGGGCCTTGCTGCTCTGCAAAGCTGGCTTTTTATCAACACAGCTCCCAGTGGTGTGTCAACTAATGACCAAAGGCATTGCAGGATTCACTTCCACCTGCCTCTGTCTGTGGACCTGCCATTTCTCTTAGTCTGATCCCTGACTCATCTGTTTCTGAGAGGGCTTCTAGTGGAATCAGGAGCATAGGACCCCTAGATCTCCTGTGGGAGGTGCCATTCAGCCTTCAAAAAATACCTATGTATGTTGTCCAATGAGTCCTGGAAATATCCGGGAGAACACTTGGTAAAGTATATAATTATCTAGCCACTATGTTGTACACCTTGAAACTAATATAAAAGAATATTGAATGTAAACTATAATTGAAAATAAGTAAAAATAAAATTAAATGACCATTAAAAAATATGGTGGGTATGCTCCCCTTTCCTTCCACATGGTGCATGTCTGAGTCTATCCCAGGTTATTGCCTTATACTCAGTAGGGTGAAGCTCCTAATATGAAAGTGGATGGAGCCTCCAGACCCCAGAATTGGGGTTTATCAGAAACCTGGAGGGAATTCCTATGCTCTTTCACATGTGGGAAGCACCAGTCTGTTTCCTGGGAAAGTGTGTGAAATAGTCATGCCCTGAAGCCAGTCTCCAACAACCCAAGTCTTCCTACATTGCAGTATCCGCAGCAGGAAATAAGATTCAAGTTGGGGGAAAATAAGAAAAAAATATAATAAAAATAAAAATAAAGGATCCTAGGCTAGGCTAGCAGGATACCTGAGGGTAGGGTGAACAGGATTCCAGAGGATGAAGCTAGGCAGATTTAAGAGAGTAGAGTGAGTGATATTTGACAGGGTGGTGTAATTATTTTTCAACTGAATGGGCTTGCTCTCTCAAGAAAAATGGCTGCTGTGGTATGGGGATATGTCCTAGCAGCAGGAACCCAGCAATTATTCACCCACAACTCTCACTCAAGCCTCCCACCCCATACTCTTCATGCAATTCAGGGATGCCTTAAAACATTCTTAGCAGTAGGTCCAATTTCTCTCATTTTACACTTTTCCTAATTATATTAATGTTGGGATAATGGAGAAGATTAGAGATCCATATTCTCTGACAGTATTAATTTAATTGAGAACCACCTACACTTATAAACTAATGAGTAGGTTCATAAACCTGCATTATTTCCAAATATTATTTTGATTGTGTAAGGTTTATTATTTTAATTTATTTTTATTTATTGATGCTTAGAGAAAGAGTGTAAAGGAGATAGACAGAGAGGGAAAGAGAGAGAGAGAGATTGATTTGTTGCTCCATTTAGTAGTGCAGGCATTGGTTGACTCTTGCATGTGCCCTAAATAACCAGGAATCAAATGCACAGCCTTGTTGTCCAGATGATGCTTTAACCAACTGGGCTGTTCAGGAAGGGCATTGACAGTATAATGTTTGTTTAAACATCCAGTTTTCTATACGTTGATTTTTATGGTATTAAAGTTATTTCAAAATATCTATTTACAGACATAGCCTTAAAAGTAATTTTCATTTCCTTTTGATTGCAAGGAGTATATTGACTAAACAAAAAAATTACACCTGGGTGATTTTCCTGACATTGCTTTAGAGGTGCAATTTCTTTATCAATTTTCACAGAAATACTAAAGATAATAAACTTTTTTTTAATTTTTAATGTTCCTTATTGTTGTTCAAGTACAGTTAATTTAGGATTGACTACTTCTTACTATAAGCCAGCATAGTGACTGGAATAGAATATCTTTCTGCAAGATATTCACTATCATCCAACAGACCTTATTTTTGCAAAAATTATTCTAGAAGGCTAATGTACAGTAATCTGTGCAGGGACAACCAGAAAATATACTTAAGTGCAACATTATTAAATAGAATGTTATTAAAATTTTTCTTTATGCTCAGTTTTTAGAAAATTATATTATAATTAAATAAGTAAAAATCTGCCATCATTTGTCATATTTTCCCCTTTCTGGACTATTTGGGATTTTTAATCTAGGTCAAAAATATCTTATAATATACTCCTTTCAGGAAGAACATATTTTATCATATGCACCATATATAACAAATAATTCATGCATGTATTATATGTGTTATACATATAACATGTGACACACATCACACATATGTAACATATATTACATGCAGCATATATTGCCTAAAATACAGCTTTCACAAAATGATGCTTAATCATATCAACTTTCCCTGTTTATTTCATGTTCTATTTTGTTTACTTGTATGCTTTTCCATTTCTTCAGTATTATGAACACTGAAATTGAAAAAAAAAGAATATTTAAAGTATTGTTTTAAAATTAACTATGGAGAAAAAACAGACAATTATGTTTTTTATCATTCATTGCATAGTTTATATTAAAAATCTACTACTGTAGGGTATTGTGTTCATATGTATGAAAATGTACAATCACATGTATTGCCATTGCTCCTAAAGAAATTCAGCTTTTGGCCCTGGCTGGAGTAGCTCTGTGGATTGAGCTCAGACCTGCAAACCAGAGGATCATGGTTCAATTCCCAGTCAGGGCCCATGCCTGGGTTGCAGGCCAGTTCCCAGCAGGGGACACACCAGAGGCAACCATACATAGATATTTCCCTTTCTCCTTCCCTTCCCCTCTACATATAAATTTAAAAATCTAAAAAAAAAAGAAATGCAGCTTTTGAAAACTCTAAAAAACATTGTAAGTGAAGTCAAACAGAAAAAGTTTAAAAAACATGTAATTTCACTCATATGTAAAATATAAAACTGAAACAACAAGTGAGCAAATGGAAAACAAAAACTCATAGATATAGACAACACTGCGGTGGATATCAGAGGGAAGGGGCTGGTGGGAATAGTAAAGGGTAAAGGGGGAAATCAATGATGACAAAGGATATTTGACTTTGGGTGGTGGGTGCACAATGCAATATACAGATAATGTACCATAGAATTGTATACTTGAAACCTATATAATGTTATTAACCAATGTCACTTGAATATATTTAATTAAAATAAGAAAAAATAAAAATATAACATGTGTTGCTGTTGTTTATAATGAATATTAAAGTGGGAAGGAAAAAGAAAGTCAATTTGATATTTTTACATGAGAAAATTAAAAAATGCTCTTTTCATTCATCAGTGTCCTTACACCATCCAACTTACCTAAGATAGCCAGCTACCATGGTGCCTTTAGAAAAAGCAAATTTCACCAATGTTATTTCACACCCAACTTGATAACATCAATATTATTCAGGGTTCACTTTAACTGATGCTCCTTTTCTTTTTTGCATAGAGGATCTTTTATAAACATGTCTTACATGTGAATGATGTCTTGTAAAATTAAATTTAAGGGTAAATGTAATTAGATTCACAGATGGTAAAACAAATTGATGATAATATATCAATATAAACTGGAAGTAACTTTTTCTAAAAGTGTGTCAACACTGGAAACAAAATTACAGCATTATTATGCACTATAGTTAAGTGGTTTGAAGAATAATGCAGATAATTTTAAATTTCAGTTCAAATGTCTTAGAAATGAGAAACTCAGGTTTATGTGTGAAGTTCGTCTTCAATAAAAGGGGTACTTTGTTTCATACCTGCTGCAGGACTAAAGCAAGAAAGGTGATTTTCATACTGATAATATGTAAACTATTCTTCTTAAAAACTACATGGACACTATTAACTGAGGAAGGGAGAAGAAAAAGTATATAACTCCCCCCCTTTAAATAATTTATTGTCTGCTGTAATGAAATAACTTTGATTTTGTGATTAGGTGTGTTAGTGGGCACCCTTCATTGTCATATTACAAGATGTGTATAAGTTTGGAAGCATTGCTATTGGTTGAAAAACGACACACACAATGATAAGGAAAGACATATCAAAACAATTTTTAAAGTTTTATATGCAGTGAACTTTGACATTTATTATAAATGAGGACATGAAATTTTATATTTGCAAATGCAGTTAATAGGATTAAGACAACCATAGCCAGTCACGATTTACAAAATAACTAGAACACCTATTCTTAAAAAAAATGTTATTTTGTAGTGGAATAAATTACCCATTTATTGTCAATTTTAACTTTAAGCATATTAAACTCTATGTTGATTCACTACTAAGAAAAATGCAAAAAATATTTTTTCTAATACAAAAAATTATAATGTTATTCTCAATATTTATTTTGGTTATTTTAGTGTCAGGATAAATTAAGAATACCAATAATAGCAATAACAACAATAAAACTAATGAATATTATTTTTGACTGTGTACCAAACACACACTATTTATAACTTTATATATTCTCTCTCATTTAAGGATACAAAAATATAAAATCTAATTTATTGATCACCGCATTAAAAGTAAGAAAAATGGACTGTTATGGCTTCATTAGTGACTTTTTCAAGAAAATAAAGGAAAAAGAAACTATGATTATAATTTTAATCTGATCAAAACCAATGCTTTTTAAAGTATCATGTTCCATTGATTTAATAAATAATTCTTATGTTGTTAATAGCAAATTATATTTGCTATTAATACAGTTTTCTTAAAGCTGTGCCATTGCCTTATTAATTTTTCTCTTGTTCATTGCTATGTGGCATAATGTACGTGATAAGTTTATCCCTTCCTGCAGATAAAACAAATAAAAATCTCATCTTTCCCTAGTTTATATACTAACATGAATGCATACACACACCATATACTAAAATAGTAATTAACACTTAAATTTAACAATTTTATCATATATTCTTTCAGTAACCAGGGAAGACAAAAAGTAAGTTGGCTGTTAGACTATTCTGAAAGAAAACATTTGGTTTCACTTACATTTCTTCCTTTGTCTTCCTGAAAATTATATTGCACAGATTAATGGTGTTTCTTTAATAAAATGTTCAATTTATCTCTTTCAAGGTAGAATACATCAAAATTTGAGGAATGATATTATAAAAAGTTTGTTCCACCTCAAAGACTTGGGAAACATTAACGCCCAGTTTGGCAAAAGAGAAAAGTCAATAAAGATTAGAGCAGAAATAAACTAGAAAGATAATAGAAAATCAATTAAATTACATTTAAAAAAAATCAACATAATTGACAAACCTTTAGCTCCATTAACCAACAAAAAAGAGAGAAAACTAAAAAAACTATAAATGAGAAGAGACATTACAATTGAAACCACAGAAATATAAAGAATCATAAAGGGTTAATATGAACAATTGTATGCAAACAAATGAGATAACCAAGAAGAAATGTATAAATTTCTAGAAGCATACAATTCATTGAGACAGGTACTGGAAAAAAATTGGAGACCTGAGCAGACCAGGAACTGCTACAGACACCGAAACACCGATCAAAGTCCTCCCAACAGAGGAAAACTAGGATCAGATGGCTTCACTGGTGAATTCTGTATAATATTTTAAAAACAATTAATTCTAGTTGTTCACAATAGATGGAAAAAAGAATTGAAGTGGAGGGAGAAAATTCATTTTACAGGATCAAGGGTAGCCTGATATTAAAGCCAGATAAAGACACTACATGAAAAGAACAGTCAGGGCCAATATCTCTGATGAACAAAAAAAAAGATGTGAAAATTCTTGACACTTCCAGTAAAACTAATTAAACATTACATTAAAGTGATAATATGCCGCGGTCAAATATAATTTTTCTCCTAAATTTGTAAAAATTGTAGAAAATATCTTAGAAATTTTTTCTGAGACATTGCTCTGAGAAAGGAAAACAATAATAAAAACAATAAATGGAACTACATCAACCTAAAATATTTTTCCAGCACAGCAAGGGGAACCATCAACAAAATGAAAAGATAACTCACTTAATTGGAGAATATATTTACCAATGATACATCTGATAAGGGCTTAATATCTAAAATTTATAAAGAGCTTACAAAACTCAATTCCAGAAACAAACAATCTAATTTAAAAAATGGGCAGAGGACCTGAATTGACATTTCTCCAAAAAGGACACACAGATGGCCGATAGATATATGAAAAGATATTCAATGTCACTAGTTATCAGATAAATGAAAATTAAAACCACAGTGAGATTTCACTTCATACCTGTCAGAATTACTATCATCAATAAATCAACAAACAACTAGTTTTGGCAAGGATGTTGAGAAAAGGGAACCCTTATGCATTGTTGATGAGAATGTGGATTGGTACAGCCACTGTGGAAAGTAGTATGGAGTTACCTCAAGACATTAAAAACAGAACTGCTCACCAGGAGGCAATTCCAGTTCTGGGAATATATCCGAAGAAACTTGAAATGCTAATTTAAAAGAATATATGCATCTCTACATTCATTGCAGCATTATTTACAGTACCAAGATTTGGAAGCAGAACAAGTACCCCTAAATGGATGAGTGGATAAAAAGGCTGTGGTACATTTACACAATGGAATAGCACTTAGCTGTATAAAAAGAAGAAAATGTTATCTTTTGAGATAGCAGAGATGGATCTGGACAGTATTATGCTAAGTGATGGAAGGAGACTTGACCTGGCATGGTGAACACACAATACTGTGTACAGACGATTTGCTGTGGGATTGTGCAAACGAATCATGTATAATTTTGTTAACTAGTGTCAACCCAATAGATTTGATGAAAATTAATAAATAAAATACATAAGCCACTTAAAAATAGCATTACATTATAAGGATAGTATACCATGGTCAAGTGAGAATTATCTCTTGAATTCATCAATAGTTAAACTTACATAAATCAATAAATGTGATATATCACATCAACTGAATGAAGGATAAACTTATATGATCCTCTCAATGCACAAAAGTTTTAATAAAATTCAATAGTCTTTTGTGATAAAAAAAAACTTCCACAAATTTGGTATAAAAACAACATATTTCAACATAACTAAGACCATTAAGCATAATCCCATGCTTGAAATCAAACTCAGGGTTCAAAAGCTGAAAGCTTTTCCTCTAAATTCAGGAACAAATAAAACTATGACCACTCTTGCCACACTGAATTCAATTTATAACTAGAAGTCTCAGCCAGAATAATCGGGTAAGAAAAATAAATTAAAGGCAGAAATCAGAAAGGAAGTAGTTGAATGGTTTGTTTGCAGATAAATGCTCTTATGTATTGAAGATCCTAAAGACACTACCAAAAATAATTGTTAGGTATAATTAATAAATTCAAAACATTGCAGGATAAAATTTCATATAAAAAATGAGTTGCATTTCTTTGCACTAACAACAAAATATCTGAAAGAGAAATAAATAATGCAATTCCATTTACAATAGTATCAAAAATCTATAAAATATTTAAGAATATATTTATCAGAGGATAAAGATTTGTAAACTAAAAAGCTATAACACATAATTTAAAAATAATGAAGAGAAAATAAATTATAAGATATTTCATGTTTCATGGTTAAGAGAATAATTTTGATAAAATGTCCATGCTACCCAGAGATGCCCATAAATTTGATACAATCTCTATAAAAATTCAATTGGCATTATTCACAGAAACAGAAAAAATCAATCTTAAAATTTATATGGAACTACAAAAGACTCCAAATACCAAAGCAATCTTGAGAAAGAACAGAAGCTGGAGGCATCATACGTCTCAATTTTAAACTACATAAAAATCTATAGTAATTGAGTAAGTCTGGTACTGATGTAAAAACAAACACATAGACCAATGCAAGAGAATCAGAAACATAGAAATAAACCCATGAATACATAGTTCTAGTATTTGACAAGACAGACAAGAATACCCAACGGGAAAAGTATCCTTTTCAATAAACAATGCTGGGAAACTTGATATTGATATAGGTTTCCTGTTCATAAAACCTTCACAAGTTTTCATTCCCTACTTTTACTTGTACCTCATCATGTCCTTCCCCTTGTACTTTGGATGGAATACATGCAATTTGGGGTCTAACTATAGTTACTTTACTTTAAACATTCCCTTTTGTCCATAAATATTCAATAAGTTTTTCTAACACATTTAACATTTTATCAGTAATGAATAGTTCTGTCATGAGTCTTTCTTTTTGAAAAAAAAACAACCACTCATTCTTTAACTGTAGATAAGTCATTTATATAAAAACAAAAACACCTATAATACTTTTTATAGTAACAGAAATTATGTACTGAAATTATCAGCACACATTGCTCTAAATAAGCAAAACAATCCTATTATTTTTGTTGCTTGAAAATCTCATGCATTTACTTACATCTTTTTTAAATTTTAATAAGTCTATTATTTAACAAAATATTTCGTGTGTGTAAGAAATTTTTGTTACTAAGATATATATTGATATATATCCTATATTTTACATCATATACAAATATAAATAGTATGTATAAACATATAAATATAAATATATTATATTTATATATGACATGTATTATATGTGATATATATAAGCACATAGATACATACAAAAGTGGGATGATGGCCAGAGGAAGAGGGGGCAAAGGGCAGGAGGAAGTTCAGGGCGAGGTGGGCAAAGGAGGAGAATGGGGACAAAAAGAAACATTGCTTTAGGCAGTGGGCACACAATCCCTATGCCAGTGATGTTTTGTTGGGTCATACACTTGAAACCTGTATGCTTTTGTGAACCATGCCACCCCAACAAATTTAATTAAAAAATAAAAGAATAAAATTTAAAATATGAAGTCAAATGATACTCCTTGAAACTTGAAAGCAAAATACATATTTAAGTAGAAACATATATGGGAAATAAAGGAGAGGAGTTTCTGAAGTTCAGATAACTTTCTTTAAGAAAATACACTTTATCTCAGTTAAGATTCTTTTAAAGTTCTTTAAAGAACAAGAATATTTATGAGGCATTTTAAACTAAATGTTATGACCAAGCCTGGCTTTTCATTTATTCAGTCTTCTTATGAGCCTAAACAAATATGAAAAATAATTTATTACAGATTCTAATGTAACCCTAAAGTAGAAATTAACCATTATCTATAATGTGACAATTATATTTTTTGCAGTTTCCAAAAACACTACCAATTTCCAAAATAATGTTAATGATAATATTTGTTTAAATTTAGACATTTTTGTTGTATAATTTATAACTCATTTTCATATTCTAACTCAATTAAAGATATCTATGCCACTCTCATTTATAACAAGCTCTAAGCATGCTTTTATATTCATAATTATATGCTATTTGATGCAGCCATATACATAGCCATTTATATGTCCTCATTTATCTTGTAAAGAAAAATTTCTTAGAACTATCTAAGTTTTATTCCTTGATTGAACTAATTGATTGCTAAGCTTGCTGAACAACATTTACATTGGGATTTTATTCTACCTTACTCCTGGTTTATTTTAATGTTTGAAAAGATCAGCTGATTGAAATGCAAATTACCTACACTGAAATCCATTTACAATCAGTATGCCGATTAATGGGTTTTGAGAAATCAGTGTTAAATCCAGCACAGTGACAAAATTGAACATTTCCATCACGCCCAAAAGCTCCCTGGAGCTAATTCCACATACTTTATCACAGAAAATCACTGATATTGCTACCATCACATTAAATTATTTGCTTATGTTAAAAAGTGGTATAAATGGATACATAGTTATATTAGTATAATATTTTATAGTTATAAAATAGTATAATATTTTAGAGATTATTTTATATTGTTGTGATATCTATAGTTGTTTTATAAAATTTAATTCTTTTTAGAAATTCATTTTTATCTCTATATCTAGATGTGTTTAGTTACTATTCGATTTTATGACTATTTTGATGTTTCTAATTTGGGGCTGTTAAGTGTGAAGCTACAATCAGCAATTTTTTTCTTTTTCTATTGTTGTTCAAGTACAATTGTCTCCATTTCCACTCCCACAACCTTCCCCCAACCCCAGCCATCTCCACCCCCCCATCTTACCCCTTTTGGCCTTGTCCATGTGTCCTTTATACATGTTCCTTGATGAACCTCCTCCCTTCCCCTGCCCTTTATCCCCCTTCCCCCTCTGTAGCTACTTTAGGTTTGTTCTTAATTTCAATAACTCTGGTTCTATTTTGCTCATTTGCTTGTTTTGTTCATTAGGTTCCACTTATTGGTGAGATCATAGGGTTTTGTCTTTCACTGTCTAGCTCATTTCACTTACCATAATGCTCTCTTATATAAGGTTTTTGTTTGTTTGTCTTGTTAACATATTTCTATTTCTCTTAGGTAAATATTTAGGAGCAGAATTTGGGTGCATATGGTAATTCTCTGTATACATTTATAAGAAAAGGTAAAACTGCTTTCTAAATGTTTATACTATTTTATATTTCCACCAGCAATGTATAAAAGCTCAGGTTTCTGCACATCTTCACCAAAACTTGATACTGTCCATCTTTCCAATTTTGGCCATTCTGATGAGTGCATAGTGATCTTTTATTATGACTTTAATATTCATTTGCATTGTCCTGATGATTTAAATACTGAAGATTATTCCTGGGAATCTTAGTCATGTGCATATCTGTGTTTGTGCCTGTGTGTATGTTTAGTTTGTTTGACTCTCTAAACATTTTTGTTTTGTTTTTCTCTTTACCATTGAATATATATACATATATTCATATTATTTTTACCATTGAATACATATGTGTATAATACATATATATGTGTGTATAAAAAGATATATATATATATATATATATATGTGTGTGTGTGTGTGTGTGTATTCAGGATGCAAATCCCCAGTCTTTATATATTTGATGTAAACATTTTAGTCAAGTATGGCTTTCATTTTCATTATTTCTTAATGAGAGTTTTGAAGAGCAGTGGTTTTACATTTAATGAAGTCTGATTTATTAATTTTTTTTGCTTTAACTGGTAAATTCTATTGTGCTCATACATACAAATGCATGCATGTATTGGCCTATGTACAGGATGTGGCAAAAGTAGATTTACAGTTATGGGTACACAAAACTCAGTTTATTCTTGTATCATTTATTAATTATTGTATTATTTTCCATATAAACAACTGTAGCCCTACCCTACTATTGCCCCACTTGTATTTTAATGTAACATATAAGAACCCTTCCCAACTTAAATTTCTTGAAGTAAGGATGGTGATATCATTTATTTTATCAGATTTTGGACATTACTGAGAAAATTTATATGCTTTAAAAACAACTCAGTACATAATAAGCACTAAATAATTATTAAACCAGTTAAAAATTCAGAGATTAGTGCAATAAAATTTTTGAATGCAAGAGTTTAGAATTAATAGCTAACATACTTGTGACAATCATTATAAAATGAGTCAACCAAGAAATAAATTTGACAACATAATCTGGGATTAGTTCTTAAAATAAATCTAATGTACATATGCTGAAAATTATAAAACATTGATTTAAAGAAATTAAAGAAAACAAGTAAAAGCAGATAAATCTTCTTCATGGATTCAACATTTTTAAGATTCAATATTTTCAAAATGTTTTATTTATAATTGACTTTTTTCAGTATTATCCTAGTCAAAATCATAATAGATTTTTTCTCTAAAATTTGGCAAATGGATCTAAAATTTATGTGTAAAAGCCAATTTATGTTTAATTAGTTGAACTAAAAAGTAAAAACAAAGCTAGAGAACTTAAATGTTTAACATTGTGAATTACCATATATAAAGTGAGACAGTGATCCAGGCAGTTTACTAGTGGCACAAAAAATAAACCTAGAAAATACAACCAAATAAATAGTCAGAATACATTCACTTATATAAAGTCAATTAATCATATATATATATATATATGGAACAAAGTTACCACAGTAAAACAATTGGGAAAATATCATATCTAGACTTTTCAAGAGTTAGTGCAAGAACAATGGGATATATCATGAATGAAAAAGAAAAAATAAATCCCACCTCACACCTGCCAGAATCTTTATCATAAAAAAATAAATAATCAACAAGTGCTGGTGAGGATGTGGAGAAAAGCAAACACTAGTGCACTCTTGGTGGGAATGCAGTTTGGTGCAGGCACTGTGGAAAACAGCATGGAGTTTCCTTTGAAACTTAAAAATGGAAATGCCTTTTGACCCAATGATCCCACTTTTGGGAATATATCCTAAGAATTCTGGAACACTGATCAGAAAAAATATATGCACCCCTATGTTCATAGTACAATTATTTACAATAGTCTAGATCTCGAAATAGCCCAAGTACCTATCAGTAGATGAGTGGATAAAAAAAATCTGTGGTAACTTTATGCAATAGAATACTATGCAGTCATAAAAATAAGGAATTTTTTACCTTTTGAGACAGTATAGATAGATCTGGAGATTATTAGGCTAAGTTAAATAAGCGACTCAGTGAAAGACAAATTCCATATTATCTCACTTAAATGTCAGATGTAATGAACCAAATAAACTGATGAGCAAAATAGAAACAGAGACATGGATACATGGAACAAACTGACGGCTGTCAGAGTGGTGGGGGAGGGAGGGACTGAATAACAGAAAGATAAGGTATTCGCAAAATATCATATATGCATAACTCATGGACACAGACATTAATGCAGCGATGACCACAAGGAAAATGGGACGGGGGCTAGGTAGAGATGGGCAAAGGTAGGGAAAATGGCAACATCTGTAATAGTATTAGTAATAAAAATAAAGATAAAGATAAATAAATCTTAGCTTATACCCCACATCATAATAACAATGTTAAATGAATTATCCATCAAAATATAAATTGTAAAAGAAGTCCTAAAATAACAAAAAAAATATTGTTGTACATGGTAGCCCAAAATTTCTTAGGCCAAAAAAGTAAAAAATGTAATAAAAAACCTCAACAACAGTAACGACAAAATAAAACTTGGTAGAGTAGGCCCCATCAAAATGAAAAATCTGTGCTCTTTAACACCATTATTAGGTAAATTAATGAAAAAATCATTGGCAAGATGAAAATAATAAAGGACCTACATTCAGAATTTAAAGATCTCTCACTATTAAATGAGACAAAATAACAAATTAAATAACACAAAATAAAATTAGGAGAAAGTTTTAAACAGACATTTCTCTTTACCAAAGAAGAAACATAGATGTCAAATAAACACATAAAAGATGTTTAAAATTATTAATTATCAGGTAAATAAAACTTTAACATATATTGAGATACTTTCATATCTAGTAAAATGGTTAAAGTTAAGGAGAACAAGGACAACAACAACAAAGTAATCTAACATGCAAAGTTCTCATGAAAAGGCAGAGTTAATGCCCTGGCTGGTGTGGCTCTGTGGGTTGAGCACTGGCCTGTCAACCAAAAGGTGGCCAATTCCCAGTCAGGGCACACGCCTCGGTTGCCAGACAGATCCCCAGTAGGGGATACTCGAGAGGCAACCACATTTTGATGTTTCTCTTTCTCTCTTTCTCCCTCCCTTCCCCTCTCTAAAAATAAATAACTAAAATCTAAAAAAATAAAGCAGAGTTAATGAAATTTTTGTATATTGCTGGTTGGAAAGCATATATCACATTCTGGTAAGAAAAAAGTTATGGCGACAAAATCATATCCAGGGTTGCCACCAGTTGGGAGTGGGGGAAATAGTTTCATTACTAAGGTGCATGAGAAAACTTTCTGAAGTGATAAGAAGATCCTATATCCCAAATGTGGTGGTGCTTATATGACCACAACATTTTGTCAAAACTGAATTGTATACCTATTTTTAAAGGATAAAGTTCACTGCATGTAAATTACATCTTAGTAAAACTGACTTTAAGAAATGAAAGTAAAATAGAGGTGTTTTTGGAAACAAAAGTTAAGTTTTGGTTGTCTCCAACAGACCTGGCTCCCATTGGCCCAACCTCACGCATATTTCCAACACAAGGAAACTGATACCCGCTAGAAGCAAAGTTTTTATGCAACAAGAACTGAGGGGCATGGTAAGAGTAAATACATGAATACATATAAATAACTATTCATTATTTAAAATGAAAGTCAATTAGAATTTAAGAAAATCCCACAAAGAATTTCTTACAGAATTTATATGCTTAAGTAAAATGTATATGAATGGTAGCAGAAAAAAATAAAATGACAATAAGTTTAAGGATTCCTAGAAAAGATATTCAATATAAAGATAACAGAAAATTAACATCATCTTACATTGATAGTGAAATAATGAATAAACCAAGTATACTATATGGTCAATTATGCTACATATCAAAGCCTCAAAAATGTGGACATTTAGAACTGGCATGAGAATATTTTCATATGTGTGTATTTAAATGTTTATGCAAAAATATTCAATAGTTTGAATAACAGCAAAGACAGGGTATTTTTTACTATCTAAAATTTAAAAATTGGGTAAATTTATTAAATAGGGGGCATTCATGTAAAATATCAGCATACCCATTGGATAACATCTCCTCTTTCTACTAACAGTTGGCAATTTTTTGTGGCATTGCCTTCACATATTATAGGCCAAAAAAATGTAAATAATAAAGAAAGTCAAGAGTAATAAAACACCAATCATGGTGACACTTACTCTAGAGGAACTGGCCCTGAGGGGTCTACCTCAGGCCAGAGTGTAGTGTGTGTGGGTTCTTGATTCCCTGTAGGAAAGATTTCACAACATGAGTCAGGTGATTCTGAGAGTACATTTATTAAAGCTGGGGCAGTGAGTCAGAAAAAGGACTTGCAGTAGAAGTAACAGGAGAGAGCCTAGGCAGTGATCTGCTTTGGCTCCCTAGAAAAGGTAAGGGAAAGGAGTGAGCCAAGGCAGGGCTGCTGTAAGCTCACTGGAAAGTCAGAGAAAAGGGGAGCCCTGGAGGTGGATCAGGGAGTAAGCCTGGCTGGAACTGCCCCTGCTCACTACCCACCCCCCCATCCCAGCCACTGCAGGTCTCAGGGGATCCTTACAGTTTAAGAGGAAATAAGAAGTTCATGCCTGAGAAGGGGCGTGGCATGCCCTAAACTCTAAAGCAAGCCTGCCTGTGTTTTTGTCGTGAGTACTTTTTACCTTTTCTCCAGGTGAGAATCTTACAGGAGGGTCTCAGCAGAATATTCATCAGCTTTCCAGGTACATATTTAATATGCTGAGGCATCAAAATTCGTGAATGGGGCGTTGGGAATATTCTTTGGTCTGTTATCCTGTTTTGCTTATATCTGGAGTCTGTTTGGGTTTTAATGAGGTTTTTGTTATTTGTTCCTGACTTCATTTGTCCTTGGGTTTAGGTGACACGAACGACATTGATTGGCTCTCTGTTCTCTATTTCCCAGACCAGGGAGATTTAAACTATGTATTCTTTGGTTAGGGAAGAAAGGCATGAACCATTCACTCTCAAGTGTCCTTGGTTGGGGGAGATAAATCTTTGCAATTCACCAACTGGATGTACATTGATCAAACTGTTTTTGGCCTCATTTTTTCTTGTCTCAGTTTCCCCATTCCACTTGCCCAGGAATTTCCTATATTCTTACTATCCTGTCACAGTACTATGAACTATAAAATGGGATCACTAAAATTTTCTATAGATAAGTGAATTTTCCAATTAAACCTAATGCAATGCTTTTTTAGGTTTATGTCTCATATAAAGTGACTCAGGATTTAATGGAAATTGGCATTTCCACATGTCTCTCACAACATACGCTTTGTCTAGAACCACATTTTGTTTTAAATTACAAGGTTCTCTATTACTAAGAATAATTAGGACCATGTAAAACAAATATTCTGAGTTTCATAACTTATGGAGGCCAGTGTTCTCTGTACAAAGATCTGGAAAAATCAACATGAAGGAATGTGAGTTTAAGTGTGGTTTCTGGTGTATGTTTATACATTACTTTAGTAAAGGAAAAAGGTGTTTGAAATACGGAACCAGACTCAATTGATTCTTTTGTTACTTTTGGTCCTATTCCAGTAGCACATTAGTTTGCGTATCAATATCTCTGCTGGGAAGCAGCTTCATTTATTTTCTATTTTCTCATATCCTGTCCTTGCCTATTTTCCATTATTTAAAAAAAAACATTATTTTTATCATCTTCTACCACTTTTAAATATTCTTATGGAAATGTTTTGAATTTTTAAAAATCCACATCTTTATTACTATTTAAGTAAATGTGTTATTTTTAATGTGTTATTTTTAAGAACTATCCTTTTACATCTGTATATTATCTCTGAAACTTTAAAGTAGCCTTAAATGATACACAATTGCCTATGAATAATATTAAAACTCCCTCTGTCTTAGTCCCAGCAGTCTAAGACACAGCTCTTGAACTGGGACATTAATGAAGAGTTGAGATGATATTGGGTAAAGGCACCCTCTTTCCCCGCCCATTCTCTTCACACCCACATGGCACCAAGTAAGGACATGTATGGGCTGGGCTTGGTTGGCCAGAATTGAGTTTCTTGATTAACTAGTATGACCTGAGGCATCCATTTCAGAGGAATAAAACAAAAACTGACCTGGCTGGTGTAGCTCAGTGGATTGAGCGCGGGCCTGTGACCCACACGATCACGGTTCTATTCCCAGTCAGGGCACATGCCTGGGTTGCAGGCTGGTTCCCTCTAGGCCAGTTCCCAGCAGGGGATGCACGAAAGGCAACCATACATTGATGTTCCTCTCCTTCTCTTTTTCCCTTCCTCTCTAAAAATAAATAAATAAAATCTTTAATAAAAAAAACTATTAGTAATAAGAATAGTGAAAACCATAAAAAGGTCTAACATCAGAAATGAACAAAGGTGTCTAGCCCATCTGGTCAACTAAGACTATGTCTATGACGCTAGGTAAGGAGCTCACTCTATATGGTTCATAGAATCAGATAAAGATGTACTACATGGAATGGTTCTTATGAGTAATTAAGCTTTCATTTAATAGAAGCTCAGCAGTAACTAAAGGTTCAATTCTACAAGGATTAGCTGTATGGTTAATATTAGCCTTCATGGCTTAAATACAACTACTTGTACTGGCACAAATTATTGGAAACATTTCCAGTGATTGGTGATACAACATGCAATTTTAAATTGCCAGTCTAGCATATAGTCTTCTTCTCATTCACCAGAATTGTGTAAAGTAAACTCATAAGTGTCTGTATAAGAGCTTACTTATGTAAGTTCTTATACAGACACTTACAGATTATGTAAGATATAATCAAACAAAAGTATGAAGTAGGCCCCATTGTTCATTCAAATTATACTCTCCTCAGGGCATTTATCTAAGAAGAACTCATTCTAGCTTCTGTTCCTGTAAGGCACAAAATTTACTTTTTTAAGTTTATTAGTCACTCTCCTTACAAAACACTTAAAGTAGTTGATTCTTTTTTATATTTCTTTTTCCTAATGAAGCAAACAATGTCACAACAGCAATTGGTATATATATATATATATATATATATATATATATATATATATATATATATATATATATGTGTGTGTGTGTGTGTGTGTGTGTGTGTGTGTGTATATATATATATATATGACAAAATTCTTTTCCTCAAGGAAATCTTAGTAAGAGCAAGAAACAAACTAAAGTATGGAGAAGGAGGGGATCTAGATGGTTGCTAAAATAGAGGTTCTCAGAAAGGGTTTTAGACTCTATAGAGTAGACTCCTCAATCATACTAGAATAGGTGATCAGTAGTTTGATGAATGATTCAGAGAGAAAGATTAATTCATGCTAATAATTCATTGTAAGAAGTGATATCTTAGACATGAACAAGCATATTCAGAGAAAAAACAGTGACAAAGCATAACATACTCAGGAAGCCATTTACATGTCAGTAAATCACTAATAATATACAGTATTATTGTTGTGGACATCTGTTAGAATGAAACTGAAATGGTAAGGAAGCAATAATAAAGATAAGTTATTCACAATCCATTTGTATAATTATGTCATGTCTGTGTCATATACTAGGCCTAGCATTAGGAATATGTGAATAAATATGGTAGACAGGTCCCTATCCTGGTGGACTTTACCACTGAGGTACAAATACTGAAAATGTAGGTGCAGAAAAGTTATTAAACAAGTAATCCAAGAATGTTGTGTGAGCTTTACCAATACGTATTAGAGTTTTACCAATAAAGCTCTGAATAATTTAGGGTTGCACTTTGCAGCAAGTTCAAGGCCAGAAACATATTTTTGTTGAGGTCTCCTCTGACTTCTATATCATATGAATGATAATGTCTTATGCAATTATTGTATATACAGGTTTGTTTATAGATTTATCATACACATAAGAGATAGAATTAAAGTAGAATTTTAGAAACTCATGACTAACAATATTGATAAAAGAATGAGGATGAAGAGAACAAAAGCAGAAGTACCATTTAGAAAACATTCTCCACAGTAGACAAATTACAAGGGCCAAATCTGAGCCAATTGCAGTAGTAACAAAAAGGGTTGATTGATTTGAGAAAACATTAAGTAGAGTTAATGTAACATATGTATTGATGTAGCATAGATTTTAATTTTGATGTATTTTGCTTTCTTTACAATGAAAACAATCAATATTATCCAGGCTTGAGGGAAATGGACATGGCTCTTAGTTGTATAAATTATTACATCACTTTTACGAAACAAGCTGGTAATATGTATAAAGAGTCTTAATATTATTCACATTCCATGATAGTTATTCTACTTCCAGGAATCAGTTATACAAAAATAATTGTTAAAGATGATCAATAAACAGTATTTATAAAAGTAAAACAAATGGATATTGCAGAAGTGTTAAGTTCAGAGAACATGGTTACATAAGTTTTTATGTAATTAAAATGTTATATATTAAATAATATAAATTAAACACAATCATATGGCTGTTACTATATGGCCTTTTGAAAAACATGCATTAAAAAAGGGAGCAGATTTATCAAAGTTATGTTTTATCTCCAGGTGCTAAGATCATTTATATATATATATAATTTTTAAAGATTTTATTTATTTATCTTTAGAGGGGAAGGAAAGGAGAAATAGGGAGAGAAATATCAATGTATGGTTGCCTCTCCTGTGTCCCCTGCTGGGAAATGGCCTGCAACCCAGGCATGTGCCCTGACTGGGAATAGAACCGCAATACTCTGGTTCGCAGGTCCACGCTCAATCCACTCAGCTACACCAGTTAGGGCTATATTTTCGTTTAATTTATTTTTTAATTAGTTGAATGAGAACATTTACTGTTTGTAGTAAAAAAAATTAATTACTTTATGATTTTTAGGGTGTGGTAACCCATTGTATGTTTTGGTAAAGAATAAAATTAATAATTAACAGAACTTTATATCAGATTACTGTTTTTCTGTCTTGACATAGATACTATGAGGAGGAGTATGTTTGGGGGGAATATGTCTGCAAATTTTATAATAACTCATTTTAATTGACCACATAGATAGGCTAAAAAACAAAAATTATATGTTTAGTACAAAAATGCTTATACTCTAGCTACTTCTTTTTCTAATTATTGACCTTATTATTGATTTAGTCTATAGTATTCCATAAGGAATGAAAGCATATGTTTACACAAGATCTGACTACAAATGTTTATAGAAGCTTTATGTGCAATATCCAAGTCTCAGAATGGCCCATATGTCCATCAACAGGTAAATGGACAAAAAAGTTTTGTACCCATGTGATATTCAATACTATATTGCTAAATGATTTCCAGAAATAAAGAGTATTGATCTACTGATACATGCAACAACATGGATACAATTCTAAATAAATAAGCAGAGTAAAAGGACTCAGACAAAAATAACATTAAAAATTTCATTTATACAAAAGTTTAGAACATGAAAACTAATATGCAGTGACAGAATTCAAATTAGTGTTCAACTGGATTCATAGTGAGGGAATGGGAGGCAGGATGTACAAAAGTATAAAAAAATATAAAATGAATTTTTGTGGGTGATATAAATAATGATTCTGGTATTCTGGTGATTTTTATGCATTTTATAAAGTTAATAACTTATCAATTTTATCTTATATATGTAAATTATATTTCAATGACATTTTAAAGATTGAAAAAATCAAATATATTTTTATATGATAGCAATAGTAAATGTACAAAAAATGACTCCAGTTTAAATATCATTAAAAACACCACATACCTAAGAATAAAACTCTAATACATAAGCCATTACTGAGGAAGTTAAGAAGCTCTAAACAAATGAAGTCATATATGTACATCCATTTGCCTGTGTGTCTGTGTGTGTACATGTGGTTAAGGCAGGTTTTTATGCAGCCTGTCAATTCCGATAGTTAACAAATGATGAAGTATAGTAAAAGCAATCTCTACCAATAAAAATATATATAGGGGACTTATAATAACAGGTATGAAAATTTGCTTATTCCATAAATAAGACTGTATGAAGAAGTAGATAATCATTGATCAGTGAAATAGAATACAGTTTATTTAAAAAATCCTCATGAAATAGGTAAAAGATAACTTTTTAAATAAATGGTGTTGGATTGACTATTTAAAAATAAATGAATCTTGAAACGTACCATATGCCATATTTAAAAGTTAATTCCTAATAAGTCTTATATTAATATAGAAGGAAAATTGTTTCTAGAAAATAAAATAATATTTTTATGACTGCAAATAGGACACAGTAAAAATAACTAAACAATTAATAATTTAAGTCACGTTAAAATACTTTTTGTTCATTAAAAGACAATAACAAAATAAAATTTAAGCATCAGATTTAGAGATAATATTGTATATTATATAAAAGAAGACATGTTTTGAGTTTTAAAAAATAGATTTTACAAATAAATACCAAAGAATCGTTTAGCCAATAAATATGGGAAAAACTTGAATTGAAACTTCAGTATAAGGATGCTGAAATCATTAAAAAAACACATGGGAAAGGTTCAAGTTTAATAATCACTAATCAGCCCTGACTGGTGTAGTAGCTCAGTGGATTGAATGCAGGCTGTGAATGAAAGTCACCAGTTTGATTCCCAGTCAGGGCACATGCCTACGTTGTGGGCCAGGTCCCCAGTGCAAGACACATGAGAAGTAACCACACATTGATGTTTCTCCTTGTCTCTTTCTCTTTCCCTTCCTCTCTCTCTATAAATACAATCTTTATTAAATAAAAAATAGTAATCACTAATCAAATTCATTCATTATGGGTGTATATTTGCTATAACAAATTTGAAGAGTTTCTCAGCAATACATTCTGATCCATAAAATATCTATATTCGGTGATCCAAAAACTTCACTCTTCTATATCTATAAAGCAGAATTTCATATATGTATTCACCAAAAAACATATACTAGAATGCTTACTATAGCACTATTTATAAGAGCCTCAGCCTGAAAACAACCCGGGTGTCTATTAACATTAGAGTCAAGAAATAAGTTGTTTTATAGTCATTCCACAGAAAACTACAAAGTGATGGGAACAATAATTTGCTGTTACACATGATAATATGATGGCTTTCATACAAGTAAAAAATTAAGCTAATGTTGTCAGATAAGAACAATATAATTTTGAGGGACTTCCACCAAGATGGAGGTGTAGGTGGAAGCACTTTGCCTTCTCACACAACCAAGTTTAAAAACAAAGTTTTAGTAACAAAAACGCAGCCAAACCACAGAAAATTGAACTACACAGAAGTCTGACAACAACGAACCCTTCAGCCAAACCAGTAAGAGGGGCAGAGCCAGCAGCAGAGTGGGGTTGGGAAGGAAAGATCCACTGGACTGACCAGGGTATGCGACCTAGGTGCACCAGCAGCCCTGGAAGGATCCCAGGTGTGGAGAGGTGGCAGACCCACTGAGGTCGGACCATGGTCACACATTCACATGCAGATAAACCGGTGAAGGAGCCAGCTGTGGTGAGATGGACTGGGCATGCCCCAGCAGCAGGAATTGGCAGAGGGAACTGCCATGGTCACTCTCTGACCCTGCCCCCACATACAGCGTCGCAAATCAGCAACCTGGGTAGCCCCGCCCTGGTGAACAGCTAAGGATCCACTCCTCATACATAACAGGTGCAAACAGATCAAAACATGGCTGAAGAATAACTCAGAGCCCCAGAGCCAATAAATCTAAGCAATGAAGAAATAGCCAAACTTTCAGATACACAGTTCAAAACACTGGTGATCAGGATGCTCACAGAACTGGTTGATTTTAGTCACAAATTAGAGGAACGTATGGAAGCTAAACTAATTGAAATGAAGGGAAATACACAGGAAACCAATAGTAATGGAAAGGAAATTGGGACTCAAATCAAGGGAGTGGACCAGAAGGAGAAAAAAATGACCAAACAGAAAAGGATGAAGAAACGAGAATTCAAAAAAAGGAGGAGAGGCTTAGGAACCATCAGGACATCTTTAAACGTTCCAGCATCTGAATTATAGGGGTACCAGAAGGGGAAGAGGAACAGCCAGGAGTGGAAAACTTATTTGAACAAATAATAAAGGAGAACTTCCCCAATCTGGCAAGGGAAATAGACTTTCAGGAAATTCAGGAAGCTCAGAGAGTCCCAAAGAAGTTGGACCCAAGAAGGAACACACCAAGGCACATCATCATTATATTAGACAAGATTAAAATGAAGGAGAGAATCCTAGAAGCAGCAAGAGATAAGCGGACAGTCACCTACAAAGGAGTTCCCATCAGACTGTCAGCTGGTTTCTCAAAAGAGACCTTACAGGAAAGAAGGAGCTGGAAAGAAGTATTCCAAGTCATGACATCCAAAGACCTACATCCAAGATTGATCTATCCAGCAAAGCTTTCATTTAGAATGGAAGGACAGATAAAGTGCTTCTCAGATAAGATCAAATTCAAGGAGTTCATCATCACCAAGCCCTTATTATATGAAATGTTAAGGGGACTTACCTAAGAAAAAGAAGATAAAAAAGATGAACAGTGAAAGGACAGCAAACTCACAGTTATTAAGAACCACACCTAAAACAATAGCGAACTAAGAGGACAGCAAAATCAGGAGCAAAACCATAGAAATGAAGATCACATGGAGGGTTAACAACAGGGGAGTGGGAGGAGAAGAAGTGGGGAGAAGACACAAAAAATAAGTAGCATACATGGGAGGTAGAAAATAGACAGGGGGAGGGCAAGAATAGTATGGGAAATATAGAATCTAAAGAACTTGAGACACATGGTCATAAACTAAAGGGGTAATGGTGGAGGAGGTGTGTGCAGGATGGAGGGAAATGAAGGGGGGAAATAGAACAAATGTAATGACATAATTAATAAAATATATTTTAAAAATTAGAACAATATAATTTTATTTTAGTGAAATTTAGAGGCAGTTTATAGTGCTTTATAACTTTTTTGTTAACTAAATATATTGGGGTGACATTGGTTAATAAGATTGCATAGGTTTCAAGTGTACAATTCTATGATACATCATCTGTATATTGCATTGTGTGCCGACCACCCAAAGTCAAATCTGTTTCTGTCATGATATACAATATACAACCTCCTTTATCCCTTACTCTAGTTTCCTCTGATGCCACCATGCTGTAGTTTGTGTTTTTGAGCATGGTTGTCTTGGTTGTTCATTTGTTGCTTTCAGTTTTATATTCCACAAATGAGTAAAATCATGTGGTTCTTGACTTGTTATATCTAATTGATTTTGTTTAACATGATATTCTCAAAAGTCATTATTTTGTTCATTCTTGTAGGAGAAGTAGAGATTGGAAGGAGACTTGTATGATAGCTGCAATGTTTCATTTTTTTAAAATCTCAATGTCCATTACAATAATGTGTTCACTTTGAGAAAGCCCACTTATGATTTGTGTATCTTTCTGTGTATCATTATACTTTCTATTATACTTCTATAAAACTCATACCTAAAATAATCCTACAATGTATGCATTAGTCTTCTCAGCAATTGTATCATTTCAAATCCTACAATATTTTCATAGAAAACTTGAAAATATATTCAATTTGAACAATAAGACATTCAGCAACAATTACAAAGCAAACATATTTATAAAACATACATATAAAAGCTCCCACAGTTATCACCCCAATCAGCTGTGTACTTTTCAAAATATTGCTGTTTTCTGAAAATGTTTTACTTTAACATATATTCATTTCTGTTAGGGATGAAATTCTTGCACATTTCAGCCATTTGATGAACTTAGGATCTTTGGTTGATGTTCATGTAAACTTATCACATTATGCCTAAACAAGAGAGTAATCCTTATTTTCCATTCAAACTCTGTCAACTCAAAATTCTGTCAAGGAAAATACTGTAACTGTATATATATCTATATATGTTTTTGACAAATATAGATTATATCCTTGAACAAACTTGTGAAACACTTTTATAACCTAAATTTGCAAAACAAAATATATCAATTGAACCATAATTTTATCATGTATCATAAACAAACATTAGTCTGATTGGTAAGTTTTAAAAAATGTTTAACAAAAACACAACCTATACAATTATTTTAGAATTTTAACCTATATGTCCCCTGTTTTATTATGTACTAATAAAAGCAAACTAGAAAAAATATGTACACTTTAAACATTAATTCTAAAATAAAGAAGAAACTTTTGAAAGTATAAAGCTTGCAATTGACTCAAGAAGAAAATAAAATCTATTTTTATATAATATATTTTATCGATAGTGCTATTACGGTTGTCCCATTTCTCCCTTCATTTCCCTCCACCCTGCATACCCCCTCCCACCCACATTCTTCCTCTTTAGTTCATGTCCATGTATCATAAGTTCTTTAGCTTCTACATTTCCCACACTACTCTTGCCCTCCCCCTGTCTATTTTCTCCCCACCATGTATGCTATTTATTCTCTGTACCTTCTCCTTCCCTCTCTTCCTCCCAATCTCCTGTTGCTAACCCTCCATATGATCTGCATTTCTGTGGCTCCACTTCTGTTCTAGCTGTCAGCTTAGTTTGCTTTTGTTTTAGGTGTGGTTGTTAATAACTTGGAGTTTGCTGTCCTTTCACTGTTCATATTTTTTATCTTCTTTTTCTTAGATATGTTCCTTTAACATTTCATATGATAAGAGCTTGGTGATGACGAACTCCTTTAACTTGACCTTATCTGAGAAGCACTTTATCTGTCCTTCCATTTTAAATGAAAGCTTTGCTGGATAGAGCAATCTTGGATGTAGGTCTTTGGATTTCATGACTTGGAATACTTCTTTCCAGCTCCTTCTTTCCTGTAAGGTCTCTTTTGAGAAACCAGCTGACAGTCTGATGGGAACTCCTTTGTAGGTGATTGGCCCCTTATCTCTTGCCGCTTCTAGGATTCTCTCCTTCATTTTAATCTTGTCAAATGTAATGATGATGTGCCTTGGTGTGTTTCTCCTTGGGTCCACCTTCTTTGGGACTCTCTGAGCTTCCTGGATTTCCTGGAAGTCCATTTCCCTTGCCAGATTGGGGAAGTTCTCCTTTATTATTTGTTCAAATAAGTTTTCCACTCCTGGCTGTTCCTCTTCCTCTTCCGGTACCCCTATAATTCAGATGCTGGAATGTTTAAAGATGTCCTGGAGGTTCCTAAGTCTCCCCTCAGTTTTTTGAATTCTTGTTTGTTCATTGTTTTCTGTTTAGTTGTTTCTTTCTTCCTTCTGGTCCATTCCCTTGATTTGATCCCAGTTTTCTCTTCATCACTATTGGTTCCCTGTGCATTTTCCTTCATTTCACTTAGTGTAGCCTTTATTTGTTCCTCTAATTTGTGCCCAAATTTAACCAATTCTGTGAGCATCCTGATCACCAGTGCTTTGAACTATGCATCTGATAGGTTGGCTACCTCTTGATTGCTTAAAAGTGTTGGCTCTGGGGCTTTGATTTGTTCTTCCATTTGAGCCACAATTTTTTGGTCTGGTTGTACCTCTTATGTATGAAAGGCAGAGCCTTAGGTGTTCACCAGGGTGGGGCAACCCAGTTTCTGGGTTGATGCTATATGTGGGGGTGATGTCAGAGAGGGAACAAACGTGCTCACTCTGCTCATGTTTCAATCCCTTCTGCTGCTTCCCAGTCTGCAAGCAAACTGGGCCCTTCTGGTTCTGGTTCTTGGGTGGGTGGGCTTGTGTATGTTCTAGAACCTTGTGGGTCTCTCTAAAAAACTTTCCTGTGAGACTGGGAGACTCTCCCAGCACCTCAGCCCTGACAAGTGTTTTCAACCAGTGCATTTATGCTTTATTTCCCATTGTTGGGGCCCTGAGTTATGTGGTCTGTCTCATTCCCCATTTTCACCTGGCTTATCCATGGGTGAATGTGTGCCCGCAGTCAACCAACTGCCTTGTGCACTTCACTGGGTCTGGTCATTTCCTTCCCACGCCCTGGAGTCTGCTAGCCTCACTGGCCCTCACTGTGCAAGGAAGCACAGTGTTTCCACATACACCTCCATCTTGGCCAGAATTCTTAAAATGTATTTTCATATTGTTCTATCTACTTATATGTATTTTTTAAATGCCAAGAGCATAAAAACAAAATTTATTTTTTTATCTTAAAATAATTTTCTGTTTGAGTCAAATTGTAGTATTTTCAAGATTCTTGCCAAACACTTTTAAATCAACAAAGCAAGTATATTAATATGATAACTGTTTTTCTGTGTGTTGCAAAAGTGATTTTTTTCATAGAAAATTACCCACTGTTTCTGGCTACAGATTCTTTTCAACAGAAGTGGCTTTTCCTCAGTTTATTTCCACCCTAGAGAAGTCTCTTATGTATATGTTTAGAAAATAATTGAGGCTCTTGCTGTTCATTCCCCGGGATTCTTTTAAGTAAACTTCTAATATCCCATAAAGGAAGTCAGTAGAAATAGTACAATTTATCTTTTGCATTGTCTAGGGATCATACTGGTTTCTACATAAAAGAGAGAAATACAGGCAACACTTTAGTTAACCAATTGAATGATTTAAGTTTTTTCTGGAAACTCTGACCTTATTGATATCATTTTCATTGTTGAACCATTTGTAATTGTCATCTGATTCCACATCTCCTTTTAAAGTACAATAGCAAAGTTACATATTCCACAGCTGTTTATATAAAAAAAGTTGTACAAATATGTGTCGTTTATGAATTAGATATCAATGAAAATAATCAATAAATACAAATATAAAACTTTTCATTTCTCCTTTCAGAATGGTGCAATAAAAACCATAAGCATGTAAACTGCATGAATTATTTGAGAAAAGCAGACATATCTTCAATTCTAACATTTACACTACAAAGAAGCAAGTACTATAATCAATTTGTGTTGAGTAAACAGGTATATTTCCCTATGAATATTAATTTCCCAAACAAACTATATATTTTATTTAAAATCTCTGTTCTATACAAACTGGTAGGTACTAAATAGTCATGGGGAAGTAAAACATAGTAAATATAGTCAATAATAGTATAATAACTATGTATGGTACCAACTGGGGTACTGGAAATATCCAAGGAAACACTATGTAAAGTATGATTGTTTAACCACTAAGCTGTACACCTGAAACCAATACAAAATTTAAAAAAAATAAAATCTCCATGCTAGAATTTGTATTTTTCATAAATTACAAAAATTCAAAATCTAGTAATCTATCTTTTTTAAAGATTATAGTTATTTACTTTTAGAGAGAAGGGAAGGGACAGAGAAAGAGAGGGAGAGAAACATCAGTGTGTGGTTACCTCTCACATGCTCCACTAGGAACCTGGTCTGAAACCCAGGCATTTGCCCTAACTGGGAGCATTCAATCCACTGAGACACACCAGCCAGGGCTAATAATCTAGTATTATTAGCCCTGGTTTCAGAGTCAACATCCACGAACCTTTTTCTAATAATCATAACTCTAAAAGGTCATAATATTTTATACGTATCTATTAGAATATATAACACACAACCATGTATTGAAATAACATTTTAAAGCATATTTACTATTAATTTAATGAGGTAAGTATTCAAAGATTAGAAATCTGTAATTACAATCAAATATAAGCTACCTAAAACACTTTCACAATTATGTTATTTATTATTGCCACTAACTTATTGAGTTATAAACACAGAATGCTTTTATATTTTTAGTAAATATTACCCAATATATTCTATTGAGGAATCATCTATTTGTTTCCATAGAATAATAGGATTAAAGTGATAACTCTGGGAAATTCTGTGTAATTTCTGTTATTTTATGTTATTAAGATAAAGTACTTTGCATTTTAAAGACTCAATTTTACATTCGATTTGAAACTCATACCTTTCATCTAGCACGAGCAACAGCTGGATTTTCAGTGATAAGAAATTTGAGAGGGTCATGCTGTCCTTCATCCTCCTCATGCTTTTATTTTTCTCAGACCCTCCGCAGCCACTTTGACTCCAACCATACACGCACAGCACCTTGGCTGGTAGAGAGGGCATCTGTGTCTGACCTGCCAATAAGGTTTGGTGATGTTGTTAAAGGCATAGTCAGATGCCTCTGGGGAAAAGAGCTAGCAAGTATCCTTCATTAGAGTGGTGCAATATCCCTTGCCAACCTGACAGTTTTCTTATCCTTACATGTTTTCTTATGACTTTTTTAAAAAATAAAAACCAACCCCACTCTTCCTTGAAAGGCTATAATGTGGTGTTTTCTTCTTCTTCTTTTTTTATTCTACAAGCAGTTTCAAACCCCCAAACCACTTAGGCCTAGGATCTCATAAATTTCTGATGATTTTGTTTTGTTTATCACAGCACTTGGAGACTGATGGAAATTTATTAGTAAGAATCAGGATATCAGGATATGAATCCCTTTGACATGGACTTTTGAAAAATGTGTAACTAGAGTTAGCTGAGGGCTTTGTAATATTCTACTGCTTATAAGTGCAGAGAATATGCTCCACCGGTACCTTATAAATTTGTGTAACATTTCTGTCACATGTTCTGTTATGTATTACATAGATGAGTGAAAGGCAATTGGGTCATGTCCAGATTTTGTGAAGCTTTACATATACATAATTTCATAAAATCTACAAAATTGTGAGTTTTAAATTAGATATAAAAGTGAATACTTAAGATAATAAAATAAATTACAAAAAAACTATACATTTCATCTACAGTAGTTCTCCCTTCTCTGCAGGGGATATGTCACAAGATGTCCTGTGGTTGCCTGAAATTGTGGATAGCACCAAATCCTATGTATACTATGGGTCTTTTCTATACCTACCTACATACACACCCAAGATACAGTTTAATTTATAAATTAGACACAGGTAGAGATTAACAACAATAAACTAATAATAAAATAGAACACTTAAGCCATATACTGTAATAAAATTATATATTTTTTCTCTGTCTAATAATTGTTCTGTGCCTTAGACTGCTACTAAGTGATCAGTGGGGGGGGGGCAGAGCACACGTACACTAGACAAAGGGATGAGTCAAGTCCCTGGGCAGAAGGAGAGTGACACTGTGAGCTTTCATCATGCCACTCAGAACATGCAATTTAAATCTTACAAATTTGTCATTTTGGGAATTTTCCATTTAATATGTTTGGACTGTAGTTGATTGTGGTTGATGAATCCATGGAAAGTGAAACTGCAGCTAAGGGGGACTACTATATTCTACAAACACAAAGAAATCTAGAAAAAATATTGATTGATTTTATGAAACAATTATATTTTGCCTACATTTTGATTGTCTATTTTTATTTTCCCTTTAGGTGATAACACATTTATATATTGATAATCTAAGGAGCAAACAGAGAGAAAATTTAATCTTTTCTTTAGCATGGTGATTAAAATTGTTTATTAGTACTGATGACTCTGAGAAATTACCCTCCACTTTGCAACTCTTTGTTGGTAAAGTCATGTCGATTTTTAGACTGGTCAAGCATAGGAAAACTCCAGGTGTTTTTATTACATAGGCAGAAAGTTTTCCAAGTGTGTTAACCATCCTTGTGTAGTGATTCCTCTTAAATATATTTAATTTCTGACACATTCGATATTTTCCTGTATTATTCAATTGGTTTATTATAAATTTTATATTATCATCTTATAAATTTTATCTCAATAAAAATTATAAAAGATCATTGAACCCATCCAAGTTAAAAAGTTCCTCAAAATAAAACTGTTATTGACATGTCTTTATGTGCTGTCCAGACCCCACAAACTGTGTACTATTTTACTATTACTTTCATATTCCTTCTGCAGTTTCATTTCTAGTTTGCCAATATTCTGATTCTAAAAGTGTTCTTTATTTTTTTGCTCTAATTTTCATTATGTGTAGTTTAATGGCTATCATGATTTTATTCCCTGTCTTTGTAAATTTATCCTCAAATCTTTAGTTTCTAGGTTATATATAGAAGTTTAGATATTTCAAAATTTTAAAAGCTGTCAGTTTGTGCTTTGGACATCAACTAGAATAGTTTCTTCAATTATATTTTAATTTTAACCAACTATTATTTCTGGAAGAAATAATTCCAACCTCCTTTAAAATTTACTTGATAGCATATAGGGCCAAAAAATTAGGTATTACATTAACTCATATAAATACTTACTCATATAATATGTAGTATATAGTATAGTTTATATACTAATGTGTGTGGGTGTGTATATATATGTATGTATTCCTATGCTACATAAATTAAAAGGATCCTTGCAAGTGAGATGTCCTGAAGGTTAAGCTTCATCATTACCTTCAAGGTAGATCTGTTAAAGAAAACACTTTTCTTACAAATAATGACAACACATTAGTATTAGGCCACATTAGTCAAAATGAAGCAAAAATATATTTGTGAATTTTTGTCATATAGACTAAATTTAGATAGTTAAGTTTTATAGTAATATTATATGCTAATGTATTCACTCATTCACTTAAGCAATACTAAATCCACACACAGTATACCCTGAATATATGGTAAATTAATGAAAATAACGCTTGTGTGACATAGAAAATAGACAATAAAATGGTTACTATTAATATAGGTTATAATATGTCATAATAATTGGCACGATAGTTTTTTATTATCTTGGTGATGTGGAAGGAAATAACTGACGTATTATTAAGGAGAGTGACTAGGCAAATTTGTATTGAGTTTGCGGCAATATCTCTTGGAGTAACATGACATTTAAACTCAACAAATAAAGAGTAAAAATAAGTAAATATGTATTATGTGATATTTATTTCTTTATATGGTGATGTTTAAGAGAATACACTTGTTGTAGGGCTTCTGTATTGGCAGAACAAAAAGGGCTCAGCAGACTCTCTTCTTGTCAAAAATGCAATTTTGCTAGTGAATAATAATAAAAATAAGATAATTTAAACCTGTGGAAATTATCCTAAGTGAATACAGTAAATGGAGGCATGGCCCAGTCCCTCACTCCCACACAAGTTCTTTGTTATGGGAGATTTAATACAGATTCTCTATCTGGGGTAAGCATGGCCAAGAATATGGGGTCTCTTTCCCCTCTCAATTTCCAGTCTAATACTTTGATTTTAACCCAAGAAGGACAAGTTTCTGACATTATCACACCCCACCCCATTTCTTCAGCAGCATGCATCAGAAGCCATACTGCAGGCAGATACAGCTCCAAGGATGCAGTCTCCTAGGCCGCACTTGTAGGGCAGAAGTCTGCACCAGCCATTGCAGATTGAATCTACTGGGGCCCCAATCACCCTGCTTCCCAGCAAATTATAGGACAGAAACATCTGCACAAGGAGATAAAGCCAGAAGGACCAGAGAGTACCAGACCTCCTGAACCTCAGTGCTTTGTCAGAGTGGGTAACAGGGGACCTCTGTCCTTATCTTCCAGGCACTGGTACAAGGGTTGTGCTAAAGGAAAAGACATAAAGCAAAGAGCTTCACAGCCTTGGCTTGAGGTGACTAACTGTATGTGGAACAAAGCTTAGAGATCTCCATGACTAAAGACATTTTTAAAAACAATGGAATCTTGGGGGAAACCAATTAAGAAGAAGCTGGTAGCCCCTTGAGTTTGAATACAATCAGGAAAACTGATAGTCAAGATTTGCCCTATGCATGTGCCTCAGGCTGAAAACACTAAGAAGAAATCAAAACAGGGCAGCCAGGAAAGCATTGCCAAGCTGCACCCAGAATCATCATTAAGAGCAGAGAGATGTCTTACTAGCACTAGGGGCTAAAATAGAACTTCTGACCAAACACTGACTGAAAATGAGCTACTCTGACTTAGAATAGGATAAATGGAGGCAATTCCTCACCTAGGTGTCTGGGCAATTAAGGGAAGCAGTTTCCCATAACCTTGAGAATGGGCCTGATAAGTAGTGTTCTCATAGCTTTGATACTGGGTTTAACAAATGGTTTCTATAGCCTTCAGTGGGCTTGCATGCATAATAGGAAGCTCTGTTGCACAATATTTGTTTCATCTCTAGTATTTAAGGGTGCAGGGCACAGGTGGCAAACACAAGGCCTGCGGGCTGAATTCTGCCCTCCACAAGGTTTTATCCGGCCTGACACCTGGTTTCTACCCGGTGGTAGAGCCAAGCTCCTTGCCCCTAGTTAAGGAGCCGATACATTTACACAGTCCTAAAATTACATTCGACCCTTTGAAGACAACTGCGAGGCTGATGTGGCCCCCAGTTAAAATGAGTTTGACACTCTTGGTGTGGGGACTCCCCACTGGGTGTCACACAGGGGGACAGGTGACGTGCAGCGTGACATGCAGTGACACATGCAGGAGGACCTGTAGCGTTTTGCGTGTATGGCTCTCCCACCTTCGAATGAAGGCGTGTCTAGCATCATCATGGCTCCACGACTAATCTTCTGTTTGCTGGAATCTTGTGAACCTGTCTGGCCTTGAATGATTGCAACACACCCAGCATTGCACAACTCCTAGGAAACCAGGCTTAAAAATGAAATCATACCAGTCTCTGTAAGTCTAGAAGATTGTATGTATCTGCATGGCTTCACCTTATCATGAAAAATGGGTGAGGGAACATTTAAACTACTAGTCTTAGGCTGAATGTAGGGAAAATAATTGAACTTCCTAAACTGACAGCAACTCCAAAGTAATGCATATATCTAAACATAAATTTAAAAATAACTAGCTAAAGAATTGAAACACAATCTTTGATTAGTAAGTGGCTTATGACAACTCAGAGGTGACATGTTGGTAGATAAGCTGAAAAATAAAAACAGAGAAAAAATAGCAGGTACACCAGAGGCTGGACACACATGAGAATTACACTTTGCAGAATAAGCTGAGCCAAGTCACTTAAACAAACAAGCAAAATAAGTAATCAAATAATGACAATAGCAACTGTCTGGGGAGTAGGGGGGATCATTATCTGTAATTGCTACATCATATTATTAAAAAGTCAATTTTTTAAAATCAAAATTAAGAGCTATCAAAACAAAAGTTCAGATGGAGGTGTGACACACACACAGGAACCAAAGTGCAGACAATGGAATCAGGCTTTGACACGGCCCCAGGATGGACCAGGGCACCGATATTTCACACCGGCTGTGTGAAGCATGCTCAGAGAACAAAGGAAACATTTAAAAGTGTAAAGGAAGCTATGAAACAATGTTGCATCAGCTGGAAAATATGATTAAAGATACTCCATTAAAAAAGAGGAATTGAATAGGAATTTTATAGTTAAAAGTACAATAAGCAAACTGAAAATTTTATCAGTGCCTCAACAGTAACTTTGGCTAGTAGAAGAATTAGTGAAATTGAGGATATAGCAACAAAGATTGTGCAATCTGCAAAACAGAGAGCAAAAGAAAAATGATCAGAACTTCAGAAATATGTGAAACAATTAATTCCATGAAGATATGAATAATGTGAATATTATAGGGAGAGATAGGAGGGAAACTGACAAAAAAAAAGAAATGCAGGAAAAGTGCCAATAGCTGGAACATGCCTCATAATTTGAAGAAAAAAACATTAATCTAATCACCAGAAAACTTAGTACATTTTAGAAAAAATTGAATATATTTAATTCAAACATATAACAGTCAGTATGTTGTAAAACAAAGAGAAATTTTTAAGAGCAGTGAGAAAAATCAATACATCATTTAATAAAGGACTCCAGTAATACCAATGAATATCTAGAACAGAAAATGATGGAAAAGTGGGTAAAATTTTAGACCTCAGTGTATATAACATTCTTTAATAAGTATATTGTATTGATAATAATATATTAATAAGTAATAACATTTTAAAGGGAGTATATACCTACAATGTTGGTGGTTTTAAATCATACTGAGTGTAGGGAACAGTGAACACAAAGAAAACACAAAGAAAATGTATGCTTTTAGTTTTGTAAATAAATGTTGTAGGGTAAAAGGGGTACATTTAAAACTATTTGAAGAAAATGCTTATTTAATTTATATTCCATTTTCTGTTCTAACATTTTTGTTTGTATGAATCTAGGTAAAACTGATGAAATAGCTGATGATATTTACCAGCATAGTGTTGCTATGGATTTTTAGGTAATAATAAAGTAAAATAATAAACTCCTATGAAGTTTCTACTTAATAACATGAATTTAAAGTTAAATGTGTAATTGTTTCTATAACAAAAATAATTAAAATTCATGAAAATGTCTTCTTATGTTTATATTTTCAACCACAGACTGGTTGGCATATAAATCTAAATGTATCTCCCACAGTTCTAGATACTGGAGGTCTGAGGTCAGGACTCCAGCATGGACAGGTCTATTGAACAGCCTCTGCCAATTATTAACTGTAGACCTCTACCTGTGTTCTTACATGGGAGAGGGTGATAGGGAGATCTGTAGGGTCTCTTTTATAATGGCACTAACCCCATTCATGAGAGCTCCACGACTTAAGTGCCTCCTAAAGACCCTGCTTCTATAACATTCATATGAGGCATTAGAATTTCAACTTATAAAATTTGGGGGGATACTTCAGATCATAGCACCAGGGATCTGGGAGAAAGGTGAACTCCTCCAGCAGCAGGACTGGCACTAGGCAGAAGACAGAGAAGCCACCCCTCCTGCATATGGGATATGCCAAAGGCTCAGGTGTGGTGGTCATGCTCAATGTGCGGGGTCCTGCTTCTGTAACTCAAAGCATAATAGGCAACTAGGGTCAGAGTATTAGTGGTTCAGGTGCCTATCTGACATTCTGCTTCTTGGGGAGCTCAATATGTGACCAGCAATTGTCCCTCTAGTTGACATTAAGTGGGCCTGAGGAAGGCAGTTTCTTTTGTCAGAAGCACATGGGCAACTTATGGACATCATATGTAGTCCTGATACTTTGGCAGGCTTGAGAGTGGGCACTAGCACTGCTAAGGTGAAGCCACTGTCTGGGAGCAACTATTGTATTGAAATTTGGATGATTTTATAACCTTTTATTAGAAGTGGGGGGCATGCAAGCCGTGCTTATGTGTAAGTAGCAACAAGTGGTCTTACTTAAAATTTGTTGTTGAGGAAGTTGTTGCTTCTTGAACAGTAGAATTAAAATATGTTGAACTTGTGCTAACATTATGGGCGCTGAGAGGGAAAATGGTTGTTCATTGACAGTGTCGGGAATGATGCAATCCTGATTTTATCAAATCATTTTTAGGAATTTGAGATGGTGAGTCCTTGTAGCATATATGGGGTAATGGTCCACCCTCTTCTAGTGAGTTCCATTGGAAGTATCTGTATACTCAGAATTAGTGTCCAAATGATTCTTTTCAGAGGAGAATCTCATCCGTATAGTAGCGTACCTATTTCCCATGGAGGAAATTGGATGAGTTTAAGATTCTGCATGCACATTTGTGTGAGGTAATTGAGGTACTCCACAAGTATCTAGACAAAGATATATTGTGTCACTTTGGAGGAGAAGGCAAAATGCAACTATATTAGTTACTTATTTTTGTTATAACAAATTCATTCTTAATTCTATTTATAACCTTAATTTATTTTAGCCATGTAGTATAAAAACACATTGATAGGTTCTGGGGATAAGGGTGTGTATTCTCTAGTATCTTTAGACTATGACTTGAAAATCCACTGCTTGGTTCAGAAATCCATGGGATAATAATATGGGTACAAAGTTATATGAAAATGAAGAATCCATGATGGACTCAAACCATGTCAGGCCTCATAGGTCATGGGGAAAGCACTAAAAAGATATTGATTGATTTTGTTGCCATGAATGTATGGGTAGAAATGATATAAATTAATATTTATTGGCCGTGCTAATCAATAACATTCGGTATAATATTCACATGAGATTAAGCTTCGAGTGCTGTGGGCTTTAAACATGGGAATTTGGAATTCCATGAATCATTAAAAATTACAGTGATATAAGTGGGGGTCCCCCAAAAACTTGATTTTATTTATTAAAGAGTCATGTATTTATTCTCACATGTTTAAACTTCAGTCATCTTCAAAGTATTCTTCTTTTGATACAATATACCTATTAAAATATCTTTCTACTGCACAAAATAGTTTTCTAACTCATCAATTGTGATGCCTTTTGGTGTTTTCTGTCATTTTTTTGTTTTACCCCTTCCACATCCAAAAAACGTTTCCCTTTGAAGACTTTTTTTTATCCTGGAAAACAAACAAAAAATGTTGCTTGGGTAAAGTCAGGTGAATAGGGAGGGTGAGGCACTGGGCTCATATCATTTGGGGTCAAAAACTGCTAAAAACTCAGTGCTGTGAGGACAGGGGTGCCCGTAAATCACCCATGATGAATTGGGCAAATGTTAAAAAATCTTCAAAAAAAGATCACTGAAGTTGAATGCAGGCTGTCACTACAATGCCAGAAGATAGATTGATATAGATGGGTTTCGAGAACACTCACCAGTTACGGGAAGTCTGTACTATAAGGGGCCCACCAACCAGAAGAATATTCCAGTATTTTGGGGGTCTACACTTGAATACTGTGTAAATAAGGCAGATACAGGAAAAAGACATTACAATTTGAGGAGTTAATATTTTCAAATAAAATAATATAGAAAGAAGGGTATTACAATTAATAGGGAATTTTTTACCAGTTATATTGAAAGTTCAAGTCATGTGTGTGAATAAACTTAAATATCAGTTGAGGGCTGATCAGATAGTTGATTATTTTTTTCATTGTTACAAGCAGTGCTTCAAACTAGTATCCTTGCACATGTCTGTGAGAATTTCTGTAGCATAGACACTGAGAAATAAAATGTAAAAGTCACAAGCACATGCATTTTAACTCTCTGGCATAATTAAATTCCCTCCCAAATAATTCAATCAACATGCGTTTCAATCACCAATGAGATCTCATTTTCAAAACTTTAAGGACATTATTCTAAGCAGTCAGTGAAGAAATATCAAAGGAGTTATAGTTACACAATCACAATGAGAGAAAAATAAATGCATGTCAATCCCAGAAACTGTTAATGCCAAATCAAGGCAAGCTCAATCTTTCTATTCCCTTACTTCTCTTTCAGCACCATTCATGGCCATGGCAAAAACAGTAGCTGGAAAAGAAGAAATGGAATGCAAGGAAATGGAAATGAAGTTCTCAAGACACCCCCACACCTTCCCAATTGACGATTACTACTTCAATTTGCCCAAGCTGAAACCAAACAGATGTTTTAGATGTTTCAAGTTTTATGTACATTCACTCATATGGCCCTTATTTTTATGCAGACCCTGTTCTAAGGTCATTACAAATACATGAACAAAACCTCATGCTGCTATTGTATTATTCTTTATTTTTATGATGAGAAAACTGAAAAATAGATATGTTAAGAATTTTCTCAAAGTCACAGAGTTGTTAAGCATTAACACTAGGATTCAAGTTTAAGCAAACTAAAGAACCCATGGTCTAAAATCACCACGTGTTGCTACTTTTTAGAAATTATTACTTAACAAAGTGAAACTGTTTTTGTGGCCAGATATAACCAGACCATTTAACTTTTCTAAGCTTTGAAAAACTCCTCATTTTTTTTCACTCAGAGACTTAGGAAGAAATTGTGTGAGAATTATAGGCATTGATTGAAAGGGAGAGAATATATTTGCTATATGGTTAACACCCTACTCAGGTTCACTCTCAATACAGTGGTTAAGTATATCCTTCCAGCCAGGTTTAGACTACTCAGGATGCCCTGGCTTGAGAAATATTTGTAAGTACCACAAACCAAACTATTTTTGGCCATAAGTGATACCAAAATGGAAAGACTGGAGATATGCTGTCCTCCAGACTCTAAATGAGAGAAGGCGGGGCCCAGCTCCACTGGAAGCGCTGCTCCACCGGACTGCAGCTCCGATTCAGCTGCAGGTACAGACTAAGGACGCCTTGCTGAAACCAGGCATGGGAAAACAGGAAATATTCTCTTGCTCATTGCAGAGGGCCTAGAGTGACAGCAAACAGACACCTGGACATGGCCTTGGGAAATAACAGCCCCCCATATGCATTGGGTCGTTCTTTTTGCCCCTTGGGCCCAAGGGGTGAAGAGAAACTTACAAATAGTACCCTGGGTGATTGGGACATGGCCCCCAGTCTTAAAGGTAACATAGTCAGGGCCAATAGACCACAAAATGCTTCTTCTTGGAAATCACCACGGTGATTTCTCTATGGCCCATTATGAGTTCTCCCCTGTTACTGCAAGCAGATGCTGAGACTCCAGTTGAGGCATGAAAGGTCTGGTGTTCATGCCCAGAAAGACCCCCTCTGTCAGCCACTGTCTTATCGGCTGACCAGAAGCTTGGTTGTATATTGCCTGAGGGTTGTGCCTTGTCTTTACTGGTGCCTGTAACTGCTCTGTCTTTTCACCCTTAGAGCTCAAAGTAACACCCTAGTGGACTGGGTTCATACCTATCCTTCAGTAGCTGACCAATCAATGTGCTGGGTCTGCACTGAATTCCCCCTGAGCATGTCAGCCAGCCTCCCATGGTGCATCTTTCCTGCTTCTGTCTCATATTGAACTTGGCTTCAAAACCAGTGGAACAGCCAACATCCCTTGTGGAATGCTACCTGGACTGACATCTATCCTGCAGTGATGTGGTGGTATAACTGGCCTAAGCCTTTAAGCAGCTACTCTGTATGGGATGGCTCAGCGTGGCTCAGAGCTGAGGCTGTGGAGCTGGCTGGACCAGCACTCTTTTGCATTGAGAATTTCAAAGGACAAGCCCAGGTGGGCTGGACTCCTGACAGGTCTGTGTCAGACCCATATTCCTGAACATTGCTGGGAGGTACAGAATGGTGTGTGGGCTGTTCCCACTGGCACCCTCTGAGTGTGTGGCCCACATGAGTGGCCTTACTTGTATGGAAATTGGACTGGCTGTTGTCCGTAGAGGTGGCCTAATTGCCTGTGTATTGGCTGTGTGCTGTTAAAGCTGTACTGCTACTACAACAGCGCTTCTGTTTTGCTTGCTTGTTGCTGTAGCATATACTGCCATTTTGGGTTATGGGTGCAGGGGTCTTCCCTCACCAAGGGACCTTTGTGGAAGACATCCTTGTGTAGATTGTAAGGTGAGGAACACAAAAGTGGTGGATAATAGGGTAAGTGGAGGCAGTCCGGCTTCCTGGCCCAGGTGTCTGGGTAGCTAAGGGAAGCAGTGCTCCCATGGCCTTAGAGGGGCCTGATAACCAGTGTTCTCATAGCCTTGGAGGGGCCTTGAGACTGGGTCTGAGAAACCGTTCCCGTAACAGGAAATGGGCTTGCATGTGCAGAATTATGTTATGTTATATAATTTCTGGCATCTAGCAGGCTTTGTTTCCCTCTTGTACTTAAACAAGGAGGGACTTTCTGTTGGGGGCAATGATGAGAGGCACATTGAAGGGGACAGATGCCATGATGGGTGCCATGCTGGGGATCAAGGGCCATGACATGTGACATGCAGGGAAACATGCAGCTTTCAGTTTGCATGGCTCACCCACCCATGAATAAAGATATGCCAGGCATCCCAAAGGCTCCATGAATAGTATTCTGTCTTTGTGAATAACATGGACCTGCCCACCCTTGAATGGTGGCAACACGGTACTAAAGTTGATATGGCAGCATATACAACGAGAAAAGAAAAGCTTTAACTTTATCAAAGAAGCTACTTCAATCAGATATCTGCAGAAAGAAATCTCTGAGGAAATTATGTGAGAACATTTTGGAAGAATTGATTAAAATATTCCTCAAACCCTTAAACTACCAATGAGAGCTAAGGACAGTGTTAATCAAGTAAATATTCCCGGATCCATACTACGGTTCCTTCTCTCAGCGGCAGATCCCACAGGAACCAGAGGTAATACACATAGGGGATGGGTGGATGTAAAAACATGAAAAAATAAATAAAACAAATCAAAAATGCCCTTTTCGTTAACCAAAAGCTTTGTAGCTTGAAGCATTGCCAAGTTTGAGGAGAGTGAATTGTTTTTTTTAAGAAAACTGAAGTTTTTATTACTACAATGAAGTGAAAATTATATTTGCAGTATAGGGATATTATATTTGATTAATAGCTCAAACTAAAAAGTTATGAGAACTATCTGAATTTTTATCTAAAGACCCATCAAAACTAACTGCATTGAGTGACTCTAAGTGGATGATGGGAAAGTAATAATGTTTTCTATTTGTCCCTTGTAGAGCTACGCTCTTTAAATACAACAGTTATATATATCATAGACAAATAATTTCTCTGGAAACAAAATATGTAGTAATTTCTAAATGGGTTACATTAATTGAAATAACTACCACAAATGTTATAAACTAGACCATACAGGAAAGGTCAGTAAATTTCCACAGAAGGTAGAAAGAGTAGGCATCTATTTCTAATCTCAATGTAGAAAAACAATAATAATAAAAAAATAGAAAAGAAATTCCAGGAAATTTTAATAAAAATTTAATTTCAATATTAAAGATATAATGTCAAAAAATCAAAACAAAAAATTCAAAATTACAAAATGTTTATGAAACAAGATAAAAATACTCATGTGTCAAAATATGAAATAAAGCCATGCTTTAATGAATTACTTATCAAAATAATACTACAAAAATAACTTTATAAAGTGATTTAAATTTCAGTTTAGTAAAAAGTGTAACACAATGTAGACTAAAATTAAGTAATTAAAGTAACAGAGATGGAATTATAAATCTAAATTAGTAAAATACAAAGTATTTTTAACACTACTACACAGAAAATATAAATAAGATCAAATGGATTAATTTAACAGTTGAAATAATAGAATTAGATCTATATGTGATGACATTACATTTCATATAGGCAATTTATTTAAAATTGTCAATATAGCTCTGGCTGGCATAGCTCAGTGGATTGAGTGCAGGCCTGTGAACCAACGAATGGCAGTTCGATTCCCAGTCAGGGCACATGCCTGGGTTGCAGGCCAGTTCCCAGCAGGGGACCCACAAGAGGCAACCATACATTGATATTTCTTTCCCTCTCTCCTTCCCTTCTCCCCTAAAAATAAATAAATAAAATCTTTAAAAAATTATCAATATAATTTATAAAACACAAAGTTCATTATTTTGTTTATCTTGGAAAAATAAGTAAGATATAAGATACATTTATAATGTTTTGCTTTTTAAAAACTAAAAAGTCAAAATTCAACATCAGCTTCACTCAAGTACATGGATATGTTGATTAAATTATTTGATTTGATTCATATGTTAAATAAAATTAACTATTCTCCTAAACTATTAAAAATAAAATGGAAAGACTCCAAAGAAATTAAATAGGCCTACTGTCTGATTTTGAAGAGAAAGTAGATAGCTTACAGTCACTTCATAAAAAATAAATGCTACACATGTACACACACATCTGCTAAAATTGTTAAAACTAAAGGAAAAACTGTCACACAAAACTAACAGCTTTCAAAATTTCAAGAATATCAGTCAGTATTGTTTTACATGTTCTAGGGTATAATGAGATTGGGAAACCTTCCAATATTATTATATTCTCCACTATAGCATACAAAAAACTACTCTATTCTCAAGTAATAACATTGATTAAAAACATAGTATTAAAATTATTTGTAAAATGAAATAAAGCAATGAAATATTTCATGTAGCTATGGAAATCTATGCAAGTTACTTATGATACATACAATATATGTGTGAATGTATGTTTATATATATATTTATGAATATGTATATTGGTATATAAACAAACAAATTTTCTTGACATATGCAAGGAAGACTGGCAGGAAAATGGAAGTTTATTTGTAAACTCCAGTGTATTATTTCATTTTTCTCATGCATTATTAGTTAATTTTTATGGTTGATATTTACAATTACCAAGAATAAGTCATGGATTGCTGAGAATGAAAGTAGTAAGGAATGGCTGAACCAATCAGAAGTGACAGAAGTGGGTTAAATTCAGAGACTTTTTGAACATACTTAATTGGCTATAATTGGATGTAAGGAAAATGGAATCAGTTGGGCTCCCTTGCTTGGATATCCCTAGACCTGGGACTTAGCAGTGTTCTGTAACTATGCTTAAGGGCCCGCATGCACAGAATCAAGGTCTATTATATAACCAGCAATAGTCTATGGTGACACCCAGCTGGCTTTGTGTGCACTTAGTATGTTAGGGAGTAGGGGCTTTCCGTCGGATGCCTCATTGCTTCGGGCACAAGTGACTCACCCCATCCTGGAAAAAAGGCATGTCAGACATTCTGATGCCTCCCTGAATTTTTTTTGTTTGCCTGAATCCTGAGTGAGACTGCCCAACTTTGAATGACTGCAAGACATTGGGAATAGTGCCAACAAATGATCACACCTGGATTTTGTTTTACTGATTCTAAGAAATATATAACAATCATTTACACTACCTGGTGTGAACCACTTGTTGGGAGAAGGGAGTGGGTATTATATTTGATTAGCAATTAACTGTTTTTTTTTTGTTTGTTTTTTTTTTTTAATTTATTTATTTATTTTTAGAGGGGAAGGGAAGGAGAAACATCAATGTATGGTTGCCCTTTGCGCATCCCCTGCTGGGAACTGGCCTGCAGGGAACCGGCCTGCAACCCAGGCATGTGCCCTGACTGGGAATCGAACCGCAATTGTCTGGTTTGCAGGCCCGAGCTCAATCCACTGAGCTACACCAGCCAGGGCTTAGCAATTAACTGTTTTAAAAATACTACAAAACTAGCAAACACATGTAGAAAATAGTTTAGAGAACTTTTACCAATTAGCACAAAGAAAATAAAATAATTCTCATTCGAACAATCTGCTACACTGTGACATAAATTTTCAAATAATAATTGGAAAGTAAATTTTATATTGGTAGAAAATTGAGTCAATATCTCAATGAAGATGTTCAGAAAGTTTTATTTTTTAAATAACTCATATATTTAACAGATGCTACACTGCAATTATGCTTATCTAAAGACTATTGCAAAAATTAATATTGTATAAAATTAACTTCATTATATAAATCAAAAATATTTTTATAAATTAACTTTATTTCTTTTTGTTTTCAAACTATATTTATATATAATTTTGTTTTTAATTAAAATGAAACTATGTGAAATATAGTAGAATATAATGGAAAATTTTACCAGCTGTTCCCACTGATTCAAACACAAGTAAATTTAGAAACTATAATTTCTACAAAGGAGAGCACAAAAACAATATTCCATTTTAGTACTAAAATACCTGCAGAGAAATTGTCTTCTTTATTAGGAAAAAAGTTAAATGCCTTTAGTTTTTCAGATAAATTTATATTTAAAATTTGATTATCTATTAAAATATGTAATGATTTTCTACATACTTTATTTTATTCCACTTTTATTATAAATTTTACATTATCATTTATCCCCTTTTAACCTCTTCCAACTTCATCTCCACCTTGCAATCTCCACACTGTTGTCTGTGTCCAGGAGTCCTTTTTTCTTTTTTGGTCCATCCCTCCACCCCACTATTACACCCTCAGTGCTGTCAGTCTGTTCTCTGTGAATCTGTCCCTGTTTTGCCTTTTAATTCATATTGTTCCTTAGATTTCATATACGAGTGAAATCATATGGTATCTTTCTTTTTCTGACTGGCTTGTTTCACTCAGCATATATTCTTCAGGTCCATCCATGCTGATGCAAGTGGTAATTTTTTTTTTTTTTTGTGGTCAAGTAGTCATCCATTGTGTAAATGTCCCATAATTGTTTTATCCACTCATCTACTGATGGACACTTGGGCTGCTTCTTCCAAATATTGGCTCTTGTAAATAATGCTGCAATAAATATAGGGTACTTATATTATTTCAAATTAGTCTTTTGTGTTTTTCCAGATATAAATTTTTTAAGCTTTGCCATTTATATTAGGATGTGTTTTCTGGTGGGCCTCTTTGGATCTGTCTCATTTGGGACTCTGCAATTCCTGGTCTTGTGTGCCCATTTTATTCACTAGGTTATAAAAATTTTGGTCATCATTTGTTCGACTAGCTTGCCAATCCATTGCTCACTCTCTTCTCCTTCTGATGTCCCCATGATGCAGATGTTGTTACACTTTATGTGGTCTCAAATGTCCCTTAACTCTTCTCATTTTTTAAAAGTTATTTTTTATTTTTTGTTATTTTGCTTTGGTGTTTTTCTACCTTGCCTTCAGATCATTGATTTTATCCTCTGCTTCATCTAACCTACTGTTTATTCCTTCTAGTGTATTATTTATTTTAGATATTGAATTCTTTATTTCTTACTGGTCCTTTTTAATGGTTTCTATGTCTTTTTTTCATGCTCCTTGAGCATCCTTAGTACCATTACTCTAAACTTTCCACCTGATAAATTGTTTGCCTCCATTTATTTTAGTTCTTCTGGAGAGTCATCTTGTTCTTTCTTTGGGACCTGTTTCTTTGTCTTCCCATTTTGGAAACCTTTTTGTGTTTGTTTCTATGTATTCCTTAGATCTATAAAGACCATCATATAAGTCTAAGTCAGACATTGCCTGTGACTGGTCCTGGGCAACCTGTTTGAAGGTATCAGTGATCCACAGCTTTTGGCTCCCCTTTGGTGTCTGAGTTTGTGCATAAAGAACCAGGCTGTGCACCAGCTTAGGCTTTTACCAGCACCAGGTCTGGGGGAGGATCAGCTAAAAATCTCAAAGCTCCCAGAGATCCTCCTTAACCTGCAGGCTTTTGGTTAGGCTTAATTATGAAAGTGCTTCCAGCTATAATCCTCTGTAGCTGGGCTTAACCTCCACAAGGTAAGGTGAGGGGTTTTCCTGTGGGTGGGGATATTGCTTTTCACCAGAGTGATGCCACATGGGCAGGGGGCAGTTTTGTGACCAAGAAAAATGGCTTCTGCAGTATGGGGAATGACTGAACACAGGGGTCTTGGAAGCTGAGCCTGTAGCACTCTTCCCCAAACCACCAACCCCAGAGTCTCCTCACATGTCTCTAGTCTTCTCTTTCCTCACTCTGCTGGAGCTCAGGGTAGGGGGCTGCAAACAAAATTTTGAATGTCATCCCTAGAGGTACTCTCTGCATCTTTAGCCATGTCTTCCTGGCAGACAGAAACCCCACTGCTTTGCAGAGTCCTACGTTATTTGGGTTCTTTTCTCAGTCCTGGTGCTGTAGGCTTGGGAGCCCATCTTGGGGGTTAGACCCCACACTTCTCAAAGGGTAACCACTCTGGTCTCTGAAATATCCCCCTGGGAATTCAGCTGCCACCTCTGGAAGGAAGTCAGCCCTCTTAGGCCTCTGTACTTCCTACTAGTCTTGTGGTGATGTGGTTGCTTTCATAAATCCTTGGTTATAAAGCTTCTCTCTGGATAGCATTCGGTTGATTTTTCAGGATGTTTTTTTCTATAATTTAGTTGTAATTCCAGTTTTGTCCTGAGAGGAGATGAGTATAGCTTCCATCTACTCCACTGATGTCTTGGAAAGCTATTTTATTTTACAGTATTTTCAATTATAGTTTACTTTTATTATTATTCTATATTAGTTGCAGGTGTACATTTTTTTTTAGATTTTATTTACTTATTTTAGAAAGAGGAAGGGAGTGAGAAAGACAGGGAGAGAAACATCAATGTGTGTTTGCATCTCATGTGCCCCCTACTGGGGACCTGACCTACAACCCGGGCATGTACCCTGACTGTGAATCGAACCAGTGACCTTTTAGTTCACAGTCTCTTACTCAGTCCTCTGAGCCACACCAGCCAGGGCTTAGCTGTATAATTTTTGATATTTTTAATTTTGTACATTTTAGAAAGCTTTATATGATATACATTATACCATATAATTTAATAATACACAGAACTATGAGAGAAAGTATTTTTTTATTTGAAAAGAATGAAAATGACAATGTTATTTATTATGGTGTTTATATATTTTCCTTAAGGCATATATTTCTTGGTTTGCTTTCAAAGAAGTAAAAATATTTTTTAATAAAATGTGATTTCAGATTAATGATTTTACATTTTTGGTTTTTAAAACAGACATCAATTTTTATTTTTAGTTACATATATTAGCATATAAAATTTGATTAAAACTACGTAAGTCTAACCTCTTTTGTAACTGTCAGAGTCTCTAAGGACATATTTTAATGACTATTATAACTTAGAAAATGGGCAGAATTAAATGGCTGAAACTTGCTTGTTTTAAATTTTTGCTTATTATCTGTATCATTTATTTTTTTCTTATATCTATTCATTCTTCCCACTGAGAAATGTGGTTTCAGACCCAAACTTAGCAAAGCAACTCTTCTGAATAGTGTCATGGGTGATGACCTAGCAGCTATTTCCTGGGCAGTGTTCACTTCTCTTTTCATTTGCCACATTTATGACATCTGAAGCTATTTTTTGTGTAAGAATGTTTAACCTTGTTCTTCTCATTTGCTGTACACTACAAGCTCTTAATGTATGGCCCCCTGTTTGTCAGGTTTAATATTTATAGTTGGTCCTACTTATTTTTTTGTCTCTTAAAACAACCCAAAGTCTCAGGAATCGCCCTTAACACATTTCCCTTTACTCTTCAAAGTTGAAAGATACTTTGAATCATATTTTGGTCTATGTTAATAAACATTTTTTCTGGCAATTATATAAGTCTGCCTGAGAGAGTTTTCAACATGAGTCTCAGTGGCAACCCCAACACATCTGAACTTATTACCTACTCCTCCTCAAAGTTTATTCCCTCACATATTTTGTTCTACTTCAACAAAAAGTGACACATATCTACATGCATAAAGTTGTATTTTCCATTAACCTATATAGAGAAAATCATACAAAATAACCTATGTATTATTTTGTGTAATTTCCTATTTCAGATTCTATTTTAAAATAAAAATGTTATTTTAAATGTTATGTAAAACCCACATGAATCTAAATTTGAATAAGAAATCTTGCAATGAACTCATGATGTACTTTTTCTTAAATAAAAACAACTATTTACATTTTACTGAAAAGGCTTTAAAAACCCAGTAGTAATGACACTAGTGTCTCAATTATGAAGTCCAATTAAAATTTTCTATTAAAAAGAAGTCAGGAGTTCAAGCAGAGATATCTGATATCCATATTCAGAGAAAATATTTAGACAATGTATCTGGAGTACAATTGTACAATAAAATAGATCATAAAATATACTGTAATATATTTAAAGAAATATGAAGAAATTTGCAAAGGCTCATATGGCCGGATAGGATATTTTTTAATAACAAGAGTAAATGCAAAGCATGGACTATATTACATTTTTTTAAAAACTTTATGTTTACAATGATTCAGAAATAAACAAAATAAAACCTCTTTGGTCACTTTTAGGCTATGTTGATATCACTAGATATCTTGAATATTAATAAATAAAGATAGGAGTAGTAAAGAATTGGGCATTTATTTATTTTTTGTAAGCAGTTTACCTCAAGGTAACATGAGAGCTGATGAAATGAATTTCCTCCCTATTGAAATAGTCTAACCAAGAAGTGAGAGGGGAATAGTGTTAGAATATATTCACTTTAAAATCCATAATAAAATTATATTTCTGAGTGTGGGAGCCAAAAATAATATTTTTCCACCTTTCTAAGTTTTTTCTGTCTATGCTAATAATCTAATTGATTCAGACAGATTAACAAGAAAATAATTAAATTTATTATATGTGTACATGTGGGGGTTCCATAGATACATGAGGCTTGAGGACACATTTTGTGGTAGGGATTATATGTCATTCTATAGAAAAGGAGAGGGAGGCAGCAGCCTATGGTTTCCAAACAATATAGGCAGTTCACAAGAGGATGATAACTTCTTTTGGAACCACCAAAAAATGGGATAGAGAGGGGAGTTCAAACAATTGAAAAGTAAATAAATAATAAAGACTTGCTTGGATATTCTGTCTCCGCCACACTTAATTCAAATATCCTAAGGTACATATGCTTAAGGAGCTCTTCCTAAAGGAGATTTTTCTACCTGAATTTTTTCAAGCAGGTAAATTGGTAAGATTGAGGTGTGTCAAGGTTTTTTTCTGACTCTCTGTTTCTTCAAAAATACCCAGCCTGGAATATTAATATCACAAAAGGCATACTTTGGGGTGGAAAACTCTGGTCCCCTCATTAGCATTTATAAATAATAGCCACTTGTATCTCACATAAACAAAGAAAATTAGATAGTTCATAACTTATCTTGAAAATGTATAAATAAATCATGAATCTGATAATGTCTCAAGATCTAACTGCCAGTAACTAGAGCACAAAAGGCCAGAGGAACATTATAAATAAAGCTATGAGTATGCAAAATTCTGAAAGTGAAAATGCCTGTAGAAAAATCACTATATTATTTAACAGATGAATTGCAAAGGAAAAAAGAAGGAGTGGATGGGAAAGGAAAAGATTATTAATATTAAATACTAAAAATATAGAGATTTTCATAGTTTGTTCAACAAATAAACAGAAAAAATAAAAATAATCACACAGAATAAATATTTAATGATTTGAAGAAATATTAATTTTTACATGTAACAATGGTATTTTGATACTATAAAATTTTATATAGTTTAAACATGGATCACAAGGTATTTCTATTGATATTTCATACCTGAGATTTGTCTTACAATAATCTAGGAGAGAGAAATGAATGACAGTCTAAATAACATTGTCTGCAATGTGATTATTGATGCTTGTGATAAATACGTGCATTAACATTCAAAACAGTATGTCATTATTCATGTTTTATTTTATTTTTCATAAAACTTAAGACAGTACTACTTTCTACCGAGCATACAGAAGCATTTAAGACATAGGGAAATGTTATAAGTATCATGAATATTCATAGAGGTACGACAGTATATTGTATCCAAAAAATAACATATTCTTTCTCTAAAATAGAAAAATCAAACAGCAAAAAAAAAACCCAACCAATTATGTTGAAATTTTAAAAGCAAAAAACCCTTTTTACTAAAAATAAAATGTTATTTATAAGGTAAATAGAAGAAACAAAAAATACAGAAAAGCTATAAATATTTTAAATGTACAATTGGAAAATGACATCAGTAAAGACAAATTCAGGAGATTCATCATCTAAGCTATCAGAATTCCAAAACAATATCCGAAACGTTGTATATAAGGGAGGTTATAAAAAAATAAAAAGAAATATTTTTCTAGAATTGGTAATTCCCATTTTTTTCAGGTGGATTCATCTACCTGGCTATAATTCTAGAATGAAAAAAAAATGTGTTCTCTACATAAAATGAACTACAACTGTCTGAAGCTCCACCTGACCTAATATGCAGCTAATCATTTTCAGGCAAAAATGTGTTAACAAATCCTACAGTCAAACACGTTTATGAATGTGAGTTCTAGGCAATTAAAACTTTGATTTTAAATTTCCTAAACCGCGTAAAATTGGAAAAGTGGTTTAATATCTCTGAACCTTGATGTAAGTAAAGAATATTCACAGAATACCTCTCTTAGAGTTCTTACAAACTTTAATTATAGTTAACTTTTAATGTTACTTTGTATTTTTTAGGTATACACCATATTCCTTAGACAATTACATACTTTATAAAGTGTCCTACCCTGATATTTCCAGTAACCACCTGATCCTATGTATAGGTACCTCAATATAATCGCTTATATTTTCTATGCTGCACTTTATATCTTCATGGCTATTTTGTTACTACCAAATAGGACTTATTCCCTTCAACTATTCCACCCAGCCCCCCAACACCATCCCTTTAAGCAACAACCTATCTACTTTCTGTGTCTCTGATTATGTTTAAATTTTATTTGTTCATTTATTTTGTTTTCTAGATTCCACATATAAGTGAAATCATATGGTACTTGTCTTTCTCTGACTGACTTATTTCACTGAGCATAATACCCTCCAAGTCCATCCATCCTGTTGCAAATCATAAGATTTCATTATTTTTATTACCAATATTTTATTATGTACATTATATATATATACACACACATACACACACACCTCACATCTTCTTTATCTACTTGTCTATTGATATGCACTTGAGTTGCTTCCATATCTTGGCTATTACAAATAATGTATTAATATAAGGGTGCATATATTTTTTCAAATTAGTGTTTAATTTTCTATATCTTTTCCAACCATAATGGTATGACACTAAAAAATCAATTATAGAAAAAAAGAAAAACAAAAACAACACAATCACACGGAGGCTAAATAATAACAGCTCCAAAAAAGGGTTAATATCCAAAATGTATAAAAAGCTCATACAACAAAACACCAAACAAATGGATGATTTAATTTAAAAATGGGCATAGGATCTGAACAGACACTTCTCTCAAGAAGCCTTACAAATAGTCAATAGATAGGTGAAAGATATGTAACATCTCTGTACTATTAAGAAAATGCAGTCAAAACTACAATGAGATGCCACTTCACACCTGTTAGAATGGCTGTTATCAGGTAATAACAAGTATTGGGGAGGTTGTGAAGAAAAATGAACCTTTACCTACTAAAGGTGAGAGTATAAACTGGTACATCCACTAGTAAAACATCCACATGGAGAACAGTATGGAGGTTCCTACAAAATTAAAAATAGAGTTAACATATGACATAGCAATCCTTCTTCTGGGTTTTCTGGGTTTCTACCTACCCCCCAAAATTGAAAATATTTATTTCCCAATCTGTATGCCCCCCTACGTTCACTGAAACATTATCAACAGTGGCCAAAATATGAAAATAAAGTGCTGGACTGAATGACTTCACAGGTGAATTTTACCACACATTCAAAGAAGAACTAATATGTATTCATCACAAACTATTTCAAAAAATTCAAGAGAAGACTCCCAAGCTCATTATATGGAGCAGGCATTATCTTAATTCCAAAATCAGGTAAAAAAACTACAAAGAAAGAAAATTATGGTCCAATATCCCTGATGAACATTGATGCAAAAATTATCAACAAATATTAGCAAACTAATCCAGCAATACATTAAAAATATTGTGTACTATGATTAAGTGGGAGTTTATAAATGGTCTTTAAATGAGAAAAAATGCTTTAAAAGTCCATAGCAATGATTCCAGCACATGTTAAGAGAATAATATAGTAATTGCTCTGCTACAGAATCTTAATTATTAATATTAATTTTGACATTATTATTATTAGAGTTTTTAAATATTGCAAAATTTACAATCATCCCTCCCATAATCCAAATGGTGGGAACTAATGTTTCATTGAACTTCTTCCTTTTGCAAAACTCTCACATAACATCATACCAAAATATAGTTGACTGACCTTAAAAATATATTTTTTGTTTGTTTTTTTAACTGTGGCTACTTTTACAGTCTTACCCCATGCTCTTTCCAAATTTTTGTGAATTATTACATTTAATTGATACCACCGACTCCAATATTCAGGATTTTATTTATTACTATTTATGGGCTTCCCACAGAGTTCAGTTTCAACAATTGTTTTTAAGTTCTCCTCCATATTAAAGTTCTAACCAATATTAAAATAATCATTGTTAGTAGAGAATGCTAGGAACACTTAGAATATCTTGTGTTTGTACTGTTCTTTCTCCTTAGCATACAAAGTTTTCCTTTTCTTTCAACATTCTATTTTCACTTGTTTTGATCTTATTAACCTCAAGGTATGCTACAGTTATCTTCTCTGGAAAACCTTGCATAAAGCATCCATCCATATTTCCAAAGTGCTTTAGTGCTTCCTGATTTTTTATTCCATTTACAATGATAACCCTTTCTTATAATTAACACAGTATCAGGACTATCTAAACACTTATCTGTCTCTTCCAAAAGAGAGTAAGTTTTATATACTTTATAAACACATCAGCTCATAAAATATACTGCATGAAACAGGAACTTAGTAAAATATTTTCATTAAATTGAAGTTGTTGAGTAGTTTTATGAAAGGAAAAACTCACTTAAATATAAACTTTTGGTGGGAGATCCAAGATGGCAGAGGAATAAGTGGAAGCAGCACACGCCTCCTGTAGGACGAAAGTGGAATCATAACTAAATTGTAGAGAACCATGCTGAATAATCAACTGAACACTAGCTAGAGAGAAGCCTTATAATCAAGGACAGAGAAACCACTTCACCACAATGTGACTGGTAGGGAGTTCAAGCAGGTATGTGAGGGCAGGCTGGGCCCTCATGGACAGAAGCTGAAATTCCCGAGGGATAATTCAGTGAGCAGGTGAGTTCCCCCTGAGAAGTGTGGGGCCTAACCCCCAAGCTGGATTCCCCAGCCTGTACCACCAGAGCTGGAAAAGGAACCCAGATAATGTCTAGCTGTGAAAAGCAGCAGTGTTTCTGTCCACCGGGGAGAAACAGCTTGAAATATAGAGAGCTTCTTAAAAGATCAACACACAAAATTTCCTTTGCGACCACTAACCCTGGGCTCTGGCAGAGGGAAGGCAAAGTGGAGTAGAGGATCATAAAAAAAGTCTGAAGCTGGCGGCTCTGGGGAAAGAACTTAAGGAACGGCCACTAAGATCTCTGTCCTGAGTCATTTCTCAAACTGCAGAGAACATCTTTCTCAGGCAGAGCACTTCCCTCCAAGTGACAACAGCCTGAGTAGAACAATAGCCCTGCCTGGAGGAATTACTCTGACCCATCATACAGACCTTAAGCCATGCTGCTGAATAGAGCTTGAGGCTATCAGTGATTAAGTTTAACAACTAAGTCAAATCTCTGGGAGCTCTGAGACTAGCTGACCCTGCTTCAGGCCTGGTGCTGGTAAAAGACAAGTTTCATGTGTACCCCGGTTCTTTCTGCACACAGTCAGAGCAGAGGAAGCCACAAGCTGTGAATTGCTGGTAACCTAAACATGTTTTCCAGGGCCAGTCACAGGCAGCATCTGAGATAGGCCTGAACTAGAGTCTTTGAAGATCTACCTAATACATAGAAAGAAACACCACAGGCAGACATAATGGGAAGATATATTAAAAACAAAAACAAAAATAAAAATAAAAACCAGGCCACAAGTAAAAGAGCAAGAGAATCCCCCAGAAGAACTAAATGAAAGGGAGAGAAGTATTTTATCAAGTAGAGTTTAAAGTAATTATAATAAGGACACTCTACAGCATTAAAAAAAGATATATAAACCATAGAAAATGACCACTCAAAATAAAGAATACATTATCTAAAATAAATAATACCCTGGAAAGAATAAACAATAGGTTAGATGAATCATATTATCAAATAGTGATTTGGAAAAAAAGGTAAAAAAAGAACACCCAAGCAGAGCAGAAAAAAGAAAAAAAGAATTAAAAAGAATAGAGAGGGGCTAAGAAACCTTTAGGGCAATGTGAAGAGTAACAACATCCGCATATTGAGAATACCAGAAAAAGAAGAAAGTGAGCAGGGGTTTGTGAATGTATTTCAAGATACAAAGAACAAAAGCTTAGCTAATTTGGTGAAGGAAAAAGACACACATGTCCAGGAAGTATCTCAAACAATGTGGGTTCAAAGAGGCCTACAATAAGACATCATAATTAAAATTGGAAACCTTAAAGACAAGGAGAGAAACCTAGAAGCTGCAAAAGGAAAAAAATATTGTTAAAAGATAGTTCCAAGTAGACTGTTGATTTCTCATCAGAAACATTTCAGGCAAGAAGAGACTGGCATGAAATATTCAGAGTGATGGAAAGTAAGGATTTTCAAATAAGACTATTTTACCCTACAAGGCTATCATTTAAAATTGAAAGAGAAACAGTCTCCCCAAGAAAAAGAGCTAAAGGAGTTTGTGACTACCAAATAATTACTGAAACAAATGTTAAAGGACTTGATTTAAGTAGAAGAAGAAAAAGGAAAACAGAAGAAAATAATTTAAAAATAAAATGGCAGTAAATACATATGCATCAACTTACATGTAAGTATCTTAAATGCTATAAGCAAAGGTATAGGAATGTTTAATGGATGGGAAAAGAAAACCCACATGTAAGCTGTCTCCAAGACACCCACTTCAGATCAAAAGATACACAGACACTAAAAGTAAAAGGATGGGAAAAGATATTTCATGCAAATTGAAATAAAAAATAAGCTTGGGTAGTAGTAATTATGTCCAAAATAGTAGACTTTAAAACCAAGCCTAGAGTAGGAGACAGAGTAGGACACTACATCATGATGAAGGGAACAATTCAATAAAATGATATAACCCTCGTAAACATTTGTACTCCCAACACAGGAGTACTTAAATATGTAAAGCAAAACTTGATGGACATAAAAAGAGATCAACAGAAATATAGTCATAATACAAACTTTTAACACCCAATTGACTTCATTGGATAGATCTTTCTGAGAAAATGAACAAGGAAACAGTGGCCCTAAATGACACACTAGCTTAAATCAATTTAATTGTATCTTCAGAGCATTTCACCCCCAAACAGCAGAACAAGCATAGTTTTCAAGTGCACATAGAATGTTTTCTAGGGTAGACCATATGTTAAGAAACAAAACAAGTCTCAATAAATTTACGAAGTTTGAAATCATATAAAGCATCTCATCTGACCACAATGCTATGAAACTAAAAATCACTCACAAGAAGAACACTGAAAAATACATAAAGACATGGAAGTTAAATAGTGTGTTAATAAACAATGAATGGCACCCTTTGCGACAGCATGGATGAAACTGGAAACATTATGCTGAGTTAAATAAGCCAAGTGGTGAAAAACAAATACCATATGATCTCACCTTTAACAGGGACCTAAACAACAAAAGAAACAAACAAGTAAAATATGACCAAAGACACTAAAATAGAGAACAGGCTGACCAGAGGGGAAGGGATTTCAGAGGAAAAGGGGGAGGGTTTACAGGAACAAGTATAAAGGACACATGGACAAAAACTGGGGGGCATGGAAATGGGAAGGAGATGTGGGGGCTGGGATGGGAGTAAACGACAGAAAACTGTACTTGAACAACAATTAAATTAAAAAAAGAAAAAGACAATAAATGGGCCTACAAGGAGATCAAGGAAGAAATCAAGATACCTTAAAACAAATAAAAATAAGAACACAACAATCCAAAAACTGTACGATACAGAGAAATCTATCCAAACAGGGAAGTTCATAGCATTACAGAGATAATTAAAAAAAAAAAGAAAACGGCTCTAATATACAATTCAGCTTACACTTAAAGAACCCTAAAAAAGAACAACAAACAAAGCCTAAAGTGAGTGAAAGAAAGGAAATAATAAAGATCAGATAGAAATAAACAAAATAGAGTCTAAAAAATACAAAAGATCAATGAGTCTAAGAGCTGGTTCTTAAAAAAGGTAAATAAGATTAACAAACCTTTAACCAGACTCATCAAATAAAAAGAGAGTCGACCCCAATGAATAAAATCAGAAATGAAACAGGAGAAATAACTGACACCAAACAAATACAAAGAATTGCAAGAAAATATTATGAACAACTCTATGCCAACAAACTGGACACCCTAGACAAAAAAAAAAGAATAATTCCTAGAAACATACACATTTTCAAAACTATACTAAGAAAAATGGGAGAATCTGAATAGACAGATTACAGCTAGTGGAATTGAAGCAATAAAAAAACCCTCTCAACAATAAAAGCCCTGGATCAAAACACTAATTCAAAAGAACAAAAGCATCCCTATATTCATTGCAGCATATTTACTATCACCAAATAATGGAAGTTTCCTGAGTGTACATTGATAGATAAGTAGATAAAACACCTGTGGGGCATTTTCTCAATGAAGTGCTACTTGACCATAAAAAAGAAGGAATTTTAGCCTTGGCTGGTGTAGCTCAGTGGATTGAGCACAGGCCTGCAAATCAAAAGATCTTGGTGTGATTCCCTGTCAGGGCACGTGCCTGGGTTGCAGGCCAGTTCCCAGCAGGGGATGCACCAGAAGCAACCATACATTGATATTTCTCTCCTTCTCTCCTTCCCTTCCCTTCTAAAGATAAATAAATAAAAATAAATAAAAAAGAAGAGGCCCTGGCTGGTGTAGCTCAGTGGATTGAGCGAGGGCCTGCGAACCAGACAATCAAGGTTTGATTCCCAGTCAGGGCACATGCCTGGGTTGCAGACCAGTTCCCAGCAGGGGATGCACAAAAGGCAACCATACATTGATGTTTCTCTCCCTCTCTCCTTCCCTTCCCCTCTAAAGATAAATGAATAAAATATTTTTTAAAAAAAGAAGAAAATTTTACCTTTTGTGAGAGCAAAAATGGACCAGGAAAACACTATGCTAGGTGAAATAAGGCAGTCAGAGAAAGACAAATAACATATAATATCACTTACATGTGGAATTAATGAACAAAGTGTACTAACAAGCAAAACAGTTTCATAGAGAGCAGGGTGGCAGCTATTGGGGGTGGAAAGGTTAAGGGATGGAGGGAACAAAAAGGACTCATAGATACGGAACCATGTAGTAATTGTGGGGAGTGTAGAAGGTAGTAAAATGTTAATGAAAATACAACAATAAAATTTTAAAGAAATAAAAAACAAAGAAAAATAGAAAATCAAAAAGATAAATACAGCTTTTGGCAAAAAGAATATTAAAAAGTTGGAAATCAAGGAGAAAATGTACTGGTAAGAGGGACAGGAACAAAAGAGATGAACAAAAATATATTAAATACAACAGTGACAAATAAAGTAATAAAAAAGGTTTGTTTGTAAAGTAATGAGGAAAACATAGTCATGTTTTTTGTTCATGTGATAAATATAATGTTTTTTATTTTACTGATTTCCCCTATTTCAACAGCAGGAATAGTCCTGTTTTGTATTATGCAAAGCCTGGAAATATGAATTCTTGCTATGCTGTCAATGGCAGTATGTAAAACCATATAAATTTTATTTGTGATTGCACCATGATTATGTAAGCCCCAATTGTAAACGTTATTAAATATCATAAAATGTGTTATGTTTATGAATTTTAGGAGGCATATCATTGTATATATTAGCTATTATAGTCTATTAATTTATTAAACATAATAATATGAATTTACTTTAAATAACTAAATATTATAAAAATTAAATTACTTAGGAAGAAACCATATTTAGTTGAAAATTATTCTTATAATTTTTGGCATTCTCATTTCAACAAATAATTGTATTCCCTACAAGAGTTATGAACAATAATTTTATTGAGTTTGGAGGTGATACTAGTTTGGAAGATGGTATAAATATTACTAATAGAATAAAGCCATAAAAATTATACTGAGGTAATACAACTGAAATAAAATAAAATTTTATTTCTTTTAAAATGAGAATAATTATAAAAGCAAACCCTAAAGAATAGAAGACATGGCATATAAATTATGTAAAGTTAATCAAATATCCCATGATGAGAAAAAATTAGAGTACGTATGAATAGAAAAAATGAATATTTACCCTGCATGGTATGGCTCAGTGGAATGAGCACTGGCCTGTTAACCATAGGGTCTCTGGTTCAATTCCCAATGAGGGCACATGCCTGGGTTGTGGACCAGGTTCCCCATATGGTGCACTGAGAGGCAACCACACATTGTTTCTTCTCTCCCTCTTTTTCTCTCTTCCTTCCCCTCTGTCTAAAAATAAGTAAATAAAATTGTTTAAAGAAAAGTAGAAATTTAATTTAAAAGCACAGATTTAAGCCAAGATATGACCAAGATAAAGTCATAGGTAAATACACTTTGCCTCCTTGCACAACCAAAAGAAGGACAACATATTTAAAAACAAACAAACAAAAATAACCAGAACTGCTGGAAAAACAAACCATATGGAAGTCCAACAACCAAGCAGTTAAAGAAGACGCATTCATCCAGACCAGTAGGAGGGGTGGAGATGTGCAGCTGGGGTAGAGAGGACTCACAGTAAGGTGGCTGCAGGACCGGAGCAGGCAAGGAGGCAGCTGGTAGAGTGGGCTGTTCCCCATTTTCATGCAGATACACTTGGAGGAACAATTGGGGAGTGAGACAGACCACGCAACCCAGGATTCCAGCTTGGAGAAATAAAGCCTCAAAACCTCTGACTGAAAAAAATGTGGGGTTTGAGAGAACAGGTAAAACTCTCAGCCTCACAGGAGAGCCCATTGGGGACACCCACAGGGTCCTAGAATATACACAAATCCACTCACCCAGGAATCAGCTTCAGAATGGCACAATTTGCTTGAGGGTAGTGGAAGAAGTGACTGAAAGCCAACCTAGAGCTGAGTGAATGGCATTATTCCCTCTTGGACCCCTCCCCTAAATACAGTACCACAACAACAAAGAGGGTTGCCCCATCCTGGGAAATAGCTAAGGATCTGCCACCTAGTATGTAACAGGCAAGACAAGACACAAAAATATGGCCCAAATGAAGGAATAGATCAAAGCTCCAGAAAAAAAAAATACAACTAAATGATGAAGAGGTAGTCAACCTATCAGATGCAGAGATCAAAATACCCACAGAAATGGTTGAGTGTGGTCACAGAAGAGAGGAAAAAGTGAAGGCTATGAAATGTGAAATAAAGAAAAATGTACAGGGAACCAACAGCAAAGGGAAGGAAACCAACTCAAATCAACGGTTTGGAGCAGAAGGAAGAAATAAACATTCAACCAGAACAGAACAAAGAAACAAGAATTCAAACAAAAAAAATGAGGAGAGGCTTAGGAACCTCCAAGGCAACTTTAAACATTCCAACGTCCAAATCATAGGGGTTCCAGAAGCAGAAGAGGAGCAATAAATCGAACACCTGTTTGAAAACATAATGAAGGAGAACTTCCTCAATGTGGCAAAGGAAATAGACTTCCAGGAAGTCCAGGAAACTCAGAGAGTCCCAAAGAAGTTAAACCCAATGAAACACACACCAAGGCACATCATAATTATATTAGCCAAAATTAAAATGAAGGAGAGACTCCAAGAAGTAGCAAGAGAAGAGGAGAGAGTTACCTCAAAGGAGTTCCCATAAGACTCTCAGCTGATTTCTCAAAAGAAACCTTGCATGAAAGAAGGGACTGGAAAGAAGCATTCAAAGTTATGAAAGGCAAGGACCTACATCCAAGATTATTCTATCTAGCAAAGCTACCACTTAGAATGAAAGGGCAGATAAAGTGTTTCCCAGATAAGGTTAAGTTAAAGGAGTTCATCATCACCAAGTCCTTATTATATGAAATGAGAAAGGGACTTATTTAAGAAAAAGAAGATAAAAATATGAACAGTAAAATATCAACAAACTCACAACTGTCAACAACTGAACTTAAAAAAAGGAACTAAGCAAACAACTAGAACAGGAAAAGATTCACAGAAATGGAGACCTCATGGAGGGTTATCAGTGGGGAGGGAGCAGGAGAAGAATGGGTGAAAAGGTACAGAGATTAAGAAGCATAATTGGTAGGTCCAAAATAGACAGGGAAGTGTTAATAATAGTATAGAAAATAGGGAAGCCAAAGAACTTACATGCACAGCCCACAGACATTAACTAAAGGACAGATTACTGAAGGGAAGGGGTTTACTAGGTGGAGTGGGGAAAAAGGGGAAAAATTGAAATAACTGTAATAGCATAATTAATGAAATATATTAAAAAACAAATCTTAAAACTCTTTTAATAGGTTAGTAAAAAAATCACTTTCCATCTTCTTTACATTTTAATTGAATTAGTTTAAGTGACAAAAATATAGTTTGTTGTTTTTTAATGTGTATAAATAAAAGAGAGAGAAAATGTACAAGTAATAGATATTACATTTTAACTGACAACTATGTCTTATATTGAAATGGTACTAAACTGAAAAGATTAATAATCTAAATTTGAAACAGCTGCAAAAATAAGGCTATATCAAAGTAATTTATTATGTCATTTATCACCTCTTTAGAGTTAATCCAGATTCATGTCTATGATTTTAAAATTATCACTAACAGTATGTTTTATTCTTCTCAAAGTTATCCCAGTTAGACAATAAATTATATGGTAAATATGTATATAAAACTATTAATGTATCAATTATATTTAACATTAAATTTTAAATTCTGTGGGGAATGGGTGTGTGCATGTTTGTACATGCACACACACATGTGTGTGTAGACCTGTGGCTTGCATCATTCAAATAAGAATCGGTTAAGTCGATGACTATGTGTCCAGGCTTAAAACCAAGTCAAATGCTCAGGACACAAAGTGAGACAAACAAGAAGATAATTGCTGTCATCAGGAACCAATGGGTCTGGATTTTGAAAGGAAGAGAACACATAAAATTATTCCTTCTTCTCTACCTGACACACAGATCTGGGAAAACTGATTCTTTTAAAAATTTTCATTGGTCTCTGGCATCTGTCAGTTTTCCTAGGAACCCAACTGCAGTCTCCAGAGCCAAGGGCAGGGGCATAAAGTAGAAAATGTAGCTCCGGTATTTACCAGAATTTGGCAAAGCTTTTCGCCAATTTTAACTCTAGTTTTCTGTTGGCATAACTGGTTGGTTGTTTAAGAGAATAACTGCTTTACTAGAGAATCCTCTAGAGTCCTTCAAACCTGAGAGGAGACCAAATGGGGGCTCTCCTTTCAAAGTGAATATGGTCACCATCGAGTTGGTATTGGAAGAACATGGCAAAACCTTCAATGACAATTGTTTTATTGCAAATGACACCCTGATTTGTCAGTCAGGGTATCATTTGTTCCGATGATAGATTCTAGGAGGGTATAATATGGAGGCCAAGGTTTTGGGTTTTGGACTTGAAGTGTTGCAGTTGTAATGCCACTACCCCTGGTTTTGGTTTACAGTCTGGTGATCTCTTCCAGGAGGAATGGTAGTTCAGATACAGGAATGATGGATATTCAAGTAAAAGAAGGCAGAAGGTGTAGTATGAGCCATGTCAGTCGTATGGTCTTTCATTTTAGGTTCCTCTTATGTCTTTAATTTTTCATTATCCTTTTTAAGTGAATCTTTCAATGAAGTTCTTTTGAAATCTCGAAAACTTTGTGAGTTGTCTGCCTATCAGTTAAATAGGTAGGTTATTCTATTTGATTGGGCAACCCTTGCTTTCAATTGCCCTTCTTAAGTAATAATCTTGTCTATTAGAACATTCCTCATAGTGGCCACTGCAATTACTATTGTCTTAGTAAGATTTTGCCACTTTTCTAGGTTGCTACAGCTTCTTTGACCACAGTTATTACACATAACGAGCTGGTGTGCTGGAAGGAGGCACTCTTTGAAATATGACGGTCCCATTTCTTAGCTAAGTCATGGGTTTTATGAAGCTAAATTTATACCAAGGAGGGACATGCCACTGAATTGGGGATTTTTGTGTTTTACAGTGTACCTTGTTGCACATTTTCTTTTTCCTAGGTTGGTGGGTGCCCTAGTATCAATCTAACCCATTCCATGACCAATTTATGATAGTATGGGAATCTTAGAGTTAGGTAGAAACTGTTCTGACAGCTTTTACGTGCTTGACCCATGCTCACCAATTTTACTTCTTTGGCTTTTGAGACTCCTATTAGCAATAAAGTATTATTCCTTTCACAGATTTTTTTCTAGTAGTGAGTGCCCTGATGATGTTTAAGGGTCCAAATTGTGGCTACTTAAATTTTTATTTTAATGGCCTAAATAGTTTACTGTCTTAATTTATTTTCCCAAATCCTCCAGAGATTTATGCCATGGGCTGACTTTGAGGCTTTGTGACTCCCTTAACTGCTGCCACCATTGAAGACTACTAATATAACTACCCCAGAACTTCTCCAGGGGCCCAGCATTTTCTGGGAACTTTAATAAAATCCAAAACTCTTCCAGGACCTGAAAACTTTCTTGAAACTATGTGTTTAAAAGTAAAGTTTGTTTGGATCAGAGAGTTATATGCAAGTGAACAGAGCTCAAACTGAACTGACTTACCTATCTCAGTGGTGATGACAGCAGCAATGCATTCAGCGACTTCAACAGGTGTCTAACGGTTGCCCCCTAGGTTGTTAGCATTAAGCTTCAGATCTCATTCCTCATTGCCAAAACTGTAAAAAATAATTAAAAAACAACTTACATAATGCAAACAAATTTTATTTAACACTTCATGAAATGGTGGTGTCCTCTCAGAAAACTGGGAAATGGGGTTGTTGTTTTATAAAATGGCCCCATACTCAAAGGGCAAGAAGAGACCCAAGGAAGAAGAACCACTCCAGGTAGGTGAGTGGCAGGTTTAATAAACAAGGGAATTTATATAAGAGGCTTTTTTTTTGCATGGCCAAAAAACAAATAAATCTCCACATTTACCTACCAAAATTTTAAAAGTTTATATAAGGGTCTTAAATGTGTTCAGTAACATATTCAGTCCTAGTGGTCTTAGCAACACTATTTTCTCTAGAATTTATGTATTTGAAATGGTCTTACTGTGAACATAAAAAAAAGAACATATATTCCAAGGGCAGGGAAGGGAGTAAGGAATTTCTGATTTCTGACTTGATTGCCCAGGTCCAGCTTTTAAAATTAACTAGGTTTCAATGACCTCCCATAACAGAAGTAGAAGGCAGGAAGGTTTTTATAGAATAAGGTATAAGGAACAAGGAAGAGATGAATAGGAAATATCTAACTGGCTGGTGTTGAATAGTCAAACTTGTTTGGAATGAGAAAGCCAGAAACTATCAAATGTGTCATTAAATAGAGATGTCCCAGAATGCCCAGAAGGCACAAGCACAGGTATCTGCCTATTTAACTTGCGAATCTCTCTTAAATGCCTCAACAAGAACCTGACACACGGAAATCATTCAATAACCATTTATTGAACAGAAGAATGAATGAGTTAAATACATGAATGAGTTTCTCTAGAGTCAATGGAATCTAATACGTTACATTTATTTATTTATTAAAATTTTATTTATCTTTAGAGGGAAAGGGAAGGAGAAAGGGAGAAAAATATCAATGTATGGTTGCCTCTTGTGCATCCCCTGCTGGGAACTGACCTGCAACTCAGGCATGTGCCCTGACTGGGAATTGAACCATGATCCTTTGGTTCTCAGGTCTACACTCAATCCACTGAGCTACACCAGCCAGGGCCTAATAAGTTAATTTTAGTAAAACCTTTAAAGATATCAGAAATACCTGACAAGGAGAGTTTGAATCAGCTTAGGAATAGTGGGTTTATAAAGGCAGAGAGTAGTTTGAATCAAATGTCAAATAGTACAATGACTCCTATTTGAAACCTTCACAGAGGCAAAAAAATATGGATAAAATATGTCCCAACTAATTTGTCACATGAGGGGTAGTAATTTAGTTGACCTATATATGAATTGCTCAGTTTTTTTCCTCAAAAACCTCACACAAATGGGGTCAAGGAGATAGTTGAGTTAAACATTATAATTCATGTTCATATGAAATTTTTATCCTTAGAACAGGCAATTTTATTTGTAAACAAAGATATTGTTAATGATTGTCTAAAAGTTATTTATTGTGAGAACTTGATGGGAAAGCATTAAAATATTTGTCATGGCATATATGCAATAGTTAATAACTGCTACAAGTATTATTAGGAACACTTCAGTAGTGATAAATGTGCTAAAATTAGGAATGATATGATTGAGTATGACATTAAACATATATAATATTTTAAAAATATAGAACCTATGCACCACAATGTTCATAGCAGCACAATTTACAATAGCCAAGAGTTGGAAGCAACCTAGGTGCCCATCAGTAATTGAATGGATCAAAAAATTGTGGTACATATACACAATGGAATTCTATGCAGCAGAGAGAAAGAAGGAGCTACTACCCTTTGCAACAACATGGATGGAACTGAAAAGCATTATGCTGAGTGAAATAGGCCAGATGTTGAAAGACAAATACCATATGATCTCACCTTTAACAGGAAGCTAAACAACAAAATAAACAAGCAAGCAGAATAAAAACAAAGACACTGAAATAGAGAACAAGGGGAGAGTGACCAGAGGGGAGAGGGAAGGGAATTTAAGGGGAAAAAAGGGGGAGGGATTTGGAGGAACAAATAGGAAGGACACAGGGACGAGAACTAAGGGGGGTGGAAATGGGAGGGAGGTGGGGAGCAAGGGGCAGGGGAGGCTAGGATGGGAGAAATAGACAAAAAACTGTACTTGAAAAATAACTAAATAAAATTAAAAATATATATGATATATATTTTTATGAAAAAATAAAAATAATAAAAATATTTTGCATAAAATTACATTCTTCTAAACTTTAAGTGTGTTTACATATATATGCTTATATTTCATATGCTAAGATGCACATATATTTTCACCTCTAATTATCAACTTTGATATACAAGTTAGATACAGCTAAAATTATTTTAATTAGGCAGAGCACAAAGTTGAGGGGAAATTATTTTCTCAAAGATCTAAAATTATAAGTAAGATAAGATGTAAATTCCACATCTTATTATTGCAATATGTGTTATCCATATACCCAGTTGTAACACCTTGTAAAATATAACAGAACTTGATAAAAGTGTATTTTGGTATGTTATATTTTCTATATACAAATGACTAATTGCACCTTCAGAATTTATTGCACTCACATGATATTTTACCTTTAAAATAAGAAGAGCTTTTATCAATTTTATCAATGTTTATTGACTGACATTTATGTCTAGGCATTTTTCTTATTATTGAATACATGAAGATAATTTTTAAAATGCTTTTTCTAAAGTGAAGCTTTTAAACAAAACTTGAACAAGGAGAACACATCAAGATAAGATTAGAAAGTTAAGATGATAAAATGCTAGAAGCATTATAGAACAAGTGACAATAATTTGAGCAGAGAAAAATGGAAAAGGAGGTTATAAACTGTTTGATATTATGATAAAATGAAACTCAAGTAAGGGAATGTCAGGAAATAACTAAATAAATATAGTAATGCATGCCCTTGAAAGCAATATAAGTTCTTAATAAGTAGTTTTAGTTTTACGTAGGTGATGGGTAGAAAATAAATGAGTTTTGAAAGTCTTCCAAAGCTATGACTACCTGTCCTGATAATAAAATCTTCCCCATAATTGATAGTGGAGACATCCAGAGTGCTTCATCTCTGTGTGTACAGAATCAGTGAATAGAAAAATCATTGTACTGAGGGGCATATGAGAATAAATGGATAAATATATGCTGCCTTAACACACGTGATATCTAAGTGGGCATTCCTTGGGCCCTGAAACTGTGGTTAGTACCAAGCCCTATGTATAGTATGGCTTTCCTATACATACATGCCTATTATATAGTTTAACTTATCAATTAGGCACAGTAAGAGGTTAACAACAGTAATATAATAAATAGAGCAATTATAACAACTACAATGAAAATTATATGAATGTAGTCTCCACTTTCTATAAAAATATTTTATTGTACTGCATTTGCCCCTTTTTTAAAGATGATGCAGTGCCTATGTAATGATATGAAGTAGAGTGAATGCTGTAGGCATTGTATGATGTAGTGTTAGGCTACTGTTGCCTTTCTGATGATATATCAGAAGGATGATCAAGGAGTCATGACAATATCATGTCTTCCATCCACAGACTTAATGTTTTCCATCTTAACTAAGCACTTACCACACATTTTTGTCATAATTTGTGTAGTCTGAACTGTGATAGCAAAATTAGCAGACACCTTATCTCGTTTTCATAATTTCACAGGTAAATGCGTTATTACCATAGATCTTAGCTACCTTACCACATGTTTTTTTCTGTCCTTATTAGTTCAAGAAAATTCACATATTCACTTAAAAGGAACACTTTACAGCTTCACTATGTGGCATATCCAAATTGCCAGCATTACTACTCTTACACTTTGGGATTATTATGAAGTAAAATTAAGGTGATTTGAACACAAGGACTGAAATACCATGAGAAGGAGCACCAGAGCATGGAGACACTGGACAAAGAATGAGTTAGATCACAGCCAGGACAGTGTAGGTAGGGGTGAGACTTCGTCATGGTCTTCAGAACAGCACATACTTTAAAACACATAGGTTGCTTATTTCCAGAATTTTCCATTTAATATTTTCAGACTGCAATTGACTGAGGGTAAATGAAACTATGGAAAGTGAAACTACAGATAAGGGGGACTACTGTAATCATGATCAGAATTTTGGTAGAAATATTTACATTCAAATGACATCTCAGGTGGACACATCCGAAGAGGTAGGTTTTGCACTTGAAAATGATTTGAGCCACGGCTGTGGCTTTGCAGAGAGCTGAGTGTACAGGCAGAAAAGGGATGGGAACCCTGGGGGTTCAAAGACCAGCCCATGCAAGGTGTTGTACATGTGACAGGGCCAGAATGCAGCTGGCACCAAGGGTGACTGATGAAAAACTTCCCAGCCACCAGCAGCCATGCAGCTGGGTAAAATTTGCTGTACTAATAAAAAATTAAAAGTAAAAAAGGAAAGAATGAATGAAAGAAGGAAGGAAGTGGGAAAGAGAGGAATAAATGAAGAAAAAAAGAAAGAGAGATAAAGAAAGAGAGAGAGAGGGAGGGAGGGAGGGAGGAAGGGAGAAAGGAAGGAAGGAAGGAAGGAAGGAAGGAAGGAAGGAAGGAAGGAAGGAAGGAAGGAAGGAAGGAAGGAAGGAAGGGAAAAATATTTAAGGTAAAGGCCATTATGATGATGTCTCAGATGGAAATGAGGAGCATATTTTTGGAAACAGGAGGGAGGGTCGTTCTTGCTGTATAAAGCTGGCAAAAAACTTGGCTAAACTGTGTCACGTTCTAGTGCTTTATGGATGGGTAGAATTACCTAATGATGAAATTGGATGTTTAGCTGAACAGATGTCTTATCACACTGTTGAGAGTATAGTTTAGCTCCTCCCATGTTTACAAGTAAATGAGAATATGGAGAAATAACATACATATAAATTTGTTAAGCAAAAGGAAGCAGAACTTAGAGTTTTGGAAAGTTATTAGCACCTTTGGAATATAAAAGAGGAGAAGTTGTGACCCAGTGACTCTTCCATAAGGAGATTAGTATGAGTGATGCCATCAGGAAAATTGTCAGTTTGAACTCAAAAGAAAGGAGAGGGGAAGAAACAAAGGAAAACTATGGGGCTTTTTAGATTTTATAAGACAATATACAGCTATATGCTTTACTCTAATATAAGGAAAGAATGACCGTGTATGTGATACAGTGATCATCATTAGACAAAAGTAGAATTTCTCCATTCTTAGCTTGTCAGCACTTTATTCAATAACTTTAGTTCTCTTCTAATTTCCTATGTAACTGCTTTTTGCTTTACACATACAAATCCAATTGATCATGAAGAGTGTACAGTCTGGAATCAGATGCCATGTAGTCATATAAAAGTGCCAAATTACATGCTGGTTAACCTTGAACAAATTATTTACTCAAAGAATCCTGTGCACCTGTATGGAGACAGCATTTCATTCATCATCATCATGAAATAATGTAAACCAGATAAATGATGAGTAAAATAATTCAAATGAAATTAGTTTTCATTAAAAATTATCTTCCCAGGATTGGCCTACAAATACTATTTATAATTATAACTTATTGAAGAAAAAATCTAAAACGATTCAAGTATAGTATTATTATTACAGATGAGGCTAGGCACAAACACAATTAAGTAGAGAGTGGTATTTACTTACTGATTGAGATGATGTTGAGAAATCTTTAGCAAGGAGGTAATACTAATACTTAAACTTCAATGATAATAGTCAACCAAAAATGTCATATTACAAAGAATTTAAGAAAATTAAGAGCAATACTTAATATTGCACTTGAGATGAGATATGGTCTATTTTTACCTTTAATCTGACATTAGTGAATGAAAAATTGTTAATGTATTATTTTTTTTAAATATGGCAAATGGGTATCTAGGAAGAGAAAATATGACTAGGATTAAAAATTACTATGATTCATGAAGAGTATATCAAGAAAATTTTAAAAGGTTCATTTCCTCTTTGTGACAGGATCTATAGACAGAAGACCAAAAGCCTGTAAGAGGAAGAACTTTGCTGACTTGAGAAAATAGTTTTCTCATTATTAGTGAATCAGTGTGAACCATTTGAATTGTTCTTTGTTTCTACTTTCTTGTTCAATAAGTTTAGTGAATCAGTGTGAACCATTTGAATTGTTCTTTGTTTCTACTTTCTTGCTCAATAAGTTTATCACTAGTGTACCTGTGAATTTTGCTGGATATATAGATTTGAGAAAGATAACAAAAACTTGTTCAATTGATTACAAAATAAAGAGATGTTATCAAAGAGGGCATTTTGAAAGTCATTAAGTAAATTTTAAAAGAAATTGATACATAAATTCTCTTGAACTTAAACAATGATATAAAAATACAATATTTATTTTAAAATAAATTGATACAAAAATTCTCTTGAAAGAAACAATGATATAAAAATACAATATTTATTTTAAGCATACTCCCTAATTTAGATTCTGGGTACACTGTTTAAAAAATTTAAAAAGAAAAAAATAGTGACTGAATTCATTTGAGAAATGCTAAAATACACAAAATGAAGTTTATTTATTAAATTGAGTTTTATACTTTACTATTTCTAATATCAAGTGTGAATGAACCACTTTACTGGAATAACAGGTAAAAACTCAAAGTTATTTAAAGTAAAATTTACCTCTTTCAACAAAGTATCACTTGTAACTTGTATTCCTTAAAATAAAACTTAAAGATTTCTAGAAGAAAAGAAAGTGAAAGAAATGTGTAGTTAAAGAGATCTTACTAGGGATAAATTTGTACAATTAACCAAATCACAGCAAGCGCCATATAAATGGTCTATGCTGTAAGTGAATAGATTTTTATTATAATTCTGAATACTGTTTAATATATAAATGTGCATTTTTAATTCATTCACTATTTATTCACTCATCAAGTTTATCAAAAATAAGTTGAGCAATTTGTATTACTCAACTTACAGAATAGTGAATATGAGTTAATAAGGTAGATAGAGATTGTTTTTTAAATTTTTTAACATATTTTATTGGTTATGCTATTAAAGTTGTTCCAATTTTTCCCTTTTCCTAACTCTACCTAGTATCCCCATTTTCTCTGGCAATCTCCCTTCGTAGTTCATATCCATGGGTCATACATATAAATTACTTCATTAATTCATTTTCTATAACTTGCTTTTAATATCCCCCTGCATATTCTGTGACTATCAATTTGTACTTCTTAATTCTATAACTTTTCTCCCATGCTCTCTCTTCCCCCTCCTAACTTATAACCCTCCAAATATTCTCCTTATTTATGATGTAGTTTCTATTGTGTTCATTTCCTTATTTAGTTTCTTTGATATGCAATAGTTGATAGCTGTAAATTTATTGACACTTTAATGTTTATAGTTTTGATCTTCTTTTTCTTAACTAAGTCCTTGTAACATTTTATATAGTAATGGCTTGGTGGTGATGAAATCCTTTAGCTTTAACTTTAGCTTTAGCTTTTTGGGAAACACTCCATCTGCCCTTCCATTCTAAATGATAGCTTTGCTAGATAGAGTAATCTAGGTTGTAGGTCCTTGCTTTTCATCACTTTGATTATTTCTTGCCTGTCCATTCTTGCCTGCAAAGATTCTTTTGAGAAATCAGCTAACAGTCTCATGGGAACTCTTTTTTAGGTGACTCTGCCTTTCTCCTGCTACTTTTAAGAGTTTCTTTTTATCTTTAACTTTGGCATTTTAATTATGATGTGTCTTTGTGTGGACCTCTTTGGGTCCAAACTGTTTGGTACTCTCTACTTCCTGGTCTTATATGTGTATTTCCTTTACTAAATTAGGGAAGTTTTTCCTTCATTATTTTTTCAAATAATTTTTCAATTTCTTGCTATTTCTCTTTTTCTTTGGGCACCCCTATTATTTAAATATTGGAACACTTAAAGAGCTCCCATAGGCTCCTTAGCCTATCCTTGTTATTATTATTTGTTTTTATTTTCTTTCTTCTTGCTATTCTGATTGAATGTTTTTCCTTCCTTGTGTTCCAAATCATTGATTTGATTCTCAGCTTGCTTCATCTACTCCACTGTAGTCTCCCTATAAAGTTTTCTTTATTTCAATCAGTGTAAACTTCATTTCTATCTGGTCCTTTTATGCTGTTGAAGTACCTAATGAGTGCCTTGAGCATCATAATAACCAGTGTTTTGAACAATGCATCTGATAATTGATTAACTCTATTTTGTTTAGTTCTTTTTCTGAAATTTGGTTCTGTTCTTTCATTTGGGCCATATTTCTTTGTCTCTTCATTTTGGCAGCCTCCCTGTGTTTGTTACTATGATTTAAGTAGAGCTGCTTTGACTCCCTGCTGTAGTAGCATGGCCTAGTATAGAAAAGTATACCTGTAAGTTGGATGAGGCAGAACCTTAGGTATTGCCAGAGCAGGGCAACTCATATGAACCAGGTACATGGAGTCTCCAATATGGTGTCACTGCTACGTGGTCTATCAGGGGGAGAGCTCAGAGAGAGTACTATGCTGCTGCCTGTCCTCTGGAGTATTGTACATGTAGAAGCTATTCCCCGGCACTCACCCTGATGCCAGACACTTCAATTTCTCCCTTTACGTCACTGATGCCCATCCAGCTGCTTTCCTGTGCTGAAGCCCAAAGGGACTAAGCCTCCATAAGTCCTTAGTCTGTTGCAGGCCCTTTAAGAGAAGACTCCTAAGAAACCTGCAGTTTCTTCCACCACCCTAATCCCCACTGATATTCACAGCCAGAAGTTATGGGGACTTATTTTCTTGGCACTGCAAACCTAGACTGGGTGGCCTGGTGTGGGCTGGGGTCCCTTGCTCCTGAAGTATCCCTCCTGATTTTTATACACCACATGTGGATGTGGGATCACCCATTCTGTGCCTTCATCCCTCCATGCCTATTGTGCATCTTCATGTCTTCACACCTCCTACCCATCTGGATGAATGAATGTGACTTCTTTAATTCCTTTGGTAGTCAGACTTCCTCACATCTCAATTTTCTGATGATTCTAGGTGATAGTTGTTTTGTAGTCTGGTTGTAATTTTTGCTGCGGTTTTCCAAGGAGGGAACCCACCCGTATTTACCTATATCTCCATCTTGACCAGAAGTCAGCAAATTTTTTCAGTGAATTTTTATTCTTGTACTGAGATAAAAATATTAAGTATGCATGATAGTATTTAATTACATTAAATACTTTAAAGAAATTGTTTAGAATAAAATAGTACCAAATACCTAACTTACTCCTTTTGGGAGGATAGTCTGGCCAATTCTCCTTAAGAAGACATAATTTGAGCTGTTAAATAAAAAATTCTTAATAAATATAAAAAAGTGAAAATATAGGCTTAGTAAACAAGGTAAGAGGGTAGTTGACTCAAATATTCCAATAGCTATAGTATAATATTTGTCTTGGTAATACAATAAAAGCTAGGGAAGCTTATTTTTTAGATATATTATATTTTTAGACAATCTTTTAAACACAAAATGAAGAAAAGATTCAAGTCTTTACCAGTGACTTAATACTATCAAAGTTTTATCTTTATTTTAACATTATATAAAATGTCTTAATTATTTTTTAGTTTCCAAACTGCTTATATTTTACAATGAGGCATCGGTCCCCTTCAAAGTAGGACCTTGGGGCAACACAGAGGTCTCCTAATTGCCATCAGTTGCCCCATCATATTTTCCTGAATCTCATTAATGGTCTGAAATCTCTTCCTATTCAAAGGTAATTTTAATTTTGGGAAAAACCAGATGTTGAAGTCCACCAAATTTGGGCTGTAGACAAAGTGGCTGAGTCACTTAGGTGATTTCATGTTTTACCAAAACACTCTGCATGAGACATGATGCATGAGAAGACATATTGTCATGGTGAAGCTGCCAATCACCAATTGCCTTTATCTGTGACCTTCTGAATTATCCAAATAGTTTCTGCAGAGAAATATCCAAACTCAATTGAAAAACTGATGTGAATTCAGTGCTCTACTTGGTCAGTCATTTGGAATGAGATGGCGACACAGTATACATGCTCACCTAACAGTGTCTACCACCCACTCTGACTAGTACAGTGAAGTCATCATTGTTCACGGATGTGCGTTCCAGTCCACTCTCCTTGGCAAACAGTTTATATCAATATTGTACAAATGTTCTTGTTATATTAACAGTGGATGTACTTCTTCAGACATACCTCATTATGTATAGCATATACAATATGAGATATTATGTATCAGATTTAAAAATCTGTTAAACTTTCTACTTAAGGAATTTACTGTATTGTTCAAAATTATAACATATGTATGTGTGTGTGTATATATATATATCCCATTTATTTTTCTCATAAAATAAGATACATTATGTTTTCACCAATAACTTTATAGATTTGGATATTTTGATTATGTCAGATATCTCCTGCTATTAGCTTCTTAGTCATTAGAGAGCAGGGGTGCTTTTAAACATCTTTTGAATCATAAGATGTCCTCACAACAAAGAATTATTTGGCCAAAATAACAATAGTACCAAGAAACCACTTTTGACACAGTCTATCAATCACAGCACCTTCTCTATACACTGCACAAATATGTTTTATATTTCACTTGTATTTTTACCTTTCTTGAAATAATAAAGCATAATATGCTGAAAATGTGTATTTTCTTCCACCTTGAATATTAAAATGGCTGCACAAAAATTCATCAGTTTTTATTTATTTTAATGCATGCTATGTAAATGTCTCATAGTGGTTTTATCAACTCATTTACTGATGGACTCTTTGGCTGCCTCCATAATTTGGAGATTCTAAATAACACTGCTATGAACATGGGGGTGCTTATGTTCTTTTGAATTAGTGTTTTGTGTTTATTTGGGTATATTCCCAGAAATGGGATCATTGGGTCAAAAGTCAGACCCTTTTTAATTTTTTGAGGTTTCTCCACACTGCTTTCCACAGTGGTTGCACCAGTCTGCATTCCCACCAATAGGGGTGGCAAAAGGGTTCCTCATTCTCCACATCCTCACCAGCACTTGTTTTTTTTTTATTATTTCTTGATGATAGCCATTCAGATAAGTATAAGGTTATATCTCATTGTGGCTTTAATTTGCATTTTTCTGATGATTACCACTATTTAGCATCTTTATATATGTCTATTTACCATGTTTATGTCCTCTTTGGAGAAATGTATATTCAGGTTCTTTGCCCATTTTTTACTACTTGCCCCCCCACAAAAGAAGAAAATTTTACTTTTTGCGACAGCATGGATGGACCTGGAGAGTATTGTGCTAAGTGAAATAAGCCAGTTAGAGACAAATACCATGTGATTTCACTCATATGTGGAATTTAGTGAATAAACTGAACTAACGACCAAAATAGATACAGACTCATAGATAGAGAGGAGGATGACAGCTATTACCTAGAGGAGGGTGTTAAGGATGGAGGGATGGAACAAAAAGGAAAAAGAAGTCATGAACATGGACAACAGTATACTAGTTACTAGGGAAAGGGGAGTACACAGGGGTTAAATGGTAATGGAAAACATACAATAAAAATAAATAAATATATGCTGATATGACAGACTTCACAATACAACCTAACAAAAATGTTTCAAATAAAGTTAAAGACAATTAAACACTATTAGTGCCCTCCTATGGGAAAAAAAAAAACTTTTGGCCAACCCAATATGTACTTGCCATATTAATAAAAATGCTGTTACAAAAGTTATATAATCATTGGCTAAATGAGCAACATATATGTTTGTCATGTATTTTTTACTGAGATGAGTTTATTGGTATTAAAAATAGCATTTCTAGAAGAAACCTTTATATTAGGATTCTACTAGGATTCAAACATTTAAAATTATGTTTTGTATTGCTTCGACATTACAAAACATAATTACCCAAAGCAATACACAGATTCAATGCAATACCTATTAAAGTACCAATGGCATACTTCACAGATATAAAACAAACACTTCAAAAATTTATATGGAACCATAAACGAGTCCGAATAGCAGCTGCACTTTTGAGAAAGAAGACAAAGTAGGAGGGATCACAATACCTGATATCAAACTGTATTACAAAGCCACTGTAATCAAAACAGCCTGGTACTGGCATAAAAATAGGCACATAGACCAATGCAACAGAACAGAGAGCCCAGAAATCAATCCAACTCTCTACAGTTAATTAATATTTGACAAAGGGGGCAATAACATAAAATGGAGTAAAGATAGCCTCTTCAACAAATGGTGTTGGGAGACCTGGATAGCTATGTGCAAAAAAATGAAAGCTGAGCACAAACTTACACCATACACCAAAATAAATTCAAGGTGGCTAAAAGACTTAAATATAAGCTGTGACACTATTAAAGTTGTAGAGGAAAACATTGGCAAGAAAATCTCAGATATTTCATGCAGCAACATTTTTACTAATATGTCCCCTACAGCAAGAAATAGAAAGGAAAGATAAACAAATGGGATCTCATCAAAATAAAAAGCTTCCGCATGGCTAAAGAAAACAGTATTAAATTAAAAAAACAACCACATGTATGGGAAAACATATTTGCCAATGATACCTCAGGCAAAGGTTTAATCTCCAAAATATACAAAGAATTTACACGACTCCACTCTAAGAAGACATCTAACCCAATTAAAAAATGGGAAAAAGACTTGAACAGACACTTCACCAAGAAGGACATACAGAAGATCCAGAGACACATGAAGAAATGCTCAATATCGTTAGCTATCAGAGAGATGCAAATTAAAACCACAATGAGATACTACTTTGCACCCGTCAGGATAGCTATCATAAATAAAGCAACCAACAACAAATGTTGGAGAGATTGTGGAGAAAAGAGGTCCTTAGTTCACTGTTGGTGGGATTGAAGAATGGTACAGCCATTATGGAAAACAGTATGGAATTTTCTCAGAAAAATAAAAATCGACCTGCCTTTTGACCCAACAATTCCACTGCTAGGATTATATTCTAAGAATCCTAAAACATCAATATCAAAGAACCTATGCACCACAATGTTCATAGCAGCACAATTTACAATAGCCAAGAGCTGGAAGCAACCTAGGGGCCCATCAGTAAATGAATGGATCAAAAAATTGTGGTACATATACACAATGGAATTCTATGCAGCAGAGAGAAAGAAGGAGCTACTACCCTTTGTAACAACATGGATGGAACTGGAAAGCATTATGCTGAGTGAAATAGGCCAGGTGTTGAAAGACAAATACCATATGATCTCACCATTAACAGGAAGCTAAACAACAAAACGAACAAGCAAGCAGAATAAAAACAAAGATACGGAAATAGACAACAAGGGGACAGTGACCAGAGGGGAGAGGGAAGGGAATTTAAGGGGGAAAGGGGAAAGGATTTGGAGGAACAAATATGAAGGATGCAGGGACGAGAGCTAGGGGGGGTGGAAATGAGAGGGAGGTGGGGTGCACGAGCACGGGGCAGGGTGGGGCTGGGATGGGAGAAATAGACAAAAAACTGTACTTGAAAAATAACTATAAAAATAATTATAAAAATTAAAAAATATAAATTATGTTTTGTAGATGCTATTTCTGTGATTTAGATTTAAGTAATTTCAGAGATTTTTATAAACCAAGTTTGTGTTAGGTTTTACACAATTGCTAGCTACCAGTATCTTATTTGATAAATTGATTCCACTGAAATGAGTGATATTCCAGTGATCAAATGTTAACTAGATTCATGTTGTATTCTAGTTATACGTCTTTAATTTAATTTTATTGTTTTAAATTACATACTCAAAGGAGCTTTATAGATACTCTAAAGAAAAAAGTAGAATAGGTAGAATAGCATACTTTAGTTCCTAAAAATGTATTGAAAACATAGTAAAGATTTTATCTCATTGATCTCTTAAGTAGAATTGTGTGTCATATGATTGTACTAAATATATATTATTTACAGACATATGTTATTTTGGTGGAGTTGGAGAAAAATGGAAATTTGGTACTAAATTTCTAATATATCATATAACTCTCACCAGAGATTATGTGTTTATCAATTTTGTTATGATTATTTTAAAAAAACATCAATTGTTACTACTGATCCTCATGTCTTTTTGTTTGTTTTATTGTTTTCTTCTGTGATCTTTATTTTTAAGTTTACTTTCTTCAGATTAAATTTTTTGGCTAGAATTTTAGATGTATGTGTACATCATTTCTATCTCTTCTTTTCTAATAAATGTATTTTGTGTTATAATTTTTTATCTTAATGCATTCTACCTTGCTTACAATTAGAAACATTATAGAAGTAATGTAAGGCTTAAAATTATTTATCTTTCTCAAGAGAGTATTTATATGTGGCAGTAAACTGAATGTATTAGTAATCTTTGTTTACCTTTATCCAATGTAAGGAATTGAAATCATCCAAAATTGGAGTCTAGTCTTCGAAAAACTATTTCTAGTGTTTCCTAACACTAGGGTACTATAGAATATGGTGCCTTTTCAACAGATCTGAGATTTCAACTTTTACCCTCCTGGTTCCATCAGGAGATGAAAATTTTTCTTAGTTTCTTGTACTTAGGTTGACTCTTTTATTAATCAGATATCTCTAAGGAAAAAGCACTCTCAGATTCTAGAATCTTTACATTGGGTTTTTATTCAAATAATTGACTCATAATTATTCACTGGAGTGAGAATTCTCTGTGCCTTACCCTACTGTTATCATAAGAGGAAGTCCCTTGCATGTTAATTTAGAAAAATTTACCTTTGAAAAGAAAGAATATGAAAGCAATACAGAGGGTCTTTGACTTAACAATAGTTGGACTTGATTTTTCAACTTATGATCATGGAAAAGCAATATGCAATCAGTAGAAACTGTAGTTCAAATTTTAAATTTTGGTCTTTATTGGGCTAGCAGTAATGTGCTACTGTACTCCCTGATTGCATGCTGGTTAGCAGGGGTAACACACAGCTCCCAGTGAGCCATTTGATGGTTAGCATAAATAACAGATACTCATAAACAACACAGTGTACTGTGTTGGAAGTGTGTTTTGTATATTGTGCTCTGTATTTTCTCATCCCATCATGTCTACAAAATGCTTATTTATGTCTCTGGCTTCTGGGGATAGGGAGAAAAACACAATGATTTACTTGAGATGAAACCCAAGATAAGTACTCATTAAGAGGCTAATGGTAAGTGCTTGGTATATTTAAGGTAGACTAGGCTAAGCTCTGTAGTTCAGTAAGTTAGGTGTATTAAATATATTTTTGACCTAAGTTATTTTTGACTTACTATTTATTGAAACATAGCTCCATCATAAATTGAGGAATATCTGTAGATCTTCTATGTTTTTTTAATCTTTTTTACCAATTCCAACATGCTTTCAGTTATATCTTGAAAATAAATATGGTAAAGTCCTTGCTGTAGTGCTTTGCTATGGCAGTTTTCAATGGAGAGCTTTAAAACTCTGCTGTTGACTATGTATCATTTAAAATATTTATCATAAAATGCTACTGAGGAAACATGATATAGCATCAAGCAAATCAAATTACTCAACTCACTTTATATTTAAAAGTTTTTAAAATAGCCTTGGCTGGTGTGGCTCAGTGGATTGAGAGCTAACCTGCAAACAAAAGGTTACTGATTCCATTCTCAATCAGAACCACATGCCAGCTGGTTCCCCAGTAGGGGGCGTGTGAGAGGCAACTATGAATTGATGTCTCTCTCTCTCTCTTTCTCCCTCCCTTCCTCTCTCTAAAAAATAAATATAAAATCTTTTTTAAAAAGTTTTAAAAATATAGTGCAAGGTCCATATTTATTTTGCAAGACATCTCTTTACTACAAGCTACATTTTTAAATTTACAAACTCAATTTAAGTCTGAGAAGAAATTATGTTAAATGATACAGAAACTTACATTCAGGGACTTCATGAAGAATTTTCAACTTGCATGAATTTACTATAGGCCAAAATTCCAAAATACTTTTATATTCACTATTGAAGCAGAAAAACATTCTCCTTGTTATCAATAAATATATTTCCTATTCTTTGCATTCTGATCATATGTAAATAATTTATTAAATTTATTTTCCTTTTACATGAAGAGAATATATTTCTTCATTAAGCCTTAACACGTTGTCTGTGTTGTTCACCAAAGAGAATTTAGTTTTTCTTCATCTAATAAAAAGTAGTAGGGTCCTGGGATACCTGCTTTATTACGTTGTTTTTTTACATCTCATTAACTTCTTCTAATTGACACTGGTACTCGATTACTCAATCTATACTTTTTTGTGTGGCTGTTTCCATCAAGTAAATTATTCTACCCCTTCTGACTGCGCTGGCAACTTTCCATGAAACACCGAAGCTAGTTCCTTAGTTTTTATTGATATTAATTTATTCTAAAATTGTCTTCATCTGTTGTACAAATGCTGTGGTTTTAATTAGAGTGTTGTTAAATTTCCATACTGTGGATCTCCTATGATTTATTGTATCACCAGAGACCTTGACACCAGGAAATTACCAAGGAAAGTTAGATTTTCAATGTAGATGGTTACACTCTCCAACATGCCATCTGTATTTTTAATATTCCAGAAGTCAGTCTTAAATAAAACATAATATAATAAATCATGTTTCATGTTTATTTTCAGTATATTTCTCAGATAATATAAAATTGAATATAAAGTTTATGCAAAATAATATTCTGCACCTTGACTTGTTTTCTTTAACTTTTAAATATTTTGTGAAATCATTACAAAGCCATTTGTGAGTAGGCGTTTCCTCCATTTGGTGAGAAGGATCTGCACAGTATTCTGTTTAAACATATAATAATTTTTTAAACTAGATCCTATAAATCGATGCCAAGTTGGTTTTAATGCTAGAGGATATCTTGGCATGATAGGGTGAGAGGTCTCAAATCAATTTTTGAAATGAGTTTTTGGACTTTTAACATAATGTCTCTGTGTCTAGGAATTTATGCCCTCAAAATAACATTTGGCCTATGGAACAAATTTATTGATAGATTCATTTTGATAGTATTTTTTTCTTCTACTGTTAAAGAAAGTACCCAAGATCATAAACAAAGAATATAGCAATCTAAAGAAGATCTGCATTGATACTTAAGTATTTTTCTTAATTGTTAAATATACCAAATATTTAGAAAGGTCAAGAGATGTAACAGATACATGCACTCTTCTGTTTGCTCTCAGTTACATCTGAACACTTATGAACTGTTACAATACATTGTGAACTGTATGGATCTTCCTTTCCCTTTCTGATATAAGTAACTGTTATTCTTAAGTATAAGTCCTCTTCTGGTTAATGTTTCCATGATTTTTAATATGAAAATTTCTGTATTTACAATGTACTACTGTTTATTGTGTTGTAAAATTTATAAAGTTTCTATCACACTCTATCATATTTTATAGCCTACTTAAAATTATACTTATTACTTGACATTATGATTATAAAATTCAACAAATATTGATGTTCATGATGTAAATCACTGATTTAAAAAATAGCATAGCAAAGCATAGCAAATGTTGTTTATTCATTGGTTTTGAATAAACTAATAACCAATAAGAACACATATTGATCCAAAGATTTTCTTTTTTTTAAGTGAGAAATTGTAACTCTTTTATTTAACTTGCATTTTTGAATCATGGTGATATTAAACAGTTTAAAAAATATTGGGTTTATTTCATTTTTTAAAAAATTACCTGTTCGTACATTTGATTTCTTTCTTCATTGAGTCATGCTTCAGAGACTGGCTAGCTTTTTTAAAAAATATATTTTATTGATTATGCCATTACAGTTGTTCTATTCCCCCCTTCATTCCCCTCCACCCTGCATACCCCTCCCCCACCATTCCCCCTTTAGTTTATGTCCACATGTCTCAAGTTCTTTAGATTATATATTTCCCCTACTATTCTTGCCCTCCCCCCATCTATTTTCTACCTACCATCTATGCTACTTATTTTCTGTGTCTTCTCCCCCCTTCGCCTCCTCCCAGTCCCCTGTTGCTAACCCTCCATGTGATCTTCATTTCTATGGTTCTGCTCTTGATCTAGCTGTCCTCTTAGTTTGCTTTTGTTTTAGATGTGGTTGTAAATAATTGTGAGTTTGCTGTCTTTCACTGTTCATCTTTTTTATCTTCTTTTTCTTTTTTAAAAAATTTTATTTAGTTATTTTTCAAGTACAGTTTTTTTGTCCATTTCTACCATCCCAGCCTCCCCTGCCCCTTGCTCCCCACCTCCCTCCCATTTCCACCCCCCTTAGTTCTCGTCCCTGTGTCCTTCATATTTGTTCCTCCAAATCTCTCCCCCTTTTCCCCTTAACTTCCCTTCCCTCTCCCCTCTGGTCAATGTCCCCTTGTTCTCTATTTCAGTGTCTTTTTTTTTTTCTGCTTGCTTGTTTGTTTTGTTGTTTAGCTTCCTGTTAAAGGTGAGATCATATGGTATTTGTCTTTCAACACCCAGCCTATTCCACTCAGCATAATGCTTTCCAGTTCCATCCATGTTGTTGCAAAGGGTAGTAGCTCCTTTTTTCTCTCTGCTGCATAGAATTCCATTGTGTATATGTACCACAATTTTTTGATCCATTCATTTACTGATGGGCCCCTAGGTTGCTTCCAGCTCTTGGCTATTGTAAATTGCGCTGCTATGAACAATGTGGTGTATAGGTTCTTTGATATTGATGTGTTTTAGGATTCTCAGGATACAATCCTAGCAGTGGAATTGTTGGGTTAAAAGGCAGGTCGATTTTTATTTTTCTGAGAAAATTCCAGACTGTTTTCCATAATGGTTGTACCAGTCTGCAATCCATCAATAGATGTGGAAAAAGCTTTTGATAAGGTACAACACTCATTTATGATAAAAAACACTCAGCAAAGTGGGAATAGAGGGAGCATTCCTCAATATAATAAAGGCCATATATGAGAGACCTACAGCCAATATCATACTCAATGGGAAAAAAACTAAAAGCTTTTCCACTAAGAACAGGAACAAGACAAGGATGTCCACTTTCACCACTTCTATTCAATATAATATTGGAATTTTTAGCCACAGTGATCAGGCAAGAAAAGGAAATAAAAGGCATCCAAATAGGAAAGGAGGAAAATTATCTTCTTTTTATTAGCTAAGTCCCTTTAACAGTTCATATAATAAGGGCTTGGTGATGATGAACTCCTTGAATTTGATCTTATCTGAGAAGCACTTTATCTGTCCTTCCATTCTAAATGAAAGCTTTGCTGAATAGAGCAATCTTGGTTGTAGGTCTTTGGTTTTCATGACTTGGAATACTTCTTTCCAGCCCCTTCTTGCCTGTAGGTCTCTTTTGTGAAATCCACTGACAGTCTGATGGGAACTCCTTTGTAGGTGACTGTCCCCTTATCTCTTGCTGCTTCTAGGATTCTCTCCTTCATTTTAATCTTGGCTAATGTAATGATGATGTGTCTTGGTGTGTTCCTTCTTGGGTCCAACTTCTTGGGACTCTCTGAGCTTCCTGGATTTCCTGGGAGGCTATTTCCTTTGCCATATTGGGGAAGTTCTCCTTTATTATTTGTTCAAATAAGTTTTCCGCTCATGGCTGTTTCTCTTCCCCTTCTGTTACCCCTATAATTTGGATGTTGGAGCTTTTAAAGATGTCCTGGAGGTTCCTAAGCCTCTCCTCATTTTTTTTTGAATTCTTGTTTCTTCATATTTTTCTGTTTGGTCATTTTTTTCTTCCTTCTGGTCCACTCCCTTGATTTGAGTCCCAGTTTTCTTCCCTTCACTATTGGTTCCCTGTGAATTTTTCTTCACTTCACTTAGCATAACCTTCATCTTTTCATCTAATTTGCAACCAAATTTAACCAATTCTGTGAGCATCCTGATTACCAGTGTTTTGAACTGTGCATCTGATAGGTTGGTGATTTCTTGGTTGCTTAGAGTTATGGGCTCTGGGGCTTTGAGTTCTTCTTGAGCATGTTTTGGTCTGTTAGCACCTGGTGCATATGAGGAGCGAAGCCCTAGGTATTTACCAGGGTGGGGCCACCCAGGTCGCTGGGTTGTGATGCTGTATGTGGGGGCAGGGTCAAAGAGGGGTAATGGAGGACCCCTATGCTGCTTCCCACCCCTGGGGCCTGCAAGGTCTGTCTCACTGCTTGCTCCTTTACCTGATTTATCTGCATGGGAATGTGTGACTGTGGTCAGCCAGCTACCTTGTGCCCTCACGTGGTCTTCCCATCGCAACCCCATGGCTGGGATCTGCCAACCGCCTCCCACACTTCTGGGTAGGTCTGGCTGAGTTTTCCTGGGCAACCCTGCTCTGCCAGTCACTGGCTCTGCCCCTCTTACTGGTCTAGCCTAACAATTTGTTTTTTGGGGGACTTCCATAAAGTTCAGTTTGTAGTTTGGCTGTGTTTTTGTTGCTAAAAATTTGTTGTTTTTAAACTTGGTTGTGTGAGAAGGCACTGAGTTTCCACTTATGCCTCCATCTTGGTGGAAGTCCCCCACAGATTTTCTTATATGAATAGAAATCTCACGTTGTGAGTGTCCATGTGTACAAGAGTGTCTCCAGTATGAATAATTAGATGTAAAATTAATAGATCTTGCAAGATGAATACCATCAAATTTTTTATATACTATCATTTGTTGCTTAGCAACATAATACATTCTCAGGAATGCAGTATTAGAAAATTTTTACATTGTGCAAACACAATATAATTTTCATACATAAATCTAGATAGTATTGCTTACTCTACACATAGGCTGTTTGGCATAGCCTATTATTCTGAAGGTACAACCTGTACTGAATATTACTGTACTGAGTAATGTTAGACATTATAAGTATTGATGATCTAAACATATATAAAGATGTAAAAGATACAATGAAATATGATATAAAATATAAAAAATCATATACCTGTACATGGCAAATTCTATGAATGGGATTTGTAAGACTAGGAGTTGCTCCCATGAATTAGTGAGTGAATGTGAAGGCCTTTGACATTCCCACACTCTACAACAAAATCTTAAAGCACTGTACACTTAAGCTACATATCATTTATAATTTTTGAATCATAATTTTTAAATGTTACTAATTATGCTATTACAGTTGTCCCAATTTTTCTCTCTTTGCCCCTTTCAACCCAGCAGCCCCTACTCCCTTCAGCAATCCTGCCTCCTTTGTTCATGTCCATGAGTCATGCATATAAGTCCTTTGTCAACTCCATTTCTTATACTTGCTCTTAATATCCCACTGTCTATTCTGTATCTACAAATTTGTACTTTTCAATCCCTTTACCTTTCCCCCATTTCCTCAGACCATCCCCCTCCATTGGCCACCATCCCCATGTTCTCCGTATATATGATTCTGTTTCTTTTTGCATGTTCACTTAGTTTGTTTTTAGATACAATTGTTGATAGTTATATATTTGTTTCTATTTTAATGTACATAGTTTCAATCTTCTTCCTTTTCTTAAATAAGTGCCTTTAACATTTCATACAGTAATGGTTTGATGATGACGAACATCTTTAGCTTTACCTTGTCTGGGAAGCACTTTACCTGCCCTTCGATACTAAATGATAGCTTTTCTGGATACAGAAATCTGTGTTGTAGATCCTTGCTTTTCATCATTTTGGATACTTCTAACCAATCTCTTCTAGTCTGCAAAGTTTCTTTTGAGAAATCATAGAACAGTCTTATGGGAACTCCTTTATAGGTAATTATCTGCTTTTCTCTTGCTGCCTTTAAGAGTCTCTCTTTATCTTTAACCTTTGGCATTTTAATTATAATGTGTTTCAGTGTGGTCTTCTTTACACCTATTTTGTTTGGGATTCTGTGTTTCCTGGACTTGTAGGTTTATTTACTTCCCAAATTAGGAAAGTTATTTTTATTATTATTTGTTCAAATAATTTTCCTATTTCTTGCTTTTTCTCTTCTCATTATAGTATCACTATGATGTGAATGTTGGAACCCTTGAAGTTGTCCCAAAGACACCTTACATTATCCTCCTTTTTTTTGGATTCTTTTTTCTTCTTGCTGTGATGATGGGATGTCTTTTTCTTCCTATGTTTTAAATCACTGATCTGATTCTAAGCGTCATCTACTCTCCTTTTGATTCCCTGTATTTTTTCTTTATTTCAATAGGTGATTAGATAATTTTTATGCTCTTGAAGTACCCACTGAGTTCCTTGAACATCCTTATAAACAGTGTTTTGAACTCTGCATCTGAGAGACTGCTTATTTCCATTTGTTTAGTTCTTTTTCTAGAGTTATGTTTTGTTCTTCAATTTGGGCCATATTTGTCTATCTCCTCATTTTGGCAGCCTTCCTATATTTGTTTTTATGTATTAGATAAGCTGCTTTGACTCTGTATTTTGCTGGCATTGCTTAATGTAGTTAGGTATCCTGTAGGGCCCAGGTGCACAGCTTGGTGGATAATTCAGCTGTGCCTTCTACATGGGCTGAGTAGTCCCTTCTCTTGTCATTGAGTCTTGATTGCTGTAGGCTGGTCAATGGGAGGGATTTTCCCAGGCTAGACAGCTGATAGGACTGGCTGTCACCCATCTCCCATCCATCTCCATGGCTGGGAGAGCAACCACCATCACCATGGCTGGTGGAGGTCGTTGGGTGGTGGTGCTCCAAAGTGGTCTGTAACTGTCCACTGGGTGCACAGGCTCTGAGGTTTCCTGGGTAGTGCCAACAAAGATCAGCCACCTCCTATGTTCTATTGGGGGCCCTTTGGCATAAACTATAAAGTGATCTGCAGATGGCTGCTGCTAGTCCTGGGCACGGGGCCACTTAGCAAAAAGTATGAGAGTGGGCTCAGCTGTTGGTTGTTTGAGTGGATTTAGGAATATTGGAAGCCTATACCTAGTGCATCCATTAATCTGGAAAAGCCAGTATCACCAGCCAAGGTGAGTCTGTAGGCTGGATGGTATGGAGCCTTAGGTAATCATCAGAGTAGGGTTAACAGCGTGAGCCAGGTGGATGGAGCCTTAGGTATGGTCCTGCTGCACTGTTGCTCTGTGCAGGGAATGGCTTAGAAAAAGAACAATGGCCACTGCTTGCCGTTCTGTCTGGGAGCAAGCTGTCTTCCAGCTCTTGCCTTGATGCCACACACTTCAGTTCCTCACTGCAGGCCACTGGTACCCTACAAAGTGCCACCTTGGTGTTGGAGGCCAGAAGAAATGAGTTTGAGTTAGTCAGTGTTCAGGGTCCTGAAAGAGGAGATGCCTGAGAACTCAAGTTTCTTCTACCACCCCAACCCCCACTGGATTTTACAGCCAGAAGTTATGAGTACTTATCTTCCTGGCACTGGAACCCTGGGCTGGGTGTGGGGCTGAGATCTGTCACTCCTGAGATATCCCTCCATTTTTTATCCACCGCACATGGGTTTGGAACCATCCTATTGCATGTCTCTGCCCCCTGCCCCTCTTACCTGTCTAGTTGAATGTGGTTTCTTTAATTCCTTATATGTCAGACTTCTGTACAGATTGATTTTCTAACAGCTCTGAGTGATAGTTGTTCTGTAGTTTACCCATAATTTTGCTGTGGTTGTGGGAGGAGATGAGAAGCATATACATACACTTCCATCTTGACCTAAGTCCTAGTCTTTATAATTTTTTCTTCTTCAATACTAATTTTAGCTTACTGTAACTTTTTACTTTGTAAAGTTTTTTACATTCTTAAGCTTTTGACTTTTTTGCAATAACACTTGGCTTAAAACATATACACATGTTATGGCTGTGCAAAATTATTTTCTTTTTTTTATTTAGTTATTTTTCAAGTACAGTTTTCTGTTTATTTCTCCCATTTCAGCCCACCCTGCCCCATGCTCACCACCTCCCTCCCATTTCCACCCCCCTTAGTTATTGTCCCTGTGTCCTTTATACTTTTTCCTGTAAATCCCTCCCATTTTCCCCTTAAATTCCCTCCCCCTCACCCCTCTGGTCACTGTCCCCTTTTATTTCTTTATATCCTTATTCTATAAGTATTTTACTATGTTTTTAAAATATAATTTTTTGTTAAAAATTAAAACACAAACACATGTATTAGCCGATGTCTACACATAGTCAGGATCATCATCACTCTCTTCCACTGCCACTTCTTGTCACAGTAGGTCTTCAGAGGCCATAACATATACACAGCTCTCATCTTCTATGATAACAATGTTTTTTTTTCTGGAATCCCTCCTGAAGGACTTGCCAGAAACTCTTATTGAAAAGGTGTCATTTTTTTTCAGAAATATTTCCATGGTGATATGATTAATTTGTTTCTATTTTTCATTTTCGGTTGCTTGTATATAGATAATGCACTATGAATGTCCCTGCCTATTAATGGAAACCTTTTGTTTTGAGGGTTCATGTTTTTAAACGTTGTAAGGAGCTTTTAGGAGCTCTACAAAATCTTCTGCTAATCCTTTTACTGTATATTTTCTGGGGATTTGCCTTTTTTTCTGCAGTTTCAATTTATCTTGACTCCTTTTCAACTATGCATTTATATTTTATTGCCAACAACTCCTCATTAGTTAATTCCTCAGGAATCACTTTCAGGGTCTCTTCATTGTCACATTCACCCACACTCAAGTTTATATTCTTTGCCATCTTAATTGTAGCCTTGTTAATTTTTACCTTGGCAGAACCTTTGGAGTCATGGAAAAACCTCTTGACTATCTTCTTTCAGATGTTATTATTTACTATTTGGTGACAAAAACCTGAGCCCAGACAAGATCCTTGGTGCAGTCATGGATGTTGCAGTCCTTCCCATAATTGAATCATACGTCTTCCATGTCTTTCTCAGTTGCAGCAGTAGCTAGAAAAAAAGGCCCTATTAGTTGCTATAACTCATTGATCTATTGGTTAGATTTTTTTTAAAGTAATAATTTAGAAGAAACATTACTTCAATGTTGAGATAAAAGTTACCAGCAAAAGGAAGTTGTCTGGGAACATTGCAGGTATAAAAGAATCTTGAAAAGCACATCATTCTCTGTTTCACAAGCACAGCAATTCAAGAGGGCATCTGGGAAAAGGAGCTGCACCATCCTTGTCTTCTGACAGCTTCTGCAGTGCACTGGCAGTGTGTGCTTACTGGTAGGTTTGCAGGGCCTGGGGTTCTCACTGTGCCAGTTCCCAGTTTCATTTTAGAGACTGCAACGTTAATTCCAAGTATGACTGTTATTCTGTCTTTTAAAGCTTTGGTACTTGGCATTGACTTGGCCTCCTTATGGACAAAAATCTGTTCAGGCATCTGTTTCCAGAATAGGGAGGTTTAATCATCTACATTGAAAGACTGCTCTCTCACAAGTATTTTTCCTCCAAAATCAACTCGTCTAGAGTTTCCAGAAATTTATGAACTATCTTCACATCAGCTCTCACAAACTCACCTCTCACTTTCAAATTATTTAATAAATGACAATCTTTTTTTTTCCTTTCAAAAAAAAATTTGATATACAAAAGCAATAATAATAAATTAAATTATAAACATATACTAAACATCCTCCCCTCAGGAAAATATATTTATCAATGTCATTTTTGACAATCTTTAACTGTTTAAACCACCCAGAACTAGCAGCAAATTCAACATTGCAAACATTTTTTTTTGCTTTGGACATAATTATCATAATGCTGCAATGGATATGCTTCCATGTCTGCTTTTCAATCTAGATGATTAAAAGTTTCTCCACATCTGATATAACATATTCTCAAATTTTTGTTGGTCTCATTGCCCTCAGTAAAGCAGATTATTTAATGTCTTCTATCACATTGTTCTTTTCTTCAAAATTATAGTTATGGTTCAATGGGGCTGACCTGATTGGCAAGTAATAACTATAACTGATTTTCTACCTTAATAGTCCTTAATCACTCTTAATTAAGTCCCGGATAAATCATTTTATGTGACCTCTTAATGGAAACGTTAGCAGTGGATTTTGTACACTTAGAGGTCATGATGAACAGAACAATACAAGATTAAATTAAGCTCGAAAGAAAAAGATACAATCAAGAGATGTGTTAATCAGGAGACATATAAGGTTGCTCCTGACATAAAATGGCATTGTTTTATAGCAAACCTTTCTAATAAGTGACAAGAGTAAACTCTAAAAAATAATAAAAATATAGTATAGTAAGTAATGTACTTGTTTATCATTATCAAGTATGTATTACCACATACTATACATAATTATGTGCTATATTTTAATAAAATTTATTGGAGTGACATTGGTTAACAAAATTGGACAGGTTTCAAATGTACAATTCTACAGCGCATCATCTCTACACTGTATTATGTGTTCTCCATCTGAAGTCAAGTCTTTTTCCATCACTACGTATCTCTCCCTGTAACCTCCTTCAACACCACCAACCCTCTTTACCCCAGCAATTACCATAATGTTGTCCAGGTTCATGAGTTCTTTCTCTCTTTTTTCTTTTTTGCTCAATCTCTCAACTCCCCTCACCCATCCTGCCCCAACATCTATCAGTCTTTTTTTCAATGTATGAGTCTGTCTCTATTTTGCTTAGTTCATTTTGTTTATTAGGTTCCATATATGAGTGAAATAATATAGTACTTGCCTGTCTCTGACTGGCTTATTTCTCTTCACATAGTGCTTTTCATGTCCAACCATGCTGTTGCAAACAATTAAATTCTCTTTCTTTCTCTCTCTTTCTCTCTTCCTTCCTTCCTTCTTTCCTTCCTTCTTTCTCCCTTACAGAGAGTAGCATTCCACTGTGTAAATATACTATAACATTTTTATCCATTCCTCTATTGGTGGACACTTAGGCTACTCCCAAATTTTGGCTATTGCAAATAATACTGCAATGAGCACAGAGATGCATATATTATTTCAAATTAGGGTGTCATATTTCTTTGATTATATTCCTAGAACTCATATTGCTGGGTCACAAGACAGTTTCACTTTTAACTTTCTCACATAACTCCACACTGCTTTCCACAGTGGTTGAACCAACCTGATTCCCATGAAGAGTCAGTGAGGATTCCCTTTTTTCCACCTCCTCATAAACAGTTATTTGTTGATAACTGGTGATAGCCATTCTGACAGCTATGAGGCAATATCTTATTATTTTAATTTCAAGTGGGATTTATTGTGGGGATGCAAAACTGGTTTGCTATCTGCAAATTGATAAGTATGACATACCACATAAAAATGAAGAATAAAAACAATGCCATATCAATAAATACAAAAACATTTTTGATAAAATTTATCACCCATTTATGAAAAAATAAAAACTCTAAGCAAAGTGGGAATACAGGGAGCATACCTCAATATAATAAAGGTCATCATATATGACAGATCCATAGCCAACATTATATTCACTGGGAGAAATCTTTAAGTGTTTCCTTGAAGATAGGAAACAAGAAAGGAAGTCTGCTTTCACCATTTTTACCCAACATAATACTGGATGTCCTAGCCATAGCAATCAGGTAAGAAGAAACAAAAAGCATCCAAATTGGAATGTAAGGAGTAAAATTGACATTATTTGCAGATGACATGATACTATATACAGGGAAACCTAAAGATTCCACAAAAAAGTTACTAGAACTCATAATATAATTTAGTACAGTAACAGGATACAAAATAAATATCCAGATGTTACTTGTATTTATTTATTTATTTTTTATTGTTGTTCAAGTACAGTTGTCTCAATTTTCAACCTACAACTTCCCCATCCTAGCCCACCCATCCATGACTCCCACCCTCAATCTTACTCCCCTTTGCCTTTGTTCATGTGTCCTTTATACATGTTCCTTGACAACCACTCACCTTTCCACCATTATCTCCTTCCCCACTTCCCCTGTGGTTATTGTCAGTTTGTTTATTTCAATGTCTCTGGTTATATTTGCTTGCTTAATTTTTTTGTTGTTGTTGATTAGGTTCTACTTATAGGTGAAATCATATGGTATTTGTCTTTCACCTCCTTGCTTATTATACTTGGGATAATGGTCTCTAGTTCCATACATGCTGTCATGAAGAATAGCGGCTCCTTCTTTCTTTCTGCTGCATAGAATTCCATTGTGTAAATGTACCATAGTTTTTGATCCACTCACTTACTGATGGGCACTTAGGTTGCTTCCAACACTTGGCTATTGTAAATTGTGTTGCTATGAACATTGGGGTGCATAGGGCCATTTGAATTGGTGTGTCAGAATTCTTAGGGTATAATCCCAGCAGTAGAATTGCTTGATCAAAAGGAGTTCTATTTTTAGTTTTCTGAGAAAATTCCATACTGTTTTCCATAGTAGCTGCACTAGTCTGAATTCCCAACAATAGTCCACCAGGGTTCCTTTTTCTCCACAACCTTGCCAGCACTTGTTCATTAATTTGTTTATGATGGTAATTCTAATGTGTGTAAAGTGGTATCTCATTGGAGTTTTAATTTGCATCTCTCTGATGACTAGTGATGCTGAGTATCCTTTCATATTTCTCTGGGCCTGGACCCTCTGTATGACATCCTTGGAGAAGTGTTGGTTCAGACCCTTTGCCCATTTTTAGTTTTTTTTTTTTGTCTTCCTGCAGTTTAGTCATGTAAGATATTTTTATATTTTGAAAATCAAACCCTTGTCTGAGGTATGATTGGCATATATATTTTTCTATATGGTTGGTTTCATTTTCATTATGCTGATGTTCTCTTTATCCGTGAAAAGGCTTTTAATTTTGATGAAGTCCCATTAGTATTTATTTCCTTCATGTCCCTTGCTTGAAGGGGCATATTGGTGAAAATATTGCTGAGTGGAATATCTGAGATTTCCCTGCCTATATTCTCCTGTAGGATTTTTATGATGTCATGACTTATAGTTAAATCTTTTATCCATCTTGAGTTTATTTTTGTATATGGTGTGAATTAATGGTTGAGTTTCATTTTTTTGTATGTAGCAGTCCAGAACTGCCAACATCATTTGTTGAAATTGCTTTTTTTACTCCATTTTATGCTTCTGCCCCTCTGTCAAATATTAACTGACCATAGAGACATTGCTTTATTTCTAGGCTCTCTATTCTGTTCCATTGATCTATGTGTCTGTTCTTATGCCAGTACCAGACTGTTTTGATTATCATGGCCTTGAAATATAATTTGACATCAGGTATTGTGATCCCTCCTACTTCTTTCTTCTTTCTCAAAATTGTTGAGGCTATCCAGTTTCATAGAAGTTTTTGAAATATTTGTTCTATATCTATGAAATATGTCAATGATATTTTAATAGGGATTGTATTGAATCTATAAATTACTTTCATTAGTATGGACATTTTGATGATGTTAATTCTTCCAATCTGTGAACATGGTATATGCTTCCATTTATTGTGTCTTTCTTAATTTCTCTGTTCAGAGTTGGATAGTTTTCTGAGTACAGATTTTAATTTTTCCCCTTTTTTGTTAGGTTTATTCTTAGGTACTTTATTTTCTTGTTGCAATATTAATGGGAATTTTTTCTTGATTTTCATTTCTGATATTTTGTTGTTGGTGCACAAAAATGCCTTCAATTTCTGATATTGACTTTTTATCCTACTGTTTTGCCACATTCACTTATTATGTTGAGTAGTTTTTTTGGTGGAGTCTATAGGGTTTTCTATGTACACTATGATGTCATCTGCAAACAATGACAGTTTTGCTTCCTCCTTTCTAATTTGGATGCCTTTGAATTATTTTTCTTGCGTAATTGCTGTGGCTAGGACTTCCAATACTATGTTGAGTAGAAGTGGTGAAAGCAGACATTGCCATCTTGTTCTTTATTTCAGTGGGAAAGCTTTTTGTTTTTGCCCATTGAATATGATGTTGGCTGTAGGTATCCTAAATATGGCCTTTATTATTTTGCAGTATGCTGTCTCTACTTCCACTTTGCTGAGTTTTTAATAATAAATGGGTTCTGTACCTTATCTAATATTTTCTGCATCTATTCATATAGTCATGTGATTTTGTCATTCCTTTTGTTTATGTGATGTATTATATTTATTGATTAGTGAATATTGTACCATCCTTGCATCCCTCACATGAATCCCACTTGATCATGGTGTATAATCTTTTTAATGTATTACTCAATGTGGTTTGCCAATATTTTGTTGAGGATATTAGCATTTGTGTTCCAGTGATATCGGCCTGTAGTTTTCTTTCTTTGTTGTGCCTTTATCTAGTTTTGGGGTTAGGATTATGTGGACCTCATGGAAAGGCTTTTGGAGTCCTCCCTCTTCTTAGATTTTTTATAATAGTCAGAAGGATAGGAGTTAGCTTTTCCATAAATATTTTGTATAATCTCCTGTGAAACCATCTAATCCAGTGCTTTTGGGTTCTAGGAATTTTTTGATTACTGCTTCAATTTCATCATCTGTTATTGGTCTGTTCATGTTTTCTGCTTCTTCTTCATTCATTTTTGGAAGATTATATTTTTCTAGAAATGTGTCCATTTCACCTAGGTTTTCAAATTTCTTGGAATACAGTTCTTCATAGTAATTTTGTATAATGCTTTGTATTTCTGTGGTATCAGTTGTAATTTCTCCTCTTTCATTTCTGATTGTTTTTATTTGGGTCCTCTTTCTCTGTCTGTCTCTCTCTCTCTCTCTCTCTCTTTTTTTTCCATGAGCCCGCTTAAGAGCTTGTAGATTTTATTTTTTCAAAGAACCAGATCCTGGATTTATTGATCCTTAGAATTGTGCTTTTAGTCTCTTTGTCATTTAATTGTGCTCTGATCTTGATTATTCCCTTCCTTCTTGTTCTGGGCTGTCATTGTTGTTGTTCTTTGAATTCTTGCAAGTGTAGGGTTAGGTTGTTTATTTGAAATGTTTCTATTTTTTTTTTGGTAGGTCTGTATCACTATGAACTTCCCTGTGAGGACTGCCTTTGCTGTGTCCCATTAATTTTGGACTATTTTGTGTTCTTTTTCTTTTGTTTCCAGAAACTTTTTAATTTCTTTCTTGATCTAATTATTAACCTGTTCATTCTTTAATAACATGCTATTTAATCTCCATGAATTTGAGTGTTTCTGAGTTATTTTCTTTGAGGTTGGTTTCTCATTTCAGGCCCTCATGGTCTAAAAAAAGGCTTGATATAATATTAATTTACTTAAATTTGTTGAGGCTTGTTTAGTGTATTATCATGTGATCTATCTTTGAAAATGATCCATGTGAATTTCAAAAGAATGTATATTTTGTTTTTGGGGTATGATATGTTATATATACATATCTATATACACACATGTATCTATACACACATATACATATATATGACAGATTATATATAAAACAGGTTATGTATAGATAGGTTATATATTATATATAATATATAAAACATATATTATATATGTATGTATGTCAGTTAAGTCCATTTGATCTAGAGCATTGTTCAATGATTCAATATTCTGTTTATATTTTGTTTGGAAGATCTATCCATTGTCGATAGTATGGTGTTAAAAATCCCCTAGTATAAGTGTGTTTCTATATCATTATTGAAGTCCTCCCAGATTCTCTTTATATATTTAGGTGCTCCTATATTGGGTGTATATGTTTATAATGTTTATGACTTCTTGATAAATTCTTCCCTTGTGTATTATAAAATGTCCTTCTGTTCCTCTTTTTATGACCTTTGTTTTGAAGTCTGTCTTATCTAATATTACCACCCAGCTTTTTTTTTCTGTCTATTACCTTCCAATATTTTATTCCAGCATTTCACTATCAGTCTGTGTAAGTATATTGTTCTGATGTGGGTCTCTTTGTAGGCAACATATGTGGGGGTCATGTATTCTTATCTATTCAGCTATCCTATATCTTTTGATTGGAGCATTTAATTGATTGACATTTAAGGGTATTATGGATAGGTACCTATTAATTTTACCCACTTTTTACCTGTGTTCCTCTCTCTCTCCCTTTCTCTCTCTCTTCCTCTTGTTAAAGAGTTTCTTTAGCATGTCTTGTGGTGCTGGTTTGGTTGAAGTATATTCTTTGTCTGGGAAACTTTTTATTTCAGCTTCCATTATTAATTAAGAGCCTTGCTGGATAGAGTAGTCTTGGTTGTAGGTCTTTGCTTTTCATTACTTGGAGTACTTCTTACCATTTCCTTCTGGCTTGTGGTGTTTCTGTTGAGAAATCAGCTACTAACCTTATTTCAGTTCCCTTGTATTTTACTTTCTGTTTCTCCTTTGCTGCCTTTATGATTCTCTCTTTGTTTTAAATTTTAGCATTTTAATCATGATATGTCTTGGAGTAATCTCCTTTGGGTTCACCGTCACTGCATCCTGAACTTCCATGTTTTTTTGCCTCTCTAGGTTCAGAAAGTTTTCTGTCATTATTTTTTCAAACAGGGTTTCTATCTTTTGCTCCTTTTCTTCTCCTTCTGCTATTCCTATGGTTCAAATATTGTTTTGTTTTATGTTGTCTTGTAGTTCCCTTAAGCTCTCTTCATATTTTTTGTGCCCTTTTTCATGCAGCTACTCTACCTGGGTATTCCTTTCAACCTTGTCTTCCAGCTCACTAATTCGATCCTCTGCTTCATCCAGCCTGCTTGTCATTTATTCTTGTGGGTTTTTTTTCACATATTGTATTCTTCATTTCTTCCTGGTTCTTGTTTATAGTTTCTATTTCTTTTTACATACTGTTGCAGTGTCCATTCAGGTCCTTGCAGTTGTTAGTGAGTTCCTTGGGCATCCTTATAACCATTATTTTGAATTCTATATCTGATGGTTTGATTGCCTCCATTTCATTTAACTCTTCTAGTGGGGAGTCTTCCATTCCTTTTTAATAAAGGTGGAACAGGTATAAGAATACTGTAGAAAAGTAAAAAGTAAATATGAGATGTCTACAGTAAAGAAAAAAGATTTTGAGAGCATGCAGCAAGCAAACTAGTAAGAGTAAGGAGTAAAGCCCAGGTTGAGGCAGGGGAGAAAAAAAAAGAAAAAGAGAAAACAATGAGATATAATTCTTCACTCAACTGATTAGGGACACAGTGAAGGTAAAATGGAGTAAGACATAAAAAAGTTCTATGGTATTTGAAATACTAATAAGTAGTGAATAAATAGGAGATCCTTTGGAGATGTACAGCAATAACCATGGTATTTCACTCAACTAGCCACTTTAGAAAAGGTGAAAAAGAAATAAGGCTCTTGTTAAAAGAGAAAAATAATATGAGCTGATTTTAGAAAGCAGAGCACTAATGCAAATTAGATGTTGAGATAAAGTGAGAGTAAGGAATAGAAACTTGGTGTGGTGTGTGAGATAATAAAGTTAATTATAATAGTACTAAAGCTCAGGAAGATAGTAAAATGGATTAAGACCAGTATTTTATAAGACTCTTTATAAAAAGAATGAAAAATAAAAGACCAAGAGTAGTGTGGTTTTGGAATACATGTGAAGTGAAAGAAGAAAAAATAAAATAAACTGTGAAAGGAAGAATAATGAAAACAAATCAAACAATGAAATCAAACAAACAAAGCAAAAACTAATTAAATGGAAAAAAAGAGAAAAAAATGCAAGTTCTGAAGGACTGCAAAGTGAAATTTATCTCAGCTATTCTTTTCTTAAAACTACCACAGAAGTACTTATTTATTTACTTCTGTTTATTTACCATTATTTTTATTGTTTATAGTATTACAGTCATCCCCATTTACCTCTTCCCATCAACCTTCCACCCATTGTCGTACCCCTTTCCCTCTGACCATCACTGCACTGTTGTCTGAGTATCTTTCTACCACAGAGGTCTTGATATTTAGTTATTTTTAGCATTGTCATTTTTATGTAAAAATCATCTAATCCCAATATCTATCTTCAAAATATAAATTATTTGTATAAATAATTTCTTTTATATTTAATATGTTCAGTTTTTAATGAAAAACTTAAAAGAATAAATTAGTCTTATCTTTTATTAACTGTAATGTTTTTCAGTTTTTAATATTTAATGTCATTTTGTATTGATATCTACACATATAAACACACGTAAGCTAAAATTTTTCAATTATTTTTCAGATGTTAATTTATTTTTTTGCTTACTGTATTACATCAATTACTTTTTTGTATTTTTTAATTTTATTGATTATGCCATTACATTTGTTCTATTCCCCCCCTTCATTCCCCTCCATCCTGCACATCCCTCCTCCACCATTCCCCTCTCTAGTTTATGTCCACATGTCTCAAGTTCTTTAGATTATATATTTCCCCTACTATTCTTGCCCTTCCCCCTATCTATTTTCTACCTACCCTCTATGCTACTTATTTTCTGTGTCTTCTCTCCCCTTCACCTCCTCCCACTCCCCTGTTGCTAACCCTCCATGTGATCTTCATTTCTGTGGTTCTGCTCCTGATCTAGCTGTCCTCTTAGTTTGCTTTTGTTTTAGGTGTGGTTGTAAATAATTGTGAGTTTGCTGTCTTTCACTGTTTATCTTTTTTATCTTCTTTTTCTTAGACAAGTCCCTTTAACATTTCATATAATAAGGGCTTGGTGATGATGAACTCCTTGAATTTGATCTTATCTGAGAAGCACTTTATCTGCCCTTCCATTCTAAATGAAAGCTTTGCTGGATAGAGCTATATTGGATACTGGTTCTTGTCTTTCATGACTTGGAATACTTCTTTCCAGCCCCTTCTTGCCTGTAAGGTCTCTTTTGGGAAATCCGCTGACAGTCTGATGGAAACTCCTTTGTAGGTGACTGTCCCCTTATCTCTTGCTGCTTCTATGATTCTCCCCTTCATTTTAAATCTTGGCTGATGTAATTATAATGTGCGTTCCTTCTTGGGTCCACTTTCTTTGGGACTCTCTGAGCTTCCTGGATTTCCTGGAAGTCTATTTCCTTTGCCAGAATGGGGAAATTCTCATTTATTATTTGTTCAAATAAGTTTTCCACTTGTGGCTGTTCCTCTTCCCCTTCTGGTACCCCTATAATTCGGATGTTGGAACATTTAAAGATGTCCTGGAGGCTCCTACCAGCGACCTGTGTGGCCCCGCCCTGGTGAACACCTAAGGCGCCTCTCCCCATACGTAACAGGCACAAACAGATCAAAACATGGCTCAAGAACAACTCAGAGCCCCAGAGCCAATTAATTTAAGTGATGAAGAAATAGCCAAACTTTCAGATGCACAATTCCAAACACTGGTGATTGGGTGCTCACAGAACTGGTTGATTTTAGTCACAAATTAGAGGAACATATGAAGGCTAAACTAATTGAAATGAAGGAAAATGCACAGGAAACCAATAGTAATGGGAAGGAAACTGGGACTCAAATCAAGAGAGCAGACCAGAAGGAAGGAAAAAATGATCAAACAGAAAAATATGAAGAAACAAGAATACATCAATTGCTTTTAGAATCCAAATAAAAACAGGTGGGAGCACAGGGTGGGGTGGGCTGGGATGGGAGAAATAGACAGAAAACTGTACTTGAAAATAACTAAATAAAAAAAAACAACTTCAGTGATCTTTAACATTGTATTTTTTACCAATTGGCACCTATGTATTTATAAAATTTATTTATTTTATTACTATTGTATGTCTTTATTTATATTATCTAATTTTAAAAGTGTCTTATTTTAGTATATATAAAAGCTTCACAAATTTAATTTTTATATAAATTTCTTGAGTATAACTTCCTTTTTTGTATACTTTTAATCTTTCTGGTTATTGTATTTATTAATTTCTTTTTTAAAATAACAATCACCATTTAATGCAGAATTCTTTTAAAATTATTTTTCATTACCATTTAGTTTCCTTACATCTCCTTCCCCCCAGCAATTATCACACAGTTGTCCATGTCCATGAGTCCTTTTCCCTGTCTTCTCAAACTCTCTACTACTTAATCTGCCCCATTAGCTGTCATCTGCTCTCCATCTATGAGTCTGTCTGTTATAGCCTCTAAACTTTCATTAAATTTTGTGACTGTAATATCTTAACTTTTGTTTCAATTACTAAAACATTGTGATTCGTTCATTTCAACTTTTTAATTTTCTTGTTATGTTTTTTCCTTTCTTTTCCCCTCCCCTTTTCTATTGAATTTGTAACATTCTTATTTCTTTATCTTTCACTTTATCATTTGATAATTCCATGTTTATTTTTAATGTTCATTATTTTTATAGATAATCAAATATATGTAAAATATATATTTCATTCCACTAAATAGACAATTATTTAATACATGTCGTACCATGCTTAACTACAGTCTTGGGATTCTTATAACCATAAAAACAAATAATATTCTTTTTTGTGAATATTCATTTATACATATGTTCACTAACTTAATTGCTCAGATTCTTTCTTATATACCACTGATTTTTTTTCCTGATTGAACTATTTATTTCCGGCCTTCGGTACAGAATCTTAAAAAATGTCTAGTTGATATTTTATTTTAATTTAACCAATCTTAACCTTGTTGAATTAAATTGATTTGAAAAACCATGTTTTCTTGGGTTATCTTTAATTGTATCATCTTCCTCATTATCTTGACTGTATCTTATGATAATTTTTTTTATGTATAATCTCTTTTCACTATCACATTGACATTTATTTCTCTTCCCTTCAATACAGAATTCTATGTGCTTTACTAGGAACTTTCCTATAATTTAATAATTTCTGTTTAAGTATCTTTCTCATTTACATTACATTTCTATATATATAAATTACATTTGAAGTGCTTTTTTCACAGTGGTTTTGCCTTTTACATATTATGCATCCTAGGCCTATGTTTAAAAATGAAATATCTAGGTTAATGGGCCTGCAAAATATAATTTTGAGTTCCTTCTTCATTTATGGCTCATTACTATTTCATTAGCATTTTTTATTTATTTTATAGGATCCAGTATGCATTGAAAAGTGTTCTGTTTCATCCAGCATTTCTAAGTGTTCTTCAAGAGAGAGACTTTCATGTTTCTGGAACATAAACTGAGTATTGCTATTTATTTGATAGCAACTAACCTAATTTAAATTTACATTAATGCATATAAAATACGTTTAACTTATACCTCAAAATATGTTTAATTGCCTTTCAACATCTCAGTAAATAGAGAAATATATAAATAGATTTTAAATGTATATAGAAGTTTTACATATAAGCAAATTATAACAGATATTTTTAAGAAATGATTTCAGTGTGGTAAGAAGTTCCTATGAAATTTGATTAAAAATAGACCTCACCTTGTAGTGATTGTTTCTTACTTCACCAGCTTTGTCTTCTCTTCATAGTTGAATTTACTTACCATTATATCTTAAATTATAGGTTTGTTTTTATCATCAGAACTGATTATGTATTTTAATGTTTTATATATAATCACTAATGGTGATTATAAATAAAAATGACTTTTATTAGCTTTATTAATATGTTAAAATGAACTTTTTATTTTAATGGTATTATTGGATAATACAATGCTATTAATAATTTTTTTTCAGAAATGAATAGATTTACAGAATAACAGAACAGATTAGAAACTGTTATAAAAACTTAAGGTTGGTATATATAGTAAGATAAAATTTTTCAAAAAGAGGTTTTATATTTATTGTCAGGAAATTTAATCTAAAATTAGTCAGGAGAGCCCTGGCTGGGTGGTTCAGGTAGTTGGAGCATCATCTGTATAGCAGAATGTGTGGGTTGCATTCCCAGTCAGGTCACATACCTAGGCTGCAGATTTGATCCCCAGTGAGGAAGCATATGAAGGGCAACCAGTCAAGGTTTTTCTCTCACATCTCTCTCTCTCTCTCTCTCTCTCTCTCTCAACTCAATAAACATATCCTTGGGTGAACATTTTTAAAAGTAGGCAGGAAAAATTAGAAAAGGTACAATAATAGGATGGTAATTTTTGGATTATTGGCAAAGAGAATAATGCAAATAAAATCTGAATACATCTAAACCACGTACAATACTCAGGTCACTGGTGATGCATAATGGTGTCCTATTACAAATACAAAGAATAACTGAATTAACCAACATGTTATATTATTTATGTTGATTAATTTTTATCAAATATTCTCTTGCTTTCCACAGCATGCATAGCTGTAAGATTGAAATAGTCTTATTCAATACAGGTAAGCTGTAAGTTCTTTTCAAACATGTAGCATATTAGCCTCTTTGGGGAATTTATCCACATGGTGATATAACTGAATTTTTAAGTACATTTTATTGATTGCACTATTATAGCTGTCCCAGTATTTCCCCCTTTGCCTCCTCTGCCTAGTACCTTCCTCCAGCAATCTCCATCCCCTTTAGTTCATGTCCATGGGTAATGCATATAAGTTTTTTGGCTTCTCCACTTCCTATACTATTCTTAACATGGCTTCATCTATTTTTACCTATCAATTATGCTTCTTTAACCCTGTACCTTTCCCCCCATTGTCTCCTTTACCCCTCACAGCTGATAATGCTCTCAATGGTCTCCATATCTATGATGTTAATAATTTTTTTTAGAATCAATTGTTGGTAGTTGTGTTTGTTGTCATTTTATTGTTCATAGTTTTGATATTCTTCCTTCTCTTAAATAAATTCCTTTAATATCTCATGTAATAATGGTTCGGTGATGATGAACTCCTTTAGTTTTACCTTGTCTGGGAAGCACTTTATCAGCCCTTCCATTCTAAATGATAGCTCTGCTAGATAGAATACTTTAAGTTGTAGGTCCTTGCTTTTCATCTGTTTGATTACTTCTTGCCAATGCAGCATCTTGCCTACAAAGTTTCTTTTGAGAAATCAGCTGATAGTGTTATGGGAACTCCTTTGTAGGTAATTCTCTACTTTTTTTTATTTTAAAAATAAAAACAAAGACACTGAAATAGAGAACAAGGGGACAGTGACCAGAGGGGAGAGGGAAGGGAATTTAAGGGGGAAAAAGGGGAGGGATTTGGAGGAACAAATATGAAGGACACAGGGACAAGAACTAAGAGGGCAGAAATGGGAGGGAGGTGGGGAGCATGGGGCGGGGGGGCTGGGATGGGAGAAATAGACAAAAAAACTGTACTTGAAAAATAACTAAATAAAATTATTTTTAAAAAAAGATTTTTCTCCTTATCTTTAACCTTTGGCATTTTAATTATGATGTGGGTCAGTGTGGCCCTCTTTGAGTGCAAATTGTTTGGGACTCTGTGCTTCCTGGACTTGTGTATCTATTTTCTTCACCAAATTAGGAAAGTTTTCTTTCTTTATTTTTTTAAATACATTTTCAAGTTCTTGCTCTCCCTCTTCCCTTTCTGGTAGCCCTGTCATTCAGATGTTGGCACTTTTGGAGATGTCCCAGAGTCTTCTTATGCTATCCTCACTTTTCTTTAATTCTTGTTTCTCCTTTCTGTTGTGATTAAATGTTTATTTCTTTCTTATGTTCCAAAACTTTGATTTGAATTCAGACCCCCTTCCCTTCACTGTTGGTTCCCTGTGGATTTTTCTTTATTTCATTTAGTGTAAACTTTATTTCTTCCTTTATGTTGTTATCAAACTCAGTGAGTTCTCTGAACATCTTGATCACCAGTGTTTTGAACTGTGCATCTAATAACTTGGCTATGTGAGTTTCATTTAGTTCTTTTTCTGGGTTTTTGTTCTGTTCTTGCATTTGGGCCCTGTTTCTTTGTCTCCTCAATTTGCCAGCTTCCTGTGTTTGTTTCTCAGTATTAGGTAGAGCTGTTTTTACTGTCTTAGCTTACCTGTTACATTATATGGGGCAGAGCCTTAGGTACTCACCAGGGCATGGAAACTCACCTCACCACTCTGTGGCTCTCTTTGGGGGGAGGGGTTACAGAGGGGACAAGGCTTCTGCCTGGCTTCTAGAGGTTTTCCCTGCACTCACTACATTTCCTGTTACTTCACTTACTTCCCATATGTGACTGGTGCCCTTCCAGCTATTATACTGGCAATGAATGCCAAAATTGGTAGATTTGCATGCATTCTAATTTTGTGGGGGACCTTTAAGCAGAGTGGTTTTGTCAGCTGCCCCAACTACCACTGGTGTTTACAGCCATAAGTTATGGGGATTTATCTTCTTTGTGCTGGAACCCTGGGCTATACTGTCTATCCTAGGTTTGGGATTGCTCAGTCCCAAGGTAACCCTCACAACTTCCACCAAACATGAATATGGGACCACCTGTTCCACCACTGGCACCACATTCCCACCCCACACTGTGTCTGCTTGCCTCACTGCCCAGAAACTGTACCTCTGCCCCTCCTACCTGTCTGGTTGAATGTGGCTTCTTTAAATCTTTGGTTGTCAGACTTTCCCACAGTTTGACTTTCTGTCAGTTTAAAGGTAGTTGTAATACTTCTGTTGGTTGTGCAAGGAGGCAAAATGTGCCTATGTACATCTCTGTCTTGACAGGCAGTCCCCGTGATATAATTTTTAATGTATTGCTTTACCTCCATTTACTTCTTTCTGTTTTTCCAAACTATTTTTCCTAGTATTCTACATATTGAAGGTAAACTAGAATTTGTATGCTTTAAAAAATGGAATTTAATCATGAAAGTCAAGCCTTTGTGCATATCTGTGAGCTTATTTTTCCTCTTCTATTTTGTTTATTGGAAAATAATGAGGAATTGTTGCTTTAATTTTATAGAAATAATTTTTTATTATTTTCTGTTTTTGTTGTCTATGACCTTGAAATGTTTATAAAATATTTTATTTCAATACTTATATGAATATTGTATTCATAGTTACTGGAAGAATTAATACTAATCATGGAAGTTTTTGGAATAATATCAGAAGTTTGATTAATCACTGTTAACTGATACAATGACTTAATTAGTTAGAACATCACTCTTCCAAATAGGACAATTTTAAGAGAGAATAAATGAGAAAAGGTTCAGCATGTATATATTTATTATGCCTATCAAAATGTGATCGACAAAATAAGCAAGATTAAATATTGGAGTTAAAAATACTAACTGGAAACAGGCATTTGGTATTTATTTCTTTATATTATTGATAGGGAAATAGCAAGTAAGTTTCAACTGCTTGCCTTCTAATAGGCAAACTCTGGAGGCAGAAGTTTGGTGAAAAAGGAAAGAGGTCATTTACTTACAAGTAACACAGTTTTGGATTAATGAAGGGCTTCTGTCTCAGTGCCCATTACCCTCAAAATACACAAATACTCAGAGGGTGGTAACTCTACCACCGTCTGTCAGGCCAGACCAATCCTATGCTATGCTCCTGAATCCCTTCTTCTGTTTATTTATTTATTTTAAATCTCTTCATGTGTTTAATTTTTCTTTGTTTCAGGTGACAAACATTCTTAGAAAGCTAAGAGAAAAATATCATAAGCATAGTGCTTTTGAGGAAGAAGATGCCTCTATTCTGTTTCCAGTTTATCTTGACCCTTCCCCATGTCCTTCCTCATATAAAGCCTCAGAGTCCCAGAGAACAGCTTCTTCTGTTAGGAAGATAATAGCGTCACAAGTTATAGACATTCATCTGTTTGTTCTGTGAGCAATATAAATATTTTACATTTTCTTTTTTGTTTTTGTTTCTGTCACCATTTTATTTTTAACACTTTTTAAAATTTTAATTATTGCTAAAGTGCAGTTTCCTGACTTTTACCCCCATCCCAGCCCACCACCCCCAGCCCTCCCATCTCCCTCCCATTTCCATCCCCACTTTGTTATTGTCCATGTGTCCATTATACTTGTTTCTGCAAGCCTTTCCCCTGAAATTTCTTCCCCTCTTCCCTCTAAATATATTGTCCTTTCTAAATGCAGGCAGCTGGAACATGATCATCAAGGTGGCTTTAGCTAATTCCTACTTGCAATCCCAGTTCAAACATCTTTCTGGTTCTGCATGTTCACTGCAATCCTACTTGTATGCTGCCCTTTCTTCCATTCCTGAAGTCCAGCTCAGCACCTGGGCCATGTCTTTCTGGGTGCCTCGCCAGTGCATTCATGGGTCTGTGGGCCCATGTACCCAGCCCAGTAGGACTGCACGGTGGGGCACCTGTCACCTGTGCTACTGACAGTTCTCCTGCCAAGAGGAGCCCAGGAATGCTGCCAGACCACGTGGTCTCCAGGACCCTCTACCCTGGAACACTTGGGCCCCTGACTAGGTGAGCAAGGGGAGAGCAAGGAGCCCTGAAGGCAAAAAAGTTGACTCTTCGCAATCCCTCCCTTTTAAAGTCCAGGCCCAAAATCCCAATTGTGACAGAAGCATCCAAATTCCCAGCCAGTCCAAACTAGCATCCATCATGCTTGTCAGCTTGTGCAGCATCTTTGCCTCTCTTCTTACCACCACAGTCTGGAAGAGGGAAAGGAGGGTTCTACCCATACACAGCATCTGGCATCACACGCAGGTTTACCCTTTACCCAGGGGTGTGGGAGTCTGTCATGTGATGGCTGCAGCCCCCCCACTCCCCACTCCAGGGAGTGCAGGTGGTCGCACCACCATGGGGTTCCCTGCCCCACTTCCCAGTGGTCTCCTCAGATTCCACCTGTAACATACTTTTATTTTTAATCCAATGTATGTCCTATTAAAGACTGGACTATATGTTTCTCATTATATTTTCCTAGAAACTTCATTATGAACAATTATTTTTTTATAGTTTGAAGTAGTAGTAAGTTTTGTGACATCTCTTTCCAGAAACCTTAGAAGAGAATATTTTAAATTTAAAATGTGAATTTTGAGAATTAAGATAATATTCTTCATTAAGTCATTTTATTATAGATATATTCTAGGCAATTTACTTAAAGACCTAGTGAATCATTATGTGTCATGATTCTAATGCCTTCCCTGTCTGTGGATTTTTTATATATACAGTCCTCATGCACTTTTCAGTTTTCATTTAATCACATCTCTGGACTTCAGTGAAAAGTTGGATTCTGACCTTAATTCAGAGTTTGTATTCTAGAGTGTTTTACTTAGATTTTCTGTGAAAAGGGAGTGAACCACTAGCAACACGAGACAACACTGAATTAGTGTGTATCCTTAAGGCAAACCTCTTATTCTCCCACCTGCCTGGAGCCAGTCAATTCTTTTTTAAATATTTTATTTATTTATTTTTAGAGAGAGGGGAAGGGGAGGAGAAAGAGTGGGAGAGAAACATCAATGTGTAGTTGCCTCTCATGTGTCCCCCACTGGAGGGGTGTCCTGCAACCCAGGCATGTGCCCTGACTGGGAATCAAACTGGCAACCCTTTGTTTCACAGGCCCATGCTCAATCCACTGAGCAACACCAGCCAGGGCTGGAGCCAGCACAATTCTTGTGTCTTAGTGTTATCAAGTAAACTACATTTCATTTCTAGGTCTCTGAACCACTTCAGGAGAGGGAAGACTTCCACTAAGGCTTACAGCTGATGGCTCATTTAGAAAAGCCAGTGTTTTAAGGGGGAAAAAAAAGAAGCCAGTATTTCTTGCACAGTAAACAATTATACTCATCCAGGAATCATATGGGGCTGGATTTCAGAAAAATCCTTAAAAAAAAAGAACTCATGTACAATGGTGATTATTCAATAACATTAATAATATAACCTAGCTAAATGTAAAAAATTAAAGCAAAAAATATCATTATTATTAGATAATTGTCTTATTGTATGACTGACAAATTTAAATTGCAAACAAATGTGTTCATTGCTAAATTTCTACACTATGTTTTATGCATACATTAAATCTTATAAGGGAAATATAAAATATTAAATTATCAGGAGATTTCTTAATAAAGTCAAAAGCCAAGGGAAAATGAAGTAAAATATATAATTTTAATCAGTCATAATTTTCCTTTGTTTTATGTAACTTTAAGTTTGAAGAGTTATTTAATACTTTTTATATTATATAATCTATTTCATTATTTTTAGATTAAAATAAAAAGTATAAAGTCTACTCTTTTTATTGGTATACTCAAAATAATAAATCCTTTTAGTGTCCCTATTGGATAAGATATCAAAGAGTTTTAAAGGTAGATCAACAAAAGTGAAAAAAATCTTGAAAACAATTGTACAACACTAGAAAAAAAATCAATGTCCACAACCTTTGCATTGGTGATGAGAATAGGGTCTTTTGTTCTCACTCCAATTTCAGCCACACTATTCAAACGGATATAGCCTTACACAGCAGTAATAATCTGGGAAGTTTTCCAGTCTCATTTATAAGAAAGCAGAGCTCAATTTGAGCTACATTTTGTAGGGCTCTTCATTCTTTCATTATGACTTGAATCTCTTACACAGGACTGTCTCTACTCTGTGTGGGGGCAAAGGAGCCTTCATTGTGTGCATCCCTTTGTCACTTTTGATGCATTATTTTGTATTGGGTGTGCAGGAAATAATCCAAGCCATTCACTGAAGATTCACTCTGTGGAAATGCAAGATAGTAACTCAATTTGAGAACAATGTGTTTTGCTTTCTTTCAGATGGAGTTGGTCAATATGTACTTCCTACTTTCCAAACTTAAAAGGTTTCCCTGACATTTCTAAAGTTTACATTGTGAAATATACTACACATATAGTAGGAAATCATGAAATGTTTTTGTATTCATTTGGGATCACAAATGTTACCACAACTCAATCTGATTACAGCTGTAGGTACAATCTTGGGCCAAACAACAGCTACTTAACCATGTTTGCATTCCAAGCATTTTTTATTATGAGGTGTTTTTTTTCCTACTTTCTATTTTTTGGTTAACAAAGGATTTTCTTTACTCTTTCACTGTAATTAGATTTGTGTTGTTTGTCAATGTGGATATGAAACTTTATCTAACTTCTGGTTTGAAGATAACCTATTGTAACACATTCTCTCTATATAGTTTTTCAGTTATTTAATATTTTGCCACCACTTTAATAGCATTCCCTATGTCTGAGACCAGTGAGGGAGAAGTATAGTAGCAACTAAATGTGCTTCTCAATGAGTCTGGTTGTATCCATAATATCTTTCATAAATGGAGATCCTAAAAGCTAAGATCAAAGCAACTTACATTTGAAGCCAAACCTCATTCATTCTTTTTATCATACATCTACTGTTTCTTTCAAATAATATTTTATCCTGTTTTATCAGATACTGTGATAAATGGTCTTATTTTATCTCATTGAATTTTCAAAAACATCTTTTTTAAATATGGATATAAAAATAAATATATTTTGAAATTATTTTTAATTACATTTAAGTAGGTACTGTAAAACATGCATTTGCAAAAATACTGTATAATGTATAACATTTAAAAGTAGGTAATGTTATACAATTTTTACTTATTCGTAAAGCAATGTCTTAAATTGTGAGGACATTATCCTGTTTCTTATTTATCACACTGAAAAATCTTCTCAGGTTAGCTCCACATGATATTATTTAGCAACATTATTTATTTGAATAACAATATGAGTCAAGTGATTTAATTAATTCCTTATAATTAGAAGTCTTTGAGTAATTCTAAATAAGCCATGTTAGTGTTTCTGAATAATATATGTAATAGTTTCAAACAAAGAGTCAGCCTACCATAAAAAACAATGTAAGATATAAAATCATGTCCTCAAGGAGAATTGATTCCTTCTTATTTTTTAATGCCACCATTTAAATCTGATAATTCTGTTGTTCTGAATTCAGCTGGGTCTGAAATTAATATTGCTACTCCAGCAACTTTTGACTAGCTTTAACATGGTGCATTTATTACAATAATAAAGAGCATGTACATGTATCTCTAACAAAATATGTGCAGGATTATGGAGGAGAAATTGTAAAAGTAGTTGATGAAATATATCAAAGAGCATCTAAATAAATGCAGTAATTTTATGTTCATAGATAGAAAAACAATATTTTAAAATGACAATTATTCCTAAAATGATTTCTAGGTCTAAATCAACTCCAGTGAAAATTCAAACAAGCTATATTATAGATATCTACAAACTAATTCTAAGTTTGTATGAAAAAGCAGGAGCCACAAATTACAAACAAAATACTGACTAAGAACAGTGTTAGAGGACAAACACTACCCTATTTTTAGATTATGATAAATGTATTATAATAAAGACATTGTGGTGTTAGCAAAAGAACAGATGTACCAATTAATAAAAAATAGTGAGCCTAGCCCTGGCTGGCATAGCTCAGTGGATTGAGCGCAGGCCTGCGAACCAGATGATCCTGGTTCAATTCCCAAACAGGGCACATGCCTGGATTGCAGGCCAATTCCTAGCAGGGGACCCACGAGAGGCAACCACACATTGATATTTCTCTTCCTCTGTCCTTCCCTTCCCCTCTAAGGATAAATAAATAGAAATAAAATGTTTAAAAAATAGTGAGCCTATAAATGGAATTAAAAATATAGTAAACTAATCTTTGACAACAGAATAAAGGTGATTCAATGGAGAAATAACAAACTTTTCAACAAATGGTTCTAAAAAATAGACATCATATGCCAAAATATCAATCTAGAGGCAGATGACCAATCTTTCACAAAAACCAACACACACTACTTCTTTTTTTTAACATTTTTTAAATTTATTTATCTTTAGAGGAGAAGGGAAGGAGAGAGGGAGAGAAACATGAATGTATGGTTGCCTTTCATGAGTCCCCTGCTGGGAATTGGCCTGCAGGGAACTGGTCTGCAACCCAGGCATGTGCCCTGACTGGGAATCGAACCGCAATTGTCTGATTTGCAGGCCCGTGCTCAATCCACTGAGCTACACCAGCCAGGGCTACTTCTTAAATTAAATGCAAAACAATATTTAAAAAAACTCCTAGAAAAAAAGCTACCCAAACCTGTTTCTTGGTTTGGTGATGTGTTTCGAGATGCAAAACCAAAGTCATAAATTATGCAAAATAATTGATTTGAGAGTTTGTTTAAATGAAAAATTGTTCTAATGTAGGCACTGTTTAGAAAGGAAAGGACTAGTCACTGACTGAAAGAAAAATAATTATGAAGTAAATACAAAGATTTACACTAAAACATACAAAACATTCTTAAAAGCCAACAATAAAAAACGAACTACAAAATTTTAAAAATAATCTGATCAGATACCTAACATACAAAATATACAGGTGGCAAATGAGTGTATAAAATAATGCTCAACATCATGTGCCATCATGAAATTGTACATTGGAAGGTCAGGGGGTGGAAGGACTGAGCAAGAAGGAAAAAGACTCATAGACGTGGATGACGATGTGGTGACTACTGGGGGAAGAGGGGTATAAAGGGACCAAATGATAATAGAAAAATACAATAAAGCTTAAATATAAATAAATAAATTAATTAGTAAAGTTTCATTTCATCCAAAAAAATAAAATAAAATAAAGCTAACAATAAAGTGCCGCTACATATCTATTTAAATGGTTGTAATAAAAAAAATCTGACAATACTACATGGTAACAAAAAAAATCAATGAAAGAAAAACTCTTTCATTTCTGCTAAGAATGAAAAATGTTACAGACTCTTTGGAAGACAGTTTAGCAGGTGACCTGCTAAAGGTTCACTTACAAAGGTGAACACAGTCTTACTGTCCGACCCAGTAATTGGGCTCCTAGTGATTTGTCAAATTTATTTTAAACCATATGTTGAAACAAAAATCTGCACAAACATTTTTATAAAAGGGTTATTTATTGTCATCAAATACTGGAAAAAATAAGATGTTCTTCTTAGGATATTTATAGGTGAATGAATAAACAAAGTATGATGTATCTATGTAACAGAATATCATTCACCAATAAAAATAAATGTTATTAAGCTACAAAAAATAAAGGAAACTTAAATGCCTCTAGCTAAGGGAAAGACACAAGACTGAAAATCTTACATAATTTGTGAACCCATTATGTAGCATTCTGGGAAAAAAAGCAAATCTATAGAGATAGTATAAAAATCCGTTGTTACTAGAGATTTAGAGGACATAAGAATAACTAAGTGCAGAAATTGACAAGGCAGTGAAAATATTCTGTATTGTAATATAATCATATATATATATATATAATGTTATATAAATATACATAGAACCCTGTTATTTTGTATCACAAAACTGAACTGTAATATATGCAAGTATTTAAAAATCATTTAGGAGGCAGAAGACCACAGGAAGGAGTGGAAACAGACAGAAAAATCTAACTGTATTACAAATGTATAAAACAACCTTAGTGCAGGAGATGGGAGGAAAAGATGCTGACCTAAGTTACTTGGACATGGGTGAGTTCTGTAAGACCAAATGCAAAGAAACTGCACATAGCGTGGTAGTACAGTTGTAAAAAATGGTACTCTTGGAAACATGAGTTAATGATTTGGATGCAGATATATTATAGTATATATAGCTACTTGATTTGAACAGCTAACTAAATGAATGACGGATGGTGAAAATCTTATTTCTCACTAATGGTTTGATAGTTACGGATTAGCAAGGGGAAGAAGTTAGAATGATCTATGTGGCAATAGATTAGAACTGAAGACATTGGAAAGGATTCATGAGTAGCTTTTTATATTTACCTAGAAATATTTATAGTTATGTATATGTGTTTGTACAGCACTCATATCTTTTCTTATTCTGTCAGAAAAGAGAGCCTAAAAGAAATGATACCCCAATATAACACGACAACTAGCTCTCATATCTTGTCATTCTCCTATAAAAGAAGCCAGTGTTGCTTAGAGAAATTGCTGATTCTGGGTCTGGGGAAGGATATAAAAAAAGATGAGCCTGGTTCATTTTAAAGTGCAGAACACACAACACACACACTGGGATGGCTCAAAATATGGTCCCTTCCAATAACTGTAACAGAAGGGTAGTCAGATGGCCAAGCAAAAGGAATGTGTATTGTTTTGGAAATGGACTGTAATTTTCTCCTTATCACCTTTTGGGAGTGACTTCCTTTCCTGTTCTGCTTCTTGACTTTTTTCTTTGTACTGAGGTAATGTAATTTAGAGTCATGTGTAAGACACATGCCTCCTTTGTCTGGGACTCTGTAAATCAAATATCACACACAGGGGTATTCAGTCCTGCTTGCTGACCTATCAGAGCTCCCTATGAAGTGAGTAATGAAGGCAATGTCTATTCCACTCAGTTTTCCTTGTAGATTTTTCAGCCTATCCAAAGAAACAGTCAAGATCCCCAGGCTTGACCTCCTGTGTTACAATGGGCATAGTCATGGGCAGGACTCATACCCCTCAAAATTCCTGAGTTGAGGCAACTCTGAATGACAACATTCTGGGTGGGGAATAGTGAGGGAAATTCTGAGAATAGAGAATGGTGAGGGTAATCTTGGGGTAGTGCACCAGTATTGGGGGGACACTCCCAATCCTCCCACAGGCCTTGCAGAGGACACATGTGGAGAAAAGGAATAAGCGGTTTAAGTAAAAGTAAGGCAGTTAGGAAAATGAGGAGATAAGCCCTCCTTGAATCTTTGTCTTTTCTTTAAGTTTCGTTCTTGTTTCTCTTTTGGTCAAGGGTCTGGTAAATGGGAAGTATATATTGATTTGGCAATTAAAGGCTTATAGGAGGCCCTGGATGCTGGAGCTCAGTGGACTGAGCACAGGCCTGCAATCCAAAGCAGTGTCAGTTTGAATCCCAGTCAGGGCACATACCTGGGTTGCAGACCATATCCCCAGTAGGGGGTGTGCTAGAGGCAGCCATACATCGATGTTTCACTCCCTCTCTTTTTCCCTCTCTTCCCCATCTCTCTAAAATAAATAAATAAAATCTTAAAAAGAAAAAAAAAAGAGGAAACTCTAGCCAGGGTCTACAAATAGACACTCAGCACAGCATAAATATCAGTACAAAATTTATAAATAAATAAATAAAGGCTTCTAGGGGGTGCACAGATAATTTTTTTAAGTTAAGAAATTTTGGAGACTATCTCTGAACTGAAGAAAGCTTTTGAAGCTAATAAATGTCAACATCCCATCCTATCCCTGCTCCATTCCATAACTACAAAATGAAAGTCTGTCTTTGAAATACAAACGCCTCATCTCAATCTCTTAATATGTAATCTCTTAACCTACCATCTCTTAATATGCAAATTTTTGGATCAAAAGGGTTGAAAGAAACCTTAGCTACAACTGATCTGATTTGATTTATTTCAGCTCTTCCTTTCTAAATTAGTGAATTTTTATTAAAATTATTGGATATCTAAAATATTTTGAAATACTAAAATAATTATTTCTTGACAACTCTTGGGTTTACCAGCTTTTAGTTGTGTTGCAGAGAGGCTGTGGAGTGCATTTGGAGCTGTTAATGAGTGTCTTGTTAATAAGTATCTTTGCAAAAGGTGTGTTTCTTGAAAGTGAGTGTATTTCCTAAGAAGAGAACCTATGTTTCTACAGGTGATGAAATGTGTTCATAAAAGTCAACCTACAAAATATAGGCTGCTTATTTGGGGTTATAAATGGAAATTGAGGTTTATAAAAGTTAATAATCCAAAATGACTTAAAAACATATTGTGTGGTTTTGCTACTAAATATAAATTATGGCAATATATTTTGAAGGAAACAGCAATTTAAATTATTCTAATTTCTACATGTGTTATCATGGCAAACTAAAAGGGACTAGGAAAATTGCAGAGGATCTTTGTAAGTTGAAGAAGGATTATGTAGAAGGAAAGAAAACAGAGATGAGCAAATAAGAAAATCTTGCACTATATGTATAGTCTTCGTGTGTGTAATCCGTATGTGATGTATTCATCTGTGTGTTACATGTGATACATTTTCTGCCTCCAGATGGCATTATAGGGTATAATATATTATTGGCCTAAAGAAATTAAGTACTTATATAAATCAAGCAGGATCCCATGGTCTGAACAAATTATTTGATTTCAAAACCACTTTTAAGATTAATTAATGTCATTTGAAGTTATTGGTATAAAATGTGTTGTCTTACAAAAAGTTTATGTTATAATCTTTTGGTTAAGTCTGTTTGACAGCCTTTCATAAGTTTAAGTTTTAAGATAATTTTTAACTGAAAAATGACTTCAAATTATTATAATGGGCTCCTGGAACACCTAAAATTTTTCTCCCTCTTTTATAAGGGAGAATTTTCTAAACTGATTAGGCCTATTTAATATGCTTAGAATATATGGGAAGCTTTGTCAGATAAATATTAAGTATGTTCCATTTGTATACACATATTATTACTGTTAAAGTGGATTTTCTAGAAATTATATGTTTTGGTACACTGTCATATATAATTTTAGGTGTTAAAATGTTATTACAAGAAAGAAAATTTCTTTGTTAATTGCATTATATTCAAATCGGTAACCCTATAATTTTAATTTTTGTCATTTGTAAACAGTCATTGTTTTACTCTGATGCATTTGCAACAATATGTTATGTCTTTGGATGGTTTCATGGAGAGAACTCTGACTTGTTTTGGATCACATATTTTTGAGAATGGATTTTTTAAATCACACTTTTGAAGTAAGTTACTGGAGTTTTGTGAAATGACTGGATTTATAGAAGTCTTGCAAATAATCAGGATGAGCAAAAATTAATTATGGGACATAATAGAATGAAGATGATTGTAACTTTAATAACCTTTAAAATATTGCTAATTTTTAATCATTTGTTTTTTCAGGCATAAGAAAACTTTCTGTTTTTTTAGATCAAGTTGATAAAATATTCTTTCATCAGCAATAATGAAGCATTTGTATTTTTTTCCTGTCTGATCCCTCTGGAAACTAGAAATTGTTAATGAGTGAGTATTGTTCTTTCCATGACAATATATTCATTTGCACAAATCCAATAGGAATATAATTTCTTCATAACAAGACATATAGAGCCAGTTTCCAACTGTAATTTTATTAACCAAAATCTGACTGGAATGTCATATTATGACATGAGGAGGCAAACTCTGATTGTTAACAGAAAGCCTTGAAAAACTGAGATTAACTTTTGAAGCCAATAAAAGCCCACTGAAAAAATTTCCCAATACTGTGTTTGGACATGTGGTTCATAGTAGTCTTTCTAGATAAAGAGCAAAGGTTGCTTTCCTAAAGAACAGCATGATGGAAGCCTCAAGAACTTGAGGAATACAGGTACTGTAGGCAAAGCCTGATGACAGTTCTGTGTGTGTGACCCCTGAGTGCTGGCAGAAGTTTGCCTAAAGGTTCCTTCTGTAAGTTCCAGCAAAGCAGTCTTAATAAACTTGTAAGATTAATTTCTATTTCTGTTGTATTTATACAAATGTTCAGGACAAATTGAAAGTAGACTTAGTACAGTAAATAAATTGGTCTTATTTTGGCACTTTGATAAAAATGAGGTTGATTTTAGAGAAAAATGTGTTTCAATAAAATCTACTATATCAAATTATGGAACGTAGACTCTTTTTCAGTGAATTTTCTCTAAAATTTTATTTCTCACCTGTGAAGTAGACTTTTCCTGAATTTCTCCAGTTTTCTTTCAAATAATTTTTGTTTCACCATTTGATTTGAAATTTAAGAACTATCGCAATCCCACCAACAGTGAATTAAGGACCCCTTTTCCCCACACCTTCTCCAACATTTGTTGTTTGTTGCTTTGTTTATGATAGCCATCCTGACCGGTGTAAAATGGTATCTCATTGTGGTTTGTACAACCATTATGGAAAACAGTATGGAATTTTCTCAGAAAAATAAAAATCGACCTGCCTTTTGATCCAGCAATTCCACTGCTAGGATTATATCCTAAGAATCCTAAAACATCAATTTCAAAGAACCTATGCACCACAATGTTCATAGCAGCACAATTTACAATAGCCAAGAGCTGGGAGCAACCTAGGGGCCCATCAGTAAATGAATGGATCAAAAAATTGTGGTACATATACACAATGGAATTCTATGGAGCAGAGAGAAAGAAGGAGCTACTACAATTTGCAACAACATGGATGGAACTGGAAAACATTATGCTGAGTGGAATAGGCCAGGCATTGAAGGACAACTACCATATGATCTCACCTTTAACAAGAAGCTAAACAAGAAAATAAACAAGCAAGCAGAATAAAAACAAAGACACTGAAATAGAGAACAAGTGGGCAGTGACCAGAGGGGAGAGGGAAGGGAATTTAAGGGGGAAAAGGGGGAGGGATTTTGAGGAACAAGTATGAAAGACACAGAGATGAGGACTGGGAGGGGAGGAAATTGGAGGGAGGTGGGGAACACGGGGAGTGGGGGCTGGGATGAGAGAAATAGACAAAAAACTGTATTTGAAAAAATAACTAAATAAAATTTTTAAAAAATAAAGAAATTTAAGAACTACTGATGCAATTTACTTATACAGAATTTACCTGAACAACTGATGATATCACCAGAGACATTTAAACTACAAATACAGAGGATCTATCAGATTGTCACGGCTTAGTTTCATTCCAGCAAAAGCCTTGCATTTGGAAATCTTATCTGACAGATAGAGACTCAGAAACCAGCTTATGATTTGCTGGGTTCATTACCCTTTGTGTTTCTGTTTGTGTAGAATGTATACTATGACTTTGTTTACCTTGTTTCTCTTTCAGACTCTTGAGGGCTGTCTAGTTAGATTCTCTGAAGACAACGCCTTCCTTCTATGGGCTGAAATGCTGGCTGCTGTGAACAACCTGTCAGACTGCTGTGTCCGCGCTGAATTTCTCACCGCTGCCTCTGCTGGAATGTCCTGGTCGGTGCAACCTGTGAACTAGGCACAATGGGACTGAATGCAAAGTTGGAGAACTGACCGCAAAGTTGGGAGGCTGCCAACCCCTTCTTAGGCAGACACATGAAATGCTGTTTTTCATTGTGAGAGAAGCAGCCAACTGTACCAAGCCATGGCTTACATATGCAGTTTGGGATGGTGTGGGGTGGCCATCAACATTTCAAATAGAAATATGACAGCCCATATCCATATGTAGTTAATGCAGAAACAGGACTTCAAATGAAAATGTACAACTCCTGAGGTTGATGACAACAACCCTGTGCAAAAATACTATGATGATGACTGCTACCGACTATTGGTGGTGATCCCTCATCCTAAGTCAAATTGGTTTTCCTAGTACACTTTTAGTCTTAGGCTATAGCTTTTACTATATCTGTGGATATTTACTATATCTCCACAGATAAAATACCAAAGCTTTTACCACCCATGGACTCCCTGTCTGGAAAAACTGATATAAAAATTGTGAGGTAGAGGAGCAAAGTTGGGAAGGAGCTCAAGACCTGGCTCCTTCCTCCCACTGTGATAGAAGGCTGGCTAGATGATCACTGGCACAAAGGAATGTGTATTGTTTTGGAAACAGACTGTAACTTCCTCTTTATCACCTTTGGGAGTGGCTTCCTGTCCTGTGGCCACATCTTGACCATTTCTTTACATTGCAGTAATGTAGTTTAGAGTCATGTGTAAAACACATGTCTCCTTCATCTGGGACCCCTTAAAATTTGTTCATCCAAATGAACAGTTGAGATCCCCAGGCTTGACCTCCTGTGTTACACACATGTAAAGATGGAATTATCTAAATAAATAAATAAATAAACCTCCAGAAGCTACCTAAAATGGAGGTACCATGACCACTGGGATATCTAAAATGGATTCCGGTGTCCAGACTAGAAAAGTTTCAGGAATAAAATAAATAAAATAGTATTGAACTGTTAGCCAACTTTAACATGACTATCCATTTGTTCACAATTATATAAATAAGTAATTAGATAAATTATTTTAATAAAATGAAAGACTAATCTTTCATGCATTAGAATTTTAAATAACCTAATAAATACTGTGTCCTTAAAATGTAGAGACATAATTCTGCAGTGTGAATAGTGACTCCATTTCAAAGACTAATGTATGGAAATTAAGGGAAAAAGAATAATGTTATAATAGAGAAAACTGGCAAACACTACCTCAGCTAGGTGATGAAGGTTAACATTAATGGGGATAATCATACTGAGAGTTCAGTCCTTTTATGTGATTAGAATGACACTTTTATCTGTGTTCTTCCTCCAAAATTGATAACTCCAATCTTACCATGACACAAATATCAGGAAATCCTAGTTAAAGGACATTCAATTGTCATAGCCAAGAGAAATCTAAAAATACATGATAAATAAATGTAATGGGATAGCCTAAATGGTATCATGGGACATGAAAAGGAAATTAGGCAAAAACTATAACATATGGACTTTAGTTAATTATAATGTATCAATATTAGTTCATTAATTGTAATTTTTGTACAATGGTCATGTGACATGTGAGTATATGGGTAACTGGTTGTGGATATTTGGGAACTCTCTGTACTACCTTATCAACTTTTCTAAAAATGTAAAGTTGTTCTAACAAAGGTATACACAGTAAAAAATCATTTAAAGATATTTTGATATTTTGAAAGGATGAAAGCATATACAAAATTAAGATTTTCCCCAAGTGGTAGTAAACCTTAAAAGGTAACTTATAAATAAATAAATCCACTTAACATCCCCACTTTTTTCCCAAAAACAATAGAAAAAAAATCAAAATCTCCTGTATTATTTTTGCACAGAAACATAATTTAATATTGTTCTAAAATTTACATCATTAAATCATGTTACTTAACTTGTTCATAAGCTTAAAACAAGCTCTCTGAAAGTGGTAACTAACCCAAATCATTTAGCATCTAAAAAATGTTCAGGTAAGTAAGTCTATCTAATACATTCTTCAGTTTTGCATATATTAAATCTGTGTGCCCTGGCTGGTGTGGCTCAGTGGACTGAATGTTGACCTACAGACTGAATGGTCACTGGTTTAATTCCCAGTCAGGACACATACCTGGGCTGTGGGCCAGGTCCCCAGTTGGGGGCATATGAGAGGCAACCAGTTGATGAATCTCTCACACACTGATGTATCTCTCACTCTCTTTTTCCCTACCTTCCTTTCTCTATACAAATAAATAAATAAAATATTTTTAAAATAAAATAAATCTATTCATAGTCACTGAGAAATGTGAAAAATTACATGGCTCAATCAGAATCACCCAAGCTGCTAATATTTTATGAAGAAGACAGCATTTGGTGTCTAGTCTTTCACACCAGCCAAGAAACCTAAAGTCAGTGAACAGCAATACAATAAAATAACGGCATTATTTTCCCATTTTATTTTTTCATGTAAGAATCTTCTGAAATATAAATTATATCAGGAGAGAATTAAAGCTGCTAAAGTAAGTATTCTAATTGTTTACCCATTGATTATAGCAAATTGAGTGAGAATCACTTTTGGTTAAACAGAGCCCTAACATGGAAAAGCAAAATAAAATGTGTACAATCAGATGTGAATGTCAGGAGAAAAAAAATAGAGCATCTAAATCTTTAAATGACTTCAGAGCTTGATTAAGCACTCAAAAAATAATTATTTCAATCCCTGCTCTTTTTTTCATTTAAAACACACAGACATGCACATACACAAAAACAAATGTATACTCATTTTAAATGAGAATAGCTGAATTTGAAAATTCAATGTCCAGGGTGGTAATTGCTGAGGGGAGAGGGGTATAAGTGGACTAAATGATAATGGGGAAAATATAATATAAATTATATATTTAAAATTTAAATAAAACATAAAAAAGAAATAAAATGCAGCATCTATTTTTGTAATAATTCTGTATTAATTATATTTTTGGGACATTATATAAATCATCCCATTTGTCTTGTGATGAAAAGGTAGAATAAAACATAAAAACACTATTTTTAATATTTTGAAGCAACTGACAAATGCATGGAAAAGTGCATTAATGTTTTCACTTTAAACTACAGGTGCTTTACTAAGAAATAAAGCCAACTCCAGCTCCTGTTTAATTAAGTTTATAATAGCTTCAATTAAGTGGAAATACTGTAAGTAGCAGAGACTCATTGTGAATAATTAAATTTTAAAAATATGCAAGAATGAAAAGAACATTTCTTATCCTCAACAATTTTAAAGAAAAGACTACTTATTTCATTAACATCTTTTTTCCTGCTAACTAGTACAATGCTATAAAATTTAAGTAGCTGAGTCAGGATGAAATTTCATTTTTAGTAATTTTGAGGATACTCCATAGTGTTTTCCACAGTGGCTGCACCAGTCTGCATTCCCACCATCAGGGCACTAGGGTTCCTTTTCTCCAAATCCTTACCAGCACTTGTTTGTTGACTTATTGATGGTAGCCATTCTGACAGGTGTGAGGTGATGATATGTCATGTTTTTTAAAATTGTTTATTGTATTTTTCCATTACTATTTAGTCCCCTTATACTTCCTCCAAATCCCACAATTGCCACACTGTTGTCCATGTCCATAGTCCTTTTTCCTCTTTGCTCAATCCTTCCACCCCTTAACTTCTCCTGAACTTTAGCTGTCATCCTGCTCTCCATCTATGAGTCTATCTATTTTGCTTGTTAGTTCAGTTTGTTCATTAGATTTTAAATGTGAGTGAAATCAAATGGTATTTGTATTTCTCTACTAGTTTATTTCACTTAGCATAAGACATAATGCAAGTGGATATGGATGTAAAGTAAAACTATGAGATGAATGCAAATCTTATCATGAACTTCCATTACTTCAACCAAACTGTTGGCACTTTAGCTAGCTGAAATTCTTTAAAGGCATGGATATTATCATACAGTATCTTTTTCCCCCTAAATTGTGGTTTTAATTTATCTCTGTAAGAGATAGTGATGTTGAGCTTTTTTTCCTATGACTATGGGCCACCCATAGGTCCTGTTTGGAGGAGTGTCTATTCAGGTCTTTGCCCACTTTTTAATCAGATTATGTCTTCCTGGTGTTCAGTTCTATTAGTTCTTTGTATATTTTGGGGATTAAATGCTTATCATATTCATCACTGGCAAACATGTCCCCCCATTCAGTGGGTTTCCTTTTCATCTTGCTGATGGTTTCTTCAGTTGTACAGATTTTTAATTTGATGTTGTCCCATTCATTTTTGTCTCCTTTATTTTCCTTGCTGTAGGAGATATATTGCTGAAAATATTGCTATGTGAGATACCTGAGATTTTATGGCCTATGTTTTATTCTAAGACTTTTATGATTTCACAACTTACATTTAAGTCTTTTATCCATTTTTAATTTATTTTTGTATATAGTGTAAGCCAGTGGTCTAGTTTAACATTTTTGCTTGTACCAGTCAAGTTGTCTGAACACCATTTATCGAAGAGACTTTGTTCCATCGTATGCTCTTGTCTATGTCAAATGTTAATTGACCTTAATGGCATGTGTTTATTTCTGAGCTCTCTGTTCTGTTTCACTTATCTATATGCTTGCTATTATGCCAGTACTAAGTTTTTTATGATTACAGTGGTCTTAGGGTATTCCACTTCTGGGAATGTATCCTAAGAATCCAAAAACACCAATACTAAAAACATATGTGCCCCTGTGTTCATAGCAGCATTATTTACAATAGCCAAATTCTGGAAACAGCCAAGTTCCCATCAGCAGATGAGTGGATAAAAAAGTTTTGGTACATTTACACAATGTATTACTATGCAGCAATGAAAATGAAAGAACCTTTTGCTACAGCATTGATGAACCTGTAGAATATTATGCTAAGTGAAAAAAGCCAGTCAGCAAAAGACAAATGCTACGTTATCTCACTTATATTTAGAATATAATGAAGAAAATAAATTAACAAATAAAGTAAAAACAGCCCTGGCTGGTGTAGCTCTGTGGATTGAGCGCAGGCCTATGATCCAGTTGATCGTGGTTTGATTCCCAGTCAGGGCACATGCCTGGGTTGCAGACTAGTTCCCAGCAAGGGATGCATGAGAGGCAACCATACATTGATATTTCTCTCCCTCTCTCCTTCTCTTCCCCCCTAAATATAATTAAATAAAATCTTTTTAAAAAGTAAAAACAGAAGCACAGATACAGGGAACAGACTCACAGTTGTCAGAGGGGAAGTGGGGACTGCATGAAAGATGGTGAAGGGATTAGCCAAAGAACATTTATGTGTGACCCATGGACATGGACATGGTATGGGGATTGACTGAGGGAAGGGAGGTGATGCAGCTGGATGAAGATGGGCAAAGGGAGAAAAAGCAGGAATAACTGTAATAGCATAAACAATTTAAAAATGTAGGTAACAAAGACCTTCTTAGAAACAAGCATGCATATTCTTCCATAAACTACCTAAAACAGAAAGGCCAAAATAAATAATGCTATTAATTTTATAATGGGCTTATAATCTAATCATAATTAATAATATCAAATATGCATTTTAGTTTCTTTTAGTTTTTCAATTCTATGAAAAACTGTACATCACTTTTTATGAGCAATTTTCATGAACAAAATGGTCTTTTTGAAGTATATGTTCTAGAAGTTTTGATTTTAACAACTAAAGGATCATTCTCACTTATTTTATTATTTTCTTTTTCAAATTTTATTCATCAAACCTGAAGGGATGATGGAAATCCAATACTTCCAATATATTAAACATGAAATATTTGGTCTTTTTAAGATTTGCTTTTACTTTTTAGATTGTTAGATTGTTTACTTGTTAGATTGGACCAGAATGGCTTTTAGGGCCAATTTCCCGTTATTATTGACACAGAAACATAATGAGTACTTTAACCAAGACCTCAGGCATCATAAGGTTTTTCTGTTTTGGCTAGTGGACACAAACCATTCTGGGTCTTGTGTGAGCTCCTGGGATTTTTCTGCCTGTTAATTTCTGTTGAGTCTTTCCCCAGGGTCAGAATTATCCTCACTAAATTATCTGGGCAGTGTTCAGCAAAGACTCAAGGAAACCTTCAGCTGATGTCTAGGACTCTTCCTGTGTAACAGTATTTAAAAATTGGAATAATGCCACCCCACTCATCCCATTGGTACATTAACAAAGAATATTCACAATTTGCTGCAAAGCTTTTGGAAAACTGCTGCCTTTACTGTAAAAGTCCACATTTTCCCCACAGCCAACATAAATAACATATTTCAATAGATTGAATCCAGAGGCAAAAAGATTTCAGATATTTTTCATTAAGCCAGATATTTTTTTAATTGAAAAGACATAAAAGAATTTCTATTGTCATTATTCTGGGAGAAAAAGATATTTTAACCTATTAGTTTTGTCAGTTCAATCGTCTTATTGTTGTTAATGAATTCATTGATACATACTTTTAAATATATTTTAATTTCTATTATTATAGTTATTAATACCTATAAACAAAATGAGCAGCATCTCTTTAGGTTTCCAAATATTTAAAGAAGTTAAATATTCCTATATCAAGATTTTTGGAATAGTTGATTTATTTAATTTCCTTAAACTAATGATCAGTTATACTCATTTGGAGAAAACTAACGGCAACAATTTTCTGTACAGTACTTTTTGTTTTCAGTGTAAATGTATTAATCATTAGGTTACACTAAAACTTTTGGTTGAAAATTGTATTCGCCATAATATTTGAAGATATTTGACCATTCTTTAAGTTGGTGATTCAACAAAAAGTCTGAAATTTATGTAAGACAGAAACATTTTTGTAATTTTTAATTTTTATTATTCAAATGACTTTTTGTTAACTAGGATGTGTACATGGGCTATAAAAATGTGGTGAGTAGTCCTAGCTGGTGTAGATCAGTGGATTGAGCATGGGCCTGCAAACCACACAATCACGGTTCGATTCCCAGTCAGGGTATATGCCTGGGTTGCAGGACAGTTCCCAGCAGGGGACTCCTGAGAAGCTGCCATACATTGATATTTCTCTCCTTCTCTCCTTCCCTTCCTTTCCTCTCTAAAGATAAATAAGTAAAATCTTTTTTTAAAAATGTGGTGAGAGGTTTGATAAAGACTGTATGTCTTTATCTATACCCCCAAATCCTAGATGCTGCTTAGATTTTAGTTCCAAGTTGTACAGATCTATCTATATACAGCATCCAAGTATTACACTATCTGTTTCTGAGATTTATACTATAGCATGCTTCATAAAAGGGAAATCCACTCACAGAATAAGTGCTCAAGGGCCTGCGCAGAGATGTTAAAGATCTGACGCCAGAATGTGAAACCAGCATTCTATTCTCATTTCCAGTAGCATTGCAATTTATCACTCCTTCACTGTCTTCTTCAGCAAAGAAATATATACATTCTACCTTGGAGGAATTAGCTCTGCTGCTTTTTGTGAATTTGTAATAAGTTCATGCATTTTGACTTTATTATTTTATCAGTGTGAATCATGAGCAGTTCTTTACATTATTTCTTAGTCTTCTGCAACTTCTCAAAAATAGCCTTTAAAGTCATCTTTAAAAAAAAAGGCTGTGGGTCCTTCGAGACTAGTAGATCTCTACTTCTTATCTGGTTTGTTATAATGTTAAAATCTTTTCCTGACAAGCCTTAAGCTCTATATTGGAAATTTTGTCCTTTTTTATTTTTTATTTATTTTATTTTATTTTTTATTTATTTTATTTTATTTTATTTTATTTTATATTTTGTCCTTTTTTAAAGGTCTTCTATCAGGATAAGGATTGAGATTGTATTTAATTTAAAATATAACAAAATATTATGCCATCAAAGATTAAAAGAAAAATTGATTGACTTCATAATAAATATCTTTAAGGTAATTGCATGCGATCAAATCATCTCTAACTTTGGTTATACCTGCCCTAATTTATTACCTTTGCAATAAAATTATACTTACTACTTATTTTTTCTTACTATTGAAATGTTAGAAACTCAAAGATTTCATTTTTTTGTTAAATGAATTAAAATATTTTTGCAACAAAAATATAAATGTATGACTATAAAATATAAATCAATATGAGTAATAATTTTAATCCCCTAAATATAAAATGATATATATACAGTAAAATATAGATGATATATTTAAAATTTAGTATTTGACTTATCTCTATTTTATTTGATAATCATACACAATTTCTCTTTATGTATATATAAATTTATGTGTGTGTGTTTAAGTATGTATTCATTTGACTCAACTCACTAATAGTAAGCTCCTTGAGAAAATAACAAAAAAAGTACTAAAAAAAACGTTCTTTTGATCACCAAACAAAGTACGCTGTATAAAATGGACAAATAATTTTTGATTGAATATAAGACTGATCAACTTTATATATTTTATTTTAAGTTTTCTAAATATAAGACTAAGATTTCATATGACTAAATATAAGATTAAGATTTCATATAAGACATGTGAAACAGTCTTATATGAAACAATTTACCTTTCATACAAGACAGGTAAAAACAACTGCTCACTTCCAAAATGTCAGAATGTTATACATTTAGAATGGTTTGGTGTTTACTTTTATTAAGAAAGAATAAGAATATATAACAAAAATATTTAAAACTAATAAATGCTTATCTAGTATAAGAAATATCTATTATATTCTCAATCAAAATTTTGCACAAATCTACCATATTTTTTAGACTAGAAGACATATCCCCACACATAAATTTGGGAAGAATAATGGCTGTTTATGCTGCTGTTGAATTCTTTTTACACTTATATTGGTGAAATATTATGTTATGTTATTAAATATTTTACCTCATTTCGTGCTTCATTTTTCCCCCCTATTTTCCTCCTCTAAAACCTAGGTCAAATTTATGGCCTGAAAAATACGGTACTAAATACCTGACAAATGGCAGGTTAAATGACATAAAAACTTTCCCAGGACAAGTGACTAAAAAAATATAAACATCTGTTTCAATAGACAGATATAAATAAGTTTTCAGGAGCCATAACCAAAAATGAAGTATAACGAAGAGCATTAAACACATGTATAATAACATCTAACACAATTTCCATAAAACAGGAACAGGAGCTGTGGCTGTTGTGACTCAGTGAGTTGAATGCTGGCCTATGAACCAAAGGGTTGCTGATTCAATTCCTAGTCAGGGTACATGCCTGGGTTGCAGGCCAGGTCCCCAGTTAGGGGCACTCAAGAGGCAACCACACATTGATGTTTCTCTCCCTCTATTCGTTCTCCCTCATTTCCCCTCTCTAAAAATAAATAAATGCCATCTTTTAATTTTTTTAAAAGAATAAATCAGTGAAGAAACATGCAAAAGATAATGAATACACACTTCTCAGTATTAATGCACAATAAGAATCCTTAGATACTGAAACACAGTGCACCTAAACAGGGTAAATCAAACTCATAGACCTCCAGCCAAGATGAAGGCATAGGTAGACACACTGTGCCTCCTTGCACAATCAAAATAAGGACAAAAACAATTTAGAAACAAAATAACAATCAGAATTGATAGAAAATTGAACTTTATGGCCCTGGCTGGTGTAGCTCAATGGATTGAGTGCTGGCCTGCAAACTAGAGGTTTGTGGTTCGATTCCCAGTCAGGGCGCATGCCTGGGCTGCAGGCCAGTTCCCAGTAGGGGATACACGAGAGGCAACCACACATTGATATTTTCTCCTCTGCTTCCCCTCTAAAGATAAATAAATAAAATCTTTAAAAAAAAAAGAAAATTGAACTCTATGGAAGTCGCACAACCAAGGAGCTGAAATAGACACAGTCATCCAGACCAGTAGATGGGGTGGAGTCAAGCAGCCTAGCGGAGAGGGGTCACAGCACAGAAAGTGGTAACACCGGGTGCACAAGGCACCCCATGCATGCAGGGTGGCAGTGGGTGAACCCTGGACTCACAGGCAGTGGCTGGCAGACCCCGGGCATGAGGTGGCAATAGGCAGACACAGAGAGGTGGTTGTGAAGTAGGGCACCACCTGCAAAGATAGCTGGCTGACCAGGTAGGTGGTGGTTCCACTTTTGTGCACAGATAACTGGGGAGTAAGACATACCAAGCAACCCAGGGTCCCAGCACATGAAAATAGAGCCTCAAAACACCGATTGAAAACCTGTGGGGACTGAGGTGCAGGGAGAGACTCCCAGCCTCACAGGAGAGTTTATTGGAGAGACTGGCAGGGTCTCAGTACATACAGAAGCCCACCTACATGGGAATCAGCACCAGAAAGGCCAAATTTTCTTGGGGGAAGCAGTGGAAGGGACTGGGATCTGACAGAGAGCAGAGCGAGTGCCATTGTTTCCTCTTGACCCCACCCCCACATACAGTGTCACAACACAGCAAAACATGGTTGCCCCACCCTGGTGAACACCTAAGGCTCTGCCCCTCATACATAACAGGCACCACCAGGCCAAAAAAAAAAAAAAGATCAAATGGAAGAACAGATCAAAGCTCCAGAAATAATACAACTAAGCGACAAAGAGCCAACCTATCAGATGCACAGTTCAAAGTACTGGTGATCAGAATGTTCACAGAAGTGGTTGAATTTGGTCACAAATTAGATGAAAAGATGAAGGCTATGCTAAGTGAAGTGAAGGAAAATGCACAAGGAACCAATAGTGATGGGAAGAAAACTGGGACTCAAATCAATGGAGTGGACCAGAAGGAAGAAAGAAACAACCAAACAGAAAACAATGAACAAACAAGAATTTTAAAAAATGAGGAGAGGCTTAGGAACCTCCAGCACATCTTTTAATGTTCCAATATTCGAATTATAGGAGTACCAGAAGTGGAAGAGGAACAGCCACGAGCGGAAAACTTATTTGAACAAATAATAAAGGAGAACTTCCTTAATCTGGCAAATGAAATAGACTTCCAGGAAGTCCAGGAAGCTCAGAGAGTCCCTAAGAATGTGGACCAAAGGAGGAACACACCAAGGCACATCATAATTATATTAGCCAAGATTAAAATGAAGGAGAGAACCATAGAAGCAGCAAGAGATAAGGGGACAGTTACCTACATAGGAGTTCCCTTCAGACTGTCAGCGGATTTCTCAAAAGAGACCTTACAGGCAAGAAGGGGCTGGAAAGAAATATTCCAAGTCATGAATGATTCTCTTTCAGCAGTGCATGAAATTTAAAATGTGTTCAAAGGTGTTGAAAAATAAAAACAACTCCTATAGTTTTCAATAGAAATGTGAGACTCCTCAGAAAAGGAATTGTTAGGAGATTTTCCACATTTATATGAAAATATATTTATTTTTTCCTGACCCTTGTATAATATTTAGCAATTGCTTTCCTTCAGCTTTTTAAAGATATAAATATATTTTTTCTGCCATAAATTGTTGCTTCCAGGTGTATGTTGGAATTCTTTTGTTTGTCCCTGTAAAAATTCTATTTTCTATTTTCTTACCCCTGGTTGTTTTTAAGATTTTAGTTTTTTACCCAGTATGTATAAAGAAAGAAAGGTCTAATATGTTCATTGTTTGAGGAAATATGTTCACTGTTTGAGGAAATTCTTTGAGGAAACAAGATTATCATAAAATAAATAATATTCATAAACTTAAATGACTGAAAGCAGAAAAATTTATTCCACCATATGTATGTGATTAGACAGAATTTTAATTATTAATTTTAATATAGGGTATTATGGTGTGTGTATGAAATATTGGTCCCTAGATGTGAAATGCAGTCAATGCCCTGGCTGGTGTGGCTGAGTGGACTGAGTGCTGGCCTGCAAGCTAAAGGGTTGCCTGTCTGATTCCCAGTCAGGGCACATGACTGTGCTCTTGTCCAGGTCCTTGGTGGGGGATGCATGAGAGGCAACCACACACTGAGGTTTCTGTCCCTCTCTTTCTTCCTCCCTTCCCCTCTCTTTAAAAATAAATAAATAAAATCTTTTTAAAAATGCAGTTAGAGCTCTCAAAGTTGTAATTTAAAGAACACTTTAATTATAATGAAAATTTTGGGTTATACAACAAAGTTGCTGGGTATTTTTGTATAAGTTTTACATATTATCTTAGAATTTTACTTTGGCAACTACAAGAAAGACCACATAATTCCATTTATGTATTGTTATTATATGATAATTCACATAGAAAGGCCTTTGTAAATAATCAAAGGAGTGGAAAATAATTTCTTATTTTATTACTTTTCTACAGGAGTCTAAAGCTTTGGTGTATGAGTAAAATACAAATGTTATGCAAGGAAAAAAACTGAGAACTTCCCTCAATTATTGAAATAGAGTACTGAAGCACCATAATTTAAAAAATTACAATTCTTTTTAGATCATATTCGAGAAGACCAATATAAATTTTATATCAACATATTTTATTTTTCAAACAATTTTTCTCGAGTATACTAATATAGTAATTTCTTTATATTTATTAAAATTTAACAGAACTTTACATGGTTATGTAGTTTTTAAAAAAATATTAGATGTTGTCTTGGCTGGTGTGGCTCAGTGGATTGAGCCAAAAAAACCAAACAGTTGCAGGTTTGATTTCCAGTCAGGGCATATGGTTGGGTTGTGGGCCAGGTCCCCAGTAGAGGGCGCATGAAAGGTAACCACACTAATATTTCTCTCTTTTTTCTCTCTCTCTTTCTCCTCTATCTAAAAATAAATAAATAAAATCTTTAAAAAATAAAAATCTTAGACATCAAAGCACAGATCTATGCATAAAACCTTAAAGAAGTCACCCACATAAATAATCTCATGAGACTGGTGGAGATATATCAGTAAAAAAACTTTAAAAATGTACATAATGGAACTTGCTAATAAGCAGATACATGAAATATAAAAATTCAGGAACTTGTACATCAGTTTTGGAGAAAGAACAATATGTTAACATTTAAATAGGGTCATGGGAGCCTTCAAGCAGAGTATAACTTTAATAGATGGAAAAGTAAGATATAAGCAATTAATATGTCCAAAGGAACTTGGTTATATTGAGAACTTTTTTTCAAAATCCTTGAGTTGTATCCACTATATCATGATCCAGGAACAAGGAGGACAGTGACGTTTTTATGTGCACTGAATGAGGAGAAGGGAGCCCCTGATCTGAGCGAGCTTAAGAAAAAAAATAAGGGGGACTGGGGACAAAAGAGAGGGGTCAGTCCAGATCACCAGGAAAAGGCAGGGAGCAGGAGGAAAATCCCAAGGTAGAATTAAAGATTATAATCGGCTTGCCCTCAGTGGTAAGGAAGGGGCTAAGAGAGAAAGGAATTGCCTCAGACAACTATAAAGAAAGCAACACAGATCCAAGTCAGCCAAGCCACCATGTATGGCTCCTGGAAACTGAGGTCATGACCTAGCCGAAGGGAGCTTGTCCGGGGCATGCATAGTTCAAGACTTCTGTCCCCCTAGTACAAAATCGCCGCCCGAAGAGGGACAAAGAGAAACAAGGCCAACATGACCCACATTGGTTGAAAAGGTGTAAGCTCCCACTGGCTTCTGGCGCATGTGGGATTTGGGAGAGGCCTTTTAAATAGGTGAGCAGATGCTGCTCTCCTTTGCTTTTGCTTTATATGAGCAAGAGCAGCAGGTGTTGGGACCACTTGGGACTTAGGCTTGGCATGGTTGGAAGCCTGCTCAGGGGAGGAAGGGTCCCATGCTGGGATGTGTGCCTTTCCAGTCACTAGCCCTGGGGATGCTATGACCCAGTGCAGCATGGCACGTGGGTCCTGGACCGCTTCCACTTTCTCACCCTGAAAGTGGTGCACAAGGCTGAGAGTAGCACACAGGGGCATAAACTGGGAAGTTCCCCGCAGATGGATCTTCCCCTGTGTGAGCACCTGGCTTGCTCTGGTAGCACGACAGAGACCCTGAGAGAGGGAGCTGCTGCAAGGCAATGGTGGTTCTAGCATCAGAGAGAAACAGGGCCTGGAAGTGGAGAGATAGAGACCAATTCGAGTTACAACCTTGATCCTCAGATAAGCAATGATGGGGAACTTCTAGACATGGATTTGGGCTTTAAACTTCATGGAGGTGGCTGGGGTTTTTGTACTTTGTGGCTGAGGCTGGCTTGAAGCAGAATGCTCCCAGCCCCCTCAAACTGGGAATGCTGTAAATAAAACCTATTTTCTTTCCCACAAATCTTTCTGTTATAAATATACAAGGCAGCACAAGGCAGGACCCCAGGCTGCTTGGTTAGAGAAGCAGTGGTCATTTTTTTAAAGAATTTATACATAGACTACAGAGAAAATAAATTTGATGGGAGTTGTTGGGTCACAGGAAGTTTATTATAAAAAATGGGAGAAAATGGAAAATATATAGAAAAAGACATGAAGAAAAGAGAAAATTGCTTGAGTGAGATCTTTGAGTAAGCAAACTAAAATATATCTAGTGGAAAAATAAAAGTTAGACATAAATATAAATATGAGTAGGTAAAATGGAAGACTTGAAAAGTGGTCTAATAAGTGACCCACTGAACTGTGTCTATGAGATAACACAAATCTATAAATTTTTTAAAAAATTTTATATGACTTAATATGCCCATCTTCAGATACATTCTCTAACTTTCTACCATTTGACCCCATATTTATTTATGAAAGGCACTCATCCTTGATTAAGAAATTAAGCTAACTTGAGTAGCATAAAATGAATCTAAAATATTTGCTTTGGTCAGCAGACTAAACCTAGAAACAATGGTAGCTTATTAATGAGCTATACATGCTAAAACCTTTGCGACAAAATGTAAAAAGTAAAATTCAAAGAGTTATAATAATGATGTTGATGGAGCATATGTATTAAATACAAATGTCATCCCAGTCTACAAATTATATTCCCTAAAGGCTGAAATACACATTTATGAAGACATTGAAAAATATATTGTTAATGGAAGCACTAATATCCTAAAAAATCTCAATGAGATATGTCCTTGTGAGTCTGGGGTTAATCATGAGAGATGAAATGAGAGCAAGAGCGTCAACAAGCTTGCTGTAAATGTCTTAAACATTTAGGAATACCTAAATACTTCTTATGATTCAAAGAATCAAGTTGAATCAAATTGATCAAGGATGATGATGAGAGAGAGAGAACAAGAAAAGGAAAAAGAAAAGAAAAGCATATGTTCCTTAGAAGTTATTGCATACAAGATTGGTAGAGCTCAGTTAGTGATACTTCACCATCAGAGGTAAAATAAGTGCAATAAATGCTGTAAGGAGAAAAAGTGGAGTGGCAACCAGAGTACTTCAACCAGAATCTGTGGTAGCAGCTAGTTGATCAGAGGTCACTGCACATGAACTGTGTTGCCAGTGTTCTACTCTCTAATCTGTGTAACTGTAAAACCTCTAGTTCTGGTGAAACGATTCTTGACCTCAGACAACATAACATATTCAGAGCCTTTCAAACATTTTTTTAAAGACTAGTGAAGCAATTTATTTACATAATTTAAAAAAATGAACCCAACTTGTATTCCATATTTGTTGGGCACACATTACACATACAACACTACATTGGGCATTATGGGGAAATGCATAGATATACATTGCATGACCCCTGCATATGATATAGTTAGGAAAATAAGACATAAAACAAAGATCGAGAAGAAATGAAAGCATTTAAAACATGCATTAATAAAATAGATGGCATTCAGGTGGGGTGGGTGAAATGATTGCCATTTTTACATACTTCTGTATCATTTGAATTAAAAAATATTTGTTGTTGACACTATTACAGATGTCTCCCACTCCTCCCCCACCCCCACATTTATACCCCTTCACTGGTGAGTTTTACCCAGCATTCAAAGAAGAATTAACACCTTTCCTTCTCAAACTATTACAGAAAATTCAAGAGGAGAGAAGAATCCCAAACTTATTTTACAAGGCCAGCATTATCCTAATTCCAAAACCATATAAAGACACTACAATATGGGCCAATATCCCTGATGAACACAGATGCTAAAATCCTCTACAAAATGTTACCAAACTGGATCCATCAGTATATTTAAAAGATCATACACTATAACAAGTGGGTTTTCTTTTTGGGATGAAAGGTCAGTACCATATCTGCAAATCAACAAATGAGATACACCACATAAACCAAATGAATGATAAAAACCACATGATCACATCAATAGATTAAAAAATTACATTCAATGAAATATAGAATTGATTTATAATAAAAACTCTCAGCAAAGTGAGAATAGAGAGACCATATCTCAACATAATAAAGGCCATGTATGACAAACCCACAGCCAACATCATACTCAATGGGGGAATCTAGAAACATTTTTCTTATAATAGGGAACAAGACGGGTATGGCTGCTTTAACCATTCTTATTCAAAATAGTACCACACTCCTAGTCAAAGCAATAAGAAAAGAAGGTAAAGAAAAAGGCATCCAAACTGGAAAAAAAGAAGTAAACCATCATCATTTGCAGATGGTATTACACTGTACTTAGAGAACCCTAAAGATTCCACACACAAAAAACTACTAGAACTGATACATAATTTCAGTAATGCAAATAAATATCCAGAAATCAGTTGTATTTTTATACACCAGTAATAAACTATCAGATAGGGAATCTAAGAAAACAATCCCACTTACAACTGCATAAATAATACCTTGTAATAAATTCAATCAAAGATGTAAAAGACCTATACTCGGAAATTTATAAAACATTGAGGAAAGAAACTGAAGAAGATACAAGTAAGGGAAAGCATATACCATGTTCATGGATTACAAGAAACAAGAATTAACAGCATTCAAATTTTCATACTACTTAAAGCAATCTATAGATTCAACACAATTTCTATCAATATTCCAATGGTGCACTTCTTTTATCTTTTTATTCCATGATTTTTGTTGTTTCAGGTCTTAGATATATGTCTTCAGTCCACTTGAATTTTTCCTTTTTTTTTTTTTTACTAACTACAGCTTTTTTCCTTTTAATGTATGTAAATATATATACATGTAAATATCATCAAAAACACTAACTCAAAATCACTTAGGGAAAATGTTACTAATTTAATTTGTTTTTATAATACCAAATATGAAAGCAGAAAAAATATTAGACATGTTTTCTTATTATAAAAAACAATAATCTTGAATTTCTTTTTTCGTCAGCACTTGGCTTCATTAGCTATACAAGTTATCACCTTGTTTCAGAGTTTTCCAATAAATATAGGCTAGTGACAAAGTTTGTGCATTTGTATTAATATTCGTTCCAGAAAACATTTCTTTACTAAGAGCATTTTATTTACTCAGATGTTTTGTGTACTATAATAATTAAAATATTTTATAATAAAATTAAAGAGAATGAAAGTTTCTTAAATCACTAAACTATAAAATAAACATAGACAGATTTATGAAAGGAACTTGTCAGATTTATACTTGTAGTGAGTTTTGTAAAAGACATGTCTTCCTTTTGGTGAAAAAATAAATTACCTCAATATTATTGTGAAAATATTTTATGGATACTCAAACTCTAAAAGTTTAATGTTAATCTCCTATGATCATAGCCATTAATCATCAATAAAATCTAATTAATTTCATGTGAAACTCTTTTAATCTTCCATCTGTAAGTCATATACGTTTCTAAATTTTTTCATTTGCCAAAATGTTACACCATTCATCTCCCTGTGTCTTCCTTTAGGTTGAGTGTTACTAATAAAATTACTTGCTTTAGCTGGATATTTGTCTTAAATTAGTGCTAGAGAGCGATGATTTCTATGCCAATGGTGGCAAAATCACCCTAAATGTATCACTATATACCTCATTGGTACATCTTTTCTTTATTCAGCTCCTCTGTGTAAAACCGAAGTCACTGAGTATTCCTGTCCAAAAATTATGGAACTGAGAAAATACAGTGGTATTAGGAGAGGTAAAACCTGACTTAGTTTTGAGACCTACTACTGCTTCAGTGATACTTTCTTTGAGGTTTGTCTCTATAATGAGTTTGACTTCAAAGTTAAGTTATAAACTCTAATTTTAGCAACAGATTAATAAAAAAAGTTTTGATTTAGTCAAAAGCAAGGAAGATGTATGAATAAGTAAAATTCACAAACTATACCCACAAAATATTTTCTGGGGCTTAATATGAAGTATTGATTAGAAGAGGCTGTAATCATGCTTACTTAATTTTACTGTATAAATTTTATTTCTAATCTTAAATCCATGAATGCTTTAGAAATTTAGCGGTAAAATCTCTATGATTATGAACATTCTGGTAGTAGCAAAAGTTTTCAAGAAAGAAGAGCATTGCATTTTTGAATTTTTGATTTTTTTCATAAGTGGGATAAGTGCCTACTTATGAAAAGACATGAGAAAATAGCTTTATTTATGAGGAGAAAAGCTCATATTTAAAAACTTTATTTTTGTTTCACAAATTTAACGGAGGCCCAGTGGGGTATAGACTGAAGAAGATGCCCTCAACTTGGCTTCCAGGGCTCCTGGAGTTCACACCTCAGGCTGGAGAGGTGCTAGCTCCCCAACTTTGGACTGTGGAGCTTGTTGCCTCCTTGCAGGCTGGTTCTGCGAGGGCACAGATGAGACAGGACAAGTCCTTGAGCCTAAGCTGAGACCTTGATTGGTTGTTCTGGATCACTATCTTCTGTGCCAAGCTTTGCACTCCAGCACGCAGCGCTGGGTCTTGCTGGTGTGAATGGCAGCAGTTGGGGAGCTTCTGGTGGAGTTCTGGGCCCTTCGGGAAAGTTTCCTCAAGACCTTTTCTGTGACTCTGTGTGTACAGTGATGCAGTGAGGGAGGGTGTCTGCTGAGATAGCAGGGCTCTCTGGACTCACTGGCAGAGGCTCCTGTCAGCTTCTCCTTGGGCGCCCCCCTCGTACATATGTTTAGCCCCTTGCTCAGGTGTTGGCATTCCGAGTAGCCAGGACTCAGAGAGCTCCAGGGCCACAGATTGTGGTCACTGTGAGCGGTTGTTCATGGCGATACTGCCCTGACCTGGTCTTCCCTGTCACCAGCAAGTCCTGTTCCTCTGCATATTCCAGTGCCTTTCTCTCTCTCAGCCAGAATCTTCAAATGAGGTTAAAATACCAGGAATACTCAGTGAGTTGTTTTAAATGATGACCATGTCATTCTGTGTCAATCCTCTAGTTATTCAAGTGTGTTGGAAGGGAGGTTGGTTAAAGAGACAGATAAAACAAGGTCCATGAAGGAGTGAATGTCTTGAGTACTAAATTGATTGACTTCACTGTGTTTCTACTAGACATTATTTTCCCCCAGCATCCTAAATTTAATTATACTGTTAGTAAAGTTACACAGATCATAGAATTTTTTTCACCTAAATTTGAAAGCACTGTGTAGTACTTTTTGAGCATGCTTTAGAACACGAATTGTTGGTAATGATAATGGTAACAAAGAATATAAAGGTATTCTTTGAAGACTCTATTCGTTATTATTATTCGCTCTTTTCTGATGACAGAATTTAATATATTTTTAATCAGTTGAATTTCTTTGAAAATGACATTCATAAGGTTGGTTTGATCAAAGGGAAAAATAAGGGTTTAACCAGAAAGGTAAAAACAATAGATATTTTATAAATGATATATTTTATTTTACCTGAAAAGAGATCCAATTTATATAAGAAAGCCAAATGATTATAACATTTTTAATTTAATGGTTAAGTTACAAATAATAATAATTCATAAAAAGTCTCTAATATTATTGGTTAATTCATATTTGATTAAACAACTAAATATTAAAATGTATTAAAAGGTCAATTTTGTTTAAAAGTGCTAATGAATTTTTGAACTGCATCTTGAAAATAATATTTATTATTTTTGAAGCTATGTTTTTTCACAACACATGTTTCAAACCTAAAAAAGAAATCATTAGTAACTTCATTGTAATTGAATTATTTTGGAATTTTTGATTATGTTTAAAAACTAATAATTTCAGTGGTTAAAATAGCACAGTGATTTTATGTAAAGAATATATAAAGAAGAAGAAATGGAGGTGTTTAACTCATGCTTAAATAAAAACAACATTAAAAAAGACTATTTATTATGTCTCTAAAATTTGAATAAGAGTCTACATCTTTCCAAACAGTAGCCTTGAAATTATCTATGCCTTATTCCAAAGGGCATTTGAACTGTTGAAATAATATAGTTGCCTGTTTACTCATTTTTATTCCCAAATGATAGTAGGGGTAAGTATAAACATCTGTAGCCAATGGAAAATTCGGTCAAACTCCTGTACATAAAACTAACAATATGGTGGGGGCCCGTTATAACTTGGTCCCCATGACATTTTCAACTCTCACAGTCGTGCACACTGCGCCTCTGCCCATCAGTTAGAGTCCAGGCCTTTGGACTCCAGCTCTGCTTCTCTTGGTGCTTTCAGCACATGAGTCTCTCCACCAGGAAGCCATGACTCTGCCTTTGACTGTCTGTCTCTCAAACTCGGGGACAGCAGTTTGCCCCATTTCCTTTACCTTTCTTGTGGACCCCAAGTTTTATTGCTGTTTTATTATATTACAGTGACCTCTAAAATTTATTATGTTCTTCTCTATAAACTATACGTATTCTAGTATGAGGAAAATAGTCCCTTGCATTATTGTGTCTTACCTAGCCACAAAAGATAGTTTTCTGTATTTTCATGATTAGTAATAATAAACAATGTTAGCTTCGCAAAAAAGTCTTCAAATATCTATTTTGATTTATCTCTAGATTAAATAAAGTGATTTTTTTTTACATATCCTATCTCAGCCATATGGCAAAGTAATGAAATTTTTTGTTAACATCTTACTCTTTGAAACACCTTACCAGTCCTACTTTTGTTTCTTTCTTTTTGTCAGAGCATCAATAGAGGAGATAAACCAATTAACAAAATACACATTAAAATATAGCTTGAATCTAATTTTCTCTACTTTTCTAAGAAAACGTGAATAAAGGTTCTCATCTCATATGTAAAATGAAAATAAACATATTAATTATACCTGTTTGAAGTTTAGAAACATGATGTGTCAAATAAATGTAAGGTATAGTTACTATTACTCATCTTCCTAATAATGAAACATTACTTCTGTTTTATTTTTTTCAGTTTCATAAAAAAAAGTATAAGAGAGTCAAAGCTTTATAACATTTTTAAAGAGAATAATGGTTATAGTTTCACTTAACCGCATCTGCAACTAAGTATTTGTTTAATAGCACATTATCTTTAATATAGTTTAGTTACAAAAACTATTTTATGACTAAAATATAACAAGAGCTTAAGATTAACGTGGTGAATTTTAAGTACTGACTAGGGGCTATCCTCTTGATGTCTCTCTGTCTCTCTTTCTCTGAAACATATCTATTTGCTTTTACTTATTAGACCAGTAAGTTACTGGTTAAATCTTACTTATTACTTACCAAGTAACTATTAAAGCTTTTGCACCAGTCTCCTTCCAAACAGACAGTCATAGTGATATTATTGCCAAGAAAGGGAATTCAAATTCCATTATCTCCCATTATCTTACTAGGCATTTTACCTTTGCTAGCTTTAATTAAGTTAAAATCTGTTTCACTGGCATTACTGATTAAAACTAATTGAGTTTGTTAAATTCTATCTAGCATGTCTTCTATTGCTTAAACAGGTTTACTTCCAAATGGAATTGTTTTGGAGGTGAATTCTCTAGAATATAAGGGATACATTTTATTTTATTTTATTCAAAATTATCAGTACATTCTGTAGATGTATTCCAGCTGGGAACATTTCTTCGATTAAGAGTCTAAATAATATTTTTTGCATGTTTAGGCAATGAGGATTATTTGATATTGATAAAACTTAATTTTCGCTATCTAATGAAAAAAAAATGGAAAAATGAAAAAAAGGACCAGGTTTTGATTATTTCCATCCAGAGCCTAAAGATTAGTTTCATTTATTTTTAATTCATGTATTATTTAAGAATACCTTACTGTGACTTAGAACCAATTATTACCAAATGTTTAAGAATATTAGACTGTAGAATGTTACTATACAATTTATCATAAATGTTCTTGTAACTAAACTGTGTATGAAACAAGAAAGAAATAAAAGAAACTATAATTTTCCTTATTCTGAGTTATAAAAAATAAGATCCCCAAACTAACAAATGCTCTTACAAATTTTAAATTGATGCTGTTTTGCAAATTTCCCAGCTTGTGTAGCTCAATCATTGTACTGTAACCAAATTTCACGGAGGCCTTTTAATATTCTGTATCTGCTGAGAAGTTTGAAAAAAAATAATCCTCAAAGTAGAGTAGGGCTTGGATAAAATGCAGCTTCTAAACTCACTAGTCCACAGTGGGCCGAAGTCAACAGTCAGTCACTCATGGACTTTTTTGTTTGTAGCTCTGCCCAAGGGCTGTTATGCCTCTGGCAGGCAATGTGAATTGAGAATAGTCAGGGAAAATAAGGAAATTGGTTTAAATCTTTGTAAAATAATCCTAATTTAATTTTCCTTCGCAATTATGGAATTATAATTTTTAAAGATATAGTGATATTTTGGCAATTTAGATTGGACACTTGGTATTTATAGTCAATATTTATGCTCCCAAATAACCATTGCTCATTATCTACTGAGAAATTAATGTGAATCTTCTGCAGACCTGTTATTTAGCTTTATGTGGCTCATTATACAGTTTGCTTAATGTAGTGCAGTGTTGTTGAGTTTATCCATTTATACATTCACGTTTGTCTTGATCCAAGCTACACTGTTTGGTTAGTTTAAATATATTTTCCCAAAGAGAGTCCTTAGTAATGTTGGTCATAGATATGAAAATATGTTATAGAAATATTAAAGAATAGATCTCAAACCTGGTAGAGTGTGGCATGGTATTCTTATGCCTATCCTATACCCTATAGGGGAACAAGAAAAACTGGTTTATAAAAATGTTTTATAAAATGTGGTGTTGCAATACATTTAGGTGTGGATGTTTATAAAAATACTTTTTGTCTTTGGGGAATGTAAAGGATTTCCTCTAGTCTTGGTCAAGGAGAAGGGGGCAGATTAAATGTATTGTTGATTTGGTACCTTGCTCTCACTTTTCATCTTCAAAGTATGTTTGATATAAGTGGTGTATATCTTAGTATACATTACTAAATTTTTTTCTTGACTGAGTAATTTTAGTCAAATGAATATCGACACATGGCAAGAAAAGCATGAAAATAAAATGAACACATATGGGATTTACTATTAACATAGGTGATAACATCAAAACTTCTGGTAAAATGTAGTTTAAAAACAACACAAATGAAATGGAATATAAAATCATTTTCACAGTATTCAAAGCTTTTGTAAAAGATTTAGGCTCTAAAAGAAGACTGCTACAGGAAGGAACTAGGGAGAAAGGAATTCTGTCTGTGTCCTGTGTATCTGCTTGTGACAGGTCAGAAGGGCCAGCATGTCACTCCCTGGGAGTTTCCTAGGGTGTGGGTCCAAATCAGGCCGTCTGAGCCCACGCGATAGAATTAAACTTCAGCAACTGGGGAGATAAGAAACACATTCTAGGTTTGGAAAAAGGTGTTTCTGAAATTTATAGATGCAAATGAAAAATACAATCTCACCTTTAACAGGAAGCTAAATAACAAAACAAATAAGCAAGCAAAATAAAAACAAAAACACTGAAATAGAGAACAGGGGGACAGTGACCAGAGGGGAGAGGGGAGGGAATTTCAGGGGAAAAAGGGGAAGGATTTACAGGAACTAGTATAAGGACACATGGACAACAGCTAAGGGGGCGGTGGAAATGGGAGGGAGGTGGGGAGTATGGGGGGGAGGGCTGGGATGGGAGTAAAAGACAGAAAACTGTACTTGAACAACAATTAAATTAATTTAAAAATAATAAAATAAAATAAAATAAAAAGAAAAGAAAACTAGAGCTCTGATTGGATTCTGCCTCAGTGCCAATTCAGCAGCACCTAGAGCCAAGCATTATACAGGGTATTCTAAAAGTAAAATGTCCTAGGAATTCTCAGTCCCCTTTCTATCTTCTAAGATAACTTTTTTTTTAAGGCTTGAGCTGAGTTCTGCCAATGACCTCACAGGATTCAACCCAGAATGATCATTTTAAACCTTTACAAATATGACCTGTTCACTAGCAATAATTACCAAATCGCACACACCCACTCCCCTACTCTTTTGGAAACCAATGACCAAGCCAATGACCCTTCATATTGGTTTTGTTATATCCTTTTTGGGGGCAAATCAAAGGCTTGAGATAAAAATGCAGCTTCGGGCCCACAGCCTCCCTTTGTGCACTGAAACTGTCAAGGTGTAGGGTGGAGGGAGCTGTGGGAATCTCAAACCCACAGTAGCTCAGTCCTAGGACTCTGTGGCCGGGGTAAAACCTGGAGCTGCTGTTCACAACCCCCACTTACTCTGAACTTTTTCTGAACATGTTTTCTTCTACCTGAGAACCCCCACCTAGAGAGGTGCACAGCACAGCCACCTATCATTCCTCTGTCGTCTTTCTGCGGTGACTGCTAATTCTTCACATACTCTCCTCCCCCACGGCCCCTACCTCAGAATGAAGGTCCTGTGCATGATGTGTCCTCTCTGTCACAGCGAGCAGATACATCAGAGTATACATTACTTTAAATTACAGGGAATACCAATGATGTTTCAAGACTTATAATAGTGGTGTTATCAGGAAAAGGGTAATGTTACAATTATGAAATGTCATCAAAGAGAAATAAAGCAGTTATAGTGACTTTCTAGTTATTATTATTATTTTCAATCAGGGAAATTCAGTGCACTGAAAAAAGAAAAAAACTTTTGGTGGGAGTGGTTAAGAAAAATAATGACAGATGAGAAGAACTTGGCCTGTAACACTTTCATCAGGTGGCAAAAGCTTGAGCTTCAAAGCTGTCATTGAGAAACAACTTGGAAATGTATTTCTTATTTTGAAAGGCATTATTTCTTACAAAATTATTTTAAAACATTTTTACATGCTATGATTGTGAACAGTAAAAACTAAAATATCACATATGTAATTTATTATTTGAACACACAAAAATATATGCATTAGTATAACCATTAAGCAAAATCATTATTTTCTTTTAAATGCTTATCAGTCAATTTTCTGAATATTTTAAAATACATATATTTCTAAGTTTTAAAGAAAATACTAAACACGTAGAAAATTAAAACTGCATAATTAAAAGATAACTTTCAGCAAGTCAACAATGTAAAGAAATCTTTGTAAACAAAAGTTCAAATGTTACTTCTTCTGTTAAACCTATGTTTCTGATTGCCATTTTGTATTCCAAACTGCAGCTCAATTAGAAATATTTATTTTTAGTGATACAAGCATTATAGACATAAGTACATCTCCAAAATCAATGTAAGAAGTATTATTAAATTGATTTTGGAGGCAGCTTTGGCGAGAGTTGGAACCATGCGGCTTTGTGGCTCCCTTTGCCACCAGTTTAGGAAGCCAGAGAGCGAGATGTAGCCGAGATGCAGAGCTCTCTTCGCTGTTTGGAAGAACGCAGAAGAGACTCTGTCAGAAGGAAAGGGGGTGAAAGAACTCTCACTGGTGGGCCAGAAGGAGGTGCCAAGTGGGTTTGGATTAAGAACTGGAGATCCCGGATACACAGTTGATGGTGCTGGGAGCAGAGGGAAGGCCTGACAACCGAGCACGGATTACTGGGAAGAACCAGGGTCTACCTGAGCCACTAACTTCTATTTCTTTTCCTGACATATGGTGCCCTGGACCGGGCAAAGGGGGTAAGGAAGGACTGTGTGTGTTTGTGGGTTTTTAAGGGACTTTGGGATTTTAATGAAGACATTAATTCATTACTTTTAAGTCTGTATAACTTTTGATTAATAATTTCTTTCCTTTTCAAAAATATTTTAATAGGTACATAATGGAAAATATAGTATGTATTTGTCTGTAGAACTTCATTTTCTTCATGTCTTAGGAAATTCTCAAGATACGTATGCATCTTAAGATACATATGTATCTCGTATGTAGTGCTCTAGTGTTCACAATATGTTTCTCAGAGCCATCGCAGCCAGATAATCCCCTGTGTGTCAGTGAGTGATGTTGAAACCTGTGCTGAATTTCAATATTTCCAGTTCTCAGAAATTCAGTGGGGAGTATAGGTCTATCCTAGATGTACTTTCCTTCAAGCAATGCCACACACTACAGTTATTCAAACACCTCAGAGACCAGTGGTTCAGCAGTGTATAACTCAAACTGGCATTACGCCTGTAGCAGCATTAACTTTTGATTTTTGCTGATGTTTGTTTCTTATTTTCAATATTGCAAACTACTTTGAGAATTCAGACTGTCTTAAAATAGTAATACCCAAATGTAATGAAATCTATGATTCCACTGCAACCTGCCCCTCCTTAAACACATTACTTACCTCTAAGAATTATGATCACCAGATCATCACTTAATAATTCGTATACATTTTGAAGGGCTGGTGAAAGTAAAAGTAAGGGGGGAAAACACCTTTAAAATATTTGCAGTGAGTAAAGGTGCTGCTATGTGGCATTGAGCCTGTGGCTTTTGTTTACATCTTCTTGCTGACTGAAGTTCACTTCTAACACTCCTGAAGATTTTGCTCTGAATCCAAATGTAAACCATAATATTGAGAGCACTCATAACAGATCCTTAATAATCTCAGCAATGAAAGTATGAGGAAATATTAGCATCCCTGTGACAATTATTTACATTTTTAGCATGTTAAACTATAGATAACCAATGATTCCACATACCTGGAACCATAAGCAGAGAGTTATATCAAAAGATGTGTTTGAATGTACATAGGTACATGAGAAATGAAATATAGAAGCATCACTCAGTTGAACTCATTTCAAAAATTCTGACCCACAAAAATGATTGTGCACTACCCATTCACTAAAACATTAACAATATTATCACACTATTATCCCTCAGTCTTTCACTTGAAGGTTATTTACTTTTAAAGATAATTATAATTAGCTTAGTAATTTTGTTTCCAATCACATAAACATGATTAGCAGGAGAATAGCCAGGGAAAAGAAGTCCTGAGATAAAACAGACTGCAGAGGGAGGAAGTGATCACTGACCACAGAAAAGGGCAGGGCACAAACGGCAAGATCTCAGGCAGTTTAGCCCAAGGTTAACAGGCTCTGCTCCATGCAGTGGACCTCCAGACTGCATCTGCAGGAATTCGAGCAGTTTCATAATTGCTTCTCAGAATAGCAACCTCGAATATTCTAGTAACTTTACAAGACTTTTCCTGAAAATAAATTAGAGGAATATGTAGCTTCCTTTATAAATGTATATATGTATATAATTCATAAAATGAAAACAGACATTTTGTTAATATTCTCTTAATTTGAGCTTAAGTATTATAGTGCATAGCTGAATAATGAACATTAAATTTTTAAAAAGTATTCAAAAGTAAAGAAAATAGTCTAAATTTCTCTTAAAGTTTACTTTTAAAATATGACAATTTTGGAAAAGAACTTTTCCATTTTATGCATATGTGATAATCTAAAAACAGCTCCCACATTTTTATAATTAACATTGCTTCTACTTTTATTAACTTGCCCTGGTGTATAACCAGTAAGAGAGTCAGGATACATCATCACATTTGATTCCAAGTGTCAAGTTTTTAAATAATAATAATGATAAGTATTGTATTATATTTTTAGTTCCTCAAAGCAGGAAATGTGTGTTTTAAAATCTGTGCGCTCAGTGGCTGTGACTGCAGCTGAGCACTGCACGTGAGTGTGTGCTTATCCAATGACTAGTCAGTGTCAATGCACCTCTCAACTTGAAAGCCTCAAACTCTGTTTAATGAACTATTCAATGAACTATTTGTAACCTGAACCTCCCTAGAAAATAATGCAATATCCCAATCCTACTTACTTATATGTCCACAGAAGTAAAGCAGAGCAAATATTTCCCCTGAAGTTACTGCTAGATTTATTGGTCTTTCGTTCTCGACTGTGAATGAGGGCCTTCGAAGTGATGGTACTGCTTTGGTCCTTAGGACCAAAGAAAGGTCTCTTGACAAGTTTACTTTTTAGTGTTAACAAGGAGATAGATAGTAAACAATAAGCATAATATAGGGAAAAGTTACATATATATTAGAAAATAAATGCTCTGGGAATAAAAAGTAACTGGGTAAGGGAGATAAGGCATGCAGAGGATTAGAGTAGGGAAGGAAGAGGGTAATGTTAAATAAGAGGTACCACATGAACATTTATTTTTGACCAGTAATTGCACTGGAAAGGTCAATGCTTATCAAAATAAAAATTTTTAATTTTGTGTTTTAAAGTTATTTTAGTAGTTCCTTTTTACTTTATATTTGAATATTTAACTCATTGTATTATACTGATGTAAGTATAATAACATCTAGAAAATCTGAACTGGAAAATAATTACTATGAATTTAGATTATGGTACACATATATACATATAAAAATCCCATCTAACAGTGACATAGTAGTGTCTCATATTTGAACTTTTAAATAAACTCAGTTAAAAAGTTACCACATAGGGTAGGAAAAAAAAAGAAAATATGAGTGCTACTAATTTTTTCACTGTGGGATTTCTACTTACCCAATAGAAAAAGAGCATTATTTTTGCTTCCATCTATAATAGAAATATAGGCATTTTTTCACATCCTGCAGGGCTACATATTAAGAAAGAGGTTAATATTTTGATTCACAAGGGAATATAATAATATCACACTTGCTTATTTAAGAAAACATATTGTTCTGGGAAAACATAAGTCAATTTAATGAAAAAATTTTGATTAAAGGATGCCCTTTTGTTCACTCCCTCAAAGGACTGTAACTGAGAGAGCTCCTTATTGGATTACTGTTTAGAAGGTACTAAGAACAAATTTCTAATGAGCACATAATGATTTTATAAATATAGATACAATCTAACTGTTTGAGGTACTTGAAAACCTAATTATCTTAAATAATTTAAATCTTATCTGACAAACATACTTACTTTATTTAGTTAAACCATGGGAAACCTTTTTAGCTAACTAGAGAAACTTCAATTAGATAATCTGCAACATCTGAGTTAGCCAAACCTAGATAATGCTGTCTTTGTGTTTTATTATCATAGTGATTATTTTAAACTTGTCAAGTTTTTCTCTCTTTTTAAGACACTTTTCTTTGAATCTGGGCTCAATATCTATCCCACCGCAGTGTAAAGGAATTTATATTAGGATTTCAGTTCATATAATCTTGACCTCTTCACAATCTCAATGCCTTAATTATTATGAACTCTTGATAAAATCTGTAAAGATCATTTGCATGAGTAAATTTTATACTTAGAATACCTACAGTTCTCAAAAATAAATATAAGTTAGAATAGCATTACAGTTGGGAACTCTGATTTCAAGGGTCATCTCCATCAATTACTCCTGATGATTTGTACCGTATTGAGCTTCATTTTCTTGACCTAGAAAAGAGCAAAATAATACCGCACAATGGTATACTGAGATTAAATGGGCAATGTACCTGAAATTGATTTGTAAATTTCTAAATATAATAGGACAGCATGGAACTATTATTTTCCCAGTCAGGAAGCGAAGTTGTATTTTTGTTCTTTGTTTCTACTGAAAAATTTTGTTTTGAGTAAAATTTTGTTTTGTTGAATAAAAGTTCTCTGGCAGAAAAAATTATAAACAAAACTCTCCAATAAATGTTGGACACACACATGCACACACACAGTTCTTTACAATTCATATGGAATTCATCTTGCTGCATATGGAATCTATATGGCAATTCATCTTGCTGCATATGGAATCTTTATGGTAAACCAGCAGTGAAACTTTGAAGATTAAAGGGGAACAATGGAAGAAAATAAAAGGTTATTGCGGAGCAGTTGATTCATTCTGTCAAAATATCAGATGTCTCTTACTCTTTGCTTCTGGATATTATTAAAACTTGCTTCAAGACTTCTCTCTATCTTTCTCTCATTTTCTTTCTCTCCTTATCCCAATCAACATGCTGACTGCATTGCTCAATTACTGGACAAATGTCACTTCCTGTTCTCCTCTGCTCAGCCAAGTTTATAGCCTCATAACAGAAGCTATCATAAGACACTCAATGGAAAATCATGAACTAAGTGTATTTTTTGCCTTTGCTGCTTTTCAATTTTTTTAAGATAAGCCATCTGCTTTAACCATGTAAAAGTTGCAGGTCTCTTTATAACATCAATCTTTCATTTATCTTCATAATAAATATATATCTGAAACTCAAGTTAAGAAGTTTAATTTACATAAAGCTATATGTTGGTACTGATACAGCTGGAACTGATTAAATTTGATCATCATATCTTTGATCTAACTTTCTAGTAATATTTTATATTTTGGTCATATAAAGGTAAACAATAATATAATGCTTACCCTATTTTGCCATATGTAATTTCAGCAAAAATACAGTTTCTTTAATATATATTATAGAATTATGTCCATATAGAATATGTCCTGAAAACACTAAACAAATATTTCATTTATGAAAATTTCAGATATAGCATTATATGGGAAACTGAAAAAAACAAGTACTATTTATATTCACTTAATAAAGTTATTAGGGCTAGTCTATCAAAATAAAATGTCAAGATGCTAAATATAAGGATGTAGAACTTAAATATATATAGCAGATTATTAAAGTAAAACAAATTATTAATTCAAAATTTATGGTATTCATTAACAGCCATATTTCACAACCCATTAATAATAAATTTAAAAAACATATACAACTTTTTTACATTAATGCTGTGGGTCATGAAAACAATAGCATTTTTTTCTAAAGAAATGAACTAAGAATTTTAAGGGTTGTATACAGAAGTGAGAAATTACCAATTGTTTTTTCATTTTTATTACTATAACCAACCATATGATACCTCCAACAAAATAAGAAACTTAAATATATTTTCTCAGAAGTAATAAACAGCAATTGTACCTGTATTGTCCAGTTATACAGTCTAACTACAATAGAACTTTGGTTTAACTCCTGCCTCTTCTTTTACTTCCTTGTCTTCATCAATTTTTTATTCTTTTGAAATTCTCAAGTCTAGAGGTTCCTTACTCCCTACAGCTGACCCAGAGCTATGGTGCTTCCTAGACCTTTGGTTTGAAACACACAAATAATTCAAAAATGTATATCTCCAGAGAAGACTTCTGTTCTAATGGACACCAACATCCTATGAAATCTCAAACTGAAATCCTAATTCTTTTTCCCAAAAACTTGCTCTTCTTGCTCACATATCTCAATAGAATGTAACTTGACTCACTCTTCCATCATTTTATTTTTGAGAGCTATTGTCACTTTAAATATTAAATATTTGTATATTACTTTGTATAATTGCACTATACCTCAGAAACTACAAGGGAGTCTAAAGCACATTTCTGGAAACAATGGGAATGGAATGAGATTGGACAAGAATGCTGATTGGACTTTGACAATTCAGACTTCAATAAAACAAACAAACAAAGAAAACTATTAGTTTTCTGTGTTGCTGTAACAAATTACCACCAAAATAACAATTAAAGAGCACATTTTTAAAATTCATATAATTCTATCGGATAGAAGTTTGACATCGGTTATACTTACCCTAAAATCAGAGGTTGGCAGGGCAGCATTCCATTTGCTAGGCATCTTAGGGGAGGATCTGTTTTCTTGTCCTTTGCAGTTCCTGGAGAATACCCACATTCCTTAGTTTGTAGCCCCTTTTTCCCATCTTCAGATCCAACAACATTGAACTTTTTAAAATCATTCTTCTCTAGGCATATTTCCTTCTCTATCTTCTCCTACCTCTTTGTTGTACTATTAAGGTCCCTGTCATCACACTGGGTGTGCCAGGATATTAAGATATAATAACCCTATATGCAAACTTAATTCCATCTGCAGCCTTAATTCTCTTTCACTATGAAACCTAGCATATTTACACATTCTGGGAATTAGAATGTGGACAATCTTCAGAGAGACATTTCTGCCTACTACAAATAGCCGAGAGCCTGATCATTGTGTAAACAAAAGTTTCAGAAATAGTTCTGAGAAATTAAAAGAGAGTTTATTTTGACATAATTTAAAGATCAGGGAATATAGTCTTTAATATGAGTCGAAGACACTCTACGAAATGAGGAAGATAGGGAAGGGTTTCTAAAGATATAAGTTGCAAGAGGGTGACTAACAAAGCGGAGGGTTGCTAGGGAAATAGGCTCATAAACTTAGACCACAAATTTCCTTATTGGAGGGACAATTGGACCTTCAATGTTCAGCTGACTCAGTGGTCATCAAGTGACATTATGAGTTAAGAACAATGAATAACATAAGATTAAGCATTTATCAATGGCCTAGATTCAACTCAGTAGGCATCAGTCCAGTAGTCATCTTATCTTTTTAAGCAATGTTTTGGGGGGAAACAAGGTTTGCTTAGACATAGTGCAAAGATCATGGTGCCTTTTCTATAACATTTCAAAATGTTTTAGAAATACAGAGGGCAATGTGCTGAAAATTCTAGTTTATAAACAATTCTTGAAGTCTATGAGAAAAGCACTAAAAACAGAAAACAGGTACCAAAAAGTAAAAAGCCAATTATATAAAACAAAATTTTACAAACATTAAACTAATGAAGAAGTTTAACATCATAGCAGTCATTTTAATGATTAAGGAATACCTCTTTGTGGTCTTTAACTTACAAAAAAATTAACTATGATAACACTATGCACTCAGTAGGCCATAGTAAAATATTTAATGGGAATTTTAAGTGGAATTTTATGATACATTTAAAGTTTAAATATATAATTAAAAACTATGTTTCAAACCAGCTGTATTTTTAATACAACCTGATTAATTATTATTATGTTAATTGTTACCATAACTTTCTACCAAATATATAAGATGGTACTGGGGTCAGGAGGTTTCTGGATTAGTTTTTACGCTTTCTCTATTCTGGGAATTGCCTTAAAAAAAACCTTCATAAAATTCATTACAGGATAATTCTTATTATGCTAATAACAAACAAAAAAGGGGAAAAAGGGATAGAAGCAATGTGAAGTTTAAGGGTTATACCAGGAGCCTGGGTTTCAGGGCTGATTTGGCATGTGTGCTCCAAATGCGCTCTCAAAGCTACCAGCTGGAACAGGATAATAGACTTCTGTACTCCCTGCTAAGCACCAAAATAAATAGAATTAATGTTAAATAAAAGATCTAAAATGAATACTTATAACCCTTTTGACTCCATAACAGTTTCCTAAATTTTTAAAGATTTTTACTTAAAAAAATAATTGAACTGATTTTTCTCACTTTTGTTGAGCACCCTTCAGAGTCTACATAGTCTGATATTGTTATTGGGGTTTTGGTGAAAAAAAATAATAAGCTAATTTTAATCTAGCTCCATAAAAATGATGAGTTCTTTAGGAAAATAATTTTCTGAATCAAATTCCTTCTAGAAGCTTCCTAAACTCTCACTGATTATGGAAAGGAAAGGCTACTTCTATTCAAGTCAGACATGACCTGAAGATATAGCTGACGAACTTCAATTACCTCAATAACATCTGTCCAATGCCTCTTGCTTTTTTTCCTCCTTCTCTGTCTAGTATACTTTATTATAATTATGAAATCTATCCTTTCAGGATGACATTTTTTTTCTTGGCACCAGTGAAGAATTGAAATTCATTTTGAGAGCTAAGAATGCCTAGAAGTCATAGGCAGGTTTATATAACAAGTGAGGTGTTTTGTCATTTCCCCTGTTATTTATTATTTTGCCCTTATCTGCCTGAGTAGAATAAAGTACATTGCTTCTAGCCTTTTCAACTACAATAAAAATGAATAAAGCTTTTAAGTAATATGTTCCATAAAATCATGTTAGAATAGATCTGTTTTTGTTAGTTTTGTTTGTTCAGAACATAGTAGGTTATTGCTGTTATTTTGTGTTTGTTAAGCAAAACATAAGTTAAATGAAAATAGCAGGAAATCATAAATTGATTTTAGGACTTTCAGATGAGCACCTGGTCAAAATAGTGACAACTAAGGAGCATCTAGATTTATCCAAGTATAATCAGTTGTCTGTGAATATATATGTGATTGGTATATATTCAGTTGATATATTTTATACAGATAGTACTTTATAAATTCTTAATAATTAAGTAGATAAATATTTACATTTACAACTAATTTACTTCAATTTTGTCTTTTCTCTATTAGTTAATCAGAGTATGTGGGAAAGTCTTATTATATACTTTTTGAGCTCTTTAATCTTTCCCTTTTCTGGGTCTTTCTAAGATTCAATATTAATATCAAGAAAAATTCAGAACACTAGTTATGTGATAGATGCAAGAGAAATGTCTTTAGAGAGGAGTGTCTTATTGGGCCAGAAAAGTTCTGTCATTACTATCTCACATGGGACTTTTGTTTGTATTTATAACCAAGAAAGGTGATGATGGACTTCTTCTTTTTACAAATACAAAAGAAGTCTTCAGTATTATTCCCTTTTTATTCCAAAAGGAAACTTGGATTTTCTTTTCATATTACACATGCATTCAAAAGCTACATTTCAGTAAAAGCCCCCGATGAGTGATTGCATGAAATGTCCTTCGTCTGAATGTGCTTTCCAGGTAGTAAACATAATGTTCAGATAGGTGGATTTCTGCACACTCTCTGGGTCACTGTTTCCTGATGCTCAAAGGACTGTGATACTCCTAATCAACTGATCTTGTGGTTCTTGCCTTAGGGACCCACAGCTCTCCTCTCATCCCCTCATTAGCTTTCTACCAGGCAGGCTTTTCAGTACCATTCAAGAGGGCTGAACTAACCATTATTACATATCACATTGACTTTGTTACACATGTGTTTAAACTGGTTTGCATTCTGGAGACTTCCAAATTAGATTTGGATTGTTCACTGGAATGCTAAGACCTCCTGAGTGATTATTTCAGCCTATCTCATCTTTCTCCCATGAGTCTCTTTCTTACCTTCCTATCTGAAACAGTTTAATGATATAATACCTAGACCTCTCTGTTCTTTACTTCTGTCCTCTCCACGGTCAATTTTTTGTCTTCTATTACACGAAGAATGAAAGAAGGCTTTAAGTTACTAGCAACCTTGTTCTCCAAATTATTTTATAATTTTTGTTATTTTCAAGGAATTATGTTCACTCCTCAGAGGAGAGCTGATAATACTATCTTCATTCTGTCTTAATATAAATTAATAAAATTTGTTTTAATAGCAAGTTACTAAAACTCTTTTGTCTAAAATACTTAATGTAATGAGTTTCTTTATGTGATGCACATAGTTTAACATAATGTTTCCAAGAATGTATCCTATGCATAGGTCAAGAGATTACTTTGACAAGCAAAATTCACTCTGACCTACTCTAGAGAATCTTTTTTTTAAGAGTTTATTTATTTATCTTTTAGAGGGAAAGGGAAGGAGAGAGGGAGAGAACTATCAATGTATGGTTGCCTCTCGTGCATCCCCTCCTGGGGACTGGCCTGCAACCCAGGCATGTGCCCTGACTGGGAATCAAACCACAATCCTTTGGTTCACAGGCCCATGCTCAATCCACTGAACTATACCAGCCAGGGCCTAGAGAATCTTTTTAGGTCATTAAGAAACAGTAAAAATGTCAACTTTATTTTATTTTTTAAAGCATATATATATTTACATAGAGGGGAAGGGAAGGGGAAGGAAAGGGAGAGAAATATCAGTGTGTGGTGGTCTCTCGTATGCCCCATGTTAGGGATGTGCCCCACAGCCCAGGCATGTGCCCTGACTGGGAATCGAACCCATGATGGTTTGGTTCACAGTCCAGTGCTCAATCCACTAAGCCACACCAGCCAGAATTTATTTTTTAAAATGTTTCAGTAATGCAAAGATCATGTTACCTCTGAATTTAAACAAAATAATAAAACATTATACCCATTATGTTTATACTAATGAAACATCCAACTTCTGAAAGCTTTCAGATGATGGCAGGGAATGGTAGAGAAGACCCTGATGAATAATATCTATTCACTGGAATTTTTAAAACTAAAGTATAAATATATATAAAAGTGTGTGCTGTAGGTACAAATTGTATAAATATCATGTTATTAACAATGATACAGATATAAGTATATACATAGAGGAGAAAATTTCAGCTATGTGCATATAGGGCATAGAGAGGTATGTTGAGGAAGTTGTTGGGGAGGAAGAAACTTTATCTTCAGTGTTCTTTTGACTGGTCTAACAATTAAATTTACCTGAAACAGATTAACAAGAGGAAATAACCAAATGTAATTTCATGTATACATGTGGGAATTATACCTATGAGAGTCACAGACCCCCACATACATGACAGTTAGGAGACATAAAGAGAAAATGAGATATATATGGCATTTTGAGCTAAAGATGGGGTCAGGTGCTTGTGGACTTCTGAAGAACGGTCATTGCAGGACAATAAGATGAGCAGATGCTAGGTAGACATTTGCCGTACCACGAAGATAGATTTTTTAAAAAGCTTATCTCTAATTATCTCTTATTATGGGCAAGGTCCCTAATTTAAATTATTTTGGTAGTTAAGGAAAGGATGAGAGGGGAGAGGGTTCTTAAGCTCCCGGGCTGTCTATTGCTTTAGCTCAATGTAGTCTGGACACCACAGGGCCACATCTTGGGATGACTCATTCTGAACCCCAACAGAATAATTAGGTTAGAACTATACAGGAATATTTTAGAGACAGAGAGAAAAAGGAGAGCAAAAAGGAGCAAAAAGGAGAGGAAAAGATAAAAAATGTGTATGCTAATCTAAACTCCACCTGGGAGAAAACATAATTTTCCTTCTACCCTTCTGTGTTCTGTGGCTGAGACCCTCTTGTAATCAAAGATTAATATGAGGGGAAAATAAAAATTTATTCACATTATTCCCTTCTGCAACATGGGAGATACCCAGAAAAACTTAGTAAAACTCTGTTAAATGACCCAAGCCACCATGAAAAATACCGTCTTCAACACATAAATATCTTGAACACTGGTAAAGGGAGGTTACCAGGAAAAGCACAGTAAACAAGGGTAAGTTGGTTATGTAAATTTAAGTCTTTTCCTTTAGTGAAGGGTTTCTGGTTATGCCTTATGCTTCTTTTCCTAGTATAGTGAGGGAAACGCCCTTGCAAATAGAGTTTTTTTTCCTATGAGTGTAAACTTCCCTTAGAAAAGGCTAACCTGTATTGCTTTCACAGATTCTCTCATGCCTTCAGTTTCACCAAAAATAATCAGCCTAAAATAATCTTTATGCCCAAGAGTTATATTTTGGGTGGCATGTTCTGCCACACTTCAACCCTAAAGTTTTTTATATGAAGAAGTACAAGCAAAAAGTGTTGAGACTTGCCAGACTTGCCTTAGAGGCAGCCTGGCTGCTTCGAAACTAGCAGGAGTGCATTTCTGCAGCACATGGAATCTGAGAACAGCAGCCCTGATGGCCAGCTGCTGCAGATGGAATCAAGACTCCACTTACAGCAGTCTTACAGCATACAGTATTTGCTAACGTAGTGCCCGTTACTTAATGTAGGGCCAGTTACTTAATCTTTTTGTGTTTCATTTTCTTCATAAAATGGGCATTATGAGAACACATTTCTTGCATTGGAATATGAGGAGAATTAAAGCTGTGTAATGCTGTCTGTTCATGGCCTTATGGGCACACCCTTAGAACTGTTTGTATTAGCTTGCCTTTCACCTGAGTCTCATCCACTTTATGCCCCTTTAAAGCATGCAACATTTCTATGTGGTTATACATTTGCAAGCTGTTCATCTAGAACCCATGGGGGACCAATACTGAATAAATCAAAGTTCACTAAAGGTTTTAGTTAACATTTAGTTATATTGATCTTATAGTGTGTAAAATGAACTCTTTTCTTTTTTAATTTCTTAAATAGAGGTGACACAGGTTAATAAAATTATATAGGCTTCAGTTGTAAAATTTTATGAAACATCATCTGTATATTTTCTTGTGTGTTCGCCACCACAAGTCAAGTCTCCTTCCATCACCACTTATCTCCCTTCTACCCTCTTCTGCCTCCCCCGGTCTCCCTCTCCCTCCGGTACTCGCCATATTGTTGTCTGTGTCTATGAGGTTTACTGTTATTAATGTATTCACCTGTATCACCCAGTCTCCTTTCTAAGATAAACTTTTCAAATGACATTAAGAGAAATGAAAATGCCGTATGATTTCATTTATAGGTAGAATCTAAAGAACAAACTAAATGAGAAAACAAAGTTGAAACAGACTCATAGACACTGAGAGTCGACTCGTGGTGACCGAGGGGAGGGAGGATAGGGAATTCAGTGAAAGAGGTGAAGGGATTAAGAAGTACAAATTAATCATTACAAAATAGGCATGGAGATGTAAAGTACAACATAGAGAATATAGTCAGTAATATTGCAACCACTATGTATAGTGCCAGTTGGGTACTGGAAATACCAGGGACACCCTTTGTAGAGTATATGACTGCCTAATCACTACGCTGTACACTTGAAACTAATACTAAATAATACTGAACTAAACTGTAGTTGAAAAATAAAAAAAAACTAAAATCTTTAGTGAAATAAAACTTATTTTAACACTAAATATTTTTAATATTGGTGTATCCCAACAATTGTTGTATTTTTATATTGTCATATCCCAAATTGATAGTTTAATGTTATATATTTTTAAATATTTGTTGAAAGGGGCTTAAAATGATCAGAATCAGCATAAATTACTGTTAAATAGAGGCATAATTTCTGGGTTCAAACCTGATTGCATAAGTGCTTCTTTCATATTCTGTCTTTGCCAGTATCCTTTAAGATGAATAATGCTTTCTCTAGGGCAACAATTCTACTTCTAAAGCCTAATAGACCTTTCTCTTTACTTTGTATTCTTTGTTAAAGCCTTTATAATGGAGAATGCCTTTCTTTGTGCCCTGCATTTTCCCTTATCTGAAGAGAAGGCTGCCTTCTGGCAGTCCCTTTAAGTTCCAGGAGGTTGCTATAACCTTGTTTGTGATTAGGTTACCAGCAACCTGCTACTTTGCTGAATAATGCATTTCTAAAACACTAATGAAAGAAAAATGAACCAAACAATGACTTTTCTTAGGTTTGGGTGGGATGGCAGATGGATCTTTTGGTTCTCAGAGAGAAAAAACAAGTATATCTTATTTTCAGTTCATATTGTTTTGGAATACTGTATGTGCTTTTATTTGTTTTGTCTTTTTCACCTATTCCTTTAGGAAACACTGTGCACTAGTGTAAAAGGAATGATCAATTAAAGCTACAAGATGGCCAAAGTTGTTAAATCTATTGATTTATACTGTTGACAGGATATTTTAGTTTGTGGATTTACTTTAATATTTGTATCATCACTGCTTAACCTTTCAAAATGTTTTCCCACTACTTGGTAAGAGTTAGAGAACAAAGTACAGTAAGATACACAGAGAATTTTAACAGATCACTACTCTGCCAAAAATGTCAAAACTTGCATGTGAATTGTTTATAGTGAAGAAGAGCAGAACATACCACCTCAAAATATGCTGCTTTGAATAAGGATTATTTTGAACTTATTATTTTTAAGAAACAACAGACATAGGGATAGCTTTGAAAACCAAGAGGTTATCGTTTTGTAAGAGACATTTACATGTATAAGTGTTACAGAACACAACGGGGGAGGGAATTATTGGCCTACCCAGGGACACCAAAAACTGTTACAGAACACATCTACACACAGGGCCAAGGGGGTACAATATACTATTATTGAAAGGATCCTCACTAGGTTCAGTTGTCTGCTGCCTTAGGAAAGACATCTCTCAATGTCAGAGATTTGTGAAAAGGAAAGAAAATGTTTCTTTAAAGCTATACAAACTTAAAGTAGTGACCTAATGTCTTCATTAAAATATCAAAGTCCTTTTGGATACCCACAAATGCCCACAGTGCTTCCTTCTCCCCCTGCCCTAATTTGGGGAACCATAACTCAAAAGAAGAAGTAGGCATCCATGATTCAGGCTCTTGGCATCACCAGCTGTGTCCCCATCCAGGCAAGATCTCTAATTAATCCAAATCCATGTAGCACCTTCTCATGGCCCACTGGCAAGGGTCCTTTCCCCCTTCTTCCAGGCAAAGTCTCTCCTGCTTCCCAGGCCACGTGGCCAAAAGGAGCACCCCAAAGCCACGTGGCCGTCTTCTACCAAAGCCGCAGGGTTCTCCACTCTGGCCAAAACCTCATGGTCCTTTTCTTTCCACCAAAGATGCGGGGGTCCTCACTCTGCCAGAAGCATGTGGCTCTCTCTGCACTGCCACAGCCACATGGTCCTCTCCTCAATGGCCGCATTGTCTGGGTTTAAATCCCCACACCAGTCTTCCTTTGCAGCCCTATTTCTGACTCCTCCCACAATTGGCTACACCTGCCAGCATTCCCCTATCCTTCTAGCTTTACTGGGCCTCCATTGTGAGTCTGGGCAGGTGTGACCCCATGGCATGGAGCCAATCATCTCCAAGCTCTCACACAGGCCCTGTAACCTTGGGGACCTACCCCCAGTTACACCTTGGGTGGAAGTCCATTTCCATCCCCCTGGCTCAGAGCATGGCCACAGCTATTTAACATATCTATGCAACCAGTTAAAGGTTATAGATATGTTAAATGACCATGCCAGAGGTTAGCTGTAAAGTTATTGCTACACAAAACAGCTCTGAATGGCCCTGCTCCATTTGTCCCTTCCTCAACTAACACCTGTTTTGGGGGAAGGGATGAAGACATCTTATATGTCTTTCTAGTATTTCCTAGACACCCAAGTTCTGGACCCCCATTCCAAATCCCTATTTGGGGACCCCCTCTTGGCTGTACACTGTTACATAAGGGCAATCATTATTTGTAGGGGTGTCTAAGTACCTCTCTATCAAGAGAGGAGGATGACCAAATTCCAGAAACTCTTAACAAGGAGAAGGCAGCTCCTTAAATCTGCATAAAAACCTATTTACTGTGCTTTGCCTGATAACATCCAGTAACTGGCAAATATACTTCCCCCAAAGTCTTTTTATATCTTTAGCTGGATATGGTGCTTAAGGTGATGGTTTGGCCATTTTGGGGGGTTAATTAATTATGCTTGGCATATTGCATGAATATAGGAGGTATACATGACATTAAACTTGTATGTACTTGTACTGGTTTTGTTAATTTTTTTAATGATGAAAGTGTCTATATAACTGTCAAGAACCTAGAATAATTGAAAGAAATTATTTTTCTCCCCTATAGATGTTCCATCAAGCTAATGCTCAAAATGTTAGTTTTCCAGTTGGTATATTAATTTTAGATTACACACACAAGATGTTGATAAGTGCATGCTCCCATTCTGCATTGGAATAACACTGCAATTTGTCAGTTGTAGAGGAAAAAAACAAAGTAAATTTTCTTGGAGCAGAATGAAAATTCCTTCATTGTAAAAAATGACCTTGAATTTTATGGGACAGTAGCAGTAGTTGAAGAAACCTACAAATTATTTCTAGAGAAAATCTATTTTCCTATATATTCTATATTATGTAGAATGTGTGTGGTTTAATTTGGTTTATTGTTGTTATTGTCAATATTTTATAAACATAGAAAAATTTGAGTGACAATGGCAACAGGATAGATAGGTATGGATTTAAAGTTATGTATAATGTACCAAGAGACCAAAATGTTCAGATGACTCTGGTATTTTATATTGTTAATCACTAGCTCTATAGGTCACCAGTGATCTGCAGAAAACCGAAAGGATGCAGAATGATAATTGTAGATAGGAATTTAAAATACTTTCTACTCAAATTAAAGATTATGTATAGTTCGTGTGTTCTTAATGGCATCTAAAATGTGAATCCTTTCAGAAGGTTTTAAATTTACTGTACCAAGACATACCAGAGGAATCACTATCTATGGCAGCTATAGCTTTATAAAGTGTTTTTCTTGAGTAAGATTTTAAAGGAGAAATTACTTCTGATCCATGGGTTTGAATGGCATTAATCTCATTGTAACTCTCTATGAAAGCACTTGGGTGACCAGCTACATTGCTAGTGAGCACTACTATTTTGAAAGGAATCTTTTTTTCTTAGAAACAGATAAACAGAAACAGATATGATGTTATCAAGGCTTTGTTGTTTTTAGAGCACAGGTCTATTATATTTAACAAAAATTTTAAGGGTCCTAGGATTTTTGAAAGAATCAATAAGTGTTTAAAGTTAGCTGCATAATCCCCTAACACGAGAATCAGCCTGTCTTTGAGGCTCTTAATCTAGGTATTGACTTCTTTTCTCTCGCAATGCTAGTCCTAAACAACAACTTCCAATAGGAGGTTGTTCCATTTATATTGAAAATCTGTCGTTTAGTGTGGACATCTTCATTAATTGAGGTTGCATCTTCTACATTCATTAGTACTCACTGCTTCACCTTGTATTTTTATGTTATGAAGATGCCTTTTTTCTTTAAACCTCATGAACCAACCTACACTAGCTTTATCTTTTCTTCTGCAGCTTCTTCACCTTTCTCAACCTTCACAGAATTGAAGAAAGTTAGGGCTTTGCTGTGGATAAGGCTTTGGCTTAGGGGAATGTCGTGGCTGTTTTGATTTTGTATTCAGACCACTAAAACTTTCTCCAATCAGCAATGAGGCTGTTCTGCTTTCTTAAGATGAATGTGTTCTCTGGATGGGGTAGCACTTTTAATTACCATCATGAACTTTTCTTTTTCATCCACACCTTGCGTGACTGTTTGGTACAAGAGGCTTAGCTTTTGGCCTGTCTTATCTTTCATCATTCTAAATTTAATAATTTCTACCTTTTGATTTTCAGTGAGAGATGTATGACTCTTTCTATCATGTGAACACTTAGAGGCCATTTTAGGGGTATTAACTGACCCGATTTCAATATCGTTGTTTCTCAGGGACTATGATGGCCTGAGGAGAGGGAGAGAGAGATAGGGCAGTAAAGCACTCAGAAACACACACAACATTTATGAAGTTCTCTGTCTTATATGGATGCATTTTTGGTGCCCCCAAACAGTTATAATAGTACATCAAAGATCACTGATCACATATCTTTGATCACAACCACAACAAATATAAAAATAAAGTTCAGAATACATGAAAATTACCAAAATGTGACACATGGATAGAAAGTGAACAAATGCTGTTGGAAAAATCATGCTAATGAACTTAGTCGATGCAGGATTTCAGAAGGCTTCAATTTGTAAAAACTCAATGAACAACACACAATAAAGCAAAATGCAATGGAATGAGGTACATATCCATACCTTAAATGCAGTAACATAAGTTAACATACGTTGACATGTACTGGTTTTTTTGGTCTGTTTCTTTGGTGCTTGGTTCAATTTCAAAGAAGTCATTAAAGCAAATGATGTTAGTACAAAGTCATTAATACAAAAGAGAAGGTGATAATAAGAGTTACAATTTTTAATAGAAGCATTTTTGAATAATGTATTGTATTGCATTGAACCGTAATAATTAGATCACAAACATTAAATTCAGAAAACATGCTGTATAATTTTGACCCAGTTAAAGGTGTGTTCTCTGACAAGTTAATTCCATCATGGGCTGTGCTATACATTTCTCATAAACCATTTCCAATTCTGTAATTCCAAGATTCTCTGATAAAGTACTTAAATTGCAATAGTTATTGCAAAGAAGAGTGTTCATAGCAGTGTGATTTGCATATTGAAGGGGCTTAAAATAAGCTTTCCCAAAATATGCTAATTTGGCATGTGGATTATTTTGAGCTAAAGGCAATCAAGGTACAGCAGACTCAGGTAAAACTTCTATGTCTCCCTTAATTGCATCAAAGAATTTAGATAGGGGGTGAGCACCACAAAAAGATTTTCCAAAGATTACATTTTTATCTGAAAGACCTATCACTAAGGCAGGGGAAACAAGTAATTACCAAAACAACTGCCTTTTTTTATCTCCTGTGAACTACTCTCTTCCCTTTTGATGCCTTGGCCCAGGTCTCATTCCTTAACTAGACCTGGTATATAAGCCTCAATTGCCCAACTTAATTTTGAGTCTCATGTCTCTGTAAGGTTTCTATATATATAATTAAATTTATTTTTCTTTTGTTAATCTGTTTTATTTCTTTTTTATTGTTAGACCACCCGGAGATCCTAGAAATGCAGAAGAAAAAATTTTCTTTCTTACAATATAAAATAAAAATTATGTTTTATTTTAGTTTTTATTACATAGGGAATAATTTATAAAGTTAAACCAAAGAAAGTTATTATAACAGAAACTCTACTCAAGCACTATGTTGGCAATAGGGTTATGGTACCAAGTAAGACAAGTAAGTCTATGCTCTAAGGGAGTTTAATGTCTGCAAGTCTGTGAAAAAATAAATACAAATAGATACAAGCTTTAAACAAGTTAAAATGTGGGTGTTGAACAAAAGTAAAATTATATGTGAACTGGTGGATATTATCTCATTTGGTCTTCCCAATAACAAAGTTCTAAATCATTGTTTAAAAAATGAGTATACCAGAAACGAGAAAGTTTTCTTAACTTGAATATAATGTTCATTTAATTAGCAATCAGTAATCCATGTCTGATAATCAAAAGTATATTTTTTTCATTATGTCCCTGTCTATGCAGAAACAAAATGTGTTGCAATTTTATATATCTATTGAAATATTTACTCATTATACTTGCTTTTAACACATTGGTTAGGTAAGTAATAACCAAACTTTTATATATAAAATAAAATGTTTTCTTAAAATTTATCCAAAGGAAGCTATTTATATTATTAATGTGAATTATGCCACAGGCATTTATTATACTCTTTGACGTTTCTTTTTTTTAAGATTTAGTTATTTATTGTTTAGAGAGGGGAAAGGTAGGAGGAAGAAAGGGAGAAAACAATCAGCGCGTGGTTGCCTCTCACATGCTGCCTTCTAAGGACCAGGCCCCCAACCCAGGCATGTGCCCTGCCTGGGGATCACATTAGCAACCCTTGGTTTGCAGGCTGGCCACACCAGCCAGGACAGAGGTTTCTAAAATAATTTGAAACCATATTTTTGAAACTGACAATGTGAAATTCAGAGAGATTAACTAAATATATGCATGTATATGCTGCAAAATGGCTGAAATGAAAATGCTTCTATAATTTGACTAAGCAGTATACGTTACTGCAAATTTTTTTACATACTAGCAAATTTCTTTTCTACATTACACAGAAGTAAAAAGGTATTAGATATGTATCTGTTTGTGACTCTAATGGAAGTTCCAAAAGTAGTCAGGTAATTGTGGTAAAATCATTGAAACTTAATAAAGAAGAATTAGCTTTGCTAAAATTTGCTAAAATAAAAGACTAGTGTAAAAAACTATATATATATATATATATATATATATATATAGCTTTCTACTAAATATATATAGTTATATATATAATTTTCTACATTAGTCTTTTATTTTTGTACTGGTTGGTAATACTTAAGATCTAAGTAGTTTTTTATTTCTACTGGGGGTAGGTTGTTAAAACAAAATAATTAAAGTTGTTTTTGTTGCTTCTAATTAGTTTATAATAGTTTAACATTGATAAATGCATTAATATGCTTTTGTTGCTACAGGATTAGCATTGGCTCCTCTGTAGTGAAAATTAACCTACACAAAGACAAATCTGGCCTTTGCCCTGGAGTACTGTGGGGTGATCTCCAGACCTCTGAAAGGTTTTACCTGATGAGAGTGTCTTTTGCTGGTCAATTGTGATTTATATTGGATTAAATATCAAAATGTCAGTTCTGACATCTAGAGAAACTGATGACTAAAGGTATTTGCCTGACCTCTGCAAGGGCTTGTAGACTAGTGTTGGCCACGTAAATGTATGTGATTGATCTTCAGTAAGAACTCTTTATATAAAAAAAAAAGTAAAAGAAAGAAAGAAAGAGAAAAAATAAAAACCTCTTTACATCAAATGCTTGGTTGAGTTTCCTCAGCGAGCAGTACTTTGTGGATGTTGTCACACATTGTGGACAGAAAGAAGCAATACCCTCTGTTGCTGTAAGGAGTGTAAGATCAGAAACTTTACATTTGGACCCTTTCGGGACTTGTCCCTATGCATATTTTCTTTTGGCTGGGTTGAAATTATATAACTAACTATCAGAGTTACAGCTTTCAATGTATTCTGTGAGAACATCTAGTAAATAAATAAAACTGAGGGAGATTTTAGAAACCCTTTGAAATTTCAAATGATGTTGTAAGTGTCAAGTGACAGTAGTGTTATGGGAACCGTGGCCTCAAACTTTGCAATTTGGCTAATTTTGGTTGACTCTCAATATAAAAAATTAAAATATAATAATTTCTCCTAATGAGCTAAAGCTTAAATTCAGTAATCTTGTAGAGTGAAATAGGCTCTTAAACTCACTGATTAAAAAGAAATATATATTTTGTTAGTAAAATTTATGAGGTTTGGCATTTATATGAATTCAAATAATTGAAGGTATTTTATGAATTCATTGAGTACAACCTATTGAAATCATTAAAAACTTAATAAAATCATTGAAACTTAATAAAGAAGAATTAGCTTTGCTAAAATTTGCTAAAATATAAGACTAATGTAGAAAAACTATATATATGTGCATATATAACATATATATATAGCTTTCTACTAAAATATATAGTTATATATATATATAATTTTTTTACATTAGTCTTATATTTTTGTACTGGTTGGTAATACATAACATCTAAATATTTCTTTTATTTCTACTGGGGGTAGGTAGAAAGAAAGATCTATAGTCTTAGATCCTCTTAAGACTATAACATTAGTTTTGAGGAGTTCAATTTAAAATGCAATTTGATGAAAAATTGAGGGATAGTCTAAAATATTGAAGAGATTTTGATTCTCTACAATAACTTAGTTTTCTGTGCTCAAAAATATTTTTTGTCAAATTATTTATGTGACTTTTTACAAATCTTTTGCATATTATTTTGTACTAAATTATCAAATAGTAACAAAAGGTTATATTCACTATGTACCTTATAGGTCTCTTTTCAAATAATTATTGTATCAGTACTGTGAGTTAATACTCTCTTTAATTTTAGATCTCAGAATAGATTCAGAGAGTTACAGAATTTGGTTAAATATATATAACTTGTAAGTGGAAGGTCTAGGGTTTACATCAAGTCAGTGTGACATCAGAGCACTTAAAGGAAATTTTACATCATTTTGATAATCAATCTAATTATAAACTTTACATCGTTTTGATAGTCAATCTAATTATAAATTTTCTAATTATAAATTTGATAAAAAATCTAATCTAAACAGTTATTGCCTGTTTGTACTAAGTTGTATCTTCACCATCTTAATTTTCCCTTCTTTATCTGGGGTAGACACCCAGAAACATTTCTCAAAGTGCCTTAATATTAAGATTTAAGATTATATTCTTAAATGAAAGATACCACATGACATTGGAAGACAGAAAAAGAGACAAAAGCTGTTATTTCCTTTTCCAAATATCTATGGGTTGGTCCACAGGCTAATGGCATATAGGAGGTCTGCAATGACTAATGGTTAATTCTCCACAAATCATCTGCTTTAGTGATGCAGCTAGCTGAGATCACTGTGGAAACTTTCTGACTTCCTAAGAGCAAATAATAGTTTTCCCTAATCTTTGTTTCCCTCTGCCCTTCCAGTAGTTCAAGTACCTATACAAAATTCTTCCTTTATAAAAAAGTCTAGACTGATTTACTCTACACTTACCAAATTATGACAGAGGTATGTGGAAAACCTAATACTTTATTTTATGACCAGCTGGTCTTGGCAAACATTGCCAATTCAATCACACCATAACTTGAAATAATTCTGTGTTCTTAAACATTATAGTAATAGAACTTTTCTAGGAATGACAGAATTTAGGGGTTATTAGGTACCTAAACTGTCAAAATATGAACCTAATGAATCAGTTTTCTATGTTATTATTGACAAATATCCATGCAAATTCTGTTTTAACATTTTAATACTTCATTCATCTTGAATCTACATTGACTATCTTAATACAAAATACCTCAAATGCTAGTCTTTCATTTTACATATTGTCCTAAATATCTATTTGACTATTTGAGAACACATTATTTACTGTGAGGAGGAAATATAACCAAAGAATTGGAGCTCTTTAAGTAAAATCCAGAGTAGACACAGGTTTTCCCATATGCTCTTTAATTTTCTAAGAATGTTGTTAGCTCTGATGATCCTACTCTGTTTCTTCCAAGTGACATTATCTGGATCAATAACAGCAATATAAAAGCAAACAAACAAAAAGAAAGTTAGAGAAGGAATTGGAGATGGTTCTGCCATCTCCAATGTGAAAGACATTCTCACAGGGACTGATACAATAATTTAGATCCTCCAAATCTACTTGGGATGAAATCAGACTGCTGCACTCAATCGCCATTAGTGTAGCACTCATCAGCACAACAGATACTTTAATAGCAATAGCAGTATCTATCATTAGCAGGTATTGCTGTCATTAAATTAACAGTTCTATTTCTATTTAATAGCAAAAGTGGAGAGTAAGTTGAGATTTGTCTGAATATTTTTATCATGACTAATACAGGCATTTTTAATTTTGACGTACCTGGAAGGATTTTTGCCTTCTTTATCATTTATTTTTTTTTGTCCCATACTGAAAGTGACAGTTTCAAATGTATGAGAAACCAAAGAGCCATTATTAAGATATATCTGTGATACTACATTATTATTTTCTTCAGTTGGGACCTAGCCATTATACTACACAAAATCATGAGTACTCTAAGACTAATAAGACAGACAAGACAATACCAGTGAGATAACAATTTGTTGTCACATGTAACAGTAGTAGCAAAGGAATGGTAGAGAGAAAAAAATTACCTACTTCCTCTAAGAGATTAAAGTTATATTCACTGTCTCTACTTCTTCATGTCATGTTCGCCTTTTCACACTCAGTACACTATCTTCAAACCTAACCTCGTAGCTTGCTACATTCTTATCTCAAATAACTACATTCTTACCTACATTCTTACTTTTTTCCCCTGAACCACTTATTTTTATTAAATTTATTGAGGTGACATTAGATAAAAAGATTAGATAGGTTTCCAGTGAACATCTCTATCATGACTTGCATCTTATATTGTGTGCCCACCACCCAGAGCCAAATTACCTTCTGTCATGATGCATATGCTCCCCTTTACCCTCTACTACCTCCCCACCCACTTCCATACCCTTGTGTGTGTCTATGAGCTTTGTGTTTTTTCTTGTTTATTTATTTGTTGCTTAAGTTTTATATTCCACATAGGAATGAAATCATATGGTTCTTAATTTGTCTTTCTGACTTATTTCACTTTACATGATATTCTTAAAGTCCATTTATGTTTTCACAGATGGCAGTCTTTCATCTTTTCTTATGGCTGGGTAATATTCCATTGTACATACATACAACATCTTTATTCAATCATCTGTTGAAGGGAATTTTGGTGGTTTCTATGATTTGCCCACTGCAAATAAGGCTGCAGTGAACATAGTGGTGCATATGTCTTTGTGAATACATGCATTTAAATTTTTGAATAGATACACCAAAGGAAGCTTGCTGGGTTATATGGTAACTCTCTCTGTAATTTTTTGAGGGACCTCTGTACTTTTTTCTATAGTGGCCTTACCAGTTTACATTCTCTCCAGCAGTGAATGAGGCATGGCTAAATTTGACAGTTCATCAATGGCCTTCCAAATGCAACATCAATTTGATTTTTTGTGTTATGAAGGCACATTAAACTTTCTCTCTTACTATTCTTTACATTTATCACATCATTCATTTTGGTTGACTTTTTTTCCTTTAGGCATATTTTTCATAGTGCCTTTCTGTAGATTTTTTATACATTTCTGTTGTTTAGCCTCACCAAACACTATAATATACCAATGAAACATATTGGTAATAATTTTGTCATTCAAGCTATTTCCAAATATTTCTGGTAGTTTCCCCTTCTATGGATATATTTGGATTGTATTTCATGGCTTCTTTTTGACTATCTTTAAACAAAAATCTGTATTGAATTAATTGGGGTGAAATGGCTAATGAAATTATGTAGGTTTCAGGTGTAAAATTATATATGTTATCTGTATGCTGTATCATATGTTCACCATCCAAAGTCAAGTTTCCTTCCATCATCATTTATCCTCCTTATACCCTCTTCTACCTCCCCCAATCCTCTTCTTCCTTTGGTAACCACCATACTATTGTATGTGTTTATTAGTTTTTTTTAAATCCATTCACTTTTTTCACCCAGCTCCCCAAACCCTCTCTCCTCTGACAGCTGTCAGTTTGTTCTCTGTATATATGATTCTCTATTTTGTCTGTTATCTCATTTCATTGATTAGATCCTAAGCTTCCACATATAAGTGAAATCATGTGGTATTTGTCTTCCTCTGACTGGTTTGTTTCACTTAGCATTATGCTCTCCAGGTCCATGTATGCTCTTGCAAAAGACAAGATTTCATTCCTTTTTATGGGTGTGTGGTAGTCCATTGTGTAAATGTCCCACAGATTTTTCAATTCACTCATAAACTGATGGGCTCTTGGACTGCTTCCAAATATCTTTGACTATCTTAATGGCTGTGACAAAGAGAAACATGATTTTCTAGAATACTGAGGCATTTAATTGCTTCAGTGATACCCTGCAGAGCTCTTTTCTTTCTAACATAATAACAAGTAATATTCAAGATGAGCAAATCCTCAAAGACACATGATGGATATGTAGTGTGAGAGAATAAGCAGTAAACTTTAAAAAATAATAATTACATATATAATTTTACAGATATTATTATATAGAACTTTTATATATAAACATGCAATCTTTGTATAAACTATATATGTGTAAAATCAGTGATGTTATGCTTTCATTAACACTGTCCTCAAAATTCAACATTATAGCTCTTTCGTTTTTTGATTACTGAAGGATTTCAGTTTTTCCTTGTATTTTATTTATCCATTTTGGTACAATCCAGCATTCATCACCAATTCTGTATTATTTAAAAATGTCTGCATAACAAGTTACATAAAAAATTAGCAGCTAAAAATACAACTGTTTTTGCAGTTAATGTTTATCAGCTATCTGGTTCAGTTTGATTGTTTCTGGCTCAAGAATTCTGTTGGGTTGGGCTGTCGTTTCTTCTGAAGGCTCTATTGTAAGGATGGGAATCCTCTTCCAAGTTGATTTATGTGGTTATTTGCAAGTCACCATACTTTGCAACATGATTCTCTTACAACACAGCAGCTGTCTTCTGTCAGGGTGAGTGACCCAGACTGAGCTAGAGAGTATGGGCAAGGTGGAAGCCACAGTCTCCTGGTAATGTAATATTGGAAGAAGCATGCAACATGACATCCCATCTATCATATTCTACTACTTAAAAGTGTGTCAGTCATTGTGGCATTAAACAACACCCTTGATGAAATGGACCTAACTGATATATACAGAGCTCTTCACCCCAAAGAAGCTAAATACACATTCTTTTCAAATGCACATGGAACATTCTCAAAGATAGATCACATGATAGGGCACAAAACAAGCCTCAACAAATTCAAGAATATTGAAATCATACCAAGCATTTTCTCTGACCATAAGGGACTGAAACTGGAAACCAACCCCAAAGGAAAAAACCCAAAACACCCAAAATCATGGAGACTGAACAGTATGCTATTAAACAATGAATGGGTCAAGAATGAAATTAGGGAAGAAATCAAAAAGTTTCTGGAAACAAATGAAAATGATCTCACAACAACCCAAAACTTATGGGATACAGCCAAGGCAGTCCTGAGAGGGAAGTTTATAGCAATACAGGCCTACCTTAAGAAAACAGAAACATTTCAAACAAATGAACTTACTCTACGCCTGCAAGAACTCGAGGAACAACAACAAAAACAGCCCAAAGCAAGTAGAAGGAAGGAAATAACTAAGATCAGAGCAGAACTAAATGACATAGAGACTAAAAGTACAATTCTAAAGATCAATGAATCCAGGAGTTGGTTCTTTGAAAAAATAAACAAAATAGACAAGCCTTTAAGTAGGCTCATCAAGAAAAGAAGGGAACGGACACAAATAAACACAATCAGAAATGAAAGAGGAGAGATTACAACTGATACCACAGAAATAGAGAGGATTGTAAGAAATTACTATGAAGAACTGTATGCCAAGAAATTTGAGAACCTAGGGGAAATGGACACATTTCTAGAAAAATATAATCTCCCAAAACTCAATGAAAAAGAAGTAGAACACCTGAATAGACCAATAACAGCAAAAAGAAATTGAAGCAGTAATCAAAAAACTCCCATCACACAAAAGCCCTGGACCAGATGGATTCACAGGAGAATTCTACAAAGCATTTAAGGAAGACCTAACCCCCATTCTTCACAGACTATTCCAAAAAATACAAAAGGATGGAAAACTCCCTAACTCCTTTTATGAAGCCAGCATCATCCTAATTCCAAAACCAGATAGAGATACAACAAAGAAAGAAAACTACAGGCCAATATCGCTGATGAACATAGACGCTAAAATCCTCAACAAAATATTAGCAAATCGCATCCAACAATATATCCAAAAGATTATACACCCTGACCAAGTGGGATTCATCCCAGGGATGCAAGGATGGTTCAACATTCGCAAAACAGTAAATGTAATTCATCACATAAACAAAAGCAAAGACAAAAACCACATGATCATATCAATAGACGCAGAAAAAGCTTTCGATAAGGTACAACACCCATTTATGATAAAAACACTCAGCAAAATGGGAATAGAGGGAACATTCCTCAATATAATAAAGGCCATTTATGAGAAACCTACAGCCAATATCATACTCAATGGACAAAAACTAAAAGCTTTTCCACTAAGATCAGGAACAAGACAAGGATGTCCACTTTCACCACTCCTATTCAATATAGTATTAGAAGTTTTGGCCACAGCGATCAGGCAAGAAAAGGAAATAAAAGGCATCCAAATAGGAAAGGAGGAAACAAAATTGTCACTGTTTGCAGATGACATGATAGTGTACATGGAAAATCCTATAGACTCTACCCAAAAACTGCTCAAACTAATTAATGAGTTTGGCAAAACAGCAGGATACAAAGTCAATATCCAGAAATCAAAGGCATTTTTGTATACAAACAATGAATCAGCAGAAGCGGAAATCAAGGAAAAAATCCCATTCGATATAGCAAAAAGAAAAATAAAATATCTGGGAATAAACCTAACCAAAGAGGTAAAAGACCTGTATGCAGAAAACTACACAGCACTGAAGAAAGAAATCAAGGAAGACACAAACAAATGGAAACATATACCTTGTTCATGGATTGGAAGAATTAACATCATCAAAATGTCCATACTACCCAAAGCAATATACAGATTCAATGCAATACCTATTAAAGTACCAATGGCGTATTTCACAGACATAGAACAAACACTTCAAAAATTTATATGGAATCATAAACGAGCTCGAATAGCAGCTGCTCTTTTGAGAAAGAAGAACAAAGTAGGAGGGATCACAATACCTGATATCAAACTGTATTACAAGGCCACTGTAATCAAAACAGCCTGGTACTGGCATAAAAACAGGCACATAGACCAATGGAACAGAACAGAGAGCCCAGAAATCAACCCAACCCTCTACAGTCAATTAATATTCGACAAAGGGGGCAGTAACATAAAATGGAGTAAAGATAGCCTCTTCAGCAAATGGTGTTGGGAGAACTGGACAGCTACGTGCAAAAAAATGAAACTTGAGCACCAACTTACACCATACACCAAAATAAATTCAAGGTGGATAAAAGACTTAAATATAAGCCATGACACCATTAAAGTCCTAGAGGAGAACATTGGCAAGAAAATCTCAGATATTCCACGCAGCAACATTTTTACGGATATGTGCCCTAGAGCAAGGAATATAAAGGAAAGAATAAACAAATGGGATCTCATCAAAATAAAAAGCTTCTGCATGGCTAAAGAAAACAGTATTAAATTAAAAAGACAACCAACTGTATGGGAAAACATATTTGCCAATGATACCTCAGACAAAGGTTTAATCTCCAAAATATACAAAGAACTTACACGACTCCACTCTAAGAAGACACCCAACCCAATTAAAAAATGGGAAAAGGACTTGAACAAACACTTCTCCAAGGAGGACATACAGAACATTCAGAGACACATGAAGAGATGCTCAATATCGTTAGCTATCAGAGAGATGCAAATTAAAACCACAATGAGATACCACTTTACACCAGTCAGGATGGCTATCATAAACAAAGCAACAAACAACAAATGTTGGAGAGGGTGTGGGGAAAAGGGGTCCTTAGTTCACTGTTGGTGGGATTGTAGACTGGTACAACCATTATGGAAAACAGTATGGAATTTTCTCAGAAAAATAAAAATTGACCTGCCTTTTGACCCAGCAATTCCACTGCTAGGATTATACCCCAAGAATCCTAAAACATCAATTTCAAAGAACCTATGCACCACAATGTTCATAGCAGCACAATTTACAATAGCCAAGAGTTGGAAGCAACCTAGGTGCCCATCAGTAAATGAATGGATCCAAAAATTGTGGTACATATACACCATGGAATTTTATGCAGCAGAGAGAAAGAAGGAGCTACTACCTTTTGCAACAACATGGATGAAACTGGAAAGCATTATGCTGAGTGAAATAGGCCAGGCATTGAAGGACAAATACCATATGATCTCACCTTTGACAGGAAGCTAAAGAATAAAACAAACAAGCAAACAGAATAAAAACAAAGATGCTGAAATAGAGAACAAGTGGGCAGCGACCAGAGGGGAGAGGGAAGGGAACTTGAGGGGAAAAAGGGGGGAGGGATTTTGAGGAACAAGTATGAAAGACACAGAGTTGAGGACTGGGGGTGGGGGAGGGAATGGGAGGGAGGGGGGAGACCGGGCGGGGGGGGGGGGGAAGGGAAAAAAAATGTACTTGAAAAGTAACTAAATAAAAAAAAAAAAAAAAGTGTGTCAGTAAATTCAGTCCATATCAAGGAAAGAAGATTACACAAATGCATAAGATTAGGAATTAAAGATTACTGAGAGACATCTTAAAGGTTACCTTCCACAATTTTATTACAGTTTTTATTATAAACTTAATTTATACAATGATTATGGGAATATTATATCATAAATGTATTTTTCTTGTATGTAAAGGTAAGGATTAATAAATCAGGGAACTATATTTTAAGTTCTCTGTTATTTCTTAGTTCATAAAAAAATCTGGAACTATTTTTAAGGTTATAAAACTCTAAAATTCCTCCTTTTTCTACTCTTTCATATTACACTGCTGATCTGAACCACACGCACTGTGTTGTGATACTCTCTCTCTTTCCAGAAAATGGACTTCACCATGAGCTTCTTCTTCTTATTATGTGGAAAATGTGCAATGTTAGTAAGGGAATTCATTTATTAAACATTCATGATAAGCCTGCTAACATGTCTGTGCATATACTCATATGGTTACTATAACTCCTATAACAGAAACCTTCTAATCTGTGCTTCCAATTTGGGGAAGAGGTTTACTTAGACTCTGAAAAAAGATTTCAGGAACTAAAGGCTTACAAGTGTTATTACAGCTTTTGATATACTAAGGAATAATGAATGTCTTTATTTGATTTTTAAATTGTGTCTTTTCTAAAATTTTTTAAGTCAGTTTTCCAAAAGAAATTTAGTGTAATAAATATTTTGGAAGCAATATTTGTTCTCATTACAGCAGCATTTTAACTTTAAATATGAAAGACTTTTTAGTGCTTACTATACAACTGAATTCCAGAGAAGTTTCATGAATTTGGCAAACCATGCACATAGTTATTAGCATAACTAATACTGAAAACAGAACTTTATATTCATATAGTTTTTCCTAATACACAATGTAAGTGCAATCTAGTGTGTAATTATTATTAAGAAATAATGCTAAAGAGTAAATTGTTCACAGAGTATTTCCTACTCTCAACTGGCAAAATACTCAATTACATGTGAACAATGAACAGTAACTACCCAGTTATATTAGCGGTAACACCATTTGATGTAGGAAAAGATGAAGTACTTTAAAGACCCTTCCATTGTTTGTCATGTACGCCATTGTCAGCCAATCCAGAGTCTGGAATTATTGATGTATTCATGGAATAAGAAATTTCTTTTATTTGAAAGTCCATCATGTTATTCCATGTAAATTTTCTGAAATATATTAACATAAAATTATAAACTATAAACTATAAATACTATAAACTAGACTTTAAAAAGCAAATAAATACTGCAAATACAATATATCATGGGGTCAAAACTGAAGGTGGTATTTTTTTAATTGTCAGACTGTGTATCAGTCCTCTGTACTTATTGGACATAGTTCAAGACATGAGTTAAATTCTGGTAATTAATAAAGTGTTAAGTTATGAGTCTTAATACTTTAAATTTCATTTTTTATATCTCCCAATATTTTTAAATACTTGGTGACTTATAGAGAGATGTGATAACTTTTACTAACTTAATAAAACATCCCTTTTGTAGAAATAAACCTGTATTTTGTTTCATAATACATCAAAAGAGAAATACATGTTGTTATTTAGAAACTTCAAGTCATAGTTTTCTTATGCTGACAGTATGATAAACATTTCTATATTTTGTTGTCCACTGGAGACAGAGAGAAACTATTTAGGCCTCATGAAAAAGCAAAACAAACAAACAAACAAACCAAGAAACTATTTTTAACTACCTTACACTGCAATGAATTTTCTTTACAATTAAAGAGTGTTTTCTATTTTTTTCATGCTTACCTTTCCTCTTATACTTAACATCAACTTAATACCGAAAGTATTTTCCCCAGGAAAATTAGAAATATTTGCTATTAATTTACATCCTAAAGTTTCATTGTCCTGCCTGATGTACTCTTTAAAATACTTTTCACAAAGCATATTCAAAAGTGTCTAATTCTAATATAAACAAATCAGTGGGTGAAAGATGTAAAGTGTGATTCAGTTCCAAGAGCAGTTTCTCAGTTTTTTCATGTCAGCACTCAGTTCTTTAGCACCTGACAGATCTCAAATTGTAATTGTTGGGTAGACAAAATAAAATATTTTCTGTTACGTTTATTTAAAAAATAAAAAAATGGAACTTTAATACACTGAAATAATGCATTTGGTTGATACACTTAAAAATTACCTGGTATATTTAGAAGTGTTTAGAAGTAAACAATGCACAGTTATTTACAAGGGAGCTTTCATAAGACTTCAGCTGATTTCTCAACAGAAATATTATGAGGCAGAAAATATTGTTACAAAATATTCAAAGTAGTGATAAATAAGAACTTAAAACCAAGAATACTTTACACAGTAAGGCTATCACTTAAAAATAAAGGAAAAATAGAGGTTCCAAGACAAGAAAAAGCTAAAGGAGTTTGTAAAAACCGAGCCAGTATTATATGAAATGATAAAGAGATTGCTTGAAGAAGAAGGAGGAGAAGGAGGAAGAAGTGGAGAAGGAAGAAGGAAGCAAAATGTGTGGAGGAGGAAGTGGGGGAGGGAGAAAGAGAGAAAGATGATAAGAGGAAAACCAAATAACACAGGCAAAAGAATATAATGGCAATATAAACCAGGTCTGTCTGGAAAAAGTTCAGCCATTGTTAATAAGAATGGTTTGCACAACATCGATGTAACCTGGCAGTCAAGGGGACTGGACTGAAATGCACATGCATGAACAATGACGACTTCATTCTGCTAGTCAGTGGGGGTGATAGACACCATGGAGTGAGCACGTGTCTTATGTGGCTGGAGCATTTGAAATGACTGAGCACGTAGAGCAATGATTCTGTATCAAATTTTGTATTGAGCTTGAACATTCCTATGCAGAAACTATTTGGATGATCCAAAGTCCACAGCTATGAGCAACTAGTGATTGTCAGCTTCACCAGGACAAATGTCCCCTCATGAATCATGTCTCATGACGAGTTTTTTGGCAAAACATCAAATTACCCAGGTGATTCAGGTTCACTACAGCCCAGATTTGGTGCCCTGCAACTTCTCATTTTCCCAAAACTATCATCACCTTTGAGAGGGAAGAGATTTCAGACTGTCAATAACATTCGGGAAAATATAATAAGGCAATGATGGTGGTTGGGAGAACTGTGTGAGGCCCTAAGATGCCTGCTTTGAAGGAGACTGATGTGTCATTGTCTTGTGTACACTGTTTCTTGTATCTTGTATCTTCTCCAATAAATGTCTCTATTTTTCATATTACCTGGCTGGACACTTTCTGGAAAGGCTTTCCATATCTTTATCTCATAGGAACCTTACTATCTCTTGAAAATGTTCTATAAATTAATGTTAGCACTAGTTCTTAAAATTAACTAGGTAATTAAGCTCTATAAGTCTTTTTTCGATTTAGTCCTGCTTATAGAGGCTGACCTGTAATGAGTTCCAATTACAAATTATGGCATGAGTTATATCCACCTTGGAAGTCACCCTTGGGAAGAGAACATAAACTGAAAATGAGAGAAAGTTCAGGAGCCAAAGCAAATATGAAATGAAGATTAGAGACAAATAAACACCAAATCAAAGGGAGAAAATGTGATAAAACATTTTTAATGAGTTTACTGTCTCGCCTAGGTTGATTAGTTGCCTTTTGCAGACACCCTGACTGAGAACCAGACCCTCAAGTCAGACATGTTCTCTTACTGGGAATTGAGCTGGTCACAAAACGACTGAGCTACACTGATCAGGGCAATGTAATTTTAAATGCTATAAAAACATTTAAAAGTAATAATAAAATTGAGAAAGTTAATGCATATGATGCCCAGATTCAGTTTGTGGGGCTTAGGACATGAATTTATTGTAATGCTCTTTAGAAAAAGTAACTTATGAATCAATTAGTCCTTTATGGATTGGTAATATTGTACATGAAGCTGGAGACCATTACCATGAATCACACATTTAACTCCTGTGATAAGGGTAACCCTTATTAACTGAAAATATATAGCAAGCTCAGTATTTTTCTTTAAATATCCCCAGGTTCTTTTACGATGGGTTTATGGGACATAATGTTGAAAATTGTATTTTAGGAGTAAAGGTGAGATGAAATGGTAATCAGCCTTGAATGACAGGCTAAAGAATATGAATTATATAAAGTTGAAAATATTCAGGTAAGTTGCAGTATGTATTTTTAAAAAGAGGTATATTTTTATAATCCAGAAATAGAAATTAAATGGTTTTTAAATAACTCTTATATCCTAAAGCTTTTTAACCATATTATTTCATCATACAAAATAAATTATATAATTAAAATTCATGTTAAGATATGATCAGTAATCCATTGTGTTTCTACTAATAAATCCAGAGAGACCAATAAATACAACTCTGGAAATATGCACATTCTTGCTTTCACCTCTGATCCTCAGATGGAAGTACAAAAACATACTCAAATATTAGACTTCTTTTAATAATTAGAATTATATTGGAACCATTGCATGGAACGCCTAAGATGATGTAGTTTTATACCCACACGGGAGTTCCATAATACTCTCTGTATAGTTAGTTTATGCCCACACATTAACATTATTTTCCTAAGTGTATATATTTTCCCCAGGTATATTTTCAATGGAGGCTTGCCATGTAAGACATTGTGCATTGCTGGACTTAATGGCAGATATAGACTTACTTCTCCATATCTGGAGAAGTACATGAGTATGGACCAAAATGCTATAGTATTGAAAGTATCAGAAAGAAAGCATCATTGTTCAATATGTTAATCGTTTTACTTCACAAAGAAATTTCATATGAAGATATCAGAAACATATAATTTACTCCCATTTCATAGCTGGCTGCTAAGTGGTATTTAGCAGTGGTATTACTGCTAACAGTGGTATTAACTGGGCTAATCAAACATGATTTTCAGTCTTTGCTTACTGTTTACATCATCTGCCATCTGTTTGTTTCCTGCCATACATGTTAGCATGCAAAAGCCACTTTTTTAATTTTTAAGATTTAATATTTATTTATATGTGTGTTTGCAATTGTAAACTTGGGGAAAATAACTGAAATATAGTTAGTTGGTTCTCAGGGGATAATACTTAACAAATCAATATTTTATAACAAATTTAATGGGCAATTCAGCATTTTTAGTCTCTGGGTAATATCACTTTCTAGATGTCCTCTTGCCATGAAGAGTCTACCTGACTTCAGCTTGAGCTACAGCCACTTATAATGGCATCTGATGAGGAACAAAAGCTCACCATTTTTCAGCTGTGCTTGGGCATTCTGCAGGGCTTGTAGAATGTAGGAGGAACACAGAGATTTGGCAATATTGACTTCAGAACACTTTGGAGAAATACTGATTAGGGCTGTGGAACATTTTCTTAGCTGCTGTCCCTTTTCAGTATTTGGATTAACTCAATATTTCTGGTTAAAAATCCTAGAGGAGTATTTGTAGGGAAAATCATCTACCAGGAGGTAGTAGAGACAGCTCATCCAACTTTAAAGTATACATGCTACTTTTAATATTTACAGTCAGTGTCAACTACTGATGCTATTTAAAAAAATATTTTATTGTCGTTAATGCTATTTTTATATTTGGTTATTTTATATATGTCTGTACAGTATCTCTTCATATTGTTGTAGATGACAAGATTTCATTCTTTTTTATGGCTAATATTACTTGTGTAAATATGGAATATTTACACAAGGAATATTCCTTGTATTCCACTTTTTCTTTATCCATTCATCTATTGATGGACACTTAGATTGCTTACATATCTTAGCTATTGTAAATAACACTGTAATGAGCATATGGATGCATATGTTTTTCCAAATTTCTGTTTTGTTTTTCTTTGGATAAATACCCAGAAGTAGAATTGGTGAGCCCTTCTCTGTCTCTTTTTATGGACTTTGTTTTAAAATCTGTAATAAATTTGTATTTAAAGTCTATTTTGTGTGATATAAAAAATGCTACCTCAGCTTTTTTGTTTGGTTATTTCCATTTTCATGAAATACCTTTTTCCAGTCTGTTACTTTCAGTCTATGTGTGTCTTTCAATCTGAAGTAAGTCTCTTACAGACATAACATTTTCTTTTTTAATATATTTTTATTGATTATACTACTACAGTTGACTCATTTTTTCTCCCCTTTATTCCCCTCTTCCCTGTACTTTCCCTCCCACCATCATTCTTTCACCTTAGTTCACATCCATGGGTCATATATATAAGTTCTTTGGCTTCTCCATTTTCTGTACTATTCTTAACCTCCCCCTGTCTATTTTGTGCCCATGGGCATTTATGCTTCTAGAACCAGAACAGATTGACAGAATCCATTCAGCCACCTTAATGTCTTTTGATTGGATGATTTAATTCATTTACATTTAAAGTAATTATTGATAGATATGTATTTGTCACTATTTTATTATTTATACTTTTTTTTCCTTCTTAAAGAAGACCCTGTAACATTTCTTGTAATATCAATTTGGTGGTGATGAAATCATTTAGCTTTTTGTTTGTCTGGGCAGCTCTCATCACTCCTCCAATTCTAATTGACACTCTTGCTGGATAGAATAATCTTGGTTGTAGGTCCTTGCTTTTCCTCACTTTGAATATTTTGTGCCATCTTTTCTGTCCTGCAATGTTTCTGCTGAGAAACCAGCTGACAGTGTTAATGGAGCTTCTCTGTAGTTGACTGTTTTCTTCTTACTCCTATTAATATTCTTTTTGTATTTAACCTTTGTCATTTTAATTGCAGTGTTTCTGTGTGAGCCTCTTTGGTTTCATCTTGTTTGGGACTGTCTACACTTCCTGGGCTTATAAGTGTATGTACCTCATCAGGTCAGGCAAGTTATTTGTTATTATTTTTCCAAATAATTTTTCAATTTCTTTTTTCTTCTCTTGGTACCCTGATGGTATGAATTTTAATATGCTTGATGTTGTTGCCAAAGCCACTTAAACTATCTTCATTTTTTGGATTGTTTTTTCTGTTCCAGTTGTGTATCCTCCAAACTGATGATTTGATCCTTTGCTTCACTTAATCTACTATTTATTCCCCTTGACGTATTCTTCATTTTAGTTATGCATTCTTCATTTATGACTGGGTTTATTTTATGTTTTCTATCTCAATTTTTATGTTTCCTATCTCTTTGTTGAAGTTCTCACTGAAATAATTTAACTTCCTTCTAACCAAAGTTTTGAATTCTGCATCCAGTAGATTGCTTGTCTTCATTTTATTCAGTTCTTTTTCTGGAGTTTTGTTCTGTTCTTTTATTTGGGAAATGTTTCTTTGTCTCCTCATTTTGACTGCTTTGCTGTGTTTGTTTCTATGTATTAGGTAGAGTTGCCATGTCTCCTGGTCTTGATAGAGTGGCCCTTATATATTATATGTCCTGTAGGCCTTGTGTCACAATCTCCTTGGTCATCTGAGGAGGGTGGCCCATGTATGTCCCTTACCTGTACCCTCCTTTTTTAGTTGAGCCTTAATTGTTGTTGTCTCATAAATGGGAGTCAATTGAGCCTCAGGCTGATTGGTTGTGAAGAATGGTTGAGATTACGGTGGAGGAGCTGTTGAGTAGGGGCCGACTCTGAGGAACAGGATTTGCTTTGTAGGGACTCTGATGCCTGCTGAGTCTGCCCTTTGGGTGTGTTATTTGTGGAGGTGGGTGGGTGGTACTCTCATGTAGCCTACAGCTGGCCACTGAGTATGTTGGTTCTGGGGACTCTTGGTAGGGGCTCTGGTGAAGTGCAAGGTCAGCCACTACCTGTGACCAGCCCAGGACAATTTGGTATAAGCAACAAAGAGATCTGCAGATGGTTGCCATTGTGCTGGGCTTGGAGGTGTCTGGGAGAGGCTAGGCTGTGAACTGAGGGTGACTGCTGCTAGTGCTAGGCTTGGGTGTTTAGGAAGACATAGGGGGCACACACATTAGGTGCTGCTTGTTTAGGGTTTGTGAACCTTTGAGAGATTTTAGGGGAGTTCGTAGAATGAGCCAAGACAGGCCATTTGCATGGAGAAGCCACTGGAAATAGCTTGGGTAGCCTCACAATTTGGGTGAAGTGGGGGATCTTAAGAATCACCAGGATGGAGCAAATGGTGTTAGCTAGGTTTAATAAAGACTCAGATATGGCCCCCTGCCTATACCTACAGGCTGGGTGAGGGGAACAATGGCTTTTGCCAGCACTTCTGTCTGGGAGAATGCTGCCTTTCTAGTCCTTGCCCTGAACCTGAGCAATTGAGTTTTTCTCATTTATTCCTGGCACCTTTCAAACTGCTGCCCTAGTGCTAAAGCTCAGAGCAAGAGTGTGAGTAAGTCCATGGGACTCCAGAAGCCCTCCATCTCAATCAGCTGAAATTTCTGCTGGTTTTTACAGCCAGAAGTTATGGAGATTTCTCTTCCTAACTCTGGAGCTCTGGGCTGAGAGGCCTGGTATGGGGCTGAAAGCCCTCATTTTTTGCAAGGGACTTCAGCAGCTGAGATATCCCTCCAAATTTTTAACTGCCACACATGTGTGGGGGATTAATCTGTTCTGCATCTCTGCCCCTTCTGCCAGTGTTGAGGTAGCTTCTTCTGTATATTCTTAGTTATATGACTTAAGTTCAGCTAGACTTCAGGCAGTTCTCAATGATGGTTGTTCTGTTGTTTAGTTGTAACTTAGATGTGGTCATGGGAGGAGGTGAGCACTGTGTTTACTTTGCCATCTTGACTGAAACCATCTTTTTTCATATGGTTTTTATCAAACCATATAAAAAATTTATTAAAATAATACTTAGGCGATAAATTAATGTTTTATATAATTACTACATAGTCTGTGGTTGTGTTTTTGCCCTTTTAGTCCCCAATATTAAGTTTTTAAAGCTTTTCTTTCACATTTACATTTGATAGAGACAGATACATTAATAAGGAATTAATCACCCTGTAGATTGGTAGATGGGAGAATAAGCACTCTTTGGATCCATTTACTTGAAGTTATCATATCTTTAAATGTGGAATAGGTTAATATTTATACTTCAAAAAGATAACTCTAATAAACCGTTTTAGGGACACTGAATATAATGACCTTTATTATAATATATTACCAATGCAAGTTAAATATTTCTGTTGTGGACCGCTCTGCCTAGTTCTAGGAATTGTAACTCCACCTGTAGTTAAGGATGAGCAACGACCTCTGGAATGCCAGCCTCAGGAGACAAAGCTTGTCTCTGGTAGTAAACGCTGCCTCAGTTTCCTCTCCCGGCCCGCAGAGCATGATCGGAAGTCCTTGACCAGCAAGATCCCTCAGAGGAGAGGCAACATAGGCCAGATATGATCACTTGGGAGGCCTTCATGGAAGGACTTGGGGGGCTGCAACAAAGAGCAATGGACTCTTGCCCCCCCAGCTTTGAGATAGCTCGAGTCCCCATGTTCTCTGGGAGAAGTGCTTCCTGGCTCTAATCCCCTTAAGCCTGAATACCTGTTGGAGAGGGGTGCAGCTCCTTGCCTTGCTAGAGCATTTTCCGGGGAAAAATCTGGCATCACAAAGACTTCCTGATAAACCTGTGAAGTCTGCTCTGCTAAGAGTGCTTTCATTCATATGTTAAGGGTTTGAGCAGGAAACCCTAAAACTCTCTTCCTGACAGACTCTGACTCAAACTAAGCCCTCAGATTTCTTTGAAATATTATCTACTGTTTGATCTTTGCCGCCCTGTATTCCTGTGTATTACAACCCAATAAAAGCTCTTGGAGGAAGGGGCTCAAAGCCTTTTTCCCCTGAGAAACTGGCCAGCTGCTCAAGGCCCTTTTCCTCTGGGAAAATGGCCACCTCTCCTCCCCAAGCAGATCACATCATGTCTCAGTCATGTTTACTCTCATCCATGGCGCACGGGGGGACTTGCGAGGAAAGTCACCCCCACATATTTCCAGTTGACCCAATACAGAACTAATATCTATTAAAGACAGAAAAATGTCCCTCTTAATGCCCTGGTTAATGGTATCTCCCTGTGAGTGTGTAGTTATCATTTGTTCTTCAATATTTCATATTCATGAACTTGAAAGATGGAGTTATGCTTATTTGATGATTTGCATGTGAAAGGACACCAGTGTGACTCTGGTTAACATATGTCGAGGATAACAGCTGACATTTCTAATGTAATTGGTACCTCTTTTCATACAGACTTTCTCTTCAAAATGGTATTCTCTGTAGAGCTTCTCAATTTTTCTTTTCTTTTTTCCTGATGAATAAGATGCCACATTTGAGGTGCATTTATTAATTTATTTTTCATTAAGTGAATTGAAATTATAGACCCATGGAAATTTAGAGATGAAGGACTGAAAATTCAAAACTCTACATCAAACTAAACTTGAAGTACTTACTTAATCTTTCTTTCTCTTTTCCTTCACTTAATAGTGAAGTAATTACTCCATTATTGGCCTGCTGTTGAAGTATGTAATGAATGTGCTACACAATGAGTAGGGTGAAGTCTTTTGCATAGTGCATGTTCAACTCTAGTTATTTTTCTCTTTCTGTTACTCTATGTACCTAGTTAAAAATAAAATGATAATATATCATAATTAAGCAGCAAAGATAAATTTGCTTATCTTAATTTTGGTGCCTCTAAGTGGAGTTGAATGTCTTTTGCGTAAAAATATAAGCAACATACTGTTTAATAGAAAGATGCTGAGTTTATTTTACTATGTTTAAAAATTATTATAATTTTTTTTATTCTTCACCTAATGATACATTATTTAAGTTGATTTTAAACAGAGGGAAGTTAGGGGGGACAGACATCAATGTGAGAAATATTAATTAATTGCTTCTTGTATGTGCTCCAACTGGGAATGGAACCCACAGCTTAGGTATGTGCTCTAACCCAGAATCAAACCTGCATCCTTTTAATGCTCCAACCAACTGAGTCATATTATCAGGCTGAAATGCTGAGTTTATTCTTACTCAATAGTAAGAGATAGAATCCCCTTGTTAGATTTTAGCAGTATCTCAGAGAGGAGAAAATTAAACTTGTATATTTATGAGATTTTTCAGTCTAACTTAAGGTGAGTTTCAAATCAGATGATTTGTTATTTAAGGATCAAAATATCATGGTTTAGGATTGAGAGGCACAGCTGATTTGGATTTTTTAAATATAACTTCAAAGACACCTGGAAAGAAAACAATTATTTGGTGATATTTTTTGCTGAGTTGAATAGCTTGATGTTCATTATAGGGAAGAAGAAAAATTACTGGAGTGAACAATAATAAAATTATTCTCCATATTTTCCACTGTAAACAAAATGTTTTCTGTAATAATAAAGTTAAGTTGATAGAGATAGTGGATAAAGATTTTTTTGTTTTTTAGTGGGTTCAGGTCTCATTGTCTTCCCTTATGGTCATTTTTCAGCCTAAACTAAATGATGTATCATTAATACATAGGGACATGATTAATCCCAGTCATCATGGCAGGAGGTATATCATGCTTTCATGTCAAGTTTACTGTTACAGTTTTTTAAACCTGTATATGTGCAGGTTCTCATAGGTAGATAGATAGATAGCTGTTCAGTATAGCATGAATGTGCTGAAGATCACAAGCTGAAAATTTCAACACAAATAAATAATAAGAGAAAGATTATTATCAGAGTTTATCGTCCAGTGCCAGGGAATTACTTAACTTGTAATGGCAAAATCATTAGGCAGATCTATTACAGAGAAGATTGTCTTACTTGTAGGATCCATTAAAAATGAGACACTCTAAATATACACCATCTGTTATATTTTTCTCTTCAAAGTTCAGTTATAGCCCTGGCTGGTGTGGCTCAGTGGACTGAGCATCAGCCTGTAAATTGAAAGGTCACTCTTTGAATTCCCAGTCAGGGCACATGCCTGGGTGTTGGCCAGGTTCTCTGTGGTAGAGTGTGTGAGAGGCAACCAATTGATGCCTCTTATGTACTATGTTTCTCTCCCTCTCTTCCTTATTCCCTTCTCCTCTCTCTAAAAATAAATAAATAAAATCCTTTTTAAAAGCTCAGTTATAGAAGCCAGTTCATACATATGTCCTGAAATCATAATTTATAGCATAAAGCAATTTATGTTTCTATGTGAAATATCATTATAGATTTTTAAACTGTTTTGTGTTTGACATCTAAACGTCATCCAATTAACCAAGAAATCCACTGATGCCAGGTAATCCAAGAAATTGCATTCTCTTCCTCCAGTACCCTCTTATAACAGGGTTGTCTATTTTATTGGAATGTTACAAAAATGACAAAGTTTTAAAATTTTGAGAAAAGTAGAAAGAACAAATGTTAATTCTGAAACTGAAATTAACCAAACTCTCAGAGACCCTCCAACTCTCATACACTGAAGTTACTAGCATTAGGTTAATGACAATGGGATCAGGTCCTTTAGATACTGTCAGTTCTCCCTTTATTTGAGAATAATAAGAAGGAGCATGTGTTTAGATATATCATCCCCATTTTTAGACACCAGATTATTGCGAGGAGACATTGCCAAAATTACAGGAGACATAAGCAATAAACCTAGTGTTGTCACCAATAGTTAGGAGAAGTCTCAATTTTTTTCTAAACAAATATTGTGCTATATATTAAAACCTGGAGACCTTAGACTTTGATTGAAAGGAGTACACATTTTCAATTTAGAGAGGCATCCTTGAATTACTGGAATATAATGTGTATCTTCAGGTGAAGCTTATTAAGAAAACTTCAGAGCCACATAGGAAATTTATAAGGAGACAGATTCCATTCAAGACTCTTAGCCCAAATTAACAACATGAGATACGAATAGCTTTCAATGAAGATTCACAGAACAAAACCACAGATTATTACATATTTATCTACATTATTTTATTCATTTTCTACCAATTTTCTTTCTTTTTTCTTCATTCAAAGTTACCTTTATAAAGTAAGTCTCTAATTTTAATTTCACTTTAAACTTGCATTTGTGCATGCATTTTTAGAACAAACCAGCTCTTTTAATACTAGTTATGTATTACTTTTTAAATTTTGTTTTATTTTACATTTATTTTTAATTTAATTTTTGCAATTTTTTGTCATGATCTTAAACAATGAAAGTATTTCTTTCATCCTGAGAATAAGAAAACAATGAAAGTTACGCATACAAAAGATATTCAGGTGATAATTGTATGAAATTGAGGTAATCAAAGGGTTACTGAAGTTTGGGCTATTTAACCTTGCCCTTGCCTTTATAGTTGCATCAGAATTGTGAGACATGCAATGTGTGTCTCATCTGCCACACACTGTGGCGGGCAATTTCATGTATAGTCGCCTGCTGCCATTTGTGGTGCTCCAGCGTCCCTCAGCACCCATCTTTTGACAATGTTTTCATGCAGACTGCATTCATAGTTTTCACACCACCTTTTTTTTTTCTGACTGGCACCAACTGTTGGTGTTTTATAATAGCGTTTTGAAAGTTTTAAAGATTCTTTTTCCCTTTGGGTATGTAACTAGAATGCTAGTGAGTGTATTTTGTGCAACAAAATGCGTAACATGGGCATTTTCTCTGGTCTCTAGGTCACAGGTGGCAAACACAAGGCCCACGGGCTGAATCCAGCCCTTCACCTCTTTTTATGTGTCCCAGCACCTTGTTTCTACCCAGTGGCAGTGCCAAGCTCTCATCTAGCTGTTAAGTAGTTACATTGATACAGTCCTAATATTACATTCAGCCCCTTGAAGGCAACCTCAAGGCTGATGTGTCCCCTTGTGAAAATGGGTCTGACACCCCTGCTGTAGGTTATTCCCTTGTATCTACCTCTAGGAAACATTAGAGCACACAAAAGTTTCCTTTTTTCCCCCTAATGTTTTGACTACTCTTAGATGAGGTCAAGAACTCTCTTTTTTTCCCACACTAAGGTCTACCCTGCAAGGCATATTCATTGTGTACATGAATTCTCATTTTCTCCTAACTGAGAAGGTCTAGTGAACACATTGATTTCTTCCTTCTGGGTAGATTTTGCTTCTGGCAGAGTATCATATTCTAGGGGTGCAGTCATCTATCAGAGGATATACAGAGGATGTTTTTCTGCTTCAGTTTCAAGATACTACCAATCACTCAATAAGATTAAGTCTGTATATTCTCAAGGGTTCTCTAATAAATCTAAATGAAACATAGTTTATGAGTAAGAGGTTAGGTAATTATGAGTTTTCCCTTTTTCATTAATAAAATAAAAGTAGCAGGATCCAAAACATTACAGTGATGAATGGAAATGTGTGAGGGAGAAAATGGAATTTCATAAGAGGTAAGCCTTCTTGCTAAAAAAAATGTGTATTTTCAATGAGCAACCATTGTAAAACATGAGGGGTGATCAATTTTAAAGGAGATGCTAAAATCAAGTTGGCAGAAGCCCTGCTTATTTATCTGTTATGGCTTTTATTTTTAAACAAAATAGATAGGCTTTTGGCATGAGGTTAAGACAGAGATTGTAGGTAGCTATTGATGTATGGTCATTTCCAAAACGTTAACCAAGAACACTAAAGAGTTGTTCAAAGCTTTTCTATGTGAATAGATAGAAATGTTCATGATAATTAAGTAGCCCATATCAGATGTTTGAAGAACTAATTTAGTCACATGCATTTTCAGGGAAGAGGCTTGCCTACCAAGGATTTGGTTAAGTTGTATTGTGTTGTGATTTCAGGACAATTAGGACCCATTGACTATAAAGTCAATAAAATTTAGGAATTTCTTTAATTGTCTTTTTATTTTTGATCTGGCAATAGCTGTAGTTAGCAAAAAGTGATTGGTCTCTTTGGGATATACCATGCTCTAGGTAATGAAGTTTACTTAAGCAAATATTTAAATTCTCTTTGGAAAGTATGTCCTTTCTAAACTGCAACAGTAAGTAGGTAGAATCAGTCTTAAAATTTTCTTTATCATTAAAAGAACCAATAGTTATGCACATATTTAATAAGAGTAGGATCACAGGGAAATATTTCTTTAAGGTCCTGGTTGAAGACTTGTGAAAAAGTGGTGAAGTTCCTTACTAAACTCTTAGAGTATAGTAATCTAAATGTTTTCCTCTTTGATATTTTTGTTTGTTTCAGGAGAAGGCACATATTACATATATTGATCTTATTTTAAAAGGACACTAAAGTAGCATAGATATCTGCAACTGAAAAATATTCAGAATCAAGTTGCACTGAAGATAAACTAATCCTGGTTTTACAATATAGTGGGGTAATAACTATTTATTTTTTATGGTTCTAGGATCCTAAATAAACTTATATTTTTGCTTACTGTATTTTTGACAGGGAAAATAGGAATACTATAAGAAGTAGTAAAGATAGATTGAGTACTTTATTATTAGGAGTTTGATTATTGATTTTAGTCTCTTTTTATCTTCTGCTTTAAGAGATATTTTTATTAGTTTGAATAGAGGTTAACATGAATCACTAAGAACATAAATGGACTCAGCCCCCCAAATCCAATCAATAGAAATATATCTTTCCCCACAGGTGGTGAGCACCTCATTGAAGTCATTAATTTGGAATTAGTTTAGACTAAAGACTACTGGTGAGTCCATGTCCAAAATAGCAGTCACTTACTATGAAAAGAGGTGACTTTAGAGATGTGAAGACCACAGCAAAGCATTTAAACTGGAATTTATTTGCCCACTAAAAACTTCACAGTTAACTTAGTGAGTATATTCCCAAAAAGCAGGAAGAATGTTCATTGATCAAAGGTATGAGGTAACATGTTTGGACTGGGGCACAAGGAATGTCTGAGGATTATGATTATTAGGGATACCTACCATCTGAGTAATTTGTTGACTCTGAGGGGGAGACTGTATAACATTGTTTGGATTTAAGTTTACAATGTAGTGCTCATATCAAACTTCTTCAAAATCATTCTTTTTTATAAAACATTTTTTTCTCTTTACCCATGGAGATACCTCAGACACTTTTAACTTTCTGTTTCCTCTCTCTGGAATTATTCTTCTCCAGACAGTTACATAACTCATTTATTTACTACCTTAAAGTCACTGTTAGCTTGACTGGGTGACAGGATGGCCAGCTCCTTGGTTAACATTATTCTGGGTATTTCTGTGAAGGTGTTTTGCATGAGATTAACATTTGAATAGGTAGACCAAATAAAGTAGATGACCCTCTTCAATGTGGGATTGGTCTCATATATCTGATGAAAGCCTAAACAACAAACAAACAAAATACTGAGTAAGAAAAAAAATTCTGTCTGCCTGATTGAAGCACAACATCAGTCTTCTCTTTCTCTTGCCTTTGGACTCAGACTTGGAATCTCAATGGAGTTCACACCATCAGCCTTCTTGAGTGTGCAGCTTGCCAACTACAGTTCCATATGGAACACATTCAGCAGTTATGGTCATCTTTTTCCCTTCACATCTAGAGATAAGAAAACTGAAATCCAAAGACTTCACATAACTCATCAAAACTCACACAGGTAAGTGAGTGCATTTCATTTCTCCAATAATTGCTTTTGTACAAACCCATTCTATGCCTGTCTCCTCTCCCTTCTCTAGCTCTAGCCCTTATTGCACTGTAGCCTGAGAAACTGGCTCTTGATGCCTCGGCAGAGAATGCACTAAAGCTGGGGCAGAGAAGTGACCACCATCTGGACAGTGTAACACTTGGTGCCAAATGGACCCCAGTCAGGGAGAAGGAGGAGAAAGGAAGGTGTCACCCAATTGCTCACATTTATTTTCACTTTGAGGGGATTTGTCACTAATGAGCCATTTGAGTGGATGCTTCTGTAGGTGGTTCTGATGGTTGACAAATGTGTAGGCAAGGGTGAAACAAGGTGAGTGGTAACCAGGCAATTTGCAAATGATTTATCAGCCAGAAATAGCCAGAAATAATTTGATTTCCTATATATGAAAGAAAGGATGCACTTTTGAAGGGTAGACCTGTGTGTATGCTTATCACCACTTACTCTTCTCTTCTTTTTAGAAGAGTAGTAAGCATTAGGGTGGTCAGCAATGAGGGCTGTGAAAGAATTCACAAAGAAAAGAAAGTGCAGAGGGTAAAGGCTTTATTTTTACTCCCCCAAGGTAGGGAAGGGGCACGGTGTGGAGAAATGCACAAGCACCAGAACCAGCACCAGGACCACAGCCAAAGGGTTAGGGCTTTGAGTTTTTATCGGAAAATGGGGTGGTTGTAGAGCAGGATGTGTTCAGTTAGGCGGCAACTTATTGCGATATTATCTTTGGGTACAGGGGCTGGTAGTCTTTGTGGGCTGATATGTCTGTTCCATAAGTTTCTGAAGACTCTGAGCCTTCAGGGCACTTCCAGTAATTTTCTGGTCCTGAGGATAAAGGCTCATCGAACAATTAGGGTCAGTCATGCTTGCGGGTCTAGCCAGTTCTGGGAAAGAGGGCCTGAGAAAGTGGCTTTTGTCCTATTAGTAAACAAAAGGATTTCCCTGACAGTACCTAGAAAAATATCTTATATTTAATAATACCCACTGGTATGTCTCTTTTCTTACTAAGTTATAATCATAGTAACATTTTCTAAGCTACATCTTTGTGTTCCACCTATGAAAACAATACCTGTGTTCATAATAGTTTTTGGTGGTCATTTAGCAGCATCAAAGTGGCTACAGAGGTTTTCCTCTTAGTGATCCTGGTTTTCTATGTATGTGATGTTTTGGCAAGAGTTTTTAAGTAATGAGTAACTTAATTAATGTAGTCCATGTTTGTTATGAAGATAACTCAAGTAAATGACACCACATTAGGGGCATGAGTGTTTTAAAGTGTCTTCCAATAGTAACAATCGCATTACATTTTTAATAATATATCCATAATACATCATCTCAACTGGCATTTGAGAGATTGCAAAGCACGTTCACATACATGGTGCCATTTTAATTTTGATATTCTGATGTTGGCAGTTATTTCCAATTTGTAGAAAAACTAAAAGGCTTACCAAATAAAACTCATCACTGAGAAGCACTGTGGCATGTGGAGCACACAGCTCTGGAATCAAATAGACCTGGATTTGGATCTCAAAGCCTCATGAGACCAGAGCACATTAGTGAACATTTCCAAGCTTCAATAATAGCAATTCCTGTCCCAAGGACTTATGTGCATTCAAATAAGATAATAATGGGGAGATCCTGGGCATGGTGTAGGGACACCTGTCCATGTTTTTTCCTTTCTCAACTAAATCTAGATCTCATGCTTTTTATTATATAATGATGCCTTCCCCTTTTTCTTTTTTGTTCTCTATATGACAAGGGAGACACACTCTGAGATGCCTGCAGACATTTAGAGAATAAAACCTTGGTCTTGGAACACAGCCATGAGAAATGACAGATATAAGGAAGAAAATATGATGCTCCAAAATTGAGCTAACCAGCTCAATTGGCAGTGTTATTAAGAGGATTAGATTGGAATTATACATTAACATTTAATGTATTAAAGCTTTTATTTTTTAAATGCCATAGGGTTGCTTTCATTTTATTTTTAAAGGACTTTTAGTCCCATATAATAAGTAGCCAGGAATTAATTATTTTTTTCTGTTTTTTCAATGATTTAAATTTATGTTTAGTAAAAAGTTGGTTACTTGTAACAAAAATGCTAAAGTCTTCTTATAAGCTTCTTCTTATGAAACAATTTTATTTGCCACTGAATTAATATAAAATCTAATGTCCAAGCCAGAAACAACTCATGTGTTATAGATGGTCCATGCAAAGTTTGTTCAAGCTGGAATGACAGCCCAAGGCAAAATCCTTAGTACTTGGAATATCCTTTTGATTCATCAGGATTCGACCTCTGTGAAATAAAATCCAATGTCTTTAATAGTTAATAATAAATAAATAGTTGATTTATAAAGTGTTCGCAGATTGCACCTTTCATTATTTAGAGGACTGAATCACAGCAAAACTATTTCACAGGAAAGACTTTAGAGATAGCCTCCAAAAATCATGCCCAACATCTACAGTTTTTTTCCAAATACTGCTGATTTCCTATTCAGTTTCGAGGTTTTTTAAGTCACTTGGAATCTTCCTATTTTGTATTTTTCATACAACTTCTCTTTTGCCACTGAGATTTCTTCTCACTAACTTATGAATTAATTAGTACATATCTCGGAGCCCTTGGCTATACATTCTTATACTAATTTGCATTTCCTTGAAAATTTAGTTTCATCTTGTACTGACTTTGAAAAGCCTTTGATGATGGCAGTCAGTTTAACTCAAGACTAGGTTTTACTGCATAATATTCCACTGTGTAAAGGTACAACAGTTTTTTTTTAATCCACTCATCTACTGATGGGCACTTGGGCTATTTCCAGAACTCAGCTATTATAAATAACACTGCTATGAACAGTGGGGTGCATAAATCCTTTTGAATTGGTGTTTCAGGATTCTTAGGGTATATCCCAGCAGTAGGATCACTGGGTCGAAAGGCAGTTCCATTTTTAATTTTTTGAAGAAATTCCATACTGTTTTCCACAGTGGTTGCACCAGTCTGCATATCCACCAACAGTGTGCAGAGGTTTCCTTTTCTCCACAACCTTTCCAGCATTGCCAGCATTTGTTTGTAGATTTGTTAATAATAGCCACTCTGACAGTGTGAGGTGATATCTCATTGTAGTTTTAATTTGCATTTCTCTGATGGGTAGAATTGAACATCATTTTATATGCCTATGATATATCCTTTGGTATATCCTTTTTGGAGAAGTGTCTATTCAGGTCCTTTACATTTTCTGTGACTTATTTTGTTTAGCATAATATTCTCAAAATCCATTATGTCACAAATGGCAGTAATTCATCTTTTTTTGGAGTATTATTCCATTGTATATATTTGCTACATATTCTGTTCAATTATTTACAGCAGAAAGAAGGATCTCCTACCTTTTGTGACAGCATGGATGAAACTAGAGAATATTATGCTAAGTGGAATAAGCAAGTTGGTAAAAGAAAAATACCATATGATCTCACTTATAAAAGAAATCTAATGAACAAAATAAACTAATGAGCAAAACAAAACCAGAGACATGGAAACAAAAAGCAGATTGACAGCTGCCAGATGAAAGGGGGGAGTGGGGAATGGTGGAAAGAAGGGGAAGGGAATATTCAAAGAACATGTATGAAAGACCCTTAGACATGGACAAGGATGTGGGGATGAACTCGGGGAGCAGTGTGTGGACTGGATGAAGGAGAGTAAAAAGGGAAATTTGGGACAATTGTAACACAATAAATAAAAATAAAAATAAAAGAAATAAAAGAGACTAGGGTTTAAATTGGTTGTTTATTGTTTTAAGTAATGGATTTGGGGGCTTTCTGCCAGAACAAGAGGGAAGAAGAGCAGTTCAGAGAGAGGGTTAAGGACAGGGGTGAGGGCGTGAGGGAGCAAAGAATGAGGTAAAAGCTAAGATAAAGATATTTAGTTTCTAGTAATAGAAAATCTTCTACCTCCTTGGTTAGATTCATTCCTAGGTACTTTATTTTTCTTTTGCTATATCAAATGGGATTTTCCCCCTGATTTCTGTTTCTGATATTTCATTGTTAGTGTACAAAAATGCCTTTGACTTCTGAATATTGACTTTGTATCCCTCTGTTTTGCCAAATTCACTTATTAGGTCGAGTAGTTTTTGGTGGAGAAAAGGGAACCCTAGTGTACTGTTGGTGGGAATGCAAGCTGGTGGGGCCACTGTGGAAAACATCATGGAATTTCCTCAGAAAACTAAAAATGGAAGTACCTTTTGACCCAGCAATTCCACTGCTGGGATTATATCCTAATAACCTTGAAATACCAATTCATAAGAACCTATGCACCCCAATGTTCATAGCAGCACAATTTACAATAGCCAAGTGCTGGAAGCAACCTTAGGGCCCATTAGTAAGTGAATAGATCAAAAACCGGTGGTACATTTACATTATAGAATGCTATGCAGCAGAAAGAAAGAAGGAGCTCCTACCCTTTGCAACAGCATGGATAGAACTAGATAAATTTGTGCTAAGTGAAATAAGCCAGGAGGTGAGGGACAAATACCAGATGATCTCACCTTTAACTAAAACCTAATCAACAACAACAACAAAAAGCAAGCAAAATATAACCAGAGACATAAAAATTAAGAATAATCTGACAATAACCAGAAGGGAGGTAAGAGGGGATAATGGAGGAAAAGGGGGGAAGTGTTTTCAGGAACAACTATAAAGGACTCATGGATAAAACCAAGGTGGGGAATCAGGAGAGGGAGGGAGGTATGGCTGTGGTGGGAGAGAGTTGTGGGGGATAAATGCAGACAACTGTAATTGAAAAACAATAAAACAATTTAAAAAATCTTCTAGATGTAGAGAATCTAAAAGAGATAGTTTTAGGTTTTTACAAAATGTTTTTTTAGTTTTTTTAAAGGAATAGCTTAAGGCAGTAAATTTTGGATCTGGATTTTATGGAAGTGTTTTACACAAATACAAACATTCAATGGGTTTGATAGTTTTTTGTTTGTTTTGAGTAAGAGTTTCAAAGGTTTATATGGGGGGAACAGTTATTTAATGCTATTTATGAAAGTGTTGAACAGTTTCATATGCATTTAAACATCCCCTTCCAGAAATTTCTGTAAGGAAAAAGATAGTTATTTACAGTTTGAATACTTCTGTTCAAATTTTTTAGAAATAAAAATGTTTTGTTGATGACTACAGTGGAATAGTCAAGTTACATTAAAATAGAAAGTAAACTGTGTAGATGTAAATGATTTCAGTTCTAAGTGGTAATGTCCAGTGGACAGTTAAACATATAAATATATGCAATCATATAAGCAATTACCATATTTTTCTAACTATGACGTATTCCCCCCCTAAATTGGGAGGAATAATTGTTGTTAATGCTGCTGTCGAGTTCCATTTACATTTACATTGGTGAAATATTATGTTATTTATGTTATTAAGTATTTTATCACATTTTTTTTGCTTCAAAATTTGTTTCCTATTTTTCTCCTCTAAAACCTAGGTGCATCTTACAGTACAAAAAATATGGTACATTTTTACAAGATATAAGACATAAAAGTTGACTTTAGGTAACTTAAGGAAATATTTTAGGTAGGTTTACTCTTTTTGTAACTCTTACCACATAAAGCAATATTTATAGAATTTGCAATTCAAAAAATGTGATATATAAGTGTTTATTATGGTAAATGTTAGCATACTGACTGTGCATAAAACTACTTGTAAAATATATTAACCTTCTGTGTTATTTTGCAAGACAGTTGGCAAAACATAAAGTTAAGTATGATGTGAACAAAAGTAATAGAGAGACAAAAAGTAAGGTCCTGTTCAATGACAGTGTTCTAACAGTCTCTAGGAGAATACCTCTTTCTGCCGCTGATGGACCTTAACGGCATGGGTGATTACATGAACTTCTAAAAGCCAGAGGCTATACAAATCTTCATGAACTGCAGGAAGCCATGCTCTATATATTTAGTTATCCAATGAAATAAGAATTTTGATATTACTAGAGACAAAAGGTACATTTGTAACATACTTTATACTTTTTAACACTGTGCTCAGTTTCAATGTCTGTAAAATGTAGATAAAATAACATCTACCCCAGACAATCTTTGTACTGAAGGCATTTAGAATAATGTCTATCATTTGTAGTTTCTTAACTTTTACATTTTTCTAAATTAAAAGGTTTCCAAACTGATGCCAATAGCTTTTAATCTAATATCATCCCATTCGTTTATTTTTTTCCCTTTACTTTCCTTGCCTTTGGGGTCAAATTTATAAAATCTCTAAGACCCAGATCCTAAATTTAGTACTTATGATATCTCTAGGTAATTTATTGTTTTAGGTCTTATATTTAGGTCTCTGATCCATTTTGAGTTTATTTTTGTACGTGGGGACAAAAAGTAGTTGTTTTATAATTTTATATATGGCTCTCCAAACACCTATATAATCTTATTAATCAGTGTCACTCCAATAAATTTAGTTTTAAAAAAATGGTCCTAATATATATTACATCATGAAGACTTTGTTTCCCATGGAACTTCTTAAGGAAGAGAGTCAAAATTCTCCTTTACAAGTTTATTGACTGCATTTGTTACACCTGGTTAACCTTGGAGATGTATTTATGGTTGACATCTAGTCACATAATTTTAAACTCTAATGTTACTTGATATAAACCAGAAGGAACCCAGGACCAGTGTTGTTTGTCATTGGTTGTTGCCTTGTTCTAATCTCTGAATGTGAGACCCTGTGCTGTGTCACATGGTCTCTCTTGCTCAACCCCCTTTTTTAATGGAGCCCAGAAACAAGAGCAAGCTTGATCAAGTATCATTTTCCTAGTAGTATCATCAGTCGTTGCTATGTGCTCTTTACTGAGTCAGCACCCCCACACATCCCCTGTCAATTTATTTTATTAGTAGTAGTTATAGTATTACCATCAGCATCATTCTTAAAAATGCTAGATTTAAAGGGCATTCTGCTCTGAAATTTTACTTGTCCTTGCTTCAGGGATTGCTTGGTGCAAAATTCTGACATTTCTAGCCAGCAGCTTAGATGCATACCTATCAATGTATTTTAAAAATACTAAGTGTCATTCTTTGCTAAAAATATCTTATCTAGCATTCTTAGGTATCTAAAATGCTGTTTAACAGAAATAGTAAGGTGTAATGGTATATACGGTGGACCTGACATTGGAAAACCTCAGGCTATACTCATCTCCACAACCCAAGTGTTGTCATCTAGGGCAGTGGGAAGTCGTCTGAGACATTCTCTTGCCTTCAAGTTGACACAATACTGACATTTTGATGCTGAGATATAGAAATAGGAAGAAATCTTTTTGGAAAGTTGGACACATTAAAAGATTATTTTCCAAAGGAGAAGGACAAAGCAGAAATGTTTAAGAAGTGAGAAATTCTCAAACAGGACCACATGAAGGCACATCATAATTAAAATGCCAAAGGTTAAAGGTAAAGAAAGGACCTTTTCTTGTTTATTGTCATTCAATTATAGTCATCCCCATTTCCCCCCATTACTCTCCCCTTCCCTACCCACCACCACCTCCCACATTCAGTTCTCCCCTGACTGTTGTCTTTGTTCATGAGTCCTTTGTACATGTTCCTTGACTTGACCTTTCTCCCTTGAATCTTAAAGTCAGCAAGAAAAAAGGAGATAGGAGTTCCCCTAAGGCTGTTAGGTGATTTTTCAAAGGAAACTTTGCAGGCAAGAAGCTTCACAGTGATGAAAAGCAAGGACCTACAACCTAGATTACTTTATCCAGCAAAGTTATCATTTAGAATGGAAGGGCAGATAAAGTGCTTCCCAGACAAGGTAGAACTAAAGTTTATCATCACCAGTATATCATTTAAGTGTATGCATTTAATCTATGTTATAATTTATATTTACTATATAAAGTCTTCTTTAATTATAAGGTAAGTTTAAAATACTTTATTTTAATTAATGTTTAAATTTTAATTGTGTCTATCTTTATTTCTTTATTCACATTTCAGTTTTCTCACCCTGAAAAGACAATGTAGCAGGTTTACAGAAAGCATTCTTGTTGAAAATCTCCAGAATTATAAATAAGTAGTCAAATTCCAATGAAATAACTGAATCTAAAAAAAGGAATTGCTGTATATCTTATTTTGCTGTTATCTACACCTCATTTTAGGTTTGGGTACATATATACTATGAATACAAATTCAGAATTATGTATATTCATAAACTATGAACTCACTGTTGTTAAGTCATAATCTTAGAGTACCGATCTTTATTGTCTATCATGTTTATCTCTAAATCTAGGACCGGATTTACTTACTGGTTCTTATCAGATGCAAAATGCACTTCAAAATAAGTAATGTTAGGTTAAGACATAACTATTATCTTATAAGCCAGGTTATCTCATTTTGAAGATCTATTGTTAAATGAACTTCAAAGTATTTCTTCCTTATACTTCTTAGTCTTCTGCTCAATGGCATGGAGAAAGTTTTCTCTTGGAGGCTAGCTATATTTGGGCATACATCTGACATCCAGCAAAGGTATGTTGGCATGTCTGTAGTTAATACATTTGATACTGCGATACTGTGATACTGTGATATTGTATAAATTAATACAATTGATACTTGGAAAGCATTATAAAATCATAAAAAGCTGGAATTGTTAGCAAAACAGTAAATAATAAAAATCTAACAAAAAAACATGACTACTAACTTTTTCAAACTTATTTTGAAGTAGTGTACCTGAACAAAGTGTGCTAGAAATTATGTGAATGTTTTGCTAATGGAAATATTTGCTCTCTGAACTTCATAGTATTATTTTATGCATTTATCACATAACATATAACAATTCAAGTATTTGGCTAATACAATCCATATTATTATATATAGCCATCCTAATCATTTTCATTAACCTACAGTGTATCAACTATAGGTTTGCATCTTATAGTCCAAAATATATGGTACTAGTTCACTTTTGCACATTTTTGATATTTTGCTTTTTATTTCTTAAGGTTTATTAGGTTCAGATCATATAATCCTTTAGCCTTGATGGAACTCTTTGAGAAGTGTTTTCGCATATATAAATGTTTACTTGGTCAAAAGACATATAAAACACTTAAGTACTTCAAGAAGAGAAGTATTTTTTTCTCTTGGGGGGTACTGTATAACATTATATGAAAAGAATATTATATTTAAATTGCAAAAAAACCTACCATAATTTTTCTGACCATAAGACACACCTAGGTTTTAGAGGAGGAAAATAGGAAAACAATTTTGAAGCATAAAATGTGAAGCAAATTATATTATTAAAGTATGTAGTAACATAAATAACATATTTCACCAACTTAAGTGTTAACAGAATTCAATAGCAGCATTAACAACCATTATCCCTTCCAAATTTGGTGGGAAAAGTGCATCTTATAGTCCGAAATACATGTTACTAGTTCACTTTTGCACATTTTGGATATTTTGCTTTTTATTTCTTAAGGTTTATTAGGTTCAGATCATATAATCCTTTAGCCTGGATGGAACTCTTTGAGATGTGTTTTCTTCAGTACAAGAAAAATTTTCCTCCCTTTCATTGCTTAGTCAGTGGTTGAGGTATTTGATTAAATTGTATCTTTAATTTGTGTTTGAAAGATAGCTAAAGAGTGCCTTTTAAATATATTTCTGAAAATATAGTTAAATCACTCGTGATTTACCATAGCAGAAACAAATTTCAGTCCATATTAGAGAGATAGCATCTAATTATTTGCACCTGTTCTATCTTCAGGCGGAGTTAGAGGGTTTTGGGTCCTGATATTCTTCTTGTCCATGTTTGTGAGTTTTTCATTGCTTAGGACCAAAGAACAGCTTTTGGCAGAAGGGGAGTTCATGTGTATAATTCTTCCAAGATGAGCAAAACACCTCTAGCTGAGCAATAACACCCTCTCTACTAACCAAGCACAGACTACTTGCCAGTAATGAGCTGTGCAATATACCCAGGGGAGACTCAAGTTCTGTGGGGACATATACAATGTCTGGTAGAAGGAAAGAAATGGGACAAAGACCAAGATTTGGGACGCTACTGGGAAACATCATAATTTTAACTTTTGACAAAAGTATTGTTTTATACCAAGCTAAGACAAAATCATGGCAGCTCAATTTTTCCCATCTGTCAACTAAAGCTATACTCCTTCATTTGAGGGTTGCAATTATGAATATAAACTCCAGAGTAAGACTGACTTACAAGTTGGATTTAACACATTTTATCTCTGTAATTTTGGGCAAATTAATTATTCTTTATGCACCAATTTTGTAATATGTAAATAAGAGAACAATAATCACTGTTCAGTAGTGATAAATGGATTATTACAGGTAGAATACTCAGTATCTGGTACATTATTATTATTCCATAAATATGAATCATCATAGGATATGACTGTCACTTTCTGGTTCATAAAGTTCCAAAGGAATAAACAATGTTTTGTTAATCACCTCTGTCAAAAAAAGGATTAGCATACTTTGAAATCAATGTCAAGATGAATCATTTTGAACTTAACATTGACATTTTGAACTTAAGTTTACAAACTTAAATTAAAAAAAAAAAACTAGATAATAGTTCAAAGTCTTCCCTAAGTGTCTTGCTAGAGGAAAGCACATAGGGTAGCTAAAGGGAAATTAAAATACAGTAAATATATATTTATCTATTATGAACTATAATCATATAGCTCACATGATTGCATTTTATGATACAGTTTTCTTTGTACTATGAGTGATTTTATTGAGCACCAAAAATGAATCTATTATATTCCTCTTATATTTTAATAATGGGTAACTATATGTTTATTTTTCAAGCACTTAGAGATACTACTGATTTAGACACCTTCCTACTTAAATTTGCTGGGACATCAACTTGAAAAAAATAGAAACTCTAAATTTATAAAGGTGACATTCATTAATTGATTGATATATTGAAATGCATATAATGAACAACTCTACCATATCAGGTATGATATAGATACTGGATATACAAATGGATATGAATACATATCTTTCTGTCTAGTAACTTACAGATCAATTGAAGGTACATAAATTATATTGAAATATTTCAGAAAAACTTAACAATATGCTTATTTATCAAATTTGAAGTTGGCCAGATAGAACAACAATTAATCCAGGCTGAGATTACAATCAATTCCACAATATAGTCAAGAAAAGGAGTTATAAAAGTTTCTGGTAGAAGAAATAAAATTGTCCAAATAGTATATCATTAGAGAGCAGTACTATGATGCTAAAAAATATATTCAATAATGACAATGAAATTGAAATTAATTGAAGAAAAACTAGCAAGAACAATTGACAATATTATAATAAACATGGAATTTAAAAACCTAAGCATCAAATTGTCTTTCTTGTCAATCAACAATTCTAATTTTAAAAAAAGAAAGAAAAGAAAGAACCTATATGCATGCACATAATCGGTTTTATGAAGATTCTTTGTAAATCTTAATTGAAAAATCAATGTACCTTCTTCTTGGAATATTCTCTTAACAAATTATTTTATACCAAGTGCATGAAACTCAGTTATTAACTATAGAAATATTTTTGGCTGCCACAGTCTTCAAAGTGTTTTCTTAGATATTTTGACCACAAATATAAAAGTATATAGAATTCTGACCTATGAAAAATTTGAGATGAAAAAATAGTAATATATTTAATGATTGAATTATTTTTTATGTATAATTTATAATTTTATGTTTGTTTAGCTCAGTTATGTCTTAATACATACTGATTCTTTTTAGTTTAAATAACATTTAAAAAACAATGATTTCTAGTCAACATAAAAAAAACCGTAACATTCTAAGGCACATCTTTATCAATTTGTGCATGAGTGTTGTGTAAATACAGTTTTTCTTAAATAATAAGTAAATTACACATCAAATCTATGTGATTTTTATGGCTACATATAATGCCAATAGTGGAGGTTAAAGCAACACTGGTATAATACTGATGTTCACCTTCTGTATAATACTGCTAGAGATCGATACTTGTTTGATTGTCTGTAAAACACCTGTATTTTTTTCAAAGACTATGCCAATGAACTTTTGTTTATTCTACAATGGAGAAGTGAGGATTCAGTTATATTTCATATAAAATTGTCTAGGATTTCACTATGCTCAGGCAGACTTAAAATTCTTACTTTTAGATGGAGTAGGCATATAATAGAGTACATGTTTTGTCTGAGGTAAATACAATCATGTTGAGGTAGAAAAAAATAAAAGACATTAAAAAGTTGACCTGGCTGGTGTAGCTCAGTGGATTGAACATGGACCTGTGAACCAAACAACTGTGGTTCGATTCCCAGTCAGGGCACATGCCTGGGTTGCAGGCCAGTTCCCAGCAGAGGACGCAGGAGAGGCAACCACACATTGATATTTCTCTCTCTCTCCCCTTCCCTTCCCCTCTAAAGATAAATAAAATAAAATCTTTAAAAAAGACATTAAAATTAATACGCATTTACTTTCCTAAAATACATTAAAATTTAATACACAATTTTTCCTGATCTTTGATAGAGAATATATTTTAAAAGGTGTTTGTCTTTGTGAATGTATGTTTACAAAGCAGGATTCTAAGTTGCATGAAAGGGATATTGATTCTGACTAGTTTAAGCATTAAGAGAATTTACTGAATGGTTATTTACCAGGAGAACTGGGTTTAGAAAGTAAGGAAGGAAAATGGGAATCTAGGAAATAATGCTGCTGCCTAAATCATACCACAAAAGCAATCTGTGATACCTTCTTGCCACAAGTGGAGATAGGTTGTCTCAACTTGTACCACTATCACCAATGTAACCAATCATCAAGAATTGCCTTTGCTAGCACCTTAGCTAGAGGTGTCCCTCAAAACTAATATGGCTGACATTGCTGACAATTGAATTTCTTTATTGTCTCTGCTTATTTAATCAGTATGTCATATTCAAAGCTAGAAATAAGCATATCTGGTCAGCAGAAACTCATACAATGGGGAATTGTCCATGCATAACAATGGGATTAAATTGCTTGACACTTAAGCAAGTAGAGACATCTACTACTTTTAATATTATAGGATGCCACAACCTATATACATCATTTTCTCAGTTTGCAATTTCAATTACAAAAGCAAACAAAATTTATTTGTAATAAATGTGTTTCTAAATTCATCCCACAATTAAACGATTCATTTTAACAATCCCTCATACAATTAAAAATTAATTCCCTCTCCAAAGAGGAGGAAGGAATGAAGGAGGGAAGGAATCAGGGTTGAGAGAAGTGGTGGGGAGGAAGGAGGAAAGGAGAAAGAGAAGAAGGGAAGATAATAAGCCAACCAAGCAAACAGTATGTAGATATGTATCTCTTACTGCATTCGGGTCCAAATTCAGCTCTCTAAGTAATATACTCTGCTTTTCATCTTGTATCATAATAATATTCTGCAGCCTATAGCAAAAAAAAATTAAGAAAGGGAAGTAGAATTTATTTAAAATACTTGAAAAATTTTAAGCAATTAGAAGCTCTTAGTTGGTTGAATTTATATTGAATTAGAGTTAACTTTTATTAATATTTTTCTCTGGCCATGGCAGGACATAGAAAACCCCAGGGAATTACCTAAATTATTTTTTTTCCTGCTCCCTCCCTTTGCTGTGTAGAAACAACCTTATTTCCTGCATATAGTCAAGATCAGTCATCCCAATCAACAGGATAACTTTCCTTACTTTCTACTGACTCAGAGGTAGCAGCCAACAAAAAGCTTGGGAGGCAATATTTACATGTAAAAGGAATCATTTCTAATTGCAGGAGAGAATAATTTTTTTCTCTGAAAATTACATCTTCCAAAAGTGAAAAACCCATAGTTGTAAAAGAAAGGAAGTAAAAGTCTTTGTGAGGGAACCAGTGGGTGTGATAGTGAGAGATGCCATTCTAATTTCTATTCTATGATTTTAGAACACATACATCCTAGTTACATAAAATAGCTTACCACTTACTGATAATCTGATTTGAGTGCTATACCACTTCTTGATATGCATAATCTCAGACTAGGAAGGAATTTTATCTTTTTGAAATTATAGCCATTTCTTCAATAAACCATTCCTTATGTGAGCAAGGTTAATTTCTATATATTCTGCATATAATTGAAATAATACCTTCAACAGAAAAGAGTTGCATTGGATGCTATGATGCTATGTTGCATATAGAATTGCTGGCACAGTAAATGAAAGGCTGTAGTAGCTCATCTTTAAGATGCTTTAATTTTTTCTCTCCCGATATGTTGATGCTATTCTGCCACTGAGAACTGGTATTTAATTCTTTCCCTGTACTTGAATAAGTATGGACTTAGTGATTTTATAAGCCAATACAATTAGCCGAGGTGATATTCTGGACTGCTGATGTTTGGTCATAAGAAGGCTTAAAGCTTCGGCTTAGACTTCTTGGAATGTATGATTTTTGGACACTAAAACAATGGACTTGGAAGATCAGCTAGCTACTTTTTAAGTCCAAATACCCAGAAACTGTTATACTATGAAAAGCCTAAGGCATAAAGATAGAATCTGGAAGATAAATATCAAATGAAGACAGAGACAGAGACAGAGAAGCCACCCTAGAAGTAGATACTTCAGACAAGATCGGGCGCGTTCAGGGTGGTATGGCCATAGACGGAAGTAGATACTTCAATATAAGCTCATCCCAGTTGTTTTCTAATGAGTTAGAAATTAACAGCCAATTTGGGGATATTTGTTGGAGTAGATAACCGGCATTATGGGAGATAAAGAAACTAGATCCAAACATAATAACTCCTATCATAAAAACATATTACTAGTTGTTCAGTGAAGGAAAAGGTTTATTATAATGAATTTCTCACTGAATGGTTGGCTTGCCAACTCTGGTTTATAACACCATGTCAGATGCTTGGGTTGTTCCCTGCCCCTGACAACCTGACCACTGAGAAGCAGTGAGAACTAGACTGGCCCAGGTATGGTCTTAATTAATTAATTACTAATTATTTATTTTTGACCTATGCACAGTCTCCTTTGTTGCCATTCTACCTACTTTATTCATAGAGTAAGCTTCAAACAAGCTTGAAGTTGATGGTGATTGGTATCACCTTTACATTTAACCAGTGAACATCTATTATGGGGATCTATAGAAAGAATTCATGTTAGACAAATCAAACCTGTTTTTAGTAGTTATCCCTCAACACATTTTGCAAGTGTCCTTCTCACTAGTCTTCCGATCTTATTTCCTCCATGTCCATGTTCAAAACCATCATATAGTCACTTATATGGCACTAGCATAGACCCTTACTTCAACTTCTTTTATTTCCAGAAGAAGTAATAATAATATACTCTGTCCAGATTTATTCCTTCTCCATTTATCCATTTATAGATCACTTTTGTGTTGAATTGAACCATAGCAACAATCTTCTTCCAGCTGATTTCAGCATGCCAAAAAACAATCTGTGAACCAGAATCAGTCAACTACTCATAGGCATTTGCTCTTGAAATTGTGTGTGTGAGAGTGAGGATGTGAATTAGTGTGCATTACTCTGATGGTGGAATGCCCATAGGTATTTGTTATATAATGTAAGTTGGATATATGAAATAACGCACAAGTCAGTCAGATACCATCGTCCCTAGCATTCCATGACTAGTCATTCAACCTTTAAGTTCTGTTACTATACCAAAGAGCTGTTTTTCAAAAGGAAAGTAGTTATTTTCTAAAGAGGGAATGCCTTGACTTCAAACCAAATGGACTCCACTATAATTCTGTTATCAGAGATTTCTCCAGCCTCTTTACACATCCTTACCCATTGCAGACATAACTGGATGGCAATGCTGCTTGCAGTTCTACCCAAACCAGGCAGAAAGCTCTGCTGTGTATAGAAAGCCACCCAAAGCTACCAATTAGTTAAGCCATTTATAGGATGAATAAGAGCACTAGAATAATTTATTTTTTTAAAATGCTAGAAAACTCACCAATTTCACAACTTTCTTAGTAAGGTGTGCCATTGTTCTTCGTTTTGGAGGAGATATGTAATATTTCATAAACAACTAAAAACTTATTATGATGTTAGCTCATAAGTTATAGCTCAGACCTCAAGCATGCATATATTTTGTCAAAGCATTTAGGAACAGCTCTAAAGGGCTATTTAACATTATTTATCATAAACAATAAATTGTGATAATGCTTTATGTTAATTTCCATGTGAGAAAGTACCTTAAATTTATAATGCTTTAGAGCCAGGTAAACATTAGGGACAGGTGGGATATAATATTTTCTCTTCCTTAGACTAGAGATAAAAGTATTTTCCACCCTAAAATTTACATACTAATTGCCAGTGACTGATTTTCTTAAGGAATATATTCATATCACAAATATTAGCTGTAATTGCATTTGCAGGTGATTAATTTTTAAAACAATTCAATGACCATTTTCAAATGAAAATCTATACATACACTGATGAATGAAAATCTGGATGAATAAATGACATAGTAAGAGTATTTTAATTTTATTTCAAAATAATCAAGTGAGATAATTTTAGTAGCTACAAAATTTAGAAATAATATTGATGTGTTTAGTTGAGACAAAGCTTGTTATTTAAATGAGTCAGGAGAGTTTATTCAGAGGTATTTTGGTTCATTGAATGTATATATTACAGTTCTAATGTTATTATTATAAAGAAACTTTCCACCCATACATAGTTCCTCTACTAGAATAGTAGTATAAATATACTGAGGACTCTGTAGGTCAATTGCAATTAGTGCTTGATAGGAGTTTAATTAACAACAAAGAAAACATGTTAATGGCACAGGATGTTTTTAATTAATAGCTTATCTAAATTAATTATGAACATAATAATCATAAAATATTTTTTTCGAAACAGAACTGGGATTTCAAAATGGGTGGGAAAAAAGTAGCACATTCTACTTTATTTGTACATACTTCACTCTTAAAAACTGAAATTAAAATTTATGAATTACAGCCTTTAAAACTACATATTGGCTTCCAGCCAAGGTGGGGATGTAGGTAGATACACTTTGCCTCCTCACACAACCTAAAGGAGGACAACACCAAATTTAAAAACAAAAAATAACTAGAACTGCCAGAATATTAAATGGTATAGAAGTCTGACACCCAAAGAGTTAAATAAGAAACATTCATCCAGAGTGGTAGGAGGGGAGTTAAATAAGAAACATTCATCCAGAGTGGTAGGAGGACTGGCAATGGGGTGGAAAGGACCCATGGCAAGGTGGTGGCTGGAAGAATGGGTGGGCAAGGCAGCAGCTGGCAGACCAGGCATTTCCACATTTGCGTGTAGGTAAATTGGGAGGAACAACTAGGGAATGAGATGGATTGCACAACCCAGGGTTCCAGCATGGGAAAAGAAAGCCTTAAAACCTATGGCTATAATAATCTTTGTGGGTTGTGGCAGCAGGAAAAATTCCCAACCTTACAGGAGAGTTCATTAAAGAGATCCACAGGGTTCTAGAACATACACAAACATATGCACCCAAGAATCAGCACCAGAAGGGCCCAATTTGCTTGTGAGTAGTAAGGAAAGTGACTTAAAGCAGTCAGGGAACTGAGCAAGCAGCAATGCTTCCTCTCTGACCCCTCGCCCACATATAGCACCATAATGCAGCAAGGTGGGCTTTCCCACCCTGGTGTATACCTACAGTTCCCCCCCCCTTACGATTTAGCAGCTGTGCTGAAACAAATAAATATAGCCCAAATAAAACAACAGATCAAAACTCCAGAGAAACAACTAAGTGACAACGAGATAGCCAACCTGTCAGATGAAGAGTTCAAAACACTGGCAATCAGGATGCTCACAGAAAATAGTTGAGTATGGTTACAGAATAGAGGGAAAAGTGAAGGCTATGCAAAGTGAAATGAAGAAAATTATACAGGGGGCCAACAGTGAAGGGAAGGAAACCAGGACTCAAATCAATGATTTGGAGCAGAAGGAAGAAGTAAACATTCATTCTGAACAGAATGGAGAAACAGGAATTCAAAAAAATGAGGCGAGGCTTAGGAACCTCCAGAACAACTTTAAACATTCCAACATCTGAATCATAGGGGTGCCAGAAGGAGAAGAGGAAGAGCTAGAAATGGAAAATTTATGTGAAAATATAATGAAGGAGAACTTCCCCAATCTAACAAAGGAATAGACTTTTAGAAAGTCCAGGAAGCTCAGAGAGTCCCAAAGAAGTTGGCCCATGGAAGTATATTGTAATTACATTACACAAGGCACATTGTAATTATATTACTCAAGGTTAAAGATAAGGAGAGAATCTTAAAAGCAGCAAGAGAAAAGGAGACAGTTACCTACAAAGGAGTTCTCATAAGACTCTCAGGTGATTTCTCAAAATAAACCTTGCAGGCAAGAAGGGGCTTGAAAGAAGTATTTCAAGTAATGGAATGCAAGGACCTAAATCCAAGATTATTCTACCCAGCAAAGCTGTCATTTAGAATGGAAGGGCAGATAAAGTGCTTCCCAGATAAGGTCAAGTTAAAGGAGTTCATCATCAACAAGCCCTTATTATTTGAAATGTTAAAGGGACTTATCTAAGAAAAAGAAGATCAAAACTATGAACAGTAAAATGACACCAAACTCATAACTATCAACAGATGAACCTAAAACAAAAACAAAAACAAACTAAGCAAATAGGTAGAACATGAACAAAATCACAGAAATGGAGATCACATAGAGCGGTATCAGTGGGGAGTGGTAGTGGGGAGGATGGGCAAAAGGTACAGGGAATAAGAAGCATAAATAGTAGATACAAAATAAGGGAAGGTTAAGAATAGGATATGGAGAAGCCAAAGCCCTTACAGAGGTACAACATATGGATAGGAACTAAGAGGGGAATGATGGTTGGAGGGGGATGCAGAACACAGGGGAATAAAGAGGAGCAAAAATGGGACAACTGCAAGTCAGAATATTACAAATTCCAAGCCAGGGAATTGCACCTGCTCTTGTGATATTCAAGAGAAAAAAAACACCTGGAGGAACAGCAGATATGGTCATGTCTTTTATTGCTCACTTTACAGGGGAGTGCACTGATGGCAGCAGATTGGGTAAGAGAAACCATACCCCAAGTAAGGCCTTGGCATTACTTGTAGGTTTGTGGAGGGCTTAGCAGCAATGGAGAGAATAGCACTGGTGTTTGAATGTTCTACCTACTTATAATAAAAATAGAGTTCTTGAGAGGGCTGGCACATTAAGATACAGACTGTTTTCCTCATTCCCCATTGCCACTGGCCAGTCAGCCATCTGTTCTCCGAGGTCATGGAGGGGACACGTCCTGAGATACTGCACACCATATTCACCCCCATGACAAATTTTTCTTATTCTTAAGCAAATATCTTAAGGCTACATTTTTCTTAAACTTTAGATGCATTTACCCAAATATCTTCAATATATTTAGAAATTTCCAATGCTAAATTTCTAACTAGACCTGTTAAACTATTTCACCTTACGTCTTCTCTTAGTGATGTCTCCGTCTTCCTAGTTGTAATTAAACATCTTAAATTGACTTTAATTTTCCCTTTTGGCCACATTACATCCAATATGTTAAAACCTCTGGCTGCCTTTTCCTTTCACATATTATAGATGAATCTACCCCCCACTTCCACCACTGGTTCTATTCTGGAAAAGCTGCTATCCCTGTCACCTAGATAGTGATGATAACCTGCTGACTTCCCTAGCTACTTAAATCCTATCAATCCTTTAATCAATTCTCAGCACAATTGGCAGTTTTATTTTATAAATATGTCAGTTTACATACCTCCTCATTGTTTCCCATTTTCATTAAAGTCTACATAATATTCTTTATGCCTACACACATAAGGGCTCCTTATGTCTGTGACAAGATTTTCTGCTACTCTCACCCTTGCTTATTCATTTCTGTTTACCTTGATCAACATGGTTTTTCAACATCCCAGGGTTTCCCTTGGCTCTAGGACTTTGTATTGGCTATTGACTCCTCTGCACATATTTAATATTCACTGTTCTATTTTCTTCAATTTTTGCTCGTTTCACCTGATCATTGAGACTTCATCTTATACCTTTCATTTTTATTATTTTTGTAGCTGAGATTAAAGTTTTATTTTAAAGCAAAATATGAAGATTTTTAGAACATTATTGAAGTTGAAATAGAATAGAAATTATATTTTAATTTATTTACTTTCATTTATTTTTATTTCATAAAGTCACTATTTTTAAATTGACATGTTTTTTCAATATTATTCTGTATTACTTTCAGGTATACAGTATACTGGTTAGACAATCATATACTTCACAAAATATCCGCCCCTGATATTTCAGTACCTACCTGGCACCATACATAGTTATTATAATATTTTCTATGCTATACTTACATCTCCATTGACAGTTCTGTTACTATCCATCTGTACTTCTCAACTCCTTCACCTTTCACCCACTCCCAACCCCCTAATCCCCTGGCAACCCTCAGTCTTCTCTGTATCTATGAGTATGTTTCTGTTTTGTTTGTTTATATTGTTCTTTAGATACCATATATGGGTGAAATCATCTGACTACTTTTAAAGTCACAAGACTCCTCATATAATCTGATCTACTTATTCTGTTTTATGTTTTCCTCTACATTCTATTATTTTAAATATATACTTAATTTATTTACCGTCATTTCTCACACTATTAGGTCTATAAGTTAGGCATATTAATTTGTTTATTTCTGTGTTTAATCCTTGACATTTAACATCATGCTTATTAAATGATTGTTAAAGAATTGAGTTGAGTGGCAGTCCTGAGATTACTGGAAACTTTGTAAATTATAAACTACATTAGGGTAAGTACTATGTTAGTCTTGTTCTGGCCATATCATCTCTGCCTAGCATAGCACCAGAAATCATAAATATATGTTGATTTAATGAATCACCTCGATAAAAATTTCATGTATTAAATGCTTATCTTCCCCAAAAGTCATATGTTAAAACTTCAACCGTAAAGAGATAGGGCCTTTGGGAAGTGTTTAGATAGAGAGTATAACCCTCATGAGTGGATTTTACTGCCTTAAAAAAGAGGTCTGAGACACTCTTGGCACTCACCATGTGAGTTTACAGTCAACAGTGAGGAAGTAGGCTCTTGCCAGACACCAAATTTGTTGGGGCCATGAATTTGGACTAGGAAGCTTCTAGAATAGTGGGAAGTAAATATTTGTTATTTACAAGTAATCCAGGTTATGGAATTCTTTAATAGAACGGACTAAAGCAACAATTTTATTTAGCAAATATATTAAATATATATTATTCATCCATATATGTTTGATAGTATAACTATTTTTTCAAATATTAGATGTTTACCCAAATAAATTATGTAAATGCTGTCTATGAAGTAAAAATATATCCTTTTAATAGTTTTAGACATTTGAAATAGGTATAAAATGGTATATATGTGAAATATATAGCTTTATGTTTGTGTGTATACATATGTGTATTTATTTGTGTGATGTATAACATACTCATATATTATAGTTTAGTAAGTAGTATCAACTTATAGTCAGAGAGAAAATTTTGTGTGAATGATAATGTGCATTTTACCCATACAAACATCTAAAGACATAATGTAATTTTAATCAAATTAATATCATGTATTTATGACCACTATAGATTCAATCACAAAAACTCAACTTAAACCAAAATAAAACATGTAAAAGTAGATAATTATTGAAAATAACTAATTTAAATGATTATAAATTGTAGTCATTTTGCTTATGTAGCAACTAAAGTTTCCAAACAAGTAATCAAGCTCTATAATTAAATTATATGATAAGAGGGTGGAAATGCAGTTCAGTTAGTGCTATTCTTCTTTTCTGGTACATTTGTTCCTCTTTTATCCTCAGTCTGTCCCTCGGTATTGTGTTCTGTGTTATGAGTGTCACATTAGCTCATAAAAATCAACTAGAATCTAAAGACAGGTGGAAACACCTGTCATATTGTTGAAATACTCTAAATCTAACCTGATAATGAACCATTAATTTTAAAATGCATCCATATATTTTTCATGGTCAATATGAGCATCACATAAAATAACAGTCCGATGATTTAGTTTTAGTTTTTTAAATTTAATATTTTTAAAGTGAGACATACTCATCTGTTAATGACTAGATTATTCAATTAGTTCATTCATCCATTTACTCTAGAACTGTATGCTGAGCATATGTGAAATCATATTTAAAGCTTACTTATGTTAGAGATGCTTATAATTGAAGAGAAAAGGCAGATATGTATAAGGCTAATTATTGAACATAGATCAAAGTGAATTCAAAGGTAAGGGGTATAAAAAGAGATGATAGGGATGAAGGGGATGTAAAGATTATATGGTAACGATATATAATATAATGTTTTTTTCCAAGCAAGAAAATTCAAGGGTTTTAATAAAAATATTAAAAATATGTAATAAGCTTTATATATATACACATGACTAAAAAGATACCATTTCCTCTGCTGGCTATAGAGCCTACTTGGTTGAGGAAGTTAAAGATAGGAGGGAATGTCTGCAGATGGTCTTCCCAACACATGTCTGTCCTGGGCTGCCAGATGCCCAAGGTCTGAGAGGGAATACTCAGAAATATAGTTGATCCTCTTTTTAAATGTATTAAATATGGGAGATCAAAGATGACAGAGTAGTAAGTGCAAGCTACATTCACTTCCTCCCAGGACAAGACTGAAATTACAACTAAATTATACGAAAATCATCCTGAGTTGAACACTAGCTGGAAAGAAGCCCTATAACCATGGACAACAGAAAAAACCACATCAACACATCAAGATAGATAGGTCATGTGGAGGAGGCACAAGAGTGCTGGCTATGCTCCCACAGCTCTCAGCTGAAGGTTCAGAAGGATATTTCACCAGCCAGTAAGGGGTGGTGTTCACCTGAAATATGTGGGATTTAATCCCCAAGTTGTGGTCCCCAGCCTAAAGCACTAGAACCAAGAAAAGATCCCTCAAACATCCGGCACTGTAAAGCAGCTGGGTTTCTATTTGCCAGTGAGAGATAGCTAGAGATGCAGAGAGTTTCTTAAAGGGCCAACACACAAAATTTCATTTGCAACCACTTACTCTGGGCTCCAGCAGAGAGAAGACAGAGTAGACTAGAGCAGCCTAATGGGAGTCTGAGGTAGGTGGCTCTGTGGAAAGAGCTGAGGGGTAGGTCACCAGAAACCCTGTGCTTAGTCATTCCCCATACTGCAGAAGCCATCTTTCTTGGGTAGTGCACTATCCTCCAAGTGTCATAGGCCTGAGGGCAAACAATATTCCCACCCACAGAATCCTTCTCTACCCATCCTGTGGAGCTTAAACTTGGCTGCTGAGGAGTACATCTGGAGGCAATTTCAGTGGTTACATATCAGGGGAGGAGAATTTCTGGGAGCTTTGAGATTTTAGCTGACTCCCCCTCAGGTCTGGTGCTGGTAAAAGTCAGTCTTGGTGCACAGCCTGGTTTGTTCTGCATAAAACCACACCCAGCATAGGGGAGCACAAGCTATTGATTGCCAATAGCTCCAAACATTGCCCAGAGCCAGTCATAGGCAGAATCTGACATAGATTTGCACCATAGTCTTTGCAGATCTAACTAATACATAAAAACAAACACAAATGGGAAGCCAAAATGGGAAGACAAAGAAAGACCCAAAATTAAAGAACAAGAAAACTCTCCAGAAGAGGAAATAAATTAAATGGAGGCAAACAATTGATCAGATAAAGAGTTTAGAAGAATTATTATAAGAACACTCAACAGTATAAAAAAAGACTTAGAAACCATAAAAAAGGACCAGTCAGAAATAAAGATGCAACACCTGAAATAAATAATACACTGGAAAGAATAAATGAAGGTAAAATGAAGCAGAGAATCAAATCAATGATTAAGAAGAGAAGGTAGGAAAAAAACACCCAAGCAGAATATCAAAAAGAAAAAAAGATTTAAAAAATGAGAGCTTGAGAGACTTTGAGACAACACAAAGCATAACAACACCCATATCATATTGATACCAGACAGCAGAGAGTGAATGAGGGATCAAAAATGTATTTGAGGAAATAGTGACTGAAAATTTTCCTAAACTGGTGGAAGAAAAAAGACAAAGCCCAGGATGCATAGAGAATTTCAAACAAGATTGACTTGCAGTGGCCTATACCAAGACACATCATAAGTAAAATGCCAAAGATTAAAGACAATGAGAAAAATCTTAAAAGCCACAAATGAAAATCACTTAGTTACCTACAAGGCAGGTCCAATTAGACCATTTGATTTCTCACTAGAAACAATTCAGGCCAGAAGGGATATATATGAAATATCAAAAGTGATGAAAAGCAAGGACCTATAATCAAGGCTACTTTAATCAGCAAGAATATAATTTAAAACTGAAAGAAATATCTTCCCAGACCAAAAAAAAAAGAGGTTTGTTAATACTTAACAAATATTTGAACAGATGTTAAAACACTTACATTAAGAAGAAGAAATAGAAAAAAATAAACTGAGGAAATAACTTAAAAATTAAGTGGCAATAAATATGTATCTATCAATAATCACTTTAAATATAAATGCCTTAAATGTTTCAAGCAAAAGACATGAGGTAGCTGGATTGATTTTATATATATATATATATATATATATATATATATATATATATATATACCAAAAGGAACATGATGATAAAAGATATTTCATGCAAATGAAAAGGAAAAAAAGTTGGGCAGCAATACTTATATTTGACATAATAGACTTTAAACCAAGGCTATAGTAGAAAACAAAGAAGGAATTATATAATTATAAAGGTAATAATTTAACAGCAGTACATAATCCTAGTAAACATGTATGCACCCAACAAAGGTTCACAGAAATATGTAAAACTTATCTTGGTGGACATAAAGGGACAGATTGACAGAAATACAGCCATAGTGGGTATTTTAACACCCCATTAACTTCAGTGGATAAGGTCTTCCAGACAGAAAACCAACATGGAAACCGCATCCTTAAATGATACAACAGATTTTAGTCGATTGATATCTACAGAGCATTTTGCCCCAAAGTAGCAGAATATACACACTTTTCAAGTGCACATGTAAGGTTTTCCAGGACAGACCACATCTTAGGACACAAAACAAGTCTCAATATTTTTTTAAAATATCTTATTTATTTATTTTTAGACAGAGGGGAAGGGTGGGAGAAAGAAAGGGAGAGAAACATCAATGAGTGGTTGCCTTCCACGTACCCACTATGGGAGACGTGGACCACAACCAAGACATGTGTCCTGACTGGGAATTGAACCAGAGATCCTTTGGTTCACAGGCCAGTACTCAATCTACTGAGCCATGTCGTCCAGGGCAAAGTCTCAGTAATTTTAAGAAGACTGAAACACTATCAAGCATATTATCTAACCACAGTACTATAAAACTAAAAATCAATCACAAGAAAACCCTGAAAAAATACACTAAGACATGAAGGTAAATGATATGTTATGGTACAATTAATGGGTCAACAATGAGATCAAAGAAGAAATCAAAAGATATCTTGAAACAAATGAAAATGAGAAAACTACCCAAAAATTTGTGGGGCACAAGTAAAGCAATCCTAAGGGGAAATTATAGCATCATAGACTTATCTTGAGAAACAAATCTTGAACAATCTAACTTTATATTTAAAAGAACTTTAAAAATAACAACAAAGCCCAAAGTGAATAGAAGAAAGGAAATAATAAATATCAGAGCAGAAATAAATAAAATATATTTTTAAAAAAGATACAAAAGATCAATAAAACCAAGAGTTGGTTATTTGAAAAGAAAAACAAGATTGGTGAGCTTTTAACCAAACTCATTGAGTGAAAGATAGAGGGAACCCAAGTGTATAAAACCAGACATGGAAGAGGAGAAATAATAACTGACATGAAAGAAATACAAAGGATTTTAAGAAAATATGATGAAAAAATATATGCCAAAAAACTGGACAACTTGCAGGAAAGGGATAAATTCCCAGAAAGCAAAAACTAAGTCTTAAACAAAAGTCTTTTAAACAAAATCTTCCAAAACTAAGGAAGAATCAGAGAATCTGAGTAGATGGATTACACCTAATGAAATTGAAGCAGTAATGAAAAATCTCCCAGCAAACCAAAGCCCTGATCCAGTAGGCTTCACAGGTGAATTTTGTCAAACATTCTAAGAAGAACTAACACCTCTCCTTCTCAATATATTTCAAAACATTTAAGAGGGAAGATTCCAAGCTCATTTTTGATACCAGCATTATCCTACTTCAAAAACCAGATAACGACACTGCAAAAAAAGAAAATTATAAGCCAATATATCTGATCAATATAAATGCTAAAATGTTCAACAAAATATTATCAAACATAACACAGAAATACATCAAAAAGAGCATACACAATGATCCAGTGGGATTTACTGAGGAAATGCAAGTTTGGTACAACACTCTAAATAAATATGTGTGATACACCACATAAAACAAATGAAGGATAAAAACCACATAATAATATCAATACATGCAAAAAATCATTTGATTAAATCCAGCACCCATTTATGATGAAAACTCTCAGCACACTGGGAATAGATGGAACATGCCTAAATAAAATAAAGGCCATGCATGACAAACCCCTGCCAACACTATACTCAACAAGCAAAACCACAAGGATTCCCTTTAAGATTGGGAACAAGATAGATATGTCTGCTTTATTTATTTTGTTCAACATAGCACTGGAAGTCCTAGACATAGCAATCAGGCAAGAAGAAAAAATAAGAGGCACCCAAATTGAAAAGGGAGAAGTAAAACTCTATTTGCAGATGACATGTTACTGTGCATTGAGAACACTAAAAATTCCACCAAGGAAGTAGTTGAACTGAAAAATGAATTTCGTAAGTTATCAGGATACAAAATTAATATCCAGAAATCAGTTGCATTTTTATATGCCAATAATAAACTATTGGAAAGTTAAATTAAGAAAAAAAATTTCACTCACAATTGCTTCAAAAACAATTAAATACCCAGCAATAAATCTAACCAAAGATGCAAAACACCTATACTCAGAAAACTATAAGACATTGAAGAATGTACAAATAAGTAAAATCACATACCATGCACATGGAAAGAAAAAAATAACATAACTAAAATGTCCATGCTACCCAAAAGAAAACTATAGATTCAACACAATTCCTATCAAGCTTCCAATGACATATTTCATACAACTAGAACAGATACATTTAAAAAAATTATATGTAACCACAAAAGACCCTGCAGAGCAATGGTAATCCCGAGAAGATGAACAAAGTTGAAGTAATCATACTACCTAATATCAAACTATACTATATGATGATAGTAATTAAAATGGCATGGTACTGGCATCAAAGCAATGCATAGATCAGTGAAACAGAACTAAACCCACACCTTCACAGTTAGTTAATATTTAATAGAAGAAGTAAACAGGTACAATGCGCTAGGAACAAGTTATTCATAAATGATGTTGGGAAATTTGAACCGTAAGTGCAAAGAAGTGAAACTTGCCTATGTTATTACACCACAAGCAAGAACAAATTCAGAATCAATTGAAGATTTAAGCGCTAGACTTTAAACCATAAAAATCCTAGAAAGAAAATATGAGCAGCAAAATTTCAGACATTAGTTGTAGCAATATTTTATCAGATATATCTCCTAAGACAAGGGAAGCAAAAGAAAGTACAAGCAAATGGGACTACATCAACCTAAAATGCTTTTGCATAGAAAAGAAACCAGCCATAAAATAAAAAGACAACCCATGGAATGAGAGAGTATATTTGCCAATACATCTTGATAAGGAGTTAATATCCAACATTTATAAAGAACCTGTAAAACTTAACACCAAAAAAAAATCCCAAATGATCCAATTAAAAAAATGAGCAAAGGACTTGAATAGACATTTCCCCATAGAGGACATATACATGGTCAATAGGCATATGAAAAGATGCTCAATGTCACTAATCATCAGAGAAATGCAAATTAAAACTGCAATAAGATATGACCTAACACTGGTCAGAATGGCTATTTTTCAGTAAGTCGACAACAAATGCTGGCAAGGATGTGAAAAAAAAGGGAATCCTTTTGTATTGTTGCTGGTAATGCAAATTGGTGCAGCCACTGTGGGAAGCAATATGGAGATACCTAAAAAAATTAAAGATTGAACTGCCTTTTGACCCAGTGATCCCACTTTTGGGAATAGATCTGAAGAAACGCAAAGCACTAATTCAATAGAATATAAGCACTCCATGTTCACTGCAGCCTTATATACAAACTCCAAGAGGTGGAAGCAGTCCAAATGTCCATCAGTAGATGAGTGGACAAAACAACTATGGGGCATTTAAACAATGTTATACTACTCAGCTATAAAAAAAGAAGAAAAAATGTACCCTTTGTGACAGCCTGGATGGACCTGGAGAACATTATGTGAAGTGAAATAAGCCAGAAGGAGAAGGACAAATACCAAATGATTTCACTCATGTGTGGAATCTAATGAACAAACAACTAACACGCAAAGCAGAAACTTGTAGACAGAAAGCAGGGTTACAGCTATGGGGTTTATGCAGAGAGGGATAGAGCAGAAAGGAAAAAGGACTCGTGGACATGGACAATAGTGAGGTGATTGATGGGTGGAGTGGGTATAAGGGGGAAATGGTAATGGAAAACAATACAATACAAAATAATAAAACAAATAAATAAAAATTAAAAATTATAATTAATATGGACAGGGAACAGAGTATACTTAAAATTGTTTCTTTGTAATGTATCTAGATTTTTCATTGCAAAACTTGATTTTTTTCTTTAAAACAAACTCAAAATTGTAATTGTAATAGGAAAATTCTGGCACACATATCTGCACAAATATAGATGACAAATAAAATTTCTCCTTAAGTCACTAAAGCCCAAATTTGAATAATAAATGAAGCTATATTGTTTTTACAGCATGTTGACATTTGGCTTATTTATTTTATCTAAAATTCAGAAATGCTCAATTTCAGATACACTTACCCTATTTTAGTTTACTGAAAATTTGACCTCAATTATAGATATTTTGTGACATATATAATTCAATAATATTAATATTTTTGGAGCAAGATAAACATTGTATAAACTAAATTAATGATTCACTACAGAATATCAAATAACTATACATTTTAGAAATATTATTTTATTCACATATTTCTCATTTATTGCCATAATTAAATATCAGAGATGTAAAATTAGTAGCACTTCTTTTTTTAAATTTTATTTAGTTATTCTTCAAGTACAGTTTTCTGTTTATTTCTCCCATCCCAGCCCACCCCACCCTGTGCTCCCTACCTCCCTCCCATTTCCACCCCCCTTAGCTCTCGTCCCTGTGTCCTTCATACTTGTTCCTCCAAATCCCACCCCCTTTTCCCCTTAAATTCCCTTTCCTTTCCCCTCTGATCACTGTCCCCTTGTTCTCTATTTCAGTGTCTTTGTTTTTATTCTGCTTGCTTGTTTGTTTTGTTGTTTAGCTTCCTGTTAAAGGTGAGATCATATGGTATTTGTCTTTCAACACCTGGCCTATTTCACTCAGCATAATGCTTTCCAGTTCCATCCATGTTGTTGCAAAGGGTAGTAGCTCCTTCTTTCTCTCTGCTTCATAGAATTCCATTGTGTAAATGTACCACAATTTCTTGATCTATTCATTTACTGACGGGCACCTAGGTTGCTTCCAACTCTTGGCTTTGTAAATTGTGCTGCTATGAACATTGTGGTGCATAGGTTCTTTGATATTGATGTTTTACGATTCTTAGGATATAATCCTAGCAGGGAAATTGCTGGGTCAAAGGCAGTTCGATTTTTATTTTTCTGAGAAAATTCCATACTGTTTTCATAATGGTTGTACCAGTCTGCAATCCCACCAACAGTAAACTAAGGTCCCCTTTTCCCCACAACCTCTCCAACATTTGTTGTTTGTTGCTTTATTTATGATAGCCATCCTGACTCATGTAAAGTGGTATCTCATTGTGGTTTTAATTTGCATCTCTCTAATAGCTAACGATATTGAGCATTTCTTCATGTGTCTCTGGATTTTCTGCATGTCCTCCTTGGTGAAGTGTCTGTTCAAGTCCTTTTCCCATTTTTTAATTGGGTTAGTTGTCTTAGCGTGGAGTCATGTAAGTTCTTTGTATATTTTGGAGATTAAACCTTTGTCTGAGGTATCATTGGCAAATATGTTTTCCCATACAGTTGGTTCTCTTTTAAATTTAATACTGTTTTATATAGCCACGCTGAAGCTTTTTATTTTGATGAGATCCCATTTGTTTATTCTTTCCCTTATATTCCTTGCTCTAGGGAACATATCAGCAAAAATGTTGATGCGTGAAATATCTGAGATTTTCTTGTCAATGTTCTCCTCTAGGACTTAAATGGTGTCACGGCTTATATTTAAATATTTTATCCACTTTGAATTTATTTTAGTGTATAGTGTAAGTCTGTGCTCAAGTTTCATTTTTTTGGACATAGCTGTCCACTTCTCCCAACACCATTTGTTGAAGAGGCTATCTTTACTTCATGTTATGTTACTGCCCCCTTTGTCAAATATTAATTGACTGAAGAGAGTTGGGTTGATTTCTGGGCTCTCTGTTCTGTTCCATTGGTCTATGTGCCTGTTTTTATGCCAGTACCAGGCTGTTTTGATTACAGTGGCCTTGTAATACAGTTTGATATCAGGTATTGTGATCCCTCCTACTTTGTTCTTCTTTCTCAAAAGTGCAGCTGCTATTCAGGGTCATTTATGGTTCCATATAAATTTTCGAAGTGTTTGTTCTATGTCTGTGAAATATGCCATTGGTACTTTAATAGGCATTGCATTGAACCTGTAAATTGCTTTGGGTAGTATGGACATTTTGATGATGTTAATTCTTTCAATCCATGAACAAGGTATATGTTTCCATTTGTTTGTGTTTTCCCTGATTTCTTTCATCAGCACTGTATAGTTTTTTTCTACATACAGGTCTTTTAAATCCTTAGTTAGGTTTATTCCCAGATATTTTATTTTTGTTTTTGCTATATCAAATGGGATTTTTTTTCCTTGATTTCTGCTTCTGCTGATTCATTGTTGGTATACAAAAGTGTCTTCAATTTCTGGATATTGACTTTGTAACCCACTGCTTTGCCAAATTCATTAATTAGTTGGAGCAGTTCTTTGGTAGAGTCTATAGGATTTTCCGTGTACACTATCATGTCATCTACAGTGACAGTTTTGTTTCCTCCTTTCCTATTTGGATGCCTTTTATTTCCTTTTCTTGCCCATCGCTGTGGCTAAAACTTTCAAAACTATATTGAATAGAAGTGGTGAAAGTGGACATCATTGTCTTGTTCCTGATCTTAGTGGAAAAGATTTTAGCTTTTGCCCATTGAGTGTGATATTGGCTGTAGGTCTCTCATATATGGCCTTTATTATATTGAGGAATGCTCCCTCTGTTCCCATTTTGCTGAGTGTTTTTATCATAAATGGGTGTTGTACCTTAACAAAAGCTTTTTCCGCATCTATTGATATGATCATGTGTTTTTTTCTTTGCTTTTGTTTATGTGATGTATTACATTTACTGATTTACGAATACTGAACCATCCTTGCATCTCTGGGATGAATCCCACTTGGTCATGGTGTATGATCTTTTTGATATATTGTTGGATGCAATTTGCCAATATTTTGTTGAGGATTTTAGCATCTATGTTCATCAGCGATATTGGCCTGAAGTTTTCTTTCTTTGTTGTATCTGTATATGGTTTGGAATTAGGATGATGCTGGCTTCATAAAAAGAATTTGGGAGTTTTCCATCCTTCTGGATTTTTTGGAATAGTCTGTGGAAAATAGGGGTTAGCTCTTCCTTAAATGCTTTGTAGAATTCTCCTGTGAAACCATCTGGTCCGGGGTTTTTGTGTGATGGGAGTTTTTTGATTACTGCTTCAATTTTTTTTGCTGTTATTGGTGTGTTCAGATTATCTGCTTCTTTTTCATTGAGCTTTGGAAGATTATATTTTTCTAGAAATGTGTTCGTTTCCCCTAGGTTTTCAAATTTCTTGGCATACAGTTCTTCACAGTAATTTCTTACAATCCCTTCTATTTCTGTGGTATCAGTTGTAATCTCTCCTCTTTCATTTCTGATTGTGTTTATTTGTGTCCTCTCTCTCCTTTTCTTGATGAGCCTACTTAAAGGCTTGTCTATTTTGTTTGTCTTCTCAAAGAACCAACTGCTTGATTCATTGATCCTTAGAATCGTGCTTTTAGTTTCTATGTCATTTAATTCTGCTCTAATCTTGGTTATTTCCTTCCTTCTGCTTGCTCTGGGCTGTTTTTGTTGTTGTTTCTTGAGTTCTTGCAGGCGTAGGGTTAGGTTGTTTGTTTGAAATGTTTCTATCTTCTTTAGGTAGGCCTGTATTGCTATAAACTTCTCTCTCAGGACTGCCTTTGCTGTGTCTCATAAGTTTTGGGTTGTTGTGAGTTTGTTTTCATTTGTTTCAAGAAAAGTTTTGATTTCTTCCCTAATTTCATTCTTGACCCATTTGTTGTTTAATAGCACAACATTCAGTCTCCATGATTTTGGGTGCTTTGGGTTTTTTCCTTTGAGGTTGGTTTCCAATTTCAGTCCCTTGTGGTCAGAGAAAATGCTTGGTATGATTTCAATATTCTTGAATTTGTTGAGGCTCTTTTTGTGTCCAATCATGTGGTCTATCTTTGAAAATGTTCCATGTGCATTTGAAAAGAATGTGTATTTAGCTTCTTTGGGATGAAGGACTCTATATATATCAGTTAAGTCCATTTCATCTAGGGTGTTGTTTAATGCCACAATATCTTTATTGATATTTTGTTTGGAAGATCTGTCCATTTTTGATAGTGGGGTGTTCAAATCCCCTACTATAATTGTGTTGCTGTCCATATCTTTCTTGAAGTCCTCTAAGATTTTCTTGATATATTTGGGTGCTCCTGTGTTTGGTGCATATATATTTACAATGTTTATGTCTTCTTGGTGGATTCTTCCCTTGAGTATTATGAAGTGACCTTCTGGGTCTCTCTTTATGTCCTTTTTTTTAAGTCTATTTTGTCTGATATAAGTATTGCTTCTCCAGCTTTTGTTTCTTGTCCATTTGCTTTGAAAATTTGCTTCCAACCCTTTACTTTTAGTGTGTGTAGGTCTTTTGTCCTGAGGTGGGTCTCTTGTAGGCAGCATATGTGTGGGTCATGCTTTCTTATCCATTCAGCTCTTCTGTGTCTTTTGATTGGAGCATTTAATCCATTTACATTTAAGGTTATTATTGATAGGTACTTATCCATTGCCATTTTTGTACCTGTGTTCCTCTCTGTCTCTCTCTTCCTTCCATTCCTTAAAGCAGTCCTTTTTGTATTTCTTGTAGGACTGGTTTGGTGTAGGCATATTCTTTTAGACTTCTTTTGTCTTAGAAGCTCTTTATTTGGCCTTCTATCTTGATTGAGAGCCTTGCTGGGTAAAGTAGCCTTGGTTGTAGGCCTCTGGTTCTCGTTACTTGGAATATTTCTTGCCATTCTCTTCTTGCTTGGAGTGTTTCTATTGAGAAGTCAGTAACTAGCCTTATTGGGGCTCCCTTGTATGTTACTTCTTTTTTCTCCCTTGCTGCCTTTAAGATTCTCTTTGTGTCTTGGAATTTTGCCATTTTCATGATGATGTGTCTTGAAGTGGGCCTCCTTGGGTCCTCTTGATTGTGACTCTCTGTGATTCCTGGATTTGTGTGACTTTTTCACTCATCAATTTAGGGAAATTTTCTCTCTTTACTCTTTCAAATATGTTTTCTTTCCCTTGTTCTTCTTCTTCACCTTCTGGTATTCCTATTATTCAGATATTATTATGTTTCATATTATCTTGCTTTTCTCTTAATTCCTCTTCATTCTTTCTGAGCCTCTTTTCATTTTCTTGCTCTTTCTGTGAGATGCTTTCTACTTTGTCCTCCAACTCACTAATCCGATCTCTGCCTAATCAATTCTACTTTTGAAACTTTCTATTGTGTTCTTCAATTTGGAAATTGTATTCTTCATTTCCTTTTGTCTCTTGCTGATAGTTTCTATTTCCTTTTTCATATTGATATAGTTTGCAGTGAGAACATTGTAGCTCCCCTGTAGTTTCTGGTAGCTCATTGTGAGCTCTTTGAAATTCCTGATAACCAGTGCTTTGAATTCACTATCTGATAGTTGATTAGCCTCTATTTCATCTAACATTCTTTCTGAAGCTTCTGCTTTTTCTTTCATTTGGGGATTGTTTCTTTTTCTTCCCATTGTTTGTGAGACTCTTCTTGTTAGCCTCAGCTTCTAAAATTGATCATTTCTGACTCCCTGAGTTTATGTTGTGAACTTCTGTGGTGTAAAACCTGTGAATTTCAGTGGTGCAGACTCCTTCAGGTATCTTGATGTTCTCCATTTCCACCTACTCCTTTTATCATGTATGTGTAATCTGTTGTAGGGGGAGGCAAAATGGTTTATGACAGCATAAGAATATTTTATGATATTTATAGTCACAGCTGGTAGAGAAGAGATAGGTAATCTTTAGGCTCTATATAGTGTTAACGGTATTCTTCAACCCAACTTTCCTCTTTTACGAAAGGATGGATGAAAGATAAGCATCTTGTTGGGGAGGGAATGCTAGCTAGTTGGTACTCGAAAGCGTGAGGTTGCAGATGGTCAGATTTTGAGGTAAGGTGAGTGTAAGAAACAGTAAATAGGTGTAGTGTATGAGCAAGTAGAGTTAATCACTACAGGTATAAAATTCAGGGACCTGTACAATGGGCTAAGATCCAGGAGATGTGTTGTGAAGTATTTACTGTTGTATAGATCAGCTATTATTTACACTAATATTAGAGCACCAATCATATAACAAACTCTATGTGATCTGTCTGAGTAGGGGGTATAGAGCTTTAGGTAGTGTGCTAAAGGAAAACAAGTGACGTGGAATATAGAGGATTAGCAAAGCACTGTGGAGGAAAGAACAGTGGGGAGCCTGTCTAATAATACAATATGACTACTCAAGACTGAGAAGCCTATACAGAAAGAGGAAGAACACAGAGATACTATTAAAATATAAAAGAAGCGAGAATAATGAAAAATATGCAACACCTCGTGGTTTCTCTGCTATAGGAAAGTGAAATTTGTCTCTCTGTCTCTACTGTTGAGATGTCCCCTCTTTGGGTCCCACTCTGGTCCTTTCACAGTTCCCAGTTGTTTGTGTATCTTGTGGGTAAAAGAAAATGAAGCAACAAACAAACAAAAAAGGCAGGAGAAGGGAGGCAAAACGATGAATTTGAGAGGAAAGGAAGAAGGACTAAAGCAGGTGAAAAGAGAGGAGAGGAACAAAGTATAGAAATATAGAGCAATAATAAAATTTTAAAAATATGTAAGATTACTAAACAAATGCAGAAAAAGATACTAAAAAAAAAAGGAAAAAAAAACAATAATAACAACAGAAAAACCCTTCCCTTGTTGGTTTCAAACTGTCCAGACTGTTTTTTCTGGTTGTAGCAGGATCTCTCTGTGGGCTGGGATGCCGGTGCAAGTGCCAGCACCAGCCAGGCTACCAGACTGGGTTGTGGGTGCCCCCACACTCACCAAGCTGCTAGGGTCCTTCCCAGTTCTGGTAGGGTCCTTCCCAGTCCTCTGGCAGGACTCAACTGCTTCTGCCCCTGTGCATACCTGCCATGCTGCCTGGGTCCCACGAAACCGGCAAGGTGCTTCCCAGTCCTATGGCGGGGACTCAAATACCTCTGCTTTCCCCCTGGCTCCCCGCAAGGCCGGGTGGGAAGAAAGCCAAGCTGCCCTGCCAGGAGAACACCTCAGTCCACTTTCAAAAAAAACCTCTCCAGACCACCTGCCTCTCAGCCCAGCCCAGTCCCCAGCCAGACCAGTGAGGACAATGTGCCTCTCAATTCTCCCAGGCTGGCGACCACAGAGTCTGCAGTTGAACACTGCACTCTGTCTTTGTAACCCTCCCTGATAATGCAAGCCGGCAAGCAGACAGGTCTCTGCCCGGTGTTGTCCAGTTTTGCTTATACGGGGAGCGGGGGAGCTGCTGGCCCGCGCTGGTGGCCACTGGGGCCACTGGGTACCCAGGCTCCTGTGGCAGACACCTCTGGTGCTGGTCTCAGACCGATGGCTCTGGACCCTGACCCTAAAAGCAGCACGGGGCCACCTAGCTGGGGGCGCCAGCCCCGCCACCGCTTTGTCTCCACTCCGGTCCCGGAGACTCCACTGACCTGCTGCTGTCTGGTGTTTCAGCATCAGTCACAATCTCCTTTCTTTTAATTTCACAAATGCTGGATAACCAATGGTTTAGTGTGCTGCTTCTCTATAGATCTGCCAGGATTTTCACCCACCAGCACGGGAGCTAGAATCCGCCCAGTCCCACTCCATGGCCATCTTCCTTTTTTCTCTCCTAGCACTTCTTAATATATCCCTTGGTCACCATTATTAACCCAGGTTGATGGGAGTGTATCTTCTACAACAGTATATTTTATTACCTTAATGTGACTTCTTAAATAGTAAGTAGAAATTTTCAGCGAATTTTGTCTTCTTTTACATTAATCTTTCTGTTATAACAGGGCAATTTTCTGTAGTTGTTATCCTTCAAAGTAATAGACTTTTCCCTATTATTTATTTTAACTATAGGTAAGGAATTATAATGGAAGCAGTAGAAATCATATTATGACCTGAAAGTTTGAAATGCTTTTATGAAATTTATTTTTGTAATTTACATACATGAATTCTATATAAGCAATAATTAAACATATTCTCTATGTGTAATCAAATTTTATTTATAAAGTATAAAATATTGTGACAGTGCTTCTAATAAACAATACTTATGTGTATAAGTAAAACAATGTAAATAGTAGTTATTTCCTTTTTATTGACACTGCAAACAAAGTAAGCTAAAGACAGTGATACACCGTAGAGTCATGCTTTACTGAAGTTTTCACTACAGGAACAACTTTTATATCATGTTTCCTTATTTTGGACCAATATTTTAATGTTAAATGTTCATTCTCTCAGTATAGTGACAGTAATAACATTCTATTCTTTAGATGACAGAGTTTGTGCACTGTATATGCATGAAGTCTTAAAAAATATTCTTTAAATTATTGCTTATATTAATCACTTGAGAGATTTATACAGTGCCAGTTTCTGGACCCAATACTATGAGATTTTTGATTATTTCTAATAAAGTATGTCTAGGGAGTACGCTACATTTTGAGAAACACTGATTTTTATGGAAAATTGAAAAGCAAACACACAAAAGCATAAAACAAATGAATTGTGAGCAAAACTTAGTTTTTACCTTAATCAAAATTATTTAATCAGAATTGTAATTATTGAAGAATATAGTATATCTAAATGAAAAATATTTTATTCTTTTAACTCTTGAAGGGAAATGTCACTTAATTTTTTTTCTATGTAGCCAGTGAACACATAGTATTTAAATACTTTTTATGCTACAAACACAGAAGATACACAAATTGATGTCAGTATATCTAACTTATAAAAACTTCAGCTGTAAACAAAACTGTATTTATTTTTATACATGCATATCTTTACACGTTGATTTCAATTATCTCTATAACAATGTAGGACATGAAAACAAAAGAGAAGTAGCATTTATCTATACTTCCATGTGATATTACTCTTCAGTATATGCATGCACGTGGGTGTGCATGTGTGTACAAACTAACCAGTCTGTCAACCTATTGTGCCTTTCAAATATACTCTCTATTAGTAATGGGAGGAAACATGCATAATTTAGTCTACCTGATGAAATAAGAAAACTCTGAATAGAAGGTTATTTTGTGTAATTTTTATAAAGGAGGACATAATGTGCTCAGAAAGTAATGTGTAGGTGCACATACATTTTAATTCAAATGGAAGAGGTTATTTGTCCGGAACTTTTCCTTTCGTTGTCCTATTTTTATTGATTTATTGCTAGTAACTATGATAATAAAAAATAAACAAGGACAAAAAGAAAGGCTATATCTGAATAGACGTATTACTTATACCTTTAGAAATACTTGTCTATGAAAAATTTAAATTTTAACACTGGGAAACATAACATGAAATAATCAAGATTTACTGCTTATATTTTAATAAAAGTTAATTTTTTGCCAAAGTTGAAAAATGAATAAAAATGTACTATGTAGACAAGGAAAGGAAAAACACCTAAATGTGTAACTCTGATAATTACCTGATTTCTGTAATCCTCTTGAGTGAAGATAGAAACCTTAACTTTTTAAAAATCAACAGAATATAGCAAAGGTGATAGAATGTCACTCTGATAAGTATATTGTTTTGTATAAGACTCTAGCTTAGTGAGACTCTCTGTTGGTCTTGAAGAAGCAAGCTATTATGACTACTCTTTCTCTTTAAAAGTCTGATGGGAAATTAGTTTAGAAGTCAGTGTGCCATCCTTTCAGGAGTCTGTTACTTTGCTTCTAATTTTTTGATGGTTTCTTCAGGGTTTTCTATATATAGTATTATGCCATCTACAATTAGCACAGTTTTACTTCTTCCTTTCCAATGTGAATGACTTTCATTTCTTCTATTTGTTTGATTGTTGTGGCTAGAACTTCCAGTACTGTATGGAATTATAGTGGTGAGAATGAGCATCCTTGTCTTGCTCCTGATCTTAAAGGGAAAGCTTTCAGCTTTTTACTATTGAGTATGATGTTAGCTGTGCCCTTATCATATAGACCCTTTATCAAGTTGAGCTAGCTTCCTTCTATTCCCACTTTATTGAGAGTACTGTCATAAATAAATATTGAATTTTGTCAGCTGTTTCTCTGCGTCTATTGAGATAATAATATAATTTATATTCTTTGTTTTGTTAATGTGATGAATCACATTGTTTTATGGATTTTGAGCCATAAATTGCATGTCCAATATAGATCCCATTTGATTATAATGTGTAATCTTTTTAATGGACTGTTGAACTTAGTTTGCTAATATTTTTGTTGAGAATCTTGACATCTATAATGCTCAGGAAAGTTGGCCCATAATTTTTATTTTTTGTAGTGTTTTTGTTCTTTCAGGGTTTTTTTTTGGGGGGGTGCTTTGGTATGAGGGTAATGCTGGCCTCACAGAATGAGTCTGGGCCCATTCTTTCTTCTTCAGCTTTTTGGAATAGTTTGAGATAGATAGATATTGATCCTTGTTTAGGGGCTTGGTTGAATGCATCTCTGAGACCATCTGGGCCTGGGTTTTTGTCTGTTGGGTGTATTTTTATTGCCGTTTAAATTTCATGACTAGTAATTGATCTGTTCAGATTTTCTGTTTCCTTGTGATTAAGTCTTGGAAGGTTGTATGACTATTCAAATTTTATGTTTTCATCTCCTATTTGTTGTTATGAAATATATACATGCATATACTATAATATTAGATATACTTGTATTATACTAATACTGCTATAACTGCGATGCATGTATGTCATATTAGCTGTATTTATGGCTGCTAAATATCACTGCAAGTATTTTACTCAATAATTTCATTAAGAGGAAAAATAATACTTGATTGAGAAATCAACTTTCAGTGATTACTCCAAAACATCATTGGACATGGAAAGTGGTCTATATAAAGGGCTAGCATGCTATATTAAATTATATTGGAATGGCAAGATATTTGGTTATATTCAATTTTGTGAATAAGTGAAATTATTAAAGTGTATTATTTTACTTTTTCTTACAAACATTTAATTATATTTCTAGTTTTATTTAATATTTTCTATTATGGGGTTCTCTTGAAAGCTAATAAAATATGTCTGTAAATAAAAAGCATTGAATTATAGCAGTGGCCTGTGCGACTCATTTGCTTGGAGAGATGGCCTGCAAACCAAACCACAGATTCAATTCCTGGTCAGGGCACATACCTAGGTTGCAGATTTAGTCCCCAGTCAGGATATGTATGGGACAAAACCAATCAATGTTTCTCTCACCTAACTCTCTCTCTCATCCTGCTTTTTCCTCTTTCTGGAATCAATATTATATATATGTATATATGTACATATGCATAATACTAATTATATATATATGTGTGTGTATGTGTCAATGGAGTTATATGAAATCAGAAAAAGGTGTTGTCAGAAAACAAATATTTTGTATATTATTACATATAAACAATTAGCAAATAAAATATAATTATATTTAATTCAATTTAGTTTATAATGATTCCGCCTTTTATGGGTGTCTATAATCACCTGGAAATCAAGAAGACTGAAATCTAATATAAAGGAAGAAAAAATGCTGCTACAATATATAATATATTGTTTAGTTTACAGTCAAATATCTTTGTTTACTGAGTATGTGCCTACATTGTTATTAGAATGTTTAGATTCAGTAAAGTTAGCTTTAAGGATTACATAACCAAAAGTCAACAATTCTACATCTTATTCTGTTGCTTAATTATATAATATTAAAATAATCTGTAAAAGTAAATGACAGGCAGTTTTAGTGTATAATTCTTTACAATACTTGTTGATACAGTCATACAATTAGATACAAAAAATTGTTTTTGTACTTTAGGCAGTAAAACTGTGAATACTTAGCAGAATTCCTCTGTTAAGTATTTTGATTGTCGTACTTTCAACAAATTACTTAAGTGTATTTTTAAATTTGGTAATTAAAACGTAGATTAACATTCTTTATATCATTAATTGACTTCATTGTTTTGGTTCCTTCAAAATATAGCTTATTGTTCCAAATTCACTCACACATTCATGAAAGAGTTTTTATGAGTTCAGGTATGAATTTCAGCAACTATTTTTCTGTCCATGCCATCCTGAGAATATTTTCCCAAAAATCCAGATCATAAACAAATAATGGCTAACAGATTAAATTTGTCTTATGTTTTCTAACACAGGGTAAAAGCTATGCATATCTCCTTGGGCTTTATTGATCCAGTAGGATAGTAGGATGGGAACTGGCTTATAGAAATGTGGGATCTGGAGGGGCAGATGTGTAGAACATACTGGTAGGCTAAAAATTCCAGGACAATTTGCAGTCAACAGACAGATTTTCCTTTTCCTCGGAGAAACCTCAGTTTTTACTCTTAGGTCTTTCAACTGATAGGATAAGGCCCGGTCAGCTTTATTTTATCCCAAATCAAGGAGTTGTGGATGCTAACCATGTCTACAGAATGGCTTCACATCTCCACCTCAATTTGTATTTAACTGCACAACGACACTAAAACCCGAGAAAACTGACTCAAACTAAGCATAACAACATGTGAAAAAAAGGATAAAAACAAAATATTTTTTCTCAGTACATACAGGATAATTTAATTATTTAGCTTATATTGGAAATAAATGCAGGTATAATCACATTTATTGCTTTAAAACAAATATAACATCAATTAGATTAATTTATGTAAGGAGAGTTTTACATTTTATAATTAATGGTGGAAATAATATTTTTTAGCTTCAACTAAGTCATATACATGTATAAGCAAAAAACTATTTGTAATGTTCTGTTTTAGTTCCATATTATTCAAAATAAATTTTATGTTTACAATGAAATAGAGATGAAATGTCATGATGTGTTGTTTTGTGTCTGTGAGAAAACAACATAGTCTATCAGGGATGCTCATAGTTATACAATACTTTTGAGATATACCACTGTTAGTCATGGAATGACAAAAGCAGTACTTATCTACATTGGTTGAAATATTTTTTTAATGATTTGCTTTTTAAAAGTTTTTAAAAAATATTTTATTTACTTATTTTTTAGAAAGAGGGGAAGGGAAGGAGAAAAAGAAGGAGAGAAACATTAGTGTGTCATTGCCTCTCATGAGCCCCTCACTGGGGAGCTGGCCTGCAATTCTGGTATGTGCTCTGACTGGGAATTAAACCTGCAGCCTTTTGTTTGGCAGGCCCATACTCCATCCACTGAGCAACACCAGCCAGAGCTTATTGGTTGAAATATTAAAAGCATTATTGAATTATAGATAGATTTTTGTGTTAACTTTAAAGATAAAGCTATTTTTAAAAATATTTTTGAATAGGTTGGTGTTTGGAAACATTTATGCGATACAATTAAATCATTAAAATTATAAAAAAGCATTGAGCAATTTTACTTTTCAGCAGGCAAATAATTTATGAAATAAGTGTTAGAAAATAAGATCAATTTTAACTTTTAAGTACTAAATAAAATTATTGAAAATATTTATAGATTATCTATTGATGACTTTTTTAACCATTTAGTTATAAGAAAGCATTTCAAGTATAGAAAAATAGTCCTAGTCCCACCAGAAACAAATAAAATAATAATAAAAACAATTGTTATTTTTTAACATGATACATTAATCAGATTGGGTAAGATAAAAAACATTTTTAATAGATGACTTTGATACTTATAGAATATACATGGCACATAATACTTCCAGTAACAAAATGTCTTCCAGTTACAAACTAACTCAAATGGCCCTCTGCAGTAGAAATTTTAAAAAAAATGAAAGACAAAATTACCTTTAATATATTGGAGCATATTAAGCCTATAATTGATGTTACTTAAGACTGTTAATTTTAACATGTCAAGATTTTAGCACACACAATATAATACACAAATGATGTATCATAGAACTGTATTCTACACTTGAAAACTATTAATATATGGTTAAAATTAATTTATTGTACTGACATTGGTTAATAAAATTATACAGGTTTCAGGTGTATAACTCTATAATATATCATCTGTATATTGTATTGTGTGCTTACCACCCCAAGTCAAGCCTCCTTCTGTTACCATCTATCCCCTCTTTTCCCTCCACCTTCCCTCAGCCCCCTTCCCTCTGGTAATCACCATACTGTTTGTACCTGTGTCCACGAGTCTTTCTTTTTTCTTTGCTTAATGCTAGTCCTTCAGTTATTCATTTACCTCAAACAGTTCATTCTGTTTCTTTAGTTTTAATTTACATGTTTGATTGCTCACCACAATTATATACTTTTAACTTTATCAGACATTTTAAAGTTGTAAATTATACTCATGCCAAAGTATTTCACTTTTTAAGGAATACAGTATATACAAATATAACTTTTTAAGAAATATAGTGTATGTAAATATATAAATTATTAAAATTTAAAATATGTTTCACACTAACTGGAAGTTAGATACCATTTTCACTATTGCTCGAGTTTTGTTGGTTTTTTTATTTTAGTTTTCCTTAAGGGAAACAAAGCAATTACTTCATTAGTCCACTCTTTTCTCCCCAGTGATGAGCCAAAATTTGTATGTCACATTCTTTTTGTTGACCTTAAAATAATATTACAGTGTGATTTTTGCAATCAGTAATTTCATCTTTTTAATTTGATGTAAATAACTCTTCATGAATAATAAAACCACATTTCAACATGATATTCCAAATATCTAAAGGTTTTTGAGAACTAAAGATATTTTTAAATAAAATTAATGGGGTGACATTGGTTAATAAAATTATATAGGTTCTCTTTTATAGCTGAGTAGTATTCCATTACCATTTGTGACAGCACGGGTGGACCTGGAGAGTATTATGTATGCTAAGTGATATAAGCCAGTCAGAGAAAGATAAATGCCATATGATTTCACTTGGATGTGGAATCTAATAAATAAAAAAGCTAACAAACAAAGTAGAAACAATCATAGATACAGAGAACAGACTGAAGGAAGGGTTAGTAGCTGGGTGAGAAGGGTAAAGGTATTAATATAAGAAAAGACTAATTTTCATATAACAAATTTTGTAAAAATAGAATGCTTAATAATTTAATTTTATTATTAATTATGATTTGCTATATATTTAAGTATATAAAATTTCATGTTAAGTTACACATCTATTTTGTAAATATTGGTTTGTAGCTCTCTGGAAGAGCTGAGGTAGAGAAGTCTATGAATCAATGAGTCATACGAATAAAACCACTGAGATTCTGAATTAGCAGTCATAGTACAGTAAACCCATGGCTTGTTGTTTCTATCATGCCATCTCTTTACTGTGGTGCTATTCTGTTAGAAGCTGAATGGTTCAGAGTACTTTAGAGTACTTATGTAGAGTACTTTAAATGGAAATATATATATATATATATATATATATATAATTATATATATAATATATATATAATTTATTTATTTCTAGAGAGAGGGGAAGGTAAGGAGAAACAGAGAGAGAGAGAAACCTCAGTGTGTGGTAGCCTCTCACACACACCCTGCCAGGGACCAGCCCGTAACCAAGGCATGTGCTCTGACTGACAATTGAACCCATGACAGTTTAATTTGCAGGCTGGCACTCAATCCATTGAGCCACAACAGCTAGGGGTATATGGGAAATAAATGTATCAGTAATTGAGATAATTTTGTTCAATGACCAAAGCAGAATATTCTAAATTCCAGACTTGATTTTATGCCTAAATAGAATAATACACTTTATATAGAGTTTTGTATACATTCGTTTAAAATTGTCTGGTCAATTGCAAAAGGTTTCAATATTTCAGATGACAATGTAAAATTAAAATATAGTAAGTAATAATTTACTAATAGTGAAGGAATAGTAATTAGAAATGTACTTCTGGGACTTTCCTTCAGGGGAGTTATTTTTTTTCATTTCTAGAACTATGGGCATAAATATATACTCTAATAGTTTCATTATTGCAGTACATAATTTAACCTAAACTACTTGCTTGAAATTTTATTTTAAAGGAAGTTTTGTTTTCATTTATGAAACAACTAATGATGAAAATTTACATAATCTAATCATTTACCTCAAGGAAAAAATATCATGAAATGAACTTAATATTCATTGAAAGTAATTTAGAGTTTTAAGGAAATTTTTAAAAATATATATAAATATATTTAAATATATTTCTCCAATCCTTTCCATGGTGACAACTACACAGTGTAATCATAAATTACAATCCACTTATTTCTCCATTGCATAAGTAAAAAGGTATGAGAATGTTCATTCAGTTGGGAAATCAAGTTGACTTTATAAGACCACCGTGAAATACTGGGAAATGCCACATAACTGCTATTTCAAAAATACAAATTTAAATTTATGTATGCATTTTTGGTAAATATTCACATCATATTTCTGCATGTTTAATAAAAGCAATTTATTTCAAAATAAATCATTCTGATATCCTATGGAAATAGTTCAAACTTAATGGATGATCTAATATGGTAAAAGTAGGCTGATGAAATTAACATGTGAGTTCATTTTTTTCTTATTTAAATATTTTTTATTGTTGTTGAAGTATAGTTGTCTCCATTTGCCACCACGACTTTCCCCCATCCCACACACCCCCACCTGCCATGCTCAGTCCTACTGCCCTTTGTCATTGTCCATGGTCCTTTATAAATGTTCCCTGATGATGCTTTCATTTCTTGTCCCTGTTATCCCATTTCAGCCTCCCCTCTGCTTACTGTCAGTTTGTTCTTTCCATGTCTCTAGTTCTATTTTGCTCTCTTGTTTTGTTTTGTTGATTAGGTTCCACTTATAGATGAGATCATGTGGTATTTGTCTTTCATTGACTGGCTTATTTCACTTAGCATAATTCTCTCCAGTTCCATCCATGCTATTGTGAAGCATAGGAGCTCCTTTCTTTCTGCTGCATAGAATTCCATTGTGCAAATGTACCCTAGTTTTTTGATCCACTCATTTCTCAATGGGCACTTAGGTTGCTTTCAGCACTTGTCTATTGGAAATTGTGCTGCTATGCATATTGGGGTGCATCAGTTCTTTTGAATGGTGTTTTAGGATTCTTGGGGTATAATTCCAGCAGTGGAATTGCTGGGTCAAAACACAGTTCTGATTTTAGTTTTTTGAGGAAATTCCATATTGTTTTCCACAGTGGCTGTACCAGTCTGCATTCCTACCAACGATGTACTAGGGTTCCCTTTTCTGTACAAGCTTGCCAGCATTTGTTTTTGTTGATTTGTTTATGATGGTCATTCCAACTGATGTGAAGTAACATCTCACTGTGGTTTTAATTTGCATCTTTCAGATGGTTAGTGATGCTGAGCACCCTTTCATATGTCTTGGGGCCCTCTGGAGGTCCTCCTCATAGAAGTGTCTGTTCAGGACCTTTGTCCATTTTTTAATTGGGTTGTTTGTCTTCCTGGAGTGGAGGTAAGTGAGTTCTTTATATATTTTTGGGATCAGATCCTTGTCCAAAATATCATTGGAAAATATATTTACCCATACGTTTGGTTCCCTAAATTCTTCACTTCCTTAGGGTACCAACCATATGTTTTGGTTCACTAAGGAAATTCAGATTTTTTTTTCATTGTGCAGGAGCTTTTTATTTTGATGATGTCCCATTTGTTTATTCTTTTCTTTATGTCCCTTCTTCTAGGGGACATGTCAATGAAAATATTGTTGTGTGGAATATCTGAGATTTTCCTGCCTATGTTCTCCTCTAGGATTTAGTGATGTCATGACATATTTAAGTCTTTTATTCACTTTGAATTTATTTTTGTGTATGGTGTATGTTGGTGGTCAAATTTCATTTTTTCGTATGTACCTGTACAGATCTCCCAACATGATTTGTTGCAGAGGCTATTTTTAGAATATTTTATGTTTCTGTCTCCTTTGTCAAATATTAATTGACCAGAATGACATAGGTGTATTTCTGGGCTCTCTATTCTGTTTCTCTGATCTATGTGTCTGTTCTTATGCTAGTGCCAGACTTTTCTTATTACAGTGGGCTTGTAATATAGTTTTACATTATATATTGTAATCCTTCCTATTTTTTCTTCTTTCTCAAAATTGCTGCAGCTATTTGGGGTAATTTATGGTTACACATAAATTTTTGAATTGTTTGTTCTATATCTGTGAACTGTCATTGGTATTTTAACAGGGATAAAGTGTTCAATTTATAAATTGTTTTGGGTAGTATGGACATTTTGATGATGTTAATTATTCTGATTCATGAACATGATATATGCTTCTATTTACTTGTTTCTTCCTTAATTTCTTTCTTCTGTGTTTTGTAGTTTTCTGAGTACAGGTCTTTTACCTTGTTAGTTAGGTTTATTCCTAGGTACTTTGTTTTTCTTGTTGCTATACCAAATGGAATTTTTCCTGATTCTAATCTTGATATTTTTTGTTAGTGTATACAAAAATGCCTTTGATTTCTGAATATTGACTTATCCTGCTACTTTGTTGAATTCACTTATTAGGTCCAGTAGGTTTTTGGTGGGGTCTGTAGGGTTTTCTATGTACACTATCATGTCATCTGTGAACAGTAACAGTTTTACTTCCTCCTTTCCAATTTGGATGTTTTTATTTCTTTTTCTTGTCTGATTGCTATGGCTAAGAATTCCAATACTATGTTGAATAGAAGTTGTGAAAGTGTATGTCCTTGTCCTGTTCCTGATCTTAGGGATATCTTAGAAGGAAAGCTTTTAGTTTTTGCCCATCGAGCATAATGTTGGCTGCATGTTTCTCATATCTAGCCTTTATTACGTTGAGGTGTTGTGCCTCTACTCCTACTTTGCTAAGAGTTTTCATCATATATGAGTGCTGTACTTTATCAAATGCTTTTTCTAAATCTATTAATATGATCATGTGATTTTTGTTTTTTCTTTTGTTTATGTAGTATATTACATTTATTGACTTATGAATATTGTACAATCTTGGCATCCCTGGGATGAATCCCCCTTGATCAAGTTGTATGATCTTTTTAACGTATTGCTGGAAAGTTGCCAATATCTTGTGGAGGATCTTAGCATCTATGTACATCAGCATTATTGGCCTGCAGTTTTCTTTCTTTGGTCTGTCTTTACCTGGTTTTAGAATTAAGATAATCCTGGCCTTGGAAAAATAGTTTGGAAATTTTCTCTCCTCTTGAATTTTTTGAATAGTTTGAGGAGAATAGGAGTTGGTTATTTTTAAATGTTTGATAAAATTTGACTGTGAGTCCATCTGGCCAAGGTCTTTTGTTGGCAGCAAGTTTTTTTTTTTATTACTATTTACTTTTCATTAGTTTTTAATTGATCTATTCAGGCATTTGGCTACTTTATTCATTTTTGAAAGGTTGTATGTTTCTAGAAACTTTTCCATTTTTCCCGGGTTTTCCAATTTTTTGACATACAGTTAGTTGTTCACAGTAATTTCTTTCAATCCTTTCATATGTGTCGTATTGTTTGTAACTTCACTTTAATTTCTGATTTTATTTATTTGGATCCTCTGTTTTTTCTTTTTTTCTTGATGAATCTGGTTAAAGGGTTGTCCATTTTGTTTCTTTTTTCAAAGAACCAGCTCCTGGATTCATTGATTCTTCAAATTGATATTTAAGACTCTATATCATTTAATTCTGCTGTGATTTTGATTACTTCCTTTCTTCTTGCTCTTAGCTTTGTTCCTATAGTTCTTCTAGATGTAGAGTTAGGTTGTTTATTTGAGATTTTTCTACCTTATTTAGGTAGGCCTGTATTTTTGTGAATTTTCTTCTCAGGCCTACTTTTGCTGTGTCCCATAGGTTTGGAGTTGTTGCATGTTTATTTTAATTTGTTTCCAGATACTTTCTGGTTTCTTTTTTGATCTCATTGTTAACCCATTCATTATTTAATAACATGTTATTCAGTCTCCATAACATGTTATTGAGTCATAACATGTATTTGAATGTTTTTGAGTTTTTTCCTTGAAGTGGGTTTCTAATTTCAAGCTATATCGTCTGATAAGATACTTGATATAATTTCAATTTTCTTGAATTTGTTGAGACTTGTTTTATGGCCTACAATGTGGTCTATCTTTGAAAATTCTCCACGTGAGTTTGAAAATAATGCATATTTCATTTCTTTGGGGTGAAAGGTTCTATATATATCAGTTAAGCCCATTTGATCTAGAGTACAGCTTGTCATCACAATATTTTTTTGATTCTTTGTTATGAAGATTTATTCATTGCTCCCATTCCCTTGCATTGACTGTGTTGCTATCAATAATTTTCTCGAAGTCCTCCAATTTTCTTTATATATTTAGGTGCTCGAATGTTGGGTGCATATATGTTTACAAAGGTTATATCTTTGTAAAATATGGATATAATCCATCTTTTATAATCTTTGTTGGATAGCCCACTTAAATATTATGTTGTGACCTTGTTTATCTCTTGTTATGGTTTTTGTTTTGAAGTCTCTTTCACCTAATATATGAATTGCTACCCAAGCTTTTTCTCATGTCCATTTACTTGGAATATGTGGGGGCAACTTTGCTAGCAAGTACCCCAGTCTGCCACAGATGAAAATGAAACTGCCAAGATATTATCTGCTTGGGGAGGAAAGGTGGTCAGTCACTCAGAGGAGAAGGACCAAGAGCCTTTTTCTTAATGGGCTTTTATTGGGTTCATTTTGCACAAGAATACAGGTAAGGATCAAACAATAGATAGCATTCTACGAGGACTTATTCCCAGTCAGGGTCAGATAGCTAAAGAGCCATAAAACTTTGAGGACAAACTTTTTACTTGGACCTATATCATTTAAATGAGAGTATTCTAAACAAAGCAGGTTTCACAGGATTTTACATATTCTTTCTTAGGCCTGATCAACCCGGAACCCTCTCTAGCTGGCAAAGAGCTGCACTGCCTTCCCAGTCACAGGTTTTTAGGCTTAAGTGGATTAGAGCCAGGAAGTGCTTCTCCCAGATGGAAATGGGGACTGAGGCTATATCAGAATAGCTGGGGGGCGAGGGTCCATCACTCCCTCTTTGCTGCAGCCCCCCAAGTCCTTCCTTGAGGGCCTCCCAAGTGATTGTGTCTGGCTTAGGTTGCCCCTCCTCTGAGGGGTCTTACCCATCACTGACTAACTGACCAAGCACTGGGGACAGAGATGGATGAAGCAGAAACAGCGCTGCTGCCAGGGAGATAAGCTTTGTCTCCTTAGTGGCTCACAGTCCGGAGGTTGCTCACTCAGCCTTATTTGTAGGGGGCAGTTACAACTCCTGAACCCAAGCAGAGCAGTTCCCAACAGGAATATATTTTTGATTTTAGCACTTTCAGCCTGTGTAGATCTTTTGTTCTGAGGTGCATCTCTTGTGGACAGCATATATGCAGGTTATATTTTTTATCCATTGTGCTACCCTATGCCTTTTGTTTTGAGCACTTAATCTATTTACATTTAAGGTTATTATTAGTAGGTACTTATTCATTTCCATTTTTTCTGTGTATCCATGTTCCTTTCTAGCTCTCTCTTTTTCCTCATTTTCTTTTTTTTAAAGATTTTATTTGTTTATCTTTAGAGGGGAAGGGAAGGAGAGAGGAGGAGAAACATCAATGTATGGTTACCTTCATGTGTCCCCTGCTGGGAACTGGCCTGCAGGGAACCGGTCTGCAACCCAGGCATGTGCCCTGACTGGGAATCAAACTGCGATTGTCTGGTTTGCAGGCCCACACTCAATCCACTGAGCTACACCAGCCAGGGCTTCATTTTCTTAATTTAGTCCCTTTAGCATGTCTTACAATACTGATTTGGTGGAGATATACTTTTTTAGCCTTTTTTTTGTCTGGGAAGCTCCTTATTTCACTTGCCATTTTAATTGAGAGTCTTGCTGGGTAGGGTGATCTTGGTCATAGGCCTTTGCTTACATTACTTTGCTTTTATCACTCGGAATATTTTATGCCATTCCTTATTGCTTGCAGTATTTCTGTTGACAAATCAGATGATAATTTTATAATTGTTTCCTGTTAGGTTACTAGCTGTTTCTCCCAGTCACCTTTAAGATTCTCTCTTTGTCCTTAATTTTTGCCCTTTTAATTATGATGTGTCTTGGAGTGGACCTCTTTGGGTTCACCTTGACTAGGACACTCCGTGCTTCCTGAACTGTGTGACTTTGTCCCTCACCAAGTTAAGGAAACTTTCTGTCACTAATTTTTCAAATAGGTTTTCTATCCCTTGCTCCTCTTCTTCTCCTTCTGGTATTTCTTTGAAATGAGTATTATTATGTTTCATATTGTCCTGCAGAACCTTATGTGATGTCTAATAAAGGAAAAATAATTTTGAGAACATAGAGGGAGAAGAAAAAATAAGAGTGAGAAATGAAAACCAGGTTAAGAGAGAAAGAAAGTCAAATTTAAAACAAAAAATGGGGGGAGGAAGGAAAAAGGCAAAATGGGGTAGGAGAGGGGAATGTTAAAATTTGAGATTTGAAATACAAAAATAGTGAATATCTATGAGTAATATTGAGGAAATGCAATAATAACCACATCAATAAGCAAAGAGCAAAGATTAATAAACATGGAGAGAGAATAAGGATATTATAAGAATGGGAAAATAATGTGAGATTACTAATGACAAGAAAAATAATTTTGAGAGGCTGAAGGGAGAATAGGAAGAGTGCAGAATACAAACAAGTGCTAGAAAAAGGAAAAATAAAATTTAAAACAAAAATATGAAGAGAAAACAAGAAGGAAAATGAAACAAGGGAAGAGAGGAGTAAAATGTGAGATTTCAAGTTAACTAGATTTGAAAAATAGTAAAATAGTAAAAACAAACTTGAAGAAAAAGAAAAATGTTAAAAAGCAATACAGAAAAAAATATATGCCAATAATGAAACCATGGTAGAATTTGTTCCAGCAGAGTCTAGTGTTTGCCACTGTATTCTCTTTATGGATCTGCCCCTGGCAATATCAGATTGCCCCAGTCTAGCCTTAGGCAGCCTGTTCAGGACTACAAGATATCCACGGGCTTTGGCTGTCTTCTTCAGGCTTGGCTGTTCATCATCATCCTTCTCTGCTGGCTTTTTATCAGTAAAGACCCAGGAGTGGTTCATCTAATGTCTGAATGCACTGCCAGTACCACCTTCACTTGCCTCCAGAAGGGTCTATGGTGCAACTGGGAGGGTGGAATACCTGCCACCTGTTTAGTATTCAGTGAAAATGGTAGAGTGTTTCCCCATCCCTTTATTTTGTCTGTCATAAATTATTTCCAATCTTGTATGGTTTCTGGTGAGTTAGCTGTCCATTTTCCATGAGGAGCCAACCTGTGTAAAAGGGGCAGCTCTTTCCTACCTGGTGCTAATGGCAACTCTGCCTGAGAGCCAAGGCTGGGTAGAACCCTGAACAACCCTTGTTGCATCTGTCTCTTAATCTCTCTGCTCTGCTGGCTTTGGTGGCACAGGCTCTGAGGAACAAACATCTCATAATGTCTGATAGAAGTTCAGAAAAGGACCTTTCAGAGCCTCTCTGTCTTCCCCCTCATGATCTGCAGCCAATAAGGGGTTCCTAAGTTTGGTCTCACTGATCTTCAGAGCCTGCAATCCTGTATGTGGGGGCTGGGCACACATACCTATGAAGTGACCTGCCTGGCTGCAATGAATCTCAGGCTTCCAGCTCCTACCTATCCAGTTCCCAGCCTGCTGCTCTTGCAGGAGACTCAGGCCTGAACGCTCCACTCTGCACAGTCCACTGTTCACCAGGTATGCTAGGTCAGGTCTCACAGTCCCTCAAGTATGACACTTCCTGTTTTTCCTACACAGCTGTACTTAGTGGGACTGGACTTGCTTTCACGCTGCTTTCTTTATTGGCAGAGCTACTGCGTCTGTTCATGCAAGCACGGGTCCCTGCCCAATCTCAAGTCTTTCCTCAGCTCCTGTTTTAAAAGAGTCTTTATGTGGCCCCCTCACCAAGCCCTGAGCCAGTTCTCTGTGTGCTCAACCTCCCCAAAATGCACAAAGTCTCTCTTGGTCAGGGCCAATCACAGCTTGCCAGTGCCTCCAGCAGCTGCATATAGAGTTTCCCTCTGGAACTCTCTTGAATGGCAGTGCATCTATGGATGTGATGCTTGTGGTGCGTGTGCATCCTTAGTCTACCAGACTACAAGAGACAAAGTCCTTTCAAGTACCTCCCAAGGATTGGTGGTTTTCCTGTGCAGGACCAAGGCACTGCTCTGGGAGGAGAGTGAGCCACTAAGCTATGTTTCCTGATTGGTCTCTCCTCTGTTACATATGCCTTACACAGAGAATTTTCCTCTAAATATATAAGATCTCTTACCATGCCATTCAAAGCATCCCCTGTACACCTTGGCTTCAAAAATTCCTATCAGCTGAGATTGCTTTGATTCTTCAGGTCACTTGTCGGAAGATTAACTGAAAATCTATGCTGAAAGCACGAGAAAGAGGGTCAACTTCCACCCACTGGGCTGCCCTCTTCTGCTCCTTTTTAATTTTATAACATTTAAAATTCTTATTCATTTCATAGCAAGTATGTATTAACTAACATGGTACTACATTGCTAATTTAGATTCCAAATTTGATTTCCATGTGAGTGTGGTTTGAAAACATGAGATTTGAAACATTTCCTACTGTAGTTTTATTTTTAGAGGCCAAGGGGAAGCTTCTTATTCTCAGAAAGAGCCATGTTTTCATGTTTTGTCTAAAGTTTGCAGGATAAATATGTCCAACTCTTTCCATCAAAACAGTGATCACTGATGCTAAGTCTGCTAGTTAAACACATATGCACAGTGCAGTTGATGTAAACACAGAGGTGAAGAAGGGAGTATTCAAGTATGTTATGCCTGGTTGCATAAAGAGAAATTAGGAAAAATATAACATTTAGAGTGTGGTAGTATGCATATAAGCATGTGTTATTGGCAACATCACAAAGTAGGCACAACAAATTCCTCAAAGTTGGACTACCAGCAACATAGAAAATAATAATTTTTTTCCACTAATTCCAAAATGTGAAAATGATACCCAAAGGTTGCATTTAGTCTAGTGAGAAATTGGAAGTATATGGTTTTCACCTTCCCTAATTCTTATGAAATTTATTGTTTAATTCCAATGGAATTAAAAAAAAACAAACTCAAAGACTAGTGGCTGGACTATTAGGTATATTGCATAATGAGTGCAAAATTTATCTTACATGCCGGCTGTGGCTGTGATTTTAAACATGATCCTAGGAACTACAGTGTTACATTTTTAAACATGAATCATCCCAAGGACAATGTGCTTTTAATACATTTTGAGCTCCTAGTTGAAAAGTTATGTTTGTCATTGTTTAACTTGAACTGATTTGATTCTACAGCTTTAAAATTTGAATGCACCATATTTATATGATTGTTAATATGACAAATTATATTTAAAAGTAAAACATTTGTTTTCTCCTTCTAAGAAAAAAAATTACAGCTAAACTGACACATATATGATTACCTCCCTAAAACTGTGTGTTTAGATTATATTATATTGTTCTCAATATAAAATGTTTAAATCAAAGCAAACAAGATACATTTTACTTTTATATATTCAATATTTTGTTTTTGAAAAAGAATATTCATTTTAATAAGCTGGCAACTGACTAGGGATAAATGCTAAGCATTTGAAAGCCTGCTTATTTTGCTTTAATTTTGGAAGTTTCTCACACATTTATATTGGTTTGCAGTCTTCTAAGTATCCAGGGACCTGAACAATCATTCCTTGAAGCAAGATGGATGTTTACCCTGCTCGGGTTGCACTTATCATGGCAGCAGCCCCAACAGTGTAAGTGACTTCTTTCTGGGTTGAAGGCTCAAGTGTATACAAAGATCAATGTACTTCTCCAGTGAATGATCACTGGGCAGATTCTTATTAGTCAATTTATTTACTTGATTGAAGATGACTAATCATATTGTATTTTAAAGAACTCTCTTAGTTACTAATTTGAGCCAAAGGAAACAGGGACATTTATTCACTTAGCCACTGAAATTGTGTGCAAAGAATTGGACATTTCACATTGCCATGCAAATATGCTGGTTTAGTGTGGAGAAAGAATATAAAGTTTCAGCTGTTGTGTTCTGTCTAGGTGCAAGTGCAGATAAGCCTTTGATCTTTAAGGCTTATGAAATCTGTACTTAATTGGTGGAAAATTTACCCTCCTCCAGAAGTGTATTTTACAAAATGATTGTAAATGTGCTTGCTAAATGCAAAACAGATTTAATAGATAGTGGAGATTGTGTTGACTTCAGAAACATTGTTTATTAAACAAAAAAATTATTCTAGTGGAATTATATTTTAACATTATGTTTTCTCATGAATATATTGATAATATTGATTGATATAAAGTATTTTATTTTTAAAAGAAATATTCAATGAATGTCACATAATTAATTTGAAATACAGTTCTTTTTCTGATAAGCTATTTTCACAGAAAGACATGGTATAGAAAAAAATATTTTTTTAACATAAAAATCTTCAAAAATACTGTTTCATTCTGTCAAATTTTAAATAAATTGTTAGCTATACCTTTATATATCCAGAATGTCTTGTGAGAACTAGGGTAAGACCATAATGTGTAGGGAATTTGTCTTAAATATATTTTCAGAAGGTACACATTGTTTTACTTTTTAAGATATCCAGGCGAAAAGGATCCTATTTTTTTTATTTTTAATTAATTTTATTTAGTTATTTTTCAAGCCTATTTTTAAATTATGTAATCATTTAAAGAATTAAGAAAATGTAGAAAATTAAGAATATAATATTTAGGTGGAGAGAGGGGAGGAAGTTGGGGAAGGATGGGGAGGTGGGAAGGAGTGGAGGTAAAAGGCAGAAAACTGTACTTGAACAACAATAAAAATGTTGAAAAACAAAAAATAAAAGTTAACATAAAAAAGAAAATAATATTTAAAAATAATCCCCAATTCTAACTCTCAGAAATAAAAATAGATTGCATTAATTGAACCAGGTATATTTTACATATTTATTTAAACAGAATAACATAAATGCTTTATGAAAACAGAATCAAATAGTATATTTTATGTTTACTTTTAGAAATGATGAACAAAGAGGATGGTTCATGGAACACAGAATCAATATATTGAATGCCTGTCTGTTGCCCTTCATCTACTGCTAGGCTGAGTCCCAGCATCTTTAAATGTACCTTCCTGATGTGAGCAAAGTCATAAGCTCTACTCTAGACCAGGAGGCAGGTGGCACCAGAGAACCAAACCTAATGACCCACTCCTGAAGCAATAAGACAGCATTTCCTGGAGATACTTTGGCCCCTAAAAATAAGCAAACAACTCTGGCCTGAGTGAAGGACCTGCTGATGCTTCCAATGCTAGTAATCACAGACTGCAACCAGGTTTTGTTTTCTCTAACCTTGTAGCTGCTGCTATTCAGAATTTGCAGATAATGAGAACTTGCAGTTGAAAAGACAAAGGAACAAAGGCAACCATTTTCACTACTATTAGGTATTCTCAAAATATTTAGTCATTCCAATGTGTGAATATTTTCATACACAGTGCATAATTATGATAGTTTAGGATATTTAGAAGTGAGAAAAGAGATTTCTAGTTGTCCTCTAACATTAACCACCCTCTTTTTAAAGGTAAAGCAAGAGTCCCCTGACAGTCTGATGGGAACGCCTTTGTAAGTGACAGTCCCCTTATCTCTTGCTGCTTGTAGAATTCTCTCTTTCATTTTAATCTTGGCTAATGTAATGCTGATGTGCCTTGGTGAGTTCCTTCTTGGGTCCAACTTCTTTGGGACTCTCTGAGCTTCCTGGATTTCCTGGAAGTCTATTTCCTTTGCCAGAATGGGGAAGTTCTCTTTTATTATTTGTTCAAATAAGTGTTCCACTCGTGGCTGTTTCTCTTCCCCTTCTGGTACCACTATAATTCGGATGTTGGGGCGTTTAAAAAAGATGAACAGTGAAAGGACAGCAAACTCACAGTTATTAACAACCACACCTAAAACAAAAGCAAATTAAGAGGACAGCTAGATCAGGAGTGAACCATAGAAATGAAGATCACATGGAGGGTTCGCAACAGGGGAGTTGGAGAAGGGGGGAGAAGGTACAGAAAATAAGTAGCATAGACGGTGGATAGAAAATAGATGGGGGAAGGGTAAGAATAGTAGGGGAAATATAGAATCTAAAGAACTTGACACACGTGTTCATGAACTAAAGGGGGAAGAATGGTGGGGGAGGGGTGTGCAGGGTGGAGGGGAACAGAGGAGGGGAAATATAACAAATGTAATGGCATAATCAATAAAATTTTAAAAAGGAAAAAAAAAGAATTCCCAATATTCAGCTGGAACATGGTCTCTCAGAATGAAAATATAATTTAGCCTAACTTGTATTTATATGTGACTAAGTACTGGCCAAGGAGATTGAGATACTATAATTTATTGGCTTGTCAAATTAGATTCAGACATATCAGAGATCTCACCCAGTATTAAACTTCACTAATAAAATCATGGTCCTCAAGTAATAAATTTGAAGCATTGTGAAAAGTGGTCCAAGACTTACTTGTGGCCTCCCAGGATGATTCTCATTGTATCAGTCTTACTCTATCCCAATTTAAAGGCGAGTTATTGAGAGATGCATGCACCTACAGTTCTTATACAGAAACAAGTTACTTTAGTTATGAAATGTTTTCATTTTGTATTCAGATAGTGTAAGAACTTTAGTGATATTTTTTAGAGAGCCATTTTATATAAATCCATAGATTTTTTGTTTGTATCTTATAAATAATCCTAGACAATCTCTTAAGTATTTCCTGTTAAATATGCCCCATGCATATGGATTCTTGATAGCAAATATCATTAGTTTGCTTGCCAGGAACTCTTATTAGCATGTGTAAAATGACATTAAAGCAGGTCACTTGCTTTTTTTTCTTTCTTTTAATGCAGATTGTATTCTTAACTCTTTTCTTCCAAAATATATAAGCAGAGTCGGGTCTATAAATTCTTGTCAGTATCTTTAACATTAGAGAGCATTCTTCTTCTTTCCTCATTCCAACTAAGTTCTGGATGTAGGGGATAGAAATCTACCGTCCATTATGGGCTTTGATATGACTCAGAGAATGGGAACTGCCAAACAGAGTAACAAGAACAAAGGTCTGAGTTCTTGTAATTTTGGAGTGACATACCAGTACCAGTATGCCTACTTTCAGCCATTTTCAATATCAGAGAAAAGTAAACATCTATCTTGTTTAAATTCATGTTATTTTAGAAGTTTTGAAACTCAGGTGACACTAGTGATAACCAAAAAAAAAAAAAAAAGGAATCTAAAACTAGAGTACTGTACATGAGAGAAACAAATTACATGACATTGAAATAATAGGAACAGATAGATGGCAATCTGAAAATGCTTGTTATATACTGGAAGCTATAGAATAAAATAAAAAACAATGTTATTGAATAGAATCAAAAACAGTGTTAGGGTGAAGAGTGAACTTAAAAATGTTGGCCCTGGTTGTCCATTTTTTGCCACTTCTATTAACTCCTTTAATTTTAGAAGTACTCAGCTAGAATTAGACAGTCATCAAGTAGAGATAGAAAGGTATACAAATTTGTTAAAGATGCATAGTGGCTAAATATCAGATAATTTGGATCCTTGATGTTTGAGGAAATGGCTTCTCTTTCCCACACCATATCATTATAAATATTGATTGTAAATCAGAAGCCTTAGGAGGTATTAAGATTAAATATTTCTGAGTCACTTATAACTAGGTGTGCCATGTTACTAAATTTTACCAAAAAAATGTAATTTGGTGTAGTATAAGCAATTTCTGGGCACTGACCATAAGCAAAAAAGTCATTAAAATATTTTTTCTTATTTTCCACTACTTGATTATAAATACAATTGCTAGATCTCCAAAAGTTTTGGAACCTAACGTAGCACTAGGGCTGGAGCCAAATATGGCAACATGGCGGAATAAGCTTGGAACTCTGACCAACAGAACATCAGAGCAGTCTTGATTCCACACTTTTTCAAAAAGAGAAATTATGAAATTCTAATAAGTTTATTATTTATATTGATCCTAATATCATAATAAAATAAAATCTAACAAATATTGATAAAACTAAAGTACTAAAGAAATATTACATAAAGGAGGCCTTTCAATTATTAAGAGAATGCAAACACATATAACATAGAAATACATATTGCATTTATATACATGAAAATTTTGTGTTGGGAACATTAAGGACAAAATAAGGTAAAGTTATATACGAATAAAAGATATTTTTCCCCATAAGCTCAAAAGTCATAAAGGCAGTTAAATATTGAACATCAAAAATTTTGAAATATACCTCCATTTCTATCAATATTTTTTATATATTTTAATCCTTACCTGAGGATATTTTTCCGTGAGGTTTTAAAGAGAAAGCAAGGCAGGGAGGAAGAGAGAGGAAGAAATATCAATGGGAGGGAGAAGCATCTGTGGATTGCCTTCTGTAGTGCCCTGAACAGTGAATGAAATCACAACCTAAGCATGTTCCCTGATCAGGTATCAAATCTGCAACCTTTTGGTTACTGGACTACACTCAACTATTTGAGCTACACTGGCCAGGGCTCTATCAGCATTTTTGATTAGCTAATCTGAAAAAAAAGTAAAAAAATCTAAAAACATGAGAGATAACTAACATTGTACGAGATTAAAAATAAAGTGAGATCTGACATTTCAGTTAGGGTTCATTTTTATTCTTACAGTGTCTGCTGAACCCTGGGTGTATTGAGCTCACATTGTCATGGCTGCACCAGGTGAGAAAGGTAAGAGAAAAAGTTTAGAGCTTACCCAAGCTTGGGCATCTAACTGCAACTAATCAGAACTTATGATTCAATGAGGTATTCCCTTTGTAAAAAAGGTAAATAAAATTAAATTCACTGTACAAGTATAGAAAGAAAACTTGTACCAGACAGTGCATCTTACAGGACTATTTATATCAAGTGAGTCCTCAGGCGAATTTATGTCTTAAATCATATTATCTCATGTCAAAAAACGTCATGGATAGAATTTAATTGAAGGGATTCCTGGGTTAGAAATGCCTCAAATGACTGCTAGAACTGAATATGAATTCTGTCCAGAGAAGACAACTTCAGCTCACTGTCAAAATCACCAAAACAACATGGAAAGAAGGACAGTATCTCTACACTAAAGTTAGGATATATATCAGACAGAAAAATTAGTTTTATAGATTTTATTTATTGGATGATTTTATCAATATGCTATTGGATGATTATCAATCATCCAATAAGGATTATAATATAAGCATGTTCCATTTTTTCAATGAGCAGGTATCTTTAAAATTGAACAAGAGATAACAATGATGATAAAAATGCATTTATCACAATCCATTTAAAACTTTTAAGGAAAAAAACTTATTATAATTGAATATAAAATTCAGTGTAAGAGTTAGAGGGCAAATAAGTCAGCAGAAGATAGACTTAGAACATTGAAAACAGATTCAAAGAAATTATCCAGAGTACATTTATAGCAATGGTCCCCAACTTTTTTAGCACCAGGGACTGATTTGGTGGAAGACAATTTTTCCATAGACCAGGGTTTGGGGGGATGATTTGGGGATGATTCAAGAACTTTGCAGTCAAGATCTCCTCCTGCTGTGCGGCTGGCCTGGCGCAGTACCAGTCAGTCTACTGCCCGGAAGCTGGGGGCCCTGCATTACAGGGAAACAGAGATCGGAAACAAGAAATAAGTCACGAGTTACTCATGAGAAAATGGAAACATTATATTGATGTCTCATTAATTAGAGGTAACAAATAATGAAAAGAAAAATTATTCTCTGCTTGTACTAATGAAGTCCAGTAAGTAACCTCACACAGAATCACAAAATAAAACAACCAAACAAGATTTTATATATATATATATACATGATTATATATTTTCCGTATATAAAGCCAAACAAGATATTTTATTTATATATATTTATATTTTATTTATATTGATTTATATATATTGAGAGAGAGAACAAAGACAATAAGTAAGAAAAGATCACAGACTGGTGATTGTTGGAGTGGGGAGGGAGTAGGTGGAGGTGAAAGAGGATATGGGGGGATAAATGGTAATGAAATAAATACAATAAAATTTAAAAATGAAAGTAAAAAAGTCACACACAGAAAGAGGACAATCAGACCCATGAGTAACTTCTAAGCATCAACAAAGTTAGTAAAAACACAGTGAAAAAATATTGTCAATTTACTGAGAGAAAATAACTAACAATTCAACATATTCTGTTTATTTCCTTCTATTTTAATTTTATTTTGATATTTTGCTATTGGTTTTTATTCATTTGATTTCTGTATATATTATACTAATGAATTTCTAAATTTTTATTTTTGTTGATATTTTAAGATTGATTTTGTCAAAATTTAATTAGGTACTTTCCATAAGTTATATGGTCAATGGTTGCCTTTTCAGTTATTTATTTTCTTCTCTATCAAGTCTTGAAATGAAAGTAAAGCTGATGTTATAAGTGTATTGAGATTTTCTTCTTTTGTTCAAGGCCTGGATGGTTATGATAATGCATATACATACTTCAATAAACAGATACTTTTTCTACTACTTATCTAATCATAATGAAATGATTGTTTCTCTAAAATATTTTTGCCTACTTTGCTCCTAATCCTACATATATTCTCTACTCCAAATGCTCCAAATTATTTTACCATAAGTCCGTGCCTAGAATTCTTGTGATGTCTTTACTGCCAATAATGTCTTTATTGTGAAGAATCACTCCACACGCCACCTCCTTAATAGTAATTTTCTTAAAGACTGCATCCATACCCATATGTGCCACCCCTAGAGCAATTCTCATATCCTCCCATTAGTTTACTCTATTAGAGTTCTTGGTTTACATGTCTGTCCAATCATCTGAGCATTAGTGACACTATTGGATCCTCTGTGAGTTTTGGATTAAAAACATAAGTGGGTAAATAGATGATAACAGCTTCAGACACCGGGAGAGCAAATGTATTTCTATTAGCACTATGCTTCCCAGTTTATGAAAACACAGATACAGAGAATTCAGAAGCTAGCTACTTTTACAGAATTAATATTTTTATTGCCCACGTCAAGAAACACAACACTTAACTATGTCATGTTTACAGTTTTGCCTATACAAAAATAAATATACAGTTTGCACACAGAATTTAAAATAACAAATGATATATACTAATTAGGGAATTGTTGCTACAAGATCTAGGACAGAAAAAAACTTGTGTTCTTTATTCAAATTTGTTATATTTATTTTGGAAAAGCACAGTCATTTAAGAACATTTTATTAGGTTTACTTTAAAATAAAAACTAAATCTTAACTACTAAGTAGGTAAAATGTGTTTTTTTTCCTGTTTTCTAAAAGTTTGGGATTCTTGAGATTCTTAAGCAATGAATACTGAAAACAATTACAGATTTAATTTATTTATATGTTGGTACATTTGCCTAAGGTCAACTATGAGAAGGTCAATGTTGTAGTTCATGTCAGATATTTATACACATATATTTACATACATATTTGATATATATTTAAATATACTAATATATTTATAATATACACACATATATATATTTAGTCTGTCCAGAAATTATCCAGCCATGTAACATGAAAAATAAAGACATTTATTGAAGAAGATACAAGAAACATTGTACATGGGACAATGAGGCCTCAGTCCTCTTCAATGTAGGCACCTTGGGACCTCACACAGTTCTCCCAATTGCCATCAGCTGCCCCATTGTATTCTCCTGAATCTCATAGATGATCTGGAATTTCTTTTCTTATCAAATGTGATTTTAGTCTTGGGAAAAGCCTGAAGTCACAGAGTGATGAATCTGGGCTTTAAGGGGCAGAATCACCTGGGTGATTTGATGTTTTGCCAAAAAGTTCTGCATGAGACTAGATGCATGAGCTGGCACATGCAGAGGCACATTGTCTTGATGAAGCTGCCAATCACCAGTTGCCATAATTTTATTTGCACTTCACTTACTGCATTGTCCCAAAAGCCTTCTGAATCATCCAAATAGTTTCCGCAGGGGAATATGCAAGCATAACATAAATTTTAATGCAGATTCATCAATCTACTTGCTCAATTTTGTGATGACCACACAGTACACATGCTCAGTCAATGTCAGCTACCACCTCCACTGACTAGTACAGTGAAGTCTTCATTGTTCCCACATGTGCATTCCAGTCCACTCTCCTTGGCTGCCAGGTTACATTGATGTCGCACAGGCTGTTTTCATATTAATAATGGCTAGGCAACAGGTGACAAACACAAGGCCTGTGCACTGAATGGAGCCTTCCACCTTGTTTTATCCAGCAGCAGCACAGAGCTCTTGCTTAACTGTTAAGTAGTAGTCCTAAAATTACATTTGGCCCTTTGAAGGCAGCCGTGAGGTTGATGTTGCCCCCCAGTAAAAATTAGTTTGACACCCCTGGGCTAGACTTCTCCCTGACAGATCTCTTTATATATATATGTGAAAATATATTTCATATCTGGAAAAAAGGCAAAATATATTGGACAGATAGCATTTTATGCCAGAAGAGACCCAAGTAAATTACTTATAAACAAGCTGTGCATGAACTAAAATAGGTAAAACTGCAGGTAGTAAGTATAATTGTATCATTATTTATACTTTACAGCTACTCCCTATATTTGCAAAGTCCATTTCTCATTTTTCTGCCATTCTCTCATTTGAGCTATCAAACTACTTTGCTCAGATCAAGTCTCATTTCTAATTCTAGTACACTTTTAAATAACTTACTTATCTATATATTATAGTTAAATTTTGTTTCCTATTACTCAGTGTTGTAGACTGCTCTGCCTGGTTTTAGGAATTATATCTCAATCTCTTGTGGCTAAGGGCTAGGGACGACCTTTGGAATGTGAGCCACAGGAGACAAAGTTTGTATCTGGCAGCAAATGCTGCCTCAGTTTCCTCTCCTTCCCCCAAAGCTTGGTTGGAAGTCAATGACGGATAAGACCCCTTACAGTGGGGGGCAACCTAAGCCAGACTCTATCACTTGGGAGGCCTTCATGGAAGGACTCGGGGGGCTGCAATGAAGAGCAATGAACTCTTGCCCCCCAGCTTTGACATAGCCCAAGTCCCCATGTCCTCTGGGAGAAGTGCTTCCTGGCTCTAATCCCCTTAAGCCTGATGGGGAGGGGTTCAGCTCCTTGCCTTGCTAGAGCATGTCCTGGGGAAAAATCTGGCACCACAAAGACTTCCTGATAAACCTGTGAAATCTGCTCTGCTAAGAGTGCTTTCATTCATATGTTACGGGTTCGAGCAAGAAACCCTAAATCTCTGTACCTGACAGACTCTGAAGCCCTCAGATTTCTTTGAAATGTTATCTACTGTTTGATCCTTGCTGTCCTGTATTCCTATGTATTACAACCCAATAAATGGCCCTGGAGGAGGGCACTTGGGCCTTTTTCTTCTCAGAGAAACTGACTGCTGCTGGCCTTTGTCTCTCTGAGAAACTGGCCACAGCTCACTTCTCCTCCCCAAGCAGATCACATCATGTCTTGGTCATATTCACTTTCATCCGTGGCACTTGGGGGGACTTGTGAGGAAGTTGCCCCCACAATTCAGTATTTATTTGTTTCAGTATTTTAATAATAAACTATCTTTTAAATGAGAAATGTAAATGACATATAGAAAAAAGAAACAAACAAAAAATTCAGGTAGAGATTAGAAGAAAGAAAAAATATATAAAAAATACTTGTCATCCAAACACTGGTAGCAGTTATTTAAAGGCATTCACAGAATGGGTTTTAACAAATACTTTTGATTCATTTAAAATATCAGAGTGGGAGACATGTTAGCAGGTTTAATTTTTAGACATGTGCTAATGATTTACCTAATCACTCCCTCTTTGTGAAGCTGAGTTAATTTAAAATAATGAGATCACCATGTCCATATCCTGCTTTGAGGCTTTCTAGAATAAGAATTGAAATGGCAAATGAAATCTAACAGTGATGGAATCTCAGCTCTTTAAAAAAATAAAATTACATAACCAGTCATGTAAATCCACTGTCACTTCATATAGTAGCAATCTAGACTAAAATGAAGATGAAACAGCTTTCCTGACTGGAGTAAAGATAACAACTGCATTAAATTGGATTTTTTGGTGCTTAAATGAAAGACATTTTTTCCAGTATCTGAATTACCTGCCTCAGATCAGTTTATAAATTGGACTAAACAGTATTGAATTTGGGGGTTGTTTTCTACTCATTGTAATAACAGACACTATCATTAATATAGAAATGAAATGTTTCAAATTGCATTTGAATCCCTGATGTCTACTTGAGACTTGTACCCCTCAAAAAACACATATTTTGAAGTAGTTTTAAAGGACTCTTCTTTTAAATGAGTAATTTATTTCATGAGATACACATTTTATCTTTTGAAAATAAGATAAATATAATTATTCTTTGTTCACTTTTCAGTATAATTATCTAAAGGATGTAGGTACTTACACTGGTAGTCTCATTTTCTAGTGTTAGAATATATATATATAAATTTACCACAAATATATACACTCTTACCTTTATTCTTCTATTGCAATAGTGATAGCTCTCTAAATTCAAGTTTCTTGATATGAACATAAGGTAGAGAATTGAAAATAAACTTCTACTCAAAATCCTCCCATTATGTCATTGTATGTACACAGAAAAACACTCATAAATATTCCTGCAATTCTCAAATAAATAGTTTTATAAAAATGAACGAGTTAAGGAACATACATGAATGACCCATGGACATGAACAACAGGGTTGGAATTGACTTGAGGAGAAGGAGATAGGCTGGGTGGAGAAGAGCAAAGTGGGAAACATTAGGACAACTGTAATATAACAATAAACTAATAAATAAATACTAAAAATAATAAAGTAAAGTAATTCATACAGATGAAGTGCAGGACTTTTCTAAGACAATGAAATCATTGTGTGATACTTTAAAGGTGAATATGACATTTTGCATTTGTCTAAATTCATGGAACCATACAACATGAACAGTGAATCGAAATGTACTATGGACGTGAGCTAATAATAATGTATTGAATTTGATCCATCAATTGTGACAAATTTGTAGCATTAATTCAGGATATTAATGGGGGCTATAGTGAGGGGAGATATGTATGGGAACTGTTTGTACTTTGTATAATTTTTCTATAAACCTAAACTTGTTCTGAAAACAGTATTTTAAAAAATAGTTCATATCCTAATATAAAAATAATATATCCTTAAAAATGAGAATATAGCAGAAAGTAGTAAAGCAGTAATTAAATATTTATATTATCCCTAAACAATAGAGGGAAATTAAATGCTCAATAATATATTTTGAATAAAAACAGGGATTTTATTGTTGTATTAATGATGTAGAATTAAATTAATTTTAATCTTTTAGTAAAAGTTTAAAGGGAGATTGTGTGAGAGCTCTTTTTTGGGGGGGATAATCTTATGTAATAGGAACTAAAATACTGTTTTATTCATGTAAACCCTGTTTGTTCAGAGCCTACTAATCTGCTTGGAAAACACAAGCAGCAGTTTCTCAATGAATACCTACTGAAATGAATTTACAACAAAAAGGATGTGAGTAAAATTAAATAATTACTATCAAATTGTACTTTTTTGTCATGCAATGCTGATACTAACTTTACAATCTCATAAATTGTAACTGATTATTTTAAAATATTTTTGTTTCTGTTTAATATATTAACTCTAGATTTTTAAAATAAAATATAGTCAATATGCAATATTAATTTCAGATGTACGGCATAGTTATTCAACATTTAAATTCCTAATGAAATAATTACCACGATAAGCCTAGTAATCACATGTTGGGTTTTTAAGGATTTAATAGCTTAATTTTAAATCAGATATATTTTTCCCTTACCTTAGAATTTTGTAATGTAAAGTCAAGATACCTGAACATCCAACTTATTGGATTAAAGTAGTACTTAAATCAATAACATTCTAACTCAAAAGAGGCTACTTGACTTTCAAATCATTTAATTAAAGTTACATTTCATTAATTAAAATAATCTGAACTTGGCTTCATCAACTGAATCATTTTGACGATTTATCAGATCATTTCTTTCTGAAGATTGTTGATTTACTTTTTCTTTATAGAGCACACTTTACTCACAGAAAATCAAGCGATTAGATTGTTTTATAATTATATGTGTAATTATAGAACAAATAAGAAAATAAAAACCTACCTAGTTTCACTAATAGGTACATGTAAATGCACACACGTATGCACAGAATTTTGTCTGAGGTGGTGAATGTTGTTAATCCTCAAGATCTCATCTTGAACCTTGGGTTTTCTCATGACACAGACTGTCCCTTAATGATTTTCTAATAATGAAAATGGCAGTGATAACCATTACTATTTATAAAATGATGGTGGTATGCCAGACACTGCTTACAACTCTTAAGATTGAGTAATACATTGAAATTAATTGTGATTAGCCATTATGTATTGTTAATATTTAAGATAAAAATAATGCATATCTGTAGGTTAATACTTAGAATAGACATATTAGCAATAACAAACAAATAAAATGCCACCATCTGAAAGAATCCAAGGTAGTTTTTGGTTTGTTTGATTTTTGTTTTTAAGCATGTGGTGTGTGTGTGTGTGTGTGTGTGTGGTCTTTTTACTATCACATGGGTCAATTTATCTTCACTATGTTCTCTTTTTTCTTAGGTATTATTATTTATCTAGTTAGTTGCCAATCAATCAAGAAAAATAGAAACTTTTTATTTTCTGTTTTGGTTGTTAGGTTGTTTTTTGAATACTTTAAAGAAATATCTTTCATATGTAGATTATTGCTTATTTGCATTATTTTTCTTCAAGTTTTTACTCCTCTGTCCTACCAGTTATGTTGCAAGGGTCAAGACTACATATGTTTGGGTTTCACAATGATATTTATATTGTGAAAATATTGCCTTAATGTCCTGAAAAATTAAAACAAATTGCACCTTAATTTAACAATTTATAATTAAACAGGTATTTATTGAATGGTACTTATGTGTCAAACATTATTAAAAAAAACAAGAGGATATAATAGCAAGCATCATACATATTGTTTTTCCAAATAAGGAGTTCACATACCAGTGGGGGAAGTGAAATCCTATATTTAGAAATGGCAACAAACACAGTGAAGGAGTAGCCACAAAACTAGAAGTCATACTAATACTAAGAAGATAACACCACAAAGTATTTGATTATTTTCTTTATTCGATCTTACAAAGTTCTCCTCAGCAAATTTTCCACAGCATACTTATAATTGCTGGTATATTTATGTTAATAAATTTGGCCTTTCTAGTGAGGAAAATATGCTCACATTTTAATGAACTATAAATTACACACCTGCTCTCCTTCCTCCTCACCCTCCTACTCAAGTTTATATTTAAAAGAAGACAAAGGAATAAGTACACATCCCTGATAGAGCAATTTAGAGAACTTGGCACAGAACTTTATCAGTCTCTTAATATTTCAAACAAGAATTAAATTGATTTATTAGTTTCCTAGGGCTTCCATAACAAATTACCACAATCTGGGTATCTTAAAACAACAGAAACTTATTCTCTCAAGAGTACGGAATGCTAGTAATCTAAAATCAAGTTGTCAGCAGACCTATATGCACCCTTTGAAGTCTATATAGAAGAATCTGTTCCCAGATTATGGTGATGACCAGCAAGGCTTGGCATTTTTTGAGTATAACTGCCTTAGTCCAATTTCTGCCTGATCTTCACACTTTTATTGCAGAATCAATAACAGTATTATTTTGATAAAATTAACATTATGTCCTAATAAAATTTATTTAAACAAAATATTTAATGTGTGAGCTTTAGCTGTCCCTGACACAGAATGATCATTTCATAAATGATAACTTTCATTTTCATCACTTTCCATACAATGACCAAACTGAACTAGAACTAGTGAACAACCACCTGAGTGATCTTGGAAGTAGATCCACTTTCAACTGAACCTTAAAATCTTTTCAGTCTTGGTGCTTTCCTCGATTATACCCTGTTAGACAGGAACAGGATCCAGGTAAACGATACAACCGTTTCTCAACCCACAGAAACTGTGACATAATATTGTTTGTTTAAACACTAAGAATTATAACACTTTGTCATGAAGCAATTGCAAACTCACAAAGAACATAAGAATAGCCCTGGCTGGTGTGGCTCAATGGATTGAGCACCAGCCTGCAAACCAAAGGGTTCAATTCGCAGTCAGGATGCATGCCTGGCTGCAGGTTGGGCCCCCAGTGGGGGTCTTGTGAGAAGCATCCACACATTGATGTTTCTCCCCCTTTCCCTCCTTTCCTGTCTCTCTAAAACTAAATAAATAAATAAATAAATTAAGAATGGATGAAGTTTGTTGGATTCAGCAATTATAATGTATGGTAACCCAATATACATAAATTGATGGAAAAGGCAGGAAGAAAAACCAAATAAAAGAATAAATGGTCAGTTAGAAAGTAGATAAAAGAGTAGAAGAATGTTCTTTTGGTGGCTTTGAATCCTTGTGCGAAGACAGTAGTAGCAGAAGAGATCATCAAAGCTTAGACAAAAGTAAGTAAAGCTGTCAATGATAACTAATAGAAAAAATCTTACTATAATTGTGTTCCACTCGCTTCCAAGAAAGTAGATATTCTAAAATTATTTTGTCAAATAAAATATACGTGAATGCAAAGTTTTAGGATTTGTAAGAGTTTTAGCTCTAAGTCTTTTAAGTGTTCCCTGAACAACTATGATTAATTGAGTATCCCCAAAGCATCTTAAATTTAATATCATCCGAAGATGGTGGCATAGGCAGAGAGGGCTCGCCTCCTTGCACAGCCACATCAAAATTACAACAAAATATAGAGCAATCATTACTCAGAACCATCAGAAATTGAGTTGAATGGAAGTCTGACAACCATGAATTAAAGAAACCACATCCAACCCAATTGGTAGGAGCGGCTCAGGCATGGAATGTGCTGGTCTCACATCCACATATGGTGGATAAAAATTCAGGGAGGGCTATCTCAGAAGTGAGGAGTTCTAGCTCCACACCAGGCCCCCAGCCCAGGGTTCCAGTGCCAGGAAGATAAGTCCCCACAACTTCTGGCTGCAAAAATCATCAGGGATTGAGTCAGTGAGAGAAACTGTTGGAGTCTGAAGTAGTTTCTCTTTGAAAAATCCACACACGGACTTACTCAGACTCACTTTCTATGAGTTCCAGCACTGGTGTAGCAGCTTGAAAGGTACCAGTGGCACACAGGGAGAAACTGAAGTGTCTGGCATCAAGGCGAGCAAAAGCCATTGTCCCTTTTCTGAACTCTTCCCCCACTGACATGGCAGGCTAGTGCCATATCTGAGACTCTCCATCAACCTGGCTAACACTGTTTGCCCCACCCTGGAGGGCCCCACTGACTCCATCCCACCCAACCTATGGGCCCACCGAATCTGCTTTTCCATAGGAATGGCTGGTATTGACTCATACCTCACAGCTTTATAAATCCACTCAAACAAGCAACGGTAGCCTCAGTGAGTCTACATCCATTATCCCTCTCGCTAACTGGCAGCATCCAGCCTAGATTCACATCTTGGCTTCACCTAGGAATATCCAAGCCCAGCACAAGAAGCAGTCATCTCTGTTTTATAGCTCAGGTAGGGTGACACCAGGCAAAATACAGGTGGAGTTGAGCTGAGTTTGCACCATTTGTGAAACCTAGAGCCTGTATACCCAGTGGACAGCTACAGACCACGTTGGTCAACCACCGTGCGCCTACATAGCTGATCCTCTGCAGAGGGCAAAGTTGGTGGTTAGTGGCCACAGACAGTATTTAGAGTCTTGTCTCAAAATAGCAGTCTGTGTGTCCCTGTCAAGAGATTAAGCCAGGTACGTTATTACTCTTTAAAACCCTCCATGGGCTTAGTGTTATACAAAATCAAATACAAGGTAATACAACTTTTTAGGCCAAAACCTAGAGCAAAATTTCCCCATTATCAGGCCTTCTTTTACCAATCTCATCTTCTGTTTTACATTTCTTTCTTTCTCATTTGGTTACAGGAATATTGGTCACCTTTTAAAATTAATTTGTTTCCAAATTCTCATTTGTTCCCTGATAGTTAGAAGGAAGAAAGCTATTGTCCACCTTCCACTGTAAGTGTGTTTTTTTTCACCTACTAACAACTTGGGAAAAAACAATTAGTGTAAAGAATTGTTTTTTTCCATTTTAACTCAATATGGTTTTGCTAAATATATATCTCTATCCACCTTAAATATAAAAATACATACATATAGGTTAAAAGGATGGAGGAAAATATAGCATGCTAACATTAATCAAAATAAAGCAACAGGCCCTGGCTCGTGTAGCTCAGTGGACTGAGCATGGGCCTGCGAACCACATGATTGCAGTTCGATTCCCAGTCAGGGCACATGCCTGGGTTGCAGGCCAGTTCCCTGCAGGCCAGTTCCCAGCAGGCCAGTTCCCAGCAGGGGACGCACGAGAGGCAACCATCCATTGGTGTTTCTCTCCTTCTCTCCTTCCCTTCCCCTCTAAAGATAAATAAATAAGATATTTTTAAAAAGATATAAAAAATAAAGCAACAGTAGCTACATTAATTTCACACAGAGGAGACTTCAAAGCAAGGAAAGTTATAAGGGATAAAGAAAGGCATTACAAATGATAAACATGTCAATTCTCCAAGAAGACATAACAATTATTAATATGTGTGTGCCTGACTACACCATGCCAAGTTATGTCAGGCAAAAATTAATAGAACTTCAAGGGGAAACAGATGAGTCAACTGTGAAAGTTGGAGACTTCAACACCTCTCTATCAGAAATGGCCAGATCCAGCATGTAGAAAATCAGTAAGAACATAGCTGAACTCAACAATACTGTTAGTTCTTCCTAACCCGATCTATAGCTTTAATGCAATATGCCAGTATATCTCTTTTCTGAGTTGTACCAAAGTCTTTAACTAAGGACAAGGTGAAATAATGTCTGAAAGATCTTAGTAAAAAAATGACCATATTATAGAGAATAATATGTTGGAAATAGGTTGGCCTTTGGAGAATGTCTAGAAGTTAGGTAAGAAGTTGAAAATTGGATCTTTTCCAAAAAACATAAACTTTTCAAAATGACTGGGTACAAATATTTTTTAATCCTAAATGAATTTCAGAATAATTTTTCAACATGCTACCAAAATAGTGTTTGATGACTATGGTAGATTATATTGATTACTTCTCTGTTTTAATCATCTGCATATCTGTAGTCTTTGTTATTTGACCTTATAGTCTGTCCTATTTAAAATCTTGAATATGTTTTTGTATTTCATATTGTTTATGTGGTGTACTACATTTATTGACTTGCATATATTGTACCATCCTTGCATCCCTGAGGTAAATGCCACTTGATCATGATGTATGATCATTTTAATGTATTTCTGGATCTGTTTTGCCAATGTCTTATTAAGGATTTTAGCATCTATGTTCATCAGTGATATTGGCCTATAGTTTTCTTTCTTTGCTTTGTCTTTATCTGGTTTGGAAGTAGGATAATACCGACTTCATAAAGAGTTTGGTAGTATTTCCTCTTCTTGGATTTTCTGGAATAATTTGAGAAGAATAAGGGTTAGCTCTTCTCTAAATGTTTGGTAAAATTCTCCTGTGAAGTCATCTAGTCTGGGGGTTTATGTGCTGGGAGTTTTTTAATTATAGCTGCAATTTCACTAGCTGGTATCAGTGTATTCAGGCTCTCTACTTCTTCTTGACTCAATTTTGGAGGATTAGATGTTTCTAGAAATGTAGCCATTTCACCCAGATTTTCAAATATCTTAGCATATAGTTAGTTGTTCATAGTAATTTCTTACAATCCTTTGTATTTTTGTAGCATAAGTTGTAACTTCTTTTTCACTTATGATTTTATTTATTTGGGTCCTCTATTTTCTTCTTGATGAATCTGATTAAAGGTTTGTCAATTTTGTTCATCTTTTCAGAGAACTACCTCCTGGATTTATTGATACTTTGGATTATTCTTTTAGCTTCTATGTCATTTAATTCTACTCTGATCTTGAATATTCCCTTCCTTCTGCTAGCTCTGAGCTTTATTTGCTGTTGATCCTCTAATTTTGTAGATATAAAATTGGGTTATTTATTTCAAATTATTCTGTCTTCTTTAGGTAGGCCTGCATTGCTATGAACTCTCCTCTCAGGAATGTCTTCACTGTGCCCCACAGGTTTTGGACTGTTGTGTGTTCATTTTCTTTTGTTTCCAGAAACTTTTTTTAGTTCACCCTTGATCCCATGATTTGCCCTTTCATTGTTCAATAACATGTTATTCAGTCTCAATGTATTCGACTGTTTTTGAGGTTTTTTTCTGTGAGGTTGGTTTCTAGTTTCAAGCCATTGTGATCTGAGAAAATGCTTGATATGATTTCAGTTTTCTTGAATTTGTTGAGGCTTGTTTTGTGTCCTATCATGTGTCTATCTTTGAAAATGTTCCATATGCATTTGAAAAGAATGTATATTGTACTTCTTTGGGGTTAAAGATTCTGTATATATAATGGGCTTCAGTTAAGCCCATTTGATTTAGTGCGTCATTCAGTGTCAGGTTGTCCTTTTTGATTTTTTGTTTGGAAGATATGTCCATTGTTGACAGTGGGGTGTTAAAATCCACTACTATGAGTGTGTTGCTCTCTATATCTGTCATGACATTCTCCAAGATTTTCCTTATATATTTGGGTGCTCCTATTTTGTGTGTGTGTGCGTGTGTGTGTGTGTGTGTGTATAGTTTACCAAGTTTATAGCTTCCATACAGAGGGCCCATAAACACATGAAAAAATACTCAACATAACTAACCATTAGAGAGATGCAAATTAAAAACACAATGAGACCTCACACCAGTTAGAATGGCCATCATTAATAAATCAACAATAAGTGCTAGAGAGGATGTGAAGGGAAGTGAACCTTAGCACAGTCTGTAGGAGTGCAGATTGGTGTAGCAACTGTGGAGAACAGTATGGAATTTCCTAAGAAAGCTAAAGGTGGAATTGCCTTTTGACTCAGTGATTCCACTGCTGATACCATACCCTAAGAATTCTGAAACACCAATTTAAAAGAACCTGTACACCTCAATGTTCATAGCAACATTATTTACAATAGCCAATTTCTGCCTAAGTGCCTATCAGTAAATGAGTGGATCAAAAGAACTGTGGTACATTACACAGTGGAATACTATGCAGCAGAAAGAAAGAAGGAACTACTACCCTTCATGACAGCATGGATGGAACTGCAAAACATTATGCTAAGTGGAATAAGCCCAGAGATGCAAGACAAATGCCATATAATGTCACCTATAGGTGGAACCTAATTAATAAAACAAACAGTTGAGCAAAATAGAGCTAGAGACTTAGAAATAAAGATCAAACTGACAGGGACTGGAGGTAAGGGAAAGGAGTAAGAGGGATAATGAGGGAGAGAAAGGGCAACAAAGGAATACAAACAGAGGACTTTTGGGCATAGACAATGGGAGTGATTGACTGTGGAAGTGGGGGGAGGGAAGATCAATGGGGAAAAGGGCAGGACAACTGTAACTGAACAACAAACAAACAAATAAATATTAAATATATGTAGTTTTTATCCCTTGATTTTGACTGCCAATGACTGACTTGAGCCAACTGAGTGTTAGTAAGTACAAGTTGACCAATGACTAGAAAAGTGCTTACACAGTTGGGATTTCCATCCTGTGCTTAAGCCAAGTCCATGAGAAGATTATTCCTGCTCTAAACTATTAGTATCCAAAGAAGGATGAGAGACATGTGGAACATATCTGAGACTATCTAAAACCCCATAAAAATGTCAAAAACTGATTGTGTGCCCAACCAAACTATACTAAATCATTTTTTAACACAACGACAGTTGTGTTTATATAGAGATTTTGTAACAATAGAGAAGGTGGTCATGGCATAATTTTCTCTCTTTTGGCATTTGTTATAATATAAAAATGAGAGAAGACAAAATTCAAAGGCCACACTGTAACTTTCAGAAAAAAAAATCGAAAGAAAAGCTCAATGACATTTTCACAACAGAGGCCCTAAAATGAATAAGAGCCTAGTGACAACCAAGAATGACAGTAGGGAAAACTCCAGAGATCATTCTTGGGAGTGTGATTAGAAAAAAAAAAAGAAGGTTATTAGAGAGGCAGGTGAAGAGATATTCTCAGAAAGACAAACAAAATCTATTCATATAGCTACTCACTTTTCCTTTCCCTTTATGCCAAGACATCAGTGTATTCCTATATTCCAAATCTTGGTGTACATGATTCATTTTTCTCCATAACCTCTGTCCTGACCTTGTTAATTAAGATCTAGCTTAGACCATAGGAGTCACCAAAAGGAGTTCTTTTGGTGGTGTTGGGTGAGAGATAATGTGGGTCAGTGAATAAGGAGCCTAAAGAATTTTGAATCAATGATCTCTTACTTTATTTATAAATATGCTTTGTTGTAGAAATAAATTTATTCTGATTTATATTTTAAGTCACTCAATCTGTTACTATTACTCAAGTTTATTATTGAAAAAATAAACTTTGTTGGGTAAAATAAGAAAATTTCAACCTTGTGTGTAGCATTGCTAATACGAGATAATGCGTTCCATACATAGTTGCAACTTTCACATTTTGAGTTGCTTTAAATCTCACTTATTTTTGAGAACTTCCCATGTATATTAAAGTAATGCTTTAAAGTCTCATCTTGAATAATGGGTTATATGAATTAAAATCATTAATAATCAAGTTTTGTGAATTGAAATGGAAGAAAATAATTTAAGATTTTTTCTATTATTTAATATTTTGTTCTGGTTATTTAAAAATATTGTGAATTTGAAGAAGCAAAATACATAGATAAGTAAACCCAAAAATACATGAATATACTCTATATAATATTTGTAGCTATCATTTGGAAATGAAGAATTATATGAGAGTACTTTATTACAGTCAATAAACATCGAAATTAAGAGGCAAATAAAAATTATGCATTTTTAGTGCCAACATAGAAACTAGTTGAGCAACTATTTACATTTAAATGTCTTTATTCATTTTAAGTAAACAATTTGATTTGAATATTATTTACATTTTTACATCTCATAAAATATTCATATCTTTAAAACCATTATTTGGCTAGACGTACTGAAAAGTTTTGATATACATAATATAACTGAAAGCATGGATTTGAAAAAGAGAGACATTAGTTTTGATTATTTTACCATTTTTTAAGATGACAAACTTAAACATAAGAAGGGACTAGTCAGAAGTGACTAAACAAAAAAATACTTTTCGAATGGAATCTAAAATAAGAAAAGATCTGTAGAGATTTTTAGATTCGAATAAATAGCTGTCAAAATTAGAATTTCAGTCATGAATGAACTAAGGACTATAGAAAGTCATTAATGTGACCCTTTGTAATACAGTTCACTAAAACAATTTACTGAAATTTATATGTCTTATACAAGTCATCTCTAGGCAGTAGAAATATAGAACTACTATCTGTGAGACATACTTTCTCACACTATATAATGGACAAGAAAAATATTCACTTTAATAAGGTATGCCACTTTTCCTTGTCCAAACTTAATTCACTGGGAAAGGAATTTAGACACTTCTGAAGTTTGTATTTCAGGTCTAAATCTTTGAATATCTTAAGAGCTCCATTAAGATTTACTGGTACATGCAAATAAAATTACTCCTTTGGTTTATTTACATTTGTTTTCTTTTTCCAAAAATAATCTAGACTTTAATAATTTTAGCCTATTAGAAATCTACCTATCTATCTTAAGCCTATGCCATGCAATATAAATGGTGCATTATGTAAATAAAGGAAGCAGCTCTGCCATTAAAAATCTTGACATAAATAAATGTCATTATTAGATCTGTTTATAGGCTCAAGTAGAATATAAAACAACAAATAAGAAAAGTCACAAATATTTTAATCAGTGAGAAAGTTGACTAATTCTTCTTGGCCTTACATCTCCAGGACCTTTACAATAGAATCATCTCTTAATACTTATTAATGTTTTTCTTTTATTTACCCAGACATACCTAGTGACTCCTTCTAAAACACACTAATTTTCTAGTCAGTGTTTATGGTACGTCAGTCTTCACCCAACGGCTACTCTGTACTTTTAAAATTCAGTTAGGGTTTTACCTCTTTCCTCAGGGACTTCACTGATTAGTATTCTTTTCTTTCATGTTAAATTTCTATAAAATAATCATCTAGTTCTTTCTTGAGGAGAATATTATAGTATTAAATGTTTGGTGAACATGTATTTTACTTTTTCAATTACTTATCACACACCTAGAAACTAAATTCATGACTAATGTTTCATTTGTACTTCTCTCAGTACCCAGAACAAAATATGTTGAAAAGTGTTTTTAAAATGTAGGTTTTAAACAATCAATCAATAAAACATAAATGAATAAATAAGTAAATAAAGCTAAGCACTTTTTTACACAGGATGAAATTGTCTATATATATATGTGTGTGTTTTTGTGTTTAGGCAAAATAATGGGTGATTTTGTGATATTTACTTCAACCAAGAACTTTAAGGTTTTGAAGTTATTACTTTTGGTCTTTAGTTTGAATTAGTATCCCTTTATACTCATCAAGATAATATATTTAAACAGTTTATATAATACAAAATAAATAAAATTGAATTAGAACATTTTAAATGAAGTTTAAAAGTACAATAAAAGTTGCATTTGATAAACTTTTTCAGATTTTTAATAATGCTAGAATTTATATGCATAAACTTAGCATTTATGTCTATTTATTGTTTAGCCTTTCATTTCAGATGACTTTATATGTTCTACATATATAAGTACCCTGCAATAATAATTTCTTCATCTTTGATAGCTGAATCAATATACTATTTTTTTCATATTCTGGAATATTGTCCAATATATCCTTGATGGCCTCTGTGTCCTCATCTCCATTTTTGAGGCACTGAACATTTGTATCTGAAGGACTCAAAGGGGGCATGGATGATGTTGATGAAGAACTTTCCACTTAGTGCTAGAGGTTAGGAGAAAGACTTTCTCCATTGCCAGCCAGGGTCTGAGCAAGCTGGACATTTTTCCTGAATGGTCTAAGGGCAGCTTTGGCCACTACTTCCTCAAAGCACATGTACACCAATAGCTCAATATTTTCCTGAGAAGGACTTTCTTTATTTTTGTTGATCTGAAGATCTGAATCATTTAACCACCACATCTGAGGATTCCTGAAAATAATCTTTAGGGTTTTGTCTAGGTTCCCACTGGCTTGCTGAGGGCCTTGCTTGTCCATGTATGTGGACGAACCCATTCCTTTCAAAAAGTTGGGTTTTTAGGCAGAGTCTCTCTCTCTCTCTCTCTCTCTCTCTCTCTCTCTCTCTCTCTCTCTCTCTCTCTCTTCCTATCTCTACCTCTTTTCTTATTTGGACCAATTCTTCTGTGCAGTTGGTAATATGATTATCTGATCCATGTTCTTGTTTATATGCATTTAGGAGAAATCAGGCTTCCAGGACAGTAAATTCCAAGTGGAACAAATTGTAAACTTTTGATAGATCAGTATATAGCTCTTTAAAGTGTTGATGTGCTTTGTAGAGATATAAGCTCTTTCATCAATTCCACTGTAATTACTTCAGATACCTTCAAGCAACTTTTTTAACAACTTCCTTTTATTTGCACCAGTCTCTGATGATTTTTCTCCATAACAATTTTAAAAACAGTTCCGGGCCAGCTTTAATTTCCTTTTTGGCTTTGTCAAGGCATTCCAGTTGTTTCAGGAAACAATAAAAGTGCACTATATCCAGCTATAACACTGTATAGTTATCTACTGAACCCAGTGGTTCTCTACAACACCCAAGAGAAATATTCGTCACACTCCAATAGGCATGGCAAGGCTAGTGCATATTATTTTCTCTTCAAGAAAATTCTGCCCTCCTCATGATATCCCATAGCTAACACAGGATAGGGCTTTTCTTTGTGCTGGAGGAATTCTGATTGATCTGCCTGTCTGGTTAGCTACATGGAGTTTTGTGGTTCACCACCATCTAAGCTCTATCCTCCATATCTTTAGGCCTTTCTTAGTCCTCTGAATTTTTTTTTCTTTTACTTAGGCTTCATTTACCTCTTCTTCAGCCTGACAGTTTTTGCTCACATCATTTCAGACTGTTTTAGTTAGAGCACTATAGCTTTTACATTGCTCTTCAAGTGTTTACTCTAGTTGTTTCTTATGTATGACAATTTTGATATAATTTTCTTGAAATCCAAATGTTTAAGAAACTTCAGAACTTAGTTATTTGCTGATGTGCAATTGAGTTTCCAGAAAGTTTTTCCTAGCTTTTGTTATCTTGGAGGAAAAAAAAACTTTAATTGTAGAAATTCCTGTTGTTTTATAATTATACTTTTCTACTTCACACTCAAGTGCTTTGCAACATGTCATGGGTTTTTTTCTGTTATATTTTCTACTTCATTTCAGAACATTCTAGCTTCTCGGGGTACTTAGCCAGGTCCTTGAATACTAAACCATTTTCTTTACTTTCATTTGTATATGGAGGTTGAATTCAGTCTTCTCTTAGAAACTGGCACAATTTTGCCTGAACACGTTTTTTGTGTCATCCTGTGTCATCAGAGCATCTGCCAGGACCCAACGATTACCTGAATACAGCAGAAGGAGGTCATAGTTTGTTTTCATTCTTAGAGAGGCTGACCACACTCCCACCCATACTCAATGTACTTTGAATGTATGTCCATGACTGTAACAAATATTCCACTGATTTTCTGCATTCTGTTTCATTATACACACATACAATAATACTAATAATTTCACCTATTTGGTTAATGAGATTTCTGACATTTATGAAGATAACAATAAAGTTGTAAATCTAGAATCAGTGATGTCAACACATGCTTTTATTTGTTCTACCATTAAAATCTCTGACTTTTTACTGTGGTATTGTTTTTATATTTCAGCACTATCTTGCTTACTTTGGGCAATAGAAAGACAGCAGAAGGGAAAAGCTTTTGTCTTTAACTTACACCTAATTGGGATTAAACCACATGGGACAATCTGGGCACAAAGAAAAGTGACCCAGCTGCAAATGTTTTTCTTAAAGTACAGTCTTGTGGATGAGCTGTGATCAAGAAGTTAACTGTTAAGATATACCTGCCTATAGCAGTTGATTGCAATTGTACCTTGTTACTAGGGTTTATATCTTATTTTACTTTTTTATCATAAGATTTCACAGTGCTTGTTGATGAGTTAACACTTAATAATATGGATTGATAACCGACTAGTCCACATAAACAATATCCAGTCTAGAAACTTGGATCTGAGAACAAGCTGTGGTCAAGAAAAAAAAAAGAATTGATGACAGCACCGGTAAGAACTTCAGGTTAGGTCTATAAACTGCAAGGGGTGACAAGGGACTGGGGGGAGAGTAGGGGCAAAAGGAGACACTCAGTCCTAGAAATACTTGGCCAAAATGGAGATAATGCAGGGGTTTTTAAAAAGATTTTTATTTATTTATCTTTAGAGGGGAAGGGAAGGAGAGAGGGAGAGAAATATCAATGTACGGTTGCCTCTCCTGGGAACTGGCGTGCAACCCAGGTATGTGTCCTGACTGGGAATCTAACCACAGCTGTTTGGTTAGCAAGCTGGCACTCAATCCACTAAGCTAAATCAGCCAGGGCTGGATAACGCAGTTTGATAAGGTGAAATTTCAGCTTGTAATAAAAGTAAGTGCAAAATTTTCCTCTAGATTCACTAAGTAGTGTCTCAATACATGAGGTGACTCATTGGCATGGAAGCTCAGAAACTCAGAATGCACCAAAATATCCCAGATGGATAGATGTCTGAGAAAATCTAAGGCTTTTGGAAATATTTTCTGCTTCTTTTTGTGTAGGTTCAGAAATTGGGGTTAGAATGATTTGAATTCAGCAACTCTACTTTTTATGTATTCACACTCAAATACTTTAGAGTTCTATTTATACAAGGTGATTCTGTAGTCAAGTCTGTATATGAACTTGTTGATTTATATCATTATTAATTGAATAGATTTACTCTTAAAAGTGTCTCAGGTTAAATAATAAATTACATACTGGTTTTACTGAAGGTTTATTTTACTTATATTTGCCTTACTTATATGTATTATTCTGTCTTATCGATTAGAAAAGAATTCAAATTTCTGGAAAAGAAAGCAGGTGTCTTCCATGAAAAAAGATTTTTATAGTTGATTTCATTGGACTTTCTGTGAAATCTTGACTCCAATCACTATGGAAGTTAGTATAAATTGTTTAAACTTTAGTTCTTGCATCTATAAAGTGGAAGTACTTAAAGTGCCTATTAGGTGAGACAAATAAATACATGCAGCAGGTTAATCATTATGCTTGAAATGTATGTCACTTAGTGTCTTTTACATTTTAGTTACTATAACACAAATTAATATAACACACTATAGTAGCTGTTATGAGTTCAGGTAAAAGTTATATATTCAGAGAACGGGGTTGGATTGGGCCAACAAAAATTCATGGGTAAAGGAGACACTCAGTACTTGAATATATAGATATAGTGGAATCATGAAAGTGAAGGAAATGTAGAAAAACATAAATGCTGTATATTTAATACAGAATGTATAAGTAATCCTTTGATAGTATTTCAGAATAAGTGAAAATTTTAAAAGAGTGATAAATCTTAATATATCAGCAAAAGAAGTTCTTGGTTTTTCAGCTATGGATAGAAATTTTGTTTAAATTTGAATTTTGTTTTCTTCACAAACTAGATGGATATCTTGAGTAGCTCACTAAGACTTTATATGCATTAATTATTTTATCTATAAAATTAGGTGTAATTGTTTCTATTTTATAAAGTTATTTTAAGGATAAGATGAACATATATTTATTCATAAAACACACATATATGCATATATATGTTTATAGTATTAGAATAAGTTTCACATATACAAATCATTCACTGAGTGAGAAATATTTCAATATCAGAATTATTAATCATATAAACAAAGATATCAAAATGATAGAATAATTGTATTAAAAACCTATGTCTTTTAAACTTATAGGAAAGCATGTCACAACATTAATTAAGAGATGTAAGAGATAGTAGGAATATAGGCTAAGAAGATGATACATACAGTTTAATGGTATTACATTTAAGTTGCTTATGGGACATGCAGTTACAGTTGTTCATGGGACACTTAAAAGTTTTAGAGCTAAAGGCTTCTAAAGTGACCAAATATGTAACTATCAAGTGCTTTAGTGATGGCTAGGATGCATACAGATTAAAAATAGAAGGCATGTTCATGGACAAAACAGTTCTCCCTTGGCCACTGCACTCATAAGCAGCAAAACTGGGATTCTGGGATTAGTTTAATGAGTGCAGGTGACTTCACTTATTTGTAACTCAATTACCTGTAAAGAGACACACCAGGGTTAGAGAATCCTTATTTTTCCCCTCTCATGAAGAGTCTGTTGATTTTTTCAGAACTTCTCAAACTAATTTTGAGTATGAACAGTTGATTTGAGCACAATTGATCTTTTAACACAAGCAGAAAGAAAAAATAGGTCCTGAGGGCTTTATACCACTTTAAAATGATTTTCATGAACAGTTATTTTTTAAGAAATTGATTGTATTATCAATTTTTCTAAATTTAGTCATTTTTAAAAAAATGTATTTCTATTTTTCAAAAATATTTGTCATGGAAAAATGAAGATATGAAAGGAAAATATGCATAACACTAAGACTGGTATTGCATTTTGTCTAGCATTATAGATTTCTGTGACCTACTACATATATAAGATGCATAAACAAATGTTTATGAGCTATTTCTTTTATACTGATTAAAATTTTCACATTTATAAAAATCATCTTATTTTTATTTTTAATGTTTAAATTAAATTTGTTGAGTCCTGGCTGATGTAGCTCAGTGGATCGAGCGTTGGCCTGCGAACCAGAGTATCGCGGTTCGATTCCCAGTCAGGGCACATGCCTGGGTTGCAGGCCAGTTCGCAGCAGGGGACACAGGAGAGGCAAACATACACTGATATTTCTCTCCTTCTCTCCTTCCCTTCCCCTCTAAGATAAATAAATAAAATCTTTAAAAAATAATAATTTTGTTGAGGTGGCATTGGTTGATAAGATTGTGTATATTTCAAGTATACAGTTCTATGATGCATCAACAGTATATTGTATTGTGTGCCCACCGCCAAAGTCAAGTCTTCCATCACCATATATTTGACTCCTTGACCATTTACTGCTCTTCCACCTTCTTTTCCTCTGATAACCACCAAACTGATACCTGTGTCTATGAGTTTTTGTTAGTTTTTCTTTTTTTACTTATTAATTTCAGTTGTATAACACATATGTGAGTGAAATAATATTTTCTTAATGATAAATCATTTTCTTGAACTTTTATTAAATGTCCACCCTGTAATATTAAGGTATTAATGCTGAAAATATTGTCCAGTTGTCCTACTGCAAAAATAACAAAATTATATTTTTTCATTATGTAAAAGACTTGAAGGAATAGTACCTATTCCTTTTTTAGAATTAAATAGTTTGAAGACTTCTTTTCATTTCCCTTAAGGTATCTATCATAGAAACACATTCATATGTATATAGTGGCCTTCTTTAAAACTTTTTATTGTTTTATTTCTATTCTTGCTATTTTAATTGCTGCCTCAAAGGAAGGTATACCACTACATTATTTAAGAAATATAAGACAAGTTAGAAATTTAGGATGAAGAGATGTAACTTTCAATTTGTATGGGATTATAATTTTTTTAATATATTTTATTGATTATGCTATTACAGTTGACCCAGTTTCTCCCCTTTGACTCCCTTGGCCCAGAGTCCCCACTCCCTCTGGCAATTCCCACACCATTGTTCATGTCCATGTGTCATACATATAGATTCTTGGCTTCTCCATTTTCTGTACTGTACTTTATATCCCCGTGGCTCTTCTGTAACTACCTATTTGTACTTATTAATCCCCTCACCTCTTCACTCATTCTTCCACTCTTCTTCAGTCCTTTTTTTAAGATTCAGTTGTTGAAAGATATGTATTTATTGAAATCTTATTGTTCATAATTTTGGTCTTTTTTTTCTTAAATAAGTCATTTTAACATCGTATATAGTGACTGTTTGGCGATGATGAACCCCTTCAGTTTTCTTTTGTCTGGGAAGCTTTTTATCTGGTCTTTAATTCTAAATAATAATTTTGGTGGGTAGAGAAATCTTGGCTGTAGGTCCCTGCTTTCTTTTGAATACCATATTTTGACATATATAGTGCACACCCACATTTTTGGCCCAAACTTTCAGAAAATAAAACAACTTTCATTTTAATTTTTAATTCAATTTTATTTATTTATATTTGGATACTTTTTTGTATTATAAGTAAAATTTTAGCATTTTATTTTTGAACACACAGATATTGTTCTTACTTTCTACAGTTAATTACACTTTTAGCACATAAGCATAAAAAAGAATTTAAAATATTTATATAGATATGGAATTAGTACTACCCATGTATAATGCGCATCCTCATTTTTCCTGCAAAAATTTGGGCAAAGGGTGTGTAATATACATGACAATAGATGGTATTTCTTGCTCATCCTTTCTAGCCTGCAAAGTTTCTTTTGAGAAATCAGCTAATAGTCTTATGAGAATTCCCCAGAAAATAACTAACTGTTTTTCTCTTGCTGCTTTTAAGATTCTCTCTTTATCTTTAATCTTTGACATTTTAATTATGATGAGTTTTAGAGTGGACCTCTTTGTACCCATTTTGTTTGGGACTTTCTGTGCTTTCTGGACTTACCTGTCTTTTTCTTCACGACTATTTAGGGGGATTTTTTCCACTATTTTAAAAAAATAGATGTTCAATTTCTTGTTCATTCTTTCTCCTATCATGCAAATATTGGACTTCTTGAAGTTGTCCCACAGTCTGCTTACACTATCCTAATTTTTCCTGGATATTTTTTCTTCTTGTTGCTCTGATTAGTTGTTTTTGCTTCCTTATGTTCCAAATCATTGATTTGACTCTCCATTTCATCCACTCTACTCTTGTTTCCCTGTACATTCTTCTTTATTTCAATTAGTGTATCCTTCATTTATGATGGGATCTCTATGTTGTTGAAGTCTTCATCAAATTGCTTGAACATCCTTATAACCAGTGTTTTGAACTCTGCATCTGATAGATTGCTTATCTCCTTTTTATTTAGTATTTTTTGTGGAGTTTTGATGTGTTTTTTCATTTGGGCTATGTTTCTTTGTCTCCTCATTTTGGCAGTCTTCCTGTGTTTGTTTCTATGAATTACATAGAGCTGTTATGAGTCCCCATGTTGGTATCTTGGCCTAATGTAGTAAGTGGCCTGTTGGGTCCAATGGCATAATGTCCCTATCTCGGAAGCTGGGTTCGCAAGCTACACTCTTTGTGTGGGTTGTATACACACTCCTCTTGTAGTTCAGCATTGATTGCTGTTGGTAAGTCAATAGGAGGGATTTACCCACTTCAGTCATCTATAGTGACCCATGATTGAGTCAATAACAAATTACTGATGCAATGACCAATTTAAAAGAATAGTCTGGAAGCTTGTGTTTATCTCAGTAATTGTTGATGATAGAATGGGCTTGGCTTTGAAAGTCTGTAAGGCAGACTTTATTCTAGAGGCATTGCTACCATGGGGTCTTGTAGTAGGGGTGACAGATTGGGCTCAACTTTGAATAAAATAAGGAAAACAAGGCAAAGTGAGAATTTATAGACACAGACTAAGGTAGATAGAAAATTACTAAGAGTGCACATCATGGCTAATGGAAAATTCTGGCTAAGTCAACCAAAGAGAATTCTTGCTGAGTTAGGCCAGGGTAATTAGACATGACCTAGGGGATAATAGGGAATGAGCAACAAAATCATATATAAAGCATGACAGCATATTTATGTTGAAAGATTCTGGTTAAACTTACTTAGCAGGATCCTTGTTAGAACTGGGTGGTTGAGGGAGATGGGACTATGTCCCTCTTAAGAATGGAGCCTAGTAGAGTTCAGAAGAGACTTGCTAGAGTTTCACTAAGGAAAGAATCTTTGTGTGGGGCAATAAAGGAGGTAGTAAAAAATAATATGATTCTGGGTATTTTTCAAAGCTAGATTCCAGAGGATTATTTAAAAAAATGAATCACAGGGAATGAAAAATAGGAGCCATGTTCTCAAGAGTTTTGGTCCAAGTAATTGGAAGTATGCAGTTGCAATTTACTGTGAGCTTGGGTACTTCAGCATAAGATGACAATCATGATGATGATATAATGACATCCTGTATTTGAAAAATCAAAAATATTTGAATGATATTTAAAATAATGGGGGAAAGAAGGGAAAGGGTCCTCAATGAACGTGTATAAAGGACCCATGGACAAAAAAAACAAAGGAGGGTAGGATTGAGGATGAGAGGTGGGAGTGGGTGGGGTGGAGGAAAGTGGTGATGGGAAAATATAAAAAAAACATACTTGAATATTAATTAATTAAAATAATAATAATAACAAATAAATATGTAAATAAATAAATAAAAATGTCAATAAGATGTTTTAAATATTAAAAGAATGTAAAGAAGTTGTATATCCTCATTCATATATCAGCTCTCAAGGCTATATAGATGGTATTTTCAACTGCATTTCTCCTTTATTTTGTTTCCTGTGCTTTCAGGCAGTACCACAGAATCCTTTGTCTAATGGGCTATTCCAAATCTTCATTACCGAGTTTTCTGTTTCTGCCTGTGTGAGATGGCTGTTATATTCCATTACATGGTACTATTGGATGTAGGCATACTAGATGGTCCCAGGGATTCTTATGGCTTTATCCCTATCCCTTCCTGTTTGTTTAGAGGCTGTATTTTTTTCCTTTAGAATGAGGGTTAATTATTACACAGTAATTCATTTTTGTTGTTTTTATCTACAGAACATGTTGCTTAAAATGACTTCTAGTGCTGAGAGAACCTGGTTATATTACCTCATGTATAACATATGTAAATAGATTGTACAATCTTTTTTCATATAAAACCGGGGAATAAGCAGTCTTGGATCCTAAAAAGCACACCATGCATTCTCAAGTAGGTCATATATGTGATAGTAAGATTTACACCTGTCATTTCTATCCCTCTTGAACCATATATTATGTTTAGGAAGAAAAATATATACTCTATATTAGTAAATTGCTATTTTTTATGATAAGAAATGAAGCTTGCAAATTGTGGTCACCTGGTTGGAATTTTAAATATAATTTTAATATTAATTCCAATATGTTCTATGGCAGCTACTTCAGAAAAATGAAGTACATGTTAAGATCAGTGAGTTCCATAAGCAATAGCATACAACCTTATATTTTTAGCTATAAAATCATTTTTGTCATAAGCATTATCATGAGTTAGATCATGATATCAAATAACACATTTGGTAACTTGGCTTAAAGTCATGCTAACTAAAATATGGTAAGTTACATATGATGATCATTAAAAATAAATAACGGTTCTTTTCTGCGATGAAAAATATTTAGTATAAAATTATATTGCCACCATACTAACTGCTTACCTTAAAAGGGTATGGTGACACATAGGATTGGTTCATGTCACTGGCAAATTATACATCTACTAGCATTGTTAATCAGGATAGTACTGACAAGGTGAAGTCAATGTTGGGCTAGGTATAATGTTTGCTCTTGCCATCACTATCCCTCGGTACCTGTGCCTCTTGGGTGGGAATTAAATTTGACAGGGTCAAAGGCTAATTGACATCCACAGGCTTCACCACAGGTGAAGCTTTGCTGAGCATTCACACAGGACAAATTTTTCACACTACTGGACATACAAAACACGCCATTTACTTAACTATTCCCCAAAGGTCATTATTAGAACTATAATATTATTCTTGCCAACTCACTTAAAATATATTCACATCATTAGTCCTAAATGGTAGTGAAACTTACCTGGAGACATCTTTTCTTTGTAATAACTGTAGCAGTAACATAAATCAATAATATCTTCAGCCTAGGAGGATTTCCCCTTTTTACTATAATCTCATTTGAGCTTTAATATCAAAATAATCCATTCCTTGATGGTGATAGAAAATTTAATATGTCTGTTTTTAAAATAAACTTAGTAATGTTTTCTGAATAAGTTGTATATATTTAATGCTCATGAAGCTGATAGTATAAATTTGGGGAAAACTAGTAGGACAGGTATTTTAGACTAATGAGCTATATGCTCATGCAATGTACCTGTGCCTTCAGAGCTTGTTTGAACCTGGTCCTATCTCTAAAGCTTAATAATGAATATTGCTGGGTATGCCTGTCTTTAAGAATCAGATAATAATAAGTTACATTAGACATTGAAGTGAATATGATTGATTGTCTGGAGTTTTCAGAGTAAAGCACTCAATTTCTGTCAGTGCCTGGAAAAGCTAAGAGTGACTTTTTAAAAAGATCCACATCCCCGAACCCTGCAACAGGTCATTAGCTCTATCTCTAAATAAATCTACTATGGAGTTCCTGTAAGAGTTTCTTATGGATTTAAATAGACTTCTACCCTTCCATATTATATGTAATTGGGAATGTTGGGTTTTTCCTAATTCCAGGACACCATTTATATTTTAATTGGCTTTGAGTGGTGTCCTTGGAGTTGTACAGTGAATGGAACTATGTAGCAGGAATATTGTGTCTGTTGTTTCAAATGGTCAAGTAGTAGAGATGAGAATACCACAGTCTGTAACACATTGAAAACCTTCACCTTTTCTAGATCGCACATAAAGGTAAGTAACCTATAGGTTTCCTAATATACAATTCTGGGTGGCTCACTCAGATGGCATATATGTTGTCTCCAAATTCCTAAAATATGCAATTGGGATAGTGTATATTTTGCAATAATAAAGGATGTTGAGGGTAGCAGTTGGTACTTTACCTTGGAGAACTTATTATAACATGTCCATAGATCATTAGACCTCCAATACTATTTTCAAAAGGGGTAGCTTATCTTTTTTTGTTTGCTTTATTAATTCATAACTTAGGATATTTGATATCATGTAGAATGCCTATTAATTCCAGTTTTCCAAGTATGCCAAAAAGTAATTGGCAGTGTGATATCCTAATGGTATGATAAAATTATACAGTCCCTGTGAACTAAACTGTGGGCCCAATCAGAGAGTTAACATATTGTGCTGAGTATATACTTATGCCGCAGACAGGTGAAAATACTGTTTCCAATTGTCTGTGCTTATGAGGGTAGATATGAAAGGACATTCAAGATCAATATTTACATGTCAGCCAAGGGTTGTATAAATTTTCACAGTAAAAGTAGATATTTAAATTAATGTGTAAAACTGAATTGAATTAATTATCCTTACAGAAGCTTAATACATTTCTAAAAACATATCTCATCTGTGTTCGTTTAGCCAAACACAGGAATTTCATAGTAATAACTCAGCAATAATAATGTTCACGATAACCCCAGGAATATGTTGTTGCTTTGGCTTACTATTTTGGAAAGAGAGTTAAGTTCCAAGATATTTCACTAGGCTCCTTCTAATATAAATGCTATTATATGTAGGTAATTATTTCAACCATAAATTCAAAAACTGGAGATTAGTAGCCTACCATGCCAATTTATGTATCAGGTAAAAATATTATAATTTTTCTGTCACCAGTAGATAACAGAGTTGTCCAGAATCATGAAAAATTAATATTAACTTAGACCAGTCTTCAATCCAAGCAGTTCCCCAAATTTTGGCTATTTCTCTACCAGCAATAAATAATGATCTTGATGAATGATTACAGGTGAATTTCAGTTGTATTAGCAAAAATATTTATAGCACATATTTGAATGTTATTTGTCAAGATAGCCTTTCATTATTTTAATTATAGGCATTCTTTTATTATAGTTCAAGTGCAGTTGTCTCCATTTTCACTCCATAATGGCCCCATATGCCACCTACCCCCACCTCTCACCCCTGAACCCACCCCTTATGGCTTTGTCCATGTGTCCTTTATACATGTTCCTTGATGGACCTTCCCCTATTATCCCCCATTATCCCTCTCCTCACCTCTCCTATGGTTACTGTCAATTCATTCTTTATTTCAATGTTTCTGGTTATATTTTGCTTGTAATTGTAGTCACTTTTAAGTTTACTAAGTAACTCAGGTATAATAACTAAAAGTAGGTATAGAAGCAATTCTTAAATACTCCAGTGCTTGGACAAATCTATTATACTTTTTGGTTATTAGTAAAAAGGGGAAATTAATTGGAAAAATATTAACCACAGCCTTATGGATTCCATGGTAAATTTGCCACTTTCAAAATATTTTTGTTTATAAAATTAATCAGATTACTTCTCTGGTCCCATTTCTGTAATATCCACTTTATATCCTGGAATGCATTTCAAATATTGCACCAATCTCTATCAACAAGCTCATCTCCAGGATGCCACTCTTTGCAGATGTATGTGCTCTCCGCATAAAGTTATTGTTCATATTTTGGTAAAGTCAATGTTTTTTTAATCCTTAGTTTGGAGAATAAGATATTGCACATAACAAACACATCTCTAATTCCTTTTCTTTTCTTCTCTAAATATTCAAATAAATTTTTATGTTTTCCACGTAGGTTAGCTCAAATGATCTTTGAATCAGGATTTTACTAACTGTCCAAACAAATTATTGTGTCTATGCAACCTAGCACAATAGACCCAGAATAACTATCAGAGCACCCAAATTATAAATTAAACTTTACCTAAAATTATGTTATTCTTTTTTTCTTTGTACTATACACTTAAAGTAGATTATCTCATATATTTTTCTAATTTTGTATATACCACTGCAAATATATATATAATGTATATATGAAGTTCGTCTGAAAAAAATCCCAGCTGTTATAAATATAATGAGAATGGTTTGTGCAACATTGGTGTAACCCGGTAGCCAAGGAGAGTGGACTGGAATATGCATGCATGAACAATGACAACTTCACTGTATTAATCAGTGGGAGTGGTAGATGCCATTAAGTAACCATGTGTACTGTGTGGCCATCACATTCAAAATGACTGAGGGAGTAGAGCTATGGATATGCATAAAATTTGGCATTAAGTTTGAACATTCCTCTGTGGAAACTATTCAGATGATTCAGAAGGTCACAGCTTATGATTGGCAGCTTCATTATGACAATGTACCTTCTCATACATCACATCTTGTGTAGCTGTTGTGAAATATCAAATCACCCAGGTGACTCAGACATCCTACAGGCCAGATTTGACACCCTGTGACATCTGGCTTTTACCAAAACTAAAATCACCTTTGAAAGAGAAGAGATTTCAGACTGTTGATGAGGTTCAGGAAAATATAATGGGGCAGCTAACAGTGACTGAGAGAATTGTGTGAAGTCCTAAGGTGCATACTTTGAAGGGGACTGAGACCTCATTGTCCTGTGTATAATGTTTCTTGTGTCTTGTTCTATAAATGACTCTATTTTTCATATTACATAGCTGGATACCTTCTAGACATATAATATATACCATATATTTTGGATCATAATGTTACCGAACAAGAGGAGGAGGTCTGAGGGAGGGGCAATACAATATTTGGCCCACTTAGGGATGCCCAAAACTGCTATACAACAGGGGCCCCTCCCGAAAACAAAATACTAAAATCTACTGGGCCCTTCTGTCCGCCGCCAATTGGAAAGACATCTCTTAATGCCAGAGATTTGTGAAAAGGAAACAAAATGTTTATTTAATGCTATTCAGGCCTAATGCCACCACTAAAATATCAAAGTCCTTTATGTATACACCTACACCCACACAGCGCTCCGTTCTCCCACTGTCCCAGCTCCGGGTACCATAAATCAGGAAAAGAGCACACGTCTGTGTTGCAGGCCGCTGGCACCGTCAGCTGTGTCACTGTGCAGGATCTCTAGTTAATCCAAAGTACTGTGGTACCCTCTCATGGTCCACTGGCAAGAGTTCTTTGTACCCAGTTCCAGTCAAAGTCTCTCTTGCTTTTCAGGCCCCGCAGCCAAAGGGGGGCACCCCAAAGCCGCGTGGGCCTCTTCTACCAAAGCTGCAGGGGTTTGCACTCCACCAAAAGCATGTGGCTTTCTTCTTCACCTGGCTGCAGGGATCTCCATTCTGGCAAAGCTGCGTGGTTTTTCCCTTTCACCTGGGAAAGAGGGGGTCCGCACCCTGCCAAAACCACGTGGCTCCCTCTTTCACCTCACCAACAGGGGGGTCCTCACTCTGCTGAAACCGCGTGGCTCTCTCTCATCTGGCCAAGCGGGGACCCTTCATGTCCTGGAGCCAGTCTTTTTCAAGCTCCCACACAGCAGCACCCTCCCTCAGGGGCGCAGCCCCTCATTACCTCCTGAGTCCCAGCTACTCCCTTCTCACTCAGGTGTGCAGCTCCTTAGTTACATCCTGAGTCCAAGCCCTCCTCACTCAGGAGAGCAGCCTCTCAGTTCCCATCTTGAGTCCTCCTAGTTCCATCCTGAGTCCCCAAACTGCTCTCTTCTTCCTGGCTCCAAACTTGGCCACTGCTATTTAACATATCTATGAAACCAGTTAAAGGTTATAGATATGTTAAATAACCATTCCTCCAGAGGTTAGCTCCAAAACTGTCACTATGCAAAATAGCTCTCAATGGCCTGGCTCCATTCATCCCTTCCCCCTGGGGGGGGGGGCGGTAAGGACATCTTATATGTCTCTCCAATATTTCTATACACTTTGAATTCTGGACACCATTCCAAATCTTTTTTTGGGGCCCCCCTTGGCTGCACCCTGTATCTATTAGACTCACCTAGGTTTTAGAGGAGGAAAATACAAAAACAATTTTGAAGCAAAAAATATGATAAAATATTTAATAATATAAATAACACAATATTTAACCAATGTAAATGTAAACAACTCAACAGCAGCATTAACAACTATATTCTTCCTAACTTTGGGGAAGAAATGCATTTTACAGTTCAAAAAATATGGTTTGTGTGTGTGTGTGGGTGTGTATAATCTGTATAAAATCCTGTATACTTTTCTGATTATAAGTTTTTTTCCTCCTGTTTATGTATGTAACTTTATACATCTTCTGGAGTATGTGTTTAGTTATAGGTCTTTAATAGATAGTGGGAGGTTAAGAATAGGAAATAGAGAAGCCAGAGCACTTATATGTATAACCCATGGATGTGAACTAAAGGGGAGGAATGCTGGTGGGGATGGGAAGCAGGATGGAGGAGAATAAAGAAGGGGAAGTGGGAAACTGTAATAGAATACTCAATAAAATATACTTAAAAATAAAAAAAAAATATTATCAGTTTTTCTCAAAATCTTCCAAAAAATTAAAGAGGAAGAAATTCTTCCAAACTTCTTTTATAAGACCAACATTCCTCTGATACAAGAAGAGCCAAAGATATCACAAGAAATATAAGAACTAATATCCTTGATGAATACATATGAAAAACACCTCCAAAATATTAACAAACCAAATTCATAGGCACAAAAAAAGCTCATATATCACCAATAAGTGGATAAGTGGGATCCGTTCCTAGGTTGTAAGGATGGTTTTGCATATGCAAATCAAACCACATTAACATAACAATGGATAAAATCCTATGGTTATTTCAATAGTTGCAGGAAAAGCATCTGACAAACTTCAACATGCTTTTATGATAAAAATACTTATCAGATTAGGAAAAGAAGGACATTCCCTCAATATGAAAAGGCCATTATTTAAAAGCCCATGACTAACACTATACTCAACAGTGAAAAACTGAAAGCTTTTTGTGTTCAGAAAGATGCCCAATCCTGCTGATACAGGGTGCAGCCAAAGGGGGGGGGGGCAAAAAAGATTTGGAATGGTGTCCAGAATTTAAAGTGTTTAGGAAGATTAGAGAGACATATAAAATGTCCTCACCCCCCTTCCCCAGGGGGAAGGGACGAATGGAGCCAGGCCATTGAGAGCTGTTTTGCATAGCAACAGTTTTGCAGCTAACCTCTAGAATGGTCATTTAACATATCTATAACCTTTAACTGGTTTCATAGATATGTTAAATAGCTGTGGCCAAGTTTGGAGCCAGAAGGAAGGGAGTGGCTTCTACCTAGGATGTAACTAGGGGCTGCTCCCCTTAGTTAGAGTGCCTGTGTGAGAGTTTGGAAAGGATTGGCTCTGGGACATGAGGGGATAACTGCCCAGGTGAGGAGAGGGCCATGGGGTTTTGAGCAGAGTGAAAGAGTACCACTGGGCTTTGCCAGAATGGAGACCCCTGCAGCCACTGAAGGAGAGAGCCACACGGTTTCAGCAGAGTGAGGACCCCATCTTGGTGAGGTGAAAGAGGGAGCCACATGGTTTTGGCAGAGTAAGGACTCCCTCTTTCCCAGGTGAAAGGGAAAACCACTCAGTTTTGCCAGAATGGAGATCCCTGCAGCCAGGTGAAGAAGAAAGCCACATGCTTTTGGTGGAGTGCAGACTCCTGCAGCTTTGGTAGAAGAGGCCCACGCGGCTTTGGGGTGCCCCTTTGGCTGCGTGGCCTGGAAAGCAGGAGAGACTTTGACTGGAACTGGGTACAAAGAACTCTTGCCAGTGGACCATGAGAGGGTACCACAGTACTTTGGATTAACTCGAGAGCCTGCACAGTGACACAGCTGACAGTGCCAGTGGCCTGCAACACAGACATGTGCTCTTTTCCTGATTTACGGTACCCGGAGTTGGGACAGTGGGAGAAGGGAGCGCTGTGTGGGTGTAGGTGTATACCCTAAAGGACTTTGATATTTTAGTGGAGGCATTAGGCCTGAATAGCATTAAATAAACATTTTGTTTTCCTTTTCACAAATCTCTGGCATTGAGAGATGTCTTTCTAATTGGCAGCGGACAGAAGAGCCCAGTAGATATTAGCATTCTGTCCTTGGAAGGGGCCCCTTGTTCTTTAGCAATTTTTGGCATCCCTAGGTGGGCCAGATATTGCCCCCCCAGACCTCTTGTTCTGTAACACTGACACTTTTATTTAACATCATACTAGAAATCTGAGCTAGAGCAATTGAGAAAGAGAAAGAAAATATATCCAAATGGGAAAAGAAGTAAAATTATGTCTGTTTATAGATGACATAATTCTGTACATAAAATTATATCTTTAAACATAAAAATTTTATTAAAAATACTGATGGCATTAATAAGTGAATTCAGCACTGTTGTAGAATATGAAATCAATACGAGAATGAGTTACATTTCTAGATGCTAATAATGAATGATGATAAAAGGAAATTAAGAAAACAGTCCCATTTGCAATATTATCATTAAAACATTCCTGTTTACAATAATATTACAAACAATAAAATATTTAACCAAGGAGGCATGGAGACTTGTATACTGAATTATTTAAATTCATTTGTTCTCTCATCTCATAGATAGAGATATTCAACCTCGTGTTTTCTGCTAAGGTCTATACTGGTGACCTTTCTAGTTTCACATAAAATAAATATTAATACATTTATCCCAGAAGCAGAAACCTGTATGTATATGTGAGTATTTGGGTGTCTGAGGTCTGTGGGGACAGTAATACCCACATGAGTATTCATTTTGCTACCATTGATTCAGATGTTTTGAAAAGATTTTATTTATTTATTTTTAGAGAGATGAAGGGAGAGTGACAGAGGACAGAAACAGCAGTGTGTGGTTGCCCCTCATGCACCCCAGGCACGTGCCCTGACTGAGAATCAAACTGGCAATCCTTTGCTTCTCAGGCCGGCACTCAGTCCACTGAGTGATATCAGCCAGGGCTGATTCAGATGCTTTAACTGATGGTTGCTTTTTGTTTCAGTCAAGGGTGTTGCTTCCATTCAGATTCAATTTTTTCTAATCTCTCCATTTCTATTTAGTTTTATTTTTAAGTAAGATTTCTATTCTGCGACATTCTCCACCTCGCCCCTTTCACTGTGAAGCCAAATTGAACTAGGAAGGGCCCTTCAAGTCACCTTAAAATCCCCACCTGGAACCCTGGCTGGTATGGTTCAGTTGGTTGGAGTGCTGTCCCATAAAACCAAAAGGTCACAGGTTCAGTTCCTACTCAGAGGAAATGCCTCGGTTGTGGGGTTGGTCCCTATTTGGGAGGCTTAACTGATTGATATTCCTCTCTCATATAGATGTTTTTCTCCCCCCTCTCTACCCACTTTCTCCTCTCTTTATAAGAGCTAAAATGCCATCCACTGAGGATTTAAAAAAAGGGGGTCCCACCTGGGGGCCCTGTAGCCACCTTTAGTGAGCTAGAGGCCTGATAGCTTGTAAAAGGAACCTCCTGGCTTGTTCCTTTGTTGTCCATTCCCCAAGTACAAAGATCCCCACCTGGACACCCTCTTCCCCCATTTTCCCTGCTCTTCCTATTTCAAAGGCAGACTGAGTACAGTATGTATTAGCTAAATATCACTTGTTACCTCCACATCTCAGTTCAGTTCATGGTGTTTGTGAAGTTTTCTTTTATGCATTGAAGTGTCAACCTGACTTTCTAAGGCAGGACTGGTCTTATCTTTTTCTTCTTCTCTGTTGTTCACACAGGCCCTTCTTACTGTATCTTAAATATTTTGAGATTGTTTCAAAATAAATATTCAACTTACCATATGTTTCAAAGTGGCTAAAATTAATTCTGTGCCCTGGCTGGTGTGGCTCAGTGGATTGAGCACCAACCTGTGAGCCAAAAGGTCACTGGTTTGATTCCCAGTCAGGGCACATGCCTGGGTTGTGGGCCAGGCCCCCAGTAGGGGGCACGCGAGAGGCAACCACACACTGATGTTTCTGCCCCTCTCTTTCTCCCTCCCTTCACCTCTCACTCAAATAAATAAATACAAATCTAAATAATTAATTTTGTAACTATTTATAAAATTACTCTGTGTTTTTAGTCTTCCAAGAGCTGGTCTCATGCCTTTTTGTGTGGTATCCTCCATTCATCACAGTCAGAGGACAGAGTGGAGACTCAGGGCAGCGTGGGTCAGGATGATGTCCCTTTCTATTAGATTGATAGAGAGCCACTCACTGTCTCTCTTACAATAAATATTTATAGACCAAGTCCAGTTTACACTTATAGCATTAGTGAGGATGTGGAGATCTTTTGCAACCACCAACTCTCATAACTTAGTGATGATACAGGGACCTTAAGAAGTTTCATGTCTATAGCCCTGGTCTTTGACACTTGCTGAGAATGAACCTTGCATTACAAATTTTTTAAGCCTCATTTCAGAAAGAAAACAATTTGGAATTCCCATACCCCCTCCATCTCAGTTTTCTCCAACTAACCTGTTTATAGGACTCATCAGCAAGAGATTTACCACAGTTATTTGGCACCAAAGACCCTCAGGGATATTCATATACCTCACTTATCAGGCTGACATCTTAAATACTCAGCTGAACCTAAGCTCTGACAAAACCAAAGACCCCTTAAACTCTTCATGTGAATTACCGACCTTTGGATTTTTCCCTTTGGGCATACAAAACAGGAGCAGGATAAGAGTTTGAATATAAAATAGTTTTCTTATTAATCAATAAAATAATCTATTTTACTCATAGTATTTATAATATACATGATATTTTAGGGACTTGAACACAGTGAGTTTTTCTTTAGAAGGAGGTATTCAGCTCTTGAGCACATTAGAATTTGTCTGTATCCTGAGGTCACTGTGAGTTTGCAGATATTCTTCCAACTTAGCTGAGTGATTTAAAAGTTTTCTAAATCTAGCCCTGGCTGGTGTAGCTCAGTGGATTGAGCGCGGGCCTGCGAACCAGACAATCGCGGTTCGATTCCCAGTCAGGGCACATGCCTGGGTTGCAGACCTGTTCCCTGCAGGCCAGTTCCCAGCAGGAGATGCACAAAAGGCAACCATACATTGATGTTTCTCTCCCTCTCTCCTTCCCTTCCCCTCTGAAGATAAATAAATAAAATCTTTTAAAAAAAATTTCCATGTCTCTTTAAAAAAAAAGTTTTCTAAATCTCATATGGCTCTTGTATTGGTATACATGTACATGGTTACATGTAAATGTACAATGTACACATACAGCTAAATTTCAATCAACTTTATTACTAAGGCCAGTCCATTCCAGGGGATTTATCTTTTATATTCTTCCTTTTCACATTTTGGATATTTCAGTGCCTACCCCACTCAGAGCTCTAGCTTTGAAGTTTCCCATATCTAGATTATTCTTGCAGCACTGCTGTACTATTTTAGCCAATAGTATTGTAATATTATATAATATACAATTTACAAAAACAAGGATGACTAACTTGTGCAGAAGGAAAAGTACAGTATATGTATGCTCATGCAAATACTGTATTCATAGACAAGAATAAGAATGCTATGGCCTTGCTATCTTGAGGCTGCTGTGATTGATATAATTGAATATGTGTTAATCTAAAAATACAGATGTTTTGCATTTAATCTATATCAAGAGTGGAAAGTTTGAGAAGTGATTTTTTTAAAAAGTATTTTCCATTATTAAAACATCAGTGATTTTCTATGTATAAACAAGAAAGATATGTGGTAGAATAAATAATAGTTTATAATTACATATAAAATATGTGAAATAATAAATTTAATATATATGTTCAGTTACTCTCAGAAATTCATAAACTAAATAAATTATGGAAGACACAAATCATGGAAAGCTATATGACATTTGTAGATCAGATATTTTAAAAAATAACCCCCATATTCATCTACAAATTCAATGAGATTTTAATTTACAAATTTTAGCAAGTTGTTTGAAAAGATGTAATTATTTGTAATCAGAGAAATGCACTTTAAAACTGAAATGTGGTCAGATTGCATACCTACAGAATGTTTAAAACTGGTTTTTAATTGAGAATACAAAGTTTTTGTGAAATGTGAGTTAAGGGAAGTTTTATTCAGTGCTAGTAAGAATGTGGGTGGGGGCGACTTTCCTTGCAAGTCCCCCGTGTGCCACAGACGAGAGTAAATATGACAGAGATATGATGTGATCTGCTTGGGGAGGAGAGGTGGCCATTTTCCCAGGGGAAAAAGGCTTTGAGCCCCTTCCTCCAAGAGCTTTTATTGGGTTGTAATACACAGGAATACACGGCAGCAAGGATCAAACAGTAGATAATATTTCAAAGAAATCTAAGGGCTTAGTTTGAGTTAGAGTCTGTCAGGAAGAGAGTTTTAGGGTTTCCTGCTCAAACCCTTAACATATGAATGAAAGCACTCTTAGCAGAGCAGACTTCACAGGTTTATCAGGAAGTCTTTGTGATGCCAGATTTTTTCCCCAGGACATGCTCTAGCAAGGCAAGGAGCTACACCCCTCCCCAACAGGTATTCAGGCTTAAGGGGATTGCAGCCAGGAAACACTTCTTCCAGAGAACATGGGGACTCGGGCTATCTCAAAGCTGAGGGGCAAGAGTCCATTGCTCTTTGTTGCAGCCCCACCCCACCCCCAGTCCTATGAAGGCCTCCCAAGTAATCATGTCTGGCCTAGGTTGCCCCTCCTCTGAGGGGTCTCATCCATCCAACCATGCTTTGGGGGCAGGGAGGAAACTGAGGAAGCATTTGCTACCAGAGAAGCTTTGTCTCCTGTGGCTCACATTCCAGTAGCCACAGGGGGTAAAGTTACAATTCCTAAAACCAGGCAGAGCAGTCCACAACAAATGTGAATTTTTACAACTATCTTTGAAACTGTTTGTACTTATCTATTAAACTTGACCATGGATATTTTTCTATTGGGTATTGATTTGGTTTCATATTCTGGTGTAGAATTGTGCCTCAGGTTATTGTTTCCTAAGGAGTTAAATCTAATTTCAAACCTGAAGCTAAGAATATACCACTTCAAAAGGAAGCACACTTAAGCATATGTCTACTAGCCTATTTCTATATAATAATATGCACATATATAATACATATATTTTATAGTAGTTATGCACATGCTATATATATATGTATATATATATAAAACCTGTACTTGAAAGCGTGATTATTCAATGTTCCATAATTTACAAAGATGATTGCTCTTTGAAGAATTATGATGGATTTGTGAGAAAAGTGGAGGAGAATGTTGAACCATTTATCCTCAAGTGTTGCAGCTCATAATATTAATTCCTCAGTGAAAGATATTCCCATACTATTTGTTCAGTCCCAGGAGACACTGTACAAAAACATCTGTAGTTACATGGTGATTTGTTAATTACCCATGGTTACAAGTCTATAGTATATATTTTACTATTTTTATACCACAAAAAAGGGACTCATAAGACTATATTTGTATAGTCTTTGAAGTTACAATGCATGGTTCATTTCTATTTGAGTGAGCGCATGCACACATTCCTGGCTAGCATTCAGTCTGTATTATCTATCAACTTGCTGGTGAGTGCCATCTTGTTGATTCATAAGTAGAACTGAGCTTCCCTCTCAAAAATATTTGATCATTCTCTTTTCTAATATTTGTTGCATATATGTGCACATGGCAATTTGATTTTCCACTAGGTTGTTTTTGTTAGAAATTGGCTCCTCATTGCAAATCATATATAACTCAGGGTATTTCATTTCTAAGGGCCTACATTTAATTGTCTTAATTTGTAAAGGAATCTGATGTCATGAAAACATAATAGTAACAACCAGAAGCTGATTGTTTTATTTATGTGAATATGTAGACATTATTAATGGATGGTGACACAAAATTATTTCTAAGAATGTGAAGAAATATAAAACTTTATAAATGCTATCCTAAAAAAGCAGTTAAAGTATGTATCTCACCTTTAACAGGAACCTAAACAACAAAACAAACAAGCAAGCAAAATATAACCAAAGACACTGAAATAGAGAACAGGCTGACAGGGACCAGTGGGAAGAGGGGAAAGAATTTCAAGGGAGAAATTGACAAAAGAAAACTGTACTTGAAAAATAACTCAATAAATTTAAAAAAAAAGAATTTCAAGGGAAAAGGGGAAGGATTCACAGGAACAAGTATAAAGGACACATGGACAAAAACTAACAGGGGTGGAAATGGGAGAGAGGTGGGGAGTACTGGGGGGGGGTAGGCTGGGATGGGAGTAAAAGACAGAAAACTGTACCTGAACAATAATTAAATAAATTTTAAAATATATTAAAAATATGTATATATAATAAGTTGAAGGGCTGTTTACCAGCAATCCACAGTTAATAATAATGCACAGGAATAAAAACAAAGTGAAAAAATTCATTTAAAACTTTATAGTTCAGTCTTTCACATAAGTGAAAAAGGTATCCAAAATGAGCTTTAAGATTATCACTGCATGACTGTAATTGATGCCTACCACAGTGATAAGTGTGTATGTGTATGTGAGTATATGTATGGGTAAATGAGAGTATGTGTGCTCATAATCAAGTAATAGTGAGCAAATTGTTGATTTTGTTTAAACTCCTTAAGAAGGTCATTGTACACTTTTTTTGTATTTCTGTGTGGAATGATGACTGCAAATCTCTATATCATTTTCTCTTCTGTTTTTATTCCTCAAAAATGGATTCATAATGTCTTTTTTTTTAATCTTTCAAGTCATGGTACATGGGTTATTGCTATCAGTGAGCACATGAAGACATTTCTGACTACATTTAAAAAGCACTATCATAACAGCATGTTCAAGAATAATGACTAAAGAAATGGTGGAAATGTTATACTTAAAATTTATATTTAACTGTTATGCATAATTTGGAAGACTTGAAACCTTGGATATTTTCTCTACCTTTCCCCAAACATTTGAGATGGCATTTTAGAGCACAGTGATGGTCAGTTTACTTCTGGTTATGCAAACTTTACAGTGTAAAAACCTGAGCACATTGTAAAAAACAGCAAGAAATACTTGTGACAGGTAATAAGCATGGTATATTTAAGACCCCTAGTAAATCATACGTCAGAAATCTCAGTAGAAAGACCCAAAGTACATTATGAGTAAATATTGATCTTTCAGTAAAAAGTAGGTTAATATGAAACAGTTATCTCATTGCTTAGGTTTATAATGCTGTGAAGGAAGACTTTACTAGCTCAAGTGTCATGGACAGGGTTCTCTAATAGCATATCATTTCTAATCACAGAGTGCTTTTACGTATAAACAACTTTCAGGTGTGAAATGTAAACAACCATATCCTAGAGGATGATAAAAATGTATGCTTTGTGTGGTTGAATAACAATACATTTTTATAATAATTTTACAGTTTATAATATAGCACACCTCAATTAAGACTCTATTACCTCAGGTGCTGGAGGATTCATCCCTATTTTGAAAGAAAGGGTTCATACTCTCTTACTTCTGGAGAATAAACATAAATTGAAATGAAAATTCTTTCTGCAATCATCAGTCACAATGGCTGAGCACTTCAAAATTTCTCCTACTGAATGTCAACAGAACATTTAAAAAGGTTCTGGAGATAAGTTAATAGCAAAATTTTTATGGAAAGTCTATAACAGAGTGTATTTTGGGTGTAAATTTCCTTTTATTTTTATAATTGTTTTGCTTTTAAAAGCAATTTGAGAATTTTACCCTGCCTGTTACTGTTACGACTAAATACCAAAGGCAAACACATGTAATAAAGTGGTTACTCTGTTTTTGTTACTTAGAAGATATACAAATCTACCTTGTTATTATTTAAAATCCCTTATTAAAAATGTTCTAGGAGCAGGCCAAGAGGGAATTCTACTTACATATTAGTTTATACTTCATTTGATTTTCTTTTGGAGCTTTTATATTTTTACCTGGGCTCTCATTTTATTTATTGAGAGATAAATAAAATTACAGCAAATAAAATATTATTTAGTTTATTTTATGACTGGCCACAGAAGTTTGGATCAAATATGAAGTATTTTTCATTGAACTATAAAGGAAAGGCCTAGTTAACATAGCAAACAAATTTAGTAATAATAAAAGAGAAGGAAGAGAAGCAAAACAGGATTATACCACGCCTGTTAACTTTGCTTCATAGGCCCATGCTCAATCCACTGAGCTACACCAGCCAGGGCTAAAAATAATTTATACTTATTATCGAATCAACAACTTTTTTCTTTTGAAATAATTAATTGGCTTGTGTATTATCATAGGGAAGTAATTTTTGTTTTGTTTTAATTTTTAAAAATTCTCACCTGAGGACCTGCTTATTGATAATAGAAAGAAGGGAAGGAAGAGAAAGACAGAGAGAAATATCAATGTGAGAAAGAAACATGATCTCTTGCACAAGCCTTAATGGGGGATTGAACCTGCAACTTAGGTAGGTTCCCTGACCGGGAATCGAACTGCCAACCTTTCAGTGTGTGGGACAATATACAACCAACTGAGTCACACCAGCAAGGGTGACAGTAAAATTTTGACATAAACATTACTTGTAAACTTTGTCATTAATCTGTGTCAGAATCTACATAATACACTCTAATTAGTTTTCTTGGAGCACAGTTTCTCACCCTATCCATATTTCAAATAAAATAATAAATTTTAAAAACACATGCAAATACATCAGAACTTTATTATGTTGATTAACTTATTTAGCTAATTTATTTGCATAATGAGAATACACGGATGTTTCACCTGAGCTTCAACTTTAACTTATGTGTCTATAGTAGAGTTAATCCCCAAATATAAATTATTTATTTTCCCCCAAAAGAAAAAAATCTGTTGCATTAAAAGACATTTTCTAGCCCTGGCTGGCGTAGCTCAGTGGATTGAGCGCGGGCCTGCAAACCAGACAGTCTCGGTTCGATTCCCAGTCAGGACACATTCCTGGGTTGCAGGCCAGTTCCCTGCAGGCCAATTCCCAGCAGGGGATGCATGAAAGGCAACCATACATTGATGTTTCTCTCATTCTCTTCTTCCCTTTCCCCTCTAAAGATAAATAAATAAAATTTAATTTAAAAAAATAAAATTAAATAAAAAAAAAAGACATTTCCTGGGTGGTAGAATAAAATTTTTACTTAAATTATTTGCTATTTCAGTTGTTAATAGGCATATTGTTACAAGTGTTAGTAACTAAACATACTTGTGTGCTTTCTCATTCAATCCTTTTTTTTTTATTTTCTTCATCTCTGTCAGCTGTGGGCATAACTAAGGGAAAGCCTTCAAAAATAATATTTTTCATAATTACACAGCAAATTTAGCATATGTTCCTTAAAAAGTTATATATGAATATATATGCATTCTTTTCTGAATTAGGCTATATTTATTTTCAGTGTTTAATATAAAAAAGAACATTTTTTAATTGCTTAAATGTTACTAAACCCAGATTATCATTCTCCTGTTTAATATGTTACATCTTCAGTAGCAATATAGAATTATATTTCTAATGGGAAATGAGAAACCGCTTGAAAAATATAACTCTTCTTTCCTGTTAATTCATATGACACTACTGAATTTTAATAAAGCCTGGCTGGCTTATTTTTATTAATAATGACTTCATATAAGCAAGCTAAATATTGTAATAACTCTAATGTAGCAACATACCTCTTATACCAACAACCAAGCCACAGCTATTATAACAAAAGGTCCTTTTATACACATACACACATGATAATGAAATATAGTGAATTATTTTTCTATAATACAATCCAGAAAAAAGGGGTAGAAACATTCTTGGGTTAATTTAATATAAATAAAATAAATAGGTATTTATCAAAACCTAAGGTAGAAAAATACTGTGCTAAGTAAACCAGATAAAAGGACTGTGCAGATTAACTCCTTTTTCTGAACTTTGACTGGCTGGACTCTGAACCAGCTCTGTCATTTCAAATGGGAAAGATAAAAATACCATATTATAATACATTTCTATAATATTCTTAACATAACTAAGAAATTAGAAATGTTTAAATAAATAATTAAGAGGAGAGCAGAGAACAGGGAACAATTCTTGTTCTGATAGCATTTGTAGATCCCTTTAAAGAGGATTTTGACAACCTTGCAAAACAAAGCAAGATTAACAAGGGTATCCAACATTTTGGCATCTCTGGGGCCACTCTAGAAAAAGAAGAATTGTCTTCAGCCACACAGTGATTACACAAACCCTACTGAAAATGAAATATCTCATAATGTTTTAAGTAAATTTACCATTTTGTGTTGGGCCACATGCATAGCCATCCTGGGCAGCATGCAGCCCATGGGCCCCCCTGATTATACAGCCCCGATTATAAAATAAGACGTGGGAACTATTCAAAGTGCAAGAGTCCAGAGGATATTATCTACATAATCTCCTGGGTTTCCAAGGGGCTTTACTTTCAGTTTAAAGGGGAGTCAGAAAGAAATCCTACTTTTTCATCCATATCCAGTGATTGCTGTGTGAGATGACTTTGTCATGAGCATTGCATAGGGAAAACATGTTTTAAATATGGGCTAGTCCCCTAGAATATTTGAAGACTAAATTTACATAGTCTTTTGAAATGATGGTTACAGGTAATTTGGCCATCCTTATAAAAAATAAGAATTTTGTTAATTACTCTACACCATATACATGGGGAGTCATACTAAGAAAAGAAAAATGTATTTCAATATAAAAACATAAACATTTAGGAAAAAATAGAATAACTATTATTTAGAATGGACATATATCTCCCAGATAAGACTAATAGTAAATAATAAATTTATCTAATTATTTATGTTTCATACAACTTAAATTATAATACATACATATATAAAATCTATAAAGTTATATATTAAAATATTATTCAAAATACGCCATCAAAAAACACAACGGAAAACCTCAGAATTTAATGATAGTTTCACTAGATAATTCAACAAGGGACTCCTAACCAACATATATACTGTTAAAAATCCCAAAAATAAAAGATAAAAACACAAAATTGAAGAAAATAAAAGATTAAACAATTCACAGAAGAGAATATTGAAATGGCCAATAAATATACAAAATGTGTGATCTACTTTATTTAGAATCATAATTAAAAGTGCATAGTCATCCAAATAAACAATAAAAAAAGCAGAAAATACCAATTGTTGGGAAGGATGTGGACTTTTCTTTAGTATGGGTGGGCCCATACTAATGCTGTTTCTAAGCAAGACTCCAGAGATATGTTTCTTGTTACTCAGAGAAGCTAGATGTTGCTGAAGGCTTTATTGAACCACTAATTTAGAAATAAATATTCCAGTGTCAGTGTGGGGCTACTGTTATTCCTGGAATATTCCCTGCCTCACCTCAGCTAGAACCTTAGCCATGGTACATATGTATCAGCTTTGTCCAACCAATGCCATAACATAGTCAAGAATTAAGAGTAATACAGGCACTCTCCTACTTTTTTTGTTTTTTTCATCTCCCCTACCCCACCCCACAAAATCTGTGGCATCAGCAGTGTTTGGTGCCAGTGGTGTGTGTCTCTGACTACACTGAATAACAATAGACAAATGTCATAAATTTAATACTGAATAAAAGACCCAGTCCCAAAAGACAATGTTTCCTTTTTATAAGATCATGTAAAACTAATCTGTACTTTTGTAAGTCTTTATAGTGTTGAAAGTTAATGATAGAAAGAATCAGAAAGGATTGTTCCAATTGTTCTTGTTCTAATGGAACAAGATTGTTCTTGTTCTAATAATGTCTTCTATCAAGATTCTCTTTATCTTGAGTTTATTCAATTTATGAAAATTCATTGAATTTCACAGTAATCACACTTATGTGCATTTTCTGGAAGTTCACTTCAATATTTTTAAAAGAAACATACAAAAATGCATTATCATTAGAAACATTTAGTTCATTGATTTATTCAAAATATAAATGTGAATTTTACATTTCACTCTAAGTTTATGACAGATGAATTTACATAAAAGTAATTTGGAAATCATATTTGTATAGATCATATGCCTGCTTAATTCATTATTTTTAATATATTATATTTTTATAATAATTTTTGAAGGCTAACGTGTTATTTTGTCTGGAGATTAAACATATTTTAGAGTAAGGCTGTTTAATGTCTGGTAGAGCTTCCATGAAGTGATGCCGAGCTGTTAGATGCCTAGTACACCAAGCTGACTTTAGAAATGAGAAACTAAAACATGGAGAAGATGGCGATAGAGTAGGACAGAGCGGATCCATTTCCCCTTTACACATGGGAAAAAATCCTGGGCGATCTACGAAGGAACAGTGCAAACAGTCAACAGTTCCCCAGCATATATGAAAATAAGAGACCAGAAACTGTAGCAAACACTAAAAAAAAAAGAGACGGTAAGGAGACAGCTGCAGGACAGTACGGTCTCAGGGACTGGAGTGGAGACAGGAGCGGCAGCAGTCTTGGCCATGACCAGCACCCTGCAGGTCTACTGTGGATGCTTTGGCAGCCCTGGGACTGCTGCAGGGTCCTCGGAAGAGAGCCAGGCCATCAGCTCCCACCCTCCGTCCCTCCCCAGCCAAGCAAGGTTGGGCAACACCACAGGGAGAGACCTGTTTGCTTGAGTTTACAGAGAGGGTGATAAGGAGAAAGGGCCATGATCAACCTTGGAGTCTGGGTTCCCAGCTTGGGAGAATTGAGAGGCAGTGTCGGGCTCTGACTCCCATAGTCACAGGTCTGGCTGGGAAATTGGGCTGGGCTGAGCGGCAGGCTCTCTTAAGCAGAAATTTTTTGGAAAGTAAACTGAAGGATTCTCCTCCGACAGCCAATTGGCCTGCTCCCCACCCAGCCTGGCAGCAAACCCGAGGTTGGGCAGAAGACCCAGAGTCCCCCAAAAGAACTGGGATGAGTCTGCACCTGAACCTGTGGGACCAAGGCAGCCTGGCTGGCGCCCAGCAACCCAGTCCACCACGATGACCCCCGGGGAAAGATCGCTCTGAAGAAGACCTAGAACCCCTTTGTGGGGCGCTGGGAAGAGGCGCCGGCTTGCCTCTTGGAAAAGGGCTCCCAGAAAGACCACATCAATTGCCCTTCAGCCTGCTACAGCCAGAAAAACTGGTTTGGCCAGTTTGAACCCAACAAGAGTTTTTTTAAGTAATCTTTTATTTCTTTAATTTTATTATTGTTTTATTCTTCAATACCTTTTTCCTCTCTTTTCTTCTTTCTTGTTTTATTTCTTATTCCTTTCTTTCCAAACTTATCACTTCTTCCTACCTTCTCCTGCCTTTTTTTTTCTTTTACCCACAAGGGACACAAAAAACTTGGAACTGCAAAAATACCAGAGTTGGATGCAAAGGGAAGACATTCCAACAATAAAGACAGAGAGACAAATTTAACTTTGCTATAGTAGAGAAGCCACAAGTTGCTGCATACTTGTGTATTATTATTTTTTCATTATTCTCACATCTTTTATATTTTAATAGTATCTTTATACTCCTCCTCTTTCTGTATAGGTTTCTTTGCCTTGACTGGTTGTATTGTATCATTTGACAGGTTTTCCCTGTTCTCTCTTCCAGTGTATTGCTAATTTTCTATACTTCACATCACTTGTGTTCCTTTAGGATACTACTCAAAGTTCTATACCCCCTATCCATGTTACCCATATCACATAGAATCTGTCATATGATTGTTGCTCTAATATTATTGTAAATAATAGCTGTTCTATACAACTTTAAATACTTTACAACACACATCTTGTATCTTAACCCACTTCACAGTTTCCTGAACTCTATTACTGTAGTGGTTAACTCTATTCTCTCACACACTACACCTATTTACTATACTTTACTCTCACCTTACCTCAGAATCTGACCTGCCACAAACTCACGGCTTTCTAGATCCAACTCACAAGCCTTTCCTACATAACAAGAGTCTTATCTTCTGTCCATCCTTTCTTAAAAGTGTCTAGTGGGGTTGAAGATTACGGTTAACACTATACATAGCCTAAAGATCTCCTATCTCATTTCTTCTCTACTGGCTGTGACTGCAAATATCATAAAGTACTCTCCTACTGTCAAAAATCATTTTGCCTCCCCCTCCAACTACTCACACACACCAAAAAAAGGAGTAAATAGAAGCGGTGAACACCAGGATACCCACTGGGAGAGGAAACCCAACAACAAAGGAACCGCCAACAGATAACAACAGAAGAAGGTGAAGGAGGGACTAGAAACCACATAAACCTCAATCCAAGACCTATCTGGAAATACAACTAAATAGTGGAGAAACCTACCCAGTACAAACAACTGAGCAAGACCAAAAGAGAATCCTCAAAACCTTATACTTATGGAGGAAGCAGCTTCAACACAACCTGCCCTCATCAGTACAACAAATTAAAACAGGTGGTGGACAGAGGGACCATCAGCTAACCAGCTGGTTAAAAGGACCCACAAAAGAATACCTAAAAATAACCAAAACTTGAAGACAAACACAGAACCAACTTAAATGTCAGCCCAAGACAAGTGAGTTTGGGAGATCAAGGAGACTACACCACCAAAGCTCACAGGTATTATACCACAGAAGTTCACACCATAAACCCAAGAAGCCAGAACAAATCAATTTAAGAAGCTGAAGCTAACAAGAAGAGTCTCACAAACAATGGGAAGATAAAGAAACAATCCCCAAATTAAAGGAAAGGAGGAAGCCTAAGAAAAAATGCTAGATGAAATAGAGGCAAGTCAACTATCAGATATTGAATTCAAAGCACTGGTTATCAGGAAGTTCCAAGAGCTCACAATGAGCTACCAGAAACTACAGCGGAGCTACAATGAGCTCACTACAAACTATATCAACATGGAAAAGGAAATAGAGACTATCAGCAAGGGCCAAGAAGAAATGAAGAATAAAATATCTAACTGAAGAACACAGTAGTAGCAAGTATCTAAAGCAGGATCGATGAAGCAGAAGATCAGATCAGCAAGTTGGAGGACAAAGTAGACAAAACTCCCAGAAAGAGCAAGAAAAGAAAAAGGGGCTCAGAAAGAATGAAGAAGGATTAGGAGAAATGCAAGAGAATATGAAACATAATAATATACAAACAATAGGGATACCAGAAGGAGAAGAAGAAGAACAAGGGATATAAAACCTATTTTAAAAAGTAATGAGGGAAAATTTTTCTAATTTTATGAGAAAAAAAGTCAAACAAATTGAGGAATCACAGAGAGTCCCAATCAAGAGGAACCCAAAGAGGCCCACACATCATCATTAAAATGGCAAAATCCCAAGATAAAGAGAGAATATTAAAGGCAGCAAGGGAGAAAAAGCAAGTAACATATGAGGGACCCCAGTAAGGTTAGCTGCTGACTCCTCAAAGAAAACTCTCCAAGCCAAAAGAGAATGGCAAGAAATATTCCAAGTAATGAAAATGAGAGGCTTGCAACCAAGGCTACTTTACCCAGCAAGGCTATCAATCAAGATAGAAGACCAAATAAAGAGCTTCCAAGACAGGAGAAATCTAAAAGAATATGCTTCCACCAAACCAGCCCTACAAGAAATACTTAAAGGACTGCTTTAAGGAAAGGAAGGAAAAGAGAGAGACAGAGTTGAACACAGGTACAAAAATGGCAATGGATAAGTACCTATCAATAATAACATTAAACGTAAATGGATTGAAGGCTCCAATCAAAAGACATAGAATAGCTGAATAGATAAGAAAGCATGACCCACACATATGCTGCCTACGAGAGACCCACCTCAGGACAAAAGACCTACACACACTAAAAGTGAAGGGCTGGAAACAAATTTTCCAAACAAATGGACAAGAAACAAAAGCTGGGGTAGCAATTCTTATATCAGACAAAATAGACTTTTTAAAAAAGCCATAAAGGGAGACCCAGAAGGTCACTTCATAATACTCAAGGGAAGAGTCCACCAAGAAGACATCAACATGGTAAATATATATTCACCCAACATAGGAGCACCCAAATATATGAAGAAAATCTTAGAGGACTTCAAGAAAGATATTGACAGCCACATAATTATAGTAGGGGATTTGAACACCCCACTGTCAAAAATGGACAGATCTTCCAAACAAAACATTAACAAAGATACTGTGGCATTGAACAACACCCTAGATGAAATAGACTTAACTGATATATAGAGAGCCCCTCATTGCAAAGAAGCTAAATACTCATTCTTTTCAAATGTACATGGAACATTTTCAAAGATAGACCAAATGATAGGACACAAAACGAGCCTCAACGAATTCAAGAAAATTGAAATCATACTAAGCATTTTCTCTGACCACAAAGGACTGAAACTGGAAACAAACCCCAAATAAAGAAACCAAAAACATCCAAAATGATGAAAATTGAATATGCTATTAAGCAATGAATGGATCAAAAATGAAATTAGGGAATAAATCAAAAAGTTTCTGGAAACAAAGGAAAATGAACTCATGGCAACCCAAAACTTATGGGACACAGCAAAGGCAGTCCTGTGAGGGAAATTCATAGAACTACAGGCTTACCTAAAAAGAATAGAAACATTTCAAACAAACAACCTAACCCCACGCCTACAAGAACTAGAGTAACAAGAACAAAGACAGCCCAAATCAAGTAGAAGGAAAGAAATAACCAAGATCAAAGCAGAATTAAATGACATAGAGACTAAAAGCACAATTGTAAGGATCAATAAATCCAGGAGCTGTTTTTTCAAAAAGATAAACAAAATAAAAAAGCCTTTAAGTAGGCTCATCAAGAAAAGACGAGAGAGGACACAAATAAACACAATCAGAAATGAGAGAGGAGAGAATACAAATGATGCTTCACAAATACAAAGGATTGTAAGAAATTACTATGAAGAACTGTATGCCAAGAAGTCTGAAAACCCAGGTGAAATGGACACATTTCGAGAAAAAGGTAATTTCTAAAACTCAATGAAGAAGAAGTAAAAAGCCTGAACAAACCAATAACATCAGCTGAAATTGAAGCAGTAATCAAAAAACTTCCATCACACAAAAGCCCTGCACCACATGGTTTCACAGGAGAACTGTATAAAGCATTTAAGGAAGAGCTAACCCCCATTCTTCACAGACTATTTCAAAAAATCCAAAATAATAGAAGAGTCCCAAAGGCTTTTTATGAAGCCAGCATAATCCTAATCCCAAAACCAGATAAAGACACGACAAAGGAAGAAAACTTCAGGCCCATATCGCTGATGAATATAGATGCTAAAATCCTCAACAAATTATTGGCAAACCCCATTCAAAAATATATTAAAAAGATCATACACCATTACCAAGTGGGATTCATCCCAGGGATGCAAGGATGGTTCAATATTTGCAAATCAGTAAATGTAATACATCTCATAAACAAAAGCAAAGACAAAAATCATGATTATATCAATAGATGTGGAAAAACTTTTGATAGGGCAAAACACCCATTTATGATAAAAAACACTCAGTAAAGTGGGAATAGAGGGAGTATTTCTCAATATAAGAAAGGTTATATATGAGAGGCTTGCAGCCAACATCATACTTAACAGGGAAAAACTAAAATATTTTCCACTAAGATCAGGAACAAGACAAGGATGTCCACTTTCACCACTTCTATTCAATATAGTATTGGAATTCTTAGCCAGAGTGATCGGATAAGAAAAGGAAATAAAAGGCATCCAAATTGGAAAGGACGAAACAAAACTGTCCTTGTTTGAAGATGACATGATAGTGTACATGGAAAATCCTATAGACTCTACCGAAAAACTGCTTGACCTAATAAATGAATTTGTAAAACCCTGGGATACATAGCCAATATCCAGAAATCAAAGGCATTTTTGTATACCAACAATGAAAAATCAAAAGCAGAAATCAAGAAAAAAATCTCTTTTGATATAGCAAAAAGAAAAATAAAATATCTGGGAATAAACCTAACCAAGGAGGTAACAGGCCTGTATGCAGAAAACTACACAACACTGAAGAAAGTAATCAAGGAAGACACTAACAAGTGGAAACATTACCATGTTCATGGATTGGAAGAATTAACATCATCAAAATGTCCATACTACAAAAAGCAATGTACAGAAGCAATACAATACCTATTAAAGTACCAATGGCATATTTCACAGACAGAACAACACTTCAGAAATGTATATGGAACCATAAATAACCCCAAATAGCAGCTGCAATTTTGAGAAAGAAGAACACAGTAGGATGCATCACAATACCTGATACCCAAGTATATTGCAAGGCCACCGTAATCAAAACAGCCTGGCATGAAAACAGGCACATAGACCAATGGAACAGAACAGAGAGCCCAGAAATCAACCCAAGTCTCTACAGTGAATTAACATTTGACAAAGAGAGCAGCAACATAAAATGAAGTAAAAATGGCCTCTTCGACAAATGGTGTTGGGAGAACTGGACAGCTACGTGCAAAAAAATGAAACTTGAATACCAACTTACACCATACACCAAAATAAATTCAAGGTGGGTAAAAACTTAAATATAAGCTGTGACACCATTAAAGTCCTAGAGGAGAACATTGGCAGGAAAATCTCAGATATTTCGTGCAGCAACATTTTTACTCATATGTCCCCTAGAGCAAGGGACATAAAGGAAAGAACAAACAAATGGGATCTCATCAAAATAAAAAGCTTCTGAGTGGATAAAGAAAAGAGTATTAAAATAAAAAGAGAACCAACCATATGGGAAAACATATTTGCCAATGATACCTCAGAGAAGGGTTTAATCTCCGAAATATACAAAGAACTTACACAACTCCACTCTAAGAAGACAAATAACCCAATTAAAAAAATGGGAAAAGGACTTGAACAGACACTTCTCCAAGGAGGACATACAGAATGTTCAGAGACACATGAAGAAATGCTCAATATCGTTAGCTATCAGAGAGATGCAAATTAAAACCACAATGAGATACCACTTTACACCAGTCAGGATGGCTATCATAAATAAAGCAACTAACAACAAATGTTGGAGAGGTTGTGGAGAAAAGGGGTCCTTAGTTCACTGTTAGTGTTTTTGTAGACTGGTACAACCAGTATGGAAAACAGTATGGAATTTTCTCAGAAAAATAAAAATGAATCTGCCTTTTGACCCAGCAATTTCACTGCTAGGATTATATCCTAAGAACCCTAAAACACCAAGCCAAAAGAACCTATGCATCCCAATGTTTATAACAGCACAATTTACAATAGCCAAGAGCTGAAAGCAACCTAGGTGCCCATCAGTAAATGAATGGATCCCAAAACTATGGTATACTTACACAATGGAATTCAATGCAGCAGAAAGAAAGAAGGAGCTCCTGCCCTTTGCAACAGCCTGGTTGGAACTGGAAAGCATTATGCTAAGTGAAATAAGCCAAGTGGTGAAAGACAGATACCATATGATTTCACCTTTAACAGAAACCTAAACAACAAAACTAATAAACAAACAAAATATAACACAAAACACTGAAATAGAGATCAGGGTGACAGGGACCAGAGGGGAGAGGGAAGGGTATTTTAGGGGGAAAGGGGAATGATTTACAGGAACTAGTATAAAGGACACATGGACAAAAACTAAGGGGGTAGGAATGGGAGTGAAGTGGGGAGCACTGGGGGGCATGGGCTGGGATAGGAGTAAAAGACAGAAAATTGTACTTGAACAAAAATTAAATAAATAATTTTTAAAAAGAAAAAAAGAATTTAGAAACTGCTTTGAGCATTTATAAACATAGGTTTTGTTAATGTCCTAATATTTTTTAGTTGGAAACAATTGCTAGATTGAATAAATTGGTATATAGAAGAATCACGGTTCTCTTAAATAGAGATCTCCAATAGAGTCTTGTATAGCTTAGTAGAATTTGCGTATTTGATTTGGAGTGTCTCTAAGATGCATGTTGATAGGCGCTCCTTCTTTCTTTCTGCTGCATAGTATTCCATTATGTAGATGTACCATTGTTTTTGATCCACTCATTTACTGATGGGCACTTAGGCTGCTTCCAGCACTTGGGTATTGTAAATTGCGCTGCTATGAACATTGGGGTGTAAAAGATAAATACCATATAATCTCACATTTCAGTTAAACCTAATCAACAGAACAAACAAGCAATATATAACCAGAGACATTGAAATTAAGAACAAACTGACAGTATCCAGAGGAAAGGTGGGAGGGGATAACAGGGAGGAAAGGCAGAAGGGTTTTCAGGATCATTGATAAAGTAACATGGAGAAAACCAAGGGGGGTGGGATCAGGCGTGGAATGTGATGGTGGCTGGGTTGGAGAGAATGGAAAGGAGAATATGGAGACAACTATATTTGAACAACAATAAAAATATTTTTCATTTAAAAAAGATGCATATTGATGTTGAAAGCATCAGATTTTTCATCACGTAAAGGAAAATTTATGTTGTTAATGACTTCTTTGTCACCTTATGCTAGTATTGTCTTCCTTTTGGGCATTGGTTATCTAATTTGTGAAGTAATAATACCTGCTTTATAATACCGTTATAGGAATTAAATAAGATATTTTTTTTTTTACAAAATGAACTATTTCAAGTAATTCAATTAATCCAGAGGATCGGAAAACTTGACATTATTGGACATTGTACACTATGAGTGTTACACCTAAAATATTAAAATCATTTATTGTTAAATAATCTTTATGAAAGTTTTGAAACTATTGTGATGTTTTCTATATTAATAAATTGATATAACTTTAGTAATTTATGAAAGCAATACATATTAACTATTATGAGCTATTATAGCAAGGTAAAAATAATTTGCTACAATTTTGTAATATTTATAAATTGCTTAACTCTGAAGGGGATAGAAATATTAAGTTATAATTTATTCATTTAAAATAATTCAGTTTGGATGTTAAGTATACATGTTGGTTCTCATCTAATTTTAAAATAATGACAAATAGATTGGATTAATTGGTTTAATTTGATAATCCTTTGCTATACACTGCACTCACTTTGAATAAATTCAAAATGTATTTTACAGCAAAAATTTGATCCTTTTTGTGATGTCTTACAATAAATGGAGGATCTACAAACTTTCTACTGACCTTGTATTTATCAGATATCTTCTGTGAACGCTACTTTAGTAACTGGTATGTATACTTGCGTAATTCCTTTCTGTATGTTACAGAGTGAATGCTCAGAAATTTTTAAAAGTGGCATAGTAGAAGTAATCTCATAAAAAGAAAATTAGAAACAAACTTTGATCAATTCTATGTAATACTTTTATGTTTTATTAATATATAATATTGTTTATATTGTATACTTTTTTAAAAAGTAAATTTTCAAAATGACAGAAGAGAGAAAACTTAAAGCTATTTATTTGTTGGAATTAAGAAAACTGTTAAAGAGTTTCTACATCTCCCTGCCAAAAAAAAATATTACTAGGTAATTCCACTTAAGCTTTTTAAGAAGAATCATTCCAGTGATCTTTAAATAATTGCAACTGAAAACATAAGAAACTTAATATATTTTATTAATCAAAAACAGAATTCTAAAACCAAATTATTTCATGAATATTGTAGTAAACACCCTAAACATAGTATTAACAAACACCTTAGCAGAATATCAAATGAATTAGACATAAAGACTAATTAGGCTTTCTTTAAGGCTGAAAGGATTTTTCTGTACTAAGAAATCTACCGGACCTGGCTGGTGTAGTTCAGTGGATTGAACACAGACCTGTGAAGCAAAGGGTTCGATTCTCAGTCAGGGCATATGCCTGGGTTGCAGACCAGGTCCCCAGTAGGGGGCACATGACAGGCAACCACATATTGATGTTTCTCTCCCACTCTTTCTCCTTCCATTCCTCTTTATCTAAAAATAAATAAATAATATATTTAAAAAGAAAGAAAAAAGCTACCAATACAGACTGTCATTTAAATATTAAAAAAAATAAAATATGATTATCTTCACAGATACTGAAAAATATTTGGGAAAAAAAGTACCAATATATCTTCTTTGTTTTTAAATATGAATGATAACAACACAGATGGTTACATCTTTAAAATGATTAAATATATCTCTCTCAGAACAAAAGACAGCATCATGAATAATATGGATCTCTCTATATTATATTTAAAAAGTGCCCAGAAAGTATGTAAAAAAAAAGAAGAGCAGCATAATAATAAAAAAATAATTAAACAGAGGATAAATAATTTGCATAATAAGATAGTGATAACCCATGCAAATTAGATCATAACTCCAACTTACAGATAGATGTATTACATATAATTAGCCATAGTGAAATGAGATACAATGATGAATATGTGATATTTAAAATTGTAAGTATTTATTATTATCCTTTTTAAGACTTCCTTTCCCCTGGTGTATTTTTCTTAGACTTTTATCAACTTCTGCAATGTTATATATAATGTAAATTTTTTAATAATATTTTCATTCTACTTTCCCAGTTAGCATATATGGGTTCATAATGGAGGGGATATGTGCATGCTTTGTTTACTGATGTGATACAGTTGCTCAATAAATATTTCCAGATGACTAATAATTAAGATATAAAAAAGTCTCATTATAGTTGGGGAAGTCATTTTAATTAAGGCAAATTAAAATCTAGAGGTTTACATCTATAATAATTATTTTATAAAATTCTATTTGTATCTCATAAAAATATAATCTAATAAGATACAGATAGATGACCTAACAATAATTTTTCCTTTATTTTTTTATATAAACCATTGAAGTGGCATTTTGAAAATAAAATATGTCAATTGCTTAATGTTAGGAAAAATATTACTCATAAAATTTCTCTTCTACAAATTATTCTTTTTGGTTTAAGCCTTTACATTATATCTACATTATATTTCTCCACCCTTCCATCTATAAACAGATTAATATGCTACACTATTCAGCTTCAAACATATTTCTGTCTCCTTTTCCTATTTATATTATTGGAATAATTTATTTTATTATTTCATACTTTAATTCATAAAAATGAAATAATAAACAAATGATACTTCATCCAAAATAAAAAACTTCGGAATGGCTAAAGAAGACATGAGCAAAATGAAAAGGAATCAGTCGTATGGAAAAATATATTTGCAATGATACCTCAGTGTGTTGCCACCCTTCAAAGCCAGGCAGGTCCATGGTATCTGTGCAGACAGAAAAATATTCACAGAGCTGTTGGGATGTCTTGCATGCCTTTATCCATGGGTGGGCGAGCCACCATGCTGCAAGTTGCATGTCTATCTGCACATCTCATGCCATGGCCCCTGACCCCGAGCATGGTGCCCATCATGGCCCCTGTCTCCTTGTGTGTCTCTCATCATCATCACCCCCAGCAGGGAGTTTCTACCTGTTTAAGTATCAGAGGAGAACAAAGTTAGAAAACTGCCAGAGTATTAAATAACATAACATAATTCTGTGCATGCCAGCCCACTTCACATTATAGGAACAGTTTATCAGACCCAGTCTCAAGGCTATGAGAACACTAGTTATTAGGCCCCTCCAAGGCTATGGGAACAGTGTTTCCCTAGCTACCCAGACACCTGGGTGAGGAAGGCAGACTGCCTCCACTTACCCTACACTCAGACAAGGGTTTGATCTCCAAAATACATAAAGAACTCACATGACTCTACTCCAGGAAGACAAACAACCCAACTAAAGAATGGGCAAGGGTCCTGCACAGTCATTTCTCCAAGGGATACATACGGAGGGCCCAGAGACTTATGAAAGGATGCTCAGCAGCATCACCAGCTATCAGAGAGATGCAAATTAAAACCACAATGATCCTTTGTATTTCTGAGGTATCAGTTGTAATCTCTCCTGTTTTATTTCTGATTTTATTTATTTGGGTCTTTTCTCTATTTTTCTTGATAAGTCTCCTTATAGGCTTGTCAGTTTTGTTGATCTTTTCAAAGAACCAGCTCCTGAATTTATTAAGCCGTTAGATTGTTCTTTTAGTCCCTATGTCATTTACTTCTGTCTGATCTTGGTTATTTCTTTCCTTCTATTCACTCTGGGAGTTATTTGTTGTTGTTCCTCCAATTCTTCTAGATGTAGGGTTAGGTTATTTGTTTGAAATGTTACTATTTTTTTAAGGTAGGCCTGTATTGTTATGAACTTCCCTCTCAGGACTTCCTTTGTGGTTTCCCATAAAGTTTTAGATTGTGTGTGTTCATTTTCAAAACTTTTGGTGTTCCAGCCCCAGGAAATAAAGCCTCAGAAGTTCTGCCCTTAAAAATGTGTAGGGATTATGGTGGCAGAACACTCCCAGCCTCACAGGAGAGCTAGTTGGAGAGAACCACAGGGTCTAGGAATGTACACATACCCCTTCTTCCACTCCTCCCTCTGGCCCTGGGCAAAAGGGCCAGATTTGCTTGTGGGTAGCTGGGAAAGTGACTCAAAGCCAGCTGAGAGCCAAGCAAGTGGCATGGTTCCCTTTCAGACCTCTCCCCCATATAGAGCACCACAACACAGCAGCAATGTGGGTTGCCCCACCCTGACAAATACCTAAGGCTCTGCCCCTTACAACATAACAGCTTCACCTAGACAAAAAATATATATATAATTATATATTAATATATATAAATATAATAAATATATAAGATATATATATAATATATAAATATATATATCCCTAATGAAAGAACAGAATAAATAGCTCCAAAATTAGAACTAAGTAATGCAGAGATAGCCAACCTATCAGATGAAGAGTTCAAAACCCTGGTAATCAGGATGCTCACAGAAATGATTGAGTATTGTCACAAACTGGAGGAAAAAGTGAAGGCTATACAAAATGGAATGAAGAGAAATATACAGGGAACCAACAGGGAAAGGAAGGAAAGTGGGACTCAAATCAGTGGTTTAGAGCAGAAGGAAGAAAGAAACATTCAGCCAGAACAGAATGAAGAAATAGAAATTAAAAAAAAAAATGGAGAGAGGCTGAGGAACCTCTGGGACAACTTTAAACATTCCAACAGAAGGAGAAGAGAAAGAGCAAGAAATTGAAAACTTATTTGAAAAAAATAATGAAGGAGAATTTCCTCAATCTGGCAAAGGAAATAGATTCTCAGGAAGTCTAGAAAACTCAGAGAGTACTAAAGAATTATAAACCAAGGAAGCACACACCAAGGCACATCATAATTACATTACCCAATGTGAAAGATAAGGAGAGAATCTTAAAAGCAGCAAGAGAAAAGGAGACATTTACCTACAAAGGAGTACCTATAAGACCATCTACTGTTTTCTCAAAAGAAACCTTGCAGGAAAGAAGGGGCTGAAAAGAAGTATTCAAAGTCATGAAAGGCAAGACCTACATCCAGGATGAGTCTATCTGAAAAATCTATCATTTAGAATGGAAGGGCAGATACAGTGTTTCTGAGATAAGGTCAGGTTAAAGGTGTTCATTATTACCAAGCCCTTATTATATGAAAAGTTCATGGGCTTACCTAAGAAAAAGGAGAAGATGAAAACTTCTTATGAACAGTAAAACATTCATAAAGGCTTCTCCTTATGAAAATGAAAACTTCTCCTTATGAAACGTTCATGAAAACTTCTCTTTATGAAAAGTAAAATTATAGCAAACTCACAACTATCGACAACTATCAACAACTGAAGCTAAAAACAAAAACAAAAATAAACTAAGCAAATATGTAGAACAGGCAGAGATTCACAGAAATAGAGATCACATGCTCTAGGCTTATCAGCAAGGCTGGAGAATGGGGAGAATGGGGCAAAAGGTACAGGGAATAGACACATAAGTGGTAGTTACAAAATGAACTAGAGGAGGTTAAGAATAGTGTGGGAAATGGAGAAGCCAAACAACTTATATGCATGACCTGTAGACATGAACTAAGTGGGGTGAATGCTGGTGGAAGTTGGGGTACAGCTCAGAAGGGAATAAAAGGAAGAAAAACTGGGAAAACCATAACATCAGAATCAATAAAATATACTTCAAAATAAAAATAAAACTTTTGAAATATGTTATGTATTTTTAATGGTGAATATAAATGAAATATTGACTCTTTGATTCTGTAAACTGCATCAGGATTTAAACTGGACTTCATAATTTAAATAAAATCAGTTTTGGGGGGGTATATTTTTAATACCCTGTATGTGCCAACTTATTTTCAGTATATTATATTTTGTAAATGTATACATCAAGTATTATTCAACTACATAATTTACCTGACTATTTTTGAGGAATAAGTAAATTTCTATATTTTTTGCCCTCTTTACCTACTTCTGTACAGTACTTAATTGTGTTTAATTAATTAGTTTCCAGAAGAAACACACTTTCTTATAAATCCTAATAGGAATATACTGAGGACATGTGAAACAAATATGGATCCAGGATTACTCTAGTATCATAGATGTACACACCTGATATCAGTTTGTTTCCATCTTCACATATACCAAGTCCGGACATGGTCTTTGAGTAAGTGATTTACCATACTCTCACCTGTGGCATTTTGCTTTTTTATCCACAAGATAAAGCTAGCACAGTATATCATCATCATTATATCATCTAAATGTGTCAGCATCAATATAAAATTTTTAATAAAAATAGATTCTGAATATGATGCTGTTTTTACAAATAAAATTTTTCATTCATCTCTGTCTCAAATGTTGTAGTTTAAAACAAAACAAAACAACATAAAACAAAAACAAACAGAAATCTTTCTACTTTGCCATTGGCATTAAATTATCCAAAATCTACTACTAACCTGTTATATGCACATACTTTATATATGTGTAAGTTATACACATATTTTCTGTTTTTCTTTAATTAGCAAAAATGTCATATGACGGTGCTCAGATGTTAAGAAGGCTTGGAAATAGCTTTTGCATCTAACAGGCATCTGCCTAGCTTACACTATACCACTAAGAAAGAAAAACAAATTTTATTTTGGGAGACTATAGCCTATCTACCACAATTTGTAACTGAAAAAATATGTATATAGTTTTTCCTTTTAAGTCTGTATATGGCAGTAACAAACAGGTGATTAGGTTATTTTGTTAAAGCCTAAACTATGAGCTTATGGAACAGTCAGTGTTTTGTCTATTAAAGCATAAATATTTGTAACATATATTTATACTTATTAAAATATGTATATATTATACAATAGAGAAAACAAAAGACTTAAATATTAGAAAAGATAATGCCTTAATTTTGGAGAATCCATATACTTGATACAAGATTTTTTCATCCACAATGATTTATTATGTGTCAAATTTTATTGAATACCAGCCTGAAAGTTTATTCATTTTACTTAGTTTAGTAAAAAATGTGGTATTTTACATTTCATATAAATGTGGCCCTCCTGGGAATACTATACTTCACACTGTAATTCTGTTTTATTCACTCAGTGCAATTAACATATCATTATATATTTAAATGTATATCTAAAATATAATGATGAACAAACCCATTTAAAATTCATTTAATAGAAATTATGCTCCCAGAAATTTTAAAATCTTGTATTTATAACACCCTACTGATTAGAGTATCTAACAAAACTTGTATTTGAAGCTATCAAAATGCTATCAACAGCAAAGATTGCAGGGCCAAAGGCTTGGAAAGAACAAAATTCCAGGGGGTCAGCTTCACATTCGGTAAATGCTTTTCCTCCTAAGACATTTACGAAAACTGCAGTTAGGAAGCTGCAAACTTGAAGTAGAAAACATTAATTAAAAGGCTGAGAAGATCTGTCTAGTTTTCATCTGTATCATCAAGTTGCATGAAAAAAAAAAAACTGAATGTCAGGGCCCAGGAGAGGCAAGAGCTTACATAAGTACTACGTGACTCTACCATGCAGGTTACATACAGTAATCCCACAGCCAAACCAGTGCCGCCATTGACCACAGCCTGATTTAAGTGTGCTCAGTCTTATTGCACAGTAAATTATTCTGTCTTTTTCTAACTTCCATTTAAGAGTCTTTCATCTTTCCTGAGGAATAGAGTATCATACATAGATTCAAATACATAGATTAAACTATATATATATATATATATATATATTTCAATTTATTATACAGGGTCCAGCATAAGAAACACTCGCTTGCATGTGGTTGGTAGGGTAATAATATAAGTGTAATTATTTATAGTTTTAATTTTAATATTTCACCTAAACTGGCATATGGTATGTCTGAGCATGATATTGTGATTCTACAGAAGTACATTCTTAAGATTTTGTAATAATAAAGGGATGTTATTTGTGTCAGACCCTGTGTATGTATATACATACACACATTCTATATATAATATATAATATATAGTATATGCACAGTATATTAATTGTATATATACTTTTATTTGGCATTAAATCAGAAGGAATAAGGATATAAAAGTAGAATTCACTAAAACCAACATGAAAACAGAGGCTATAACAGCAGACTCACAAATAGAATCTGTCCCTATCAGCCATGTACTTTATTATACTTTGAGATGTAATTAAAATAGTGGAAGATAGAACATGTTTAACTTTATTTTTATTGTTTACACTGTTATTGTTGTCCCCATTTTCCCTCCTTTGCTCACCTCCACTGAACCCTTGCCCCTGCCTTCCCTCTGGCCATCGCTACATTGTTGTCTTTATCTATGGATCACACATATATGTTCCTTGGCTAATCCCTTCACCTTCTTTCATCTAGTCCTTCCTCCCACCTCTTCTCTGACAGGTGTCAGTCTATTCCATGCATCCATGACCCTGTTTCTATTCTGTTCATTAGTTTATTTTGTTCATTAGATTCCACATACAAATGAAACCATCCGGTACTTGTCTTTAACTGAGTGGCTTACCAATGTGAGAGGATAAAGATAAAGAAATACAAGCATATCATACTAACACTCCTAAAAATCAAAGATAAATAAAACATTCTAACATTAAACAGAGAAAGGACATTTTAGTTATAAAACAGAAACTGTCCAACAGAATTTAGAGAACTTAAAATAATAATATCTTAAAAAGATAGAAATATATCAGCTTAAAATTTATATTCAGTGATAATATACTGTGTAATAAAAGTGAGAGAAATATTTATTTCAAGTATAGGAGCTTGTAGCAGATCAATGATTCTATTAAAACAACTAAAAATTGGATTTACTTTTTAAAATTATATATATATATATATTTATTTAAGATTTTATTTATTTATTTTCAAAGAGAGGGTAAGGGGGGAGAAAGAGAGGGAGAAACATTAATGTTTGGTTGTCTCTCATGTGCCCCCTTCTGGGTACCTGGCCTGCAACACAGGTATGTGCCCTGCTGGGAATCAAACAAACTACCCTTTGGTTCACAGGCAAGCACTCAATCCACTGAGACACACCAGCCAAAGCTTAAAAATATTTTTAAATACATTGGAAGAATAAAAACTACATAAGCTAAAATTACAGAAAAGGTGAGTCCTTTCTAGCTTATCCAATAATCACTAGCTATATCTTGCCTGGGGAAACTTTCTGATTCTGGTCATAGAAAAAAATTCAAGATGATCCCAGCCAGAGATATATCATTGCTAGGGGAGAAACCTATGGACATTTTTGCAGCTGCAGCAGCTGGCATGATAGATTAGACACTAGAGAATTATAAAGCAGACAGACTTTTTTTATAGACTTTCTGCTGAGTTTCAGGATTATGTGTTAACCTGAGGAAACTGGGCTAGAAACCTTGACAAATTACAGTAAATAATCTGCAGTCTCATGGTACATAACAAAGTGAGTCCTAATGTTTGACTTGGGGTGGTAAACACACAATGCATTATAAAGATGGTGTATCATACACTTTTACACTGGAAAACTGTATATTTACCAATGTCCAATAAATGTAATAACAATTAAAAAGAAATAAAAAAAAACATGTTCTCCTCCAGTCTTTCGGAGCAGTGGTCTATAAGAACACAATCAAACCTTGGAAGGCAACTTCTGAGAAAGATAAATGAGGTGGACTGAATCTTACTGAAATTGCAACTCAATCTGGATCTGGCTCAGTCACTAAATAGGTTAATGTAGGTCAGTTTCTCAAGTAAGACCACAGATGAAGATTTGTGTGCAAGCATTTATTGAGGGAATGTTTTCAGCAGAAACTTGTACCAGAGTAAGGAAAAACTGATAGAGTCTGAGAGGAGGGAGAGAGATCGTTTTAAAAATCTAGTCTCAGCCTGAAGCTAAGGAGAGCTCTGCCACATAAATCATATCACAATGATTATCTCAAGTAGAAAAAACGGAGCTGGCCTGTGACGTCACTAACACAGTTAATCAGCTATCTCACGCTAAGTTGTTACGACCTGGAAAAGTAATCATAATGTCTGGGTCATCACTGGAAGGGCATTTATGGTTCATAATATCCAAGGAAATTTCAACAAAAAACACCAAAGGACTATGAAAAAATCAAAGTATTTATAAGATATAGTAAAACAGCAACAGAAATAATATATTACTGAAAATAAGTAAGTAAATAAATAAATAAATACTATCTATAATTTTTCATGGTGTAAAAGATTATATATTTTAAGTCATCAGTTACCTTCAAATTATAAATATAGTCTGAAGCATTAGTAATTAAAATTAAGTTGCATTAATTCAAAGGTAAATAGGGGAACATATTAGAAAAACAGAAATTTTCACAGTTATAACAACCTGATATATATGAGTCTCTGTGTATGAGAATATTAATAACAGCTATGTAAGACTATATGTATATATGTATGTATTACTATATATGTATGAGAATATTAACAACAGTTTTAGTTTAAAGTGGGAAACAACTCAAATGTCAAACAGCACTTAAAATAATGTGAGATATATTCATACTTTAAAATACACATAGTAATAATTAAAAATGAACCATAGATGAATAAAATTTATGATGTCGAGTTAAGAAAGTTAGACCCCCAAAATTAGAATATTTACAATGACATTTATGATAATTCAAAAATTAAGGCAAAAATAATGATTATAAAAATCTGAAGAAAAATTAACCATAATAGAGGACATGACTAAGCAGGAGTAGGAGAGAATATTCTAGTATGCTGAAAGTATAGTGTATATTCTGTATGTACATAGTTCTTTTTAAAATATATTTTATTTCTTTTTTTTTATTTTTAGAGAAAGGAAGGAGAAAGAGAGGGAGACAACATCAATGTGTGGTTGCCTGTCCTATGGCCCCCACTGGAGATCCGGCCCACAACCCCAGGCCCTGACTGGGAATCAAACTGGTGACCCTTTGGTTCACAGCCCGCGCTCAATCCACTGAGCTACATCACCCAGGGCTGTATATACATAGTTCTTATGTAACTGAGAGCAGTTCTGGCTGCCTGCCACTATGAAAGCCAATTAATCACAAGGCAGGTGCTGATGTGAAAGAAAATGGTCTATTTGTAGATTCAATGGTCACTGGAAAGACGGGGGACTCATGTCTCGAAGCCCATATTCTGGGGAGATAGAGGACTTGTGTCATAAAGGCCACCTCTACCTCTCAGTGCTTGCAGAGGTTTTTATAAGAAGGGAGAAGGTAACAGAACAAAGAGATCATGGGCGGGGATTGAAAAGTTTTCTTAGTGCAGACAAGCACAGTCCATTCCATTAAGGCAAGTAATGGCCCAGTGTGCATCATCCTGTTTAGTCATCCTGGATTCATGTCATCACAGCTTCAGTCCTTGTGGCTCCATGGTCAAAGGTCAGCAAATCTCCTGAAGGTTGGGGTTTGTATCTTTTCAAGTTAATTCTTAGAATTCTCAGACAAACCATTCTGTTCATCTACAAACCATATTAGTCCGAATCAGGACTTGCAGGAACAATGTCAAAATAGTGAAGTGGTTACAATTTCCCAAAATTACAATTTTCCACTGCTAAATAAATATAAAAAATAGAATGTTAAACAGAAACATGATATCTAATTTTGATATTTAATTGTTTCTTAAACCTGCAGTATACTAAAGTTATGCATCAGAACCAAAACTTAACACTTGGATGTTTGACAGGATAGAATTGATTATTATGAAAACAAAATGGAAAGTAATGACAATGAAAGAAGAAAATAATTAATGTTTTCAGGTTCTTAGAAAGGTTGTTAAGGCAATATTTTTTTTGTTCCAGTAGGCCACAAAATAAATGAAAGATGGCCATTTGAAAACTATATTCATTATAAAATACTCATATTATACATTATAATACTCATATTGAAATTATTATGAAATACTCATATTGAACTCAATTTATCATTTTCCAATCCAGTATTTAACAAAAATGTAAATCCTATGTGTTGTAGTGTTTTAGTTATAACAATATTCCTTGAATTCAATTATCTCTTTTTCTCTGAAAGTGGGTAACACTGGTGAAACAGTATTTTTTAAGTGAACTAGTAAATTACTGAAAAAGTAGAACATTGTGAACCTTAAATATTTTTTAGTGTAGGGTTGAGTCAGAAAACAATAGATGCTGATGAGTTACATTTCAAAGTTCTTTTAAATTACTCATATTAAAGTTATGTTCGCTTAGTACTTTGAAAAAAGAGATTGTTGTCTCATGGAAATCTTAAGTTTTGGAAAACAACACTGCATTCATCTACATAATCATCCCTCTAGGTCTTTAGCAATTACCTCTGGGGCACACATTACATCTCTCTGCAATACAAATATTCATTTACTTGATTCTAAAACCCTTTTGTTGTAAATGCCAAAGTTTGTTTATGATGGGTTCAATAGTTGGAGCCAAGTAATAGTTTGATATTTCCTTAATAGCTAGAACTTCTGTTATTACATCAAAGTAATAAAATAATGCTGGCTGTTCCAATGCTAGTGAGGGTGTGGAGCCACAGGTACTCTTATCTGCTACTGGAGGAAATACAAAAGGGCAACCATTTTGGAAGACTCTTTGGCAGTTTCTTACAGAATTAAACATACTTTTATCCCATAAGTCATACATTGCACACCTTGATATTTACATAAAGTAGTTAAAAACTTATTTCTACACAAAAACTTGTACGTGGATATTGTAGCCACTTTATTCATATTCCCAAAACTTGGAAACTAGTGATCAATATGTTGTGGTACATCCAGGCATGGAAAATTATTAATACATACACAATAAATAAATAAACTATCAAACCACAAAGACATGGAGGAATATCAACTACAGATTAGTAAGTGAAAGAAGCAAACCTGAAAAGTACTTGGTGATTACAACTATTTGGCATTTTGAAAAAAGAAAACCTATGAAGATGGTAAAAGGATCAGTGTTGAAGGATTATAGGTTTGAGAGATGAAAATGTAGAACAGAAAGGATTTTTGATCTATATTAAAGTAATAAATACATATCTTTATATATTTTTCAAAACATATACAATGTACGTCACCTAGAGTGAACCTTAATGTAGAGTCCAAACTCTGGACTTTGTTTGGTAATGATCTATCAATGTAGATTTATTAGTTGTTAAAAACATACCACTATGGTGAGGTACCTTGATAGTTAGGAAGGTTATGGTGTGTGGACAGAGGAGTTTTATGGGAACTCTCTTTGCTTTCTCATCTGGGAATATTTTTAATGTGATATTTTAGCATTGGCTGTTCTAGAAATATAATACTAATATGTAATTTATAGGCAGGTCATGAAGGCAACTTTTTATTTAATTCATATCTAGGACATGAGACAATTTATTATTTTTTGGAAGATTGACCAGTTGTTTTCTAGTGTTCTTTCAATGATGTGGGTATTTTCTTAGGCCCAAAATTTTAGGTTAATAGTGTTATACATAAAGAGGCACAATAAATATCCCTTGCTTTATGTTAGTCCCAAATCTAAAGCACCTATCCCTATGTATATTAAAATTAAAACTTATAGCTCTTAGGTTTAATTTCAGGTTTAGCTAAAAATTTTTGTGCTTTGCACTTAATCTCTTAATTCTTATTCTTAATTCTGGCTTTAGACAATTCAGGTTTGTTTTATCCAACTCTGTATTAAAATTATTTAACATCAGTTTTATTACATTTTGTTGCATTTTAAAACAGGAGAGGAGGCTGGCCCTTTTTTTAGGTAATTAAATTTCCCAAAGAGTAATCACTTCTAACATATTAATGCTGTGTATGCTATTGTAACTTTGATTTATGCTTTCCATTTTTTGGTGTCTTTGAGTATTTTAATAAACTGGCATGCTAATAACTCAAAAATAATAATATTTACAAATGGGCTAAAGCATGGTAATAGTGGCTTTGTGATTTAAATAACAATGGTTTTTTTATTTTTATTTTTTTAATCTATTTATTTATTTTTATCATTGTTCAATTATAGTTGTCCCCATTTTTCCCCCATTACTCTCCCCTACCCCACCCATCCCCAACTCAAAAAATTTTCTTTGAGAATATCTATGTTTTCATTTTATAAAATTACATATTTTTGTATGATGGTTTTAAGTGTATTACTTTAATTTTAAATACTTATTTCATTTTTCAACTATTTGCCCAGAAAAAAAGCTGTATAGTTTTTTTACTATTTTTCATTGAAGTTTTTACTGACAAGTAAGTGTAAATAATGTTTGGAAGTTATCTTTAATTAACTGAAAACAACATTTCATTTTGTTTGTTTAGCGATTAAGTTACAATAGTATAGTTTATAAAGGTAATCAGCCCTACTTTTGGGGTGTCCGGACTGGGTCCTTGCTACACAGCTCTGTGCTGTATGATGATTTGCTTAGCCATATTATGCCTTAGTTTTGGGGCATTAACTTTATACCAGGTTTTATTGCTGTTGTAACACATTACAATTAATTTGGTGACTTAATGCAACACAGTTTTGTTATCTTACATTGCTGTAGGTCAGAATTTGCACATGGATATAATTAGTTAAAACTAAGGTATCTGTATTGCTGTCTTCCTTTCTGGAGGCTCTAAAGATTCATTTCTTGCTCTTTCAGGTTGTTGGCAGAATTAAGTTACTTGTGATTGTAGGGCCAAGTTTCCCAATTTCTTGCCAGTTGTAAGCTCAAAACTACTTCCATTTTCCAGAGGCACCTTTCTTCCTTGGCTTCTGGAATCCTTCTTCCATCATCAAAGCCAATAAGGGCAGATCTAGTTCTTATCATGTTGCACCTCTAACACTTCTGTCGGGTCCATTTCCATTTGTCTTTGATCTCAGACAAGAAAGATTCTCTGCAGGGGTTTTTTTTGTGCTTTTATTTTAAATTAAATTTGTTGGGGTGACATTGGTTATCAAAATTATATAGGTTTCAAGTGTACAATTCTATGGTACATCATCTGTATATTGCCTTCTGTGCTCACCATCCAAAGTCAAATCTTCTCTGTCACTGAATATTTGGCCTTCTTTATCCTTTACTAACCCCTATCCCCCTCCTCTCTGATAACCACCATACTGGTGTCTGTGTCTGTTTCTTTTTCTTGTTTGTTCATTTATTGGCTTTACTACTCAACCACAAGGAAAGATGAAATACTGCCATTTGTGACAACATGGATGAATCTTGAGAATATCATGTTACATAACATAAGACAGACAGAAGAAATCAAGAACCATATGCTTTCACTCATATGTGGTGTATAAATCTCAAAGTTTCTCTGCCTTCAAGGATTTATGTGATTAGATTTTTTAATCTGCTTGGTTTCAGGAGCTGTAACCCTGACATGGCCAAGGCTGAGTGAGCAACCTTTGGACCATAAGCCACTAAGGAGACAAAGCTCATCTCTCTGGCAGGAGCGCCGTTTCTGCTCCTTCTTCCATAATGGCACCCAGTGCTTTTTCAGTTAGCCAATGATGGGTAAGATTCCCCAAGGGGGGGGGTGACCTAAGACAGGCATGATCACGTGGAGGCCTCAGGGAAGGACTTAGGGGGCTATGGAGAAAGGCAGTGATGGATCCTCACCTCTCAGCTTTGACAATGCTTGAGTCCTCATTCTGTCTGTGAAAAGTCTCCTAATTTCTTGGCTATCTTGCCTCCTCTGTTGGACTTAGCCTGAAATAATGACAGAGGGCAGTGCAGCCCTATGGGCACCTGGGGGAGATCAGGCCTGAGAAAGAATATGTAAAATCCTGTGAAACCTTCTTTGCTAAGAATGCTCTTAATTAAATGATAAAGATCAGAGCAGGAAATGAGTTTGCTTCCCAAAGTTTTGTAGCCTTTTAGCTAATAGATCCTGATTCAGAATAAGCTCTAATAGTTCTTTGTAGGCTATCTATGGTTTGATGCTTACTGCCTTATAATGGTTAATGAATTTTGCCTGTATTCCGGTGCTAATTGAAACCCAATAAAAACCTGTAAAGGCAAGGGTTGGTGCGCTCTCCTCTTGAGAGAGTGGCCAAACCACTCCGAGGTGCTCTCCTCTCAAGGGAGTAGTAGTGCTGTCCCTTTTCCTCTACAGGACTCCATGTGAATTTGTCTCATATCTCATCCATGACACTGTAGACACTGCAGGCCAGAGTACCCGTCACTTAATAATTTAGAAAATCTCAGAACCTCAAGGTATGTGTCAATAATCACATCTGCAAAGTTCTCTTTGCCATGTAAGTTAATGAAGTCACAGAATCCAGAAATTAATATGAGAACATCTTCAGAGTACCATTATTCTGTATACTACAATTCTTTATATACCAACTCTCCCAATTAAAAAAAAAAACTTCTTCAGAAGCTATGTTAGCAATACATGTTTGATCTTTAATTCCATCTCCCAATTTCTTAAACTTCTTTTCACATTTTCTCATTTTATATCTTTTGGCAACATTCCTTCAACCACACATGCTGTCTGATTGCTAAAAGCTTAGGTGTGTGATCTTCACCACCTTACCAACTGCTATATAGAAACCATCATAATAATCTTCACCTAAATGGATGCATATTCAGGTCCATTAGTTTTTTTCTAAAGAAATCAACTCCTGCACCATCTTATCTGAAGGATCTTCCTTTAAAATTTCACACATGCTGATATGTTATTGTGTATATGTATTGTACTATGTTTAATTAATTTGTTGTCTATATTTACTTACTCATCTTAGCGCAATGTAAATTTAAAATTCAGAACCACTGTTCTATATATCTGGTTGTGTGGACCAATGCCACGACCATCACAGGCACTGAGTGACTGCTGCTGATAATTAAATGAATGAATGCATTGAGCAAATGAATTAATGAATCATCTTATGAAGTGGCTTTAATAGGATACAATAATAAAATATGGCTAAAGTATCCATAGTGTAGGTTGATTTTTGGCTACTTCATTCTGAAGTCTGGACTTCTCCTAGTAACAGTCAGGGTTTCAAAATCAAGAAGCATTTGCCATATGGAATGATGATTTTATTTAATACATAAATTTTTTGCATACAACTTTATAAATCTCTACTAATATTAAATAAATATCTAAAATTATATTTAAAATGACTATAAATTCTGTTTCCTTTTATGAACTCTTGATAAAAAATTGGGAATAATCTATAAAAGCTAGCTTCAAAATTAATAAATCACAGAAAAATATTTTAATTAGTAGAATAATCGAATAAGGTATATTTATACATATTTTAATGAATTCTTAATATTTATTTTTATTACATAATAACTTTAAATGCTATACATATCTACAACTGCATTTTGATAGAACTTTGAACTAGCAATTCTTTCATTCTATTATTGCTCTACCAAATATAGATGAATGGTCCAGTCAGGCTAATTAGTGTAACAGTCAGTTAACTTATCGGTAAGAGATTTCTACTACTCAACATCTATACTCCTTGTTTTTCTATAAATCTTTAATTTCTATCTGGAACACTTTTTCTAATGTCTCATCTTTTGTTCAAATGGCAACTTGATATAATAAATTAGAAACAAAGTAAGATTAGTTCTGAAAGTAATATGTTAAATCATGACATTTCTAATGAATAAAAAAGCAGTACTATTCTGTCTTATATCCTTTGGTTGAGATCATATATGACTATATAAATAACAAGTATATATAATATATAATGTATAATAAATAGCATATAACATATAATTATTATACAATTATTAAATTTATCTAGACCATATGCTTAATTAAAATTATTAAAACATTCTAATTTATGAAATTAAAGCTACAAAAATGTAGCTTTATGAGGTACCTAACTGTTTTAAATCTCAAAATTTAGCATGCATTACAACATTTTGGGGGGTCTTTATTTTTTCTGATTTTATTTTATTTTTTTTATTAAATTTATTGGGGTAACATTGGTTCACAAAACCATGAAGGTTTCAAGTATATGACTCAATAACACATCATCCGTACACTACATTGTGTTCCCATTGCCCTGAGCAAAATGTCTTTCCATTCACATTTCCCTTCACCTTTGCCCATTTTCTTCTTTGCCCACTTCACAAAATCCTCATTCCCCTTTCCCTCTGGCTGTCACCACAGTTGTCTAGGTTTATGCATTGTGTATATATTTTGTTGGTTAATTGGTTAATCCTTTCATCTTCTTTAAGCAAATATTTAAGTCAATGATTAGGAAGATGGTTTAATCATTCACTGGAAAAATTTGCTTTGGGAACATGCCTTATTGTTATTTTTAATATGATACAGAATACATTTCTATTATATATTATTTTCAATGAACAAAATTAGTATTTTGTATAAAAAGTATGTTTATTTTATTTTAGTATACTGTTTCAGCATTTACATTTGGTCATCCTTCATTATAAATCTTTTTACAGAATTATGAACTCTTCCTTAATATGTCTTTTCATATTTCATAAGTGACTGGAAATTGAACCTTACAAGAACATATGTAAGTAGAAAATATGAAGTCTCAGGAGGGTCTTTCTTTCATTCTACTTTTGTTACATAATGAAAGCAAATTCATGTAAATTTTCAGGGCTTGCAAGTAATACACTTTCATCTAAATCAGTACTAATATGCTGTTCCACATTATTGACTTAGTGATTATTATCTTAAGCAGAAGCTATCTAAAATTGCATTCCACATATATTTCATATATATTATTTAGTTCATAGAAAATGTTCACTAATCAAACTAATAGCATTAAGCAGATAGTTAAGAGGATGCTTTGTAATTAATCTGCTTTATTGAAGTCCCACCCGAATCACATTATAGCTCTCTAACTTTGGATAACTCAGTGAACCTCTCCACAGTTAGGGCATGGGAGGCTGCAATTAAAAAGGAAAAAAAAGACATCATATAAGCATTATATGTATATTTGATTTTAACTCTCATGCCAGGTTTCAGAATAGAGACAAATCAGAAAAATAAAAGTAATAGCAATGTGACCCTAACAGAGTGGCTTTGTCATGTGTGGTTTTAAAGTCTGAAGGTCAGTCTCAGTAAATTGGTCACAGGGAATGTCTCAGCCTGTTCGTGGAATTAATTGCTATTCATATTTGCTATTTTTAAGTTGTTGGCTTATATTGATATCATGTGATTTGAAGAAGCATCATTTGTGTTTGGTTCTTAGGAGATAGTGGTATTCTGTAAGGTATACTGAGGCAGGTCATGAATTCATAGTTTTGTGAGTTTTTCTGCCCTCTACTTTATCTTTTGAGAAAAGCAGACATGATTTTTCTTCATGACTTGTATGTTACAGAAGTAAATAGATTATTTTTTATAAATAAACCATTGATTAGAGACAATGTTCCTTGCAGAAACATATATAGAAATTAAATATTTAAACAACTTGGGGCCATGAGAACAGAGAAAGCAATTGTCAAGTTTATAAATGTAAAACTTAAAATACTCTGACAGAAAGGAAAACCAAAAATGTATACACATCAACAAGATTTGAGTATAAGGTTGTGTCATTCCAATGTTATTAAACATTGTTTTTCAAAGTATAACAAATTATTTGAGTCAATAATAAATACTAAACAGTAGTAATAATAAGATATAATAGCCCGGCTGCTAATGAACAGCTTTGTTTGTTTTATCATTTATAACAGTGAAATGTAAACACTTGGTTTGTATAACATAATCATGGCAAACAGAGAGGGACAAGTAAAAAGCAAATTCCACATAAATGGATGTAGGTAGCTATAAGCAGTTTAAGATTAGGGAGTGAGCTTGACCTTAAGGATACTCCCATGTTTCCTGTTTGGTGCTCTAAAAACTAGACAACTCTAGATTTCTGAGGTTCTTCCAAATTAATTTTACAAAACTGAAATTTGCTTTTACCTCTGACATCTTTGAGATATTTAATACAATTTGGGGGATATACATTGGTGACAACATTATAATGTTGTGCTTGTTAATAGCATTTTTTTACAGGATTTGTGTATGTTTTGTCAAAGTATTCTTTGCAAAACATTAAGGAAATGTTTAAGATAATAAACAGAGGAAATCAGTAAGATAATAAAGCTAGTTCCAAACAGAACACTGAGACCAGTTTATATAGACAATGAAAGAAAAAATGCTCAAATAGGATTTCTAAGTCAGATACTGAATTGTTTCATTTTCTATAGGACAATAAAATTACATTTGATATTATCCTTTGCATTTCTAAAAGTATTTTATAATTTAAATTTTAATGTCTGTGGATGACTTTGAAGGACACACATTAATTTTTCTGTCATATTTCTATGTTTATATGATCTTAATGGTTTATAGAACCTCTATAGTTTCCACTACGATATTTGTAAGACTTGACTTCTGAGGATTACCTTAAAAAATGGTTCATACCTGCATCACAAACACTTTAGAAATTCTCCAGTTTTTCTCAGTCATTTAAAGTTTTATGGAGAGAAGTTGTCTAAGTTTGCAGCATCTACCACTCTGTAAAATTCTCCTTGCTGTTATCACCTATCAGTATTTCTATTGCTATCACCAGAATTCATTCTTTGAGTAAAATATTCTACACTTCAGTCATCAGACCACAAGGTGTTTTCATATATTTTTGAAGTTTCCAATTTATTGAAAATGAGTAAGTAAAAAAATGTTGGAAATTAAGTTATTTACAATATTAATAATGGACATCCTATAAATATACAATCTAGGGGCCATCCCATAATCTTCTCTATTTAAAAAAATAGTTTGACTAGTTTTTTTTTCCCCTGATGTTTATGTCAAGCACCACATCAACTTTTTGAAAATGAAAAATGAGGCAGATTTTAACTTTTGTCTTCAAAGATACTAGATGGTAAGTTAGGCTATGGTACAAATCTTAACTAAGAAAAATTCCACTGCAATTAACTCTGCAGGGCACTTCATATTGTTTTACAGTTGCTAAAAATATTGTGTTGATTTTGATTGATTTATTTGTTCCACTGGATTAAATCCTGTGTTCAGTTTTAGAATTTGTTTATACTGAGAGATATTCTTTCAGTGACAGTTTTTTCTCTAGTGTTGTTTACTTGTGGTGAATGTTTTAAGTGAAAGTGGTATGATATTACATCCTTAAACCATTCTTAAATTTGAATCCAGGCTCTGAAACAAGAATGAAAATTGTACCTCACTTAGTATGGCTGTGAGAATTAAATTAGTTCACACATTAAACACTTAAGAAGTGTAGCACAGAAGATATTGTTTGCTGTGCTTGTTATTATCAGACATAACAGGGACACATAAAAATGTTCCACTGTTCTAAAAATATTATATGAATATATTTAAGCAATTATAATACTCAGAAATAAAGTCAGTTTTCCTTATTTTTATAGAAAATATCAATGGTGATAGGTGCTTCTCCAGTTAGTGAAGAGAAAGAAAGGAAGAAAGCAGAAGGGCTCTGCATAGGGAAGGGCAGTGGAATGGGGATGGTAGAAATTGTATGGAGAGTTAAACTTCCAATGACTGATTCAGAAAAGATGTGGTCTCACAAAGCCAAATAACCTCCATTACTTGTTGTAAGATAATTCTTTATAGATAATATAATTTAAAATGTCATGCACAAATGTGTATTCTGGCTTTTTCTGAATATCTTTGCTTTAAAAAATGATCATAGTTGACGTTTTAATCTTGTTTTAATTGTTGACATTATCACGGATATTCCCCATCCCCCTTTTGCCCCCTATACTCAACCCCTGCTCCCCCTACTACCAGCCTTCACCACACTATTGTCTGTGTTTATGGGTCACATGTATATGTACTTTGGCTAATCCCTTCACCTTCTTCTATCCAGTCCACCCCCTTCCCTCTGATAGCTGTATCCTTGTATCTATGCCTCTTTCTATTTTGTTCATCAGACTCCATGGGATCGTATGGTATTTTTTTTCTCTGACTGGCTTATTTAGCTTAGTATAATAGTCTCCAAGTCCATTTATGCTGATATCTTTGCTTTTATATGAGATCCAGTCCAAAATATCATGAGAAAAAAATCATGATGTTAATCAGACTAATATTTACCAAAACATTTATTCTTAAACCAGTCTTACCAAATTCTATATCTCCACTTTAAGAAAAAATATTCTAGCATATAGCAAAAATGGAAATACTTTTTAAAAAATAATTGCTTTAAACAATATATTTTCTTGAAATTCTCCTACCTCCTTGAATTGTATTCAATTTGAACATTCTAAAGCACTGATCACTGTGAAATTATAATATAGAAATAAGCATATGAGCATTGCCCTTTTCTTTCTATTGTTTAAGGTGGACTTGGAGGAAAAAAAAGAAACCAAGAAACACAAAAGAAAAACATAGTCTGAAAATCTACTCCATGGAAAGTAATGTTATTAGATCATTATCACAGTTCTTTTCACTGTGCTAAATGAGCTGACTCATTTTGAATAAAAAAGCCTGTGTTCTTTAATAGAGCATAACTAGGAATCTTCAGCAACTGCTTGTTGCCTCAGTGAGATGTAGTCATTGTGCTTTTTCATGTCATTGTCAGATACTTGGATTTGTTCTCACTTCAGAGTCTGGAGGAACCAGCTGAAACTAATCTGCCAAATCTGTTTCATAGATCTAACTGCCTTATTAATTATAATGTACAAAAAATGAAAACACCTTCATTTTTATCTATCAGAATTTTTACAATATTGATTTACTTCATTGTTAAGATTTTTTAAGAACATGTAATAAGAATATCTTAAAGTTTGCTCTGGCTGGTGTGGCTTAGTTTGTTGGACATCCTCCTGTGAAACTAAGGTTGCTGGTTTGATTCCTAGTCAGGGCACTTGCCTGGGTTGCATGCAGGCTTGTTTCCTGATTGAGGTGCATGCCAGAGGCAACTGATGATGTTTCCTTCACAGATCGATGTTTCTCTACCTCCCTTCCTTCCTGCCTTCCCCATTCTCTAAATAAATAAATAAATAAATAAATAAATAAATAAAATCTTTTAACAAAGACTATTTTAAAGGTCCACATGGGCAATTAGCACAGGGCCTAATTTCAAAATTGTTAAACATAAAACTGGGTGTCTGAATCATCCTATTTGTTTCCTGATGCAATTATAGTAATAAATTTTACCAATTTAACTGAAGGACTATTGAATTTTCTTTTTCTTTTTTTTTTATTTACTTGATTGGTTAATTTAGGCAAAAAGAGGAATCTTTTTTACAGCTTCTTTAAAATAATCTTAATTTTAGTATAAAGGAGAGACTAAACTATGTATTAAATATGCTTTCTGTGGAACTGAGCAGGCAACTGACCATAAAAAGAATATAAGCATGCTAAAAAGCATGAGAATTCCATGTCTTGCTGTGGAGAACATGTTGCAGTTGTACAGTACACTAAATCCTTTCTGCATATATTAGTTGATTCCCACATGAGCATTAAAAGGCAGTACAGCAAGCATTAATAGCATTATACAGAAACCTGAGGCTCAGGCTGTCAAATGAACTTTATAATGCATCAGGATAATCCAGAGAATGTTATAAAAATATAGATGCCTGAACACTGCTAAGATCAACTGGAGGAAAATGTCTGGGAGTGCACATTTAAAGAATCTCCCTAACCAATCCTTGAGTCAGCCTTTATACTGTGTGGCTTTAGGTTGATCCCAACTAACACTCTGCAGTACGGCAATGGGAGTGATAGTGGGGCAACAGTGAACTTGCTAGTGTGTGAGTGAGAGAAACTGGACTCACCTGCTTTGAAGGAGACTTCAGTAAGACATCTCCACGTGAAAACCCAGCCAAATCTCCTTGTATCCATGACAGATATATTTGTCAAGTATTCTTTAATGGAATTTTTGAAAAAGTAGAAGGGAATGAGGAACGGGAAGGGTTAACTTGGGGAAGTATAATCAACATCACTCAAATTCCTTTCTTTTTTATTTAAGAAAAACTTTTAGAACCTCTAAAATTAGTTTTTTATTTAAACAATCCAAAACCTGTCACTGTTAGAAGGAAGCCTCAACAAACGACAGGATCCCTGAGTCTAGTAAACTTTAAATACTGATGAGGAAAGGTGGAAACTTCCTCCCCATGGGTCTGAAGCATATAGCTTCTTTGTGTTTCTTTTTTTTAAGAATTTATTTATTTATTTTTTAAAAGAGGGGGAAGGGAGGGAGAAAGAGAGAGAAAGAAACATTAATGTATCGTTGTCTTTCATGTGCCCCCTACTGGGGACCTGGCCCACAACTCAGGCATGTGCCCTGACTGGGAATTGAACCAGCAACCCCTTGATTCAGAGCCCATGCTCAATTCACTGAGCTACACCAGCCAAAGCTTCTTTGTGTTTCTTGATGGGGTATTCTGTCTTGCTTGGAGATAGATGTAATTTATCTCCAAGAAAAATTTTGAGTAATATATTAAACAGTATGTGGTAATATGTACTATTTCAAGTTTGCTTCAAGTCTGGATAACATGTCAGATTTTTAAAAACTGTTTACATTTATTTTTATGAAATATAATGTAGCAATTAACTAATCTCAGATATTCTGGAGACAGCATATCATTCTTTCCTCTTACTTTTCTAGTCCTAGGGCCTCTGAGTTATAACTCGAAGCTTTATTGAAAAAGAAAACATTACCACTTCTGGATGCTTGAGATATTGCATCTTATATAAAGATTCCATTTTAGGGCTCTGATTTTGATTTCAGCTAAATAATCACAGAGGATTACCTCTGCAACTGAAGATTTACAAGATAGCAGGTAATGCATGCCTGCCTATCTTAATTCAAAATCTAAAACATCCAGATAATAGCCATCTTTATCACCTCACTTTGGCTCACGGTACTTTCTGTTCTTTTTTTAAAATTTGTTTGCTTTGTGTATTTTCCCATCACAGATTCAAGTGGATATTTTAATGTTTTCTTTAGTCTCTGTCTTAGCCTAGAGAAGATTGTTTTAATTCAGATAGGAAGCAAAAAAATAGATTTATTTGATGGTAATGTGATCAGAATCAATGTATTTAGTATTTACAATTTTAATAAATAATCTGTTTTGACTCAAAGTACACTAACACATGACATTTTACAAGTGTAAATACATTTGCAACAATGGAGTTTTGGCATGGTGAGTTTGTTCTCACTCTGAAAACATAAAGTAGAGATTCATGAATATTGAGTGTATACTCTTCTAGGAGGACACAGAAAGATAATATTATTACTTTTTTTAAGTAGCTCTTAGGATAAACCAGAGAAATGTAATTTCCAAAATCACAAAAATTCTGTTACTTATAACTTGATAAAATGATTGTGACATTGGAGATATTATGTAGCAAATTACATATAACATCTCCAAATGAAACTAAAAATATATCTTAATGCATTATGAGTATTAATGAGTGAAATGAGCTAGAACAGAGCCAGAACACCCCACCCAAAATGCATTATTATTCATATTATTACAAACATAGTAATGGTTTTATTGTAGAATGTCAAAATGAGTTAGTTAATATTTGAATGTGCCTGTGCTTTTAAGGTGAATCAAATTTTTTATATAGAATGTGAATTTGAGTAAAATAATGACTATAAATCTCTGATATTATGTATACTGTATAGTATATATAGTTGTGTATATATATACATGCCTGTATATGCATATATATTTATAGATATAGTTTATAGTTTATAGTTATGGATATAGATATATAGTTTTCAAAATTGGTACTTATACTTTGTGACATCAACCTGTTAAAAATCTATTACAGTTGTGAAATATATTATTTTATTTTATAGGTAAATAACCAACACAATGGGATTGAAGTCATGCTTCTGATGAGACATAGGATACTTTCAAATTTTTGCATTGTTAACCTGTGGATGGACAAATAAAAACATTTTGCATTCTAAGAATGTTCAATACCTTCTATTTTACCCTCTCCTCAGCTAAGTCTAATTTACACTGTGTAGAATCGGTTTTTAAAATATTTTCCCATGTTAAAAATGCATGTGTGAGTGGGTATTTAGAGGTGCATATATGTGGGGAAATGTGAAATTATATCTGCATAAAAGCTAATATCTTGGATATAACATAACAAATGCATTTACTGTTGTTGAACTAAAACAATGTTATTAACCAGTGATTTGTTTTTACATTTAACCTTCTTTTTGAGTGTTTCTGAGAAACTGCATTGAATGAATGTTCCCCTTGGTGTGGAAAGTTTCCAGCTGATTAAAACAGTCAATATGATATACTGAGTTTCAGTTCTCCCAGGTGCCAAAGTCTGACAAATGATTGGCTTATGGCTCTTTCTGGGGAGCAGATAACGGCCAGCCCAGGATTTTCATTTTCAAACTGTGTTATTTGATTTCTGATTTTCCTCTAACTTGCATTAAATTTGCAATTGCAGCCTAAGGAGTTACTTTTTTTTAAGCTTATGGATTTTGATCTAAGATTTAGAAACCCTTAGAGAGATCAGTGAGGATTCTAGAGTCCTATTTATATGGACTATCACAATGACACCTGGATTTATCTAGAGGTTTTTACTGCAAGAAACATGAAAAGTCAGAATTAGTATGTGTTAACAGTTTGGGAACCACAAAAAAGTGAGGTGTTACAGTTTTTTATTTGTATTAGAAGTTTTTATATTTATATGTATTATCTTAACACTTGGAAAAACCATTGGAGGAAAAAGATGAAACCTATTTGGAATCCACTGCTATAATTTTGAGTCGAGAACAGTACAGTTGTAGCAAGTAATTCCTACTACTGTATAATTTATAGGGCTTAAAATCTATAATAAAGGTAGAATTTAAAGACAGCAAACATAATATTTAGATTTTTCCCTAATTAAACAATTAATTAATTTCACAAATACATGTCTCTTCTTAAGAAGTACAGAACATGGTAAAGTACAGGATACTGATAAGCATTTGGTCCAAAATTCAAATGCTGAAGGGATGTGAATCAGTATTCACCTGAGGCTTAAACTCATTATGATGGAGAACTATTTGCACAAACCTGACATTTTATTTTATTTGTTATTTTATTGCTGTTCAAGTACAGTTGTCTCCATTTTCACCCCCCCCACCGACCTGTCCTCCTACCTTCCGACCTACCCCCTTTGGCTTCGTCCATGGTTCCTTTATACATGTTCTTTGATGGACCTTCTGCTGTTTTCCCCCATTAGCCCTCTCCCATCTCCCCTCTGGTTACTGTCCTTTTGTTCTTTATTTTCATGTCTCTGGCTGTATTTTGCTTGCTTATTTGTTTTAATTAGTTTCCACTTATAGGTGAGATCATATGGTATATGTTATTCGCTGCATGGTTTATTTCACTTAGTATAATACTCTCTAATTCCATGCATGCTGTCACAAAAGGTAGGAGCTCTTTCTTTTTGCTGTGTAGTCCATTGTGTAAATGTGCCAGAGTTTTTTGATCCATTCATTTACTGATGGACACTTAGGCTGTTTCCACCACTTGGATATTACTGTAAATTGTGCTACTATGAACATTGGGGTGCACAAGATTTTGTATTGGTGTTTCAGGATTCTTTGGGTATAATCCCATCAGTAGAAATGTCAGGTCAAAAGGCAGTTCCATTTTCTGAGGAAACCGCATACTGTTTTCCACAGTGGCTGCACCAGTCCGCATTCCCACCAACAGTGTACTAGGGTTTCCTTTTCTCCACAAGCTTACCAACACTTGTTGTTTGTTAATTTGGTTATGATGGCCATTCTGAACTGTGTGAAGTAATATCTCATTGTAGTTTTAATTTTCATCTCTTTGATGGCTAGTGATACTCAGCATCCTATCATAATCTCTAGGCCCTTTCTATGTCTTCCTTGGAGAAGTGCCTGTTCGGGTCCTTTGCCCATTTTTTAGTTGGGTTGTTTGTCTTCCTGGAGTTGAATCATGTGAGTTCTTTACATATATTGGAGCTTAAACCCTTGTACAAGATGTCATTGGCAAATATATTTTCCCATATGGTTATTTCTCTTTTCATTTTACTGATGCTTTCTTTAGCCACGAAGCTTTTTATTTAGATGAGGTCCCATTTGCTTATTCTTTTCTTTATATCCCCTGTTCTAGGGGACATATCAGTGAAAATATCGCTGCATGGAATATCTGAGATTTTCCTGGCTATGTTCTCCTCTAGGACTTTTATGGTGTCACAACTAATATTTAAGTCTTTTTTCCCATCTTGAGTTTATTTTTTGTATGGTGTAAATTGATGGTTGAATTTTATTTTTTGCATGAAGCTGTCCAGATCTCCCAACACCATTTTTTGAAGAAGCTAATTTTACTTTATTTTATGCTCTTGCTCAATTTGTCCAATATTGATTGACCTTAGAGACATGGGTTTATTTCTGGACTCTCTATTCTGTTCCATTGGTCTGTGTATCTGTTTTATGACAGTACCAAACTGTTTAGAACTTTCATTTAAAATATTTTGAAATAATTAAAACTTTGGTATAAATATCTAAATTTTTATTATTGTGATGCATTTCTTGAATTTCTTATAAATGCTAAATGTTAAGTCAATCCTGACATAACTATAGATTATTGTTAGGCTACTGTATTTTTGAAATCCTTAGTGGATGCTCTCATTCAACTGTGACCTGTACAAGAGAAATATATTTTTTAGACCTCTGCAAGAATTAAAAATAAATTTATTTTTCTTTTAATCATATGACTTAAATGAAATTGAATAGCTAAATATGAAGTATAATTATTAAGGGTTATTTTGTTTAGTGTGATGAATATGAATGCATTAACAATTGGATATGTATTAGAATTATTACATATTAACTTTATGCATTTATTTACATTTTAATAACATTGGTTATCTAATAGTAAATATAGTAGTCAACTTAAAATTATCTAACATAGTCTTAATATCGGAATTAACTGTAAATGTGTTTTTATAATTAGTTATTTATTAGTGGCATTGGGAGTCCTTTCTTGGTAATTAAAATTAAGATAATAAGTAAAATTAAGATAATTTCATTTCATCACTTGCCTTGAGACAGGACAAGAAAGTAGGTGATACCATGTGATAAGCTATCATTACCCAAGGAAGCAGTAATTATAAAAAGGTTAGTGCTTAAGAAACAAATCAATCCAAGTAAATCTGAGAAGCTCACAGAATGTATTTAACATATTTCTTTCCTAGTACCACTTATATGGTCCCAGGTCCACTTATATGCTCTTATTATATCCAGGTCCCATGCTACAATTTCACACCTTTATATGGTATGTATGTGTGTATGTTTGAAGAAGCCCTTACATTTTTTTTTCAGGAGTCAGTGACTAGTTCAATCACTGGAAGTCTTCTTCAAGATTATGGAACATACCATTTTCTAAAATGCTCAAGATACACAGTTTGGTAAAGCTAGTTGCTGGTGAATTTTCTCCAGAGATTTAACTGATATTTTAAATTTTTTCTTATTGACCAACCACTCTAAATTCTCTTTGTCCATGGCAAGCACTTCAGTTGATTGGGTTTGTTTGCTTGCTGGTGTTAACCAAATGCCACCTTGAGGGGTCTGAGCCTTTAGCAGCCATGTATTTACTGGACTGCAGTTGATGCAATTTCCCTTTGAAAAGCATCACTATGCAAGCAAATGCCAATACTAATAGTTACCTCTGTGAAGTCTTGGTGTTCCAATCAAGTTCCTCTGTGTTCCCCATCAGACCTCCTGTGGCTGCAGCTCTAATGTCTCCTCATAATTATGACCACTACCTCAGGAAGTGTAATTCTGTCCTTGCTTTTTACACTGGCCTAAGTCGACCAAACCAGACAGATGACAGTCATAGCTTACATAGTATTCATTAGAGCCTTGCCTATTTCACTAAAGGAAATAACCCCCTGTTAGAACTAGGATCTCTAATCAGGAAGATATTAATACTAAGATTGTGTAGACTAGAATCTTAACTTTTAAATGGTTCACCAGAAGGGATAGTGACAGTCACTTCTCCAGCTTTGTGTCCTGGATCCATGTATTTTAGATGGTGGGGACCACTGTAACTTTTAACATACCCTGGAGAATATTGCCATGATTTTTGTATGTTGGTAACCTTGAGACACAATTTAAGCTGAAACTTTTTTAAATTCTTACTTCAGGATATGTTAATTGATTTTAGAGAGAGAAGGGAGAGAGAAACATTGATGTGAGAGAAACATCAGTTACTTCCCTCCTATATGAGCTACAACCAGAGAGCAAACCTGCAACTTAGGTATGTGCCCTGACTGGGGATTGATTCCATAAGCTTTTGGTGTGTGGGATGAACCAACCTACTGAGCCACCTTGCCAAGGCTAAGGTGCATCTTGAACAGATTGCTCTCAAATTTTACAAGGCTAGTTCCTTGTAAATGGTGTATTATATGGCAAAATCAATAATTCTTAAAATCATAAGACTACAATTTATTTGTTCCAATTGTGTTAATTTTTAGCTATAAAATAGATTCTCTGATTTAAAACAAATTGTGAAGTGTAACATATATATATATATATATATATATATATATATATATATATATATATATATATATATATATATAAACAGTCCTTCAGCATTTTTTTTCAGATGGCTGTGTTGGCTGAGGCACTTTGGATAGGATAAATTATGTATGGAACATGTATGGATTCCTTCAGATGAAAAGGTTCAAGTATAATTGCCTTGCCACAGGGTAATTGGGTAGTATTCACAAGTGATGCTGATGAAGACTCAGTATTGATCTACTTCTGGAAAATCTCTCACACATTAGTGGCAGTAGGCAAAGAATCTATACAAGGGTAGCCCATGTAATTGGGTATAAGCACAGTCTTCAACCCAATCATCAAACATTCCCTATTTATGGGACTACACAAGACATGGGTTGCCCAAAGATAGACTGAATCATATTTTCATAACTACCTAGTTATGGGAGCCATTTTTGATGGATCTATTCTAATGTAAATTAACATGAGATATAAATATTCTAATTATTTGGGTCCAAAGGTCCATCTACATACCTCATCTACAGACTTCCTTACCACTGAACTTCAAGTCTGTTTTTTTTCTTTTTAAAATATATTTTACTGATTATGCTACTACAGTTGTCCTATTTCACCCCTTCATTTCCCTCCACCCTGCACACCACTACCCCCCCACATTCCATGCCTTTAGTTCAGGTCCATGTGTCACCAGTTCTTTAGATTCTACATTTTCCATACTATTTTTGCTCCACCCCCCATCTATTTTCTACCTACCATCTATGCTACTTATTCTCTGTACCTTTTTTTCCCTTCTCGTCATTCCAATCCCCTGTTGCTAACAATCCATATGATCTCCATTTCTGTGGTTCTGTTCCTGTTCTAATTGTTTCCTTAGTTTGTTTTTGTTTTAGGTGTGGTTGTTAATAATTGTGAGTTTGCTGTCATTTTACTATACATGTTTTTTATCTTCTTTTTCTTAGATAAGTCCCTTTAACATTTTATATAATAAGGGTTTGGTGATGATGAACTCCTTGAACTTGACTTTATCTGAGAAGCACTTTATCTGCCCTCCCATTCTTTTTTTAAAATTTTATTTGATTTTATCGACTATGCCATTACAGTTGTTCCATTCCCCCTTCATTCCCCTCCACCCTGCACACCCCTCCCCCACCATTCCCCCTCTAGTTTATGACCACGTGTCTCAAGTTCTTTAGATTCTATATTTCCCATATTATTTTTGTCCTCCCCCTATATATTTTCTATCTACCATCTATGCTACTTATTTTCTGTACCTTCTCCCCCCTTCTCCTTCTCCCCTGTTGCTAACCCTCCTTGAGATCTTCATTTCTATGGTTCTGCTCCTGATCTAGCTGTCCTTTTAGTTTGCATTTGTTTTAGGTGTGGTTGTTAATGGCTGTGAGTTTGCTGTCCTTTCACTGTTCATCTTTTTTATCTTCTTTTTCTTAGATAAGTCCCTTTAACATTTCATATAATAAGGGCTTGGTGATGATGAACTCCTTGAATTTGATCTTATCTGAGAAGCACTTTATCTGTCCTTCCATTCTAAATGAAAGTTTTGCTGGATAGAGTATTCTTGGTTGTAGGTCTTTGGTTTTCATGACTTGGAATATTTCTGTCCAGCCCCTTCTTGCCTGTAAGGTCTCTTCTGAGAAATCAGCTGACAGTCTGATGGGAACTCCTTTGTAGGTGACTGTCCCCTTAGCTCTTGCTGCTTCTAAAATTCTCTCCTTCATTTTAATGTTGGCTAATATAATGATGATGTGCCTTGGTGTGTTCCTCCTTGGATCCAACTTCTTTGGGACTCTTTGAGCTTCTTGGATTTCCTGGAAGTCTATTTCCTTTGCCAGATTGGGGAAATTCTCCTTTATTATTTGTTCAAATAAGTTTTCCACTGGTGGCTGTTCCTTTCCCCCTTCTGGTGCCCCTATAATTTGGATGTTGGAGTGTTTAAAGATGTCTTGGAGGTTCCTAAGTATCTCTTTGTTTTTTTGAATTCTTGTTTCTTCATATTTTTCTGTTTGGTCATTTTTTTCTTCCTTCCGATTCACTCCCCTGATTTGAGTCCCAGTTTCCTTTTCATCACTATTGGTTTCCTGTGCAATTCCTCTCATTTCAATTAGTTTAGCCTTCATGTTCCTCTAATTTGTGAGTAAAATCAACCAGTTCTGTGAGCATCCTGATCACCAGTGTTTTGAACTGTGCATCTGAAAGTTTTGCTATTTTTTGTCACTTAGAGTTATGGGCTCTGGGGCTTTGATATCTTCCTGAGCCATTTTTGGTCTGTTTACACCCATTAAGTATAAGGAGTTGAGCCTTAGGTGTTCACCAGGGCGGGGCCGCCCAGGTTGCTGGGTTGTGATGCTGTATGTGGAGGTGGGGTCAGAGCGGGGAAATAGCGCCCCCTCTGCTGCTTCCTGCCACTGGGGCCTGCTTGGTCAGTCACACTGCTCACTCTTTGCCAGTCTATCTGCACACGAATGTGTGATCACAGTCAACCTGCCACCCTGCGCCTACGCTGGGTCCGCCCGTCGCTCACTGGGTCGCTCACTGGATCTGCCTGTTGCAACCCCATGCCTGGGATCTTCGCACCTGAGTCCATCTGACCGAGTTTTCCTGTGCAACCCTGCTCTGCCAGCTCCTGGCTTCGCCCCTCTTTCCAGTTAGGCTGAAGAATTTGTTGTTATCAGACTTCTGAAAAGTCCAATTATCTGTGTTCTGGCTATGTTTTCTGTTGCTAATATTTTATTGTCTCTAAACTTGGTTGTGTGAGAAAGCATGGTGTTTCCACCTATGCCTCCATATTGGTGGAAGTCCTGCACTCCCCTCAAGTCTGTTTACAGTCAGAATCCAGACAAATCTTGTCTAGGCATTTGTTTCTTCCAAGGAATTATTGAATATCTCTCATTTGAGACAAATTCTCTCACCATGTGGAACAACTAACCAAGAGTCTTACTTATAGTTCTGTTCATTGAAAGGACTACTCTTAATCACAGGGTAGAAGAGTGGTAATGTGCCTATAATTCATTTCTGGTTAATGTCTCACAAGCTGGTGTTTTCTCCTTGATAAATTAAGTTATAACTCCTTGAGAGTTCTTCTTTGAGTTTCTGAGGTGCTAGCAACAGGTGGACAACTTCTTTTCTTCAGGTATTTTAACCCCTTTTTCCAAGATCCTGAATTACCCATACTTTTTTTGCATCAACCATCTTTGTAGAGATGTGATCTAAGTTCTATATAGACAATTTCTCCACACTGCTTAGTATTATTAGACCCCATGTATTACCTTTGTTCTCTCAGCTATAAGTGTAGTAGCTAGTTTTACATTTTCTACCTCTGTATAAACTCAGTGCTTTCTTTTTGCATTCTTGATTTCAATCAACTTGTTTAAAATTATTTTCTACAAATGTTTTTTGTCAGAAATATTGGTTTGATTTATCATCTGACAGGGGCTTGACCAACAAACTAATTAATTTCAGGAATAAGCTCAGAAAACCAGCACTCAATAAGGAATTTTGTAGTGGGTTTAAACATCTTGCCAATGGGAAGTGGGATGCTAGCAATTCTCAGCATGCAAGAACATCACTGTTAATCAAATTATCACCTGTGGTTGACTGTGATTAAGTGCTTATAAAGCAAATGCCTTGGGAGACCAAGTTGCTGCTCACTCAACTGTTGTGGAAATAGTGATAATTACCAGAGTTATGAGATGGGATGGCTTCCTTTGAGTGCCCTTGAGCACTGACATAACAAAAATGACAAGCTCAGGTTTTTAATTTCTTGGCTCAAGTTGGGATATGAAACCTACAGTCTTTCTGGGGTGTCCTCACAAACGTTTCTTATTTACTGTAGGTCCAGGTCAAGTTTAATAAGAATGAGACACATATTACAATCATACTATTTATAGACTTATGATGTTGGTTGAGTTTCCAGTGTCACAAAATTTATTTTGTAAAATTTTGGATGATATTTTTTGGAAAAAAAATGATACGCTGAGATTTGAATGAGCATATTTTGTGAACTCAAATAAAGATGAAGTGGAATTTAAATGTTTTCATTTGATCACACTGAGACCTAAATCTGGTCACAGGTCTAGAGGCAATGAAGGTGGTTGAAGGGGGTATGTCTTGTGGAGATCAATCCTTATTTTGAGAGAAACTTCCTCTATACCATTTATCACAGTTTTCCTTGTGAAAAGACAAAAAAAGATGAACTGCTATCTCTCTGCCACCTTTCTCTTTATTCAAATTGCTGTGGCTTTATCGCTCAAATAGACACCAAAGAAGCAAATCAAAGCTATAGGTTAAAAAAAAAAGAACACCGTGAGAATGGTCTGATGGAATAGTAATAGTGACTAGAGAGGGATAATTGAAGTAGAAATTGGATAACACTGTGAACATGTTTTATATAATGTGGGCCTCAGAGAAAGAGAAAATGGCAAGTATTCAGGCTCTGTTTCAAAAATTACATGAATTCTCAAAAATTTCCATGAATCTGTTTCTTTTAATTAATAAATTAGAAACCTTGTATAGATATTAAGTACATAAAAAGTTGACCAGATTCTTATGACAAGTATTTATTCTTTAGAAAGGAAGAAGAAAAAATTAATTGAATTTCTGTGGACTGTGAAAATTTTGCTGCAGACCATAAAATGAGCTTTTAATGAGCATAAATTTTAAATTTAGCTGGTTGTATCAGGCAAACTATAATAAATGTTTGACTCCTTGAAGAATACAGTAGAACTCAAAATTCCAATGCTCACTAATTTTATTTCAGGAAGAGGGACTAGATTTGATGAGTATTTTCAAACAAGCCAGTGTTAAGGTGATCAATTAAAACAATAATTCAAACACAAAGTTATAATTAAGCCCTTATCTCTGCTTACTGTGACAGTATAATCAAAAGATCAAAAGAGGCCCTGGCTCCTCAGTGATCTATTTTTTCCCATGGAATGGTACCATGTGGGGTTCAAGTTGGATAAAGTACAGATGGGACTAATTATCTCCCAGGCAATGAATCCTGAAGAAGGCACTTCTATCTTTTTATGGACCCATCAGCTTGGGAAAAAAAGATGGGGAAGGGGCTGGGAATGGAAATGTGCTGAGTCAAAGGGGACAATAATGTTTCAGCTAAGGACTACATAAGGAGACCCTGAGTGATGGATCCAGGGATAAGAATGCAAATATATGTATGAGAATGACTTGTCTGAAATCAGAAAACTGAGTTCTTGACTGAAGCATTTTTCAGAGAACTGGCTGCTCAAAGATCTTGTGTGGGGAAGACATCTTACTGGGAAGCCTCCCAAGCAAAGCCTTGCATGTGCCTAAAGGCAGGCTTGAAGTATCACGCATAAGAGTGTGGCTTTAACAGAACTCTTCAGGTCTGAGTAGTCTGCCTTCCCTTTATTTTCTAGAGTAAATCCTCAATTTTCTTGGTCATGTGGAATATTATTAATCATATCCCATTTTGGTTGGTTGCCAGATGGGAGGGGTTGTAGAAAATGAGTGAAAAGCTGAGGGGATTAAGAACAAATATGTTAGTTATAGAATAGCCATAAGGATGTAAAGTACAGTATAGGAAATGGAATAGCCAAAGAACTTACATGCATGAGCCCATGGACATGAAATAGTGGGCAGATTGCCTGAAGGAGTGGGGGATGCTAGGTGGTGGGAGGTAAAGGTGGAAAAATCAGGACAACTGTAATAGCATAATCAATAAAATGTAATTAAAATATTTTCCAAAGCACACTTGTGGAGAAATTTGCTTTTCAGAATATAAACAGGATTCTAGTGTGAAATCCAGATTATCATGGCACTCATTCTCTGGGACCCTTAATATGTAAGACAATTCAAGACAAAACAGATTATTATTTTATGTCACAGTAAAACTAAAGAAAGTGTTGGCTTACAGTAATTGTGGTTAGAAATATTATTTGAGGACTTATTGACAACAGAATTAAGTTGTTCTCTTAGAATTTAGGTTCAGGAGATGACCTCATTGAATAAAATATAAGTGAATTAAGAAACACTAAGTACTGTTTTTAAATATGGAGGAGGCTCTAGTTTTAGAGTCAAAGATAAGAATACTAATATAAGATCATGCCTTCTTAAAAGCAAGTGGTATTAATGCTCAATGTGGATTTCAAATTTCAACTGTTTTCAACCACCTGAACTGCTGACTTGAATGAATGACTTTGGTTAAATGAAAACTGTGTGAAAAAAAATGAAAACTGTGTGTTGAAAGAAATACTTCACAATGCCTGAATAAGGATATTTAAAAATATACTCATCCATTAAAACAATGAGAACCCTGAAAATATTATAAGAATTCAACTTTTTCAGAATTCTGGAAATTAATTGAAATGTATGGACTTTACAGAGTTAGTTCATGTCTACAAAGATCTACAGGACACTGTCATATATAATGAAAATACTAGGAGGAAAAGTGAAAAAGTATCTAAAAATATGTGAAGAAATAATGGTCAAAACTCACCAAATTTGATTGAAAGCTTAATTAATTCCAAGTAAGATAAGATCAAAGATATCCATGCTTAGATGTGTCATAATTAAACTGTCAAAAGCCAGAGACAAAAAGAAAACCTAGAAAGAACCAAGAGAAAAATGAGACATCATATACAAGTGATCTTCTATAAGATCTACTGAACTCTTATCACAAAGCACAGAGACCATGGGTGAGTGAGATGACATATTCAAATTGCTGAAAGGAAAGATAGTTAACCAAGAATTCTATACCCAGGAAAATAGTCTTTCAAAAAACAAAAAAAGAAATTAATTTTATTTGCAGGTAAACAATAACTCTGACGTCACTAACTTACCTGTTCTATAAGAAATACTAAAAATGGTTCTTCTAGTTGAAAAGAAATAACTCTACACAGTAAGTGGGAGCCAGATGAAGAAATAAAGAATACTGGGAGGGATAACTAAAATACATTTTTTTTTGCTTTCTAATTAAAATGGAAACTGAATAAAACCAACATAAACCTGTGTTGAAGAGCACACAGTGTCTAAAAACATAATTTGTATGACAAGAAAGCACAAAGAGAGAGGTAAAAGAACCAATAAAGAGGTATAATTTTTATAAATTATTGTAATTAAGTTGGTGCATTATTGTTCTAATGATCTCTACATATTTATGAATCATTCTGTTTTTTACTCTAAAGCTGTAATTACCAGTTTACAACCTCATCCTCAGCAAGTTTTTTTGAAAGAGGAAAACTATAAATGAATAAATAAATGAATGAATGAATGAATGAATAAATAAATAAATAAATAAATAAATAAATAAATAAATAAGTTTCCCTTATCTGTCCTATATATGTGTTGTGATGATTTACTGGTGTCTCACTGTTGTTATGAGTATCTCTCTTTTTATCACAATAGTTTGATTTATTGTGTCTTAACCTGTTGTAGCTTCTTCAAACACAGTGAAACACATGCTAACATAAATATATGCCCCTACCCTCTGTTAGCTACTGTATATCAGAAACTTTCAGCAAGTGAGTATGGACTATGTAATCAAATGGTTGAGCTCTCATACTGTGTGAAATTTGAATGAAAAAAAAAACAACAACTATACACATACTATGAGGATTAAATGAGAGAATGTGCATCTATTGCCTGGCTTAAAATAAACAATTAATACTATTATTTATTAATGTAATTACTTGGTAATTAATAACTATTAATAATGGAAGTTATTATTTTCTGAAACCTTGCTTTTCCGTCTCTATGTAGATACTTTTGTGCATTTGGCTCATTATTTTCACCAAACTAGATATGACTAAATAGTTATCAATAAAAGCAAGGTTATGACACATTTAAATGTCATGTATTCAAGATCTGATCATCAGATTCCAAGACAGTGTAACGAAGAACCAATGAAAATTCACAGAGAAAGGAAAGAAGACAGCACATCTGTGTATGCTTCCCTGCCACCATTTGAAAACTTTATCTTCCAGAAATACAATTTCATAGAAAATATGTTATGAATTTCTTTTAGATTCTCAAGTGTACTGATTATTTCCCTCAGTTATGCAGATGTAGAATTCCAAAAGAGATTTTTCAGTGGTAACATTTTATTCTAATTAGGTATTCCAAGATTATTTCACCTAAACTTACCTCTAGTGGTGAGAGATAAAACGTGTTAGGTGTATAAGAAAAAAATTACCTTATATTTAAACATGTCTCCAGGTTTCTTTCAGTGTTTTGGGGTCCTGAGATGGAAAAAGAAACATAATTGCCTAGAACCAAGTTGGCAAAATGTAAAAAAAATACAACTTTGTTTTTAATTGCCTTCCTGAGTTAATAAGTTGTAGTTTTTAATATTTTAGCTTTTATTTACATAATTTTACATTTGTACATATACATGGAATTTATACAAGGTCCATATAAACAGTAGACTGTATTATATCATTAGAATGTAAATTAGAAACTCAGTTTGGATTTGTGTTATAAAATTATGTAGAACACTTTTGTTGTTACAATCTCTTACATACAACTTAGTAAAATGAAGTATTGTAGGAATGGTTCATGTATTGGAAAGCTTTATAGCAGCACACATTTGTTAAGTAAATGTTAAGAATTATTCACCAAATGTTTTGGGTTGACTGAAAGGTAAATATACTGGAATCTGTTTACCTTTATCTCTCTTATTGGTATAATTTTTATCAGTTGATAGATTACTGGACTCGTTCTATATTGGAAACATGGTCATCTATTGACTCCCATTTATGAATCATATTATATATGTTATAGGCTTTGGATTCTTAGGAAAATATCTTGAAAACACTGACAAAATATCTTAAATTATTTTGAATGATTGTGAACTTTCTCTTGCATTTTTTGTAATAATAGCATGCTTGACTTTAAGAATTTTGTTTTACAAATGGAAGTGAGAATTATTTTTATCTCTCATTGCCCATTAACATAATTCAATAGCATAAAAATTCTAAATATACTTAAGTCTCATTCTAAAAATAGAGTATTGAGATTTTGATGGAGATTGCATTAAATCTGTATATTGCTTTGGGTGATATGGCTATTTTAACAATGTTGAATCTTCTAATTCATGAACATGGAATATCTTTTTATTTCTTTGTGTCTTTTTCAATCATTTAAAATAACACCTTGTAATTTTCATATATAGGTCCTTCACATTATTTGTTAGCTTTATTCCTAGATATTTCAATATTTTTGTTACAATTGCAAGAGAGACATTTTTTTCTGAAATTTCATTGTTAGTATATAGGAAAACAGTATATTATTGTACATTTTAAAGAAACTAAACAAAAAATTATCATATTTGTATGGAACCACAAAAGACCTCAAATAGCCAAAGCAATCCTGAGAAAGAAGAACAAAGCCAGAGGTAACACACTACCCAACATCAAATTATATGTGAAGCTACAATAATCAAGATAGCATGGCAGTAGCAGCAAAACAGATACACAGACCAATGGCATAGAACTGAGAGTCCAGATAAAAAACACATGTATATGGATAAATAATTTTTAATAAAGAAGCCAAAAACATAAAATGGAAGAGTCTTTTCAATAAATGATGCTGGGACACTAGATTACAGTTCATTCCTATATACAAAAATTTGTTCAAAATGTATCAGAGACCTAAATTTATCAGAGATCTTCAATATTAAGTAGCATAGAAAAAAACACAGGTACTATAAATTTATGGACTATGGTCTTAGGGACATTTTATAAATTTGGCCCTAAAAAAGAGAAATAAAAACAAAAATAAATGAATTGAACTATGTAAAACTAAAAACAAATAAGCAAACAAACAAACAAACTGCTGCACAGTAAAAGAAATGGCCAAGAAAACACACAAAAAAAATGGGAGATATTATTTGCAAACAACATCTCTGACAAGGAGTTAATATAAAAAACATATGAAGAACTCATACATATCAACATCAAACAAATATAGTGCAATTAAAAAGCAACTGGCAGAAGAAATTAACAAATACCTCCCCCAAGAAGACATACAAATGCCCAACAGATGTATGAAAAATGCTCAACTTCATTAGCTATTAGGGAAATGTGAATCAAAACTACAATGAGATAACACCTCACACCTGTTAACAATGGATACTACCCACAAGACAGATAACAACAACTGTTGGAGAGGTTGTGGGGAAAGAGGGAACCCTCATTCACTGTTGGTGGGAATGTAAACTGTTACAGCCATTATGGAAAACAATAAGGCAATTTCTCAAAAAAATTAAGAATAAAGATAAGGAGATAATCTTAAAAGCAGTAAGAGGAAAGGAGAGAGTTACTTGCAAAGGAGTGTCCATAACACTACCAGCAGATTTCTCAAAAGAAACCTTATAGGCAAGAAGGGGCTGGAAAGAAGTATTCAAAGTCATGAAAGGCAAAGCTTATATCCAATATTACTCTATGCAGCAAAGCTATCGTTTAGAATGAAAGGGCAGATAAAGTGCTTCCCAGACAAGGTCAAGTGAAAGGAGGTCATCATTACCAAGTCCTTATTATATGAAATGTTAAAGAGACTTATCTAAGACATAAGACATAAGAAGATAAAAATCTATGACAACAGTAAAATGACAATAAACTTATGATTATCAACAACTGAACCTAAAAATCAAAAATTAAGCAACTAGAGCAGGAACAGAACCACATAAATGGAGATCACATGGAGGGTTATCAGTGGGGAGGGAAAGAAGGAGAATGGGGTGCAAAAGGTACAGGGAATAAGGAGCATAATTGGTAGGCATAAAATAGATGGGGGAATGGTCAAGAATAGTACAGGAAATAGAGAAGCCAAAAATATTATATGTACAACCTATGGATATGAACTAAGAGGGGGGAATGCTGGAGAGTGAGGGATGTAGGGAGAAAGGGGGCTAAAGGAGTGAAATATTGGGACAACTGTAATAGCATAATCAATAAAATCTACTTTAAAAAAAAGAATCAAGTTACCATATGACTCAGCAAGCTCTCTTCTGGCTATCCACCCTAGTAACTTAAAGATAGTTATTTGCAAATATTTATGTACCTGTATATTCACTGCAGCAACATTCACAGTGACCAAAACAGTGAGACAAGCAAAGTGTCCTGTGATAGAGGAAGAAAAAATAAGACATGGTATATATATATATACACACAAACACATACTATGGGATATTATGCAACCACAAGAAAAAATAAAATTCTGTCATTTCAGGCAATAAGAAAGGAGCTTGAGATATTACACTAAGTGAAATATGTCAGTCAGGAAAAGCTAAGAACCATATGACTTCAGCCATATGTGGGATATAAAACAGAAACTTGTAGACTCAGTTAACATTATGGTCTACCATAGGGAAGGGGGTGGGGAAATACCAAAGTATAAAGAGGCCAAATATATGGTGATAAAAATTATTTAACTTTCGGTAGGGGGCACGCAATGCAATGTACAGATCACATATCATAGAAATGTACACTTGAAATCTATATGATCTTATTAATCAGTCCCTCCATAAATTCAATAAAATTAAAAATAAAAATAGAGTATTATTTTATAATCAATAACATGTTTAGAAATTATCTTCACAATTTAATTTATTGTTTTTTTGGCACAGCTTCTGTGAACACTTGCATTTACTTTTGTTAATGTCCCAGTTCAGTTAACTATTAGACTATGGTCACATTCAGTGAAGTATCTAAAGTGCAAAGCTCTCTTCCTGAAGAATTTTATTTTAGTGTGATTATGGTTTCCTGTTTCACTTTCATTAACTGGTATGACTATTTAATATGCTCCATTTCATAAAGTGCGGATTCTAATCATATGGTTATTTCATTCATTTGTGATTTTACTGGAAAGAACAGTGTTACCTAAATAATGTATTTATTAATGTTTATTTTTTGAAGGACTAAATAAAATAATATGGCTAGCTCATGATAAACACTATTTGAGTATTGCTTTCTCTACAGCAACATAGTTGTAACTGAAGGGCAATTAAACCTGCTTTAAATTTTCTTATAGGCCATCGCGTCAATTGGTGTATTTTGTGCAATAGTTTCCTTAGAGTTAAAAGGCAGAATTTAACTTCATCACTATTAATAAATAACCTCACTTTTTGGGGAAAAACCCAAAATTTTAGTTCTTACAATGAAAGCTAGTGTAAGAATAGTTTAATTCTCTTACATTTACTTTTATCTTCAAAAAGCATTTTTCATAATAAAAATTACTTTAATTCATGTTATATTATATAATTTATATTGTGCCCTTATACTGGTGTTCTAATTGGAAACTTAAAAAACAGCTCTAAGGATACCAGGAAGATATCATTTCTGTTATGCATACCATGTAGAAAATATAGTCTATCTTTAAAGCAAGTACTGAGCACTAAGAGTAAATGCTTGTACTTATACGAGTGCCTTTCTTCTTAAATCTTTGAATATGAACATACATGTAACAAGTACCCTTTTTGACAGAGCAGCTTTAAATAATATTCAGATAATAATAACAATATAAACAAAAATAGACAATAATAATTATAATTATATATTGTCAAAAATAACCATTCTTATTCTGTATTATATATCATATCTTTCTGTCTAAATTATATGTTTTTTCTTTATAGAAACCCAAATACCAAATGATTTGACCTATTAGTGGAACTTAATTGACAAAACAAACAAGCAAGCTAAATAGAACCAGAGATGTAGAAATACAGAACAAACTGATATTGACCAGAGGAAGGGCATTGGAGGATAATAGGGGAAAGAAAGGCAAGGGTCAAGGAACATGTATAATGGACCCATGGACAAAGACAATGGGGGCGTTGAAAGTGGAAGTTGGGTTTTGGTAGGGAAGAGGACAGTAATGGGAGAAAATGAGAACAGCTGTAATTGAACAATAATTTTTAAAAATTAAAAAGAAAATTTTTGTATAAAATGCAAATATCTTCATAGGGCAGAAATATAATTTCTGGCAATTACTTATCCTTATCAAGATTAAAAAATACTGCCACCAATTACAGTAAACAGCACAAATAGTCCAAAATTGAAGACCATAAAAGAGTTTATACACTCTGACAATCTAAGACTCAAGTAGGTTTAAAAAAACAATGAAGTCTGAACCTTTAACTTACAAGAAGAGCCCATAATATGGGAAAAAAGCAACAACTTATTTTTTTCAGATTTCTGCCATTTTATTTCCCCATTAAATTTCTGCCATCCATTTTATTTCCTTTGGTTATATACTCAAAAGTGAAATTTCTGTATGATATATTTATTCTATTTTTAATTTTTGAAGCCCTACCAAAATGTTTTTGACAATGGCTGAACTTCTAAGAAACTATGTGAAATTATATGTCAATAAACTGGATAACATAGAAACAAAAAATTCTAGAAGCACACCCACCAAGATTGAGTCAGGATGAGAAAGAAAATCTGATTAGACCAATTATGAGTAATGAGATTGAATCAGTAAGTAAAAATCTCCCAACACAGAAACCCTAGGACCAGATGGCTTCACCTGTGAATTTTACTAAAATAGGTAAAGAATATTTAACACCAGTTTTTCTCTAATGCTTCCCAAAAATTGAGAGTAGAGAACATTTCCAAACTGTTTATGAGGTCAGTGTCACCCTGATATCAAAGCCTGGTAATGATGTAAGAAAGGAAAACTATAGACCAATATTCCTGATGAATATAGAAACAAAAGTTCTCAACAAAATATTAGCAAACCAAATTCAACCACACATTAAAAAGGTATACAGCCCTGGGTGTTTTCACTCAGTTGTGGCATCACCCCCAAAACCAAAAAAAGTTTCAGGCTTGATTCCTGGTCAGGCCATGCACTGAGGTTGCAGGTTTTGTACCCCAGGTTGGGACACATGTGAGAGGCAACCAACTGAGGTTTCTTTCACATTATGTTTCTCTCCCTTCCTTTCTCTTTCTCTAAAACTAATGAGCCAGCCCTCCCATGATAAAATAAATAAAAAAATAAATAAATAAATAAATAAACAAATAAATAAATAGTTAAACACAATGACCAAGTGGGATTTATCTCTGAGATCCATACATAAGTAAATAAATGTGATATAACACATTAATAAAATGAAGGATAAAATCATATGATCATTTCAATAGATGCAGAAACACATTTGACAAAGTATGACATGCTTTCATCATAAAACCCTCAACAAATTGGGTATAGAAGGAATGTACCTCAACATAATAAAGGCCATATATAATAAACTCGCAGACACAATACTCAGTGGTGAAAAATTGAAAGCTTGTCCTCTCAGGTCAAAAGAAAGAAAGTTGAGCACATTCACAGCTCTTATTCAACATAGTACCAAAAGTCCTAGCTAGAGCAATTATTAGAGTCACTGCAATAAATGCATGCAAATTAGAAAGCAAAACTGTTGTTATTTGCAGATGATAGCATCTTACATATAGTAAAGTCTCAACCAAAAATCTTGGAACTAATATATTTTATTTATATATACTTAGCAGGATATAAAATGAAAGAATAGAAATCAGTTGCCTTCCTATGCACCAAAAATGAAATATCTTGCCTTCATCAGTTGGCTCAATTAGTTGAAGTGTTGTTCCATACATCAAAAAGTTTGCAGAGTTGGTTCTTGATCAGGGCACATACTTAGGTTGCAGGTTTGATCCTTGGTCAGAGCCGATATGGGAGGCAATCAATCCATGTTCCTTTTTGTATTGCCATTTTTCTCTCTCTCTCTGTCTTCTCCTTCCTCTGTCTCTAAAACCAATAAACATATCCTAGGGTGAGGATTTAAAAAAAATGAACCCAGGATTCCCATCCATGACAGAGGCATAGGTAAACATACTTCTCTTCACACAACCATGAGAAAGATCACAACTAATCTCAAAACAAAACACAACCAGAACTGCCAGGAAATTGAACTGTATGGAAGTCTGACAATCAAGGATTTAAAGAAGAAGTATTCATCTAGAAGGATAGGAGGGTCAGAGACTTGGAACTGGAATGGAGAGGATATGGTGTGGTGGTTGTGGCCAACAGAACAGGTGGTCCCACATTCACCTGTAGTTGATAAAATCCAGGAGGAGCACTTGGGGATTAAGCCATCCCAGCTGCAGGCCAGACCAGGCAGCCTGCTTCCAGTGTCTGGAAAAATAAAGCCTCATAACATCTGGATATAAAAACCAGTGGTGGTTGGGACAGTGGAATAAACTGCCAGTCCCTCAGGAGAGTTCATTTGAAGGACCCACATGGCCCTAGAAAGTAAGCAAACTCACCCACTCTGGGATTCAGTACCAGGGCAGCAACTAGAAGGGCACCAGTTGCATACAAGAAGTGGAGAAATTGGTTAGAAATGGAGCAAGAGCCCAGAAAGTGGCATTGTTTCCCCTCTGACCACTCCCCCACACACAGTGCCACAAAGCTGCAAAGTGGGTTGCACCATTCTAGCGAATACCTAAGGCTCTGTCTCTTGCAACCTAATGGGTACACCAAGATGGAGTCAAAGTAGTTCTCTTCAATATACAGAAGCAAACACAGAGAGGCTGCCAAATTGAGGAGACCAGAAAATAGAGCCCAAATGAAAGAACAGATGAAAATTCCAGAAAAAGAACTAAGCAAAATGGATAGCCAACCTATCAGATACAGAGTTCAAACACTGATGATAAAAACGCTTAAAGACCTCACTGAGTATAGCAAATGCACAAGGGAAGAAATGAAAGCTACACTAAGTGAAATAAAAAAAAAAGTCCAGAGGGAACTAACAGTGAAGGGAAAGAAGCTGGGGTTCAAATCAATGATTTGGAACATAAGGAAGAAATATACCGTCAACCAGTATAGAATAAAGAAATAAGAATTCAAAATAAAATAAATAAATAAATAAATAAATAAATAAATAAATAAATGACTCTGGGATGTCTCCAAAAGTGCCAACATCCTAACCAAAGTGACACCAGAAGGAGAAGAAACACAGTATGTAATGGAAAGCTTATCTGAAAAAATAATAAAAGGAAACGTCCCTAATTTGGTGAAGGAAATAGGAACACATATCCAGGAAGCATAGTACAAAACAAGTGGGACCCAAAGAGTGTAACACTAAGAAACATCATAATTAAAGTGCCAAAGGTTAAAAATAAAAAGAGCATCTTAAAATCAGCAAGAGAAGAGTTCCTTTCAAAGGAGTTCCCATAAGATTGTCAGCTGACTTCTCAAAAGAAACTTTGCAGGCAAGAAGGGACTGGCAAGAAGTTTTAAAAGTGATGAAAAGCAATGACCTATAACCAAGATTACTCTATTCAGGAAGACTATCATTTAGAATTGAAGGGCAAATAAAGTGCTTCCCAGACAAAGTAAAGCTAAAGGAGTTCATGGTCACCAAGCCTGTATTGTATGAAATCTTAAAGGGAATTATTTAACAAAAGAACATCAAAACTATGTCATAAAATGACAACAAAATCACAACTATCAACAACTTAATCTAAATAAAAAGAAAAACAAAGCAAACAACTATAACAGGAATAGAAACATAGAAATGGAGATCATATGGAAGGTTATCAGCAGGGAGGGAAAAGGGTGATAATGGGGGAAAAGGTACAGAGATTAAGAAGAGTAATTGGTAGGTACAAAATAGACAGGAAGATGTTATCAATAGTACAGGAAATGGAGAAGCCAAAGAACTTATATGCATGACCCATGGACGTGAACTGGGGTGGGGGGATTGCTGGAAGGAAGAGGGGTACCAGGCAGAGATGGCCAAAGGAGAAAAATCAGGACAACTGTAATAGCATAATAAACAAAATATACCAAAAAGTGAAACCTTAAAATGACATTATCACATTCACAATAGCATCAAGACTTATAAAATACTTAGATATGGAGATAATGAAGTCAGTTTTTCTTGTTAAAATTTAAGACAACTTTAGATGAGTTGTATTTTGTGATCTCAGTATCTGGCATGATGACATATCAAACTAGAGAAAATATAATTGGTCATAGAACTAGCTCACCTATATCTCAGTTTCCAAATTAATAATAATAATGATAAAGCACCATTTCTACTCTGCAGTGTACAAAGTTTATTAAAGTATAGTATTTTAACCTAGAATAACACAAAGGTTAAAGGATTCATACTTCCAGGAATTAAAAATATCACAGGAATTTGTGAATAATGAAAAAAATTCATGTCCCGAGTTTCATGGTATCTAAATTCCAGAAAGTTGCTCCAACTTATATCTGGGAATATTCAGAGGGGAATGTATTGTTTTCTGTAATTAATTATTCAATGTAAAATAATGGTTCAGTGTTTGAGGCTAATGTAATTTTAGGAAAAGCTGAACTGTTTGGGAATTTAAGGTAAGAATATAAATATAATAAAAATCCTGTTTACCAGTGAGGCATCTAGGCAAAGAGAATCACTTATGGACAACTGCCATGAAACTTGAACTATGGACTAACCGTAGATAGCAGTGTATATGATTGATTGCCAAGTTCAGTCTCCCTAATCTGAGCACTGGGGTCCATTACCTAGGGAGAATATGTAACTGATCTGACAAAAGTTTCCTCTTATGAATGTGAAAGATGTGCTAATCATATGGACAGCAGGGAATTGGCACAAACCAAGATTGTTGCCAGCAAACTTGAAGGTAGGGTCATCCAAGTGATTAACACAATATTGCAGTAGTATGTTTTTTAACCCAAAGAGACTGCTAGTCCACTGAAATGAGACTTTATCAAAATATTTTGGTAAAGCCCACAATAGTTATGGGCTCAGAGAAGTATGAGTTCAGTAAATATTTGCTAAATGAATGAATGAATAAAGGAAAAATATCCTTAGTTTTTCTGTAAACCTCCCTTTCTTCAGTTTTACTATACACAAATGTTTAAGGGAAATGAAATCTACAAAGAAAGTAGAACACTACAGTTATAACACAAAAGAAATTAAAGAAAAAATATAAAATGTTTTGTAACTTATACCTACATTAACTTTGAACATTAACAGATTAAGTATTCCATTTTTATTCACATAAATAAAAAATGATTTAAATTATTAATATACTAATAAGAACTATAAAAGGAAAGAATATTGATTTTTAGCTAACTATAACATTTTGACATAAAATGTAGTAAATGAAGTAACATTTCTAATATGTCCAATTTATATTATGTAAAAATAGAACTTTAATATAATGTCATAATAGTAATTAATTTGAAATTAATTATGAAATTAATCATGGCAATACGGCCTGCATTACTATCACATGTGTTATAATTTTCATATACTATCACATTTGTTAAATTACATTTAATATTTAATTAATTGATGTGATTGTATGACTTTCTCTCATTATAATAGGGCAGAGTGAAAAATATATTAGTTATAGGTCTTTAGCTGCAATCAAATACTAATTTTAAAGTAAATCCTGGAATATGAAAATATATAAATAAGAGACATAGATCAATTTATATAAAAATGAAAATTTAGCCCTGGCTGGTGTAGCTCAGTGGATAGAGCACGGGCCTGCGAGCCACACTATTGTGGTTTGATTCCCAGTCAGGGCACATGCCTGGGTTGCTGGCCAGTTCACAGCAGGGGACTCATGAGAGGCAACCATACATTGATATTTCTCTCCTTCTCTCCTTCCCTTCCCCTCTAAAGATAAATAAATAAAATCTTTAAAAAACGAAAATTTATTTTTTAAGTTTTTCTAAAATAAATAATTTGTTATTTATATAGAGTATTAATAAGATGATGATAATGATGATGATGATGATGGTTTTAGTTTTCACCAGCTCTGTAGGATAGTAATGTTTTCTACAGTTAGATAACAAAAATGAAATCTATTAGCATGCCATTTAATAGAATATATGTAGAGAAAATAGGAAAAGACTGAGTTGATTATTTCTATTTCTTCATTTAAGTAATAAATGTACACATTCTGTGTGGTTAAAATAGGTATAGGGAAGAACTAAAGAATGAAAGAGAACTCAGAAGGAGGGTAACAGTTGCAGGTCAACTTTAAAAGAGAAAGAAGGCAAAGAATGTCCTGACTGGGCTGGCTCAGTGGATTGAATGCTGGCCCATGAACCAAAGGGTCAACTATTTGATTCCCAGTCAAGGCACATACCTGGGTGGCAGACCAGGTCCCCAGGTTGTGGGGAGCACAAGAGGCAACCAAACGTTTTTCTCCATCTCTTTTTCCTTCCCCCACCCTCACTCTATAAATAAGTAAGTAAGTAAGAAAGTAAGTAAGTAAGTAAGTAAGTAAGTAAGTAAGTAAGTAAATAAATCTTTAAAATTAAAAAAGAATATGAAAGTAAAAATGAAAAATTATTAAAATATAAAATTACTATAAAAATTAATAATCAATGGGGTAATGAGACAAATATAATGTACTTAAAACAAAGGTTAAAATGTAAAATTTCATTTCTGACTTCTAAATTATTATGTACAAATCTTAATTATAATTATTTATCTTCATCATTGGAAAAAAGACCATGTTTATAAAGTCATTTCCAGTTAGGAACAAGTTATTTCTGATTTACAGTTTATTTTTATAGAAAAAGAAAAATAAAAAAGGGGGAGGGATTTTGAGGAACAAGTATGAAAGACACAGGGATGAAGACTGGGGAGGGGGGGAATGGGAGGGAGGTGGGGAGACCGGGCGGGGGGGTGGGGTGGGATGGGAGAAATAGATAAAAAAAAATGTACTTGAAAAGTACCTAAATAAAATTTAATTTAAAAAAAAAGAAAAATAAGTGAGAAAATGTGAGAGAGTATTTCCATCCTAAAATATTGATGATAAAGGGTAAATGCAACTTAAGAAAATGTTTACATTTTCAAATGTATACTAGCTTTTGAATGTTTAGGAAAGATAGTGGCAAGTGGTACTAATTCAAGAAAAGCTAACTTTATATTGTTATTTGGTGACATTATGTTCATCATATTGGTTTACAAAACTTAACCAAGCATACTTATTCAGCACAATCAAATGAATTTCTTATGCCTATTTGGAAAAGAAATGATTTAGGCAGAATAACCTATAATGAAAACATTCACTGAACTAAAATGGTCAAAAATTAATTGGTTTTAATCTAAAGTCTACCACTAGAGATGAGCCATATTCCTTAACCCATTCTAAAGATTTATTAGCTTCTTGGACAAAGACATCAATATCTTATTTTTGTAAAATGATAGGAGAGAGAGGGGAGAGAAAGGGTGAGAATATGAGAAGGTACAGTGTATGAAGAGCTTTGAGCTAAAAATACAATTTAAACTATGGAGAATGGTAGGAAGAAACATTTTCTTTCAGTTATTTTATAATACCACAACATTTACACATACAGAGGATCCAGAGACACATGAAAAGATGCTCAGTATTGCTAGCTATCAGAGAGATGCAAATTAAAACCACAATGAGATACTACTTTACACCAGTCAGAATGGCTATCATAAACAAAGCAACAAACAACAAATGTTGGAGAGGTTGTGGGGAAAGGGGGTCCCTAGTTCACTGTTGGTGGGATTGCAAACTGGTACAACCATTACGGAAAACAGTATGGAATTTTCAAAGAAAACTAAAAATGAACCTGCCTTTTGAACCAGCAATTCCACTGTTAGGAGTATATCCTAAGAACCCTAAAACATCAAGCCAAAAGAACCTATGCACCCCAATGTTAATAGCAGTACAATTTACAATAGCCAAGAGCTGGAAGCAACCTAGGTGCCCATCAATAAATGAATGGATCAAAAAATTATGGTACATATACACAATGGAATTCTATGCAGCAGTGAGAAAGAAGGAGCTACTACCCTTTGCAACAGTATGGATGGAACTGGAAAGCATTATGCTGAGTGAAATAAGCCAGGTGTTGAAAGACAAATACCATATGATCTCACCTTTAACAGGAAGCTAAACAACAAAACAAACAAGCAAGCAAAATAAAAGCAATGACACTGAAATAGAGAACAAGGGGACAGTGACCAGAGGGGAGAGGAAAGGGAATTTAAGGGGAAAAAGGGGAGGGATTTGGAGGAACAAGTATGAAGGACACATGGACAACAACTAAGGGGAGTGGAAATAGGAGGAAGGTGGGGGTTATGGGGGGTGGGCTGGGATGGGAGTAAAAGACAGAATACTGTAGTTGAAAAATAATTAAATTTAAAAAATTAAAAAACCAAAATACCACATCATTTAGTTGACTATAAGTTTAATAAACATTATCAGTGGGCCAGAACTGATACTCCAAAAGATGCTTTATAAGAAGAACTACTGATTTAGGGAAAAATGCAACATCATCAGATAATCTACATAATATCTGCATTATAAAATTAAACATCACAGTTTAATAAGAACACGATAAATTTCAGGATATGTGAAACTGGCTTAGGGAGATAGTGATCTAGAGACTACATCATAGGAATGATGAAAGGCAGTGAATAGTTCTAAGTATGTAAAGGAAACTTGAAATGTGAAATAATAGTTATCTTCAAATAGTTAAAATATGAAAGAAGTCTTATGTTTATTTTATATATTTATGATTGGACTAAGAAATAGTCATTGGAAATTAAGGAAACACATTTCAACCACGGTATTAGGAACAACTAGAGTTGTTTCTGAATAGGATGCATTTTCCTAGGACATAAAAGAATGAAATTCCCCCTGCGTGGGAGCTTTAACACAAATACTGGATATTAATTTGACAAAAGTGTCATAGAGAATATTCTGCCTTGGATGGCTTTTCTCTAGTCAACTTTGTCTTTGCATAATTACACACCAGTAGGTGAAAATTATGTAATGTGTATTACTTCATTCAATACAATTTTGTCAGGTTGTATTGTGAGAGCTCTCACACCAGTATACATTTACAAAATTATCAAAATTGGTGAACTTTTGGTAGTCATTTTAATATTAAGAAGAAAGAAAATAAGTAACATTTTGGCATATTATGCTTTATTATTTCAAGGAAGGTAAAAATGCAACTGAAATACCAAAAAAGATTCATGCAGTGAATAGAAAAGTTGCTGTGACTTATCAAACATGTCAAAGTGTTTTGCAAAGTTTTGTGGTGGAAATTTCTCACTGGACAATCCTCTGCAATTAGGTGGACCAGTTGAAGTTAATAGCAATCAATAAAGTTATTGGTGTAAATGAAAACTATGTCTTTTATTTTATGAAAAAAAAAACTACAGAATTTTGTTGTTGAAAAAAATTCAAAAAACTATTGAATTTTTTCTAATTCAGTAAATCAGCTTATGTTCATCTCATTGGCTGTTGTTTCTATTCCCTCTTATGAAGAAGTTCAAAACCTCTCAAACCTTGTTGTGTCATATTTTCATTACCTTGGTGGAGAATACACATATAAGCTATGACCTCTCATCAGACCCATGCCATGACTTCTCCCTTCCAACCTCAACATTTCTCTGCCAACACTGTAAGGGACCTGGGACACTATAGGCAAACTTTTACCTACTGACATAGCATTCAAATGTGAGGGAAAAGAAACATACAGGATGCATTTAAAATTTTGTCTCTAATTGTTGAAAATAAACTGCCTAGAGCAGGAGTGTCAAAACATTTTCACGGCGACAATGAGTTTGACACCCTTGGCCTGGAACCTTGGCCAGATTATTCTTGCATTTTTTCTCTTTCTTTGCTTTGTTCTGTCTTATGCTGCTGTTTGCTTCTGAAGAACACATTGTGCCAAAAAAACTTTTCACAACTAAATTTTTTCTCTGGTCTCTTTCTCTAGGAAACCTGGGCTAAACACTTCAGGTTTAACAAATTAATTGGGTATAAGTTAATACATTTTAGAATAATAATCCAATAGACTAAAAACTGGGACTACTTTAGAAGAATTTTTGCAATATTTTTACAAAGATGCAATTTTTAAAAAATTCCTCTATTTTGGTTCAATCCCTCAAAACCTTCCAAACAATTCCCGAACTGTCAGCCTACTCTCTATCTATGAGTCTGTCTCGGTTTTGCTTGTTAGTTCAGATTGTTCATTAGATTCCACGTATGAGTAAAATCATATGGTATTTGTCTTTCTCTGACTGGCTTATTTCACTTAGCATAATGTTCTCCAGATCCAAGTAATGCATTTGTGGGTTTGTTTTATTTTCAGATGGTAATATTAAGAATAATCATTATTCTATGTTTCTACATCAAAAGCTGAACAGCACTTGAAACTGTTCCTGCAAAATAGACTTCACAAAATAAACATTTGATGATTAAATAATCATATAAGTAAATAAACTAGATATTTGACCTTCATTTCACTAATAATTTCATTAAAAAGTTACTAAAACCATTGACAAGTGTGATGATTGCTGGGGGAGGAGGTGGGTAGAGATGAAATGGGGTATAAAGGGGGATGAATGGTAATGGAAAAATGTAAGAAAATAAACTATCAAAATTATATATATATATATACATACATATTTTATACACACACATATATATATATATATATTGTTTTCCTTCCTCTTTCTAGGCTATCCATTGATCTAAATATCCACACTGATGTTTGATGGTTGAATCCATGGATATATAAATGGAGTTTGCTTAAAGTAATTCCAAAACCCTTTGAAGGAAATTAATTCTGTGAACTAGATTATTTCAAAATATCTGTAAGAATTAGTTTTTATGAGATTTATGTTGCCACCTATGAGCACTTTGATATAGGTGTCTAATTATTTGAGTGATTTTATTGAAGAACTACAGTGATATTGGCACTTTTTAAATTGTTGGGTTACTGTTAAATGTAAAGTTTTCTAACAGTGATTTAAGTAATGTCTGCTATAAGTTTTATTGTTAATAAAATTAAGTCACATTAATACCTTAAAATATTAAGGCTCACTTTTGACAAACTCTACAACATGAATGAATTTTGAAAATATTTTGCTTAATGAAATATGCCAAGCATGAAACGATGAATGTATGATTCTACTCATATGAAGTACCTAGCCAAATTCATAGAGACAGAAAATAGAATGATAGTCTGCAGAAGCTTATAGAAAGCTCTGTTATATAATTGAAAGTCAGTATTAGCATTTACTATATAAGGAAGTCGGGACTTCTTGCCAGGCAATGCATGACTTGTGGCTCTGTGGATCACCCCACCCTAGAATAAAGGCATATCAGACATCTCATGGGCTCCAAAAATTTTCTTCCCTCTGTCTGAATCCTGTGTGAATCTGCCTGGCCTTGAATGGCTGGAGGACAACTGGCACCCTCAGCAGGATTCATCACAGTACCCTATGGTGTTGGAGCCCTCTGCAGCCCTGCAGGGGGCCTTGGTGGGTTGGCTGGCCACTGGCATGTGGTATCTTATGGCAAGTCTCTTGGTGGCTTGGGATCCCCTGACACAGTAGAGAAGGTCCTGCAGGTGGTAGGGGAGACCCTGGAGAAGCCAAGCTCCTGAGTGGCAGTGGGGGTCATGATCTGGATGTTTTTTTCCTGCTTTTCAAGCTGAGATAGAGGCTGTGCTTCATCATGCAGCTAAGTTACTTGAACTCTGAAGAAGAGAGGAAGCTTTGGAAGCCAGAATCTGCACCCTGAAGGAAGAACTCTGAAAGGCAGAATTGCAACGATCCCCTCCCTTTGTTCTAGTACATGATGTGGAGGAAGAGGAGGGGAATTCCCAAGATCTGCAGATTAACTAGAAGTTCCATGTGATCTATAACCCCCAAGCTTCCAGAATGACTGAACAGTACAGTGGTCTCCTAAAACAGGACCTTCATGCCACAGCTGCCACCCCTGTACTGGGGGATTGGACAAAATGCTTATCAACTGTCCTCCAGACTCTAAATAAGAGGAGTCAGAGAAGAGACCCAGCTCTGGTGGAACCCAGCTCCAATGGACTGCTGCTCCAATTCAGCTGCAGGTACAGACTAAAGATTCTTTGCTGAAACCAGTCATGGGAAAACAAGGAAATATTCTCTTGCTTGCCTCTGGGGCCTGATATGAGGGCAAACACCACTTGGACGTAAAAGCCTCCACATGCGTTGGGTGGCTTTTGTTGCACCTTGGGGACAAGGAGTAGAGAAAAATTTGTAAATAGTGCCCTGGGTGATTGGGATATGGCCCCCAATCTTAAAGGTGGCATACCCAGGGCCAGCAGATGACAAAATGCTTCTCTGTGGCACTTTAGGATGTTCTTTTGGCCCATTAAGAGTTCTCCACTCTTGTAGCAAGTAGATGCTGAATGCTCTGTCGAAGCACAGAAAGTATGGTGTTCATGCCCAAGAAGTTCCTTTTCTGCCAGCCCTCTGTTTTATCATCTGACCAGAATTTGCTTTGTATATTGCCTGAGGGTTGTGATTTGCCATTGTTAGTTCCAATAATGCTCTGTCTTTCCACCCTTAGGGTACAGAATAACACTTTAGTGGACTAGGTTTATACTTAAGCCTCAGTGACTAACCAATGAGTGTGCTGGGTCTGCACTGAAATCCCCCTGAGCAGGCCTCGTATAGCTCATCTCTCTGCTTCTGTCTCCAACTGGACTTGGTTACAGAATCAGTAAAACAGTGCACATCCCTTATGGAATGTGACCGATATCTGTGTTGGGGAAGAGGAGCAGTATGACCAGCTTCAGCCATTAAGCAGCTGCTCCATATGTGATGACTCATAGTTGGACTCACAATTGAGGCCGTGGAGTTGGCTAGACCAGCCTGCACAGTCTCTATGGAGAACCTCAAAGGACAAGCCCAAGTGGGATGGACTCCAATAGGTCTGTGTCAGAAGCATACTCTTAAGCATTACTGGGAGGCCCAGAGTGATGTCTGGGCTGCAGTTTCCACTGGGGCCCTCTGGGTGTGTGACTCATATGGGTGCCTTTATTTGTCCAGGAATTGCACTGACCCCTGTAAGTGCAATCCCCTGTAAGTGGGATTGATTTTATTGCTTGTGTTTTGGCAGCTTGTTGCTGTAGTTTATGCTGCTATTGTGGTGTATGGGTGTTGGGCTCTTCCCTCCTCACCAAGAGACCCTCACAGAAGACACCCTACATAGATTGTACATTGAGAAACCCTTACATTGTGGATTACAGGCAAAAAGGAGTCAGTCAGTCTCTCTCACCCAGATGTCTGGGTGACTGTGGCTTGACAGTGTTCATGTGGCCTTGAGCAGGGTCCTGCAAGCTCTGTGATATAACTGAAGGTCAGTATTGGCACTTGCCAGCTTTGTATGCATTCAGTATGAGGCATTTGGGACTTCCCACAGGGCAACATGCAGCTTGCAGAGTAGGTGGATCACATCACCCCAGAATAACGCGATGTAAGACATCTCCACAGCTCCATGAATTTTCTTCCATCTGCCTGAATCTTGTGTGAAACTGCCTGGCTTTGAACAGCCTAAAGACATAGATGTGGGTGATAGTTGCATAAAATAAACTTAGGATCCAACATTTCTATTAAAACAATAGCAGACAGAAAATAATAAAATATTTGAAGTGGAATTAAACATAATTTTTAATGGGATTTTTAAAGTGAATGTTTTCTTTTCATGAAAGAAAAAAGTTTTATCCATATGGATGTTTTTTTCTCTTAGAAGTTTTCTAATAGAAAGAAATAGAACACAGAGGTGCATATATTCTTTCAAATTGCTTCTGGTTTCTTCAAATAAATTCGTAATTGGAAAGAATATAAACACCCTTATGTTCATTGTAGCATTATTTATAATCACAAGATTTGGAAGCAACCCAAGTGTTCATCAGTAGATGAGTGGATAAAGCAAATATCGTACATTTACTCAATGGAATACTACTTGGCTATAAAAAGGAAGAATATTTTACTATTTGTGGCAGTATGGATGGGCCTGGAGAAAGCTAAGCTAAATGAAATTAACCACTTGGAGAAAGACAAATGCTGTATGATTTCGCTCATATGTGGAATCTAATGAGAAAACTGAACTAGCAAGCAAAATAGAGACAGGCTTACAGATAGAGATCAAGTGGACAGCTCTTGGGGTTTAGGGGATAGAGGGATTGAGAAAAAAGACAAAGGTCTCATGGATATGGACAACAGTGTGGTCTTTAGGAGTTGGGGGGTGAGTCAAGGTGGAAGAGGATATAAAGGGATTAACAGTAACAGAAAAATACAAAAAAATAAATAAACTTTAAAAACAAAAAAGGAACAAAAATTCATTTACTTGCGAATTATCTAAGAGGGATAAAATGATAAAAGACACTTAAAATACTAATTAACATATTTTAATAATTATGACTTGGATTCTAGACTGTAATGCTTATACATTCTTATTTCTATTCACTATCACAGGACACTGTGTAATAATCAAAATAATACTTTATATAGAATACTCTGTAAAACAGGGTATAATATAGAGAACACATTAACATATCATGGAATCAATTTCCCTTTTCCTGGCTTTCATGTAAATCCATTTGTATTGTAAGTTTCATTTGTATTGCATGTTTCATTAAATGAGACTAATATATAAGCAAATAATTTTTTATAAAGTAATTACACAACATATTTTGTTATCCTTTTGTGTTAAGCTGCTCCTTACTTGGACTCAACAAAAGTGCACATGCTTTTAAATTATTCCATTTCCTATCATAGTTTTAGAGAATCTGACTCCAGAGAGATTTTTGCATGAAAAAGATGGTACATACAGGAGTTGAAGAGGGGGAAATACTAGCTCTGGTTGTCTGCAGTGCTGAACTGTGAACTCATCAATCTAAACATTAGTACCTTAGAAACTCATGTAAAAGTCAGAGAGACTATAAGTGATTAACTGGTATGATATTATTTTATTATTTAACCTCACGTTTAATTTTAAAGCATGAGTTTGTACAGTGGTGTATGATTTATATACCTAATATAAAATAAGAATATACACATTTAAAAACATTTTCACCCTAAAGTTACAGTGTATTTTTTTTACTATTTAGAAATATAAATATTAGAAATATTATATTTATTATCTTACATGGTATTGCTTATTGTCATGGCAGTTGGCAAAGTCATTGTACTGGAGAACAAAGTTGTAATTGTGACTTATTATCCTGTCTTCATTATAAGAGAACAATTGTTATTGTATTTATTCAAAAAAAGAAATGATGCAGACTTAGACCACTCATTTCTATTCAATAGAATCACTTCCTGAAATAAATGCTTCTTTGTTCACTGAAGCCTTTATTGTGACCATCAGAATTTATTTCTTTGGAAGTGCCACTGGTGTGTCTGTGCAGTTGATTTTGTTTTACATAGTTATTCTGCAAATGCATGCTGAAAGAAAATCAACACATAACCAGAAACCTTTCCTTCATAGACTTTTGTTTCCTGAACACACCTATTCATCCAAAAGGGTGGTTATCTGGGTGACTCTATAGATACTAGAATGGTAGGATTGTTGATTTTGGAGAACAGTCTACAAGTGGGGTTTACAATCAAACATTTCTTGTAATGTTCTGCAGAGTTAGACAACAATTGTGCATTTTTAATGAGTTTATATATGAAAAGAATATGCAAGCTATTTGGACTGTAGCAAACCAGGTGCAGACATCTATGCGGATGCTTAGGAGAAAATGCTTGCTGCATTCTAATACAATCTCTAGGGCTGTTAGGAAGGCTGATCAGTGTGCACTAATAAGGAAAAGCATTATTAAAAGCTGTGGTCAAAGAAAAAACTCTACAGATATTCATTTTTCTCGTATTTCCCTTAGAGACACTACTGTACTCCTACAACCCCAGATGAGAAACCTCTGATATTTTTACTTATTCCTCTTCTTTTCCATTTCTCCACCATTTTAAATAAATTGCCCAGCTTTACATGCCTTGTTTTCATGTAAGTCTCCTTCAAACATCCTGCTTTTTCATTTCCTTCTGAGAATCACTGTTCTAACACATACTTTTAGCATTTAACAATTGGACAATTTTATTTTTCAAAGAGTTTTCCTTGTTTCTAAAATCTTGGCATCACTTCACTATTTATACTTATACAATTGTTTTTATTTTATTTCAACTGTTATCATTTTATTTTATTTCAGAATAAAAATATCATGACATTGACCATTAGGGAAAAAAGTTTGTCTTCCTTTAGTCATTACAAAATAAAATACAGAATTCTTAGTATAAGCTGTAGCATTATAATTGATATGACCAAAGACTATTTCTGGTCCACCTCTCATCCTGTCCCTTGGGTAACTTATGTACAGTCACATCTTCCTACTGTCTTAATATTCTTTCAGTTTCACATGGTCCTTATCCTCAGCCAGCTCTGTAAATTCTGTTTACTATGTGGCACTCAGATCAAATATTCCACCTTTGTGATCTTCAGAGCAGTAGTCATATTTTTCCTTCTTCTAGCAAATTCATACTATATTTTATTCTCTCATAATATGTATAGATATCTGGTTATTTAAAAACAGTGACTATGTTATGATTTGCTCAGTACTTCTACATAATAAAATATTTACATTTTCTAATTTATTATTATAAAAATAATTCTAACAATAGCTGATGTTTACTATAATATTTATTATATCATGAAGGATTCTAAATACTTTATATATTGGTTCAGTCAGTCATTGAAACAACAGAAAAACATATTCTTGCCCATTTTTTTTCCCATGGAAAATTAGGAAAAAAGTTGAAGCACTTTTCTGAAACACCAGAGTAAATGCCAGAGGGGTATTTAAACCTTGGCAGTGACACTCTTGTAACAATAGTTTTAATTACTGTGCTTACTGCTAGATAGGTAATTTAAAAATATATTAGTTTGCCAGAAAATGTATTAATTATTTGTATAACTGTGTACTAATATCTTACTTTATTTTTGTATTTATAAAAGATAGCAAAAAACAAAAACTGAGGTACCAGCTTATTTATAACAGATGGACTTAGTGAAGACATGTTTCTCTTGTTATTGTAAATGCCACTCAAAATACAAACTCAACTTTATCGATAATTATAGACTCTTTTATAATGCTGCATTAAATTTTACATTTCTGAGAATCTTAGTAGCCAAATATTTTAATCTACTCTAGTCAGGTATGATCTAAAGAAATGAACTGACATTTGCTTTGGAATGGACCACTTAGCATCCGAGTACAGCATTGCCAACATTTAAATAAAGCGAATTATATGTCGGCAGTTCAACTGAACTGGAAGAGAGAGCTGAGCTATGTCAGAGTAGCCAATTAAAGCAACAGGCCAAAATTGAAAGAGATAAGCTTTTAATCACTTACTGTGATTGTATAAGCAACAGACTAAAACCTGAGAAAGCACTGACTCCCACCCACCTCCTGTTTCAACTTCCCTCCCGCAGAATGGTTAAAAGTAAAGGGGCAGGAGGATCATCCCAGGTGTGGAGACCATCTTGTGGTTTAGGGGACTTTGAGTAAAAACTTTACGCAGTTTTATGGACTCATGTAGTATGAAGTGCTGGGAAGGGCTAGGAGTGAAAGTGATGTAGAAAAGTATCTCCAAGGGTTCCCCTTTCTCCTCCAACATGAAGGCCTTGAGGAGAGGTACTTTGAAAAGATCTTTACAAAGGCCCCAGATCAATAGACTAAGAATGAAGAATCCGGATTATGAGTGGCGTAAGAGCATAACCAGTCTTGGGGCCCTGAATCTAAACTGCAATCCCTTCAGAAGGTGCAACACGGCGTTTGTGTACCAAGTCAGGTGTGGGGTGGGCAGCTTTCTCCCTGAGGCCTATCAGGCAGTGCCTTTCTAATTGCCTGTGGTCCGGCCTGAAAAATCACACACTGGTTCTTAACCAGGACCTGGACTCTTCACTATACTAATGCTGATAATAATTACATAAACTTACGCATTGCTCATTATATGCCAGCTATTCCAGAGCACTTTATATTAATTCCTTTAGTCCATTTCACAATTCTACAAATGTATTATTATTAATCTATTATTGCTAAAGAGGAAACTATAACAAAAAGTAACTTGCTCAAGGTCACACAGCTAGTGAATGGAGACTTCAAAATAATACTTCAAACTTCTGTGTAAAGTTTTGTCTAACAGTAACCACTCAACAGAATTTCTTAAATAAAGAGAACTTGAGCAATTAAACAATTAAAAAAAATCAGTGGGCTTTCAATGCATAATGTATTGTAGTTTATTATACTTATATAATATATTATAGTTATACAACATACTTGTTTAATGTTATATTTATATAGCACAACATATAATATTTCTTACAACTTATTATTTATTTTTGTGTTATAGATGCATAGCCGAAAGACAAATATAGAAAAATGTATATGCTAATTCTGAAAAAATAAATCCCTATTTTATATTTTTGTATGATTCTTCTAATGAAGTGATTGCTGATTTTCAAAATCACAGCCGAACAATTTCTTCGGTAAAATGTACCTCCAAGCATGTTTTGCCACATTGAGTATTTTCATTGGTGTGTAAGTAGGGTCAGGACTCTGACTGTGACAGTATCGAGCAAGTTACATGTACCAAAACCAGAAGTCTGGTGAAACTGAACGTCAGACGTCAAGAAAGAAGAGTTTTACTTGGGATAAAAGATGCTATCAGAAAATATCATATTTATATGTGGGTTATTATGTAGAACAAAATATAAGCCAAGAAATAACATTCAAAGGCAATACTAATACTACAAATTAGTAGGCCATGCTGACCAGGAAAGCAACAAAGCAAAAACAAATGATATAGAAAGAAAGTTTTCTATATCCCCTTTCCCCTAAAATGTTGGTCATAATTTTTTAAAAAATGCTACTAAGGCCTAGAACTTGCAGAGTATAACTAGAAAAAAAACATTAGAGGCACGTTTAGCTAGCACATATGGGGATGGCCAGAAAAAATGTCTTCGGTGCTATATCAGCCTCTTTGATGATAAGAGCTCTTAACACAATATACTCCTTAGGCAGGAGCAGGGCTAATGGACAATTGAGAGAGTTTTTTCATAACAAATGGCATCATGTAAGGTGACACTTTTCTCACAAGTAATAACACCCGGTTTTCTTTATCGGTGTAAAAATGTGTTTATGTGTTAACCAGATTTTACTGCCTCAAGCTACTTAGAGAACAGTTAGGTATCTGCATTTCTCAGATAAGAAAGTAAAATCAGGAAAAAAAACTTTAAATGTATGTGCATGCGTTTGTGTATGTATGCATAGATTTGTTATTTTTATATCACATAGATGATTGGTAGTAATATCCAAGATTTTCAACATTTTAGGTGAGTATTTTTCTGAACATTGTGGGAGATTAGGGAGAACATAGTTTTACTTATTAAGCACCTATTGTGAACTAACTAGTCATTACATAAGCTTCTTTGTATATGTGACCTTATTTAATTCTTCCAAAAAACAATAAACTCTGAAACCAATTTTCCTTAATTACAGACCAGGCATTTACTCTCTCTTCCTATGTTACATAACCATGAGACTAAGAAAAATGGACTTAGTTGCCAATGTCTAGTAATATATTCTTGTAGAAAATGAGAATGCAAAGTAATAAACAGCATATTTTTCAAGAAGGTTAACCTCATTCTCATCAAGACCCACTTAAAAAGCTCCGTGCTGTTGGGAACAATCCAAAATTATTTTATCACAAATTCTGACCAACCTTAATTGATTCCCCTCCTTGTAAAATCTTTCTTAGAATTACCAAGAACTGGCCTTGCATCTCTATCAAGATCAGCATCTAATTTCCCAAATGAGACTTTTCTAAATATCTGCCAAAATTGTGCGTACCCTGAATTCAGTAGGTCCAGTAAGTTTAATTCAGCAGGATAAACTGATGTTAAAGATGGTATTTGGAGAGACAGGTATTAAGACAAGTACATAATTTTATTGATTACATTGATTCTAATTAGAAAAAAATTATGGTTTCACAAACTTTAACCTATTTGCCAAGAGTCAAAGATATAGTGAGCAGAGAAGCCTACCTAGAAAACATGGTCTTTCATTTTTGGGCATATAACTTAAAATTGGCTTTGTGTAAAAATACTTCAGTGTTTGCTTAGTCTTGGTATATGTTACTTTGTATCATTTTTCTAAAATTTAAGCTTGAGTAATATAGATTTTTTAATGGGCTTTGGTTAGGTAAATCTACAAAGCTACAAATTCAGATGTGATATTTGATTGAGAAGTTATCTGAAATTAAAAATGATTTTTCAAAATATGGATAAGTATAGTAAAATGGAATAATTATTTTAATACCTGGCATCTGTAACATAACATTTGGCTTTTTGTAAGTTTGGTAACACACTGTTTTAAAAACATTTCATATTCTTAATATTAGTGTCTTTTTGAACATCTGATGATATTGATAGATGTCACTCTTAAGCTGAAAAAGCAGAAAAACCTTTTAACTAAAGCTTAGAGCATTCATTTACACATTCTGAACAACTTAAAATTTGTCTTTGAACACAACATTAGCAGAATGAACACAGAGATGCTCTCAGGCTTTTGTTCTATCTCTTTATCCTGGATGAGTGACTTAAAGACCACATCATCATGAGCCTCAGTTTTTAACTGAGTGGTGGAAAAAAACACGAAAACCTCCTTCTCAGTTTTTACATAAAGTATGTCTAACTTCCAGTGAGTTCAGAGAACAGAGTTTTTTCAATATTCTGTCCCTTTACAACGACATTACAGTCTATAAACAAAAATGTTGCAGCTTTCTTATTGTTTTTTATATTTATAAATTTATTTATTGGTGAAAGGATATGTTTATTTATATTATCTATACTCTGTTTTCAAAGATACATGTTCACCCTTTGATAATCATGCTTAATGAATAAAAAGTACCTGTGCTAATTTAATCTGTATACTCATTAAAAAACATAAATTGTCTTATTCATAAATTGTTTTATTTTTATTATTAAGATACCATCTTTGGAAAAATGTGTGGCTTGTGTGCTTATATGTGTACATATATGTATGTATTCTTATATATGTGTATATGTGTATGTATATATACACATATTTACATGTAGGGATGTGTGTATGCACGCTAACCTGAATAAGTATATGACTAAATAAATATGTATGTATATATAATGAGTGATTTCACCACCAGCAAATGAAAGACTAACACTTTCATTTCACTTTAATTTATTTCTACAATATCACATAAATATAAGTTTACAAGATTATAAATCTGGGGTTAGTACAACTTAATATTCTGTTTTTCTATACAATCTTATAAATATTGAATTATTCTCTTCTTTTGCCTTAGTCTTTTTTCAGCAATAGTAATTATTTGAAAATTATAACTTTGTCTTCTGATATTTTCTTATATTATTTTATTCATTATTATTCTTGAGATTTTATTTCTACTGATCCCATGTTGTCAGGAGAGCTTCCTATTATTTGTCTACATATTGCAGATTTGAGCTTGTACTGAAACAAACTTGTTCTATAATGAAAATTAAAGATAATATTACTAATATTTTATAGCTTTCATTATGAAACTTCCCTTTATTGTACATATATAATGTACAAAATGTAATTTTCTTATACTGTTAAATTTTTAAAATTTAAAATTAAAATTGTTCTGTCAAATTCACCAACCAAAACAGAGGCAAACCTGCTAGTCTCTTTGGAGGATAAGAGGCATGTATGCATCCTGTATTTCAGTGGTAAGGCCATGCTCTCCCTAAGCTGACTAGATATCTTCCTTCCTGTACATGTAATTTCTGAAAACACTAAATCACAATTTGATAACACTACTGGCAGGTTTTAGAGCTCTTTGTGTGTCAGTGAAGATTTTAATGTTGTATTTATACCTCAAGGCACTCACTGTTGCTGATGCTATTAAATAAATAAATAAGAAAAAATAATATTTTAAAATAGTTTTTGCTATAGTAAGCTCACAGATATTTTTCCAAATGTGTACCTCATTAATGTATTCATGAAAAGAGCTTATGCCTCAGCCTACTTTTCCTTGGTTAGCCATGGTAATAGCCAAATGACTACATTTAATGAACTAAAAGCCAGTATTTCTAATAGAATAGAATGTGGCAGCTACTCAGTGGTCTAAACAAGATGAAGAGATGTTTGTCTCCTCACCTTCAGTTTGTTGATGGTGAGTAAAATTTCATCTCCCAGTCGCATCCACCTTCTCTTACAAAGCAGTCGGATCGCACAGCCGGCCCCAGACACGTTTCCTTCAGGCCTCTCTCCGTACTGCTCACTGAATAGTCAACTTTATCGTCCGTTTAGACTGATGAGTAATTATTGTTCAACAATGTGAATGGCAGCTTTATATTTCTGTGAAAAAATTAAGTATATGGAAAATGTATTTACCCCCAAATTCATCATTGATGGTACCATTCTTTTTGTTTTTGTTTTCTGTAATCTGGAAGATAATTGGTTGACACAAGAGAATAGGTCATCTATAATCTTCTCACAACCTATATGATTTACTTACCAATATTAAATTCTTATTTTAGCTTTTTACACTTTGCAAAAAATAAAATAAATCCTGATATTTAAATGTGGCAAGTAAGTGGTATTTTTTTTCAGTTTTGGAAATTTTATAAAGAAAAAAGTAAATCACAAAAAGAAAAATCAAGAAAAAAGGATATATGTCATATGTCTAGCCTAGGACTAACCTATTAGCGAGGATTTAATAAAAAAGGTCAGTACTTCTGAAATATTAAACTCATAAGGTAACAGAGTGATCAGTTCCATCCTGATAAAAGAAGAAAATACTAATATAATTTTTTGTAGTATATGCTTTCTGATTCTTATTACTCTTGTGTATTCTTATATCATCCTAGCATAGACTACACTAGCTATAGTGCTTATAGAATACCATCCACAAATATACTCTTGAAAGACAGGTTTAAACACTTAGCATGTAGTCCACCTTTAGGGGATTGGTAACTAACATGCATCCAATACTTGTATAATGAATTGCAGGTGTGCTTTTGACCCTGGAATATATCTCTACCATCCAAGAATGAAATATTGCTAAAACTATAACCCACAAAGTATTCCTTCTATAATATTCATCTTTGATTTTTTTCCTTCCCAGAGTATTTTTGGGGACTATAATTTCCAGGTTATAACAATTATATTCCAGTTTGTTATTACATACATGCACTACAAACACACCATTTTATGATCTTCTGCTAATTATCTTTACAATAATGTGCAATGAAAGGCATCTAAGAGTATGGGGATATTTTTAATAGTTATTTTAATGGATATCTGAGAGATTATATGAAGAAATTTACAAACCTAATAGGCAACAATTCATCATGATTTCCTGGTTAAATTCATAATATTGTATACTTAGCACATAAAACTTTAGACAGATTTATAATATAGATAATTCTCATGATTTTGAAAAACATGAATTTAAAATATTTTCAATAATAGAGATTTTTCTTTAAAATTATCCATTTTAACAGAAAATAAATTTCATTTTTCAGACAATGTGAAAACATACATTTCTACAAAATATCTTATTATTTAAAAAATAATAGAGTACTAATATGAAGACAAAGTTCTAAGAGATGAATACCTGAGAATGTTAAGATAGGGATAAAATGTTATTAATGATAAAATTTGAAGAATTTGAAATAACCAAGAAAATTTTACAAAATAATGAGGAAAGAAAAGGCAAATTTCATTTTTATATAATCTTGGAACATCTAGCCATGTGCATATATAAAAGATAATTTTAACTTAACTTCTATCAGTGGTAAGGGATTTCCTATCCAAACCATTTCAGTACTTTATTTTTAGAAGGATATCCAACCATATATTCAACATTAAATGTTTTTCTTTTTTCTTTTGAGTCCTTTAAAAAATATAGCTATTTAGCTACCTATTAATTCTACTTAGTTGTAATTTTTATCTTTAATTTGCAACTAATTGATTTTTTCCATTGTGTTTGAAAATAGAAAATACTCTGAAAAAATTAATATAAAATTAATACAAATTCAGATAATAATGTATTATAATAAATTTTGTACTTTACAAAATATTTGAATTAATAATCATTCAATTATATTAAATTTCAAAAATCTAAATATGCTTAATCACATGTATATTTACACATATGATAATGTATGCATAGATAATTGCAGGAGTGGTTTAAGTAAACCAACAATTAATCTGTATAAAATAGTCTCATCCCACATAGAAATATCAATTATATGATGTATAATTTTATTGATATGTTGAACAACAGGAAAGAGAATTAATAAAGATTTTTATCAGGACATTTGTTTTTCACACAAAGCTTATTACTTTTGAATTATAAACCAGAAATGTAAAATATTTAAATATACATTTTTATGTTTTCAATAGCCTTTTAATGAAATTGACAAGAGAAAGATTCAAAACATTCATTGCATTAACATTTTTTCAAAATTTAATTGATACAATTTAACTTGTATTTATATGATTTTATGTTTTATACTCGTGAAGAACAAGGGAAATGATACTGTAATATAAATTATTTACCTTAATGCTACATTATCACACAGGAATAATGAAATAAATCAAGAATATTTTGAAAAATTACAAAGTTATTTTTTCCTGTTTTGTTTTTCTTGGGAAGAACAGATGTGTTCTCCGACATTACTAGGGAAACAGAGAAGAAAGATAAGAGGTTCAAAATGTCTGTGGGTATTATTGCTCTGTTTTCTTCAATAAAAGCTAGCTGTGATCCTTTGATGAAATCAGACTTCTATTCACTCTAAGAAAAAAGAAGTTTGGAGTCAGGGTGTGAAGAAGATTAAACTGGAAGCTTCAAGGCAGTTTTCTTCAATGCACTTCTAGAAATAAAGAGTTGTCCAGCATATTTTATGTGCTTATTGATTATTATTTTATCCAGAACTTATTTCCACTTGATTTGTTTAAACTTGGTTTCTACTTTTCCTTTGAATTGCTGGTTTTAGCAGTTGTTTTTCAGATTTACCTGCTAGGTTTTCAGATAGATTATTTTACAACTTCTTGAGATATTCTTTACGTCTTGAATTTTCCTGTTTTGCAGGTTTTACCTAGCCTCCGGAAACAGTGACCCCCTGGAAAGACGTGTGCTTGTGTGTCCTTTTTTTTCTATGTGTCTAGGGAGCAACTGTAGCACTTCAGCATTTGCTGAGATCAAAAGTTAAGGCATTAGTGTTTTACTCTTTTTTACACTATTTAAGATGACAACTTGGATAGAGTGCAACATGAAATGTTTTTCTTGAATTAGGTTGATTAATCCTGTTGGAAGTCAATGAGTACTCAGGTTACCTTTTGTATTATACTTCCCAAACCATTTTTACAGCCATTTTTTTATTTCCTCCTCTTAATGACCATGTTAAGTCTCTGTGGTTAGAAATGAAAACATTATCCACATTTAAAACACAAGGAAACCAACACAGAAAATAGGTAAAATATTTTATGAGAATATTTGAGCAACTAAATGACAAGTTTTGAATTACATGCACATCTCTATAAAAACTCTTGTATAGTTGAAGATGCCTTTACAGATTCAGTAGTAATAATAAAAAAATAATAATTTTGAAAAGGATTTTAGAAATATACATGATTTTTTTTGTTGTTTAGAGATAGTTGAGAGCTACTTTCCTGGAAGAAAATTACTGTTTTAAAAGTATTGAAATAGAAATAATAGAAAACAATATTAAAGTACATAATCTGGTGTCACAGTTTTTCATCTATTTTTACAAAATAACTACCCATCAACTAGAACACTAAATAGAGTTAATGATGAATTGAGTAAATATCCAGGTTTTAAGTGAAAATTATTAATAAAATATTTAACATGAATTTGATAAAAATGACAAATATATACAATATATTTGCAATAGTATTGATATTTTAAAACACACTTAAATCTATAAAATTTATATTAATGATCTAAATTCATAGAAATTTGGACAAAACATTTTAAGAAACAGCAATTTTGAAATTTCCTTTTAGGAATTTTATATATTTTTTATCTGTTATACAGATGTTTTCCCTTCCCTTTTGATACAGGGTGCAGCCAAGGGGGGGGCAAAAAAAAGGATCTGGAATGGTGTCCAGAATTCAAAGTGTATAGGAATATGGGAGAGACATATAGGATGTCCTCACTACCCCCCAGGGGGAAGAAAGGAATAGAGCCAGGCCATTGAGAACTGTTTTGCATAGCAACAGTTTTGCAGCTAACCTCTGGTTATTTAACATATCTATAACCTTTAACTGGTTTCATAGATATGCTAAATAGCAGTGGCCAAGTTTGGAGCCAGGGAGAAGGGAGTAACTGGGACTGAAGAGGGTAACAAAGGTCTGCGCTCTGGAGTGAGTAGGCCGGTGTGTGGGAGCTTGGAAAAGACTGGCTCCGGGACATGAGGGGATAACTGCCCAGGTAAAAGGGAAAATCACGCAGCTTTGCCAGAATGGAGATCCCTGCAGCCAGGTGAAGAAGAAAGCCACATGCTTTTGGTGGAGTGCGAACTCCTGCAGCTTTGGTAGAAGAGGCCCATGCGGCTTTGGGGTGCCCCCTTTGGCCGCGGGGCCTGAAAAGCAAGAGAGATTTTGACTAGAACTGGGTACAAAGGACTCTTGCCAGTGGACCATGAGAGGGTACCACAGTACTTTGGATTAACTTGAGATCCTGCACAGGGACACAGCTGACGGTGCCAGCGGCCTGCAACACAGACATGTGCTCTTTTCCTGATCTACAGTACCCGGAGTTGGGACAGTGGGAGAAGGGAGAGCTGTGTGGGTGTAGGTGTACAACCTAAAGGACTTTGCTATTTTAGTGGAGGCATTAGGCCTGAATAGCATTAAATAAACATTTTGTTTCCTTTTCACAAATCTCTGGCATTGAGAGATGTCTTTCCAATTGGCGGCGGACAGAAGAGCCCAGTAGATATTAGTATTTTGTTTTTGGGAGGGGCCCCTGTTGTATAGCAGTTTTCGGCATCCCTAGGTGGGCCGAATATTGTATTGCCCCTCCCTCGGACCTCTTGTTCGGTAACACTTTCTTCCTTCCTAAGCATAGTTAATAGATGCTTTATACTTCTTTTCTGATCATTTCAATATTGCATCATCTCGTAATAACCTTTACAGTTTCCTTTGAATACATATTATTATTTGCTTTGTGTGTGAGTATTGCATACTTTGGAAATGCAGCCGAAGTGTTATTGATGTTTTATATTAGACTATGGATCTTGTTACAGTCCTCTAAAATATTTTTAGCTATCTTCAAGTAGCATTTTTTGTTTTTAATTGAGGTAGAATTGACATATGACAGACATATTAGTTTCAGATGTGCATATTTTGAACTAATAACCACAATAAGTCTAGTTAATATTCATACTCTTAAATACAAAAGTTTTTTTCTTGTGAAGAGAACTTTTAAGATATATGAAGACTCCTCTGAAAAGGTTCAACCATTGTTAATATAATGAGAATGGTTTGCCTGACATCAATGTAACCTGGCAGCCAAGGAGAGTGGACTGGAATGTGCATGAGTGAACAATGACAATTTCACTGTACTAGTCAGTGAGCATGGCGGACGTTATTGAGTAATCATGTGTACTGTGTGGCTGCTACTTTCTTCCAGTTCTGTACTTCCTGACAAATAAATTTCTATTTTTTTTCACTTTCCAAGCCCTACAAGCAGTTTCCTGCCCTGGTAAATTATCTTTGTCACAAGTGGAGAGTTCAGTCTGTTAGAAACTTACTCGGGCACAGTGGGGTAACAGGGCGCAACCAAGAGGGGGGGCCCAGAAAAGGATTTGGGATGGGGTCCAGAGCTCAGGGTGTCCAGGAAATATTAAGTTGTCCTCACCCCTCCCCCAAGGGGAAGGAACAAATGGAGCAGGGCCATTGAGAGCTGTTTCGCATAGCAACAGTTTTGCAACTAACCTCTGGAATGGTCATTTAACATATCTGTAATCTTTAACTGGTTTCATAGATATGTTAAATAGCTGTGGCCAAGTTTTGAACCAGGGAGATGGGAGTGGCTTCTACCCAGGATGTAACTGGGGGCTGGTTTCCTGAGTTACAGCGCCTGCGTGAGAGTTTGTAATTGATTGGCTGCACGCCATGGGGGGGCCATATCTGCCCAGACTAATGATGGCAGCCCAGTAAAGCTGGGAGAGTAGGAGAGTCCTGGCAGGTGTAACCGATTGTAGGAGGAGTCCTAAATGGGGCCCGCAAAGGAGGATGGGTGTGGAGATTTAAACGAAGATGCGGCAGCCATTTAAAAAGAAAGCCCGGCAGTCTCAGCTGAGTTAAGACCCCCTCTTGCCAAGGTGAAGAGGCGGGGAGCCAGGCAGTTTTGGCCAGAGTGCAGACCCCTGCAGTGAGGTGAAAGGGAGAGCCACGCGGTTTCAGCAGAGTGAAAGAGTACCACACAGCTTTGGCAGGATGGAGACCCCTGTAGCCAGGAGAAGAAGAAAGCCACACGTGCTTTTGGTCAGAGTGCTGACCCCTGGGCTTTGGGGCAGAAGAGGCCCACGCGCCTTTGGGGTACCCCCTTTGGCCGCATGGCCTAGAAAGCAGGAGAGACTTGGACTGGAACTGGGTACAAAGAACTCTTGCCAATGGACCACGAGAAGGTGCCACATGACTTTGTATTAACTAGAGATCTTGCACGGCAATACAGCTGATGGTGCCAGTGGCCTGGAAAAAGGGACGAGTGCTCTTTTCCTGATTTATGGTACCTGGAGTTGGGACAGTGGGAGAAGGGAGTGCTGTGTGGGTGTAGGTGTATACCCTAAAGGACTTTGATAGTTTAGTGGAGGCATTAGGCCTGAATAGCATTAAATAAACATTTCATTTCCTTTTCACAAATCTCTGGCATTGAGAGATGTCTTTCCAATTGGCAGTGGACAGAAGAGCCCAGTAGATATTAGTATTCTGTCCTTTAGAGGGACCCCTGTTCTGTAGCAGTTTTGGGCATCCCTAGGTGGGCCAAATAGTGCCCACCGCCTTGGACCTCTGTTCGGTAACATGGGGACAAAATTATTCACATTTCAATTTTAAATTCTACTAGCTGGTATATAATATGTTTTCCTTCATTTAAACTAAAGATCTATGCTTGTAACTATAGGAGAACATTTGTGTGGCATGGTCCCAGCTTCCATTCAGAAAGGCCAGTGGAAAGTGAGGTCTGATGCACAGGACCCATGCCCATGGATAGGTTCCCCCATGGGGAATCGGGCCTGCATTTTACCTAGGCTGCTTAGAGACTTGCTTTTAGCTAAAACTCCCTCACCTGGAACTGAGGCAGCAAATGTATACTGTATATCTTTAAAGTAACTTCCTAAAATCTATGCTAGGCCTTCCAAGGACTAGTGTAACCAGTTCAACCACTTTTCCCTTTGCATTTGCAAATACCCTTCTTCTGTGTTGTGATTAGTGGCATCCTCTCCTTTGTTTTCTGTCAAAGGTGACCACCTAAAGCAAACCTGTGCATAGTAAATGTGGACCATCCTCAATGTAATTTGCCCAGAAAAGCGAAAAAAGCTTGTCAAGGCAAGAGCGGGTGCATTCTCCTCTTGAGAGTGGTGGTGCTGTCTCTTTTCCTCCACAGGACTCAGTAGTCCATGTGAATTCGTCTTGTGTTTCAACCACAATGCCCCAGACCCCACAATCTGGGGTCCACATCAGGTAACTGTGATTAATATATATGTTACTATAGAATATAATTGTTATCCCACTTTCCAAACTAAGGTCAGTAATTATTTGAAAGCATAAAATCTGTTATGGTTTTTATTCATATTAGAGCCTTTTAAATACAAATCAAATATATGTTTAGATATGGGAAATGTTTTTAGAATCCATTAAAGAAGTCAAATTTGGTAAAAATCAGGCAAAAGCCCTAATAGCATGTTAGTCATAGTGATTAATGTCCTTCTCTTTGTAATTCAGTTTTCATTTTCCATACAGCCTACATGGTTTGGGAACAGAATTCTTTCTGTTCTCCAGGTCTAAGCTATCCAGTATAATTCCATCAGTAATGTTTATAAGATCTGGAAGTGGCATGTGATCCAACTGAATTTGATAAAATTGTAAGAAGGCTGTGCTGGGAAATTATTTAAGTGTTCATTCTTTTCCTGGCTAAATGTCTTGGCATTCAGATGTACAGCGGGCATTGCTACCACCATTTGTTCACTATCAGAGATCATAACCTTAGGATGATGCAAGCAACCCAGAAGGCAGAATAAGAGTCAGAAACAAGCCGAATTCTTAGAGAGTTCATTGAGCTTATGACTCAAATTTACATGACGTATTAGCATCCCTGACATGGAATATTCCTTGCAAATAAGGTATTATATCTCATTTATTGTTTCAAACAATTTGAGGATTTTTGTTGTTGTAATCATAACTTAATATATTTTAACTGACATAGTTATTTTAGGAGGTAAAGACAGCAATACTATATTATTATATAGTATTTTTATGTGCCCAAGTGTTTTGATATGAAATATGTAACACTTTCCTTTATAATAGGGTAATTTGTATTATATTTGCCTATTTGTTTTTCTTCCCTACTACTTATTAACATAATTTTTTTCATTTTATATGTCCACACCTAATTATAATCTCTAGTGTATAGAAAGTGCTGATAAATGTTGATTGAATGAACAGATAAATTGAGGAAGAGCAAGAATTAGAAAACAGCCCTGAGAATACATGTTTCTATGGGATAAATCTCATCCTTGTTCACTGATACTGTATTTCCCTTTTGTGGGAGGATTATATGCCAATGCTCTTTTAACTTACTCTTAGTTATGTGATTAGTTTTGGTGCAAAAATATGTTGCATCATCATCTCTCAATTCCAGGTGGAGGTTTCAAGAGCCCGACTATGCTTTGCTATGATCTTAGAATCATACACATATTCATTCACTCTCTGCCTGGGTCACTTTTTGACAAAAATGAGCAAAAACTAAATTTGCAGACTGTGATGGACATTTAACAGGAGAAAAAAATAAACTTGGTTGTGTTAACCAGTGATATTATGGGGTATTTGCTACTGCAGCATTACCTAAGCCATCAAGACAGAAAAATGCCAAAAAATAAGAAACTTCCTGGTGAAACTCTGGTAAAAGTTTATCCGACAACTGACATATGGTGATTGAAAATGTACACACAGTACCTATTTTAATTAAGTAAATGTTTAAATATTAATAATGTATGTTTTGTACCTTATAAACTATTTCATTTTAATAGCATAGATACTATAATCTTTTTATTTGTTTATAATGTTTGTGGCCACACAAATCTATTTTCTCCTAAAATTGTTTAATTCATTTAGTGATGATTATCCCATAGCAGGGGTTTTCAGACATATATTCTACAAAGTAATGAAAATATTCTGTGCCATAAATGAAATTACATGTTTCAAGTTGCCAAACTTTCTTACAAATCTATAATTGTGCCTTCATTTGCATGTCATTTTATTATCATTCATTGCAAATCTAGTATTTCCAGTCTTTTTTTTTCAGATCCTTGCTTTACATAATAAAGTCTAAGGTGTACAAAGATTAGCAGCTGCACAATTGGCAATAGTAGTATCCTCAGTTAAGTCAATTAATAATTTTGTTTTGCTTTGATGGCATCAGTTTACTTAATAAAATGTTATTTATCATATATAAATGTCTTTTATCAGTTTCTGTAATTTATAGCTAGTCAACACACATACCATGTGCACATATAGACAGTCTTCGAAAACTGACAAGCCATATGCAGTATTTTGGATGTGTCTTCTCAGAAATCATGTTGCCTCTATTTAGATCAGGTAATTTTTAATGTGAGAAAAATCAAGGTAACAGGAGAAAATGCACCTCTGCCTACCACACAGGCTATGTTAGAGTGTAGGCAAGTATATTCAATAATGGCACATAAGAGCCATTATTTCAGAAATACAAGTTTAACGAGCAAACTTGTATTACCATCTGAACAATGACCTGGGATCCTGCAGAAACACATGCTGAGCATTACTTGCTGTTGTCAAGGTAATGAGTGCTCTAAAATGCCTACTAACAGACTCGGAGATTATACTGATACCACACATAGAATGCCTGCTACCACCCACAACTTTGTGAATGTCTGGATGTTCTATACAGAGGGCTATTAAATAATATAGTTTTCTTGAAATAAAACCAATTACTAGAGAACTAAGTAATGTACAATTTCAATAAGTGTTCTGTGACCTTAAGTAAAGTTACAGGACCACAGTAAAAAAAGAATAAAAGTTATCCTTGAGTCATAGGATAAGAACAAAAAAGAGTAAACAAGAAATATTTAGTTATAGTGATTTTAAGTTAAAATTAAAAATGAAATTTGTTTTCTTTCTCTTTTATGATATTGCATATTTTATAGCATTATTTTCTGGTATACAACATAATGTGAAGTGTGAAGATAGAAAAATATTTATAATTTATGGCAGCATTCTATTTTGAACTGGCATTTTGAATCCTTTAAAAAATGTTTTGTATTCACAGTAACATCATTTAAACAGTCATTTTAGTTGAGCACAGGTGCCATTTAACACTGTTTGTTGTATTTTTATTTCACATCAAAAGACAATATAGGATTTGACAGGTAAATTTTAGGAAGCATCTAAAAAGGAGTTTCTATAAAAATAAAAGTTGAGTAACAGATAAGATGGTCTACAATTTATGAATCTCTAGGAGAAAAATACTAAGAGAAACAGCAGAAGTGCAATAAGCATAGAACATTCAAAATGTGTCAGCTGTGCACCTATAGGAGAGCAAGAAAATAGTTTTCAAAAATGGTTATTAGGTCCAGATTCAGCAAAATCAAACAAATAATAATAAATAGTACATAAAATACTAAAAGATGATTGAATTATTTATTTTCTTTTAATATTTTAGTATTTAGAAGAGGGTAAGAAGAATCTTTAGGTATATGTGTATAACATTTATATTCTTTTCCACCTGTATCCTTGTCATTGAGCAGTCAGGACCTGAGATGTGGCTCATCACTAACATTGAACATTAAGAGTTTTGTCCATCAAAGACCACTAATCTTAATAATGAGCGTGAATAATTTTGCTAAGAAGTCTTTTAAATTCTACTAAGAGATATGCATTTTTATCCTATGGATGATAAATTAATTTTCTGCAATTAAAAGTAAGTATTTTGTTTTTATCTATTACCTTTGGTATTTATTAGTTTTTAGCTCATTTTACTTATTTTTTTTCTTAACCTTTTCAACAACTAGATGTGAGGATTATAAAGTAACAGGTTAATTTGGAAACTAAGGAGAAGATTTCATTACTCAATAGAATAAGTTGGATGTATTTTATTTCCTACCTATCTCTGTAGAGACCCTTCTATAATTTCTGCATTATTCAATCAATATTCCATTTAGTCTAAGGATAACTCTTTGTAATAACCTCCTAAAGGAAAGAATGTTTGAATTACCATAAATAAGTCACTGAATTTAGTGATGCAGGTAAAACAAACTGAATCTTTATTTCTCTTCCAACTTAGTAACAGCCTATCCATGACAACATATTGGCACAATATTGTTGCTTATTCTTTGAGAAATACATTCTTTATTTAAGAAGTTGAGGATGATAGAACTTCAGTATGTGCATAGAATGTCAATGATATAAGAAAATGTTCATCATACAATGTAAAGGAAGGAAAATAAGGGAAAACATTTCCTGAGAAAGATTTCCCATCATATCCCAAGAGGTTTAATTTGAGTGACTTTTTAACCCTTCCTGAGCATTGAGATCCCCAGACTGAGATGAGTTTCTTCTCATTTCATGATGACAATTTACTATTGGCAACACAACATAGTTAAAATTATTGACAGCAGAGCAATAATTTCCTAATCTCTAATTTGGTTATATGTAGCATGTGGGTGTACAAGGTTATGTAGTCTTTACAGTAGTTTACCATATCCTCAAAGGATGCATTCCATTGGATGCCCTCAACCATAGACAGTACCAAATCCTGTATGTACTATGTTTTTTCCCTATACATGCAGACCTATGATAAAGTTTAATTTATGTTAAGCACAGTAAGAAATTAACAACAATAGCTAATAATAATAAAAAGCATAACTATACTGTATATATATTAGAATATACACAAATGAAAAATAAAATTAAAAGAACAATATACTATTTTAAAAGTTTGTTAAGGTGGTCTCTCTTTCAAAATATGTTATTGCTCTATACTCACCCCTCCTCTTCGATGCTGTGAGATGCTGCAAAGCCTGAGTGGTGAGATGGAGTGAGGTGTATGACACAGGTTTGTGAAATAGGACCTATTAGCTAGTATTGACCTACTGAGAATATGTTACAAGCTTGTTTGCATACTTTAGTATATATTTTTTTCTTTACTTATTGAGGACTCATCTTTTCACTTAAAAGAAGCATTTTACACCTTCTCTTTGCAGCATATATAACTTAACAGCATCACTATTCTTGTCTTTTGGAGCTGTTATTAATAAAATAATTGCTTGAAAACAAGCACTGTGATGCCGAAAGTTGGTTTGATAACCAGGACAGCCAGTAGGTGACAAATGGGCTGGGAGCATACACTTCACGGATACAGTGGATGAAGGGAAGATTTACATCCCAAGCAGGATGGAGTGAAATGGTGCTCTGCAGAATGATGCACACTTTAAAATTTATGAATTGTTTATTTCTGGAATTTTTCATCTAATAATTTTGGACCATGGTTAACCATAGGTAACTGAAATTATTGAATGAAAAAGCACAATAAACAGGGAATCAGAAGAAGATAGGGACTGAAATATGTCAGGCAGAAACTTAGATTCCCTAAGCAGTGTTGACAATTTAAATTCAAATACTGAAAGCATTACTCTTGGGGTGGTTTTAAAGATAAGAGTATAAGTTCCTTGATACCTCAACATAGGGAGCTTAATTTCCTTCCCCTTAACTGGTATCTAGGTTTAGTTACTTGCTTTTAGTGAACAAAATATAGTAGAAGTGATGGGATGTTATTTCCAGGGTTAGGTTTTCAAATACTTCAACTTTTGTTTTTAGTAACCCACCACTTCTCTCCCTCTCTGTATCTCTCTACCTCTATCTTTATAACTTTAATATCTCATTCTGAAAGAAGCCAGCTGCCAAGTTGCAAGGACACTCAGACAGCCAAGATAAGGTACACATGTCATGAAACTGAGACTTGTAGTCAAGAGCTAGCAAACAAAGTATATGTATGGGTTTGCATATAGATGTCCTGTGGCTTACCAACTATGTAAATGAACTTGGGAAAGTATCCTCCCCCAGCTAAGGCTTACAATAACTTTAGTAGTGGCTAACAACTTATTTATAAACTTATGAGAAACCTTGCCCCACAATCACCTAGCTGGCTACTTCTAGATCTCCCATCAGAGAATCAGTGAGTTAGTGAAAGTTTCTTGTTTTAAGAAATATTTTGTGTACTTTGTTATGCATCATGACCTGACTAATACAACTTCCAAACTGTTCAGGCCAAATGGGGATCTCCTTCCCTAAATATCAGAATTTGTTCATTTTAAAATTACTTTTAAATGAGGTGCTTTGTCCAGGCTTAAAGTTTTCTTAAAACTAGACTAATACTGATAAGATTATAATAGTAAGAAAGAAACTATTACTTATTGCTCTTTTAATTTGTGGCATGCACCTGGTACTGCATTTAATTTAATATTTGTATGAAAGTAAAGGATTATACTTGGACAATTTACATAATATTTATACATGATATAAAGCAAAAATATATATATATATATATTTTTAATTTAAGGAATATAATTTTCTCTGGTCTTGTGATTACAACAGAAAATGAATATTTTATCCTAGCAAAAACATTATTGCCTATACCTTTACTCCCACGTCAAATTTTCCTTTTATTTTTGATGCCTTCTACATAACTATATAAAACATAAATAATTATTTCTTGCCTGTTTTTCACTAACTGAATCTAGATACTAGAGATAATACTGATTAATAACATATCATGGATTATTTCATCATATAGTGAAATGATTAGTTTCTTTGAGGTAATGAAAAAATGATAATACAATGAAATTGAGTAACATAGAGTCATGAAATTAAATATTTATGGATGCTGAAGGATTATTCAAGAGAAAATGCAAATGCTCCCCTAACTCATACATCAAAGGCCATTTAAAAGAATTAAAAAAAATTGACTATTAAACCATATGCCTATAATTGTGTACAGGAAAACTTATGCAGAGCTCACAAAACAGACATACAATTTATTTATCTCAGCCATTAAGTAGGCTCATCAAGAAAGAAGAGAGGGGACCCAAATAAACACAATCAGAAATGAAAGGGGACAGATTACAACTGATACCACAGAAATAGAAGGGATTCTAAGAAATTGCTATGAAGAACTTTATGCCAAGAAATTTGAAAACCTAGGTGAAATGGACAAATTTCTAGAAAAATATAATCTTCCAAAATTCAATGAAGAAGTAGAAAGCCTGAACAGACCAATAACAGTAGATGAAATTGAAGCAGTAATTAAAAAAACTCCCATCACACAAAAGCCCTCAACCAGATGGTTTCATAGGAGAATTCTACAAAGCATTTAAGGAAGAGCTAGCCCCTATTCTTCACAGACTATTCAAAAAAAAATATATATATATGGAAGGCTCCTAAACTCTTTTTATGAAGCCAGCATCATCCTAATTCCAAAATCAGATAAAGACACAACAAAAAAAGAAAACATCAGGCAATTATTGCTGATGAACATAGATGTTAAAATCCTAAACAAAATATTGGTGAATCACATCCAAAAATACATTAAAAAGATCATACACCATGACCAAGCAGGATTCATCCCGGGGATGCAAGGATGGTTCAATACTCACAAGTCAGTAAATGTAATATATCACATAAACAAAAGCAAAGACAAAAATCACATGATCATATCAATAGATGCAGAAAAAGCTTTTGATAAGGCAAATCACCCATTTATGATAAAAATACTCAGCAAAGTGAAAATAAAGGGAGCATTGCTCAATATAATAAAGGCCATATATGAGAGACCTATAGCCAACATCATACTCAATGAGCAAAAACTGAAAGCTTTTCCACTAAGATCAGGAATAAGACAAGGTTTTCCACTTTCACCCCTTCTATTCAATATAGTGTTGGAAGTTTTAGCCACAGTGATCACACTAAAAAAGGAAATCAAAGGCATCCAAATTGGAAAGGAGGAAACAAAACTATCACTGTTTGCAGATGACATGATAGTGTACATGGAAAATCCTATAGATTCCACTGAAAAACTGCTCAACCTAATAAATGAATTTGGCAGAACAGTGGGATACAAAGTTAATATTCAGAAATCAAAGGCATTTTTGTATACTAACAATGAATCAGCAGAAGCAGAAATCAAAAAAAAATCCCATTTGATACAGCAAAAACAAAAATTAAATATCTGGGAATAAACCTAACCAAGGAGATAAAAGACTTATATGCAGAAAACTACACAGCAGTAAAGAAAGAAATCAAGGAAGACACAAACAAATGGAAACATATGCTGTGTTCATGGATCAGAAGAATTAACATCATCAAAATGTCCATACTACCCAAAGCAACTTACAGATTCAATACAACACCTATTAAAGTACCAATGGCATATTTCACAGAAATAGAATAAACTCTTCAAAAATTTATATTGAACCATAAACAACCTCAAATAGCTGCTACAATTTTGAGAAAGAGGAGCAAACTAGGAGGGATCACAATACCTGATACCAAACTGTATTACAATGCCACTGTAATCAAAACAGCCTGGTACTGGCATAAAAACAGGCACATAGACCAACGGAACAGAAGGGAGAGCCCGAAATAAACCCAAGTCTCTATGGTCAATTAATATTCAACAAAGGGGGAAGCAACTTAAAATGGAGTAAAGATAGCCTTTTCAACCAATGGTGTTGGGAGAACTGGACAGCTACATGCAAAAAATGAAACTGGAGCACCAACTTACACCATACACAAAAATAAATTCAAGGTGGATAAAAGACCTAAATATAAGCTGTGACACCATCAAAGTCCTAGAGGAGAACATTGGCAGGAAAATCTCAGATATTTCATGCAGCAACATTTTTACTGATATGTCTCCTAGAGCAAGGGGCATAAAGGAAAGAATAAACAAATGGAATATCATCAAAATTAAAAGCTTCTGCATGGCTAAAAAAAGCAATATTAAGATAAAAAGGAAACCAACTCTATGGGAAAACATATTTGCCAATAATACCTCAAAGTTTTAATCTCCAAAATATTCAAAGAACTCACACAACTCCACTCTAAGAAGACAAGCAACCCCATTAAAAACAGGAAAGGACTTGAACAGACACTTCTCCAAGGAGGACATACAGAGGATCCAGAGACACGTGAAAAGATGCTCAATATTGCTAGCTATCAGAGATGCAAATTAAAACCACAATGAGATACCACTTTACAGTGGTCAGCATGGCCATCATAAACAAAGCAACAAACAACAAATGTTTTAGAGGTTGTGGGGAAAAGGAAACCCTTGTGCACTGTTGCTGGGATTGCAGAATGGTACAACCATTATGGAAAACAATATGGAAATTTCTAAGAAAACTAAAAATGGATCTGCCTTTTGACCCAGCGATTCAACTGTTAGGAGTGTATCCTAAGAACACTGATACACCAATCCAAAAGAACCTATGCACCCCAGTGTTCATAGCAGCACAATTTACAATAGCCAAGAGTTGGAAGCAGCCTAGGTGCCCATCAGTAAATGAATGGATCCAAAAACTATGGTACATTTACTCAACAGAACTATGCAGCAGAGGGAAAGGAGGGGCTCCTACCCTTTGCAACAGCATGGATGGAACTGGAAAGCATTATGCAGAGTGAAATAAGCCAAGTGGTGAAAGACAAATACTATATGACCTCACTTTTAACAGGAACCTAAACAACAAAACAAACAAGCAAGCAAAGCATAACCAAAGACACTAAAATAGAGAACAGGCAGACAGGGGAGAGGAGAGAGAATTTCAGGGGAAAAGGGGAAGGATTCAGAGGAACAAGTATAAAGGACACATGGACAACAACTAAGGAGGGTGGAAATGGGAGGGATGTGGGGAGCACTGCGGGGGTGGGCTGGGATGGGAATAAAAGACAGAAAACTGTACTTGAACAATAATTAAATTTTTAAAAATGCTTTAAAAAAGTATTTGTCTCAGGACGGTTTGCGAATGGAGAGTTCCAGTAAAAGAAAACAAGTTTTGGCAGTGAGGGTACTTGAAACACTGACGGTATTGATTTTTCATTCATGAATATTTTTCATCACTTCTTTTGTTTCTGTGTTTTTTTCCTACTTTTATGCTTTGTCAGTGCTGTTGAATGTTAATGAGACAGTACTTGGTGTAAACATCCTCAAGCAATTATTTTCAGATGATAAATTCAGGATCTAAAAACTCAAGCTCTACTTTCAGAGTGCAGTTTGGGTCAGGTTGCCTAATTACATATGGTGGCCATGTGATGCTCAGGATACTTAGGGGAGAAACAGATGTGCTTTGTCAACTTCAGTGGGTTAGTTAGAAAACTAATGATAAGGACTTCCAGAAAAAATTCAAAGAGAAGTTCCAAGTAATTTCTAAGAATTTTAGGGGAAATAAAAACTCTACATTGTTGTAATGTTTTATTTAATAGAAAAATTAAAGTTTAAACAAGAAAGTCAATTGTTCTATATTGAATAGCGTGGGCTACTCTGGAAAATAAACAATATTAAATAAGATGTCTGAATGTATTTTTACATTGCCATTGATTAAGTTTATACTTTTAAAATGCCACCTATTTACCAATAACTTCATTAAAAATAACATTAATGATATCTACTCTTGTTCAGTTTGTTTGAAATATCAAATTATGTAGGTTATAAAATACAAAATAGTCTAAATTCCAAGTGACAGTGTTAATCCATATGCCAGATAAGGCCACTGACTGCAATAACATTGCATTTAAAAATTATAATTAAGTTTTTATGTGCAGATAGTTTACAAAGCTCATTGAACATAAAAACTAATGATGAAAAAGAAAAGAACCTCAGGCTGCTACTTTCGTTCCACTCTCTCTCCTTGTCTTCATATTTTTAATTAACATGTGATACTGCTGTTTTGACCTTTACCAATTTTAACCTTATGTACAGGCCTGTTATATCACCAAATAGGATTCATATCGCTCATTCTACAGTCCTCTGAAAACATTTGCCCTTTTATCATTCTGTACTTTTATGATGTTTTTGTTAAATCAGTGATAATTATGTATTTTTATTTAATTATAGTTTCCTCTGAGGTAAAACATGACATATATTGGTTTTTTTTTATTACATGTTCATCTTTTTTCTGGAGTTAGTATTTCCCTTGCATATAGTGACTTAGTTTTTTTTAAGAAAATGTATATTGTTATTTCAGTTCTTTCACATCTGCCAAATGCCAACCAATATTTTCAAAGTGCTCAGTTGTGTAACTTCCACATTTTTTCCTGGCATTCTTCCTCTCAAAACCTTATTATAGTTGGTTCAATATGAAATCTTTGTGGCCTGATGCACTGCGAATACCATGAGACTATTCTGTCATTTGGGGAATTTCTATTCATATTTTCTTCTGTTGGAACTCCAGTTTGCTAGGTAGCTTGTGAAACTTTTCCTGGTTAATTCATTATTAGCTGTAATACAGTCTCTGTAATAATCCAAGAAACAGTGCAAGGGAGATCAATTTTCTGGACTTGCTTGTAATGTCCTTATTGTACATGGGCATCTGGTTTATCGTTTTATAGATGTAGTCAGTTGAATGATGATTTCAAAAACATATCTGTGTCCTAACTCCTATAGTCTGTGAGGTTGCATCTTTTATAAAAAGGTCTTTGAAGATGCATAATTCAGTTAAATACATCAAGATCAGATTATTCTTGATTTAATGTGATCCAATGACAAATGCCCTTATAGGATAAAAGTGTTGGGAGCTCTGAGCTTTAGACCAAGAAGGAAGAAGGCCATATGAAGTTGGAAGCATAGACTAGAGACATGCAGCCCTAAGCCAGGAATGCCTCTCAGAGGCACCATAACCTGGAAAAGTCAAGAAAGGATTCTCCCCTTGAACTCGAGGACGAAGCATTTCCTAAACACCCGGCTTTTAGAATTCAGGCCTCCATAAATGTAAAAGAGTATATTTCTATTGTTTTGAACTATCAAAATTGTGAAAATTTCTTATGCAGACTAATGAAACTAATAAGTTTAATAAAGAATTTTATATGGAAAATGTTTTCAACAATTATTGTATTTTAAATTATTTGTCTTTATTGTACTTTCATTCAACATTGTATTTGAAAACTCAAGCAAGTCTGATATTCAATAATTTGTAACATTTTTTAAATTTTTTCCTCTAAAAGCTTTAACATACTTTCTAAATCACTCATGTTTAAAATTGTATACTGATATCTTGGTACTGTTGTTATTATTATATTGAGATTGACACTCATTGGATCAACTAGGAGACACATCTTGAAAAGTTTTTTGATTTTTAAAATAAAATAATATTCTCTGTTTTTTCTGCTTTTTTCTGTAAATTATTATGTGATCCATCAGATTTGATATTAAAAGAATTGTAATACTAATTATATATATTTATGCATTTATTTTTATTTAATTGTAGTTGTCTCCATTTTTCCCCATTTGTCTTCCTCCACCCATCCCACCCCCCCACTCCCAACCTTCACTCCCACAGTCAATTCCCACACAGTCATTCATGTTCATAGGTCATTCAATACATGTTTTTTGTCCAGTCGCTTTCCTTTTTTTCTACCATAACCCACTCCTCCTGCCTCTGGTCATTTTCAGTCTGATCCATATTTATTTTCTTGTGGTTTTATTTTGTTTGTTAGTCTATCTTGTTCATTAGATTCCTGTTATAGGTGAGATCATATGGTATTCATCTTTCCCTGACTGACTTCTTTCACTTATTATGATGCTCTCCAGTTCTGTCCATGCTGTTGCAAAAGGTAGGAGAACCTTCTTTCTTTCTGTTGTGTAGTATTCCATTGTGTAAATATATCAGTTTTTTGATCCACTCGTTTACTGATGGGCACTTCAGCTGTTTCCAGCACTTGGCTATTGTGAATAATGCTGCTATGAACATTGAGGTACATGGGTTCTTTTGAAATTGATGATTCAGAATTCTTAGGGTATAGGCCCAGCAGTGGCATCACTGGATTGAAAGGCAGTTCCATCTGTAAGTTTTCTGTTAAATTTAAATTTATTTTTATCATAACTGGAATATATTTCATTTTTATTTTTTATTATTGTTCAAGCATAGTTGTCTCTATTTTCTTGCCACCACTTAACCCCACCCCATCCAGCCCTACCTCCCACCCTAAATTCCAACCCCTTTGTCTTTGTCTTTGGGTCCTTTATACATGTTTCTTGATGACCCTTCCCTTTCTTTTCCCTGTTATTCCCCTCCCCTCTTCCTTCTGACTACTGACAGTTTTTTTTTTTTTTGATGTCTCTGGTTATATTTTGTTTGCTTGTTTATTTCACTGATTAGGTTCTACTTATAGGTTAGATCATATGGCATTTGTCTTTCACCACCTGGCTTATTTCACTTAGCATTATGCTCTCAATTAGCACAACACAGCATGTTGTTGCAAAGGGTAGGAGCTTCTTCTTTCTTTCTGCTCCATAGTATTCCATTGTGTAAATGTTCCACAGTTTTCGATCCACTCACTTACTCATGGCCACTTAGAGTGTTTCCAGGATTTGGTTATTAGAAATTGTGCTGCTATGAACATTGGATGCATGGGTTCTTTTGAATTGATGTTTTAGGATTCTCTAGGTATAATTCCAGCAATGGAATTGCTGGGTCCAAAGGCAGTTCCATTTTTAGTTTTTTGAGGAAATTCCATATTGTTTTCCAAAGAGGCTATATCAGTCTGCATTCTCACCAACAGTGCACTATGGTAACCAGTTCTTTGCATTCTCTCCAGCATTTGTTGTTTGTTGATTTATTAATGCTGATAGTTGACGCTCATGTGAGGAGATATCTCAGCATGGTTTTAATTTGCATATCTCTGATAGCTAGTCATGCTGAGCATCTTTTCATAAGTCTATGGGCCATCCTTGGAGAAGTGTCTATTTATGTCTTTTGCCCATTTTTTTTTATTGGATTGTCTGTCTTCCTGGTGTGAGCCATATGAGTTCTTTATATATTTTGGAGATAAACTCTTGTCTGATGTATCATTGGCAAATGTGTCCCCCCATACAGTTAGTTCCCTTTTCATTGTGGTGATAGTTTGTTTAATATGCCAAAACTTTTTACTTTGATGTAGCCCCATTTTTTAAAATTTCCTCTGCCCTAGGAGATATATTGGCAAATATATTATGGTGTTGGATATATGAATTTTTTTCTTGCCTATGTTTTTTCTCAAGGACTTTTATGGTGTCACAGCTTAGTTAAGTCTTTTATCCATCTTGAATTCATGTCGATGTATGGTGTAAATTGGTAGTCTAGTTTCATTTTTTAATGTAACTGTCCAGTTCTACCAACAGCATTTTTGAAGATGCTATCATTAATTCATTTTATGCTCATGCCAACTTTGTCAAATATTAATTGACCGTAGAGATTCAGGTTTATTTCTGGGCTCTGAGTTCTGTTCCATTGATCTGTGTATTTGGTCTTATGCCAGTACCATGCTATTTTGATTAGAGTGATATTGTAGTATAGTTTCATATCAGGTACTGTTATCCTTCCTACTTTGTTCTTCTTTCAAAAATTGCTGAGGCTATCCGGGTCTTTCTTTGATCAATAAAAATGTTCAAATATTTGTTCTAGATCTGTGTAATATACTGTTGGTATTTTATTAGGTATTGCATTAAATCTATAGATTGGTTTGAGTACTATGGACATATTAATGATGTTATTTCTTCCAAACTATTAACACAATATATGCTTCCATTTATTTGTATCTTCCTTGATTTCTTTCTTCAGCGATCTATAGTTTTCAAAGTATACGTATTTCACCTCCTTGGTTAAATTTATTTGTAGGTAATTAATTTTTCTTGTTGCTATAGTAAATGGAATTTTTTGCTCGTTTTTCTTTCTGATTATTTCATTGTTGGTGAACAAAATATTCTGAATATTGACTTCATGTCCTGCTATTTGCCAAATTCATGTATTAGGTTGAGTAGTTTTTTGGTGGAGACTATTGGGTTTTCTATGTACGCTATCATGTCATTGGCCATACAGTTTTACTTCCTCTTTTTCAGTTTGGAAGACATTTATTTATTTACTTTTCTTGCCTGACTTTTGTGGCTAGAACTTTCAGTGCTGTGTCGAATAAGAGTAGTGAATATGGACACCCTTGTCTTGTCCCTGATCTTAAGGGGAAAACTTTTAGTTTTTGCCCATTAATTACAATGTTAGCTATAGGTTTCTGGTATATGACTTTTATTATGCTGAGGTATATTCTCTCTCTTCCCACTTTGCTGAGTGTTTTTATCATAAATAGATGTTGGATTTCATGAAATGCTTTTTAAGCATCTATTTATATGGTCATGTGGTTTTTGTCCCTTATTTTGTTTATGTGGAACATAATGTTTATTGACTTGCAAATATTGTACCATACTAGGATCCCTGAGATGAATCCAACTTGATCTTAGGGTATAATCATTTTAATGTATTTCTGAATCCAGATTGCCAGTATTTTGTTGAGGATTTTAGCATTTATGTTCATCAGAGATACTGGCCTAATAGTTTTCTTTCTTTGTTGTGTCTTTACATGGTTTTGGAATTAAGATGATGCTGACCTCATAAAAAGAGTTTGAGGGTTTTTTTTTTTTTCCTTGAATTTTTTGGGATAGTTTGAGAAGGATAGGAGTTAGTTATTCTTTAACTGTTTGGTAAAATTCACTCGTGGAGCCAGTCAGTCCAGGGCTTTTGTGTGCTGGTAATTTTTTAATTACTGCTTCAATTTCACTCATTTTTATCAGTCTCTTAGGCTTTCTGCTTCTTCTTGATTCACTTTTAGCAGGTTATATGTTTCTAGAAATGTGTCCATTTCATCCAGGTTGTCCAGTTTCTTGACATATAGTTGGTCATAGTAATTTTTAAAAGTCCTTTGTATTTCTCTGGTATCAGTTATAATTTCTCCTCTCTCATTTCTGATTTTATTTATTTGGATTCTCTCTCTTTTTTTCTTCCTGAATCTTGTTAAAGGTTTGTCAATTTTGTTTACCTTTTCAAAGAACCAGCTGCTGGGATTATTATCCTTTAAATTGTTTTTTTTACTCTCTATTTTATTTAATTCTGCCCTGATCTTGATTATTTCCTCCTTCTACTTGCTCTGGGTGTTGTTGTTTTTTGTTGTTGTTGTTCCTCTAGTTTTTTTTAGATGGAGGGTTAGGTTTACTAGGGTTATTAGGTGGAGGGTTATTTACTAGGAATTTTTCTATCTTCTTTAGGTAGACCTGCATTGCTATCAACTTCCTTCTCAGGAGTGTCTTTGGTATGTCCCATAGGTTTTGGGTTATTGTGTGTTTATTTTCATTTGTTTCCAGATACTTTTTTTTTTAATTTCTTCCTCGACCTCAGTGTTGATACATTTATTACTTAATAGCATGCTATTCAGTATTCATGTACTTTAATGGTTTTGTATTTTTTCCTTGTGGTTTTCTAGTTTCAATGTATTGTATGTAGTATGAGCACAGGTTTGAATTGGTTTCAATTTTCTTGAATTTGGTGAGGCTTGTTTTGTGTCCTACCTTGTGGTCTGTTTTTGAAAATGTTCTATGTTTATTTAAAAATAATGCATTTTTGGTTTTTTGTGGTGAAGGGTTCTGTATTTATCAATTAAGTCCATTTGATCTAATAGCATTTAGTTCTATAATATCCTTCTTGATTCTTTGTTTGGAAGATCTATCCATTGTTGATCGTGGAGTGGTGTTAAAATCCCCTACAATGAGTCTGTTATTATCAATATCTTTCCTGAAGTCCTATCAATATCTTTTCTGAAGTCCTCCAAAATTTTCTTTATATACTTAGTTTCTTATATGCTTGGTGTATATGTTAATAAAGGCTATATTCTACTGTTGGATTGTCCCTTCCAGTGTTATGCAGTGACATGCTTTGTCCCCTGTTTATGGCTGTTTTGAAGTCTACCTTGCCTGATATAAGTATTGCTACCCCATCTTTCTTTTCATGTCAGCATGCTTGGAATTTTTTTCCATCTCTTCACTTTTAATTGATGTAGATCTTTTCATGGAGGTGGATCTCTTGTATACAACATTCATATGTGTTATGTTCTTATTCATCCAGCTATCCTATATCTTTTTATTGGAGCATTTAATTCATTTAAATTTAAGGTTATTATTGATAGATACTTATTCACTGGCATTTTTCTGTACCTGTGTTTCTCTCTCTCTCTCTCTCTCTCTCTCTCTCTCTCTCTCTCTCTCTCTCTCCTTTATTCTTCCTTTTTTTTTTGTAGCAGTCCCTTTAGCATCTCTTGCATTGTTGGCTTGGTGAAGATATACTCTTTTAACATTATTTTGTTCCGGAAGCTCTTTATTTCACCATCCATTTTAAATGAGAGCATTGCTGAATGAAGAAATCCTTGTTTTAGGTTCTCACTTTTCATTACCTGGAATATTTCATTTCAATCCCTTCTAGAGTATAGTGTTTCTGTTGAGAAATCAGCTGATAGCTGTATTAGAGTTCCCTTGTATGTTATTTGCTGCTTTTCCATTGCTACCTTTAAGATTCTCTCTTTGTCTTTAACATATGGCATTTTAATTATAATGTGTCTTGAATTAGGCCTGTTTGGGTTCATCTTGTTTGGGACCCTCTGTGCTTTCCGAACTTTCATAAGTATTTCCCTCACCAGGTTAAGGAGTTTTTTGTCCATTGACTTTTCAAACAGATTTTCTATCTGTTGGTCTTTTTGTTCTCCTTCTGCTATTCCTATGATGTGAATGTTATTATGTTTCATACTGCCCTCAAGTTCCCTTAAACTATCTTCATTCTTCTGGAGTCTTTTTTTCATTTTGTTTCTGTCTGTGTATTTCTTTCTACCTTGTCTTACAGTTCACTCATTCATTTCTCTGCTTAATCTAGGCTGTTTTTATTTCCTTTAGTGTATTGTTCATTTCAGATATTGTGTTCTTAATTTTTCCTGGTTCTTGTTCATAGTTTCTATTTCCTTTTGCAAGCTGTAATTTCCACTAAGTTCCTTGTAGTTGTCACTGAGCTCCTTAAGTACCCTTATAATTATTATTTTGATAGATTCCTTGCCTCAAATTTATTTAGCTCTTTTTATGTGAATCCCTCCATTTCCTTCTGTTGGGGGTTCTTTCTTTGTCTCTCCATTTTAGGTGATTCTTTCTGTTTGTTTCTGCATCTCAGGTCACTCTGCTTTGACTGTCTGAATTTGTGGCAGGAGTTTTATGAACTCCTGATTCTGTTGCAGGAGTTTTGTGGGACTCAGTGTTACTGTATCAATATCCTGATCTGGATGACCAAGGGCTGCCCTTTATTCAGTTTATGTGGGCTCTCTGGTTTTACTTTGGTTTTGCTTATTGGTTGTCCATTTGTTGGTGGGTTCTCCCCTCCAGATTGTTGACTGGGACCACAGTTCCCACCAGGTGTTTTATGTGCTCATTGTGAACCATTTTTTTTTTTTTAATTTCTTAGCATCTAAACTTTTTATTAGCCAAAATTCTGCTGAATGGTCATTATTTGTTTGTTTGTTTCCCCCTCCCCCCAGAAGATCAGCCAAATTTCTGAGTTGGGAATAATAGCAAGTGGACTCAGCTTCCACCTACTAGACTACCATCTTTCTACTCCCAAATTTTATATATTTAGAGGCCTTACTGTCCTATATTGTCATAGCTCCCAGTACTTTGCCCCACATTAGCATTTTCTATTACATTTCTTAAATTTAAAACATAGATTCTAGCAATCGTTTTTTCTTATTTCCTTCAATTTTTATTAGTATTCTGCTTTTCTGACATTTTTTTTTCTTCTCTCCCTGCTACTGGAAATTCCCTTCACCTGTCCTCCATTGGCTTTCTAATTCTATTTAGTTAAAATTCTATGTTTAGGGCTTATTAAAAGCTGGGTTGTTCTACCAGCCTATAAATGATGACTAGTTATTGATTTATATCATCAGTTCAATCCACATAAAACAGTATCTACAGGTTTTTATTTTCCCTAGAGAAGCTCAGGTTTTCTTTGGAATGACCCTCCTAAATTCTGCTACTCTTAGTGCAAGTACGGGTATTTTGAAAACCAAGCAAAAATGGACAGTTAATTACCTGTTTCATAGGGTGAATTTCCCCCCACTTTTTCAATTCATGTATCACACTCATTTTTTTCTTCTACAGTAATCAAGCTCCAAAGCATTATAGAGAATATATGCCTATGACTGAGAGGGAATAGGGGAAATTGCAGTTTGAAAGTTGGAGGGGAAGCTTAAACAATAATGGTTTTCTTGGTCAATTTGGAAGCCTTGAACTTCTGAGCCTCTGCAAGTTTCTATTGGTCAAGTTGGCTTCATTTTCCTTGGAGTCTGCCTTATAAATATCTGGGTTTAATTCATATTTTCTCTGGTTCATAGTTTTCTGAATAGTGATTGACACTATTGTGTCTTGTCAAAGGTCAACTTGTGTCTCACTCATTGTAGAATTCTTAGTGCCCAGAACAATTTTTTAGGCATAGTAGATTATATATTAGTGTATGAGGAACTGTCAAAATATGACATTATATGGTCTATGAGTTTTTAAGCTAGAAGAAAGGTACAATCATAACCACCTTCTATAAAATTTATTTTGAATTAATTCATATGTTCGTTTTAATATAATAGATGATTCTACAAACACAATGATATCAAATTGAAAAATACATTTTTCATAATGATATTGACAAATAACTTTAAACTTTTAAAATGAAACATATTTGTTATTAATATTAAAGTGTAAAAAGGAGTTTAAATTTTGAGAATTGGTAAAATAATGTATATTATGCAATGTCCAAATTAACAGTCTCTGTGCATAGGTTAAAATCAGAAATTTAACCAAATCTTAACTAAAATAATAAATCTACATAAAATTTATTTTAAATAAATATTAAAATTTTAGTAATAATAATGAAAGATAAGTTGCTAGTAAATTAGCAAATATTTGATTTAGAAATAAAGACCAAATAAATTATGGAGAATAGCAATAAATTTCATAAAAAATATGGAATGATGACATGATACAATAACTCGAGAGTTATTACAAATATTTCAGTATTAAAAAATATCACTGAAATGTTATATTTGTTATTATTTTCAAAAGGGATATAGTATTGAAAACTATACATTAAAAGGATATAGGGAGGTCTCAGAAAAGACATAGCTGAGTGAAACATTTTTCTTATTCATAATCAAAGATAAAGATTATAAGGAAACTATATATGGAAATTTTGCTACTAAAACAATTATGATGCAAAAATCCACCATTAAAAAAAAAACAAATACAGGCTCCCTTTAGCACAGAATCATTGGAGAGAAGGCAGTAGTGTTAAGCATCTGGAATATTTCTACTTAAAAACACCAAATAAAATATTTCATAAAATGACATGGGCAGTGATAAAAAGTTTAAATTGACTTAGATTACAGAAGAGCCTTGTGGATATAAAACTGAATGAAGTATAACAAACAAAATGTCATTGTATACATTGGAGTGTCACAGGTATCAGTGTGAGGGCTGATCTTATTTAACAACTTAATGATGTGGAAGTTGTAGAAAACAATATGTTAATGGAATTTGTAGCTGATGTCAGTTTGGAAGTTTTGCCAGTAACAATCAATATAGCAAAACTTTTTTACAAGGGTGTTGGAGAGATTAGAATTATTAAGAAGAAAAAATAAATGTTTAATTTGTTAGAAATAGAATAATAAAAAAACATTGAAAAGGAAGAAATAAACACCCAACAAGAATTTAAAAAAATGAGGAGAGGCTTAGGAACCTCCAGGACATCTTTAAATGTCCCAACATCTGGATAATAGGGGTACCAGAGGGAGAAGAGAAAGAGCAACAAGTAGAAAAGTTAGTTGGACAAATCGTGAAGAAGAAATCCCCCTATCTGGCAAAAAAAAAAACTTTTAGGAAGTCTATGAAGCTCAGAGAGTCCCAAAGAAGTTGGACCCAAGGAAGAATACACCGAGGCACATCATAAATTACATTAGCCAAGATTAAAGATAAGAAAATAATCCTACAATCAGCAAGAGAAAAGGAGGCACTTACCTTCAAAGGCATTCCCATTAGACTGTCAGCTGAATTTTCAAAAGGGACCTTATAGGCAAGAAGGGGCTGGAAACAAGTATTCAAGTCATGAAAGGCAAGGACCTACATCCAATAATGCTCTATCCAGCAAAACTTCCAAAAGTGCTTCTCAGATAAGGTCAAGTTCAAGGAGTTCATCGTCACCAAGCCCTTATTATATGAAATGTTAAAGAGACTTATCTAAGGAAAAGAAGATAAAGATATGTTCAGTAAAGTGACAGAAAACTCACAATTATTAACAACCACATCTAAAACAAAAACAAAAGCAAACTAAGCAAACCACTAGAACAGGAATGGAACCACAGAAATAGAGATCAAATGGAGGGTTAGCAACAGGGGAGTGGGAGGGGGAGAGAGGAGGAAAAGGTACAGAGAATAACTATCATAGATGATAGGTAGCAAATAGACAGGGGGAGGGTAAGAATAGTATGGGAAGTGTAGAAGCCAAAAAACTTACATGTATGACACATGGACATGAACTAAAGAGGGGGATGTGCATGAGGAGGAATGTGGATGGGGGTGTTACAAGGTGGATGGGAGTGAAGAGGAGAAAATGGGACAACTATAATAGCATAATCAATAAAATATATTTTTAAAACATTGAAGAGAAAACAACCTCAATAATACGTATATATCAATGGTGAAAGAAAATGAGAACATATGGGGAATTTAGAAGTGACTCAAAATAGTAAATAGAATTTGGACACTTTTAGGGAATGCACATACTCTAAAATGTATGACACCTAGTTTTCAAATGCAGGTTTGACCTGCCAATTTCTGTGTTAAAGTACAGAAAACCATATAACTAAAGCGAATTTAACAGTAGAAATAAGGCTGACATTTTATGAAATTTATGTTTATATGATAGAATACAGTTAAACGGAGGAAGAACACATTAACACTATTGCAATGTGATTTGAATTTGCAAAAGAAATATATTGGCATAAATAAATGGTTTGGCATCCAAATCAGTAGAGTTGACTTTTCAGGGATGTCAATAGTTAAATTTGTGCCCTGGCTGGTGTGGCTCAGTGCCTTGAGTGCTGGACTGTGAACCATGAGCGTTACCATGAGCGTCATCCTGAGCGTTACCATTCAGGATACATGTCTGGTTGCAGGCCTGGTTCCCAGTGCGGGGTTCTCTAGAGGCAAAATACATTGATGTTCTTCTCCTTTTCTTTCTTCCCACCTTCCCCCCTCTAAAAATAAAATAAATATAATTTCTTAAAAATAGTTAAACTTGCCAAATAGATATTTTAACACATAAAGTTGCATAATTCAAAGAGAAATAAGCTTTCCTAAGGAAGGTTGCATACCTTTACAAAGCATTATCTGCCTCTGTAAATTGGATGTAAACACCCACATTTTCAGGATTATTGAAGGAGTTATGAGATGGACATTTTTAGTCTAAACATCATTCCTGTCATATTGTAGGTGCTCAATAAATGTTAGTGTATTAAATTTGAAATTTAATCTCAGTAGTGGTGTCAATGACCTTTATGGGCTGCAAAGTGATAACACATTACCTAAGTAAGCTTGGTATTAAATTAGTTTAGCTTAAAGTCTTGAGATATTAGTGAGGAATGTAATGTAAAAAAGCTTTCAACTCTCTGACAAAAAGTTAATTTTGTCCACACATTAATAAAGATGTTTTTAGCTCTGACTGATGTGGCTCAGTGGATTGAGTGATGGTCTGTGAACCAAAGTTTGATTCCCATCCAGAGCACATGCCTGGGTTACTGACCAGGTCCCTGGTAGGGGGTGCACCACAAGCAACCACACATTGCTGTTTCTCTCCCTCTTTTTGCTTCCCCTCTCTCTAAAAATAAGTAAAATCTTTTTTAAAAGGTGTTTGTTATTTTGTGAGAGGCTGACTATAGTGATATAAAGCATACAACAAAAAGTTGAATGATAGTTTCAGTTAGAAACATCAACGGAGTAAATTCTACAACTTTATCAACTACCATTATATTTCAAGATGTAATAACTGGAAGAAATTTATGTAAAGAATAGTCTACTCAAGTAGAATACAAATGGATGCATATCTTTTTATTCAATAATAATCACTGAGTATATACTATGGGTTAGGCACAGTTTTGGGCACTGGGACTGGAAAGGGAATAAAAAGACAATCATAAAACAACTTTTGTCTTCCATAGTTTATATTTCAGAGAGAGGAAACAGACAATTAAACTGATTTTATGTATGTCAGGCTGTATGTGCTGTAGAGAAAAATACAGCAGTGAACAGAAGATTAGAATCATAGGGTGAAAAAGGACGGATATTTGGAGGATGCTCAGAAGGATATTTCAGGAGAGGCCTGGAGTAAAAAAAAAACCAAATAACCCTGAGAAACTTTGGAGAGAGGCATTCCAGGCAGAGACATTAGCCACGATTATGGCCAAGACATGTGGTGTTTTTTAGTGCTGGTAAGAAGGCCCATGCCCTGGAACTCAGTGAAATACATAGAGACAGGAGATGATGCAGAAGAGCCCTTGCGAACACTGGTGATAATTAGATATTAGCAATAGTTATATATTACTATTGATAGTTAGATATCATTCTTAGTATAATGGAAAGCCACTGGGACATACTTAATAAAAGAGTAAATTGTTTTCTTAATTTTCTTTAATGGCCCCAGATGCTGTGTGGTGAATAATTATAGAAGTGAAATTTTTACCACAGGCATTTATGAGTCAATTCCAATAATGTGGGTGTCAGACAATGATGGAGAGGATAAGCAGCCAAACCTTGCCAATATCTTGAAAATCAAACTGAAATAATTTACTTGTTTAATAAATGCAAGATATGAGGACTTAAGGATTATTCCAGAAATTTGGTCTGAGAAAATAAGGAACAATGTTTCTACTTAAAATCGAATAAGACAGCAAAAAGATCAGCTCTGTTGCTTATAGGAGAGCAAAAAATCAGGACTTCATTTTTGCGTCCTGTCCAGGGTGGTTGCCCACCTTGAGCTCTGAGCTGCTGAGAGAAGTGCTGGTCCTCAAAAACCTGAACTAAAATCAGCAAGCTGGAGAATAATTATTGTGCTTTTTGTTAATCTTTCTTAAATGTGTATATAGCTCACTTTTTTTCAATGTTTAGTATTAGAAGTGTTTTGAGTCTTTACTTAGAAGTCTGGTGATTTTTTGTGAATGAAATAATCTGTTGGAACTTAACTCTTGTTTATATCAATTAACCTAAGGTAAAATTTATTAAATTATATGTCCTTTTTGCTTAAAGTCATGGTTTTCAAGAACCTATGGACCACGTGAAGTGATGACTTACTGTCAGTGAGCCTGACAGCGTAGATAGATGAGAGGAGGTGAATTCTGGGATACTCCGGAGTGTGTAGATTAGAGATGACAAGACACCAGGAAATGAAATTCAGATAGGTGAGGAAGTTTGGCTCTTTAAAAATGTATTTTCATTATAATTACGGAAGAATGTGTGGTGCCCTGGAGAGCTGGTAAAACATGAAGGGAGAAATGATCAAAATTTTGGTTCCAGTTTAAGATAATGAGGAAGTAGAGAGAAAAATTATAATAATGTGATTTTTTTCTCTAAAAGGAAGCAGAGAAGTGGGAAGGGAGGTAGCTAGAGGGGCACATGGAGACAAGAGAACTTAAGAACATGCTGTGACATTACAAAGTGTTGTATGAGAAATGGAACGATTTCCTACACAGAAAGCATTTGAGAATTGGCATGAGAGATTATACAACTTTTGGAGCACAGACTTCGCATATGAGGTAGGATTCAGTGGATATAGGGGGAGTAGGGAGAATATATGGGTTAAAAAAATCAGGCTTGCTTGTATGTATGGGAGTACGAAAGTGTGGGTATTATTACCACAAGTTAAAATGCAGCAGAGTGTTGGAGGTTTGAAGAGGGATGAGGTATAAAAATCTGATATAGAATACGAATAATCTAAGGAAATGAGATACAATTGTATGCTATTCAACAGTATATTTGGTGACACAAATTTAAATTTCAATCAGCATTGCTTTGTCGTTTTTTACAATACTGTTTAGTTGCTTGGATGCAGCTTCAGAAAAAGTGGGATTTAACCCAGAATGTATGAGGGGTGACAGAGGGGTATGGAAATTAAGAACATATTCAGAAATGTTTTTGTTATGTTGTGCCCAGAATTCTAAGCAACATAAAAGGAATCATAATGACATATAGGCAGGCCTTATGTACTCCTAATATTATATATGGATATATATATATATACCCATAAGTATGCCATATAAATAAATAATAAATATTTTAAGTGCTATTCAAAGCCAAATCTGTATTTGGTAAAACTTCATAATAATAGCATGATTTATAATTCTGTACACATGCTTGTTATTAAGTAAAACATCAAGGTCCTCCAGACACCTTCTATTTCTTACTGCCATAACCTAACAACCCAAGGATTTAGTTTAATGCTGAGAGAAATCTAACAGTTCTAACATGCAGGTACCAAGCATAGCTGATTCTGAATTGCTTTAATTTTGCCATATCCCATTCAGTCAAATGAACTGTATCTCACATATGTATTTATTTTGGATTATGTTAATCTCCTATAACATAAGAGTTGGGATTGAGTGATGGAGAAAAGTTTAAAACTGGCTGGTTCAATACACTGAAGTTCCCTATGTAGTCACATAATTGTTGAAATTGAGGTAGCACAGGGCCTGGTTAGAAAGATGTGGTTTCAGAAGAAGATGGGAAGACAGTGTTTGAAACTGAAAGGGCACAGTTACTGGTAATGGCAATCTCTGTAGTATAACAATGGGGTCAGATGTCAGAGAAGTGTTGTGGACAAGACCATTGGAAAGTTTAAGAATAAAGAGGTGTTAAAATTAAATATGAAACAGATACTGGACTTGAAAATTCTCTGAGAAAATAAAGCCATTTAAATCAAATAATGAAAACTAAATCTAGCTAATTTCATCAATTTAAGTGAAACTTAGGTTATGCCTTGTAAATATCATTAGTAATCATCAAAAACTTGTCTTCCTAAATAATTGTATAACATAATCACTGTTAAACAACCCTCTGCTGTCTGAAAACCTTCATTGTAATAATCAATCATTGTAAAAGTTAAGTAACTTCCACATCTTCACTTTATAAACTATCCTGTAATGCCCTTGAGCTTCATATCAGTTTTAGATTTGAAAGCTCCCAGTTCATGAACTCTTGTTATATGCGCAAGGAACCCTTACTAAGTACTATTTATTGATTTGGTGGTTTTAATTTTTTTATTTTTTTTGGATTTTTGACAGAGGTTAGATTATGTGAAAAGGATCAACTATAAGGATATTTAAATCATGAAAATTTTGACATCGGCTTTCTAAAATTAAATTAATTGGGTGACATTGCTTAATGAAATTATATAGGTTTTAATGATACAATTCTATAATACATTATCTGTACTTTGCATTGTGTGTTTGCCACCCTAAATCTGATCTCCTATCACCATGTTTGACCTACTTTAGCTTTTTGGAGAGTAATAATAACCCAGGTGCTTGTATGTTTGGATGACTAAAAGCAAGAAATTAAGGGGCCGGTATTTCTTTTTATGACTGCAACAAATAAGGATAATAAAGCATAGAATCTAATAGCATAGGCTTCAAATCTGTGGGATAAGATAGGGAATATAGAAAGTCACTTTATAAATGGTAAAGACCAGCAAGGAAATCATCTATGGTATAAGGAATGCTGCAGAGAAAACAAATACCATTGGAAAAAACTCTAAAACAAAGAATCCTTGAAGGGACAAGTAGATTTTTAGTCAGAGAGATGAGTTGAAGGGACTGTTCAGAAAGGAATCTCAGAATATAGCAAATTTTGCTGCTAGTGGCCCATGAGTTACAATGGACTCAGGAGGAGAGTTTGAGGAGTTGAAATTGGGAGAATGATATGAAAATTGTAGGAAATGCACAAACTTTATGATGAAGGGAACTTTCTTTGGAATCTTGGGCTTCTTGTGATTAGTGTGATTACTTGTGATTCTTGGAGTTAAAGGCATGATGAGATTAGAATTAATGGATATATATACACAAAAGTACATACATGTATACATACATATATGTGTACACACATATATATATTTACTTAGATGATAACATGTATTTTTAAGAAATGTCATATATCATGGGATTTATTCCCTGGGAAGCTAATTCTGAGAGTGCAATCAGAGGGTCCAACATTTGATCCATAGGCATCAGAACCTGTGGAAGTGTGAGGAAGGAGATAGGTGTGGATAAAAGGAGCAGTTTGGGTGCCATGTAGGTTCATCAAACTCCTCAGCTGATTCTCTCTAACAAATGGAGCTGCATGATCCATCAGTTTTATCCAGAGTTGGGGAGGGTGCAAGACCTTACATCTCTCTCTTGATCAGTTATTAGATGTGGGGATGGGCTAGGAAGGGAATGTGGATTTGTCAAGGTAGTTGTCTTCTACCTGAGCAAAAACAAAAGAGGGCTGTCAGCTGGCAGAACTTGAAATAGCCTAGGGAATAAATTCATAGTTCAGAAGGGAGATCTGGGTGGTGCCGCAGGCAGCCAACACACCTGAATTCAATGGATGTGATAAGAAAAGGCAAGAGGAAAAAAAATGGAGGAATGAGTATTTACCAGTTGTGATAACATGTAAATAAATGTCAAAACTATTTACTTTCTTTCTAAATTTCCACTAGTTTGAGTAACAGACAAGTATCTTCAGTGAGAAATAGTTGTTGAACTACTGTTATTACCATATTGAGAAAAATATTAGCTGATAACAAAGACACAACTGTAAAAATAATAGTTGTGTGTATATTTTCATCAAAACTAGATAAATTATCTGAATATTAACTTTCTTTAGTATAAACACAACTTAGTGCCTTAAGTTATACATTTACATATTTTTGTTTATTATAATTTTATTTCATTTTTATTTGATTTATAAAAAAGCTATTCATCCATTGGAGCTTCTATCTGCTATTTACAAATAACTATTTTTTGCAATGCTAAAAAATGTAATTTAAAATTTCTCTTTAATGTTGATAATTATGTTAGTGAATTTCAGATTCTAGTTCATTGTAAAATTATGGTCTAAATTCCACTTTATATTTGCACATCAGAATTATATGTTTAACAAAAAGCATAGAATGCTGGATATCCTGGGCATTGTATCATTCTGGGGCTTGCTACTGACATTATTAGATTACTCTGTGTTTGTATAGGATTGTATTTGTATTATGCATGTTTCCTAAAGAACTAAAATACAAAATTTAGAAAGATGAATCAGAATTATTTGTTCTAAAATAAAAAGGATGAGTACACTTATTAATTTCCACTTTAAGAAAAATAGTATTTAAATTGTACTTGCTTCCTGAATTGCTGAAAATAGTCCAGGAAAAAAAATACTATCAAATTTAGTTTCAAATTATCTATGGAAGGTGTTAATATAAAGCAAAATAAAATTTTCATTTGTAGTGAAGTACTCATTTATCAAAGTGAATTAACTTTTCAGCTAAACAAGTACACTTTAATTAGTGGTATTTCTAAACATCTGTCCAAGTTGGCTCCTTGTACATTAGAGTTTTATCCCCCCCCTACAACTGAGATTACAAGCTCATAAAAAAGGATCCTATGGCTATGTTCCAAATGCTTCTTTCTCTGGACTCAGCCTCTCATTCCCACTTTGCTTTAATTGGATTTACCTGAGGTTAGTTCTGTTTCTGGTTGGTGTACACAAAGTGAATATTTCCACTTGTGTCAAGCCCTTTGAGTCAGCATGATTGTTAAGGTTTTGACTTCTTTTACTTTATTTACTTCAGATGCCAATCCTTCTAATGTCCTCACAGTTTACCATGTCATTTTGGACAGTAATTATTCATTTGTTACATGGGTACTTACTACTAGCAGCAAAAATTATTTCCCTTTGGTTGTGGGAATGATGGTGCAACAATAAACCTGATAGGAAAATTTTCCCAGGTGAATTGCAAGTGAACGGGTCCTGATTGTGAACAGCCAAATGAAGTATAAAGGCTTTTCATTTGTCTTTAATTTGTTTTTCCTACTTGCTCATTTTTCTGAGATGAGACTGTTTGCTTTGATCTATAATTGAAATAACAATATTGGCAAAACACTTTGGGTGTTCTCACTGTTGCTTTTGCTTGAGGAATATTTTTATTAATAGGAATTAGGACTTATAGTTCAAAATCATGATCAAAGCTTATAAAGATTCCCTTTTAATATCTACATTGTCTCCATGTAAGAATAGTGCTATAATAATCTTTAAAAGTTAGAAGAAACACTTGTGAAGCTAGAACAGAGCTCATTTACACTGTGGGGAAAATATCTGATCCATTGAAAGAAGGTCTAGACTGAAGACCTCATAAAATAAACCGAGACTTTACCTTTTATCAGTTGAAACTCTCAAGCTTTGTTGTTACTGATTCTAACATACGAGCTACCTTCCCGACCTTAGGTTTGCTCATGTATAAAATGAGAACAATAACATCTAGTTATTGTTATGAAAAATTGTCATAAAGTAATATATGTTAAAGTAGATAATACATTTATCTTGTCACTCAATTCGTAAGAGATAAGGGATCCATTTTATTTTTTTATTTCTTTATATGATGATAGCTGAGTGACTCATATTGGATATGATTTAACATGCCAAAATATTAAAATTTAGAGAGATGAAAGATAAAACCACTGGTAGTACAGAGAAAGTCATTGAGGATTGAGAATAAATCTAATTAAATGATGCAGTAAAAGTACTTAGGAATGTGAGGAGACATTATGAGGCACATGTAATGGTTGGGAAAAGGGAGGGCAGTACAAAAACAGGGGAACAGAAAATGGGAGAATTTTGAACACCAACTTAAATATTTTTAACTTTTAATGAGATTTTAAATAAAATAAGGCACAGCTTTTTCTTAGTGTCATAGCCTCTAAATTTCTCAATAAAATATTTTGATAGAAAACTATTCAATCAAAAAATATATTTTCACATTATCTAAAAAGTAACTTTTCTCAGTGCTTTTGGAATTTAAAAAAATCTTCTGGAAATCCTTCACAAAAAACACAAACAGACAAACATAGCTTCCTTTTCTTTTTTTAGGGAAAAGAAGGGGAATTTACTTTTCATTTATTTCTGTATCCCTGTCAGGGTGTTCCTTAACCATAGGCCCCATCCACAGCACCAAGTGACATTTCATGTGGAGGTATGTCTGCAGATGATCTGGCTGCCAGGGCTGCTTTCAGGAAGTATTTTCAGGGTGTCATTTCCTGGCACTAACTTATGTTGTGATATTTTCTGCACGTTGACCTCACAACCTGCTTGATATGCAGAACACTTTGGTCTGTCTTCAAAATTTGTTGCTTAAGAATGCCCTTGTCTCGTGTCCCCTCACTTCATACAGTGTGGCAATGGTAGGTGCATTACTCTTGTTGATAGGTTTCTGAATTTCTTGATAGGCTCTATGAATTCATATGCTTATTTTGAAATACGGTTCAGTCCTTCAAGAGTCAATGACTAGGCTCACTCATAGACATTCTTGAGAGCAAATACTGTATTTATATGTGTATATTTATTTGAAATTATGGACTTGCTCTGTTTTTATTGCTTTAACTGTACATATTGCTGCTTCCCCCTAAAAACTGCTTGCTCAGATGCAGAAAACAATAGATACTGGGAAGTAAATACCTAGATCTATAAAATGTTTTATGCAACATTTGGTTACCCCACTAATGTATACTGAACTAAAATCACTATTGTTGAAATTGCATTTGATTTTTTAAAATAGTTACTTCATAATGTTTCAGACTACATCATGTTTTTTATATACATCATATTCTAGTATAATTTCTTCTTTTAAAATTTTACCTTAGGTTTTAGCACACCTTGGGTTTTCTTTAATGCTATAATATTTTTCTAGTTATACTAGCACTCATATTCTACTTGCCTATTTTTGAAATATGAATAATACTTGCAGATGATGTAATAAGCTAAATGGATGTCAGAGTGAATAATTGAATGAACAATTAGTCAAATTATTGAAAGAATACATCTGGACCTATGATGCTCATCCTAATATTGCTAAGTCAGTAGTTACCCCCTTGGATACATAAGCTCTATTAGTTATTATAAGTATTTCAGTCAATATCTGATTTCATGTTACTCTTATACTATCATTTCAATAAACAATAATTTTGAAATGATAGGTACAAATAGCTTTAGCATAAGCTTTGAACTACAGGCAACATTTGTTCTCTGTTTAGGAAGTTCAGGAGACATTCTTTTGGCTCTGAAGTCAGTTGGAAGTGTCTCCCCTCTTAAGGAGAAGTACAGCTGGAATTCATGTAGCTGTTAATGTAGGACAGTGCCAATTTGATTAGTTTAACCACTTGAGTCCTGCTGAATGAGCTGGATACACAGGGTTAATCACTTATCAGTGGGGAAAGGTAAGATTCTCGGGCAGGTATAGCACTGTCAGCCAGGAGGTGATAATCTGAGTTATGTGCTCTGCCCTGCCCACTGGGTGGCAGAGCCAGTGAAGCATTCAGTCACTAAATTTCCTGGCTGCTTAAATGACTCACACAGTACTCAGGACAAATTAGCCTTGAGGATTTCTTCTGCTACTGTTTCTTAAATGAATGCATCTTTTTCCTTTTCTTTTCTTTTAGGTGGATTTTCTCCCATATTTCTACAAGAATTTATTTCACTTTCTTCATTGTCCTGCTGAGGAAATAACAGATGATTCTTGATGACTCCTAGAGGAATGTTAAATAGGACCTTTTCACTGGTATTTAATTCCTAGCTGTCACTTAATGCTAAATAGCATAATAAATTTTAAGTACTGGAAGACTACAAAATTTCCAAAACCTTTGTTTAACTCATTTTTTAATGATATACCAATTTTGGAAATATGTGGCAGCTTTTTATGTTTCCTAAAGCATTTCATTGAGAGTTGATGGTCAATCAAAGCAGTCTCTGAATAATGATGAAAGGGTGCTTGTTACAGGAGAATAAGAAATACAAAACTAACCAACTTCAGAACAGGTATCATGTAAAAATACTAACACAGTCAAACACTGTGATTAATTAGGAAAGATCAATGTATATCTGATCATAGGAATCACTTATTTGATATTGTTGAGTATGTAATAACTAAATACATATCATGTTGTAAGGAGCATGCAAGAGTAGCACACTTGTGAAGTGGAGAACAATCGTGAATCCTTAATTTTTACTAATGTGTGTACATTTTATCAATCCTGGCTGTGAAAAAAATTGTCTATGTGATAATGTTAAGGATAGATAACTAATTGGAAATAAAGCTTGTGATGATAAGTGTTATACTTCATTTTCTTTTAGTTTCTCACAAAAAAAATACTGTCTATAATTGGAAAGGTTTTATGTCTTGAATATGGTATACAGTCTTTTCAGTTTTTCTTAACTTTGTCATAAAAGGAGAGCAAAGGATTCATACTTAAGTATTGGAATTTCTCACTTGAAATGAAAATTAATTCAGATCAATTTTCCAATATCCATTTATCTACCTTTCAACTGTAGACATTAAATCTGACCATCACCATTTCCTATTCTTTTCTTTTCTAGTCACTTCCCTGGTCCCTTAAAGTTATGTGTCATCATATGACTGACCATGAACAAGGAAAAATGAATAAAAATAATTTGTGTCACTTCTGAGAGAAAAATTTAATTGCCGATGCTTGATTTTTCCACCTCCCTTTCCCTGTACTTTGGCTGGGAAGGTCATATATTATAGTCAGTTTAGTTCCAGTATGGTGGAGCCTCCATCAGCCTGGATCACTGATTCACTGCTGAGAAAGCTGTTACCCTGGACATTTTTCAAGTTAACAACAGGCATTAAGTTCTAAGAAATAAATCTTTTAAAAAATATGACTAAGCTGTTATAATTTTGTATGAGTGTTACTACAGCATACGTTATCCTATTCTGACTGATAAACTACTAACTATGTATTTAAGTGAAAGTTTTGGTTCTATTTGAGAAAAATAATGTGATGTTGTTTACACAAGTATGGAGCATTTTATTAGGAAATTTTATCTTGATCCATTTTAAACTGGAAGAAATATGGCTCCTATTTTTATTATTATTTAGAGCTATATATGCTACCAATATTTAAGCATGTCATTTTCTGAATGATATTAACTTATAATATTAATGTCCTTGGAATGTCATGGAAAATAATAGTGCTTCATTAACCATCCTCTGCATTTTAACTTGCACTTACAAGCTTATTTTTAACTCTAATTTTCATATATTTAGTTGAAAATGTATTTGATTAAATTAAGCAAATTCTTAGTATTTATTCACTAGATGACTTTAATCTTCTTATTCACTATTCACCAATGTTTTATTAAGATCCTCTTTGTGTTATCAGGATGTGTCTGTGAGCTGAGATAAAACCATGAAAAAGGTTGACAAAGTCTCTACTTCATGTGTTTGTATGGAAAATTTGTCTCTTCATGCCAGAGCTGTGCAAATGATAATGCAAGCACCCAAAGAAAGAAGGCACATAGTGCAATCTCACGTGTTTAGGAAGCATGTCATCCATTCCTCCCAACTCATCTATTAAAACAAGGCTTTTTCTATCTACTACATCACTATGCATGAAACAAAAGCATTCTAGTTGCCTCACCCATCCTTTGTAGAGAAGGTTTTATATTCAGGAGGGATTGATAGGGTTTTTGAAGACTTTCGATATTTATCCATTTTTCTACCCATCACCTAGATAAAACTAAAATTAGTTATTAAAATTTTATGCTTCCAAGAGCCTGTGTTAGTGTATCTATTTTGAGACATTTCCTAATATTCCTTTCCTTGAATTTGATTCACTTGTAATATCAAATTCTCATTACTCTCTTTTGCCATTTAATAATTCTTTTGCCATTTTTATAATTCTTCTAAGCCATGTATCATGTTAACTCCCCCAACTCATCTTGATGTCCTTTCCCAGGGGAAGCTTTGCTTACACAACTAGGTTGAGCTAGTATCCTTTGCTATGCTGCCATTGGCCCCTGAGTATACCTTTTTCACAATGCTAATATTTATATGAACTTATTTATTTATCTACTTAAATTATTTTAGATTATAAGAACTTTAGAAAAACATTTTTCTAAGCTGTTTTAATGTTTTCTCTAAGAAGTATATCTAGCATAACTGTTAGTCAAACAGTATTTTGAATCAATGCTTTATTAAATTCCTTATGTTAGAGGTAAAATATCATCTGGATGAAATAAATTAAGAAGCCACAATTAATCACACATGTATAGAAACTCTAACAGAACCAAACCAACTTTTACTTTTACCAAGTCCTGTTAACCTTAAAAGATTCTATAATTGGATGTGAAGGTAGTGTATATTACAATAATAAAATATGGAATTTTCATTCTATCTTTCTTATAATTTTGTGTCTTTGAGAAAATTTCTTCTAAATTTTGTATTCTGCCAAATTTGAATAATGATAATAATAGCATCTAACTTGCACACCAGAGTTCAAAATCAGATGTACAAATATATGTTAATCAAACTTTACGTAGTAATCATATGTTGACAAATGCAAATATTCATAAAATTTAGAAGAATGTATGTTTATGTAGTATACTGAAGAATAAAGGGACATAAAGGAAGAATAAACAAAGGAGACCTAATCAAATTCAAAAGCTTCTGCATGGCTAAAGAAAACAGCATTAAAATGAAAAGAGAACCATCTATATGGGAAAACATATTTCCCAATGACACCTCAGACAAGTGTTTGATATCCAAAATATATAACTAACTCACAGGACTCCACTCCAGGAAGACAAACAACTCAATTAAAAAATGAGCAAAAGAATTGAACAGACACTTCTTTAAGGAGAACATACAAAGGGTCCAAAGACATATGAAAAGATACTCAGCATCACTGGCCATCAGAGAGATACAAATTAAAACCATAATGAGATACCACCTCACACCGTTGAGAATGTCTATCATAACCAAATCAACAAACAGGTGTTGGAGAGGATGTAGAGAAAAGGGAGCCCTAGTGCACTGTTGGTGGGGAGGCAGACATGCAGCCACAGCATGGAAAACAGCATGGAATTTCCTCAGAAAACTAAAAATGGAACTACCTTTTGACCAGGCAATTCCACTGCTGAGATTATATCCTAAGAACCCTGAAACACCAATCCAAAAGATCCTATGCACCCCAATGTTCATAGGAACACAATTTATAATAACCAAGTGCTGGAAGCAACCTAAGTGCCCATCTATAAATCAGTGGACCAAATAACCACAGTACATTTACACAATGGAATTCTGTGCAACAGAAAGAACGAAGGAGCTCCTATCCTTTTTGACAGCATGCATGGAACTGAAAAGCATTATGCTAAGTGAAACAAGCCAAGTGGTGAAGAACAAATACCACATGATCTCACCTTTCACAGGAACCTAATCAACAAAAGGAAAAAGCAAGCAAAATATAACCAGAGACATTGAAATTACAAGCAATCTGACAGTAACCAGAAGGAAAGTGGGAGGGGATAATGGGAGCAAAGGTTTCCAGGAACAAGTATAAAGAACACATGGAAAAAACCAAGCACATGGGTGGGGTGGAAGCAAGGAAGGACAGTGGGGTTGGCTGGGGTTGGGGGGGGGGGGATATAAGCAGACAGCTGTAATTGAACAAAAATAAAATAATTTAAATAAATAAATAGATGCCATAGAATTATCAAGGTAACTCAAGCTACAAAAAAAAAAAAGAATAAAATACAGAGGTTGATAAAAGTAGCTACACAAATATATGTGAAACAGTTTATTCTTGAATCATTTATTTATGTATTACTGTATTATTTATTTGTATTAGCAGTCTTCTTTTTATTGTCATTATTTTACATCCTTATTATTTTTAGGTAATGACAGTGGATAATTTAACCTACTTTTACCCACTCCTGTATTATGTAAATTTTAAATTATACTCACTCATGTTACTGCTACATCTACACTCATGTTACCTACATCTACTAAAATTCTTTCTACTAATACTTCATATCAGTTATTAAGTATGTGCATGTGTATATATGATATATGATGTATGATATATAGTATATAATATTGTATATAATCTATTATTATATAATATATTTGTGTATATATATATAAATAATTTTCATTACACACTCATCAGGTTCTCAAAATTAATACCATTTAGATAGACATTAACAATAGGTTCATTTACAAAAAATTACCTTCATTATTATTCTTCACAGGGTAAAAATTTCATGTGACATGAATTATAATATTCAACTAGAATATTACTTCCACCCCACTTGTGTGACTTTTGGGGGAGAAAAATCTTGAGGAATTTGTATATAGATCAGTTGAATTAATATCCTCCATGTGATAAATTAGTCAGGAAATATTTCACCCACATTTTTGTCTCTGAGAATTCAAATAGGAGTTAGACTGTCTGACATTTGAATCAAACTATTCTCTGACTTTTTTAAACCTACTCTTCCTAAACTGACTCACAACCTGTCAGATGCATCTTATATCTTTACAGATCCTATTATAATCTATTTTACTGGTGAGACTGCCATTCTTAGCCTCTATTTACCCTAAAAAAACTCATCCATTCATTAAATCATTCATTCATTCCAATAAATATTTATTGAACAATTACTGTATATCAGATATCAATTGAGGTATTTAAGAGAGATTTATAAATGAAACAGGCCATGTAATTGCTTGCATTCTGGGACATCTCTATTTAATGATCTATTTTGTAGTTTTATGCTGTCTTTCCTACTAAAGTAATTCTGATGCTGTAATTCTATTGCTATTGCATTTACTGGACTCCTTACAAGGTGTAATACCATGTCCTTATTACTACAAAGCATCTCTTGAAGCTTTAAGGATATTCCAAAAAATTTACAGCATCACTAGGTTCCATCACCACTGTTTTTTGTTTATCAAGGCTATAGATAGGAGATGCTATCCAAAGAAGTCCTTTTCTTACATCATATTTTGCACTTTCATAAGGAGATCCCATCATAATGGGAAAGGATAAATATACTTATGTTTTCTATTATTTATTCTTCTGCTTTCTTCCTAGAACTCATTGGTCCTTAATAAATTTGGATTTTGTATAGACTTTAGCTTATTGGACAAAGTAAATCCTCCTGGCAGCTAGTACCATTACTCCATCATGAAACTTAAAGTTGGGTTTTAATAATAGTCTGCGGGGTTAGACTACTTAATCATTCATGGTATCTTTTCTTTCACTCTTTGAGTACCCATGCAATACACTTTTCACTGTGTTTTCAGGAATGTCAGGATAGGTCAGGGCAGAATTTAAGATTCAGTGCACATGGTGCCCCAACCCTGGGTCAGTTAGAAAAGTCAGGACACCAGTTTTCAGTGTCTCAAACATCCCAAGAAAGTTGAACTTGCGAAGTTGGCACCTGACAAGTTCCACCATTTTATTTATCATCGGTATATATACATATACATATATATACACACACACACATATATACATATATATACACACTGATATATATAGATATATGTATATATGATACATATCATATATATGATACATATACACACATGATAAATATGATTACAGTTTTAAAAAACACAGGATATTTGTAATTTAATGGTTGTGTTAATTATTTATTGCTATGTAACAAATACTCCAAAAATTAGATTGTTTAGCCCTACCTGGTGTGGCTCAGTGGATTGAGTGCCAGCGTGTGAAACAGAGTCACTGGTTGATATCCATTTAGGGCACATGCCTAAGTTGCAGACCAAGTTCTCAGTAGGAAGCGTGTGAGAGGCAGCCACACATTGATGTTTCTTCCCTCTCTTTCTCTCTCTAAAATAAATAAATAAAATATTTTTAAAAGATTACTTAAAAACACAACATTTATTACCTCATATAGTTTCTGTGCTTTCAGATTTTTGGAGCTACCTAGCTGAGTGGTTGTGGTTAGTGTATCTAAAGAGATTGCCTGAAACCATATGGACACTTGACTATGGAAGAGAATACACTATTTGATTGACATAGTCACATGTCTGTGGGCAGGAGGCCTCTTCTTGAGATGTAGACTTCATATTGCTGCTTGAATGTTATCATTGGCATGGTAGCTGGATTATCTCAGAGGAAATGATCCAAGGGGCAATGCCTTTTATGATATAGCTTTAGCAGTTACACACCACATTTTTCTCAATTTCAATAGGTTCTACATATCAGCATTGAGTGTGAGATGATACTGAACAAGAACATGAGTAACAAGAGGTTAATATATATCATTGATGTCTGGTAGGCTGGTTACCTTAAGGGTAGAATTATTTTAGTACTACTGCTACCATTGGCAGTAGTTCAAAAGTCATCATGAGCATACTGATATTCTCAACATTGTATGAAAAAAATAAAATAAACTATTAGTCAAACCTTGTTTAATTTACCTCATGCAAACTATCATGTATTATGATGAGGATAAATGAGGGCCAAGTAGTCAATGGCTTCCTTGCCATAATTAGGTCATACGTTTTTCTCAACTTTTACTGGTTCATGAGTTTATGCATGTAAATTTTATATAATAAAATAATTCAAAACACTGTACTAGTTTAACAAATTTAAATTTCATTTATGGCAAATAGGGCAAACAACACCAGGTATTTATGTCCATATTCCTGTTCTACCTATGCAAATAAAATTATCTCTGTAAAATGTTGGCATTGGACTAGGTGACACCTAATTTATAACTCAAATCTGAGGGATCTCAGTGGTTTTTTTTTTAAGATTTTATTTATTTATTTTGGATAGGAAGGGAAGGAGAGAGGGAGAGAAACATCAATGTATGGTTGCCTTTCATGCATCCCCTGCTGGGAACTGGCCTGCAGGGAACTGGCCTGCAGGGAACTAGCCTGCAACCCCGGTATGTGCCCTGACTGGGAATCGAACTGCGATTGTCTGGTTTGCGGGCCCGTGCTCAATCCACTGAGCTACACCAGCCAGGGCTTCAGTGTTTTTTGAATAGTATGGCTTTGATATTTATAGAAAATATGTAAAAATACTTGAAATTAAAAAAAAATCAAGCAATACTGTATATTTATGGTTCACCTTTCTGAACACATATTTCAAGAAAGTTAGGATCAATTGGTGAAGATCTTGATGGGGAAATTCAATTCATTAGGTTATGAAATAGTAGTAGTAACAGGAATGATAAAAATGTAGTACAAAATCATTACTTTAGATGGATATCAATGGAAAGTATTTAAAAACTTTATAAAATTTAAAAAACTCAGATAATCCACATGGACTGTAAGAAAAATAGTCATCAAACAAATTTCTGGGACTTATAAAGTATGACATGATTTAATAAATAGTAAAAACAGAAATATGTTTTTCTTGATAAGATTTATAGGGTTTAAATAAAATTTAATAAATTAATAGATGCTTATGAAAAGATATTACATCACACAAACACACATATACATGCACATTCTCTTCTGTTGTATTTTAAAGGTGTACATAAACCAATCAACCACATTTCCCTTGCTGTGAGGAAGAATACTGGGCATACGGACTATGAAAAATGATTAGATATGTAACTTGTTATGATATTGCATTATTTATTCATTGTAGGGTATGAGGTAAAGTTAATGCAGTATTATGATATGCAAATATGGGATTGTATAAACTAATTTTTTATTTAAATTTATTGTTAACCAGGAATACCATACAATTCAAAGAATATAATAGTACCAAAACCTTAAATGTAAGGACTAAAGGAGAACTGAATGAGACAAACAATGGGTATACCATTTCAGTAATGCAAGATGAATAAGTTCTAGAGATCCGCTGTACAACATTGTGGTTTTAGTTAATAGTAGTGTATTGTGTACTTATGAGGTCTACCCTCTTAACAAAATGTTAACAGCTCTCTCAGACCCTCTGGGATGATCTAACAACAATGGATAGACATTATGATTTAAAAACATTTATTTCACATTTTTCTGGGAAACCCAAGACAAGACTGACAGATTTGGTGTCTGATGAGAGTCTGACTCCTAGTTCATATATGGCTATCTTCATATAGCCTCACATGTTTAGGTGGAAGGGGTTAAGGAACTGTCTGGGATCTCTTTTATAAGGGCAATAATCCCATTTACGAGGGCTCCACCATTATTACCTAATCATCTCTCAAAGGGCCCACCTCCCAATATAATTAGCTTGGGGATTATTAGCTCAAGATGCAAAAACTTAATTTAGTACTTAAGGTACAAATTCATCCATGCATATAAATATTTCGTTAATTATGTTAATAAAATATAATGTTAAATATTAATGCAGTGCATCTGTTTTAATACATAGGAACTCATGTCAATGTGTTTAAAAGTGGGTATATTATTTTACCACCCGCCAATGATAAGATCACTGTTGATATTTAACTTGTATCTGACAAATCAGAAAATTATAAGCATGATGGTAACTAATGTTATATTTGACCAGGTAATTGGTACTTTAAGTACGTAGTATATTTATAAAAAGTGACAAATGTGAGAGGTGCTGACAAATTTTCCCATTTGTGGGGCATCAAATAAAAATAATTCAGACTGCAGTAAGGAAAGATTTCAGCCAAAAATATCATGGCCATGGGGAGCAGGAGGGCTATTACAATAGGGCAAATATTCCAGCCATAAATCTTAATTTCAAGCAGAGAAGACCTTCTTCCCCTCCCCTGCCATCCCTCCCTCTTTCCTTTCTTTTTGGAGAAGAACAGATGAGGCTAAGAGAACCAGGCATGGTGAAGTGGCTAATGTAATTGGACAGTTAAACAGGAAATGTCGTTCCTCAAGGTCAGGTGAGTATCGGTCTCCTGATACTCATTTAAGTAGCAGCCATTATGCTTTCCAGGGCTCAAGGATGGTGCAAATTTCTGGAGCCTATTGGAACAGAGAAGCTCAACTAAAGTTTGGTCAAGTTAGATATTTCGTCCAGATTGATAATATGGTTTTAACAAATACAGCTCATCATTTATTAAAATAATGAATGCTATTTTTCTGAGTGTTATAGCAACAGTCTCCTAATTACTCTAGTTCTTTAATTACAAACAATTATTTATTTACTCTGCCTGTACAAACTCAAATTTGAAATTAAAACTCTACACACAGAGAAATTCGTGTGATGCCTAATATGGGAAAAGCCTGAGAAATGCATCCTTAGGCTGTTTTGTCATTGTACATGCATTATAAAGTGCACTCAAACCTAGCTAGCTTTACCTACCACACACCTAGGCCACATGGTACAGCCTATTACCCCTAGGCTACAAGCCTGTATAGTATGTTATTGTACAGAAAACACAAGGTTAAATTAAGGACAAGAGAAAATTATGCAATAAAGGGAAATGGTAAACATGAGATGTATGAGATTGCTGTCGGTGTAACAGAGCATACCGTATTACAACAAACTATTTTATACGGTATGCTATAAAATAAGAGTAAAATATAGTATAGTAAATACAAAAAATAATAGCACATTAATTATTATCAAATATTATGCACTATTACTGGCAGCACAGTAGGTTTGTTTACACGAGCATTACTACAAACCATGTGAGTAATGTGTTGCATTACAATACAACATTGTGATGGCTACAATACCACAAGGCAAAAGGAATTTATCAGTTCCATTATAATCTTATGGGACCAACCATTGTGTATGCAGTCTACCACTGACCAAAACAGTATGTGGCACAGGACTGTATGTATACGTATATGTACATGTATATGTATATGCATGTATATGTGTATGTACATGTATTCCCTGTTGGCCCAGACATTCATATAGGTGAGAAATCATGTTATTTTGCTTTTCTTCTCTTTCTCAACTAGCATAATCTTTTCCTCTCATATACCAAAGTGTCCCTACAGAAAACACTTCTACACTGCTTTATTATTAAATTTATTGGGAGTGATGATGGTTAATAATATTATATATGTTTCAAGTGCACATCTCTATGATATATGATCTGTATATTACATAAAGTACCCACCCAAAGTCAAATCATCTTCTGCCAGATTGTTTTCACAAACCACTCATGCATGATTCATATTTGTTTTAAGTTCATGTGTACAGCCTTAGTCTTAACCAACTGTGATAAACTATTAATTTTCTTATTTCTACTAAATCAGTTCTATTTCAACAATAACACTTAGCATATATTAAGTTTTTCTTATATATGTCAAATGCTATATATATTTAGCTCACTAAATTTTCATAAGAACTTTACAAATCAGTTATTCTCACTTATATTTTACAAATGAAGAAACTGAGGCACATAACTCACTGAAGGTCACACAACTAGTAACTGGTGGAAATCTAAGTCTAAATATATGGATTGCACCAAAGTCTTTACTTATAATGATTACACTAATGTGCACAATAACTTTTATCTACTAGAACAGTGGTCAACACAGCACATGACAATTTATCTCTCAGAAACACCTCAGGGAAACACAAGTGTTCTTTAAACACATCTTACTTTCATGCATAGCTCTGATTTCCAATGCCTTCATTCCTAACCTGGAATGCATATCATAATCCACATAAAATCACTTAATTTGTTTATCTATAATAAGTATATAGAATAATCTGGATCTAGCTAGTTATATCCTACATACTCTTATAAAGTACTTTTATGAAATTTATTGATTCTGTGAATATTTTGCTTTAATTTTGTCTTAAAATGACTTAAGATTAAAGAAGATCCTTAAATGCTTATGAATTAATTTCATGGGCATGTTTTTCCTAGAAAATTATTTGGTGTCAAGAGTAACACCCTGGATAGTGAAGCATTTAGGGCCTGGATCTCTCCTGGTGTGCAGACACTGACTTATTTCTGCTAGACTAGACAACAGCATTTCGAAAACACAATCTTTAATACAGAAAATGGCAAGGCTAATGTCAAAATGGCAGAAAATATAGCAAATACAATTGAAAGCCAATGGAATGGAACATATGTTCAAAAACAAATTTATCCTCTGAGATTATTTCTGATTACTCAAGAGTATGCCATATGAATTTTGTACCTTAGCTGAGAGCTAATGAAATATATATTTGAAAGACACTGATAAAATAGAATTTACATAAAGGCAGGAAAATTATGGATAAGGTAACTTTAATTAATGTCTTTAATCATAAGTTAGAACCCTGAAAACCCAGGAGTGTTCAGTTTTTATGTGACTTGCTTAAAAGGCATTGATATCTGCATTCTAAAAATAATTAACCTGTGTTCTAATCCAAGATTCTGTTGTGGTAAAAAAATATATACTTTGAATTATTTAAATCCTCTTAAATTTATTGATACTTTTTTTGCCCACCAGTTGATCTATCATGGTAAATTAAGGATGTGCACTAGAAAAAAAATGTGTGTGTTGTGTGTTCTTGTTGGATAGAATATTTCTACATATATCAACTCTATAAAAAATTCTTCCCGTTATGGAATGTTTGTGAATCACCCCTTCAATTTATACATTGAAACCCTAACCCTAAATTATATTATTTGGAGATAAGGCCTTTAGGAAGTAATTGGAATTAGATTAAGTCCTGACGCTGGAGGTCTGATGATTTGGTTAGTTCTTTCATAAGAAGTGGAAGAGAGGGAGAATGCTCTTTCCTCACTATGTGAAGGCAATGTGAGAAGATGGCCATCTGCAAGCCAGGAAGAGAGAGCTTCCAAGGATGTGACCGTGCTGTCACCCAGCTTGGACTTCTATTCTCCTGAACTGTGATAAAATTAATTTCTGCTATTTAAGCCATTCAGTCTATTACTATAGCAGCTGGTACTGATATATTTCCCATTATGTTAATATATATGCAATTTATTATACAGATTAATATAATAAAGAAAATTGGAACAGATTAGGACTCAGAATTATTATAGGTGAGTATATACTTTCCTTTGCCTATATATGTTTATCTACACTACTTTCATTCAATCAATAGATTATTTATTGTATTATAATTGGATTGTATTATATTGGATTATAATTGTATATATTTTAACATAATTATGTAATACATAATATTCTTAATGTATTTAGTAATTACCTCTAATATTTTCAATATTGATTAGTAGAAATTATTTTTGTGTCTGTGCAAAATGAATAAATAGTGCATTTCTTTTATTTTTGTGTGGTGTGTCACATTTGATGAAATTATCTTGAAATCAGTAAGATTTTCCACATGATTTCTTAACATAACAAAATACGGAATTTATGAGACAGAAATCCTAAAATCACAAATGCTCTTCTGCTATTTGCTAACTTCTCTGACCAAGTTACACAAAACCCAAATATCAATTTTCTAAACTTCAAAATGGAAGTTAATTATAACTACGCACATTTCACAGTGTAATAAGAAATCATTAAACATAAATTGGGAATATATGTGATAATTATCAAATTGCCCCTAACATTTCCCTCACTCTTTTTTCCCCTCTATTTAGCTTGATATTCAGTGTTGCAGACAGGTAAATTTTCATATGGCCAAAATTCAGTACAGGGAAAACTTTACTGAACTGACTATTGAAACTCAAACTATAATCATACGTGAAGACTAATCTTTAGCTTTGGCAGATTGAGTCACTATACTAAGAAACATGAGAGAATATCAGTTACAATGTGTTCTCACTAGCATTTCAGCTAGTATTTGTAAATTTGAGAATGAGAAGATTCATGCTGGCTTCTCAACAAGAGACAATGTAAAGCAGAAATCCCCATTATTCAAATGCTGAATTCAGAACAATACTGAAGCTGCAAGTAGTGCAGGTTTCAGGAGGTGTCTAGGTTGGTAGAATGAAAAGAACTTAATTGAAAAGAAAGAGCGTAGGAAATTTTTTATACCCAGAAATGATCATATAATTAGGAAGAAAGAGATCATGAGCATCACAAAGAGGCCTTATAATTATGATAAGGACTTCCCCATATAGACTTTTTGATATGTTATTTCCACTATGTATCTTTCCCTTTTAATGAGAAAATATCATATTTTACATAAGGGTTAATTTTTAATTTTTAATTTCTTATTGTTGTTTAACTATAGTTGTCTCCATTTTTACCCCACCACAGCCCCCTATCCCACCCATCCCTGCCTCCCATTCTCAAACATACCACCTTTGGTTTTGTCCATGTGTCCTTCATACATGATCCTTGATGGCCCTTCCTCTACCTCCCCCCATTATACTTCTTCTCCCTCCCCTCTGGTTACTGTCAGTTTGTTCTTTATTTCAATGTCTCTGGTTACATTTTGCTTACTTGCTTGTTTTGTTTATTAGGTTCCACTTATAGGTAAGATCATGTTATTTGTCTTTCACTGCCTGGCTTACCTCACTTAGTATAATGCTCTCCAGTTCCAAACATGCTGTCACAAAGGGTAGTACCTCATTCTTTCTTTCTGCTGCATGGTACTCCATTGTATAAATACAACAAAGTTTGTTTATTTGCTCATTTACTGGTAAGTACTTAGGTTGTTTCCAGCACTTGCCTGTTGTAATTTGTGCTGCTATGAACATTGGGTTGCATAGGTTCTTTTAATTAGTGTTTCAGGCTTCTTAGAGGGTAATACCAGGAATAGTATTGCAGATTGTCGGGAACTGCTCTGCCTGGCTTCAGGAGTTGTAACTGCCCCCCACGGATAAGGCTGAGTGAGAGACCTTTAGACCGTGAGCCACTAAGGAGACAAATCTTATGCCCCTGCCAGGAGCACTGCTTCCTCTTCATCCATCTCTGGCCCCCAAGTCTTGGTCAGTCAGTCAATGATGGGTACGACCCTTGTGGGGGGGGTGACCTAAGCCAAATATAATCACTTGGGAGTCCCTCAGGGGGGCTACAGGAAAGAGGAGGTGATGGACCCTTGCCTCCCAGCTATTCTTCCATAGCCTGAGTCCAAATTTCCATCTGGGAGAAGTGCTTCTTGGCTCTAATCCACTTAAGTTTAAAAACCTATGATGGGGAGGGTGGTGCAGCCCTCTGCCGGCTAGAGCAGGTTCTCAGGTGATTGGGCATAAGAAAGAATTTACAAAGTCCTGTGAAGCCTGCTTTGCTAAGAGTGCTTTCATTCATATGTTAAGGAAATTAGTATGTCTCCCCAAATTTTTGCAACCTCCTTACCCAACAGACACTGACTCAGATTAAGCCCTCAGATTTCTTTGAAATGTTATCTATTGTTTGATCCTTGCCACTTGACATTGACTGATGAGCTTTACCTGTATTTCTGTGTGCTAGGAACCTAATAAAAGCTATTGAGGAAGAGGCTCTTTGTCCTTCTCCTGTGAGAGACTGACCACCTTTCATCCCCAAACAGATCATGTCTTGGTAGTATTATTTTCATCTGTGGCAGATGGGGGGACTTTCAGGAAAAGTTGCCCTCACAGCACATAATGCTTTATTTTTGATAACTATATGGAATAAAATGTTCAGAAAACAAAGAATAAAAAAGACAAATTAATAAATCTTAGAAAAGTATCTTTGAAAACCCAAAGGTAACATCAAATATTATGGCAGTTATTTTTCAAGATAAGGATTGTCCATTCTTGACATTTTTATTTCATTGACAGTCTAGGCCCATGTATTATGCAAATAATTTACAGCATTAGAATTGGGAAGAAATAAATTTAATTGTTTTAGTCACATATAATAAGATTATACTCACAGAACTTCCAAAAGGAGTAGGATTCACGGTGGGAGTGGGGGTGGTTTGGTCAGGGGGAAGTGATGGCAGGAAAATGGAGACAACTGCACTTGAAAAAGAATGAAAAAGTTAAAACTTAAAAATTAACAAAGAACATATAGTAGAGTCTAGGAAGGTACTGCAAAATTCAAAGTAAATTTATCAAGGCCTAGAGCTACAAGCTCAACATAGGAAAATCAATTTTATTTTTGTATACTAGGGAGAAAGAATTATAAAATGGCTCTGACGGATATATTGACTGGATGAGAATAAAGCATACTTCCTAGGATGCTGGGAATATTCTATTGTATCAGTCACATAATGGACCACAGGTGGAGGAACTTGACAAGATCCATTGATACTCTTCTACATATAAGATAAACTAATTTTCCTGTGTCATATAGCAAAACTGTTTTACAAATCATATATTAAAATAAAATATATTAACATAAAATATTTATTATATTAAACATGTAGAAAACAGATTAGTTAATGATCTTATTTAAAGCACCTTGGAAGAAAATAAAATATTCTCATTTAAATTCAAAAGTAATATCAAGAATTAGATTATAATAACTTAAATTTTTTCTAACCAAGGTGAATTATTTGGGTAAATCAAAGTGTATACAGGCTCTTGTTTGTAATACACATACACATACACATACACACCTTGCAAAGACTGTGCTCTTTGTGCAATAGCATTTATATTAGAACTTGACAGAAAACTACTGAAGCTCATCTTCCTAAAAAAAGTAAATATGTAAGTGTAGGCCACAAGAAAATTAAGAAATAAGGGTAATACTGGGAGATATCTGGATGTTAAAAGGTGATATAAAAGGTAATGTTACACTATTACACATCATTAAAACATTCTCAACTTCTACAATAGTTTACAGTTAATGTGATTAAAAATTGGTGACTGCTGGGAGATCTGGACAGGTACATACATGCAAAAGCTGAAACTCGACCACCAACTAACATGATGCACACAAATAGACTCAAGGTGGATAGAACACTTAAATATAAGTTGTGACACCATAAAAGTCATAGAGGAGAACATAGGCAGGACAATTTCAGATATTCCATGCAGCAATATTTTCACGGATATGTCCCTTAGAGCAAGAGACATGAAGGAAACAATAAACAAATGGGACTCCATCAAATTAAAAATATTGTGCATAGCTAAAGAAAACATGAGCAAAATTAAAAGAGAACCAAATGTAGGGGAAAACATATTCGCCAATGATACCTTTGACAAGGATTTTATCTACAAAATATATGAAGAACTAACTCATAGTACTCAATGCCAGGAAAACAAATAACCCCATCAAAAAAATGGGCAAGGGTACTGAATACGCACTTCTCCAAGGAAAACATATAGAGGGCCAATAGACATATGAAAGGGTGCTCAGCATCACTAGCCATTAGAGAGATGCAAATTAAAACCACAATGAGATACCACCTCCTTCAAGTCAAAATGGCCATCATTAACAAATCAACAAACAAGTGCTGGCTATGGCATGGAGAAAAGGGAACCCTAGTACACTGTTGGTGAGAATTCAGACTGGTGCAGACACATTGCAAAGCATTATGGAATTTCCTCAAAAGACTAAAAACTGAACTGACATTTGACTCAGTGATTCCACTGCTGGGATTCTACCTGAAAAATGCTGAAACACCAATTCAAAAGAACCTATGTACTCTTATGTTTATAGCAACATTATTTTCAATAGCCAAGTGGTGAAAACAGCCTAAGTGCCCATCAGTAAATGAGTGGACTGAAAAATTGTGGTACCTTTACCCAATGGAATAGTATGCAACAGAAAGAAACAAGGAACTTCTCTCTTTCACAGCAACATAGATAAAACTGGAAAGTATTTTGCTAAGTGAAATAAGCCAGTCAGAGAAAGACAAGTACCATATGATCTCATTTATAACAGGAACCTAATAAACAAAACACACGAACTAACAAAACAGAACCAGAGGCATGGAAACAAGGAGCAAACTGAGAGGAACCACAGGGGAAGGTATTGGGGAATAAGGGAGGAAATAAGGAGAAGGACCTCATTAGAGAACAAGTATAAATTGCCCGTGGACATGGACAATAGGATGAAGACTGACTGTGGGAGTGGGAGGGGCCGGGCAGGGAAAAGCAGTGGTGGAAAATTGGGACAACTGTAACAGAACAATAAAGACAATAAAAAAATTGGGGGAGAATGTAAAAATAAATAAAATCAATTATATAATACAGTGTTATGTATTGATGACACATTTTACCTTATACCCTGCTTTACATTATATCTTCACAACTGACATGTATGTTATACTTAAATGTGTACCCTTTAACCAACTTCTCCCTGTTTTCCTCACCACCTCATCCATTGGCAACTTATTTTCTACTCTTTGTTTCTGTAAGTTTGACATTTAAAAAAATTCTGTGTATGAGTGCTACCATGCAACATCTGGCTCTCCTGTCTCGCTTATTTCACTCAGCACAATTTTCTCAAGTTATATCCATGTTGTCACAAAAAAAAAAAAACCCTAGGATTTTCGCCTTTCCACAGAGAAATAATAATCATATATCTATTTATATACAGGGTGTGGCACAAAATAATGCCCCTTTTATCACAAAATCTTCTACTAAAATATCATAAGCATGTAACTCTGTAACATAATAATATCATATTCAAGCATACCATATGACATTTTAAGTAAAATGTTCAAATTAAAACTATAAATCATTATACCCATATTATTACTGTACCAACCATGCTCCAGCAGGCATTACTTCTGCCAAACCTCTGTGTGTGTACACATATGCATTCATACACATACACACCACATCATCTTCATCCATTTACCTACTGATGTGCACTTAGAATATTTCCATATTTTGACTGCTATAGGTAAAGAGATTGTTAAAATGCTTACAAAATGTGGTAGGATGAATTGTACCCTCTCCAAAGATGAACCTGTTCTAAATGTTGAAACTTGTAAATATTATCTTATATGTCAAAAGAAACTTTGTAGGTGTAATTAATTTAAATATATTAAGATTTTTATGGATTTTCTAGGTGAGTCTGATATAATCATGGGGGGGGTCTTCATAAAAGGGAGAAAGATTAAAGTGCATAGTAAGAAATGTGACCATGGAAGCAAGAGATAGGAGGGTTATAAGAAAGGGTTAAAATTCAGATGACCCCTAAAAGCTGAAAAAGGTGGCAAATGGATTCTCCCCTGAAGCCTTCAAAAAATGCAATTTTAACACTGCCTTGATTTTAGATGTCTGACCTCCAGAATTATGAAGGAACTATAATAACTTTTTTTCTTAGTCACTAAGTGTATGGTAATGTGCACAGTGGTAGGGCAACTTCAGCAATAAAAATGATATGGTTACATTGCAATTACTTTTTAATGTATAGATTTCAATAAAACATTTTTTAAAAGAATATAGCTCTGGAAATTATGTCAAAATTTGCAACTCTGACAAAGCTTGTGGAAGCAAGCATGGTGTTTATTACAATCTTTTTTGTTATTTCCATAGAAAATAATAGAAGGTTTCTGATAGAGAATAAAATAAAAAAAGGTATGTATTATTGACAGGGTTAAGAATAGCTCTTTAAAAATAACAGTTAAGTTGGAAGAATAAAAGAAACAAGCTTATTAAATTAAAAATAAAAGAAATCTAATATTTGCAGGCAGTAATGTGAAAAGCAAAGCATATCTAATATAAAAATGGACAGATTATCAAAGGCCAGATAGCACTGGGCTTCACAGACTATAGTAAAATATTTGAATTTATTTGAAATGGGTTGTGAAGTCATTGGAGGATTTTAAACAGGGAGAAAAGAGTGCCTGACTTAAATTCCATAAATTTTTATACCTGATAAGTGTTCTGCTGTGTATGAAATGAGACAAACCATGGATGGAATTTAGAAGTCTCTTACAGCAGTCTTTTTTTAAAATTATTTATTTATTTATTTTTAGATAATGGGGAAGGGAAGGAGAAAGAGTGGGAGAGAAACATCAATGTGTGGTTGCCTCTCATGTTCCCCCCAACTGGGGACTTGGACTGCAACCCAGGCATGTGATCTGACTGGGAATCGAACTGGCAACCTTTTGTTTCAAGGCCAGTGTTCAATCCACTGAGCTACACCAGCCAGGGCTTCCAGCATTCGAATTAAGAAAATATGGTGGTTGATATAGGACTGTGGCAATGATGAAAAACATTCTGTGCACAAGTGAAAAATTTGGCGGGCTTTGCTGATGTGGGACTGAGGTACTAGACCAGGAATAATATCTCTCCTGATGATCCTGGGTTCTTCATTGTTTAATGAAAATTTAAATGAAGCATTTTATTTAATTATGATTATATTTTTGCCTTCAATGAAAAATAGGGAGTTTTATTTTTATTTATTTTGCTTTTTCTTATTTCTATTACTTACTATTTTAAATTTTATCATTTGCTCCATATTTTAAGAATATTTTAATATATGTTCCCCTGACATTGGTTCATTTCTAAAAGTCTGTAATTATCAATATTATTGATTGCCTACAGCTCTTCAAAAGATATTAAAGATAACTACAAGTCTTGATCTCTCTTATTGAAACCATTTACCTTAGGCAAATGAATCTGGGGTCATTTGATGCTTCAACTGAGTTGTAAGATCAAGACCTTTCCATACATATAATAAATAAAATATATGAAAGCTATATCTAAATTTAATAACAAAATTTCCTGTTTCTGATAATTATTTACAGAGTTTTCATATTCCTCTTAATTTATTTTTTTGCATATTTTTATTGTTTTCTGTCCTTTCCTCTCACATCTCCCCACCACCACAGCCCTCCCTGCCTCTCTCTCCTATTTCCATCCCCCCTTGTTGTTGTCCATATGTCCTTTATACTCGTTCCTGTAAACGCTTCACCTTTTCCCCCTTCATTCTCTCCCCTGCCCCTTCTGATTACTGTCAGCCTGTTTTCAATTTCAATGTCTTTGGCTATACTTTGCTTGCTTGCTCGCTTTTTTGATTAGGTCTGGTTAAAGGTGAGATCATATGATGTTTTTCTTTCATTGCCTGGCTTATTTCACTTAGCATAATGCTCTCCATTTCCATCCATGCTGTTGCAAAGGGTAGGAACCCCTCCTTTCTCTACGCTGCATAGTTTCATTGTGTAAATGTATCTATAGATCCACAGTTTTTGGATCCATTCATTTACTGACGGGAACTTAGGTTACTTCTAGCACTTGGCAATTATAAACTGTGCTGCTATGAAGATTGGGGTACATAGGTTCATTTGGATTGGTGTTTCAGGGTTCGTAGGCTATAATCCTACCACTGGAATTGCTGGTTTAAAAGACAGATCCACTTTTTGGTTTTCTGAGGAAATCTCATACTGTATTCCATAGTGGCTGCACCAGTCTGCACGGCACTAGGGTTCCCTTTTCTCCGTAACCTCTCCCACGCTTGTTTATTGCTTTGTTTATGATAGCCATTCTTAACAGTGTGAGGTGATATCTCACTGTGGTTTTAATTTGCATCTCTCTGATAGCTAGCAACATTGAGCAGCTTTCCATGTGTCTCTTGATCCTCTGTATGTCCTCCTTGGAGCAGTATCTGTTCAAGTCCTTTGACCACTTTTTAATTGGGTTGCTTGTCTTCTTAGAGTGGAGTCATGTGAGTTCATTATATATTTTGGAGATCGAACCATTGTCTGAGGTATCATTGGCAAATATGTTTTCCCATATGGTTGGTTTTCTTTTTATTTTAATACTGTTTTCTTTAGCTGTGCAGAAGCTTTTTATTTTGATGAGATCCCACTTGTTTATTCTTTCCTTTATGTCCAATGCTCTAGAGCACATATCAGTAAAAATGTTGCTGTGTGAAATATCTGAGATTTTCCTACTTATGTTCTCCTCTAGAACTTTAATGGTGTTGTGACTTATATTTAAGTCTTTTATCCACTTTGAACTTATTTTTGTTAATGGTGTAAGTTGGTGCTCAGGTTTCATTTTTTTGCATGTAGCTGTCTGGCTCTCCCAACACCATTTCTTGAAGAGGCTATTTTTACTTCATTTTATGCTTCTACTACCTTTGTTGAAAATTAATTGACCGTAAAGACTTGAGTTTATTTCTGGGCTCTCTGCTCTGTTCCATTGGTCTATCCATCTGTTATAATGCCAGTACCAGTTTTTTTTTTTTAATTAAAATGGCCTTGTAATACAATTTAATATCACGCATTGTCATTCCTCCTACTTTGCTCTTCTTTCTCAAAATTACAGCACCCATTAACGGTCATTTATGGTTCCATACAAATTTTTGAGTGTTTGTTCTATGCCTGTGAAATATGCCATTGGTACTTTAATAGGTATGGCATTGAATCTACAAATTACTTTGGGTAGTATGGACATTTTGATGATGTTAATTCTTCTGATTCTATCCATGAACATGGTATATGTTTCCATTTGTTTGTTTCTTTCTTGATTTCTTTCTTCAGTGTTGTGTAGTTTTCTGCATACAGGTCTTTTACTTCTTTAGTTAGGTTTATTCCCAGCTACTTTATTTTTCATGTCACTATATCAAATGGGATTTTTTTCTAATTTCTGCTTCTGCTGTTTAATTGTTGGTATACAAAAATGCTTTTGATTCTTGAATATTAACTTTATATCCCACTGTTTTGCCAAATTCATTTATTAGATCAAGGAGTTTTCTGGCAGAGTCTATAGGATTTTCTATGTACACTATCACGTCATCTGCAAAGAGTGACAGATTTCTTTTTTCCAATGTAGATGCCTTTTATTTCCTTTTCTTGCCTGATTACTGTGGCCAAAACTTCCAATACTATGTTAAATACAAGTGTTGAAAGTGGAAAACCTTGTCTTGTTCCTGATCTTAGTGGAAAAGATTTTAGTTTTTGTCCATTGAGTATAATGTTGGCTGTAGGTCTCTCATATATGACCTTTATTATCTTGAGGAATGCTCCCTCTATTCCCACTTTGCTGAGTGTTTTTTATCATAAATGAGTACTGTACCTTATCAAATGCTTTTTCCACATCTATTGGAATGATTATGTGTTTTTTTTGTTTTTGCTTTTGTTTATGTGGTGTATTACATTTACTGATTTTTGAATGTTGAACCATTCTTCCACCCCTGGGATGTTTCCCACTTGATCATGGTGTATGATCTTTTTAATTGTTGGATGCAATTTGCCAATATTTTGTTGAGAATTTTAGCATCTATATTTATCAGCAATATTGGCCTGAAGTTTTCTTTCTTAGTTGTGTCTTTATCTGGTTTTGGGATTAGGATGATGCTGGCTTCATAGAAAGAGCTTGGGAGTCTTTCAACCTTTTGGATTTTTTGGAATAGTCTGTGGAGAATAGGGGTTAGCTCTTCCTTAAATGCATTGTAGAATTCTCCTGTGAAACCATCTGGTCCAGGGCTTTTGTGTGATGAGTGTTTTCTGATTGCTGCTTCAATTTCATCTTGTTGTTATTTGTCTGTTAAGTCCTTCTGCTTCTTCTTCATTAAGTTTTGGAAGATTATATTTTTCTAGAAATTTGTTCATTTCACGTAGGTTTTCAAATTTCTTGGCATACAGTTCTTTGTAGTAATTTCTTACAATTCTTATATATCTTTAGTATCAGTTGTAATCTCTCCTTTTTCATTTTGTTGTGTTTATTGGGGCCCTCTCTCTTTTTTTCTTGATGAGCCTGCTTGAAGTATTGTCAATTGTGTGTATTTTTTCAAAGAACTAACTCCTGGATTCATTGATTCTTAGAATTATGCTTTTAGTCTCTATGTCATTTAATTCTGCTCTGATCTTGGTTACTTCCTTCCTTGCTCTGGGCTGTATTTGTTGTTGTTCCTCAAGTTCTTGTAGGTGTAGGGTTAGGTTGTTTGTTTGAAAATTTTCTATCTTTTTTTAGGTAGGCCTGTATCACTATACTCTTCTCTTAGGACTGTTTTTGCTGTGTCCCATAAGTTCTGGGTTGTTGTGTGTTCATTTTCATTTATTTCCAAAAAATTATTGATATTTTCCTTAATCTCATTGTTGACCCATTCATTGTTTAATAGCATGCTATTTGATCTCCATGATTTTGAGTCTTTGAATTTTTTTCCCTTGGGTTTGGTTTCTAGTTTCAGTCCATTGTGGTCAGAGAAAATGCTTGGTATGATTTCAATTTTCTTGAATTTGTTAAGGTTTGTTTTGTGTCCTATCAATTGGTCTATCTTTGAAAATGTTCCATGTGGATATGAAAAGAATGTGTATTTAGCTTCATTGGGATGAAAGGCTCTCTCTATATATATCAGTTAAGTCTATTTCATCTAGGACATTATGAAATGCCACAATATCTTTGCTGACATTTTCTTTGAAAGATCTGTCAATTTTTGACAGTGGAGTGTTAAAATCCCCTATTATAATTGTGTTGCTGTCAATATCTTTCTTGAGGTCCTTCAAGATTTTCTTTATGTATTTGGGTGCTCCTATGTTGGGTGCATGTATATTTACAATGTTTATGTCTTCTTGGTGGGCTTTTCCCTTGAGTATTATGAATTGACCTTCTGAGTCTCTCTTTATGACCCTTTTTTACAAGTCTATTTTGTCTGATATGAGTATTGGTTCCCTGGCTTTTTTTCCCCTCTGTCCGTTTGCTTGGAAAATTTGTTTCCAACCCTTTACTTTCAGTCTGTGTAGGTCTTTTGTACTGAGGTGGGTCTCTTGTAGGCAGTATATATGTGGATCACGCTTTCTTATCCATTCAGCTATTCTATATCATTTTATTGGAGCATTTAATCCATTCATGTTTAAGATTATTATTGATATGTACTTATTCATAGCCTTTTTTTACCTGTGTTCCTCTCTGTCTCCCTCTTTTCCTTCTTTTTCTTAAAGCAGTCTCTTTAGCATCTCTTGCAGAGCTGTTTGGTGCAGGCATATTTTTTTTTTTACTTCTTTTGTCTTGGAAGCTCTTTATTTGGCCTTCTATCTTGATTGAGAGCCTTGCTGGGTAAAGTAGCCTTGTATGCAGGCCTCTGGTTCTCGCTACTTGGAATATTTCTTGCAATTCTCTTCTGTATTGAAACATTTCCATTGAGAAGTCAGCTGCTAACCTTATTTGGGATCCCTTGTATATTAGTCCTTATTTCTCCCTTGCTACATTTAAGATTCTCTCTTTATCTTGGAATTTTGCCATTTTAATTATGATGTGTCTTGAGGTGGGCCTCTTTGGGTTCCTCCTGATTGCGACTCTCTGTGTTTCCTGAATTTGTGTGACTTCTTCTCTCATCAACTTAGGGAAGTTTTCCATCGTTACTTTTTCAAATAGGTTTTCTATCCCTTGCTCTTCTTCTTCTCCTTCAGGTATCCCTATCATAAAGATATTAATTATGTTAACTATTGTCCTGCACTTCCCTTAATCCCTCTTCATTCTTTCGAAGCCTCTTTTCATTTTCTTCTTAATTCTGGATGTTTTTTTCTACCTTGTTCTCCAGCTTGCTGATCTGATTCTCTGCTTCATTGAGCCTTCTTTTGATTCCTTCTAATGTGTTCTTTAGTTCAGAGATTGTATTCTTCATTCTCTCTTGGCTCTTGTTGATAGTTTTTATTTTCTATTTCATGTTGATATAGTTTGCAGGGAGTTCATTGTAGTTTCCCTGAAGCTTCAGGCAATTCTCTGTCCACTCATTGAGCTTCCTGATAACCATTGCTTTGAACTCAATATTTTATAGTTGAGTTGCCTCTATTTCATTTAGCATTCTTTCTGAGGCTTCCTCCTTTCCTTTCATTTGCAGATTATTTCTTTATCTTCCCATTGTTTGTGAGACTCTTTTTGTTACCCTCAGCTTCTTAAATTGATATGTTCTGACTCCCTGGGTTTATGGTGTGAACTTCTATGATAGAATACTTGTGAGACTCAGTGATATTGTTTCCTTAGTCTACTGAGCTTGTTGGTATTGGTATATTGTTTACGTTGGTTCTCTGTATGTCTTTGGGTTTTGATTGCTGTTGGGTTTTTCTTTGGTGGGTCCATCCCTCCAGCTGGTTAACTGAGGGTCACTCTGTCTACCACATCTTGTATTCTGTTGTGCAGGTGTGGACGACAGGTTGTGTTGAAGCTGATCCTTCTGTATGTATGAGGTTTTGAGGCTTCTCTCTCACTCTTGTTCAGGTGGGTTTTTGGGGGGTAATTTCTCCACCATTTAATTGTATTTCCAGATCTCTCCTGGATTGAGGTTAGTGTGGTTTCCACCCCCTCCTTCACCTTCTTCTGTTGTTATCTGTTGGTGGTTCCTTTGGTAGTGGGTTCCTCTTCTAGCAGGTGTGCTGGTGTTTACCACTCCCACCTTGCAAGTTCTGTAGAGTATCAAAGTGAAATTTGTGTCTCTGTTTCTGTAGTTGGGATGACCCATGTTTGGGTATAATCCTGGTCTTTTCATAGCCCTGAGTTTTATTGTCTCACCTGTAGAAAAGGGGAAGACATTCAGTCCAGGGCTTTTGTTTGTTGGGATTTGTTTAATTACTGCTTCAATTATACTAGGTATAATCTGTCTATCCAGATTCTCTGATTATTCCTGATTTGATTTTGGAACATTGTATGTTTCTAGAAACATATGCATTTCATCCAGGTTATCCAATTTGTTGGCACATAGTTGTTTGTAATTTTCACAAAATATTTTGTATTTTTAAGGAATATAACCCCCTCCTTTGATTTGTGAACTATTGTTTTAACTGGGAATATATTAATACAATGTAATATATTATGTTTTCTGAGAAGGTATTCATTTATACAAGTCTTGTTTGGAAAACAGGGTAACAATTTGCTTTTCCTGGTTATTTTCCCACAGCAACCTACTCAGTGTCTTCTCTGTTCTCTTCTCTTTTCTTCTCCTTCCTGATTCTCCTCCACTTCTTCTTCATCCTCCTCCTCCTCCTTCTTCCCCTCTCTCTCTCTCTCTCTCTTTCCCCCTCTCTCTCACACAGAGGAACTTATGCACACAATTATACTCCTCTGACTCCACGCAGGCAAGGGAAGAACTTTTTCTATTTTCAAAGAAAACTTTCCATATCTATAATATTTATTTTATATTGTCTTATATCCTTTTGAACCATGCTACCTTGTGACCACATCAGAAAATTCATTCTCATTATAACATATCTAGAGACAAACATTCAATATGAATTCTCACTGGTGAGGTAAGCCTCAGTCACTTGGCTGAGGTACTGCTTTGTATTGAACTTTTCTGTTCTATTTTTTTCTTTTCATATTGTTTTCCTTGGAGAGAAGCGATTGTGTGCAGCCAATTTTGAAGGAGTAGGGGGCTTGTTCCACCTCTCTAAGGATAGAATATCTTCATAAGGTATTTGAAATTGTTTTCATAAGATATTTGTCTCTTTTTCCACAATTATTTATTAAGGGTTATATTTGTATGTGTATGTATACCTGGATATTCCATTTATGGTCTGGGTAATAATGCACTAGTACTTTATTTATTTCTCAAATGGTTGTATATTTGTCCATTGAAACTCTTTCATTTGGTTAATGTATCCTTTTGGCATACTTCCCTCAATTCAGTTTTTATTTGTTTGTTTTACATTTAGCACTTTAAAAGAACTTTCTAGTACTACAATTTACTCCAGAATCATCTTGTACATACCCTGCCTCAGTGTTGGAATTAGTGATTTTTTGTAGGAATCCTGGTTTCTTTTTACTGAAGGATGGTATTAGAAACCAACATCTAGACTCTAGGTGTGCACATTGCTACACATGGCCATTTTAGGCCATCTTTTTAACAGACAAAAAATATATGTATATTAACCTGTATATAAATAGATATGCATAAAGATTTCTGCATATGACCACCAATAACCATATTAAAATTTGTATTTAATTAATGTTTCACTTATAATCCATTAAAATAGATCATCCTATCTTCTTCCCCTTGAGTTTCTGTTAAGTTTTACTCCACAAGTGAGCAAAGCTCTGCCTGCCATATGGCATTCATTTAATTGTTCAATTTCCATATACATGTAGAGCAGTATCAGTATTGTTAAACCCTACCCAACAAAGGTCATGACTCTATTAACTAGTTTACAATGCTTATGTGCATTTCCTTTTGCCTTCAGTATATATTATCCACTCATTTTTAATTACTTAGATGCACAACATTTTCCTGAACTGTTGTTGCTTCATGCTTTTGAAATACAGTTAAATTCTCTTATCACAGTTAGTATTTCTTTCTTAAATCTGCCTCCTAATGATTTTCTTTTAGACTTTCATATATTTCTTTTTACTGTAAAGTATATTGATTTGTAAAATATGTAATACCATATATCCACTATTACAGCATCATAAGGAATATTTTAGCACCTTAAATATCTCCAGTACTTCACTTATTCCTCTACCCTACTTCCACATCTATGGAAAGTTCTGTTCTCTATACTGTTTCTCTAATTTTTTTTCCTGGAATATAATATACTAGGAATCCTACAATATATAGATTTCTCAAGCTGCTTCTTTTACTTAACAATATGATTCTGATTTTTTCCATATGCTTCTATGATTTGAAATTTTATTTGTTTTTTCACTAAATAATATTATATCATATATATGTATTTGTGGGGCGACTTTCATTGCAAGTCCCCCCGTGTGCCATGGATGAGAGTAAACATGACAGAGACATGATGTGATCTGCTTGAGGAGGAGAGGTAGCCAGTTTCCCAGAGAAAAAGGCCTTGAGCAGTGCCCAGTTTCTCAGGGGAGAAAGGCGTTGAGCCCCTTCCTCCAAAGGCTTTTATTGGGTTGTAATACACAGGAATACAGGGCAGCAAGGATCAAACAGTAGATAACATTTCGAAGAAATCTGAGGGCTTAGTCCAAGTCAGAGTCTGTCAGGAAGAGTTTTAGGGTTTCTTGTTTGAACCCTTAACATATGAATGAAAGCACTCTTAGCAGAACAGATTTCACAGGTTTATCAGAAAGTCTTTGGGATGCCAGATTTTTTCCCCAGGATATGCTCTAGCAAGGGAAGGAGCTGCACCTCTCCCCAACAGGTATTTAGGCTGAAGAGGATTAGAGCCAGGAAGTGCTTCTCCTAGAGAACATGGGGACTCAAGCTATGTCAAAGTCGGGGGTGAGAGTGCATTGCTCCCTTTGTCACAACCCCCCCTGAGTCCTTCCATGATGGCATCCCAAGTGATCGAGTCTGGCTTATGTTGCTCCCCCTGTGAGGGGTCTTTCCAACCAAACTTTGGGGGCAGGGAGGAAACTGAGGCAGCATTTGCTACCAGAGACAAGCCACGTCTCCTGCAGCTCGCATTCCAGAAGTCACTGACTCCTCCTTAGCCACAGGGGGTAGAGTTACAATTCCTAGAACCAGGCAGAGTGGTCCACAACATGTATTAAATACCAGTTTGTTTATATATTCAGTTATTGTGAATATTTGATTGATTTCAGTTTTGAAAATATAAAAGCATTGTTATAAACATCCCTGTGCAAGTTATGTGTGAACATAAGTTCTCAAATCAGTGTTTAAATGCCTCAAAACATAATGCTTAACTGTATGGTAAGGAAAGTTTAACTTTGTAAGAAATTCCAAAAGTTTCTTCAAAATAGGATACTTTTATTAATATTCTCACCAACAATGCACAAGAATTCTTATTGCTCCACATCCAGACCAAAAATTAGTACTGTCAATTAAATAAAAATGAGCCATTATGATAGACACGTAGTCATATCTTACTGTTATTTTAATTTTCAGCCACCCAGGTATAAATAATGTTGAGTATGTTTTCATTAGAAAAAAATCTTTGCTTTTCATCTGCACACATTTTTTTAAGATTTTTTATTTATTTATCTTTAGAGGGGAAGGGAAGAAGAGATGCAGAGAAATATCAATGTGTGGTTCCCTCTCATGCATCCCCTGCTGGGAACTGGCCTGCAACCCAGGCATGTGCCCTGACTGGGAATTGAACCTTGATCCACTAGTTCACAGGCCCGCACTCAATCCCCTGAGCTACACCAGCCAGGACTCATTTGCACATATTTTTAATAGGTGTCTGCTCAGATAGCCAATTTTTAATGGGTTGTTTTCTAATTGTTGAGTTAAAATATATTTTGGTGTGTCTTTGGATATCGATCTTTTATTAGACCTTGTGTATAATTTGTTACATTTATACATAATTATTTAATTTTTGATAACAGTACAAATGTTTTTTTAATTCTAGTTGTCTATCACTGATGCATAGAAAAATTATTGACTTTCAAAATATAACCTATATTCTTATACTTTTGTTAGCATTAGGACTCTTCATGATGATTCTTTGGGATATGCTAAATGGGCAATTAGGCAATTTATAAACCAAGATATTATTATATTTTCCTTTGCTGCCTTCATATCTATTATATATTTTACTTGTCATATTATGCTACCTATGATTTCTAATACAAACTTAAAAGGGAGTGGTAAGAGATCACATCCATACCTTGCTTATGATATGAGCGGGGAATGTTTAATTTTTCAGCTTTAACTTTATTAGCTGTTAATTTCCTGAAGATATTAATTATAAGCTGAGTAAGTTATCTTTTATTCCTAGTTTGCTGAGCATTTTATACTAAATTAATGATGCAATTTGTCAAGTGCTCTTTCTAAACCATTGTGATCATATGATTAATTTCCTTATCCTGTTGATCTTTTTTTTCAATGTGTAACCAGATTCGCATATCTAAAATAAATCCCATTTTGTCATGGTATGTAACTCAGTTTATGTATTTTTAAAGTTAGCCCCTAATATTTTGTTGCAGTAGGTTTTTGTTTGTTTTGGATCTGTGGTAATGAAAGATATTGATTTGTAGATTTTTTTCTTGTGATGATTTTGTCCTGTTTTGATCTTAGTGTAAGCAATCTGGGCTCATAAAATTCTTAGAGATTATTCTATTTTTAGAAGAGATTGTACAGAATTGATATCTTTTTCATGACTTTTGAACAAAACAAGAATTTGTTTTTCTATCCTGAATATACTTATTCCTAATGGTAAGTCTCACCACCTAGAATCACTGCCAGATGATCTAGATTATATTAAGAGAATATTTTAGAATTATTTTGTTCATCATTTACCTTTTTAAATACATTTATTGACTCTTTACTACATGCAAACATTGACATATTTTTAAATTCCACTCACAGAGGCTTTTCTTGTTCATTACTATATATCCTCAGTAAATAGGTTAGTACACAGTAGACCCTCAGTAACTAGTCATTACCTCATCATTAAACACACACACACACACAAATAGGCATTTGATAAAATGTTCTAAGAAATAGAAATTGAATAGGTAACCTAGTACTTCATGTAGAAGGAATAATTGTATGACTTTTCAGTGCTGTATGAAAGCAGTAGGAGATCAGACAGATGCAGCATGGTGAAACATGAACAGGCTGAAACAATTGTGGAACTGAATCTTCACCATGTGCTGTGGCAAATAAACAGCTATACAGTTTTAAAAACTGTCCCATTATTTGAACTAGGTCATTGAAAATGATAGGTGGACATTGACATATTAGCACTATAAGAAGAACACAGTTCTCAAATTGTTAAAATCCTCACTGTCACACAAAGAGATAATAAGCATATGTCAAAGTCACATTTAACTTAATGAGAGAGCCAGTAGAATGACAGGCTTATTAAAATTGGATATGAAGAACTAGGACTCATATAGTCAGTGTGGAAAAATGCTACATTATGATTGCTAGTTTCAAAAACTGTGAAGAGTTTAAGAATGAAAACCTATTTGCAAGCCAACATGCTTATAGAACACATGACAGCCCTTAGTAAAAAACACACAACAGTTAATTACTCACAGAACTATCACTGATCAGAGCAGAGTGTTTGGGTTTTTTTTGTTTGTTTTTTTTTGGTACCAGTTGCCTGAGGTCCAATACAACTGATAAAACTTGCCTATGTCAAGGAAGAATTGGCACTAGACAAGTTTAACAGGAGAGGACAACTTTGTTCAAAACTATTGAAAAAAGGTTGAGGAAGAATCATCTCTAAGCACAATTCCCATCTGGGAGCCAGTGGGTCTTTTCTCTGAAATTCTTCTTGAGAAGCCAAAAGAAACTCTTTGCTCAATTCCTACACAAGAAGTCAGGAAAACAGCAAGCTATTGACACAAAAGAGAGATTGAAACTGTACTACTAAGAAGAGGAGGTGGTGGTTTAAGTGCATAGTGAGTTAGTGGAAAAGTGCTGTAGGGTGATCTAGCAACCTGTGTATGTTTGTTAATTAGTGCTTATCTAAATTAGGTTCCTACTCTCTCTCACAAAGCTCCACCTTAATGATTTCATTTCAAAGGGATGGCTCTCAAGTCCTTGGGGAAAGAAATTTCTAAGTTGTAAAACTGGCAAGTGGTTAGGGTAAGACTCACATAACAAAAAAGCAGAGAAATAATTTATAATGAAAATTTTCTAAAGAAAATGCTCTTAGAGAAAGGAGCTATAGATGGAAAGAAGCCTGGGTTTGGGTAGGCTGAGGAGCACCTTAATGCAGTCTTATTTAGATGACACCTTCACTCAGTGGTTCCATGACAGGAGAAGAATTCTGAGTGTAGAGATTCCCAATCTTTATATAATGAGCACAAAGTTGTGTGTGCTCTTTTTTCTAGAAAGATATACTATCACTCTCTTCACGGCTCTGAGTATACTTTCCATTTCTCTTTATTCCAGAAGGAGACTCCCTTTTTCCCCATGTCTGCTTACAACTCCCTGGAAAAGATAGAGTCTGGTACAAACGATGCCTTCCTCTCAAATTGTGTAGAAATAGAAAAGATCAGATAGATAATTAACTGTCCCTAAAAGCTAAGTTAGGTGAAAACCTTAATAGTGTGTTATGAGTAACCAAATCTTAATACTTTAATTATTTTTATGTTTGATGAAAAAACAAGCAAACTTTTAAAGTCTTTTAAAATTAACCTCTGTTTCTCAATATTTTAAAATATATTCTCTGTAAAAAATAAATATTGAAAAACATTTAAATTTCCTGAGAATTAGATGACCATTTTATTGGCTTAGTAGTAAATACTGAGGTATGACAAAGAATCATACATTCACGTCTGCCCTTTTTTCTCATATGTGGTTTATCTTTAACAGTGACACCTGTGATCCTAAGTAATAACAAAACATTATTTCTGATCACAAGTAGAGTGAGTTTGTTGGGTTTTGTGCTAAGATTGTTTAAAATATTTTTGGATTATTTACCTTGTTTTCACCACATTAAAAAATATATATTTTTTAATTTGTCAATTATAGTTTATAGTTTACATTCACTATTATTCTGTATTAGCTTAAGATCTGAAGCACAGTGCTTAGAAAAGCCTGTACTTTACAGAGTGGTCTGCTCAGTGTCAAGTGCCCACCAGACCCCATACATAATTATCATGATATTATTGACTACATTCCTGACACTATAATCCAAAGGATCCTACCTGGAGTGGGGAAAGAGATACACCAGTGACACATCTGATAAGGGCTAAATATCTAAAATTTATAAATAACTCAGACAACTTAACACCATGAGAGAATATAGTATTAAAAACAATAACTCATTTTTTCTTGTGTCTTTGTTTCTAAGATGAGAAGAAATGCAGGAGCAACAGTCATTCTAAAAAGGGCCACAGCCATCAGGAACACTCCAAATTGAGTGTCATTGATACTTATCTGCTTCCCCAGTTGTATGTGAAGCTACACTAAGAAGTTAGTCTTGACATTCACAGAGAGCGAGTCAGGAACCAACCCTTTCCACCTGATTTAGACCTCCTGGTGCTACCTCACAATCTCTACTAAAGCCCTTATAAGGATCTGAGTCTTAAAAGACTGAAGAAAAACTAGTTTCTAAGAAAAAATATAGTTTAGAGTAAAAAAATCAAATTTCACACTACATGGTCACAACTAATTTCCCCTAACCAGTTTCATTCATTCCTCTGTGATTAATATAAATCCACTGGATTTGGTGTATAATTATACTTTCCCAAAGTCATCTGTTTTTGGAAAGGAGCTCTAGAAGTTTTGACTCACTCCCTGCTTTAGTATTACGGTAATTGTTTTTAGTGACAACATGAACTCATACCAGGTGTCTTTTCTTTACAATATTAATAATCAAAAATCCTTGCTGCAGTCCTTTCATCTGATATAGTCTTTACATATACAACCCTCACCCAAAACTCTAAGACTGAAGGTAAGGTGACACAAGGTGAGAAGAGAGAAGAAACGAACTATTTTTTTAAAATGTTTATTCATTTAATTTTTTTTCTATTACAGTGTCTTCGTTTTTCTGCCTTTGCCCTCCCTTTCCCATTCCACCTGCCACACCCACAGTCAATCCCCACACAGTTGCCCATGTCCATGGGTCATTCATACATGTTCTTTGTCTAGTCCTTTCTCTTTTTTCCACCATTATAACCCTCCTCCCTCCCCTCTTGTCATTTTAATTTGGTCCATGTTTCCATGCCTGTGTTTCTGTTTTGTTTATTAGTTTATTTTATTCACTAGGTTTCTATTATAGGTGAGATCTTATGGTATTTGTATTTCAATGACTGGCTTATTTATCTTAGCATAATATTCTCCAGCTCCATCCATGCTGTTGCAAAAGGTAGGAGTCCTTTCCTTCTGCTGCATAATATTCAATTGTGTAAATATACCACAGTTTTCTGATCCACTTATCTACTGATGGGCATTTAGGCTGTTTCCAGCACTTGACTATTATAAATAGTGCTGCTTTGAACATAGGGGTGCATAAGTTCTTTTGAATTGGTGATTCGGATTCTTAGGGTATATTCTCAGAAGCAAAAAAGGTGGGTCAAAAGGCAACTCCATTTTTAGATTTTTTTAAGGAAATTCCATACTGTTTTCCACAGTGGCTGCACTAGTCTGCATTTCCACCAACAGTGCTAGTTTCCCTTTTCTCTGCAATCTTTCCAGCACTTGTTATTTGTTGATTTGTTTATTTATTTTATTTTTTTTAGATTTTATTTATTTATCTTTAGAGAGGAAGGGAAGGAGAGAAGGAGAGAAACATCAATGTGTGGTTCCCTCTCGTGAGTCCCCTGCTGGGAACTGGCCCGCAACCCAGGCATGTGCCCTGACTGGGAATCAAACCACGATCGTGTGGTTCAGAGGTCAATCCACTGAGCCACACCAGCCAGGGCGATTTGTTGATTTATTGATGACTGACATTCTGGCTGGTATGAAGTAACATCTCATTGTGGTTTTAATTTGCATCGTTCTGATGGCTAGTGATGTTGAACATCTTTTCGTATATCTACGGGCCGTCGGTATGTCCTCCTTGAAGAAGTGTCTATTTGGTTCCTTTGACCATTTTTTAATTGGATTGTTTGTCTTCCTGGTGTGAAGCTACATGAACTCTTTATGTATTTTGGAGATCAAAACCTTCTCCGATGTACCATTGGAAAATATGTTCCTTCAAACAATCGGTTCCCTTTACATTTTGGTGATGGTTTCTTTGGCTGTGCAGAAGGTTTTTAGATTGATATGGTCCCATTTTTTATTGTTTTCCTTTGTTTCCCTTGCCCTAAGAGATATGTCAGCAAAAATATTGCAGTGTAGGATATCTGAAATTTTCTTGCTTAGGTGTACCTACAGGATTTTTATGTGCCGCAACTTATATTTACATTTCTTATCCATCTTGAGTTTATTTTGGCAGATGGTGTAAGTTTGTGGTTTAGTTTCACTATCTTTTGCATGTACCAGTCCATTTCTCCCAATATGACTTATTAAAAGGCTATCTGTAGGGTAAACAGAGGCGGTCTGGCTTCCTCACCCATGTGTCTGGGCAACTAAGGGAAGCAGTTTCCCATAACCTTGAGAGTGGGCCTGATAAGCAGTATTCTCATAGCCTTGAGACTGGGTTTGATAAATGGTTCCCATAACATTGAGTGGGAATGTAATTTCAACTTCTTGACAGTTAAGGAGTAGTTACATTTATACAGTCCTAAAATTACTTTGTACCTTTGAAGAAAACAGTGAGGCTGATGACATGGCCCCAAGTAAAAATGAGTTTGACACCCCTGTTTTAGGGGCTTGGTGTAGATTGCACTAAGATGACAGGAAGCTGAATGTGCACCTGTTAGAACTCTGGAAGCAGCTGTGAGTTGACCAACACTTCCTGCTGCCCCAGAAGAAGAATCTGACAGAGAAATCTAGGGGTGCACATAGAGAAGCCCATCCAGTCAGGCTGGAAGGTCATCTGGCTGTGTCAAACTCCCGAGACGAGGGAGGAGATATCCTCTGGACTTTTGGCTAGGGGAGCGGCCAAGGAACCTGTCTTCAGGGAGCACGGGGGGCACCAGAGGCAGCATATTGAATTGGCTATTCATTGGCCCCTTGCAAATATTCAGAAAGTTTTAGTTGTGGTGGATACAGGAGCTGAATGTACCCTCTTGCATGGAAACCCTGAGAAGTTTCTGGGGCCTGAGGACTCTATTGATGGTTATGGGGCACAAAGTGTGAGGGCGAAGGCTGTACAGCTCTCTCTGGGCTTCAGCTGTTTGCTCCCCTGTGAGTACACTATTTATGTCTCCCCAATCTCTGAGCATATCCTGAGTTTAGATGTACTCCATGGTCTGTGGCTATGCGCAACTGCAGGAGAGTTTCACCAGTGAATGCGAGTTGTAAAAGCCATTTCTGCAGATGCATGCTAACCATCCCCCCATGTAGTTTTGACCCCCATGATGGGTAACAGTGGCGAAACAATACTGATTACCTGGAAAACATGAGGAAATTACAGCAACTATAGGAAAGGTGGAAAAGGTAGCAATAATTAGGGCCACTTTCAACTCTCCTGTGTGGTCAGTGAAAAAGCCAGATGGTACATGAAGAATGACAGTTGATTACCAGGAGCTCAATAAGGTCATTCCTCCATCATATGCAGCAGTTTCCTTGTGTGATGGACTTGATGGACCAGTTAACTAATGAGCTGGGAACTTACCTCTTTGTAGCTGAGCTAGCAAATGCCATTTTTTCTATTGACCTTGTTTCAGAGAGCCAAGATCAGTCTGCCTTCACATGGGAAGGCTGACAGTTAACCTTTACAGTGGTCCCTCAAGAGTACTTGCACAACATGACTATCTGCCACAGGCTTGTGGCAGAGGACCTGGCTAAGTGGCCATGGCCTCCAGAGGTACTCCTGTTCCATTATATTGCTGACCTTTTGCTGACCAGTGATTCTCTTGCAGAATTAGAGAAAGCAGAGACATAGTGTTACTACACCTGAAGTCATATGGCTGGGCAGTCAGTGAGGCTAGGCTGCAAGGGCATGCATTTGTCTGTCAGATTCTCAGGGCTTGTCTGGTCGGGTAAGACAAAATTCATCCCTGTTGTGGTGATAGATAAAATTCAGGCATATCCAACCCCTACCACTGTGAAACAGATCCAGACATTTTAGGGCCCGCTGGGGGGAACTGGAGAGCATTTGTGCCTCTTCATCTTGTGCAAGTCATTCATCTCTTGTTGGTTTGGCGAAAAAGGGGGCAAACTGGGACTGAACCCTGGCCTTGAAAATAGCATTCCAAGGAGCAAAGTGCATCATTAAGTGTGCTCAGACCTTGCATGCTCTGAATCCTGCTAGACCCTGTGATGTAGATGTGCACGTGACACAAGAAGGGTGGTGTAGGGTCTGTGGCAGCGACAGGAACAGCTACGTTACCACCCGGATTTCTGGTACCAACTATGGAAAGGAGCAGAGGTGCTATACTCCTTGACTGAAAAACAACTGGCTGCAGTGTATGCTTTCCTGTTGGCTATGGGGGCCATAACAGGAACTGCCCCCATGGCAGTTAGGACCACCTGCCCCATTGTTAGGTGGGTTTGAGACTGGATGGCCAAGATCCATAGTGGGATGGCTCAGACGCTCACGTTGGCTAAGTGTGGGGGTGGGGCTTACCTGCAACAACGGAGTACTATATCCACTAGCCTACTGCAGTCTGAGCTACAGGAAGTGCTTGGCCCTGTTACTTACGTAGATGAGAAATCTACTTCTCCTCTTCCTATAGGAGATGGAAGCTAGCCCCTTCCAAAAGTTGATTCCCTCAGATGCCTGGTACACTGATGTGTCCATTAGAGGTAAGCCTGCCTTGTAGACTGATGTGACAATTGAACCAAAAACAGACACAATCTGGTTTGACACTGGCATGGGACAGAGCAGTCAGTGGGCTGAACTGTGAGCTGTGTGGTTCATAACTGCCAATGAGGCACCGACTCTGACTATTTGCACAGATAGCTGGGTGGTGTACAGGGGCCTGATATTGTGGATCTCTACATGGCATGCAAATAGGTGGGTGGTTGTGCATAGGCCATTATGGAGTCAGGCCTTGTGGAAAGACCTATGGGAATTAGGCCACCAGAAACAAATAATTGTATATCATGTGACTGGGCATGCACCCCTAACCTTCCCTGGAAATGACTAGGCTGATACTCTAGCCATGGTGTGGTAGCTAGAAATGGTATCTACCAGTCCCTCAGGAAGGGAAATTGCTCAGAATAACAGAATCTGTTATTCAGATACAGAATAACATTTTAGTGGACTGGGTTCATACCTATGCCTCAGTGGCTAACCAATCAGCATGCTGGGTCTGCATTGAAATCCCCCTGAGCATGTTGGCTGGCCTCCCATGGCTCATCTCTCCTGCTTCTGTCTCAAATTGGACTTGGTTACAGACCAGTGGAATGGTGAAAATCCATTGTGGAATGTGACCTGGACTGACAGCTATGCTGGAGTGAAGCAGTGGTATGCCCAGTCCCTGACATTAAGTGGTTACTCCAAATGAAATGGCTAAGGGTGGCTCACAGCTGAAGTCGAGAAGCTGGCTGGACCGGCTCCCCTTTGCTTTGAGAACCCCAAAGGACAAGCCCAGGTAGGCTGGACTCCAACAGGTCCCTGTCAGACTCAGACTGTAGAGCATTTCTGGGAGGTGCAGAATGATGCATGGGCTGTAATTCTCACTGAGGTCATCTGAGTGTGTGGTTCGTATGGGTGACCTTACCTGCCTAGAAATTGGACTGGCCATTGTATTTGGGGATGGCCCTATTTGACTGTGCAACTTCAGAAAACTCTTGTAAGCTGGCCAACAAATTGGGAAATGTTTAAAGCACAACACCAGGTAAAGTATACTCCTTGGTGGTATTACCCATTAGCTATTTTTCTCCTCAAGCTGCTTCTATATTAACTGAGATGGAGATAACTGCTTTGGCTTTGCACAGTGCTGATATGTTGAATGCAACACATGATTCCTTAAGTCTGTTAAATGAGGAAGGGTATCAATTAAGGGAAGTAGCCTTGCAAAATCGCATGGCTTTAGATATGTTTACTGCATCCCAAGTTGGGGTCTATGCCCTAGTAGGGGCTGAATACTGGATATATGTTCCTGATGCCCATCAGTCACAGTGTTAGGCAATTTTATGGGCATTAGCTTCTGAGACCCATGCCACTGAATGCCTGACAAGCCATCCCATGTAGGAATGGTGGGCAACCCTAATGACTGAATGGTGGTGGGTGCCATGCTGTCTTGGGTGGCAGGGAATGTATTTTGGTTGCTTGTTGCTAGTTTAATCTATACTGCTGTTGTGGTTTATGGGTGCAGGACTCTGCCCTCTTCACAGAGGGAACTTCGTGGAAGCTATCTTTGCATACATTGTGTGGTGAGGAACCCGGAAGGGTTGGATTGTAGGGTAAAGGGAAGCAATGTGGTTTCCTCACCCATGTGTCTCGGCAACTAAGGGAAGCAGTTTTCTATAACTTTGAGAATGGATTTGATAAGCAGTGTTCTCATAGCCTTGAGACATGATCCAATAAATGTTTCCCATAACATTGAATGGGCTTGCATGCACAGAATCACATTATGTTATACAATGTTCTGTATTTCTGCCTGCTTTGTTTATCTCTATTACTTAAGAGGGTAAAGACTGCCCACTGGACACATGCTTTCAGCATGCAAGGATTGCCCACCCTTGAATAAACACATGTCCTTCATGCATTTTCTTCCATCTGCCTGAATCTAGCGTGGACCTGCCAGGTCCTGACAGGCTTCAAGACACTATCCTTACTCCATTGTATGCTCATGATCCCTTTGTCAAATATTAATTGACCCTAGAGACTTGAATTTATTTCTGGGCTCTCTATCCTATTGTATTGGTCTGTGTGTCTGTTTTTAGGCCAATACCATACTGTTTTGAATATAGTGGCCTTGTAATACAATTTGATATTGGGTATTGTGATCCCTCCTACTTTGTTCTGTTTTACTGAAGATTGCTGAGGCTATCAGGGTCCTTTTTGGATCCATATAAATGCTTGAAATATTTGTTCTAGATCTGTGAAATATGCCATTGGAATTGTATCGAATCTATAGATTAGTTTGGTTAGTATGGACATTTTAAAGATGTTAATTCTTCTGATCCAAGAACACGGTATATGCTTCTATTTATTTGCATCTTCCTTAATATTTTTCTTTAGTGTTCTATAGATTTCTAAGAAAAGCTTTTTTACCTCCTTGGTTAAATCTATTCCTAGTTACCTAATTTTCCTTGTTGGTGTAGTAAATGGGATTTTTTACCTAGTTTCTCTATCTGATATTTCATTGTTGGTGTACAAAAAGGCCATTGATTTCTGAATATTGGCTTTGTATCCCATTATTTTGCCCAATTCACTTATTAGAAAGAGTAGTTTGTTTTTGGTGGAGATTATAGGGTTTTCCATGTGCACTGTCTTATCATCTGCAGAAAACGACAGTTTTACTTCCACCTTTCCAATTTGAATGTCGTTTATTTCTTTCTCTTGCCTGATTGCTGTGGGTAAACTTACAGTACAACGTTGAATAAGACTGGGGAAAGTGTTGTGTCTTTATCTGGTTTTGCAATTATAATGATCCTGGCTTCCTAAAAAGACCTTGGGAGTCTTGCCTCTTTTTGAAATTTTTGGAATAGTTTGAGGATAGGATTTAGTTCTTCCTTAAATGTTTGGTAAATTTTATCTCTGAAATAATCTGGTTCTGGGCTTTTGTGTGCCAGGAGTCTTTGATTAACTTCTTCAATGTCACTAGTTGTTATCAGTCTATTCAGGTTTTGTGCTTTTTCCTTATTCAGTTTTAGGAGATTATATTTTTCTAGAAATTTGTCCATTTCACCAAGATTGTCCAGTTTCTTGGCATATAATTATTTGTAATACATTCTTTACAATCCTTTGTATTTCTGTGGTATCAATTGTAACTTCTCTTTCATTTTAATTTTATTTATTTGGGTCCTCTCTCTTTTTTTTCTTGATGAATCTGGTTAAAGTTTTGTCAATTGTATTTATCATTTCCAAGGAGAAGTTCCTGGATTTTTTGATCCTTTGTCTTATTCTTTTAATTTATGTCATTTAATTCTGTCCTGTTAGTGACTATTTCCTTCTAGTTGCTCTGGGTATTGTTTGTTGTTGTTCCTCTACTTACATGTAGGGTTATGTCATTTACTGGGGATTTTTCTACCTTCTTTAGGTAGTCTTGTATTGCTATGAATTTCCCTCTCAGGACTGCCTTCACTGTGTACCATAGGTTTTGTGTTGCTGTGTGTTTAATTTCATTTGTCCAGATATTTTTTATTTCTTCCTTGATCTTATTGTTAAGTCATTCATTATTTAATATCATATTGTTCAATCTCCATGTATTTAAATATTTTTGATTGCTTTTCCTTGAGATTTATTTCTAATTTCAATCCATTGTGATCTGAGCATATGCTTGATATGATTTCAATTTTCTTCAATTTGTGGAGGCTTGTTTTGTGTCCTATCATGTTGTCTATCTTTGAAAATGCTCCATGTGCATTTGAAACAAATGTATGTTTTGCTTCTTTGGGGTAAAATGTTCTATATATTAACTAAGTACATTCAATCTAGTATAGTTCAGTTGTACAATATCCTTATTGATTATTTGTTTGGAGAATGTATCCATTGTTGACAGTGGGGAGGTATTAAAATTGCCTGTGATGATTCTGTTGTTATCAGTATCTTCATTGAAGTTCTCTAAAATTTTCTCTCTTTATATATTTAGGTGCTCCTATGTTGAATGCATGTATGTTTACAAGGGTTCTATCCTTCTGTTGTACTATCACCATAAGTGTTATGTAGAGACCTTATTTGTTCCTTTTTTTGGCTTTTGTTCTGAAGTCAACTTTGTCTGATATAAGTATTACTATACTAGCTTTCTTCTTTTGTCCATATGCTTGGGATATTTTTTCCCCATTCCTTCACTTTCAACTTGTGTAGATTTTTTTTTCTTGAGATGGGTCTCTTGTAGACAGTATATATGCAAATCCTGATTTTCTAACCATTGAGCTATCTTATAGCTTTTGATTGGAGCATTTAATCCATTTGAATTTAAGGTTTTTATTGATGGGTATTTATTCTTTGCCATGTTTCTGTGCCTCTCTCTCTGTCATTTCTTTTCCTTTTTATAGCAGTTCCTTTGGCATCTCTTGCAACGCTGGCTTGGTGGAGGAGTATTCCTTTACCTTTACCTTATTTTGTTTGGGAAGCTCTTCATTTGCCTTCTATTTTAAATGAGAGCCTTGCTGAATAGAGTAGTCTTGATTGTAGGTCCTTGCTTTTCATTACTTGGACTATTTCATGCCAGTTCCTTCTGGTTTATAGTGTTTCTGTTGAGAAAACAGCTGATAGCCTTTTCATAGTTCCTATTTATGTTGCTACCTGTGTTACCCTTGCTGCATTAAGACTCTTTCTATGTGTTTAAAATTTGTCACTTCAATTATGATGTGTCTTGGAGTGGTCCTCTTCTCAATCCTCTTGACTGGGACCCGTCATGCTTCCTAAACTTGCATCACTTTTCTCCCCACCAAGTTAGGGAAGTTTTTTGTTATTATTTTTTCAAACAAGTTTTTTATCCCTTGCTATTTTTCTTCTCTTTTCTGATAGTCTTATGATGCAAATGTTATTACATTCCCTATTGTTCTGAAGCTCCATTGAACTATCCTCACTCCTTTTTAGTCTTTCTTCATTTTTTGCTCTGCTTTTCCACCTCGTCTTCTGATTTCTGATTCGGCCCTCTGCTTCATCTACCTGCTTTTAATCTCTTCTTGTATATATATATATATATATATATATATATATATATATATATATTTATTTTTTTATTTCAGAGATAATAATAGTAAGGGAGAAAAATTAAAATTTTAAACTCAAATAAGCAAGAGCAGGATGAAGGCAAAATGGGGTAAGACGAGAGAGTAACCTATGAGATTTGGAATTTAAAAAAATAGATAACACATAAGAATATAGTTGAAGAACAGCTATAACTGTAATATCCATGCCAAATACGCCATGACTTATAAAGATAGAGTGAAAATAAGAATATTATAAGAAATAAAAGAAGAATGTGAGCTGACTAAAGGAAGAAGGATTGATTTTGAGAGGATAGAGGCAGGAGAAATACTAAGAGTGAGGAATATGAACACTCATAGCATGAGACAAAACAAAAATAAGAAAGGGCTATACAAAATAGATTTATCTTATACAATGAGTTTCTGTTTTTTGTTAATATATTTTGTCCCATTATAGATAAAATAGATAATATGGTTAATTCAGAGTGAGGAATTATATATAAATCTTTTTGATTTTCCTCTTGCTTCTGACTGCCAAGCCAAAGTTTACGAGTAAAACAAAAACCTTTCATATTGCAGTAATTTGGGAGAACAAAAAATTACATTTGGTGTTAAAACTACCTCTAAAGTTTTATTTTGGGGAATGTATGGTAAAGCCAAAGAAACAATAGAAAAAGTTTGAGGTGGAGCACAGGTGAATAATTTGACTTAGTAGTCTCATTAAATATAACATTGGCTCCTAGAGATTTGAGAACTATCTATTCCTATTTTTTAAAAGGTAATTTAAAAGAACGATAAATATCAACTTAAAGTCAATTAGGCTTTGAAATAAAATACAATGAGAAAGAAACTTCTGTTACTTGAGAAAATTATGCAAAAGATAAAAAATAACTTTTTAAAAGTTTAGTAAAATATACATAACATAAAATTTACCTGTAGCTGTTTTTAGTCTATAGTTCAGTAATGTAAGTATATTCATGTAATAAAAAAACAGACCTCCAAACTTTTTTTTTTCATTTTGCAAATCTGAAACTCTATAGCGAGAAACAACTCCCCATTCCCAGCTGTCCATAGTTGATGGCAACCAACACTCTTCCTGTCCCTATGTATTTGACTACTCTAGGTATCTCATGTAAGTGAAATCATACAGCATTTGTGTTTTAGTGAGTGACTTATTTCACTTTGCCCAATGTCTGCAAGGTCACATTAGTTGTAGGATGTGCCATTGTTTCCTTTCCTTTAAGGCTAAACAATACCCCATTATGTAAATTATATTGTGTTTATTCATTCAGCTGTTAGACATTTGGATTGCCTTCAGCTTTTGGCTATTGTAAATAATATTGCTATGATCATGAGTGTACAAGTATTTCTTGAAAATCCTGCTTTCAATTATTTTTGTTATACACGTGGAAGTGAAATTACTGGAGAACATAGTAATTTCACTTATTTTATTTAATTTTACTTTATTTTTTGCAGCCAACATTACTTTCGATAGCAGCCACACCATTACATTCCCAACAAAAGTGCATAAGGGTTCTATTTTCTCCACATTCTCATTGACACTTATTTATACGTTTCCTTTATTTTTTATTGTTTTGCTTTATTTCAAAGGTTTTATTTATTCATTCTCAGAGCAAGGGGGAGGGAAAGAGTGGGGGAAAGAAATATCAATGTGCAGTTGCCTCTCTCTCTCCCAACTGGGCACCTGACCTGTAACATAGGCAGGTGGCTGGGCTGGGAATTGAATCGGCGACCCTTTGGTTCACAGGCCAGCACTCAATCTACTGAGCCACACTAGCCAGGGCTCTACTTTTCTTTTAATAGTAACTATCTTAATGGGTGTAAGGTGGTATCTCAGTGAGGTGATAATAAGTTTTTACTATGACTTATTAACAGCAGATTAAGTATTCCAAAGTTTGAACTGCCCATCTTCCTTTTTCTATTACACATACATTTTTGAAATTATTAACTTTAATAAGCTTTTACATTAATATTTTAAACACATATTAGTACATACTCATATAAGTACATATCTATATGCATACTTCTATATATATTCATGCACATATAAATACACATGTATAAATACATATTTTCATATATGCATATGAATGGGAATACACAAAAAACAGAATTTATTTATAAAAAAGTTTATTCTTACATGTTTAATCTTCAGTCACTTTAAAAGTACTCTTCATTTGTTGCAATGAACCTATCAAGGACTTTTTCTATTACCCAAAACAGCTTTTGAACTCATCAATTGTGTTACCTCTTAGTGCTTCTGTCATTTTTGGTTACATCTCTTCCACATTAGCAGAACATTTCCCTTTGAAGATTTTTTTAAATCATTGGAAACAAACAAACAAATAAAAGTTTCTTCAGGTTATATTAGATGAATAAGGAGGATGAGACAAGGGTGTCATGCAGTTTTTGGTCAAAAACTGCTGAACAGTGAGCATGGTGTGGGCAAGTTAGATTGTAAATCATCCAGCATGAAATGAGTAAATGCATTAAAAGGATCTTCAAAAGAGTTCATTGAAGCTGAATGCAGCCTCTCACGACAATGTCAGCTGATACACTAATACAGATTGGTTTCTAGAATACTCACCTAGCGAGGGAAGCCTATACGACAAGGGGCCTGCCCAACAGAATATAATTCTGGCTTTTGGTGCGATATTAATATTATATGATTCTTCCAAACTGACTTTCAGAATATAATTAATCTCATATTTATAATTCAAGGAAAGGCATTTTTTAAAGTGTATATATAATCTATAAAAGCAAATAAGGACACAATAAGAGTAACCTATCATTCTTTTTTCTATTTCTATAATTTATGTTTCTTTAAGTGCTTTTTTACCAAACCAATAGTCATTTGTTAATTAACTTATTTCAAGTAATAACATAAGGTCTTTAAATTGATTAAAATATCAAAGAAATTCTATTTAAATACAAAATCAGAGCACCACAATCCTGTATATATTTTGTCATAGAACTTTACAAAAACAGCTCTTGAAGTAGCTAAGTTAACCATAAATAATCAGTTTGATATAGATATTTATTTCTGTAAGTCAAATTAATTGAATGCATATGTTTACATTGTCATACATTTAAACGTTTTATAGAAGCATTGATAACTTCACTGGACCACAAAGTCAATGTAGGAAGTTCAAACAGATTGTGTGTTTTAATTAGAAAATAATTTCAGAGGCCAGAAGATGGCAGCAAGGTGGGTGGGAGTTGAACCCACTTGCTCATGCACCCAACTGAGACACCTAGCCAATCCTCTGAAGAACAGAGCGAACAGCCACCAGAACCCCAACTGATATGCCAAAGGTTGCAGAGGACTTTTAAAAACAGACAGTAAGGAGATTTTATAGGCTGGCAGGAAGGTCCTCTGGCCCTGCACTGGAGACCGTGGCTACCACAGGAGAGCAGGGTCAGGAATTGCACCTTAGTGGCTCCTTCCCCTTCCAGAGTGAGGATGTCACAGAGTCCCTCCAGGAGAGAACTGGAAGCTTAAAATTTCTGGTAATCAAAATAATCTAATACTGGTATAACAGAAGACATATAGATCAATGGAACAGAATAGAGAGCCTAGAAATAAACCCAAGTCTCTCTGGTCAATTAATATTTAACAAAGGCAGTAGAAGAATAAAATAAAGTAAAAATAGCCTCTTCAAAAAATGGTTTTGGGAAATCTGGACAACTACATGAAAAATATGAAAGTCGATCACTAATTTACACCATACACAAAAATAAACTCAAGATGAATAAAATATTTAAATATAAGTTGTGATACCATAAAAGTCCTAGAGGAGAACATAGGCAGGAAATTCTCAGATATTCTACTTAGCAATATTTTCACCAATATGTCCCCTAGAGCAAGGGACATAAAGGAAAGAATAAGCAAATGGGACTTCATCAATATAAAAAGCTTCTTCATGGCTAAAGAAAACATCAGAAAAATGTAAAGGAAACAAACTGTACATTAAAATATATTTGTAAATGATACCTTGGACAAACATCTGATCTCCAAAATATATAAAGGACTCACATGAGTCCACTCCAAGAAGATAACCCAACTGAACGATGAGCAAAGGACCTGAACAGACATTTCTCCAAGGAGGATATACAGAGAGCCCAGAGATGTGAGTGGATGCTACACATCACTAACCATCAAGAAAGAAGCAAAGCAAAACTACAACAAGATACCACTTCACACTGGTCAGAATGCCCATCATAAACAAATCAACAAGCAATAACTTCTTGCAATGTTGTAGAGAAAAGGGAACCCTAGTGCACCGTTGGTGGGAATACAGACTGATGCAGATACTGTGGAAAACAGTATGGAATTTCCTCAAAAACTAAAAATAGAATCTCCTTTGACCAAGTAATTCCATTGCTGGAATTCTACCCTGAGAATCCTGAAATATCAATTTGAAAGAATCTAAGCATCCCAATGTTCATAAAGCACAATTTACAATAGCCAAGTGTTGGAAACAGCCTAAGTGCCCATCAATAAATGAATGGATTGGACAATTTTGTTACATTTACACAATGGAATACTACACAGCAGAAAGAAAACAGGGCCTCCTACTTTTTAAAGAAGCATGGATGGATCTTGAGAGCATTTTGCTAAGTGAAATAAGCCAGGCAGTAAAAGACAAAAAACATATGACCTCACCTATAAATAGAACCTAATCAACAAAACAAACAGTCAAGCAAAATATAACCAGAGATATTGAAATAAAGAACAAACTGACAGTGATGAGCAGAGAAAGGGATAATGGGGGAAATATGGAAAGAGTCATCACGGAAAATATATAAAGACACAAGGACAAAGCAAAAGGGGGTAGGAGTGAGTGCATGGCAGAGAAGCAGGGGAAATGGAAACAATCATACTTGAACAGCAATTAAAAAACAAAAAAAAGTTAAATTTTTCTTTTATGTTTTTATTTTATTTATTTATTTTTCAAGTATAGTTGTATACATTTTCACCCCAACATGGCCCCCTTCCACCCCCTTCCACCTCTCACCCCCAAACCTACCACCTTTGGCTTTGTCCATGTGTCCTTTATACATGTTCCTCAGTAGAAAGAAAAAAAAATAATTTCAAAGCCTTATATAAAATTAGATTTAGGCCCTGGCTGGTATAGCTGAGTGGATTGAGTACAGGCCTGTGAACCAAAACTTCACCGGTTTGATTTCCAGTCAGGGCACCTGCCTGAGTTGCAGGCTATATCCCCAGTATGAGGTGTGCCAGAGGCTACCACACATTAATTTTTCACTTCTTCTCTTTCTCCCTCCCTTCCCCATCTCTCTAAAATAAATAAATAAAATATTTAAAAAATTATATTTGTATAGTATTACAATCTATACACTTACATATTCAATAAAATATGTTCAGGTTCATTTTAAACAATTTTTTCATCTGTCTTATTTTTTAATAATCCACCACGCTTAATAATGCTATTACATAAACTGCACCCAAATGTAAATCTCTATTTAATACATAAATTAAAGTACTTTACAGAAATGTTTGGTTGTATTTTATTACTTCTACTTACTAATTTGATATACTTTATGTGATCCAGAATATCTCTATTTAAAATTTTTGGTTATGTAGTATACAGGAATGACAGATTTGAATGGCTAAATAATTTCTAGGAGTGTGCCCCCAAGCTGTCCACAGTTACATAGGGTTGCAACTATAAATACATGGTAGTAATCGGCTAATTCCTTTTTCTTGGAGGAATGGATAAAAGCTTTCCTTCTTTACTGATAAGCAAAAAACTGACAGTAACGTTAACCCACACAGAAATAAATAAATAATTTTATAAGACTTTAAGAAAAAAATTAATATCTATAAAAAAGAATGGATAGTCACCAAATGTTTTTTTATAAAATTTCTCCATTTTTTATATTTTCAGATATAAGTTGTAGCTTTATAGATTTTTTTCCTCTTAATCATTCTTGGATTTTGCAGTGTTCAGACTCCAGAACTATTCAAATAACCTAATAGTAAGCACAGTGGTAAAACTACAAGCTTATTTTTGTACTTCAGTATTTCTCAACTCTGGGCCACTTTGTCCTAAATCCTCTTTTCAGGGGTATCTGGAAGTATCTGAAGAGGTAATATGTTCTCACAATGAGCACAAGAAGGTGCGGAACAGGGGGAGGGGAGTTACTACTGGCATCTAGCGGCTAGGGGCTGGGGATTCTGCCAAGTTACCCTTCACAATCCTCTGAATAAGGAACTATCCAGTGCAAACTGTCAATAGTGCTGAGGTTAAGAAATACTGCTATTTTTCATGTATGCAAAACTTTGACAGGCACTTAGACAAAGTGTTTTTTCACACCCAAGAACCTTACCTTGGATGTCTAGTACCCAGTTGAAAGACTGATGTCAGTGCCTCAGATTCTCACTCTCAAAGACAGCATTCATGTTAACAGTTTCAAACTAGAATCTGTGTAAGAAACAGATTGTTCAGTTCTTGATTTTTGAAAGACAATGAGGCCTTAATCATATTAGATAAACAGATGAATGCTCATCAGATTTTGATATAGAAGATTATGAAAATGAAGCCATGTTTCTGTGTCTCAACAAAAACTTACCGGATTGTAGCATTTCTGGAATAAGAAGGTCAGTATAACCAAAGCACTTCAGAGTTTTACTGTCTGTTTCAATAGTTTGCAGCTGGGCAAACCTATCTATCATATTACTACTTAAAACCAAGATTGCTGGCTAATGACTGTATTGCCATTTAGTTTCTTTCTTTTTATTTTTTTTTATTGTTGTTCAAACACAGTTGTCTTCATTTTCTCCCCATCACTCCCCCTACCCCAGCTATCCCAACCTTCCATCCTTTATCCTACCCCCTTTTGGTTTTGTCCATGTGTCCTTTATAGATGTTCCTGGAAATCCTTGCACCTTTCCCCACCATTTAGTTTCTACAAAAGATATGACACATTAGGGTTCCAGATGAGATCTTTCATAGTAAAACATTGTATGTTCTAACCACATTTATTACTATATAGGGTAGTGATAGGTCAAAATACAGGGTATGAAAAGAAGGATTAATAGATATAATTAATTATTCAAGGGCAAACAACACTATAATGTGTTGCAGAAGCATAGTTTAAATTTAAAGGTTTAATGGGAGATAATCATGAGCTTAACTTTAGGTAAGTTTGTCTTGGAAATGGGTCATGGTAAAAAAATTGGCACATTATTTGTGATAGCTATTCTGAACTTTTTCTCCTGAAATATTGCTCATTTTGAAAAAAGTTATGTGCTACCCATATATTATTTAGGTATAATTTATATGTATTGTTAAACAAAATGTATAATCATTTATGACTAACTTTATTGTCACTTTTAAGCCTTATATTCCATTATTTATAATACACATGACCTGAGTATAAAATAAATAATATTTATGTTAAAATATTCTTTGTTATATTTCTCATGTAGAAAAAAGCTCGAGTTAATCTGTTCTGTCTTTGAGAACTATAATTAGTATACCATCTCTATGGTAAATTTAGTGGACATGGAAATATATAAATTTATTCTAGAAATATTGATTCATGAAATACTTTGGTAAAAATTTACAACTTACTGTAAAGCATCTATCTCTATGCTAAAGTGAAATGAAAAAGAGTGAACTAAAATTTTTTGCTGTGATCTGCAAAACTTTCCTCATGATATAACTTGTACGATATAGTTCAAATGAATATATTTGTATAAACAAAGATGTCTATATATTTGTATATACAAAATGTGTATCTTTGTATGTGTAACTAAAATCTTTTAGTTGAACTGAACTCTTCCTACTCGGAATATACGGAAAATAGTGACAGACTCACAGATGGAGAGCAGGATGACAGCTCCTGGAGAGGGGAGGTGAGATGGTGGAGGGACTGAGCAGAAAGGATAAAGAGCTCAGGGATGTGGACAACAGTGTGGTGATTGCAGGGGGGCGGGTGGTTAAGAGGGGGTTAAATAGTAATGGAAAGAATACAGTAAAATTTTTTAAAAGAGATAATACCTCATTTTCTATTCAGCTGAGCAGTTCTTGAATAGAGAAATTAAATTTTAAAGTGTGAATAATGCACTAGAGTCCCAATTCTGCCTGTCTCTCAGACACACTTACCATCAATACACTTGGAAATTTTTGTATCTAGATATAGCTTTAAATGCATTGTTATTATTATTTGCAGGAACATGTTTTTCATTTACTAGAAAATATTTTAAAATAAGAATAATTAATGATCCTTTTCTGATTATTGCTCTTAGAAATCATTTACTTGTGTGCACTGTTGCAAGGAATTCTTACATGATATGCAATGAATATGCATTCTTTCAGCATAGAAAAAATTCACATTATTCTTCTGTTCATTTTTACATACAAAAGACAAAGACAGACTTAGGGGAAATTTTGTTGTTGTTGCTGGCCACGTGCTTTTCTCATTCTTAGAAATGTCACTTAATTTGTAGTGTTCACTATCACCACTTTGGAACTAACTCACTGAGCCTGGCAACTTTGGCAGGACTCCTTGACAGCTTGTCAAGCCCAAGGCAAATGCATGTAATCATTCCTCCATGTGATTAATAATTAATTACTGCTCATTAATCTTAAATGAGTGGTAATTGGGAATAACCTAGTCTTTAAAATAAGAGAAAAAACACAAAGACATTGTTATTTCAAAAGGAACTTCTTTAGTTCAAGACTTTTACAAGTCAAACTAATCCTGGGGTTAATTGTGGAAATCAGTGCAATAAAGAAGCATACAAGCATGCATGAAACCTGTCACACATGATCCCAGCACCTCTAAACTGTTCCTGTCGAGATGAACTTTAAAATCCTCCTGATATTTAAATCACAAGGCTACATATCTTCTATGATACAAAAGGTACACACCTACACCCACACCACAATAGAAGTTTTGTTTCCCAGAGGCAAGCTTTCTTTTAAGAGGCTGAAAGAAGTGGTTTTCTGGAACACTGACATCTGAATGCTATTATCTACCTACCCTGTCAGAGATATATTTTCTCTAAACAGTAGAAAGAGTTTCTAGTAAGATAAAAAAGAAAAGTCTGATGGAATCATTTTTAATAAATATGAATCATTAGATGTTATTTGTATTCAGTATTGTTCTTTAGGTATTCACGATGTCACCAATTGCAATGACAATATGTTGAGTACTTATTTGATGGGGAAAGGTTACAACACCTTTTCCCTGATATTTGTATAAATGATGAGAAGAAGAAAAAAATCCTTTAAAACTGTTGAAACTAATCATAGCCCCCAGTTCTAGGGGAGATACTGCTCACTTAGAAATCATTTCAGAGTTCTCAGTGTGGGAGAACATAATCCCTTTACAATCATTTTGTGCAAATTACTAAAGAGGTAACTAAGGTTACTGTATATATATATATGAATATGGGTCAAGGCTGGGAAATATGTATCTTCTCTGTTATCTATATCATATTTGGCTAACATAATATAAATATTGTTTTAAAGGCATGATTCGCTTCAGTAATGTTGCACTGAATGAAAGGGTTACATCTTACAAATTCTTCTTTATCTGTTCCCCACCATTGCCTACCTCTCCAATTTTAGCCCATTGGTTTTGCATTTCAGTGATGATTCTTCCATCTCTACCAAACTTCTTTTTGTTAATTCCCAGCCAAAAGCCCCCACTCTCTGCAATTCTCTCCAAAGTCTTATATCTCTTTAATATATGGATCAATATGATTGCTTTTGTTCCTACTCAGGTGGATTTAAACAAGAAAATGCCTCTTTTTATACCTTTAATGTAAAACAAAACTATATAAAATACATTATTTTACCCTCTATGAAATATTAATTTTATATTTTCCTTAAGAGGTAATGTATTTTAATGCATGTGTTTGTTTTTTCTTTGGTATAGAAGAAACAAACCATTGTGTGGTACAGAGGTAAATAATAGATTTAGAAGCCAGTTAGTTTGTTGCTGGTGGCTTTTGTACTGTGATTCCCAGAACATACTTCCTATATTAGGGAATGAAAACCATGTAATCTATACATCATGTCAATAGTAGGATAACAATACCTCTTAGTAAGCATAATTAATCAAATTGTATAATTTATATTAAGACACTTTGAAGACTAAGAAGTACCACAGAGATTATCATTGTGTGTTTTATTACACATCATTGCCCATTATGTTGTTTTGAGACACACCTTCTAAATTTTCATCAAGTTAGATAAAATAAATATACAGTATCTCTAAAGTCCAACCAGAAAATAAAGAACCTAAACAAGGGAAATACTTGCCTCGCTTAAAAATATCACCTATTTTTTCAAAGATAGCATTTCCAGTCCTAATTGTACTTTTTTATTACCATTGACACTAAGGAATTTTTGCACATATTTATTAACAGTAAATATTTTACTTGGTTAATTTGGTGTTGAGATAAATATGATACATCTATAATACAGAGTCATATGTGACTATTATAGTGTGTATATATGTATACACATGCACATATATATATGCACACACTATATATATACTAGAAATACATATATATATATTGCTTAAAGAAGATTCTAACAAATAATGTGACTAAAAGTAAGCTAAGAAACAATATTTTAATATAAACATAAGCTTTATCTATATATGTGTACATAAAAATTCAATAAAGTCAGTAAGAAGGATGGTAATTTCACATATTATTTTGCACTTGTATTTATATATTTTGTACAATGCATGGTTATTTATAGAAATAGGATTTTGATCATTAGTAAAATATCATACACACACACACACGGGAGTATTAAAAGCAAACTATCAATTAAAAATCATCTTTGTTAATTGGTAATTCTTTTTCTTTATTTTTATTATTTTCATTATTCTACTTTATTTTAATCCATCAGCATTTATTCCCCCCATACCTTCTTCCACCTCTACTGCCCCCACCCTTTGATCACCACACTGTTGTCTGTCCATGAGTCCTCCATCTTTTTTTTGTTGTTGTTTTTCTGAATACCACCACCTGCTGCATCCCTATCCGGCTGTCACACTGCTCTTTATCTATGAGTCTGTCTCTACTTTCTTTATTAGTTCAGTTTGTTTATTAAATTCCACATGTAAGTGAAATCATATGGTATTTATCTCCCACTGATTGGTTTATTTCCTTTGGTATAATATTCCCCAGGTCCATCCATGCTGACACAAAGGGTAAAATTTCCTTCTTCTTTATGGCTAAGTTATATTACATTATGCAAGTATACTGTAGCTGTTTCATCCACTCATTTACTGATGGACACTCATGCTGCTTCCAAATCTCAGCTATTTTAAATAAAGCTGCATTTCTATTTTTAAGTTTTTGAGATAACTTCATACTGCTTTCCACAGTGGCCATATCAATCTGCATTCCCACCAATAATGAATGAGGGTTCCCCTTTCAGCACATCCTCATCTGCACTTGTTTCTTATTGATTCATTGATGATAGCCATTCTGACCGGTGTGAGCTGATATCTCATTGTGGTTTTAATTTGCATCTCTCTGATGATGAGTGATGGTGAGTATTTTTTCATATGTCTATTGGCCATCTGTATCTCCTCTTTAGAGAAATGTCTATTCAGGTATTTTGCCCATTTTAATTGGTTTACTGGTGTATCTTTTTTTTTTTTTTGGTGTTGAGATTTTTAAGTTCTTTGGATATGAACCCCTTATCAGATGTATCAGTGGATATTTTTTCCTGTTCAATGGGTTGTGTTTTCACTTTTTAAAAAATTATTGTTCGAGCACAGTTTTCTGTCTTTTACTCCCATCCCAGCCACCCCTCAGTGCTCCCTACCTCCTTCCCATTTCCAACCCTGTTAGTTTTTGTCCATATGTCCTTTATATTTGTTCCTGTAGTTTGACATAGTCTCATTTGTTTATTTTTTTCTTTTGTTGTTTTTGGCTGAGGAGATACAGCAGAAAAAATATTTTTATGAGAAACATCTAAGACTTTACTGCCTATGTTTTCTTCTATGCTTTTTATAGTTTCAAATCCAACATTTAAGTCTTTAATCTATTTTGAATTCATTCTTGTGTGTGTGATGTGATGTAAGAAGGTAGTCTATTTTAATTTTTTGCTTCTATATGTCCAATTTTCACAACACCATTTATTGAGTAGACTATCTATATAGCCCATTGCATGTTTTCGCCTTCTTTGTCAAATATTAATTTAGTGTAAATGTTTGGGTTTATTTCCAGGCTCTCTATGCTGTTCTATTGATCTATACATCTGTTTTTATAATAGTACTATGCTGTTTTGATTACCATAAACTGTAGTATAATTTGGAGGAATCATACTACCTAAGTGGCAATTCTGTTGATCTAATGTATTCTTTATTGATAAGTCATATGTGATATTTTAATTTTTTATTATTTATAAAGACTTTATATTTTTACAGATGCATAAGGTTTAATTTCTAATATTTAAAATTAGAAAAATTAGTAAGGATGTTTCAAATAGATTTTATGGGCTAGGAGGTATAAATAATTGGGAGGGTATATAAATTTTGTGTTAAAATTGAAACCTTTGTAATTCAACAGAATTGACAACATAGGCAGAGTCGTTTTATTTATGTATACCTGCATATACAATGTACATATGAAATTATTATACATTTATCACAAGCCATGAATATACCAAGCAAGTCACCAGAGAAAGAATAATTAAAGATAACTTTATATATGAAAGTACATATATAGGAAGTAGGAAGTTGGTCTAATTATGTAGTAAGTTTTATTAATTATTTTTAGATGCACATTGTTCCTCATTCCAAAGTGCAAGCTTTCAGAGACATAGTGTTCTATTAAAATCTTTCAACATTCTTGTCTTAGTGTCACATTTAGAAGATGCTCAATTACACAATAACCACTTGTCTTTTTATAATTTCATATTTTAGATTTATTGAGGTAACATTGGTTAATAAAATAATACAGGTTTCAGGTGTACAATCCTATAACACTTTAACTGTGTATTGTGTTATGTGTTCATCACCTCAAGTTAAGGCCCCTTCCGTCATCATTTAACCTTCATTTACCCTCTTCTAATTCTCCTAGTCCCCCCATTATTTTTCTTCTTTTTTCTTGCTGGAGAAAAGATACTACAAGAAAATTTGTTATTAAAAATGTCCAAGATCTTACCACCTATGTTTTCTTCTAAGATTTTTATGAATTTGAGTCTAACATTTAAGTGTTTAATTCATTGTGAGTTCATTCTTGTGTGTGGTGGAAAAAGGTAGCCTAGTTTCTTTTTCTTTTTTTGCACATATCTAACTTCCCCAACATCTTTTATTGAATAGACAATCTTTAGCCCATTGTATGTTTTTCCTCCTTCATCAAATTTTACCTGACCATAGGATGTAGATTTACTTCTGGGTTCTTCATTCCATTCCACTGATCTAAGTTTGTTTTTATGTACATACCTTGCTGTTTTCATTACTATGGCCTTGTAATATAGGTTCATATCAGGTAGCATGATTCCTTCTATTTTGTTTTTCTTTCTCAAACTTGTTGTGGGTAAATATTTCTTCTAGTTCTGTGAAATAATGTCATTGATATCTTGATAGAAATTTCACTGACACTGTAGATGGCTTTGGGTAATAAAGAAATTTTAATGATTTAATTTTCTTATCAATCAGTGAATTTGGTTTGTGCTTCCACTCATTTGTATTTTCTTCTGTTTTTTTCTTAAGTGTCTTATAATCTTTAGTACAGGTCTATTACATCCGTGGTTAGATTTATTCTTAGGTACTGTATTTTACCATGTATAATGCACAGTTTTTAGCCCAAAATTCTAAGGGAAAAATAAGAATACACATTACACATGGGCAAATTAATTACTGCATTTTTTGGACCATGAGATGCACCTAGGTTTTAGAGAAGAAAAATAGAAAAAAATGAAGCAAAAAATATGGTAAAATGTTTAATAGCATAAATAATATAATTTTTCACCAATGTAAATGTAAACAGAACTCAACAGCAGCATTAACAACCATTATTCCTCCCAAATTTGGGAGGGGGGAAGTGCTTCTTATAGTCTGAAAAATATGGTATATACCAAGCATAAAGTAATGGGTAAAATAATCCTGTGTATAATGGGCAGACAAATGCAGATGTGCATTATACATGGCAAAATGTTTTTTTAAGATTGTAAATTGGATTAAAAAAAATTTCTTTCTTGTAGTTCATTATTGGTTATAAAAATCATCTGACTTCACCCTGCTTACTTTGTATCCTGCTATTTTACTGAATTCATGTATTAGTTTCAGCAGATTTTGGTAAAATCTTTAGGGTTGTCTATATTCAATGTCATGTCATTTTTGTTTTTTCTGTCTGACTTGGATGCCTTTTACTTCTTCTTCTTGTCTGATTGCTATGGCTAGGACTTCCACTACTATGTTGAATAAGACTGGGGAAAGCAGGTGTCCCTGTCTTGTTCCTGATCTGAAGAGAAAATGCTTTTAGATTTGCCCACTGAGTGTGATTTTGGCTATGGATTTGTCATATACAGACTTTGTTACGTTGAGGTACATTTTCTTTATTTCTTTGCTCACATACACTCTATCACATGATTGTAATTAAAAATTTTTTCAAGTTTGTCTCTGAGATAATCTTTATATAATTGTGATTTAGTCTAAACAAATGTTACTAGGTCAATTTTTTGTGAGTACACATACAGAGATTATATTATTGTTACAAAAGCTTAGCCCATATCATTCATAGGAATTTAGAAGTTATTACAAGTTTATACTCTCATCTCTTAACATCAAGTGGCATGTTATATTATTTGTGCCACTGTTCAGAAACATTTGCATTCTATCACTTGATTAATATTAAACTTAAGTGTATAAAATTCATACTATGTAATAAATTGAATACTATTACATTAAACCTTAAATCACTATTAGAATTGGGAGATGTATTATTAATATTACAAGCAAAATACACTGATTCCTCTTTAAAATAAATTATATACTAATAACATATTAAATCTCTTCATAGAAATTGAACGGAAGGATTGCATTGTCCTCGCAAATGCCAGAATCAAAATAATATTTTACTTTTTTATTCATATGTCATTATACATTTTTTCAAATCCTAATTATAAACCTACTTTTTACGGAATTGATCTATTAAAAGAATTAATGAATAATGGTATTCATAGGATCAAAAATCATTACATCTTCAGATATTTAAATATAATAAAATTGATTTCTCTCTCAACATACATATCACTTTTTAGAAGATGGTAAATAGGTTTAAGGAAATAATATGAATTTATCAGAATTTTATATCTTTTATTTACAACTTTGTTAAACAAAATAAGGTCTTTGTTGTATTTAAAGATGAAATCAAGAGACTAGAAAGAATTAAAACACATGTTATAAGATACATAAAGGCAGAAAACTTAAACAAATGTCATGTATTACAAAATAGTCTAATTTCTACACACACTGGGAAAATTTAAACATAATTTTACTCATTTTATTATATACTATATATTTTTCTTCAATTTGTATTGGCAAAGTTGGTTTTAAAAATTATTTCTATGATACATCATTCTGTTAACTTTTAATGTTTTTGTGATCTTATTTTCTGTGTAAATTTATTAAAATATGAGATAAATCATATATTTAAATTTTCAGAGGAGAAATTATTATTAAAAATGAATGGGAGGCCATGCATTGTTTAGTGCCATGGGTCCTGTGTGAGAAATCAGGGCCTCAAACTGCTGCAGGTGCTTATGCACCAGGCCTGTGCAATGGCAACCCATCACGGGGCCAGAGCTTGGCTAAAGATCCCTCTAAAGACCCCAAAGTGAAAACCTTCTCACCTCCCCAGTGTGTAACCATGTTCAAGGCAGTGTCTTAACTTCAAGTCCTACTTAATCCTAACAGCCCACAGGCGTGACAGTTCCCTGCTGAAGGTGCTGCACTTATGGAGGCACACCTTTGCACAGGACTTTACACTGGATGGAATGGTACCCAGAAGCATTTATTTCCTATCAGTACAACAGGCACTTCATTGAAGAAAGTTGTCCCCCTGACGTTAACTGACATTTCAGGATCACTCAAGCTGAACAAGACTTCTCATTCCTTACTACTTAAAATTAAGAAAAGCACAAGTGTTAGGAGAGGAAACAGATTGACCTCTTGGAGATGGCTTCCTTTGCTTCTTTTATTTTTTTAAGCATTTTTTAAATTATTGTTCAAACACAGTTTTCTGTCTTTTACTCCCATCCCAGCCCACCCCCCAGTGCTCCCCACCTCCCTCCCATTTCCACCCCCCTTAGTTTTCATCCATGTGTCCTTTATACTAGTTCCTGAGAATCCTTCCCCTTTTCCCCTGAAATTCTCTTTCCTCTCACCTCTGGTCCCTGTCAGACTGTTCTGTATTTCAGTGTCTTTGGTTCTATTTTGCTTGCTTGTTTGTTTTGTTGTTTAGGTTCCTGTTAAAGGTGAGATCATATGATATATGTCTTTCACCACCTGGCTTATTTCACTCAGCATAATGCTTTCCAGTTCCAGTTCTATCCATGCTGTTGCAAAAGATAGGAGCTCCTTCTTTCTTTCTGCTGCATAGAATTCCATTGTGTAAACATACCATAGTTTTTGGATCCATTCATTTACTTATGGGCACTTAGGTTGCTTCCAACTCTTGGCTACTGTAAATTGTGCTGCTATGAACATTGCTTCTTCTCCAACCTTCTCCTGCTGCTCATGGAAGTGAGTCTGCAGAGTCTCCAGGGTCAAAAAAAAAGCTCCCACATCAGGATCGTGTTCTGCTACTGAAAATCTTCAAACTGCTGGGCTGGTTGTTCAAAGTCAACTTTAACTAAAAATGTCAATAAATTCAATATACCTGCTCTTGAATAAAAATACTGCCCCATTCCCAAAATTTATACATTATATTTCCTTGTTAAGAAAGGTTTAAACAAAATTGATGGACACTTTAAAAACAAGTGAATCGGTATGTCCATCAAGGGGTGCTTTGATTTTTTAAAAACATTTTTCATTGTAACTCATATAGCAAAAATAATTAGTGTAATTTTATTTTTCTTTTTAACTTTTAATTTTGAAATAATTATTGTTTCACAAAGTAGCAAAAATAGTAGAGAGAGATGCTATATACCACTCACTCAAATTCCACAAAAGGTAACATCTTACCTAATTAGAGTACAGTATCAAAACCAGAAAATTCATATTTATACAATAAAATTAACTGGAGCCTAGATATTCCTCAGACTTCACTTGTTTTATATGTTTTTACTCTGAGTGAGTATATTTTGTGTGTGTGTATGGTTTATGAAATTTAAGTATGCAGGTAATTGCATTTCAAAGAAAATAGCTAAATAATAAAGTAATCTTCTAAAGTCACTATTATAAGCTACAATTTGAAATTAAATTTAAAACCTCAGAGAAAGATTGTGATGAGGAATGCTAATTATAATAAAATACATTTTTGTTTATTTGGTGTGATACAGGAGTATTATTTATTGTTTAAATAGTGTGCAATTACCTTTAATAAGATAACTATTATATCAAGAAGTAATTTTTGTTGACATAAAAAATAGGGTTGATGACTAAAGTTGAAACAACTCATAAAAAATATAAAAGGGAATTTTCTAAAATAAATAATGTTAAAACTCTGCATATTTTGTCACCTTTCCCCAAATGTGATAGCCAGAAAGAGGATATAAATTCATACATATCACTTGATCACATTTATTAGAGAGAAATATATTAAAGCTTATAAATTTGGTAGAATAAAATTTGCTGGATGTAGAAAATTTAAGGTGGATAGTTGAATGAAGAATGAGCATGAAATACCATGGATTTTGGATGATTAAAAAGTGTACACTTGAAGCTTGTATAATCTCATTAAACAATGTCACTCCAATAAAAATAAATAAATATATAAATATATAGTTAAATAAATAAATAAATAATTGTTAGGCTTTAATAGTTGTATCCTTTTGAATGAAATATTCCAACTATGGTATTTGATTGTTTTGTTTTTGGAGCTGGTAACAGAAAGATTAACTATTTTAGTGTCTATAATTCATTTACATACCTGATGCTATCTCTAGAGTCAATTTTTATTTGAAAAAGCAAATAATATTTTAAAGATTTCTGTAAATAAAGATATGTTTATTTTTCACCTCCAGGTTTATATTGATATATTTTTAGTATTATAAGTTTACTATTAAAGGTAAATTCCACTGTAAGCTCCTTAAAAGAGTTAATTATTCCCTACCATCTTGAATCTTCATATGATTTAAGTTTCTTCATAAGAGAGTTTATCTGCAGCTTTTATGTCATGGGTAAGTATAGATTCATTGGCTTACATTCCTCTTTTATCAATATCTTAGAAATTCCCTCACTATCTTCTCACATAACTAATTGTTGTGAAGAAGTGATTACTGTAAAAAATTATAACATAGATTTAAGTTTTTTTCTTTTATATTTAAATTAACATTTGGCTGGAGGCCAAAGAAAACTTATTTTTTGGTAAACTTCAATAATTCTGTCATCGTAATTCTCATTGTTGTCTTCCTGCATCACTTTCCTACAATAATGAGATACTTTTCAAATATGCTGTATTCAGTAATCTTTTTTTGTTTTATTTTATTTTTATTTTAAAATTTTATTTTTTGAATTTACTTTATTGGGGTGACATTGGTTAATAAAATTATATAGGTTCCAAGTGTATGATTCTATGATACTAAGTTGGTATTCTGCTTTGTATGCCCCCCACTCAAAATCAAATCATCTGTACCATATATTTGACACCTTTTACCCTTTAATACCCCACTCACCTTCCCTCTGATAACAGCCATAGTATTTTCTTTGTCTCTGATTCTTTATTTGTCTTGTGTGTTTATTTGTTACTTTCAGTTTTATATCCCACATATGAGTAAAATCATATGGTTCTTAACTTTTTATGTCTGATTTATTTTACTTAGGATGATATCCTCCAGATCATCTACATTTTCACAAATGGAAGTGTTTAATTTTTTCTTATTGCTGAGTAGGATTTTATTGCATATATGCAATCACATATTCTTTATTCAATCATCTATTGAAGGACACTTTAGTTGTTTCTATTTCTTGGCCACTATGAATAACGTTGCAATAAACATAGTGGTGCATGTATTTTTGTAAATAAATGTTTTCAAGTTCTTCAGAGAGAAATTCAGAAGAGGGTTTGTTGGATCATCTAGTAACTCTATTCTTATTTTTGAGAGGCCTCCATATTGTTTTCCAAAGTGGCTATGTTAGTTTACGTTTCCACCAGCAATGAATCAGGGTTCTTTTTTCTCCACAACCTGTCCAAAACTCATTATTAATCATCATACCAATAATAGCCATTCTAACAGTTGTTAAGTAATATCACATTGTAGTTTTGATTTGCTTTTCCTTAACAACTAGTGCAATTGATCATCTTTTTGTTTATTTGTTGATTATTTGTATGTCTTCTTGGGGAAAGTGTTCAGGTTCTCTGCCAGTTTTTTAATTGGATTATTTGTTGGTTAATTTGGTGCTTAGTTGTATGGCTATTTTTAATATATTTTATTGATTATGCTGTTATAGTTGTCCCCTATTATTTTCCCCTTCATTCCTCTCTGCCTTGTACTGACCCCCCCACACACACCATCATTCTACTACCTTAGTTCACATTCATGGGCCATACATATAAGTTCTTTGGCTTCTCCATTTCTCATACTATTCTTAACCTCCCCCTGGCTATTTTGTAACTACCATTTATGCTTGTTATTCTCTTTAACCTTTCCCCCAGTCTTCCTCTCCCTGACCATGTTGCTAACCTTCAATGTGGTCTCCATTTCTGTGAATCTGTTCCTGTTCTAGTTGTTTGCTTAATTTGATTTGTTTTTTGTTTAAGTTCATTTGTTGATAATTGTGAGGTTTTGTCATTTTACTCTTCATATCTTTGATCTTTTTCTTCTTAGATAAGTCCCTTTAACATCTTATGTAATAAGGGCTTGGTGATGATGAACTCCTTGAATTTGATCTTATCTGAGAAGCACTTTATCTGTCCTTCCATTCTAAGTGATAGCTTTGCTGCATGGAGTAATCTTGAATGTAGGTCCTTGCCTTTCATGACTTTAAGTACTTCTTTCCAGCCCCTTCTTTCCTGTAAGGTCTTTTTTGAGAAATCAGCTGACAGTCTGATGCAAATTCCTTTGTAGGTAACTCTTTTTCTCTTGCTGCTTTTAAGATTCTCTCCTTGTTTTTAATCTCGGGTAATGTAATTATAATGTACCCTAGTGTGTGCTTCCTTGGGTCCAATGTTTTTGGGACTCTCTAAGCATCCTGGGATTCCTAGAAGTCTATTTCTTTTGCCAGATTAGGAAAGTTCTCCTTCATTGTGTTTTCAAATAAGTTTTCAATTTCTTGCTCTTCCTCTTCTCCTTCTGGAACCCCTATGATTCAGATGTTGGAATGTTTAAAGTTGTCCCAGAGGTTCCTAATCTGTTCCTCATTTGTTTGAATTCTTATTTCTTTATTCTATTCTGGTTAAATGTTTATTTCTTCCTTCTTCTCCAAACTGTTGATTTGAGTCCTGCTATCCTTCCCTTCACTGTTGCTTCCCTATACATTTTCCTTCATTTCACTTTTCATAGCCTTCACATTTTCCTCCATTTTGTAACCATACTCAACCATATCTGTGAATATGCTGATTACCAGTGTTTTGAACTCTGCAGTTGATAGGTTGGCTATCTCTTCATTCCTTGTATTTTTTCTGCAGTTTTGACCTGTTCTTTCATTTGGTCTCTCTCTATATATATTTTTATCTGGGTGCACCTGTTACATAGTAAGGGGTGGAGCCTTAAGTATTTGCCAGCTCTAGTCAACCCATATCACTGAGTGGTGGCACTGTATGTGGGGGAGAGGTCTGAGAAGAACCAGTGCTGCTTACTTGGCTCTTGGCCACCTTTAAGTCATTTGCTCTGCCAGCTGCCTCCTTGCCTTGTCCACCAGCCAACACCTTGTTCTCCCTGGGCCTCTAACTTCTGCCTTGCTATGGGTCCTCTCTACCCTGGCTGCCCATCTTTTCCCCTCCTACTGTATGAATGTTTTTTTTAAGGCCTTGTTTGTCCAACTTCCATACAGTTCAATTTTCTGACAGCCTGGGTTATTTATTTTTTTAAATTTATTGTTGTCCTTCTTTTGGTTGTGCAAGGAGGCAAAGTGTATCTACCTTCACCTCCATCTTGGTGGAAAGCACAGTTGTATGACTTGTTTCAATACCACATTTTGGATATTAACTCCTAATAAAAGGTATAATTTGCAAATAGCTGCTCTCATTTGATTGTTTGCCTTTTTGCTTTGGTGATGGTTCTTTTGCTGTGCAAATGCTTTTTCATTTGATGTAGTTTCTGAGTGTTTCCCCCTTTATATTTCATTTTGAAATAGATAAACATAGTGGGAGCAACAGTGAGAGGGTGGGATAAATGAGGATAGCACTATAGGGGAAATGTGTCAATTGAAAACATTTTATTGTATGTTTTTAACATAATAGTTAAAAGTTTTCAAGAAAATAAATACTAAAGACTCATAATACATAATAATAATTATTCATATACACATAAATTTGTAGAAAGTGTCAATTATTGGAAATAGTTTACATTTAATGGCTGAGATATATTGTTTTCTAATGGAAAGATAATGAAGGATGGATACATAACTTAATGAAAATGGTGGAGATTGTTAGTAACTAATTACTCAATTGAGAGAATAATCAGATGAAAGAAAAGTAGAATCATTTTCAGGTGGCAATAAGGATTCTGTTTTAGTTTGACAATTTGTCCTGGAAGTAACCTGCATGCTCAAATATCACTCAACAGCTTAAGTATAATACCAGAGAAAATACAGTACAAGTCTGATACATGCATGGGATGGAATGTATGATCATAATAGGAGTACCATAAATAACTTCATTTTAAATTTATTTCAAGTACTTTTGCTGCATAGGTGTCATTATTCATAATTTTTGAAAAAGTATACTCATTATCTATCTATTTAATTTAGATTTATTTTGTCAGCATATTCCTGTATTGGAAAATGACTTAAATAGATACATACATATTAATACTATATTTTACTTCCTGAAAAAGAAAGGAAATTGTCTAAGTCATTTTTCACATGCTTCTGTAAAGCCTTGGCTAATTATCAAATGAATCTATCACTATGACCTCATCACATCTTTAATTTTAAACAGTAAAAGTATTATTTTACAGGTTAGACATGAATACAGGTTATATTATATAGATATAATTCAACTATATTCATCTATAGACATATAAATATATTATTTTAGGGAATTAACATAATGAGAACCCTTAATGATAAGTGTAGAATAATTTATTATGGTAATTCCTCATTTAATCTATAATTAAGCAATAAATATGACAGGAGAGCATTTTATTTGAGTACCAATAATTAGAGATTTTATATTTATATGATTTAGTAAATGAGACAGATTCTCAACTGCTAGTGATAATTTCATAATACAATTTTGCCAAATTCAGAATTTTATAGCTCTTTTAGAGTCACTAATTTCTACAGTTTATTACTTTAAGCATTAATCTGGACACTAGAATGGGATAATCTGTTGGGGGAGGTAAGTTCACTTTCAAGAGTTATCAATGTCATTTGGTTAATAAATCTAGGAAAATGGTGAATTTCTTAGGTTTCCTTTTTCTCCTATGTCTCTATTTTCTATTGGGAAAAGGGAATATGTACTCATCTTAAAATAGATAATTTTGTACATATAAGAGCAATTTTTTTAATTTCAGCCTATTTTCTGAGCACAGAGTTTGAGATGTATAGGAGTGGCCTTCACTTCTGATATAAATGTTCTCTGGATAGCAAAGTTTTTTTCTATATTGAAAAATTTTGAAAATCAAAAAATTATGGTACATATACACAGTGGAATTCTATGGAGCAGAAAGAAGAAGCTCCTACTCTTTGCAGTGGCATGGATGGAACTGGAAAGCATTATTCTGAGTGAAATAAGCCAGGTGGTGAAAGACAAATACCATATGATCTCACCTTTAACAGGAAGCTAAACAACAGAACAACCAAGCAAGCAAAATAAAAACAAAGACACTGAAATAGAGAACAAGGGGTCAGTGATTCGAGGAGAGAGGGGAGAGAATTTCAGGGGAAAGAAGGGAAGGATTCACAGGAAATAGTATAAAGGATACATGGACAACAATTAAGGGGGGTGGAAATGGGAGGGAGGTGGGGATCACTGGGGAGGTGGGCTGGGATGGGAGTAAAAGACAGAAAACTGTACTTGAACAATAATTAAATATAAATAAATAAATAAAGGAATTTAAAAAATATCTATACTATACATTTTCACCCCAATAATTCCACTTCAGGTGATTAAAAAGACTTATAATATTGCTTACAGAATTATATATGAGCATAAATTAAAACTTTTCAAATACATAAATAAATTAAAATATTAAATATTTAAAAATGAAAACCTAAATATGGTATAGTAATACAGGGTATGATACTGCTCAGTTGCTCAGCTAAAAATAGGATGATTTAAAAAGTGTCATGTCTCTTCCTCTATGTTACTTGTGGATTTTCCTTGTAAAGTAGTTTGCAATATATGTCTATAATGTAGCTTCGTTTACAGAATAATTTTATCTGGATTCATATTTTGCACCATATTCTGGACTTTAAGATCTCTAATCCTCCATCTCTTCACTTGTTTAAAGATGCAATGACTGTGTCCACTATACAGTCTCACAGTGAGTTTTAAAAAAAATTTTGGTTTGTTTTATTTTTTAAGGTATATTTTATTGATTATGCTATCCCCTTTATCCCCCTTCTGCCTTGCTCCCCTGCCCCCCCAGCATTCTCCACCCCCTTAGTTCATGTCAATGGGTAGTACATATAAGTTCTTTGAGTTCTCTGCTTCCCGTACCATTTTTGACCTCTCCCCATCTATTTTATGTCTACCAATTATGTTTCTTCTTCCCTGTACATTTTCCTCCCTCACAGTGAGTTTTAAATCTCAGCCATAATTACCACTCAGAAAATGTTAACAGTAAGTATTATTATATATGCCAGTCAATGAATGACATTTTCTGGTTTTTTCTGAATGACATTTTAAGTTTCTTCTTCATTTCTATTCAATTTTGTTTATTTTTTAAAAGATATTTTATTGATTATGCTATTACAGTTGTCCCATTTTCCTCCTTGACTCCCCTCCACCCTGTACATCCCCTCCCACCCACAATCCACCCCCTGTAGTTCATGTCCATGGGTTGTACATATAAGTTCTTTGGCTTCTACATTTCTTATTCTATTCTTACCCTCCCCCTTTCTATTTTCTACCTACCATCTATGCTATTTATTCTCTGTACCTTTCCCTCCTCTCTCCTCCTCCCACTCCCCTGTTGCTAACCCTCCATGTGATCTCCATTTCTGTGTTTCTGTTCCTGTTCTAGTTGTTTGCTTAGTTTGATTTTGTTTTATATGTGGTTGTTAATAACTGTGAGTTTACTGTCTTTTTACTGTCCATATTTTTATCTACTTTTTCTTAGATAAATCTGTTTAACATTTCATGTAATCAGGGCTTGGTGATGATAAACTCCTTTAACTTGACCTTATCTGGGAAGCACTTTATCTGCCCTCTCATTCTAAATAAAAGCTTTGCTGGATAGAGTAATCTTGGATGTAGGTCCTTGCCTTTCATGACTTGAAATTATATAAAGACTTTGAATAAAATATGAATAAGTGATGTCTTGAAGAAAAATGATAAAGTACCTTTTTTTCATTTTTACAAACTTGAATCACCACATATACACTTTCTACCTCTACTTCTAAAGTTTACATACTACAAACTATAAAATGATTAATAAAGCTTTCTTCCCACACCAGCTGATTCGGTCAAAAGGGTTATATACTCTTGTGTATCAATCAATAGAACCCTTGTCAGCATGAAGAGTTTAGTGAAGAAATAAGAGCTTAAAGAGGTGGAGGAGGAGCTGAGGAATGAAACTCTGGAAAGGGGAAGTCAGCAGTTCAGAGTAAGTCATTATAGTAAATCACTGCCTGAAACATCAGCAGTGATGGGTAAGTGGGAAACTATAGAACAATCAGAAAACCCCTGAATGTTTAGAAGCTGAAAGGGAACCATGAAAGTGGAAATTGTGAGGATCTAGAACCTTTAAGAAGGCTTTAAAAAATGCTTCCTCTGTGAAAAACATGGCTTTTAAGGGAATTGCCACTTTAATAGCTCTAGAAAGCAGGAAAATATATGTTACATCAATAGCTGCCGTTATTTATCATGTCTGTGTACCACAATCTGCCAAAAATGATAATTTCTGCTTTTTTCCTGCCTTACAAATCTTGTTGATTTCATTTCTTGGTGAAGTCTAATCTGGAACAATATAAGGAGGGCATTATGTGAAATGATTTACTAGCCTCTGATGGATATTGTTCTAAATTGACAACTTGCTATCCATCACATTTTATTAAGTGGAGGAAGCATCGTCCTGATAATAGTAATCTGAATGTAATTTAAAAATTTATGTTCTTCTGAAGTAACGTTAAGTGATCATCTCTTCTCAAAAGTATAAAGAAAATACTCAAGAAGAGTTGTTTTATTTGTTTTTTTTGGTAAAGCAGTAGGTATGTATTAAAAATAATTAAAATACATCTGGTCTACTTAGTGTATTGGTACAGGCAAACCTATCTTATGAGTAAAATAGCTGAAATATATGGATCTTTGGTAAAACTAAGTACACATGTTTTCTTTCATCTCAAAATTTTAATTAAAATGAGATTTATATGAATTATTACAGCCTACCTGTATGGGATAAGAATGGCCTAGAAATAGAGCAAAACTAGTTATAATTTAAATATATAACCATGACCAAATAAAAAGAGACATTATTCTTATGGCAGGAGATTTAGTCACTCAAACAGTAAAAATTGCAACTACTTATAATTCTACATGTTATTTTAGTTTCTACCATATATGCATATATTTGTATTATATATTTTTTCTTTCCAGAATATTGATTAACTCATTCTAAAAATAATAATAATTATTTTTTTACCCATTAATCCTACCCATATAATGCTGGGTTGAGCCTTCATCACCTCTTTTTAAGATTATTAAAATATTCTCCTAACCTTCCTTCTTACTTTTACCTTTGCCTTCCCAACATGCTAAATTTCAGCTCAACAGCAAAACAATCTGTTACTTAGACCATGTTATTCCTCTACTCAAAATCCTTCCGTGGGCCCCATTTCACTCAGTAGAGGATATTGCTTACAATGACCCTTGTATCTTTCATCCAGCCAGTTCTCTCAGACATAGTTCCCTAATAATCTCTGACTCAACAAAGAAAATTTAAAAGTAGCATTAAAAAAAAACACATTTTTTTCTCAAACATTGTAGGCTTGCTCATGTTTCAGGGCTCTGGCTTAAAACCTAAGTTCTTCCCACAAAAAATTTTTCCCCATTCACAAACTGTTCACACTTCTCTTCAGTTCTTTACTTGCTGAGAAGCAAGTAAAGATTATGTTATATTATGATTACATTATGATATAATCTTATGATATATAATATATATCATCTATGATATATATTATCTATGATATAATATTAAAGATTATATTATGATATAATCTGGGTCCCCAAACAAAAAATGACTTCTGAATACAACACTTGATCTTAGCTAAAAGGCTGAGAAGTGATAACCACCAAATACCAAAGTTGCTCTTAACCACCTGTTACTTCTCTGAACAATTGATGTCCTCCATGCATTTCATCATCTAACATGTTAGCATTTTTTGTGCTAGTTTTTCAGACATCACTCTAGAAAATAAACTCCCTTAATTCTTGTTCTTTCCTGTTTTGGGTTGTTTTTTTTTTTTTGGTCCTTGTTATATTCCCAATAATTAGAAAAGTACAAGGAACACAACAGTTGCTCATTAGATATCCCTTAAATAAAGTAATGGATGTCAACAAAAATAGTAATGTTTAGAAAATAGTAAAATTTAATATAATTATCTTAATAAATTTTTACATACTTCCATGATAGAAAATGGGTAAAATTTAATATAATTATCTTAATAAATTTTTACATACTTCCATGATAAAATCTTTAAGTATGACTTTTGTGACAGAATTGCTATCAAATTATGAGCACAAAAACAAGGCAATGAAATTATATAATGAAGACTCCTACACTCTCATATTCATACTGAAACTCAGTAATTTCTAGAAAAAAATAACTGCCCACATGGGTTATCTCAACACAAATATGAGGTCAGTCAGGTTGTGATAATCATATACTACTTCTGAACACTTACAGAGATAGGGATTTCTTTCATATGAACATTTACATGAAATATTGCATTCCTTTAAATAAAATATCACATGTGTTTCTGTTAACAATATTATCCCAAGGCAAATGTGAATAACCCTTCAGGTCAAAGTAAAATGAAAGAATTGAGAAGGAACGTCTTTCTGACAGAAAAAAAGTGCTAGTGCTAAAATCACCAGAACTTTCTCTTTGAAGCATATTTTTTTGTAAAATTTATATGAAAATTATAATAATCTTCTCTGTTAAAGAATAGAAGTAGATAAAAGTCTTTGGGTTATCTTAACATTGAATTATGAAATTTCAAGAACATAAAATGTGCTTTAATTTTTTAATTCTATTGTGAAAGATGTTATCACCTAGAATCAAAATGTATGGGATATTTAGTCTGTTTTATAGACAAAAATCATATGACAAAAATATTAATTTTGATTAAGTTGCAAAATATATTTTGTTATGTAAAGCATGTGACTTATTTAATTAAAATATCTGTGCAGATTCAAAGATGGACACTTATTTATGAAGAAAATGTCATGTTTTAAATATTGATATTGAATAAAATAATTGAAGATTGCTTTTATTACTTCTCCAGATTTTCAAAAATATTTTATTGAGAGCACAACTGAATCTAAGAAACAAACTAAGCAAACAAGAACAGAGACAGAATCGTGGATATGAATAGTATTTTGATAATTGCTAGATGGGAGAGTGGAATGGGTGAAGAGGTAAGGGAATTAAGAAGTAAATTGGTTACAGAATAGCCATGGGGGTGTAAAGTACAGTATAGGAAATGAAGTAGTCAAAGAGGTTACACGCATAGCCCACAGACATGAACAAGGGTGTGGTGATTGCCTGAGGGAATGGGGGGTTCTGTGTGGAGGGGGGCAAAGTGGGGAAAATTGAGACAACTATAATAGCATAATCAATAAAATATAACTTTTAAGAAGAGAGAAAAAAATAAAATGTAACAAATAAAATTTGAGCCTGGCTGGTGTAGCTTAGTGGATTGAGTGTGGGCCTATGAACCAAAAGATTGTGGTTCAACTCCCAGTCAGGGTACATGCCTGGGTTGCAGGCCAGTTCCTTGCAGGGAATGCACAAGAAGCAACAATACATTAATATTTTTCTCCCTCTCTCCTTCCCCTCCCTTCTAAAGATAAATAAATAAAATCTTAAAAAATAAAATTTGGGTGGAAGTTACATATAGCCTACATTTTTAAACAAAATTTACATGAAGTCTAAACATTGTTAATTTTATACTTCAACATAAAGAAAATAAAACTGCCCATGAGACCAAAATTACATTTAAAGTTTCCATTAATTGATGCATTCTGCATCCATATAAGAGCTGTTGTGGGTAAGAAATTACCTGGTTATGTGTAAATATAACTGTATCAAAATCAAGTGTACATATACTGTTGTTCCCACACACTCACAGCTTCCCTCCATTATCGACATCCTGAATGTGAGTGGTACAAAGTTGAGAGCCAGGTGGATTGTGCTACTGTTTGTGAGTGTGTGTGTGTGTTGGGGGGAAGGGGTGTATATGGGAACTGTCTTTGTACATCTGCCCAATTTTTTCTGTGAAACTAAACTACAATAAAAAAAAATTAAGTCTTCAAATGGAGGGAGAAACCAAAGGTAAATAATACCACAATAATGACAGAATAATAAAGGATAGGAGTTCATGACAAAGGCTGAAATCTTGTGTTTGTGTAAGAAGATTCTATTTTGTTTCTCTTGTTGAATAGTTGTTGTAACTTAAAATAACTGATTTCTGTTGATGTGGGTAGACCAACAAAATGTTACTATTAGTTATTGCCTTTATATACATGATGTTCATTAACACTACATTTATTTTGTGAGTTTTTGAGCTTGACTTTACAAAATTTTATCTAGATGAATGATTTTATTTCCTTCTAATGCTTGGATGATTTGCATAGTCATTTGGCACTTGACAAGCTACATTAAGACAAGCTATCATCCCTGTATTAGACAGAAAACTAATTATTTCAAAGAACAACTACATGGAAAAATGAAGTATATAAAGAGTGTATTTTTTAGGGGTGATGCCAGAGGAACAATAAAAGATTTGTCAAATAGAGGAAGTTTAAGTTGTAAATTTTTAAAGTAAGTTTAAATTGTTCCCATTATTTGTTTGATCAATTTCATTACGTTGAAAGTAATTGTAATTCAAGAATGCAGCCACTTAGAACCTGCATGAATATAATATTTGCTATCAAAGTCTGTATATTGGGGTTAATGAATTTTAAAAATGGTAAAAATAAACATCTTCAATAGATCTAAATGGAAGCTAAGGATTTTGAATTTTTATTCATGGTCTTGGTTCACTCTAGTTCCTAATCCTCCTCTATTATAAATTAATCTCTTTAAAATGAAATTTGGCATTTCCTAATTTTATATTTAGAACAAGATAATAGATTATGCTTACTCTAAGGTTATGATAATATTCCTTTTCACTTAAAATAGAATTACAGTAAAATTTATTTTATTTGATAATTCATTGTTAATGCTGCTTAGTAAATCTAGTTATCATATATTTTATTATAAAAAAAGTTTTAAAAATATCCATTATGTTGGAGTTAATTCTGCTTTGTTGTTAGAATCAAAATTTTAATATGTTATTTTTGAAGAATCCAATGAGATAGTAATGTTTAGGGAGTGGAAAGTCATATTACTTGAGCTTGGTTTTCTTTTGCATTATTATATACTAAGAAAATAGGAATATAATCGTTTTAATGTGGCTACAAAAGATTTATTCAGAAGTTCCAGGGTTTTTCTCTTTATGATTACTAAAGGCTCACATCAATTTGCTTCACCTTCCTCTGCTAAACTGTGAACTTCTTCAAGGTCATGCTTTATTCATCATTGTACTCCCAGTGTCTAATTCATTATCTGTTAGAGTAACTGTTCAATTAAATATTTTTAAATAAAGTTCAGTGGTTCTTAGTTTCTAAGAGATATAATTTTCATTTCAGTGATAAATGTCTATAGCTAAGGTGACTAGAAATGTTTAGAATTTCTAAATACAAATATTTAAAATTCTAAATAGCACAGAGGAGAAAAGATTGGGGTGAGAAATCATATTAAATAAATAAATTTAATTGATATTACATAAAATTATAGCAATGCATTTTAAAATGCTTTTAAATCACAGCAAATGAAAATACTGTGGTAGTTTTTATATGTGAAATCTTCGTATATTTGCAGTTTTAAGTATGCAATGAATTTTTATATGTATGGTTTGAAAATAGTGATAAAATGGGTAATACTATGTTTCATGATACTTTTATTTATTATGGACATTTAACTGATTTACAAGTAATTAATCTTTAAGGCTAATCTTCATTTATTATTGAGGCAAATTGACATATATTATATTTGTACCTGGTATACAATATAATGATTCAATATTTGTATGTATGGTGAAGTGATCACAATAAGTCTAATTAACACCTGTTTCCATACATAATTTTTCTTTTTGATTGTGATGAGAGCTGGATAAAACGGGTGAAGGAGAATTTGCACAGTAATAGATGATTCCTAGAGTTGCTATAGCAATTACATGATAAGATATATGAATGCTGAGTCACCAATTTATACAATGAAACTAATAAAATACTGTATACCAACTACACTTAAATTTTTTTAAAGTTAAAAAAGTTTACCCTGATGTGCATCCCTATTACACACAGTGACTGATACTAATTAGTAGCTTTCTTAGGGTTCAAGATACCCAGTGATTACTTTAAAGCTAATCTAAATCAATGATTTATTAAAAGACACAATTTAGGCTTACATTTGGTGAAAAAGTTCAGAATTCTGTTTGTGAAATTTCTCATTACTAATTTCTCCATAGACTTGAATACTGATTACTTAAATTTGACAAAAATGCTAAAATAGTAGATAGTATTCAATATAACAGTTTCAAGCATAAAAGACATCTCAGAATTTTCAAATTTGGAGCCAAATCTAGCAATATAAAAGCATAGTTTATGTAGCATTTTTATTTTATATTTTGAGTAGGACTGTAAAAACTAACAGCAGGATTTCAGGTGAAAAACAAACAAAAATCTAGAAATTTAAAGTCATCTATGTAAAAGTGGAGATATTGACAATAAATATTGGAGAAGAATATGCTCTGACTTCTGAATGATTTTTAGGCACATAAAGTAATTTCTATGTTTAAATTGAGGAAAGTGACTATTCAAAATAGACTGGTCATAACTGAACACTGGCTACATGGCCAATATGGCTAAAAATAGATTAATTGTGTAGTGTCACTATCATTATTGCAATCGGATAATCATGTAGAGTCATGAAATTTTTTCTAGGCCTCTTATCTAAAACTGATGTATCCAAATTTATAGCTGATCTTTTTTAGTTATGACAGAGGTTGGAATGAAAACATACAGACAGACCTTCCTTTTGGGTAGACATATGGTGTTCCTGGGATCAAAGATCTGGCTGATAAATTATCTAAAATTTTTGCTTTTTAGAAGATTTAACATTAAGTGGGTTTTTAAATCACAGTAAATTAGTATTTAAGAAACATGTATGTAACAGACTATACAACTCTCATTATATTTCAAAACAGTTTCTTTAACCTGATGTTACATTATATATTTGATTACTTGTCTATCACCTGTCTCTTACTCAAGAAAACAGGGAATTTTCATGTTTTATTCAGTGCTTAGAAAGCTTCATGACACAGAAAATGTGCTCATTAAATATTAGTAAAATAAATAAATGCACTGGGGGGTGGGCTGGGATGGGAGTAAAAAAACAGAAAACTGTACTTGAGCAACAATTAAATAAATAAATTATATATATATATATAATTATACATATAATATATATATATATATATATATATACACACACACACACACACACATATATATATATATAGCCAGATGCCAAAGCATTTAGAGAAGGTACTTATGAAAGGAAGATCCTTTGTTTGTGCTTCCTCCTCATAAAACAATTGAGTGTACCCTGAGACCTCACTTGTTTTAGCCTCAAACATTAATCAAGTGCTAAAGCTATATATAACCCATCATAGCTTAATTCCCCACTATTAGATACTGGCCGACTTCCAGCAAGAGGTGAAAATCAGAGTTGCCTCCTGGCGACAAGTAATGAAATCAAAATCATAAAAATTAGTTTAGATACATGCCCTTAACTGAAAAGACTAGTTTGAGATTTGAAATGAAGGTATGTAGCTAAAATAAGAGGGAGGATAGTTACAGTTTGGAATCTTGCCCAAATCACAGAAGACTAACATACTTGGCTAGGACTACTGCTGTCTCTGTATAGTCAGGTTGCTGGAAGATAGAGACCAAATACCGAACATTTCTCCTGAGACTTTATTCTCTATCTATAACAACATTAAGCATTAATAAAATATTAACAATAATTGTTTAAGTTGGTGAGTTTATTTATTTTTCAAATATTCATAGTTCTTCTAACCTACTCTGAGAGACATTAGCATGTTTTTAGATACAGTGGGAGCAATTATATTCAATAAAATAAGTGTTAGAAGTAACTTTGTTATGTTCCTTGGAAGGTAAGTACTAAGCCTTGTTAACAGCCAGTCATAATACTTTTATCCAATTTGGGGCAGGTCCAGAGGACAGGATACTTTCTGCTATTTTACCAACTTTTATAAAGCAAGCAAGCAAGCAATACATATCTACTGATTACAGCATCTGTTAGTTATGTTCTTAATAAAAATGTATATATACTTTGATAATAGTGACTTATTGACCACAGTATGGTATTTCAACTTCTATCTTTTTTTCTTAAAAATTGAAACATTTTTTTAGTAGGAAGTTTGTATTGCCCAATTTTAACATGGTATGCCCAAGAAGAGGAAGGTTAGAACCAGTACAGGAAATGGAAATACAAAACACAGAGGGATGTAAAAAGGCTTAAAATAAAGAAGATAGAATAATGATGTCTTTCATGTGCCCAGTGTATACACCAAGAAAAAAATAGTTGAAAAGTGGGATGCCAGATCTATAATTGACTCATTTGCTTCTTGCTAATTTAGTTTTAGTTTTCTCCTTATTAATTATACTAGATTTCCATCTATTTAATTAAATCCTCTATCAAATTAACTTCAACTTCTGTAGGTGAACTAGACTTTCATTTACAAAGTACAAACCATTAAGTAAGAATTTGCAGATTTCTCTTTTTCTCCACACCCTAATTTACAAATAAAATAATATTCTGATGCCCTCTACTTCCAGTCACACAAGTGGTAGGTTCTCCAAGTTCAGAATTGGTCAGAGAAATGTATGTCATTTTTTATGTACATCTTCTAGACAATCAACTACAGATAATAAATATTTCTTATTACCTTTAATACTTTTACCTTTCCTGGCTTGAGTTACTCTGATGACAAACACATTTCAAAAACTCAATATCATACAACATATTTGTGATTGGTTGATTGGGTTTTATTTCTGTCATTCTTTTTCACAACTTTCTTATTATTCTTTATTTTTCATTTTATCCTAACATTTAAATCTTCTTTGTTTGTATTAACTCAAAGGTAGAAAATAAATAAATAAATAATAAATAAATAATCTTTTTTTAAAGTGATAGTTGTTTAAAAATTATTGTTCAAGTACAATTGTCTCCATTTTCACCTCACTCCACCCATCCCCACCTCCAACCCTTGAACCTACCACTTTTGGCTTTGTCCATGCGTCCTTTATATAGGTTCCTTGATAGACCTTCCCCTATTTTCCCCCATTATACCTCTCCTCTCCCCACTCTGGTTACTATCAGTTTGTGCTTTATTTCAATGTCTCTGGTTATATTTTGTTTGCTTGTTTGTTTTGTTGATTGGGTTCCCTTTATAGGTCAAATCATATGGCATTTGTCTTTCACTACCTGGCTTACTTCACTTGCTATAATGCTCTCCAGTTCCATCCATGCTGTCTGGAAGGGTAGAAGCTTCCATTTTCTGCTGCATAGTATTCCATTGTGTAACTGTACCACAGTTTTTAATCCATTCGTTTACTGGTGGGCACTTAGGTTGCTTCTAGCACTTGGCTATTTGTAATTTGTGCTGCTATGAACATTGGGGTGCATAGATTCTTTGACTAGCCATCAAAGAGATGCAAATTAAAACCACAATGTGATAGAACTTGACAGCTTCAGAATGGCCATCATACACAAATCAAAAAACAACAAGTGCTGGAAATACTGTGGAAAAAGTACGCTGTTGGTGGAAAGGCAGACTGGTATAGCCACTGTGAAAAACAGTATAGAATTTCCTCAGAAAACTAAAATGGAACTGCCTTTTGACCCAGCAATACCATTGCTGAGATTATACCCTAAGAATCCTGAGAGAGTTTTAAAAAATTATTGTTTTATTTTAAGAATTTATTTTATTAATTTACTTATATAAAATTATTGAATTATTACTATTATTATTAATTGCAAGAAATAGTTTGGTATGCATTTCTTTTTGTGTGCACGTTCAAACAGGAAATATAAATTTGTTGCCATGTGTTTTAGTAATTAATATAAGTTGGGCATTTTTTCTATATCAGTAAAAGTAGATATGAGCCATTTTTTCTGTTATCAGTCTTTTAAATATATTCAATATTTTAAATAATTTTTAAATGCAACACACTACTAATAAATAAATAAGCTATTACTAATACAAAGCCCATTAGTCTCTTCTCTAATTGTATTTACCTAGCAGAGGCAGCCACTTTCATATACATATGTCATTAATACAACTGTACTTGACTACGATAAAAAATAAATAAATAAATAAAACAATAAATGAAGATAAGAAATGTTGGTTAGAAAACCATTCTAGCTGCAATACAGACAAGAGATTGAAAAGAAGACTAGAAATGGTAGAATCATAATGGAGACTATTGTAATAGGTGTGAAAAGAGGCAAAATGATTGTAATATGCTAATAAAATGGAATATAAAGGACATAAGCATTTGTTTTTTATTTTCAACATACATTTATGGAGGAATTGAAATGTGTAGATTTTATGCCAGCTGCTCAGAAGAAATTTAATGGGAGAGATATGTTCTCTTTTCTTATAGATCTCCTAATCCAGTGAGAAGCACAGGCAAACACTCAGCAGTAAAAAAAAAAAAAAACCTGTGATACAGCCAACGTCATACTCAATGGACTAAAACTAAAAGCTTTTCCACTAAGATCAGGAATACGACAAGGTTGTCCACTCTTACCACTTCTATTCAATATACTATTGGAAGCCTTAGCCACAGCAATCAGACAAGAAAAGGAAATAAAAGGGATCCAAATCAGAAAGAAGGAACAAAACTTTCATTGTTTGCAGATGGCATGATAGTGTAGATGGAAAATCCTATAGACTCAACCAAAAAACTGCTTGACCCAATAAATGAATTTGACAAAACAGTGGAATACAAAGTCAATATCCAGAAATCAAAGGCATTTTTGTATACAAACAATGAAACAGAAATAAAATCTATATGCAGAAAACTACACAAGAGTAAAGAAAGAAATCAAGGAAGACAAACAAATGGAAACATATGCTGTGTTCATGAATTGGAAGAATTAACATCATCAAAATATCCATACTATCCAAAAAAATTTACAGATTCAATGCAATACCTATTAAAGCACCAATGGCATATTTTACAGACATAGAACACTTCAAAAATTTCTATGGGACCATAAACAACCTCAAATAGCAGCTGCAATTTTGAGAAAGAAGAGAAAACTAGGAGGGATCACAATACCTGATACCAAACTGTATTACAAGGCCACTGTAATCAAAACATCCTGGTACTGGCATAGAAACAGGCACATAGACCAATGGAACAGAGCAGAGATCCCAAGTCTCTATGGTCAATTAATATTTGACAAAGGGGGCAGCAACATAAAATGTAGTAAAAATTGCATCTTCAACAAATGGTGTTGGGAGAACTGGACAACTTCATGCAAAAAAAAAAAAAAAAAGAAAGAAAGAAAGAAACTCGAGCACGGATTTGCACCATACACAAAAATAAATTCAAGGTGAATGAAAGATTTAAATATAAGCTGTGACACCATTAAAGTCCTAAAGGGGAACATGGACAGGGAAATCTCAGACATTTCATGCAGCAACATTTTTACTGGTATGTCCCCTAGAGCAAGGGACATAAAGGAAAGAATAAACAAATGGGATCTCATCAAAATTAAAAGCTTTTGCATGGCTGAAGAAGACAGTATTAAAATAAAAAGAGATCCAGCTTTATGGGAAAACATATTTGCCAATGATACCTCAGACAAGGGTTTAATCTCCAAAGAACTTACATGACTCCACCCTAAGAAGACAAGCAACTCAATAAAAATGGAAAAAAGGACTTGAACAGACACTTCTCCAAAGAGGACATACAGAGGATCCAGAGACACATGAAAAGATGCTCAATATTGCTAGCTATAAGAGAGATGCAATGAGATACCACTTCACACCAGTCAAAATGACATGGTAAACAAAGCAACAAATAACAAGTGCTGGAGATGTGGGAAAAAGGGAACCCTAGTGCATTGTTGGTTGGATTGCAGACTGGTACAACCACTGTGGAAAACAGTATGGAATTTTCTAAGAAAACTAAAAATAGATCTGCCTTTTGACCCAGCAATTCCACTGCTAGGATTATACCCTAAGAACCATGAATCACCAATCAAAAGAACCTATTCACCCCAATGTTCATAGCAGCACAATTTACAATAGCCAAGTGCTAGAAGTAACCTAGATGCCCATCAGTAAATGAATTGATCCAAAAACCATGGTACATATACACAATGAAATTCTATGCAGCAGAAAGAAAGAAGGAGCTCCTACCCACTGTAACAGCATGGATGGAACTGGAAAGCATTACGCTAATTGAAATAAGCCAGGAGGTGAAAGACAAATACCATATGATCTCACCTTTAACAGGAAGCTAAAAAACAAAACAAATAAGCAAGCAAAATAGAACCAAAGACACTGAAATAGAGAACAGGCTGACAGTGGCCATAGGGGAGAGAGGAGGGAATTTCAGGGGAAAAGGGGAAGGGTTTGCAGGAACAAGTATAAAAAACACATGGACAACAACTAAGGGGGCTGGAAATGGGATGGACATGGGGAGGGATGGGTGAGTGGGCTGGGATGGGAGTGAAAGACAGAAAACTGTATTTGAATGACAATTAAAATAAAAGAAAAAGAAAAAATCCCGTGAGAGCATTTTTCATTGTACATCAGAGGAAGACTGATAAATCTTCATTTGTGGTTTATCTCATTATATATGTTGGGTAGGATAATTCAAGTGTGCCAATCAACATACTGATTGAGTCTAAGGGATGATGATGTCCCATTAACACAGATTGAAATCTGCAGGAATCAGTTTGTAGCAATTTTTTCTCTTGAAATATCTGAAAGTAATCCCCAGGGGCATTAAAATAGAAGCATATTGTGGCCTCTATTATTAGCCCTAAGTTCCTGAAAATTGTCTATCACTTTAGGATACACTGATAATGTTACCTTCCTGTATGAAAAATAGTTATAAGTCCATGGCATTTTTTTCCCAACACAAATTATCTTTCTGAACTACTAGCACTCTTATTTAGCACCATCTACTAGTGGGTCTATGCTATTCTAAAATCATTGTCATAAATTTTTGGCAGGTTTCTATCAGCACATAACAAGTTTATGGTTAAGAATTCCATGTACAAACCAACTTTTTTATTTGCTTACCTAGATGAATATTTTTCAAGTACTCTTTACTTTAAAAATACAAGAGAACATTACATTGATCACAGGCTCATGTTTTATGGACACTTGAATGGGAATTATGAATGTCTGAATTTGTTGCTTTAGTATACCAGTTTTATTACACTTCTAGAATAAATTCATTTCTCCATGTTTTATGACATAGAAATCAAGGGTGTTAGCATTCCATGTGTCTTAACTTCAAAGTAAACTCACAATGTATTTTTAGTACCTGATTATTCTATGAAATAAAAACATCAACTAGTTGTATTCTCAGTGCTTGTCAGGTATATAGTCTAATTACTCTCTCCCAGTGTTTTCAAAAGCACTTCTGAGAGAACAAGTATTTACAGAGGCCTTCCTGAAACATTAAATCTAATTATTTTTTGATACTGTAAAATCTATTGCTAGATTCACCCAAGTCATTTTAAACAGTTATTTAGACTGATTTTTATTGACTTCTGGTTTAATTACTTTGTCTGAACTGTACTTTGAAGCTGTAGCTGAAACTGTCATACACCTACATATTAAAGCATGATAAAGTTTTTTTAAAGTTGACATTATTTACAAGAATGCTTATAGAAATATATTGAATACAGTACACAGATCTAGCCCTTTCAATACTCATAAGAATGCTTACAACAATTTATTTTCATTATGATAATATATCCTTGAGGAAGTGCTACCTTCTGTACTTGACTGACATTTTAGGGTACCATAGACACAGACAATAGTATGGTGATTGCCCGAGAGAAAAGGGCATAGGGAATGTAGAAGGGGGTAGAGGGGTGATAAATGTTAATGGGAGGAGGCTTGGCTTACAGTGGTGTATATACAATACAATATATAGATGATGTATTATAGAATTCTACACTTGAAACCTATATAGTTTTATTAACCAATGTCACCCAAATAATTCAAAACTTATTCATTTTTTTAAACACAGATTAAAAAAATTATTTATTCTTAGAGAGATGAGGAGGGAGGGAGAAGGAGTGAAACATCAGTGTGTGGTTGCCTCTTGCACACCTCCTACTGGGAACCTGGCATGCAACCCAGTCATGTGCCCTAGACTGGGAATCAACCAGTGACCCTTTGGTTCGCAGGTCAGCACTCAATCCACTGAACTACACCAGTCAGAGCTCAATACTTTTAAAAAATGAATAAATATTCAATGTTTGTGAATTGAATAATCTACTAAAAATCTTGAATATATAAATTTTCAGGTAGCTTTTGAGAGATATAAAGTCATTTACCTATCATATGCTAATTTGATGCATATACCCATCTTACTTTTTCTTTTATTAGATTCATTGGGGTGACATTGGTTAATAAAATTATATAGGTTTCAAGTCTACAATTCTATGATACATCATCTGTATATTTCATCGCAGTGTTTGCCTACCACTCTAAGTCAAGTCTTTTTCTGTCACCATATATATTTGACCCTCTTCACTTTTTACTACTCCTTCCATCTCCCTTCCCCCGATAACATCACACTGTTGTTTTTTATGAGATTTTGTTCGTGTGTTACTTTCAGTTTTATATGTCACATATGAATGAAATTATATAATTCTTGACTTTTTCTGTATGACTTATTTCACTTAGCATTATATTCTCAAGACTCATCCATGCTGTTGCAAATCACAGTATTTCATCTTTACTTATGGCTGAGTAGTCATATTACACTGTATATAGACACCACATATTCTTCATCTAATCATCTATCAAAAAAGATTTAAGTTGCTTCCATGTTTTGGTCTTCGTGAATACTGCTGTAATGACCATAGGGATTCATATAGCTTTGCTAATAAATGTTTTCAATTTTTTTCAGATAGATACCCAAAAGAGGGTTGGCTGGGTCATGTGATAGCTCTAATCTTAATTTATACAAGTTTACATTGGATATACAAGTTTACCTGCCTCCCAGCAGTGAACGAGGGTTCTATTTTCTCCACAACCCATACGCTTGTTACAATTATACTTGTTGTGTTGATAATAGCCATTCTAACAAGTTAAGTAGATATCTCATTGTAGGTTTGATTTGCACTTCTTTCAATATTACTTTTTTGAATACATCTTGTTTTCTTGCTTTCAATTTTGTAACTATTTTAAAATTATGTAGGAAACCATCTTACATTATTTTAAGAGAACATATAAGAAAAATTACATTTTGATATTTGCAATAAACTATTTTATAGTCATATCTTCTGTTTTAATATTAATGTATTATTTTATACTTATATGACATATTCTATTTTTAATTAATTATTTATTTATCTTTAGAGGGGAAGGGAAGGAGAGAGGGAGAGAAATATCAATGTATGGTTGCCTCTCATGCATCCCCTGCTGGGAACTGGCCTGCAACCCAGGCATGTGCCCTGACTGGGAATCGAACTGTGATCCTCTCCTTTACAGGCCCTCAATCCACTCGCTCAATACACCAGCCAGGGCATGGAATATTCTTATTCAACCATTCAGTGATTGTTTCAATAAATATCACTGAGTAACCAACCATGTATTATGTAGAATGATGAAATACAAAGTTGGCAAATATATTCTTCTCAGATCTTAAAACTCATGTACTACTTGAAATAATACACATGTATGTAACACAAAGTAAATGTAGATGTTGCAATGATAGAAGCCTGAAAAAGATTACTAGTGAAATAAGCAATCAAATAAATATTTAGTTATGCTATATTTTTATTTCAGAGGTTAAATACGTATTACTTTTTGCTCACTTGTTTTTTTGCTCTAAAATGGATTTGTACCTAAATTACTTTATCCAATGGAAATTTATTTTATTATATTAATTAAATTTTAAATATCTAAATTGTTTCTATGTCTCTATGTTGATCACCTTAACAATTGTATCAATGTGCATTTTAATGTTTTTTTTATTTTTTTACATAACGGCTGTAGACTTAAAATATTATAATGATAATACACACTTTCTGTATGTTCACATTGTTTTACTTATTTTAGCAATATACTTTGACATGATACATTTGTCAAAGCTAGTAAAAACGATTTGATTAATCTTATTAACTAAAGCTGATGCATTATTTAGATCCTTAGTTTTTCCTTAGTGTTGTATCTGTTCCAATATTCCACTGAAGGTACTACATACATTTATTATTCATATCTTCTTAGGATTCTCTTGGCTGTGAGAGTTCACTGACATTCCTTGTTTTTGATGCTATTTTATTGCTCAAGTCAATCAGATTTGGCATTGGGACTCCTTCAGGTAGCTTCTGTATCTTTTTATATACTTCAATTAATATAAATGTTTTTCCTTTGTTTTGCAGACACACTGGCACTACAAGATATTCCACACTTATTCTGTGTATGTCCAGCTACAGTCCCAGAATCATGCATTTCTTTTTATAGGAAATGTTGTAAAAACCCCCATGTCCTGATAATAGATATGTTCAAGGCTATTAGAATGTTCTTATTCAATGCCCCTCACTGACAAAGCAAGGTATGTGTGTCTATTAATCTGTGTTTCATCTCTTATATAAACGTATCTACTAATATATCTTAATGTAACCATCTATATCAATATTAAGCTAAATATGGATTCACACTGAATCTTCTACTTAAGTCTTATACCGCAAGAATCAATCTAGTCTCTTCCCCTTACCTATGTGCAACGTTACACACTAACAGTGAAAATCCTGGTTCCAAGCATGTTTCATTCATTTACTTTATTATTATGTCTGTTACACATGCATAGTAGTTTTAGGGTTATAAACCTCTGCCCCCATGGTGATGTAGGGGTGAGAGGCTTTATCAATGAAAGTACAGTGCCTGTGTCCAAGCCTTTTGCCTTTAACCTCACAGGCTCTACTCATTTTGAAATTTACTCATTACTGTTTTAGTTGGTTATTCCCTTCAGTGAAGAGGTTTCATACATTTTTTAAATACTGAAATTATTTTGTCACATCTACATTTCATCCAAAAGCCCTCTGGCTTTCTAAATAATATTTTTATTTGTTTGCATGCTTAGAATTTACTGTTTGAACTATTAAAATCTGTGAATTTTGATAAATGTTTAATGCCTTGTATTTACCATTTAATAATATACAGAATATTTTACTATGCTGAAAGAAAGAAAAACTATGTTTCATCTGTCTATTTTGCCTGACCCTGCACCAAACCCATGGCAGTCAATGATCCACCATCTCTATGTTATCATTTTCCAGAATGGCATGTAGGTGTCATCATTACAGTATGTAGCTTTTTAGACTGACTTCTTTGACATAAAGATATGCATTTATGATTCATACATGGATTTTTGTTACTTGTGACATAATTTTTATCACTGAGTAATAGCCCATTGTATGCATGCACAAATATTGTTTACTCATTCACCTATTGATATCTTAATTGCTTTCAGTTTGGTTGATTCTGAATAAAATTTTATAAATATTCATTCATAGGTTTTTGAGCAGATATAAGTTTTTAAAATCAAGCTAGGATTGTAATCGCTGAATTGTGTGGGAAAAATTAAGTTTAATTTTGAAAAAAATAGATAAATTATCTTACAAAGTGACTGTATCATTGGTGTTACCATCTACAAAGAATAATCATTCTTCTTGCTCAATCCTCATAATCAGTTGGTCCTGTCATGTTTTGGTTTTGGTCATAGTATTTTGCTGTTTTTATTTGCAGTCTACTAATGGTGAGTGTTTCTTTCATATGTTTGTTTTCTTTTAATATACTTTTTTGGTGAAGTATTAGTTCATATTTCTGCCCATTTTTAAAGTGAGTTCTTTGTTTACTTAAGGTTGAATTTCAAGCATGTTTTTTTATATTTTGGATTACTGCCCTATCAGATATACATTTTTGCATATTTCCCAATTTAAAGTTTTTTTTCTTTTTATTCTCTTAGTGTATGTGCCAGAAGGTTTTAATTTTAATACAGTAAAATTATATACATTTTTCTTTCATGAATAATATTATTGCCATTTTGTGAAGGGTTTTCAGGAACAACTCTAAAGGACACATGGACAAAACCAAGAAGGGGTGGAATCAGGGGAGGGAGCTGGGGAAGGCTGGGGTGTGGGAGAGAAGTGGGGAGAAAAGGCAGACAACTGTACTTGAGCAACAATAAAATTTTTAAAAGATGAAAAAAAAAATTATCACCAAGCTTCAGATCTTATAGATTTTGTTCTATGTTTTCCTCTTATAGAGTTTTAGATTTGCATTTTATTATACCTAAATATATTTTGAGTTAATTGCTTTGTAAGAGATAAGGGTTATATCTAGATTCCCTTTTTGGTATATAAGATGTCCATTTTCACAGCATGACTTTTTGAAAAGATTATCCTTTCTTCAATCAATTGGCTTTGTTTCTTTGCCAAAAATTAGTTTTTTAATATTTATCTTTCTTATTTTCAACCTCTACTTTCTATTTCTTTGATTAACATGTCTGTCCTTTCACCAATACTAGCCTTTCTTGGTTACTATAGCCCTCAAGTAAGTCTTGAAACAGGTAGCATCAGTCCTTCAATGTTACATCTCTTAATGTTGTTTTGGTTGTCCTGGTGCACTATTAAGTAGAAGTGGTGAGAGACAACGTTCTTACCTTTTCCTAGATCTTAATGAAAAAGTTGCCATTTTTCACCATTAATCAGAAAGTTAGCTGTATTTTTGCAGATTTTTTTAGCAAGTTGAAGACATTCCCCTACATGACTAGTTTGCTAAAAGTGTTGATTAGAAATGGAGTTCTATTTTATCAAATGATTTTTCTGAATCAATTTATAACATCATATGATTTTTTTCTTCTTTGATTTCCTAATGTGGTGGATGACAATAATTTATTTTTAAGAGTTGAACCCAATTTTCAAAATGAAACAAAGCCTACCAATTCAAGATGTATAAGTATTTCTATATATTCTTGGCTTTGAGCTGCTATTATTTGTTTGTGGGTTTTTATACTTACATCCAAGAGAGATATCCATTTATCATTTTCCTATAACTTCTATAATAACTTTTTTGGTTTTGGTATCTTCGATTGTAAACAAACTGTCAATAATTCTTTGGCAGCCTACTTGTAAAAGTTTAGGGGTTGTCAAATAGAATGAAGAAAAGAGAACTTTGTAGTAAAAATGAGTTTCTTTCCAGGGTAGGTTTTTCTACTCACTACCTGATTTTGTACATTTGCCTAATATCTCCATCATTTTTAATGACAGTGACAAAATATACCTTAATATTTTTCTATTAAGAGTAAAAATATAAATATAGTTTGGTATATTTATTGTCTGAAACAGAGTTAAACAGTTACTGGGGATTTTTTTTTGGCCTTTCATATGACACAGAGGAAATTGGAGGTAGCTACTACAAGGTAACTTGAATATATTTAAATCTTTTTTATTATGCTAACTGAACACTTCTTAATAGTAGTGGAATATTCTGATCTCAGTTAAACTTGCACTTGTTTATAGAGCACTAAGTCTATTAATACTACATGAAATATTAGAATGCCCAAAGTTTGTACATTATCAAAAAACTATTATTTACAAGTTTTTGATACAAGTTTCTTAGTGGTAATGAAAATAAAACTAAATTATTCCACAGAATTATTAAAAAATTTGATATGAATGTATTTTTGTCAAAACTTTCCAGTTATTTGAGATGCCAAAAAAGCTTAATAGAAGATGTACCACTATTCATTATTTCACCAAAGGTAACTTTGTATTAGGTAATATGTAGAAGAGTTAAAATAAACCAATAAGCATGCCAAAATTGTATTTAAATCTTGTTTAGTTAAAGAAATCTAAATATGCCATTTATAAAGATTTTAAAATGTCCATTAAGTTAGGGAAATGCTCTGTGTTACAGTGCATCATAATTAGTTTTCTATATTTAGTAGCTCTCCTGAGGAACAAAGAAGTATTCCTATTTAGAGTCATCATATGAAATTTGGCTTCAAGATCATTTGTTATATGTAAACAGCTTCTAATATGTTATTTTTAAAAACCTTAAAGCTAAATTGAATATACACTAAAATATATTTTCTGGGATAAGTGGTCTGTAGACAACATTGTGATAACAGAAGTCTCATGCACTGAATTTGATTTAGTATCTATAGGGAATTACACAGTGCATTCTTTTTTTCCTTCTCTTTTTTAATTTTATTTATTTATTTTATTTTTAAGCATTCTTTATTGATTATGCTATTACAGTTTTTTTTTTCAATTTTTCACCTTACATCCCCCTTCTACCCTGCCCCGCAAACCCTCCACCTTTCCCCGCCTTAGGTCATGTCCATCGATTGTACATATAAGTTCTTTGAGTCCTGTTTCCTATACCATTCTGTATCTATTCCTGAATATTTTCTGCCTGCTAATTATGCTTCTTTTTCCCTGTACCTTTTCCCCCTAATCCTCCCTTCCCTCTCCCCACTGAACTTCCTGCATGATGTCCATTTCTCTGATTCTGTTCCTGTTCTGGCTGTTTGCTTAGTTTTTGTTTTTATTGTTTTTCTTTTCTTTTAGGTTCATTTTTTGATAGTTACAAGTTTGTTGTCATATTATTGTTTGCATTTTTTATCTTTTTTCTTAGATAAGTCCTTTTAATGTTTCATATAATAAGGGCTTGGTGATGATGAACTCCTTTAACTTGACCTTATCCGGGAAGCATTTTATCTGCCCTTCCATTCTAAATGATAGCTTTGCTGGATAGAGTAATCTTGGATGTAGGTCTTTGCCTTTCATGACTTCAAATACTCCTTTCTAGCTCCTTCTTGCCTATAAGGTTTCTTTTGAAAAATCAGCTGATAGCCTTATGAGAACTCCTTTGTAGGTAACTATATCCTTTTCTCTTATTGCTCTTAGGATTTTCTCTTTGTTTTTAATCTTGGATAACTTAATGATGATGTGTCTTAGTGTGTTCCTCTTTGGGTCCAGCTTCTTTTAGACTCTCTGAGTTTCCTGGACTTCCTGGAAGTCTATTTTCTTTGCCAGATAGGGGAAATTTTCCTTCATTATTTGTTCAAATAAGTTTTCAGTTTCTTGATGTTGCTCTTCTCTTTCTGGCACCCCTATAATTCAGATATTGGAATGTTTCAGGTTTTCCCAGAGAGTCCTCAGCCTCTCTTCATTTTTGAGGGGATTCTGGTTTCTTCATTCTGATCTAGTTATACATTTCTTCTTTTTGTTCCAAATCATTGCTTTGAATCTTGGTTCCTTTCTTGTCACTGTTGGTTCCCTGAATATTTTGCTTTATTTCATTTTGGGTATCTTTCATTTGTTCTTTCATTTTTCAACCAAGCTCAATCAGTTCTGTGAATGTTTTGATTACCAAGGCTTTAAATCCTCCATCAGTTAGGTTGGCAATGTCTTCCTCACTTAGTTCTGAGGTTTTGCTATGCTCTTTCATTTGGCCATATTTCTTTGTCTTGCTGCAGCTGATAGGTTGTAAGGGGGTGGGGCCTTAGGTATTCACCCAGGCAGGGCAACCCTTCTTGCCACATTGACTGTGGGGGAGGGGCCAGGGAAGGAACAATGCAGCCCGCTTGCTCATCTTTAGCACACTTTTCAACTGACTCTCCTGTCAGACTGGAAGTATCTCCCACCGAGGCAACCCCAGCCACTGACCCACAGTCAGCTCCAAGTCTCAGTTTCCCCCTTAATTCAGTCCCTCCTGCTCAGCTCCATAGAGCTGGGCAGTCAGTCCCACCCCTCAGCCGCCTTGTGAGGTTTTTCTGAATTGCCCACTCTACAGGGTCTGCCTTACCAGTCCGGTTGTTCTGGTTGATTTTTCTTTAATTCCTTGATTGTCTGAGTTCCATGCAGTTTAATTTTCTGGTGCTTCTGTTTGTTTTTTGATTTTAGATTGGTTGTTATCCTCTTTTGGTTGTGAGAGGAAGGGAAAGGTTTCTACCTACGCCTCTGTCTTGGCTGGAAATCTATTTGTTTCTTCAGTGTATTCTTATAATTGAGAACTTGGTGATGACAACAAATCTAATTGTTTATTTACAAAGATACTAAGTGGTTAAGAAAACATGAAAGTTTATTCAATTAGAAAATTTAGTATTTAAAACACTTATAATGGTAAAGTTGAAAAACAAATTTGATAAAGTAGATTACAATTAAATTATTATAATTATAATATTAATACAGGGAGAGCAAAAGTAGGTTTACAGTTGCTTGAATGGAGATAGTGCAATAATCAATGAATAATAATACAAGAATAAAGTGTTTTGCATACTCACAGCTGTAAACCTGCTTTTGTCTCACCCTATACATATATGTAGAAAGATGGAATAAAATTGTAACATTTTAAATTATTATTTGTTACCATTACAATAGAAATACAGATCAGTATATGTTGTGTGTGGGTATACATACATTTATAATACAAACCTCACTAGCTGTAGCTACCTTTCTCAACTTTCAGCACAGTTACACATCTAGGTAGTTTCTTATACATAGTCAGTTTGTTCCTCCTGGGTCCTAGAGAGTTTACTCTAACATATTTTTGGCTTTTTGTTTTTCAGCTGACTCTCCCAGAAGGGTTATCAATTAGTTAGAAACATCATGGTCATTTTTTAATGTGACCATCTGTCCACTGAAAACTTGAAACTGATAAAAACCCACTTCACACAGGCTTGTGCACAGCTGCCAGATGGCACCAACTTGTGATCACCATGACCCAATCTATACTGAAAAAATAGAACTAGTCATAAAAATTGGCTCACTGACATTTATTCATTTCTCTTCAGCATGAATTGTGAAAATTATAGGCTTCTGACCAAAGGTCAAGAGTCGGAGTTAAATTCTGAGTTGTACAGTTTGATTTGTGCTGAGGAAGCACCATAATGTGTTCCCACATATTGGGGACTGTTTCGAGTGGCATGGGAAATGTAACCATACCCCCCACTCAGAAAGGCCAGTGGGGAACAAGGTCCAGCACATAGGACTCAGGGACATGAATAGGTTCTCCCACGGAGAATCAGACCTGCATTGTACCTAGGCTGCTATGAGAATTGCTCTTGCTAAAACTCTGTCACCCTGAATTGAGGCAGAAAATGTGTGCTGCATATCTTTAAAGTAACTTCCTAAAATCCATGCTAAACCTCCCAAGGACAAGTATAACTAGTTCAACCACTTTTCCCTTCGCATTTGCAAATATCCTTCTTCTTTGATATAATTACCAACATCCTCTTCTTTGTATTCTGTAAAAGTTAACCACCTAAAGCAAACCTGTGCATAGTAAATGAGGACCATTCTCAATTTAATGTGCCCAGAAAAGCAGTAAAAGCCTCTCTAGGCAAGAGTCAAGCCCTCTCTCTCACTCAGAGAGTGGCCATGCCATCCCTTTTTCTCCACAGGACTTCTGTAGTCCACGTGAACTTGTTTATTGCAGCCATAACACACAGACCCCACGGGCCAAGGTCCACATCACCCACACACTGATTTTAATAACTGTAAGAACTTCAGCAGTTTTACATTCTTATTTTTAATGTTTATAATATTGATATTCACATAATAATGTAGCTGTTGCATATTTTGAGATATCTGCCTTCCTTATAGAAGAAAGGCTAGAAAGCACAAAGACTATGTAAGTAGTACAGAAATAATAAAACACTTTATATTCTGTGTGTGTGTGTGTGTGTGTAAAACATTATACATAATAAACTTTTTAAGAGTATGGTAGACATTTTGATTCATATTACATGATAAAAATGCAGTTTTGGAGAAGGTAATGAACTTGTCCTAAAATATTCATTTACTAAGGTAAGTACCAGACTAGGAACATTAAACCAGCTATCTCTCAAATCTCAGTATAATTTTAAGTAAACCATTCTGTCTTTTAATAGTAAAATAAACCAGTAATTATAATATTAAGCTGGTTTCTTACACTTTGTTGGAAATAGATTATTGCCTAACTTGATGATGATGACGATAATGATGATTTGTGCTCACTTAGTTGATAAATTGAAGACTACATTTATCATTTTAATTTATGTTTTAAATCATCACTGACCATTTGATGGTGCCACCACTAGTGCAAACAGTAATGGTGTGATTTTAGTTGTCTCTCAGTGTTTCAGTAGGTGGGAGAACAACTCTAATCTTGGCTTAGCTCACTTTTGCAGACATAAACATATGAATATCCAGTCACCATCACCAAATTCTCTAATCTGCTATTTCTCCCAGTGTGTTTTTCTAAATCACACTTAATCCACAATATTTGCACTACTCGATATGATAAAACAGTACTTTTCTGGTAGAGTAAGTTTGTCTTCTAATTAATCCAGTCTGATATTTATTTCTCTACATCCAATGTTAACAAAATTTCTTGCCAATATAAAAAGCATGTTATTGACTGTTCACCATACTCCAGAAGCAGAAGGAAAAAAAACTGTATATGCATTTTCCAAGCTCAGAAATATAGTGTCTATTAAGACAAATAATAACAAATAATTTATATTGAGGTATACATGTATATTCAGTGATACAAGAAGCAGTATTTAGTGAAGATTTATAAGAAAGAGTGAAACTTGAAATTAGTTATGAAGGAACTAAGGGAAGAGGAATATTTGAGGGGATTTAAAGAAGGAAAAATATATAACTAAAGGCAAAGAAGTATAGTATGACATGTATGCCAGGATATGCAAATATTTGTTATAGGAATGGGCAAATGTGAGTCAATAGTCTAATGAGGTCTTAAAAAAGATACATTAGTAAATATCTTGAATTGTATTTACAGTTTAAGGATTCTATAAACAATGGGGAAACCAATAAAGTATTTTTAGCAAAGTAAATAAAGTTTTTGGTTGCAAGTACAGAGGATGTATTAAAAGAGAAAAACTGAAGTTGAAAAAACAGTTTGATTGTCTTTCTTACTTAACTCTTCAATAAGATAAATGCTTGAAAGCTTGGAGAGGAGGGATATATTTTTATAAATATGTAGAAGATAATAAAATACCAAATATTTATAAGATTATTTGTAATATAAATGCTTGTTCTTGCTATTGGTTGAAAAAATATTTTACACTTTGAATTTAATGACTTTATATCCAATTTTCTTTCAGTACTTTCCTCCTCTTGCACAGCCCTGAACCTAACTGATAATGCCTTAGATTCCTCTGTTTTTAAGCTTATTGTTCTTAATATTAAGGTCTTTTTTTTTAGATCTCCTGTTTCAAAATGGCTGGAGAATAAAATATTTTCCTCTTTATCTCTTTGAAATAACCCAAACAATGGAAATAGTAAAAAATTCCAACTCCTACTTTGTAAAATTGACAGAAAGATACATAATCCTGAAGGACAATTTATGAGAATGGGCTTCCTCGATGTGTGTGTGATTGTGAGCAGAGTGTGAGAGAGCAACAGCTGATCTGGAACAAAGCAAAAAGATCAAAGTGATTCAAAATAAAACAACAGCAATAAAATCCACTCACACACCCCTCTATTATCTACCAATCTAATCTACTATTCTGCCATTAGTCTATCACCTGTTGTTCTAACCATCAAGAATTTTTTTAAGTTGAACACAGATGAAGTTGAACATCTTTTCCTACGCTTAGTTGACATCCATTTAAATACTTTGTAAAGTGTGAAAATTCTTTGCCCATTTTTAAAGAAAAAGAATGTTTCTTTTGGATTTTAAATTTAGAATTACATTTATAGATTGTGAATACATGTCCCTTATCAGATCTGTAGAATGCAAATATGTTCCGTGTGTATGTGCCCTATATTTTTATTCTAATAAGTGTCTTTCAAGCATAGAACCTTTAAGTTTGACAATGTTCAATTTATGAATATGTTGCCTTCATAGTCTATCCTTTTGTTTTCAAATATAAGATTTTTCATATAACTTAAGTTTACACAGATTTTACCCTATGTGTTCTCTAGGGGTTAGATGACATTAAGTGTTACATTTATGTCCATGATTCATTAGAGTTAACATTTTAAATTCATCATATTTTGCTTTTGCAAGGAAGTTTTTCCATAATAAGACTGCCCAATAGTTAGTATCTATGGTTAGATTTGAAGAATTCCACACAGGATTTGCTGTGGAGTCAGAGTCTTCATTGGTAATAAAATCAGTTTGCATGAAAATGCCTGGGAAACCCCTTATTTTATATCTATATCATCTATACCTATATCTATATACATCTATATCATCTAATATATATCTAAATGTCACTAGATTCAGAATTTTAGTTTCACTATTTTTTCACACTAAGTTATTGCTCCACTCTTTTCTCATGTACATAATTTCTTTGAAAAGGATGCTGTCATTTTTATCTTTGTTTCTCTGTATATAATGTTTTTTTTTCCTCTGAGCACTTTTTTAAAAATATTTTATTTATTTATTTTTAGAGAGAGGGGAAGGGAGGAGAAAGAGGGGGAAAGAAACATCAATGTGTGGTTGCCTCTCATGTGTCCCCTAATGGGAACTAGCTTGCAACCCAGGCATGTGCACTGGCAGGGAATTGAACTGGCGACCCTTTGCTTCACAGGCCCATGCTCAATCCACTGAGCTAAACAGCCAGGGCTCCTGTGAGTACTTTTAAGATGTTTTTTTCATCACTGTTTTTTAAAACAATTTAATTATATTTTACCTGGATTGTTTATTCATAGTTTTTGTGATTAGATTTTATTGACTTCCTTGGATCTCAGGGTTTATTGTTTTCTTTTATTTTTTTTTTACCCAGAACATCTAGATACTTTAGTTTTTTCTTTAATTATTGTTCAAGTACAGTTTTCTGTCTTTTACAATGTGGTGCATAGGTTCTTGGAAATTGATGTTTTAGGATTCTTAGGATATAATACTAGCAGTGGAATTGCTGGGTCAAAAGGCAGGTCAATTTTTATTTTTCTGAGAAAATTACTTACTATATTTCATAATGGTTGTAGCAGTCTGCAATCCCACCAACAGTGAACTAAGGACGCCTTTTCCCCACAACCTCTCCAACATTTGTTGTTTGTTGCTTTGTTTATGATAGCCATCCTGACCTGTGTAAAGTGGTATCTCATTGTGGTTTTAATTTGCATATCTCTGATAGCTAGCAATATTGAGCATCTCTTCATGTGTCTCTGGATCTTCTATATGTCCTCCTTGGAGAAGTGTCTGTTCAAGTCCTTTGCCCATTTTTTAATTGGGTTGGTTGTCTTCTTAGAGTGGAGTCATGTAAGTTCTTTGTATATTTTGAAGATTAAATCTTTGCCTGAAGTATCATTGGCAAATATGTTTTCCCATACAGTTGGTTGTCTTGCTAATTTAATACTGTTTTCTTTAGCCATGCAGAAGTTTTTTTTTTTATTTTTTTTTATGAGATCCCATTTGTTTATTCTTTCCTTTATATTCCTTGCTCTAGGGGACATATCAGTAAAAATGTTGCTGCATGAAATATCTGAGATTTTCTTGCCAATGTTCTCATCTAGGACTTTAATGGTGTCATGGCTTATATTTAAGTCATTTATCCACCTTGAATTTATTTCGGTATATGGTGTAAGTCTGTGCTCAAGTTTCATTTTTTTGCACATAGCTGTCCAGTTCTCCCAACACCATTTGTTGAAGAGGCTATCCTTACTGCATTTTATGTTACTGCCCCCCTTTGTCAAATATTAATTGACTGTAGAGATTCGGGTTTATTTCTGGGCTCTCTGTTCTGTTCCATTGGTCTATGTGCCTGTTTTTATGCCAGTAGTAGGCTGTTTTGATTACAGGGGCCTTGTAATGCAGTTTGATATCAGGTATTGTGATCCCTCCTACTTTGTTCTTCTTTCTCAAAAGTGCAGCTGCTATTCGGGCTCGTTTATGGTTCCATATAAATTTTTGAAGTGTTTGTTTTATGTCTGTGAAATATGCCATTGGTAGTTTAATAGGTATTGCATTGAATCTGTTTATTGCTTTGAATAGTATGGACATTTTGATGATGTTAATTCTTCCAGTCCATGAATGAGCTATATGTTTCCATTTGTTTGTGTCTTCCTTGATTTCTTTCTTCAGTGCTGTGTAGTTTTCTGTATACAGGTTTTTTACCTCCTTATTTAGGTTTATTCCCAGATTTTATTTTTCTTTTTGCTATATCGAATGGGATTTTTTTCTTGATTTCTGCTTCTGCTGATTCATTGTTTGTATACAAAAATGTGTTTGATTTCCGGATATTGACTTTGTAACCCACTGTTTGCCAAATTCATTAATTAGTTTGAGCAGTTTTGGGGTACAGTCTATAGGATTTTCCATGTACACTATTATGTCATCTGCAAACAGTGACAGTTTTGTTTCCTCTTTTCCTAGTTTGATGCCTTTTATTTCTTTTTCTTGCCTGATCGCTGTGTCTAAAACTTGCAATACTATATTGAATAGAAGTGGTGAAAGTGGACATATTTGTCTTGTTCCTGATCTTAGTGGAAAAGCTTTTAATTTTTGCCCATTGAGTATGATGTTGGCTGTAGGTCTCTCATACATGGCCTTTATTATATTGAGGAATGCTCCCTGTATTCCCACTTTGCTGTGTGTTTTTATCATAAATGGGTATTGTACCTTATCAAAAGCTTTTTCTGCGTCTATTGATATGATCACGTGGTTTTTGTCTTTGCTTTTGTTTATGTGATGTATTACATTTACTGATTTGCGAATATTGAACCATCCTTGCATCGCTGGGATGAATCCCACTTGGTCTTGGTGTTTGATCTTTTTGATATATTGTTGGATGCAATTTGCCAATATTTTGTTGAGGATTTTAGCATCTGTGTTCATCAGCGATATTGGCCTGAAGTTTTCTTTCTTTGTTGTGTCTCTATCTGATTTTGGAATTATAATGATTCTGGCTTCCTGAAAAGAATTTGGGAGTTTTTCAAACTTCTGGATTTTTTGGAATAGTCTGTGAAGAATAGGGGTTAGCTCTTCCTTAAATGCTTTGTAGAATTCTCCTGTGAAACCATCTGGTCCAGGGCTTTTGTGTGATGGGAGTTTTTTTTTATTACTGCTTCAATTTCTTTTGCAGTTATTGGTGTGTTTAGATTTTCTGCTTCTTTTTCACTGAGTTTTGGAAGACTGTATTTTTCTAGAAATGTGTCCATTTCCCCTAGGTTTTCAAATTTCTTGGCATACAGTTCTTCATAGTAATTTCTTACAATCCCTTCTATTTCTGTGGTATCAGTTGTAATCTCTCCTCTTTCATTTCTGATTGTGTTTATTTGAGTCCTCTCTCTCCTTTTCTTGATGAGCCTACTTAAAGGCTTATCTATTTTGTTTATCTTCTCAAAGAACCAACTCCGGGATTCATTGATCCTTAGAATTGTGCTTTTAATTTCTATGTCATTTAATTCTGCTCTAATCTTGGTTATTTCCTTCCTTCTGCTTGCTCTGGGCTGTCCTTGTTGTTGTTCCTTGAGTTCTTACAGGTGTAGGATTAGGTTGTTTGTTTGAAATGATTCTTCTTTTGGTAGGCCTTTATTGCTATAAACTTACCTCTCAGGACTGCCTTCACTGTGTCCCATAAATTTTGGGTTGTTGTGAGTTCATTTTCATTTGTTTCCAGAAACATTTTGGTTTCTTCCCTTATTTCATTCTTGACCCATTTGTTGTTTAATAGCATACCATTCAGTCTCCATGATTTTGGGTGCTTTGGGTTTTTTTCTTTGGGGTTGGTTTCCAATTTCAGTCCCTTGTGGTCAGAGAAGATGCTTGGTATGAGTTCAATTTTCTTGAATTTTTGAGGCTCATTTTGTGTCCTATCATGTGGTCTATCTTTGAAAATGTTCCATGTGCATTTGAAAAGAATGTGTATTTAACTTCTTTGGGATGAAGGGATCTATATATATTAGTTAAGTCCATTTCATCTAGGGTGTTGTTTAATGCTTCAGTATCTTTGTTGATATTTTGTTTGGAAGATCTGGCCGTTTTTGATAGTGGGGTGTTAAAATCCCCTACTATAATTGCGTTGCTGTCAATATCTTTCTTGTAGTCCTCTAAGATTTACTTGATATATTTTGGTGCTCCTATGTTTGGTGCATATATGTTTATGATGTTAATGTCTTCTTGGTGGATTCTTCCCTTGAGTATTATGAAGTGACCTTCTGGGTCTCTCTTTATAGCCCTCTTTTTGAAGTCTATTTTGTCTGATATAAGAATTGCTACCCCAGCTTTTTTTTCTTGTCCATTTGCTTGGAAAACTTGTTTCTAGCCTTTCACTTTTAGTCTGTGATGATCTTTTGTCCTGAGGTGGGTCTCTTGTAGGCAGCATATGTGTGGGTCATGCTTTCTTATCCATTGAGCTATTCTGTGTCTTTTGATTGGAGTATTTAATCCATTTGCGTTTAAGGTTATTATTGATAGGTATTTATTCATTGCCATTTTTGTACCTGTGTTCCTCTCTGTCTCCCACTTTTCTTTCCTTCCCTTAGAGAAGTCCTTTTAGTATTTCTTGTAGAGCTGGCTTGGTGGCAGCAAATTCTTTTAGACTTCTTTTGTCTTGGAAGCTCTTTATTTGGCCTTCTATCTTGATTGAGAGCCTTGCTGGGTAAAGTAGCCTTGGCTGTAACCTCTGTTTCTCATTACTTGGAATATTTCTTGCCATTCTCTTCTTGTTTGGAGTGTTTCCATTGAAAATTCAGTAGCTAACCTTATTGGGGCTCCCTTGTATGTTATTTCTTTTTTCTCCCTTGCTGCCTTTAAGATTCTCTCTTTGTCTTAGAATTTTGCCATTTTAATGATGATGTGTCTTGAAGTGGGCCTCTTTGGGTTCCTCTTGAATGGGACTCTCTGTGATTCCTGGATTTGTGTGACTTTTTCTCTCATCAAATTAGGGAAATTTTTTCTCATTACTCTCAAATACGTTTTCTATCCCTTGTTCTTCTTCTTCACCTTCTGGTATTCCTATTATTTGAATATTATTATGTTTCATATTATCTTGTATTTCTCTTAATTCCTCTTCATTCTTTCTGAGCCTGTTTTCATTTCTTGCTCTTTCTGTGAGATGCTTTCTACTTTGTCCTCCAACTTGCTAATCCTATCTTCTGCCTCATCTATCCTACTTTTGAAACTTTCTACTGTGTTCTTCAATTCAGACATTGTATTCTTCATTTCCTCTTGTCCCTTGCTGATAGTTTCTATTTCCTTTTTCATGTTGATGTAGTTTGCAGAGAGATCATTGTAGTTCCCCTGTAGTTTCTGATAGCTCATTGTGAGTTCTTTGAACTTCATAATAACCAGTGCTTTGAATTCACTATCTGATAGTTGATTGACCTCTATTTCCTCTAACATTCTTTATGAAGTTTCTGCTTTTTCTTTTATTTGGGGATTGTTTCTTTGTCTTCCCATTGTTTGAGACTCTTCTTGTTAGTCTCAGCTTCTAAAATTGATCTTTTCTGACACCCTGGGTTTATGGTGTGAACTTCTGTGGTATGATACCTGTGAGGTTCAGTGGTGCAGACTCCTTCCAGTATCTTGATGTTCTCCATCTCCACCTGCTCTCATTCTGGTCCTCGCGCTGGTCCTCACGCTGGTCGCCTACCACTGCTGAGTGTCCAGGCTCTAGTAGCGACTCCTCCAACACCCAGGCCCATTGCTACAGCAGCGGCATAGGGGCAGAGAGTGTCCTAGCTCCGGTAGCTGACTCCCCAGTGCCCAGGCCCATCTTTATGGTGGTGGCACAGGGACCTCCAGTGTCCAGGCTCCTGTAGCTGACTCCTCTGGCGCCCAGGCCCATAGCTATGGCAGCAGCACAGGGGCTAAGAATGTCCTAGCTCCCGTACCTGACTCCCTGGCTCCCAGGCCTGTTGCTATGGCGGCGGCACAGGGGCCCAGTGTGTCCCAGCTCCCATAGCAGACTCTGCCGCTGTCTGGTCTTTCAGCGTCGGTCACAATCTCTTGTCTTTTAATTTCATAAATGCTGGGTAACTGGTGGTTTATTGTGCTGTTTCTCTATAGATCTGCCAGGATTTTCACCCACAAGTACAGGAGCTAGAATCCACTCTGTCCTACTCCATCACCATCTTCTCAGCATCCTGTATTGTTTTCTAATAATCTGAAAAATATTCAGCTATTATTTCTTCATATATTTAACATAGGTGAATACATATATTTTTTTCTTGGGTAATACCAATTAATGTAAATGAAACCACTTGAGGATATGCTACAAGTCATTCAGGATCTTCTAATGTTTAATTTCTTATTCTGTTTTATTCTGCATATTTCCTATTACAATTACATTTATTGACTAATCTTCTGTAATGGCCAATCTACTATTTTTCTCATTAAATAATTTTTTAATCTCATATATTACAGTTTTAGTTTTTAGAATTATTATGTTCCATATCTCTATTTAATTTTTTGGAATGTATGGAATACTATTTTAGTAATTACTTGAATTTTTTGCTGCTAATTCTAATATATGTGTCAGTCCTGGTTTGATTCAATTTATTAGTTTTTCATTTCATTATGAGTCATACTTTTAGTTTCTTTATAAACTGTCAAATTTTAGAATGATCTTTACTTTTTTATTTTTGTTCAATTACAGTTGCCCTGTTTTTCCCCATTGCTTTCCCCTGAACCCTGCGCCCCACAGTCAATCCCCACCCTTTTGTCCATTCCCATGGATCTTCTTCACATGTTCCTTTACTTGCCCCTTTCCCTACCTTCCCCCATTATTGCCTCCCCCTCTCCTCCAGTCACTGTCTGTTTTTTATTTCCATGTCTCTGATTATATTTTGCTAATTTGTTTGTTTTGTTTGCTTAGCTTACACTTATAGGTGAGATCATATGGTATATGCTTTTTATTGTATACAAAATATTATGTATTTCACCTTGTTTGATACTGGCTATTTTTGTATTTTTATAAATATTCATGATGTTCATGAGCATGTTTAACTTATTTGGGGATAGTGTTATTTCTTTAGTTTACTTTAAGATATGATTGGCAAGATCTGAGTAGTGTTTTACCTAGGACAGCAATTTTTGGTCTCGACACTAGTGACGTTTTGAGCCAGACAATGCTTTCTAGTGGAAGGGTGGTGGTGGGAAGGTCAAGCTGTTCTGTGCTATCAGATGATTTAGGACATCTAGTCTGTGCCTACTAGATGCCTATAAAATAACCCTTCTCGATTGTGACAACCAAAAAATTCTCCAGAAATTGCAAAATGTCCTATGGAATAAAGTAGTCCCTGCTTGAGAATAACTATTCTACCGGTCATTAGTCCCACTGCTGTGGCAACATTCTTCAAAATCATCTAATCAGTGCTTCATCAATTATGATATTTCCCAGTTTGTGTGGTAGGAAAGGCACTCTTCTCAGCTTTGTGTGAGCATAAGGTACTGTTTTTTCCTAATCTTTTTAAAGTCGGTTATTTCCCTGATGTGAGGTAGTTTTTTTCCCACACAACATTTGCTGAGTACGCTGTTAAATACTTGAGAGACACGGACTGCAGAGTTCTTTCTCAGTACAACTTCCTCTTGTACTCTTCCTTACACATTCAAATACCTCGGGGCTCCTCAGACTCTCCATTCCATCTATTTAATAGAAGGAACCCGCTGAGCTCCACCTGGATTTCCCTTCCTCGAAATGCAGCCTGGAAATGCTCTTCTGCAGTAAGCTAAGATATAGGTAGGGCTCAACACTTTTCCCCTGTGTCTCAGGGATAATTGTCTTTTGTCTGATGCCCATGTTTTATATATTGAATGTTACAGACCCCTTTTATCCTCAGTTTTCTTTCTGCATTTCAGTTACCCATGGTCTATTGTGGTTAGAAAATATTAAGTGGAATATTTCCAAAGCAAACAATTGTTAAGTTTTAAGTTCCACGCCATTTTGAGTAGCATGATGAAATCTCCCTCAGTCCTGCTCAGTCCCACCCAGACATGAACCATGCCTTTGTCCTGCAATTTCATGTTGTAGATGCTGCCCACTCTTAGCTGCTGCCTCAGTTATCAGATTGGTTGTCTGGTCTCACAGTGCTTACGTTCAAGTAACCCTTATTTTACTTAATCATGGCCCCAAAGTTCAAGAGTAGTGATACTGACAATTCAGATATGCCAAATAGAAGCTGTACGGTGGTCCCTTAAAATGTGAGTACAATACAATAAAATATTTTGAGAGAGAAGATAATATTTATGTAAGTTTTATTATAGTGTATTCTTGTAATTATTCTGTTTTAATATTATTTAATATTATTAGTTCCCTACTGTGCCAAATTTATGTTAAACTTTATCATGGGTATGTAGATACAGGTACAAATGTAGCATACATAGGGTTTGGTACTATGAGCAGTTTCAGGCATCTATGGGGAGTCTTGGAACATGTCCCTATGGATAAGCAGGGCCTACTGTAAGTTTTCCTCTAGTTTTTTGTTTATTTGTTTCAGGAGGGTGGTAAATCTGATACATTGTATGAAAATGAAAGTCCTACTTAATTTTGTTTTGAAAATAGAAATAAAAATATCTCCAGAGAATAATATGCAATATAGAAAATAATATTTCCCAGCATTTATACACTATGTGTCACTGGGGTGTGGAGTAAGAATTCTGGAACTAATAATTATGTCCATTACTTCAGATGAAATATGAGAAAATTCAACAAATCCTGACATTTACTATGCAAATCCAGAGCACACTCACTGGGGGCATATGTCTTATAACCTTGTTTTACTTCTTTTGTTAAAGAAACAAACAAAAAAATCTACAAGTGTTACTGAACCCAACCAGTGGGAACTGGGATACCTACAGCTCACCACCTATCAGGAAAACTCTGGCTCCCAAGAGCCCGGAAGGAAGGGAGATCCAAAAAGAGAAAAGCAGCATTTCCATGCACTTCTTTTAAATGATTTCCCCCCAAATCTCTTGCATGGTCCAGCATGTGTCTCCCAGGGTGACACAGGTGCAGCTCTACTCTTTCCCATTTCTTGAGGCAGGGTCCCCCATTACACAAGAAGGAGTTATGACCTTACTCTTGGTTTTTATTAAAATGCACTTTAATGCATTTTATAGAATTGCATATATAGAATATAACTTCTATAATTGATATGGTTGCTTTTATAAATATAGCAAATTAAAGAAATTACTTACAATATCAGTAATATAGTAGGTAGTGGGCCAAAAACTTTTCTGTCACTGAGAAGTTCGCTGGAAATCTGATATTGAACTTAAACTGAAGTTGTTTTCTTTTACAAAAAAACACATTTCTAAATTTGCTGACATTTTAAGTCATAATAACTCTCAGCAGATGCAGCCTAGCATATTTTTTAATGATGAACAATGTGTACCTTTAAAGTAATGAGATTTAATAGAAAGAGTTCAGCTGCTTTCAAAACAAAGATATCACTGTATACATGCAGCATGCTGAAATGTGTGCTTTAAAGTACTCTCTTCTGAAATGTTCCTTCATCCTTTGCATCTGTGTATCTGTGTATCTCTGTTTGTTATGATCACCATTAAAACCAACTACCAAAATAATAGAAGTTAGAATTAGACTTTGATTTGTTCTACCTACAAATAGTTATATTCAGAATTTCAAAAATTGTACCTATAATATGTTGCTCAAATAAAATTACATTAATTAGCCCTAGATGCTGTAGCTCAGTGGATTGAGTACTGGCCTGTGAACCAAAAGGTCACTGGTTTGATTCCCAGCAGGGTACGTGCCTGGGTTGCAGGCTGGTTCCTGGGTCCCCATTGAGAGGTATTCAAGAGGCAACTACACACTGATACTTCTTTCACTCCCTTCCCTTCTCTCGAAAAATAAATAAATAAATACAATGTTATAAAAACATTAAATTATAATAATTAATAGATGTAAAATAATAATTATAATGCATGTTCTTCATTCTCATCTTTACCTTTTTGTGAGTGTTCTTTAGAATACACATACAGTGTAAATACAGAAAATCAATAATTTATAAATACACGCATGCATAAAATTATATAGAGGTACCAACTCACTCTTTAAGCATATGAAATAAAAAATAATGTAGATTACTGCTCTATGAAAGTTACTTATTTTTGTTTCATAAATGGAATAAATGTTTTTGAGAACAAAGTGTTTCTGTTTGTCACAGTTGCCACAATTATAATTGCAACTTTTTAATCAACTCCAAATTTCAGAAATACTACTGCTTTTACAAAGAGTATTTTAAATTTCCATTCAAAAAGAGCTATAAGCTATAGACACAGACAATAGCGTGATGATAGCCAGAGGGTGGATAGAACAAAGAGGGAGGGAGGTAGTCAAAGAGGGGGGAAATGGGGATTATATGTAATAATGTAAACAATAATGAAGAAAAAAATTAAGGCATATTTATTTTATATGTCTAATCTGTCTGTATATCTGCTGTTTCACATTAGTTAATATAGTTTTGATAGAGATATTTTATCTGTAGCAGAGAGCTAGACTTTATGATATGCCTACATAACATTTGATACCTATATAATATAAAAAGAAAATCTTTACCCAGCCTATTGTAACTCCATGAATTGAGCACAGGCTGCAAACCAAAGAGGCACTAGATCAATCCCCAGTGAGGGCACACTCCTAGGGTGCTTGTTAGGTCCCCAGTAAGGGGCACATGAGAAGCAACCACACATTGATGTTTATCTCCTTCTCTTTCTCCTTCCCTTCCTTTCTCTCCAAAAATAAATAAATAAAATCTTGAAGAAAAGAAAATTAAATAAAAAATCTTTTAAAAATAAAATCTTCAGTGTTTGAATGGTGCCTTAACACTCGATATTTTTATCAGTTCCAAATTATACATTTAAGCATTGGTAATTTTCAGTATATCCTTTTGTACCTACTGTTTAGTTTTACCATGTGAAATAATTGGGTAACATTTTGAGGACATTTTGCTAATATTATAAAATAAAACCAAAACCACTCATTTTATGCTTATCCAGTATTTCAAGGGAACATGAGCATAATATACTTGAGTCACTTAAATGTTTGCAGTTTCTGTTTCTTTTATTGTTTTTTATGGAATATTTTTATTATCATAAAATTAGTGCAGACCTTTAACTGCTTTTCTCAGAGCTCTCATATGTAGAAGAGAATGCTATTATGTTTTTAATAACAAAAAACATCAGAATGAACTCACCTGTACTTTACATGCTTTCTAAATTAATAGCATACAAGCAAAAGTGGCTGTTCCAAGAAAGGCTGTGAGCCATCATTATGGAATCTGCAAATACTGCTGTAAGCAATCATCTCCTGACAAGAAGTGCATACCTAACGAGAAAGAAGTCAGACTTTTTCAGGTCAAATTTGAAGAGAACCTTACTGGGATTTCACTAATTATTATATAAAATCACATATGTTTGGTTCAAAACATGTGCCTGAATACAAATTCATTTAGCAAATACTATAAAACAATATATTGCTGTATCTTAGTGTCTACAGGCCATTATTACATTATCACATTAAGTTTTAAAAGCAGATAGAATCCTGTTTAATTTTTTATTTTCATCATTACGAAACTGAATCTTAAAGCCATTATGCCAAATTCCTTAAGTAAACATGCTCAGCTGAGGAAAAATAATGACTTTTTTCTGGTCTCATATCCATGTTATTTCTCTGCTCACCACTTCATTACACAGTTTTGAAAGCAAAACAGCATATAGTCAATCTGAGTAATTCAGAATCATTTCTCAGAATTCTGTTCTTAATTCTTTCTTTTAATTTCAACATCATGATCCATTATTTAGTCTCATAAGTTGAAATAAGTTTGGAATAAACATAAGCATTGAGAGAAAAGACCAGTTTTTCTGCTCTGTTTTGAAGCATGTTTGTTAATTGGTGAAGACTTCAGGTACAGCACCATTATCTTTATAAACTACATTAGTTTGTATAAAGAGAGAAGGGGTGGGAGGAAGTCCAAATAAAGGTAAGTTCTTCTATCAGAGGAAACTAAGAATAAAACAAAAGGGCAAACCATGTAGATAAAAATAATTCAATTAGTAGATTGATTAAAAGTATAGTGTAATAAGATGTCTTCCTACCTTGTGTCTCTCTACACTATATATTACAAATATATACTCATATAAATTCTGCATTGGACTGCATTTAAATAAATGTAAAACTGTACAATTTATATAATTTTTTCTGACAGTTTAAGATCTCTATTTTTTAATTGCAAGGAAAACCTCTCTATATTGAGGTATATAAATATCTAATATTTTTCAAAGTTTACAGAAAAATATAAACTGATACATGCCTTCGTCTTTAAACAAATCAGCCTCACTTTACCCGTCTCCTTCCTCTCTGCTTTCTCCTCAGGCAGTCTTTGCTAAGCAACTCTCATGTTCCTTCTTTCTGTTTTGTTGAGCCGTAAACTCAGTCAACTTCTCTATCAAGACTCACTTCCTAGACCAACTCACCTAAGCCAATAAGTTCAAATACTATTTATACAAAGATGATCTCCCTATGTTTATCTTTTAATTTCAAACTTTTTCTATGATCTCAAAACTCATATAATCTTAATATGACAAAATCTAATTCTCAGTCCCAATCTCAAATCTGCTCTATAATCAATGTTTTCAGATTTAGTGTTACCTTCATTAACTCAGATCCCTAAACTTGGAGCCATCTTTAACTCTTCATTTTCTGTCACTTTTCACATTCTTTTCAACAATAATTCTGTCCACTCCACTTATAACATGAACCCTTTGTTCCCTCAGTTTTTACCCCTTCTGTTAATATTCTGGTCAAAACTAACCATCATCTTTCACCTACACCATTGAAATAATCGAACAACTTGACCACAGTCATTATTTTAAAATATATATGTAATTACTTCATCTCCACTTAAGAGTTTTCAAAGGCTTTTTTATCACAGTTTGAGTAATAATCCTGATTACTTACAGAGAGATTTCTAAAAGGTCTTTGTGACCCCCTTGACATCGCTCAATTACCACATAAAAAAGGCCTTATGTGAAACCTTAATGTAATATACAAGCTTGAACCATGTGAAGATGCCAATATTCATCCGTTTCAGATTTAATGCCTGTTTAACCTATGCTAATCTCTGCTCTTTATCTTTTTCTGTTACCTCGCAAGTGTTTTTATTGACTTTGCAGCACTTAATAATTACCTAACCTCACAGTGATCTTTTACTTGTTTATCTGTCCATCTGTCTTTTCCCACTGGATATGTATACAAGCTGCGTAAGAACGAGACTTTGTTTTATCCCTTTTGACATTATCTAGCACAAGAAAGAATCAATGAATAGTCAATATATGGATAAATTCCTACATTATAGATTAAAATAATATTTTGATTATCTCATTTTATGAAGAAAAAATGAGATGATCTGTGATGAAATCACTCATTTCTATAATACTAGACTTTATGCTCTATTCTAATTTTAATGTTTCATATTTGGTTTTATTTCAGTTATTATAATGGTAAAAATTAGCATTTGACCATAAAGTTAATTTTTATTTTGTCATGTGTATGGAGAAGCATGGCAACTCTAGCTATGAACAGTTGTGTGTTTCCAGACTATATTAATAAATTATTCTGTCCGAGAAGAATATTGTACTCAGACCTGGGTGAAAAAAATAAGCCTTTTTATTTTTTCATCCAGGGGAAGCATCTTCTTAGCATTTCAAAAGCTATATTAGAGTAATAATCTGAAATTTGATCCAGGAATAAAGCAGAGAGTGCCAAGGGTCATTTATCTAATACTTCAAAAACTTTCAAGTAAAGTAGTAATGCACATTCTCCTACTTTCACTTCCTACTCTGTTTCGCTGTTTCCAATTTGTTTTCCACATTTATTTTTCTCTCTCTGTTTCCAGGGCTATAGTATTGCTGTTTAAAATTAAAAGTTAAAGTTGATATGTAAGTTATAAATAAAGGTTTATGTTAGTTAAAAATCTAATGATTTATTCTAATATGCATATATACGATATTCCTTAATTAATTCATTTCTTTAAATTATAGCAGGATTTAATATTTGTTATTAAAATAAAGAAGCAAAAAACAAAAGAAATCATGGGCTATTTCTAAAAGAATAACATCCTTTTACTTAGTTAAGAATGCATATATCACTTTAAAAAGGTACTACTTTACATGTATTTATATTCCCAACAAATGGTCATTGTCAGTTTTCTCTTCCTCACTTAATGTTAATTTTCTACTAGTGACACTGTTTCCCAGGCTAGTGCTACCACTGCTCTCTTTGCCTATACTTGCCTCAAATTTATGTCCTCCAAATCCTCTGTTGTATTGTTAGTTTTATTTTATTCACTTATTTTGAACTCTTTGAACAGTGTTCAAATAATGTGATTACATTATTCATTCAACACAGTTTGTTTAAAAAATTACATTTTATTGATTATACTACTACAGTAGTCCTGATTTTCGCCCTTGCCCTGCTCCACCCAGCATCCCCAACTCCTTAGGGCAATCCCCCCATTATCATTCATTCATGCCCATGGGTCATTCATAGTTCTTTGGCTACTCCATTTCCTTTACTGTACTTTATACCCCCATGGATATTTGGTAACTACCTATTTAAACATCTTCATTTTTAATTAAACTTCAAAAATTTTTATAGTTCTTTTATTACAGTTGTCCCAACTTTTCCCCCTTGCTCTCTCCTGCCCCACCCACCCTAGTTCCCACAGCCAGTTCCTACTAGCTGTCCATATTCATGGGCCGTCCATACCTGTTCCCTCACTAGATCTTCCCCTTTCTTTCTTCCCTCTCCCATTCTCTCCTCCCCTCTGGTCACTATCAGTCAATTCCTTGTTTCCATGCCTCTGGTTCTATTTTTATACTTTGTTTGTTTTGTTCATTAGGTTCTTCTCATAGGTGAGATCATGCTGTATCTATCTTTCAATATTTTCACCAATAGGTCCACCAGAGCAAGAGACAAAAAGGAAAGAATAAATAAATGGGACTACATCAAATTTAAAAGTTCCTGCATGGCTAAAAAAAATTAGCAAAATGAAAAGAACCAACCATATGGGAAAATATATTTGCCAATGACACCTCAGACAAGGGTTGATCCCCAAAATATATAAAGAACTCACATGACTCCACATCAGGAAGATAAACAATCCAATTAACAAATGGGCAAAGGACCTAAACAGACACTTCTCCAGGAAAGACATACAGAGGGCCCAGAGACATATGAAAGGATGCTTAGTGTCACTAGGTATCAGAAAGATGCAAATTAAAACCACAGTGAGATACCACTTCATGCCAGTAAGAATGGTCATCATAAACAAATCAACAAACAACAAGTGCTGGAGAGATTGTGGAGAAAAGGGAACCCTAGCACACTGTTGATGGCAATGCTGACTGGTGCAACCACTGTGGAAAACAGTATGGGATTTCCTCAGAAGACAACAAATTAAACTGCCTTTTGATCCAGCAATTCTAATGCTGGGATTATATCCTAAGAATCCTGAATCACCAATTCAAAAAAATTTATGCACCCTGATGTTCATAGCAGCCCAATTTATAATACCCAAGTGCTACAAACAGTGTAAGTGCCCATCAGTAAATGATCGGATCAAAAAACTGAGGTACATTTACACAAAGGATTACTATGCAGCAAAAGGAAAGAAAGAACTCCTACCCTTCAGGACAGCATGGATCAAACTACAGAGTATTATTCTAATTGAAATAAGCCAGGCAGTGAAAGACAAATACCATATGATCTCACCTATAATTGGGACCTAATCAACAAGACAAACAAGTGAGCAAAATAGAACTAGAGACATGGAAATAAAGAACAAACTGACAGTGATCAGAGGGGAGGGTGGAGGAGGATAGGGGGAAAGAAGGGGAAGGGTCATCAGGAACAGGTATAAAGGACACATGGGCAAAGAGAATAGTTTGGGAAAGGATTGAATGTGGGAGGTTGTTGTGGGTAGGGCAGCACAGAGTAATGGGGGGAAATGTGGTAACCATAATTGAACAACAATTACACACACACACATATAATGGTTTAGTTAAAAAGATGATTATGAAATATTAACACCAATTGCCATTTCATATCATAATTGATGTGAAATATGATTTGTTAAAATTTGGCATATGTTCTGGAAATAAAGGACAAAAGAATAAAATTATAGAAACAAATGAAAAACCTTTACAAGTAATGGGAGAGAGGTATGAGAAAAACATCTTAAAAAACAGGGTATAGAGAGAATGAAACAAAATGCATTAAAAGCCATGTATGTCAAGCCTGTAGCTAATATCATATTCGAGGGTAGAGTACTAAAAGCTTTTTCTCTAAGATCAGGAGCAAAACAAGGATGCCCACACTCACACCCTCACTCAACATGGTATTGGGATACTTAGTCAGACATTTAAGAAAAATAAATTAGTAAATAATTAAGTAAATAAAGTAAAGTAAATATATAAAAGAGATTCAAATAGGAAAGTTGGAAGTAAAACTTTCTGTATGTAGAGATGATATGAAATTATGTATAGAAAACCCTAAAGACTCTACCCAAAAACTGTTAGAGCTAATAAACTAATGCAGTAAAGCTGCGGGATACAAAATCAATTTACAAAAATTATTTATGTTTCTATATACTAATAGGAAACTATCAGAAAGATTAAAAAATCCATGCTTAATTACATCAAAAAATACCTGAGTAAATTTAACCAAGGAAGTTAAAGATCTGTACATTAAAGAGTATAAGACACTTATGAAAGAAATCAAAGAAGATACAAACAAATGGAAAAATATCTCATGCTTATAGATTGGAACAATTGATTTTGTTAAAAAATTCATACTACCTAAAACAATCCACAGATTCTTATAAAAATTTAAATAACTTTTTTTTTACAGAAATAGAACAAGCAATTCTAAAATTTCTAAAGATTGACAAAACATCCTGAACAGTCAAAGTAAATCTTGAGAAAGAAGAACAAACCCAGAGCCATCACACTTGCTGATTGTAAGCTATATTACAAAACTATAGTAATCAAAGCAGTAACACATTTTCATAAAAACAGACACATGGATAATTGAAACAAAATGAGCCCAGAAATAAATATGCACTTACATGGTTGTTGGGAACTGCACTGCCTGGTTTCAGAAACTGTAACTGCCTCCCATGGCTAAGTGAGTGACCTCCAGATTGCGGGCCACAGGAGACAAAGCTTGTCTCTGGCAGCAAACGCTGTCTGTGCTTCCTCCTGCTTCCCCCAAAGCATGGTCGATGTCTATGGCAGGTTCGACCCCTCAGAGAGGGGCAACCTAGGCCAGACATGATCACTTTGGAGGCCACTATGGAACGACTCAGGGGGCTGCAACAAGGAGGGAATGATGGACCCTCACTCCCCCACTAATTCTGGCATAGCCCAAGTCCCTATTTCCAGCTGGGAGAAGCTCTTCCTGGCTCTAATCCACTTAAGCCTAAAAACCTATGATGGGAAAGGCGGTGCAGCCCTGTGCTAGAAAGGGCAGGTTCCCTGAGTGATAAGGCCTAAGAAAGAATGTGTAAAATCCTGTGAGATCTGATTTGTTTAGAATGCTCTCATTTAAATGATAAGGGTCCAAGCAAAATGGTGTTCCTCAACGTTTCATGGCTCTTTAGCTATCTGACCCTGACTGAGAATAAGCCCTCATAATTCTTTGAATGTTATCTATTGTTTAATCCTTACCTGTATTCTTGTGCAAACAAATCCTATGAAGGGACTCTTGGCCCTTCCCCTTTAAGGGATCATCCACCTTTCCTCCCCAAGCAGATCATGTCTTGGTAGTGTTTACTTTCATCTGTGGAGGACGGGGGGGGGGGGGGGGGGGGGCAGCGAGGGCGGCTTTGCAGGCAAAGCTGCTCCCATATATGGTCAATTTGCCAAAATGCAGCCAAGAATATAGAACAGGACAGGATAATCTTGTCAAGAAATAGTGCTGAGAAAACTGGATAACCACATGCAAAGGAATGAAACTTGTCTCCTGTCTTATAGGTCAGATAAAATTCCACTCAAAATGAATCGAAGTCTTGAATGTACCACCTGAAACTATAAAATGTCTAGGAGATAACAAGGGCAGTAAGGCCCTTGACATCAGTTTCCTCAGTGATATTTTGGATTAGATGCCAAAAGTGAAGGTAATAAAATAAAAAATAAACATGTGGGGCTTACTCAAACAAAAAAGCTTCCTGCACAGCAATAGAAACCATCAGCAGATTAGAAAGGCAAACTACTGAATGGGAGGAAATATTTACAAAGTATGTACCTGGTAAGGGGTCAATATCCAAACTACATTAAAAAATTCACATACCAATAAAAAATAAAGCAACACATATTTTTGTGCAAATTCATAGTCTTTTTTCCCCAAAGAATATATACACACAGCTATCAGATACATGAAAAAGTATGCAGCATAACTGATCGTGAGGGAAATGCAAATCAAATCTACAGTGAGTTGTCACCTCAAACCTGTTACAATGGCTGTTATCAAAAAGACAAGAGATAGTGAGTGTTGGCAAGGATGCAGAGGAAAGGCAACCCTTGTGCACTGCTAATGTGCATGTAAATTGATGTAGCCAGTATAAAACAGAGAATGGATATTCCTCAACAAATTAAAACTATAACTACCAAAAGATCCAGCAATCTCATGTCTGGACATACATCCAAAGAAAATGAAAGTAGGATATCAAAGAGATATTGGTACCTCCATGCTCATCATCATTATTCACAATAGCCAAGATAAAGACATATCCTAACTGTTCATCATTGAATGAATGGATAAAGATGATTTAAGGGATATATATATATATATATATATATATATATATAATTCAACTTTGAGAAATGAATAAATATTACCATTTGCATGAACATAAATGGATGTTAGGAACACTGTGATAAGTAAAATAGGTCAGAGAGAAAAAATCCACATGATTTTACTTATATGTGTACTCTAAAAAAATGTGAAACTCAGACATAGTAGAAAAGTGGTTATCAGGGGCTGCAAGGTGGGGGAAATATGGAGAGGTAGGAAAAAAAGTACACACACATGCATGCATACTCACACATCAAAAACTAGTAAGCAGCATCATGCTCAAATGTAAAAAACAAAAATTGTTTTCATTGAATTAGGAATAAGACAAATACACCATTCTTCACAAAGCTTTTATATTGGTATAGATTACAACACACAAAGAACAAGAATATATGCTGTTTGTATTAAAAAAGCAATTATTATCATTTTCACAGGGTACAATATAAAGTAATGAACAGTTATGATAGTGGATTTACTGGGAGAGGGCCACAATCAGCGTGTTGATATTATTAAGTAGCTAACCCTTCTTCCGTAGTGTGGGAAAATGTATGAACAAATAAATTCTCTCCCTCTCTGTCTCTCTCTCTCTCTTAAAAGAAGTAAAAGCAACGTCGTAATGTGCAGCCTGATCTTCACAGCAGGGAGATGTGTAGGTGTCTTTGCACTTTTCATGCAGGCTATAAATGAAACTGTGGAATAACAGCATTTGCTGGAGACACACCTTCATAGTCTTAGTGACTCTCTCTGAACATACTGTGATCCGTACTCTGATTATAAATCATTATTACAGGGAAAACAAAGGTACAATGAAGACAAAAGAGAAATAACTGGCAATTCAACTTCTACATTTTAAGGAGAAAATGTGCACAATACCAAAGAATTATTTCGAACAGAAATGCACCTGTGAATTTTTAAAAGAAGAAATAAAAGAGATAATGCTTCCAATTTAAACACTATTTCACATTCAGTTGTGATCACAATATCTCAAAACACATTAAGATGAATGTCAGTTTTATAGTGGATGCCTTTTTCTGAAGTCATCAAAACTGTTATGATATCTTTGCAGGCTCAATAACAATAAAAGAGAAATTAAAAAAGGGGTAACAGCAAAGCTTACTACTACCTTCAAAGCTAAATAAGTAATTAAAAAGCAAAATGAAACAAAACAAAGCAAAAACAAACAAACAGAATCTCTGCAAAGCCTATTTAAGAAGTTCATGGTAGTTGAAAAAATGATATTCAGCTACAAAACTGCACAATGTAATAAACGTTGAGAAAAGGAAATTAGGTAATCTTTAAATGTAACTATCATACCTTGAAAATGTCACAAATACAATGAGGGGTACTTAAAGTAAAATATAATTATGTATTTCTCAATATCATTCATTTTTTGTTTATTCACATTTGAATACATATATTTTAAATTCACGATAGTAATTTTCCTACTATCTCAATAAAGTAAGTGTTCAACTTAGTTTTTTGATATCAAAAGATCCAGTAATCTTGTGTCTGGATAACATTCTTCTGTCAGCAATATACTTTTTAGTGTTTTGCTCAATTACCTTATTTAGTGTTCTTTTGCACCAGGAAGACTGAAACAATGTAGGAAATAGTTTTATGACATACATTTCATCAAATCACTTCATTAACTATTTCTTTAAAAATCTCCATTAACAAGCATCCTGCACATAACTTGGTTTCATTGTTGTAGAAATATTACTACACATACAAAAAGTTATAATTTCAGTAGCTGGATCCCACTTCTTAAAGAGGAATATCTTGTTTAGGAAGACAGCTTTCATAACATGTACTGAAGTTGTAGTAAAAAGTGAGAGCCTAATGACAATAGCAAAGTCCATGCCGAAGCATTTCTCTTCCAAGAGTTTTAATTTGTCCCTTCTTGGACTAAAGGGGAAACAAGAAGGGGAAAAAGAAGAAAAGAGAGACATTGGGATGCAGGGGTAATAAAAAAGAAAACAACTTTTCTATACATTCTAATGCCCAGTAGTCTTCATTTTAACTGCAGTGGCTAAAGCTCTGTTACATGTCTCTAGTGTTTCCCTAATAGTTAACATAATGGCCCTTAGAACTAAGACTATATATATATATATTTTACTTTTATATATATGAAATCATATTGTAATAGTAGTATGTATTTTTATTCCTTGAGTTTTTATCAGGAATGACTACTGACTATATTAAAGGACTTATCAAGCTTTATGAAGACAATCATATGAATTGTTTTTAGGTTTATTACATGGTATATGATATCAGTGAATTTCTTAATATTGAAGCAACATCGCATCCCCAGAATAAATTCTACTTTTTTTCCCTTTTCTTTCTGAGGCAATGGTATCACTTAGTTATTTATGGGAAATTGTCCTCTCTGACTTTCTACAAAAATTCTCTGGATTATATTTTCTTTTTCCTATTTGTGGTATTAAGATATTTTATAAGATTTTTATTTCTACTCTTTTTTTTGCAGTTTTAATATTCTCATTCATCAGATATTGTTGAGGCTATAATTTTACATAGAAATTTAAGTCATGAAGCAATTTCTTATCATTGTTTGAGGCTAGCTAGAATTTTCATAATATCATTATTTTACAGACCAAATTTACTTGTATGTTGTATTTATTATTGTCCATACTCCCAATACACACACACATAGACACACATTATAATACAAGATTCAGCAGGCACTGATTTTAATTTGTTTTTTCACTAATGTATCCCTGATGCCTAGAAGAGCCTGCATGAAGCATGTATTTAGGCAACATGAGAATCGAGTGTTTTGGTCTATTGAATGGACCTTTTCTTTTGGGGACCCATCTCTCCCAATGGAAAGTTCCAACCATAATCCATCACCTGCAATTAAGGAAATACACACATACAACAGAAATAGAACAATAAACAAACCTTCCACAAAATATCATCTGGAGATAATAATAAGAATGGTTTCTCTTTCTTTTGGATTGCTATTTGGGGGTGGGATGCAGAACAGTCCTAGGATTTGTCCACAGCTACCCCGTGTACCTCTTTGTTGGGAATCGCTCTGCCTGGTTTCAGGAATTGTAACTGCCTCCCATGGCTAAGGATGAGTGAGTGACTTCTGGATTGCAAGCCACAAAGAGATGAAGCTTGTCTCTGGTTGCAAACGCTGCCTCAGCTTACTCCCCTGCCCACAAAGCATGGTCGGCTAGTCAGAGATGGGAAAGACTCCTCACAGTGAGGGGCAACCTAAGCCAGACATGATCACTTGGGAGGCTATCATGGAAGGACTCGGGGGGCTGTAACAAAGAGGGAGCGATGGACCCTTGCTCCCTGGCTATTGTGACATAGCCCGAGTCCTCATTTCTGGCTGGGAGAAGCACTTCCTGGCTCTAATCCACTTATACCTAAAAACCTGTGATGGGGAAGGCAGTGCAGCCCTGTGCTGGAAAGGGCCGGTTCCCTGGGTGATCAGGTCTAAGAAAGAATATGTAAAAATCCTCTGAAACCCGCTTTGTTTAGAATGCTCTCATTTAAATGATAATGGTCCAAGCAAGAAGTTTGTTCCTCAAAGTTTTATGGCTCATTAGATATCTGGACCCTGACCGAGCAAAAGGCCTCTTAGTTCTTTGAATGCTGTCTTTGAATGCTATATTGTTTGATTCTTACCTGTATTCTTGTGCAAATGAACCCAATAAAAGCCCCTTGAGAAAGGAGTTCTTGGCCCTTCCCCTTTCTCAAGGGGTTTTCTCATGGTGGGGAGGGATCGGCCACCTTTCCTCACCAAGCAGATCATGTCTTGGTAGTGTTTACTTTCATCCCTGGCAGACAGGGGGACTTTGAGTGCAAAGTTGCCCCCACACCTCATGTGCATTCTGTCTGCAGTAAAATGGAAAATAGGCAAGCTAAGATAAATATACAAGTTGCAAGTGAGGGAGCCAAAAAAGATGGAGCTATGGAATGGGAAAATTGGTTATCATTGAACACATGGCAACAAGCAGACGTAAAGTCAGGTGATTCTAGGGCCTTTGATTTACCTTCTTTTTTTTTAATTCTATTTTTTTAGTTGCAATTTACATTCCATGTTATTTTGAATTAGTTTCTGTTATATAGCATTATGGTTAGACAATCAAATACTTTATAAAATGATCCCCTGATATTTCTGAGGAGAGGCTAGATATTGAATCAATCCCTAACCACCAGTGATTTAATTATTCCTATGTGATGAAGCCTCTGTAAAAACCCTAAGAGATGGGATTAGGAGAATTTCTGAGTTGAACACTTGGGGATTTGGGGAGAGAACATGGAAACTCCTCCTCCTCTTTTCATATCTTGCTCTATGCATCTCTTCAATCCACTGTTTCTGAGTTACATTATTTCATAATAAACTGGAAAGTAGTAAGTGAAATGTTTCTCTTAGTTCTGTGAGTCATATAACAAATAATTGAACCCAAGGAGGGGGTCATTGGAACTTCCAATCTATAGTCAGCTGCTCCAAGCACAGGTGACAGGCTAGGCTGCAACAGGCATTTGAAGTGGACAGTCTTGTGGAACCAAGTCCTTCATTTGTGGGATCTGATGCTATCTCTGGCCAGATAGTGTCATCACTGAGTTGAATTATAGGATGCCCAGCTGATATCTAAGAATTACTTTGCAGTGATGGGAAATCCCTCCATACCCACATTGGAATTTGGTGCACATTCCAAAATATGTAGCAATACTCTGTTAACAGAAAAATAATTAAATAAATATGGACAAAATATATTTTACCTTAATTAAATGAAATTATTTTAAAATATAGTTCATACCATCATAATCAGGTGGAATATTTTCTTGTACTATAATCATTGGCATAGAAAATACACTATTTATGTTGTACTTGGCAAAAACTATTGAGATTAAATAAAATTTGAACATTTAATATTAATGTAAGTTTAAAAAGTAAATCTCTTTAGGGAAAAATAGAGCAGTACCAACACCCTGACTATTGCTAAACACATTAGCAATTGAGTGGATGCTAGAAAATCCAAAGTAAATGGGTCTTAGTTTTGGCTGGGTAGTTCAGTTGGAATTGAGCATTATCTCAATATGCCAGGGTTGCTGGTTTGATCCCCACTCAGGGCACACATAAGAATCCACCAATGGATGCATAAATAAGTGGAACAATAAATCTCTCTCTCTCTCTCAAAAAACAATAAAAAAGAAAAAAAGTTAACGGGTCCTTCTTAAATAGAGTATTACAAAGATTCATTCAATGTTAAGTAAGATTTTAATTTTTCAATGTTTTTAAAGTGGAAAATTCTTCAAAAATAATTTTAGGATGTTTTACATACTCAGAAGTTATTTTAGATTTTCACTTTTTATCAAAGAATTGAATGAAGTAATATAGAGAAAATGTTAAGTATATTTTGCCAGACTATTGATACGAGACCCAACTGTAAAGTGTCACGATTAAATAAAAAATCTGCCCCTAAGAAAATAGGGTAATGGTATAATGGAAATTAAGATGAGGTCTGGATAAGAGAAAGTCCTGGACTTCTCGTGAGGTGATTTTCTGTGTATCTTCTACATTTCTCTATGTCTTTTAAAAATATTTTATTTATTTGTTTTAGAGAGGGGAGGGAGGAAGAAAGAGGGGGAGAGAAACATCATTGTACTGTTGCCTCTCTTGTACCCCTTGTTGGGGACCTGGCCTGCAACCCAGGCATGTGCCCTGACTGGGGATCAAACCAGTGACCCTTTGGTTTGCAGGCTGGCACTCAGTCCACTGAGTCACACCAGCCAGGTGTGACGCAATGGCCAGGGCCATTTCTGTATGTCTTATGAGGAGAGTCTCTGACTATCTTTTTAGTGAAATGTCTTGTCAAATATGTTTGTATATTAATAGTTCTGGGAAAAAGAAGCACATTCTCCTTTTAAGAAAAAGGACAGATCCATTTACAGTTCAGAATTATAAAGACAGTGTGAGCCTCCAGGTCAAAAGTTAGGCATACTTTCTACCTATTGCCTGTTATAAAAGATTTAGCTCATGCTCAGGGTTCCTATCCTATAATGCACTTAGGTCTTATAGGACACATGTGCAGACATAGCCTTTTCTTTTTCATGTTGTCTTATGGGAACTGGAGCTCCAGAAATTGGTAGAAATACTAACACTATCTGCTGTTATTGCCGTAAGTTAGTTGTAAAGTCCTTTGGTTTTATCCAGATATCTGTTGTACTTTGTCAGTATCCATGAAACTGCAGAAAGCTAATTTCACCATGCTTGAGAGCCAAAGCTGCCCTTAATTACAAAATTAGGTAGTGCCAAGGAAAAGTAACAGAAGAAAGAGGTAAAAATAGTGACAATTGTGCATTTCTGAGTTAAGGCTAATTGATGACAGGGTAATTCACTTCATAAGGGAACATTTTGGTGAATTGTCAATTAAACCCACCTTCATAATTAGAAATGAAATCAAGATAACTTTCAGCTACTCTTCATCATAAGGTGATTGGCAAGAGTTCTAAAGTGTGTAACTTTCAAGATCATATCTAGGAAAAGAACAAAAGTCTGTTAGTTTGCATTCTCTACAAAAGTTTTTACTCAATAAATTTCATGTTGCATATTCTTATTTAGATTGGGCTCCATAACACAGTTCTTTAGACTGGATGGCTTATAAACAACAGAAATTCATTTATCTTAGTTCTGGAGGCCTGAGGTTAGGTTGCCAGTGTGGTTGAGTTCTGGTGAGGATCCTCCTTCATATTGTAGAATACCAAATTCTTATAAACTCAAGATGGCTAGCTTCTTGGTCTCTTCTCATTTAGATTCTACCTTAATTACCTAATTACCTCCCAAAGGCCCCTTCTCCTAATACTATCACATTGGGGCTTAGATTTTAACATATTAATTTTAGGGGGGAGATACAAATATTCAGTTTATAATATATGCCCACTTTTGCAATAGCTGTTTGTCCTGCTAAAAGACAAAAACAAAAACACTATTTGTCTTACCTTAGCTAAATGCATAAACCTAAGAGTGAAAACTCCATAACAAATCAGTGAGATGCCCTGAAATAAATCTGAGATTAGTAGGAGGGATAAATTAAAAACAAATGGAAATTTCCAGCCAAGATGGAGGTGTAGGTGGGAACACTGTGCCTCCTTAAACAACCAAATTTAAAGACAACAAAGTTTTAGTAACAAAAACGCAACCAAAACACTGAAAATTGAACTGTACGGAAGTCCGACAACAACTTACTGGTTCAGCCAGACCAGTAAAAGGGGCAGAGTCAGCGTCTGGTGGAACAGGGTCCCTCAGGAAAAGGCCAGACTGACCCAGGAGTGCAGGCAGTGGTTGGCAGATCCCAGGTGTGGAGTGGCAATGGGTGGACCCAGTGAGGGCGGAAGGTGGCTGGCTGACTGTGGTCACATCCGTGAGCAAATAAACCAGGCAAAGGAGCAAGCAGTGAGACAGACCGTATAGGCTAGGGACCCAGCGATGGAATTAAAGCCTAAAAGCACCAGTTGAAAAAACTATGGGGGTTGAGGTGCCAGGAGAAGCTCCCAGGCTCACAGAGAGTTTGTTGGAGAGACCCACAGGGTCCTGGAGGGTGCACAAGCCCACACACCTGGGAGCTGGCACCAGGGGGGCTGGGTTTCCTTGTGGGAAGCAGCAGAGGGGACTGAAATCCAAGGGAGAGCAGAACAAATGCCATTGCCCCTCTCTGACCCTGCCCCCACATACAGTGTCACAACCCAGCAACCTGGGTTGCCCTGTCCTGGTGAACACCTAAGGCTCCGCCCCTCATACATAACAGGTGCAAATACACCAAAACATTATATGGCTCAAGAATAGCTTAAAGCCCCAGAGCCAATAATTCTGAGTGATCGAGAGATAGCCAACCTATCAGATGCACAGTTCAAAACACTGGTAATCAGGATGCTCACAGAACCAGCTGATTTTAGTCACAAATTAGAGGAACAAATGAAGGATAACCTAACTGAAATGAAGGGAAATGCACAGGAAAACAATAGTGATGGAAAGAAAACTGGGACTCAAATCAAGGGAGTGGACCAGAAAGAAGAAAAAAAATGACCAAACAGAAAAAAATGTTCCAACATCCGAATTATAGGGGTACCAGAGGGGGAAAGAGGAAGAGTGACAAGTGGAAAACTTATTTGAAAAATAATGAAGGAGAACTTCCTCAATCTGGCAAAGGCAATAAACTTCCAGGAAATAAATCCAGGAAGCTCAGAGAGTCCCAAAGAAGTTGGTCCCAAGAAGGAACACACCAAGGCACATCATCATTACATTAGCCAAGATTAAAATGAAGGAGAGAATCCTAGAAGCAGCAAGAGCTAAGGGAACAGTCACCTACAAAGGAGTTCCCATCAGACTGTCAGCGGATTTCTCAAAAGAGACCTTACAGGCAAGAAGGGGCTAGAAAGAAGTATTCCAAGTCATGAAATCCAAAGACCTACATCTAAGATTGCTCTATCCAGCAAAGCTTTCATTTAGAATGGAAGGGCAGATAAAGTGCTTCTCAGATAAGGTCAAGTTCAAGGAGTTCATCATCACCAAGCCCTTATTATATGAAATGTTAAAGGGACTTACCTAAGAAAAAGAAGATAAAAAAGGTGAACAGTGAAAGGACAGCAAACTCACAGTTATTAACCACCCCTAAAACAAAACCAAACTAAGAAGACAGCTAGATCAGGAGCAGAACCATAGAAATGAAGATCACATGGAGGGTTAGCAACAGGGGAGTGGGAGGAGGAGAAGGGGGGAGAAGGTACAGAGAATAAGTAGCATAGACAGTATGTAGAAAATAGATAGGGGCAGGGCAAGAATAGTATGGGAAATATAGAATCTAAAGAACTCATGACACATGGACATAAACTAAACAGGGGTGAATGGTAGGGGAGGGGTGTGCAGGGTGGAGAGGAATGAATGGGGGAAAATAGAACAACTGTAATGGCATAATCAATAAAATATATTTAAAAAATGGCTATTGAAGAAGCAAGTAACACAATGACTACTATAATGCTATTAGAAATTTATGGTGAGCCAATTATGCTTTCTGATTTTACAGGTTATCTCTGAAGACTTACAAGACATTACCGAATATTTCCATATGCTAGGCCACTTACCTAAATTGCATTAATCAAACTGTGTAGTTGAGAGAGATTGATGAAAGCTTTACCTAAACAGTCCTAGAAAAATAATGTATGAACTACATACATAGCTTTTAATGCTGGGACCACTAGCTCTTATGAAATATGACCCAATAAATATGAGATTCTGTCTAAACACATTAGACACAGGATAGGAGAAGAATATAAGGATGGTGAAAAAAGACTTTGGGTAAAGCATCCAGAATTAAAATATCATTGGAGGTGTTACTGGAGGATATAGGATCCTTCCATGGTATCACAGGAAATGCATGTCAGGGACACAGACACAGGAGTATTTCAAGTATATTGGTAAGGTTTATTGGAGTGAAAAAAAAGGAAGAGGTTGAACAATGTCTCATCTATTACCAGGTGGTTCACCTTTGTCTTGCTGTGGAAAAAGTCCAGCTTCTGGGGCTGCAGGCCTGTACTTGGGCCAACCAAGCCAAGGAAGAGTACCAGGACCCAGAGCTGTCCTGCCATGTTTCCTTCGTCCAATGCTCCAGTAGTCTAGCTGAGAATTTGCTCCTACCTGGCCAGTGATCTGCCCTGTGCTTTGGTCCATGCAGCTGCTGAAGAGAGAGAGTGCCTCCGGCCCTCATGAAGATTTAATTATATTTTCTTTGGCTTGAGTGGGAGTAGGCTTTCTTTCAATTGGGGTTTTGAACCTTATCCAATCCAGTGTTTTCTCCAGATTTACTCAGGCTAGTCCCCTCACCTTTATGAATGACATTTTGTCTTCTGCACATGCCTTATAAATTTGCTTATGCACATGAACTTACTAGAAAGACTTGCCCCTTCACCATCTTAGCTTCTACAGTGCATGTGCCCAGCCAAGGAATTTCCTCCTCACTGTCTATCCCTTTAATCTCAGGGAAAGGGCCAGTTGTTCCCTGGGGAGACTGAAAAACTGGTCTTTCCAGCTTTCTCAGAGATTAATGTCCATTTGGTGGAGGATGTGGCTGTTCCCCTGAGTGTGTTTGAAGCTTCACTTTCTTTTAGGTTGATATCTAACCAGCTGCCTACTGTAACAGAGGGAAGCAGTGGCATATCAAAACAAAATGGGTATGGTTCTTCCATGGGTGGGGACAATAGGGATGATTGTCTGTAGAGAACTGAAAAATTTACCTTTTTGTTAGCATTGTGTGCTGGAAAATTTTGATAATATTTCTCTTTGTTAAGCCACTGAGAGAAAAAAAATCTGAATTCTTTCCAGATGTCTATTATTTTTATTTTAAACTATAATATTCAGCGAACTAATCTATTGCCAGTCTGGGAGTATATGGTATTTGGCCCTCAAGGATAAAAAATTGTGTGTCCTCCATGAACTGTAAAGCCTGAGATGTTTTCATCAGGTACAGACAATAACTCAGCATCCTCAGAATCATTTCAAATTCTAAATATAATGTATTCCAATCCTCCAAAAATTCAAAGAATAATTGGAGATTTGAAGATACAGTAATGGATATATTTCACGAAGCAGATCTCATTTTCACAAACCATTGAATAAAATAAAATTCCACTACTTGTTACATTTATTCTTGTTTCTTACCTTAATATAATGTTATTTGATGAAAAGATGATAAACCAGTAAGGAAATTGAGATGACAATATTATTTTTAATTCATCACCAATTTAATCAGTATGAGAGTCCTTAAACATTTACCAACTTTAATTATTTGGGAGGATTCACTTAGCAAGAATTTGCAGAACTGGACAATCCCATTTCCAGGGGCAAATTTTACTTAATTATATCGTTCTCTCTCTTAGAGAGTAAAACAGTTTTCTTATGTTTTTATAATTTATTGTTCAGTAGTACTTTTCTCCAGATCTTCCCAGAGGGTCCCTTGTTTCATACAAGCAAATGTGTGTTTAAAGATCTTTCTTTCTTTCTTTCTTTCTTCCTTTCTTTCTTTCTTTCTTTCTTTCTTTCTTTCTTTCTTTCTTTCTTTCTTTCTTTCTTTCTTTCTTTCTTTCTTATTTATTTTTATTTCTCTATTTGCTCCTCTTGGTTCCTGCTCTTCTGTCTGCATTGCACTATCCACAAAAATCTTCCAAAATTGTTTTAATCATACGTCACAGCACAGCCTCCTGACCTGGCACCTCTTTGGTTTATGAAATCCGCCTACTGGATGATGTTTTTCATTTTCCCTCATACACTTCTCCTGAAAAACGACCCAACAGACTCCTGAACTAAAATTGTTATTGATATATTTTTGTTTTCAATTCTGTACCCTTAAGGGCACAATAAGAACCCAGTATGCACTTTAACATGTGGAACTACACAAAAGCATGCCTTTGATGCTTACGCATTTTTCATGCTTTCAGTATTGACAGCAGAAACAGTCCCCATTTTTAATATACCCTCCTGTTGCATTGGGATATGAGTCTCCTCACTCTCACTGTCTCTTTTCTTTTTTCAGAATGTAACTGATTCTTCAACAATTGTAAATATGGCCCTGTTGTTTGTCCTCTCAATCATGTTTTTATTATTTTTCTCTGTTTAGACAGGTTTTCCCTTATATTTCATCTATTTTAAGGGGGCCCAGGCACTTCTTTGCCTAGACTATTACCAATGTGCTAAATTACCAAGTACATTCTAAAGACCTTCCACTAATGATCTGAGAAATGTTGTCTCTCTTCTGCCTCATAATGGCATGTATTCTCAGTGTTCAAGCTATTTTGGATCTGCCTTCTCAAAAATCTCTATTTTTATTTACTTTGCTTTAAATTATAAATGTATGCATTCTAGCATGTTTCCTCAGAATATGTGCCTGGCTCACTTCTCCTATAATAACTTAGTTGCAATAAAATTTGCCAACTGAAGAGTCACATATATGGAATCCATGCCTGAGTAGATTTCTCGCACACACTGTCTATGACAGCTTGGGTCAGAGGCATATATTGTAAATGTAGGGGTTTTATCTCTGATTATTAGATGGCTAATCCCTGCTTGCTACTGCCCTTTACTTCTCTTTCTTCTGGGGGTGGATTTTATTTCACAGTGAGTGAAGGAAGAAAGCACTTTCCTTTCTTCGTATTGATTCCCCTTACTCCAGCCTTCATCCACTCTAAAAGGAACATTGATATCACACTGCTAGTAACTCTTCAGTGCTGGTTTGGCACTGCTCATAAACATTTTTGTGCATTTTCCAGTGTCCAAGAGTAAATTATTATTTGTTTCTTAGATTTCTCTAGAGTTACCTAATCTCAGCAAATGATCCAGGTCATTAATCCAATAACCTCTTTGTCAGCTTCCCACTATCATTAGCACCTTGATTAAAGGTTTTGTTTGTTAGTGGTCATGTGTAAGTGAAAGCACTATTAAACGAAACATTGTTAAAAATCTCTAACTGGTCTTTATGGTTACATGTGAATTTCTTTTCTGTTTCTTCTACAAGCCTTGGAGCTTTTTGCTTAAAATGCTCTCTACTCATTCCCTTTCCCCAAAACATTTTCAGTTATGTGAAGACATTCATTAGCAACCAAAAAAGTGAATACACATATGTGTGTATATACATACATATGTGACTATGTATATATACACATGCATATATGTGTATGTGTATGTATGTATGAAAAATATATAGCCTATTTTCTCTATCCTGTATCATCCCGTTTTTCAATTCCCTGGAAAATAGCCTGGGTCATAAACATTCCACTGATAACATATATCCCTATTAGTTCATTGTTTTCTTCCTCAATTATTAGCAGCATTTGGTTCCTTAATAAATCAATCCGTTTCAAGGCTAGAAATGTTGAGTCAACTCAATTTTTGTTGGTATGTGTTTGTCATCTGATGCTTTGGGAAGTTTGCCCTTTTTATTTTTAACTGTTTGGTGGGAACTAATCTGGAATTTGCATAATCAATACAAAAATGCTGAAGAGTGATGCAGATACATTTTATCTTACTACACTATAAGTGTATAAGCTATCAGCTAACATTTTTAATGTCTCAAAAGATGACTTTGATTAAAATTTTCAGAATATTCTTTCTAACTGACCTATACCCTGATGCTTTTTTCACATAATATAGTTATTATTGGAACTTAGCTATCACTTATTAAAGTAACCTTGATAAGTTAAAATGTAATATATATATATTAAATCTGAAAGCAAATACTTTGCGAGCATAAAAGAATGCCACCTACTTTAACCACACACCATTGCCTTTGTTTATTTCTATGCTTTAGTTCTTTCATCTCTTATTATTTCCTTTCTTCAAACGTTCTTCTAAGTACTATTTTTTCAAGCTCTGGGGTTACCTCTTTATGAGAAAAATAAAACAATCAAGACAAAACGTTGACTAATAAGCCAATCCAAAAGTAGATGAAATATCCCTACTCTTTATTCCCATATGGCATTGTACATACATGGATTTCAGCACTCATTGCAATTAATAACTTGGGTTTTTTAACTTCATTTGTTTTTTTTTATCCCCAAAACATTAAAAATCCCTTGAGTAGTGCCTTTTCTGTGTTTGTATTCCTAAAACCTAACCAGGTACCTCTCAGGTGGTTAAAAGAATGTTACTTGAATGAATATGTCCAAATAGATGAAATCTTATGAATATCAGATGCCATTCAAGTGTCTCGTAAGTATTCTAGACATATGAACTGTCTTATGTGGCAGTGTATAACAAACTGGGTAAAACCATCGAGGTTCCTATTGCTACATAAACTTAACCTTGAATCTGACCATTGGCATGCCTTTTATTATAATATTCAATAAATGAAAACATTAGTCTATGTTACAAGGTGATATACACATTCATTTGGTATATACTGAAATACTACAAAAAATATTGAAAAGACTCCCATTTGTTTGTATTTGTGTTTTAAAAATAAAACAAAACAATGGATTACATTCAGTTTTTTATGTTCAGTTTTATAATTATAACCAAATAGTTTTGAAATTTCTACTCTATTTTAGAGACATGAAGAGTAATCATTTTCCTTTTACCGGTGTCCAGTCAATTTTGTTTTTTAAATATTACTATGACATTTACTCTATTTTGATTTATATAACTATGTTTGGAGGAATTAAGGCATGAAACATAGTAGTAAGAAATTGAGGAGCAGTGGTGGGGGTGGGAGGAGGTAAATATGCAAGACCTGAAGGGTGAGCAGTGTTGGCTCTCACTGTTAGTTCTGCTTCTTACAGAAGAAATAACCTCTAAGCTAGGGTAGGCTGTGTGCAAGAAACATACCTCTATAAAGTTTTAACATCCACCTAATATATACATTTGACTCTGTGATTGTTATGGACTTGCATAGCTAACCTTTTGGGGATGATTTACATTTCCTCACAATTAAATATACTCATTGGCAATCTGCTTGGGCATGCTGCTTCTTGCTCCTCTAATTAAACCTATTTTTACCCAGTTTTAAATTAAAGCATTTAAAAGATAATGCTCACTCTATTTCCAATTAAATTAAAATTTGAATGATTAAATTAAAGCAATTATAAGCAATAAGAAATATATATATAAGAAACTAAATGATTGCAGAAGGTTGAGTTAATTATATTTCCTAATTCACAGCATATTATCACCTAAAACATTAAGATGAGATGATTATTCTTGTTTTGAATATAATAGGAGTCTATATAACTTCTAAAATATTTGTAAGTATTTAATACTGTTAATACTAAATGAATAATAAATATTTAGTAAATTATATTTAGTAAAAATTATAGTAAATATAATTTACTAAATAAGTACTCAAGTTGCCATAGAAAATATACTTGTGATCTGCAAAAAAATATCTGAAAATTGTCTTTTGTACTTTCACAAGTTTAAGAGCTATATGAAGGATAAAACACATATTAATTCATCATCTAATTACCCATCATTTTTCTTTTCAGCTCTCTCTATATTTACTCCATCTTTATTCAGCTTCCCCTTAGAGTCCTAATTCCATATATTTCTTGCCCATGTTTTTTCAGGCTACAAAAATATTTCAATAATTCCTGTGACTTCTCCCAAAACAGGTGTAACTACAAAGCTTGTCAGACAAACTTTGGGTTAAATTATTATGATATTTCCATTTTCCCCTGCAGTTCATCTGGTTTGATCATTTTAATCTCTTAGATATAATCCTATTGCTTTTCCTCTGGATTTTCCAGTTCTTGCTTGAACAGATCACTTCTCTGTAATTCCCTGCCCCATAATTCGCTATGAGTGAGTCATTGCACTAAGCTCTCTGAGACTATGCATTTCTCACTCACTCTGATTTTCTAAAATCCCATCAGTTTCATTCTAGTAATAACATCTAAGTCAGATTTCTTCTTCTTTTTGTTGCCTTCTTAACAGTAGTGACATTTGGAAATATTTAGTTTTTTTTCCATTTATGCATATCTTTCATAACATTTCAGATCTCATTTCCACCTTTGTATTTGAGGAACATTTCCTACAAGATAAAATTTATTATCTCCGGGAAAGAGTAATATCTTTTCTTCCAGTTTAATTAGTTTCCCCTTTTAAATATTATATTTGTTCTATGACTATATTCAAGAGTGTGAAACTCAGTTTCACTGGGGGCCACATCAGCCTAGCGCTTGCCTTCAAAGGGCCAAATGTACTTTTAGGACTGTATAAATGTAGTTACTCCTTAACTAGGGGCAAGGAGCTCAGCATTGCCACCAGGTAGAAACAAGGTGCCAGGCCAGATAAAATAAGGTGGAGGGCTGGATTTGGCCAGTGGACCTTGTGTTTGCCACATGTGGTGTAGATTATCAACCTATTTTATGTCCTCCTTAGATTCCTACAGGAAGGTTATTCCAAACAGAGATTTTAAATGACCAAAAACAGAAGAAAACACGGGAGACCCCGTCTTCTCTTTTCTCTAGGCCTAGCGCAAAATTTAAAGTCAAAGGTCATAGGCTTATACTCTTTACCTCACATGGGATGTACTTGTATTTTAAATTTTAGGTATGGAAGACTGAACACTAGACCTGAAACCATAAAAATTCTAAAAGAAAACATGAGCAGTAAAACCTAGGACACTGCTTATGGCAATATTTTATCTGATATATCTTCCCAGGCAAGAGAAACAGAAGAAAAAAATAACAAATGGGACAACCTCAAACTAAAATGATTTTGCACAGCAAAAGAAATTATCAACAAAATGTAAAAACAACACGCAGAGTGGGAGAATATATTTACTGATATATCTGATAAGGGGTTAATATCCAAAGTTTCTAAAGAACTTATAAAACTCTACACCAAACAAACAAATAAACAAAAAAACAAACAATTAAATTAAAAATTGGGCAAAAGGACCTGAACAGACATTTTTCCAAAGAGGACAAACAAAAGGCTAATAGATATATGAAAAGATGCTCAGCATCACTTAGTATCAGAAAAATGCAAATTAAAATCACAATGAGCTATCACCTCACATCAACAAACAACAAGGGCTGGCAAGGATGTGGAGAAAGGAGAACCCTGTTGTGGTGTTGGTGGGAAGGGAGATTAGTGAAGTCACTGTGGTAAGCAGTGTAGAGATACCTCAAAAATTGCAAATGAAACTGCCTAAAAATCCAGTGATTCCACTTCTGAGAATTTTTCCAAATAAACCTGAAACACTAATTTAAAAGAACATAAACATCCCCATGTTCATTGCAGCATTATTACAATCACCAAGATATGAAAGCAGCTCAAATGTCCATCAGTAGAGTGGTTAAGATAAATATATAATCCTTACACAGTGGAATACTACTCAGACATAAGAAAGGGAAAATGTTTCTTTTTTGACAGCATAGATGGACCTGGAGAACATTATGCTAAGTGAAATAAGCCAGTCAGAATTTTCTTCCAAGGAACCACATGTGCATAGAAGCAAGAATACTTTTTATACTAGGAGCAGTAGCTTTTTTACATGCCCATTCTAAGTCTGTTGGATACATTAGTCCCTTCCGCAGAACTTGCCTTAAGCACTGATGCTTTCATAGCTCAGGTGATTGGAAGATGGTGGTTACGTAGGTAAAAATTAAGTCTACTTGCTCTAGTCCCCAATCAGATTCTCAGCTGATTTCCTGACAAAAATCCAAAACAATCAATGGAATCTTAGCTGATATGAAGTTTTCATCTAAGGGGTACATAAGATACATCATAACAGACACATATAAGATATGGCTAGGGTTGTGGCTCCCAGTAAGCCAGCTGGAGGGGAGAACCAACCAATGAGTGAGCCAACAATAATCACAGACACATACAATAAGAAAGCCAACATAAACCAAGCAGAGGGCATCCCCAGGGCATCCAGACCAAGAAAACCACTGAATCCCACAGAACTACTACAGAAGGCCACCGCACAAAACCAGGCAGTCAAATCAGAGAACTCTGACATGCAGAAACAAGCAAAAATAGTCACCTAAAATGTAGAGGAAAAGAAATAATCCCCAATAGAAAGAAAAGGAGAAATCCACAGAAAAATAATTAATTGAAATACAAGCAAGGAATCATTCAGACATATAATTCAAAATAATGCTTATAAGAATGATCAAGAAACTCAGTGAGAACTACAAAGAACTTAGTGGGAACTGCAGCTGCATGAAAAAGGACATAGAAACTATGAATAACAACCAAGAAATAAAGAATACAATATCTGAAATGAAGAATACACTAGAAGGAATAAAACACAGGCTAATGAAGCAGAGGACCAAATCAGTGTGCTGGAAGAAAAGATAGATAAAAATACCCAGTCAGAGAAACAACATAAAAAAGAAACTAAAAAAGAATGAAATATCTTAAAGGAGACTAAGGACAATATGAAACACAATAATAATCACATCAAAAGAATATCAGAAGTAGAAGAAAAGGAGCAAGAGATAGAAAAACCATTTGAAAAATAATGACAAAAAATATCCCTGACTTGGTGGGAGAAAACATCCTGCAAGTCCAAGAAGCACAGAGGGTCCCGATAAAAATGAAGCTAAAGAGGCCCATTCCAAGACACATCATAATTAAATGGCAAAATTTAAAGACAAAGAGAGAATCTTAAAGGCAAGGAGGAAGAAACAGCTTAGTAACATATATGGAGGCTCTAATAAGGCTATCGTCTGATTTCTCAGCAGAAACACCACAAGCCAGAAGGGACTGGCATGAAATAATCCAAGGACTGAAAAACAATGACCAACAACAAAAACTACTCTATCCAGAAAGGCTCTCATTTAGATTGGAAAGTGAAATAAAGAGATTCTCAGATAAAACAAAGCTAAAGGAATGCATCTCCACCAAGCCAACACTGCAAGACACACTAAAGAGACCACAATAAGAGGAAATGAACAGTGACAGTTTTGCTTCCTCCTTTCCTATTTGGATGCCTTTTATTTCCTTTTCTTGCCTGATCGCTGTGGCTAAAACTTCCAATACTATATTGAATAGAAGTGGTGAAAGTGGACATCCTTGTCTTGTTCCTGATCTTAGTGGAAAAGCTTTTAGTTTTTTCCCATCGAGTATGATATTGGCTGTAGGTCTCTCATGTATGGCCTTTATTATATTGAGAAATGCCCCCTGTATTCCCACTTTCCTGAGTGTTTTTATCATAAATGGGTGTTGTACCCTATCAAAAGCTTTTTCCACATCTATTGATATGATCATGTGATTTTTGTCTTTGCTTTTGTTTATGTGATGTATTACATTTACTGATTTGCGAATATTGAACCATCCTTGCATTCCTGGGATGAATCCCACTTGGTCTTGGTGTATGATCTTTTCGATATATTGTTGGATGCAATTTGCCAATATTTTGTTGAGAATTTTAGCATCTATGTTCATCAGCGATATCGGTCTGAAGTTTTCTTTCTTTGTTGTGTCTCTATCTGGTTTTGGAATTAAAATAATGCTGGCTTCCTAAAAAGAATTTGGGAGTTTTCCATCCTTCTGGATTTTTTGGAATAGTCTGTGGAGAATAGGGGTTAGCTCTTCCTTAAATGCTTTGTAGAATTCTCCTGTGAATCCATCTGGTCCGGGGCTTTTGTGTGATGGGAGTTTTTTTTATTACTGCTTCAATTTCTTTTGCTGTTATTGGTGTGTTTAGATTTTCTGCTTCTTTTTCACTGAGTTTTGAAAGATTGTATTTTTCTAGAAATGTGTCCATTTCCCCTAGGTTTTCAAATCTCTTGGCATACAGTTCTTCATAGTAATTTCTTACAATCCCTTCTATTTCTGTGTTATCAGTTGTAATCTCTCCTCTTTCATTTCTGATTGTGTTTATTTGTATCTTCTCTCTTCTTTTCTTGATAAGCCTACTTAAAGGCTCGTCTATTTTGTTTATCTTCTCAAAGAACCAACTCCTGGATTCACTGGTCCTTAGAACTGTGCTTTTAGTTTACTGGCACACTAGAGCAGGAGATGGAGACAAGCAGAACAGAAACAGAGCAGGGTCACTGCCTACTGAGAAAAATAGAAACACAGGCTTACAATGAGAATTCAAATTTCGACTACTTTGCATAGTTCAAGATCATCTACTGCTAATGTTTCAGGACCCTTTAAAAATCTTCCAGCAAAAGTACTTTGTTTGGGTTCTTTTTTATAATATTTCAATGGTGCACTTTTCCAGTTACATAGTTTGAATACTTTGCACAAATAAACAAGCCAATGAACCTTTGTAAAAAAAAAAAAAGAAGAAATGAGAGAGAGAGAAGGGGGAGAGATGAAGGGAGGGAGAGGAAGACAGATAGGGAATAATGGCAATAAGTAAGTACCTATAAATAATAACTATAAATGTGTAAATTGATCCCGTGCTCCAACCAAAACATGTATGGTAGCTGAATAGATAAGAAAGATGACCCTCATATATGCTGTCTACCAGAGATCGACCTCAGAACAAAAGAGCTACACAGGCAAACAGTGAAAAGGTAGAAAAAATATTCCAAGTAAAAGGACACAAAAAGAAATCAAGTGTAGCAATACCTGTATCAGACAAAATAGACTTCAAAACAAAAGCCATAAAAAGAGAAAAAAGAAGGTCACTACCTAATATTTAAAAAAATCCAAAAGCAGAATATAACCCTTATAAACATTTTACATCCAACACAGGAGCACCTAAATATATAAGGAAAATCTTGGAGGACTTTAAGAAAGATACGGACAGCAACACAGTCACTGGATGAGATTTTAACACCACTCCAGTGTCAACAATGTAAAGATCCTCCAAACAAAGAATCAACAAGGATATTTTTGCACTGAATGATACTCTAGATCAAGTGGACTTAATTGGTATATACAGAAAACTTCAGCATAAAGAAGCAAAATATATATTCTTTTCACACCCAGATGGAACATTTTCATAGAAAGACTTCATCGTAGGACATATTGCAAACCTCAATCAAATCCAGGAAATTGAAATTATATCAAGCATGTGCCCAGATCACAATGGATTGAAACTACAAACCAACTTCAAGAAAAAGAAACTCAAAAACATTCAAATACATGTAAACAGAATAACGTGTTATTAAATAATAAATGGGTCAGCAATAAGATCAAGGGAGAAGTCAAAAAGTTTTGGGAAACAAATCAAAATCAACACACAACAACCAAAAACCTATGGGGCACAGTGAAGAACATACTGAGAGGGAGGTTCATAGCAATACAGGCCTACCTAAAGAAGATATAAAAATCTTAAATAAACAACCTAATCCTACATCTATAAGAACTAAAGAAACTATAACAAAAAACACCGAGAGAGTGAAGAAAGGAAGAAATAGTCAAGACCAGGGCAGAATTAAGTGACAAAAGTCTAAAAGAACAATTTAAAGGATTGATAAATCCAGGAGCTGATTCTTTGAAAAACTAAACAAAATTGCCACACTTTAACCAGACTCATCAAGAAAAGGAGATGACCCAAATAAATAAAATCAGAAATGAAAGAGCAGTTACAATCAATGCACAGAAATACAAAGGATCATAAGAACTTACTATGAAAAAATAAATATATTCCAAGAAACTGGACAACCTGGGGGAAATGGACAAATTTCTAGAAAAATACAATCTGCCAAAACTGAATCAAGAAGAAACAGAAAGCCTGAACAGGCTGATAACAATGAGTGAAATTGAAGCAGTAATCAAAAAACTCCCAACACACAAAAGCCTGGACCTGTTCACTTCACAAGTGAATTTTACTAAACACTTAATTAAGAACTAACTCCTATCCTTCTCAAACTGTTCTACAAAAATTCAAGAAAAGGGAATTCTCCCAAAATCCTTCTACAATGCCAGTATCATCCAAATTTTAAAGCCAGATAAAGACATAACAAAGAGAGAAAACTACAGTCCAATATATCTGATGAAAATAGATGCTAAAATTCTCAACAAAATATTGGCAATCTCAATTCAGCAATACATTAAATAAATCATACACCATGACAAAGTGGGATTCATTTTTAGGGGCACAAGATTAGTACAATATTTGCAAATCAAAAAAAATTTAATACACCACATAAACAAAATGAAAGACAAAAAACACATGATCATATCAATAGATAATGAAAATGTATTTCATAAAATCCAGCACCAATTCATGATAAAAACAAAAAGGAAATTGAGAGTGGAGGCAGCATATGTCAACATAATAATGTCCATACACAAGAAACCTACAGCCCACATTAATTCAACAGAAAATAATTGGAAGCTTTCCCCTTAAGATCAGGAGCAAGACAAGGGTGCTTGCTCTCACCACCTTTATTCAACATAGTGCTGGAAGTTCTGGCCACAGCAATCAGACAAAAAAAGGAAATAAAAGGCATCCAAATTGGAAAGAAGAAACAAAATTGTCATTATTTGTAGACAACATGATATTATACATTGAAAGCCCTATACTCCACCTAAAAACTACTTGACTTAATAAGTGAATTTGGCAAAATATGCACCAACAATGAAATATCAGGAAAAAAAACTGGAAAAAAATTTTCATTTACAATAACAACAAGAAAAATAAGGTACTATGACTAAATTTAAACAAAGACCTATACTCAGAAAACAATAGAATTCTGAAGAGAGAAACTGAGGGAGATACAAAGAAATAGAAGCATATACTGTGTTCCTGGATTGGAATAATTAACATTATTAATATATTCATACTACACAAAGCAATCTGTAGATTCATATCAATCTCTATTAAAATGCCAATGGTATATTTCACAGATGTAGAACAAATATATAAAACTTTATATGGAACCAAAAAAGACTGCAAATATCCTCAGCAATCTTATAAAAGAAGAACAAAGTAGAAGGAATCACAATACCTGATTTCAAACTATACTACAAAGCCACTGTAATATAAACAGTGTGGTACTTGCACAGGAACAGACACATAGATCAATGGAACCAAATAGCGCAGAAATTAACCCATGTCTCTAAGGTCAATTAATACTTGACAATGGAGGCATGCACATACAATGGAATAAAGAGAATAAAGAGAGTCTCTTCAATAAATGGTGTTGGGAGAAATGGACTGGTCAAGAAAAAAAATGAAGCTAGACTGCCAATTTACACTAGACACCCATATAAACTCAAATGGATAAAAGACTTAAATATAATTTGTGACACCATTAAAGTCCTAGGAGAAAACGTAGGCAGGGAAATTTCAGATATTCCTCATAGCAATATTTTCCACATACATCTTTTAGGAAAAATTTAAAAAATAAACCAATGGGATGACATAAAACTAAAAAGCTTTTACACTTTAAAGAAACCATCACCATAATGAAAAAGGAATTGACTACATGGGAGAACATATTAGTCAATGATATATCAGACAAGGTTTTGATCTTCAACATTTTAAATAATTTATACAACTCAACACCAGGAAGACAAACAATCCAATTAAAAACTTGGCCAAGAATCTGAATAGACACTTTTTCAAAGAGGACATGCAGTAAGGCCATGGATATATGAAAAGATGCTCCACATCACATCTATCAGAGAGATGCAAATTAAAAACACATTGAAATATCACCTCACATCTGCCAGTATGGCATTACTAATACATTAACAAACAACAAGTGCTGGCGAGGATGCAGAGAAAAGTGAACTCAAATGAACTCTTGGTGGGAATGCAGACTTGAGCAGCCACTGTGGAAAACAATATGGAATTTTCTTTAAAAACTAAAAATGGACCTGCCTTTTGACTTAGGTATTCCCCTGATGAGACTATACCCTAAAAATCCTGTTTCACCAATTCAAAAGAACTTATGTGTTGGGGACTGCTCTGCCTGGTTTCAGGAATTATAACTATCTTCCATGGCTAAGGATGAGTGAATGACCTGTGGAATTCGAGCCACAGGAGAAAAAAGCTTGTCTCTGGTAGGAAACTCTGCCTAAGTTTTCTCTCCCTGCCCCCAAAGCATGGTCGGAAGTCAGAGATGGATAAGACTCCTCACAGTGAGGAGCAACCTAAGCCAGACTCGATCACTTGGGAGGCCTTCATGGAATGACTCGGGGCGGGGAGGGGGGGAGGCTGCAACAAAGAGTGAACAATAGACGATTGCCCCTTGGCTGTGTGACACAGCCCCAGTCCCCATGTCCTCTGGGAGAAGAGCTTCCTAGCTCTAATCCACTTAAACCTGAAAACCTGGTGGGGAGGGGAGCAGCTCCTTGCCTTGCTAGAGCGGATCCAGAGAAATCTGGCATAAGAAAGAATTCCTAAAAAATTTGTGAAACCTGCTTTGCTAAGAGTGTTTTCATTCATATGTTAAGGGTCTGAGCAGGAAACCCTAAAGTTTCTGCAAACCTCCTTCCTGACAGACACTGACTTAGACTAAGCCCTCAGATTTCTTTGAACTGTTCTCTACTGTTTGATCCTTGCTGCCCTGTATTTCTATGTATTAAAACCCAATAAAATCCCCTGAAGGAAGGGGCTTCAGGCCTTTTTCCTCTGAGAAACTGGCCACCTCTCCTTCCCAAGCAGATCATGTCTTGGTAGTGTTTAATTTCATCCAGGGCAGACAGGGGGACTTGCGGACAAGTTGCCCCCATACCTATGCACCACAATGTTCATAACAGCACTATTTACAATAGCCAAGTGCTGAAAAGAGCCCAAGTACCCATCAGTAAATGAGTGGACCAGAAAACTGTGGTACATTTACATAATAGCAGCAGAAAAAAAGAAGGAACTCCTACCTTTTTGTGAAAGCATGTATGGAACTAGAGAATATTATGTTATATGAAATAAGGCAGTTGGTGAGAGATAAATACCATATGATCTCACTTATAACTAGAATTTAATGAATAAAATAAACTAATGAACAAAATAGAACTACAGGCATGGGAACATGAAGCCTACTTAAAGTGACCAGAAGGGAGCTAAGAGGAGGACAATGGTGGAACAAAGGGAAAGGGAAGAGACACAGAACATGTGCGAATGATGCACAGACATGGACAACCATGTGGGAATTGACTGTGGTACAGGGGGCGGGATGGGTAGAGGAGGAAAAAGGGGAAAATTGAGGCAACTGTAATAGAATAATAGTAAAAAATAACTAAAGAGTGACTATATAGTATAAAATATGCCATATATAATAAAAATAAAGCAAGATATTAATAGACAATATTTTGTTTAAATTATTTTGAACAGTAGACTTCATGCCATTACTTAATAGGGAACTATTTCATTTTCCCAATTTCATAATCAATATATAACTATGGAATTAAAAGGGAGAATTGAGAGTTTATGGAAGTTAATATGGTGGTAAAATAGACAGAATGGAGCATATATAATGGTTAAAAGAAACAAATTTGATGGAGTATGAAAGACGAAGAAGCCACTGAAAATGGAAATCTTTGGAAAAAAACAAAAATAAATTATCCTCAGTATGAATACAGTATGAATTGAAAAAAAATTGACTGCAAGGGAAGATGTTCTTCTCTTTAAAACTTTATCCTAATTCAATGAAATTTATTAAAAAATTTAGAAAATTTTATCATGTATATGCAAATTAGAACTATGAATAATATGGTTATTGCTACATTGGCATTGGACATGTATATTACATTAGTTTGCAAAGAACATTAAAAATAAGTTTCTTGCAAAACTTCATTTGCATTAAAATTTAATATTATATTTGATGAACATTTTATTTAAATTAAAGCTCTGCCCTCTTCTCAGACACTTGTTATCATCTTTTTGCTTTTTAGTCTCTACACAACAGCCAAACCAAGCTTATTCTACTCTAGACATTTTCATTCCTTCTGTGGTGTCCAGACCCTTCATCAAAGGGAGGATATTTGCCTCTTAGAGCAACAACCTTTACTCTCACTCTCTTTTTGCAAGCCTAAATTTGTTCTCCTCTGCTAGTTCACAAATACTATGAGAATAGTTAACATCTCTCTGTTGTTTTCCTTTTCTAATCCCTATAACTAAGAATAAGCTATTAATGAATGATATTCTCTGAAAGATTCACATCTAAATTAATTCACTCTTGAGTGTTCATAATTAATAGCATACCATAATAATTTGTCTTTCAATATATATAAGCAATATGTGCCTGTTTTATAGAATTATGTAGTTTCTATTTTAGTCGGCTATATTATTACAGTAAAATGATATTCAGTGGCTTTAAGTATTCTTTCTTTTTATAAAGTGTTTAAATATAATATTTATCTATTGATATCAATTGGTTATTAAATATTTACTGAGCACGTTTTATGTTTTAGACTTAATAAGACACTTTCAAGTCACTGTTTCCAATAGTATAAAATGATTTAGTGTAGAATGAGCTATTAAAATTATAATTAGCTATGATAAGATATAAAATATAAATGCTTTTTTAAATCCTAATTATTGGTTCACCTTGAAAGTTAGATTTATATTTCTATATATTCTCATTACTAAAATTCTATATTTTTAAATTATATTAATATAAATTTAGATAAACTAAATATTCACTCAGCTCAATATTTACATTTCTGTTTTATATTGACAGTGAAATTATTTATATGTAGCATTATGAATTAAAATTGTACTAATGGGATGTAAAAAATCAATGAGTGATTACTATCTGAGACTGAGAATATAACATGTAATTTATTATAGAATTTAACTGAAATTTTATGAGATAATTTAATGAACACAAATTAATAATAAACAAACTTTTATTTTGGAGGAAATAATAACAGCATGTCAGTGCTACAATAAAGGGAATTTAATATATCCAATGCCAGTCAAATACTCCAAAAGTACTTGAGGAGCAGGTATACTGTGGTTAATGTTTAGAAAAAAATTCCCCTATATTTATGTACAAAAGCTTTCTAATTTATTTTCTTTATGTTTCAAAATTATCTTTTACATATGACTATTAATATTACTGTTTTTTATTGTTCAACATCAGTTTACAATTTTAGTTTTTAATATTATTATCATGAATAACCTTATTTTAAGTTCTTAAATATTTTACAAGACATTTTTTCAAGCTTACTCATGCTTTTGACAGTTTTAAAATTGATGTCATGAAATTAGTTTCTAAATATTAAATACCACAGTAAAATCATTATTAGAATATTGAAAATTAAAATGTTAATTTAAAAAGTTTACTTTTAACTATAGCAATTTTTGGATATTTATTACATTTTTTTCTAGTTCTACATTCTAAATTTTATTTAAAGTCACCTTAAGCAGTCAATCACTTCTCAGAAAACTTTTTAAAAAACATGGAGAACAAATATCCTCTAGAAAAAGTAATTAATGTTTTACTACATTGAAGTGGGTATAAATAAATTATTAGCTTTATTTAACCAGGATGGAGGATGTGAGGAGTCTGTTAATTTATATCAGCATGTGCATGCAGAAATAAAGAGATTTGGGAAAGTGTAGCTAAAGAGTTGTAGCTGCTGTACATAGAATTATAATTATAAAGTTATATTACTTCACATTATATTGAAAGTGTAAGTACAAACAAAAAATCATATGTGTAGTTACATTTAAAACTAGATATTGCATTTTAATGAAGGAGATAATCAAATATTTGTTCATGTAAACCAACTATAGAGTTTTATGTTTCATATGTACTTTCTAGAGATTATGTGGATAAGTGAACATTCATTTGCACATACAGGGTCAGGTAGAATATTGCCTGTTTATTGTTAAAGGACTACTTCAAAATATCAGTAAATGAGTGAAATGGTTCTAGGGAAAAAATAAAAGAAAATAAGTTAATTAACCCTCATCCTTATCTCTATTCCTGACTTATTTAAATATCATCCTTGTGAATTTCTTTCTACTAAAAAGCTTTTTGTTTTTTCCCTAATTTGAGATCATATATCACTACCTATGCCTGCCAGTACACCATTTTTATATGAAGCTCACAAGTTCTATAGAGTCTTGCTGATTCAATTAACCACAGTCCATATATTCAATTTTGCTCTGTCTTATGTAATTAGCCTTAATATGTTTTTTAGACTGTTTGAAAGCAAGGCCCAGCATTTCCAATGCCTATTCACTTTTTAGGTACAGCCCTTGAAATTAAAATAAACAGATTTGCCCTGGCCAAGGGGCTCAGTTGGTTGGAGCATGGTCCCACGCACCAAAAGTCTGTGGGTTCTGATTCCCAGTCAGGGCATATACGTAGGTTGTGAGTTCCAACCCCAATTGAGGGACAGAAAGAGGCAACTGATTGATGTTTCTGTCTCATATTAATCTCTCTCAAATCCATAAATATACCCTTGGGTAGGGATTAGAAAAATAGATAAATAGGTAGACAAATAAATAAATAAATAAATAATAAAATGAATAGTTTTTACTTCATCTTAATGAGGTCCTCATACTATACTTTTAAAGGAAAATAAAATATAAGTGTTTAAAACAAATATATGAAAATATATCTGGAGACCCTGATAACATAATTTAATATTTTTAAATAAACACAAGTTAAAATGGAGTATTTGGCAAATGCCTGACAACGGTTATTACTAATTTTTATTCTTCACTGATTGGGTGACTGGATAAATCACTTAATATCTCAAGCTTCATTTATAATGTCTATAATGAACTTAATTGATAATTAATAATTCATCTAAAGTGCTCAGCTCACTGCCTATCACATACTTTCTACAAATAACTTTAGAAAATATGAACTACATAACAGAAACAATAAGACACATATAATAAAGTTATTTTTGTTTCTCTTTAAATAATTTTAAAATTGTATTGACATACAGTATTATGTTAGATGCAGGTGTGCGACACAGTGATGAGACTTAACTAAGTGAGCACCCTGGTAAATCTAGGGCCCATCTAACAGCATACATGGTTAAGACAATATCTTTCACTATATTCTCTACGCTGTCTTTTTCATCTCCATGACTATTCTGTAGCTACCGATTTGTACCTTTTATTTCCTTCACTATTTTTCCCGTTCTGCCAACTCCCCTCTCATCTTACAGGAGACCCTTTAATACTTTTGTAATACTAGCTTGTTGGCAATGACCTCCTTTAGCTTTTTCTTGTCTGGGAAGATCTTCATTTGTACTTAATTTTGAATGATAGCTTTTTTTAGGTAGAGTAATCTCAGTTGCATCTTTTCTTTTCATTATTTTGAATATGTCTTGCCAATCTTTTCTGGACTGCAGTGTCTGTTGAGACATCACCTGACAGTGTTATGGCAACTTTCTGGTAGGTAATTGCTTTTCTTTTGTTGCTTTTAAGATTCTCTATCTCTAGCATTCTGCATTTTAATTATGATGTACTTTGGCGTGGCCCTCTTTGCATTCATCTTTTTTGAGAATATGTGTTTCCTAAATTTGTACATCTATTTTCTTTACTAAGTTAGGAAGTTATTCATCATCATCTTTTTACACAGGTCAATTCCTTGATCTTTCTGTTTCCTTCTGGCACCCCCAAGATGCTACATTGGTGTGCTCAAGGTTGTCCCAGAGGCTCCTTATATTACCTTAATTTGGGGGGATTTTTTTTTTGCTGTTATGATTAAGTGTTTTCTGCTTCCTTATCTTCCAAATCTCTGACTTGACACTCTGTTTCATCTACTCTACTGTTTATTCCCTGTAATGTATTATTTACTTTAATGTATTTTTGTCTCCATTTTGTTTAGTTCTTCTTCTGGATTTTTTTTTTCTATTCTTTCCTTTGGGATATGTTTCTTCTCATTTTGTCAGCCTCCCGGTGCTTGTTTCTATGTATTAGGTAGAACTGCTAGACCTCCCAGCTTGGTAAAATGGGCTTTATGATAGGTGTCCTGTAAGGTCCAGTGTTACAGCCTCCCTCTTCACCTGAGCTGAGCACTCCAGGTATGTCCCACATGGGCTGTATACACTCTTCTGTTGCAGTCGAGCCTTGAATGCTGTTGTCACCTCAATAGGAGAGATTTACCCCAAGGCCAATTAGCTTTGAGAACTGGCTGTGGGCACAGTGGGAGATCACTGGTGCAGGATTGACCCCATAGAACAGGACTTAACTTCAGCCGAGCTTTGGTGCCTGCTATATTCACCCACTGAGTGTGTTCTTTGTGGAGAAGTTTGGGTGGTGTTTTGATGTGATTTGAAATTTTCTAATAGGTGCACTGGCTTTGGGGCCTCCCAGGAGGGATAGGCTAAGGTTGTTCAACTCCTGTGCCTTGCCTGGGCCTCATGGCATGAGTTACAAAGCAATCGGCACATAACCACTACTTCTGCTGGGCTCGGGTTTACCCAGGCAGGACCAATCAGCAAACCAAGACCAACTGCTTCTAGTGTTGAGCCTGGGTCCACTAAACAAGATGCTGCTTGTTTGAGGGGTTTTCAGGAAAATTGGAAGCATTAGCCAAGACAGGCTGTTTGTGTAGAAAATCCACAGAAAATGACTCAAGTTGTGCTCTAAGTTAGGTAGGGCTTTGTGTGGATGGGTCCAAAAAGGGCAACTTTGTTCTGGGAGAAAGCTGCCCTTCCAGCTCTTGCCCCAGTGCCAGATATCTTAATACCTCCCTGTATGTCCCTTGTGCCCCTGCACTGGAAGTTGGAGTACATGAATCCAAGTAAGTCTGTGTGGGCCCCTTAAGAGGGGTGCCTGGCCTCCACCCATGCTTCATCTCACTCAGATATAATCTGGGCTGGTGACTTCTTTGTTGGCACTGGCATTCTGAGCTGGGGAACCTGGTGTGGAGCTGGGGCTTTTTGCTCCTTGAGGTGTGACCTCCACAGCCAAGATGTCCTCCCTCCATTTTTATCTGCCTCATGTGTGTGGGACCCACCCGTTCTTCCTCTCCCCACTCCTACCAGTCTCAGTGTGGCTTCTTCATTTTCTTATTTGTAGGGCTTTTGTTCTGCTAGATTTCAGGTGGTTCTGAATGATGGTTATTCTGTAGTTGTAATTTTTATATGGTTATGGGAAGATTTGAGTATGCATTAACTTATGCTGCCATCTTGACTAGAACCTATAAGTTTATTTTATATAATTCATAAAAATACCACATAACCTTTAACAGAAAACAGTATTTTGTTGCAAAAGCTATAAATATATAGGGCAAGTCAGACAAACATAAAAGTGAAAGGAATGCTGAAAATAACTGCTTGTTATCTTTGTCTTACATTGTTTTGAATTAAAACAGAAGCCAAAGCATCCTGTTATTTTGTTGGAGAAGTAAAGGAATTAATAAAAACAGAAGCAAAAGAAAAATGAAAGAAGGAAAGGAGAAAAGAAAGGTGGGAAGGAGGAAGGAAGACAGGAAATAAGCCTCTGATATATTTTATCAAGGAGACAATTTTGCCTATCTTTATATAATAAACATGGTACAGCTTTATACAATAATCATGAAAATAACACAAGATATCAATCACCTGAATCTATGGCTCAGAGGAAATTAAACTGTTTGAACTGGCAGATTTAATTTATCAATAACTAAATACTTGCTTACTTAATTTAGTTCATTATCAACTCAATGGTAGGGATTCATTATGTTGAAAGCCAAAGAAAGAGAAACTATTAGAGCTTTAAAATAATAGGTAAAAAAATAATAAAGCATAAGCATTATATCACATCATTTTCTTTAGGCCAGAGAATCAAAATCCTCCACATTATCTCTTTCTATCACTAAGGCAGGGAGTAGGAAGCAGAGGATAGGGAGACAGACTTCTCTAAGGCTATAATTATGATAGTGCATGAGTGATTGACTTGAACAGAACATTGCAGTCTTGTAGTCTAAGATCAACAATCATATAATTTTAGCATTATATAATAGTTTTAATTGATCCATTATTAATTGAAGCAAAAATAATATAATAGAGTCACTCATTATTCATATGCCACAATAAAATAGGATACATGATAAAATTGTATTATTTCTTATTAAATTTTATTCCTATTAAGAAAATGTTATAATTTTATTATTATACTTTTAGTCTCTTGACCACAAATGACAAGAGAGTGAATATTTTTTGAGCGTCTTTTTTTTATTTTATTGATTATGCCATTATAGTTGTTCTATTCCCGCCCTTTATTCCCCTCCACCCTGCATCCCCTGCCCCCACCATTCCCCCCCTTTAGTTTATGACCATGTGTCTCAAGTTCTGTAGATTCTATATTTCCCATACTATTCTTGCCCTCCCCCTATCTATTTTCTGCCGCAGCCCGCAGCCAGCTGCAGCAAGGGTGGTCGTGAGGCTGAGCGAGGGACTGAATAAAGGAGAGGACCAAATGCTCTGCTGGCATAAGTCAAGTTTATTGTGCAGTCTTCTGGCTTATATACAATCTTGAGTACATAGAGGACAAAGGAGAAGCCTTCTGGCACGTAGCTCACTTCCTTGACCTACAAAGTTTATCTCTTCCCTTAGAGTCCGGACGTTCCCAAGCTAACATACTTTCTGGGTACATGATGCACAGGCCAAAGATATGAGTTGATGGGTAAGGAGAGGCGGCTAGTTTCTCAAGGGGTCAGAAAGCAGCCACAAGATAGCCCCAAGGCCGGAAACCAGGCCCAGTCACCACATCTGCGGTGCAGGACCCTATCCTCGACCTCTCTCAGGCCTCCCGGGCTCCAACAATTTTCTACCTACCATCTATGCTACTTATTATCTGTACCTTCTCCCCCCTTCTCCTCCTCCCACTCCTCTGTTGCTAACCCTCCATGAGATCTTCATTTCTATGTTTCTGCTCCTGATCTAGCTGTCCTTTTAGTTTGCTTTTGTTTTAGGTGTGGTTCATAATAACTGTGAGTTTGCTGTCCTTTCACTGTTCATCTTTTTTGTCTTCTTTTTCTTAGATAAGTCCCTTTAACATTTCATATAATAAGGGCTTGGTGATGAGGAACTCCTTGAATTTAATCTTATCTGAGAAGCACTTTATATGTCCTTCCATTCTAAATAAAAATTTTGCTGGATAGAATATTCTTGGTTGTAGGTCTTTGGATTTCACAACTTGGAATACCTCTTTCCAGCCCCTTCTTGCCTGTAAGGTCCCTTTTGAGGAATCAGCTGACAGTCTGATGGGAACTCCTTTGTAGGTGACTGTCCCTTTATCTCTTGCTGCTTCTAGGATTCTCTCCTTCATTTTAATCTTGGCTAATGTAATTATGATGTGCCTTGGTGTGTTTCTTCTTGGGTCCAGCATCTTTGGGACTCTCTGAGCTTCCTGGATTTCCTGGAAGTCTATTACGTTTGCCAGATTGGGGAAATTCTCCTTTATTATTTGTTCAAATAAGTTTTCCACTGGTGGCTGTTCCTTTCCCCCTTTCTGGTACCCCTATAATTCAGATGTTGGAGCATTTAAAGATGTCCTGGAGGTTCCTAAGTCTCTCCTCATTTTTTTGAATTCTTGTTTCTTCATATTTTCCTGTTTGGTCATTTTTTTCCTCCTTCTGGTTCATTCCTTTGATTTGAGTCCCAGTGTCCTTTTCATCACTATTGGTTTCCTGTGCAATTCCCTTCATTTCAATTAATTTAGCCTTCAATTAATTTAGCCTTCCTGTAATTTGTGACTAAAATCCACCAATTCTGTGAGCATCCTGATCAGCAGTGTTTTGAACTGTGCATCTGAAAGTTTTGCTATTTCTTCGTTGCTTAGATTTATGGGCTCTGAGGCTTTGAGATCTTCTTTAACCATTTTTGATCTGTTCGTGCCCATTAAGTATGAGGAGCAGATCCTTAGGTGTTCACCAGGGCAGGGCCACCCAGGACACTGGGTTGTGATGCTGTATGTGGAGGTGGGGTCAGAGCAGGGAAATAGCGGCCCCCTCTGCTGCCTCTCGCTGCTGGGGCCTGTTCCGTCCCGTCTCACCGCCCACTCCCTTGCTGGTCTACCTGCGCAGGAATGTGTGACCACAGTCAACCCGCTGCCCTGCGCCCTCGCTGGGTCTGCTGGTGGCTCACTGGGTTGCTCACTGGGTCTGCCTATTGTAACCCCATGCCTGGGTCTGCACGCCTGAGTCTGTGTGACTGAGTTTTCCTGTGCAACCCTGCTCTGCCAGCTGCTGGCTTCACCCCTCTTACCGGTCAGGCTGAAGAATTTGTTGTTATCAGACTTCCAAAAAGTTCAATTTTCTGTGTTCTGGCTATGTTTTCTGTTGCTAATATTGAGTTGTCTCTAAACTTGGTTGTGTGAGAAAGCACAACATCTCCACCTATGCCTCCATCTTGGCGGAAGTCCAAGATAGTGAATATTTTAAAATCTATAAATTCTATATGCAGTTCTAATTTATGTATGTAAAATTATATATATAGTGATTTGTGCTTTACTTGAATTCATGGATGATTAGGTGATTTAAGACTAAAATCTATGCATCTTTAATATATACTATTTTTAAAATAAAGTTATCATGTGGATAATAATTTTTATATTTTCACATTTAAACTATAATTGTCTTTGCTAGCCAAGAAGTTAATCTCAATTTTTTTCAAAGCAAAAACACCACTTCAATGCATTAAGAGTAAAATATAGTAGCTGTGGGAAGAAATACGGCCTGCAGAATCCTCCCATCCACTGTGGGTGGTAAATAAGTCATCCCAGACACAATGTTGCTATTTTGACAGGAAAGGGGGTGGCAATTCCTGCTAGTGGAGAGTGCCTAGAGCCCCTCTCCCAAATGTTTTTTTTTTTATTGGGAATGGTATGTGTAGGTGGATACATGCATAGGTCATCGGTCAACATCAAAAGGCTATAGTCATATAAAAGCAGGTATTATCTATAGATAACAATTGAAGAAACACAGAGATCTGCCATAGGTCAGGGTCTGTTAGTCATGCTGATGCCAGAAAATGTGTTTCATGAGATAAGGAGTTTACTCCTTATGCCTTGAACTTAAACATCCGGTTTATATCACTAGGGCTACGCAAAACAAAGCAGAGCAAACTTCAAGGTATCAGTGTATTTATCAGGCCTGATTCCCATGGGAAACCTTTGACTTTAGAGGGAGTCATGCCTGCCACTTGTGTTTTTACGCGGTTTTCCAGGAAGACTTACTAGCCCCTTTCAGGGCTTCCTCTCATGGGGCTACAGTCTCTCAAACCACACAAAGCGGCCCCCAACAATAAGCTCAATAGGTTTTTCTGGAAAAAATATGTCTATAAACAATGAAGACGATATCTATAGCATTGAGGCATCTGGCATGCAACAGGGCATACGTGTGCCCTGCAAATAACTTGTGCTGTCTTTAGGTTTAAAATAGAGTTTACTGAATGCAAAAGCGGACACAGCTATCATAGATCATTACTAAATACCATGCAGCATTGGGTTAAAGTCTGTGGGACACGATAAATCCTTTCACTCTTCATGCATTAAAATCCTACACTAATCACAGGTGATTACTTCAGAGACATGTTAAGCCTTTTTTGCAAAGAAGTTGTAAGTCCTTAGAAGAGAATTTCTGTATTTCTCTACCTTGTCTGTCTTTTAATTGACCCTTTAATTTCTTGAACCAAGTAAATATTCAGATAGAGTAAAAAAATTCTCAATTTCAAAATTGGCTTGGATTAATTTTTTGTATATTTTATTTTTAATACTTAGTGCAGAAAAAATTGTATTCCTCAGAGAAAACTGCCTCATAAATTGTGATGAACAAACTTCAATCAAATTTGTTTTATAAACAAGAAGTGTATGTCAACATTCTTGTATGGGAATTCAAAAAAGAAAATAATTCAGGTTTAGTAAAATTCTCTTCTACCTAATGATTTAAATTTTGAGACAAACAGTAAAGTTAATTATCATTGGAAATAGCACTATACCTGCCACTAAAAACTATATGTCTTACATATGTGTGTATACACACACACACACACATATATAGTTGATGTTGTTGCTATAGATACGAGGTAAAGTTTCATCAAAAGAATATCCCTTGATGAAAAAATGCATCTGATAAATTATAAATAACTTTAAAAAAATACAGTCCAACTGATATGACCCCTTCATTGCAATATCAGAGTATAAATGCAGTATAACGTTTTATACAGATTCTGGAAGTAATGCCTGCTTGAGTGTGGTTGGTAGGGTAATAATATGTGTGTAGTAATTTACAGTTTTAATTTGAGCATTTCATCTAAAATGTCATATAATGTGCTTGAGCATGATATTGTTGTGTTAGAGAATTATATGATTACGATTTTGTAATAAAAGTTTTTGTGATAAAAAGCATTATTTATGTGGAACCCTATATTTTGACCAACCTGTATTTACTGAAGAGCTACAACATTGAAGATTATCAGGAATCTTAAGTTTTCCTCTTCTAGCTTGCATCCCGTGCTCAAATTATTATTTTCATTATTATTATTATAAAATGCCTAGCAGGCGCTCAGGTTGATGCAGTACCACTTCAACTCCTGTAACCAAGCCCAGGGAGCCCAGTTCTCATTCATAGGTTCCTGTCTGTGATATTACTAGCACAGACTTTTCCTGGTGTCTACTCATCCTTTGTCCCAGGATGCTGACCAAGATGGCTTTAATGTTCCATTAAACTTGGCTAAAATGTAGACAGGTTTCTTTCTAGCTATAGGCCCATGACCTTTCTTTGTTACAGTGTGTATTTAGAAAATTTAAAATTGGAAAAATTTTTTCTGGCCCTTGAGGTCTAAATCTCCCAGCCTCTTATCAGTTTTACAACCCAGGAACATCTTTCTCAAGGACCTGGGAAACATTCCTTTGAAATGTAATCATCATGAAAGAGAGAGCCCTGTTGCCCAATTTCCCTGGGAAGTTAGGAGATCTTTTAGCAAACACAGATGGTCTAATCAAATTAACCAACTTCCCCTCTAATGTCCTCCTGTACTTTCCCACTATTTTACTCAGACTCTTGAAAAAACCTCCCATATTTTGTTTTAGTTTTGAGCTGTGATCTGTATGGAAGCTTTGCTCCCCCACTACAGTAGTCTGAATAAAATAAGTCATCTTTTTTTTTTACAAGTGCCCTTTGAAATTTTTCTTCGGCATACCTATTTTTATGTTATGCCCACCTATAAGATTATCTTTTAAAAACTTTAAGAGCTTTGGCAGTTAGAATAGTGTTTGCATACATATGGAAAGCATGGATACAATTTCGTAAAGAAAACGTTGACAGATTGCTTTATGTCTTTATTTGGGTTTATAGCTATTTTTGTTAATTTTTCAAAGTACATTGTATGTTCACTGGGTTAATTATCACTGGGAAGAAGAGGGAAATTCTAACACTGAAATGTGTTTTAGTTGTAAGTGATGCAGGGAGGTGCTATTATTAGTGAAAAAGGAGCTCAGTAAAATATATTAGAAAATCATGTACTTGCATTTCTCTCATATCTCAAGTGGTATCAATAAGAAATGTGTAGTTTAAAGTCAGATATCCAGGAAAAGGGAATTAGACACTATCTTGTAGATTGAGGAAAGAATATCTCCTAAGAATATATGTTCTGCCAGCTTCTTTATATTCATATACTGGAAAGGGTAAACTGGCTATAGAAAACTTCTTAATCTGAGAGTAACTTTATTCATTGATAATATTAGAGGAAATTATAAAGCAGAATATATAGCATTTGATAGTATATGCATGATAACACATATGATAATGATAACAACAATAATAATGTGCTAATGATTACAATAACAATGACATCCATCGCTTACTAAATACAGAATACTCATCTAGCGGGAGAAGACTGTATTGCAAGGAACCCACCCTCTAGAAGATAATTTTGGCTTTTGGAGGGTCCCCCTGCTTTGTAAGCATATCTTGTCCCATTTATCCTTCATCTCTGAAACCTATCATCATTCTAGCTTTAGATCTAAAGAAATGCAATGTTCAGACTTCTCTGAGTGAAAATTGCTCCTGATCTCCAGAATAACATACTGTCATATAATGTCTGGAGTGTTTCTTAATACAATGAAATTATTGACATGTGTTTGTGTCTTGCATATTAACCTGTTATTGACTATATGTGAGTATGTTTTATTTTGTTGTTAGGAGAATACAATTTTCGCTACATAAACTTTTTCTGATTGCTTTGAGTAAGTTAAGTGTTTTATTAAACTTTACTAATATTTAAAGTTTAAACTTTCATTAAACTTTATAAATAAGATATGATAATAAAGTATAAACAGAAAACTTAAAACAACTGCATATTAAAGGATATTTATACCTATCATGTTTTTGCTATATTTAAATACATTCTGCAGGTGTTAATGCTGTGTTTATTATTTTTAAATAATTTATTATTTTGTTATGGTATTTTTACTGTTATTTCAATATAGATATTTTTGATACACATATTTTAACAATGTTAAAAATACTAAAATAAAGTAAATGTATCTTATTCACATTTTTCCAACTATTAGTAATGTTCAGTACTTTTTTCTATAATTTTTGGCCTATTGTGTATTTTCTTTGGAGCAATGTTTATTCAGGTCTTTGGTTCATTTTTTTCAATTGGTTATTTGTTTCTTTGCTATTGGATTATATGAGTTTTTATGTATTCAGCATATTCATTTGATATATTGGATGTGTGATTTGAGAATATGTTCTACCATTTCAGAGGGTTGCCTTTTTATTTGGTTGATGATTAACTTTGGCATACAGACGCTTTTAAGACTGAGGTAGTTCCATTCTTTTTGTTTGTTTGTTTTGCTTTGATTTTAGTGTCAAGTACAAAAAATTACTGCCAAGACCAGTAGCAAGGAACTTACCTCTTATGTTTTCTTCTAGGAACTTTATAGTTTCAGATGTTTCGTTCAAGTCTTGAATCCATTTTGATTTGATCTTTGCATGTGTGTATCACAGGGTCCAGTTTCAGTCTTTGGAAGTGGTTGTCCGTCTTCCCAACACCTTATTGTGATAAAACTATCCTATCCTGACTGAATATCATTGGCTTTTCTGAAATAAAATAATTGCTAATAAATACATGGGCTTACTTCTGGGCTCTCTATTCTGTTCCAATGATCTAGTTTCTTTTTATGTCAATACCAACAGTTTTGATTACATAACTTTGAGATATAACCTTGCACTCATTAGGATGTTTGTTATCAAAAAGACAAGAGATAACAATTGATAGCAAGAATATGGAGAAAAGAGAACCTTTTTTGCACATTTTTGGTGGGAATGTAAACTAGTATAGCTACTATGGAAGACAGTATGAAGGTTCCTCAAGAAACTAAAATTAAAACTACCAGGTGATCTAGCAATCTAACCTGTGGGTATATACCCAAAGGCAAGGAAACCATTACTTCAAAGAAGTGTCTGGGCTCCTGTGTTTACTGCAGCTTTATTCATAGTAGCCAAGATGTAGAACCAATCTAAGTGTATGTAGAGGAATGAATGAAGAAAATGTGTTGTATACATAATGGAAAGTTATTTAGTCTTAAAAAAGAAAGAAATCCTGTCATTTTTGACAACATGAATGAATGAAACTGGAGGCAATATTCTAAGTGAAGTAAGCCAGACAGAGAAAGACAAATGCATATCACTTACATGTAGAATTAAAAATATCAAACTCATAAAAGCCATAGAAAAGTAATTACAAGGGGCTGTGGGACAAGCAAAATAGAGAGAGATTAGTTCACCATACATTCAGTTATAAGTTAAAAAGGTCTGAGGATATAATATATATATAGCATGGTGACTATGGTTAATATTATTGTATTATGTAACTTATATTTTCCAAGACTAGAACTTAGTTGTATTCACCAATAAAAAAGTAAATATGTGAGATGATGGATGTGTTCATTAATTCGAGAGGAGTCCTTTCATGATGCAAACATATATTAAATCATTATGTCATACACTTTAAATGTCTTACAATTTTATTTGTAAATTATACCATAATAAGCTAAAACCTAATTATATATTACTTCCTAATTAAATGGTGAAATATGACATTTATCTTTCTACCAAAAAAACCTATAGGGAAAATTATTCTGTAAAGAGTAGAAACATTAAACATTTCTAGTTGTAATATCTATAGTAAAATAAAATTACTCATTTTAACCTTTTCTTATTATTTTAAAACTATGTATTTAGAATTGTGATTTGTTTTAAAAGTTATTATACAATAAAATTGCTTTTTGATTTTGGTGTAAAGTAGCTTTATAAACTTTGGCACACATGAATTGTTTTAAGTGCAACCATAATTAGATATAGAAAAGTTCCATTACCCCAACAAACTTTCTTGTGCTATTTCTTTTTGGTGATACCCTGTCCCCAGACCTAACACTTGACAATCACTTATGTCCAACATTATGTACTTTTACAAACCATAGCTTTCTTTTCCTCTTCAATAACAACATATAAGCAACATCATAAAATCTGAAGCCACTTGACTGGTTCCTTCCATTCAATATAATTATTTAAGATTTATTCAAATTCTTGCATATATAAATAGTTTATTTCTTGTTATCAATGGGTAATATACTATTGCTTAGATGTATCACAATTTGTTTATATTTTCATCCACTGAAAACATATGAGTTGGACCCAGTTTTGGCAATTATGAATAGTGCTGATATAAATGATTATGTCTATATTTTTAGGTATACCCAAGTTTTTGTTTTCCTAGGGTAAATAACCTGAAATAAAATTGTTGGGTTATTTTGTAAGTGTGTATTTGACTTCATAAGAAACCACCAAACTGTTTTCATAGAGGCTATTCACCATTTTACTTTCTCACCAGTAATTCTTTGAGGGTTCCAGTCACTTTACATCCTTAATTATGGTTTAAATTGTTTTTATCCCAGGTAAAGTTGCCACTTATAAATAAAAAATCTTGTTTACTTATAATTATACTTGTTATAATTGGCAGCTTTATTAGTATTTAAAAACATGGGTCATATGATGAAGAGACTGTTCTTATTGCTCTATTAAAAATTCTAGGAATTAAAAAAAATTTATGTATTTATTTTTTAGAAAGAGAGGAAGGGAGGGAGCAAGAGAAATATTCATGTGTGAGTTGCCTCTTGCATGACCCCAAGTGGAACCTGGCTGGCAACCCAGTCTTATGTCTTGACTGGGATTTGAATCCACAATCTTTAAGTTTGCAGGCCAGCATGCAACCCATTGAGCCAAACCAGCCAAGGACACTAAAAAATTTTCTGTGATAACATTAATTAAATTTCAAATTCCCATTTGAATACTATATTAATTTTCTAAAATATAAAATATAGATTTTTGTAATCTATCAGCACTGATTTTGTAGACATTGATATTACAGTAAGAAGTTTGATAATTCTGATGAATAGACATACGCCTCAAAATATAAAATTTACCAAATATAATGGACATGGAAAGTTATAATGCAAAGAGATACTTTCAGTAGTATATCTAGAACAAAAATTGAATCATATGTTAAAAATCACTTGACAGCCCTGGCTGGCGTAGCTCAGTGGATTGAGCGCGGGCCTGTGAACCAGACAATCACGGTTCGATTCCCAGTCAGGGCACATACTGGGGTTGCAGGCCGGTTCCCTGCAGGCCAATTCCCAGCAGGGGACACAGGAAAGGCAACCATACATTGATGTTTCTCTCCCTCTCTCCTTCCCTTCCCCTCTAAAAATAAATAAATAAAAAAAAATCTTAAAAAAAAATAAAAAATAAAAAAATCACTTGACAGACATTCCAGTCTCACCTGGTTGTTGGTGTCATTGGGGAATCCTTCTAAATATTTAATTTTATCCTTAGTTCAATTCTATTTAAAGTCATCCAAAGAATAATAAATAAAAAATGTTACTTCCAAATTTGTTGAGACCTAACATAAATCTGACTCTGTTCTGTCACTTACTGGCCATGACTGAAAGCAAGGTCTTTTAACTTTGGAAGACTACGTCTTCAAATATTCATTTTATGTTGGATAAAAATATATGTCAAATTATATATACATATACACGGGGTCCAGTGGAAGTAACACCTGCTGGAGTGTGATTGGTGGGGTAATGATATGGATGTAAAAATTAGTTTTAATTTAAATATTTCACCTAAAATGGCATATGTTATGCTTGAGTGTGATATTGTTGTGTTACAGAATTACATGCTTATGATTTTGTAATAAAATATTTTGCAACACAAAAGGGGCATTATTTGTGCCAAAACTTGTATTTAGAGAGGCAGAAGCAGGGAGATAGATACACAGAGAAATAGAGATGGAAAAACAATGATTTTAACACAATACTTGGCACACACTAAGCACTTTTATAAGGTAGCAGTATTAATGATTATGAATTTGCTAACTAAATATATTTAAAACTTATTATTTAACATTGTTTTCTAAATTAAAATTATATCTAAACAGAACAATTTTACTTTTTAATTAATTTTTTAAAAGCATCTCTATTTTGTTGATATGTTTAATACAAGGCATAACCTTTTTTGATAAATAATTTGAGCATTTTTATAATAATTTTGTTATTTTGTTATCTTATTTAAATCTTAAGAATCTATATTTCCAAATTAGGAATACAATATTACATCCTTTAAATAATAAATTACCCCGTGTTCAAAGAAAGTTACAGAATTCTGATTATTATGTATTTTGCTTGTCATCTTTTCCCAGTCTGAAGTGATCATCTGCTCCTTGTGCTGTTTTACATTTATTTTGTTAACAATGTTGTCTTTCAGGCTGTCTTCGTCCCATTTGGTTGCTGTAACAGAATACCACAAACTAGGGGCCTATAGACAATAACCCTTTATTTCTCACAGTTCTGAAGCCTGGGAGGTCTCAGGTTATGGCACTGACACTGGCGAATTCAGAGTGAAGGCTCCTAAGGGTGCACTTCCTGGTTCCTAGATGGTGCTGTGTCCTCACATAGTGAGTGTGGGCACTAATCCCATTTAATAGGGACCTGCCACCATGACCTAATCAGCATCCAAAGTCCCAACCTCCTGATATCATCACCTGGGGGTGTATGGTTTCAATGTGATTTTTAGGGGAAAACATTCAGACCACAGCTCAAACACATCAACCATAATGGCTTAATTACTTTCTGGTAAAAAATGAGGAAACATAATGAGGACTTGACTGAAGAATGACTGCTTATTCATTCCCTATACTAAATGTCAACCACTTAATGCAGATTATGGATAATAAGTCTTTGAAAAGGAAGTTGTAAAAAATCAAACACAAGGTAAATAGTAAAGAAAACATTCTATTCCCTAATATTTGTTAAGAGTCCTGGTAAAAATACAGACTTCTAAAAGAAAAGGCTATAGTAATTCTGGAAAAGTTCTCTCTGTACTTCCCCTTCCATATTCACTATTTGGAAGATCTTACATTACTCACAAGTAACTCAACTGAAACTATTTAAAATGAACTGAAACTCATAAAAATATATAGATGGAAGCTATGGCCACATGGCTACAGAATGCAGAGAGTATCTTCCTATATTTAAGGCCATTTTTGGAGAAATGGTAGTAGAATATGCTGAGTCATTATTGATATGATTTTAGCAATAACAATTAGGAGAGCATATAGCTAATTCCAGATACTGTTGAATGGAAAGGATTATCTAAACTGACGATGGGTCCCCAGGTGGCTATGCAGTTTAGTAAACAAACATTTAATGTAGTATGAGGACTACCCTGCTGCAAAAGGTGAAGGAGGGACTTTGGGAAGATCTACCCTGACAGTGGAAACTTCTCCATTCCCTCACTGACTCAAAAATTGAATTTTTTAAAAAATCTACGGAAAGGTGGAGCACAAACAGATGTAGATTGCCGTAGACTAGCTGTACAGTGACTAATGTATTGCAGCTATTTCAATGCTCATGATGAAGATGGTACTAGGTAACTGCACAGCTTGTAGACATGATGACCATGGTAGATCTATCTGCTACCATAATTACACTTTACGATGTCATTTTAGTAAGACAACTTGACTTATGTCAATTCAATGTGAATGTTTCCACCTTTCTGTTGAGTTCAGATTTCACATAATTTCTCAGTAATTTTTTTGAGATTGTGATTTTCCTTTTTTTTTTTTTTTGCTACTATTTTTGCCAGTGGAAGTGGGGTTCTTGTTGTGTTTCAGGAAAAGCATTCCAGGGGAGATCCACAAGGCAGGACAGAGTCTGGTGATGAGGTTTATTTGTACTGTCAGATGCAAAACTTAAAAAGCGTCCCTCTTGGGTTCCTAATGTCCCTTCTCTGTCTGTATCACCATGAAAACATCAAGGCTAGAAATAGGGCTATTGTCCAGAGATTCCGTGTGATATTAAAACTTAGTTCTTTGGAGCCTGCAAGTGGCCACTACGTGATCTCAATCTCTGTCCAAGAGCTCGGTGCCATTCCTCCCTAAAATCCTTGCCTTACTGCAGTACTCAGGCTCCCTCCTGAAGCCTGTGGTTGGAGTCCTGGGGCTGCTAGACTTGCATGGCTGCCAAGCGGAGAACACAAGAACACCCAGGGGTAAGCGCATTCCTAGGTGAGAGAGTGTCTTGCACCCATTGAAGGCCAGGCAGATTCACACGGGACTTAGGCAGGTGGAAGAAAACTCGTGGAGCTGTTAGGATATCTGACATGCCTTTATTCCGAGGTGGGGCAATCCATGAATGCTGTAAGCTGCATGTCACATGGCGTGTCCCCCCACGAGGAAGTCCTGACTCCCTTGTATGCTAAGTGCACACAAAGTAGGACTGGTGCCAATACTAACCTTCGGGTTATATAACAGAGCTTCATTCTGGGCGTTTGGATCCCAACTAAAAGTCACACGAACACTATCAAGCCACAGTCACCTGAACATCCAGGTGAGGGAGACTGACTACCTCCATTTTTCTTATAATCCATCTTGTCAGTATTCCTCACCATCTATGCAAGGGTGTCTTCCTTGAAGGTCCCTTGGTGAGGAGGGCAGAGTCCTGCACCCAGTGGCCACAGCAGCAGTACAAGTGGCAGCAACAAGCAACAAATAAGGGCGCCCCTAGGTACAGCAGCCAGTCCAGTTCCCAGAAAGAAAGGCCACCCTCGTGAGCCACACACCCAGAGGACCCCTGCGGGAACTGCAGCCCATGCACCACTTCACATCTCCCAGCAATGCTTAAGAGCACGTGTCTGACACGGATCCACAGGAGTTCGGCCTACCTGGGCCTGTTCCTTGAGGCTCTCAACACAGAGGGGCTCTGAACCAGAGAGGGGTTCTGGTCCAGCCAACTCCACAGTCTTATTCATGAGCTGCCCCTAGTCATCCTATACCATGTAGCTGACTACTGGCCTGGACTGGTCATACTGCTGCTTCACCCCAGTTGGCTCAGGTCATGTTCCATAAGGAATGTGACACTGTTCCACTGGTTCTGTAACCAAGTCCAAACTGAGACAGAAGCAGGAAAGATGAGCCATGAGAGGTTGGCTGACATGCTCAGGGAGATTTCGGTGCAGACCCAGTGCATCGCTTGGTCAGCCACTGAGGCGTAGGGAGGTACCGTCCAATACGGTGTTACTTTGCACCCTAGGAGCAAAAAGACAAAGCAGTTATAGGCACCAACAATAGCAAATTATGACACTCAGGCAATATACAAGTTTCTGGTCTGTTAATAAGACAACAAGACAGTGGCTTGCAGAAGGGGCCTTCCTGGGCAAAAATACCCAATTACCCTGGGCAAGGTAATTATACCCAATTACCCAGGGCATAATTTGCAAGTTTCTCTCTACCCCTTTTCCCCAATGGCAACAAGGGCCACCGAATGCATGTGGGGGGCTTTTATATCCCAAAGCCACATCCAAATGGCCATCTACCTTCACTCCAGGCTCTCAGGTGTGAGAAAGAGAATATGTCCTTGTTTTACCATGCTTGCTTTCAGCAAAGTGTATCCTCTGACCACTGTAAATGATTATGGTTTGCCCCTAGGCAGTGCACAGGGGCTCCAGAGCAACAACCCCCAACCCGTGACCCAGGTGGCATGTACCCACACACAAGACCACATACATACTTATACCCCTTTGAATTAAACAAAAGCCTTATCACTCTAATCCACCATTGGGTCAGAGGTACTTGACCCAACCTGTGACCCAGGTGGCATGTACTCACACACATGACCACATACATACTTATACCCCTTTGAATTAAAGAAAGGCCTGATCACTCTAACCCATCATTGGGTCAGAGGTACTCACACCACCCACCCTGTGTCCCCCACAGGCTTCTGGGGATGCTCTATTGAGCAGACAATAGGTTTTACAAGATTTCTGCACAGTCCTTAAGTTGACAGGTAACCCCAAGCTTTTATGGTAGACCATTGTCTTCTGCCCAGTGTATAGGAGGCAACAGTGTAGCCACTGGGCTACTTTGTTTCTTGGATGCTTGCAGGTACCATTTTCAGCCATCGAACCTTTGCTAGTGCATCAGCCTCATCATTCCCAGGGGGCGCAAGTCACATAATGTGCAGTGATTTGCTTCTGGTGGCATAATTCCCATAGGACTTGCCATAATTCCTGCTCCCATGATAACCTTGCATAGCCGTCCATTTATTTCCATGCCATGTAGAAATCCATAATGTTAGCCCCACAGTCCACTGTCCAACTATCTGCATAAATAGGGCCAGAGCTTCATTTGTAGCCAGGAGCTCACAGGTCTGACCCCAGGCTACTCTGACCTACTTCAGAATTAAGCCTGATTGTGTCTGTTTAACTGCCATCACCCTTCATGGGGACGGCAACTGAATGGGGAGATTCTCAGCATACTCTGGCAAAGAGCCTCAATAGACCCTCAAAAGGGGCCCAGGATATGTTCAGGAATGGGGGATACCTAAGCAGTATATTCATGTGGGGGGCAAATGCCCAATATTTAGAGCAAGACATATGGCCCTCACCTTCACACGGCACTCCCCATGATTATTGGAACAAGCCCCAGGCCTGGGAAACGTGTCTGAGTTTCCATGCAGGATAGTACATTTCGCCCCTTTGTCTCCTAAAGCCAGGACCTGCTGGACATTTGTATGGGACCAATGGATGGCCAGTTCCACATGTGGCCTCCGATCCCTGTCCATCCCCTGTCCATGGGTTCCTTGGCTCTTCCCCTATTGGCATAGCCAAAAGTTCCTCCCTCTTCTCAGGAGGTCGGCACAGCCATATGGTCCTCCAGACGCACAGGATGGGCCTCTCTGGGTACCCCCAGGTTTCCTCATCACGTTTTTATTCTTTTGGGTCATGGTCACCCACATGGGTTCAGTTTTTGTCTGAGGAATGGAGGGGGCTTAAGACGCCATCCTTTTCTCCTGCTACCTCATCCCCTTGGGTCGTTCTGCCGCCACCGCCACTGCCTCTGTTGCTCCAGCCGCAGCCCTGGGCTCTGCCGTTGCTGTCTGCTCCACCCTGGACGCCACACCCCCTAAGTGAGCCTGGGACGGAGCTTTCCAGGCACTGGCGCTACCGCCACCAGGACACTTGACCTGGGACACAGTCCTCCAGCTGTCACTCTCGGCAACTTTATTCCCTTGTCTGTGCGGGGCAGCAGAGGGAAAGGGGGAATCGAGCTACCCAAATACAGAGTCTCACCAGGCTCCATAGGCTGCTGCAGTTTTATCCTTTGTATCCCTACTAGGCAGGCCCTCAGGGAACTCGGTTCCTTCCCTTTTCCCTTCCCCCAATCGTTCACTACGGTAAGTGGGTGAGGGGGTTCACCACTGCTCCGTGGTTCAGAGGTCTTCCTCCGGGGCACAGCGTCTGGCCTCCAAGGCTTGCTCTCTGCCTCATAGTTCACATACCTTCGCCCTGTCACAAAGCACAGTCTCCTCTCCCTCGGCCTCCAAGTCTTCTGCTTCGCCATGGAGCTCTCCTAGCTGCTCTGCCTTTGGAAGTGTAGTTCCACCACCGTCATAGCTCACAAAGCTGTAAACAAACAAAAAAACAGCCCATGGCCCCCATGGCTGCCCCGGGATCTCTGCTTCTCCAGGGTCTCCCCAACCACCTGCAGGGCCTCATCTACCACGTCGGGTGCACCACTAACACTGGGCCAGTACTGGGTGGGGGACCCCAAGCCTCCAGGAGCCCTGCCACCAAGTACTACATTCTGGTGGCCAGCCACCTCACCAAGCTCCCCGCAGGGTTGCTGACTTCATGCCATTCTGCAAGAATCCTTCTGAGTCTGCCAGTTGTCTTGTCACTGCTCAAGGCAAGGCAGATTCGCCCAGGATTTTAGCCAGACGGAAGAAAGTCCATGGAGCTGTGGGGAAAACTGACATGCTTTTATTCTGAGGTGGGGCGATCCACGCACACTGTAAACTGCGTGTGGTGTCCCGGGTCCCCCAGGGAAGTCCTGACTCCCTTATACCCTAAGTACACACAAAACCAGGAGGGTGCCAATATCGCCCTTCAGGTTATATAACAGAGCTTCATTCTGCACATAGGGGTCCCTGTTCAAGGCCACATGAACACTGCCAAGCCACGATCCCCTGGACATCTGGGTGAGGGAGGCTGACTGGCTTCACTTTCCCTACAGAGAGAAAATCTGTGTGCTTTGGGATTCTATTATTCAGGCTTGGGAGGACCAGGAGCTTTTTCAAAATAGCCACTCAATATTGGAAGCTTTTGCTAGTTTGTGCTGGGCCTGCCTTCTAGTCAGTCCATTCTTTCCCCAGGCTAGACTGAGAGTCCTCTATGGTTGCTGATTTTTTTCCTACTCAGTGCCTCATAGAAGCACCTCCCCCATGCCATCTTGACTCTCTTGTCCCAAAACTCCTTACCTCATTTGGTTTCTACTGTGCATGTTCCCAGCAGAGGAATGTTTCCCTCCACATCCCTCCAGTAATTGGGTGCTAGGCTGGCAGCAATACAGGAGAGGCTTTCCTGCCTCCTTAGAGTATTAAATTTCCTCTGCCACATCCCCTGGAGTGTATGCATGAGTCTGTAAGTGCTATAGCTCTCTACTAAGCTTAATGGAATGCTGTCCTAATATCTGATCCAGCTTCCCAGTTTATTAGGCTTAGTATTTGATTCAGCTCCCTACGTTAATGTCTGTTCCCTTTGCTCCCTTATTTTATTCATATCTTGCTGCCTACACTAACACTATTCACTTTTTTGTTTTTCTCCCACTCTCTGCCAACTTTTATGAATCTTTGTTCTATATGATAGCTTTGAAGTAAGGAAATGTACTTTTTAGTGCTTCTAATATGCTTTATTTCACTAAATCAAATGGAGGTCCAAAAAGACATTTTAATTTTATTAGTAATATTCTAATTTATTAATGTCTAGGCTTCCAGAAATGCCTTTAGCAAGCACTTTATATTCTCTTTGGATGTACTCATTCATTTCATGTATTTTCTACTACATCCAACTGTATCAGTTTGAGATCAGAGACTTTCATACTGATTTATACTTGATATGCCTTTAGACCAGCTCATAAAAGCAGTGAGGAGAGGGAAATGAGAACACCACAGCTTTTTAAAAAATTGCCTTCAACTGTATATTGCACATCTGGGACAGTCTCTTTTTTTTTTTACTTCTTTTCCTGCTTCTTCACATTTAAAAATGTATTGGGGTGACATTGGTTAGTAAAATTGTGTGTGTTTAAGTGGTCAATTCTGTGATGTATTATCTACATATTGCTTTGTGTGTTTACCACCCCAAGTCAATTCTTCTGTCACCATGTATTTGACTTTTGGTAACTACCATACTGTTGTCAGTGCTATGAGTTTTTGTTTGTTTTTCTTATTTGTTCATTTATTGCCTTCAGTTTTATATAATTAGTGAAATCATAGGATTTCTGACTCTGTCTGATTATATTTTGCTTAGCATGGTATTCTCATGATCCATCCATGTTGTCACAAATGGCGGTATTTCATCTTTCCTTATGGCTGAGTATTATTCCACTGAATACACACCCCACATCTTCTTCATCCAATCACCGATTCAGGGACACTTCAGTGGTTGCCATGCCTTGGCCATCGTGAATAATGCTGCAATAAACATAAGGGTGCATGTATCTTTGTAAATAAATATTTTCACATTTTCAGGAGGTACCCAAAAGAAGAGTTGTTGGGTCATACAGTAATTTTATTTTTAACTTTTTGAGGGGCTTCCATACTGTGTTCCAAAGTGGCTATACCAGTTTACATTCCCAATGTTAGCAAATGAGAGTCTCCTTTCTCTCCACAACCTCTCCAACATTCAGTACAACTTGTCTGGTTGATAATAGACATTCTACCCGGTGTGAGATGGTATCTCATTGCAGTTTTGATTCACATTTCTATGATAGCTATAGAAACTAGACATCTTTTTATATATCTGTTGGATATTTCTATGTTTTTCTGGGAGAAGCATCTGTGCAGGTCCCTGATATTATAATAGCTAACATGCTTTCTGGAGTTTGTTTAAATGTGAGTTCTGTGATTTCTAAAATATGAGTTAGTGCTATTCACATGTTGTGTCATTAAGTGGAAGATGATAGGAGTAACTATGCTTATATTGCTAATAGTTAAAAAACATACTAATGGAGTTTTTAATTCTATTTCCAGTAGAAGCTAACAAGTCTTTGGCTACAAGTTTTTTTAAAAAAATGATTAGAGGGGAATGATTAGTTGGAAAAATGAGAATTCTACCATGGAACCACCAATATGATAAAAATGATTAGAAAAAAAATGAAATAAATGTTATATTACTGTCAATGGTAAAGGGACTCCAGAATTCTTTGCTTTCAGAAAGGCTTTGGGATTTTATTTCTATGTAACTTTATCACAATTAAGAACTAAAGTTAAGAACTGGTTTTTTTTACATTATCAATGTTACTCACAAGCTATGCATGGTTATTACTGCAGAAAATAATTCCTACTATTAATATACCAGTCACCAGATTTTTCTTTAATGATTCACAAGGGACTTATGAATATCAATTTTAATATTAAATTAGTTGGGATATAACATTAAAAATACACTAATTAATCATGGGATTTAAAATACTTCTTATATCAAGATAAATTATTAGTATCTTGCTTCATTTCACTTTTTAAGATACTGTTAATCGTGTAAACTACTGGTCATTATACTTAGACATCTACATCCATGCACACAGCTCCATGCCCATACAGTTTAACTTTTTTGTGTTCATTAGTTTGTCTCTCACTGACTGCTTTTAATATCATATTATATCTCTTTTCTTTCTTGATTTTAAATTTAAGTTATTTTATCGTTCAGTTACAGTTGTCTGTATTTTCTCTCCACTCCTCACCCCCACCCACCCCAAACCCACCTCCCTCCCTTGCTTCCTCCCTCACCCTTGGTTTTGTCCATGTATAAAACCACTTTATAGTGGTTCCGAAAAACCCTTCTCCCCACTGTCCCCTCTCCTGCCCCCTTCTGACTATTGTAGATCTGAGAAAAATGAGCCCTAGTACATGTTATCTCCTTTCTTTTTATGAAACACCAATGTAAAACCAATGTATATCAATTTGCTCTGTGAATATAGAATCAGAAAAAAGAAAGATGTATTAATAAATATTTAATAGTAAGAAACCAAGATAATATGTTTATAAATCTACAATAATGGATTCTATGCTGACCTGTTTTCTGTACAATGCTTGGTTGAATATTTATTTTTTGCTTTTACAACTCTTATTTTTAAATCATTTATTGGCCAATAAGTTCTTAGCCATACTCATTTTCTCATTAAATGAGAGACTTGATTTAGATAGGTGAATATGTCCTTATATGATTGTATTCAAATCTTACCGAAGAAGAATTAAAACTTTTGCTTTAAGTTTTCTCTGGTTTATTTATATCATCTGATAATTGTATAACTTAATTTTCAGAGAACCATTATTTATCTTTTATTATATAGTTTTGTGCAGCAAGTAGTTTCATAATTTTATGTTTCAAATATCATTTTATGTTTAACTTTGCCTTTTTAAGGTAATTCATGTAAATCGTATCTCCTGAAGCTTAGTGAAGTATTTAAGGATAGCATCAGCTTTAATTCACATTATATGTCCTCTCCTGAACTTAAAATAAATCCTGAAATTAATGATTTTTAAAAATATTTTATTTATTTTTTAGAGAGAGGAAGAGAAACATCAATGTGTGATTATCTCTCATGCATCCCTCACCTGGAACCTGGCTCATAACTCTTTGGTTCACAGGCAGGCACTCAATCCACTAGCCACACCAGCCAGGACTGAAATTCATGATTAAAAGCAGTTCCATGTGGAAAGTACTTCTCAGGAATAAACGTGATGATATTTGAGAAGTTATACTCCCTAAAAATGCATAATTTGTTTATAAAAGTAACAAAAAATACATTATCCAAGAAGCAAGTAATTTTATTCTATTTGTAGCTATGAAGCATCTATAGACTGACCTTAGCTATAGTTGCTACATTTTAATGTAAATTAAATATATAAAAAGTGGAAAGAGCCCCTAATAAAATTACAAAATACAAAATGGTTTATTTATTTTAAATAATTTTGTATTTATATTTATTGCATTATATAATAGGAATAAAAAGACAAATTCATAATATATCTAATTGTTGAAGTGATGTTGAAGTTAGTCTATGCATTCTGAGTTTACATGTGATAGAAAAATCTTTGCATTATTCCTGGGGAGGGATTTCATAAGCCATTTTAATATGTAAAATATTAATTTTCTATAATCAACCTCAAAATATATAAAATAAAAGAAAATACATAGATAGTATGATTAAATTGGAAAGGTACCTACTATGAAGACTGAAAATCTGGATGCAAGTAGTCTGTGATTTTAATTCTTCATGATGCTTAAAAGGTTATAATTATATTTACCTCAAAGCTTTTACATGATTAGACAGTATTTATATTCATGCCTGGATTTTTCTTAGTTTTAATGGACAAAACTCCATAATGTAAACTGAAAACAATGTAAACTGAGTATTAGTTATTTTACTAATTTAAGAAATATTTCTTAATCAGCATACTGATTTTAAATAAATTTTGGTAAATGACACTATTTTTTTAATCTGACCCTTGGCTATAATTACATTCAGTTAGGTTCTGACCTTCCCCCCAAATCTAATGCTAAAAACACTTGCCAGACGTAAGACTTTGTAGGATGCTGTATGTTTACTAAAGTAAAAGATTTCTCCATCTTTTCAGTAAATTTGAACTCACTGTAAACAGAGTGTGAAAAAGACCTTGCTGAGAGGTCAGAAAGGGAAGTTACCAAGACAAAATGTCATTTCAAGCAGTAGAAGTTTTTACTTTTTTATGTATATCTAAAAAATAAAAATTATAATTTTCATAATATTTATTCTCACTGTGATTGTAGTAGGACCAGTATAAGAAAAAAAAAACAATACACCTTGTTCTCTGTTTCAGAATGTACTGCAATTGAACTGACTTGACACTGAGAGTAAACAAGCTGCTTGTTGACGATAGATGATTGATCTAGAGAGATGCTCGGTACCTACATGATGAGTAAACAATTTCAGAGAATTATGAAATATATCCCAGTACAAATGAAGGTATTTCCTTAATGAATCCAAAGAGAAAAATATGCAATGGACTTGATATAATAGACAAATATTTCATAAATTTCTACCTTGCAATAGTTAGAATAATATAAGAAGTCCTTACATATATAACACAGCAATAAGGCATCATCAAGAAAACATAGATGAAAGGCTAAGTTGTTTATATAAAAAGAAAGGGCTTTGATTATGTAAGTGAAGGAGAGGTAGTTGGAAAACCGAAAGAACTGTGATAAAACTAAGCTGTCAGTAAGCGTCAGTTTGGTGTAAGTGATATTTGCATTAATGATGCATTAGCCATGATTCAGCAGAGAAAGAGAACCAATAAGTATGGATATTGAGGAGTCTCAGGATCTGTGCTAGGTAAGCTAGAGACTCAGGGGAGTCAATGGTACAGTTCTATCTAAGTTCAAAGCCTGAGAACCAGGAGAATTGATGTGTATGTCCCAGTTGAATTCTTAGTCTGAAGGCAGGAGTAAACAAATATCCCAGCTCCAAGACCCTAAGGAATAAAGAAAGAATTCTCTCTTACTCAACCTTTTTTTGTTCTATTCAGTCCTTCACCAGATGCATGAGACCCACACAAATTGGTGAGGATAATCTAATTCAAATGTTAATCTCGTTCATAAATATTCTCACAAAAACACATAGAGCAATGTTTAACCAAATATCTGGGCATCCTGTGTCTCAGTTAAGTTGATATATAAAATTAAACATCAAATGTGATATAATCGATTATTGTGAAAAAATATGAAGAACATAGAAGAAGATAAAAAATATTAAAAATGAGAAAAATATAGAGGAAAATATTTTTATTCATAGAAAATATATTCATTAAGAACTTACAGTGTATCAGAGTAATAGCTGAACACAGGAATTAAAAGAAATAAAGCAGATGTGCTACTTATTTTCTTGGAGCTTAAGTGTAGAAATTGCTGAAAGTACAGACAACAAAATTTTACCGAGGCCTAACAGGCATTAAGATTTCAGAATGCAAGTTCTCAACAACAAATAAAAAGACCAGTTACAGAAACTCACTCATTTGAAGGTAAAAGCAATAACATTACATTTATAAGCAGATAACAAATTTGACCCTACCTTAAAAGAATATAGTCTCACTACTACAAAAACAATTACTCAATAGCTTTTTTATTGCTATCTTTTTAAATTTTTTTATTGATTATGCTGTTACAGTTGTTCTATTCCCACCCTTCATTCCCCTCCACCCTACCCCCCCATCCCCACCATAACCCCCCCTTTAGTTTATGTCCATGTGTCTCAAGTTCTTTAGATTCTATATTTCCCATGCTATTCTTGCCCCCCCTTCTATTTTCTATCTACTGTCTATGCTACTTATTTTCTGTACCTTCTCCCCCCTTCTCCTCCTCCCACTCCCCTGTTGCTAACCCTCCTTGAAATCTTCATTTCTATGTTTCCACTCCTGATCTAGCTGTCCTTTTAGTTTGCTTTTGTTTTAGGTGTGGTTGTGAATAACTGTGAGTTTATTGTCCTTTCACTGTTCATGTTTCTTTATCTTCTTTTTCTTAGATAAGTCCCTTTAACATTTCATATAATAAGGGCTTGGTGATGATGAACTCCTTAAATTTGATCTTATCTGAGAAGCACTTTATATGTCCTTCCATTCTAAATGAAAGTTTTGCTGGATAGAGCAATCTTGGTTGTAGGTCTTTGGATTTCATGACTTGGAATACCTCTTTCCAGCCCCTTCTTGCCTGTAAGGTCTCTTTTGAGAAATCTGCTAACATTCTGATGGGAACTCCTTGTAGGTGACTGTCCCCTTATCTCTTGCTGCTTCTAGGATTCTCTCCTTCATTTTAATTTTGGCTAATATAATTATGATGTGCCTTGGTGTGTTCCTTCTTGGGTCCAACTTCTTTGGGACTCTCTGAGCTTCCTGGATTTCCTAGAAGTCTATTTCCTTTGCCAGGTTGGGGAAATTCTTCTTTATTATTTGTTCAAATAAGTTTTCCACTGGTGGCTGTGCCTTTCCCCCTTCTGGTACCCCTATAATTTGGATGTTGGAGCATTTAAAGATGTCCTGGAGGTTCCTAAGACTCTCCTCATTTTTTTTTTTGAATTCTTGCTTCTCCACTCTTTTCTGTTTGGCCATTATTTGCTTTCTTCTGGTCCACTCCATTGATTTGAGTCCCAGTTTTGTTTTCATCGCTATTGGTTTCCTGTGCAATTCCATTCATTTCAATTAGTTTTGCCTTCATATATTTGTGTAATTTGTGGCTATAATCAACCAGTTCTATGAGGATCCTGATCACCAGTGTTTTAAACTGTGCGTCTGAGAGTTTTGCTATTTCTTCATCACTTAGATTTATAGGCTCTGGGGCTTTGAGATCTTCTTGAGCCATTTTTGGTCTGTTCGTGCCCTTTAAGTGTGAGGAGCGGAGCCTTGGACTAGCAGGTCACTGGGTTGTGATGCTGTATGTGGGGGCGTGGTCAGAGCGGGGAAATGGCAGCACCCTCTGCTGTTTCACGCCGCTGGGTGAGGAGCAGAGCCTTAGGCGGTTCACCCGGGCCGGGCCACTCAGAGTCGCTGGGTTATGACGCTGTATGTGGAGGTGGGGTCAAAGCCGGGAAATGGCGGTGTCCTCCCTGCCGCTTTCCTCCGGGACGGCTGGGTCCCGGTCCAATCCCCCACTCCCACGCTTGTCTATCTGCGCACCAATGCGCGACCACAGTCAACCCGCAGCTCTGCTCTCTCGCTATTTCCCCGCGGTTGCTTGCTTGGTCGCTCGCTCAGTCGCTCACTAGGTCCAACCCTGCGCCTGGATTCCGTGCACCTGAGTCCCTTTGACCGAGTTTTCCTGTGCAACCCTGCTCCACCAGCTGCTGGTTTCACCCCTTACCGGTCAGGCTGAAGAATTTGTTGTTAACAGACTTCCAAAAAGTTCAATTTTCTGTGTTCTGGTTATGTTTTCTATTGCTAATATTTAGTTGTCTCTAAACTTGGTTGTGTGAGAAGGCACAGCTTATCCACCTATGCCTTCATCTTGGTGGAAGTCCTCTTACTGCTATTTATTATACCTATAAAGAATGTGGCATATTTTAAAAAGATTTATTTATTTATTTATCTTTAGAGGGGAAGGAGAGAGAAAGAGAAATATCAATGTATGGTTGCTTCTGGTCCATCCCCTGCTGGGAACTGGCCTGCAATCCAGGCATGTGCCCTGACTGGGAATTGAACCATGGTTGTTTGGTTTGCAGCCCCATGCTCAATCCACTGAGCTACACCAGCCAGGGCAGAATGTGGTGTATTTTAAGTATCAAGAAATACTAGGCATTTAACTTTTGGAAAGAGAATCCAAATGACATTTTTAGACATGAAACATAAATCAAACTATAGAACAGATATTTTAGAAAATTATATAGATAAATGTTTGAAATATCAAAAATGTTCAACAAATAATCAAATTATTTTAATAATTATCTATTATTAAATTACCATATTATCAATAATTATTGAATATTAGTTATATATACAAAATGTTAATGTACAACAGTAAATTGTATGTTTTAACATATTTTATTGATTATGCTATTATAGTTGTTCTGTATTTTTCCTCTTTATTCCTCTCCATGCTGTATCCCCCCACCAGCACTCCCCCACCTTAGTTCATGTGCATGGGTCATACATATACTGTGGGGAGACTTTCTTCGCAAGTCCCCCCATCTGCCCCAGATGAGAGTAAACATGACTGAGACATGATGTGATCTGCTTGGGGGTGAGAGGTGTCCAGTTTCTCAGGGGAAAAAGGCATTGAGCCCCTTCCTCCAAGAGCTTTTATTGTGTTGTAATACACAGGAATACAGGGCAGCAAGGATCAAACAGTAGATAAAATTTCAAAGAAATCTGAGGGCTTAGTCTGAGTCAGTGTCTGTCAGGAACAGAGTTGTAGGGTTTCTTGCTCGAACGCTTAACATATGAATGAAAGCACTCTTCAGCAGAGCAGATTCCACAGGTTTATCAGGAAGTCTTTGTGATGCAAGATTTTCCCCCAGACACGCTCTAACAAGGCAAGGAGCTGCACCTCTCTCCAACAGGTATTCAGGCTTAAGAGGATTAGAGCCAGGAAGTGCTTCTCCCAGAGAACATGGGGACTCAGGCTATCTCAAAGCTGGTGGGCGAGAGTCCGTTGCTCTTTGTTGCAGCCCCCCAAGTCCTTCCATGAAGGCGGTCATACCTCCCAAGTGGTCATGTCTGGCCTAGGTTGCCCCTCCTCTGAGGGCTCTCACCCACCCAACCATGATTTGGGGGCAGGGAGGAAACTGAGGCAGCATTTGCTACCAGAGATAAGCTTTGTCTCCTGTGGCTTGCATTAAGGTCCTGTGGTTCTTAGCCACAGCGGTAGAGTTACAATTTCTAAAACCAGGCAGAGTAGTCCACAACAATATATGTCCTTTGACTTCTCCATTTCCCATACTATTTTTAACTTCCTCCTGTCTATTTTGTACCTACCATTTATGCTCCTACAAAATGAAGTTTTAATACAGTAAGGACTAGTCAATAATATGCTATTGGTGATATGGCAGAGAACAAAAGAATAAAAATATTTAATTTTGTGAGACTTTTACTTCAATGTTGGAATAAAAGAAAGGAACTAAACATATAAGTAAGAACATAGCTCAGAGAAAATAAATTTTATGCTAAGATTTATATAACAAAAAAAAATGGCCTTGCTTGGAAAGTTTGTGTAGAGTATTCCAGAAGAGAAAAAAATTGGCATGCACGAGGAATTGAGTCTGAGGAGAAAGGTTAGTTGGGCAGTAGCACTGTGGAAGTGAGATTGTGCAGCACTGTCATCAAGGTAAAGGGTATTAATTTATCCTAAATATAAGAGAAACATTTGGAAAATTTCAGGTAGTTGATCGATATGATTTCTTTCTTTACTTTGGAAACTGGAGTTTTGAAGATAAAAGTAGACATAGGGATGTCAAAAAGGAGGTTTTTGTTCTTTTTTGCTTCTTTTCATTTTTGTGCAATAACCCATTTGAGAACTAATGGTGGCATAGCTAAAGAAAAATGCCTATATTAATTACTTGCTATAACTATAAAAAGTAATTGTAAATATGGTTCACCATAATATTAGAAATTATACAATGTGCAGTAGATGGATGGATAGGTGGATGGATGGGTGAATGGGTGGTTAGTTGGGTGGTAGATATATTGAGAGAAAGAGAGAGAGAAATATGTAATACATATTCATACTCGGGGGCATGAGTCTTTCTGTAAAAGACTGTATAATAAATATTTGAGGTCTAGGAGTCATATGATCTCTTTGTACCTAATTAACACAAACATAGACTACATGTAAATGTGTGGGTATGACTGTGTTCCAACAAGAATGTATTTACAAAACAAGCTGAGAAGCCAGATTTTACTAAAACTTGACAATGTCTACTACAAAATATAAAATATAATTTCATGAATAAGAATATATTAAATTGAGTTTACAAAAGATGTAATATAAAATACATAACAAACACATAGTGATATATAATGTTTGTGTTATACACTATACAACATATTAATTATATTATTGCATAATGTATAGCATGTATGTGATATATAATGTATATCATGTGATAAATAGGATCTACAGTGGTATATTATATATGTGTGTGTGTGTATATATATATGTATATATATATATATAAAATGAAGTATATCATAGTGCCCATAACAGATAGATGCTTTCTTTCTTAGGAAGTTCAGATTACTTTTCTGATACACAGACAAGACCTGATGAAACAAACAAATTAATTGAAGGAATCAGAATTCATCAAAGGCGTTATTTTTGTTATTTTCTTTGATTAAACCTATTTTGTGTTATCAGTACAATTATTTGAAAAAACTTTATGTTTTTATTCATGAATAAAGAAGTTAATAAAATAAACAAATAATCTAGAAGTAGAAGAAATAAATAACTATGCTTAGTTGGGAAGTGTTCAACTGGCCTCTATGAAGAAATGTAATTTTTATCAGAATGGAAGGATAGGAAAAGCATACCCTTGTGGAATCATGATAGCAGTTTGCTTTAGGTCCTAATGTGGTTAGGACTTTAATGGAACAGAGAGAACACATGGCAGGAATAGCAAAACAACAAAATAGAGGGTGAGACATGAGGTTGTGGGTATGGAGGGAGCCTAGACCATGGAGTTCCTTAAGTGGTGTAGAAATAATTCAAACTTTAATTGTATAGAAAGTGATTGGAAAATTATTCTAAAGTATTTAATTTTTAAATGCTATTTTATTTAGTTGTATTTTATTCCATACCATTGATCCCCTTTATACCCCATTCCCTCTGGCCATGACCACACTGTTGTCCATGTCCATGAGTCCTTTTTCTTTTTTCCTCTATTTCTCCACCACCTAACTACCCCTCCCATAGCCATCATCCTTCTCTCTTTCTGAGTCTGTCTCTATTTTGCTTGCTGGTTTAGTTTGTTCATTACAAAATTGTTCCATCTTTTTATTTAACTTGATATTTTAAAATATTTTTTCATTACTATTTAGTCCCCTTATACCTTTCCCCCCAGCAATCACTACACTGTGGTCTATGTCCATGAGCCCTTTTTCCTCAATTCCTCTCTCTCCCAAACTCCCCCCCTCACACACTTAGCTGTCAACAAGCAAAACAAAGACAGACTCATAGATGGAGAAAGTTACTCTGCCTTACTCTGGAATGGCTATCACAATTATGATGTAGAACACTCCCATCACTCCCCCAAATTTACCTCATACCAAGTTCCTGGGCACTTCTCATCCCTTTTTGCTTATTACAGTTTTCTCTTTCTCAAAATTGCGCATACATGGAATTATACAATATGAATTTTTGTAGCTAGTTTCTTTATTTATGTGTTTCTATGTACAGATCTTTCCAGAAAATAAGCATTTTCTAATAATTGTTTTCTATGTCTGAAGGAAAGTTATTTATTTAAAAAATATTTTCAATGCCATTAAAATTTTTACTATTAATTTATTTGTGCCAAATAATAAGGCTATCTAGATCTAGCTTTAAATAATAGATAAGTAAATAGATAAGAGGTCTTTAAGCATCCTTGCTACTCACTTGGTCATTGGGGATTTTGACTCAGATTTAAAACTAAAGCAGATTGGTATACACAGACTTTAGTTTCCACTAATTAATACATATATTGTATTTGAACAGACTACAGGAGTTATTTGTGAATTCATTTACCCTCATCAAAAATGTCTATGATCAGAATTTAAGGTCAACTATGATCAAAATTTTCTACCCTTACTCTGTAGGTAACCTTGGGCAGTTACTTTACATTTGTGTGTTCTTATTTCTCAGTATCTTTCTTTGAGGATGAAATACAAAGTCTTTATAGTGGCAGGTTTAAATTTTTTATCTCTTTGTATTTTGTTTCTTCTTATTAATAGCATTGTTTATGATAACATAAAAAATATTATTTGATAGTAGAAGTTCCAAACTGTGCCCCAAAGCCTGATATAGGAAGCCTACTACCTGAAGCAAACCCTTGTTTTTTCTTTAATTTTTATCCTTTTACTCTCTAATCTTTACAGTTTTACATATAGAGAGCTGTTTTGTTTAAATATCTTTACCACAGTGGGGGCTAAAAAGGAATGAGTTCACAATTCTTTCTCTGAATCAAAGTATTTTTGTCTATTATTTTAGGAGCAAATCCACCTGTTGCTTTTCTTTCCCATGCATTTCTTTGTAGCAAATTATCTTTGTTTTTCTTTTTATTATTGCAGCCACTGCACCATGGATTTATGCATATATAATTGTTCAATCAATTTTGTTAATCTTCTCTTGGTACTGTCTGACTATTCTGGCTAACATCTGGCATGCAAGGAGTAATCAAGTCTGTATTCTAAATTCAATCTTTTCTATCATTCACTTAGTGAAAAATTTCTCCAGGCAATAATTGTAAACATTCATGGCTGTTGCCAGGCTTTGATTTATTTGTATTCTCTAGAATATTTTAAAGAGAAATAGAAAAAGTTTGCGTTAAGAATAAAAATAATGCCATGATGTTATTATCAACAGGAATTATCTGTTTATCTGCCTCTCTATGCTACTCTTCCTTGAACTCTTTGAGGTCTGGGCTTTGAATCCCTATAGCCTAGAACACATACAATAGCCATTCGGTAAATATTTACAGGGTTATACTTTCCTTAGAGGATCCGAATTGACTTTATGTCTATCTTCTCAATGTTTGTGGTAGTCTACAAAAGTAGTAAACATTTTACATCTTCCAGATAAGTTTCCCTAGAGTAATGCTGAATTTTACTTTATAAACATAAGTAAAACTTAAAGGGTATGCCATAAAACAGGAAAGGGAATGCATAATCAGTGATTCTTTTCCTACAGAGGAGCTTGTGTTTCCCCTGTCAAAGTGTTACACCAGCAAGTCACGTACTAAGTTTCTTTACTATAGAATATTTTACTGGTGTATTGGTAATATTTCAGTAAAGAAAATTGTTCCTCGAACTGGTGGTAAATTATTAACATTTAACAAATCTTGGAATACTAGAAATGAAATTATTTATTTTTTAAAATATTTTTTATTGCTCAAGTACAGTTGTGTCCATTTTCCCCCCACCATTCCCCCCACTCCAGCCATCCCCACACCCCACTCTTGATTCTAATCCTCTTTGGTTTTGTCCATGTGTCCTTTATATATGTTCCTGAAAGCCCTCATCCTTCCCCAGCCCTTTTCCCTTCTCACCTCCCCTCTGATTACTGACAGTGGTTCTTAATGTCTGTGGCTGTTTCAATGCCTGTGGCTGTATTTTGCTTGCTTGTTTGTTTTGTTGATTAGATTCCACTTAAAGGTGAGAAAATATGGTATTTGACTTTCATCGCCTGCCTTATATTTCTAAAGGACATAGAATTAATCTAGCTCCTTCTTACTCTTCAGGACTAAAGAGCTGCATTTGGGATTTGTGGTAAATAAATATGTTTAATTCTTCCTGAAAAATTCAGAATAACTATAATATTTAACCAGAAGGTAAAACTGGAAAGTTCAAAATACAAAAAAGATATTATCTACACTTGCTATGTTGCATTTATGATATAATTTAACCAGCTTCTTTAAAAGACATAAAGCAGTAACTCAACACTCCCCCCAAAGGGGAGAGTATATTTTATTTATTTTTAATTAATTAATTTATTCATTTTAATTTAATTGTTGTTCAAGTACAGTTTTCTGCCTTTTACTCCCATCCAAGCCCACCCCCCAGTGCTCCCCACCTCCCTCCCATTTCCACCCTCCCTTAGTTGTTGTCCACGTGTCCTTTATACTAGTTCCTGTAAATCCTTACTTTAGAAATATGTTTTATTTATTTTTAGAGAGAAGGGAAAAGAAGTAGGAAGAGAAAGAGAAGCACCAATGTGTGGTTGCCTCTCATGCAACCCCTACTGGGGACCTGGCCTACAACCCAGGCATGTGCCCTGACTGGGAATTGAACCAGTGACCCTTAGCTTGGCAGGCCAGCACTCAATCCACTGAGCCAAACCAACCAGCACTAATTGAACAGTTTTAAGAAAATGTTTGTGCAGAATTTCTAGTAACAATTATTATATTGGGAATGCCATTATGAAAATCTCTCACTAGATAAGCTTAATATTTGGGAACAAATTTTTTGGAAAATATGTCAAATTAAATCAAATAACTATTTGATTATTTGCCATTGTATAGCTTAGTTAAGTAGAATGATTTTCTTTGTTAACATTATAAAATGTCTATATGTTTGAGAGAAATCAGCATATATTGCAGCATTAGGACATTTTCTTTATTTCTCAATAGTGATAAGTGACAGCCTTGAAATAATTAAAAATCAAAACATGCATTTTTTATTTTTAAGTATATTTTATTGGTTATATTATTAGAGTTATACCAATTTTTTCCATTTTTTTCTACTCCACATGGTAAACCCCTACCCTCCAGCAATCAACATCCCTTAGTTCATGTTCAGGCTGTGCATATAAAAGTTCCTTGGCTTCTCCATTTCCTGTACTATTCTTAACATCTCCCTGTCTATTTTGTGCCTACCAATTATGTTTTTAATCCCTGTCCCTTTTCCCTCATTCTCTCTCTTCCTCCTTCTGGCTGATAACCCTCCAAATGATCTCCATAACTATGATATTGTCCCTGTTCTAGTTGTTTGCCAAGTTTGTTTATTTTATTTTTTTAGATTCAACCATCAGTTGTTGATAGTTGTGAATTTGTTGCCATTTTAATGTTCATAGTTTTGGTCTTCTTCTTTTTCTTTAATAAGTCCCTATAACATTTTCTGTAACAATGGCTTGGTGATGATGAACTCCTTTAGCTTTACCTTGTTTGGGAAGTATTTTATCTGCCCTTCCATTATGAAAGATAGCTTGGCTAGATAGAATAATCTTGGATGTAAGTACTTACATTTCATGACTTTGAATACTTCTTTCCAGCCTGTTGTTGCCTGCAAAGTTTCTTTGGAGAAATCAGCTGAAGCCTTATGAGAACTCCTTTGTAGGTAACTCTCTGCTTTTCTCTTGCTGCCTTTTAGACTCTCTATCTTTAACCTTTGGCATTTTAGTTGTGAAGTGTCTTGGTATGGTTCTTTTCGGGACCAACTTCTTTGGGACTCACTGTGCTTCCTGGATTTGTATGTCTGTTTCCTTCACCGAATTAGGGAAGTTTTCTTTCATTATTTTACAAGTAAGTTTTCAATTTCTTGCTGTTTCTCTTCTCTTTCTGGCATCCCTATCATTCAGATGTTGGCATGTTTGTAGGTGTCCCAGATGCTTCTTATACTAACTTCATTTTTTGGTTCTTGTATCTTCTTCTGTTTTTGTTGAATGTGTATTTTTTTCTTATGTTCCAAATCATTGATTTGAATCCTGGCTTCCTTTCCTTCACTGTTGGTTGCCTGTAGATATCTTATTTCACTTACTGTAATCTTCATGTTTTTCTTAATGTAGTAGCTGTACTCAATAAGTTCTTTGAGCACCCTGATCACCAGTGTTTTGATATTATGTCTATCTCCATTTTGTTTAGTTCTTTTTCTGATGTTTTGTTCTATTCTTTGATTTGGGACAAATTTCTTTGTCCCCTCAATTAGGCAGTCTCCCTGCATTTGTTTCTATGTATTCGGTAGACCTGCTTTGACTCCCTGTAGCAGCCACCTATAAATTATTTGGGGCACAGCCTTGGATAATCACCATGGTGGGGCAATCTGCTTTACCACTTTGTGCCTGTGTGAAGGGAGGACTCTGAAAAGGGGCTTTACCACTGCTTGGCTTCTGGCGGTTTGCCCAGCTCTCACACCATTTTCAGTCCTACTCCCTGCAGGAGACTGGTGTTCTTCCAGCTGGTTCACTGGTGTTGAATCCCAGAGTGGGTGGGTTTGTGTATGTTTTAAGACTGTACGGGCCCTTTAAATTGAGTTTCTTAAAAATCCATCAGTTTATAGAAGCCAAACTAAAAAAAAAAGCTAAAAAGCACTCCAATTCACAGATGTCAAATAGCGTTCTATTAAATAATGAATGGGTTAATAATGAGATCAAGGAAGAAATCAAAATGTTTCTGGAAACAAGTGAAAAGGAATACACAGCAGTCTAAAACTTATGGGACACAGCAAAGGCAGTCCTGAGAGGGAAGTTCATAGTGACACAGGCCTACCTAAAACAGATAGAAGCATTTCAAGTAAACAGCCTAGCCTTACATCTACAAAAATTGGAGAAACAACAACAAACAAAGTCAAGAGCAAGTAGAAGGAAGAAAGTAACCAAGATCAGAGCAGAACTAAACAAGACATAGACTAAAAACCAATTGAAAGGATCAGTAAATCCTGGAGCTGGTTCTTTGAAAAGCTAAACTAAATCAACAAGTCTAACTAGATTCATCAAGAAAAAAAGAGGACACAAATCAACAAAATTAGAAATGGAAGAGGAGAGATTATGACTGATACCACAGAAATACAAAGGGTTATTAGAAATTATTATGAAGAACTGTATGCCAAGAAATTTGAAAACCTGGGTGAAATGGACAAATTTCTAGAAAAATAGAATGTTCCAAAACTTAATCAAAAAAAGTAGACAGCCTGAACAGACTGATAACAGCTGGTGAAATCAAAGCAGTAATCGAAAAACTCCCAGCACACAAAAGCCCAGGACCAGATAGTTTCACAGAATGATGTTTTTGTTTTACAAAACATTTATGGAAGTGCTAACCCCCTATACTTCTCAAACTATTCTAAAAATCCCAAAAGAGGAAATTCAGCTAAACTCTTTTTATTAAGCCAATATCATCCCAATCCTGAAGCAGATAAAGACACCAACAAAGAAAGAAAACTACAGGCAAATATTATTGATGAACACAGATGCTAAAATCCTCAAAAATATTGGCAAACCACATCCAACAATACATTAAAAGGATCATACACCATGATCAGGGGGGATTAATACCAGGGATGTAGGAATGGTACAATGTTTGCAAATCAATGAATGTTAATATACCACATAATAAAATAACATGATAAATGTTAATATACCACATAATAAAATAACAAAATAAAACACAAAAATAACATGATCATATTAACAAATGTGGAAAAAGCATTTGATGAGGTACAGCACCCATTTATGATACACACACTTAGCAAAATGGATTAAAGAAAGCATACCTCAACATAATAAAGGCCGTGTACAAGAAACCTACAGCCAACATCATACTCAAAAGGCAAAATCTAAAAGTTTTCCCAATGAAATCAGGAACAAGACAAGGATGTCGACTTTCACCACTTCTATTCAACATAGTATTGGAAGTCCTAGCCTTAACAATAAGACAAGAAGAAAAAATAAAGCCACAGAAGTTGTAAAGGAAGAAGTAAAACTGTCCCTGTTTGTAGTTGACGTAATAGTGTACATTAAAAATTCTGTAGAAGCCACCATAAAACTATTTGACCTAATAAGTGAATTTGGCAAAATAGTGGGATGCAAAGTCAATATTCAGAAATCAAAGGCATGTTTGTACACCAACAATGAAAGAGCAGTAAAAGAAATCAAGAAGAAAATTCCATTTGATATAGCGACAAGAAAATTAAAGTACCTAGGAATAAACCTAACCAAGGAGGTAAATAACCTATACTCAGAAAATTACACAACACTAATTAAATAAATCATGGAAGACACAAATAAATGGAAGCATAAACTGTGTTAATGGACTGGAAGAATTAACATCATCAAAATGTCCACACTACCCAAAGCAATTTATACATTCAACACAATCCTTATTAAAATAGCAACAACATATTTTACAGATATAGAACAAACATTTCAAAAATGTATATGGAACCAAAAAAGATGCCAAATAGCCTCAGCAATTTTGAGAAAGAAGAAAAATGTACAAGGGATGACCATACCTGACATCAAACTATATTACAAGGCCACAGTAATCCAGATGATCTGGTATGGGCATCAGAACTGAAACACAGATCAATGTGTGTCAGTGCACATCAATGTGTGTCAGTTTACATCAATGTGTTCCAGTTCATCAATGGAACAGAATAGAGAACCCAGCCATAAACCCAAGTCTCTATGGTTAATTGATACTTGACAAAAGGGGTAGAGGAATAAAATGGAGTAAAAAGAGCCTCTTCAACAAATATTGTAGGGACATCTGGACAGCTATCTGCAAAAAAATGACCACCAAATTACAACATAAAAATAATAAACTCAAGATTGATAAAAGACTTAAATATAAGTTGTGATACCATAATAGTCCTTCAGGAGAACATAGGCAGAAAAATTTCAGATATTCCGCACAGAAATATTTTCACTGATATGTCCCCTAGAGCAAAGGACATAAAATAAAGAATAAACAAATGAAATTTCATAAAAATAAATGCTTCTGCACAGCTAAAGAAAATAGTATTAAAAGGAAAAGGGAACCAACTATATGGGAAAACATATTTGCCAATAATAACTCAGACAAGGGTTTGATCTCCAAAAATAAAAACTAAAAAAGAACTCACAGGACTCAGACTAGGAAGACAAACAATCCAATTAAAAATGGGCAACAGACCTAAACAGACATTTATCCAAGGAGAAAATACCAAGGGCACAGAAACATAGGATAGAATGTTCAGCATTACTAGCCATCAGAGAGATGCAAATTAAAACCACAGTGAGATACATTTCATACTGGTCAGAATGGCCATCATAAACAAATCAACAAACAACAAGTGCTGGAGAGGCTGTGGAGAAAAGGCAACCCTAGTGCACTCTTGGTGAGAATGCAAGACTGGTGCAGCCACTGTGCAAAAAAGTATGGAATTTCCTCAGAAAAGTTCAAATGGGGCTGCCTTTTCACCTGGCAATTCCACTGCTGGGATTATACCTTAAGAATCCTGAAATACCAATTCAAAAGAACCAATGAACCCCAATGTTCATAGCAATGTAATTTACAATAACCAAGTGCTGCAAACAGTCTAAGTGCCCATCAGTAAAGGTGTGGATCAGAAATCTGTGGTACATTTACACAATGTAATACTACACAACAGAAAGAAAGAAGGAGCTCCTACCCTTCTCCAGAGCATTGATGGCACTGGAGAGTATTATGATAAGCGAAATAAGCCAGGCAGTGAAAGACAAATACCATACGATTTCAACTCTAAGTGGAACTTAATCAATAAAGCAAACAAGTGAGCAAAATAGAACTAGAGACATAGAAATAAAGAACAAACTGACACTACTCAGTGGATAAGGGGATAAGGGAGGGTAATAATGGGGGAACAATAGGACAGGGTGGTCAAGGAACCTGTATAAAGGACCTGTGGACAAAGATAATGTGAGGAGTGATTGAATGTAGAAGGTGGGGGTAGGTATGGTGGGAGAGAGTAATTGAGGAAAATGGGCACAACTGTAATTGAACAACAAGAAAAAGAAAGAAAAGCTTTATAATGTAGAAAACTAAGCAAGGAAAAACAAACTATTTGATAATCACTGTGGTTTAACAAATTCCATTTTAATGGAATCTGAAATGTAATTATACTTAAATTTCTATCCACATACTTAATTATAGACATAAAAGAAATATGTCATACAGATTCATTATTTATCCCACATAATTACACTTTAATATTAATAGAGCTTACTGTTTAAATGTTGTGATTATTAGTTACTAAGTTACTAGTTATTAGTTACTTTATGATTAAGACAAAAATAAATATAAATATGTAAATTCAAAAGTGGTTTCATTCTAAAAAATGTACATAATCAAGTTCATATTATATACATTGTCAGATGAATGGGGGTGAATTGGGGACATCTGTAATAGTGTCAACAATAAAAATTCCATTTCTTTAGAGAATACATAGGTGCTAAAATAGAAAATTGATCATACTTTATTATTTTGCTTACACAAAATAACTAAGAAAAAGACTTGCCAACACAAAATAACTAAGAAAATGATTTTAAAAATTTTATTACTCATTCTCAAATTGAAAGAGAAAAATGATTTTTTCCTCTTTCTGAGGCATATGTTCTTCTGAATTGGAAATCAGACAATCAGTAAACTTGTGAAGATGAAAAAGAAACACTAACTCTAAGAACATAAATTTTTAAATATATGAACTATATAAATTGAGTTTAAATTTTTAGCAATAAAAGCCATAATTATAAATACATATTTTGTGATAGAAATCATTCAATGATGATTCAGTTCCCTAATAAACATTAGACTTAAAGAGGATGACAATAAAGAAAATGAATTATTCATTTATAACACACATTCCTACAAACAATAAGTGAGTGCATTTGTATTGTGATCTAACCATATTTCTCTTTTTTCAGTAAAGCAAATAACCAAATGACAGAATTAGAAATATTTTATGAAAATAAGTGATCATGAGTGGATTAGAACTACAATCTTTGTTAGCCTGCCTATTATTGTTTATTCTTTCAGTAAAATCCTTCTTTTAAAAAATAAATTGTAATTTTAATTTACAATTAATTTAATTGTAATTTTAATTATGTATTTTATTTACTGTTTTAATATACTATGCCACACTCTATTTTTGTTGCTTGAACATTAACCAATTTATTTATTTTAATTTTTTAAATATATTTTTCAAATATAGTTGACATAGAATATTTTATTTGTTTAAGGTGTACAACATCATTATTAGACATTTATAAAATTTACAAAGCATGCAGCCCAATAAGTCTAGTACCATCTGGTACCATACATTGTTGTGACAATATTATTGCCTGTGTTTCCTACATTTTAAAAATGTATTGATTGTAACTGATTCTTAACTAGACTGTTAAATGTTAGATATGATTTCCTTGTAATTTTCATGTAATATCATTTTAACAGTAAGGACATCTGAAAAAATATAAAAGTGTTTCCAACAAATATAAAATATAAATTAAAATGATTATATATGCAATGCAATGATATATTTATTATCATGAATCACTAGTTTATTGGAAAAACTGAAGTGTTTCATTGTGAATACAGACACTAAAACCTTCTATTCTCTAAGTAGGCTCTTATCCAAGAAAATACTCTAGTTCAGGGAAAGGTTTAAATCTATTTTTCTTTTCTTGTCCTTTTTTGCCTCTTTTTTGTTGTTGCTGATGGAATGTAATAAGATATAGTATATTACATTTAAAAATGTCCTGGGAATTGAGAGGTTCCCCTTTCAATTTCAGTACAATAGTGTATGTTTAAATGCATCCTCTAAAATAAAGATTCTGTCTGTCATTGTAATAATACAGTGTATTTTAAATATTGTGACAATAAAACTCATTTTACCAGAATTATTATATGGAACAGATGTTTTAATGTTATGGAAAACAATTAAAATTTAATAGCTGGTTTGGGAAATTGCACATCTGTTTTGATTAGACTAATTTTTCTTTTTATCTTAATATTATCTTAAAATGTTCCAAAGAATGTATTCATTATTAAGTTACTCAAATATATGATGTACATCTATTATATACTTTTGAATTAATGCCAATAAAATTGAAATGTTATTGTAAGAGAATTTCAGCATTGAAATTTCACTTGCCCCAGTGTCTAGAAAAGATTCATATGTAGATGGCACAGAGGCATAATTAATGTTAAGTGGTAACAAATACTCATGATTTATGTTATTACACTATTGGTAGACATGCTTTTCTTTCACCCATAGCTTTATGAAACATTAAAGGAAATAAATCTTGCCAGGTACAGAGTCTTCTTTGCCTTAATTTATCAGAATATACTACTTGTTAGGAAATACCTGAATTAAATCATTCACCAAGGTGATATTCTTTGATGGCTTCAAATTTATACAATTTTTAAAATTCTTCCAAGAAGTCTTACAGAAAATTTTCAGCCTGTGAAGGTATATCAAATATATTGAGATGACTGGTTAAAATTAAGTAGGTTCCAGGTGTACAATTCTATAATACATGTATTGTATATTCACCACCCCAAGTCTCCTTCCATCATCATCTATCCCCCTTCACCCTCTTCTACCTCCTCCCACCTCAGTTACCCTCTGGTAATCCCACACTGTTATCTGTGTCTATGAGCTTGGCTCATGTCTATGTCTTTTTTTTAATCCCTTGACAGTTTTCACCCAACCCCACCACCCTTTCCCCTCTGACAGGGCACATATCAGTGAAAATATTACTGCATGGAATATCTGAGATTTTCCTGTCTCTGTTCTCTTCTAGGACTTTTATGGTATAACAACTTCCATTTAATATTTTCATCCATCTTGAGTTTATTTTCCTGTATACTGTAATTTGGTGGTCAAGTTTCATTTTTTCGCATGTAGCTATCCAGCTCTCCCAACACTATTTGTTGAAGATTCTGTTTTTACTCCATTTTATGCTCCTCCCCACTTTGTCAAATACTAATTGACCATAGAGATTTGGGTTTATCTATGGCCTTTATATTTCATTCCATTTATCTATATGACTGTTTTTATCCATTTAAGGAAGAGCTAACCTCTACCTTCCTAAAATTATTCCAAAAAATCTAAGAAGAGAGAAGATTCTCAAATTCTTTTGAAGAGGCAAGCATCATCCAAATCCCCAAACTAGATAAAGACAAATCAAAGAAAGAAAACTATAGGCCAATATAATGGCATAGGTCAATATCACTGATGAACATAGACACTAAAATCCTCAACTAAATATTTGCAAACCGCATCCAGCTATATACATCAAAAAGATCATACACCATGATCAAATGGGATTAGTACTGGGGATGCAATGACCGTACAATATTCACAAATCAATAAATGTAATACATCACATAAACAAAAGGAAAGGCAAAAATCACATAATCATATCAATAGATGCTTAATAAGAAGCACTTGATAAGGTATAGCACCCATTTATGATAAAAAGAGTCAGCAAAGTGGGATTAGAGGAAGCATAGCTCAACATAATAAAGGTCATGTAGGAAAAACCTACAGCCATCATACTCAATGGGCAAAAACTAAAAGCTTTCCCACTAAGATCAGGAACAAGGCAAGGATGTCTTCTTTCACCTTTTCCATTCAACATAGTATTGGAAGTACTAGCCTCAACAATCAGAGAAGAAAAAGAAACAAAAACATCCAAGTTGTAAAGAAGGAAGTAAAGTTGTCATTGTTTGCAGATGACTTGATAGTGTCCATAGAAAACCTTATGGACTCCACCAAAAAACTACTCAACCTAATAAGCAAATTTGGTTAAACAGCAGGATGCAAAGTCAATATTCAGAAATTGAAGGCATTTTGTAAACCAACAATATTAGAAACAGGAATCAGGAAAAAATCTATTTGATATAGCAACAAATAAAATAACACACCTAGGAATAAATCTACAAAAGAGGTTGAAGACCTATATTTAGAAAACTACATAATGCTAAAGAAAGAAATTAAGGAAGACGCAAATAGATAAAACCATATATCATGTTCATGGATTGGAAGAATTAACATCATAGAAATGTCCATTCTACTGAAAGCAATTTATAGATTCAATGCAATCCCATTAAAATACCAATGACATATTTCACAGATATAAAACAAACATTTCAAAAATTTATATGGAACCATAAATGACCCCAAATAGCTTCAGCAATTTTGAGAAAGAAGAACAAGGTAGCAAGGATCACAGTACCTGGTATTAGACTATATTACAAAGCTGCTGTAGTAAAAATGATCTGTATCAGTTTTCTAGGGCTGCTGTAACAATACCACTATTTGGGTGGCTTAAATGAGAGTTATTTTCTTACAGTTCTAGATGCTAGAAGCCCAAAATCAAGGTGTTGGCAGGTTTGGTTTCTTCTAAGGCCTGTATTATTGGCTTGAATATGGGTGCTAACTAGCTGTTTCCTCAAATGGCCTACTCTCCTTGCATGAGAATATTGGTATCTATTCCTTTATTCTGAAAAGCACGCAAGTCATATAGAACTTCATTTCACCTGAATTACCTCTTTATACCTCGTATCTCCAAATACAGCCATATTCTGAGATACTGTTCAATAAATTGAACATTTATTGAATTGTACATTTTCTTTGTTGAGTTAAAATATTATGGCATTATTCAAAACCCAGATGCTTTCAAAATATGCAAAGTTTCATTCACAATAATCACCCCTGGTAACTTTCTAGCCTCATCTGCTTCTTTAATAGTAATATAAATTGGAACTACGATATTCCATTAGTAGTTTCTTGAATATCCCAACATATTGTTTGAAGGTTCTTTACATTTAAACATGGTGTTCAGTCTACATGAAATCTATTCATCCTGGTCACTACTTTTTCATTTATCTATTAGTTCACTTATTCATTTAATCAAATAGTTTTTGAGCCCCAACAATGACCTGTGCACTAAATGTAAGGATACAGCAATAAGAACAAATGACCAGCTTTCCTTATCAAATTGACTGTCTTCATTTCGAGACTTCTATTCTTATCTAGAAGTTTAATTTGTGAGACTGGCCCACACCTTCTTGCATAAGGCCCCTGCAATAATTCACAATGCTAATCTCAATGTAGGGTCATCTTTTATTGCCTTATCATCACCTTAATAAACTGAAAGTTTCTTAATGGCAAGAAACCTCTGAGAAATATAGCAGAATAGTGTATAAAATATTATCAGAAACTAATATCTATCAGTTGAACAAATGTATTTATAAATAACTTATTTAATGAGCTCTTCTATACTAATAATTAAAATATTACATTATTTTAAAATGCTGCATAATCTTAGGGATATTTTAATTATATATATAATTTTAGTAATCAGAAAAAGTGCTCACAAGATAAGATCTCTGATTCTTTTTATGTTCATAAAGAGTATTTTAGATCTGACCGGTGTGTCTCAGGGGGCTCAGTGTCAGACTGCCTGACAACTGAAAGGTTGCAGGTTTGATTCCCTGTCAAGGCACGTGCTTGACTTCTAGGCCAGGTCTTCTATCAGGGGTGTGTGGGAAGCAACTCATTAATGTTTCTCTCCCCTTTCTCCCTCTCTCCCTCTATCTCTAAAAAAGTAAATAAAATCTTTTTAAAAAGTATTTTATAGTTCCTTAACAATACATATAACTTTCTGGTAAAATAAGCTAGATTACATGAAAAATAGTATTTTTAAGATACGCTATTTTACAGAACCTAAAATTATTATTTTTTAGATGAAGTCATACACAGTTACCTCTCACCAAAACCTGGCACCTGCTGTATTTTGGGGGATAAGTTACAATGTCCTTAAGGTTGTAGTATCTTCTTCCCTTTCTTTTTATGTAGTTTCCATTATGTATTTCACAGAACTAGGAGGTCTGCACCATTTAACTTATGTATAGTAATATGCAGTTCCTCTCTGTTGAATGGGAGATGTAGATTGATGGAGCACAAGTTCATTTTAGAAGAATTGAATTTTATTGTAGTATATCATTGTATAAAATTAATAACACATTACCACATAAGTATATATTAATATCTTATCTATATCTACATATCTATGTAAATAGATATGTAGATATCTATTTACATAGGTATAGACAATAACTAATAGAAAAAGGTAAATGAGTTCTTTGTTATGCAGTTGTGTTTGCCAGTTAGTTGCTTCATTACATGCCTTTCCTTTATCTAATTTTTAAAACAATTTTCTCAATTCTTTTTATATGTCAGAAATATTCCCTTCCCCCAGTCCTCATCCCTGTGTCTTTCCTACTTGTTCCTCAAAATCCCTCCCCATTTTGGACTGGGGGAAGGGAATGGGAGAGAGGGGGGAGACAGGGTGGGGGGGCTTGGATGGGAGAAATAGACAAAACAATGTACTTGAAAAAATAACTAAATAAAAATTAAAAAAAATAAAAATAAAATGAAATAAAATAAAACTCCTGTTAAACGAAAAACCCATACTTGTATATCTACATGCAATTCTAATTGACAGTCTCTTAAGCAAGTTTGTGTTCCTTAACAACATAATAGCACAATTGAAAAAAATCATATAAAACGTCCTCCACCTATCTGTCCAACAAAAAAAAAAGAAAGAAATATTCCCAAGACTGTTCACTCTTAAATTATTAAGCATGGAAACTCTTTTAAAGCTCAGTTTACCTTACTTATTTATTTACCAAAAATCTATGCAGCTTCACTATCTGCCAGGTTCTAAGTGCTTTTCTGTAATAATGCAATCAGTCTTTAAAAAGATATAATTATTTACTTATTTATTTATTTTACCTTCATAGTAACTCATACTTTAGAAATGCTTTTCCCATCTATCTCAATGCCCCATTCAAAAGAAAAGAATTGTGACTCTTCAAATTGATAAAATCTCCATCTATAAAATAAATAAAAATAAATTTTGGTGGGTGTGTTTTTTGTTTGTTAGCACATTTAACCAACCTTATTCAACTGCCCTTCAAATCTATCTTTCCTTATATCATATTTTCTTTACAATTAAAATTTAAATGACTCTGATTATCTCTCTCCTCCCAAGTTATCTCACATTGTCTTACATCACAAACTTTTTGACTAATATCTTGGGCATGACTAATATTCTCTTTAACAAATATTTGCTCTTACCACATCTACCATCCAAAAATGCTACTTCAGATATTTCTTATATGTTGTCTCCTTAACTAAAATGTGCATATCAATTATGAGTGTTGCATTCACTCAGTTTTTTCATTTTTTCTACCTTAGTGTCACAAAATGGCATTATGTATCATCTTACTTGCTCCCCAAAGCAATTTCTTTAGTATTCTTCTACATGCTTGTTATCTGCTTCTGTATGCCTTATTCCACCCATCTCACCATCAACTTCTTATAATTAGTATATAACACACTGCCTTCTAAGAAATTCTCCCTAATTCACTGAAAATTTTCTCTCTTACATATGACTTTTCTACCCAATTCAAATAATGCCAATATTCTGAGTGACTTCACTATTTTTATGGAAAGCACATTCAATTCCCTGCTCAGTTCCTTGATGTCCTCATTAATTCCATTCTTTACTCATCTCACCAACAGCTTCTCCAGTCATTTGCTTTGACTTGTGATTACAAGAATTGGTTCTCCTTTATAAATTACTTTTTTGAGCATCCACTCCAATATTCTCATTCAAATACTCCATCTATATTTTTCTTGATATTTCTCCCTATTCATCTTTTTCTCTTCTTTATACACTTTAGATTTTATGACACACTATCATTTACCTTAATTAAAATTTGCCCAGATTCCTTAATCCTGGTCCCTTAAGTTGCACCAAATTGGCAAAAACCTAGCACTTACAAATGCAAATATTGCTGCCCATATATATGTGCACAAATAGATAATTATTTTTGGTCTAAAAGTAACACAATCTGTAAGGGTTATAGCAATTATGAATTTCTTCTTTGCAAGTGAGTTCTTGAAACTCTCAGGAAAATACCTCCTTTATTGAATCAGATCAGTCTCTCATTCTTACCAATAACATTTAAACATTGCCTCTTTTCCTAAAATATATTTTATTGATTATGCTATTGCAGTTGTCTCATTTTTCCCCTTTATTACCCTCTGCCTGGTATACCCCTACATTCCAGCAGTACCCCCCTTAGTTTATGTCCACTGGTCATTCATATAAATTTTTTTGTTTCTACATTTTCTATGCCATTCTTGACCTCCCCCAGTCTATTTTGTACCTATCAATTATACTTTTCTTTCTTTTGTTTTTTTTTGTTGTAATTTTAAAAATTACTGTTGTTCAACTAGTTTTCTGCCTTTTCCCCCGACTTTTCCGCCAACCACAGCCATTCCCACCTCCCTCCCCTGCTTGGTTATATCCATGTGTCCTTTATTGTTGTTCCTGCAAACCCTTAAACCTTCCCCCTCATTATCCCCACCCTTCTCCTCTCTGGTTACCTTTCATTTGTTCTTTTTAAAATTTATTTGTATTTTTCAAATTTTAATTGTTGTTCAAGTACAGTTTTCTGCTTTTTACCCCCAGCCCTCCCCACCTCCCTCCCGTTTCCACCCCACCCCCTTGTTTTTGTCCATGTGTCCTTTATACTTGTAAACCTTCCCCTTTTCCACTGAAATTCCCTCCCCTCTCCCTTCTGGTCACTGTCAGCTTGTTCTGTATTTCAGTGTCTTTTGTTATATTTTGCTTAATTATTTGTTTTGTTGATTTGTTTCCTGTTAAAGGTGAGATCATATGGTATTTGTTTTTCACCACCTGACTTATTTCACTTAGCATAATGCTTTCTAGTTCTGCCCATACTGTCTTAAAGGGTAGGTGCTCCTTCTTTCTTTCTGCTGCATAGAATCCATTATGTAAATATACCATAGTTTTTGGGTCCATTCATTTACTGACAGACATCTAGGTTGCTTCCAACACTTGGCTATTATAAATTGTGCTGCTATGAACATTGAGGTGCATAGGTTCTTTTAGATTGGTGTTTCAGGATTCTTAGGAATAATCCTAGCAGTGAAGTCCTAGAGGAGAACATAAGCAGGAAAATCTCAGATATTTATGCAGCAATATTTTCACTGATATGTCCCCTAGAGCAAGGGACATAAAGGAAAGAATGAACAAATAGAATCTCATCAAAATAAAAAGCTTTTGCATGGCTAAAAAATAGCATTAAAATTAAAAGAAAACCAACTGTATGGAAAACATATTTGCCAATGATATCTCAGATAAGGGTTTGATCTCCAAACTATATAAAGAACTCACATGACTCCACACCAGGAAGACAAGCAACCCAATTAAAAAATGGGCAAAGGATTTGAACAGACACTTCTTCAAGGTGAACTTACAGAGGATCCAGAGACATATGTAAAGATACTCAGCATGTCTAGACATTAGAGAGATGCAAATCAGAACCACGATGAAATACTAGTCTCATATGATGGCATATGAGAATACCATCATAAACAAATCAACAAACAAGTGTTGGAGAGGTTGTGGAGAAAAGACAACCCTAGTACACTGTTGGTGGGATTGCAGACTGATGCAACCACTATGAAAAAACAGTATGGAATTTCCTCAGAAAACTAAAAATGCAACTGCCTTTTGTCCAGGCAATCCCACTGCTAGGATTATATCCTAAGAATTCTGAAACACCAATCCAAAAGATCCTATGCACCCTAATGTTCATAGCAGCACAATTTACAATAGCCAAGTGCTGAAAACAACCTAAGTGCTCATCAGTAAATGAGTAGTCAAACATTTCCTCTTCATCTCTGATTAAAGCACTCCCTGTTGTATGTTGATTCAAAAATATAATATAGTCAAATGATATGATCTTTCATATTTTCATCAACTGAAAACTGCCTGGTTAGCACCCACCTAAAATGTGCTCTAAGTACATTTTAATTACTTAGAGTAATTTAAATTACTCTAATTTAAAATATATTATAATGGCAAAATCTTCCATCTGTTTTCTGAATCTCATTCTTACTAGGTTCATCAAAAATATTATATTTTGAATTATCTCTTTATACTCATATTCTTCTTTGTTTCCAATTCCCCTCAAATAATTTTTGCCATAACTAATTATTCTGTGCATTTTCCACTCAAAATCAACCAACCAATCAACCAACAAACCAACTAACCAAAGCTTAAAAAAATCTCCCTGTCCTCCAGAAGTAGTTGTTTACAGTTTCTTTCTCCTCTTCATCCTCTTGTATTTAGTTATGTGACTATAATATGATCTTATAACTCCAACTTTCACACAATTGTAAAAGTCATTTGCAGGTTGCTAAGGATAAGGAATATAATTTGGTCTTCAGTTTACTTCTTATTACAGGACCCTTCACTACAGTTGGCCAATCCCTTTTTTTCTGAAACATTGTCTGCTTTTGATTTCTGTGATGGCACATTAATATAGGTAGTGTTTTATCACACTTAAAACACTAAATTTAGGACAAATTTGAATCAAATGTATTTTTCAAATAGTCATTTTTAAAGAAAAGCATTAATTGGAAGACAAGTCTGATTGCATGAAAGTGTTTTAAAATCCCAGAGAGTAGTGAAATATACACAGACAAAGCAGAATAACCTGTAACACTCCCTCAAGAATAAGCACTATTATCAATTAATTTTATATATTTCTCTGCACATATATATAGACATATCTATAACAAATATGGCATCATGCCATTTTGTAATATGCTTATTTTACTTGATAACATATTATATTCAACTTTCCATATTCATAGATGTAAATAATTATTGTTTTAATGATTTCATGATATTTCATACTTACACTATATTAAACTATATTTAAGCAGTTTCCAAATTGATAGGTATGAGGATTCATTACAGTGTTTTCAAATATCGTAAACTTTGACTCAATCTGCTTACCTGCACATATGTAGACACAGACAACAGTATGGCAGATACCACGGAGAAGGGAGGTGGAGGTTTAGGAAATGGGTAAAGGAGGTCAATGCACAGTGGCAGAAGAAGATTTGACTTTGTACGGTGAGCACACAATGCAATACACAGTTAGCATGTTATAGATGTGTGCACTTGAAACCTACATAATCTTATTAACCACTACCACCCCATTATATTTAATTAAAAAAGAAAAGTTTTATTTCTCGAATTTATGAATATTATCAATGTAAAATAGTTTCCACATCACAATGAAATATTCAAATTTTATTTTGATTAGTTTCTCTTATGTGAAATTACTTAAAATAACTCACTAATTTGAAATAAAATACTTATTAAATACATTAATATGACATCTAATAAGAGAAATTGAATATGAATAGTATATGGGTATAAAGAAATATATACAGGTACACATACAAGGGAGGATCAAAAAACAAAACAGGATCTATGTTTTTCTGGAGGGTGTACCTCTTGGAGTACAGAATTCCCTTACTAGGGGAGAGTTCTAGGAACCCATCTGTAGCAGTGTACCAACTGGTGGTGTTGTGAGAGGCTGTGTTTGGCTTCAGTGAAATTTTTTTGAAGATTCTTTCCACCCCTTTGCCCATTTCATGATGAATGATTCACAAGCATAACTGCCCACACCGTGCTGAGTGTTCAGCTGTTTTTGGCCCAAAATGGCATGACCCACTTGTGCCCCACTTTCCTTATTCACCTGATCTCAACCTAAGCAACTTTTGGTTCATTTGTTTCTCTGAATAAAAAAGTCTTCAAAGAGAAACATTTTGCCAATATGGAACAGGTAAAACAAACCAACAAACAAAAATGACAGAAACACGAAAAGACATCAAAATCAATAAGTGAAAAAACTGTTTTGAGCAGTGAAAAAATGTCTTCATAGGCGTATTGCATCAAATCAAGTGTACTCGAAAGGTGACTGAAGTTTAAACACGTAAGAATAAATACACACCTTTTTACATATTAACTTGGGTTTTATTGAATGGAGTTTCATTCTAGTTGTATGATGTGATTCTTACAGGATGTAGCTAGAAAGTTTGTTTCGTGATGTTAGTCCTTTGATAAAACTCATTATCTTAACTCCCATATTAAAAATGCAAAATGAGCCCTCACTGCTGTAGCTCAGTGGATGAGCGTGGGCCTGCGCAGGTATTTTCTAGAACTGTGATAATTGATTAATATTAGAATATGTATTTATATAATATATCATAACAGCAAGTAAATAAAAATCATTGATAGTCCTAGGAGATATTAAAAAGATCTTTGACTACATTCGTCATGCATTAATCATTAATTTTAAGTAAAGGTGGAATAATATTTCTTAAAATGATAAAAAATATTAGTGCCCTGGGAGGTGTAGCTCAGTGGATTGAGCTCAGGCCTGTGAACCAAACAACCACGGTTCAATTCCCAGTCAGGGCACATGCCTGGGTTGCAGGCCAGTTCCCAGCAGGGGACTCATGAGAGGCAACCATACATTGATGTTTCTCTCCTTCTCTCCTTCCCTTCCTCTCTAAAGATAAATAAATAAAATATTTTAAAACCCCGCAAAATCAGAGTGTTTAATAGATTATTAAAATAAACACAAAAAAATGAGTCTAGCACAATGATGTAACCCAGGAGTAGAAATACTTTTGTTGCTGAATCATGATAATAACTTAATTTCTACTGTTTAAGAAGGTATGATAACTCACATTGCTGATTTTTTTATCCACGTGTTATATTTTCAATTTATATCTTAGAATAACCACTGATATACTTCCTCCTTCTCTTCTTTTGTTGTTGATTCTTATTTCCAATTTATATAAAAACATCAAGTTACCTGATAGATTTTAAATGGAAAGTGAATTATAAAAAGATTTAGGCCCTGGCTGGTGTATCTCAGTGGATTGAGCACGGGCCTGCGAACCCCACGATCGCGGTTCAATTCCCAGTCAGGGCACATGCCTGGGTTGCAGGCCGGTTCCCTGCAGGCTAGTCCCCAGCAGGGGACACACACAAAAAAGGCAACCATACATTGATGTTTCTCTCCCTCTCTCCTTCCCCCCTTTCCCTCTAAAGATAAATAAATAAAATCTTAAAAAAAAAAGATTTAGTAACTCAAGTTTGTGTGATTAGTATGTACTCTAGCTCCAGCACACATATGTTTAGCCACTATGCTGACTGTCCAAAAATACAGTGGACAGCAAATATTACTAGGTCATATGCATATTTAATATAGTAAAACATCTGTTTAATGGAATGTTAGATGTATTTAACTTTTAATGAAAATTATGTCCAATGCTACCATTGTTTACTCTTTTAGGAGGAAATAATTTATGTGAAATATAAATTCACCCATATATCGCAGAACATATTTCAGATTATGTGATGAAATGGTGATAAGAACAGAGGAAGTATTAAAACAGAATTTTCAAATTTGCTTTTCTAGTTATTCTTATTTATTATATAAGTAAGGTTTATATATACTTTTAGTTAACTTTGAAATAAGTATACTAAAATAGCCTCTCTTAAGTTTGTTCAAACTGCAAGAGGTATTCATGTAAAATCAAATATACATTTCAGAATTTTAAGATTTAGAGTTCCTTTTAAACAAAACAATAAACACATTATAAATTTCTCTGCATTTTCTCAGTTTACATCATGCTTCTCCAGAGGGGGTCTCTAGCCAGCAAAGAATAAGAACAATGTTCACTAGAATATATAACATAGCTTGTTAGTTGAATGTTCTCTGAAGAGTTGTTTTAGTGATGTGCATTTAATGTGCAAACAAGTAAATAAATGGCACATCTTGACTGCACTAAAAATAGCCAAATTGCTAGACCTTACTGAGTCTCAAGAAAATGACAGGTGAATAAAGACACTCTTTGGTTATATGATATAAGAATAATTGAGTCACTTGAGCTGTGTCTTAGCTCAAATCTAAAATGACTAGACTTGATAAGGTCAGTTCCTATATAGATTGATGTGGGTTACTAAGAAATCAATGACACAAAAATTATTGAGGAAGTTAATGAGTAATCAATGATGTTAGCCATGATATAGGACCTAAGCCAGCTATATGTGAGATGGGAAATATACCAGCCTCAACAACATTAATATTCTACAATTGCAGTTTAATTTTACCAGAATTTTCAACAATTACCCAGTACTTCTGCCTTCACTTATTTAATTTCTTCAAAGCAACTGATATAAAAATATATGCTAATAATCACAAAGTATATTAATGTAAGCCAGACGTGTATCTAAGTGGATACATCTAAGCTTTACTAGTGGAAAAATTATAATGCAGGCATTATTGTGATTTTCAATTTCAAAAAGAGGAAAGACTCATGCATGCAATTTATTAGTCTACATTCCTTTCTTCTATTTTATTATTTTTATTGTATTTTTTCCAATCACCATTCATCTCCCTTACAGCCCCTCCCCACCCACCGTCACCACACTGTTGTCCATGGCCATGAGTCCTTTTCCCTCCATACCGAACAATTCCCCCCTCCCTCACTGCATAGGTGCCATGCTGCTCTCTATCTATGAGTCTGTCTTTATTTTTCTTGCTAGTTTGGGACCTAGAGAACATTAAATGAAATCAGCCAGTCAGATAAAGACAAATACTACATGATTTCACTCATATGTAGAATCTAATGAACATTTCTTCTACTTTAAAGCAATTGCTGCTTTGTCAGAAAAGTCATAGTAGGCTGATTTTATTTTGGCACCTAATCTTTATCAATATAACTTATTAAAAATAGTCTGGTATAATTTTAAATATCAATATTTATTTAAAATATTATACTCAAGTTATGTTTAAAAAACTAAGATTGTATGGTAGGTTGGTAAAAGCTTTCCTTAAGCAACCTACACATTAAAGTACATATAGCAATTGAACACAAAAATGTTAAATATTTTGGAGTTTTAAAGTGAGTACCTAAGAATTTTACCATAATATAAATCAGGAAGTTTGGCAATTAAATGAAGAAGGGCAGGGCAATGTCAATGTTTGCTCACATGACCCAGAAGAAATAAGAATCTTCCTTACTCAGAACACAATTTTTAGCATTTCTTTTTTTAATAGATTTTGTTGAGTGACATTGGTTCACAAAACCATAGAGGTTTCATGTACAACTCAATAAAACATTCTCTGCACACTGTATTGTACAGTCATTACCCCAAAGTTTGTTTTTGGTTCCATAAAAATGCTTGGAATATTTTTCCTAGACCTGTGAGATATGTCATTGGTAATTTAATAGAAATTGTGTTGAAATTGTAAATTACTTTTGGAAGGATGGACATTTTAACAATGTTAATTTTTCCTATCCATGAACATGGAATATGCTTCCCCTTATTTCTTCAGTATCTTGTAATTTTCTGAGTACAGGTCTTTTACCCCTGTGATTAAATGTATTCCTAGGTACTTTTTTTTTTGCCATTGTTGTTACAGTAGTAATTGAATTTTTTAAATTTCTCTTTCTCACTACTGATTACTAGTTCATTACTGATATATAAAAATGCCATCAATTCCTGAATATTAATTTTGCATCCTGCTACTTTGCCAAATTCATTTATTAGATCTAAGAGGTTTTTGGTGAAGTCCTTATGGTTTTCCAAATACAATATCATGTCGCCTGTGAATAATGACAATTTTATCTCCTTCTTTCCAATTTGGATGCCTTTTATTTCTTCTTCTTTTTCTGATCACTGTGACTAGAACTTCCAGTACTATGTTAATTTTTTTAAATTAATTAATTAATTAATTAATTAATTTTCAAGTGCAGTTTTCTGTCTTTTACTCCCATCCCAGCCCACTCCCTAGTGCTCCCCGCCTCCCTCCCATTTCCACTCTCTTTAGTTTTTGTCCATGTGTCCTTTATACTAGCTCCTGTAAACCCTTCCCCTTTCCCCCCTGAAATTCCCTCCCCTCTCCCTCCTGGTCACTGTCAGTCTGTTCTGTATTTCAGTGTCTTTGGTTATATTTTGCTTGCTTGTTTGTTTTGTTATTTAAGTTCCTGTTAAAGGTGAGATCATATATTTGTCTTTCACCACCTGGCTTATTTCACTCAGCATAATGATTTCCAGTTCCAGTTCCATCCATGCTGTTGCAAAGGGTAGGAGCTCCTTCTTTCTTTCTGCTGCATAGAATTCCACTGTGTAAATGTACCATAATTTTTTGATCCATTCATTTACTGATGGACACCCAGGTTGCTTCCAGCACTTGGCTATTGTAAATTGTGCTGCTATGAACAATGAAGTGCATAGGTTCTTTTGGATTGGCATTTCAGGGTTCTTAGGATATGATATGAAAAGTGGGTGAAGGACTGAAACAGACACTTCTCCAAGGAGGACATACAGAGGATCCAGAGACACAATAAGAGATGCTCAATGTTGCTGGGTATCAGAGAGAGGCAAATTAAAACCACAAAGAGATACCACTTTATACCAGTCAGGATGGCCATCATAAACAAAGCAAGGAACAACAAGTGTTGGAGAGGTTGTGGGTAAAAGGGGACCCTAGTTCACTGTTGGTGGGATTGCAGACTGGTACAACCACTATGGAAAATAGTATGAAATTTTCTAAGAAAACTAAAAATGAATATGCCTTTTGACCTAGCAATTCCACTGCTAGGAATTCTTTTTAATCTCAATGGGATATTAGATTTGTATATTAATTATCTTATAACTAATTTGAAAAAGGCTTATGATGATGTAATATAAGTACCATGTGTGACTTCTGAAAAAAATTAAAAGTAAAAATTCTACTTAATACCTATAGAGTTTTTTAATTGGTACTTAAAAACACATAATAACACTGCTAATTTATTTTGAATACATAGTCATTCATAATGGCAGAAAAAGGTGTTTAAAATTTAAGCTTAATAGTAAATACTTAATATTCTGGGAGCATTCTGGTGTTCATTGACCTATATTTTCCCTTTTTTCAGTGAAATTACACAGAATAAGGAGGGTAAAAAAGCATTATCAGAATAGTTAATTTCACAATTTTTTTGCTTCAGTCAAGAAATGCACTAATTACAGTGTGGAATTTCACATTCTAAAAAGGACATATTAAGTTATAATTGATTATATTATTGATTTTGGAACTTAACTTCTACATTCTGCTCATGGATTTCATAATCCATAAATATAATATGTAGAACAACATATTCTATACATACTACATTTTATATGCTATAAAAGCAGATATTAAATTAATATTTTAATTTAAAACATATTTATATAACCTAATATGTTATATAACATATTTACCACATATTTATATAACCTAATAATTTTCTATGTAGACACTATATGAAATATGAAAATGAAATATAAATGAGGTATGAGAGATAAAATTTAAATACATTTGAATTTTAAATGTATACTTATAAAAATTAATTATTAGCCTTAAGGTAAGATGGTATCCACATGCTTAAATTGATAGGATTGCCTTATAAATATAGCCTGATCTAAAATATGCTAAAATATTTCAAAATTCTCCTTTCCTGTTAATGGCCTTCAATGCACTCACCTGTTCAATAATAGCTTTCTTCCACTAGTAAAAACATAATTTAAATATTTAAGTATATGTAACTTATATATATAATTTAAAATATATATACAAAATATTTGCTAGCTATATGTAATATGTAGTAAGTAAAAGCCTGAACTTGTTGAAAATCAAAAGGATACTTACTTTCAAACTTTCATAAATTTGTACAATAATTGAAGTTTTTGTTATTTATTCTGTCTTTCACTGCTCATGTAAGAACAGTTATTTCTCCTAAAATTGTTATAAAAACAATCAGATGTTTTATTAATAGAGAATCTTAATTTACTGATGAAAAGTCATAATGAATATTCATCAACTTTAATATATTTATTTGATCCATTTTTCTACTTATTTCAGTTGAAATAAACCCAAGGGAAAATAAAATACCTAGTGTAATATAGTGGATATTTTAACTTCTAGTACTAAATAATGATATCCAGTGTGGGCTGTTTTTATTATGGTCCAAAGCTATTTCCATTTTAACCATGTATCTTTTGTAAAACCACTGTTTACTTGGTCTCTTAATTGTTTTGTGCTATGCAAATAGAATATCCAGTCAAAATGAGTCAGCTTTCTTCAACTTAAAGCATGTATATTTGTACATGAAAATCAGAATTGAAACAGAAAATCAGAATTCATAATTATAATTAGTTTGGATTTTTTTGTTTTTTATATGAATCTTTTTTATATTTATTTCTTATTGGTCAAGTACAGTTGTCTCCATTTTCACCCCCTACTCCCCAACCCCCCATTCCTGTCTCCCACTCTGGAACCTACCCCCTTTATCTTTGTCCACGTGTCTTGTATAAATATTTCTTGATGACCCTTCCCCTGTTTCCGCCCATTATCTCTCTCCTCTCTCCCCTCTGCTTACTGTCAGTTTGTTTTAATTAATCCTCAATGCCTTGTGATTTCAGAACAATTGAAATTCCCATTATATTGAAACAAAATTGCCCTTACTAAGAGACATTCTTTCACAATGGCTGCTTATACACTGCTGAAATTAGAATTAATAGGCAATATATTTGGCTGGAAAGAGGCATAACAAAATAACTATTTATTTATGAATGTATAAATTTGGATATAAATAAATAAAAGTCAGGTCTTGGTATATTACACTATATAATTGTTTCGGTTGTCATGGTTTCCAGAGGGAGGCAAATATTAATTTCTTCGTGTAAATTTAAACAAAAATCCCACAAAAATGGCATTTTACAACAAACTATAAAAATAATGCATATTGTTATTGTTATAAGCTCTATTTAAGCATCTTAAACATGCTTTATGAACTACAGTTATTTTAAAATAATAAAAAACAATAAATATAATGCATTGTCTAATTAAAAATAAAAGGGTACATATTTTAAGAAATCAGTGATCTCATAAGGGGATAACATGAAAGAATCAATCTAATAATTGTGTCTACTCTTAATTATGCCTGTGTTCTTAGATGACTACTTAGAAGGACCTTTTGCAGCAAGACTTTAGATATATATAACTTCTGAGGTCAATAGCTACCAAGGATTTTATTTTACCATACATTATATCAAATATTATTTTAATATTTCCATATCAATAAACTTGTACATTAGCTTTATTTCATATTTTACCAACAGATAGTAAATGTATATAGAATTTGCCTTAATCATGCTAGCATATTTTAAAATATTATACCTGTAAAATGATGCTTTATTATAAGCACCACTATTTTATGACATAATGCCATTTGTCTATTGTAAATTTTCATCTTTGCTTTGTAAAATTAGGTCATCCCATGAACTTAGTGAATACTGAGAGTCCCAGCACACTCAGGGTTGAATGCACATGCTAATGCCAACCCTGCAGCCTGGACACCTCATCAACAGAGTCAACTACGCAGGCCATGGTCTCTGTGTCTTTACATTCTAATAAGATACAGATACAATGATTTGAAAAAATGACACTGAATTTTTAAGATTTCATGTTCAATTTATATTCTGCTGCACATTAAAGAGATAATTAGATTTGCAAAATTGGGAATGGAACTGTTACTGTAGGTACAGCTAGAAATGAGTGACCATCGGGAAAATAAAGCAGGGCCCCCACCATTACAACCTAACAAAGAACTTAAAACAGGAGGCTAGAAACAGAGGGAAGGAAGTCATGCTTCTCCAGTTAACTCAGCAGCCCTGAGCCTGTTCAGATGAGATTATCAACTGTTCTGAACACATCACACACAGGGATAGTGCATGAGGAAGAGTGTCCTTGAGACTCTGTACTGGGACATGGAGCCTCTGTACCAATTTCGCTAAGACAAAGAACCCTTAGTAGCTAAGAAAGAGAGCCTTTGTAGCTGTACAATATTCCCAAGGCCTAGAAGGGGAAGAAATAGGGAGAACCTAAAAGCTAACGAAGGTATATATCCCCTGAACCCTCCTAGTCAGTGCACTGAGCTAATCTCTAGTTTGTAGCCTCAGCTCAAGTATATATAACAAACTAACTGACAAACTTGTTAACAATTTTATTTCCTCTATAGATAGGGCATTTAGACTAGCTAGGTGCTTACTACCTGTAGTTTTGTGTTTTTGTGTGTCTCATAAATAAACTTGCTTTCTCATTTTCACTACACGTGTTTGTCTCTCAATTAAATTGCTCTTTTGCGAGCAAGACAACAACTGAGGAAGGAGGTCTGCGAGGGCAACCAACCCCCTGACTTGGTTCTCTCCCTGTTAAAAGAATGCAATTAATAAAATATTCTACTTTTATCTGAGGCAACATACATAAGTTAAGAACACTGACCTTGGACTCTCTCTCCAAATCCTTTCTCTACCATTTGTTAGCTAAAGTAGGTATTTGAAAAAATTACTTAATCTCTTTAGGTTCACTTTCTTACCTGTATACAGTCAAACCTCAGTTCTCAAACATCTCCCATCTTGAAAAATTTAGTTCTCAGCCCAGTTGTTCATGGAAAAAAATATCGGCCATTGAACAAAACTCCATTTCTCAGTTCAACAATCGTTTCATGCTGATACCTGTGTGATCATAAGATCAATCTTGCATCTCTTTCAGGCAACCAATGAGAGAGTGCATGAGTATCAGTATGATTCGGTTTGGGAACAAATTGCTTCTCTAACAGCATTCTGGAATTATTTAAGTTTCCAGAAGCCTGCTTGAGTATAGAATTGTTTGAGATGGGAGAAGTTCAAGAACCAAGGTTTGAGTGTATCATCATGAAAGGGTTTTCAGGTGAGAACTGAAGTTTTGTTTAACAACTGATACTCACTTTCCATATGTGACTTGCTCAAGAACCTAATTGTTCCAGAGAGAGGACGTTCAAGAACCAGGAGTTGATTTGTGTTTGACTTAGGAGGCACAATTCTTAAAAATCATAGAATGGAGAAAATAAGATGAAACAAGATAATTCATTGTTTAAAGCTTGATTAAACTCATTAACAGAAAGAGACTAATAAAATTAAAACTATGGAATAATTTTAGCCATAAAAACATCAGATGCTCAAATCCAAAATGAACTAAAAACAATGAAATGTAATAACACATTAAAAATAAAGCTATTTTATTATGAAGCAGGTATTTTCTAGAACTGTGATAATTGATTAATATTAGAATATGTATTTATATAATATATCATAACAGCAAGTAAATAAAAATCATTGATAGTCCTAGGAGATATTAAAAAGATCTTTGACTACATTCATCATGCATTAATCATTAATTTTAAGTAAAGGTGGAATAATATTTCTTAAAATGATAAAAAATATTAGTGCCCTGGGAGGTGTAGCTCAGTGGATTGAGCTCAGGCCTGTGAACCAAACAACCACGGTTCAATTCCCAGTCAGGGCACATGCCTGAGTTGCAGGACAGTTCCCAGCAGGGGACGCATGAGAGGCAACCATACATTGATATTTCTCTCCCTCTCTCCTTCTCTTCCCTTCTAAAGATAAATAAATCAAATCTTAAAAAAAAGAATATTAGTCATAAAAAGTATCAATATAACATATGGTAAAGAACTGTGTTTCAAGTAATTTTTTTGTTTAAACATTTCAACTACTTTTATTAAACCCAAATTAAAAACTTTTAAGTACATAACACAGACTTCAATGTCCTTTGATTGAGTTTAACCATTGTCAGAGTTATCTCAACACTCTCCAAGTTTTCACTGCACTCTTCCCTAGGCCTTAGGACCATTACTTGTGTTGATCTCTCTTCTTATAGTGCTTTCCTATTGATAAAATCTAACAAAGGAGTGACCAAGAAGACTATCAGCTGATTTCTCAAAATCAGGCAAGAAGGGGCTGGGAAGAAGTATTCCAAGTCATGAAAGGCAAGGACCTACATCCAAGATTGCTCTATCCAGCAAAGCTTTCATTTAGAATAGAAGGGCAGATAAAGTGCTTCCCAGATAAGGTCAAGTTAAAGGAATTCATCATCACCAAGCTCTAATTAAATAAAATGTTAAGGGGACTTATCTAAGAAAAAGAAGATAAAAACTATGAACAGTAAAATGACAACAAACTCACAATTATCAACAACTGAACCTGAAAACCAAAAACACAAGCTAAGCAAACAACTAAAATAGGAACAGAATAACAGAAATGAAGATCACATGGAGGGTTATCACCAAAAGGGGGAGTGAGGAGAATGAGGGAAAAGGTACAGGGAATAAGAGGCATAATTGGTAGGCATAAAAATAGACAGGGGGACATGAAGAATAGTAGGGGAAATGGAGAAGCCAAAAAGACATTATACATACAACCCATGAGTATGAACTAAGGGAGGGGAATGCAGAAGGATTGGGGGGTGCAGAGTGGATGGAAATAAAGGGGAAAAATGGGACAACAGCAACAGAACAATCAATAAAATATGCTTTAAACTATTAACAATTTCAGTTTCTAGAGAAATGAGCTGTGGCCACCCAGATTAGTAAGATCCTCTAGTTATTTGCTAGTTTGTTAGCAAATACAACTTCTAACATTGTTGCAATTCTACTCACAATTTCTTTATTTCCTGTTATGCTAATATGTCTATATAGACAGAAGTCATTAGGTTTATCCAATGACATAGGTTTTGAAGCCTAATAGTTACACTTATTATTCTAATTGGTGATTCTTTGTACTATAATTACTCAAGGAAAACAAGACATGTGTGGTGAACCTTGACTATTTTTTCCCATATAACAAGAAAAAACAATTATTTTTAAATTTATTGATTCCCATTCCTTTGGGGTCAGTTACTGAAGTCTTGTTATTTTCCTTCAGTGGTATCATATTTGTCTGATTCTTTGAGCTATGTAAGCTTGCATTGGTGTCTGTGTGTTTGGAGGAGCAAATACCATTTCCAGTTTTTATAGTCTGGTTTCAGATTTTTCTCCTTTCAGTTTTCTGGGCTGATGAGATTACCCCTGGAATCATAGTCATGATGGGTTGGAACTAAGTAACAGAAATGCGATCACAGAGGTAGGTTACAGCAACACTGGAGTCTATTGCTGGGATCACAGTGGTGGTCATGGTTGGTGGCCCTGTTACAAGGGGTGAGAGTGTACATCCTGTGTGGCCCCTGAGATAATGCTGCTGTTTCTATAACTTAATAAATACTAGTAATACCTAATGGACAAGTGTCTTCTCTAGGACCAAATGTTGAGTCTGCAGATGGAGGTCTGTCATCGGCTGTGCAGATGTGTGTGGCTGCTGAGTGGGTCACTGAGAGAGCCCAACTGGCCCTTGACCATGGCTGAGAGAAGCTGTAACTGAATTTTAGAACTGCTTCAGGGTCCACGGAGCAGATCGAGCTGTGCAGATCTAGTTCTAGTAGAACCAATAGGAGTGTCTCCTTCCAGGTTCCTGGGCAGACGGGACTGTTTCCTAACTGTGGCTGGTTACAGGATGAGGTCTGAGCTAATTTACAGGATGTTTTTCAGGATATACAATCAGATGAAGATTGGCTGGCCTATTTGTGAGTGCACTAATGGCTACATCTCCTGGTGGGGTCTGGACTGGCAGGGCTGCTCATACTCTATGGCTGCAATGGACTGAAACCAAATATAAGACCATTTCAGGAATGATGGGGGTGTAAATAGGAAAGCATCTCACTGGATCCCTGGGCCAGCAAGGCCCTAAAACTCCATTAGAAGGCAATTTTAAAATCCAGACTTAGACCAGGTTCTGTAGGTTTTCTTCCAGAAATTTGTTTTTCTTCCAGAAAGAAATTATCTTAAGAAGCAATTTCTTAATACAATTTCTTAATACAATTAAAATCTTAATACAATTTTAATATACTTTAAAAGTTATTTTAAAGCAATTCCAATATATCTATAATATAAACTTCTACTTTATATAATCATTTTATTATATTTTATTTTTATTAAATTTGTTGAGGTGACACTGATTAAGTATATAATTCTATATTATATCATCTGTATATTGCATTGTGTGCTCATCATCCCAAAGTCAAGTCTCCTTCCATCACCATGTATATGCCTTCCTATACCCTTTTTTACATCTTTCTATCTCCCTTCCCCACTAGTAACCCCCACACTGTTGTCTGGGTCAGTTAGGCTTCTTCATTTGCTTTACATGCATGTTGCTTTCTATTTTATATCGCACATATGAGTGAAATCATTCTTGTCCTTTCTACCTGACTTATTTCACTTAGCATCATACTCTCAAGATTCAACCATGGTGGCGCAAATGGCAACATTTCCTCTTTTCTCTTGCTAAGAAGTATTTTATTACATAACATACCACATTGTCTTTATATAATCATCCCTAAAATTATGTCTTAGCCACTGTGAATAATGCTGCAGTGAACATAGGGGAACATATATCTTTATGAAGAAAAGTTTTTTTTTTCAAAATTGGAGAGTAGATAAGCAGAAGAGGGATTGCTGGGTCACATGGTAACTCTAATTTTTACTTTTTGAAAATCCTCCATACTGTTTTCCATAGAGGCTGTACCAGCTTACAGACCCCTCAGCAGGGTAGGAGGGCTCCATTTGTTCCATATCCTCTCCCACTCTTGTATTTGTTTGTCTTGTTGGTAATAGCACTCTGACAGGTGTAAGGTGGTATCTCATTGTAATTTTGATTTTCATTTTCCTAATAGCTAGTGAAGTTGAGCATTGTTTCATGTATTTGTTGATCATTTGTATGTCTTCTCGGGAGAAGTGTCTGTTCAAGTCCTCTACCCTTTTTTAATTAGATAGTTTTATTTTTGTTATTGAATTGCATGAGTTCTTTTAATATTTTAGATATCAATACCTTATCAAGCTTTTATTTGAAAATATATTTTCATATTTGTTTTTTGTTTGTTTGGTTTTATTTTTAATTAATTTCTCTTTATTGTTTATTCTATTACAGTTCCCTCCTTTTCTCCATTTCCCCTCTACCACCCAGTCCTACCCTGTCTCCTCTCTAATTCAATCCCCAGATTATTGCCCCTGTTATGGGTTGTGCATAAATGTTCTTTGGTTAACCTCCTCACCATCTTTCACTGTGTCCCTCTCCTGCTTTCTGGCAGCTGCCAGTCTGTTTCATGTATTTTAACTTCTGTTACTATTGATATTTTGTTAATTGGTTTATTTTGTTCATTAGATTGCACATGTAAGTGATATTTGTCTTTCACTGACTGGCTTAATTCACTTAGCATAACATTCTCCAGTTACATCCAAGCTATTGCAAAATGTAAGAGTTTTTTCTTTCTTACTGCTGTGTAGCATGGCTTTCATCAACAACCAGGAAAAAACAACTGTTGGCAAGGATGTGAAGAAAGAACACTTTTGTTTAGTTTTACTGTCATGTAGGACCAACCCAGGAACCCCAGCTGCTTTCTCACCTCCATAGCTCCATTGTGTAAAAATATCACAGCTTCCTCATCCATTCATCTACTAATGGGCACTTAGTCTGCTTCTAAATCTTTGCTATTGGAAATAGCACTGCAAATGAACACAGGGTTGCTTGTGTTCTTTCGCATTATTGTTTCAGGTTTCTTTGGATAAATTCCTGAAGCGGAATCACTGGGTAACAAGGCAGTTTCATCTTTAATTTTTTGCGATTAACTCCATGCTGCTTTCCTCAGTGGCCAAAACTTATATCTGACAAAGGTGACAAGAGAATAGAAGGGACCAAAGTCAGTCTCTTCAATAAATAGTGTTGGGAAAACTGGACTGATACATGCAAAAAAGGGAACTAGACCAACAACTTACACTATACACAAAAATAAACTCAAAATGGATAAAAAGCGTTAAATGTAAATTGCAAAGCCATAAAAATCTTAAAAGAAAACATAAGTAGTAAAATCTCAGGTATCTTATGTATCAATATTTTGTTGATATATCTCCTAAGGCATTGGAAACAAAAGAGAAAATTAACAAATGGGACGACATAAGATTGAAAAGCTTCATAGAATTCCACTGTGTAAATGTACCATAGTTTTTTGATCCATTCATTTACTGATGGGCATCTAGGCTGTTCCTAGCACTTGGCTATTGTAAATTGTGCTGCTGTGAACATTGGGGTGCATAGGTTCTTTTGGATTGGTGTTGTAAACCAGACAGTGAAAGACAAATATCATGTGATCTCATGTATAAGTGTAATCTAATCAACAAAACAAACAAGCAAAATAGAATCGGAGACAATAAGGAACAAAGTAATCAGAGGGGTGGGTGGAAGGGAATAATGGGGGAAAGAAGGGGAAGGGTCAAGTCAAGGAACGTGTATACAGGACACATGGACAAAGACAACAGGGGGGTGGGGAAGGGTAGAGTGTGGGCAGTGGGGGTTGGGCAGGGCAGGGGAGAATAATAGGGGGAAATGAGGACAACTATAACTGCATAACAATAAAAATAACTACATAAAGCCTGAATAATATTCCATTGTTTGTATATAGCCCATTTTGTTTAAAACATTAAAAAGCATTAGCACAGCTAAAGAAACATCAGCAAGACAAATAAAGAAACCACTGTATGGGAAAACATTCCTGCAAATGCTACATCTGATAAGGTTTATCTCCAAAATATACAAAGAACAAATACAACTGAACACCAGGAAGACAAATCCAATTAAAAAATAATCAAAAGGCTTTTATATACACTTTTCCAAGGAGGACATACAGAGGGGCCAGAGACATGAAAAGATGCTCAATGTCACACTAATCACCAGAGAAATGCAAATTAAAACCTCAATGAGATATTACCTTAAACTTCTCACAATGACCTTCATCAGTAAAGTAACAAATAACAACTGTTGACAAGGTTGTGAAGAGAGGCCACTTTTGTTTGGTTTTACTGTCAGGTAGGACCAACCCAGGGACCCAGGCCATTCTCTCATCCCTACCTGCTGCCTGCTCTGGCACATCCTGTTTCTGCTCTGAAACCTCCCCTGGCACTGAAGGGTCTTCTGGCACCTTAAGTCTTTGTTCTCCAGCAATTTATGTCTTTGCAAGACCTTCTGACTTACCCTGCCACCCCAATCTGCAGCTCTGCACAGAACTCCCCAAAGTGGATCAGTGCCTATGTTTTCTTGTCTCCTTTCTGTGCCTAAAAACAGCAGCTGCAATGTACAAAAATCCACTGCATTCCTGTGTATTAGCAAAGACATTTCAGAAAAAGAAATAATTTATAATTGTGACAATAAAAATAAAATACATAGGAATGAATTTAACAAAAAATGTGAAGGACCTATATATTGAAAACTACAAGGTATTATTGAAGGAAATTGAGCAAGACACAAAGAAATGGATAGATATTTAATGTTCATGAATTGGAAGAATCAATACATTTAAAATAATTATAATACCTAAAGCAGTATACAGATTTAATACAATACCCATCAAAATCCCAGTGGAATTTTTTAATGAAAGAGAAAATATGATCAAATTTGTATGAAACCATAAAAGACCCAGAATTGGTAAAGCAATTATGAGAAAAAAAAAGATCGTTTTAGGCAACATACTCCCTTGACTTCAAGTTATACTGAAAAGCTACAGTAATCAAAACAATGTAGTATTGTCAGAAAAATAGATACACAGACCAATAGAACAAAATTTAGAACTCAATAAACCCACATGTATATAGACAACTAATTTTTGACAATGGAGTCTAAAAAATACAATGTGGAAAAGAAAGTCTCCTTAATAAATGGTTCTGGGAAAGTACAGTCATTTTATTTTGTGACTTCTAGAAGTTAATTTATATATATATTCTGTCCAGAAAAAAAAGTCTAGTCATTATTAATATAACAGAAATGGTTTGAGTGAAATCAATGTACCCTGGCAGCTAATGTAAGTGTAGTGGAACGCATACTCGTGAACAATGACAACCTCACTCTACTAGTCGATGAGGGCAGTAGATGCACTTGAGTGAGCAAGTGCACTCTGTGGCCAGCACATTCAAAACCACTGAGCATTAAGTTTGAACATTCCTCCACAGAAACTATTCAGGTGATTCAGAAGACCACGGCTATGGGCAACTGATGGTGATTTGCAACTTCATCATGACAACGCACCTGCTCATGCATCACATCTAATGCAGAGTTTTTTGCTGAAAAATCAAAGTGCCCATGTGACTCAGTCCCCTAACAGCCCAGATTTGGCACACTGTGACTTCTGGCTTTTACCAAAACTAAAATCACCTTTGAAAGAGAAGAGACTTCAAACCATTGATGAGATTCAGGAAAATACAATGGGGTAGTGATGGCAATTGGGAAAACTGTGTGAGGTCCCCAAGATGCCTACTTTGTTGGGGATGGAGGGGTCATTGTCCTATGTACCATGATTTTTGTATCTTGTATTTTCTTCAATAAATGTCTATTTTTCATATCTGGATGAAAAACATCTCTGGATACCTTTTAGACCATATATCTATGTGTATATATACACATATACACATACATTCGTGGAACAAACAAGCCACACTTTCCTCTCAGCTACTACCATAGATATTCTTTATTCTGTTTAAGAAAAGCTAAAGTGGAGGTAGGTAATTAAAGTAAATATTTGAGGTTGCGTAAGAGTTTATTTCACAAAGACATCACTGAATTACCACGATGAAATATTTGTAAGTCTAAATTACTGAAGTCATATTATTGAACTTTATAGAGATGAAGACTAGAGAATTAATTGATATATGGTATTTCTTCTCTCATTCAAAATTGTGGTAAATTATAAATAAGTTGGAGAGCATAACTAAGGCCAGGAAATGTGAAGTTTGTCATTTGTCTGAGCCCTATGACAGTTTTGAGGGAGAAAATGTAATATAATTTTTATTTCCTTTTATTTCTTCATTTTCAGACAACATTATCAGTGATGAAATATAAGAAATAAAATTTTACAATATAATATTAACTAGGATAAATGAGAGAGTGACCCAGAGAGAAGGCGGCAGGCACTAAAATGTTGAGGGATAATCGCAGAAGCCCTTAGTGGCAGTTATGTAATAGTGACACAAATGTTCTGTACCTAAAAAAAAATTCCCGAATCTAAGTAGCAGTCAGTAATTCATGCCAGAACATGGACTTATTTTCTTCAAGAAGATAATATTACTATATAATAAAATATTATTATATTATCACAAGAAATCATAATAAAATTGCATCAAGTAGTGTAAAGGTTATATAGGTAACATTGGTCAAATTTATCTATCAGTTATTTACTTTCAACTAACTTTTGTTGAAGTTGTTACAGATAATTTACAGATGTATGTTTACTTCTGCTTTGAGGTCAAATTGTGATAAATGTGTACACCAAGTAACTTTAAAACCGAAGATGTTCTTTTAATCACACTGATGTCACCTTCATCAGTAAAGGTCTCTCTAAGGAGGTAGTGTCAGACTTATTATTTATCACATACTAATTTATTTATTTGTTTACCTCCTGTCTCCCTACTTCAATTATAAGCAACATGTGGAAAGAGATTTTACATTTTCTATTGTGTCCCCACAATCTAGAAGAATGTCAAGATCCCATGTGCCCCCTAAAATGTTTATTCACTACACTGAAGATGATCTTTTGTGTACTTGGTAATTGCAATTTTATTTCTATCAGAATTACTATAAAGAAGGACAATTTAGGAATATCAGTATGCTCAGTATGATGGGATTTGGGGGTGCAGTTGTGGCATTATGTAAGACTCACCTGACTAAACATATCCATTGTGATATAGTAAGTGTTACATATCTAACATTGCAAGTAAGATAAGTTAATGGCAGAGCAATTTACAGTTAATGTTAGCTACCCATATTATCCAAATTAGTTGATATGTCTTCCTGGTACTTAGTAATTTGGTGTTGATAAGACAGTTTCTTTATTCTAAACTAATCACCATGATCTGTCTTCATCCATGTTTTGTACTCATGATTATCTTGTAGTAGTCTCTAGCTGCATTGGCAGAATTAATAAATCAGTGAAATATTCACTTTTCTATGTACAAAAGATGGCAGTTGAAAATGTTTTAAACAGAACATGCCACTAAGTTTGCAATATTTAATTAATTTTTAAATGAGAAAATTTACTAGTGGTGCTATTTTTTGTGGAAATATTGGGCAAACAAAAAATCTTTCATTATCAATTTTCTGGCTGTGTATATGTGTGAGTGTTCACACACATGGGTGTCTGTGTCAGTTTGGAAAATGTTAGTCACTGGGAGATCAGATCATTTGGAATAGGGCAAAGACCAAGATAAACATTTAAATGTTAGTTTAAATCTTCCTAATTTGATATATATCCCATGGTCTTATTGAGTGTTTTGCCCTTACTGCATTAATAGGATCATTAACTTCATTATTTCTTGTTGTTTCTTACTTATTTTTGAATTCTAAGAAACTATAGTTCCAGGAGGAAAAAATCTTCTGGGCTAATAAAAATGCACACACAACACATGCATATATGTATGAATATATATCTAAACAAATACATATGAATTTTAAATCATGTATATTTTAAACAATACTTATTTAAATGTATAGACATGTATAATTATATAATATATACATATGTTTAATACACATATATGTATAAATGTATATTAGTTGTTTACTATGCACTATATATACATGCATAGTTAAATATGTCAATAATTATACATTAAATATATATCTATGTACATGTGTATACAATAATATTAAATATATATGTGCATATTTATACATATTTTATATGTACGCCTTTATAAAATATATTTTATGTGTACATATGTATATACATACCATATTCTCCATTCACACATATTCCAAGTTCATTGTTCATTCACTTTTTTTCTATCTAATCTCCATTTTCTGATACACCAACAGCAGCAGACTTTTGTTTGTTATTTGGTTAAATCTAAAATCTTATGCAGCATCATATTTAGTGGCTTTATTTCAGCTTCAGTTAGCAAGTTTCCTTTCATGATGGCTTGTCTCCAACCTGTTATATTTTGTTCATTTATTTAATCTAGTTGTCAGCTCAGGATATTTGCTGATAAATTGCTAGAATATTTTGTCTGTATATGATCGTGATATTTTCTGATTGAATACCTCCTCTAAAATAGCACTTACTTTAATCTTATGCTTAAAATTTCCAATTACAAAATTTTTTAGGTATGAAATTCTGATAATTGGATTTCTTGTACCTGCTAAAATAATTTAACCATCACATTAAATCTCAGTTGTTAAAGTTTTGCAATATATTTGTGAAGCTTCTAGTATTTGGGTAAATAATGACTATAGTCTTTAGATTTGAATGACTCTTCTGAAAGTTATGTAAATCTGCCCATGGCTGTATTTATTATTTTGTTTTTAGAGTTACTATTCTAAGAATTCCCTGATTACTTGCCTTCATAAGCATAGAAGAAAATACATAGGAGAGACATTATATAATAATATATAGTTTGGGAAGTTTATTAACATGTAGCTCATAAGTATATGTAGTACTCAAAATATATTAAACAATTTTGTTTAGTCATAAGCTTCTGAGAAATTATTAGTGTCACCTTTAAAATAAATGTATACTATATAACAATTCCTATTCATATTATATATATTTCATAAAGTATATATACATATACATGTGTATAATTGTATCCAACAAATTACTGATTCATGCAACAAAGAGTCTCAAAAGCTATATACTAAATTAAAGAAGACAGACACAAGAGTACCTTCTATATGATTCTATTTCTATTAAAACGAAAACTAAATTACACTGAAAAGTCAATCACTATTTGCCTGATATCAGAAATGGTAGGAGGAGGAATGGATTGCCTATGGGCACAAATGATTTTTAGAAGGCAATATTATAATCTTTAACTTTATTATGGTATTAAATTTAGTGTATGTATACAACTATTAAAAATCATCAAGTACATTTTAAGTTACTACTTTTTATTTATATTCATTGTAGATATCTGTCAATATATTTCAAAAAGTATATACCTTATGATACACCTTGAATAAAACTTGATGGGTGTTATAAAAATGTATATTCTAAATAAACATTAAATCTCCATTTCAGAGTTCCAGAAACTTACCCTATTAAAAGTCACATTCGTGTCTTCTTTGAATAACTGCCTCCTCTCTATTCTTACTATATCCACTTCCACTCAATATTAAATATATAGGATTTTATTAAAATTAAAAATACTTTGTGTTTTCAAAGATCATGATGAAGTAAGAAAAAAGTGAAACAAGAAATGAAGAAATTATTTGTAAATTATATATCTTATAAGAAACTTGCATCTAGAATATTAAAAAATCTCTTGCAACTCAATTTAAAAAAGACCAATAATCCAATAAAAGATGCAAACAGCAGCTGGACAGACATTTCTCCAAGGAAGTTATGTAAATGGCCAGTAGGCATTTAAAAAGATGCTCCACACCAGGAAAATGCAAATCAAAACCACAATAAGATATCGCTTCAGACCCACTAAGATGACCACAATTAAAAGGATAACAACTATTTCCATAGATGTGTAGAACTAAAACTTTCATCACTGCTGATGCAGCTGCTTTGGGACGTAATCATACTTTTTTTTAGTGATGAACTTAGAGGACCAAATAACCCAGCAATTCCACTGTTTCATATACTCAAAAGAAAATATATGCCTATACAGAATACTATCATAATAGCATTATTCATAATAGCCAGAAGAAAGGAGGCTGTCCTACAACATAGTAAACCTTAAAAGCATCATGATAAATGAAAGAAAACAGGCACAAAAACCACCTACTATATGATTCGGATACAGAGGGATCCGATCAGATCACTGAGAAGGAGTAGGGAGGGGCCGTAGGAAGAGCTTGCCCAAGGCAGTGATAAACGGTCTAGGACAGAATTGAATGCCTCCAGGGGTTTCCTGGAATAAAAAGAGGGCAGAGGCTCACTGGCTCAGGGTTTCTCTTGGGCGCTAGGGCTATCTTCTTCCTTGGGAATGCCTGGGTGATAGTCTGCAGCTGCCTGCATTTCCCAACCCATGGTATTTTGGATGGGAAGGAACACCAGGTGCAACTTAGGATCAGACTGGCCTGTCAGAGGATGGCAGGGTTATTCTTCTTTGGGTGTTCTAGAGAGGATGACCTCTGAGGCAGAAGCCTGCCATTCTTCCAAAATTGTGTATCTTTTGTATCTTATATTTTAGTTTGTAAACTAACCCTATAGAAATAAGATAGTTAAAATGAACCGAGGAGGGATGCTTGAAGAACTCAGGTGTTAAAGACTTAAGTCTTATTTGATAGATTTAAGAGACTGATGCATGTGGAAAGCTGTTATTCCAAAATTGTGAAGCTTTTGAATAAAGACTCCTATGTCACCAAACCTTTGCCCCTGGAATTTTCCCTTAAAGGGTTGTGTCAGGCAGTGAGGACCAGTTGCTGTGTGATAATAATCCCATCTAAATGGAAGTACGGATTGGGCTCAGTCTAGGGTGGTAAAAACTAGATTAGTGTTTGCTTAGGACTGGAAATGGTGGGTGGGGGATAGGGACAGGATAATTAGTATGTAATTTCTTTCCTTTTAAAAACATTTTATTTATTTACTTTTAGAGAGAAGGGAAGGGAAAGAGAAAGAGAGGGAGAGAAACATCAATGTGTAGTTGCCTCTCCCATGCCCCCTACTCGGTACCTGGCCTGCAACCCTGGCATGTGCCCTGACTGGGGATTGAACAAGCAAACCTTTGCTTCACAGGCCCACGCTATATCAACTGAGCTACACTAGTCAGAAGGTAGTATGTGATTTCTTTTCTAAGTGAAGGAAATGTTCTAAAATCTTTTTGTGAGTATACTATTATTGAAATGTATACTTTAGGTGAATTAAATGTCCAAATTCACATATGACCCAATTTAACAAAATTACCAACTAGAAACTATATATTCATTTTTATATTCATAATAATGTTAACATATTTTCCATACAACATACATTCATATCATTCAATTATTTCTGAACTTAAATGTCCCTAGCAATCTATAATTTGGAATGATGCATAAAAAGAAAGTTATGCATAACATCTATAAATCTACATATTCATAGTAAGTTAAGAGATATTGGGTAATTTATATAATTAAAATAAATAGTATTATTGGAAAATATGAAAATTGTTTTATTGAATTAGTTTATAGTAGCAAATTTCATTATATTTAATACAGTGCAACATAATATTAGCTAAGATGACAGGCTTTTTCTGTGGATAACATAGGTAACACAATTAAAAATGAATGAAAACATATAAGAGCTTAATTATAAATTAACTTCTGATCATTTAACTCAGTATTTTTGTTGGATATGAATTTCAAATATCAGAATTCCTTAAATGTGGGCCCTCAAACACAACCCCAAAAATTTTCTTTTAAAATTGTATTAATTAGCCCTAGCTGGTGTAGCTCAGTGGATTGAGTGCTATCCTGAAATCCAAAAGGTTCCTAGTTTGATTCCCAGTCAGGGCATGTGCCTGGGTTGCGGGTCAGGTCTCCAGTATGGGGTGCATGAGAGATAACCACACATTAATATTTCCCTCACTCTTTTTCTCCCTCCCTTTCCCCTCTCTAAAAATACATAAATAAAATATTTTAAAAAGTTTTATTGTTTATTGTCTAAAAAGATGTTTTATAAGTCTACCATATCCTATTTTTGATAATTTAACTATGGTGATATGTGTTTCTTCAGTTAAGTTGTGTTTCTTTCAGATAACCTGCATTATATGTATAATAGTTACTGTGGAAATGTTTTAATATATTTGATTGATTATACTATTACTGTTATCCTATTTTTTCTCCTTTTTATTCCCCTCTGCCCTGTACTCCCCTTCCACCATCATTCCCTCACCTTAGTTCCTGTCCATCGGTTACACGTATAAGATCTTTGGCTTCTCCATTTCTCATAATATACTTAACCTCCCCCTGTCTATTTTGTACCTACAACTTATGCTTCTTATTCCTTGTACTTTCCCAAGCATTCTTCCTGCTTCCCCTCCCTGCTTATAACCCTTCATGTGTTTTTGATTTCTGTGATTCTGTTCCTAGTTAATTGCTTAGTTTGTTTTTGTTTTTGTTTAGGTTCAGTTGTTGATGGTTGCGAGTTTGTTGTCATTTTACTATTTGTATATTTGATCTTCTTCTTCTTAAATAAGTCCCTTTAACATTTCATATAATAAGGACTTGGTGATAATGAACTCCTTTAACTTGACCTTATCTGGGAAGCACATTATCTGTTCTTCCATTCTAAATGATAGTTTTGCTGGATAGAGTCCTCTTGGATGAAGATTCTTGTCTTTCATGACTTTGAATATTTATTTCCATCCACTTCTTACCTTCAAAGTTTCTTTTGAGAAATCAGCTGATAGTCTTATGGGAAGTCCTTTGTAGGTCATAGTCTTCTTTTCTTTTGCTCCTTTTGAGATTCTTTCCTTATCTTTAATCTTGGCTAATGTAATTATGATGTGCCTTGGTGTGTGTGTTGTTGGGTCCAATTTATTTGGGACTTTCTGAGATTCCTGAACTTCCTGGAAGTCTATTTCCTTTGTAAGATTGAGGAAGTTCTTCTTCATTATATTTTCACATAAGTTTTCAATTTCTTACTCTTCCTCTTCTCCTGGTGGCGCCCCTATGATTCAGATGTTGTAAAATTTAAATTTGACCCAAAGGTTCCTAAGCCTCTCCTCATTTTTTTTTTTTTTTGAATTCTTGTTTCATCCTTCTGTTCTGGTTGAATGTCTATTTCTTCCTTCTTCTCCAAACAGTTGATTTGAGTCCTGGTTTCCTTCCCTTCACTGTTGTTTCTCCTTGTTTCATTTTTCATAGCTTTTACTTTCTCCTCTATTTTGTAACCATACTCAACCACTTCTCTGAGCATCCCGATTGCCATTATTTTGAACTCTGCATTTGATATGTTAGCTATCTCTTCATCGCTTAGTTGTATTTTTTCTAGAGTTTTGACCTTTTCTTTCATTTGGGCCCTTTTTTGTTGTTGTTTGTTTATTTGTTTTAGGTATCAGCATGCCTGTTAGGTAGTAAGGGGCTGGACCTTAGGTAATTGTCAGGGCGGGCCACCCATGTCACTGTGTCACTGCATTGTGGCAGTGTATGTGGGGGAGAGGTCCCAGAAGGAACAATGCTGCTTGCTCAGCTCTTGGCTGGCTTTCATTACTTCCTCCATGAGCCACAAGCAAATTTGACCCCTTCTGGTGCTGATTCCTGGTGGATGGTATTGTGTATGTTCTAGAACTCTGTGGGTCTTTCCAATGAACTATCTTGTGATGCTGGGAGTTTCTTCTTCCACCTCAACCCCCACAGTTTTTTTCAGTTAGAGGTTTTGAGGCTTTATTTAGCTTCACACTTTAGGCTCCACACTGGAGCCCTGGATAGCATGGTCTGTCTAACTCTCAAGTTGTTCCTCCCAGTTTATCTGCAAGCAAATGGGGGACTGCCCTCTCCTTCAGCTGCCCCCTTGCCATGAATACTTTCTACCCTGGCTACCCATCTCCACTCCTCCTACAGGTCTGAATTAATGTTCCCTGGTTGTTGTACTTCTATACAGTTCAATTTTCTGGCAGTTCTGGTTATATTTTGTTTTTATACTTGTTGCTGTCCTTCTTTTGGTTGTGTGAAGAGGCAAAGTATATCTACCTAGGCCTCCATCTTGGCCAGAAGTCTGGACAATTTCTACTGTACTAAATATATTCAAAATATTGAAGTTAGGAAACAAATGGAGTCTATCAAATACATAAATTAATAATAAAGAACTATCAAGTGTCTAATATTAGAAACAATAATATTATTAAGTGTAATATAAGACACTGCTAATTGAATTATCTATACTACATCCTGGCGTTAAGTAAAAAATGTAAGAAAAGTCAGCTAAATATTTAAAAAAACTGTCCTTTAAATATATCAAGTATATAAAACACTATTTATCATGTGTGTTATAACTTAATAAATTTTTAAATTTAAACTTAACAGAAATGTTTTTTAATAAACAGGCATTATTAACTGAATTTCATTATAATCCATTTAAAATAACCTTTCTATATAACTTTAATAAGAAATAGATATCTAAATTATGCTTTATAAATATTTTTGTTAAAAATTTTATTTGTAAAATTGTTAGAATTTGTAATAATTTTAATAAGTTTATGCTTTTAATGTATAAAATGTAATTAAATACATTTGTTTTAATTCTTGTACTCTCAGTAGTTAGTTATGACAACTTTGATGAAGCGGCAAATCACAATTCCTAATGATCCTGTGATCCTTCCTCATTGACCTTGCATTTTTAGATTTGTATATCACACATAGCTCATTATAATTCCTTTAGAGCTCCCCAATAAACATAGTATTTTATTTTGTTTTTCTTTTAACATGTTGCTTAACATTCTTTAGGTATCCCGAGAACAAAGGAAGCTTTGCTAAAAAACAGAACTTGGCACTGAGCCAATTTTTTAAATACCTTCCGGTATATAATAATATTTTCCAGCACAAATAGACTAATTGCATCAAGTTTAAAGTACTAAAAATTCCCATCACTATGACTGATTAAGGTTTAAGCCATTGTAATGGATTCATCTTTGTATATATCTCAGCAGCACACTTTCTTGCCTGTTCTAACTGAAAACAGTCAACTATGAAGTTGGCATGTATAACAGTAAACTACATTACAGACTGCAGACTTCTCAGAAACAGGAATCAAGATACCCAGTCTCAGTTCCCCTAAGATATTATGTACTTAACACAAATAGTAGACATGATTGAGAAAGATGTAACATCATGGAAAACTCACTTATTCTGGCATGGATTCCAAGTGAAAATAGAAGCAAAATTAGAGTATCCTTTTGTCAATGGCCAAATGTGAAATGGCTATTTCAAACACCTTTTTTGCACTTACAGTATAGAAATATAAATAAATAAAAATAAGATGATTGAGAAAGCAACTGAAGCTCAAATAACAAAAGTAACTGAATATTTAGGCCTGTTTTATATGGTCCAGAGACATAGAACTTTCAACAGTTTCAAAATTTGAGTCTCTTGCAAGCATTGCCAAATGTGCAGAAATTAAAAATTTACTTGATCTTGTTGAAAGAGAATAAAATGATAAAAGAAAAAATATGTGTACACACATACATCTTCAGAAAGATTTATCTACAGGTTAATAAAATCCAATTATTTTATAATAGATTTAAAAATACCATAACATTTTGAAAATAAAATCATGAGCTGCAAAACTGTCAAACTTATTGAACTGTGATTTTATAATAGCCAATCTCAGTTCAAAAATTAAGAAGATTGTTCTTTTTTTCCCTGAGCCACATAAGATTTTTTACCTTCCTCCTATTTTCTTCCTCATTGTGGGTCTTTAGGAGGCTGGTTTTCTATCAGAATTTTAAGCGGCAAATTCTTACCTAATTGTGGAGTGGTTTTTATTACACCAGGTGGAAAGTTAATACAATTTGAGGAATAATAAAACAGAGCAACAAGAAGAGGCACCAGTGTGGAATAATATTAATGATAGGCTTTTGATAACATTTCAAACAACATAGGAATTACTCTAAAAAAAATGGAAACTGACTCTTTTATTGCAGATGTGTAAATCACCAAAACAAATTTTTGCACTGGATTTTAAAACTGTAAACTATACTCAAGAAAATAGAATAGCCAAATAATCCTAAAACACAAACAATTCTAAATATAACAATATGTAAATGGACTACTCTAACAGAAAGAATTCCCTGTATGTAAAATACCACCATGTGGAAGGTAATTTGTCACTTTCTTATAACGATAACCATATGACTCAGCAATCAAACTCTTCGGATTTTATTCAAGTGAATTGAAGTTATGTTGATAGAAAAATATGTGAATTGATGTAGAAACTTTGTTTGTAATTGCTAAAACCTAGAAGCAACAATAATATAATTTGCTAGAAATATATAAATAGACTCTGGCTCATTTAAAGAAATACTATTCAGTGACAAGAAGAGAAAATGGATTTGTGTGAATCTCACTACAACAGGTATGAATTTTAATGCATTTGTTAAGTAAAAGAAGCCAGATTCAACAGGCTATATTGTATGATTCCATATTCTTTAATTATAAGAGAAAGTTTATTTAGAAAGATACAGAGGTAGAAAAGTGAGTCATACAACAAATGGGCTAAGAAAACAAGTTACTGATGCAAAAGAAGGGCTCTCAGAGCTTAGGAGAGGGGAAGGCAGAGATAATGCCTCTGAGGAGAGAGAAGGGGGACAGGAAAAGCACCGTTGTTTTTTTTTTAATTTTTTGTCTTGAGGGTTTTATTATACTTTTTAACTTATTTTTATTTAAATTGAATTTATTGGCGTACAGGTTTCAAGTGTACAACTCAAAAGAACATTATGAATACTGCGTGGTGTGCCCCTTGCCCCAAGCAGCCTCTTTTGGTCCCTATCTCCTTGCCCTTTGCCCAAATCCACCTCCTCCAACCCCCTTTGCCTGTGGTGGTCACATTTTTGTCTCTGTCTTTGTGATTATATATACACACACAATTTTGCTTAATCCCTTCAACTTCTTTTATCTAGTCCCACAACCACTGTCCATCTGGCAGTTGGCAGCCTGTTCTGCAAGTCCATGCCTCTGTGTCTACTTTGTTCTCTAGTATTTTGTTTCTTAGATTCAACAAATAAGTGAGGTCACATGGTATTTATCTTTCTTTAACTGACTTATTTCACTGAAAACAATGATCTCCAGGTCCATACAGGCTGTCCCAAAGAGGTAAGATTTCCTTCTTTTTTTGTTTTAAGTCCTAGTACTATTTCATTGTGTAAACATACCACAGCTTTTTGATCTACTCATCTAGTGATGGATACTTAGGCTGTTTCCAGATCTTGACTATTGTAAATAACACTGCAACGAACATAAAAGTGCAAACATTCCTTCAAATTAGTGTTTTGGGTCCTGGCTGGTGTGCCTCAGTAGACTGAATCCTGGCCTGCAAGCCAGAGTCACCAGTTTGATTCCCTGTTAGGGCACATGCGTGGGTTGCTGGCTGGTTCCAACCCTGGCTGGATGAAATAAATAAAATCTTTAAAAATTTTAGTGTTTCAGATTTCTTCAAGTATGCTATCGGATGTGGGATTGCTGGATCAAAAGGCAGTTCTATTTTTAATTTTTTGTGGAAACTCCATACTGTTTTCCAGAGTGGGTGTACCAGTCTGCATCACTTGCAATAGTGTATTAGAGTTCCCTTTTATCCACATCCTTGCCAGCTCTTGCTGCTTGTTGATTAATTTATGATAACCATTCTGACAGGTGTGAGGCAATATCTATCTCACTGTGGTTTTAGATCACATTTCTCTGATCATTAGTGATGTTGAACTTTTTTTTCATATGTCTATTGACCATCTGCATATCCTTTTTGGAGAAGTGTTTATTCAGGTCCTTTGACCATTTTTTAATTGGATTGTATGACTTCCTAGTGCTGAGTTGTATAGTTTTTTAAATTTATTTTGAAAATTACCATCTTATCACATATATCATTGGCAAATATGTTCTCTCATTCAGTGAGTTTCCTTCTTATTTTGTTGGTGGTTTAGTTGCTGTGCAAAATTTTTTGTTTGATACAGCCTCAGCAATCTTGAGAAATAACAAAGCTGGAGGTATCACAATACCTGACATTAAAATATACTATAAGTTCATTGTATTCAATATTGGCCTAAGAACAGGCATATAGATCAATGAGATAGAACCAAGAGCCCAGAAGTAAACCCACTCTTTTATAGTCAATTAATATTTAACAAAAAAGACAAGAACATACAATGAAGTCACAACAGTCTCTTCAATATATGAAGTTGGAAAAACTCAGAAGGCATGTGCAAAAACCTGAAATTAGACCACCTACATACACCACACACAAGAATAAACTCAGAATAGATAAAGACTTAAATGTTAGACTTGAAACAGTAAAAGTCATAGATGAAACCACAGGCAGTGAAATCTCAGACATCTATTTTTGCCATATTTTTGCTGATATATCTCCTTGGGTAAGGAAAACAAAGGAAAGATATAAACAAATGTGACTATGTCTTGAGGATTTTAAAGACTGGGAGTTTAGAGCAGGTCTTAGGGGAGGATCTTAGTAAATTATTCATCAGCTTTATGCTGAATCACCAAAATGAGACTCATTCCCCTGACTTCACCCATTCTTTGTCCTTTTGTGTGCTTGGAACAAATGGTACCAATTGGATTTCTGTTATCTATCTCCTTGAGTAGGGCAATTAGCTATTTACCCTATGGATAAGAATAAGTTTAAAACATTTACTTTTAAATGTCCTTGTTTGCAGAAGATAGGATATTGAGATTTACTAGATTTTATTAATTTGTCATTATGGAAAAGGGAAAATGATAGAGATGGAAAACAGATCACACTCTGGCCTGTGTGGCTCAGTTGTTTGGAGCTCAGTTGTCCCATAGACCAAAAGGTCTCAGGTTCGATTCTCAGTCAGGGCACAGTCCCAGGTGGCAGGTTCAATCTTTGGGGCAAGTGCAGGGAGACTGATAATATTTCTATCTCACATGGTTATCTCTCTCTCTCTCTCTCTCTCTCTTCTCTCTTCCTCCGCCCAAAGAAATAATGTCCTCAGTGAGGAAAAAAACAGATCAGTATTTGACTGTGGTTAGTAGACAGGGGACAGCTTGATTATAAAGGAAATATAGGGGGAGATTTTACATACAGTGAAGGGACTCTCTGTGGTTCTAACAGGGTGGATGTAAACTTCCACTTTTATTCATTTATTAAAACCCACAGAACTGTACTTCACTGTATGTGCAGTCTCCATAAAATTCAACCAGAATATTGTTCAATTTAAGGATGGAATGCAACTGTGACAAATTAATTACCTTTATTATACATATCCGACATCACTCTAAATGAGGTAGAATTTAAAAGGAACTGATTTAACTAACTTTGGAAATAGTATTATGACTAAAAGCTATAAGGATGAAAAATTGTAGATAAACATTGCACTTTTGTTGATTAATTTGTTTCTCATGGGTGTATTGGTTAACAATTTTGAAACTGCTTTGCATACTAGATACAGGCATTGAACAAACAGGGTATATTTTTAGATATATCCAAGCTTCTTAAATGAATTCTCAAATTCCCACAAGCTCATACCACTGTGCAGGGAAAATATTATAATTTTTTTGTTTTTATTATATTGAACTAATTGGATATTACACCATGGATAATATACATAAAAATTATTTTTTTTCAAAATTTATAAACATAATCTCAAATGTGTGCCACTCTATGTTCAATGGTACTGGAATAAATTCTCAATGTCAAAAATTGTCACACTTACCAAGAAGTACTGATTGTATTTTATTTAGGGGCAATTCATGTAAAGAAAAAGTAGTTTATTAAGCATATAAACCGATACCCATTATTATATTTTTTCTTTTTCTTAATGGAAATAATATAATATCATGAAACTGTTTTAAACTACATATATGCATGTTTTTGTTTAGAAATATTATAGGAGCAGATTGTTCTTAGTTAAAAAATATATATTTTAATTGTTTTTGGAAATTTTAAATTATGTATTTTTCTACATGTCTATACTAGGGAACTTTGGAGATTACTCATTCACACACAAGTTAATTCCAAATTCTCTTCATTTGTAAGGACAAATTGGAAACTAAAACAGTAGTTATGGTAAATATGTAAAATATATGATAAATATTGTGTTATGCAAGTTCTAAACATAATTTAAAATGGAAGAATATCATCAAAATATTATTTTTGATAATTTATACCACTTATAGGCATAGATACAAAACAACTTCATCTTTCTTAACAAATAAAAAATAGAACAAGTAGGCTGGCTTCTTTAGGCATTTACCAACATTAATTTTTAAGGACTGGCATATTTGAAAGGAAACTTTTCACATGAGAAATTCTTGTATTCTAAATATGAATCTTTTTGGAATAAAATATTGAGAACTCGATAATTTTAATATTTTTCCTCTACAATGTTGCTTTTTATTAAAGCTATTATCATTAAACAAAACCTGCTGTCTATGGAAAATTTCGAATATTTTTGGTTATTGTTAATAGTTGCAGATATGGCATTGTTTTCTATGGTCTGTATTTTAAATTTTAAATGTTTAACTTTTACCAAATTTTCTGAATACATGACTACTTTGAAAATAATCTAAAAAATAGGCAGTGGTTTTTGAAACCTAGTCTTACTCATTTTACTTTATGATAGTTGAGTCTTTTGCATGTTGTTTAAATTAAAGTAACATTGCATAGGTTAATAATTGTGGGGTCTTCTCCTAACAAAGGGATCGTTGTATAGATTGCTTTTGTTCCTTCAGTCTGTGTTCATTTTGGGTGCAAGTTGATGTGCAGATGCACCAGGGAGCAGCTCCCTTTGGTCAATTATCAGAAATCTGCTTTTAAACTATGTACCATATATGTTGTTAACTGTGAAATCTGAGCAACTCATTTATGGTCTAGTTTAATAATGTGTGCCGAGAAGTATCCAGTGACTTTAAAATTAATATAAAAATCATATTTTAAAAGTGGATATTCTAAAATAACATTTTCATAATATATAAAATAGATACATCACTAACGAATATTCAACAAAATCAAATATGACTTCGAACATGCCATGTTACATCTCATTTCAGTTAAAACTTTCAAGATGTTCTTCAGTTACCTAATAAAATGTGTATATTTACATGTCAGTTTACTTAAAAATAATATATTAAAATTTTGCACAGTATTTTCTTTTATTTTTTAACAAAATGACACCACAAATAACTGGTAAAATAAAGTAATATCCATGCTATTTTCTTTCCAAAAAGTTAGATTCAGTTGAAAAATTAAATGGAAATATTGAAGAGGTGATATTGCCTTAATTCATTTCTTAAACACTACTTAAAAATATAACACTATTATCATTATTACTGCTTGTATTTCCCCAATATTATCTTAAGTCATCACTCTATACCACATAATAAAGAACAATATTTGCATTTGGGCATCTTGAACACTGAGAATATAAGTGTCTCTTCCCAATCTGTGCTCTAGGTTAATTACATAAACTACACCAGATGTTAACCTAATCAATAATATTTAGAAATTCTTCTAAGCAAGTGAAATGTACATTCTGATTAAAATCACATACTTAATTTTTGTGTAGGTGTTTTCCTTTATAGCTCCAAGTTCATCATTTTCCTGGGATTGTACATTCTTAAATTTATTTTACCTACACTTTAAAATTGCTTTGTATTATGTGAAAAAAATATTTTATTAGGTGCAGTACAGAGTGTAAACCATGGTTTTACCTTTATTAGAATTGTATTATTTATTTTATTTTAATTGTTGTTCAAGTACAGTTTTCTTCATTTTACTACCATCCCAGCCCACCCCCCAGCCCTCCCCACTTCCCTCCCATTTCCAACCTCCTTGTTTTTGTCCATGTGTCCTTTATACTTGTTCCAGAAAACCCTTCCCTTCTTTCCCTGAAATTCCCTTGAGTAGAATTTTAATTTGCTAATATGTGTGAGACATGAGAAAAGGTTTTGTTAAAATAGAAAAAAAAATACTTGGATTAAAATAAAATAGTTGATATAGTAAAAATTTACCGATGAACTTTTTTTAAATTGGAGAATATTCACTTTAAGATTTTTTTGAGGATTTTCTTAATGATAGTGGACAAAACTTGAAATCTAGAGGAGAGCATTAGTTCAAATTGGTGAGCCACATTTAACTCTAACCAAAGTGTTTTGAATATGGTAAAAAGAACTACCCAGAACTGACTTCAGGAAATCCAGGTAATAGGAAGGGCTACTTGTAGATGTCTAACTATCCAGCATCAAATCCTAAATGCCAATTAGAAGAAAAAAATGCATGCTTGAAAAATGTAATACAGGAGCTTAGCAACTGAAAGCACTATAAAAAAGATAATGAACTCTATAGCCATATTTGGTCAATTACCAGTAGAATCCAGCAAATATGCAAGTACAATTTTTAATAACTGAGTCAATTGAATGGCTTATACAATTGTGCTACAGTTTTTATCAGTGCATTTTCTTCCATGAGCAAATTCTATTTTGAAAAAAAATAAACCTATTTTTACTTATTGAGTGCAAATTCCTATAAAAAAGCTGAAGAAGGTAGAAATTGTTTTCTTGCTCTCTGAAAAGAAAAATGAAGAAAAACAATTCTAGTGAGCACATTTATTACTAAGCACCAAAAATAGGCATTCTTAGATGAAAGATTAAACTTTCTTTAAATTAGACATTGACAATTAAACTTTTACCTTGAATATATGTATACTGTTTTAAGTTTTAATAGTTTTAATATATCCTTTTAGAAAAAAAGCATATTAAATACTCTCATATTATCTTTCTTACAGCTTAACATAACAGCATATACTAGCTATCAATATAGTTGTATAAGAATAGATTATAAGCACATGTTGCTCTGTTTGTCCCTATTTTGTACCATTTCTACTGCACATCTCCTCTCCTTCCCACTTCCATACTCACTAACACATTCATGCTCACCTTTTGTTTTGTGTAAACGAACTTTCAAAGAATAAGATTCAAATATTCTAGTTATCTTTTAATTACAAACTTCACAAAAGCAAAAATGCAAACAATTAAAATATAAATCATAAATAATATTAAAAACTGAAGCTTAAAGACACTGTATAATTTAATCAAACTTAATAAGGTACAATGCCTATTTTCTCTTTGAAAATGATATATATTTTTAATTTTAGATATAAATCATTCCTGAGTATTGGATATTTTTAATTATATCTATAGGTTGCAATGAGGTCATTATGAGAGTCTTTTTTTCTTTTTTTTATTGATTATGCCATTACAGTTGTTCTATTCCCCCACTTCATTCCCCTCCTCCCTACCCCCCTTCCCCACCATCCCCCCCTTTAGTTTATAACCATGTGTCTCAAGTTCTTTAGAGTCTATATTTCCCATACTATTCTTGCCCCCCATCTATTTTCTATCTACTGTCTATGCTATTTATTTTCTGTACCTTCTCCCCCCTTCTCCTCCTCCCACTCCCCTGTTGCTAACCGTCCACGTGATCTTCATTTCTATGTTTCCACTCCTGATCTAGCTGTCCTTTTAGTTTGCTTTTGTTTTAGGTGTGGTTGTGAATAACTGTGAGTTTGCTGTCCTTTCACTGTTCATATTTTTATCTTCTTTTTCTTAGGTAAGTCCCTTTAACATTTCATATAATAACAGCTTGGTGATGATGAACTCCTTGAATTTGATCTTATATGAGAAGTATTTTATCTGTCCTTCCATTCTGAATGAAAGATTTGCTGGATAGAGCAATCTTGGTTGTAGGTCTTTAGATTTCATGACTTGGAATACCTCTTTCCAGCCCCTTCTTGCCTGTAAGGCCTCTTTTGAGAAATCAGCTGACAGCCTGATGGGAACTCCTTTGTAGGTGACTGTCCCCTGATCTCTTGCTGCTTCTAGGATTCTCTCCTTCATTTTAATCTTGGCTAATATAATGATGATGTGCCTTGGTGTGTTTCTTCTTGGGTCCAACTTCTTTGGGACTCTCTGAGTTTCCTGGATTTCCTGGAAGTCTATTTCCTTTGCCACATTGGGGAAATTCTTCTTTATTATTTGTTCAAATAAGTTTTCCACTGGTGGCTGTTCCTTTCCCCCTTCTGGTACCCCTCTAATTCAGATGTTGGAGCGTTTAAAGATGTCCTGGAGGTTCCTAAGACTCTCCTCATTTTTTTTTGAATTCTTGCTTCTTCACTCTTTTCTGTTTGGCCATTATTTGCTTTCTTCTGGTCCACTCCATTGATTTGAGTCCCAGTTTCCTTTTCATCGCTATTGGTTTCCTGTGCAATTCCATTCATTTCAATTAGTTTTGCCTTCATATGTTTCTCTAATTTGTGGCTATAATCAACCAGTTCTGTGAGGATCCTGATCACCAGTGTTTTAAACTGTGCGTCTGAGAGTTTTGCTATTTCTTCATCACTTAGATTTATAGGCTCTGGGGCTTTGAGATCTTCTTGAGCCATTTTTGGTCTGTTCGCTCCCATTAAGTATAAGGAGCAGAGCCTTGGACTCCCAGGTCCCTGGGTATTGATGCTGTATGTGGGGGCATGGTCAGAGTGGGGAAATGGTGGCCCCCTCTGCTGTTTTGCGCCACTGAGTGAGGAGCAGAGCCTTAGGTGGTTCACCAGGGCCAGGCCATTCAGTGTCACTGGGTTATGACGCTGTATGTGGAGGTGGGGTCAGAGCGGGGAAATGGCGGTGCCCTCTGCAGCTGCTTGCCATGGGGACCCGCTGGGACCCGGTCCAATTGCCCACACCCTTGCTTGTCTATCTGAGCACGAAAGCGCGACCACAGTCAACCCGCAGCCCAGGTCCCTCGCTGTTTCCCCGCAGTCACTGGGTCTCTCGCTAGGTCCAACCCTGCGCCTTATTCCGCATGCCTAAGTCCATCTGATCGAATTTTCCTGTGCTATCCCGCTCTGCCAGCTGCTGGTTTCGCCCCTTACAGGTCAGGCAGAAGAATCTGTTCTTAACAGACTTCCAAAAAGTTCAATTTTCTGCATTCTGGCTGTGTTTTCTGTTGCTAATATTTAGTTGTCTCTAAACTTGGTTGTGTGAGAAGGCACAGCGTCTCCAGCTATGCCTCCATCTTGGCGGAAGTCCTCGAGACTTTTACTGGATTCAGTATAATGGTATATTTTCTGGAGAATTTTGATTTACATAATATTTTGATCTTCAAAATTACTTTAAACAAAAAATAATCATCATATACATAGGTTATGTTACATGCAAAAAAATTAGCATATAAAGTAAATATATTGCTCAAAATTAATCTGCTACTTGTAACCCAAAACTACTGATCTGCAATCAGCATTTTATTTCCAGTAGAAAAGAATGGCTTCATGGTAGCAGCATACCTATTTTAATTTTAAAAAGTGGTATTATTGCCAGAAGAAAAAAATGTGACTATTTTAGCAAAGTTTTAATTTTTTCCTACATATCTCACAATGTACAATGAATTGTTATATAGTTTATTTTGCTCCTAGAAATAACTTTACATGTTGTGATTTTTAGCCAATTAATATATTAGGAAATGAATTATTAAGGAAACATAAAAAGTCCATGATACAAACAAAATTATGAATCTGGAATTTCAATCCAGACTAATCTAACTGCAATGCAGAGCTAATTTTAGTACTGCACTAATTATTGATTAAGAATGACCAGATTGCATTGTCTACAATAGCAATAAAACTGAAAACATTGGGGAAAAGCACATGTATTTGGATATTTAGGAATACTTTTTTTGTATAATGCAATTATGTTTAATAATTTTCATTGGGAACATTCTGTCCAGTCCTAGTGACAATTTTCTCTTCCCCAATACTCTTGTCCAATCCCATTGCTCTAGTTTGAGTGGGATTCTTATTCAGAAAAAAAGTACTTTTACTTTAGCTTTATTGAGATATAATTGACATATAGCATTGCTTAAGTTTATCTTATAACTGAAAGTCTGTGACCTTTGACCAACATCTCACCATTTCTCTCACTCTGAGCCCCTAGAAACTATCAATATACTCTGTTTCTATGAGTTTAGTGTTCATAAAAATATTTTAGTTATGATGCCATTAGTTGAACTCAGAGTATGGTGGCAAATTATTTATATTAAAAAACTCAGTCAATGCCAACCTTTATAGTGAATGGGCATCTGTGAACTTACATGATCTATTTTTAGAATATATTTAGTACATAACTTTTAGATGTAAAGATTATTATATTGTATACCTGGTTCTTTACATTTCAGACTTTTTAAAAAATACTCTCAAAAAGAAGTAACCAGTACTCTATGCTATGACTTTAATTCATGGCAATCAATTTTCTTTTGTTTTCTCAAATTAGATGGATTTGAACCAAGTAGTGGCAGAAGGAAAATGTGTTTCAGATTACTTTGTCAGAGGCAAGTCAGCCATATGTACAGAGTGCATACATGGTATGCAGTTAAATCATATGGGACAACATGCAGATGTTCCATTAGATCGGTTACAGTCACTGTTCAGTTAACCTTCTTCTGTTGATTGGTTTCCAAATATTTCTTTTCTACAAACAATATCCTAATAACCAATTTCATATGTGTCTCATCATGAACATGTACAAGAATTTTCTAATATACGTACATACCTAAAAATTATCACCATGTAATAACATTTATTTATATAGAAATTTTTTTGTATATTTTATAATTTTCTTTGAAGTTGAAATAACATACTACAAGGGAAAGTGACATATATCAGATCTTGAGTGATGGAGCCCAGTCAGTTTTCCCTGAGATGCTACTCATGCTTTTAAGTAGCACAGTTTTTGTCATTTTCCTCTTCATTGCATGTGGCCTATTTACAGTTGACAGCATCTACTTCATTGCTGTTCACAGCTCCTGACAGATATTAGCTGCCAATCATGTAAGAAACTTCTGCTTGATCAGTCTTCAGAGTCAGACTGATATGGAAATTATAGGAGAGGTCAATAATAAATGGTGCAAGATAACGAATGACAATACAGGACATCGGCTTGACTGTTTTTAAAATAATTTGGTTATACAATCCCCATGTTGATTAAATATAGCCACAAAATTTTGATATTACTTTCATTAATAAGTGAAGCATATTTTCCCCATCTCTCTCCCTTGATCTTACAACTTCCTTGGCACTAGCAATGATAATGTAGTTAGGCTTCTGTGATTCATTCATAGGAGACCTAGTGGCTTCGGTTCTCACATCCCTGGATCCTGAGACTGCCAATCTGTGCAAACGACTGGAATTATAGACCAAAGGGGACAAGCCAAGCCATCCCACCAAATCCAGCCATCCCAGCCCATCTCCTAGAAAACTGTACTTGTACAATAACTAAAATAAAATTAAATTAAAAAAAAAGAAAGAAAACAGATGCATGCGTTATCTCAGGCATGACCAGCAGAGAAACCATGCAGGCAACCCATAGAATCAAAATAAATAATAAACCAATGTTTTAAGTCACTAAATTTTGGAGTAGTTTGCTACATAGCCATAGATAAATAAAATTTTGTCTTTTGGTATTATGGAAATAAAAGATAATGTTTATCTAGTACTTGTCCAATCTCTTCACAAAAATTAATTTATATCTATGTTCATTTTCCTGATACCCATTGTTTCCTCCACATAATTATTGGACAATTTAAAAATAATTTTATTACTTAAAATAATAATAAGCATTAATGACCATTAGTATATAAATAATAATTATAAAGAATAGTAATTTCATCCTTTAATTCATAAATTGTAAACATTTTTTATTTTGAAAAATAATTTGTATTGTTTCATATATATTCAGATAAAATCATTTAAATGTGATCTTACATTGTTTGTTTTTTAGTAAAAATTTAGTTCCATTTTGAAGCAATTAAACCACATGCAAAGGTCACATTGGAACATTGTTGTCACCACATATAAATGCTTTCATTGTCCTGCTAGCCTTAATTATGATTTATCTTGTGTGGTGCTTTTTTAATAAGCATCAAAATCCCAGTTGGTAATGACACACTTAAGTGCCTTTGATGTAGCCACACCTTAATCTTAGTATATTCAGCAAAGGGCAAAACCAGAAGCTGATATTTGAACTTCCTGAAGTACACATGGTGAGCAAGGCCCTCCTGGCCTGATGATAGCAGAAACTCTACTTTGGCTTAGTTCTGAAAGTTAAAATTGTAATGGAATTATAACCCAGTTTAGGAGTTTCCACACTGTCTCTTCAGACAAGAGCTTGGTCTGTTTAGAGCCATTATACCAAAGATCTCTTGATTCTTTGCTAATGAAATAGAGAGAATGTTTCTTTCTTTCATTTTTTTTCCATCTAATGTGTAAAAATCCAATGCTCATATAATTCTTCCAAGTGGTTTAAAGTCTTGTATCAGTGGAATAGCTTGTATCAGTGGAATGGCTTAAAATTAGTAATCCCCACCTGGAATTAATTCTCTGGTTTAGCCTAAATCCAAAATTGGCACACCTAATTGCCATAATGGGGTTAGAAATATCATCTGAACTGTCACTGTCCACTGCTTATGTGTGGTCTCAGAAACTGTAGTACATCATGATTATAACATTATAATAATACCTGCATTTGAATTACTCTTTCCTACTTAATAAGAAAATGAACTAAGATTTAAATACATTATTACATGTTACATTTCTTTAAAGAGGTATAACTATAAAATTTATTTCAAATCAATTAACACAAAAACTATTGTTTCCCACTGTACTTTAATAACTTTGACCTAACTTTCTTAAGTAAGTTCAAAATATTTACATAAGATATTTTTATGTTGATTTGTTGATCCACTTATTTATGCATTTATTGGTTACTACTTGTATGTGCCCTGATGGGATATTGAACCCACAACCTTGGTGTATCAGGATCATGCTCTAACTAACTCAGCTACCCACCTAGGGCTATCTGAGTTATTTTGGGGGGAATGGTATATTGTATTATTTGTGGCTTAAATATCCTGTAAATGCATATTTATAGACATTCTTACATAATCTTTGAAATGCTGGGATATACAACTTTTTTAATTCTTTAAAAATATTTAAAAGATTTTATTTATTTATCTTTAGAGGGGAAGGGAAGGAGAGAGGGAGAGAAATATGAATGTATGGTTGCCTCTCATGCATTCCCTGATGGGAACTGACCTGCAACCCAGGCATGTGCCCTGACTGGAAATTGAACTGCGATTCTTTGGTTCTCAGGCTTGTGCTCAATCCACTGAGCTACACCAGCCAGGGCTAAACATCTTTAAGTGACTCATTTTCTTAAATCTATGCCTCATACAAAAACATACAATATATAAGATGTCACTTTAATATTCAATAAACATCCATTTTTATTTCAGGGATGTGTGACAAATTTTTATTGGACACATTTAGTTAATAACTATATAACATTAATCACTCTGGCAGAGGCAGAACCCTGGGGCAAGAGGAGTAGGAAAGTTTTTCCATACTTACAAGCCTCCCCTTGCAGTCCCTAGAGAAGTCCAGAAAATAGAATCCAGATTTCAAGTACTTACAATTCTTGGATTAAAGATACATATTCCTTCTTATTATAATTCAATGCTCATGGGTTTTTAATAAAACTTTTAATTGAAACTATGTTTTAAATTTGATGCGAAATTTCTGACCTTGTTAAAATAAATTTTAATAAATTCAAAAATATTTTTCAGTAGAACTTACAAATTATTTGTCTCAAAATGCATCACTCATTCTGATAATAATTCAGTTGCACACAGAAGACTGAAGTACAAATATCTTTGCTAAATCCTACATCTTAGGTAGAGAGTTTTTGCAAAGAACATTGTGTTACCACAGCGAGACATTTAAAGCTATTCCATAAATATTAGGTATAAAGTTTAAGTGCACTTTGATACTCAATGTAGAATTTGATTTAATGACACTGATCCTGACATTTAATACAGAAAAGACTGTTGTTTATTTGCTTGATTTTTGTGGAACATATCTGGATTAATTTTATAGCTACCTCTTTCATAAATTACAAATACATATAAAAGGAGCAAATTAATTGCATTTATAGTTCAAATAATTTTCATGGAAAAGCATTCATTTCTGAAATATCTTTCTTTCCACAGACAATGCAATTCAGTTGCCTGGTCAAATTTCCTCCTCATTTCCTTGGTCAGAATGATAATAATGTGGTCCTCTGCAGTAGTGTCTCAAGATGTTTTATCAGAGTTTATTTCCTCATTTCCTCTGCAGATCCTACATTCATTCCCAGCATCATAAAGACATTTACTGAGTCACTGTTTTTTGTTTTGCTGACCAAAATTTAAGACTGTAGCCTTCTTTTTTAACTACAAATGCATTAAGTAAACTTGAATAGTGGAGCTTCAGGTTAGTACCCAGCTGGATTTTTTTCCTAATCTATTCTTTAGTCCATGACCTGGCAATCTGTCTTGTATTTCACTCACTCCTAGGCTATGTTTTGTCTTCACTTTTATACTTTCTTCTCGCATGTGTGTGTGTGTGTGTGTGTGTGTGTGTGTGTGTGTGTGTATGTGTGTGATAGCAAATGCTAAATTTATTGCATTAAGGGCATTGCTTACGCATTCTTTTTATTGTTATTTAAACACAGTTATCTCCATCCCCCCTACCACTGTCCCCTGCTCCTCCCACCCTCAATCCCACCCTCATTTGTCTTGGTTTATGCGTCTTTTATATAGGTTCCTTGGCAAACCCCATCCCTTCTTTCCCCCTTTACCCCTCCCCCTGGTGACAGCTACACCAGCCAGGGCTATCATTGGTATTTTAATAGGAATGTGTTGAATCTATAAACTGCTTTGGGTAGTATAAACATTTTGATGATGTTAATTATTCAAATCAATAAACATGATATATGCTTCTATTTATTTGTATCCCTCTTAATTTCTTTCTTCAGTGTTGTATAGTTTTCTGAGTACAGGTCTTTTACCCCTTGGTTAGGTTTATTCCTGGGTACTTTACTTTTCTTGTTGCTATATCAAATTAGATTTTTTTTCCTAATTTCTGTTCTGATATTTCATTGTTGATGTGAAAAATGTCTTCAATTTCTGAATATTGACTTTGTACCCCACTGTTTTCCCAAATTCACTTATTAGGAAGATTAGTTTTTTGGTGGATTCTATAGGATTTTCTATAACACTGTTACCGAACAACAAGAGGTGGTCCGAGGGAGCGGCAATACAATATTTGGCCCACCTAGGGATGCCCAAAACTGCTATACAACAGGGGCCCCTCCCAAAAACAAAATACTAAAATCTACTGGGCCCTTCTGTCCGCCGCCAATTGGAAAGACATCTCTTAATGCCAGAGATTTGTGAAAAGGAAACGAAATGTTTATTTAATGCTATTCAGGCCTAATGCCACCACTAAAATATCAAAGTCCTTTAGGTTGTACACCTACACCCACACAGCGCTCCCTTCTCCCACTGTCCCAACTCCGGGTACCGTAAATCAGGAAAAGAGCACACGTCCCTTTTTCAGGCCGCTGGTGCCATCAGCTGTGTCACTGTGCAGGATCTCAAGTTAATCCAAAGTACCGTGGTACCCTCTCATGGTCCACTGGCAAGAGTCCTTTGTACCCAGTTCCAGTCAAAGTCTCTCTTGCTTTTTCAGGACCCGTGGCCAAAGGGGGCACCCCAAAGCCGCGTGGGCCTCTTCTACCAAAGCTGCAGGAGTCCGCACTCCACCAAAAGCATGTGGCTTTCTTCTTCACCTGGCTGCAGGGATCTCCATTCTGGCAAAGCTGCGTGGTTCTTCCCTTTCACCTGGGAAAGAGGGGGTCCACACCCTGCCAAAACCACGTGGCTCCCTCTTTCACCTCACCAGGAGGGGGTCCTCACTCTGCTGAAACCGCGTGGCTCTCTCTTCACCTGGCCGAGCGGGGGCCCTTCATTTCTTGGAGCCAGTCTTTTCCAAACTCTCACCCAGGCGCTCTCACTCCGGAGCGCAGCCCCTAGTTACATTCTGAGTCCAAGCCCTTCTCACTCAGGAGAGCAGCCCCTAGTTCCCATCTTGAGTCCCTGCCACCACCTTCTCCCTGGCTCCAAACTTTGCCACAGCTATTTAACATATCTATGAAACCAGTTAAAGGTTATAGATATGTTAACTAATCATTCCAGAGGTTAGCTGCAAAACTGTTGCTATGCAAAAGAGCTCTCAATGGCCTGGCTCCATTCATCCCTTCCCCCTGGGGGGGGGGTGGTGAGGACATCTTATATGTCTCTCCAATATTTCTATACACTTTGAATTCTGGACACCATTCCAAATCTGTTTTTTTGCCCCCCCCCCCCCGGCTGCACCCTGTATCAACACTATCATGTCATCTGCAAACAGTGACAGTTTTGCTTCCTCCTTTCCAATTTGGATGCTTTTTATTTTGTCCTGGACCCCAGCACATGGGGTCCACAGCATTGTGGCTGAAACAAAATAAATTCACATGGACTACTGAATCCAGTGGGAAAAGAGGGCAGTGACTTCTCTCTCAAGGGGAGCAAAAGCCTCAACCCTTGCTTCAATGACCTTTTATTGTCTTACTGGGCACATTACGTGAAGGTCCTCATTAACTACGACAGGTTTGCTTTAGGTGATTACCTTTTACAGAAAACAAAAGAGAGGATGTTGGTAATCAATAACATCACAGAAGAGGGGTATTTGCAAATGAAAAATGCAAGAGTGGTTAAACCCGTTACACTGGTCCTTGGAAGGTTTAGCATGGTTTTTAGAAAATTACTTTGCAGTAAATTTTTGCCACTCGGGCCTGGGCCCACACCACACATAATGGTCCTCTACATTATTTCTTTTCTCCTACTATCGCTGTGGCTAGGACTTTCAATGCTATGTTGAATAGAAGTGGTGAGAAAGGACATACTTGTCTTGTTCCTGATCTTAGTGGAAAAGCTTTTGGTTTTTGCCATTGAGCGTGTTGACTGTAGGTTTCTTGTATATAGCTTGCCTTTATATGTTGAGGTATGCTTCTTCTATTCCCACTTTGCTGAGTGTTTTTTATCATAAATAGGTGCTTTACTTTATCAAATGTTTTTTTCCACATCTATTGATATGATCAAGTTATTTTTGTCTTTCCCTTTGTATATGTGATGTATTGCACTTACTGATTTGAGAATATTGTACCACACAGCCTTCCAGGGATGAATCCCACTTGATGACTGTGTATAATTTTTTTAATGTATTGCAGGATGCAGTTTGCCAATATCATGTTACGGATATTAGTGTCTATGTTCATCAGCGATATTGTCCTGTGGCCCTCTTTCTTTGTTGTGTCTTTATGTACTTTTTGTGATTAGGATGATGCTAGCCTCTTTTAAAGAGTTTGGGAGTCTTCCATCTTCCTGGAATTTCTAGAATAGTCTGAGGAGGATAGGGGTTAGCTCTTCCTTAAATGTTTGCAAAATTCTCCTGTGAAACCATTCAGTCCAGGGTTATTGTGTGCTGGGATTTTTTTTTTTGCTTAGTGCTTCACTTCCTCAAGCCTTTATTGGTCTATTCAGACTTTTTGCTTCTTCTTCATCCATTTTTGGAAGATTATATTTTTTTAAAAATTTGTCCATTTCACCCAGGTTTTTAAATTTCTTTGCATATATTTTTATGGTAATTTCTTACAATCCTTTGTGTTTCTGTGGTATTAGTTGTATTATCTCTCTTTCATTTTTTATTTTATTTATTTGGGTCCTCTCTCTTTTTTTCTTGATGAGTCTGGGTAAAGGCTTGCCAATTTTGTTTATCTTTTCAAAGAACCAATAAGAATCTATAGAAAGTTATTGATTTCTTCCTTGATCTCATTATTAAACCATTCATTGTTTAATAGCATGCTATTCAATTCCCATGAATTTAAGTGTTTTTGAGTTTTTTTTCTTGAGGTTGGTTTCAGTTTCAGGTCCTTGTGTTCCAAGAAAATGCTTGATAAAATTGTATTTTCCTTGAATTTGTTGAGGCTTTTTTTTTGACCTATTATGTAGTCTATCTTTGAAATTGTTCCATGTGCATTTGAAAAAATAATGTCTGTTTTGCTTCTTTGAGATGCAAGGTTATATATATATATATATATATATATATATATATATATATATATAAAATCAGTTAAATTCCTTTGACCTATGGTATTGGTCAATGCCACAATATCCTTGTTCATGTTTGGTTTGGAAGAGCTATACGTTTTTGTCAATGGGGTGCTAAAATTCCAAGTATAAATGTGTTGCTATCTATATCTTTCATGAAGTCTTCCAAGATTTTTCCTATGTATTTGGGAGATCCTATGCTGGGTGCATATATGTTTATAATGTTTGTCTTCTTGATGGATTTTTCCCTTGAGTAATATGAACATAAGGGCATCACTTACCCATTTAAATGATCAATATTTAGGAATAAAGTATTCTAATTTAACAATACAACATAATTGTATGGTATGTTATTTTACAGAACTAAGTATTAAATTTCATGAAAATACACACTGAACATTCGTTTCAAAATTTGTTGCCTCGTAGTGTGCACAGTAAATAATAAAATGAAGAAAAGAATATATAAATAATTTAACTAAAACTGACAACAGGTAAATTATAAATAATTTGTATTTCATTTCAGGCATGGATTTACTCCTAAATACAGCTTGCTTATAATAGTTTAATAAATTTGTTGTTCTCTGACTTGTTTAAAAATAAGAATTAAATATAATTCTAGTATAGTCTATAGACATATCTCCTTTAAAAATATCTGTACAGCATTTTCTACTATAGATGTACCCAAAATTATCAACCAATTTTCTACTGAGAGGCATGATATTAAACTTCTTTTATGCTATAATGATTATATATTTCTTCCTGGCAGTGAAATACAAGACTAATCTGTATTCCCAGAACTAGAAGTTTTTCATTTATTAATTTAAAAAATATTGTTATTTTTTTATTGTTCTCAATTTCACCCTATTTGCACTCCTCCATCCAGCCCACCCCCTCTCCCACAATTACCACTCTATGTCCATGTTCAGGGTCATTCATACATGTTGTTTGACTAGTTCTTTCTCCTTTCTACCACTGTCCCCCTTCCCATCCCCTCTGGACACTTGATCATGGTGTACGATATTTTTTAATGTGTTGCTGGATCCAGCAATACATTTGCCAATAATTTGTTAAAGATTTGCCATTGTTTATCAGAGATATTGACCTGTAGTTTTATTTATTTTTAAAAATATTGTTGCTTCATTACAGTTGTCCCAGTTTTGCCCCATTGCTCTCTCTGTCCTTGACCCCCCTGTTCCCTCAGTCAGTCTCTTTATTGTGTCTTTACCTGGTTTTATAATTAGGATAATACTGGCCTAACCTCACAGAAAGAGTTTGGGATTCTTCCCTCTTCTTGAATTTTTTGAAATCATTTGAAAAGAATAGGGGTTAGTACTTCTTTGAATGTTTGGCGAGGCCATCTAGTCCGGGACTTTTGTGTTCCAGAAGTTTTTCAATTACTTCTTCAATTTCACTAGGTTTTAGTAGTCTATTCAGGTTTTCTCCTTCCTGATTCAGTTTTGGAAGACTATGTTTCCTGAAATTTACCCATTTTGTCCAGGTTGTCCAATTTCTTGGCATATTCATGGTAATTTCTTACAATGTGTTGCATTTCTGTAGTATTAGTTGTAACTTCTCCTCTTTCAGTTCTAATTTTATTTATTTTGGGCCTTTCTCTTCTTAATGAGTCTGGTTAAGTATTTATCGGTGGGGGAAACTTTGTGCAAGTCCTCTCGTTTGGTCTGCCACAGATGAAAATAAAACTACCAAGACATGATCTGCTTGGGGAGGAGAGGTGGTCAATCTCTCAAAGGAGAAAGACCAAGAGCCCCTTCCTCAATGGCTTTTATTAGATTTGTAATACACAGGAATAGAGGTAAAGCTCATCAATCAATGTCAGTCAGCAAGGATCAAACAGTAGATAACATTTCAAGGAAATCTGAGGGCTTAATCTGAGTCAGTATCAGGTAAGGGGGTTGCAAAAACTCGGGGAGACATACTTATTTCCTGCTCGGGCCCTTATCATATGAATGAAAGCACTCTGAGCAAAGCAGGCTTCACAGGACTTTACAAATTCTTTCTTATGCCTGATCACCCTGGAACCCTCTATAGAAGGCAGAGGAATGCAGCACCTTCCCCATCATAGGTTTTTAGGCTTAAGTGGATTAGAGCCAGGAAGCGCTTCTCCCAGATGGAAATGGAGACTCAGGCTATGTCAGAATAGCCGGGGAGTGAGGGTCCATCACCCCCTCTATGCTGCAGCCCCCCTTGTCCTTCTTGGAGGGCCCCCCAAGTGAACATGTCTGGCTTAGGTTGCCCCTCCTCTCAGGGGTCTTACCTGTCATTGACTAACTGAACAGGCATTGGGGACAGAGATGGATGAAGCAGAAGCAGCTCTCCTGCCAGGGAGATTGTCGCAGACCCTGTCCAGCAGAGTCCGCCTGTTGTGGCTGAAGACAAGAATCAATGCACAGGGGGCAACAATCCTGTGTGGAAAAAGAGAACGGGCACAACTACTCTCTCAAGGGGAGAGTGCCTATGGTGCCTTGGCCACGCCCTCAAGAGGGGAGTGCCCCGACCCTTCCCTAGGCAGGCTTTTATTGTTTCCCTGGGGTCTTACATCAAAGAAAGATTTACTATCTATTATATAGAACATTATTGTCTACATTTTAGGTACAATCAAAGAAATAAGAATAGCATGTAGAGGGGGATGGCAATGAGCTCATTAGCCTTGTCCTTGGGAGAGCTCAGACAGGCTTTGGAAATTACCTTGAAGATAAACAATATACATTTGTTGTTCTAGACGAGGGTGAGGGAGTTTTAGCAGGAGCAAACCATAACAATCGGCAAGTATTTTCTAGGCCTGATTCCCACAGGAAAACTCAGTTTGAAGGTCTGGCTCCTGCCCACCACTTAGCATCTGTAGGTTTTCCATACAGAGCTGAGTCACATTTGCCAGGCCAAGACAAACAGGTCTGGAGATAAGCTTTGTCTCCTTAGTCGTTTGCATTCCAGAGGTTGCTCACTCAGCCATGGTGGATTACAGCTCCTAAAACCAGGCAGGGCGGTTCCCAACATTTATTACTTTTGCTTATCTTTGCAAAGAACAGCTCCTAGATTCATTGTGCCTTTCAATTATTATGTATTATGTATTATTATTATTAATTATTGTTTCTATGTCATTTAGTTCTGCTCTGATCTTGATTATTTCATTCCTTCTAGTTGCTTTGGGCTTTGTCTGCTGTTGTTCTTCTAGTTCTTGTAGATGTACATTAGGTGTTTATTTCAGGTTTTTCTATCTTCTTTAAGGCAGGCCTGTATCACTATGGGCTTCCCTCTCAAGACTGCCTTCACTGTGTGCATTGGTTTAGGGTTGTTGTGTGTTTGTTTTCACTTGTTTCCAGATAGTTCTTGATTTTTTTCCTTGCCCCCACTGCTGTCCTGTTTCTTACTTAAAATATATATTATTCAGTCTCAATGTGTTTGAATGTTTTTGAGTTTTTCCCTTGAGGTTAGTTTCTACTTTCAATCCACTGTAATCTGATCACATGCTTGATGTTATTTAAAGTTTCTTGAATCTGTTGAGGCTTGTTTTGTTTCCTACCAGGTGGTCTATCTTTGAAAAAAATTCATTTGAAAAGAATGTATATTTTGTTTTGGGGGGTGAAAGTTTCTATAAATATCAATTAAGTCAATTTGATCTAGAGTGTTTTTCAAAGCCACAATATCATGTTGATTCTTTGTTTAGAAGATCTATCCAAACAAAAAGTGGGGTATTAAAATCTTCTACAATGATTGTGTTGCTATTGATATCTTTCTTGAAGTTCTCTAAGATTTTCCTTACATTTTAGGCACTGCTATGTTGGGTGCATACATGTTTGCAAAGGTTATATCTTTTTGTTGGACTACTCTTTTAAGTATAATGTAGTGACCTTCTTTGTCTCTCATTATGGCTTTTGTTTTAAAGTCTACTTTATCCAGTATAAATATTGCTATCCCAGCATTTTTTTTAGAGTTCATTTGCTTGTAATATTTTCCCTTCCCTTTCAGCTATGTAGATCTTTTGTTCTGAGGTAGGTCTCTTTTAGACAATATACATGTGGATCATGTTTTCATATCCATTCAGCTACCCTATGTCATTTGATTGGAATATTTAACCTATTTACATTTAAGGTTGTTACTGATAGGTATTTATTCATTGCTATTTTTCCCTCTGTACCTGTGTTTTTATGTCTCTTTTCCTTCATCTTCTTCAAGAAGTTTCTTTAGCATCTCTTGCAATACAGGGTGAATAAAATAGAATGAGAATTGAATAATGAAAAAAATGGTTTGGGAGACTGGGGTGAAGAGAAATAGTAAGAGTGTAGAATAGAAGCAAGGTGCACAAAGGAAAGAAAATTCAAAACAAAAATAAGAAGAGCTAGAAAAAAGGAAAAATGGAGCAAGGGAAGGGAGGAGTAAAATATGAGAGTGAAATAAAAACTAAAATAAAAAATAGTGAAATAATAGGAACAAACTTGAAGAAAAAGAAAAAAAAGTTAAAAAGCTATGCCAGAAGAAACAATGCAAATAACAAAGAAGGATGAGGTGGAATTCATCTCAGCAAAGTCTAGTGTTTGCCACTGTATTCTCTTTCTGGATCTGACCCTGCTAATGTTAGATGGTGTCCAAGTCTAACCCTAGGGAGCCTCTTCAAGGCTGCAAATGATCTACAGTTTATGGTGTATCCTATAGTCCTGCTGCTTTTCCCTGTTCTGCCCTGTTGGCTTTCTATCAGGAAAAGGCCCAGCAGTGATTCACCCAATGTCCAAGAGCACTACCAGTACCACTTTCACTTGCCCTGAGGATAATCTTGTATGATCAGGAGGGTGAAATCCCTGGATGACCCTCAGGAGGCACTGTTCAGTCTTCAGGAAAGATGATGGGAGTATTTACCTCCGCCCTGCCATAAGTCTTATTCTGTCCCTGATTATTTACAATACTGTGTAACTTCCAATGAATTAGCTGTTTTCCATGAGGGGCCAATCTGTGTTAAAGTGTCAGTTCTTTCATGCTTGGCATTGATGGCAGCTCCATATAAAAGCCCAGGCTGGGCAGGGTCCTGAACCCCTCTGTTGCACCTGTCTCTGATCTCTGCTCTGCTGATTTCAGTGGATCAGGGTCAAAAGAACAGCATAGCTCAGAAAGTCTGATGAAAGTTCAGAAAGAGCCCTTTTAGAGCTTTTCCTTTTTTCCCCAGGGGATATGTACCAAGCATACACTGGTCTGCAGGGCCTTCAACCCCATAAGTAGGGATTGGGCATGCCTGACTATGAGGGGACCTGCCTTTGTGCAAGGAATCTCTGGAGTTCAGCCCCTGACTATCCAGTCCTCAGACTGCTGCTCTTGCCGGAGACTCAGACCCAACTCTCCACTCTGAACAGGCCACTGCTCAGCAGCTGCACTGAGTCAGGTCCCATAATGCCTTGAGCATGCCACTTTCTGCTCTTCCTGCATGGCCAGACTCAGTGGGAACAAAATGTGTTTTCATTCTGGTCTCTTTGTTGAAAGAGTCACTGAGTGTACAAACTCAGGTTCCTTTCCTATCCTCACCTCAGATCCCCTTAAAAATTTCTATGTGGCACCCACACGGCTGTGCCAAGCCAAAGGCTGGCTCTCCATGCACTCCACCTCCCCACAAAGTAAAAACTCTTTCTTGATCAGGTGTACGCAGCCTGATAGGGCCTCCCACAGTTTTAGGAGATAGAGTTTCTCTCTGGATCTCCCCAGATTGGCACTGAATCTATGGACATGCTTCTCAGTGAGTACTTGTGCACCCAGTCTTCCAAACTTTGTATATCCTTGCAGATCTTTCCCAGTTAGGGTTGGAGGTTTCCCTGTGCCTGACCAAGGCCCCCACTTCAGGAGAGGAGGGAGCTACTAAGCTGCCTTTTCTGTCTGATCTCTCCTCTGCTTCAGGCACCTTATACAAGACATTTTCCCATCAACTTATAAAGTCTGTAATTGAATGGTGCAAAGCACCCTCTGTACTCCTTTGCTTCAAAAATTTAAGAAGGGGGACTTCCACCAAGATGGAGGCATAGGTGGAAACACTGTGCCTTCTCCCATAACCAAGTTTAAAAACAACAAAGTTTTAGCAACAAAAACACAGCCAAACCACAGAAAATTGACCTATATGAAAGTCTGACAACAACAAACCTTTCAGCCAGACCAGTAAGAGGGGCGAAGCCAGCAGCAGAGTGGGGTCAGGCAGGAAAGATCCACCAGACCAACCCGGGTGCTCAACCCAGGCAAGCAGGCAGCCGAGGGCGGATCCCAGGTGTGGAATAGCAACAGGCGGACCCAATGAGGGCCCAAGATGGCAAGCTGATGGCTGTCACACCACGGTCACAGATAAACCAGCAAAGGAGCAAAGCAGTGAGACAGACCTTGCAGGAACCAGTGGCAGGAAACAGCAAAAGGGACCTCCATTGCCTCTCTTTGACCCCACCCCCACATATAGACTCACAACCCAGCGACTGATTTGCCCCGCCCTGGTGAACACTCAGGGCTCTGCTCCTCATACGCAATAGGCGTGAACAGACCAAAACATGGCTCAAGAAGAACTCAAAACCCCAGAGTCCATAACTCTAAGTGACCAAGAAATAGCCAAACTTTCAGATGCACAGTTCAAAACACTGCTGATCAGGATGCTCACAGAACTGGTGGATTTTAGTCACAAATTAGAGGAACATATGAAGGCGAAACTAGTTGAAATGAAGGGAAATGCACAGGAAACCAATAGTAATGAAAAGGAAACTGGGACTCAAATCAAGAGAGTGGACCAGAAGAAAGAAAAAAAATGACCAGACAGAAAAATATGAAGAAACAAGAATTAAAAAATGTGAGGAGAGGCTTAGGAACCTCCAGGACAGCTTTAAACGCTCCAACATCCGAATTATAGGAGTACCAGAAGGGGAAGATGAAGAACGACAAGTGGAAAACTTATTTGAACAAATAATAAAGGAGAATTTCCCCAATCTTGCAAAGGAAATAGACTTCCAGGAAATCCAGGAAGCTCAGAGTCCCAAAGAAGTTGGACCCAAGAAGGAACACACCAAGGCACATCATCATTATATTAGCCAAGACTAAAATGAAGGAGAGAATCTTAGAAGCATCAAGAGATAAGGGGACAGTCACCTACAAAGGAGTTCCCATCAGAATGTCAGTACATTTCTCAAAAGAGACCTTACAGGCAAGAAGGGGCTGGAAAGAGGTATTCCAAGTCATGAAATCCAAAGATCTACAACCAAGATTGCTCTATCCAGCAAAACTTTCATTTAGAATGGAAGGACATATAAAGTGCTTCTCAGATAAGATCAAATTCAAGGAGTTCATCATCACCAAGCCCTTATTATATGAAATGTTAAAGGGACTTATTTAAGAGAAAGGAGATAAACAGTGAAAGGAAAGCAAACTCACAGTTATTAACAACCACACTTAAAACAAAAGCAAACTAAGAGGACAGCTAGATCAGGAGTGAACCATAGAAATGAAGATCACGTTGAGGGTTAGCAACAGGGGAGTGGGAGGAGGAGAAGGGGGGAGAAGGTACAGAAAATAAGTAGCATAGATGGTAGGTAGAAAATAGATAGGGGGGAGGGCAAGAATAGTATGGGAAATACAGAATCTAAAGAACTTAAGACACATGGTCATGAACTAAAGGGGGGAATGGTGGGGGAGGGGTGTGCAGGGTGGAGGGGTATGAAGGGGGGAAATAAAACAACTGTAATGGCATAATCAATAAAATATATTAGAAAATAAAAAAATTAAGAATGGAAAGGGTCGTCAACATATATAAAGAACCCATGAGTGAAGCAAAAGGAGGGTAGGATTGAGGGTGGGAGGTGGGAGTCAGTGGGGTGAAGGAAAGTGGTGGTAGAAAAATGAAGACAACTGTATTCAAACATTATTAAAAAATTCATATAAGCTGAAATTCTATTGATTGTTTATGACACTTTTGGAAGAACAGCTAAAAATCCACTCTGGGGGTAACAAGCAAGTGGGATCAGGTCAACCGCCTTGACTACCGCCTCTCCACAGTTCCCTATTTTTTATCATAAATTGGAGTTCTATTCTCGGACTCCAGTCATGTCAAATTGTTCAGCAAACTGATGGGTACTCTTACATCCAATAACAGAAACTATTGTTCATTATTTTCCTGTCCTACATTTTTCTGCCACACTCTGAAAACTTCTATAAACATAGATTTGCCTCAATGTGTTATGCTGAACTATTTTAACACTTTTAATAAACTATTTATCTCATTTATTGCCCATTTCTGTTATTTATAGATGATAGATTGGTAGATATAATGCATATATTATAATAGTATATATTATAGTATATGTGAAAGAATATATTACTATATATAACAAGTACATACACACTAGATGTGTTTATAACAGTAATTAAAAATAATTGACTATTTTATTATGAGTCATACAATATACTGATCAATTTTCACATATTGATTCATAATGCAAATGTTACTTCACATACTTTACATATGAAGCTACAAAAGTAAAAAAAAAAACTTGGCATTTAAATAAACTTCTTAATTTTATGTAGCTAATAAATGACAGAAAAGGAATCCCACTCACTCAAACTGAACTTTTCAAAGGAAACATTTTATTATACATACATAAATTCTAAGAAAATTTCAGAATCATTAAAATGATACATTAGAAGATGGTATTCTACGGGCTTGTCCTACGAAATAGCATTTTCCCTTTGTTAGCAAGATTCTCTGACACTGCCTCAAGGGAAGACAGTTTCTGTCTCTCATCACACCACATATTTCCTCTAGTCAGGCCTTAGCCAGCAAGGTGGAGGAGATTGCTATAGGCAGCACTGAGGATTGCCTGAAGCCTAGCTGTAAGGCTTCTCTGAAATTGGAAGACATTAAAACACTTGACATACTCTCTACCTTCCAGGGAAGGTTTGGGATTGAGTGGTAATTCATGAGAGGAATTTTGCTGCTTAATCCCATTGTCCATTGTATTTGATCAGACTTCACAGGTATATAATGATATGATACTAAGAAGAGCTAAAGAGTAATTGTGGCTTCAGAAATACATTTCTGTAATATGAGTCTATTTAGGACATAGACTTAGACTCTACTTAGAACATAAGTAATTTTAAACTTTATTGTAATTATATCTATACAATTGTATAATTGTATAAATGTAATTATAATTGTATATGATGATGCATTTCTATATTACAATTTGCTTAAATATAGCCATAATAATTTGGGGATTATTTTATTTCAAATTCTAAACAAAATATATATTTATCAAACTAATGATATATTTGACATATAAAATTATGCATATAAATGTCCAATATTATAAAAATCATATGGCATATATAATATATATATAGACAAAGAGACAGAGAGACCAAGACAGAGACAGCACATGTCACATAAATTTGGTTATTAAATATAATAAATATTCTGAATGTTAAACATTATGTATTTTTTACTGTGGCTATAGCTGCACTTTTGGTACCAACTTAGCATGAGATTATACCATAACCATGAGACATGAATTTCCTGGTTTTTTAAAATTTATTTATTTTAATTGTTGTTCAAGTAACGTTTTCTGTCTTATATTCCCATCCAAGCCCACCCCCCAGTGCTCCCCACATCCCTCTCATTTCCACCCACCTTAGTTGTTGTCCATGTATCCTTTATACTTGTTCCTATAAACCCTTCTTCCCCTTTTTTCATGAAATTTCCTCCTCTCTCTCCTTTGGTCCTTGTCAGACTGTTCTATATTTCAGTGTCGCTGGTTAGATTTTGCTTGCTTGTTTGTTTTGTTGTTTAGCTTCCTGTTAAAGGTGAGATCATATGGTATTTGTCATTCACCTCCTGGCTTATTTCACTCAGCATAATATTTTCCAGTTCCATCCATGCTGTGACAATGGGTAGGAGCTCCTTCTTTCTTTCTGCTGCAAAGAATTCCATTGTGTGAATGTACCATAGTTTTTGGATCCATTCATATGCTGATGGGCACCTAAGCTGCTTCCAAATCTTGGCTATTGTAAGTTGTGCTGCTATGAACATTGGGGTGCATAGGTTGTTTTCGATTGGTGTTTTAGGGTTCTTAGGATATAATCCTAGCAGTGGAATTGCTGGGTCAAAAGGCAGACCATTTTTAGTTTTCTGGGAAAAATTCCATGCTGTTTTCCATAATGGTTGTACCAGTCTGCAATCCCACCATCAGTGAACTAGGGCCCACTTTTCCTCACAACCTCTCCAACATTTGTTGTTTTGTTTATGATGGCCATTCTGACCAGTGTAAAGTGGTATCTCATTGTGGTTTTAATTTGCATCTCTCTGACACCTAGCAATATTGAGCATCTTTTCATGTGTCTCTAGATCCTCTGTATGGCCTCCTTGGAGAAATATCTGTTCAAGTCCTTTGCCCACTTTTTAATTGGGTTGCTTGTCTTAGAGTAGAGTCATCTAAGTTCTTCGTATATTTTGGAGATTAAACCTTTGTCTGAGGTATCATTGGCAAATATGTTTTCCCATTAGGTTGTCTCTCTTTTTATCTTAATACTGTTTTCTGTAGCCATGCAGAAGCTTTTAATTTTGATGAGATCCTATTTGTTTATTCTTTTCTTTATGTCCCTTGTTCTAAAGAACATATCAGTAAAAATCTTGCTGCATGAAATATCTGAGATTTTTCTGCCAATGTTCTCCTCTAGGACTTTAATAGTGTCGCAGCTTATATTTAAGTATTTTAACCACCTTGAATTTATTTTGGTGTATGGTGTAAGTGATGCTTGAATTCCTTTTTTTTTGCACATAGGTGTCCAGTTCTCTCAAAACCATTTGTTGAAGAGGGTATTATTAGTCCATATTATGTTGCTGCCCCCTTTGTCGAATATTAATTGCCCATAGAGACTTGGGTTTATTTCTGGGCTCTCTGTTTTGTTCTATTGGTCTATGTGCCTGCTTTTATGCCAGTACCAGGCTGTTTTAATTACAGTGACCTTGTAATACAGTTTGGTATCATGTATTGTGATCCCTCCTACTTTGTTCTTCTTTCTCAAAATTGCAGCTGCTATTTGAGGTCATTTATGGTTCCATATAAATTGTTGAAGTGTTGTTCTATGTCTGTGAAATATGCCATTGGTACTTTATTAGGTATTGTATTGAATCTGTAAATTGCTTTGGGTAATATGGACATTTTGATTATGTTAATTCTTCCAATCCATGGACATGGTAATGTTTCCATTTGTTTGCGTCGTCCTCAATTTCTATCTTCAGTGTTGTGTAGTTTTCTGCATACAGGGCTTTTACCTCCTTGGTTAGGTTTATTCCGAGGTATTTTATTTTTCCTTTGGCTAAATAGAATGGCATTTTTTCTTGATTTCTGCTTATGCTGTTTCATTGTTGGTATACAAAAATGCCTTTGATTTCTGGATGTTGACTATGTATCTTGCTATTTTGCCAAATTCATTTATTAGGTTGAGCAGTTTTGGGGTAGAGTCTATAGGATTTTCCTTGTACATTATCATGTCATCTACATACAATGACAGTTTTGTTTCCTCCTTTTGGATTTGGATGCCTTTTATTTCCTTTTATTGTCTGATCACTGCCTAAAACTTTCAATATTATATTGAACAGAAGTGGTGAAAGTGGACAACCTCGTCTTGTTCCTGATCTTAGTGAAAAAGATTTTAGTTTTTGCCCATTGAGTATGATGGTGGCTATAGGTCTCTCATATATAGCCTTTATTACATTGAGGAATGCTCCCTCCATTCCCACTGTGTTGAGTGATTTTATCATAAATGGGTGCTGTACTTTATCAAATGCATCTATTTTTCCCCACCTATTGATATGATGATGTGATTTTTGTATTTGCTTTTGTTTATGTGATGTATTACACTTACTGATTTGCAAATATTGAACCATCCTTGAATCCCTGGGATGAATCCCACTTGGTCATGGTGTATGATCTTTTTAATATATTGCTGGATACGTTTTGCTAATATTTTGTTTAGGATTTTAGCATCTATGTTCATCAGTGATAATTGCCTGATGTTTTCTTTCTTTGTTGTGTCTTTACCTGGTTTTGGAATTAGGGTGATGTTGGCTTCATAAAAAGAGTTCGGGAGTCTTCCATTATTTTGGAGTTTTTGAAATAATCTGTGAAGTATAGGGGTTAGCTCTTCCTTAAATGCTTTGTAGAATTCTCCTGTGAAACCATCTGGTCCAGGGCTTTTGTGTGATGGGGTTTTTTTTATTGCTGCTTCAATTTCATCTGCTGTTATTGGTCTGTTCAGGCTTTCTGCTTCTTGTTCATTGAGTTTTGGAAGATTATATTTTTCTAGAAATCTGTGCATTTCATCTAGGTTCTCAAATTTCTTGGCATACAGTTCTTTGTAGTAATTTCTTACAGTTCCTTCTATTTCTGTGGTGTCAGTTGTAATCTCTTGTCTTTCATTTATTATTGTGTTTATTTGTGTCCTCTCCTTTTTTTGATGAGCCTACTTAAAGGCTTGTCAATTTTGTTTATCTTTTAAAAAAACAGCTCCTGATCCATAGAATTGTGTTTTTTGTCTCTATGTCATTTAATTCTGCTGTGATCTTGGTTATTTCCATCCTTATTCTTTCTCTGAGCTGTCTTTTTTGTTGTTCCTCAAGTTCTTGCAGGAATAAGGTTAGGTTGTTTGTTTGAAATGTTTCTATCTTTTTTATGTAGGCCTGTATTGCTATGAACTTTCCTCTCAGGACTGATTTCACTGTGTCCCACAAGTTTTGGGTTGTTGTGAGTTCATTTTCATTTGTTTCCAGAAACTTTTTTATTTCTTCCTTAATTTCATTCTTGACCCATTCATTGTTTAATAGCATACCATTCAGTCTCCATGATTTTGGGTGCTTTGGGTTTTTTCCTTTGGGGTTGGTTTCCAATTTCAGTCCCTTGTGGTCAGAGAAAATGCTTGGTATGGTTTCAATTTTCTTGAATTAGTTGAGGCTGGTTTTGTGTCCTATCATGTGGTCAATCTTTGAAAATGTTCCATGTGCATTGGAAAAGAATGTGTATTTACCTTCTTTAGGATGAAGGGCTGTATATATATCATTAAAGTCCATTTCATCTCAGGTTTTTTTTTAAGATTTTATTTGTTTATCTTTAGAGGGGAAGGGAAGGAGAGAGGGATAGAAACATCAATGAATGGTTGCCTCTTGTGTGCCCCCTGCTGGGAACTGGCCTGCAATCCAGGCATGTGCCCTGACTGGGAATCGAACCGTGGTTGCTTGGTTCCCAGGCCCGCGCTCAATCCACTGAGCTACAACATCCAGGGCAGTCATCTCAGGTGTTGTATAAAGCCAAAATATCTTTGTTGATATTTTGTTTGGGAGATTAGTTCATTTTTGACAGTGAGGTGTTCAAATCCCCTATTATAACTGTTTTGCTGTCAATATCTTTCTTGAAGTCCTCTAAGATATTCTTTTTGTATTTGGGTACTCCTGTGTTGGGTGCATATGTATTTATAATGTTTATGTCCTCCTGGTGGATTCTTCCCTTTTGTATTATGAAGTGACCTTCTGGGTCTCTCTTTATGGCCCTTTTTTTTGAAGTCTATTTTGTCTTATATGAGTATTGCTACCCAGGCTTTCTTTTCCTGTCCATTTGCTTGGAAAATTTGTTTTTAGCCCTTACTTTTAGTCTGTGTAGGTCTTTTGTCCTAAGGTGGGTCTCTTGTAGGCAACATATGTGTGGGTCATGCTTTCTTATCCATTCAGCTATTCTATGTCGTTCGATGGAGCATTTAATCCTTTCACCTTTAAGGTTATTATTGATATGTATCTATTCATTGCCATTTTTGTACCTGTGTTCCTTTTTGTCTTTCTCTTTTCTTTCCTTTCCTAAAGCAGTCCTTTTAGCATCTTTTGCAGAGCTGGTTTGGTGGAGTCATTTTTTTTTTGTCTTGGAAGCTCTTTATTTGGTTTTCTATCTTGATTGAGAGCCTTGCTGGGTAAAATATTCTTGGTTGCAGGCCTCTGGTTCTCATTACTTGGAATATTTCTTGCCATTCTCTTCTTACTTGGAGTGTTTCCATTGAGAAGTCAGTAGCTAACCTTATTGGGGCTCCCTTGTATGTTATTTCTTTTTTCTCCCTTGCTGCCTTTAAGATTCTCTCTTTGTCTTGGAATTTTACCATTTTGATGATGATGTGTCTTGAAGTGGGCCTCCTTGGGTTCCTCTTGATTGGGACTCTGTGATTCCTGGATTTGTGTGATTTTTTTTTCTTTTATCAAATTAGGGAAGTTTTCCCTCATTACTTTTCCAAATAGGTTTTCTATCCCTTGTTCTTATTCTTCTTCTCCTTATGATATCCCTATTATTCGGATATTATTACATTTCATGCTGTCTTGCATTTCTCTTAATTCCTCTTCATTCTTTCTGAGCCTCTTATCCTTTTCTTGCTCTTTCTGGGCGTTTTTTTTTTACTTTGTTCTCCACCTCGCTTATCCGATCTTCTGCTTCATTGATCCTGCTCTTGATTTCTTCTACTGTTTTCTTCAGTTCAGAGATTGTATTCTTCATTTCCTCTTGGCCCTTGCAAATAGTTTTTATTTCCGTTTTCATGTTAATATAGTTTGTGGTGAGTTCATTGTAGTTCCCCTGTGGTTTCTGGTAGCTCATTGTGAGTTCTTGGAACTTCCTGATAACCAGTGCTTTGAATTCAATATTTGATAGTTGACTTGCCTCTATTTCTTCTCCTTTCTGAGTCTTCCTCCTGTCCTTTCATTTGGGGATTGTTTCTTTGTCTTCTCATTGTTTGTGAGACTCTTGTTGTTAGCTTCCACTTCTTAAATTGATTTGTCTGGCTTTTTGGGTTTATGGTGTGAACATCTGTGGTATAATACCTGTGAGCTTTGGTGGTAAAGTCTTTATGATCTCCCAAGCTCACTTGTCTTGGGCTGATGTTTAAGTTGGCTCTTTGTTTGTCTTTGGGTTTTGGTTGTTTTAGCATTTTTATTTTGTGGTTCCTTCCCACCAGCTGGTTAACAGATGGTCCTTTTGTCCACTACCTGTTGTAATTTGTTGTGCTGGTGAGGGCAGGTTGTGTTGAAGGTAGTTCTTCTACTTGTACAGGGTTTTGAGGATTCTCTTTTGCTCTTGTTCAGTTGTTTATACTGGGTTGGTTTCTCCACTGTTTAGTTGTATTTCCAGATAGGTCTTGGATTGAGGTTTGTGTGGTTTCTATTCCCTCCTTCACCTTCTTCTGTTGTTACCTATTGGTGGTTCCTTTGTTGTTGGGTTTCCTCTTCCAGTGGGTATCCTGGTATTCACCACTTCCACCTACTCCTTTTTTTGTGATCAGTTGGAAGGAGAGGCAAAATGGTTTAATGCAGCAGCAGAGTATTTTATGATATTTACAATCACAGCCGGTAGAGAAAAGATAGAGGATATTTTGGCTATGTATAGTGTTAACTGTGATCTTCCACCAAATTAGGCACCTTTAAGAAAGGATGGACAAAAGATAAGTCTCTTGTTGGGGAGGGAAGGCTTGTGAGTTGGATGTAGAAAGCAGTGAGGTTGTGGGGGGTCAGATTCTGAGGTAAGATGAGAGTGAATGATAGTAAAAAGGTGTAGTGTGTGAGCAAATAGAGTTAACCACCACAGGAATAGAATTCAGGAAATTGTGAAGTGGGGTAAGATCCAGGAGGGGTGTTGTGAAGTTTTTACAAATGTATAGAACAGCTATTATTTATAATAATATTTTATTAAAGCAACAATCAAATGACAGACTCTATGTGATATGGATAACATGAATTGGGCATGTGGAACTTTGGGTTGTGTGCTAAAGGAAAACAGGTGGCATGAAGTATAGAAAATTAGCAATACACTGTGGAGGAGAGAACAGGGGAAACCTGTCAAGTGATACAGTATAACCAGCCAAGGCAGAGAAGCCTATACAGAAAGAGGAGGAATACAAAGATACTATTAAAATATAAAAGAAGTGAGAATAATGAAAAAAATAATAATAATGCAAATATGCAGCAACTTGTGGCTTGTCTGCTATAGCAAAGTAAAATTTGTCTTTCTGTCTTTACTATTGGGGTGGCCCCTCTTTGGGTCCAACTCTGGTCTTTTTGCAGTTCCAAGTTGTTTGGTCACTTGTGGGTAAAAGGAAAAAAAGTCAGGAGAAGGGAGGAAGATGTTATAAGTTTAGAAAGAAAGGAAGAAGGAATAAAAGAGGAAAGAAGGAAGGAGAGGAAAAAAGTATTGAAAGATAAAACAATAATAAAATAAAAAAGATAAAAGGTTACTTTAAAGAATCTCTTGTTGATTTCAAACTGGCAAAACTGGTTTTTCTGGTCTTGCTGGCTGCAGCAGCTGGAGGGGTGGTTTGTGTGGTCTTTCTGCAAGTGCTCTCCTGAGAGCTAACCCGGCACCTCTCCCCAGTGTGCCAGGAATGGGATCTAGGTCCTCTTCAGAGCACTCTTCCCCCAGCGGTCATCAGTCATCGCTGTGGGGTACAGGTGCAAGCGCACGCACTTGGTCCAAGCTACCTGTGTCTCACTGGTTCAGGTGCAGACATGTCCCAGTTTGTGAGAGGACTCTAGGCCTTCCCCCCAACCTCAGGAGCACTGCCAGGCTTGGAGGGGAGCAGGCCAAAGGGCTGTCACAGGAGAATCCTTCAGTTTACTTTCCAAAAAAAATTCTCCTTAAGAAAGCCTGCCATTCAGCACAGCTTAATCCCCCAGCCAAACCGGTGACTGTCGGAGTCAGAGCCCGATGCTGTGCCTCTCAATTCTCCCAAGCTGGCAACCACAGACTCCATGGTTGATCATGGCCCTTTTTCCTTAGTACCCTCTCTGCAAACTCAAGCAAACAGGTCTCTACTGGTGTTGCCCAACCTTGCTTGGCTGGGGAGAGAGGGAGCTGATAACCCAGCTCTCTCCCAAGGACCCTTCGGCAGGCCCAGGGCTCTCAAAGAGTCTGTGGCAGAAGCACTGAGCGCCGGGTCCTGGCCAAGGATGCTGCTGCTCCTGTCTTTGCTCTTGTCCCTGAGACCCTACTGTCCTGTAGCCATCTCCTTACTGTCTGGTTTTCCAGTGTCCATTACAATTTATGGTCTCTTACTTTCATATACGCTGGGGAACTGTTGGCTGTTTGTGTTTGCACTGTTCCTCTATAGATGGACCAGAATTTTCTCCCATGTGTAAAGGGGAAATGGAATCTACTCTGCCCTACTCTGTCACCATCTTCTTGCTCCTAGTCTCATTCTTTAATGATTATTATTCTCCACATATGTTCATTCAATGTGTTTGAATTATCTAATGACTCCATCATTATATTCTGGGACAATATACTGTATCTTCAAAGGACTTTGTTCTTTGTTTAAAACAATCATCTTCCTGACATTTGCAATGCTGGCTACTAATTCACTCCCATAACTGCTGAGCAACTCCTCTTCCAAGTGACTTCTTCAGGTACCTGGAAATTATCTGATTCCCTGACTTTTTTTTTCTTAACCAGCCTAATTATCTATGAATATGACCTAGTTTTATGACCCATCTCTTCCCTAATTGCTTACTGACATGTTCCTGGACATCTAAATGTTTTTAAAATTGTGATTCCCAGTAATGAAAGTAATTGATTTCAACAGTCTTTATAGTTTTCTAGTCAAATGCATCAAATGATAACACCACTATTATACCACTAATAAACTAATACCTCAGTTTTTTAAAAATATTTTATTTCTTTATTTTCAGAGAGGGAAAGGGAAGGAGAGAGGGAGAGAAACATCAATGTGTGGTTGCCTCTCATGTGTTCCCCACTGGGAACTGGCCTGTAACCCAGGCATGTGCTTTGACTGGAAATCGAACTGTGATCCTTTGCTTCACAGAACCACGCTCAATCCACTGAGCTACACCAGCCAGGGCACCTCAGTTAGAATATTTGAGCCTGCTAAGTCTTATCCCCATACGCTTTTATCTCTTTTATATGATTGCTATACAAACTGATACTCATATATACTATTCTGGGAAATTTATTTACATTTTCCACACCATTTTCAAAAGAGGAGTAGTTTTAAAATTATTTTCTAAAGAGCTCTAGTTATGTCTTAAGGTCCTATCATGAAGTGAGGATGTTTAAGATACCTGATGGATGCTTTAAATCCCACATCTCCAATTCAACCAGATTATAACTTTAAGAAAAATATCTATTCTATATAAGTTTTAACTTAGAGACATAACAATCATCTCATTCCTAACCAGTAAAGAAAATTAATATGTTGCCAAATTATTTTATTTTGTATTGCTTTGAAATAAATAATGATAGGTGTGTGTGGGGGGGGAAGAGTTAGATATTTAAACTATTTAAAGTATCCTCCTTTTAATTTCTTTATTAAAATGACAATCAACATCACTACATGAAAACATAGCAATGAACTCTTTATTCCCACTGTTGACTATTTATGATGGAATATATATTTTTCATGTTATTGTGATGTCTCAGTGTTTCCTTTCTGCCATTTACTGATATTTATCCAAAACTCTTGCACAGTATGATAATGTGGATGCAATTTCAGTAATACACTTTACAACTGACAATGTACTGAAATTGCTTAGATCAATTCTTCAAAACCAGGACACTTATTTTACAATACTCAAGAGCCACTTTTAGCCGTAACCACTAAATCCATTCTTACTTTTAAAAGGGGTACTGCTATAAAATTATTCAAGAATAAATAATAAAGACTGTGGAGCAATTAAGCATATTAGACCAATGTAAATATTTTGAAGTGTCATTTTGAAAAGATTTTTCATTGTAATGCAGTTCTCATACTTTTTCTTGCTTGATTTAAACTGAATGATAACAGACTCAATTATGACAAGAAAAAACACAAAACTCTAGATTTGTTAAATTGATGTTTAGTGACTCTTGACAATATCACTGAGTGAAATAAAAAGTCCATGTTCTAGTACAGCATTAGTGAAAAACAGGATAAATATGTTCCCTATTGTTTAAAACATCAACAAATATAGAATAGAGCAGTTTCTAGAAGAAAGCTGAATAGGACGTATTCATAGGTAATAGTCATGTTCCATATGGAAAACTGAACAAAAGATAAAACCTGCAAGTCAATTTAAGTGACTACTTGTTATCACTACTTCATAAAAAAAAACTAATATTTGTTTAACAGTTATTTGCTGTGGGCTTCATACACAAATAATATTGTTTATGAAATTCTGCTCAATTTTATTTTTATTTTAGGACAAAGAAATTTAAAACAATAAATATTTGTTTTAATAGATTAACAGTTATATATTTTAAATTATTTTTTATTTAGTTATTTTTCAAGTACAGATTTGTCTATTTCTCCCATCCCAGCAGTTTCCCCGTCCCCTGCTCCACACTTCCCTCCCATCTCCACCCCCCCCAGCTGTCATCCCTGCATCCTTCATATTTGTTCCTCCAAATCCTTCCCCCCTTCCCCCTTACATTCCCTTCCCTCTCCCCTCTGGTCACTGACCCCTTGTTCTCTATTTCAGTGACTTTGTTTTTATTCTGCTTGCTTGTTTGTTTTGTTGTTTAGCTTCCTGTTAAAGGTGAGATCATATGGTATTTGTCTTTCAACAACTGGCCTATTTCACTCAGCATAATGCTTTCCAGTTCCATCCATGTTGTTGCAAAGGGTAGTAGCTCCTTCTTTCTCTCTGCTGCATAGAATTCCATTGTGTATATGTACCACAAATTTTTGATCCATTCATTTACTGTCAGGCACCTAGGTTACTTCCAACTCTTGGCTATTGTAAATTGTGCTGCTATGAACATTGTGGTGCATAGGTTCTTTGATATTGATGTTTTAGGATTCTTAGGATATAATCATAGCAGTGGAATTGCTGGTCAAAAGGAAGGTCAATTTTTACTTTTCTGAGAAAATTCCATACTGTTTTCCATAATGGTTGTACCAGTCTGCAATCCCACCAACAGTGAACTACGGACCCTTTTTCTCCACAACCTCTCCAACATTTGTTGTTTGTTGCTTTGTTTATGATAGCCATCCTGACTGGTGTAAAGTGGTATCTCATTGTAGTTTTAATTTGCATCTCTCTGATAGCTAATGATATTGAGCATTTCTTCATGTGTCCTTGGATATTCTGTATGTCCTCCTTGGAGAAGTGCCTGTTCAAGTCCTTTCCCCATTTTTTAATTGGTTTAGATGTCTTCTTAGATTGGAGTCATGTAAGTTCTTTGTATATTTTGGAGATTAAAACTTTTTCTGAGGTATCATTGGCAAATATATTTTCCCATAGTTGGTTGTCTTTTTAATTTAATACTATTTTCTTTAGCCATACAGAAGCTTTTTATTTTGAGGAGATTCCATTTGTTTATTCTTTCCTTTATATTCCTTGCGTAGGGGACATATCAGTAAAAATATTGCTGCGTGAAATATCTGAGATTTTCTTGCCGATGTTTTCTTCTAGAACTTTAATAGTGTTATGGCTTATATTTAAGTCTTTTATCCACCTTGAATTTATTTTGGTGTATGGTGTAAGTTGGTGCTCAAGTTTCATTTTTTTGCATATAGCTGTCCAATTCTCCCAGCACCATTTGTTGAAGAGGCTATCTTTACTCCATTTTATGTTATTGCCCCCTTTGTCAAATATTAATTGACTGTAGAGAGTTGGGTTGATTTCTGGGCTCCCTGTTCTGTTCCATTGGTCTATATGTGCCTGTGTTTATGCCAGTATCAGGCTGTTTTGATTACAGTGGCTTTGTAATACAGTTTGATATCAGGTATTGTGATCCCTCCTACTTTGTTCTTCTTTCTCAAAAGAGCAGCTGCTATTCGGGCTCATTTATGGTTTTATATAAATTTTTGAACTGTTTGTTCTAAGTCTGTGAAATATGCCATTGGTACTTTAATAGGTATTGCATTGAATCTGTATATTGCTTTGGGTAGTATGGACATTTTGATGATGTTAATTCTTCCAATCCATGAACACGGTATATGTTTCCATTTGTTTGTGTCTTCCCTGATTTCTTTCTTTAGTGCTGTGTAGTTTTCTGCATACAGGTCTTTTACCTCCTTGGTTAGGTTTATTCCCAGATATGTTATTTTTGTTTTTGCTTTATCAAATGGGATTTTTTTCCTTGATTTCTGCTTCTGCTGATTCATTGTTTGTATACAAAAGTACCTTTGATTTCTGGGTATTGACTTTGTATTCTGCTGTTTTGCCAAATTCATTAATTAGTTAGAGCAGTTTTTTGGTGGGGTCTGTAGGATTTTCCATGTACACTATCATGGCATCTGCAAACAGTCACAGTTTTGTTTCCTCCTTTCATATTTGGATGCCTTTTATTTCCTTTTCTTGCCTAATCTCTGTGGCCAAAACTTCTAATACTATATTGAATAGAAGTGGTGAAAGTGGACATCCTTGTCTTGTTCCTGATCTTAGTGGAAAAGCTTTTAATTTTTGCACATTGAGTATGATGTTGGCTGTAGGTCTCTCATATATGGCCTTTATTATATTGAGGAATGCTCCCTGTATTCCCACTTTGCTGAGTGTTTTTATCATAAATGGGTGTTGTACCTTACCAAAAACTTTTTCCGCGTCTATTGATATTATCATGTGGTTTTTGTCTTTGGTTTTGTTTATGTGATGTATTGCATATACTGATTTGCGAATGTTGAACCATCCTTGCATCCCTTGGATGAATCCCACTTGGTCATGGTGTATGGTCTTTTTGATATATTGTTGGATGTGATTTGTCAATATTTTGTTGAGGATTTTAGCATCTATGTTCATCAGCGATTTGGCCTAAAGTTCTCTTTCTTTGTTGTGTCTCTGTGGTTTTGGAATTAGGATGATGCTGGCTTCATAAAAATAATCTGGGAGTTTTTCATCCTCCTGGATATTTTGGAATAGTCTGTGAAGAATAGGGGTTAGCTCTTCCTTAAATGCTTTGTAGAATTCTCCTGTGAAACCATCTGGTCGAGAGCTTTTGTGTGATCGGAGTTTTTTGATTACTGCTTCAATTTATTTTGCTGTTATTGGTGTGTTCAGATTGTCTGTTTCTTTTTCATTAAGTTTTGGAAGATTGTATTTTTCTAGAAATTTGTCCATTTCACCTCAGTTTTCAAATTCCTTGGCATACAGTTCTTCATAGTAATTTCTTACAATCCCTTCTATTTCTGTGGTATCAGTTATAATCTCTCCTCTTTCTTTCCGATTGTCTTTATTTGAGTCCTCTCTCTTCTTTTCTTGATGAGCCTACTTAAAGCCTTGTCTATTTTGTTTATCTTTTCAAAAAACCAACTCCTGGATTCGTTGATCCTTAGAATTGTGCTTTTAATCTCTATGTCATTAAGTTCTGCTCTAATCTTGGTTATTTCCTTCCTTCTGATTGCTCTAGGCTGTCTTTGTTGTTGTTCCTCGAGTTCTTGCAGGAATAAGGTTAGGTTGTTTGTTTGAAATGTTTCTATCTTCTTTAGGTAGGCCTGTATTGCTATAAACTTCTCTCTCAGGACTGCCTTTGCTGTGTCCCATATGTTTTGGGTTGTTGTGAGTTCATTTTCCTTTGTTTCCAGAAACTTTTTGATTTCTTCCCTAATTTCATTCTTGACCCATTCATTGTTTAATAGTATACCATTCAGTCTCCATGATTTTGGGTGCTTTGGGTTTTTTCCTTTGGTGTTGGTTTCCAATTTCAGTCCCTTGTGGTCAGAGAAGATGCTTGGTATGATTTCAATTTTCTTGAATTTCTTGAGGCTTGTTTTGTGTCCTATCATGTGGTCCATCTTTGAAAATGTTCCATGTGCATTTGAAAAGAATGTATATTTAGCTTCTTTAGGATGAAGGGATCTATATATATCAGTTAAGTCCATTTCATCTAGGGTGTTGTTTAATGCCACAATATCTTTGTTGATATTTTGTTTGGAAGATCTGTTCATTTTTTATAGTGGGGTGTTAAAATCCCCTACTATAATTTTGTTGCTGTCAATATCTTTCTTGAAGTCCTCTAAGATTTTCTTTATATATTTTGGTGCTCCTATGTTGGGTACATATATATTTACAATATTAATGTCTTCTTGGTGGATTCTTTTTTTGAGTATTATGAAGTGAACCTCTGGGTCTCTCTTTACTGCCCCCTTTTTGAAGTCTATTTTGTCTGATATGAGAATTGATACCCAAGCTCTTTTTTCTTGTCTCTTTGCTTGGTAAATTTGTTTCCAGCCTTTCACTTTTAGTCTGTGATAGTCTTTTGTCCTGAGGTAGGTCTCTTGTAGGCAACATATGTGAGGGTCATGCTTTCTTATCCATTCAGCTATTCTGTGTCTTTTGATTGGACCATTTAATCCATTTATGTTTAAGGTTATTATTGATAGGTACTTATTCATTGCCATTTTTGTACCTGTGTTCTTCTCTGTCTCTCTCTTTTTCTTCCTTTCCTTAAAGTAGTCCTTTTAGTGTTTCTTGTAGGACTGGTTTGGTGGAGTCCTATTCTTTTAGACTCCTTTTGTCTTGGAGGCTCTTTATTTGGCCTTCTATCTTGATTGAGAGCCTTGCTGGGTAAAGTAGCCTTGGTTGCAGGCCTCTGGTTCTCATTACTTGGAATATTTCTTGCCATTGTCTTCTTGCTCAGAGTGTTTCTATTGAGAAGTCAGTAGCTAACCTTATTGGGTCTCTCTTGTATGTTACTTCTTTTTTCTCCCTTGCTGCTTTTAAGATTCTCTCTTTGTCTTGGAATTTTGCCATTTGGATGATGATGTGTCTTGAAGTGGGCCTCCTTGGATTCCTCTTGTTTGGGACTCTCTGTGATTCCTGGATTTGTGTGATTTTTTTCTGTCATCAAATTAGGGAAATTTTCTGTCATTACTCTTTCAAATATGTTTTCTATCCCTTGTTCTTCTTCTTCTCCTTCTGGTATCCCTATTATTCATATATTATTACATTTTATATTGTCTTGTATTTGTCTTAATCCCTCTTCATTCTTTCTGAGCTTCTTTTCATTTTCCTGCTCTTTCTGTGAGATGCTTTCTACTTTGTCCTCCAGCTCACTAATCCGATCCTCCACCTCATCTATCCTACTTTTGAAACTATCTACTGTGTTCTTCAATTCAGAAATTTTATTCCTTATTTCCTCTTGTCCCTTGCTAATAGTTTCTATTTTCTTTTTCATGCTGATATATTTTGATCATTGTAGCTCCCCTATAGTTTCTGGTAGCTCATTGTGAGCTCTTTGAACTTCATGACTACCTGTGCTTTGAATTCACTGATAGTTGATTAGCCTCTATTTCATCTTATATTCTTTCTGAAGCCTCTGCTTTTTCTTTTATTTGGGGATTGTTTCTTTGTGTTTCCATTGTTTGTGAGACTCTTCTTGTTAGCCTCAGCTTGTAAAATCGATCTGTTCTTGCTCCCTGGGTTTATGCTGTGAACTTCTGTGGTATAATGCCTATGAATTTCAGTGGTGCAGACTCCTTCAGGTATCTTGATGTTCTCCATTTCCACCTACTCCTTTAATTGTTTATGTGTAATCAGTTGTAGGAGGAGGCAAAATGGTTTATGACAGTAGAAGAGTTTTTTATGATATTTACAGTCACAGCCGGTAGAGAGGTGATAGGTGATCTTTAGACTATATGTTGTGTTAACCGTATTCTTCAGCCCAACTTGACACTTTTATGAGAGGATGAACAAAAGGTAAGCCTCTTATTGGGGAGGGAAGTCTCATTAGTTTTAACTAGAAAGCAGTGAGGTTTTAGATGGTCAGATTATGAGGTAAGGTGAGTGTAAGGAAGGGTAAATAGATGTAGTGTGTGAGTAAATAGAGTTAATCACTACAGTGATAGAATTCAGGGACCTGTACAATGGGCTAAGATCCAGGAGATGTGTTGTGAAGTATTTACTGTTGTATAGATCAGCTATTATTTACACTAATATTAGAGCAGCACCGTATAACAATCTCCATGTGATCTGTCTGAGTAGGGGGTATAGGGCTTTAGGTAGTGTGCTAAAGGAAAACAAGTGGTGTGGAGTTCAGAGGATTAGCAAAGCACTGTGGAGGAAAGGACAGGAGGAGTCTGTCTAATAATACAATATAACTACTCAAGACTGAGAAACCTCCACAGAAAGAGGAGGAATACAGAGATATTATTAAAATATAAAAGAGGTGAAAATAATGAAAAAATGCAACTCCTGTGGCTTCTCTGCTATAGGAAGGTGAAATTTGTGTCTTTGTTTCTACTGTTGATATGTCCCCTCTTCGGGTCCCATTCTGGTCCTTTCACAGTTCCTAGTTGTGTGTGTCTCTTGTGGGTAAAAGGAAAGAAAGCACAAACAAACAATCAAACAAAAAGGCAGGAGAAGGGAGGCGAAAGCAATGAGTTTAAGAGGAAAGGAAGAAGGACTAGAACAGGGAAAAAGAAAGGAGAGGAACAAAGTATAGAAAGATAAAGCAGTGATAAAAATTTAAAAATATATAAGGTTACTAAACTAATGCACAAAAAAGTTACTAAAAAAGGGAAAAAACAGAAAAAATAAAAAAACAAAAAACAAGCAAACAGCAAAAGAAATAAACAGAAAAAACAATAACAACAACAACAGAGAAACCCTTCCCTTGTTGGTTTCAAACTGTCCAGACTGGTTTTTCTAGTTGCAGCAGGATCTCTCTGTGGGCTGGGATGCTGGTGCAAGTGCGTGCACCAGCCAGGCTACCAGATTTGGGTGTGTGCACCTGCACACTCCCCGGGAAGTCCGGGACTGCGAAACTGGTAGGGCGCTTCCCAGTCCCCTGGCGATGGCTCAGAGGCCTCTGCTTCCACCAGGCGTCTGGGACCTGAGAAATCAGCAGGACACTTCCTAGTCCTGTGGCTAGTCCCCAGATGCCTCCACTTTCCCCCTGGCTCGCTGCAAGGCCGGATGGGAAGCAAGCCAAGCTGCCCTGGCAGGAGAACCCCTCAGTCCACTTTCAATAACAATAAAACAAAACAAAACAAAACAAAACAAAACAAAACTCTCCAGACAGCCTGTCTCTTAGTCCAGCTCAGTTCCCAACCAGACCCGTGAGGCCAATGCGTCTCTTGATTCTCCCAGGCTTGGATCACAGAGTCTGCAGTTGAACTGGGCCCTGTGTCTTTGTACCCATCCCTGATTTGCAAGCTGGCAAGCAGACAGGTCTCTGCCCAGTGTTGTCCAGTTTTGCTTATACAGGAAGTGGGGGAGCTGCTGGCCCATGCTGGTGGCCACTGGGGCCGCTGGGTGCCCAGGTTCCTGTGGTAGACCTCTTTGGTGTTGATCTCAGACCAATGGCTCTGTACCCTGGCTGCAGAGGCAGCACCGGGGCCACCTGGCCGGGGGCACCAGTCCCTGCCACTGCTTAGTCTTTACTCCATCCCCGAGACCCCACTGACCTGCCTGCTTTCTCGTGTTTCAGCATCTTTCACAGTCTCTGTTCTTTTAATTTCACAAATGCTGGATAACTGATGGATTAGTGCGCTGCTTTTCTGTAGATCTGCCAGGATTTTCACCCACGAGTAGGGGAGCTAGAATCCGCTCCACCCTACTCCGTCACCATCTTGAGCGGGAGCCGATTAACAGTTATATTAATCACACAAGTAAACAACTAACTCCATCATGAATTATTGTTTAGAAATTTGATGCTCCTCAAATTTCTTCCAGGGTGTTCATGGTGTCCTCAACATTTGTCTCATAGAGTTCCACAAACTGTGCTTTCAGTTTGACTTGATATCTACCATTCCATTCTCCTGTGCTGGTTGTCTTTGCTGGTATCCCTGCTCTCATCTATCTGATCCTGTTGCTGTTTAGTCATTAAAACACTAAGAAAATTTCTGTATTTTAGTCTTCTTTTCTTCTAAAGAGTGTTTGTCTGTCTGGTTCACAGCTCGTTACCTTTGTGAGTTTGATGAATCAGTGTATTCTGCAAATCATCCCCAGTGAAGAAAGTGTCATTTACTTTATTTTATTCTCTAGCAAATATGAAGCAAGATTATGGAAACAGCTTAAATTTTTAGTTGTTCTGTGTAATCGTTCCTTCTTCCTTAAACTCTGAAATGAGGACAGCCTAGGTAACAAATTCCTACTGTCAAATTATTTTTCTACTCTGAGCCCTCTAAGCTGTTTTTTGATAAAACTTGGGGATTCCAACTTTCTCTACAGTTAAGATAATTTGTTTTTTCAGTAAGTTTCTAATCTCTCATTGCCATAGTGGATGCTAGATATGATTGAACACGTAGTATATCAAAGGTCATCATTTCTTAGATGCCTACTTTGGATCATCTGGCCATTAGAATCTTGGTAATATGACCTCTGGGAACGTAAACAGTCAATAATCATGCAATCACAACATTGCTTAATCTATACTGAAAATTACACATTTTCTTTAATAACAGATGTTTTTTTCTATATAAATTTCTTTCATTCCCAGGTAAACATTTAAAAATAATCTAATGATTTAGTAAATTATGTTATTTCAAGCAACAGATTTTCAGAGATATTTTGAAACTTTTATTTATTTTTTTCACACTAGGTAAGATGCCATATCTATACTTTTTATACCTAGACAGTGACTAGAACATAAAAGCTTTAACTTTTTTGAATTTTATTTTATTTTGAAAATTTTCATTTCAATGCCATAAAATATAAGTGGTTGTTTATTCAAAGTTACTGACAAATTGAATATCATGAAAAATGTGTCAGATGGTTGTTAATACAACAGGCAAGAATGTTGCCTGACATTCAACTTCACACACAACTCAGAATATGGCACACTAAACCCAACAGAAATTTCGAAATATTTAACAACCAAATTCTATAATAGATTGTGTTCTTGGATACAGAAAAAAGATTCTGAAATATCATTCTCTAAAATTAACTGGAAAAAAAGCAGCTTAAAAATATAGCTAAGATTTCTGAAACTTTCATATTTTAAATTATAGTTCACAGACAAAACAAAGTGTTGAAATTTTATATTTAAATACAGTTTAGATTTAGAGGAAAATTAGGAAGATAGTACCAGAATTCCTATATATTATTTATAGGTTTCCTTAATGCTGGCATCTTACATAAAAAGGCTACATTTATCAAAATTAAAATAATAACATTGATTCAACACTATGAAACTATAAACTATAAAACTATTAAACTATAGACTATTCAAATCTTATCATTTCTATTATGACTTTTTAAATTTCAACTAAATTCAGGATAAAACATAGCATTTAGGTATCATTCAACCTATGAGAGTTTTACAGAGGTTATCTTCAAGGACTTGAAATTTGAGGACTGCAGTCAGATAGATTGGCTGGTCAATTTTTCTCTTTATAATTGATCTTCTTTAATTTAATTGTGATTTGTTTTAATGTAATTTCTTGTGTTGGAAATTGGTTGTGATTCTTGAATCTATGACTTATTCTTTTAATTGTTTGTAAGATTTATAGTCATATTTACTCGAGGGTTATCCTCTCTCTTCTTTTTTTCTTTTGAGACTTTAACAATATGTATATTAGGCCACTTTAAGTTGTTTTACATTTAATTTGGTTTTCTTTTGATTTTTGTTTTTGTTAGTTTTTATATTTGTGTTTAATTTTTTTTTTTTTTAGATTTATGTCTGCGACTTCAGTTTACTAATTATTTCTTTAGCATTGCCTACTCTACTGCTAATTTCATTCAGGGCATCTCTCAAGTCACACATTTTAGTTTTAATGTTAATAAGTTCTCTTTTGTTTATTTTTTATAACGTTCATGTCTGTAGCTAAACTGAATACATGTATTAAATTATTATTTTAACATCTATGCCCATTCTCTATCAGTTTCTATTAATTTCCCCCCTCCTTATTATGGGTCGTGTTTTTCTGTTTCTGTGCATGCCTGATAAATGTTTACTGCATGTCAGGTCATGTAATTTAAACTTATCAATTTAATTCACTTGAAAGCAGTGTGAAATTTTACAATCTTGTTTTTAAGATTAATTAGATCATACTGGAGAAATGTCTACTATAGAAAAATTATTTACCATACCTGAGACATGATTGGTTTTGTACTCACCCCAGTGCTTCATAAATGTTGTTTCCCATTCTAACTGGTGAAAACAGACATTGGTCTCTCTGCACCACACATTGTTAACACTTAGCCTTTGGGGCTGTGCCCCCCTGCTTCCTTAGATGCTGTTGTCATTCAGTACTCACCTGAATACTTGTGGGCACTTACTGCAAAGTTCTGGTGTGCTCTCTCTGTCAGCTCCCTCTTTTCATGTGCTCTGTCCTGTGAACTCTGTCTACCTTTATCTCCCTTGTCTGTCAGGTGTATTTTCTCAAATGGATCTTTCCTTCTGTGAAGGACTGGAGACTCCTTCAAGGCCATTCATGAACACAATCAAAAGACTTTTATTGTTTCCCATCTCTTGAAATTAATGCCGCTGTTTGCCAAATGATCATTGTTTATGTCTGTTTTTATTATGTCGGGAGATTAAATTAAACCTGACTAAAAGTATAAATCTAAAATTATTTTAAATTTTTAAAGTCCTTAACTCTAAAAAATTAATAAATGAAACAATACTAATTTATAAAATTACATATTAATATATGGGGTAATATATTAATGTATGATACATAATAACATTTACTATTCTATTTTAATATAACACCATATTCAACTTACCAAATTGCCAATATTTCTCTAGTTAACAGTTTTTGTATACTATTTATAAAATACATTGTACTACAAAACCAGAATTATATTAATGTCATTTCCACTAAATTATTAATTCTACTTCTTACTATTCCATCCTTGGTAAAATGATATAATAAATTTAATAAATAATTTTATTAAATGTGTTAGTTATTTTAAATGTGTTACATATTTTCCCAGTTTTTCTTGAGTATAGCTTTAAAATCTTTTATTTAAACTAAAATATATTGAAATTAAAAATATATTTATTATATGCATGCTTTAGTTGGTAAATTTATACATTGCTTAAATCGAGTATTTATTATTAAAGTAAAACAAACATGGAATGGAAGATGGGAAAAAAGAAGTCAGATATTCCAATTTCTCTCTCTGATAAAAAACATTGAGAACTGATGATGGCACAGAGAAAATTATACTCAGGGTCACTGGTAGGACTTAAAAATATATTTCTTTTGTTGATCAAATGTAATGAGGTGACATGGGTTAATAAGATTATATAGGTTTCAAGTGTACATTTCTATGATATATGATCTGTGTATTGCATTGTGCGCTCACCACACAGTCAAACCATCCTCTGTCACCATACCCCCTTCCTTCTGTTAACTGCAATGCTGTCATGTGTATCTGAATTTTTGTTTGTTTTTCTTGTTATTTGTTACTTTTGATTTCATATCTCACAATGAGAAAATCATATGGTTCCTTTTTGACTTTATTTTTGTTGTTGACACTATTATATATGTCTGCATTTTTCCCTCCTTCATCCATCTCCACCCAGCCTCCATCTTCCTCTTCCCTCTGGCCACATCATTGTCTGTGTCTATGGGTTATGCTTGTATATTTTTTGACTAATCCTCTCACTATCTTTCATTCAGTTGTCCCTCCCCTCTGACAGCTGTCTATTTTGTTTGACAGTTTATTTTGTCTTAGATTCCATGTATAAGTGAGATCAGATGGTGTTTTTCTTTCTCTGACTGGCTTATTTTACTTAGCATAATAATCTCCAGGGCTATCCATACTGTGCCAAAAGATAAGAGTTTCTTCTGTTTTACTGCTCTGTAGTATTCCATTGTATAAATATACCACAGCTTTTTTATCCACTCATATACTGATGGGACTTGGATTGTTTCCAGATCTTGGCTATTGTCAACAATGCTGCTATGAACATAGGGGTGCATCTATTCTTTCGAACTGATGTTTTCAAACTCTTACGATATATTTTCAGAAGTAGGATCACTGGGTCAAAAGTCAGTTCAAATTTTAATTTCGTAAGGAAACTTTATACTGTTTTCCACAGTGCTTACACTGTGAATATATATTAATGTGTATTCATATATTTATATTTTCATATATGTTCATATGTAATAAATAATAGCATATAATACATTATTTCAATACACCACCATATTCAATTTACCAAATTACCAATGTTTCTCTAGTCAACAGCTTTTGTGTACTATTTATAACATACATTGCATCACAAAAACAGAATTATATTCATGTCACTTCTACTAAAGCATTAGAGTTTATCTTGCTAGTTCCATTCTTAATATAAAGATATAAGAACTTATGATAATTAATTTTACTAATTTTTTAATGTTATACAAAATGTACTGAACTCCTACCAACACTGCACTAGAATAATATGGTTCTTAATTATTTCTCCAAGTTACATCCCCTTTCTAATGAATATCAACTACCTAAATTTTAGAAATTGTTTTGGGGTCTATATTCCTTTAATGTCAGGATAAATATTTTATCAGAAGAGAAGCCTGGATAATCTTTATAAAACATATTAGGAACCAAACTGCAAACAAAACTCAAAGACTATGTTATTACATTCTTACTTTACTGAGGCAAGATGTAGTGCTTTGAATAAAGCTGATTACATAATTTTATTTTACTCACCCAAAATATTATGCTTACATGCAAAGACAAATACATACTTTATTTAGAGGACAAAGAGAAAGATCATTTTATTGAGATGATAGATAGATGATAGATAGATAGATAGATAACAGATATTGCAAACACTAATATTTAGTAAGTTGAATACATTTGTAATTCTTTCATGTTATACCAGATTAAGAAACCCTAGAAAATGATACGTTTGAACTGTCACATAAGAAATTAATTTAGACATCCAATTTTCTTATAAATCTCAGAGGACTGATAAAGTAATGTGTAAATGTTAATGAAAATTATTAATTTAGTGAATATTTAGAAGGTAATTTTAATGGTAGAATAATCACAATGTTCTATAAAAAATTGTAAATCAATGAATAATTGCAAATAGCACTAAAAAACCCAATGATTAAAATCAATGATCAAATCCACACCTTTATACACATACATATGCATAAAATAGTAGCTGATGTAATAACAATGATAATTACTACTTAGAATACTATCTTCAAAGTGCTATCATATAACTTAATAATCTTTGTTCTATAATTGTATAAAGAAAATAATTTTAAATTAGTAAATTTGGCTATCTGGTTACATGCAAAATAGAAAACTAAAGTCATTGCAATAGCCACTTTCCATTCATTCATGATTAATTTGATAATATCTATAGTTTTATGTCAATAAATATTTCTCCAAATATAGTTAATAGTAATTACAGAAAGTATTTAACATGTAGAAAAATTAGTACAAATATTAATTGAAGGAGATTATAATTAACAGATATAGAAATACAAAGAAATAATATAGTCTAGTATAATGGCATTAGTATTAAAAAGCCGGAAAATTACAAGATTTAAAAATCTTGTAGAATGTGTTTAAAAATCAAATAAAATGTATTTATCATAAAAATAGTATGGCATTAAAATTTAAAAGGCAAAATACCTAATGTGGGTAATATCTATTTTTAATCCTCCTTATAGATTTATAACAAGTTATATCATAATAAAATTATTGAGATTCTAAAGTTCTTATGTGCATGGAAAAATTGTTCTATTTTTTATTTTGCTTGTTTATTTATTTATTGCAATTTTTCCATTACCCCTTAACCCTTCACATACTCTTCCACCTGTACCCATCTTTTTCCCCAACTCCACAATCAACATGATTTTCTGTGTCCATGATTTATTTCTCTCTTTTGTTTTTGCTCAATGCTTCCACACCCTCCCCAGTATAAACAGGCTGTGAACTGTAACCCAAACTTTAAAGTTGTGTCTATAATTTGAACTCTCTGAGTATTCTTTAAATATATAAAATTGATTTTACCGGATATGATATCCTACACAAAACAAGTTTCCCAATGCTCAGAACATAATAGATTCTCAATAAATGATATCTATTCATTTTTTTCACACATAGTTACTGAATGTCTACCTCATGTCAAAAACCATTTCAGACATTTGGATGCACACACACACAAAATAAAACTTGTCTAAACTTGAATAAAATGCACAAATTATGGTTTAATATAATTATATTTTATTTTCTGAGACAGACCAGGGCAAATTTTTACCAGTTCATCAGCATTGTTTATAGAAAATATACTGACTGATGTATTCTGCCTATTGTCTATGTTATCTTAGTATCCACTCTTGAGGCTGGTCATGCAGTCTAATTTTGTCTTGGAGACAAGACTGTATGGAAGACCCCTCCTGAGACAAGACTGGCAGTCTTCTGGGACTTAGGTATCTTGCACTTATTTGCATTTATCGTGGCTACAATCTGCACACAAATCACATGTGCCACTGAGAAAGAGCCGAGAATACTTTTGTCAGCCTTGGTCCTCTCTGCGGTTTTCCTGGGTAGTGTTTCTCCAGCTGACCATATTATTGACCTTATTAAAGCCTTATGTAAGTATTCACTTTAAAGTTTCATGAATCATTCAAATGATCTAACATAGAGCACCTGCTGCACTTTTTTTATTCTATTTGTCAATGTGGCTTCTCTTGTATCAGTACACACTCTCTTAATTATCAGTCGGTTTTTTAAAAACTTTATATATATTGGGGCATAGTGTTCTACTCTATTGGCTATTTGCTGACATACAAATTTTAAAATAAGCATGCTATCTCCACTAACACACAATTTATAGAAATTGTTACTATGATTACTTTGAGTTTATAGAGTAACTTGGGGGAGGTTAATGCATTTAACAATATTTTTCTCATCCATAGACATTCTATGTATTTGTACTTATTTTCACTCTTCAAAGCCTCATTAAATTTTATTTATTTTCTCTATAAAGGTCTTGGGTATGTTTTGTTATACTTACAATTACTGCATGTTTTTTGCTTTGGAAATTTTGTTATTTAAATTGTATTTTAGACTTTTTCTTTTAGGATACAGAACTATAGTAGATTTCTGCTTATTTATTTTTTAAAATTTAACAAATATGATACATTAATCAATTAGATTTCAATGCTATACCATTAAATTATAATATTATAGATGGAATATACTTTATTGTATATGAACTTTTAAATTTATTTATTTTTTTATATTTCATTTTATTATTTATTTTTTTCACTATCCTTAATATTTGCAAGTGTTTGGTCACCTGCACCATATGTAGAGCCTTCTTTTATTTTCTTTTTGTTTATTGCTGTTCAAATAAAATTGTCTCAGTTTTCACCCTCCCACCCCACCCATTCCAGCCTCTCACCCTGAGACCTACCACCTTTGGCTTTGTTCAAGTGTCCTTTATTCGGATTCATTGATGGCCCTTCTCCTATTATCCCCCTTATCCCTCCATTCTGGTAATTGTGAGTTTGTTCTTAATTCCAGTGTCTCCGGTTATATCTTCTTTGCTTGTTTGTTTTGTTGATTAGGTTCCACTTATAAGTGAGATTATAGCCTTTGTCTTTCACCACCTGGCTTATTTCACTTAGCAGAATGCCCTCTAGATCCAACCATGCTGTCATGAAGGGTAGGAGCTTCTTATTTTTACAAAAACTTTAATACAGTTTATACATAACTATATCTACTTTTTCCCATAAATTCCTAGTATTTTTCTAAATTTTAATTGTGTTCCTTCTCTCACTGCTTTGAGCAGAACCTACAATAAAGTGTTGTAAAGATCGACTTTCATAATAACAATTATACTCAATTATTCTTTCATCATATCAAAAGGCAGGCTTTCTCATTGTCTCATTAACTATATTGATAAACTTATTAAACTATCTTTTTAATTAACAAAGCTTTCTACTCTTTCTAGTGCTACTAAGATCTTTATTTTGACTGAATGTTAAATGTTATCAAATAATTTATCTGGATCTATAAAAATAACCACAATTTTTTGTTGTTGTTCCTTTATATCTGTTATTCAGGTGAATTAGAGAGATATTATGTGATGTTAAATGATAATTTTTTATGTCAAAAGTAATGTTTCTTTCTGGGAATTTTATAACTGGGTCATAATGAATTATCTTTTTGTACACTAGTACATTTAGTTTTTCATGATACTGTTAGAGATAGTGCATCTCTACAAAATTGCTTATAATTTTGAATTATTAATATTGAATATTATTGTATTTTTTTCTGTTTCTTTAACTTCTGGTACACTTTGAATTTTTTTGTGTAATTTAATTACGTGATATCTTTAAGGCAATAGTTACATGTCTATAATTAATGTTCCTGACATGAGAGATTACTTATTTCTAGAAGTTACATAACTTTTCTTTTAATTTTTCTACTTTAGTTTATTCTTTCTTGCATTACTTTATTCAATTCAATATAATACATACTAATTCTACATTTCACATCTAATAATAGTATTGATATTTCTATTAGTTTCTCTTTTTAAAATAGTGCCTTACTTCCTTGCTCATAGTGTTTTTTGTTGTTGTTTGGTTTTGCTAAGATAAGCTTACACTGACCATATGCCTGAGTCACTGCCAGTCCAGAACCACTCCATTTTAACATCTTTATAAAATGTCTTTGTGTGACCAACGTAGTGTGAGCTTGCACAAATTGTCATGATTGATGACTTAAATTTCTAAAATCTCAAGACTGATTGAAACCTACTTGCTAAAGTGTATACCAAAGTACCAAATAGGATAAATGCCCTCCTGGGCTAAAGAATTATTATTACTTGGCCAACCATACACTAAATTTATAGCTCTTTATGAACTTGCGTGTCCCTTGGTCTTGTTCTTTTATTTTCATTATTCCTTGTACCTCATGAGAAATAAAAACCAAATTTCAAGTCTAATCTCTATATCAGCTCACGAATCTAGATTGAAATCCAGATAAAAATCTTACACCTAAAACTTCTTATCTAACCTTTACCGAGTCTTTTGTTTTCAGAAACATTTTTCTGAGTAGTTCCTTAGTGCATAAAGTATTTTTCATATTTTTTTAATTTAAAAAATTATTCATTAAGCTACCTAATCAGATGTATAGAGTTTCGGAGAGTGCCTTTAACATTTTAGAAAGTATGAATAGGAACCTCTGTGACTGAAAACCATATAGCCTGCACAGCCAGATTTTGGCTGTTTGACAAGGCTCTCAATATTATCGAACAATGCAGAATTGCAGTTATTTTCTTTTTTTGCAAAATTGATGTTTTTAATCACTTGAATTTGTAAACACAAAAGATATTAACAGAGTAAATATTAGAAAAATGTTTTCTCCTAAACTTTATATAAAAGGATGTGAATGAAAATCTGTTAAGGGAGCTTGAGAAAAATAGAATGTATGTTCTTTTTCCAGTAAAATACTGCCAGTTTTGGGGATAATAAACCTGTATTTCATGAAGTGATGAGGGTAAATATACAAATATGTATCATATATAGGCTATATAGAAATAAAATAATAGTAGCTAGTCAAATTTAAAATGAGAAATATATAATAAAGATGTGAAATATTCAAAATTATTGAAATAATAACATAATAAGTAAAATAGATTAAAATAATATACTTTTCATCATTTGAAAACATGAAAAAGAAGGAATATCTATTTTTAATACAAAATTTAAGCATTCAAAGAGGTTCCTAGAATAGCAAGAGGGATAGTAATAGTAATGAAGATATTCAAATAGTAATCTTCAATAGTAATGAAGATATTCAAATTGAGATTTTAAAATTAGAAAATTGTTCATTCAAGAACTTATTCTGGACATAATAAGGAAGATAGTGATGAAGTAAGTATAAGGTGAGTCCACTTGCTCCAGCCCCAGCTTGGATTCTTGGCTGATCTTTTGACAAATATCCTGACCAATCAAAGGAATCTTATCTGATATGGAGTTTTGAACTGAGTACAGAAAACACTTTGCAATGGGTGGTAAGGAGATATTATAAGTTGACGGGGGAAATACCTCGTGTGTGGTGTCTGTAGATGTGTAGTGATAGATCAGAAATCACAGAGCTGTGGCTTCCTCCTTTCCCTGGGCAGGGTACCCAGTCCTGAGGAGAATGCTCACAGACTCAGGCCAGGAGTGACTTGGGTGGTTGTGCAAGTTTTCACACAGTGAACAGCTTGTTATCCATAGCTGCATCACCAAACACCAACTGGGAAAGGGCCAGAGAAAGAAAGGGGTGTTATCTATACTTGGTTCAGGAGGAGGCAGGTTGTGGCCACCTGCACCCTTGGGAGATTTCTGGCATGTTGGAGAGGTGGTATGGGCAGAAAGCTGTAGTGGGTGTACCACAGAAAGACTTTTTAAGAGGGGAGCTGAAGTGTGCTTCCTCGCCAACAAAATGACAAGACTGAAAGTTTGTTTTGATCCCACTGAATACAGCTGAGCAGAAAATCACATGGCAAAGGGTTTCAGCCCTAGCTCAGTGCAGCTAGCAAGCCATGGGGTATGGAAAATGGAGAGTTTGGAACTGTGTCTACTATGAAGCCAGGGGACTGGGGATTACATGGACAAGAGTGGAACACCTGAGATTATTTATAGCCAGGCAGAAACCCTTTTTTGGCAGAAATCAAACCTCTGTGAAAGGGAGCACTATCCAGCCCCTACGTCCTGCAGGATTGGCAGAACAGGCAGGACAGGCTCAACTCCCCCCTGCAGGGTTCATATCCACAGGAGAAAATCAGGAAGAGAATATCCAAAAGACCCATTTTGAAATTCTCTTGGGCAGACAAAATACACTGGTGCCTAGGGCCCTATTTTACTGAAGCCAGCAAGGCATGCAGGTCAGAAGTCAGGGCAACAAGGAGTCATAAGGACCCTGCCCACCCTCAGCTCTCATACAGTGCTACCAACAGTACCAAGTTAAAAAAAAAGCTGACTGTCTTACACCTCCCTTGAAATGGACAGCTAGTTCACTAGAAACTATACATTTTTGGAAATAAGCTGGGATAGACCAAGGGCAGGGGAACACAACCACAATTTTCCCAGAAGATTGAACAGTACCTCCCAGGGGAAACACAGGGGCTCCACCCCCCCATTGCTATAGAAACAGTATATTGCTCTAGAGGCAATGAAGTCATACATGCAGTGCTGCTAGAAGTTGGATGATTCATTCCTGGACTTAAGCTGATAAAAAGCAAGAGGGAGATCAAGAAGGAGAAGACGGAAAGCAAACACCAAACTCTGCTAAGACAAATTCCACCACGTTGTTCCTCAGAATTTGCATTATTTTCTAATCTCATATAACACTTTAATATTTCTTTGTTTTTTCAAGTGTATTCCAACTAACTCACTATTTTTGTCTTCTACTTTTCATTTATATATATTATTTTATTTTATTTTTATTTCAAATTTCACATTGTATCTTTCCCTTTTCTTCATTTTCCTTCTTCCCTTATTGTTATCGTAAATTTTATTTTCCTCCTCTTTATGTCTTGTACCTGTTCTTTGCTCTTATTATTTTGCCTTTCTCTAGCCTCTCAAAATCATTCTTCCTGACTTTAGTCAACTCAGTTTATTTTCTTTCTTACAATATTTTTATTTTCTTTTCAACTTCATTAATTGTGGCTTGTATGGTGCAGATATTGTAGCTGCTGTTTTTCGTCAATTGCATTATTACTTGTTCACTATTTTGTTAATTTCGAATCTCATGTTACTCTCCTCCTATATTAATCCATTTTGCTTTTCTCCAGCCCATGATTATTTGAGTTTGGAATTTTATTTGTTTCCCTTTCTTAGCCTGAATACTATTCCTTACCTTCCCTCTATCATCTCAAGATCATTCTTATTTACTGTAGACATCTTCTATTTTCCTCTCATAATATTCTTAATTTCTTTTTTATTGTTTAAATCTTTTTTAATTATTGTTCAAGTACAGTTTTCTGTCTTTTACTCCCATCCCAGCCCCCCCTATGCTCCCCATCTCCCTCCCATTTCCACCCCCCTTAGTTGTTGTCCATGTGTTCTTTATACTAGTTCCTCTAAATCCTTTCCCTTTATCCCTTGAAATTCCCTCCCCTCTCCCCTTTGGTCCCTGTCCCTCTGTTCTCTATTTCAGTGTCTTTGTTTTTATTTTGCTTTCTTGTTTGTTTTGTTGTTTATCTTCCTGTTAAAGGTGAGATCATATGGTATTTGTCTTTCACCTCCGGGCTTATTTCACTCAGCATAATGCTTTCCAGTTCCATCCATGCCACTGCAAAGAGTAGGAGCTTCTTCTTTCTTTCTGCTCCATAGAATTCCATTGTGTATATGTACCATAATTTTTTGATCCATTCATTTACTGATGGGCCCCTAGGTTGCTTCCAGCTCTTGGCTATTGTAAATTGTGCTGCTATGAACACTGGGGTGCATAGGTTGTTTGGGGTTGGTGTTTTAGGGTTCTTAGGATATAATCCTACCACTGGAATTGCTGGGTCAAAAGACAGATCTATTTTGAGTTTTCTGAGGAAATTCCATACTGTTTTCCATAGTGGTTGTACCAGTCTGCAATCCCACCAACAATGAACTAGAGTTCCCTTTTCTCCACAACCTCTCTAACACTTGTTTGTTGCTTTGTTTGTGATGGACATTCTGACTGGTGTGAAGTGGTATCTCATTGTGGTTTTAATTTGCATCTCTCTGATAGCTATCAACATTAAGCATCTTTAGAAGTGTCTCTTGATCCTCTGTATGTCCTCCTTGGAGCAGTGTCTGTTCAAGTCTTTTGACCACTTTTTAATTGGGTTTCTTGTCTTCTTAGAGTGGTATCATGTAAGTTCGTTGTATATTTTGGAGATTAAACCATTGACTGAGGTATCATTGGCAAATATGTTTTCCCATTAGGTTGGTTCTCTTTTTATTTTAATACTGTTTTCTTTAGCTGTTCAGAAGCTTTTAATTTTGATAAGATCCCATTTGTTTATTCTTTCCTTTATGTTGCTTGCTCTAAAGGACATATTAGTAAAAATGTTGCTGCATGAAATATCTGAGATTTTCCTGCCTATGTTCTCCTCTAGGATGTCAGTGGTGTCACAGTTTATATTTAAGTATTTTATCCACCTTGAATTTATTTGGGTGTATGGTGTAAGATGGTGCTTGAATTTATTTTTCTTTTCTTTTTTTTTTTTTTTTGGATGTAGCTGTCCAGTTCTCCCAACACCATTTGTTGAAGAGGCTATCTTTCCTCCATTTTATGTTACTATCCACTTCGTCAAATATTAATTGACTATAGAGAGTTGGGTTTATTTCTGGGCTCTCTGTGTGGTTCCATTGGTCTATGTGCCTGTTTTTATGCCAGTACCAGGGTGTCTTGATTACAGTGGCCTTGTAATACAGTTTGATATCAGGTATTGTTATCCCTTCTACTTTGCTCTTATTTCTCAAAATTGCAGCTGCTATTTGGGGTCATTTATGGTTCCATATAAATTTTTGAAGTGTTTGTTCTATGTCTGTGAAATATGCCATTGGTACTTTAATAGGCATTGCATTGAACCTGTAAATTGCTTTGGGTAGTATTGACATTTTGGTGATGTTAATTCTTCCAATCCATGAACAAGGTATAGGTTTCCATTTGTTTGTGTCTTCCTTGAATTCTTTCTTCAGGGCTGTGTAGTTTTCTGTATAAATGTCTTTTACCTCCTTGGTTAGGTTTATTCCCAGATGTTTTATTTTTGTTTTTGCTATTTCCAAGGAAATTTTTTTCTTAATTTTTGCTTCTGCTGATTCATTGTTAGTATACAAAAATGCCTTTGATTTCTGGATATTGACTTTGTAACCAGCTGTTTTGCCAAATTCATTTATAAGTTTGAGCCGTTTTTGGGTAGACTCTATAGAATATTCCCCGTATACTATCATGTCCTCTGCAAACAGTGACAGTTTTGTTTCCTCCTTTTCCATTTGGATGACTTTTATTTCCTTTTCTTGCCTGACCGCTGTGGCTAAAACTTCCAATACTATATTCAATAGAAGTGGTGAAAGTGGACAATCTTGTCTTGTTCCTGATCTTAGTGGAAAGTATTTTAGTTTTTGCCCATAGACTTTGATGTTGGCCGTAGGTCTCTGATATATGGTCTTTATTATATTGAGGAATGCTCCCTCTATTCCCACTTTGCTGAATGTTTTTATCATAAATGGGTTTTGTACCTTATCAAAAGTTTTTTCCGCAACTATTGATATGATTATGTGATTTTGTCTTTGCTTTTGTTTGTGTGATGTATTACACTTACTGATTTGTGAATATTGAACCATCCTTGCATTCCTGGAATGAATCTCACTTGGTCATGGTGTATGATCTTTTTGATACATTCTTGGATGCGATTTGCAAATGTTTTGTTGAAGATTTTAGCGACTATGTTCATCAGTGATATTGGCCTGAAGTTTTCTTTCTTTGTTGTGTCTCTATCTGGTTTTGGAGTTAGGATGATTCTGGGTTCATAAAAAGAGTTTGGCAGTTTTTCTCATTTTGTTTTTCTTGGAATAGTCTGTGAAGTATAGGGGTTAGCTCTTCCTAAAATGATTTGTAGAATTCTCCTGTGAAACCATCTGGTCCAGGGCTTTTGTGTGACGGGATTTTTTGGATTGCTGCTTCAATTTCGTCTGCTGTTATTGCTCAGTTCAGGTTTTCTGCTTCTTCTTCATTGAGTTTTGGAAGATTATATTTTTTTCAGAAATTTGTCCATTTCACCTCAGTTTTCAAATTTCTTGGCATACAGTTTTTCATAGTAATTTCTTAGAATTCCTTCTATTTCTGTGGTATCAGTTGTAATCTCTCCTCTTTCATTTCTGATTGTGTTTATTTGTGTCCTCTCTCTTCTTTTCTTGGTGAGGCTGCTTAAAGGCTTGTCAATTTTGTTTATCTTTTCAAGAACCAGCTCCTGGATTCATTGATCCTTAGAAATGTGCTTTTAGTCTCTAGGTCATTTAATTCTGCTCTGATCTTGGTTATTTACTTCCCTCTACTTGTTCTGGGCTGTCTTTGTTGTTGTTCCTCAAGTTCTTTCAGGCATAGGGTTAGGTTGTTTATTTGAAATGTTTCTGTCTTCTTTAGGTAAGTCTGTATTGCTCTGAACTTCCCTCTCAGGACTGACTTTACTATTTCCCATAAGTTTTGGATTGTTGCGAGTTCATTTTCCTCTCTTTCCACAAACTTTTTGATTTCTTCTCTAATTTTATTCTTGACCCATTTGTTGTTTAATTGCATGCCATTCAATATCCATTATTTTGAGTGTTTGGGGTTTTTCCCTCTGGGGTTGGTTTCCAGTTTCAGTCCCTTGTGGTCAGAGAAAATGCTTGGTATGGTTTCAATTTTCTTGAATTTGTTGAGGCTCGTTTTGTGTCCTATATCATGTGGTCTATCTTTGAAACAGTTCCATGTGCACTGGAAAAGAATGTGTATTTAGATTCTTTGAAATGAAGGGCTCTATATATATCAGTTAAGTCGATTTCATCCAGGGCATTGTTCAATGCCACAATATCTTTGTTGATATTTTGTTTGGAGGTTCTGTCCATATTTGACAGTGGGATATTAAAATCCCTTACTATAATTGTGTCGCTGTCAGTATCTTTCTTGAAATCCTCTAAGATTTTCTTTTTGTATTTAGGTACTTCTATGTTGGGTGCATATATATTTATGACGTCAATGTCTTCTTGGTGGATTCTTTTTTGAGTATTATGAAGTGACCTTTTGGGTCTCTCTTTATGGCCCTTTTTTTGAAGTCTATTTTGTCTTATATGAGTATTGCTACCCCAGCTTTCTTTTCCTGTCCATTTTCTTGGAAGTTTGTTTTTAGCCCTTCAGTTTTAGTGTGTGTAGGTCTTTTGTCCTGAGATGGGTCTCTTTTAGGCAGCATATGTGTGAGTCATGCTTTCTTATCCCTTCAGCTATTCTATGTCTTTTGATTGGAGCATTTAATCCATTTACGTTTAAGGTTATTATTGATAGGTACTTATTCATTGCCATTTTTGTACCTATGTGCCTCTCTGTCTCTCTCTTTACCTTCCTTAAAGCAGTCCTTTTAGCATCTCTTGCAGAGCTGGTTTGGTGGAAGCATATTCTTTTAAATTTCTTTTGTCTTGGAAACTCTTTACTTGTCCTTCTATCCTGATTGAGAACCTTGCTGGTTAAAGTATTCTTGGTTACAGGCCTCTGGTTATCATTACTTGGAATATATCAGTTATATTTCTTGCCATTCTCTTTTTGCTTGGAGTGATTTTCATTGAGAATTTAATAGCTAACCTTATTGGGGCTCTCTTGTATGTTACTTCTTTTTTTCCCTTCCTGCCTTTAAGATTCTCTCTTTATCTTGGAATTTTCCAATTTTAATGATGATATGTCTTGAATTGGGCCTCTTTGGGTTCCTCTTGATTGGGACTCTCTATGATTTCTGCATTCGTGTTACTTTTTCTCTCATCAAATTAGGTAAGTTTTCCCTCATTATTTTTTCAAATAGGTTTTCTATTCCTTGTCCTTCTTCTCCTTCTGGTTTCCCTATTATTTGGATATTATTACGTTTCATATTGTCTTGCATTTCTCTTCATCCCTCTTCATTATTTCTGAACCCGTTTTCCTTTTCTTGCTCTTTCTGGGAGTTTTTTCTGCTTTGTCCTTCAACTCACTGATTTGATCTCATGCTTCATTGATTCTGCTTTTGATTCCTTCTATTGTATTCTTCAATTCAGAAATTGTATTCTTCATTTTCTCTTGTCCCTTGCTGATAGATTCTCTTTTCTTTTTCATGTTAATGTAGTTGTCGGTGAGTTCATTGTAGTTCCCATGTAGTTTCTGGTAGCTCATTCTTAGCTCTTTGAACTTCCTGATAATCAGTGCTTTGAATTCAATGTTTGATAGTTGACTTGTCTCTCTTTCAACTAACATTCTTTCTGAGGCTCCATTCTGTCCTTTCATTTAGGGATTATTTCTTTGTCTTCCCATTGTTTGTGAGACTCTTCTTGTTAACCTCAGCTTCTTAAATTGATCTTTTCTGACTCCCTGGGTTTATGGTGTGAACTTCTGTGGTGAAATGCCTGTGAAATTCAGTGGTGCAATCTTCTTTGGTTATCCTGGTATTCTCCGCTTCCATCGACTCCTTTTTTAAAATTTTGTGATCCATTGTAGTGGGAGGAAAAATGTTTTATGACAGCAAGAGAGTATTTTATGATATTTACAGTCACAACTGGTAGAGAAAAGATAGAAGATCTTTAGGCTATATATAGTGTTAACCATAATTGTCAACCCAATTTGCCACTTTTAAGAGAGGATGGACACAAGATAAGTTTTTTGTTGCAGAGGGAAGGCTAGTGAGTTTGATCCAGAAAACAGTGAGGTTGAAGCCGGTCAGATTCTGGGGTAAGGTGAGAGTACAGTATAGTAAGTAGGTGTTGTGTGTGAACAAATAGAGTTAACCACTCCAGTAATACAGTTCAGGAAACTGTGAAGTGGGCTAAGATCCAGGAGATGTGTTGTGAAGTATTTACAGTTGTATAGAACAGTTATTATTTACAATAATATTAAAGCAATAATCATGTCACAGACTCTATGTGATCTGTATAACATGAATAGGGGGTATAGAACTTTGAGTAGTTTGCTAAACAAAAACAACTGGTGTGAAGTCTAGAAAATTAGCAATACACTGTGGAAGAGAGAACAGGGGAAACCTGTCAAATGATACAATATAACCAGGCAAGGCAAAGAAGCCTATACAGAAAGAGGAGGAATACAAAGATACTATTAAAATATAAAATAAGTGAGAATAATGAAAAAATAACAATACAAATATGCAACAACTTGTGGCTTCTCTGTTATAGCAAAGTGAAATTTGTCTCTCTGACTCTACTGTCCAGGCACTGGTCCCTGGACTATGCACCGGCCTGAAGTCCCTGCTGGTCCTGTCTTTGCTCCAGTCCCTGAGACTCCACTGTACTGCCACCATCTCCCTACTGTCTGGATCCTCCGTGACCATCATGATTTCTGGTCCCTTATTTTCATATATGCTGGAGAACTGCTGGCTGCCTGTGCTGCTCCTCCTCCGATGGGCCAGGATCCTCTCCCATGTGTACAAGGAACTGGAATCCACTCCTTCCTACTCTGTCACCATCTTGCCTCTCACCTCAATATCCTTCATTTCTTTCTACCTTTATTAATTTTTGCTCATCTCTCATTGTTATTGACCCTGTTGTGTGTTTTTTTTAATTATTTCCTATTGGCTCACTATTTTTTAAAAAAAATATTTCAAAGCTCATATTATATTCTTCCCTTTTCTTAATTAATTTTGCCATTGTCCTTTCTTTTTTTTACTTCTTTATTTTATCCCCTTCTTTGCCTTGTTTAATTCTCTACTCATTATTTTTGTACCTTTTTCCTTCTCAAAATATTTTCTATATCATTTACTCATTTCAGGTTAATTTTTTCTATTGCGTAATGTTCTGAATTTCTTTACAAGTTCATTAATTTTTGCACATTTCCTGTTGATGTTACTGGTGTGGTGAGACATTTTTGCTGGTGTGGGTATGGTTTTCTGAGTAGTGTTGTTTTGTTAACCAGCACATATATGACAGCATACGATATGTGGCGACAGTTGTGACTTCTAGTCAGCCAGCTGAAGAGGAGAACCCAACAATGAATGAGCCATCAATTATCAAAGCTGAAGTATGGGAGAGCCCACACAAACTGAAAAAGGCAACTCTAGAGCATCCAGACATGGAGATCAAAGAGACTGCACCAAAGAGACTAGTTACCACTGAAGGCTACCTCACAAAGAAAAGCAACTAAAGCAGAGCAATTTGAGATTTAGAAACACGCAAAAAGAGTCACCTGAAATGGGGAGACAAAGAAACAATCCTCATTTGAAGGAAATGATGAATTCCCAGAACAAGAGCTAAAAGAAATTGAGGCAACCAATCTATCACACACAGAATTCAAAACAATGATTAAAAAGGATGGTCAAGAAACTCAGGGTGAACTGCAAAGAACTTTATGGGAGCTAAAAGGAGCTTACTTAGTCCAAACTACAGCAGCACAAAAAAGGGCATATCAACTGTAAATAAAAACCAGGAAGAAATAAAGAACACAATCTATGAAATGAAGAACATACTAGAAGGTATCAAAAGCAGGCCAGATGAACCAAAGGACCAAGTCAGTAAGCTGGAAGAAAGGACACATAAAAATACCCAGTTGGAGCAAAAAAAGATGCAAAAACGAATGAGGATAGTTTAAGAGAACTTCAGGACAGCATGAAGGTCAAAATAGGCATATCATAGGAATATCAGAAGAAGAAAAAAAGGAGCAAAGAACTGAAAAACTGTTTGAAAAATGAGAGAAAACTTCCCTAACTTGGTGAGAAAAAATATCATGAAAGCTCAAGAAGCACAGAGGGTCCCAATCAAGATGAACCCAGAGAGTCCTACTTCAAGACACATCATAATTAAAATGGTAAAATTTAAAGACAAAGAGAGAATCTTAAAGGCAGCAAAAGAAAAATAGCTAGTATGATACAAGGAAGCTCTAATAAGGCTATCAGCTGAATTCTCAACAGAAACACTACAAGGAGTTGGCATGAAATAATCAAGGTAAAGAGAGCCAAGAACCTACAATCAAGACTACTCTATCCAGCAAGACTTTCATTTAAAATGAAGACAAAATAAAGAGCTTCCCAGTCCAAAGAAGGTTAAGATTACATTCCCACCAAGCCAGCACTGCAAGAGATGCTAAAGAGAGTGCTATAAACAGAAAAAGGAGAAAAAGAGAGAGAGAAAAAGATTGAAGAGAAGATAAACAGAGATGAATAAGTACCTATCAATAATAACCTTAAATGTAAATTGCTTAAATGCTCCAATCAAGTGACATATAGTAGCTGAATGGGTGAGAAAACATGATCCACATGTTTGTTGTCTATAAGAGACCCACCTCAAAACAAAACATCTACACAGTTTGAAAGTGAAAGAATAGGAAAAAAAATTCCATATAAAGGGACATGAAAAAAAAGCAGGGGTAGCAATACTTATATCAGACAAAATAGACTTCAAAACAAAGGACATAAAAAGAGACAAAGAGGATCACTACATAATTCTTAAGGGAGTAGTCCGTTAAGAGGATGTACCCTGTAAACACATAGGCACCCAACATAGGAGCACCTAAATATATGAGAAAATATTAGAGGAGCTCAAGAAAGATATAGACAGCAACACACATATAGTACAGGGTTTTAGCAACCCATTGTCAACAATAGATAAATCCTCCAAACAAAGAATCAACAAGCATATTTTGACATTAAACAATTAAATGGACTTGATTGATATATATAGAAACTTTCACCTCAAAGAAGCAAAATATACATTCTTATCAAATGTACATGGGGCACTTTCAAAAAGAGAGATCACATAGTAGGACACAAAACAAGCCTCGGCAAGTTCAAGAAAATTGAAATCATACCAAGCATATGCTCAGATTGCAATGGATTGAAAATAGAAACCAATCTCAAGAAAAAAACTCCAAACATTCAAACACATGGAGACTGAATAATACATTATTAAATAATAAATGAGTTAACAATTAGATCAAGGAAAAATCAAAATATTTCTGAAAACAAATGAAAATGAACACACAACACACCAAAACCTATGAGGCACAGCAAAGGCAGAACTGAGAGGGAAGTTTATAGCAACACAGGCCTAACTAAATAGGATAAAAAATGTCAAGTAAACAACCTAATCCTACATCTATGAGAAGTAGAGGAACAACAGCAAACAAATCCCAGAGAGAGTTAAAGGAATGAAATAATCAAGATCAGAGCAGAATTAAATTGTATAGAGACTAAAGGATCAATAAATACAGAAGCTGGTTCTTTGAAAAAATAACAAAGTTGACAAACCTTTTACCAAACTAATCAAGAAAAAAAGGAGGACCCAAATAAATAAAATCAGAAATGAAAGATGAGAAGCTACAACCAACAACACAAAATATAAAAGATTGTAAGAAATTACTATGAACAACTATATACCAATCAATTGAACAACCTGAGCAAAATGGACAAATTTCTAGAAACACAGTCTTCCAAAACCGAATCAAGAAGAAACGGTAAGCCTGAATAGATAGATAACAACTAGTGAAATTGAAACATTAATCAAAATATTCCTGGCATACAAAAGCCCTGGACTAAATAGCTTAAGTGGTGAATTTTATGAAACATATAAAGAAGAAATGATTCCTGCCCTTCTCAATCTATTCCAAAAAATTCAAGAAGAGAGAAGACTCATAAACTCTTTTTACAATACTAGTATCACCCTAATTCTAAAACCAGTTAAAGACAAAACAAAGAATGAAAACTCCAGACCAATGACTGATGAACATACAGTAGATAACAAAATCCTCAATACAATATAGGCAATCTGGGTTCAGTAATACATTAAAAAAAAAAAAAAAAATATATATATATATATATATATATATATATATATATATATACTATGATCAAGTGGGATTCTTCCTAGTGTACAATATTTGTAAATCAATAAATGGAATACATCACATAAACAAAATGAAAGACAAAAATCACATGATCATATCAATAAATACTGAAAAAGCAATTAATAAAGAAAGCATCCACGCCCTGGCTGGCATAGCTAAGTGGATTGAGCAAGGGCCTGCGAACCACAGGATCATGGTTAGATTCCCAGTCAGGGCACATGCCTGGGTTGCAGGCCAGTTCCCAGGAGGGGATGCACAAGAAGCAACCGCACATTGATATTTCCCTCCCTCTCTCCTTCCCTTCCCTTCTAAAGATAAAGAAATAAAATCTTAAAAAAAAGCATCCAATTATGATAAAGACTCAGCAAAGTGGGAATAGAGGGAATATAACTTAACATAACAGCAGCCATATATAGTGAACCTTTGGCCAACATTACTCGTTGGGCAAAAACTAAAAGGTTTCTCTTTAAGATCAAGAACAAGGCAAGGGTGTCTGCTTTCACTACTCTTGCAAAGCATAGTACTGGAAGTTGTAGATACAGCAATTAGGCAAAAAAAAGAAATAAAATTTATCCAAATTTGAAAGGATATAAAACTGTCATTATTTTCAGAGGAGATGATAGTGTACATAGAAAACCCTATAGTTGCTATGGAAAGACTACTACACCTAATAAGTAAATGTGGCAAAAAAATGGAATACAAAATAAATATTCAGAAATCGATGGCATTTTTGTACACCAGCAACAAAATATCAGAAAGAGAAAATAGGAAAACAATACCATTTACTAGAGCAACAAGAAAAATAAAGTACCTAGGAATAAATTTAGCCAAGGATATAAAAGACTTATACTTGGAACACTGAAGAAAAAAATTAAGGTAGATACACATAAATTGAAGCATATACCATGTTCACAGATTGAACAAATTAACATTATTAAAATATCCATACTACCCAAGCAATCTATAGATTAGACATAATTCCAATTAAAATACCAAGGCTATATATTTCACAGATCTATAACAAATAATTCAAAAATGTATATGCAACCTAAAAATACCCCAAATAGCCTCAGCAACCTTGAGAAGAACAAAGTATGAGAGATCACAGGTCCACTGTAATAATAAGAGTCTGGTACTGGCATAAGAACAGATATATAAATCAATGGAACCCAGTAGAGGAACAAGGGAAAAATCTATCTTTACAGTAAATTAATATGAGAAAAATGGGGTATGACCACACAATGGAGTAAAAATAGCCTTGTTAATAAATGGTGTTGGGAGAACTGGACTGGTATATACAAAAAAAATGAAAGTAGACCACCAAATTATACCATACACCACAATATACTCAAGATGGATAAAAGACTTCAATATAATTTGTGACACCATAGAAATTTTAGAGGAAATCATAATTTAGAAAATTTCATATACCCGGTGTAGTAATATTTTTGCCAATATATCTCCCAGGCCAAGGGAAATAAAGAAAAAATAAACCAATGAAACTATATCAAATTAAAAAGCTTCTGCATGGTTAAAGAAACTATTATCAAAATGAAAAGGAAACTGGTCATATGGGAGGACATATAAAACAATAATACATCAGACAACGTTTTGATCTCTAAAATACATAAGGAACTCATTTGACTCAACACCAGGAAGGCAAACAATCCAATTTAAAAAATGTTCAAAAGACCTGAATAGACACTTCTCCAAGGAGCACCTACATGTGGCCCATAGACATATGAAAAGATGCTCAAAATCACTAGCTATCAGAGAGATTCAAATTAAAACCACAATGAGATATCACCTCACACAGATCAAACTGGCCACCATTAATATATCTACAAATAACAAATGCTGGTGAAGATGCAGAGAAAAAGGAACTCTAGTGCATTTTTGGTGGGAGTTCAGACTGGTGCAGCCACTGTGAAAAACAATATATTTTGTCAACAAAGTAAAAATGGAACTGCCTTTTGACCCAGTAATTTTCCTGCTGGGAATATACCCTGAAAATTAGAATCATAAATTCAAAAGATCTTATATTTCTCTGTGTTCATAGTGCCACTACTTACTATAGCTAAGTGCTGAAAATAGTCTAAGTGCCCATCAATAGATGAGAAGATCAAAAAGCTGTGGTACATTTACACAATGGAATTCAGCACAAAGGAAGAAAGAATTACACCTTTTGTGGAAGCATAGATGGAACAGGAAATTATTATGCTAAATGTAATATGCCAGTGAAGGACAAATACCATATGATCTAAATTGTAAGAGGAATATAATGAACAAAACAAACAAACAAAATAGAACCAGATTCATGGAAACATAGAACACTCTGACAGTGACCAGAGGGGAAGGTTGAAGGGGATAATGGTGGAAAGAAGGGGAAGGGACTAGACAAAGGACCCAAGGACATGAATGACACTGTGTGAATTAACTGTGGAAGTGAGGGTGGAATGGGCAGATGAGGGAAAAGAGGATGTTACTGAGGCAACTGTAATAGAATAACAATAAAAACTCTTAAAATAAATAAAATACACATAATCATTAAAAAAGCTCATTTTGATAAATGTGTACATAATTACAAAGCCAATCACAAGTGAAAATAGTGGTTTCATTCTCTAAATCCATTGCATCTAGCCACAAAAATATGTTAAATTGTTAAATGATAAATAGAATATAAAGTTAACAAAAATGAAAGCAAATAATTCAATGTTATGAAAGTGACTTGAAGGCCTTGTACAGCTTTAAAAAGCAGAAAAGAAGGTACCTTTACAAAATGGAATACACACTTTATGTCCTTTGGAGATGTTGCATTTGGCAGATCTATGTGACATAATCTAACAGTACTTGTTTAAAATGTTATCTGGTTTGCAGTTGCTAGAGGAAGTATTTTTAACTTTGCTGGAATATGTCTATAAAGATAAATTGAAAGAAAAAATTATTGCCAATATAAATTAGGGTTGAATATATGCATCTTCTTAAATAATGTAAGAAGAAAATTACCTAAACATAAGGCATTAAAGAAAAATTAGTAAGATACAGAAATAATATTAGATTGCCTGCCTCAATTTGATAAGAATTTCATTTAACTTCACCTTACATCTGCTTTACATCTGCCTTTTGCACATCCATCTACCACATTAGTATTCTTTTTTAGAGAATATTAGCCAAATACCCACTTTCTCCTCCAGTATCATGGATTTTTAAAAATCAAATTTAGAAAATAATTCTATATGTCACATAGGATAATTATATGTTGTAAATTCTATTGGATAAGAGTTTTTGTGTTTTATTTATAATTTTTATGTAAGTGCAAATATTTCATTAAGGTATTTTATATTAACATTTTATAACATGAGCATACATACAAATATAACATTTCATATAATGACATAAGCACAATTTTTATTTTTATATATTTTTCACATTTAAAAATTTTTGTTCAAGTGCAGTTGTATCCAATTTTCCCCCAACACTCCCCCCATGCAAGCCATCCTCACTTCCCACCCTTGATCCAACCCCCATTTGGTTTTATTCATGTGTCCTTTATGCATGTTCCTTCACAGCCCTTCCCTGTTTCCCCCCATTACACCCTTCCACCCACCCTCTGATTACTGTCAAGTTGTTCTTTCTTCAATGTCTCAGTTTATATTTTGCTTGCTTGTTTGTTTTGTTGATTAGATTCCACTTATAGATGAGATCATATGGTATTTGTCTTTCACTGGCTGGCTTATTTCACTTAGATTAATGCTCTCCAGTTCCATCCATGTTGTTGCAAAGGGTAGGAGCTCCTCCTTTCTTTCTGCTGCATAGTATTCCATTTGTAAATATACCATAGTTTTTTTGACCCATTCATTTACTGATGGGAACTTAGGTTGCTTCCAGCACTTAGCTATTTCATTTGTTTGTGTATTCCTAAGTTATTTTTTATGGGGAAGAAAGATCTGGGTGGGTTCTATGTCTATCCTGCAGCAGCTGGTTGTTGTTCTCATCCTTGAGGTCCATATCAAAATAGGTATGTTTGAAGAGCTTCGTTAATTTCTGTATATGTGTGTATAATAATTTTCAGTGAATTCTTCTCACTGGTGACCAACTGCCTTTGCCCAGTAAGCAAGTACCTCATAGTCCGCTTCTACTTTCAGGCCCTAATTTTTTCAGTGTGTTTCAGAATTGTTGCCTTTCTCTGCTCTCTGTTGGTGTCAACAAAATTGTAAATTTTATTTTATTAAGTATTACTGTTGTGGTTGTAATGGTTGGATCTTTTTAGATCATAGATAGTAACATAAATGATATGTTTAGTTTAAAATACAACTGCATTTTTGCTTTTGCCTCTCTCCTTTACAAAATGGACTCTAAATTTCCTTTTCCTACATATAAAAATTTGTGAGGGATATCTTGGGAGCAAGGAGTCCCAGCTCCACACCAAGCCCCCGAGTCCAGGGTTCCAGTGCCAGGAAGGTTAGTTTCTACAACTTCTAGCTGCAAAAAGCAGCAGGGTTTGAGTCTGTGGAAGAAACTTCTGGAACACAAAGCAGATCTTCTGAAAAGAACCCACACACAGACTCCAGCACTGGGGTAGCAACTTTAAAGTCACCAGTGGTATTCAGTGAAAAATTGAAGTGATCATATCAAGTCCAGCTGAGGTCATTGTTCCTCTTCTAAACCCTCCACCCATAGAACCAGCAAGCTGGTGTCAAACTTGAGTCTCCATCAACCTGGCTAAAACTGTTTGAATCACCTTGGAGATCCCCCAGAGACTCCACCCCACGCAACTTACAGTCCCACCCAAGTAAGCTGCTTTTTCTTATGAATAACTGTTTTTGGCTCATGCTTCGTAACTTCCTAAATCCTATCAAATAAGCAACACCTGGCCTTGATGAGCTCCAGACTGGGCACTAACATCAGCCAGCCTAGATTGATAGCTTGTCTTTGCCTGCAAATATCTAAGCCCTACACAAGTAGCAGCCATCTCAGATTGCTTTATAGCTCAGGCATGGTAGCCTCAGACAAAACACAGTTGGGAGCTGACCATGGCCTGTACCACCCAGGGAATCTCAAGGCCAGTATACCCAGTGGATAGCTACAGACCACAAGAGAGCACCACCATCCTGTCCCTGCACAGCTAACTCTTCAGGGAAGTTGGAGGTTGGTGGTAAGTGGTCACAGACAATCCTTGTAGCTGTTTGGCCTGGATAAGCCTATCCCATCGATCTGCCAACAGCAACCAAGGGTCAACTACAAGAGAAGGGTATTATCAGCCTGCATGAAGGGTGAACCTCAACCTCTCAGCTTGGGTGGAAGGGGAGGCTATACCACTGGACCCTACAAGACACCTACTACAGTGGGCCACACTGCCAAAACGCAGAGTCAAAGCAGCTCTACCTAATGTATAGAAACAAACACAGGGATGCTGCCAAAATGAGGAGACAAAGAAACATGGCCCAAATGAAAGAACAGATCAAAGCTACTGAAAAAGAGGTGAAATGGAGAAAAGCAATCTACCAGACACCGAGTTCAAAGTACTGGTTGTACAGATGCTTAATTGAGGCAATTAGGGAAGACCTCAACAGCAAGAAAACAATTCACTCAGAAACAAAGGCTACACTAGTCAAAATAAAGAACAATTTACAGGGAAACAACAGTAGATTAAATGAAGCCAAGAAATAAAGCAATGCCATGAAACATAAGGAAGCAAAAACAACCAATTGGGACAACAAGAAGAAAAAAGAATTCCCCCCACCCCAAAAGAAAAGAAAGAATAGTATAAGCAGCCTTTCAGACAACTTCAAGAGGTCCAACATTCACATCACAGGGATTTCAGAAGGAGAAGAGAAAAAGCAAGAAATTGGAAATCTGTTTGAAAAAATAATGAAAGGAAATTTCCCTAATTTGATGAAGGAAATAGACATGCAAGTCCAGGAAGCACGGAGAGCTCCAAACAAGATGGATACAAAGAGGCTACTCCAAGGACACATCATGATTAAAATGCCAAAGTTTAAAAATTAAAAGAGAATCTTAAAAGCAGCAAGAGAAAAGAAGTTAGTCCCTAAAGCGGTGTCCCCATAAGACTGTCCATTGATTTCTCAAAAACAAAAAACAAAAAACTTTGCAGTCTAGAAGGGATTGGCAAGAAATATTCAAAGTCATGGAAAGCAGAGACCTACAGCCAAGATTGCTCTATTTTGCAAAGCTGTTATTGAGAATCAAAAGGCAGATAAAGAGCTTCCCAGACAAGAAAAAAATAAAAGAGTTCGTCATCACCAAACCATTATTATATGAGATGTTAGAGTTAATTAAGAAAAAGAAAAAGATCAAAACTATGAACAATAAAAATGCAAAAAAAATGTAAATCTGTCCATTGAATCTAAAAAAACAAACTAAGCAAACAAGAACAAAAAGAGAACCATGGATACACAGAACATTTTGATGGTTGTCAGATGTGGGAGTAGAAAAATGGGTGAAGAGATGAGTGGATTAATAAGTATAAATAGGTAGTTACAAAATAGGGATGTTAACTACAGTATAGGAAATGGAGTAGCCAAAGAACATACATGTGTGGAAGATGGACATGAACAAAAGTGATAGGATTGCTTGAGAGAGTAAGGGGTGCTCACTGGGGGTGGGGCAAAGGGGGACATGGTAGGACAACCACAATAGCATAGTCAACAAAATACCATTCAAAAAAATCAAATAAAAGCAATGTGCATAAGTTTTTTTTTGAATTTTAGATATTAGGCATATTTTTGTATTACATATCTTCAATTGAATATATTGCCTTATTCAATTACTAAAATTTATGTTTATTACTCATTTATAATACCTTCTTTCTTATATTTTATTGTATAAATCAAGGGTCCCCGACACCTGGGCCAGGGACCAGTACAGATAAGTGCCTGTTAGGAACCAGGGCACACAGCAGTAAGTGAGCTTGAATGTAATGTGCTTGAACCATCCTGAAACTATCACCCTCACACCCCATGGAACAATTGTCTTCCCTGGAATTTATTCCCAGTGCCAAAAAGTTGGAGGACTGCTGGTATAAATTGTATATCACTATATAAGTTTGCAGTTTATATCCTTGTTCACCCTAAAATTATATGGAGTAATAAGAGAAATTCTTTGTTCCTTTTTAAGAAATGATTAAACTATTAAATAAAACTATACTTGGCCTGAAGTGTTTTGCATACAGTGTATTTTAAATATGTTTTCTTAGTGGGTATTTGTGTACAAAGGATGTCACAAGTAAAGTAAATGTTTTCTCATAGCACAAGTTAAAGTGAAATAGAACAGACTGTCAATCAAGAGTATGATTAATTTTCAAGTCAGATTCTTTAAGTATACTATGCCACATAGGATGTCATTTACCCAGTGTATTATGAGTTCTAAGAACATAAAATAGAGCAACCAAGAAGACATGATAAAGGGACTACTCAGTTTTGAAGCCAAATAGAAGACTGAGCCCTAAATTCTTCTCTGAGTATTTTTCTGATTTGCTGTCCTAGTTCATTTGCAAATAAACATACAGAAGAGGTATCTAACATTTACCACTTCTTCTTTTTGAAAGATAAATAGGCACTCCATATTTATATTTAACAAGTGTTCCACTAGCTGCCACAAAATTATTGCCATTTTAAAAGTCTAAACTCAAGCAAAAATAATCCTCATGGCTTTTGGATTTTTAGTAAACCTTTAAAATCATATTTTATTCTTTCAACCATTTATAATTCAATCCTTCCAGCCAGCAATAAACTCATTTAAAAATTTGAATATGCAGCATATGACAAACTCTGATATAAAATGGAGAACAACTGCATTTCTCTCAGAAATAAAGACTGAAATTCAGCAGGTGGACTGACTTGGTCAATGTCACCTGAGCAGTGATCAATACACATTCATCCTGATCATTAGTCTAATATGAATTCTGTAAGTCATTTCTGTCTTTTAATTTCTATTATATTAAATTTTGTTTTATTATTATTATTTTAAATGGAATGTACTTAAAAATATTTTATCCACTTCATTTCAGAGAGGGGAAAGGAGGGAGAAAAAGAGAGAGAGAAACATCAATGTGCGTTTGCCTCTTTTGTGCCCACCTACTGGGGACCTGGCTGCGACCCAGGATGTGCCCTGATTTGAACTGCTGATCCTTTGGTTAGCAGGCTGGCATTCAATCCACTGAGCAACACCAGCCAGGGCAGTTTTATTATATTTTTATTTAGCTATTATTTAGTTAGCTTAATAGAACTATGGACTGTTCATTTTTGTCAATAATTAGACCACATAGAAGCAGCTCTTAATTGGTGGATTGATGGGTCATTTCCAATCCTTAAAGTGTTTAAGAAAAATTATCATCAATGTGGTGAATTAGAAGGCAGTATATATAAATTAAGGTACTCATAAATGCATTATGTGAATTTGGACTGGCAAATATTTTCATATGTATTTGGTTTACAGGAAACATCAATTTTGAATGGCGGTGTGTACAATTTCTCTCTGGATTATTTTGTTTTTAGGGTCAAAACTTGCTGATTCATGAAACAATAAATTTGCTAAATGTATGCAGAGAATAAAAAACAGCTTTAGTAGATGGCACTCATACTCTTTAAAAGACATTTCTATGCTATACAGAATTTAGAGTCTGTTGATAATAGGTAGCAAAAACAAAATACATCTTGTGGTATTTCACTAATATACAGACATTTAAAAGTTATATATCACAAGGGAATGAAATCATATGGTTCTTAGCTTTTTTGACTCAGTTATTTTGCTTAGCATAATATTCTGAAAGTGCATCCATGTTGTCACAGATGGCAGTATTTTATATTATCTTAGGGCTGAGTAGTATTCCGTATACCACATCTTTTTTAACAGTCACATGTGGGATATAAAACTGAAACTCACAGACACAGACAGCAGTATGATGGTTACTAGAGGGAGGGAGTCAGAGGTAATAAAGGGTAAAGGGTCGAATATATGGTGACACATAAGATGATATGACTGTGGGGGTGGACACACAACGCTATACAGAGATCATGCCTCGTAGAAATGTGTATTTGAAACCTATGTGAGCTAATTAACCAATGTCACCCCAATAAATTTAGAAAACAATATAAGTGGGTAAATATAATATGCCATTGCTTCTGTTTCAAATGTAACACAAAACTTGAAATACTCTTCTGCTTATTGAAATTTAAAAAAACAAGAAAATATTATGAAAAAGTCATTATAGTATGTTCGTGGTTTTATGAGTTGTAACACTAGTTAAATATAGAAAATTCATTATACATGACCCCTTCTTTATTTTTTGGCTAAACATATCTTAAAATGCTCATAAAAAGATATCCATAAGACTCATTTAATACAATGACAAGGAGATCAGAAAACGTGGTAACAGCTGAGAGAGTCTGAGTGTATTTTGAAAGCTGGAAAGCAGGTGAGGTGGGATATTACCAGAGTAGAAGTACATGAGAACCATGACTGTAGTGACAAATATATTTAACAATTTATGGCCTAGAATCCAGAATATGCTTAGGAATGAAAGGAACGAAGTGGACCTAAAAGCAAGGATTTGGAGCAACACTGAAAATTTAAAGATTGGAACAAAAATCTCTGTTCAAGAAAATCAAATTTAAATCGTATCTGCCAAACTTTGCATTCATTGATTATCCATCTGTAGTGAGTGGAATGTCAGCCCCACAAAAGATACGGCCACATCGTAAGCATTGGAACCCGTGAAAGTGACCTTTTGTGGAAGACGGATCTTTGAAAATGTAATTTAAGGATTTGAAATAAAGTGATCATTCTGGATCATTAAAATACGCTTTAAATCCAATGATGCATGTTTTTATAAGAAAAAAGCAGAGGGAGATATGCTAATAAAAAAGACACAAATGAAAATAAATAGAAAGTGATGTGAAAATGGAGGCAGAGGAGTGACTCAGTCACCGTCTAAGGAATGACAGGAGCCACCAGAAGCTGAAAGTGACAAGAAAAAGATTCTCTCCTACAAATTCTAGAGTGAACACCACTCTGCTGACACCTTGATTTCAGACTTTTGGAACCCTAAACTGTGAGATAATACATTTTTTGTTGTTTTAAACAACCAAGTTTGAAAAATTTGTTATAGTGGCCATAGGATGTTATAACAGCAACTCTCATTCTGATAAAGAAATGAAAGTTTATCTCTCTAAAAGTTTAATCCACAGAATTGAGGGAACTAAAGCATAAATGAAGGCAAGGGAATATACAGAAACAGATGATCGAATGGGAAAATATGCATAGTGAACAATGATGCGTTTCCCGCATATGATGCATTTTTTAGAGTGAGGGAAGTCTCACTAGCCCCATATACAGAAGGTTGAAAAACTCTTTTGGAAAACATACTAGCCCCACAAATATTTCAAATGTTAATCATAGTTAATTTTCTTGAAGTAAAAATACTTATTCTCCAATCAAGAAATTGAAGTGATGCTCACAAGTCAGTTCCGGCCACCAAAGACTAAGCTTTCATTCCTATCTTTAGGAATGTATCTCAAGTATAAAAACACCTCATGAGTCCAATACATATTTAAGAAAAGATTCTTAAGTAAAAGGAAGAGTAAAACAGATAAACAGAAAATACACTAATAGAAAAATCTAATACATTGCATAAAAATAAGAAAAAATGACTTAGGTTGACAGAGAGAATATTGCTTTATTAACATAAGAATGTTAAGTGCCAATCTTACAAAATTTTTTTATTTGAAGTTAAAATAAGTTTTAAAAACATTAAACAAGCATTAGATGATTAGATGTGGTCAATATAATTCCTTTTAAAATGTGAACACCAAAACAAAAAGTTATTAACTAGCAGAGATATTAGGATTTTAATCCAAGAAGTCCATCAACTGAATAAAAAGAATCCCCAAATTTAAAAATAGACAAAATTAAAGAGAATAAATCATAAATATCTAATTAAATTTCCACATATTGAAGGACAAGGTCTATGGGGTTCACAACACACACAAAAAATAATTCTGTACCAAGACATATGATTGTAACATGGTGAATTTGAAACACCAGAGATAAAAAAAATATTTTAAAAGCATCCAGACAGAAATCTCTCTCTCCATCTCTCTGTCTCTCATATGCACACACACACATACACACACACACACACACACGAATTACACAGTCAAAAGACTTAATACTGCAATCTCTATAATAAAGAAACAAATATTCAAAATTCTGAATTCAATGATTATACAAGAATTTTATAGTAGTCCTATAATAAAAAACTATACATATAAAATTAATGCATTATTAGATAAGCAAATACCTCGATATGCTCAGAAAATTACTGAAAGTATCTTACAAAATTATATTAAAGCAAGAAAAAAAAAGCCACTGGGTCCAGGACCAACACTTTTCACACTGGAGAGGGACAGAGGTCTCCACGAAGTTGCTGAAGACAAGTCCTTAGATGTGAGCTGTTTGCCAGTCTGGAAAACACACAGCTCAGACTGAATTAAAGGGTGAAACTCAAAATTGTTGTCAGGAGATGCAGATTCTGGACAGAAGTTTGATGGTCATTTAGAATTGAATAGTAAAATTAAGTATTTAAAAATTAGGCAAACAGAGTGAATGAAACTCAAATAGTTGTAAAATTGTCAATGGTGATGTCTCCATTGTGAATAATACCTAAATAGTTATAAAGATTCAAATAGAAAAATAGTTAAACAAAATAAATAAGCAGGAAAGATTAGATTGGAATAGATTTTCATCCATAACTTCCACAGTAACAACAACATCTAAAATAGAAATATCTATATATGGTAATAAAAATATGTTATTTTCAAATCTTCAGTTAAATACCATCTACCACATTAAACTGTTAAAAGAATAACAACCATTTATTATGAGAAGAGCACTTTTAATTAGATAAATATTTAAGTACATAAAATAAATGTTAATTTTATCATATTCAAAGTATCATTTCAAACATATATTCTAAAATCAAAAGTAGCTAAATTAAATACTTTAATTTCTCCTTATTGATTACTTCTTTCTCAAACATAGTAATGGAGAAAAGTTTATTAAAGGGAAGCTGTAAAACAGCACTGATAAAAATGTCTCAATATTCCATTTTTAGTCACCATTTTTTGAAGAGATTTTTTTCCATCTGTGCACAAAGACTCACTGAACCATTATACTTCTGAAAGACTGGGAGTGTAAGGAGTATAAGGAATTGTAGGTATCTAAGATTAGATATTAATATCCATCTCCTGGAATAAAATAGTAGAAATGGGTTGTTTTCACAGGCATGCTACATATCTCTGGGTGTTCCAAAACAAATTTCTACAATACGGTTTAAAATATTAAAGAACCAAATATATGATTTGCCATCAACTGTTCCTTTTTTTCTCTTTCAGGAGGAAGGCAGCGTGAGAAAAGAACATTTAAAGAAATGTCTAGGCTATAATAAGGGATAAAATAAAATTTTAAATGAGTGTGAATACTGACTTTAGTCTGTACCCCACCCAATCTCCAGTTTCATACTCAAGTTCTCTAATTAGAATTAAAACAAAAATTGTATAATTATATGTGTAGAAAATGAATGGATCAAAAAACTATGGTACATATACGCAATGGAATTCTATGCAGCAGAAAAAAAAGGAGGAACTCCTACCCTTTGCAACAGCATGGAAGGATGAGGGTGGGAGGTGGGGATGGGTAGGGTGGGGAGAGTGGAAGGGGGGAAATGGAGACAACTGTATGAAAGCAACAATAAATATACACATCTATACGTACATACATATGCACATACACATATGTATTATTGTACATATGTGTGCATATGCATATATGTATACATATATATTTCCTCTTATGAGTTGACTGAACAATTAATCTATATTTTCTAAAAATATGAGGATCATATGAAGTGTAAAATCATTATACTTCTTTCAAAGCACAGAGACATACACAGATACAAACACATGTGTATGTGTGTATCCTGATTAAAGAAACATAAACAAGCCTACCTAACCATGCAATGAATGCAATCAATATATTCTAGAATACTTATGCAATTTCCAGTCAGTCTTCAACTGTGTAGTAACAGCTTGATATCTTCATTAATATAATAAAATAGGAAATAACCAAAAGAAAACTGTGTACTAGCATGCTGCTCTATGGTAGATACCATGTTAGTTCCTGCTACTTTGTGACATTGGATATAAAATATAAAATGTTTTCCAAACATATTGTGAAATATTATTCTACCTATATTTTAATCTAACTAATTAGACATCCCACTTGTGAACACAATGATATATACATATTTTACCACTTATTCAAAAAGACATGAATTATCTGGGCAGTCATTCCAAATGCTCAGGCCATGACTATACCATGATTTGCTCTTTGCATGGTTATTGGTAAATCCATGATGTCTAAAATATTTGCTCATTTTTATTTGATTTTCTATGTGTTATCTTTATAACTTCAAGAGCTTTTTTAATGTTCAACATCAAAATGAATATATTCCAAGAAATCTAAGATGACTTTAATTGTAGTAAATATATGGTAACTGTTAAGCTAAATTTTGAGAATAAAATACACACATTTTGTTGATGATGTACCCCAAAATGGAGGCATAAATAACTCCAAATCTTCATTTTTCTGCTAATGAACCATTAAGCAATTATCAGAATTAATTTGTTTTTGACTCTTTAATATAATCAAAATCTTGTGACATCTAAGGGAATGCTTAATAAAGGAGAAAAAGAGGTGCTAAATTTCAGTAAGAGAGCATTGGTTCATTTAACTTAAATATCATCCTTTATTGCCCAGTTAGATGACAGCTATGTGGTTGGTGCTCACAATCCTGCTACAGTCTGCTTGTCCTAGAGGGGACAAAAATGACCTCTTACTCAAAGAATAGTAGTTGTGTATTTTTACCTGTCTGGTGGTTTCCTAAGATACAACTTTGTATAGCTTTGGGGTTTGCCTGCCTTTGTTTCCCCAACTTTAGAAAATTATCAAGGCTGAAGCATTCCCCTTGGACAGACTGAATCATTCAAAAGCAAATATACAAGATGCAGCTGTCTGGAGGAAAGGATACTAGATGAACAAACAGCAGAGAGACCAAAAAGGGAAGGAGATTCATGGATGAATAAGGGCTCTGAAAAGTTCTCACTCATGCAGAGGAATATAGAAGACCACATGCATCACCTAGACTGGATGCAGGCTCAGAGAGCACTGTGGAAGACTAACCCTTCACTTCTGACTCCTTCACCTTTAGGATTCATGAAAGCAAAAACTTTGAGAGGAAAAGAGAATTCCCATATACCTCCTGCCCCCACATATGCCCAGCCTCCTCCGTAATCACTATTCCTAATATTGACACGTTATAATCACCCAGAATGTTAATAAGTGCACATTATTGTGATGGTTAGGGAGTTGACATCATTGTACATCTCTTGGAGAAGTTATGTTTTTTTCTGCTTTCTTCAACTATCTTTATACTATGTTTGTGGGAGCTAAAGATGAAAAAAACAGTGGTTCACATCATTCACTTTATATTCAAATAGTTTCTTTTCAATAAAGGGTCTCATGCTATGCTTAAATTCTTCCAGATGAGATTCTAGTTTGTTCATATTCTGTTAAAAATAACTTATTTTCTTTATGGTCAATTAATATTTGACAAAGGAAGAAAAAGCATGCAATGGATAAAGAAAGTCTCTTCAATAAATGGTGTTAAAAATTAGACAAGTAGATGCAAAAAATGAAACTATACCACCAACTTACACCATACACCAGAATAAACTCAAAATGGTTAAAAACTTAAGTATAAGGCATGAAACCATAAAAATCCTGTAGGAAAATAAGGGTGATAAAAATCTTAGACATTACTGGTAACAATATTTTTGTCAATATATATCCTAGGGCAAGGGGAAAAAAAATAAACAAACGGGACTACGCCAAACTAAAAAGCTTCTCCACTGCAAAGAAAAACATCAGAAAATGAAACTGGAACCCACTGTATGAGAGAACATATTTTGTCAATGACGCATTGGTCAAGGGGGTAATTTCCAAAATATATAAAGTACTTATACAACTCAATACATGGAAGGCAAACAAATCCAATTAAAAAATGGGAAAAAACCTAAATAGACACTCCTCCAAAGATGACATAAATATGGCCAATAGACATATTTAAAAATGCTCAGTATCACTAATCACCAGGGAGATGCAAATGAAAACTACAGTGAGGAATCACCTCACTCCCACCAAAATGGCTACCATCAATAAATCAACAAAAAAGTACTGGTGAAGATGTGGAGAAAATGAAACCCTAGTTCACTGTTGGTAGGAATGCAGACTGGTGCAGCCACGAAGGAAAATAGTATGGAGTTTCCTCAAAAAATTAAAAATGAAATTGCCTTTTGACCCAATTATCCTATATCTGGGAATATATCCTAAGAATTTCAAAAGACAAATTTGAAATAATGCATGCAACTTTATGTTCAAAGAAGTTATTTACAATAGCAAAGTTCTGGAAACAGCGCAGGTTCCCATCAGTAGATGAGTCAATAATAAAAGCTGCCGTACATTTACAAAACAATACTATGTGGTGTATAAAAAGAAAATCCTGTATAAAAATCTCATCCTTCCATGCTGTTCTCACCTTCGTGACAACATGAATGGACCTGGAGAATATTGCACTAAGTGAAATAAGCCAACAAGAGAAAGACAAATAGCATATCATCTCACTTATATGTGAAATCTAAAGAAAAAATAAACTCACAAACAAATTAGAATCATGAATACACGGAACAGACTGACAGCTGTCGGAGTGGTGGGGGACTGGATGAAAGAAGGTGAAGGGATTGGCCAAAGAACATATATGTGTAATCCATAGACACAGACAACAGTGTGGTGGTGGCTGGGGGAAAAGAGAGGCGGGGCCTGGGTGGAGGTGAGCAAAGGGGGAGTATTAGATCGTCTGTAATAATATCAATAATAACAATAAAGTAAATAATGAAAAAGAATAACTTATTTCTTGTCAGTGTGAGGAAATTCAATTCATTCTTCTTAATCCTTGGGGACAGATATCTATAATTATATGGGGTACTTGTATAAACTTTCAGAAAAACTTACAACATCACCACTTTTTCTATATTTTAATATGTGGTATGTCAACTTCTTATTCTTTTTGGAAGTCTGTGCAAAAATATTGTTTTCACTATCACTTTTTAAAAAACATTTTAAATTTATTTTTAGAGCGGGGAGGGGAAGGAGAAAGAGAGGGAGAAAAACCTCTCATGTGTCCCCTACTGGGGACCTGGCCTGCAACCCAGGCATGTGCCCTGACTGGGAATCGAACCGGCAACCCTTTCCTTCACAGGCCCATGCTCAATCCGCTGAGCTACACCAGCTAGGGCTCACTATCACTTTTAATTGTGCTACTAAAATATTATCCAAGTTTCCATCTGTTTTTAACAATTTCCATCGTTTGGCTTTCTCACTGGTAGTGGCCATCACTCCATTTTGTCTTGAATGTTAGTACCATTTAAAATTATTTAACATGATATTAATACTATTTCTGAAAAATACACTAGCAAGTCTATGCATCCTATTTGCCATTATAACAGAAAATTTATGATGTTTTTTCAAAACCTTATACTTTCAGGCCTTATAAAAACATACTGATTTTCTATTCAATTTCCATCAGGTTACTTGGAAACATAACATAAATGGATTTGGATTACCAGTTGTCATCTTATTACTTGCTGGTAACCATAACTTCATTGATTTTTTAAATAATAATTAAAAACAAAATATGTCGATTGCTATAATGATAATTTTTAATTAATTAATTAAGTTTTTAGAGAAGGAGAGGAAAGGGGGAAAGAGAAAGAGAAAGAGAGAGAGAGATTTGTTGTTCTACTTATTTATGCATTCATTGATTGATTCTTGTATATGCCCTGATCAGGGATTGGACCTGCAACCTCCGTTTACCAGGGAAACGCTCTAACCACCTGAGCTACCCAGCCAGGGTCTATAATGGTAATTTCATAACACCTGCTTTCTATAGCTTTATGTAACAATTAATTTTACAGTATTTTTATATTTTCTTTAACACAAGTACTATTCAACAAGAACAAGTGAAACAAGACATGTGTCCCCTAGCTGCAACTCCCTCAGTTTCATGCATACTGAGAAATCCTGAGCAGCAATTTTTAAAAAAATATATTTTGAATAATAGCACCTTTAAGGTATCTGATTTGCAATATTTTATCTCATATTATAGGTTGTATTTTCATATTGTTGATGGTTTCCATTGTTATAAAGCATCTTTTTTTAGTTGGATGCAGTTGACCTGTTCATTATTGCTTTTGTTGCCTCTCCCTTCGGTGTTATATCCGAAAAATCACTGCAAAGACCGATGAGAAGGAGCTTATACCATATGCTTTCTTCTAGGAGTTTTGTGGTTTCAGGTTTTAAATTTGAGTTTTTAACCCATTTTGAGTTGATTATTGTATTTGGTTTAGATATGAGTCCAGTTTCATTCTTTTGCACGTGGTTGCTAATTTTTCCCAACATCATTTCTTGAAGAAACAATTCTTCCCACATTGTATATTCTTGGCTTCCTTGTCATAAATGAACTAATCATATATGCATAGGGCTCTCTATTCTGGTCCATTGAAATATGTGTCTGTTTTTGGGCTCATACTCTTGGGGTCGATAATTATGGTGAAAACGTGTCTCAGCCATTCTTAGCCCTTCCATCAAGGATACTTTCTAATTCACCTAAAATGCAGAAGTTGTTTAGCTAATTCTGGATTTCCTTCAGGGAGACTGATTTTATCGGTAGCTGTAGATCTCATGTGTCCATAGGTGAGTGAGTGTAGGAACCTCCTATGTCACCTTCATGGACTGGAGCCAGCTGACTTTATTTGGGTGTTCCAAATGTACTTCTTAAAATGTTGTTAGCATTATAGGTACTCAGCAAATGAAGCAAGCTGACTCCTCTCTTTTGTCTTTGCTTTATTATCTCAAGATAATGTTTATATTTTATAATTTGATGTTAATTCCCACAGAGAAGGAAAAAGTTGAATAATAGCTATGTATTCTGTTTGTAATTTTCTCTACAGTCTCCCAGATTTAATGTACTATTTTTTTCTCAAAAAACTACTCCTATCCATATAACTGGATTAATTTGTTGAGTAATTAGGATAATGCACATAGAAAAACTTTGAAAATATATGTCAAGCATTATTTTATCATTTTATTTCAAGTTTTACACAAATATTTCAATGATAAAAAGGAACTACTCTTTTTCAGCTAGTGACCATAATTTTTATTTTATTAATAACTTTAACAAGTTTGGCTATGTTTTAGTAAAACTATATATTTTCCATCTGAATAAAATCTAGTTTATCTGAAATTACCTTAGGTAGTAATACTAAAACTAAATAAAAATATTACTTGATTACCTAAAATAGCTTTTGTTATTGTTACTGCTAAATGGCTTTTCTTGACTCACCGATAACAAATAATTTCACATTGTTACTTAAGCATTTCAATCTACAGCAAATTATCTCATATTGATAACCAATGACCAAAATAAGTAAAGACATAAAGAACCACATTTCCTTTTAGTTTCCTGGATTATAAATAAGGGACAACTATGAACAGGTCTTAAATAAGGATGCTTAAAACAATATTGTGAAATATATAAATCCAAAGGAACCAATGCAATGCTCAATACTGAGATGTATTGAGCCTTATCCACACACACATATCAAGCCTTATACACACACACACACACAATTTTTAATGAGGATAATACTTATTTTGTTAATTTTTTCCCAATATAGTGCTGGATGATTTATATTTCCTTTTTGCTAAGTTCTATATAAAAAAAGAGATGGTGGAAAAATTTTGGTTAATTTGCATGCTCTGTTTTGTAATATTGTAACAGAGACTATTTAATATTTTTGTTAATTAGAGCATAAAATATAATTTTCTTTGAATACTGTTATTTTACCCTAAAAATACACACAAATGCCAGCTCAAGCAATTACACAAACAGAAAACATATTCTTAATATACATCAAATTTTCATATTGCATTTGAAAATCACACAATTTTTATTCTATTTGAATGAGTTGTTTTTACAAAATATTCAGAATAAGTTTTACTGGATTTTTTGCCATTTTCACATTCTGTCATGTACTCTGCATTAGAGCACTCAACAAAAGAAACAGAGACAGAACTATAAATAAAATGAATAGGTATTTATAGATGCTTTTCATTGATGGAATTAATTAGGAATGCTTGAATTTGAGAGAAGTGAGAAAGATTATACGGAAGAGATGACTCCAACAATCTTAAGTCAACAACAACAACAACAACAATAAAACTAAAACAGTAATAAGTAAATAGTAAAGAAAATACTACTTAATTGGAAGAAATATATACATTAACATGTAAGAAAAAAGAAATACTGAAATTAATACTCCTTTAGGACCAAAGCAAAATCAAGAATCAAGATATGACTTTAAAGAAGTATCTGTAGCAAATAATACAACCTATTTTTCTGAAGTGGAATAAAAGTGTATGTTATGTAAAACAAAAGATGTATTATATTTGTACTTTTAAAACCCCTCATGTCAATTATTTTTAGGTTATTGACCAGAATAAGAAATAATTTAAAAAATAGGAACTGAGATAGATAATTTTCAAACCTTCATTTACAATGTAGTGTAGTGTAAAATTTCCAATTCAGCAAAAAAAAACTTTTTGCAATTGTCCATTTTCTTATTTTTATTCTGGGACCACAGGCTTTGACTGACTAATCCATAAACTCAAACTAAAAGATATAAAGATTTAATAAAAAGGGAATATTTATTATTAGGAATTTAAGACAAGAGAATGACAAATTTCATATCATTTTACATATATGTGGAATCTAAATAACAACATAAATGAACAGAAAACAGAAACAGACTCATATGTACAGAGAACAGACTGATGTTTGTTAAAGGGAAAGAAGATCGGTGGACTGAGTTTCAAGGTAAGATTTAAATGGTACACTTCTATTAATAGGTATAGATCAATTTTAAGATATTTCTCTTCACTGACTAACAGTTAAGAAAACATGTTCAAGGGTTATAAATTTTTATTTACTTTTGGTCACCAAAGATAGAGAAATAATGCTTTTCTATGTATTTTTCTTCTTTGCAATCCCATTGCATGAATAACAAAACTAAAAAAAAAAAGAAAAATATGTAAGTACCTATTCTGTATCATTTACAAAAGTTAAACATTTAATGACAAATTTATATAATAATACATTCACTATTAAACAAATATTGATTGGCTACTATTTTTCACTTTCTGCTATTAGCTGAAAAATTTATAGTCCTTCTCAAGTAACTTACTCACTATGGTAATCAGACAATTACAGGAGAGTGTGAGATGGTGAAACTCACGGGCCTATAGAAGGACAATAGGGGTCTAATATAATTCTGGAATTAGAAATATTTTATTTATAAAATGATTTGATAAATATCCAGGGAAAAATGATCTCAGTAAAAATTAAATGTGTTTTTTTAATTTTTAAAAACTATTTTATTTAGTTTAAGAGAGAAGAGAAGGAAAGGAGAGTGGGAGAGAAACATCAATGTGTGGTTGCCTCTCATGAGTCCCCTACTAGGGACCTGGCTTACAACCCAGGCATGTGCTCTGACTGGAACTCGACCCGGTGACCCTTTGCTTCACGGGCCCATGCTCAATCCACTGAGCTCCACCAGCCAGGGCAAAAACTAAATGTGTTTTTGTATAATGGGGGTGCCTATCAATCTTCTGATATTTCTTTAAATAAAATGGAGTATTTAATTTAAAATATTGAGCTGGAATATTGCATAACCTTTTTTTCTATTTAAACAATATGATAGGATCACAATTCAAAATTAAGAATTTCTGTCATAATTATAAGGAATTGGTTAAAATAAACTTATAGTGGCATTTCTAAAGAAAGTTGAAATCAGGGAAATAAATAAATAAATAAATAAACTTTTGTATTAGTTCTCTATTGTTGCATACCAAATCACAATAGAAGTTTGTGGTTTGTACAATATAAGCTTAGACAATTAAACTTATATAATATTTCTTATGATTTTTGGGGTTAGAATTTCAGATGCAATTTCATTAAATGAGTTTCTCAGGTATCACGAGGAATCTGTCAGATCATACATAGTAAGGACTGAAGCAATCATGAATTCTTCTTTACTCAGATGTCTGACATCTGAGCTGGAAAGACTCAAATGGCTGAGGACTGAGGCTGTTTGTGAAGCTTTTAAAGCATCTGTAGGTCTATGTGTTCTCTCTACATGGTATACATTCAATAAGGTAGCTTCAATTAGCTGTAATTATTAAATGAACTAAGTTTAGGACTTGATGGCACACAATCTAAGAAATCAACATAGGGAGAAACTACCTTTTATTCTGACCCAATATTGAAAATCATGTAGTATCACTTTTCTCACACTTCACTGGGTAGGAGTAAATCATGTAAGCGTGGCTTATACCATTCTTGGGTTCAGTACCAGCCTGTTCCACATCTGCACCCCTCTTTCTAGTCTGGATGGATGTGGTTTCTTTAATTCCATAGTTGTCAGACTTTCATTCAACTTGACTTCTGATAGTTCTGAGTGATAGTTGTTCTGTATTTTAGCTGTAATTTAGATGTGATTGTGCAAAGGGCAATCCATGTCTGCCTACGCTGACCTTGACCAGATGTTGCACATTATTTTTAAAGAATGTGTGACTACAGTGACCTCCTTAAAAAAATAAGAAGTGAGCCTAAAATAAATTTACATATTTTGATTATAGTAGTTTGATGTTCAAATGACAAAAAAACAATAGTTTATTTCAAATATTGGTATGATATAAATGGTGCTTAATTTATTTATTTGCATATGGTTTCTGAATAATGCTCTTATCTATGTCTATCTGCCACAAAATTCTGATTTATTCACATAAACTTTAACTTAAAAACTATCTGATACCTATGTTGTACCAGACAATGTTCCAAGCACTTTCATACATTACCTCTATCTCATTTCGCTATAAAATAAATTACTATAAGGTAGTAACAGCTAATGCCCCCTGTTTGTATCCAATATGATTTTGTACCCAAAGGCAATATAATTGTTTTGAGTTTACATATAAAAAATAAACAAATATTGATAGTACTTGCCCATTCTTTAATTCTTACCAAAGCCTATTCCATACTGTTTGGTTAACTGTCATTAGTACAGATATCCATGCCAAGGAGTTATGCAATAAATATTTAAATTGTTATAACTCTCAAAGTGTATATATTGAAATATGTACATTTTTAGATGATGCAATTTAGGCTGTTGTCAAAAGAAAATATTATAAGTGAAAGAGATTAGTTCTATTTTCTTTAAATTACATGAAAATATAATTTGTTAGATTATCAAAACAATTGTTTGATACTAATTATACTCCTTAACCAACAAGACTATGAATTCTGAAATAGACTTTGTGTTTTGAACATTTTGTCATGTAACATTCTGGAATTTCCCAACAACTATTTGTAAACCCGATTTAAAAGAGAATCTTTTCTAAAATTCTGAACAAAGTGATTAAGACATAAAATGTTAGAATTTTTTAAAATAATCTTAAAGCCTGGAAAAATTGTCATTCTAAGGTAGCAGGCAGTTTTTGTCCTCTCATAAGTAAAGTCTTAAATTTACTTTATTGTTAAGAAAATAAAATGTATTTTTAAGCGAATAAAATATTGCAAGTGTAATATAAGCTGTTTTATTAGAGGTAAGTAGTAAGTGAATCATAATAAAACTAACTGCTACATTCTGGAAAAATTCAATCAAAACATATTCATCTATGTTAACTGAAACATGATGAGCACTTAATTTTATAAGTTCTATTATAATTAATATTTTAATTCTCATTTAAAGCTAAAAAATAAATAAATAAAAGTGCCATTATTTTTTAGAGAGGATTTTAGATAAATTGCTCCAGAGTAGCTTTTTGGTACAACTGGTTGATTTCTCCCATCCAAGTACTAACCAGGCCCTACCCTGCTTAGATTCCAAGATCAGACAAGATAGGACGTGTTCAGGGTGGTATGGCCGTAGACCACAACTGGTTGATTTCTCAATTGATTAGACTTTATAACACAGAAAAGAAGTGGCACATTTTTCGGGTTATTATGAAGATACATATCCATGATGATATTTTAAATTGTATTTTATAAATAACTGTAGATATAATAATAAATAATTAGGTATAATAAAAAAGAAGGACTAACATATATCAAAACCATGAACTATTGTTTACATGGAGACATCATTCACTACTCAACTAAATAATGTATATGTGACATCTGTGTGAAAAAAGGCCAGCCATCATTAAAATAACAAGAACTGTTTGTGCTACATAGATGTAACTTGGCAGCCAAGGAGAGTGCACTGGAATGTTTATGTGAACAATGATGACTTTAATGTACTAGTCAATGCCATTGAGTGAGCACGTGTACCATCATACACAAAATGACTGAGAAGTAGAACAATGAATCTCCATCAAATTTTGTGTTAAGTTTGAACATTCCTCCATGGAAACTATGCAAATGATTCAGACAAACCACAGCTATGGACAACTGTGATTAAAATATCCATTAGGATAATATGCTCATTCATGCATCACATGTGCAGAGGTTTTTGGTGAAACATCAAGTTACCCATGTGACTCAGCCCCTCATACAGCCCAGATTTGGTGCCCTGGAACTTCTGGCTTTTCTCCCATCCCCCCCCCCCCGTCTTCCCCCTCCCTCCCAATCCCCCCCCCACCCAGTCCTCATCTCTGTGTCTTTCATACTTGTTCCTCAAAATCCCTCCCCCTTTTTCCCCTTAAGTTCCCTTCCCTCTCCCCTCTGGTCGCTGCCCACTTGTTCTCTATTTCAGTGTCTTTGTTTTTATTCTGTTTGCTTGTTTGTTTTATTCTTTAGCTTCCTGTTAAAGGTGAGATCATATGCTATTTGTCCTTCAATGCCTGGCCTATTTCACTCAGCATAATGCTTTCCAGTTCCATCCATGTTGTTGCAAAGGTAGTAGCTCCTTCTTTCTCTCTGCTGCATAGAATTCCATTGTGTATATGTACCACAATTTTTTGATCCATTCATTTACTGATGGGCACCTAGGTTGCTTCCAACTCTTGGCTATTGTAAATTGTGCTGCTATGAACATTGTGGTGCATAGGTTCTTTGAAATTGATGTTTTAGGATTCTTGGGGTATAATCCTAGCAGTGGAATTGCTGGGTCAAAAGGCAGGTCAATTTTAATTTTTCTGAGAAAATTCCATACTGTTTTCCATAATGGTTGTACCAGTCTGCAATCCCACCAACAGTGAACTAAGGTCCCCTTTTCCCCACACCCTCTCCAACATTTGTTGTTTGTTGCTTTGTCTATTATAGCCATCCTGACTGGTGTAAAGTGGTATCTCATTGTGGTTTTAATTTGCATCTCTCTGATAGCTAACGATATTGAGCATCTCTTCATGTGTCTCTGGATATTCTGTATGTCCTCTTTAGAGAAGTGTCTGTTCAAGTCCTTTTCCCATTTTTTAATTGGGTTGGATGTCTTCCTAGAGTGGAGTCGTGTAAGTTCTTTGTATATTTTGGAGATTAAACCTTTGTCTGAGGTATCATTGGCAAATATGTTTTCCCATACAGTTGGTTGTCTTTTTAATTTAATACTGTTTTCTTTAGCCATGCAGAAGCTTTTTATTTTGATGAGATCCCATTTGTTTATTCTTTCCTTTACATTCCTTGCTCTAGGGGACATATCAGTAAAAATGTTGCTGCATGAAATATCTGAGATTTTCTTGCCAATGTTCTCCTCTAGGACTTTAATGGTGTCATGGCTTATATTTAAGTCTTTTAGCCACCTTGAATTTATTTTGGTGTATGGTGTAAGTTGGTGCTCAAGTTTCATTTTTTTTGCACGTAGCTGTCCAGTTCTCCCAACACCATTTGCTGAAGAGGCTATCTTTACTCCATTTTATGTTACTGCCCCCTTTGTCGAATATTAATTGACTGTAGAGAGTTGGGTTGATTTCTGGGCTCTCTGTTCTGTTCCATTGGTCTATGTGCCTGTTTTTATGCCAGTACCAGGCTGTTTTGATTACAGTGGCTTTGTAATACAGTTTGATATCAGGTATTGTGATCCCTCCTACTTTGTTCTTCTTTCTCAAAAGAGCAGCTGCTATTCGGGCTCGTTTATGATTCCATATAAATTTTTGAAGTGTTTGTTCTAAGTCTGTGAAATATGCCATTGGTACTTTAATAGGTATTGCATTGAATCTGCATATTGCTTTGGGTAGTATGGACATTTTGATGATGTTAATTCTTCCAATCCATGAACACAGTATATGTTTCCATTTGTTTGTGTCTTCCCTGATTTCTTTCTTCAGTGCTGTGTAGTTTTCTGCATACAGGTCTTTTACCTCTTTGGTTAGGTTTATTCCCAGATATTTTATTTTTCTTTTTGCTATATCGAATGGGATTTTTTCCTTGATTTCTGCTTCTGCTGATTCATTGTTTGTATACAAAAATGCCTTTGATTTCTGGATATTGACTTTGTATCCTGCTGTTTTGCCAAATTCATTAATGAGTTTGAGCAGTTTTTGGGGTAGAGTCTATAGGATTTTCCATGTACGCTATCATGTCATCTGCAAACAGTGACAGTTTTGTTTCCTCCTTTCCTATTTGGATGCCTTTTATTTCCTTTTCCTGCCTGATCGCTGTGGCTAAAACTTCCAATACTATATTGAATAGAAGTGGTGAAAGTGGACATCCTTGTCTTGTTCCTGATCTTAGTGGAAAAGCTTTTAGTTTTTGCCCATTGAGTATGATATTGGCTGTAGGTCTCTCATAAATGGCCTTTATTATATTGAGGAATGTTCCCTCTATTCCCATTTTGCTGAGTGTTTTTATCATAAATGGGTGTTGTATAATTCCTCTATTTGTATTTCTCATATATTTCTACTTCATTAAACATATGACATCCACAATTCTCACTCTTTTCTACTTCATTTGGAAAAATCTCTACTGGAGTATTATTATCAGTATACAAAATATGTCCCTGTGATATACATTTAAACTTCTTTTTCTACCTCACTTTTACTTTCAATTCCAGCCCTATCTTTCTTCATTCTTTTACAATAAAAATAGTTTATGTTTTTGGTCTCCAATTCTTTTTTTAAAATTTTAATCATTGTTCAAGTATAGTTTTCCATCTTTTACTTCCATCCCAGCCCACCCCTCTGCCCCCAGGCCTCCCCACCTCCCTTGTGGTCTCCAATTCTTTAATCACATTATTTATTGAATTTATTTAATCATCTTAGACTAACATTCTAAAAACAAGTCTAAATAACCAGGGAATCAACATTTTCATAAACTCTATTGTCAGTTCTTTTTTAAAAATATTTTATTTATTTTTAGAGAGAGGGGAAGGGAAGGAGAAAGAATGGGAGAGAAACAGCAATGTGTGGTTGCCTCTCACATGTCCCCTACTGGGGACCTGGCCTGCAACCCAGCCATGTGCCCTGACTGGGAATCGAACCACTGACCCTTTGCTTCACAGGCCCATGCTCAATCCACTGAGCTACACCAGCCAGGGCTCTATTGTCAGTTCTTAACCTTCATAGTTTATTTTGTCCTCTTAAAGGATTACCTTTAGTTGATTAAGAAAACACTCCATTGGCTTTTCTTCTCTCTATTCACTCCCTACTGTCTTTTTTAAAAAATATTTTATTTATTTATTTTTAGAGAGAGGGGATGGGAAGGAGAAAGAGTGGGAGAGAAACATCAGTATGTGATTGCCTCTCACGTGTCCCCCACTGGGGATCTGGCCTGCAACCCAGGCATGTGCTCTGACTGGTAATCAAACCAGCAACCCTTTGCTTCACTGGCCCATGCTCAATCCACTGAGCTACACCAGCCTGGGCACTCCCTACTCTCTTTTACTGGAAATAGAGACAGAACACATCAGACCTGAGAATCCCATGGTTTAGTCTCATGAACTTGGTCATCTGTATTTACACTCATTGTCTTCAGGATTTTATTAATTGTTATTACTTAAATGGCAAACATATATGGAAAACTACAAAACTTTTAATTCCTGGTCAGTAGATGCTTATAAATCCACATACCCACTCTAGGTCTCTAATCTTGAGAAAATATACAGTTGGGATCAAGAGAACACTCTTTAAAGTGTTTTTAGTGAAAATAAAAAAGGAAGGAAGAAAAATAGAAAAGAGAGAGGGAGGGAGAAAAGGAGGAATGAACCTGGGTATTGACAGAGGTAAGGAGGAAGTAAAAGAACATCCATCTATATTAAATTGAAACTAAATTCTATAATTTGACAAGTTGGAAAATCCAAGTCTACTCAAATAATTTATATAAACAAAAAAGATAAATAAAAGGCATTGATTAGCTTTTATACCTCTATAGCACGTTCTAAATTAACTTCAACATTTGTTAAAATGCACTTTGCTAAATATTAATGGATTTAATTAAGATTAATGCTCCAATTACAGTTATGTCTTGGGGATCTCACTTAATTTGGACATGGAACACTGTGGTGGATCTTGGCTGTCAGGATCCCTGTATATTGTGCTTGTGAACAAATACACACAGACAACAGGGAGGGCCAGAGGGCTAGAGAGCCAGTTTGTGCCTGGACCAAACTTTATTGCTTCTCTGGGTACATTACATGGGCAGTAGTCTTCATTTACTATGCACAGGTTCACTGCAGGGGATTACCTTTTACAGATAACAAAGGAAAGAATGTTGCTAATTATGTCAAAGAGAAGGATGTTGCAGACCAAGGGGAAAAGTGGTTGAACCAGTCACACTCAATACTTGGGAGGTTTAACTCAGATTTTAGGAAGTTTCAGTAAGCCCTCACTGCCTCAATTCAGGGTGAGGGAGTTTTGGTGAAAACAAGTCTCACACTAGCCTAGGTACAATGCAGGCCTGATTCCCCGTGGGAAAACCTCTCCATGGGCGTGGTCCTGCGTGCCACTCACACCCCACTGGTTTTCCATGTGAGGGCTGAACTACATTTCCATGCCATGTGAAGCAGTTCCCTACTGAATGCTCTAAAAACTTGAATGCAACTAAATATAAAATAGAAAAAAAGTTATAGTGCTTCACCCTAAAGCCTTACCTAAATTTCCTATAGAAGCACCCATTTTCCTAAACTATCCCATAATAGACATAAACATTCTCACAAAGTGAGTAATAAGTTAATATTACATATTTAATAATATTTAACCACAACAGTAATAAAGCTCCACTCCAGGAAGACAAACAACTCAATTAAAAATGGGCAGAGGACTTGAACAGACACTTCTCCAAGGAGGACATACAGAGGATCCAGAGACACATGAAAAGATGCTCAGCATCACTAGCCATCAGAGAGATGCATATTAAAACCACGAAGACATACCAGTTCACACCCGTGCAAATGGCCATTATAAAATAATAAACAACATGTGACAGGGAGGATGAGGAGAACAGGGAACCCTAGTGTACTGTTGGTAGGAATACAGATGGGTGCAACTCCTATAGAAAACATTATGGAATTTCCTCAAAAAACTAAATGTGGTACTGCCTTTAGAACTGGCAATTCTGCTGATGGGATTATATCCTAAGAACTCTGAAACACCAATCTAAAAGAACCTATGTACCCCAATCTTCATGGCAGCACAATTTACAATAGCCAAGTGCTGGAAGCAACCTAGGTGCCCATCAGTAAATGAATGGATCAAAAAACTATGGTACATTTACACAATGAAATTTTATGCAGCAGAAATAAAGAAGGATCTCCTACCCTTTGTGACAGCATGGATGGAACTGGAGAACATTATGCTAAGTGAAATAAGCCAGGTGGTAGTGAAAGATAGATACCATATGATCTCACCTATAAGTGGAACCTAATCAACAAATAACCAAGCAAAATATAACCAGAGATATTGAAATTAAGAACAAACTGCCAGTAACCAGAGGGGAAGTGGAAGGGGATAATGGGGGCGGGGAAAGGGGCAAGGGTTTTCAAGAACAACTATAAAGGACACATGGACAAAACCAGAGGCATGGGGTCAGTGGAGTGGGGTGGGGATGGCTGGGGTGGGGAGGAGAAAAATAAAAATCGACCTGCCTTTTGACCCAGCAATTCCATTGCTAGGATTATATCCTAAGAATCCTAAAACATCAATTTCAAAGAACCTATGCACCACAATGTTCATAGCAGCACAATTTACAATAGCCAAGAGTTGGAAGCAACCTAGGTGCCCATCGGTAAATGAATGGATCAAAAATTTGTGGTACATTTACATAATGGAATTCTATGCAGCAGAGAGAGAGAAGGAACTACTTATCCTTTGCAGCAACATGGATGGAACTGGAAAGCACTATGCTGAGTGAAATAGGCCAGGCGCTGAAAGACAAATACCATATGATCTCACCTTTAACAGGAAGCTAAACAACAAAACAAACAAGCACGCAGAATAAAAACAAAGACACTGAAATAGAAAACAAGGGGACAGTGACTGTTACCGAACAACAAGAGGAGGTCTGAGGGAGGGGCAATACAATATTTGGCCCACCTAGGGATGCCCAAAACTGCTATACAACAGGGGCCCCTCCCGAAAAAAACCAAAATACTAAAATCTACTGGGCCCTTCTGTCCGCCGCCAATTGGAAAGACATCTCTTAATGCCAGAGATTTGTGAAAAGGAAACAAAATGTTTATTTAATGCTATTCAGGCCTAATGTCACCACTAAAATATCAAAGTCCTTTAGGGTATACACCTACACCCACACAGCGCTCCCTTCTCCCACTGTCCCAACTCCGGGTACCGTAAATCAGGAAAAGAGCACACGTCCCTTTTTCAGGCCGCTGGTGCCATCAGCTGTGTCACTGTGCAGGATCTCCAGTTAATCCAAAGTACCGTGGTACCCTCTCATGGTCCACTGGCAAGAGTCCTTTGTACCCAGTTCCAGTCAAAGTCTCTCTTGCTTTTTTCAGGCCACGCGGCCAAAGGGGGCACCCCAAAGCCGCGTGGGCCTCTTCTACCAAAGCTGCAGGAGTCCACACTCCACCAAAAGCATGTGGCTGTCTTCTTCACCTGGCTGCAGGGATCTCCATTCTGGCAAAGCTGCGTGGTTTTTCCCTTTCACCTGGGAAAGAGGGGTTCCACACCCTGCCAAAACCATGTGGCTCTCCCTCATCTGGCCAAGCGGGGACCCTTCATGTCTCGGAGCCAGTCTTTTCCAAGCTCCCACCCAGGCTATCTTGCTCAGGAGCGCAGCACCTTGTTACATTCTGAGTCCAAGCCCTTCTCACTCAGGACAGCAGCCCCTAGTTCCCATCCTGAGTCCTCCTAGTTCCATCCTCAGTCCCCGCTACTCCGTTCTAACTCAGGAGTGCAGCTCCTAGTTACATTCTCCTGAGTCCCAGTCCACTCACTCAGGAGAACAGCCCTTAGTTCCCATCTTGAGTCCTCCTAGTTCCATCCTCAGTCCCTGCTAGTTCCATCTTGACTCCCTATCCACTACCTTCTCCTTCAGGAGTACAGCTCCTAGTTGCCATCTTGAGTCCAAGCCCTCCTCACTCAGGAGAACAGCTCATAGATCCCATCTTGAGTCCCAGCTACTACCTTCTCCCCTCTTCCTCAACCCCAAACTTGGCCACTCCTATTTAACATATCTATGAAACCAGTTAAAGGTTATACATATGTTAAATAACCATTCCTCCAGAGGTTAGCTCCAAAACTGTTGCTATGCAAAACAGCTCTCAATGGCCTGGCTCCATTCATCCCTTCCCCCTGGGGGGGAGAATATGTCTCTCCAATATTCCTATACACTTTGAATTTTGGACACTATTCCAAATCTGTTTTTTGGGGGGGCCGCCCTGGCTGCACCCTGTATAATGACCAGAAGGGAGAGGGGAGGGAATTTAAGGGGAAAAAAAGGAGAGGGATTTGGAGGAACAAGTATGAAGGACACAAGAACAAGAACTAAGGGGGCTGGAAATGGGAGGGAGGTGGGGAGCATGGGGCGGGGTGGGCTGGGATGGGAGAAATAAACAACTGTACTTGAAAAATAACTAAATAAATATTTTTAAAAAGTGGAATAGAAAAAAAATTAGCACAAAAATTTTTTTGAAATGTTTGTTCTATATCAGTGAAATATGTCATTGGTATACTAACAGGGGTTGTGTTGAATCTATAAATTGCTTTGAATAGTATGGGTATTTTGATGATGTTAATTCTTCCAATTCATGAACATAGTATATGCTTCCATTTATTAGCATCTTCCTTAATTTTTTCTTTAGAATTGTGTAGTTTTCTGAGTAAAATTCTTTTACCTCCTTAGTTAGGTTTATCCATAGGTATTTTATACTTCTTGTTGCTATAGCAAATAGGATTTTTTCCTGGTTTTTCTTTCTGAAATTTCATTGTAAGTGTGCAAAAATGCCTTTGATTTCTGAATATTGACTTTGTATCCCACTGTTTTCTCAAATTCACTTATTAAGTTGAGTAGATTTAGTGGATTCTATAAGATTTTCTAAGCACACTATCATGTAATTTGCATACAGTGACAGTTTTGCTTCCTCCTTTCCAATTTGGTTGACTTTGATTTCTTATTCTTGTCAGATCACTGTGGCTAGGACTTCCAACGCTATGTTGAATAGAAGTGGTGAAAGCGGACATGCTCGTCTTGTTCCTGATCTTAGTGGGAAAGCTTTTAGTTTTTGCACATTGAGTATGATGTTGGCTATAGGTTTCTTGTATGTGGCCTTTATTATGTAGAGGTATTCCTCCTCTATTCCACTTAGCTGAGTATTTTTACCACAAATTGTTCTGTACTTTATCAAATGTTTTTCTCAGTCTATTGATATGATCTTGTGATTTTTGGTTTTTTATTTATTTATTTGTTACATTTATTGGTGTGTGAATACTGTATCATCTTTGCATCCCTGGGATGAATCCTGATTGATCATGGTGTATGATCTTTTTAATGTATTGCTGAATGTAGTTCACCAATATTTTAAAAGGTTTTAGTAACTTATTTTTAGAGAAAAGAGAAAGGAAGGAAAAAGAGAGAAAGAGAAACATCAGTGTGTGGTTGCCTCTCACATACCCCTTACTGGGGACCTGACTCACTACCCAGGCATGTGCCCTGACTGGGAATAGAACTGGTGATGCTTTTGTTCTTAGGCCAGCACTCAATTTACTGAGCCACACCAGTCAGGGAAGTTTGTCAATACTTTGCTGAGGATTTTAGCGATTATGTTCATCAGTGATATTGGCCTATCATTTTCTTTCATTGCTATGTGTTTATCTGGTTTTGGGATTAAGATGATGCTGGCTTCATAAAAAGAGTTTGGGAGTCTTCCCTGTTCTTGAATTTTTTGGAATAGTCTGTGAAGGATAGGGGTTAGCTCCTGTGCAGCTGCTCTAACTGGGTATTTCTTCCAGCTCACTACTTCAGTCATTTGCTTCATTCAGTTCACTAATTCTCTTTTTGTATTTTCTCATAGCATGTTTTTTTTTAATTTCAGAAATTATATTCTTAATTTCTTCTTGTTTATAGTTTCTATTTCCTTTTTCATACTGCTATAGTTCTCACTCTGTACTTTGTAGTTCTATGTGAATTCCTTGAGCATCCTTACAACCATCTTTTAGAATTCTATATCTGATAGTTTGCTTGCCTCCATTTAATTTAGCTCTTTTAGTGGAGAGTCTTCCCTTCCTTTATAGGTTCTGCCTTGGTCTCCCCATTTTAGGTGACAATTTTTGTTTGTTCCTGTGATTCCAGTGCTTTGCTTTGCCAGCTGTCTTTACATGGTGAGTTTCTATGGTAGGAGTTCTGTGGGGTTCAGCGGTATAGTCTCTTTGATCTTCTTGTCCAGATGCTCTATGGTTGCCCTTTCTTCTATTCTGTGGACACTTGTGTACTTGGGCTTTACCTGTTGGTGGCTCCTTTGTTTGTAGGTTCTCCCCTCCAGTGGGTTTACTAGTGTTCATACTCCTACCTTATCTTGTATGTGATCAGGGCTGGGTGAAGATGAAATGAATTAAGGCAGTGGGAGAGTATTCTATGGGATTTAAAGTACTAACAAGTAGAGAATAAATAGGAGGTTCTTTGGAAAAGTACAGCAATGACTGTGATATCTCACCCAACTAGCCACTTTTTATAAAAGGTGAAAAAGAGGTAAGAGTCTCATTAGAAGAGAAAGAGAATGTAAGCTGACTCCAGAAAGCAGAGCACTTCTGTGAAGTTAAAGGATGAGATACAGTGAGAGTAAGGAATAGAAACTTGGTGCAGTGTGTAAGAATAAAGTTAACCACAATAGTAATAAAGCTCAGGAATGTGGTAAAATGGATTAAAAACAGGGTAGGGTGCTCTGGGATTTCAGGATAACAATAATGTGATAAGAAATATATAATCTGAATAAAATATAAAAGACAAAGAGTAGTATGTTATTAGAATATCAGTGAAATGAGAGAAGAAAAATTAGAATGAAATATGAAAGGGAAAATAAAGAATACCAAACATTGAAATCATACAAACCAGCCAAACACCTCCCCAAATACCAAATACAAAGGAGAGAGTTAAATAACAAAATAATTTTAAAAACTAAGTAGAAAGAAGAGAAAAAATAACAAAATAATTCAAGTTTTGAAGGCTAGCAAAGTAAAATTTGTCTCAGCTCTTGTTGTGTTAGCCTTCTGATTTGTTTCTGTTTTTTTTCATAACTCCAGGACTTATTGTGTTATACTTAGGGGGGGAAAAAGCCTCTTGATGACTTTAAAGTTGCCAAGCAGGGTTTGCTCATTTTCCAGGATGCCCCAGGCAGGGAGGTCTGAGCTGTCTCTTTCCCTTTCCTGTGGTTCTAAGAGGATGCAGGCTCAGTGAGAGCTATAATTTTCACAGGTGTCCAGTTTCCATTCCACTCTGTGCACTGTACACATGCACCAGACTGATGCCTTTAGTCCACCTCATTGTGCAACCCTTTGATTAGTCCATGAGGTGCACTGATTGGGAGCAAACTGCATCCTTCCTTCCTTAGTGTCCTTATTGAATTAAGCTTCCCTGGGTGCTGCTACCTCTCGGGAGCCCCTGCTGCCCCACTTTGATCAATTCCTAAGGTGCCCTGAGTCGGAGCAAGTCATGCCCCCCTTTCCTCTTTGCTAGCCCTGCCACTGTGCACAAGTGGTCCTTGCATGGCATCTAAGAGCCTTTTTGAGTGAGTTCCCCTTGTTTGTGGCAGGCTGTTCCTTAGTAGTGCCCAGGTTTCCAGATCAACTCTCTGACCAGTCCCAAGACAATCCGAGTCATGGCCAGTCCTGGCCCATCTTTTCTCCAATCTCTAGGTGTCATCTGGCTCCCCAGTTTCTCTGGTTCTGTCTTAGCCAGTGACCACTGTCCTAGCCATTGTGTGCCACCAGCTATACGTGTCTCTTACTGTGTCTTTATTCCCACACTGACTTTCATTGTCCAGTTGTCTCCTGGCACAAGTCTGTAAACTCACTGCTGTAGAAGGGGAGGGAGACCTTGAGTCACAATCACTGTCCTTCAAAGTTGCCTTAGCAGCTGCCTTCTCACACACAGGGCCCAGTGACCTTCCAGTCAGCCTGAAAAATCTACTTACTATCCATTTTAAATGCCCCCTACAACCTTTGGCTTCCAAACTTCATATCAGCTGGAATTCTGTCGGCTGTCCACTCTGTTCCTCAGAAGATCAGCTAGGTGTCCCAACTGGGTGCATGAGAAAGTGGGTTCAATTCGCACTTACCTCTCCACCATCCTCCTCTCCCCTGACATTTTCTTGCCTATGTTTTCCTCTAGGATGCTTGTGGGCCATGGCTTTAAGTCTTTTATCCATTTTGAGTTTATTCTGGTGTATGGTGTAATTTGGTGCTCTAGTTTCATTTTTTTTTGCATGTACCAATTCAGTTCTCCCAATACAATTTATTGAAGAGGCTATCATTACTCCACTGTGTGCTCCTGCCCCCTTTATCATGTATTAATTGACCATAGAGACTTGGTTTATTTTGGGTTTTATATTCTGTTCCATTGATATATATGTATGTTTTTATGCCAATACCAGACTATTTTGATTATAGTGGCCTTGAAGTATAGTTTGATAACAGGTACTGTTATCTCTCCTACTTTGTTCTTCCTTCTAATGATTGCTGAGGCTATTCAGTATCTTTTTTATTCTATACAAAATTTTTTAAATGTTTGTTTTAGATCTGTGAAATGTGCCATTGGCATTTTAATAGGAATTGCCTTGAATCTGTGAATTGCTTTGGGTAGTATGGCCATTTTGATGATGTTGATTCTTCCAATCCATGAACACAGTATATGCTTCCATTTATTTGTATCTTCCTTAATTTCTGTCTTCAGTGTTCTGTAGTTTTCCTAGTACAGGTTTTCCACCTCCTTGGTTAGGTTTATTCTTGGGTACTTTATTTTTCTTGTTGCTCTGGTAAATGGCATTTTTCCTAGTTTCCCTTTCTGATATTTCATTGTTGCTGTATAAAAATGCCATCAATTTCCGAATATTGACTTTGTATCTTGCTATTTTGCCAAGTTCACTTGTGGAGTATTTTTTTTGGCGGAGACTATAGGGTTTTCTATGTGCACTATCACATCATCTGTGAATAATGACAGTTTTATGTCCTTCTTTCTAATTTGGATGCCTATTATTTTAATGATACATTACCGTAATTTTCTTGAGTTAGTGTTATTGCAACTAAAACAATGTGGCACAGCAGTAGTACTTGTTCGGATGCTGTTCACATGTGAGATTTTTAATGAGCATAGCTCCATACAACTCTATCTGAACTTTTATTCTAGAGTTTCTCATAACTTTGCAACCAATAAATATTATTTATTTGTTTTGCTAAATTTTGATCATGGAATGATCCACATAATCTGTTATGTATTATCTTATACTTTTTAAGGGACATAGATTTACATATGACAAATTAGCTCCTTTATGATCTAAAAATATTAAATGTTAGTTTATTTCATTTACATCATATTTGGTCAGGGACAGTCTACTTTTATTGAAGTTTAAAATTTACATATATTTGTATAAAAAGCATACCTTGTTCATTTATACTTTAGTTAGATAGTCTGCGTTTGAATATAGTTTTCATTGACTCTAATATTTTTTGCACATTACTGAATATTCTTCTATCTTACTTTTCATTCCACACCATTGATTTCTAGGCCTGATACAAGGCTGTAATCCTGGAATCTTCTAAATGCATGTATATTTTAGTTCTATTTATCTCTTCCTTGGTAAATTTTTCTTTTTTTAAGAAAAATTTTAATAAAAAGTATTCTTTATAAAGTTTTTTTGTGAATCTACACATATCTAAAAATATCTTATTTGAGCTCTTAAAACATTTTTGTTTATATTTTGATAATTAAATACATTTTGTAGTATTTCATTTTATAATTAAAAGTAATAATTACATCATTATACTTCTACTTGTATAGTTGATACTATTCAGTGCAACATGATCTTCATTTATAGAACTTCATTAGCAAACTATAACTTCCTATGTAAAGAATGAATATGATTATAGTAATATAGATAATACCTGACACTTTATGCTCCAATTTTGCCACTGTAATATTTTATGATATATCACAACCTAAAAAAAACTGACAAGTTGACAGATATAAACTGAATTACTGATGTATTATTAAATATTAAAAGATAAGATTTCAAACTTGGGTCTGTTTGTATCAAAAGCTCATCTTCCTCAGTACTCTATAGTGCATTATGTGGCATAATATAATCAATTTTACATTAGTATATTCATCAAAAATAAATCTAAAATCAGTATTCTAAATGCAGGAAATGAAATTTCATTTTCTCATAAGTTTAAGATTTTGTTTAAATAATTATCATAGTAATCAATTCACCTACCATCTGTACTATTTTTCAGGTATATTAAAATTACAAAACAGTTGCAATTTGTTCCTTGCTCTTGTAATAAAATTACTCTAATAATTATCTTAGTAAAATTACTCTAGCATGAAGAAAATGAAAATATTATAATGCACTTTCTCTTCTTACATCTCTAAAATCTGGTGGAAAAGATGCCACTGGAGGGTAGTATAAAGGTCATAGGTACCTAAAATAGACTTGTTAACTATAAACAAAACTACTTAATAGTATTTTACCATTATGCCACAAACAGATAGTAACTTGTAACCAAATAGTAACTTGCGTCCCCTCTTATGCCTTTTACTCTTTTAGTTTATGAAAGAAAAAAGCCCAGAGTCTGTTCTCAACAATGGAGAGGATTTGACATTAAAGGACTACTATATTCATCATTGGGAAAATCCACTTACTTCTGTGTTTTTAGTTTAGGTCACTGTCCACTATTCCCATTGAGAGCTACATACTCTTTTTTTTTTGTCTTTTTTTTTTTTATTGCTGTTCAGGTACAGTTGTCTCCATTTCTGAGATTTTAAGTACTCTGATTCTGGATGATTCTCAGTTCAAACATAAATTCTCCTCAGGGAAAATATCTATGCAGAGGATGACATATCCAAGCAGTGATAAGCCGGATAAAAAACTAAACTACCAAATATTTACAGAATGAGTCTTAAATAAAATATATGGAAGATAATACTCCAGAATACTTTTTATGTTTCTAAGTACAGTTCATGTCATACTCTTCCTTAAAGGATAAATTTGAGATTAGCTCAAAATTACAAATAATCCTTTGCATACTTACTCTCCTGACTTTCTAGGAAAAGAAATACACATATCCTTCTCTTTATTGTTGTTCAAGTATAGTTGTCTCCATTTTCCCCCAACACTACCTCCCACCCAGTCCTACCTCCCACCCTGAATCCTACCCCCTCTTTGGCTTTGTCCATGTATCCTTTATACGTGTTCCTCGACGATCTTTCCCTTTATTCCCCTGTTATCTAAGAAAGTAAAATAGTTTGGAAGCACTAGAAATCTAAAATAGAAATTAAGAAAAATTGAACAAAGCAACAAAATTGCTTTTTTCATTAACAGTTTATTAATAGATTTAGTAAGCTTAACCAATAAAAAAGTACTTGTATTTTATGTATTTATTTGAAAATTAAAAGGTCCATCAAAATGTTTTTAAGTACATAAATATGGTCATACACACACATATATAAATGTATGTTTATATACACACATAAATTAATACTACTTTCTTTAGACTAACCCTAGCTCTTGTCCATTGGAAAACAGAAATTGTTCACAAGGCTCAACTAATACTCCAGGTCTGATAAGTTTAGGTACAAATGCTCCACCAGACAGCCATCATAAAATTATATTTTTAAATGGTTTATACTGAACTAAAAAATACATAATTAGAATGATAATATTGGGAAAGAAAGATTAACAGAATTTTGTACATAAAAATGATCGCTTATTGAATTTTGTGGGAAGAAAAACGAAAAAATTAGATTTCAGGTCTGGTTTTTTTCTGTAAACATTATATTAATGCTGATCTGAAAATCAGAAAGAATGTGTTCTTGCTTAAATGACATCAGGTGTTAGTCATGTTAAATTTGATGATCCTTACAAATTATTTAGCAGAGAGTAATCAGAGATAGAAATCAATAACTGAGAGTGTGTGTTAGTCTGGGATCACTGGAGAAAGAAAAACACCAAAGGCAGAAGAAAGAAGACATGTCCCCTGAAGTAGCGAGGCAGGGGGAAAAAGCAAATTCCTCTTCTCTCTGTCTTTCATGGGATTAGATAGGCCCTCAAAGGTCTGAGGATGCCCGATGACATTGGGGAGGACATGCAGTTTACTCAGCCTTCCAACTCAAATACTGATCTCATCTGCAAACACCCTCTCCAGCACAAGGAGAAATAATGTCTAATCTGGGCATTGGAGGTAGAGTCAAGTTGAAGCATAAAATGCTAATGCTATTGCACAGTTTAATTTATCCAAGTTAAAACAAATAAAGAAAGAAAAGGAAGAATGGTTAAAAACATCAATTAAGATCCTTAGAAAAATTTTAAAAGTTTAATAGAAATTTGCAATATAACTTTCATTAAATGTATCCATGATTGATAAGCTGGCAAAGACAATATCACAAGCACTAACAACACTGTTTGAACTCAGGTAATTTATTGAAAATGCTCAGATTTCAGCATGAATCATTATGTATTCATTAGTAAGGATTGAGAATATTCTTGTACAAATCTGCCTACATTCACTTCAGTTCATGCAATTTACTGTTAGTGTAACCAACATATAATTATCAAGAATGTGATGGACATTAAACTATTGAGCTATGTGGGGTAATTCAGGGCATGGCCTCTCCATGACCCCAGAGATCAGGTGGCTGCCTGGCCCGTAACCATGAGGAGGAATGAGGAAAACTGTCTGTAACTGAAAGTCCCAGCAGTCTCAAGGCTCCTGTGTTTATCACAAAAATGTAGAATTTTCATATGCTACTCCCTTCCTAACCCTGTAAGTAGCACCAAGGCTAGATGAGGGGGCAGATCTCCCTCCACTACCATGGTGCACTGCCCTGTAATGTGATTAATAGCATGTCTACAACGTGTCCATATCTGCAGGCTCTCTGGGTATTCTTTTTGGAACACAAGTACAGCTCCCTGTTTTAGGAGCTAGTAAAAGGATGCATTTGCCTGTAATAATCTTTTCATTGCAAATCAACTTCTGGCATCTTTTTTGATCTTCCTTTATTTCACTCAGCAATTGTAGGTCACCTGTGGTCCTGATTCTGTCTGATTACTGAGCAGATCCTGTGTTCAGCCCTTGCTGTCAGATGTTGCTGCTGTTTTCCTAGTGGATGCATCCTGGGACCCTAAGATGCATCATACCACTGATCCCTTTGATTGCTGTGCTGATTTCTATGATTGTCGCCATCTCTATACATATAAACAACACCAACAACAAAAAAGAAAGCTAAAAGAGAGAAATGATAACTACTGAAATCACTCTGAATGGAAGTAACCCATATTATATATCTTATTTGTTGCAACTCACAGACTGGAAATGAACTAAACATTCTAAGTATCTAAAAGTTTACAAAAGAGGTACATGTTAAAATGTTAAACTTTAACATATGACAATATACAACATTATGTAATTAGCTTGAAAGTATATAAACAGATGGTTATCTTTACCTTTAAGCAAGTCAAAAGCAAAACAAAATAAATTGAAATTTTAAATAGCATCTCCAGAAAAACATTACAATACAGAACTGTTTCCTGCCATATTAAACTATGAAAAATGGTATTATAGTTTACACATTTTCATATTATTTTGCATTTAGATAAGTAATCTATAATTCAGATATTCCAAATAGCCTCAATGTCACATGTGTAAAATGTCAAAACTATTATATTATCCAGTCTTCTAATTGAAAGGCTGTGAACTTTTCATTGTGAGACAATAATACAAATCCTGATACATTTTAGTTATTTATTTTTCTATGGAATTTAGATTTTTTCTAGTCTCCAGTTTGTTTTGAGACTGAAAGCACAAACTATAAAGCAGAATTCTTTAATTGCACTACCAATTTCATGTATATAGAACTAGATTGAAAAAATCAAAATTTGTTTGCAAGGGAAAATAATGGCAATGTATATTTTTCCAAAACTCAGGAGATATAAAGTACCTTTGACATAAAGTACCATTAATTGTTTCTGTACTGAAATATGCTTTTGGTATATATCACTAAAATTTTAGAAAATTAAGTTTGTAGGAATGTGAGAAATACTCAACCCTTGATTTTCTTTCACTTTCTGCATAGGATATATGCAAGCAATGGGATTTGTGATTTCAGATGTTGTGACTTTCTGTAGAATTTAGCTAAATATAGCAGATAGTAGAAATCAGGATGAAAATGGCATGTACCGTGATAATAAAATACTATTACAAATTCCCCAGAATAATGTGTTTGACAGAATTGTCCTATATATTTTTTAAGTGTACCTTCCTTAAAATCTTACTTGTATGATATTATTAAACATTTCTTAAGTGAAAATTTATTTCAGAAAATAAGAAATAAAAGAAAGGCTAAAGATAAAATAGTTGATATACCATTATATACTTCTGTGAATTTTTGTATAACTATCTAAATATATGTTTGGGGATAATTCTATCTGTTTCTTTTTAGCAATTGAGTGTTTAATATTAGCACTAGTAACTGCCAAAGTAAATAACTCACTCCCTTCTCACACTAAAAAATATATTTTTCTCCTTATACTCTGCTCTGTTGAATTCTGGTTATATTATTTTTCAAATAATTTTCCCTTTTTTGTGTGTGTCTCTTATATTTCTTGTTCTTTTATTATAGTTTTCTAGTATTCACTTCTCTAAATATCTCATTGAAGAATCTTCAAACTTTAGACATTTTATATCCCATCAATAAATGCATATATTGATTAAAATCCATTATAATAGAATGTTATCTTGGTGTTTAGACTTCCTGTTATCACTGAATATGGATAAAAATTAAGCATTAAAATTGGCTTTAGGTTAAAGCTAGGACAACAGTTCTATTTCATGTACATTGAAACAAAGTAGATTGGCTATTGGTGAAAGTAGTTTGATACATTTTGTATAGGAAAATGAGGCAGTTTTAAACTAATAGAATCTCTTTTTTCCCAATGGACTTGGAAATAAGCTAAAAAGCTGAGAAAAACAGTACCTGTATGTCTAACATTGACGGACAAGTTATCGGGTTGTCCTGGATCCAAAGGCATTGGTCTCCTTGGGCTGCCATAACACAATACACCAGCCTGGGTGTCTCACTGTTTGGGACACACTCCACCCATGTGTTTCTCCTTTATTCTCACACTACTGCCACACTCACAAACACTCCTGGCACCTGATGTGCGGGAATGTTTTCTCATATAAAGCGATTTTCTGTGAAACCAGCTGGATACCCCACAGGGAAAGGGCTTATACTCACAAGACTTACCCATGCCTCCACTTCAGAAGCCAATCACAATTAGTAGGTATCTGGATTATCTAAAATTTCTGTTCAACTTGTCTAAAAGTGGGAGGTTACCACGAGCCCTGCCTTCCTTGAATTCAATTATTTGCTATAACAGCTCAAAGAACTCTGGGAAATACTCATTTATTTTTAGTAGTCTATTCTATGATAAAAGACACAATAAAGGATACAGAGGAAGTAAAATGAATTGTTACATAACAAAAGTCTGAAACAGTCCCATGAGCAGAAGCTTTTGTTCCTGTAAAATCGGGGTATGTCACCCTCTTGACATAGAGAAGTGTTTAGCAATACACAAACTCCCCACACCCCATACTATGGGTTTTTTTATGAGTGCTTCATCATATAGAAATGATTAGCTATTTACTCTAATTCTAGTCCCTTTCCTGTCTCTGGTGAATAGGGAATATGTCTCATAATTCTAAGCTCTCTAATCATTGTTTGGTCTTTCTGGAGACCAGCCACATCCAGGAGCTGACCAAGAGTTACATCATTGGAACCAAAGACCTGTTATCATCCAGGAATTTCAAGGGATTTAGAAGTTCTGTGTCACAAACCAGGATCAAACACCAAATATTAGAGCAAAAGATGTTCCTACTGCTCTTGTCAATTAAGAAATCAGGAGGTTTTAGAAGCTCTGTGTTGGTAACTGGAGTTATATGGCAATTCTATGTTTAACAGTTTGAAAGACTGCTAAGATGTTTTCCAAAATGGCTGAACCACTTCACACACCCGATAGTAATGCGTAAGTTTTTCATATTTTCTCAGTCCTGGTCAACATGATACCATCTGCCCTCTTGGTTATAGCCTTCCAGTGTGTGACATGTTATTTCTATGTGGTTTTGACTTGCACTTTTCTAAGAGTAAAAGATGTTGAGAATCACTTTATATTCTTATTGAACACTTTTTGTATGTTTTTGGAGAAATGTCTATTCAAATTCTTTATTTAATTTTAATTGGTTTATTCTTTTCTTATATTGTTTTAAGAGTTATTTATATAGTTCAAATACAAGTTTCTTTAGAAATATAGCAAATAGTTTTATTCTGTGAGTTGTTTTGATACTCTCTTAATAGTATGATATGCAGTACAAGCATTTTTAACTTCATGTATCCAAATATATCTATTCCTTCTTTTGAAATCTGTGCATTTAGACTTATCTGTTAACACAATTTAGCTACCTCAGGATCACAAATATTTAGTCGTATAATATCCTTTAAGAATTTTACAGATTTAGTTTTATCGTTAATTTTAATTTAACTTGTGTGTATGATGTGAAGTAAGGTTCCAACCCCATTTCTTTCCACTAGTTCACCAAGTTATCTCAGGGCTATTCAGCTGTCCAGACACCATTTGTTGAAAAGGCTATTATTTCCACCACTGAATTGTCTGGACATCCTAATTGAAGTTTAATTGACACAGTCTATGGATTTATTTCTGGACTCTCGTTTCTATTTCAGTGTTTTATATGTTTACTTGTATGTTAATAGGAGGCTACTGCTATTATGTTAATAGCAGCCGTGAGTTACATTTTCAAATTGGTAAGAATGTTTCCTCCATCTTCAATCTTATTTTTCAAGATTTTTACTATTCTGATTTTCTTGCATTTCCATGTGAATTTTCAGATCAGCTCATCAATTTCAGTCTCGAAGGCAATTAAAATTTTGTTTAAAATATGTTGCATTTGTTGATCAATTTAAGAAGTATTATGATCTTAACAACATTAAGTTTATCAATACATAAACATGGGATATCTTTTTATTTCTTTATACTATTTAAATTTTATCAACAATGTTTTGTAGTTTTAGTGTACAAGCATTTCACTTATTTTGTTATGTTTATTCCTAAATATTTTATTATTTATAATGCTATGTTACATGAATTTTTAATCTAATTTTTGTATATTGTGTATCTTACATCCTACAGCATTACTAGATACCTTTGTTAGTGATAAAAGTTTATTAATGGATTTTGTAAAATATTCTATATATAAATGATTATAGTACATGCTAGTAAAATTGTTTAATTATTTCTTTCTAATCTAGATACCTTTAATTATTTTTTTCCTCATTGCTCAGCTAGAACCTACAATGCTATGAGAATGGCCATTCTTATCTTGATCTTGATTTAACAGCATTCCTTTCATCTTGAAACCAGTACTTGTCTGGGAATTTTTAACTCTGCTATTTCCTGCATCTCTTCCTTTGTCACAGACTAATTCATCTATGCCTTATTTTCAAATTTCTATTTTTTGTTTGATCTTTAAACTGAAATTCAAGATTGTCTCCTAAACTTTAGTATTATCTTCATCTCCACTCTATTTTTAAAGATTTTATTTATTTATTTTAGAGAAAGGGTAAAGAGAGGTAGAGAAACACCCATGTGTGGTTGTCTCTCATGCACCCCCACTGGGGACCTGGCCCACAACCCAGGCATGTGCCCTGACTGGGAATCCAACCAGCAACCATTTGATTTGCAGCCCAAGCTCAATACACTGAGCTACACCAGCCAGGGCTTTTATCTCCATTCTTTATCCTCACTCTGTATTATAGAATCTCATTGTTTTAAATTTCATCTTTGTAATGATTAATCTCTATTTTATAGCTTCTTGTTTTTTTACTAGCTTCACACCTAAATTTCCAAACCTATAACTCACAGAATAGTCTAAAAGGCACATGAGAATTAATATAAGTAAACCAAATTCTTGCATTTGCCTTATAAGATTGTTTCAATTCTATCTCTTTTATTAATACATTTTTTTATCTTTAGAGGGGAAGGGAAGGAGAGAGGGAGAGAAATATCAATGTATGGTTGCCTCTTGTGGGACCCCTGATGGGAACTGGCCTGCCACCCAAGCATGTGCCCTGACTGGGAATCGAACTGCGATTATCTGGTTCTCAGGCCTGTGCTCAATCCACTGAGCTACACCAGCGAGGGATCAATTCTATCTCTTTTAATGACACATCTCTCTATCTTCTCCAAAACCTAATACCCATTCTCTCTCTACCTTGCCCAGACAAACAAATTCATCAACAATTTTACAGGATCTAGTTCAAAAATATGGTACGGGCTTTTTTTTAATGCATTTCATCATCCTCACTTCTTCATCCAATATATGTTCCTCTTTACTGGGCTACTGCAATAGCCTTCTGTTTGATTATTTGACACATCACTCTTCATATAACACCTTTTTCTACAGTACTGAGGGATCTTTTAAAATCAAATTATGTTATTCCCTTACTGAGGCCCTCCAGAACACTTCATGTAGCTATGTTAAAATAAAGTTCTACATCCTTACAATGATATGTATTCTGCCAAGTTATTTTCTCTGTGTCATCATGTATTTTATATATCTTCCTTTCTTATTTTGAAAGAAATTGTAATTCAATAAAAAGCATTGCAAGGTTAGTACCATAAATTCACATATCAATCACCTAAATTCAGATAATCATTCAAATTTTCAACAGGTTTCTTTCTTTTTCTCTCTCTCTGGTTCTGTACATGAACATTTTTCAGAGTCTTTTAAAATTGTTTATAGACAATATGGCAATTTATCATAAAACATACTTATTTTTTTCTAAAAACAAGGATATTTGCATGCATCCAATATAGTAATTACACTGAGAAAATAAAATGTTGATCTAAAAATGCTAAAGATCAAAATCCATGTGTATAATATCAGTATACACATTTTCTCAATTATTATGGTCATGTCTTTTAATGATTTTTGTGCAAAGCTGGGGATAATCATCTCCGTACAATTGTAGCTGTTCTCACATCCCTTTCCACTTCTGGCCTGGAGAAAGAAAAATGTTAACTTTTCATATTTTCATTTTTTGACAACTAACATAGCAGGTCTTATTATCTTCTTTCTGATTTTTTTATTCAGTAGCCAATATAATTTATTTTAAGCTTCTACCTGCTATTTAGAAATCTTTAATGAGAAGCCCCAATGTTTGGTCACTTAATCTATCTCTACTGTGTGTGTGTGTGTGTGTGTGTGTGTGTGTGCACTGGGGCAAATGAAGTTAGCTTTATGGATATATTCTGTTATCTGCTAATACTTTTTCTGAATGTTATTTTTCTAAATTTATTGATAATATTAGTTATACTTGATGTTTTGTTAAGTAGCTACTCGTAATTATGTTTCTGTGTTTTAAGCTGTTGTTACATATTTTTGACACTAAAACCTTAATATTTTGTGATTTGGCTCTTTTTCCAAATTGTACTAATTCTTTTAAATTTAAAGATTAAAATAAATAAATAAATAAATAAAATAAATTTAAAGATTTTATCACCTATTATAATAGGAGATATAATTAAGGTACATTCATATTTAAGGCATTGAGAAACATGTATGAGATTTATAATAAAAAATTAAAATTTCGTGACTTTTGAAACTTTAAAAATATATAATTATACATGCTTTTGTAGTAGAATTGATTTACCATATTTTCTTTACTCAGAATAGTTGCTCATAAACATTATTTGCTCACCTTTTAAAAAAGTGTTCAATACAGAAAAACATACTTTTTTAATGTGAAATTAATTTCAACGCCTACATTAGATAATGAATATTTCACAATTTTGATAAGGTCAGGTTTGTAGACATTTTGGTTAATTTCAAAAGTTGCCTAATGACACAATCATATGTCCAAAGTCTAGACATCTTACAAAATTTCTGAATAGGAAAAAGGAAGGGACTACTGTTGTAAGATACTCAAAACCTATCATTTCTTATTTCATACCACAGTACAAGAACTATCTCTTTTGTTACCTATCTCCAGGCAAAATTGCACCTAAGCTATCAGAAAGAGGAGTCTCTCCAATTCTGAAAATCCTCTGGGAAGCAGATATCATAAGTTCCCTTAATACCAAAAAAACTTTTAATCAAAAAGTTCCTTTCTGCACCTAACCCTTTTTTACCACACATATTATTCAGTCTATTTTCTTTTCTTTCAAATAATACAAATAGACATATTTTCAATTTATAAAATGTATATTTGGGCAAATAGAATGTTTTTCATCCACTTGGGCTTTCTAAAGTAAAATTAACCTACAGTAAACTTTTAAGAAAAGAAATAAATGGTGTGAAAGTTATAGTTTAGAAAATTGTTGTAATCATAGAAAACAGCAAAGGACACAGCCAGGGTAGAATTAGCCAGAAAACACTTAGAAAATTGGATTCTTTGTTACAATACAGTAGAAAAAGAAGTGAAAAGGTGAGTGGTAATAAAAAGCTGAGTACTTACAGAATAGTTTGAGTCATGAACATATAACTTAAAAAAGAATGTATAACAGATTAAATATAAAAATAAGGTAGAAATAATGGAAGGATGCTTTGAGATTATTTGAATGTTATACTAAAAAACTTCAGCAAAAGCATAATGTATACACATGTATACACAGTGTATACATTATGTGTGCATACCCATGTGTTTGTGTCAGTTATGATCATATATTGTTTTGAGTCATTCTATAATTATTCATCTATTTAAAGTCAACATTACCATATGAATATCAGAATGGCTACTGGTTATTTAGTTGTTTCAAATTACCTCCAATCTCTAAATGCACACCTGATTCAATTCAGCAATAAGTTTTTTTCTCCTCGGTTTATGCTTTTTGAGCAACTGCACTTTCTGAGTTTATTATGATTTACTTTGTGTTAAATAAAATATGGTGGACACCAATATTACTACGTCATTCTGAATTCAAGCATTTCTTAAAAGCAAATTTCACAATGTTATGAATTTTTTCCTAAAGTTATTTCAAATTGTTCTTTCAGACACCAAGCTATCTCAAATACTAACTTGATTATGTATTGGCAAATTATAAGTAGCATCTACTTAATAAGCATCTTTTCATTGGCCTTCCATACAATGAGTAATCAATAATTCTAAAGATAATATCTATGGATGGAATAGTTGAAAGGAGGCATCAAGTTATATAATAGAGTAATGTAACAAAAATAATAAATTGAGATTGAAACAAGTCTTTAAAAACCAGATCTGTATAAAAACTATTTTGGCTTCATTGAAAAAGATCAGCAATATTATGTAAATTATTCTGGATCAATATAACATTACATTTATCTTGACAAACAAGTTAGAAAACTCTTATTTATTTATTTTTAAAGATTTTATTTATTTATCATTAGAGAGGAAGGGAAGGAGAGAGGGAGAGAAATATGAATGTATGGTTGCCTCTCATGCATTCCCTGCTGGGAACTGGCCTGCAACCCAGGCATGTGCCCTGACTGGGAATTGAACCTTGGTAGTGTGGTTCACAGGCCTGCGCCCAATCCACTAAGCTACACCAGCCAGAGCTGAAAACTCTTTAAAATGAAAGTTGCCCATGTTATATATTATTAAATAATTATATTGTTTAATAAATTCTGATTTAATATTAAAGAAATTTAATATTAAAATATATATACCTAACTACATCATCTATTTGAATACATAACTTAAAATGAAAAGACATTTTCTAGAAAAGTATTAATTTTAACTATCCATTCATTTTTTGTATTTAATTATTTAGTTAAAGCCTGTATGTTATATGGCCAGTAATATACAGACATCTGTGAATATAAAAATTAAAGAGAATAACTTTTAATAATGTTTGTCCTTAAGGACCAGATAATTTTCAGAATGTAAGCAGATGGGAAATTTACCATTTTTAGATGTACATAAAATTGAAATAATATCGAAGTCATTTTATGTCTTAAACACCATTTGTAGGCTTATAACTTTTAAATTATTATTCAGTTATTAAAAATCAGTAAGTCAGCCCTGGCTGGTGTAGCTCAGTGGATTAAATGTGGGCTATGCCAGTTTGATTTCTAGTCAGGGCATATGCCTGGGTTGTGGGCCAGGTCCCCAGTAGGGGGCGCATGAGAAGCAAGCACACATTAATGTTTCTCTTTCTCTCTTTCTCCCTTTCTCCTTCCCCTCCCCTCTCACTAAAAACAAATAAAATATTTTAAATAAATAAATAAAATTAGTAAATTGGTAAATGTGAGCTGAATACACTCGCTGCCAAAAAAAATAAAACTGATACAATTAAGAGAGAAATTTAAAGATTCTATTAAGCATATAAATCATTCTCAATAAGAAAAAAATATATATTGATATGTAAATAACAAAATTCCAAATGATATCACCATTACTTAATTTTTGTACCCATAATTGTGGACTTAGGAGGGATCCCATGGAAAGAATGAAGAGATGTCAATTTAATTTCAGAGTACAAATGTTTACACAAACAATTATTTATTGAATACACAACATTTCACAGTTTATGAATGAAATGCTGAATACAATCTATTCCTGTCACAATACAATGTGCTCACAATTTTGGTCTCATGGGTAATAATAATTTAGTACAAGAAGTATCTATTTAAATGTAAGCATGAGGTAGTGTAATTTACCTTAAGCTCAATTTCATAATAACTATATAAGAACCTGGAGAAGAAATGACAATATCCTAGAAAACAAAAAGAATATAGCCAACAAATAAAAGAAAGGGCATCACTTTTTGAAAAGAAATTAAAAAAAATAAATAAAAGGATAAATAAAAAGAAAACAAAGAACACAAAGCCAAAAAAGAAGGAGAAATTAAGAAAAGTAAGAAGGAAGTAAAAAATGAAGGATGGGAGGAAGGAAGGAAGGAAGGAAGGAAGGAAGGAAGGAAGGAAGGAAGGAAGGAAGGAAGGAAGGAGGGAAGGAAAGGAGGGAGGAAGGAGAGAAGGGGATTGTTACAAAAGTAAAGAATTTAAAAATATTTTTGTTTTGAAGCAAAAATTATTGCCACAGAAGTTGTTTTGCTAATGAAGTACTATTGGACAGTTTTAAGTATTTTAATAACATAGCTAAAATTAAGTAAATCATAGAAAAGAGTAATTCTTTATCTTCTGCCAAACTATGGTTTATTGAAATATCTAAGTTGTTATATATTTTTAAGAGCTAGACATTACAGGAGAAAATATTCTGTGAAATCAAATATGAAATTGATAAAAAATGTTAAGCTCTCCTACTCTGAGCAAGGCAATAGCAAAAACACAGTTAACTTTAAATTATGATTTGTTCTTTTTCAAGAAAATTGTCCTTAGTTTTCAAATATTTTATGCTATGAAAACTCTAAACTGGATTAATGTTTTATACACAAAGTTATTTTAAGTATTTTATATACAATACAATTCTATTCTAAATAATGTATAAAAGTAAAATTGATAACAATTCTTGGAACTTAAAAGTCAGGTCTAAACATGTTACCCTCCGGCTAATATGTAAAGTTCTCAACAGCACAGTTATAGTGGAATGGCTCATGTTATAGTGCCATGTGAAAAAGGAAGGAATGACCCCCATCAACAGCATTACAAAGGTCTGGTTGGAAATATAAAAATGTTAGTTTGGGAAAATAAACAGGTATCAAACAAACAAGTAGATAAGATTTCTGTGGCCTAGAGTCTATTCCTTCTGATCGAACACATTTTTAATTAAAATGTTAAGTACATATGCATTCCATTTGAAATTATTTAAGAAAATTTTAGAATTTATAAACATTTTAAATGAAAACATTAAGATATGAATATAGGTCTACACACAGTTGGGGCAAAAGTAGGTATACAGTTTTTTTTGTATAGAAAGCAATACAATAATTAATAAATAATACGAGAATAAACTCTCTTTTGATACTCTCAATTGTAAACCTACTTTTGTCCACCCTTGTATTTATTTATCCTTCAAAGAGCATTATAAGGAAAATGCCATGGTTTGAAGTTGAGATTATTTTATATTACATGAATTCTTCCTAGATTGCTGTGTACTATCTATTGTATACTTCTCTGAATGCTCTACACTTTTGTCAAGATTGACTCAATAATAAACTCTAGGGAGTTAATTTATTGGGTGGCCAAAAAGTCTGTTTTATTTCTTTCTTCCTGTAAGATGGCTCTAGTAGCACTTAGTTGTTTCTAACTCATTCAAACCAGTTTTGTTAGATTGTATTGTGACAGCTGTCATATCAGCATACATTTAAAAATTATCAAAATTGGTGAACTTTTGCATAGCCATTCTAATATAGAATTGAAGATAAAAGAAAATCAGCAACATTTTCAGCATATTATGCTTTATTGTTTCAAGCAAGGTGAAAACACAACTAAAATGCAAAAAAAATGTGCATCATAGGGAGAAGGTGCTGTGACTGAATGTGTCAACAGTGGTTTGTGAAATTTTATGCTGGACATTTCTACTGGATGATGTTCCCCAGTTGGGTAGACTAGTTGAAGTGGATAGTGGTCAAATGGAGACAATAATTGAAAACAATCAACCTGTGGGAGATAGCCAACATACTGAAAGTTTTCAAATAACTATAGTTATTGGTGAAAATGAAAAATGTGCATTTTTATGAGAAAAATGTTGAACTTTTTGTCCAACCCAATAAATAATAATTTAATCCGTTCCCATTAGTTCTTAATTTATAAACCTTATAAATTAAGTCTAGGGAACTAGACTTTCCTTGACATTCAAACTTTTTCTTTCTTGAAACTGAAAAAAGATATCAGATATCAAGCAATTTCTGTGCCGAATTTCCTCATCGTTCTTAAACTCAAGTAGCTTTATAGAATTGTGTTACACTTTGGGTATCAACATAGGAGCTGGTATAAATACAATTAAAAAAAAATTCTGGATACCTGCCCCTTAGGTGTCTTTTTTAATCTCAAACATTGTATGATTAGTTACCCACACCCAAGAGACAATTAGTTTTACTTGATTCAGCAGATGCCAGTAGATGAAATGAACCAATATTAACCTACTTGTCAAAATGTTTCCTTGTTTGTGCTCATGACAAAGGACTTCAAATCTCTTGATATGTGGGTATTTATTTCACTTCTATACCACAAATAAACACAGAATTCATAAAAATCATACATGAATCTGCTGTTTCAACTTTTTTTGTGGCTAATCATCAGTTTTAAAAACATCTTTGACACACATTCTGTGTAAGCCTAAACTTGCCTTGGCAGATACAAAAGTGTGAACTGATAGTTTCTATGATGTTCACCGTCTGGAACAGGATGGGACATACATTTTTCTTTATTTTGTACAATATAATGTGATAAGTTCTATAATAAATGTATTAGAAAATTATTTTGAGTGCACAAAGCAAATAAATAATAAATGAATTGTTATTTTTTACTTAGCACTATATGCCACATTGTCAAATAATAAACTTGTGCACATAAGCATAAGTATAGGATATCCAAAAATTTTATAGTATGGAGCTCAGTATTGGGCAGATCTATGCTTGAATTGAGTCAGATCTTAATATTGAGTAGATAGAGTCCCAACTAATTCAGCGATATGCTTGTAAGTATATTAGATATATCATACAATTATTGTACATAATAAAGATATTTTATTAAAGATACATATGTTAAAGTATCTAGTAAAGTTGTATATTACATATAGAACATATATTACATATCTAAATCATATTAACTATCTCCAAAGTATTTTTAAAGTGGCACTAACTTATTATTTGTTCATTGAAAGAGTATTTTGGTAAGAGCAATAATTGTTTGTGGACATCTACAAACAATTGTTCATATTTTTTGTTTCAAAACAATGTTTACTAAACTTGAATTATAAATCACATAAAACAAAAATACAGGACACTTAGACTTCCAGTCAAGATGGAGGCATAAATAAACACATTTCACCTCCTCACACAAATACAGAGAAGATTACAACCAGACCTCAAAACAAATAACATCTAGAACTGTCAGAAAACTGAGCTGTATGGAAGGCCAATAACCAAGAATTTAAAGAAGCTATATTTATCTAGATGGGTAGGAGGTGAGGAGACCTAGTGTGGTGCAGAGAAAGGGCAGGACAGGTGATCCCACATTTATGTGTGGTGGATAAAAATCAGGAAAAATACCTTCAGAGCCAGTGATCCCAGCCCCAGGAGAGACTGCATAGCCCAGGGTCTGGTGCAAGTAAGATAAATCCCCATAACTTCTGGCTATAAAAAAGTGGGGGTGGTGGTGAAAGGAATGCCATATTTTTAGGAGACTCCACTTAGAGGGCCTATGTGGCCTTAGAATCTGTGCAAACCAACTTCCTCCAGGATTCAGCACCAGCGCAATAGCAGCACCTGTAGTGTATGGGGCATAAGTAGAATAACTGGAAACAGGATAAATGCCAGGCAAACCTCCAGAAGCCAGGAAGTGGTGTCGTCCCCCCTATAAGCCCTCCTCCCACACAGAGACACAAAGTGGTAAAGAGGGTTGCATATCCTGATAATTACATAAGGCCACACCTCACACAATTTACAGGTGCCTTTTCTCCAACAGGACATGCTACTAAGACAGGAGTCAAAGCAGCTCTACATAATACACAGAAACAAATTGAGGAGACAAAGAAATATAGCTCAAATGAAAGAAAAGAACAAAGTTCCAGAAATAGAACTAAATGAGATAGAGATAACCAATCCATCAGATACAGAGTTCAAAACACTAGTTATCAGAGTGTTTAAAGAACTCATTGAGTATGGAAAGAGCATAAAAAAAGACCCAGGAGGAAGTAAAAATTACCTTAAGTGGATTAAAGAAAAATCTACAGGCAACCAACAATGGAGGGAATAACACCAAGATTCAAATTAACAATTGGGAACATACAAAAGAAATGAGCATTCAACCAGAAGAACAAGAATAAACAATAATTCAAAAGAATGAAGATAGTATAAGGAGCCTCTGGGACCTCTCTAAATGTACCAACATCCAAAATCATAGGGATGCCAGAAGGAGAAGGGGAACAGAAAGAAATTGAGAACTTGTTTGAAAGAATAATGAAAGAAAACTAATTTGGTGAAGGGAATAGACACACAAGTTTAGGAAGCACACAGAGTCTCAATCTCGTTGGACATAAAGAAGACCACACAAAGACACATCATAATTAAAATGCCAAAAGTTAAAGATAAGAGAGAATCTTAAAAGCAGCAAGAGAAAAGCAGATGAGTTCTCATAAGGCTTTAATTTCTTTTGAGAAAAAGAAACTCTGCAGGCTAGAAGGAAGGGATTGGCAAGAATTATTCAAAGTGACTAAAAGCAACAACCTGCAACCTAGATTACTCTAACCAGCAAAGCTATCATTCTGAATTGAAGGGCAGATAAAGTGCTTCCCAGACAAGGGAAAGCTAAAGGAGTTCATCATCACCAAGTCATTATTACAGGAAATGTTAAAGGGACTTACATAAAAAAAGGAAGAAGATTATTTGGGGATTGTTTCTTTGTCTTCCCATTGTTTGTGAGGATCAGGATGGTAACTGGGGAGACGGTGATGAACACTAAGACCTGGACACCCTTTTATAAACAGAGTCAAAGAATTTCGTGAAAGATTGAGGGAGGGAGGGGGAGTTCATGTTGAGGAAAATTATTTTAATTGATTAACAACAAAAATACAGTTGCAAGTAATTGAGATGACTGTGGATGGAGAAAGAGATAGGGAATAAGACTTCATTTATCAACTCATTGAACTTGAGGTATCTATTAGATACATAAATTCCACTGTAAAATAGGTAGGCAGATTTACAACTCTGGATTTAGGAAGCTAGTTTAGGGCTGGGAAAACATTAAACATTATTTTAAAAAATGAATTTGAATGAGATCATAAAAGCAATGAATGAACTGGATAATTGTGGTTTATCCACTCAATGGAATATTATATGTGAATAAAATGACTAATATATACAAGAATATGGAAAAATCTACATATCTATCTTATATATAATAAGGTCTTTCCAGAAGGTATCCAGCCATGCAATATGAAAAGTAGAGACATTTATTTGAAGAAGATATGAAATACAAGAAACATTGTACACAGGACAATGATGCCTCAGTACCCTTCAAAGTAGGTACCTCAGTATCTCACACAGTTCCTCTAATCATAGTCAGTTGTCCCATTACATTTTTCTGATTTTCATCAATGGTCTAAAATCTCTTCCCTTTAAAAGGTGATTATAGTTTTTGGAAAAGCCAGAAGTCTCAGGGCACCAAATCTGGGCTGTAGGGTAGATGAGTCACCTGAGTGATTGGATGCTTTGCCAAAACACTCTGCACAAGATGCTGTGATTAAGTTGCCAATCACCAATTGCCCATAGCTGTGGCCTTCTGTATCATTGGAATATTTTCTGTGGAAGAATGTTCAAGTTTAATGCAAAATTTGATGTGAATTCAGTTTTCTGCACACTCAGTCATTTTGGGTCAATGCCACATGGTACTTTAAATCAGGCTATTAGCAGATATTATTACTTAACTCCAGTAAATACTTCTCAGTAATTGGCATAGCTCTGTGGATTGAGCACGGGCCTGCGAACCACATGATCACGGTTCGATTCCCAGTCAGGGCACATGCCTGGGTTGTAGGCCAGTTCCCCGCAGGGGACTCTCGAGAGGCAACCACACATTGATGTTTCTCTCCTTCTCTCCTTCCCTTCCCTTCTAAAGATAAATAAATAATATAAGTCTTTAAAAAATATTTCTCAGTAATGAATGACTTTGGCATTACTATTTGATTTATTGGCACATTTTCAATAAAAACATAAAACATTATCATATATTGTATTTACTAATCAAAGAATGAGTACTCATATGTATGCTACTCAATTGTGTAAAATATTTCTTTTCTAAATTAAAAGATTTTCATAAGTCTGTATTCTAAGTTTACACTAATTAAGCACTGGAAATAAAGCATTGCTTTGGTAATAACAAGGCACACAAACTTTTCTAAAAACACTTTAATTTGATTGATTTAGCAAATTTCTTTATAATGAAGTAAAGAGTATCATTTATATTCACATATGATGAAACTAAAAGTCAGATAATTTTTAAAAATTGTCCAAAAATAATGAAGAAACTTAATAAAAGTAACTCTGATCTTCCTTAGAGAAGACACTTTTATTGTAAAACATATACAAATATAAACACAGCTATTTTCATATTCATGTTTATATTCTTTAGTGTTTTTGACATAAAGTATTTTAAAGAAAATTTATTTTACTTTAAAGTACTTATGAATTAATTGAACAAATGAAATAAAATTTAAATTATTCTACTATGCAAACTCTGAAACATGTAGATAGTTATCTATATTTATATGAATGATGATATTCTTAGAATATTCTATATAACACATAGAATATACCATATACATTTCAATATTTTAGGTAAATTGATAGAATAGAAATTACCTGAAAATAATACATTTTTGGTTATACTTCTACCATGTGAATAAAGGGTATCAAACTTATAACTAAAGAGTATCCACCATAAAAACCATATAGTGTATCGGATTAATTGGTTTTAGGCCTTAAACAACTATGATCATTGAGAAGATGGAAATGCATGAATTTACTTTAACAGTCAGACCAACTTTAATTCTGGACTACTTTCTCAATGTCAGTATAGGAACGGGGCACAAAGTGTGCTCACTAAGTGTGAAGGCCAAGATTCCACTCAGACTGGTAAAGTGGCTAGAATTTGCTACGTTGGAAATCAGAGGTAGGAAAGGGCTGCTGTGTAAAGGGCTCAGAAGTCTGAATGAGATTTTACCATGTTTCATTGGTTAAAGCCTGGGATGAACAATCAACACCACACAAAGAGAGAAGCTCAGAGTTGAAAACAAAGTGTAAAACAATCCTGACAGACCTGGCAAAGGCCACTGCGAAGATTGTTCTGAAAATTTCAAACATTTAATTCAGTCTGAGGAAGACTCATACTTTAAAAATAACAGGCAACACCCGAGAGTAAAGTTCATGCCTTACGATTAAGAAAATGACTGACATAGACCTACTTAAACAAAAATTAGAACAAAGACTTTGATCAAAAGATTTCACCATAATACAACAGAGCATGATAATTTTAATTTAAAATACTAGGTTTCAAAACTCAATACTGAAACAAAAGCAAACGACCCAATTAAAAAAATGAGCAAAGGACCTGAATAGACATTTATCCAAAGAGGACATACAGATGGCCAATAGACATATGATAAATGTCACTAATCATCAGAGAAATGCAAATTAAAACCACAATGAGATATTATTTCATAAATGTCACAATGGTTATCATCAATAAGTCACCAAACAAAAGTGCTGGCAAGGAGGTGGAGAAAGGGGAACTATTTTGCACTTTTGGTGGGTATGCAATTTAGTGCAGGTACTATGGGAAGCAGTATGGAGTTACCCCAAAAACTTAAAAATGGATCTGCCTTTTGACCCAGAGACCCCCTTTCTGGGAATACATATGAAGGAGCTCCAAACCTAGTTTGAAAGAACATAAGAACCCCTATGTTTGTGGTAGCATTATTTATACTCACCAAATTATGGAAGCAGTTCAAGTGTATATCAGTATATGAGTGGATAAAATGACTATGGGATATTTATACAACAGAATACTACTTGGCAGTAAAAAAAGAAGAAAGTTTTACTTTTTGTGATAGTATGAATGGACCTGGAGAACATTATGTTAAGTGAAATAAGGCTATCAGTGAAAGACAAATACCATATGATTTCACTCATATGTGAAATCTATTCAACAAACTAAACAAGCACAATAGAGATCAGATTCATAGATAGAAAGCAGGATGACAGCTATGGTGGTGGGGAGGTTAGGGGGTGGGGGGATTGAGCAAAAAGGAAAAATGACTCATGGACATGGACAACAGTGTGGTGATGGCAGAGGGTGGGGAGGAAAAGATCTAAATGGGCAATTTCCAGCCAAAATGGAGGCATAGATAAATACACTATGCCTCCTTGCAGAACCAAAAGATGGGCAACAACAAATTTAAAAACAACAACAACAAAAACAATCAGAACTGCCAGAAAATCAAATTGTATGGATGTCCGACAACCAAGGAGTTAAAGAAGAAATATTCATCTATACTGGAGACAGGCAGCCAGGGTGGAGAAGAATTGCAGCAAGGCAGCTGCTGACAGAGAGGGGTGCCTGGCAAATGGTGGACTGGGTGAGGCGGCACCTGTGGTCCGTCCCAGACTTGTGTGTCTATAAAGCAGAAGGGGTAACTGGGGAGTGAGACAGATAGTGCAACCCAGGGTTCCAGCATGGGGAAATAAAACCTCAAAACCTCTGACTGAAAAAAAAACAAACAAAGGTGTTGTGGCAGCGAGAGAAATGCTCACCCTCATAGGAGAGTTCACTGGAGAGATGCATAGGGGTCTAGAATGTGTACAAAACCACCCACCTGGGAGTCAGCACCAGAAAGGGCCTACTTTGCTTGTGGGTAGCAAAGAAAAAGACCAAAAGCCAGCCAAGAGCTGAGACCCCCTGTTCCCTCTGAGACCCCTCTCCCACATACAGAGCCACAACGCAGGTATGTGGGTTGCCCCAACCTGGCAAATATCACAAATATCTGAGGCTCCTCGCCTTGCTATGTAATGGGTGTGCTGAGACAAAAAAAAAATAATGGCCTAAATGAAAGAACAGATCGAAGCTCCAGAAAAAATACAAGAGATAGACCACCTATCAGATTCAGAGCTCAAAACACTGGTAATCAGGATGCTCACAGAAATGGATGAGTATGATTACAATATAAAGTAAAACTTGAAGGCTATGAAAAGTGAAATAAAGGAAAATGCACTGGAAACCAAAATTGACAAGAAGGAAACCGGGACTCTAATCAACAGTTTGGACCAGAAGGAAGAAAAACATTCAACCAGAGCAGAATGAAAAAACAAAAATTCAAAAAAAAAAAAAAAAAGGAGATGCTTAGGAATCTCTAGGACAACTTTAAATGCTCCAACATCCAAATCATAGAGGTGCTAGAGGGAGAAGAGGAAGAGCAAGACATTGAAAACTTATTTGGAAACATAATGAAGGAGAATTTCTCCAGTCTTACAAAGGAAATAGACTTCCAAGAAGTCCAGGAAGCTCAGAGAATCCCAAAGAAGTTAGACCCAAGGAAGCACACACCAAGGCACATTATAATTACATTACTCAGATTAAAGATAATGATAGAATCATAAAAGCAGCAAGAGAAAAGGAGACAGTTACCTACAAAGGAGTTCCCATAAGGCTATCAGCTGATTTCTCAAAAGAAACCTTATAGGAAAGCAGGAGCTGGAAAGAAGTATCCAAATCCATGAAACACAGGACCTTTATGCAAGATTGCTCTATCCAGCAAAGTTATCATTTAGAATGGAAGGACCAGTAAAGTACTTTCCAGATTTTTGTCAAGTTAAAGAAGTTCATAACAACAAAACCCTTATAATATGAAATGTTAAAAGGACATATCTAAGAAAAAGAAGAAAATCAAAAATATTAACAGTAAAATGACAGCAAAATTACAACTATCAAGAATGGAATCTAAAAAAACAAAAACAATCTAAGCAAACAACTAGAACAGAAACAGAATCACACAAATGGAGATCATATGAAGGGTTATCAGCAGGGAGATGGTGGAAAGAAGAATGGGGAAATGGTACAGGGAATAAGAAGCATAAGTAGTCTACAAAATAGATGGGAGGAGGTGTTAAGAATAGTATAGGAAATAGTCCTGCCTGTTGTAGCTCAGTGGATTGAACACAGCTGTGAAAAAAAGGGTTGCTGGTTCACAGGGCACATGCCTGGGTTGCAGGCCAGGTCCCCAGTGGGGCTGTGTGAGAGGCATCTACACATTGATGTTTCTCTCCGTCTCCTTCTCCCTCCCTTCCTCTCTGTCTAAACATAAATATAATCCTTAAAAAACACATTAAAAAAGAATAATATAGGAAATATAGAAGCCAAAGAACTTATATGTATGACCCATGGACATGAACAAAATGGGGGGAATGCTTGTGGGTGGAGGGCTGAAGGGCAGAAGGGAATAAAGGGAGGAAAATGGGACAACTGAAATAGCATAGTTATTTTTAAAAAAGAACACAAGGACAAAGCCAAAGGGAGTAGGTTCAAGAGCAAGATACAGGGATGGGTGAGTCAGGGGTCCTGGTGGGGTGAAAATGAAAACAACTGTACACGAATAACAATAAAAATAAATTTAAAAAAATTTAAAAAGAACTAAATGCTAATGAAAAAATACAATAAAATACCAGAAAATTCAGTTTCATGTAATTAAACATAATCTTGCTGTTAATTCAAATTTAATTGTCAGTTATAATATCTTTGAAATATATCATTTTAGCTGAAAAGCAACGTTTAGAGAATGAATAGGATAAGCATTATCAAATAATATGTGTATTATTTAAATATGTGTTTTTTTAAGGTGCCGAATCAGGGGAAAAATAACCAAGAGGGTTGATTCTATTAAATATAAAAATAGGTCTTAATAATATAAATGCCAATGAGATAATTCAAAAAATGTTTTCAAGAATGTGCAAAAAATTAAAATTTATTATATGAGGGAAGAAATATTTGTCTTACATACATATTGTTATTAATGTCAGTATTTCAGATGACAAGAGCATTCCTCATTTCTTTAATGATAATGAGTAGAATGATTCTTTATGATAATTAAGCATATTATTTAAATTAAACTATTATGTAGTTTTTTATATATATTCTCTCTTCATTGCCAAAATAATCTTTTTGGAAATAAATGTGAATTATAATAAGACTATGCCTGTCATAAATAATCTATAATTTCCGCCCTAGCTGGTGTGGCTCAGTGGATTGATTGCCAGACTGCAAACCAAAGGGTCACTACTTTCATTCCCAGTCAGGGCACATGCCTGGGTTGAGGGCCAGGTCCCCAGTAGAAGGCACTCGAGAGGCTACCACATACTGATGTGCCTCTCCTCTTTCTCCTTCCCTTCACCTCTCTAAAAAAATAAATAAAATCTTTAAACAGTAATCTATAGATTCTAAAAACTCAAGCTGCCCTTCAGTTTTGATACTCCAGTTAGAGAAGTTAATTTTTGGATAATTCAGGAGTATTTGATAACTTACCAACATTGACTAAACTATTAATAAGATTTTTACAACAGACTAGCTTCAATTCTAGGATTGTTCCTAGAATATGGCCTGGGAACTAAACAAATTTGGTTCTCATATCAGGCTATTTAAAATACTGTTATAAACAATCCACTTTTTAATTCAATAATATTTTTATAAAAATGTTTGGGTATGTTAATTATATATCAAGAAAGCTATTTATTTGAAAATAATCATTATTTAATTATTACTTGGGGTAAAATTACTCCAAACTTTAATTTATTAAATTTTAATAAATATTATTTTTATGATTAATATGTAAGTGTCCATCAAAACATTGTTTCATTAAAGAAGGCAAAGGAGAAAATATCTATGCTTAAAACATTGATTGGCCTGATTATTTAACTTCCCTTATTATCTAATCTTTTATAATATGAAATACTTAAGTTTAACTGTCTTTACTACTTTTGAAAAACTGAGTTGCGAAGGTCATTTTCTGTGACAGGATCTTTGAAAAGATTAAAGATTAAAACTGTCATATTTAGAAGTGTACATTGACAGAAAACTGCTACGTACATGCCTGATTTTGTTTTGAAAATGCAGTTAATATTATACTGTCCATCACGTTAGTATAGAAGATCCAAATATGGTAGATAATTTAAAAACACTCAGTGTCATTGTTATGTCATCTGCCCATTAGTGCATACTGAAAGAAAAATGAATGGCAGATACTCTTCTGAAAGATAGTCAATAAAGAGGTTATTTTTATAGTAACTTTATCTTGCATGCATTTTTCTTTTTTATAGTTAATTAAATGACTGTAAATAATTGTGATTAATGAAAAGCTATAAAAGTTGCATCCCAAAATTCTCACCAAATAAATGAACCACATACAAATGGTTCAACATTTTTCTATAATTAAATAATATCATCTTACTGAATGTGGCTTTATTTTTCTCATGAGTTTGTTTAGATTTTGTTAATGTTCTGAATATTAAAATAATTTATTAGAAGAATGACAGCAAATATTGGTCTAGTAATTTGCATTTATCTTTTGCCAGTTGATAATTAAGAGATAATCATGTAATTTAAGTATGCATGCTTATTTTACCCATCTTAGTCAAAAAACACACTCTGAAACAAACTGAATAACTATGTGAGTCAAATGTCAAATAAAAAAAATCTTTAAAAAATAGCTCAGAGTTTTAAAATTAATTTTGACTGTGATGTTCCTGATTGTGTGTTTCATTATGTTATTGGATTTCAGAGCTTTTGAGTATGTCTTTCAATAATTTTGAAACACTCTTATCTAATTTTTAATATAATGAAAATTTTGTCCCATCTTCTCTGTCTTTTCAACTTTTAATTTTATGTGCACTAGATCATTTGGTATCATCCGATAGCTTTTATATGGTATGCACCAGTTTTTACCCTCTTTCTTTTCCACATTTTGGTTTGGATCATTTTTATAGGCTCGTTTTTTAATCCATTTATCATTTTCCTCACCTGAGCACAATCTTCTATTATGTACAAAGAAATAATTTGTAATGTTTAAAATCATGTATTTGTTTTTAATTCTAGCATTTGACTTTTTAAAAAATATCTTTATTTCTGTTAAACTCCTCCAGCTGTTACTGCAAGCTATCCATCTTTTCCATAATGTCCTAAAACATAACAAACAATTGGTTTGAAGTTTCTATGTGAGAACTTCAACCTCTGGGTCATTTCAAAATTTGATTCTGTTAATTATTTTTGTACAATGGTTTGAGTTTTTTTCCCTTGCTTCTTTGTGTTTCTCATAATTTAGATATAATAAGCAGGTAGAGCAAGGACACTGTGGCAAAAATATGGTGACTTCAGAAGCATTAAGAACACTGGTATACATGGAAGCTAGTGAGTGAGGGGAGAGAAAAGCAACAAACGTAACAAGTAAGAGAGGACCTAGGTTACTCGGGATTTTGTGAGCTGTTTTCAGAAAGTTGACTTTTACTATCCAAATGTAAGGAAGACTTTGAAGAATTTTCAGTTTGAGATGAGTATTGGGCATTCAGGTACAGATGGAAAGCAGACCTTTGGATATGCAAGTCTCAAGTATGGGAAAGAGGACAGCCATGACAGATTTTAATATGAGGCACTATTTTAAGTAAAGAAAAAAACAAAAACACAGACACAGACAAAAGTACGGTGATTACTAGAGGGAAAGTGGGCTGGTAGAAGGTAAAGGGAATAAAGGGGTGATAAATGTGATAGAAGGAGACTTGACTTAGGGTGGTAAATACACAATACAATGGAAATGATGTATTATAAAATTATACCCCTGAAACATATTTAATTGTATTAACCATGCTACCCCAATAAGTTCAATAAATTTATTAAAAAGACCTTGAGGGCCATAATTACTTCTTGTCTGACTAATCAACTCCTCAGTTTGAACAGTCAAGGGCACATGTCCAAATGGAATCCACACAACCCCCCTGAACCCTGTTTCAGGTATTTAGAATGTCACAATATGCTGCCAAACTTTCCCAAGAAAAATTCAACCCCTGTCTAAGCCTTTTCCTCAGTGTAATCTCCAGAAGACAACAAAGAAATGACTCTTTGCAGAGAATATAGAGTTTGTACTTCTATTCGGGGTTATCCAAACTCATGAAAAGGAAGCATTATTTTTTAGTAGGAAGAAGTCTGTAGTGGAAAGAGAGATCATCTGCTACAGGCTAGGGAACATGCCTCAAATACCCCTTGTAATGTAATTGCTGACAGGTTTTTCTTCTTTTCTTATTTTGTAATTTGAGTCTCTTTTGTTTTAGAGATCTTGGTTGATTTTGACAACTGACACTTTGGGCTACTTGTTTTCTCTTCCTGGGCTTTCAAGTCCCACTATGATATTTAAAATTACCAATAAATAATGAGCTGGGGAACCCACAGACCTCTGCCCTAGCCCCCAATATAAGAAGAATCCCAGGCCTTTCTCTCCCTTTCTCTCTCCCCTCATAACCTGTGTGGCCCCAGAGGGGACTGTGAAATTTTGGATCTTGTAAGTAATAAACCTGTGTTTTTTCAAAGTTTCTTGATGATTACTGCTGAAGGTTATCTTGCAATTATAATAACTACAAATTCACAGATTTGTCTATTGATAAGCTGAGACCAGCAAAAAAGACCCATATTGAGACAATTAATTAATCCAATAATTTTAAACTTAATTTTGGCCTTCCATGTTATTTTTGGTATACATGACAAAGTATGCCATTATAACAAATTTTATTTAAGTTTTTATTATCTTAACAAATTTGGGGGGAAGGGAGTGGGTGGAGGTAGAGATCTGTAATAGTGTCAACAATAAAAATAAACACAATCACTTAATATAAGCAAATGTTATAGGAGCCTCATTGTATACTGTTGTACCATACCAGACAAATGTTAGAGGAGAGCCGGTTTGGGAAACATGGGTATACAAATGTTATTTGAATCCAGAATCTAGATTACAAAGGCAGTGAGTAAAGATAGGGAATAAAAAGTAAGAAGATTAGCCACGGCTAGAGTGGCTCGGTTGAAGCACTGTAACAGGGTGCAGCCAAGAGGGGTTCCCCAAATAGGGATTTGTGATGGGGTCCAGAAGAGCTGGGAAATATTGGCTTCACAACACAGGGCCACACCTGCCTGGAATGCTGGCTGCTGTGGCCAACTGTGGGAGGAACCGGATATGAGGCTGCAGAGGAAGATTGGTGCCGGAATTTAAACCCAGGCATCGCAGCTATTTGGCATCTTTTGGAGACCATACATATTTTCGGGGACCACATGGCTTTGGCAGAGAATTGGGACTGTGCGTTTTTGGTATCTTGTTGGGAACACATGGCTTTGGAAGTGCTCTCCTTTTGCCACGTGGATAGTGCCAGGAGCCTGAATCACAGACTTCCACTTCTTTCCTGAGATACAGTACCCCAGACTGGTCAGAGGGAGAAGGAAGGACTGTGTGGGGGACCTTTTATATCGTTCAGCCTCTCCCGCACCCTGCCCTCTGCCATCCTGGTCTGTTCTGTAACAGCATCTTCTATCAAATGAAAGGTCATGGGTTCGGTTCCTGGTCAGGACACAATAGCCTAGATTGTAGGTTCAGTCCCCAGTGTGCATACTAGAGGCAATCAATTGATGTTTCTTTCGCATTGATGTTTCTCTCCCTTCCTCCCCCTCTTTCTAAAATCATTAAGTCTGTCCTCAGGGGAGGATTAAAAAAATAACAAGATTGAAGCTCATGAGATACTTCTATATTTAAAAATTCATGAGAAAAAAACCTGAAAAAGTTTCTAAGAAAGAGGTACTGGTGGGATAGAAAGATAACCTGAAGATCAAGTCTAGAAGAAGGAATGGTCAACTATGTCACATGCTGCCTCTAGGTCAAGGGAGATGATGACTGCAAAATGACCATTACATTCCACAACCTGGAAGTCATGGTGACCCAGACGAGAGCACTCTTCATGGTTTCAGGCTAGTGAAACTTAATAGAATAATGATCATTTATTTTCTTAAATATAGTAAAATATGAATATTAATAAAAATTTAACAAGCCTTTCTGAATAATAGTATGCCTTAATATATATCAAAAATTTTACATGCAAACAAACCTGACAGATAACTTCTTACAGAAGATTTTAAGAAGATACTCTCATTCTTTCCTAAAGTACAAAAATCATGTATTACATGAAATAATTAATTCCATAAATTCCATAACTCCACCAATTGCATAAATTAAATGTTCTGGGTTTATATTGTAATGTAATTAAAATATTATTTTCTGTAAATAACATTTTAGATTCAGTAACAATTTATTTTAAATTCCCATTTTTAAATAATTAAAAATTAAACATAAATGTGGGCTTAAAGTTTCTTTATGAAAAGTTTTTATTTAAGCATATAATTTCTAAAGAGATGTATAATTGACAGGGGCTTTATTTCTTCTTGTGTCAGTTTTAAGTAGTTGTTTAAAGAGTTTTTCCATTGTACTTAGATTTTTTCTTTCTTCTATTTTTATATCATTATGGTGTTTCAGTTGATATATATATATATATATATTTTATTATCACTGTGAACAAAGTGATAAAGATATGTATTACCTACAAAAATTTTCTTGTGTATCTTTGGTTTTATTTTATATATATGTGTGGCAAGAATAATTAATGTGAAATCTATCATCTTAGTAAACGTCTAGTTCAGAAATTCATATTATTAATATAGACACTATGTTGTATGGCAGGTGTCTAGACTTTGTTCATTTTGTACAACTGCAACTTTAGATTTTTAAATGTGTTTACATGAATATATTATGGTTCTTTATATTTTTCTACTAAAATGTATAATGTTACCCTTTTTCTTTCATGATATGGGTGACTCTTGTCATTTTAATTAGTATTACATTGGTTGATTAATGTAATTATTCTTTCAAAGAACCAATGTTTGTATTTATTTAAACTCACTATTATAAAGATGCTTTCTATTTCATTAATTTCAGCTCTAAATGTGAGCCCTATTATTATGGCTCATTTAACAATTTTATTTTAGGGCATGCAAGTAGCCTGTTAGTCAGCCAGCCACACATGGAAATGTTGCAGTGTTCCCTGTATCTGTCTCATTGTCCAGATCTCATTATATTTCTGCCTGTTCTACTGGTTTTTTTTTGCTTGTCTTGACTAGAACTGCATGTTCAGATGTTCTGAATCTCTGGTCTTCTCTGTCATTTCTTACCAAAATCATCACTGTTAAAGAAACTTTTGCAGGACTTGGAGCTTTTCTTGAGCTCTACTCCAAATTAAGTCAGCCCCCTCAGACATCACAACTTCTTAGTATTGGTGGACGTAGGGCACAGGAATGGCTTCATACAACAAATGTACACATTTTTACTGTTCTTACCCAAAATTCAGTTGCTTCTTAAGAATAATTTTATTCAGTTTGCTTTTCTTTGGTTGACTTTTAGAAATGGCTATTTTTGAAAATTTTATCCAGTTGAAATTCTTTTTAGTTAAAATGATTTGTCAAGCTTCTCCTCTACTGTGATGAAGTTCCTATCCTCAAGAGCTCACATTTAAACAGGCTACATCATTTATTGTGTTGTAACCTCCTCAGGAGCTTCCTGGGTGAAATCTGAAAATACCGTCCCCAAACCCATATGCTGAGGTCAGGAAGAGACCTAAGAAAAAGGGAGACCGCTCCAGAATGGTAGGTAGCAGGTTTAATAAGAGAGGAAACTTACTTATGAGGCTAGTCTTAGGCAGGTTCAAGATTGATAGTTTTGCCTACTACTTGTCAGAATCTTAAAACTGTATATGGGAGTTTCAACTGGGTTCAGTCATATAGACAGGAGTCCTTAACTGGGTTCAGTCACATTCTCAGTCCAAACAGTGCCCCCAGCACAATTCTACCTCAGGGATGTGTCATTGGAACAGCTTCTATGAGCAGGGAAGGTAAGCTGAATGCATATTCTAAGGATAAGGGAGGGAGTAGGGAGCGTCCAGTTGTTGGTGTCCGGCTCTCTGGTCAAACTGTGGTCATCTTCCTGATGACTTTTCCCACCATCACTATATCAGCAAAAAAGAAAAGACAGGAAGAGGGGAAGATGGCGACTGAGTAGGAAAGAGAGATTCCATCTCCCCTACACATGGGAGAAAAACCTGGCCAATCTACAGAGGATCAGAGCAAACAGCCAACAGTTCCCCAGAATATATGGAAATAAGAGACCAGAAATTGTAGTGGACACTGAAAAAGCAGACGGTAAGGAGATGGCTGCAGGATAGTAGAGTCTCAGGGACCAGAGCAGAGACAGGAGAGCTGACAGACTCAGCCCAACACCTGCAGTGCCCAGCAGGTCTACCACAGACTCTTTGGGAGCCAGGGTCTGCCGCAGGGTCCTTGGGAGAGAACTAGATAATCAGCTCCCCTGCTTCCCTGCCAAGAAAGGTTTGGGCAACACCGAGAGAAACCTGGTTGCTTGAGATTGCAGAGATGTTGATACGGACAAAGAGCCGAGATCACCCCCAGAGTCTGTGGTCTCCAGCTTGGGAGAATTGAGAGGTGCAGTGTTGGACTCCGACTCCAGTAGTCACCAGTCTGACTGGAGAATTCGACTGTACTGAGTGACAGGCTTTCTTTTATTTTTTTAAGATTTTTTAATTCAGTTATTGTTCAAGTACAGTTTTCTGTCTTTTACTCCCATCCCAGCCCACCCCTCCAAGGTCTCCCCACCTCCCTTCCATTTCCATACCCCTTAGTTTTTGTCCATGTGTCCTTTATACTTGTTCCTGTAAACCCTTCCCCTCTTCCCTTAAAATTCCCTCCCCTCTCCCCTCTGGTCCCTGTCAGCCTGTTCCCCATTTCAGTGTCTTTGGTTATATTTTGCTTGCTTGTTTGTTTTGTTGTTTATGTCTCTGTTAAAGGTAAGATCGTATGGTATTTATCTTCCTTAAGAAGGAATTTTTTAAAAAGTAAACTGAAGGATTCTCCTGCGATAGCCCCTTGGCCCGCTCCCTACCCAGCCTGGCAGTGATTCCAAGGTTGGGCAGAAGGCCTTGCCTTCCCCCATAGAACTGAGAAGGGTTCATGCCGGAACCAGAGGGACCCAGGCAGCCTGGCCAGGTGAGCATTCACGCCCACCCGACCGGCCACACCCCAGGCCATGGCGATGACACCTAAGAAAAGAGAGCTCTGAAGAGGACCCTCCTGGGGCGCTGGGGAAAGGCGCCAGACTACCTCTTGGGAGAGTGCGTGCAGAAAGGCCACACCAATTGCCCCTCAGTTTGCTGCAGCCAGCAAGACCAGAAAAACTGGTCTGGCCAGTTTGAAATCAACAAGCAATTTTTTCTGTTTTTTTTAAACTAATCTTTTATTTTTTAATTTTATTATTGTTTTATGTTTCAATACATTTTCCCTCTCTTTCCTTCTTTCTTGTTTTAGTCCTTCTTCCTTTCTTTCCAAACTTATCACTTCTTCCTCCCTTCTCCTGCCTTTTTTTTTTCTTTTACCCACAAGTGACAAAAACAACTTGGAATTGAGAAAAGGACAGAGTTGGACCCAAAGAAAGGACATTTCAACAGTAAAGACGGAGAGACAAATTTCACTTTGTTATAGCAGAGAAGCCACAAGTTGCTACATATTTGTATTATTTTTCATTATTCTCACATCTTTTGTATTTTAATAGTATCTTTGTATTCCTCCTCTTTCCGTATAGGTTTCTTTGCCTTGGCTGGTTATATTGTACTGTTTGACAGGTTTTCCTTGTTCTCTTCTCCATGGTGTATTGCTAATTTTCTATATTTCACATCACTTGTGTTCCTTTAGCATACTACCCAAAGTTCCATACCCCCTATTCATGTTATCCATATCACATAGAGTCTGTCATATGATTATTGCCCTAATATTATTGTAAATAATAGCTGTTCCATACAATTGTAAATACTTCACAACACCCTTCAAAGATATTAGCCCACTTCACAGTTTCCTAAACTCTATTACTATAATGGTTAACTCTATTCTCTCACACACTACGCTTACTTACCATCCTTTATTTTCACCTTACCTCAGAATCTGACCTTTCACAACCTCACTGCTTTCTACATCCAACTCCCAATTCTTCCCTCCCCAACAAGTCTTATCTTCTGTCCATTCTTTTTAAAAGTGGCAAGTTGGGTTGAAGATTGCAGTCAACACTATACACAGCCTAAAGATCTTTTATCTCTTCTCTACCAGCTGCTACTGTAAATATCATAGAATACTCTCCTGTTGTCATCAACCATGTTGCCTCCCCCACAGCTGATAGTAAAAAAAAAAAAAAAAAAGAGTAGGTGGAAGCAGTGAACACCAGGATACCCACTGGAAGAGGAAATCCAATAACAAAGGAACCACCATCAGATATCAACAGAAGAAAGTGAAGGAAGGAGTAGAAACCACACAAACCTCAATCCGAGACCTATTTGGAAATACAACTAAATAGTGGAGAAACCTATCCAGTACAAACAACTGAACAAGAGCAAGAGAGAATCCTCAAAACCTTGTACACATGGAAAAATTAGCTTCAACACAACCTGTCCTCACCAGCACAACAAATTACAACAGGTGGTGGACAAAGGGACCATCAATTAACCAGCTGGTGGGAAGAACCCATAAAAAAAGACCCCCCAAAAACCAAAACCCAAAGACAAACACAGAGCCAACATAAAGGACAACCCAAGATCAGTGAGCTGGGGAGATCAAGGAGACTACACCACCAAAGCTCACAGGTATTATACCACAGAAGTTCACACCATAAACTCAGGAAGCCAGAACAAATCAATTTCAGAAGCTGAAGCTAACAAGAAGAGTCTCACAAACAATGGGAAGACAAAGAAATAATCCCCAAACAAAAGGAAAGGAGGAAGCCTCAGAAAGAATGCTAGATGAAATAGAGGCAAGTCAACTATCAGATATTGAATTCAAAGCACTGGTTATCAGGAAGTTCAAAGAGCTAAGAATGAGCTACCAAAAGCTACAGGGGAACTGTATTGAACTCACTGAAAACTATATCAACATAAAAAAGAAAATAGAAAATATCAGCAAGGGCCAAGAGGAAATGAAGAATACAGTTTCTGAACTGAAGAACACAGTGGAGGGAATCAAAAGCAGGATCGATGAAGCAGAAGATTGGATCAATGAGTTGGAGGACAAAGTAAAAAAAACAACAACAACAAACACCCAGAGAGAGCAAGAAAAGGAAAAGAGGCTAAGAAAGAATGAAGAGGGATTAAGAGAAATGCAAGACAATATGAAATGTAATAATATAAGAATAATAGGGAGACCAGAAAGAGAAGAAGAAGAGCAAGGGATAGAAAACCTATTTGAAAAAGTAATGATGGAAAACTTCCCTAATATGATGAGAGAAAAAGTCACACGAATCCAGGAAACACAGAGACTTTTAATCAAAAGGAACTCAAAGAGGCCCACATCAAGACATATCATCACTAAAGTGGCAAAATTCCAAGACAAAAAGAAAATATTAAAGACAACAAGAGAGAAAAAAGGAAGTAACATACAAGGGACCCCAATAAGGTTAGCAACTGACTTCTCAATGGAAACACTCCAAGCCAGAAGAGAATGGCAAGAAACATTCCAAGTAATGCAACTAAGGCTACTTTACCCAGCAAGGCTCTCAATAAAGATAGAAGACCAAATAAAGAGTTTCCAAGGCAAAAGAAGTCTAAAATAATATACCTCCACCAAACAAGCTCTGCAAGGGGTGCTAAAAAGACTGCTTTAAGGAAAGGAACAGAAAGAGAGAGACATAGAGGAACATAGGTACAAAAATGGCAATGAACAAGTACCTATCAGTAATAACCCTAAACATAAATGAATTAAATTTTCCAATCATAAGACATAAAATAGCTGAATGGATAAGAAAGAATGACACATACATATGCTGCCTACAAGAGACCCACCTCAGGATGAAAGACCTTACACAGACTAAAAGTGAAGGGCTGAAAACAAATTTTTCAAACAAACAGACAAGAAAAAAAAGCCAGGGTAACAACACTTATATCAAAAAAAGGGCCATAAAGAGAGATCCAGAAGGTCACTTCATACTACTCAAGGGAAGAATCCACCAAGAAGACATAAAAATTGTAAATATACATGCACCCAACATAGGAGCATCCAAATATATCTTAGAGGACCCAAAGAAAATTTTAAAGGACTTCAAGAAAGATATAGACAGCAACAGACTTATAGTGGGGATTTTTAACACCCCACTGTAAAAAATGAACAGATCTCCCAAACAAAATATCAACAAAGATACCATGGATTGAACAATGCCCTAGATGAAATGGACTCAACTGATATATATAGAGCCCTTCATCCCAAAGAAGCTAAATACACATTCTTTTCAATGCACATGGAACATTATCAAAGATAGACCACATGATAGGACACAAAACAAGCCTCAACAAACTCAAGAAAGTTGAAATCATACCAAACATTTTCTCTGACCACAAGAGACTGAAATTGGAAACCAACCCCAAAGGAAAAAACCCAAAGCACCCAAAATCATGGAGATTGAATAGAATGCTGTTAAACAACAAATGGATCAAGAATGAAATTAGGGAAGAAATCAAAAAGATTCTGGAAACAAAATGAAATGAACTCACGACAACCCAAAACTTATGGAACACAGCAAAGACAGTGCTCAGAGGGAAGTTCATAGTGATACAGGACTACCTAAAAAAAGATGGAAATATTTCAAACAAACAACCTAAACATACTCTTACAAGAACTTGAGGAAATAAAACAAAGACAGCCCAGAGCAAGTAGAAGAAAGGAAATAACCAAGATCAGAGCAGAATTAAATAACAGAGACTAAAAGCAGAATTCTAAGGATCAATGAATCCAGGAGTTAGTTCTTTGAAAAGATGAACAAAATTGACAAGCCTTTAAGTAGGTTCATCAAGAAGAAAAGAGAGAAGACCCAAATAAACATAATCAGAAATGAAAGAGGAGAGATTACAACTGACACCACAGAAATACAAAGGATTATAAGAAATTACTATGAATAACTGTATGCTAAGAAATTAAAAAACCTAGCTAAAATGGACAAATTTCTAGAAAAATATAATCTTCCAAAACTGAGTGAAGAAGCAGAAAGCCTGAACAGACCAATAACAGGAGATGAAATTGAAGCAGTATTCAAAAAACTCCCATCACACAAAAGCCCTGGACCAGATGGTTTCACAGGAGAATTCTATAAAGCATTTAAGCAAGAACTAACTCCTATTCTTCACAGACTATTCCAAAACAAAATTCAAAATGATGGAAGACTCCCAAACTCTTTTTTATGAAGCCAGCATCATCCTAATTCCAAAACCAGATACAGATACAACAAAGAAAGTAAACTTCAGGTCAATATCGCTGATTAACAGACACTAAAATCCTCAACAAAATCTTGGCAAACCACATCCAATAATACATTAAAAGGATTGTACACCATGACCAAGTGGGATTCATCCCAGGGATGCAAGGATGGTTCAATATTCACAAGTCAGTAAATGTAATACATCACATAAACCAAAGCAAAGACAAAAATCACATGATCATATCAATAGATGCAGAAAAAGCTTTTGATAAGGAATAACACTTGATTATAGAAAATACACTCAGCAAAGTGGGAATAGAGGGAGCATTCCTCAATATAATAAAAGCCATATATGAGAGACCTACAACCAACATCATACTCAATGGGCAAAAACTAAAATCTTTTTCACTAAGATCAGGAACAAGACAAGGATGTCCACTTTCACCACTTCTATTCAATATAGTATTGGAAGTTTTAGCCACAGCAATCAGACAAGAAAAGGAACTAAAAGGCACCCAAATTGGAAAGGAGGAAACAAAACTGTCATTGTTTGCAGATGACATGATAGTGTACATGGAAAATTCTATAGACTCTACCCAAAAACTGCTTAACCTAGTAAATGAATTTGGCAAAACAGCAGGATACTAATCAATATACAAAAATCAAAGGCATTTTTGTATACCAATAATAAAACATCAGAAGCAGAAATCAAGAAAAAAATTTCATTAAATATATCAAAAAGAAAAATAAAATATCTGTGAATAAACCTAACCAAGGAGATAAAAGACCTTATATAAAAAACTACACAACACTAAAGAAAAAAATCGAGAAAGACACAAACAAATGGAAATATAATCTGTGTTCATGGATTAGAATAATTAACATCATCAAAATGTCCATACTACCCAAAGCAATTTACAGATTCAATACAATACCTATTAAAGTACCAATGGCATACTTCACAGACATAGAACAAACACTTCAAAATTTATATAGAACCATAAATGATACCAAATAGCAGCTGCAATTTTGAGAAAGAAGAACAAAGTAGGAGGGATCACAATACATGATACCAAACTGTATTACAAAGCCACTGTAATCAAAACAGCCTGGTGCTGGCATAAAAATAGGCACATAGACCAATGAGAGCACAGAATTAAACCCAAGTCTTTATGGGCAATTAATATTTGACAAAGGGGGCAGTAACATTAAATGAAGTAAAATAGCCTCTTCAACAAATGGTGTTGGGAGAACTGGACAGCTATATGCAAAAAAATGAAACTTGAGCACCAACTTACACCATACACCAAAATGAATTCAAGGTGGATAAAATACTTAAATATAAGCCGTGACACCATTAAAGTCCTAGAGGAGAACATTGGCAGGAAAATCTCAGATATTTCATGCAGCAATGTTTTTATTGATATATTCTCTAGAGCAAGGGACATAAAGGAAAGAATAAACAAATGAGATCTCATCAAAATAAAAAGCATCTGCACTGCTAAACAAAACAGTATTAAAATAAAAAAAAGAACCAACTGTAAGGGAAAACATATTTGCCAATGATACCTCAGACAAAGGTTTAATCTCCAAAATATACAAATAACTTACATGACACCACTCTAAGAAGACAAGCAATCGAATTAAAAATTGGGTAAAGGACTTGAACAAACACTTCTCCAAGGAGGACATACAGAGGATCCAGAGACACATGAAAAGATGCTCAGCATTGCTAGCTATCAGAGAGATACAAATTAAAACCACAATGAGATATCACTTGATACCGGTCAGAACAGTCATCATAAACAAAGCAACAAACAACAAGTGTTGGAGAGGTTGTGGAGAAAAGGGAACCCTAGTTCACTGCTGGTGGGATTTCAGACTGGTACAACCATTATGGAAAACAGTATGGAATTTTCTAAGAAACCTAAACATGAATATGCCTTTTGACCCAGCAATTTCACTGCTAGGATTATATCCTAAGAACCCTGAAACACCAATCCAAAAGAACCTATGCACCCCAATGTTCATAGCAGCACAATTGACAATAGCCAAGAGTTGGAAGCAACCCAGATGCCCATCAGCAAATGAATGGATCCAAAAACTATGGTACATTTACACAATGGAATTTTATAGAGCAGAAAGAAAGAAGGAGCTACTATACTACCCTTTGCAACAACATGGATGGAACTGGAAAGCATTATGCTGAATGAAATAGGCCAGGTTTTGAAAGACAAATACCATATGGCCTCACCTTTTCAGGAACCTAAACAACAAAGCAAACAAGCAAGCAAAATATAACCAAAGACACTGAAGAAGAAAACAGGCTGACAGGGACCAGAGGGGACGAGGGAGGGAATTTCAGGGGAAAATGGGAAGGATTTACAGGAACTAGTATGAAGGACACATGGATAAATACTCAGGGGTGTGGAAATGGGAGGGAGGTGGGGAGCACTGGGGGTTATGCTGGGATGGGAGTAAAAGACAGAAGACTGTGCTTGGGCAATAATTAATTGAAAGAAAGAAAGAAAGAAAGAAAGAAAGAAAGAAAGAAAGAAAGAAAGAAAGAAAGAAAGAAAGAAAGAAAGAAAGAAAGAAAGAAAGAAAGGAAGGAAAGAAGGAAGGAAGGAAGGAAGGAAGGAAGGAAGGAAGGAAGGAAGGAAGGAAGGAAGGAAGGAAGGAAGAAAGAAAGAGAAAGAAAGAAAGAAAGAAAGAAAGAAAGAAAGAAAGAAAGAAAGAAAGAAAGAAAGAAAGAAAGAAAGAAAAAGGGAGGACAGACAACCACTGGGACGGGGTAAATATTTTCTACTTCATTCAACCTCAGCACTCACTGGAGATACTAGGAAAAAGGTTGTATCTTCTATAGTTACAGGGAATTTGGGTCAATAATTTATAATTGCATCTTACAGGAAAGAGTAATTCCAAAGGCTTAGAAATTACTCAAAGTTTCCAAAAAAAACAAAACAGTATTTCAATTACTATTTGCATAACTCCAAAATCCTTTTCTTAACTGCTAAAGTTAAAAATCAAGTTAAATCAAGTAGCAAAATCATCCTTACTTCAAATCTGTCTTATAATATCTTAAATAATCACTTGATACAATATTCATTCTGCATTGGAACGTGCAAAATCACTTGTTTTTATTTTAGAGTCTCTAAAAGTTTTAGTCAGATGTATCTTTTATATTTGTATTCAGTTACTTTTTAATTAATTTATTTTTATTGTTTATGCTTTTATAGTTATTCTGGATTTTTCCCCTTTTTCTCACCTCCACCCAGCCTCACATTCTCCCCTCCCTCCCATGTATTTTGTCCGTTCCCGTGTATGGATTGTGCCTGAATGTTCTTTAATCTCTTCACCACCTTTTATCCTGTCCCAGCCCCCCTGCCTGCCTTTCTGATAGCTGTCAGTCTGTTTCATGTATCTGAGCTTCTGTTACTATTTTGTTTGTGAGTTTATTGTGTTCATTAGAATCCACACACAAAAAATTAGATCATATGGTATTTGCCTTTCACTGACTAGCTTAATTCACTTAGTATAACTTTCTCCAAGTCCATCCATGCTGTTGCAAAATGTGTTTCTTCTTTTTTATTCTGCATATAGCATTCTATTATGTAAATGTACCACAGCCTTTTTGTCCATTCATCTACTTTGGGCATTTAGGCTATTTCCAAATGTTGACTATTATAGTAGTGCTGCTATAAACATAGGGGTGCATATATTTTTTGTATAGGAGTCTCAGGATCCTTAGGATATATGCATATTCTCAGAAGGGGAATCACTGGGACAAGGGAGTTCAGTTTTTAAATTTAAGGAGACTCCATACTGTTTTCCACAGTGGCTGCACCAGACTGCATTTCCATAACAGTGCACTCGGGTTCCCTTTTTGCCACAACCTCGCCAGCACTTGTTGTTCGTTCATTTATGGAAGTTGATAGCAGCCATTTGACAGGTGTGAGGTGATATCTTATAAAGGTTTTAATTTCCGTTTCTCTGATGATTAGTGATGCCGAGCATTTTTTCATATGTCTATGGGCCCTCTGTATGTCCTCTTTGGAGAACAGGTCTTTTGTTCATTTCTTAAATGAGTTGTTTGTCTTCCTGGTGCTAAGATGCATTAATTTGTTGTATATTTTGGAGATTAAACCCTTATTGGGTGTATCATTGGCAAAAATATACTACCATGCCCAGGCTGGTATAGCTCAGTGTAATGAGTGCTGGCCTGCAAACCAAAGGGTCCCTGGTTTGGTTCCTAGTCAGGGCACATGCCTGGGTTGCAGGCTAGGTCCCCATTGGGGGCATGTGAGAGGCAACCACATATTGATATTTCTCTCCCTCTCTCCTTCCCTTCCCCTCTCTCTAAAAATAAACTAATAAGTAATTTTTTAAAAAATGATACAGTGACTCCCTATTCATCTTACTGATGGTTTCTTTAGCTGTGTAGAAGCTTTTAAAGTTGATATAGTCTCATTTGTTTATCTTCTGCATTCATTTACTTTTACAGATAAGATTAACATCCTCCTTAAGATTAAGGGGGGGCCTTAAGTTCATGTAAACCCTAAATTCATGTAAATAATCACATTAGTATTATAAATCATCCTTTTACCTGTGGGCAAAATATGTAATTTTTTTTGATGAGTCACCCTTAACAATCTTTTTTGTTGCTAGTAAGGTTATTATTATTGATCATAACCTAATAAGTGTTAGATTACAAACAATTTAATTTAGTGATGTACCTGCGCTTCTTCTTTACATAGTCATTATACATTCAGTTGTGGGCTGTCAAAATTATATACACACACATGTATGAACCCATCCATACTCAAAACTTCAGCCACCCTAAATCTAGTAATGCCATCTGATATTATAGTAAAAATGTTAATTACTAAACAGTTAGAAAACAAAATTCTGGAGGTAAGATGAAGTTGGTGAGGTATATTTCCAAGGCAATAAGTAATGGTTCCTTTGGGAATTGGCTCACTGAAAATTTCTAAAGTTCTCTTTATTGGCTTTTTCCCAAACTGGCAACTATGTGCAAACGGTCAAGAGCAAAGTCAGACAGATGAAAGTGACTGAGGAGAGTCTAATAAAATAACACTTAGTTTGTAAGCCCCAACTGCAAGAGAAGAAAGAGCGATCTTAGACACAAAGCAATGATCTCATTTAAATCACAAAATACTAATTAAACATAACTAAGATCTACAAATATAAAATATCCTATAAATTAGGTTCTATTTGAAATTAACTCTTGAGACTACTGTCTTCCAGTAGTTCTATATTATTTACTTTATCATTTTGTGTCTTAAGTAACTCTCTGTTGAAAAAAAATACCATAGGCTATTTTATCTTGCTTAACAAACCAGAGTTGCATTATTTTTGTAGTTAATATTTCTTTGTTGTTTGTCTTTTCTTTTGCTTCTCTCTTTTCACCCATTCAATTAAAATTTAATGTGCTTTGATTGACTTTTCACTCATAATTTATTTGCAACTATGATTCAATGATCTATCATTAATGTGAGAAATAAATTTGAAAATGCATTTAAAAACATGAAATGAATTAAATCAGGGTATTTTGAAAATGAAAAGACTTAGAGCAACATGCCAAATATATTGGGCAACTGATCAAAGTATAAATGGAAAAAGGCCCAAGGGTTTATAATAATAATCTTTTTTTTCAAATAAAATAATTAGTTCAGGGCATATTTAGAGATGATCAGAAGAAAGGAAAATGTATTTTTCCAGTAAAACATTTACTATTTGAACTCTACAGTTGATTCTAAATTCAAATTGATCACAAGCAATGAATGAAAGAGTGAATACGAGACAGATTTTCTCAGTAATCCATAGAAAATCTATTATAGTTGTAATGAATTGTTTTTGTTACAATGTTGGTTCATGTTTCTGTTTTGAAAGCCTATTTTCCTTGGTCACAAGAAATATAAAAGCCTGTTTTTAACACAAAGGATTATTCTATTTATTTTTATTTCATCATTTATTTACTTTTGTCTATACAATTTGGAACTCTACACTAACCTATTTTTCAGTAATAGGCTCACATAAAAACAAAGCTTAGTTTTAAAGGGAAAGTGAGATTCATGACAGTTCCTAAAGCAAACATTAGAATAAATGACATCAAGGAAATCATTTATGTTTATATTTTTATTTTAAATATGTTTATATGTTTATATTTTTATTTAAAAATATATGTTTATATTTAAAAATATATATGTTTATATTTTTATTTTAAATTATAAAGACAATGTCAGCTTCGATTGGTATGGCTTAATGTGTTGGGCATCCTCCTGCAAACCAAAAGGTTGCTGGCTGGAATCCTGCTCAGAACATGTGATAAGATTGCAGGCCAGGTCTCAGGATGGGGTGTGTGAGAAGCAACTTACCAATGTTTCTCTCATACATTGATATTTCTTTACCTCCCTTTTGCTCTACCTTCCCCTCTCTCTAAAAATAAATAAATAAAATTATAAAAAATAAGACATCAAAATGTAACCTTTATTTTTAGTTGTGGTTTCTTATATAAATATTTAGGGTTATCATAGTGTTGTTTTTTTACTTAGCCTATGTTAGGGAAGGAGTAGAATCTTTGCCAATCTTTTGCTGAGATGAAAACCAGATTTTTTAAATCTGGAATGTAGGTCCAAAAATAATTTTCAAATCGTGGTAGACAAAGAGATGGGCTGACCTGACCCTCTCTTAAGACTTGCTGTTTTCTTCCAAGGTGTACTGTCAATGGATGGCCCTTGACTGTCAGTCCCTTTAGTATGTGCTCAGCTGCCTGGGGTCACACCCTTCCATACTGCATGGATGAGCAAGATAGAAATATAAAGGCTCAACCATTTCAGCTCAGTGGGCACAATTCTTAAGGACAACATTTGTTCCACAAAATGTCATAATTTAGTCAGAAGAGATCTAGACTATTACAATATCCTGCAGATAAAAATACCAATCCATTATATTGATGTTATTATGCTAATCCAGCAGGAAGAACAAGACATAGCTATTATTTTTCTATACTTAAAATTGATACAAGAAAAATAAATTAAAAATTACCATTCACAATAACATAAAAATACAAAAAATAGAGATATAATTGTACCATGTGTCTTTTACCTTATTACAAGAATAGGGTTCATAATTTTAAAACACACTACTGTTACCTGAGTAAATTCTTTTAAATTAGAAACATCTATGGCATGGCAGAATTAGCCAGTTTTCACATTTCTAAAATCAGGATGAATCCTAATTTTGATAATATCTTACAATGATCTTGCTCATTTTTTAACATTTTATTACTTCTGAAATCACAGTGTGTCTGATAATCAGTGAAACCTGAGACTTTATAACAAACAGTAAGTTGTTCTGTTACAATCTATCATGCATTCTTGTAAATATTTTTTCATTTCTAAAAGTGAATGAGTTCATAAATATAATTTCCTTGGCTCCATTCTGTTCATACATATAATTATTTGAATCTAGGTGTTTTCAATGAAGATTTATTTTAACAAATTACAACTAGTATAAATTAGATAATTAGTGAAATTGGCCAGTGTTTTTCTTTCTTTGTTGTCTCTTTATCTGATTTTGGAATTAGGATGGTGCTGGCTTCATAAAAAGAGTTTGGGAGTCTTCCCTCTCCTTAGATTTTTTGGAATAGACTGAGAAAGACAGGGATGAGCTCTTCCTTAATGTTCTGTGAAATTCCTGCCTAAAACCATCTGGTCAAGGACTTTTATGTGCTGGGAGTCTTTTGATTACTGCTTTGACTGTGTCAGCTGTTATTGGTCTATTCAGGCTTTCTGCTTTTTCATGATTCAATTTTGGAAGATTACATTTTTTTAGAATTTTTCTGTCATACATGTTTTCAATTTTTTTGGCATATAGTTGTTTGTAGTAATTTCTTACAATTTATTGCTTCTATGGTATCATTTGTAATCTCTCCTCTTTCATTTCTGATTTTATTTATTTAGGTTCTTTCTCTTTTTTTCTTGATGATTCTGGTTAAAGAATTGTGAATTTAGAATGGAAGGGCAGATAAAGTGCTTCTCAGATAAGATCAAATTCAAGGAGTTCATCATCACCAAGCCCTTATTATATGAAATGTTAAAGGGACTTACCTAAGAAAAAGAAGATAAAAAAGATGAACAGTGAAAGGACAGCAAACTCGCAGTTATTAAGAACCACACCTAAAAAAAAAGCAAACTAAGAGGACAGCTAGATCAGGAGCAGAACCATAGAAATGAAGATCACATGGAGGGTTAGCAACAGGGGAGTGGGAGAAGGAGAATGGGGGAGAAGGTACAGAAAATAAGTATCATAGATGATAGGTAGAAAATAGATAGGGGAGGGCAAGAGTAGTATGGAAAATATAGAATCTAAAGAACTTGAAACATGTGGTCATAAACTAAAGGGGGAAATAGTGGGAGAGGGTGTGCAGGGTGGAGGGGAATGAAGTGGGGAAATAGAACAACTGTAATGGCATAATTAATAAAATATATTAAAAATAAAAAAATAAAAAGTCAAAAAAAGAATTGTGAATTTTGTTTATCTTTTAGAAGTACAAGCTACAAGACTTATTGGTCCTTTAAATTATTCCTTTTGTCTCTATGTCATTTAATTCTGCTCTGCTCTTGATTATTTATTTCCTTTTACTTGGTCTAGGCTCTGTTTGTTGTTGCTCCTCCAGTTCTTGTAGATGTAGGTTAGGTTGTTTATTTGAAATGCTTCTATCTTTTTTAGGTATGCATGTATCTCTATAAACTTCCCTCTGAGGACTGCCTTCGCTGTGTCTCACAGGTTTTGGACTATTGTGTGTTAATTTTCATTTGTTTCCAGAAACTTTTTAAAATTTCTTCCTTGATCTCATTATTGACCCATTCATTGTATAGTGGCATGCTATTCAGTCTCCATGTGTTTCAGTATTTTTAATTTATTTCCTTGAGTTAGGTTTCTAGTTCCAGGCCCTTATGGTCCAAGAAGATGCTTGATATGATTTAAATTTTCTTAAATTTGTTGAGGCTTGCTTTGTGTCCTGTTATGTGTTCTGTCTTTGAAAATGTTCCATGTTCACTTGAAAAGAATGCACATTTTGCTTATTTGGGATGAAAGATTCTATATATATATCAGTTAAGTTCATTTGATCTAATGTGTCATTCAGTTGCACAATATCCTTGTTGATATTTTGTTTGAAAGATCTAGCCACTGTTGAAAGTGGGGTGTTAAAATCCCCTACTATATTTGTGTTGCTGTCTATGTCTTTTTTTAAATTCTCCAAGATTTTTCTTATATATTTGGGTGCTCCTATGTTGAATTTAAATATGTTTACAATATTTATGTCTTCTTGATGGATTCTTCCCTTGAGTATTAGGAAGTGTCCTTATATGTCTCTTTTTATGACCATTGATTTGACATCTATTTTGTCTATAAGCATTGTTACCCCTGCTTCTTTTCTGTTTATTTGTTTGGAATATTTTTTCCAACCCTTTACTTTTAGTCTGTTTAGGTCTTTTCTTGAGGTGGGTCTCTTGTAGGCAGAATATGTGTACATCATGTTTTCTTATCCATTCAGCTACCCTATGTCTTTTGACTGGAGCAACTAATCCATTTATACTTAAGGTTATTATTGACAGGTACTGATTCATTGTGATTCTACCCCCATTGTCACTGTGTTTCTCTCACTCTCACTCATTTTCTTCTTCTTCGTAAAGCTGTCCCTTTAGCATATCCTACAATGCTGGTTTGATGGGTGTACATAGACACTAATAACATGAGTAAAATATTGGCAAACCATATCCAGCAGTAAAATTATATTACACTGCAGAATATTTTTACATTAAAAATATCATAGAACATGATAAAATGGAATTAATCCCAGGAATACAAAAATGTAAAATACTCATAAATCAATAACCAGAATATATCATATAAGCAAAATGAAAAACAAAAATCACATGACCATATTAACAGATGCAGAAAAGTCATTTGTTAAGTTATGGCACCTGTTTATGATAAAAAACCTCATCAAAGTGGGAGCAAGGAGCATACCTCATTATGACAATAAAGGTCATATACAAAATACCTACAGTAAACATCATTTTCAAGGGACAAAAACTAAAAGCTTTCCTACATTTTCAACATAGTATTGGAAGTCCTGGACTCAATGACCACACAATAAAAAAAAAAGAAAGGTATCCAAATTGGAAAGGGAGAATTAAAACTGTCACTGTTTTCAGATGGCATAATAGGGTACAAAAAAACCCTATAGACTTTACCAAAGAACTACTCTACCTAACATGTGAATTTCACAAAGCATTGGGGCACAAAGTCAATATTAAGAAATTGAAGGCACTTTTTTACACCAACAACAAAATATCAGAATCAGAAATCAGGGAAAAATCCCATTTGCTATAGCAATAAGAAAAATAAAGTACCTAGGAATAAATCTAACCAAGCAGGTAAAAGACATTCATCAGCAAATTACACTACACTGAAGAAAGAAATTCAGGAAGACACAATAAGTGGAAGTATCTACCATGTTCATAGACTGGAAGAATTAACATCATCAAAATGTCCATACTACCCAAAGCAATTTATAAAAGCAACACATCCCTATTAAAACACCAATAAAAATAGATATAGATACAGAACAAACATTTCAAAAATTTATATGGAACCATAAATAACCCCGAGTACCAGAAGCAGTTTTGAAAAAGAACAAAATAAGAGGGATAAAAATACCTGATATCAAATTTTATTAAAAGTCCACTGTAATCAAAACCTGGTACTGGCATAAGAACAGGCACATAGATCAATGGAACTGAGTAGAGAGTACAGGAATAAACCCATGACTCTATGATCAGTGAGTGTTGGACAAAGGGAGAAAAAGCATAAAATGGAAAAAAATAGCCTCTTCAACAAACGGTGTTGGGAGATCTGGACAGCTACAAGCAAAAACATGACACTTGACCACGAACTTATACCATATACAAAACTAAATTCAAGGTGGAAAAAGTCTTGACTATAAGTAGTGACACAATTAAAGTCCTAGAAGAAAATATAGGCAGGACAACCTCAGATATTCCATGCAACAATATTTTCACTGATATATACCCTAGAGCAAGGGACATAAAGAAGAGAATAAACAAATGGGACTTCATCAAAATAAAAAGCTTTTGCACAGCTAAAGCAAACTTTAACAAAATGAAAAAGCAACCTACCATATGGAAAAATATGTTTGCTAATGATATTTTAGACAAGCATTTGATCTTCAAAATACCTAAAGAACTCACATGACTCTTATTTCAGAAAAACAAACAATCCAATTAAAGAATGGGCAAAGGATATGAACAAACACTTCTCCAAGGAGGATGTACAAAGGGCCTAGACACATATGAAAGGATGTTCACTATCATTAGCCATCAGAGAGATGCAAATTAAAAACACAATAAGATACCACTACACACAAGTCAGAATGGCTATCATAAACCATTCAACAAACAAGTGCTGGGAAGGTTGTGGAGAAAAGGGAACCCTAGTACATTGTTGATAGGAATGCAGGCTGGTGTAGCCACTGTAGAGAACAGTATGGAATTTCCTCAAGAAACTAAAAATGGAACTGATTTTTGTCCCAGTGATACCACTGCTGGGATTATACCATAAGAATCCTGAAACAAGAATTCAAAAGAACCTATGCACCCCAATGTTCATGGCAGCACAATTTACAATATCCAAGTGCTTGAAACTGTCTCAGTGATCTTCAATAAATGAGTGGGACCAAACCTGTCATAATTTACACAATAGAATCCTACACAACAGAAAGCAAGAAGGAACTTCTACTCTTTATGGCAGCATGGATGGATCTGGAGAGCATTATACTAAGTAACATAACCCAGGCAGTGATTAAAAAAATACCATATGATGTCACCTAAAAGTGGAACCTAATCAACAAAACAAAGAAGCAAGCAAAATATAACCAGGGACATTGAAATAAAGAACAAGCTGACAGTAACCAGAGGGGAGTGGATAGGGGGGAAATGAGGAAAAAAGGGGGAAGGATCATCATGGAACATGTATAAAAGACCCATGGACAAAATAAAATGGTGGGAATATTGAAGGGGGGATGTGGGGTTGGGTGGGAAAGGGGAAAGTGGTGGGGGGAAAATGGAGACAATTGTACTTGAACAACAATAAAAATGTAAAAAAAATCAAAGGAAAAACTATAGGACCAATGAATGATAGTCTAAAATTTATATATTCTCTGAAGAATGTTTGAACCAAGTGATAAAAAGTGAGAGATATTCTTCAAAATTCAACAAGGTAGTATATGAAAAATGGGAGAATAGGGATTACAGAGTGGAGGAGAATTGATATTTCCCTTAACAATCAGGTGGTTCAACATTTCTACAGAGTTACTTTAGCAAAAGCTCTGAGGCAGTGTTTTCTCCAATTTCCAGATGAAGAAAATAATGTTATAAGGTTATATAATATAGTATGTATGCTCTTTAAACTTATGGTCTTTTACCTCAAGAGTAATGTATATAAGCCAATAGGTCAGATTCCAATTTGAACCGAGGAGAGAATTTTCATAAAGATAACCAGCAAAGTACATCATTAGCTCTAACAGACTGAAGATTATTTATAAGAACATATTCAAAATTATAGTCATACAAATCCTGGGTTTTAAGCTCTATTGCTACTCTTAATTTTTAAAATTTTATGGGAAATATTTATTGATTGACCACCATGTGGTATATATATATAATACAGATATTCATTATTAGCCTTTATTTTGCAAGCAATCTATTAGTCAGGGAACAGTCAATAAACTTGAAATACACATATTTATTTAATAATAAGGAATTTCAACAGAGAATTAGTTACCTGTTAATGAGAGGGGTGAAAATTCACACTGGAAACTTTCAGCCAAGATGGTGGAGAAGGTAGAAATGCTTCACTTCCTCACACATCAAAAAGAAGGATGACCAATCTAAAAACAAAGAACAACCAGGACTGCCAGACAAATCAGACTGCACAGAAGCCCTACATCCAAGGAGTTAAGGAAGAAACAATCATTTAGACTGGTAAGAAGGGTGGAGATAGGAAGCCTGGGGAGAAAAGGATGCACAGCAAGGCAGTGGACTGGCAAATGAGGCAGACAGGACTTTCCACATTTGTGTGCAGATAAGCTGGGAGAAACAACTGGGAAGCAAGACAAACCACACAACCCAGAGTTCCAGTGTGGGGAAATATAGCCTCAAAACCTCTGGTTGTAAAAACCTGTGGGGGTTGTGGCTGTGGGAGAAACTCTTAACCTCACAGGAGAACCCACTGGAGAGCACTGCAGAATCCTAGAACATACACAAGCCCAATGCATGGAAAATTAAGTCAGTCAGCCTCCTTCACCCAGATGTTTGGGCAACTATGGCTTAGCAGTGTTCATATTAAGTCATATAACCTTGAGTTGGGTCCACACATGTAAAATGAAGATCTGTTGTACAACTAGAAGGTCAGTATGGGGACCTTGCTGGCTTCATGTGCATTTAATATATAGAGAGTAGCGACTTCTCCTGGTGCAACTCATGGCTTGTGGTGTGACTGGTGGCTTGCAGCACACATGACTTGACCCACCTTGAAATAAAGGCATGTCAGACATCCTGAGGGCTTCACAAATTTTCTTCCCTCTATCTGAATCCCATGTGAACTTTCCCTCCTTCAATGCCTGAAGGGCCATTGGCATAGTCAGCAGGATTCATGGCACTATGGTACAGAGCCATCAGGACCCCTGGAAGGGTATTAGAAGGGTGTTCAGCCTCCAGTATGTGGTTTTTGGTGGCAGGATTCCTTGCAACTTGAGCTCTCCCCAAGGACTGGCCCAATGTTAGTGGCACACCCGACATGGCAGAGAAGGCCCTGCAGGTGGTCGGGGAGACCAGGTAGCCATGGGGGGGGGCATGGGCAAGGTGTTTCTTACAGCTTTGTGAGCTGTGACAGAAACTACACTTTGGGACATGGCAAAGTTATGAGAGCTCCCAGAGGGAGTGGAAGCCTTGAAGAAACATCTCTGAACCGTGGAGCAGCGGTGATACCACTCCCTGATCATAGTGAATGATTCTGAGGAAGAGGAGGGAAAAATTAAATGAGTTCCCCTGCTGGCTCACCCAGTAGTGATATAGAAGATGAAATCACAACAGCCTATGGCACAAGGGAGGATCCCCTCTGGCCTAGCCCAGGTGGTTGAACACATGACATGTTGTTCCTATATACAGGCTGACCTAGTCGATCTGGGAAAGCAGTTTTGGCAGTGGGCCAGAGATCCCTTGGTGGCATGGCTCATCTGCCTTTGAGAATTAGGGGTGGATAGTATTATGTGCACTGATCATAAGATGTAAAAGTTAGCTTCCATTAAAACTCACCCCTCTCTATGCCAGCAGCTGCAAAATAGCTAATGAAATGGGATGGAGCAAATATCTCATTCTCTGTTAGAATGAGCCATAGCTATGATTCACTGGGTCTGGGTATGTGCAGGAGATGTGCCAGACACTGTGAGTAAATGGCAGTCCTACCCCAACTTAGTGCAGATCCTGTAGGAGTTGGGCACGCTCCACGCTATGTTTAACACCAATACTCATGGCCCCGATGATGAGTGCTTTTTGGCAGACATGAGGAATTTAGTACTGCAGTACTAAATCTGCTTCTTTTAGATCCCTTCTGCTTCTTTTAGATCCATCATGGCTATCTAGGCCCCATAAGTCAGGTACCATATTAATGACGTCAAAATGGTGGTGGGTCTGGGAGGGGTGGAAAGTTGGTGGTAGCAGAAAAGAGTTAGGGTGGTGTCTCGAGTCCCCCCTGTCTCTCAGTCAAAGAGTGACCCCATGTGGGTAACTAGGGCCTGAATACGGATGGATAATTTAGGGGCTGTAGGAGATAAAAATAAAATTGATGATAAGCCAAATGCTTGCTTATTAGAACTGTGGAAACTATCATGAGCTGACCAACATGTCCTGTGGCCCCAGAAGAAGAAGAGGCAAAGGAAAACACTGGGGATGTGACCCGAGGGGCTGACATCTGTCTGGTCAGAGGCCAACCTGGCTGTGCCAATTTCCTTCCTGAGAAGAGGGAAGAGATGTCTTTTGGACATTTAAATAGGGAGAGGGCCAAGAAGTCCATCTGCAGGGGACGGATAGGGACTGGAGGCCATATGTAGAATCGGTTATCTATTGGTCCCCTACAAATGTACCAAATGGTACCTGGCCCTAGTAGACATGGACAGAATGTACTCTCCTGTATGGAAATCCTGACAAGTTTCCAGTGCCTATGACTCATATTGAGGTGAAAGCTCTGTGGCTTTCCCTATGTGTTTTCCCATCCTTGAGTTTATCCTGGACATTGATGTCTTCAAGGACTGTGGCTGCAGACACAAGGGAAGTTCCTCTTGCAAGTACAAGAGGTGGAAGCTATTTTGTGGGGGCATGCTGAGGCTCCTTGCAGGCGCATACTGAGCATCCCTCAGTTCAATTGATGTCTCCATGATTGGTGACAGCAATAGAAGACTAGATGGTCTACTATAAAAGCTTGGATAAAAAAATGTGGTACATATACACAATGAAATTCTATGCAGTAGAGAGAAAGAAAGAGCTACTACCCTGTGCAACAACATGGATGTAACTGGAAAGCATTATGCTGAGTGAAATAGGCCAGGAGTTAAAAGACAAATACCATATGATCTCACCTTTAACAGGAAGCTAAACAAAACAAACAAGCAAGCAGAATAAAAACAAAGACACTGAAATAGAGGAAAAGGGGACAGCGACCAGAGGGAAGAAGGAAGGGAATTTAAGGGGAAAAAGGGGGAGGGATTTGGAGGAACAAATATGAAGGACACAGGGATGAGAACTAAGGGGGTGGAAATGGGAGGGAGGTGGGAGCACAGGGCGGTGGGGGGCTGGGGTGGGAGAAATAGACAAAAAACTGTACTTGAAAAATAACTAAATAAAATTATTTTTAAAAAAAGCTTGGGGGTTACCTGTCACCTTAGCAGAGGTACAGGAAGCTTGTGAGACATGTATTTTCTGCTCATAGGAGCATCCCCAGAGATCTGTGTGGGCTGCTGAGCAGGTGGTAGGGGATAAATACTGCTGACCCAATGGCGGGTTGGTGCAGTCAGGCTCCTGCCTAGTTCAGAGGGGTATAAGGATGTGGTCACGTGTGTGGGCACACACCACCCAGATCAAAGGGTGGTGGTCAAGGTGCTGCAGTGCTTATGTGCTGCCTATGAGCACCACTTGATCTTCGAAAGTGATCAAGGGACTCATTTTACTGGGGCCTTGGTACAAGAATGGGCTGGTGACATGTATATTGACTGGAAGTTCCATGTGGCCTATCACTCCCAAGATACTAGAATAATGGAACTGTATAATGGCTTATTAAAGCAGGCCTGTGAGTGACAGATGCCAACCCTACATTGATGGGGAGAGACAAAACACACTTATGGAGTGTCTTCTGAACTCCCATGAGAAGAGCTGGAGGGGATCCCAGCTCCTGTGGAAGCATTACTACTCCAATGGACTGCTGCTCCCATTCATCTACAAGTAAAGACCAGGGGTGCTGTGCTAAAAGCAGGCATGTGGAAACAAGAAAATATTCTGTTGCCTGCACCTGAGGGCCTGGAGTGCAAACAAATGGCCATTTGGATGTGGCCTTGGGAGATAAAGCCTCCCCCATGTGTTGAGTGGCCCTTGTCACTTCTTGGGGAGGAGGAGTGGACAGAAACTTGCAAATAGTGCCCTGAGTAATTAGACATGACCTACAGGTAACAAAGCCAGGGCCAGCAGACCATGAAACACTGCTTCCTGGCACCTTCATGATATCCATAAAGCCCATTATGACTTTTCCACTGTTACTACAGGTAGATACTGAACCCCCAGTCAGAGCACAAAAGGTGTGGTATTATCACTCAGGGGGGCCTCTCTCTGCCAGTCTTATCAGCTAACCAGAAACTTGCTTGCATATTGTCTGAGGGTTGTGATTTGCCATTGTTAGTTGCAATAATTGCTCTGTCTTTTCACTCATATGGTACAAACTAACTCTCTACTGGACTGAGTGTATATCTATGCCTCAGTGGCTAACCAATCAGTGTGCTGGGTCTGCATTGAAATCACCCAGAGCACAGCTCCTGGCCTCTCATGACGCATCTCTCTCAAATTGGACTTGGCTACAGGACCATTGGAACTGTGCACATCCTTCATGGATGCAACCTGGACTGATATCTATGTTGGGGCACGGCAGCAGTACGACTGGTCCTGGCTGTAAGTTGGCTACCCCATATGGAATGACTCAAGGTGGCTCATAGCTGAGACAATGGAGTTGGCTGGACCAGCTCCCCTTTGCATTTTGAATCTCAAAGGACAAGCGCAAGTGGGCTGGACTCTAACAGGTCTGTCAGACTCAGACTCTTAAGCATTACTGGGAGGCATGGAATAATGTATGGGCTGCATTTCCCACTGCGGCCCTGTGGGTCTGTGACTCACATGGGGGACCTCACTTGCCAGGAAATTCGACTGGTTGTTGTACCTGACAGTGGTCTTATTTCCCTGCTCAAGTTCAGAAAACTCTTGAAGTCTGGCCAATTGGGAAGTCTTTCAGCCATGACACTGAGTAAAGTCTACCCCTGGTGGTACTACCCATTAGCCATTGTTTCCACTCAATCTGCTTCTATGGTCACTGAGGCTGAGATAAGGCTTTGGCTTTGCATGCTACTTGTGCATTGAATAAAACACATACGCCTTGAGCCTCTTAAATGAGCAAGTGCATCAATTAAGAAAGGTAGCCTTATAGAATCAGATGACTTTAGGCATGCTCACTGCATCACAAGGTGGGGTATGTGCTCTAGTTGGGGCTGACTCTTATGTATACATTCCAGATGTCCATCACATCGTTAGCCAAGCTCTAAGGGAATTAACTTCTGAGACCCATGTCACTGAATTCCTAACAGGTGATTCCCTGCAGAAATGGTAGGCATCCTTAACTACTGAATGGGGGTGGATCCTTGCTGTCCTGGGTGGCAGCACTCCTGTTTTGGTCACATGCTGCTGCAGTTTGTACTGCTGTTGTGGTATTTATTTATCTATTTGTTTGTTTGATGTTTTGTTTTTTTATTTAATTATTGTTCAAGTACAATTTTCTGTCTTTTACTCCCATCCCAGCACCCTCCCAGTGCTCCCCACCTCCCTCCCATCTCCCCCCCCATTTTAAGTTTTGTCCATGTGCCCTTTATTATTGTTCCTGTGAATCCTTCCCCTTTTCCTCTCCTCCCTGAAATTCCCTCCCCTTCCCCCTCTGGTCCCCGTCAGCCTGTTCTGTATTTCAGTGCCTTTGGTTATATTTTTCTTGCTTATTTGTTTTGTTGTTTAGATTCCTGTTAATGGTGAGATCATATGGTATTTGTCTTTCACCGCTTGGCTTATTTCACTCAGCATAATGATTTCCAGTCCCATCCATGCTGTTGCAAAGAGTAGTAGCTCCTTATTTCTTTCTGCTGCATAGAATTCCATTGTGTAAATGTACCATAGTTTTTCATGGTATTTAAATGCAAGGCTCTGCCCTCCTCACCAAGGGACCTACCAGGAAGACACCCTCACATAGATTACAGGGCAAGGAACCCTGAAGGTGCAGAATGTAGGGAAAACGAAGTCAGTCAAGCCCCACCCCCCACTCAGATATCTGGCCAACTATCACATAGCAGTGTTTATATTAAGTTATAACCTTGAGTAGGAGCCTGCATGCACAGAATGAAGTTCTGTTATATAACTAGAAAGTCAGTATTGGCATGTTGCTGGCTTTGTGTGCATTTAGTATATAAAGGAGTCATGACATCCTGTAGTGAAATTCATGGCTTGCAGCACACGTGGATCATCATACTCTAGAACAAAGGCATGTCAGACATCCCAACAGCTCCATGAATTTTCTTCTGTCTGTCAAAAACTCATGTGAACCTGCCCAGTCTGAATGGCTGCAGGACACCCACCCAACCATGAATCAGCATCAGAAAGGGCCAATTTTCTTGGAAGTGACAGAAAGTGGAGTGAAAGCCAAAGAAGTGAGTAGGCAGCATTGTTTCCTCTCCAACACCCCACTCATGTACAGAGAGCCACAACACGTCAAAGTGGGTTGCCCCACTCTGATAAATACCTAAAGCTTCATCTTTTATAAGGTAACAGGTGCACCAAGACAAATAAATATCACCCAAATGAAAGAACATATCAAAGCTCTAGAAAAATAGCTAAGCAACAAGGAGATAGACAACCTATCAGATGCAGTGTTCAAAACACTGGTAATCAGAATGCTTACAGAAATGGTTGAGTTCAGTCATAAAATGAAGGGAGAAATGAAGGCTATAAAAGTGAAATAAAGGAAAATAGCAGGGAACCAACAATGAAGAGAAGGAAACTAGAACACAAATCAACAATTTGGGGATAAAAAGAAAAAATAAACATGGAACTGGAACAGAATGAAGAAACAAGAAGTCAAAAAAGATGAGGAGAGGCTTAGGAACTTCCTGGACAACTTTGAATGTTCCAACATCTGAATCATAGGGGTGCCAGAAGAAGAGGAAGAGCAAGACACTGAACATTTATTTAAAAACATAAAGAAGTATTCAAATTAATAAAAAGTAAGGACCTACATCCAAGATTACTCCAGCAAAGTTGTCATTTACAATGGAAGGGTAGATATCATACTTCCCAGATGAATTCAAGTTAAAGGAGTTCATCATCACCAAGCCCTATAGTATGAAATCTTAAAGACACTTAGATAATGAAGGAGATAAAAAATATGAACAATAAAATGACAACAAACACAACTATCAACAACTGAACCCCCCAAAAACAAAACAAATTAAGCAAACAACTAGAACAGAAACAAAATCACAGAAATAAAGATCACATGGAGAGTTTTCAGTGGGGAGGAGGAGGGAGAAGAATGGGTAAAAGAAACAGGGAATAAGAAACATAAATGGTCTAGAAAACAGACAAGGGGAGGTCAAGAATAGTATAGGAAATGGAGAAGCCACACAATTTGTATGTATGATATGTGAACATGAACTAAGGGCAGGGGGATGCTGGAGGGTGAAGGGTGGTGCAGAACCAGTGGGGAGAAAGGGGAGAAAAAAATGGGGCAACTGTAGTAACATAATCAATAAAATATACTTTAAAAAAAGAGAGAAAATCCACAATGGATGTGATGAATCAGCCTAGAAAATAGCAACATAAAGAAAAAAAACTTCTAAGCCAGAACAAGTGGTGTTATTTGAGATCAGAGACAAAAGTCACTGGCAGAAGATTCAGTTTATTACTAGAGATTCTGTCCAAAGACAAAGGGAGGAGGGAGGGAAAACAGTGAGAGAGAAAGATTAAGAATGAAAACTAAGCTGCTTCCTTCTTCCTCCTACCTTCTAGTGATTGAGTTACCTCTGCTTGGCCAAATACACGTTTATCATGGAACCTCCACAATTTATTTGTTATGAGCAGACCTTCCTGTGTTCCAGGATAAGTACAGAAAGGTGAGGAAGAAACCTAAGGATCACCGGGCCCAGAAACTGAGCATTTGGAAGGATGGTGTGTTCCATTTGGAATATCAGAAAAGAACCATCTTGAATGAGTCACTATCTCCGACCTTACATCTTTAGTTTTGAAAAGTAACCCTATCTATCAGAGAAAAAAAACTATCCAGTTACACAATTTTAGACATATTTTTTTGTGTGTTTGAATAGGGGAAAAAGTGAAGAAAAGAGCTTAGTATCTTAGTTTTTCAAATGCTGTTTGTTTCATAGTGATTTCATTACAATGAAAAACGGTTTTGATATGTCATCAGTTTAAAATGAAATTGCTTCAGGAAGGTGAGTACAGGTTGCATTTATCCAGGTTAGTAGGGGAATGGTGTTTTTTCTTAAAAACATTTTATTAAGAAGTAATGAGTACATAACTGAAGTGCTATAGAATGTAATACTTTCTCTTCTCCTGTTTATCTTTCAGCTGTCTTCCTTACTTGACTTGATGTGAGTTCTCTGCCTCATAATGTGTGAAACTCCGAACAAAATTACAAATGAGGCTGTTGTAGATAGTGGCAAAGAAAAAGAGAATGATTTCTCAAAAGTGATATTGCAATATTTATTTTTTCTTTTACGAAAAGGATTTTGAAATAAGAAAGAATGAAACTAGCTTAGAAAACTGAGTATAAAAGCATTGTAAGTCATTATTATCTGTCAAAGTTTTGTAGAGGAAAAATTATCTTTGAAATAAATTATAAATGTAGCTACCAAAAAGTAATATATGTCCCAGGATGTAGAGCTTTAGAACTATATAATAATAAGGAAAAGGGGTGATATAGACAATGTATTGGTTAGAAGTGGAAGAATTGACACTAAATTTAATAGCACTACATGAATATTACAATAACTCTAAAATGTGTTAAGAAAGGCAAAGCACTGAAATATGTGGAATCTTAGAAAAACTACAGATTTTTTAATATTTTCAAATCATGTGGGAAGTATTGGGAAATGACAATTAGGGAAGTTTTTATGAAAGGTGAGTGGCAGCTACCTGTTTGGGATCTTACTGATGAGGAACTTGATTAATATCATTAAAAGTAAGGAACAAGAATAAAAAGTAGAATGCATGTCTTGAGGTATATTTTTAAATGAAATACCACTTTTATTCATATGAATATTTTTTTTCTGTTGAATTAGTTTACAAATAGTGTTAGTTTGGAAACATCATTGATTGTATATTTTATCTAAGAGGAAATATGTCATTTCATGAATCAATGCTTATGATGGGTCTACTCCAGGTCAGATAAGGGCTCAATAGAAGAATTAATTGTAGACAAACTCTAAAATCTATGCAGTTTAAGGTTCCTCATCCTAAGGAATGTCTACCCAAAATTCTCTCATATAATATTTCCAATTTGTTGTAATAACTCTTAAATGAAAATATAGAAAACTCAGATAATTCTGTGTATGATCAGAGCTGCATAAAGTAAATTGTGCTTATCAATCCCTTTATTTATAGAAATGAATATATATATATGTATCAAACACTGCAGGAGTTTTGATGTACTAAACATAACATATATTTAATTGAATAATAGCTACAAAAAAGAGTCATACCCTACACTGATCATTGACAATGTTTTCACACTGAGATAGTTTATATTTAACTGGAATATGCTATTGGATTAGTACAAATAGTTGTAATTCTAACCTAATCAGTTTTCCCTTATGCAAAAACCCTCACTTATTCTTGTTATTATGATCATTGCAGCATATAGCATGAGTACATTTTTTGCTATTCATAGCAGGGACCAAAAAAATGCACATTTCCTTTAAGCAAACAATTATGTTGTTAAGGAAGAATGTCCAACTTATTTGAAATGATTTATTAATGATTTATTTATAGTACGAGAGTGCTCTGAGAAGGATTTCCTGTCACATCAAAGCCAACATTGCTTTTACTAAGGTCTGTGATTTACTCAGCAAGCAGACTTCCCTACCAGCAGCATTATATCCATCTTTATAAACATTTTAAGGAACTAGAATACAAATATCATTCATTATACAGTCCCACAATTGCTTTAAAATGTTTTAAAATATTACTAACATAAACAGAAGCAAAATTTACTAAGGTGTATATTGCATATACATATGAATTGGTATTTTCATTTTTTCAATAAATATATGGCTATACTAAAGTAACCTAATATAACTTACAAACAAAGAACAACTTGCTACATAAGCAGATAAAAACATTAAAATATACTCATGGGGAAACCCCAAAGTAGCTATTTTGAAACATTTTTCATTAATTCATTTTTCCTAACATGATTTGCTTATTATTTTTAAAGAACAATAGTAGAAAGAAAAAAAAATAAGTGATGAGGATGTAATGTAGAGCTTGGCAACTATAGATAATAATATGATATTGCATATTTGAAAATTGCTAAGGTTAGACCACAAAAGTTATCACATAAAAATGTGCAGTTATGTATAGTAATGGAGGTTAACTAGACTAATTGTGATGGGCACTTCATAATATATATAAATGTTGAATCATTATATTAAACACCTGAAACTAATATAAAGTTGTATGTCAAGTATGCTTCAATTAAAAAAACACATAAATATAAAAGAACAGACACAAAGAACACATAACTTGAAAATGAGTATAAGAAGAATAAATATATTACAATGTAGAATAATATTTCAATGTTACTTGGTTCCAATGTTTTCATCTCATTACACATAAAGGGTATAAGTTTTACACTATTTTATTTTTTTATTGTTGTTTAGTTAAAGTTGTCCTCATTTTCCTCCCAATTCTCTATCCACCCCCACCTCCCACATTCAATTCTTCCCCCCACATTGTCTTCATCTATAGGTCCTTTATATATGTTTCTTGATGACCCTTCTTTACCCCGTTATCTCCCTCTCTCCTCTCTTCTTGTTACTGTCAGCTTGTTCTTTATTTCCATGTCTCTGGTTCTATTTTGTTTGCTTGTTCATTGTGTTGACTAGGTTCCACTTATAGGAGAGATAATATAGTATTTGTCTTTCAAATACTATATTTGAAAGTGAAATAAGTGAACTGCCTGACTTATTTCACTTAGCATAATGCTCTCCAGTTCCATCTATGCTGACATGAAGGGTAGGAGTTCCTTTGTTCTTTCTGCTGTGTGTTATTCCATTGTATAAATGCACCACAATTTTGTGATGCACTCATTTAGGCACTTAGGCTATTTCAAGCATTTGCCTATTGAAAATTGTGCTGCTATGAACACTGGGGTGCACAGGGGTTTTGAAATGGTGTTCCACAATTCTTTGGGTGTTTTTCCAGCAGCAAAAGTTCCAGGTCAAAAGGTAGTTCAATTTTTTGTTTTCTCAGGGAATTTCATACTGTTTTCCACAGTGTATGCACTAGTCTGCATTCTCCAACAATGTACTAGGGATCCTTTTTCCCCACAATCTTACCAGCACTTGTTGTTTGTTTATTTGTTTATGATGGCCATTCTGACCTGTGTGAAGTGGTATGTCATTGTGGTTTTAATATTCATCTCTCTGATAGCTAGTAATGCTGAGCATCCTGTCATAAGTCTCTGGGCCCTCTGTATGTCCTCCTTGGAGACGTATCTGTTCAAGTCCTTTACCCATTTTTAATTGGATTGTTTGTTTTCTTGGTGTGGAGTCATGGGAGTTCTGTACATATTTATGAAAATATAAAAACAATAAGTATATTGTAAAAAAATCCTAAGAGAGGAAATAATCTTTAAAATTTTATTGTTTAAAACTACACCATTAGTCATCTAAAATGCAAATATCTTGAGTAGTCGAGATTCTGAATATACCTTGAAAGTATGCATTTTAGTCTGAAGAAATGTCGGAAAGATACAGAGAATATTTATGCAATTTAGATGAAAACTTTCTGCTCTGGCCAGTATAGCTCAGTGGATTGAGTGCAGGTTGTGAATCAAAGTGTCACCAGTTTGATTCCTAGTTGAGACAAATGCCTGGGTTGCAGGCCAGGTCCCCAGCAGTGGCCATGTGAGAGGCAACCACACACTGATATTTCTCTCCCTCTCTTTCTCCCTCCCTCCCTTCCTCCCCTTCTTCTATAAAAATAAATAAATAAAATCTTTAAAAAATCTTTCTAATAACTCTCTTAAAATAGTAATCCTAGTGTATTAGATATTGACTTGAGTTGCTGACAAAACTTATAGTCCAAACTGTAAATATTGCTCAGAGAAAAAGAGAGTCATATTTATTTTTTCAGGAGATTCTTGTTATAAAGTAATTCCAGAAGAAGGACACCAGATAAATGTTGCAGAATGACTATGGTGTCATGGGAAAGGGAGAGAAAACGAATTTTGAATTACCAGAGAGCTTAAAATGATCACTTAACATATTTTTCCATCAAAATGATAAATGCCTGAATAGACACTTCTCCAAAGAGGGCATACAATGGGCCTGTAGACATATGAACATATGCTCAGCATCACTATTCATCAGAGAAATGCAAATTAAAAACTCAATGAGATATCACCACACACCTGTCAGAATGGTTACTATAAATAAATCAACAAACAGCAAGTATTGGCAAGGATGTGGCAAAAAGGGTGTACTGTTGGTGGGAATGCAGTCTGGTGCAGCCACTGTGGAAAATGAAAGTAGCTTAGAAAATTAAAAAGAAAACTTCCTTTTGACCCAGTCATTACACTTCTGGGAATATATCCTAAGGATCCCAAAACACCAATACAAAAATATATATATGCACCTTTATGTTTTATCAATGCTATTTAAGATGGTCGATATTTGAAAATAGCCTAAATGCCCAACATCAAATGAGTGGATAAAAAGAGCTGAGGTACATTTACACAATGGGATATTATACAGTAGTAAAAAGAAGAAACTCTTACATTTTGTAGAAGAATTGGTGAACCTGGAGAAAATTGTGCTAAGTGAATGAAGCCAGTCAGAGAAAGAAAAATACCATATTATCTCACTTATATGTGAAACCTAATGAACACAATAAACTAATGAACAAAATAGAAGGGAGCTTATAGAAGCTTAGATACATATTAGACTGACAGCTAATTGAAAAGAAGATAAGGTGGGTAGATGGAATGAAAGATGGTGAAGGAATTAAACAAAGAACATTTATGCAAAACCCATGAATGTGGAAAACAACATGGGGACTATATTGGGGAAGGGAGAGAAAGGGGCTGAATGGAGGTGAGGAAAGGGAGAAAGAGCAGGGACAACTGTAACAGAATAAATAATTAAAAAAAAACGGACACAAATAATTTTTAATAAGCCAGGGAAACATTAACATCAATACCAGATAACAGATGAAAATATTATCCATAATCCATAGTTCAGAAAATTTTAAAGAGTGTCTAAATTGGATTAAATCAATTTAAACACTGATTATCGTGTGTGTCAGTACAGTAATAGGAAGTTCCTGCTTGGGGAGTAAAAGATGTCCTAACACAGAATCCAACATTCTTTAATGTCAAATAGCCCTATTGTGGATAATCAGAGGAATAAATCAAATGTCTTCAGGAACTATGACCATACTCTACATCTGTCTCAGATGGTGGTGTGTTTCAAAATCATGCTTGATTGACCCAGTCAGCAATCTGAGATATTCTGATTTAGTTCTTCTGGGGGGTAGCCTGACAGCTTGCATTCCTAACAGATTCCCAGGCGATGCCACTGCTACTGGCCTGAAAAATTCACTTAGGGAGCCATTTCTCACTTATGCACAGGAGGCAATGATGATGTCTGACTCACTAGGCAAAGGACATCACTCAATAATACAGAGAGAATTGTAATTGCTACAAATTTATGAAAACAGTGTAAACTATTGAATAGATTCCTTTCTGAATTTAAATCTTCCTCTGATATTTATTATATATTTATTTAGAGGTTGAGAATATTAGAACTTTCGGTTTCAAGTTTACTGAAAAAATTAATATTACCAATCAATTATAAGTTCATCAATGGACCATGATTCAATTTAATACAGCAGAGGTTTCAATTATTTTCTACTATTTTTTAACCCTAGTTTACCACTTCTGTCTTATCTCTTATCAAAAAGCAAATCTCTCAATTTTTTCACTAAACATGCAATCTTATTTATACATTTCCTCTTCCCTTCCATTATAATAAAGGCACATATCAACTAAACCTAATTCTTCAAAAAATATAGACTTCTACATTTATGCAGAATTATTTATAATAGCCAAGAAATGCAAATAAATATCCTCACATACACACATAAACACAAATATGCACATGATATCTCATGGCTTTGGATACTTTTTGAGCTAATGCTTTTCATCATTCCTTTGATTTCTAATTTATTCCTTAATCCACTGCAGTGAGGCTTCTTACCCTATTTCTAGTACAAGGCTTCTCCATCCAATATCATCAACAACACAGCTATCTTTAAGTGAATCTTACTAAGTTTTCATTTAAAATTTTCTTAACCCTACAGAAGTATTTTGAAGAGTTAACATATTTTCTTGAAAATATTTATACTCTGGAATTTAAAGATATGAACTTCATAATATCCATAGATACACATTTAGCTTTAACAATAAAATAGGTTATGCTAAATAGGATGATGTGCATATCCATTCACTCCTTTATAGAATAAATGTTTACTGAACACATATGATAGCGCAAGAACCAGGTTAGTTGTTCAGAATACAATAATTCTTATCACATATGCAAAAAAAATTAATTTCACTTTGGCATAAAGAAAAAAAATAGACCCTAACAAGATTATTTATATAACTAGACTTACTAGCTACTCTTAGGCATCACAAATGGCTTCTTAGAGCAATGAAAGAGGTGCCAGTGTACCTTTTAGTAAGAAAAATCCGTGAACAAAAGTCTTGAGAGAAAAATGGCAAGGGGAATTAAAGGTACTGAAAGAAGGCCAGTAAGGTTGGGATATATAAGCCAGAAGGTTGCAATGTATAAGCCTCATCTCTTGCTCAATATGAGGCCAGAGAATTAGGTAGTGTCTTGCTTGTTCCAGGTTTTATAGATCAAGTGATTTGGCACTTTATAGTATGAACTTGCAATAAAAGTGTACAAGTTAAGATTAATGGGACTCTCTTTTGTAAGGAGGATTAAAGAGATTTGCTGCCTGTGTGATATTGATGGGAGTCTTTAATAGACTTTTGCAGGCAGAGGAGGGTGATAGTTGATGGCATTCCAGGACACAGAAGTCTCCTAAGTAAAGAAGTGAGAGAGAGAAATGTAATAAAGTGTTTAACGGAGGAATGATCTCATGCTTTCTAGAGTTGGTATTCTGCCAGTGGGATATTCTGACTATTTTCTTTGTTCTGTACTGGAATATGTAATTAGTTTTTAGATTACACTTTCCTTTTTTTCTGGGAAAAATCTGAGAAGTGAGTTTTTTGGTCACCAGATGCAAAGCAAATACCTACCCGTTGCTTTAGGAGAACAATAAAAGTAAAACATATTTCAGAATACATGATAATGTGACTTTGTTAGTAAAATTAGATAAATTATCAGTGTTGGAAGAGGAAGGTAGTGGGAGCAGAACCCACTTGCTCATACACCCAAATGGGATACCTAGCCAATCTTCTGAAGAACACAGTAAAAACTCAACAGAATCCCAGCTTGTATGAAGTTTGAAAGCCAAAAATTTCAGAGGATGTTTAAAAATGGGTGATCATATATTTCTTGTCATATCATTGTTGTCCAAATCTCACACAGCACCATTCCTTGGTCTTGGTCCATTTCACTATCTACTTGAACTTTATTACTGTTGTGGTTAACTTTATTCTCTCACACACTACACAAAGTTTCTATTTCTTATTCTCACTATATCTCACCATCTAATCTCACATAAGTACTCTGCTTTCTGGTATCAGCTCACATTCTTTTTTCTCTTCTAATAAGAGTCTTCTTTTTCACCTTTTCTAAAATATGGCTAGTTGGGTGAAATATGATGGTTATTGTTGTGTTTCTCCAAAGGATCTCTTATCTGTTCTCCACTTGTTGGTACTTTAAATTCCATAGAAGACTCTCCCACTTTCATAATCTAATTCACCTTCACCCTGCTGCTGATCACATACAAGATAGGGTGGGAGTTAGGAATACAAATAAACCCAATGGAGGAGAGAACCCACCAACAAAGGAGCCATCAACAGATGAAAGCCAAGCACAAGAGAGCTCATATAAACAAATGAAGGGCAACCCTAGAGCATCCAGAAACAGATCAAAGAGACCACACCACTGAGTGCCACAGAACTCCTCCATAGAAGTTCACCCTATGAAGACAGCTAGAAAAGCAGAGCATAACAGAAACAAAGAAAAAGAGTCACCTAAAATGGGAAGACAAATAAAGAACCTACTATCAAAAGGAATGAAAGACTCTCCACTAAAAAAGCTAAATTAAATGGAGGCAAGCAAACTATTAGGTATAGAATTGAAAAGAATGATTATGAGGATGCTTAAAAAACTCACAGACAACTGCAAAGAATTGAGTGAGAACTATGACAGTATGAAAAAAGGAAATAGAAACTATAAACAAGAACCAGGAAGAAATAAATAAAATTTCTGAAATAAAAAACACACTACAAGGAAATACAAGGACTGAATTAGTAAGCTGGAATGAAGCAGAGGACCAAATTAATGAAATGGAAGAAACTAGAAAGAAATAACCAGTTAGAGATTCTGCATGAAAAAAAGATAGAAAAATTAAGATAACTTAAGGGAACTGCAAGACAACATGAAACAAAACAACATTCAGAGCATAGGAATATCAGTAGGAGAAGGAAAGGAACAAGGAATAGAAACCCTGTTTGAAAAAAGATAGAAAACTTTCTAAACCAGGAGAAGGGATAACCAGTCAAGTTCAGGAAGCACAGAGGGGCCCAGTCAAGAGGAACCAGAAGAGATCTACTCCAAGACACATCATAAGGAAAATGCCAAGTTTTAAAAACAAAGGGAGAATCTTAAAAGCTGCAGGGGAGAAACAAAAAGTAATATACAAGGGAGGTCTGGTGGGGATAGCAGCTGATAGCAATAGAAACACTCCATGCCAGAAAGAGAATGGCAAGAAATATTCCAAGTAATGAAAAATAAAGGCCTGTGACCAAGACTACTCTACTCAGAGAGGCTCTCAATGAAAATGGAAGGTGAAATGAGGAGGTGGAGGTGTAGTCTTTTAGCCTTATTTTGTCTGTTGTCCCCATCGCAAAAAAGGCTTAAAGAATATACCTCCACCTTAAAATACAACCAAACTAGCACCACAAGATATGTTAAAGAGGTTGTTTTAAGAAGACAAAGAAAAAGAGTGAGAGAGAGAGAGAGAGGAACACAGGTACAAAGTGGGTAAAATGAATAAGTACCTGTCAATAATAACTTTAAATATTAATGAATTAAATGCTCTAATCAAAAGTCAGAGCAGCTGAATGGATAAGAAAACATGATCCATGCATATGCTACCTATAAGAGACCCACCTTACAACAAAAGATCTACACAGACTGAAAGTGAAGGGTTGGAAAAAATATCACAAACGAATTGGCAGAAAAAATAAAATAGGGGTAGCAATACTTAGACAAAATAGACTCCGAAACAAAGGCCATAAAAAAGACACTGAAGGACACTTCATAACATTCAAGGGAATCCATCAGAAGACCTAAACATGGTAAACATATATGCAGCAACATAGGACCACCCAAATATATAAGAAAAATCTTGGAGGATTTCAAAAAATGTATAGACAACAGCACACTTATATTAGGGCATTTTAACACCCTACTATGAAAAATGGATAGCTCTTCCAAGGAAAATATCAACAAGGATATTATGGCATTGAACAATGTTCTAGAACAAATGGATATATATAAATGTTTATCCCAAAAGAGCAAAGTACACATTCTTTTCAAAAGCACATGAAATATTTTCAGATATAGATCACATATTAGGACACAAAACAAGCCTCAATGAATTCAAGAAAATTGAAATCATAGAAAGCATTTTCCTGGACCACAAAGACCTGAAGTTAGAAATCACCCTCAAGGAAAAAACTAAAAAAACTCAAATTCATAGAGATTCAACAGTATGCCATTAACTATGAATAGGTTAATAATGAGACCAAGAAAGAAATCAGAGAGTTTCTGGAAACAAATGAAAATGAATACCTAATAGTCCAACACTTATGGGACACAGCAAAAACACTCCTGAGAGGGAAGTTCATAGTGATACAGGCCTACTTAAAAAATACAGGAATATTTCAAATAAACAACCCAACCCTACACCTACCAGAATTGGAGGAACATCAACAAAGACAGCCCAGAGCAAGTAGAAAGAAGGAAACAATCAAGATCAGAGCAGAATTAAATGACATAGAGATTAAAAGCACAAATCTAAGGATCAGTGAATCTAGGAGCTGTTTTTTTGAAAAGATAAACAAAATTGACAAGCCTTTAAGTAGGCTCATCAAGAAAAGAAGAGAGAGGACCCAAATAAACAAAATCAGAAATGAAAGATGAGAGGATACAACTGACACCACAGAAATAGAAGGGATTGTAAGAAAGTACTATGAAGAACTGTATGCCAAGAAATTTGAAAACCTAGGGGAAATGGACACATTTCTAGGAAAATATAATCTTCCAAAACTGAATGAAGAAGAAGCAGAAAGCCTGAACAGACCAATAACAGCAGATGAAATTGCAGCAGTAGCAAAAAAGCTCCCAACACACAAAAGCCCTGGACCAAATGGTTTCACATGGGAATTCTACAAAACTTTTAAGGAAGAGCTAACTCCTATCCTTCACAGACTATTTCAAAACTCCAAAATGATGGAAGACTCCCACACTCTTTTTTATGAAGGCAGCATTATTCTAATCCCCAAACCAGATAAAGACACACCAAAGAAAGAAAACTTCAGGTCAATATCACTGATGAACATAGGTGCTAAAATCTTCAACAAAATTTTGTCAAACCTCATCAAGCAATACATTAAAAAAAGTCATACACCATGGCTAAATGGGATTCTTCCCAGGAATGCAAGGATGGTACAACAGTCATAAATTAATAAATGCAGTACATCATTTAAAAAAAAGCAAAAACAAAAATCACGTGATCATATCAATAGATCGGAAAAAGCATTTGGTAAATAACTGCACCTATTTTTGATAAAAAACACTCAGGAAAGTGGAAATAGTATGAGCATACCTGAATGTAATAGAGGCTATACAGGAGAAATCTACAGCCAAGATCATACTCAATGGGCAAAAACTAACATCTTTCCCACTAAGATCAGGAAGAAGACAAGGTTGTTTGCTTTTACCACTTCTATTCAACATAGTATTAAAGTCCTCATTGGTGATCTGACAAAAAAAAGAAATATAAGGCATTAAAATTGGAAAGGAGGAAGTAAAGCAGTCATTTTTTTCAGATGACATGATAGTGTACACAGAAAACCCTATGTACGCTATCTTTTTCTAGCAAAAAAAAAAACCACTCAACCTTATATGTGAATTTGGCAAAACAGCGGGGTACAAAGTCAATATTCAGAACTTGAAGGCATTTTTATACATCAACAATGAATTATTAGAATCAGAAATCAGGAAAAAATTCCATTTGCCTTAGCAACAAGAAAAATAAATCACCTAGGAATAAACCTTACCAAGGAGGTGGAAGACCTGTACTGAGAAAACTACACAACACTCAATAAATTAAGGAAGACACAAATAAATGAAAGTGTATACCATTTTAATGGACTGGAATAATTAACATTATCAAAATGTCTATAATGCCAAAAGCAAATAATAGATTCGAAGCAGTCCCTATTAAAGTAACAATGACATATTTCACAAATACAGAGCAAACATTTCAGAAATTTATATGACACCATTAATGACCCCGAATAGCCACAACAATTTTGAGAAAGAAGAACAAAGTAGGAGACATCACAATACCTGATATCAAACTATATTATAAGACCATGGTAATCAGACAGTCTGGTAGTAAGATATGAACAGAGACATAGATCAATGGAACAGAATAGAGAGCCTAGAAATAAACCCAAGTCTCTATGGTCAATTAGTATTTGACAAAGTGGACAGAAGCATAAAATGGAGTAAAAATATTCTCTTCAACAAATGGTGTTGGGAGATCTGTATAGCTATAACAAAGAAATGAAACTCAACCACTAACTTACAGCACATACAAAAATAAACTGAAGAAGGATAAAATATTTAATATAAGTCAAGACACCATAAAAGTCCTAGAGGAGAACATAGGCAGGGAAATCTTAGATATTCCACACAGCAGTATTTTCACCAATACATCCCTTACAGCAAGAGACATAAAGGAAAGAATAAACAAATGGGACTTCATCTAAACAAAAATGCTTCGCCACTGCTAAAGAAAACATCAGCAAAACAAAAAGGGTACCACCTTTATGGGAAAATATATTTGTCAATGATACTTCAGACAAGGGTTCTTTTCTCCAAAATATATAAAGAACTCACATGATTTCACCCCAGGAAGACAAACAACCTGATTAAAGAATGGGCAAAGGACCTAAACAGACACTTCTCCAAGGAGGACATGCAAAGGGCCCAGAGACATATGAAAGGATGCTCAGCATCACTAGCCATCAGAGAGATGCAACTTAAAACCACAATGAGATACCACTTTACACCGGTCAGAATGGCCATCATATACAATCAACAAACAGCTAGTGCTGGCGAGGTTGTGGAGAAAAGGCAATTCTAGTACACTGTTGTTGGGAGTGCAGACTGGTGTAGCCATTTTTAAAAACAGGTTGGAATTTCTTCAGTAAACTAAAAATGGAAGTCTTTTGATCTGGCAATTTTACTGTTGGGAAAATACCCTAAGCATTGTGAAACACCAATTCAAGAGAACCTGTGCACCCCAATGTTCATAGCAGTACAATTTATAATAGCCAAGTGCTGGAAGCAACCAAAGAGCCCATCAGTAAATGAGTGGATCAGAAAACTGTGGTATATGTACACAATGGAACACTATGCAGCAGAAAAAAGAAGCTCCTACTCTTCAGGACAGTATGGTTTGATCTAGAGAGCATTATGGTAAGTGAAATAAGCCAATTGGTGAAAGACAAATACACTATGATCTCACCTATAAGTGGAATCTAATCAACAAAACAAGGAAGAAGGCAAAATATAACTAGAGACATTGAACTAAAGGACAAACTGACAATAACCAGAGTGGCAGGGGGAGAGGGCTAATAGGAAAAATAGTGGAAGGGCCATCATGGAACATGTATAAAGTACACATGGACAAAGCCAAAAAAAATAGGTTTGAGTGGGGGTGGTGGGGATGGGTGTGGCAGAGGTCATGTTGCAAGGAAAATGGAGACAACTGTGCTTGAGCAACAATAAAACAAGTATAAAAATAAAATGAATTAAATAAATAAAATTTGATGAATTAATAGAGATTTAGAGAATATTTCTTTGAAATCTGGGTTCATCATATAAAAATATTTTTGTAAGTATTGTTCACCAGAGAGCAGGAGCCTAGCTGAAATAAAATGGTAAGATCTTACCTGACACTTTCTTTATTGCCTGTTTTTAAGATAGACTGGAACTAGAGGGAGAAAAGATTTCTTCACTGGGAGGAAAACTTTAGTTATTGCCTTTCCTCAAAGATCTGGACTTAACTAAAGATGGCTGTTTGAAGAAGGTTGAGGTGGTCTAAACCCAGGGGGTTAGTGGCATTCACTTTGATCCTGGATACTGGTTGTAAGTCTTATAGACCATAATAGTCACTTTTTCACTTGCTGCAATATAATAAGTTAGTAAAATCCTGTGTGAAATTAGTGATAGTGATTGTGATTTCTTACTGTGAGATGAGGTTAAAATTTTTGTAGTTACTCCAAGTAAAAATTAAATCTATGTCCCGTCAACAAACAGCTCTTCCATGGGGTCTTATGTTTTAGAAAGTATAATACTGAAGAAAGTAAAAGGCTTGAACAGATAGTCCTGAGAAAACTGTTTTTAATTAATTTGAGGTGGTTACACAGATAGTTCTCAGAAATGACTAAGAATGACATTTTTAGAACTATTAATCTCAGAATAAGAGAATCAGGATAAAAAGAAAGCATAATTAATTTAATATGCAAATACACAACATATGGTAAATCAAGAGACCTATGTAGATATTTTCCATGATTAAGAAATTCTAATTATTTACATTAAAAATATAAGCACATAGCAAAATGTGCTTATTCTTTTCTGTCTTATGACAAAAGTCTATTTAATGGTCACTATCTCAGGAAAAATACAGTAAGAAATGTATGAGAGCAGCTTAATACTTGTTATTGCGATTAAGGATAACTAAAGTGGTTACTTTACAGTGAAAAATTACTTCAAAGTCACCTTGGACCAACGTCGGAATGGAGTGGGCACATATATGAAAGATATCAAACAACATTCATTTTCAGCTAAGATAAGTCTTCCTTTCCCTCTTTATGCCGTAAGGGAACATGACAAGTGGATCCATTTTTACCAATGAAGAGGAAGAAGCAGGAAAAGAGATTAAGTCAAAAATAATGTTAAAATATACAATTTTATATAAAGTTTTTTCATTTTTTGAGAAACTGTCTTCATTCTGGGAAGAGATAATCTATTCCAAATTTTATTATTTTTTCAATGAAGTGTATTAAAATATATTATAAATTATAACTTATATTGAGGTTTTTATTACAGGAGTCTCATTCAGAAAAAAAACTTATAATAACAGGATTATATAGTGTACTCTTTCTGTCCATAGTTATTTACAAAGTAAGAAAAAAATTCATCAATTTAAAATGTTTTGGAATGGTTGCATAGCAACCTGCATAATTTAAAAATATTTTATTTGAATAGAAAAGTTGGTGTTTGTTTTACTGATAAGTGAAAGAAAAGGAAAAATTGGTTTCTATATTGTCCCAAGGAATCTATGACAACATCAACCTCAGGGCATACCCTACATTAGTAATAAGCTGTTCCACATCTGGGGGGTTACAAGGGGACTAAGTGGTAATGGAAAAAATACAATAAATGTTAAATTAATCAATTGGGGCAAAGGTTGTAGGACATTATGAATCATCAGAAGATATACAACTAAATTATGCTAATCTAAGTTTTAAAGGAACATCAGCATTTTTATTTTTATATAAATATTTAAATACCACAATTCCCATTTGATTTCAAAAAAGACTGCACAAATCAACCTAGGTGTGAGTCAAGGGCCATGGTGTCCCTGCTGTCTTTATATCCTCTCCCAAACTACCACTCTTTCATGACATTTGGGCCTCTCCATTTCATCTAATGTGCTCTTGCTTTTTCCCTGGATCTCCCAGAGGCATCCTTCAGAACAACATAGTTGGTGTCAGTGGTTCTTGCTAGGCTACAAAAATCCTGAAATGTGGCAAAATATTTCTATATAAAAAACTCTCTCTTACCCAATAGTATGTATTTTTTTACCCCCTCCTCTGAAATACATCTTCAGAATCCATTCCCAGAAGGTTCAGGGAAATATGAGTTTTGAAAGTTGTACTATAAGGTTCAGTATGCATTCTCCACCTCCAATATTCATGCATCTAACAGTTCATTGGTGCTTTATCAGAGGTTTGGTTTCTATCAGGTGTTCAGCTTGATCTGTCTTTCAGCTGTCAGTACTCTGGATATTTTTCCATGATGACTTGGATGCAATCCATTTTTACACTTTTTCTTAAGTTGGCAATTAACCTACTTAATCATTATTTGTTTTCTTTCTTTAATATATGAGTGACACTCAGACACGAACAGTTCCAGAGTTCTTATAATTTACAAATACTATCTCACCACACCTCTCATGTATACAAGCATAAGTGCATCCTCTTCTATCAGTATCCCATCCTAGTTGAACATAAGTAAAATTCTTAGCGATTATAACTCTATAGTATTCCAGGTTTTTCACTACTTCGTTGAATATAACAAATAGGCTGTCATTGTGATTTGGATGACAAGTGATCCAGTGACCAGGTTAGAGCTTGATTCCCAGAACTACTTCCAGCATTGGGTATCTCAGTCTAAGTTCTCATAGAGCAGACACTAGCCAACGTTTCAGGTGCAAGTGATGTATTGAGAAAATGTCCTCAGGAGAAACAAGTTGGGGGTTAAGGGGGCAAAATAGGTAAGGGAAAGAGGCTGAACAAGTCTATAATTTCAGATTAGGTCCCAGAATAAGCCTGATCCTGATGGGAGCCATGGAAGATAATTCTTACCTCATGCATGAAGGTAAAGAGCTGGGCTTTACACATTCCTGTCCAGTCACCAGATTAACATAAAACCCTACCATTTTTATTTCTCCTTATAAGAGAACAAATATCACTTCAGAGTAAAATCTAGCACTAGATACAAGTTGCTTAATATATATATATATATATATATATATATATATATATATCCCCAAACACTTCAAAGTTGTATTCAGCTTCCAGGTCCAGGCCACAGGCTATCCACAGATATTTGTAGTTTTCTTCCTTCTGTCGTTGTGACAATAAAGGAACACATTTAATATAAATTTATAAGGATATAAAGGATAAGAGGAACCCCAATCAGTTAAACCAATTTTTAAAATAATTTTTGTAATGTAGCAAGCTGATATATTTTTCATAAAATATTTCCCTGAGTTGAACTCTAAATATGTAGTGCAAAAGACAACAAACAAATAAAATTTATTCTGCCTGGTGAAAAACAGGGATTCTTTTTTTTAAGATTTTATTTATGTATTTTTAGAGACAGAGAAAGGAAGGAGAGACAGAGGGAGAGAAACATCAATGTGTGGTTGCCTCTTGCGCATCCACTACTGAGGACCTTGGCTGGGAATTGAACCAGCAACCCTTTGGTTCACACACCATGCTCAACCTACTGAGCTATACTAGCCAGAGCCAGTGGGGATTCTTCAAGCTTAAAATTTGTAGGCGCCTTTTGGGAGAATTATTAATGAAGAACATTTCATGGGAAACCTGATTCAATTAGGCTCATCACTGCCTGCCTACCCTACTCACAGGCAGAGGCCATTCACAAGGCTTTTTGCATTTGGGGCAAAAAGAGCAAAGGGAAGGCATAGGGAAGGGGCACGAGTATAGGAGAGGAGGAAAGAAGAGGGGAGGGGAGGGGGGAGAGAAAAAAAGAAAAGGAAAGCGCTTTATGAAAAAATTGAATGGCTTTCCTTATAAAAGTTATGTCTAAAACTAAGGTGGAAATGTTTTAAAAAAGGGGGGAATATGTTTATAAGTGAATTGAATTCCAAATTTCCAAATGTATTTTCTGCAGTATATATATAGCTGATTCTCTCTTGCACACTCCATGCAATTGGCATTTCAGGAAGATTCTTCAACAGAAGGCTGGGAAGAGTAGGAACTACCTGACACACCTCTCATTTCATCATATATGTGTGTGTATGCATATGTTTTCATTATATAGATAGATAGATAGACATAGATATGACTATATATATATAGTCAAAAGAAGCTAAATCAAGTGTTAAAGGGTGGAGTCACTTCAGTAATGCATTTAACTTAATGGAACTTACTTCTAAGTAATTGAGAGAAAAAGAAGGAGAAAAACAAAAAAGAAAAAGAGAAGAAAGAAGATAATTTACTATAAATCCATAAACAGTCCATTGTGCTAAAGAGTAATTTTCCCAAGTGAGAATTTGAAGGAAGGAAGAAAATTGCTTTTCTCTCAATCATGTTAATTACTTAGTGACTTTCTAAATGTGAGTGTCTCCCTTTTCTTGGTAAGTCCAGTATTTAAAGAGGATGCATTTTTAACTAAAATGAATGGATCCAAACCCAAACCACCCTTTTGATATGGTCATGTAAGCATGGAAACCAGAATTTTCCAAAGCAGAGGGGGATAAAAGCCATTATGAAGTATCTCAAAATTTTAATTATAATCTCCTAGATGTTAATTGCTATAAACATTTGCAATAATAATTCTGATTATATGAAACTTCCATGTGAGGTGACCTAACACTTTTCTCAAAATTTTTAATGGTACCAATGTCTAAGTAGTATTTTTTAAAGCATTTTCAAAGATAGAAATATTTTATTCTAGCTTTCCAATTAGATACCCACATGCCACATATAGCTAGTGAGCACATAAAATATTACTATTTTGACTGAGGAGCTAAATTTTAATGAAATGCATTTTATTTTAATTATTGTGAATTTAAGCACTCACATATGACTAGTGACTATTTGTCCTTCATATCGTTCATTACTTATCAAGTTATAAATCTATTGCATGCATTTTTATTATAATAATACTTTACAAGTTAAACATGTTTTTGTAAGCATCTTCTATGTTAGGCACTTCCCTCACATTATCTTTTTCATCACCACAGCTGTATGTATGAGTTTTATTGCTACTTCTATTTAATATAAAAACCAATCTCAGAGTGACTAGAGCTTCAGGAAGACTTTTGGAACTACAGTAGGTAATACTATCTCATGTAATATATGGCATATGGAAATTATTCAGAAAATGGTTTTGTAGATGAGCAAATGCATGAATGATATAGGAATATAAAGATTTTTGCATTTGGAGGGTAAACTTGTGTCAGTTTAGTTTGCATTACAGCACATAAATACACACCCATCTTTTTTTTTTTGAGCTATGTAACATGCTTTTTCTTTATTAAATCTATCTTCTATTGTAGTTGAAAAAACAGTCACCTAAACTTAGGGCAAGATAATTAACCCCTGTTACAGTCATTCTCCTTGATTATAAATAGAAATGAGGATAGAGAAATTGGAAGGTTGAGATGAAAAAACATTATAAATTTTAAAAGCCTCAAATAACACCTAAACATAGGAAAGAATAGTGGATTTTAACAACTATTACAGCATAGATTACATAAATGTAAGTTATACTTACATATTATACAAATTATGTAATATGGAATTTTATATGTCATACATAAATAATGCATTGTAATGCATTATTACAATATCTTATTTCATTAATTCAGGATTTGGAACATGATGACATGGTTATTTGGAGCTTGAGCACTTTCTGGTTAGATGCATTTGCATCTCTGAATGGGACCTTGCTTTTTTACACTGATACTATGCTGACCTTTTAACCTTTTATTACTGAAATATAAATTTAAATCTGATTTGTAGTTTTCTCATATTTCAGTATTTTAGCTTTGTTTTTAAGATCTCCCCTTATATTAAATATATCTGTCATAGACACTCTGTTGCTGGGTAATAATAACCTCTTTATTTTAAAAATGAATCGCACTATATTATTTGCTCATATCCCTAACACATCTCATTTCATTTCTGATTCTGTTTTTAGCGATTTTCAAGGCTGACAATTTAGGATAATAAGTTATTTTAGTTAAAAGCCTGTTTACTCTATTTTTTGAATCAATGTGACTGAGGATGTCACGGATGACTTTTCAATATGAAGTAAATCTAATCCCAGTGATATAATGTGATGTGCTGCGTCTTGATGGAACTCGGCCGCTGCAGCAGTGCTCTGTGTGGCTCTGTATGATCACGGATCCCTTTGTTTTGTCCCTTGGATATTGCTAATGTTTATGGAACAGCACTAGATGACAGTAAATTGGTCCGGACTGAAATTATTTTTCACTCTTTTCTCTGCTTCTGAAAACGATGCTTATTCTTCAAAGCATCACCATGTTACCACTACTTTTTATTCTCCCAGTATCCTTATTAATATTATAATTATTCATATAACACAAAACTTTATTGAGAATAATAGTAGCTATGAGAATAATACTAGCTATGTAAAACAATTACTACTATATATTAACCATTTAATTCATATCAGGATTTAGGTTAAGTACTTCGTTTTGTGTGTAGGTGTATACACACAGACAAACAAGTAATTTAGATGTGTGGATAAACACTGGCAGACACTAATTTGTTCTCCATTTTGATAATTATACTGTAATGATGTTTTATATATATAAATGTTATATTATTATACTTTCAAATTGATTCTCTGAGGTAGTTTATATGATCACTATATTTCAGGTAATACAACTGAATTTTATAAGAATTGAGTTCTTTGCCCCACCTACATAGTTCACATTTGCTTTAATAACTTCCATAATTAGTAACAATAAATATTAAAAGAAACAATGAATTATGAAATAAAACATTTATGTATTTATTAAACTAGTCTAACTTTAGTTGAATTCTCTGGTTAAAAAGTCATTGAAAAGTCAACCTACTTCACTCTACTTCCTTCTATGCTTTACTTTATTACACACTGTTGGATGTATGATTCAAAGTCCTAAATCCTTGACTGACACTGACAGCTGATACCATAAAAAATCTTCATCTATCCGTGTGGTAGCTCAAATATGCCTGAGGTATGTTTATACTGAAGTCCAGTTTTTAAATAATCTAGAAAATACTTTCTCAATTTTTTACAGTAGAACCTAGACACTACAAAATTCACTGATAAGATTTTCTATCATATCATTATCATTAAACATTTTTTAAATTTTGAGATAAATTATAGATTTATATACAGTTATAAAAATTTACAAGAGGTTCCATGTACCTACTCTCCCCTAAGGGTACTAATTTGCAACAATATTGTTCAATGGCAAAACCAAGATTAAAAATGATACATCAAGTTATAGACCATCCTTATCATCACAAGAATGTCTCATATCAGTCTATTACAGACACACCCATTTTCACATACTTTACCCTCAGAAACCATTAATATATTTTCCATTTCCATAATTGTATCATTTAAAAATGTTTGTATGTATATATGTGGATATGAAGTCATACTAAATGTAATCTTTTTGAATTGGCTGTTTCAAGTAGCATAAATGTTTGGAAATTTACCTAAGTTTTTCTGCATATCAGGAAGACACTGACAATTTATGTGTCCATACTTTTACTTTTTCCCTTGTTCTTTCTTTCTTCCTGATGTTTCAGAATTTGTGCATCACATAATTTAATTTAAAGAAATTCATTTAGCCATGTAAAGTGTACACCTGTTGGTGCCAAATTTTCTTAATTTCCTTTCTTCTAAGCATTTTTTCTGTTCCCCCCAATTACTGAAATATATTTTTGCTGTATATAAAATTCGAGTGAGAGTTCTTTTCTTTAAACCCTTGAACGGTACTATGGTGCTTACATGGGCCTCCATGTTTTCTCATGAGAAGTTCACAATCATTGAAATCGTTTTTTTCTTTGCAGGTAAGGTGTAATTTCTTATTTTCTAGTTTTAAGATAGTTTCTTTCTCTTTAGTTTTCAGAAGTTTGGCTATAATGTGATTATTCTCCTCAAACTTCATTTGGCTTCTTAAATCAATAAAATTATTTACTTTGTCTAATCTTGAAACCTTTATTTCTTTCAGTTTTTCAGTTTCACACAGATCACCTTCTCCTTCCAGGATGCAGATGACACAAGTATTAGGCCTTTTAGTGTAGCCCACAGCTCACCGATCATTTTTTTAGTATAATTGTTCTCTATTTAGATCGTTTAATTTTTACTGCTACTAATCTTATTTCACCGATTTATTTTCCTCTGCCTTGTAAATTTTGTTGTTGAATCCAACTGTTGATATTTTTAGTCATTTTACTTTTTTGTTTTAATATTTATGTGTTCTGTAAATTTTCCAAGACTTCCTGTTTTTTAAAATATTTTATTTATATATTTTTAGACACAGGGGGAGGGAGAGGGAGAGAAAGATCTATGTGTGGTTGATTCTCACACATCCTCCACTGGAGACCCAGCCCACAATCCAGGCATGTGCCCTGACTGGGAATTGAACCTTTGACCCTTTGGTTTGCAGGCCCACGCTCAGTCAGCTGAGCCACACCAGCCAGGGCCCCTGCTCTATGTTTTCATTTCTTTTAATAGTTTTTCTGTTTTCAAGTTGTAGGATTCTTATAATCATTGCTTTAAACTCATGAGAGACAAGTTTTTTATATCAGTCATTTTAATGTTGTTATCTGCCCCCTTTCTTTTTATGTAAACTGTACTCTTCTGGTTCTGTTATAAAGAAGTATCTTTTTATTTGAAGTGTACGTGTTCTGGGTATTATGTTTTGAGACTGTGAATATTACTAAAACTTTGTTTTTTCCTGGCTTCCATCTGTGTACTACAACCAGGGAAAGTGTAGGGACACCAAGTTACTGCTATGCGGTTCTGTATATCCACATTCCCCACTTTGCCTCTGTTAAGGGGAAGGGATTCCTTTTACTGATAGATGAGTGTGGGATTTGGGGCTCTTCTCTAAGTCTTTCTCTCCCTCCAACCAAACTATAACTAGGCTGACTTTGATTCTGTATTTTAGCTTGAGTACTAGTCTCACATTTACAACTGACTTCTATTTAAAGGCCATAGAGATATTAAATATGTCTACAAAAAACCTCATCTAATCCTCCTCATTCCAAACATGTTTTCATCTAATGTTTCCTATTTATTAAAATGCTATTAATAATTTTTGCTTAAGCTTTTAATACTTTAGATGCTTCTGGGTTTAATGTACAGAAGGAGAGGAAATTTATCCTAATACTAGTCCACTGTCATGGACATATTTCTGCTTGCCTTGGCAGGTGTGGCTCAGCTGGTTGGATATTGTCCTTCAACTGAGAAAGATGCCAGTTCAATTCCCAGCTGGGCCACATATCTAAGATGTGGGTTTGGTCCCCAGACAGGGAGCAAATGGAAGGCAACTGATTGCAATTTCTCTCTCATATTGATGCTTTTCTCCCTCTCTTTCACCTTCCCTTTCCCACCCTCCAAAACAATATATTTTGCTGTTTTTCATAAAAATCTTCCAATTAAAAAACTATCTCTAATTAATTAAAGCTTTATCTTTACTGTTAATAAAGGTAGTTTGAAGTTTATCTTTTCAAATTTGTTTTTATTAATGCATAGTAAGCTTATATGGAGTTCAGTATTTTTACTTTGTTTCCCTATATTTGTATTATATCATAAGCATTTTTCTACCAAAACCTTTGTTTTTTTTTTCCATTTGGCCCAATGGGTCAGGTCTCCAAGGAGGTTAAATTATGTCTAGTGGTTTTAGAAAGAGACTCAGGAAAAAGCCAGGTACCAGGGAAATACAGAAGGCATTCTATGTTCCAAAGACTTCCTAGTCATGCTTGAGGGTAAGCCTTTTAAAGAGATACTTACCCATCCCAGCCTGGACACTCTCTAGTCTGCAGATCTTCATCAGATGGTCACCCATCTTCTTGATGAATTTCACCTCCTCAACCAAGAAATGGTTCTCCAGGAAGTCATAGAGATGAGGGTCTGTGCAGCTAGAACACAGAGCATACAATCCAAAAGGGATTGCTTGGTTCAGGTTCTTCTCCAAGGCCAAGGTGGATTCCGTGGCATCCTGAGTTTTACCCCACTGTCTTGGGAAGGCTTCAGCATGTCCTGGAAAAGAACATGGACACTGTGATAGTTTTGCAGCCTTAAGAGATACTGGGCACCCTCATTCTTCTTCTCAGCCAACTCTTGGAAGAAGTGGCTCACATCCTGCTGAGCCCCATCATCACAGTTAAAACAGAAGCCCAGGGAGAGGTCAGTGTAGGAGGTCTGTAGATGCAGGTTGGTCAGGAAGTTGACAGCAGCCTCCAGCTTGGTGGAAACATTCTGATGAATTTGGGATTTCATAGGTGTTTGGCAATGAAGACTCAAGGTAAAAAAAAATTGTGTTGGCTGGTCTCTGAGGCTGAGAATAGCTGAGGTGGTTCCAAAGGGCATATGCCTTGAAGAGAGGTTGGAGGGTGGTTGGAAAGAAGGGGAGTCCCTGGGTTTGTTCTGTCCAAACCCTGGTAAAGCAAAAGACAGATCTCAGGACTGCCAAGGGCACTGTATATCATACACTTTTAAAATTAATCACTTAAACTTGTTGTTTATCGACACTTCTAATGTTAGAACTATTTGACAGTCATCTACCACCTAAAGCTTTGAACAAAATCCAAATTAGTTTCCTCCATTTTCCAGCTGTACTTTAAATTCTGATTTAAGCAATTCAATTCAAAGTGATAATAAAGAGAACTTTATTCCTCATGATTAGATTGTAGAGTGGGTGATTCTTCCAGTATAAAAACAAGAAGGCATGAAAACAATTTAGGGTGTCATGGAGTTGTCACACGAGCTGCTCAACTGAACATTCTGTTCTGCCTCTGGCTGGCGTGGAGTTTGTGACCTTGCCTCTCAAATTCTTGACAGAGATCCTGATATTCACAAGTACTATAACCGAATCAAGGCATCTCCCGACTGTCATCATCCTGAAATTATCAGACATATGGTCCCAGTTTAGCAACTCTTCAAGATATCTGTCAATCTAAATCATTTGCTAGGACACTGGATGTAAGCAATTTGTAACTCTTGGCTACTAATTTTCAATCAGCATTTATCTTTTCCTTTTTATAATTTTCTCCACCTGTGGCCATTGTTCTAAAATTAAATGTAGAACATTTTGTGAAAAGATCACAAATATATTTCAGATGACCTAGCTTTCATAAATGCTTCCTGCCATTTACTGATGCTAGCCACTTTTACAGCTACATGCCTCATTTGGCCTTAATATAATATATTTCACAGAAGATAATGAAACACTCAAACAGCTGCTATGTAGCTTTGTTAAATGATCTAATGCAAGCAAGTTACCCCCCAAAGCCCTGCAGTCATGAATGGAAGCTCAATGCCAAATATATTGCATTGATAATAGTAGTTAAAAATATAGAAGGGAGGAGATAAAAAATGTCAAGGAAACACTCTACCACCATGTCACTGTCATCTGAGCACACATGCAAACACACACTCACACACAGGCTTTCAACTGCATTATTTTTCTAGTACCACATCATAATTCATATGGCTTATTGTTAAAGAATCTTTACCTGTCGATAGTTTTAAAAGTATTCTGTGATAACCATTATTTGAAATAAATTATCTGATTCCATGTTCATAAAACCAGAATAAAAATTTTTCAGCATATTAAACATGGTCAATATTTTTAACATCTTCTCATTCAGAGTGTAACTACTCCCATTATTTCAATCTGGGCTGACCTTGTGCCTTGACCAAAAGAATTTGGTGGAAGTAATAAGTGAGTTATAAAGTGTGGCCTCAAGAGGTTTTTCCTCTTTTATCTTTAGTCTCTTAGAAAGCTGATGTAAATATCATATAAGGAGGTTGCAAGAAGGGGCAGAGGAGGTGGATCATCCTTCCAGAACCAATTTAAAAATAAAACTAAATTGGGACATTCACCCTGAAGTACCAACCAAAGATTATCAGAATAGGAGACTAGGAACCAAGGGCAGGCAGAAACCACCTCAAGGTCGGTGAGGAGGGAGGGGTCAGGAAAGGGGCTGGCCCCACTCCCATGGATGGCAGGCTGAGGTAACAGAGAAATCTCTGCTGCAGTAGGTTTCTCCTGAGAGGAGGAGAGGCTAGAACCCAGACTGGGCTCCCAAGCACAGAGCACCGGTGCTGGGACAAGCCACGCATGTAGCAGCAACCAGTGGCGAAAGGCACTGGGTTTCTACCCTCAGAGGAGTGATGGTGCCCACTGGAGGCAAAGCCACTCTTCTTAACGGGCCAAAGCACAAAATTTTATTTCTTTTTTTAAACTCGTTTTTTAAGATTTTATTTATTTATTTTTAGACAGAGTGGAAGAGAGGGAGAAAGGGAGAGAAACATCAATGTGCCATTGCATCTTGCGCTCCCCACACTGGGGAACCAACCTGCAACCCAAGCATGTGCCCTGACTGGGAATCGAACCACTGACCCTCTGCTTCACAGTCTGTGGAGGCGACTACTTTCTCGAGGTCTCCCTGGTGCCACGGATGAGAATGAATATGACAGAGATATGATGTGATCTGCTTGGAGAGGAGGGATGGCCGATTTCTCTGGGGAGACAAAGGCCCGCAGCGGCCAGTTTCTCTGAGGAGAAAAGGCCTCCAGCGCCTTTCTCCATAGCCTTTTATTGGGTTGTAATACACAGGAGTATGGGGCAGCAAGGATCAAACAGTAGATAACATTATGAGGAGGTCTGAGGGCTTACTTACTATGAGTCAGAGTTGCAGAAATTTTGGGAGAAAAACTCATTTCCTCTCAGACACTTATCATATGAATGAAAGCACTTTTAGCAGATTTCACAGGTTAATCAGCAAATCTTTGTGATGCCAGATTTTTCCCCAGGGCATGCTCTGGCCAGGCCAGGAGCTGCACCTCTCCGCATCAGGTATTCAGGCTTAAGAGGATTAGAACCAGGAAGCGCTTCTCCTAGAGAACATGGGAACTCAGGCTATCTCAAAGCTGGGGGGAGGGGGGGCAGAGTCCATTGCTCTCTGTTGCAGCCCCCTGAGTCCTTCCATGAAGGCCTCTCAAGTGATCGAGTCTGGCTTAGGTTGCCTCCCCGCTGTGAGGGGTCTTACCTGTCATTGACTTCTGACCAAGCTCTGGGGGCAGGGAGAGGAACTGAGGCAGCGTTTGCTACCAGAGACAGGCTTTGTCTCCTGCGGCTGGCATTCCAAAGGTTGTCTCTCACCCTTAGCCACAAGGGGTAGAGATACAATTCCTAAAATCAGGCAGAGCCGTCTACAACAATAGTCCAGTGCTCAATTCCTTGAGCCATGCCAGACATGGTCCAAAACACAAGATTTTCATTCTCAGCCACTCACCCTAAGCTTTGGTAAAGGGAGGGCAGCATGGATTGGCTTCGCCTGAGGAGAGACTGCAGGGGAAGGCATTGGGAGGAGACATGGGAGAGAGGCTGCCAGGATCCCTGTGCTTAGTCATACCCCCCTTGCAAAGCGTAGCAGCCATTTGTCTTAGAGAAGCAAGCCCTTCCTAGTGAATTAGCCTGGTGAAAGTAAATACACTCTGGAATCCCACTCATCACACGTTGCATCTTAAACCCTGCTGAGGATCCAGCAGTATAGGCAGATTTAGGGGCTATCAGAGACCAGCTTTAGGGTGTGGCCATTCTCCACAATTTCCTGGGCACCAGACCAGTGCTCTCCCCTCACTGAGGAGCCAAGAGACACACCAGATAGAAACATCTTCTTGGTTTTTGGCAGACCCAACTTAGGGCTCCAGAGCCCTCACACACCTGACTGCTGGGGGCTCTTCCCTGCTGAGGTCAGAAAAATAATCCAAGACAGACTCGGATGTGTTGCTCTGGGGCAGGGAAACACAAATAACACCTGGAAGTAGATGAAAATGAACACACAACTCAAAATCTATGGAACAGAGCAAAAGTACTTCTGAGAGGAAAGTTCATAAGATCACAGGACTAACTCAGGAAGCAAGATAAATCTCAAATAATCAATCTAACCCTACACATTAAAAAAAACTAGAAAAACAACAACAAACAAAGCCCAGAGCAATTGGAAAAAAGGGTATAAGCAAGATCGGAGTGGAAATAAATGACATTCACACACACACACACACACACTTCAAAAGATCAATGGAACCAGGAGCTGGATCTTTGAAATGATAAACAAAATTGACAAACCTTTAACCAGACTCATTAAGAAAAAAAGAGAGAGGACCAAAATAAATAAAATCAGAAGTGAAAAGGGAGAAATAACAACTAATATCACAGAAAAACAATAGAAAGAGGCTGATATTTGCCTACTGTAGAGGAGGAAAACAATATGAAGGAACTTAGTTAACAACAAGCACTTGTATATCAGAAAACAGTGAAGCCTCTTGGACAGCAGATCATCTTGGCCAGCAGACAAATTCAACCACATGAATGAAGGCAGACAAAAGAGTAAATGAACCATCCAGCCAACACATAGAGTCAGGAGAGAAAAACAGACCATTGTGGTATTAAGCTACAATCCTGTAAGGTGCTTAACTGTGTAGCAATAATTAGGTAGTATAAACACAGATATTAAAACACAATATGGGATATGATGCTTTGATAATTTTTAAAGAATTCATGGCTTACTTACAATCTAACTATGAATGGATTTGAGGTAAAAAATTCTTACTGTATCTCTCTATTTCTGAATACATTTGAGATCATCAATTATTTGGTTCAGTGTTATGCATAGATATCTGATATAACATTTATGACTTCACTAAAATTATATTCTAAACTCTTGCAATGTAAGAAACAATATAGCATTCAAAAGCTGAGACCTTTGATCATGGTATAATCCTGCCATTTGTGAATGCATAGAGATAATGACTGTCATGCATTTTCGGTTGTTTGTTAACTGGTGAGATAATGTTTGAAAATATGTTTTGGAAATGTTCTTAAAATATTTCATAGAGAATATAAAATAAATAAATATAAATGTTCATAGATGCAGAAGTATAGAAATAGATGTACAAAATTTTTAGTTTGGAGATGTGCAATATTATAATCAGTTACTAATATTAAGTTCCTGTCTTCCTTTCTGAAAATAAGAGAAGTCTCACTTCACTGGCACCTTAAAATAAGATATAACCATGTCCTTTATTTTAGTTAATGAAAAAGGAGTGCTTACTGCTTCCAGTGGGAAACATTGAAGAGAAACTATGGTTGTGCCATACTTTTTCTTTCTTGTCTTCCAGAAACTTTTCAGTTTCCATGTCCTAGTCTCTGAACATATGAATTTAAATTCCCTTTTGGCCAGCATTAGAAATGTAAATGAGCAAAAAATAAACCTTGTTGCATTAGGCCTATAGATTTTGGAGTTATATTCAGTGACTAGGTTAACTACCTAGCCTACTGCCACTGATACACTGTAGTAAGGCATACAAATTTGCATCATCATATAAAACATAATATGTTCAGAGGGACCACTTAAATGTGGTTTGGATCCAACCTTGATATCATGATAAAATATTGGCATTTATTTCAACTTGGAAACATACCACATAGCCAAATAGACCATAACACTTGAGTTATGCAACTCACTGTTTCCTTGCATTTCATTGCAAAGAAAATTATTTTAGTACACTTCATAGTACGTTATATATAACATGACATTCTACTAGCATTATAAATTTTCCTTTTACCTTATTAGATAATAAGTCACAGATAGTACTTCATAATTAGCTATATCAACATGAAAATGACCAATTAGTTCAACTAAATTTAGAATCATACCAGTATTTGTACTTAAATAAATTCTTCTGATCCTCAAAGATGTAAATTTATTTTTGTACAAAACAACATCTAAATATATTCTGCCATTTTTATTTGTTACCAAACTTAGAAATGCATAATTTCCTAAAATATCAGTTTAAATATATTTTTAAAAATAATTCTAATTTATAAAAGTATCAAAGTAAAAATTAGAATTTTTAACAAGGATTATGTTTAATTCTTCCAATCTTTGAAAACTTATTACTATATTTTTATTTTTTTCATTTCAATAATGATTTTATTTATTTTCTGTTATTCCATATTAGTGACTGGAATAGAGATTTTCTGTAATAAAATTCTATAATCTACTCCCCAATCTTTATCTATATCTTCACCTAAACATATCTAGTCATAGTGAATTTCACTTTTTAAAATTTATTTTCAAGCCCTGGCTTATGTAGCTCAGTGGACTGTGTGCGGGCCTGCAAACCAAAGGATTGTGGTTCGATTTCCAGTCAGGGCACATGCCTGGGTTGCAGGCCAGTTCCCAGCAGGGGATGCATGAGAGGCAACCACACACTGATATTTCTCTCCTTCTCTCTTTCCCTTCCCCTCTAAAGATAAATAAATAAAATTTTTAAAAAATAAATAAATACATTTATTTTTATTGTTTACACTATTACAGAAGTCCTCATCTCCCCCTCCCCTTTGCATGCTTTCCCCCTGGTTTTGTTCCCTCCTTCCCTTTGGCCATCACCACACACCTGTGTCTATGGGTCATGCATATATATTCTTTGGCTAATCCCTTCACCTTCTTTCATCCATTTCCAACCCACTCCTGTCTACAGCTATCAAGTCTGTTCCATGTATCCATGCCTCTGTTTCTATTTTGTTTGTGATTATATTTTGTTCATTAGATTCCACATACAAGTGAGATCACTTATTATTTGTCTTTCACTGACCAGATTACTTCACTTAGTAAAATAATCTCCACTTCCATCCATGCTGTCACTGAAGGCTGACAGTGTTTTCTCTTTTCCACTGTGTAATATTCCATTGTGTCTATATACCACAGCTTTTAAATCCATTCATCTACTGATGGGCGGTTGGACTATTTCCAGATCATTACTATTGCATATAATACTGCTATGAAAATAAAAGACCATATATTATTTTGAATAGGTGTTCAGGATTCTCAGAATATGTGTATTCCTAGAAAAGGGATGGCTGAGTCAAAATGCTGCTCTATTTTTTAACTTGGAAAAGAGTTTTCTAATCTGTTTTCCACAGTGACTGCACCAGTCTGCATTCTCACCAACAGTGCACTAGGGTTCCCTTTTCTTTACATTCTCTCCAGCAATTTTTGTTTTGTTGATTTATTGCTGATAGTCACTCTGGCAGGTGTGAGGTGATATTTCATTGTAGTTTCAATTTTCATCTCTAATGATTAGTGACAAAGAACATTTTTTATATATTTACTGGCCATGTGTATATCCTTTGCCCATTTTTTAATTTGATTATTTGTCTTCTTGGCATTGAGTTGTATAAGTTATTTTGAATTGAAACTATTCAATACTGCTTATTACTGTTGAAAAGAAAATGTGGAAAACAAAATAAACACAAGGATTTCTTCAAATAAATAAATCAAATCAATGTGAAAAAATTACTAGAATTTTTTTCTAAATATTTTTTTGAAAAATTTTGGTTATTATGAGAGAAAGATTTTCTAAAATCTACACCTTTTCCTTGAGTGGGTCCATGTTCTATTAGAAATATTTAATTTTACTGGAAAAAAGTAAAAAATACAATTCATGGAACAAGATTATTAAAATTTATTTTATATCAAATGTAACCTTCTTACTTTCTTACACTGATGTTCACCAGCGTCTGATTTCTAATATCATTTTCCTTACTTTTTCCCTTACACTGTGAAGAAAAATTTTAACTGAATTAATATAAATATTAGAAACTGAAGACTCCATAATTTTCAGCGACTGAAATTCTGTGTTTTTCTAGCCAAACGATTAACTTCCATAATTTTAAATCATTTTTGTGCACATTTATCTAAATATTATACCACTTGCATTTTGAAGTTTCTCACTTTTCTAAAAAAAATAGTGTATATTTCAAATATGTTTTAAATTAACATAATATTTACCTGGAATTAATATATAATACACATAAATACTTGATATTTAACTTAATACAAATTGTAATCTTTAACAATCAAACAGGTGTACATACAATTTGTTTATATATGTATTTTTAAAAGAATAAATACACACAAAAATTATGCTTCCAGCCTTCATACAAGTTTTGTAAAAGCAAGTAACAGTGAACTATACTCTAAATTGTTATGGCAATATAATGTTTTCTTTAATATTTTCTGTTTGGTTATTATTGATATAAAAGAAAGCTATTGAATTTTGTAAAATAGCCTCATATTTGACATCTATGTTGAACTTTCTTGAGAGTTTTAATATTATATGATTATTGCTTATATCACAGCATCATCTAGAAAAATCTTCTAATAATTATACTTAAAACTTTATTTTTTTTTATTTATTTATTTTTAGAGAGGTGGAGGGAGGAAGGGAAGAATGGAAACATCAATGTGCTGTTGTTTGTCAATGACCCCTACCGGGGACCTGGCCAGCAACCCAGGCAGTTCCCAACCTAGACTGGGAATCTGAACCGGTGATCCTTTGGTTCACAGGCTTACTCTCAATCCAGCTAAGCCACACCAGCTAAGTTTAATTATACTTACGACTTTTAATTATTTTATGATTTCCAGATTTTCCAATATTATGCTAAACAATATTGATTATATTTATATACTAGTCCTAAAAAAACACTAACTGTTCATCCAGTTGATATGAAATGTGAATTAAGACAATAATTAGATGTATAATTGAAGTATTATAGGTGTTTAGGGCATGTGGCCAGGATTCTATAATGTAATACATATCAGATTTCTCCAATAGATATGAACATTTAGTATTTCCTAATAAGAATATTCGGTGACATATAAAAGTTAGTAGAAACTATTTGGAAACCCCAATTGCTTCTTTTCTAGCATTTTATGATTCTCACTCACCAAGGGCTCTATAAAATTATTTATTTCTAATGTTAAAGTACCTTTGATAGTGGCAGATTTCTATCAAAATTATACCTACAATTTGGTTGTCTTGTACATTATGTAGCTGGTTTGGAGTTTTCCTCCAGGAATAATTCATAGCTAGAATGTGGAAACACTTAGCTCTGGGATAATCCAATGACTCCGCTATTATTGGATCAGCACTATTAAGGACTCCACTACATCTGCCCTTATTCCAGTACCTTCTTGAACTGTTGATTTATTATGAATAGATCTGATTTATCCTTGAAAAATGACTGCTGCAAAATCTAAAATATCCAATACTTACTACTTGTTTGCCCCTTAAAAATTATACCAATGTTCCACTTAGCTAATGCCTCTCAAGATGCTAAATAAATGTTAGTGCCTTAAACAGGAAGATATGTTTATTTTAAAGTATATTTTATTAATTGTGCTATTACAGTTGTCTCAATTTTTATCCCCCTTGCCCATTTTGCTCAGTACCACTCTTTCCTCCAGCAGTCCCCTCATTAATTCACACTCATGGGTTGTGCTTGTAAATTCTTTGACTTCCCCATTCCCTATACTATTTTAATATATATTTCTAATATAATAAAGACTGTATGTGACAAATCCACTGCCAGCATCATACTCAACAGACAAAAACTAAAATTGTTCCCCTTAAGATTAGAAACAATACATAGATGTTTATTTTCACTTCTTTAATCACCTTGATTAATCAACTACCTCTTTTAATAGTACTGGAAATCCTAGCTAGAGTAATAAGACAAGAAGAAAGAAAAGGCATCCAATTTGGAAATAAAGTAGTAAAACTGTCTTTATTTTCAGATGATATGATATGATACAGAGAGAACCCCAAAGAATCTACCAAGAAAATACCAGATCTAGCAGAATGCAAAATTAATATATAGAATTCAGTTACATATTTATATGCAACAGAATAATGAAACAACAGAAAGGGAAAATTTAAAAAAAAATCCCATTCACAATCGCTTCAAAAAAAGAATAAAATATCTAGGAATAAATGTAACCAAGGATGTAAAAACCTGTACTTGGAAAATTATAAGAAATGGAAGAAGATACAAATAAGTCAAAGCACATACCATGTTCATAGGTAAGAAGAATTAACATCATTAAAATGCCCGTACTACACAAAGCCAACTTTCGATTCAACACTATTCCTATCAAGATTCCAATGACATATTTCTCAGAACTGGAACAAATATTTTCAAAAATTTATAATGAACTACAAAAGATCTCACATAGAAACAGCAATCCTGAGAAAGAATGGTGTTGACAGAATCACACTACCTATTATCAAACCATACTATAAGGCCATAATAATCAAAACAGCATGGTACTGGAATAAAAACACACATGTATTAATGGAGTAGAATAGAGAGCCCATAAATAATCCCCAAACCTTATAGTCAATTAATATTTAACAGAGAAAGCAAGCACACATAATGGGCTAGAGATAGTTTATTCACTAAGTGGTGTTGGCAAAATAGGACAGATACATGCAGAAAAAATAGATCACCTACTTACACCATACATAAGATTAAAGAAAAATGAATGAAAGATTTAAATATGGGAAGCTAAACTATACAAATCCTAGAAGAAAACGTAGGCAGCAATATCTTGGAATTGCTCATAGCAATATTTTATCAGATGTATCTTCTCTGGCAAGGGAAACAAAAGAAAAACTAAACAAATGGGACTATATCTAACTGAAGTGTTTTTGCACAGTAAAGAAAACATCAACAAAATAAAAAAAAACACTTAATGGGAAAACATATTTTCTAATATACCTGATACAGGGTTAATGTACACAATTTATAAATAACTTATAAAACTCAACAACAAATGAATGAATAAACAAATAAAAATCCCAAATTAAAAATGGGCAATGTACCTGAGGAGCTAAACAGAAACTTCCTCAAAGAGGGCATACAGTTGGCCAATATGCATATGAAAAGATGCTCAATGTCACTAATCATCAGAGCAAGGCAAATTAAAACCACAATGACATCTCATCTCACACCTGCCAAGATGGCTATCACCAATAAATCGACAAACAACAACTGTTGGTTTGGCTGTAGAGAATGGGGAACCCTTTTGCACCATTGGTGGGAATACAGATTAGTGTAGCTACTGTGGAAGGCAGTACAGAGATACCTGAAAAAAATGAAAAGGGTTGTGCCTTTCGACCCACCTATCCCACTTCTGGGAATATATAAAAAGGAATCCAAAACAATAATTCAAAAGAACCTAAATAGCCCTGTGTTCACTGAAGCATTATTCACAGTCGCCAAGATATGGAAGCAGCCCAAGTGTTTGTCAGTAGATGAGTAAGTAAACAACTATAGAACATGTACACAGTGGAATACTACTTGGCCTTAAAAAAGAGAAAATTACTCTTTGCTGCTGTATGGGTGGATGTGGAGAACATTATGCTAAGTGAAATAAGGCAATCAGGGAAAGACAAATATCATGATTTCACTCACATGTGGAATCTAATGAACACATTGAACTAACAAGCAAAACAGAGACAGACTCATATAGAGCAGGATGACAGCTAAGGGGTCTGGGAAGGTTAGGTGTGGAGGGATTGAACAAAAAGAATAAAGGACTCATGGACACGAACAAGAATGTGGTGATTGCAGGGGTGGGAAGGGAAGTAAGGGGACTAAACTGTAATATAAAGAAAAACAATTACAAAATTGAACAAAATAGTATTGTGCTTATTTTATGACAATTCATTAAATAGCTACAAATACATATGCTGGTTATTCATGTATGTAATTCATTCCATCTAATGCTAAATACAAGTATGTTAAATTAAATAACAAGTCTGAATTACAAAAATGAGAGAAAATACAAACCTCACATTTAACATAATTCATTCATCTCACAATTTTGTTGATTTTATTAAACTTTTCCTAATCACTTCTGGTCACATTAATGATCAGTGATAGAAGAGACTTAGATAGCTTTTGATTCATCTTACAGTATTTTATATTCTCCTTACTCATAACTGTTGCCTAACATCAGACAACGTTATAAATAATTAGTTTTAATTAATGCTGTATTAAAATAGCTAAATCACTCTATTGTATATTTGTACAAATAATCAAATTTATGAGAGTGACAAATTGTTTTGGTGATCTCCTTTTATGAAGTGTTCTGGGTTCCTAAATCTCTCCCAAATAATGAAATTCATGATAGGAGTGAATATTGCCAGAATTAAGCATTTAAATAAATAAAATTACTTATACACTTTAAGTTTATACACACAAATGCAAAACTATATGTATTGTGTGTATGTATGAAGGAGGACCATGGATTGGTTCTACCTCTGAGATATTCAATATTAGTGTTAAGCTGCTTTCTTCCTTTTTTATTGTCACTTGCAAGTTATGTCTCTGCTCTGTCCATTGAAAATAAAAGCTAATTAGATTTTTCCATTTGCATTTTATTGGAACATATCCTATAATTGCATATACTAAGCACTGACTATATCAACTATAATCTGTACTAATTATGTTTTTCTGTCCCTCCGAAATGTTTATCTGTGTTTTATATTATTTATTTTGAAACTTTTTTCTTGTACGCTCAACATTAGTAGCAAGACCTACCCCCGAAGATTCACAGAATGTATTTTACAACCAAGGAAATATGATATTTTAATAAAATATCTCTATAATCTGAGTGAAATGCTTGAATTGATTAATATATATGCAGATGAAAGAAAAATACATGGAAAGACTGTCAAACCATGTTGTAAATTCATCTTTTCTTTCACACCATTTTCTTCTTTTCACGTAAGAGAAAATTTAGATCTTTATATGAGCATGGCAGTTTCTCCCTCTTCAGTAGAGTAAATGTCTTAAATTCCAGGATAATATTCATTCATTTATTCATTCAACCAGTCATCCCTTCACTCTAAAAAATATGTGTTCCTATTATATATTAGGCATTGTGTGATACATATGTGTCTTAATTCAATCTGCTATAACAAAATTACCATAGAATGGGTGACTTAAACACAAGCAGTGGTTAGAACTGTGTGTTATTTTTCACAGTTCTAAGGGCTGGTTGTCAGGATTCTTGGTGAGTGCCCTTTTTCTGGTTTACATATGGCTACCTTCTTGTATCCTTGCATGGTGGACAGATATCATAACTTTTTATCCCCTTATAAGGGAAGTAATATAATGATGGAGACTCCATCCCAATGATCTCATCCAAAAGCAGTTACCTCTCAAAACTACAACCTCTAGATACTGTCACACGGAAAGTCGGGGCTTCAGTATATGAATTGGGATGGAGGGACACATTCAGTCCATAGCAAAGTATAAGGAAAAATCAAGACCCTACCCTTAAAAAATTATAGATTATAAGGAATGATACAATCATTTGTCAAATAACCTCATATGTATGTATGCATGCCCATGTCAGAACTACAACTATGATAATTGTACAACAGAGAAGAATAACAATTCCCTGGAAACATATTTAGAAAGGCTTGACATTTTTAGATGTTCCTTAAAGAAATCAACCTAAAATTTTAGATTTAAACCAAACATAGGTATCTAAGAAAGGAATGTGTATTGTAGGGGAAAAAAGAATCTTTCCACAGCAGAAGATTCATTCTGATAAAGACTTATGTGGAGGAAGATGAGGAGCATTATTATAGGAGCTGAAGAAAGATTACAGAGCTTGAAACAAACAAACAAATAAATAAATCCAAATAAAGAAAGAAAGCAAATGAGTTGAAGGAGTAAGCAGGGATCAATTTGTTCAGACTCATCCAGAACATCTTAAGGTCTGAGAGCAATGAGAAGTCACTCAAGTGACTTAAGCTCTTTATAGGGATGGAATAGTAGGTGGGAAATGATCAGATTTATTTTTAAATACACATATTTTAACACATGATATGTGCACATAAGTACATAAAAATAAGTTCTCAATAGGACTTTTATTTTAGTAGAAGAAAAATTATAATCAATCAATCAATACCATAGCAATAAAATTAGGAAATTACTGCTATGGGAAAGAACAAAGACAGAGGAGAGAGGTTGATGATGAAGGGAAGGCAGTGGTTAGGTAGACGTTTATGGCAGCCCTCTCTGATGAGATACTGTTTGAGCACAAAGATACATAAAGCTGATACAGTTTAAGGGGGAGTACCTGAAGATACATATGTGCAAAGTAAAAAAGTACGATATAGGCCATAGCAAGTAAAGTAGAAAAATATCTTAACATTGCATGTATTGGTTTATAGAATGCAATGTAATGAATTAGCAGATTTACTTTAGCATCAGCTAAATGGTAAAAATTCATTTTAACCACAGTGGATATGACATTTGTATAAAAGCCACATCAGACCTACCTAAAGATCTATAAAAATAACTGGAAAACAAACAATAAAACCAAAAGCATTGGGAGGCAAGATAGTATACTGTGAGGTGATTGTGACAGACAAGTTTCTCGTCAGTAAAGACAATTTTTAGTTGTGGGACATTTGACAAATTATTTAAACTCTTGGTCTCAATTTCCTCACAATGAATTAATGAGAATAATATTTCTGAGATGAATTGTATGATCTTCAGCAGTTCAAACTTTACTAGTCTTACTGTCTTCATAGTTCTGTAAAAATAGTTAAATAATCTTTTATCACAAATGCTTGGGGCTACACATATTTCAGAATTCAATTTTATTTTGCCATAATTCCCAATGTTGGGTGTATAAAATATCCCAGCATGGTCTATAGCAGAAAACATACCACTTTATCTTACAGTGAAATGGATGGATTTTCAAAGCAGACTATATATGTTTGCCTATGTCAATTTAGTTTTCCTGTCTAGAAAGTTGTGGGGAAAATTTAAACTGTAGGAACATTTTGTATTTCAGCATCATGTTTAAGAAGTTATGTATTTGTAGTAAGACTTACACAGGCTTTAATTCTAGTAAATAGCAAAAATCAACTGTGGTAATGTATATAAAAGCACATTGAAAGTTTTAAAGAGTCAATCAAATCCAAATTAATTGTAAGATAAAATGTGCTTTCAGTTAAAAGTTTGTAAGCCAAGAAAGGTACTCTAAGATCACTATAAACCATTTTAATAATTTTTCTATAAATAATTGTCCTTATTCACAAGTGCAGGTTAATGCTAAATAAATAAGTATTCTTTCCCTTAGGATATACATTTAAAAAGGATCAGATACCATAGTACAATTTAAAGTATAATTCTATAGAAAAATACATACACATTCTATTCATACATTTTTCTACACTCTAGAAAAATGTTTAACATCACATGAACATATAGTCTCTATTTTTTGTCTTCAAAAATGTGACAGTAAGCAGTGACAGTAAGCAATGGCTAGTTCTTGTTTCCTCAGATTTCTTAGTACATTATTATGATGCTGTAAGCTGGTCATGGTTGGCACATAGTATCACAGCTCCCTCTTTTCACTCTTTCAGGTCATTGTATTTTTCTGTCCCAAATACTGGAACCTGTAAATAATGGTTTTACTCCTTGGGCTACAAAAATGTTGATAGAGGAAAAGTTTTCTCCATATTATAGAATTCTATGCCACATAAACATTTTACAGGGCTCTTGGAAACTACTACTACTACATTTTGTTACACGTATGGTTGATTTAATCTGTGTCTCCACAGGTTGTATGTCTTATTTTCAACTTTTTAAAAAATAATTCCACAGCAGCCTTTGACCTATAATATACTGACCTTTATAATGGGTTTATATAGAATCAATCAGGCTGCACCAAAGCTAAAATACAGGACAGTATGCATTCATGATATTGGCTAAGCCCAGCAGGCATGACAAGTAAAATATAGCTGATTGATTTTGTGACCTTTAAAGCATTTTGTATGTAAAGTACACACATTAAATGCCATGTATTTAAAACTGAAACAGAATCTCAAAGTTTGATAAAATTGAGCATTGCTAGTTTGCTTTTTGTAAAATTATTTTTTCTTCTCCTTCCTATGTGTGCACATGTGTGCATGTAGATGTCTTAAATAACCAACTCATCTCTCCTTTTTTTACCTTTGAGTGATTTTACTTATCTAATAAATATAATCACAAACAAGATTCTGTGGTAAAGCAAAAAGGGGTGTCTATCTTCCTGTCCAGATCAGCCAAGTCACCTAACACCTTAGGCATATTATCTTCATATCTCATCTCTTTTTCCCTATTTGCAAATTAATTTTTTAACTTAATTTATTTTAAATTGTTGTTCAAGTACAGTTTTCTGTCATTTACTCCCATCCCAGCCCAACCTCCAGTGCTCCCTGCCTCCCTCCCATTTCCGCCCCCACCCCCAGTTTTTGTCCATGTGTCCTTTATATTTGTTCCTGTAAACATTTCCCCCTTTCCCCTGAATTATCCATATCTCATCTCTTAATTTGAGGACTTCCTAAGATTAACCACTGTGAAGTATTTGAGTTTTCAGAAGAAAATTTAATGTTCTGCCATATGAAAGAGTATCGTGCCCTTTCTATATAATGTCAAATAATGATGATAAAGTTATAACAAAATGTTATTTCAAACACTTTGATAGTTGATGTAATCGATGATAATCAACAGTGATAATGGAAGCATATGAGTGAAATGTTTCCCTGGCACTTTCATCTCCCAAGTTGTGACACATCAGATATGTTTTTTCTTTTGCAGTTTTGTATATAGAGCAAAGTCTAACTCTTTAATCCTCACCCAAGGACATCTTTATTCATTGCTTTGAGAAAAGAGAGAGAAAGAGAGGAGCAGGGAGAGAAAAACATTGATAGGAGATAGAAGCATGGATTGGATGTCTCCTGTATGTGCCTTGACCAGGGATCATCGTGTCAGGACTGGAGATTGCCTGCACCCAGATTGAATCTGGGATAGAATCCCCAATTTAGGTGTGTGCCATGACTGGGAATCAACCTTGCAACTGAGTCACACTGGCCAGGGCCCAACTATAATTCTTAATTATATTTTAAGGGCATGAATTGACTGCTCGAAATATTAATTTTTAAAAAAGATGTTATTTATTTGTTTCTAGAAAGAGGGAAAGGGAGGGAGAGAAACATCAATGTGTGGTTGCCTCTCCCATTCCCCCTACTGGGGACCTTGGCATGCAACCCAGGCATGTGCCTTGACTGAAAATCAAACCGGCAACCCTTTGGTTCTCAGGCCAGCACTGAGAACCAAATTCACTGAGACACACCAGCCAGGGCAAAATATTAATTTTTATGTAGCCATTTTTGCCAAATCATATAATCCAATCATTGATTTTTATATTCTTATAGAATAATCCTTAAATATTTTATGATGTTCCTTCAAAATTCTATTAGATGTATAATGATTTGAAAACTTAAATACATCCCTAACTTCTTTCTTTTGCAAAGGTGGTCATTTAAATCTAATATTTGATAGTATTTAAAAAAGAATGTTATAAGCTCTTGCATTCAATTTCTTCTTGTCACCCTCATACCTTTACTGGAATAAAATTTAAGCCATTATGTTTGTTACAGGTTACACTTTGTGTGTTGAATTCCTTACCCTAGTACCTCAAAATGTGTTCACATATGGAGACAGGATATTTATATAAGCAACTACATTACAATGAGGTCTTTAGAGTGGTCTGGTCCCTAAACCAATATGACCTGTATTATAAGAGGAGAAATGTTGGGCATAGACATGGATGGAGAAAAGATGATCTAAATACATAAAGAGAAGACAGCCATCTACAAGCCAGAGAGAAAGGCCTGGAATAGATCTTTCCTTTATGCCTTTCAGAAGGATCCATCCCTGGAGACATGTTTATCTGAAACTTCTAGCACAGAGTACTATGAGAAAATAAATCTTTGTTGTTTAACCTGCCAATCTACGGCATGTTACTACGGAAGCCTTGGCCAACTTATTCAATAGCCTTCTCATTTAATATGGCCATTGAGTTACATTTTCTTTTTCTCTAAGCATAGCAGAAGATATAGCTAGAATAGGCAGTTACTTAAAACCAACAATTTACAGAAATGATAAAGGAGATTAACATCTTAGATAATACCATAGGTGAAGAAGGAAAATGACCATAAGAGAAAACCATTTATTCCCTCTTAAGCAGCCAGAATGTATTGCTTTTTAATTTTTGCTGTTACATGTTTAATGAATATACATTATTATTCAGTGTTTAAAATTGGAAAGGCAGCATGATTTAGTGAATAGGCTGAACACCTAAGTTTTCTAATTGCATTTACTCCTGACTCACTATAGTTACCTAGTAAGAGTCACTTTATCATCATTACCATTGTATTATTATCATTATATTTTTATGACTCAGATGAATCTGGTTTGAACTCATTATAATACTATGCTCCTCAGTGGCTCAGGACATTGCAATAATCTATTATTAGAGTAGAAAACTCTTAAAAATGTTGACTAAATTAAACAATATTATAAATTTTCAGTTTCATTGAGATAGTGACAAATGTGCTTAGAATTATGGCCATTTGCATTTATTTCTGTGCTTCTCAGCCTCTATATTAACTTAAATGTAACTTATTCTTTAGAATTATTCAGAGATCTAATCATGTAATTTTTAAAGATTTCATTTATTTATCTTTAGAGGGGAAGGGAAGGAGAGAGGGAGAGAAATATCAATGTATGGTTGCCTCTCGTGCATTCCCTGATGGAAACTGGCCTGCAACCCAGGCATGTGCCCTGACTGGGAATTGAACCATGATCCTTTGGTTCACAGGCCCCTGCTTAATCCACTGAGCTACGCCAGCCAGGGAGAATCATGTAATTTTTAATTCCAAGACATTTTACTAATTTTATTTTTCAAAGGAAATTGTTATATAAATATATTTTCATATGATTGGTATAACAGGAATTTAATACATATTTCTTATTTTACTATAAATATTTCTTTTATCAAATCAAAAAGTTTTAAGAATAACGCATATCAATTACACTTACACCTCACTACTCATCAGCTTCAGAACTCATCAAACCTTGTACTCATTGAATTTTGAAAAGGAAAAGACATTTCAGAACTTGACGCTTGCTTGGGAGTCATTACACTCACTGCTGGCCTGCAAGAGAAAATGTCACTGTTTCATTGTTCAGGTGCTCCTCAGTTTTAGCACTCATTGTGAGTTCCAGAATGATACAAAAATGAGTACCGAGGTGCCACTGTATTTTAATACTATGACACTAATTTTTAATTAAATTCATTGTGGTGGCAGTGGCTAATAAGATTATGTAAGTTTCAGTGCATCTTCTGTAACACGTGATCTGTGTATCGCATTGTATACCCACCACTCAAAAGTCAAATCATCTTCTGTCAACATTTTTTTGACCCCGTGTATCCCCTAACTCCCTTCCCTGTAGTAACCATCATACTGCTCCCTATGGGTGTTTGTGTGTTTTCTGCTTGTCCATTTTTTGCTTTCAGTTTTATATTCCACATATGAGTGAAATCATATGGTCCTAACTTTTTTACTGAGTTATTCCACTTAACATGATAGTCTCAAGGTACATTCATGCTGTTGCAAATGTTGTATTTCATCTTTTCTTATGGCTGGGTAATATTCCATTTTATATACATGTATATACCCCACCTTTCTTATCCAATTATCTATCCAAGGTGTTCATTATTATTATTTTACTCTAGTATTATTGTTAGAAATTAATTTCTTACATATCCTTATGTATGTGATTAAGTACTTTATTTATATGAACTAAATTAAAATATGTTTCCAATTACATATCTGCATCTTGAACACATGCTTTAATATACTAGAGTTAATTTTTTAACTTCTTTGAGATAACTGTAGATTCACATGTAATTTTAAACAACAATACATAGAGCTCTAAATACTATTTACATAGTTTCCCACAATGCTAACAAGTTGCAAACTATACTATAATTTCACACTCAGGCTATTAACACTGATACATTCGAGATACAGAATATTTCCATCACCGCAGGACTCTTCATAGTTGCCCTTTTATAGCCACATCCACTTCTTTCCCATCTCTACTCCTCCCACTATCCTCTGAGGTGTGACTCTGTTATCTATAGAATATATTTAGCTTTCTATAAATCATTACTCCATTTTCTATTATTTTGTCATTTCCAGAATATTATATAGAGTCATGCATTAGAAACATTTTGAGGCATTTCAAAATTATTGTTTTTTATTGTTGCTCAATTACAGTTGTTTCCATCCCCCCCATTATTCTCCCTTACCCTACCCACCCTCACCTCCAACATTCAATCCCTCCCTTCACTTGTCTTTGTCCATGAGTCCTTTATACAGTTTCCTTGACAACCCTTCCCCTTATTTCCCCTGTTATCCCTCACTGGCTCCACTCTGGTTATGATCAGTTTGTTCTTTATTTCCATGACTTTGGTTCTATTTTACTTGATTGTTTGTTTTGTTGACTAGGTTACATTTTTAAGTGAGATCATATGGTACTTGTCTTTCCCACCTGGCTTATTTCAGTTAGCATAATGCTCTACAGTGCCATGGATGCTCTAGAGAAAGGTAGGAATTCCTTCTTTCTTTCTGCTACATAGCATTCTATTGTGTCAGTGTAACAGAGTTTTCTGACCCACTGATATTCACTAGGCTGTTTCCAGCACTTGGTTGTTGTAAATTGTGCTGCTATGAACATTGGGGTGTGTAGGTTCTTTTGAATTGCTGTTTCAAGATTCTTAGTGTGTAATCTTAGCTGTGGTTCTTTTTTTTAACAGCAAAATTCTGTGATGATTCTGGCAGGTCATTGCATGTTTAAATAGTTTGATCCTTTTTATCATTGAGTCTAAGGTCTTTATGTACTGGAGTTTGTTTAATGATTTACCTTCCAATAGATTGCTTCAGTGTATTGGTTACTAAAAATTAAGTTTCTATAACTTTTGTGTGCAACCTTGTGGATAAACCTAAATCTTCATTTCTCTAAGATAAATTTCCAAGAGTGCAATCATTGGGCCATATGCTAGCTGCATGCCAAACCGTTCAGGGTAGCTACGGTCCTTCACATTTTCATCAGCAATAGTATATGAGTGATTCAGTTTCTTCACTTTATTGCCAGCATATAGTGTAACTATTTTCTATTTTACCCACTTCTCTAAAAGTGTAATGATAATATGAGTTCTGTCCAGAAGGTATCCAGCCATGTAATATAAAAAAAATAGAGGCATTTATTGAAGAAGATACAAGATTCAAGAAACATTGTACATAGGACAGAGATGCCTCAGTTCCCTTCAAAGTAGGCACCTTGGCACTTCACGCAGTTCTCCCAATCACCATCAGCTGCCCCTTTGTATTTTCTTGAATCTCATTGACTGTCTGAAATCTCTTTCCTTTCAAAGGTGATTTTATTTTTGGGAAAAGTCAGAAGTCACAAGGTGCAAAATATGGGCTATAGTGCGGTTGAGTCACCTGAATGATTTGATGTTTTACCAAAAAACTCTACACAAGATGTGATGCATGAGCAAGCACATTGTCCTGATGAAGCTGTCAGTCACCAGTTGCCCATAGATACAGTCTCCTGAATCATCCCAGTCATTTCCATGGAGGAATATTCATTCAAGCTAACACAAAATTTAATGCAGATCTGTTACTCTACTTGCTTAGTCTTTTGAATGTGACAGCCACACAGTACACACGCTCACTCAATGGTGTCTACAGCCCCCACTGACCAGTACAGTGAAGTCTTCATTGTTCAGACATATGCACTCTAGTCCACTCTCCTTGGCTGACAGGTTACACTGATGTCTTGCAAATTGTTCTTATTATATTAACAATGCTGGAGTTTTTTTCAGAGAAACCCCATATAATTATGACTTTAATGAACATTTTTCTAATAGCTAATTATGTTGAATAGATTACTCCATGCTTATTTATATTCTATATATCCTATCTTATGAAATGTTTCTTTATGTCATTTTTACTTATTGTGGTAAAAAAATAAATTGAGATCTATCCTCTCAACAAGATTTTAAGTGTGTAGTATATTATTATTATTATATAGTTCTGTACAGTTATAGCATAATATCGAGCCCTCTTCCCGGGATTCAGAGGGAAGATTTCTTACTGTCTCTTTCTATGAAGTTCAGAGAGAGAAGGAAAATGAGCTTTTCAGACTCTTCTTATGGCATTACTGACCCCATCATAAGGCTCTGCCCTCATGACCTCATCTATATCAAATTATTTCCTAAAGGCCTCACCTCCAAATACCATCACATTGCTGATTAAGACTTCAACTATGAGTTTTGAGGGAGACAGAGACAATTAGCTTATAGCAGGCCATCCTACTAGGTATGAGGTGTTATTTTTCATGGTAGTTTTGAATTGCAGTTTTATGATGATTTTTTAAAAAATGTTTAGCATCTTTGGATATAGCTGCTTGCCATTTGAATGTCACTTGGAGAAATGTCTATTTAAGTACTTTGCCTATTTTTAAATTAGTTTATTATTATCTCTTGCTACTGAGTTGTAGACGATTTATAACATTTTAATGTAGCGTGTGAACAGTTTTCCCTTTTCCATAGGTTGCCTTTTCACTCTATTGATTGTTTCTTTTGCTGTGTGTAGATTTTAATTTGATCTAGTCCCACTATTTTTGCTTTTGTTTCTTTGATTTTATGTCATATCCAAAAATAATTTCCAAGACAAATGTCATAAAGCTTTTCCCCTATATTTTTCCCCTAGAATTTTACATTTTTAGTTCTTACATTTAAGGTTTTAATTATTTGAATTGTATTTTGTATATGTACTGTATAAGATAAAGGTCCAATTTAATTCTTTTGCCTATGTATGTCCAGCTTACCCAACACCGTTTATTGAAGAGACTGCCCTTTCCTCATTGTGTAGTCTTGATGACCTCGTAGAATAGTTGAACACACATGTGTTGGCTTATTTCTGTGCTCTCTGTGGGGTCAACTTTCCTTACAAGTCCTCCCATGTGACACAGATGAGAGTAAACATGACTGAGACATGATGTAATCTGCCCAGGGAGGAGAAGTGGCCAGTTTCCCAGAGGAAAAAGGCCTTAGGCAGTGGCCAGTTTCTCAGGGGAAAAAGGCCTTGAGAAGTGGCCAGTTTCTCAGGGGAAAAAGGCATTGAGCCCCCTCCTCCCGGGCCCTTTATTGGGTTGTAATACACAGAAATACAGGGCAGCAAGGATGAAACAGTAGATAACATTTCAAAGAAATCTGAGAGCTTACTCTGAGTCAGAGTCTGTCAGGAACAGAGTTTTAGGGTTTCCTGCTCAAATATATGAATGAAAGCATTCTTAGCAGAGCAGATTTCACAGGTATATCAGGAAATCTTTCTGATGCCAGGTTTTTCCCCAGAACACTCTCTAGCAAGGCAAGGAGCTGCACCCCTCCCCAACAGGTATTCAAGCTTAAGGGGATTAGAGCCAGGAAGTGCTTCTCCCAGAGAAATGGGGACTCAGGCTATGTCAAAGCTGGAGAGCAAGAGTCCATTGCTCTTTGTTGCAGCCCCCCAAGTCCTTCCATGATGGCCTCCCAAGTGGTTGTGTCTGGCCTAGGTTGCCCCTCCTCTGAGGGGTCTTACTTATCAAGGATTTCTGACCATGCTTTGGGGGCAGGGAGGAAACTGAGGTAGCATTTGCTACCAGAGACAAGCTTTGTCTCCTGAAGCTCGCCTTTCAGAGGTCACTCGTTAGCTACAGGGGGTAGAGTTACGATTCCTAAAACTAGGCAGAGCGGTCCACAACACCTCTCTATTCTGTTTTATTGATCTATATGTCTTCATGCCAGTGCCACATCATTTCAATTTTGACATTTTCATATGCTTTGTAATCAGAAAATGTGAATCCTCCACCTTTGTTCATTCCCAAGATTGTTCTATTTAGGGACACTAGTGTTCTATATAAATTTTAGGACTTATTTTCTATTTCTATTTTTAAAATTACATTGTATTTTTTATAGAAATTGCATTGACTATGTAGATAACTTTGGGCATTATAGGCATTTTAACAATATTTGTTCTTCCAATCCGTGAACACAGGATGATTTTTTATATCTCTCCGTGTTTTACTTCTTTAAAATTGACTGATTGATTGATTGATTGACTGATTGATTATTATTGTTTGAGTACAGTTGTCTTCATTTTCCTGCTACCAGTTTTCCCCACCTCACAACACCTCCTACCCTCAATCTTACCCCCCTTTGGCTTTATCCACGGGTCCTTTATACCTGTTTTTTATATCCCTCCTCTTCTTTTCCATGTTATTCTCTTCCTCCCTCCCCTCTGGTTACTGTCAACTTGTTCTTTATTTCAATGTCTCTGGTTATATTTTGCTTGCTTGTTTGTTTTGTTGATTGGGTTCCACTTATAGGTGAGATCATATGATATTTTTTTTCACCTCCAGGCTTATTTCACATAGCATAATGCTCTCCATTTTCATCCATGCTCTGGTAAAGGGTAGGAGCCCCTTCTTTCTTTCTGCTGTGTATTATAAATGCCTTTCATCAAGTGTCTTGTAGTTTCAGTATACAGATCTTTTACCACTTTAGTTAAATGTATTGCTAAGTACTTTTGATATATTGTTAATGGAATTTTCTTAATTTCATATGTGGACACCATAACCATGGTGGTGGGGACATCCATACCACAGCTGTGCAATATTGAAAGTCCTAAATTTTCATTCAATCTCCTCATACCACCATTATTTCCTGGTTGACAAAGTTCAGGTTTTGCATACTGTCTTCATGAATACTGTATGGGATATAAGGCAATTTATTACTTCCAGAAAGAGATAAAAACCCTTGCTCCCTACTTGGTCCTTTCTGAAACCACCATAGAAGTAGCTGGGTACATTTTGTAGCCTCAAAATTAGAAACCAGGCTCTTTTCCATTTGTTGATGTGGGTGATGTTGGGATCATGTTTGTTTTTTTTTTTTTCTGAGATGTTTGCCTTCAACAGAGTTGTTTTCATATAAAGATATATTTCTAAGTTTTTCCTTTCTTAGACTTCTTTTTTTTATAGAAAGCAAGATTTAGTTGGGCTCATTTTGAATGTGCTTATTGCTGTTTTTTGTATTTCCAACATCAGCTCCAAGGCTTTGATATGTGAAACAAAACAAAAATAAACAAAAAAATTGGGGGCTCACCAATGTGTTGTTCTTGGGTTCCAAGTTCCCTAGTATTTCTGTCCTCTTCTCTCCCTTAATTGCCTTACATATAATGTACAGCATTTTTAGTAGTACTTAGAAAAAGTTTAGATAAAAAGTACATCAACTTCACCATTTTAAAGGTGAAAGTTAAGTTTATATTTTATGATACATTTTGAAAAGCACTTTTTATCTTTAAAATACATCTGTGAGAACATGTATAGCAGTTTCAATTAAAATGAAAGAAATCATGTTTAAAATTCTTTTCTACTATTGAGACTAAGTCAAAATGAAGGGGATATGCTTGATCTGTCATTCTGGAGGGAGATACTGTGATATATTGAAGGTACTTTGTTTTAAAGTGTGAGCCTTGAAACAGGAGTAGAGATTAATACATCTAAAGAATTAACAATTATATCATGACTTAGCTGTTCTATCTGAATAATCAACTTCTTCAACCTATTTTGAAAAATGAATTTCAAAAGTTTAATGTTTGAAGGCAAAACATTGTAGAATATGGGTCAATCTGGAGAGTTGATTATAATTATTTTAATGTTGCTTTGAAATGTGTTCATAATGCAAAGAAATTCAATTGGCACATGAGAGTTTCTTCAGATATGTGAAAAATGCAATTGGAATATTTTAACTACAAATATAGGAAAGGTTTTTGTTTATTGAGCTACAAAAAGAAATTGGAATGGAAAATACCTTTAGCAGTTTTGAATTTACAACAATCTTCATTTAGTTATATGTCCCTTCCCTTTCTTTTCTTTTTCCATTACCATAGTGAAAGATTTATGAGGGAAGAATGTTAAATTCAACTGTTGGATGATCACTCCAAAAATAATGCAAAGTCACATATTTCTTTTGTAATCAAGCTTTTTAGTTGATATAATTATTAATTGACATGTAGCTATAAGATAAGATATACAGAAATCTCATGAACCCTTTACCCAAAATCCCCTAAGGAATTAAGGGTGACATCTTGCAAGACTATAAGACGATATCACAGGAAGATATTGACAATGATACAGTCAAGGTACAGAACACTTTCATCACCACCTGGATTTTTTATGTTGCCTTGTTTATAGCTGTATCCTCTTTCTCCTCATGGACTTTCTTAACTTCTAGCAACTATTGACTTTTTATCCATTTCCATATTTTTATCATTTAAAGAATATTATATAATATGTAACCATGGTGTATATAACACTTTGGTATTTGTTTTTCACTCAGTATAATTCACCAGAAATTAAGACAAGTTTTTATTATTTTAATATTTTCTCTATTTATTCCTGAATGGTATTCTATTATTTGGATATATCATAGGTTTGTTTGACCTATCTCATGTTAAAGGACATCTTACCTGCTTCTAGGCTTTGGTTATTAGGAATGAAGTTGAAACAAGCCTTCTTGTGCAGGCTTTGGGGTAAATAAGCTTTTATTTCTCTGCAATAATTTTTAGGAAAGCAAATGAATGGTTATATGATACTTGCATGTGTAGATATGATTACTCACAGACTGGCTGCAATAAAAATTATGATAACATAAAATACTGATGAAAATACCAATAAACGTGTTCACTCCTATATTGTTGACAAGAAGGTAAACTCTATAAAACAGTTTGGCAGTTCCTTTAAAACCTCAAATCATTTAAAGTCAACATTTTGGGGTTCAGAAAATTTTGGGGCTTTGGAAATTGTGGAGTAAAAACAGTTGTTTACAATAAACATCTCTATAATTTTCATCTTTAAGCTGTCTTACTAGTAATTTTTTATATTTTTCTTTTTAAATACATATATTGGAGTAATACTGGTTAACAAATTTTGTAGGTTTCAGGCATACAATTCTGTAATATGCCATCTGCACATTGTATTATGTATTTACCAACCCCAAGTAGTCTCCTTCCATCACGATATATTTCCTATTTGACTCTGGTAATCACCATTCTATTGTCTGTTTATAAGGGTTCTTTTGTAGCATAATCCCTTCACCCTTTTCACTCAGTCTCCCAAACCTCTCCCCTCAAACAGCTGCCAGTCTGTGCTCTGTTTTTATGAGTCTGTTAGTTTATTCTGTTCATTAGATTCCACATATAAGTGAAACCATATGTTTCACTCTCTGACTGGCTTATTTCACTTAGCGTAATATTCTCCAGGACCATCCACACTGTCTCAAGGTAAGATTTCTTTATTTTTCAAGTCTACATTTCTATGATACATGATCTATGTATTGCATTGTTTTCCCACCACCCAAAGCAAGATCATATGCCATCACCATACATTTGACCCCCACTTCCTCTAACACTCCCCCAACCTCCTTCCTCTGGTAACCACTGTACTATGTGTCTTTGAGTGTTAGATTGTTTTTCCTGTTTGTTCATTTGTTACTTTCAGTTTTTTTAATCCTCTTATTAGGATATGCTCATTGATTTTAGAGAAAGAAGAAGAGAGAGATAGAGAGAAACAGAAATGTCAATGTGAGAGAGAAACATCTATTATTTACCTACCATGCATCTCCCAGTGGAGGATCAAACCCATAATCTAGGTATGTGCCCTTACTGGGATTCAAATTCACAACCTCTTGGTATATGGGACAACAGTCCAACTAACTGAGCCACCCATCCAATGCTCATTTGTTACTTTCAGTTTTTTATCCTATATATGACTTAAATCTCATGGTTCTTAACTTTTTTTGACTGAATTATTTCGCTTACCATGATATTTTTGAATGTGGGGGCGACTACTTTCACGAGGTTCCGCCGATGCCACGGACACGCATGAGTGAGTAAATATGGCCGAGACAAGATGAGATCTGTCTGGGGATGGAGGAGTGGGCTGTGGCCAGTTTCTCTGGGGAGAAAGAGGCCCCAAGCACCCTCCTCCACAGCCTTTTATTGGGTTGTAATGCACAGGAATACAGGGCAGCAACAATCAAACAGTAGATAACATTACAAAGAGGTCTGAGGGTTTTAGTCAGAGTCAGTGTCTGTCAGGAAGAGAGTTGCAGAAACTTTGGGAGACATACTCATTTCCTCTTGGACCCTTATCATATGAATGAAAGCACTTTTAGCAGATTTCACAGGTTTATCAGCAAGTCTTTGTGGTGCCAGATTCTCCCCCAGGGCATGCTCTGGCCAGGCCAGGAGCTGCACCTCTCCCCATCAGGTATTCAGGCTTAAGGGGATTAGAGCCAGGAAGTGAGTCTCCCAGAGTACGTGGGGACTCAGGCTATCTCAAAGCAGGGGGCCGAGAGTCCATTGCTCTCTGTTGCAGCCCCCTGAGTCCTTCCATGAAGGCCTCCCAGGTGATGGAGTCTGGCTTAGGTTGCCCCCCGCTGTGTTGTGAGGGGTCTTACCCATCATTGACTTCTGACCAAGCTCTGGGGGCAGGGAGAGGAAACTGAGGCAGCGTTTGCTACCAGAGACAAGCTTTGTCTCCTGTGGCTGGCATTCCAAAGGTCGTCTCTCACCCTTAGCCACAAGGGGTAGAGATACAATTCCTAAAATCAGGCAGAGCGGTCTACTACATTTGAAGTCCATTTCTGTTGTTGCAAATGGCAGTATTTCATCTTTTCTTAAGGCTGAGTAATATTAAATTGTACATGCATATGTACCACATCTTTATCCAGTCATCTACTGAAGGACACTTTGTGGTTTCCATGTCTCAACCACAGTAATAATGTTGAAATGAATATGAGTTGCACATATCTTTGCAAATAAATGTTTTCAAAATTTAGGGTACATACCCAGATAGAGATTGTTTGTCATATGGTAAGTCTATTATTAATTTTCTCAGGAACCTCCGTAGTGTTTTTCATAGTGGGCACATCAGTGTATATTCCCACCAGTAGTGAATGAAGTTTCTGTTTTCTTCACAACCTCTCCAACACTTGTTATTACATGTTTTATTGATAATAGCTATTTTAACAAGTGTGATGTGGCATTTCATATTAGTTTTGTATCTTTTCATGTATCCACAGGTCATTTGTATATTTTCTTGGGAGAAGTATCAGCTGCAGTCCTCTGCTCACCTTTTAAATTGGTTTGTTTGATGTTGAGTTGTATGAGTTCTTTATATATTTTTTGGATATGACCCCTTTGCCAGAGCTGTTGTTTGCAAATATCACCTTCCATTTGATTAGCTGCTTTTTTGTTTAGTTAGTATTTTTTTTGTTATGCAGAAACATTTTAGTTTGATTTAGTCCCATTTATTTATTTTTGCCTTTAATTTCCTTGCCTTTGAATTCAAATTCATAAAATCTTGTCTAAGACTAAGGTTCATAAGTTTATTACCTATGTTTTCTCATATGTAATTAATTATTTCAGATCTTATATTTATGTTTTTGATCTATTTTGTATTATTTCAATCAAATTTATTGTGGCGACATTGTTTAATAAGATCATACAGGTCTCAGGTGTACATTTCTGTGATATGGGATCTGCATATTGGTACAGGATCTGCCACTCATGCAAAGTCAAACCATATTCCATCACCATATCTATTAAAATCCCTTCACTCTACACCAGCTCCTGACTCCCTCCCTCTGGTAACCACCATATTGTTGTCTATGGCTATGAGTTTCAGTTTTATATCCCACATATGAGTGAAAGCATATGGTTCTTAGCCTTTGCTGATTTCTGTCACTTAGCATGATATTCTCAAGGTCCATCCACATTGTCACAAATGGCAATATTTTGTCTTTTCCTTTTTTAATTTTTTAAAAATTTTATTTAGTTATTTTTCAAGTACAGTTTTTTGTCTATTTCTCCCATCCCAGCCCCCCCCACCTTGTCTCCCCCCTCTCTCCCATTCCCTTCCCCCAGTCCTCATCCCTGTGTCTTTCATACTTGTTTCTCAAAATCCCTCCCATTTTTCCCCTTAAATTCCCTTCCCTGTCCCCTCTGGTCGCTGCACACTTATTCTCTATTTCAGTGTCTTTGTTTTTATTCTGTTTGCTTGTTTGTTTTGTTGTTTAGCTTCCTGTTAAAGGTGAGATCATATGGTATTTGTCTTTCAATGCCTGGCCTATTTCACTCAGCATAATGCTTTCCAGTTCCATCCATACTGTTGCAAAGGGTAGTAGCTCCTTCTTTCTCTCTGCTGCATAGAATTCCATTGTGTATATGAACCACAATTTTTTGATCCATTCATTTACTGACGGGCACCTAGGTAGCTTCCAACTCTAATTTTTATTTTAATTGTTGTTCAAGTACAGTTTTCTGTCTTTTCCTCCCATCCCAGCCCTCCCAGGGCTCCCCACCTCCCTCCCATTTTCACACTCCCTAGTTTTTGACCATGTGTCTTTTATACTAGTTCCTGTAAACCCTTTCTTGTTTCCCCTGAAATTCCCCTGAAATCCCCTCCCCTCTCCTCTCTGGACACTGTGGCTCAAAAGGATTCCATTGTATATATGTATTACATCCCCTTTCTCCAGTCCTCTATCAAGGACACTTGGTTGTCTCATTTTGAATTAACTTTTGTACATGGGGACAAACTATAGTCTCCTTTCATTCTTTGTGTATGGCTTTCCAATTTTCCAGCAATATTTATTGAAGACACTTTTTTCTCCTTTGTATGCTTTTGGCTGCTTTGTCAAAATCATTTGTTCATATACACCATGTGATTGTATTTATGGAGTTTCATTTCTGTGTGTCTGTTTTTCTGCCGAGTCCATGCTGTTTTAATTATTGTTGTTTTATAGTATCACAACAGTAAAATATTTGAGTGCATCTAAATACATACATATTTATATATAAATCATTTTTATATTATATGGTTCCTATGGATCCTATGTATTACTTGCAGAGAAAATTAGTCACCTCTTATGGAGACCATAGCAGGCAATGTCTATTCAATTTAGTAGTTGTTGATTTTTTTTTTAAAATCTAGATTAAGAATTAGAGCAGGTGAATTGGAGTACATTCATGGCAGAAAGAGGTACCGGGACAATATTTTCAAGTGGAGCAAGTAGTCCTAGCAGAAGAGAAGCAGGAAGATTGGTGTTGGTTCTCAGGCAGTCATGCTGCCCTGGCAGTTGGTGTCAGCCCCTGGCAGCTCTGTAGCAGTCCTGAAGAGAACACTGGGTTAAATAAAGTGTGCGAAGGTAGAATAATAATGATAAATTTTATTTCTTGTGACAAGCAGGGACTGTGGACACTCATTTGAAATGAGAGAGGTCAGGTAACCACAAATCAATCAAAAAGATATTGTAAACTGTGGCAAGTATATAGGAATTGTTCACCATGGGCCTTCCCTAAAACAAGCTAGTCTGAGTGATGTCTAACTAGTTTTCATATTAAGTCCATAAACACCTACAAAATCTGTTAAAAAGCACATTTCTTCATTTTGGGGAAAAGATCAAAGTGCACTTGCTCAATAAGCATGTTCATTAGTAATTTCCATGGGATCATAATAAGTTATATTTCTTTTGTGTGAAGATTTTCAAGCATTTCAAAAGAATGGAAAATAAGTTTCATAATTGAGTTAAGAAGGTCCAAAGTAATGTGTGTACTATTTCATCACACATTTGGAAACAAAGAAATCAGTAACTGCAATTTCTGCCCTAGTTAGAAAACCTCTAATCAAAATTGCCCCTGAGGCCATCCCTGGAGGAGAACTGAGAGACCCATTGTCTTGGATTTCACTGTGAATATAGGGTTCATGTCAAAATTATTAAATCTTTCACATCCTTCAGATATTGTTAGATAAATGGAAACATTTGCTATGGCAAAAAAAAAGTTCTAAAAAGTACTCACAGTAGGAATAGAGTTAGAGGAGCACACATAATTAAGGGACACACATCTTAAGGAAATAAATTGAAAGATTTATTACCATTCCAGATACTGAGCTTCTTCATATTAAATTTAGTAAGAAAAAAAGACTATCTTCAAAGTAACCATTATTTATGCAGTAACTCATTACTAAGGCTTTAGATTTATGTACAAAATAATTTTTTTGAGTAATCGGTGCAAACACGATCCTGACCAAAAGATCACCTGGATACCGGCTACATTAGAAAATGAAACTAGACCACAACCTTACAACATGCACAAAAATCAATCCAAAAACAATTTAAAACTTAAATAAGGCCTGAACCTGGAAAACATCCAAACAAAAACATATGTGGTAAACTCCTTGGAGATAACTTTTTTGATTTAACACCAAAAGCAGATATAAATGAAACTACATAAACTACATTTAAAAAAATCTGCACAAGAAAGGAAATAATGAAGAAAATACAATGAATAAAAGAGGGAAAATATTTGCAAATTATTTGTGCAATAAGAGGTTAATTTCCAAAATATTTAAGAAACCTCCTATACTCAAGATCAAAAACACAAATCACTGAACAAAACACTTGCAGATATTTTCTAAAAGAGGTATATAAATGGTCAACAGGTAAAGGCAAAGGTGCTCAATGTCACTAATCATTAAGAAAATGCAAATCAAAGCACAGTGAGATATTACCTCACTCAGCATGTATATTATATAAAAACAAAAGATAAAGAATTCTGATAAGAATGTGGAAAAAAGAGAACACTTATACATTGTTGGTGGTTATGTATAGTGGTACTGTTACTATAAAAATGATATGAGTTTTCTTTAAGAAATTAAAAATAGAATTGTATGATCTTAGCTATAGAACTTCTAAGATATATTTAAAGAAAATAAAATCTCTCAAAGATATATCTCTATTCCTCCCATGTTCTTGCAGCATTATTCAAAAGAGCCAAAGTATAAAAATAACCTGTGTCCATAGACAAATGAGTGGATAAAGAATGGGTGTGTGTATGTATCTGTATACACAATGGAATATTACTATATATAGCCATATAAAGAAGGAAATGACATCTTTTGCAAAAACATGAATGAAACTTGAATGTATTTTGCTAAACGACACAAGCCAGACAGAGAAATACAAATACTGCATGGTATCACTAATACTTGGAATCTTAAAAAAATTTTTTTAAATGAGGTCATAGAAACAAAGTGTAATGGTGGTTGCCAGGACCTAAGGAGTGGAGAAAATGTGGAGGGCCTGGTAGAAAGATACAAATGTTAAGTTACAAGATAAATATAGTCTAAAGATTTAATGTTTAATATGGTGACTGTAGTTGATAATACTGTATCTGTAACTGAAATTTACTAAGAGAGTACAATTTAAGTGTTTTCACTGAATGACAAGTAAATATGTTAGGTCTTGACACTGTTTATTAACTCAATAGAAATTGTGTAACAATGTATACATAAAACAAATTATCATGTTTTACAGTTTAAACATATTACAATTTTATATTTCAATTATACCTTAACAGAGCTGAAGAAAAATGTGCTACCTGGTAAGTGATTCACTTTGGAGACAGAGAAATGCAGCAAATCTTTATACTTTCTTTTTAATTTTTGTACCCCTAAAACATACCTTCAATAGACTTAAAAGTCTATTAATATACTTTCAAAGTAAATTAAAACAACCAAAAAAGTATATTAACATACTTAAAAAGTAAATTAAGACAACCAAAAAACATATATTTGTGAACATGCTCAAAATGAGACAAGTCAAAGTTGAGGAGGGACTATGTCAATGGGCACTCATCTCACTGATCTTAGAAAGATGCACAAAAGACATGATTAATGGAGATATCTTTTCTATAACAACTATAAATTGTTAAACAAAATATCTATATATATATAATATGTATATATAAAACATACATAAATATATTGATACAAATATGTGGATATCTATTTATCATCTATCTAATCTCCTCCTATATGCCAACCCAATGGCACGTTTTCTCAACTAAAGAAGGATTTCAGTTTTAGGGGTTAAGGAGCAACTGTGACAGAAACAGAGTGCCAGAGTCTTTAGGGGACAGAAGAGTTAAATTCATTATGAAACCCTGATAATATTCATAGACTTCATAAGATAATGAAAAGAATTACCAATGACCAGTCAATTTATTTATATTCCTAAGTTTAGCAAAAATATTTGTTATCAAGTATAACTCAGAAATTGCCTTTTATAAGTATTTCATCAGGAATATCCAATAGGGATACTTTGCATACCTATTGCCATTGATTTCAGGGCCTCCTCAACACTGAAAATAATATTATCAGTTCCCTCATTTCTATTCAGATTTGAGAACCAATTCTAGTATACTAGAAAACCCAGAAACTATTTAGAAAGCATACCTTTAAGATTCTGTTCCCTTATAAGCACTCCTGCTACAAAAGTCTGAATTAGGGTTCTCCAAAGAAACAGAAAATGTACACATAATTGCCACTGCTATAACATTATTGGTAAAATATGCATCTATCAGAAGGTGAGAAGTAAATAAGACAAAAATTCAGAGACCTTCAATTGCAGTGAAATTTCTGGAAATGAAATGAAGTTGTAACATCTGTGTCCTAATATGACAGAAAAAGAGCCAAATTCTTTATGAGCCTCTTTGCATTTATGGAAGCTGAACATTCTCCTTTGGATTTACTACTCCAAGTCATGCACCAAAAAAACCCAAAAGTTTCTAATTTTGTATGAGGCCCAAAACATAAAGTCTTTAGGAGATGAAAGGGGAGCATTTTTTTTACAACAGACAAGATTTGCAAGCAGTTTAAGTATCCACCAGTAGATGAGTGAGTAAAATAGCTATGGCATATTTACATAATGAAATAGTATTTGTCGATAAAAATAAAGAAAAATTTACTCATTGTGGCTGCAAAGATAGACCTGGATAACATTAGACATATGGACAAAAACTAGGGGCGGTGGAAATGGGAGGGAGCTGGGGAGGGCTGGGCAGGCGGGCTGGGATGGGAGTAAAAGATGGAAAACTGTACTTGTCAACAATTAAAATGAAAAAAAATAAAACAAAACAAAAAAAAACCACATAGTAATTTTGGGAAAAAAACATTATGCTAAGTGAAATGAGCCAGTCAAAGAAAAACAAATACTGTATGATTTCACTCATATGAGGGATTTAATGAACAAACTAAATAAGCAAAATAGAGACAAACTCATAGAGAGCTAGCTGAATGCTTTGGGCTTGGAGAAGTAAGAATTGTGAGGGCAGGTCTGGGAGGTAGAGGGATAAAGCAAAAAAGGAAAATAACTCACAGCGACAACAGTGTGGTGATTGCAGGGGCAGGGCATGGGTGGAGGTGGAAGAGGGAACAAGGGGAGGAATGGTAATGAGAAAAGTACAGCAAGAAACAAACTGTTTAAGTAAGTAAAAGAAAATAGCTTTTAAATACTGTATATCATAGGAACATAAAAAATGCTAAACTTGAAGATTACTCTTAAAATACATATATCCTGTATATGTATTTGCTGCATTATAAGGACAGTATGCTATATTTAGGAAAATTAAATAAATTCAATTCTCCCAGCCCTTATAATAAATTATATGCACACTAGATAGTAGATAATAAATATGTACTGATGTCCATTGGGAAGTTTATGAGAATTCTGTGTATAAACATATTGTTAATTAGTTTGAACACATATCTATGAGCACATAATTACTGATTCAATTTGAAATTTTCTATAAGTAATTGTCAAAATAGTCAAATAACATACATTTTAGAAGGTACATGAAGAATTTTTTACATTGGTATTGGGGTACAGAATATAACTTTAATAATAATAATAATAATAATAATAATAATAATAATAATAGGTTTTTGGGGGAAAAAGTAAAACCCTTAATTCACAAGGTTAAAAAATAGGCTTAGTTACATTCAGTGTTCAGTAACTATGTGAACAATTCAGTTCCATTTTGTCCAGGATGTGGAGTAGCTCAAAGCCAGGAAGACAACCTGGGTAATATCACTGTGTGATTTAGTTCAAGTCTTAATGATTGGTAGTAACCATGTGTTCTGAGAAAGCCATAGGTAAAATTTCCAGTGGAAATACTTCCCAAAGATGATCTGGATGGATTTAATTTTTATGTTCTTTCCTCCAGCTCTTCTACTTCCAGTGATTCCAATTTTTAAAAAATACACTTCTATCCTTTCAGGTACTAAGTACATTTATAATATTTTGGATGAGAACAGGTGCATAAGAAACCTTGTCAAAAATGTTGTTAAACATTATTAAATTGTCATTTTAATAAGTCAAAAGAGAATAGGATACTGACAATGTTGTGTGTTTTAATCTACTATGATCATACAAAAATTGTGTACTTTGAATGAAAAGATCACACAAGATCGTCATGTCCAATTTTCAATTTCAGGTAAGGAAAATGAATTCCACCACGATAATGTGACTTACCCAAGATCCCCAAATAAATGATGTGCATACACAAACATAAATTCTAATAAAAATAGAGTAATTTGAACTTGTGATCAAGACAGAGGCATAGATAAACATGGCTAGCCTCCTTACACAACCACATCAAAATTGCAGCTAAAATATACAATAATCATCACTCATATCCAGCTGAATGAAAGTCTAACAACTACAAAATTAAAGAAACCACATCCATCCTGACTGGTAGGAGGGTCAGAGACATGGAGTGGGCTGGTCCCGCACCCATGGGTGGTAGATAATAATTCAGGAGGAGTATCTTGGGAGTGAGTCCTCCAAACTCCATACCAGGCCCTCCAGCCCAGGGTTTCAGCACTAGGAAGATAACACCCCATAACTTCTGGCTGCAAAAATCAGCAGGAATTGAGTCAGTGCAAGAAACTGCTAAATTCCCAAGCAGTTCCATTTACAGTAACTGCACATGGGCTTACTCAGACTCATTCCCTCTGAGCTCCAGCACCAGGATAGCAGCTTGAAAGGCATAAGTGGCATATAGGGAGACAATGAAGTGTCTGACATCAGGATGAGAGCTGGGGGACAGCTTTCTCCCAGACAGAATGACATGTAGAAGCCATTCTTTTTCTGTATGCTCTCTCTATAGGCAGGTACCATGTATGAGATTCCATCAATTGGCTCACATTCTTTGCTTCACTTTAGCAATTTCCTGAGGCTCTGCTTCATTCAAATTACAGTCCCACCCAAGCCATTAACATTGACTTTACAATGAAAATGGCTAGTCTTGGCTCATACCTCACTTCTTCCTAAATACTCTCCAAGCAACAGCCAGTCTCAGTGAACCTCCAGCCCCTGTACCTCTTGCTAAGTGGCACCAGGCCTGGCATTAGCAGCACCAGCCTAGGTTCACAGTTTGACTTCTCCTGGGAACCTCAAAGCCCAGCACAAGTAGTAGCCATTTGTAAATTGCTTTGTAGCTCATGCTGAGTTGCCCAGAGCAGAACACATATGGTGGCTTAACTTGGCCTGCACTAACTGTGAAAACCCAGAGCCTGCACCCACAGTGGACATATACAGATGATGTTGGAGCACCCCTACCTTTCTCTCACATAGTTCATCCTTCACAGATGGATGAGGTTGGTGGGTAGTGGTCATAGTCAAACTTGAAGTTGACTGGCCCAGGTATATCCCTCCAATTGGCTTGTCGATAGCAATCAAGGCTCAACTATATGAGAAGGATATACTCAACCTACATGAAGGGTTTAACTTGAGTACCCAGTTTGGTGATAGTGGAGGCTTTGCTACTGGACCCTACAGGAAAGCTATTATTTAGGATATGGCCCCGAGACAGAGTCATTGCAGCTCTACATAACACAAAGAAACATACACAGGGAGGCTGACAAAATGAGGAGACAAAGATACAAGTCCCAAATGAAAGAACAGACCAAAACTCCAGGAAAAGAGCTAAATGAAATAGAGATAAGCAATCTCTCAGATGCAGAGTTCAAAACTGGTTAGAGGATGCTCAAGGAACTTAGTATCTAATAGCACAAAAAAGATTCAGTCAAAAATGAAGGATACACCAACTGAAATAAAGAACAATTTATAGGGAATCAACAGTAGAGTAGGCAAAGCTGAGAATCCAGTCAATAATTTGGAATATAAGGAAGCAAAAAACAACCAATCAGAACAGGAAGAAAAAAGAATAATAATAATAATAAACAATGACAGTATAAAGAACCTCTAGGATAACTTCAACTTTTCCAACCTTCACATTGTAGGTGTTTGTCTTCTAAGAGAAGACAAAAAGCAGGAAATTGGAAATCTATTTGGGAAAAAAACAATGAAAGAAACTTCCCTAATTTAGGAAATAGACATGTAAGTCCAAGAAGCAAAGAGTTCTAAATAAAATCAGGTCAAAGAGGCCTTCACCAAGACACGTCATAATTAAAATGCAAAATGTTAAAAATAAAAAATATAATCCTAAAAGCAGTAAGATAAAGAAGTTAGTGACCAACAGTGGAATCCCCATGAGAATGTCAGCTGATATTTCAAAGAAACTTTGAAGGCTAAAAGAGATTGACAAGACATATTTGGAGCACAAAAGCAGGGAAATACAGCCAATATTGCTCTCTTCAACAAAGCTATCATTTATAATTGAAGGACAGGTATAGAACATCCAAGACAAGGAAAACTAAAGAATTTCATCATCACCAAAACAGTATTATATGAACAATGTTAAAGGGGCTTATTTAAGGAAAAAGATAAAAACTATGAACAATAGGATGGCAATAAATACATATCAATAATTTAATTTAAAAAATAAACTAAGCAAACACAAACAGAGATAGAATCATGGATATGGAGAGCATTTGATAGTTTCCAGATGGGAGGGGGATTTGGGGTAATGGGTGAAGAAGTGAGAGGGTTAAGAGCTATAAATTAGTACTTATAGAGTAGCCATGGCTATGTAAAATACAGTATAGGGAATGCAGTAATCAAAGAACATATATGCGTGACCCGTGGACATGAAAAATGGTGTGGGGATTGCCTGAGGGTATGGGAAAGTGCGAGGTGGAAGATGAGAAAGGAGGAAAATTGGGGCAACTGCAATAGCATAATCAATAAAATACAATTTAAAAAGACTAGAGGGATAATGAATAAAGCAAATAGCAATGTGTATGCCAAAGAAATTAATCTTAGAAATAATTCAGGCAGTATTTATTGGTTTATAATGTGATTTCTGAGTGTAGTAGATAAGAGGATAGAGACTATATACTAAAGATATTTATATATCTGAAAGTGTATCCAAATGTATGAATTTAAACTACACTAATTTTGAAAATGTGATTATTAGTAAGAGACTAATATGGTATCCTTCCTAGTATACTTAAAATTATATAATATACAAATGACACTGATTTTTTAAATTTATTCAATTATGCTAGCTTTTATATTTGAAAAAAATGCATTTACTTATGTAATTGTTGTTGATTTATTGCTGCCTGTGTACAATTTATTCCCTGAAGGTACTCTGAATATAAAATGTAAAATCCCTGTATCTACTTCTTAAATATCTAATAGTATGTGGTTTTTCTTAACAAGATATTGAACTATTATAAATCACTGACTATAGAATGACCCCAACCAAAGACATAAATCATGGATATAAGAATAAACTCTGAGATAAGCATAGGAAATAAATGATTTAGCTGAAATGTGATTGGGAGGTAAATTTTTTAGACTAGACATATCTGTGTGAGAATAATACAGGAAAGAAACTTTTAGTTCTGCTTTTCCTTATAGTTCACCTTATTTTAGGATATATCTTTGTTGTCTGATTTTAGGAGAATTAGCATTAAAATTACTACAGTTAAGAAAGTGAAAAGCTGAAAAATATATGTGTGTGATTTGACTAGCTTTGGAAAGACTATTTCCTACCCCTAACAATCTACACACAATTTGAGGAATCTAATCACTCGCAGTGGTTTTGCATCTGGATGAATTTTGGAGTCAACTTCACACTTTTTAAAAAGCCTGTACACATACTACTTACCATACCATTTAAATAGAATATCTTAATGAGATACAGTCATTAGCGCTATTTAAGCTCACCATAAAGTTCCAAAATCCGTTGGGAAATTTGAGAAATACTGATCAGAGAAGTACCTCTACCTATTGCTTTTTATCTTTGAAAATAGAAAAATCCCACTCTAAAGAAAATACTTTGTGAGATGAGGAAGAACAAATAAAGTTTTTTCATCCATGGGACTTTTTATTTCAGAAATTGTTTTCACCTAGCTCTTTCTCTGTAGCTGTAATATTGATACAGACTATAGTGTATGCTGTGGTCCTGATCTAAATTCATTTCAAAAATAGGAGCTCACATATAAATCAATAAGCTACCTAAGGAATACCTTTCTTTCAAAAATATCAACAAGCTGGATGAATCACAGATTCAATAAGAAGCAAACATGTTGGCACTTTTGAAAAACAAATAATAAACCATGCTAAACAAAATACAATAAAATAGTATTATATACAATAAACACAGTAAAATGTACTAACTATGCTAACTATGATATAGAAACAGAAAAGTAAATATTTAATACCAAACCAAAATATTTACGGAAATAGTAGAGCTGATATAAAGAACATGGTAGATGGGGTAGTTAGAGAATGTTTATCCATGGAAAAACACAGAAAATTAAAATATCAGATTAAAAAAAAACTAGCAGAATTACCTAAAGAAGGGAAGTCAAACTCTTCTCCAGGGAAGACACACAGAGGGCCCAGAAACATATGAAAAGATGCTCAGCATCACTAGCCATCAGAGAGATGCAAATTAAAACCACAATGAGATACCAATTTAGCTGAAATGACCAGTCAGAATGACCATCATAAACAAATAAAAAAACTAGTGCTGGCAAGGTTGAAAAAAGGGAACCCTAGTACACTGTTGGTGGGAATGCAGACTGGTACAGCCACAGTGGAAAACAGTATGGAATTTCCTCAGTAAACTAAAAACGGAACTGCCTTTTGATCTGGAAATTCCATTGCTGGGATTACAACCTAAGAATCCTGAAACACCCATTCAGAAGAGCCTATGCAGCCCGATGTTCATAGCAGCACTATTTACAATAGGCAAGTGCTGGAAACAGCCTAAGTGCCCATCAGTAAATGAGTGGATCAAAAAACTATGGCACATTTACACAATGGAATATTATGCAGCAGAAAGAAGGAACTTCTAATTTTGTGATAGTATGGATAGAACTGATGAATATTATGCTAAGTGAAATAAGCCAGGTATAAGATAAATACCATATGATCTCACCCATAACTGAAATTTAATGAACAAAATAAATTAACATGGAGAAGACTGAAGGTGCCAGAGTATAGGGGCAATGGGGATAGTGGTGAGAGGAAAAGGGAACTAGATAAAGAATGTGTATGAATGACCCATGGACATGGCAGTGCTATAGGAATTGACTGTGGGACTGTGGGTTGCATGGGCAGAGGAAGGCAAAGGAGGGCAGAGGGGAAGGATTGGGATAGCTGTAATAGAACAATTTTTTAAATGATAAAAATGTCCCTACCATCCGAAGCAATCTCTAGTTTTAATGAAATTCCTATCATGATATGAATGTTGTGTTCCACAAAACTAGAACAAATATTTTCAAAGATTTATATGGAACAACAAAAAAACAAACCCAAGGCAACAGCAATTTTGGAAATAAATAACAAAGTTGGAGGAATCACATTATCTAATATCAAACTGTAATATAAGGCCATTGTAAACAAAACAGCATGGTACTGGCATAAAAACAAACCTATAAGTCAATGGAACAAAATAGAAAGTCCAGAAATAAAACATGCCTTATAGTCAATTAATATTTGACAGAGGAAGAAAAACATGCAATGATTATTCAATAAATGGCGTTGAGAAAGCCATACGGATATGCGCAACAATATGAAACTAGACCACCTTTTTTGCTACACACAAGAATACATGCAAAATGTATCAAAGACTTAAATGTTAGACCCAAACCCATTACAAGCATAGTAGAAGTAGGGTTGGGTTGTTGTTTTGAAACGTTTCTATCTTCTTTAGGTAGGCCTGTATTGCTATGAACGTCCCTCTCAGGACTGCCTTTGCTGTGTCCCATAAGTTTTGGGTTGTTGTGAGTTCATTTTCATTTGTTTCCAGAAACTTTTTAATTTTTTTCCTTAATTTCATTCTTGACCCATTCATTGTTTAACAGCATACTATTCAATCTCCATGATTTTGAGTTATTTTATCCTAAGAACCCTGAAACACCAATCCAAAAGAACCTATACACCCCAATTTTCATAGTAGCACAATTTACAATAGCCAAGTGTTGGAAGCAACCTAGGCCCCTATCAGTAAATGAATGGATCAAAAAATATGGTACATTTACATGATGGAATCCAATGCAGCAGAAAGAAAGAAGGAGCTCTTACCCTTTGTGACAGCATGCAGACAACTGGAAAGCATTATGCAAAGTGAAATAAGCCAAGTGTAAAAGACAGATATCATATGATCTCAACTTTAATAGGAACCTAAACAACAAAACAAACAAGCAAGCAAAATATAACCAAAGACACTGAAATAGAGAACAGGGAAACAGTGATGAGAGGGGAAAAGGGAGGGAATTTCAAGAGAAAAGGGTAAGGGTTTACAGGAACAAGTATAAAGGACACATGGACAAAAACTGAGGGATAGAGATGGGAGGGAAGTGGGGAAGGCTGCTGGGGTGGGCTGGGATGGGAGTAAAAGACAGAAAACTGTACTTGAACAACAATTAAAATAAAAAATACAAAAATAAAAAAGCATAGGAGAAATCAAGCAGTAAAATCTTGGACATTGCTCACAGCAATATTTTTTTCTGATGTGTGATCAGAAAGGGAAACAAAAGAATAAATAAACAAATGAGACTACATCAAACTAAAAAGTTTTTCACAGTAAAAGAAACCAAGAAAACGAAAAGACAACATACAGAATGGGAAAACATATTCATTGAAATATCTGATATGGAGTTACTTTGAAAAATTTATAAAGAACTTGTAATACTCAACATAAAAAAAATCAAAAAAAATATGGGCAAAGTACCTGAATAGGCACTCTCCAAAGAGGGCATCCAGGTGGATAATAAACATGAAAAGATGCTCAACATGACTAATCATAAGTAACATGAAAATTAATGATACATTGAGATATTACTATACTCTTGTCAGAATGGCTATCAATAAATCAACAAACAACATCTGCTGGTGAGGATTTGAAGAATAAGGGAACACTTCTGGACTGTTGGTAGGAATGCAGATTGGTGCAGCCACTGTGGTGTCTTTTCTTATAAGGCACTGAATCCTATGACACCAGGGTCCCACCCACCTATGACTTTATCCAACCTAATTATTTACACTGAAGCTCAACCTCAAAATAGTCACATTCAGGGTTAGGGCTCCAACATATGAATTTGGGGGTGGTGGAATGTTCAGTCCAAAAGAATTTCTTTTGTATTTAACTAATTATTCTCTCCACAAGGTCAATGTAAGAAACAAGCACTATAATTAAAAATTACATCATATTTTAATATAAAATACACATTTTCAGATTAAAAAAACAGTAAACAATCCTTTAATTATTTCACTTATAAAGTAACACCAAGTATAAAATAATAAAAACCTTTATTTATATATAAGTGTTAACTGAAAGTAAAAATAATTTTATTGCAGTAGTTATTCGTTTAGAGGTTAAAAAACTGAGAAAATGAAAATAATAGGCTCACAGAACTGGAAATATTGTGAAACAAAGCTGTAAAATGTATTTGTGAATGTGCATGTATTTATGTATATATGTATATACATAACTAAATAGAAGTGTGTATAGAAAAAATAACTATACATACATATATAACCATATAGATATTAACATATTCCATAGTATTTCCAACATAAAATTGTAGCATTTTGTTTTCCTTCCCTTACTCATGCTCTGAATAACCTTGCATGCAAATACAAACTCCTATACACATGTACAATTTTTGGAAGTACTGTCAAAAGATTCATATCTTTATATAATTGTTAATCAGAATATTTAACTATTTTAGACTTGTTTTTAAATGCATGGGATCGTATAATGCTGGTAAGAATATGTGCACTGATTTTAAAGTTATTTTGTACTAGTGTTCATATTCTATCACAATTCAGTGTACTGTATTGTGATTCATTCTACAACTGGTGATGCCTCAGAGTGTTTTAGTTTAAGGTAAAATTTGTATTCATAACACTTGTTTCTAAGTTTCATCTATCAAAAAATTAAACCCACAGAGTTCTTAAATGTTTATAGTCATAATCTTATATAAGTATACAGCTTGGCCAAATTAAGGAGTATATGTAAACCTTCAATTTTCATCTGGTGAAATGAGTATAATGCTGTTAAAAATACAATCCAAACACAAGCAACTGTGTAAATTATAAATTTTTGAAGAAAAAAAAGACTTTGCATTTCATATTCAGTTCTGTGATTCAAAGTAACTGGATACTATTTATTTTATATCATAGCTTTTTTATGCAATATTAGTTCTCAACTCAATTTTTATATAAAATAACAATTCTCCTCTATTCTGGTTGATATATATATATATATATAATAGATATATATATATATATATCTATAATAGATATATATATAGATATATATATATATATCTAGTTTTAGTGCATACTGACATTGTTATCCATTCCATTTCAGTTCTCATATGTTTCCCTGAGACAACTGATGGACATGTACAATGTTACCTCAAAACTTCTATTTTCTTTTATTTCATACTCTAATATTGGTATTTCATGATAATATACTATTAAAACAAAGTATTTATTATGAAGCAAACATTCTAATGTAAAATTATGAAAGTATTTCTGAGTTCTCTGTTCTGTTCTATTGATCTATATATCTGTTTTTTTATGCAAATACCATGCTGTTTGGACTGCTATGTATGGCCTTGTAATATAGTTTGATTTTAAGTAGTGTGATTCATCCACCTCAGTCCTTTTTTCTCAGCATTACTCTTGCTGTGTGGGGACTTATGTGATTCCACATAAATTTTTGAAATATTTGTTCTAGTTTGGTGAAACGTCATTGATATCCTTTTTTAAAATATTTTATTTATTTATCTTTAGAGAGGAAGGGAAGGAGAGAAATATCAATGTATGGTTCCCTCTCATGAGTCCCCTGCTGGGAACTGGCCTGCAACCTAGGCATGTGCCCTGACTGGGAATCGCTCGTGTGGTTCACAGGCCCGGGCTCAATCACTGAGCTCCACAAGCCAGGCCTGACATCTTGATAGGAATTTTGTTGAGTCCACAGATTGCTTATGGTAGTATTGACACTTTAATGATGTCAATTCTTCTTATTCATGAACACTGTATGTGCTTCCACATATTTGTATATTCTTCAATTTATTTCTTCAGTGTCTTTTAATTTTCCAAGTATAGGTCTTCTACATGCTTGGTTAGATTTATTCCTAGGTATTTTATTCTTTCTGGAACAATTGAATTCACAATTGCTCCAGAAGGATAGTTCTTAATTTCACCTTCTGATAATTCATTACCGGCATATAAAATTGCACCTGATTTCTGGATACTAATTTTGTTTCCTGCTACTTTTCAGAATCCATTTATTAGTTCTAGTAGCATCACACTTTGTAATCAATTAATATTTTACATATGAAGCAGACACACTCAATGAGATGAAAATAATTTATCAATAATTGTTGCTGGGAAAATTGGGCAGATATATGGAGAATATGAAACTAGACCACCTTCATACACTATACATAAGAATTAAGTCAAAATGGATTAAAGGCTGAAATGTTAGACTCAAAGCTATAAAAATCTTAGAAGAAACATAGGCAGTAAAATCTTGTATATTTCTCGTTGCAGTATTTATTTTCAATGTATGTCCTCTAGCAAGGCAAACTAAATAAAAAATAAATAAACAACATGAGACTACATCAAACTAATTTTTTTTTGCAAACAAAAGGATACCATTAACAAAATAAAAAAAAAACACAGAATGGGAGAACATATTCATTGATACAGCTGATAAAGTTACAATCCAAAATTTATAAAGAACTTGTAAAACTCAAAACAAAAAAAAAATCCAATTAAAAAATGGGTAAAGTACTTGAATAGACACTTTCCCAAAGAGGACATACAGATGGCCAATAGACATATGAAAAGATGTTCAATATCACTAGTCATAAGCAAGTAAAATGCAAGTTAATACCACAATGAGATAATACCTCACACAGGTTAAAATTGCTGTCATCAATAGATCAACAAAAAACAAGTGCTAGTAGGAATGTGTAGGATGAGGAGGATGAGGGAACACTTCTGCACTGTTGGTGGAAATGCAGATTGGTGTAGCCACTGTGAAATATAGTATGGAGTTACCTTAAAAAATTGAAAATGAAACAACGTTATGACTCAGTATTTCACTTCTTGGAATTTATCTGAAGAAATCTGCAACACTAATTTGAAATAATATAAGTACCCTTATGATCATTGCAACATTATTTATAATAGCCAAGACTTCAAATCAGTCCATGTGTCCATCAGAGGATGAGTGGATACAACAACTAAGGAACATTTACCAATGGAATACTACTTGGCCACAAAAAAATTAAAATTTTACTGTTTGTGATAGCATGTATGGACTCGTAGAACATTATGTAAGGGAAACAAACCAGGTAGAGAAACACAAATACCATATGATTTTACTCATATGTGTAATCTAATGAACAAACTACATTAAGAAGCAAGATATAAAGAAACTCATAAAGAGTAGGCTGACAGTTCTTTGGACGGGAGTTAGAGCAAAAAAGAAAAATGGCTCCTAGACATGGACAACAGTGTGGTTTCCATTGCAGGATGTGTGTGGAGGTGGAAGAAAATATAAGGGGGATAAATGTTAATAAAAAACAGAGTAAAAATAAACCATAAAAATAAAATAATGCAAATATTGATACATATGACTACTTAAAAAAACTAAATTGAGATTATGCAGACTTGCTTATGTCAAAGTTCATTTTCAATAACTTTTAATTCCACAAATATAGCAACTTAATTTAGCTTTCTAATAGCTACTACTTAAAACTGGATCATACAATCTACTTATCTATTTTTAAGGTACTTAAATAACGATAAAGTTAAGCTGATTAACAGATAAAGTTACGCAAAATTTCCAGCTCAAGCACAGGATTCCAAGTTATTAAAATTTAGTCTTACTCTTGTTTGAGAAAATTCACGTTTAAGCTTTTTATATCCTTCAGAATGAGAATCCATGTATGAGAAAAAATAACAAATCAATGAAGTTTCAGCAACAATAACATTTTTACCTAGGAATAACATTGCAGCCTATTGTTCAATTTGCAGATGATAAAGTAAAACAACATTATCTAAAAGAGAGAATTATGTAATACTCTGAATCACATTCTATGTAGTGTTTACTTAATATTTAATATAACTCCTTATGTTAAATTAATTAGCATGAACATTTTCTAGTGGACATCTCAGTTGTCAGACTGTCCTTAAATATCTTTCCTGAAAATTTCATTCTCCTTAGCTGCTCCTAAAATGGTGCTCTAGTAAACTCTTTGGTATCACACACCCTGAGTTTGTTTGCTTTTGGTTTGTTTTGAATTACATAACCAGTGACTTCACATATTCTGCAAAAGTATAACCTAAGAAGCTTCACAAAATAGAATTTATATTTAAAATGCAAAGAAAACAGAATAAAAAACAAAAGAGGAAGACATTTAAAAGATAAGATTAATTAGTTTGAAAAATAAGGTTTTTTTACATAATATCTATGTATCCAATAGATTATTCATGATTCCATGAATAGAAGTATTGAAGAGAAAATGCTGTGGAATAGGGGAAAGGTATGATTTATATTGAGTCAGAGTGATTAATTCTTACTGAGTGAAATGAAACATATATATAAAGCTATTTCCTCAAGTTACTTTTCCTTTATATAACTGGATCTAAGCAAGCCATTTCAATGCAAACAAGCTTGACTCAAATTTGTAGTAATGAAAATATTTTTACTCTTCTTGAACATCATTTTAAAGTCTTGGCATTCATTCATCATTTCAGGAATTCATAAAATAATTGGACACAAAGAGCAAAGAAAAATGTTACTCGAAAGATTTTATTTTTTGTTTTTCTTGTAGAAATCTGATCCTTATAGAAGCAAATGGAATTTTATATAATAATATAGTCAATGTAACAATACAAATAGAGGGTGAGCCAATAGATTTAAATTTAAAGTTTCTCATGTTTTCTGGTAGCAACTGAGACTCATTTCCCAACTCTATTCTTGATCAGTAGATTCTCCTCAGAGCTTCATATTCTGAGCCAAAAGCAACTTCCTCTGATATAATGGGAAAATTACAGCCCCTCTGTTGTTATTCAAGATCCTTTGTCCATTAACCAAAAATTATTTTTTTTTCATTTGAGGCTTTGTTACTATATACAGATAACTTACATTTTATGGAATACATATGGTGAGTAGATGGGATCCATTGCTCTCAAACCAGCATTCTTGTACCACTCAAATTCTTGAAATTGTGCCAAAGGCTGAGTGAAGCCAAAAGGTAAAGGTTGCTTATGTTTCTTGAATATTAGTTTCATTGGTGTATGTAATGTTGACATTATTTCTTCACTAAGATGTAAACACATTTTTCAGTATGTACAATAGAAGGAAAACTAATTAAAGTAAAAGATGAGAATTTATATATAGATTGACCCTTCAGCAGGGCATCCTACATTCTACCCATGCCTACAGTTCACTATGTTATTAACTAACATTGTGTTCTTGGCTGAGTTCAACCAGGAGAACTTCAATACAATACCATAAAGAAATTTGTGGGATTGATAACATAGAAGGTGTTCAACAAAGCTTAGAGGAAAAATAACAAAGAGAATGCCAGATACTAAACCTGGGCTTTGTAGGTACTTTGTCTATCCAAAACATTTTTTTTAAAACAAACATTTGTTAGGTCCAAAATTTATTTTAAATCGAAGAAGCCAAAAGCAAAGCAGATTTGTGGATTATTTTGGAAACCTGAAAACTCAGATAAGATTATTACCAGAGTCCCTGAAGAGAACAGTCAGGCAATCTATCTATTGGTGAACCCTGCACTCTTTTTGCCTCAGGCTCCATCATTCACTATATTCTCTTCCATTGACTTCATTCATTTGGAGTGCTGGCATGAGATTCTGTTTTTTGGTTCATAGATTTAAAATTATCAAGAAGGAACCATACCATAATCATACAACTATACACAAAACCATTCCATGTACAATACATACAGCCATACCAATACTGTATACACACCACACAAATGCCAGTTTGGGGGGCCTTCACCCACAGAGCCCCCACCCCATCCTCCACAGATGAGAATAAGTCTACCAAGACATGATCTGCTTGGGGCGGAAAGGTGGTTGATCTCTCAAAGGAGAAGGGCCAGGAGCCTGTTCCACAATGGGCTTCTATTGGGTTTATTTACATAGGAATACAGGGCTTATATGCAAATCTCCTCAATCATTGTCAGGCAGAAATGATTAAACAATAGATAACATCCAAAAAACTATGATGGCTTATTCTGAGTCAGGGTCAGATAGCTAAAGGGCCATAAAACTTTGGGGAAACAAACTCATTTCATGCTTGGACACTTATTTAAATTGAGGGTATTAGCAAAGTAGGTTTCATAGGATTTTATGCATTCTTTCTTAGGCCCGATTGTCCTAGGGAACCCACCCTTTCCAGCCCCGGGCCGTACCTACCTATCGCATTGTTTCAGGCTTAAGTCAGGCAGGGGAAGTAAGGCGGCCAAGAGATTAGGAGACTTCATGCAGACAGAATGAGCACCCAGGTTATGTCAAACCAGAGGAGCGAGGGTCCATAATCCCCTTTTCCATAGCCCCCCAAGTCCTTCCCTATGGCCCCTTCATTACCAAGCCTGTCTTAGGTCACCCTTCCCTTGAGGAACTTTACCCATCATTGGCTAACTGATCATCCACTCAGGGCCAAGCAGGGTGAAGTAAAGGGGGCAGAGGTGGCGCCCCTGCCAGGGAGATACATTTTGTCTCCCTAATGGCTTATGTTCCCAAGGTCTTTTTACTCAGCCTTAGCCATGAAGTTTCTGGGTTACAGTTTCTGAAACCAGATATGGCAGTTCACAACATGCCAGTGCAACTACCATAAATGATTATAACAAAATTGCCATTTGGCCATAATAAAATTATTAAGGGAACTCTCCCATAAGTACCATGTATAGAAGGGAAACCTTGCTTGTAACAAGTCTAAGCAATCTGTAAGAAGCTACCTATTCCATGGGTAAAGGAAGGAAGGCTCTAGAAGTGGGTGCAAACATTTCATGATTTGTCATGTATCAAACAAGATGAGGCAAAGAAGTTAACAAAATGTAATGAGTTGTTAAGGTCATTGAAAAATGAGGCATGATTACAGGGAGAAATTTTGAAATGCTTGTTCAAAAATTCAGAATTTAATTTAAAATATAGAATGAAACACACACACACACTCTATTCTGACAACAAAAAAATGTGAGGTAAATTTCAGTAGGATTAACTTTTTATTTATTCCTGAGAAGGTGAGTTTTGATCAGTGGGGCTATAAGAATAATATTTATTTTTAATTTTTTTAAATTTTATTTATTTATCTTTAGAAGGGAAGGGAAGGAGAGAGGGAGAGAAATATCAATGTATGGTTGCTTCTCGTGTGTCCCCTGCTGGGAATTGGCCTGCAACCCAGGCATGTGCCCTGACAGGGAATCGAACCACAATCTTTTGGTTCACAGGCCTGTGCTCAATCTGATGAGCTACACCAGCCAGGGCAGAATAATATTTATTAGTAACAGGAAAACTACTTTATTAATCTCATAAGAGTTTTAGTATTTTTCAAAACCTTGTTGTAGGCAAACGCTATTTGAAATAACCTTCTGCCAATGTAACTTCTGCTCCTTTGTGGCAAAGCATAAAGGTTCTTGACTGGAACTCCTGGAACTCACAGGAGTGAAGTTCCTGACTTCACTAAAGAAAATAAGAATTAGAGAGAAAAACCTCCAAATGATTTAATAAGCATCATTTCAATACATTCTCTCTTTCTTTTATCTTCTAGCTGCATACTTCTTTGTTTATTGGGTTTCTGCTGGTAGGAAGATAACACTGAATGCTAATGTGTCAGTGTTTGCCTATTCAAGTTACTGCTTTAATGTCTCAACCAGCCCACCAGTTCATTAATCAGAGCATTCAGGGAATTTATATTGCAGCTGGAATCCTAAGTGTTAAGTGTAAAAGTGTCTATGGATAGACAGGTCATGGCTATGATTTCTTATATCTTTTCATTTTTAATATTGTACTTGCCCTTGGTTCCTTTTTATTGTGAAACTAACAATTATCTCCCAAACAAAACATAACTTCTAACGTATAATTTCCTTGTTCAGTAAGATATTTTTAAGATAAGAACTAGGAATATTAATGGTTGTCTCAGAAATAGTGTGACTGAGAAATGACTGATCCTAGAGCTATAACAGGTTTACATTTAATCACTTTTGTATCCAATATTCAAATCCCTGCTACTGACTGTCAAGTGCATTTGTTCTGAGCGTCTCACTGGTAAATATATAAAAAATTTAAAAACAGTGTAAAAAAAGTATTTGTGTTTTCTGTGAGAGGATCTGTGTAGCTGTCATTTTTTGAAAAATAAATAGAACATATAACCCAAAACCAAACAGAAGCATTTTCCAGTTTTTACATCAAATATGACTCTTGTCATACAGAGAGACTCAGATAATCAGACAATTCAACACAGCCACTTTCAGAGAATCTTGGACTTCAGTGTTAGGCCTACCTAATAACTGTAAAATAAGAGTATATTTCCCAAGCTTTATTTTATCTTCATGCAATGCTTTCCCACAAAGGTAAAAAAATTCTGAAACCACACAGAAAAATAAATAATAGAAAACTAAATAATGAAAGCAAAATCTCTTTGCTTAATTTAATTTAAATTGGATATTTCTTTAACTGCCTACATTGCTGGATTCCATTGAAAGATTTCGGGCATATTTAAGAATGACAGGTAACAAGAGTACAGTTAAATTTATATATGATATAAACTTTCAAGATTAAAACTTTTGTTTAATTGAAAATAAAAAATATAAACAATTCACAGATTTAAAAATACAAAGGCATGTACAGAAATGCCCCTGTGGTAATATTGTCATTATTTTTTTAAAGCTTATGACCACCCGCACCTCCTGACCTGTTGGGCTGCTCTCTATGAGCCTGTCTCTGTTCTGCTTGTTTTAGTTCAGTTCCTTCATTAGATTTCACATATGAGTGAAATCATATGGTATTTGTCTTTCTGTCTACAGTGTATACTGCATTTTCGTCTACAACATATATATGTGCATATATATATATATAACTATGCATTTTATTCCATATATATATATATATATATATATACATACATATATATCAGTTTTGCAATTATCAGCAACACAGAATTTCATCATCCCATACTCAGTAGGAGTTACACCTCATACTCACTTTCCACCTTCCAATAGAAACCACTAAACTACTTTCTATCTATATAAAATTGCCTATAATGCACATGAGTGAAATTATATGGTATTTGTCTTTCCCTGACTGGCTTATTTCACTCAGCATAATGTTTTCTCTCCAGGTCCATCCATGATGTTCAAAGGGTAAAACGTTATATATAGCCAAGCAACATCACATTTTGTAAATGCACCATGGAAGTGTATACACTCACCTACTGATGAACACTTGAACCTCTTCTAAAATGTTGCTATTGTAAATAATGCTGCAATGAACATAAGAGTGCTTACTGTTTTGAATTAGTGTTTTCAGTTTCTTTGGATCAATTGCCAGAAATGAAATCACTGGGTCATAAGGCAGTTCAGTTCAATTTTTTTGAGGTAATCCCATAAGGCTTTTCACAGTAGCTGCATTTCCACCAACAGTGCAGAAGTGTTCCCCATTCTACATATCCTCACCAGCACCTGTTTGTTGATTTATTGATGATAGGCATTTTAATCTGTGCTGTAGACCGCCCTGCCTAGTTTTGGAAATTGCATCTCAATCCCTTGTGGCTAAGGGCAACAGACGACCTCTGGAATGCGAGCTGCAGGAGACAAAGCTTGTCTCTGATAGCAAATGCTGCCTCGGTTTCCTCTCCCTGTCCCCAAAGTTTGGTCAGAAGTCAATGACGGGTAAGATCCCTTACAGCGGGGGGGGGGGTTTGCGGGGGAGGGCAACCTAAGCCAGACTCGATCACTTGGGAGGCCTTCATGGAAGGACTTGGGGGACTGCAATAAGGAGCAATGGACTCTCGCCACCCTGGCTTTGAGATAGCCTGAGTCCCCATGTTCTCTGGAAGAAGTGCTTCCTGGCTCTAATCCCCTGAAGCTTGAATACCTGATGGAGGGAGGTGCAGCTCCTTGCCTTGCTCGAGCATGTCCTAGGGGAAAATCTGGCATCACAAAGACTTGCTGATAAACCTGTGAAATATGTTCTGCTAAGAGTGCTTTCATTCATATGATAAGGGTCCGAGAGGAAATGTGTATGTCTCCCAAAGATTCTGCAACTCTCTTCCTGACAGACACTAACTCAGACTCTGAAGGCCTCAGATTTCTTTGAAGTGCTATCTACTGTTTGATCCTTGCCGCCCTGTATTCCTGTGTATTACAACCCAATAAAAGGCTATGGAGGAGGGTTCTCAGGGCCTTTTTCTCCTCGGAGAAACTGGCCACTGCTGGCCTTTGTCTCCCCTGAGAAACTGGCCACAGCTCACTTCTCCCCACCAAACAGATCTCGTTATGTCTCGGCCATATTCATTTTCATCCATGGCACCCAGGGGGACTTGTGAGGAAGTCCCTCCCACCTCACCTGTGTGAGGTGATATCTCATCATGGTATTAACTTGCATGTTACTGATGATTAGTGATATTGAGCATCTTTTAATATATATTGGCCACCTGCACATCCTCTTTGGAGGACACTTCTTGAAGTGTCGATTCAAGAACCTTTTCACTTTTAAACTAGATTGTTTATTTATTTGGTGTTGAGTTTTATAAGTTCTCCATAAATTTTGAATAGCAACTCCTTATAAATGTATCAGCAAATATGATCTCCTATTCTGTGTGTTGTTCTGTTTGTTTTGTTGATGATTTCCTTTCTTTTGCAAAAAAATTTAGTTTAATGTAGTCTCATGTTGTTTATTTTTTATTTTGTTTGCCTTGCTAGAGAACACACATCAGAAATAATATTGCTATGAGCAATGTCCGAGATTTACTGCTTATGTTTCTTCTAAGATTTTTATAGTTTTGAATCAAACATTTCAGCCTTTAGTACATTTTGAATTTACTCTTGAGTATGGTATAAGAAGGTGGTCTAGTTTCATATTTCTCCATGTATCTGTCCAAATTTCCCAACATCATTTATTGAATAGATTATCTTTATTCCATTATATATGTTTGCTTCCTCTATAAAATATTCATTGATTATACAGGCATGGCACTACTAGAGCTGATAAATGAATTCAGTAAAGTGGCAAAAAATAAAATTAGTATCCAGAAATCAGGTGCATTTTTATATGCCAGTAATAAGGGAAATTAAGAACTATCATTCTGGAGAAACTGTGAATGGAAAAAATAAAATACCTAGGAATAAATCTAACCAAGCATGTAGAAGACCTGTACTTGGAAAATTAAAAGACACTGAAGAAAGAAATTGAACAATATACAAATAAGTGGAAGCACATACAGTGTTCATGAATGAGAAGAACGAACATCATTTAAGTGTTAATACTACCCTAAGCAATCTATGGACTCAACAAAATTCCTATCAAGATATCAATGACATTTCACCAAACTAGAACAAATATTTCAAAAATTTATGTGGAATCACAAAAGGCCCCATATAGCAAGAGTAATGCTGAGAAAGAAGGACAGAAATGGAAGAATCACACTACTTAAAATCAAACTATACTACAAGGCCATACATAGCGATCAAAACAGCATGGTATTTGCATAAAAAAAACAGATACATAGATCAATAGAACAGAACAGAGAACTCAGAAATACTTTCATAATTTTACATTAGAATGTTTGCTTCATAATAAATACTTTGTTTTAATAGTATATTATCATAAAATACCAACATTAGAGTATGAAATAAAATAAAATAGAAGTTTTGAGGTAACATTGTACATGTCCATCAGTTGTCTCAGGGAAACATATGAGAACTGAAATGGAATGGATAACAATGTCAGTATGCACTAAATATATATATATATATCAACCAGAATGCAGGAGAATTGTTATTTTATATAAAAATTGAGTTGAGAACTAATATTGCATAAAAAAGCTATGATGTAAAATAAATAGTATCCAGTTACTTTGAATCACAGAACTGAATATGAAATGAAAAGTCTTTTTTTTTCTTCAAAAATTTATACTTTACACAGTTGCTTGTGTTTGGATTGTATTTTTAACAGCATTATACTCATTTCATCAGATGAAAATTGAAGGTTTACATATACTCCTTAATTTGGCCAAGCTGTATACTTACATAAGATTATGACTATAAACATTTAAGAACTCTGTGGGTTTAATTTTTTGATAGATGAAACTTAGAAGCAAGTGTTATGAATACAAATTTTACCTTAAACTAAAACACTCTGAGGCATCACCAGTTGTAGAATGAATCACAATACAGTACACTGAATTGTGATAGAATATGAACACTAGTACAAAATAACTTTAAAATCAGCGCACAAATTCTTACCAGCATTATACAATCCCATGCATTCAAAAAGAAGTCTAAAATAGAGTTAAATATTCTGATTATTAACAATTATATAAAGATATGAATCTTTTGACACTACTTCCAAAAATTGTACATGTGTATAGGAGTTTGTATTTGCATGCAAAGTTATTCAGAGCATGAGTAAGGGAAGGAAAACAAAATGCTACAATTTTATGTTGGAAATACTATGGAATATGTTAATATCTATATGGTTATATATGTATGTATAGTTATTTTTTCTATACACACTTCTATTTAGTTATCTGTATATATGTGCATATATATATATATATACATATATATATATATATACAAATACATGCACATTCACAAATACATTTTACAGCTTTGTTTCACAATATTTCCAGTTCTGTGAGCCTATATTTTTATTTTCTTAGTTTTTTTAACCTCTAAATAAATAACTACTACTATAAAATATTCTTACTTTCAGTTAACACTTATTTATAAATAAAGTTTTTTTGTTAATTTTATACTTGATGTTATTTTATAAGTGAAATAATCAAAGGATTGTTTACTTTTTTAAATCTGAAAATGTGTATCTTATATTAAAATGTGATGTAATTTTAAATTATAGTGTTTATTTCTTACATTGATCTTGTGGAGAGAATAATTAGTTAAATCCAAAAGAAATTGTTTTGGACTGAACATTCCACCACCACCATTTTAATATGTTGGAGCCCTAACCCTAAATGTGACTATTTTGAGGTTGAGCTTCAGTGTAAATAATTAGGTTGGATAAAGTCAAAGGTGGGACCCTGGTGTCATAGGATTCAGTGGCCTTATAAGAAAAGACACCAGACAATTCTTTTGATCTAACAGTGCATACAAAGAGGTAATATGAATGATAAAAGCTGCCTACAAGCCAAGAAAATATCTCACGCAGTGGAACCTACCATGACGGTACCTTGATCTTGTATTGCTCAGCCTCCAGAACTGTGTAAAATAAATTTCTACTTTATAAGCCTCCCAGTCTGCAGTACTTTGTTATGGCAGTCTGAGTGCACTAAAACAGAAGTAAATACATTTGATGAACATGAGATTTGAATACTAGCAATACTGCCCTCCCCACACCAGACTTTGTGCACAGCTAATGCACCACATGCAGTCAAGGACTCAGAGCCTTCTGAATGGCGGTACTCTATATTTACATTCAGAGCACAGAGTCCTCCATCCAGAGGCCTCTTTCTCTGGAGTCCTGGGTGGAGGCCTCTTTTGAGAGCTTGTACCAAATTCTTATTAGAAGAAGTTTGAGGACCCCTTTCTCAGTACTCAATACATTCACGCCTAGCTTTTCTATGCTTTCCTGATGGCCATCCATGTACAGAAAGTGGCAGTCACCTCTTGTCTGGTGCTCCTTAGCAGTGACATTATTCCCCATCTTATCTGCCCTCCATCAGAAGTGATAAATGTGACCTTCACTTGTCACCCTTCTTGAACATAAGGAGAGTTGGCATTTTTCTCTTCTTGCTTATACCATAACTTAACAAATATTTAATAAAATTATATATCTGGGCTTCCGCCAAGATGGAGACGTAGGTGGAGGAACCACCTTGCTTCTGTGCACAACCAAATCTAAGAACAACTATTTTTAACAACAATCACAACCAAGCCACATGGAAAATCGACAATACGGAGTCCAAAGACAACTAAATGCTCAGCTAAACCAGTAAGAGAAGCGAAGCCAGCAGCGGAGCAGGTTAGCAAGAAAAAATTCCTGGGTGGTGTGTGGTGCGCAAGCAGCCGTAGGCGCTGATCGCGAGCTAGCTACGGGAGCGCACAGGGAAGAGGCGGCACAGGGAAGAGGCGCGGCAGGCTGTCTGCGTGCGGAGAAACCAGTGGGAAGGGAAGCCTGCTCGGGGCAGCAGGCTCGCACAATTCCGATCGGATAAATAAGCCCGAGGCGTGTGGTGTGACTGGACGGGCTGGCCTAGCGGAGAGGACCGCCATTGCTCCCTCTCTGACCACGCCCCGACACACAGCATCACAAACCAGCGATCTGGGTCGCCCCGTCCTGGTAAACAACTAAGGCTTCGCTCCGCTTACTTAACGCAGGAATAGACCAAAAATGGCTCTAGGACAACTCAGAGCCCCAGAACCGATAGATCTAAGCGATGAAGAAATAGCCAGTCTTTCAGATGCACAGTTCAAAACACTGGTTATCAGGATCCTTACAGAACTGGTTGATTTTAGTCACAAATTAGAAAAACATATGGAAGCTAAACTAATTGAAATGAATGGTAATACAAAGGAAACCAATAGTAATGGAAAGAAAATTGGGACTCAAATCAAGGGAGTGGACCAGAAGGAAGAAAAAAATGATCAAACAGAAAAGAATGAAGAAATAAGAATTCAGAAAAATGAGGAGAAGCTTAGGAACCTCCAGGACATCTTTAAACGTTCCAACATCCGAATTATAGGGGTACCAGAAGGGGGAAAAGCACAGCCACCAGTGGAAAACTTATTTGAACAAATAATAAAGGAGAATTTCCCCAATCTGGCAAAGGAAATAGACTTCCAGGAAATCCAGGAAGCTCAGAGAGTCCTAAAGAAGTTGGACCCAAAAAGGAACACACCAAGGCACATCATCATTACATTAGCCAAGATTAAAATGAAGGAGAGAATCCTAGAAGCAGCAAGAGCTAAGGGGACAGTCACCTACAAAGGAGTTCCCATTAGACTGTCAGCTGATTTCTCAAAAGAGACCTTACAGGCAAGAAGGGGCTGGAAAGAGGTATTCCAAGTCATGAAAACCAAAGACCTACAACCAAGATTGCTCTATCCAGCAAAACTTTCATTTAGAATGGAAGGACAGATAAAATGCTTCTCAGATAAGACCAAATTCAAGGAGTTCATCATCACCAAGCCCTTATTATATGAAATGTTAAAGGGACTTACCTAAGAAAAAGAAGATAAAAAAGATGAACAGTGAAAGGACAGCAAACTCACAGTTAGTAACAACCACACCTAAGACAAAAGCAAACTAAGAGGATAGCTAGATCAGGAGCAGAACCATAGAAATGAAGATCTCATGGAGGGTTAGCAACAGGGGAGTGGGAGGAGGAGAAGTGGGGAGAAGGTACAGAAAATAAGTAGCATAGACAGGAGATAGAAAATAGATAGGGGGGAGGGTAAGAATAGTAGGGGAAATACAGAATCTAAAGAATTTGAGACACGTGTTCATGAACTAAAGGGGGAAATGGTGGGGGAGGGGTATGCAGGGTGGAGGGGAATGGAGGGGGGGATAGAGCAAATGTAATGGCATAATCAATAAAAAAGTTTTAAAAATTATATATCTATATCCATATCCATATCTATATCCATATCTATATTTATATCTGTATCTCCTTTCAGGTACCCTAGCAGAAACTTTTTATTTAGAATTTATAACTTTACTTAGAATAACCTTTAATCCAACTTAGATTATCGTAAATATGAAAAGGTTTGCATAATTGCATCTTTTAATTTATTAAGAGTTTAATGGAAGAGTTGAGACTTAATAAATTAAATATTCCATACCTACGACATTCCTGTCTTTGACACTTTCCAGAAATGCCATTTCAGTGAGACACCCAGAGTGATTTGTTGAACCAAGGGGGCTGGCTCAAACAGCCTGGGCTGTCCTAAACAGCCTGAAGGAACCCTACTCACCTCTTCATGAACTATTTTCATTATAACCTCATTATATAATACTAAAATCTCCTCCCAGGGGGCAGAGATTTTCCACCATTTTTGAATATACAAATATGTGACATATGTATAGGCATGTTTTCTCATTGTGCATAGGCAGAAATGTCCCCACCTATGCATAATATAATGAAGTTCACCTCCATGTGTATGCATGCCTTTCCTGAAAAAAAGCAGATCTGATCCATTATTAGAATGACACTTCCTCTCTGCACCTCCCTCCACACCCATGTGTCCTTGCCTGCTGACTGGCATAAAGAAAGTTCCTTCTCATAAGATCCCAGAATTTCTTTGGGCAGCAACTGCTGAGTTACTGAACCCGGTTAGGTGTTGCAGTAACTGATGTAATCTTGACCGTTGCTTACATTTTGACTTGTTTTAATCACCTATTCAATTCCTGGTAGCTGAGCTTTCTTTAATTTAACTCAGATCTTGACAATTTAATTCTGTAAAAGTTTCCAAAACATCATTTAAAAGGCATTGATGGGCCCAGAATCTGTGTTAACAAAGCAGTTTGGTGACAATTTTATAGGTTATAAATGATATATGGTGAATCAAATAACATTAGAGTAAACATTTTAACTCTATTTTATATATTATCATTTCTTTTTAGAAAATAATAAGTTTTATAGACTTATTTTTCAACTTTGAAAATGTGTATTTAATAAATGGCTCACAAACACAAATATTAAAGAAAGTACATGTGGCAGAGATAGTTAATTGTTCCCCATTCTCTCTTTTTACCAAGTTTAGAAAAGTCCTTAAAAAAGAAGTCATGGCCTTTCTTTGGCTTTTCTCTTACTGACAAGAACGTAGATGTGCTGGCTGCTGGCTGAACTTGAGTCACAATAATGGAATATGTATGTAATTCTGACATGTTATGAAGAGAGGCGCTGTTCAAAGGAGTCAGATTCACTGAACACTTAGTGAAGCCACCCTGACAACACTGGACTACAAACTACCTACAACGTGGCTTTTATTATTTTTTTGTAGGATGAAATTTTTGTTCTGGATATATTGTTATTCGCTCGTTAAGTCAAGCATTCCTAAATTCTCTTTTCTAGATAGTTTTAAATGAATCACAATGTTTAGTGTTAATAATAATGACACATTATTATTTTTCATGGGCAGAGTCTATTAATATTAATTTCCTCTATTTCTCAACACTGGCCAAATATTTGGAGCTTTTTCTATTACATGCAAAAGTATTACTTGATCATTTTCTAACAATTTTTAAATTAAATTTATGGGGGTGATGTTGGCTAATAAGATTATATAGGTTTCAAGTTTACAATTCTATATCATCTCTGTATTTCATTGTGTGGTCACCAAAGTAAAATCTTTCTCCATAATCATATATTTGACACTCTATACTGTTTACTACTCCACCTGCTCTTCCTCTGATAACAACCATGCTGTTGGCTGTGTCTATAAGTTTAAATTACAAAGTTAAAATTACTGTTTAACAAGGGGGGTGGAAACAGGATGGAGGTGTGGATGGCTGGGGCCGTGGGGAAAGATGGTGGAAAAGGCAGAAAATTGTACTTGAACAACAATAAAATTCAAAAGTTTTTAATAAAAATATATGCAGAAAAATAGTTTGTATATTTTAATACAAACATACAAATGTGTGTTTGTGTGTTTGGCATTATTTACATGCATGATGCTATAACCTATATTACATTGCTTTACACAATTGGTATAATACTATATGTAATACTTTGCATTATTCATTCTTCACTTAACATTGTTCTCTGAGCATTTTCCTAGGCTTTTAATAATTTCCGCAAACACATTTTTTTAATTAAAATTGCAAACATAAAACAAAAGATTTTTGGTACAAAGTTTAATCCTCCCTTTCATGCATACACACACAAACCGTATGCAGTTAATTTATATACAGCACATACTGCATATATTTTTCAATTTACTTAAACTTCTCTTTCTTAAGTTGTTAAGAAGACAAAACTTTTCACAGTATCAACATTGAAAGAATAAATACTAAATACAGTAGTAACAGACTCTTCAATACATATAAATACTTTTTTTATTAGTAAGTGGGTGGAAGATGGAAACAAAAATCATATCAATGAGAGCTGAAAGAAATCAATAAAATTGATTTTATATTACTACAATAAAATAAGAAAGCTGTATGACAATCAAATTTTTAATAATATTTTTCTAAGGTAAAATAAATATATTTTATACGGTGAGGCCCACTTTTTATTAAACAATAAAACTTTTTATCACACATTCATATGAAATTTTCAAAAAAGCTGTTGTCTGTGAGTGAAAATGGCAGTGTTTATTATATGAGATTTTATCAATTGACTTTTTATGGTTGTAATGCAGTTTCCATCTTTTCATATATCATATATCTTAAAAGAAGTAATCCTAAAAATTGACTTCCTAATCTATGAATGGTAAAATCTATCATTTCTAAAAAAAAATTCTATTATACAGTAAATACAATATTATTATAATTACATTGTCAAACCTCTTCACTGGAGATTGTTGTTCTGTCTAGGCTATATCATTACAAATATTAAGTAAAAAAATTGTTCAATAACTATACTTTAGTTTTATGAATTACAGGTTTTTAGACTCAGTATAGCAAATTCTTTTAAATAAATGTTTAAGAAGTTATTACTTATTTTAAATAATGACATCAATTTATTTTCTGATTTCATGATGCAATATATACATTTTTAATAAATGCTGAGTGTTGCATTAGCTTTTTTATGGTTCTTGTGTTCTGCATATCAATATATACTATGTTGTCTTTTATCTTTGCTTCTTTGTTGAACAAATATTCTTTTATATAAAGAGGGTATGAATTATTAACTGTTGCAGATTATTTAATAAATCATTACCTAAAATATCCTGTTTGCCGAAGGAGTAATTGAAACTGTATAAAATCTATAAATACTTTTTTTAACTATATGAATAAGAATGATGCAAAATATAGAAATTTGAAAAGCATAGTAATTTATAATTGAATAGCCTACTAAGTATTTTGTACAAAAATAAATGGAATTCTATCTAACTGCTCAGCTAAGATTTGCATTATAAAAAATTCATAATTTGTTTTTTAAAAAGGACCAAAGAAGAATTAATGCCACTTGATTTTCATAATCTGTTATTTTGATATAAACAATAGAGACAATTTTGAGGTAGAAGTTTGATTATATAAAATATATCTGGATATGTAAAATCTTACCTAGTCAAGGCTGCTAACAAAAATCATACACTAATGTAGAATATTTTATTTTGTATATGAAGATATTTTCCACTAATGTAAAAAGGAGAATTATGACTATAAGAAAATCCGATATTTAAAGGTGTTATAAACTACTGTAGGAATGACATTCAAAATTTAATCATGATTATTGCAAGTACCTACATTTCTTCTCTACCATCTCTTGCAATACTAACCAAATTTATTTTTCCATCTTGTCACCTATAAATCAGTGAGTTTTCAGCTAATACTTGTGTTTTTTGAGAGCAAAATTTGTAACTCAAATGACTGAAGAAGTTAGGTAAATAAGGTATTAAACAGAGATATGAAGATTGGTTAGCAATTATGTCTAGCTTTGGTTATTTTAACACAAATATATTTCTTACAGAAATAAAACATGTCTGAGTATTCTACTATTCTCAAGAAAATATTATACCACCTTTTCTAAAACACTGTAGCACTCAGTAAATGTTGGCTTCAAACTTTTGGTAGAGATAAGTTACCAAAGTATTTCACTTTCCTCTAAAATTTAATAAGAGAAAATATATTAAATTCAATGACAAATTGCAATGGAATTTATCACCATGGCAGAGAAACCATAGCAGTAAAATACAAGGAGTGTGATGGACTAGGAGCCCTGCTTAATAGGGAAAAATTTATTTAATTCCACTAATTGTTACCTTTCAAAAATGTTGGACTGGTGTTGCCAGATATTCTAATTTTTCAAAAGAAGCTAGAAATCTGGATGTCTATTAGAAACGCCTGACATTTAAGGTTGGCAAATGTTTACTTAATCATCAAACAACATGGTTGCTAAAATTCTATCTGTGAAAAACACATGATTAACAGACCTTTGTATGTAATGACAACAAATGTATGACCTCTGTTTATTGTTTCAAATTACATTAAACTATATCACCTGTTAGAAAAAAATATTCACCATAAAATCATGAGTTGGTTATTCAACATTTAACTCTACCCATCATGTTCATATCCTGAGATGAAATAGAGGCTGAAGAACACTGCATAAATTACCTAAAATCTTAAAATATGTAAGCTGTGGTGTCAGGACTTAATAAAGTCAAAATTTCTTATTTCAAAGTCTATGTTTTTCATTGAGATGTGAGTTTCAGCCAAAATATTTTTGACTATGAATATTCAATCTTTAAATATTAAATGGATGAAGTGTTGCATTATTTATTTTCCTAGAGAATATCTTTCTAATAAGAACTCCAACAAATATACCACTACTGGTTCCAAACTACACATGCTATTTCAAGTCATCACCTCACAAAACTACTAATAACTTATAAACAATATCTCCAACAACTATTAATTAATAACACTATATTTAGGACTCCTGGCCAAGATGGAGGTATACGTAAATACACTTTGCCTCCTTGCACAACCATAAGAAGTTCAAAAAACAAATTTAAAAACAAAAATATAACCAGAACTGACTGAAAAGCTAATTGTGTGGAAGTCCAACAACCAAAGAGTTAAAGAAGAAACATTTATCCAGACCTGTAGGAGAGAGGGAGACTGGCAGTCTGGGTGGAGAGGACCTGAGGCAACACGGTGGCAGGCAAGGGTGTGGCTGGCAGACCAAGTGGTCCCACTTCTGTGAGTAAATAAACCAGGGGGGAAAACTAGGGAGCAATACAGACTGTTCAACCCAGGGCTCCAGCAAGGGGAAATAAAACCTCTAAACCTCCAACTGAAAAAACCTGTGGGGGTTGAGACAGCAGGAGAAGCTCCCAGCCCCACAGGAGAGTTTATTGGAGAGACCCACAGGGTCCTAGAATGTACACAAAACCACCCACCTAGGACTTAGCACGAGAAAGGCCCAATTTGATTGTGGGTAGTTAGGGAAGTGACTGAAAGCTTGCAGAGAGCCAAGCAAGCAGCATTGTTCCCTCTTGGACCACTTCTTCACAGATAGCATCACAACGTAGCAACATGGGTTGCCCTGTTCTAGTAAATACCTAAGGCTCTGCCCCTTACTACATAGCAGGCCCACTGAGACTAAAAAATATGTCCCAAATAAAAGAACATATCAAAATTCAAAAAAGAAATTAGAACTAAGTGGTGAAGACATAGCCAACCTATCAGATTCAGAGTTCAAAACACTGGTAATCAGGATGCTCACAGAATTGGTTGAGTATGGTTGCAAATTAGAGGAAAAAGCGAAGGCTATGACAAGTTGATAAAATGAAAATGTACAGGGAACCAACAATGAAAGGAAGGAAACCAGGACTCAAATCAATGATTTGTAGCAGAAGGAAGAAAGAAACATTCAACCAGAACATAATAAAAAAACAAGAATTCAAAAAAATAAGGAGATGCTTAGGAATCTCTGGTACAACTTCAAATGTTTCAAAATCCAAATTATAAGGGTGCCAGAAGGAGAAAAGGGATAGCAAGAAATTGAAAACTTATTGGAAAAAATAACGAAGGATAACGTCCCAAATTGGGCAAAGGATATAGACTTCCAGGAAGTTTAGGAAGCTCAAGGAGTCCCAAATACTTTGGCCCCAAGGAGGAACACATCAAGGCTCATCATAATTCCATTACCCAAGATAAAAGATATAAAAGAATCTTAAAAGGAGCAAGAGAAAAGGAGAGAATTACTTATAAAAGAGTTACCATAGACTATCAGCTGATTTCTCAAGAGAAACCTTACAGCAAGCAGGGATGGAAAGAAGTATTCCAAGTCATGAAAGGCAAGGACCTATACCCAAGATTACTCTATTCAGCAAAGCTATCATTTACAATGGAAGGGCAGATAAAATGCTTCCCAGATAAGGTAAAGTTAAAGGAGTTCATCATCACCAAGCCATTATTATATGAAATCTTAAAGGGACTTATCTTAGAAAAAGAAGATAAAAAATATGAACAGTAAAAAGACAATAAACTCACAACTAATAACAACTGAACCTAAACAAACAAACAAACAAACAAAGCAAATTAATCAAACAACTTGAACAGGAACAGAATCACAGAAATGGAGATCACCTGGAGGGTATCAGATGGGAGGGGAAAGGGGTGAACGGGGGGGATGTACAGGGAATAAGAAGCATAAATGGCAGGTACAAAATAGACAGGGGGAAGTTAAGAATATTATGGCAAATGCGGAAACTAAAGAATTTATATATATGACCCAAGAACTAAGGAAGGGGAATGCTGGTGGTAGCAGGGGTATAGAGTAGAAGGGAATAAAAGGGAGAAAACAATGGGACAACTGTAATGGCATAATTAATAACATATATTTTAAAAATAACACTGTATTTATACAAATAATTATAATCACAAAATTATACTATTTCATTTACATAAATAAGTGCCGCATTTACAAATATTTATACATAATATGGGAACATTAAGTAATTTATTCAGTGCTATTTAGATGGTATTATGAATCCTAAATCAATTACTCTTTAATTCTCATTCAATCTTTTGGTATTTTTATAATTATACATGGCCACAATTGTCAGAAAAAAATTATCAAAAAAGAGGGAAGAAAAAATATTTGAAGATTAAAGTCTCCTTATGATTTTTAATTTACCCACATCTAGTATATAAAAGACCTTAGACTCCTCGTTTGGTCAGTGATCATAGGTGAGTATGGTTGGGGATAAAAGGGGGAAGAAGAGGAGGAGCAAGCAAAGGAATATGAATAGAAGCCTCATGGGCATGGAAAATGAGGTAGGGATTGACTGTGTGGGGGTGAGGATGTGTAAGGGAAGAGCAACAGCGAAAAACATGGGATGACAGTAACTGAACAACAACAACGAGAAAAAGGACTCAAATTCTATATTCCATGATTTTATTGTTTATTAATTACTTGGGTCCAAATTTTCATGAGATAGACTCAAATTTCAATATATTCTCCTCACTTAAAGTACAGCTTCCAGTTTAGCTCCAATTTACAGTTTATCCAGATAGGCTATCAACAATTTAAAAGTTTTTGAAATAAACTTCCTATTGATATCTTTATTTCTCAGTCTCTGAATATTAATAAAATATGAATGTGTAATATAGCTTTACTAAGTATTCCCACAAGACTTTGGAGAAACATTTGGGGAAGAATTCTTTACAGATTATTGACAAAACAAAATTCATCAACTTTTCTATCTTGCTTTCACAATTATTTAGATATTGTCTTACAAACCCAGTATTACTTTTAAATATTTTCTTCAGATTTTCTAGAATAGCTATTTTGTTGTCCCCTCAGTATACTTTTGTACAGTATGCTCTGATGTGCATCCAAATTCAAACTGTATTTTATAATATATCTGATAGAGCTTTTCCAAAAAATGCAAATAGCCATATCACTCTTTGATAGATGATTGAATAAAAAAGAGGTGATACATATATACAAAAAAATAATACTCAGCCAAGAGGAAAAATGAAATACTGACATTTGAAACAACATGGATGGATCTTGAGGACATCATGCTAAGTGAAATAAATCATACAAAAAAACCCCCACTCATTTGTGGAATATGAAACTGAAAGCAAGAAATGAGGAAAAAAACAAAGCAAACAATCAAAAATTGACCAACACAGACCATATTATGGTGGTTACCAGAGAGAAGAAGGTGGGGAAAATAAAAGATAAAGGAAGTCAAATATACCTTGAGACAGGAAGATTTGACTTTGGGTGGTGGGCATGCAATGCAATATACAGATCATGTCACAGAAATGTACACTTGAAACATTTATAATCTTATTAACCAATGTCAATAAATTTACCAACATCAATAAATTTAATTAAGAAAAGGTTTTAAGATAAATTTCTGATTATACCCTTTGTTTTCAAAGTCTTATCATGCCAGACATCCTTTGGCAACTTCTCTTTTGCCTTAGGCCCAACTGTAACCATTCTGTTTGTGTCCACTCTTTTTTTTTTTACTTTTTGTTATTGATGTTCAAATACAGTTGTCTCCATTTTCCCACCACCACTTTCCCCCACCCTATCTATCCACATCCACCTCTCATCCTCAAATCCACCCTCCCTTGGCTCCATCCATGAGTCCCTCATACATGTTTATGTCACAGTAACTGCTGGCGAGATTGGGGAGAAAAGGGAGCCCTAGTGCACTGTTGGTAGGAATGCAGAGTAGTGTGGCCACTATGAAAAAACAGTATGGAATTTCCTCAAAAACTAAAAATGGAATAGCCTTTTGAGCTGCCAGTTCCACTACTGAGATTATAACCTAAGAATCCTGAGATACCAATTCAAAAGAACTGATGCACCCCAATATTCATAGCAGCACCATTTACAATAGCCAACTTCTGGAAGCAACCTAAGTGCCCATCAGTAAATGAGTTGATAAAAAAACTGTGGTACATTTTCATGATGGAATACTACACAGCAGAAAGAAAAAAGAAGCTCCTACCCTTCACAACAGCATGGATGGATCTGGAGTGCATTATGCTAAGTGAAAAAAGCCAGGTGGTAAAAGACATATACCATATGTTCTCACCTGTAAGTGGAACATAATCAACAAAACAAAGAAGCAAGCAAAATATAACCAGAGACATTGAAATTAAGAACAAACTGACAGTAACTAGAGGAAAGAGGAAAGGGGGGTAATGGGGGAAAGAAGGTGGAAGGTTGTGAAGGAACATGGACAAAGCCAAAGTGGGATAGGATCAAGGGTGGGAGTTGGGGATGGGCTGCACTAGGGTAAGTGATGAGGGAAAATGTAGACAATGATAATTGAACAATGATAAATAAACAAACAAAAAACTAAATGTCATAGAACTGAAAAAATTGTATCAAATAGTCTGTTTTGACTTGTGTAAGTTTCAATTGCTTTTAATATTATAGGCATTATTTCAGATTTTTAGAAAACCCCTATTTCCAGAAATTTACTTACCTAAAAATTTAGTTTTTAGATTTGTTTTGATCTTTGTGTAAAATACTTACTACTTTACTAGCTACTAATACAGAATTAAATAACATTTAATATGGTTAATATTGCCATAGGAAAAAATACCTACCATTTTCTAAATGAGATAATGAGACTAAAAAGCAATTATACAAGCTGATGTGTTTTGAAACAGCACCTCTTTTGCAAAAGATGTTCTGAAGATATACATTGAAATAAGGTAAAATCTGGGAGCGTAATTAGAGAATACATTTCAGAAAAATAGTTGGCTCAGATATGATATAGCGCATGTTGTGTTTTAATTTTGGATTATGATTTAGACTTAGATCAGACAGCTACTGCAAAAATCGCCCAGTGAGTGAATACTACTCTGTGTGCTCCACAATCACCACCATCCCACAAAGTGCGGAAAGGCACTTTTTTTTAGATTATTGAACTTTCATTTTTTCACACCTCCTTCACATGCAGCTGGAGTGACTTAAAGTCTCAATAACTGGTTTGATTCACTGCTGCCACTATGAAAACTTGGTTTTTATATTTTTGAATTTTAACTAACAAGGATAAAACATATTAAGAGTTCATATAACTCAGGAGAGATTTTACAGTATTATTGATCCTTTTAATTCTTACATATTTTTATTAAAATATCATTAGTTGAAAGTGAGAATGATCAAGCATTGCATTATATTGGATGTACTAGTTAAGTGTATGTGTATGTATATACATGCACATAAATGTACGTATTAGTATATATTTATCTCCCTGATCATTTTAATTCAATATGCTACAGAAATATATAGAATTCCATATTACATTATACATAATATGCAATTATGTGTAATAATGGTATATATGTGTGTCTATATCAGAGTTTTACACATATGTGTGTGCACAAATAATTAAAACTCCCATAACGTTGAATTAACTTGAATTTACATCTTGTAGTGAATAAAATATGAGTCCAATATATTTATTCCTACCCCAGTCAGATTCATGTCTGTATCTGATTATGCAGATGGAAACATGAATTAACTTCAATGGAGAATAAAAATAGTAGTTTTCTTTTGTATCACAACTCTGTAATCTGTAAATTTTTGTCAAGATTAAGATTGAATAGAATAATCAAGGTACAAAGTTAATGATTATATTTTTCTCTTCCTTAAATGCATTTACTAATATGCAGATTTTGTTTTCAGAAGTCATTCATAACTGATCTTCTACAAATCATACAGCATTTCCTAGCTAACAATTCCATTTAAACATTGCATTTCCATTCATTTTAGTACCTATATATTTAAATATTGAAATAAAAACTGTGCCTGGAAAAATAATGCTTTTAACTATCTGATCTAAGAAGTTATTAACTGTTCGTATTAATACTAAGCTAAAAATGTTTAATAAGGTTAACATTTATGAGCTATATTACAGTATTTTCTGTAATCTATAATGACTGTTATACACAGTTTATATGAATCACTTTCACATACCTTCATGTGTTGAAGCATGTTATAGTCACCCAGAAAAGTGGAATGAAGCACCATCATGCAAAATTAGGTTCAAATATCAGAACCGATGATGCCATACATGCACCAGGAAGGTATGAAGATAATTATCACCTACATATGACATTTCAAGGGGAGAGTAGAGCAGTCTCTTAAGGTGGTTAGAAAATGATTGGAGAGGGCAGGGAGGGGCAACTGAATTTGGCTTTCACTATAGGTAGAGAGTCCACTGACTTGAGACTTTGCACATGGGGAAGGGTGGCATAGTTTTAGCTTCCCACTAGTGCCAAAGTAGGTAGCAGTGGGCTCTCCTACCTGCCTGCTTAGATATAGGAAAGAAGGGAGGAGGGCTGGGAGGGCTGGGACTTGAAGTCCATCAGTAGTAAAAACATCATAAATAGAGTCAGTCTTATGATGGAATGTAAATAAACTAACTGTAATAAATTATTGTTTACCAAAAACAGAAAGCTCATCTTATTTAACTGTAAAGAATATTATCTAAAGTAGTTATTGATTCAAAATATACAGATATACTCTTTATAATGAATAATATGAGATAATTTATGGATTCTGTGCATCACATTTTAAGTAAATTTAGTTGAAAATCTGTCTATCACTGTAAGACTTTTTTTAACATAGACAATATGTCTGTCTTGTTTGCTGCCAGTCTGTTTGGCATTTTCCAATTTTCTTAAGCATGTCTGAATTTTGTCCTTAAGAAGTAAAATATCAGTATTCTGGTTTCTTTTAAGGTTTCACCATCAAATGGATCTTCACCCTCATCTATGTGTCTTCCTTTCAAAACAGATGGTAACACCATGTACATTTTTTATTCAACCTAACATTATTTTTCTGCCTTTTCATGTCTTTCACAGACCTCATAATAGGATAAAAAATTGCCTTACCTGATGGATATTCACAGTGATATTTTTGCTTCTTCAAGAAATGCCAAACATATCTTCCAGACAGTGCAATAAAACACCATAAAAACATAAATGTTACACAAGATATTAGGATTACATTTATTTAATCATTACCTTCTTCTTTTTAAAATTTAAAACTATATCATACATAATGTATTTTAATCTCTGTTAATTAGGTTGTCAAAATATAGGTTGTAGAATTGATATTTTTATAAATCCACAAAACCTACAATAATTATGATTTTAATGAATCTGAAGCAAAAATTTGCAATAACATTAATTGTTAAATTGGTTAATACTGTCAAAGACATACTCAGAGATAATTATAGTACACTTTTATTTTCACAAGGTTACATTTCTTAGATATGCTCCTTTTGTAACTCATATATTCATATACACTTCAGAAAAAAGTCCTGATGTATTATCCTTTTGGACCCTGTATTGTTACTAATAATAATTCTAATATCCATCAACTCTTCATCTGTTTTGCCTTCAATTAAGTATGAGAAAAGTGATACTAATATTGTTCGAAGTAGGAACAGGTACCATTGAATGTCATTTGTCCTTTGCTCAGGGAGAATAGTAAGGGTCTAGACATGGAATGGACTAAAATAAGCCAGTGAATATTTATGATTTTCTATCAAGAGGGTTTTATTTATTTGTTTGTTTGTTTGTTTATTCATTTATTTATTTATTATTTCTCTCCACCAATGTTCTGTTGGAATGCAGTGGGAGTATAACACTGGAGGAAAAATCCTAAATTTATAGAGAGACTAAGTAGATAGCATGGCTATTTGAACTGGGAGAGAAGATGGCTGGTTAAGGTATGTAAGATGGGTTCAGGTCCTGCCAACCAGTGTATTTGATCAGCCAATTGCAGATCAATTATTCAGTTGTTGGAATCACAACAGGAAAATTCTAAGTATCATACCTGCCAAAATAAAGCCACTTAACTCATCCTGTCCACTTAACTTCAATCCACCTAAAGAGAAAACTCTAACAGTTACATTGGATAAAATGTATCTGATGTCACACCAAACCTAAATATTTCTATAATGTTTGTAATGTTAGCTCTTATGCTATCATGGAAGAGCATAATACATTAGAGAAGAGATGAAGACAAAACTAATATTTTTATTGTTCTCCATTTTCTTTTTAATAGAGCATCTTTGTAAAGGAAAAGATTGAGGAATTTTTTATGCTTATTACCTGAGGACAGTTTTCCATTGCGTTTAGAGAAAGAAGAAGGGAGAGAGGAAAGGAAAGAGAGAAACATTGATTCGAGGGAGAAACACTAATCAGCTGCCTCCCATACATGGCCAGACTGGGAGGTAAGCACCCAAACCAGGAATGGAATTAGCATCCTAACTGTTTACCCTGACCAGGAATCGATCCTGCAAACTTTGGGTTACAGGATAATGCTCTATTCAATGTGGCTGCACAGGCGGTTTTAAAATTAAAGTTAAGGGATTTTAATTTTAAAACTAAGTGTCTTGGACTTTCAGGAATGAATTAAGTAGATTTTCCTCCAGTACTGCTCTTTCTTAGTGAGTGTTTCTTAGTTATTTAGTAATTTTTCTTCCAATAATACTCTTTCTTCCACTCGAATTTGCCCATTCCAAAAATATATTGTCCATTAGTTAATGGATTCACATATAAATTTTATTCTGTGACTTAAATTGATTAGTCCAGGTTATGATAAGAATTTCATGAGACAGGTAGGACATTAATTTATTTTACTTGGATTTTGGGGTTATGGATTCTATAGTATCTTTTTCAGTGTCCTTGTGAGGTATATAATTTAGAAATAATTAAAAATTATTTTTCTGACATGTACATAAAATTAAACCTAAAATAAACAAAAGCAGGAATTAGTTTAGAAGTCTACATATAATATAAAAAGTACCAAAATAGAGATATGTATTGAAAGCAAGGGGATGGGAGTGGGACAATTCAAACAGACCTATTCAGTGGAAAATTGAAAAGGCAGTATCTTGTCCAAATCTTAAAGGGTACATATGCTTTAGCTAAGGGCACAAGAGAGGCAGGGGAAAGACTTTGTCAATATATTAAAAATGTTTTGTAGACATATAAAGAGTGGGCTGACAACTGTCATTGGAAGGGGTTGGGAGGCTTGGTGGGGGAGAGTGGAAAGACTAAGCCAAAAAGAAAGAGAAAAACTCATAGATACGGACAACAGTGTGATGGTCACCAGAGGGAGAGGAAGCAGTGGGGAGGCAGAGGAAGGTGTATAAAGCACAGGTGGTAAACATAAGGCCCATTGGCTGAAACTGGCCCTCCACCTCGTTCTACCGGGTGTAGCACTGAGCTTTCGCTTAATTGTGAAGGAGTAGTTACACCTATATGGCCCTAAAATTGCATTCGGCCCTTTGAAGGCATCCCTGAAGCTGATGTGGCCCCCAGTGAAAATGAATTTGACACCCCTGATATAGAGGGGCCACTGCTGGTGGTAGAAGGAGATCTGACTTGCAGTAGTGAACATGTAATACAATATACAGATGATACGCAGTGATACACATCTCAAACCTGTGTAATATTATTAATCAGTGTCACCTGATATATTTAGTCAAAAGGAAAAGAGAAAAATAAACATTTACAATTACTTTGGTATTGCTGGGCCAATTAATGAGTTCTAAGGACTGGAAGAAATTAATGCCAGCCAGGTAAGCAGCTATGACATTATAAGTAAACCTGTATGATAAACAAAATAATAATAATAATAATAATAACAACTTTTGTCTTGAAATGTTGCATATACAAAATAGCATCTCATAGTCATTGATTATAAACAGTGAAAATAGAGTAGGAGACTAGAAATGAGCCTTTTGAAATATTCTAGAAAGAGATAATATTCCTTTAAATAATAAAGAAGTGACTTTAGGATAGAGAAGAGGGTCGAATATTAGAAACAATTAGAATGTTATTGGGAGGACTTACTACTTGTTTATTTGTATGAAATTAGGGTATAAGACAATGTAGTTGGTATAATATTCACAAATTTGGTACTAAAATTTTACAAAAGCATGGGGTCACCATCCTTGTGTTCAGTGTTGGGTACATTGAAATTTACAGGTCTCTGAAGGCCTCCAGTGGGGTGTAATGTATTCATATCATGCTCATAACATTTGAGTTAGAAATTCATAGCAGCTCAGACTATAACAACATTGCCACACTGGCATGTGGAGCCAGGTGATGCTTTGTAGTGCAGTGAAACCCTCTGTATGATAGGATGCTTAGTAGCATCCTGACCTCCACTCACTAGATTCTAGTAGCATCCCCTTTCTAATTGTGACAACTAAAAAAATGTCTGTAAACATTGCCATATGTGACCAAACATCTCAAAATCTGCCCAGTGGAGAGGGGAAAAGTCTTCCTGGTTGGTAACCACCAAGTCAGAGATTGAACAAAATTCAGAGCAATGTGAGTTTTTCCATGTGGTGATTAGAAAATAAAAAGATAAAGTGTGAAGAAGAACTCTGAAAAAAAAACTAGCACTGAATGCTAAACAGAATGATTTAGTTCAGGCTCCTATAATATTCAGCTCACCAAAAAGTGTGTGTGTGTGTATGTGTGTGTGTGTGTTTCCGGTCAGATAGCTCTAGTAACACTGAGTTGTCTTTAACTTCATTTAAAACAATTTTGTTAGATTGTATTGTGACAGCTGTCATATCAGTATACACTTTAAAAATATCAAAATTGGCGAATTTTTGTGTAGCCATTTTAATATCAAAGATAGAAGAAATATGCAACATTTTTGCCATATTATGCTTTATTACTTTAAAAAAGGTAAAAATGCAACTAAAATGCAAAAAAAATGTGCAGTATATGGAGAAGGTGCTGTGACTGATGAAACATGTCAAAAGTGGTTTGTGAAGTTTCATGCTGGAGATTTCTTGCTGGACAATGCTCCACAGTTGGGTAGACCAGTTGAAGATTTTAGTGATCAAATAGAGACATTAACTGAGACCAATCAATGTTATACCATGTAGGAGATAGACAATATACTTAATATATTCAAATTAATAAAGTTATTGATGAAAATGAAAAGGTGTTTTTTTTTTATTTTTTTGAGGAAAAAAAGCTAAAGTAATTTTAGGCCAGCCCAATAGAATACCATAAATTAAGTGGCTTATAAAAATGTATTGCTCACAGTTCTTGAAGGCTGGAAGTCCCACATGAAGATGAATGGGTCGTGGTGAGGTGTGGGTTGCTAATTGCTCACTTGTCCTTGTATACTTATATGAGGAAGAGACAAGGGAGCTGTCTCTGTAAGAGCACTAATCCCATTGGTCAGGCCTTCAACCTTAGCAGATATCACCTCCCCCAACTCGATTTTTAAATACCATCATTTGGGTACTTTGTTTCAACATATGAATTTGGGAGTGGGGTAAATAGGGAATGCAAACATTCAAATCATAATATAGAGGAAAAGAAATCTGAATGCTGACTGAGAAAGTGAAATATCATAGAGTATGAGATGGTTAAAGACAAAGTGATAAAAACCAAAGGCAAAGAGGGTCTGCCAGAGACAAAGAAGAAAATACATGTGTTCAGTTAATGATGTGCCTCTTTCAAGAAACCATTTTAATAGAAGTCTAATTTTAAAAAGTGTTATGCTTAATTCTTTCAGTCTCTAGGTATGATGTGTGGAGGTAAACACTGTTGCATAGGGGGACATTTTTTCCGAGAATCACATGATCATTCTTATAGCATCAAAATGCTTAATTTATAATGTTTAGCTACTCTTAGTGACATTATTAAATTCTAAAATATTTGCGTTTTGAAAGAAGAATAATGTCAGTTAATAATATTCTCAGAAATACTTGGGAGAAAGTCACAAAAAGTTTCACTGAAATTTTAGGTAACATAAAAATAAGTGTATTTTTTGAAATGTTGAATGGACTTTAAAGAGCAATTGAACTACAATTGAAGAATATGATCTAGAAATATCTGAGTTATCCACTGTAAGTTAAAAATACATAACTTTAAATATTCATATTTTATTTAGTAAAAGTGATATAAGTATATATCTCAGAATTCCAGAAATATTTCACTATAACAAATGCATTAAGGGCACTTAAATATGCATTTATGTACTATATTTAATAAGAATCAATTTCATTGTCTTAAGAGAATTACAGGAAAAAAAATAATTTTCTGGATAAACTACCAGAAAAAGACAAAACTATTTCTGTATCTTTAGCTCCTCTCTGTGTAGAGGAACTTGAAGTGATGTGAACATAAGAACGTGCCATAAAACAATTTGCTCTGATTTGGAAAAGGAGTTGCACCAATAAAAGATTTGAAATTTGTCTGCTTATTGGTACCAACCAGGCCATGAATCATATATTTCTCCTCTGCCCCTTTAATGCTACATGGAGCCCTCTCTGTTAGATATTGACAGTTATTTTTCTACTCTAAATTGTCTAGTTCTTCATATATTTAAATTCATTCTGTTAGTATTGGTGGTGATTGAGAGAAAATAGTGTATAACTGTATGTCTTATGCCAATGAAATATATAACTATTTTATGTGAAAATGTATCTGTTTATACTTGTGGTAAATAATCTATCATTTAATCATATTTTGCTGTGAAACGAAAGAATCTATAACTTTAGATTATAAGCATTATATAACTTAAATAGGTTTCCAGCATTGTTTAAGTACCATTAAAATAACAAAGTCATATACAATTTAATTTCTGTACTGAAATAGTTTCATATTTTGTTGAACATCTAATGGTCCTTGAAACCTAATGAGAATTTGCCCTGACTGGTGTAGCTGTGTACTGAGCATGAGCCTGTGAACCAAAGGGTCGTGGGTTCAATTTCTGGTCAGGGTACACGCCTAGGTTTAGGGACAGGTTCCCAGTAGGGGGCATGCAAGAAGCAACCACACATTGATGTTTCTTTCTCTTTCTCCTTCCCTCCCCTTTTCTCTAAAAATACATAAATAAAACCTGTAAAAAGAAGGAAACTAATGAGGATTTTATTCTTTTATAGCCAGTTTTCTTCTTCTGACACAATATAGATAATGTTTTCTTAATAACTTGGGGGGGCTTTTATAATTGTATTGATTCATTATATCACATTATACATAAGAAATTTAAATCATGGAAAGCCTCAAAGGACTAAGATTTGGATATTAATTAGATTGGATGAGACCAATAAATTTAGGCAAGTAAAGAATTATGGATGGCAGGTATGTAGTTACAAAATAAAATGAAATAGAGAATATGAGCATCATTTATGAAAATTACTATTTCACTCCACATAGAAATAATTAGGTATATTAAAAATATTATAGAAATAAATTTTATGTTCTTTCTAAATTTTTATTCTGGTTATGAGTGATTGCTTTTTATGTTAACTAACCATTTTATGGTTTTTCTCCTCACATTCTTTGCCTATTACTTTTTTTTTCCTTTGGAAAATCAGTGTTTCCATTAACTTCTCTGAGAATTAATAATTTAAATGGTGAATTCAGAAAACAAAAGAGAGAGAGAAAGAGAAATTTCAAATGAAGATAACCTACATAAGCAAATGAACAGCCTAAGGAATGGGCATTATTGTTCTAATTGGATAGTGATCACAGTGGTCTGACCACACACACAAAAAAAAGGAATATGTATTGATAGAGAAGAAAATCAGTTGGATGGGAAAGGTTAAATTTAGAAAAAAATTTCCAGATGAGTCCATTGATATTATAGCTATGAGAAATTTTAGAATGCAAAAAGTGATCTAATAGAGGTAGTCTGGTGGTAAGCAAAGTGGTTTGGAAAAGAAGAAATCACACACTAATAATCTAATTAAAGAGATACCTTCTGCTACAATTGAAAGTACAGGTTATTAAGATCTAGAATAGTATTGTAAACTTAGCAATGGCAACCTAAACACATATTCTCATTCTAATCTTTAATGCATAACCAATACACCTTATATAACTAAGAAAAAATCAAAAATAATTAATTTTTTAAATTTGTAAATGGTTAAGGATCTTCAAACATGTAGATTATCCTGGATTATCTACCTTAGTAGGTCCTAAAGGCAATAACAGATACCCTTCTAAGAGAGAGATAGAGTACACAAACTCACAACTATCAACTGAACCTAAAAAAAAAAAAGCAAAAAGAAAAGAAAAAATTTTAAATGATTACTTAAAATTATCAATAGAAAAAAAATAAAACTAAATCCTTCTGATTACTTAGTTTTCTGAATGGTAAAAATCTAAGTTGAGAAGTGTACAAATACTCAAACAGAGGGCCTGAAGCCAAATTTAAATAGAGTGATTTTGGTCATGTAATAAATGTAGAAATAGTTATAAAATATATACAAATTAATATTGCCTTTAGTGCCACTGATAATGATATTTTGCTGTGTTTATAATGATTATATTTGTTTCTAGAAAATTAACAGATGCTCATAACATTAAGGTCAACTCAATGTTTACTGTGTGTTGAAGAAGATGTGCATCAATTTCAATTTTCTATATTCCTTCTTTAAGCTTTTGTTTGCACTTGATACATTTTCTATCTTTGGTTAGATTTCTAATTAGCAAATGTTTTGCCAACAGTGTACATAGCATGTCTTCACATAGTTAAGTTATTCTGGTGTTTTTCTTAGCATATCCCCAACATACAGTGCTTCATGCAGGCCTCCTGCCTACATGTTCTCTGAGTTAGCCTGTACTTCCGTGTTCAGGTTGCTTTATTTTAGATTTATAGATAATTTTATGAAGTACTGCCTTGTCTTTTTCAATCACCCATTCAAATAGTACTGTGCAGTAAGTGTTATTTTATCATCTGGATGAATATGTTATTAAAATTTAACACAACTGTGTTGAGCTGTGTTATAAGCAACAACCAATATGCATCACAAGCAAAAGTGAAGGGGATGAATATGACAACCCCACTATATTCCAAACAATTCAGATAGTCGCTTGACAACTACCTTTATCATTATCATATTTCTTTACTTTCTACCAACGCCCAATTTTTCACATGCATTATAACGTGTGTCTCCTTCTTTGAAGTGGCTAACATAGGCAGAAAAGAATATTTAAAAATAGGATCCTTTTTTATTTATAGTGACATTAGTTTACATTAAAATATCACACATTAGAATTGTTTTGAAATTAGATTATCCTCTCTAAGAAGGATGATTAGGTGCAGTCATATAACATATGTAAGTCTACATAAAAGAAGACAGTCCTACAGAAATTTTCTTCTAAATTGTAGGTTACATAAAAGTTACAATAAAAGCATCCATAATAAAAACTCACGGTAGCCTTACTTAAAGTTATTAAATTTTATGAAATAAGAATTCAGCAAGTCATTATTGGAAGAAAACACTTTAGAAACTTGATTAACAATTGTTAACTTTCCTTCATAATGCATAGACTTTGTTCCATTATTTAAAGTATTTGTAGAAAATTCCTGTTAGATAAATTATATATTTATTAAACTACGCTCAGCCAGTCAAAATAAGCCCTTTTAACAACAAAATTAATTTCTTTATGAGACATAAACCTCATTTTTAAATCTGCTTGAGTCATTCAAATTGAAATAAAGTCATTGCAAAAGAATGTCATGAAATCAATATCTTTGAAACCGTGCTTTGATTATTACTGAGCATTTAAAAAATATCAGAGACCATTATCTGGTGATGGTACATAAGATCTGCTGACAATTACTTTCAGGTTTAAGCAATATTCATAGTAATTCCTGCTGTTGTTTCTCATTAAATATTACATTATGCTTATGACATGTGAATAATATTAATATGCCAATTGAGTCATTTATAGAAAATGCATCCTCAATATTATTTCCCAGTCAATTTCATTCAATCCCATGCAGTAAAGTCTTTATGAGTTATATAATAAAAGAATAATCAATATGAAATATTTATTGAGCAAAAATGACATGAAAAATTTATAATCTAGATTTAAAAATCAGTTTGGAACACTTAAGTCCCTGATACAAGTGTTTTATTCAAAGAAATAAATCTTATGTGAATCTTTTTTAAAATTATATTTTATTGTTTATGTTATTACAGATGTCCCCACTTCTTCCTCCATTGACCCACTCCACCCATCCTTCTCACTTTCTCAGGCAAACACAGACATCATTGTCCATGTCCAAGGGTCATGTATATACCATGCGTTCTTTGGCTAATCTCTTCACCTTCTTTCATCCTATCCTCTCTCCCCTCTCCACTCTGACAGTTGTCAGTCTGTTCCATGTATCTATGCCTCTGTTTCCTTTTTGCTCATTAGTTTATTTTGTTCATTAGATTCCACATATAAGTGAGATTATATGACATTTGTCTTTCTCTGACTGGTTTATTTCACTTAGCATAATAGTTTTCAGGTCCATCCATAGCGTCCCAAAAGGTAAGAGTTCCTTCTTTTTTATAGCCATGTAGTATTACACTGGGTAAATGTACAACAGATTTTTTATCCAGTCATCTACTGATGGGCACTCAGGCTGTTCCCAGATTTTTGCTATTGTAACTAATGCAGCTATGAACATAGAGATAGATATATCCATCTATCTCTAGATGGAGAGTGTTTGATGAATTGGTGATGAATTGGATGAATTCATCTCTAGATGAATTGGTGTTTTGGAATTCTAGGATATATTTCCAGTTGAATTGCTCAGTCATAAGGCAGTTCTATTTTTAATTTTTTGAGGAAATTCCTTACAGTTTACCACAGTGGCTGTAGCACTCTGCATTCCCACCACAGTGCACTAGAGCTCTCTTTTCCCCACATCCTTGCCAGCACTTATTTTTTTATTTATTGATGGTAGGCATTCTGGCACATATGAGGTGATATCTTAACGTGGTTTTAATTTGCATCTCTCTGATGATTACGATGTGGAACATCTTTTTCATATGTCTTTGGGTTATTGTATGTACATTATTATCCTCAAATCTACTTTATGAATCATTTTTTATCACACTGGTTCTCCTTGAAAATGCTTATTACTGCCAATCATATGTCTGTATCTCTCTATCTCTATAATGAGTATGTAGCTTACAATTCTAAACCTAATTGTTCTCAGACTAAAATAGCATTGCCAGGGATCTGGTGATACTAAGCCTTTGATAATATATAGGCTTCTTAAATCTCTTTTTCTATGTTTCAGAATTTTTAGTCATTTTCTTCGTCATGGCCTTCCAGATATATTTTTATCTTTCCACTCTGTCCTATTTCCCTCTGCATCATCCAGAATTTCCACTCCATTTTAAACAAAACTCCTATTCTTATTCTCTTCATAGAAAAGTCATTTCCCTTCCTTGCTTAATTAAAATTGGGCTCTCTCCCATTGATGTTTTTCACCAGACTTGTCAATAAGAAGCTGTGCTTTTTCCTGTATTCTACTTAATGGAGGGCCAATAGGTAAAATAAGCTTACTATTATTTGCAGACTACTACTTCTCAATTCACATTGAAAAAATCTGGTCCCTTGGGGACTTTATGCAATTTTATTCTATCACTTTCATTATGTGCTGTCTTTGATATCTTTTATCATCCACAGTCATTATTCTATATTCATCGAGAAGATAGGTAAAGAAGATTTAAGTTTCATTCCCTACCACTAAGTAAGTATTACTCAAAATCATCTTGAACTCCATCTATAATACTAATGAAATGTAACAGGACAAGTTCCTGGACTTCATTAAATATAGCCCTTTTCATTTATGCTATATAGCACAAATTCTACCCTGTACCATTTCAACACAAATGTTGATAGAGCTTTGAGAATACTGACATCTATTAGCTAAACATTTAATATAATTTATTTTCTTTTAATGTTTTTTTTTACATCTGAAAATAGCAGTTCTTTGAAAATTTCAAGTTCTCCATTTTCTTACTTATTTTTGCCAATATCCAAACAGCCTCTTCTTACACTTATACAAGGTCAAAGTATCATGGACCTAATATGCAAGCCCATACATAAAGCTTTACATAGAAGAGTAGGAAAAACAAAATCAAGGAAGACAGAGATTTCTAACATGTTTTGTTCATGAGCAGATCATGAGAGACTATTTTTTGAGAAGTATGTCAATAAAATATATGAATTTTGTGTGAGGCTGGATAAAGTAAGGAAACAGGAAAAATATTTCAGAAATGTATTTAATAATGAGATTGGTCAAAAGATTTTTGGAGGGATAAAAAAGCAAAAATGTTATGTTGAAGGAGTAGACAAAGAGGTGTAATAATATCATAATAATATCTGATTAAGATGGTGCCTATGCCTTTCAGCTGGAGCTCATCAGCACACAGGACTACTTAACTAGGAGCATTGACCCTTTCAGAACTTGAACCACTGAAAAAGTGATGCTGTTTTTTATATCATTCTTACCATCCCCATCAACACCCTGCCACCACTTCTCCTACTGGAGTTAGAAGACACTTCTCTTTCCTCCTAATTGTTAACCTCCCAACACAGCTTCAAATTAGCTGAACATAATATAAATACCTCATAAAATGGAGTCTGAGAAATGTAGTTCATAGATTTTTCAAGCTCCAGTGCTACAAAACTTATCACTGACAGGCATGTATAGGGTTTAATAGATATCATATAAATAAACAGCATAAGGCTAGATTGTGAAAACCAGTAGAAGCCAGATAAAAAATTTAAAAAATTTATTTGTACAATCTCAAAGGGTCTTTTCAGTGTTTGTCCAAATTCTTTCCTCTCTTTTCAAATTTCCCAACATAACCATTCCTCCTTATAAGTGGTAATCCCTCTTATACAGGCACAATTTTTGACATAGGGATTAGTGAAACTGTGATTAGTAACTATTGCTTTTACGTGGCATGGCACCTTTAGTCCTTCATACTTTAAAATTCATAAAACATTCAGACTAAAATCATGACAGTAGGCCCTAAAGGGAACAGCTATTGCCTTAAATAAACAAATTTGTACAAAGCTACCCAATTTTACTAAAAATTCATCTAAAATATTATCCAACTGCATATAAATAAACAATTTACAACAGCATTATGAGTCACTTTAATAAGTTAGGGCCTGGATAATTTGCTTAATCCAAGGCATGGGAAAATGGTTTTATTATTATCCAGTTGTTTTTGTACTAAATTTATTTTGATATTTTCTTTTGATATTTTGGACATAAGAAAGATAGTCATAAAACATTCTTTAAAGTTTTAGTCCATTAATTTAATATAACCATTTAGTTTATAGAGTAAGTTAAATTAAGTTAGCAACAGGGGAGTGGGAGGAGGAGAAGGGGGGAGAAGGTACAGAAAATAAGTAGCATAGACAGTAGGTAGAAAATAGATAGGGGGGAGGGCAAGAATAGTATGGGAAATATAGAATCTAAAGAACTTGAGACACATGGTCATAAACTAAAGGGGGGGAATGGTGGGGATAGGGGGTGCCGGGTGGAGGGGAATGAGGGGGGAATAGAACAATTGTAATGGCATAATCAGTAAAATAAAAATTAAAAAATAAAAAAGCACAATATTTATTCCCGCCTTTCATCATGTATATTATTATGTTTTCATCTTAGTTATCCTTAAAGTTAAATATAAATTTTGTTTTCATTGAATAGTAGGAAAATAAAAATAGCATCAGTGTCACCAATTACACAATATCAATCATATATAATTAAAAAAAACTTGAAGCTGTTTGTGTGTTAATTTGCTCTAGAAGGAAAACACATTAAATGTCTTTTAAATATGTTGTTGACATTTCTTCCACCTAACAAATGATCTTATTGCTTTTCTAGTATAAACAATAGACTTATATGACTCAATCCAATATCTAGTCCTTTATTATGAAGAGAGGATTTTTCTCATGAAAGCTTGTCTCAGTTCTTGAAGAGAAAGAGGAAATCACATAAATCAACTAAATATATAAAGAAGCATGAGAAATAGCTTCATTCAAAACATTTGCTTTAACAGAGAACTTGAAGTCCCAGGGTTCTCAATGGGTCATGGATTACTTATAATTTTTTCTTATTCTATAAATTTTGATAAAATAACCAGACCTGACCATGCAGAAGAAATTCTTGCTTTGCAGGAATTTTTTAAATCCCAAGCAGGATCTAGAACTGCACTGTTTAATATGTCTACCACCTCTCACATGTGGCAATTTAAATGAGAGAAAATTAGATAAAATAAGAAATCCAATCATGACTCATATAGCTCTGTGGGTTGGGCCCCATCCTGCAAATCTCCAAGGTCATTGGTTCAAGTCCCAGTTAGGGCACATGTTTGGGTTGCAGTCCAAGCCTCCAGTTAGGGGCATTCAAGAAGCAATTGATCAATGTTTTTTCTTGCACAACATTGATATTTCTTTCCTCTCTTCCCCTGTTTTTAAATATAAAATAATATATTTTTAAAATTAATAATTCAGTTGCATGAGATATAGATACATGTGACTAGTGATGATAATATGGAATAGTAAAAATATAAACATTTCATCATCATGAATAATTCTATTTAACATGTTAGTCTAGACCAAGATAAGAAAAAAGTAGTAATTGTTCAACTGTGATCCCAGATAGTCATTGGCAAATTTTTCACACAATAACTAATAATTATATTCTAATATTGAAGACAGACAATACTTTTAATATCTAATCAGAGGTAAGCTATCTTTGGTATAAACAGAAATAAAAATTAAGAGATCTAAGTCAGAATTTAGTTTGAAAATCTATTGCCTTTTTAGTAAAAATAAAAAATTCCATATAACTTTGAAATATTGCATTTTTATTTTTTGTTTATTTTTTAATTCAAGTAAATAAAACTCTTTATGAAAACTCTTTAACATTTCATGTCATCTGGTTTGGTGGTGATGAAGTCATTTAGCTCTTTCTTGTCAGGGAGCTCTTTTTATGTCCTTCTATTCTAAGTCATATTTGCTGGGTAGAGAAATTTTGGTTGTAAGTACTTGCTTTTCATCAGTGTAAATATTTCTTCCAATCCCTTCTTTCTTGCAAAATTTCTGTTGAGAAATTATCTGACAGTCTTATAGGAGAGCTCTTATAGGTAACTAACTGCTTTTCAATTGCTGCTTTTATGACTCTCTCTTTGTCCTTAACCTGTCCTTGTTAATTATGATGTGTCTTGGTGTGGGACTCTGGATTCATCTTGTTTACAACTTTGCATTTTATGGACTTGCAGATCTATATCCTTCACCAGGTAAAGGAAGTTTTCTGTCATTTCTCAAATATATATCTAATTTCTTGCTCTCTTTTTTTCTTTCTGGAACCCCCATGATGCAAATGATGGTAGACTTTAGTTTGTCCCAGAGACTTACACTTACCTCATTTATTTTTTATGTTCTTGTTACTAATCTGATTGGTGATTTTATCCTTCCTTAAATTTCAAATTGTTGTGGTGATTTCATCATCTCCTTTATTTTTTATTTCCTTCTGAAATTAAGTGTAAATGTAACCTTCATTTTTGACTCTTCTTTTTTGTGGTTTCCATGTTGTTTTTTTAAGCTGTTGAAGTTTTCACTAAACTCATTCAGCATTCTTATAACCAGCGTTTGAACTCTGCATCTAGTAAATTTCTTGTCTTCATTTCGTTCAGTTATTTTTCTGGAGTTTTGTTCTGCTCTCTCACTTAGGACGTTTCTTTTTTTCTTCATTTTGGCAGCCTCCTTGTGATTTATTTTTTTCTTTTTCCTTTTTTTCTATATGTTAGGTAGAGCTGTTCATTCTCCTGGGCTTAGTAGAGTGGCTTTATGTAGTAGGTATTCTGTAAGAGTACAGTAGAACAGCCTTCCCAATCACCCAAGCTGGACACTCCAGGTTCACCCTCCCCACCTCTGTGTGGTCTCTGTACACCATTCTGTTGTAATTGAGCCTTGATTTCTGTTTGCATATCAATCAAAGGGATTTACAGGTAGGTCTTCAGCTGCAAGGGCTGGTTGCAACCACCACCTCCTGTGGAATATCAGTTGTGCAAGGCCAACCCCACAACGTAGGACTTACTTCAGGAGGGCTGAGGTGACCTCTGAATTTGTCCCTTGAATGTGTCACTTCTGGAGGTGGTTAAGTGATATGCTTTGACATAGTCTGAAGCTGTCCACCAAGTACACTATATCTGGGGCTCCCAGGAGGTACAGGCCAAGGTCACTCTTCACCTATCTATGTCCTGCCTAGAGCTACTCAGCATGAGCTACAAAGCAACCCAAAAGTGACTACTACTTCTCCTGACCTTGGAGATGCCCAGGAGAGGATAAGCTGTAAACCAAGGCTGGCTGCCTCTAGTGCCAGTCCTGGAGCCACTTACTGAGAGTTGTGGGGCATGCTGAGGCTAGAAGCTGCCTGTTTGAGATTTTAGGAAAATCTTAAGCAAGAACCAAGACAGGTTGTTTATATCAAAAAACCACTGGAAAAAAGACAGGTTGCCCTTGAAATTTGGTTAGGTTAGGTTCTCAGGGAATCACAAGAGCTGGGCAAACACGTTTGAACCAGTTTGGTGGAGACTTAGAAATGGTGTACATCTGGCTCTGTGGTGGGGGTGGATTTCAGAAAGGAACAATGGTTTCTGCCCACATATCTTTCTGGGAGAAAGCTGCTCCTGTAGCTCTTGCCCTGATGCCAGACAACTCAGTTTCTCCCCATATGTCCCTTGTACCTTTTAAGCTGCTCTCCTAATATTAGAGCTCAGAGAAAGGGAATTCAAGTGAGCCACTGTGTGGGCATTTTAAGAGAAACTACCTGGGACTCCGTAAACCCTCTGTCACCCTCAGCCTCAATTGTTTTTTTACAGCCATAAGTTATGGGGACTTCTCTTCCTGGCACTGGAACCCTAGGTTGGGGAAACTGTTGAGGGACTGGGACCTCTCACTCCTCAGGGAAGACCCCTGCAGCCAAGATATCCCTCCCAATTTTTATCCAGCACATGTGGGTGTGGTACCAGCCTGTTCTGCATGTCTGCTGCTTTTGCCAGTCTTGATGTGACTTCTTCATTAAATCTTTGATTGTGGGACTTTCATGTAGCTAGATTTCAGACAGTTCTGAATAATAGCTGCTCTATAATTTACTTATAATTATGATGTAGTTTACTCTGTTTACCTACACAGCCATCTTAACCAGAATTGCAAGCTATTCTGTTCCTTAAAGAGATAGTAATGTGTTGATACTTGTATGCCACATGTGATAGAATCATAATGAAATAAATGGCATACTAGGACTACCAATCCTATGTTTTTTTTAATGGGAGTCTTTGTTTCTGTAAACATAAACTAGTACCAATGGCTGTGCCTCATCATATCACATTAGTATGGTAGAACAAAAGTTAAAAAGAATTCAATTCCAGCACAATAACGAATTATTCATGAAACACAAACAAACATGAATTATCCAATTAAAAGGCAATCAGCATTCTAAATTCATTTGGTTTTCTACAACTTTATTATAACCACTAGAAATTAAAGAGCTTTTTGCTGTTATTTTGACCACCAGATTATGGTTATGGTTTTGTCCTTTATTCAATGCCTTCTTCTATAGGGAATTATGAAGACATAATACATGATTCATACAGATGCCTAAAAATTTGGATATGATTGTCTTTTATATCTCAATCTACTGAAAGAATTTTAGAACATTTGACATTCTAAAAAAATTCTTTCTGAGATTTATAAAATTCAACAACTTGGTTGTCACTATTAAAAAGTAATTTTCTCAATTCTGAAATAGGAAGTAGGGTCATAATATCTTCACTGTGAGAGCTCAGTTGAAGGTATTAAATTAATAATCTATCAATTAAAATGAAGTAAATCAAATGATAATCTTCACTCAGTAACTGTCTTGTTTTAGCTTTAAAATGCAAATTCTATATTATGTATCTGGAAATATTTTAACATCTCAAAACAAAAGTTAAATTTATAGTTTTTAACAATATAAATTTCACAAATTTGACTTAGTCACTATCATATAAATCAATATAAACCATAATACAAACACTGTCAGAAGTGTGGAACGACATTTAATATGTGAGCAAATTTCATAAATGATCAGTGAAGAAGTTACATAGACAGGAGGTATAAGTAATACATACTCAGGAGTTGGAGAATTTATGGGATATTCCAGTGTGAAGAAGAGGTTGTAGGATTATCTATATGGGTAGCATTGAGGAGTAGAGCCTACAATGTACACAGTTTATATTGCAAAATACAAGTTCAATATAGATGTAGATATGCACATTGTGTTCTGTTTAGTAGAAGTTCCATGTCCTTACTCTCACTATATTGAAAAATCAATTTGCTTCTATTTACATATTATTTCAAAATTCCATATCTATAAATATGAACATTTTTAATTTTTTGCATTTGTCCTAAAATATGCCTGGTTCTTTCACGAGTTAAGTAAAATTTTTGACTTTTATATCTGGGTGATAATAATGGTTATCATCGTTTTGAAAATTAACTTCAAAATAGTCATTGTTATAGTATCTCTCCTTCCACTGGGATGCATATTCTTCATGAATAGAAAGTAGAGCTGGTCTCAATGTTTTGTGGTGCCCATGATGAAAGCTGTTTCTTTCTTGGGTATTATAAACAAAGACTTAGTCATAAAACTTAGCTTCATCTCTTCACACTCTCCCCTCTCCATCTGCTGGCATAAATTAACCTAAATTTTTTCTCTAACTATAAGTAATAAATAAAAGTGTGGTCTGCAATAATTAGGAATATAAGACAATTAAAAAGATGAATGGTCCTTAATTTGGGAGTCCTGGGCACTGTCTGGGGAACATTAGAAGTTGAAATTGGATGTCAAGATCATTAATTTCTGTATGAATAACAACTGTTGCCTTAAAAAAAAAACTTGAATAGTTTTTTTTGTTTCTTCATTTATTGCTCAATGAGGCTTTCTAAAATAATAAGAATATTAGCAGCTTATCAATAAATACATCAACCTGAAATTGAGCAATTTCTTCAAAATATCTTGCTTGTAGAAATTAAGTACATTTAAATAAATTAGAGACATATATATTGAGCACTCACTCTATGATACAAATATTCTAAATCCTGAGATTATAACCATAAACAAAAGAAAAAATTCTCCAAATAAAGGAATATACTATGATATGAAATCAAGTAGTGAAAAATATCATAGAGAACAACATATTATATAAGGGAATACCTATTGTGTGTGTAGAGCGGATAGTAACATCAGATGATCAAGGAAGTCACTGATAGTATGAACTTTGCACATGAATTCATATTAAATGGCTTGAAGATTAAATGCATCTGTGGTTTCCTGTTCATATTAGATCACAAGAGAGAAAACATTGAAAATGACACAAAGGACCTAATTTAGTCATGCTTCTCGATGTCACTGAGCTAATCCAATTACCAACCTCCCATTGATTGCAAAAGGTCTCTATGCTTACATCAGCTCTGCAGAAATGCAGGAAAAAATGAGAAATTGACTCAGAGATACTTGACATTCAATATGCTTGATTCGTTTTTTTTTTAAATTTCAGGTGAATATAACATTTTCTCAGATTAAAATAAAATGAAGAATTTACACTATGGCTCTATTGAACTTGAAGCTATTTTTGCAATAATTCCTTTAATAAATGGTCTTATAAATAATTTAATAATTTATATTGTTCTTCTAATAAAGTGTTACTGAATCCTTTCATAAAAAAAGTAGAAACTCTCCCTGGCTGATATAGCTCAGTGGATAGAGCACGGGCCTGCAAAGCAAAGGGTCCCAGGTTCAATTCCCAGTCAGGGCACATGCCTGAGTTGCAGGCCAGGTCCCCAGTTGGGGGAATGCAGGAGGCAGCCACACATTGATGTTTCTCTCCCTCTCTTTCTCTTTTCCTTCCTCTCTCTCTAAAAAGTAAAATAAATAAAATATTGAAAAATAGAAGCTCAGCATACCATAATGTGAAAAAAATTAGTGTACTTAGGAAAGTAATCATTCATTTACAAGATTGAAGGATACAATTGGGGATGTTTTATAATATTGTACAGTGTAGAAAGTCCATGCTAGATATAGTTTTGAAATGTTTTTTTTTGTGTGTGTGCTTATGTAAATATAATGGCAGTGGTAGGTATTTGACTGAAGAAGTTTTATAAACCAGATTACATAAATATATGAAATTTCACCTGAAAGCTCAAACTATAAAAATCTCAGCACAAAAATGTTAGAAAAGGTTTAAAAAGGTTAAATTTTAATCCAGCTTTTTAAAAATTACTTTATTGTTGTTCAATTACAGTTGTCTGCATTTTTCCCCATAATTCTCACCCCCCACCCCAGTTAGTCCATCTTTAAATGTCCTTCACATCACTGTGGAAGCCTTCCTGAAAGAAATGTAGTAAGGATTGAAGATATTAGGATGGCCAAAAAGTTTTTTTCCCCATAAGATACCTCTGGTAGCGCTTAGTTGTCTTTAACTTCCTTAGAAACTATTTTGTCAGATAGCTGTCATCAGTGTGCATTTAAAAAATAATATTGGTGAATTTTTATGTGGCCATTTTAATATTGAAGATGGAAGAAAATACGCGTTTTTGTGATATTATACTTTATTATTGCAAAAAAGTTAAAATGCAACTAAAACACACACAAAATAGTTTTGTGCTGTGTATGGAGAATGTGCTGTGACTGATGGAATATGTCAAAAGCAGTTTGCAAATATTAGTACTGGAGATTTGGAGATTTTTCACTGGATGATGGTTCACGATTGGCAGACCAGTTGAAGCTGATAGAGATCAGACTGAGACATTAACTGAAAATAACCTTATACTATGCAGGAGATAGCCAACATACTCAAAATATCCAAATTAATAAAGTTATTGGGGAAAATGAAAAATATATCTTTTATTTTATAGAAAAAAACATATAGACTTTTTGGCCCAGCTAATGTGTAAATGTCATGGTTTAATAACTGCTGTGACAGGGGTAGAATCCTTCTAGATAACAAGTTTCCACAGATGCCTGACGAGGTGCATAGTCTTCCCTTCACGCATGTATGTAATAATATGCTATGTTTGTTTCCATAATTTTGCCTAGGTATAAACTGCATTTGTATTTCTATATACTCATAGTCTTCTGTTTATAATTGGCCCTTCAGTGAACTTATCACTATAAATATCTTTATTTTTGGAACCTCAGGTATAAGAAACATGCTATCAGATACCTGTTACTCATCACAGGAATAGAGGGATAAAACAATATCTTGGAATTCATAGTTATGATCTAAATAGTTAATGATTTAAATAATAAAAATTAAAATTAAAAATTTGAATGTAATATAAATTTTAATTGGCACATACATTTAATATTATAGATATAACACATATATCTATATCTTTCAATCATATATGTATCTTATCTTTCACAACCTTTTCTTTCTGTGTTCAATGCACTTTCCCCAAATAGTTTATATTTAAAAAATCGAAAGGCTATTGTTTACTAGAAAATGTTTATTCTTCACAAAATTGAAGGAAATATTTTTCCTCTTGAACTATATTAGAACAGAGAAATCCTACTGATTCTATGATGAGCTTCAAGGGGAACAGAACAAAATGAAACAAGCCGAGTGTTACTGAGTTCTGCCAGGCCGCAGGCACAATTTGGTTTATCACTGTGCTCTTTATCATTATCATTGTTATTATTGCTGTTGTTGACTTGGGATAATAGGAGAGACACATTTTTTGTTCCACTTATTTACACATTCATTGATTGATTTTTTTATGTGCCTTGACCATGGTTGAACTATCAACTGTGGCACATTGTGACTATGCTCTCACTAAACTGAGCTACCTGGCCAGGGCCATCGCTAATGAATTTTAAAAGACAAAAATATTATAACGTGTTTGAATAATCAATACATTTCCCTCTGCTTATTCTCACAACAGTATCTTTCATGAGTAACTTTTTCTTGTTCCTGACACACAATCCGAGATGATTTGCAATTGTTTAAACGATGTAATCTAGTTTTTGTGAACTAATATAAGGAACAAAGAAAACAGCTATATCTGTTGATTAAACAATCTGTTACATTATTTATATGAATAAATATATATTCTTTTGGTCTGAAAGTGTGTTGTTATCTGTTCACTTAAAAATCTATTCATTCAACCACCATTCTCTGTAAAATTCACTGGAATCTTTATATTGAAATAAATACAGAAGATAAAAAGGTGATTTTGATCTATCTTATTTATTCTCTGACTCAAAATCTGACATGGAGAAGAAAAAATCCTGGTACATATATAAAGTAGGGCTCACAAACAAAGCTTTCTGCAATGACAGAATTATTCACCATCTACGTTGTGCATTGCAGTAGCCACTAGGCACATGTGAGTATTGATCATTTGTAATGTGACTAGTATAACTGATAAACTGATTTTTAAAATTAATTTAATTTTATTCATTTTATTTGCTTTTTTACCTAATTAAAAATAAAAAGTCACTTGTTTAAAATATATTGGATATGCAAATGTATGATAACCCATTTAAATTATTATATATTTAAGATTAAGTATGCATTATATATTTTTATTTAAAAAAACTCTTTATTTTTTAACACCTTCCTTCTTGGACTTTGTACTTCTTCAGAAGATGAGGGTATATTGGAGAATAAAATATTAAAAAAAAAGAAAGTCTTTACCTATAAGAGTGAAACAAAATAAGTATGTACTATGTCTAGTAGCAATAACTGCTATAAACATAAAGATTAAAGCAAGGTACAGTAATAAAAACTGTCTGCAGACTACTCTATATATGGAGACAAGTAAGGCTTTTAAGATAAACTGACATTTGAATACAGACTTCAGCAAAAGGAGAGGAAAAAGCCAGTTTGTATTTGAAGAAACATTTTTCAGGGCAGATATAATACTGATAGGTGCAGAGACCCTGTGACAGACACACTTTAATGAAGGTCCCATGACCCTTAATTCCTGATAGCTACACCCATATGTAACCTTGAGTATGGACAGAAAGGTTGATTTGCCTTTAATCAATACAGTAATGAAAAAGTGATTGGATGTCACTTCTCCAATTATGTTGCAAAAGTTTTCACTATCTATCTTGCTAGGAGACCATCTCTCTGGCTAGATTTGATGAAACAGGCAGCCATTTGAAGAGGCTCATGTGGCAGAAACTGAGGACTGCCTCCAGCCAACAACCACCTAGGAAATGAGGGCAGACTCTGGCCTGACAGGAGCTGAGAAAATGAGGCCCTCAGGCCAATAGGCTGCAAGGAACCAATTTCTGCCAAGAGCATTTGAGTTTTTGAATCAGATCCATCCAAGTCAAGCCTTAGATGAGACTGTCATGCAGCTGTGTTGATTTCAGTCTTGTGGAGCCCTGAAAAAGATGACCCAATTAGGTAATCCTGGGACTCCTGACCTACAGAGAAGACATTAAATGAATGTTACATTAAACTACTATATCTATGGAGATACTGTTAGGCTGCAGTAGATAACTAATACAGATCTTAAGGAAGAGACATATTTTGCATATTCTAAAGCAAAATGGTAATGAGTGGGGTCAAAGAGGAAGGCAAAAGTCATTTTGAGTCTAAGAATTAATTTTCAAAATAATTTGATTAAGAGTAAGGTTATAGCCTTTTGAGGTGACATATTCAGAAGCTTATCATGTGCATTTAGAAATATCTTTGTAGAGTCTTGGTGAAAAAATTCACAGAACTTAGATGTAGACAAGGAGGCCTGTTAGTTTGCTATTGGAGTAATCACGATGAGAAATGAAGATGGCTTGGTCCAGAACGATAGCAGTGATTGTTGGAACAGTTCTAAATGTTTGGAATAGGTTTGCTTTACTAGTGAAAGAAAGAAAAAGATAATAATAACCCCAGAAGGTTTTTTTTGTTTTCCTGCAGTCTATATCAATTTTCCTTGAATGCATCTATTGTGATTTTTTATGAAGCAGATATCCAAAAATTATATTTTGATTATTTTAATTCAACTGGCCAACATTTAACTGCTCTATTGTATGTCAGAATACACAAATAAATACAAACTTGGAATGTCTATTAAAATATATCATTAACTATATATATTGTTATATATATAACTATACATATATCTTTGTTTTAATGGTATTTACTAAGCTTAATGGATTTAAGCCATAAATAAAAGAAATGTGAATATATCCTACAAGTTTATTATTTAGGCAAAATCAAGTATACAAAACAGATTTTTATTTGCTTATTAATTTTCCAAATAAATGACTAAAATGTATTCTATATTTATTAAAACACCTAAATATTGGCCCTAGCTGGTGTAGCTCAGTGGATTGAGCACTGACCTGTGAAGTAAAAGGTCACTGGTTCAATTCCCAGTAGGGGCACATGCCTGGGTTGCAGGCCAGGTCCCCAGTAGGGGACACATGAGAGGCAACCACACATTGATATTTCTCTCCCACTCCTTCTCCTTCCCTTCCCCTCTCTATAATAAAAAAATAAAATATAAAAAAAAACTAAATAGCTATCTTAGGTTTACATTTTAAAATAAAATAAATACAAAATCTATGACCTAGCTGGTGTGGCTCAATGGATGGAGTGTTAGCCTGCAAATCAAAAGGTCACTAGTTCGATTCCCAGTCTAGAGTACATGCTTGGGTTGCAAGCCAGGTCCCCAGTAGAGGGCACACAAGAGGCAACCAAACATTGATGTTTTTCTCCCTCTGTTTCTTCCTCCTTTCCCCTCTCTAAAATAAATAAATAAAATTTCAAATGAATAAATAAATCCAAAATACAAAATGAAACAACTGGCTTCACAATTCACCTTTTGTTAAAACAACCAAATACTGATTATTTAAGTATACTTGTACTTATACTTATGAACAAAAAATGTTTTTAAAATATACAAGCTCTTATACATATTGGAGTCATATTTTGGCATTTATTTATATAATCTTATGTTATTGTTTTTTTCTATTTTCTTTGAAATATGGAATAAGTACAATTTTTCAGTAATAGAAATTAAATAATTAGAATAATAACATAATTAGAAAATTAGATAAAATGTTTTTACAAAATAAATAAAATCATATCTTCCTAATTAGGCATAATTTAAACCACTATTTTTAGGCTTATTTCAGCAACTTGATCTCAAAACAAGAGAGAATGATAACTTATGAATAACATATCATTATCCAAGTGTAGTCCTTTCTTTTATGAATTTTGTCCTGAATCATTTGGGCTTAGTATTTCTTTTTAAAAAAGACCTCAGCTCAATACAATAGAACATTTACTATTATTTATAACATAAATATAGATATATATGTATACATATATATATATACACAAACATATATATATATGGAACGAGTTTTAATGAATGTATTTATTTAATGAATATATGACTTTTTCATCTCTGGTTTATATAGTGCATTAATAGCTTTAAATAATTCAAACATGATTTTTTCAGAACAAATATTATCCATTTAATAAAAGTTAATCAAAGTTAAGTACACATAAAAGTGAGAATAAAGCTGTTTGTAGTATATATTTTGGAAGATTAATAGCTCTAAATAAGGTTACATCTTGATAAAATTAAGGTAATGATTTTACCCATAGTATCTCAACAACAAATGTATTCATGGACTTTAGAAATGCTACATTGATAGTTCCCTAAACCACTCGACTCTGGATATAAACACACCACTGATAAGTGTAATCTGTTGTATGAGATGGCAATGGGAGAAACGAATTAGGCCAAATTGGAAATACATGCACTTAATGGGTAAAAATAAAGTAATGGGAGAAATTACTTGTAAAGCATATTTCATGGTATTTAAAAAATTATAAAATTTCACAAGAATACAAATAAGACCCTTCTAAAACTAATTTTAAAGGTTAATGAGCTGTGCTTCTTTTAATATGTTAAAATATCCTAAATATAATATCCCATTGAAAATTGAGTATCATATTTTATTCCTTAAAGCAAAGGTGGAATATTTCTAAGCTATTATTTGTAAGTTGTAATTTTTAAGATCTATTCCTTTTTTATTTTTAAATGTGATTGCCCGTGGTGGTAGTAGAAATCAAGAATTATAGATACTCAATCTGGAACACTAGCACTACTCCTATTTCTCCTTGAACCAAAAACCTTCATGGAAACAATATAAGTACAGCCACCTACAATGCAATTGCATGTTTGGCAGTAAACTAAGGACCTCTCCTATGTGATCTCACTTGTAGAGTACGTAAAAATGTGAAAGGTAGTATTAGAATAAAAGAGTTTATTGAAAGGATGGCAGTGAAGGATTAATAAAAACTTCAATTTGTTTTCTCCTAACATAGTCCATGAAAAGTCTGATAACCATCTACTACTGAATTGTTCCTCTAGGCATTCAATTTGGCTGTGTGCAGTAAACACATGCATGCCCTTGTTATACATCAACAACAATTAAAGTGAACTGAGTGATGGGTAGTCATTCCTTCTTTCTTATTGTAACTGAACAACAAGAAATAAAAAACATAAAAAATAATGTACTGAGTTGTGTCATCTAGGAATATAAAACATTAGTAAACCAGATTTTATAATTTTGTAATATTACTTTATTAGACTTCCTTGTTGCCCTTTGTTGCATGATTAGCTTAAAGTACAAAGTTTCATAAATTCACTTAACATATTTTTTTCTAGGTCCATCTATGCCATTGCAAAATGTAAGAATTTCTTTTTTTACTGCTGCATAGTATTCCATTGTGATTAAGCCAGTCAGTGAAAGAAAAATATCACATTATCTCACATGTGGCATCTGATGAACATAAAAACTAACTAACAAGACAGTAACAAAGTTAAATACATAGAACAGACTGACAGCTGCCATAATGGAGGGTGGGGGATGGATAAAAGATAGTGCAAGGATTAACCAAAGAGCATTAACGCACAACACCTGGACAGGGACAACAATGTGGGGATTTGCTTGGGGTGGGGAGAATGTAGGGTTGAGGAAGGGAGGGGAAGAAAAAGGTAGGAAAAACTATAATAATTTAAACAATAACAAATATAAACATAAATAGCATAAATATTAATATATACAAATAAAAGACATTTGATAGTGAAAAAATAAAGTTTCATAAATGGGGACTGAGGGAATTAGTGAGGATTTAAGAAATGCAGGGTGTGTTGCAAATAACATCCTTTTTTATTACAAAATCTTTTCTACAAAATCATAAGCATGGAATTCTGTGATATAACAATATCATACCAAAGCACACCATGTGACATTTTAGATGAAATGTTAAAATTAAAACTATAAATTATTACACCCATATTATTTCCCTACCAACCACACTCAGGCAGGCCTTCTGCCAGGCTGTGTGTACTAACTTCTACCAAAATTTCGTGAACTTGAAATACTTAAAAATGCATCCCGTTTAGTTATAAAAATATTATATTAGTTATACTAATATCATGTAATTGCAGATAACATGAAAAGTATTTTCCTTCTGTATTAAAAAAAAGCAATAAAAGTATGTGCCATTTAAAGCATCTAATTTCCTTAGGGTGAAAAAATAATGTTAATTCTGACTGAGTTGATATTTGAGTAAGATTTGTCACTATCAGAGAAAAAGGTCTTATTTATTCTCTACAAAGGAGGGTTGCCGAGTGTTTATTTAAAAATTAAAAAATTATTCTTTGCACCACTGCTTCTCTGTATTGCTAACAAGTCTATTATAGAATGCAGATGAAAGTCGAGTGCCATCTTCCCAAATTTTGTCAGTTTCTTCAAAATCACTGTGTGGAACTCCTCATGGCTTCAGAGAATACAATTTGAAAATGATCTTTCTAAGTATATAAGCAAAATAAAATTCCTTCAGTGTATATACAGTTAATGAAAATATGTGATAAAGAACAGGTGTAAGAAAATCAGTGTGATGCTGCTTCTACTGAAATTAATCATTTAAATGCCTGGATAAATTGCTTTCAAAACACTGTATCAAAAAACAAAACATGTACTTCTGGCGGTAATTCATGGCTTTTGCTGTCAGTTTCACCCCCATTGTGGTCTAGAAAATATATTATGTCTGAACCTTCGACAAACTCGCCTATTTTATATTAACATTACTGTTGTTATTTTTCATACAAATGTTTAATCTGAAAATTGTATTAATAATGCTTCTCTAGAATAGTATAATCTTGTGATGTTATTCATTTATTCACACTCAATTACAAGTAACTCAATTTACTTTAGAGTCTGCAAAACAATTACCTTCCACGGTGAAACTAAATATAAAATCAGCTGACTTTCAAACTTAGTTGTCAATCTTCATGTGATGTTACTATCATTTGGTGACTGAATTGTGATTATTGAGTCTTGCCCATTTTCTGAATATATGTCTCAGTCCTTTGGCTACTCTCTAGGAAGAACTGAGATACCAGTAACAGTCTGATCTATTTGCTTAGAAACTTTCAAAAAGTATATTCCCTCACATAATCTAATAAAATTTCAGTTCTGTATGAGTAAAATTTGTGTTCCTCCTCAGATACATAGCTTCAGAAGAAAGAAAGGATGCAGACATATTTTTCCTAAATCTTCCTAAAAAGGTTGTTAATTGGATATATGGACACTATACCCTCATTACTCTCATATCCTACTAAGTCATTTTAAAAGCCCAAGTTATAATAATCATAATTAAAAACTTCATCAGTGCTGAATAAAATATTAATAAAATTTCTCAATCTTCAACATTTTTGCAAGCAAAATTATGATCTAAGTTTATAGATGCATGTGTGTATATATATATATGTACATACATGGATGTTTTATATAATAATGTAAAGATATAAAAGTTAATTTTATTCTTCCAATATATAAGTGACTAAAATATTTCAGATTTGTATTTTCATAAATAAAAGGTGAATATAACCTAAAGCTCAAATAGAAAATTTCAAATGTACTCTCTCAAAGCAAGTAATTACTATAGAATGCAACATCCTTAAAAGGCAGAAGTACTATTTAATAACCACAAGCACACCTTTCTGATTGCAAAAATGAAAATGGAATTATATGTTCTGTAAGAAGCCAGAAGGCAGGGCATGCATTTGCCACTCAGTTTTATAATGGACTGAAATTATACTTAAACTGGCCACTCAAAGAAGAAAACATATGATTGCCAACTAACACTCTAATTCTTAAAAACACACACACTGTGATTAACAGCTGCCAATAAACTTCCCAATGAAGGGTGCTCAAAAAAACCATAACTCACAGGACAATGGATTTGACATATGTGTAATGCCTATAATGATCAGTTATTAAAAATATATAAAGAAAGAACTAGGAATACAAATCAGCACTGTCTCTTCAGTCAATTTATGGCAATTTTCCGGCTTTTTAAAAGCATCTTTTAGCTCAATCAAACCAGGACAGTCATTTTCTGTCTGATGTATTGGGGATCCAGTTATAACATTCTTTTCCCAAATGTGACAGTAAGGTCCCTGTACAAGTAAAAGAGAGCAAATTCCACCATTTCTCTTATTTGATTGTTTAAGTCCATTTTCAAGCCCCCTAAAGTCGATAAAACCCAAATCATTTTTCCCCTTTCTTCCTTCCTTCTTTTCTTTCTCTCTCTCTCTCTCTCTCCCTTCTTCCTTCCTTCCTTTCTTTCTTTCTTTCTTTCTTTCTTTCTTTCTTTCTTTCTTTCTTTCTTTCTTTCTTTCTTTCTTTTTCTTCTTTCTTTCTTTCTTTCTTTCTTTCTTTCTTTCTTTCTTTCTTTCTTTCTTTCTTTCTTTCTTTCTTTCTTTCTTTCTCTCTCTCTCTCTCTCTCTCTCTCTCTCTCTCTTTCTTTCTTTCTTTCTTTCTTTCTTTCTTTCTTTCTTTCTTTCTTTCTTTCTTTCTTTCTTCTTTCTCCCTTCCTTCCTTCCTTCCTCCCTTTCTTCTTTCTTTCTCTTCTCATTGTTGTTCAGTCACAGTTGTTCCACATAGTTCCAGTTGTAGTTACAGGTATTCAAAGGAAATAACATACAGTTTGGTCACCATTACAAAGAGTAACAGGGTGTCTCCGCAGTGTAATTATGGAAAATGGAGCAACCTTTTTGAGAAAATGCTTTGAAGAGAATAAATCTAGGTCTTACAATGACATAGTACTGGATATTAAAATTTTTAAGTATATCACAAAAGAAATGCTGATTTTATCATTGTGAATTGAAGATAAAAGTTGTTCTAATTTTTCAGCTAGTCATAAATACTCTATTTAGGTTATAGTGTGATATACAAAGGTGATTCCTTTAGCATAACATAGAAAGTAATTTTAAAAAGGAAATGAGAGAGGAAAGGGAATTTAAGGGGAAAAATGGGAGGGATTTTGAGGAACAAGTATGAAAGACACAGGGATGAGGACTGGGGGGGAGGAAATGGGAGGGAGGTGGGGAGCACGGGGCAGGGGGGCTGGGATGGGAAAAATAGACAAAAAAACTGTACTTGAAAAATAACTAAATAAAATTAAAAAAATAAAAAATAAAAAGGAAATGATAGTACAGAACCTATATATCTGTTAAGCAAAAGCCTACATTAAACCTGGATTTTCCAGAGTTTTGAATAGTTCATGTTTCAAAGCTATTTTTAAAAATTTTTAAATAAAAAAAGTTGAAATTAAAAACTTTTTGTCTGCACGATATTTAATAATCTGATAAAAATTATGTTACATACAATATTAACATATTTTATATAGTTATAGTTCAAAGCTATAATACTTTAATAGGTTGCATTTTTTATAAAAGTAAATGCATTGATGTTTCTTGATTAATACCTTTTGTTTTAAGATAGCTTGATGGATTGCTTGTATTTTCTTTTTAAATTTTTTTAATTTAGTTATTTTTCAAGTACAGTTTTCTATTTCTCCCATCCCAGCCCACCTGTCCCGTGCTCCCCACCTCCCTCCCATCTCCACCCCCCCAGCTCTCGTCCGTCCTTCACATTTGTTCCTCCAAATCCCTCCCCCTTTTCCCCCTTAAACTCCCTTCCCTCTCCCCTCTGGTCACTGTCCCCTTGTTCTCTATTTCAGTGTCTTTGTTTTTTATTCTGCTTGCTTGTTCGTTTTGTTATTTAGCTTCCTATTAAAGGTGAGATCATATGGTATTTGTCTTTCAACACCTGGCCTATTTCACTCAGCATAATGCTTTCCAGTTCCATCCATGTTGTTGCAAAGGGTAGTAGCTCGGATTGCTTGTGTTTTCTCAATTTCCAACTGGGCAATGAAGTTCACCATCTTTACTTCCTCTATAAATTTCTCTATTCATGTAATCCCAGCTAAAAGTAAATTAATGTTAAAAAGAAAACATAACCCTGGCTGGTGTAGCTCAGTGGATTGAGTGCAGGCCTGTGAACAAGACAATCGCTGTTCAATTCCAAGTCAGGGCACATGCCTGGGTTGCAAGCCAGTTCCCTGCAGGCCAGTTCCCAGCAGGGGACACACAAAAGGCAACCATACATTGATGTTTCTCTCCCTCTCTCCTTCCCTTCCCCTCTAAAGATAAATAAATAAAATCTTAAAAAAAAACAAAAATATCCAGCATATTTTTATTTTAATCTATTCTGTATGATTTACCTCTACATAAAACATGTTTGAAAAGAACAATTTTTCTACATCTCTCATTCTAAGTACTTATTTTAAATCACTACAGAATATCAAATTTACTGACAGTTCAGGAATGAAAACACTAAATTTTAGAAGATTTTATTGCTATTTGCTTGTCAGCTTGTTCTTTTGTGCACTGTTATTTAATTATGGAGAAACAGACTATAGACCAAACCAGTGCACTAAAGCCAAGTATTGGGCGTTCAGTTCTTAACATACCTGGGACTCTCTTCTGTAATGATCATATTCAGGCATTCTTCCTCAATAGATATCCGTCCGTCCGTCCCTCCCTTCCTCCCTCCCTTTCTTCCTTCCTTCCTTCCCTTTCCTCTCCTGTCCTATTTTTAAAACGGTAGATTCACTTGAAATTGCAAATACAGTACAAAGTGGTTCCATATATTCTTCACCCCGTTTTCCCCAATGGTTATACCTTACATAACTAGAATCTAATGTTAAAAACAGAAAGTTGCCATTGCTGAATGTGCATGTATAGTTCTATACAGTGTATCCTATGCATAGACTCATGCAAGACTACCACTAACAGTAAATTATTTCAGCACCACAAAGATATTTCTCTTGCTACCACTTTATGCATTTTGTCTGAACCATTCCTAACTCTCATGAATAACTAACTTATTTTCCATTTCAAAATCATTTTATTTGGTAATGTCATATAAATGGAAACATACTGTATGTGGCCTTTTATGTATGTCTGTATGTGTGTTTGTGTGTATGTATGTATTTTTGAAGTGCAGATAATGCCCTCAAGATTTATTTAAGTTGCTGCATGTAATAATAGCTCATTCCTGTATTTCGCTGAGCGTCTCATGGAATGAATATACCAAATAATGGATAATCATTCACCTCTCGAAGGTTGTTTTGCTTGTGCGATAAAGATTAGTATACAGAATTTCATGTGGATATGTTTGGTTTCTCTGGGATAATTGCCAAATTTTTGCATTCATACACAGTCATGGAAAATATGAACATCTGGAAGATCTTGGTGTTGCTCTCTAATGATACATCTTTGCTCTTGATGTCCTTTCCAAATTATTTCCTTGATGCTCTTCTGAATCTCGCTCCTCCTTTTGTTGTTTTTGTTGTAGTCTTCATTTGAATTGATGACTGAACCAGGTAAGCAAAAACTCAAATAATTTCAATGTCTCCATTTTCTATGTTAAAGTTGCATATTCTATAGTTATTATTATTATTTTTTATTCTGGATGCTCAAATGCAGTTCTGCTTTGGCAGTTCTTTCACCTTCATAAGAAATCACTTCAAGTTGTTGCTCCTTTTTGCCAGTAAGATGGTATAGGGCCAGAAAAGATTGTTTAAAAATAAATCATGAGTATGTGAAAGAGATATAAGATACAACTCATTATAAAGGTACCTTAGTCAAGATAGCGAATTATTGGTGAAAAATAGGTATCCATGTAATGTATAGATAGATAGATAGATAGATAGATAGATAGACATATTTATATATGTGTGGTATATAATTATATGTAAAATTATATATATGAAATTGTATATATGAAATAGACTAAAGATCCCTCAAATAGACACATGCAAATATAGTCAAGTGAACTTTAACAAAAGATCAATGACAATTCAATGGATAGATAATTGGTTTTTCAATAAATAATGCTAGATAGTCATATGAACAATTGAATGTATTTTTAAAAATAACCTATATACAGATATTAAACCTTTGCCAAAAAATAAATAAAAATGGATCACAGACATAAGTTTAGAATTTGAACTATAATAAATTTCAAAGAATACATAGAAGAAAGTCTAGGTGATCTTAGGTTTTGCAATGGGGCTTTAGGTACAACACCAAAAGAATGATCCATGAAAGAAAAAAAAACATAACACCAAAAGAATGATCCATGAAAGAAAAAAAACATAAGTTGTACTTTATTATAAATAAAATTTATAATAAATAAAATGTCTTTCACTTTTTGAAAGACATTGTTAAAAGAAGCAAAAGATAAACCACAGACTTGGAAAAATACTATGAAATTGTACTTATAATCAAAATATGCATAGAGCTCTTATAAGTTAATGATAAAAATACACAATCCAACAAAAAGTAAGCAAAAGATCTTAATAGATACCTCAACAAACAAATATAGAGCTGGCAAATAAACATATAAAGGATATTCAACATCATTTTTCACTACAGAATTATAATTAAAAATAGCAATTAGATACTACGTACAGCTACTAAAAGGAGTAAGAGAAAAAACACTGAAAATACCAGATACTGGTGAGGATGCTGAACAATGGGCATTGTTATTCTCTATCATTAGGACTACAATATGGTATACCAACTTTGGAAGATAGTGCCACCATTTAATGATTCTTTACAGCATTATACATAGTCTTATCACGTGATCCAGGAATTAGGTTCCTGGGTAAATACTCAAATGATTTGAAAAGTTACATACACAAAAATACCTATATATAAATGCTTATAGAAGCTTAATTTATAACCTTCAAAAACTGAAGGAAACCAAGATATCCTTCAATTGTTAAATGGATAAATAAGCTACACTATTTCCATACAATGGCTACAATTTATAGAGTTAATGAAATGAGCTATCAAGCCCCCAAAAAGATACAAATTGATTATAAGTGCATATTTCTAAAAAAAAAAAAAAAAGCAATCTGGCCCTGGCTGGTATAGCTCAGTGGATTGAGTGTGGGCCTGTGAAGCAAAGGATCACAGTTTGATTCCCAGTCAGGGCAAATGTCTGGGTTGCAGGCCAGTTCCCAGTGGGGTACACATGAGAGGCAACCACAGACTGATGTTTCTCTCCCTCTCTTTCTCCTTCCCTTCCCCTCTCTATGAAAATAAATAAAATATTTTTAAAAAATCTGTATCCAGTCACTTCCCAAAGTGGAAAGCCCCTTTGAGAGAGCAGTTTGCCACCACAAAATACGCCTTTTGGGATACTGATTACTTTAAGCTGGTTATTTTCATGAAACAAAAGTCTCAGGAAAAACTTTTAACTTTTTTAATAGACTAAGATCATTAAATAGAGGGCCTGAGCTAGGAAGGTAGCTATCATCATAAATAACTATAATTTACTATGAACTAAGTGTGATTAACAAGGAGGAAACCTTGCTAGGCCTATTTGATCAGTCTTTTCTTTATCTTGTTATTAAAGATGGCTCAGTAAACATTTATTTACCAAATATTTGCTTTGTAATCTCTTTGTCAATTGCCTTTCTGCCCCTTGGAGTCCCAAACCACAACACCCTCTGCCCATCTCCTTAGCTCAAGAAGGCACATGAATCTTAATGGCCCGTTCTGCCCTAAAGTCTCATATTCTTATGGAACCCTTGTATGTATATACTTAGTGAATTTGGTCTTTCCCCTTGTTAATTTCTCTCATGCTAAATGAATGTTTGTCCAGCAAGAAGGACTTAGAATAGTGGTAGGAATACAATTGTTTTTCTTTCCTTACATCTCCATGAAGAAGATTAGCTCATAAACAAAAAAATAAACTGTAAATTATATTCTTTTGGGATTTAAAATGTGAATGCTTATGACTTACTACACTTGCATACAACAAATCAAAAAATTTTGCTAACATTAATTCTAATATCAATATGCTCAATTTTGGTCGGGTCATATTATGTACAAAAATTATGTACTTGTATCACATTAATATGTTTTAAATTTATACACTTTTTTGTTTCAAAATGATTTTCATCATTTTATCAGTATTGGAACAATATCTGCTAATATATTTTAGTAAAAGTTGAGATGTTACTTAAATTTTCCAAGTCAAGAGTCCTACAAATCACATGAAGGAACTTACTGACAGTATGAATAATTGGTATACATTATATTTACTTATTAAGATTCTCAGAAGGGAGAGAATAGAGACGAGAATTCAATACACAGTCATGTACTTCTTACAGATGGGAATACTTTCTGAGAAATATGTCATTAGGTAATTTTCTAGTTATGCAAACATCCTAGAGTGTACTTACACAAACTTAGATGGCACAGCTTGCTATACAACTATGTTATATTTTTGCTCTGCTACCATATAGGAGAAGAAAAATAATGTTTCCTCCACTCTCTGACTTCTTGACTGAGACATCACAGTAATAAAAGAGATTAACAGGGAAAAACAAACAAAAGTTTAATAAGATGTATTCCTCTTGTATACATGAGAAATATTCCAGAAAACAATAATGCGCTAAAATGGCTGAAGCCACCACTTTAATACCACCTTCAGTTCTGGCTCGTGTGGGTCAGTGCATTGAGCACAGGCCCAGGAACTAAAGGGTCACTGGTATGATTCCCAACTGGGGCACAAGCCTGGTTGTGGGCCAAGTTCTCACTAGGGGGTGCATGAGAGGCAGCCACACATTGATGTTTCTCTCCTCTTTTCCTTCCCTTACTCTTCTCTAAAAATAAATATATTTTAAATATATCCATCCATACATGCATGCATACATACATACATACTACCTTCAGCTAAAAACAAAAGATGCTAGGGGTAAGGAGAGTCTGTTATGGCAGGTTACCAGGAAAAGAAAGGTAAATAAGTTGTTGTATAGATTTATGCCTTTGTCTCCTGCATTGATAAAAAAATTCTAGAGATAAGGGTCCTTTCTTTTTGGTCCAGTGAAGAAGACACCCTTACAAATAGAGATTTTTCTTACAAATATAAATATTTTTTTGCAAAGGGTATTTGTACTTGGTTTACAGAGCTTCTGCCTGCCTCCTGATTCTTAATTAATCAGCCTAAAATGATCCTTACGCCAAATAAAAATATTTTAAATGCCCAATTCAGTTCCCCTACAGCTTCTAGGCTACAACTCTGTAGAGCCTTATTACTGTACTGAATATTGTAGGCAATTGTAACACAACTTGTAAGGATTTGTGTGTTGAGCTATGACATTAGAAGAGTTAAGATGACTCTAGGTGATAGGACTATTTCAATGTCATTATAATCTTAGGGGACCACCCTAAGTCCATTATTGATCAAAATGCCATTATGCAGCTCATAACTGTTTTTAAAATAGTGCCGCATATGATTGTGATGAATAACCAGATTTTTCACACTTTCTGAATCTAAATACGTCAGACACAGAAAAACTTTAAAATAAATCCCCTTTTTATGACCTACAATAATTAAATAAGATAAACTATTTCACATCTTCAGACCTTCAGTTCTTTATTTCATCAATATGCAAACTTTGCAACGTGATCCAGAGACTATTATTCAGATTTGACTGTACCCTCCCTTTTGCTCTCCTTTCTTCTTTTTTCTCTCCTCCCCTCTTCTCCTCTTTCCTCCCCTTCATTTTTTATTTTCTCTGTATTCTTAGGTGACCTCACCCAGTTCTGTGGTTTTATTTATTTTCTTTTTTATTGTTTATTCTTTTACAGTGGTCCAATTTTTTTCCCTTGTTCTTTCCTCCACCAATCCCAACCCTCTAGCCCACAGTCAATCAGTCCCCTCTCTGTTGGCCATGTCCATGCATCATCATACCTGTTCTTCGACTAGTCCCTCCTGCTTCCTTCCACCTCCTACAGCTCTCAGTCTGTGCCATGTTTCAATGTCTCTGGTTCTATTTTCTCTTGTTAGTTTATTATGCTTTTAGATTCCAGATATAAGTAAAGTCATATGGTTTTCGTGCATTGCTGACTGGATTATTTCACTTAACATATTAGTCTCCAGTTCCATCCATGCTGTTTTAAAAGACAGGATTTCCTTCTTTCTCTCTGCTGCATAGAATTCTATTGTTTAAATGTATCACAAGTTTTTCATCCACTCTTCTGTTAATGGGCACTTGGGCTGTTGCCAACTCTTAGCTATTGTAAATAGTACTGCTACGAACATAAGGTGCATAAGTTCTTTTGAATTGGTGATTTGGGATTCTTAGGGTATATGCCCAATAGTGGAATCACTGGGTCATAAAGAAGTTTCATTTTTAATTCTTTCAGAAAATGCTATACTGATTTCCACTTTGGCTGCACCAGTCTGCATTCCCACCAATACTGCACTAGGATTTCCTTTTCTTCACATCCTCAGCAGCACCTGTTTTTTGTTCATTTATTCATGATAGACATTCTGACAGGTGTGAGGTGATATCTCATTGTGGTTTTAATTGATATGCCTCTAATGGCTAGTGATATTGAACATTTTTTCATATGTCTGTGGGCCAGCTGTGTGTCCTCCTTGGAGAAGTGTCTATTCAGGTGTTTTGCCCATTTTTGAATTAGATTGTTTGTCTTCCTGATGTTGAGTCATATGAATTCTTTATATATTTTGGAAACTAAGGCTTTTCCAAAGTATCTTTGGCAAATATGTTCTCCCATACAGTCAGTCCCCTTTTCATTTTGATGATGGTTTCTTTTGCCATGCAGAAACTTTATAACTTGATATAGTCCCATTTGCTTATTTTTTCTTTATTTCCCTTGCCCTAGGTGATAAATTGGCAAAAATATTGCTATGTGGGATGTCTGAAATTTTACTGCCTATGTTTTCTGCTATGACTTTTATAGTATTGTGACTTACATTTCAGTCCTTTATCCATTTTGAGTTTATTCTGGTGTATGGTATAAGTTGGGGGTCCAGTTCTGTGGTATTAGATAACATCCTCAGACTACAAATTCACATCTCTGACTCAAACCTCTTCCATAAATGTCACCATCTTACATTTTTCTACCTTCCTAGCATCTCCACATTGATAAAGTGATACATTTCTTAAATACAACATGTACGCAAATAAAGGTTATTCCCTTCCTCTTTTCTCTCTTAAAATATCTTTTTCATCCTGTTATTCTTACAATTTCTCAATTCATAATCTTGGAGTATTTCTTAAATTATGGATTTTCTCACACTCTGCACCCAGCCCACTTGCAAATTAACTTTGGCACTACCTTCAAAATACATTATGAATATGAACACTGTCTTCACAGCATCTACCAACTCTTAAATGATGATTTTTTACTTTATTTCAATGGTGTGCTCACCAGGCCTTCTAACTCTACTGTGGCCTCCTGCCTAGCTCATTTTTCAAAAAGGATCTATAGTTACCCAAGCTATATCACCTCTTTGATCAAAGCTTAATGACTTTCCAATTACTTTCAATGTGAAAGACAAAATCTTTATATTGGTTCTCACCACTGACTTCAACTCTTATCTCTGACTCATACTTACTATCCTCAAGGTACTCTGACTTTCTTCTTAGTGTTTTTTCATCATGCTTTACACCTATTATTTCTTCTACCCAGTTTTCTCTCTGTCTCTCTATCTCTCTCTGTCACTCTGTCTCTTTTCCCAACAACACACACACACATACACACAGATACATATGTTTAGCTTGCTTCTCAGATTCTAACATGGCACTCCTTCTGAACTTTCTGACCACTTTTCATAAAATAATACTCCCATCTCTGATATTTTATCACCCTTTATTTTTCTCAGTTCTTCACCATAACACTTATCAAGTAATATATAGCACATATATTTGTTTATATAGTGTTGTCTATCAAACCCCACAAAAATATAAACTCTAACAGTTTAAGAGCTGTACTTCCTACAACCTCAAGACCTAAAATAGCACTTGACACGTAGTAGACACTCATTAATTATTTATTGGATGGATGAATTACTTTCTTCTCTAAAACATGAAGTTAAGGATTCTAAATTACAGCTTGTCAGTGAAGTTTAAATTATATCCCCGTTACATGATGAATTATGAGCGGATATTAGTTCTTTTCTTTACCTCTCTTATTTGCTCTACATTCATATATTACGAGTAATATGTATCAAATATGTATATATAAAGGTCTTTACTACCATTGCAAATTTGTTGGCATGGGATTTCCAGTAATGTCTAATTACAGCACAATTCTGGACCCTACAATACATTCTAAAAAATATCTGCTGCAGCTGCCTATGTTTGGGATGGCTTCTTTCTGTCTCTTCTGTGCAATGGCTATGGGAAGATATTACTCTTTGATTGGCTCAATTTCATCAGAAGAGAAAACTAAAAGTCTTATAATTATTATTTTTAAGTTTCCTGTGGACTGTTTTATGGCTGTTTACTTTTAATAACTATCAAAAATTTTATGGCCATTGAAGAGTGTGTTCCATTTAAACATAACGAATACATTATAGTATGGACTTGACTTACAGCAGTTCTCAACTGCCAGGTAAAAACCATTGGAACGTAAACTGGGATTGCAATTCTGAATAGAGAAATGTATAATTTTAAATATCTATGTATAATACCTACTCTTTTGTTATATATGGTAAACTTAGTGTTTCTCTTCTATTTCTGTTTCCTATGTTTAAACTATTTGAAATTAATTGTTTTCAATTTAAAATAATCAGGATTACTGTATACATTTATTTAACAGTAAAAATTTACTTTTGGTGTAAAAGGGACAGTCTATTGAGTTTTAATAAGAAAACATTTGAAATTCTGTTTCTATTTACTTTCATGTACCCCTTAATAATTTCTATCTTGAAGGTAGCATATGAATACACATTTCACAAAATAAGACTTATGTGTCTGATATTTGCCATAATACTTTTTACATATTGTTTAATCAAGTATTTATACATTACTACTACACCTGCAAGATGAGTATAATTTGAAGACTACTAGACTAAGTAATCCATCTATAGTATTTAACTCACAGTAAATATATAGCAAGTGTTTTTTCTACTGAAAGGGAATTAAATACTCTTGCTATATCTTATTTTTCTTTCTGCACTCTAAAGACTGTGATTATGCCTATAACAAAGAACTTACAGCCTCTGTACTTATGCATTATCCCTTATTTATTAGACAACTGTTTGTTGTATAAATGCTCAGTGTTATGAATTTAGAATATTAAATTGAATTAAATATAACCCTTGCCTTTAAACTATTTATATTTTGTTATAAAGAAAGTGATTTTGCATAACAAAATAAGATAAAATGAAATGAAATAATAAACAAAAATGAAAAGGCATTCTAGGTAATGAAAGAAAATACTTGCAAACCATATATCTGACAAGTGTTTGGTATTTAAGTGTATAAAAACTCACAATTTAATAACAAAAACCAAATAATCTGATTTTAAAAAGGGCAGAGGAACTGACTAGACATTTTTCCAAAGAAGACAAATTACCAGCAGTAATAAAAGAGGCCTCAGCATCACTAATCATCAGGGAAATGCACATCAAAACAACAATGAGCTATTACCTCATCTTGTTAGAATAGCTACATCAAAAAGACAAGGGATAATAAGTATCAGTGAGGATATGGAGTAAACGGAACCCTTGTGCTCTGTTGGTGTGGACTTGGTGCAGCCGCTGTGAGGACAGTAAGCAACTTCTTCAAAAAATTAAAAATAGAACTACCATAGGATCCAGCAATCTCATTTCTTTCTATATACCAAAAAAATGAAAATAGAATCTTGAAACAATTTCTAAATTTTCATGTTCTTTGCTGTATTATTCACCGGAGCTAGATATAAAAAATTCTATCAACTGATGAATACATCAAGATATTCTATATGTATATAATGGATTATTATATAGCCATAAGAAGAATGAAATATTGACACTTGCAATGGCATGGATGGAACTTGAAAGCATTATGCTAGGTAAGTAAGTCAGACAGAGAAAAAACAAATACTGTATGATGTCACTTATTATGGAATCGAAAAAAACAAAACCCATAAAAGAGTAGAGTGGTGGTTGCCTGGCACTCTGGGTTGTTGAAAATGGGGAGGTGCTTCTCAGAGGGTAGAAGCTTTCAGGTAGAAGGTGAATAATTTCTGGGAAACTAACACACAGCATTGTGATTACAGTTAAGTATACTTTATTATATAGCTGAAAGTTGCTATGAAACTGAATATTAAACATTGCCACCACAAAAAATAAATAAAATGATAAATATGTAACACGATAGAGGTGTTAGCTAATGTTATGGCAGTAATTTTATTACAATATATAAAAAACAAATTGACAAATTTTACACTTTAAACTTGCATAGTGTTATATACGTCCTAAAGGGGAAAGCAAAAAAGGAAAAATGAGTCAATTATTACAAAAGAAGTGCTTATAAAAACCTGCACAAGGACCATATTCATAAGGACACATGGGTTAGAGATCAGAAACCTTTAATAAAACTAGAGAGGTTTTTTCTCCCCTTGAATGAAATGGCATTTGTGTTCACAAAAGATTTAAATTTTAGAAGAATCATCAATGATTAATGGAGAAACATACTTGGGGAAAGGACATTCCATACAGAGAAAGAAAAAGGTAGAAAAAATGTTTTTTCATACGTTTGTGGGTCATTTGAATGTCCTCTTTGGAAAAGTATTTATTGAGGTTCTTTGACTATTTTTTTAATTGGGATGTTTGTTTTTCTTGTATTGAGCTCTAAAAACTTTTTTAAATATTTAGTTTAGAAGCATAATTAGAAATTCAAATGCATATAAATTACAATTTCATCACATGTGCTTGAAAAGGAAGAAAGGAGGAAGAGAGGGGGGGTTGGAAAGAGGGAAGAAGGAAAGATACTGACGATTACTAAATTAAGGATAAGGAGAATATTCCCCTCATAGAATTATTTCAGGACTAAACGAATAAAATAGCACTTGCATAGAATAAATTAAGAAAAGGACAAAAAGCAGCCTAGATTGAGTGGTCAGCTTTTTCAGAGAGTCCCAAAAAAAGATGGATGCCAAGAGGCCCACTCCAACGTGCATCATAGTTAAAATGCTAAAGGTTAAAGATAAAGAGAGAATCTTAAAAGCAGCAAAAGAAATTAATTACCTACAGAGGAGTTCCCATAAGACTGTCAGCTGATTTCTCAAAAGAAACTTTGCAGGCTAGAAGGAGTTGGCAAGAAATATTCAAAGTCATGAAAAGCAGGGACCTACAGCCAAGATTGCTCTACCCAGCAAAGATATCATTTAGAATCGAAGGGCAGATAAAGAGCTTCCCAGAAAAGGGAAAACCAAAGGAGTTCATCATCACTAAACCATTATTATATGAAATGCTAAAAGAGTTTGTTTAAGAAAAAAACTATTAACAGTAGTTTTGGGCAAAAAATATATATCTATCAACAATTGATTCTAAAAAACAAACTAAGCAAACAAGAACAGAGACAGACAGAATCATGGATACAGAGACTGTTTGGGAGGTTGCTGGATGGGTAGGGGTGTGGGGTAATGGGTAAAGAGGTGAGGGGATTAAGAAGTACAAATTGGTTACAGAATAGCCATGGGGGTGTAAAGTAAAGTATAGGAAATGGAGAGGCCAAAGAACTTACACCTGTGACCCATGGGCATAAACAATGGTGGGGGATTGCCTGAGGGAGTCAGGGATACTGGGTGAAGGAGGGAGGGGAAAATCAAGACAACTGTAATAGCATAATCAATAAAATATAAATGATAAATTATCTCAATTCAATTAATCTGATAAATTGTTTTGTTTGACAGTACTGATTTTCATTGGAAGGCCCTAGCCAAATACATAAAGTAGGTTGATTGTGCTTTCAATTCCTGCTATTTTCATTTCTAGATTCCATTACCAAAGAAGAGTTCTCTTACATTCTCTTACATAAAGCATAGACTGATAATAGTTACTCATATTGTTAACAAACTATTTCTTTCTTCCCAGTGTGTGCAAATATACATATATGTTTGTTTATTGCAACAAACATTTCTTAAGCATTGACAATTTGCCCTAGCTGGTGTAGCTCAGGGATTGAGCACAGATCTGCAAACCAAAAGGTCCCTGGTTCAATTTCCAGTGAGGGCAAATGTCTGGGTTGCAGGCCAGGTCCCCAGTGGGGGCCATGTGAGAGGCAACGACACAATGATGTTTCTCTTCCTTTCTTCTCTTCCCCTTTCTCTAAAAATAAATAAAAACCCTTTTAAAAGACTAAAATAGCCCTGGCTGGTGTAGCTCAGTGGATTGAGCATGGGCCTGTGAAGCAAAGGGTTGCCGGTTCAATTCCCAGTCAGGGCACATGCCGGGGTTGCAGGCCAGTTCCCATCAGGGGACACATGAGAGGCAGCCACACATTGATGTTTCTCTCCCATTAATCTTTCTCCTTCCCTTCCCCTCTCTCTAAAAATAAACAAATAAAATGTTTTTTAAAGACTAAAATATTTTTAAAAGAAAAAATGTGTCAATTTTATTGTAAATAGTGGTGAAGAGAACAGACTTCATCTAAAAATATTAATTTTAAAATTAAACACTTTTAGGACTCAAGGAGAAGCATCTCTAATAGGGGAACTGTAAGTTCCGAGAAAAGGAATAGGAGAACTATTTGAGAGTGGTCTTTTTTACATTGCTTTTCCAATGTCATCAATGCTATTGTAGGTTCCATTACATATCGGAAATAATGGACAGTCTAATTTAGTACCAAGCTAGCTACTTACAAGTGATATAGCTCAGTACTTATTTTCAAAAATTTTATAATATATTAACAGAGTGTTTATCTGTGTAAAGAAATATATTAATAAGCTACTTATTAAAGACAATAATACAAATAGAATAATTTATACAACTGGGTGAAGTGGTCAATGAGCCAATAAAATTAATTCTAAAGCAATAATTTAACCATTTTAATAAATGAAAGACACCTCTGTGCATCATAGCAAATTTAATGACCGTAGCTATCAAAATTTTTATTTTTTATTTAATGGAAAATTTTGAAAACTGAAACTAGTCCCTGTTACTCATTCTTGCTATTTGTAAGATGACTGCATTTCACACACAAATCTCTTATTTAATAAAAATTATGCCCCTTCTAATCTTTTTCTAGGCAGTTACAAATCTTGAATACCAAGTTAAGTATATTAAAATTATGAAAATAACTGAGTTTAAAATAAATGTAAAATACCTGGCTGGCGTAGCTCAGTGGATTGAGCATGGGCCTGCGAACTAGATGATCGCGGTTCAATTCCCAGTCAGTGCACATGCCTGGGTTGCAAGCCAGTTCCCAGTGGGGGACACACGAGAGGCAACCATACATTGATATTTCTCTCCCTCTCTCCTTCCTTACTATTGGGTTAGTGTTTAATGACTTTAGAAACAGTACTGGATTTCCCCTAAAATACAACTTAAGGTTGTAGTAGTCATAAAAACCAACTACTTTTTCCAGATCTCCCAAACAGTCAAACATAATAAATACAAAAATGCATGAGATGTTAAAATCCCCTGCGCACTAGAATTTGATCATCTTATTTGCTTCCTAAATGACCATTTATAAAAACAATTTAGCTTTTGGATTAGTCAAGTATCATCTTCAGTTAGATTTTACTCAGGTTGCTTACCCCTAAAGGAATAAATATTAAAAATACATTCACATTAAAATAGCTTTAAAAATCTGTAAAAAATTAATGATAGATATGTAACTTTGATAGCTATCCTGATACAGCCTACTATTTTTATGCTAGGTTTGGACAACCAAAAGTTAATGGAAATATGTCAACCAAAACTTATAGTACTATGAGCACAAAATGTTACAGCTTGCTGTGATTCACCACATTGTAACAATTTCTTTCTTAGCAAAGTGGAAATCATGGTTTTCTGGTATCAAAAGCTTATTACAAGAATTTCCAGGGAAAGAGATTACTTTATGCCCATGGTGCAAGATATATATAGGCTATAGCATTTTTAGAACCCGTTATGCAAAACATTTATAAGTAGCCAATCATTTTCCATGATAATTTTTTTATTTCTGTTTTACCAAAATGACGATTTTTTTTATGACTGAGACTTTACAGACACTTATCCATGTCTTCATTTTCCATTTTCTTGCAGGTCCTCATTTAAATGATCTTTGCTATCTGGTATTGGTAGCATTCTGACATATTGTCATATTGCAACTCAATATACAGAATTTCTTAAATAAAATTCATAAATTAAGGAAAAATTAAAGCATATTTCTGTAAATATATAGAAATAAGAATTTTTTTGAAACTATGTATTAATGACTGGCAGAAACATTGAACCTGTTAAGTACCTACTGTTTTCCAGTTCAGGTCCTTGGACTCTGCATATGTACATTTAGGAGAAGATTTTTTTCATAATTTTGTTATTTTTTTGTTTTTTTCTTTCTTTTTGTCTCTTTTTCTCATTTTTAAATAATTTGTATTTTTCAATTACAGCTGACATGCATCATTACATTACCTGTAGTTTCAGGTGTACCCTCCCAGTGATTAGATATTACATAACTTACTAAGTGATCATCCTAATAAATCTTGCACACATCTAATAGCATATATGGTTATTAGAATATTATTGACTATAATCCCTATGCTGGGCTTTACATCTCAATAACTATTATGTAACAACCAATTTGTACTTCTTAAGACGTTTACCTTTTTCACCATTTCCCCCAATCCCTCCTCCAAGGAGGGATTGACCATCAAAATGCTCTATCAGTCTGCTTCTGTTTTCCTTGTTTATTTTATTGTTTAAGATTAAATTGTTAATAGATATGTATTTATTACCATTTTGTTAATTTTTTATTCTTCTTCTTCTTCTCCTTTTCCTCTTGCTCCTCCTTCTCCTTCTTGTTAAACAACACATTTTAATATTTCATATAATACTGGATTGGTGGTGATAGACACCTTTAGCTTTTCCTTGTCTGGAAAGCTTTTTATCCGTTCTTCCATTCTTAGTGATAGCTTTGCTGGGTAGAGTAATCTTAATTGTAAATTCTTACTTCATCAGTTTGAATATTGCTTGCTAATCCCTTCTGCTCGTCAAAGATTTTGTTGAGGAATCAGCTAACAGTCTTATGGGATCTCACTTTAGGTAACTTACTGTTTTTCTTTTTCTTGCTTCTTTCAAGATTCTCTCTTTGTATTTAATCTTTTGCATTTTAATTGTGATGTGTTTTGGGGTAGGCTGCTTTGGGTTCATCTTGTTTGGGACATTCTCTGGTTCATGAACTTGTACGTCTATTTCCTTCATCAAGTTAGGGAAATTTTCTGTCATTATTTTTTCAAATAGATTTTCATTCCTTGCTCTCTCTTATATCCTTCCAGCACCCCATGATGTAAATATTGGTATACTTGAACTTGTCCCAGAGCCTCCTTATACTATCTTCATTTTTCTGGATTATTTTTATTTTTGCTGTTCTGATAGGGTATTTTTTGAATTCTTGTATTATCAGCTTCATCTACTGTACTGCTGATTCCCTGTAAATTATTCTTCATTTCAGTTAGTGTGTTTTTCATTTGTGACTGGCCCTTTTTATGCTGTCGAAGTCCTCACTAAGTAAATTGAGCATCCTTATAACCAGTGTTTTGAACTCTGCATTTAGTAGATTGCTTGTCTCCATTTAGTTTAGTTAAAACAATCTGCAGATGGCTGCTACCAGTTCTTTTTCTTGAGTTTTGTTCTTTTCTTTCATTTGGGCCATGTTTCTTTGTTTCCTCATTTTTGTAGCACCCCTGCCCCAACCCCATGTGTTTGTTTTTGTATTAGGTTGAGCTGCCACATCTCTTGGGCCTAGTAGAATGGCCTTATGTAGTAGATGTTATGTATAGTGCATTGGAACAGCCTCCCCTATCACCCAATCTCTGTATTCCCGTTGCAATCCAACCCCCACTCTGTGGGCTGTATACACCCTTTCTTATAATCGAGCTTTGATTACTGCTGGCATATCAGTGAGAGAGATAGGTAGATCAGCTTCAAGGACAGGCTGCTACCACCAACCCCTGTGGAAGATCAGCTTGCAGAGACCCACCCCACAAGGCAGCATTTACATCATCAGGGTTCAGGTGCCCACTGAACGTGTGATACACCCCTTGAATGTATCACTTCTGGAGGTGGTTGCCTGCTGATGCTTTGATGTGGTCTCAAGCTTTCTACTGTTTCTGCTGTATCTGGGGCCTCCCCAGAAATGCAGGCCAAGGTATCTGCCACCTGTGTTCTTCCAAAGCCACCCGACATATGTTATAAAGCAATATGCATATGGCTGCTACTGGTGCCGCTGTGCTGGGAGGTGCCCAGATGAGGCTAAGCTGCAAAGCCAAGGCTGGGTGCTGCTAGTGTTGTGCCTAGTGCCACTTATCAAGAGGTATGCGGCACACTGAAGCTAGATGCTGGTTGATTAACTTAAAAAAAATCTGTAGTGTGAGTTTCTGGAGACAACTTGTGTTGGCCTAAAAGTTAGGTGAGACTGGGCCTCAGGGGATCACCAGGGCAAGGCAAACTGGGTGAACCTGGTTGATTGAATATCAGATGTAACACCTGCCTGCCAGCTCTGTGAGGAAAGGGCTTTATAAAAGCAACAGTTGTCTACTCCAACACTTCTGTCTTGGAGAAAGCTGCCACCCAGCTCTGTCTGATGCCAAACAATTCAGTTCCTCCATTTCTATCCCTGAGGCCTTCCAGGCTGCTGTGCCAGGACTGGAGCTCAGTGGGAGTGAGCCAGAATAAATCCATGCACAGGCCCTTTCAGAGGAGCTGCCTGGGACTCAGGAAGTCCTCTGTCTCTTCAGCCTCAGACCCTTCAGGTTTTTACAGCCAGAAGTCATGGACACTTTTCTTCTGGCACTGAAACTTTAAGCTTGGTGGGGCATGGTGTCTCATACTGGGACCCCTCACTCAGGAAAGACCTTCACAGCCAAGATATTCTTCCTAATTTTTATTTGCTGCAGGTGGGCCTGGGACCTGACTGTTCTATATTTCTGTCCATTTGACCAGTCTTAATGTGGCTTTTCTATAATTCCCTAGTTGAAGAACTTCTATTCAGCCAGATTTCATGTGGTTTGGAATGATTACATAACTGAATGCAAGTCCAGCTGCCTGCTATGATGGGTGTTGGTGAGAAGGAATGTGGTTTATTCACACACCAGTAACCTGAGAAAATGGGGGACTCATCTCAAAGCCCATCTGAATATCTCAGTGCTGGCAGAGGTTTTTATAAGGAGGGAGATGAAAAGCAGAACAAAGAGATTAAGGAAAGGGGGTTGAAAATGTCTCTACATGAAAGCCAGCCAAGCCCATTCTGATAAGGACCTTAAACTCAGTCAAGTGATAGTCTGGTGTGGTCATCCTGGTTTTAATCACCCGGATTTTATGTCATCCTTGTTTTATGGTTGAAGGTCACCAAATCTGGCAGTGCTGGCATGACTGAAGTTCAGAGTCTATCTTTTGAAGTTAGTTCCTAGGATTCTCATACAAACATGTTTATCTATAAGCCACATATTAGTCAGAGTCAGCACTTACAGAAACAATGTCAAAAGAATGGTGGGGTGGGTTACAGTTCCCCACTGTTACTGTTCTCCAGTTACAATGACTGTTCTGTACTTGTCATTTTGATGTGCCTGGAAGGAGGTGAGTGCCATGTTTATCTACACTGCTATTTTGACACAAGTCAGTTCATTATTTCAATAAACTTTCATTTAGCATCTTGTCCTAAAAAAAAACCTAACTGATATCAAAAGAGAAAAGTAATTTTGTATGTACAATGTAATTGGAAAAAATTGGAGAGTAATGCACAGGGTGACTCCAAGAAGGAAGACTCATGTGGTGTGCCTCCGATTTAGGTCTTGCCACTTCTTTAGGTATTTATGTCCTTACGAAGGCTTCTGAGGCACATAAAACTTGTATTTAAAAGTTGTATGCTCTTGTCTGCCAATTTAATTCTCAGGCCTAGCCAACAACTTTAACACTATGGTAGAGGTTATAAATATGAGTTTTAGAGTCATGTTATTCTGGATCTCATATTTAATATATTTTATAAACTTATGCAAATTATCAGTGTTACCACCAGTTAATCAATGAAACATCAGTAGTCAAAATGTGCTATTGTGAAATTTAAAAACCATAATGAATACATCTATTAACATAATGTTCTATTTCACATTAAAATCTATGTGCAATTTTGAGTCTGGCTGTATGCAATTATAAAGGCTTTATCTGGCAAGTTTCATGGGAAAAAGTTACTCTCCTCATACCAGACTTGGTTCACAACTGCTGTACTACAATCTCTAAGAGGAAATGCAGTCAAAAACTCAACCCCCCCCAGAGTTGCTCCTGCTGTTTTACATGTTTGCATGCCTCTTTCCTAGGTGCCTCTTTCCTAGGTCTCTTTATTCGAGGCCATGGATGTAGGTCCTCTTCAGGTGCCTCTGCAAAAGCCTTCTTATGTGGGGAGAAGGGGTAAACCTTGAGGACATTATTCCCTTTTCCACTCTGCATCCTCAGTTCTGATGCTGCTTCTAACCCCAGAGTCTGTAATACTTCTGGAGCCTTTCGTTCTGACCTTTTTCAACAGTGAAGTGACATCCAGGTCTACGCTGATCACCTGACCCTCCACCCAGGCGCCATTTCACAGGAAAATGAAAAACAGAGAGAGTCACCATTTGCTCTGGTTTTAGCCTTTAGCTTAGACCATCACATTAAATGACTAAAGGCTTAACTCATATTTGGTTTTTTGCCCAAAAAGCTGCTAAGATACTTGATAGCTCAGCACTCTCTCTCTCTCTGTCTCTCCCCTCTGAGCTAGGCTCTTGGCACATCATAAATATTCCTCCATGATTAAACATACATCCAGAATAAATATAAAGAATGAGGCCCACATGAATAAATTAGAGATATAAAAAATACACAGGTAAGCCCCGGCTAGTGTAGATCAGTGGACTGAGAGTGGGCCTGGGAACCAAAGTATCGCGGTTTGATTCCTAGTCAGTGCACATGCCTGGGTTGCAGGCCAGTTTCCAGCAGGGGACACACGAGAGGCAACCATACATTGATATTTCTCTCCCTCTCTCCTTCCCTTCCCCTCTAAAGATAAATAAATAAAATCTTAAAAAGAATACACAGGTAAAATTGCAAGTATCTATTACCTGGCTATTATCTCACCTATAGAAATATGTTGAAAATAAATTTCCTGCCTCAGAATAGAAACTCAATTGGAAAGTCAGTAAAAGAAAAAAACAAGAAAATGAATTTGAAATCCCTTCCTTTAGGTTGTACATTTCTGCCCAGTTATTGTTAGAGCCCTTTGTAATCTTTATTGTCAAATTTCTATTTGCAGTGATCTAATTGGCAATCTGATATTTTACCGAAAGTCAGTGTATATTCTTTTAAATCAGTGATTAATGCTAAAGTAGGCATTGGATATTATATTTTATTATAATTCAGGTACCTCACAGGTTAAATAGAATTTTTTACATTTCTTCTGGGACCACACACTTCTATCCAGAATTAGATACCTATTATTAAAATGTTTTATTTTTTTATCCAAGTAATATTTCCCCATAAAAGTTATTCAGAAATAGTGCTAAACGATTTCCATATACAAATACAAAAAATAACAGCGAAAGTATATGTGCTTGTGAATATATAATACATAGTGCATACAAACAGAGACATACCTATATGTTTATGCATGTATGTATGTAATAAATCTGTGGTACATGAATTTGTGTGTGTGTGTAAAGTAACTCACACTCAAGTACATACCTATGATATTTTTTATAGTAAGGCATATTTTGGTACTATGAAAGAGTTCAAATTGTAAAACATATTTTGGCTGTATATTTAACAACTTGTTTCTCCATATGGATGCAATAACCAAACTGCACCATGATTTGCAAGAATCAAATGTAATTAAATTACACAGACCATGTTGAACAGGCAATGGAGTTAAGAAGTACAAGTTCAGAAAGCTGTTCTTAGAGTGTTTCAAATAAAATCTTTAGGGAAACAAAAACAATCAGAGAAGCCAACTCTTTTGTCACATAAGAAATGTAAACAGGGCCCTGGCTGGTGTAGTTCAGTGGATTGAGTCAGGGCACATGCCTAGGTTGCAGGCCGGTTCCCTGCAGGCCAGTTCCCAGCAGGGGATGCATGAAAGGCAACCATACATTGATGTTTCTCTCCCTCTCTCCTTCCCTTCCCCTCTAAAGATAAATAAAAATTTAAAGAAATATATAAAAAAATTAAAAAAAGAAATGTAAACAAATATACATATGTAGAATACAAAGAAAGAGATAGTAAATGTGCATACCTTCTTATTCAACTAATGAATACTAAACACTAATCATATACTATGAATATAACAGTGTTTATATTAAATGCTACATACATTGCTGTATCATCAAATCTCCTTACTATACAATATATTCAGTTAGAATTTCCAAACTGCCATTTGTACCTACAATTGCCACAAGAAACATGTTCAGTTATATAAATCAACTGACAAAAGTGACCTCCTCTCTGGAACTCAGTAAAGCTGGTTTTTTATACGCATAGACACTACAATCACGGCTTGCATGCCAAGAAAAAATATCATGAAATTTTTAAGTTGTGCTGTATCCAAATAAATATGATTTTATAATATTTTACATAATTACCAAAACTAATATCATAGGAAGAAAAAAGTACCTCTCAATTCAAGCAGACTAATCGGCTCAAAAAGAAAAACTAAATAGTGAATCTAACAATGAATGTTTAAGTACTAAGAACAAGCCTTCTACAATCAGCAAAAATTTAATAAAGTTAGCATTTTCTTATTATAGCAGCTATTGATATTTAAATGACCCCAATAAAACTTAAAAGCATGACATAATGCTGTTTTACACAAAACCAGTACAGATTTATACTCAAGAATAGACCTAATAGTTCTTAGTACCTTCAAGAAAGAATAAAGTCTGAAATGAGAGGGGGTGCCCCCTTTATGGCAATAAATTGACAATGTCTTAAGGCACAGGCATAGAGAAGAATTACAACTGTTATAAATTTGTTCTCTAGGGCAGCTTATGTTATGAGACTAGAGCTATTCATTTTTTTAAAAGGACTTCCTAAGATCACAAAGTATTGTATCCATTAAAATGATTCTAAACACTATAGTAAAGAAAAGAGACATATACTAAGTGAAATAAACCAGGCAGTGAAAGACAAATATCATATGATCTCACCTGTAAGTGGAACCTAATCAACAAAACAAACAAGCAAGTGAAAAAGAACCAGAGACAAGGACATAAACAAATGGGATCTCATCAATATAAAAAGCTTCTGCATGGCTAAAGAGAACAGTATTAAAATAAAAAGAGAACCAACTGTATGGGAAAACATATTTGCCATATTTGTCTGATATCTCAGACAAGGGTTTAATCCCCAAAATACATAAAGAACTCACATGACTCCACTCTAAGAAGACAATCAACCCAGTTAAAAAATGTGCAATGGACTTGAACAGACACTTCTCCAAGGAGGACATACAGAGAATCCAGAGACACATGAAAAGATGCTCAATATCGCTAGCCATTGGAGAGATGCAAATTAAAATCACAATGAGATACCACTTCATACCAGTGAGAATGATCATCATAAAGCAACGAACAACCAGTGTTGGAGAGGTTGTGGAGAAAAGGGAACCCTACTGTACTGTTGTTGAGATGGCAGACTGGTACAACCACTATGGAAAACAAAATGGAATTTTCTCAGAAAATTAAAAAATGGAATTCCCTTTTGATCCAGCAATTCCACTGCTAGGATTATATCTTAAGAACCCTGAAACACCAATCCAAAAGAACCTATGCACCCCAATGTTCATAGCAGCACAATTTATAATAACCAAGTGTTGAAAGCAACCTAGGTGCCCATCAGTAAATGAATGGATCAAAAAACTATGGTACATTTACACAATAGAATTCTATGCAGCAAAAAGAAAGGAGGAGCTCCTACCCTTTGCAATACCATAAATGGAACTGGAGAAGATTATGCTAAGCGAAGTAAGCCAGGTGGTGAAAGACAAATACCATATAGTCTCACCTTTAACAGGAACCTAATCAACAAAACAAATAAATAAGCAAAATACAATCAAAGACACTTAAATAGAGAACAGGCTGACAGTGGCCACAGGGGAGAAGACAGGGAATTTCAGGGAAAAAGGGGAAGGGTTTACAGGAACAAGTATAAAGGATACATGGACAAAAACAAGCATGGTAGAAATGGGAGGGAGGTGGGGAAGGTTGGAGGGGTGGGCTGGGATGGGAGTAAAAGACAGAAAACTGTACTTGAACAACAATTAAAATGAAAAAAAGAACAAATTGACTGAGCAGAACAAGAGGGGAGAGAGATGATGGGGAAAGAAGGGAAGGCTCAAGTCAAAGAGCATGTATAAGGTCCCATGGACGAAACCAAAAGGGGAAGAAGGATTGAATGTAAGAGGTGGAGGGTGGGTAGAGAGGGGTAGACTAATAGGATAAAAATGGGGACAACTGTAATTGAAAAACAATAAAAAATAAATAAAAGGCAGTAATTTCTCTCTCTCTCTCTCTCTCTCTCTCTCTCTCTCTATATATATATATATATATATATATATATATATATTTATCAAACAAATTGGCATTGTATACAGGCTAAGCAGAGATTTCATAAACTTTAAAAAGTATATATTTTCCTTTAATATAAAAGTAATAAGGATAACTTCTCCAAATATCTCAAGGCACACACACATACTTATACACACATATATGCTAAAAAGTGTTAAGTAAATACAATATGCCAATGAGATGTATTATCTATACATACATTTTTTTTCTTTTTAAATGTATTTTATTGATTTTGCTATACAGTTGCTCCATCCTCTCTCTTATTTCCCTCCACACTTTAAGACCCTTCCCACCAGCATTCACCTCACTCCTTGTTCATGTCCATGGATCGTATGTTTAAGTTCTTTGGCTTCTCCACTTTCCATACTATTCTTAACCCCCTGTCTATTCTGTACCTACCACTTATGCTTCTTATTCCCTGAACTTTTCCCCCCATTCTCTACTGTTAACCTCCATGTTAATAACCCTCTCTGTTATCTCAATTTCTGTCATTCTGTTCCTGTTCTAATTGTTTGCTTAGTTTTTTTTTGTTCAGTTGTTGATAGTTGTGAATTTGTTGTCATTTTACTGTTTATATTTTTATCTTCTTTTTCTTAGATAAGTCTCTTTAACATTTCATATAATAAAGGTATTGTGATGATTAGCTCCTTTAACTTGACCCTATCTGGAAAGTCCTTTATAGGCCCTTCCATTGTAAATGTTAGCTTTGCTGGATAGAGTCATCTTGGATGTAGGTTCTTATCTTTCATGACTTTGAGTACTTCTTTCCAGCTCCTGCTTGCCTATAAGGTTTCTTTAGAAAAATCTACTGATAGTCTCAGGGGAACTTCTTTGTAGGTGACTGTCTTCTGTTCTCAGGCTGCTTTTACGATTCTCTTCTTATCTTTAGTCTTGAGTAATGTACACAGGATGTGCCTACGTGTATGATTCCTTGGGTCCAACTTCTTTGGGACTCTCTAAACTTCCTGGACTTCCTGGAAGTCTATTTCCTTTGCAATATTGGGGAAATTCTTCATTATGTTTTCAATTTCTGGATCTTCCTATTTTCCTTCTGGCACCCCTATGATCTGGATGTTGAAATGTTTAAAGTTGTCCCAGAGGTTCATAAGCTGGTCCTCATTTTTTTTAATTCTTGTTTTTTCATTACATTCTGGTTGAATGCTTATTTCTTCCTTCTGATCCAAACCATTGATTTGAGTTCTGGTTTCCTTTCTGTCACTGTTGGTTCCCTGTGCATTTTCCTTTATTTCACTTTTCATAGTCTTTACTTTTTCCTCTATTTTGTGACCATACTCAACCAATTCTGTGAGCATCCTAATTACCAGTGTTTTGAACTGTGCATCTGAGAGGTTGACTACTTTTCATCTCTTACTTGTATTTTTTCTAGAGTTTTGATCTGTTCTTTCATTTGGGTCATATTTTTTAGTACCAGTGGGCCTGTTACATGGTAAGGGGCTGAGCCTTAGATATTTGCCACATTAGGGTAACCCACATCGCTGGAATGAGGCACTGCAGTGGGAGAGGGGCACTAGAGGGAACCATGGAGCATGCTCAGTTCTTGGCAGGCTTTCAGTCACTTCCTCCACTGTCCACAAGCAAATTGGGCCTTTCTGGTGCTGATTCCCTGGACAGGTGGTTTTCTATATGTTCTAGGACCCTGTGGGTCTCTCCAATGTCCTCTCTTGTGAGGCTGGGAGTTTCTCTCACTGCACAACACCCACAGTTACCACGCAGCAAAAGGCCATTACCCATCAATACCACACAAAAGCCCAGGTAAGGGCAAACGACCCGGAGTGCTTTTCAGAGGGCGTAGGGTATGTTGGGTTTTAGGAAAATGGTTATTTTTTCCAAGGTCGCTCTCTCTGCAACTGCACTCTCTTTAGTAAGCAGAAGCCTTGTTCTCTCTCTCTCTGGCAATTGCCACACCCGCAGGCACAGGTCAAGCAGTTAAGAGCCACAAGGGCGCTCGCCACAAGAAAGATACCTGTGACAGGATAAGTGGGATGCGAGCCAGGACAGAACACTAGGTTTCCTGCCAACTGCAAGCAAAAGCCCACACAACCGGAGGCACACTGTAAAAAACACTCACAAGCCCATCCCCGCAGCACAATCCCCAATCAGGTTTTAGGCTTGGGAGAGAGAGCAATGAACTTTCCTTTCAATTAACTTTTTTCTTTTACAAGCGCCTCTGCACATTCTTTCTTTAAAAGCTGCTTTTTGCAGCCCTTTTGATTCTGCATTTTCCCTCCGCCTGCCTGTAAATAAAAAAGTAGATAGTAAACGAGTGTTTCGGTTTTAACCGGACTCCGAAGATTACTTTGAGAATTCAGAGTTAGTTAATAGGATTGTTTATGAATGTTTCAAACATCGAAGAAGAGGCATTTTCTCCCTCCGACTTGAGATCTCAAGCATTCCTACGTGAGTAGGGGCCTTGCGGAGGTGTCTGGGGTCAAGCCCTTGCGGTCTTAGACGTGTGGGAAAAACCTGAAACCCATAAGCAGAGTTAGGGTACCCTGAAAAAAGGCAGCCCTCCCTGACGGTTTTCACCAACAGCACATTTCTGACCCACCACACTATACTCCCCAACAGCTAAGTAGCTAGGGTTTAGTATGGGCTGCAGAATATGAAATGGCAGAAATTGAAAGTAAAAATGGAAACTTTTTAACAACAAGTATAGGCTCTCTAAAGAATAAAAGCAATGTTTCATACTAATTTGGCAGTTTTTTTTAAAGCTGCTAAATATCTCCCTAATAAGGAACCTCTAGACTTAGTTATTTAAGGAAAAGTTGGGCAGAAGTTGAAACAGCACCAGGTGGTATGAGATAAAGACTAGTGTCTCACTCCCACCTTTAGAGAATTTAATTTGAAAATACTGGTTTGCTTGAATTTTATTTTTGTTTCTGCTTTAAAAGTAACATCTCAGTCTTAAAATTTTTCAATAAATAGAATAGATTTCTCATATTGTAGCATCATAAAGATTCTACTCAGAAAGAATTTAAATTGATTGTTAAAGAAAAAGAAAGAAGAAATCTCACTTCCCTCAGACAGTAAAAAGCTCAAAAAAAAAAACAATGACAAAATGTGTCTTTTAACCATTCTGAATTCTTTTGCTGAAGACACAGAGACAGCTTCAGTCCTGGGAACAAGCTGTGACGAGCTTGATCCCTTCCCTCCCTCTTACACCTCCCTAAAAAATTTTCAAGGGCATTAAATAATGAGACAGCTCACTTTTGAGCAAATTGCAAGAATGAAGTAATCACCAAGAAAAAAAGAGGAAATGCATTTGCCAGTAGAGAAAAACTGTTTCTAAAAGTTATGAATGTGTTCATAAATTTGTCAATCTAAAGTATACTATAAGTGGGATAGAAGATGTGATTTGTTAACAGAATATTAAGAAGCCTCCTTGTTTATGCTGGAGCTGTGACCCTTGTAAAACTGGGATATAGGTGTACTGTCTCCCTGGGAGAACTAGCCCTTCTCCCCAGAAAACAAAGTACTATTTTTAAACTCAGTACCTGTAAACACTGATTGTTTCCTTGCAGAAGAACTGGCTATTCGCTTGGAAGAAAACAATTAGTCAATGAAGTCATGAAAGGCCCTTGGCACATAACCACTTTTGTCTAAAACATGTTTGAGCAGAACACCCCTCATAATCTTCATTTTCCTTGCAAACTCTAAACCAAAGAACTATTAAGTCCTAAAAACAACAAGACAGTTAACTTGCTTCTCTAACTCATGCAGCTTGCAAAAACAGCAGAGGGCCTTTCTTTCCAAGTAAAGAAAAAAATAGCACTTTTATTTTATTTTTTAAATATATTTTCTTAATTATGCCATTACAGTTGTTCTATTTCCCCCTTTCATTTCCCTCTACCCTGCATACCCCTCCCCCACCATTCCCCCCTTTAGTTTATGACCACATGTCTCAAGTTCTTTAGATTCTATATTTCCCATACTATTCTTGCACTCCCCCCTATCTATTTTCTACCTACCATCTATGCTACTTATTTTCTGTACCTTCTCCCCCCTTCTCCTTCTCCCACTCCCTTGTTGCTAACCCTCCATGTGATCTCCATTTCTATGGTTCTGCTCCTGATCTAGCTGTCCTCTTAGTTAGCTTTTGTTTTAGGTGTGGTTCTTAAGAACTGTGAGTTTGCAGTCCTCTCACTGTTCATATTTGTTATCTTCTTTTTCTTAGGTAAGTCCCTTTAACATTTCATATAATAAGGGCTTGGTGATGATGAACTCCTTGAATTTGATCTTATCTGAGAAGCACTTTATCTGTCCTTCCATTCTAAATGAAAGCTTTGCTGGATAGATCAATCTTGGATGTAGGTCTTCAGATTTCATGACTTGGAATATTTCTTTCCAGCCCCTTCTTGCCTGGAAGGTCTCTTTTGAGAAATCAGCTGACAGTCTGATGGGAACTCCTTTGTAGGTGACTGTCCCCTTATCTCTTGCTGCTTCTAGGATTCTCTCCTTCATTTTAATCTTGGCTAATATAATGATGATGTGCCTTGGTGTGTTCCTTCTTGGGTCCAACTTCTTTGGGACTCTCTGAGCTTCCTGGATTTCCTGGAAATCTATTTCCTTTGCCAGATTGGGGAAATTCTTCTTTATTATTTGTTCAAATAAGTTTTCCACTTGTGGCTGTTCCTCTTCCCCTTCTGGTACCCCTATAATTTGAATGTTGGAACATTTAAAGATGTCCTGGAGGTTCCTAAGCCTCTCCTCATTTTTTTGAATTCTTGTTTCTTCATCCTTTTCTGTTTGGTCATTTTTTTCCTCTCTTCTCGTCCACTCCTTTAATTTGAGTCCCAGTTTCCTTTCCATTACTATTGGTTTCCTGTGTATTTCCATTCATTTCAATTAGTTTCACCTTCATATGTTCCTCTAATTTGTGACTAAAATCAACCAGTTCTGTGAGCATCCTGATCACCAGTGTTTTGAACTGTGCATCTGAAAGTTTGGCTATTTCTTTATCGCTTAGATTTATTGGCTCTGGGGCTCTGAGTTGTTCTTGAGCCATGTTTTGATCTGTTCGTGCCTATTACATATGAGGAGCAGAGCCTTAATTGTTCACCAGGGCAGGGCCACCCAGGTCTCTGGTTTGTGATGATGTATGTGGGGGTGGGGCTATTTTTCAGCCAACTGGTCCCTACCTATTGCAAACCAGAGAGCGAAAGGTTAAGGACTTAAAGGAGCCCTTCCAGAAGGACAAAAAATCAGACCCTCAAAGCAAAACAGAAAAAGTAATAGGAAAAATTAAAAGACTGTTTCTTTAGCATTACCAAGCTAAGCAAAATATTAAAGAATGCCCTGACTGTCAAGCCCTTACTGAGACATCTCCATCCACAGGAGTCAACTCTCGAGGACTAAGCTCTCAAATGATTTGGCAAACAGATGTCACTCATTACTCTCACTTTGGAAAATTCAAATACATTCATATTTCTATTGATACTCTGATGCCCTACATGCATCTGCTTTAACAGGAGAATCTGCTAAAACTATTCAGCCCATTGGCTTGAAGTCTTGTCATTTAGGTCGGCCTCAGCAAATTAAAACTGATAATGGCCCAAGATATCTTGCCCATTATACTCAAGCCTTCCTTCAGCATTGGAATATCCAGCACAAAACAGGAGGAATACCTTATAATCCAACAGGTCAGGCAATTATTGATTGGGTGCATCATACCTTTAAAACTCTTTTTTAAAAAATATATTTTATTTTATTTATTTATTATTTTTTAAGAATTTTATTTAGTTATTTTTCAAGTACAATTTTTTTGTCTATTTCTCCCATCCCAGCCTCCCCCGCCCCTTGCTCCCCACCTCCCTCCCATTTCCACCCCCCTTAGTTCTCATCCCTGTGTCCTTCCTATTTGTTCCTCCAAATCCCTCCCCCTTTTTCCCCTTAACTTCCCTTCCCTCTCCCCTCTGGTCAATATCAAAGAACCTATGCACCACAATGTTCATAGCTGCACAATTTACAATAGCCAAGAGTTGGAAGCAACCTAGGTGCCCATCAGTAAATGAATGGATCCAAAAATAGTGGTACATATACACAATGGAATTCTATGCAGCAGAGAGAAAGAAGCAGCTACTACCCCTTGCAACAACATGGATGGAACTGGAAAGCATTATGCTGAGCGAAATAGGCCAGGTGTTGAAAGCTAAAAATCTTCTTAAAACAAAAAAGGGGGAGTCAGGAGTCCACCCCCCAAAATTTGACTATGTTAGCTATGTTTACTTATAATTTTCTAAACTGTGATGAATCACTCTGTACTCCAATTGAGAAACATTTTCAGAAGCAAGAAATAAAGTCATCTTATCCTCAAGTTTTATACAGAGATCATCCGCTGGAAGATAGTACTTGGCAGAGTCCTGTAGATCTCTTTAGACGGGGAAGTGGGTATGCATGTGTTTCCATCCCTATAGGTCCTGTTTGGCTTCCAGCTAAAAGGGTGAAGCTTTATAACAAAACAGACATCAAGCTCTGCTACCCGGAGATGAAAACCAATCAGCTAGCAGACCAGGTGGCCCAGCTGACACTGGCCAACTAGAAGAAAACAAGTGCTAGATTCTGGTGCCAAAAAATACAGTTTATGTTATTAATTATTTACTAATTTATTTTTCTGTTCTTATTGACACTTTGTGTTTTCCTTTAAAAGAGCAACTTTATGCTGCAAGCAAAGAGCAATACAGTAACTACTATCAGTTTTCCATAGTAACTATAATTGGCCTGCATAACTAGGAGAGGATTTATCTTACACTCAATCCCTCTCCAATTCTACCTTGTACTTTAGACATAAGCCACAAAGACTCAGTCCTTGGTCTTTGTGCAGAGAACCAAATGCTACTAGTGCTTTTCTCCCCAAAAGTCCTTTCATAGTAGAGAACTGGGGAGCTAATTGGAAAGTACTGGCTAAGTTTGACAAAACAATAGTTTCAGCTCTACCTGAAGTCCCATATACTAATACGTGGTGGGAGGGGCCCGGTACTGGGGCACCTGTAATCAGAATTGTTTCTCCCAACCACACTAGCCCTTGGCACTGCAACTCATGGAAAATGGGCTTGCCTTTTATTACTGGAATGCATCTGTATATAAGAATTATATGTGACCCTAAAGATATCCAAAAATGCTTTTATCAAATTGACCCTCTAGAACAAGACTGGGTCACAGTTTATACCTCTCACCCTTGCATGTTTTTGGCAATTCCAAGGAAAACTCAAGTTTTTTTTATAACAAATCAGAAAAAATTGATTCTTTGCCTCTTCTGGCAGGCTCCATATATGCCAACTGTCTTACTCATCTCAATATTACTCAGTTAAGTCTCACTACAGTTTATATAATTAGAAGGCAAACTCAGATATGGATGCCAGTTGATGTAACCAGAGAATGGGAAGCTCCTCATGGCATAATAACACTTAATAACACGCTAGCCTCTTCAAGAGTACGATGGTTTGTTGGCACCTTGATTGCATGTATTGTTTCTGCTCTAGTTGTCACAGCTACTGCAGCCATGGCAACCGCTGCCCTCATTGGGTCAGTTTGAACTGCTCATACTGTTGGTGTTCTCTTAACGGACTCTACTTTAGAAATACTCCAACAGGCCCAGACTGATCAAGAAATTCCGACTTGACTTTCTGCAGTTGAATCAGCACTCAACTAGATCGGTGAACACCAGGATGCACTAGTGACCGTCGGCCGCTGACCTGTGATCCTGGTTTCTCCAGACTGTGTGTCACCCCACTACAATAAAACTCCAGCCAGTACTCCTGGAGTGATATTCAACATCATCTAAGAGGAGATTTGTCTACTAATTTAAAGGGAGAGATCAATAAATTGCAAGTAGAGTTACATAGACAGTTGCGGGACATTCAGCCCTTAACTGAACAGGGCATTCTTCAAACCCTTAGTGATAATCTTGTCTCATTAAACCCAAAACACTGGTTTGATGGACTCAACCTGAGACTGTGGATCACCGAAGCCACTGGTTGTTTACTGATTTTAATAATGTTTTGCATATTACAATATATTTACAAATTATTTGCCCAGGGTCCCAAAAAAGACCAGCAAGTAGCAAGTCCTGTGGGATGTATCACCACAACAGCCTTAACAAAAAACAAAAAACAAAAAAGGGGGGAATGTAGGGGACCGGTTTGTCTTGGCCTGGCAAATGTGACTCAGCTCTGTATGGAAAACCTACAGATGTGAAGTGGTGGGCAGGAGCCAGACCTTCAAACTGAGTTTTTCCCGTGGGAATCAGGCCTAGAAAATACAGATCGTTATGGCTTGCTCTTGCTAAAACTCCATCGCCCTGGTCTAAAACAACAAATGTGTATTGTCTATCTTCAAGGTAACTTCCAAAGCCTGGATGAGTTCTCCAAAGGACAGAGCTAATCAGCTCATTGTCATTCCCCTTTGCATGTTATTTTTATTTCCTTGATTGTACCTAGAATATAGACAATAATACTCTGTGTGATAGATAATAAATCTTTCTTTGATGTAAGACCCAAGGAAAACAATAAAAGCCTGTCTAGGCAGGGGTCTTGGCGCTCCACTCTTGAGGGAGTGGCAGAGGCACCATAGGCACTCTCCCCTTGAGAGAGTAGGTGCCCCTGTTCCCTTTTTCCACACAGGGTTGTTGTCACCTGTGCATTGATTCTCATCATAAACCACAACAGGTGGACTCTGCTGGACATGGTCTTCAACATTGGATGAATGGAAATGTTTATGTAGAAGAATGGTTAATTAAATTGTAAGTATGGTATATCTTCCTAGTGAGAAACTATATGCTTATTATCAATGATAATTTAAAAAATTATCAAACACTATTAAAAAAATGAATATAATATATTAAGTGAAAACAAACATTATAATAAAATGTGAATGTGCATTATTGTAACTGCAGACTAGGATTAGGCTTCATGTTGCTCTTATATATAATTCAATGATTTCTGTTGAAGGAAACAGGTTTTCTTTTTTTTCCCCTTTGAAGACAGGTTTTTATTAACGGTGTTCCAATCTGGGGAGTACTGAGAGCACCTCTGCTCAGAAGTTCCGTGAGTCTCAGAACTTCCCTCACTTCCCAAAAGGTTACAAGACAAAACCATGTCCTTATCCAAAAGTTCCTCACGTCCTTATCTGTCCATTAGCCGGTTTCACCAACAGATCCCCATCCTCTCTGGAATGTGGCCTTGTGGGTTTCAGAGTCACCAGCCTCTAGCAGCAGGTTCTCCTTCAGGATCTGGTGCACTGCTCTGAGTCTCCATGTGCCATGCTGTACTCATTCATAGTGTCCCAGAGGCTGAAGCCCGGGGTAACACACTTGTTGTTACAGAATGTAACACTTGTGCACTGCTAGTGAAAATATAAAATGATACAGCCACTGTGGAAAATAGTATGGTGTTTCATCAGTAAATCAGAGTCCCAGTGTGGGTCTCTGCCTCCAGAGGTGTGGTCCTATCAACATCGGGTCTAACCCCCTAGTGGGCCTGGCATCTTCCGAGACCCACAAGCACTTCTGCCCATGAAAGGAGCAGGGCCAGAGGCCCAGAACATCCAAATACCAAAAACAGAGAGACAGAGCTTCCAGGAAGCTCCAAAGCAAGAAAGTTCCAAATCCCGAACCAAAACGGTGACTTCTCAGTGCCAAGTGCTGAACCAAGAGAGGAAACCTTTCCACTCCTTTTCTTTAAAAAGGCCTTCCCAATTTCCCACATGCCCAGGAAGCCAGTGGGACTGTCCAGTTTCACCTGTGGTGCATCATTGTCTGCCGTTTTTGGCGGCTCCCCAGTGTTTTGACCCTCTTTCGGCTGCCATTTTGAGTCAGGGCAAAAGTTTCCCAGCACATCTGTATCTGTTCATCCAGAGTGGGGCACCGGGCTCCTGCAGCTCAAGCAGGTGCTGTACGAGCTTCCTCCACCAGCTAAGTAAGGAGCAGCTCTACAGCTCTAACAGCATGTTACCGAACAACAAGAGGTGGTCCGAGGGAGGGGCAATACAATATTTGGCCCACCTAGGGATGCCCAAAACTGCTATACAACAGGGGCCCCTCCCGAAAACAAAATACTAAAATCTACTGGGCCCTTCTGTCCGCCGCCAATTGGAAAGACATCTCTTAATGCCAGAGATTTGTGAAAAGGAAACAAAATGTTTATTTAATGCTATTCAGGCCTAATGCCACCACTAAAATATCAAAGTCCTTTAGGTTGTACACCTACACCCACACAGCGCTCCCTTCTCCCACTGTCCCAACTCCGGGTACCGTAAATCAGGAAAAGAGCACACGTCTGTGTTGCAGGCCGCTGGCACCGTCAGCTGTGTCACTGTGCAGGATCTCGAGTTAATCCAAAGTACTGTGGTACCCTCTCATGGTCCACTGGCAAGAGTCCTTTGTACCCAGTTCCAGTCAAAGTCTCTCTTGCTTTTTCAGGCCCCGTGGCCAAAGGGGGCACCCCAGAGCCGCGTGGGCCTCTTCTACCAAAGCTGCAGGAGTCCGCACTCCACCAAAACCATGTGGCTTTCTTCTTCACCTGGCTGCAGGGATCTCCATTCTGGCAAAGCTGCGTGGTTTTTCCCTTTCACCTGGGAAAGAGGGGGTCCACACCCTGCCAAAACCACATGGCTCCCTCTCCATCTGGCCAAGCGGGGACCCTTCATGTCTCGAAGCCAGTCTTTTCCAAGCTCCCACACACCGGCCCTTCCACTCAGGGGCGCAGCCCTTAGTTACATCCTGAGTCCAAGCCCTTCTCACTCCGGAGAGCAGCCCCTCATTACCATCTCGAGTCCCTTCTCACTCAGGAGCGCAGCTCCTAGTTCCATCTTGAGTCCTCCCAGTTCCATCCTGAGTCCCTGCTAGTTCCATCTTGAGTCCCTGCTACTCCCTTCTCACTCAGGAGTGCAGCTCCTAGTTACATTCTGAGTCCAAGCCTTTCTCACTCAGGAGAGCAGCCCCTAGTTCCCATCTTGAGTCCCTGCCACAACCTTCTCTCTCCTCCTTGGCTCCAAACTTGGCCACTGCTATTTAACACATCTATGAAACCAGTTAAAGGTTATAGATATGTTAAATAATCATTCTAGAGGTTAGCTCCAAAACTGTTGCTATGCAAAATAGCTCTCAATGGCCCTGGCTCCATTCTTTCTTCCCCCTGTGGGGGGGGGGGTGAGGACATCTTATATGTCTCTCCAATATTCCTATACACTTTGAATTCTGGACACCATTCCAAATCTTTTTTTGGGGCCCCCCCTGGCTGCACCCTGTATCAAGCACACACTCCCGCAGCCACACTGTCTTTGTTTACAGTTTGTCCCAGGCAGAGGCCTCCTTTGGCAGCCCCTCCCTTCAGGAAGGCACAAGACGCATTAATCTGTGTGTGTTTTGCAATGTGCCTTAAACACTGCACCTTCTGCTTCCTTGCTCCTCTCTGCTTAGTAGAAGGTGTGGCATTTCTAATCTTCTGCCTTGGCACCCTGCCTGCCTCCCAGCTTTTTTTGCCTAGGGACATTCCCTGGACCTGGATACTCCCTTGTTTTCCAGGGACCTTTGGTATGACCTACCTCATTATGATCATAATTTTGCAAAAATGTATATGTATAATATACATATACATTCAGTATGTAAAAAATACTGAAATGGAATGCATACAAAATATAGCTTTGTTAGCCTAGTAAAACTAATGATTTTTCTTATTTTCTAATGTTCAATAGTATCTGAATATTTTTAAATAAAAATTATAATACCATTTTCCCTTGGTTGTTTGAAAATGCAGTAATTCCATATCACTCTAAAAGATAAATAATGTTAAGTCCTTCATTATGTCAGTCAAGGTAGTGACCAGTTGTCACTACCAGTTGGTTACAATCTACTTCCTAAGCTCATGTTGTATCATTCTAGTTAGTTCAAGTGTATGATTTTCATTGTTTCCTTAAATGTCATACATAGATAACTTTTCTTTTGAAGGCAGTGAGTTATACATTAACATAATTATGAAAATAATATGAATTACAGTTGGGATTACAAACATGGCATTATTTAATATCTCTGGTTCATTTCCCTTGGATACAAAATGCGGATGAAAGAAGAGAAGAGCATCTATAACACAGGAGTAAAAGTTAGTATTAAGAGTTATTACAAACAAAGCACTTAGAACTATAACTGGAATTTTTTTTTTAATTTTTTATTGATTATGCAGTTACAGTTGTTCTATTCCCCCTTTCATTCCCCTACACCCTACCCCCAATCCCCACCATTACCCCCCCTTTAGTTTATGACCATGTGTCTCGAGTCCTTTAGCTTCTATATTTTCCATGCTATTCTTGCACGAGAGGCAACCATACACTGATATAACTGGAATTTAATTAGTACCATATGTGTTAGGTTTCATCAACAACACATAACTTTATCAAGCACTTTATTGAAAGCTTTACATTGTTTCACTTTGCGTTGTTTTTTAAGCAGCTCCATGTATGCTATTTTTCTTGAACTCTCTTGAGAATTTTATGATATAAATGCTATTATTATACTAATTTACATATGAGGAAATCAATATCCTAGCAAGATGATTAATTTATGTGTGGTAAAAGCTAAAGAATATGCAAACGAAGTGATTTTTATTTGATACTAGACATATTTTGTCTTTATTTTTTTTGTTATTAGGGAAAAAAAGAAAAAAACATAACCAAATTTATTTTTTCAAATTTTTCCATTATACCCTACTGTATTATTTAGCATTCCTGGACAAAAATGTTACCATAAAATATTTGGAAATGTTATTCATAGTAAACAGATTTGTAATCTGTTAATATTTATTAACTTATTCTCTAATAAAAGTATGGTTAATTGCTGTTTTTAGGGCTTTTTTTTGATTAGTGAAAGCTTTAAGTATCCTGGGTAGTGCATGAGTTTCTTTTCTTCAAAATGATAAATATTTCCCTAAATATGGGTAAGAAGTAGTATGGTGAATTGTCATCTTAACCATTTTAAATGCAAAGTCTAGTGGCATTAAATACATTCATATTATTGTGCAACCATCACCACCATCCATCTCCAGAACACTTCTTGTCTTGCTAAACAAACTCTGTATGCATCGAACAATAACTCCTTACTACCCCCTCACTTCAGACCAGGCAGCCACTCTTCTACTTTCTTTTTTTTTTTTTTTTTAAATTTTATTTAGTTATTTTTCAAGTACAGTTTTTTGTCTATTTTTCCCATCCCAGCCTCCCCTGCCCCTTGCTCCCCACCTCCCTCCCATTTCCTCCCCCCCCTTAGTTCTCGTCCCTGTGTCCTTCCTATTTGTTCCTCCAAATCCCTCCCCCCTTTTTCCCCTTAACTTCCCTTCCTTCTCCCCTCTGGTCACTATCCCCTTGTTCTCTATTTCAGTGTCTTTGTTTTTTGGGTTTTTTTTTTTTCTGCTTACTTGTTTGTTTTGTTGTTTAGCTTCCTGTTAAAGGTGAGATCATATGGTATTTGTCTTTCAGCACCTGGCCTATTTCACTCAGCATAATCTGACTACTCTAGCTGTTTATATAAGTGAAACGATAAAGCATTCGTCTTTAAGTGACTGACTTACTCCATTTAATATAATGTCCTCGTTTCATCTATGTTGTAGCACATGTCATAATTTCTTTTTTAAGGCTAAATAATATTCCATTGTATGTATATACCACATTTTATTTATTTAGTCATATACCAGTGGATACAGGATGCTTCTACTTTTGGTATTAAAAATATGTTGCTGTAAACACGGATATATATATGTATAAAACATACAATAGATGCAGTTTATATATAATATATAAATATAATTAGATATATTACTCATGTTATATATGATATAATACATATATAATATAGAAAGTGGAGTTTAGAATGTATAAACTGTACACGTGTGCATATATTATATAATATAACACATATATTACACATGTATTACATATGTACACATATTATATAACACATATATTGCATATATTATATAGCATAATATAACATAACATATGTTATATAATATATGTGTATATATGTGTGCGTGTGTGTATATATAAACTGGACACCCTGATTTCAGTTTCTTGAGTATATATACAAGAGTACAATTGCTGAATCATGTGGTAATTTAACTTTTGATTTACTGATGAAATACCATACTATTTTCCACAGTGGCTGCACCATTTTATATTTCCAAATAGTGCACAAGTGTTCTAATTTCTCCATTTCCTTGCTTATTTATAAGAAAATCAGTTTTTCTATTTTTTATAGTGTGAGCTTTCTTACTGTGACTTTCATTTGCCTTTTAAATTATTGACCATCTTTTTATGTATTATTATAATATCATTTATATGTTTCCCTTGGAGTAATGTGTATTCAAATCAAGTACTTTTCTCATTTCTGAATTGGTTTGTTTATTTTTTCATTGTTGGGTTTTAAGCATTCTGTATATATGTTTGATATTTATCTGAATGTATACTGGTTTTACATGTACCAGATATTTATCTTTTATTAGATATATTATTTGCAAAAAATTCTTTGTTCTGTAGGTTGTCTTTGGATTCACAAAAGTTTTTAACTTTCATGACATGTAGTATTTTTTTCATATTTTTTTGTTGTCAGTGTCTTTTGTATCATATCCAATAAATTTTTCAAAGATATTTTAGCTTATTTCTGTCTTTAGATCTAAAGTGAGTCTTTTAGACAGTTTATAGTTAGATTGTGCATTTTTTCATTGCATTTAGTTATATTTTTATCCACAAAACATAAAATTACAAATATTTGTTTTCTTAGTTTTATTAAGGTATGGTTAATGATCACAATTGCATGTAAGATTTAAAATTAGATGATTTGGTATATGTATACATAGTGACACATTCACCACAATAAAGCTACTTAATATGTTCATGACCCTCACATACTTACCATTTTCTTTTCTTGTGATAAGAACACTGAAGATCTATACTCTTTACAAATTTTGACATACAGTACAGGGTTGATAAATACAGCCACATTATTCTACATGGGATCCTGAGACCTTATTGCTCTTGGATAACAAACTGTGTTCCTCAATCAACATCACCCTACTTCCCCTTCCCCAGCTCCCTAATAGCCACCACTGTACTCTCCTTTTCTGAATTGGACTATTTTAGATTCTGTACATATTTGAGATTGTGCAGTATTTTGTCTTTCAGTATCTGGCTTATTTCACTTAGTAAACTACACTCCAGGTTCTGTTGGTGGGAATGTAAACTGGTACAGTCTTTACAAAAAAACAATATTAAGGTTGATCATAAAATTAAAAATAGAGCTATCTTATGACATGGCAATTCCCACTTCTGAGTATATAGTCAAAGGAAATGAAATCAGTATTTTGAAGAGATATATGTACTCCTGTGTTTGTTTCACTATTATTAACAATAGTGTGTGTATGTGTGTATATATAAATATGTGTATGTATATTATATGTGTATATATATACATATATATAATAGGATATTATTCATTCTTTAAAGAGAAGACAATCCTACCATTGGTGACATTGGATGAATATGTAACAGATTATGCTAAGTGAAACACCAGTTCTTTATTACTTTACTTAATATTTGCTGTCTATAAATGTAACAATAGTTAGAATTTCAGGTATAATGTTTTATTTAGGGCTCAGATAGTATTTTCATCAACTACAATTTATTTCTTCAATATTCTGAGCATTCAAGAAAACCCCTATTTTGAATCAGCATTATGGTTTGACTATAAATTTTTAGCAATATCTTTCACTACTGAAATTTTCTAAAATAACTCCACTAGGAGAAACATTTACAAAAGTTCTTGCTCTAAAAGTGCATATCACTATTTTATAAACTCGAAAAGAGACATTCTCAACAAAGATATCCACTTAGCTAAGGCCCCATCATTAGGAGTTATCAGAGTCAAGATCACTGATTTAGCTAACAAAAATGCTAGTAAAGTAATAAATAAAAGAAAAGTTATTTTTTCCAACAATAAATATAACATTTCAAATACTCAGTGAAGTCTGCCTGAACAGCTTGCTCTATTCCTCATGATCAGATACCCAAAACGCCAAATCCTCATGACTTAATTTGGTGAGGATATAATTTGAGAAAAAAATATATATTAGTAGTAATGCAATTCAAAGATAAAATATCAGATTGTAAAAGTCTAAGGTACATGTCTCTGCCACAGAATTGTACTTGGTAGGCAAACCAGATGATAGCATCAATCTGGCAAGCCATTCTTTCCTCTGTACAGGGTTTAGGTGTATAAAGCCCTTCTAATTCAACATTTCTGCATAGATTCTGCCCTTGAACATTACATTAACTTCAAATTTTATTTTCACTGTTCTTGATTCAGCTGACAGATTTGTGTTCTTAAAGGACAGGCCTTAATACTACACTTCATACTCAAAGAAAGTGTACTTAAATTCTTCAACCACTTGAGTATTTTTAAATTATGATATGATATGATGATTTGTGTCATTTAACCTGTCTGTACTTTTATAGTATATTTCTAAAATAGTCTGCACACTGGGATGCTGTCGTAAGTCACATATGCCATTTCCTTCACTCATACAAGGAGACAGCAGCAGTATTGATCATCACACAATTTAAATAAGTGCTTGAAATGTAACCCTTTCCCTGTGTGAAGATATGTATGTGAGTCCTATATAGGTGGGGTAGGAAATGCAATTGTTCAACTTATGGAAGGGTAATTACTGAAATATGGGGGGAGTCCATTGGAAGATAATAGTGACACCCACATCTTGACTGCTGAGGGTGCTTCAAGCTTAAAATCACTGCTCTTCACAATAGAAGAGAATATATTATTCAGGTCACTCAGTGTAATATGATAGATCAAATTGAACACTTTCAATTTCAGACATATTTATACTAGCAAGACATCTTAATGTGGGGGATTACTAGTGTTTGAAGCCATGAAAATTGGTTCCCATTTTAAACCATGTAGCTTATCCTAGCTATTGCAAGCCTCCTTATCAAGTTGGTTTTATTTATGCAGTTTAATATTAATAAACTTATTTAAGCTAAAGGCATATTTGAGGTTGATGTTGGCTCAGAAGAAGTCATCTCAGTATTACATGTTCATATCCACTTTGAGTATTTGCTTTAAATGTATCAGAAAAGAAAAAGCTACAAAATCTATGCTTAATCATATCCTATAGATAAATTATAGATAATGTTCAGTCATTAATATCTAACTCATTAAAAGAGAGAGATGAAAGCAAGAGACCTAGCAGGGTAACTGGAAGACAGAATAATAGATAGATGATACATAATAGATAGATATGTAATATATAGATGATACCTAGATAATAGATCCATATATAGATAGATGATAGATAAATGCTACATACAAACATTCATAGCCCCCAAGATTTGTTTCCTATATCTTACTAGTCAGTATAATTTCATGACCCTATCTTAGGTAGTATTTTGTATCAATTCTTTGTTCTTGAAATAATGTAGGCATATAATGTGATGCTAAGTTTTAAAATTGGTTGTCAAAATTTTTGATTGACAGTTGTGGCTCTATGAACTGGCTAGCAATTAAGCTTCCTACAGAAGGAGTATAGCTGCTAAAATTGGAAGAAAGAAAAGGAGAAAGAAAGAAAGAGAAAGAGAAAGTTATAAATTTATGAGTAGCATGTAATTTTACTGATATAAATTTTATTGTTAATCAGGTTTACTATATTAAGAAAATGTTTATTCTCATAGCATTTTCTAAGTCATTAATTCATTTCATTATATGATTCTTTATTGTATTTCACTGTCATTCCTGTGAATTTGTTTTACAGGTACATTTGTTCAGAGTGCTGTGCTTGTTTTGATGGAGTTTAAAAACGTAAGTTAAAAGTGAAGGGATTGGGCAAAAAATATATATGCCTGACCAATAGAGACAACAGGGAGGTGATGGCCAGAGGGAAGATGGGGTGCTGGGTGGAGGTGGGCAAAGGGGTAGAAATGGAGACATCTATAATAGTGTCAACAATAAAAATAAAGTTATATATTTAAATAAATATATATAATTAGGGAATGAATCATGGGGAGTTCTTGCCTAAGGCTTCACTTATTTCAATTCATTATGTATACTTTGAACATGCAAGAACTTGAAAATTATTTTAGAACTAAAAAGTACTGCAGCCAGAATATTATGAATTGCTTCCCTTGTGCTGAACCTACAGAAGTGTGTTTGATCATCCACAAATCATGAGAACAAACACTAGAATTTTGAACATTCATTATTTCCCAGAAAACTTAAATGCATTTTGGTTTATTTCTTTCATATCAACCTTATGAACAAGATACCATTATGTTTACTTTAAACATGAGGGAACTGGAACTAAAATCAACTTTCTTAAAATCACAATTTTTGGTAAAGAGTTCCAAGAATCAAACCCTGACTCTAATTCAAAAGACTATATGCTCATCCTGCTTTCCATTTCTTTAGACTGACAACAAATTATACAATTTAAAATATTGGAAATGCCAACTACAAAAATAAGTCCATATAATATTCAACTATACATTTTTGTTCTACTGCCACATGGTTTATACTTGGTCCATACATGCCAACTCCTTGCTTCTTACATATAGTGTCAGTACTGTCTCCCACACACACCCGTGGGACTGGATATCTACATCCAGTGTCAGCAAAGTTTGATAAGAAGACCATATAATATAGTCATTACAAACCTATTTTTTTGAGTCACATTGAGTACACAGGTGGTCCTCAAATGGGGCAATTATATGCCCCAGAGGACTTTAAACAATGTCTTAAGACATTTTTCATTGATAGAGCTTGGTGTTGAGTGTGTATGGTTATTATCTGACCCTGATGAATAGAGATCATTGATGCAGCTAAAAATCCTACATTTCTCATGACAGACTACCCACAGCAAGAAATTACCGAGTCTCACCAATGAAGAGCGCCAAGTTTGAGAAACCTTGGTAGATTCCAGTATCGGGTCTGCCTTTCCCAAGCTAGGTCATTAGTCTGTTTCAAAGCTTCTTTGAGCCTTGTTTTTATACTCTTCAAAAAATTAATTTTAGAGCAAGAAAGGAAGGGAGAGAAATAGAGAGAGAGAGAGAGAGAGAGAAATATCAATCTGTTGTTCAACTTATTTACACATATTTTAGTTGATTCTTGAATGTGCCCTGAACAGGAATAGAACTTGTGAACTTGGCATATTGGGATAATGTTTTAACTAACCCTTCCATGATCATAAGGGAGATGGGAAGAGCAATGAGGTAATGAGTTCTACACGCTTAATACAATGTCAGTAACAATGTTCTTGGTAAATAAATCATTGCTATTAACATGAGCCACTAATCTCCAACACAGTTGATACATGGCCTTTAGTCAAAGTATTTTAATATCTCAATATAATAGGAGGTAAATATAATATTTTTGAGACCAGTTTTCAAATAATTACAGCTATAATTTCCTCATGTGTGTAAGTAAAAATTGGTTAAGTAATGCTTTTAATTGTTTTTAAAATATCACTCTTTTAATTTTTGAAAAAATCTGAAAATAAATTTTAAATATGTAGAAGCTCCATTTGATGATCTGGCCTAATAATGTATTTATAATGTTTATATTACAATGTTTTATCCATCAATATACACAAGCCATATATTGCATTTCTCCATTAATTCAACTTTTCATCTGAATTCTCAACCCTATTAGTTAATATAAAAATAAATTTAAAATGATGTCTAAAACTGCGTGTGCCTCCTACTTTTTCCCTGAGAGACAGGTAAGTTTTCTTTTAATGGGGAAATAAGTTAAAACCTTAAGTTGAAAATATCTGTTGTTTATAGGGGTTTGTATGTTTGTATACAAATGCATATGTGCAAAATATGTTTATGTTTGCATATTTATGTGTATATAAGTATAAAAATAATTTAATAAAAGCAAAAACAAATCAGCAAATATACTACTTTTTGTTTAAAATTTTAAATATATATGTCTGATGTTTTAACTCTATGTATATAATAAACTTTGAATTTTTCTTTTTTCCTATTTTCTGCCTTTAGATCAATTCCACATATCTGTATTGATTGCCTTGAAAATAAGTTAGACCTCTGATGTTACAATGACATAGAACGTAGCAATGTTCAGAGTCCCTGCTCTCAAAGAGGGCACAATCTACTAAGTGCTCTGACATATGAGGCCAATTCAGCATATAAACTGATAAATAACCATGGTGAAATGTGATATATGATGTACAAATTCTACCAAAGTTCAAAGAAGTAATCGATTCTACCTGTGAGGATAGGGACATTTTTTTCTAGACAGCTTTAAATATGAGGAGTGAAACCTAGAAGCATTAGTTAGTTCAATCTTAGTAACTGATTTTCTTTTAAAAAATTTGATCATATTGTTTTCTAAAATATAAATCTGACTTCAGAAACATCTTTTGGTTAGTTAAAAAAATACGCCTGCATGTTATCAATAAAGTAGATGCATTTAAAAATTAAGTGAGTTTGTCAAACATTTAGACTTTCCTCATATTTAAAAAACACACCCCAAACCCACAAACATCACTAGAAGAAGAATTTGAGACTACTGAAAGTAGCCTTGCAAATTACTGTTCAATAACTAAAATTGATGGGGAGCAAGAACAGAATAATGTTGAACCTGTGTACTCAGGCAGTTAAGAATGCAGTAAGAGGGAAGTACCATCTGAGAAAGCATGTTACGGCAGTGACTAGCTTCAGAAACTCAGTAGAGGTGAGAGACTTAAGGTCATTGCCAGTCTGCTAAGGCAGTCTGAAAAGGCTGATTAGACTCTACTGTTACAGCATTTTTTTCTGTTACCACATATTTTCTTAGCTTATAGTAGGTCCTGGCTTTTAAAGGTTCTAAAGTATCCTTTTTCCGTGGCATTACTTTCCCATGAAATCATCTACTTTAAATTCCTCTCAGGGTATTCTGACAAGGCTGGGGTCTATTATGAAAGGCATAAAGTAGAAATATTCGTTATGTGACTTGTTCTCTGTTTCTGTTAAACCTGCTCTAATGGGCTAACTGAAAACAGTGCCTACACAAGCACTTCCCTGGGCACAGTTGCACCCTTTCTTTCTTCAAACTGACTATTCTCTTGTAAGCTTCATGCATTTCTTTGGGTTCTTTTTCCATTTTCCTGTAATTTTCTTATTTTTATGGTATTTATGTTTGCCTCTTCTCTTCCCGTATTTTTGGTATGTCTACTTTGTTTTGCCCGTCATATCTATTGTTTCTTCCACTTAAAAAATAACCTACCCTTTATTGCTCTTTAACTCCAGCCTTTATTCATTCTGGCTCCTCTTTTCCCCTCTGGTCTACTTTTGCATTTTTCTCCTGTAACTCCTGTTCTCTGCTGCCACCTCCGTGTCCTCTGTTCTTATTCTGTAATTTACTTTTTTTCTCCCCTACTTTCCTTTTTAAAAATAGGTTCTAAAGTCCATTTTTGATACTTTTATTACTTATTAATCTTTGTTCTTATATTCCTTTACCCACACTGTGCTTAATTCTTTATATTTAGCCTTGTCTGTTACCCACTGCTATCAATAAGAAAACATAAAAGAGCCTACAAATATTTCTTTGACTTATAATTCTTGACTTATACCATCCTATCATTCTGGCCACGGTTACTGACTGTTTTGAGAAGAATGGTAATGAGCTGGTTAGGTTTTTTTGAACACTGGTAAGATACATAAGAGTTTGATGCAGAAATCATAAATAATAAATACAATAGATTGCCTTGGAAACTAAAAGATGAATTATTCCATAAGTATAAGTGATGATATTAATTAGGTTAACACTCAAGATTGATTAGGACATGTTATTTACAGTGTAGATACAATATGAAAAATCTGTACTATTTCCTGTTGTACTTGAGACTTTCTATAGAGGTCTAGAATTATGATTATTCTTTCTACTTTAAACAGTTGGACATGTTAAACTTTCATTTTGTCTCAGATAATTTTGATTTTAGATTTACAAGTGTGTGTATATGTGCATGTGTGTATATATATATATATACACATAGATCTGTGTACATTTGTATTTGTGTGTGTGTACAGAAAGAGAACCAAATAGCTTTAAATATATTTTGATGCAGGACTTTATTTAGTGATAACTAAGTGAGCAATAATGTGTGGTAAGTAAAAAATAATGCTTCTGATACACAGAATCAAACCATTAATTTCTGGGCTATATTTTGAAGGTAAAAGTTTAGAAAAATAGTTTATTTGAAAAGATTAAATGGAACCATATGACATAAACCAGTATACCTTGTAAAATATAACTCGTGAATTGTTTATTAATACTACTCTGAAAAAGAAAATAAAAACATTTGAAAAATGTTTGCTTAAGATCTATTTAGACATTATAGGAGGGGGAACCCCAAAGTAACAAGAATTATCTTCTAGATGGCAGGCCCCTTGTAACACAGGCTCCCTTCACTAGGTGAGTGTTCTAAGAACCCAGCTGTATCAGTGCACCAACTGGTACGGTTACATGAGGCTGAAACTGCTGGTACTGTTGTGAGAGGCTGCGGTCAGCTTTAATGAATTTGTTCTGAAGACACTTTCAGTGCGTTTGCCCATTTCACGATGTGTGATTTAAGAATGCACCTGCCCACACAATGCTCAGTGTTCAGCAGTTTTTGACCAAAAATGGCATGCCCTACCCTCTCTATTCACCTGATCTCAATCTGAGTGACTTTTTTGTTTCCTGGGATATAAAAATATCCCCAAAGAGAAATGTTTTACCGATGTGGTAGGGTGAAACAAAAAAAATGGCAGAAGCACCAAAAGGCATCAAAATTGAAGATTTCAAAAACTGTTTTGAACAGTGGAAAAATTCTCAATAGATGTATTGCATCAAACATGGGGTACTTGAAGGTAACCAAAGTTTAAACATGTGAAAATAGGTGCACAATTTTTTAATAAACAAATTATGTGTTTTGAGGGTACTCCCTTGTAACTGCCAGTATTAGAGACTTAACATCATTCTTTGTATTTTTGCAATAGGATGATAAAGCGGGTTATTATAAAGCTATAAGTGCTTTAGAAATTTATGTATTTACTTTATTTCTATTATGTAATAATATCCATTTGGTAAAGAGAATGTCATAAAAGTCAAATAGCTTAAAGGACATTTTCCAGATTGATGAAAAATCCAATTATTATTTCTTATAAGTACTAGAGAAAATATATAATATTCTACACATGATAAAAGCAATTATTCCTCAAATTATCAAAGTTATTTCTTAACAGAAGTCAAACTGACAAAAAGTCTTTGGTAATACAATTGCTTTGACACTTGATCTTCAGATTATTGTTGCATTTGGCAACTTTTAAACAATACATGACCTGCTCAAAATAATGCACATGCACTTTTTTACTTGCTTTTATAGTTTTGTTGGATGTGATTTAGAATATTTCCAAGATAATAAAACTCATGATTGTTTATTCATAGGAGAAATGTTCGTTAAGCTCTGTCTGGTAGTTGGAACTCCAGAGTAAAAGAACAATTTGACATGCAATAATCTCATAGTCACTGAATCTGGGCCTTTTCCTCAGGTGCACAAGAAATATCACCTGTTCATATTTTTCAAAACTAGGTATATTATGATAATGAAATTTCATCTGGCTGGCTTGGGAAGAAATTCTGAGTCAGTTCTTACCAAAGCAGTGTAAAGGCCTGAAATCTATATGTTGCCAAGACACAAGACAGGATCTTTTTTTGTTTGCAGGCTGGCATTCAATACACTGAGCCACACCAGCCAGGACTAGGTAGGGCCTTTCATTGTTTTCATCAACCTATGTTGGCTTATTGCCAAAATAATCATTATTCTAATCTAAGGAATGACTTGAAGTCTCCAATTCTGTTCATTCCGTATGATTCCTGATTCTTTAGTGAGGTTTGGAATCCTACTTCATGAGACTGACTTCTTAGTCACACCACACAAAACCCGTGGTTACATCTTTTCATTACCATAACTGCTGAATGGTGCTCTCACTGTGCGGTTTGCAGCTCTCTAGACAGTTGCATTCCTCTAACCTAAGTCCCTGTGGTAGTTGTTTCCATTGTTTGTTTGTTCTGTTTAATTCCAATTAAGTGATGTTAATAGTCTCATTTTCTATTTTGCTCAGAGAAGTTTGCAAGCTAAGGTTTTGCTCCAGGACATATAGCACAATGTCTAAGATGTTTAGTTTGAATCTTTTGCATGAACTTTTCCTGAGGGAAGAGATGCTCAGAGGCCACGGACAAAGTCACAAAGTAATCACAAAAGTGATCCCCTCACATATACTTCTGGAGAGTGGGACCAATAAGATGATATTGGTCAGATTAAAATAGCATGAAGTATATAAAACAAAATGAAGTCACTTATGTCAACTAAAATAGCTGTCAGTCAGTCATGTTGCCCACTGTGCTGTCTTGTCTCCCAGACCTGCAGACTGAGGCTCTAGAACTCGGGTTCATTATCCCCTATTGATTGCTCTGTGTGTGTGTGTGTGTGTGTGTGTGTGTGTGTGTGTGTGTGTTATTTCTCTTAGATTGTTAGAGTGTGAGTAGGATATTAATGTATGTTGATGTTCTACTTTCAGTCAACCTGCATTCAGCAAAGGTGAGTGAATAGCATCATTACTGTGTGTGACTCTTGTCTATCCCTGGATGCCAGGCTGCTCAGCAGGCAGCTAACCAAGCAGTTGCCAAGCTAACTTAAAGGAAAAACTATATTATGAACATATACTTGTGACATTGTTTTCATTTTAGAAATAGAGATCACAGCCTGATGAACTGAATATTAACTGAGCATGGTCAAGACACCTGTATCTCTACTATAATCACTCCTCAAGCTAGAACTTCTAAAATGACATTTGTGTGAATGTATCTGAGAGATGGAATAGATTACCTGGGACTTGCTTGATTTATGTTTTCCATACATTTAAAGAAGAAACTATTTTACAGGTAACATTATGTCTAACTAGAGAAACTTAAATTGGTCTTTTCACCCATTCATATGGTGGCATAATAAATATTATCATGGAAAAATGATGTAAACTTTTACAATGATTGGGTATTATTTTTCAATACACAGCTCTGATGTGCAAGCCTTCCTGTCTGCAAACTAAGGGGCTGTGTTTAAGGATGACGTTATATTAGTATTGCCAGAAAACATGTGTTCTCACATGAGATATTTTTAAACATCGGTCAGATCAAAAGCCAGTAAGCTGGAAAAGCAACTAATAGTTTATGCTACTCTCTCTGACAGCTTATTAAAATCCTTTGCTTTTCAGTAATAATATTTCATCCATTAAATATACCCTTATGGGATATCCCTCTGCATATAGGTTCCTAACAAGATACTGTGAGGGACGTAAAATGGCACAAACTCCTTGCATTCTTAGGCTTGTGCTATAGAAGAGGACATAGGCATACTAAAATAATGATGTTAGGGAATAAATGATTTGCTATAGTGGACAAAGAGGACTTGTATAGTTCAGAGGAAGTAATACCTTCTGATTTTTAGCACTTTATGGTTGTTTGTAACAAAATTGAACTTTCAACTTGGGTTTAAAGTAAGTAAATTTTATTTTTTAAAGATTTTATTTATTTATTTTTAGAAACTGGGGAAAGGAGGAGAAAAGAGAGGAGGTGAACATCAGTGTGTGGTTGCCTCTCACATGCCCCTCACTGGGGTCCTGGCTTGCAACCCAGGTATGTGCAACCCTTTGCTTTGCAGGACTGCACTCGATCCACTGAGATACACCAGCTGGGGTACAGTAAGTAAATTTTAAAAGACGAATGGAAAGAAGGGAAACTCCAAGTCAAAAAGGACAACAAAACCAAAAATATGCTAAAAAATAAATGAACTATTTAATTTAACTATTGTATACAGCTTGGAGAATGTCAGAGTGGAAGAGTATCTTGGAATTATGAGAGGGAACTTATGATATTGCCTCAAGTATTGAAGAATGGTTTTCCTTTGAAACATTGTATATATATTGTTATTTTATTTCATTTTGCTTTGACAACTGCATAAATGTGCGGGGTCTATGTTTGGGGGAGAGGGAAGAAGCATGAGAAAAGCAATTAAAACTGCCCACCTCCCCCCGCTCCCCACCACATTTAGGTGGGTGTTCATGGCACAAATGGGGAGAGACAATCCTCACCCAGGGAGCTCTGCACTAGAATCTATTTTTAAATCTCTGGCAGGTCCAAACCCCCAGAGAAATAAAATAAGGGCTAATTTTGGAGAGGTTATTTAACAAATAAAAAAGTTTATATAATATAGGAGATAAATCAGGAGGCATCTAGCATTATAAACAAGAGTGCCAAGAATAAAAGTGGTGTTAGACTTGATGTCTCTGTGGACAAAAAAAAAGAACAAGTAGGCCAAATTGTAAACAGGAGGCTTTGGTGGCTAATTTAATATAGAAATAAGAAAGAAGGGAGTATGACCATTCACTTGCAGGTTATGAATTCATAGTATATTAATTTTCAAATAATCGATGACTAGTAATCACAAATGCTACTATATGTTAAATATTCATAATATTTTGATTATCATATAAACATGAGCTAACTGTGATTTGAAACATAGATAGTAAATATCATAAAACATCCCCAGTTTCTGTCATAAAACACAACTTTAGCTGCTAAATGCATGAAAATCTTGAACAGTCTTCTCTGTGTTTCTGTTTCACTCCCTGTGCTGAGTTCATCTTTGGTCGTTCTGACCGTTTTTATCATACTGTGAAGGCAGCCAGTCTGGCAGGGTGCCAGGGAAAAGCGGTAAACTGTCCCCCTTGGGGAGTCCCACGGCTGAACAATAACACTCACTGGGATAGGCACATGGTAACACACCCAAAACCTGCTCTCCTAGAATTCCCCAGTGAGAGTCTTTCCTTCATGTTCCCAGCAACCCTGAAATTGGTGGGCATTAAAGGCATGGAGGAATAAAAATTTACTAAAATATGTAAAGGGACATTTCCGGCAAAAAAAAATAAACCCTCAGTACTTTTTTCAACAGGTTCTGAAAGTAGTTTTATTTTGTTGTACAAATGTATTTTGCTGACATAAATATAGTATGGTAACAACGAAACCCTATTTTTGTGCATATGTTTTGCACAAACATAAATATTACACTGGCACTGAAAAATAATTTAAGGTTATAAAGTCAGAAATAATACACATACTGGTATACTGGTGAATACTAGGCTACAAAACTCTGCATAAGCTCAAACTCTAACATATTTGAGTAATGATGGTGACTAATAAGAAAAACATAATGTACAATATATTTGAATGAATTCCTACACTGTACATGTAGACAAGGTAAATATGAGTAAACATTTATACAAAGCAAGCAGCAAAATATAATAAATTTTAATGAATTCCTACATAGTTAGCCTCAGTACGTGTAGACAAGCAAATATTTCAATAAAAGGAATTTCCAGTGCATAAAAAAATGCATTTGAACACATTATGATGGCATGCCCATGCATTCAGTAAAAATAAATGTTACTACATAGTAGTTTACTACAAGCAGGTGAAAGTATTCAAATTAGTCTTTATTAGTAACAAGAGTTAAGGAATGTCATCGCTTTAAAATAATCAGTGATAAGCTACTTTAATAACTAACTCCAAGATCTCCATCGTTATTTTTAAAATCTAAGAAACCATGCCAGCAAAGCCAAGTCAACATATCATTAAAACCTAAAACCACAGTTGTACACCCGTCATTTCACTGACACAAATTTTTAATAGGAGGGAATTCTGGCCCGCATTTGAGGATCTTACAGAATATTGCCAGACTTTTTTTCAGAACAACCCTCTCCTTCAAACTCTTTCATTCAGTGTCCACAACTGAGGTTTTGGGACATGGGGAGTGTGCACGATTAACCAGACTCATCATAACAATTTGCACAGGTAATCAATATCCATTTGATGTAGGGTAGTTTTTGTCTTTTTTTCTCCTGGGTAGAAACAAGTCCTATTTTTTGTGATTGAAAATCATATGCTTACAATGACATTTATGATTTCATTTTTGACACTCAGATTTGCAATGACCTCAAAGAACTTAGGAGGAATTATACCTTCCCTTCCTTTTCTTCATGTATAGTAGTAAACTCAGTATATCTTCAAGGTTGCACCTGGATATTATTTATATTCTAATGGACTAAAACACTGAGAACTGCACATAGGACTACAGCTGCTTTGCTATTCCCATTATTATGGACACAGAGAAAGGTGACAAGGAGCCACTAACACAGAGAATCTACAACCATCAGAGGGATATCAATTTAGATGAGTTTATTGCATTAATTTAGGGGCATTCTTTGTTTCACCCTCTTTATTGTTGTGTAATATTTGCCTAAGAAGAAGACCCTTCAGGTTTGCTCACTTCATCATTAACATTACCTTTCAATTTGCAGAAACATGTTTTCATTTCTTTTTCTTTTCACACTTCTTTGTTTGCTGTGCAGTTAACATCTCTTACTGGTTTCTGCAGCTTCATCACTCAGATTGTCACTGTTAGAAGAGATCCTAAAACTGCTTTATATCTACACCTTCCACCAAAAAGAACCTGAATGCTCTCTTCATTCACTGTGATTGTTAGGAGTGACACTGAGTAAATACTTTATAGGTGTGTATATAATAAGCTCTTCCATTTTAAAAGTGCTCCCAAGCCGAGCGTTCCATCTGACAATCCTGCTTTGGGGCAGTGTGCCTGTCACAAGTAGTAGCCTGTCACCCGAAAGCATGGAGACTTAGCTTTGCCAAGATCTTAGGTCCAGCAGAGCCTTAGACCATAGGTGCACCCATAAAACATTTAATGTAAATATTAAATATTTATCCTTAAAAATTTTAACTGTCTTGCTCTCCAATATTAATCACAGAAAACAGTCATATTTAGATATTCTTTCCATGATATGTCTTGATCTGTCACTAAGAATGTCCAAATGGAGTGAAAAGTTTTTACAATATATTATTAATTTCAAAGTATTTTCTATGATAAGAATATTAAACTATTTTGTATTCATTTAGTTCAAATCTAATCTATTGATTAAATTGATCAGCTATGCCAGATAACAGATTATATACCTTATACTGTGAACAAGTAATAAAACCTTACATATGATTCTTCTTGGCAGAGTGAGTAGATTGTTAGTGCTGTTTCATAAGTGGTAAAAGTGAGGTAGAGACTGCCAAGTTACCCTGACAGAAGTTTTATGTAGAATAATGTTCAATAGGTTCTTGGTGAGAACCTGCTATATGCAGGACACTGCATTAAGTATTGTAGGGATATAAGAAAAATGATACTCAAAGTCATTATAATTAAGTCAGGGTTATAAAGATTAAACATCTGTGAGGAGATAAAAAAGAATGAGATGAATAGGGTAGTTAGAAAATCTTTATAGAAAAGCAAGTTTTCAATTAGTTTCTATTGCAAAAGTAGAAAGAAACTGTCAGAGATGTGAAAGAATAAATTTTAAAGAATAAATTTAAAGCAATAGTATGAGGGAGGACATTCTAGGACATGCTAAATTATGAAAGACAGATTTCTATAAAAGTGTGTATTTCAGTAGGTATGCTTCGATATAATATTCACTAAAGAATTATTCTTATAGATTTAGCTCTCCGTTATTGTGTGACATATATTTTTGTTCTATTCTTACCACCTGCATTGCTATTTTATTGACTATTTCAAAATAAATAAAAGTAGCATCATCTTTATGAGTAATAAGACTACATTTTACTTATCAAATAACATAATGCTAGCTAAAAAAAACAATGAATTATGTGAAGACATTTATGAGGGCTGGAGGAGAAATTTATATCCTATCTTTGGGTGGAAAGAAATTCACATAAACAAAGGAGATATCAAAATTGTTAAAAGATTTTGCTTACCTTAATTCAGTCATTAATTCAAACGGGCACTCATTCCAAGAATTCAAAACAATGTTGAGACTCAAAATGACCAGCAATAAAAGAATTTTAAAAGGATGTTGAGAACAAAGTTGTGCTGTTAGAGACCAAGGCTAAGATCACCCACACCTTCAGATTCCCAATGACTGAATATGTATGCATGTGATAGTTGGAGAGTAACGAAAGCTGATAGAAAAAAACTTGATTCATTTGAAATATGGTTTTGGAGGAGAACTGTACCAATTCTCTTGACATCCAGAAAGATGAACAATTAAGCCTGAAACATCGCTTAAGGCAAAAATGACAAAACTGAAGCTGCCTTACTTTAGGCACATCATGAAAAGGCAGGGTTCTTTAGAAATGACAATGATGATAGAAAAAAAGAAGGCACCAGAAAAGAAGACGACCAAATATGAGATGAATCAACTCTATAAAAGAAGCTATAGGTCAGGACACTGAGAATATCACTCATTCATAGAGTCGCCAGGAGTTTGAGCTCGTACCACATGAAAGATAATCATGAATATAGCTTTCGAACAGCTTAGATCTGTTATCTGGGGTGTCTAGTGAAACAAATTTATTCAATAAATGGTATATGAAATAAATATAAAATAGTTAAATATTTTATCATGTAAAACACATTTTGCAATTATAATAGTATCAACATTCTAAGACATAAGAAAATAAATACTGTACTCCAAAACTTCAAAAAGAAAAAAAATATCTAACAAGTATACAAGACATTTTAAATTTCAATAGTCATCAAATAAATTTAAGTTACACTTTTCAGTTATTGAGAGATTGAACACTTTTAAATAATTCCCAGTAGTGAAGGATCAGTAATTGCTGTCCTTTTATGAAGCTTGTGGGAAGATTTATTCATGGATTTTTTTTTAGCTGAGACTAATAGAAAATTCAGGTACCAGAGGCTAACTACCAAGTAGAGATTTATGTCTCATGAAGCAGAAAGACTGAGGTAAAACAGTTCAGAAGTAGCATGACAGCTCAAAGATTCCACCCACTAGGAATCTCAGCTTCTTATCTCCATTTTCTCTACTACATACATCTTTTGTCTCCATGTTTATGGCTTTAGATCACAAGATGGATACTGTAGGATTTCACCGATGCATACCTTTTTATCCATAAAAACTATTATTGGGTTTTATGGTGCTTGATTAAAAAAAATAAAATTCCATTTTGTCTTCAAAAGTTTGCTATTTTAACTGAATGGCATGTTAAATTTATTTTTTTACTTTAATTCATTCATTTTAATGCATATTTTACCATAGACCTCACTATAATATTCATGTCTCATCTTAGATATTTTTCATCTTTTTCTATACGTGTATTTCCTGCTCAATATTGCTAGATCTTTTTTCAGACTAGTAATTCTATTTTTTTCCTTTTAGTGGATTTTATCTTTTTTTAAATATATTTTATTGATTATGTCATTACAGTTGTCCTATTCCCCCTTCATTCCTCTCCACCCTGCACACCCCTCCCCCAAGATTCCTCCCTTTTAGTCTATGTCCACGTGTCTCAAGTTCTTTAGATTCTATATTTCTCATTAAATCATTTTTATTATTCTATTACAGTTGTCTTAATTTTTCCTCTTTTGCTCTCCTCCGCCCATCCCACCACCTGCTCTTACAGTCCATCCCCACCCTTTTGTCAATGTCCATGGGTCATTAAACATGTTCTTTGTCTAGTTCCTTCCCCTCCTTTTCATGGTTTCCAAGCAACCCTCTGGTCACTTTCAGTCTGCTCCACGTTTCCATGCCTGTGGTTATATTTGGCTCATTAGATTCCACTTATTGGTGAGATCATACGGTATTTGTCTCTCACCAACTGGCTTATTTCACTTAGCCTAACATTCTCCAGTACCATCCACGTGGTTGCAAAATGTACAAGTTCCTTCTTTCTTTCTGCTGTGTAGTATTCCCTGGTGTAAATGTACCAGTTTTTTGAGCCACTCATTTGCTGATGGGCACTTAGGCTGTTTCTAGCACTTGCCTATTGTAAATAGCACTGTTATGAACACAGAGGTGCATAAAGTTTTTTTGAATTGATGACTCTGAATTCTTAGGGTAAATTTCAAGCAGCAGAATCACTGGGTCAAAAGACAGGTCAATTTTTAGCTTTTTAAAGGAAATTCCATACTATTTTCCACAGCGGCTACACCAGTCTGCATTCCCCTCAACAGTGCACCAGGGCTCCCTTTTCCCTGAATCCTCGTCAGCACTTGTTTTTTGTTGACTTATTAATGATAATCATTCTGAAAAGCACTCAGATATGCTACTTAATATATCACATGACACATTAATTGGAATTATTTTATGTTTATTCCTAGGCATTTTGTTTTTCAATATTACTTACTGTTTACTGACATTTTCAAGTCTTCATAATCTTCAGCATATTAAACATATTTATTTATATTTTGGGATTGATAATTACACTCCTGAGTCTGTTCTTTGTTATTTTGTTTTTCCCTACTAGCTTTGTAATTTTTGATGATGAAATCTTTTTTTCTTGTTAGATTTCTTTGAGTCTTAGAATGGAGTCAGTGTCCTCACACAGGGTCCTCACATGTTTTTATCGGTGGTACTAGATGACCACACCTGTAACCCCAGTATAGCAAACTATAATCTTGAAAATTTTGGAGAACAATATCAGTGATCAGTTGAGATATGAACCCACACCAGAACTAGATTGTGGATATAAATTATCAGGGAAGATGATTTGATTTTACTTCATGGAATTTCACTTTTTGAGAATAATAGTTTTTATTCCAGCACGGTGGGAGGACTTAGTTAGTAGGATATTTTATTCCAATTCATTCTTGTAGGAGAGTCAATTTTGAGAAATAGATTAAGGAGGACTTTTAGCAGCCTATCTACCTTAATCAGAATTTCTGGGTTTGGTTACTAGGCCCCTAGTCTTATCAAAAACACTCTGGACTAACTTGGTATGTGGCTGAGCATTCTTTACCTTGTTGTCAGTTCAACAATTTATTGAATGCATTTTTTGTTATTGTTGTTTACCCAAGAGTTTTCAGTCAATTTCTGCAGTTGGGTCTGAGGCAGGTTCATAAGAGACTAGGAAAATTTCCCAGCAACTAAAATGAGGAAACTGAGACAAATGATTGAACAGAAGGCTGAGCAATTAACAGCCAGCCAATAAATCACCAGACTCTATCCTCCCTAACCAAAGATACCTAAAAACAGATGGTTTAAATCAACTCGGGGAGATAGACAACAAAACAAACTAACAAAAAGCAATTAGAGCCAGCCTAATCCAAGGTAAAAGTAAAACTAACCAGACCCCATTATAGACTCATTTTAATACATCAGCATAGTAAACAACACATCCAGAAATCAAATGAACATTCTGTTGAGATCGTCCCCTGGGACCTCCCCTAAAATCCCTGCCTATAAAACAATCAATAAAACCCTTAGGAAAAAGAACACCAGCGTAGGCTCTTCTTTGCACACACCCATTCTCCTTCTTCCTTAGAAGTGCGTTTTTAGCTTGTTCTGTCCTAAGCTCTGAGGGTCCCAACAAGACAGCCTGCCAGGGCAGCAGCCACTGAATCTGGGCTTACCCTTCGGACCCTGCTTCCAGGGGCCCTTCCTTGCCAAACGTAATGAACTTACTCCCAAGCCTTAATAAACTTACTCTCACTTTCTGCACTCCTGTGTCTTGAAATGTTTCCCGCATGAGTCAAGAACGTGGAGATCACCTGACACTCAAGTGCTAGGGCAGGGCCAGCCCTGGGCACAGAAGTGGACTCTTAACAGATCACTCCAGGTATTATATCTGAAAAAGAAAACCTAAAATGGAAGTGCATGCAGTGCCTTAATAGAATGTAAAAATAATTAGTATTGCCTTAAAACTTAATGAAAAAGAGTAACTTTAGTTTATCAATTAAAGCTTTAAATTTAGGTAATATTTTGATAATATTTTATATCCATATTTCATTTACTAAATCTAATTAAAATTACTTTTATTTTTATATATTTTAAAACTAAAATTTTTAAGAAATTATTAACAACCAGCTTTAGCTTTCAAATGGATAAACACTATATATATATATATATATATAAAACGTTGTTGTCCCTGAATTATTATAATCAATATCAGTCACAATCACTTTATTATGAACCTTTACATTCAAATAATTGGGATATAAGGTTAACAAAACTGTTTGTCAAGCCCAAACTGAAATTGGTAGGATTTGCTTTAAATTGCTTGGACAAGTTTCTAGTTTCTATCCAAATAAAGTTAACTAAGATTTTGGGAATTAATTGATGCAATTACATCAATCAAAGCATTTTTAAAATAAAATAATTCAAAATAAAAGTAAAATGTTATATATGAAAAAGACCCATGACATCTTAAACAGACTTGTAATGCAAACAAGCATATTTCATAAAGAAATTCAAATATCAATACATTTTTAATATTAAGTTCAGATGTATATAGTTAACTTGTAATTTTCTGTACTGCTTGTATACAAATATTACAGATAATCAAAGAAGGTCCCTTTTGTAATTCTAATATGTCAGTATACTTGCAATACATTTCACTTTTCTTTTTGATCTAATGAGAATATATTTAGGGAGCATGAGATGAAAGGAGAATATGTAAAAGAATTATTCAACTTCATATTGTATCTAAATTTTGTTGAGATAGAGACAGTGTATAACTCAGTGTTCAGTCAACACTCTTCTTTCTGCTTCTTTGGAGCTGTGCTCTGGAATTCTGGAATGACACCATAAGCAAGAAGCAGGAAACCAACATCATTAGAGTGTTGAGAGACTGCTTCTTCTTTCTGTTTTTAGAAGGAGAAAATTATTTCACCTGGTTCCTCCATATCCACCTCACCCACACTTTTTCTCTTCTACTGCAATTCTGCATAAATCTGCTATCTATGTTTCATAGGAACAGATTCTTCCCTTGTGGAGTCAAGCTTGTGGAGTCTTGCCATGTCTGTGACTGTGTTCACAGACTAATCCTTGAGTTCAGTACCCAGGAAAAGCCATGTCTGCCAGCCTATATTTCATCAATAATATTCATATTTTTATCTGCTTCCCTTATCTTTTGTTTGTCTTATGATTGGTTCAGATTTTGGGTAGAAAATATGATTGATATTTATTTGTTCCAACTCAATTTCAATATGATATTAACATTTAGAACTTTAAGACTAAATAAGACATCGGAGATATACTGAACCTTTTTTTTTTGAACCAACATCAATTTAATTAGAACAGAAACAGATAAGGTAGAGAATAATTCTCTAGCATCTAATTTATATATTATAGTTACTAAAAAATAGAGAACTGTAAAAAATAACCTTCCCATTTTATTTCCAGCTTATGTTTATATTTGTCACATTCTATTTTTAAATAGGAGATAAGTTGTTCCTTATTTTGTGCAATATAAAAATAAGCTTAAAAGCTATTTATAAATTTCCCCCAATATTTATAAAAAGAAAGTAGCCTGTTAGAAAATAAGAATTGTAAGTGAAGGATATAATAGCTTACCAGAGATAAGACATCTAACATTGATTTTATTTTACTTTATATTATTATCTGATATTGTTGAGAGATTATTTTTTTCTAGTAATACAATATTTGCACATCTGTAAATAATTTTAACATATGTATTTTGTTACAAAGCCCCTATATGCTTGGATATATTAGTATTTAAAAATTCCCATTGAGGAAGAGTCTACCAACAGAACAACCTAGAGTGAAATTTCTGCCATACCCAAGATTCATGGGTCCAGAAATCAAGAATTATAAATAAGAGTGGCACCACTCAGTATGACTCCTAGCAGTCCTCTGGCAACATTTTTGCTTCTTATTCTCATGACTTAATGCTCTGCTGGTATAGACATCTTAGTTCCAAAAGGAGGTATGGTTCCACTGGAAACCCACCAGTGACTCTGCCAGTGACTCCATTTAACTAGAAGTTAAAACTGCTGCCTGGCCTCTTTGGGCTTCTCAAACCTCTGAATCAATAGGCAAAGAAGAGAGTTGCTTTACCAGCTGGAATGATTAAACCTGACTGCCATGGGGAAATAGGACTACTTCTGAAACATGGGGGTAAGGAAGGGTATGTCTGGAATATTATAGATCCATTAGGGTGTTTATCTTAGCTCAGTCAGCTATAACAAATTACCATAGACTGGGTGGCTTAAAAAGAGAGTGTTTGTATCTCTCAGCCGTGACCTCCACAAGATTAAGCAACAGACCTTCATTTCTCATAGTTCTGGATTCTAGGAAGTCCAAGACCAAGGTGCTAGCAGATTTGGTTCCTGGTTAGAACCCTCTTCCTTCTTGGCTTTCATATATAACCCCTTTCTTGCTAGGTCTTTACATAGGAAAGAAAGAGTGAGCTCTGTTTTTTCCTTGTTACAGGGATATTAATCCTAGTGTGGGTACTTCTACCTTCATGACCTCATTAGAATTTAATTATCTCTCAAAGACCCACTTCCAAATATCATTATATTGAGAATCAGGGCTTCTTATTAATTTGGGGGAGGGAGAGGGACATAATCATTCAGTCATCTTTTTGTACTACCAGCCCAGTGAATGTCAATGGAAAACTATAGTAAACTAATTTAGGCAAATCTCCTAATGCCCCATACTACTCAGGAGTGAAGGTTTGACACCCTAGCAAAGAATGATGACCAGTTAAACTGCTTACTGAAGACAAAGAAAATACAATATGGGAAACAGAATAAAAAAGTTATAAATAACAGCTACAATCATATGATCAATTGCAATGGAGGGCTATTAATTATTGTGAGTATTTCATCTTCATTTTGTTATGAGTATGGCTTTGTGTGTATATGTGCATGTGAATATGTGTTTCTTATCTGTTGTGAATATCTTGTGTGTGTATGTGAATGTGTGTATACATGTTTATATAGCAAATATCTGTTTTCTTCTCTCTTATTACTTTAGCATATACAATCTGTTAACTTTAAATCATTGAGTCTAGGTTACAGGACATTAAAGAGAAGAGTAAACATCACCCAAGGGCTTTGCGCCTTCTTGGGAAAGGAATAGTGCATTTTCAGTGTAAGCAGGGCAGTTGCATCATTTTAGGCAGAAACATAACCATGTTATCATCTTTATGTGGATATTAATTATGGTGCAAGGAGGTATATATTTGTGGTGAATTAACAAAGGGTGGACCGTGACGATTAAGTTTATATATCAACTTGGTTTAGCTATGGTACCCAATTGTTTGGTCAAACACCGGTCTAGATGTTGCTGTGAGGTATTTTTTTAGATGTGATTAACATTTAAATCAGTCGACTTTGAATAAAGTAGATTGCCTTTCACAAGGTGCATGGGCTTCATCCAATCAGTTGAAGACCTTAAAAGAAAACTGTGAAGTTTCTGAGCAAAAGATTCTGTGTATAGACTTTTAAGACTTGAAATTGCAGTATCAATTCTACTGAAATTTCCAGGCAGCTATCCTACCCTGAAAATTTCAGACTTCCCAGCCTCTGCAATCACTTTTGACAATTTCTTAAAGTTAATCTATAGATAGATAGATAGATGATAGATAATTATATAGTCTATTGGTTCTGTTCCTCTGGAGAGCTCTGACTAATGCATAAGCTAATATTTAAATATAATATTTTAGATTATGCTTTATTTGAATAATAAATTTAACTGCTAAAAACATATAGAAAGGGTCATATAGTTTAAAGTTTACCTAGAGAAGAAAAACAGGAACACAGATTAATATATAATGTTTTCCAAGATCACCTAAGTTGAACAGAGATTTGAAATAAAAGATAACTTATTTTTAGCTTTTGGCCCTAGGATAACTATCACCTTCTCAAAAGCATTAAAGTACTTTTGGTCAGGTACAGCACTCTATACAATAGCCCTCCTAAAGAACTTTGAGTTTTATAGTTATAACAAAAGCCTCAAAGCACTTCACAAAGTGTACATAATTTTTAAAACAAGAAAAAATACTCTACATTTTAGAAATTGAAAGTGTAAATGACAAATATGTGATATTTTTATCTTCATGAAAGTGAAAAATTAAAACCAGTGTTACCTGACTGAGAAATAAATAGATTAATATATTGCTTTATTTAAACTTGTTGGGTAGGTATAAATTGACAGGGAAAGGCATCTAAAGTAATTTTGTATTAGGCACCATCTACCTATACAGCATGATGGGATATATAAATGAACATATACGATATATGGCCTAAAACTAAAAGGACAAAGTGAGAGGCCACAAGGATTTATTTGCACTCCAAAAAAGTAGTGACTCGTGCCCTGGCTGATGTAGCTCAGTGGATTGAGCATGAACCTGCAAACTAGAGCATCGTGGTTCGATTCCCAGTCAGGGCACATGCCTGGGTTGCAGGCCAGTTCCCAGCAGGGGACCCATGAGAGGCAACCATACATTGATATTTCTGTCCTTCTCTCCTTCCCTTCCCCTCTAAAGAGAAATAACTTGAAAAAAATAGTGTCTGAGGAAGCCACCAGTTCAGATAGATAACCAGATAGTGTTTCTGTTAACAGATGAAGTCAATGTGACATTTATGAGAAAGGGAAGGAGAATAACTACCTGAATAGAAGAAAGAAATTTCTATGACTATAAATAAGGTAAGCAATAAAATTCTATAGGTACAGAGAAGCTAACATGGTGATCTTAACTCTAAAGAGCATCATTAATTTTGAGTCCAAACAAATAGTTATTTAAGAAACAATGCAGCTTTGAGCCCATTTAAAAGGTTATTTTGCCCAGTTCCAAAAATTTGAGGAGTAAAACCAGCAAGTCAGTTCCTCTGTGGTGGCAGTTCTAACTCCATCTTAAAGTGGCTCCATTGGTATTATCCTTTTACATATGTAACAGAGTGTTCTTATAAACTTTTGCCTTCAGGTTAGTCTTTCAGTTAGTCTAGACTCTCTACAGGAATCTAGCCATTATCCCTTCTTACCTTTACATTTGAGAGTCTTCTTTACATACCATGTTATTATGTTCAAGGTTCTCAAGTGGAAGGTTGAGGGAAAAGTATGTCTACTCCATCTTGTACCTTTTATTTTTTCTGGAACTCGTGATGAGTGCCAAAACCAATGAGTAACAGACAAAATTTTCCCTTAAGAAATAATGTAATTTGAAATGATTTGTAAAAATTTTCTAGAACTTTCACATTTTACTAGGCTAATGTTAAGTAATGACTTTGTTTTGTAATACAGAACCTTAAAACTAACCAGACATGGATAAAAAGCAATCAATTACATAAAAATAAATAAAATTTAAATTCACTTTACCTGTACTGAGTGGAGTTCCTGGCACAATTGGAAGCTGCAAACTATCATTTCTTGGAAGTATTTTTCTGAGTCTGTTGAGATCTTGCTTCCAGGCATATCCTTTTGTTTAACTCAAATAAATTCTTATAAAATTTGGATGTTTCTTATGTGAACAGTTGTAAAAGGATTGTTTTGATAAACAGAACTGTTTTCTTTCTCTGACAGTATTTTGCTAATGAATGGTAGTTTGACAGTTCTTGACTCAGTGAACTAAATGAATGTTTTCTGAGACTCAGTGAGAGACCCTGGATTATAAAAATTGCCCTTTTAGTTTTTTTCTCTTTAGGTAATTACCTAGATATCCAGAAGGACAACCCTTCCCAAACTAAATTTTATTATTATGTGTGATAATTCTGACTTATCAGTACCACTATTAGTTTTAATGAGGAAAAATATGACCTGTTGCTTGCAGGCCTTTCTGTTAAAAGTCTAATAACTTTCTAAACTCTCTGCTGTACTAGGAACAGATTATATATATACACACACACATAAACACACACACAATTTTCCCTCTCTGAAGACTAGAACACTGTTCCTGTCTTTGATGTCACCAAACTTGTTGTCTCTACAACTTTATATTTTTCTGCCTGACACTGTACCCCAGAATGAGAGAGCAAAGATCTGCAGTTCCTAACCAACTTTAGGATGGTTTTCTGTAGGAAAAGATGAGGGTTTAACTGCTTTAACGGGGGACAACTTTCCATGCTCAGTTTGAGGACATTGGATTATGCGCTACATGTCCTAGCTCACGGTACACCTACGAGATCCTGTCCCACAACTAGCTAGAGAAGCAGGGACAATAAAATTGCTCAAACAAAGGATAAATTAAAACCTGTGTGAAAGACTTTGTTTCTGTATAAATGTACCTGGATAGAGAGTAACTGTGCTACTCACTTAGAAAAAGGTAAACAAAAATGAAGTTAGAGTGATACACATTCCATAAAAAAGAAAAACATAATGCCATATAAATCAATATTATTCTCGCCAAATGCAAGGAAAACAAGATGTTTAAACTAGGATAAACAATGAATCTGATGTGAATGTCAATGTAAGAAATATTCAAACCTGTATAATTTTTTATGAATTTGATCCAAACCGATTACAGGTGTTGGCTGGGAAGCAAAACCTCAATGTGTTGAGGAAATGCTCTGGAAAATGGCAGTTTTGCACCTTATTTATTACATTCCAATCAAAAGAGGAAGCCTAAGTGGGTTACTGAAATCCACTGGTGATATACTAGGGAGATGGAAGAAAGCAAAGCAGGAAACCTCTGGGACTGGATAAAAAAATAGAATGGTAGACACATACTTTTTTCATCCAGGAATGGTACACAATAGTTAACAGTCAATAATTAATATGATAATGATAACAATGAGGGAATTCGTGGTCTCTGCTCTGGTATGGTTGTGCACAGAGGGATCTTGACATGCCAAAGATTTATTATCTTAGATGCAAAAGGACAAAAGACGGGCTCAATTAAGGTAAAGAATGACTTTTGTCAGGGAAAATTCTAGACTGTGACCACCTGCCATGAACTGCTTCTAATTAAAAAGTTTTAATTTCAGATCATTCTAGGTGGTTACTTTAGGTCTCTGAGTTTGTAAGGGTGCTGCACAGGCTGCCCCTGAGGTTGTGAGGTTTAGCAGGTGTTCCCTTTTCATCATACAATTAAGAAGCTGCCACAGGCTATGTGAAGAACGTGAAATTATGACTTCATAGGAATATATTGTTTTACTGTGCTTTGATTTATAACACTTCACAGGTGTTTTGTCTTACAAACAGAAGGCAAGACCCTTTGTTATAGGTACAAGGTCTGTCTGCTTGATGTCTCAAAAGAAAGGCAAATATTCAATACATCAGGGTTTGAAGTAAGAAGAGTTTTGTTGATTGAAAAGGTGCCAACCCCCAAAATGGAAAAACTAGTTCTTAAATTTATCTTAAGAGAGACCAAAATTTAGTCATTAGGCATTCCCTACCCTCACCAAGGGAAAGAAATTGGGATGAGGTAAGAGGCAGGTGAAGGCTTTAGAAAGCTACTCAGCTAGGCACTAAAAATGGATCCAAGGAAGATCATGAAATTTCTAAACCCCTTTGTTCCAAGTCTATTGACCCCCAATAATCTGAGTCCACTTCTGGAGGCTCCTATAAATCCTTGATAAACAGTGCATATTTCCCTACCTCTTCAGAAAGGGTAGCCTTCTGATAAGGGGCTATCCTTGCAAAAACTCATCCAACCCTTCAGTAGGATTCTTCTAGTTAATACCAGGGACTATTAGCCTGAAGGCCATCAGAGAGAGAGAGAGAGAGAGAGAGAGAGAGAGAGAGAGAGAGAGAGAGAGAGAGAAAGAGAGAAAGCATTCCTTTGTTACAGTTCTACCAACAAAAAAAAACAACCCTATGACTGGCTTTATTGTGATACTCAATATTAAGATGGTTTGGAATGAAACCTGCAGTATTTCTCAGGTACGGCTGTATAAACCTTATCCTCACATACTATCACCAATTTAAGATTTCCTTTCCATGTCTAGGAAGTGCTGCATGAGTCTGCAAAACACTGCACTGAGTGTTCACATATGCATACACAAACTGCATGCAAACCTATTTACACACCCTACCAGCTTGCACTTGTATATACACATTAGTGCATTGAGTCTTAGTTCTGAAAAAATTGATGTAAGCACTTTGGCAGCCCCCAAATAATCCACTTTATTAGGAAGTGCTGTGGTCTGAAAAGTTTATCAGCCCTGAAAATGAAAGCAGGGCCGAAAGTGTGAGCCCACCAAGAATTGTGAGCACCTGTCCTTGAAGCCCTTCTGACAATGAGAAATGAGAGAACTGCATTATTGTCCTCAGAAATCAAGTAAGTAAGTTCCCCACTCATTTTTATTAGTGGTTAGTTGATTTTCTTTTTTAACTTTCCAGCAATTAATCTGTGGTAGGCTATTAGAAGGGCTCATGGATACATACTTCAAATACACACACACACACACACACACACACACAAGATACAAGAAACACTGTACACAGGACAGTGATGTCTCAGTCCCCTTCAAAATAGGCACCTTGGGACCTCACACACAGTTTCCCAATCACCATCAGCTGCCCCATCATATTTTCCTGAATCTCATCAATGGTCTGAAATCTCTTCCCTTTCAAAGGTGATTTTAGTTTTGATAAAGGCCAGAAGTTGCAGGGTGCCAGATCTGGGTTGTAGTGGGGCTAAATCATCTGTGTGATTTGATGTTTCACTAAAACACTCAGCATGAGTTGTGATGCATAAGCAGGTGTGTTGCCTTGATAAAGCTGCTAATCATCAGTTGCCCATTGCAGCAGCTTTCTGCCTCATCTGAATAGTTTTTGTGGAGGATTATTCAAGCTTAATGCAGATCTGTTGCTCTACTTACTCAGTCATTTTGAATGCTATGACCACACAGTACACATGCTCCCTCAATGATGTCTACCAGCCTCACTGACTTGTATGGTGAAGTCATGATGGTTCATGCATGTGCATTCTGGTCCACTGTCTTTGGCTGTCAGGTTACATTGATGTTCCCATGATATTATCAATGGCTGTACTTTTTCTGGACAGATCTTGTTTGTATATTCATGAATTCCTTCAGCAAGCAAAAAACTGAGAAAATGTCTTATCTGAAGATTTACATTATTCTTTAGAGTAATGAAAAGGTCAATCATTTTTTAAAATTTTTGATGTATTAATTATATCTCCACATATTGTTGTTTTGCATTCTGTATATGTTATATATTTTTATTATATTCTTCCTGCTGGATATTTTGCTTGTAATTTTTTAACTTACTTTTTAAAAAAATATGTCTATGTAAAATACTATTTTCTACCCTTGAAACTTTCAAAACATAAACCAATTTCTAATTTGTATGAAATTATAATTTATATACATGAGTTCACAAGATCATATATATATCGACAATTGTATATATTCATGTAACTATTTGAAACATGACTTACACATTCACCACATGCAATGAACTCTTGGAAAGTGCTGGTGGATGGAACCGTGGGTGGGACTTGTTTTGACTGAATCCCTCATGCTAAATAAACCACGTGAAGTTGCAAACAATATGTTACAAGTGATCCTACTTTCTCCTACCCCATCTGTCTCAGATACTTCCTGCTACTACCACTCTAACAGGAGAAAGAACCAACATGGATCTCTTCTCTCCTATAAAAAGTTTATTATTTTCTTAAATTACTTAATTTAGATTTATTTATATCCATCATTTTCAGATAAAATTTAAACCTAAAATTTTGTAGCTTTCGACTGTTTGTGTGAAAGTGACGCTCTTTTATCACCGTCTACGTCCTAGCCAAAAGCTACAGCCCTAGCATTAAGCCACCTGAAATACTCAAGTTTTATATTAATTCTGTTTCTCATACCTACTATCCAGCATCCTGTTTATCTCTGTGTTGTTGTGTACAATCTCTGGGGATAATTTTTCAAGTTTGTCCTTCACAAAGTTGATTCAGATTACCAAGTAAAAATTTTTACCCTTTATTATTCCAGAGTATTTTATTTCTTCTATTTTTAAAATTTTGTTTAAGTTTTCCTTATGCCATCGATGTGTGTTCATTGTCTTGCTTACTTAGTATTTTTCTTATATGGATTTCTTACTCTATTTAAAAGATACTGAAACATCATAGGGATAACATCTGGACTCCATCTTGACCAAAAATACTCCAATGTAGAGGCCTGACTACGATTCCTTGCTTTCAATAAAAATTTACAGTTGAAATTAACCTAACCACATCGATAAAGGAAAGGATATACATGATAACATCTTTTCTTAACACCATGCTCTGCAAAATAGTTGTTTTGTCAATTAAATGGTAACCAGAATATTTGTGCACATGTTATTTTGTAAGCCCTTTGAGTGGACCACTCACCTGGGAAAGCATCTTGTGACCACTTCAGGATCAACCACCCCAACAAGAGTTGTGGAGCAACTGACCTCATCTTCATTCCCAAGCCCAACACCCACCCCAAGTCCCCTTATAAGCCATCTACAAGAACCCCTTGGGGAGCTTTATTTATCTCTTCTGGTGGACTCCCTTCTATACAACCTCTTTGAAATTATCTGCTTGGTCTTATACTGAGTTCAGTGCTCATTTCTATGACATTGAAATTCAACAACCTAGCATTCATGGCCTGGGAACAATATCTCTTAATTAAATGTACTAGGATACTCAACATTTATTATCTATTTTGAAGAACAGACTTCAGAAGCATACTATGAGAGCCAATCAAAGCAACACATAGCCACAGAATGAAATCATATATTATAATGTGCCACTGTGTTATACAGAGTTTCCCAAATTAAACTTAAATAGATATTTCATCTTCCTGAAACCAACATAATGCTAAGGTGTGGGAGCGATTTTTACCACAAGTCCCCCCACCCCCAGCCACAGATGAAAGTAAACACTATCAAGATATGATCTGCTTGGGGAGGAGAGGTGGCCAGTTTCTTAGAGGAGAAAGGCCAGGAGCCCCTTCCTCCAAGGGCTTTTATTGGGTTGTAATACACAGGAAAACAGGGCAGCAAGGATCAAACAGTAGATAACATTTCAAAGAAATCTGAGGGCTTAGTCTGAGTCAGAGTCTGTCAGGAAGGGAGTTTTACAGAAACTTTAGGGTTTCCTGCTCAGACCCTTAACATATGAATGAAAGAACTCTTAGCAAAGCAGATTTCACAGGTTTATCAGGTAGTCTTTGTGATGCCAGATTTTTCCCCAGTACACGCTCTAGCAAGGCAAGGAGCTGCACCCCTCTCTATCAGGTATTCAGACTTAAGCGAATTAGAGCCAGGAAGTGCTTCTCCCAGAGGACATGGGGACTCGGGCTATGTCACATAGCCAGGGGTCAAGGGTCTATTGCTGTTTGTTGCAGCCCCCCTGAGCCCTTCCATGAAGGCCTCCCAAGTGATCGAGTCTGGCTTAGGTTGTCCCCCGCTGTGAGGGGTCTTATTCATCATTGACTTCCGACCATGCTAGCAGAGACAAGCTTTGTCTCCTGTGGCTCACATTCCAGAGGTCACTTGCCCATCCTTAGCCACGGGGAGTAGAGTTACAATTCCTGAAACCAGGCAGAGCCGTCTACAACACTAAGCATTATAGAAATATTAATAAAAGATACAGTGTAAAGGGAGAGTGGTGTTTAAGGATCCACAAAGTATATCATGCATGTGACTATCTCCCATTCTAAGACTAACATTTAACATAGTATTTAACATGAAATAGGGTGAAAATTGCTAGAGAAAGTAAAAACTCTGAAGAATTTTGCACTCACTATTTTTGAAGAATAACTTTTATTTTATTTTATTTTATTTTATTTTATTTTATTTTATTTTATTTTATTTTATTTTATTTTATTTTATTTTATTTTATTTATCTTTAGAGGGGAAGGGGGGAAGGAGAGAGGGAGAGAAACATCAATGTATGGTTGCCTTTTGTGCGTCCCCTGCTGGGAACTGGCCTGCAGGGAACCGGCCTGCAACCCAGGCATGTGCCCTGACTGGGAATCAAACCGAGATCGTGTGGTTCGCAGGCCCGCGCTCAATCCACTGAGCTACACCAGCCAGGGCAAGAATAACTTTTCTTAATGTTTAACATAGTTAGAGACACTTAATTAGTCAAGTTCTAAGAAAACTCGTAAGCTATTTCTAAGCAAAAGAAAGGTCTAATTTATATGCTTTCTGATTAGAAGCATCCACTATGGGGAAAAAGTATTTGGCTTTAGTTCCCATTTCCTCTATATAATATATGCATTTTATCAAGTAAATTAATGTCTCTGAACTTGAATTGTTGACACATTAAAATATATTATACTTCATATTTTAATAAATAAAAAGATTATATATTATAAAAACTCATAAATGAATATTTACAAGAAGTATATACATTTGGCACCGTTGCTGATAATATTAAAGACTGCATGCATTTTAAACATTATTACCTACCATTACTCTAAATTTCCTTTACTTTGGACCTTTTATATGTCACTTGTCACTTAATTCCCAATTTTACACTTATTTGTATAGGCATTCAACTATTAAAGAACAACTCAATTTTATGTTGCAGTGGATGCATTACACATATTTTATGAAAATATAAGTACATTTATTTAGACTTTTCTATGAATTGCATAGAGTTGTAAATATTCACCTTAAAATCAGAAAGCAAACAGGCAAGTTAGAGTGAAATTATTGAACAGAGTGAAATTATTAATTATCTTAATAGCATTTTCCCAGTGATATATTTATTATTTAATTATAAAATCTTTTGTTAATTTTAAATTTTAGAATATGGCTTACATTTCAAAACAATATTAGACTATTGAAAGAAATTCCAGATGAGTAATGCGTCTCATCTCATTTCCAGAATCCATAACCCCATCATTCTGACACTAAGGTTGCCATAATGAAACATCACCTTCCTTATATTAAAAAATCACAACTATCATCCTAACATCAACCTCTGCATTTAAAAATGAATAGTCTATGTGTTCAACTGCAGAATCCAGGGCTCTACTTTCCAGAAAGAAGGATTTAGTAATAAATATTGGCTAGGCATTGTGAATTTATAACAAAAGGTGCTGCTGGTAAAGGAGATAATTTGCTACACTAGGAAATCATCCCTTCCCCTCATGTTATAACAATATATAATTTAAAAAATAAAATGCATTATTTTCATTAAAATCATTTTATCGGTGTTTGCAATTACTTTAAAAAGTCGAATAATGAGGTGTTTGACAGTATCTGCCAAACCAAGGTTACCCATTCCTGACTCAAGAGGGTACCACCACTATACATTCTACTTCCTTTCTTTTAGTCACAGACAAACAACATTTCTCGCAATTTTCAAAGAAACATTTATATCTTGCTCTCAGGTTTGAAATCTAATTCTCCCCAGTCTCTTGATAAATCTTGCTCAATCAAGAGAAAAATTTTATTTAAAAAATAACAGCCAATCCCTAGTATTTTAGGTGGTAGATTTTCAAAAAATTGTTTACAAGATAGATGTTTAAATATAGGACTTTCAGTTCAACATTAGATACTAAGAAAACTACTGTTACATTAAGTTGAATATATAAAGAATTTATTTGTAATTAAAAGTTGAATTTAAGAATTCCTATTAATTATTTAAATTGACTGCTACACTGAAACAAACATTGATTCTAGCTAAGGAAGTAAAATACTGTGGAAATTTTAATTAATTGTAATATTCAATGGGCTCATGAGCAAATTTATTTTCACATTGGCACAGGACAGGCACATTCATTAAAATTGTTTTTTCTTCCTATAAAAAGCAGTGTCTTCATTAGGTAAATAAACCTAAAGAATATGTGTAAAGGCTTTCATAAATTGCAAAAATATATACATATATATATACACACATATAAATTTGCACTTATATAAATTCTGTCATATTAAAATTATGTTCACTAGTTCAAATATGTCTTTCTTTTTGTCAGATATAGCGAATGAAAACACTTAAGTATAGTACCTAGACACGATTATCTGAGTTGCATATTATATTTAAATAAATTTGATTTAAAGTATAAATTATTCAAACTATTCACTAAATTAAAAAAATTCGGGACCTGTCAATATGTAACTCTAAGTACCAATGAATTCCTAGTTCATAAAAAGCAAATTCTAAACTTTTTAATGAGACCTAACAAAGTTCTACATGACCTCAATTTTTCTTCCACTTAACTGAATTTCATACCATGTCTTTTTATCTCATTAATCTCCCCCTCTCTTTGCTTGTGGTAGGTTATATGAGGCATAGCATCATATTAACTTAACATTTTACCATGTAGTTGATATCTTCATGTACTTCAGATAACATTAGAAGTCTAGAAACTTTACAAGTTGATGGGCATCTTATTTTTAATAAGTATCTCCTTACTTGAGTTTCACATATGTATTTCTAAAGTACTTTAAATATTTGCTGGGTTTCTGGTCAAGATTTCAGTGTAGGTCAACCTGGTAGTCAGAACCTCCCATCATCACATCAAAATTACAACTAAACTGCAGAACAACCTTCATTCTGAACTGCCTAAAATCTAGCTGAATAGAAATCCTATAATTATGCATGTAAAGAAGAAGCCTCACTGAGACTGGTAGGAGGGACAGAGATCCAGAATGGGCTAGTCCACACACAGGTGTGGAAGATAAAAATCAGGAGGAATATGTCAACCACAGAGGTGCTTCATGAGAAGCCAGCAGTCCAGTGCAATGCCAGAACCCCCAGGCCAAGTTTCCAGTTCCAGGAAGAGAAGTCCCTACAACTCCTGGCTATAAAACCAGCGGTGACTGTGGTTGGGTGAGATGGAGGTTTCTGGAGCCCCAAGCATTCCTCTTAAAGGTCCTGACACATGGACTGACACTGACCTATTGTGTCTAAGATCCAGCACTGGGGCAGAAGCGCATCAGACACTAGGGACAAACAGGAGGAACTGAATTGTCTGGCATCAGGGCGAGTTTGGGTGGAGGCAACTTTCTCCTAGACAGATGTGCTGGCAGAAGTGATCACTTCTTTGTTAAGCTTTCCTCACAAACCTGCATGTGGGCACCATATGTGAAACTCCATCAACCAAATACTATTTCTTTGTTCTTCCTGACGATTCCCTGAGACCTTGTCCAACCCAACATTTGGGCATGCTCAAACCCCTTCCAATACCTTTTCCATACAAAAAGCTTATCTGGGCTCATGCTGCTGACTTTCCTCAAACTTTTCAAATAAGCAGCATCTGGCCTGCATGTACCCTGTACCTCTTGCTAGGAGGCCCCAGGCCAAGCTCTAGTGGAAACCATCCTTGTTTTACAGCCTGGCTTCTCCTGGCCAACCCCAGGCCTATCACAGGTAGTATCCATCTGCAGATTACTTTGTAGCTCATTCCAGGTGGCTCTGTGTAGGGCACGGGTGGAGGCTGACCTTGACTTGTACATCCCAAAAGGCCACAGAGACAGCACACGGAGTGGACAACTTCAAAGCACACTGAAGCACCACCTGACAACCTACACAAGCAATACACTTGAGGGGTAAACTCAGCAGGTACCTGAGCAGCAGTAAAATGAGTTCCACTGCATGGGGTTGGCTCTGCATAGCAGATCCTCCACAGTGGTTGTGGCCAGTACTCACAACTGATTGGCTTGCCAACAGCAACCAGGCTCAACTGCAGCAAGGGGTGCACACTGTGCACACTGTGGGGTACACTCTGGGGAGGCTGTAATACTGGACCCTAAATGGAACCTATTAAATAAGGTCACTCTTCAAAAGCCTGAATGTGCCCTGTCTAGTGTAGCTCAGTGGATTGAGCACAGGCCTGTGAACTAAAGGATCGAGGTTCGATTCCCAGTCAAGGCACATGCCTAGGTTACAGGCCAGTTCCCAGCAGGAGATGCACAAGAGGCAACCATACATTGATGTTTCTCTCCCTCTCTCCTTCCCTTCCCCTCTAAAGGTAAATAAATGAAATCTTCAAAAAATACCTTTAAAAATACTGAATGTCCATCATGGGAGTGCTGGAAGAAGATGGGGAGCAAGACATTTAAAACCTACTTAAAAATCAATGACAGAAAAAAATTTTAACATGGTATATAAATACACCAGTCCAGGATGCATAGATCCCAAACAAGATGAACCCAAGGACACCCACACCAAGGCACATCATAATTAAAATTTCAAATGTTAAAGCCCAAGACAGAATCTAAAAAAGCAGTAAGAGACAAGCAGTTAGTTACCTACAAGGGAGTTCCCATAAAAATGTCAGCTAAATTCTCAACAGAAATTTTGCAGGCCAGAAGGAATTGGCAAAAAATATTCAAAGTGATGAAAATCAAACACCCAAAATTACTCTACCCAGAAAAGCTATCATTTAGAATCAAAGGACACATAAAGAGCTTCCCAGAAAAGAAAAAGCTAAAGGAGTTCACCACCAAACCAGTATTACAAGAAATGTGAAAGGGTCTTTTTTGAGAAGAAAAAAAAAGATCAGAGATACAAATAATAAAATGGCAACAAACATGTATCTAGCAACAAGTATGTTAAAGACACGTGGATTAAATGCTCAAATAAAAAGACATACCATGGCTGAATTAACAAAACAAGACCCTTACATATGCCATCTACAAGGACAAGCTTCAGGTCAAAAGACACACACAGACTGAAAATAAAGGGATAGAAAAAGATAGTTCATGAAAATGGAAACAAAGCAAAACAAAAAAGCTGGGGTAGCAATATTTATACCAGACAAAATAGACTTTAAAACATTGGCTATCACAAGAAACAAAGAAGAACCCAGCAATTATACTTCTGTGTATTTACCCAAAGAAAACTAAAACACTAAATTAAAAAGACATTAACATTCATAAGTTTTTTGCAGCATTATTTATAATAACCAACATATAGACACAATCTAAGTGTCCATCAATAGATGATGAATGGATAAAAAATGTGGTGTATATATGCAGGGTAGAGTAAAGTAGTTTTGTAGTTGTTCACAAATAACACAAACATTAATAAATAATTATACAAGGAAAAGCTCTTTTGCATACTCACAACTGTAAACCTACTTTTGCCCATACCCTGTACAGTGAGTATGACTCTCCAAAATAAAGAGTGAAAGCCCATCAGTAAAGGAGTGGATCAAAAAATTGTGGTACATATACACAATGGAATTCTATGCAGCAGAGAGAAAGAAGGAGCTACTACCCTTTGCAACAACATGGATGGAACTGGAAAGCATTATGCTGAGTGAAATAGGCCAGGTGTTGAAAGACAAATACCATATGATCTCACCTTTAACAGGAAGCTAAACAACAAAACAAACAAGCAAGCAAAAAAACCCCACAAAGACACTGAAATAGAGAACAAGGGGACAGTGACCAGATGGGAGAGGGAAGGGAATTTAAGAGGGAAAAGGGGGAGGGATTTGGAAGAACAAATAGGAAGGACACAGGGATGAGAACTAAGGGGGGTGGAAATGGGAGGGAGGTGGGGAGCACAGGGTGGGGGGGTGGGATGGGAGAAATAGACAAAAAACTGTACTTGAAAAATAACTAAATAAAATTTTTAAAAAAAGAATAAAAAAAAGAAATCTTGCCAGCTGCAACAACACTGGTGGACTTACAGTGCATTGTGCGGAGAGAAGTTAGACTGATGGAAAAAGACAAATGCCAGATGATTTCACTTATATGTGGAATCTAAAAAACAAAATAAGAGAACAAGCAGAACTGAAACAGACTCATAGATACAGAGAACATTTTGATGGTTGCAGAAGGAAGGGGTGTTGGAGGATGGGTGAATAAGGTGAAAGGAGTAAGGGGTACAAATTGATAGTTCTGGAATAGTCATTGGGCTGTAAAGGAATATAGTCAGTGACAATGTTAGAACTATACATGGTGTCAGATGGGTACTGGATTTATCAGGTGATCACTCTGTCTAAGTTATATAAATGTCTACTCACAAGATTGAATACCTCAAACTGATGTGATATTGTATACCAACTCTAATTTAAATAATAAAAATTAAAAAAACCTGTTTTATACTTTTTGTGTTTTCAGTTCAATCAATTTAATATCCTCCATGTATTGGACAAGTGCATTCTTTTGAGGATAAGATGGTCAAGTAATTCATGGTGTATATTGTAGCAGAGCAAACTAGAGGTGATAAAAGATTGTAAAAAGTAATATCATGTTTTTTAATAAAAATCACATCATAAACACATAAAAATCAATCATTTTCTATGTTAATAGAAATATACCAGGTGCCAAGTATTATGTTATTTTGCTCTAGCAAAATATTACATCTGGATCAGCAACTGCAAATGGAGCCACATTTGTGTGTGATAAACCACAATAATTTACCAATATCTGTCTTTCTCTGCACAGCCAATCAGGTGAGCAAGATGAGGTTGTAGTAATATCGCCACCCCTACCCCATCTTGGGGTGTCGTCTTTCACATTTTTTTGTGACATGATTTACAGTTCGTTACAATTCCTGGAAAGGTTTGATTTATTATCCTAGGTGGAAGGTCACATTTCAGAGGTTTCTACATGACCCTTTCTTCCACAATGGGACTTATTCCATGGGTCAGAGTGTGTGTGAGGCTGTACTGCCAGGAAAAGTGGGCCCACGAACACACTGGGATTACTGGAACTTAGAGTGGGTCAGAACTTCATTTATCATCTGACTACCACTACATCCAAATTCGAATATCAGAACACAGTAGCACTTCAGTTCTCAAGAAATTAGTCTCTATCCAAAGCCTTTGTTTAAAATGTCTGAAGTTTATCTGCATTTTCTTTTGTCCAGTGCCCAGTCATTCTCATAAAAGGTCACTAATCTCTCAGTAAAAGCATTGAAAATGTGCTTCTGGCACAGCTGAAGAGTTGTTCTTCAAGGGCCCCCATTTTCAACTTTACTAAAGGGACTCTTGATGTATGAACTGGCTCAGTGGAAAGGATTTGACTCCCCATCATGAATACCCTAGACGTGCTTCCAATGGCCAGACTTGGTACTTTTCTGCTGTATAGATCAGGTAACTATTTACTAGACTATTTCATTGTTGAAACTACTGAGGCCATTTAACCATTTCCTGAGATTTCTATGGGTAAAACATTCGAATAACACTTTGTTTCTGTTAGCTATTAATGATAGGTGCCCCTGCTGTCTCTGGCTGTTAATCACTTTGGTTTTGCCTCTCTTACTCTAGCATAGATACACATCCTCTTCTTCTGCAGTAAAGAAACCCGTCTCAACTGTGGCATCTTGTATTGCAACAGGACAAGGACTGCATAGCTTTTCAAGCATGTTTTCTTTTCTCATTAATGTACATTTCCATGTATGATCAAAGTGACTGTTTGCTCTGAGGTTCTCAGAAGTTATAGTTTGAAATTAGTTGGGCTGTAGTATCACATGTTAAAACAACTTCAATATTTCTATCTCCCCGAGCTTTTAGATTCTTTTACTATGTTATAGCAGAAGTAATAGCAACTCAAACTAATTAAATGTATGCCACTATTGAATCCAAGGTTTTGTCAGTCTGGTAAGTAAACTACTTAGAGCTATTTGCAGTTATGTGAGCTAATTCATTAAATCCAAAGATTACAAATTTGGCCTAAATCAAATGTTATATTCTCTCCTACTTGGTCCAAAGCTAGTGTAATTTATCTCCATGTAGGTTATCCAAGTTTTGGTAGATGCAAATTAACTAAATATTATACTCTTGCTGGGAGTGGGACATAGGCAATTTGCACTTGTCCCATTGCACAGGGTGATATCTGATTTTACTTCTAGGATTAGTGGTAACAAAGAATAATTCCCACAGGCATTGAGGAGAATAGGTATCTCTCTCTAGTCAACCCCAGTTGAAGTTATTAGATGGCCATAATACAGAGAAATGTTTTCCTCATATGGTAGGTTAGGTTGCTTCTGCTGCTAGGATCAGAGAGTCTCAGAGATTCAAAATGTCAAGCTTCATTTGGATTCCCCATATGTTTCAACACGAATCCATAGTTTCCCACTCCTTCCCAACCCCTGCCTTGGCATTGGCATGTGGCTTGAAAATGGCATCAACTCAATGTAAGTTGTGATCTTGCAATTCAAACAATTATAATTTCAGCGATATTTTGAGAAATAATAACATGAATGTTACAGTATAAAAAAGGGGAGTTCATTTTGGGGTGATTTCAATCATCTCTTGTTTTCAATAACTACTTAGGGAGAGTTAAAATAAGCTTAGCTTGTTCAATCTTTTCTGTAAGCTGATGCCCTCGGAAGGAACATTCTCATAGGACAATCCCTGACTTCTTATTGTTCCCCAAACATTAATGTGTATTAGTTACTTGGTCCCCTGCCATACATGGCTTCAGTGAAGACTCCATCATATGTAACTTCAGATAATATTTTAATTAATTGTGAAACTATTTATATTAATGCTCTTACTGCTGCATGTCAGCTCTAAAATGTAGTGGCTTATTATACACGGCACAGTTATTTGGAGCGTCATCCCGGAACCAAAAGGTTGCAGGTTCGGTGCCGAGTCAGTGCAACTACCTGCATTGCTGGCTCATTCCCTGGTCAAAGCACCTACTATATGGGGTATGAGTGAGCACAGTCTCCAGTGAGGGCACTGCAGGAAGCAACCAACCAATGCTTCTCTCTCCATAAGCAATGAAAAAAATGTCCTCAAGTTTGGATAAAAAATAAATAAATGAAATAAAATGTAGTGGCTTAAAATAAACAATTAATGTATTATTTTATAAGTTTATGTCACTAGAATTTTAAAGGAACATGGCTAAACAGGTCACACATAGCTTCACTAATTTCATAGCATCTTTCGATGGATATGGCTTCATTCACCTGAAGATTTGACTAAGGCTGATGGTAGCCCCACATATAGTCATATGCCTGGTAGTTTGGAGCTAATATTTGGCAAATGTCTCATTTTCTCTCCACACCCTCTCAGCAGGGCTGCCTGAGTATATTCAAGGCATGGAAGCTGGCTTCCCACAGAAGGAGAATTTCACAACTCAAACACAGAAGCTTCAATGTCTTTAATGACCTAGTTTCATACACAAAAACTTTCTTCTATTATATCCAATTTCCCATAAAGCCACTCCTGATTTAGTACAGGAAGTGACTACACAAAGGTTGGGATACTGGGATGTGTGGGTTAATGAGGGTGCTTGAAAGTTGACTACCTTATCACTGCATGCCATGGATTAGTCATGTTTTATTTTTATTTTTCAAGTGTATCAGGCTTAAAGGACAGCACAACTGCATGATGAGTCTTCAAATCCAATCAGTAAGATTGTATCATAGTTTATGCCAATTTTATATTATTCATGATCTAACCAAGAGCCAGAAGCTAAAGAGAAATAAATCATTGCTCACTATGATTTGAAGAACTGAACAAGGTTGATGACACAAAGATTTCACAGACAGAAATTCCAGGAATCTGCCCCAATCGGGAATTGAACCAGTGACCCTTTGGTGTGCAGGTTGGCACTCAGTCAACTGAGCCACATCAGCCAGAGCAGAAATAAATCTTTCTTTTTAATAATTTGTGCCACCTTACCTAGAATCAGTTCACATGACAAATATATTATCTTAGTAAATATTGGCATTCCACTCCCACTGATAATTTGTGACATCTTGCTATGTTTTGTCTTCCATCACTACATATTTACCATAAAAATATCCATTTTCCTTCTCCACATGGCACCTTCAGATCTGGACCACATTGTTACCTCAATGCCAATCGTAGGACAGGAAGATCTAGGAATGTATCTTCATAGAAGCACTCTGCAACCATTTCTCTTTTGGTTTTATTGCATCATGAGATGTTGGTTGAAGCCTGGCTCTAATGCATTTATATAGAACTCACAGAAATCTCCTTTTGCCCCATCCCATCCAAACAAACCTCATTTTAAGGCAAATTCCTCCTTTTCAATTTTTATCTTCAAGAAATTCTACCTCTTCCTTCAATAATTTTTCTTTCCCTTTCAACTACCGTACAGGCTGCATATATGAAGTGTGTCCAGAAAATATCCAGTTATGTGATGTGAAAAATAGACATGTTTATTGAAGAAGATACAAAATACAAGAAACTTTGTACATAGGACAGTGATGCCTCAGTCCCCTTCAAAGTAGGCACCTTGGGACCTCACACAGTTCTCCTAATCACCATCAAGTGCCCTGTCATATTTTCCTGAATCTCATCAGTGCTCTGAAATCTCCTCCTTTTCAAGGTGAATAGTTTTAGGAAAAGGCAAAAGTCACAGAGCACTAAATCTGGGCTGTAGGGGGTGTGAGTCACCTGGGTGATTTGATGTTTCACAAAAAACTGCTCAAGATGTGATGCATAAGCAGACATGTTGTCATGATGAAGCTGCCAATCACTGGTTGCCCATAGCTGCTGTCTTCTGAATCATTTGAATAGTGAATGGCTTCTGCAGAGGAATGTTCAAGCTTAAGGCAAAACTTGATACTGATTCATTGCTATACTTGCTTAGTTTTTTTGAATGCAACAGCCACACAATACACATGCTCACTCAATGGTGTCTACTGCCCCCACTGACTAGTACATTAAAATAGGCATTATTCATGCAGCTAACCTGCATTAACTGTTAGGTTACCTCAATGATGCATGGACCATTCTCATTATATTAACAATGACTGGGCTTTTTTGCAGACAAACCTTATTGTATGTTTCAATATATTTTGTTCTACAAATAGATGATCAGATCCACACTTTTTGCCTTACCTTCTTTTTTTTTACCTTTTCTTTATCTCCTACTACATGTGTCTTTTGAGAAATGAAACACTGCTTTCACCCTTACTGGTCATGTGGATTTGAGTAGATAGAACAACCATTTTTGTTCCTCTATTTCTCCATATTATACTGCAAATAATATTTCTTCCTCATTGGAATTTTAGGTAGATGAAATAAATCAGTGTAAACTTATGAGAAGTGTACTTGGTACACAGTAAATATTAAATGTTATTGTTGTTATTTTGTTGTTCTTATTGATTCTATTGTAATAACAATTATTGAACAGGAGTGAGTGAATATATTTAGTAACATTTACGAACATCAAAAAATTCATATCTCAAATATAAATCACAATTTGATACAATTGATATTGATAGGAGAAAATACTCTTAAACAATTATATTATTAATTAACAAAAGCGCCCAAGATAATTTACACTAAATGAAGCTTTGCAAGTGAAATGTCCACTTAATTATATCATTTCTTCAAGTTATTTTATCAATTAAATTCTTACTCCAAATAATAGTTGTACCTGTTCAATACTTTAAGAATATAAAAAACAAAAACATGACCAGGATTCAGAAGAAATGGTTGTATTTATAATGCTTCAGAAACCCACTTATTTCCCATTGACAACTAAACACAATGCCATGTTATATCCAAATCTTTCTTCTTAAAAAATTACACAGAAACTACTTTTGGTTATTCAGTTTAGAGTCAAGCATAGTACATCATTTATACCACCCACACATGTAATCATCTGTTGATTTAATACGCATTGTTGGATAGCCATCACGTGAAATGCAGGGTTAATATTAGAGTGTGAAATTACATGAAAGAAAATAAATGATAAGAAATTAGCTGTAACTGTATTTGTTTTTCCACACATAAGTTTTGCTCAAATAGAAAACTCCATAAGCGGAATCCAAGTACGGCATCTTATTGAAGGGTTATATGACATACACTTTTAATTTAAGATGTTTAGTTGTGAGAGAAACAAGCCATTTAAAAACACCAAAGTGCTTTAAAGTGCTTTTCAGATACAAGGAGTCTATATATTTAAAACTGGATTGTTGAGTAGAAATGCTTTTCTACAATAATAATAAAATTTAAATTTCATAGATAGAGATTTATACTTTAATTCCCACCTCCCACCCTAAAACACATGCATACTTACAACTGATAGAATTACTGTAGAAATGAAAGCAAGAGAAAGTTTTCTAATAACAAATTTGCAGTTAAAAATCAGCCTGACTCTATGGTTGGCAATGGTTTGGTGTTTTTATTATTTCTGTATTAGAGAGCTCATATATGGAGTGCTGAACTATCCCATAAAATACTTTGCAAAGAAACAAGGTTAAGAAGAAGAACAGGAAGGGAGGGTCTGGAGTGGACCCAGGGAAGTATGGATGAAGTCATTCAGGGAGAGGATCCCAAAGGACAATGTAGTTCATACTGCTAAGAGTTTATAATGTGGAAAAATAACAGATGAGAAAATATAAAACTTATTTTCTCAGGGAACAATTGAGACCATTGAGGTTGAGGTTTACCTAAAAATCACATAGCTAATAAGTCGCAGAGAAAGACTGAGAGCTCCAACTTTCTTACTCTAGAACATTTGTTCATTTCCTGCGTGAAGGCCAGAGACCATCTGGTTGAGGATTACAAATCACTAGAGTTTTTTGCCTTGTATCTGCTATGAGGAGAAATTTACTTCAGTGTAGGTATGTATTACAGAGTGAATTAAAAACATTAGGACCAAGACAGGACAAGAAATCATGGAGCACATCCATTCAAAAAGTAGTGACAGACTTAACCGCCACAACTGCTGTGATAATAGTTATCTGAAAGATAGCTCTCACACGTACCCACACCACGCTGTATAAGATACAATGGGTAGACTGGTTATAGATAGATCCACAGTTGCCCCTGCACCCTTTTTATGTCATTTTCTCTTAGACAACTCCTTTCTTCCCTCCTTAAGCCAACTAATTCTTCAAAATAATTGTCAATAATAGCCTCTTTTGTAACTATCTTGTCTAATTACCTTCTTTTCCCTCAGCTTCAGTTAAAGACTCAAGTCTCTCTCCCTTGTTCTACCATGGTATCCCATGCATATGTCTAACTGTATGTCACGTTACTTGTGACTTGTTTTGTCACAAGTAGCAACAAAAAAAAAGGTTTTGTTTTGTTTTTTTGTTTTTTCAATAATGTATTCTGCACAAAGACTGTTTTGTTTACCACTGGGCCAAAAAAAATTGTTTAGAACTTAGAGATACTGTTTTTTTTTTTATTATGTGATGTGTAATACATGGTGGGAATTCTCTATCATACATAGTTGTTTAGGTCCCAGATGATCAAGATAACTTCATGTTTACTATGTGTCTTAGAATTAATATTAATATACCAGACAAAAGGATGATATTTTGAAGATTATGTGGTGGTTTTTGTATCGGCAAGCCTAAAGCTGTGTATATCACATCTGCCAAGATTTCATTGGCCTTAATCAACTATAAGGAAGCTTGAGAAATAGACTCTAGCTGTGTACCTAAGGAGAAAGAAAAAAAAGGTTGATGAATATCTAGGGAGGCCTTACCATAGAAGTATTTGAATTTTGGCCACATGAATGAAAGGATAAATAACTGAATGAATATATGAGTAAATAAATATGTAATCAATGCAGTCCAGCTCCTCTGGAACTGCTAGTGTCCCACTATCTTTATGGCATGTGCTCTGTGCTGTTTTCTGCAGTAAGAATGACCATTCTTAAGCTTGGAATGGATAGAAATACAAAGAGACTTTCCACTCTCCAATCTTACAATTTTTGAAAATAAATGACATTTCACTTCACACAATACTTAGTTACCAAAAAATGCTAATAAGTAAACATCATTATGTTTTTTTTATAAGAATATAGAGCATCAGGGCTTATTTCCCAGTCCCACTCAGCTGACACTATGGGACCATCTCACCCCAAAGCCCGCCTCTTCTCACTGTGTGTGGCTAACCGGTGTGTTCCTCTGAGGGATACAGTAGGATTATATCCTCTGCTACCTTATATTCCTGAGTATACTGACCAACTTTAGGTGGTCTATACTAAATAGTAATCACAGAAAAATCAAGCTGTTCTCTGACTTTTTTAACTCTTCTGGAAATGATAATGTATAATAAAATAAGAAATCCTGAGGTCTGTTATGCAAGATAAAAAAAAGCAAAAGTTCTTGTCTTTACACTACATTGTAGTGTATTTAGAAATTTTAGTAATATTTGACATACTGCTATTTTATATCTGAGTGCCAGTTTAACAAGAACCAAGAAAGCAGACGTCCCGTGATGTCTTTTTCTTCTGTAGTTTCATACATGTTGGAGCTTTTTTTGAAGGTAGAAAAAAACGAACTATTTTTTGCATTGGTCTGTATCTGATATTAGAATAACATCTTAGCAGTTGCATTTAGTCAACTTTCAAGGGAATTCCACCCCTACCTGCACACAGGGGTCTTCTATTAATCTAGCAAGGGGTGAAGCTGAATATAGTTCAGGGATCATTAAGTTGTTTGTATTTCAATTTAATATCATAATTCATCATTACTTAGGATAAAAAGGAATATGCCAGGAAAATAAAGATTACATTTCATGCAGTGCTTACTAAACAGTGAAGTATATGTATGTGTGGAAGGTATATTGAATTAAAATGTTATCACAGCAGATGGAATTTTTGCATTATTATGCCTAAATTTCAATAATTTTGAGAGCATTAGAGCATTTATAGAAGTCAGCCAATGGCTAATCATAACTATTCTTTATTTAAGTAGTTTCAAGACCTAGCAGATTTTATAGGAATGTATATTTTGATTACTGTACATCAGGAAGCCTATGCTTATTTTAGAAGTTAACAATACTTATGAATAGATATAAAAAATAAATTCAATATAAAATTATTTTATTCAAAACAGCAGTAACTACTCTATAGAAAACATTATGTTATAAATAATGAAAATTAATTGAGCTGGTGAATGTCTAAGCACTTCTATGAGACTTTATCCATATTCCTAGCAGCCTAGGGTTCTTTCTATGATGCTCACTATTGTTTGTATTGTCACTTTCAAAGAAAAAAAATAGACAAAGCATGAAAAATCCTTGACTAATAACAAGAATGAATTCTATGTATTTTTAACAAGTCAATAAGCTATTGATCTAGGAACTACCTTTTTTTTCTAACTGTAATAAAGGAATCACAAAATTAAAAGTGAATTTATAGGAATAACATTATTGTATAACGTGTGCTATATTAATTGATTACTCTATGTCATCTCCCTTCGTCATTCTTTTAAAGAACTCTGGTTTTGATTGAGCCATAATGTGAATATGTTTGGGACTAAATCATAATTCATCTAATCTGATTTTCACTAGTGAATGATTTAGGGTTGAATACAGGGCTGTTTGTCATGATATCTGGAGGTAAAGTATTCACATTGCAAAGTGATACCACAGACCTTAGAATCAAAGCCAGCTGCAGAAGACTGGATCAAGTCTGTATGTATACTGGAGGAACTATAGGAAATCCTGATCTGTCTGTCTGTCTTTAGATACTTTAATAAATACATAATATATTTATTATAGTTTGATCTGGTCACAGTCTGGTCCTTGCTTTTTATGACTTCGAATACTTCTTTCTACTCCCTTCTTGCCAGTAAAATTACTTTTGAAAAATTAGCAGATTTTTCAGGCACTTCTTTGTAGGTAACTCTTTCCTTTCTTCTTGCTGCTTTTAAGATTCTCTCCTTATCTTTAATCTCAAGTAATTTAAATATGATGTGCTGTGGTGTGTTCCTCTTTGAGTTCCACTTGTTCGGGACTCTCTGAGTTTGTGATGTATTCTACATCCTTCCCTAGACTGGGGAAGTTCTTCATTGATTTTTCAAATAAGTTTTTAATTTCTTGCTCTTTCTCTTCTCCTTCTGGCACCCCTATAATTTAGATGTTGGAATATATAAAGCTGTCCCAGAGGTTCCTATGCTTCTCCTCGTTTTTTTTTTTAAATTCTTCTTTCTTCATTCTGTTCTGGTTGAATGTTTATTTATTCCTTCTGGTTCAATCACTGATTTGAGTCTTGGCTTCTCTCACTTCACTGTTGGTTCCCTGTTTGTTTTTCTTTATTTCACTTTACATAGCCTTCACTTCTTCCTTTATTTTGGAAATGGGAGGGAGGTGGGGAGCACGGGGCAGGGTGGACTGGGATGGGAGTAAAAGACAGAAAACTGTACTTGAACAACAATTAAATTAAAAAATTTAAAGCAAAAAAATATATATATATACTTTATAAAATGGAATGTTAGTACAAATAAAACATACTGTGGTTATAACCCAAATTAGTTCTTATAACTTCAGTATTACTTTATTACAAAAAAACCTTAATATGTGTTACAAATATTGATATGCTTAACACAGAAATATTTAAAATATTCTCTATTTCATCCCTGGAGCTGAGAATTCTAGCATGCACAATACATTCTTTAGTGTAATAGAAAATAGTAGTTTACAGTAAGAATTTGATAATCAATTACAGAATGCAACTCCATAGTTGTATTATGTAATCAATCATCAAAGAAAATATACTTGAAACGTGCATTAAATTTCATATTCTAATGAGTGTACTTTATTGACCTTAAACTTTATGCACATATAAAAGCTTTCATGGATTTGCTAAAAAAAGATGATTCTTGAAAATGATTTAGAGAAATATTTGCAAGTGAAAGTCTTTTATTTAGTTTTGTCTGCAATAGTATTAATTAAGGTAGTATATTCTGTTAAATATTCATAAGTGGTGCATCTCTGAGAAATAGGCAAATGACAGGCTGATTTTATACAACTATGCAATTAAAATAATTTGCTCTGCCTGTTTTCAGAGGATATGAAACCCATAACCTTACTCTTTATAATCTCAATTAGACCTCTAATTGAAGAGAAATGTCTTTGTTCTTTTATATGGAAGTAAATTAAAGATAATAAAAAAACTATTTTATGTAGAGTTATAAAATAAAACAGTAGTCAGTCAATGTACATGTAATTTTAAATACTAGTAAGTAGTAAGAAATATAATAATCCAGTATATTCTTACTACTGGTATCATAGGATGGTTGGCTGGAGCCCAAGCAGTCTCTCCCAGCCAGCAGGATGGCAGCAGGGTGAGGCTCATACACTGGGTGTGCGGAAAGCTCAAAATATCAATTGGTAGGGCCCAAGTATGCCCCAAACTAGCTGAATAATTAGAAAGGAAAGAGCCCTTCTCTCTCCTTCCAGGATCAGATTGGGGTGGGACCAGGAAAGGCAGGCACATGTGCCAAAGAAGTCAATTGGTTGTGGGGGTTAGAGGGGCGGGGGTGGCATACGGGCAAATCCTGTACCAGAGACCTGTCAGTCTAGCCTGGGGAAAGAAGGTATTGGTTGGAAGGTGAACTCAATCTGAAGCATGACAAAAATTTTGAGAAAGTATGTGGCCTGTCCTACTCTCAAGCTAATATAATATAATCCCAGGAAAACAAAGAAATGGGCTCTGGCTCTCTGGCTTGGGATCTGCACTCCGACAGTGGACTCACCCATTCTCCCCATGGGCCCTGTAGACTTTCAACAGCAGCCATTTGACCAATAGCTTCTAGGAAGCAATCCATCTCTTTCCCTCTCTCTCTCCCTCTCCTCCTCCCCATCTGTCTCCTCTCTCTCTCTCTCACCTGACGAGTTACTGGACCATGTTTTTGTACTCTCTCTAGTGGAAGTATGTGACCTTGTGATCCCAGAAGCCACAAGGCTCTTGGCAATGCAGACTCCACATGCAGACTCCAGGAGGGAGCCTGAACAGACAGAGGTGGGGAGGAAGCTACATATGACACCCGGATGAGTGGTTAGCAGCTGTCTGTGGGCTTCAAAATCTGTACTTCAAAGTGGAACAGGAATCTAGACACCCCTTTTGTATGGTTGTTGAGAAGGAGTTGTTGGGCTTTGAGACACAAGTTCGCCATTCTCTCAGATTGCACAGCACCTGAACTAAACCCTTTTCCTTTTATACGAGAATCTGCCTCACCCATTTGGCTTTTATGCAGCAGGCAGCTGCACCTCCTCTTTTGTGTTAGGTTACATACACTATTATTCTTTAATCTTGATCCTGCTATACCCTGGGAAACAATCGTTATATACTCTAAAAGAGAGTGGGAATCCAGAACTTGGTGAGAGTAAATTACAAAAAATTATTTACAATAATTAGAATGTATTATTATTTTTGTCTCATAACCTCTGAAAATTAGTTATGAATCTTACTGTCAAACTTTGATTCAATTAAACTATTACTTTTTTCTGCTCTTTTCCTGCATTAGTTACTGATACACAATTAGCAAAAGAAAATATATGTCTGATTCTTTTTTCATTTGAATGTCTATTTCATGAAAACTTGATAACAAATTTGTGACTAATTTATCTTATTTTTAATTATTTTTATGAATGAGCAATGGTGTGTATGAGGAAATATAAAGACTCTGGTCCATGGATTTTGTTTTGTGTGTTAATTTTAAATATTTAAAAATTTTTTCAGCTGTATTGAAGTATAACTGAAAAATAAAAGTTGTATATTTTTAAGACATACAACATGGTGATTTGTTTATTAAAATATTTTACTTTATTTATTGAACATCTACTTGATGCTAGGTTTTGCAATAAATTAAAGGAGGGGATAATGGAGAATTCTTACTCAATGGGTGGAAAGTTTCACTCAAGCAAACTGGATGCATTCTAGAGTTCTTCTGTACAATATTGCGCTTATACTTAAGAACACTGTATTGTACACTTAGAAGTTCATTATGAGAGTAAATCTCATGTTAAGTATCTTACCACAAAATAAATTAAATACAGAATAAAATGTCCTTGATTTTAGAAACATGGCAGTGAACTAAAACATATGTATGAAGCTTTTAAAAAATAATTGGGTGAAAGTCATTTCAAAGTGCATTGATAAGAGAATGGACAGTGATGAATTAGAAAGCCACCCAAGAAGGGTTCAATTAAAAAAATAAACACTGTTTAAGAGGAAAAATGCAGTACAGGTAATACAATGCTCAACAATGGCATTAACCATATGTTGCAGATCACATATAGGAAGTTCTGAAAGGGAAACTTTTGGGGGGCTGGAAAATCATATCAAAACCTCTGACTTGACAGGTTTTATTTAAATCCACATTCTTTTTCCTGTCTCAGTACATGCATTTAACTAGTAGATTTAGCAACCCACATTAGAGAAGTCAATGTAATACCACTTGTACTGTTTTAATATACTTTATAATATACTTAACATATACTTGAGGAAATATTACTTTGGAGAATAATAGAATTTTATTAGAATTTTTTGAAAATTGATAAAATACCAGAATGCTAAAATGATTCACTACTGTAACTCGAGCTACCTAACTAGATTTAATTTAGAATTTTATCTTAATCACACTTACTGACTATATTTCTATAATATGAGGTTTTACGTGGCATTTCCAAAGTTTTTACACACATTTATGCAAATATGAACGTATGCATTTACCTGTATACACATTTTTATTGGATTATCCCAGATATATCAATATTTTCTGTTATCTTTTGATTTGTGAGTTATATTACAGGCATCAATATTTTTTAATACTTTGTGGACAGCCCTGAATGGTGTGGCTTAGTGGATTGAGTGCCAGCCTGTGAATCAGGGGTCACTGCCTCAATTCCCAGTCAGGACACATGCTGGTATTGTGGGACAGATCCCTGGTTTGGGGCACATGAGAGGCAACCATAAGTTGATGTTTGTCTCTCTCTTTCTCCCTACATTCCCCTCTCTCTATAAATAAATAAATAAATAAAATCTTCAAACAATAATTTATAGTTTTATTTCTAGTGAGTTCCTTGATATTGAATATGTGCAATTTCCTTTTGATATTTCATTGCATTTCACCTTTACTAAGATTTATTCCATTATTTTTTCCTTTTACATACAAATCAGAAATTTGTTTTTAGGACAAAATCAACAATGGATTCTGAATAACAAAGTATACTAACTGAAACAGAGCTTTATGAACAATTGTATTTTATGACACTTTGTGACAGTGAAGGATTGACCTGAATAGGCAGGACACATGGCAGGTGGATAGGGTGTGAGACAGACTGTTGTGACAAACTAATCTGGGCTAGATGTCACACTGCAAACATACCATTTAATTAGACTGGGTTTTAAATTTTATAACTGGAAGTCAGCTTAACCAATTACCACCATACAATATAGTATCTGGGTGTTACAAAACCATGTTAACTGTGGTTTATCTAGGAAAGTGTGTGGACCATGAAAAACCAATAGAAAAATGGTGTGAGTTGGACCCATGGCAGAACAGTGACAAAGGCTAGGAGAACAATTGCTGTTTCTCAGCAGTTACCAGAGGCCTTGTCGACAAGCTAGTTTTCAATGAACTTCATGCTCAAGTTTCTAAGCACTCAGGAATATGAAAATGTATAAAGGATCCCCACCTCCACATTACATGTTAATATGAGGCATTGGTTCAAGTGTTTAAGACAGAAATTTACTACTATAACTAGAAATAAAAGATTCCAAAGCTGGGGAAATTAACAGAGCTAGAAATACATCCGTATTATCAACATCGAGCTAAAATGATTATTTACTCTTCACAGAGAAAATAAAATAAAAACTTCTCAGAATAATTATTTGTCCTGTTAGTCTTACTGGGTCATTGGGATCTTTAATGGGGGTTTTTGTAGGATGAAATGGAGCTTATAAAAAAAGTTCGAACAATAACTAAATAATTTTTTTTAAAGTTTGATAACACAGACACTGTGACTGTTGATACTCATATTTCTGAGGTTAAAATCTGCTTGACATTTTATACTTTTGGTCCTGATAGAAACCTTAATGTTGGATGAATCCCTATTAATACCTCATGGTGAAAATAAATGAAATGGTGTCTTGCAAACAAAAAGTTAGTAACCGTTTTTTGCAACTCTGCACATTCTTCCATCTTCCACCTATACAAAAACTTAATATTAAGCTTTAGCCTATGGAATTTCACAGAGAGAAGTTACAGTAAGCAAAACTATCAACAGATACAAAGATTATATTAAAAAGATACAAAATACCATTTAAGTCCGGCCACCAAAATGATGTAGGAAAACTATAAATTCTAATTTAATAATTTTAGGAGATATGATGTAAGTGGTTATCAGAGGTAGGAATCTAGTTTTTCTGTTTTGTTTTGTTTTGCTCTTTTTTAGTTTAAAAGATACTTGGTTGTTTTTTTTTAAAGAAAAAAAATAACATCTTAGATAAATGGTCTGACTTTTACTCTCACTTATTATGTGTAAATATAAGACAAATGTCATTTATGCTCATTCAGTTTACATAAAAAGCTGAACTTTACATTAGAGATAAAAACAGGAAATTGACACATTTCTGCAAAGTACATATTGTATCAAGATTCTTCTTGTTTTAACAAATTGCCACAAACTTAGTTGCTTTAAACAAAGTTTATTATTGTGCTCTTGAAGTAAGAAGCACAAAATGGATTGCATAAGACTAAAAATCAAGATTATGGTATGACTATCTTTAATCTTCCCGAGCTTCCTCTGGAAGCTCTAGGAGAAAATCCACTCCCTCTCCTTTTCCTGATTCTATAAGCTTTGAGTTGTAGCTTGTGTCCCCTTCTATCTTCAAAGCCAAGAAAATGTCTTCAAATTCCTCCCTCATTTTTCTTCTGTTCTCACCAATCTATCTGTGACACTTATAAGAACCCTTGTAATAACATTGTTCCAACCCAGATAATCCAAGATGATCTTCCTATCCCAAGGTCATTAATTTAAATACATCTGCAAAAGCCTCTTTACTATGTAAGGTAACATGCTCACAAGTTTCAGGGATTCAGATACCAACAACTGGGAAGGGGCGTTATTGTGCTCAAAGCTAGTAGTATATTCCTTTTGTATTTAAAATAAATATACTTTTATCTTATTTTAAAAATGAAGAGAATATTTTATGAATTTCCGCACCTATGTAATGAAGCTTCTTTAAAATATTCTCATTATATGAGAGACCTACAGCCAACATCATACTCAATGGGCGAAAATTAAAAGCTTTTCCACTAAGATCAGGAACAAGACAAGGTTATCCACTTTCACCAATTCAATTCAATATAGTATTGGAAGTTTTAGCCACAGTGATCAGACAAGAAAAGGAAATAAAAGGCATCCAAATAGGAAAGGAGGAAGCAAAACTGTCACTTTTTGCAGATGACATGATAGTGTACATGGAAAATCCTACAGACTCTACCGAAAAACTGCTTGAACTAACAAATGAATTTGTTAAAATCTGCTTGACATTTTATACTTGATATTATAAAATAGTGGGTTACAAAGTCAATATCCAGAAATCAAAGGCATTTTTGTATACTAACAATAAATCAGCAGAAGCAGAAATCAAGGAAAAAATTCCATTTGGTATAGCAAAAACAAAAATAAAATATCTGGGAATAAACCTAACCAAGGAGGTAAAAGACCTATATGCAGAAAACTACACAACACTGAAGAAAGAAATCAAGGAAGATGCAAACAAATGGAAACATATACCTTGTTCATGGATTGGAAGAATTAACATCATCGAAATGTCCATACTACTCAAAGCAATTTACAGATTCAATGCAATACCTATTAAAGTACCAATGGCATATTTCACAGACATAGAACAAACACTTAAAAATTTATATGAAACCATAAATGACCCAGAATAGCAGCTGAACTCTTGAGAAAGAAGAACAAAGCAGGAGGGATCACAATACCTGATATCAAATTGTATTAGGAGGCCACTGTAATCAAAACAGCATGGTACTGGCATAAAAACAGGCACACAGACCAATGGAACAGAACAGAGAGCCCAGAAATCAACCCAACTCTCTACGGGCAATTAATATTTGACAAAAGGGGCAGTAACATAGAATGGAGTAAAGATAGCCTCTTCAACAAAGGGTGTTGGGAGAACTGGACAGCTATGTGCAAAAAAATGAAACTTGAGCACTGACTTACACCATACACCAAAATAAATTCAAGGTGGATAAAAGACTTAAATATAAGCCATGACACCATTAAAGTCCTAGAGGAGAACACTGACAGGAAAATCTCAGATATTACATGCAGCAACATTTTTACTGATATTTCCCCTAGAGCAAGGGCCATAAAGGAAAGAATAAACAAATGGGATCTCATCAAAATAAAAAGCTTCTGCGTGGCTAAAGAAAACAGTATTAAATTAGCAAGACAACCAACTGTATGGGAAAACATATTTGCCAATGATACCTCAGACAAAGGTTTAATCTCCAAAATATACAAAGAATTTACACAACTCCACTCTAAGAAGAAAACCAACCCAATTAAAAAATGGGAAAAGGACTTGAACAGACACTTCTCCAAGGAGGACATACAGAATATCCAGAGACACATGAAGAGATGCTCAATATTGTTAGCTATCAGAGAGATGCAAATTAAAACCACAATGAGATACCACTTTACACAAGTCAGGATGGCTATCATAAACAAAGCAACAAACAACAAATGTTGGAGAGGTTGTGGGGAAAAGGGGTCCTTAGTCCACTGTTGGTGGGATTGCAGACTGGTACAACCATTATAGAAAACAGTATGGAATTTTCTAAGAAAACTAAAAATGTACCTGTCTTTTGAACCAGCAACTCCACCGCTAGGATTATATCCTAAGAACTCTAAAGCACCAATCCCAAAGAACCTATACACCCCAATGTTCATAGCAGCACAATTTACAATTGCCAAGAGTTAAAAGCAATGTAGGTGCCCATCGGTAAATGAATGGGTCAAAAATTATGGTACATATACACAATGGAATTATAAGCAGCAGAAAGAAAGAAGGAGCTCCTACCCTTTGCAACAGCATGGATGGACCTAAAAAGCATTATGCTGAGTGAAATAGGCCAGGTGTTGAAAGACAAATACCATATGATCTCACCTTTAACAGGAAGCTAAACAACAACAAAAAAAACAAGCAAGCAGAATAAAAACAAAGATATTGAAATAGAGAAAGGTGAAAGCAACCAGAGAGAGGGGAGGGATTTTCAGGGGAAATAGGGAAGGGATTTAGAGGAACAAGTATAAAGGACACAGGGACAACAACTAAGAGGGATGGAAATAGAAGGGAGGGAGGGAGTACAGGACAGGGTGGGCTGGGATGGGAGTAATAGACAGAAAACTGTACTTGAAAAATAATTAAATAAAAAAATTTAAAAATAAAATATTTTCATTATCACTTTTTCCCTAGAAAACCTGAGTCTTTTATTTTATTTTATTTTATTTTATTTTATTTTATTTTATTTTATTTTATTTTATATTATTTTTTTGGCTGAGTTCCTTGTTGGGCATTCAATTGGCACCTTCTTAGCATATTGCTATTAGCACTTTACAGCTGTAAGAATACATATGATTATATGTGCGTGTGTATATATGTAACTATATATATGCATGTATATATATATGTGTGTATATACATACATACACACACTCAATATTTTAAGTTTTAGTCACTTGAGCTTTAAAGAAAAAGTATTTAAAAAATGTAGCCCAATAGGCAAACAACAAATTTCTGTCTTCATTATCATCTCATTCTAATTTGCATTAATTTTCTTTCAAACCATGATAGGTGCTGAATGCTAATAGTATGTTTTCTAACAGCAAATATTTGAAGTCATTAATTGTGGAGTCAAACTCTAGAATCAAATGCCAATTGAACAGGTTACACCAGAACATTTGGGCGTATCACTGGGTACCTAGTGTGGTAACTAGGCCATCTGTTATATGTAATATTATTTGAGAGCAAAGAAAAAAGTGTTATATCACTTTGGAGTTTTAGCTATTTTTAATTGATCATAACTGAATATAATTTTATAAAGAGAAGTAAATTAATATGTAGACAAAAGATAGATCTGATCTTGTCTTATTTTAATTGTAATAGACCTTGCACCCTAAGTGAAAACTTCTGATAATAATATAACATCTGAATGTAAGCAATTTATATAAAAATTAAACAGAAAAGTACTTTTAACATATTTTCTGTTGTATTACCACTTTATAGATATGGACTTATCTGCTTTTCTTCTGAATTTATAGGCAAAATAACATGGTATGCTTTAATATTTTTCTGACATGATGTCTTTATTTCTAAAGGTGCAGAAAAACCAGTTTGGCTTTTATCCCATAAAGTAGACACAACTGCATAAATACATTCACATATATTTGGAAGCAAAATCAGTGATGATGGCTGAATAAGAGAAATAGTGGGACAAAATGAAGAACCCCAAAAAATTAATTTAAGAGACAACTATTTGGGCAAAACAAATGTCTCTGCCTGTTAATAGAGATAAAAGCCTGAATGTTAGAAAATATGAGATTCTGAGGAAGGAATGTTTGTTTCCCATTTGGAATTTAGCCAGTTCTCTTTAGTTGACTCACACACTGACTGTCCCCAGTTTTCACCAAACTCAAGCTCAGGATCTCTGCTGAGCAGCTCACTTTCTCAGACACAGGTTCATTATGTCCAAGCACATATTTTCTCACACACATTTTACAGATTATCTCTCCTCCCTCTGATGCAGTGTCTAAAAATGCACTGAAACCTTTCATCTTCAGATGGCACCTTATTATTATCGCCACTGATGTTGTTATATACACATTTAGTGAGAAAATGAAAGGATGGAAAGTAAAGTTACTTATTATTTCTAAGATGTTCTTGGACTATGAATACCCTTAGGTTTTTGAATATATAGGTTTTTCTGCAACTCAATAAAATATTATGCTTTTACATTATTTAATACTTACATTATTTAATACTGTATTGTTCCAATTCCTCTAGCCTGTGCATAAGAAAACACCATTTGTAAGTTAATTTAATTCTGACTTTCTATCTATTATTTTTACCCACAACCATTTTTCTACATTGCTTTCTTTTAGAAATCTATGAATTAAAATTGTTTTCTAGATCATTGAATAATTACCTATAAGATTAAATTGTTAAAATCTACAAAGCCAGAAGCTAAATTTTTAATTTTTTATTGCTCAATAATTTCTGTCAAGCATATACAGTAGTGCAGAGCCATATAAAGCATTTGCTGACTAAAAATGTATGAGATTCATCAAAAATGTAGAGTTCCCTTTATTCTCTGATTAATTTTGTTTGCTTTTTAATTATTTCCCCTTTTATTCTCTGAACTTTTACACTGATGCTGTTTTTCTTTGCATCTTACACTTAATTTACTAAGTTAATGAATATTTTCAGTTATATTATTTTTTGTGTTATACTTTTCCATGCATTTGCTGAATATGCTTCACTTAAATCTTTTTCTAATATAATGGCTGTATATTCTGATATGCAAAATGGGAAATCATATTTTGCTATTAAAAATTTTGAAGTGGAAAACATATATTATACATTTAATAAAATACACGTTATATATTTAATTATATATATATATACATGTACTGCATACTAAATATATATGTTTCTATTTATTTTGATGGCAGGCTGCATTTATTTGGTCTTACGCCTTCAAATGTCAAATTCTATAAACACATCTAATAGTGTTTAAAATATTATGATCTATAAAACACTAATTATAACTATACAAAATATGAGTATAAGCCCCAAATAAAATTTACAAAAAGCAAATCATATGTCATGATGTTGGAATATTTGCATCTGTTTTCTTGAAAATTAAGAAAACAAAGCATATTGTGGTAAGGAATACTAGTTAACATTCTTCTATATCCTAAGAATCCTAAAACATCAATATCAAAGAACCTATGCACCAAATAATATATTTAACCATCTGTTTTTAAACAAAGCAAATGTCACTCACCTATACAATGAATTAAATACAACCAGGGTAAGGTTAGTTTAAAATTAGCTTTGGACAATTTCTAAGTATTTCTTCATTATTAGTTTCAGAAACTATAGGTAGAGACATAAGGCAATATCACCAAAGTAAATAAATTGACTTCAAAATAATATATTTAGGCACTATTGTAGCCAATTATGTTTATCCAAGGCCTGATTATTGCTAATTGAAAACAAAACAATATATTTATATAGAAGAGCTAAACATGGCTTTTGCTTATGACTGATTTTTAGAATGTATAAAGTTAAGATCAAACAATCATATTGACAATCACAGTGCTGTCTTATAATATGGAAGTTTAGACAGCAAAGAACATGTATATGTAAAATGTCCTTGATCAAACTCTTTTATCCAATCAGATAAAGAAACCAGCTTTTAAAATACATACCACAATTTTATCCTAAATGTAAATAGATATACCTGTAAAATCTGGAAAGGTTTCTCCACAGGGAATTCTCTGCCAGTAGTGTACATTCAGCATGCATATGTAGTTATCAGTCAATTCAAAGCTGTAAATTACACATGAATATAAGAAAATACTTTAATTAGCCCAAATCTTCAACTAGGTATCTTTACTGAATCAATAAAATTAAGTGCTTAAAATGATTAAATTAATCATTTGACTCTGAATGACAATTGGAAACTGAATTGGTATTTCTGCTAATTTTCATAGTATGTTTTTTAAAATAGTGATGCTTATTGTGTAAACATTGATAACCCCTGGACTGTTGTGAAACAGAAGCAAAGGGGGGAAATGAGCAACTATAACAATCAAAGCAATATTTATTAGATTTACTTTTTAAAAAGGTGAAAAAAAAACTACTGGTTATCATTAGCCAATATCATTTTCTCAAAGACTGTAGTTTTTGGTATTTTTACATATTTTACATACATAAATTCACTTTTATCCCATGTACTGTCCTATAATAATCAGCACATGGGTTGGTGTAACTACAAACAAGTTATTAAACAATTATACAATCACAAAAATGCTTCACATTTTCCCATTTTAACAAATCTTCACATGACACCTAACATCTGGCAATTGCTGATCTGTTTTCAATCCTTAGGATTTTGCCTTTTCCTAGGGGTAAGATAAATGGAACCCAACTGATTGAATCTTTGGAGACTTGCTTCTTTCAATGAGCATGATACATTTTAAATTCATCCAAATTGTTGCCTTTGGTTAAATCCTTTTTAATTGATGAGTTGTATTGCAATGTATAGATATACCACAAATACTTCATCCATTCATTCACTGAAAGACATTTGGATAATTTACAATGTGTTGTGAATATGGATAAATACTGCAAATATTTGTGTACAGGTTTTTATTCTGAAAATGACATTTGATTTCCCTAGGGTATCTATAAGTGGCATTGATAATCATATGGTAAGTGTAGATTTAACTTTATAAGAAAACTACAAACTCTTTTAAACAGTTGCTATACCATTTTCTCTAGGAAAGTAAGACAGTTCAATTCCACTCTTATCTTCACCAGCACTTGGATTTATTTGTTTGTTTGTTTGTTTAGCTGATCTCTTATTTCTTTCTCTCTTTTTAAAAAGAGTTTATTTATTGTTAGAGAGAGAGGAAGGGAAGGAGAGGGAGAGAAACATCAATGTGTGGTTGCCTCCTGCACACCCCCTACTTGGGACCTTACCTGCAGCTTGGGCATGTGCCCTGACTGGGAATCGAACCAGTGACCCTTTGGTTTGCAGTCTGGTGCCTTTTTTATTTTTAAAGTGAACTTATTTGCAGTTCTAATATTTGGGGGTTGTGATGTCTCATTATGGTTATAATTTTCATTTATTTAATTATTAACAATGTTGATGACTTCCTAATATGCTAATATATAATTTATAAATCTCTAGTGATGAAGTGTGTATTCAGATATCATGCCCATTAATTACTAGTTTGTTTGTTTACTTGTTATTGAGTTATGTTTTAAAAATAAAATGGATGAAGTATTTAAATATGTCGTAATAGCATAAAAGTCCCAGTGGAAAACATAGGCAGTAAAATATCAGATATCCCACATAGCAATATTTTGCCAATATATCACCTAGGGCAAAGAAAATAAAGAAAAAATAAACAAATGGGACTATATTAAATAAAACAGTTTCTGTGTGGCTAAAGACACCAGTCATCAAAATAAAAAGGTAACCAACTCTATGGGAGAATATATTTGCTAATGATAACAGGGACAAGTGTTTGATCTCCAAAACATATAAAGAACTCATATTACTCAACACCAAAAACACAACAGCCTCCCAAAATGGGCACAAGACCTGAACAAACAGTTTTCCAAGGAGGACATAGAGAAGGTCCATAGACATATGAAAAAATGCTCAACAACACTAGCCATCAGAGAGATGAAATTTAAAACCACAATGAGATATTCACCTCATATCTGTTAGAATGGCTATCCTGAATAGATCAACAAAAAATCAAGTGTTGCAAGGGTGTGGAGAAAAGGGGATCCTAATGCACTGTTGGTGGGAGTGCAGACTAGCACAGCCACTGTGGAAAACAGTATAGAATTTCCTCAAAAAATTAAAAGTGGAACTGCTTTTTGACCCAGCAGTCACACTGGTGAGAATACATGGTAAGAAACCTGAAACACCAGTTCAAAGAACTTATGCACCCTGATGTTAATGCAGCACTACTTACCGTAGCTAAGAGCTGGAAACAGCCTAAGTGCCTGTCAGTAGATGAGTGGATCTGAAAACTGATACATTTACACAATGGAATACTATACAGCAGAAAAAAGGAAGAAGGCCCTACCTTTTCTGTCAGCATGGACGGATGGTACTGGAGAACACTAGGCTAAATGAAATGAGCCAGTCGGCAAAAGGAAAATACGATATGCTTCACTTGCAACTGGAATCTAATGAACAAAATAAACCGATGAGCAAAATAGAACCAGAGGAATGGAAACATAGAACAGACTGATGGTGACCAAAGGAAAGGGAAGAAGAGGGTAATGGTAGAAAGGAGGGGACAGGACTAGTCAAAGAATATGTATGAATGAGCCATGGGCATAAACAACAAGGAGGGTATTGACTGTGGGAACAGGAGGTTGAGGTGGGTGGAAGAGGGAAAAGGGGGACGATTTTAATATAATAACAATATTTTCATTATTAAATAAAAATAAGATACAATTAACACATCACAAAATTTATACTTAAAAGTATATTATTTATTGGTTTACAGTATTTACAATATTATTCAATGATTGCCATTATCTAATTTCAGAATATTTTTATCACCACAAAAAGAAAGTCTGTACCCTACAGTATCATTACTCAATTGTCCCAACTTTCTTACTCTTAATGATACTAATAAATTTTAGTATCTTATAGATTTGCATATTCTGTGCATTCCATATAAATAAAATCACACAACATATCACCTTTGTGCCTGTCTTATTCCAAGCATGCTCTTTTCAATGCTTATTCATGTACCATATATCAGTTATTTTACAGCCAAATAATACCAATTGCACATCTATTTGTACCACATTTCAAGGTACTATCTCTTTGTGGTATACCAACATTTACCTAATGACTAATAATGCTGAGAATCTCTTAATGTGCTTATTGGTTATTTGTATATCTCTTTTGAAGTAATGGTTATTCAAAGCTTTTCCACTTTTTAAAAATATTGTGTTAATTTTCTTTCCATGGTTGAGTTATGACTTCTTTTATTTTAATTTTATTTAGTTATTTTTCAAGTACAGTTTTTTGTCTATTTCTCCCATCCCAGCCCCCCCCCCGCCCCGTGCTCCCCACCTCCCTCCCATTTCCACCCCCCTTAGTTCTCGTCCCTGTGTCCTTCATATTTTTTCCTCCAAATCCCTCCCCTTTTTCCCCCTTAAATTCCCTTCCCTCTCCCCTCTGGTCACTGTCCCCTTGTTCTCTATTTCAGTGTCTTGGTTTTTATTCTGCTTGCTTCTTTGTTTTGTTGTTTAGCTTCCTGTTAAAGGTGAGATCATATGGTATTTGTCTTTCAGCACCTGGCCTATTTCACTCAGCATAATGCTTTCCAGTTCCATCCATGTTGTTGCAAAGGGTAGTAGCTCCTTCTTTCTTTCTGCTGCATAAAATTCCATTGTGTAAATGTACCACCATTTTTTGATCCATTCATTTACTGACGGCCACCTTGATTGCTTCCAACTCTTGGCTATTGTAAATTGTGCTGCTATGAACATTGTGGTGCATAGGTTCTTTGAAATTGATGTTTTAGGATTCTTAGGATATAATCCTAGCAGTGGAATTGCTGGGTCAAAAGGCAGGTCGATTTTTATTTTTCTGAGAAAATTCCATACTGTTTTCCATAATGGTTGTACCAGTCTGCACTCCCACCAACAGTGAACTAAGGTCCCTTTTTCCCCACAGCCTCTCTAACATTTGTTGTTTGTTGCTTTGTTTATGATAGCCATCCTGACTGGTGTAAAGTTGTATCTCATTGTGGTTTTAATTTGCATCTCTCTGATGGCTAGCAATATTGAGCATCTCTTCACATGTCTCTGGATATTCTGTATGTCCTCCTTGGAGAAGTGTCTAAAATATCTGGGAATAAACCTAACCAAGGAGGTAAAAGACCTGTATGCAGAAAGCAACACAGCCCTGAATAAAGAAATCAAGGAAGACACAAACAAATGGAAACATATACCTTATTCATGGATTGGAAGAATTAACATCATCAAAATGTCCATACTACCCAAAGCAATATACAGATTCAATGCAATACCTATTAAAGTACCAATGGCATATTTCACAGACATAGAACAAACACTTCAAAAATTTATATGGAACCATAAATGAACCCGAATAGCAGCTGCACTTTTGAGAAAGAAGAATAAAGTAGGAGGGATCACAATACCTGATATCAAACTGTATTACAAGGCCACTGTAATCAAAACAGCATGGTACTGGCATAAAAACAGGCACATAGACCAATGGAACAGAACAGAGAGCCCAGAAATAAACCCAACTCTCTACAGTCAATTAATATTCGACAAAGGGGGCAGTAACATAAAATGGAGTAAAGATAGCGTCTTCAACAAATGGTGTTGGGAGAACTGGACAGCTACATGCACAAAAATGAAACTTGAGCACTGACTTACATCATACACCAAAATAAATTCAAGGTGGATAAAACACTTAAATATAAGCCATGACACCATTAAAGTCCTAGAGGAGAACACTGACAGGAAAATCTCAGATATTTCATGCAGCAACATTTTTACTGATATTTCCCCTAGAGCAAGGGCCATAAAGGAAAGAATAAACAAATGGGATCTCATCAAAATAAAAAGCTTCTGCGTGGCTAAAGAAAACAGTATTAAATTAGCAAGACAACTAACTGTATGGGAAAACATATTTGCCAACGATACCTCAGACAAAGGTATAATCTCCAAAATATACAAAGAACTTACACGACTCCACTCTAAGACATCTAACCCAATTAAAAAATGGGAAAAGGACTATAGCCTTAGTTTTAAAATCTACTTTTCAAATATAAGTACTGCTACCCCAGCTTTTTTACCTTGTCCATTTGCATGAAATACTTTTTCCCAACCCTTCACTTTTAGTCTGGGTGTATCTTCTATCTGAGGTAGGTCTTTTGGAGGCAGCATAAGTGTGGGTTTTGTTTTCTTACCCATTCAGCCTCCCCATGTCTTTTGGTCAGAGCACTTAAGCCATTTACATTTAAGGTGATTATCAATAGATATGTATGTAATACCATTTATTGTTAGACTGTTTTCCTCTGTCACCTTCTTATTCTTTTTCTCCTCTTCCTCCTCCTTCTTCTTCTTGCAAACCGTTTAACATTTGTTCCAGTACTTGTTTGGGGTTAACAAACTCCTTTTCTGTTTTCTTGTCTGGGAAGCTCCTTATTTCTCCTTTGATCTTATATGATAGCCTTGGCAAGTAAGTAGGTTTGGTCACAGGCCCTTGCTTTTCATTACCTTGAATATTTCATGCCACTCCCTTCTGGCCTGTAATGCTTCTGATCAGAAATCAGATAGCAGTCTAATTGGTGTTCCCTTTTAGGTAACTACCTGCTTTTCTCTTGCAGCTATTAGGAGTCTCTCCTTATCTTTAAGCCTTGTTGTTTTAATTACAATGTGTCTCAGTGTAGGCCTCTTTGTGTCCAATTTGTTTGGAACTTGGAGCTTCCTGGAATCGTGCTACTTTTTCCTTCACCAGAGTAGGGAAATTTTGGGGTAGTATTTTTTCAAATAGGTTTCAATCCCTTGCTCACTCTCTTATTCTGGTATTCCCATGATGTAAATATTGTTATGGTTCATGTTGTCCAAGATGTTTCTTAGGCTCTCCTAATTTATTTATTTATTTTTTTGCTGCTCTTCCTGATATTTTCTACCTTGTCTTTCAAAACACTAAATCAATCCTCTGCTTCATCTAAACTACTCCTTCCAGTGTATTATTTATCTCAGTTATTGCATTTTTATTTCTGACTGAGTCTTTTTTATGGCTTCTATTTTTTCATGCTGTTGATTATCCTTGTAATCATTACCTTAAATTCTATCTGACAAAATACCTTAATTCCATTTCACCTAGTTCTTCTGGAATATTCTCTTGTTCTTTCATTTGGGGTCTGTTTCTTTGTCCTCCAAATTTGTCTGCTTCTTTGTATTTTTTTGCCTTAGATATAAAGCTAATCAACTGTTAATCTAATCAATATATAACCAGCAGTCTTAAGCACCATGGGGTGAGGCAGAGTGATTCCTGCATGGATGGGGTTATTGCTTCTCCACAGGCTGATGCCATTCAAAGAGAGGTGCTCTGCCTGAGAAAGAGGGGCTACTGCAGTATGGGGGATGACTCAGCACATGAGTTTTGGTGGCTGTTTCACTGTTTTTCTCCCTATAGTCACCAACCCCAGACTCCCCTCAAACATTTCTAGTCTACTCTGCCTTCTCTTTGCCGGTATCCAGAGTAGGTGACTGCAAATGGAATTTTGTGCTTTAGCCCTTTAAAAGGCTCTCTGCATCTCCAACATCCTCTCCCCAGCCAATAGAACCCCTGCTGCTTTCCGCAGCTAGATGTTATTTGGGTTCCTTTCTAGCTACTGTAGAGTAGGGAGCCCAGCTTGGGGTTTAGACTTCACAATTTTCAGGGGGAACTCCCCAGCCATTGAAATATCCCTCCATCACTTCAGCTGTCACCAGTGGGAGCCCAGCCAGCACTCTCATTCCTCCTCAGCACTCCCTACCAGTCATATTGTTTTGAATTATTTTCTTCTGTTTATTTGTGGTTGAAAGTCTTCTTTCCAGCTAACGTTCAGTTGGTTATTCAAGATGATTTCTCTATAATTTAGTTGTAATTCAAGATTGGACATGAGAGGAGGTTAGTATAGCTTCCACTTACTCCTCTATCATCTGGGATCTTCTCCCTCTGGGCTGAGCTATTGCTTCCCCTCAGGTTAACACCATTCAGAGGAGAGTGTTCTGCTTGAAAAAGATGTCCTCTGCAGTTTGTGGAATGACTCAGAAGAGGGATCATGGTGGTTGTTCCTTCAGTTCTTTCCCTAGAACCACCAAACCCCAACTTTCCTCAAGTGTTTCTAGTCTACTCTGCCCTTCCTCTGCTGGAGCTTAGGGTGAGTGTCTACAAATGAAATTTTGTGCATTGGTCCTTGAAGGGACTCTGTGCATCTCTAGGCTTCTCTACCTGGCAGACAGAAAACCCACTGTTTTATCAGCCATATGCTATCTGGATTCCTTTCCCAGTTCTGGTAATGTAGGCTGGGGAGCACACCTTGAGGTTTAGACCCCATATTTTTCAAAAGGAACCCCCCTGCCACTGAACTATCCCTCCAGAACTTCAGCTGCCACTTGTGGGATCCCAGCCAGCACTCTCATACCTCTTCTGCAGTCCCTACCCATCACTGGTGGGGATGTGGCTTCTTCTGTCTGTCCTTAGTTATAAAACTTCTCTCCAGCTAGTGTTCAGTTGTTTATTCAGGACGGTTTCTCTATAGTAGGGTTGCAATTCCAGACCAGGAGGAGGTTAGTATAACTTCCACTTATACCTTCATGTTAGGTTTTCTATTTTTCTTATAATTTCTATTCCTTCCCTTTATCTCAAGCATTTGATATATGGAACCATATTTTTGTACTGTCTTCTACAAGTACACCCTGCCAACTTACCATCAGTAAGTGTTTATAAAGTTTGACGTCCTAGGGCTGTTTTCCACTTCCAGCCAGTAACGGGGGTTATCGTTTTAAACTGGATTCTTTTATAATTTATTTTCTTAGGTTACTTCTGGCATCAAACTCTTAAAGGCCTCTAGAAACAGAAGTTGGAATGGAGTTTGGTTACAAATTATTCATTATGCATCAATAACTGTGTAAGGAAAAAAGAGGCAGGAATGATTAATTTATAATCTAGACTTTAAAAAACCTTGAACAAATTGTTAAGGTCCTCTGAAGCAATTAGATTTCCATGTGGAGCTGAGAAGTCCAGGTATTTATAATGTCAAATTGTTCAGGAAATGACTTCAGGTAAGGCAATTTGTTTCCAAAGATGAATTAAACCTTGAAGTAGATGAAAATGGAGATTGAGTGCTGATTGCATTACCCAAGTTAGGCTTCAAGCCTTTGCTTGAAAGGGGATCTGGACAGAGTATCTCCCTGTGTACCACACTGGCAAAAAAAATTGTAACGTGGAGAGGGTTTAATTAAAATATGCTCCTAGAAACTGAGTATAAAATATTTTCTGGTTTATATTGCTGATATGTACAGCATCACAAATTCAGTAATATCTTCTAAGATGGTCAAAAGTAGTATTTATTTCTACAAATAATTATAGTGTCTAAATAAAGTTGGATGTTCTGGCAATGTAGAGAAAAGGCACCTACTGTACATTTTTTCATGATAATGCACACCCATGTTTTTGGCCAAAACTTTTAGTAAAAATATTTCATCTTAATTTATAATTCAATTATTTATTTATATTTAGATTTTTTTACTCAAAATTTCAGGCAAAAAAACTCTGTATTATACATGGCAAAATACACAAATGGGAGTAAAACGAGATCAAATAATAATTAACTAGAGCTATTGCTTTATGTACTGAATTTTGAAGATTTTCTTTTTTAATTATTGTTAAAAATAGGCTAGAGAGGAAAAGTCACTCAAGTATTGTGAACAGGATTGGCAAAAGAAGAAATATGTAACATACATCTGGAAGAAACAGTGAACACTGGTGGTGAACTATCTGCTTTAGCTCTAGCTGTTAAGCTTGCTGTCAATTTAGTCTCTTGATAGAAGACCAAGTGAAAATTTCCAAGAAATAAACCAGGATTCACTGGAAAATTTATGTACATTGAATCTTCAGGGAATTTGTTAAGGAGTGTTTTAAATGCTAAGATGAGAAGTTCTAAATCAGTTGAATATTTGATATTATTTTGCTCTAGGTAATATTGAAAATTAATAGTACACAGTGACTTCAGAGGTACATGACAATGTTGATGCTGCTGGCTGTTTATGTTTCAGATTAAAAGTGACATAAAAAACATGATTGCTTACAAGTGTTCAGTTGGTAAAACGTGACTTGGAGAGAAAAGTTTTTTCCTATTCTTGAATTAAATTTGAGTTGCAGAGCACATAAAAACCATACATTTAAATAGTACAATGAATCTGCAAAACACTACAGAGGACTAAATGCAGAAATTGATAATTTAAAAAATGCTTAAATTTACTAATGACAATAATATAATGGTGCTTTCCATACAGAACCTTTTTCATTTTGTTGTTTTGATTCTGACAGCTGCATATTTGTCTGTGTGAACTTTGAAAATTTATTCGGGATGTATAAAGGGAAAAATACTCCATGTCACCGTACATGTGTTATAGATGAGCTTAGAGAAAAAGAAACTATACCCCACGTTTATGAGCTGTTTTAAAAGACTTTAATTGTTGAAATGTATCTAATTTAAACTGTCATGTTATTAGGAAATATTTATTATTTACAGAAATATCATTTAAAATTGGAAACTCACTAAACATTGCAAAGCCTTTTCTAATCTAATAATCACATTAAATTTTATGATTTTACCTTATTATGTAAATGCTATAAAATCAGTGTTTCCTTATAAGAATAATGCTTGCAACTGATATTTAGTTTATTTTTTCAAATGTTTTTATTATTGCACAGTTGTCCCATGTATTTGAGTGGGAAAATAGCATGAAGGAAAACTACCATTTGCTGATTGCTGTTGTGTGTTTTGTGCTATGTTAAATCCTCACCAAAGTGATCACATTTTATCTTACTATTCCATGTGAGGTCAATTCTTTTGCCTGTTTAGAAAGGAATAATATGCTCACAGAAAGCCTCTTTCCCTCTTAAAGGAGGTGGGTGCTATTTTCAAGTCCAGGGGAAGGAGGGACTTTCAAAAATTATGGGGATATTAATCTAAAAAGAAAGAAAAAATAGAGTATATTTATTCCAAGACCATCAATATCAGGAGACAGTTTTCTATGGGTCTTTGTGAGTAAGAGCCAAAGCCTCACAAAATTGTATATCTGACAATCTCTCAGAGACCTTTGTGTCACAAATAGTCTTATCCTGTTTAGTAGGAGAGTTCCAGTTCCACCATATACTTCGTGTTCATTCTTACCATTGCATATTTTCATTTTTGTGCTGTAGTGTCTGATCAGTGTGTGAAGATATCTCATTATAATTTTAATACTTTCCCCTTATGATTAATCACTTCAATATCTTTCCTTGTGCTTATTGATAATTACAAAACCCTCTTTTGTGAAATCTCTTTCATTTTTCTGACGTTTTTAAAATAGATTTTTATATTTTAATTTTTTATTTAATTTGTTGAAGTAACAGTGGTTAACAAAACTATAGAAGTTTCAGGTGCACAATTTCACAGCACATCATTTGTATACTGTATTTTGTTTTTACCACCCCAAGTCAAGTCTCCTTTCATCACCATTTATCCACCATATACCTTCCTCTACCTCCCCAGACTCAATTACAATACTGTTGTCTGTATCTAAAATGATTTTTAAGGTGTATTATATATAAAAATTCTTTGTCAGATGCATAAAAGTATTTTTTCTTTTCATCACTTTTTTCTCTATTTTAATAGTATACTTTAATAAGTGGAAGATTAAAACATTAATGAAATCTATTTTATAACCTTTGTCTTTTGGGTTTGTATTATTTGTGTCCTGGATTTTTAAAAATCCCTTTGACTCCTCTATACCATGAAGATATTCCCCTCGGTTATTGCATAGAATATTTATGGTCTATCTTCCAACAGATTTAATTTGCTTGTGACACTTTTTTAATATATAGTATAATTTCTTTATAAGCATCTTGATTTTGTTATTCATATATCTTTTTCAAGACAAAAATTAGACTATAATTTTCCTTTTTGACATATTTATGCAGAAATATTATGTGCTCTTTTAGGAAGTGTTTCTCATTGTTTCTATATTATGAATTAATTTTGTATGAATTTAATGTTACTTTGTTTTGAATGTTTAGAGAATTTATAAGTGAGATCATCTAAGGATAAAGTTCTTTTTCTTGAAAAGCTTTCAAGAAAACCTTTTCTTGAAAATGTTCTATATATCCAGATTAAATTTTTTAAAAGATTTTATTCATTTATCTTTAGAGGGGAACAGAAGGAGGGGGGAAACCAATGTATGGTTGCCTCTCATGTGTCCCCTGCTGGGAACTGGCCTGCAACTCAGGCATGTGCCCTGACTGGGAATCGAACCAGAGACCCTTTGGTTCATAGGCCCACCCTCAACCTACTGAGCTACACTAGCCAGAGCAAATTTATTTATTTTTATTGTTGTTCAAATACAGTTTTCTGCTTTTTCTCTCCACCTCCCTCCTGTTTCCACCCCCATTATATCTCTTAATAAATATAAGATTATTCACATATTTGCTTTTTCTGTATGTTTTTATATGTTGGGTTTTTCAAGGAATTACTCATTATAAGTAAGTTCTCAATAAATTTATTCACAGAATTTTAAGTAATATGCTCCTAGGTTTTTAAAAATTATTATGAACATGCATAGCAATGCCAACTTTTAATTGAATTTGGCAGTCTCTGTCTTGTTTTATTTTTTTCCTTAAATATATCCCTAGGGTTTTAGTAATTGTATTAGTTTTGATGGGCACCATTCAGTAACACCCACATTCTTCTTCAGAAAGTTAGGATGAATTCCCCAAGTTGATGGGATTATTGCTGGAAGACAGAGCTAGTCTATCATTCACCAATGACAATTGCCTCTCTGGTGGAGTACTGTTTCATCTAAGGTCACCAGTCTTTCCAGGAACTCCAGAAATAGTTTAATTCAATGAATCATCAATACAAAAGCACATAAATCCAGGCCTTCGAAACAATTAGGAACAAGTCGACATGGCTATCTTAACTCCAGAGCTTCCCACGTGTTTGGCTGTGGACTTCATTGGGATATACAAAACTCTAGTCTGACTAAAGGGGATCTAAGGGGTGATAACATACTTTTTAGGTAATAAAGAACTTATCATATTTAAGCCTTTTCTTTACATACATGTATTAACAATAAAATAGTACAAGGCTTCTTCTACAATAAATCACAGAAGCCTAGAAGAAACAATGACACACACTAAGTGAGGTAAAAATGATAAAATAATTGCAGTAAATTGTAGAAGAAGACATTGAAAGGATCAGAGAAATGGGCATGTTGATGGGATTTTCCAAGGCTAGCAAATGCACCAGATGCCTTTGTTCCACAGGAGGCTTAGATGATATGTCTATCACTTATCAAAGCTACAGGAATGTGCTGCTGAAAGGGCCCGGGCATCACTAAGAATTTTTTTGTGGTATCTCAGTTCTATAAGCTAGAGTTTAGGGTAGGACCTGCCATCAGAGATTGGAGTTTATTTATAGCAATGTAGTAATTATAAGAGAGGAATATTACTAATGGGGATATAGACTCCAAAATGTAGAGGATAAGGTGTATAATTTAACTAAGAAACCAAGTGGATCTATCAAAGTAATTGTTATAGCAAAGCTCTAACAGTCACTTGGCTGCTCTTTTGTATTTTCCTTTATTTTTTCTTGTTTTCTTTTCTTTAAAACTGGGTATTTCCTACTGCCCATTGTCCAATTCACTTATTCTCTCTTCTGTTTCTAATATTCTTGCAAACTTATGTTCTAATTTATAAATAGTAGTTATTGAATTTCTCAGTAGAATTTGCACTCAATTCTACTTTTCTAGTCAATCTTTCTTTTCACTGATTATATTTAATATTTTAATAATAGCTGTTTCATTTTTTACTTTATGGTTTCACCATTATAGATGACCCATTTCTCTCCCCTTTGCCCACCTTCACTTTTTCACCACTCAAACCTTTCCTCTGGCCATCACCACACTGTTGTCTGTATCTGTGGTTTACACAAATCTGTTCTTTGAGTAATCCCCTCGCTTTCCTTCCTCCATGTTTCCTGTGCTTCCCCTCAAACAACTGTCTCTCTGTCCACATATCCATGTCTCTGGTCCTATTTTTGCCAGTTAATCTTGTTCATTAGATTCCATATATGAAAGAAATCATATGGTATCTGTCTTTCAATGACTGGCTTATTTCACTTAACATAATAATCTCCAGGTCCATCCATGCTGTCACAAAAGGTGTGCGTTCCTTCTTTTTTATGGTTGTATAGCATTCTATTGTATAAATGTACCACAGCTTTTTTATCCACTCATCTACTGATGGGCATTTAAAATCTGTGTCTTCTACCACAGGGTCCTAGAATGTACACAAACCCACTCACCTGGGAATCAGCACCAGAAGGTACAGTTTGCCTGGGACTAGCAGAGGAAGTGACTGGAATCCAGCAGAGAGAGGAGCAATCACCATTGTTCCGTCTCGAACCCCTACCCCACCTGCAGCGTCACAATGCAGAAACTGAGTTGACCCACCAAGGTGAACACCTAAGGGTCCTCCCTTCACTACCTAACAGGCATGTCAAGATAAAAAAAATTGCCCAAATGAAAGAACAGATCAAAGTCTCAGAAAAATATATAATTAAGTGACAAAGAGATAACCAACTTATCAGATGCACAGTTCAAAGCACTGGTGATCAGGATGCTCACAGAACTGGTTAAATTTGGTAAACAATTAGAGGAAAAAATGAGGGCTATGCTAAGTGAAATGAAGGAAACTGCACAGGGAACTAATAGTGATGGGAAGGAAACTGGGACTCAGATCAATGGAGTGGACCAGAACCAAGAAAGACACAACCAAACAGAAAAGAATAAAGAAACAAGAATTCAAAAAATGAGGAGAGGCTTAGAAACCTCCAGGACATCTTTAAACATTCCAACATCCGAATTATAGGGGTACCAGAAGGGGAAGAGGAAGAGCAACAAGTGGAAAACTTATTTGACCAAATAATAAAGGAGAATTTCCCCAATCTGGCAAAGGAAATAGACTTCCAGGAAATCCAGGAAGCTCAGAGAGTCCCAAAGAAGTTGGACCCAAAAAGGAACACACCAAGGCACATCATCATTATATTAGCCAAGATTAAAATGGAGACAATCCTAGAAGCAGCAAGAGATAGGGGGACAGTCACCTACAAAGGAGTTCCCATCAGACTGTCAGTGGATTTCTCAAAAGAGATCTTACAGGCAAGAAGGGGCTGGAAAGAGGTATTCCAAGTCATGAAAACCAAAGACCTACATCCAAGATTGCTCTATACAGCAATGGATTTCATTTGCAATGGAAGGACAGATAAAGTATTTCTCAGATAAGATCAAATTCAAGGAGTTCATCATCACCAAGTCCTTATTATATGAAATGTTAAGGGGACTTATCTAAGAAAAAGAAGATAAAAATATGAACAGGGAAAATAGATGGGGGGCAAGAATAGTATGGGAAATATAGAATCTAAAGAACTTGAGACACGTGGTCATAAACTAAAGGGGAGAATGGTGGGGGAGGGGTGTGCAGGGTGGAGGGGAATGAAGGGGGGAAATAGAACTGAATGGCATAATCAATAAAATATATAAAAAAAGATTTCAAAAAAAGAAAGGACAGCAAAGTCACAATTATTAACAACCACACCTAAAACCAAAACGAACTAAGCAAACAACTAGAACAGGAACAGAACCACAGAAATGGAGGTCACATGCAGGGTTACCAATAGGCAAGTGGGAAGAGGAGAGAGGAGGAAAAGGTACAGAGAATAAGTAGAATAGATGGTAGGTGGAAAATAGACAAGGGGAGGCTAAGAATAACATGGAGAATTTAGAAGCTAAAGAACTTATAACTGTGACACATGAACATAAACTAAAGAGAGAGAATGTGGGTGGGAGAGGGAATTCAGGGTGGAGGGGAGTGAAGGGGGAAAATGGGACAACTGGAATAGCATAATCAATAAAATATATTAAAAATAAAATTAGAAATCTGTCTTCTAACTTTATTGTCTGAATGTTTCTAGATCTATTTCTATTGCATCTTCTCTCCTATTAAATATTGGTAATAAGATCCTGTTTCTTATAATGACTACATAAATTCAATATTGATTTTGGTATATAAAAATATAGACCTTTTAGGGAATATTATTGTTTATCTTTAATTTCCCCTTGTAAGACAATTAGAGTAAAGACACTTCAGTTTAATAGAATCAAGACTGGATCTCACAGTTTGGAAGAGTCATTTCTAACTCTTGGCTTTCATTCTCTGGACATGGAATTTTAGTGGTAACATGGCAAGGTTTGTATTTTTACTAGAACCCTAATCCTTGGCATGCCCTTATATCAATGTCTTGACTTTGTACAGGACTGCCAAAATTAGGCTATGTTTTTTTTAGCAACTTAGCGGGTTTTTTCTATATTGTTTCTGCCTCAAACATGATAACTGGTAGCTTAGGTCTTAGCGAAAATTTTTAAAACCAATGCATTCATAACATTTGAGCATTTCTCTGAATTCTCTTATTTTCAAGGATTTATTCTCTTGAATCCCAAACAACTCAGTAGCCCTGATGTGACCATTTTTCCATCTTTCTCTAAAATTTTTAGGATGCTGATTATTTGTTTGTTTTTGTTGTCATTTTTTTCTTGGTCAGACCTCTGTTCCCCAAACTAGAATGGGAAAATGCCTTCATGGGAAGAGAAAGGAAAATAGTCAATGGTAAACAGAGATCACTTAAATGAATTTATTTTTTCTCCAAGATATTTGTCCCAAAAGCCCTTAAAGCTTTAGTATATCTGGGAAATCTTTCCAGTGCTTATAGTTCTTCAGTGTGGAAAAACTTTATCACAGAAGAGATACCTTAAAATAGAAATATTCTCAAATGTCAATCTTCCTTTATATTTCTTCCATCCCAAGAAATAATTCCTTTCTCACTTCTGTGTAGTCTTCATAAATACAGATATATAGTTTCCCACATTTCTTCAAAATGGTAATATATCTCTACCCAGTTTTTTTCCTATTCAATCTCTACGTACCATAGCATTTTTGTGGAGAGGGTATATATCTTATACATCCTGATATTGCACATACATTTTGCCTCATGCTTGACTAACCTTTGCCAGTGTTGAAGAACAGATGTTCTGTTTAAGAGAATATATTTATACCTCTAATATATTTTTATATTTATAACTATATTATAGATGATAAAATTAAAATGTCATAAGCCTAGTTTTCCTGCCTAGTTATTCTCTAGAATAAGTCAAAAGGATTAGTTTATTAAAGAAAATTCAATAAAGATAGAAACTGAATAAGACAGTACCTTTCCAGTAATTCTGTTTATGATCTTTAACAATGTCAAATTTTAAGAAAAAAGTTTGTGTCATATATTATTCACTTCAAGTATTGACGATTTTCATTGTTATAATCATATCAATGAATTAGAAATTGAAAACCCTGTTTACAAATACAATAACTCATTTTAAGGTGATCAATTTAACATCTTAAAATATATGATTATACATATAAGTATGAATATTTACATCTTTTCTTTTTAAACAACAGACACAGAAGTACTTTTCTGAGAATAAGAAGTTTTTTTTTTTCTCTCATACATTGCCACATTCAGTATGTTAAGTAAAATGAAAGCACATTTGTCTTTTGTGTTCTTGGTAATTTTTTCCTAAGACATTATTGTAGATACATGGGTAATTTTGACTTACTTAAAAAACCTAAAGATCAATACTTGTCATTCTTGTTTCTTTGGTATTTTCCATTTTATTATTCCACTTATAATTAACATGAGAAATAATGTTAATTATAGCACTATTATGAAAAACCCACTTAAGGTAAAATTATTTCTTTCACCTAATAGATTGCTGTGTTTTATATTATGTCATATTTTCTTTAATTCCATTAATAATCAATTATCATAGAATTCCCTAAACCATAGGTTACTGTATATTTCTCAAGAGTTATAAAAAGAAACTACTGAATGCTATTAATATCAGAAGTATAAGTAAATGGGCTGCAATATTTATGAAAGTAGCGTGGGTCAGAGTTGTTATTAGATCTACTGGAAAGTCTACATACAAAAGTGTAGAAACTGTGTGTAAAAAGAAAATACGGTGTGAAGAAAATTTACATAAAACATAACAAGTAAAGATGGCACATTGGGTCCATGCCTAAAATAAGGCAGAAGGTGGATAGGAGAAAGAAAATAAATTTAAAAGAGAAAAATCAATCTCTAAAGCTTCAGCTCTGATAAACTTCCCTTTTCTTGATTATGTAAGTGATTATACTATGTTTTAAAATAACCTATATAAAATGTTCTAGCTTTAAATACAACATCAATGTAATGGTTCTATTCAAATAAATACATGTGAGAATTTTTGTGTTGAGATGCTGATGAATGTTTGTGTATTTTCCTAATTCTCCCTGTTAACAGGGATGTTTACGTATTAATGTATCATAGTGATTAATGATTAAGTTTTTATTATCTTAAGAATCTGTGAATGCTTTGTGAAACAAGAAGTTATGTTGCTTAAAAGAGTTTCTGTGTAAAGCATTCAGACATAATAATACCTATCAGTAGCACATAATATAAATATTTATTTATAGTTACTACAAGCCATTATAATAAATAATGAAATTCACAATACATGGATTGTTACAAAATTTATTCATTTTTTATAATTTTGAGAAATTTTTCTTTTTTTATGTCTTTTTTTAAGTTGTTTTTCCCCCAGGACTTGGTTATTGTAAATTGTGCTGCTATGAACATTGGGGTGCATAGGTTCTTTTTAATTGATATTTCAGGATTCTTAGGGTATAATCCCAATAGTGGAATTGCCAGGTCAAAAGACAGCTCCACTTCTAGTTTTCTGAGGAAATTCCATGCTATTTTCCACAGTGGCTGCACCAGTCTGCATTCCCACAAACAGTGTACAAGGGTTCCCTTTTCTCCACAAGCTCTCCAGCAATTGTTTGTTGATTTGTTTATGATGGCCACTATGACCTGTGTGAAGTGGTATCTCATTGTGGCTTAATCTGCATCTCCCTGATGGTTAATAATACTGAGCATCCTTTCATATGTCTCTGGGCTCTCTATATGTCCTCCTTGGAAAATTGCCTATTTAGGTCCTTTGCCTATTTTTTAATCGGGTTGTTTGTTTTCCTGGAGTGGAATAATGTGAGTTCTTTATATATTTTGGAGATCAAACCCTTATCCATGATATCTTCTGTAAATATATTTTTCCCATAGGGTTTGTTCTCTTTTTATGTTAATGTTGTTTTCTTTGTCCATACAGAAGCTTTTATTTTGATGAGGTCCCATTTATTTATTAATTTATTTTTTAAAATTTTATTTATTTATCTTTAGAAGAGAAGGGAAGGAGAGAAGGAGAGAAATATCAATATATGGTTGCTTCTGGTGCGTCCCCTGCTGGGAACTGGCCCCTGCTGGGAACTGGCCTGCAACCCAGGCATGTGCTCTGACTGGTAATCGAACCGCGATCTTTTGGTTCTCAGGCCCGTGCTCAATCCACTGAGCTACACCAGCCAGGGCTATTTATTACTTTATTTATGTCCCTTGCTCTAGGGGACATATCAGTGAAAATATTGCTGAGTGGAATGTCTGAGAATTTCCTGTCTATGTGTTTCTTTAGGACTTATATAACAACTTATACTTAAGTATTTTACTCTCCTTGAATTTATTTTTGTGTGTGGCGTAAGTGGATTGAGTTTCATTTTTTTTGCATGTAGCTGTGCAGAACACCCAACACCATCTTTTGAAGAGGCCATTTTTACTCCATTTTATTCTCTTCCCCCTTTGCCAAATATTAATTGACCATAGAGACTTGGGTTTATTTCTGAGTTCTCTGTTCTGTTCCATTGGTCTACATGTCTGTTCTTATGCTAGTACCAAAGTCCTTTGATTATAGTAGCCTTGTACATCAGGTATTGTGATCCCTCCTACTTTGTTCTTCTTTCTCTAAGTGCCCATCTATAAATGAATGGATTAAAAACTGTGATACATTTACACAATGTAATTCTACATAGCCAAAAGAAAGAAGAAGCTCCTATACTTTGTGACAGCATGAATGACACTGGAGATCATTATGCTAAATGAAATAAGCCAGGAAGTCAAAGACAAATACCATATGATCTCATCTATAAGTGGAACCTATCAACAAAACAAAGAAACAAGTAAAATACAACCAGAGACAGTGAAGTAAGGAACAAACTGGCAATAACCAGAGAGGAGGAGTAGGAAGGATAACGGGGATAATAGGGGAGGGCTATGAAGGGACTTGTATAAAGGACACATGGACAAAGCCTAAGGGGCTAGGTTCAAGGGTGGGAGGTGGTGAGAGATGGGGCTAGGGGCGTTGGGGTTAAAATGGAGACAACTGTACTTGAACAACAATAAAAAAGTTTTTGTATTAAAAAACATAATATTTCCAGTAAAAGTATCAACAAGGAAAATCTGTACATCTACTTCCCCATTCCCAGATAGCAGAGTTAATATTTTGGTGTGTTTTTGTTGAGTCCTTTTTAATATTTAATCTTTATTATATTTTTCCATTCTCATTTAGTTCCCTTATATTTCCCTCCCTGCAGCAACCACCACACTGCTGCCCATTTCCATGAGTCCTTTTTCCTTTATGCTCAAGACTTTCACTCCCTAACCACCACCCCCCAGCTCTCATCTGTTCTCCATCTATGTGTATGTCTTCGTTTTTCTTGTTAGTTCAGTTTGTTCATTCAGTTCTACATATTAGTAAAATCATATGGTATTTGTCTTTCTCTCACTGGCTTATTTCACCTAGCACAATATTCTCCAGGTCCATCCATATTGTATTAAAAGGTAATTTTTTTATAGCCAAGTAGAATTCCATTGTGTAAAGGTCCCATAGTTGTTTTATCCACTTATCTACTGATGGACAGCCGAGCTGCTTGTGTATCTTGGTGATTGTAAATAAAACTGCAATGAAAATAGGTGTGTTTATGTTCTTTACAATTAGTGTTTTAGGTTCCTTTAGATATATTACCAGAAGGGTAGACACTGGGTCAAAAGGCAGATCCATTTCTAATTTTTTGAGGTATATCCATACTGCTTTCCACAGTGGCTGTACCAATCTGCAATCCCACTAATGGAGCAAAAAGATTCTCCTTTCTCCACATTCTTGTCAGCACTTATTGTTTTTTGATTTATTGATTTTAGTCATTCTGAGATGTGAGATGGTATCTCATTGTGGTTTCTGTTTGCATTTCTCTGATGACTAGTGACTTTGAGCATCTTTTCCTGTGTCCATGGTCCATCTCTGTGTCCTGTTTGGAGAAGTGTCCATGCAGGTCTGGTGCCCACTTGTTAACTGGGTTGTTTGAATTTTGGTGTTGGGGGTTGTAAATATTGTATAAATTTTGTATATTAAATACTTATCAAATGTATCAGCAAATATGTTCTCCAATTCTGGGGGTTGTCTTTTTGTTTTGTTGATTTCCTTTGCTGTGCAAAACATTTTCAGTTTGATAAAGTTCCAATTGTTTATTTTTCTTTTGTTTCCCTTGCCTACAGAGATATATCCAATAAAAATTTCTAAGAAAAATATTTGAGATTTTACTGCCTATGTTTTCTTGTAGGATTTTTATAGTTTCAGTTCTAATATCTTAGTCTTTGATTAATTTTGAATTTATTATTGCATGTGGTGTAAAACAGTGGTCTGGTTTTATTTCTCTGCACATATCTATCCAATTTTTCCAAAACTATCTATTGCATAAACTATTGTTAGCCAGTTGTATGCATTTGCTTTCTCCACTGAATATTAATTAACTATAAAGGTGTGGGCTTATTTATGGGCTTTCTATTCTGTGCCATTAATCTATGTTCTATTTTTATACCAGTACCATGCTGCTTTGACTACTATGGCCTTGTAGTATAATTTGGCAAAAGGCAGCATGATTCCACCAAGTGTGTTCTCCTTTCTCAATTGCTATATGGGGCCTTTTGTGGTTCCATATACATTTTTAAAATATTTGTTCTTGTTGTGTGAAATATGTCATTGAAATCCTGATAAAAATTGCATTGAATCCATAGGTAGTTTTGGGTAGTATTAAAATTTTAATGATGTTCTTTCTATTTATGAATAGGAATATGTTCTTCCAGTTATCTGTATCTTCTTCAATTTCTTTCTTCAGTGTCTTATAATTTTCCAAGTACAGGTCTTTTACATCTTGGATGAAGTTTATTTCTAGGTATATTATTATTTTTTTAAAGCAACTGTGAATAAGATTGTTTTCTTAATTTTCCTTTTTGTTAGTTATTGTCATATAAAAATGCAACTGATTTCTGAATATTAACTTTGCATCCTGCTACTTTGCAAACTTCATTTATCAGTTCTAGTACTTTCATAGTGAAATTTTGGGGGTTCTTTTTGTACAGTATCATGGCATGTGCATATAAGACAGTTTTACTTACTTTTTTTCCAGTTTGGATGCATTATATTTCTTCTTCTTGTCTGATTGCTGTGGTTAGGACTTCTGGTGTTATATTAAATAAGAGAGGTAAAAGTAAACATCACTGTCTCATTTCTGATTGTAAGGAGAACACTTGAAGTCTTTGCCCATGGAGTATGATACTGGCAGTGGATTTGTCATAGATGACCTTTATTATTTTCTGGTATGTTGGCTCTATTCACACTTTGCTGAGAATTTTTATCATAAATGAGTGCTGAATTTTATCAAAAGTCTTTTCTGCATCTATTTATATAATCATATGGTTTTTAAACTTCATTTTATTTAAATTCTATATCATATTTATTGATTTGTAAATGTTGTGCCAACCTTGCATTTCCAGATGGTTTCACAAAATGAGTTTGAGAGCTTCCCTCTTACTATATTTCATGAAACAGTTTGAGATGAGAGATGTTATTTCTTTTCAGAGTGCTTAGCAAAATTCACCTATGAAGCCATCTGGCCTAGGGCTTTTGTTTGTTGGGAGTTTTTTGGTCACTGCTTCAATTTCATTAAAGCAATCTGTCTATTCAGATATTTTGATTATTTCTGATTTATTTTTAAAGATTGTATGTTTATAGGAATTTATCCAATTGCTCACATTGCCCAATTTGTTGGCATATAATTGTTCATAATTTTTACAATATTTTATATTTCTTTGATGTTGGTTGTTCTTTTTCCTCTTTCATTTTTGATTTTATTTTTGTGTTCTTCCTCTTTTTTCTTGATGTGGATGGTTAAAATTGTGTCAATCTTCTTTATTTTTTCAAAGAATTGGCTCTTTTCAAAAAAAACATTCATCAATCTTTTGTGTCATTTTTTAGATTCTATTTCATTTATTTATAATCTGATATTAATTATTTTCTTCTTTCTACTCACGCTGGATTTTGTTTGTTCTCTTTCAAGTTTCTTAAAGTGTGTAGTTAGAAGTATTAAGTGTGAAATTTATTTGAGCTTTTTCTGTTTTGTTGTTGTTGTTTTTGTTTTTAGACGACTCAGTAATTCTATAAATTTCTCTCTTAGGATTGCTTTTCCAGTGTCCCACAGATTTTGGATTGTTATGCCCTCATTTTCATTTGTTTCAAGGTATCTTATAATTTTTTCTTAATCTTGTTATTGATCCATTCATTGTTTAATTAAATGTTATTTAGTTTCAGTGTGTCTATTTGTTTTTCAGTTTTCTTCTGCTGTTGATTTCTAGTTTCATAACATTGTGATCAGAGAAGGTACTTAACACGATTTCCATTTTCTTAAATTCAATGAGATTTGTTTTGTTTCCTAGCGTATGGTCTATCTTAGAAAACATTCCATGTGCACTTGAAATGTGTGTATATTCTGCTTCTTTGGGGTGAAATGTTCTAAATATATCAATTCAATCCTTGATTCAGTGTGCAGACATGAGTTTCAGTAAGTAAATTGACATATTTTTTTGTTGATTACATTCGAGTACTGTTACCACAAACCAGTCAGTCAGAGCACCAGAGGAGTCTCCAGCAATTGACCAGGATAGTGGCATGGGTACATTCTTACTAACACTGAGTGTGGTGAAAACTAATATGAAAGATAGAGCCTGACCACATGCTGAAAGCTAGAAAAATGAGTGGATAGGGCCTGAAAATGCCAAAAGCTAGAATGATGAATGGATAGTACAATAAATATTAGAAAGTTAATGGATTAGGGGGAAAAAAAAACCTCTCTGTCCTATCCCTATAGGAACTGTGGGCTTGAGCAGGAAGATTGAGAAGGTCTTTAAACCAGGAGTTGGCCATTGTCCTAGCTTGTGTGGCACCTGAGTAAACCTCTTCCCTTTTGGCACCAACATGGGCTTCATGAGTTTTATTTTTGTGGTGACATTCAGCTCAACCTTTGTTTTTTTGTTCAGAAACAGTTTTGGCAAACCCAGATGTGATCATGTGAACCTCACTCAGTCCCAGGGTTCTTGGGCTCAATTCCCAGCTGCCTGTGGCAAGTCACCCCAAGAGGGGGACTGTGGAGATTTTCTAGCCTCAGAGAATTTCCCTACCCTCTTGCTCCAGGCATCAACCAACTGAAACGCCTAGCTGGTGAAAGTAATAGAGTCTGGGAAGGAAAAGGACTGCAAGACTGGTTGAGGGTCAAACTGGCAGGCACACCAGCAGTCCTGGACCCCCACCATTTAGTTTTTCTCATGACTGGGGTCCGGTTAGGACCATTTGGGCTTTAGTGCCATTGAGGTGTAGTTAGGACCATTGGGGCCTCGATGCCACTGAATCCTGGTTAGGACCATTTGGGCTTTAGTGCCATCGAGGTGTAGTTAGGACCATTGGGGCCTTAATGCCACTGAATCCTGGTTAGGACCATTTGGGCTTTAGTGCCACTAGCATCTGGTTAGAACAGCTTACAGTATCACTTGGCAGGAGATAAGGCACCAAGACTTGCTAATGAGCTTTCATTAGGAACAATGGAACTGTGGATTCAAGTTTTGTTTATTTGTTCTCATTTTGTCTGTGGTCTTGTCATGATTATATAATATGGTTTGGGGTTTGTACTTTCATGTCATCAGTGGTTGTTCTGTTTGACTCCTGAACAGAACCCACTGGGCTGAATTTTATGAGATTGGTCCATGTACAGCTATTATCCAATGTCTAAGAAGGAATTGGTTTTCTATTGTAACACTGCTTGTCTTGTGTATACTTTAGCCTATGGAGAAAAATAGCTCCTAAATTGTTTCCTAAATCACTACATCATCATGCAATTGGAAGTATTTTGCCAGTGGCCAGGAAAATGAGATAAACCCCTTATGTCCGAGAATTTATATCTTTACACAATAAGGAATCAGCAAAGAAAGAGAATGTCGTAATGATGATAGTAAAACATAGGAAGAAAAGGAAAATGAGGAAACGAGTCTCTTTCATGCCCTTAACCCAGGAGATGCTGGATTAGCAGAAAAAAAAAAAAAAACTTACCACATCCCCAATCCCCTGCTAGATACCATTGAAAAAAGGCATATTAGGGCAGTGATCTCACCTCTGTCTGATAAAGAAATGGTCCCCCCATCAAAGACCTGGTAGGGCACCCCATTTGGCCAGGCAGCACTCTTATCAGCAGCAAGACAATTCCCTTTGAGGCAATACCCTATAGGTAAAATAAACCAGGAAGGCCCATTCTCTATTTTTCACTTCAAGTTTACTAAATTGGAAGAATTCAATTCCCCAACATAGGGAGGATCCTCAGAAAATGACAGATACCACCCCCATTTTAGCTATTTGCCATTGAAAGAAGGCAGATATACAGGCTCTCCTTAACATTCTGCTTATGGCAGATGAAAGCTGGCTAGTTATGAATAAGGCTAAAGACAAGGCTCATTACCTCCATTAGGAGAATCCCAGTGGAAAACCAAACCCAGCTGGGGTGAGTCCCTTGAGAAATCCCAACTGGGAGATGAATAGCAGGGACCAAACCTTCCTAGAACATTATAGAAGGTGCATATGGGAAATGCTTAAAGAAGGGGTGCCTAAACAGAAGATTCTGACCATGGTATAGGCCATTTAACAAAATTTTTTTCTGAATTTTTAGAAAGGGTCTATCATGACTATCAAAAGCACACTGATGCTGACCCACAGGCACATAAAAATGTGACTTTTATTGGCCGATGCGCCCCAGATATCAGAAAAAACGTTCCAATATTTAGATGGGTTATTGGGAATGAAACCCTCCCAGCTGGTAGACACAACCATTAAAGATTACCATGCCCAGGAAACAAGGAAATTAAAGGCAATCATTTTCTTAGAAGTAGTGTGGGGAAACCAGAAGTAGAAGCCATACCTGAAAGAAAAGCATGCACTAGCTGCCAATGAATGTGCCTATTGCAAACAGGAAGTCCATTGGAGAAAGTAGCGTTCAGGACTCAGAAAGAAAAATTAAAGAATAAAAACCATTGCTGAGAAATGCTAAAAAGAAAAGATGAGTCTGGTGACAAATGAAGAGGTCCAGAGGCCCCTCTCAACATCTCCCTACCTATTACTATTTTCACAAGGTGTCCTGGGTACAAGTGACACTAGGGAACAAGCTAATTAATTTCCTTGTAGATAGGGGAGCTACATATTTAGTGCTAAATACAAACCTAAACAAGAAAAGTTCAGCTGCAGTGTCATTTACTGGAGTGACCATATAATTTTTTTTAAAAACAGGCATTCCTTCAATATCTAGAATTCCAGCTTGGGGATCAAAAACATATGCATAGTTTTCTCTACATGCCAGACTTCCCCATTCCATTGTTAGGCTGAGACTTACTTTGTAAATTGCATGTACAAATAACTTTTTCTTCTCTGAAGCAGCAATTATGTGTAGAAGTCCCACTGGAACATGCTACTCAGCCCCAGATACTCCTGAGTTGCCTGGAAGAACCTAGGGGTGAACTCTTTCTACCCAAGCTCTATGAGCAGGTCAATCAAACCATTTGGGCTGCAGGAACCCCAAGTACAGTATTTAACATAAAACCTGTAAAAATTAACCTAAAAGAAAGGTTGCAGATCCCACAGAAGAAACAATACTCTTTAACAAGGAAGCTTTACAAGGAATTCAACTAGTATTGCTGAAGTTCTTAAAATCAGGACTAATTTGGGCATTGCAGTCTCCCTGTAACACTGCCATTTTGCCAGTCAAAAAGCCTCACTCTGATGAATATTTATTTGGACAGGATCTTAGGGCCACAAATGACATTACCCAGGACATTCATCCTACAGTGCCAGACTCTCATACTTTGTTGCACATGGTGCCTGGGGATAGCAAATAGTTTTCAGTTCCAGGCTTTCAGGATGCCTTTTTGTGCATCCAAATAAATGAACAGGCTTAACTATTATTTGCCTTTGAATGGCGGAACCCAGAGACCAAAACCACACTCCAATACTGTTAGACTTTGTTGATACAAGGACTTAAGAATTTCCCTGCCTATACATGGGGAAATGTTAGCAAGCAATTTAAGGGATATTCACTTGAAACTGGAAGTTCTTATACAATATGTAGATGACCTAGTGATAACTAACAATACTTACAAGAACTGTTTGCCCAACACCATCACAGACATGAATGCTTTGGCAAATAAAGGATGTAAAGTAGTGCCTCAAAGGCACTAATTTGCAAACAGGAGGAGGCATATCTCATATTACAACTGCAAGAGGGCACTAGGAGCTTGATGGCTGATCAAAAACAAGCCATTGTTACAATGAAAATACAGAGAACTGGAGGCAGTTTCATAGATTCTTAGGGATTACAGGATCCTGCCAAATTTAGATTCCAAACTTTGGATTTATAGCAAAATTATTGTATATTTATGTGAAAGCACTAAACTCTGAACATTTTGAATGAACAAAAGACTGCTGGGCGGCATTTGCAACCTTGAAGGAAAAACTAGCTTTGAACTGCCCAATTAACAGAAACCTTTCAAACTCTACATTAATTAAAGGCAACGAGTCAGATGAGGAGTACTAACCCAGCCTCTGGGAAATACTCCTCAACCCAAAGCCTCTCTCTCAAAGAAACGGGATGACATGACACAGAGATGGCTGCTGAGCTTCTGGGCAGTAGGAGCTACCTGTGATATCTTATAGGAAGCAAAAAAATTTACTCTGAGGATTCCTACTATGGTGTTTGTAGCACACCAGGTCCTAACTACATTGGAACAAAAAGGAAGGTATTGGCCGATGATAGCAGGATACATGGGAAAATATCAGTTCCTAATTTTTACACAGCTGAAATGTTACCTTACAGACAACCACTGCTTTAAACCTGGCCTCCCTACTCCTGGACTCAGAAAGAGGCTCAGTCCTGCAGCATCATTGTTTGGAAATCATTGACCAAGTTTATTTCAGCAGGCTAGATCTATTTGACCAGCCACTGATAGAACATGACTGGGAATTATATATAGATAGGAGCAGTTTCATGGAGAATGGCCAACAATAAGCCAGGTGCAGATTAGTCACCACAGACAAGGAAATAGAAGCCCAAGCCCCTGCTGTAAGAATTCCAGCACAAAAGGCTGAACTGGTAGCCCTCATCAGAGCTTAGAATTAGCCCATGGAAAGAATGTTAACATATACACTGACTTTAAATATGCCTTCATGGTAGCCCTTGCCAATAGGATACTATGAAAAGAAATAGGGCTCTTAACCTTGGGGAATAAAGACATCAAAGATGCAAAAGAGATTTTTAAATTGCTAGCAGCAGGGAATCTACTGAACCAAATTACCACAATGCATTGCCCAGGACACCAGAATAATGGGAATGCAAAATGCCAATAAAGCAGCAAGCAAGCCATCTAAGGACTACTACCTCTTGGGGCCTTGATTTGCCACCTAGACTTGTCATACATTAAACCTCATTACACAGAATGAAGTGAGGGATTCACTAACACTGACCCTAATTCTATATGGAAGATCAACACACTTGGTCTGATCTTACTCCCTGAATCTCTACAGTATTCCCATCCTCGAACACCTACCTGAAGGGACCAATTATGGACAGCATGTTTTAATAGGCCTCATTAGACCACACTTGAAGGGCCCTCAATTGCAAACAGCCATCCAGAAGATTATCCAAGCCTACCGGTTAAGTGACAAAAACAGTACTGCAACTGAGCATGTCCCAACAGAAAAGAAAGTACAATCTAAGGGATATGCCCATAAAGTCAGCTGGAAAGTTGACTTTATACATATGCCTAAAACCAGAGGAAACTTTAAATTTTTATTATTTTTTTGTGAACATTTTTCTGGGAGGATAGAGACATAGACCAGTAGAACTGAGAAGGGAAATGAACTAGCAAGAGTTTTACTTGAAGACATAATCCCTAGGTTTGAACTTCTTCTCAGCATTCAAAGAGACAATGGACCATCAGTCACTTCAGAAATCAGGCAGTAAATATTCAATGGAAACTTCACACATCTTGGAAAGCTCAGTCTACAGGAAAGACAGAGAAAATGAACCACACAATAAAGAAGACCCCAATGAAAGTATGCCAGGAAATGCATTTGAAACGGGATCAGACACTCCTTATTGCTTTGTTCCAAATTAGGGTAGCACCCAAGGTGGGCTTAAATTAAGCCCTTTTGAAATAGTTTATGGGATACCCTTCCAAGTTTCTGCTTTAGGAACATCTCCTTCATATTTTGGGCATGAATAAAATAATATGTACAATATCGAGAGGAAACACTAACAATGTTGGGCAAGTTTGATCTTTGTAGGTCCCTCTTCCTGTTTGATGAGCCCTTACACTGATTCCAGCCAGCAGGCTGAGTGATAGTGAAGATGTGGAAGACTCAAGGTTCTGAACAGCAGATAGCTGAGCAGTGGAAATTCCCCTATAACATCCTACTGACAACACACTCTTTCCAAAAGCTCAGAGGAATCATGTCATGGAGCCACCACACACGGCTAAAGCAGGAGCCACCTGAGGGGCACCTGGATCTTGCTGCTGCTGTTATTAATACTGCAAGGGAGATCTGGACCTGCACTTCTGAAGAATTTAAAAATTTCTTCTTTAAAAAGGGACAACATCTCTCAAAGCTAAATAACAATGTTACAGTTGTATATTATTTCTTTATTTTTTCTTAATTTTTCTGCATTTCCCAGACATTGGCTTCCTCAGCAAATATGTTCTGCTGTGGGGAATCACCACCCAAAGCTCTGTTCAGGGTTAGATTATGAGGATCCTTTAATTTCTGACCCCCTACTAAGCACAGTAGGTCTCAGGTTCAAAACCCATCTGCAAGATGACCTCTTAAAACAGAAAGAATTCCACCATCTTTGCTTGGTTAGTAGTGCCTTCCTTGAGACACTAATAATGCCACTTTCAGAAGATGGCAATCTACCTCCTTTACCTAAAGGCTCCCCTCTATTCCTGCCCCCCTTCCTTTGTTAGATAGTAAACATCTCTGTACCTGGACATAAGTAGAACTATTAGCTTTTCCAGCAGGAAGTAACTACAAAAGAATTAAATCTAGGTTCATTTGCCCTTGTAAGAGATTACAAGGGTAGAGAATTTTGAAGGGGGGGGATGTTTTGTTACCATAAAATAGTCAGTTACTGTGCCAGAGGAGTCTCCGCCCATTGACCAAATGGCACTGAGAGCACAAACGCTAGAAATATGAATGGATAGGGCCTGAGCAAACTAAAAGACAGAAGGATGAATGGATATGGCCTAAGTATACCAAAATCTAGCAAGATAATTAGATTTGGAAAAAGCCCCCACATCCCTATTCCTATATGAACTGAGGACTTGAGCAGGAAGATTGAGATGGTCTTTGAGATGGGTGGGAATCCACCATTTTCCCAGGTCATGCAGCGCCTGAATAAAGCTCTTTCCTTTTTTCACCAACAACTGTCTCATGTGTTTAGCTATTTTTTTTTTTTTTGCATTAGGCAGCCAAACTTTGTTTCTTTGTTTTCTTGGCAACAGCACTACCTGATCATTGGTTTTCTTGGGAAGACTTGTTACTTGCTCAACAAAAATACAAGTTTAAATTTTAATGCTTTGGCTGAAATGCTATTATATCATTTTCAACCAACACTAAGTTCAACAGCTTTGGCAGCTTTCTACAAAGATCCACTCGTGACTTTTGTAAGAACCTCACAGTAACACTACTGGTTGTATTTTGTGACTAATATAAAAGTTAGCCAACACTATTCTCCAAGACTAATACTTTTGATATGCAATAAGTTTGTCACTTCTGTTACTGATCAATGAAGTAATTATATACACCAAATATCTCAGGTTATCAAAGATTATAAAATATAAATATGTATATTTATTAATAAAATTTTCACCTAGTACATTTTATAGATGTAGTAATGTACCAGGAAAAATAGACAAAAAAGAACTAGTCTAAAAAACTATTGCTTAAAATGGTATAAAGTTTTTAATATTTTGATAGGAAAACTTGAATATATAACTGCCTCTTTCAAAGTGTGTGAAAGTTCCTGGTTATTTATGAATATTTGAAGTTATTTTCTTCATTCCTTGTTAATTGCTTGTGACAGCCAAGAGTTAAAATATGGGTATCCTATTTTATATAATTTAGGAGAACAGCTGCAACACAGTCTGCTTCTGCTGAAGCTCTTGACAATGTGTCTCCTAATGCTCTAAAAAGAGCTTCTCCCTGCATGGATGTTACTTCACACTCTCAAGCTCCAATTGGCCTACTGAAATATTCAAGTGCCACATTAAGAAAAACCCATTTCCACCTATTGCAAAGAGAAAGTAAGACAAAAGCAAGTGAGGAAAGAAAAACTGCTTAAGAAAAGAAAAAAAAAAAGTCAAAGAAAAAAAAAGAAAAATGGAGTTAAATTTTTTTAAAGAAATAAATTTTTAAAAAAATGAAATACAAAAGAATTTGTGTAGTGTGTGGAGAAGGTGCTATAGCTAATCAAACATGTCAGAAGTGGTTTGTATAATTTTATGCTGGAGATTTCTTGCTGGACAATGCTCCATGTTGAGTAAACCAGTTGAAGTTGGTGATCAAATTGAGACATTAATAGAGAACAATGAATGTTATACCACACAGGAAAGAGGGGGCATACTCAAAATATACAAATCAATAAAGATATTTATAAAAATGAAAACTTTGTCTTTTATGTAAAGATAAACAGATTTTTGGCAACCTCAATAAAATTATGAGTCTCAATGACAGAAAAGCCTCTGAAGACATTTTGCTTGCTTCCTGGGAACTTTCAGCTTAGCCCTGAAGTATAGTGAAAGTTCTTTCTAAGTAGGTTTCACATGAATTGAATTAGAGATCTTTCCTCACTTCATCAACATAAATTCTCTTATAGATTAATATCAGAATCGGTATCTGCAAACTGCCTCCTGCTAGTGAACACTAGCAGCTCCAGAAATAATTTCCATGGGGAAATGCTTGTATTCAATACCTTTAGTAATTTTAATGTGGTATAGACAAAACCCTCAATCTAACACAGGAAAAATACCGTGCTTGATAAAGTATAAGCGTGATCCCAAATGTCTGTCAATTTAAGAAGCCCTATGGTTGCATATAAAGAAATCTTGATAAAGGATTCTTGAATATTCAAAGAAAGTAGATTAAAAACAATGGAAGAATGGAAGCACATTTTTATATACCTTATCCCTGCACATATGTCTATATTTCTCATCACATTAAAATGATGGCAAAACGATTTAATCAAAAAAATGTTTAGGTGTGCAGAAATCTTCTGTATGAGTATTTTTACTAATTAAGAAATGGGTTAATATCTGCTATCAATAGATATAATTTATATGCTTATATAAATGTTTCAGGACAGAGTGATTTGCTCAATTACTTAGAATGGATATCTCAATACGAAAGAAGTAGAAACCACTACACCTAATTATATTTAGAAAATGTAAAATGTAAAACTAAATAAATTAAAAAGGATCAGTAATCTGTGAGCAAAAATGTTAATTCACAACAGAGATAGCTGAAGGAGCAAAATGTAGAGAATTGTATTAGAGTTTAAATAATATTTAAAGACTTCCACCAAGATGGAAGCATAGGTGGAGACGCCGTGCTTCCTCACACAACCAAGTTTAGAGACAACTTAATAATAGCAATAGAAAACACAGCCAGAACACAGAAAATTGAACTTTTCAGAAGTCTGATAACAACAAATTCTTCAGCCTGACCGGTAAGAGGGACGAAACCAGCAGCTGGCAGAGCAGTTTTCGGTAGCACCGAAAACTCCGTGGGATGGAGTCCTGCGCGCGGAATCCAGACGAAGGGTTGGACCTGGTGGGCAACTCAGCAAGCAATCCTGGGGAAACAGCGAGGGAGCAGGGCTGCAGGTTGACTGTGGTCATGCATTCCTGTGTGGATAGACAAGCGAGGGAGTGGGTGATTGGACGAGAGCCAGCAGCCCCAGCAGCAAGTGGCTGCGGAGGGCACCACCATTTCCTGCTCTGACCCCGCCTCCACATACAGCATCACAACTCAGCGACCTGGGAGTCCAAGGCTCCGCTCCTCATACTTAACAGGCACAAACAGACCAAAAATGGCTCAAGAAGATCTCAAAGCCCCAGAGCCTATAAATCTAAGTGATGAAGAAATAGCAAAACTCTCAGACGCACAGTTTAAAACACTGGTGATCAGGATCCTCACAGAACTGGTTGATTTCAGCCACAAATTAGAGAAACATATGAAGGCGAAACAAATTGAAATGAATGGAATTGCACAGGAAACCAATAGTGATGAAAAGGAAACTGGGACTCAAATCAATGGAGTAGACCAGAAGAAAGCAAATAATGGCCAAACAGAAAAGAGTCAAGAAGCAAGAATTCAAAAAAAAATGAGGAGTCTTAGGAACCTCCAGGACATCTTTAAACACTCCAACATCCAAATTATAGGGGTATCAGAAGGGGGAAAGGGACAGCCACAAGTGGAAAACTTATTTGAACAAATAATAAAAGAGAATTTCCCCAATCTGGCAAAGGAAATAGACTTCCAGGAAATCCAGGAAGCTCAGAGAGTACCAAAGAAGTTGGACCCAAGAAGGAACACACCAAGGCACATCATCATTATATTAGCCAAGATTAAAATGAAGGAGAGAATCCTAGAAGCAGCAAGAGATAAGGGGACAGTCACCTACAAAGGAGGCCCCATCAGACTGTCAGCAGATTTCTCAAAAGAGACCTTGCAGGCAAGAAGGGGCTGGAAAGAGGTATTCCAAGTCATTAAATCTAAAGACCTACAACCAAGATTGCTCTATCCAGCAAAACTTTGATTTAGAATGGAAGGACAGATAAAGTGCTTCTCAGATAAGATCAAATTCAAGGAGTTCATCATCACCAAGCCCTTATTATATGAAATGTTAAAGGGACTTATCTAAGAAAAAGAAGTTCAAAAAACATGAACAGTGAAAGAACAGCAAACTCACAGTTATTAACAACCACACCTAAAACAAAGCAAACTAAAAGGACAACTAGATCAGGAGTGAAAACATAGAAATTAAGATTATGTGGAGGGTTAGCAACAGGGGAGTGGGAGGAGGAGAAGGGGGGAGAAGGTACAGAAAATAAGTAGCATAGACAGTAGATAGAAAATAGATGGGGGGCAAGAATAGTATGGGAAATATAGAATCTAAAGAACTTGAGACACATGGTCATAAACTAAAGGGGGGTAATGGTGGGGATGGGGGGTAGGGTGGAGGGGAATGAAGGGGGGGAATAGAACAACTGTAACAGCATAATAAATAAAAAATAAACTAAAAAAAAAGAAGTACAGATAGGTAGTTGCAGAACAGCAATGGCAATGTAAAATACTGTATAGGAAATGGAGAAGCCAAAGAACTTATGGGCATGATCCATAGACATGAACAAAAGTGGGGGGATTGCCTGAGGTAGTAGTGGGCACTGGGTAGAGGGGATAAAGGGGAAAAAAACGGGACAGCTGTAATAGCATAATCAATAAAATATAATTTAAAAATAAAAAGAAAAAAATTTTAAATATTTATTTATTTCAAAAGAATGTAACATCAAAAAGTATATCTAAGTAGTTTATAATTTAATAGAGAAATTCTATATACAAATAAAATATCTAGTGAATCTGAAAAAATATTTGTCTAAATGTGTAAAAAAGGAGATTTTACTCACTAATGAAAAAATGAACTGATGAGAGAAACCTGATGCATATAACAATGCTTTGCTTACACCTACCTACTCTTTTCATAGAACAGTTATTTTGACTTTTATGTACTCTTTTTCATTCAGCTCCTTTCCCTTAACTTAGTGATTTTTGTGTTTAAGTTTTTTTTTATTTTAAAGTAGTATATATATATATATATATATATATATATATATATATATATATAATCTGTCCAGAAGGTATCCATCCATGTAATATGAAGAATAGAGGCATATATTGAAGATACAAGATACAAGAAACATTGCACATGGGGCAATGACATCTCAGTCCCCTTCACAGCAGGCACCTTGGGACCTCACACAGTTCTCCCGATTTCCATCAGCCACCCCAGTATATTTTCCTGAATTTTATAGATGGTATGAAATCTCTTCCCTTTCAAAGGTGATTTTCTTTATTTTATTTTATTTTTCATTTAACCTTTATTGTATTATTTTCATTACCTTTTAGTCCCCTTGTACCCTCCTGCCCAAATCATCACCACACTGTTGTCCATGTCCAGTCACTCTACCCTCATGGTCTCCCCCAGCTATCACCCTACGCTCCATCTATGAGTCTTTCCCCACTATCCTTTTTAGTTCAGTTTTGTTTTTCGTTAGATTCCGTGTATGAGTGAGATCACACTGTATTTGTCTTTCTCTGACTGGCTTATTTCACTTAGCATAATACCTCCAGGTCTATCCATACTATGGCTAAGGGTAAAAAAAAATACTTATTGTTTATGGCTGAGTAGTATTCCATTGTGTAAATTTCCCATAGTTGCTTTATCTACTCATCTGTTGGTGTATACTTTGGCCGCTTCTATATCTTAATGATTGTAAATAATGTTGTAATGAACATAGGTGCGTGTTCTTTCACATTAGCTTTTGGGTTCCTTTCAATATATTTCCAAAAGTGGGATCACTGGGTCAAAGAGCAGATCCATTTTTTAATTTTTTGATGTATCTCCATACTGTTTTCACGGTGGCTGCATCAGTCTGCATTTCTGCCAAAGAGCAAAAGGATTTCCCTTACTCCACATCCTTGACAGCACTTGTTGTTTCTTGATTTATTTATGATCACCATCCTGACAGGTTAAGATGATATATCATTGTGTCAATCAACATTTAACAGAGGAAGCAAGTACATACAATGGGCTAAAAATAGTTTATTCAATAAATGGTGTTGGGAAAATTGGACAGATTTGTGCAGAAAAAGGAAACTAGACCACCCTCTTACACCACACAAAAAAATAAATTCAAAATGAATCAAAGACTAACTGTACCTGAACAGCAATAAAAAATAAATAAATAAATAAATAAAGACTAAAATGTTAGACCCAAAGCCATAAAAACTGTACAAAGAAACATAGGTAGAAAAATCCTGTACATTGCTCTTAGTAATATTTAATCAGATATATCTCCCTATACAGGGAAACAAAAAAATAAAGAGGAATACATCAATCTAAAAACTTTTTTCACAAGAAAGGAAACCATCAACAAAATGAAAAGACAACCCACACAATGGGAAGAACATATTTACCAATACATCTGAGAAGGAGAAAATTTATAAAATATTTACAAAACTCAACACACAAAAAAACAAAACAAACAAACAAAAACAACCCCATTAAAAATGGACAAAAGACCTGAATAGACACTTCTCCAAAGAGAAAATACAGATGGGCAATAGACACATGAGAAGATGCTCGATGTCACTAATCATCAAAGAAATGCAAATTAAAGTCAAAGGTGATGTTACATTTTGGAAAAGCCAGAATTTGCCATGTGCCAAATTTGGGCAGTAGCGGGGCTGAGACACATCTGGGATTTGATGTTTTGTACAAAAACTCTGCACATGAGACGTGATACATGAATGGGCACATTGTCATGGTGAAGCTGCTGATCACCCTTTGCCCTTTAGCCCTGGCCTTCTGAATCATCCAAATGGCTTCTGTGGAGGAAAGTTCAAGCTTAATACAAAATTTCACACAGATTCATTGCTCTACTGGCTGGGTCATTTTGAGAGTGACAACACTTACTCAGTGGTGTCTACTGCCTTCACTGAGTAGTATGGTGAGGTCATCATTGTTCACAAATGAACATTCCAGTCTACTCTCCTTGGCTGCCACATTACATCAATGTCTTGAAAACCATTCTTGTTATATTAAAAATGGCTGGACTTTGTCAGGACAGACCTTGTATAATCACCTGAAATTTGTATATCCATTTTCTTTGAAGTTTTTTTATTGTTTATATATTTTGGCTGTTTGAAAGAAATTGCTATGTTGATAGTTGTACAGATATTTTTCTTGGCAAACTGACTGACTTTTTAAAAATATATTCCTTGAAGTGGAGTAGCTGAACCTTAGTGTATGTATGCTTATGACTTTATAAGAAGAATTTGATTAATTGTGTCCTTTTATGCTCACTCCAACAATAGTAAGAGTCCATTAACATTTTGTGTTTTTGCTTTATCTTTTCAGTAAAATATCAATGATAAAAAATAGATGTACATTATACCTCATAATATATTTTCAAAACTGGTTATCAAAAGATACTCTTAAGACATTGAAAATGCATACCATAGCTTGATATTTGCAGTAAAAATATCAAAAGGGAATCTTTAGGACATATAAAGACTTCTTGCATATTAATAAGACAAATATTCCAGTTTAATGAAATTAAAGAATATGAGAATTACCAGTAAGCATATTAAAATGTGCTAAACATTGACCAATAGGAAAATAATTAAATCACAATGAGGTGAGAATATATATCCACTAGATAAGCTAAAATTATAAAGGTTGCATAAGTTAGTTTTAATTTCCAAATAACAGGTATAATGAACTTTAGTTGCATATAAATGTGCACAGATTGTATTTTCAGTTATTTAAAAATTGGTTAAGAATAAATATATTTTATAAATCTACCAATATAATAAATTATTTTCCATAATAATTACCCCACAATTAGTTAACTCATTTTAGCCTTCTTTCACTTTTAGAAATATAAAAATTTGTATAATAAATTATATCACCATACTGATATAAGATTATTTTATGATTGTCTAAGGATTGAACTCTCTGCTATCATGACTGGAATATAAGCATTTTAAGAACATTCTTTCTATTTTACTAAAGTCACTCTTTAGATTAAGGGTCAGCATTGGGTTCAGACTCCAGTTTGCTTACAACAGTTTTGCCTTCTTATGTGATTCTGTCTAATATCCCCAGGATAATCTCTCTCAGTGAAGAAAGAAACAATTTGTTATGCCTTTATAATATTATTATTGCTTTTATTGACACACCCACTCCAGCATGATTTTGATTCTTAGTAAATAAATGCTAATTAAAGTGCTTCTCCAGAGCATAGTCCACAACTATCTAGAACATGGGGATATTCTTTTTTAATAACCTATACCTTTAGGTCATCTTTTTGCTTACTGTAGTAATTTCTGAATTTGTTTTTCCTTTTATGCTATATATAGGCAGTTCCCACCATGTTGCTTTATTTATGTTTAAATGTAAGCTTCTACTTTTTCCCAGTTTTGTAGTGTTAGTAAATGTTTTATAAATTCCTTTAGAATTTAATAACAGACATGCTGAAAAAATAATAGCATTATTATGGAAGTTTTATTCTTTTTTATTGTTGTTCAGTTACAGTTTTCTTCATTTGCCCCCATCACTCTCCCCTGCCTGCCCACCCCCACCCCCCACATTCAATCCTCCCCCACATTGAATTTGTCCATGGGTCCTTTGTACACGCTCCTTGACTTGCCTCTTCCCCTTTTTATACTCAAACAAAGGAAAGTTCCTCCAGATAACACCTATAACAGCCTGTCACCAACAGCTCATCAAATAGTCCGAGATTACTAGCCATTTGCGCTTTGCCACTTTGTTTCATTATTTTGTATGGACTATAATATTAGTATTTTCCTCCCTTACTCCTCTTTGATATCCTTTTCCTCTCTTACACCTCTTTCCTCCCCTTACACCTGTTTTGATATCCTTTGTGCTATATATTTATTCAACTTTAATAAAGTATTTTACTAGAAATTAACTTTAAGCTAGTAGTTATCACTATGTTCATTACAAAGATATACTTCTACCTCCCTTGCTCCTTATTTGAGAATCAGCATTTTGTTCTGTGATTGATAAACTCTGATTAGAAAGAAAATACATTTTGTCAACATTAATTTTCATGTACTTGGTAAATGCTTTTGAGCCTCCCGAAAATAAAACTCTGGAGCTCTAACAATCCAGGTCACTTATATTACAAATTAATATAGTTTAAATGAGAAAAAGCTAAATATTGAATTTATCTTAATATTTTAATTACTTTTAACTTATCTTAATCAAATGTGTAGTTAAAGTTAAGCATTTTAAAATAAACAGAAAATGTAATTAAAATGTTTTCCTCAAAAATTTCCCTTTTTCTTTTTTAAAAAAATATTTTATTTATTTATCTTTAGAGAGGAAGGGAAGGAGAGAAGGAGAGAAATATCAATGTATGGTTGCCTCTCATGAGTCCCCTGCTGGGAACTGGCCTGCAACCTAGGCATGTACCCTGACTGGGAATCGAACCGCGATTGTGTGGTTCGCAGGCCCGCACTCAATCCACTGAGCTACACCAGCCAGGGCTCCCTTTTTCTAGTATAATAATTCTGCCTATAAGTTTATGACATTTACTATTTATGATAATAAATATCGTAAATAGCATTTCTTAGGGATTCAATGAAAACTTCCATTCCTCAAATGCGCTTGTTTTAAAAAAATACACAGTGTTGAGTTATTAAAAAACAGTCACTAATAGGTATATCAGAGACACTGAACCTATATAGCTGATAAAAACCTAGTTTTAACCATTTATTTCCACCACTGGCTTGACAAGTTTTTTCTAATAACAATTAGTAAGATTAATAAAAGATTTTTAAAACATTCTCTATGCTTCACATCGAACTGTCTTAGTACCAGTAGAATACAGCCCTATGACAAATTTAAACTTAGTGTTATTTGGAAAATTCAGCAAATGCAAAATTTCACATATTTGAAAAATAAAAAATTAAAAACTAATAATATTATTTTTACCCAACTTTGCAAATATAGAATGTGTGCCAGATTAATACCATGGCCTGAATCTGATGTGATCGTATCATGGCTATGTAGCTAATAAAGCCAGAAGATGATACTTCTGATTAATATAATTTAAAAAATATGAATACACTACCAGTTTCTAGACCAGAAGGCAGTCAGAAGATGTGGCGATATATTCCCTGTAGAAAAGTTATAGTCACTAATACTGTTGCTGTTATTTTTATTGCTGTGTATGTATGTGGGGTGTGCTTGTATGTGTGAACAACTTTTATTTGTTTAGAGACAAATGCAGTTTAAAAATATACACAAATGAAGAGTTACTTGCAGTTGATTTTACCTGTACTAATTAATGGTGACATATGCTGACAAATTATTTTTACACCTAACTGCATGGGCAATGTGGGCAGTGAGCAGAAGAATTAATACCCAATTCCCACACAGCCTTTGTATCAGGTTTACATTTGAAAAGAAAAAGAGACTTGGTATTTAATATTTCAACTGTTTAAATATTAAATAGAAATTTTTACTCTGATTAATTAAAAAGAACAAAGCTTAAAAATGTATTCTAATGTCTGTAATGTCTAACAAGACAGTACGACAAATAACATTTTCTGCAATATAAGGGCCAGAATTTTTTTCAGATGGTACACTTCTATTTTTTTAGTTCCAATAAAATACATTCAGATCACATGTGAAGGAACTTGCTTATCATTCAGGAAACTTGCTGCACAGTGGCAGGCGAAAGGAAAGGGAGGCACTCATCTTTTAACAAAGCAGTTGGTATTATGCTTTGGTCTTTATTTGTCCTTGGTCTGGACTAGAATACTAATGACCTGAAAAATAGATCTTTTATTCTTCAGTGTTTCTGAATGGTTCTTTAAGGAAGTATTTCCTTACAGTTACTATTTAAGCAGCATGAGATTTCCTTTTCCCTTGTATTGTTTTCATTTGAAGCATTTCACTGGTATTTTCATTCTTCAAGCATGCCTAAGTTGATAATTTATTTCTTCTTTGAATGGGGGAGTATCACGCTCACAGTTTGGGTCAGGAACCTGAGAAGGGCAAACATTTATATTTGCCATTTAAATTCATATATAATAGCTATCTATCTACCTATCTATTCTTAATATTTTATACATCCCTGATATTCTCTTTGAAATAGTGATTTTTAGATCATAGATTCCTACAAAGATGTGTAATTTTTTATAAGAGTTTTCCCATTCACTCCATAATCAATAATGATTGCTAAATAACTTGTGTGTTCTAGCCCTGAGACAAAAGAGGGTATAACATGTCACTTAATAATAATGAATTATCTACTTGCAAAGTGCAGCACGCTGTAGTCAACACTGTATAAGTGAGACCCTTTAAAAATGCCATTTGGGAGAGCATTACCTGCTGCCCTGAGGGAATGGTTCTTTATTAATTATTTGGTAAGAGAACAGGCAGAAACTATTTATAACCTAAGGGAACTCTGCATTGTAACTGAAGAGCATCAGTATATTTTTTCTTATCCAATCTTGCTAAAGGAAAGATTATTTCATTTTTAAAGTTATCTTTTACAAGACTATTAGAGGGGAGTTTATAAAGCAAGATGAGAGAATTGCTAATAATTTAATCCAATAATCTCTGAAGTCCATTTTCAATTTATTCCACTGAGGTCCTTTTCCCCACTAAACAACCATTGCTATTAAATATTTTTTGTTTAAAACTAAATTACTATTGTAAATAGCAGTGATACATTAGTATTATATTGGCCCTATTGTTGAAAACATCCAATGTATCCGACCACCAATAGAAACAAGGTCACAATCCCCAGCCTTGATGTCAGAGCACAGTATAATCTCTCACACTGTGGACCTTTAATATCGTTCTTCATTTCTTAAGTGAGATTCTGCATTTTAACCAATCTAGCCTAAATGAAATATTGAATCTTGCCATTAACTTTAGTCATATAAGTTATTTTCTTATGGATTAACGTCATCAGATTTTCTAATTAAAAATATTTTTAAAACCTACTTAAAAAGTTTATTTACTTATTTTTAGATGTAGGGGAAAGGAGGGAGAGAGAGAGAAACATAGTGTGTGGTTGTCTCTCATGCACCCCCTACTGGGGACTGGGCCTGCAGCACAGACATGTGCCCTGACTGGGAATTGAACCAGTGACCCTTTGCTTTGCAGTCTGGCGCTCAAACCACTGAGACACACCAGCCAGGGTAAACTGACTTTAATAATATTATTTTACTAAATGTTGAATAGTAAATGAGTATACAGATATCTAATGTTTAATTTTCTATTGATATGCATTCATATGTTAATTATATATACATGTATAATATATAATATATTATATTATAAGATATTATGATATTGTGAAATATCATGTATTTTATACATGATTAACATATAAATATATATCAATATATCAATGTATACATATATGATATGTGTGTACAAACACATATATCAATGTATATATACATGATATGTGTATATACAAACACACACACATATATATTTATGCCTGTCTAGAAAGTATCCAACCATGTAATATAAAAAATAGAGACATTTGTTGAAGAAGATATAAGATACAAGAATGTACATGGATAATGATTCCTCAATCCCCTTCAAAGTAGACACCTTGGGACCTCACACAGTTCTCCCAATCATCATCAGCTGCCCCACTGTGTTTTCTGAATCTCACTGACGGTCTGACATCTCTTCCCTTTCAAAGGTGATTTTAGTTTTGGTAAAGGCCAAAAGTTGCAGGGTGCCAAATCTGGGCTGTAGGGTGGCTGAGTCACCTGGGTGATTTGATGTTTCACCAAAAAATTCTGCACCAGGTATTATGATGCATGAGCGGGTGTGTTGTCATGATAAAGCTGACAATCCCCAGGTGCCAGTTGCTGCAGCTTTCTGAATCATCTGAATAGGTTCTGTGAAGGATTATTCCAGCTTAATGCAGATCTGTTGCTCTGCTTGCTCAATCATTTTGAATGCAATGGCCACACAGTACACTTGCTCACTCAATGATGTCTACTGCCCCCACTGACTAGTACAATGAAGTCATCATTGCTCACGCATGTGCATTCCAGTCTACCCCCAGATGATATCAATGTTACACAAACCTTTCTCATTGTGTTAACAAAGGTTGGACTTTTTCCAGATGAATATATAAGCAAGCAGTATTTTGAAAATAATTAAATAAACAATGCCCTATATTTTCTTTATGTTAAAGCATAGATGTTCTGTTAGGAGAAAACTTTGTTTTTCAAATTAAAAATAAAAACTCATTTGTAGATAATTCCATCCATTTAAATTAAAAAGGTTAATATGTCTATTGTTGAAAATTCTCAGCCTCATGGACCAATAATTTTTCATTTGTAATTTACTAGGATGTATTTATATTCTCTTTGTCTTTGTAAATATTTATTTTCTTTATTTTAAGGGAAAAATAAACAATACCAACATGGATGGATCTAGAGAGCATTATACTAAGTGAAATAAATCAGGCAGTGAAAGACAAATACCATATGATGTCATCTATAAGTGGAACCTAATCAATAAAACACATGAGCAAGAAAAATATAACCAGAGACATTGAAATAAAGAACAAACAGACAGTAACCAGAGGAGAGGGGGAAGGAGGCAGAGGGATAACAGGGGAAAGAGGGGGAAGGGTCGGGGAACATGTAGAAAGGACCCATGGACAAAGACAATTGGGCAGGAGGATTGAGGGTAGAAGGTGGGGTGGATGGGGTTGGAGAAAGTGGTAGGAGAAAAATGTAGGCAACTGTACTTCAACAATTAAAAAAAAAAAAAAAGATATAAATTTATGACTACCTACCATGGTTAACATTTAAGGAGCAGTCACTATTTCTTAGAACAATAAGTTTGAGTTTACCATTTTTCCTGATTCCAAATACTATAATTATCCGCAGAGTATCTTCATTTGTTTAATTCCCTCTGAGGCCTTTATTCAGGATCACAGTGTCATATAGTTTTGCTTTCTTCTGTATACATGCCAATCACAATTGTTTCCCTTTCATTCAAACTTAACTATGGTAGAATCACTGTTTATTCCATTATTCAGATGATCATTCCATTTTTGCTCTTGTGGTTAACACAATAAAATTTCTAACTAAACAAAGTGACTCATACATTCATTAATTTGAAAATTCCTGTTACATGAAGTCCACGTCACAGCGGTTCTGCTGTAAGTGATCTGACTTGTTTACTCTCATCCCACATTGACCATTGCTGAATTGTATAACTTTTTAAATCAAATTTAATGAGTAACTGCCAAGCCATTTCTTAGAAGTTGGGTATCGATAAACATAAAAAGTACCCTGATATCATGATATAAAATCTTGAAGAGAAAGAAAATATCTAGCAGTTATTCTCACAACAATCTATCAGCTGTTTAAAAGCTACAAGGTATTGAGCTCTGGCTCATGTGGTTTTAGTGAACTAAGAACTGGCCTGCAGACCTAAGGGTCTCTGGTTCAATTCCCAGTCAGGTCACATACCTGGGTTGTAGGCCAGGTCCCCAGTTCTAGGTGTGTGAGAGGCAACCATGCATTAATGTTTCTCTCCCTCTCTTTTTTCCTTCTCTTCTCTCTCTCTAAAAATAAATTCAGATATGGAAAGATAAATACTGTATGATCTCACCTATATGTGGAATCTTCAAAAAATTAAAAAGAAAAAAACTCAGAGGAAAAAATGATCCTACTACTTGCGGTGACCAGAGGCAAAGGAGGAAAGGTGGAGGGAGGTGGCCAAAGGTACAAACTCACAGATATAAAATTAAAAATACTAGTTATGTAATATGCAACATGAAGAGTCTAGCTAACACTGCTCTATAACATGTAGACCAATTATTACAGTGTAAATCCTAAGAGTTACCATTGTAAGAAAAAAATGATTTCTTTTTTTATTGTGTCTATGTGTAAAAATGGATGATAGCTAAATCTATTCTAGTAATAATTTTATAAGATATTAATATCAAACCATCATGTTATATGCCTTAAATTTATATAATGATGTATGCCAATTATTTCTCAATAAACTAGAAAAAATTGACAATTATATAACAAGTTATAAATCAAATTAAAAGCATAATTATCTAATGTACATTTCTCCGTCTGGTAAACAGGATACATAGACGTTTTTAAGATTTATTGTTTATGCGAAGAAAAAACACTGAGATAATAGTCTTTTTAACAAATGATGCTAAAACAACTGTTATTTCCACGCAACAAATTCAAACCCTTGTTTTGGTCACCCGTAACCACTTACAAATTAGTTCATATGCATCATAGTCTGAACAATAATACCCAAATCTATTACTTTTAGAAGAAACAAAATTTTTTGATCTTGGGTTAGGCAAAGTCTTTAATATAATACCAAACATACAAGTGACAAATTTAAAAAAAGGTAAATTTGACTTTATTAAGATTAAAAATGTTTGGGCAGTGAACAGAGGGGAGAGGAAAGGGAATTTAAGGGGAAAAATGGAGAGGGATTTGGAGGAACAAGTATGAAAGACACAGGGATGAGGACTGGCGGGGGGAAATGGGAGGGAGGTGGGGAGACGGGGCGGGGAGGCTGGGATGGGAGAAATAGACAAAATATGTACTTAAAAAATAATTAAGTAAAAGTTAAAAAAAAGTTTGTGTTTTAATGAACACCATTAAGTGAAAATAAAACACACAGAATGAGAGAAAACATTTTAAATACTATATCTAATAAAACTTTTGTGTCTCTTCCAGTCTATTTCTACTAGTATGTTCAAATGAGCAAACACACACACACACACACACACATATATATATATATATATATATATATATACACACACATTTCTAATTTTTGTTCTTTCTCACACACACACAGACACATACCATCAATAGTATTTGTCAATTCAATTTATGGGCTAAATAAATGAATAAATGAATAAATGGACAAAACCCTTGCAACTATTTACAGCAGATGAAGTATAAGCTCATCCAAATAAAAACACTTTAGGCCTTGCAGTGTCAAATACCAGTCACCCCCTCAAAAATATTCTAACAAGCTAGAAACTGAAGTAGTACTAGTCTAAGTTTCTTATCCAAAGTCTTTAAAATTAATTTCAAGATATGTTATTAGGCTTGAGATAAAATTATGAATAGGCCCCATTTCTTGAATTTAAACCACCCATGTCATTTACCTCCTGTATCTCCTGATCCTACCTATATAATATTTATACCAACATAATTGTCTTTTCTGAACTTACGATTCTGCTTATTTTTATTTCTTATTGATATGAAAAACTCCTACATTTTCTTAAAAATTTAGTTAATAATATTTTCTATCTTTTTATCTTCTATTTCATCTATGCTCTTTAAAATAATTCTAGTTTAACACATTGTACTTCCAGATTATTATTTACTGATTTAAGTCTAATATTGAAATCTAAATTCTTATATAGAAGGGATGCATATTATTACCTCTTTATCTTTCTGTTTGATGTCTGTAATGTGTTCCCAGAAAAATGTTGTTTAGCAATAATTTGTGTTAAATGAATAAATTAATGTATAGATAACAAATAGATAGAAATTTCTTACTTTTTTGCCTTTGACTATATCTGATCTTCTGATGCCTCAGAACATGACTAAGTATCTTCAACTTAAAGATATTGTTTAATTTGAAAAATAATGTAAAATAACCTGAGTGTCCAGGAAGGGTTTCTAAGTAAGACTCAAAGTTCAGCTGCAAGAAAAGATGGGAGTAAAAGACAGAAAACTGTACTTGAACAATTAAAAGAAAAAAAAAAAAGGATTGGTAAATCTGACTATATAAAAAAAGACTACTAAATTGTAAAAACAAAACCAACAATAAAATTAAAGATAATAGCAAACCAGAAAAAATATTTTCAGCAGCTAATGCAGATAAAGTACTCAAAGAAATATTAAGAAATTAAAAGAAAATATAATAAAATTAATAGAAAAATTGGTAAATGTAATTAATAACTGCTTTCCAAAACATATACAAAATGCTTCTTAAATATGTAAAAAGTTGTTTATCTCACTAATAATATGACAAAAATAAAAAGCATAATGAATATATCCACCTATTAAATTCATTTAAAAATTAAAAATATAAATTCTCTGTTGGCGGTGAGAAAATATTAACTCTATGTATTGTTGATAAAAATGTAATTCCACATAATTTGAATCAAGAAGAATATTAAAATATATAACAAATCACATTTTAAACTTTGACTCCTGATTTCACTCCCAGGAATTTACTCTAAATATACAAGGTGAGGCAAAAATGGGTTTACAGTTGTTTGTATGGAAAATAATACAATAATCATTAGTCATTAATAATATTGTAATGCAAGAATACACTTTGTATTTGGCATACTTAAAACTTTAAACCTACTTTTGACCCATCTTGCATATCTCCACTAGTCAGAAACATCTATGTATTAAAAATTATAAAGTCTCTTTGGGCACCAATGTCTCTCAGAGCCACTGCCTGGCCTTTACACACTCCAACTCTCTGGCAAGCCCAGAGTCCATGTCAGTCACGGCCAGTCCCAGCCCATCTCTTCTCCCAGCTCCAGGTGCCTCCAGAATCCTCCATACAATTGGGTACGGTCCCAGGCGGCAATTACCACCACAATTTGGGTCTACTGTCAGCTGTGTGTGCCTGTGCGCACCCCCTTCTTTTTACCCTGGTAACTTTACATATTCCAGCCTCTCTGTGCATATCTGCAATTTGCTCACCCTGGGAGTAGAGGAAGCCAACAGACTGCTATCTAACTGACAGGCTCTCCTCCAGTGTTGTCCTGAAGTACCTGTGGTTTCTGGTACCATACCTGCAGATTTTCCCCATCCACCTGAAAAACCTCCTTACTGCCCATTCTGAAGCATTCTCAGTACATTGGCTTCCAAACTTCATATCAGGTAAGATTTTGTTGGCTGTTCACTTTGTCCTTTGGAAGATCAGCTGAGTGTCCCAGTTGGGTGTATGAGCAAGAGGGCTCAGCTCCCACCTACTTTGCTGCCATCTTCTTTTTTACATTGCTTTTTTTCCTAGTGAATTGTATGATATATTTTAGATACTAGTTCCTTATCAGATATATGGCTTGGAAATATTCTCTCCTATTCCACAGATTGCCTTTTCACTTTGTTGATGGTTTCCTTCATTATGCAGAAGATATTTTAGTTTGATATATTCCCACTTAATTCATTTTGGCTTTTGTTGTCTTTGCTTTTGGTGACAAATCTCAATAATAGCCAAGACTGATATCAAGGAGTTTAATGCCTATGTTTAATTTACCTCTAGAAGTTTTATGGCTGCAGGCCTTATGTTTAAGTCCTTAATTCATTTTGAATTATATAGTAGAGAATAATGGTACAGTTGTATTTTTTGCATGTGAATATCCAGGTTTCCCAGCAGCATTTATTAAAAAGATTGTCATTTCCTCTTGTATTTCTTGGCTCCTTTGTTATAAGTTAATTTACCATATATGTGTGGGTTTATATCTGTGCTATAAATTCTGTTCCATTGATATATGTGCCTTTTTTAAAATATAAATTTAATGCTTTTTATTTTTATTTTTTGACCTTTTATTTTATTTTTTAATTAATTTTTTATTGATTATGCCATTACAGTTGTTCTATTCCCCCCTTCATTCATCTCTACCCTACCCCCATCCCCAAAAAGATGAACAGTGAAAGGACAGCAAACTTACAGTTATTAACAACGACACCTAAAACAAAAGCAAGCTAGAAGGACAGCTAGATCAGGAATGGAGACATAGAAATGAAGATCTCAAGGAGGGTTAGCAACAGGGGAGTGGGAGGAGGAGAAGGGGGGAGAAGGTACAGAAAATAAGTAGCATAGACAGTAGATAGAAAAAGCTTCTGCGTGGCTAAAGAAAACAGTATTAAATTAGCAAGACAACCAACTGTATGGGAAAACATATTTGCCAATGATACCTCAGACAAAGGTTTAATCTCCAAAATACACAAAGAACTTACATGACTCCACTCTAAGAAGACAACCAACCCAATTAAAAAATGGGAAAAGGACTTGAACAGACAGTTCTCCAAGGAGGACATACAGAACATCCAGAGTCACATGAAGAGATGCTCAATATCGTTAGCTATCAGAGAGATGCAAATTAAAACCACAATGAAATGCCACTTTACACCAGTCAGGATGGCTATCATAAACAAAGCAACAAACAACAAATGTTGGAGAGGTTGTGAGGAAAAGGGGTCCTTAGTTCACTGTTGGTGGGATTGCAGACTGGTACAACCATTATGGAAAACAGTATGGAATTTTCTCAGAAAAATAAAAATGGACCTGCCTTTTGACCCAGCAATTCCACTGCTAGGATTATATCCTAAGAATCCTAAAACATCAATATCAAAGAACCTATGCACCACAATGTTCATAGCAGCACAATTTACAATAGCCAAGAGTTGGAAGCAACCTAGGTACCCATCAGTAAATGAATGGATCCAAAAATTGTGGTACATATACACAATGGAATTCTATGCAGCAGAGAGAAAGAAGAAGCTACTACCCTTTGCAATGACATGGATGGGACTGAGTGAAATAGGCCAGGTGCTGAAAGACAAATACCATATGATTTCACCTTTAACAGGAAGCTAAACAACAAAACAAACAAGCAGGTAGAAAAAAAAAGACACTGAAATAGAGAACAAGAGGACAGTGACTAGAGGGGAGAGGGAAGGGAAGTTAAGGGGAAAAAGGGGGAGGGATTTGGAGGAACAAATAGGAAGGACACAGGGACGAGAACTAAGGGGGGTGGAAATGGGAGGGAGGTGGGGAGCAAGGGGCGGGGGAGGCTGGGATGGGAGAAATAGACCAAAAAACTGTACTTGAAAAATAACTAAATAAAATTAATAAAAAAAGAAAATAGATCAGGGGGCAAGAATAGTATGGGAAATATAGAATCTAAAGAACTTGAGAGACATGGTCATAAACTAAAGGGGGGGGTAATGAGGTATTCCAAGTCATGAAATCCAAAGATCTACAACCAAGATTGCTCTATCCAGCAAAACTTTCATTTAGAATAGAAGGACAGATAAAGTGCTTCTCAGATAAGATCAAATTCAAGGAGTTCATCATCGCCAAGCCCTTATTATGTGTCTTTTTATACCAACACCATGCTGTTTTGATTACTATAGATTTGTAATATAAACTGAAATCAGGAAGTGTGATGTGTCTAGCTTTCTTCTTTCTCAGTTTTGCTTTGACTGTTTTGTGTCTTTCATTGTTCCACCCAAATTTTAGGATTGCTTGTTATATTTCTATAAAAATACCATTGAAATTTTGAGAGTTGTTAAAGGGAATAAAAGTACATTTTCTTCCTCCTCTTTTTTTTTAATCCTTGTTCAGTTACAGTTGTCCCCATTTCCCTCCATCTATTGTTCTCTCCTGCTCTGTCCAACCCCTGCTCCCAAAGACAACCCCCAACCCATTGCCTTGTCCGTGAGTCTTTTGTACATTTTCTTTGACTTGATCCTTCCGCTTTTCCCCATTATCTCCCTTCTATACCCCTCTGATCAGTGTCGGTTTATTTTTTATTTTAATTTCTCTGGGTTTTTTGCTCATTTCTTTTGTGGCTTAGGTTTCACTTTTATTTGATTTAGGGATTCTTGACAATATAAATTTAAATATAGTACATATTATAGAATTGCAGGTATATAGCTTTTAACTGAAAAAAGCTTCAAAACTTTCTATATGTATGTGTTTAAAAATTAACTTTAGTATTGTGACTGTACTGAGTAAAACTTTGGGTCATTAATTTTTAGACGTTTCAGTGATCTCAAGTGAAGAGTTTTCCTTTTTCAATATTAATTTATGTTGCTGAGTTTTAAAACTTTCCATCTCTTTGGTACTACTAATGTGAATCCTGAGATTAGTAATCAAACTTTTTGAACTCCTGACGTTATCTATAATACTCTTAATTTTCAAATCAGTGTTTAAGATATCCATATTCAAATATCCACTGAGAAGTGCAATATGGTATAGTGTAGGGGACCGGTTTGTTTTGGTGTGGCAAATGTCACTCAACTCTGTATGGAAAACCTACAGAAGTGAATTGGTGGGCAGAAGCCAGACCTTCAAACCGGGTTTTCCCTTGAGAATCAGGCCTAGAAAATGCATACAGATTGTTATGTCTTGCTCTTGCTAGAACTCCATCACCCCGGTCTGTAACAACAAATGTGTATGGTCTATCTTCAAGGTAATATCCAAAGCCTGTATGAATTTTCCCAAGGACAGAGCTAATCAGCTCATCACCATTCCCCTCAGCATGTTATTTTCATTTTCTTGATTGTATCTAAAACATTGACAATAATATTTATGTAATAGATAATAAATCTTTCTCTGATGTAAGACCCCAGGAAAACAATAAAAGCCTGTCTAGGCAAGGGTCAGGGTGCTACCCTCTTGAGGGAGTGGCTGAGGCACCACAGGCACTCTCCCCTTGAGAGAGTAGCTGTGCCTGTTCCAATTTTCTCCACAGGATTGTTGTCGCCTGTGCATTGATTCTTGTCGTCAAACACAACAGGAGGACCCTGATGGACAGGGTCTGCCACAGTATAACCTGTATGAGTAACAAGTGTACTTTAGTATGGAGAAGGTTTGAAAAGAAAACCTGAGCTTCTTGTATTAGTATGACAATTTTTAACAATCTCTTGAGGAGAAAGAAAGCTTAGGAAGACATGGAATAATGGCATAAAATCTCTCACTTTATCATTCAATATTTAAAATATGTACACTGAGACTCTTATATCAGCAATTATGAAAATGGGGATTTAGTGGTCTGAGGTATTAAAAATAGTTCACAGAGAGGAAATTTAAAAGCTAACCAGTTGGCTCCCTGCTTGGCTCTCTGCTCCCACAACACTTTTGGCATCTTGCTGCTGTTACTGGTGAAAACTATTGAAAGCAGTCAGTCTCTGTTGTAATGCTCTTCTGTATTCTGTATTCCTGTTCAGTCTTTGGCAGGTAAGAATTCAACTATATTTAATAGTACAAAATTTTCACAAACTTTTACTGATCTAATCTGAATGTCATGCTTGCTCATTTAAGAACTACAGTGTCATGTACATGAGGGGATATCCCCCCGAATTGGAATAATCTTCTGGAGGGCAGGCCCCTTGCAATACAGGCTTCCCCTACTAGGTGGGTGTTCTAGGAACCCATCTGTATCAGTGCACTAGTTGATGATGTTGTGAGAGGCTGTGTTTGGCTTTCTTGAAAATTTTGAAGATTCTTTTACATCTTTGCCCATTTCATGATGGGTGACTTACAAGCACACCTGCCCACAATGCACTGAGTGTTCACAGCTTTTGACCCAAAAAATGGCATGACCCCTATGCCCTAACCTTCCTATTTACCCGATCTCACCCCAATGGACCTTTTTTGTTTATTTCCCCAGGTGAAAAAAGCCCTCAAAATGAAATGTTCTGCCAATGTGGAAGAGGTGAAACAAAAACATCCAGAAGCACTGAAATGCATCAAAATGGATGAATTTAAAATCTGTTTTGAGTAGTGGAAAAACATCTCCATAGGTGTATCACATCAATGGAGAATATTTTGAAGGTGCCTGAAGTTTAAACATGTAAGAATAAATACACAATTTCTATAAATAACCTCTGTTTTATGGGGGTCCCCCTCATATAGGGCCTATAAGATTCATATCCATATTACTATTTTTGATAAACTTTATATTCTTTTTTAAACTGTTAAGGCTTAAGGTCCATATTCAACTTAATTCCCTGGTTATAAACAATATACTTATTAAATTATATATATTTATTTATTTATGATTTGATACATGATTAATTTGTATGATAAACTCCATAAAATAAACTTTTCATTGGAAACCATCAATGATCATCCTTTGGATTGAAGCACAGACTGTCTGTGTCACATGGCGATTCATCCTGCCCCAGAAATGGTTCCACTGGAGAGAGGCATCAGAAGAATGTTCTATGTTAGTTCTGCTTTGTGTGGCCTCATACTGATTTCTAGAAATGCTTCCTCTCATACTCCAAATTTAATTCATGTGAATGCATTATGGTAAATCACAGAGATCTCTTCTTGGTTACTCTTGCCATCTCGAAAATAACCTCTGAGATAGAGAAGTCTATCTTTTGGCAAAGAAACTTCAAGTGATATGTCTTGTAGCTAAAAACATGAATGAAAACTGATGTGAGATCAGAACAATTTGGAACAGGCTTATAAGCATTACCTGAAGTGTTTCAAGGAGGAGGGGTAAATGGGTCAGTTTATTCAAGCATAAGAAAGAAAAAAATTGGGGAGATTCATTATTAGTTTGGGGTTATATAAAAAAGGTCTTGTACAGTAACAGTGAGTAGTTTTTCTCTATTCACTGAATGTAGGACAAGAGGGGATAGTTTTACATTGCAGGGAATTAAGTACTTCCTGACTGTGAATATCCTACGCACTGGAATATAAGTGGAGGTTATAGTGCCTGCTTCTGTAAAGTTTTTTGAAAAATATCTTTTATAAAAACCCATCTTTCAATAATTCAGGTACTATTCAAGTGAAAGGCAAGGGGACATTTTGTGCTAATTTATGGACACTCTCAATCCAATTTCAAGAGTAAAATATGAAATTAAAAACTGTTTCAAAAGTTATTTTTTCTTTTTTAAAAATATTTTATTTATTTATCTTTAGAGGGGAAGGGAATGAGAGAGGGAGAGAAATATCAATGTATGGTTGCCTCTTGTTCATTCCCTGCTGGGAACTGGCCCCTGATGGGAACCGGCCGGCAACCCAGGCATGTGCCCTGACTGGGAATTGAACTGCGATCCTTTGGTTCAAAGGCCCGCACTCAATCCACTGAGCTATACCAGCCAGGGCCAAAACTTATTTTTTCAAATTAAGAGAGGTATAAAATTTCATATTCAGAAATGTTTGCAAATTTGAAAATGATTAAAGATTAATATCACTTGATTTTCTTTACCCAATTAAAATAAAGGATTTAATAAATGACAGAAAAGTCACAGAAAAAAATTTTTCACTGCTATGAAAAGTCCTGGAGTGAAATGCCATTTTTAAAAACACATTTAAATACAATTATAGCCACTGACAACTTTATGAAGCTTTTAATACAAAGATAGTTTTATCTCATGCTTTAGAGCATAAATTGTTCTAAGGGTGACAGGGAATATTTTTGTTTTATGTACAAACATTCTAACATGTCATTTAACATTTGTAGATTTTCCTCCTTATTTGTTTGCCTTATTTTTTTTTAAAGGTATCATACTCTGGTCTTGGTTACTGACTGTATCTGATAGATAATGTGCAAACTGTCTAGTGAGACAACATTTATACACTCACGGTGGAGTAGAATAAATTACCACAAAAGATAACTATTTTACCATTAACAAAGTTAAAGCCAGATACATGAACTAAACATAATGTTTGGATAAATATATTTTAAAACATATTATTACTTCAACTCATATGCAAAGAGAGTTATAAATCAGCTTATTTCAGGAGACAATAAAATTCTAATTGCATATAAAATGCTGCAGTCATTAAATCAACTTGTTCATGCTGTAAATCAGGGAAATGGGAGGTTGTTTTCTATTGTAGTTTGAGGGGCTGTTTCTACTACAAATAGCATAAAAGAAGAATATTGAGGAGAATATGATCGTATGGAGGAAGTCAAGGCAATATTCCAAAGTATTTTATTTTAGATGGTAAAAAGAATATGATTAAGGAAATCAAAGCAAGATATCAATTGAAACAAAAATGTATGAAATGATTGCATGTATTATTTTTATCATCATCAGAATTAGGTGCTATAAAATAAGGGAACAGAGGATAGGAATCAATTTTTCTAAGTTCTTGTCAGTCAGAAGCTTAAATGGAGTTATTTCTCAATGCCAACACCAGCTCTATCATTTTTCTGTGTTCTTTTTCTTTAAAAAATGTTTCCCAGTTAATTTTTCCCACCATAATTGCATTATAACTGACAAAAATGTTTGTGTTTATAATGAACAATATTAGGTTTTGAAATGCATGTACATTGTGTCATTTGTACCACAATGGGCTACTTAATACATCCATCACCTCTAACTCACACACAACACTTGTGCATGTGTGTGCATTGTGTGTGATGCAAACACTTAAGATCAATTGTCCTAGCACATTTCAGGTATACAATATACAGTATATAGCCCATACTAATCATCCTGAGCGTTTGATCTCCAATATATATTGATTCTACATACATGATGCTTTGTATCCTTTGAAGATTTTTCCATTTTCTTCACTTCCAACCCTGACAACCTCCATTTCCACTCTGCTTTAGAGTTATACATGTTTTTGAAATGCAACATATAAGACCATATGGTATTTATCTTTCTGCCTGCCTTATTTCATTTACTATGTTTTCCGTCTTTTTGAAAAGATTTTATTTATTAATTTTTAGAGAGAGAAGAAGAGAGAAAAGAAGAGAAGTATCAATGTGTGGTTGCCCCTCCCACACCCATTACTGGGGACCTGGCCCACAACCCAGTCATCTACCCTGACTGGGAATTGAACTGGTGACCCTTTGGTTCACAGCCCCAGCTCAATCCACTGAGCTAAACTACCCAGCACATTTTCCTTCTTTTTTTAAAAGTGAATAATATTTCACCATCTCTTTATGTATCACATTTTCTTTATCCATTTGCTAATGGACACTTAAGTTGTTTCCATGTTTTGGCTATTGTGAATAATGCTGCAGTGCACACAGGGGTGCAAATACCTTTTTGAGATATTTATTTCATTTTTTTCTCCATATGTATTCAGCAGTTGAATTGATGAATCACATGCTACTTCTATTTATTTTTTTGAGAAACTTCTATTCTGTTTTACATGTAAAAGAAAATCAAGCATTAAAGCAAACAGGGAGATCTGGGAGTCTGAACCACTAGGACTCCAGGGAGCCTTTGAAATTTTTTAACAAAATGTAAGAAAATGTCATTCTTTTATGGGGGAAAATTCTTAATTCTAGCAAAATGGCTACAATTACTGTAGTGCAATGCATTCAAAGAGGAATGACAATATTAAAAAAGAGCAGAAAAAGCAAAGACTATCTGGAGTTTACTCATAGAAACTTTATTCAATCCAGAAAGCTTTTTAATGATTATTTCCTTTTTATTTTGTTATGAATATGTTTGTAAGTATATAAACATATATTAAGCAAATATCTTTGTTTTCTTTTTTGTTTTTTACTGTTATTCAGTTACAGTTGTTCTCATTTCTTCTCCATTACTCTTCCATGCCCTACCCACCCCCCACACCTACCACATTCAATCCCCAGCCCTGTTGTCTTTGTCCATGGGTCGTCTAGACATGAAGGGTCGTCTCGACCCTTCCCCTTTCCCTGCCGTAATCCCTCTGCCTCTTTCCCCCTCCCCTCTGATTCCATGTTTCTGGTTCTATTTTGCTCAATTGTTTGTTTTTCAACCAAGAAGGTTTTAAATCAATATTTTTTACTGATCAATCTCTCATGCTACATAATACAAATTGATACTCTTACAAATCATGTTATATTATGTTATGAGTAATCTATCATCAATAATTTGCTTATTGCCTTCATTTAGAATTTTAAGTCATTAGAACACTTTAAAAGATATTAAAAATCTATCTCAATAGTTAATATAGAAGTAATTCTAAACTTTCCAATATTACAAATTAATAATTATTATTATATTAGTTTTAGTTTCATTAATGTATAATTGACAAATAAATGTGTTGGGTATTAAATGTGTACATACAGTGATTTTGTACTTATAAACATTGTGTTTTGGTGAAAACATTCATTTCTACTATTTTAGGAAATTTCAATTATACAATACAGTGTCATTGTGTCATCAGTTTTAGTCATCATATTTTATGTTACATCCTCATGCCTTATTCATCTCCCTGAAGTAGAATAAAATACCACAAAAGACAGATGAAATTTTGTACCTGTTACCAATCTCTTCCTATTTACTCTAACCCCTACTTTTCTATTCTGTTTCTATGACTATTTTCTTTTTAGATTTCACATAAGTGGTACATTGCAATATAAATTTTCACTGTTTGGCATATTTTATTTAGTGTCCTCATGATGTCCTCAATGTCCATTAATGTTGTCATAAAGAGCAGGGTTACCTTACTTCTTTAGTTGACTAATATTCATATGAATATGTACATACACACACATGCTTTAGTTGGTTCCATATCCTGGCTATTGTGAATAATGCTGTAATGAGCATGAGAGTGACAGTATCTCCATTTTCATTTTCTTTTTTGGGGCGATATAGACCTAGAAGTGGAATTGCTGAAATATATGGTAGTTTCATTTTTAATTTTTGAAAGTGACCTCCATACTTTTCCACAGTGGCTACACAAATTTACATTCCTACTATACCAACTGTGCACAGGGTTCCTTTTCCTCCACATCCTTGCCAACACTTGGTGTCTCTTGTTTTTTGTTAACAGTCATTCTAACATATATCAGGGGATATCTCATTGTGGTTTTGATTTTCATTTCCATTATGACTAGTGATGTTAGGCAAATTTTATGTGTACCCATTGACCGTGTGTATGCTACTATGATTTTTTTTAGAGAGAGAGAGGAATACCAACTTTTTGTTCCACTTACCCATGCATTTATTGGCTGATTCCTGTTATGTGCCCTTGACCTGGGAACAAACCTACAACCTTGCCATATTATGAAGATACTTCAGCTAACTGAACCACCTAGTCAGGACTGTGTGTCTACTTTGAAAAAATGATTTTTCAGAGCCTTTGATCTTTTTATTTTTTTATAATTGAGTTGTAGGTGTTCCTGTTATATTTTTATATTAACTCCTTATCAGATAGTTGATTCGAAAGTATTTAATTTTTTTAAGATTTTATTTATTTATCTTTAGAAGGGAAGGGAAGGAGAGAGGGAGAGAAACATCAATGTATGGTTGCCTCTCATGCATCCCCTACTGGGAACTGGCCTGCAACCCAGGCATGTGCCCTGACTGGGAATCGAACAACGATACTCTGGTTCACAGGCCCATGCGAATCACTGAGCTACACCAGTCAAGGTTTGAAAGTATTTTCTTATATCCCATAAGTTGTCTTTCATTCTGTTGGTGGTCTCTTTGGCTGTGCAAAGGTTTTGGTTTTATGTGGTTCCCTTGTTTTTGTTTTTTGTTACCTTTGGTTTTTGTGTCAAGTCAAGAAATCATTGCGAAAGCAATGTCAAAAAAGTTATCACCTATACTATCCTCCAGAAGTTTTATGATTGCAAATTCCACATTCAAGAATTTAATCACTATTAATTGATTTTTATATACAGCATAAGATAAGATTTCAATTTTATTCATTTGTACGTGAGTATCCAACTTTTCCAACACCATTTATAGAAGAGAGCATGTTTTCTTCATTGTATATTTTGGCTTTTTGATCATAATTTTTTTGACCATGCATATATTATTTTTTCTTGAAATTTTTATTTTATTTTTTACTGTTATGTCTATTTTTATGCCAATCCCAATTCTTTTGATTACTATAGCTTTGTAGCATACTTTGAAATCACAAAGAATGATGCATCCAACTTTGTTTTTTCTTAAGATTGCTTTGTCTATCCGTAGTCTTTTGGGGTTCCATGAAAATATTAGGACAGTTTTTTCCATTTCTGTTAAAATGTAATTTGAATTTTTATAAGGATTGGATGATTCTATAGATTGTTTGGGTTAATATGCACACTTAATCATACTAATTCTTTCTTTAACTACTTTTACTTTTTTCTATTTAATTTATTGGGGCTATCATCAGGGACTATCAAAGAAAATGACCATATTAGTTTTTCGAATATAAAATGTGTGCATGCATGCTCCTAAAAGTTTAAATTTATGCTATTAAAAAAGTATTTGCACATATGTGACTTTATGGTTAATATATGTAACATATATACTATGTAATATATATCATTGAAAAGTTTTCCTTTGAAGAAAAAATATTGAGATATCTTTAAATGCAGTCATGAGTGACTGGTGAAAACGTTGTATATAACTATTTGGCAATTACTTGTGATGTACAGCTCTTCCTATTTTACCTACTTGTTTTTTTTGCCTTGGAGTGGATACCATTATTTTTGTTTGTTTTAATAAATGCCACATACATGTCTTGTGATGTGTTGTAATTTTACTAGTTCTCTGCTATTTTTCAGACATTTATCTTGCCCAATTATATTGTGAACCAATTCTACAACATTAAAGAAATAAAATGATAATTTTAAAAAAAGCACATATCCAATAAAAGTACTAATATTTCAGTGCAGTATAGAAGATAAAAGTTGTTTTAGATAATTAAAAATGTAATGTTTTTTGCAATCTGAGAATCCTTATTGTTTTATAACAACTTGGAAATCTTTTATTTCTGTAGAACCTCAAGTTTTTGTTAATACAATGTTAAATTAGATCATCTCTAATTTACCTAAAACCAATAATTTAAGCTGTGGTCATCCAAGGTCCAATATGTGTTGATAGACTATACCTGCAAATGTTTTAAAAGTCATGTGTGGAATGAAATGTCTGGCATCATGCAGATGAGCCTTCATATAACGGGAACTAGCAAGGACAAACCAGTGAACATTTTAAATATATGAACTCACTTTTAAATAAAGAAAGAAAGAAAAGAAAAGTATCAAAAAGAAGTGAAATTAATTCATACAATGAAATGAGCCAAGGAAGAGTAATATGTGAACAAATATTTGAAAGCCTGTTTAATCAAAAGAACATTGCTTTATATCTTTGAGTTTTATATAAAAGTCAGAATAGATTAACAAGCACACACAGAGTTCTTCAGAGTGGCAGAAAATTTCACTCGGCATTATTTTCCTTCAAATGAAAATGAATATTTTACTTATTCTGTTACCACATATTGAGCAATGTGGTAGAATGTGCTATTGAAAGTATTTTCTGTGCTGTGGAGATGATAGAGATCCTGTCCATACCTAACGGTACTGGAATACCCAGTCAAGGTTCAACAATGTAACAGATGGATAACTCTTTAAAGTACCCTATGTTTTTTGTATTACTGTATTTCTGATCTCATTCAAGCAAGTTCATCTCACTGGTAATGTCAGTAGTCACTTGAATGGCCAACAAGTTTAATAAGTTTTTATAACTTATAGTTCACTTATATGAAAGAATTAAAGTATCAAATGAGGCATTTTATTTTCTCTAATCTGTATAAAATAGATGCAAATTTTATAGTACAATGATTAGTACACAGAGATTTAATTTCCAAATCATAGAAATTACATGAAGTGCCATAAACATATGCCTTTTCACACTCTTTTCATGTCAAATTCAGAGGAAACAGAAAGACTGAGTTAGAGATTAAATTCTTTGATGAAATCTGTACATTTACTAAGGGTTAAAACCAGAATAATTCTAAAGACTTCTCACCACAACCATTGGTCATTTTCCAGCATACCGGCTTGATGTATATGCTAACTTTTATAATTTTACTAGTGCATTTATTATTTTTTAATTGTTGTTAAATTCAGTTGTCTCTATTTTCACCACACCCTGCCCCTCTGCCCTACCTACCTACCCTTGAACCTACCTTCTTTGGCTTTGTCCATGTGTCCTTCATACATGTTCCTTGATGGCCCTTCCCCTGTTACTCCCTATTACCCTTCTCCCCATCCTCTCTAGTTACTGTCAGTTTTGTTCTTTATTTCAGTGTCTCTGGTTGTATGTTGCTATGTATCAAAAACAGTGGTACATTTACACAATGGAATACTATGCAGTAGAAAGAAAGAAGGGGCTCCTACCATTTGTGACAGCATGGATAGAACTGCAGAGCATTACGCTAAGTGAAATAATTCTGGTTGTGAAAGACAAATACCATATGATCTCACCTGTAAGTGGAACCTAATCAACAAAACAAATAAGCAAACATAATTCATTTATTCTTTTAAAAGTATTCCAAGTAGGACAGAATTGCAAATATTATTTCCTTTGTATTTTTATTTTAAATGAAATTTAATTTTTCTTCTGTCAAATATTGTGGGGGCGACTTTCCTAGCAAGTCACCCCATGTGCCATGGATGAGAGTAAACATGACTGAGACATGATGTGATCTGCTTGGGTAGGAGAAGTGGCCAGTTTCCCAGAGGAAAAAAACCATGAGCAGTGGCCAGTTTCTCAGGGGAAAAAGGCATTGAGCCCATTCCTCCAAGGGCTTTTATTGGTTTGTAATACACAGGAATGCAGGGCAGCAAGGATCAAACAGTAGATACTCTGAGTCAGAGTCAGACAGAGAATTTTAGAGTTTCCTGCTCAAACCCTTAACATTTGAATGAATGCACTCTTAGCAGAGCAGATTTCACAGGTTTATCAGAAAGTTTTTGTGATGCCAGATATTTCCCCAGGACATGCTTTAGCAAGGCAAGGAGCTGCGCACCTCCCCATCAGGTATTCAGGCTTCAGGGGATTAGAGCCAGGAAGCGCTTCTCCCAGAAGACATGGGGACTCCAGCTATGTCAAAGCTGGGGGGCGAGAGTTCATTACTCCCTCTTTGTTGCAGCCCCCTGAGTCCTTCCATGAAGGCCACCCAGGTGGTTGTAGCTGGCCCAGGCTGTTCCTCCTCTGAGGGGTCTTACCCATCCGACCATGCTTTGGGGGCAGGGAGGAACCTGAGGCAGCATTTGCTACCAGAGACAAGGTTTGTCTACTGCGGCTCACATTCCAGAGGTCCTTAGCCACAGGGGGTAGAGTTACAATTCCTAGAACCAGGCAAAGTGGTCCATAACAAAATATTGGTTGATTATAAAGGTATGGGCTTATTTCTGGGCTCTCTATTCTGTTCCATTGATCCATGTGTCTGTTTTAACACCAGTACCATGCTGTTTTGATTAGTATGGCATTGTAGTATAGCTTGATATAAGGTAGCATGATTCCTTCACATTTGTTCTTCTTTCTTAAGATCACAGTTTCTATCGCAGCCTTTTCATGGTTCCATGTAATTTTTTGAAATATTTGTTCTAGTTCTGTAAAATATGTCATTCATATCTTAATAAGAATTGCATTGAATGTATAGATTGCTTTGGGTTATATGGCCATTTTAATGATATTATTTCTTCCAATCCATGAACACAGTATGTTGTTCCACTTATTTATATCTTCTTCAGTGTCATATAATTTTCCAAGTACAGGTCTTTTACATTCTTGGTTAGTTTCATCCCTAGGTATTTTATTTTTTAAAGCAATTATGAACAAGATAGTTTTCTTAATTTACCTTTCTGTTAGTTCATTATTGGCATATAAAAATGTGACTGATTTCTCAAGATAAATGAAAATAAAGATACAACTTTTTTATTCCACACCTTGACCAGGGATGGTATTCATGCTACATATAAGGGAATTAGATTAATATTTAAGTACTGAATATCAGCATTCAGATGACATTAGAATTTCCAATGTTGTATAATGATTCAACATTTTTATAAAATATTTTGATACTGCACAGGTCTTTACTATATAATGAAACAAACTATTAACTTTTGTACATTTTATAACAAAGTATTTGTACAGAAGGAAAGCATAACAGTTTGAGTTTGGTCATGGGAAGACATAGACTGACAGAATTCTGTGCTGCAAATAATATAATTTTATAAAGTATAAAAGGTATAGATAAAAATATAGGAACTCATACAGGATATTTTCCAAACATACATAGTAATTTATAGGAGAAGGTGACCTGAAGACAAGAGAAAGGTAAGTGCAGGACTGAAGTGGACCAGAGCTAGAATAAGGCAGTGGCTGCAAAGATAGTAGTTACAGAATAGAAGCCTATGCATAGTTGTATCTTTCTGTCTAATTTTAATCTCTGGATACTGAGTCATGCTTGTATTTGTGGAATATCTTCTGTGCATATATTATTATCTAGTCTCCACAGAGCAATTCCCACTGTCCTGCTTAGAAATGTGAATCTACTCATACCCTTCAAGCTTGGCCAGGCATTCAGGGTTCTGAACTTGCTTCATCCTCTGAGAACATGGGAACCTAAAACTATTTTTAATTTACTAATGAAATTAGTTACCTGTGTCATCAGGACTTATTAGTAATATACTTTATTATTTAAAGTATATATTGTAATTGTTATAAAGTTAAGGTAAAACTAAGATAGTATGAACATTTACAAATGAACTTTCAAAATGCCTTATTACAAGTGCATCTTTGAATATAGCTACTTCTAGGATTCAGAAAATACATATGTATAATGGATACTGGGACTTCAACCAAAGAATTATCATATGTTCACTGCTTCTGAGGATGCAACCCTCTGATTTTACTCTGAGTATAACCATTTCTTCTTCTTGAAGCATTTATTCCCCAGAAAACACAGGAAATATTTATTTGCATAAATATTTTAAACATATTTTGAATTCAGCAACATGAATATAAAAGTTATTATTGTTATAAAAAGCTTTTTCTAATTGAAAATAAAGAACTTGTCTTCACCAGTTCCATGGCATCTGTATTACAGATTCTAGGTATTAAAAATTATACTGCCTACCCCTCCACCTGCCCTTGACCTCTGCAAGTATTTCTGTCTTATCCAAGCCAAACAAAAATTCACCAGTGGGCTGCAGCCAGTAGTGACCTTGTTCACCAAGGAACAAAAGATGTGAATAAAAAAATCAAAAGCATATTTCTCATAGTAACAACAGTATCTTGCATATTTTTAGGTATTGGGTTGCCCAAAAAGTCCATTTAGCTTTTTCCATAAAATAAGACTCGTTTTTCATTTTCACTAATAATTTTATTGATTAGATATTTTGAGTATGTTGGCTATCTCATGCATGGTATAATGTTGATTGTTCTCAATTAATGTCTCTAGTTGATAGCTGTCAAGCTGACCTGGTCTACCCAACCTGGGAGCATCATTGTCCAATGAGAAATCTCCAGCCCAGAATATAACAAACCACTTTTGACATGTTTAGTCAATCACAGCATCTTATCCATAAACTGTACAAATCTTTTTTTTTATATTTCAGTTGTGTTTTTGCTTTTTTTGAAATGATAAAGCATAACATGTTGAAAATGTATATTTTCTTTAATCTTAAATATTAAAATGCCTACACAAAAATTCACCAGTTTTGATGTTTTTTTTTAAATGCATGCTGATATAATAGCTGTTATGATACAATCTAACAAAATTGTCTCAAATGAAGTTAAAGACAACTAAGTGCTATTAGAGCTATCTTATGGAAGAAAACAAACTAACTTTTAGGTCAATCCAATACTATAGGTAATCCTAGATAGACTGTAGTTCTCAAATTGAAACAAATAATCAGAATATCCAGGTTAGGTATTTATGGACAATAAAGCCATAAAATTTTACACAAGAAATCCCATTAATAAATAGAGTATCACTGTTAATTTTGGATAAGACAATTATAAGATAATGATTTGCATTTGATTATTTTTCTTACATAAAGGGATAACTGATGTAATTCCAGAAATAATTGGTTTTGTATGAGTTTTTATATTCAAATAAATATTTGGAAAAATAACTGTGCTGTCTGATAAGTAAGAAAATGACAAAAGTAAGAAAATATCTTAAGGTCAATATGGTTCATTACGTACATTAGAGAAAAATAATGTCATAAGAATATTAAAAATATAACAGAAAATTATTTAAAGTAAAATTCTGTGATAAATTGGAGAAAAATTATATATAATAGAAAGAAAATATTATATATATATTATATAAACATATATTATATAGTATATAATATATATAATAGAGTCATTACATATATGCTAATTTTAAAAATAGGCATTAAATAAAGTGGAAAAAATGTCTGAAGACCTATAAGTGATATAAACATCTAGGAAATAATAAGATTCCATGCACAGATGAGTTTAAAATGAAATATTAGGTATAGGAATATGGTATTTCTGAGAATATTAATTTGCTTGTTTGCCTAATACCTATTGATAAAGATTGTTTTATCAATTGTTTTACAATTCTTTGAATTTTTTATTTAATTTTACAAATCTTGGTAATTTTGAATAATGGGTAAAATCACTGGTGACAAATTAAAATAGATGTGGGATGATATTTCTGGCTCAATACCTCTGGTTCTGATGAATAAGACATTTTTTTTAAAGGCCAGAACTTACTGTTTAGCTGAAAGATATGAGGAATTGTTGAGGTTAAGCATATTTTCCAAGCAGCTCAAGCATGCAGTCCATTCAGAGGCTATCTGATTTAATTACACTCTAAAGACTAAATGGAAGTCTTGATTAATTAAACTGAGAAGAAAGTGCTTAAGTAATTCTTTCCTGTTGGCACATATGCTTTAGAAAATTTCAGAATGTTTTTAAAGTTGCAAATTAGTCACATGATCAATTTAATGGCACAATGTAGTTAGAAATAAATAATAACAATGCAACCAGAATGATGCTTTGATATATTAAAAATGATCTCCCAACAATTTCGAAGGTAATAAGAAGACATTTTTTCTCTCTCTACTAGAGTTGTTTATATAATCTATAGGTCCTCAGATTTTCCATCTATTTTATGTAATGGTTATTTTTAACCATTTATTATATATTAACAAATATATTCTTCCACATTTTATTGGTACTTCTGCAATCACTGAAACAACACAATATTAATTTTTCACTCAAGTGAGGATCATCCACCTTATACTGCAGTTCCTACAGCTCAAGAATGCTTCCCCAAATGAAGTTCTCCTAGACTACCTCATTTGCCACTGTGAGTTTCCTTTTTCTGCAATCTCAAATTTAAATGTTTATAAAATTTGAAGATCAAAACTATAACTATTAAAATGGCAAATTCACAACTATCAACAACTGAATCTAAAAAAACAAACTAAGCAAACAAGAAAAACAGAAACAGAATTATAAAAATGGAGATCACTTAGAGTGTTATTAGTTGGGAGGAGGGAGGGGGAAATAGAGGGAAAAGATGCAGGGATTGGAAAGTACATATTAGTAAGTACAGTATAGACAAGAGGATTTTAAGGACAGTCTAGGAAATAGAATGCCCAAAGAACTTATATGAATGATTCATGGACTTGAACTAAGAGAGGGGATTGCTGGAGGGATTGAAAAGTATTGGATGGAGAGGGACAAAGATAGAAAAGTTGGGATAAGTGTAATACTATAATCAATAAACTATATTAAAATACTTTATTTGGAGTATCTCAAAAGTAAATACTTATAAAATTCTGTGTTTTTATGAAATGTAGATGATTCCTGTATAAGACCATGAACACTTAATGAAAGGTTTTTTCTCTTATTAAAACAGTGAGTGCCTCTCCAGCTGGTATAGCTCAGTGGATTGAGCACTGATCTGCAAACCAAAGGGTCACTGCTAAATTCTATTTATTCATGACTGAGTGTGTGTGTATGTGTGACTGACAGTGTGTATGTGTGTGTGTACATATACATAACTGATTATATATATACACACACTTATTTAAATATCAGCAGCTACCAGTAAAGAACATGGATTAAAAATCATACAACTATACAAAAGATAATGTTAGAAATCTTATACATAGTGACACTGAAGAAAAATAAGAAAAAGACAACTCTAAAGCTGTCATAGGAAAAGAATGGAGATTGAAACTGTGAATGAACGCTGAACAGATTTGCTACTCTCCTAGTAAAGAGAGAGGGAAAAGCCCAGGTGATCCTTGCATGTCCTGCTTCATTAATTCAGAGAATGTTTGGAACCATCCTCAGTGATGAAAAACAGAAACAAATGACAAAGTGAAATAGGCAAAGGAGATTGATGTCTCCCAGTTGGGACATGTTAAGTTCCCTCTTTACACTGTTCTTCCATTCACTAAATTTGCAAAATAAGCTATGTTAATTTTTAATGAAAAAATATAACCTTCATATTTGAGATTAATTTGAAATAACTGAATTGAGAGCATATGGTTTATAAAATAGGAAAATTTACTATTGAAAGTTTGAGGTGACTTTAAGGCATTAACTAGAGATTGAGTTTTAGGCATCATGCTACAGGTGATAAATGAAGCTTTGTGTGGATGCTGCCATTCATTCATGCATTTTTATCTATCCTATGCATATTTTGTGTCATACATTGTTTTTAAGTTGCTGTGGTATAAATGAAAGAAGACACAACAGATAGAGACAAAGTTTAAAATAAGAAACAAAAATAAATAAGCATGGTTTACAAAGGAGAACTGACCTCTGAATACCAAATATAGAAAAATAATTGAAATAGAGTCAGACAAGAGGCTAAAGGCATAAGCATAAAACTTATGGGGTAGAGGAGATTACACCGTATAAAGACAAGAAAGTATCAAGTCAAATAATACTTTTTATCTGATCTGGTATTAATCAATGAAACTTGCCATTCTTTATTGTTCTAAATCAATGATGTTCACATTTGTATTGGACATGGAAGTATTTCCTTAACAGCAGCTTAAATGGGAATGAAGGGAACTGATGTGGCAGTGTGAGTCCTTTCTGGGAGCACACCCACCCCACCCTCCCAGATTATTCCATTATCCCATGTTCCTTCAGACAGTCTGGGGAAGGATTGACAAACCACCACCATTCAAACATCACGTCTTAGATAATGTAAATTAATACTCAGTGTGTTATTAACAGAATGGTAAGGTTAAAACAGGCAGGAAATTACAGAGCACTGGCAAGGGCATGGGACAACTAACTCTCTAATAAACACAGGTAAGTAGTGTAAATCAGGATGAGTACTTTAGAACAACCATTTGACAATATTTCCTGAAGCTGTATCCATTCATGAAGTGATCAGCAATTCCTTCTTCAGTATAAACCCATGAGAAATTTTTCAGTATGTTCATTTGGAAAAAAAGGTTTTCCTAGATATAATTAAGGATCTCAGATAAATGCATTCCAGACTTAGGTTGGGCCCTAAGTACAATATCAGCTGGCTTTGTATGGGAAACATGAAGAGTATTCGAGACACAAAGACACACAGAAGAGAAACCCATGTGAAAATGGATGTAAATATTGGTTCTATGCAGCCACAAATGGATAACTTCCTGGAGTTTCCATAAACAAAAAGCCCAGGTTCTCACCTATAACCTCAACTGGAAACACACCCCAAATGTAATCTGTTTAGACTTCTAGGCCCCAGGTTGTGAGAATTTAAATTTCTGCTGTTCCACTGCCTGTATTTGTGGTGATTTGTTACAGTTGCCTCGGGAAACAAATGCAAGTAGTGAAGGGAATATGTCTTGCCATGGAGAGCAAGCGTTGATGGCCACACTGAAGAGGTGACTTTGGGCAAGACCTAAAAGTAAGTTATAGAATTCATTATAAATAGATTTGTGAAGCTTGAACTAGGTATAAATTTAGATTCGGGAAATGACTATAAAATCAGTTATCTCTCTGGGATCAATTTAATATACATTAACATGGGAAGGGCAAGTCTGAGTTGAATAATGAAGAGACTTTCAGCACTAAAATAATCTATGCAAACTCTCAAAGACAATCATCCAGTAGCATGGCACAGTCACTAAGATCATGGTTCCTCAAAAAATTGAAACTGGAACTGCCTTATGATCCAACAATTCCACTGCTGGGAATACTCCAACAATTCCCTAAGAATCCCGAATCACCACTTCAAAACAACTCATGTACCCTAATGTTCATAGCAGTGCTATTTACAATAGCTAAGTGTTGGAAACAGCCCAAGTGCCCATCAGCAGATGAGTGGATTAAAAAGTGCAGTACATTTACACAGTGGAATACTATGCAGCAGAGAGAAAGAAGGAGGGAAGTCCTACCTTTTATGACAGCATGGATGGAACCAGAGACTCTTATGCTAAGTGAAATAAGCCAGTTAGTGAAAGACAAATACCATATGACCTCAATTACAGCTGGAATCTAATGAACAAAAGAAACTAATGAGAAAAATAGAACCAGAGAGATGGAAACATGGAACAGACTGATAGCTGTAGGGGTTGGGATGGTGAAGGAAGAGAAAGGGACTAGTCAAAGAACATGTGTGAATGATGCATGCACATGGACAAAGTATAGGGGACTAACTGGGCTGGGTGAAGGAGGGAAGGAAAAACGATGGGACAACTGTAACAGAATAAACAAACAAACAAAGATCGTGGACTTTAGACAGGGAATGGCCGGATTTCAAGTCTGAGTCCCCCATTTACCTCTCTGTGATACTAGGCCTGCTGCTCTGAGCCTCAGGTTTCTCATCTGTGATATAGGAATGATCATAAAGTCATTGCAGTGATTAAATAAGTTAAAATACAATGTAAAACAATACCTCACAAACTGCAATTGTTGTTATTTTACAAGAAAGATAAATTTCTCAAAAAGTTGTAGCAATTGGTAACTATCTATGAAATCACCTAAAGGTATTATTAGATCCTTCTGATGACATGATAAGAGAAAGGACAGCCTTTTAATATAACCCTGATGCTGTACATCTAGACACAGATCTAGATATTTGTGTAATTAGGAAAAAAATTAGGCCTGAGGCAGAAGGCAAAGTTTTCATTTGGGGATAAATCAGAATTATCCCCATGATATTTTATAAGATAGACAAAAGAGATTTCACTTTTTAAAATTAATTGAACTCAGCACCTTCTTTTGCTGTAGTTTCTTCCACTGTGTCAATGATGACATTAACACCTCATAAGAAAAGATGGAGAACTGAGTGGAGCACTAAGGCAAATTTTCCCACAGGCTAGTTATAAATGAGGTATTTCTGAAGCAAGATTATCTCTCCTAATTTTGGCATATTCATTTCTATGGACTGCACAGAACTCTGAGGAAAAATGAAGAGGGAGTGATTAAGGCAACTTTGGTAATTGTTCTAAGTCAGGAAGATGTAACTTGCTTATCTACATTTTCTGCTGCTCTCTCCTGCCAGCACTCATTGGTATCTCATCAGGGTACGGCTCCATGGAAGAGACAGCCTGCTGTTGACTAGGCTTCTGGACTGCAAGTTCTGGCTGTCTGCTGCTCTCCAAGGATGCCAAGGCTTACTTAGAATTTTGTTAAAGGCCAAAGGCAGAGTTAAATGGCAGCACTGCTCATCCATCCTTTATAATTGCCCCACAATTCTTAATGTGGCCTTTGTGTCTCTCTCCTCACTGTGCGGAAATATACTGCATTCTAAACAACTCTCTAGACAACTATCAGAATTACCTTTGACAGATTTTATCTTTTGAAATGAAGATCTCAGTGTTCCCCTTCATTTCAATTGATATTATTTCTGTCTTTAGGTAGAGATTTTAAATAGACTTCTTAAGTATTTGCATATAGGTAGAGAAATGTAGGATGATTTTCTAGTCTATCCCATTGTTTGTCTGCCAGTCAAATCACTTGAGAACGCAGGGGAGGAAATTGTTCTCAATCTAAGGAAAATGGGCTTTACAGTCAAATTAATTATCCAGAAACAACTTTTTACTTACAAACATTTTTTGGTCAATTAATTAATTATGCTCACTTTATTTTACAATGTGTCTAGAGAAAAATAAAGGGATTAGAAAACAATGATTAAGATCTTGGCTGATGTACCTCAATGGATTGAGCGTGGGCCTCTGAACCAAAGAGTCACTCATTCAATTCCCAGCTGGGGCCTGGGTTGCAGGCCAGGTCCCCAGTGTGGGGCACAGGGGAGGCAACCACACACTGATGTTTCTCTCCCTCTCTCCCTCGTTTCCTCTCACTCAAAAACTAAATAAATGCAATCTTTAAAAAATTTAAACAAAAACCCCCACAATGACCAAGAAAATTAAGCATACTAAATTATTTTCTTTTTGAACAGAGGCCCACGCTCAATCCACATGCAGGTCACATGCTAGGTCACATGCTTCAATTAGATTTTATTACATTTTCTGTGCCAAAATATTGATGGTGACTTGTTTATAAATAAATTGCCACTAATTATATGAAGGCTAATCAATTTGAATATTTTATCATATAATTCTATATACTATATTATCATAATGCTTATTGCCTATTTTACTTTGTAGTACAGTCAGCTATGATTCAGATGAAGAAAATAATGCAGTTAGAAAATTTATTTCTCAAAAAAATTTTCATCATTATGAGTAATCATCACATTCTACAAAATAAACATAACAATAAAAGTAATTTCTAATATAACTGTTAGAAAAGTTATGTGTATATATGACTATTATATATAAAAAACTTTGTAAGTGTATTTTATAAACTCCATATGCACATTACATATACGTGAATTGTTTTATTTTATATTTTTAAATTTAATATATTCTGTTTTTTCATTACTATTTAACCCCATTATATTCTCTCCCCCCCTTCAATCTGTCACCTTCAAAATATGCCCTGGGGGCTTCCCATCAGACATCACAGTGATCTAATAAGCTGTGTCACATGGAGGGGAATTGGTGAACTTTGGGTTCAGACAGTTCTAAATTGAATGTCATCTCCTCTGTTTAGTTGCTCTGTGACTTGAGATAAGATATATAGCCTCATTTAGCCACATGTTTCTAACTTACCAAAAAGTGATGTGACTATGAAATACCTCTAGGATTATATATGATAATGAAATGTAAAATATGCACAGAGCCTACTGCACAGGTGCTTGATGAATAAGTTTACACTTGTTGGAATTAACTACTTAAATCTCTTACAGTGTAAATGGTGTCAGTATTTTTTCAATGATCATATATATTTTTACAACTTTATACCATGATGTTATAAAATATTTTATAGTATACATATCATTTATTTCTATTGTAATATAGATCATTTGAGATACTTTAAATATAAAAAATAAAATTCCAGTTATTTCATAGAGTTTGTATTATTCCCCAAGAGGAATATCAACTGCAAAAATCTCAATTAATTACTAAATCACTCTCAGATAGTTGCAAATATACTGATGATGTACAGAAGTGGATGTGCTTCTGAAGTGCCAGCTCACTCAAGTAAATTAGTTCAGACAATGGGAAAAACTCTGATTAACAAATGATTAAAATGGTAGATTTCCTCTGCACAAATTTAATTTATTGCTTCTCTACATTTGCATTCACTATTTCTTCTATCTTTTCACTTTTAATAAATCTAGACTAACCATAGTTTAAACTCTCTCTCTATTCTTTTCCTCACAGGGTGAAGCTATCCTTTCCCCAGCGTGAACGTGTTGGACCATAAGTTGCTCTGTTTTTCTTCCACTGTGAAGTTAAGCCCCTACTGTCTCATAGAAAATTGTGTCACCAGGAGACCAAAGATGAGACATAACAGTTTTGAGTAGTGAACATATAGAAATAATAATAAAAGTAGAATAAAGAAGAAAAGTAAAAACAGTGTATTTTAGAATCACTTTTGTGCAATTTGTCCATGCAATTTTCCATTGGATCAGTATTATTATAAAAGTTAGTTTTGCAAACCAAATAATTATATACATAAAATACTTTGTGCCTTTTAATATAGTAAATAAAACTATTTAAATGTTTTTGTCTTTCAGTTCTGTTTCTAATTCTTTTTAATTGAATTTATCAGGGTGATATTGGTTAATAAAATTGCATAGGGTTCCATCAACATGTATTGATTAGCTATCTTCAGTTATTTTTAGAATAAGCAGAATATATTGAATTAAAGCAGATATAGATTTTCAAAAATGTATCCTGAATGCTAGTGTTTGAGTGAAAAATAAAAGGTTGTTTTTTAAAGAAGGGTACATGCATGTTTTAGAGAATATTCTAAACAAGATTTTGAACTAGTACAAAATTTAAAGGTTAATTATTATGTTCAATATCACTTATGGGTTTTCTTCTTCCTAAATATACAGCTCCTGCTCATACTGCCCTTATCAGACACAATTAAGTAACTGTTTGGCTCATTATTATCCTGAGGGCCAGAGAGAGAGAGAGATAATGAGAAGGTTATAAAGGACGACAAAATGAGTACCAGAAGTAAATTATGCAACTGTCAATGAATAAAATCATGTTGGAGACAGTGTTTCCTCAGGAAGTTTGTAAAGAGTGAAAGTACATGAAGAACATTTAATTATCGTCCATCTTTGCCCAACTGCTCCTGGGTATCATTTATTAGAATGTTTTTTTTGCTGCTCAGAGCAAACGTTGGGGTTGGATAGCAGGATAATATTGAATTTGATAAAACAGAAAATTGTTTTTATATGTAGTTAGATTTTACCACATCATTGTACAAAACTCATAGTATCACACTCAAAACACAATGAAGACTTACCAGGTTTTATTTCTGCTTCAAATTCATTTAATGACATATTACAGTTGCATTCTTTGTTTTTTAATTAAGTTTATTTGGGTAACATTGATTAACAAGATTATTTTTTATTTTATATTTTATAATGCTGATCATGACCCACCAATAGTTCATCTTGAATTTGGAGAAAACTTTGCCATGGAGTTGTGTAACCTCTCCAATTTCTCCTGAAGAAACTAAGCAGTAAGGGACTGCCAAAAGCTAGTGTCCAGAGTGTACAGAATCCCTGATGTCTAAGTAATATTTTACCCTGCCCCTTTCTTAAGAATTTACTGGGGAAATAAAACCTATGTCTAATTTCTCTAGTTTACATTTGTATCACTTCTCTACAAACCCACTATATGTAGTCAGGTTTTCCGTTCCTCTTACTCTACAAAAAGATTTTCTCTTTTGTCTTAGCCTCATTGTTCCTGGGCACTTAGGGACAGTACTGTCATAATATGAGAGGAACATTTACTCCACATTATTAAGAAACTATGGCATTGGTCCAAACTGTTGCTATGTCTCTGTTGAGAGAACGAATAGACTTCTGACTAACCTCCGAGCTTGTTTGTGCCAAATGCTCATACACTGTGTAGAGGTCAGGCTGGTGTTTTTGCAGTCAGATCATGTCATTCCCTGTGTTCAAATTCACCCTTTGCATTTGGAAAGAACTTAAACCTACTACCAGTAAGAACAAGGAAAAGTGTTATCATTTGGCCCTTGGCCATCTCATAATCCCCAACTCCACAGTACTCTGCTCCAGCCACACGGGCTTTCTTAGAACAGGAAAAAGATTGTTCTCACCTTTGTGCCTTTGCTCTCGGTGCTTCCTCTGCATTGTCTAAGCCCCACTATGAAACTCTCTATAGTTTAAATGCCACACTTGTTCCTTCATTATTGCTTCAAATGATTCTAAACTTTAGCCACAAGAATAGTCTCTTCACCATTCTGTAAATGGAAATCCAATAAATCATCATGAGAGCGAGAGACTTTTCCAAAACTATGTCCCTGCAATCTCTGTTACCCCACATTTCTTCAGATGGTCTGAAGTGGACTTGTACTTCTGCAAAAACACCTTTAAAAACAGCATGGCATCACATATACTTCTCTTACGATTTCACCACATGTTCATGGTATATTCATGTCATAATTTAATTTATTGTTTTGAATTCAATTTTTGTACTTGACTTTTTAAAAGCATAGTTGAAACATATACTAGTAATTCCTTGCAATTATTAATTAAAATTTGAGACCATGTTTCCTGTCCACTTCAATCCAAATTTCACTTTTTTTAATCTACTCATATTGTTTTTTTGTTTGGATATAATTTTTAAATTTCCCCAAGGTCACTCATCCTTGGGAAATTTAAGTTTAGGCAAAGATAACGTAATAGCTGGAAGAGAAAATTTGTCCATTAAAAATAATTCCTTTTTTGTCCATTTTAAGTTTCAATTGCAAAATAAATTATATGCCAGTTTTTAATTGAATTAATTCTTTTCCTCCAGTGCCAAGACATGAATTCATAGTGCTACCATATCACTGACCTGTGATTAAACTCAGCTTGCTCAAGTTGACAGAGGGATGGTTTTCAGGTGGATGGAGTTCGCTTTGTGCCATTAGACATTCTCCCATTAGATGTTTCTCAGAATGATACTCAGCTTCATCACAAGGGATTTTAAATATTAATTTGACTTTTCTTTCTTCAGTTGTTACAAGCTCAGTCATTGACAAAATGTATTTTTCTCTCTGATACATATATATATTTATACATATCCATTAGACTCATAATAAAATACCCAAACAAAATTGTTATGTCAAAGGGTATGCCTCTTAGTATAACTTTTCTTCCTTCAAATATTTTTATTGAAATGATCATCTATATATATTTACCTCATTTCTCACAGTACATCATATTTTGGTCCCTTTAAACTCTTTCACTTCTATTTTTACATAAGACTATTCATTAATGTCTCAAAACCCCCATGTTGCTAAATCCAAAGATCATATATCAATATTCATATTTTTAATGTTTCAATAGCATTTGAGAATTTTTATCATCTTCTTTACTAAAATGTCTTGCTTTCAGGACCCTGTACATCCTGGTTTTACTTCCATCACCTGCACAATTACTTTTCAATATTTTTTGTTGGTCCTTCCTCATTTTTATTGATCACTAAATATTTAAATGGCCCAGAACTCTGTTCTTGAGTCTCTTCCCATTCTAGCTATATTTAGTCTTTTATGGGTCATTCAATAGTTTTTAATATTTATGTATGATAATAATTTTTAAATTTATATTTTAAACCAAGGCTTTTCATGTAAGTTCTTCTTGGATGTCTAAGAGACAGCACAATATTAACAATATTAAGCCCAGAAATAAATGCTTAGCTCATAGCAGATGTTCAACACATATCTGTTGAATGAATGAATAACACTTTATAATTTGCTTCTTAAAAATATTCCTGATCTGAATAAAGTCTAAATAGATGCTTCTAGCTGCTCAGGTCAAAAAGCATAGTGTTAGCACTAGTGTTTTCTCTTAAATTCACATCCAATTTGTCAGCAAATACTCTTGAATCCACAATCAAAATAGATCCCAAATCATAACCATTTGACATATATATACACAGTAAGAAATATTTTATCATTGATATTCAATGACTTATAGGGCTGGGTAGATGTCATCATCCCACCAGGATCGCCCATCTGACAAGCAATGATTAATTTATCATGAATTATAGTGGGGCATAATTTTGAAGTTTAAGACAATATGGTTTTGAACTTATACTTCCTTACATAGCTAATGTAACAAAAAGCTATAACACTAAAATAAAATCATTTTTAAATGTAAAAAATTAGAACATTTACTTCATGCCACTCATTTCTAAGGAAGAATTGTTTGTTGCTAAAAGACATACTCTTACAAAATAGAAAAAAACCACACACACCCACAAAATAAAATGAACAGTTCAACAAATATATATATGTGTGTGTGTGTGTGAACATACATATATGTGCATGTATTACTAATTAGAAATTCTAGATAACTGTATATAAGGTAAAAATGTTTCCAACTGAATGAAGTCAGTGTACTTTATGAAAAAATTTCAAGAAAATGTATATTGCACTTTAAATATGCTGCTACACTGTGAACCTGGACAATTTTAAATGTGATAAAAGAATGTACTTTTCTTACCTATAAAAATAAAGCAATTAGAAAAATGTGAGAAAAATTAAAATAATTAAAGAGAAAAAGTGTTAAATAATAAAGCCAACTAAACATGTGATAAAGTTTGGCACGAGTAAAAGCAAATCTATCCACCCTTGTGGCCTGGATCATTTTCTTTTAACCTACATGGAAATAGTGCCAGACATTGAGTTTCTTTTCTATTAGACCATGTTATTGACTTCTTTCTGCAAAAATATTATAAATCTTGCTATTGATTTTCAATTTTAGAGACATCTTATAAATAAGCTTGAATTAAAATTATAGATCAGACTGTATTTCAATATGTATATTTAAAATAATGATAACTTTATTACAAAGTTACTGTGAAGATGATAATGTCTTCATCCTACATAATAGATTAATATTGTGCATTTATTGTTTTCTATGATGGTATATGTTACAAGCTGACATTCTAAGATATGATTATTTTAAAAGCAGCAAAGTGAGAAGTGTCTAATTATAATACACATTTTACACTTAATTTTAATCATATAATTTTGTAATTGAAAATTGTATCATGCTATTACTCAAATGGCTTTCAACAGAATGTTAATCAAGGGTGGTTACCATTAGATGATGGAGCTACAGATGATTTTTTCTTTATACTTAAAAATCTCTGATTAGATTTTTTATTAGACTTTTATTTTTGAAGTCAATAATTTAGTAAAGTTATTTTAAAAATAAATGTAAATGTATTTTTTAAAAAATACATGTTAGGCCTACAAAGAAAAATAACCTGAAAATTGAACAAATAAGCTGAAAATAGCAACTTTCTTCCCTGTTTATGTACTTTCTCCTGTAATAGAAAGCCTTGTAATGGGGAAACTGATAATTCCTCCAATTTCTGCATGTACCTCTCCACTTATATCAAGTGGAGAAGTGAAGTCTGAGCTAGCCTCGTATTCAACAAAATAAAACTAAGGTGATGCTCTGGGATACATGGCTCCAGGCTCTAAAAGCAATGCCAGCCTCTTCCTCTTCTGCACCTTGTAAGCTAGGCGTCCCGAAGGGAGGAAGGCCATGCCAGGACTGAGTTGTTAGAGGCCTCATGGAACTAGGTGCACATCCCAGTCTTAGCTAGAAACCCAGATGATTTAATCAGAAGACTAATCTCATCCTACACAATTTGGAGCAAAATATCATTAAGGCTGAGCACCGTGAAAATTATCCATCATGAAAAATAGTCATTTGCTGTTGATTTAAATAACTGAGTTTGGGCATGATTTATTATGCAGGCATAGATAACAATTACACACACTCAAGTGTATGCTGTGTTCAAATTATTACATTGGTTTCCCTTCTCAGTCACAATGAAACCTGAAATGATGAAAATATGATCAAGTTTGTGCTGCCTGAAATAATTCTGGTAATACGCTTTCTTAAATAATTAGGGAATATATTTCCTGACCTTTTGAAAAACATTAAATTAGTAGAATTTCAATGTATTAAAAAACAGCAGAGCAAAGAGTGGTGATCAAATAGTAACTGAAGTTCAAGAAATTTGAAATTAACTATTGCAGGCAGAGAACATGCAGTATAACAGCACCTATAAACACTAATAGATTTTTTAAAAGATTTTATTTATTTACTTTTAGGGAGAGATGAAAGAAGAAAGAGAGAGAGAGAAACATCAATGTGTGGTTACCTTTCATGTGCCCCATCCTGGGGACCTGGCCCAAAACCCAGATATGTGCCCTGACTGGGAATGGAGCCAGCGACCCTTTGGTTCACAGGCTGGCACTCAAACCACTGAGCCACACCAGCCAGGGAAACACTGATAGATTTTAATTCTTTCCTGGTCTTGCCTATTAAGATCTCATTTAGAAATCTTTCTGAGAATTGCATTCAATATTCCAAGATGACAACTTAAGCAATGCCTTTGCTATGTACCTTCAGCGCATACACTATTAGGGGAAAGTGGAGGACTGTTTTGATTTTGTAATGGCTTCAAGTCATTTGAAGATATAAAATTTTTTCATCAAACTTTATACATAAAATATTGAGTTGACCTAAGTTTAGCTCTTTGGAGAACTGCATTTTCAAATTTAACCTTGACTGACTAAATTCAAGTGATTTTTATCATTTTCATTTCAGGTAAAATGTTTTGCTCCTTGGTTCTGGAGTCAAATTTCACCCTTGCTCTGTGAAATTTCAGATATTATTTAAGGAAAAAGAAATATCTTAAGCAACTGTTCTGATATCTAAAGATGTTTCTATATTACAACAAATTTCCAATATAATTCACTCATGAATTGTGAAGTTTAAAAATTATGATTACAAGGTATTCATTGAAAAATCAAGTTTTCATTTGGGAATGAAAACCAGTTATGAACACCTGGATGTCAGGAAGCATTTAACAGTATGTGTTCAGTGCATCCAACCTTAATTCAAAGGTAAAAAATAAATTAAAAGTATCAAACACCTAAGACAAGAAAGAAAATGACAAACAAAAATGATAAAAATGCATTCTGATAGAGAGAAAATTAAATAAATTATAACAACTTTATACCAGCAAGTTTAAAAATCTAAACAATCTAAACAAATGCATAGTCCATTTGAAAGGAATTTTTACCAAGTTTATATCAGCTAAGAAGAAGAAAATGTGAATAAATCAATAACCATAAGGAAATTGAAAAAATAAAATATCTCACAAGATCCATAAAGTTTACAGTCATATGGAAGATCATGAAGGAAGTAAGAGGTAAACTCTGTTGTATAAAAATGTTTCAGAGGAGAAAGAAAAGCAGAAAATCTGAAAACTCATAAGATTCATGTGGTTATAATAACTCAGAGAAAAACCAGATTTATTGAGGACATGCAATTCTACATTGCTTTGTTTATATTCTTAAAATACAAGCCCATTAAATCTCATGAATATGATAGTGTTTAAATAAAATATGGTGCATACAAACTGTGGAAACTATGACAAGATTTAACAAAATGATGAAGACCTATAAATAATAACATGAAACAATACTCAGACATATTTTAAGAGATAAAGTCCCAAGCAGCATATTTAGAATGAAAACATTTGAATGAAGAAAAAGAATTATGAACATCTGCAATAATTGTATGTACATAAATCCAGTAAGAAAACTGGAAGAAAAAAAGATAAGTGAAAAAGTAGTGAAGGAGAAATCTTTGAAAATATGAGCTATGCAAAAGTAGGTTTACAGTTTCAATACAAATAATACAATAACTAATAAATAATATAAGAATAAACTTTTGCATATTCACAACTATAACTACTTTACCCACACCTGTATATTTATAGGAAACCTGTGTATAAAAGTTATTGAAATTCAAAACAAGAGTGCCAATTCTACATAGAATGATATTTATATCAACCTCTTTCAACTACAATATATTGATTTATACCATCCAGTTTGAAGTGTATCACAAAACAGTTAAAGAACAAAAAATTGAATTTTTAAAAAATGTATTTTTAAAAATGACATAACAGTCTGGATTTTCTCTGTTGTAATGTTCTTCTTCCTCACTTCAACTCAGTTACTTGTTTTTAAGCAGGAGAGAAACCTAATACTTTAGAAAGTTTCATGGGTTTGATATGTAAATGGAGTCTGTAATCATCAAAAGAGACTACATGAAAAAAAACAACTAAAAATATTAGTGAATTAAAATGATACAAGAAACTTATTTTTCCTAATTCATAAGAATTTGATGATATTTAGACAGAGGTTTCTGTTCAATTGCAGTCATTATGAAACAGAGACCAAGGGAGAAACTACCATCGTGAATGCTGTCAATCTTCAGTTTGCAAGGAAAAGAGTGCCATAGGAGATCTTGCACTGATGATCAAATACAGTAGCTTGAAAATGAAACACTGGTTTGTTCACAAGTTCTTGGACACGACCACATTCAACTACAGAAAGGCCAAGAATTGCACTTGTATTATTAGCCCAGAAGAATTTTGAATATACGTTAAATAACAATGACAGTGTGTGCTTAGATATTGTATTTGAAAGTTGGTAAATGCTGATCTATATAATCCATAGATATTTAACCCAATATTTGATATGAACATTTATATATATAATATTGAACTTCATTAACATTTTATAGAATTAAATATAATAGAATATAGACATAGGCAGACTGAGAATTCTAACCCTGCCATTTTAATTTCATGACCTTAGACACTAGAACATTATAAATTAATAACATTTTCTTTAAAGAGAGGTGATTTTAAATAAAAAAATTACTATTTCCTACATTAACTTAATATGATTACCTCCATGAGGTCTTAAATATGATATGTGTCCAAAATAGTGATTATAGGGGTGACAATGGCACCATTGTGTGTGCTTTTTTACAAACATCTAATCATCCTGTGTCTTTTATATTCATAAAGTTCTTGGAAATATTTAAATTCAATATTTATCATCGTGTGAGTTAAAATACAAATTAGATGATCACCTTTTATGTGTAAAACAATTTAATCTCTGACTAACTTGTTCTAAGTCCCCTATAGTGACTTCAGTGTCTCAGGTTAAAGAAATAGAAGAACTTGGACTCAAAACTTGACCGATAGATCTTACTACAGACTTAAAATGAAAACAAAAGAAAAGAAAACAAATGGAACCTGTATAGAGCATAAGTAGCTAAATCTTGAAAAAGCTTAAAAAATACATTTTATTAATCCATATTGAAGTAAACAACATTCTGATTCTACATCAGTAATGTTCTGAAGACTTCCAATTTTTAAAATATTAAGTTGAGGATTTTGTGTTAACTTTGATTTACATGTAAATCATGTTGAAAATAACTAAAAATACCATATTGAGAGAACTGGATTTCTAACCTCATATTTTGCTTATTTTCTTTGACCTTCTACATTATAAATGTACTTATGAATATTTCAATTGAACTGTAGTTGAATAGTTAATTGCATTTCCTCTCAAATTGATATTGATAGAGCTTTTTTTCAATCATATTCCTGGACTAGATTAACCTTACCAACAAATTGCCTACAGAAATTGCTCTTTACTGTGATTTCTTTAGACATAATGTTTCCCAGTGTGCTCACTACCTGTCTCACTGGCTTTTAGAAATGCCCAGAGTACTTGTGTCTTTTTTTCCTTGAGGACTAAATGTTCTTGGCATGTCACTGCCAGTAGTCTCATTTCGATCTCTTGTTACTGTTTCATTGGCATTTCATAATGAGAACATCTTATAAAAAAAAGACAGTACTCAAAGTTATATTCAGGATATTGATTGAAAACCACCATTCCATGGCATTTCTAGCCTGAGGCAAACATTCAATCTATTTTTGAACAGTTTCCATGTCCCTGTAGGTAGGTGAGTGGATTCCATTTTCATACATCATATATTGAAACAGTAATTATTGTATATTTTAAGTGGCTAGGAGTTAGAAGCATATTTATTTAGATCACAGTAAGGAAGATATATTTAAATAAAATATCCTGAAGACATTTGTTAAAAATTTTTATGATATAACTCAAAACCATAAGATGTCTGTGTAGATTTGCAGTTCAATACAAACCTTGGCTATGGCAGTTTCAGCCCAATCAATACTAACAACCCATTTCAGGTAGAACATCCTTACCTCAATCTATGATACAGGTTCTGCTCTAGAATCCCATTTTATAGGGAAGGAAAATGAAATTCATCAAGTTTAGGTCGTTTCTCTGGAGTGTGGCAAATTGAAGTCAGGCAGTCTATCTTCAGAGGCACCGGCAACCATTGCATCTATACAGCATGTTATTCTCTTATTGCAAAAAAGCCATAAGAAGCAAAATACTGTGACTTTGTCTCAGTTTGCTCTGAAGTCTCCTAGCCCAGGCATATTGACATTTTGAACCAAACATTTTGCTCCAGATGGGCGATCTGTACTGTAGGATGTTTAGAGTATCTCCGGAAACGATGAATAGACGCCCATAGAAACTACCTCCGGTTGCAACAACCAAAATTGTCTCCAGACAAAATTACACTTGGTTGAGAATCATTGGGACCAGTTTAATAATATCTACTATTAAATAAATTAATTTCACATAAACTTTTTCTTTGAAGGAAATGCAGTATTGTTTCAGGATGTAATATAATAAAAAGTAACAAATATTACATGTATATTCTTTCTCTACATTTATAAAAATATAAAGGACTATAAAAAAGAAGAAACTGTGATTCATATTTATTATATGTACAAGATAATTTATCAGTTTGTTGCTTTTTTTTACAATAAATAGTGTTAGTAAGTAACCAACTTTTTAGCATTTTTAATTGTATGGATAACTTTTTCCCTGTGTTAAGATGTAGCTGTGATTTTGTCAGATGGTTAGTGACTCAGAATCTCTTTGAGTTTTGCATATTATGTACACATAGATACCTAGAAAAAAAGAATAATTATTGTGCTTATATATGGTTTATTGAGTTAGATATAATCTTATAATTTTCTGCTATATTAATATTCAATTTCTAAATATTTTGGTATTATTTTTATTAATTCACTGTTAAGGTTTCTAGTAAAACAACTAATCTAATAAAAATTTAACAGTGGTGAGCACTGTATACTAGACATACATTTTAAACATCTTTTTTATCTTCTACCACCTGACAAGTTAATGTGTTAACATATTTTTGTTTTATTCAGATGGTTTTTAGTATTCATTCAGAAGTAGTTACTTCAGGTCTTTTCTGAATAAAGATAGGAATATATGCAGACATATAAGTACTAAACAAATATAAGAGTAAACTATGTGTCATTTAGAATTATTATGGTATGATTTAAACAAGCTGGAAATATGTGCAAAGTAAGAATGGGAAAATAAGGTTGGCAGTCTGAATTTAAACTCCACACACTGTGCTTTCAGTTACTAGCTGCTAAAATCTCTGTCCAATTGTTACTCCTCTAGCTGGGATGCTTGGAATTCTATCCCCTATATGGAAGGTTAGATTCTGCCAGATTATTGGGTATGTACACAGTTTATACTCATGGTATACCCAGGATTTTTGTTTTGTTTTGTTTTGTTTTATTGATTATGCCATTACAGTTGTTCTGTTTCCCCCCTTCATTCCCCTCCACACCCCTCCACCACCATTCCCCCCCCTTTAGTTTATGACCACGTGTCTCAAGTTCTTTAAATTCTATATTTCCCATACTATTCTTGCTCCCCTATTTTCTACCTACCGTCTATGCTACTTATTTTCTGTACCTTCTCCCCCCTTCTCCTCCTCCCACTCCCCTGTTGCTAACCCTCCACGTAATCTTCATTTCTATGTTTTCACTCCTGATCTAGCTGTCCTCTTTGTTTTTGTTTTAGGTGTGGTTGTTGATAACTGTGAGTTTGCTGTCCTTTCACTGTTCATCTTTTTTATCTTCTTTTTCTTAGGTAAGTCCCTTTAACATTTCATATAATAAGGGCTTGGTGATGATGAACTCCTTGAATTTGATCTTATCTGAGAAGCACTTTATCTGTCCTTCCATTCTAAATGAAAGTTTTGCTGAATAGAGCAATCTTGATTGTAGGTCTTTGGATTTCATGACTTGGAATACCTCTTTCTAGCCCCTTCTTGTCTGCAAGGTCTCTTTTGAGAAACCAGCTGACAGTCTGATGGGAACTCATTTGTAGGTGACTGTCCCCTTAGCTCTTGCTGCTTCTAGGATTCTCTCCTTCATTTTCATCTTGGCTAATGTAATGATGATGTGCCTTGGTGTGTTTCTTCTTGGGTCCAACTTCTTTGGGACTCTCTGAGCTTCCTGGATTTCCTGGAAGTCTATTTCCTTTGCCAGATTGGGGAAATTCTCCTTTATTATTTGTTCAAATAAGTTTTCCACTCATGGCTATTCCTTTCCCCCTTCTGGTACCCCTATAATTCAGATGTTGGAGCATTTATAAATGTCCTGGAGGTTCCTAAGTCTCTCCTCATTTTTTTGAATTCTTGTTTCTTCATATTTTCCTGTTTGGCCATTATTTGCTTTCTTCTGGTCCACTCCCTTGATTTGAGTCCCAGTTTCCTTTCCATCACTATTGGTTTCCTGTGCAATTCCCTTCATTTCAATTAGTTTCGCCTTCATATGTTCCTCTAATTTGTGGCTGAAATCAACCAGTTCTGTGAGCATTCTGATCACCAGTGTTTTGAACTGTGCATCTGAAAGTTTTGCTATTTCTTCATCACTTAAAGTTATGGGCTCTGGAGCTTTGAGATCTTCTTGAGCCATTTTTTGTCTGTTCACACCCATTAAGTATGAGGAGTAGGAGCCTTAGGTGTTCACCAGGGCGGGGCGCCAGGTCACTGGGTTGTGATGCTGTATATGGGGGCACGGTCAGAGCAGGGAAATGGTGGACTCCTCTGCTGCCTCTTGCTCCTGTGGCCTGCTCAGTCCCATCTCACCACCCACTCCCTCGATGGTCTATCTGCGTACAAATGTGCGACCACATTCAACCCGCCGCCCTGCATCCTCACTGGGTCCTCTGGTTGCTCACTGGGTCACTCACTGGGTCTGCCCATTGCAATCCCACACCTGGGATCTGTGTGCCTGAGTCCCTCTGACCGAGTTTTCCTGTGCATCCCCGCTCCGCCAGCTGCTGGCCTCAACCCTCTTACCAGTCAGGCTGAAGAATTTGTTGTTATCATTTTTTATCTTCTTTTTCTTAGGTAAGTCCCTTTAACATTTCATATAATAAGGGCTTGGTGATGATGAACTTGAATTTGATCTTATTTGAGAAGCACTTTATCTGCCCTTCCATTCTAAATGAAAGCTTTGCTGATCAATCTTGTATGTAGGTCTTTGAATTTCATGACTAAGAAAAAGAAGATAAAAAAGATGAACACTGAAAGGACAGCACACTCACAGTTATTAAGAACCACACCTAAAACAACAGCAAACTAAGAGGACAGCCAGATCAGGAGCAGAACCATAGAAATGAAGATCACATGGAGGGTTAGCAACAGGGGAGTGGGAGAAGGAGAAGGGGGGAGAAGGTACAGAAAATAAGTAGCACAGACGGTAGGTAGAAAATAGATAGGTGGAGGGCAAGAATAGTATGAGAAATATAGAATCTAAAGAACTTGAGACACGTGGTCATAAACTAAAGGGGGGGATGGTGGGGGAAGGGGTGTACAGGGTGGAGGGGAATGAAGGGGGGAAATAGAACAACTGTAATGGCATAAATAGTAAAATATATTAAAAAGGAAAAAAAAGAATTTGTTGTTGTCAGACTTCCGAAAAGTTCAATTTTCTGTTTTCTGTTGCTAATATTTTGTTGTCTCTGAACTTGGCTGTCGGAGAAAGCACGGCATCTCCATCTATGCCTCCATCTTGGCAGGAGTTGACACACCCAGGTTTTGGATTGCCTTTCTTGGCTCTGTTCTTTGAGGTTTTTCCTCCCCCAGTGTATAGAGGCTGTGGGAACCCCAAATTCAGTGCTCTAGTTATTCAGGCCAGTAGAACTGCAGGTTTCTTCCTGAAGTTCAGTGTTCATGATGTCAATTGGCACCATCCCTATAGACAGAAATCTATGCAAAAAAAAAAAAAAAGAAAGAAAAGAAAACACCTTTCCAAACTCACCAGTGCCTTCATTTGTTCCAATTTCTATGGTTTTTGGTTGTTTTTCATTACTTTAAGTAGTTTTTCTTTCTGTGTTTTATTTAAAATTTTTTTCGATTCTTTATTGTAGTGAGGGGTTTGTTTCCTGAAATTATTTCTTCCATGATCGAGAGCCTATCTATGAACACTTCAGGATTTTCAAGGTGAAGTGCAGGCTCTAAATTTCAAGTTTTGTAGTTTTTTCAGTCTTGCTGATTTAAGAGCATATTTAACTCTCCTAAATGTACCTACTTTTGGCTAATGGAATTGCATGCTTTACTGATCATAAGTTGTAGAGTGTATTTTATTTGTGTTAATTTGCATAATTTGCTGATTAAACTACATATTTAATCCATTGACCTTTACACTTCTACTTATACAGGAATATAATCAAGGCATATACTTGCTGGGTGACGTTTATATCTTATAAACTTACTTATCTCTTTCGACTTCTGAGATACTGGAGACAAAGACCACACACTCCCCACTAAGCAAAGGTCCAATGCAGTCTTCTTTAAAAAATGCACACTTCTGGTTTGGTTTAACAGCTCCTCTGTTTTCTTTTTCCTTAAGTTCTATTGCATTAATTTGTCTTTTTTTCCTATTTTTCTCTTTCCTGTTGTTACTGGCTTTATTTTTCCATGGTGATCTCTCTTTATACAACATTCTGATAAATCACTTAATCACCCACCTTACCCTTGATAAACTCCAGGATAAATGGGGTTAATTTATCCCCCCAAATTATAATGAGAACATGATCTTACACAGGTAGGTTAACTAAATTTATTCAGTTTTTTTCCCTCTGAGTGAGAATATTCTGTAAATATATATTTTGATATTAACTAAATAGTCTTACATTTAATGTTTACTCTAAAAAAGAGAGAGGTAAGTAAAGAAACAATTATAATATGGTAAACTAAATGTTATGATCAAAATGTGCTGAATACATTGTGGTTGCACACAGAAGAAACAAGTAATCCATAGTTGCAGGGGAAATATATCAAAAAATATATAAAAAAACTGGAAGTGGTCTGCATGAACTGATTTTTGAAAAGTATCTGGTTGCCTTAATAAATGTAATTTTATTGACATTTATGTTTAGTTTCTTTGTTTTATTTTAAATATTTTATTTACCTATTTTTAGAGAGGGGAAGGGAGGGAGAAAGAGAGGCAGAGAAACATCAATGTGTGGTTGCCTCTCACATTTCTTAACTTTAGAAACCACAAATTTCTACAATAATAAATTATTTGATATTTATAAAGTTTAGCTATTTTTAATAAACTTATTTTAGAATAGTATTTGAAGATAGTACAGTTTGCCTGATGCACTTCACATCTAATTTCCACTATTATTATTGATATGGTACATTTTACAATTAAAGCACAACTAATGATATAGTATTATTAACTAAACTACTTTATTTGGGTTTTCTTAGTTTTATGTAATATCTTTTTCTGTTCCAGGATCCCATCCAGAATCTTATACTATATTTAGTCAACACGTTTTAGGTTCCTGTAGCTGTGACAATTTTTCAGACATCCCTTGCTTTTAATGACTATTATAGTTTTGAGGAGTAATGGTTATATCATTTTGTTTATTTATTTTATAGTCATCCATGAGGATGTTAGGTGATTGCTCATTCCTTTTTAGAATGTCCCTCAGTTGGGATCTGTCTGATATTTCTCATGATTTGGCCAGAATCATGTGTTTTAGGGAAGCAAACCACAGGGATAAATGTGTCATTACCCTCACATCAGATCAAGCCTGCCTGGTGCCATAAGCATCACTTATCACTGCAGATGCTGACCTTCTTCAGAACCCGGGTAAAATAATGTTTGTAAGATTTTCCACTATAAAGTGGCTCCTTTCCTCCCCTTTTAATATTGTACTTTTAGGACAGAAGTCCCTATGTATAGTTCACAGTTAAATACTGAGGAGTTATATTCCCTTTTTGGGGGGACTGAGTATCTACATAAATTATTTTAAAATCTACTGCATAGGAGATTTGCCTATATTCAGTAAATATTCTTAAACTTAGTATTCAATTTATTTACTTACTATCGGTATAGACTAATTTTTACCTCTTTTATACTTTAGATTATAATCCAATACTACTTGATTTTGTTGCTTAAATTATTCCAGATTGGCTATTCAGAATCTCAGCTCATGTGTGTGTGTGCGTGTGTGTGTGTGTGTGCGCCTACATGCATGGTGTTATCATTTTCTGTGCTTTTCTGGGTTTTTATAGCTTTTGCTTGGCCCTTTACTTCTTTAGTTACCTGGATGAACTAATTCTGTGAGATTTCACCTTGCATTATGCAGCTGTTGGTGTCTTCCTTAGGTTTTATTCCCTCCCTTTTTAAGATAAGATTTCTGGAGGATTCTCCTCAGCCAACATAAGACATAATTGTCAAAATTTGGGTTATGCTTGCTTCATCAGTCTTATTTTTTCCCTTTAGCATTTGATTTTTGTAGCTTGGCTATACCTGTAAAAGATAAATTCACCATTTTTTTCTAAAATTATTTTATCTGTTTTAATTGTTGATGACTACAACATAATGAGAGTTAGGAAATTGTTGTTCTTCAGTTACAGACAAGAATTTGTTTTACTTAGTCCAGGTTTTCCTGATCTTTATTTATGTCCTACTATTGGGTTAAAAATAAAATTTACAGATAAATTAAATTTTGTGCTTTCTTTTTTATGTAGTTGTATTCTTAGTATGTAGGAGAGTTCTCATACATAACAGATGCTCAATTATTGTTGAATCAATGGGTTAGTATGCTTCACTATCCTTTTCTACACTATTTTAATGCTGGGTGCTTTTCTCTTCTCATAAAGACACTTCTAGAAAATTACTGTATGCAGTAATTTAATTATTAATGTAATATTTAAAATACTAGTCTTTAAACAATGTCTTTACCAAGTATAAAATACACTGTACTTTTTATTGTTGCTCAGTGAAAATCATCCCACCTTTTTCTCTTTTTCTCCCCTGCACTGGGTCCCCCGGTCCCACAGCCAATCCCCCTCATTGTATTTTTGTGACTTCATTTTTTTAACTTCTAAAGAAAAGTATCTTAATATCAATGGTATAGCATTTTTACCCCTGTTAAGGTTCTATATACATGTGGATGATTCAGTTATTGGATAGTTGCCTTTTATGTCTTGGAAGAGCTGCTGTTCTGACTAATATGAGTTCTATTTGACAAGGAGAATAAGCTGGTGTAAACTATAATAGGCCACCTGAATTTTCTTTGAGGAAGGACTCTCCAACCACTAGACCTTATTGGAGATGTATTTGGCTGAAGGAAAATGTCTTAACCAAACTTGCACCCCTTTTCAAGGGCTGGCCCACATGCAATGACTAATAAATGTAGGCATGTAAGTCCTGCTCTGCTCTGCTCTGAAGTGTTATCCAATCTCCATATCCCTGTGGGTTTAGTTAAGAACTTTATCTAGACTACGTCAACTTCTACTTCTATTTAATACTGCTCCATCCTCTTACCTTCTGTGGATATCAAAGGAATATACCCAAATAAACATCCTGCATGATAACCTGTGCTTTTGAGTGTTCAGGGTAACCCAACATTTGACAATGCTCATTTATATAGTTAAAATTGGTTAAGTAAATGTTTTTAATTTTATACAATGTAATATTATGCAGATTTTAAAATTAATTATATATCTTTAACTTTATTGCTGTATTTATTCACATATCTATATCTGTATAATATCTACATCTATCTGAATATTTATGTACATCTATGTACCAATATTTATCATCTAGAAAATATAATTTTGATTAAGAAATGAAATACATAGTGTGATTACATAATAAATAAAATTATGAAATCACTGGTTAGCAGAGAAAGATCTGTCAGAATAAATGTGTAAAAAAGCTGTTGGTTTTCATGAGTGAAATAACATAGAATATTTTCCTTTTATATATATTTTGCTTAGCATTTTGTAATGATTATGTGCTATGTCTTTAACAAAAAAAAGGATTCGTAAAACCATGATACAAATTTAAAAATGACGCTGAAGGTATTGATGATAATGATTATTTTGCTCAAAATTGTTGCTCCTCCCCCAGATTTGAAGATTGAAGCCCTAAGCCCCAGTGTGACTGCATTTTGAGATAAGGCCTTTAAAAATGTATGCAAGGTTAAATGGTGTCATGGACTGAAAACTTAATCAAAAGGATTACTATCCTTATAAGAAGAGGAAACTATACCATTAGAGTTCACACACGTAGAAAAAGCCATGTGAGGATACTGTGAGAAGGCATTCTGTAATTTTCCTACACAAAAAATAAATAAATAAAATAAAATAAGGTTCTAATCTAGCATTCTAAATTGCTTTTGTAATTAGTGATTTATGTTATGCATTACATGGTTTTTATTTCAGGCATTATTTACATAAATAGACAAATAGGAAGATACTACATACACATATCCATGTTAGGAAACAAAATCATTTAGATAGTCTAATTTAAGAACAAATTTATGGTGCAAACATATTTTTTTCTAAATGATAATCAATTTTAAATAAATATTGTGATTTTTATTTTTATCGTAGGGGTTATCTATATTGTTATAGTATTTTAAACTTCTTTAGAGACAGTTTAAGGATGACTAAAAATGCACTACTAAAGAGTGCAACATAGGAAAATAACAACAATGGAACCACATTCTAGAAAGAAGTATTCAGAAAAGATGTAAATTTCCAACAGAAACAAGAGTACCAGGATTTTATTATATCAGGCTGTAACAGGCTTAATATAAAACTAGTTTTGAAGGTACACATATCAAATGTAAACAGTAAACCAATTTCAGACTATTAACAAATTGATATCTAAATCAACCAATTAACATATGTCAAGCTCCTTCTATTTGTAGTACAGTGCAAAGGCCACATAGAATACCATCATGTTCTGTGCCATCAGACCATTTAAAAGTACTTTGGCAACTTAATGTTGGTAAATGTCAAGACATTTATCCTATTCCAGAAACATGGCTGTGACAATGAAGATATAGAGGGGAGATTTGTTCTAATTTATTCAAGACAGTTATTTGATGACATTGTAGAATAATGGCAACATGAGAAAAGAATGCCACATGTTTTAAAATGAATAAACCAGTCAGCAGTTTGGTGAAATTGAACAAGAACTTAACATAGTTATATTAATTGAAATTAATGCAGGAAGGATATGAAGTAGACATCACTTATTGCTCTTTTCCTATGCCTGACTCATAGCCCCTGGCAAGGGACCATGTCCTTTGGTAGAGGAAGATCTCTTGATAGCCTAAAAAACTCACTTCCATAATTTTATTGCTCTAAGTAAATCCCGTTAACCTTAGTCCTCTAACAAAATTATTGGTTGAGGCAGGAACATATGTTGCAATTCTGGCCATAGAGATATTAGAGAAAGGCTGCTGGATTCTTCCTAGAAGTTTTATCTCACTGTTAAAGGGAAATATAACTAAGTGATAAATCCTTTTGGCCGCTCAGCCATCCTATAAGGAAGGAGCCTTAGATACATCATGAAATACAGGGAAACACCAGGGGAAAAGTTCATTAGGAATGAGAATGTTGCCAAGCCTCTGAATCAACCAATCTCTGAAGTGCCCGCCTTTAGACTTCCTATTATATGAAAAAATATACCTCATTATTTTATCCAGTTGGTCTGCTTTCTTTTAGCAGAAGACAAATATCATAATTAAAATGTTCAATAATGCTCCTACAATGCCCTTCAGTGAGCAAAATTATTTCTTTAACATTGTGCTGAATTCAAGAATACACTTAGTAAGAGCAGAAAATAGTTCACTATGTACACATTAGAAGATATAATCTGATGGCCAATCAGCTGAATCCTACACAAAATTGTAGCCAGTATTATATATAAGAGATTTCACATAAAAGTATGAATTTCTCTGTCTTCTTAGAAAATGGAATTGCATTTCATTGAGTGACTTTTTGTATGGCAGTTGGGAAGAATATAGATAAGTGAGTCTTTAATGTCCTTCCTCCATTCTTAGGGAACCCATTTTTTTTACCCTCAACCAAAGCTTTGTATAAACATTCTTGTTTGTTCTCTATATTCTTATCTAACAATATTGGTTATATAAATGAAGCCAAGACTTGGACTTATAGTATGCAGCTGGATTAGAAATGGAAATTATTAAGTGCTTGGTGCAGGCAAGTCCCATATGTGTGGAATGTATGAACAAGCAATTGGATGGCTGGGGGGCTGGGGAGGACTATACAACAGCCCTAAGAGAGCAGCCCCCAGGGCCTGGCTCAGAAGGTGTTCTTTGCATATCTGGGGAGGTGAGCCAATTAGGAACCAGTTTCCCTAATAAATGAGGCCGCATTCCAGCGTCTGGGGTTGTCCAAAGGTACCAGATGCTCTCCCACACCCACGGTCAATCTGAAGACTCAGTCAGAACCTCCCGCAGTAACACTGTTCAGGCATCTCCCATGTTGCTCCGGGTGAGAATGGTTTTGCACATCACCTTGCCCACTAAAGAGCCCTCAGACCTGTTCTTGCCACTGTGGCATGCAGAACCCATGCAGAACCCAACAGCCCTATTTCCTATGTAATTAACTACAAAGACCATGAACGTGTGATGTGCTGGAACATCAGCAAGAGAAAGAAACCACCTGGATAAAATCATCCACATGCCTATTTGTTAAGTCTCTGGCTGATTCTCAAGTTCACACACTTAACACCAAAAAGAACCAAAACCTAAGTGCCTTCCTTACATTAACCTGCACTTCATGCAGTTCCCAGTTGTTACTTTGAAATAGAACTATATCCCAGAGTGCCAAAAGAGCCTTGGAAATCTGGAATTCTTTTAGACTGATGGACAACTTTGTGGCTTTTTCTTGTTTGTTTTCACTGTTTACTAATCACTAGAATATATCAATGTTGGGAAAAACTGTGACTTATGTGAATCTGTTCTGATAATTCAGCCATTTCTGGTGATATACTGTCAACTGGTGGGAAATGGTTACAGGCTGAATTTACCTTTTCATTGCAGCAGAAATCACATATTTTGCATTTGCACATTTTATTCTAAAAAAAAGTCCCTTATACTACCTGTTTAAAATATTGCTGCAAACATGATGGATAATTGTGTGGAAAACATTATAATCTGTAATATCTATGAAAATGTTAATGTGATTGACAATTTTGGGTAACATTATCATAAAAGTCATAACAGTATGAAGTGACTTACTCTTGTGTTTTGAGGACAATCTTAAAATATTCAATGCACACTCTCAAGTTAGTTAAGTGGTAATAACCATAGAGGACAGGACTGACTTTGACACGTTCCAACTACAACAAAAACACAACCACAATGACAACCACCAAAGAGAGCAAAATTATGTTGACAATATTGTGAAAACATAAAATTTTGGTGTTTCATTATAATGTACCATGACCTTAATGTTCTCTTATTGTTTGGCTTGTACATAAGTAATGAAAGAAATAATAACAATAAAAAATAAAATATGATGTTTACAGCAAATCCACAGATGTCTCTGAAAAATCAGATATCTAAGAGTAAACTAAACAACAATTTTGAAGAATTATACCTTACACAGAAATAAAAACTATATTAAAATAAATGTTGAAATATGTTTCTAATTTAAGAGTCATATTTGTCAAGATGATATTTTGATGTGAATAAACATTAATTTCATTTAATCTTTAAATGCCTCTTTAGAAGTTATATTTATAGAAATTAATCAGGAGCACATAAAAATTGAAATAAAATATTGTTCATATGACATTATCATTATTATCATTGTATAAATTTGCTAAGAAACAATAATCGACCATAACAGAATACCACAGACTAGATGGGTTAAATGACAGAAAATTTGTTCTGAGAGTTCTGAAGGGTAGAAGTCCAAGACGGAGGTCCCAGAAGAACTGATTTTTCATAAGGCCTCAATCTAAAATTTTATCAAAACCAAAAATTAGTTGAATTATTTTAAGAAATCAGTGGTGTCTAAATAGATTTTGTGCATTGTTATTTAACAAAACAATGCAAATACTTAGAAATACCTTAAATTTATAGTGAAACTTTTATTTTTATTCCACTATAATTTTCTTGCATACCTGCAAAATATTTTAATTAAATTATTATAGCTCATGCTCGATTTCTGTAATATGTTACTAAAATATATCTAATCTTTTTCACTATGTTTTATCTCATAGTGTATATTACACAAAATGTTCAATAACTTAAATATGCTTAATTTGGAAATCCAAAATTTTAACAATATTTGTTTACAGTTCAGGATAGCTTATATTGGGCACTGTACCTTACTTAATTGATTGAACTTGAGCTCTTGGCCAGCTTTCAATCACTTCCTCTGCTAGCCACAAGAAAATTGGGCCCTTCTGCTGTTGATTCCTCAGTGGGTGGGTTTGTGTATGTTCTAGGAACCTGTGGGTCTTTCCAGTGAACTCTCCTGTGAGGTCGGGAGTTTCTCCCATAGCCGCAACACCCACAGATTTTCAGTCAGAGGTTTTGGGTCTTTATTTCCCTGTGCTAGAACCCTCAGTTGCACAGTCTGTGTATTTCCCAAGTTGTTCCTCATGGTTTATTCCTACATAAATGTGAGACCACCCACTCTCCCAGCCACTGCTTAGCCCAATCTACCTGCTTGCTGACACCTAGCCAGCCCCTCAGGTCATCAAGCTGCTGCCTTCTAGAATCTTCTCTGCCTGACTGCCCATCTCCACCCCTCCTATGGATAGGAGAATGTTTTTTCTTTAACTCCCTAGTTGTCAGACTTCCATACAGTTTGATTTTCTGTAAGTTCTGGTTGTTTTTTGTTTTTAAATTTTTTGCTGTCCTTGTTTTGGTTGTGCAAAGAGGCACAGTATATGCACCTATGCCTTCATCTTGGCTGAAAGTCCCTGTCTGCATGTTTTCAAGTTAAACTACTAAGGCTTAAGGGTCCATATTAAACTAAGTTCAAAACTAGTTGATATATATATATATATATATATATATATATATATATATATATATATAGTTAAATTTTCACTATTCCAGAAAAATTATTCTGAATAGATTCATAGCAAAAATTAGTGTAAACACTTTTTGCTTACATAGGTAAATAAATTTTTCACACAGTGTAAGGCAATAAAAAAGTAATTCTGATGACTCTGCATTGTGATATAGTGGACCGGTTTGATATTTTCATTATATATGCTTTTGTAACATTGTCTTCAAGCTTCAATTTTCATTATAAAAAGTGTTTCATATAATTTTATTTTCTAAATTTCTAATTTAAAGCTGTATTAGTAAGGGTTCTCCAGAGAAGTGTAAAGAATAGTCTATCTATCCATTATCTGTCATTTATATAACTGGCTCATGTGATTATAGAGGCTGATAATTCCCAAGCTCTGCAATTTTTGTTCAATGGTATAGTTCTCCTGAGTATGAGAAGAGTCACTGGTGGTTTGAGTCACCTCACAGAAACACTGGAGTCACTCATGGATTACTCAAGCTGACACAGAAAGGTAGCCATCAGAGCAAGTACTATTCCACTGTGGTTATGTTCTAAGAGAGCATCACAAATTTATTAGAAAAATAATAGTTGATTTTTTCCAGTGGAGAGTTATACCAATACAAAATTAATTTATTACTAAAATTATAAGTGTAAAAGTAATAGCAAGACTGATATAGCATGAGGAATTTCTTGAAAATCAATATTTTGAAAAAATCTGCCTCATCTTTTTTTACCCATACTATTCTATGTAGGTCTAATGAGAATTTGTTTATATATGTGACTTTCTTTTTCTTTCAAAAAGCATTACTTGTAAGGTCAGAGACCCTGGAAGTTTCTCAAAAACTATTTAGACCTTACAAAATACAGTAAATATTTTATCATGACTATCGTGATTCATAAATTCAAGTATTTCCTACTAAAATTTCCTGCTCCTTTTTTAAATATCAGCCTATTATTAGACTATGTCTTTAGTTCTTTAATTATATTTACCACTCAATTATATTATATTATATTATATTATATTATATTATATTATATTATATTAATTATATAGCATATGTTATATTGTATTGTATTATTATATTCAAGTGGCAGAGGGTGTGGGGGGATGAATTATTGATTATGTTATAATTTTATATTGATATTAAACTAAAGATTATGACCAATACAGTTAGATTTATTAAGACAAAAATAAATTTTGGAAGGACTTCTTAGAGGAAAGAAAGATATAACTTACCTAAAAAAAATAAATAAAAGCATTCATTACCTCAGGCAAAATATATATACAAGGTAGAACTGGAAAGCATTATGCTAACTGAAATAAGCCAGGTGGTGAAAGACAAATACCATATGATCTCACCTTTAACAGGAACCTAAACAATACAACAATCAAACAAGCAAAATATAACCAAAGACACTGAAATAGATAAGAGGCTGACAGTGTTCAGAGTGGGGAGGAGAAGAAATTTCAGGGGAAAAGGGAAAGGGTTTACAGGAACAAGTATAAAGGGCACATAGACAAAAACTAAGGAGGGGTGGAAATGGACGGGGGAGGACTGGAGGGGTGGATGGTCTTGGAAGAGAGTAAAAGACAGAAAACTATACTTGAACAATTAAAATTAAAAAAAAAATATATATATATACACACACACACAAGGTGGGGCAACAATAGGTTTACAGTTGTGAGTACATGAAACACAGAGCTTATTCTTACATTATTATTTATTTATTATTGTATTATTTTCCAGATGAATAACTAATCTTCTTATGGGCATGTAGAGATTGAGCAAAATAGAAAAAGGACTCATGGACATGGACAACAGTGTAGGGATTGCTGCGGGGATGGGGGCATAAGGTAACTAAATGATAATGAAAAATATAATAAAAAATAGAAAATAAAATCCTAATTAAAACCAAAATTAATTTAAAATTGTAGGCTGTTTCCTTTGTATTTTCAATTTATTTGAACCCTTGAACTATAATCACGGAAAAAAACAAAAACAAGTAGAAATACATGACCGTATCAACATTTCACAATAACTGAGTCACAATATACTATAGAAGCAGAGAGACAGTAATGGTCCGAGATGCTATCTACAATTTCACGATCAACAACTTTTTTATTGGTAGACCTGGGGCCATACAAACAAAAATTTCTTCTGCTACTGCTTTGACTTTATTTCCCTGTTTTTCTACACACATAATATTATTTTTTCCTGTTGCCAAATCATATGAACAATTCAGGAAAGATGTTGATCATATTAAGATAGTTAACTTAAAGTCTAGATCCAAAGACATAAATAAAATTCATGTGGGGGAGGGGCAGAGGAAACCCTTAAGGAGCAGGCAGCCTCTCCAAAGCAGAGGAAACTGTGTAAGCTCTGAAAATACCAACTGTAGATTTTTAAAAAGTGGAGATGTGTGTCATATGCATTTTTATCCCAGAGATAGATGAAAAATTAATTCTACAATTGACAAATGATAGTCACAATGGTAGAAGTTGTGAAAGCTTGGCATTTATTTCTGAGCTTCTTTTAAAGAATTCCATGTACGGTACTAAATATTTAGTGCAAGTGAGAATTGATTGAATTAATGATAGATAACTACTATTCAGAGCAGGCAGGCCACCTAGTGAAGCATACATCAACTCCAATGAATATAACTATCAACTCAATTATTGTATTATCATATTTTGTATTTCCCCCAGACTTTTCTGGTTATTCTGTCTTCTAGAAAGCTTCAGTTTAGGACCTATTGATATGGTAGGAAAAGGCAAAGTAGATAAATTATTTTTCCCAAGTAGAACAAGTTAAAGGGCAAAGTCTTACTAAGTTAAGTATTTTCCAAAATATAACACTCTCATAAAAGGAGAATTGGAGATACTTTTTTAGCAGGACTCCATATATTCATGTTTTCTTAATTCTGACCAATTAAATTCAAGGCTTGAGATGACTAAATAAAACATGTGAATTAAGAAGTAATAATACTAGTTATAATATTTTAAATTTAAAATTTATGACATTGTCAAAACATTTCAAATAACATTGTAGATGATATTATTGGATTAATCTATTCCAAAGCTATAAAATAGCCACTTTTGAAGGAAAGATGTAGATAGCAACATTTTATTTTTTTATTTTAATTGTTGTTCAAGTACAATTTTCTGCCATTTACCCCATCCCTGCCCACACCCCCAGCCCTTTTTATTGTCCATGAGTCCTTTATACTTGGTCCTGCAAACCCTTCCACTTTTTCCCTGAAGGTCCCCCCTTCTCCCCTCTGATCGCTGTCAGCCTGTTCTCAATTTCAGTGTCTTTGGTTATATTTTGTTTGTTTGTTTGTTTTGTTGATTAGATCCCTGTTAAAGGTGAGATCATATGGTATAGCAACATTTTAATACAGAAAAGAAAAACACTTTTTGTGCCTAAAAATAAGTTCAAAATTCCATATTATGGAGATGTTTTTTTATTTCAGCTTTAGGAGTTTGCAAACTCCATTTAAGAACCATTTAGGCATTGTATAAAAACATAGCAATAAAAAAGAAAGATCTCTTGTCCCTGATGTTTTGCAAAACATATGCAACTTGTTACAATCATAATGACATCTTTGTTCTCCCAAATAATTGTTTTTCTGAAAAATTAAACATACAGTATAAGATTATTTTAATATCCTTATAAGATAGAATGCTTTTTTAAATTTGGTGCCACACAATCTACTTCTTGAAAAATAATAGACTTCAAAATGTTTAATATAAAGTAATAGAAGATGATAATGTTTTTTATGTGTGAAAGAAAACACTTAAACATTAAAGTAGCATGGAAGTCATGCATGTTGAGATAATATAGACTTTACACATACACAAAAGAGTAAGGAACAATCAGAACAATCAAACTTTGTGTTCTTTATTTTCTTACTTACTTTGTCTATAGGTTATGAAGTATCAAACTATAAAGTCAATTATCTCTCAGGTTTTCCACAATTTGGTATAATTGTGTAGCTTCATGCAATTCTCAATATCTTTGTTATTATTTACTTTACATTATCAGCTGACAGAGTGAGTAGAATTTCTGTTCAGTTCCTTTAGTTAGGTACTGACAAAACATTCTATGATGTAAATACTTAGTACATGGCACTTCATAAGGTGGATAATGTTCCAATTTAAAATAGCCTGCAGTATAATGTATTCCATTTAGCATTTATTATTTGCTTTCCTTCTTGGTATAATACAGTATTATCACTTGTACTTTACATGTATATATTCAATAGACAGAGAGATGAGTAGACAAGTAGCATATTCTGAATACTATACAGAAAATCAGACTTTCTGCATAGGATGCAGACTGTTATCAAAGTTAGAAAACCACTGCTGTGCTGCACTCTTTTCCTATGCTACTCACATAGACATAGCATTTTCTTCTCAGAAGGAGCGAAAAATGTCACAGATTCAACTCCCAGCCAAGGTGGAGGTGTAGGTAGATATACTTTGCTTCTTCACACAACCAAAAAAAAGAACAACAAATTAAAAAAACAAACAAACAAAGAACTGCCAAAAAATCAAATTGCATGGAAATCTGACAACCAAGGAGTTAAAAAAGAGACATTTGCTCAGACTGGTAGGAGGGATGGAGATGAGCAGCCAGGGTGGAGAAGATATGCAGCAAGGCAGTGGCTGGTGAACCATGTGGTTCCACATTTATGTACCAATAAACCAGAGGAAAAACTGCAGAGCGAGACAGACTGTGTAATCCAGGATTCTAGTGCAGGGAAATAAAGCCTCAAAACCTCTGACTGAAAAAAAAACATGGGATGGGATGGGAGTAAAAGACAGAAAACTGTACTTTAACAACAATTTAAAAAAAAACCATGGGAATTGCTTTTGGAAAAGAAACTCCCAGCCTCACAGCGGAGTTCATTGAAGAGACCTATAGGGTCTGAGAACATACAGAATCCCACACTCAGGAATCAGCACCAGAAGGGATAATTTGCTTTTGGGAAACAGGGAAAATGACTAAAAGCCAGCAGAGAGCAGAGCAAATGGCATTGTTCCCTCTCAGGCGTTACCTCCACATACAGCGCCATAAAGTAGCGTGTGGCTTGCCCCAGCCTAAGGAGTACCTAAGGCTCCACTCCTAATAATATATCAGGCATGACTACACAAAAGGTTATGACACAAATGAAAGAACAGATCAGAGCTCCAGAAAAAATACAACTAAGTAATAAAGGGATGACCAAATTATCAGATGCAGAGTTCAAAACACTGGTAAACAGGATGCTCCCAGAAATGGTTGGGTTTGGTTGCAAAATAGAAAAAGTGAAGGCTCTGTAAAGTTAAATAAAGAAAAATATGCAAGGAAACAACAGTGAAGGGAAGGAAACCGGGACTCAAATCAATTTGGAGAAAAAAGAAGTAAACATTCAACTGGAGCAAAATGAAAAAACAAGAATTCAAAAAAATAAGGAGAGGCTTAGGAATCTCTAGGACAACCTTAAACATTCCAATATCTGAATCGCAGGGGTGCCAGAAGGAGAAGAGGAAGAGCAAGGAATTTAATTTATTTGAAAACATAGAAGGAGAACTTCTCTAATCTAGAAAAGGAAATAGATTTCCTATTCCAGGAAGCTCAAAGTCCCAAAAATGCTGGGCCCAAGGAAGCACACACCAAGAGACATCATAATTACATTACCCAAGATTAAAGATAAGAAGAGATTCTTAAAAGCAGCAGGAGAAAAGGAGACAGTTACCTGCAAAGGAATTCCCATTGGACTATCAGCTGATTTCTCAAAAGATACCTTGCAGGCAAGAAGGGGCTGGAAAGAAGTATTCCAAGTCATGAAAGGCAAGACCTACATCCAAGTACTCTATCCAGCAAAGCTATCATTTAGAATGGAAATGCAGATCAAGCACCTCCCATATATGGTCAAGTTAAGGGAGTTTATCATGACAAAATCTTTATTACATAAAAATTTTAAAGGGGCTTATCTTAGAAGAAGAAGATGAACAAAAATATGAACAGTAAAATGACAACAAACTCATAACTATCAACAACTAAACATAAACAAACAAACAAAAACAAACTAAGGAAACAACTAGAACAGGAGCAGAATCACAGAAATGGAGATTGCATGGAGGGTTATCAGTGGGGAGGGGGTGAGGGGAGAATGAGAGAAAGGTACAGAGAATTAGAAGGATTATTTGTAGGTGCAAAAGGGACAGGGGTATGTTAAGAATAGTATAGGAAATGTAGAATCCAAAGAACTTAAATGTATGACCTGTGGAAATGAATGAAGGGTGGGGGAATACTGGTGGTAGTGAGGGTGCAGGGCAGAGGTGAATAAAGGGGAGGAAAAAATGTGATGACTAATGGCATATTCAATAAAATATATTTTAAAAAAGAGTCACAGAGGCCCTGGCTGGTGTAGCTCAATGGATTGAGAGCAGGCCTGTGAGCCAGAGGATTGCAGTTCCATTTCCGTTCAGGGCAACATGCCTGGGTTGCAGGCCAGTTCCCTGCAGGCCACTTTCCAGTAGGGGATGCACTAGAGGCAACCATACATTGATGTTTCTCTCCCTCTCTCCTTCCCCTCTAAAGATAAATAAATAAAATCTTAAAAAAAAAAAAAAGAGTCACCGATTCTAAGCAAGGAACTAAAACTTATTTTATATAAATTAGATAGGTTCTTTTTTTTAAGTTAATGACTTGGGCAGCCAAGAAGGGAAACAGACATCTCTTAGCAGTCTTTTAACTTACATTAAAGTAAAAAAAAATGGTCTCTACATTGAAATTAGGTTAATCTGATTTTTAAGTGATTATATTTTTTACATCTTTTTATATTGGCTCAGTCGAAGTTACAAGAAAACTGGAGTAGTTCTTAAATGAGGAGCTATATAACTTTGTCCTTAGGCTGTTTTCTATGGTCAGTATTTGAATGTGACACCCTGTTGACATAGGAAAAAGGAGATTCTGTACCTTTTATTCATTACTATTCTATGGCTAATCAGCATAAGTCAATTTAGACGAATATGAATGCTCCAATATTTTCATAGAGCGAGGTCTATGCCCATGCTATAATTTTTCAGATAAATTACTGAAACTGTTTTACATATTTTCTTTAATAAATACAACTGTAAAATGTTAGTGAATAGACAAATATTGGGTGTGATGTTTAGATATTATTTTATATAAAATATATGGTAGATATCAAAATGGCATTTCAAATGCAGTTAAATTCCCTTTTGTGTAAATTTTGTGTGATAAAATTAATTCAAGATATATGTGTCTCAAATCTGTGGATAATAAATTATTGATGTACATTTTATTGCACCCAAATGGCAACATTTTATAAATGATAGCACTCTACAAAAAGCTAATAGTTGTTCTTTTATGGGAGATTTAATTAGGAAACTCTCAATTCAGAGATATATAGCCACCAAATCTGTTCTCTCAATAAATCTCCAAAGGCCTCCTGGGTTCTGCAGATGCGCAGACCAATCTAGGTCCTTAAGGGAAAACTCCATAACAGATTTTCTCTATTCTGATTTAAGAATACCACGAAAACCACTGCAGTTTGTGTCTTTTGATCTGATTATTGTTGAAGACACAAGTTAATATTCTTGATAGGTATGCTAAAGGATTGGCTGTGATAATAGACCCTGAGCTAAAGAGGGGAAGAAACATGCTCATTATTAATGTGTTTATCATGTTCCTTTTTCATAGAAAAGTACAGCAACTAATATCTATTTTAGTTAGTAAAATGAAATTAATCTGTCTCTAAAGAAAAAGTGATTGAAAGAGAAAGAGAACAAATTGTTAATTTAAATGTTTAATTTACAAAGTATGTCCAGAAAAAGTCCAGCTATTGTTAATGTAAGGAAAATGGTAGGCACGACATTAATGTAACCTGGCAGCCAAGAAGAGTGGACTGGAATGTACATGCATGAGCAATGATGACTTCACTGTACTAGTCACTGAACGTGGTAGATGCTGTGGGGTAAGTATATGTACTGTGTGGCTGACACATTAAAAATGGCAGTAGAGCAACAAATCTGCAATCAACTTTTGCATTAAGCTTGAACATTCCTCCACAGAAACTATTTGGATGATTCAGAAGGACACAGCTATGGTCAACTGGTGATTGCCAGCTTCATCATGGCAATGCACCTGCTCATGCATCACATCATATGCAGAGCTTTTTTTTAAGAAATATTCAATTATTCAGGTGACTCAGCAACCCTACAGCCCAGAGTTGGTGGCCTGAGACTTCTGCCTTTTCCCAAAACTAAAATCACCTTTGAAATGGAAGACATTTAAGACCACTGATGAGATTCAGGAAAATACAACAGGGTAGCTGATGACAATTGGGAGAACTGTGTGAGGTCTGAAGGTGCCTACTTTGAAGAGGACTGAGATGTCATTGTCCTATGTAAAATGTTTCTTGTCTCTTCTATCTTCTTCACTAAATGTGTCTATTTTTCATATTACATGGCTGGATAAGTTCTAGACAGACATCATATCTTTAACTTTTGTGAAATTAACATTATTATATATTTTACACATGTATATATTTTCCTAAACAAACTAATATAATTGGTTATGCATTATTATTTAAAATATTTATGTAACTCTTTCCTATCCATTTATCCTGTCTGATCTTCTGTCCACAAATTTTAATTCAATTTAATTATGTTTAAGATCCAACAAAGCCCTGATGACTCTATGAAAATGCTTCTCTGTATACTTGGCTTTCAAGGCCAAGTCTTCATTTCTTTCAGCTCCAGGTTTAAATTTCTTTTAAAAGGCAATGGTTCTGGAGACAAGAAAATTAAGATTTACTTAATCTTTTATGTGAGAGAATAGGAGAAACTTTCTGCTACATCAGTGAGGAAATGGAATGCAGAAAAGAGAGGCTGAGCATGTTATGGTTATGGAAGAATAATTTTAATTGCATATATTGTTTTGACTAGGGCTGGCTTGAAATTTAAGTAGTATCATATTCTACAAAATTAGCATCAGATATAAAACCATGTTCAAGCTTTAAAGTTACAAATTAGTCAGATTAATCTATTCTAGAACCAAACCAGAAGCACACAAACTGCGTTGATTATTTTGACTTATATATTGTAACATTTTTGAGAGATAAAATTTCTTTTGAATAATAATACAATTTGAATTCAAGAATTATTTTTCTTGGACAATAATAAATATCAGTCGAACTGAATATATCTCAAACACCAAATTGGTTTTAATTATTAAGTAACACATAATAAAACGTTTCAGGTTATAAATAGGTGGCACACAATGATTTTGAAATACTTAAAGGGACATTCATATGTTAGCTACTACTTTAAAAATTAAAGTTTATTTCTAACATTCCCACTCTAAAAACTCCTGTTGGTAGTAAAATAATATGTTTACTCACATAAATACAATATAGACTCAATATATAAGTGAATTCATATGGTACTTGTCCTTCTCTGGATTATTTCACTCAGCATAATACTCTCTAGGTACATCACGCTATTGCAAAGGATTAAATTTCATTCTTTTGAATAAAGTGAACTAACAAGAAAAATAAAGACAGACTCATAGATAAAGAGCAGGTTGACTGCTGTGAGTGCTGGTGAGGTATTAAGCAAAAAAAAAAAAAAGAAAATAAATAACACATGGACAATGACACCAGTGTGGTGATTGCATGGGGGCGGGGGAAGGAGGGAACTGGAGGAGGTTACAGGGGTTGATAAATGGTGATGGACTAAGACTTGACTTACAAACTAGAAGTTTGTAACTCTTAATCTACTTCACCTATTTGTTCCATTCCATCACACACTACTCCCCTTTGCCATCCAAGATCATATTTTCATTGCTGTTGTACAACTCTAGATTTTTTAAAAAATTCTGTTTTTTTCTCTTTCACACAATGTTTGTATATTTTAACTAGGTTACTAAGTGGTTCTTTTTTTCTTCATTAATTTGTGTGGTATTGGTAAATTTGCACTGCCGTGTGAGTAACCTATCTTTTTTTTCTTTAATTATGTTTTAAAATACATTTTACTCTCCAGAGAAATTTTAGGTTCACAGAAAAATTATAACAAAAATACAGAGATTTTCCATATGCCATCTGCCCCCAAATATGCAAGTCTCCCCACTACCTAAGTCCCACACCAGAGTAGTGGTGGTACATTTGCTATGACTGCTGTATCCACATTGACACATCATTATCACCCGAGTCCAGATCCCAATCATTTGGACAAATGTATAATGACACGTATTCATCTTTGTAGTATCATCCAGAGTAGTTCTAAGGCAGGCGTGTCCAACTTGTAGCCAGCCAGCCAAATGTGGCCCAAATGGCTATGAATGCAGCCTAACACAAAATCATAAATTTACTTTAAAATTATGTGACATTTTTGTGATTATGTATCACAATGTATTTAATGTGTGGTCCAAACCAACTCTTGTCCTTCCAGTGTGGCACAGAGACAACAAAAGTTCGGACACCCTTGGAGGCCTTAAGGCCCCTCCATGCTCTACCTATTCATCCCTTTGTCATCTTGCACCCTGACAACCACTGATCTCTTACTGTTTCCCTAGTTATGCTTTTCTGCAGGGTCATACAGTTGAATTCATACAGTATGTAGTATTTTCAGATTGTCTTATTTCACTTAATAATATATATTTAAGTTTCCTCCATGTCATTTTATGGCTTAATAGATCATTTCTTTTTAATGTTTAGTAATCCATTTTCTGGATATACAGCAGTTTATTATCCATTCATCTACTAAAGGATATCCTGGTTACTTCCAAGATTTGGCAATTATAAATAGAGGTGCTATAAACATTCATGCACTATTTTTTTGTGGACGTATTTTAACTCCTTTGGGTAGATAGCATGGATCATGATTGTTGGATCGTATGGTAAGAATCTGTTTAGTTTTATAAGAAATGGACACGCTGCCTGCTGAACTGGCTGTACTATTTTGCATTTCAACTAGCGATGACTGAGAATTCCTGTTGCTCCACATCCTCTCCAGCATTTGATGTCAGTGTTTTCCTTTATGAACATTCTAATGGCTAACTAGCAATATCTCATTGTGATTTTATCTTATAATTTCTTAGTGATCTGATGTTGAACATCTTTTTGTGGGTATATTTGCTGTCTGTGTCTCCTTTGGTGTGGTATCCAGGTCTCTCGCCCATTTTTTAATTGAGTTGTATTGTTTCTTATTGTTGAATTTTAAGAGTTTTTAAAACATATTTCTGAAATAATCCTTTATTACATATGTCTTTTACAACTATATTTTTCCAGTCTGTGGTTTGACTTTCCATTCTCTTGACCGTATTTTTTGTAGAGCAGAATTCTTACATGTTAATAAAGTCCAGTTTATCAATTATTTATTTTGTGTGTTACACCTTTGGTGTTAAGTCTAAAATGTCCTAATTATGTTTTTCTATGAATATGTAACATATTTAAGTGGTCAAATCTATCATTTTGAAAAAAAATCACTCAGACTTGTTTCATTCTTTAATATGCCTTCTCCACCCACCTGCTATAAAAATATACACACATATTTCCTTTTGGCACATTACAAATGTCAAACCTTTAAACAAAATCCAAAATAAATTTTGTAAAATGTAGAATCAGAATCCAGTTATATACGAATCCATATTTTTATATAAATAGTTATGTATCTATTTACATGACAACTCTGGAAAAATCTATGCAATATTTACATCTGTTGATTCACTACAAATAATATTTACTGGCTTCCTAATAGGAGTAATACACTAATCTTGGTGCAAAGGCTATAGCTACAAATAAAACCCTATATTTATGCAGTTTACTATTAAAAGTTTAAAAATAAAATATAGTAAGGTAAATAGAGGGTCATGGTGAAGTGTGTTTGTGAGAAGTCTTCACTATTGAAATAAGAATGAAGCAAAGATATAAAGAAAGTTACCATAAACATATGTGGAAGAAGAGCTTTCTATGCAGAGTTACAAAGTTCATAAACTATAAAAAATGTGTACTTGGTATAGTCAATGAAAAAAATAAGGAGGCTAATGTGGAAATAGTTGAAATAAAGTCAGAGATGAAGAGGGATTGGGGATATCAAGTATCACCTTTTCATCTCTGTAAGGATCTTTAATTTTACTTTGAGTTAGATAAGAAAATATTGGAGGATTATCTAGCAGAGGAGATGCATGGTTTAAGTTAACTGTATATGTATGTTGCTGGGGTAAAAGATGTTCTAAAAATTACTAGAAGGAGTTGCGTATACATCCTAAGTCATAAGTCAATAATATAGAGTTGTTAGTACAAAAATAAATAACTGATTCTATATGTTAAACACTAATTTGTAAACACATTTATGTTGATTATATTAAAATGTCTTTTATCCTTAGTAGTAGTGTTCTTTTATTAATATCACTTGTGTAAAATTGTTTCCTTTTTTTCTTTTATCATCTCTTTGTGAGTTAAAATGGTAGACAGCTTCCTGAAAATTGATTCTAATCTTGATTGAGATCCTTATATATTCACATCAGAAAATGTTCTAGGCAATGATTGAATTTATATAGATTATTGGGTTTTTCCACGAAGCCAATGACTTTGCTGCACAGTCTATGATCTCTACAGAAACGGTGGAAAGTTCATAATGAGATGAAAGGAGCAAGGAGTGGGAAGGGTAGTAGAAGGTGGGAAAGCCACGATGAGGATACCTGACCTACTCAGGAGTTCCAGTTTTAACATTTCCATTTTCCTCCCAATGATTTCCCCACCCAGTGTGGTATCTGGGGCCTCAAAGCCACGAGCACATTTTATTTTTACTCATATAAGGGTTATATTTCACATATTTTAAATTATGACTTTTATATTTTCATACATTTTATTTATTTTTTCTTCTGATAATATCCATAGTCAATTTTCTACAATGTTCCTATTCACCGATATTCAGTGAGGCTTTATTTTTTCCATAAAAGTATATTACTTTTAATTTCAATAGTAACACAAAACAAAGGTACATAAAAGTGTCCAGTCAGCCTACCTTGTTCCCACTCCTGTGTTTTTGCATGTGCCTATATGCACATGACCAGGTTTCCGAGAACAAAACATGTAGCAAAGCTTATGAACACAGACACACACACAGTACATTAGACAGAGGAGCACTAGATTAAAAACACATAATTAATAGCATTAATTTGCCATTTTTAAAGGTTGATAAAATAACCACTACTGAAATTACCAAATAATTGTAGTTGGAGGTCTCTTGGATGGCATTTTGACAGCATTTAAACCTATTAGTCTAGCTCATAAAATCAGGTAGGATATTGAATTATCTATGTATATTTTAATCACTCAATATATTAAGTCAAACATATTTCATGACATTTTAATTACCAGAATATGTTAAAGTAATAAATATGTAAATAGTTATGCATACAAGAGTAAAAATATTAATGTTCTCAGATAAGCAAAGGAAAAAGAGAAATTAACAACAAAATGGCTATAAAATTAGCATTTATAAGGCCCTTGTCAAACTGAAGAGTTTAATAATTATGATAATACTTAAAATTACTTGAAATCTTACTCTTAAATTTTTTTAGTTTACCTGAGCCTTTTATTTCCTACAGACGACTTGTCAAATATTTAGAAAGGAAGCCACAAAGCTACATGATTCACTTGTTTCTCTTTAAAAAATAGTTTAAATAAAGTAGAAACATCATTTTACTGGCATAGACCTCAAAAACCTGAAAATTACATGCAATCTGATTGAAAATTATGATAATGATAATGAGAAGTTTTTTCAATACTAATGGATTTATAGAATAGTGTAATTTAGATTAAAAAATATATTACTATTTCTTTTGGCAGAACCCAATGGGATGAAAATGTGAATGCCTTTTTCTTATAAAATAATCAGCGTATGATTGATTATACCTGTCCATACATGTCTGATAAATTTAAATTTATAGTATCTCTAATTGCAAATCCAATACCTGATAAATGTTGTTCTGAAATGTAGTGACCTTTTGTAATAGAAACATATTTCACACCATTCCCTGTATTGTTGTTCTCATCAGAATATCCATTTCCACTCATTTGTATATGTGCTGCCATTGGGCAATATGCCATTATTCTTTAATAAGCGGGTTTAAACTACTAAATTTCTTTTATGTAGCCAAAAAGAAATGCAGGGGAAAGACATGCCAGATTCCTCTGATTCACAATATTCATTGCAAGTAGAATGTTCTTTTGACAAAGAGGATCTGAGTAGAGCAATGTATAACAGGTTTTGGTTCATAGTGAGCTACAAAATGTCCTAGACCTTAGCAAAATCTCTGGATAAAACAAACTTCACAGGTTAATTCATGATATGAACCCAACAGGAATTAACCAACAATTATATATGAGCACTGTTATACTGACATTTTATGCAACCATGCAAATCTCTGCAGTAGTGTCAGAATAACAAGCTAAATTATAAAGGTAGACTACTTATCTACAATGATTAATAAGCAACTTCAAGCATTTAGGTTGTTTTTAAGTAAATGTTATGCAAATATGCTTGAATCAAGAATAAAAACTAAACAAATATGCCAAGCTTTCAAATAAGTACTAACATAATATGTTAATATAATACCCTGTGACCTATGATAAGTAGAAATCACTAATGTGCTCACATATTACAAAGATTGAATAAATCTACATATTTTAGTTCTCACATTTTGACGGAAGAAGTGAAATGGAATATAAACAAATAACTCACATATTGACATTATATATTATTTCAAAAATTACTTTTACAGCTCTATTGTTATAACTGGTATACACAAAACTGAATGAAATTCATAATCTGGTATATTTTGACACTTAAATACAATCATGAGTTCATCATCAAAATGATAAAGAAAATATTCTTTTCTCACTTTGCTGAGTGTTTTAATCATAAATGAGTGTTGTACCTTATCAAAAGATTTTCCGCATCTATTGATATGATCATGTGATTTTTGTCTTTGCTTTTGTTTATGTGATAAATTACATTTACTGGTTTGTGAATATTGAACCATCCTTGCATCCCTGTGATGAATCCCACTTGGTCATGGTACATGATCTTTTTAATGTATTGTCGGATGCGGTTTGCCAATATTTTGTTGAGGATTTCAGTGTCTATGTTCATCAGTGATATTGGCCTGAAGTTACCTTTCTTTGTTGTATCTTTACCTGGTTTTTGAGATTAGGATGATGCTGGCTTTTTCTCAGAAAACTAAAAATGGACCTTCCTTTTGACCCAGCAATTCCACTGCTGGGATTATATCCTAAGAACCCTAAAACAAGAATCCAAAAGAACCTCTGCACCCCAATGTTCATAGCAGCACAATTTACAATAGCAAAGAGCTGGAAGCAACCTAGGTGCTTGTCAGTAAATGAATGGATCAAAAAATTATGGTACATATACACAATGGAATTCTATGCAGAAGAAAGAAAGAAGGAGCTCCTACCCTTTCCAACAATATGGATGGAACTGGAAAGCATTATGCTGAGTGAAATAAGCCAGGCAGTGAAAGACAAATACCATATGATCTCACCTTTAACAGGAAGCTAAACAACAAAAGAAACAAGCAAGCAAAATATGACCAAAGACATTGAAATAGAGAACAGGGGGACAGTGACCAGAGAGGAGAGGGGAGGGAATTTCACGGGAAAAAGGAGAAGGATTTAGAGAAACTAGTATAAAGGACAAATGGACAACAACTAAGGGGGGTAGAAATGGGAGGAAGGTGGGGAGCTCTGGGGGGGGTGGCTGGGCTGGGAGTAAAAGACAGAAAACTGTACTTGTACAATAATTAAATAAAAAATAGAAAATATTCTTCGTCACCCAAAGTTTTTATGCCTTTTTAAATCAGTCTTCTATGCCTCTCCCCACATCCTCCCAACACCTCAGCTCTCCCACATAATCTGTACTTGGCTTAATGTTGCTATAGATTAATTTACCTTACAAAAAATTTCAGGTAAGTGGAATTATACAGGATATTTCTTTTATCTCTTTTCCATTTCACATAATTATTTTGCTATATAAGCATGCCATCACATATATTAATTAGTTATCCCTTTTTATTACTGAATATTTTCTCATGTAATACATATTATAATTTGTTTATCCACTCACCATTGATTAAGGTATTAGCTTTAAAAACAAATGTGCTATGAATGTGTATATACAAGTCTATATACACTCTATGGCCATATGTTTATATTCCCCTCAGGTAAATATATAGTATTAAAGAAGTATGCTATTTGGTTTTAAATAGTTGGGGATTGCCAACAAATTTTCTTTTATTGGTTTCTAATTGAATTTCAGTGTGATCAAAGAACATACTTTAAATAAATTAAATATTTAATTAAGCTTTATCTTATGGCCTATGGTATGATCTGTTTCAGGAAATGTTCCAGGTGCACTCGCAAATAAGGTGTATAAGGCTGGTGTTGTATGGAGTGTTTTGCAAATATCAATTAGATCAAGATGGGTAATAGGATTATGTAAGTATTTTATATCATTATTGATTTTCTGCTTGATTCTTTGATCTAGTATTAAGAAAGCTATATTCAAATTGTCTCTATAATTAATAATGTGTTTATGTATTGTCAGTTCCATTGCATTTTACTTTATGTATTTTTAAACTCTGTCATTAGACACATATCCATGTAGGATCATCATGTCCTCTTTATTAATAAAAACATGTTTTATTATGGAATAACAGTGTTCATCCTTATCAATATTCTTTTCTTTAAAATTTATGTTGTCTTATAGAGTTCCTTCAACCTTTTAAAAACTATTTTTCATTACAGCTGATTTTAATATCATTTTATATTAGTTTCAAGTGTACAGAAAAGTGGCTAGACATTTATAAAATTTATGATGTGATCCCCACTGATAAGTCTAATACCCACTTGGCATCATACATAGTTATTACAATATCATCAACTCTGTTTCTTACACTGTACTTTACATTCCATGACTATTTTGTAATTATCAACTGTCTTCTTAATCCCTTCACGTTTTTCGCCCAGTCTCACCATTGTCATAAAATTACTTTTGGGCTGATATATCCTTTTCCATTATTTTATGTCGTGTTTGATTATACTTAATGCCTGTTTCTTGGTAAGCAGCATGTAATTGAGTGTGTCTGCTTTTTAATCAATCTGACAAACTGTTTTGAAATGGGGTTTTTAGACCATTTATATTTAGTGTGTTTATTGATATATTTGGCTTTACATGTATCAAGTTCTTCCTATCTTGTTTCTCCCCCCATCTATTTCTGTGTCTCCTTTCCCTACTTTCTGCCTTGTTTTGAGGTAACTTATTAACCTAGTATGTTTCATGATTCTGATTATTTCATTTATTGGTTTATTATCCATTACTGTTTTATTGATTGCAAAGGTTTATAATTTACATATATAACTTGTCACCATCTATCTTAAAGGTATCTTAATTTTCCCATGTACAAGATTCTTCACTATTATGTTTCTGTATCTCTTCTCCTGGAATGTATGCTATCATACTTATAATCTTAATTCTTCATATTTAAAATTTTCTACACAATATTGTATTATTTTTAGTTAAAAAGTTAATTATCTTTTAAAGATATTTAATTACTTTTTAAAAATCCTATATACACAATTACTATTAATGGTAGTCTAATTCATTTTTATATACCTAGATTTCTATCTGTTATAGTTTTACTTCTGCTTAAAGACCTTCCTTAACAGTTTTTATTGTGCAGATATATTGATAATAAATTTTTGGACTTTCTCACGTCTTAATAAATGTATCACCTGGGTTTTGAACAATATTTCCACTGAGTGTGGAACTTTGTATTAATGTTTTCTTTTGAGTTCTTCAAAGATACTGCTCCACTATCTTCTCATTTGCATTGTTTATAGAAAATCCATTATTATATTTAACTTTTTTGCTCTGTGCAAATATTATTTATCTAATATTATTTATCTAACTTTGGTGTTTTTACCACTGATATTTAGCAATCTGATTATTATGTGCCTTGGCATAGTTTTAGTATTATTTATTTGTGTGCAGGTTAAGGGTGGATCGTTGTTATACTCCTTGAATCTGTAGGTATGTGGTTATCATAAAATTGGAAAATATGTTAGCCATTATTTTTCAAATATAATTTCTGTCTCTATAATTCTTTCCCATCTTACAGAAATTCCAAGATATGTGTGTTAGGTTACTTAAAGTGTCCTGTGGCTCACTGACTATGTGCTAATTTTTAAAAATTCTCTTATTTCTGTTTTACTGTTACATGTCAGAAAACTCTAATATCTATTTAAATTTTCAAGTTTACTATTTTTTTACTTTTTAATGCCTCCTTCTGTTAAGAAAATGCCCAGTATATTTTTTATTTCCAGCATTGTAATTTTCATTTCAGTACATTCGATTTACATCTTTTTACACATCCATTTGCTCAATCTATTTAATCTTCCTTAACATATTAATCTCAGTTTCAGTTGTCTTTGTATCCTTATCCACTAACAACTGTGCCAGTTCTGAGTTAGTTTGATTGACTCTCACTGAAGGAAGTCTTCCCAGCTCTCTCTTGATTTCCCCATTCCTGTTCTGCATCCTGCAATTCATGCAAGAAAGTAAATTAGGAAAATTGTAGGTCTTACCTCATTTGTATCCTATTTCTTATTTCTTATTATTCTTGACACGGAATCTATTTTCTTGAAAACCATTGTTTCATATATATTTTTTAGTTATTTGAGGAAGAAGGCTAAAGCTTGTTCCTGTTACCATCTCAGCCAGAAGTGGAAGTCATGCCTTTTATTTTTTGCCATGTCTTAAATAAAGCTTAAGTTGAATTAAAAAGCTTTGCTATAGGAGGGGCTTTCAAGATGGCCATGGAGTAGGACGGAGAAGATACCAGTTCCTAGTACAAAAGGGAGAGAAACTGTCCGACCGGAGGAGGAGAAGCCAGCAAGCCAGCAATGGCCAAGCATATATGAAAATAAGGGACCAGAAACCTCAACAGTTATGGAGGAACCAGACGAGTCGGAATCAACTTGAAAATATGAAAAGACCAGAGCTGGACAAAAGAAGAGGCCTCCCAACAGTAGAGTCAGAGAGACAAATTGCACTTTGCTGTAGAAGAGAAGCCAAAAGTTGCTGCATATTTGAGTAGGTGGAAGCAGAGAACAACAAGATAACCAAAAGAGACTTCACCACTGAAATTCACAGGCATTCCACCACAGAAGTTCACACCATAAACCCAGGGTGTCAAAATAGATTAATCTAAGAATCTGAGGCTAACAAGAAGAGTCTGACGAATAATGGGAAGACAAAGAAACAATCCCCAAATGAAAGGAAAGGAGGAACCCTCATAAAAAATGTTAGATGAAATAGAGGCAAGTCAACTATCAGATACTGAATTCAAAGCACTGGTTATCAGGAAGTTCAAAGAGCTCACAATGAGCTACCAGAAACTACAGGGGAGCTATAACAATCTCACCTCGAACTATATGAACAAGAAAAAGGAAATGGAAACTATTAACAAGGGCCAAGAGGAAATGAAGAACACAATTTCTGAATTGAAAAACACAGTAGAAAGCATTAAAAATACAGTAGATCAGACAGAAGATCAGATTAGTGACTTGGAGGACAAAGTATAAAGCATCTCACAGAAAGAACAGGAAAGGTAAAAGAGGCTTAGAAAGAATGAAGAGGGATTGAGAGAAATGCAAGACAATATGAAACATAATAATATCCGAATAATAGGAATACCAGAAGGAGAAGAGGAAGAACAAGGGATAGAAAACATATTCGAAAGAGTAATGAGAGAAAATTTCCCTAATTTTATGAGAGAAAAAGTCACACAAATCCAGGAATCATACAGAGTCCCAATTAAGAGGAACCCAAGGAGGCCCACTTCAAGACACATCATCATTAACATGGCAAAATTCCAAGACAAAGAGAGAATCTTAAAGGCAGCAAGGGAGAAAAAAGAAGTAACATAGAAGGGAGCCCCAATAAGGTTAGCTACTGACTTCTCAATGAAAACACTCCAAGCAAGAAGAGAATGGCAGGAAATATTCCAAGTAAAGAGAACCAGAGGCCTACAACCAAGGCTACTTTGCCCAGCAAGGCTCTCAATCAAGATAGAAGGCCAAATAAAGAGCTTCCAAGACAAAAGAAGTCTAGAAGAATATGCTGCCACCAAGCCAGCTCTACAAGAAATACTAAAAGGACTGCTTTAAGGAAAGGAAGGAAAAGAGACAGACAGAGAGGAACATAGGTACAAAAATGGCAATGAATAAGTACCTATCAATAATAACCTTAAACGTAAATGGATTAAATGCTCCAATCAAAAGACACAGAATAGCTTCATGGATAAGAAAGCATGACCCACACATGTGCTGCCTACAAGAGACCCACCTCAGGACAAAAGACCATCACAGACTTAAAGTGAAAGGCTGGAAACAAGTTTTCCAAGCAAATGGACAAGAAAAAAAAAGCTAGGATAGCAATTCTCATATCAGACAAAATAGACTTCAAAAAAAGGGCCATAAAGAGAGACCCAGAAGGTCACTTCATAATACTCAAGAAAAGAACCCACCAAGAAGACATTAACATCATAAATATATATGCACCCAACATAGGAGCACCAAAATATATAAGGAAAATCTTAGAGGAATTCAAGAAAGATATAGACAGCAACACAATTATAGTAGGGGATTTTAACACCCCACTATCAAAAATGGACAGATCTTCCAAACAAAATATCAACAAAGACATTGCGGCATTAAACAACACCCTTGATGAAATGGACCTAACTGATATATATACAGAGCTCTTCACCCCAAAGAAGCTAAATACACATTCTTTTCAAATGCACATGGAACATTCTCAAAGATAGACCACATGATAGGACACAAAATGAGCCTCAACAAATTCAAGAATATTGAAATCATACCAAGCATTTTCTCTGACCACAAGGGACTAAAACTGGAAACCAACCCCCAAGGAAAAAACCCAAAACACCCAGAACCATGGAGACTGAGTGGTATGCTATTAAACAACAAATGGGTCAAGAATGAAATTAGGGAAGAAATCAAAAAGTTTCTGGAAACAAATGAAAATGATCTCACAACAACCCAAAACTTATGGGACACAGTGAAGGCAGTCCTGAGAGGAAAGTTTATAGCAATACAGGCCTACCTAAAGAAGATAGAAACATTTCAAACAAACAACATTACTATACGCCTGCAAGAACTCAAGGAACAACAGCAAAAACAGCCCAAAGCAAGTAGAAGGAAGGAAATAACTAAGATCAGAGCAGAACTAAATGACATAGAGACTAAAAGCACAATTCTAAGGATCAATGAATCCAGGAGTTGGTTCTTTGAAAAGAAAAACAAAATAGACAAGCCTCATTAAGTAGGCTCATCAAGAAAAGAAGGGAACAGACATAAATAAACACAATCAGAAATGAAAGAGGAGAGATTACAACTGATACCACAGAAATAGAAGGGATTGTAAGAAATTACTATGAAGAATTGTATGCTAAGAAATTTGAAAACCTGGGGAAATGGACACATTTCTAGAAAAATATAATCTTCCAAAACTCAATGAAAAAGAAACAGAAAACCTGAGGAAACCAATAAGAGCAAATTAAATTGAAGCAGAAAACAAAAAATTCCCGTCACACAAAAGCTCTAAACCAGATGGTTTCACAGGAGAATTCTACAAAGCATTTAAGGAAGAGCTAACCCCCATTCTTCACAGACCATTCCAAAAAATCCAAAAGGATGGAAAAATCCCAAACTCCTTTTATGAAGCCAGCATCATCCCAATTCCAAAACCAGAGAGAGATACAACAAAGAAAGAAAACTTAAGGCCAATATCACTGATGAACATAGATGCTAAAATCCTCAACAAAATATTGGCAAATCACACCCAACAATATATCCAAAAGATTATACACCATGATCAAGTGGGATTCATCCCAGGGATGCAAGGATGGTTCAACATTCACAAATCTGTAAATGTAATTCATCACATAAACATAAACAAAGACAAAAACCACATGAACATATCAATAGATGTGGAAAAAGCTTTTGATAAGGTACAACACCCATTTATAATAAAAACACTCAGAAAAGTGGGAATAGAGGGAGCATTCCTCAATATAATAAAGTCCATATATGAGAGACCTACAGCCAATATCATACTCAATGGGCAAAAACTAAAAGCTTTTCCACTAAGATCAGGAACAAGACAAGGATGTCCACTTTCATCACTTCTATTCAATATAGTTTTAGAAGTTCTGGCCATGGCGATCAGGCAGGAAAAGGAAATAAAAGGCATCCAAATAGGAAAGGAGGAAGCAAAACTGCCACTTTTTGCAGATGACATGATAGTGTACATGGAAAATTCTGTAAGGTCTGTTTTGAGAAATCTGCTGACAGTCTGATGGGAACTCCTTTGTAGGTGATTGTCCCCTTATCTCTTGCTGCTTCTAGGATTCTCTCCTTTATTTTAATCTTGGCTAATGTAATTATGATGTGCCTTGGTGAGTTTCTTCTTGGGTTTGCAACAGGGGAGTGGGAGAAGGAGAAGGGGGGAGAAGGTACATAAAACAAGTAGCATAAACAGTAGATAGAAAATAGATGGGGGTCAAGAATAGTATGGGAAATATAGAACCTCAAGAACTTGAGACACATGGTCATAAACTAAAGGGGGTAATGGTGGGGACGGGGGGTAGGGTGGAGGGGAATGAAGGGGGGAATAGAACAACTGTAATGGCATAATCAATAAAAAAATAAGAAAAAGATAATCCTATAGACTCTACCAAAAAACTGCTCAAACTAATTAATGAATTTGGCAAAACAGCAGGATTCAAAGTCAATATCCAGAAATCAAAGGCATTTTTGTATACAAACAATGAATCAGCAGAAGCAGAAATCAAGGGAAGAAACCCATTAGATATAAGAAAAAGAAAAATAAAATATCTGGGAATAAACCTAACCAAGGAGGTAAAAGACCTGTATAAAGAAAACTACACAGCACTGAAGAAAGAAATCAGGGAACACACAAACAAATGGAAACATATACCGTATTCATGGATTGGAAGAATTAACATCATCAAAGTGTCCATACTACCCAAAGCAATATACAGATTCAATTCAGTGCCTATTAAAGTACCAATAGCATATTTCATAGACATAGAACAAACACTTCAAAAATTTATATGGAACCATAAACGACCCCGAATAGCAGCTGCACTTTTGAGAAAGAAGAACAAAGTAGGACGGATCACAATACATGATATCAAACTGTATTACAAGGCCACTGTAATCAAAACAGCCTGGTACTGGCATAAAAACAGGCACATAGACCAATGGAACAGAACAGAGAGCCCAGAAATCAACCCAACTCTCTACAGTCAATTAATATTCAACAAAGGGGGCAGTAACATAAAATGGTGTAAAGATAGTCTCTTCAACAAATGGTGTTGGGATAACTGGACAACTATATGCAAAAAAAAAAAATGAAACTTGAGCACCAACTTACACCATACACCAAAATAAATTCAAGGTGGATAAGAGACTTAAATATAAGCCTTGAAACCATTAAAGTCCTAGAGGAGAACATTGGCAAGAAAATCTCAGATATTTTACGCAGCAACATTTTTACTGATATGTCCCCTAGAGCAAGGAATATAAAGGAAAGAATAAACAAATGGATCTCATTAAAATAAAAAAGCTTCTGTGTGGCTAAAGAAAACAGTATTAAATTAGCAAGACAACCAACTGTATGGGAAAACATATTTGCCAATGATACCTCAGACAAAGGTTTAATCTCCAAAATATACAAAGAGCTTACATGACTCCACTCTAAGAAGACAACCAACCCAATTAAAAAATGGGACAATGACTTGAACAGACACTTCTCCAAGGAGGACATACAGAACATCCAGAGACACATGAAGAGATGCTCAATATCATTAGCTATCAGAGAGATGCAAATTAAAACCACAATGAGATACCACTTTACACCAGTCAGGATGGCTATCATAAACAAAGCAACAAACAACAAATGTTGGAGAGGTTGTGGGGAAAAGGGGTCCTTAGTTCACTGCTGGTGGGATTGCAGACTGGTACAACCATTATGGAAAACAGTATGGAATTTTCTCAGAAAAATAAAAATCAACTTGCCTTTTGACCCAGCAATTCCACTGCTGGGATTGTATCCTAAGAATCCTAGAACATCAATATCAAAGAATCTATGCACCACAATGTTCATAGCAGCACAATTTACAATAGCCAAGAGCTGGAAGCAACCTAGGTGGCCATCAGTAAATGAATAGATCAAAAAATTGTGGTACATATACACAATGGAATTCTATGCAGCAGAGAGAAAGAAGGAGCTACTACCCTCTGCAACAACATGGATGGAACTGGAAAGCATTATGCTGAGGGAAATAGGCCAGGTGTTGAAAGACAAATACCATATGATCTCACCTTTAACAGGAAGCTAAACAACAAAACAAACAAGCAAGCAGAATAAAAACCAAGACACTGAAATAGAGAACAAGGGGACAGTGACCAGAGGGGAGAGGGTAGGGAATTTAAGGGGGGAAAAGGGGAGGGATTTGGAGGAACAAGTATGAAGGACACAGGGATGAGGACTAGGGGGGCAGAAAATGGGAGGAAGGGGGAGAGCACAGGGTGGGAGGGGCTGGGATGGGAGAAATAGTCAAAAAACTGTACTCGAAAAATAACTAAATAAAAATTTTAAAAAAGCTTTGCTGTAAAGAACATAATAATTTTAGTAAAACCTTTAACAACTTAGTTTCAATTACAGGAACATTGTATTAATATTTATCATTGGCAACTCCTTTTTTATCAGTTTCTTATGATGTCAAACATTTTTTAATTGTAAAGAATTAAATATAAATGTTTATTGTAATGTACTTCAGCATTCTAAAAGATGAGTAATTATAACATTAGTCCAAATACCATTTCCCCCAGTAATAGTGGCTTAATGCAGATAAATCATTCTGTTAAGAACCAGTGGAATCTTTGCCCAAAATATAATAAACATTTTAATGGATATTGAAGAGATTCTGAGATAGTCACAATGTCAGAGATTAAGATTCTGAATATAATGCAATTTTTGAGATATAAGATCAACTCTGCAGTGCTTTTGCTCTTAGAGCTTCCTTTCTTATAACCAAGATGCCAAAAAATTGAGCAAAAGCTGGTTGTGAAGCTGAACATTTTTGTTCAGCAGTCTTATAACAATGAGAAACAAAAGCTGGCCTCAAAAAATTCACCAAAAATAAGGTTTTGTTAGCACCTGTTTTTCACTAGGAATTTCTGCTGTTTCATACACAGAAATGGGAGGGGATTGACACCCAGCCTCTAGTTAGTTAAGTTCATGATTGGAATTAGGTAATCTGACCCTAATTTAGATCCCTGCTGGAGAATAATGTAATTTTTTTGTAAGGGTAAATGATAATATCTAAAAATTCTATCGTTTTCCAGATATAATAACTGACATCTTACAAACATTTTAACAACTATTCCAAGATAGAAGACCACAAAATAAAAAATAAAAGAAGGAAATAGGACCCATAGTAAATGGTCTTTTTATTGGAGTTTTCAGATATAGAATTTAAATTAGTGATAAGTACATTCCAACAGATAGATGACAAGATGGAGAAATTTATTAGGGAGGCAAAATCCATAGCAAAGAAACAATAGAACAAGTAGGGACTGGAACTAGCATAAAGAGAACTGAGTAATAGGTAACCAGAAACTAAACAGACTGAAAGAATTAAGAAATTAAAATACAGAAAATTGGAAGAAAGCTGTGGGGCATAGTGAAAAGTGTAACCTCTGTTTTTAAACTGGAAGAAGAACATTGGAAGAATGGGTCAGAAGCAGGAGTTAAAGAGATAATGGTTAGACATTTTCCAAAATATTGGAAAGGTATTGTACCACATGTTTAAGAAGCTCTGAACATACAAACCAACACAATAACCTAATATTAAGATCTCATGAAATCAACAATAAACACACAAACAATACAAAATATAATTGGCAAATATGTATTTACAGGAACATCACAAAAATGAAATAAATTGACAAATAAATGCATGAAAAGAGTACAATCCTTCGTCATCAGGAAGCTCAGGATGTGGAGCAACTGCATTTATAAACATTATTGCTCAGATTAAAATGGGTACAAATACACTGGAAACTCTTTGCTGTATGTAATAAAATTCAACATACGCATAGTCTTTGAATCAGCAATTCCGCTCATGAGTATATACAAAGTGGGTGCATGTGTGTGTGTGACAAAAGAAATATTTAAGAATATTCATTTACAAAGACCCCAAGCCAGAAGCAACTCAAATCTCCCACAACTGTGTGAATATGGATATTTGGTGTATTTTAAAACTTAATATTATAAAGCAATGGCAATGAACAGAAGACTGCTACATGCAACAGCATAGATGTACGTCTATGTATATATTTTTAAAAAGAAGACAGATATAAAATAATACATACTGTATAATTCCATTTTTTTATGTTTAAGAACAGACGAAACTAATGAATAGTGACATAAGTGATGCTAAAAGCTGACTTTGGGAAGTAAAAACAGGAAAGACTAGTAGAAGGTGTAGGAGGATATTAAGTGCTGGTAACATCTCTTTTCTGAATCTGCACGGTGTTCATATAGATATCACCTTGGAAATAGAATCATACAATTTCTTCATTTTACATGCATGTGTCATATTTCCATATAAATTGATTAAAATAAATATATTACTTTTATGTGTTATATTTCCATGAAAATTTCTGAAAAACAAATTGTATTACCTTATATCTTTTCTGCGGCTCCTTGATCTTGTTGTATACACTTTCCTGTCCATTTATTATGATCATCTTCAGTGAAAGGTAAAGTAAATTAATATTTTAGAAAAAAATTTACATGTATGCAATAGTTAGATGAAAACTTTTTCATGGAAAATGAACAAAGTCTCTATAAAAATTTATTCAGTTTTTTTAATCCCTTCACCTTTTACAGCCAGCCCCCTTCTCCCTCTCATTGAAAAGTTGTCAGTCTCTTTGTATCTTTGAGTATGTTTCTATTTTGTTTGTTAGTTTCCAAATGTAAGTGAAATCATATGGTATTTGTCTTTTCTCTGACTGGCTTATTTCACTTAGCATAATGTTCTCTAGGTCAATTTTCTTCTTTTTTATGGCTGAGTAGTATTCTGTTATATAAATGTAGCATAGTTGTTGTATCCATTCATTTACTCACGGACAGAAGGCTGCTTCCATATCTTGGAGATTCTAAATAATTCTGCAGTAAACATAGGGGTGATTATGTCCTTTCAAATTAGTGTTTTGAGTTCTATTGGATATATTTCCAGAAGTGTGATCACTGAGTTAAAAGGAAGATCCATTTTAAATTTTTTCAGGTATCTACATACTGCTTTCCATAGTGGCCACACCAATCTGCATTCTTCCTAACAGTGCAAAAGTGTTGCCCTTTCTCTACATCCAAGCCAGTACTAGTTGTTTACTGATTTATTGGTGATAGCCATTCTGACAGGTGTGAGGTGATATCTAATTGTGGCTTTAATTCACATTTCTTTTTTAAAAATCTTATTTAGTTATTTTTCACATTTCTGTGATGATTTGTGATGTCGAGTATCTTTTCATATGCTTATTGGCCGTCTGTCCTCTTTGGAGAGTTTCTGTTGAGGATCTTTGCACAATTTTTAATTAGATTGTTGATTTTTGGTGTTGAGTTTTATAAGTTCTTTATAAATTTTCAATAGTAATACTTTATCAAATGTATTGGCAAACATGTTCACCCATTCAGTGGGTTGTCTTCATTTTCTTGATGGTTTCCTTTGCTGTGTAAAACGCTTTTTTCATTTGATGTAGTCACATTTGTTTATTTTTTCTCATTTCCTTTGCCTTAGTAGGCATATCAATAAAATATTGCTACCAAGAATGCCTGAGATTTTTCTGCCTATATTTTCTTCTATAATTTTTATGATTTTGGGTGTAACATTTAAATCTTTATTTTATTTTGAATTTATTCTTGTGTGTGGTGTAGGAAGGTGGTCTAATTTCATTTTTCTGTACATATCTGTCCATTTTCCCAACACCACTTATTGAATAAACTGTTTTAATCCCAATGTATGTTCTTGCTTCTGTTGAATATTAATTGACTATGAAGATGTGGGTTTATTTCTAGGCTCTCTATTCTGTTCCATTAATCTATATGTCTGTTTTTATTCCAGAGATATACTGTTTTAATACTATGGCCTTATAGTACAGTTTTATATTAGGTAGTGTGATTCTTCCAACTTTTTTTTTCTTTCCTAAGATTGCCTTTGTTATATGGGGCCTTAGAGGTTTCATATAATTTAAAAAATTTTTTGTTCTAGTTTAATGAAATAAGTTCCTAATATAGTGATTTGGAATTGTATTGAATCCATAGATTGTTTGGGTAATACTAACACTTTAATGATGTTAATTCTTCTTATCTATGAGCATGGTAAGTGCTTCCACTTATTTGTATCTTCAATGATTTCTTTCTTCAGAACCTTATAATTTTCTGAGTACAGGTGTTTACATCCTTGATTCAATTTATTCATAGGTATTTTATCCTTTTTTAGAAATCATGAATGGAAATGTTTTCTTAATTTCCCTTTCTGATAATTCATTATTAGTATAGGAAAATGAAACTTTTTTCTCAATGTTAACTTTGTATTCTACTGCTTTGTTGAATGCATTGATCAGTTCTAGTAGAATTGTGGAATTCTAGTAGAATTCCACTTTCTTTGTGGAATCTTTAGGTTTCTCTATATACAGTATTATGTCACCTGTAAATAATGACAGTTTTATGTTTTCCTTTTCAATTTAGATGCTTTTTATTTTTTTTCTTCTTGTCTCATTGCTATGGCTAGGATTTCCAGTACTAAGTTGAATAACAGAGGTGAAAGCAAACATCCCTGTCTTGTTCCCAATCTTATGGGGAATTATTGTAGTTTTTGCCCATTGATACTGGCCTTGTGTCTTTCATATATGGCCTTTATTATGGTTAGGTATGTTCCTTTTATTCTCACTTTGCTGAGAGTTTTTACCATAAATGGATACTAGATTTTTATCAAATCCTTTTTATTTCTGTTGATATAATCATGTGGTTTTTATCCTTCATTTTGTTTATACTGTGTATCATATTTATTGATTTGTGAATGTTGTACCAAACTTGAATTCTCACAATAAATCTCACTTGATCACAGAGTGTGATCTTTTTTATTTGGTTAGCTAATATTTTGCTGAGAATTTTAGTATATATATTCATTAGGGTCTATAATTATCTTTTTTTTTGGTAGTGTATCTGGTTTTGGAATTAGGATATGTCTGGCCTCCTAAAATGATCTTTGGAGTGAGAGGTGTTAGTTCTCTCAGAATATTTGATAAAATTCACCTGTGAAGCTATTGGTCCAGGGATTTTACTTTGTTAGAAGTTTTTTTTTTTTTTAATTGCTGCTTCAGTTTCATTTGGTACAATCTGTCTATTCAGATTCTCTGATACTTGTTGTTTTACTTTTGGGAGATTGTAGGTTTCTAGAAATTCATCTGTTTCACCTATGTTCATGTATAGTTGTTTATATTTTCTTACAATCCTATATATTTCTTTGATGTCAGACATTATTTCCCCTCTTTCATTCCTAATTTTATTTTATTGGGTCCTTTTTTTTCCCTGTTGAGTCAGTTAAAGATTGTCAATCTTGCTTTTCTTTTCAGAGAACCACCTCTTGTTTTCATTGAACTTTTCTATCATTGTCTTGACCCTAGTTTGTTGATTCCTACCCTGGTCTTTATTATTTTCTTCCTTCTACTCACCTTGGGTTTTGTTTGATGTTCTTTTTCAAGATCCTTTAAGTGTAAAGTTAGTTTTTCTTTTAATTTGGCTTTCTCTTGTTTCTTGCGATAGGCCTGTAATGCTATAATTTTCCTTCTTAGGATTGCTTTTCAGTGTCCTACAGATTTTGGATTGTTGTGTCCTCATTTTCAATTGTTTCAAGGTATATTTTGATTTCTTTCTTGATGTCATTGTTGATCTATTCATTCTTTAGCAACATTATTTAGCTTCCATGTCTTTGTGTTTTTCAGTGTTCTTGTAATTGATTTCTAGTTTCACAGCATTGTGGTCAGAGAAGATACCTGATATTACTTCAGTCTTCTTAAATTTATTGAGACTTATTTTGTGTCCTAAAATGGTTTATCCAAGAAAATGTTCCATGTGCACTTGAAAAGTATTTATGTTCTGCTAGTTTCTAGTGAAATGCTCTGAAAATATCAGTTAAATCTATTAGATCTAGTGTGCCATTTTAGACTACTATCTTATTGTTGATTTTCTGTTTGGAACACTTATCCATTGAATATAATAGGGTGTTAAAATGCCCTACTACAACTGTATTTTGGTAAATCCTTCCCTTTATTTTGATCAAGATTTGTTTTACATATTTAGGCCCTCCTATGTCGGGTGCATAAATTTACTAGGGTTACATCCTCTATTGGATTGTTCCCTTTATCAATATGTAGTGTCCTTCTTTGTCTCTTAGTGTAACTTTGGTTTTAAAGTGTGTTTTGTCAGATACAAGTATTGCTATCCCATCTTTTTTCTTTTATATTTGCATGAAATATCTTTTATCATTCCTTTACTGTTAGTTTACTGTTAGTGTGCATGCATCTTTTGTTTTGCAGTGGTTCTTTTGGAGGCAGCATGTAAGGAACAGTTTCATATGGCTTGGAAATGTAGCTCAGCACCCATGTGGAAAAACCAGTGGGGAGCAAGTTGGCACATGGGACCATGCCCATGGAGAGGTTTTCCTGTGGGGAATCAAGCCTGCATTGTATCTAGGCCTCTGTGGGGCTTGCTTTTGCTAAAAATCCTTCACCCTGAATTGAGGCAGAAGGGTTTACTGCAACTTCCTAAAATCTGAGCTAAACCCCCCAAGTATGGAATGTAACCAGTCCAACCACTTTTTCCTTTACATTTGCAAATATCCTTCTTCTTTGATACAATTGGCAACATCCCTTCCTTTGTTGTCTGTAAAAGGTAACCACCTAATTTGAACCTGTGCATAGTAAATGAGGACTATCCTTCATTTAATGTACCCAAAAAAGCAATAAAAGCCTGTCCAGGTGGGGGTCAGGGTCCTCTCTCTTAGAGAGTGACTGTGCCACCCCTTTATCTACACAGGATCTCTGTAGTCAATGTTTATTTATCTTGTGGCCACAACATATGGATCCTGCCAGCCAGGATCCACATAAGCAGCATATATATGGGCCTTATTCTCTTATCGTTCAGCTACATTATGTCTTTTGGTTGAAGCTTTTAAGCCATTTACATTTAAGGTGATTATTAGTAGATACATTTTTATTACCATTTTATTTTAAACAATTTTTCTCTTTTTTTCCTTCTTCTTAAATCAAGCCCTTTAACATTTCTTGTATTGTTCATTTGGTGTTAATAAACTCCTTTAGTTATTTCTTGTCTGGGAAGCTCTTTATTTCTCCTTCAATTTTAAATGGTAGCTTTGATGGGTAAAGTTGTCTTGGTTGTGGGTCCTTGCTTTTCACCACCTTGAATATTTTATAATAATCTCTAATGGCTGGAAATGTTTCTGTTGAGAAATCAGATGACAGTCTAGATGGAGTTCCCTTGTAGGTTACTCACTGTTTTTCTCCTGCAGCTTATAGGATTCTTTTCTTGTTGGTAGCCCTATAGATGTTATGGCTGATCTGAGAGATACAAACCAACCTTTCTAATTATTGTTACAAGTATTAGGTGCATGAGTTCAAGATCATAACTAGCTATGCATTTGTACATGACTGATGTTAAGTCATAATGTTGAGCCACCTATTTGGTTATATGTGTTTCATAAGGTTGTGTGATATAGTATGTGATATTCAACAGTATATCAGATCTGAGAAATACAAATAAAAACATGTTATGTTCTCTATATGTGTGCATAAACCTTTATAACTGAAACTTCATCAATTTAAAACAGAAACTGAAGGAAATTTAGGAAGTTTTAATGACAGAACAGATATGGCTCCCTCAAAAACAGAAAAAAAAGTGTTAGATGCTATGCATCTAGAATGAGTCAGTTATCAGTATATTTATGCAAGTGTTTGAGAAGTATTCATTCCTTGAGCATAGTAATATACGTTGCATGACAGTTATAAACATTCTGCAAAGCTAACTATTGAAGATTCTGATTAATTAATGTTAACTTCTTTGTATTTTATAGCAATATCCATGTTTCCATTATTTGAACCTAAATTTTTAATACTTTGTTTTTATATGTCTTTGTTAAATAATTTCTAGATTGTAACTGAAAATAAATAAAAATGATGTATTTTGCTATATAAATATGATAAATGCAAAATTGCAAGTTTTTTTTTAATTCAACACATACTAGTAATAAATGTATCTCTCAGATACATGTGACCTACATTCAGTTTTTTTTATTATGACCTCTGCTGGGTTAGGCTTTGCCATTTTAATCATGATTTCTCTTGGTGTGGTCCTTTTTGGTCCTTCTTGCTTTAGAGTCTTTGTGCTTCTTGGACTTGTGTATGTTTTTTCTTCACCAGATTAAGGACATTTTTAGTCATTATTTATTCAAATATATTTTCAATCTCTGTCTCACTCTTTTTTTCCTCCTGGTATTCCCATGACACAGATGTTGTTACTCTTCATGTTATCCAAAAGGATTCTTAAGCTCTCATCATTTATTATTTTTTTTAAGTTTTGTTGATTTGCTTGGGTGTTTTTTATTCCATCTTGTCTTCAAAATTACTTATTTGATCCTCTGCTTCATGTAACTTATTATTTACTCCTTCCAGTTTATTGTGTATTTCAGGTATGCATTTTTTATTTCTGACTGGTCATTTTTTATGGTTTCTATGTTTTTTTATGCATCAAGAAACCTTATAATCATTACTCTAAATTCCATATCTGATCAATTCCTTTCCTCCATATCTTTTGTTTCTTCAAGAGAATTGAAGAAACAAATTCTTTCTTTCTTGTTCTTTCATCTGTGGTATGTTTCTTTGTCTTTCCATTTTGGCTGCTTCACTGTATTATTTTCTATGTATAAGGCAGATCTTCAAAGACTCTGGTGCAGAATTATGTTGGACACTACCTCTGACCTGCCCTGGGAACTTGTAAGGAATCGTTAGGAACTATCAGCAATCCACAGCATGTGGCTCCCTCCACTGGGCCTGTTTTTGTGCAGAAAGAACCAGGCTGTGCATGAAGGTCAGCTTTTATCAGCACCAGGCCCAGGGAAGTGTCAGCTAAAGTCAGAGTTCCCAGAGATCCACCTTCACTGCTAGGATTATTCACTGGTATAGCATCCAGCTGTACTGAGCAACTGGCTTAGACTCCACAGGATGGGGCAAGAGGGATTGCTGTGGGTGAAGCTATTGCTTCCCCTCAGGTTGATGCCACTTGGAGGGGAGAGCTTCGCCCAAGAAATATGGCTTCTGCTGTATGGAAAATGACTCAGCACAGGGATCCTAGAGATTGATCCTTCAGCAATCCCCTGAAAGTCCCCATTCCCAGAATCTCCTCATATGTCTCTAATCCACTCTGCCCTCCCTCTGCCAGAGCCCAGGGTTAGTGAATACAAACATTTTTTTTTGCATTGGCCCTTAAAAGACTCTCTGCATCTGTAGTTTTATCTTCCTGGAAGACAGAAGCCCCATTGCTTTTCTCAGATGGATCTTATTTGGGTTCTTTTCCAAGTTTTGGTGCTATGGTCTGGGGAGCCACCTTGTGTTTTTCACCTCACTCTTCTCAGGGGGAAGCAGGGGGAAGCTTCTGGATGCTGAAATATCCTCCCAGAACTTTAGTTGCCTCCCATGGATGCCCAGCTAACCCTCCCGTACCTCTGCACTCCCTACCGATTTTGCTGGGATGCAGTGGTTTCTTCCATATATCCTTGGTTATGAGGCATCTAGCCAGCTATTGTTCGGTTATAAAAGTTATTCTTCTATAATTTGTTGTAAGTCCAATTTGGTCCTGGGAAGTTTTACAGCTTCTATTTACTCTTCAACCATTTTGGGTCCTCTCAAAGTCCTTTGATAAAATTTCTTTCAAAGTCACACTTTCAAGATATATCTCTCGGCCCATATTTTAAATTAAAAATTTCTTTTTGCTGGTGTTCTTACAGAGTTTTAATGAAATTATACTCAAACTTTTGAAAACTGTCTAAGATATATACATATTTCCCCTTATATTTTTAAGCTGTATATTTTAAAGTTTTTTATCCATGTGTTAATTTTTTCAGTGTTAATTTCACTATATTTCATGGGAAGTTGATATTCCTCTAAAATTTCAAAACTCCTAGCTTTTAATATTACTAATTAAATGTACTCAAATAAAAGCTTGTGGGCTTTTCATATATACTATAAAATATTAAATATACATGAGATTTAATGGACAAATTTAAGTATAAATATTGTTATATACCAATGCATACATAATATTTAGCAGAAATTTGAGGTCGGTCCAGAAGGTATCTAGCCATGTAATATAAATAATAGAGACATTTATTAAAAATATACAAGATACAAGAAACATGTACACAAGACAGTGATGTCTCTGTCCCCTTCAAAGCAGGCACCTTGGGACCTCATACAGTTCTCCCATTGCTATCAGTTGCTCCATCATCTTTGCCTAACTCTCATAACAATTTGAAATCTCTTCACTTTCAAAGTTGATTTTAGTTTTGGGAAAATCTAGAAGTCACAGGATACCAAATTTTGGCTGTAGAGGGAATGAGTCACTTGGGTCATTTGATGTTTCAACAAAAATCTCTGTACCAAATAAGATGGGTGAGTGGATGTGTTAGTGTGCTAAAGCTGCCAATCACCAGTTGCCCATAGCTGTGATCTTCTGAATCATCCAAATAGTTTCCATGAAGAAATGTTCAAGTCTAATGCAAAATTTAATGCAAATTTCTTTCTTACTCAGTCATTTTGAACGTGATGGCCACACAGAACACATGCTCACTCAGTCGGGGGGGAGGGGGTCTACTGCCTCCACTGACTAGTACAACGAAGTCATCATTGTTCGCACATGTGCATTCCAGTCCACTCTTCTTGGCTTCCATGCCATATACATCAATGTTGCAAACCCTTCTCATTATATTAACAGTGGTTGGACTTCTTCAGGACAGACTTTGTATATTCCCAATAACAAAAAGTACCATGGTATATAAAAAATGATTTAAGAAAGGAAGCAAATAGTTCTATATTTTAACATAAAAGTTTTACCTGAAATATGCAAGAACACTTTATTGCTTCTAAGCGAATATCTAATTGACACTAAAGGATGTATTCTGCATATTTTAGTATTTCTAATAGTAGGATACATGTGACAATTACAACAATTATAATAGTCTCATGACAGAGCTGTCATTTTATGCCAGGTATGACCTTAGTCTTAACTATTCATATTGTAATTATTCCAACTGAGTCATATACATTATTGAAACTACATATGTCATGTTTGATTGCCATTTAAAATGTTTTTTAAAAAATGTTCAACTCTGTTTTGGTATTTAAACACAAAATGTTATTGTATATGCAGAGGCACAGAAGCAGAACTTTAGGGCATAAATAAGACATTAGTGAAGTAAATATTCATTGTAGAGTTGCATTGGCTGCAATTTTAATTTTTCTTGAAAGCTATAATGAAATACTTTATGTGACTTGAGAAGGAAGACACTTTTTTAAAAAAAGTTTTATTTATTTTTAGACAGGGGAAGGGAGGGAGAGAGTTGGAGAAACATCAGTGTGTGGTTGCCTCTCATGTGGCCCCCACTTGGGACCTGGCCTGCAACCCAGGCATGTGCCCTGACTGGGAATCGAACTGGTGACCCTTTGGTTCACAGAGTGTGCTCAATCCACTGAGCTACACCAGCCAGGGTGGGAAGACACTTTCAAGTAGAGAAGCTGTCTTATTTTATTATTCCAAAACACACATAATATTATCAATTACTGTCCTTGGAAAAATATGAAACAGGGGAAATGATCAGATCCTTAGTAATATTTGAACATTTGAATGAGAAAGAGAGAGAAACACTACTGCAAATAATTTATATATCATTTAGGTTATCAGCTTGTTAGAACTTCTTAGTGATTTTGTACAGAGCAGCTTAAATTTCAGGTACAAGAAAAAAACTATGACTACAGTTAAATGTACTTATGTAACTCCAGCATCAAAATTTGAAAAAAATGGTGTTCAGTGGCTTCGGAGAAAACTTTAGGACAATAAACTATTTTCCTAAAACTATTACTGATAGCCAATGTGCTTGAACATTTAATTACTGCATTATTTGGAAATACATGAAATTGCTGACTATAATTACAAAAATTAAAATAGATTTGGCTAAGAATGAGAGGAAAATTTTTAAAAGTTCTATTTAATTTTAATCTGTGTATACACACACATATAGAGTCTATATTTTTTTCAAAATTAGTGTATTAAAAACATCTTATACCTTTTAATCAGCTTATTTAATAATTGTTATATCTTAATCCAAAATAAAGCCAAAGGTTTAGAAAACATATGCACTAAGACTCTTAGAGAAGCACTTACTCATGAAAATTTGCAAAAACAAGATAGGAACAGAAACATGGGCTCCCTTTGTCCCCTGCATGTCAGGACAGAGCACGGTGATTTAACCAAGCTGGATGTCAGCTTGCAGGAGAGAGACAAACTTTGGGGCTTTTGGACTCATAGTTAAGGAAGAACACTTTGTCTCCTTGGAAGAAGCAATTTATATGATTCGATTACATATGATACAGAAGAAGCATGGGTCCTGTTCTACATTGAAATCTCAATACTCGTGGTTTGGGGACTATCAGCTCCTCTCCCAAATAATCACAAGCCTGGGATCTGTGCCTTGGAATTGTAGCAGAAAAAATGACAAGTCTGTCATCAGCATTCATGTGGGAAAAAGATAAATGAGTTATTGCTTAAAGTGCATATTTCTTCTCTTCCATCATGGTGTATTTTGTGATTAAATGAGTCTCGGAATTGACAAAATGTGATGACTGAAGCAGTTGTCCATTTTGTTTCTCCATTGAAGAACACTTATAGTTATGTGGCTACTCTTTTCAGTACTGAATTATACTCATAGACATATCAGCACTGTTCTAAACTTGTTCTAGAAAATAGTAACAGATGTAAGGGAGAATATATAATATACTTTTTCTCTTCATATATTGCTGTGTACAATGCAATACATGTTAGCATTTGAGAAACCTTTGCTATCTTTTGTCTATCTTTTAAATAAAACAGGGAATGACGGAAACCTACCATTAACAAGATTAAATGTACATTTAATAAATTAATGTACATATATAAAAATATTTCTCTATTGAACACATTTTTTTAATTATTTTTTTTTGCTTTTAACATTTTAAAGGTAATTTTATTACGTTGTATTGACATCCTCAAATATAAGAAGGTCCTTACAGTGACTCAATCTAATTCTTTAATGTTTTCTTCTGATAATAAATGAAAATATTGATATGTTTAATAAGGTATGCCTAGTAACATCACTTATATTACACATTTTTATCAGTAAAATAATGTCATCTCTGAATCCAGGATAAAAGATCTTCTGAAATTATTAGTGGTATTTTCTAAGGTTGCACCTAAATTGAATTAGTGCATAAAAGAAGTATTCTCCTTGAAATCACCATTATTGTTTCAAATAAATGGTAACTGTGAATATCTGAATACTTTTCTCAAAATTATTTTTAGCTTTGATATGATACATTGTCAGATGAGAGGATTATGGAACTTTTTAGTCATTCAGTAGTCTATTCACGATTCTTTTAAAATATACCCAGTCTTTTAAATTTAAACAGTTTGAGTTTTTCCAAACTATTAACAATTTTACTTAAAAATTATGTTACTTCATCACATAGGCTTGATGAAAACTCTGCTATCTACTTTAAAAGTAATTTTTAAAGATTACTGTAGGCAGATATGGAAACACTAAATATTAAGATTCAGATAATCTTCCAGGCCAGGCATGTGGTAGAATCCTCTTTCATGGTCAATTATGGACTTGGTCAGGGTTCTGCAGCTTAAAACCAGAGAGTGAGAAAAGTTCAGTGTCTATATTTTCTAGCACGCTCAGGTTTTTAAATTTTCTAGTTATATTTTTCAGACTCTGGGATAGATACGTTGTAAATAGTTACAGTGAATGGTTGCTATAGAATCTTTCATGGATATTATTTGTCAGTTTCATAAATCTGAAGAGCAACCATCTTTGTCAAACCATCATTAAGAGGATTTGGGGGCATTAACAGAACCTCATTATGCAATGCTTTTGTGTTCTTTAAATATCATATTTAGGAAAATATCTGATTAAATCACATTCACTTATTAGTTGAGCTAATAAATTATGGTAGCCACAACAAGAAATTTCTTACTGATCACATGGAAAAGACCTTACCTAATAACCGAGTGAGTGATACAATTCATGAAATATCACACAAACTTACTCTTGACAGGGAAATTTTCTTTGTACTTAAGCCAGTATTTACCTCAGACAAAAATAAGTGCCTCAATAGGAGTGTCAAATGGTGATCCTGCATTTAAATATAAGTGGGCTGGAGAATTGCAGGAAAATAGTGCTAGTAATATGATTGGTGAATCTTCTTTAATATCCCCTGAAAAAATAAGAAGAAACAATGGACAGGACACCTAAATTACAAAACTTAGGGGTTCATTATTCCAACTGCCAAATAGAACTGGAAGAACTGAGAACTACACTACATAACTATAAGAGGAGGAAGCAGAAGGAGACATTAGACTTCTGGTTGTTCTGTAGCAACCAGGGGAGATGCTACAACAGCCAAAAAGTACTTACTAGAAAGCATAGCTGGTGAAGATGATGACAACAATCGAAACTTAGGTGATTGTGCAGATCTAATACATGAGTGAGCACAAGGGAGAGCCCCGTAAGTGAGGACTCCCAAGTCCTGCAATCTCTTCCTTTTTACTAAAAACTTAGAATTACAAGATGCTGCGGATGGTAACATTTAAATTAATTAGGGCAGGGCCATTAGAGTAAAACAATCATGAATTAAGGAAAAGTGTGGCAGGGTACAGCAGAATGTCTCAGGAAGTATATCATTTATCCTATTATTCTGCACAATCAAGAAAAGAGGAACATTAAAACTCAGGATGCCAGAAAAATAATCTTGACTCAGTTATTCCTGTAAAACAGCGATTTTCAACCACTGTGCCACAGTGTACCTGTGTGCTGTGAGAAATTTTAAAACATGCAATGCCTGACTACTTAGGAGCACTAACCTCCTTTCCCTTCTATTGTAAATTTTTTTTAAGTGACAACAGCCACACAAAAATAGCCATCCACTGTGAGTGAACCAAATATACCCATTTTCTTTCAGATCAGCCAAAAATCTATTTTTGGTGTGCCACCAATTTTAGTAATTAGTTCATGCATGCTGTGACATGAAAAAGTTGAAAGTCACTGCTCAAAAAGAACAAAACACTTCTTCTCACACTAAAAATGAGTAATAAAAATGTATTTTGATGTAATTTCATAAAATTTCAACAAAGGGAAGAAAGAGAATGAAGAGAAGGCTAACACTTCTCTGATCAATTAAAAATATTAAAGGGTATACAATTATTGGAAAGAAAGTTTTATAATGTAATAAAACAAATCAAGAAAATATAGAAGCAATAAAAAACACAAAGTAGAAAAACACATAAATTGGTTGATTGAGTAAAAGGAATATTTGAAAGAAGATGTCACGTAACTCAGGAAAACAATGTAATGAAATGTAAAAAGTTATAAGAAATATAATGATTAAGCCAGAAGAAACTTAGAAGTACATAAATTCAAAACAAGTCTCAACAGCCAAAAATTAAGAGTAGTACAATTTTAAACATTAAGCAGCATTATTTAAAATAGTCAAAATTTGGAAGCAACCCAAGCATCCATCAGTAGCTGAGTAGGTTAAAAAAAAAAAAACTGGTGGTACATTTACATAACGGAATAGTGGTTGGCCATGAAAAAGATCTTACCATTTGCAACAACATGGGTAGACCTGTGGAGCATTACAATAAATTAAATAAGCCAGTTAAAGACAAACAAGTATCATATTTCACTCATATGTTCAATGTAACAAACAAAATAAACTAACAGAATGAAATAGACTGGTGGATAAATACTTATAGGTGTAGGTGTCACAGGGGAGAGAGTTTGAGGGGTGAGGTGAAAAGGGTGAAAGGGTTAAGCAAAGAAAAAAACAAAACACTCAGACAGGAGGAAAGTGTGGTGCTTACCAGAGGGAAATATGGTTGGGGGAGATAGAAGAGAGTATGGGGGATAAATGGTCGTGAACTACAATACATTATACAGGTGATACATTATAGAACTGTACAACTGAAACCTATATAAGTTTATTAATCAATATCACCCCACTGAATTCAATAAAAAAGTTAAATCTAAAAGAAAAAAAACACTAAAATAGAAATGATACTTCTGAGATTGGAAAAAAGAGAAACTGATCAGAGAATGACCCTGACCCCTCTAGATGCTCATTTTGATGAATAAGCATATTATAGCACACAGCTGGAAATTTGATGAATATTCTATTGAGATCTTTCCCGAGACGGCCCCTAAAATTTCTGCCTTTAGAAAACAGATAAAAACCTTTAAGACACATAATCCCATGTGCACTTTCTCTTGTAATGCCCATGCCTCCCCCCTTGCTTCCTCAGTTGTATATCGTTGTTTTCTTTCTCCTAAGGTTCTAAGATTCCAAGAAGACTTGCAATCAGGGAAGCAGTGGCAACTTGTCCTGGGCTAAGCCCTGAACCTTTCTCCAAAGTCCCACTTTTTGCCTGTGTAACTTGTCTCCTGTGTCCACACAGCCCAGCTGACACATTTCTTCTGCCTCTGTGACTTGCCTTCTACAGGGTCAAGGCAGCCATACCTAGGCTCAACTATTTTTCATGTTCCCAAAGTGCCATAGAGCTCAGCCTGGATCAATCCCGTTGCTATTATCTTGCCTCTTCTATCATAAGCCCTTCCTTTATTTTATTTTCCCCAGATTTAATAAAAACACTCTAAAAATAATCTGGACTTGTTGTGTGAAAACTTTCCTGCAAGATGTTAAGAACCCCCACGTTCTGGATTATGTTGGCGTAGGCCCACCTTGGTTTTCCCACTTTCTGGTCACATTAATATGTGATATGTTTTTTTACTTGTTTGTTATTTTCTTCCACTAAATATAAAAGTAAAAAGAACTATGTCCTTGTTTGCCCTTTTTACCACTTCCTCTCAATTCCTAGATAGGACCTGGAACAATATTAACATTCAATAAATATTTCTTGTGTTTCCCTTTCATTTTCCTTTGCATTTATATTCATATATATTTGCAATCATCTTGTATATAAAATATTCATATTTTCTGTTAAATATTATATGCATTTATTAATCTAACCACACAGCCTTTATAATGATAACTTTAAATGACTACTTATTATTCCTTCTGAGTGCTATAAAAACTACTATTTCTGGACATACAATTTATTTCTATGTTGTATATTATTGTACTAAAATTTATAACAAATATATAATTTAGCATCCCTTTGCATATAATTTTACCTTATTCAGCACTGTTTATTATTTTTAGCACTGTTTATTTTAGAATAAATGAGATGACAAAATCAATCGATCTAAATATTCTTATGAGCTTTGATTCATAGCAACCAATTCCTCTTGGAGTTTTACCAATTTAACTGAGGTGATGTAATGCAAATTTAATTTACTCAAAGCATTCATAACTGAGTAGATGGTTTTCTTTCTTTAGCACGTGTCCTCTCAATTATCTCTACCAATGAGGGCAGAGAAACATCTATTTTATTTCCCCACTTAGTAGGTGACAGTGGAGCCATATCAGGTATAGAGAAAATCATACCTAAGATACGACTTTCATTTACTTAACTGCTGTAAGACCTGCAGCATTGAATACAAGATAGAGTTAGAGCTCTTAGGAGATAGAAGGAAAATATCATCTGGACACTTTTCCACAGGCACAAAATAGCTACTGGATGATAGAAAATAAGTGGCAATTACAAAGATAACTTTCTGTCTTGAGCTGCCACATATAGTTTCATTATTTGGAAAAAATTTCTAAGCCTTGCAGCTTTTAAGGGATGCAAAAGAGATGTTTTTACATTTTTTGTCCTATAGTTCATAAATGTTCTTAATCTTGAATGATGTTCCAAGAGAACACCTATCCAGCCTCCCAGTTAAGAGTTAATTAAATAAAGTATGAGCCTTTGCAAAAATTAATGGATAAATAAATAAAAATGAAAATAAATGAGAAAAGAGCTAAAATATATTAAGATAAAAAAGAAAGTTATGAGATAAGCAAAAAAGTTAAAATGTATTTATAAGAATATTCAAATAAGAAAACAGAAAAGAATGGAATATAATGAATATTTAGCCACAATTTAAGAAAAATTTACTGAAATAAAAATGAATTCGAAACTACATAGTAGCATGTACTATATATCTGGAAAAAAATCAACTCAGAATAAAAGAAGAAACTTCAGATGTATTAAAATAGAAGTATAAACTTAAAAAAATCTATGAAATATTCAGGAAAAGTTTAAGTCATTTGTAAGTGACAGAAGATCAAACTGATTATCATAATACTTTTGATAGAAATTCATACTAGAAAAAAATGGAATAACATACAATGTGGAAAAAGAGTTTACAGTGTGAGTATGGAACTCACAGTTTACTCTTGTATTATTATTTACTTAATTAGTATTTATTACTATATAATTATTTACAAATCATTATTTATTTGTATTATTTGTCTTATCATTATATTTTTATAATGAGTTATCTTCATTTATGAGTTATCTTTTAGACAATGTCTTCTCCATACAAATGACTGCAAACTTACATTTGACCATCCTTGCATGGAAGATACTCAATGAAAAGAGTGTCAGTAATAGATAGTGTATAAGGGTATGAAGACCTTAAGGCATCAATTTCAAAGAACCTATGTACCACAATGTTCATAGCAGCACAATTTACAATAGCCAAGAGTTGGAAGCAACCTAAGTGACCATCAGTAAAGGAATAGATCAAAAAATTGTGGTACATATACACAATGGAATTCTATGCAGCAGAGAGAAAGAAGGAACTACTACCCTTTGCAACAACATGAATGGAACTGGAAAGCATTATGCTGAGTGAAATAGCCCAGATGTTGAAAGACAAATACCATATGATCTCACCTTTAACAGGAAGCTAAACAACAAAACAAACAAGCAAGCAGAATAAAAACCAAGACACTGAAATAGAGAACAAGGGGACAGTGACCAGAGGGGAGAGAGAAGGGAAGTTAAGGGGGAAGGAGAGAGGGATTTGGAGGAACAAATAGGAAGGACGCAGGGATGAGAGCTAGGGGGGTGGAGATGAGAGGGAAGTGGGGAGCATGGGACGGGGGGGCTGGGATGGGAGAAATAGACAAAAAACTGTACTTGAAAAATAACTAAATAAAATTTTAAAAAAGACCTTAAGGCACAACAAATGCAATCAAATATGCAAAACATGTTGGGATGGTATTCTTATGAGCTTTTTATGAAGAATTTTGTAAAGAATAAAATTTTGTCAAGAAAACGACAGATGACAATCCCACATAAATAATGATAACAAACATTAAATGTACATTTATCTTTAGAACAAAGTCTCAAATATGGCTATATGATAGAGAATAGATTATATAATTGTGGTAGTTTCTGCTAATTGCATTTATAGTACAAAGATTGTACAAGACTAGAGATATAGTACACAGTGAAAACTGTCTAGATAATAAGCTCCATATATCAGGTTATTGGGAGGTCCCACAAACTTAGCTGTTATATGTGCCTTGTGTTAAACTTTAATGATTATCATTAACAGGTTTATATTGTGAAATAAGAATGTTAATCTAAATTCATTTGATGAAATATTGCAGAAAGACCTTCTTTAAAAATGCTTATCTACACTAGGCTATCCCTGCACTTCCAGCCTGCTAGGTTAAGAAAAAGTATACAAAAGGACTTTAATTAGTACACCCATGTTGTCTTCATTTAAATGGATACCTTTGTAGTAAGCAGTAAAAGACAAACCAGTAGAAACATTATAATAAAATCAAATGATTTTATATATAAGGCATTTCTGTAGCATACACCCCTAAAGTTTTCTAAAGATGATTGCATGCCAGGAATAATTACTAGTTTTTTGCTAAAGAATTCCCAAATCCACTCTAAAGAGCATTCTGTGGTTACTGTAGATGGAGGGAAATTGCCTTGTGTGGGAGGCAAAAGACAAAAGAATATCAGGATTAGAGTATGACCAATTTACATATAACAATTCATACTCTAAAAAATTACAAAAAATGTGTTTAGTAGTATAGAAATGCCCAGGAAAGAATGACTTTGTATCAATTGCCTCATCAATTTGTATGCTATATTAAATATAGTAAGGGTTGTGACTAAGGTATTTTAGATGATTAAAAAAAATTAAATAACAACATGAAACAAACCAAAGAAACAATTCATACTCTCATTCCCAACTAGCTATAGTGATATGATTAATCACTGAATTAATAAAATAATAAGGTTAGAGTAACCTAAGTCATTTATCACAAAGCAGAAACATGAAGATGTTGAAAAATTATGATTACTAGATAACAATTTTGGAGGAAATCTAAGAACTAAACATTATCATTCTTTCCAGTAGAAAACATGTCCCCATATAAGTGAGTAGCCCTGCACTATCAGCAGAAGCTCTACTTTAGAGATAAAAACTTATTACAATAGTTTAAACCATAAATGTTTTTTTTTAAGTCATTATTCCTCAACTCCTAATATGACCACTAGCTTAAGCCAGAGTCATGAACTGGTACTGACAGCTGCTGGGTGCAACAGGGGGGGTGGGTATCCATGTGATGCCAAAGTACCTTTTGACAAAGAAAAAATACATTAAGAAAAATCACATTGTTTTCCTTTTAAATAATTGGTCCATTTTGGTGTCTCTCCCATTGGGGTGATCAAATACAATGTAACATTCATTATAAAATTAATAATTAAATATTGTGAATAAAACAATTTCAAGAAAGGAAAGTTTAAGTCCAGTAGTCTAGTTCTGATCTCTCAATTTACCAGAATTACAAGGAATTTAGGGTAATTTAAACTTCATGAAAATAAGGCAATCAGATGCATCTGCTCCTTTTAGCAAATGAGAATAACATTAACAAAAAGGACTGTTAAAAACTGAGAGTCTGGAGGCACATGACAACCAAATATGACTGGGTCTGAATTAGAGCTTTAGAGCTTAGTTAGGAGACATAAAATGTAAAAATGTTTGAGGGAAAACTAAATTGGAATTTAGTTAATTATGAATATTATATTATTTCATGGGATTTAATAAGTTCATCAGATAGTAATCCTTAAAATATAAGGGGATGTGGTATTTTATCTAGAGAACCATATCAAAATAATTAGAGGTTGAAAATTGTACTGTTTGTCATTTTATTTTTGAAAGGTTGGGATGAACCGTAAATATAAATGGAAATTAGTTTTAATGTATAATCGAGATTTGAGTACCTCATATGCAAAATAACTAAGAAAAATATATACTAAAGTAATTTTTAGGTAGGATTAAAAGCCCTGAGTCAAAGATACTTCAGCTATCTTAATTTCTGATCAGAGTATAGAACTAATTAATTAGCATAATACTTATACATATTTTCCTCCATGTTTGACATGGTTTGAAGGGAAATATTGCTCAAGTACCCTTATCTTTCATAAATAATGTTTAACAACAGATCAGAAGCTGGCTCTTTCAGAATGATGCCCTGGGCTTGGACACCATCGGGTTCTTTATGTTTAGCCAATAAGGTTTTCACACAGTCAAAATTAAAATGTAAGATAAAGTCTGCCTCTAGGATATTTTCATAATAACCTCATAAACCTTCCATACAAAATGCTTTGCATATGGTAAAATGACACATTTAAAGCTTCATTAAAATTACAGATTATACAATATTTTTTGCCTTCCTGTTAATGCACGTTCAAGTGTGTCAAAAATATTATTCTAAATTCACTTCCCCTTAGTAGCACATTTGGGTATGAGCTATATGGATCCTTTGTCTGACACCTTTTTCTAGTTATGTGATTTTGTTGATGTATGACAAAAAATGGCAATAGGTGCAATTATCAAAATTGGCTTCACTCAATTGTAATGTTCTCAAAACATGAGTCATTTATTTCGTTTGTTATTATTCCCTTTACATAAGTGCTCTAAAGTTTCTAAATCTTCATGTTAGTCAAACTTCCTGCAGTCTTGCCTTGTTATTATAATAATAGATTATATATTTTTACTTATAGAAGCTTTCTGTAAATGATCTATTCACAGCTTGTTATTTTATTTACCGAACAAATATTTGCTTCCTTAATTGTTTCAGAGCAATATACCCTGAAATAAATTCTAGAACTAAACTTGTGTGAAAATACTAATTCTGGGTATTACCATAAAAATAGGCAACCTTAAGCAAGAGTAATTTTAGAACAAAGTTTATTCCAACTGTCAATCTAAATATGAAAAATGTGAGTAAATTGATTGCAATGTTAGTTCCATTTTTTGCTTTAAATCGATGGTGTGCTGGTGGAAGAGGGTATAAGGAAAATAAATGGTAATTGAAAAAATAGTTTTTAATAGTTTACAATAAAAGTAAACTATTACAATAGTTTACAATAAAAGTAAACTATTAAAAACGGGGTAGCTGTTAGCCAATGTCACCATAACTTTTAGAATGTCTTGCCAATGCAGTAAAATCAGCTTGCTCAGTAAAAGTATGATCCTGATAGTAAGTCTGTCATCCCCGGGAAAGCGAATCATACTTCTGGGAATCACACCTCATTTTCAGCCAATGTAGAGTAGCTAATAGGGTTGTGTATCAATTTTTCAGACTGAATAAATTTTTTCTTCCTAATTAATCATCTAAATGAATACCCAGGTTTCTTCACCTTCAGCTCTGACTATGAATCAATTTCAAACAGAAGCTTAATGAGAAAGAAAGCAAGAAAAGATTTGCCTTGGAAAGAAGTGACATACACAGGGTCAAAATAATCAGTGCTGTCCTCATTATGGCCATTTGCATAAATGAAAACTAAATAATTTTTAGACTAAAGAAGTTTATTATCCCATGCATTAGTCTGTTGTGCTTTGTGAATTTTGTTAGGATTATTAAATAATTCACTTATTCATATGCAGAGATAACTACCATTACTTCTTCCAGATTTCTTTCTGATTTGTGACACTCACTTGCAAGGGTATTGATACTTGTGGTATAATTTATTATCATATTTCATTTGAATAAAAATCCAAAGTTAATAGCATTGGTGCTCTAATCAATCAACTTATCAATAACACTATTTGATCCAGACACATCTCATAATTTTCTCCACTCCTATTCAAAATTTTAATTTGGTTAGGACAATATCTAAGGGAAGGAATTAATAATTTAAATGTTACCATGATACTGGCTTTCAGCACTTAGTTTTATTAATATGATATAATATCTTCTATCATTCCTGCAGGTAAGTAGGGAAGGTTCTACATGCCATTTGCCAAGATTTTTATGAGAAAGATGAGTTTCAGACTTGTTACAGTTTTGCAAATGATCAGACAATTTATTAATGACAATGCTAAGACTTCAACTCAGAAAATTTTAACTCATATTGAGTGCATTTTAAATTACAATATGCTGGTTGAAACTTCATATATTTTGGCTTGAGAATAAACTTATACCTAAATATAAAGGAAGTTAAGAAAAACTTATTATTGAGTACCCAGTAATGCTCTCTTCAAAAATTATACTAAATCCTATCCATATCTCTCCAAGGAGGACATACAGAGGGCCCATAAACCCATGTAATCGCAAACCATTACAGAGATGCAAATTAAAACCACAATGAGATACCACTTCACACCAATCAGAATGGCCATCATTAATACATCAACAAACAACAAGTGCTCGTGAAATTGTGGAGGAAAGGGGACCCTAGTACACTGTTGGTGGGACTGTAGACCGGTTCAGCCATTATGGAAAATAGTATAACATTTCTTCAAAAAACTAAAGATAACATTTCCTTTCAATCCAGTGCCCACTGCTGGGACTATATCCTTAGAATACCAAATTACTAATTCAAAATAATTTATGCACCCCAATGTTCATAGCAGTGTTATTTACAATAGCCAAGTGTTGGAAACAGAGTAAGTGGCCATCAGTTAATGAGTGGATCAAAAACTGTGGTACATTTACACAATGGAATTCTATGCAGCAGAGAGAAAGAAGGAGCTACTACCCTTTGCAACAGCATGGATGGAACTGAAAAGCATAATGCTAAGTGAAGTAAGCCAGGCGGTGAAAGACAAATACCAGATGATGTCACTTATAAGTAGAGACTAATCAACAAAACAAATGAGCAAAATAGAACCAGAGACTTGCAAATAAAGAACAAACTGACACTAGCCAGAGAGAAAGGGGGCGAGGAATACAAGGGAAAAGAAGGAGAAGGGGCTAGCCAAGGAAGACAAACAGAGGACTCATAGGCATGGACAATGGGGTGGGAATTGACTACTGGATTGGCGGGAAATGAGGCTGGGTTGAGTAAGGGGGGAAAAAGCAGGACAACTTTAACTGAATGACATTAAAAATATATATAACATTTATTACCAAAAATAATAATTCAAATTGTTAATGCTAAGCATATTTTATAATTATTACATATTCATTGTTCTAAATATTTTACTGACAATTTTTATTGAAGAGATTTTACTTAAACTTGACAGTGATACTATGATGCAGGTAAAAATATCACTTTTAATGTGAAAAAGAGAAAACAGGTTTAGAAAAGTTGTGCCTTGCCCAAGTTCACATGGCTAGGAGGTTATAGGACTGCAACCTGAATAGTGATCTAGATTCAAGAACTTGTGTTTATAACAATGGTGATGATAGATAATCAATTTAATGATTACAACAACTATGAGACAAGATGTCAGTGATATTAAAAACAATGATAATGATGATTAAGAGGGTACTGGTGGACAAATAACTAATGTGATGTTAGAGGAGATAGTACTTGCTTAACATACTTTAGGATTGGCCACTGTTTCCCTTCCGATCATGAAGAACTTACTTAAACTTTAGCCCTGGCTGGCATAGCTGAGTAGATTGAGTGAGGGTCTATGAACCAAAGGATCACAGTTTGATTCCCAGTCAGGGCACATGCCTGGGTTGCAAGTCATTTCCCAGCAGGGGACGCATGAGAGGCAACCATATATTGATATTTCTCTCCCTCTCTTCTTCCCTTACCCTCTAAAGATAAATAAATAAAAATCTTTATAAAAATTTTAAAAGAAATTACTTAAGCTTTAGTTTCTTATTTGAAAAATGAATAAAGTGACTTATTATGTCACTGAATATTAGTCAGGGTTTGCATAGGTTTTCTCATGATAGCTTATCACCACCCATGAAGTAATTTTACAGATGGTTGGGAAAAGTAAGCCTTTGAAAATGTAGTTAATCAGTTTGCCCATGATCTCACAGCAAATATGTGCACAAATTTGGATTCATACCCATGTTTTTGTGACAGAAAGTTCATGCTTTTGTTCTTTCCACAGGCCCAAATAGTTTTCCTAGCAATACACTTAATAAAACACAACATCACTGATTATACATTTGTAGAATTTTTAATAAAATTTCAATGCTGATAATTTTAATCAACTATAAAAATACAGAAATCACTCTGCCTGAAAGCAATGTGTAACCAATTCAAGTAATAACTATGATTTTTAAGAAATTAGACACAAAAGCCTTTTGACAAAATGGTTGATTTTGTCCAATACACACATCTGGCTATCTTATAGCTTTTTAAAATAAAGAAACATAATTTTTAAAGTGTGAGTTTACAATGCACGGTGGTCATGAACTCTTCTTATTTCAAAACTAGACAGCCAGACGCAGAGCTTCTCTGGGCGATCGGCCCAGTAATTCACGTCACAATACAGTACTGATCAAAACTGAGCAGTGCCAAACTAAACTCCTAATGTTCTGTTTCAATCCTGTAGGTTCTATTGTGGCTGAATTTGGAAGAAAGGTAGGTTGGCTTACTACCATATTTCTCACTCAACCCTACATTGGAGGCAAAGAGCCAGGCTTTGAGAGAAATCTGTGGGGATTTTTAAAAATTTCTTTATCCTATGTAATTACTCATAGAAATGGAACCCCTCTGATCATTGAAAGAAACAATTCAAAATGGAATTATGCCATCTCTTGACTACATGTAGTCAGGAAGAAAATTGGTTCATATTTTAAATAAATCGAAGGCAACCTGACTAAAGCTTATAGCATTCAGCTAGTTTCAGAATACTTTATAGCATGACAAAAATTTCCAATAATAATTAAAAGTTTACCTATTTATTTCCTTCAGGTTTAAATCGAAGCATAGAGACTAAGCTGAAATAGATACATTGGTGGTCAATGGCATGATCAAGAGAAACTTAATGAGAAAACACAAATACCTGCATAGTTAACATAGGTATAGTAATTCATTTTGAGCCAGCGTATTGAGTTCATACAGTGACACACAGAATTCTTAGGTCATATTTCCCTCTGTCTAATAAGTAGCCTAAACACAAGCAGATGTTTAATTATTGTCATGTCCCTAATTTTTAAAATTGCCCTCAACATAATCTTAAATTATAGAATTGGAAACTACCTTTTCACCTTTTGCAAATAGAATAATGCCATAAATTGTATCTGATTTTTTTGATTACCATAGCTCTATTTCCTGAAAATAGAATTATAACAAAGATGACAAGGGAACAACGGAACAGGAAAATATAAGACGTCGTCAGATAGATACTACAGTGCTGAAGAAGATAACATTACCAGGACTATTGTGTCTCCTAATAGATCTTGTGTTATTCATGAAAAACAGGGATGTCCTCGGATATTTCTAGGAAGAAGTACACAGGAGTTTAGAAAATAGCTCCATCGATTTAGAATTTTGGGGATGAATAATTTAAATTTAATAGTTTTAAAAACACAAGTACAAAAGCAATTGAATCAAGGGTATCTAAATTTAGTTGTTCTGTTTTGTTATGAAATTATAAGGGATACAGATTTAGCCTCCATTATAAAAAGAATGTGCTCATTAAAGAAAATACTAAAAATATGGGTCTTATCATTTACAGTCACTATGAATGTCTTTTCCATATCTAGTATATTCTTTAATTCTATATATTAATTGCTGACTTGTTTACTTAATGTTAATAAGGCAGCTTAATATAAATTGAGAATTGGTATCATAAGCATTTCTGTTATAGACAGCTTTTTTACCAGATTTACTCTGTTTATTATTTTCTATCTATTTGTAAGGTTAATCATTTTTCATTTTGAACCAGACTAATAAAATTTAATTTGTGATGCTTATTTACTGAATTTTTTTATTATTCTAAATTGAAAAAAATCAGCCTTCTGTATTAAATTAAAACTCATGTGTTATCCTCTGGCTGGTGTGGCTCAGTGGATTGAATGCCAACCTGTGAATCAAATGGTCCCAGATTTGATTCCCAGCTAGGACACATGTCTGGGTTGCCAGCCAGGTCCTCCGCTGGGGGAGTGCAAGAGGCAACTAGTCTATGTTTCTCCCAGACATCAATGTTTCTCTTTCTCCCTTCCTTGACCTCTCTGTAAAAATAAATAAAGTCTTTAAATTTAAAACAAAACCTCACATATTATATTACTGAATTACAAATACATTTTGTTATAACTTTGTCCCAGAGTAATAGTTGACAAAGAGAGAAAGAGAGAGAGAGAGAGAGAGAGAGATAAGTTGTTCCAAAAATCCAAGTGAGATCAGTTTTGATTAACATCAGAGGTTCATTCTGAGTTCTTTTTAGGTCAAAGATAAGGTGACAGTGACTTTTAAAAGTATAATAATAAAATATATAAAAATATATCTTGTTTAATGTGAGCCTTCCTAAAAAGATAGTAAATATCCTATTTGAAATGAGGCTTTTTAAATATAGTGTCACCTTAGATATATAGTTAGTTGGTATTAACAAGTGGAGGGAGTTTACCAGAAAAAGTTTGAGTTGCAAAAAAGAGCTTATTAAGAAAAAAAAAAGGTAGTTTCCAAATGACACTTTGAAAGAAACCCAGTGAGTATGTGGAGATAAATATATTAGGGAAGCATTATACTTGGTACCAGGGTGATCTACGTTATCAAATGTCCAGTCAGGGAGCAGTAGACATGCTACTCACAAACAGAGGCTTTGAGGGTTTAGGGAGTGATAATTTATGTTAAAGAGAAAGTAGTAACAGATGAAGAGAAATGCTAAACCAACAGAAAAATTGTCTATCTTTAAACATCACTATTATATAATGTGTGATTATGATGCAAGTTTCACATTATAATACACTAGAAGCATGACCAAATAAACAGATCCCCTTATGAATCTTGAACTAATAATAATGAGCCAAAACTTTGTAAATTCTCATCTCCATCTTGAGACTCTAAGAAAAAATAGAGTTGAAAGTTAAAGATGTATTTAAATGTGATAAATGGAGAATTTCTTACTAGTAAATCATATATTTTAGAATTTCTTCAAGAAACAATGAAAACGTTACGTTTAAATTTTCAAAGTAGCCACCAAAATGCAAATGACCAGCATCCTGAACAAAATACACACTGGTACAATAAAAGGACAATATAATATTATATAATTTCATTGTTCATTTTACTTTGTTAATTCTTAAGACTGAATGATTCAAATAATTGATTTTAAAGCAATATATTTCTCACATGAATATTAAAATTCAAATCTAATATATTTAAAGTGTTCTTTTAAAAGAATAAATTCACATTTAAATATATTATGAATGATGAGAGGAGAATCTACATTCCTTTAAAATTACGCACTGACACATCACAAAACATTGCATTTATTTTTCTCCATATTATTATTCATTCTCAGAGTCTTACATTTCCTATATTTTGGTTCTGTTAATAGTTTACCAACTATTCGGCAAACACCCGTATCTGGAGTTGCCATCATATAATGTTAACTTACAAATACCAGAAAATAAATAGCTATATTATGCACTGCTTTGAGCATATATGAGTTTTGTGGTTTTAAGCTAATGTGATTTGTGTTCCTCATGGTGCAAAGTATCTTTCCAAAGTGAAAACAAGCCTACTTTTTTAAAAACTCTACAATTCTTAATTAATAGAGCTGATTTTTATGGATTCTTAAAACATGCATGTAAATGTTATGAAGGCAAACATGAAGCAATTTGTACCTAAAATATAAAATTGAGGAATATATTCCTTCTTTCCCATCAAACCCACAATTCTAAGAAATTTGTAAATCTCATGTGCAATATATAACTATGTTTTATCCAAGCAAAGCAAGACCTTAGTCCTTTCCAGTCCAGATGTTCTTTGTATTGATTTAACTTATAGTTTTCTACTAAGAGAGGTAGAGAAGACAACCTTAAAAATCAGAATATGTATGTAATAGATTAGGTTATATGTTCTGATGACAAAATATAGTTGCCTCTTGTATGTTTATTTCTTTATAAATTTAGTTTTTACTGTCAGATTCTTGTTTAGCAACCATCTCATTTAATTATCAATGTCAAATATATTGCTTTTAAATTTTATTAAACTAGCTTTAATTCAGGCAAATCTAATAGTTTATACTTTTCCATTCTATATAAACTATGTCAGGAGATCTATGATATATAATATAATTTTGCTAGTTATGTGTTCTCACTTTTGCAGTTTATAGTATCGCAGACTTGCTATAGGTTGAATATTTTCTTCATAATTCCTGGACTAGTTGCTTTATTTTTGATACTGAAGAGACAGTTAAAATACCAACTATTTATTTTTCTCCTTTCTATCTTCACATAATTTGTACAAATTACCTGTACCTACTGTTGCTTTCTTCACATTAAACCTAAGGCACAAACTGGAGAGTAATACTATAATAAACTTTTTTTTTCTGTGATTCTGTATATGTATGAAGGGTGGATAATCGGTTAAGGGTCAAATTTTTACTATAATTATTTTTTCACTTGGAGAATATTTACTTGAGACATTATTCATAATTCAAACTCTTTTACAGCTAATTTTATTATACAAATGTGTTCCTTAACATATGAAGATAGTTTGTACATCTATGTGTATGTTTGTTGTTATGCATGATGTGTAGGTGGATCTATATGTATTTCAGTGTGTTCATTCCTTTCAAGTTGATATGATAAAAAAAAAACCCATTACACACAAAAAAGGAAGAAAAAAATAACATGTTTTGAAGGGAAACCTAAAAGGAAAAAAGATTATCTAGAATGAAGTCCCAAAACTGCATACTTTGGACCTACAAGTTATAACTGTTATTTGCTAATTTTTAGTAGATTTCTCTCTTATACATGTCAAAAAATTAATCTCTTAATTTAAGTACAGTTTCCTCTTCATTATTTACATACTCTTCACCTAAATATAAAATTTCTATAATTTGTTAATAAAAAAGAAATTCCCAACTTTGTGCTCTTGAAACAAACACTAATTTATTACATTTGCTACCTAACATTTCCAGTGTCTCACCAGAACTTTCTCCCTTTCAGAGAGAACAGCCATTGCAACATGTAACCATTTCATTCAAACATACAGCAAACATGATTTTGAAAACAGCAAATTCTTGTCTTTGTGATTTTGGTAAAACATTTAATATTGATGAGGATCTTTCTTTTATTTAAAGAAAGAAGATAATAACTTGGGGTTTAATTTATAATATTGAATTAGATGAAGATTTACAAAACACTTTAAAAATTTATATTATAATCCAAATAAAATAAGAATTTAGTAACAATTGCTTCTGTCTACCATAAAGATGATATGCTTCTTGATTTTGATAATATAAAAACGCAAATAAAATGCAAGAGTTTTTGTTTTTTGGCACACTGTGTTTTAACAGGAAAGGTAAATAAAAACAAAAGTCATATAGTATATAAGTGCAATAAATATTATAAATGCTTTCATATCTTTCTGCAATAGTAAGAGAAGTCAGGAAAATGATTAATTATTGTGAATCTATACAGTATGTTATCTTACAATATATAATTAGCACTACTAATATTGTATAAATGAAACAAAAGGAGAGTTAATTCATTCATCTATTATTTCATTTTTAACACTTTATTTCAAAAATATTTTTAAAGTGATCACTAGAGGTCAAAATATATGTTAGAAGTTATGGACACATGAATAAGTATTTGATTCTGAGGTATTCAATAATGTCAAGGAACATAAATGATGTATAAACTGCTGCAAATACAATATAACTGTATAATATATATAGGACAGAAAGAGATTAGAAATAGTGCAAGATACTACAACTTTCATCAAGGCTGATACTTGTGTGTACCCTTTTTCCAAAATACTTTATCTCCCAAAGAAAAGTGAGGTGAAACTTGGTTCTCAAAAGTGAACACATAATTTCAGGCAAAGGGAGGGAATAAGATATTATAATGGAGAAATGTACATATATAAGCCAAAGAAACACATTAGTACACATTATTGCAGTGGCCACAATAATTTGGTACTCAGATCTGCCGCTGAGGGAAATATATTTGATGGACAGCCACAGCTGCTACACTCTGAATCCATCAATGCATTTTTCCGAGGCTACACTCGTCACAGGCAGTTTTCCACCAGTACCTAAGCACAGCAGGCTTAAACCGACTAGATATGAAAATCCTCTGTCATAAGACTTTGGTTCAAAGAAACGCAGTTGTCCAGGCCAAAACCTTCCTAAAGAACTTGGTCTGCTGTGCTACAGTGTAAAATGCTACCCAGCCCTCTGCACCTCCATCTCCTTCACAGAATGCATTGCATTCCAACAGCTCTAACACAAAATAGAATATTAAAAACTCCATTGGCAGGTAGCAAAATTTGCCTTTGACAAATTTGGCAGCCCTTGTCTATTTGCTATATCAAAGAAATACCAGTCAAAAGATAATTTGTAAAGAGAAGAAATAATAGTGACAAAAAATTGAAGAAAATAAAACAATCAGTAAGAAACTGAGGCATACAATTCCTTTTTGTCCTTTCTTGTTTCCATTCCAGTTTTTAGTCCTGTAAAGACAAATTCATTTGAAAGTCATTCACTTTCAATGAATTGAATTGGCTATGAGAATTGTACACATAGGTCCAAATATACTTTGTGCTGAATTTTCTCTACATATTCAGGAGCATTTTTTCTACAATCAAGTTAATGTGTTCTCTGATGCCAAATATACTTTTATATTCATTTGTGTAAATAGCTTAAAGAACATTTGGATACTACACATGTCTATAATGTCACAATAATTAGATTTAATGTATTATCAGAGTGTGAGTATTTAAAGTTAATGGCATTTTAATGTTCTTTATATTCTCAGTGTGAATATCAATTACAGGAATTTTTACCTCCTGGGACTACTGAGAACCCCCAATTTTCATCTTTCAACATACCTATCAACTCTAGCAACAAGATGCAGAGCCTTTAGAAATTGTACTTCTAAAAATGTCCACCTTTCTGCTCACATGAAGAGAACATTACCACATCCATTGATTATGAATATATGAGTTTATACATAATTTTGAAATGACTTAATTGCCCCAAAGCATCAGACTCTGCTTGTTTTTCTTTTTTCTTCTAATTTTTTTCTTTATATTGGGTATCAAAAGGTAAGTAGAGGTACTAAGAGCAATAACAGAAATAGGTAGAGATAGACCAACTAGCTAGCCATATAATTATTTTCCCTTTCAATTTAACTTACAAATAATTCTTAAGCATATATTTTTCTGCATGTATATTGTTGTTTGCTTAGTTAATTTTGTTTTTGTTATTTTAGATTTGGTTGTTGATAGTTGTGAGTTTGTTGTCATTTTACTGTTCATATTTTTTATCTTCTTTTTCTTAGATGAGTCCCTTTAATATTTCATACAATACGGGCTTAGTGGTGATGAACTCCTTTAACTTGACCTTATCTGGGAAGCACTGTACCTGCCCTTCCATTCTAAATGATAGCTTTGCTGGATAGAGCAATCTTGGATGTAGGTCCTTGCATTTCATGACTTGGAATACTTTTTTCTAGCCCCTTCTTGCCTGTAAGATTACTTTTGAGAAATTAGCTGATAGCCTTATGGGAACTCCTTTGTAGGTAATTGTCTCCTTTTCTCTTGCTGCTTTGAAGATTCTCTCCTTCATTATTTTTTCACATAAGTTTTCACTGTCTTGCTCTTTCTATTCTCCTTCTTGCATCCCTATGATTTGGATCTTGGAACATTTGAAGTTTTCCCAGAGGTTCCTAAGCCTCTCCTCATTTTTCTGAATTCTTCTTTCTTCATTCTGCCTGCTTGAATGTGCATTTCTTCCTTCTGGTCCAAACCATTGATTTGAGTCCTGGTTTCCTTTCCATTATTTTTGGTTCCCTGCACATTTTTCTTTATTTCACTTTTCATAGCCATCACTTCTTCCTCTGTTTTGCATCCATGCACAACCATTTCTGTGAGCATCCTGATTACCAGTGTTTTCGGATTCTGTATCTGATAGGTTGGCTATATCTTCATCACTTAGTTGTATTTTTTTCTAGAACTTTGATCTGTTCTTTCACTTGAGCCATATTTTTTTTTTTGTCTCAGAGGGCCTGTTATGTAATAAGGGGCAGAGCTTTAGGTATTCACCAGGTCAGGGCAATCCACTTGGCTGCCTTGTGGGGCTGTATGTGGGGGAGGAGTCTGAGTGGGGATAATACAACTTGCTCAGCTCTAAGTCTGCTTTCAGTGACTTCCCCCACTACCTGCAAGCAAACTGTGCCCTCTGGTGCTGATTCCCTGGTAGGTGGGTTTGTGTATGTACATTCTAGGACCCAGTGGGTCTCTCCAATCATCTCTCCTGTAAGGATAGGAGTTTCTCTTGCTGCCTCAACCCACACAGGTTTTTTCAGTCAGTTTTGAGGCTTTATTCACCCACTCTGGGACCCTGGGTTGTACAGTATGTCTTGCTTCCCAGTTGATACTCTGGGTTCATCCCCCTCAAAAATGTGGGACCAGTGGCTATGCCAGAGCCACCTCATCCAGTCTTCCAGCGTTCACCTTGCCATGAGTCCTCTCCACTCGGCTGCAGTCTCTCAAACTTCCATACAGTTCGATTTTCTGGAAGTTCTGTTTGTTTTTTATTTTTAAATTTGTTGTTGTCTTCCTTTTTTGTTGTGTGAGGAGGTAAATTGCATTTTACTATGCCTCCATTTTTGCTGGAAGTCCAAATTGTCAATACTTTTAAATTTGATCATAAACTGGTCTTTGCTGAACATAATGATTAAGAGTTTAAATTTAAATTCATCTCATCAACTTGTATTATTATTATTTATTACAATATTGTGTTGTGCCAGCTTGGGGAAGTTATCTTTTTATTTTGTTTCATTTTTTTTTGTGTTGGCCTTTATTTCTTATCAGTTATTTACAATATTAGTAATTATAATTTCTTCTTATACTTCACATATTTAATGAATTTAAATGGTATCAATATATAGTGTTTTCAATGGAATAACACATATAATAGCAAATATTATATGTCATGTTTATTAAAAATTATTTTAGTCCTAAAATTAGGACTAAATGATTTATGAAAAGAATCAGTTGTCTATACTTTTGGTGTCATAGTCAAGAAATTTCCAAGGGCAATGTCATGAAGCTTTTTCTTTATGCTTCTTTCTTTGAGGAGATTCATGATTTCTAGTATTAAATTAAGCACTCTTATGAATTACTTAATAACAGGGACACATTTTGAGAAATGCATAGTTGGGTTATTTCCTCATCATGCAAACATCACAGAGTGTACTTACAAACCTACATGGTATAGTCTACTAGGTCCCTAACCCATATGGTGCAGCCTATTGCTCTTAGGCTATAAGCAAGTACAACATGTTACTGCATCGGATATTGTGATTATAACACCATAGTAACCATAAGGTCAATATATATACGTGTGTGTGCTCATATATTTATAATATATATATGTGTATATCACACCTGCATAGGGAGCTTACTGGGAATAGAGATATCAGATAGAGCTATCAGGACTGGGAGTTACTCTGTGTGAGTCGGTATGTGTGTGATGAGTGAATGAGAGGCCTACATTAATATACACTACGTAAACTATATAAACATTGTGCTTTAGGCTACATTAAATTTATTTTAAATATTTTTCTTCAATAATAAATTAACCTCAGCTTCCTAAGATTTTTTTTTTACTTTATATACCATATTGTTGGCCATAAGACGCACCTAGGTTTTAGAGGAGGAAAATAGGGGAAAAGTTTTAAAGCAAAAAATGTGGTAAATATATAATAACATAAATAACATAATATTTTACCAATGTAAATGTAAACAAAACTCAACAGCAGCATTAACAACCATTATCCCTCCCAAATTTGGGGGGGAAAGTGCATCTTATAGTCTGAAAAAGACGTTACTTTAAATTTTAAAAAATTGACCATGATAACACAGCTTAAAACATAAACACATTGTATAGCTGTACCAAAATGTTTTATTTCTTTATAGATTTCTTTTTTTCTTGGAACACTTATTTTTTTTATTTTTATATTTTATTTTATAAACTTTTTTCTATGTAACTTTTGTTGTTACTTTTTAAAATTTCTTTGTTGAAAAACAAGACAGAAACACACACATTACTTTAGGCTTACACAAGGTCAGAATCATCAGTATGACTGTGTTCACCTCCACATTGTCACAGTGGAAGGACTTCATGGGTAATAACCAGCAAGGAGCTGTCACTTTGTGTGATAACAATGTCTTCTCCTGGAAAACCCCTGGAGGACCTATGTGAGGCTCTTCTCAAGGAGGTGTCATTCTTTTTGGAAATTTGTTCTTGGGAGTTTTATTGGTTTGTTTATGTTTTTATTACAGATTTTTTCTAAGTAGGTAGCACACCTTGGACAATCCTCTTTATCAACGAAAACCTTCTGCTGTTAGGCTATATGTTTTCAATTTTTTAAGGAGCTTGTTGAAATCTGTAAAAACTTCACATTGACTTTTCTTGGGGTTTCTTCTCTTTTTCAGTTTTCTTTTTTCTTGCTGCTTCTTTAGGTATGGGTTCCAGTCCCAGAAACTCCTCACTAGTCAATTCCTCAGGGATCACCACTGGGATCTCCTCAGTGTGGTCTTCATCCACACACAGGTTGAAGTTGTTTGCTATCTCAACTGTAGCCTTGATGGTTTTTGTAACTTTCTCCTCTTTGGCAACTCTTTTGAAGTCATGAATAAGCCTCTTGGGTGTTTTCTTTAAGTTGCCGTTCATGAATTCCTTGGTGACATCATCCCAATTCAAGCAAGGGTCTTGGGTGCAGTCATAAATGTTCTAAATTTTCTAGAACTCCATCACTGTCTTCCTTAGTCACAACAATAACCAGGGTAAAAGTCCTCCACAAATAGTAGGCCTTAAATCCTACTCTAAGTCCTCAATCCACTGGTTTTATAAAGAAATATGTTGTTTGAAGAAAAAACACCACTTTAATATTTGGGTAAAGATGACCAATAAAAGGAGGTGTACAGAGGCATTACCAACAATGTGCAATTTTTTTAATTATGTTATTATTTTTTATTGTTGACACTATTATAGATGTTCTTTCTCCCCTTCTCATTTGCCCACCTCCACTCAGCCATACTTTATCAGCAGACCAATTCAGGAGGGGATCTTGGTAGAAAAGCCAAGAGTTAGTATACTAATTATACTTAGTATACTAAAATTATATACTAAAATTATATATTAAGAAAAAGAGCAAAGTGAGGGAAGCTGTGAAGTTTCATTAATGGCAGTGACATTAACAATATTCACGTAGGGCCTATATCAGACACAGAGAACCTTCTAAAGACCTAGATTTGAAGCATAGACACAGACTAGTATCCCTCTCAACACCATGATGATCTGGCCCAATTTAGTATACTAAGTATAATTAGTATACTTAGTATATAATTTTAGTATACCGGCAGTGTGTGCTTACTGACAAGCTAGAGGGTCCTGGGCTTCTCCATTTGCCATATTACAAAGGATTTCAACTTGTAGTCTTCAATAAACATTGCAACCAAGCAAGACTGTTATCCTGTTCTTAACAGCTTAGAAATCTGGCACTGACTTGGCTTCCTTATGAATGAAAGTCCTTTCATGCATTCATTTCCAGAACAGAAACATTTTATCCACATTAAATGTTTTCTTTGGCAAGTAATTTCCTCCACTGTTAGCTTCTCTAGAGTTTCCAAAAACTCTTTAGCTGCCTTCACATCAGTGCTCACAAATAAACTAATAGTCACTTTCATACTACTTGGTAATTAATTCTTGAATCATTTAAACCATCCAGAGCTAACAGTAAATTCTTCATTGCAAATAAATATTTGGCTTTGGCCAGATCATCATGGTGTTGAGAGGGATACTAGTCTGTGTCCATGCTTCAAATCTAGGTCTTTAGAAGGTTCTCTTTGTCTGATATAGGCCCTACATGAATATTGTTAATGTCACTGCCATTAACGAAACTTCACAGCTTCCCTCACTTTGCTCTTTTTCTTAAGAATTGTGGCTATGGTGGGAAGGAACATCTATATTTGTAGTCCTTAATTACTTCTAATTTTGTTTCCACGTCAGTCAGTCAATATGGGCTCTTACTGACAACATAGCAGAGGAGTTTGTACTGTTAGGAGCCATGAGGAGCAAACAACATAAGACTAAATCAAGTAGAAGAGAAAATAATGTAATCAAGGGAGGAGGTAAACATGAGGTTTATGAGGCTGCTGTTGGCATTCAGTGACATAATGTTTAGAGCTAATGTTTTGGTTTTTTTATAGACAGAAATAGTATACTCTATGGTAATCACAAAACGTATAGTGTAGTAAATACATAAACTAATAATGTGGTCATTTGTTATCATTATCAACTGTAATATGATGTACGTAATTTTATATAACTGGCAGCACAGTAGTTTTATTTACACTAGCATCACCAAAAGCACAAAAGCAATGCACTATACCACAATCTTAAAATGGTTACAAAGTAACTGGCAATACAAATTTTTCAGTTTCATTATGATCTTATAAGACTACTGTTATATATGCTCTCTGTCCTCAGTTAAAACACTGTTATGTGATAAATGATTGTATTCAATCCATTTTAAGTTGATTTTTGCACATGGTATTTTTTAAATAGTCTTATTAATATATGAGGGTTCAGTGTTTGCAACACAATACATTTAAGAGATTATCCTTCCCCCAATGTATGTTCTTGAGACCAATGTCAAATAGTCATTGACCATGTATGCATAGTTTTATTTCTAGACTTTCTATTGTGTTGTACTTGTCTATATGTCTGTCTTTATGCAAGCATCACACTATTTATACAGAATGGAAGAAAATATTTGCAATCCTCATGAAATGGTAATAACCAAAATATATAAGGAACTCATATAATTTAATATTATAATAACAAATAATCTGATTAAAATTGATAATGAATGTGAAGATATTTCAAATGGCCAAGATATATGTATAAAGACACATTACTAATTATCTGAAATTACAAATCAAAACCTCAATGATATATGAATTCATACTCATAAGGATGGGTATTACCAAAATCTTAAAAAATATATTTGTTGGCAAAAATAGGGAGAAACTGGAACTTCTGTACACTGTTGGTGAAAATTTACAATAGTGCAGATACTATGAAAAACCAGTATAGAGGTTCCTCAAAATATTAAAAATAGAACTGCCATATGATCTAACAATCTCACTTCTAGGTATTTATTTAAAAAGAAACAAACATTCAAACCTGAAATCAGGGTCTTGAGGAAATATTTTACTCCCCTGTTCATTGCATCATAGTCAAAATAGCCAAGAAGTAGAAATAAACTAAATTTCCATCAATGAAAAAATGGGTAAAGAATGTGGTATATAAATATGATGGGATTTATTCACTCTGAAAAAAAGAAAGTCTGCAATATATAATAAAATAAATATATCTGGAGGATGCATTTTATACAAAATAAGCCAGTCACAGAAACAAATTTTACATTTTCACTCATATGGAATACCTAAAGTAGTCTAATTCACAGAGGCAGAGAGTGGAATGATGGCTGCAACAGGCTAGGGTGGGGAAAATGAGAAACAGTTTAAAGTATGAAAAGTATCAGTTATACAACATGAATAAGTTCAAGGGATCTGCTGCAAAACTTCATGTTCTTGGTTAACTATACTGTATTGCACACTTAAAACATTGGTTAAGAGGTCAAATGTCAGGTTAATTGTTTGTACCACAATAAATATAATTTAAAAGAAGAAGAAAGCAAGACATTTATTAATGTATCATTTAAAGTTTTACTCCTATCTGATATAATTAAGAAAGTGGCTCCACCAAAGAGTTTCTCTTGACTCTTCAAGTTTAGTTCCAGAAATAGTATATTTTTAAAAGTTTAGAGTCATTCATTAAAAAAAATGGTCCTGACCAGTGTGGTTCAGTTGGTTGGGTATCATCCTGCAAAGCAAACAGTTGCCACGTTCAGTTTCTGGTCAGGAAACGTGACTGGGTGGTGGGTTTGGTCTTCATCTGGGCACATATGGGAGGCAACCAATGGATGTTTTCTCTCACATCAATGTTTCCCTTTCTCTCTTTTGCCTTTCCCTTCTCTCTAAAAATAAATAAATAAACCATTCTTAAAGACTATTTTCTTTTTTGTTGTTACAGCATTCTTTTATTTTATTTTTTCATAAATCACTTTATTATTGTTCAATTACAGTTGTCTGCATTTTCTCCCCACCACTTCCCCCCACCCCATCCAAACCCACCTCCCTCCCTTATTTCCACCCTCCCCCTTGGTTTTGTCTATGTGTTCTTTATAGTAGTTACTGAAAACACTCCCCACAGTCCCCTGCCCTGCCCTTCTGGCTATTGTTAGATTGTTCTTAATTTCAATGTCTCTGGTTATATTTCTTCTTAAAGTCTGGTACTGACCAACTCAACATTCTGCTGTCTAATGAAAAGTCTTTGTAAGACACCCATTGCTTTCAGATCAGCTGTGACACATTTCTTTAACTATAACATTATGCCTTTCCCAGGTCTCACTATCACTATAAATTAGTAGTGGTAAATGTTGATAGAATTTTAATATCAAACATATTTTTGTAGTGCATTTTTACATTGCACATTTGAGACAATTTTAGTTAATTTAATTTTAAATATTTAAAGCAAGTTATAATTATTTAAATCAATGTAAATGAATAAATGTATTTATTATCTAGTACCTGGTTCAAGCAAATATATTACAATAAAATGTCTACAATCTTTCTAGTAAGGTGGCAAGATAGGTAATGCAGTACTTGCAATGTCTCACTACATAAAAATTTCAGCTAAACTAAGAAACAAGCATCATTTAGAACCACCTAAAATCCAGCTGAGCGTTAGTCCTGTGGAACTAATAGTATAAAGAAGCAGCCACATTGAGACTGGTAGGAGGATCAGAGACTCTAAATGGCTCCTTCCACAAACACATGTAGTAGTTCAAAATTGGAAAAAGAATATATCAGCTACGGAGGTTCCCCCTTAGGATCAAGGGATTCTAACTCCATAACCAGTCAGGCAACCCCAGGCTTCAGTACCAGGAAGAAAATCCCCATGACTTCTAGCTGTAAAAAAAACAGCTGAAACTGAGACTGAGTCAGGGGGGTGGCAGGTGTCTTAGGTGCTCCTCTTAAAAGACCAGCATACTGACTTGTTCAGGTTTGTCCATTTAAATGGTCTGCTTTGGCTTATGCTTTAAACTTTCCTAAAATTTCTCAAAGGTACACAAACCCCAAATAAGCAGTATCCAGCCTCAACATGCTTCATACTTCTTACTAAGTGGCCCTAAGCCTGACACTAGCAACAGATAACTTTGGTTCACAGCTTCACCTCTCTTGGGTACCTCCAGGTCTAGGAAAGTAGTAGACATCTGTGGATAACTTTGTATATCAGGCCAGGTGGCCCCAGCCATGGCATAGAAAGCAACTGACTTGGCGTGCACCTCCTAAGATGCTCCAGAGATAGCATGACCCAAACACTTCTACCAGTGACACAATAAAAAAGCAAGCTCAAAAGGCACCAGAGCCCTGCTGAAGACAGCCCTGCTCAATGGAGTAAGTTACTGAAAAACAGATTATCCACTGTGGTTGCCTTCAACATCATGTTGCACACAGCCCATACAGGGGGGAAGAAGATGGGACACATCTGAAATACCCAGTTTGGGTGATTAAGAAAGCTGTGCCAATGGACCCAAAGAAAATCTAGTATATAAGATTACTCTAAAAGACCAGAGACATAGCAACTCTACCTAATACATAGGGAAAAAAAAACACAGGGAGGCAGCAAAAAAGATGAGACAAAAAAAAAAAAAAACATATCTCAACCCTCCTCACCAAAAAAAAAAATCTTCAGAGAAAGAACTAAACGAAATAGAGACAATCTACCCGACGCAGATAATAAAACACTGTTATGTAGATGCTCAATGAAGTTATGGTAAAAGTGGGAACTTAAAAAAGATAGGAAACATAAAAATGGATATAGAATATTTTAAAAAGAACTAAATAGAAATGGAAAATTAACTAACTGAAATTAAGAATAAATTAGAGAAAAGTGTACAGCAGAAGCAGAGGACAAGAAAGCAGAAAACTCCCAATTAAATCAACAAAAATAATACAAATAAACAAGATACTGTAAAGAGTCTCTGGAACAACTTCAAGTGTACCAATATTAGCATCATAGAGATACTGGAAGCAAAAAAGACAGAGAAGGTAATTGAAAACTATTTGAAAAAATAATAATGAAAAACCTTTCTAACCTGGTGAAAGAAACAGATATACAAGTCCAGAAAGCACAGAGAATTTCGAACAAAATGAACCAAAGAGACCCACACAAAGACACATCATAATAAAAAATGCCAAAGATTAAAGACATAGAATCTTAAAAGTCACAAGAGAAAAGCAGTTGGTTACCTAAAAGAGAGTTTCCATGAGACTGACAGTTGATTTCTCAACAGAAAGTTTGAAGGACAGAAGGGATTGTCATAAAACATTCAAAATGATGAAGAGCAAGGACCTGCAAACAAGATTACTCTACCCAGCAAAGTTGTCATTTAGAATTGAAGGGTATATAAAGAGCTTCCCAGACAAGAAAACAAAAGACTAAAGCAAACCAGTATTATGAGAAATTATAAAGAGCTTTTTTAAGAATAAAAAATTAAAATATGAATAACAATATGACAACCTATCTACCAAAAATGACTTCAAACTCAAATGAATTAAGTGCTCCAGTCCAAAGACCTATACTGTCTACTAGAAACTCACTGCAGATAGAAAGGCACACACTGACTGAAAGTAAAATGATTGAAAAACGTATTTCATAAAAATGGAAATAAACAAAAGAAGAAGCTGGGGTAGCAATACATATACTAGACAAAATAGACTTTAACACAAAGGCTATAGTAAGAGACAAAGAAGGACCCAGCAATTCCATTTCTGGGTATTTATTAGAAGAAATACAAATCCATATGTTTATTGTGTTACTGCAACATTATTTCCAATAGCCAAGATGGAAGCAAGCTAATTGTCCATCAGTAGTTGAATAGATAAAGAAAAAGTGGTGCATATATAATCGTATATGACTAAACCATAATCCAAAGAATGAAAGCTTCCATCTTTAACAAGGATGGATCTAGAAAGTACTATGCTCAGTGAAATAAGTCAGACAAAGATAAATGTCATGTGATTTCACTCATAAACGGAATGTGAAGAAAAATTAACAAACAACAAGACTCAGAGATACCAAGAACATTTTGATGGTTGCCAGATTAGGGGCATTGAGGGGGTTGATAAAGGCAAAGGGATTAAGAAGTAGAAATTGCTAGTTACAGAATAGTCATGGAGCTGTGAAATATGGTGTCATACAGGTTCTGTATTTGTTGGGGTGATCGCTCTATAAATTATATATATAAAGGTCTAATCACTCCTTTGTGAATCTTAAATTAATATTATAATTGTACATCGACTATAACTGGAATTTTAAAAACTATATATTATTTTTTAATTCTCACCCAAGGATGTGTTTATTAATTTGAGAGGGGGCATCGGTATAAAAGAGAAATATAAATCATTTTCCATACATTCCTGACTGAGGATCAAACCTGCAACCTAAGCATGTGCTCTGATCAGGAATCAAACACACAAAATTACTGGTGTAAAGGATGACAGTCCAACCAACTGAGCCATTCAGCTAGGGCAAAAATTACTTTTAAAAATGTCTATAATTTTATTTATTTGTTAATATATTTCATCTGTTCTGAGTTTTCAAACAATTGTATATTTTCCAAGAATATATATTTTTCTCTTTCACAATTTTTCTATTCTTACAGGCTAATAATTGCTTAAAAGTAATGCTTCCCTGAGTAGAACATTGTTTCTAGATTATGAACACAATGTGAATCAAAATGGCACCTGTTTTGCTTATAATATATCCCTGGTTTGTAGACACTGCTTCTTAACACATAGTCATCAAACAAACATCAGTGGAAGAAAAAAAAAATGAAAGGAATCAGAAGCAGAGCAAAGGTAGACAATAAATGCAATATACCTACTTCAAATTGTCTACTCAAATAAATCTTAAAATGGAGATAAAAATTATCATTCTCATCATTATTATTGCCACATATCACCCAGCATGCATAAAATTGGCTAAAAACTTTATTTTATATGTGAGATTCTAATTCAGAAACAAAATATACAGATTTAGTGGTCAAAGACAAAATACAGTAAGTCCTCTATTTGCTCTTTATTTTCCATCACCCCATTTCATTGTATCTTCTACCTCCCACATCTGTGTCCTTTTCTCTACTACGTAAAGAGCTAGTGGGGGAGGTAAGGGGATGGAGGGAGTAGTAAGCAAAAAGGTTAAAGGACTCAAGGACATGTACAACAGTGTGGTGATTTCTGGGGGGAGGACAAGAGGGAGGCATAAAGGGACTAAAAGGTAATGCAAAGAAATACAATAAAGATTAAATTTAAAAAGAACTTACTAATTTACTATGGAGAGGTTTACAGGAAGCAGATTTTCTCAAATCAGGAAGCTGTAGAAGCTACATCAGGAGAAATTTTTGGCAGTTGGGCAGGAAGGACCAGAATTTTGGGAGGAATGAATTAAACATGAGAGGGTATATTATAACTTATGTTGTTTTGAATTGTTAGAACATGGTAATAAATTAAAGCATATAGATTTTACATTCTCTACTGCTCCCAGTCCATCTTGCTACCCATACCCCATGCTAAAAGATATTTTATCATGGAGATATTTTAACTAAATAAGAAAAATGAATATGTAAGTTATCATTTTTATTCCACTTTTTAATTCTATCTCAGCTATCTGCTTAGATATTGAAGATCATAAAGTCTTATTCAAATACTAACAACAAAATGATCCTACTTTGTTCAGTGAGTCTAGTAGGGAGCTCATGCTTTCTGTGCTAGCTACTAGCTTTCAGATAACGGGCATTTTTAAGAATATGTATTACAAATCCTCATGTCTTCTACTTCTGATACACTTTTTATTTACCTCTAGGTTTATTCTATATCTTTTCATATCTATCTACCCACACAACAGTCTTTAGTCACAATTCAGAGTTATCATAGAAACTTGATATATATTTATTAATAATATGCACAAAATGACATATAAAATCACATTTTAATGTGTAAACTAATATTGCCCAATTCATACTTATATATATTTGACTTAACAACTAAAATATTGAGAATTACCCCATAATACAAAATGATACATATACATGGGCAATAAACATATGCTAAGATCATTAAATTCTATTTTATTGTGACATCTTGTAATTTGCTTAAAAGAAAAAAACAGACATAAGCTACTTCTTTTATATTGCTTTGTAATTAGCTTTAATGTTTCCTGTTTATTCAGATGGTAAGTACTGGATGTTGCCTACCAATATAACTATAATTTAGTGAGCTGTGTAAATGATTGGCATGTTTACCACTAAGTAACAGGACTTAAGGTTTTAAAAATTAGCTATGTGAAGGTGCAATTGGTTTGAGTACCAATACCGGTGTGGATGTGGGGAACATTCCCCACATCTACAAGTAATCCGGGAACAACAGATGGGTGCTTTACAATTAATCTCAACTCTGACACTCTCTGCTCAGAGACACCATCATATTCCACAGCTTATGGGCTCAAACCGACAACACTGCCCTCCACCTTGAACTTCAGACACCACTTGCAAGCCCAGGTTACTTCCTGTACTTATGATCTGCCAGCTAGATTGTCTAACTATATAGAAAATTCACTTCTTTAATATGACTCTTTTGTTTTTCCTTTCAAGCTGGCCTCACCTAGAACCCTGACTTATTTGCCTTCTTCTCCCTTATGAGACAACTCCATTAATCATCAAGCTCTCAGGATTATGAGCATCAGATAATTTTAGGAATAAAGCTCATTTTCATTCAAACTAGAAATAAATCTAAGCCTCAGTTGTGTTTTAGCTTTAAGCCCAGCAAAGCAGTGAAGCTAGATAAAGCAATGCCATTGTAGACACCAGGACCAGATGCACTAACAACCCTCTCTACTTTAGTAATATCAAACCCAGGTTTGGCTGCCTGCTACTTGAAAGTCAACAATCATGAGACAGGGCTGATAGAAAACAGGGATTTTTGTATGAAAAAAAGAAGAAAAAAATGGAACAAAGAAATCAAAAGAAAGGGGTTGAGAGTTCACTAAGGAAACAATGTACAAGCTAAAACAGTTTGTTCAGATAACTTGTTGAAAGCCAGAAAATATCCCAAAGCTGGAACACCTGCTTCATTTGAAATAGTTCCTACCATTCTTAAGTAAAGAGGCTGTTTATATACAAATACTAGTTAACAGGTCATCATTTACAGAAAAAATGTTAAAAGAATGGTGGGCTTGGTCAAAGTTTCCACTGTCAACTTTTTATTTCCATGGAAGTTTCCCTTACTAATCTATAGCAGAGTCTTGAGAAATTAATTTAGTATGAAATACCTTTATTGGGAAATATAACTTTTAGTTTTAAGAAAAGAAGCCTCAAGGTGGCCAAATCCTGGTCCTGTTAGTCCTGCCTTTGAAATTCTAAACGATAAAATTTTGCATTCTAGAAAATAAGCTGGTAGATCGTCCCGTTTCATTGATCCAGTCTCTCAGTACTGAGAATGAGTCAGCTAAGGTAAATTGTTGAGTTTCACTTCAGGAGGTGGTGACACAGATGGGCTCCGAGAGTGAGGCCTGTATCATGCAAGTAAGCAATCTGGTAGTTAACAGGGGTATGTCTATGAACAAAAAGAAGAAATTAAACAAAGGTTAGGGATCAGAGCAAACCATAAACAAGTTTCTGAGTCTATCAGGCTATCAGTCAAGAAAATTTCTCAATGTAGGGCTCAACATTTCTTCTACTTGAATGAAAGCAAGCAAGCAGTGGCAACCTGATAGTTCCTCCTGGTCTGGAGTTTGAATGTCTCTGGTGATGTCATCAGGTACCCAGATTAATTCTGCATGGCTTATACAGCATTAATCACTGAGGTTATTGAAGCTGTTGAAGCAACTTCTTAAGTATACATTAAGTCTTTGGTTCTAATTTTCTATTAAAAAGCTCAGTAAAAACAGTTTTAGTTTTTAATAATTCCAAACCAAAGAATGGAAGGAACACAAAACATCAGTTTGTAGGGTTGAAGCCAAATATTTTTTAAAAGCTAGGAAATTTCAAGATTCTGTTGATTTTAGAGGTAAAAAACCTTTGAAGACAACTGGTTGAACTGGAATCTAATATCTATAATGAATGTGTTATAGATTCTGTTGAACCACAACTTTCCTCCTAAAATCACCTTCATTTTTATTAAAGAGTCAAGTTAAGATAAATTTATTTATTGCATTAAGTCCAGTTTCGATTTGGCCTGATTATTTGCATAAACGCAACAAAAATAGCAATTGTGATCATATAGGTTCTCTTAAATCTGTTTTACTGGAACCTCATAAGGAATTTATGGATTCCTGTCAGGGCAAAGATTATTTATAATCCAAGTAATATAGTTGCAGACCATGCCTGCAATACTCATGAATTTGGGTAAATACCTCAAGTACTCCAGTACCCGAAAAAGTCATGAGTATGTTTCCTTTGCCATCTATCAGGGAAGCAACCTTCATTCATTACATGGAAAGACTGTCATGAACCATGTACATAATAAGTAAGGTATCAGGGTGTCTTTCCAAGGGGCTTTTATCAGCTTCTAAAGTCAATGTTGATGTCTGAAAGCATTTTGCTGACATCCAGAGTCTAGGCGTGTCTCCCTCAAACATGACACTCTAGTCAAAGTATTAATTAATAAAACAAGTTTTCAACTGTGTTTTGTTATAAAGAGAATAGTTTTGTATCTGAGTCATAAAACACATACATACATGCACATAGCTAAGGCCCTTGTCAATAAGGCTAATTTTCCTGCAAAATGAAAGGTCACGGATTCGATCCCTGGATAGGGCACAGACCCGTGTGATGGGTTCGGTCCCTACCTGGGGTGCCTGCAGGAGGCAGCAGCTCGATGTTTCTCTCTCACAGCAACGTTTCTCTTCCTTCTTTCTCCCTCCTTTTCCCCTCTCTTTAGAATCAATAAAATTTAAAAAATAAAAATAAAATTTAAAAAATAAAAACAAAAAACATATCGCCATGAAAATAATAATACACATGCATTAAGAATGTTCAAACTCAGAAGGAATCAAGATGGAGAAAATATATAAATGTTTCAATATTGCTTATCAAATTATAATTTACCAAATTATCTAAGAAAAACATGTCTCCTTATATCTGGATAACAAAAGAATGAAAAATCAGCAATATTTTGAACGAAGTCATAAAAGTAATTATTATTCTCAGTTTATTCAGTCATATAATCAATTCTTATTAATCCTGAATATGCACCATTATTTTCATTAATTCAGTTAGTCTTTGGAGTTCTATAAATCTTTGTCTAATTCAAAGGTACGATCTAACCATTTATTCTCAGAAATCCATACTTTTGAATAAATCATAGTCTTTTTCCTGGATCTTTCTAAGATGTAACATACTTGCAAATGCATCAGACTTAAACAATGACAGTCTCTAAGTGAAAAAAAAAAAGGAGAGAGAAAGAGAGAAAGAAACTTAGCACTGGCCAGTGTGGCTCAGTTGGTGAGAGCACTGTTCCATAACCAAAAGGTTTCTGGTTTGATTCCCAGTCAGGGCACATTTCTAGGTTGCAGGTTTGATCTCTGGGCTGGGGACATGTGGGAGGCAACTAATTGATGCTTCTCTCTTACATGGATGTTCTCTCCCTCTCTTTTTCACTCTCTAAAAGCAATAAAAAAATCCTTGTGTGAATGTTATAAAAATAAAAAGGAAATTTAAAATGACATGGTTATAGATCTGATTATAATACAATTAACAAAGGAATCTGCTTTTTTGTAGCAACATTTTAAGATAAAAATTAGAATTACAAATTAAAGTATATCAGAACATTTTAGACTCTTAGATATTTTTATATAACCACTAAAACATACACTTTAATAATAAAAATATGTATACCAAGAATAGAACATATTATTTTTTTATTTGACCAGCCTTCCCCATGTACTTCAAGTATATTGAATACCTAGTTTAAAATTTTGTTTTATAATGAGAGGGAACATATTTCAAGGGAAAGTATTTCAAAGGCCATTGGAATAACATAAAGCCATTTCTAAGTTAAGAAAAAAAATCTCTTAAAATTTATTCACTGGGAAGGTTGGAGAACCTTTTGTTGCATCTGTCCAGGAGCTCTGGCTACCAAGATGGTCACCTACTATTTGTATTTAGAAACAAGTGGCTCCAGTGTTGTCTAATAAATAAGTGAACTTGTTTTTCTATGACAATTGTATCTAGGGGTCCTATGAGGAAATAACCATTGGTTTTGAAAAATTAAGAATTATCCTGGACCCCTTCATTCACCATCAGAGTCATCCCACCACTCCACCATCTTCTTAGGTGCCTCTCCTTTCTCATTTATTTTTTTTTTCCATTTCCATTTCTTTTATTAGGTTTAGAACAATCCTTCTTCCAATAATTTTCCTTCCTCTAATATACACATTGTTTTGCATTTAGAGGCTCTTTTCTTTCTTAACCCTTTGCAGCATTTTTCTTTGATTTTCTCTGCAAAAATTGTCTAAACTTTTCTAGTCCCTTTTAGTTTGCCACTTCTTAACTCTTTCAAAAATAACCAACTTCAAACAATCTACATTCTTCCTATTTTCTTAAAAATTTGTGCCATAGGTTAGACCTTCTATTACCAAAAGCATATTGTTTTTTTCTAATTTAATTAGGATAGTTAATCTTTATAAACTTTAATTTTTAGTGATGACTAAAAGTAATTAATTAGCATTCTTTAGGCTAGTATTTTTACGAGCACAGTTCATCACTTCTAGAAACAAGATCTTCAACTGGCAAACACACTCACATTTTCAAGAGACATAACAGAGATGACACAGACTTTTTCTCGTAAACCCAGGGAAAACAAACATATTTTATGTTTATAACTCTAAAAGATATCAACTAAATTTAAAGCAGACTTAACGTAAAATATTTCTCACATCATGTTTTTGAAAAAAGAGAGAGTTTTTATATTTCAACTATACATATGAACAGTATTACTAATAATTGTAGGGAAGACAAGTTTTCATTTGACTTTGACTATTTTTCAAGAGGCTGCAGATACGGATTGAAGAATCAGACATGGAGAACTTGGGCAGCTTGAGTTTTAAAAGAGGGCAGGAACCCATTTCTCCTTCTCACTGAGGTGGAGCAGTTGCCCCTGCTACTGCCGCAGCACGCGCAGGCCTTGAGGGTGACATTAATTTTGCCAGTGTTCATGGGACTGTAGCAGCTCCTAGGCCTCTAAGAAGAAAATTTACGATGCTAAAACGATTAATTTTTTCATCATTTTTTCTTTCTGAGTTGTACTGTTTGGGATGGGAGTGAGATATTTTCCCCCTTTTTGAACCATCAATTTAGACATTTTCTGAGTAGAATTATTTTTATGTAACATTATGAAATCTTGAGCATAAGAGGTTAAATCCCATTTACCAGACCTTTGGCAAAATAATTTTAGTCATTGGCTTATAGCTGCAAGTTAGCCAATCAGTTAACATAGGGACTAATGGACTCTTGGTGGAATCAAGCCGCTCATTTTAAAATAGAAACAAAGTCCAAAAAAAACGTTTGACAGATGTATATTCTCCAATCAAATCCTCTGAAAAGAGGGACTGAGACACTTAGTCTCAGAATTTTATCTCACACCAGTGGGTATAGAAATCGACTTTTACAAGAACCAAATGGTGTGAGACTTCAGATGCCTGCCACAGGTTCAGGTTATTACCTGTACTTCTAACTGATTGGCTATAAATCAGAGGTTCCCATGACCTCCTCCATGAGTTCAAACAATTTGTTAAGAGTGGCTCACAGAACTCAAAAGACACAATTTACTTCTTAGAGTCTGGGTTCATTATAGAAAATATAAGTCAAGAAGAACCAGACAGAAGAGCTACATAAGAAGAGGTATGAGAAAAAAGTGAAGAGCTCTCATACCCTCTTCAATCAAGCCACACTTTCCCATGTTATCACATGTTCACCAACCCAGAAACCCTCCAATCCAGTCCTTTGGGTTTTTCTGTCATGATTGATTAATTCACTGGCCTCTGGCAATTGGTTCAAAATGAATGCAGCCACTTTCCTGTTCCTGGAGGGTGAGCGTGAATCCTAAAACTTCCAGACCGCTTATAATATAGTTAGTTTCCTTGTCAATCAGCCCCCATCCCTAGGTTACCTCGTTATAGGAAAATGAAGCAACCAGACACGGAGGGATTCTGGAGTACGAGGTTTATTCCTTAACGTGCACGGGCCCAGAGGAGTCAGTCTCCAAATTCTGAGCCCCGAACAAAGGATTCTTGGGGTTTGTATAGTCTACCGGGTCTTCCTGTCCACATGACAAAAGTGGGATACAGAAGCAGAATGTGCTAATTGTTCTATCAGCGGGGGTGCTAGTCCCAATCCTACTGACTATCCAGTTACTTGCTTTCCCAGCGGGGGTGCTAGTTCCAGCCCTATCCGGCTATTTGCTTTCTCAGACGGCCTTATCGTTCTCCTATGGCGCCTGGGGTCTTAGGTGAACAAAGGTTTTCCAAAGCTTCCCACATTAACCTAAGGGTTTTCCAGAAGTCGATTTTAACATAACAAAAGACATCATTGATGCTCTCATCAAAAGAAATCTCAAAAGTTTTAGGTGCTCTGTCTAAATAACAAGGGTGAAGACCTAATATATTTTTTCTTATTATAAAACCCATTACCACAGACATATATTTTTTAACATCAAAATTCAAAAAAGAAATAAAAATATACTCTGTCATATTTAGAGCATTAGCTTGAGGAACACATTTAATTGTATTTCTAAAAAACAGAAACAAAACAAATAGAAACAAGTAGTATCTATAAAAACATAAAAATATACTCGTTTTCCATAATGCATAAATTAGCATTCACAAAAGATAGACTTTATTCTTGATTGATCTAAATCCAACAAGTAAAACATATTAAATATATACTTTTAGCATAAAATCACCTATGATATCATGGAGCTAATAAAGAAGAGGTTCCTTGACAATCAACCGTGGTTTCAGTGGAATTATAAAATTAATCAAATACTGCAATTGTTACCTAACAAGAGGTCCAAGGGAGGGGCAATACTATATTTGGCCCACCCAGGGATGCCCAAAACTGCTATACAACAGGGGCCCCTCCCAAAAACAAAATACTAATATCTACTGGGCCCTTCTGTCCGCCGCCAATTGGAAAGACATCTCTCAATGCCAGAGATTTGTGAAAAGGAAACAAAATGTTTATTTAATGCTATTCAGGCCTAATTCCTCCACTAAAATATCAAAGTCCTTTAGGTTGTACACCTACACCCACACAGCGCTCCCTTCTCCCACTGTCCCAACTCTGGGTACCATAAATCAGGAAAAGAGCACATGTCTGTGTTGCAGGCCGCTGGCACCATCAGCTGTGTCACGGTGCAGGCAGGATCTCTCTCTAGTTAATCCAAAGTACTGTGGTACCCTCTCATGGTCCACTGGCAAGAGTCCTTTGTACCCAGTTCCAGTCAAAGTCTCTCTTGCTTTTCAGGCCCCGCGGCCAAAGGGGGCACCCCAAAGCCACGTGGGCCTCTTCTACCAAAGCTGCAGGGGTCCACACTCTACCAAAAGCATGTGGCTGTCTTCTTCACCTGGCTGCAGGGATCTCCATTCTGGCAAAGCTGGGTGGTTTTTCCCTTTCACTGGGAAAGAGGGGGTCCGCACCCTGCCAAAACCACGTGGCTCCCTCTTTCACCTCACCAAGAGGGGGTCCTCACTCTGCTGAAACCGCGTGGCTCTCTGTTCACCTGGGCAGTTATCGCCTCATGTCCCGCCTCATGTCCCGGAGTCCATCTTTTCCAAGCTCTCACACAGGCCTTCTCACTCAGGGGCACAGCCCCTCGTTACATCCTGAGTTCCAGCTACTCCCTTCTCCCTGGCTCCAAACTTAGCCACAGCTATTTAACATATCTATGAAACCAGTTAAAGGTTATAGATATGTTAAATAACCATTTCAGAGGTTAGCTGCAAAACTGTTGTTATGCAAAACAGCTCTCAATGGCCCTGCTTTATTGTCCCTTCCCCCTGGGCGGGGGGAAGGTTGAGGATATCCTATATGTCTCTCTAATATTCCTATACACTTTGAATTCTGGACACCATTCCAATCTTTTTTTTGCCCCCCCCCTGCACCCTGTATCACAATGAGTTGGCAAATGTGCCCCAAAATTCATGACCACCTGAAAAATCAGAATGTGACCTTATTTGAAAAAGGGTCTTTTCAGAGTTAATTGGTTAAAATGAGGTAGTAAACTGAATTCAACAGCACATTAATATAATCATACATCATAAGGAAGGTTTACCCTAAGAATACACAGAAAATTTAAAATTCATAAAGAAATCATGTGATACAATGCATTAACATATTAAAAATTATAAACTACTTGAGCACTTAAATAGATGCAGAAAAAGTATCTGATAGTCTAATACCCATTCATGGTTGAAACTCTCAAAAGATAAATATAGAAGAAGCTTATCTCAACAAAATAAAGTTCATGTATGAAAAACCAAGAGGTAAAAATTTATTAGAAAAACACTGAAAGCTTTTTTGTTAACATATAGAACATGACTAAGAAGCCCACTCTAACCATATCTTTTGAACATGATACAATAAATTCTGGCCAAAGCAATCAGACAATTTAAAAAAGTAAAACATTTTAATCAGAAAGGAAGAAATTGAATTATATTTGCAGATGATGTAATATATGTAGAAAACTCTAAATACTCAAAAAATTGTTACAAATATTAAATTCAGGAAAGTTTCATGATATCAAATGAGTATACAATTATCTGCTACATGTTTACAGACAATGAGTTATCCAAGCAAGAATTTAAAAACTAAAAACTAAAATTAAAAGTATAAAATATTTAGAAAACTTAACAAAAGTGGTAAAAAATTTGCACATTGAAAATTATAAAATATTGATAGAGAAAATTCAAGAAGCGGATTATTTAAAGGACTCTTGTATTCATGATACAGAAGACTTAATATCACAAACATGCTTATAATAGTCAAAGTGACCCAAAGATTCAAAATGCTCCCTATTAAAATTCCAGCGGAATTAAAAAAAATAAAAATACAACCCTAAATTGGTATTCAAACACAAAAAAACCATGAATAGCCAAAGCATTCTTGAGCAAGAACAAAGCTGAATGCATCAGAATTCCTGATTTCAAAGTATATTCTGTATCTTCAGTAATCAAAACTGTATGTTACAAATATAAAAAATATATACACTAATGAAACAGAGTAACAAGCCAATAAATAAATCTATTGTTGTTGACTGATGGTCAACAAGGTTGTCAATGTGGAAAAGATGATCTTTTCAACAATTTGGGGAAAACTGGATGTCCACATAGAGAAAACTGAAATTGGACCCATACCATATTTTATAAAAATGCTCTAAATGGATTATGTTAGGGTGGGTGGGGTAAGATAAAACCTCGGCAGGACTACAATCAAAATGGTGGCAGGACTACAATCAAGATGGCGCACAATCAAAATGGCGCCTGGAAAAGACAGCTGACGTCAAGTCAGAGAGCCGGAAGGGCGGGCTTGGCCAAAACGGATATTTGAGTGGCAACCTGAGTCCCAGGAAGAAACTGTCAATGTTGTATTGCCGCTTTGTTCAGAGGGGACCAATCCCTGGCTCTGCGAGTGGATCGGAGAACTTCGCCCAGGCTCACATACCCCAATAAAGCTCCATACATTGCCTAACTTTGTGATTGACTGGCCTTTCTTTTCTGGGAGAAAGCTGAAAAAAAACCTTTCATTTGGTGAAACCCGGGAGGAGTCGTTGTCTGCTGAAGACCGCTCCTCTCCCTACTCCCTGGGGAGGCCTCCTGGCCACCTCACCATCCGGACAAAGAACCCTCCTGTGACCCGGGCTCCAGCAAAGTCCTCCACTAGGTAGATGGCCTCCTCCTCTGCAGCCCCACCCTACGGGACTCCAGACAACGTGCTGCAGATCTCCTTAACTTCCTTGCCCAGAAAAGATACCGGGTCTCTCCTGACAAGGCTCAGTCATCAAGCCAGCGGGTTACCTACTCAGGTCTCTCTCTCCCCTACCTCACAGTCTCACAGCGGACCGCATTCAGCTCCTTCGCAATTTCCAACCACCTACAACAGGAGATCAAATTCTACCTTTCTTGGGGCTAGTTGGATTTTTCAGACATTGGATCCTCAACTTTGTCCTACTCGCCAAGCCGCTGTATGAAGTGGCCAAAGACACTCCTACTGGACCCCCTCACATCCCCCAAGCTGGGGCAAAAAGCCTTTACCATCCTGCGGGACTCGTTGTTACAGGGCCGCTCCCTGAGTCTTCCCAATCCCTCTCGTCCTTTCCGTCTGTTTACAGACGAGAGACAGGGAATTGCAGTTGGAGTCTTAGCTCAACCAGTAGGCCCAACATACTACCCCGTTGCCTACTTATCAAAACAGCTTGACCCTACCCTACGTGGATGACCCTGGGAATGTGGCAGAATTCGGGGAACGTGGCAGAATTCAGGAAGGAAGCCCTCAAACTCACTCTATTCCAACCTATTACTATATTTTCCTCTCATCGCCTTATAAATATGAATAGTTTGGTGAGTTATCTCTCATGGAATTTTATTACCTTATGCCATGTACAGTACAAATGGGGAAAAATGGCTTCTGGGATTTAAGTTTAAATAAATAGAAAAGGCGGAGGAGAATACAAAATATGTAGAATAATATATAAGTTTAGAAAATTCTCAACTGTTTATTTAAGACTTGCAGGAAAAAAATCAAGGCTCTAGAAAGAAATAAAACGAAAATCTTTATGAGGTATCAGCTTCAAAAATATTGAATTTCCACTTTAGTAGCATTTTGAAAATTATAAACAAATATAAGAATAAAACAATGACTAAATAATAGCTTGTATAAAGTAATATGAATGATACAACTGATGAGAAAACACAAAAGTTAAAACTTTTTAGCTTTAGCTGACAGTTAATAGGTTTAGTAATTATTATGTATAGAAAGCTCTTGTTCCATAAATTGGATTGCATGACCAGACACACTCTGACTCCAGGAGATCTGTAAGAAATTCAACCTTTGTGGTCCAGGAGGACTGCAAGTGATCAAGGTGGTATCTGATCCATTGTGCTTCAGGGAGGGAGCATCCGCTGACCAGGACACAGATAAAGAATTGATGATCAGCCCTGGCTGGTGTAGCTAAATGAATTGATGTACAATTCACTGAGAAGCAAAGGGTCGCTGGTTCGATTCCCAGTCAGGGCACATGCCTGGGTTGCAGGTCAGGTACCCAGTAGGTGACACATGAGAGGCAACCACACATTGATGTTTCTCTCCCACTCTTTCTCCTTCCCATCCTCTGTCTCTAAAAATAATAAATAAAATATAAAAAAAAGAATTGCTAATCAACAGATGAAGGGATTCTAGGAGAATTTTCAGGCTGCATCTTGTATCTGATTAACTTTTCCTCTGAATTTCTTCTCCTTATAACAGGTTGGCTTGAGTGATAACACAAATTTTAGAGTACATTAACCCACCTTCTTCTCAGGTCACTGGCATCTGAATAAAGCACCCATAAAGATTCAATCCTTGTCTCTACTTATTGGTTCCAGTAGAGACACGCAGCATGAACACCAACTTTTCTGGTTTTGTATTCTGGTGATTACACCTCAGGATGCTTTGGGGCTCTCTAGTAATTCTGAGTATTTGCCATAGGATTCCATAGGCTGTTTGGACCGAGGGAACCCTGGGTGCAGATTTGAAGGTTCCCCAGCAGCTGCCATGTGATTTCCCTTGGGGAGTCTCCTTCTCTGACTCTTGCCACTCCCACTGACTTCACTGTTGATGGAATTGCTGTACTTTCTGGCTCAGGATTACAGTCCTGGTTTACAATTTAGATAAGTCATTAAAAATTAAGATGCCTTCCAGACAAATGGAAACATATACCATGTCCATGGATCAGAAAAATTAACATCATCAAAATGTCCATACTACCCAAAACAATTTACAGAATCAATGCAATACCTACTAAAGTACAAATAGCATATTTCACAGACATAGAATAAACACTTCAACAATATATATGGAACCATAAACAGCCCTGAATAGCTGCTGCAAATTTGAGAAAGGATTGCAAAGCAGGAGAGATCTCCATACCTGACACCAAACTGTATTACAAGACCACTGTAATCAAAACAGCCTGGTACTGTCATAAAAACAGGCACATAAGCCAATGGAACAGAACAGAGAGCTCAAAAATAAACCCAAGCCTCTATAGTTAATTAATATTCCACAAAGGGGCCAGCAACATAAAATGGAGTAAAAACGTCCTCTTCAACAAACGTATTGGGAGAGCTGACAGTTACAGGCGGAAAAATTAAACTCAAGCACCAATTTACACCATTCACAAAACTAAATTCAAGATGGCTAAAAGTTTTAAACATAAGTTGTGACACCATTTAAGTCCTAGAGGAGAACATAGGCAGAAAAATCTTAAGAATTTTATGCAGCAGTATTTTCACTAATATGTCCCTAGAGCAAGGGACATAAAGGAAAGAATAAACAAATGGGATCTCACCAAAATAAAAAACTTCTGCATGGCTAAAGAAAACAGCATTAAAGTAAAAAGAGAACAAACCAAATGGGAAAACATATTTGCCAATGACACCTCAAACAATGGTTTATTCTCTAAAATATATAAAGAACTCACACGACTCCACTCCAAGTAACCCAATTAAAAAATAGCCAAAGGACTTTGAACAGACACTTCTCCAAGAAGGACAAACAGAGGATCCAGAGACACATGGAAAGATTCTCAATATCACTAGCTATCAGGCAGATGCAATTTAAAACCACAATGAGATACCATTTCACACCTGTCAGAATGGCCATCACAAACAAAGCAACAAACAACAAGTGTTGGAGAGGTTGTGAAGAAAAGGGAACCCCAGTGCACTGTTGGTGGGATTGCAGACTGGTACAACCACTATGGAAAACTATGGAATTTTTTCAGAAAGCTAAAAATGGATCTAGCTTTTGACCCATCAATTCCACTGCTAGGATTATATCCGAAGAATCCTGAAACATCAACCCCAAAGAAACCATGTGCCCCGATGGTCACAGCAGCACAATTTACAATAACCAAGAGTTGGAAGCAACCTAGGTGCCCATCAGTAAATAAATGGAACCAAAAACTATGGTACATTTACACAGTGGAATTCTATGCAGCAAAAAGAAAGGAGATCCTACACTTTGTCACAGCATGGATGGAACTGGAAAGCATTATGCTGAGTGAAATAAGCCAGGTGGTGAAAGACAAATACCATATATTCTCACCTTTAACACGAACCTAATCAACAAAACAAACAAACAAGCAAAATATAACCAAAGACATTGAAATTGAGAACAGGCTGACAGTGACCAGAAGGGAAAGGGGATGAACTGCAGGGCAAAAGGGGAAGGGTTTGCAGGAACAATTATAAGGACACAAGGACAATAACAAGGTCAGTGTGGAGATGGGAGGGAGGTAGGGAGGGCTGGATGGGTGGGCTGGGATGGTGGAAGATGACAGAAAACTTTACTTGAACAACAATTAAAATAAAAAAATAAAAATAATTAAGATGCCTTCTGTTTTGCATGATATTACAGAGCTCTGTCTGGTGGAATGGGGGGTATCCTCCATTCCAGAAAACAGCTCTGTGGGGCAAATTTTGGATGATTGATCAACCTATGCTTATGAACCTATGACTAAAAATAAAAGGAATTTTTATTGCAATATGGGTTGGCCTATCTATAATCTGGAGTCAGGAGAGTGCTGGCCACTGAGCAGGTCTTTTAATTAGTACAGTCTGCTGCAATTAGAGTTGTTTTTTCAAAGATCAGGAAAATGGGATGGAATACCTTCTGTGCAGGCTTTTATGAATTGATATAATAAAGATGCAGAATTAAAAGAAAATCGATTAATGGTTCAAGGGAAAGGGAATTCACCTGTGGCATGTTGCATCCGCCGTCACGAGAAACAGAGGTTCGGAGACTTTCAGAATTTTCAAGATGTTACTTTATTGGCCAAGTTTTACTTGCGCAGGGGCGAGCTCTCTGAGTGTCTGAGGACACTATGCTCAGGAGAGCTGCAGATGAGAGCAGCGCCCCGGCGCTTCCAGCTATGTCCTTATGTGGGGGTATGCAAGCAAGCTTTGAACAGAAGCAGATGTGGCTGTTAGCTATTGGCTAGCTCTAAACAGCTGATTGCCATTGGCTTATTAGGGAAATCGGCGGTTAGCCCTTTTAGGAAGTAAAAATTTCCCTGCTCCTGGTCAGCTTAACTTTAGTTCCTGGTCAGCCTAACTTTATCCGAGGCTCATTCAGGATTGTCCCTTTTCAACATCTGTTTTGGACCTCAACATGGCAGATAGCAGGCACTCAGAAGAGAGGGACCAGGACCATCAGAACATTATGGCTGCTCCCAGCAGGGTCAAGGTTTACACAATCCTTCAAGCCCTGGGAAAGAACCATAGATCACCACCAGCAAGATGGCCTGAAGTTATCTTTCAAAAACAATGACATTATTTTCATTACTTCTTGTTTAACCCCATGTTATAGATAATGTATTCCTTTAAAATGAGTTGAAAATACTTCAGTATGCTTGGCAAAAAAAATGTCGTAAGTACCTCTAACTTTTGTCTTGCAGAAGGAACCTATGTTGAACAAATTTCACTTCATGTCTTGTAAATGTTTGTATTCCCCTGAAAAGCCTTCAAAATTATAGTTTGTTCTAGCCTATCAGTAAGACCATAACCTACTCCGATATGTATAATTGGAGATCTGTGATAATTCTAAAGAATAGGAAAATGTTTTTCTTAAAAATCAGCTGAAGCATGTGAAAGTTTTGTCAACTACAAACTATTTTGTGCTTTCATCAGATGTGGAGATGAATTGCAACACCTCCTCTAGTGCATCTTATGCATTTAGTCACATCGAATAGCCTTCAGAATGGTTTCTAATATATGAATGGACTGTCTGTTCCTATCTTCCTGCAAACAGTTCCAGGGGGCAACGTTCTCTGGAAAGACTGACAGTGTTTGTGCCTCAGAAGCTCACACCACCCAGGCTCAATGATAACTCTCCCTCACACCTGATTAGAACATGGATTTCTACCTTTTTAGCTTTGTTGAATATATATTTTGTACTATATTTGTAATGTCAGTCATGGTAACCTGTTTGAATATAAAATAAGTAGATTAGCCTGTGCTATGGTAAAAACTTTGAATGTCACCTTTCAAGTCATTAGTGCCATTAGTAAGAATTAGGACAAGTTAGGAAAGCAGTATTAGAAAATTGTGCAGCTCTAACTACCTCCTTTGAAGACATAATCACGGATACGAGGAATTTAAAGGACTCTGCTGCTTCAACCTGTGACTAATAATTCACAACTAATAGAGCTTAAAGTAAAGCAAGTAAATGAAGTGGTGTCCAGGATAAAAACAGAGGGATTCCTTGGTATTGATTTGTCTATACTAACCTCCTGCCTGCCTAATATTAGTGATCTTAAAGAGGCAATTGTTGTTTTCATTCTTTTTATCTTTTTCAGTATCAAAGCTTATTGCTGCATACGATGTGCCCCTTTATGTGGATCTGAAATTAAGTGTATCCCTAAACCCCCAATAAGACTTTCCAATGCTAAGATACATGCTCAACAGCAAAATGATTACTTCTATATAAAACTAATCTCAGAAAGAAAGATAGTTAAAAACTCAAGATGGGGAATTATAGGAAGACTCAATAGTTAATCTTCTTGTTTGTTTTAGCTTATAGTTAATAAGCTTAGTGATTATTGCACGTAGAAAGCTCTTGTTCCAGGAATTGTAATATAAGACTGGTCCTACCCTGACTGCAGGAGGTCTGCAAGCACTCCAACATTTGTTCCCAAGAAGAACTGCAAGCGATCGAGATGGTATCTGAACCACTGTGTTCCAGGGAAACTGTCCACTGCCCAGCACACACATGAAGAATAACTGGTCGCCAGATGAAGATATGCTAGAAAAATCACCAGACTGCAGCTTGTATCTGATTAACCTTTTTCCCTGAATTCTAAACCAGTTACCTACCTTTTTCTGAATTCCAAACCCCTTACCTACCCCTTTTTTCCTCCTCATAAAAACAGTTGGCTTGAGATGTTAAGACAGTTTTTAAGTACATAAACCACTGTCTCCTCAGAGAGCTGGCATTTGAATAAAGCAACCATAAAAACTCAATTCTCGTCTCAGTTTATTGGTTCTGGTTAGTGACAGGCCACACAAACACCTAGTTTTCCAGTTTCACAACCAGTTAATAACTTAAACCCCAAAATATAAACTAGCGCCTTTGAGATGTGATTTCCATTAGGACAGAAAGGGCAGTAAACCCCTGGGGTAACTATGCAAAAATTAAAATTCTATAAAAAGTCAAATATGAGTAGAGATAAATTTTACATTTCTAATATATGCATAAAATAATTTAATTAATTTAGTGGTTTATTAGCTTCAAGTCTGAGGGTGATGGGGTCGGGGAAGCTGGTGATATAAATGAAAGTTTTAAACTTGAGAAATATTTTTTATAGAATGATCTTCTCTGACTCAAGAGGGTCATTCACAGAATAACTGAATGGTTTAAACATGGTATATTGATGGCTGAACCAAATTTCAAATTCACTGAGAATTGCATGTGTAGACTTTTTTTGTTGAAAATGCAATGATATATACCATTATTTAGAGGATATATTTATAATATATTAAAGAAAGAGACAAATACATCAATAAAAGACTGATGGAGTCTTTATAATACTGTATTTTGTGAATATAGTTTATATAAATTATAATTTCCTTCATAAATAGAGAATATGAAAATAAATTACAAATAACAAATATGAGAAAATAACCATAGCAGAAAAAAAAGCAAATATAAATGTCTGATTTGTGCTTACAACAGATTTTACATACTTTCATTATCATATAAATAGTTCACATGTATAATTTTTATGGATTAATTCTGATAAATGCAACAGTAAAAATTAAGATGAATGGAGTCTGCTTTGACAGGTTTGCTGCAAGTTATAGCTACAGCCATTTTCAGCAGGGTTATATTTTGTTCTGAGAAAGTTTGTGCATTTTACTAGTCATTTACAGTATCTGCTAACTTGTATTTTTATAAACTGTTAAAGTATGTAAAAATTTTTTATTCTAAGCTTTTGATGTTTAGATGTTTGCAGGTTATGAATTTTTTTAAAAATGTGCTGCTAATGGGGCATAAATTAAAAAGTGCTTTGAACTTTTAAAAGTAATCATTAAGAAACACAACTATTCATAAAACTACATTACAGTCTTTAGCCAGACAGTCATATCACTAATGTTACCCATATTGTTTTTAACCTATTAAAGAGGACATTTGTTAATTTGATGAATGTTTGTCATATGTCTTCCATGCACTGGCCATTGAACTACACAGAGTAATACAGTAAAACTATAATGCATTCACAAGCCTCAGGAAATGTATTGCCTACTTAGAAAAGAGATATATAAGAAAAATTGCAATGCATTATTAGAAATGCTATGGTGAAAGAAAAGTAATAAGCTCCCCCCTCTTTCTCTCTCCTTCCCAGTATGTTTTTTAATACATTTTATTAATTATGCTAGTACAGTTATCCCATTATTCCCCCTCCCCTCTGCCCTGTACCTACCTCCTACTGACATTATCTTGCCTAGTTCATGTCCATGGGTTGTACATTTAAGTTCTTTGGCTTCTACTTTTCTTATACTATTCTTAACCTCCCCTTGTCTATTTTCCACCTACCATTTATGCTACTTACCCCTGTACCTTTTTCCCTATCCCTCTCCCCTGCCCCTCTGATAACCCTCCATGTGATCTCCATTTCTGTGATTTTGTTCCTGTTCAAGTTGTTGGCTTAATTTGTTTTTGTTTTTTTAGGTCCGGTCTTTGATAATTGTGAGTTTGTTGTTTTAATGTTCACATTTTTTATCATCTTTTTTTTCTTAGATAAGTCCTTTGAACATATAATAAGGGTTTCCTGATGATGAACTCCTTTAACCTGACCTTATCTGGGAAGCACTTTATCTGCCCTTTCTAAATAATAGTTTTGCTGGATAGAGTTCTCTTGGATGTAGATCCTTGTCTTTCATGACTCTGAATACTTTTTTCCAGCCTCTTCTTGTCTACAAAGTTTCTTTTGAGAAATAAGCTGATAGTTTTATGGGAACTCCTTTGTAGGTAATTCTTTCCTTCTCTCTTGCTGTTTTTAATATTTTCTCCTCATCTTTAGTCTTGAGTAATGTAATTAAGATGTTCCTTGGTATGTGCTTCTTTGGGTCCACCTTCCTTGAGACTCTGAGCTTCTTGGACTACCTGGAAGTCTATTTCCTTCATCAGATTGGAAAAGTTCTCCTTTATTATTTTTTCAAATAGGTTTTCAGTTTTTTGCTCCTTCTCCTTCTCTTCTCTTTCTCTTCTCCTTCTGGCATCCTTATGATTCACATGTTGGAATGTTTAAAGTTGTCCCAGAGATTTCTAAGCCTCTTCATTTTTTTTGAATTCTTGTTTCTTCATTTTTTTTGAATTCTTGTTTCTTCATTCTGCTCTGGTTGAATGTTTATTTCTTCCTTCTGGTCCAATGTTCATTTGAGTCCTGGTTTCCTTTCCATTATTGTTGGTTCCCTGTACATTTTCTTTTATTTTACTTTGCATATCTTTTACTTTTTCCTCTATTTTGTGACCTTACTCAACCATTTCTGTGAGCATCCTGATTACCAGTGTTTTGAACTCTGCATCTGATAGGTTGAGTATCTCTTTATTGTTTATTTGTATTTTTTTCTGGTACTTTGATCTGTTCTTTCATTGGAGCCATGTTTTTTTTGTTGTTTTTTTTTGCCTTGGCATGCCTATTATGTAATAAGGGGTGGAGTTTCAGATATTCTCAAGGAAGGAACAATCCATGTCACTGCTTTGTGATGCTGTATGTGGGGGAGGTTACTTTTGGGTAATTTCTAGGGTGTGGTGTGTGTGCTGATAAAGCCTCTTAAAAACAATTTATTTTCTTTAAATTATCATTGATACACATATTATATTAGATTCAAGTGTACCTCAGTGATTAGACATTATATAACTTTGTAAGTGATCATCTCAATAAATCCCCTACCCATCTGATACCATGTATAGATATTAGAACATTATTGGCTATAGTCCCTGTGCTGAAGTGTGTATCCCCATCAGTATTCTGTATCTACCAATTTGTGATTTTTAATACTTTCACTTTTTTTACCCATCACCCAAACCCCAGTTCTATATGGCATTCTTCATGAATGTTCTCTGTATCTATGAGTCTGTTTCTGTTCTGTTTGTTTAATTATTTTGTTTTTAGATTCAATTGCTGTTAGATATGTATTTATTTGTTGTCATTTTATTTTTCATATTTTTATCATTTTTCTTCTTTTTCTTCTTCTTAAAGAAGACTCTTTAACATTTTATGTAATATTGGTTTATTGGTGATGGACTCTTTTGCTTTTTCTTGTCTGGGAAGCTCTTTATCTTTCCTTTGATTCTAAATAATAGCTTTCATTGCTGGGTAGCATTCTTGGTTGTAGATTCTTGGTTTTCATCACTTTGATATTTCATGCCAGTCCCTTCTGGGCTACAAAGTATCTGTTAGGAAATCATCTGACAGTCTTGTGAGAGATAACCTTGTGGGTAGCTAAGTAATACTCTTTTTTTTTTTTAAGATTTTATTCATTTATTTTTAGAGGGGACGGGAAGGAGAGAGGGAGAGAAATATCAATGTATGGTTGCCTTTCATGTGTCCCCCACTGGGAATGGCCTGCAACCCAGGCATGTGCCCTGACTGGGAATCGAACAGCGATCGTCTGGTTCACAGGCCCGTGCTCAATCCACTGAGCTACACCAGCCAGGGCCAGTAATACTCTTCTGCTGCTTTTAAGATTCTCTATTTGTCTTTAACCTTTGGCATATTAATTATGATGTGTCTTGGTGTGGGCCTTAAGGTTTATCTTGTTTAGGATTCACCAGGTTAGGAAAGTTTTTTATCAGTATTTTTTCAGTTATGTTTTCAATTTCTTGTTCTTCCTCTTCTCCTTTACCACTATAGTGCAAATATTAGTATTTTTGAAGTTGCCCCATAGGCCTCTTACATTATCTTCATTTATGGGGGTGTGAAATTCTTTTTTCTTTTTGCTCTTCTGTTGGGACATTTTTCTCCTTCCATATATTCCAAATAGCTGATTTGATTCTCTGCTTCATCTAATCTATTGTTGGTTCTGTATAAATTGTTTTTTTTTTTTAATTTTAGTTAGTGTAAACTTCATTTCTGATCAGTTTCTTTTTATGGTTTCCATGTTCTTTTTTTTTTTATGTTGTTGAGGTTCTCTCTAAGTTCATCTACATTTTTCCTAAATCATTCAGTATCCTTATAACCAGTATTTTGAATTCTGTACCTTATCAATTGCATGTCTTTATTCGGCATTTCTTTTCTAGAGTTCTCTTCTTTCATGTGGAATATATTTATTTGTCTCCTCATTTTGTTTGCTTGCTTTTATGTATTAGGCAGAGTTTCCACATCTCCCAGGTTTTATAGAGTGGCCTAATGCAGTAGGTCTCCTGTAAATCCCAGTGGCACAGTCTCTCCATTCACCAGAGCTGGGCACATCTGGTGTGTTCCCCATGTGGGCTATGTGCAGCTTTTCCTTATAGTTGAACTTTGCTTGATGTTGCCATGTCAACATGAGGTATTTAATCTTAAGCATATTAGGTGCAAGAACTGGCTGTGACATTGTGGATCAGCTGTTTAGCGGCTGACCACATGAAGCAAGACATACTTCATCATGGCTTTGATATCAGCCCAATCCTCCCTTTGAGTGGATATCTTGTGGAGGTGGTTGGGTGGTGCTTCAATATGGTCTAAAGCTGTCTACTTGGTACACTAGCTCTGGGGCCTCCCAAGATATGCAGGCAAAGGTCAGCCATAGCCTGTGCCCTGCAAGGGTCCACCCAGCTTGTACCACAAAGTTATCTGCAAATGACTTCTACTCATGCTGGACTTTGAGGTGACCTGAAGAGGCTAAGCTGTGTCCCAAGGCTTGCTGCTGCTAGTCCCATGCCTGGGGGGGGCCACTTAGTGAGAAGTACAGGGCACGCTGAGGCTGGATGCTGCTCATTTGATAGATTTTAGAAAAATCTGAAGCATGAGCAGAGACAGGCTAGTCTTATGGAAAAGTGACTGGAAACAGCTTTGATGGACCAGCAAGTTGGGTGGGGTGGGGCCTCATGGAATCACCAGGGTGAATGCTAACAGTGACAGCCAGTTTGGTGGAGCTTCAGAATGGTACCCTTCCACTGGCTCAGATAAAACAAAAAGCAAACAATCAAACAAACAAACTATGGCCTTTGCTAGAACTTCTGTCTGGGAAAAAGTTGCCCATCTACCACTCTCCCTGATGCCAAACAGTTCAGTTCCTCCCCATATAAGCCTGGTGGCTTCCAATCCGCTGCTCCAAGGCTGAAACTCATAGAGAGTATGGTAATTTATGATACATTACAGAGTATAGAGGATTAAGCTGCCTATATTGTTATATAATCATTTCAAACATAGTTATATAAACATAAATATTACACATTTGACTCAATATTATATGAAATGATTTTATATTATTAACATAATTTTCTATATAATGAAGAAATAAGAATCTCTCCAATTTATCTTTAGCAGAAAGACAATTTTATAAATATATAGTGTGGTTTTACAGTAAAACATTATATCTTTATAACTTTATTCTCTAGTATTGCCCTTTTTCCAGTATTACTTAATATTTTCTCTTTATTTTGCTGTTGCTGTTCTTGTATGTTAAATTTTATGTTATGTTACGTTAGATCACTAGGAAAACACTCATTCCTTTCAATCTACTCTGAGATACTAAATAATCATTAAGTAAATTCATTTCTGCTTCAGGAGGCAATGACAACATTAATTCAATTTTTAAGGGTGAAATACTTTAAAACTGGATAATGAAGTGTGTTTATTTCTCAATGGAAGCTGCTGTGGGGCAACAGTAAATGTTGAGACTATTTACAGAATAGCACTTTAAGGGACACACCTCTACTTTAATTTCTCTTTAATTTTTTTAGTATTTTAAAATGTATCTCATGCAAACATTCCTCCAAGGCAAATGGCAATAAATCTTTAACAAATTCCACACAAAATTTCCAATTGCAGTGACAAACATTTTGCTACAAAAGTATTACTGAAAAATTACATTAAAAATAAATAAACATTATGAAAAATCTTGCCTCTTTTTGTAGAACATAGTGTTCATGTTCAAGTTTGTCAAGAATTAAATAGCTATTTATTTTTCATGAAGAATGGATGAATAAACGGATCACTGGAGAGTTACAGACACATCCATATCCATAGGATAGTGTCTTATTAAACCATTTCTCCTCTTTTCTTAATACAGTTTACACATTCAATATTAATAATAGATGATCATTTAAAATTCATTTCTATTGTTAAATCCTATATGCACTCTTGCAGAAACATCATTAAAACTGGTTTTATAAAACTTACTTCTAAGGATGCATATGTATGACAGCTACTGCTCTTTTAAAAATCTTCCATGTGACTAAAATTTCCAAATAATTATAAATTATTCATTTGTTAGCTGCCAGAAATAACTGTTTTTCTTGCACTGCTTCTGAAGATGGCCTGAGACATGATATGCTCACTGTTAAGCAAGGAGTGCATATTGTTTACAAATCTCTTGAAAAGAAACATTACTCACCTTGCATGCTGATCTTTAGGGAAATACTAATTGAATTTAACTTCCATGTCTAAGGTAATCCTTTTTTGTATAAATAAGCTGAAAACTCTATAGTTTGTCAATAGATTACAAGCAACTTAACAATTCCATGTCCCCTGTGCATTTTGAATCCCAGATGCAGAGGTAACTACAAAGTAAATTTGAATCAATTTGTCCATAAAATTTATGGTGAAAACACCATAAATTACTGAGTGATATATTAGTCTATTATAACACATTTTTATTTTATTCTTTCATTTTTTCTTATATTATTACAGTTTTCCCAATTTTTTCCCTTTATCCCCCCTCCACCCTGGCCCCCAACCCTCCAGCATTTTCCTCCCTTTGTTCGTGTTCGTGGGTTGTACATATAAGTTCCTTCAGTCCTCTGTTTCCTATACCATTTTTGTCTCTCCCCATGTATTTTATGACTACAAATTATGCTTCTTCTCTGTACCTTTTCCTCCCATTCTTCCCCCTCCCCACTGAACTCTCTGTGTGTGATGTCCATTTCTCTGGTTCTGTTCCTGTTCTGGTAGTTTGATCAGTTTTTGTTTTCATTATTTTTTTTTGTCTTAGGTTCATTTGTTGATAGTTGTGAGTTTGTTGTCAATTTACTGTTCACATTTTTTATCGTTTTCTTAGATATATCCATTTAGCATTTCATATAAGGGCTTGGTGATGATGAACTCCTTTAACTTGACCTTATCTGGGAAGCACTTGATCTCCCCTTCGATTCTAAATGAAAGCTTTGCTGGATAGAGTAATCTTGGATATAGATCCTTGCCTTTCATGACTTCAAATACTTTTTTCCAGCCCCTTCTTGCCTGTAAGGTTCCTTTTGAGAAAACATGACAGCTGATAGCCTCATGGGAACCCCTTGTCGGTAACTATCTTCTTGTCTCTTGCTGCTTTTAGGATTTTCTCCTTGTCTTTCATCTTGGGTAACTTAATGATGATGTGCATTGGTGTGTTTACTCCTCTCTGGGTCCAACTTCTTTGGGACTCTCTGAGCTTCCAAGACTTCCTGAAGGTCTATTTCCTTCACCAGATTGGGAAAGTTTTCTTTCATTATTTGTTCAAATAAGTTTTAAATTTCTTGCTGCTTTTCTTCTCCTTCTGGCACCCCTATAATTAGGATATTGGAGCATTTCATATTGTCGCACAGAATCCTCAGCCTCTCTTCATTTTTTTTTGGATTCTTGTTTCTTTGTTCTGATCCAGTTGGATGTTTATTTCTTCCTTTTGTTCCAAATCATTGCTTTGAATCCTGGTTTCCTTCTTGTCACTGATGGCTTCCTGAATATTTTGCTTTCTTTTATTTTGGGTGTCTTTCATTTGTTCTTTTATATTTTTAAATATTTTAATTATTTATTTTTAGAGAGAGGGGAAGGGAAGGAGAAAGAGTGGGAGAGAAACATCAATGTATGGTTGCCTCTCATGTGTCCCCTGCCGGGAACTGGCCTGCAACCCAGGCATGTGCCCTGACTGGGAATCAAACCGCGATACTCTGGTTTGCAGGCCCATGCTCAATCCACTGAGCTACGCCAGCCAGGGCTGTTCTTTTATTTTTTTATCAAGCTTAATCAGTTCTGTGAGCATTTTGATTACCAGGGCTTTAAATTCTCCATCAGATAGGTTGGCAATCTCCTCATGGCTTAGTTCTCTTTCTGAGGTTCTGCTGTGTTCTTTCATTTGGGCCATATTTCTTTGTCTCGGGGCAGCTGATTGTTATAACACACTTTTAAAATAATAAGCATACCTTGTTCTAAAACAGTATTTTGATAGTGAAATAACAATACAAATAGGAAAAGTTACTTACTTGATTAAATATTCAATTTAAATAAATATTATTTTTTGCTTTTATCCTGTTAATAAGAAAATTAGTTTTGTACAAAAATGTTTTCCAAATTTTTGGCTTCATGAGCCATAAACAATTATAACAATTGGGGGTTATTATAAATCTTGCAAATATTTTGCTAAGACAGAATATAAATAAAGTCTCTAACAACACAAAACCAGTAAAATCAAATGAAAATTCACCACCCACCATTCTCTATTTGTCCACTGGACACCCGTTGCCTGCTGTGCAGCCCTCTGCCATGACCGTGGAGGGATGAACAAAATCATCACCTTCCCTGCCCTTGTGGACCTTACGCTGAGAGGCAGACTCAGCCAAATATGCAAAGCAATAAATATATATTACAAAACATGACATGCACTCTGTTGGAAAGTTGCACAGTATTTTGAGAGAATGTTACAGAATGGTGCATTTTAAGTTGAGGACTCAAAGAAGATCTCTGAAGAAATGGCCTTTAAGTTGAAATCTTTAGAATAAGTGTCAGTTAAGTATATTTATTAGAGGAAAAGAATGTTCCAAGAAGAGGGAATAGATGTACATAAGAAGAGAGTACATACTATTAAAGTACTGTTTCAAACATTTTGTGCTATTATTCAAACTTTATATTTGGTTTGAAAATTTTAAAGCAAACACAGTGAACATAATCTCTGCTGTTATGAATGTGTTAAGTTAGTGAGGCAGAGACAATTACAAACGCTGTTAAAGAGCACGAGATGCTAAACCCAACCTAATTTGCAGGCTGAGTCGTGGGAGAATCTTCAGCAGTAGTGACAAATGCAAACAAATTAAACATTGAATTAGTCAGGAGAAATAGGGAGAAGCATAAATAGTACGTGTGATGAGGCTGGAGAAATAAATAGTAGTTACCTCTTTAAGGATCTTTTTAGGCAAGTTTACGGTTTAAGACTATAAGGCTTTGGCAGGAGACTGACACAAATTTATTTTTTACATAAATAAAATTTGTGTTATGTAAAGACTCCAAGTATATATGGAGACTAAATAACTTGAAAACAGAAAAAAAACTAAATATAGGTAAAAGTTAAGATATTATTGTAGTTTTCTAGGTTTTTAATGATTATTGTCTGCAATAAAGGGTGGCAGAAAATTAAAAGAAATAAAAGATTTAGTGAAGGCCTGCGAACCAGAGTATCACAAGTTCGATTCCCAGTCAGGGCACATGCCTGGGTTGCAGGCCAGTTCCCAGCAGGGGACACAGGAGGCAACCATGCATTAATATTTTTCTCCCTCTCTCCTTCTCTTCCCCTGTAAAGATACATAAATAAAATCTTAAAAAAAAGATTTAAAGGAAGTTTAGCGAGAGTTTAGACAAGAATTAGTGATTTATTCCATGGAAGTAAAGTTAAAAAATTGTTCAATATTTCATGTATGTATTTCTCCATGCAATATATAATATCAAATGTAAAACAAAATAACAGTTTGTATCTGTGGATTCTGAAACTGTACTTATTTTTTTAGTTTCTATATTAAAAAAATTATTTACAATGACTCTGTGTTCATTTTCACAGAGATAAGAGGAAACATAAACTGTTATACAATCTAAAAAATTGTAGAAAATGTCAGCTATTTAATTAATTGCATTTCCCCACTGAATAGCCCAAAAAAGCAATTTACAGGACTTTTTTGGTAATAACTATAGATAGGATTCCCTTTATTCTTGAAAGCAAAATTATATAAAATTATAAATTTATTAATGTATTCCTTCTGTGTTTGTGCCAAAGTACTGTGAAAAAAATAATGAGGTCAATTATATTGTTTTTATTTTCTGCCTTGCATTTTTTCCATGGCATATATATCCTATTTGACATATCCATGTGGTTAAATATTAACTTTGTTAGTAGTAGCACAGCATACTAAAAAGTCAATTTCAAGGGGGGAACTTGTGCTCTGTAGACCTTTGATATCCAGATTATAATTTCTAGAATGAGATCTAGTCAGCTGTTCTCACCTGTACTGCCCTGGTTCTTATGAATGAACTGAGCTCCTGAATGCATCCAGGGCATATAGCTGTAAATACAGATATAGTCTCTAATTCACACAGAATGCAACCTATCTCTCTCATTAGGCTTCTATTTGAGGCTTGTTGTTTCTATTTCCCACACTGGACTAGTCTTCAGATCTGAACTTAGAGCAATAGAGCAGAGTTTTATTCCTCAAGTTGATCTCCACTGGCATAATGACTGTTGGTGCTATTCATGCCACATCAAAAAGAATGTTTCAAACTAAAATTCTCATGTGTCTTATCTTTTCCTCTAGGTAGATGTTTCCTAAGGAATATACCCAATTGCATCAAAATAACCTCTTCCCAACTCCCTGCAAATTCGGAAAAGTGCTATTAAAAATCTTGATACAACTTTAGAATATTTTATGTGCATTATTTACCAATCAAATTTTTAAAAAGTTGACCTAATATTTTAAGGTATAGTTATATGCACTCTGATGCTCAAATGTGTTTAATCTAAAGGTCTCTGTCCGTATGTTAAAAGAATTACTGATTCTATCCTCATGCATATGTCATGTGCATGGTGCCACCTGTTCTGCCACAGTGTAGCTCCAACACCTGGACTTTTCCCACTTCGTATTATTTACCAAGAATATTGTAGAGGCTTTAGTTTTGCAGTCTGTTCCTCATGTGAATCATCAATTCTTTGTGAAATTAAGATGAATAGAGGATTAAGAATTAAATCAGAGACACGGGTTGGCTTTACATATAGCCTGCCTAAGTGTCTACGTAAATGATATGATATGAAATGTGTTTGCAGACCAGCATATCCTAAAATATGCCCCAATAAATCCATATTGATATCTGAAATGTGTCAGTGGAACAGAAATCCACTTCTTGTTTTTTCCTATACATTTTAGTAAACTAAGGATAATGATTATGTAATTTAGATGATAGAAGGGTAATAGATAAGTCTACAATTTCTGTCATAGCTGAGTCTTCCAGCTGAATCTCCCCTTAAGTGTTCTTTGTTTGTTTGTTTTTGTGGAGGTAGTTGGGTGGTGCTTCAATATTTTCTGAAGATGTCCACAGAGTGTGCTGTCCTAAGGCCTCTGTGAGGTCCAGACCAAAGTCAGCCACAAATTGTGCCCTATCCAGGGCCACCTGGCATGAGATACAAAGTCATCTGCAGATCACTGCTACTTGTGATGAGGTTGGGGGTTACTAGGAGAGCCAAGCTAGGAACCAAGGTCAGCTGCCATTAGTGCTAAGATGTGAGCACTCAATGAGAAGTACAGGGCGCACAAAGACCTGATGATGCTTGTTTGAGAGGCTTTAGGAAAATCTGAAGATGAACCAAGACAGGCTGTTTATATGGAAAAGCCACTGGGTAGGCCCCAAAGTTGGCTGCACCTGGGTCTCAGGGAGACACCAGAGTAGGGCAAACAGTATTAACCAGTTCTATGGAGACTCAGATATGGCCTGCCAGCTCTGCGGGGGAACAGCTCAGAAAAGGAACAGTAGCCTCTGTCAGCACTTCTGTCTGGGATAAAGCTGCCCCTCCATCTCTTGTTCCTATTCCAGACAAGTCAGCTCTTTCTGTGTTATCCTTGGTGATTTTTAAGCTGCTGCCCTGATTTGTACTGCCACACATCGGTATGGAACAGCCAATTCTCTTTCCCTGGTCCTTCTACCAGTCTAGATGTGTCTTGTGTTTGTCCTTACTGGTAGGACATCTTTGTAGCTAGATTTCTGGATGATCAAATGATGGTAGTTCTATAGTAGAGTTTTGACTTTAATGTGGTTGTGGGAAGATTTGCATATCAAATTTACCTATGCCACCACCTAGACCAAAAAGATCCAAACTTTTTTTTGGCATTCTTGATCTAGTCCTACAACTTATGTATATGTGTGTGTGTGTATAACTATACATTATATGTGTGTGTGTATATATATACACACATATATATATACACATGTGTGATATATGTGATTCAATATTTTTATTTGGTTATAATATGCATTGAACCTCTGTTTCATTGAGGTTCAATATGTTTCATTGAGTAACATATTACTCAATGAAAGATTAATTATTTTTATAAAAAATATTTTTTACCTTGCTGGTTTGTAACTTTTTTCACTCTAGACATAATTTAGTGTCTAACATATAAGCAGTAAACACATATTGAGTAAACCATAAGAATTATTTGTATATAAGGTATATGTTTGTGGAATCATTTGCTTTAAATACTTTACTCTTTACCACATCAGAGAGATAAAATTCTGTAATATTTCCATTTTTACAAAATGGAAATATAGAGGTATTCTAGGCATTTAGTGGATGAAGACAGAGATACTGGCATACTGTTAGCAATGATACTGACACATATACCAAATAATTATCTTGCATTTTCCACAACTCTCATATATCCCAAGGTCTAATGATATAAATAGAAAACCTCTTTGTTACCATCTGAGCATAGAAATCAACTTTATTTATATACAGACAGAAATGTTTTTGCATGTTTTATTATGACCTTAATTCCAAAATCCAAATATCTTGTGAATTGGGGAAAAATTGTTTTTCATTTTGTTCAGAACTTTATCATGGTGATTCATTATTTATGCAAATAAACCCACTGCTGCTAATATTGTTATGGCACTGGATCACAAATATTAAAATATGGTTTGTTCTCACATGGTTAGGCCATCTGTAGGTGTAAGTATTTGACTAGCTCATTAGGTGTTTCATTTTGGTAGTACTTAAGCATATTAAAATGCATATTTATTATTAAGCATTTGCATTTAGTTATTTTTATTGCTAGGGTACAATATTTATTTGAAAAAAATATGTGTATAAATAGGTTATAGTCACCTTAAATTTACTTTAGGAAAGTGTTGTAAATTGGAATTGTCTCCCCATGAAAGATATATTGAAGTTTTACTCTCAGGTACCTGTGAAGAGTCTTTGCAGATATAATGAAGTTAAGAATGGGGCATATTGCTTTAAGATGTGCTCTGAGTCCAATGACTGATATCTTAATAAGAGAAAGTAAAAAGGAATTCACATACAAAGAGATGTGTAGCTAGGTAGAAAAGATCATCTGAAGACAGACAGAAATTGTAACTATGTTGCCATACACCAAGGAACACCGAGGATTGCCAGCAACCTCCAGAAAAAAAAAAAGACAGGAACTAATTATTCCTTGGAGACTGGAGAGAGCATAAGCCTGCTCACACCTGATTTTAGACATTTAACCTCCAAAACTGTAAGAAAATTATCTTGTTTTGAACCCCCCAGTGTGTGGTACTTTATTAGGGCAGTTCTAAGACACCGATACCGAGAGTAATACGTTATTACAAAGTGTGTTTGAAGGAAAGGAGGAAGACTGGGTTGCTGGCACTTAAAAGCACTAACATATTACTAGATCTTACAAACTGTTCTATGGTTTTTCATGATTGATCTTCCAATATTTCTGGAATCTTTCATTTTCAATAATCCTTTCCCAATATCCCTAACTACAATTTAACACTAAATGAACACACATAACATCTTTATTTGTGTTTACAATTCTTCTGAAATGATAATTTCTTTATCTCTTCCCCATTAAACAATAACTGTTTTGCACAACACATCTCAAAGATAAACTCCTCCCACCAACCAGATGTGTTACTAGTGTGCTCCTTTGTTTTTACTTTTTCATAACAAGTAAACAAGTACATCTTGCCTTGTATTATGGTGGTCAGTATATAAACCTATTCTTTCATAATGTATTGAAAACAAAAATTATGTTTTATTGATCTTTGTATTCTCAGTGATACTGAACATCATGCTTTAAAAACAGTTTTTAATTAATTAAATATATAAATACTTAGATAAATATCATGTTGTGATAGAGTGAAATATTTTTAAAAGAAGAGCTCTGAGAGATTACTTTTCTGGAAGAACAGAAAAACTAAAAATTGTAAGATTGTAAAGTATAAACAATTAATAATAGCCATTTAAGAATAACAAAAATGATTTTTTAAAAATGAGAAACTAAAAATTAGATGTATATGACTAGAGCAAAAGCATATTCTGTCTGAGGCAGGCAAGGCAGAAAGTAAAGTTCACACTTTCTATTGGTGCCTACCACATCTAAGGGTGGCCCAGGATGTGGAAGTGACCTTCAGAAAGTCATTAGATGATAGAACTTGGATGCCTAAGAACTTTTAACAAATTATATTATCCACATCCCAAAAGGCATTTGTTTATCTTTTTTTCCATTTATTTACTTAGCATATAAAGAGGGCTGCATTGCTTCAGAATTAGGCTTTTTCAATAAGCAAGGCAATTTTTACAGAAATCAGCTGCAACACATATTTGGTAAATCTTAATAACATCATCCTTTTATACCTACACAATAAATTACTAGTAGAAAACTTCTTTAGCTGTGACATTTTCACTATTTGCTCTATCATCAACTTTTAGATAGGCATATATTTTAATTTTGAAAAGAAAAGCTTTTACAAACATAGCAAATATAATGACATTTGATTGAATTGAGTAACTTAAAAACCAGGACTCCTTAAATTATTTTCTAAAGCCATGTATCTCTTCTAAAAGCAGTATCAAGCAGATCTATGATTGGAACTAGCACCCTCCCCTCAAAATGGCTAATATGTTATTTCCCTATAATGATTTTCTATAACTCACTCTCATTCCTGTACAATTAGTAACCTAAAATTTTAAATTAGACCTTAAGTTCCTCCCAGTCACGATTGTTAATGCACTATTCATAGCCAATAAGCAGATGAACATGGAACTTGATTGTCGAACTTGAATAAATCATTATGAAACAATATTTAAAAATTACTCATTCTGATTCGCAATGTTATTTGTGTTTTAAAAGATTCTCTGAATGTCTTAGAACTAAAAATATAAATGTAAATAAAGTTAAAAACTGGAGTCACTGGAATTTCAAGCAGCACAGAAACTAACTGGGTGCCATCCCCACAAAGTCTCTCAGTAGTTCATGTCCCTTGGGGCATGTCGTAAGTCACCCCACCTCCTACCTCTTTGATTTGACCTCTATCTCAGGTGTCTTCTTCATTTTGTTGGAGTTAATATTCCTTCTTTCAGTGTTTAAGTGAGTAGAAGAATAGTGGAAAGCTAATAATAACTGATATTGGATAGCTAATTTTATATAGCATTACAGAACCAGAAACTTTTATAATTTTATATGAAATACATAATTTAAACCAGCAGTTAGCTGGGGGTGATTTTGGCTTCCAGGAGACATTTGACAGTGACTGGAGACATTTTTTGTCACTAAAGGGCTTGTGCTCCTGGCATCTAATGGGCAGGAGACACAGCCACTGCTAAACACCCCACAGCGCACAGAAAAGACCCCTGCAGGAAAGAAGTATCTGGTCTAAATGTCCATCGTGCCAATATTAAGAAACTATTATTTATTCTTTTTACAATACCTACAAGATAGATAGCTATTGCCACTGGTTTAGTAATTTAAAATAAGATAAATACAATGTTTACAGTTTGCCAAGGTCACAGTGAAAATACATACATAGTTGAGCTAAAAATTAAACCAAGGCAAACTCAAGCACTTTGGCACAAAGAACACATTCATAACAATAGCTATAAATTTTCACTGATGTTATGAAAAGCTACTTAAGAAATGGCTCCCAATGTGACCACCTGGTACTCACATGGTTGTGAAATACCCTCCACTTGAGTGTGAAATGGACCTAGTGATTTGTTTTTTAACAATAAGATGCAGACAAAATCCTGGGAGATCACTTCTAGTATTAAGTTATAAAAATCTGTAACTTCTCACTTGGTTTTGATTTGCTTTCCATGATAATTAGTGATGTTGAGTAGCTTTTCACCTCTTCTTTGAAGATGTGTCTACTTAAGTCCTTAGTCCATTTTTAAATCAGATTATTTTTCCACTGTTAAGAGTTCCTTATATATTTTAGTGATGAACTTCTTATTTTATATATTATTTGCAAATATTGTCACTTTCTGTAGCTTCTATTTTCTCTCTCACTTGTCTCCTTTAGTGTGCCAGGCTTTTTAGCTTCATGTGGTCCCACTTGTTCATGTTTGTTACTGTTACCTGTATTTTTGATATCATAGCATGAAATTATTGCTGAGATTAATGTCATGTACATTGTCCTCTATGTTTTTTACGGTAGTTTTATAGTTTCAGGTCTTATACATTAGTGTGTTTTCTATTTCGAGGTAATTTTTTATAAGCTTTAAGGTAGGGGTCCAATTTCTTTCTTTTGTTTGTGCATTTCCAGTTACCGAGCAGCATTTCTTAAAAAGGCTATTACTTCCCTGCTGTGTACTCCAGGCCTCAGACGTACAGATTTAATTCTGGGCTCTTTATTCTGTTCCATTGGTCTATACGTCTGTCTTTATGCCACTACCATAATGTTTTGTTTTCTTTTGATTACTAAAAATCTGTAATATATTTGGAAAGGAAGAAGTGCGAGGCTTCCATCTTTGTCTTTCACAGGATTAACATGGCTACTTGGGGCCTTTTCTGAATCCATATGAATTATCGAATTATTTTCTCTACTATGAAAATTGTCATTGGCATTTCTCCAAAGAGGACATACAAAAGAAAGAGCCCAAAGATATACAAAAAGATGCTCAGCATCACTAGCCATCAGAGAGATACAAATTAAAACCACAATGAGATACCACTCACACTGGTCAGCATGGCCATCATAAACAAATCAACAAACAAGTGCTGGCAAGCTTGTGGAGAAAAGGGTACCCTAGTGCACTGTTGGTGGGAATGCAGCCTGGTGGGGCCATTGTGGAAAACAGAATGAAATTTCCTCAGAAAACTAAAAATGGAACATCCTTTTGACCCTGGTAATTCCACTGCTCAGGTTATACCCTAAGAATCCTGAAATATCAATTCTAAAGAATCTATGCACCCCTATGTTCATAGCAGCATAATTTATAATAGCCAAGTGCTGGAAGCAACCTAAGTGTCCATCAGTAAATGAATGGATCAACAAAACTATGGTACATTTACACAAGGGAATACTACACAGCAAAAGAAAGAAGCTTCTACCCTTTGTGACAACATCGATCGACCTGGAGAGCATTGTGCTAAGTGAAATAAGCCAAGTAGTGAAGAACAAGTACCATATAACCTCACCTATAAGTAGAATCTAATCAAAAAAACAAACGAGCAAGCAAAATATAACCAGAAACATTGAAATTCAGAACAAACTGACAGTAACCAGAGGGGAGGTAGGAAGGGATAATGGAGGGAAAGGGGGGAAGGGTTGTAGAAATATCTACAAAGGACACATGAACAAAACCAAAGGGGGGTAGGATCAAGAGTGGGAAGTGGAGATGGCTGGGATATGGGGAAGTGGGAGGGAAATGGAGACAACTGTACTTGAACAACAATAAAATTGTGAAAAATTAATTAATTAAATTCTTCAAAAATTGTCATTGAGATTTTGGTAGAGACCAGTATGGGTAGTATGAACACTTAAAAATATTGTCTTCTATTACATGTACATGAAGTGCCTTTTCATTCATTTGTGTCTTCTTTAGTTGCTTTTATCAGAGTTTCATTGTTTTTAGTACATACATTTTTTGTCTTAATTAAGTTCATTAACACCTATTAGAGTGGCTATAACACCACGTGGAGAAACTGAAACTCTTGCACACTGTTTGTAGCAATGCAACACGATACAGCCAAAATGCAAAGCAGTATGAATGTTCCTCAAACAATTTAAAATAGACCTGCCATATAATCCTGCAAACACACTTCTGGGTAGTTATCCAAAAGAATTGAACATGAAATCTCAAAAGGATATTAATATCCCCATTTTATTACAGCACTATGTTCAAAAGCCAAATTATGACAACAACCTAAATGTACAGCAATAGATAAATAGGTAAAGAAAATGTGGCATATACATACAATGAAATATTACTTATTATTTAAAAGAAGTCTTATAAAAAAGAAGAAAACTCTGCAATATGGAGCAGCACAGATGAAACTTGAAGACATTAAGCTAAATGAAATAAATCAGTCACAGAAAGACAAATACTGTAAAACTCCACTTATATAAGGTACATAAAATAGTCCAATTCACTGAAGCAAAAAGTGAAATGCTGATTACCAGAAACTGGGTAACAGAAAATGAAGACTTACTAACAAAATGACAAAGTTTCTGTTAACCAAGCATTAAAGATTTATTGCACAACACTGCACCTATAGTTCACTTTGACATATGAAACACTTCAAAATGTGTTAACAGGTCCATCCATGCTTTCAAAAGGGCACGCTTTTCTTCTCTTTTACAGCCAAATAGTATCCAATTAATGAAAATGTCCTATACTTGTTTTATCCACTCATCTACTTATGGACACTTGGGCTGTTTCCAAATCTTGGCAATTATAAATAATGCTTCATTGAACACAGGGGTGCTTATATTCTTTCAAATTTGCATTTTGGATTTCTGTAGGTAATTTCTCAGAAGTGGAATTGCTGAGTTATAAGGCAGTTCCAGTTTTAATTGTTTGAGGTTTGTCCATATTGCTTTCCATAGTGGCTGAACAATCTGCTTTCCCGTCAACAATTCAAAAGGTTCCCCTTTCTCCACATCTTCTTCAGCATTTGCTGTTTGTTGGTTTATTGCGGGTAGCCATTCTGACAGGTGTGAGGTGATATCACATTGTAGATTTACTCTACATTTCTCTAATTATTAGTGACACTGAGCATTTTTATGTCAGTTGATCATACATATGTCCTCCTTGGAGAGCTGTCCATTCAGGTCTTTTGCCAATTTTTTATTTGGATTTTTTGTTATTGAGTTTTTTTTAACTTTATAAATTTTGGGTATTAACTCCTTATCAGGTGCATCAGTGGATATGTTCTCCCACTCCATGGGTTGTCATTCTATTTTGTTGACGGTTTCCTTTGCTGTGCATTTTTTTAGTTTGATGTAGCCCTGTTTGTTTACTTTTCTTTTCGTTTCCCTTGCCTGAGGAAATATGCCAGATAAAATAGTACTATCAGCAATGTCTGAGATTTTACTGCCTATGTTTTCTTCTAGGAATTTTATGGTTTCAGGTCTAACATTTAATATTTAATCCATTTTTAATTTATTATTGTGAGTGGCATAAGTAGACAGTCTACTTTCTTTTTTCTGCACAACATTAATAAACCAGTCAGAGAAAGACAAACGCCATACAGTTTTACTCATATATAAAATCTAATGAATAGACTAAACTAACAAGCAAAAGAGAGACAGACTTGCAGATAGAGAGCAGGATGGCTGCTGTGGGGAGGAGCAATTAGAAAGTGGAGGGATCGAACAAAAAGGATAAAAGACTCGTGGACAGCAGTGTGGTGATTGTGATGCAGGGTCGAGTGGAGGGGGGCAGATGGGAATGGAAAATACAATAAAGAAAAGATGTTTAAAATATTTTAACAAGGTAGATCTCAGCATGTGTTCTTACCACAATGAATAAAGTGAAATAAAATAAAATAAAATAAAATAAAATAAAATAAAATAAAATAAAATAAAATAAAATAAAATATAAAATAAAATAGTAAAATTTAAACTGCCTGCTCTACAGAAAGCCCCATGTGACAAGGATCTAAAAATGACCTCTGGCCAACAGCCCTTGAAGAAGTGAATGTTGCCATCAGTCAGGTGAATGAGCTTGGAAGCGGATCCATTCCTGCCTTCCTAAAAAACTATAATCCTAGCTGTTACCTTGATGACAGCTTGTGAAAGATGCAGTCAGAGGACCTAGTTAAGCCATACACTGATTCCTTACTGATAGAAACTATTAGATAGGGGGTAATGTGTTGCACAGTTATAAATTACTAAAACCGATATATAATTTGAAGTTTATTTTAAATGTATCTTTGAAATCATCCCCTTGATTTTTACAACTTTCTTGGAGAAAGAAAATATAAGATGTGTCTATAAACTCTTTTTAACTGATTTCAGCAATATGATTGACATAAGTAAATTAAAATAAAATAATGTAGCAGGGTTTTAATATTTTATCATTGGTGATATAAATGTAGCGACTACAACATTGATACATACACAAGTCATTATTTAAATGTAATATGTCAAATACAGTGATTGATTGTAGATCAATAAATGTTTTATTGGTATTTTGTTCCTGTCACAGTGCTGTTGTGAGTTAAATAATGGCTAACACATATTATAGTCCCTCAATCACCAAAATATGTGACCTTGTTTTATAGCCTAAAGAACAGAACATTTGTTAACAAAATTGTCAAAAGATGGTAACTTAAGTAACCACACCTTTTTTAACTTACACATAATTGTAACTGAATATTTCTGATCAAAACGGTGCCCATATGTAACCTGCCAGCTTAATTTAGTTCTATGGTCATGTGGCACTTCAGGCTCCTGCTCTGTCTATATTCTACAGAAATCAAACTATAAAGATACACTCTTCACATGTAACTTACAGTTATAATACAGGATTTATTATGATAATGATCATTTTTAAATAGTTCTCAATTATAAATTAGTAAAGTAAGAGCAGGAACACTGGTATGTCTGGAGCTTTTTGAATAATGCCTGGCACACAGTAAGTCACAGGCTATATTTGTTGTCATATTACAACTTTAAAACTGTGTAAGACTGTATCACAAGGTATTAAAATTTATAATTACAATAAAAATGCACAGTTACTTTTAAAAGATCAACAAAAGTATGTTAAAATATAATTAACTCACAATCAATTATGAAATTCTTTCGAATTATGTTTTTATATATACATATTAATTCACTTATAAATCAGTCTAACAAATGTGTATTAAATACCTGCTTTTTCCACTACAGGATTAGACTGAGGACATACCACTGACAAAGAGGAAAAGAAAATCCAGATACGTTCTTATGCTAATTAACCCAGATAGAAGAGTTGGGAAGACAGAAATTAAACCAATAAATATATAACTCTATATTTTTAAAAAGTGCTTTAAATAAAGCAAGTTTCTGTGGGAAAGCCTTTTTTTTCCACAAAGGATGCTGTCAAGGGAAACCTCTTTAACTGATTATTGAATGGTGAGTAGCTGATACCGAAAAGGCAACCAAAGAAGTGTTTCATGCAGAAAGTAGATTTGAAAATAAGCATGAGCGGGGGCCGGCAACATCGCGGATTCTCCTCTCCCCCTCCACAAAAAAGAAAAGAAAATGAAGCATGTAGATGATAGCAGCTTTAACTTGTCACCAACATTTCATTTATTCAACAAATATTTATTTAGTGCCTACTGTCAGGCAAAGCAGAGAACATAAAGGCCAGTGAGAAAACTGTTAAAAGCACATGCTTATTTTATTAGCAAAAAAATCTATCTCAAGCATTATTAGAGTGTGTAAAATTTTGTAACATTTTTCATAACTTTAATTATAAAGTATATCAGGAATATCACATATAAATTGGAAAAAGTCTGTTGCTATGAACTTTGTTTTCCAACAGTGCTAGTTTCTTTCCCTGGCTTTAACCTCCTCATAATCAGTTCGGAGTAAGGACATATAAATGCTAAGATCAGGCCTTGTAATCAAATAGTGTGAACTCAGGAAGGGTGCAGAGCAGATCATGAAAAGGGAAAACTAACTGGCTGAAGGGCTACAAATGGCAGTTAAGTCAACTTTTTAGGACAAAAAAGTGCTCAGAATATTACTTCTGCAAGTTTTGTTCATGGACACTTCTGGAGGGAGGAAGGGTGGCAAATAGGGTGTGGTTAAGCCTGGGCTCACAAAAAAACAAAGCCTTGTTAGGCATAACACTGACAACCCATCGGCTTTCACCCCTCCTACCACATACTCAGTATGGGTCTAGATTTAAATTGTCTCAACTTCAGAAGAGCTTACAGAAAAAAATAGTGAGTTGTAAAAATAAATGAACTGTGAAAAAATAAGTATTCTTATTTTTCACACCCTAATCAGATGTCTCTGAATTTCACCCTAATCAGATGTCTCTGAATTTCACCTCACAGATATAGTAAACAGGAAAAAGTGTTGCTCTCATCCTTATAATACAGAGAACATGGATGGAATGCAAATTAATGAGCTTTCTCTAACCTATCAGAGAACTGAGGTTGCAGGCACAGAACATCCCTTTCCCCTTTATCCTCCAAATAAAAGGTATAATATTTAGAAAGAAGAAAAAAATTGACACCTCAGAGCACTCGTGCAAATGCATCATAGATGGGTTAACAAAACAAAGGGAAAAGAAACAAAACCAGGTACTAATTATTTAGTTTAATGTAGTATCATTTATTTATTTTTCTCTTGTTTTCCTTGGCCATGGAAATATATCAGAAAAATATTGCTAAGAAAAATGTTTGATATTTTATTGCCTGTGCTTTCTTCTATGAGTTTTTGCAGTTTTGAGTCTTATATTTGATTTTAATCCATTTTGAGTTTTTTCTTGTATATGGTGTAAGACAGTGGTACACTTTCATTTTTTGCACATATATGTCCAATTTTCCTAATATTATTTATTGAATAGACAATCTTTATTCCATTATATGTTCTTGCCTCTTTTATCAAGTATTAATTGGCCATAAAGTTATAGGTTATTTTGAGGATCTTATTCTGTTCTATTGATCTATATCTCTGTCTTTATGGCAGTACCATGCTGTTTGATTACTAACGCTTTATAGTATATTTTGATACGAGGTAGCATGATTCTCCTAACTTTGCTATCCTCTGTCAGAATTGCTGTGGCTATCCAGGGTCTTTTGTGCTTCCATATAAATTTTTGAAATATTCCATTGGTAATGTGATAGGAATTATGTTAAATCTATATAGATTGCTTTAGGTATTATGGACATTTTAATGATGTAATTCTTCCCATCCATGAACATAGTATATGCTCCCATGTATTTGTATCTTTTTTAATTTCTTTCAACAGTGTCTTCTAATTTTTCAAGTACAGGTGTTTTACACCCTTGGCTCAATTTATTACTAGGTATTTTATTATGTTTTGATGCAATTGTAAATAGGATTGTTTTCTTAGTTTACCTTTCTGATAGTTAATTATTGGTGCATAAATATTTAACTGATTTCTCAATATTTATTTTTTATCCTGCTACTTTACTAAAATCATTGCTCAGTTCTTGTAGTTTTTTGTGAAAATTTTAGGATTCTCTATATACATTATCATGGCATCTGCAAATAATAATAGTTTTACTTCTTCCTTTCCAACCTGGAAGTGTTTTATTTCTTCTTTTCTGAGTACTATCTGTGGCTAGGACTTCCAGTGCTATGTGCAATAAGAGTGGTGAAAATGAACATCCCCCCGTCGTGTTCCTGATCTTAAGGGAAATGCTTTTAGATTTTCACCTTGAGTGCGATGCTGGTTGTGGGTATGCCCTAGGTGGCGTTTATTATGTTCGGGTATGTTCCCTCTATTTGCACGTTGCTTAGATTTTTTTTTGTCATAAATGGGTACTGGATTTTATTAAATACTTTTTTCTGCATCTTGATATGATTATGTGATTTTCATCCTTTATTTTTAATATGATGTATTACATTTATTGATTTGTGGTATTGTACCAACTTGTATTTCTGAAATAAATACCACTTGATCGTGGTATATAATATTGTTATTGTAACACTGGATCTGATTAACTAATGTTGTATTGAGGATTTTAGCTTCTAAGTACATTAGAAATATTGGCTTATAAATTTTTTCTTTGCAGTATTTTCTTCTGGTTTTGGAATTGGGATAAAGCTAGCCTTGTAAATTGAGCTTGGAATTCTTCTGTTCCCTTAAATTTTTAGGCATAGATTGAGAAAATAAGTGTTAGTTCTTTGGGTGTTGGCAAAATTTATCTGTGAAACCATGTGATCCAGGACTTTTGTTTGTTGGTAGTTTATTGATTAGTGCTTCTATTTCCTTAGCTGTAATTTGTCTATTTCAGATTTTCTGATTCTTCCTGATTCAGTTTTGGAAAATTTTATGTTTCTAGGGATTTATTCATTTTTTCCAGATTGTCCAATTTGTAGACTTATAGTTGTTCACAATGTTTACTTACGATCCCTTGTACTTTTATGGAGTCAGTTGGTGCTAAAAAGTTTTTACACAGCAAAGAAAACCATTGACGAAATGAAAAGAGAATCCATTGAATGGGAGATCATATTTGCCAGTGATACATCTGATAAGGTGTTAATGTCTAAAATTTATAAAGAGCATATAAAACTCAACACCAAAAAACAAACAATCCAATTAAATATGGGCAAAGAGCCTGAATAAACATTTCTCCAAAGAGGACATACAGATGGCCAATAAATATGAAAAGATGCTCAACATCACTAACCATCAGAAAAATGCAAATGAAAACCACAGTCAGATCTCAATTCATACCTGTCTGAATGACTATCATCAATAAATTAACAAACAACAACTATTGGAGAGGATGTAGAGAAAAAAGGAACTCTCATGCACTGTTGGTGGGAATACAGACTGGTGCAGACTCTGTGGAAAGCAGTATGGAGGTACCTCAAAAAACTAAGAATGAAAAGGACTTACTGACCCATTGATTTCACTTACGGGGATATATTTGAAAAAACATGAAACAGATCATAAAGAATATATGCAACCTTATGTATTTGAAATTAGCCTGTGTCCATCATTAGACAAGTGGATAACAACAACGATAGTGTATTTTCACAATTAAATACTACTTGGCCATGAAAAAGAAAGAAATATTACCTTTCACACCAGTACGAATGGATGTAGACAGTGCTATGCTAAGTGACAAAAGTCAGAGAAAGACAAACACTATACAATTTCACTTGGATGTGGAATCTAATAAACAAAGTAAGCTAAAAACCAAAATAGAAATAGATTCATAGATACAGAGAACAAATGGACAGCTGTCAGGGGAGAGGACTAGAGGGCCTGGTGAAAAAGTGAAGGGACTAAATGGAAATATTCACAGACACGGACAGCAGTATGGTGATTTCTAAAGGGGAAAAGAGGTGGGAAGGTAGAAGAGGATAAAAGGAAAGAGACAGAAGAAAACTTGATTTTGGGCAGTGAACACAATAAATAAATTATACAAATTTATTATAGAATTATACACCTGAAACCTATATAATTTTATTAATAAATGCCACTCCAATAGAAACAATGATTTTTTTGTTTTAAAAAGTACTGCCCAGGCTAGGTGGTCAGTTGGTTGGAGCATCACCCACACACCAAATAGTTGCAGGTTTGATTCCTAGTCAAGGCATATAACTAGGTTGTGAGTCATTCTCCATTAGGGAATCTATGGGAAGCAGCCAATCAATGTTCTTCCCTATTTCTGCCTCTCTATTCCACTTCCTCTTTCAAATCAGTAAACATATCCTCAAGTGAAGATTGAAAAAAAAGGTACTCTCAAAAAGGGACAAAAATATATGCTGAGTTAAAAACTATAGTTTTATACAGGGTGAAATACTAGTTTAGGTTATACTCCACCAAAACTTGAAGGCATAGAACCTGCCTGAGATTGAGGCTTCATTAGAAAATTAGAAAATGGCCCACTTCTCTGCCCCACCCACCAAATAAATGCACATGGATCAAAAATGTCATTGTGATAGAAATGAGAGAGCTACAAAAGACAGAACTTCCCTAGGGTAGAGTATGAAGAAAAGACTGAAAGCAAGGGTGGGCAGACAGTGAAGAAATAAACTCTGGTCCTGAGGGCATGCTCGCTTAACAAAATTTATCAATGTTGCAATGTATTAGAGAGCTTACACCTAAAATGAAAATAATTGTAAAGGTAAATATTAGCTTCAGTGTGTCACAGTTTGATATACGCATCAAAAAATTCTACACAATTCTAGACTGTTTGAGTGGCAGTCCTTATTATACTAAATGGTTATATTTTAAATTTACTCACCTGTTACACCATATTTGGATAATCATTGTCCACCTGAAGGACAATCTTCCAGAAGGAGCAACAAGCAAATATTCAAAATGATATAACCTGATTTGATAGTACCCATTAACATTCAAATTATATTAGTTTGAAATATTAATGGTTGTTTGACCTTGAGAAAGAAAAGTATATGAAATATATACTAGGTGCCCAAAAACCACTTAAATATTTTTTAAAGATTTTATTTATTTATATTTAGAGGGGAAGGGAAGGAGATAGGGAGAGAAATATCAATGTATGGTTGCCTCTTATGTGTCCCCTGCTGGGAACTGGCCTGCAACCCAGGCATGTGCCCTGACTGGGAATTGAACTGTGGTTGTTTGGTTCCCAGGTCCATGCTCAATCCACTGAACTACACCAGCCAGGGACACTTAAAGGATTTTTAAATGGAAAATTACACATTTTGTACATGGCATTACAGGGAAGACACAATTAGAACCAAAGTGAATAAATCATTGAGATCTATGATTTCAATTATGGAAGTAATAACTTCTAATTCTTGAAAGTAGTATAAAAGTAAATATATACATTTAGAGGTATAACATTAAAGGTACTCAAGTATATGGCAGATGGTTCAAATTGGGAAATATTTTCAAGGTAACTGACCATTATTAGATTAAACTATATTTAATAGTCCCCGAGTGTATTATTGTATCAGAAGCATCTTCCAAAATTTTTAATTAAGATTTTATACATATCTTCGATAAAAGAAAACTTATGATATATAAATTAAAAATTCTACATAATATTAGATACTAGAATTCTCCTAAACTAAGTTATTTGTCAGGAGATAGCACTAAATTTATTTCAATAGGAAAACAAATCTAAGAAGAGGGTCAAATTAAACATTTCAGAAAATTATTTTTTAAATGTCAAGATATTTAATACATTTATTAAATGAACTAAAAATACAGAGGTTGTTTTGTATTATGTATTGCTTACCCTTTACAAATACATTCTTCTTCTAGATGAAACAACCTCAGTATATTCCATGAATCACCCTTTAGACAGGAAACACTGGAATTTGCCAACTTCGGTGAAGGTGAATCCTTTATGAGTAGTCTTTCCTGTTACCCCCATCTTCCACCAGGTTCTTAGATAAATTAAAAATACCATTTACTACTTAAAGATATATCTTAACTTATATTTAAATGTAAAAGTCTAAATTTAAAATAAAGTCTTGATAATGTTTTATAGCTTGTGATTATAGGGAAGATTTCATGAAACAAAAGTTTTGAAGCCAAAAATGTCTTTTGAATTTGTATCTACCAAAAAAATAATAATTTGCTGCCAAGAATAACAAAATGTAAAACAAGACTTGCAACATATGAATACATTTCTTTTTTTTTTCAATCTGCAGAAGAGTTGGTGGAACATATGTAGAGAGAGGATTTGTGTTCAGGAAAGGAAAAGTATTCTAGAGTCACACAACAGGGCAGAATCCTGAGGGATGCCAACAATAAGAAGGCGACACTTGTAACCCTGCCCTATTCTCCTGAGTCAAAAAGGCACAGACATTATCTATCTATGTTCTCCCATAAGAATTTGTCTGTCAGTAAATTAAAGAACTAAAAGAACAAATACTATGAAAAACAATGTATCAAACAATATTTTATTTTAATATCAATTATTGAAGAACTCAGATTTTAACTCTATGTTAAGATAAAATCTAATAAAAAGGCAACTGAGTTTATTTAATAAACATAATTAAAATACTTGCTTTTATTTTATAATAATTTTAAATATAATTATCTTAAGTATTTTCTATATTTTATAATTCATTTAATTCATGTAAATGCCAACACATATAAACCTAACATTTTTCAGAAATTTGGTGGAAAATAAACAGACAAATTACATAATCAAATTTTCCTCCCTTGGTGTTTCTGCTTCCTAGGACTTTTTACCTTCATAAATAATTAATGAAAACTTAACCAGCCTATAACATGGAGTAGCTCCTTTGTCAGTCAATCATGTGTTTTGTGTTTGAAAATAAAGCCAACCAACCAATCAACCAAATAAACAAAACAAGAAAACCCTGGTCATATAACATAATGTACTGGAAATGGCCCACACTCACCATGACCAATGGCACTCACATTTCAATTAATGAGGCGAGTTTCACTGTTAAACCTTCTATCAGTAGAGCAGGAAGTTAATCTTGCTATAGGAGGGAGCCCAGGGCAAAAGGGAAACAAATATTTTTGACCAATAAAATAATCTAAAATACATGTACATGAAAACATAATTATATCTTAACTTTTAAGTAGATAATTCAATCCCCATCCTCAATTTTGGATGTGTTTGTTGGAACTTGGTATGAAATTTTAATAGGCTCTGACTGGTGAAACAAGATAGCTCTCCATAGTTATTAATGACTAATATACATGAATGACACACTGTTAACTCATAATGAGAAGTACAGAAAATACTGTCCTAAAAATCCTAATTAAAAATTACACTGAACTGTACCCAAGTGTTTATTAGTCTAAAATGTTGATGAGAAAATATAAATAAATATAATTATGAACACTGGAGATGATGAATAGACAATAAAAACTCATTAATGTCTTTAGAAATCAATAATATTGATTTATACTTGCAATAATTTAATAATACCTATGAACTGAGTTCCATAATCAATACATTATAGTTCATGTTAAGCTTTTCTTAAGGTATCAATCAGGATTTTGGTATATATACTTTTAAGATAAATGTGCAAAGAAGAAAAAAGTCTAGACAAAAGAAAGTAAAATATTGCATACAAAACACTGAAAGAACTCAAAAAATTAAAAAAAGAAAAAACTGAATATGTAAAAAATTAATTCATAAATAAAATGATCTGACTTAAAAACCAAAGAAGACAGCAGTGTCCTGGGCAGTCCCCTAGATTGGTCTCTTGCTTCAACAGGGTTTGGATGGAACAGACCCCAGGAGTTCCGCTTCTTCCAGACTTTGAAAACCCTCAACCTCTTTTCCAGTCATGACCTTCAGAACCATATCAGTCATCCTCAGCCTTCCAGACCAGCAAGCACCATATTTTGAACTTAACTTCTTATTGACAAACAACCATAAACTCCCAAGTTCATCAGAATTATTACACCAATATGGAGGCTGCCATCAACCACCTGGTTAACCAGCATCTATGAACCTCCTATAACCCTCTCTCTCTGGGCTTCTATTTTTACTGTGTGGTGCAGCTCAAAAGGGTGTGGGCCACTTCTTCCCAAGTTGGCAGAGGCAAAGTGCAAGGGTGCTTAAAGATGCAAAAGCAGCATCGTGGCCACACCCTCTTCCAGGACCTGCAAAAGCCAAGGTGAGTGGGTGAAATTCAGGACACCATGGAAGCCACCCTGGTAAAGGAGAGGAACCTGAACTAGGATATTTGGAATCTTCATGTCCTGGGTTCTACCCACACAGACCCTCATATCTGTGACTTCCTGGAGAACCACTTCCTAGATGAGACTGTGAAACTCATCAAGTAGATGGGGAACCACCTGTCTATCCTTCACAGGCTGGCCATCCCCCAAGTTATGCTAGGTGAATAGCTCTTCAAAAATCTCACCCTTAAATACCACTAGGAGCCTTTGGATCCCGGAGCCCTTTGAAGGACCCCTCTGCATCCCCCTGGTGCCTGGCTTCTGCCTGAGCCTCTCTCTGAAACCTCTAGGTGAAACCACTAGGATCCTTTCAACCACCCTGAAGCCCTCTTCAATGTTTTGGATCAAATGGAAATAATAAAACTTTTTTGCAGGGAAAAAAATACAGTAAAGATAGAGAAAAAAGATAGTAACACCATACATAATTGATACTTTTAAGAGCAACAGATGTCTTAGAAAAACTAGTGGAAGAGATACAGTTGACCCTTGAACAACATGCCTTTGAACTGCTCAGGTCCACTAATACACAGATTTTTTTTTCAGTAAATATAGTCAGCTCGTACTATTGACAGGTTTTGTATCTACAAATTTTACAAACCACAGGTCAAAAACAGTATTTTCACATTCCCAACTATAGACTGAAATAGTTTTCCATCTACGGTTGGTTGAATCTGCGGATGTGAAGGGCATACGCTAGAGCCAAAAGTTATACACAAATTTTCTCCTGCAGGGAACAAGGGTAGAGGAGGGGGGGTGCGGAGGGAGATGCAGCTGAGGGGGGGTGATGAGTACCCTTAACTCCTTTGATCAAGGGTCAACTGTAGTTCATACATCAGCCAACTTTCCTATCTCTGTTCAAGAAAAGTTAATTTGTTACCTAAAACATGAGTAATGAGGATTAGAAAAATGCAGGGCTTTTACAGGACTATACTAAACAAAGGAATTTTAATAACCTATGTTAACTTATATATGACCTATGCACATTTTTTATAACTAAAATAGGATGATACATTTTAATTGATTGGTAAAACAGAAAAAAAAGTGTTTACACCGTGACTTTGATGAGAGGGAAGACAAAAAGTTCCATATTACAAAAAGTCAGATGTTATAAAGTATGCAAGTGGGAAGTTACAATGAGTACCAGAAACAAAAAAGCATGATTTGAACAAGATGATTAGTAAATAATAAAAAGCTTAATTCTTATGATTTTAAAAAAATTTGGCATTAGAAGACTTTAAACTTGACTACCGATGCTGATCTACAAAGGTTCTATGTTCTCAATTCAGATAATTTATTTTGAGTATAATAATACTCAGAATAAGAGGATCTATATGATACTTCATTATTTCAAAGAAATAATAAATGAAAAACCAAAATCATAGAAAAGTTCTTTTAAGCTTAGAGAAAACAACTTTTGAGCTGGAAGGTATTTTGCATAGATGAGGAGGTCTAATTAGTTTTTTTGTATAGTTTTTGTAAATTTTGTTTGTTTTACCTTTATTTTGTTCTTTACCAGAAAAGGCAGATATTATTTTTAAAGTATCCTTTTAGAAGATTATCAGGAGAGCTGTGGGGTGGTTTACATTCATAACACAAACACCAGGTGGAGAGTCCTGTTTGCAAGTAAATATTTGAAACTCTTCTTTCATTTTGCAAACACAAGAAAGAGTCAAAGTTCCTGATGCTCCTCTGACTCAATCAGAATAATGTTGTTAAAAGAAAATAGGATTTAATGTGAGATGTGCAGTATTTGATGCTTTACACAGAGTTGAAACTGTGGTTAATACTAGTCCTTCCCCTAAAAAAATGTAAATAGAACATTAAATTATGAAAAATCAAAAGAATTAAAGATTTTAAAGAGTATAGTAGTAAAATCTGAGTCATTGTTATGTTTCCTCAAATCTTGACTTTTATGTTAGTCTTATTTAATATTTGACGAAACTGCAAATAGAAACTTAGAACTGAAAGAATTCTTAGTAGTATCTGTTCATCTTTTATTTTGAAGAGAGTAAAATGTTTGTAATGTCCCAGTGAGGAGTCCAATGTCACATAAGCAATTAGTAGCAGACTAATTGCAATTAGAAATTTAATTGTCAGTATTCTTTTTTTCTTTAAAACTATGGTAGATTATAATGCATTCTATGATCGAGTTTCTAGTCTGTGCTTACTCATACACAGCTGGGAACGGTTTACAATTTATCTGAACTGCACTGAATTGTTGTTTGTCATTTTATCCATACCTAGTTTTACATTTCCAATGTGGTAATAAGAAGACAAAAATAAACCCAAATAACAATGCCCCCCTTACACGGTATCAGCCTTATTTGTGAGGGAATAGACAACCTGTAATGGGGTAGGTGAGATCTGAGATCCCTGGAGAACAAGGGAGAACCTAGGTTCATGGGAACCCCCGAATCCAGCATACTGCAACAAGGATTCTCCCCCTCTTGCCAGAAAATGTAAGGGGGTGTGGAGGGGAAAGTGGCTGAGGCTGTAGATTGAAGGCACCACACCTTCTTCTAGGCAGAAAGGAGCTGTCTGAAAAAATGGGGAATTGCCCAAGGCAAGGGGCTAGAATAAACACAATGAAGTTGTCAGGAGGAGGGGCAGAGAGCTTCCAGGATTGAAACCAGAGCTGGAGTTCAATAGCCCACAGCCTTGAGGCTACACAGGATACACAGTACCTGGGTGAGCTGTGGGGGCTTGACACTGCACCCAGAGTGACTGAAAACTCTGGCCCATGCCTGGTAAAAGGGGCAAAGATAGTTGCAGCCATTGGTTGGAAAGCCGGACATTCCCTTTGGCTTCCAGAGTACTTGGAATTCTGGGAGGGGTCTTTTTAAAATAGGAGCCAGTGAGAAGCTAGGGCTTTTGCTCTCTCTTGCTTTGAAGCTTGGTGTAGGCTTTCTCACATTCTGGGCTTTTAGAGCTGGGTCTAGGCCCTTGGCTCTGGCTTTGGCATTTGGATGCTCTGGGCCTCTGGTCCTTGCTCCCCACAGGGATGGGAGCACTCATGGGACCAGCATGTGTGTGGCCAAGAAAGGGCTGAGGCACACATGTTTGGAAGCCTGCTTCCCGAGACAGGTCCCAGAGTGGACGCTGGGACACTATGATCCAGTGCAGCATGGCACATATGTCCTGGACTGCCACATGGAGACTGGGAACTACATACCCAGGATCCTGAAGGAGAGAGATGCTGTGAGGCGATGGCGACTCTGAAATCCACAACTGCAAATTCCAGAAGGAAGAAGATTTGTTTGGGTGGTTGGCTTAAACTCCAGAAAGTACAGAGAAGAAGGGGAACTCCTGAGTGTGTGTTTGGCTTATAGTCGTTTGGGTAGCAAGAGAAGTTCTAAGTCTTGTGGCAGAGAAGGGCTCAGAGTAGGATTGCTCTAAGCCCACCACCCCAGCAAAGTTGGAGCCCAGTTAATAAAGACATGATTCCTTCCACAGAAATCTTGGGGTCATGTGTGTTAAGGGTGACAAGCAGCCAAAACCCATGCTGCATGGTTACAAACCCACTTTGTAAAGGCACGGCACGGGACCTCACGTAAATGCACATATGGGACCCACCGTTTTGTGTTACAGGCTGCACTGTGTTCCCTCCAAATCTGTATGTTCATTTATGTATCATAAACCTCAGTGCCTCAGAGTGTGGCCATATTTGGATATGAGAGTATTTGAAATAGTGACTAAGATAAAATGAAGTCTTTTTGGGTGGGGGCTCCTCCAATGCATTGAGTGTCCTTGTAGGAAGAGGAAACTGAGACACATAGAAACACCAGTCACATGAGCATGCAGAGGGACAACCGTGTGAAGACACAGTGAAAAGGTGACCATCTGCAAGTCAAGAACAAAGATTTCAGAGGAAATCAATCTTTGTTGATACCTTGATCTCAGATATCCAGCCTCAAGAACTGTAAGAAAAGAAATCTCTATTGTTTAAGTCAACTAGTCTGTAGTGTTTTGCTGTGGCAGCCCCAGAAAACTAATATACTGCCTATTTCATTTATTTATTTGTTTATTTATTAGTTTTTTATTTAATTATTTTTCAAGTACAGTTTTCAGTCTTTTACTCCCATCCCAGCCCATCCCCATGCTCCCCTCCTCCCTCCAATTTTTACCTCCCTTAGTTGTTGTCCATGTGTCCTTTATACCTGTTCCTGTAAATGCTTCCCTTTTTCCCCTGAAATCCCCTCCCCTCTCCCCTCTGGGCGCTGTCCCCCTGTTCTCTATTTCAGTGTCATTATTTTTATTTTGCTTGCTTGTTTGTTTTGTTGTTTAGTTTCCTGTTAAAGGTGAGATCATATGCTATTTTAATTTGTGAATGCACATCATAAAAAATCCATTTCTTTTGGCCTTTTGGTTTCTATGATTTATTTATTGTTACAAACACACTTGTCAGGGGTTCACCTGCACTGGAATAATTAGTTCAGAATCAGGAAGCATTAAGAACTTACATTTTATTTAGTGTGAGACTTCCAAGAGTCCTGACAAGAGTATATAATATGCTTCCAAAAGTAGTTGGCTCTTACAGCTGACAATTTGTACTTGGAATATAGCAATAGCTCAATCTCAAATTGTTTGAACAAATTCATCTTGCCTCAGAGTTCTAATCCCAGTCCTAAATCTCTACTTTAACCTAAAATATTATTCCTGTGTATGTTTCCTAGTGTAATCCAATCCTCCATTTCTTTCTGCTCTCACCATACCTTCCACTACCTCACAATGAACAAAGTTGCCTATATTTGCACCATTTTGTGTTCTTTGCTTTTATGGGCAACTGCCTGTCAATTGAGCAACAGCATCCCCTATACCTTCACCAATCTGAAACTATTTTTGGTGTTTTATATGCCAGTAACAGAAGGCTAAACTCATATGACCTTTGCTCACAATTGCCACTTCTGAATCTTTACTGTCATAAAAGAAATTGGGTACAAAAACATCAAAAATTTCTTCTACTATCTATTACACAAAGTTCAACCATTCTCATCCCTTTTTAAAAAGAGTTTATTTATCTATTTTTCAGACAGAAGGGAAAGGAGGGAGAAAAAAGCAAGAGAAACATTAATGTGTGGTTGCCTTTCACGTGCCCCCAACTGGGAACCTGGCCCACAATTCAGGTATGTGCCCTGACTGGGAATCGAACTCTCAACACTTTGGTTCACAGGCCAGCATGCAATCCACTGAGCCATACCAGCTAGGGCCTCTTAAAATACCTTAACTTATCTACCTTGCTTATTCCATTTACAGTCACTGAAGAATTTAATGTGTTCATTTTTCTTCTCTTCTATAACTTTTATAATTTTCAGTGATATTAAAATCCACATAGGTAACATTTTATTAATTAAAAGTCTCATTTCTCAACTAGATTCTTAGTGTCTTGAACTAGCCAAGTGCTTTTCTATATCAGAGACTTTATGCCTATTTCCTAAAGTGATTTTAGTCATGATCTATGTCCAAATTTTTAAATGTTAACTATAGCTGAATAAATATTGGTTTTATATCATGCCTTTAGTTGATCAAAAAATATCTTTTAGAAAAATAAAGAAAGTAAAAAAGGAAGAACAAGGGGAGGGGAGGGAGGATATAAAGAAAGAATAGGATGGGTGAGGGGAATTAGGACAAAGAAGATTAATACACAAGTGAATCATAGAGCAGGAGCTAAAATATAACCTAAGCCATATTTTCTTATCAAACTCACAATAAACACACTTAGACATATTTTTAACTCCATGTGTTTACACTCTACTTTTTAAAGAACTAAACCACATTGTTCATATCCTAGATTAAAAATATATTTAAAAGAATTTATGCAACTATTGTCTCAGAAAAAAATTAGCTACTGAAATGCATACTTTGAAACTTGAAAAAATGTGCATAATAGAATTGAAAGTGATGCCCTAGATGGTGTGGCTCAGTGGATTGAGTGTCAGCCAGTGAACCAATTCCCAGTCAGGGCACATGCCTGGGCTATGGGCCAGGTCCCCACTGGGATTGTGCAAGAAGCCACCACACACTGATTCTTTTCTCCATCTCTTTCTTCCTCCCTTCTCCTCTCTCTAAAAATAAATAAATAAAATATTTTTTTAAAAAGAACTGAGAATGAAAGTGATGTCATCAAAAATTGATATCTGCCACTTTAATTTAGAAGACAAAGTTTAAAGGGAACAATATATATACAATTCACTGAAGTAACATGGCAAAGATAAACATATAAACCATTTCCAAAGAATTAAAAGACCAATGTTCATTTTTTGTTATGAAAATGTTATCATGTTATGCTTCATAATTAGGTCACATGTGAGGCCACACCAGAAGTCAAGGATAATTCAGAAAGTTGATTAGAAAATGTACCCGTCAGCCACCTTGCTCCCAGCTCATCTGAGGCTGACACTTGCAGCAGTTTGCTGTGCACATTGGGCAATGAAATGATTTGTGTTAAAAGGCAATTAGTGTTGTCAGTTGGTCTTGGCTAAAGGGGACATTTTTTTCCTAAACATTCACCACCCAACTCCACATCGATTATGTTTGCTTTATGTGAATATTTAGTTTTCTGTTTTCAACTGGAAAATTCTTATGGAAGAAACTTGTTACTACAGAAGGTAATAAAAATACCACGCAAACAAAATATATGAATAAAATCTGTAGAAATTCCATTTAAACAGTAGCATTATCTTCCCCAGTAAAATAAAACATCTTGTTTTAAATCTCAAATATTAGATTGTAGAGTTTTTAGTTATTAATGTTTCTGTTTAAAAAGCACTTTCAAGTCATGATGTACTCCACAACTTTCTGAAATTTCTTTAATTATTTCCACTTTTTTTCACTCGAATATAAATATAATCTTTCCTAGCTTGCAAAATTTTTCAAGAATACTTTTGTCCATGTATATGAGTTTGTACAGAAAGTGTCCAGACATGTACTAAGCAAAAGAGACATTTACTGAAGAAGATACAAGATATAAAAAACTTTTACACAGGATGATAAGACCTCAGGCCCCTTCAAAGTAGGCACCTTGGAACCTCACACAGTTCTCACAATTGCAGTCAGCTCCTTTGTCATATTTTCCTGAATCTGATCTACTATTTGAAATTGCTTCTCTTTCAAAGATGATTTTAGGTTTCAGAAAAGCCAGAAGTCCCAGGGCATCAAATCTGGACTATAAGGGACCGGAGTCACCTGGGTGATTTGATGTTTTACCTAAAAACTGTACAGAAGATGTGATGCATGAGCAGACATGCTGCTGTGATGAAGCTGTCAATCACCAGCTGCCCATAGCTGCAACCTTCTGAATCATCTTGATAGTTTCTACAGAGGAATGTTCAAGCTTAATGCAAAATTTGATGCAGATTCATTGTTCTACATTTTGAATGTGATGGCTACTAAGTACACAGGCTCACTCAACAGCGTCTACCACCCCCACTGACTAGTACAGTGAAGTTGTCATTGTTCACACATTCACACTCCAGTCCATTCTCCTTGGCTGCCAGGTTACTTCCATATCCCGTAGAGTTCCGGTTACATTAACAATGGCTGGACTCTTTCTGAACAAACCTCTTATAACAATAATAACTAAAAAGAAGAATCTGTTTAAGGGTATAATAATTTGACAGTTTTCATCTCACTACATTATCATTGCCATATCCATTGATCTCACTTTACAAGGTTATTAGAAAATAATTTTTATTAATGAAAATTTTTATTGATTTTACGCCATAGAAATATAATACAAAGAAACTGTGGAGATATTAAAAGCTGAATAGCCCTGGCTGGTGTAGCTCAGTGGATTGAGTGTGGGCCTGTGAACCAAAAGATCACAGTTTGCTTCCCAGTCAAGGTACATGCCTGGGTTGCAGGACGGTTCCTGATGTGGGACCCACGAGACTCAACCATACATTGATGTTATCTCCTTCTCTTTTCCTCTAAAGATAAATAAATAAAAAATTTAAAAGCTGAATAAGCAATTTCTTAGCACAAAATAAAAGTAATAAGATGCCACAGTCATGCATATACACACTCACAACATTAATTGGTTAAAGCTTGGTAGCCAGTAAAAATAAGTGGGGATATAAAATAAAAGCTATAGGCAACAAATGAAAGCAGAAGAGAATGAGACAGAAGGTATAATAGTTTGCTATAAAATAAAAGGGAAATATTAATGATGAGTTTTTAGTATTCAAGAAACTGAACTAGTATTTTAAACTTGTCTTGAGTGCAAAAAATGGGGAAAAGGAATCTAAACATTTGGAGAGTGGAGACCAGAGTAATTGCATTTTTAAAAATCTACTAAGAAAATAGAATATACCTAGAATTGAATATGTAAAATGATAAAGTTCAGGTAATTTTTAATAAAGTAGTAAAATAATTATAAGTGCCTAAGAATGTCTTAGAAAATCATATAGCACAAGAGTCATAGTTTTAGCTTCAAAGAAGCTAAGAAACTAAACCTGAGAAATTATTGCTCGAGTAAATCTAGTCCTAATAGATACCTCAGTTATTTAAAATTTTATTTAAGAGAAAAAATAAAACACTTTTGCCTAACTGAAAATAATACAGTGGGAGATTTCTTTGAAGGAAAATATGTAATTATTTTGTCTTTTGAAGTAAATCCCCTACTATATACTTATAACAAAGCAAACACACACAAAAATACAATGAAACACTTTCAACATGCAGCCACAGATACTGAGAATCTAAAATGAGAAGTTATTTTATGCAAACATTAAGCATAAAAAGTTGAAGATGCTCCCCTAATATCAGAAAATGTTGACTTCAATAAAATAGTATCAGATATAAATAAAATCACTTTATATTGACAAGAGTCATATTATCAAAAATATAGTGTGAAGTGTACATTAAGACCATAAATAAAAAAGGAAAGGTAGAATGTAGGAAAAAAGTTTGAAAAGATTATTTCTGTACCTCAAGTTTTAAAAATGTCTACTTAATAAAACCCTTACGTACAAGTAGTAATGAGAAATTGATGATTTTTGTTAAATAAATTTAAAGGGCATTCTTAATAAAGAAAATCATGAACAGAAAAACAGAAAAATGACAATTTGAAAAGCATTTAGATTGTATAAAATAAATACATTAATTAGATTATAATGCAAGAAATGTCTAAAAATTATTTATACACACACACACAGGTAACCTAGTAGAACAGTTGCCAAATATATGAATAGCCCATTCAGAGAAAAGGAAACCCAAAATCTGATCAATACATAAAAAATATTCAAATTTAGGGCCCTGGCTGGTGTAGCTCAGTGGATTGAGCACGGGCCTGTGAACCAAAAGATTGCGGTTTGATTCCCTGTCAGGGCACAAGCCTGGGTTGCAGGCCAGTTCCCAGCAGGGGCCAGTTTCCTGCAGGGGATGCACAAGAAGCAACCATACATTGATATCTCTCCTTCTCTCATTCCCTTCCCCTGTAAAGGTAAATTAATAAAAATTATTTAAAAACTTCTTTAAAAATTCAAATTTATAGTTATAATACTGCAATTTGCAAAATAATAGGTTCACATGTTATTAGTTTTCAATTAGGAAAAACTGGAATATGCCAAATTTTGGTATCAACTGTGGGAAGGGAAGGATGATAAACTATAATGGAGAATGGAAAGGAGCAAAGCCATTCTAGTTAAATAGATTTGTACCAAGAAAGTATAGGTAACAATCCTGCTTCTTAAATATGTCAATTTACAAAATAATTCCCGCACATGTATTGATTGAAGATGTTCACCACAAAATTGCTTACGGTAGTAACCGGTTGAGGGCCACCCAGCAATCCATGTTTGGAGAAAGAGGAAGACCGGGGTGGGTATCACCACTGTATGCAACGTAGCAGTTAGATGCAACCAGTTTCAAACATGCAAGTCCACACAGTTGCACACACACACTCCAACAAGGATATTCCTTGAAGACATTATTTAAATAAAAAGTGTTAGGTTCTATTTAAAAATACTACTTACGCAAATTAAATATAAAATATGTGCAGATAGAAGTAGAATTAAAGAGTTGGTAGCAGAAATGTAAGGGGGTTGCTTCTCGAAGAGTTTATTTGTTGTTCTATGAAGTAGAAGCAAGGCCATCTGCTGAGAATTACACAGGTAGAGGAGTGGGGAGAGTAGAAAAGTTTGACTACAGAAACTAGACAAAACAAATGTAATAATAAAATTTCCAGCAGTATTGAGGTCCAGCTGAGGTCAGTGACTGTGAATATATATTGCTAACAATTTCCTCAGTATGTGATTTTTTTTCTCCCTGACTGTTTTTAGCTTCCCAGTAGGAAGCTTGGAGAAGGTTGATAGTAAATCAGTCATAAGAGGAAAGTAAGAAATTTATTCATTTATTCAGGTAAATAGACCAGTTCTTTATAGTCAAAATTATTTAGGTGGCCTTTACTTCATAATGACATGATGCTCCTAGTGGATAGCATAAAATGAGCCATGATTTTAAAATGGCAGAGTTTGGAACAGTTGAATTTTTAAAAAGCTAATGTATGTTTGGCAATCTGATCAAAAGTATGATTTCAGGTAGTTACCTTAAAAATGTTTTAAAATGGAAGAATTGCTATGTAAATCAGGAGGGATGGCTTCTAATACTGACACTGTCACTAGTGAACTTTGTGAATTGAACCTCCACTCCTTTTGAACATCAGTTCCATCACTTTGCAAAGGAAGTGATCAGATTATTGGTCTTCATAAATGTCCCACTGCAGACCTACTAGAGCAAATGATTCTAGCTGAGTTCTCCCAAATTATCAACAAATTCTTAGACAGATATAAACTCTGCTAAAATTACTTAATTATTTTTGTGTGTGAACACCATAATGGAATATAAAAATGTTTTATTTGTCATAACAATCTCAAGAGCTATTAAGCCAGAGAATTTAGAATGCATTCTCTTTATCTTCCTTCCTATGCTCAGAAGAATTTAAAATTAGATTCTAGTGGTCAGCAGAGGATATAGCTGCACCCATTATTGTAAAGAAAATGAAGACAGAGTGTTAACATTTGTTTTTTTGATTTCTTTATCTGAATCAGAACTACTATAGAAGTTATATGCAGTTAAAAATAGATTCTTTATGTACTATGCGAATCTGAAGGTTGCCTATGTTCTCTCCTGCTGACCCATTTTACCGAAAACATTTTGATCCTGAAGAACAAAAACAACTACAATATTATTTCAGGAGCTCATTCTCCCAAAAATTAAAGTAGAATTTAAACAAATTATGATTTTTCTTTCTGCAAATAGAAAGGCATACAATGAAGTAAATCAATACTTCATACTCAGCAGTGTCTCTCACATATAAGAGATGCATTTAGGAAGTAACAAATCTAGTGTCTTTATTACCAAAATGTATAGTAATTTGATTTGTTTCTTCCTAACACCACAATTAAATCATCACAAGAAAGCAATTTTTCAACCCACGTGCCGCAAGAATTTTAAAACATGCAATACCAGACTATTTAGTCAGGGTCACTATTTACCCTTAGACTGTCAAATAAAACAAAGACAACAGTCCACACAATAGCCGTCTAGTGTGAATGCCCTGTCTTGAACCACAAATATATAGGTCATATAATAAAGTTGCATCTTATTGATTACATCGCATAAGGCTGCATCTGATTGGTAATTCTTGGCACCCAAAATCCTCCCATGCAAGTACTAACCAGGCCAGATCCTACTTAACTTCTGAAAGCAGACGAGATCAGGTGCATTCAGGGTGGTATGGCCATAGATGGCACCAGAAATTCTTTTACCCGAGTATGTGCACTTGATTTTTTTAAAAAGTCACTTTGGAGTAAAAAGGGTAGGCAATTGCTATTACTATTATTTTTGTTAATCATTCAAAATTATACCTATGTTTTATCATATCAACAAAATATATAATTTTGGTGTGCTGCAGAATTTTAGTAATTACTTTTTGTGTGCCATGAGATTAAAAAGATTGAAAATCACTGCTACAAGATATGAGAAAAGATATATGGGCTAAAATACTCCAATTATTTTAAAAGGTTTACAGCCTATAATATCTCATTGGGCAGTCATCTTGATCCTTCAAATTTACTATTATGTGTTGAAAAAGTGGTACATATTATTTTGTTTTTGTTTCTAAGTAACAACAAATTCAACTTGAGTAAAAGTTTATAATTTTTTGTTCTTACAATTGTTTTCCCCATTCTCTTTTACATAAAATAAATCACACATTGTCATTTTATGATCAGAAATGTGTTGTTTTTAATACTTTATTACTTATTATTTTTATAGATTTTCAAAGCTATTTGTTCAAAATCTGGATGTCAGATTTAGCATGTCCATTTATTTTGGTGTTTGATTATACTGAAGTTAAATTCTCAGTGGAAGAATTTAGACTTGTTTCAACTAACATGCCACTGACTGCAATACTTTAGAATGCAGAGATTCTCATGTTTTTCAGTGTAACATATACTAAGAGAACACAGCAATACTTAAAAACTCTGTGCCCTTAATGTTTCATCAAATGTTCTGACCAATTTTGAAGGACCTACTCTTTAATGAACAAATGGTTAGTTGTATGTGAACTCATCTAAGATACCCAGATGTCTGTCTTATAGCAATTCTTTTCCAAAAAATACTTTATTGATTATGCTATTAGAGTTGTCCTGATTTCTCCCCTCCCCCTTCTACTCAGCACCCCTCAATTCCTCAGATAATCCCTCCACCACTGTTCAAGTCCATGGGTCATGCATATACATTCTTTGACTACTCCATTTCTTATACTGTACTTTACATCATCATGGCTATTCTCTAACTACCTATTTGTATTTCTTTATCTGCTTGCCTCTTCACCCATTTCCTCACACACCCCTCCCATTCAGAAACCATCAAAACACTCTCTGTATCCATGATTCTGTCTCTGTTTTTCTTGTTTGCTTTTTAGATTCAATTGCTGATAAGATTCATATTTTTGCCATAAAATTGTTCATAGTTTTGACCTTATTTTTCTTAAATGAGTCCATTTAACATTTCATATAGTAATGGTTGGGTGATGATGAACTCCTTTAATTTTTTCTTGTCTGTGAAGCTCTTTACCTGCCCTTTAATTCTAAATGATATTTTTTTGGTGTAGAGCAATCTTGGTTGTAGGTCCCTGTTTTAATGACTTTATATATTTCTTATCAACTCTTCTAACTGAAAAGTTTCTTTTGAGATATCAGCTGATATGGGAGTCTTATTGACTTCTTTGTAGGTAATTAACTGCTTTTCTCTTGCTGCTTTTAACATTCTCTATCTTCAACCTTTGACAGTTTAATTATGCTATGTCTTGGAGTGGGTCTCTTTGCACCCATGTTGTTTTGGACTCTCTGTGCTTCCTGGATTTGTATGTCTATTTCCTTCACCAAATTAGGGAAAGTTTCTTTCACTATTTTTTACATAGATTTCCAATTGTTTCTTCTTTCTCTTCTCTTTCTGGCACCCCTCTGATGTGAATGTTGGACCTCTTGAAGTTGCCCCAGAAGATTTTATATTATCCTCATTTGGAGAGATTCTTTATTCTTCTTATTCTGATTGTTTGGTTGTCTGTTTTTTTTAATTCATTATATTCAAAATCATTGATTTGATTCTAAGTTTCATCTACTCTACTGTTGTTTCCTTGTAAATCGTTCTTTATTTTGCTTAGTGAATCCTTTGTTTATGACTGAATCTTTTTTATATTGTTGAGGTCCTCACTAAGTGCTTTGAATATTCTATTACCAGTGTTTTGAACTCTGCCTCTGATGGATTGTTTATCTCCATTTTATTTAGCTCTTTTTCTGGAGTTTTGATCTGTTCTTTCATTCAGGCCATGTTTCTTAGTCTCTGTGTTTTGGCAGCCTCCCTGTATTTGTTTCTATGTATTATGTAGAGCTTCTTTGACTCTGTGCCTTGGTAGTGTGGCCTAATGTAGTAGGGTCCAGTGGCACACCCTCCCTTATCACCCAAGACAAGCTGGGTACTTACTCAAAGTGTGCTCTCTGTGTAGGCTGAGTATACCCTCTTCTTGTAGTTGAGCCTTGGTTGCTGTTAACAGATCAATGGGACAGATTTACCCAGGCCAGTCAGCTGTGAGGTTGGGCTGTGACCACTTGCCATAAACCTTCACCCTCCATGGAGGGTCAGCTGTGCAGGAGCAGGGTGGTGGTGCTCTGATGTGGTCTATAGCTGTCCACTAGATGCACTGGCCCTGGGGTTTTCTGGGCAGTTCAGGCCAAAGTTAGCTCCACCTCTGTTTTGCCTGGGCCACCCTGCCTGAGCTATAAAGCAGACAGGGTGCTACTACTTGTGCTGGGCTTGGAAATTCCCAGGCAAAATGAAGCTGTGAGTCTCTGCTTGCTGCTGCTCCTGGCTTTCTGAGGCGAGCTATTGCTTATTAGATAGGATTTAGGAAGTTGTGCAGCATGACCCAAGACTAGGCATTCATGTGGAAAAATGCTTGGGTGGGCCTGTAAATTATGTGGGGCGAAACTCTGGGGATCTCCAAGATGGGTCCAACAGTGTGAACAAGGTTGGTGGAGACTCATATATGGCACCAGTTTACTGGCTCTGTGTGGGGAGAGTTTAGAAAAGGGACAATGATCTCTGCCAGCACTAATGCCAGACACTTCAGTTTCTCCCTATATGCCATTTGTGCCTTTCAAGTTGCTACCCTGGTGTTAGAGCTAAGAGAGAGTGAACCTGAGTAGGTGAGTCCATGTTTGGGTTCTTTAAGAGGAACTGCTTGGGGTTTCAGCAATTTCTTCAGCAAACTCAAACCTGTTGGTTTTTGCAGTCAGAAATTGTGGATATTTATCTCCTAGCACTGGAACTGTGGGCTGGAGGGCCTGGTGTGGGGCTGGGACTCTTTGCTCCTGAGATATACCTCCGAAAACTTTATCCACCACACATGAGTGAGGGGTCAGCCCATTCCACATTTGTGCCTTTCCTACAAATCTTGATGAATGTGGTTTCTTTAATTCCATAGTTGTCAGACTTCCATTCAACTTGATTTCTGACAGTTCTGTGTGATTCTTCATCATCATCCTTAATTGTCATAGCTTAAATAAGAGGAAAAATATTGAAGTGTTACTTTATATTTCAAAGTCATAATATCAGATTAATGATTTTGATAGTAGTGACAGCAGATACTGGCAATGCATCTAGAAAACTTTTTTTTGAAATAGACTATTTCATAGATTGTTTTATTATTTGGTCCCCAAAGTTTCCTAATGTGGGAGATGAAAAAATTCCAGATGCTCTACTAATTTACTTCTCCTATTTGAATTTTTGTAACTTTTGTAAGAAGTTTTGTGTGTTTAAATCTTTCCCCCCCAAAAATTTACAATTATATTCAGGTAAGGCTAAGGGCTATTTCTATTTTTATTATGAATGACCAACTAGCCCAGATAGCAAAACTGACATACATGTTTTCCTTTAATTTCCTTTTATTTTATTTTTAATTTTACTCATATTTGTTAATCATATATAAACAGAAATAATAGTACTTTCGATTCCCTTTAACATTTTAACCACAGATAGAAATCCTGGAAATGATTCGTTTTCTTTTTTTTATTTTTTGAAATTGTCTTTTCAAAAGGGATGAGCTAAAATTGATGGTGCTATTTTTTTCAAAGCTAGAATCAATACAATAGTCAATTTAAAAAAGTGCTAAACTATGGTGCATTATTCCTGTCATCTTCTCTGATAATTTGTCTACACCATGAACACAAGTATACCCAATGCTTCTGTGAGCTATTAAGAAACTTCAGAATGACTTTGAATATGGTGGTAGACTGCTAAGGAGCATGCTAGTTTATTTTAATAGATATTTTAACGTTTTCTAAGTATTCTAAAATTCATTATTTCATTTGCTTCTAAGTAAAATCATGAGAAATTGGCAGGATATATATATATATTTCTTTTTTAAAGATTACAAAAACAATCTCAGGAAGGTGAATATAATTGCTGGCTTCTGAGTGACAGGGATTGGTTCAGAAAAGGGTTTCTTTTACAGTAATTGTATATTTTCCCCATATTTATCAGTGTCTTTATAAGTAAAACCATATAAGTGGGCTTTTAATTTATTTTAATGGGTTCATTAATCTGGTAAATAAAGGTTATGAAAATGTTGGAGATGTGTATTTGCAACAAAGAAAAATAAAGTTGTATTTATTCATATTGTTGTTTGATATCCTTTATATTTTTCTCCATTTTATTATTAAATACTACCATTGCCTTATATGTAGGTCAATTGAGCAATTAATAATGTGTCAATTTTATCAATCATCTTCTATATGTTAAGCAAATATGTGCCATAGTGACTAAGAAAGAAAGGCTTTATAAAACCATCATTCATAATGAACTTGACATGGGCTACTGTACAAGAAATAGCACTAAAATTTTACTAAAAAACTAAAATAAATTTTAATGTAATCACTCATTATATGTGTAGTTCTATCAGTGAATATTATAAAAATTCTGATGAAGAAAAGCTACCATTCCTTGTGGGTAGGCGATGGACTCCTAAAATTTCCACAGAAATGGGGGGGAATAAATTATCATGTGAGCATCAAGAGTGTAGATATGTAATTTTTAAGTACCATGTGATTCTTTGACCTATGCAGATGTAATATAATTTTCTTGTTGGGATAGTCCATGAAGATATGTTAGGAAAAGGGAACTTCATTTGGAAAACATCTTGCCTAGCAGAGAGTCATATTTCTTACTGTAATATGTGAAGAAATGGGATTTAAGACCTCATTAAAATATGTTATTCTAATTATTTAATTTTATACTCCATGCTGATAAATTTGGTTCAGTGTAATTTTGTCTTCTCTGTCTATTGTAGACTTCAACACCTGATAAATATTAACTGAATAAAGGAAAGTTTTGTATTTGAAGGAAAAAGATCATCAGAGTGTTAAAGCTGATACAAGTGTTGTACTAATTTGTCAAATTGCTGACTTATAAAACTATATTTTACAGGAAATCACAAAAGGCAAATACTTCAAAATTGACTTTTAAAAAAGACGATATTATATCCAGAAAAGTGAATTTGCTTTCCAAAATTTACACAAAAAAACAAGAAATTCCTTTCTAAATTTCAATGTTCATAAAAAATTCAGAAAGATTTTTTTCAAAACCTGAATTTTTAAAACCATGACTTTATTTGCTATTAAATGATTTTAAAGGTTTCAAATACTTGAGACGCTTAAAAAATTTTAATTTCATTATATTATATATTCAGAATATCTATTAAGTTAATTATAAATATAAATGGATAAATAGTAAAGTCTTTGTAAATTATATCCACAAATGTAAATTATTTAATATAAGATACATAAGAATAAATATAGACATATCAACACATACACACGTAAATTCACAAACTTGCAATGAAAAATAAACATGATATAGTTATTCCATTTATTTTGAAAATTCTCTTTTAGTAGCTATGCATTGAACACAAGTTTATGGATCAGAAGGAGATAACATTCCCTTAGTATCTAACTTTACTCTCTGGGAGTGACTTAGGTACTCAGGTGTCTTGACTTATTATATCTCTGTCAATGAAGGGCAAAGCCACAAAAAACTGACAGATTCACCCTGTTCTCAAGAAGAAAATGAACTGATTTTATTCTCTCACCAGGGATATATGTGCTAGATATATGTAATGGTCACGGGTGGTCTGATCTGATCTTTTCCTATTTTAGTTGAGAAATAGCTTTTCACACTTAGGAGAGTTTACTTCTCTTTAGCTCTTAAAATGAAATATCCTTGCATTTGTGACCAAAATGAACTCACCATCTTTTTATCTTGATAAAATCTCCGCATAGACAGAACTTGAAAAAAAGTTTAATATTTGGAGGATAAAAATATCCTTTATAATATACACAGCAAAACTTATGTGTACATGTGGTAATTTTATCATTTTTTACCATTAATGTAATTTCCAACTTATATTTTCACATGAAATAGTCTATTTTGTACAAAATTTTCATTGAAGTAAAATTATTTCAATAAATTTAAATTGCATGTCAAAAATTTTTGCCTTATGTCAAAAATTATTTTAGACCTGGTTGGTGTAGCTCAGTGGATTGAGTGCAGGCCTATGAACCAGAGAATCGTGGTTCAATTCCCAGTCAGGGCACATGCCTGGGTTGCAGGCCAGTTCCCAACAGGGGACACATGAGAGGCAACCATACATTGATATTTCTCTCCTTCTCTCCTTCCCTTCCCCTCTAAACATAGATAAATACAATCTTTTAAAAATTATTTTAATTTTATAATCTTTGATTGGACTATTAATTCAAACTTATTCTTGGAATATGAATTGAGGTTATCCATACAAAACAATTAAGGGCATTCCAAGCAAAGGTGAAATAGAGAAGACCAGGTCATGGTTCTGGAAACAGAGTAACTAGATGTATGGTCAGACACTTTTGATTTATTAAATAATACTGTTGGATTTAAGAAAAAGTAAAGATATAATATTGATATGAAACAATATTAAATAAAACTGATTTCTTTGTGCCTGTAGGAAAACAAAAAAAGCAGTTATTCCTTAACATTCTAACAAAAATTACAACCATATTGGGATTAACTGTTTCTTTGAGTCACTGAATCTGCTCTATTGTGCTTGCGACCATGCAGGAACGATATCCTGAGGCCAAACCGAGAGATCACTAACATGTCTGAATCAGTCGGTTTTGAGAAATAAATTGCACTGGGAAATTATATTTATTCTTTCTAGTTAAAAGAAAACAATTAAAAATAGAGGAGTTTAAAAAAGACACATATTCCAATACCTCTATATTTGCTCAATCTGTTTCAACTTTCAGGATTCTTTCAGTTCCCCTTGTTTAATTATATCCAAATCAGTCCATAGCAAGGAATGTAAAAAGTACATATGGCAATATATAAACATTTTTAGAATGGTAAGTTTTGTTTCGTACATTTTTTTACAAAAGTAATACTTAAAAAAATGATGTTTTAAGTACTTCAAAAGTATGTTTAGTGTTCAAATGAGTTATAGATGAAAAACAGTCTCCACTTGTTTTATGATATTCTGATAAAAATATTTAAATTACACACTGAAATGTATATTATTTAAAAATATTCAGTGATGTTACTGTGAAGATTTTGCTCAAGCAAAATTATTATTTTTTAAGATTGTCATTTTCTACTACAGTTCTGAAACAGGCATTTCTCTTAAAGCTGTTTCATGCTGTTCATGTTTCATGATCATAAAACCTCAGATTTTTAAAATATGTAATTTATTTCTCACCAGGGACACTTGACATAAAATACAAATGCCTTCTATAATGACAGACAAATTCTTAATATTGAGTCAGACATATATTGATATTTCCTGGTGTGGCAGCACAATGCTCACTCATTTAATTTGCAGTTCAGTAGTACCCTTTGGAAACATTAAAAAGTTATATTTTTCCAAATAACCCACCCCATACCTCATGCCTCTTAGTGTTTTCTTTTTAAGCTTTAGTTTATATTTCTGTGCGATCTACTTCAACTGATTATTTCTTTATCATTTTAAAATATATTAAATAGTTCTTTGATTTATTTACTCTTTTATTTATAGTGTTAACTTCCATTAAGAACTCTTATTTTTAAAATTTTATTAAAATCTTTTCTGGCTATTGTAGCTCAATGGATTAAGCACAAGCCTGTGAACTGAAGGGTCACTGGTTCAATTCCAGATTGAGGCACACACCTTGGTTGTGGGCCAGGTCCCTGGTAGGGGGTGTGCAAGAGGAAACCACACATTGATGTTTCTCTCCTTTTCCTCCTTCCCTCCCCCTCTCTCTAAAAAAAATAAAAATATATTAAATATACATATAACCTTATTAAAATTCTTTTCATGTTTTCTTTCAGATCATAAATAACAAAGATATGTACCTGGACTTTGCACCAGGAAGTTGATACTCACTTTGATGTTTATCATATACATTTTCTTATGGTCTGTTATTTGATATTCCATGACAATGGTACAGATATGGATTGACATTATATTTTATTTGATATTCATAAATTCATATGACAGTTATATAATACATTCTAAAACACTTTGGTGGAATTAAGCCTCTTAATATTGATAACTAGTTTAATTTATAAATAAATTTTATTCTTAAACATAATTTGAGTTATTATACATGACTCATTTACCCTGCTAAGAATTAATTATATGTAGATTGATAACTTACAGCACAAGTACTGCATGTACTTAGTCTTACATATGCACATGTTGTGAGGCACACAGTGTCATAGAAAGTTTGGTGTGGACTTTTGATATGCAGTAGACAGACCTGACTCCTGTGCTGCATTGCCATATCTGAACCAGAATAACTTACCTAGGTGTGACTCTTTGATACAAACTGTAACTCAGGGGTAAATGTTCAAAAAATTGACAGCCATGATTATGATAAAACAGTGTCCCAGAGTAACTAATAACTTCCCATATTTTTATCTATATTTTTGTTTTGTTTTATATCTCTCTATTTAACACTGTCATAATTCACGAGAGAAATTAATAGAAAGTGAATTAAGTGACACACTGTGAAATGAATTACAATATTCTTAAAGTTCAATATCAAAATGGATTGATATGTATCCTGTTCAATTTATTGATTTTTTAGAATATGGTTTAGGTTGGTGAATATCCCATGTGCGATTGATAAAAATATGTACTCTCCTGTTGTTGAATGCGTATGTTATGACTATTTGGTAAAGTTAATTAATGTTTTATTTTAGTCCTTCTATATTATTTTATTGAATTTTTATAGATCTGTTTTATATTTTACTAAAAAATTAATGTCTAGAGATATAATCATGGATTTGTCTATTTCTTTATATTTTATTCATTTAATTGTACACTGAAACTCTTTTTAAGATTGTGTTTTTAGAGAGTAAGGAAGGGAGAGAGAAAGAGAGGTGAGAAAAACATCAATATGTGAGAGAGAAACATAAATCAGTTGCCTCTCATACTCGCCCTGACAAAAAAACTGAACCTGCTACCCAGGCACATGCCCTGATGGGGAACCGAGTCCACAACCTTTTGTTCTGTAGAATGATGTCCGACCAACTGAACCACACTGGTCCAGGCTGAAACTCTCTTTTTAAGTGCTTGTACATTAGAACTATTATATATTGTTGGAAAATAAACTCTTCTACCATTACATAACACCACATTTTATCTCTGGTAATAGTCCTTGTTTTGATGCCTACTTTGACATTTACTGTATTTTTAGTTAGTGGTCCACCCATATTCTTATAATTTATGTTACTACATTTGAAGTGGGTTTCTTGCAGACAGCACAGAATTGGGTCTTATATTTTTACTCAATCTTACCATCTCTTTTAATTGGTAGGTTCAGAACATCTACATTTTTTATGATTATTGCTGTTTGGATTAAAATATCATGCTTGCAGTTTTCTATGTATTCCATCTGTTCTTATTTCTCTTTCCCTCTTAATCTGTCTTATTTAGGATCAAATGATTATATATTATGACCCTACTTATCTCCATGTTGACTTCTTATTTATATTTCTTGCTTATGGGAATTTAGATAGGATAGAATTAAGAAATATATACTGGCAAAAAAATAACTAGGCCTTGAAAACTTTCCATAAACTCTATTTTTCAGGGAAAGAAATAGAATGGATTTTGACAGCACTTTCCAAACCAATTAACAACCAGATGTAAATTTAAGAGTCATTCAAAACAAAAATACAGACAGACAAATGAAAATCCTTAAGTGGAGAATACACCACATATGTAAATCAAATACATTATTTTCCTTAAAAATGAGAAAGTAAATACTTAAAGTTTTGGGGGCCACCTAAGGTCTTTTGTGAACATTGTTCTCTATGTTTTTTTTCACCATTTCAAAATGTAAATCCACTTTAGCTCATGGGCTGCACTGTGTACCTGGGCCTTGGTTTGCCATTTCCGATTTGACAGCATTTTCTAATACTGCATACTTTGAGAATGTAGGTGCAGTGAGTGGTGGCTGGATATGACATGGACCCAGCAAAGGAGGAAAACACTCCCTTTCCTAATAAACACGACCTCTGTTAATAAAGTTGAATGTAGGGAATGGCCTTGGAATAGTGTGCACACTTCTTGTTGGATCTGTAAACTATCAAGTGAGTCTGTGTGGGTACAATTAGAGCCAGTCCCAAGATACTAACCAGGATTTAGCTCCTTCAATTTAACACAAGAACTGGCATCATGAGTAAATAAAACTTACCAATTTTCCTTTACCCCTTGCTCTTAAGAATTCACTTAGAGCATGTTAGTGTTTTATTTGTTTATTTTTACCACTCTTAAATGTGACCAATTGATAGAGAATAATCATGGTTAATGTTGATAACTTAAATTGATGCTACCTCTACAAGGTTCTTAAACTTAATTGAACTAAAGTTGACTCATTATCAGGAATTATAATGTCTTGATATTTTGTGCTATAATATAGAATTTTAAAAAAATGTATGAGATGAAACCAAAAGAGTTAAAAATTTTGTGCAAACAGGATGACAAAAACAAGATTTTTCCCCTAAATTCTGATGAAACTAGATACTAATTTTACTTCGAGTTATTGGAATCTCCAACAAAAAATGTGCCTGAGGCAGTTTATGATGCAAGCATAATCCTTGATGCATTATTTTACCTTATTTCAATAATAGAGTGCGAACAAAATAAATACATCATTATGATGATAATTATTAGAGTAATAGTTTGAATTTTCTAAGACATGTATTGATTTGATTGAATTGCAAATTCCTTGAATTCCATATACCCTACCATGTCCAAATACATATTTAGACTAATGTGAAGCATAAGTCAATCTAGGATTCCACGCACTTCCTCTTTTCATTGAACTACCTAAAAAGATAAGTTAAAAATGTATTAACACCAAAATAGAATTTATAATGATAAGAGCTCAGGACATCTGCCTCAAAATTTCTATTCTGGTAATGAAGGTAAGTGTCAGGTATTTAGCCAATAGCTTCAGACATAAAAGCACATATTACCCTGGAATGGAACAAGCTTTAATTAACTGACTCTTAGATTAATAAATCCTAGAAAAGGTATTCAAGAAACAATGTCCATAAATCTATTCAAAATATTTATTTATTTATTTATTTATTTATTTATTTATTTATTTATTTTTAGAGAGAGGGGAAGGGAGAAAGAGAGGGAGAGAAACATCAGTGTGTGGTTGCCTCTCATGCACCCTCTACTAGAAACCCGGCCCACAACCCAGGTATATGCCATGGCTGGGAATCAAACCAGCTACCCTTTCATTAGCTGGCCGGCACTCAATCCATTGAGTCACACCAACCAGGGCTCAAAATATTTTTTTAAATAAAGTGTTTTGTTTAAATATCTATCTCACCAACCCTATTGATTCATGTTGGGAACTTCCCTGCCCAGTTTCAGGAACTGTAAACCCCCCATGGCTAAGGCTGAATGAGCGACCTTCAGACCATGAGCCACTAAGGAGACAAAGCTTATCTCCTTGGCAGGAGCACTGCTTCTCCTTTTTTCCTGACTGGCCCTCAATGCTTGATCAGTTAGCCAATGATGGGTAAGATTCCACAAGGGAGGAATGGCCTAAGAAAGGCATGATCATGTGGAAGCCCCAGGGAAGGACTGGGGGGCCTATGGAGAAAGGGGGTGATGGACTCTCACCCCTCCGCTTTGACGAAGCCTGACTCCCCTGAGTCCTCAAGAAGTCTCCAAAAATTCCCTGGCTATCTGCCTCCACTGTCTGACTTAAGCCTGAAACAATGACAAAGGACAGTGCAGCCTTGTGCTGGAAAGCGTGGGCTCTCCATGTGATGGGGCCTGAGAAAGAATAGGTAAAATCCTGTGAAGCCTTCTTTGTTAAGAATGCTCTTAGTTAAATGATAAAGGCCAAAGCAGGAAATGAGTTTGTTTCTCAAAGTTTTGTAGCCTTTTAGCTGATAGACCCTGACTCAGAAGAAACCCTAATAGTTCTTTGTATGCTATCTACTGTTTGATCCTTACTGCCTGACAATGATTAATGAGCTGTACCTGTATTCCTGAGCAAATTAAACCCCAAAAAAGCCTGTCTAGACAAGGGTCAGTGTGCTCTCCCCTTTAAAGAGTGGCCAAGCTGCTCTGAGGCACTCCCCCCTTGAGGGAGTAGCTGTCTGGTCCCTTTTCCTCCACAGGACTTGGTAGTCCCTGTGAATTTGTCTCATGTCTCATCCAGGATGCTGCAGACACTGGAGGCCGGTGCTTGTGTCAGATTCACAATCTTGTGAGTATGTTAAATAGTTTTCAGACTTGAGAAAACCGTTCTGGTTTGCATAATCATCCTTTCTTTCCTGTTGCTTTTCTTAAGTTTGAGTTCCTCAGCTCCAGAATTTTGTGTAACATTTTCCAAAACATGTTATAAAATGTTAGAATATTTGTCTTTAAACTATTAATAAAGAATAAGAGACTGTGAAAAGTTAAGGGGTTTGCCCTTACAGCCAAACAATTAAAAAGCAGTACAGTTCTAGAACATACCTCTTTTCTTTAAAGGGTTATCTAGTGAGGAATATTATATAATTTTTATCACTTTATTAAAAATCTGAATAATAAGAAAAAATTAGGCCCATTAGAATTAATTTAAAAACTATCATTTTTTATATTAAATATATGTGAATATTGGGAAACTTAACTTTTATATCCTGAGACCATTTGCTTTTTTTTGTAAAAAGTCACACTATATAGTTGAGTAGCCATAAGTAGTGATTATTACTTCATTTGCATGATGATATGTATGATTTTTTTTCTTTTGAGAGACAGATTTGTGTTAAAATCTAGTTTCCTTTAAGCTTTAGAATTCTATTTTAATTGCTGCAATTGAATTCTTTTTTAAGTGTATTTTTAATACAAAAAAGACAAGTCTAGGAGTCATGCCTATTGAATGATTTGTCATATGAAGTCTTCTTTGCTGTACATCCCAAACAAGCTCTGGCAACTCATTTTTCATCAGCTGCTTCCTAAAATCATAAGCCAATTGTACATTTAAGCTAGAGAATGAACCTCAGGGCATACCCATCTGTCTAAACAAATAAGCACATATTCAACCTACTTAAGGGGACAGATTGTGCTTTAAACTGAGGTGATGGATGTGAAAGTTTAAGAGATTGAAAAGCACACAGTTTAATGTATTGCTTTCCATTTCTATAATTATGTTTTTAAAGTATATTACTGACTTTGGAGAATTTTTACTATTATTATGAAAATGATGTTATCATTACAGCGTTTTCATATTAACATAGGTAGCTACAAGCATGAAGAAATGCATTAAAATGGTAATTGAACATTGCAGAAGTAAAAACTCCATTATGACTCTTCTAACGATATATACCTATCCCTAGTGAATTAAAACAAATTTAAAGTACATTAATTCTGCTTTAACTAACATCTGTGTAAAAATAGCAAGCAATTTTCAATAAAAGTTGGTTGTGATATTAAAAAAAAACAGGATAGCAAGAGCATGGTTATAGCCAATTCAATTAAATATGGTAATAACCCATTTTTCTTACAGAGGGATTTTTACCCCTTAGCCCATGCTACTATAAAAAACAAGCAAAATCCTGAAACATGCATATATTAAGTTTTAAAGACAACTTATGTTTACAACAGTGCCAAATAAATTATCTTTTCTACAACTAACTGAGTCAAAGCATTATCATAATTGAAGTGAACATCTCCTTTACTGGTGTGGTGAAAAGCATGGTGAATGTGAGTAGAGTTCACATGAACTAAGCGAGTAAATCATTGAAAGTGTAAATTAAATAATTTGCCCTGGATTTGTGTGAGTCTGTGTGTGTATGTGTGTGTGTGTGTGTGTGTGTGTGTGTGTAGGGGGCATTTCTCACTATTACTTTCATTTGAAATATAAAGGCCAACATTAGAATTAAGAAAAGGGGATTATTAAAATGTGTTTACAAGGTACAAATCAGAGTAGAAATTAGATGGAACAAGCAAGACAATGAAAAACCAAAAAGTAGTCTAAGAAGATATGTGAGCGCATGAAGTATTTTTCTTTATTAATATTTAGAAAAGGCAGTTCATGAAATTAGAGGTAATGATTTCTGTTCATAGAGTGGTACACAAAGACTTGGAATAATTTTCACTCACAGAAAACAATTTATCTGCAATTTAAAAAATTATCCTATTTTTTGCATGTGCAATTTTGCTCACCCAAAATCTTAATTATGACCTAAAACATTTGCTCTAAATTTTTTCCTATTTTGAATAGTCAAGTGCTCTAGTTATAATTAAAAAATTAATTCAATATTTTTTAAGAATCCATTTTGCGTCATTATAATTCTTTTTACTAGAATAAAGATTTCCAAATTAGTTGACATGCTTTCCCATTTTATAGAAATTCCAATGATACAGTTTGTACTTTCATGCCAACTTTTCTCATTAAATAGTGTAATTGTGGGATTTATTCATACTGCAGTCAATTATTTAAAGTACTAAGTACTAAGTCGATACTTGGCATATAGTAGGTATTGAAAAAAATATTAGCTACTATCAGTAATATCTGTTTTTTCTTTTTCTCTTTCAATATCCTTCTCCTCTTTCCCAGTCCTTATTTTCATGACGCCACATGTTCCCCTTTTTCATGGTTTATAACTGTTTTGGTAAAAAAATACTCACCAGTTGATTTGTAAAAGTGGATCCATAAAAATATCATTTCAAAGTTTTTGCTCATAGGAAAATAATTTTATCCTACACTGTCACTTCATTAAGAATTTCCACTATAAGTTAAGAATTCCGAAACTGCTTTTTTCATTTTATTCTGTTTTCTTATTGACATTTAAATATTTTGTTTATTTAAATGTCCATAAGAAATTCTCTTTGTGTTGTTTTTTCTAATTCTCTCTGTGTTGTTTTTCTTTCACTCTGGAAGGATTTAGAATCTTTATTTTACTCTTGTATTCTGCAAATTCACACTGACATATGTTTTGGACTGGGTCCTTTAATTTCATTCTCAGGGTTCTTTCTGGACCCTTTCATTCTTGAGAGGATTGCTTACAGTAAAAAAAGTGAGTTTTCTTATGTCATTATTTGAATATTTTCATCTTCATTTTATGTTTCTCTGAGAAAATATGTTTAGTTGGATGTCAAGTCTACTAAATTCATCAATTTTTTGTCTCAAATTTCCTCTTACTGTTAATAATACATCAATTTAATTAACACTTCTATTAAAATATTTTACTGTTGTTTTTATTTTAATATATTAAGTGTTTTGTACAATCTATTTTTTGCGTTATAAATGCAATACCTTTTATCTCTGAGGACATTAATCGGAGTTTACATATATTGACACTTTCACTGCATTGCTTTCTTCTTCTATTATTATTTTTCTTTTGCTTTGATTAACATTCTGTCTTTACTTATGTAGTTTGATGCAGACTTTAAATAAATAATACTGATTCATTTTTGTCATTTTATATACAAAAATTAATTACTAAAAATGACTAAAATTTTTGTAAGAGCTGATTTATTTTTCTGGTGAAATTAAATAAACATAATTAGAGAGTGAGAATATTTTAAGGAGTCTTCCTAAGTATAAGACTAAATTTTTCCAGGAAACTATACTTTTAAGTGATTAGTGGAAATCAGTCCTGTGGAATTCTCAACTTTCATTGAGCTAGTTTTTATTTAATAGTGTTTCTCTTTCATAGTTTAATTCTGTTACTTACTATGCCTGTGTTTTTCCCAGTTCACATATATTTGCCTCAATTTCTCTAGTTTATATAATTTGTGATTCTATTTTTTAAAGATTTTTATTTATTTATCTTTAGAGGGGAATAGAAAAAGAGAGGGAGAGAAATATCAATGTATGGTTGCCTCTCATGTGTCTCCTGCTGGGAACTGGCCTGCAACCCAGGCATGTGTCCTGACTGGGAATCAAACCATGATCCTTTGGTTCATGCTAAATTCTCTGAGCTACACCAGTCAGGGCTAATTTGTGACCCTTAGATGGACTGGATAGAGAAGACACTGGGGTCTCAAAATTTCAGCTCTCTGTGGATGTAATTTCTCTTTACTTCACACTTTGACAACCTCCTGCCTTTTATTGCCTATTCCCCCCACTATCCTCTATATTATCTCATATAACTGTGAATACTTTCTATATATTCAATAGTTCTTCATGGAACATTGTCTTATTTCTATTCAGGTTTTTCCTCTGTGAACAGCAAGCATTTCACTGAAGTCATGACATTTTTTTTAAAGATTTTATTTACTTTCGGATAGAGGGGAAGTGAGGAAGAAAATGAGAAAAGAAGGACCAGTGAATGGTTGGCTCTCAAGTGCCCCCATCTGGGGACCAGGCCTGTAACCCAAGCATGTGCCCTGACTGGGAATTGAACCAGTGACCCTTTGGTTGCAGACTAGCACTCAGCCCACTGAGCCACAACAGACAGGGCTGTAATCATGACATTTAGCACTCTGTCCTCTCCCAACTACTGTGTGTTAAGTTATAGTTATCCCTATTTCATCACAACTGGATTTTTCTCTATTTTTCTCATTGTTTTCAATGATTTTTAATTGGAGAGACATACATTTGTTACATAGACATATTAAAATTGTTCAAATTGCTTTTTATCAAATAAGATGACATCTTTGATAATTCCCAATATTAATAAAAATATTTTATAAAGTTTTTTGTTTCTATTATTATATTAGTATTAATAATATGTAGATATTTGATGCACATTAAAGAACCATAATACAAATGAGAAATTCAAAAATGTATTACAAAATAAGTATAATATTCCCTTAAATATTCTACACAAAATTTTATTATCTAAATACAGATCTATGTTAAATTTTCTATTTTTGTCTACCTGATGATATCTCATTAAGTATTATGTTGATATACATTATTAAAAAGTCAAAATTACTAGTGAGTTTAATGATAATGGGTTAGCTATTAAATTGTACCCCATGTCCTACTGGCCTGCAGAATAATAAACATCTACTAGTTATTACAAATCAGAAGCACTTGGCTTAAAAACCCATAAAATAGATACAAAAATATTGGCTGATTGCATTCATGAAAAAATTTTGCCTCTTAATCTACATATGAGGTCTGTCCAGAAGATATCCAGTCATTTACTATGAAAAATAAAGACATTTACTGAAGAAGATACAAGATACAAGAAGCATTGTACATAAGATAATGACACCTCGGTCCCCTTCAAGGTAGGCACCTTGAGACCTCACACAGTTCTCCCAGTCACCATCAGCTGCCCTATTGTATTTTCCTGAATCTAATCAATGGTCTGAAATTTCTCAAAGGGGATTTTAGTTGTGGAAAAACCAGAAGTCGAGGGGTGCCAAATCCGGGATGTAGGGGAGCTGAGTCACCTGAGTGATTTTCTGTTTTGCCTGAAAACTCTGCACTACACATGGTTTATGAACCATAGCATTGTTGTGTTGAAACTGCCAATCACCAGTAGCCAATAGTTGTGGCTTTCTGAATCATTTGAATAGTTTCCGTTGAAGAAAGTTCAAGCTTAATGAAAAATCTGATGGAGATTTGTTGCTCTACTTACCCAATTATTTTGAATGTGTTAGCCACACAGTACATATGCTTATTCAGTGGTATCTACTGCCCCCACTGACTAGTACAGTGAAGTTGTCATTGTTCACACATGCACACTCCAGTCCACTCTCCTTGGCTGCCAGGTTACATGGATGTGGCACAAACCATTCTTGTTACATTAATAATAGCTGGCATTTTCTGGACAGATCTTTCATATTTACTATTTTCTCTTTCCAAATAGTTGATCCATTTAAAAAGCTTTCACATTCAAAAGTCTGTCATGATTCTAAGGGTTCCCTCTCTATTCATGACTCATTCTCATGGAACTAAAATTTGCCTTCAATCTGTCAGCAAAGAATCCTAGTTTAATGAGTGGAAGATGCATATATTCCAAGTGTTGTATGCTTAAAACACACAAGACTGTATGTATATATGTATGTATGTGTATATATATATATATATATTTGGTATGTGGGTATATCGTTAAAAAATCCTCACCTGAGCATATGTTTACGGTTTTTCGAGTGAAAGGGAGAAACATCAGTTGGTTGTGTCCTGTATGCACCCCAAACCAGGATCAAAAACCCAACCTAGGTACATGCCCTGACCAGGAATCGAATCCACAACTTTTGGTGTAGAGGACAGTGCTCCAACCAACTGAGCCACCTGGTCAGAGTGGTTTGTAATTATACCTTTATACTGTTTTCTGTAGATAGTTGTTTCATTCTATCTACTCTGCTTGTCTTAGTACTACCTTTTTCCTTACTTCTCCATTAAAGAATAAATAAGAAATTCTAATATAGTCCTATTGAGAGGAGTCATACTATAGTGAAGATATTTAATCAGATAACCAAGTTGTCCTCCTAACTTTGTTTTTCACACATTGTATATTACTGAACAAGTAACTTTACTCTTCAAAATTGCTTCTTTATAAAAACAGATATTGCTTGATATATCTTAGTGAGGCCTGTCCCTCTCACCTTTTTTCATTTTTCTAAGCTCTCTTCTTGTGTAGCCTAGGTTTCTAAATTTATCAGAAATATCATTCATTTTCCCTTTTTTAGTATCTGAGTTCTTTGCAGTAAGAAACTTATACCATAAAGGGTCAGACAGTAAAAAGTTTACCCTTTGATAGCCATGTCTTTTCCATAGTTCTTTCAACCACTCTTCCTTCCTTCCTGCTTTTTCTTCTTTTCTTTCTCTTTTCCTTCCTTCCTTCCTTCTCTTTCTATTTTCCTACCTTTTTTACAGTTCCTTTTTCTTTACATTTTAAACTTTATAAAAATATAAAAACCTTTTCTAGCTAGAGAACCTTCTACAAAAGAGATAAAGAAAAAGACTTCATGAGCCCTGTTTGTCCCACGATGTATTTGCTAGACCCTGACATATAGAAAAATTACTTTTTTAAAGTGAGGGATATAGGTGTAATTAAATTTTAAAAGTCCCATCTTCTTATTTCTGCTGTTTTGATCAGAGGTTGGCAAATATTTCTAAAGGGCCAAATAATAAATGTTTTAAACGTACAAGTCACACAGTATCTGCTGTAATTATTTAACTCTGCCCCAGACAGATTGGAAACATGCAGGCTGTCATAGACAGCTTAATAGGTAAATTGATGACTGTGACTATGTTTCAGTAAAAGGTTTTTGTTTTTTTTTTACAAAAAATATGGCTGGTGTTTGGACCAAAACATTACATGAGTGTTTATAGCAGCTTTATTTGTAACATCCCCAAATTGGAAATGTCCCAAATATCTGTCAATAGACAAATGGGTAAACAAATTGCAATAGATCAACACTATGTAATGCTATGGAGAAATTAAAAAAAAAAAACAACCGTTGATACATACAACTTGGATAAATCTCAAAAGAACTATGTTGAGTGAAGTAAGGCCAATTTCAAAACACCATGTATTATGTGATTAAATTTCTGTAACACTCTTCAAGTGACAAAATTATGCAGTTTAGAGGTTGCAAGGGGCCAGGGGTTGGGGAGGACTGTGATCTGTCAGACTACAGAAAGGTAGTATTAAGAATGTATTATAATATTTAAATACTAATTTAAAAATAATATAGAGGATTCAAATTTTATTAATAGAGCAGAATGTAAAAATCAAATATAGACTTTGTCAGTCATATGTATATTATTAAAGGAATACCTGAAATAATAAGACACTTTTTATATTCACCTTTATATTTACCTTTACATGTATGTAATTCTTTATTCTTCAATCTTCACTTTTCTACATTTATTTTACAGTTATCACTCTATAAAATTTTGATATATTTCATATATTTCAAGTAAAAAATATCTCAGGAGTATTTACTGCTGAAAATGCTCAACTCCTTTTAAGTTTGCCCCAAAAAGTTTGTAAGTTAGCATCTATAAATATTTCCCTTCACTCTTGGAGTCAAAAGATTCTTTGATTATTTTTTATTATAAGCAAAAAAAAACCTAGGATAATAAAAGTATATATAATAATAGACAATACATAATAGATAATATATAGTGATATATATCGATACAAGTATATAATAATAGACAATAAAATTATGTGTAATAATAATATACTGATTTATCTGCCACAAAAGTTTGCGTTTTTTGTGTGTTTTGGGCTTTTGCATTTTGGGTGTATGCTGTTGTTATTGTTTTTAAATTCAATAAGGACAAAAATGCTACTTTGGACAATATTTCCATCCTGTGGTCAAAAATGGAATTTATCAATTGATTGAATAGTTTAACGCACAGAGGAGGAGAAACCAGATTGTCAATGGCAGCCCAAAATAGGGGATTATTTTACAGTCTAGAATCAAAATTCTCCAAGTAAAACAAAATATTTCTTGCTATATTCAGCAAACTTTTCTTTCAAATATGAAAAGTAAATAAATGAAATCTCAGTAGAACAAATAGTGAGAAAATTCATCACCATCACATCTTCCCTGCAAGAACTGTGAACTGATTTTCTTCAGGAAGAAGAAATTACACAGGTTAGAAATGTGATTCTCAGAAGATGGCAGCTAGATAAGAGGGAGCAGATTCCACTCCCCCCTACACATGGGAGAGAAACATGGCCCATTTGTGGAGGAACAGAACAGACAGCCACCAGTTCCAGAGCATATATGAAAATAAGACATCAAAAATTGTAGTAGACATTGAAAAGCCAGATGTCTCCTTTTTTTTTTGAAATACCCACAAATGAGACAAAAAAACTTGGAACTGTGAAAAGACCAGAGCTGGACCCAAAGAGGGGGCATCCCAACAGCTTAGACAGAGAGACAAATTTCACTTTGCTATTACAGAGAACCTATAAAATGTTGCATATTTGTATTATTATTTTCATTATTCTTACATCTTTTATTTGAATAATATCTTAATTCCTCTTCTTTCTATCTTCTTTGCTTGGCTGGTTATATTGTATCATCTGACAGGTTTCCCCTGTTCTCTCTTTGAGCGTGTATTGCTAATTTACTGTCCTTCACTTTACCTGTGTTCCATTAGCACACTACTGAAGGTCCTATACTCTCTATTCTTGTTATCCAGATCACATAGATTCTGTCATATGATTGTTGCTCTAATATTATTGTAAATAATAGCTGTTTTATACTATCATAAATACTACACAACACCCCACCCAGATCTTAGCCCACTTCACAGTTTCCTGAACTCTATTACTGGGGTGGTTAACTTTATTCTCTCATATACCAAAACTATTTACTATCCTTTATTCTCACCTTACCTCAGAATATGACCTCCCACTAACTCACTGCTTTCTAGATGCAACTCACAATCCTTCCCTCCCCAATAAGAGTCTTACATTTTTTTCCATCCTTTCTAAAAGATGGCTAGTTGGGTGGAAGATCAGTTACGACTATAGATAGCCAAAGGATCCCCTATATCTTCTCTACCAGCTGCTACTCTAAATAGCATAGAATACACGCTTGCTGTCTTAAACCATTTTGCCTCCCCCTTCCAACTTATTACAAAAAAGAGCAGGTGGAACCAGTGAACACCAGGGTACCTGAAGGAGACTGCACCACCGAATCTCACAGGTATTCTACAACAGATATTCACAACACAAACCCAGGAAGCAAGAACAGATCAATTTAAGAAGCCAAGGCTAACAAGAAGAGTCTCACAAGCAATGGGAAGATAAAGAAACAATCCCTGAATGAAAGGAAAGAAAGAAGCCTCATAAAGAATGCTAAATGAAGTAGAGGCAACTCAAATATCAGATATTGAGTTCAAAGCAATGGTTATCAGAAAGCTCCATGAGCTCACAGTGAATTACCAGAAACTACAGGGAAACTACAATGAACTCACTGAAAACTATATCAACATGAAAAAGAAAATAGAAACTATCAACAAGGGCCAAGAAGAAATGAGCAATACAATTTCTGAACTGAAGAACACAGTTGAAGGAGTCAAAAGCAGAATAGATAAAGCAGAAGATCAGGTGAGTGAGCTGGAGGACAAAGTAGAAAAAAACACCAAGAAAGAGTAAGAAAAAGAAAAGAGGTTCAGAAAGAATGAAGAGGAGTTAAGAGAAATACAAGACAATATGAAACATAGTAATATCTGAATAATAGGGATATCAGAAGCAGAAGAAGAAGAGAAAGGGATAGAAAACCTATTTGAAAAAGTAATGATGGAAAACTTCCCTAATTTGATGAGAGAAAAAGTCACACAAATTCTGGAAACACAGAGAATCCCAGTCAAGAGGAACCCAAAAAGGCTTCCTTCGAGACCCTCATAGACACATCATAATAAAAATGGCAAAATTCCAAAACAAAGAGATAATCGTAAAGGCAGCAAGGGAGAAAAATAAAATAAAATAAAAGGGAGCCCTGATAAGGTTAGCAACTGACTTCTCAATGGAAATGCTCCAAGCCAGAAGAGAATGGCAAGAAATATTTCAGGTAACGAGAACCAGAGGCCTGCAACCAAGGCTACTTTACCCAGCAAGGCTCTCAATCAATATAGAAGGCCAAATAAAGAGCTTCCCAGACAAAACAAATCTTAAAAAATGCACCTTCACCAAACCAGCTTTGGAAGATATGCTAAAAGAACTGCTTTAAGGAAATGAAGGAAAAGCAAGAGACAGAGAGGAACACAGGTACAAAAATATAATCTTCCAAAACTAAATAAGTACCTATTAATAATAACCTTAAACATAAATAGATCACATGTTCCAGTTCAAAAGACATAGAATAGCTGAATGGATAAGAAAGCATGACCCATACATATGCTGCCTACAAAAGACCCACCTCAGAACAAAAGACCTACACACATTGAAAGTAAAGGGCTAAAAACACATTTTCCAAGCCAATGGACAGGGAAAAAAAGCCCAGATAGCAATATTCATATCAGACAAAATAGACTTCAAAAATAGGGCTATAAAGAGAGGCCCGGAAGGTCACTTCATAATACTCCAGGGGAGAATACACAAAGAAGACATAAACATTGTAAATATATATGCACCCCATGTAGGAGCACCCAAATATATAAAGAGATTGTTAGAGGACTTCAAAAAAGATATTAGCAGCAACATAATTATACTAAGAAATTTTAACACCACACTGTCAAAAATGTATACATGTTCTAAACAAAATATCAACATATATTGTGGCATTGAACAAAGCCTTAGATGAAGTGAATTTAACAGATACATAGAGCCCTTCATCCCAAAGATACTAAATACACATTCTTTTCAAATGAAATGGAATATTTTCAAAGATAGACCACATAATAGGACACAAAACAAGTCTCAACAAATTCAAGAAAATTGAAATCATACCAAGCATTTTCTCCTACCAAAAGGGACTGAAACTAGAAAGCAACCTCAAGGAAAAAAAACACTCAAAGTCATGGAGATTAAATATCTTGCTATTAAACAATGAATGGGTCAAGAAGGAGATCAATAAATAAATAAAAAATTTTCTAAAAACAAATGAAAATGAACTCACAGCAACTCAAAATTTATGGGACACAGCAAAGTCAGTCTTGAGAGAAATGTTCATAGGAATACAGGCCTACCTAAAAAAGATAACTTTTCAAACAAACAACCTAACCCTATGCCTACAAGAACTTGAGGAACAACAACACAGTTCCAAGTTAGTAGAAGGAAGGAAATAACCAAGATCAGAGGAGAATAAAATGACATAGATACAAAAAGCACAATTCTAAGGATCAATAAATCCAGGAGCCAGTTCTTTAAAAAGATTTTTTAAAAATCAACAAGTCTTTAATCAGGCTCATCAAGAAAAAAAAAAGAGGAACCAAACAAACTCAATCAGAAATGACAGAGGAGAGCTTGACAACTGACACCATAAAAATACAAAGGACTGTAGAAAATTACTATGAAGAACTGTATGCCAAGAAATTTGAAAACCTAGGTGAAATGTACAAATTTCAAAAAAATATAATCTTCCAAAACAAGAAGGAGCAGAAAGCCTGAACAGACCAATAACTGCAGAAGAAATTGAAGCAGTAATCAAAAAACTCCCATCACACAAAAGCCCTGGACCAGATGGTTTTACAGGAGAATTCTACAAAGCATTTAAGAGCTAACCCTTACTCATCACAGACTATTCCAAAAAATTCAAAATGATGGAAGACTGCCAAACTTTTTTTATTAAGCCAGCATCATCCTAATCCCAAAACCAGATAAAGACATAAGAAGAAAGGAAACTTTGGGCCAATATTGCTGATGAATGTAGGTGCTCAAATCCTCAACAAGATATTGGCAAACCACATCAAACAATACATTAAAAAGATCATACACCTTAATCAATTGGGATTCATCCCAGGGATGCAAGGATGGTTTAACATTTGCAAATCAGTAAATGTAATACACCACATAAACAAAAGCAAAGACAAAAAACACATGATCATACCAATAGATGTGGAAAAAACATTTGATAAGGAACAGCACCTATTTATGATAAAAACACTCAGCAAAATGGGAATAGAGGGAGCATTCCTCAACATAATAAAGGCCATATATGAGAGACCTACAGCCAACATCATACTCAATGGGCAAAAACTAAAAGCTTTTCCACTAAGATCAGGGACAAGACAAGGTTGTCCACTTTTACCACTTTTATTCAATATATTATTGGAAGTCCTAGCCACAGTGATCAGAAATGAAAAGAAAATAAAAGGCATCCAAATAGAAAAGGAGGAAACAAAACTGTCATTGTTTGCAGATGACATGATAGTTAGTGTACATAGAAAATTCTATAGACTCCCCCAAAAAACTGCTTGACCTAATAAATAAATTTGGAAAAACAGCAGATACAAAGTCAACATCCAGAAATCAAAGGCATTTTTGTATATCAACAGTGAATCACCAGAAGAAAATATCAAGAAAAAATCCCATTCAATATAGCCAAAGGAAAAATAAAATGCCTAGGAATAAACCTAACCAAGGAGGTAAAAGACCTGTATGCAGAAAACTACACAACACTGAAGAAAGAAATCAAGGAAGACACAAACAAATGGAAACATGTACCGTGCTCATGGATTGGAAGAATTAAAATTATAAAAATGTCCATAATGCCATCCCTGTTAAAGTACTAATGGTATATTTCACAGACATAGAACAAACACTTCAAAAATTTATATGGAACCATAAATGACCTTAAATAGCTGCTGCAATTTTGAGAAAGAAGAGTAAAGTAGGAGGGATCACAATATCTGATATCAAACTGTATTACAAAGCCACTGTAATGAAAACAACCTGGTACTGGCATAAAAATAGATACATGGAGCAGTGGAATAAAACAGAGAGCCTAAAAAAAACCCAAGTCTCTACAGTCAATTAATATTTGGCAAAGGGGGCAGCAACATAATATGGACTAATAATCGCCTCTTCAACAAAAGGTGGGAGAACTGGACAGCTACATGCAGAAAAAAAATGAAACTCCAGCCATACACCAAAATGAAGTCAAGGTGGATAAAAGATTTAAATATAAGCCGTGACACCATTAATGTCCTAGAAAATGACATAGGCAGGAAAATCTCAGATATTTCATGCAGCAACATTTTTACTGATATGTCCCCTAGAGCAAGAGACATAAGGAAAGAATAAATAGATGGGATCTCATCAAAATAAAAAGCTTCTGCACGGCTAAAGAAAATAGTATTAAAATAAAAAGAGAACCAACTGTATGGGAAAACATATTTATCAATGATACCTCAGACATGGGTTTAATCTCCAAAATGTATAAAGAACTTACACGACTCCACTCTAACAAGACAAGCAACTCAATTAAACAATGGCCAAAGGACTTGAACAGACAATTCTCCAATGAGAACTTACAGAGGATCCAGAGACACATGAAAGGAAGCTCAATATCACTATTGAGCATGCTATCAGATAGATGCAAATTGAAACCATGATGAGATATCACTTCACACTGGTCAGAATGGTCATCATAAACAAAGCAACAAACAACAAGTGTGGGAGAGGTCGTGAAGAAAAGGGAACCCTACTGGTGGGATTGCAGGCTGGTACATCCACTATGGAAAACAGTATGGAATTTTCTAAGAAAACTAAAAATGGATTTGCCTCTGACCAGGCAATTCCACTGCTAGGACTATACCCTAAGAATGCTGAAACACCAATCCCAAAGAACCTATGCACCCCAATTTTCATAGCAGCACAATTTACAATAGCCAAGAGCTGGAGGCAACCTAGGTACCCATCAGTAAATGAATGGATCAAAAAATTATGGTACATATACACAATGGAATTCTATGCGGCAGAAAGAAAGAAGGGGCTCCTACCCTTTGCAACACCATGGATGGAACTGCAAAGCATTATGCTGAGTGAAATAGGCCAGGTGTTGAAAGACAAATACCATATGGTCTCACCTTTAACAGGAACCTAAACAACAAAACAATTGAACAAGCAAAATATAACCAAAGACACTGAAATAGAGAAGATGCTGACAGTGTTCAGAGGGGGTAGAGGAAGGAAATTTAGGGGAAGGGGGAAGGGTTTACAGGAACAAGTATAAAAGACACACGGACAAAAACTATTAGGGGGGGAATGGGAGGGAGAGGAGGAGGGCTGGGTTGGTGGGCTGGGATGGGAGTAAAAGACTAAAAACTGTACTTAAATAGCAATTAAATAATAAAAAATAAAATAAAACATAAAAAAGAAATGTGATTCTATAAAGAAGAGTTTCATAAAAGAAATAAAAGTTATTTTTGTCATTATAGAATAAATAACTGTTTAAAGTTATAGTAGTTATAATGTTTTATGGTTATGACAGAAAAGAACTAATGGCAACATCACAAGCCGAAAACTTCTCCAAAGAGGACATGCATATGGCGAATAGACATGTGAAAAGATGCTCAACATCACTAATCATCAAAAAACTATTCAACTACTAGAAAATAACATAAGAGAAAAATTACATGACCTTGGGTTTGGTGATGAGCTTTAAAATATAACACCAAAAGTAATATTCATGAAAAAATAAAAAATAGACCTTATTAAAATAAAAAAATTGTGCTTTGTAAAAGACAGTATCAATAAAATGAAAAGATGAATCATCAATTGGGAGAAAACATTTACAAAATACATATCTGATAAAGGACTTGTAGCCAAAATATATTTTTAAAATCTTAAAGTTCAACAATAAGAAAATAAAGACTTTATTTAAAATAGACAAATATTTGAACAGACACCTCATTAACAAAACAAATAGGTGTCAAATAAGCATCATTGGTGTTCCAGGAATTGCAAATTAAACAAAAATAATTTTCCCAAACTGAAGCGTTTTATAATAGGTAAAAGGTAAACAAGCAAACAAAAAAACTCTGATGATATATACTAATGATATGGAGCAATAGGAACTCTCTTCAGTTGCTGGTGGGAATAAAAACTGTTACAGCCACTTTGGATGACAGTTTGGCAGTTTTACAAAATTACACATCATCTTACTATATAAGTCAGCAATTCCTCTCTTAGAAATGTATACACTAACTTGAAAAGCAATTTAAAAACAAGTGCTGGAAGCAACCTAAGTGTCCACAAATAAATGAGTCGATTAAAAAACTGTGGTACATTTACACAATGAAATACTACACAGCAGAAACAAAAGAGGATCTCCTACCCTTCCCAACAGCAGGGATAGAAACAGAGAGCATTATGCTAAGCAAAATAAGCCCAGTGGTGGAGGACAAATATATGATCTCACCTTTAACTGGAACCTAAACAACAAAAGAAATGAGCAAGCAAAAAATAACCAGAGACATTGAAATAATGAACAAACTAACAGTAACCAAAGAGGAGAGAAAAGATGGATAATGGGGGAAAATAGGGAAAGGGATATCAAGGAACTTGTATAAAGGACCAATGACACAAAGCAAAGGGAGTAAGTTCAAGGGTGGGAGGCAGGGATGGGTGGGGTGGGGGTGTGTGATGGGGTGAAAATAGAGACAATTGTGATTGAACAACAACATAACTAATAATTAATTAATTAGTTAAAACTATGCCCCTCCCCCCAAACAAAATAATACACTATGCATATTTATTCATAATCAGTAGGCAAAAAATGAATGAATAAATAAAAGCAATAAAGATACTCTTCCTTAGGCTAATAAATGAACTTCAATTTATCTATGCAAAGGAAATAATATTCAATATTAGAGGTGAAATAAATTATTAAGCCATGAAAATACATGGCTTAATAATTTAAATTCCTATTCGTAAATGAAAGAAGCAAGTCTCATAAAGCAACATAATGTGTGATTCCAATTATATTCTGGGAGAGGCAAAACTATAGAGTCAGTTAACAAATTAGTAGTTGCCAGGGGCTGGTAAAGAGAGTTCATAGGTAAAACATAGAAAATATTTTAGGCTAAGAAAACTATTATCTATGATACCATAAATGTGAATACAAAACATAAGTGTTTGTCAGTACTCATAAAAATTTATAGCACAGAAAATTAACTTTATTATATATAATCTTTTAGGGGATCTAGGATTCCTGGGTAGAATGTTACAAAGAATATAAATATATTATGAATGTATAAAACAACTTTAACAAAAGGAGTTGGATCTGTAAAGGGGCTAGCCTAAATTATTTTGGAAATAAGTGGATTCTATAAGACTAAACTCATAAGAAGTTATATGTATAGACTGTACTCTAGTTGATAAAGTAGTTCTGCCTGATGGTATAGATGATAAGTAACGGTTGCTCAGATGGTGGATTTTTAAAGTTCTCGCTATGCACACACTGCAAAAAATTGTAACTATATAAAGTAATGGATGTCTCAACAGACCTTACTGTGGCAATTATTTAGCAATATAAAAAGTCACTGTGCTGTGTACCTTAAACACATAGAATATCATATGTCAATTATATCTCAAAAATTGAAACAATAGGAAATAACTTTAAAAAATTCAGAAACCATTTTATAAGTGTTAAAATGAAAATTTACAGATAAACAAGGAGAGGAAGATAGAATGATCTATATGATAATGGATTACAGTTGGAGATTTCAATATAAACTCAGGTGTCATTTAGTATACATACTGATGGTTATATATAGAAATATTAATAAATGTGTTATACACATGTATCTCTTTACTCCATCAGCTAAAAGAGCCTAGATGCCAAAACATCCTAGGAAAAGTCATACCAAATATCCAGATATTGGCTTCTAATATGATTTCCAACATGATTATAAAACAAAATAAACCAGAGAGCTTAAAGAAATGATTGATTCTAGGAATGGGACAGGAAATAAACAAACTCAGCATATAGTATCATGTATCGCCAGGTAGAGAGTGATGGGGAGAAACATGGAACGCTATAAGGAAACCCCAAATGACTTGGGGGTATGTAACAAGGACCTAGGAATAAACTGAAAAATATTCAATTAACAAATGTGCAATCGTTTAGCAAGAAAATAAAAAAATAGTATACATTCATAATTAAAAGTATAAAATGAATATTCATAAACCCATACTGGTATAAATAACTTAACTAAATAAATGATGAATTAAATAAATAAATCGCTTGTGCAAAAAAAAATCCAAATAATTTATGAAGATATTCTACCCTGAAGGGTTGGCTCATAACTCCGTTTCCTTAGGTGTGGGTAAGTGCAGTAATTTCCTTTCAAATACAAAGGAGAAAAAGGTAATAAAAAAAAGTAACTATAGTGGAGAAATTTGACAAACATGAACTCAAACCAGGTGAGTATTGTTAAAATAAACAAAATGCATATCGATAGCATTACTCTTGACTAATGCGATGAGAGTAGCAATTTGTTTTGTGATACTCCTCCAAAAATATATTAATGTATTGTAATCATGAGAAAAATATCAAACTAATTGCATTGAGTGATAGTCCATAAAATATTTGATGAGAATTCAAGGCCATCAAGGTGAGAAAAGTCTGAGCAACTAAATGTAATGTGGTATCATGGATAGAATCCTAGAATAGATATAATATATTCATCTTTAAAAATGTAAAGAAATTTAAATATATATGGGCACTAATTAATAATGATGTGTCAATGTTTTTATTAATTTTGACAGAGGTACCTTACAAATGCAAAATGTTAATAAAAGGAAGAAGCAGTAGGGGAATAAAGGTACTCTCCATACTATTTTTCTTTTTCTTAATAGTCCTATTGAAATATAATTTATATTTCATATTAGCTAGAAACTGAAAGCATGCAATTAATAATTATTAGTATTTCACCAACATGTGCAACCATAACCACAGTCAATTTTAGAATATTCTCATCACCTTAAAAAACAAGCTTATACCCTTAAGCTCTCACCCACTGCTCCTCCTCCCACTTCCTTAGGCACCAGCAACCACTCGTTTACTTTCTCTTTCTTATATGTCCTGCTCTGGATTGTTCTATTTGAATGAAACAGTGTGTGTGGTATTTTGCAGCTGGCTTCTTTTGCTTAGAATGTTTTCAAGTTCCATTCATGTTGTAGCCTGTGTCAGTATTCGATCCCTTTTGATAGTTAAATAATATTTATGACACTTTTATACATTCATCAGGTGATGGACATTTGGGTTGTTTCCACCTTTTGGTAATATTGAATAACATTGCTATATACATTTTCATGAATTTTTTCGTATGGGCATAATTTCCAGTAATTTTTCTAGTTTATTTTCTTCTTCTTGATCTCTTTATTGTGCCTCTTTTGATAATGAATTCATCACATAGGCTATATATATATATATATATATATATATATTTATTACATTAAAAGTTACAGATTAACAGACCAGTATATCTGAGTCTTAGTCATTTTATATCTTGATTAATATTTGGAAACATTAACTTGCATTATGGCATATGTTACTTTGTACTGCAATGAATGTGTAGAATGTGACGTAATCGTGCAAGCTACAGCTGAGAAACCCCAGAGCTGAATGATTGACTAGATATCTGCATCCAAATGAGATTAACAGATTTTAAAGCAGCGCTTTTAGAAGTATCTGTCATATCTACTTCCTCCTACTATTATCTTAATTATAACTGTTTGAAATAAAGATATTATGTGATATGATTCGTATCCCTGCCAGAAATGTTTCCTTCTCCATGAGTCTGTGATATATGTGACATGAAGTTTAGAATATTTCTGATGAAAATGTTAAAACTGTATAAATTGCTGTCTCTCTATTTTTTTAAATCACACCACTGAGAACATTATGCTAAGTGAAATAAGACAGTCAGAGAAAGACAACTACCATATGATTTTACTCATAAGTGGAAGCTAATGAACAAACTTAACTAACAAGCAGTATAGAGACACACTGACAGAGAGCAGGCTGATAGCTCTGCGGGTGGGTGGTTGGGAATGGAGGAATCCAGCAAACAGAAAAAAGACTCATGACAGTGGAGTAGTGATTGAGGGGGCAGGATGGAAGATGGTATATGGAACATGAATAGTAATAGAAAAATACAGTAGGAGTTCATCATCACCAAACCCTTACTATAAGAAATGTTAAAGGGACTTACCTAAAAAAAAAAGATTAAAAAATATAAACAGTAAAATGACAACAAACTCACAACTATCAAAAACTGAACCTAAAAACAAAAACAAAGACAAACTAAGCAAACAACTTGAAGAGCAACAGAATTATAGAATTAGAGATCACGTGGAGGGTTATCAGCAGGTAGGAGGAGGAGAGAGAATGGAGAAAAGGTACAGGGAATAAGAAACATAAATTGTAGGTACAAAATAAAGAGGGGGAGGTTAAGAATAGTATGGGAAACGGAGAAGCCAAAGAACTTAAATGTATGACCCATGGACATGAACTAAGGGAGGGGGGAATGCGGGTGGGAGGGGGCATGCAGGGTAGAGGGGAATAAAAGGGGAAAATGGGACAAATCTAAAAGCATAATTAATTTAATATATTTAACAGAAAAGAACAATAAAAATGGTTTACAAAGAAGAAAAATTAATAAAATAACACCGCAGAAATTTAATAGTTTAATAGATAAAAGGTTTCCATTTAAGTCAATATCAGTCTTCAGTCTCATAAGAAACAACACTCATTACAACTCTGACAATTATTTCATTAAACAGGATGCCTAAACTCCAGTTAATATTGTATCTAAACATCTTAAATAAGTAGAGAGTTTGCCATCCTGTGGATTACAAATTTTTGAAAATAAAGTGAAAGCCACAATTTCATAAGTTTTCTTACCTACTAGTCACTTTGTATTATATTCATATATTCCCAGAAATCAATGCTTTATTATTGACTTCCCTCAATTAGTGGAGCTGAATGATTGCATAATTAGAAATACAACAACATTTTTTTAATTAGTATTTCTTTTCCATTTTAAGTAAAAAAGGCAACTATTAAATAAATATCCATGTCAATAATCAATAGAAATTTAAATTAAAGATAGCTATAATATAATTTAGACCAAAGAAAGCTTGATAGAAATGAGCTAAATATTTTAAGTTATAGCCACAATTGCTATACTGAAGTAGGAAAAAGTAGGTATACAGTTGTGAGTACACAAAACAGTTTATTCTTGTATTATCATTTATTAATTATATTATTTCTATTCAAACAAGTATAAACCTACTTTTCCAATCCCTTTGTAGTCCATTGAGTCTTAACAGGCAACATACATATGAGTGAGAATGTTCTCTTTTACTGAATATAATTCTCATTAAATTTGGAAAGAAAAGCAATGCTATTCTGCTAATTTCCTTACAGACCTCAATCTTGAGCTCTTCTTTCCCGTTTGTTATAATGGCCATGAATCATCAGCTAGCTCCTTTAATTTACTAATTCATTCATTTAATTATTCATACTATATATGGAATATCTGTTAAGTAGCAGACATTCAGTTTTATTAGTTAAACCATGCTTAAAATCATGAAAAAAGAAGGCTCATAACACAGATTGATGCCCTTGATGCACCTAGGAGTTTATGCTGTTAACTACTTATTTTAGCATTTTAACAAAATGATAAAAAGTAAAAAGAAAAAAATTACAACATAAAACATTTATAAAGTATACAGGAGATAGGGTTACCTATAATGTAAAATATTCAAGATGATAAATAACACACAGAGGAAGATGGCAACAATGTAGGTGGGAACTGATCCCACTTACTCGGGCCCCCAACTGGGACACTTATCCAGTCTTCTAAAGAATGAAGTGAACAGCCAACAGAATTTCAGCCTATATGAAGCTTAGAAGTCAAAGTGTACAGAGGACCCTTTAAAACAGGTGGTAAGGAGGTTTTATAGGCCTACCAGCAGGTCCCTGGGCCTGGTGCCAGAGGCTGGCTGCTGCATATCCATTGGAAGAGAGCATGGTCAGTAATAGTAACTTAGTGGCTCTCTCCCTTTACAGGGCAGGGGAGTCCCAGACCCACCCTGGGAGGAATCTGGAGGCATAAAGTTGCTGGGGGGGCAGATAAGAAAGCAACAATAAATATGCAGGCAGCAGAGCACCCAGGCTGAGGTGGTGGTTGCTGGCCAGGACATTGACAGACAATTTTTGGGTTCTTGGTGACACTTGGAGCTAGTAGAGGTGGTGGGCCATGACTGACCATGACCCGGATAGACTCTGGACTTGCCAGAGCGTTGGACTGTGTGGAAAGTCACGCAGTGGGTCACAGTGGCAGCAGCGCCCAAAGACACTTTTTTCAAAAGGTGAACTGAGGTGTTCAGCACAGGGAACTCAGGTGTGCAGCATTCTGGCCGAAAAAGAGAGGAGAGTGGGAGCTTGATTTACGCACCTCATGGTGTGATCAAAAGGGTGCAAAGGGAGCCGGCTAATTGGCGCCATCAGGCTGCAAATGCTCATAGTGGAGAGTGTAGCCTCACAGTGCTATGAGCGACTGGGCTGGAAGCTGGGCACCTACGATAATTGTAGACCATACTGAGCCCCCATCCTTGCAGAACCACAAGAAAGGAAGAACAGAGCCCAGTCCCAAACTGCCTGCAGGAAGCTGAAAGATCTCCAAAATTGGCTGAGCATTATTTTTGTTTTTTCTCAAGAGTAAGAAGTAAGATCTGGAGCTGAGAGAAACCCACAGACAGATCAAGAAAGTAGTCAGAAGGTGAAAACCAACAGCTGAGACAAATTTCACTTTGCTCATCAACAGAACTTACACGGTTTTTTGTTTGTCTATTCCTCTCTTCTCTCTGTTTCTTTTAGGTTTTTGTTGTTTTTATTATTTGTTTTACTTTTTAACCTCCCTTTCATATTGCATTTTAATTTTTCTTCTTTCACTACACGTGCATTCCAAATAACTCACTACTCTTTGTCATTTACTTGTTATTCTTTTTATTCATATTATATATTTCTTATCATACTATTGTTCCAAATCCTACACAGTATCCTCCCCTGTGTTAATCCATTTCTCCATCTTCCTGAACTTTAATACTGTTGTGTAAAGTTTATTTTCTCGCACACTATGCCAGGTTCTATCTACTATTCTCACTATTTCTTTTCCATTTAACCTCACATAAGCACTTTTTTCTTTTTTTTTTAATTGTTGTTCAAGTACAGTTTTCGACCTTTTCCTTCCACCCTTTCCCACCACCCCAGCCATCCCCACCTCCTCCCCTGACTCCACCCCAACTTGTTATTGTCCATGTGTATTTATCATTGTTTCTCTAAACCCTTCACCTTTTCTCCCCACTATCCCCCCTCTTTTCCCCTCTGGTCACTGTCAGCTTGTTCTCAATTTCAGTGTCTTTGGCTATACTTTGCTTGCTTGTTCCTTTTGTTGATTAGATTCCTGGTAAAAGTGAGATCATATGGTATTTGTCTTTTACCACCTGGCTTATTTGACTTAGCCCTCTTCTTTCTAAAGTCCACTCGCATTCTTTTTCCCCTCTAATAAGAGGCTTGTTTCTTTTCTGCTTTTTATAAACAGTGGCTAGTGGGGTGAAATGCCATGCTTGTGGCTGTACTTCTCTAAAGGAACTCTTTTTCTTTCATTATTTCTTTGTACTTTCAACCCCATAGAATACTCTCCCACTCTCTTACTTCATTTCCCCTTTCCCCTGCCCATGATCAGTTGAGTGAGGAATTTTATTTCACTGTTTTCTCTCTCCTCTTCTTTCCCCTCCTCTCTCAACCTGGGTTTTACCCCTCACTCTTAATAGATTGCTTTGCCCATTCTTTCAAAATAATTTTTCTTCACTCTGGACATTTTATATTCTCTTTTTGCTTTTCTACAATATGCTTATTCCCATCCAACCATTATTATACTTTATTCAGCTGTTGTTGTTATGGACCCTGCTGTGTTTTTTTCTGTAATTTATTCCCATTGATCCAGTACCTTTTCATTTTTAAAAAAGATTTTATGCATTTATTTTTATAGAGAGGGGGAAGGAGGGAGAAAGAGAGGGAGAGAAAAGTCAATGTGTGGTTTCCTCTCATGTGGCTCCCACCAGGGACCTGGCCCACAACGCAGGTATGTACCTTGACTGGGAATTAAACTGGTGACCCTTTGGTTTACAGCCATGATCAATCCACTGAGCTGCATTAGGGAGGGTATCTTTTCAATTTTACTTCTAACCTCACATTATACTCTTCCCTTTTCTTACCCTGATGTTCCCATCACCCTTTTGTGTTTTAATCATATTTTAAATTGTGTTCTTTCCCTTTCTTCACCTCAGTTCCATCCTAATTCTTATCTATTCTCCTTCCTCTTACCACAGAATAATATTTTCCCCTATTCTAGTCACTTCGTATTCCCTTTGACATATCTTATAATATCTGCAATCTCTCTCTAACTATTAATCTTAGTGCAGTTGCAGTTGAGATTGCTGGTGTGGTAGAGGGGTTCTTTTTGCTGGCATAGTTTTGGGTATCTGGTAGCACTCTTTTGTTAACCAACACCTGTAAAATACCATAAAGACAAGCTGGGAGTTGTGACTTCCAGTAAGCCCACTGGAGAGAAGAACCCATCAACAAAGTAGCCAACAATAAGTAAAGCCCAAGTACAGTAAGAGAACCCACATGAAAGGAAGAAATGGCAGCCCTAGAGCATTCAGACAAGGAGATCAGAGACCACTCCACTGAGTCACACAGAACCCCTACCACAGAAGTTCACCCCATAAAGAGAGCTTGCAAAGAAGATTATCCTGAGATGAAGGAACCAAAAGAGTCACTTAAAATGGGGAGACAAAGAAATAACTCACAACCGAAAGGAATGGAAGAATCTCCAGTAAAACAACTAAATGATACGAAGGCAAGCAAACTATCAGACATAGAATTCAAACAAATGACTGTAAGGATGCTCAAGAAACTCACTGAAAACTAGAAGAAAATTAGTGGAAACTAAGACAATATAAAAAAACAAAATAAAAGCTATAAACAGGAGCCATAAAGAAATAAAAAACATAATGTCTGAAATAAAATATATATATACACAAAGGGATTACAAGCATGCTAGATGAAGCAGAGCACCAAATGAGTGAGCTGGAAGAGAAGGTAGAAACACACAGGTAAGGGAGCAACATGGAAACAGACTAAAAAAGTATCAGGATAATGTAAGGGAACTTCAGGGTAACATGAGACCTAAGAAAATTCAAAATATAGGAATGCCAGAAAGAGAAGAAAAGGAACAAGAAATAGAAAACATATTTAAAAAAATAATGAAAGAAAACAAGGGAAAAGCTATGCAAGTTTATTAAACACAGAGGGTCCAATCAAGATGAACCCAAAGAATCCTACTATAAGACATATAATTAAAATCCCAACTTTTAAAGACAAACAGATAATCTTAAAGGCAGCAAGGGAGAAAAAGAAAGTAACATACAAGGGAGCTCCAATAAGTCTAATGTCTGATTTCTCAACAGAAACACGGCAAAGTCAGAAGAAAATGGCAAAAAATATTCTAAGTAATGAAAAACAAAGGCCTGCAACCAAGACTACTCTACCCAGCAAGGCTCCTGATTAAAATTTAAGGTGAAATAAGGAGTTTCCCACACAAAAGAAAGCTGAAAGAAAATGTCTCCACTAAACCTGCATTGCAAGAAATGTTAAACGGAAAGTTTTAAGAAGAGAAGGAAAGGAGTGAGCGAGGAACAGAGGTACAAGGGGGAAATAGTAATGAGTAAGTAGCTGTTAAGTATAACCTTAAATGTAAATGGAATAAATGTTTCAATCAAAATACATGGGGTAGCTGAATGGCCAATAAACCATGACCCACACATAAGCTGTCTACAAGAGACCCAACTCAGAACAAATAAGCTACACAGAGTAAAAGTAAAGGATTGGGAAAAAACATTCCAAGGAAATGAACAGGGAAAAAAAAAACTGAGGTAACAATACTGATACAAGACAAAATAGACTTCAAACAAAGGACACACAAAAAGATAGTTCATAATACTCAAAAGAAGAATTAATCAATAATATATAAACATTGTAAACATATAGGTACCCCATATAAGAGCATGTAAATATATAAGAAAATTTGTGTAAGACTTCAAGAAAGATATAGACAGCAACACAATTATAGTAGGAGATTTTAACATCTAAATGTCAACAATGAATAGATCTTCTGAACAAAATATCAGCAAGAATATTGTGGCATTGAACAACTTCATAGATAAAAATGACTTAAATGATATATACAGAAGGTTTCATCCCAAAGAGGCAATATACAAATTATTTTCGAATGTAAATGGAACATTTTCAAAGATAGGCCACATGATAACACACAAAACAAAACTCAATAAATTCAAGAAAATTTGAAGCATATCAAGCATTTTCTTGAACCACAAAGACCTGAGAATAGAAACCAACTTTAAGAAAAAAAACTTAAAGACATTCAAACTCATGGAGACTGAATATCATGCTATTAAACAATGAATGGGTTAAGAATGAGGTCAAGGAAATAATCAAAAAGTTTCTGGAAACAAATGAAAATGAACACAAAACAGCCTAAAACTATGGGACACAGCAAAGGCAGTCTTGAGAGAGAAGTTCATAGCAATATACCAATAAAAAATAGAAACATTTCAAATGAGCAACATAACCCTACATCTACATGAACTAGAAGAAGAAGAACAACAAGAAAAAGCCTAGAGTGAGTAAAAGGAAGAAAGTGATCAAGATCAGAGAAAAATTAAATGACATAAAGACTAAGAGAACAAAGAGTCAATAATTAAGGAGCTGGTTCTTTGATGAGATAAACAAAATTGACAAACTTTAACCAGATTCATCAAGAAGAGAAGAGAGAGGACTGAAATAAATAAAACCATAAATGAAAGATAAGAAATTACAGCTGATACAACAGAAGTACAAAGGATTGTAAGAAATTACTATGAACAACTATATCCCAAGAAATTTGAAAACCTGGGTGAAATGAACAAATTTATAGAAACATATAATCTTCCAAAACTGAATCGGGAAGAAGCAGAAAGCTGAATAGACCAATAACAGTTTGTGAAATGGAAGCAGTAATCAAAAAACTCCTAGGACACAAAAGTCCTGGGTTAGACAGTTTAACAAGAGGATTTTACAAAGCATTTAAGGAAGAGAGAACTCCTATCCTTCTCAAACTATTCCAAGAAATTTAAGAAAAGGAAAGGCTCCCAAACTCTTTTGATGAGGCCAGTATCATCCTGTTCCCCACAACAGATAAAACACAATAGAGAAAACCACAGGCCAATATCACTGATGAACATAGATGATAAAATCTTCAGTAAAATACTGACAAACCACATCCAGTAATACATTAAAAAGATCACACACCATGATCAAGGGAAGTTCACTCTAGTGGTGCAAAATAGTACAAAATTCATAAATCAATGAACATAATATACCACATAAACAAAAGGAAAGAAAAAAATCACATGATCATATCCATGGATGCAGAAAAAGCATTTGATAAGGTACAGCACCCATTTATATTAACACAGCAATGTGGGAGTAGATGGGGCATAACTCAACATAATAAAGGCCATATGTAAGAAATGTACATGGGAGAAATAGAAAAAAAGTACTTGAAAAATAACTAAATAAAAAAATACGAAAAAATGTACAGACAACATCATACTCAATGGGAAAACACTAAAAGCTTTCTCATTAAGCTTTGGCTGGCATAGCTCAGTGGATTGAGTGCAGGCCTGTGAACCAACAAATGGCAGTTCGATTCCCAGTCAGGGCACATGCCTGGGTTGCAGGCCAGTTCCCAGCAGGGAACCCACCAAAGGCAACCATACATTGATATTCTTATCCTTCTCTCCTTCCCTTCCCCTCTAAAGATAAATAAATTTTAAAAATCTTGAAAAAAAAGGCTTTCTTATTAAGATCAGGAACAAGACAAGGATGTCTGATTTCACCACTTCTATCCAACACAGTACTGAAAGTTCTAGCCACAGTGATCAGACAAGAAAAAGAGATAAAATGCATCTAAACAGAAAGGGAGGAAGCGTAACTGTCATTGTTTGCAGATGAAATGATAGTGTAAGTAGAAAATACTACAGAGTGCACCAAAAAACTACTCGACCTAACAAGTGAATTGGGCACAGCAGTGGGATAAAGTCAATATTCAAAAATTGAAGGCGTTTTGTACATCAACAGTGAAATATCAGAAGCAGAAATCAGGAAAAAATCCCATTTATACAGCAACAAGAAAAACAAAGTACCTAGGAATAAACCTAACCAAGGAAGTAAAAGACCTGTACTCAGAAAACTACACAACACTGGAGAAAAAAATAAAGGAATACACAAACAAATGGAAGCATGTAATTGGAAGAATTAACATAATCAAAATGTCCATACTATCCAAAGCAATTTATAGATGCAATGCAATCCCTATTGAAGTACCAATGACATATTTCACAGATATAAAACAAACATTTCAGAAATCCATATGGAACCACAAATGACCCTGAATAGCTGAAGAAATTTTGAGAGAGAAAACAAAGTTGGAGGGATCACAATACCTGACATCAAACTATTTTACAAGACCACTGTAATCCATACAGTCTGGTCCTGACATAAGAATAGACACCTAGATCAATGAGTAGAATAGAAAGCCCAGAAATGAATCCATGTCTCTATGGTCAATTACTATTCAACAAAGTGGGCAGGAGCATACAATGGAGTAAAAATAGCCTTTTCAACAAATGGAGTTGGGAGATCTGGAGAGCTACATGCAAAAAAAAAAAATGGAACTCAGCTGCCAACTTACCTCATAAATAAATATGAACTTAAGATGGATAAAACACTTAAATATCAGTCACAACACTACATGAGTCCTAAAGGAGAAAACAGGCAGAAAATTTTCAGATTCCACAGATCAGTGTTTTCACCAATGTGTCCCCCAGAAGTCTATGGGAACAAAGCAAGTTTTAACAGGGTGGAGTCAGAGAGACCAAGTATTTCACTCTGTTACAAAAATACTCCCAGACTCTGTTGAGGTAAAAATCTTTTTGATATAAAGAGTTTCATCAAATAAACTCCTCTTACTTATTTTTAATATAAAGCATATAAGACAATTTACATTTATTAACACTGAGACCACAGCTTAATTTAGAGATAATCTCCCTTTTATAAATGAGTAGGAATAATTTTGGATGCTTAAAGAGTCATTTTATTTCTTAATTTTTCTTTCCCTTTTTTAGTAAACAAATGAAGAAACTAATGCTTATCAGCAATCACAAAAATAAAATTCAAAAAACATTCTACAGTACATTAGCCAAAAATATAGTAAGTATATAATGTTGATAATCAGGGTACTACAGCTAGATGACTCTGAGACATTGTTGGTAAGACATTGTTGGCATAAATCTTCTTGAAATAAATTTTACCTTACATATTAGGAAGTTTAAATAATGTTAAACTGTTAATTCTCATTCTAAGAATCTATAGTGAAGAAATAATAAGAAATATGAACAAAGACTAGTATCATAAATGTTCACCATAACATCACTCACAATTTTAAAAATCTTTAGAAACAACTTAAATATTTACAAAGTAGAAATGGATTGGCTAGGTGAAAGCATAACTAGATCATATAATAAACACCAATCACAATTATGTCTATGAAAAACATTTAATGACATGAAATATGCTATGTCATATTTGGCTAAATGAAAAGAGTGAATTAAGTATATATATATATATATATATATTTCATATATATAAAATTATTTTAATTTTATAAATAAAATATGTTTAGAATTTTTTTAAATTCTGAAGTTTTTACAGTAGACCATAAATTGTTTTATATAGTCATTTAGCAATGTCATAGGTGATTCTGTTAATATTTCTTAAATTTTTTAGTATTTTTCATTGTTTTTGCTATCACAGTTGTCCCAAATTTTCCTCCTTTGTAGCCCTCACCTCAGCACACCTCTATACCCACAGTTAATCCCCATACTGTTGTTTATGTCCATGAGTCATGCACATATATTCTTTGACTAATTCCTTCATTATCTTTCAACTAGTCCCAACCTCCCCTCTCCCTTATTATAACTGTCAGTCTATTCCATGTTTCTGTGCTTCTGATTATATATTGCTCATTAATTTATTTTGTTCTTTAGATTCTAGTTATAAGTGAAATTATATCATATTTGTCTTTCATTGACTGTCTTATTTCACTTAGCATAATAGTGTTGCAAAAGATAAACATTCCTTCTTTTTTCTTGCTGCTGTAGTATTCCATTGTGTAAATGCATCACAGCCATTTATCCACTCACCTAATAATGATGGGCACTTAGGCAGTTTCCAAATCTTGGTTATTGTAAGTAAGTTTGCTATGAACGTAGGGGTGCATAGGATCTTTAGAATTGGTGTTTGGTAAACTTTGGGTATATTCCCAAAAGTGGAGTCTCTGGGTCAAAAGGCAGTTTCATTTTCAATTTTGTGAAGAAACTCTGTACTGTTTTCCAGGGAGCCTGCACCAGTCTGCATTCCCACCAACAGTGCCCTAAGGTTCCCTTTTCTCCACATAATCACCAGCACTAGTTTGCTGATTTATTAACAACTGACATTTGCAGGTGTGAAGTGGTATCTTATTATAATTATGATTTTAATTAATGTATCTCTGATGACTAGTGATGTAGAGCACTTTTTCATATGTCAATGGGCCATCTGTATGTCCTCCTTGGAGAAATATCTGTTTAGGTTTTTTGCCCATTTTTAATTGGATTGTTTGTCCTCCTGATGTTGAGTTGTATGAGTTCTTTATATATTTTGGAGTCCAATGTTTTGCTCAGTGTATCTTTGGGAAATATATTCACTAATACAGTGGGTTCCATTTTTATTTTGATGATGGTTTCTTTAGCTATGCAGATGATTTTAATTTGATGTAAATTTCTAGTGCCTTGACATACATATTGGAAAAAATATTGCTATGTGAGATATCTGAAATTTTATTGCCTATGTTTTCCTCTAGGATTTTTATGGTATTATGACTTATATTTAACTATTTTATCCATTTTGAGATTATTCTAGTTTGTAGTGTAAATTGGTGGTCCAGTTTTATTTTTTTCAAGTACTCATAACACAATGTATTGAAGAAACTGTCTTTACTCCATTGTATGCTCTTGTCTCTTTCATCAAATACTAATTGACCAAAGTGGTGTGGGTTTATTTCCAGGCTCTCTATTCTGTTCCTTTGATATATGTGTCTGTTTTTATGCAATTACCAGACTATTTTGATTACAGTGGCCATAAAATGTAGTTTGATATCAAGTATTGTGATCCCTCCAACTTTATTCTTCTTTCTCAAGATTTCTGAGGCTATTTGGGGTCTTTTTTGGTTCCATATAAGGTTATGGAATATTTGTTCTATACATGTGAAATATGCCATTGGTATTTAGTAAAAATTACATTGAATCTATAGATTGCTTTGGAAGGAAATAATCAAGATCAGAGGTGAAATAAATGATACAGAGACTAAAAAAGCAACTCAAAGGATCAATCTAGGAGACTTTTCTGTGAAAATATAAGCAAAATTGATAAACTTTTAATCAGACTCATCAAGAAGAAAAAGAGGACCCTAATTACTAAAAGCAGAAATAAAAGATGGGAAATAACAATAGATAACCCAGAAATAAAAAATATTATAAGAAAATACTTGTCTCATTAACTCTATTTTTAATACTTTCAACTGTGTTCTTCAATTCAGAAATTGTATTCTTCATTTCCTCTTGGCCCTTGCTAATAGTTTCCATTTCCTTTTTCATGTTGATATACTTTGCAGTGAGATCATTGTAGCTCCCCTGTAGTTTCTGTTAGTGAAAGACAAATACCATATGATCTCATTTATAAGAGGAATCTAATGAACAAAATAGACTAATGAGGAAAAAATAGTATCAAAAGCATAGAAACATGAAATGGACTGACAGCTTTAAGAGGGATGAGAGAAGGTGGGGAGTAGCTGAAAGGAGGTGAAGAGATTAGTCAAAGAATATATATGCATGATCCATGGACATAGATAATGGTGTGGGGATTGACAACAAGAGTGTGGGGCATGCTGGGTGGAGGGGGGCAAAGAGGGAAAACCAGAAAAACTGTAATAGGTTGAACAATAAAATATTTTTAAAAACTAAAAAAAAAGAAAATACAATGAACAACTATATGCCAAGAAATTAAACAATCTGGATAAAATGGACACATTTCTAGAGTCAAAAATCTCCCCAAAACTGAATCATGAAGAGGCAGCACACTTGAATAGACCCATAACAACTAACAAAATTGAAGCTGTAAAAAACAAGAAAAACAAAACAAAACAAAACAAAAAACTCCCCCCCAAAAAAAGTCCTGGACCAGTTTGCCTCACAGGCAAAATTTTCCAACCATTCAAAGAAGAATTAACACCTATTTTTCTCACACTATTCCAAAAATTTCAAGAATAGAGAAGCCTTCCAAGCTCTTTTCTATGAGGCTAGTATCGTTCTAATTCCAAAACCAGGTAAAGACATGACAAAGAAAGAAAACTATAGGACAATATATCTGATGATGATAGATGTTAAAATTCTCAACAAAATATTGGCAAGTCATATCCAGCACTACATTACAAAGATCATGCTTAAGTGGTATTTACCTGGAAGATGGAAGTTTAGTACAATATTTTCAAATCAATAAATGTGATATATCACATAAACAAAATAAAAGGTAAAAAATCACATGATCATATCAATAGACATAGAAAAAGCATTTGATAAAATTCAGCACCCCGTATTATAAAAACTCTAAGTAAAATGGGAATAGAGAGATCAGTACCCCAAAATAACAGAGGACATATGCAAAAACTGTATAGCCAACATCAAAGTCAAGGGCAAAAACTAAAAGTGTTTCCTCTAAGATGGGGAACAAGACAGGGATGTCTGCTTTCACCGCTCTTATTTACTGTATAGTACTAGAAGTCCTAGACACGGTGATCAATAAGAAGAAGAAATTAAAGGCACCCGAATTGGAAAAAAATAAGTGAAACTGTCATTATTTGCAGATGACATGATACTGTACATTGAAAACCCTATGGGCTCCACCAAAAAGTCTTTCTAAATTTTGAACATTATTTTTTTGTGCTTAAAAATTGTTTGTGGCACATCATCCAAAGTAAAATTGACTTTCATTTTCATATCTCCTCTTCAAGTTTTTCCATAAGTCACAAATGATAAAGCCCATAAATATTAGTTTCAAAATGTAATGGACATTCAATAAATGATGTCTGGCTTTTATTGAAAATGACATTGACAAATTAGTCCAACATTGATGTTGATTTTCTCATTGATTAGTAGTTATGGAATTGAGACTAAGAAAAATTATCTGAGAAACTTTAACTTGGTTTTCTCTACAAGCTATTTCAACAGGTGGACACCCTAATGTTTGTATTTGCACTTACAAGTGCTGACACAAACAGTAGATGAGGAAGGGTCAGCTCAATTCCCCTTTATTCTGTAACATTGAGAATGTTTATTCTCATTGAATGTTATTCAACTAAGAAGCCCAAACAGGTTACTAGGGACAATTATGCTAGAAATTTGTAGGCTAAGTACTTTAAATTTATCAAGTATAATATGCAATATAAGGTAAGAAATTTGATAGTTTATGATCGTATTTGTTTAATATATTGTTGACATTTACAATCAGAATAAAGCAAATATTCATACTAAATCAACATCTGGATGTATACATATTTCCTAACTCTTTACTTAATGATGAAAGATCTCATTTACTCTCCTAATTTCCTAACATAAGACCAGTCATAGCATCAAGAGCTACTTACTTCTATATTCACAGCTATTATAGCACCATGACCAGGCATTATTTATTGGCTCATGACAGGAAGAATATCTTCCCTTTTTCTTTCAAAATGACAATAAAATTGATGGGTTCTCACTACTTTTGTTCACTGACATTGGCTAATTATTCGCTCTGCAGGAAAAATTAAATTTGAATTTGAATGTCACTGTAAAACGGCAGGATCTTTTTCAACATGATGAGATATCATAAAGTTTTAAGTTGTTTTGGTAAGTTGACCACCTGTTCAAATGTTAAAAATGTACACAGTCTCTCCAGCCTCACATAATTTATATTGATATATTGTACCATGGTCATTATGTTAACATAGTTTAACACAGTCTCACTTTAAGAGGTCTGCTGAGCACATACAGTAACCTCTAAGCTGTAATTAAATTAAAATTCAACAGACAAAACAACTGCAGACAGAGCATGCTGTCAATTAACTGCATGCCTCATATTAAACTTTTGAAAAGTTGTTCTGTGAATTTATTTTACCTAATGGTTGCCATAAAGAAAAGATGTCTAGTTGAAAAGTTTTGGAGTACTCTAAGTAACAATTATTCTACTAAAACAGCTATATTTTATAAAAACTATCATATCTAAAATCAAATGTATTGTCTTAGCATTAAAGATTCCCCTTATTTAATTGAACTATAAGAAAAAGATTATAGCCACAAAATTCATTTTAATTAATATGCTTATTGAGATATAAAAAGATGTTATTGTGAGTTATAGAATTGAGACTAGTTCAAAGAAAGTAGCACTTTTCTTAGGATAGAATTTTTAAATATTTAACATGTGCCATAGAGGACCATGGAACAGTATCTTTTTTAAATGGAAGACAAGTTATTTGAACTCAGCTCATAATTTGGAAGAGGTTTTATATTTATAGATATAAGAAATAAGTCTAGAACATTTGTTATGAAAACAAACACACTTCAAAAATATTTGTTATTTTATAGAAAGTGAGTCATGTTAAGAAATGCTGAGTAGTCTGATGATGAGACAGAGAAGAATCTCCTAGGATTGGGGGAGGATAATAGAAGGAGAAAGGCTTTGTGTTAGATTAAAACACTAATTCATTATTCAACCAGCAAATATTTATTAAAAGTCTGACATGTTTCAGTGTTCTTCACATACAACCATGAACATGACAGAAAAAACTATATCCTTATTAAATTTAAAGTAATAAGCTGTCATTAATGTGGTGTTAGTAGTACCAGTTGCTATGCCAAGTCCCACCCAGGATAAATTTCAAAGCCAGACAGAGATAGAAACTTTTAAGAATAGTAACGATAATATAAATTAAAACTTCAGCACAACCTTCTGGTAAAGTGTACAGTAGAGACTTCAGAGAGCTGGCGGGTTGCCCGTAGGCAGCAGTTCAGGAGGGATAATTAAGCAACCAGTTGGATTCCCCTGAGAAGAATGGGGTCTGAACCCTGCACTAGGACTCCCAGCCGTAGAGCACCAGAGTCCCAAAAAGTACAAAGAAAATATCCAGTGTCAAAAAGTGGCAGGGTTGCAGAGACAAACAGCTGGAGACACAAGAGCTATTTAAAGGACCAACACACAAATGTTCATTTGCAGCCACTTACCCTGGGCTCTGGCAAAGGTATGGACACAATAGTCTTGTGATACCTGAGGAGGGACTGAAGACATAAGATTTGGGGAGAGAACTGAGAGAGTAAAAGCCAGGATCCCTTGGGAGTCTTCCCCAGTGCAGTAGCAGCCATCATTGCTCAGGTAGATCACTCCCCTCCAAGTGGCAGCAGCCTTAGGGGAAACAATATCACCAACTCCAGGAGGGTTTCTGCCTTGTCCCTGTGGTGCTTAAGCCTGACTGCTGAGTGCAGAGTGACTAGATTAACAACTGAAGGAGACAGCCAGGTACATTAGATCCCTGGAAGTCTCCAATAGGCTGCCTAAGGTCAGACGGGGTCAACATCTGACATCACCAGAGGCAGATTCAGAAAGGAAAAAAAACACAGTGGTAAATACTAAAAGGTACTGAGATAAAAGCCACTATGGTGTTCTCCACGATTTGCCATATTTTCTTTTCTGCATAGCTTTTAACATTCATTTCTTGTCCAGCAAGTTTGTACATATTAAGTCACTAGATTTTATACTGTAGTGTATTGCAACTCACATAGTTTCCCCTCTCTTCTCTTACCCCTTTTACCTTACTCTTTCCTCACATTATTTTCTCTCTTTCAAATTTTGTTTTCTCTCTTGCTACAAGTTGTTTCCATTCTGCATTTTTACTATTTCTCCCCAGTTCAAACACACAAAACCAATTATCTTGTCAACGCTCATCTCACATCCTTTTTCCCCTCTGTTAAAATACCTGTGATCATATTTTACAGGTAAGATTTTATGCCTCCATCGCCAAGATGGAGGTGTAGGTGGAAGCACTTCACCTTCTCACACAACCAAGTTTAAAAACAACAAAGTTTTAGCAACAAAAACTCAGCCAAACCATAGAAAATTGAACTACACGGAAGTCTGACAACAACCAACCCTTCAGCTATACCAGTAAGAGGAGCAGAGCCAGCAGCAGAGCGGGATTGGGCAGGAAAGATCCACTGGACCTACCAGGTTGTGCAACCCAGGTGTACCAGCAGCCGTGGGCGGATCCCAGGTGTGGAGAAGCGGGCGGACCCACTGAGGGAGGACCATGGTCACTCATTCGCACGCAGATAAACTGGTGAAGGAGCGAGCAGTGATACAGACCATGCAGGACCCAGTGGTGGGAAGTGGCAGAGGGGACCACCATTGTCTTTCTCTGACCCTGCCCCCACATACACCACCACAAACCAGCGACCTGGGTGGCCCTGCCCTGGTGAACAACTAAGGCGCCTCTCCTCATACCTAACAGGCACAAACAGATCAAAACATGGCTCTAGAACAACTCAGAGCCCCAGAGCCAATAAATCTAAGCCATGAAGAAATAGCCAAACTTTCAGATGAACAGTTCAAAGCACTGGTGATCAGGATGCTCACAGAACTGGTTGATTTTAATCACAAATTAGAGGAACATATGGAAGCTAAACTAATTGAAATGAAGGGAAATACACAAGAAACCAATAGTAATGGAAGGGAAACTGAGACTCAAATCAAAGGAATGGACCAGAAGGAGGAAAAAAATGACCAAACAGAAAAGGATGAAGAAACAAGAATTCAAAAAAATGAGGAGAGGCTTAGGAACCTCCAGGACATCTTTAAACATTCCAACATTCAAATTATAGGAGTACCAGAAGGGGAAGAGGAACAGCCATGAGTGGAAAACTTATTTGAACAAATGATAAAGGAAAATTTATCCAATCTGTCAAAGGAAATAGACTTCCAGGAAATCCAGGAGGCTCAGAGAGTCCCAAGGAAGTTGGATCCAAGAAGGAACACACCAAGGCACATCATCATTATATTAGCCAAGATTAAAATGAAGGAGAGAATCCTTGAAGCAACAAGAGATAAGGGGACAGTCACCTACAAAGGAGTTCCCATCAGACTGTCAGCAGATTTCTCAAAAGAAATCCTTACAGGCAAGAAGGGGCTGGAAAGAAGCATTCCAAGTCATGAAATCCAAAGACCTACATCCAAGATTGCTCTATCCAGCAAAGCTTTCATTTGGAATGGAAGGACAGATAAAGTGCTTCTCAGATAAGATCAAATTCTAGGAGTTTGGGCAATGAATAAGTACCTGTCACAAATAACCTTAACTATAAATGGATTAAATCTTCCAATCAAAATAGATAAAGTAGCTGAATGGACAGGAAAACATGACCAGCACATATCCTGCCTACAACAGACCCACTCAGAACAAAAGACCTACATAGACTGAAAGTGAAGGATTAGAAGAAAAATATTCCAAGCAAATGGCTAGGAAACAAAAAGCCGGCGTAGCAATACTTATATCAGACAAAATAGACTTCTAAAATAAGGCCATAAAAAGAGACAGAATGACACTTCATAATAGTCAAATGAGTAATCTATGAAAAAGACATAAATATTATAAACAAATACATAAGGGGATTCTTGGAAGATTTCACGAAAGATATAGACAACAATACAAATACAGTAGGAGATTTTAACACCTCACTATCAACAAAAAATAGGTCTTCCAAAAAATATCAACAAGAATATTGTGGCATTGAACAATTCCATAGATAAAAAGGATTTAACATATATATATGTTATATATATATTTATATTTAACATATATATTTATAATATATATAACATATATATGTTATATATATGTCAAACATATATGTATGTTATAAACATATATATGTTTAACATATATATATTTCATCCCCAAGAGGCAGTATACACATTATTTTCAAATGCATATGGAACACACAAAACAGGATTCAACTATTTCAAGAAAATTGAAATCATATCAAGCACTTTCTCAGACTACAAGTTCTTAAAACTAGAAACCAACCTCAAATAAAAAAATCAAAAATATTTCAATTCATGGAGACTGAATAGCATGCTATTAAACAATGAATGGATTAATAATGAGATCAAGGAAGAAATCAAAAAGTTTCTGTAACCAAATAAAAATGAACATGCAAAAATCCAAAACCTCTGGGACACAGCAAAGGCAGTCCTCAGAGGGAAGTTCAAAGCAATACAGGCTTACCTAAGAAAGATAGAAACATTTCAAATAAACAGCCTAACCCTACATCTGCAAGAACTGGAGGAACAACAACATATAAAGCATAGCATGAGTAAAAGGAAGGAAATGATATAGAAAATAAAAGAACAATTCAAAGGATCAATAATCCAGGAGCTGGTTCTTTGAAAACAAAATTGACAAGCCTTTATACAGATTAATTATGAAAAAAAGAGAGGACCCAAATAAATACAATTAGAAATGAAAGAGGAAAAATTACAAACGATACCACAGAAATACAAAGGATTGTAAGAAATTACTACAAACAACTATATGCCAAGAAATGTGAAAATCAGGATGAAATTGAGGTCAAATTTCTAGAAAAATATAATCTCCCAAAACTGAATGAGGAAGAAGCAGAAAGCCTAATCAGATCAGTAACAGCTGGTGAAATTGAAGCAGTAATAAAAAAAAAAACCCTCTTGTCACAAAAGCCCTGGACTGGATGGTTTCACAGGAGAAATTTATAAAGCATTTAAGGAAGAGCTTGTGCCTAACCTTCTCAGACTATTACAAAAAATCCAAGAAGAGGGAAGACTCCCAGACTTTTTTCATGAGACCAGCATCATCCTAATCCAAATATCAGACAACACAACAAAGAAAGAAAACTAAAGGCCAATATCACTGATGATCATGGACACTAAAATCCTCTACAAAATATTGGCAAACCATATCCAGCAATACATCAAAAAGATCATACACCATGATCAAGTGGGATTCAATCCAGGGATGCAAGGATGGTACAATATTTGGAAATCAGTAAATGTAATACATCACATAAACAAAAGAAAATGTAAAAATCACATGATCATATCAATAGATATGTAAAAAGTGGTAAGGTCTAGCACCAATTTATGATAAAAGTACTCAGAAAAGTTGGACTAAAAGGAGATAATCTCTACATAATAAAGGCTGTATATAAAAAATCTATAGCCAACATCATACTCAGTGGGCATAAACTAAAAGATTTCTAACTAAGATCAGGAACAAGACAAGGATGTCAGCTTTCACTGCTTCTATTCAACATAGTATTGAAAATCCTAGCCAGAGCAATCAAACAAGAAGAAATAAAAGGCATCCAAATTTGAAAGGAGGGAGTAAAATTGTCATTGTTTGCAGAACAAAACTGTGTAAATAGAAAACCCTATAGACTACGCCAAAAACCTACCCAGTGTAATAAGTGAATTTGGCACAACAGTGGGATACAAAGTCAATATTCAGAAATCAAAGGCATTTTTGTACACTAAAAATAAAATAACGGAAACATAATTTGGAAAAGAATTCCATTTGATATAGCAACAAGAAAAATAAAGTACTTAGAATAAACCTAACCAAAGAGGTAAAAGACCTGTACTCAGAAAACTACACAACACTGAATAAAGAAATTAAGGAAGATACAATAAATGGAAGCATATGCTCTGTTCATGGATTGGAAGAATTAACATCATCAAAAAAGTCCATAATAACAAAAGTAATTTATAGATTTAATATAGTCCTTATCAAAATACCAATGACATATTTCACAGATATAGAAGAAACATTTAAAAAATATATATGGAACCATAAATGACCCTGAATAATCCTGACAATTTTGAGTAAGAACAAAGTTGGAGAGACTACAATACCTGACATCAAACTATTTTACAAGGCCACTATAATCCTCACAGTCTGGTACTGGCATAAGAACAGACACATAGATCAATGGAACAGAATAGAGAGCCCAGAAATAAACCCAAGTCTCTATGGTCAATTACTATTTGACAAAGGGGGAAGAAGCATAAAATGGAGTCAAAATAGCCTCTTCAACAAATGGTGTTGGGAAAACTGGACAGCTACATGCAAACAAATGAAATTCGATCACCAATTTATACCATACACAAAAATAAACTCAAGATGGATAAAAGACTTCATATAAGTCATGATACCATAAAAGTCCTAGAGATTAACATAGGCAGGAAAATCTCAGATATTCCACACAGCAATATTTTCACTGGTATGTTCCCTAGACCAAGGCACACAAAGAAAAGAATAAACAAAGAGGACCTTATCAAAATAAAAAGCTTCTGCACAGCTAAAGAAAACATCAGCAAAATGAAAAGAAACCAACTGTATGGGCACGTATTTGCCAGTGATACCTTGGACAAGGGTTTGATCTTCAAAATATATAAAGAACTCATAGGACACCACTCCAGGAAGAAAAACAATCCAATTAAAAAATGGACTAAAGACCTTAACAGACAGACACTTCTCCAAGAATGACATACCAAGGGCCCAGAAATATATGAAAAGATGCTTAACATCACTAGCCGTCAGAAAAATGTAAACTAAAACACAATGAGATAACACTTTACATTGGTAAGAATGGATATCATAAACAAATCAACAAACAGTAAGCGCTGACAAGATTGTGGAGAAAAGTACATTGTTACTAGGATGGGGATGCAGACTGGTTCAGCCCCAATGGAAAACATTATGGAATTTCCTCAAAAAGTAAAAATGGAACTGTCTTTTGACCCAGGAATACCACTGCTGGGATTATACCCTAAGAATCCCGAAACACTAATTCTGAAGAATCTATGCACCCCAATATTCATAGCAGGACAATTTACAATAGGCAAGTGCTGGAAGCAACCAACATGCCCATCAGTAAATGAGCAGATCAAAAAATGGTATATTTGCACAATGGAATACTATGAAGCAGAGGGAAAGAAGGAGCTCCTACCCTTCAAGACAACATGAATAGAACTGGAGAGCATTATGGTAAGTGAAGTAGACCAGGCAGTGGAAGACAAATACCATTTGATCTCACCTATAAGTGAAACCTAATCAATAAAACAAACAAGCAAGCAAAAAATAACAAGAAACATTGAAATAAAGAACAAACTGACAGTAATCAGAGGGGAAAGTAGAGGGAGTAAACAGGAAAAGAAGGGAAAGGTTCATCAAGGAACAAGGACCCATGGACAAAGCCCCAAGTGGATACAGTTGTCTCCAAGTGAGGTGAAAGGAGGTGCAGGGGGAGGTGGTGGAGGGAAAATGGAGACAACTATATTTGAACAACAATAAAAATAATAAAATAATAATTATAATAATAAAATGTTTAAAAAGGCATAACTGGTCCAAAAATAGAATCACTGTGCTAGGCCCACATCATCAAAAGAATTGATGTCTAACCTAATTGCACTTTCAGCCTCTCCCAGAAATGGAATATTAACTAGACAGTCTGAAATTTCCTGGTCAGCATTAATGACATAACATAACTGATAAACCCCTGACTTTCCTGGAAGAAGGTGGCCTTGCCTGAAACAATCCATTCTTTGCTGAACTACCTCCTTTGCCTCTAAAAGCCTTTCCTTTTCTACTGCTCTTCTGGGCTCTTTTCTATTTGCTGGGTGGAATGCTGCCTGAAATTCATGAATCATAGAATAAAGCCAATTAGATATTCAAATTTACTCAGTTAAATTTGTTTTTTAACATTAAAAAGATTATAACAGTTAAATTTGCTTATGCACATACTCTTTGATTTTGCATGTACTTTGTAGGTGTAAAAGAAAAAATATCCTGACACTGTTAAAAATGGTAAGGCAGACTTTCTTCAGGGAGTTTTTTTAGTAGAGGAGGAAAACTAAACTCAACTCTGAATACAATAAAGATAAATGGAGATTTATAGCCCAGGGGTAGGGTAGTCAGTGAATGGAAAATTACTAGGAGGAGACATCCAGGGTCAAGGGGCTAAACCAACTTGATAGAATTTGTACTGAAGGCAGGCAGGCAGGCTAGGATCAAAGATATGAAAGAGGAGCACAAGAAATTTGTGCACATACCAAGAGTGGGGGATTTTCATTAAATTGACTCAGTAGGACTCTTGCTAAAATTGGACTAAATGGGTTTAGTTTAGAGCCCAGGGGCACCACTGAATCAAAAGAAGTCTCATAGGAGCCTGACTAAAGTTTGGTCAAAGGAAAAAGTCTTTGTCACAGGTATTAAGCCACTAAACCCTCATAACACTTAAGGCAAGCATTAGTAATAAATGCCATACTTTTACTGATAAGATAATCAGGAGACATCTAGGTTAAGTTATTTTATGAAGATCACCTGGCAAATAAGTTGGCATACCCAGGTCTCAAGTCTAATCTAACTCTCTTCAGAACCTCTGCTCTAAACCATCTAATCCACAGATATTGTCCCAGTAAGAGGGATATGCAGAAATCCATTGGAATGGGTGAGGAATGTGTCACTTGCCATGCTTTACAATTTTAGGACATATCTAGGATGTAGTTCCATATTTTTGCATACATATGCACATGTTTATAGAGATATAGCCATCAAACTATAGAAACATCCTATTTTGTACTTATAGCATTTAATAATTATCCATTATCTCTATAAAACTTAAGTAAAATTTACAAAGCATTTATTTCATAAATATACATTAGATTTAATAGTTATTTTACTATAATTTGGCTATAAAAGTGTTTCTGATTCTATACTTTACATTATTTTATATTTAACATCATTCACTTATAAAAATAGTACTCATCGAGTTTAGGTTATTTCTAAGATTAATTAGGTTTATATAGAAATTACTGTGTCATAAAGAAGGATTTGTAAAATTTACATTCCCTTTCATATGATATGGCATGGCCCATTCACTTAAATATTATATATTTAAACATCATAATTACCTATTAATATTTGATTTATAGAGTAAAATATTGCATATTTATTGTTGATATTTATTTATTTCATTTTGGTGTTGTGACATGTGCCTACATTTCTATTTCCTATTTTATCAATCTGTATTCCTTTTTCTGTGAACTGTTAGTATTCTTGCCCATTTGTTAAACTGAGATTTTGTTTTTATGTTCACATTTACTGAGTATCTACTATTCTCTAGGCACTTTGCATACAATAACATTGTTCCTACCTGTGAAGGGGAATTCCACAAGGAATGAAAGATAGTCACAACACAGTGGGATGAGTGTTGGATTTGGTAAGAGCAAAGAAAGGGGCATCTACCCAGCCTCTTAGAGACCTCTGGATAAAATGATTTTAAACTGATTAGAGAAATAATGGAACTTGGTTATGAGTTGGAATGTTATATTTAAATTAGGTAATAGGATGTTTAAAATCTCAGAAGAACATCCCTGGCTGGTGTGGCTCAGTAGACTGAGTGCCAGCCTGTGAACCAAAGGGTGGCCAGTTCCATTCCCAGCCAGGGAATGTGCCTGGGTTGCAGGCCATGTCCCAAGTAGAGGGTGCATAAGAGGCAACAAAACATTAATGTTTCTCTCCCTCTCTCCCCCTCCATTCCCCTCTGTCTATAAATAAAATGTTTTTAAAAAGTCTTTAAAAAATCTCAGAAGAACAGGATTATAGTGATTCCAAATAATTGCATGTCGAGGCAGCACAGTGTAAGCCTAGGTGTAGACTGTGGTGAAGGATGAGCATCAAGAGACAGGCAGAGACCATTTCATGAAAAGCTGTTCTACCCTAAGCTACTCATATCCATGCCTATCTTACCAACTTTCATTTTATTTCTACTTTAAATGCTGTGATTATTTAAATTATTTTCTCAATGGATTTGCTTCTTTTTAAAATGTATTTATATATATATATATATTTTTTCTTCCTTGTAATCAAATCCGCCTACCTTTTTCTCTACCACTACTTCCCTTTTACTATATTATTTCCACATAGTTTTAAAAAGTAAGTAGATTCTTGACCAGTGGCTCAGCTGGTTGGAGCATTGTCCCATGCACTGGAAAAGTCACAGGTTTAATTCCCAGTCAGGGCACATGCCCACCTAGGTTGTGAGTTCAGTCTTCAAGTGCGGCACGTGTGGGAGACGATCAATTGATGTTTCTCTCACATCGATGTTTTTCTCTCTCCTTTCCTTTTTCTTTCTGGAATTAGTAAATATATTAAAAAAATAAAGTAAATGGGTAAGACCATTCTGTACTAATTACACTTATTTATTGATGAATTAACTGATTTTGTAAGAAATGTGCTTACAAAGGAAACTAGATATTCGATGAAATAAAATAGCAATGATTGTATTTATTTTAGTAATTATATGTGACCATATCTAGAATAGCAATTTCAAGAAATAGCTATTGTTCCCAGAAGTATCTCATGAATATTCCATTAGCTATTGAAAATGCAATTTTCACAGGTGGGTTGGAAACAACATAAAAATTGAAAGGTCTGTGCATTAGAATTATGGCTCCATTGGTGTTACAGCAGCCTCTTCACAAGTTGAAACAGCTGTATTATGAGGGAGTCTGGAGGGTTTCCACAGCATAGGGCCATTTAAAGCCATTTATGCCGCCACCAATCCTCGTTATAATAAATGCACCTGATGGTATAATACTTTGCATCTAGATGCAAGATGTCTTTGACACAAAGCACAGAAAATAATTGGTAGGTCATTTCAGACAATCATCCTCTTACATTATTTACTATTAGAGATTATTATAATACTTACCAGGGAATTTCAAAAGCATGTTATTATTCTTAGATCTAAATACTGAGAAGTACAAAAATACAGATATTTTATTTCAAGTGAAATATTTTTTTTCTAGAACAACCCTATACTTTCAATCAAATCAGTCAGAAACACATTTTTTATTCATCTTTAACTCTTATTAGTAGCTTCTGGTGGCCCTGTATCAGAAAGTGTGGATAATGTTATTATATGATCACCCTTGTTTTTAATACTTTTATTTTCTAACAGAAACAGGAAATAGATGAAAAGACAGATTTATTGAATATCACCACCTATAATAATAACACTGAGTGGTTTGGACTATATTTTAAGCATTTATGTATATTAGCTCATTTATGACATAAAAACTCCAAGAAGTACATATCCTTACTATCTTCACTTTATATATGAAAATTGAGGCACAGAAATATTATGTAACTATTCCAATGTTACCAAGATTCTAACAGAATCTCAAATCCAGTACCTGATTCTTAACTATCATAATACATGACCGAAACCACATGCTAGGTATTTTACACACACAGTTATTTAGTTCTTACAACAACATCATGAAATAACTTGTTACTCTGTGTGACAAATGAAGCAATGGAGACTTAGAACAATTTGCTAACACAGCAGGTTGCACACAGACAGTGACTGCAGAGCAGGACCCAGTCTAGCTTGACTGTAATGGCCTTTCCCACCTTACACTCAACTTTCCTAGGGAGAGCTGCTCACTCCAAGAACTACAGTCATTATGATAACTAAAAATAATAAATTGAAAGGGTTGCAGAAGCCATTAAATCCTAATTTCATCTAATTATGTTATTATTTAGCTCATAAAACTTTTAATAGTACAATAATCAAATTTACCATTGTGCTTCAGTTCTTTTTTTTTAACATCAGAGAGCTGTGATGATTATTAGGGACATATAATCACAGAAACAAGTAGGAGAACAAAGGGCTTGAACAATGGGGGAATGATTATTAATACAAAATGATAAAAATTGTACTTTGCATAAACTATTACCTGCTTAAAATCAATATAAATTTTATCCTGTTAAATATATTGTCAGAGTAAGAAATGAGCTAACAATTATATAAATCTTCGGTTCTAGGAGCATTATTTTTTTTTGTAATGTATTTAAAATGTAACCTCTGATTTCAGATAAACATTTAAATCATGGGTACTTATTATTACTTTTTTTAAACCACCACTTACCTATAATATTAAATTGATAACAAGTTAATTTATCTGTAATTGTAGCTGCATTATCACTATCTGAATTTTATTGTCTGATAAATTATGGAGGTCACAATTTTAACCTATACCAAGCCCTTTGGTACTAAACACTGCTAAAGATTTTATTGAAAGTTCAAAGCCAAAAACCCTCACAGGGTTTTATTCCTGCTCTTTTATCATTTAAGAAAAATACTGTCCAATTATTTCTTCAACTGAGAAAGAAATAAAGGTTAGATTAGAGAATTTGGTAAATTTTTGGTTATTTCCAAAAATTTATTATTAATATGGCAATAACTCACAAAACAAACTGAAAATCTCAAAATCATAATTCTAGTGAAACTCATCCTTCTTAATACTTTATTTTCCTTTTTATTTAATTTATTGGGGTAATACTGGTTAACAAAATTATACAGTTGTCAGGTGCGCAATTTCTCAATACATCTGTACACTGTATTGTGTGTTTACCACCCCAAACACACTCATCTTAAGGTACACATTATTGATACCTGGGTTAGTTTCTTGATGAGATTAGGATTACCTTACCAGCTCTACTGAACATTTTGATATGAATAGATGTGTAATAATTTAAAAAATCTCTCAAACAAAATATTGGATATATAACTTAAAATTAACACATGGAGAGAATATTTCTAAATATTTTAGTCTGAATCCTCAAGAAAATGTTCTTATTTTAGAACATAAAACCACTCAACTAGTTAATGCCAGTGAGATCTAGTGCCCTGATCTGAAGATGATGCAAAAGAAAAGCATCATTCTAATACACTCCATAATATCACTTGTGTTATATCTGACCTGGACCATACTCATGCTTTTCCCAAATTGTGTATGTAATTAACATTTATTTAAAGGTCACATGTAAAATTTTACATGTATCATATTGAATATGACTAATTATTATTAAGAATATTAAAAATTGTTTGTGCCACGCCTTTGATTTTCTTGGACTAAAGATCAAGTGTCAATTTATTATTGATGCAGTAACTCAGCCACACTTTAGTTTTTAAGTGCAATAGTATCCCATGGACTGTTTCCATAGATTTTTCAGTAACAAAAATGACATATACAAGAAGACTTAATAATTCACATATCCTGCATGATAATGGTTATGACAAATTTAACAGCAAAAACTTGAACTGAGGTGATACTATACACATTACTCTAAAAAATCTGTTTTCAGGTTAAAAAATTAAAACAGAAATTCAACAAATTTTAAGTCCTTCTACTAGTATAGCATTGGAAAGGACAATGAACTCTGTGGGCTAGAGAAAAAGAAGTCTCAAGTTACAGAGAAAGAAGAGATTGAAATTGCCAAAATCAAAGCAAGAAACAAAGTGGGGGCAGCGTTTGGAAGGAAGAAGGCAGGAGAAAAGGGGGGGGAAGAAAGATAGAAGGAGACACAGATAAAGAGAGAGAGATGAAATTCTTTGGAATAGAATTGATGTCTAGTCATGTCAACTATTTAAATATGTATATATATATATATTTCAATATTTCATAATAATAATTAAGCAGTTGCTGTCATGAGTCACTTAGTGGGACTACTTTAACCCGAATTGTTCTGGTTCCTCTCCCTGGACGTCCCAGATCACCCATGATCTGAAAATTAAAGGTTAAGATTTTAAATGGTACTAATATTAGTTGCCAAATAGTATTATTCCCTGGTAATAAAAAAAATCAACAGCATTCATTTTGGTAAAGTATCTCGGGACAAAATATAATTGACGTATAAAGAAACTGGGTTAGAAAATTATCAGGCATTAGAAAATTCAAAACTGAAGACAGAAAAGGCATGACACATACAAGCTCAGAAGGAGAGAGAGCCACATATTTATGAATAGTTTCAACAGCTACCAGAGGATTGTCTCCAATTCCTTAGTGTAGGTATAAGGGAAAAAGATTTCATCTATCTATCATCATCATCTACTCATCATCTATTTATGAGGGCCAGATAGATCAGATATCTACCTTTTCCAAATGCAGCAATAAAATATACATAGCTTTCAGCATTTTTCTCTCTTGTTCTAAAAAAAGTTGAGACATGTCTGACACACATATAAAGCACAATGAAGTAAGGAGTATATTATTGAGTATAAACAATATCAAACTAGTTCATTAATTTTTTGTTAATCTAGGCTCTATATTTTTAAAGAAGGAATGATCTTACTAAAACATCAGATTAAACACAACAGATGTTTATTCAGGCTATATATACCAGGCACTGAACTAGTCAGTAAAATTAGAGCAATGATTACGGCACAGTCCCCATCCTCAAGGAATTCAAACGTAAAAGTGAAATGGTCAGGTAAGATGGCTAGATCAGCAATTTTCAACCCTTTTTATGTCATGGTACAGATAAACTAATAACTAAAACTGTGTAACACCACAAAATATTTTTGTTGATATGACAAAAATAGGCATAAGTTTTATTCATTCACACCAAACAACTATTGTGGTTTTTTAATTTGACAATCTAAGGGAAAAGAGGTCAGTGCCATTGACTAAATAGTCAAGTATTGAACATTTTGAAAATTCTTGCAGCACACAGGCTGGAAATAGCTGGCCTAGATGGTGATGGTAAAAATTGTTTCAAGAGGTCACTTAGCCCAAACTAGAAAAAAGGGAAAGTAAGCTAAATCAGGGCATTTGCAAGGGCAGGTAAAACTTCAACTGAGCAGCCCTATGGAGTGAGCCAGGTAGATGGAAATTTCTTCACTTTTAATTGCACATTCTCCACCACATAACATTGCCCTTAAGGACATCACAGCTCCTAGGGTTTCCCTGTGAAGGGGTTTCAGCTGGATTTCTTTGTCTGGAACCCTTCTCTAGACTCTTCATTTATTCTCCCCAAGGGAAGAGAAGTGAGGAGTCTGACTAATGAGCTTGGAATAATGCTCCATTTGGAGCAAACTTGCACTACGGACAGATGTGTGCTGGCTTGCTCTCTCTGCCTAGTGGTGAGCTCAGGGAGCTGGCAGTTCTCTGGTCGAACAGCTTGCCATTCTTCCAGTAACTGGGTAAATAAGTTGATCCAATCCTAAGAGGTGTTCTCAAGTCCTTTTTGGCTGTATATCTAAGTCATGTCCTTTACTCCTTTGATCTATTTTTTATTAGCAATAAAGCCGACAATTTGGTCTCCATCTGTCTGACTCCTGTGTCTATTTCTCAATTTATTTGAAGCAGGGCAGTAAACAGGGTTGTTATGTAGGGACTCATTAAATCTGAAACCACCACTTTCAGTACATTTTCTTAAGTGGTTGTTTAAATACGTGCAGTTTAGTTTTGGTGATTTGTTCAGGAGCCTAGAACCTGATTCAAATTCAATTTGGGGACTGATGGCGTCTCTTTTCCAGAATCATGGCCAAGGTCATACATCTAACAGGAGCTATAATTTTTAAGTTAAAGAGTTTCTCCCCTCAGCTTGTCTTCTTTGATAGGTCAAATGTAATAACTAATGCAAATCTATCAACATTAAGAAATAACTGAGCACTTGCAGTGTTGCTCATGTGTTCATTGTGTCATTGTCTCACTTGGCTTGGGCTGTCTCGACAAAATGCCATGGACTGAGCAGCTTAAATAGCAGGCATTTATCTTCTCGTGGTTCTGGAGGCTGAAATTCTGAGATAAAGGCACCAGCATGGCTGGTTCCAGGGAAGCCTGTCTTCAAGACTTGCAGGTGGCTGCCATCCTTACCACACACTCACATCCCTCTTTCTGCACACAGACAGAGGGAGAGAGTACTCTGAGGTCTTTTCTTATAAGATTAACAGCCTTATAGGATGAGAGCCACACCATTATTGCCTCACTTTACCCTAATTACCTCCTCATAGGCCTATATCCGCATCCAGTCAAAATGGGGGTTAGGGCTTCAACCTATGTATCTGAGGGCCAGGACACAATTTGTTCCATAGCAATTACCTTTGTAATGGAATAATGATGACTAATTTACCTTTATTAAACATATTTCTTGTGCTGCTCTCTGTGTTGTTACAATTTAATACTTAAAATAATTGTATCATTACCATCTACTTCAGAAAATGTAACCACAATTAGAGAAATTTCAGCAATCTATACAAGATTACTCAGTGACATAATCAGAATGTAAATCCTACAAGAATATGCTGAGCTAATCTTTGTCACCTCTCAGGCTGTGTTGGTTCATATTCCGTGTGTAATTTATATGCTTGTTGCTAGGTATTCAAAGACATGGGTTCTTGGCTCTATGAGTCTGAAGAAGTGCAAACAAGCAATAAAAACCAATATGTTGGTTATTGCTTCAGTGGTATTAAGTCCAAATACTTTACATATATACTACATTACCTATTTTTTCTTCATATGTACTACATTACCTTGTTTTCATTTTGTAAGCAAAAATAAAAAGTGATAAATTTGGGAGGAGGTGGGACTAGCATACTTTGACAGGAAGGAGAAACAAAAGCTTCATGTAAACTACATAGATTCTAAACAGTAAGCAATAGCAAGCATTTGCAGAATGTGTCTAGGATGATATCACAGTGCTGGTATTTGGGCAAACAACTGTCTAAATGAACTGCTCAGATCAGTGGTAGCCTGTTAATAAATTTTATCTGTGAAGTATAAAAGTTAGAATCTAGATACAGTGTTTACTTAGCCAAACTCTGGGGCATAGTAACATACTAAAGCTGTAAGTTTGAACAAGTTCATAAGTAAATTTGTTCACATATTTACTAATTTAATTTCTTGATACTGATACTTCAGGCCGTATAAGAATAAATAAATCCTGCACATTCCTAATTCATGCCTAAGGATTAATTTATTCATTAAATTTGTCCAATATGCTCTTGCATAGAGGCGGTACCACTGATAAAGACAAAGATAATATTTCTGTTGTTTCCTATAATCTTATTTTCATTTCCTTCTAATATCCCTATATTTTACTAATTATTTTCAATTTGTTTACAAATCTATTTATTTTAAGTAAAAGAAGACAATTCCTAAGTTATTTGATTAGTATTTTAATAAATGTCTGTCTTACCAATAGAGAACTTCATATGACCCAGCAAAAACAATATGCTGTCAATTAGAATTAATTTTATTTAAATGGATCGTACAGAGGCAAGAGTAAAAATAAAAAAGTAAATAAGGTCTGGATAAATAATTTCTCAGTAAGTTTTAATAAGAAGAAAAATAAAGTAGATGTGTTTCATTCCTTTTAGTTTCCTCCCAATGTTAAGTAAATAGCCCCATAAAATATGCTCTTTTGACAATACAGAAATTTTCTTTAAAGGATGTTTTCTGAGGAGGGAAGCTATGAAGCTTTAGAATAAATTATTTTATTATTTTCTACTTGGAAAACAATATTACGGTCAAAAGTGATATACTCTTTCACTGAATCTCTTATTAGAACACTTTCCAAACTATGCTTTTTGCTCCATTCCCCTCTGTTTTTCCTTTAGCAGAGAACCATAGATCTGTTCATAGATCTTCAAACAAAACAAAAGCTTAGCCTAAAATAGTTGGGATATAATTCAGACAGTAAAGGCAGAAGGTACTGTGAACTTTTAAAGCATTTTCATAACAAAAATGCACATTTCAAATTGGAAATTTCTGTAAGATATGATAAGGTGCATAGTGTTCTTTTATTGATGCACTATGCAATGCAATTTTTATACTTTTATATCTCCTGTAATAAAAAATATGACCTGCAGCTACACATAACACTGGTATTTGGAACCATTACAGGCCTTTGTAAAGTGTATTATGCCTTGGTGATACATTCAGAAGAAATCCAAAAGCACATAAATCTAGTGATTGCCTTTAAACTACACCTTTGGGTGAGATTTCAAGTTTTCAGAATCTGAATGTTTCTTAGCAGGTCAGAATTTTAGAACCATTGGCTATTCTTCAAATCAATGTTTGACCTCTCCCCAGATGGGAACTGGAAGGGATAAGAGAATATCATAACAATGGAAAATCTATTTTTATAATATAGGCACCATAGTAATATTAAATAATGTATCATTTGTCCATATAAGCATGCATGTGCACATGTATTCATGAACATACACATGCATAGAAACCCCTATCACCATTCACCTTTTACACTGATTCACTTTTCTAAATATCACTTTTTACCACTTGAAATATTGAATATATATTAATGTCCTTTAGTCTTATTCACTTCATCCATGTTTCTACAATGTCACATAGTAGTAGTTTAATACATATATATAAATAATGAATGAATAAATGAATATAGAAGAAAACTGTATGCTACACCCTTTTTTCTATTATGTACTATCTCAAAACACAAGTTCAATATCAATTTACTTGATTTTTAAGCATCTTGGCATCTATGTACCTATTGAATATCCAATACCTACTAGGAATCTGTGAGGCTACAAATAAGGGCAAGAAAATAAACTGTCATACATATAGTTTTTCTAAAATTTCTCTTTTGTTTAAATCTGTCTTATTTCATAAGGTGAAATAAAGAAATAATCACCTTTACCAGAGTCTTATATAATAAATAGAATTTTGATGTATATTAGGGAAAATAAAAATATAAACAAACCAACCAATTGGTTAGTTTTCTCAAGCACACAAAAACATGGATAAATTTATATAAATACATATTTGTGAAAATGTTCTTAGTAAAAATGTACATCAAGACTCAGAATTATTTGAACTGAGGATATGATGATAATCATAAATAACATTTTAAGCTTTTCATTCAGTGGAATATACAGATTAGAGAAAAAATTTAAAAACCTTTATGCTACAGATCAATGTTATATGGAAAGCACAGATGTCAAGAATAATTTTACTTGATCCCTATAAATTATTAATATAATTAATTATCATAAGTGAAATAAATATAGCTATGAGTAAAGGTAGAAATATATTTTTAAAAGAGCATATAAGGATTCTTCCATACTATTACTCAATTATTTTTAGTATAATAATTTTTTTTTACTTATCTACATATCGTATTATCAATCACCTAGATGTATTTTCATTTCTCCTAACACAATGGCATCACATAGGAGATTCAGAATTTTTAAACCATATTTTGAATTACTTATATGATCTATAGTTATGGTTAAATTTGAATTTTACTGACATAATATATTATATAAGTTAGAAATAGTCAACTCCTTTTTATAGAAAAATATATAATTGATAATATTAAAAATAATAGAATAAATTATATTATTATAAAGGAACCTAAATTTATGCAATTCAAATAAATGCAGTAAATTTGCATGATTTAAGAGAAAAGTTAATTATTCAAAAATATTTCCCTTTAATTTTGTCCTGAGATGCCATGCTTATATTTTGAAGTGAATATGTTTATACTAAAATAATTTAATAAAATTCTCAAATTTGACTTAATATACAGAAAGTAATTTTTAAAATATTGTAAAATATTTAAGTAATTAATAATAAAACAGTCAGTTTTTATAACTATGACTAAATTGATTTGATATTAATAAAATTTTAAAAAATATTTTCCAAATAGTAGAAAAGTTCAGAAAGAGTCTAAGGTTGCATTTTTAAATAAATAAATTATAAAAGTACATATTTAAAAATATATTCATAATTACCCTATCAGGATTAATTATGTTTTAAGTACATCACTAAAAATATTAGTATAAAAATTGATTTTTTTAATCAACAAAAGAATGTGGAGATCACTATGTATGTGGATAAGAGCTCCAAAGCCTGCTGTTGTGGGTGTCAAAGTTTTGTGATTCTTGGTTTAACACTTGTGAAGGTCTCCAAGTATTATATTCCTTTCTGTGTGTTGTCTTAAATCTTCAGACTGGGTCAAGAAAAGAATGAAGACTACTAGAGTAAATTTCCCTACATTTAATTAAGTGAGTTTCCAGATCAAGGAGAAGTTGGAGACAATAGAGACAATTCTGAGAGAAAAGTATTTGCAATCTAGGATTCTAAAGTATGAGGAAAAATACATATTATCTTATACTACATTATATATATGATTTTATGTGTGATATAATATATATAACACATGATATATACAACATTATATACAATATTACATATCATATCATGTGTTCCATTATACATTGAAAAATTTACTCCAGAAAGAGATGTTGTGCACTTCTTCTTTTTTTTGAAGATTTTATTTATCTTTTTTTTCAGAGAGAGGAAGGGAGGGAGAGAGAGAGGGAGGTCTCCTCCATTGGTCATGGGAGGTGACCAATGTGTGGTCATCTTTCATGCACCCTGAACTGGATACCTGGCCAGCAACCCAGGCATGTGCTCTAGACTGGAAATTGCACCACCAACCCTTTGATTCACAAGCCAGCACTCAACCACTGAGCCACACCACAAGCCAGGGTTGTTGTGTACTTCTAAAATGAGGATGCAAATCAGAAATGGACAAGCCATGGAAATACAGAAGGCAGGAGAGCCAGCATAGGTTAAGAACATGATTTAAATTCTGTGTTATGATTTAAGAAAATTCCCAAGATAAAAATCTGTGCAGTGACAATACACTATAGTACATGTCATATTTGACTTATTAGCTACTGGTAATGAGGATTAGAGAGAGCACAAATCCTGTGACCTATCATTATTACTTAGTGGTTTCCAATGATATCAGGAACCATGCTAAGTGAATCAAACAGGCACAATTAGTAAAGACAAACCAATGGTTTATTAGGCTCAAAAGCCCTAAAATTCATGATCTTAATAAGTATACCAAAAGGTTTCTCAAGAATGATAGAAGTCTTTCATCTAATAAGATTGAAATATATAGTTGGTCTTAATCAGTTAAAATAAAAATAGACAAAGAAGATCTAAAAAGAGATACATGTTATAGACACAAAATTTTACTCATACATATTATGCATATATACATATAAAATGTATTATGTTTATACATATTATGTATATTCGCTAACTACTATTGAGTTCAATTATTTTCATTGCTATAAATCCTCTGGTTTAAGTTAAATTCATAATTAAACCAGTAATATTTTAAAATTTTATAAAGTAAGGAGTACACTATCCTTCCAGAGTTCTATAATTCTTTCAATATATATACAGTTGGCCACAGAACAACAAGGGGATTATGGGTACCAATATCCTCCCTTTAAGGTCAGAAATCCACACAAAATTTTTGACTCCCCTCAAACTTAAGCTATTAGTTAGTATCCATAAGGGATTAGTTCCAGGATACCCCTCACAGGCAACAAAATCTGTGGATGCTGTCTCCTGTATAAAATGCCATAGAGTGAACAATGCCACTTGCTCCCAGATGCAGAGCTCAAAACACAGGAAATCAAGAAGCTCACAGAAATGGTTGAGGATGGTCACAAAATAGACGAAGAAGTGAAGGCTATGCAAAGTGAAATAAAGAAAAATATACTGGAAGCCAACAGTGAAGGGAAGGAAACTGGGACTCAAATCAGCAATTTGGAGAAGGAAGAAATAAACATTCAACCAGAACAAATGAAGAAGCAATAATTCAAAAAAAATGAGAAGAGTCTGAGGAACCTCTGGGATAGCTTTAAACCTTCTAACATCCTAATCATAGGGATGCCAAAAGAGGAAGAGCAAGAAATTCAAAAACATAACAAAGGACAACTTCACCTATCCAGAAAAAAAAATACTTCCAGGAGTCCAGGATGCTCAGAGAGTCCCAAAGAAGCTGGACCCAAGGAAGCACACACCAAGGCACATCATCATTCTATTATTCAAGATTAAAGATAAAGGGGGAATCTTAAAAGCTGTAAGAGAAAAGGAGACATTTATCTACAAAGGAGTTCCCATAAGACTGTCACCTGATTTCTCAAAAGAAGCCTTGGCAGCTAGAAGAGAAAGGCAAGAAGTAGTCAAAGTCATGAAAGGCAAGGACCTGCATCCAAGATTACTCTATGCAGCAAAGCTTTCATTTAGAATGAAAAGTCAGATAAAGTGCTTCACAGAGAAGGTCAAATTCAAGGAGTTCATCAGCACCAAGCCCTTATTACATGAAATGTTAAAGGGATTTATCTAAGAAAAAGAAGAAAATCAAAACTATAAAAAGTGAAATGAAACAAACTCAACTATCAACAACTGAATCTTAAAAACAAAAACTAAAATAAACACAAACTAAGCAAAGAACTCGATCAGGAACAGAGTCATAGAAATTGAGAACACATGGAGGATTATCAGTTGGGAAGGGGATGGGAGAGAATGGGATAATGTACAGGGAATGAGAAGCATAATTGGTAGATACAACTTAGGAGAGGTTAAGAATAGTATGAGGAATGAAGAAGCCAAAGAACTTCTTTGTATAACCCATAGAAGCCAAAGAACTTCTTTGTATAACCCAGTTGGGAAGGGGGAGGGGGAATGCTGGTGGGAGGGATGGTGCAAGGTGGAGGGGAATAAAAGAGAGGAAAAAATGGGACAACTATAACAGCATAATCAATAAAATATACTTAAAATAAAATGCCATAGATTACTGCATACAGTCAGCCCTTAATATCCTCAGACTTCTAACTGTAGTTCGAAAACAATATAGGTATTTACTGAAACAAAAACCCTGCATATAAGTGGGCCCATGCGGGTGAAGCCTGAATTGTTCAAGGGTCAACTGTACATTATTCTTCCAAATCTACTCAAACAGAATTGTTTTAAGAAACATTTTTACTGAGTCTTCCAAATAATTTGACTTATTTTTAACAGAAATAATAACTTTGTTTTTATTATCATATTTTATTTGTTTTTAGTAGGATTCAACTAAATTAGGTTATATAAATAACAAATAAAAATACCATAAACTAACTTGGAAACAAAGAACTGACATCTGATTATCTTAGATTAACTCCAGAATGTGATTGTATGAATAGCCCAGGTCAGTGTGGCTCAGTGTGTTGGATGTTGTCCTGCAAAGGGAGAGGTGGCTGGTTCAATTCACAGACAGGGCAAGTACTGGGTTGCAGGTTTGGTCTGTAGCTGGGGTGTGAGCAGGAGGTAGTGATCAATGTTTCTCTTTCATATCAAGGTTACTCTCCCTCCCTTCCTCTCTCTCTAGAATCAATACAAGAAAAAAAATAAAGAAGGTGGATATAGTAGTTATGGGCACACCATTGCTATTATTTTCTTTACCTCTGAAATCCACCTTTTAAACTTTAGTTTTTGCTTCTAAAATTTAACATTTAATTGAATAAATTGCATTTTCTTAATTTCTCTAACACAAGTAAGAGTAAACAAAATATTGGTCAACTGCAGTAATTGGTAAATAAATATAGTAATTTGTAGCATTATTTTACCTTTCACCTTATAAAATGTTCATATAGAAGAATGAAGAATGCCTTTGAAAGAACAAAGTTCATTGAACATAGAAAGCCATAGTCATTATTTAAGGGTACAGCTATTTGGTATCACTGACTATTTGCTCATATTTCTCTTTTAAATTTGCCCCAATTTTCTTTCTTATTTACTTAATTATCTAACTTAACAAATCCGGTAATCATCAGGTGCAGGGACTTAAGACTCCAAGCTGTTTACAGGTTAGAGGAATCTGGGAGGTGCGAATTACAACACAGGTGACAGCAGACAGTTCAGCAGGTGTGAGAGATTATCCGAGAAATATGCCCAAGGCCTCTGGAACTAATTTTTGCAATACATCTTTTGAGAATCTGATAAAACCCATTAAACATCTTTTGAAATACACAGATTCTTATTCACCTACTTTTCATTCAATTTCAAAAGTTTGGCAATGTGAAAAGTTGACATAAATGGAGCCATTTCAAGATAGAGCCACAGCAACCATTCAGAGGAACTGCTCTCAGGTTTTCCTTCTTCCTTAAACCCTTGGAATGTTCAAATAGGCAAAAATTATCTTTAGTATTGGCCAAAGCAACATTATTTTACAATTGTCTATAAAACTAACAGGAGAGAAGACATACTGGCCATAAAGACACTCTTTCTGAAGATAGAACCAGTAATCAATCATTCATGTATTGCTAAAGAATAACTCAACTTGTTAACACCAATATAAATGTCTTTCTTGTATTCATGCAATCAATTCTTTTCCTTTTCCTTTGCCTTCACCCTGTAATCAAGATATATTTTTGGTTTCTGCCTGGATCTGTGCCCCGAATGCAATTCTTTAATTGCAAATAATCACTTATTGCCTCTTACTTTGGCTTTTTATATTTTGGTTAACCACAGATTCCTGAAATGCATGTATAGAGACTCTTTCTGGGAACTTGATACCTGCTAATAAAAAATATAATTTCATAGTGTTAACTTCAACACTGATTTACCTCCCAAGCAATGGTATTAGTCAGAACATTGTGTGGATAAAGTACTCAAGACTTTTATTGAGCATTCACGTTAAACTAGGAACTATAGCTTATTTCTGAAAAAAATAAGGGAATATATTTTTCCTTCAAGGGAATATAAAGTGCCAATCACAAGACAGGGTAACAATTACTCGATTGATGTTAATGTAATGATAACATAAAACAAAGAAGGCAGAGGCAAAAAAAGACAGTTTTCCAGTATAGTGCAGCAAAATGCTTGATATTTAAACATGTAACTTGATCAAAAGTAGAAAGCAAAACTAGAGCTCCCAACGTGGGTAAGGTCATGAGCCCTTTTGTGTCTCATCAAAAAGTATGGACTTTGTCCACCAGTAACTGAATTGCCTGTCAATATACACTATTGTACAAAAAAGTATTAGCCTGAAAAAAAGTAAAATAAAAAAATTAAAAATAAGATTCATGGCATATTATTTATTTTAAATAATGGTAATAATATATTATTTTTAATTTATATTTTTATTTCTTTTAAAAATTATCTCTGTACTTTGTCATATTTAACTCCATAACTTCTAAGAATAGCTTAAAATCAATTGCAAGAATCATTTCCATTTTCAGTTGGCTTGTTTTTATTTACATTATTTCTTTTAAAATCATCTATGGACATAAACAACAGCATGACAGTGGGGGATGGGAGTGGACGGGGGAGTGGAGGTGGAAGAAGGTACAAGGGGTATAAATGGTGATGGGGAAATATAATAAAAATAATTTAATCTTCTTAAGTACATTAAAATACGATCACCAGACCTCTGAGTTGTTTTTAATCAACTTTTAGTTCCTTCCCACTACCATGACATCTTTTGATTTAGCCATAATGTGTTTAGATATTATAGGTTACTTTACTACATTATTTAAAGTGTATTTTATTCCAAACCATGCCATTATACTTCTTTTAATCCTAATATAGTATAAGCTTATTATTTTAGATTTTATTTGTAGAGATCATAGAGGTCAGGTGTCAGTAAATAATTGTCTTGATGGCCTTGTTCCTACATATTGAAGATTGTCTCTACAATGATGTCTGCACTTCAAATATCTTTTTTCACATATTTTCTTCATTTCAATATTATTTTGTCCTTTCCCATCAGCATTGTGTTATCTTGTCACTGACACAGCTAGAGCTATGTCAAGAATCATTTTAGATGTTGTAGTGAACTTTCTTTCAAATTTTAATTCTACTTGTACAAAATGGTCTTGAATATTTTCTACTTTGTGAAGCAGATGTCTTGAACTTTAAATTCTTTAGAATTTTCTTACTCACATCTTGGAGGAGATATCCACCTTCAGTGCGTTTCAGTTAATACATTGTTTGATACCATGTATAATAAAGTTCACAAGTATGTATCAAGATTCGATTCCCAGTCAGGTCACATGCCTGGGTTGCAGGCCAGTTCCCAGCAGGGGACACACCAGAGGCAACCATATATTGATATTTCTCTCCCTATCTCCTTCCTTTCCCCTCTAAAGATAAATAAATAAAATCTTAAAATCTTAAATAAATAAATAAATAAATAAAAGTTCACAAGTAATGAAGATGATTTAATAATTGTTTAGAACTGTGAAAATATGAAGTATCATAGATATATGACAAAACGAATTACTAAATCTTTTAATTTCATTCTGTATTTTTTATAAATATATCTTGCTGGCATATTGCTATAACCTCAAGTGGACATACTGATACTGCTTTGCCAGTAGGCACAAGGTAACAGCAGTGAGGAGTTATTTTTTTCACAGAGATTAAGGCCCATATGAAAAGGAAACAAAATAAGAGATCGGTAAGAACAAATGTTTTTTTTCTAACCAGGAAGGAAAATAATTAACATAAGCAGCTTGTCATATTTATTTTTGGCATAAAGTAGGAAGCAAACTAAGTTATGTGTACTTATTTCTTTGTGTGTAAAACAATTTTCTGTGTTATACAGAGAAAAGATTTTGGATTCATATGAACCCAAGTATAAAGCATGAGTCACTTCCTGGTTTTATAAACTGAAATAAGTTAAGGAGCTCTGAAACTCAGTTTTAACAACGATTAAATCGGGATGAAGGTACTGGACTCTTATTTATGAGAATTTAAAAAATAACGAAATATCAAAATAACAGAAACACTTAATGCAGTGATTGACACATGGTTGGCATCTTCTACATGGTAGCTTTGGTGTCCTTCTTTTTGTGTATACTGATTGAAACTATTAAAATAGAACCTATACTAAAACTCAAAGTATGTGCAATATAAATATTTAAATACCAAAAATGTTTCATGAATGTATATGATAACCAGAAGTCTATACATTTTCTAACAAAGTAATTGACTTAAATTTCAAGAAATTGTATTAATTCTTCTCAATGTTTTCTTATTCATCAGCTTCCAAAAGGTAGTCATAATTTATGCTAATAAACATTTGGCTTACACATTTCTGTTTCTGTCCTTGGTTGTGAGTAAAAGGACTGTCACAATTCCTTTAACTTCTCAAACCAACAAATTTTTTCAAGACCAGAATCATACTAGGAAGTTGTAACATGTTGATATTTCTAACAATCAGTTTAAAACAAAATTGTTTTAGCCCCAAATCACCTTCTTTCCAATAACTGTGACTTAATAAATTAATTTCATTTGTAGAATGATTCAATATTTGTTCCTTTCTGTAAAAACCTAATGAACTCCTGGATGTTGCTCTCCATAGAAACTAAAAAAGCAAAGATACTTGTACATAATTCTGACAAATTTTGGTGAATCTAGAGCAACCTTATGAGACAAAGAAGCAAGTCTTTCAGAAAGAGCACCCTTCTGAAATCAACTGTCTTCAAGTAAAGTTTTGGCTTTGGGACCTGTTTATTTTCTTATGCAAACCATACTATTCCCATGATTCTTTACTCATCCTTCAACATAAAGCAATATTAAGGTTCCATAAATATTCATTTATAATTCATTTAGTATAGGTTCTTTTTAATAGTTTCAACCAAGCATACTGTGTGGGGTTTTTTTGCTGTTGTTGGAATTAGATAAAGACAAACTAGATTGGAGGGATAGTTAACAGACTTTTACTTGTTACTTTACTTTAAAATCAACTGGTCATACTTACAGGTAACAAGGAATTCCAAATGAATTGAACATATCTGTCCTGTTTTGCTTGTCATTATTAAGCAATATTTAATCCTTTGTGATAATAAACAAAGATGAAATATCCCTTCTCTCTCTCTCTCTCTCTCTCTCTCATGCACACACACAGAAGAATAATTATTCATGTATATAAACTTCTGGTGTCATGCACAAAATAATTGCTAGCAATATTAATTTATTTATTCATGCTTTTAACAATTATCGAACACTTGTGTATGTCAGTCATTACTATAATACTGTAATAGATAATAGGCAGAACAGATAAAACCTTGCTTTCATGCAGCATATTATTCATATTAAACCCCCATAATTTATTATTTGTGCCCATGGCTAGAACTCAAACTGTATGCTGTGATATTCTCACTGAAAGAAACTATGAAAGAAGAAATCATTTAGTGTTTGGAACATCTGTGTGAGTTGGAATACATATTTTTTACATTGTAGGTTATTTTCAAAATTTCTCCTCTTTAAGTAGGGAAACCAGCAGGAGGGAAACCCATAAAACAAAGAATCTCTACTCTCGTGTAACAGTTTTTGTATTCAATGATACCATTTTTGCTTAAGTAAAATTGTCATATCTTCATCTCTGCTCCTCTCAGACCAAGTTTCCAACTCTGCTTAGCCACGAATAAAAGCTCATTTCTAACTTTCAACACTTATCTACTACTTTTATCAGCTTGTGGTTACTTATGAAAGGCATTTTATGCACTGAGATGACTAGCTTAAGAATTTTTGTTTTAATCGTTGATGTGATTACAAATATCCCCTTCCCCACCGCCTTTGTCCCCTTCAGATCAGTCCCTGCTCCCTGCTAGCCTTCACCACATTTTTTTCTGAGTCCATGAGCTATGCATGCATGTTCTTTGACTAATCTCTCACAGTCACCCACAACCCCCTCTTCTCTGAGTTCTGACAGTCTGTTCCATGTATCCATGCCTCTTGTTTTATTTTGTTTGTTACATTCCATACATGACTAAGATCATATGGTACTTGTCTTTCTCTGACTGGCTTATTTTACTTACACAATAATATCCAGGTTCATCCACATTGTCACAAAGAATAGGAGTTCTTTTTTACAGTCACATAGCATTACACTGTGTGAATGTACTACTCCTTTTTTCATCTACTAATCTACGGATGGGCACTTGGGCTGTTTTCAGATCTTGGCTTTCAGATATTGTAAATAACGCTGCTATGAACATAGAAGTGCATATATTATTTTTTACTGATGTTTGTACATTCACAGAATATGTTCCCAGAAGTAGAATTCCTGGGTGAAATGGCAGTTCCATTTTTAGTTTTTTGAGGAAACACTATACCAGGGTTGTCAAGCTCATTTCCACAGGGGGCCACATCAGCCTCATGGTTGCCTTCCAAGGAATGAATGATTTTAGGACTGTATAAATGTAACTACTCCTTACGTGTTAAGGAGTTGAAATTATATTTGGCCCTTTGAGGGCAACTGTGAGGCTGATTTGACACCCCTGCTCTATACTCTTGCACAGTGGCTACAGCAGTCTGCATTCCGACCAGCAGGGCACTAGGGTATCTTTCTCCACATGTCCACCAGCACTTGATGTTTGTCGATTTACTGATGTAAGCCATTCTGACAGGTGTGAGTTGATAATTCATTTACCCCATCTCACCTTGGGCCACTTTTTTTTGTTTGTTTGTTTTCCCCAGATGAAAAAAAAGTCTTTAAAGTGAAATGTTTTGCCAGTATGGAAGAAGTGAAACAAAAAATGGCAGAAGCACTAAAAGGCATCAAAATTGATGAGTCTTAAAACTGTTTTGAGCAGTAGGAAAAAGCTCAATATGTATTGCATAAAATGGAGAGTACTTTGAATGTAACTGAAATTTAAATATGTAAGGAAAAACTACACAATTTTTATAAATAAATTCCATTTTGGGGGTCTCCCAAAGTATATATATGACTTTTTATTCAATATTATAAGAATCACACTTATTTTTCATGTTCTTGAAATAAACAGCTTACTTACTTATTCTGTGATTGATAGGTATTTGAGTATGAACAGTGTAGGGCCATTATGAATAGTACTGCTATATACACTAACACAAATCTGTTAGTAAACCTATGTCCACATTTCATTTGCGGATACACCTTCAAATAAAATTACCCAGTAGTTTTCCAAGATTGTTGTTCAAATGTATATGCTCTGACAAACAGTATACGTATGTGGGCTGCTCCATATCCTTAACAAAATTGGTAAATACAAACTCATTTCAAGCATCCTGTGTTTAGATTCATGGAAATATGATTTTAATTGGCTTTTTTCATGAACTGTCTTTTAAGTATTTTCCTTCATTTATCATTATCCTTTTTTCTTTTTTTAAATCCTTGCCAGAGAATACATTTATTGATTTTAGAAAAGAGGAAGGAAAAGAGGGAGGCAGGAGGGAGAGAGAGAGAGAGAGAGAGAGAGAGAGAGAGAGAGAGAGAGAGAGAGAGAGAGAGAGAGATCAGTTGCCTCCCAAAAACCAGGAAAAAACCCTGCAACCTAGGTATGTGCCCTGAATGGGAATCTAGTTTAGGTTGCCATTCAGTTTTTAAAAATATTTGTTGTTTACTTATTCTTAGACAGAGGGGAAAGGAAGGACAAAGAGAAGAGAAACATCATTGCATGGATTCCTCTTTCATGCCCCCAACTGGGAGGACCTGGCCTGCAACCCAGGCATGTGAACCAGTGACACTTTGGTTCACACACTGCACTCAGTCCACTGAGCCACACCAGCCAGGGCCATTAAGTGAAGTTTTAATTATGTTATTTCTCCTCTACTGATGTGCTGTGTATACATTCTATTTTAATTATTTTATGATTACCCTTACACTTTCAACATACACAGAATTCCATAGTTAATAATATTTTCTATACTACTCCAAAGGATATGAGCTTTAAACTCATTAATTCATCTCATGAGAGGTATGCCATTCTTTAATGTTTTATTTACTTCTCTGGTTTTTAGCCCTACAAATTAGACATTAATTTACCATTATTTATATAGTCCATGTTTTCTACAACTCACTCATATGTTGAGCATTTTCTTGCATCCTAGTTTTTTTTTGTGTGTTAAATTTGCTTCCTTCTGAAATAATACTTTTGAAGAGTCATTCTGAAATGCACTATACATAAGAATCACCTGAAGGGTTTTTAAGAAAGACGCAGACTGCAGAGTTCCTGGTGTGTGCACAAGCTCATCCTAGGGGAGAGTTACTGACAACTTAGAGTGAGCCAGAGGGAGAATACAGAGATGGCAACTTTGGCCTCCTTGGTTTCTGGGAAGAAGCACAGTCAGCTCCTAGATGCGTGCTAAATAACATGCCAGACCCTCCAGCTGCAACTTTTGAAGTATGAAAATAGTCTTCTTTCAGAGGAAGACTGAGAGATGGATGTTTCTGTCTGATCCCCTGTGACGAACTTGGACATCCATGGTGGATAAGCCACAGTGAGTCCTCAGGAGCCACTTAAGAACTGTTTCTTTGTTATTTTTGTGGGTCTCATGGATACAAGCCCCACTGGCATTCAGAGCTAATTGTTTTAGAGGGCTGTCACTCCCACAAAACTCTTAAAAGTTAGAGCATTAGACATTGGGTTCATCCATTTGCTCATCAGGAAAAAGCTGGAAATTGTCAATTTCTTTTTGATTGTGCTGGGGGTGTGATTTATGGTGAGTGTAGCTCAGCCTATCCTACTCATTTCAACGTGGGCATTTTCTCATTCATTCAGTGTGTAGGAATCACCCAGCTAGTTTCCAGGCCTGTTTCAAAGGGAATTGGTCCATGAATAGCTTTGTTGTCTATGGGAGGAGGTAAGTCCAGGAGGCTTCTGTTTCACCATTTTGGAACATAACCCAAACATTCTTTTCATTCTTTTTTGTAATCTTCTTATCAAACCTGTTGCCTCACAGTAATCTACATCTTAATACATGGAATCTTATTGCTTTAAGTTCTTAGATCAAAAATATTTCGATCTAAAATATTTTCTCATTTTACTTCTTTTATTAATACACTTGCCTCTCTAATTTCAAGCTACACTGACTTCTTTACTGTTTCTGAGTAAAAATCAAGAAAAAAAATTAACAACCTCTTATCTTTAGAGTCTTTGCATGTATAATTTTCTCAGCAATTCCTCTAGAAACAGTTGTGACTTACTCCTTTGCCTCTTTCTGGTCATATTTCCTATGACACTTAATCAGTATGCTTTCCCTGAGCCCATTTTTATCATTAAACCCTTCTTTAAAATTTAATTAATTTATATATTTTTAGAGAGAATGGAAGGGATGGGGAAAGAGAGGGAGAGAAACATCAGTGTGTGGTTGCCTCTCATGTGGCCTCCACTGGGGACCTGGACTGCAGTCCAGGCATGTGTCCTGACTGGGGATCTAACTGGCAGCACTTTGATTTGCAGCCCACATTCAATCCACTGAGCCACACCAGCCAAGGCAAAAATCACTTTATATAGTTATTTCATTACAGTTGTCCCAGGTTTTTCCCCTTTGCCCTCTGTACCCATCCCACCCACCACACCCAAAGTCAGTTCCCACACTGTTGTCTGGGTTGTAAGTCATTCTTACAGGTTCATTCTCTAGTCCCTTCCCCTTCTTTCCATCAATATCTTCCTCCCTCCTCCCCTCTTGTCACTTTTAGTCCATTCCATGTTTTCATGCCTGCAGTATGTTTTATTCATTAGTTTATTTTGATCACTAGATTCCTCTTGTAGGTGAGATCATACGGTATTCGTCTTACATCACCTGGCTTATTTCACTTAGCATAATATTCTCCATTTCCATCCATGCTGTTGCAAAAAGTAGGAGTTCCTTCTTTCTTTCTGCTGTGGAGTATTTAATAGTGCAAATGTACCATAGTTTTTTGACCCATTCATTTACTGAGGTGCACTTAGGCTGCTTCCAACATGTGGTTATTTTAAATAGTGCCACTATAAACATAGGGGTGCATAAGTTCTTTTGGTTTTACTATTCAGGATTCTTATGGTATATTCCTAGCGATGGAATTGCTGGCTCAAAAGAATTGTCCATATTTAGTTTTTTGAGTAAATTCCAAACTGTTTTCTACAGTGGCTACAACAGCGTGCATGTCCATCAGCAGTGCACTAGGGTTCTTCTTACCCAGTATCCTCACCAGCACTTGTTTGTTTAATTAATGATAGTCATTCTGACTTGAGCGAGGTGATATCTCATTGTGGTTTTAATTTGCATCTCTCTCATGGCTAATGATACTGAGCCTCTTTTCATACATCTCTAGGCCCTCCGTATGTCCTCCTTGGAGAAGTGTCTGTTCAGGTCCTTTGCCCATTTTATAACTGGATTGTTTGTCTTCCTGGTGTTGAGTCATAAGAGCTCTTTATATATTTTGTAGATCAAAACCTTGTCCCATGTATTATTGGCAAATATGTTCTCCCATACTGTCAGTTACCTTTTTGTTTTCAAGATGTTTTTTTTTAGCCATGCAGAAGCTTTTTACTTTGATGTATTCCCATTTGTTTATGTTCTCTTGATTACTTTTGCCTTAGAAAATATTTTGGCAAAAATATTGCTACATGGGATATCTTATATTTTCCTGTCTATGTTTTTCTCTAGGACTTTTATGGTATCATGACTTATGTTTAAGTCTATTTTCCATTTTGAGATGATACCAGTGTATGGTATAAGTTGCTCATCTAGTTTCATTTTTTCAATATCTCAGTTTTCCCAAAACCACTTATTGAAGAGGCTATCTTTACCCCATTGTGTGCTCCTGCCCCCTTTGTCAAACATTAATTAACCATAGAGACTTGGGTTTTCTGAGTTCTCTATTCTGTTAGACTCATCTGTGGGTCTGATCTTATGCCAGTATCAGGCTATTTTGACTACTGTGGCCTTATAGTATAGTTTGATATCAGGTACTGTGAGCCCTCCTACTTTGTTCTTCTTTCTCAAGATTGCTGAGGCTTGATGAGTCTGCTTAAAGGCTTGTCAATTCTGTTTATCTTTTCAAAAAACCAGCTCCTGGATTCATTGATCCTTAGTATTGTTCCTTTAGTGTCTATGTCATTTAATTCTGCTCTGATCTTGGTTATTTTCTTCCTTCTACTTGCTCTGGGCTGTCTCTGTTGTTGTTTTCTGAGTTCCTGTAGGTGTAGGATTAGGTTGTTTATTTGAAATGTTTCCATTTTTTTTAAAGATAGGCCTGTATTGCTATGAACTTCCCTCTCAGGACTGCCTTTGTTGTGTCCAATAAGTTTTGGGCTGTTGTGAGTTCATTTTCATTTGTATCCAGGAACTTTTTGATTTCCTCCTTGACCCATTTGTTGTTTAATAGCATGCTATTCAATCTCCATGAGTTTGAGTGTCTTTGAGGTTTTTTCCTTGAAGTCGGTCTCTAGTTTTAGTCCCTTGTGGTCAGAGAAAATGCTTGTATGATTTCAATTTTCTTGAATTTGTTGAGGCTTGTTTTGTGTCCTATCATGTGCCCTATCTTTGAAAATATTCCATATACATTTGAAAAGAATGTATAAATTGCCTCTTTTGGATAAAACCTTCTATATATAAATACATTTTAAATATATCTATAAATATATTTAACTGATATATATATATATGTGTGTGTGTGTGTGTGTGTGTGTATATATATATATATGTGTGTGTGTCTCTGTGTGTGTGTGTGTGTTAATCCTTTTTATCTATGGCATTGTTCAATGCCACAATATCTTTGTTGATATTTTGTTTGGAAGATCTGTCCATTTTTGACAGTGGGGTGTTGAAATCCCTACTATAATTGTGTTGCTGTCAGTATCTTTCTTGAAGTCCTCTAAGATTTTTTTTATGTATTTGGGTGCTCCTATTTTGGGTGCATGTGTGTTTACAAGGGTTATAGCCTGGTGTTGAACTATTTCTTTAAGTATTATGTAGCGACCTTCTTTGTCCCTTTTTATGACCTTTGTTTTGAAGTCTATTGTATCTAATATAAGTATTGCTACTCCCACTTTCTTTTTGTGTCCATTTGCTTGGAATATTTTTTCTGAACCTTCGCTTTCAGTCTGTGTTGATCTTTTGTTCTGTGGCGGGTCTTTTGTAGACAGCATATATGTGACTTGTGCTTTATCCATTCAGCTACCCTATGTCTTTTGATTGGAACATTTAATCCATGTACCTTTAAGGTTATTATGAATAGGTATGTATTCCTTGTCATTTTTTGTACCTGTGTTTTCTCTGTCTCTGCCTCTGTCTCTCTCTCTCTCTGTCTCTGCCTGTCTTTCTCTCTTCCTTTTATAGCAGTCTTTTTAGCCTCTCTTGCATTCCTGGCTTGGGGGAGAATGTACTCTTTCAGCCTTCTTTTGCCTGTGAAGCTCTTTATTTTGCTTTCATTGTAAATGAGAGCCTTGCTGGATAGAGTAGTCTTGTTTGTAGGCCCTTGCTGTTTATTACTGGGGATGTTTCATGCCAATCTATTCTGGCTTATAGTGTTTCTTTTGAGAAATCAGCTGATAGCTGTACTGGACTTTCCTTCTATTTTACTAGATGTTTCTCCATTTTGCCTTTACGATTCTCTCTTTGTCTTTAAAATCTTCCATTTTAATTATGATATATCTTGGAGTAGGCCTTTTTTGGTTTATCTTGATTGGGACCCTCAGTGCTTCCTAATTGTGTAACATCTTCCCCTCACCAAGATAAAGACATTTTCTATCATTATTTGTTCAGACAAGTTTTCCATCCCTTGCTCCTTTTATTCTCCTTTGATATTTCTGTGATGAGAATGTTGTTACTTTTGATGTTATCTTGAAGCTCTCTTAAACTATTCTCATTCTTTCTGAGTCTTTTTTTCATTTTTTTCCTCTCACTGGCTATTTCTTTCTACATTTTTCCAGCTTGCTCATTTGGTCCTCTGTTTCATCTAGCCTGCTTTTAATTCCTTCTAGGGTATTTTTATTTTCAGATATTGTATTCTTCATTTCTTCCTGGTTCTCTTAGTTTCTATGTCCTTTTTCATGATGCAGTAGTTCCAACTAGGTTCCCTATAGTCCTCACTGAGTTCCTTGAATGTCCTTAGAAGCACTATTTTGAATTCTATGTCTGATAGAATGCTCGCCTCAATCTCATTTAGCTTTCCTGGGGATTCTTCCTTTCCTTTTGACTGGGGTTTCTTTCTTTGCCCTATTTTAGGTGACTTTCTGATGTTTCTGTATCTCAGGTCGCTCTGCTTTGCCTGCCTGTCTTTGTGTGGTGTGCTTCTGTGGTAGGAGTTCTGTGGGACTCAGTGGTGTGGTCTCTGATCTCCTGATTTGGATGCCCTAGGGTTGCCCTTTATTAATTTATGTGGGTTCTTCTATTTTACTTCGGCTTTGATTATTGGTGGCTCACTAATTGGTGGGTTCTCCCCTCCAACTGGCTCCCTGAGAACCACAAATCCTGCCATGCTGTTGTACAGGTGTGACTATAAAACAAGACTACCCAGAAACCACACTCATGCCAGCAAAAGTACCCCCCATCAGCAATATAAATGACAATTGAACAAAGATTAACAAAGATGGAAAGAGATAAGAATATTATAAAATAAGACTAAGGAAATATGATATGACTAAAGGGGAAGAAAACAATTTTGAGTGGGAATATGGAGGAGAAATAATGAGTAGGAAATATAAACAAGGCAAAGAAAGGGAGAAAATACAATTTAAAATATAAATAAAAGAGGGAAGGGCAAATGTAGTAAGAAAATGCATGTAATATACTTTGCATTTTGAGATAAAATTAAAAAGGTAGTGAACAAAAAGGAATAACATTGCAGAAAAACCACAAGAGGGTCAACATTAATGGCAGCTGAACAAAAATTAATAAAGGTGGAAAGGGAATGAGAATATTATACAAAAAGGAGAATATTATATGTCTACAGTAAAGAAAAGTGATTTTGAAGGGATAAGGAGAGTAAAAATAATGAGTAAGGAACAGAATCTAGACTAAGAAAGGGAAAACAATAAAATCCTATCTCAAATAAGACAGGGGAGAGTAACCTATGAGATTTGAAATAAAAAATAGTGAACAACAAGGAATACCATTGAAGAAGAACAGCAATAACCATAATATCCACATTAAGCAATCCATAATTTATAAAGGTAGAAAGGAAATAAGAACACTGTGAGAGTGGGGAAAAGAATGTGTGCTGACTAAAGGAAGCAGGGATGCTATGAGAGGATAGATGGAGGAGAAATAGTAAGAGTAAGGCATAGGGTAGGGGAAATAAAACTTACAATTAAAATAAGAAAAGGCAGGAAGAGTGGAAAATGGAGTAGGAAAAGCAGAGGACACAATGTGAGATTTAAAATAAAAATAAAATAAAAATATAAAATATAAATAGAAAGAATAAAAATAAAAGGCATATAATAGTGAATTAGTTAAAATGCAATTGAAGTGAAAGAAGAAATATTAAAAGATTATGTGAAAGGAAGAAACATGTAAATTCTGAAAAAGAACAAGATGAAACTCCCATCAGCAGTTTAGTGTTGGCCTTGTGACTTCTCTTTCTGGATCTGCCTCTGGTTCTTTTATCAGCTCAAGGTCCCAGGGTGGCTTGTTCAACTTCTGGCAACACTGTCTGTATCACATTTACCTGCGTCTAGAGGGAACTTCTGTTGTGGTTAGGGGGCTGGGATCCAGGGATCTCCCCTGGGAGGCACTGCTCAGTCTTCTGGGAAAATTATGGGTGTGTTCCTCCTGCCCCTGCATCACCTGTCTTTGTCTGTCCCGTCTTATTTCCAACAATGTATAGCTTCTGGTGAATAAGCTAACCTTTTCAAGGGAGAAGCCACTCTGTGTAAGATCAGCTCTTTCCTTCTTGGTGCTGACAGCAGCTCTGCATGCCAGCCGAGGCTGGGTGGGGCCCTAATTCCTCTTTGCTGCACTGATTTCTGATCTCCTTGTTTTCCTGTCCTCAGTGAAATAGGGACCTAGGAACCAGTGTGTTTTGCCTCCCTGAGAGAAGTTCAAAATGGGCCCTTTAGGCATTCCTCTTGTAGGAGACCATTCTGCGTGGTGTGGACCCAGCTCCCACTCAGAGATGCACAAGACCCATGCTCACGGAGAGGTTCTCCAGTGGGTAATCAGGCCTGCAATAAGCTTAGGCTGCTTTGAGTCTTGCTTTTTGCTAAAAAACTCCCTCACTGGATTTGTGGCGAACATTTACTGCAAACTTCCTAAAATCCATGCTAAACCTTCCTAGGACCAGTGTAACTAATCCAACCACTTTTGCCCTTTTTATTTCCAAATATCCCTTTTCTGTGATGTGATTAGCAACATTGGCTCCTTCGTTTTCTGTAAAAGGTAACCACCTAAAGCAACCCGTGCATAGTAAACGAGGACCATCATGTAATGTGCCAAGAAACCCAATAAAGGCCGATCATGGCAAGGGACATGGCTTTTGCTTCCCTTGAGAGAAAGAAAAGCCATGCTCTTCCTTTTCCTTCACCAGACTTGGTAGTCTGTGTGAATGTCTCATTTCATCCATAATGACATGGACACTGCAGGCCGGTGTCTGCATCACTTCTTGCTGTCCTTTTCTTACTGAAATGTACCCTACATAGGGTTCTTGAGCCTGTCCTTCCTGTTTTAAAGATATTCCTTGTTGGAGGTGCTTTCGATTCTTCAGAAGGTGGGTATTGGATGCAACCTTCCCTTCCTGAAGGTTCGATCTCTGCCAGGGAAAGGGGCTTTGCCTGAATTTAAATGATCTCATATACTCATTTCTCACCCTCCCAGTTCCCAGCCCATTGCCCTAGCAGCAGACAGAGTTCTGCACTCTCCAACATGAGCAGCTTCTGCCTTGCCAGCTGTGCCAGTTTGGGGGCAAAAATCCCCTCATTTTAGACCTTTCTGAATAATCTGCCCAGCTGCACTGAGTGGGAGCAAACCACTCCCTCAGTCCTGTCCGCTTGCTTGCAGAGCAGCTGTGCACGAGGTGCCTGCCCAGCATGCCTCAGCTCCCCTTTTAAAAAGGCTCTCTGGGTGCCCCCACTGCATCACTGAGCTGCTGTCCAACTTTTCATACATACTGCCTCTCCAAAAAGTCAAGAGTCTCCCACAGTCATGGCTGACCGTAGCCAGCCTCCTCCACCTGACTCAGATACAGATAGAATGCCTTTCTCTCTCTGGCACTCTCCCAGTTGGCATTTGCAGCTATGTTTCTGGGTGCCCTGCTCACTGTGTGTGTGTAGCCAGGATCTCCTCAAATTTGTATATCCAAGTTGCTCCCAGCCCAGGAATGATGGTTTTCTGCCTGGGTTGAGCCACAAAGCTGCAATCGCTAACCAGGCTCTCCAAGGCTGTAGGTGCTGTGCATGGGGTATTTACTCTTCCACCTATAAAATCTCCCTACCACCTATTGTGAAGCATCTTCTGTGTTCCCTGTCTTTCAAACTTCATGTCAGCTAAGATTCTGTTAAAGGTTCATTTTATTTTGGGGAAGGTCAGCCAATTATCTGAATTGGATGCAAGAGCAAGTGGACTCAGTTTCCACCTACTTGGCCACCATCTTCCTCCTCCCCAGGGACATTTTAAAATGGTAGTTTAGCACATTTCCTATATTTGCCGATTTTATTAATTTCTTAACATATACCATTATCTAACATACCATATATTGTCATTGTTAGGTGTCTGAAATATGAGCTCCATGAAGGGAAAGATTCATTTTTCTCATGCTCAATACTAACTGTCTAGTGTCATCAACAGTTTAACATTTTTGTTGCTCATATTTATATAACATTTTCTCTCTTAATTCAATAAAGAGATTTTAGGCTCTCTAATTGTAGTACTGTAGGAGGGTGCAGCCAGGGGCACCCCAAAAGAAAGATTTGTAATGGAGTCCAGAACTCAGGGTATTCAGGAAATATTAAAAATATGTGATGTCCTAACCTCCACAAGTCTGAACTGGGGGGATGGGATACATGGAGCAGGGCCATTGAGTTGTTTTGCATAGCAACAGTTTCACAGATAACCTCTAGCATGGTCATTTAACATATCGATAACCTTTAACTGTTTCCATAGATATGTTAAATATCTGTGGCTATGCTTTGAGCCAGGGAGAAGGGAGTGACTTCCACATAAGATGTAACTGGGAGGCAACTCCCCAGCCCTGGTTACAGCACCTGCGTGAGGGCTTGGAGATGATTGGCTCCACGCCATGTGGCCACGCCTGCCCAGACTCACCAGGGCAGCCCAGTAAAGCTGGGAGGATACGGGAGTCCTGGCAAGTGTAGCTAATTGTGGAAGGAGTCAGAAATGGAGCTGCAGAGGAAGATTGGTGTGGGGATTTACATGCAGACATGTAAGCCATTGAAGGGAGAACCATACACTTTTGGCCAGAATGGGGACTCCTGCAGCCCTGTGAGAGAGAATCACCATGTAGCTTTAGCAAAGAGAACCACATGGCTTTGGCCAAAGTGGGGGACCCCCTTCCACCCCCACAGCCATGAGAAGAATCACCACTCAGCTTCAGCAGAGAATCACCAGCACAACTTTAGCAGAGAACTACCGCACAGCTTTCTATTTCTTTTCCTGAGATATGGTACCCCAGACCAGGCAAAGGGGAGAAAGAAGGACTATGTGTGCTTGTGTGTGTTTTAAGGGACTTTGGGATTTTGATGAAGACATTAAGTCATTACTCTTAAGTCTGTATAGTTTGAGTAAATAATTCCTTTCCTTTTCAGCAATCTCTAACATGGAGAGCTGTAATTCTCTGGCAAAGGGAAAGGTGAACCTAGTATAGGGGAACCCCAGGAGAAGGGGGGTTAACTAGGTAACATTGTGGGACCCCTTTTCCTAGTATCCAATAAGGAAAATCATGGGAGACCACATGTGCAGTAGCTTTAAAGTAACACAACTACTTGTACACGCACAGTAAAAGCCTGCCAAAACTATTCAGGAAGACTCCACCCTATAAGACTAGAGTTCCTCCGGCCCATGAGGTCAGTCTCTGCTTGGGGTTGGCCTGCTCCCATGTTCTCTGCTATAAACTCTGGGTGTTCAGTTCAATTCTTTGTCCCAGTCACCAAGAACCCGGTTACCTGTGCCCACATGTGACAGTAGTATATCCTATTCAAGTTACCTTTGTAAAAAAACTAAGTTTAAAGAACCTACTTGAAATAGATGATTATTTACTCATTTATCAATTTCTGCAATAAGACCTTTGCATTGTGAATCTATTATATGGAATTAATGATTTCTTCAATGCAAAATCTGGTACATGCTCAATGAATACTATTTTATTTATGAACAATTGAAAAATTTATTAATATTTTACCTTTTCCCAAATGTAAATAGGCTATAAAATTATTATACATCTTTATTTTGCATATTGCTCAAATATTTAGACCAGCCTATATTGTGTTATATTTAATATCTTAGACCTTTGAAGATAAATTATAATTTTAAAGCCTAAATCATGCTTGCTGTTTTCTTTACTCCTCTTTTTTTAGTAGTTCTGGTGATGAAATTTTGTTAATAGAGTTCATAATATATAGTTTCTTAATAGTTACTTTGTTTTACTGGAAATAGAACATTTTCTTAAAACCCAAAATTAATTACTTTATAAAATATACATTTGTCAGAAAAAACAACAGAGGCACAATTTATAATATTTTTAGTGCTAGTTTAGAGCTACACACACAGGTGTTCCAAAATGTGTAATGAATAGAAGGCTGAGGGAATAAAGAAAAAGCTTAACAAATAGAGAGAAACTTCAATTTTGCATAGACGTAAGCAGGTAATTTCGATAAATGACCTGAGATGCTTCAGTGGTGCAGACCAGTGATGAATTATGTGGGCATTCAGATCCATAATAGAGAACTAACATTGCTCAAATACTTATATTATAGTAGATAAGAGAATAGAATGCATAGTTAGATATTTTTGCTCTGCAGATGCCAATTTTTGACCTGTAGACTAGAACATACGTTTTTATTTTTTCTGAAATATTGTGAGTTTGGAATGCATGTATAATGAATCATGGGGAATCTTTTTAGAATTTTTTAAAATACTTAAATAACAAGTAGTGAAAATTTGGTAAGAAAAAACATCATTAAAGATTCTTGTAGGGCAGTTCCATGTAAATTATTCTTAAAACAATTATAATTTGTTGAAATGAATCCTCACTATCAGGAGAGATGACAGCTATAATAAGGGTTTTTTTGTATGTTTAATTAATCTTTGTTCTAAATCCTCAACATAGCCCTGAAAAAAACTATTTGTACATTAGCAAAATCCAATAAAATTGATTGTAAGAAATAAGGGGTCAGAGGAACTAAAATTTGTACAGAAAGTGGTAATAGAGTCATGGATTTTTCTAAAACCACTGTTTGGCCTAGTCATACTGTGGAAGGAGGTGATATATAGCTAGACCTAAATCAATTCCAGGCAAAGGGTGATAAGTATGTGCTAGTAAAGCTATTTACTGAACATTAAAAATTACTCCAATGCTTCAATTTTAAATGATAGCCTTTCTGGGTAAAGTAGCCTTGGTCATAGGTCCTTGCTTTTCATACTACCCAAAGCAATCTATAGATTCAATGCAATTCCTATCAAGATTCCAATGTTATATTTCACAGAACTAGAACAAATCTTTCAAAAATTTTTATGGAATCAACCACAAAAGTTCCCACATAGCAACAGTGATTCTGAGAAAGAAGAATCAGGTTGGATCTAATATCAAACTATACTCCAAGGCTGTTGTAATCAAAACAGCATTGTACTGGCATAAAAACAGAACATAGATCAATGGAACAGAATAGAGAGCCCAGAAATAAGCCCACAACTTTATAGTCAATTAATATTTGACAGAGGAAGCAAGCACATACAATACACTAAAAATAGTTTATTCAATAAATGGCATTGGGAAAATTGGACAGATATGTGCAAGAAAATTAGACAACCTTCTTCAACCACACACAAACATAAATTCAAAAATGGAACGAATACTTAAATGTTAGACTTGAAACCATAAAAATCCTAAAAAAAATAAGCAGCAGAATCTTGTGTCTTTCTGGTAGCGATATTTTATTGGATATATCTTCTTCCCGGGCAAGGGAAACAAACAAAACAATAAATAAATGGGAATACATCAAATTTAAAGGTTTTACACAGTAAAGAGGACCATCAAATCCGGGAAGCTCAGACAGTCCCAAAGAAGTTAGACCCCAGGAGGAACACACCAAGGCACATTATCATTACATTAGCCAAGATTAAAATGAAGGAGAGAATCCTAGAAGCAGCAAGAGATAAGAGGACAGTCACCTACAAAGGAGTTCCCATTAGACTGTCAGCGGATTTCTCAAAAGAGACCTTACAGGCAAGAAGGGGCTGGAAAGAGGTATTCCAAGTCATGAAATCCAAACACCTACATCCAAGATTGATCTATCCAGCAAAGCTTTCATTTAGAATGGAAGGACAGATAAAGTGCTTCTCAGATAAGATCAAATTCAAGGAGTTCATCATCACCAAGCCCTTATTTTATGAAATGTTAAAAGGACTTACCTAAGAAAAAGAAGATAAAAATATGAACAGTGAAAGGACAGCAAACTCACAGTTATTAAGAACCACACCTAAAGCAAAAGCAAACTAAAAGGACAAGCTAGATCAGGAGCAGAACCATAGAAATGGAGATCACATGGAGGGTTAGCAACAAGGGAGTGGGAGAAGGAGAAGGGGGGAGAAGGTACAGAAAATAAGTAGCATAGACGGTAGGTAGAAAATAGATAGGGGGAGGGCAAGAATAGTATGGGAAATATAGAATCTAAAACACTTGAGACACGTGTTCATGATCTAAAGGGGGAGAATGGTGGGGGGGAGGTGTGCAGGGTGGAGGGGAATGAAGGGGGGAAATAGAACAGATGTAATGGCATAATCAATAAAATATATATTAAAAAAATTAAAAGTCAGCCCAGGGAATGGGAGAACATATTTGCCAATACATCTAATAAGGGGTACCCAAAATTTATAAAGAAATTACAAACCTTTAACAGGAAGCTAAACAACAAAACAAGCAAGCAAAATAAAAACAAAGACACTGAAATAGAGAACAGGGGGACAGCGACCAGAGGGGAGAGGGGAGGGAATTTAAGGGGAAAAAAGAGGAGGTATTTAGAGGAACAAGTATAAAGGACACAGGGACAATAGCTAAGGGGAGTGGAAATGGGAGGGAGGTGGGGAGCATGGGGTGGGATGGGCTGGGATGGGAGAAATAGACAGAAAACTGTACTTGAAAAATAATTAAAGAGAAAAAAGAAATTACAAAACTCAACACCAAAACAAACTAATTTGAAAAATGGGCAAAACTGAAGAGACATTTCTCCAAAGAGGCTATACAGATGGCCAATAGACATATGAAAAGATGTTCAACAACACTAGCTATCAGAGAGATGCAATTTAAAACTGCAATAAGATATTACCTCACACCTGTCAAAATGGATATTATCAATAAATCAAAAAACAAGTGCTGGTGAGGATGTGGACAAAAGTGGACCCTTCTTCACTCTTGGTGGGAATGCAGACATGTGCAGCCACTGTGGAAATCAATATTGAGATATCTCAAAAAATTAAAAATGAATCTGCCTTTTGATCCAACTATCCCACCTCTGAAAAAACATCTAAAATAACCCAAACACTAATTCAAAAGAACATAAGCACCTCTATATTCATTGCACCATTATTTAGAATCACCAAGTTATGGAAGCAGCCCAAGTGTCCATCAGTAGGTGAGTGAATAAAACAACTGTAGGACATTTACGCAATGGAATATTATGCAGATGTAAAAAAGAAGAAAATGTTACCCTTTATGAGAGCATGAATAGACCTAGAGAACATTAGGCTAAATGAAATAAGCTAGTCAGAGAAAGAAAAATACCATATAATTTCACTCACATGTGGAATCAAATGAAAAAAAAAAGAACTAACAAGCAAAATATAGACAGACACATAGATAGAAAGCAGGATGACAAACAAGCAGAGGGGAGGTTAAGTGATAGAAGAAATGGATCAAAAAAGAAAAAGTATTCATGGTCATAGACAATAGTGTTGTGATTGCAGTTGGGGAGGTGGTATAAGAGGGTTAAATGTTAATGAAAATAAAATAAAATTTAAAAAAATAAAAATTATTCTAATACTAATTGCTTATCAATACCTGACATTCTGTCTTAAAATAACACTCACTGGTTTATTAGCTCCTTAGTGGCATGGGTTATATATAATAACTTTTTATGTCACTCACAATGAAGCCTATATCACCTATAGTAGAAACTAAATATCTAATAACTTATAAATGCTGCATTTTATATCCCTGAATTTTAATTTAAAACAGATGCAAGGCATTTTTTCTTTTTATTCTACATGAATAATTTGAAAAGAGGGGCACTATTCGAAACCCATTCTCTCTTCTTACATTCTAGTGTGTTATGGTAAGTTTCTCAGGAATCAGAATCCATACTCTGACAAATTCATTGTCAGCCAGTTTTCCAGAGCATGAATTTTATGAATTTCATTTCTCCTGGGGAAGTACATTGTAATGCAATGCATTACTCTATGAGATCTGTTGTAAAGAACATTTAGAATTTTGAAGATATGTTTTTATCCCAGACACATCTGCTTAAATCCCTTCTGCTTTCCAAGGGCAAAGAAGGCCTTGTTAGCTATAATGTATTGTATACTTTAGAACTCAGCTGTAAGAAACCCATTTCTTTTTAATGCAGAAGAAAAAGAAGAGGATACTTAGAGGTAACACTCACTAGACACTGCATCAAAATTCACAACAAGTACCCCATGTCTGCACATGCAGGAAAGAGACACAAACACACACAGAATAGAGATGGAGACAGGGAGATGTTTTAACCAAAGGTGATAAAGATTAAGTTTAAAATATCACCACCACCAAAATAAAGTAAGAACTGTACATTATTTTAATTTTTTTGATAAAAGAACAGTTTGTGAGATGGAATATGTATGTAGGTTTCTCAAAAGGAAAATATCTCTGTATGTCTAAATTTAAACATTTTCCAAATTTCTATTATAGAAAATCCTTGTGTCATCTCAGTTGAAAAAAGTTGGTTAAATAATTGATAAAAATCAACTAGAGAGTAAAAGCTAATCACATCCACTCTGTAATTATGACCTCATAATATTATTCTTTCAATTTTGTGTCTAGAAAAATGGGGACATATTATACTCTAAGGACTCCATCAATGAACTATGATATTTAATAAATGAATTCAACAAAGCAGCAGGATACAAAATTAATATCTGGTAATTGGTGGCACTTTTATACACAATAATGGACTCTCAGAAAACAATCCCATTTACCATGGCAGTAACGAAAGCAAAAATTAGGTATCTATAAATAAACTTAACCAATGAATAAGGTATCTATAAATAAACTTAACCAGTGAGGTAAGAAGCCTGTAATTGGAAGACTATAGAACACTGAAGAAAGAAATAGAGGAAGACACAACAAATGAAAGCATATACCATGTTCATGTATCAGAAGAATGAACATCATTAAAATGTCCATCTACCCAAAGCAATGTATAAATTCAATACGATTCCTATTAAAATACCAATGTATCTTTCACAGATCTAGAACAGATATTCAAAAAGTATATATAGAACCAAAAGAATACCTTGAATAGCCTCAGCAATCTTGAGAAAGAAGAACAAGGTTGGAGGGATCACAATACTGGATATCAAACCATACTACAAAACCATTGTAATCAAAACAGCCTGGTAATGGCACAAGAACAGGCATATGAAACAGATCAACAAAACAGGACTAAAGTCCCAGAGATCAACCCACACCTTTATGGTCAATTAATATTTGACAAAGGAGGCAAGAACATAAGATGGAGTGAAAAACAATCTCTTCAATAAGTGGTGTTGGGAAATTGGACTAGTACCTGCAGAAAGATTAAATTGGATCACCAGCTTATACCATATACAAGAATAAACTCACATTGGATAAAATAAATAAGTGTAAGTCATGAAACCATAAAAATCATATAAGAAATCATAGGCAGTAAAATCTCAGACAACTCAGATAGCAATATTTTTGCTGATATATCTCCTAGGATAAGAGATACAAAGGAAAAACAAACAAATGGGGCTTATCTAGCTAAAAATTTCTGCACAGCAAAAGAAACCATTAACAAAATGAAAAGGCAACTCATTGTATGGGAGAATGTATTAGCTAATGATATATTTAGTAAGGGGTTAATTTCCAAAATATATAAAGAACTTACACAACTGAACACGAGGAAGACAAATACTCCGATTAAAAAAACTGGCAAAGGACCTAAATAGATACTTCTCCAAAGAGAACATGCAAATGGCTGATAGACATAACAAAATGCTCAACATCACTATTCATCAGAGAGACTCAAATTAAAGAGACAGGGCAGGGTCAGGGCATGGGGTGGTCATGCCATTTTTTTGTTAAAAACCTAAATACTCAGTGCGGTGTGGGTAGGTGCACTTGTAAATCATCTATTATGAAATGGGCAAACATGTTGAGTCTTCCAAAAAAGTTGACTAAAGTTGAATGCAGCCTATCACAATAACACCAGCTGGTTCACTGATTCGGATACGTTCCTTGAATACTCAGCCAGGGAAGCCTGTACTACAAGGGGTGCACCCTCCAGAAAATAATTCTGATATTACTGGGGTCTCCCTAATATTCTAAAACTCTAAAAAAGTATACTTATTCTATAAATCTATGCATTTAAATTTCAACAAAAACAAATATAATATGCTGTCAGAAATAAAAGTAGTTCCTCTTGAATAAATAGGGAGCAGAAAAAGCCAGAGGGGGCTTCTGTAGTGATGGTTCTACCCTGTTTCTTAATTTCTTAATCTGAGTACCAGACATATATGTATATGCAACTTGTGAAAATTCAGAGTTGTATGTGCATTTTTGTTTGTATATTAAGTGAAATTAAAAAAAAATATATTTATCAATAAAAATGATGAAAAGAAGAAATACTAAAGAGAAATAATTAGCATATGTAAAAATTACAGTATTTTGCTCTGTATGATGTGCACCCCTATGTTTTGCCAAAACTTTCAGGAAAAAATTTATTTTAATTTTTAATTCAATTTTGTATTTATTTACATTTACAAACAAAACCAATTATCATATCCCGGTGTATTATTTTGCATACAAATATTGTTACTGCTTTTTAGAAGTACACTTTTAATGTACAAGCATAAATAAAACAATTAAAAACATTTAGGTAGTTACAGAGTTAACACTACTCATTTATAATGTGCATCCTTATTTTTACTTCAAACATCTGATCATAAATATGTGCATTATACATGACAAAATATGGTATTCCAAAAATATTAAGCATAATGGTGAATGTAAATGGATTAACTATTCAATTAGAATATAATGATATGAACCTAGGCAATTTTCCATGAAATAGATATTTAAGTCATAAGCTCATAAGAGTATTGAAATTAAAATAATGGACAACGACACAAGAAAATTTGACATCAAAATGAGTGTAGTACTGTTCCCAAACAGCACTTGAGGTCTGGTGCTTGCTTCCACCATCTAGGCAAAAATTCCAGAGGCAAAGTTTTGGTGATAAAGGAAAGGAGTCTATTAAGCATATCAGTTAAGGATAAACTCTACTACCTGAGTCCTCTTATCATTTGCTGTTAGTTCTTAGTTATCTTGTTTCTATAGGGTTAGTTTACAAACTAAATACTATGTACAAAAACTACATAATTTTGGAATAATGGCAGGCTTCTGCCTCAGAGTCTGTTCCCCCTATGACACCCAAAGGATATACCTGCCTCTCTGTCAGGCCAGCCTGGTCCTAGGCTGTGCCTGGAGTTCCTTCCCACACAAAACTCCATCTATTGGAAAATGCCCACAGTTGCGGCACCATCATCCAGGCATCCTTGAGAAAGAAGAACCTGAGAGCCTGAGCATGACCCTGAGACAGGGCCAGCTCAGGAGCCAGGGAGCCTTCCCTCAGCCAGCTGTTCTCTCTTTTTACTTCCATTGGCTCTGGAGGCATTCAGCTTCTCAGCCAATCCCATCCTAGACTGCCCACAATTGCTTTGGATGTCCCCGCCCTACTTCTCCCCAGCGATCTCAGTTATCTTAGATCTCTCTGTATCAGTAGGCTAAATTGGGGTTTCTCAACAGTAGCACTATTGATATCTGAAGCTAAGTAATTCTTTTTAGGTTGTTTGGAAACCTCCTAAGCAGCTAAACACTAGATGCCATTGTACTACCACCTGAGCTGCGACAACCAAAAGCATCTCCACGCATTACAAAATGATCTCTGGATTACAAAATCACCCCCAGTTGAGAAAGAGTGAGCTACATTAATGTGATTCAAAATAGACTTTAAACAAATGTTTATTAAAGAAAGCTATTGTGAAGCGTTAAAATACGCAATTCATATTTGTTCTTCAAAAATATTTATTACGTTCCTATAATATGCTAGCCACCAGGAGTACAATAGAAAATAAGCAAAGTTCTGGTTGTCATGGAGCTCACACTCTAGTGGGATCAACAAACGATAAGTAAATAATTTATTAATAAAAGCTGGAAAGAAAAGTATATCATGGCAGGTGGATAAATTTTGATGTAGTAAAATGCTATTTTATACAGAAGATTTATAAAATAAGTTCACATTTCAAATGACACTTCAAACAAGTCATGAATAGTAAAGATTGTCCAGGAAGAAGGGAAAGCAAGAGCTTGCAGAGGGTCTAAGAAAGATACTGGGTGTATTTCAAGAACAATAGAAAAAACAGTGTGACTCAACTACAGTAATAAAGAAGAATTGTAATAAAAGATAAAAGAACTGCAGCTGGCTTTTCAAAGAATGTTGAATTAATTGGATACAGTGATTCCAAACTCGTATGTAATTAACAATAAATAATGAAAATACATGAAAGTACCGTTAGCACATCCAAACTAATTTATAAAAATTCATAACAATATGTGGAGTTTTTAAAAGACCTTTCTCAGCAACTAAAAGACCAATGTGACAGAAAATTAACAAGGTTATAGAAATTTGAACATAATAAATGACTAGTTTCTCCTGATAGACACATCCTTAGGTTTAAAAATAAATTGTTAAACTTTCTCACCCTATACTTCTATTGGTGAATAATATTAACCAAGTTACATCATCACCACATTCAGAAACCCGGTAATTATAGCTGACTCCTTTATTGCCATCCCCGGACACAGGCATACACTTTCCATATTCTGGCAATCACGGTCTCATCTTTATCTCCACAACAGAACTCACCTGGCTCTCCATCTTCTCCACCCATGTTGTAAAAAAGTCCAGGAACCTCTGACAACATTTGCCTGCAACATAGTTCCTGGAGAGCACAAGATACTCCCTTTCAATCTATCCTTCATGATACCTAAATAACTTTCTAAAAACACAACATTGACTATGCAACTTCCATACTTAAATTCTTTAACCAAGACACAGGATAAAGCCCAAACTCAACAATAAATTCCCTTCTTACTAAATATGTCCAAACCCTCTTATTCATTTGGGTCTTAACTTAAATGTCACTTACCAAAAAAAGACTTCCTTGTCACAAGTTAATTTAAATCAGTTTTGCTTATTAATTCTTCCATCTAGCTTTCTGATTTTCCACTCATTTTTCTTTGAGAAATTTATTCCTAAAATTAATTATTTAATATCAATCTTTCAACCTGATTGAAAATGCCACACATTTAAGGACGTGCTCTATTTTGTTTACTCCATAAAACTCGCACAGTGATTGGGTGAATGAAGAACACTTCAGGGTATCCAATCTTTATCACCCTGGCCCCATTGTGCTCATACTAATCTCCCCCAGCCACCCACAGAATGATTATCATATTCTCTAAATTTGCCATGCTCTTTCACTACTCTGTGTTTCAGCTTGGGAGCCTCATCATCTCTCTCTCTTTCTCTTTTTTCCCCCTAAAATTTTTCCTCAAATGCTTTTACTGCTAATGCAGTTGGCCACATACCAATACATTTTTTAGGTACCAATTAAAAATGATCTTTTAAATTAAGTCACTTTGACTCTCCTGTATCCATTGTACTACTGATAGAATGAATGGCATCCACTCTTTTTGCATTCACTGAGCTTATATCATTCTGTCTGGACATAGACACCACAATAGTCATTTTAGCAAAGGTAATTTAATATAAAAATTGGTTAACTAGTCATCAAACTACTAAAAGGACAAAAAAGGTACATGGAGGTTTTTCCTTAGGTAGGTAACAACAGGAAGAACAAAATAAATTGGAATTTTTAAATCTTAAACTTACAGGACAGGTAGGTCCTCCAAGCAGAAAATCAGATGTCTAAGAATGTGCTTCTGTATTGGGTTCTATGGTTCCAGTTTCATAAGTGTTGTGGAAACTGCTATTAATGGAACAAAGTGGCCTGGGTGGGATAAAGCTCTGCTAAGGTGATGCTGACAGTTACAGGAAAGAAACAAATGAACAGAAACAATGCATAAACATTTTTGTCCTCCTTCAAGCCTTACAGTCTCTCTCACCCCCTATTGGCAGAGACTGAACAGGGAGTTCTCTTGCCAAGGAAAATGTGATTTGCAGAGTCCAAGTTCCTATGAAATATGTTTAAAAGGAAAAGGTAATAACTTAATAATTGCCACATAGCCCTATATGCTTTATTATAATTATTTTTCTAACAATTTCTTCATTCACTTATGTGACAACTATTTATTGATAGCACACTTTCAATCAGGTACAATGCTAAGTTCTGAACTAGAGTGATGAAGAGTAATTATAGAATTCTTGCCCTCAAGTGCTTATTTTCTGAGTTCTCTATTTTCCTAAACTCTGTGCACATTCAGTCATATAATACATTTTTAAAATATAGACTGCTTTAAATATATAGAATATAATACAACAGACATCCATGTTTGCAATGGCCTTGGTCTCTTTAGAAGAGTCATTCTCCACTGGGGATAATTGTGGCCCCCAAACCAGGGGACATTGGCAATGTATGCCAACCATCAGCAATCCTGCCTACCACCTATTATTTCAAATAATTTTTTGGAGCAAGCCACACATTATTTTTGTGAACTGTTCGTATTTGCTTTCATGATCCACCAGTACAGGAGCAATTGTGACAGAAACCCAGTGGCCATAAAGTCTAAAATGTTTATTATTTGACCCTTTAGAGAAAAAAGTTTGCCATTCTCTAGATCAGATCATTATAATTTAGCACCAACACTTAAGAAGATACACAGGTGAAATTTTTTGTTATGTATATATGCAAATTCATGTTACGAAAATGAACCAGAGAGAATTTGTTAACTTACTTTTGAAATTGAAATAAATTTTGTGTAGACACCCAACTTTTCTATGTCATCAGAACACTCAATTTTCAACTTTCAGTCTAATTTAAAGCATTTTAAAGTATTTTTTTCAAGGACACTACAGGAAGGTATAACTGATGCAAGTTTTGTTTGGTTAGTCATTTGTTTTTCAACTCTCTATACTATTTGGAGCATGTGTCTCTTCTTAAGCTTAGTAGATAAGAGAAATATGTTTTTGCCAGGGGAAGTAGAACTTAGTGTTATTTGGCAGATCACTTGTCACTGGAGACCTAACATATAAAACTGTACTTTTATTCCCCCTTATGTGTCTTTTTACTTCTGCAAGGGCAATACCCATTCTGTTTGTCAGTACATTGATAATTAATTCATCAAACCTACTGCAGTAAAAGATACATTTAGCAAACTTTAAACAGAATTCTAATCCATATATAAGCAAAATTTCAGTGTGAGACCGTTAATTTAAAATGATTTTATTTGCCATGATGTGCTGCTACCAGCTGAAGTAGAAGAATTTAAATGGGCCTAAAACATAAATAAAACTAAACTCAAGAAAAAATTCACACTCTATGTTGCTTTTTAAAGTTCACTATGATTTTTTATGTTCAGAGATAAAATATCACTTAGTGAAAAATAACTCACTGAAATGTGACTAAAATTATAAAAGTATTTTGAAATGTTATATTAAATATTTAATAATTTTGACTTATGTTTTCTTCTCTTAGATTTCTCTTAGAGGGGAAAGGTCATTTCAGATTGGGGAATTCACCCATATCACTTCACAAAACAGCAATCTTTCAATTTTTTCTGCATTTGTATTTTTTGTCTTTCAGAAACCAGTCACATTTTTCCCTGTGCATGAAAGGAATATTTACTGTTTCACAAACTGTGTGAATAGAAGTACACATCATCTTCGCCCTTTCAAACAAGAAAAGGGCAAAATTCTTCAAGATATTTTTTCCAATTGCATGCATTTTTCTTTATTTTGCTTTACAAGATACAAATACAATAAGCTAAACTTCCCTAAAGCCCAGTTTCTTTGTGACACTGACTAAATCAATTCTGTCAGGAGCCACATTAATTATAAAATTTATTCTCCTTCGTTCAATAAATAATTAGTGAACATTTCCTACCTGTTAGGCAGTTTAGGTTGTTTAAGATCTAAGTAGTTGAAAAGGAGAGAACTTTATATTCAAGTTGTTTACAACACGGTAAACAGTCAATATGTTTGATTTTTTACATGGTAACTGACAACATGTAATCAATTCTACCACAATGGTCAGAGTAGAAAATTACAGTATAAACACTAGGTAACTCTTTAAAGAGAGTCAGTAGCTTGTATAGAAGAATAGTGGTTGCATAGATTGTTGTAGAAATAAACACATTTGGTACATTTTCAATAAATAGAAAGGGAAAGGTCATTCCAGATTGGGGAAAGACAATGTAAAAAACCATATTTTTATGGTTTAAGTTAAAGAGTTAACTTTAACTTAAGGGGGTGCAGTTAAAGAGTTAAACATGCATCTGTGTCTCTTGAATACTAGGTACAATGCCAGAAATGAGAATAACAAAAAAATGCAGAGTTAAGAATCAGTATGTTGACAGTTGTGAGTCTATTAATCTGCATGCCTGCATAAACTGCATGTCTTCTTCCATATGAACAACTGTAAACCTACCTTTGCCCACTCTATATATGAAATATTACTTCATAGAACATGCTGAAGTGTGACTTTACTTTAAACGCAATAAAAATTCATAAAGGGATTTGAGCAAAACATGAATATCTCCTAAAATATTATTGGAATAATATAAAAAGTATAAAAAATGTACCCAAGATAGATAATTAAGAGGTTGTATCCACACGTTTCACTTAGTGATCTGATAAAGAAAATGAGGGAAAATGAGAAATAAGAATTATTGCCAGGTTACAGCTATGCTTCTGGGCTTTTTTCTGACTGGAGAATAGCAGTGCCATAATAAAGGGTAAGTTTGCTAGAAAATCTAGTATGATGAATTTAATAGTTACATAAAAAATTCAAGGTGAAGTGTCATGTAATGCTTTTCACTAGAAACTGTTTATGAGTCTCAGCATTATGTGCAGTCGTTTCTGTTTAGTTTCCCAGGAACAGTGTAAGAGTGAGGAAGTGTGTCTGAAGACCATATATATTTTTAAGATGGCAGGGGAAGGGCGCTCCTTTAAAAAAGAGACACTTTGGGAGTTGTCTTAACAAAACTAAACGTCGACCATCCACCAATCACATGCATCCTCTTAAACAACTGCTTTGAAAACTGATGCTCACACAGAAACCTGTGCACAAATGTTTGTAACATCTTTATCATAATAACCAAAACTTGTAACAACCAAAATGTCTTTTAATAGGTGAGTGGGCAAACAAACTCTGGTGAATCCATATAGTGGAGTATTATTCATCAGTAAAAAGAAATCAGCTGTAAGGCTAAAAGAAGATGTGGAAGACCTTAAGATCATGTTGCTAAGTGAAAGAAGCCAACTGTAAAACACTGCATACTATATGAATTCTATTTAACGGTAACTGGAAAAAGCAGAACTATGAAGACAATGATGACCAGCCATTGACAGGGATTTAGGGAGAAGGAAGGTTGAACAGGTTGAACATAGGGGATTTTTAGAGGGGTTATGATTATTATGTATGACACAGAAACAATGGACACATGCCATTATACATTTGTCAAAACACATAGAAGGCACAATACAAAGAGTGAGCCCTAATGTAAACTATGGAGTTTAGTTAATCATAATGTATCAATATTGGTTCATTAATCGTAACAAAAGCACAACACTCATACAAAATGTTCAGTAACTGAGGAAACTGTGTGTCAGGGAGAAGGGAGTATGTGGGAACTCTGAACTTTTGTATCAAATTTCTGTAAGCCGAATAATGTTCTAAAAAAAGATCTAATATACTTGTGATGGGCTTGAAAGTTTCCAGATGAAGCCAAGCTGTGACGCTAGGCTGGCTGCTGCTGGTGCCAGGTCTGGGACTCAGTGAGGCCAGATGTTGCTTGTTTGAGAGCATTTAGGAAGTTGTGTAGCACGATCCACACAAGATCAGCCATTTATGTGGAAAAACAGCTCGGGTGGATGGGTAAGCTGAGTGGGGCAGAGTTTCTGGGGATCTCCAAGGTAGGTCAAACAGTGTTAGCCAGGTTGATGGAGTCTCAGATACGGCACCAGCTTGCCTTGCTGGTTCTGTGTCTCTGTGGGTGGGGGAGGGTTCAAATAGATGCAATAGATTACCCTACTCTAAGACACATCATAATCAAAATGGCAAAGGTTAAAGATAAAGAGAGAATCTTAAAAGTAACAAGAGAAAAGACATTAGTCACCTACAGGGGAGTTTCCATAATACTGGCAGCTGATTTGTCAAAAGAAACTGCAGGTTTGAGGGAATTGGAGAGAAATATTCAAAGTCAGGAAAAGCAGAGACCCTCAGCCAAGATTTCTCTATCTAGCAAAGATATTTTGAATCAAAGGGCAGATTGGAGAGCTTCCTAGACAAGAAAAAAACTAAGGTAGTTTGTCATCACCATACCATTATTATATGACATGTTAAAGAAACTCATTTAAGAAAAAGAAGATCAAAACTATGAACAATTTTATGGCAAAAAGTACAAATCTTATCAACAATTCAATCTAAAAAACAAACTAAGAAAACAAGAAGAAAAGAGACAGAATCATGGATACGGAGTTTTATGATGGTTTCCAGATGGGAGGGAGGCGTGGGAGAAGGGGTGAAAAGGTGAGGGGATTAAGAAATACAAATAAGCAGTTACAGAAAAGCCACGGTGATGCAAAGTATGGTATTGGAAATGGAGTAGCCAAAGAACACATAAGCATGACCCATGGACATGATCAATAGTGGGGTGATTGCCTGAGGGAGTGGGGTGCTTGGTGGACAGGGGCAAAGCAGGAAAATCAGGACAACTATAAGAGTCTAACCAATAAAATGTAATTTTAAAAGACCTAAGATAAGAAATAAATAGCTAAATAAATATTATCATAAAAATACTATTCTAAATACTTCAGACCACAGGTAGCAAACACAAGGCTTGAGGAATCCGGCCCTCCACCTTGCTTTATCTGGCCCAGCACCTTGTTTCTGTTGGTGGCTGTTCCAATCTCCTTGCCCCTAGTTGAGGAGTAGCTACATTTATACAGTCTTAAAATTATATTTGGCCCTTTGAAAGCACCCAAAAGCTGATGTGGCCCCCAGCAAAAATGAGTTTGACACCCCTGCTTTAGACCTTCAATACTCTCAGCTTTCTTTTTATGTTTAGCCAAACTTTATGAGACAGTATGTTTTAACATTGTTCTAATATGGGGTGGGGGACCCCCAAAACATGGAATTTATTTATAAAAATATTTAAACTTCAATCACCAGTAAAGAACTATCCATTTGATGCAATACATCTATCAAGATGTTTTTCCACTGCTCAAAAGTTTTAGAACTCATTAATTTTGATGTTTTTTAGTGCTTCTGCAATTTTTTGTTTCATCTCTTTCACAAAAGCATAACTTACCCTTTGAGGACATTATTTTCATTTGGAGAAACAAAAAACAGTTGCTTGGGGTGAGATGGGGTGAATAGGAAGGGCAGGGCACGGGTGTGGGCAGGTATGGTCATAAATCACCCATCACAGCAAACACATTGAATGAGTTTTCAAAAAAACTTCACTGAAGCAGAACACAGCCTCTCACATCACCAGCTGATATACTACTAGAGATGGGCTCCCAGGACACTCACAGTGGGGAAAGCCTGTGCACTGACCAGCCCCCTGAAAGATAATTCCAGGGTTTTTTGGTTTTTTTTTTTAGTTGCCCCCATAATTCATACAATTATTCTGGTATCAAGTATACAAAAGAATGATAAGAAAATACACAAGTGAACAGGATAATCCATAATATAAAATTTAAAAAAAATTTAAAGATTTCATACTCTTCTGAAATGTATTAAGTACCTATTTGGTAATAATTAAATGGAATAGACAAATTGGAAGCACATTATACTTAAATAACACTTGCTTTAATTTTTGTGGTTCTGCATTTTAATTTATTATAAGTAAAAATTGTATTAATACAAAGCTTAGGAAAAAGTTGAAAATCTATTAACACAGATTTAAATACTTTTGTGTTTAATAATAAATAGGAAATAAAAATTATGTATTGCACTTTTTAATTAGGAAATTAATAATTTCAATAAATTACTATTATGTTAGATTAAAACAAGCAGGAGTATAGAATATTTTATGAAGATAAAAATTTTCAGGAAAACGCATGTTGAACTCTGTTGATAATAATTTAGGAACAGTAACACTGTAAATATTTTACAATTTTTTCATAGAGTTAAATATTTTTTCCACACAAACCTACTGTGGAAACTCGCTTTGTAATTTGCAGAATAATTGATAAGTCCACAACTCCCAGACTCATGCTGCAATAGAATATTTATAATATTTTATAATGATGTCTTTCTCTGAGCTGATATAGTTTCATTTATATGTAAGTAAAGCAGTTTTCCTATATTAATTTTTAATTTGCTATATAAGAATAAAAATAAACATATGCAAAACTAATGGCAATTGATTGCTTACCATCGTTAAAAATAAGTAGGCTTAGAATAAAAAACAAACATACCAATGAACTAAGTGCTACATACTCTTTTTAGTAAGAGCTTTGGTCTACTAAGAATTTATTGTATTATTGATGATATCTCATATCCAGCCCCATATACAGTATGTTTTTCCAATATATTTTAAATCTATAATAATTTGTTATATTTCCCTATCATGTCTTCTTTAAAATATACTTATTTCCATGTTCTATAAATAGATTCTCTCAATAAATATTTTTGTTTTATGTTATTGTCATTATTTTATAATCCAATAAGCTAAAAGGAGAGATCTCATTTCTCTGTTACTGTCAAAGAAGTACTACAACATGTCCACTATAACTTCTTTTTAAAATTGTGACAAACATAACATAAAATTCACCATCTGAAAGCATAGTACAGATATAAATTACATGTCCATAATTGTTGATCTCTAGTACTTTTATCTTGTAAAACATCCTTTTATACCCATTAAACTTTTTAAAAGATTTTATTTTATTATTTTTTTTTATTTTTAGAGAGAGGGGAAGGGAGGAAGAAAGAGGAGAATAACTTTGATGTGCATGAGAAGCATCAACTGTTTGCCTCTAGCATGCCCCCCTGAGGGACCTGGCCCTGTACCCAGGTGTCTGCCCTGACTGGGAATTGGTCAGATGACCTTTCAGTTTGAGGGAGGATGCCCAGGCCAGTCACACTAGTCAGTGACCCACTGAACCTTTTTTGTACCTCTCCCTGAACCTTCAGACAACTACCATTCTAATTCTTGTTTCCAAGAGTTCATCTACTTTAGATAGCTCAAATAAATGGAATCATGCAGTATTAATGATTCTGTAATTGGCTTGTTTTACTTGGCATAAGGTCTTCAAGGTTCATCCATGTTTCAGCCTATGATAGAATGTCCTTCTATTTAAGAGCTAAATATAATCCTGTTATATGTATACTACATGTGTTTGTCCATTCATCTGTGAATAGACATTTAAATTCCTTCCACTGCTTGGCTTTTGTGAATAATGCTTCACTGAACATGAACAAGCAAATTTTTTTTCAAGTTCCTTTTTTCAATTATTTTGTGTATATACGTAGAAGTGGGATTGCTGGATCATATGGTAGCCCTACACTTCGTGGTTTGAGGAATCTCTGTGCTGTTTTCCACAGCAGCTGCTCTAGTTCACATTTCTAGCAACAGTGCACAAGGGTTACAAATTTTTCCATGTCCTCACCAACACTGAATTACTATTGTTTTGACAGTAGCCCTCTTAAGGGGTGTGAATAATTTGATTTGTATTTCCCTGAGCATCAGTGATGTTGCATGTAAAACATCTTTTACATGTTTATTTGGCAATTTTTATATGTTTTTGGTGAAATGATCTATTCAAAATTTTTGCCTATTTTTTTAATTGGCTAATTTTATTTTTCTTGTTGAGTTGCAGGAATTATTTGTATATTCTATATATTCATCCTTTATTGGATTTGGATTTACTTTTTTGTCAGATAATGTTTGTCTTTTCACTCTGCTGATTGTTTCCTTTGTCACAGTATTTTTTTTCAATTTTAAGGTAACCCTGTTTTAGTCAATTTGCGTTGTTATAACAGAATACCATAGACCTGGCTTATAAACAACAAAAATTTATTTCCCACAGTTTGGGAGGCTAGATGTTTGTGATGAAGGCACCAGCATCTTCACATTCTGGTGAGGGCCTTCTTCCAGGCTGCAGACAGATGACTTTTCTTGTGTGCTCCCTTGATGGAAAACAGCATAAAAGCTATCTCCTCAAAAAATTATATTGTTTGACCCATTCTTTAAGGGTAAAAACTTTTGTTCCATACTTTGGGGTTTGGGATATGTGGTCATTTAAAACATAAGTATTCAAATTCATGAATATCATGTAGAAAAATCTAAAATCTTTTAAATTCTTCAATAATTATTCTCAGATAGGCTGTGTGACCTATGTGACTTTACCCCAAAAAAGAAACTGTCTACCTTCCTCTTCTAAAATAAGAAAGTTTGATTCTACCACCTTCAAACCTACAGTTTACTCTTTAAAGATATATTTCTACAAATCACTCACAGGTCTAATAGTTAGGTAAATAACACCACTAAAGAAAAAACTCACCTTAGAGATGTGTTGTGACAGTTTGTAAAAAGAGTAATATTCAATGATTCTGGGATTGAAAATAATATGAACATTCGAATATCTATTTTTCTTCTTCTCATACTTTTAATGAGTCATGAAATATAATATTCCCTGGGTTATATGAGTCAAGGAGCCCATCACCAAACCTGGCATTAATGGCTTCTTCATTTCAGTTTCCAGAGGCAGTGTGTCAGGCTTCACCAGGTTCACAAAGATTGCCAAAAAGAAAAAGTCCTTGGGATTTTATGTCTATAAAACATATTTTATAAATTGAGTCAAACTGCTTTAATCATCAATATTGAGGAGTTTGTGCCCACCCTTAAGTAATTATACCATATCATGCCAGAAATGATAAGAATGTATAGAATGTGTATTATTTATATGATAAAACTTTATAGCTAAGAGTAAACTCTTATAACTAAATACAATTTTAAAAGGTTTAATCAAGATTAGGTGAATAATTTTAACTAAAAGAGCTGGAATTCTGTACTATCTTCCCTTTTTTCTGCTTCATAGTTATTATCCTTTTTCATGAATGCAGCAACCTCTCTTAATTCATTTTCTTTTGGCATTGATGTATTCTCAATTTTATGAATAACAAAGATTCTAATGTTTAACCCTTTTATTTCAAAATCAAGTTCATATTCTTGGGTTTATTCTCATACTTCAGTTAAGAGTAAAGTTAATAATTACATTCAAATTTTGAAAAATATTTCCTCATAGTGAGGGCTTCTCATTAGCTTGAAATCTTTACCAAATATGCTTTTCCCCAAGTTCACATAACATTTCTAAACAAAATATTCTCAGTGCTTTTCTAATAATAATTAGTGTTGTTGTTGGTGGTGGTCATGGTGGTGGTGTTATTGCTGATAGTGATAATAATAATTGTGGTGCTCCAAGTAATTTGCAGAGATTGATGAACAACTCTAAAAGTTTAGCATAATTCCTGCTTTGCTTTCTTTTCATCATACCAGCACTCTGATTCCTGATATCTATTTTCTTAATTTCTCATTTAAAATTTTTGCTTCTAATTTTCAGTTACCTTTATTAACTTTACCTTGTATATTATAATAACTTTTCAAATACAAAACATGAAAACAATTTGCAGCCTAGCAAAATTTATTTGACAACCCAAATAACCCCTCCTCCCACACAGCCACATAAGTTACCTGTATGTTTCACGTGTGGACTGTGTGACTACAAACATAATATGCAGCTTGAATGCAAAAAGAAAACAATTAAGGAATTAGAGAAAAATGAAAGTCTAAATATTTAATGAAAAACATAAGTAAAAAAATACAATATTAAGAGATGTGTTTCTTTATTGAAGAAAATTAATATATATAATTTTTCTTATTTGTATCCATATGGAATAATAAAGTTAATGGCTGATTTAAAAAGAATACTTTAGAAATATTTTTTAATTAAAATATTTAAAATAAAGTTGAGTAAAAAGTGGAAGTATGGCAAACATAATCTAAAAAAATTAGGTTATTAATAGTACCAAAAATATATCATTGTTCAATTGCTAATATTAAACCTTCTAATAGATTTAGTTTGTAGTATGGGACATATGACTCACTAATAAAGAAATAACCCCATTTCTACACTAATAAAATTGTTTTGCAAACCATTTTTCCATAGTTAATCCATATAGAAAGCCTGAGGCAAATGTCCATATTATTCAAACAATAAATGATGTTTTATTGGCCCTTTTATACTTGAATACAGTTCAGAAGAAGGGTAATCAAGATTATCCTCAAAGATGTAATGATGTGCTACTGATTGGGATGTCAACTGCTTTAGAACAACAGCCTTTCTCTCTGCTTCCTCTCTACGGGCTTGTATACATAAAAATTGACAGATGTTTAGGGAGAGTATTTAACAGTTCATATTGATGTAAGCATTAATTTACAAAATAAAGAACTGTTTCTGATCTAAAAATGATGTAGCTATATAATGTTTTCTAATTCTGTGGAGATGTTTTAAATCCTCATATTTGATGTCAGCTCATAGACAGCTTCATCTTATTTCTTCTTCCATTTTTTATTATTTTTTATATACAGTTATCTTCACTTTCACCTCACACATCCCTGCCTCCCACCCTCCAACCTACCCCCTTTGGCTTTGTCCACGTGTCCTTTATACATCTTCCTTGATGGCCCTTCCTCTATTTTCCCCATTATCTCTCTCTTCTCCTCTCCGGTTACTGTCTATCTGTTCTTTATTTCAGTGTCTGGTTGTATTTTGCTTGCTTGTTTGTTTTCTTGATTAGGCTCCACTTATAGGTGACATCCTATGGTATTTGTCTTCCACCACCTGGCTTATTTCAATTAGCATAATGCTCTCCAATTCCATCCATGCTTTCATAAAGGGTAGGAGCTCCTTCTTTCTTTCTGCTGTGTAGTATTCCATTGTGTAAGTGTACCATAGTTTTTGGATCCACTCATTTCCTGATGGGCACTTAGATATAGACAACTTCATTTTTAACTCCATGTCTTTCCTATTAACAATAAGAGGAGGAATGAATGATTGTTGGGTTACAAAATTAAAGATATTTAAGAGTAAATGTATTAGTTAATAAATTAGAAATTTTATTAATAAATTATTAGAAAACTTTATTCTTGAACAAATACAATGTCCCATTTTTCTTTGTAAACTTAGGAGAATTCATAAATATGGAGGAAAAATACCTTGAATATAAAATACATTTACATATCATCAAGTGTGATTTTTTAAATATGCATAAATAAATGGGTTGTGTTAAAATATATAATTACTGTAAATAGTATATAATTGGAGATGCGTTGCAACTTTGGGAACATTTGTAGAAACAAGCTTAGTTCTACTTATGTGTTAAGCACCTTACTAAGTAACAGGCATAAGAACAGATATTGTAGAAAATTAGAGGATGAGTCAGATACAGATTCTACAACCAAGACTTTAAAATATATCAGGTTTCAACCTTTAGACTTTGAAGATAAATACATATATAATACAGATAATTATACCAGGTAAAATAATATAAGAATGGTTTTTAAAATCACAACAATAAAAGTTATGAATTGCATAATATTTACTATGTGCCAGTCTTTATCCCATAAACTTTATATCTATTTTATCATTTAATCCTCATTACAACCTTATGTGAGTTCTGGAAGGCTAAGCTACAATAGCAAATAAGCTTCTAGTAGTTAGTGACAAACTACAAGAAATTAATTTCTTTTTTATGTAACATTTCAGGTCATTGTCATTTTCATCCCATTATATCAGAAGGCAGAATGAAATGAAGCAGCACTGAGAAGTGTTTTTGGCTAGGCCTAGTAATGGCAAAATTCATTTCTACTCACATCTGAATGAGTGAATAACTGAGCTAGAAGCTGGGGGACTGAAGAAAAGGGAAGCCGGATCGTGGAGTGTGGTCAAGTGGTGAGTGGCTCAAGACGCATCTGCACAGAGAGATCAGAACTATATTATACAGGGTGTTTCTTATAAGTAATATTAATAGATTTTTTATTTTAGACATAGAACAAGAAGGATATCAATAAGAATGATGTCAAACTTTTAACATTTAAAAATATTGCTCTTTCTTTAAAATAAATGTTTTATTTTAGAAAAGTGTTAGATTTACCGAAAAATTGTAAATATAATAGAATTCCCATATTTCTCACACTCAATTTCCCCTATTTCTAATGTATCACATTAGGTCATTATATTTGTCAAAAATAATGAAGTTTTATTTATCAATTTTTCCATAGATTGTGTTTTTGGTGTTTAAAAGACTTTGGTCACATAGATTTTCTCCTATGTTATTTTCTAGATATAATTGCAAGGGTTAAAGGGATATTTCGATATGGAGAAATAAAATAATGGTTTGGAAGAGTTTTGTGATATTAAAAAAGAAAAAAGTACATGTTATTTTCTGACAAACTAATTATGTATCTGTTCATTACTCAAGATAATTAAGTGCCAATATAAGAAGACATTTAATTACTTATGAACACAGAATAAGAGTGACTGAAGATGCATATATGTAACTTATCAGAGCTTCCCAAATTACACTGCTAATGTGGCCTTTCATTGGATAAAATGAAGCTTCCTTGAGGGATAAAAGCAGCATAATCATTTCTTGGGGAGCAGGGGATTCATGCTCCCAGAACAGATGGAAGAATGCAGCTGATCCATCTTAATTACCGGTAGAAAACTTTTTTTTGTTTTGCTTGACAAATTACTAGAACTGTAGTTATTCCATTATCCCTTTATAGAACTGCTTCCCTATTAATATCCTTACTACAAATAAATATGTTAGGGTCTGTGACATTCACATTGTGAAAATAGGAAATGAGGACAATAAAAATAGGAGTGGAAAGATGAGGAAAAACAGGAAGAGTGAAAATTTAACATTACTGGACATAGGTATCTTGTTCACATTACATTTTAACATATTATGGAAAAAGCATTTCAGATGCTCATATATGACATTTTTATGAATACTGGACAAATATTTATTATTTCTTCAATTACTATTCATTATGCATACAGTGCCCTTTATTTTAACAAGTGCAGACGCAGAAATAATATTGAACATTCGATTATAAACACCAAGGTGAAAATAGCACAAATATAATATTATCAAAATTACTCAAGAGGAAAATTAATATGGCTAAATACTGAAGGGAATAAGTTATGAACAGGGTGATGGTTAAATATCAGTTTGAATATTACAGAGAAATACCCTCTGATTTTCTATAGCAAGAGACTCTCAGAAAATTGTATCTCCATGAGGAAGGTGCTTATTATGTATTTCTTGTGTTAATTCCCTCTTTCTGTCAATATCTGCCTCTCATTCTCCCCACCTGCCTACACACATAAACACACACAGGAAATAATATTTATTATTTATTTAGAATAAACAGAAACTATACAATTTTCCCTTATAAGAGCATTGAATTAAAATATTTTCTCACTTCCATTTACATTGAGTTGTGTCTATTTTCAACATTTTTCAACTAGACAAGTTTCTCCCTAAGCTTTCATTCAAACATGTTCATTAATAAGACTTGGCTTCAAATTTTAACATCAAAATACCCTTCTGTTTTTACTTCCATAAGTAAATATTTAATGTGAAAATGACTATAAAGAGTTTAGTATATAATATGACTTTGATTAAACATAATATTTTCCCAGGAACCTATTTTTTCCTATAGTACATCATTATAATATTTTGCTCTCTCCAGGATTCTGAGCATAAAGGTAGTAAGTAAGAGAAAAATAAAAAATTATACATAGAGGCCTGGCTGGTGTGGCTCAGTGGATTTGGTGCTGGCCTGCGAACCAAACGTCACTGGTTCAATTCCCAGTCAGGGTCCATGCGTGGGTTGCAGGCCAGGTCCCCAATATGGAGCATGCGAGAGGCAACCACACATTGTTGTTTATCTCCCTTTATTTCTCCATCCCTCCCCTCTCTCTAAAAATAAATAAATACAATCTAAAAATATATATACATATATGCATTTTATATACTCTTATAAATTAGGAAACCAATGTTATATCTTTACCTTTATTTTTAACATTTTCATATTTTAATTTTTATTTGGTAACTTCATATTTTTTCATTTAATCCTTCTGATAATCTATTTCTTAATGTTGTTCAATTACAGTTGTCCCCAATTTTTCCCATTGCTCCTTGCTCACCCTCACCCTGCCCACCACCTGCTCCCAGAATCAATCCCTACTGTTTTCTATGTCCATGGTTCTTTATATCTGTTTCTTGACTATGTCCTTCCCCTACTTTCCCCCAGTATACCCTCTTCACTCCCCTCTGTTCACTGTCATTTTTTTTCTTATTTCCATGTCTCCAGTTCTATTTTACTCATTTGTTTGTTTTGTTCATTAGGTTCCACTTATAGGTGAGATCATAGGGTATTTATCTTTAGCTGTCTGGCTTATTTCACTTAACATAATACTCTCCAGTAAAATTATCATTTTATATGCTTTTTCCATTGGCTTCATGCTTAAAAACTCTTGCTTAACTATAGAGAAATGTTTACTGCTACTTTCCACTAGTAGATTATTGTTAATATTCACACTTTGTCATTTATTCTTTTAAAAATATTTTATTTATTTATTTTTAGACAGAGGGGAAAAGAGGGAGAAAGAAAGGGAGAAAAGCATCAATGTGTGGTTGCTTTTCTTGTGCACCCTCTACCAAGGTAACTGGCCTGCAACCCAGGCATGTACCCTGACTGAGAATTGAACAGGCAACCCTTTGGTTCACAGACAAGTGCTCAATACACTAAGCCACATCAGCTAGGGCTGTCATTTTTCTTTATATTGTATAGGACAAAATTATACTGATTTCTAGTCAATTTTCCTAACATTAGCATTTATTAAGTATTCCTTTACTACCTATGTTTTCTTCTAGAATTTTCATGGTTTCATGACTTACCCAGTTTGACTTTATTCTTGTATATGGTGTAAGTTGGTAGTCTAGTTTCCTTTTCTTTGTATGTGCCTGTCCAATTTTCTCAATATCACTTTTTGAAGAGATTGTATTTATTTCATTGTATGATCTTGCTTATTTCATCAAATACTAACTGACAATAAAGGCACGGGTTTATATCTGGACTCTGTTCTCTTCCATCGATCCTGCAGCAACATTTTTGCTGATATACCTTCTCAAGCAAGATGAACAAAGGAAAAATAAAAAAATGGAACTACCTCAAACTAAAAACTTCTGCACAGTTAAAGAAACCATCAATGAAATTAGAAGGGAACCCACTGTATGGGAGATCATACTTGCCATTGATAATCTAATAAAGAGGTTAATTTCCAAAATATAAAAATAACATATACAATGCAATACCAGGAAGACAAATAGTCCTATTAAAAATGGGCAAAGGATTTGAATGGACATTTTTCCAAAGAGGATACACAGATGAGCCAATAAACATATGAAAGAATGTCCTATATAACTAAACATCAGAAAGTTGCAAATAAAAACCACGATGAGATATCATCCTCACACCTGTCAGAATGGCAACCATTGATAAATTAACAAACAACAAATGCTGGAGATGCTCTGGAGAACAGGGAGCCCTTGCACTCTCTTGGCGGGAATGCAGATTGTTGCAGCCACTGTAGAAAACTTTACAGAGGTTCCTTGAAAAATTCAAATCAGAACTGCCTTTTGACCCAGCAATACCATTTCTGGGAATATGCCCTGAAAGTCCCAAAACACTAATTTAAAAGAATATGTGCACCCCAATGTTCATGTTAGCATTATTTACAATAGTGAATATCGGGAAACAGCCCAAGTGCCCATCAATAGATGAGTGGGTAAAATGCTGTGGTATTTTTACAGAAATATTACTTTTTTGTTATAGCATGGATGAACCTGGAGATTATTAAGTTAAGTGAAATAAGTCAGTCAGACAAGGACAAATACCATATGACCTCGCTTACATGTGGGGTCTAATGAACAACATAAACTAAGGGGCAAAATAGAAACAGAGGCATGGATACATGGGACAGGTTGACAGCTGTCGGGCAGTGGGGGGACTTGATAAAAGATGGTGAAGGAATGAGCCAAAAACATAAATATATAACACATAGACATAGACAATGGTGTGGTGATAACCAGAGAGAAAGTGGGGTTGGAGCTAGGTTGAGGGGTGCAAAGCAAGGGTGACAGAAAGAGACTTTGCTGGGGCAATGGGGACACAGCATCGTTTGTGCAAATGATGTTTATTGAGTTGTATAATTGAGACATTTGGTTTTGTGAACCAATGTCATTCCAATAAATTCAATTAAAAATAAATAAAAATAAAAATAAAGCATCCCTTCATCATTCATTACTTGCCTTTATTATGTATTAAATGATTAAATTATTTCTTAGACTCAAGTTTTTAAGCAGCTATTTTGTACTTGTTCAGTCAATCCCTTGGTTAAGACTATTGTCATCTGCCTTTATATACTTGTTCCATCTTTGTTACCCATTTCAGTTTCCTGTTGCTTCTTAGCTGAACTATTAAATAATGTCCTACCAGACACTCTGGAACTTGCCTCTCTCCAACCCTGTACATTTGTGTGTGTGTGTCTGTGTGTGTGTGTGTGTGTGTGTGTGTAATCAACTCAATTTCTAGAATACAAACATTGTAGATTTATCATATTTATTAAGAATTAAAAAAATCTCTATATATCATTCCTTACAGATATTTGGAATTTCAAAATATGACCTTTGAAGTTTTCTTTATTTCTCACTATCCATGACAGCAGTTCTCAAAGTGTGTTTCAAAGACGCTGGAGCTCACCAAGAGACTTTCGAGACTTTGACATCTGTGATATCAAAGATATCTTCCTAATAATATTAAATGTTATCTTCCATTTCCCTGTGTTTATATCTGCTTTACTTGTACAAAGTGAATAATGGGTAAAATTACATGCATCTTGGAGTGAATCTGACGGTGGCACCAAAGTGTTGTAGGAATAATTACATTCTTTACTGCTACACACTCTTACTTAGTTTTTGAAGTGACAGTTGCATAGATTCATTTAAGAATGCCCTTCATAAAGCAGTACAAATTACTAATAGTATTAAATTTTGACCTTGAATGGTATCTCTTTCCATTATACCATGTAAGAAAAAAAATGGAAGTAGTAAAGATAAAGAATTTCTGCTGTATATCATATTACAGTTGTCTTGAGGAAAACACAGATGATTGTTTCCTGTCTTGAACTAAACTATTTGCATTTTCATTGAACATCATTTTTATATAAAACAATGACAGACAATTAAGATAGGCAGATTTGGGGATTTGGCAGATATTTTTTTTCAAAAATGAACAAACATAGTTATTGCTGGAAAACAAATAACTATCTGATAGCAATGTTCAATTGACAATATCTAATATCAATGTTAAAATACATGTTTTTAAATAAAAATTAGAGTTTTGGAAAACTTGTACCTGTCATAGCTTCTAAATAGACTTTAAAGATTCGTAATGATATTAATGAATGCATTGTTTTTGCTCTAAATTTAAATGGGTTAAGATTTGCAGGACTCAGTTAAATAATATTAAATAAGTATATTAATATTTCAGCTTTAATTTCTACTATGGAGGCTATCTACCTAATTTATCCAACTAGGCTAAAGCTCTTTGGAGTTGCTGATTTTCTTATGAATGTAGACTACCTATGACCAAAAGTTTGAGTCTATAGGATAAAACCCAAGCTTATTAGATAGCTATACATTAACACCAACCCCCGCTTCCCTTCCCAGAACTTCTATGTGTTACTTCTTTGTGTAGCAATAAATAAACCAATCTATTGAAAAGTCTTATCCCTGCATACCTGCATGCAATCTTTCACAATATTCCTCCATTATGTAATGGTCTCTCCCTTTCTTCACTTGACATATTTCCATTTCCATTACAAAAATATATTTAAATGATACTTTTCATATTGTTTCCTTTACTTACACAAATATAAAATAATTTACTGCATCATATGTGTTTCTCAATAATTTATACAACTATTAATATACATTTTAAGTTGCATAATAGTCTTCAGTGCCCTTTTTTCTTGATAAATAGTTGTAGATAGTGAGACATTTGAAAACCAATTCTGCTGTATTTTAAACAGGCTTCCTTTTTTTTATCTCATACATGGCACATAATGATTTAAAAATAAACTACTGGATTATATTGTTAAGTCTCTACTGGAGCTGAGATCAGGCATCAACATTTATTGGGAAATTAAAAATAAATACCATTAAAAAATAGGAATAAGAATATCAATGAAAATGTATTAACAGTGGATTTTGGGTTGTAACATTACTAGACATTTAAGAACACTAGCACCTTTGTTTCCCTTTTTTTAAGGTTATAGTAACCATAACCTGTTTTTGTGATTGATAGTATGACGACTTCTTAAAAAATATGCTTCTGAGTGTTCACATGCAATACGCTGACTTTCTCATTATTTGATGTACTATTAAGCCTAGAGTGGCTGTTATTTGATCTTTGTTTCCATTTATTATAGAAATCAATATATTCCACAAATCTCCAGCATGTGCAGCCTCTATTCTGCTTGAACACTGAGAAATTCAAGTTTCTGATTCCAGCTACACAAAGGGCTTCTTTTTTAATATGTAAATATAGCTCACTTGAGATATATATTTCTGTATAAAAACACATTGCTTATTAAACTAATTTTTCAATGTGTATGTGTAAAACTTATAATGTCACCAGTGTCTCATGGCTAATGAACGTTACAGAGGCAGTTTTTTAGCTATAAAAACCCCAACACTATTAAATTATGTGGACATGAATGATTTTAAGCTATCTAACATTTATCCACGTGTCTTCTGGGGAGGTTTCCATGATATTCCTCTGGTGATTGCTCCTTCTTCGTTCTCAGTTTATGTATACTCTTAGCATCAAACTCACATCCAATTTCCTAGAGCACAAAATGTAGGCCCAGTTCATCGGAGCACCACACAGTTGGCTACAGTGATCAGAGATATAGGCATGATTCACCAAGCCATGAAGAACCTTATACTACTTGAAATACTTGGAAAGAAATTAACTTTTTCCAATGAAATTGGAAAATGTCAAGATGAAATTCTGAAGCTGCTGATGGCTATATTTAACGTAATCAAAGTGTCTGCCTGGGCATCATGCCATAGATAGGTAAGGAGAAACATACGGTGTAGAAAGGCAATCATCTCAGTTCCTGGATTCAATTGTTCCTAAAGCCAAAAACAACCTGGGACTTTCTGGTTGTATAAGACAAATTCTTGCATTTCTTAAAAGCAAATTGAGTTGAATTTCTATGGTTTGCCATTGAAAAGTAAAATTAACTCAACTTTCAGGCCTGTATTCCCAGAAATATATCAAAATAGTCAGATGAGTTCACAGTATATACTGTAGATAAACATAACTGAGGGAAGAGAGGTCAGTTCCTAAAACACAGAACATGCTGGTTTTCTTAACCTATTTTCCCCAATAACATCATGTACAATTCAGGAACAAAGTTAAATGTCAGTTGAGTTGAAATATATATTACAACTATATTACAATGCAATTTCAATTATTTTTAGTGTGTCCTTTTATGACAAAAAGAAGAAAGTAATTTTAGTACAATGTATCATTAGTCTCTAAGCCTTTTAAATAATAAATTAAAAAAGAAGCTTATAAACATGTTCTTGATTAAAGTAATTTTAATGTGCATTATAGATATCTAAAAGAAGAAAATGTGCAATATTTCTAAGCTTATTTCATTAAAATAATTTTTACCTGAACTTTTATGAAATTTTATAGGAAAAATGTACATGAACAAATGTTTGGACAAACTGACCTACAATATTATCTCACTCCTTTAAAGAATTGAGAAAGCTTCATTTTTCTCATGATTCAGTATAATTTAAAATATAAATATAATAGACATATCAAATTAAGATACATTCGTTTACATAAATTTATGTACATTAAAATCTATTTTATGACTTCCGCCAAGGTGGAGGCATAGGTGGAGATACCTTGCTTTCTCACACAACCAAGTTTAGAGTCAACTAAATATTAGCAACAGAAAACACAGCCAGAACACAGAAAATTAAACTTTTCGGAAGTCTGATAACAACAAATTCTTCAGCCTGACAGTTAAGAGGGATGAAACCAGCAGCTGGGGAGTGGGAGGAGGAGAAGGGGGGAGAAGGTACATAAAATAAGTAGCATAGATGGTAGATAGAAATAGATCGGGGGAGGGCAAGAATAGTAGGGGAGACATAGAATCTAAAGAACTTGAGACACATGGTCATAAACTAAAGGGGGGTAATGGTGGGGACGGGGGGGTAGGGTGGAGGGGAATGAGGGGGGAATAGAACAACTCTAATGGCATAATAATAAAAATAAAATTAAATTCTTTTAATCAATTTTAACTTTAATTATTCCTTATTAAAAGCATTTTATTTATTTTTTACATTTTATAACATTTACAAAATTTCTTATTGTTGTTCAAGCACAGTTAGTTCTAATGTCTCCCCCTTGCTCGCCTCTGCCCCTCTCATCCCCTGTCCCCTCAGTCAGTCTCCACCCTGTTGTCCATCCGTCCATTATATATTTGCAACGTATGTGCACTCTTTGTAAAATATACTAAAATAAATAAAAATATCGAGCAAAAAATGAGTTAGCCATATTTAAACTAAAATTTTTGACATTTACATTATTTCTATATAAATGCTATTTAATAAATACCTTCTTGGTAGTTCCAGCTAATAGCCCTTTTATTCTTGTTTATGTTTTATTTAGTTTTTTTCTCCATCTGTTCAGTTCAAAGGCCATTCTCAACCTTTCATGGAAAAGTCAGTATATTTGTCAACAAAGGCTCCATATAATTAAACTGGATATTTATGTGTTTACAGTTCACTTGATACATTATTGAAGTTCAACAGAAGAAATGTTGAGACATAAAAAATTAATTGCTTAATAAAGTTAAAGTATACATGCATCTTCAATAATGCCATATTTTAATAACAAAATAAATAGATTTAGAGCAACTTTTTTGACATAACTCGGAAGTTTTTTTTCTCCATTGAGCTAACCAAAATAACACATGTAATTATAGTGATCATTTAGGAACAGAAAAAACTGTTTCTAGTTCAGAAAATTGTTTCAGACACATGGGTTTCCATCTGCTACCTGCTCTACTTTTGAAGTACAAAACCCCTATCATGGTGGAGTCAGTGAAGCTGCATTCAGAATCTGAAAACCTGTCACTGCCAACTCTGTAAATAGATCCTCTGTGGAACGGGTGTTTGCAGTCACTGTTTTTCTCTTCCACTCCCACCATAAAGTCTGCATGTTTTAGGCCACAATTTAAAAAATTAAACTTAGGTTTACTACTTTGGGGTAAAGTATCAATATTCTAGGAGTTTTCTGTGAAATACAGGCTCATTACCTGAAATATTCACTCAATACCACATTTGTCACTACTCAGTGTTTCAGACTGTCTAGCATACGGAGTTGCAAACTTTGGTCTCAGAACCCCTTGACACTCTTATGTGAGTTATAGCTATCTATATTTATCACCAGAAATTCAAACTGAGGAATGTAATAATATTTATTAATTTTAAAATAGCAATAATAAACCAATTACATATGAACATAAATTATGTTATTAATAAAAACATTGTGTAGCATATGTTTCAGCATTTGATAGTGATGTTATCAGCTAGGAATGCCAGGGGTCTTGCACTGGTGCCTGCACTACTTGTGGGAGCCCTACAAACATTTCTCTAAACACAGAAAATCTTGTCACTGGACCAGCTCTTATGGTCCTTATTGTGATTGCTCCATAGCAGCGACCATCAGGGCCCTTTGGAAAAACAAGGTTTATTACTCACAAGTGCTAATGGGTCAATGATATGACCTGGGCCACACAGCAAGAAGGTCAAAGATAGACAGAGAGAAAGAGAGAAAGATCTGCCTTTATTGGGGTAAGGAGGAGGGGACTCAGGGTTTCTCAAGTTCATACTTTTTATCAGTGAATTTAAAAAGTGAGAGAGAATTAAAGCATAGAAGAGAATAGTGGGGTCACTCAATTAGTTAGTTTTCTAGGTTATCTTGGACTTTCTAAAAAGAAAACTTCATGGGCTGAGACTACTGGTTCCTTATCTAGTTGTGTAGCCAGAAATATGTTTATCAGAGAGGCGGTTGTCTGAGAATGGATGCTTTCTCGGCAATTATAACTTTAATGTAAGGCACTTATATTACCATTAGTAAAGCTAATTGTAAGGCATTAACACTGCAAACATATTTTCCTAAAACAAATATGAGTGTCATATTTTTAATGCCTTAATTAATAGAAAATAACTAGATTGTCATAATAGCTCCACATCCAACCTATTACAGTAATATGTCATGTACATTGTAGAAAACACCAATCTTAGTCTTGTAAAGTAGTTTTGACTTGACATATACCCTGAAAGTATTTCCTGATAGTTCTAGTATCCCTTTAACAATTCCAGGGTTCACATCAAGTCAAAACTCTGACCAAGTAGAGATCACTCTCCCTGGAAAACACCAAGGAAAACAGAATATGGATGTAAATACAGAGAAAATAGGACCTGAACACAAGGGCCTCAAGGTGCGAACTGATGGCTGGGAAGATGTGTTAGAGTAATGGAAGTTATGGGAGCCCTCAAGCAAACTTCACTAATTTTACCAGAGCAAGTTCTATCGATTATATTATTAATTATTGAGATAATGTGCTTTCCTTGACTTTTTCAGTTAGATTTATTTTCTTATGTTTAAGTTACTTACCACACACAAATTATTGTGATATAATTTGATTAAGTCTTTTCTACATTACAATAATATTGGCATAATAAAACAACACTTCCGCAAAAGACTGCCATGACTTATGATTTATTTCCCTTCTAGTCAATTAAATGTCTTTTCTGAATACAACAACCAAAGTAGTACCATAAAGGTACTGAGCCCAACTATGAATAACTGTTTCTCCTAGTTAAAAATTCTCATTTTTAGCCCTGGCTGGGTGGCTCAGTTGGCTGGAGCAACATCCTGTGTACCAAAGGGTTTGTGGGTTGATTCCCAGTCAGGGCAAATGCCTGGGCTGCAGGTTTAAGCCCCAGTTGGGGTGTGTACAGGAGCCAACTGATAAGTGTTCCTCTTTCTTTTTCTCTTCCCTTCTTCTCTCTCTAAGGAAACAAAAATCAATAAACATATTGTCAGGTAAAGATTAAAAATTAAGAAAAAATTTCCAGTCTTAATTAGAGTATATGAAGGATGACAAAAAATAACCTGCTGAGTTATTAACATCTAGAAACAATATACTTGAACATTTTAACAGTTTACTTTATATTTACTTAACTTATCAGTTCTTTATATGAAAATAAAACATAATCTTAATTACATATTTTGTCAGAATATATAAAGGATACAAATTATATATATATATATATATATATATATATAATTAAAATTAGACTAATACTTAAATTATATAAAAAGATACACAGTGGTCACATCATTAGTTCCCAAATGTAAATAAAATCTTATAACATATTCTGGCTTTTTAAAAGTAGTTAAATGCAATACTGAGAAATAACTTTGAAACTTACATTATATACAAATCGCAGTTTTTTTCTGAAGAAAGAAAGATCTTTCTAACTGTGATATGTCAGAGTCAAAGAACAAAGGACAAATAAAAGTATTTGAGAAATATTTTTAGGTTAGGAATTTACATGCAACTTAGATTGTCCTATTAGCATATAAAATTTAATATGAAAAATAATAAGATGACTTTCACATAAAATGCTAAGGATATATAACATACTAAAATTTATAAAATCAGGAAAGGTTAGTCTCTGGAGATTGCTAGCTATGGAATTCTGAATTTCTTGAATGAAAGCAATTGAAGGAATTGCTAAGGTAAAATATGCCATAATGTTACTGCACCAAGTTACCAATGGAAATAGGGAATATGTAAGGCTTGTTCCTCTCTTTCCAAAGATAATAGAGACAAATACTTTATGTAAGGATTTTGAATGCTCTTTTAAGATGAACCAAACTTGTGCATTGTATTTAACATCCATCCAAATGTGGTCAGGCTATGTAGTCTCTGAGGTCATGAAGGACAAAAAGTAAGGCATTTTTTTCATCTATCATATGACCCTTGTTAAGATACTGAAACTTCAGAAGAAGGTGTGTACTTATGAAAGAGAAAACGTGGTTTACAGGTCTCCATCACCAAAGGGAGGTATACAGTACTATTGGGTTGGTCATTGCAAAGCAAACGCCTGCAGAATCTGAGTGTTGTCACTGGCTCTTTCAGTCATCCCATCTGTTCAGTAGGCTTACTGAACCCTGAGCCTCAGACTAGGTGTGTGATATTATTTAAATGGTGAGGAAGAGGAACAGTTAATGTGGATATCAAAATTGGATGTTGGCCTTGGTGTAGATCAGTGGATTGAGTGCAGGCCTGCGAACCAAGGAATCACAGTTTGATTCCCAGTCAGGGCCCATGCCTGGGTTGTGGGCCAGTTCCCAGCGGAGGACACATGAAAGGCAACCACATATTGATATTTCTCCCCCTCTCTCCTTCCCTTCTTCTCTAAAGACAAATAAATAAAATATTTAAAAAACTTGGATTTTGATTCAAGTTTGAGGGGATTCTTCATTTTTTTTGTAAAAACCCAAAATGAACTTACTGGAAACTTACACCTCAAAACTAAGGGTGGAGCAGTAACTCCAAAAAATCTGTAACAAAATATCAAACATTTAAGAAATGGATTTTATTGGCCTTTGACTTTATCATTTTTACTGGTATAAGTTTAACTCAGAAGTGTAATCATTTGTATATAATGTTAACACTACAGTGTGCGGACACACCATGTTTTGGTGGGTATTATGAAAATTCAATATCCTTTCTGCTCCTAAGCTGGAAAATTTATAAGAAACTGCAGAAAAAAAGACTATCATTTTAGTGTTCCCAATTGTTCTCCAAACTTTTATCCCTTCCATATATTTCACATATGGTGTTCTATATTTTTAGCAGCAACATTGCAGGTAACATATATTAAAAACAGGTGTTCATGAATAAAACCAAATAAAAGGCATCAGCTCTTAGATTTTACAGTAGAATGGTTCCCACTCTTGAGTTTTTCAAACAGCTATGTAGTTTGCTCCCCACAGTAATTAAACAGCACGAATACACTTAATTAAAATAACAGTAGAAAGTATGACTTCCCCTCAGGCTCTGGATATGAGAATCATATCTATAATAACTTATTCATTAATGTACATTTAATAATCATATATTTAATCCTCAAATGTATCATAGTAACACTAGTTAGTTATTAACCCTATTTCCACATAAAATCTGTCAGAATTCAAAAAGCTGATAAAAATAGACCTGATAAAATTTTTTTCCACTGGCACCATTAAAAAAGTTTATTCACCTAATTTTCTGACTAGGCTTATGGTAATGGCTAAAAAAATTATATTGCAACTCATTGTGAACACAACATATTCCTCATTAAGAAAGGGTTCTGATTATAAAAAGATGTGTAAATAACAGTAAAAAAACACATTTTTCTTCCCAAAACATTTATTTTGATTGCATTATTCTGTTTTCATTGGTTTATAAAAGTGACATGTTATCTATAGCTCATGACTAACTCTTCATCATTCAACATATTGCTTCTTACAGGGATTCATGTTTATGGACCGTGCATATCCAGTACTGTGTGCAACACCTACAGGGTGTATGTTTTCCATTACTCTCCCACAGCCCTTTGGTAACTGCTACATATGTAGCAGGGCCTTGATAGAGACTTGTTTCTACCCAAATAACTCACTCAAATTTAAAGGATGAACTGAAAAATGGCACATACATTGTAATTTTTAAAAATGCTAAACTGTTTCATCACTAGGGCAAGATTAACAAATGAGAGCATTGGCAAAAATCTTTTAAAAATTTATAAAAAGCATGGATCTTGCTAACTTTTCCCTAAAAAATATGACTAGTTTAGTTCGATCTAATCTTAAGGAAATTATGAGGAGGTATTGCTATCTTTACAAATTAAAACAAGTGGATTTTCATTAAATATAATGGATTAAGCAAATATGATTAAAAACTCCTTGTGTTGTGCTGAATATATGACAAGAAAGTAAACTTAATAAGAAACTTTTGAGATTGAAAACATTCATTGAAAGCCTGTACACTACACATCACAAAACTAAATGTGAAAGTAACTTAACTAAATAATTTATCATAATCTAGAAATCAATTCTTTCACAAGCTTGTAAGAACTTGTATATGTCTGTCCATAAAGTATCTGCCAGGTAATATGAAAAATAGAGACATTTATTGAAGAAGATACAAGAAACATTGCACATTGGAAAATGACACCCCATCTTCTTCACAACCATGACCTACTTGAGGAAATCTGGTTCATTGATAGTGGTTTGAATAAAGTTATTAGCACCTGAGCCAACTGTTCCTTCTGCTGTAGTAGCAGAAGCCACAGAACAAATTTTGCCACAACACGTTTCATGCCATGATCCTGCATCAAAATATTAGAAACAGTAGTTTTGAATGCCCAGATCAGCTTCTAATTTCCACACTGTCAGTCACCAGTCTTTGTTGATTGTAGCCCGTACATGTTCAACATTTCCAGTGTGTGGTTTGTTGCAGGCCTTCCAGAACGTGGATACTTTAATCAGACTCACAACCATACCTGAAGCATCAGTGTCACACACTCATTGCACTGCACTGAGTGCAATGAGTGCACATATTTGCACTGCACTCATCGCATTCTTCAAAAAAGCCTTCAGAATCATCAGAAAAGTTTCTGCGAGGCAATGTTCAAGCTTAAAGTAAAATTTGATGCAGGTTTATTGGTTTACTTGCTCAGTCATTTTGAATGCAACAACTGCACTGTACACATAGTCACTCAATAGCGTCTAACTCCTCCACTGACTAGCACAGTGAAGTCCTCATTGTTCACTCATGCACATTCCAGTCCACTGTCCTTGGCTGCCAGGTTACATTCATGTTGCACAAACCATTGTTATATTAACCATAGCTGGACTTACATATAATATATATACCACATTTCCTTATTTTTCTTTTAAACAATCAATATGTAGATTCCTTTTATCATTTTTCTTTACCTGAAATTATTTCCATGTTATGTTTATCCCCAACCCCATTTTAAAGGGCTTTCTTTCCTTCCCAGACTTTCCATTATGCTCTGAAAGATCTCATTATATGATTAACATTCTCTCGTTCCTACACTCTTTTTTTGGCAGTTTTATGACTTTATTGGTAGGCAATCGTTAGTTTTCATCCACATTAATGTCTATTTTTAAGTACAGTTTATTGCTTATCATTACAGTTGCCTCATTTTTCCTCTCCTTATCCCCCTTCAGCCTGCACCCCTCTCCCTACAGCATTCCCCTCACCTCTTAGGTCATGTCCATGGGTTGTACATATAAGTTCTTTGGCTTCTCCATTTCCTATACTACTCTTAACCTCCCCCTGTCTATTTTGTGCCTCCCAATTTTGCTTCTTATTCCCTGTAGCTTTCCCCTCCCTGCTGATAAGTCTCCATTTCTGTGATTCTGTTCCTGTTCTAGTTGTTTAAATGGTGACATACACATAGGTAAAAATATACATAGACCTTGTTTGGTGAAACCATTTCTCATTTCTGGAGAAACACATGCAGATGCAGTAGGACACATCCTTATCCCCTTGGACCAGACAGCTTTTCTGAGACTGCTGTCAGTGTGTATGTCTGATGTTCCCATCTCCTTTTTCAGATCTGAGTATCCAAGGGCCATGCTTCTTGAAACCCAGTCCAGAGATGTGAATGTGAGTCTTGATGGTATTTTCTCTGGTCACTGTCTCATTCACAGTTGAGAGGTCCTTCTTTCTACCTTCTGTGCAGGGGCAATAACCCAGGTTGGAAAAGATGCTCTGCTGTACACAAGCAATTTATAAACCTACCTTGACCATTTGAACTTAATTGAAACCTGTTACTTTTTATGGACTCTCTTCTTTCTCTATGAATTCATCATAATTATATGTGAAGTGTTAGCATTAGACCTCTTGGATCCTCAAATCACATGTGTTAGATATATGTACAAAAAACACACCTCTGAATTTTAAGCTCTTTTGTGAGGTCCAGCTTCTATCTCTGCTAGTTTCTGTTGATTTTCAATGAACAAGTTAGCTACTCCAAATTATTTGCTAAAGAACTGCCATTTAGTGTTTTTTGCACATCAATAAAGGTTTTATGACCTATTCAATACACCAGCCTCCCTGCTTTATAATCCCCACATCGTGGTTTTTTTCATGCACTCTCTTCAGCACCCTTCTCTATTAACATTGCTATTGCCTGGAATTTATATATATAGATAGATAGATATATATATAGATAGATAGATAGATAGATATGGACAACTGCAATAGCATAATTAATAAAACATACTTTTTAAAAAAGAATCAAATTCTTCCAAATAAAGTTATTACTTTTCCTTTAAAAAGGAGATGTATATTTTTATCTATACTTTTGTTACTAAAATATTTAAGCTTTATATTTATAATGTAGAATAATATATTCAAATGTGAATAATATGAAATAAAACATTGTGGTGCTATTTCTTATCCACTTCTGTAAATGCAGGAATAAACACAGGGGTGGGCAAAAGTAGGTTTTACAGCTATGAATATGCAAAACAGGTTTATTTTATATTATTATTATCATATTATTATTTATTTTTATCATTATCTACTTTTGCTTACTTCTGTAGAGTCAATAAAATTATAGAAAAGGTTTAATAAATACTATGTAATTTTTCTCTGATTGTTTTTGCTTCTATAACATTTGCATTAAAAATAGTTTCTTTTTACATATTCCCTTTAAATAATAAAATCTCATAGTGATGATGCAGTTTTTCCCATTTTGCAATATTATTGAGGCTTTTCTCCTCCAGATATATACATGAGTTAGTAAGTAAAATATGTTTAGTGAGATGAAATATTTCAGACAAAAGATGGAATAATGTAATAAAACATATTTCCAAGAAAAATGAGTAAAAGAAAATATCTGTCAAAAATACTGTAAAATATAATGTTTATAGTTTCCTCCAATGTTAATTTCAGAAAGATGTTTTATAATTAAGAACCTTACTATCAAAATTATTTTAAATTAAACGACTAGGAAAAATAAATTATACAGAAATATATTTCACATAAAATTTACTGTCAGGTTTGCAATAGAAACTTTTTTAAAATATATTTTATTGATTATGCCATTACAGTTCTATTTCCCCCTTCATTCCCCTCCACCCTGCACACCCCCTCCCCCACCATTCCCACCCTTTAGTTTATGACCACGTGTCTCAAGTTCTTTAGATTCTATATTTCCCATACTATTCTTGCCCTCCCTACCTACTATCTATGCTACTTATTTTTTGTACCTTCTCCCCACTTCTCCTTCTCCCACTCCCCTGTTGCTAACATTCCATGTGATCTTTATTTCTATGGTTCTGCTCCTGATCTAGGTGTCCTCTTAATTTGTTTTTGTTTTAGGTGTGGTTCTTAGTAACTGTGAGTTTGCTGTCCTTTCACTGTTCATCTTTTTTATCTTCTTTTTCTTAGGTAATTCCCTTTAACTTTTAAAAAAATAAACCTTTAAAACTTCTCTCTAAATTTCCAGACAAGTAACTTCTACCCCTAAAGCTGGCTATGCTTAAAACTAAACTGAGGTACAATGGTAAGTATTAATTGCATTATTCCCAATATTAAAATTACTTTTTTGTTTTTCATAATGAAAAAGAGTAATAACATTTATTCAACTCAATTCTAATGTTAGGTGTGTATTGCAAAAGTTAAAAGTGAAATCAATAAGTAGTGATAGTCCCAATAATTATTTCTTTAAAAAATATTTATTGGTTTATTTTCGGAGAGGGGAAGGGAAGGAGAAAGAAAGGGAGAGAAACATCGTTTGGTTGCCTCTCATGCACCGCCCACTGGGGACCTGGCCCACAACATGGGCATGTGCCCTTGACTGGGAATCGAACCAGTGACTCTGGTTCACAGACCAGCACTCATTGCACTGAGCCACATTAGCCAGGGCATATTCTCAATAATTACATCTAAATAGCGAAATCTATGTTTAATTTTAGGGTTTGTTTTTTTCACCTGTTAAGGTCCTATGTTTTACATTGCATCCCATCATTTTTTCAGATAAAGTGCTTAGGTAATATGCCACAAAATACTTCAGACTCTGTTGCATTAAATGCATATTTAATCTTTCTATGTACTTTTACAGAGTAATAATCCCCAAAATGTCTTTTTAAAATGAAAAGAACAGTAGTACTTCTAGCCAATATGGAGGCATAGGTAAATATACTTTGCCTCCTCACACAACCAAAAGAAGGACAACACCAAATTTAAAAACAAAAGCAAACCAGAACTGCCATAACATCAAACTTTATGGAAGTCCAACAACCAAGAAGTTAAAAAAATACTCATCCAGACTGTAAGGAGGGATGGAGACAGGCAGCCAGGGCAGAGAGGATACACAGCAAGGTGGCATCTGGTGGACCTGGGCAAGGTAGCTGCTGGTAGACCAGATGGTCCCACATTTGTATGCAGATAAAACTAAGAGGAACAACTCGGGAGTGAGATAGACCACACAACCCAGGGTTCCAGCACGGGGAAATAAAGCCTCAAGACCTCTGACTGAAAAATACTGTGGGGGGTTGCAGTGGTGGGAGAAAATTGCAGCCTCACAGGAGAGTTCAATGGAGAGACCCACAGGGTCCTAGACCATACACAAACCCACCCACATAGGAATCAGCACCAGAAGGGCCCAATTTGCTTGTGAGTAGTGGGGGGAAGTGACTGAGAGCCAGGTGAGAGCTGAGGAAGAGGCATTGTGCCCCTCTGATGGCCCTTACATACGGTGCCAAAGAGCAGTGATGTAGATCACCCTACTATGGTGAACACCTAAGGCTCCTTAGAAGACAACAGGTGTGCTGAGACAAAATATATATATGTCAAATAAAAGAATAGATCAAAGCTTCAAAAGTAGAAAGAACTAAGTGATGAAGAGATAGGTAACTTATCAGATGCAGAGTTCAAAACACTGGTAGTCAGGAATCAGGATGCTCACAGAAATGGTCAAGTACAGTCACAAAATAAAGGAAAAAGTGAAGGCTATGCATGGTCAAATAAAGAAAAATGTATAGGAAACCAACAGGGATTGGAAGGAAACCACAACTCAAATTGATGATTTCAAGCAGAAGGAATAAATAAACATTCAACCAAAATAGAGTGAAGAAACAATAATTCAAAAAAAGTAAGGAGAGGCTTAGCAACCTCCAAGACTACTTAAAAGTACCAACATCTGAATCATAGGGGTGCCAGAAGGAGAAGAAGAAGAAAAAGTAGCTATACACTTATTTGGAAAAAAAATATCTGAAGGAGAATTTCCACAATATGGCCAAGGACATAGACTTCCAGTAAGCCTATCGAGTCCCAAAGAAATTGAACCCAAGGAAGCACACACCAAAGCACATCATAATTTCATTACCCAAGATGAAAAATAAGGAGAGAATCTTAGAAGCAGCAAGAGGAAAGGAGACATTTATCTATGAAGGAGTTCCCATAGAACTGTCAACTGATTTTTCAAAAGAGACCTTACAGGCAAGAAGGGGCTGGAAAGAAGTATTTGAAGTCATGAAAGGTGAGGACCTACATCCAAGATTACTCCACCAAACAAAGCTTTTGTTTAGAATGGAAGGGCAGATAAAGTGCTTCCCAGATAAGGTCAAGTTAAATGAGTTCATCATCACCAAGCCCTTATATGAAATGTTAAGAAGAAGATCATAGCTACAAACAGTAAAATGACAGCAAACTTACAAGTATTAATAGCTGAACCTAAAATAAATAAATAAATAAAATAAAAACACTAAGCAAAGAAATAGAACAGTAACAAAATCATAAAAATGTAGATCACCTAGAAGGTTGTCATCTGGGAAGAAGAGGGAGTAGAATTGGGGGAAAGGTACAGAGAGTAAGAAGCATAAATGGTAGGTACAAAGTAGACAGGGGAAGTTGAGAATAGTATAGGAAATGGAGATGCCAAAGAACTTATATGTACAACCCATGGACATGAACTGAGATGGAGGAATCCTGGTGGGAGGGGGTGCCAGGCAGAGAGGAATAAATGGGAGGAAAAAATGGGACAGTTGTAATAGTATAATTAATAAAACACACTTTTAAAAAGTTTTAGGAAAAGAAAAAAGGGAAAATGAAAAGAACAAAACCCACAGTGAAATATAATAGAATCGACTATATATATACAGTGTATACTTGCACACAAATCACATATTCACACGGGATAGAATAACTGCCACATAGTTTATGTGTGACTTGTCATTTTTCCCTTTATGTGGTGTTGTTGAAATTATTGTAGCACTAAAATTCTCACAATCTTTTTTCTTGGCTTTCCAAGTCTGTCATCCATGTTCCTCTATTCTAAACATGCCCCGTGAGCACTGGTGAGTATTCAATTGTTCATTCTGCCCATACTTTTTAAAATTCACAAGCTGCTTTCCAAGTTCCTAATGCCATTGTTAATTCTATTTTCAGTCTGTTCTTATTCTATTTGGGTTGTGATAACAAAATACCGCAGGACTGGATGGCTTACAAACAACAGAAATGTATTTCTCACAGCTCTGGACGGTGGAAGTTCGAGATCAGGATGCTAGTCTAGTAGGTGAGGATCCTGTTCCAGCTTACAGACTTCTCTCTGAATTCTCACATGGTAGAAGGGCAAGAGTGCTCTGTGAGATTGGTGTTATTAGAGCACTAATCCAATTTTTGAGAGCTTCATTCTTTTTTTAATTTAACTTTTATTTATTTATTTTTAGAAACAGGGGAAGGGAGGGAGAAACATCAATGTGTAGTTGCCTCTCATGTGGCCCCCATTGGGGACCTGGCTCATAACCCAGGCATGTACCCTGACTGGGAATTGAACCTGCAACACTTTGGTTTGCAGCCCGCATTCAATCCACTGAGCTAAGCTAGCCAGGGCCGAGGGCTTCATTCTTATAACCTAAGCACCTCCCAAACACCCCACCTACCAATGCCAGCATCTTTAGGAGTTAGAATTTCAACATACATGTTTGGGGCAAAAACCTTCAGACCTAGCAAGTGCAATAGGATAACTCTTCCTAGTTCCCTGTTTAATAGACTAGTAAGAACCCTGGTTGGAGTCTCATCTTTAGTACTTAGTAGTTATACAAACTTGAACACTTGTATCACCTCTGTAGTTCAATAGTATTTTTTTGTTGTTGTTAAATATGGGGTTAGGAATACCAAACTCATGTAGTGATAAAGAATAAATGTGAAATGTTTAAAAGGCTCTTTGTAAATAAAGAAAAGCTCTATTAATACATTCAGTATTTTTATTTATCTTTGATATGCCAATCCATTTCAATTCACTTTTGCAATTTATTTTTCTTTATCTCATAAAACATCCCCACTCTTTAGCAGCTAGTTTTAAAAATTGTCTATTTGCAACAAAGTCCTGATTTTTCAACTTTGCTGCTTGCTCTGTTATGCCTGCTGCACAAATTACATGAGACTAAGGGTTACATATATTTTTGTAAAAATTGCTGGGCTATTTTTGTGAAATTGTGAAATGAACTTTTATAAAACCTGTCATCTTCTACATTATTACCATAATTAGAAAATAAACTATTTAGTCTCTATGTGTCTGATTCATATTTTAAAATAATTTTCTCAGATCTCCATTACTTCTGCTTATTCTAATTATTGGTTTTGTCAGCCAAACAATAGAGATCGTGGAGAATAACACAGAATAAAGAGCCCAATCCATTAACATTAGTGATATTTATAGAGGTCAATAACCTGTGAATTTTGGAAAATTTAGGTCATTTAAGGCCCTCTTTTGGGCAAAATCTGGTGAAAACTGGGGTCAGGTGTGGAGCAGATCACTGCGTTCTGCAGCACCTAGAGCAGCAGCGTGGACACCGAGAGCCCAGCCTTTCTTCCCTGTTCCTAGCTGCCCCTCTGTGCATCTCAGCTTTGCAGAAACGGAAGCAGGACCTTTGTGCAGTACCCCAAAAGGGTAAAGATGCTTGCCCGGCACACTATTCTTCTTTTCCTCGTGAGGGGAACTCTTTCTGACAGGGGAGCTCCCTGTTGGTGCTAAGCAGTGCTGGCTTGAGGGCCATGTCCATTGCAGACTAAATGAAGGTGTTCTTTTTCCAGCGCAGTTATTGTTTTATTGTTGAATTGTTTGTTTGACTGAGTGGCTCAAGTTTCTTACGTGGACCCCAGGGCTCTCCCAGGTTGTTTCTGTTCATGGATCACTGTGTAATTATTCAACTTTTTCAAGGGACAGATGCTGGTGTCTCCCAGTTGGCCATTTCACAACACTGCAGGTCCCCAGTGCATATTTTTTTTAGACAAAAGACATATGGTTTTGGTAATATTGTCCACAGATCTAAATTGTATAGTCAGCATTCATACCTGATTGAATCTTAATATGAACCTGCTGTCCAGTAAGTTCAAACTAATTTTAACATACATGGCCATGAAAATAGCTCTTCAAATGTGATGTCCATCCAGAATGATTCAATTTGGACTTGCAAAGACAAGCTGAGGGACCCAAAGATGAAACTCTCATAATATAATGCATGTAATTTAAAAGCTCTGTTAAATATTAGACAATTATATAAAGACAATTATATAAAGACAGGGCTCTCCCAGGTTGCTTCTTTCAGTTGTTACAAAGCAGCAAAAGAAAAAAAAAACACTGTCTGAAATCTCGGCAGTAAATGTAAATGTATTTAATCTTTTAGCATGGTACAAATTTTAAAATGTAAAATAAATGACTGATCCCAATTTGCTAGGGGTCTCATTGTTAAGATACTTTTTAATACTTGGTAACTACTTATAATAAACCTAACTGTCTTGAAAATTGTTCAGTTGTCCCTTCCCTTGGTTACAATATAACTTAGAATAGTGAATTCACATATCCTAAGAGCTTCTAAACAGACTGACTCAATTACTTAATAATTAGCAATTTGTCACCTGGTTTATCTCTTTTGCCATATTCAGGAATAAAAACGTGTGAAAATATAGCTGATGTGCACAGCAGAAGCTGTTGTCTTTATTTTCTTGGTTAGGAAGCATTATCAGGGTCTGAGGTATGCTGGGGCTACTCAAACATGTATCAATTGTATAGTGTATTTTTGAAAACTGAATAAATCAGCATATGTGAAAACATTTAGCACATGACCAAGAATGAATTACATTTTTGAAACCTGACTTCTTCATTTATTTCCCACTTTTCCTCTCTAAGTTTTTCATTATCATTTCTTATTGGCAAAGGAAATTTTCTTACTCATACCCATATTTCTCATTTTTCCTCATACATTTATATTATTTCTATCAAGTTAAAAAATAGGTGAATTCTGCTAACAGGTAATTTGTTATGTTTGTAACTTTTTTTTTTACTTTTCTTATAGAAATGACTGTGCTAAATAATGCACTTTTTCAACCAAGTATATTCAACCACCATAATTTGTCATTTCAGTGAATTTCCAAGGAAACAAAGGTGGTGAACTGAGATATGTCACCTGTCTGAGGTTCAGGTTCCACTGCAAATTGGTTACAGAAAAAATAAAATTTACAACTTCAGAAATACAGTGTGAAGTTTAGTACATTTTTGTTACAATTTCAACAAAATGAAGTACAAAAAATATGTCTTCATCAATTTTCTGCTGAGATCTAAGTCATAGCATCACAGACAGGTGGGATAAGCTACCCCACTCTTTCAATCAGGAGGAGGATATAATATTCTCAAAGTGTTTGTTTTCTTTGCCTCTTCAGACAACCTGTTCTTTGTTGCAACAGTGAAATCTACAGATGCCAAGAAAATATATTGTCTGGAGGCAAATCCTAACCCAGAGGGGTGGCTGCTTTTAGGTGAACTGCTCTGCCTTAGGATGTAAGAATTATAGAAAACAACTAAAAATATTGGCTTCTCAGTTATTTGGCCACCACCCAGATAATTACACAGCTAAGATTTAAAAACTTGCCCTGGCTGATGTAGCTCAGTGTATTGAGCATGGGGCTCTGAACCAAAGGGTTGCTGGTTCAATTCCCAGTGAGGGTACCTGCCTGGGTTCCAAGCCAGGTCCCCAGTAGAAGACACATGAAGGGCAACCATACATTGATCCTTCTCTCCCTCTCTTTCTCCCTACCTTTCCCTCTCTCTAAAAAATAGATAAAATATTTTTAAAAAGGTTAAAAAACCTAAGCAACACTTCAAAAAAAGTGAAGGAAAGAAAAAATAAACCAAAGAGAAAACAGAAAAAGATAGTATTAATTTTCTGTAGTTTTAGACAAAAGCAACATTTTAAAATAATAAATTAGTAAAGTAATAATATCACTAATGTTCACAATAACTGCTCCATGCTAGTGAGAAAATGGGTCTCTCAATTATCATTAAAAAGTATGTTTTAGTTTATAAAGTATAAATTTTACATTTGAAAAAACAAATTAGAATATAAGAAAAATTATCATGAGTGGTAGGTGTATTATACATTATTAGACAACATTAACATATTGCAAATCATAAGGAAAATAGATCAAGATATAATTTAACAAAAACAAAGCCATCTTTTATAAAGATTAACATGTCTTAATATAAACATTTAAGCTCCTTCCATCTAGGATGAAGTTTTCACAATGTTTCCTAGGAGACAAAGAAGGAAAAGGAGGAAAAATATTTAGTTTTTTTAGAAATGGTAAATTTTAGGAAGGAAGCACCATAGAAAAGTCTAAAAGATATTCATGTAAATAAGTATAATAAGAAGACAAAGGTCTAATTAGAAAGTAGGAAGAACTCTCAGTTACTCAGGTAGAGTTGACATGACATCACTTACGTATATTAGAACTTCCAATAAATATATAAACTGAAAAGCAATAACCGATTAAAACAAATGGCATATTATTTAGAAACCACAATGTCATCACTGGCTTCTCTGTGATGAAGAAATAACTTTTAACATCTACCCAAAGAAAATTACCATTTAAACCCATCCTGGAGTACAGGAACAAACACAGAAGCAGAAATTAAGTGTTCCAAAGAGAAATGAGAGTAAAAAGTTATTTAGAAAAAGAAGATATTTCAGGTACTATAAAAAGGCAGCTGAAAAATAACATTGGTGGAGAACTATAGGAATTGATTAATTACATAGTCTGTTATATGTGAGTGAAGGTACATGTGGCATCAAGGTAATCATTGCAAGAAGTGAGGAAGACAAGGAAATAACAACTCTTAGATAGACTTGGTAATAAAAAAATACTTTGCAACCTAGACTAGAGTATCAGCTGAAAAGAAAGCAGAATCTAAGTGCTACCCTGACCAAGACTGCAACAATTTGGCCAAAAGAATAATTGATTCCTAGTGATGAGTTATTACTAGTTCCTAACAGAACCGTGCTTGTGAGTTTTGTTTGTTCAATATATCAATCCATAACTTTGTATGAATCCTACTTATTTTTATTATTTTTAAATCATTTTCCCGTTATCTTAAAACCATCAATTAATTACTCAGTGAACTAATGAATGGGTGAATAAATGAAGAGTTGGTTCTCACCCAGTGTTATATTTACATTTTCTTCCTATTGACACATCAAGACCTGGTAGTGCAGCAGGTACTTGTAAGCTAACAGAATCTGAATTGGATGCTGGCACATGTACAGTTGTGTGCCTTTCCTCCTTTTGGAAAATGAACATTTTTTTCCATAGAGAAATCTTTTCCTTAAGATCTCATAAGAGAATAACTGATCCCTTTCTCTCCATCATACTACATATCCAATTTATCACAATATCCAAAATTTTCTTTCTTTCTCAAATGCTCCGTTTTTTCTGTTTTTTATATTTCCACCCATCTCAAGTTAAATGAAGTCCTTGTTGTTTTCTTTTTAACCTATTCAAAGGGTCACCAAACTGGTATCCTTAAATAAGTTTTAAGTTTTATATTAGAAACAGTTTAGCTTTCCTCCAGTATGCTTTCCCACCTGTTCACCTTCCCCACACCTGGTATGTCAGTTTCTTATAGAATGAAATGAAAATGAATGAAAAAACATGTAAGTTTTTGTTGTCTTCTTTCCCAACTTATTTTATAAGTTGGCTCCTTCATTTAAACTAAATATTCACATTTTAATTAACATGTTATGTGGAAATATTTCCTCTCTGAGTAATTTAACCAAATTATAAGTTTTATTTTTAGAAATAATTCTAAATGCAAACTAAAGAGTATGAAAGAGTGATATTAAATCAGGAAACTATAGAATACAATACTGGAGAATAGAGAAGGGCGAAGCACTGATGGTAGTGAAAGTAAGAACTAAGATTATATAATGCACAGATAATGCAGTACAGAACTGTACACCTGAAACCTATATCATTTTAGTAGCCAATGTCACCTCAATAAATGTCATAAACACTAAAGGAAAATGACTAAATAAACAAGCAAGTAAGACTCAAAGGTAACATCTGTTTTGTTCAACATTTTTCTTCTGAACAATTTTGCTGTTGTGTTCAGTTGCTTGACTTTCTAGCTAAGAAATGGTACTTTACATCAAAGTTTTTCAAAGAAATTGTAAAACCTTTGTTAGACACATAAGGCATATGCATGATGTGAAAGATTTTGTATTTTTTTTGGTGTGGTCTTAGTGGGGAGACCTACCTCCTCCTGAGCCTCATTCTCTAGCTCCAAGCTCTACTGATTAATTTCCAGACCCACTTTATGAGATATTTTCTACCATTTAAGAAATGTATTGTTTCTTCTTATTTGTTTGTGCAACATAACTTCAGTACCTTTCTGAAAAAGAAAATATAAGAGGCAACATTTTTAGAGCTGCATTTATGGAAATGCTTTATTCTATGCTCATACTTGATGGATAATGTAAGAAGTTTGTAAACTATTATGTTGGAAATCAATGTGCCTTAGATTTTGAAGAATTTGCATTACCTTTCAACTTTCCAGGTTGCTTTGATAAGTTAACACCATTATTGACCATAATTCTCTTGGCATAAACTCTCCCACTCTCTCATTCTCAGTGTTTAAGATAATTAATATTTTGCAGTTGGTTCAAAATTGTGTGGAAATTATATCTAAATATGGGTAATTCTCAAATTTTTCCAGGTTCTCAGTGAGCTCTTGGAACTAGCCATTCCATGTCTGTCAATTCTGGAAGTTAAAAAAATCGTTTCTCTTATAATTTCCTCCCCAGTGGGCTTTCAGTTTCTCCAGAGGATTTTTATTTTTATTTTTTTTATTCACAGTTTTTTTTATTTCTGCATTTACTTACCAAAAGCTCACATTTTATCAGTCTCTACAATAATCATTTTAAAAGGCTATACAATACTAAATCATAAGAATTGATAATACTCTTATTTTCAGTTTTGAATTACAATTAAAAAACACTTTATACAAACATGTAGAACTGTCTCACTGATGTATTTCCTATAAAAAGTTCTTGAATTTTTTACAAAAGAATCTTTGATCTAGTCTGTCTTTGACACAATATCCCTGAGAATTATGCTGCATGTCATAGCCTTTTCTCTAGTAGGTGCCTCTCTGAAAGTGTTTTCTTACTTATATCATCATGTGGGACTTTCATCTTGCACTAAGACTGTTGCTCAAATGTGATCACACCAAAGAGACATGTCCCTGAGCACCTTTATAAAATGTCATATCCATCACTTCTAAAATCATGCTTTATCCCTTTATCATGCGCTGTATTTACTTTTACTATTCATTAGTACCTAGTATGTCTGTTTATTTGTTTATGTGTTTATTGTCTCCTTCCACCTCCTAAAATTTAAGGAAAATAACAGCAGAAATTCTGTCTGTTTCGTTAAACAGTTTATTCCCAATATCTCAAACAGCATCTGGAACAAAATAAATGATCGTTGAATAGATAAAAACAAAGAAAAAATGAAAATTGATACAGAAAAACTAGTTGATTTTTGGAAACTTCTTCCAGCTTGTACATTAAAAAGTACAGGATAACCCATTTTGAATACTAATTTTAACCAAACATAGGGGCACCCAAATATATAAAGAAAATCTTATAGAGGACTTCAAGAAAGATATTGTCAGCAACACAATTATAGTAGGGGATTTTAACGCCCCACTGTCAAAAATTGACAGATCTTCCAAACAAAATATCAACAAAGATATTGTGGCATTAAACAACACCCTCGATGAAATGGACTTAACTGATATATATAGAGCTCTTCATTCCAAAGAAGCTAAATACACATTCTTTTCAAATGCACATGGAACAATTTCAAAGATAGACCACATGATAGGACACAAAACAAGCCTCAAAAAATTCAAGATAATTGGCCCTGGCTGGTGTAGCTCAGTGGATTGAGCACAGGCCTGCGAACCAGACAATTGTGGTTCGATTCCCAGTCAGGGCACATTCCTGGGTTACAGACTGGTTCCCCGCAGGCCAGTTCTCAGCAGGGGATGCACTCCCTCTTTCCCTCCATTCGCCTCTAAAGATAAATAAATAAAATCTTTTAAAAAATTCAAGAAAATTTAAATCACACCAAGCATCTTCTCTGACCACAAGAGACTGAAATTGGAAACCAACCCCAAAGGAAAAAACCCAAAGCACCCAAAATCATGGAGACTGAATGGTATGCTATTAAACAATGAATGGGTCAAGAATGAAATTAGGGAAGAAATCAAAAAGTTTCTGGAAATAAATGAAAACGATCTCACGACAACCCAAAACTTATGGGACATAGCGAAGGCAGTCCTGAGAGGGAAGTTTATAGCAACACAGGCCCACCTAAAGAAGATAGAAACATTTCAAACAAACAACCTAACCCTACGCCTGCAAGAACTCGAGGAACAACAACAAAGACAGCCCAGAGCAAGCAGAAGGAAGGAAATAACCAAGATCAGAGCAGAATTAAATGACATAGAGACTAAAAGCACAATTCTAAGGATCCAGAGGATTTTTAGATTCCCAACACTGACCCTCAAGTTTTCTTATAATTTCTTATTATTTTTATCTCCCCATCTGTTTCATTCTGTTTTCTCAGGAATGCCCCATAATATTTTTCTACTACTTATGTTTATACAACTTGTATTCAATTAATAAATTTCACATTTCAAAACCACTTTCTTGTGTCTGATTGTTTCTTTATCATTATTCCTGTTTTAAGAATTAAAGTCATTTTTATTTTCTGTAATATGTCTTTTCTTTTCATGTTCATTTTGATGTAGACTTCCTCATATATGTTCCTCAAAAGATTGGCTGGGGACCTCCAGATATCAGTGCTTATAAATCTTTCTCTTGGTTTGCAATAGACTCCAGAGAAGAGAGAGACTAGCAACCTTCCGCCTGGGCATATAAGCCTGTATATATTATTGTACTGGGAGCTTAATATGTGGCAACTGTTTGCCCACATTTTTAACATATAGAATTTGACTAAATCTTTCCACTTTAGTGCACCAACCTTATGATGCTTTCAGTGGGTTCTGAGAGCCCCACTGTATCTCAGATTTAATGTCTCAAGAGTACAAAATCTCCTTTATACAAGGTGCATGGGGGTAAGGTTGGTTCTCAACAGACCCTTTATTTTTCAGCACCTCTCCTCACTCCCACACTCTGAATTTCTTTGGGTCTCCATTCCATATACAGGTGCAGGTTCTGAGTGAGAGACTAACTGTCCACATGGGCATCCTTCTTGCCAAATTCAGGTTTTATTTTCATTTGTACCATTATTACCAATCATTTCACACATTTCCTTTTTCATAATTTATTAACTTGTATGTTTTAATAGTTCTTGTCCTTAATCCTTTCTTCTCTTCTTAATCTTTGTGAATTTACACTATTTTAAAATCTAGTTCAGTCATTTTAGTGTTTTCTTTGTATGTAGAAAGCTATGCTTAATCACCTATATTTAGCCAAAAATCCAGGTGATGTATTTTAAATGGAAGAAAGTTTCAAGAAAATAAAATATAAAGGGTTGTGAAGGAAATCAGTAATTAAAGAAGTGATTTTGGAATTTCTGGGTCAAAAGGCAGAAGAAGGAGCTCCTACCTTTTGCGACAGCATGGATGGAATTGAAAAGCGTTATGCTAAGCAGAATAAGCCAGGCAGTGAAAGACAAATACCATATGATTTCATCTTTTACAGGAACCTAATCAACAAAACAAACAAACAAGCAAAATATAACCAAAGACACTGAAATAGAGAATGAACTGACAGTGATTGGAAGGGATTTCAGGGGGAAAGGGTGAAGGGTTTTCAGCAACAAGTATAAAGGACACATGGACAATAACTAGCGGGGGTGGGAAATGGGAGGGAGGTGGGGAGAGCTGGGGGTAGGCTGGGATGGGGGAAAAGGCAGAAAACTGTACTTGAACAATAATTAAAATTAAAAAATAAAATAAATTAATAAAAATGTGAAGATGTAACACAAAGCGGTGTGTCAACAATGGTGAGGATAGGACACTTAAAGGGATTTCATTATGACTGGAGCCATAGACAAGGGGCATGATTGAACTAAACACCTCACAGGTACAGGTCATCCCAAGATAAAGTCTCAATATCAAACCTCTGATAATCATGGTAGATTTCAACCTTTGAGCAGTATTCAAATACTGTGCTACAGAAAACACTCCCCCCCCTTTTTATTGAATTAAGAACATTTTTTATTATTTTATGACAATTCTCCCCAGACACTTCAAGGTAAGTAGATTGCTCAGGCTGAGTATGGAATAAATAAAGAAACCTGGAATGGTGTTGGAAAAGTATGTCATGGGGTTTTATGGCCTCATTATTGAAAGGCAGTTCTTAAGTGCTTAGATATTGACCTTCTAAATCCAAGTTTTCATAACACCTAATTAGATAACCACCAACCTGGATAAATGTAACAGCTTCTGAACTGGTTCTTGCCCATTTTTAAGTATTCTATAATCTCTAGCCAGAACATTTAATAAAGCAATACTCTTCAAAAATTTAGAAAGCTATCTGAGCAAGCATTCTCCATAAATTCATACTTTATTTCTTTAAAATGGGGATAATTATAGCTCCTATGGCTTCATGGGCATGTGACTTAAGCAGTTACTCAGGAACACGCACTTACAGGATCTTGATTTAATATTCAGCTTTTGCTATCCTGAAATTATTAAGAGTTTTTGAATAAAGAGCTCCACATTTTCATTTTATGTTGAGCCCTGCAAATTATGTAACTGGTCCTGTCCCTATTTCATACACAGAAAAATAAATGAAGCAGGATAGTGCTCTGTAGATTGTAATCCTTCAGTAATGCCTGGGGTCAGCCTTAGTTGAAGAATTGTTAGCAGCAGTAGTAGTATTAATAGGAGTAGTAACAGTAGTAGATTAACTATAGCACTTTATTCAATAGCACTAAATTATGCACTGTTCATTACTCACTCATTCTTCAACATAGAGGTATTCATTATTTATATGTTAAACACTGTGCTGGAAAAATATACTAAAATCACCCCTTTATCTGTTTTATCAATTTGACCATAACATCTTTTTTAAGAGAGAGCTTATCATGAACATTTTAATAGCCCTGTGCCTACCAAATATAGCTGTTCCACAATTATTTGGTGGAAAACAAATGACTAAATATTTTGTAAGTATTTTATGTGCTATAAAAGTATAGGAAATTAAAACTATTTAATTTTAACAATTATATACAGATTAAGAACCTTTGTATTAACTTTTAATTTAGTTCTGCCCACCCACACAGACCCTTTGACAAACATTTCTAAAAGCATGGTCCTTTTAAAGACTAAAAGACATTAAAAATATTATATCCATTAGTAACAAAGCAAAATTCTTGAATTTGACAAACTTAAGATGTACAGATTATAATGGAATACATCACTGATGCTACTGCATTATCTTACAAAATTGAAGTCCATTAATTATCATACTAGGAACACATCATTTCTACTAATAGTTAGATGGCATGATGGCCAATCATAGAACTTAAATAATCATAAAATATTAGAGAATTTTTGCTGCAATGTACAAATATTAAATCATGATTGTGTTCAGTCTTTTAAGAAGCTATTTCCTGTCATAGCAAACAAAGGGTAGGAGGTCATTTTATTTTAAAAGGTATTTTCTATTCAGAAACTCAACATTTAACTCCAAATGTCTTCATTTAAAAAATCCAATTAAATAGAAGCTCTTTTGAAAAGCAGAATTGTTAAGAGATTTTGGGAAATTACTGCTAAGAAAACATATTTATTTTATGTTCAAGTTTTATGAACACCATATGCTTGATAAGTAGGTTACACAATGCTGACATGTATGTAAGGTGTTTGAATTATCTGAATTGTGTAAAAGATTGTAGCTTAACTATATGGACTTAAGCAATTCTAATTTTCTTGCTGATATTAATCATGTGTTTCAATACACAGACTGGTCTGCCTGAAATTTTTGTTTTCTGCATAAGTATGCCAGAGGGTTTGTGTTAATGTTGGTGTAATAAAAATTACTGTTATTTACATTTCATTTATATGAAAGGCATTAAAAAATTTAAAACTAAGAAGAGAAAGAATGCATGAAAAAATGCAACAACTGGGTTGTATCTACTTAACATAAGTAGATAAGACTGTTAGAGATTAGAGATTTACAGCTGACCTGCTACCATTTACCTTCAGACTGACTGAGGTTTAATAATAGTAATAGTAGTACTAACAACTACAACAATAGTAACAATTGTTACTATTTACTGCCCTGGCTGCTGTAGCTCAGTGGATTGAGGGTGGGCCTTTGAACCAAAGGGTCCCAGGTTTGATTCCCAGTCAGGGTACATGCCTGGGTTGCAGGCTAGGTCCCCAGTGCAGGGCACATGAGAGGGAAACACACATTGATGTTTCTCTCCCTTTCTTTCTCTTTCTTTTCCCTTCTCTCTAAAAATAAACAAATAAAAATTTTAAGAAAAATAGTCACTATTTACTATCATACAGTGCACTACATGTTATATTCATTGCCAATTAAACCTCACAATAGCCTGATATAATAATATAAATATATTTGTAAATAAAGGGAAATAATAAGACAGTTCATATTTACAGATCATTTTGAAAAATAACAGAGAAAAAAAGGAAGTTTTAGTCAAGTACCAATTAGGTGAAAGTAGATTAGAACTCAAAATGTGGTACATCTGTAATCATAATCTATTGGTAAAGCATGCAGGGTTAGGTCTAGTTTAGGAGAAAATTCTGTCTTATCTGGCTGGGGTTATAATGTGATGGTGCTAAAGTTATTGTTAATATTGTAATCAAATGGTTAAGAAAATGTAGAATGAAATGGAACTAAAATGCTTATTAATTTCAACATTTAATTATTTGATAAGGTACACTTTTACACATTTAAGATAAACATGGCTGAAAAACATAAACTGTTTAAAATAGGTGCATGCAAATTGTAAGTGTACTTGTTTATATGTTCAAAGAATAGTTGCAGCTAGTTTTGTCTGTAGTTTTAGAGAGGCAAGACCTAACTACTGTGGCAGATATTTTACTTAGACTTTTAGTTACCTGTAGCAGTCAGCACTGACATCATCCATTTCTCAGGAGTGTATTATAACGATATTAATGTTTATGTTTGCCTGCACTTTTATGTGTGTGTAAAAACCATTTACTTCAATGTGGAGACAACTTTGCTCGCAAAGTCCCCCAGTCCACCATGGATGAAAGTGAAACTACCAAGACAAGATCTGCTTGGGGAAGAAAGGTGACCAATCCCTCAAAGGGGGAGGGCGAAGAGCCCCCTGCTCAAGGGGATTTTACTGGGTTCATTTGCACAAGAATACAGGCAAGGCTCAAACAATAGATAGCATTCAAAGAACTATGAGGGTTTTTTCTCAGTCAGGGTCAGATTTCTATGATTCTGCTATTGATCTAGCTGTCCTCTTACTTTGCTTTTGTTTTAAGTGTGATTCTTAATAACTGTGAGTTTGCTGTCCTTTCACTGTTCATCTTTTTTATCTTTTTTCTTAGGTAAGTCCCTTTAACATTTCATATAATAAAGGCTTGGTGATGATGAACTCCTTGAATTTGATCTTATCTGAGAAGCACTTTATCTGTCCTTCCATTCTAAATGAAAGCTTTGCTGGATAGAACAATCTTGGATGTAGGTCTTTGGATTTCATGACTTGGAATGCCTCTTTCCAGCCCCTTCTTGCCTGTAAGTTCTCTTTTGAGAAATCTGCTGACAGTCTGATGGGAACTCCTTTTAGGTGACTGTCCGCTTACCTCTTGTTTTTAAACTTTGTTGTGTGAGAAGGTACAGTGCTTCCACCTACGCCTCCATCTTGGCGAAGTCTCAGGATTTTTACATATCCTTTCTTATGCCTGATTTACCCCAGATACCCGCCCTTTCCATTACCAGATTGCACTGCCTGCCTTCCCTATCATAAGTTTTTAGTCTTAAGTGGATTAGAGCCAGGAAGTGCTTCTCCCAGACTGAAATGGGGACTCGGGCCATGTCACAATAGCTGGGGGATGAGGGTCCATCACTCCCTCTTTGTCGCAGCCCCCCAACAAATGCAAATCCTTCCATGATGGCCTCCCAAGTGATCATGTCTGGCCTAGGTTGCCCTTCTCTGAGGGGTCATACCTGCCATGGACATCGACCAAGCTTTTGGGGGCAAGGGAAGAAGCAGAAGCAGCGCTTGCTGCCAGAGACAATCTTTGTCTCCTATGGCTTGTATTCCGGAGGTCACTCACTCAATCTTAGCCATGGGGGGTAGTTACAATTCCTGAAACCAGGCAGAGTGGTTCACAACACCTCAAAATATATTTATATCATGTTTTCATAATAGTTTTTACAGTAAAAGTTTCCCCATTTCACCCTCATATTCAGAAGTCAGCTACCCAATTTTATCTTCATACAAAGAACATGAGATGCTGACTTTTCACAGAAAAGTTGCAATAATTTTTCAATTGCAATTAAGTTCATTTCCTTGCAAAAAAAGTATGCATGCATGAGTTCAAGAAAATACTCCGTGAATATTTCTATATATGCAAGGCCACGTGGTGTGTATTCATATAACTCTGTGAACAGACTTCTTAACAGCCCTGGTTGATAATTTATAAATGTTATATTTTTAAAGATAGTTTTACTTTGCATTATTATTTCAAAAATAATCACAAAATTATTTCATTGTCACAAAGTTTAAGCAATGTTAAATGCACCTGAAAAATATTGCTATAATTTGTTTGACAATGTGGCTAATAAAGAAAAGTTGTTATACCTAGTATCAGAGACAGATAAAATAGTATTTCACTTCCTCCTGAAGCTAAATTACTAGTGGTACATTTGTAACTTCAAAGAAGAAAGAACTGATAACATTCCATAATGACATTTTTTTCAAACTTTCCAAATTACCACAGTAGTATACAACAACTATATGTATTATTAGAGTAAACTATATAAATCATTATAAATTCATTTCTAGAATATTTTAGGAAACAAATATATTTGTTGTGAAGCAATGACTAAATTATTAAGTACTTAGCTCAGTTTTAAAAATATTTATTTTGCATTCCCACCAACTGTGCACTAGGATTCCCTTTTCTCCACATCCTCACCAGCTTTTATTTGTTGATTTATTAATGATGGCCATTCTGATAGGTGTGAGGTGGCATCTCATTGTCATTTTAAATTGCATTTTACTCTGATGACTAGTGATGCTGAGCATCCTTTCACATGGCCATGGGCCTTCTGTATGTCCTTGGAGAAGTGTCTGTTCAGGTCCTTTGCCCATTTTTTAATTGTATTGCTTTGTCTTCTTGGTATTTAGTCATATGAGTTCTTTAATGTATTTTGGAGAGCAGACCCTCATCCAAGGTATTATTGGCAAAAATGTTTTCCCATACAATTGGATCCCTTTTAATTTTGATAAAGTTTCTGTAGTTATGCAGATTTTTACTTGGATGTAGTCCCATTTGTTTATTTTTTACTTTATCCCATGCCCCAGGAAACATGTAGGCAAAAATCTTGCTGCTTGGGATATCTGAAATTTTCCTACCCATGTTTCCCTTTAGAATATTTATGGTGTCAAGACTTATATTAAGTTTTTATTCATCTTGAGTTTGTTCTGGTGTATGGTGTAAGTTGGTGGTCTAGTTTCATTTTTTTTGCATACACTTGTCCAGATGTTCCAACATGATTTATTGGAGAGGCTGTTTTTACTCTGCTGTATACTCCTGCCACCTTTGGCAAATATAAATTGACCATAGAAACATGGGTTTATTTCTCGGTTCTGTATTCTGTTCCATTGATCTATATGTCTATTCTTATTCCAGTACCAGACTGTTTTGAATACAGTGGTCTTATAATATAGTTGATATCAGGTATTGTAATCCCTCCTACTTTGTCCTTCTTTCTCAAGAATGCTGTGGCTATGCAGGGACATCTTTGGTTCCATACAAATTTTTGAAATATTTGTCCCAGATCTGTGATATATGCCATTGGTATTTAATAGGGATTGCATTTAATCTATAGATTGCTTTGGGTAGTATAGGTATTTTAATGATGATAACTCATCCAATCCACAAACACAGAATATACTTCCACTTATTTGTATCTGCTCTAATTTCTTTCTTCGTGTTGTGGAATTTCCTGAATACAGGTCTTTTACCTCCTTGGTTAAATATATTCCTAGGTACTTCATCTTTCTTGTTGCTATAGTAAATGAGATTTTTTTCTAGTTTCTTTTTCTGATAGTTCACTGTTGGTGTACAAAAGTACCTTTGATTTCTGAATATTAACTTTGTATCTATTTTTCCAAATTTGTTTACTAGGTTGAGTAACTTTCTGGAGGAGTCTATAGGGTTGTCTATGGAACTATCATGTCATCTGCAAATAATGACAGTTTTACTTTCGCTTTTCCAGTTTGTGTGCCTTTTACTTCTTTTTCTTGTTCAATTGCTGTGACTAGAATTTCAGATACTATGTTGAATAAAAATGGTGAAAGTGAACACCCTCGTCTTACTCCTGATCTTAAGGGAAAAGCTTTTATTTTTTTCCCCTTTGAGTATAATGTTGGCTGTAAGTTCCTCATATACTGCTTTTATTATGTTGAGGTATGCTCTCTCTATTCCCATGTTACTGAGTATTTTCATCATAAATGGATGCTGGATTTTATCAAATGCTTCTTTAGCCTCTATTGATAGAATCATGTGATTTTTGTTTTTAATTTTGTTTATTTTCTGTACTATGTTTATTCATTTGCAAGTATTGTACCATCTTTGCATCCTTGGGATGAATCCCAAATGATTATGATATATTATCTTTTTAATGTATCACTTGATCTGGATTGCCAATAGCTTGTTGAAGATTTTAGTATCTATGTTCATCAGAAATATTGTCCTATAGTTTTCTTTCTTTGTTGTGTCTTTACCTAGTTTTGGAATTAGAATAATACTGGTCTCAAAAAATAAGTTTGTGAGTCTTCCCTCCTCTTGAATTTTTGGAATATTTTGAGAAGGATAGAATTTAGTTCTTTAAATGTTTGGTAAAATTTGCCTGTGAAGCCATCTGGTTTTTGTGTGCAAGTAGTTTCTTGAGCACTGCTTCAATTTCACTAGTTGTTATCAGTCTATTCAGGCTTTCTGTTTATTACTGATTCAGTTTTGGAAACATGTTTCTACAATTTTGTCCATTTCACTTAAAGTGTCCAATTTCTTGGCATATAGTTTTTTGCAGTAATTTCTTACAAACCTTGTATTTGTGGTATTACTTATAACTTCTCCTCTTTCAATTCTAATTTTATTTATGTGGGTTGTCTCTTTTTTTTCTTGATGAGTCTGGTTAAATGTTTGTTAATTTTGTTTATCTTATCAATGAACCAACTCCTGATTTATACATCCTTTGAATTGTTATTTTAGTCTCTATGTTATTTAGTTCTGTTCTGATCTTGATTATTTCCTTCTTCTTGGTCTGGGCTTTATTTGTTTCTGTTCCTATAGTTCCTGTAGATGTAGGTTTAGGTTGTTTATTTGAGATTTTTCTATCTCTGTTAGTTGGGCTTGTATTTCTATGAACTTCTTTCTCAAGACTGCCTTCACTTAGTCCCATAAGTTCTATTTAGTTGTGTGTTCATTTTCATTTGTTTTCAGAAACTTGTTGATTTCTTCCTTGATTTCATTGTTAACACATTCCATATTTAATAACTTACTATTCAGTCCCCTTGTATTTGAATGTTTTTGAGGTATTTTTTCCTTGAGTTTGGTTCCTAGTTTCAAGCCATTGTGATCTGAAAAGACATTCAGACACTATGGAATACAGTGTCAAATTTCCTCAAAAAACTAAAAATGGAACTTCCTTTTGACCCAGTGGTTCCACTGCTGGGATTATACCCTAAGAATCCTGAAACACCAATTGAAAAGCACCTGTACATCCTTATATTCATAGCAGGGTTATCTAAAATATCCAAGTGCTGTAAACAGCCTAAATTTCCATCAGTAAATGAGCAGGTCAAAAAAATGTGGTACATTTACACAATGGAAAGAAATGCTGTAGAAAGAAAGAAAGAACTCCTACCTTTCATGACAACATGAATGGGACTGGAATATATTATGCTAAGTGGAGAAACCTAATAAACAAAAACAAATTAATGAGTACAATGATACCAAAGTCATGGAAACATGGAATGGTCTGAGCAACCAGAGGGTAGATGGGAGGGAGATAATGGTAGAATGAAGAGGAAGAGACTAAAGAACATGTATGAATGATGCATGAACATAGACAACAGTGTGGGGACTGACTGTGGGAATCAGGGGTGCAATGGGTGAAGGAGGGCAAAGCAGGAATAATTGGGATGATTCTAATAGAATAACAATAAAATATTTTTCTAAAGAAGAATCAAGAAACATGATAATAGTGTAAGAAATTTTGGGGACACTTTCAAGTATGCCAACATTCTCATGATAGGGGTGCTAGAGGAGAAAATAAAGAACAAGAAATTGGAAATCTATTTGAAAAAAAATGAAAAATAACATTCAAGTCAGGAAGCACAAAAAATCCCAAACAAGGTAAACTCAAAGAGGATCATACCAAGACATATCATAACTAAAATGACAAATTTATAAAGAGAAAATCTTAAAAGCAAGAAAAAAGCAGTTCGTTACCTACAAGGGAGCTCCAACAAGACTATCATCTAATTTCTCAAAAGAAACTCTGCAGTCTAGAAAGCATTGGCAAGAAATGTTCAAAGTCATGGAAAATAGGGACCTAAAGCCAAGATTGTTCTACCCACCAAAGCAATCACTATCATTTAGAATCAAAGGTCAGATTTGACTTCCCAGACAAGAAAAAAAGTAAAGGAGTTTATCATCACCAAGCCATTATTATATGAAATGCTAAAGGGACTTATGTAAAAAACAGTTTAAAACTATGAACAAAAACATGTCAATAAAAACATGTATATCAACAATGTAATCTAAAAAAACTAACTAATCAAACAAGAAGAACAGGGACAGAATTATGGATAAGGAGATCTGTTTCATGATTGCCAGATGGGAGGGGGACATGCACGAAAGGATGAAGAGGTGAGAAAATAGAGAAGTACAAATTAGTTGTTACAGATAGCTGTGGGTATGTAAAGTACAGTATAGGAAATATAATAGTGAAATAATACACCTGACCCACAGACATGAACATAGGTGTGGGATTGCCTGAGAGAGTTGGGGGTTCTGGGTGGTGGGGAACAAAAGAGAAAAAGTGGGACAACTCTAATAGCATAACCAATACAATATAATTTAAAAAATTAAAAAATCCCCTACTGGTCAAAACTGGAAAAATACAAGTATTAATTTTGATTCCAATATAATGCCTATATTTCTAAAGTTCATGGGTCCCTTTGTTTTATTCAGAAACTATCAAACCAATATTAGTAGAAAAGCTCTACACTGTGTGTAGGAAACTTATTTTCATTGGAATTCATAGCTGCCTTTCCTACCTCCAAGACCCATACAATGTTAGTATGAAACTGGGTTATATATTAAGATGAATGCTATACTCTAATATATTTTGACAGATTTGCATAAATACTCAAGAAAAAAGTATTTACATTCAATTCATCATATTAAATAAAGGAGTATAAAATATTGAGAAGAAAATCATTTTAATAAATACAAATACCAAAATTACCTATTTGGTATGTTCACTTAGGAAACCATCTTCTCTAAAAGCTTAGACATATCTATAACCATCTATAGTTCCGTGTATTAGTTTTATACAGAATTGAAGAAAATACTACAAGAGTAGTAGTTTTCTCCTGCTGTGGAGAAACACAAATTGGTTACTAATAATCATAAAAGTTAGAAGTCATTATCACTTTTAAGCTTATAATGAATATATAAGAATAATGAACATATGATTTTCCTCTTATATAAAACATTATATTAATGGCCATGTATTACCAATTTCTTTTTCCACAATAAGTAATAATAAATATCCATTTTCCTTAGCACATTAGAAATACATTTCATTATGAAATATAATGTGAAATTGTAGGTGAATTTTTAAACTGAAATCAGTAAAGAATAATTATGTACCTGATGCCATTTATAAAAGTTGTTATTAGATGATAAGCTTGCATATTTATTTTTTTGAAAAAAAAAACAGTTAAGTAGTGAATATGTTAATTATTGCCTAAAATGTAAAGCTATATGATTAAAATATTATTTAACTTGAGCTTGAGTACGATTACTGGTGTAATCATTAAAATATCTTTACATTATGTACTTCAGTGTATTCAATATTTAAGTGCAGACTAAAAATTAAAAATTGCCAATAACTAAATTTTCAAAAGTCTAAGCCGAGTAATGTTTATTCAGAATAAACACAATTTCTGACTAAAAACTTGTTGCTTGAATTTTGAAAAATATGATATCTTGGCATTTACATGTTGGTACATAAACATCAACAACACAATATTGTCATTATTGGAATTTTAAATCAATGATTTTTTAGTGTTTCCTATACCAAAATTTAATGATAATCAATTACAAAGTTGGTTCTCTTATTCCTTGGGAGTATTTATCTACTATTAAAGCATAATTGTAAACTGGACTATGGAGATTTGGTTAAAGAAAAATGAGATTTTTCTGCAATTATGAGCTCTAATATGATATTATACATCCAAATTAACTCAATAGAATTTAATACACAAACAGATTCACAAAAAATTACAGAAACAATATTCTTTTCTTCAGTTAGCTAAAACAGTACCACTCGATGGTAGTTAGTAGCCAAATTGCTATGGTTGCCTCACCTGGTCAGTTAGTTTCTTGACTGCATTAGCATTTCATCCTGTCTTTCTGTTGATATTTTTCCCAAAGTAAAGGTCACTTTAAAATGCCTTTCTTCATAACTTTAGCTTAGCATGCACTTTTTTTTTAGTTTGCTTAGCTACAATTCTCAGACAAAAAGAGAACAAATGTATATGATACATTTTCTGTATCCTAATACATTTACACATGGGTAATTTATAACTTTCAATGTCTTGCTTACATGTATCTTTCACATCTTTTACTTTTCTTCACTTCCCCACTCCCATTAACTTTAGGGAAATATCTATGTGCCTCAAATAATTTTTTAAAAGTCCAATTATAGGCCTAAAGTTTCTCTTTAAAAATAAAACAAAAAAGAGATTTTTAAAAACATTTCATTTACTTATTTATAGAGCAAGGGCAAGAGAGGGAGAAAGAAAGGGAGAGAAACACCAATGTGTGGTTGCCTTTCATGCTCCCCTACTGGGGATGTGGCCCACAACCCAGGTATGTGCCCCAACTGGAAAGTGATCTCGGAAGCCTTTGGTTCACTCAATCCACTGAGCCACACCAACCAAAGCACAAGAAACAGATTCTGGATAAGCTGCTGAATAGACTTGATTTCTTTTAGACTCTCTGTCTGAGTCTTATTAATTTTCATTCTTCTCTTCTAAGAGTGCCTTAGTTATCCACTGAAAAGATCTAGCTAATGCTTCAATGAAATGCATGAAAGTTTACACTTACTTTGATCTGTAGGCAAAGAATCATGACATTCTGGGACACATGGATAGCATTCCTTATGTAATTCTGATGAACCACATTAAAATGGCATTCAGTTTTGGTGGCCTCAGTAGCAGAGGAATATAGCCATATTGTAAAGAGCACAGAGAAAAAGTTCAAAATGACTAAATGAAGTCAAGTAGCACTGTAAGTAGAGATTAAAAAGAAAAAGAACAACAATAAAGAGTTTGGTCCAGTGTTAACTAAAATGTTACATGAAAATATACAGTAATTTTATTTAAATACTATGAAAAAATAGAATTGGCTAAATTTGGTACTAGGGTAAATAGTATAAACAGAGGAATATATGAAATTTTAACAGTTTATTATAGATTTTAATATCCAGTTCTGAAAAGATAAGTTAGTTGGCCTTGCAAATAAGTTCAAAAACCATACATACATTTTACTTAACAATAACATACTGATTCAAGAAACTCCTGCTATGTTGAAATGCATTCTACAACAAACAATTATTTCAAACTAATTTGTAACAGTAGAAAATAAATGATATGAGTTACAAGATTTACATAAATATAGTAAGTTGAGTAAAACGGAACTATTACAATAATTCTCATAACATACCAAGAACTGTTTTAAGAACCTTACATACAATGAATAACTACTCCATGCAATAATTATCAATCATTATTCCTACTTTAATGTTGATAAAACTGAGCAAATGGGAAGAAATAGAACAGTCCATTGTCATAAGCTTGTTAATAGGAAACTCAGGACCCAGCTGCTAGTCTCAAGGGTTTATGCTTGCATGCAATAGTACTGTTTCCTTTGTTGGAAGCCAGTAACTATCTAAATTCATCACCTATATAGCCTCCTTCCACATCAGCTCACTTTAAAATAAATAGTTTCACACCTGAAGACCATGCAGTGTGGTACTGGGTATCTGTGCCATCCAACACAGCAGGCAATAGAAACAGGTGATTACTGAAGACTTGACATACTATTCCAAATTAAAACAGTCTATAAATTTAAAATGCATAATAAATTTCAAAAACATAAACTATATCATTAGGATTTTATATTAATTATATGTTGAAATAAAATGTTTCGAATATATTGGGTTTGATACAATATTAAACTTATTTACACATGTTCTTTTTACCTTTTTAATATAGGTACAAATATTTTGAATAATATGTATCATTCACTTTTCTAACTCATATACCTTTTTGACAGCATTTCTCTAGATGAATGTTATGGTCTTTCCTATTTCAAGTATCTACAACTCTGTGTAAATGCTATAAAATGAGGTTTTTGAAAACTTTTCAAAACAGGATTTTAATAATTATGAGTAATTCTGTTGATAAACGTGAAGAAAGTACTAGTTATCAATAAATAATGTTCTATTCTAATTATTAATGCATAGTTTTATTAGTGTTCCAGTCATCCCTATCATAATTAAGTGAATTCCATTTATTAAATTAATATGGTTTGAGCTTTATGTTCCATACAAATGGATTCTCTTGCCTCTTGCTTCAGACTTTTCTAAAACCTCTCTCACAGCATCTGCTCTTTGGGTACCCCATACCTCTTGATAAGTGGCCCCAGGCTCAGCACTAGTGGTAGCTGGCCTTGGATCACAGGTTAGCCACTCCTGAGCACTTCCAAACCCAGCACAAGTAGCAGCCATCTGTGGAACAAACACTCTGTGGCTGGTGTCAGGTGGCTCCAGGTGGGGCACAGGCTGTGGCTGACCTTGAACCTCTAGGAAGGCTCCAGAGCTAGTGAAACTGGTAGACAGCTTCAGACCATGCTGGAATGCAACCCTACCATAAGTGACAGACTCAAGTGTCAGATATGGTGGTCATTAAAACCTCACTGAAGCTACTGCTCTTTGGTAGGGTCAGCCCTTGCACAGCAGCTGCTTTGTTATAGTCACAGCCGGCCTTTGCAGCTAATTGGTCAAGCATCAATCACTCCCACTGATGTACCAAAAACAATTAAGGCTCAATTGCAAGAAGACAGTGCTCACAAACCACACATGGGGCACACCTAGAGATCCCAGCTCAGGTGACCAAGGAGGCTGCACCACTGGGCCATATAAGACATCTACTGCACAAGGCCACTCTACCAAGTAGGGGAAACAAAGAAGCTCTACCTAATACATAGAAACAAATGCAGGGGTGTGGCCAAGATGAGGAGACAAAGAAAGGTACAAAATGAAAGAACAGGAAAAATCTCCAGAAAAATAACTAAATGAAATGGAGATAAGCAAATTACCAGATACAGAGGTCAAAACAATGATTATAAGAATGCTCAAAGAACTTAGTGAGAACTTCAGCAGCATAAAAAAGGACATGGGAACCATAAAATATCACCAGCCAGAAATGAAAAATTAACTGAAATCAACAGTAGATGAAGCAGAGAATCAAATTATCAATTTGGAATATAAGGAAGCAAGAAACACCAAATTGGAGCAGCAAAAAAAATCCAAAAAGTGAAGATAATGTAAGGATCCTCTGGAACAACTTCAAGCCTACCAACATTCACATCATGGGGGTGCCAGAGAAGAAAAGAAAGAGCAAGAAATTAAAAATGCATTTTAAAAATTAATGAAAGAAAATGTCCCTTACCTGGCAAAGGAAACAGAGACACAAGTCCAAGAAGCACAGAGTTCCAAATAAGATAAACCCAAAGAAACCCACACCAAGACACATCATAATTAAAATGTAAAAGGTTAAAGGCAAAGAGAGAATCTTAAAAGCCACAAGAGAAACAAAGTTACCTTCAAGAGAGCTCCAATACAACTTTCAACAGATTTCTCACTAGAATCTTTGCTGGCCAGAAAACACTGACATGAAATATGCAAAGTGATGAAAAGCAAGAACCTACAACCAAGATTACTATACCTAGCAAAGCTATCATCAATTCCAGAAAAAGAAATAAAGAGCTTCCCAAAACAAGAAAGTGCTAAAGGAGTTCATTGTCACCAAACCAGCATTACAATAAATGTTAAAGGATCTTCTTAAAGAAGAAGAGAAAAAACATAAAAATATAAATAATAAACAACCATAAAAGAGAACAAGACGTTTACTATTTGTGACAGCATGGATGGACCTAGAGGGTATTATGCAAAGTGAAATAAATCAGTCAGAGAGAGATAAATACCCTATGATTTCACTTACATGTGAAATCTGAAGAACAATATAAAAAACAAACAAAACACAAACAGACTCATAGATACAGAAAATAGACTGATGATTGCCAAGTGAGATGGGGGCTGGCAGACTAGGTGAAAAAGTGAAGAGTTAGAGAAGTACAGATTGTTAGGTACAAAATAGTTATGGAGATGTAAAGTACAGCATATGAAACACAGTCAATAATATTGTAATAACTATGCATGGTGCCAGGTGGGTACTGGAAATGCAAGGGGGAAACTTTGTAAAGTATGCAATTATCTAACCACTATGCCATACACCTGAAACTAGTAAAAATAATATTGAATAAAAACTTCAATTGAAAAGATTTTAAATTAAAAATAAAATAAAATGTGTAAAAATAAAGTTAAAAAAGATGACTGGATAAAAAATTTTTGACATAGTTTGAAATTTCATGTTATAATAGTAATAAAATATAACTTCCATGCTACTTTTAAGCTAGAAATGGAAAAAATGCAAAATAAGCATAACTCAAACAACAACTTGGAAATAAATTGAGAAAGCACAATAAAACCCTACTTAGGTTCTTCATATGGCCTTGGATTTCTTCCACATAATTTTTGTACTTATATTTCTAATTAGAAAAGTGTCTCAAATTTTATATATGCAATGTTTTAATATAATAATTTTACTGTGCAATGGTCAGTTTGTGAAATACCATAAAATAAAATGAAATTAAAGTTGCAGTTGTAAAACTATATCTGAACTTGAGTTATTCCAGAAAACCAAAGATCCGGTAGACTCTGTGATTGTCTACCTGGCAATTTCAATAAACTTTCAATAAAATTTGAAAGTATAAGGTGCTGAATTTCAACTGTGTTATTAATTTTTATTATTCAATATATTACTTTAGTTACATTTAACTTTTAAAATGTATGCTAATGTACTTTTAAAAACATATTAGAATGCATGCTATTATGTTTATGTTTATAAGTAAATGTAATCTTAAATTGGTATTTATAAGCCTTGTGCAATACAGTAATTGAGTTACTGTTTAATTCTTTTAAATCACAATTTTCTGTTAAGTATTTTCTCATACAGGGGTATGAGAAACTAAAATAATTATTTTTATGACAATGTTAAAGGAAATAGGAACCCAAGTTTAAACTTAATGAAAATAAGTACCATTAATAAAATATGTAGTGTATTCTCTTTTTACTCATTCACTAACTAAATCAAAATGTGTTCTTGTCTAACTGTTCACCTTCCAGAAGAACATAAATGAAACGGCATCATAATGACATAATGTTTTGATGAATATGACAGATGACATATGATTCATTGTAGTTTATATCTTACAAGGCACCCTACCAATCAGTTATCTTTTATGTAATGTAATAATTTTCTATGGTTACAATGTGAAAAAGGGGAATATTTATTTGTTAGCAAAATTATAGGTTTTATTTAAAGTTTGCTATAGGTAAAAGGTTTTATTTAAAGTTGGCTACATTTAAATTCAGCCAATACTGAAATGTGTGTTTTATTTGTTTACCTAGATAAGAAATGTAAAATATCAATGAAATTTTTATTTATTATCAGAAATAATATCACTTATATTTTTTAAACCTAAACCACAAACTATAAATATTCTTAATATCTATATTGCCATATATCCTAGAATATTTAAATGCCAGTATATTTGAAGACTTTTAAGGGTAAAAACATAAGCATTTCAAATTAGTAATATATTTAAAGGGTGATAAGTTCTAAACTATCCTTAAAGGTTTTAGTTGTTAGTTATCAGGAAACATACAATGAGGTTTGTCCAGAAGATATTGTCATGTAATATGAAATATAGATATTTATTGAAGAAGACACAAGAAACATTGTACACAGGGCAACGACACCTCAGTTTCCTTCAAAGTAGGCACCTTGAGACCTCACACAGTTCTCCCAGTTGCCGTCAGCTGACCCATAGTATTTTCCTGATCTCATTGTCTGTCTGAAATCTCTTCCCTTTCAAAGGTGATTTGAGGTTTTTGAAAAGCCAGAAGTCTTAGGGCACCAAATCTGGGCTGTAGGGAGTTGAGTCTTCTGGGTGATTTGATGTTTCACCAAAAAACTCTGCATGAGATGCAATGCATGAGTGGGTACAATGTTGTGGTGAAGCTGACAATCACCATTTGCCCACACCTGCAGCCTTCTGAATCATCCAAATAGTTTCCATGGAGAATGTTCAAGTTTAATGCAAAAAAAAATTATGCAGGTTCATTGCTCTACTTGTTCAGGCATTTTGAATGTTACAGCTACACAGTACACAGGTTCACTCGATAGTATCTACTGCCCCCACTGATGTACAATGAAGTCATCATTGTTCACACATGCACATTCCAGTCCACTCTCCTTGACTGCTAGATTACATGAATGTCATGCAAACGATTCTCATATTAACAATGGCTGGACATTTCTAGACAGGTCTTCATACGTGGACAATTTCGACACATTGAGTTTTATCTAAAACCTTATTAAAATTGGGTGATAAGGTTTTTTTTAATGTATAGATTTTCCTTCCCTCTCTCTTCTCATCATCACAATTTATTTGTTGCTGAAATTGAGTCACTTTCCCAAAGCATATTTAAAATTTTGGATTTTCTTTAAGATATCTCCATGACAATCTTCTTTTGTTTTGTGTTTCCTAAAACATTGCTAATTATTTAGATATTTTATCAGATTCAGGTTTGTACTTTGGGAAAATAATATTTCATATATGTTATTTTGCTACAACAGTTTATCTTAAACATTCTTTACCTCCTTAAACATGTTTAGATAATTAATTTAAATGCCAAAATAAGTCAATGTTCTGGTAAAACTGGAAAAATCTCTGTAAGATGTAGACATGCTAAATACTATTTTTACCCCTTTATTAAAATATGTACCAGCAAGAATCCTAGTAATAGATGTACTTTTACTTTTTGTAAGATATGAAAGTTATTGGTTACTTCAAACCAAATTACAGTAATGTGGTTTGTGATGTAGTTTCTGGTTAATTTGGATTGTAGTTCTTGATAGAGGTCAGAGGAAGAAAAAAATGTGTGGGGATAGAACCCAAGTGGTATCTGATTAAAATACTTAGAGGACCAAGATATCTGTGTATTTTCTATATTGTTAGGTATTTTCCTCATTTAAGAAATATCTACTAAATCTCTACAAAGTTCTAGAGATAGTTCCATACACATGGGATGCTCTCATGAAGAGAAAAGATTAAAATCCCCAACCCCATTGATTTACATAAAGTGTGTGTGTGTCCATCAAATTAGTCAGTAGGTTTTTCTATTTATATTATGTACTCTTCATTGTGGAAAGGAGTGGACTAATAGAGCACAAATTCTTTTAGACACTTTAGTCTGGAAAACTAAGTAATTGAAAAATTTTCTTCATAGCATTGCTCTCTCAAAGAGGATTTAATAATTTTAAATAATCATTCAAAATCTTCAAAGTGTTTTATGTGGCAAAATATAAGCATATTTTTATTTATGAAACACTGGCAATCTACAAATAATTGCTAAAATTTATAGGACTGAAATTCAGTAGAATCTAGTGGAGGGTGCAGATGATAAATATATTGAAATTGAACATGTTATGAACTTTCTTGTTTCATGAATTATTAATATTTCAGTGTTTAACATATTTTAATGGCCTAGAGCCATCTTGCATGAGGCTTCATAATATATTGATTTAATATATTTGACTTTCACCTTTAGAGGTTCGGGTTTAATTGGCTCTGATCTCAAACTGAATGAATTTAATGGCTTCGGTTTATCCATTTGTCCACATCACTGGACTATAAATTTTTGGTAATAATACAAATATGAAAGTCTTTGCTCGAGAGAAGCCTGAGATTTGCATAGGGTTACTAAACAGCAGGTGAATATTGGGCCTAATCACTTTGTTCTTAACAGTACTATCAATGTCTTATTTTCATAAACATGATTTTTCCACAAAATCTATTACAAAAATTGGAAATATGTCTCAGTGAAAAATATTATTCATGAAATAAGATGAGAGAAAAACTAGGCTTATCTTGTTCATATAGAGTAAGAAAGTTGCAATATTACAAATAATTCAGACACCAAATGGGTCCAGAAGAAATTTACACGTAACTGAGATACCTGATTTTCTTTTCTGATCCTAACTCAAATACATGTCTCTATTGATTTTTACAGAGAGAGAGAGGAAACAGAATGGGGAGGGGGGGAGAGGAAGAAAAATGTGAGAGAGATACATTGATTGGCTGCCTCCTGTACCTGACCCAACCAGGGACCAAACCCAAAATTCAGACATGTGGTCAGAATGAGAATCAAACTGGCAATGCTTCCATGCATGAGATGTTCCAATCAATTCAGCCACACAGCTGAAGCAAGAGCCTAAATTTTCTTACATTATCTCAGTAATGATTTATTTTTCACTTGAAATAATTATTTCCATGGCCAACCAAACTTAAGAATGCTTTCAGATACCTGATCACAATCACAGAGGTACTATCCAAAATTCTATCATATCCTTATTTCCTATGTCACAGTTCACAAAAAATGAGAACAAAGAAGAATATAAACCTCCCATGCAAAATATCCCTCCTCCTAAAAAGGAAAATCTGGCCTTTATGAGGAAAAGCTCTGACTAATGACTAAAGTTTTATCTAGATTCATTAAAAAAGAAAACAGAAAGACGAATTTTCCAGAGGTAACAAAAATGGAAATTTATATCTGGCCTTGTTAAAGTGCACTTGCAAAAAAATCACGTTGAGTAATAATTTAGTATATTTTAATGTGCTCATTTAATAATCAATGTATCTTTAAAATCATTATGCATGCATCTAAGATTATGTTGGTGCTGAGATTGCGCATCTTAGACCTTTAAAAAATTATCTGACCATAAAATAGTCATATTATAATAAACAGTTTTCTCCAGGACCTTAAAATATATAAATCCCTAAAGTTATCAACAGATCATAAAGACAAGTTTATGTGATGTTTAAAAAATTTAAAATAAAATAACACATAATATTTTTTTCATCTTTATTGATTCTCTAGTTTGAAGAAAATGAACAGGGTATTTCAGAACATACTTAGGCTTTGTCCTATAGTGTTATACAAAAATTTCACCATGAACAAAATGAGTGTTTTGCATGTAGATTGAAGCTGTTATTCTATGGGATTAATACAAGCTGTAGCATCAGTGACTGTGTGTAGATGTGCACATGGACACACTCATGCACATGTACCTAGATACTGGAAAAGATTCAGATAAGAAGTCCCTTAGTCTGGTTTAATTCTTTCATTTGTCCTCTTCAGGAACATCAGAGTTCTAATCAACAATAAATTCAGATTGTCGATATGCACTTGATTCTATTATTTCTATTCTAAATATTTACCTTTAATTACATAATACTTTTAAAGCAATTGAATCAACTCTTTCATTTCTTAAAATCTTTAAATCTACTGTAGTCATTAACAAATAGTCCTTTTCACTCAACGATCATAAGTGATAGAAATATATATTAATATTTTCTTGTCATCTTTGAGAAATAAATTAATTAACAGAAACTAGTTACTGCATAACATCAAGGTTCTTAACTTTATCTAGGTTTCTTTCTATGTTTTTTATTTCAGATTTAGATCTTTAATTCATTCTGTTAATTTTTGTATATGATTTTAAACAGCAGTCGAGTTTCATTCTTTTGCATGTGGCTTTTCAATTTTCCTAGCACCATTCAATAAAGAGGTTTTCTTTTCCTATTGTGTCTGTTTTTCTGTAGGTAACATATTGTATTATTATTGTAGCTCTGAAGTATAATTTGAAGTCAGGGATTATGATACCTCTGGCTTTGTTTCCAGACCCCTCAGGATTGCTTTAGCTATTTAAGGTCCTTTGTAGTTCCATAAAAATTTAATAACTTTTGCGATATTTCTTTAAAAATTCCAATAAGATTTTGAACACAGAATTTATTTCCATTTCTTTGTATCTTCAATTTCTTTTAATAATGTCTTGTAGTTCAGAGTATAAGTCATTCACATTCTTTAAGTTTATAACAAATAATTTTATTATTTTTGTTGCAACTGCAAAAGTAATTGCTTTTTCATTTTGTTTTCTCAAATTTCATTGTGAATATATAGAAATGCAATGGATTATTGTGTATTGATTTTGTATTCTGAAACTTTACTGTATTCATTTATGGTAGAGTCTTTAGAGTTTCTATATGAAAAATTATGCCATCTGCAAAAGTTGACAATTTTATTTCTTCATTCCCAACTTGGATGCCTTTTATAAATTTGACCTCAAAGGCAATAGAAATGAAAGCGAAAATAAATGAATGGAACTACATCAAACTAAAAAGCTTCTGCACAGCAAATGAAACCACCAACAAAACAAAAAGGAAAGCAACCAAATGGTAGACAATATTTGCAAACAACAGATCTGACAAGGGGTTAATATTTAAAATATACAAAGAACTTACACAACTCGATATCAAACACAAGCAAACAATCCACTTTAAAAAATGGGCAGAGGACCTGAAAAGACACTTCTCCCAAAAAGACACACCAATAAGCTTCTCCTCATTTTTCTGAATTCTTATTTCTTCATTCTTTTCTGTTTGATCATTTTTTTTCTTCCTTCTGGTCCACTCCCTTGATTTGAGTCCCAATCTCCTTTCCATTACTATTGGTTTCCTTTGTATTACCATTCATTTCAATTAGTTTAGCTTCCATATGTTTCTCTAATTTGTGACTAAAATCAACCAGTTCTGTAAGGATCCTGATAACCAGTGTTTTGAACTGTGCATCTGAAAGACTGGCTATTTCTTCATCGCTTAGATCGATCTGGGGCTCTGAGTTGTTCTGGAGCCATTTTGGTCTATTCGTGCCATTAAGTAAGCGGAGCGAAGCCTTAGTTGTTTACCAGGACGGGGAGACCCAGGTCGCTGTGTGTGGGGGCGTGGTCAGAGAGGGAGCAATGGCGGTCCTCTCCGCTAGCCCAGTCCATCCAGTCACACCACTCGCCCTGGGCCTGTTTATCCGATAGGAATTATGCGAGCCAGAGAGTCCCAAAGAAGTTGGACCCAAGAAGGAACACACCAAGACACATCATCATTACATTAGCCAAGATTAAAATGAAGGAGAGAATCCTAGAAGCAGCAAGAGCTAAGGGGACAGTCACCTACAAAGGAGTTCCCATCAGACTGATTTCTCAAAAGAGACCTTACAGGCAAGAAGGGGCTGGAAAGAGGTATTCCAAGTCATGAAATCCAAAGACCTACAACCAAGATTGCTCTACCCAGCAAAGTTTTCATTTAGAATGGAAGGACAGATAAAGTGCTTCTCAGATAAGACCAAATTCAAGGAGTTCATCATCACCAAGCCCTTATTTTATGAAATGTTAAAGGGACTTACCTAAAAAAAAGAAGATAAAAAAGATGAACAGTGAAAGGACAGCAAACTCACAGTTATTAACAACCACACCTAAAACGAAAGCAAACCAAGAGGACAGCTAGATGAGGAGCGGAACCATAGAAATGAAGATCACATGGAGGGTTAGCAACAGGGGAGTGGGAGGAGGAGAAGGGGGGAGAAGGTACAGAAAATAAGTAGCATAGACAGTAGATAGAAAATAGATAGGGGGGAGGGTAAGAATAGTAGGGGAAATAGAGAATCTAAAGAATTTGAGACACGTGTTCATGAACTAAAGGGGGAAATGGTGGGGGAGGGGTATGCAGGGTGGAGGGGAATGGAGGGGGGAATAGAACAAATGTAATGGCATAATCAATAAAAAAGTTTTAAAAAAAGACACACCACTGTCTAACAGATGTATGAAAAGATGCTCAATTTCACTACACTATTAGGAAATACAAATCAAAATCAGTTGGCCTTTTGGCTAAGACTAAGTGTAGTACCTGTTCTTATCAGTTCAAATCACAATGAGACAGTATCTCACACTGGTTAGAAAGGCTGTTATCAGCAACAGAAGTAACTAACAAGTGTTGGAAAGGGTGTGGAGAAAAGGAACCCTTATTCACTGCTGGTAGAAATGTAAACTGCTATAGCCACTATGGAAACAGTATGGAGGTTCCTCAAAAAATTAAGAATATAGTAACCACATGACCCCGAAATCCCCCTTATGAGTATCTACCTGAAGATTGTAAAAACATTTATTCCTGAAGATATATGCACCCTATGTTCATTATGTCATGATTCACAGTGGTCAACACATGGAAACAATTGAAGTGTCCTTTGATAGAGGGAGAATAAAGATGATGTGGTATGTATATACAATGGAGTGCTACTCAGACATAAGAAAAGATGAAAAACCTCTATTTGCAACAACAAGAATGGATCTTGAGAATGTCAGATCAAGTTAAATAAGTCAGATGAAAAATGTCAAAAAATCATATGATTTCACTCATATGTGTGATATAAAACAAAAAGCAGCACACAAACAAGCTAGATCCCCTCCCCCCAAAAAAAACCTTCCTAGATACAGACAACATTATGGTGGTTACCAGGGGAGAGGGGAATGTGGAGAGGCAGAAAAGGAGGTCAAATACACCTCATCACAAAAGGAGATTTGACTTTTGGTGGTGAACACACAATGCAATATACAGATAATGTATCAGAAATGTATAGTTGAACCCTACATAATTTTATTAACCAACATCACCCCAATAAATTTAATAAAATTTTTTAAAAGTACTCACTGCCAAAGGTTTGTTATGAGAAGTTAGTCATCAAAATAGTATTTAAGAGTTTCTTGCGAACATCAAGCTCATTAACAACTTAAGAAGTACCCTAATGTTTTCTAAGAACCACCAAAAAAACATACCACAGCAGACACTGTGCTCTACAGGTAGCAGACACTGTTTGATTAATGATGCTGAACCAATATCAAGTACAACAGCCAGGCATTACTCCAGGAAACATTCCCTTTCAGTGTAAGACTGGCATAAGTAGTAGGTAGGTGATAGTTGAATGCAGACCTAAGAAAAAGCTCAAACATCTCTGACCATTTTACAAAAAAGAAGGAACAAATACACTGAAAGACTGATAAAATTTAAACTTTTGCATATCAAACCATTTATAAAAAATCCATAAATATATGCTTGCTATATCAAAGAATATTTGCATGTGTGAATTAACCTATAGCCTATGCATGCATGACCAATTGTTCTCTGTACATGTGAGTCTTTATAAGGTGTCCCATTTGAGTTACTATAATAGATTCCTTGTGTCAAACAGTTATTTAGAGAAAGGAAAATATAAGAGATTAAAAAGGAAAGGCAGTAAGCAGTTATTTTAAAAGTAAGCAAAAACTTTCTTGCACAATCCTTGAATGTGCCAGCAAAAATCAGTCCATATTTAATGGATGATATAAGTGATATACATAATTTAAATATGTTATGCAAGCAATTTTTATTTCCTCAGGCAAAAATATAAGTAATAGTTGAAATAAACTGCTTCTCTCTCTTACAGTAAAAATGCTGCACACCCAGAGTGTGTTCTTACAATTAACATTTAACATGACTTAAACATATGAACAAGAAAGACAGGTGCTTCCTAAAATGACAAATTTTACCTCTAATATATCTGATGACAAGTACAGTTTAATGAAGTTGTTTTCATTTCCCACAAAGATAAACAGCAGTGTGTAAGAATCAGAATTGCAAATACTAACTGCACTTAATTCACATACAAAAATAATTTATTCTATTAATAAAAGATAGGAAACAAGCACATCTGAGTGGGAAAGCAAAAGAGCTCAAACTTAAATGTACTTATTCGAAATACAGACTTTCTGTGGTAGTTTCAAACCATACAATAAAGAAAACAGAAATAAAACCAAAAAATTGTATTTTTAATGACATTTATTCTTTATAGGCAATTGAAGCTACATTTTAAAAAATGTTTTATAATTTTCTGTAATTTATTTTCTAAGTCCTAAATTTGTGAAACTTTGATTGCTCTTTTAAAAAAATTATTTAATTATTGTTCAAGTACAGTTTTCTGTCTTTAACTCCCATCCCAGCCCACCCCCCAGTGCTCCCCACCTCCCTCCCATTTCCACCCCCCTTAGTTGTTGTCCATGTGTCCTTTATACTTGTTCCTGTAAATCCTTCCCCCTTTTCCCCTGAAATTTTCTCCCCTCGCCCCTCTGGTCACTGCCCTCCCTGTTCTCTATTTCAGTGCCCTTGGTTCTATTTTGCGTGCTTATTTGTTTTGTTGTTTATCTTCCTGTTAAAGGGGAGATCATATGGTATTTGTCTTTCAACACCTGGCTTATTTCACTCAGCATAATGCTTTCCAGTTCCATTTTATTGCTCTTAAATACTAAAAACAATTTAAGGAAAGATTTTACTATAGTCCATATCTATGTATGTGCATATATGGGAATTTACAATCTCTAGTAATATTTAGAGGGTGATAAATTCTATACTTTTCAATTTAAATGTACCCTAAGATATAGACTAATATTTAAGGATAAATATTGTAATTTCACCTCCTATACGATAAAAAATATTTGTTACAAAAATCCCCCCCGCAAAATAAGATTTATTTGCAATACAGTGAATGTTCCAACATTGGACTTACACAAAAGGACATCTTAATTAGCCTTAATTATCAAGGACAGCCTAATCAGGCTGGGATCTGGACGTTTGCCCAGTGGTCTGTTGAACTCAGGTGCATAACCTCAGTTGAGGGATCATGTCACAACACCATCTGTTTCTGATTCTGCCCAGCTTTTTCTGCCCCTTTGTGCTCAACTTGCTCAAATATTTCTGCTTGGTTTATGAACTTCAGGGCATTTTAGACAAAACTGTGAAGTAGATAACGACTCTCCTTGGTGTCCTCGCATTTTCACTTTAACCTCCCTGAAACTTCCTCGAAGTCTATGACCCGTTCCCCAGGCACTCATATACTGGCCAAAGTCCTAAGGCCGAAGCAAACCCTACAGTTTGTCACATTTAGCAGCTGCCTATCCTCAAAATTACTGCTTTAGCAGATGATAGTTTCAGTCAGCATTCTCAGTTGTTGGCGATAAACACCAAATAACAACTATTCCAAACAAAAATATATTTAATTGGGATACCAAGAGTAGAATATTTAAACCTCCTAACAAGTCACTACTTCATGAATGAAGGGCAGTTTTTCTAAAATACTATTTCTGCAAAACAGTACACCATCTTTAAATAAATTTATTTTTTCCTGTGCTTATCTGACTCAGAATAGATTTCTATCATTCATAGTCAAAAGAGTCCCCACTGATATGTGGTATGGTTGGAGAGTAGGATTACATGTGATGTTGATTTCCTCATTATACTTTTCTTTATTTTCAAAAAGTTTATAATAAATTTTTAAAAATATTTTGTCAATATATTAAATAGTTTGTGTCTGTAAAGCAAGCAACAAAAGAAAAATTCTGTGTATGTGTCATGTGGAAGAGGATATAAGGGGAATAAATGGTAAAGGGAAAATACAATAAAATAAATTGTGAAACTTTTAGTGATGTAAATTGTGATTGAAATTAAGACCACTTAATTTAAAATCTTTAGAATTTTCAATATCCACATTACCACCCTTTGTGACATTTTCTGTTCCACACAATTTTCTCAGGATTTAGTTGTCTCTAACTATCTCTCACTGAGGAGACTAGGAAATACAATGACATTTCTTCTTAATATTTATTTATATTTTAGAGCAGGGAAGGGAGGGAGGAAGAGAGAGAGAGAGATATCAATGTGTGGTTGCCTTTCATGCAGCCCCCACTTGGGACCTGACCTGCAATCTAAGCATGTGCCCTGACTGGGAATTGAACCACGACCCTTTGGTTCGCAGACCACACTCAATTGACTGAGCTACACCAGCCAGGGTTACGATGGCATTTTTAATACTAACTTACATATTGTTATAAAATAAAGCTGTTGGATGCTTTACATGGCAAGAAAATCCTCCCTGTTCCTCCACATCCTCTACCTTAAATCTTCTTGCTTCTCCTCCTTCCCTTAATTACATGTACAATGTGTTTGGTTGGATCAAAGGAATTCTGTAGTTTTTTAGTTAAACAACAAAAATTTATTTTCTCACAGTTCTAGAGGCTAGAAGTCCAAGGTACTGGTATAGCTATTTTCTGGTGAGAACCCCCTTCCTAGCTTCTAGATGACAACCTTCTTTACCTGTGTCTTTACACAGTGGGAAAACAAAAAGCAAGCTGTCTTGGTGTCTCTTCTTTTTTTTATTGTTGTCCAATTAAAATTGTCCCCATTTTCCCACTTCCCACCACCCTCAATCCTACCTTTTTTGGCTTTGTCCATGTGTCCATATGTTCCTTGACAATACTTCACCTTCTCTCCCTTGTTATCTTCCTCCCCTCTCCCCTCTGGTCACTGTCAGATTGTTCTTAATTTCCATGTCTCTGGTTGTATTCTGCTCACTTGTCTGTTTTGTTGATTAAGTTCCACTTATAGGTGAGATCATATGGTATTTGTCTTCCACCTCCTAGCTTATTGCATTTAGTGTAATGCTCTCCAGTTCCTGAAACACCAATTCAAAAGAACCTATGCAACTCAATGTTCATAGCAGCACAATTTATAATAGCCGAGCGCTGGAAATAGCCTAAGTGCCCATCAGTAAATGAGTGGATCATAAAACTGTGGTACAAGCCTTGGCTGGTGTAGCTCAGTGGATTGAGCACGGGCCTGCGAAGCAGAGGATAACCAGTTAGATTCCCAGTCAGGGCACATGCCTGGGTTGCAGGCCAGGTCCCCAGTAGGGGACACATGAGAGGCAACCACACATTGATGTTTCTCTCCCACTCTTTTTCCTTCCCATCCCCTCTCTGTAAAAATAAATAAATAAAATATTTTTAAAAACCTTGGTACATTTACACAATGAAATACTATACAGCAGAAAGAAAGAAGGAGCTCCTCCCCTTCATGACAGCATGGATGAAACTGGAATACATAATTTTTTAAAGATATATTAGTTTGTATACAATATGAATTGGAGATAATCTGCCCCCAAAATGAGCTCATTAGAAAATTCAAATTTTCAATGTAAAAGACATTGATATTTGAGAAACTTTTATAGCAATAAATAATACATTGTGACCAAAAAGCACTTAAATATTTTAAAGGAAAGTAAATAATTTGTTCAAGACAGGAACAAAGTTTCCCATTATCTACAAAGATATCTTATGACTTTAATTAAGTTTCATGTTTAAGTGAAGGTTGAAATAAAGTTAATGTTTACTTTAATCTTGGGTAAAATTCCCTTCATATTCTGATCAAATGTATCTATTAATGTCATTTTTGATGTCAACATCAATATCTGATATAGCACAGGACACAATAATACAATCAAGGGTTTTCTTCTTCTTATGTATATAAATATTCAGAAAGTACTTTATTTGATCATACACTAAAAATTAATATTATTTGTACTACAGTCTACTATAGCCATAGTTAACAATACTTAGCACAACACCCAGAAGCTATAGCTTAAAGAGTGACAGCTCAGACCAAAAACCATTCAAAAACAATTTTTGAGTACATATCAATGATGTTTTTTTTAAACATCTTAAAACTTTATAGTGTCAGTATTCATACAAACACCTCTAAAACTTAAAATTACCACTGACAATAACTCACATGGTTAATACTACAAATAATAAATATCTTTCTTATTTCTAATTACATCTTTGGATGGAATGTACAGAGTTTCAGGTTTTTTTTAAATATTCTGAGTTTAGACTTTTTAAAAAAGTTGCAGCAACAGTACAAAGAGTTCCATGTATTCTCAACCTAACTTCCCTTAATGCTACCATCTTACATAGCCATAGTACCATGACCAATTATAGGAATATTAAATAAAGAACAGACTTTATCCCTATATCACCAGTTTCCACTAATGCCCTTCCTCTGTTTTCAGACCATATCCAGAAGCCCACATTGCATTTATTTTTTCCCCCTCAGGCTCCTTCAACCTGCAATTATTCCTCAGTATTTTTTGTCTTTTATGACCTAGACATTTTTGAAGGTGTAAATTTTGGCAAGGCTATCACAGGAAGGGACATGTATTCTGTTCAGTGCATCATATCAGGGGTTCATGTTGTTCACCTGTATTATACCTAGTTAGTGCTAACCTGGATCACTTGATTAAAGTAGATGTTAATCAAGGGTTTTCAGTGGAAGGCTTGATTTTTATAGTTTAAAAATATTTGTAACATGCATCCTCATATCCATGTATATATTACTAAATTATACATATTGGTTTATAAATTATTTGAATGCAAGAGCTGGATCATCTTCATATTTTAAAATGCTTCAGTGACTTGCCCATTGCTTATGCAAAAAAAATCTGTGCAATAAAGGAGGTTTGAAGTTACTATCTGAAAGATGTCGATTATTCTAATATACATCTAATATATATCACCAATGTAGTATAGACAAACTTTACGCTTTTAGCTAATCCCCACCCTTCCACCCTTCTTCCCCTTCCCCTAATCTCTTCATCTACAAACTGGCTCAGTGAAACAATCACCCAAAGTAAATACAGAGAAACAGCAATCTAAATTACCATTTTCTGGAAAAGAATTTGCATAGGATCCTGAGTGTGAACTATTCAGATGAGCATTAAGTCATTAGCTTTAGCCAATATTTCTTCACAAAAGATAATACTTTGAGCAAGAGATGGAAAAAAAGTTAAAAAAATAAAGGAAAAAGTAAAAGCAAGGCAAAGTTTTGTTCACTTACTAACTTAAAAGTAGTCATGATGTCAGCTTTACTGACCACATTTTCCTTTAAGCAATAATTTTAGACTCTGTACATAGCACAGCAGTTAGCATCAAGTATGTGTTTAATGACAAATACTGCAACCAATACTTTACAAAGACACTTGCTAATAATTTCTTACTATCACTAATGAAATGCACTGATTTGCTTTTTTGCTGAAATATGAGATTTGTGTAGTATGAACACATTCTGACCTATAAACAAGCCTGAAAGTGTAAACAAATTGAAAAGAAGTTATCGAGTTCATTTGGATAACAAAGTGTTTTAGCAAACATCTGCAGCTAAATCCACTTACAAAATGTTAATTTTACTTTTTACAATACTAACTACTGTTGTTGATAGTATATAACTCTAATAATACAGAAGCATGGCTTCTGTAAACAATTAAGTTGTACAAACTGGAAATTATAAAATTGATCAAAAAGGTTAATTATTTGTGTTAAAGACTGACATAGGGAAGACTGAATATGTTACCATGTTAAGTTGGTCATGTGCAGAAGAATGGAATCAGTCGCACTGATCTAAATGAGGCTGAAAAACTGATAAGAGTAATAAACTATCTGGAAGGTAATGCTTTAGAAAGTTAGAATATTTTGTAAGAATTATCTCTTTCATTTAAAATGATATATTCCTTGAATACAAAACAAAAATCTTAATCCTCTTCTAGCTGTTGCGATCTTAGTTGACTGTTCAGCTTTCTTCCTTTTCTTTCCAAGTTTATCTGACCTTTCCAAACTCTCTAACAGTTTGCCTGACAACTAAAAATATTTAATTAATTAATTATAAAAGGTCTACACAAGGCAAGTGAGAAATCATAAACTATAATTACTTCACAATTAAGAGGAATATTTCAAAATTAAGACACCTATGTGTCCATATGAAGAAAACTGGGGTCATGAATACAACTGTATTTTCCCCTGAAATTTTCTGCTTTAAATTGAGTTGGAAAATTATTGTTATTTCAGGAACACCAGAACAATTCTGTAAAACCCACCATCACACAAAATGTTTCTGTGACATCTGTTACAGCCTCCATAGTTAATATGGAATAACAAAAATCCACCATGCTGTCGTAAAACACAATATTGATGCAACAATCATGAATGTATGTAAACACTTTTAAATGATCATTTCAAACTAGCCAATTGTAATGGAATAAACAAAAGCTTAACACATAGAGGAAGAGATGCACATAAATAAAATATAAGCAAAGATACGGGGATACTTTACTTCCTTTGCCATTTAATCTAGATGCAAGCCTTACTACCAATGTGATATTTTCACAGAAATGACAATCTGAGATTATTGATGAAGTTTTAAGTGCATGGTTTTTAAAGACTCTTTTCTGTAAAATTCTGTTGTTTGGAGTTTACGGTTGTACATATCTTTGGAAAGATGGTTTTACTGGTAAAATTCTGTGCCAAATCAAATGCAAGGGCAGAAATAATATTGTTCAAAGTTTGGCCAAGTTTTACTAAATTATGGGAACAAAAACATGAATATTATCTATCTTATTCTTTCAAAGAAGAAAAGAGAACAAGACACTTTTTAAGGAAACCTCAACTGTGCAGCATTACACTCAATTTATGTGTGATCCTGCTGATCCAATTAAGAAGTGAAGTTACACAGGTACATTATATAATTCACTTTGAAAGGAAAAACAACAGACTTGATCAAAACATGTCTCCCCATGGCTGCAATGTCAGACAGGGCCGCTTTTAGAATACTAACAAAAAAATGTGAGTGATAACTGTTATTTCCCAGAATTGTTAAATGACTATCTAATAATGGCTATCACATGTTCTTTCTGTTTTTTTCCTAGTCTAACTCTGTAAGATTTAATATGAGGATCAGTAATTTTGACCACAAATATATCTGGTTTCTTGCTACCAGCTATGTAAGTAAATTATGTGTATATATTATATGTTGTGTAGAAGCACTGAGTGCTGCTTTTTCCTAATGGTACATTATGAAAATTATTTAATAATGTTATTTAAATAATATAGTAATTATACCATGAAATATATCCAATACTCTTTGAGTTATTCCTGAATAAACTATCTTCCCAATAAAGAGAAAATCAGATCACATTAGCAAAGTTGTCTAAAGAAACATTAATCACATTTATTTATTCAACTCATTTATTGAATACCATATCCTCTGTGATTGGAATTTAAGAATAAACAAAGGAGGACAAAAAATTGCTGGCCCTCATTGCAGTCATTTTATAGTAGAAGTGGATAAACAATGACAAAATGTATAAGCAAAATATGTGTGGGGAGTAATCATTGGTTTTGTGGAGAAAAAATACACAGCATAGCAGAGTTATAACATGTAGAATGGGGAAAGTGTCCCTTTCAAATATGGTTATAAGAAAATGCTTCGTTTACATGGCATTTGGTTAAAGACCTAAAGGAAGAAAGTGATGTCCATGTTAACTTTTGTGAAAAGAGTATTTTGAGCAGCAGAAAGTGTAAAAGCACATAGATAGTTCAAAGTTTCAGGAACAACAAATAGGCGAGGACAAGGAATGAGTTCAGAGAGGTGACATATAAATAGGTTGTGTGGGGCCTGTTAGATTGTAGTAAGGATTTTAGCTTCCCTTTGAATGAGGTGAGAAGTTACTGAAGGGTTTAGAGCAACACTGGGGACAACTTCTGCTGGATCCTTTGATGAGAAGAGGTTGTTGGAGAACAACTGTGTAACCTGGAAGATCAGTTGCAGCTCTCACAGGCCTCCAGGTGAGAAATGATTATGGCTTGAAAAGGGTAAGTGAAATGGTAAGTGGTCATATTTTTAACATATACTAATCACAAACACATAGAATTCACAGATGGATTGGATGGTTGGTATAAAAATAAAAAGAAATGTAAGCAGGTTGACTCCACGGTTTTTGGTCTTACTTCCTAAAGAGTGATAATTTCATTTTCTACAATAAAGACTGTGAGGGGCTCTGGCTGGTGTAGCTCAGTGGATTGAGCGCTTGCCTGTGAAGCAAAGGATCGCCAGTTCGGTTCGATTCCCAGTCAGGGCACATGTCTGGGTTGCGGGCCAAGTCCCCAGTAGGGGACACATAAGAGGCAACCACACGCTGATGTTTCTCTCACACTCTTTCTCCTTCCCTTCCCCTCTTTCTAAAAAATAAATAAATAAAATATTCTTTAAAAAGAAATACACTGTTTAAAAAAAGACTGTGAGGGAAAAAGTTTCAATGGAAGTCAGGGACATTTTATTTTGATTTACCTAGGAACGTCAAAATGGTACATTTGAGTACACAGTTGTATATAAAGGTCCATATTCACAGAGAGGTGAGTTCCTCTTTCAATCTGTCAACTCACAGGTATTTTTTAATGCCATGAGAATAGATGAGACCACAAAAAGAATGAGTGCAAAGAAAAATGTGAGTGGTTTAAATGACTGACACTTGGGGGAGTCCTATATTTGGTGATTGAAAATATAAGAAGAAACTGTGGAAAAAAGTAGAAGAGTTGGTCAGTGGAAAAGGAAGAAAATAACATGTCATATTTTATTATTGTTTTTATTTATTTTAAATATATTTTATTGATTATGCTATTACAGTTGTCCTATTTTTTCTACTCTTTACTTCCCACTGCCCTGCACCACACCTCCCACCAGCATCCCCCTGCACTTTAGTTCATGTCCATGGGTTGTCCCTATAAGTTCTTTGGCTCTTCTATATCCTATATTATTCTTAACCTCTCCCTGTCTATTTTGTATCTACCACTTATGCTTCTTATTTTTGTACCATTTCCCCCATTCTCCCTCCTCCTCCACCATTCTGATAACCCTCCATGTGTTCTCCATTTCTATGATTCTCTTCCTGTTCTAGTACTTTGCTTAGTTTGTTTGTTTTTGTTTTTTTTAGATTCAGTTGTTCATTGTCGTGAGTTTGCTGTCACTTCACTGTTTATAGTTTTGATCTTCCTCTTTTTCTTAGATAAGCCCCTTTAACATTTCATACAATAAGGGCTTGGTGAGGACAAGCTCTTTCGACTTGACTTTATCTGAACAGCACTTTATCTGCCCTTCCATTCTAAATAATAACTTTGCTAGACTGAGTCATCTTGGGTGTAGGTCCTTGCTTTTCATGACTTTAAATACTTCTTTCGAGCCCCTTCTTGCCTGTAAGGTTTCTTTTGAGAAATCAGCTGATAGTCTTATGGAAACTCCTTTGTAGGTAACTCTCTCCTTTCCTTTTGCTGCTTTTAAGCTTCTCTCCTTATCGTTCATCTTGGGTAATGGAATTATGATGTGCCTTGGTGTGTTTCCTTGGATCCAACTTCTTTGGGACTCTCTGAGCTTCCAGGGCTTCCTGGAAGTCTATTTCCTTTGCCAGACTGGGGAAGTTCTCCTTCATTATTTTTTAATCAGTTTTCAAATTCGTGCTCTTTCTCTTTGCCTCTGGGACCTCTATGATTTGGTTGTTGGAATGTTTAAAGTTGTATTGGAAGTTCCTAAGCCTCTACTCATTTTTTGAATTGTTGTTTCTTCATTTTGTTCAGATTGAAATGTTTATTTCTTCCTTGTGTTCCAAATCATTGATTTGATTCCCAGTTTCCTTCACTTCACTGTTGCTTCCTTGTATATTTTCCTTTATATCACCTTGCATAACCTTCACTTTTTTCTCAATTTTGTGATCGTACTCAACCATTTCTGTGAGCATCTTGATTACCAGTGTTTTGAACTGTGCATCTGAGATGTTGGTTATCTCTTCATCACTTAGTATTATTTTTTGGAGTAATATTTCATTCGCACCATCTTTTTGTCTCTGCATACCTTTTACATTGTAAGAGGCAGAACCTTAGGTATTCACCAGTGTGGGGCAACCCAAGTCACTGCCTTGTGTCTCTGTGTGGGGGGCAGGAGTGTGGGAGAGGACAATGCCACTTGCTTAGCTCTCAGCTGGCTTTCAATTACTTCCCCCACTACCCACAAGCAAATTGTGCCCTTCTGTTACTCATCCCCAGGTGGGTGAGATTGTGTATATTCTAGGTCCCCGTGCTTCTCTCCAATGAACTCACCTGTGAGGCCCAGAGTCCCAACTCATCACCACAACCACCACAACCCCCACAGTTTTCTACAGCAAGAGGTTTTGAGGCTTTATTTTCCTGTGATGGAACCCTGGGTTGCTTGGTTTGTCCAGCTCCACAGTTGTTCCTCCTAGTTTATCAGAACACAGATGTGGGACTCTCAGTCCACCAGTGGCCTCCATGCTGTGTGTCCTCTCTGCCTGGCTGCCTGGTCTCTGCCCCACCTACCAGTTGGATGAATGTTTCTTCTTTAACTCCTTGGTTGTTGGACTTCCATACAGTTTGATTTTTTGGCAGTTCTAGTAGTATTTTGTTTTTAAATTTGTTGTTGACCTTCTTCTGGTTGTGCAAGGAAGCAAAGTGTTTCTACCTATACATCCCCTTGGGCCAGAAATTTATATTATCATAATTCTTTTAATTTCATATATATCTTACATAGGATATAAATTAGTTATCTTATAGATATATAATTATTCAACATTATATCATTACTTATATAAAATATATTTTATAACATAGTATATACATAATATATACACTATACAGTAAATATGATATTTTTATGCTGGACATTATATATTAAAAAACATAAAAACTAAGAATAGAGTCAATGCTATTTTTTCTTGCCTAGAAGTTTTTTGCCTTTTCTCTGTTAGGTGAATACTCAGCATATCAGGCCACATAGCCATTACAAGTTTTAATGTTTTCTATTCCCTCAAGTGATTAATGTACCTCTATTAAACTACCTTAATTTAGCTAGATTAAGTCTGACCCTCATCCTGAATCCAAATGACCCATCTCAAGTTTATCTAAGAAGGTTTTTTTCCCATTCTTGTTATTTTGGTTCATCTTGTGTTCTTTATTTCCAATGTTCTAAAAACTATAAATTTTTAATTCATCTTTTATTTTTCCTAGTTGTAGCTTGGGGAGTAGTTTTCTGTTGTTAGTGACTAAAACTTACTTGTAGGAAGTAGTCTAAATTATTCTTTGAGTTTATTCAAATTTTATAGTATGTGAGAATTTGGCAAAGCTAATAAAGGATAAGGCCTTCAGCCCAAATGATGAGATATTATACATATTGTATAACACTATATATATATATATATATATATATATATATAGTGTTGTACTAAATAGCAAGGGGATTAGATGTGGAGAGGATTCTAGCAACTGCAGTGGTGTGTGACTTTAGACAAGTTTTATAAGTTCTCTAAGCATCATGTCCTTATTAATGACTCAGTAAAGGAAGATATGGTGTAAATTTTTTAAAAATTCTATTTCATTAATTCCTTCACATTCTGATGAGTGCACTCTGATGTTCCTTGAGGGAACAACCATTTCTAATTCATTCTCAAGGCAGTATGTGTATGCTTCTTTCCACCCCAGGTTCAAGAATGGATGCATAACCCAAAAGGCTAATAAGAGTATTTTTATACCACTAGCCAGTAACACCCTTAACTAAGGCAAGAGCATCCTGCCAAGGGTTTCCTTACAGCCTGTTTAGGAAGCCCTCTGGGAATTGTAATAAAAAGATGTGTATTTCAGCTTACTGTTTCAGCACAGTGAAAGCCTAGAGCTATTGGTTCCACATTACTACCTTAAGTAAATCCCTGCCTTATCCTGAGTGATATAGAACATGGAAAAATAGCCCAGAAACTGAGACAGCACGCACTGGTGACTTTATATAAGCCACTAGTCCAGATGAACTTAATCTAATAGAAAATTTCTAATACACTATTCTCTTAAACCTCTATGTATAACTGAATAATTTACTCCTAAATCAAAAAGATCCCTGACTTACACAAAATTACTTAACAGTAGCAATAAGTAAATAGTTTCCTCTCAGTCACAAAACAAATAAATATGTGTGAAAAAAGAATTATAATATTTACACAGATCTCTGAATTCTAAATATATGAGAATGTTGTTTTTACATGAGAAGCTAAAACTCCTTTAGCAAGCTCATGCTTTCTTATGTAGCATAAACTGACATTTTACTATCCATACTGAAAGATACTGAATACTGATTTGGGAAAACTTCCCAAATCAATCAGATAAAAAGAATTCTGCTCCAATAGTCAGGTTTTTTACCCATATATTAGTGAGGTGATTGATCTAAAAAACCATCAATGATAATTCTTTGTGGTAAGGATCAAGAATAAGTAACGTGTGCAATGTACTTTTATAGAACAAAGTACATATACTATAGGTCTTTATTTTGATGTTATGAAGTACAGCCTTTCAAATAAAATGTAGATAATGAATTCTTAAACTTTTTACTTACAATATTAACAATGAAGCCAAGTTGAACATCATGACAAAATATGACTTGTTTTCTTTGGCCTCGGGCATTAGAAGTTATAAATATATGAAAATCAGAGATAAGATTTTCCATTAATACTCTAACAATTACCACTGTATAAAGATGAAGAAAGCCAAGATAAATAATCATTTTTTTGCCTAAGTCCCTGAAATTCTTTTTAAATATATTTCATTGATTATGCTATTACAGTTGTCCCAAATTTCCACCTTTGCTTCCCTCCACCCAGTACCCTCATTTCCTCCAGCAATCCCCCCTTAGTTCATGTCCATGGGTAGTGCATATAAGTTCTTTGGCTACTCCATTGCCTATACTGTTCTTAACATCTCCCTGTCTTTTGTGTACCTACCAATTTGTGTATCTTAATCCCTATATTTCTCCCCCATTTTCCTCCATCCATTTCCCAAATAATAACCCTCCAAATGATCTCTATGTCTGTGATTATGTTCCTATTCTGCTTCTTTGTTTAGTTTGTTACTCGAATTCAATTATTGATAGTTGTGAATTTGTTGCTCATAGTTTTGATCTTCTTTGTCTTAAATATGTCCCTTTAACATTTCATGTAATAATGGCTTGGTAATGATGAATTCCTTTAATTTTATCTTGTCTGGGAAGTACTTCATCTGTCCTTTAATTCTAAATGACAGCTTTGCTAGGTACAGTTAACTAGGTTGTAAGCCCTTGCTTTTTTAAAAATTTAATTGTGTTCAAGTAGTTTTCTGTCTTTTACTCCCATCTCAACCCACCCCCCGAGTGCTCCCCACCTCCCTCCCATTTCCACCCCCCTTAGTTGTTGTTCATGTCTTCTATACTAGTTCCTGTAAATCCTTCCCCTTTTTCCATTAAATACCCTCCCCTCTCCCCTCTGGTTACTGTCTGCCTGTTCCCTATTTCAGTGTCTTGGGTTATATTTTGCTTGTTTGTTTGTTTTGTTGATTAGGTTCCTGTTAAAGGTGAGAATATATGGTATTTGTCTTTCACCACCTGGCTTATTTTGCTTAGCATTATGCTATCCAGTTCCATCCATGGTATTATTGCAAAGGGTAGGAGCCCCTCCTTTCTTTCTGCTCCATAGAATTCCATTGTGTAAATGTATCATAGTTTTTTGACCCATTCATCTACTGATGGGCACCTAGGTTCCTTCCAGCACTTGGTTATCATAAATTGTGCTGCTATGAACATTGGGGTGCATAGGTTCTTTTGGATCGGTGTTTCAGGGTTCATAGGATATAATCCCAGCATAATCCTACCTTGAACCTACCCCCTTGGCTTTGTCTATGTGTGCCTATACATGTTCCTTGATGATATTTCCCCCCCATTATCCCTCTCTCTACTCCCCTCTGGTTACTGTCCATTTGTTATTTATTTTAATGTCTCTGGTTCTATTTCACTCACTTGTTTGCTTTGTTCCTTAGATTCCACTTATAGGTGAGATCATATAATATTTTTATTTCATTGCCTGGGTTATTTCACTTAACATGACACTCTCCAGTACCATGCATGCTGTCACAAGGGGGAGGAGCTTCTTATTTCTTTCTGCTTCATAGTATTCCTTCCTGTAAATGTATTTTGATCCACTTATTTACTGATGGGAACACAGGTTGCTTCCAACACTTGATTATTGCAAATTGCACCACTGTGAACATTGGGGTACATAGGTTCTTCTGATTTGGTGTTTCAAGATTCTTAGGGTATAATCCCATCAGTGGAATTGCCTGGTCAAATGGCACTTCCATTTATTGTTTTCTGAGGTAGTTCCATACTATTTTCCATAGTGGCTGCAGCAGTCGCATTCTTACCAACAGTGCACTAGGGTCCCCTTTTCTCTACAACCTCTACAACACTTGTTCTTTGTAGGTTTACTTAAAATAGTCATTCTGACCAGTGTGCGGTGGTATTTCATTGTGGTTTTAATTTGCATCTCTCTGATGGCTTGCAGTGCTGAGCATCCTGTCATATTTCTAGCACCTCTATATGTCCTCCTCGAATAAGCATCTTTTCAGGTCTTTTGCCCATGTTTTATTTGTTTTTTTTCCCTGGAGTCATTTGAGTTCTTTATATTTTTGGAGATCAAACTCTTGTCCTAGGTTTTATTTGCAAATATATTTCCCCATAAGGTTGATTCCCTTTTCATATTTCTGTTTTGCTGGATTTTTTTTTAGCCATGCAGAAGCTTTTTATTTTGATGAAGTCCCATTTGTTTATTCTTTCCTTTGTGTCCCTTGCTCTAGGGAACATATTAGTGAAAATATTGCTGTGTGGAATACCTGAGATTTCCCTGCCTATGTTCTCCTTTAGGACTGATGGTGTTGCAACTTATATTTAAGTCTCTTATATACCTTGAGCTTACTTTTGTGTATGGTGGAAGTTGGTGATTGATTTACATTTTTACCTGTACTTGTCCAGATCTCTCACCACCATTAGTTGAAGAGGCTATTTTTACTCCATTCTATGCTTCTGCCTCTTTGTCAAATATTAATTGACCATAGAGACCTGGGTTTATTTCTGGGCTCTCTGTTCTGTTCTGTGTCTTTCTTATGCCAGTACCAGATTATTTTGATTACAGTGGCCTTGTAATATAGTTTAATATCAGGTATGGTGATCCCTCCTACGTTTTTCTTTCTCAAAATTGCTGAGGTTTTTCATGGTCATTTATGGTTCCATATACATTTTTGAAATATTTGTTCCATATCTGTGATTCAGTGGTATTTTTATAGGTATTGTATTGAATCTATAAATTGCTTTGCATAGTATGGACATTTTGATAATGTTAATTCTTAGAATCCATGAACATGATATATGTTTCCATTTATTGTATATTCTTTAATTTCTTGCTTCATGTTGTGTAGTTTTCTGAGTATAGCTCTTTTACCTCCTTGCTAAGGTTTATTCCTAGGTATTTTACTTTTCTTGTTGCTATAACAGATTTTTTCCCTGATAACTGATTATAATATTCCATTTTTGGTATATAAAACTGTCTTTGATTTCTGAATATTGACTCTTTATCCCCTGTTTTGCCAAATTCACTTATTAGATTGAGTTTTCTGGTAGAGTTTATAGGGTTTTCTATGTACATTATTGTGTCATCTGCAGTGACAGTTTTGCTTCCTCCTTTCCAATTTGGATGCCTTTTATTTCCTTTTCCCATTTGATCACTGTAAACAGGACATCCAATACTATATTGAATAGAAGTGGGGAAAGTGGATATCCTTTTCTTGTTCCTGATCTTAATGGGAAATCTTTTAGTTTATGCCCATTGAGTATGATGTTGGCTGTAGGTCTCTCACATATGGCCTTTATTAGGTTGAGGAATGCTCCCTCTATTCCCATTTTGCCGAGTGTCTTTATCATAAATGGGTGCTGTACCTTATCAAATGCTTTTTCCACATCTATTAATATTATCATATGATTTGTGTCTTTGTTTTTGTTTATCTAATGTATTGTGTTTATTGATTTGTGAATATTGTACCATCCTTGCATCCTTGGGATGAATCCCACTTGACCATTGTATATGATATTTTTAATGTATTGCTGGATGCATTTTGTCAAATTTTGTTGAGGATTTTAGCATCTATATCCATCAGCAATATTGGCTTGCAGTTTTATTTGTTTGCTATGTTTTTATCTATTTGGGGGATTAGGGTGATACTAGATTCATATAAAGAGTCTGAGAGTCTTCCCTCTTCTTGGATTTTTTTTTTGAATAGTCTGAGAATGATGGGGTTTAGCTTTTCCTTAAATCATTTTTTAAAATTCTCCTGTGAAACCATCCAGTCCACTGCTTTCATGTGCCAGGAGTTTTTTGATTACTGCTTCAATTTCACCAGTTGTTATTGGTTTGTTCAGGTTTTCTGCTTCTTCTTCATTCAGTTTTGAGAGATTATAATTTTCTAAAAATTTGTCCATTGCATCCTGGTTTTCAAATTTCTTGGCATATAGTTGTTTGTAGTAATTTCTTATAATCCTTTGTATCTATGTGGCATCAGTTATAATTTCTCCTCCTTCATTTCTGATTTTCTTTATTTCAGTCCTCTCTGTTTTGTTCTTTATGTCTTCTTAAAGACTTGTCAATTTTATTCATCTTTTCAAATAATAAGCTACTGTATTTATTAATTCTTTGGATCATCCTTTTAGTCTCTATGTCATTTAATTCTGCTCTGATCTTTGTTATATATTTTCTTCTATTTGCTCTGGGCTTTGCTTATTATTGTTACTCCAGTTCTAGTAAGTGTAGAGTTAGGTTGATTATTTGAAATGTTTCCATCCTTGATAAGTAGGCCTGTGTCACTATGTACTTCCCTCTTATGACTGTCTTTACTGTGTCCCATAAGTTTTGGATTGTTGTGATTAATTTTCATTTGTTTCCAGAAACTTTCTTATTTTTCCTTCATCTCTTTTGTTAACCTATTCATTTTTTAATAGCATGCTATTAAATCTCCATGAATTTGAGTGTTTTTTTTTCTTTCGAATTTGTTTCTAGTTTCAGGCTTTTGTTTTCTGAGAAAATGCTTGATATGATTTCAATTTTCTTGGATTTGTTGAGTCTCATTTTGTGTCCTATCATGTGATCTGTCTTTGAAAATATTCCATGTGCACTTGAAAAGAATGTGTATTTTGCTTGTTTGGGATGAAAAGTTCTATATATATCACTTACATCCATTTGATCTAGGGTATTGTTCAATGCTACAGTATCCTTGTTAATATTTTGTTTGGAAGATCTGTCCATTTTTGACAGTGGGTTGCTAAAATTCCCTAGTATAAGTGTGTTTTTTTCTATATCTTTCTGAAAGTCCTCCAAAAATTTCCTTATATATTTGGGTACTCCTATGTTGGGTTTATATATGTTTACAATCTTTCTGTCATCTTGGTGCATTCTTCCTTTGAGGATTATGAAGTGTCCTCAGTGTCTCTTTTTATGGCTTTTGTTTTGAAGGCTTTTTTTTTTCTGATATAAGCATTCCTACCCCAGGTTTTTTTTTCTAGTCCATTTGCTTGGAATATTTTTTTCCAGTCCTTCACTTTCAGTCTGTGTAAATCTTTTGTTATGAAGTGGGTATCTTGTAGACCTCATATGTGTGGGTCATGTTTTCTTATCCATTCAGCTACCCTGTGTCCTTTGATGGAAGCATTTAATCATTAATATTTAATGTTATTCTTGGCATGTACTTATGCATTTTCTCTTCTTTGTACCTGTGTTCCTCTCTTTCTCACTCTTTTTCTTCCTCTTCTTAGTAGTCCCTTTAGCATATCTTTCAGTGATAGATTGGTGGAGGTATATTCTTTCACCCTTCTTTTGTCTGGGAAACTCTTCATTTCACCTTCCATTTTAATTGAGAGCATTATAGAGTAGAGTGGTCTTCGTTGCAGGCCTTTGCTTTTAATTATTTGGAATATATCTTGCCTTTCCCTTCTGACTTGTTGTGTTTCTGTGATTTCTGCAAAATCAGCTGCTAGCCCTATTGGAGCTCCTTTGTATGTTACTTCTTGTTTCTCCCTTGCTGTTTTTAAGATTCTCCGTTCATCTTTAAAAGTTGACATTTTCATTATTATGTATCTTGGAGTAGGCCTCTTTAGATTCCTCTTGATTGGGACCCTATGTGCTCACTGAACTTCCATGGTTCTTCCCCTCTCAAAGTTCAGAAAGTTCTGGGGTGGGATGGGAGAAATAGATTAAAAAAATGTACTTGAAAAGTAACTAAATAAAATTTAATATAAAAAAAAGAGATACAAAGTGAATAGAAGCATAATCCTAATAGCAAATATGAGGTATGAATTTTAAAAGGTTTATTGCAGTATAATATTTGTATGGTCACTACTAGGGATATTAGTAAATTGAATTGGTTAAATTGTCATTATGATCTGTTTTCATTTATTATATTGCAAAATGAAAAATGAAAATAAAATGGGTTTTTATTTACTAGAAATTTATTTAAAAATTTAAATTATGAAACTGCAGGGTAATGTTAGATTAAATTCCATTAAAAGTCTATTAACAAATTACATTTTGATAAGTGAATGAAAAATACTTAATAAAATGAATTATTTATATTTTAAAAAAAGTTCAGAAAGTTCTCTGTCAATATTTTTTCAAACAGGGTTTCTATCTCTCCTTTTCTTCTCCTTCTGGTTTCCTGTGATTTGAATGTTGCTGTGTTTCATGATGCCTTGCAGTTCCCTTAAGCTATCTTCATATTTTTTTTGTCTTTTTTCATGCATTTACTTTATCTGGATATTTCTTTCCGCCTTGTCTTTCAGTTCATTAATTCAATCCTCAGCTTCATCCAACCTGGTTATAATTCCTTGTAATGTGTTTTTTATTTCAGAATTTGTATTCTTCGTTTTTTTCTAGTTCTTGTTTATAGTATCTATTGCTTTTTCTTTTTGTTGTAGTTCTTACTCAGTTCTTTGTAGTCATCTGTGAGTTCTGTGAGCATCTTTATAACCATCCTTTTGAATTCTATATTTGGTAGTTTGCTTGCTTCCATTTTATTTAGCTCTTTTATTAGAGAGTCTTCCATTCCTTTTGATTGAAAGTTCCTTCCTTTTCTCCCAATTTTAGGTGACTCTTTTTGTTCATTTCTGTGTTTCCCAATGCTTCATTTAACTAGCTGTCTTCATAGGGTGAAGTTCCATGGTAGGAGTTTTGTGGGACTCAGTGGTGTGGTCTCTTTGATCTCCTTGCCTAGATGCTCTAGGGTTGCCCTTTATCTGTTTGTGTGGGGTCTCTTGTTGTACTTGGTTTTTACCTGTTGGTGGCTCCTTTGTTGGTGGGTTCCCTCCCCCAGTGGGTATTCACAACCTTCACCTTATCTTGTATGTGATCAAGGGCAGGGTGAAGGGGAAATGGTTTGAGAGATCCAGAGAGTATTCTGTGGGATTTAAAGTACCAGCAAGTAGAGAACAGATAAGAGATCCTTTGGAGAAGTACAGCAATAACCATGATATTTCACACAGCTAGCCATTTCTTATAAAAGGTGAAAAAGAGATAAAATTCTTATTAAAAGGGAAAAGAGTCAGCTGACTCCAGAAAGCAGATCACTTATGTGAGTTTAGATGGTGAGATACACTGTAAGGGATAGAAACTTGGCACATTGTGGAAGAGAATAAAATTAACCGCAACAGTAACAAAGCTCAGGAAGATAGTGAAATGGACCAAGACCAGGGAAGGGTGCTGAATGGTATTTAGGACAACAATAATAGGAAGGGAAATATATGATCTGAATAAAAACTAAAAGACCAAGAGTAGTATGTTTTTGGAATATGAGTTAAATGAAAGAAGAAAAACTAAAATGCAAAATGACAAGGAAAACGAACAAATCCAGTCAATCAAACAAACAAATCCAGTGAAATCAAACAAAGAAAACTAAATAGAAAGAAGACGAGTAAAAATAAATAAATAAAAGTAAAATAAAAATGAAATACAAGTTCTGTAGGACAGCAAAGTGACATTAAAAAGCCTCCCGCTGACTTTAAACGTGCAAAGGGGGTTGTGCTGATCTTCCTGGATGCTGCAGGCAGAGAGAGGCTGTTTTTTCTTTTTTCTCTTTCCTGTGGTCCTGGGAGCCTAGGGGCTAGGTCCAGGCTGCAATATTCAGAAGTGAGTGCCCAGCCTCCAGCCCAAGCGCTCAGCTTACTGTGCAGCCCACATTTTTCATACATATCAGGCCAGGGCCTTTAATCTACCTTGTTGTGCCACCCTTTGACTAGTCCATGAGGTGTACCAATGAAAGAAATTTGCACCCCTCCTCCTCCTGCTTTGCTAGACCTGGTGTCACCCAGGCACAGACCCTTTCATGTAGTTTAGGTCCTTTATTAAATTAAGTCTTTCTGGGGAGTGCTACCTCTCTGAACCCCTGCTATCCCCCTTTGATTTGCCTGTGGGGCACCCTAATTTGGAGCAAATCATGCCCCTGCTCCTCCCTGAGAGCCTTTTTTGAGTGAAGATTCCTCAGTTAAGGGCCGCCATTCCTAACGAATGACCAGCTTTTCACACAGCCCAACTCTTTGACCAGTCCAGTGACTATCTGGGTCATGGCCAGTCATGGCCCATCTCTTCTCCCATCTCCAGATGTCACCCACCTCTCCAATTTCCTTGGTACTGCCCCAGCCCGTGACCACAGTCCCAGCCATGGAATACCATCTGCAGCGTGTCTCCCACTGAGTCTTTATCCCCCCAGGGACTTCAAGCATCCAGGTCTCCCCTGGTGCAAGACTGGCTTCCCTGCTCTGGGAGGGGAGGGAGTTTCGAAGTTACAATGTCTGGCTGGCTCTCCTCCAAAGCTCCTGCAAGAATCACAGTCCACCATGCAAGGCCCAGGGACCTTCCTGTCTGCTTACAAAATCTCTTTACCATCCATTTTTTAAATGTCCTCTGCAATCTTTGGATTACAAACTTCATATAAGTTGGGAATCTGTTGACTGTTCACCCTGGTCTTCAGAATATTAATGAGGTGTCCCTTGGGGTGCACAAGAAAGTGGGTTCAGCTCCCACCTACCTTGCTGCCATCTTTAAAGTTCACCCACCAATGTATGTTTTCTATAGCTCAGACTCATCATGGCTCCATAATTTTTTCCTTTGTTGGTAGATGGCATCAAATTACTTAAATTCATACATGTATAGAAATATCCCCCGCCATTTCTTTAAGCCATTTTCAGCAGCTACAGCCATTTAGAAATAAAAATCAGATAAGATGTAAATTAATGTAAAATGATGGGAATGGGCATGCCCTAGTTTGTTTTCCAATAAATACAATTACCTAATATAATTTTCAATTCATGTAGCAAGCTTTCTTTTTAAGTGTAGTTCTTCTTTTGGTGAATAATTTTTATAAAAATTAATATATCTACTGTAAATTAACTAAAATTTTTACTAAGACATAACACCAAAACTTATAATAAGATAGTCTAAAAAATTAAGACAAATTGAGGATTATATGCCAAAATTAAGGAAAATCATACTGTTTGAGGGAGGTATCAAGTTCAAGATGGGTATGCAAGAAGTGGTAATATCAAAAGGAAATAGTACCAATCAGGTCATTTGGACCAGGATTAGCTCCTGAGGGCATTGGAGATGTCCTGGTTAGACTACACCCCCAGGTAATCTATCCTTTTTGTTTAATTTATTTCATTAACACTAAGTCAGTTTCAAATTTCAACTATGTCTTTAAAGTTTTCAAAAACCTTTCCTTGATTATCTCATAAGTTAGGTACTCCATACTCATTCATAATCTCTTAGGACTCTGACCTTGCCACTGTCATCATATTTATTATGCATTATAATCATGTATTGCAATTTTTATAAACAAATAAATGTTATCACCCTTGTGAACAACTAGAATACTAGGATCATATTTTATTCATTAAGTATCAACAAATTAGCATAGATCACATTACATAATATTAATTCAATATATATGTATATTGACTTGAATAAAATGTTCAATTTCAGTTGTTTTAATTTGCACTTCATGGTTTACCTATTTAAATATATTTATATAAAAAAAGACAATCAACACTGAAGCATTTTCACCTTTCTGTAGACATTTTTTCACTGTGCTTGCATTCTTGTCATATTATTTTTCATCATGTTGTACCCAGTATTCTCTTTAGAGTACTACCATTCATTCATCTTTTTATACTATTATTTCATTCTAGTAGTTTTTATAGATTTCCCCAATACCTCTTTTTCCTGTTTCTTTGTCTAAAGACCTGCCTCTTGTTTTATTTCAAAACACTTTATTTTTAAAACAGGTCACAATACTAAGTTTCTGGACCATTCTGCCAATATATGAGCTACAAATGCTTACTCAACCTAAAATGATTCTTATATAGCTAATAAAAAAAAGAGACTTTGCTTCTACAATCAAAACAGCACATAGCTCTAGTTATTTTGCTACCACTTTGATGATTAATCATACAATAAAATATCACAAAAAATGTATCCCTCTGTAAAGGGATCAGACTTATGTCATTATTTTTCAACATAGTGATACAGGTGAGAATACAGAAACAATTTTTTTTTCTATCAATCTCACCCTCTCACTACCCCCTTTCATCATTAGGCCTTTGTAAAATTCCAGAACACAGTTCTATAGTCCCAGTGGGACTGATAATACATTCTGCAGTCTCAAAAATCTGAACTCATTACTATGTACAGAGAAACAACTCTCTAAGAGAGTGAACTCACAATGAACAAGCATGCAAAGTCTGATTTTTTATACCACATTTAAAATGTACATATTTACAATAAACAATAATCATATGGAAAACAATATCTATGCTCTTGGAACCAGAATGTCTATATCTTTATAACATATGTGAAAAGTTGAGCAGGGTACAGGTAACAGTGCATAATAATCTGCATCAGTATACTCCCCTTGCCTCTTACTGAAGGCATGACTGCCATGCCAGTGTAAGCCTGCCAACATTAACCCAAAAGAATCAGATTTTGGTTTGTTTTGTATTTTTATTATTATTATTATTATTATTATTATTATTGATTGTATTTTTCCATTGCCATTTAACCACCCCCTTGTACCACCCCCTGACCAGCAATCACCACACTGTTGTTCGCACCCAGGAATCCTTTTTCTTTTTTGTTCGATTCCTCTACCCTCTAACTCCTGCCCACTTGGCTTCCGTCCTGCTCTCTATCTACAAGCCTGTCTCTATTTTACCTGTTAGTTCAATTTATTCATCAGATTCCATGTATGAGTGAAATCATATGGTATTTGCCTTTCTCTGACTGGCTTATTTCACTTAGTGTAATGTTCTCCAGGTCCATCCATATATTGCAAAGGGTAAACATATCTTTTTTATAGCCTAGTAGTATTATATTCTGTAAACATCCCACAGTTGTTTTATCCACTCATTTATTGATCGAGCACCTGGGCTATTTGCATATCTTGGCAATTATAAATAATGCTGCAACGAACATAAGGGTGCTTTGTTCTTCTGAATCAGTGTTTTGGTTTTATTTTTTAATATATACCCAGAAGTGGGAATGCTGGGTTGAAAGCCAGATCCATTTAAAAATTTTTAAGGTATCATACTGTTTTCCACAGTTGCTGCACTAACATGTCTTCCCACCAATAGGGCAAAAGAGTTCCCCTTTCTCCACGTCCTTGACATTACTTCTGTTTTGTTGATGTATTTATGTATGTATTTAATTGTTGTTCAATTATAGTTGAATAAGATTTAATTCTTAACCAATCTTCTTCCCCCTTTTGGACTTTCAGTTTGTTATTATGTTAGTTTATAATGTTGTTAGGTGTATTAGTACCTTCACTTACGTCATATCTCTTTGATAGAATTTAGGATAATTTTATAGACCAACTTTTACAGTAGGTTTTTAATGTTATATTTTAAAGTTATTACCTCATATAGTTTTAATTTAAAATAAATACTCTTTCAAATAAAGAACAAAGTAATAGTTACCACAGGGAAGGAGGGAGGAGGATAAGTGGGAAAGAAGAGAAAGGGCCAAGTCGAGGACCATGTATGAGGACTCATGGACAAGGACAATGGGGGTAGGATTGAATGTGGAGGATGGGGTGGGAAGGGAAGGGGAGGATAATGGGGGTAAAATGGGGACAACTGTAATTGAACAATAATAAATAAATAAATAAATAAATAAATAAAAATAAAAATAAAAATGTTGTATTATTTCAAATCACTGAGAACTGTGAAGGAAGGAAAGGAAAATAAAGCAAATATTTACTTATTACTTATTTCTTTCAAATGCTTTTAAAATATCTGAAATTTTCACAATAACTATTTGACATATATTACCACATTTTGTCAAATGAAATGAGGCTATAAAACATTACATAAATTGCCTAAATTACATGTATGGTTAGGTTGCAAACCTAGCTATAACTCCAAAGTGTACTTTCTTTTTTTAAAAAAATGTTTGGCCCCTCATCATTTTTTAAAAATTTAATCTTTATTATATATATATATATTTTTTTCATTACCAAAGCGTACTTTCTATGACATACTGCAGAGAACCATAAGCTATGGGATCAAGTTACTCTACAGACTAAGATGGAAAAACCCTTATTAAATGCACAAAAATTAATCTTATATACATTTAATAATTTTCATTATTATTGGTATTTTGTTCAGTAATTAAGATGTAAGCATTATACAGTTTAGTAAACAGTTGTAGTTAATAACAAACTATCAAATTACTTTTGAATCAGAACAAAAATTTTAAAAAACCTTAGAACACGAAGCTGTTCTAATGTTTTACTTAACTAATTTCAGCCCCCTTAATCCACTATTGAAAAATTTCTTCCAGGTCCTGACTAGGTAGCTCAGTTGGTTGAAGGGTCATCCCAGTGCGCCAGAGTTGTAGGTTCAATTCCCAGTCAGGGCACATACAAGGATCAACCAATGAATACATAAATAAGTGGAACACCATACTATTGCTTCTTTATCTCACTCTAAAAATCAATAGACAGAAAACTGTATGTGAAAAATAAGTAAATAAAATGTTTTAATAAAAATAAAAATAAATAAATAAAAATACTATAAAATTCCCCTCTATAATATAAAAATTGAGTAATATACATTTTCACATCAAACTTTCTATTAAATAAATTTTTGCATTGGTCATATAAAAAAGCACATAATCAAAACAAACAAGCAAGCAAAATAAAAATAACGACACTGAAATCAAGAACAGGGGGCAGCAACTGGAGGGGAGAGGGGAGGGAATTTCGGCAGGGAAAGGGGAAAGATTTACAGGAACTAGTATGAAGGACACATGGACAACAATTAAGGGGGGTGGAAAGGAGAGGGAGGTGGGGGGCATGGGGGGTGGGCTGGGATGGGAGTAAAAGACAGAATACTGTAATTGAAAAATAATTTAAAAAAACAAAAAAAGCACATAGTCTTTCCCTCTTCAGATCCTAAAAGAATAGTGGGAACAGCATTAGTTTTTAGATAAGAAAATTGGGGCTCAAAAGTACTAACAATTTTCTTTAAACACAAAGAACCAATTTAAAAAACAATGCCAAATCTCAAAATCTAATGTTCTACAAACACTGTAGTAGGAGAACTTACTTGATGTTAACAATAAACAAAATATTTCCTAACCATGAAAAGAATCACTATTAGAAAGCTCTGCTTTGCCCTGGCCTGGTGGATCAGTTGTTTGGAGCCTTGTTCCATGCCCCAAAGGTGGGGGCTGGATTCCCAGTCATAGCACGTGCCTAGGTTTGCAGTTTCAATCGCCATTCACAGTGAGAATGGGAGGCAACCAATCAATGTTTCTCTCTCACATCAATGTCTGTCTCTTTTTTTCTTTCTTCCCATTCCTCTCTATCTAAAATCAATAAACATATTTTTTAAGGAAAGAAAATTTGCTCTAATGTTGATAATAGTGTACCCTCCAAGGAGAGGTTCTAAGGTACTTTTTCAAGAAGCTATCCCACAAACATTATCACCTTAGGAACAATATTACAGCCAACTAATATCTCAACCCTGAATGTTTTCTCTCATTGCTCCAAATTCAAGGCTATAATGAAAATTAAGTTTCCACGCTTCTAAATTTAAAATTTGGCATTTCTCAATTATTGCTTGTAATCTTTGGACTCATTTCAACACAAGTACTACCTCTCATATAAAATTTATTTGTATACACTGGCTAGCTTATATTTTTTATTTCCTTCCTTCTAGCGATTTTTTTCATTCATCATTGTAATCTTGCATCAAATCCAGACCTGAAAAATGAATGTACTATATGCTTAGTACGCTCTTACTAAATGCTAACAGTATGAGGCAGCTAAATAGTTTCTATTAAATGACCATAGTCATATATTCCTTGCATAATTTCTATTTTTTATACATAGACTGCTTATTTATGTGAGAGCCATTGGCTTTAAGAAACAGTTATGTCTTGTCTATCCAGTGTACAAATAAGGCACACTGGTGGGTGACAAATAATCATATAATGGGTAGCAGATGGCCCTATACATCAAGAACCTCACCCCTTCAGAGGACAATGGGCACACCTACCCTGACTACCCTCTGCTATCCTGTCTATACAATCCTGATCACAGCAAGGACCAGGAAGTACACGAGGACAGACCAGCAGTGGCCCAAAAGAAAATAAGTAAATTCCGTCTTGTAACCACCCTATGCCTTATCTCCTGGTGTCATTTATCTCTGGTTTCCCAAGATATTAGTCTGTCTATGTACAAGGGTGGACCCCCACAAAAAAAACATACTGCATTTATAAAAATATGTATTTATTATTGCATGTTTAAACTTCAGTCACCTTCAAAGTACTCTCCATTTGATGCAATACACATTCCCATTGCTCAAAACAGTTTTTGAACTTGTAAATTTTGATGCCTTTTAGTGCTTCTACGTTTGTTTGTTTGTTTGTTTCACCTCTTCCAGGGCAACAAAACATTTCCCTTTGTGGACTTTTCTTATCTGGGGAAACAAAAAGAAGTCACTCAGGATGAGACCCAGTAAATAAGGAGGGTGAGGCACTAGGGTCATGCTATTTTTTTTTTTGTCAAAAACTGAACTTGCAGCAGTGTGGGCAGTTGCACTCATAAATCACTCATCATGAAATGGGCAAACACAGTGAAAGAGTCTTCAAAAACTATTCACTAAAGCCAAACAGACTCTCACAACATCACCAGCTGGTGCACTGATACAGATGGGTTCCTAGACCACTCACCTAGTTGGGGAAGTCTGTAGCACAAAGGGCCCAGCCTTCAGAAGATAATTTTGGGGTTTTGTGTGTGTGTGCCCCTCATATATTCTTGACATCTCATATTTTGTAACTTAACCTGTCCTTCACTTCCTCAAATGTTATTCAGTTTCCAAAACTACCTTTTCTTTCATCCTTACAACCATCAGTTTTCCTTTCCAATTGCCTGAGTTAGAAGTAGTGTGTTTGCCTAAACATAGCATAGGCATTAGTACAAGAAAAGAAATGGTGAACTTTGTATTAGGAAATAACACATTAAGCATTCCAAAATGTTTTGTTGTGCAAAATTACTAATACAGTATTTATAAAGTGTGTGTTAAGGCTTATATAATTGCAATTTACAGATCAACTGCATATTTAAGTTCCTCATTAAAAAAATATCACATGAATAAGTCTAGAAAGTACTATAATCATTATACTGAAGAAATTGAGACCAAGAAAGGTTAAGTGACTTGTTCAGCATCGCAGAGTAATTAATAACAGAGTCTATGTGGGTCTTTTTTAGACTTGCTCTCGTGATCCTTTATCACACCGTGCTGCCAACACAATCATCCTTGCCACTTCAGTTTTCTGTCTCCACATTCAGTCCTTCTGACTGACTACACACAGAGGCTTCCTTTCCCTTTCGAAATGAGGACAGTTTCAGTGCTGGTTGTCTTTTCGTTTATTTAAAACTTTATAGTTGGGATTTCCTCTGGCTGTATATTTTACCATACATTTTCTAAAGGGTTTTCTGTAATTTGGTTCTACCTAACTCTCAAATTTCAATAAGGTCCACAGATACCATGTAGAATTAAGAGCAGACAACATGGCATCTTTCCTCAAGCCAATGATTATTTTATAGCAATGGTCAATGTAATGTAATTCTGACCAGTGAAATGTTTGAGAAAATAGGCTTCAAAGCACCCTGAGACGTTGTCCTCAACCCACTCTTGATAAAGAACAAAAAGACATGCTATTCTCCCTTCCTGTCTCTGGATATTACCAGCTACCTGTAACACTTGGATCTATAACAATCCATAAGTCATCCACCAAGAATGGCAGAGGAGCAAGGTGGAAGGACCTAATGCCACCAGTAATCTGATGAGTGAACTAAATCTGAAAGCACCTTACCTCTAGGCTTTGTTAGGTGAAATAATAAATACCCGTATTGATCTAGACAGTTTTCATGGTGTTTCCAATAGCTGCAACTATAAGCACACAAATTGATACTGTGAGGATGAGTCTTACTATGATGCTGATTTATCGTATCTAGTGCCCTTTAAAAACTAGACCACACCGTGCCTAGGGAAACACACATACTCATATTAATGTATAAAACTGATATTTTACTACTCCACAAGGAAAACTCTTTTGAACAGTTTGGAGAAAAGTGGCACATTTCATTCTAAAACTTTTTTTTTCTTAATTGATCCTCTCCACTGTGGTCAAACTGATAACACAGAAACTAAATCTCTTCAACTTAAAATTCTTATAAGACTCTCCAAGCCTGTTACTTATAGTAGTGTTTCTCAACCATGGCTGAACATTTTAATAACTTGGGAAGATTTTTTGGAAATAATGATTCCTGAATCCCCTCAGAGATTGTAGCATATGAAATCTGGATGTGGCCTGGCTATCATGATTTAAATATGCAGCCAAGGTTGAAAATCCCTTCCCTAAAGATTAATTCAATTAGTTTAGGATAGGAACTGGAAGTTATATGTTTTTATTTAAAAAGGTAAAAGGACTTATGGACATGGACACAGTGTGGTAATTGTGGGAGAAGGAGGTTATAAGGAGGACAATGGTAATAGAAAATATATTAAAAAATGAAGTCTCCAGGTGACTGTAAATTAGCCAGGATTAAGAAACATGGACTTATGAGAAAAAGTACAAACTCCTTACATGAATACATGTAATACATTTTATTATGTCTTTTCAAGTATTTTCAAACTGCCTTCATAAACAAGCACTGCTTCTTTACTCTATGTTCCAGTTACCCTACATCATTTAGAATTTTATTCCCCTTCATGTAACAGAACAAAAACCAGTGGCTTAAACAGAATAGAAATGTATCTTTTTCTCTTATTTAGAAAAAAAATATTTTAAGATATACATTAATGGCTCCAAGTTGATACTAGAGACCCACACAAACCTGTATTTTACACATCAGTGGCCAGAACTTAATCAAATGGACAAATGCAGCTACAAGGGAGACTGACCACATTATCGTTACAAAGTCAGTATTACAATAAATGGGAAATAGAGAATAGATACCGGTTGGCAACCAACCCTGTATCCCAAAGTACAAAAATTTGCTCATATATCATGTTTCTTCTGTCCATGTGTGCCTTTATTTGACTCTCAAGCAATTACTTGCTTTTCAAGTCTCAGCTTAACTATCAGATTAGTTACAAACTCCCTGCTCTCCTATTTATGTAAAATTGATTACTCCACTGACTTCCTTATACAAACTAAAATCTTACCACCTAAGAAATTGTATTGCACTTACAAGTTTACTTCATTTTGTCTTTAAAGAACTATTTTCTCTTTGAGGGCAAAGAGAATTTTAGGATATGAATACTTCTATCATTTGAAGATACTATAACTATATCACAGGGTTAATCCCTGCCTCTACAGTTTATTTCTTGTGTGTAAAATTAAGGGAAGTGATATATATCTCAATTTTTCTACTGTAATTTTATATTTTAATAAAATAAATAATGTCTATTTATTAAAGTTATTAAGAGAGTGAAATAAATTAATAACCATAAAACACTTGGAATAGTCCTTGGCACATTGTAAGTGCTATAGAAGTAGCAGTAAAACATTTTAGTGAATTTCCTTGCATGAAATAATGCCATATTTGTTTTTTTTTATATTTCATGTGACTTTATTTTTTATTTATTTTACTTTATTTTTTATTTATTTTTTAAAATTTTATTTAGTTATTTTTCAAGTACAGATTTTTTGTCTATTTCTCCCATCCCAGCTTCCCCTGCCCCTTGCTCCCCACCTCCCTCCCATTTCCACCCCCCTTAGTTCTCGTCCCTGTGTCTTTCCTATTTGTTCCTCCAAATCCCTCCCCCTTTTTCCCCTTAAGTTCCCTTCCCTCCCCCCTCTGGTCACTGTCCCCTTGTTCTCTATTTCAGTGTCTTTGTTTTTTTTTTTCTACCTGCTTGTTTGTTTTGTTGTTTAGCTTCCTGTCAAAGGTGAGATCATATGGTATTTGTCTTTCAACACCTGGCCTATTCACTCAGCATAATGCTTTCCAGTTCCATCCATGTCATTGCAAAGGGTAGTAGCTCCTTCTTTCTCTCTGCTGCATAGAATTCCATTGTGTATATGTACCACAATTTTTTGATCCATTTATTTACTGATGGGCACCTAGGTTGCTTCCAACTCTTGGCTATTGTAAATTGTGCTGCTATGAACATTGTGGTGCATAGGAGTAAAGTGATACATCCACTATGGAAAACAGTATGAAATTTCTTCAGAAAACTAAAAATGGACCTGCCTTTTGACCCAGCAATTTCACTGCTGGGATTATATCCTAAGAACCCTGAAACACCAATCCAAAAGAACCTATGCACCCCAATGCTCATATCAGCACAATTTACAATAGTCAAGAGTTGTAAGCAACCTAGGTGCCCATCAGTAAATGAATGGATTGAAAAACTATGGTACCTTTACATAATGGAATACTACGCAGCAGAAAAAAAGAAGGAGCTCCTACCCTTTGTGACAGCATGGATGGAATGGAGAGTATTATGTTAAATGAAATAAGCCAGGCAGCTAAAGACAAATACCATATGATCTCGCCTTTAAGTGGAACCTAATCAACAAAACAAATAAGCAAGCAAAATATAACCAGAGACATTGAAATTAAGAAGAAATGAACAGTGACAAGAAGAGAAATGGGATAGGGTAATGCAGGGAAAAGGGTGAAGGATTTTCAGGAACAACTATGCAGGACACGCGGACAAAAATAAGTTGGGGTGGAATCAGGGGAGGCATGTAAGATGGCTGGGGTCAGGACGAGAGGTGGGAGAAAGAGGTAGAAAACTATAGCTGAACAACAATAAATTTCTTAAAATATTTAATAAAAATAGAATTAGCAGTTAAACTTTTTAATGAATTTCCTTGCATGAAATAATGCCACATTTGTTGATAAATGAATCATCTTTGTTTATTGACTTACATGTTTTAAATTATGAAGACATTCCTATGAGAAGGACTCAAAAACATGAGAAATTTACAATACAGAAGCACAGAATATAGTTGGAATAGAAGGCTCCATATTATGTAAAAGTTTAAGTGAGACCTCAAATTCATGGAATACATTATAAATAATACCATTCAGGAGAAGTAAAGTATATTGAGGGTAGCTGAGAGTAAGGGGGAAAAGGTTCATGAAGGATACGTATTCAAGCTGAATATTGAAGGATGCACAGAGAAGTCACCAGAGAAACTGGTAGAGGTGTTCTAGAAATGATGGTGTGGTCTGTTTAGAGAAACTGAGAAGAGTATGACTGTAACGGAACTTTCAGTCTGAGATAAAATTCAACAAAAATAGATTTAACAAATATTTATTGCATCTAAAAAAATCCCAGTGACAAGGGTAGGTGTTTTACTGCTAGTTTTAAGGAAAAAATCAGATAGATAGATCAAGACAATAGTAGTGAAGAGTTCTAAAGGAAAGTACAAGACTACAGATTTAATGCAGATGACAAATTGTGATGTGATGCACAGGAATATTTGAGGGGAGGATGGACTAGAATGGAGAAGGACATCTAAGATGGAGTACCTTCAATAAAATGCAGTAAAACACATGGCACATGAGCTGCATTTGTCCCAAAGCATTAGTTTCTCTATATAGACAAACTCCTGATATACAACTGGGCTAAAATATCTTTTCAAAGCACATCGTGGGGTATAAGAAAAATATTTATTAACAAATTTACATTCCTATTTGTAAATGACACACTGTGACATTATCTACTTTGAGATTAGGAAGCTGAAAAACATCTCTTTTCCCAGGTTTTTGATTCTCTGAAGATTTATCTACACTGGCCAGACAGTTTTAACTGAATGTGTGGGAGCTTCCTTAGTAACGAGCATTTTTTGTTGTTGTTTGTTAAAACTCATACTTCAATACTTGGTTTTAACAACTGTTTTTATATGAAAGCATATTCTTTTTTGGAGGCTTTTTTTGCAATTCCCCAAAAGTCTCTGTATTTGTTTTAAAAAACCATATATATATGGTTTGTTCAAAATGCACACACATATACTACAGATATGAATACCAATAAGAAGGCAGAATAGGAAGGCTGAGACCCTAATGAGGCACTGATTCAACAATACATGCACCAATTCACTATCTGTGAAGTCATAAACCAGTTAGTGGACTCCTATTCCCAAGATAAGTGAAAAACTAGTCAATTCATAGCCAGTAAGGAAAACTTTGTCATATTCTCACCATTGTCCATCTTCCCAGTGTAGTGCCACATGATCAGGAGAAAACTCCTAGTTCTCTGCTGCTTCCTGGGGAGGGAGAAGGAAGATTGGACCATACCTCCAACATAGTAAGTTTTCAGGGCAGTTTCTTGAAGGACAAGCTTCTGTCTGGCCCATCTCAGAATGCAAATAAAACCAAACATACCATAAAACCCTGAGAGCCACCAAGAAGAACAAAACTAGGGCAGCATGCTACTGCTCCAGAGACCAATGGCACAAGGGACAAAGACCAAAATAGCTCAGAGGCCTCCCCTAAGGAGGAAAATAGAAGAGTGGAGTATACATTCAACATTTTTTACTTTTCAAGGAGCTGTCTTGAGGTATCAGTTACTATATAATTCAACTTGGATTGTAAAGGGGACCTACATACTCTATTGTAACTGGGAGACTCTGAAAACAAACAAGGTAGGGTGGCATGTTGCTGCTTGACAGTACCTGTGATATGACACACAGCACTACAAAGACAAGAGATTATGAACTCCTGTGAAAAAGAGATGGCAAATCCCTCTAATTAGGAATCTCTGAATACAAAGATGTATCCACAGAAAAAGTGTGAGAGAGCCCCTGAATCTTTAACTTAGATGCATGGTGAAGGCTTTTTCCTGTAAAAGCCCATAAAAACTAAGAAAAGTGGCTCAGTTTCAGATAAGTGGATACCAACACAAAGTTAGAAGCACGCAAACACACACACACACACACACACACACACACACACACAAAAGGAGATGTTTCAATGAAAAGAGCAAATAATACACCAAAATAGATCCTGAAGAAAAAAAGATACATCATAATGCAGAAAGACTTCAAAGTAACTGCCCAAACATGCTCAATGAGTTCAAGAAAGTGACATATGAACAAAATAAAAATTTCAATAGAGATAGAAAATATAAAATAAGAACCAAACATATTTGAAGATGAAAAATGAAATAAACTGAGAAATTCACTAAAGTTATTCAACAGCAGACTTGAGTAATCAGAAGAAAAAAGCAGCAAACTAAATACTAAGTCACTGGAAATTACCTAGTCAGAGGAACAAAAATTTAAAAAAGAATGAAAAATATGAAGACTAAAGGACTTATAAGAAACCATCAGAGAAGCCAGTGTACAATTTCTGGGAGTCCCAGAGGCAGAAACGGAGAGCAAAGGGCAGAAAATTTACTCGAAGAAATAATGTTTGAATTTTTTTTTAAATATTGGTAAGGAAATGAATGTTTAGATTCAAAAAACCTAACAATCCATACTATGATAAGTCAAAAGAGATATGAACTAGGCAAATCACTTTGACTTTTAGTATAAAATTAAAAAATAAAAATATTAAGAATAATTAAAATAAATATGTGTTAATTGGTATACGATATAAAGAGATGTAAATTGTGACATCAGTAATATAAAGTATGTGGAAAAGACTCAGACTATATAGATTTTCTGTGTGATTAAAGTTAAGTTTATAACAGTGTAAAATATTTTATTGTATTTTTATGTCAACACCAAACTATTTTAATCACTGAAGCTTATCGACATTTATATATTGAAATCAGGAAGTGTGATTCCTCCAGCTTTGTTCTTTTTGCAACATTATTTGGGCTATTTGGCATCCTGTCCAATTTATAAGAATTTTAAGATTTTTTTCTGTTACCATAAAAAGGTCATTGGTTGCTGTTCACTAGGTATACATTTTCAATATTCTAAAATGATAAATTTATAGAGATTAACTGTACAACATTGTACTTATAGTTAACAATCTTTTAGTATCCTCTTTGTTAAAAGGCTAGATCTCCTATTTTCTACTACAGACCATACACTTAAATGAAAATAACTAAAGCCTTGAGGAAATGTTGTAATTGCAAATTTCCACATGTCCAAGGTGAAATAGTCCAGTACCTCACAGATAATGTCAATTACCCAAGTTATTAGTTTTGTTTTGTTTTGTTTTGTTTTTGTACTGTGATTTTAAACATATTGGTTGACTTTTTTTTGAATTTATTGGGGTGACACTTTAAAAAATTATGCAGGTTTCAGGTACAAAATTCTACAACACATCATTTGTTTGGAATTTAGGATAGCTGTCATACTTTAGACATTATTCCCAGTTGTGAAATCTGGCTTGGGAAGGTCACTCATATGTCTTCATAACTTCCCAGAAGGCCTTTGTCAGACTTCCAAAGTCCTTTTTGCCAGTGTAAGACCATATGTCATTTTCTCTGGTCCCAGCTGCACAGTGGATATGGTCTGTAGGTCAATACGATGAAATTAAATTATTCAAATAAAATAATTAACTTTAAAAAGAAAAGAAGAAGTAAAGGGGGAATTGGAAATAGTGATTGTATAGTACCAGAAACAACTTCTGTTACATATTTCTTACCCTGTGCCATATTCCATAAGCCATGATCAATATATGTGTTTTACCAGTTATTCTATGGGTGAAGTCTCTAAATTTATTCATCATAAAAAAGAAAAAATAAAATATGGTGTGTCTATGTCTTATTAAAGCAATAATTAAAAATAAAAAAATTTTAAAAACATTTAATATATAAAGTTGCTACTGCATAAAATAGCAAAGAAAGTGAAACTAAAATGAATGATTCTGTAAACCCTGACAACTTTAGTTTGAAGAAATAAACTTTCCTTTTAGATAATTTTTGCTTTCAAACCTCAGGTGCTTCCTTGGTATTCCAAATTCCTAGCCATGACTCATCCTTTCTAAGCCATCTCACTGTGTATTATAGAAATAACTACAAAGGTGGCTTTAGTAGGGAGGAAATAAATCATGGTTATGGGGTCCGAATCTGCATACACCCTTGGAAAGAATTGACTATTTAGAAGAGTGCCTCCTCAAAATATTTTTTCATGAATAGTGCCTCATAACACCTGATCTACACTAAAAGAATGTATTATACAATCTTATTGCCATAGAAATCAGGAAGGGTTCTTAGACACATCTAATGACCTCTGTAAATGCACTGATCCTAGGTCATTAACATAGCTGGTCTGTTCTGCAACCTACACTGGTAGCTTTTGAGATCATTACTGCCATCTGGCTTTGGGAGAGGGGAAAGGAAGTGGTATTACTACATGTAGGTCGTTTGTTTCAAATGCAGTCCTCTTAATAGTCTACTAGCCTCTTAGTAATCCCACGACCCTCCATGTATCATGCATATAAATCTCTATGGCACAAAGCAGACCTTGAGAAAGCAAGAACATAGCTTCAGACACAGCTCCCACACTCATCTACCCTCTACCACAATAATTCATGCCACTTTAGAATTGAATACATGCTGAATAAATCTGCAGGCTTTTGACTCTCCCTGACATGCCCTTGGTTGTTTGCACCAAGGTGTCTTCAAAGGACCTTGTTCTTAAAGAAAATGTTGTGAATTTGACCCCAAAGGCAAAGCAAGTAAAGGCAAAAACAAATAAATAGGACTATTTCAAACTGAAAAGCCTTTGCATAGCAAAAGAAACTGTTTTAAAAAAAAGGCAACTGACCAAATAAAAAATAGATTTGCAAACAACAGCTCTGACAAGAGGTTTAAAGCCAAAATATATAAAGAACTCACACAACTCAACAACAAAAAAAACACAAAAAATCAAATTAAAAGATGTGCAGAAGACCTAAACATACTTCTCCCAAGATTATATATGTGTGTGTGTGTGTGTGTGTGTGTGTGTGTGTGTATAGTGTTGGAGAGGTATGGAGTAAAAAAAAAAACCTCACTTACAGCTGGTGGGAATTTAAACTAGTACAACCATTATGAAAATCAATACAGAGTTTCCTCAAAAACCTAAGAATAGAGTTACTATATGCAACCCTCTCTTCTGGGTAGCTACCTGAAAATGTTGAAAAAGTATTCCTAAAGATATATGTATCCTTGTATTCGTTGCAGCATTATTAATGGTGGCCAAAACATGAAAACAGCTAAAGTAACCTTTTATAGATAATTGGATAAAGAAGATGTGGTCTAGCCCTGGCTGGTGTGGCTCAGTGGATTGAGCACTAGCCTCTGAACAAAAGGGTCACTGGTTGGATTCCTAGTCAGGGCACATACCTGGGTTGCAGGCCAGGTCCCCAGTATAATTCCATTAGAAATGTATAAAGGATCTAGTTTTTTCACATCTTCTCTAGCATTTGGCATTATCACTATTTTATATTTTATCTTCTCTACAGGATGCATAGCATCATCCCATCATGGCTTAGTTTGCAGGTACCTACTGGCCAATGAAGTTGAATATGTTTGCATGGGCCTCATAAGACAGAGAATTGCTTGATATGGAATACATTATTACAGAGTTTATAGTTTTGGATCAGTGAGCCCAAGGAAGCCTGAGTCTTAAAGCAGAATATTCATAAGAAAATGTTTTAATTGGGTCACAAACTTAAATTTCAGTAATTGACATTTCTTGGAATACTAACTTCTTTTGTCTGATTCATTACAAAAAAGACAAAAAATATTTCATCTGAAATTCTGTATCATAAAAGTATAGTATTGTTACAGAAGAGAACATTAACTATCAGTTCTCAAATAATTAAATGAATATTTGAATAACATTAATTAATATTCTTGTAATGTGTTCTCTCTTATAATGTCAGTTTATATAAAATTAGTCATCTATAATGATTTTAAATTCAACCAGTTGGCAATTAAAATAGTAAATAATGAAGCTACTTCCCAGGTATGGCCCCTCAGAGGCACGGAGCCCACCGTAAATGTCATTATTTTTCTTCATATTGTATTAACAGGAATTATGACATTTTAATTCTCAAAGTTGCTTAACATGTTACACAGAACTTTAGTGTCTCAGGGCAACATATAATATGTTGCTGCTATATATTTAGAATTCTTGCTTTGAGTCCTGAGGTTGTCATTTACCAGAAATTTGTCAATAGGTAACCATTCAAAATTTTAATTTCTCTTTTGCATAATAGAATAAAAGTTCAAGGCACCTATGGAGTAAATTTGAAAATCAAATGAGATACTATATAAAAGAGCTCTTTACCCCTGGCTGGCTTAGCTCAGTGGATTGAGCATGGGCCTGCGAACCAGAGTATCGCGGTTCGATTCCCAGTCAGGGCATATGCCTGGGTTGCAGGCCAGTTCCCAGCAGGGGACGCACGAGAGGCAACCGTACATTGATATTTCTCTCCTACTCTTTCTCCCTCCCTTCACCTCTCTTGAAAAATAAATAAATAAAATATTTTTTTAAAAAAAGAGCTCTTTATATGTTAAGTACTAAAACTCCATATAAACGTATATTAGTAGTTTTTATAATGAGCCATTATTTGGTACAGCATAGTGGTTAACAGATATGACTATAGTTGAATTGGTATAGATTTGAAAACAAATTTTCACTACTTACCAGGTCTGAAACGAGTCTTCATCTACCTAAGCATCAGCTTCTTCACTGCAAATGATAACACTTCAGAAATATTGTTATGAAGTTAATGTTAGAATTTAAGTGCTTCAAGCAATGCTTGTAACATAATAAATGTTATTATTTATTGTAACATAATAAATGCATATTTTACAACATACTAACTATTAGTCATTATTAAATTAGTAGGTCCTATTATTATGGGTATCTTACAAATAATACATTTTACTCTAACATGTAGATTTATGAGTAGTTTGGAAAATAAATCTTTCAGTAGATGATGAACTCCACAGTAGCAGGGAACAAAACATACATTCTTATCTACGTCAAGGTCTAAATAAATGACCTGATTGTATGTTGTGACCAACAGATGTTTATTACTGAATTGATACTACAAAGAATCACTACTATAAGCCTAAGAAAGGGCATTGAGTTTTATTTTTAGTAGTATTCTTTTGTGTACTAAGAATAATGTATAATTTACAATTGTTGGGACTTAAAACCTAGTCTTATTTGTTAATTGCTTTAGTAAAAGTTTTTTTCACACTGTTTCATAATTTTCACCCTTTACTTGAAACAGTCAATGAAAGCTACTGATAATACATATTTGCTCTATGGACCTGTGTAGGACAAAGAAAAATAAAGTAAACAAATAAAGCTCTGGATATTTTATGCTCCCAGTTTTAGAAATGGGGTCAAATTTTTAATAACTAATATTATCTACATTTTTTAATTTTACTAAGTTCAAATGTATTTCCAATCTTTTTTCAATTAAGACATACTTTATTTTATTACATTTTCCCATTATTATTTATCCCCCCCATACCTTCTTCCACCTCCACCCCCTTCCTACCCCCCAAATTCACAACACTGTTGTCCACAACCATGAGTTTTCTCTTTTTATTTCTTTTGCTCATTCCCTCCACCTCTCCAAACCCCACCAGAGCTCTCAGCCTGCTCTCTACCTGTGAGTCTATATCTACATTGCTTGTTACTTCACTTTGTTCATTAGATTCCACATATGAGTGAAATTATATGGTATTTGTCTTTCTCTGATGGGCTTATTTCACTTACTACAATCTTCTCTAGGTCTATCCATGCTGTTACAAAGGGTAAAATTTTCTTCTTTTTTATAGCCTATTGGCATTTCATTGTGTAAATGCCCCATAGTTTTATCTACTCATCTACTGAGGGATACTTCATTGCTTCCAAATCTTGGCTACTGTAAATAACACTGCTATGAACATAGGGGTGCATCTATTCTTCTGAATTAGTGTTTTGGATTTACTCAGATAAATTCCCAGAATTGGAATCATAAGGCAGTTCCATTTTTCATTTTTCAAGGTAACTCCATATTGCTTTCCACAGTGGCTACACCAATCTGCATTCCCACCAGCAGTACACGGGGGTTCCCTTTTCTCCAAATCCTCACCAAAACTTGTTTGCTGATTTACTAATATAGCCATTCTGACAAGTGTAAGATTATATCTCACTGTGACTTTAACTGTATTTCTTTGATGATTAGTGATGTTGAGCAACTTTTCAAATGTCTATTGGTGATCTCCAGGTCTTCCTCAAAAACCTGTCTAGTCAGGTCCTTTGCCAGTTTGGTTTGTTTTGTACATATCCATAATCGTATTTTTACCTAATGTGTAATGCTGGCCTTTATTTTATTGGACCTATATTTATGGGTTAGTGTAAAAGTGAACAGCAAAATGTGGTTCACAATCAAGAATAGACATAGACATAGACTCTTCCTCTGGCATATATTATTACAATTTCAGTTTTCTAAGTGAGTATTTGAAAAAAAGAATAAAGGAGGCAATGGAAAAAATTTAAAAATGCATTTTATTTTGCTTCACCCTCACTAAAACCTTTCTATAATATTATTCATGAAAAGGGACAGATTTTTTTCATTTAGCCTTCTTTGATAAATTTTCTTCAGAATGAGATAGGGGGACTCCATCTCTCTTAGGACAATCATTACAATAAATGAGTTTTGTTTTTCTTTAATGCTTTGCTTGTGAGATAAACACACATGAACACAAACCTAAGTAGTATTCAAACAATCCATACAAATTATATTACTGCTGACTCCTGCAGTTACTGACACATAATTTTAAAATTATATCCCAAGCAGCATAACTCAGATATTTTTTTCCTCATGGAGACTGTAGCATGAAAAAGGAATGAAGTGATATTTGTTATATGGAATTATTTATTGCAGAAAATAAGAAAAGTAATATTAAAACAAGCCATGGAAATGATTTCACATAGAAGCAGGTTGCTGGATCTTATATAACCTCAGACTCCCTTAAGGGTAATATACTTTAATAAACTTTTACTTGATTATGAATAGAAAGTACAAGACCAAAAGTGAGGATAATTGTGGACTTCTATCACATACACAAATGTATAAAAAACAAGTTCCAAAACCTACCAGTTTAAATGTATTATTTGATTATAAGATATTTGTGTAATTTAATGAGATTAGTCCACAGCTACTAACAAATACTATATCTGTCTTGCCACTTTACCTTTTACCTCATATACTTGGGGTAAAAGCATTTACATCTTCTTTTTATCATTTCAACTGCCATCAGATTTTTGGGATGTCAAACAAACCTTATTTATTTAAATACAAAGTTAAAGGTCAAAACCCATTAAGTTAGCACTTAGAATGTTTTTATTTTAATTTTATTTTTAAAGAATTTATTTATTTATTTATTTATTTATTTATTTATTTATTTATAGAGGGGAAGGAGAGAGGGAGAGAAACATCAGTGTATGGTTGCCTTTTGTGCATCCCCTGCTGGAAACTGGCCTGCAGGGAAGCAGTCTGCAACCCAGGCATATGCCCTGGCTGGGAATCGAACCGCGATCCTTTGATTCGCAGGCCCGCGCTCTATCCACTGAGCTACACCAGCCAGGGCTTTATTTTAATTTTAATTTTATTTTTTATTGCTGTACAATTACAGTTGTCCGCATTTTTCCCCATTGCTCTCTTTTGCCTTGCCCAAACCCCTCCCATATTCAATCCCATCCCATTTTCCTTGTCCATGGAATGTTTTTATTTTTCAAAATTCCATGTTCTCCAGCAGTTTCAGATAAGTTAACCTTGTCTTCCCATAGAGAAAGTAGGTTTTCATGTAAGAATCATGTACTTTGCTACTTTTACATCAACCAGAGATAGAAATATACAAGTATATGCTCTACTGGTCAGTCCCTTTGTGACAATTTGAATAGACTTTAACACACTGAAAGAAACAGTTTCTAAACATTATCTGGGGGACCTGAGAGATCATGCCTGGTCTACAGCTTGAGAGACTGGTATTCGTATCACTAAGCATTAAAGCAAGGCAAGTTTCAGGGTTTTCTTCTTCCTTCCTCCCTCTCTTCCTGACTGTCTTTCCTTACTGCATTTCATTCTCTCTTTACATGTTTCTTCCTTTCCTTAAGACTTCACCTTTTTGCAATACAGAGTAGGGAAAAATATGTTTAAAGTTGTTCATATGGAAATTAATAGAGTAATTAATAAACAATAGTACAAGAATAAACTGTGTTTTGCATACTCACAACTGTAAACCTACTTTTGCCCCACCTTGATTTCACTTCAATGAAGACAATGTAACACAAGAGTCTTCAAAACTAATTATGTTATTAGAAAGAGAATTTTGATCATTATAATATTGAGTTTATTTTGAAGCAGTTTCTGTATTTTATCTACATAGCTTCACTATTTTCCTTAGTCATAGGAACATTATTCTAAGAAGGAAAATTGAGAAATGTAAAGTTATCTTACAAAATCATTCAAGAATATAACATGCTTCCTTCCAACATGCTTAATTTATCACTAAGTATTATTAAACATGCAGAGAGCAGGTCAAAAAATAGTAGCCTAGATGAATGAATGAAGAAACTTACATCTTTTAGCATATTCTTTATATCAAAGGATGGACTTTAATCAGTCTGAATATTTCGGGCATCCTCAGTTTGAAAGGATAACAATTTTATAGTAATGCACAGAAGATAAATTTCACAAAACAGAACTGAAGTTCAATTAAATCATCAAAATAATTCTATTTTTATTCAAATAAGTTAAGCCAATACCTATATTTGTAAAGGCATTTGAAAATACAGTTGGTGAGAGTTTCCTATGTTGTATATAATTGATAAAAATTTTATAGGTGCATCCTGCTGTTTTGCCAAATTCATTAATTAGTTTGAGCCGTTTTGGGGTAGAGTCTATAGGATTTTCCATGTACACTATCATGTCATCTGCAAACAGTGACAGTTTTGTTTCCTCCTTTCCTATTTGGATGCCTTTTATTTCCTTTTCCTGCCTGATCGCTGTGGCCAAAACTTCTAATACAATATTGAATAGAAGTGGTAAAAGTGGACATCCTTGTCTTGTTCCTGATCTTAGTGGAAAAGCTTTTAGTTTTTGCCCATTGAGTATGATATTGGCTGTAGGTCTCTCATAAATGGCCTTTATTATATTGAGGAACGCTCCGTCTATTCCCACTTTGCTGAGTGTTTTTATCATACAGAATATCCAGAGACACATGAAGAGATGCTCAATATCGTTAGCTATCAGAGAGGTGCAAATTAAAACCACAATGAGATACCACTTTACACCAGTCAGGATGGCTATAATAAACAAAGCAACAAACAACAAATGTTGGAGAGGTTGTGGGGAAAAGGGGACCTTAGTTCACTGTTGGTGGGATTGCAGACTGGTACAACCATTATGGAAAACAGTATGGAATTTTCTCAGAAAAATAAAAATCGACCTGCCTTTTGACCCAGCAATTCCACTGCTAGGATTATAACCCAAGAATCCTGAAACATCAATTTCAAAGAACCTATGCACCACAATGTTCATAGCAGCACAATTTACAATAGCCAAGAGCTGGAAGCAACCTAGGTGCCCATCAGTAAATGAATGGATCAAAAATTGTGGTACATATACACAATGGAATTCTATGCAGCAGAGAGAAAGAAGGAGCTACTACCCTTTGCAACAACATGGATGGAACTGGAAAGCATTATGCTGAGTGAAATAGGCCAGGCATTGAAGGACAGATACCACCATATGATCTCACCTTTGACAGGAAGCTAAACAATAAAACAAACAAGCAGGCAGAATAAAAACAAAGATACTGAAATAGAGAACAAGTGGGCAGTGACCAGAGGGGAGAGGGAAGGGAATTTAAGGGGAAAAATGGGGAGGGATTTTGAGGAACAAGTATGAAAGACACAGGGATGAGGACTGGGGGGTGGAAATGGGAGGGAGATTGGGAGAAGGGGCGGGGGGGCTGGGATGGGAGAAATAGACAAAAAATGTACTTAAAAAATAATTAAATAAAAAGTTTAAAAAAGAAAAAAATAGTATAGATGCAAAATTTCTTAGTTTTACATAAGCTTCACATATATTTTATCTTTTCTGTTGATGATTACAGATTTATTCACTTAGTTACTATGTCACATTTAATTGCAATATGTTAATTTGCAAGGAAGTATGTATAATATATTCAGAAACACAGTTTCTTTTCATTCAATATCGCTCACTTGTAACACCACAGATTGATATATGAATTTAATAAAATAATTTTTCACAGTATTTAAGTCAAATTTGAATTTATTTTCTATAACTGAAAAGATTTCATTGAAAGAGGTTCAGTATTACAGCAAATTAAGAAAGATGCCGTATTATCTTTCTTTCTTTATTTTTTATTTTATCACAAAAGGAACATGTTTACTTTTTCATTTGTTGACTGTTAACATTTAATGACACATGCTATAAAGAGGCTTAGTAATTTGGTTAAAGGAGTATTACTAATGTAAAATAAATGAACAAATAAATAATGCAAAAAGAATAATCATTTTATTAATCTTAGTGGAGTGCTTCATAGTTTATAAAGTATATTCATACATTATCTTTTGACCTTACAAATAGGAATGGGGAAAAAAGGAAATAGAGGGGGAGATGTGAGGAAAGGAGTAGAATGAGCAGAACAGCCAGTTGGGGTAGGCAGAGTAATGTTACCACCAAGTCTATCTATGTCTTAGGCTGTGGAACCTGTGATAATGTTAGGTTACATAGAAAGGGTCATTAAGGTTGAATCAGATTGCTAATCAGCTTAGTCTAAAACAGGGACCAGAGGGGAGAGGGGAGAAAATTTCAGGGGAAAAGGGGGAGGGTTTGCAGGAACAAGTATAAAGAACACAGGGCCAAAAACAAGATGGAGTAGAAATGGGAGGGAGGTGGGGAGGGCTGTGAGGTTGGCTGGAATGGAAATAAAAAGCAGAAAATTGTATTTGAACAATCAATCAATAAATAAGTCTATTAATTAATAGGGATATTTTCCTCTATTATATGGTTGTATCCAAAATAATCATGAGGACCTTGAATGTAGAATAAAGAAAAATAAGAGAAAGTCAGAACAATGGTATGGTAGACGGGCTCAATGAGCCATCGTTGGCTTTAAAGATAGAGAAAAGGGCCATGGACATAGAAATGTAGGTAGACCTTAAGAAGCTGGAAAAAGGCAAGTAAACAGATTCTCATCTAAAATCCCCCAAAAAAGTGACTTCCGCCAAGATGGAGGCATAGGTGGAAGCACTGCGCCTTCTCCCACAACTAAGTTTAAAAACAACAAAATTTTAGCAACAAAAATGCAGCCAAACCACAGAAAATTGAACTACACGGAAGTCCGACAACAACGTACCCTTCAGCCAAACCGGTAAGAGGGGCAGAGCCAGCAGCAGAGCAGGGTCGGGCAGGAAAGATCCACCTGACCCACCAGGTGCACAACCTAGGTGCACCAGCAGCTGTGGGCGTATCCGAGGTGTGGAGAAGTGGGCAGACCCACTGAGGTCCCAAGGCGTTGGACCCACTGAGGGCTGATCGCAGTCACACATTCACACGCAAATAAACTGGTGAAGGAGCTAGCAGTAAGACAGACCAAGCAGGCCCCAGTGGCAGGAAGTGGCAGAGGGAACTGCCACTGCTCCCACATAACAGTGTCACAAACCAGCAACCTGAGTGGACCCTCTCTGACTATGTCCCCACATACAGCATCACAAACCAGCGACCTGGGTGTCCCCACCCTGGTGAACACCCAAGGCTCCACTCCTCATGCATAAAGGTCATGAACAGATCAAAACATGGCTCAAGAACTCAGAGCCCCAGAGCCAATAAATCTAAGTGATGAAGAAATAGCCAGACTTTCAAATGCACAGTTCAAAACTAGTGATCAGGATGCTCACAGAACTGGTTGATTTTAGTCACAAATTGAAGGAACATATGAAGGCTAAACTAATTAAAATGAATGGAAATACACAGGAAACCAATAGTAATGAAAGGAAACTGGGACTCAAATCAAAGGAGTGGAGCAGAAGGAGGAAAGAAATGACCAAACAGAAAAGGATGAAGAAACAAGAATTCAAAAAAATGAGGAGAAGCTAAGGAACCTTCAGAACATCTTTAAACGTTCCAACATCAGAATTATAGGGGTACCAGAAGGGAAAGAGGAACAGCCACCAGTGGAAAACTTATTTGAACAAATAATAAAGGAGAATTTCCCCAATCTGGCAAAGGAAATAGGCTTCCAGGAAATCCAGGAAGCTCAGAGAGTCCCAAAGAAGTTGGACCCAAGAAGGAACACACCAAGGCACATCATCATTACATTAGCCAAGATTAAAATGAAAGAGAGAATTCTAGAAGCAGCAAGAGATAAGGGGACAGTCACCTACAAAGGAGCTCCCATCAGACTGTCAGTGGATTTCTCAAAAGAGACCTTCCAGGCAACAAGGGGCTGGAAAGAAATATTCCAAGTTATGAAATCCAAAGACCTACATCCAAGATTGCTCTATCCAGCAAAGCTTTCATTTAGAATGGAAGGGCATATAAAGTGCTTCTCAGATAAGATCAACTTCAAGGAGTTCATCATCACCAAGCCCTTATTATATGAAATGTTAAAGGGACTTACTTAAGAAAAAGAAGATAAAAAAGATGAACAGTGAAAGGACAACAAACTCACAGTTATTAGAACCACATCTAAAACAAAAGCAAACTAAGAGGACAGCTAGATCAGGAGCAGAACCATAGAAATAAAGATCACATGGAGGGTTAGCAACAGGGGAGTGGGAGAAGGAGAAGGGGGGAGAAGGTACAGAAAATAAGTAGCATAGATGGTAGGTAGAAAATAGGGGGAGGGGAAGAATAGTATGGGAAATATAGAATCTAAAGAACTTGAGACATGTGGTCATAAACTAAAGGGGTGATGGGGGAGGGGGTAGGCAGGGTGGAGGGAAATGAAGGGGGAAAATAGAACAAATATAATATCATAATTAATAAAATATATTTTAAAATAAAAAATAAAATCCCCAAAAAAGGAATGCAGTCCTATTGACATCTTGATTAAAATCAAGTCTGGTAAGACTTGTGTTGGACTTCTGACCAACAAAAATGCAATAGAATAAATTTGTATTATTTTAGTCACTAAGTTTCTTATAATTTGTTATAGCAGCCATGGGAAACTAATACATCAGCATTCTATTTTTATTGGCAATTATCACATTTACTTTCCTAAGTTAACATAAGAATCTGTGCCTAGTAAGAATATTTTTATTAGGTATACTTCCTGATATTATTTACGAACTTTGGGAGACTTGAAAACTTTATACTATTGGACATTAGAATCTTTAACATTTCAGTATTTTTCATTAGGACAAGATATGGCTTTATTTCTTAAAACCATTCTTATAACTCTGTTGAGTTTTTCTTTATATTTAGATTTCTTATTACATTTGATTTTTTATGTTTTAATTTTTTGCTGTTGTAAGAGATGTTTTCGTCTATTATACTTTAGAAGGTTTTAACTAGTGTCAACTTTTGTATGTTCATGTTAAAATCAATCAACATTTTGAATTCTTTACTTTTTAAAGCAATTTTCAGTTGAGTCTATTAGAGTTTCAAGTTACAATAATAGCCTTAAATTATGACATTTTGCATCCCCTTTTAAATTATATTTATTATATTTTATCTCTAACTGAATTTGTCAAGACTTCCAGAATAATGTTAAATAATGTTCAACATCATGAACATCCTTGTTTTTTCCCCAACTTTAGTCATTAAGTATAATGTTCAACATTCATCTGATTGTTTTAATTATATGGCTGCAGGAAATAGAACAGAGCAAAGTGCAGTGTGCAACTATGCTGTAGGTTAGAAATACAAACTGCTTATAAAATAGTGGTTAGTCAATCTGATAAACACATTTTCTGCCTATATAGAAAATTTTCCTTCTCTGCCACTCACTCACTGTGAAAAGTACAGGAGTGGAGTCCTGTACATACTGTTAATCAGTAGTGTCTATTGATAATCCTAGTAGGTAAAAATGAATAGAGCAGATGCACAAACTCCAAGAGTTTTTCAGCTTAGAGAGAAAAAATTTAAAACAAAATAGACATTTGAGGAAGGGAATCTGTTTAGAGAGAGAGAGAAGTAGAGAGAAGGTCGATCTCAAGGTGGGAAAGCAAGTTTTTGAATGAGGCACTCCCACTAAACTATGTAAGTTTTATACATTGGTACATATCACATCTGGTTGCAGGCCATAAAATAAAGACTGATATTTAGGAACAAATTTTAGCGACCAGCCTGGAAATTTTAAGCATATTTTCCCCTAAATTATAATTCTCTTAAGTCCCAAATTTCAGGAAAGGCTATTGCACACATATCACTTTTACACTGGTGAACTATGGTAGATGATTCAGTTTGGGGACAGAAAAGGAAACCTTGGCATTGTGGCATTGTTTTAAATCACCCTTCTACTCAGATCAGTTTCAGTGTGGCTAGCATTATCTTAAGGGAGGGTGGTAATACTGGAATTCCAGGCTGTGATTAACAAGAAGGCATGAGGAAATGAGGCAACTTCTTGTCCTCATTAAGAATTATGTTGGGTATTTATTAAATACACAGATTCCCGACTGTCCTAGATTGAGACTTTGGAGACCTAGGCATCAGCCAAGATTCAATTTATGATGAGATTATTTTATAAAAATCTGAACTACAGAATAATTCCCCTTAAAAGGCAAAAATAAATTAATTATAAATGTTTTCAATTTCATTGTTGTTTGTGTGTGACATATATTATAGTATAAGAGTATTGCCATTATCCTGAAATTTGCATTTATTTAATGTACTAGAATTTTTTAAAACATAAATCTATCTTTCCCACAGACAAAACTTGGTCCCCAAGTTTTTGAGAAATGTTTTTCTTCCAATTAATTTGATTTGTAAGAAATTTCTGGATCAATTAGTTTAATAAGTCTAACATACTGTCTTAGCCAATTCAGACTGCTATAATAGAATACTACAGAATGAGTTGCTTATAAACATCGAAAACATATATCCACATTTCTGAAGACTAGGAAGGCCAAGATCAAGGTGCCAACAGATATGATGTCTGGTGAGAGCCTCTTTCTTGGCCCAAAAATGGTGGCTGCTCTCATGCTATAACCTCACATGTTGGAAGGAAAATAAGGGAGCTCTCTGGGGTCTCTTTTATAAAGACACTGATCTCATTCATGAGGGTTCTTCTCTCATGACCTAATTACTTCTCAAAGGCCCCATTTCCAAATATCCTGACACTGGGAGTTGGAATTTCAATATATAAATTTGGGGTTGGAAACACAAACATTCAGTCTATGAAACTTGCCTTATATGAAAACATATAAACTATAAGCTTTGAGTAATATCCAAATATATAAGACAATTAGAGTTCTCCATTATTTAATTCTATTATCACCTATTCATAGCTTTATTTACAATGGCTCAGAATTTTCAGAAGCAAATACCTGAAAATGTTTTTCAATACTTGGTAAGTCTAAAATGCAAATCCACTATCAAGCTTATAAGTAAATAATGCAATACATGACATTTAATTTATAAAGTTACATTTTAGCTTGAATGTGTGTTCAAAAGAAGTGACTTATTGAGGTAGATTATTCTTTTGGGCTGTGGTTCTTCAGAACTTTAATTATTCAGAACAAAAAACAAAACTGGTAGGTAGTGCAAGAAGCTGACTCTCATTGGAGAGTATTGTGCAGACTGTTGGGGAGTGCCCTTAGAGTCAGTATCTGCAGAATTATAAGGAGAGAAGCAAAGGGAAAAGTCCCAACCTATGGCCATTTCTGGAATGAGTATGATACACCAGAGTTATCCTCTTTGGGAACAAAATACCCAGCCCTTATACTGTCACTCTGTAACCCCTTCAGTATGTATAAGCTGTATGAGGAAAGTGTAACTTGGAAGATCCAGATCTCTACAGCAAGGCAATCAGTGCAGAAGCTGGGGGTTGAAGGCTGTCTCCCAGCAGTATCCCCACTCCTTCTGTGATTGGAATCTAGGCTACATCACAGTGTCTGCCACAGCACATCCCTTGTATTGCTAGTACCCACAAACAAATATGTTTTGCTAGCAGTTTTTCCAGGGTTCTAATTGGTGTGTGTTTGTGAGGAATCTTAGAAGACAGGTAAGACAAATCAAAGCCTTCAATGTTTCATGTTGCTACAGAGATCTGTCTTCCTTTTCCCTTGTTTTTTTTTTCAGTTCTGCTGTCCCTAAGCTTGTAGCACATGCTGTGCCAGTCTTGTATTCCCTGATTGTGTGACACAGACTCTCATGCCAAAGTGGGGTCACCATGCTCTTCTCAAGCCAAAGTTAATTTACTTATCTATTTTGCATCAGAACTGGGCTAGAGTATACCAAGAGACATCTAAGTGGATTACCTGTGTATCAAATATATTCCTTCCTGACTACACTGTGTAACAGCCATTCCAGCTTTGACTGATGATTAGAGTCAATTATCAATGACATAATGATGACTCCTTTTCTTGCCTTCTGGTCCTGCCTAAAGTCTGAAGTACCCAGATGTGGATCTTCCAAATGTCAATGTAGTTATGGACAATTAGCTAAATGGGATGTAACAATTAAACCTTTATTCACTTGCTGCAGTAGTGTAAGCAAGAGGCAAAATAGGTATTTGATTCCCAATGTTCCATTTTTATCCCATGGAAGGGCACTGGGTGAGAATCAGATAAATCAGTGCACATGGGGGAACTGTCTCACTGCTAAGGAATCCTGAATACAATGCTCCTAACTTTTTTTTTCTAACCAGAGGTCTGGAAGAGTAGATGCTAGGGTAGGAGAACAAAGGTACTGAATCAGAGTGAAGAAAGTGTCTTAATCAAGATCCTCTGGAAAAGAGGTGAGGTAAATGTCTCAACTGAGACATTCGGATGAGGAGGCCCCTGAATAGGTGCCTGGCTTAAGAATGTGGTTATTCATGCCTGACCTGGGGATGGAGCCCAAGTTCCTGACAGTAACTCCCTCTAGAAAACTGTGAGGCATGGTTGTGCACTAAGGTTAGTGTGGATAGGGCTTTCTCTCATGAGGCTGGCCTTCTGAATTGCCTATGGTCAGGTCAGGTCAAGTCATACAGGATTTTGATCTGAAGCCACATTTTTCACCAAACAGCACCAGTCTCTTAGAGTTCAGCAGAACTCTTGTTCTTTCAGTTGGCTGAAATATTCCCCCCATTTGGGACCTAGAGTTTTTAATCTAGCTGAACTCAGACTTGTAGGGATAGGAATCATTAAGGGATCATTGGAAATTATGGTAAGTGTAGCAATTTCTTTTCTATACTGTCAGATCCATGAATTTCCTTTATTAAGTACATAACACCATATAAGCATCTTTGCCTCAAGTTGTACACTGCATCCTGGAAGATATGCTTGATCTTCATAAAGTACCACGTCTGAGCTGCCAGTTCAGCTTTGCCATCAGCAGAAAGTCAGTCAAACAGCATCTAGGTCATATGATGCTACCATCTGATCCCACAGTCATGGCTCACTCTTGCACATTGTATTTTTTATAAAATGGATGCGCCTGTTAAGTGATATTTTGTGGAAGTCCTAGCCATTGTATCAAACACCTTGTGCGTCCTCTCACAGTGGTGCTGGCTGAGGTCCTGCAGGCATACCCAGCATGTGTCTCTACTCCTACCTGAATGAATCACTGGCCCTGCCAGAATGGAACCACACCAACACTGTCCACCTGACAAAATAGCTTGTTTGTCTCATCAGGAGTTTGTGTCACATTGGGAGCCTATCATTTCTACTGCTGACAGGCTGGGCACTAAGCAATGGCAATAGCTAGATAGTTTGTTAAGCTTTTTAAGTGGGATCACATGATACCAGGCCACTGAAATGGCATCTCTTCCACCATGGCCACTTCATTCATATGTTCACTGTACCAAATGGCTAATATTAGAGTCTGGCTGTCAGCAACAGTGACAATTTTTTTTGTCAAATTGGTTATTTAGTGTGCTTCCTTGGTGGATGCTCTCTGGCAACCATTAATATGACACACAAAAAAGACATTTTCTGCCCACTCTCATATGTCCATTTGAATAATTTCTTACCTCATAGGCCTAGTCCTTAATGCAGGGTTGCACTCATAATCAAATATGCCTATCTTAACTTTACTTAGGAGATTATCATGACCCTATAGATTTATTATGTTACATCTCTCCCAGTGCTCTGCTTATTAACTGGCCCTCATATGTTATACTCAAAAAAAGGAGATACAATGATACTTTAAGTCTCTGAATACCAATGTCCAATGGTCATCGAAGTGGTCGGGTATTCCTCTTTGTTCATTATAAATTTACTTGAGTAAATGTTGGGGAAAAGGCTAAGTAAATCATTACCTTATGCATTTGCCATGGTGTTACAGAATGCTTTTGCCAAAGACATAACATTCTTTTTCAATGAATGGGTTTTTAATCAAAACTGTCTAAGGTCCAGAAACTAGCAAGAGATTTAAACTTCTTTGACGGGATAATTTCCCTTAGCCCCCATTTTAAAAATTTCTCCTGAGGTTACAAGTTGAATAAACTATTCTTGGGTGCTCACTTACTTTGCCCATCATTTTAAGAGAGTTATTTCACTAAACTTCACATCATCTCCTGAAATCTTTGCCAGAATCTTAAATCCTATGTTTTGGGAAAATACTACTAAATCAATAAACTCTTATTTATCCAGTCTGGTATTGCAGCACACCAGAATTTAAGTTCATCCATCGCACCATGATCTATCAAACCTCGGTATTAACAATATTAGAACCTTCTGAGAGACTGAATACTTACAACTTGAAAATGTTTTAACTCAAATGAATCTATTGAATTTCATTAATGTTTTATGATATCTTTAGTCTTATGTTATATATATATATATATATATATATATATATATATATATATATATCCTAAAATACCAATACTTCAAGTACTGAAAAGGGGATAATAGAGTTATATCTCTTTTACATTTGAGACAGGGCATAAAATTCTCCTTTTATCTTTTTATGGATGTAAGTTCATGCAAATGCCCATAGCTGTTCTGTACCAAAGTATAATATTATCTGAATGTTAGTGATAGTGATTGCAATTTAAATTGATCAAGGAAGTATAGCTAAATATTATTTTAGGAAATAGGCTTGGTTATTTATATACCAACTTATTGCCCTGAATGGACCTTGTGGCATGGATGAGACATTACAGTGGTCTCTTCTGCACAGCTGTATAATGCCATGTGCATAGAAATTCACCTAGAATGCTAACTGAACTTTGGAGCTGCCAGCAACAATTCTCTATAGCAAATCTTGTGATAGTAGCTGTCCTAGACTACTTTTTCAAGGATATGTGTATAGCAATCAGCCATGGAAGATGAAGAAAACATTTTCCTCATGGCCAAATCTGTGTACTGTTCAAGATTATAATGGTAACATGTCCTTCTGAAGAAAAAGTCCAGGCAGGTTTGATAAAAGTCCCTTATATGAAATTAGGATTTCCCAATGTCAGGGCCCATCAGCTGTGACAGAAACCCACTGTGTGTGTTGCATCCACCTACGTTTGCTTCTGCATTACTCTATAGGACATCAGCAGTGTTGTCTGTGCCACATAACAAATTATGACAATCACAGTGGCTTAAAACAACATATAGTCACCATCACACACTTCCCATGGCTCAAGGGTCCAGGCACAGCTGAGCTTGGTGCTCTGCTCAGAGTCTCACAAGGCTCTAATAAAGTTGCCAGCAAGGGCGCCTTGTCATTTGGAAAGTCTACTTCCAAACTCATTCACATTACTAGCAATTACTGATGGTCATATTATTGAGGAATCTGGATTTTAATTGTTGTTGACTGGAGGCTGTTGCAGTTCCTAGTGGCCGCTGCAGTTCCTTGACAAGTGGGTTTTCCAACATGGCAATTTACTTCATCAGCCCACAGACTGAATTAGTCTCTTGCTCCAATCTGTTAAAAGTCTTACTTCATATAAGGTAATCATATGGGTGACATGTTATCAACTTTGCTATATTATGTAACCTCACCATAACAGGGCTATCCCTTCATGTTCACTATATTCTATTGGTCAAAAGCAAGTCATAGATACCCCCCACTCTCAAGGGGAAGAGATTACACAAAAGTATGAACATCACGAGATGGGAATCATTTCAGGGGGAAATGGTTATTTTAGGGTCTGTCCATTGTAAGATGCAGGAAGAAAATCAAGGGAAAAATTGCAAGTCATGCTGCTTCATGATCTATGAGTAATAAAATCCTTTGTCTCTGTCACAGGAGTCCTATGGCTTCTGCCAGCATCTATGAACTTGTGGCAGGGTAGTTTTTAGATGAGAAGTATGCTAAAATTTCAAATTACACACTTCTTAACATGAATTAATTATACTCTTGTACTGGATATTCACAGGCCACCAAGAGTTAAGGTAATGTTATTCTGTCCCTCCCCATCTTCACCATTGGTGAAGGATTTTCCAGAGCAAAAGAGTTTTATATAACTATAGAGTACCTCCATCTCCATCACCACAGACATTCAGAGACTTTATACTTCTAAGGCCAAGTGCAGTTGGAAGCTGGTACTTCACATCTTAATCTTTACCTATATAGAGGCCTTTAATCTATAGATTTAATGCTTAAACCATTTCATCTGAAGTACAGTTATATTTCCAGTTTACTTAATTTGAATCTTTATAGACCCTTAGAGTATAACCAAAATGACTGTGGGAAAGGTAATACACCAGAACTTTGTCATGAAATTTATTATTAGTGACCTAAATGGAATATAATTGCTCCTTTCTAAATCTGACAGATCCTCGTATCATTTTTTTTAAAGTTTAGCAATGTAAAAGGTCTACTAGAACCAATAAATATGCCATCAGGGTAGTTTTGAAATGCATATTGCTTTTTAAATTGTGCTAAAATGGCTTATTTTTCCACAGATTACTTAGTAATATGAGTTCAAAGATCACCAGTTGAATGGCCCATGAAAAGTCCATTATGCTATTTTATATGCATCTATCTGCCAAGAACTGAAAATCACAATAAAAATTAAATAGTTCAAAGAAGATAAAGTTGTGAAAGTTAAGTGGCAAGACAATGCAATGCTCTATTGATAAAGAAGTTATTTCAACACTTTATAAAGTGTTGACAGCCCTTTTCTAGCTTTGCTTAAGCAAAATCTTGTCCCATTGCCAAAGTAAGACCTTGTGTAGTTCAACTAGGTATATTCTCTTTCCGTAATTTGAAGGTTCTCCATTCCTCTCTTCTAAATTATCCTTCTATAGGCATTCCAGATTTTGAAAATGGTAATCATTCTTTGCCATACTTCAGCACAAAAAAAGACAAGGCTTCCTTCTTTGTACTGTAAAAATCCTCTTGCTAAACCTGAGAAAAATAAAAGTGATTCCCATGTTACCTTCTTTACTTTTGTTCAACCCCCAAAACTCTCCAGAAGAACACATGGGCACTACATCTGATTTTAATGTGTTTTCTCTCTTTAGCACCTCTCCAAGCAATAAGTTTTAGAACCCCAGAAAATAAGGAAATCTTTATTCATGGACCATGCAAAGTTAAAATTGGTCACCAATTTTATTGGCAGTACAAATCATTAGAGTCATCTTTCAATTTCAAAATCCTCAAAGGCTTCCTATTAGGTGTTTGCCAATATTTTCCAAGCTTCAGAGTACAGAAATGTCCCCTAGTAAACTTATGAGAAATACAGACTTTCAGGCCCATGTCCCCATGGCTAAGTCATAATTCTGCATGGTTTTGCATACTTCCTAGTGTGTGATTTTATTAAACACATTTTACTAACAAAGAGTGGTGACTTGGTACATTTTAACACCCAGCTCTCTAGGATAAAAAGAAAGAGAGAAAGACAGAAACAAAGGAGAGGGAAAAGAGGACGGTATTGGAAAATTGCCAATTATCTTCATGATAATACTCCCAAGATAGCCAATATCAAGCTACTAAAGTGATGTCATTGAAGACGATGTTTTGGAAAAATAAACACTTAGTTCTTCTGAGCCAGTAGGGGTCAGCTCCAGCATACCAGTGCACTTAGGTGATTCAACCTCTACTATATTATTGCCCTCGTGTGATATTATTTACTGCTAGTTTATGTGCTTTACTTCTCCCCCTTCCCTAGAATGCAGGACTTTCCTCTCTCTCTGCCTGACCATTTTCTATCTGGGGTACTAATAAGCTGTCTGTGAAGCCATCGTCCAAGAAGTAAACCCATATGCTTCCACAGTAAGGGGTGAATATTTCTTTAATAGTACTCACCACGTTTTAGCACAATGATCAATTTAAGTGTCTATTTTTATCTGATATTTGGCCATCAAGAACTCTATCTCATTTATCTAGGTATCACCATGGTATAACAATTATTTGTAAAAGTCATAATTCACCATAATGAATTAATATGAAGATAATTTTAATGCTGATTTAATATTAATTTACTATTGAGTCATTTGAAATGCACCTAAGTAGAGAAAGGAAAAAGAGTAATAAGGTGACTAAAGGATCACAAAAGGTTTAATAATTAGAGAAATATGTATGTAGAATTAAAATAAACATAAGCAGGGCTTGATCAGAGAAGTACTGAATTTTTGAGATGGAAAAATCATTGGTTGGTTTTATGAATAGTATGGCTATATGTCCCCTACTAATCATACTTATAATTACACTAACCAAGAATGATGAGGGCAATCAAATTTTAAGCTTTAAAGCATAAACCTAAGATCAAGGAGGAAGTAATAACACATATGTCCATTTTCCTTAAAACTATGGGAGCTAGTCAATGCTAAAATCTAAATATAAAACTAAAAAGAGTATATGAAAAACATTGTGAATACACTTTTGTAGTAAAATCTCTACAGAATATTCCCTTTTTAGCCCTGGCTGGTGTAGCTCATTGGATTGAGGGCAGGTCTGTGAACCAGAGGGTCGCGGTTCAAATCCCAGTCAGGGCACATGCCTGGGTTGCAAGCCAGTTCCCTGCAGGATAGTTTCCAGCAGGGGATGCACTAGAGGCAATCACACATTGATGTTTCTCTCCCTCTCTCCTTCCCCTCTAAACATAAATAAATAAATTAATATTAAAAAAGAATATTCCCTTTTTAATGTTTTAGTCCATGTTAACTTATATCCCTATGTTTTCCTGTAGAATATAATATTGTAAATGTTTCCCATCTTTTAATTCAGACATTAGAACAGAGAAACTACCAGTAGATACATTTGCAATACTATATGCAATGCTAGGAACAACTTCATGAGCAACAACTTGAGTATTCCCAATTCATAAAGACAATAAAGGAGACTTATCCTGGTCATTTACAATGGAAAATATGAAGCACAAACTGAGGAATGGAACACATTTTAAACATATCTTTACTTTTTAAAAGGTACCAACATGGAGGATAAGCAGGGTGAAATAGTAAGGTAGCTTTTGAGAATATACATAATCTTATTTTATGTTGTTGCTTCCTGACTCGATTTTAGTGGTTCATAATATGGGTTATTAGGTTCAGAGATCATAAAATAAAATATCCAAATATTGCAATCAAATCTTTCATTTTACTGAAAAGAACCATACTTCTATCACACTTTCATTACCAGTACACAGTGGGGAAAAATGAGTTTCAGAGGGACACTTCTTGTTGGGTATGTGTTTTTTACTTCACCCCTTTTTCTCCTATCCTTTTCTTCTTCTACATTTTTCAAGCAAAATTAAATCCCTGCTTAGGTGTATTGACATTCTTCGAACTGACATTTAAATTTTGTTTTAATTTTTCTTTATTAACAGAATGCATGACTCTTGAGTTTTCTTCCCATCAGTTCAGTATTCTTTAGTTTCAGAGTAAAATGAATACCACCCAAATTCTCAAAGAGCACACAGCCAAAACCCTCTGCCAACTCCTGTCACTTGGTCTGTCATAATTCTGAATGCCACAGTACCCCCACAGTCCAAAAAGTGTTCCTCAACTGCAGTGTCCTCAACTTTGTATGGGGCAGTCTTCACCAAAAAAAATGTTTTATCCCTTCCCTAGATGAGGTTTCAGTAAGATCAGGATCATGTACCCAGATTCATTCGCTAAGTTTATGGTATACCCAGTGTGAAAATCCATGTTTCCTTGGACCAAACTAATTTCTTATTTATTATCTTATATTGTCTCACTGCTTATCTTTCATCATTTGGGGGTGATAACTTACATAAACACTATCTTTCACTAATTACCTTTGTGACTTGTTCAAATCATTTCCTGTTAACATCTGCAAAATGAGGAAACATGCCTTCCAACTGTCATATTTTTCTGTTTTTATGACTCCCAGCTTATTAACAAAAAATAAGGAACATTTTTAAGTTAGAGCAATCATAAGCACACAAAGGACAGAAAGGAATCGTTGCAACTATTTTCATCTCTTGTATATTGCAAATCCTAAATCGTAGATGACTTTAAAATTTTATTTCTAAAAGTCAAGCCACTGGATGGCATATCATGGCTAAGTAGAAAATTGCTCACCAAATACATTTTCCTTTCCTCAAGGACACTTAAGTAGAATTCATATTTCAGCAGCCTTTTTTGAATTTAGGTTGACTAAATACAAATAGAATGTGACCAAAAAATAAAAACTAAAAAAAATAGGGGAAATGGGTCATATTATACTGGACCGTCAAACTTTTTCAATGTTTTTTTAAGCTTTTGCCTTTATGTAAAACACTGCAATTTGATATGGGAAAAGGTCCAAAACAAAGAACTGAAGAACATGAAGGATACCTATAAGCAAAAGCATTGTCTTCCTGGTTTTGGCTCCCACATAAACAAGAAATACATAACTTTTATTAGAGCACTGAGATTTCTGAGTTTTTCTGTTAAAGAAGTCATCATTGAGGACATTATCTTATCTAGTACCCGACGGCTTTCAAAATTCTATGGTTCTGATATTCTAATTTGTCAAACCATATGTCTGTAATAAACACACAATCAATGTTAAAATCACATCAAAGGTAAATTTTCTGTTTCCATACATTAGTAATTACACTTAATTCTCAATGTATGTTAAGAAATCTTACCCTGGCTGGTGTAGCTCAGTGGATTGAGCATGGGCCTGCGAACCAAAGGATCACAGTTCGATTTCCAGTCAGGGCACATGCCTGGGTTGTAAGCCAGTTCCCGGCAGGGGACACATGAGAGGCAACCACACATTGATATTTCTCTCTATCTCTCCTTCCCTTCCCCTCTAAAGATAAATAAATAAAATCTTAAAAAAATAAATCTTGTTAATTTATCATTTTTATTGAAATTCCTTTGAAGTAGTAAAAGAATTTTGCCATTTTAATTAGTTACAATTTTTCTTTTTCCTTCAGGAAAATTATATATTTTATTTTGCCTTAAACTTGTCATTCTCATCCTGAGAGGTTAGAAATTCCTGAAGGGAGCCTTAGAAAAGATTCTTTCTTAATTTCAAATAGATTAAAACATGAACACTTGCAATGAGGTTTTTTTTTTTAGAGAGAGGGGAAGGGAAGGAGAAAGAATGGGAGAGAAACATCAGTGTATGGTTGCCTCTCATGTGTCCCCTGCTGGGAACTGGCCTGCAACCCAGGCATGTGCCCTGACTGGGAATCAAACTGTGATCCTTTGGTTCGCAGGCCTGTGCTCAATCCACTGAACTACACCAGCGAGGGTACAAAGAGTTTTTTTCTTTTTAATCTTTCTCACATCACACTCGCATCTAGAAAAAATTAGCATGCATTTTGTGATCAGCATACTATTTTTATCTATTGAATTTTCTATTAAATGGAATACTGAGAGTAAGAGTATATTTTAACAAGCAGATTTAATATATACACATTCTTTATTCTATTTCTTTTTATAATAAGATCAAGCACACCTCAGAAAAAGGGGGAAAATGTCTTATTTTAAAAATCAGCCAAAGTCTAAAAATATTGAATCTAATAAAAATTTATAAAACTCATGTGAATACTGTTCTTATTAAACAATCAACTGTACTAATAACTAATATTTCCTGTACTAGAATATTAATTTTTCAGATACTACCTAGCAAACTATAATATTTACTGCAGGGTAAAGACTAATAATATGTAAGAAAATAATTTTAATAGCAGTCAGCAAACTAATTTTAGAATAGTGAGGAAAAAATATATAATATCAGTACAGATGCCTTTGAATTTTATATGTTTTCTTTTAGATAAGAAAGGGAAGTAGTGGGATCTCTAGATCTGCTAGTTGCAGGAGCTTGGCAGAGATTCTTCTCAGGTAAACAATCATTTACTGGTACATATTATAATAAAACAACCACTGAAATTTCTGTGAAATATCTGAATGACAATCAGGATATAATTAAATTTTTATTCAAGAAACTCTAAGATATCTGCCCTGGCTGGTGTAGCTCAGTAGATTGAGCAGAGGCCTGCAAACCAGAGTATTGTGGTTTGATTCCCATTCAGGGCACATGCCTGGGTGGCAGGCCAGTTCCCAGCAGAGGACACACAAGAGACAACCATACATTGATGTTTCTCTCCCTCTCTCCTTCCCTTCCCCTCTATAAATAAATAAATGAATGAATGAATGAATGAATGAATAAATAAATAAATAAATAAATAATAAGAAACTCTAACATATCTCAGTAACAACACTGAGGGTCTACAGCATTTGAACCATGAGCCATTCCCACCCTCCCCCTAGATCAGCATGACAGAAGCTCTTCTCTCAGCAGATCCTGTCACAAAGACAGTCTCCCTCTTCCCCCAGCTACCAGTCTAGGTCTACAGTTTTTCTGTCAGTGGGACAGATTACCAGGATGTGTCATTCTACTAAATTCCATGCTACAAAGGTAGATTCTAAGGAAGAGCCACTGAGAGGACAGAGGCTGCATTTCCTGCCTAGTTCCTATTTTAGGACAGGCAAACAGCCCCAGACTGAATCTGCTTTATCAGGACAACAAAGCAAATAAACAAGCAAAATGCAAATAACAACATAACCACCAAGATCTGAAGCATGGACCTGGCTGGTGTAGTTCAGTGGATTGAGTGTGGGCCTGCGAACCAGAGGGTTGGTGGTTCAATTCCCAGGCTATGGCATACGCCTGGGTTGCAGGTCAGGTCCCCAGTAGCAGACAAGCGAGAGGCAACAACACATTGATGTTTCTCTCACTTTCTTCCTCTCTTTCCCCTCTTTTTCTCCCTCTCTTCCCCAATCTCTAAAAAAAATTTTTAATATTTCTTTTATTTTATTGATTATATCATTACATTTGTTCTATTTTCCCCCTCTGTTCCCCTCCATCCTGCCCACCCCTCCCCCACCACTCCCTCCCTTTACTTCATGAACACGTGTCTCAAGTTCTTTAGATTCTATATTTCCCTTACTATTCTTACCCTCCCCCCTATCTATTTTCTATCTAAGGCCTATGCTACTTATTTTCTGTACCTTCTCCCCCCTTCTCCTTCTCCCACTCCCCTGTTGCTAACCCTCCATGTGATCTTCATGTCTATGGTTCTGCCCCTAATCTAGCTGTCCTCTTAATTTGTTTTTGTTTTAGGTGTGGTTGTTGATAACTGTGAGTTTGCTGTCCTTTCACTGTTCATCTTTTTTATCTTCTTTTTCTTAGGTAAGTCCCTTTAACATTTCATATAATAAGGGCTTGGTGATGATGAACTCCTTGAATTTGGTCTTATCTGAGAAGCACTTTATCTGTCCTTCCATTCTAAATGAAAACTTTGCTGGATAGAGCAATTTTGGTTGTAGGTCTTTGGTTTTCATGACTTGGAATATTTCTTTCCAGCCCCTTGTTGCCTGTAAGGTCTCTTTTGAGAAATCAGCTGACAGTCTGATGGGAAGTCCTTTGTAGGTGACTGTCCCCTTATCTCTTGCTGCTTCTAGGATTCTCTCCCTCATTTTAATCTTGGTTAATGTAATTATGATGTGCCTTGGTGTGTTCCTTCTTAGGTCCAACTTCTTTGGGACTCTCTGAGCTTCCTGGATTTGTGGATGTCTATTTCCTTTGCCAGAATGGGGAAATTCTCTTTTATTATTTGTTCAAATAAGGGTTTCACTCGTGACTGTTCCTCTTCCTCTTCTGGTACCCCTATAATTCAGATGTTGGAGCATTTAAAGATGTCCTGGAGGTTCCTAAGCCTCTCCTCATTTTTTTGAATTCTTGTTTCTTCACATTTTTCTGTTTGGTCATTTTTTCTTTCCTTCTGGTCTACTCCCTTGATTTGAGTCCAAATTTCCTTTCCATTACAATTGGTTCCCTGTGCATTACCATTCATTTCAATAAGTTTAGCCTTCATATGTTCCTCTAATTTGTGACTAAAATCATCCAGTTCTGTGAGCATCCTGATCACCAGTACTTTGAACTGTGCATCTGAAAGTTTGGCTATTTCTTCATTGCTTAGATTTATTGGCTCTGGGGCTCTGAGTTGCTCTTGAGCCATGTTTTAATCTGTTTTTGCCTGTTACATATGAGGAGCGGAGCCTCAGATGTTCACCGGGGTAGGGCTACCCAGGTTGCTGGTTTGTGACACTGTATGTGGGGTGGGGTCAGAGAGGGAGCAATGGCAGTCCTCACCGCTCACCTTCGCCTGTTTATCTGAGCACAAATGTGCAAGCCTGCCACCCTGCACTGAGCGGTCTCAATGCTCACCTCTTCACTGGTTTATCTACGCGCAAATGCACAACTGACTTCAGACAGCCAGCCTCGCCTCTTCCCTGTTGTGTCCGCCCGCAGCTAGCCCACACCTGGGATCCGCGCCCTCAGCTGCCTGTACACTGCCAGGGTCGGGGGATCATTTTTACCCAACCCGCTCCACTCCACTCTGCTGCTGGCTTTGCCCCTCTCACCGGTTTAGCTGAGCAGTTCATTATTTTCTGACTCTGTATTGTCAATTTTCTGTGTGGTTTGGTTGCGTTTATTGTTGTTAAAACTTTATTATTTTTAGATTTGGTTGTGCGAGGATGAAAAGTGTTTCCACCTACGCCTCCATCTTGGCGGAAGTCCTAAAAATAAATAAATTTTAAAAAATGATCTGAAGCATGGAGTAGCATTAAATGTCCATAGTTGCTAAAAAAAAACCATCACCTAACATCAAGAAAAAGACCTAGGAGAATAGTGAAGAGTATCAATATCACAAGTTGCTGCAATACATTAAAATGTCCATTTTTTTAACAAAAATATATAAGATGTGCAAAGAAGCAGGAAAAATGTGACATACACAGGAAAAAAAGAGCAGATGATATTGTCTAAATTTGAGTGAAGCTCAAATGTTGGGTTTAATAGACAAAGATGTCAAAATAGATATTATAAATGTGTTCAAAATATAAAGAAAACTATGTTTAAAAGAATTAAAGGAGGTATGATGATAATGTCTGATCAAATAGAAAATAACAATAAAAAGACAGACATTTTTAAAAGAACAAAATGGCAATTCTGGAGTTGAAAAGTACAAAAACAAATGAAAAATTCACTAGAGATATACCAATGAAGATATGAGTGGCAGAAATAAAGAATTTCTCAACTTGAAGAAAGATTGATACATATTACACATGGAAGATTGAAAAGTAAAGGAAATTTTTTTAAATTTCCTTTAAAAATGTGGAAAACCACTGTCACATCAACATATTTGCAACAGGACTGCTGGAAGCACAGGGGTAATAAAAAGGAGCTGCAAAAATATCTGAATAAATAACAGCTAAATGCTTTCCAAAATTTTAGGAGTTCAATGAACTCCAAGTATAATACACGCAAAGAGTTTCACACCCAGACACACTATCATAAAATTGTTGATAGGCAAAAACCAAGAGAAAAATTTGAAAACAGCAAGATAAAACCATTTATCACTTCCAATAGGCACCTTTCCAATAAGATTAATAGCTGACCTCTCATCAGGAGCAACAGAGTTAGGAAGGCAATGGTTAAATAGTCAATACCTTCTCCAATAAGTAAGTAAGTAAGTAAGTAAGTAAATAAATAAATAAATAAATAAATAAATAAATAATAGTGCTGTCAGGTAAGATTGCTTTATCCAGGAAAAGTATATTTCAAAATGAAGATGAAATAAAGACATTTTCAAAATAAAACCATAGAGAATTCATTGCTAGCTGACTCATCTTCCAAGACATAATAATGAAAGTTCTTTCCACAGAAAGCATGTAAACACAGATAGAAATTCATCATTGTGAACAAAGACCACCAGTAAAGGTGGTTATATAATTATAGAACACAGTGCAAATTATAAAAATGTATTATGCTACTTATTTTCCCTTACCTTATTTAAAAAGCAATTGTATGTATACACATATTAATGTTAATTATTCATATATAATTGCATATATTTGGGCTTATAACATATAAAAAATAATATATTTAGCACTAACAGCTTAAAGGAGATGGGTAAAAATAAAGCTATTTTGGAGTAAGGAAATGCCACCATATGGTAACTAAATCCTCAGGAAGATCTGAAGAGATACAAAAATGAAGCACAATAAATTTAATATAACAAACACTATTAATATACACTTCCTCCCCTTTCTTTCCTGAGTTAAAAAAATAAATTATAAAAATTAATACTTAAGATAAGGTATTGATGTATTTTATAATATATACATGTATTATTTATAACATAATAGTACCAAAATGGGGAAAATAGAGTTATATAGAAGTAATATTTCTATATCTCATTAGAACTATAAATCTGAAGTATCTTTTGATAAATTACAATAAATGTGGTAAACCCTAGTCATCACTAAAGATGTAGGTGAAAAAACTATAGTTAAAAAACCATTAAAAAGAATTAAAATGTTAAATTAGAAAACATTCACATAATCCAAAAGAAATAACTTAAAGACTAAAGAAACAAATAAATACAAAACAAATACTACAAAAAACAAAAGTAAAATGACAAGCATAAATTTAGCTGTAGCAACAATGAAATTAAATATGAATTAATTAAGCAATCTGAACAAAACAAATCCAACTGAATTTACAAAAAGAGTGAACAATATACTTTTTACAAGCGATATACTTTAGCTAAAAGATACAAACAGATGAAAAATAAAATTAAAAAGGTAGATTATGCAAAGAGAAATTATAAGAAAGCTGGAGTGTCTGTACTAACTTCATATAAAAGAGCTAGTAAAACAAACAAACCAACAAACTTCCTAGGGGTGATAAGCACCATTTTATAATAAAATGTCAAGTATGTCAAGATGATATAAAAATCATAAACGTATATGCACTTCAAATGTATAAAAATACAGGACAAAAATAAAGAGTATAATATGTAATTCAGTTATAGTAGTTGAACACTCCAATGCCTCATTTTTAATAATGGATAGAACAACTAGGCAGAGGAGTAACATGGAAATAAAAGACCTTAAGGACTTTATAAGTTAATAATACATAACAGACATCTATAGAGCACACAACACCAAAATAGTTGAATATATACTCACCTCAAATGCAAATGAAGTATTCTTTACCCACAAAATATTCTAGGCCATCAATGAACCTCAATATATTTAAAGGCATTAGTCTTGGCTGACATGGCTCAGTGGATTGAGCAACAGACTGAGAAACAAAGGGTTGCTGGTTTAATTCCCACTCAGAGCACATGCCTGCATTGCAGGCCAGGTCCCCAGTAGGGGGCAAGCAAGAGGCAAAAACCACACATTGATGTTTCTCTCTCTTTCTCCCTCCCTTCCCTTTTGCTTAAAAATAAATAAATAAAACACTTTTTAAAGATTGAAATAATACAAAGAATGTTCCCTAAACACAATGGAATGAAATTAAACACCAAAGCAGAAAAAATTGGGAAACTCATAAATATACAAAAAGTAAACAATGCATTTCTTTGACCAATAGCTCAAAAAACCATCATAAAATTTATAAAGTACTTTGAGATGAATGAAAATGAACATATAACATACCAAACCTTATCAATGCAGCTAAATCCGTGCTTACAGGGAAATTAACACTGATTTTCAGCTATAAATCCCTATATCAAAAAAGTATAAATGCACCGAATCATTAACCTATCCTTAAAATTAAGACATTGGAGGAAAAAAGGAACAGTTCAGCAGCAAGATGGAAATAATGAAGTTTATAACAAAAAAAATCATAGAAAAGCAATAAAAATTAATGGAACTAAAAGCTGCTTCTTTGAAAAGATCAACAAAATAGGCAAACTTTTCACTAAATTGAACAAGAAAAGAGGGAGCAGACTTAGGTCACTAAAATCTGAAATTAAAATGGGACATTAATACTGATCTCACAGAAATAAAACACATTAGAAAAGAATATTATGAACAATTATATGCCAATAAATTAGATAACTTTGGTGAAATTGATAAATTCCAAAAAGACATAAAAGACTGAAACGGACTCAATTAGAAATAAATGAGCTAAATAGATTTAATACATATTAACAGAATAAAAAAGATAAATACATGATCACCTCAACAAATGCACAAATAAATTGACATTCAAATAGTCTATCATGATAAAAACAATTAAATAAATAAGCCCTGGCCAGTGTAGCTCAGTTGGTTGTAGCATCATCCCCAAATGGAAAGGCTGCAGTTTGATTCCACTCGGGGCACTAAGTTGCTAGTTTCGATCCCCAGTTTAGGAACCTGGATCTCTGCTCTGGATGAATATGGTAGGCAATCAATTGGTGTTTCTCTCTTGCATTTGATGTTTCTCTCTTTTTCTTCCTCTCTCTCTAGGGATGCAGGAAAAAAGAAAAAGAAGTCATGGACACAGACAACAGCATAGTGATTGGAGGTGGGGGGAAGGCAGAGTGTGGGTAGGGTAAAGTTGGAGGTGGGTATAGGGGAGATAAATGGGACACCTGAAACAAGGGGTTGCCCCACCCTGGCAAATACCTAAGGCTCCACTCCTTACTATGTAACAGGTGTGCCAAGAAAAAAAAAATGGCCCAAATGAAAGAACAGATGAAAGTGCCAGAAAAAATACAACTAAGCAGTGGAGAGATAGCCACCCTATCCCTGTGCAGAATGCTCAGGATCCTCAGGTAATCAGGATGCTCACAGAATTGGTTGTTTATGATTGCAACATGAAGGAAAAAGTGAAGGCTATGAAAAGTGAAAAACAGGAAATGCACAGGGAACCAACAGTGACAAGAAGGAAAATGAGACTCAAATTGACAGGACCAGAAGGGAGAGAGAAACATTCAACCAGAACAGAATGAAGAAAGAAGAATTCAGAATGAAGAGAGGCTTAGGAACCTCTAGGACAATTTTAAGTGAAATAACTTACAAGTAATAAGATCCTGATGGCCTTCTACTGGCAGGGTCTTCATGTACTCTGTGAAACAGAAAGAACCTCAAACTGAGCTTTCCACTTCCCACATTATACCATGCTTGTTTATGCCATCTGAGTCAACCACTGCGGGAAAAAATGCCTGCTTTCATCGATCAAAGAACTGAGACTTGCCCCGTTGGATCAGGAATGCATAATTTGGACACCTCGTTTACATAAAATGAACCTAATTAAGAACTTGATGGGAAGTTTTGAGACAGGCTGAGCCTCTCTTAGACAGATGGGAATGTTCTTGGATCATATCTTTTTAAGTCTCACATTGGTTAAGTTTAAAGTTTCTCTTTAGGCATTCCCCAAAGAGCTCTTCTCTGTGACTGAGATGGTAGATACAAGCTAATGGCAAGAATCTGGAAAACAAAGTATAGGGAACTGATCTGCTTGGCATGGCAAATGTAGCCCAGTCTGCTTTCCCATGGGAAACCAGATTTTCACTATACCTCAGCTGCTTTGAGGCTTGCTCTTGCTAAAACTCCCTCATCATGAATTGAAGCAGAAAATGTTTACTACGTATCTTTAAAATAACTTCCTGAAGTCTGTGTTAATTTTCCTAAGGACAGAGTGTAACCAAACCAATCACGCATCGTTCTCTTGCATTGGCAACATTTTTTCTTTATAAATCTGTAGTAAGTAATCAGTAACATCCTTTTCTTTGTTATCTGTAAAAAGTAATCATCTAAAGCAAACCTGAGCATAATGAATGAGAACCTTCTTTGATGTATGCTATTAGAAAGCCAGTAAAAGCTTGTCTAGGCAAGGGTTGAGGTGTTCTCGCTCTCAGAGAGTGGCCATGCCATCCCTTTTTCTCCACAGGACTTCCACAGTCCCTGTGAATTTGTTCCTTGAATCTGCAACATATGGACCCAGCTGGGCAGAGTACGCATCAACGAGGAGCTTTGCTCTGCTACCAGGCTGGTCCATGCTCACTCACAGTGGGATACTGACAAGGAAAGAAATTACTCTGTGCCTGGGTGAACAACCTAGCCCTACATAAATTAGACCCCAACAACAGTTGGAGGAGTCATGATGTCTTACTGTATTCTCTTGGTGCATCAAGTTCCTTATCTCTCCCCTTTCCCTCCACATTGTTTTCAGTAAAGCTCTTCTTCTGAATCTGTTTTGACTCCTCTCCTGATTTGCCTGATGTCTATCTTGGTTGGAGGCAGGGGCAGGTAAAAAGAACCCCTTTGCTGGTGATGCTAGCATTATAAAAGATGGCCCCTTTGTTTTAGCTGACCACAATTTAGGTTGCTACCCGAATGTGTCTTCCAGGTAGCAGCTGCTTTTTACTCAAGTAAATGCTTATTACTCTTTATTATAATCTAAATTAATTTTGGTTTATATCAGTCAATAAGAAGTACAGGTGGCCAGAGACTTGCAAGTGACTTCCAGATAGGGAGTAGTCTTGAGGGATTGAGCCCCTTAACTTGTGGGATCTGATGATAACTCCAGGTAGATAGCGTCACAACTAAAACTAATTGTTTGACACCTCCTTGGAGTCAGAGATTTTAAGTAAATGGCATTGGAAAAGACATCACATTACATTTGGGGTCAGGAGGAAAATCCTTTCTAGCACTAATTCCAATAACCAAAAGTTTAAACTCAAATATATATCACCTAATGAGTAGATAAGTGTGGCATATCTATAATAAAATATTATTTCAAAATAAAAAGAAATTAAGTACAGCTACAAGTTGTAAGTTAGAGGAATCTTGAAAACAGTAAGTGAAATAAACCAATCACAAAATATCACTTATATAAGATTTCATTTATATGATATTTGCAATATTAGTAAATAATCAGAAAGTAGATTAGTGGTCGCATAAAATATTTAGGGTGCTGGATGGAAATGGAAATGATTGATAATAAGTGTGGGTTTTCTTTTTGGATTATAAAATGTTCTTAAATTGATAATAGTGATGGCTACACAGCTCTTTAAATATATTAAAAACCACCAAATCTCTCACGTGGTAAACAGACCTATGTTTGGCCAGCATATCTAAAAAGGCCAACACTTTTTTTAACTTATTTTTATTTAAGAAAGGCAAAAGGAAAGAAAGAAGAAAAAATGAAAGACTCCCAGCCATAGTTTTACCATTTAATTCAGTTTTTATCCAAACACTATATGGTGATATTAACTTAAAAAGAAAAAGCCAAAAGTGAGAGGTACCAAGCATTTATTTGAGATCTAAAATAATGGCTATTTGGGAAGCACTTATTCAGGCAGAAACTTATTGTAAATAGTATTCCAATTAGGAGGCAAAGGAATGGGTGTGTGTGAGAAAGGAAAGAAAAATCACAGCAATAGAAGGAAGGAATTTCTGTAAGTGCAGATAAGATAACATAAGTATTCCAATGCTAAAGAATGTTTTTAATTTTGAGTCTGGGGATCACAATATCTGCTTTCTTATTGTCTTTGCAAACAACCGTTTGGGGTATAATGTTGTCTTAGGCCCAGTGCAAAGGTTACTTTGCCCCGTTTTAACTTTCCAAAGGTTTGATGCACAAGACATGCAAGGCAGTTCCCCCAGGATGGCAGATCTGACTCCATTTTAAAGTGGTTCTGTTTATATTACCTTTTAGTGATTATTAAAAGATTATCTATCTGGTGATAAAACCTACTTAACTATTGCTCCTTGTATTTGCACCTCTTTTGTTTCTTGTACCTTTTCCCTCATATGATACTGGCTGTTTAGTAACTTCAGTTTATAGATAGAATGCTGTTTGTTCATATAATTAATAGCTTCACCATGGATCTTTATCTTTCTAAATTTAAATTTAGTAAAATTATTTCTAAACCACTGATATATGTATATTATTTCAAATTGCATATGTGTATATACTTATGTAATAGGCAGTTAGTCAGCATGAGCAGAGCAAAAATGATAGGTGAGGTAGAAAGGTCACCCAGGGCAGAAATCCCTGGTTGCCTAGCAATGACAATTGCAGGCTGGAATCTTGCCCCACTGCCCCAGGTGCCCTTTCCTCCCCTAGCATATTACTGGTCATATGGTTTAAACCCCCTGACCTTTCCTTCATGGCATGCCACTAGTCACGTGATAGATGCCCTCAGAGGAGGATCAAGAGTGATGGAGAAGAGCCTCCTACAACTCCCATAGAAGCCTTTGCATGACCGCTCACTTACTCTTATGTCTTTCTCCCCAACAGTGGACATGTTTGACTTCTCAGTCTAGCCCTGCCACAGATGCTTTAGACTGTGTGCGCCAGACTTGCCCTTTCTTTGGCTAGCGTATGATTCAGTGAACACATTTCTGTCAGGACAACTTTCAGTGTTGAAGGTTTTTGCTTAATGGCATTTACACTTACATATAAATATATACCTAAACATCTTGGATATATGGAGAAGATACTTTATTATATTTATGTTGGAAAACTAACATGAAACTCATAGTCTAATGTCATTACCACCTTCAACCCTTCAACAACCATAAATTTATTATTTTTTGGATATCTTATTTTCTACATAAGAGTCTTAAACTGGGTGAAGTGGTATTAAAGAATAAGATCAGTGAGTTAACAAGATTGGCCCTAGTTCTCAAATGTCCTATATTTTACATATACAATTAAATACGAAATAGGATGGTGTACTCAATAGAAGCAATATTTATAATATTGAGAGCAACTGAATAAAGATATAATTAATCCTGTCTGAGATGAAAAATTAAAAATTTCTTCAGAGGTACATCTTGAGTAGGATTTGAAAGATAATAAAAGTCCAGGCAAAGGGAAATAGGAATTTTACTGTTTATATTTATTAAGTCTTATAGTAAGGAAAATAGTCATGTATTTGATTACGTGAAATAATAACATGAAATTTTGATGGGATTCCAAGGTAAACAATTAATCAGTGAATCTTTATTATAAAAAGGAAAAATCTAATAAATCTCATGCTTAGATTTAAAATATATAAATGTCTTATTAGTTAGAGTAATTAATGCCAGATATAACAACAAAGTCAGAAACCTCAGTGGTCATCACTATAAAGAATTATTTTTCACCACATCAGACATGTCAGAAGCCTTCCTCCATTATGAAGCTGACATAGTAGGCAGTGAGGCATAAGCAATGTAGGAATAATAGGCCAGGCACGGAAGGTCACCAAGGTATAAGACCCTGGGTGCCCAGCAACCGGCAATTGTAAATTGGGACCTTGCTCCCAGGGTCACATTTCCCTCCCCAGAATAGCTCTGGTCATGTGGTTCATTCCCTGCTGACCACTCATACCTCTTGTCATGGTGCAGACCCTGCCCTGACCTTTGGCACATCACTGGACAGGTCACAGACCACCCACCTATAAGAGGATCAAGTGGGCCAAAGAATAGCCTCACACAGCTCCCATACAAGCCCCTGAACAACCACTCCATAAACCATTACACCTTTGGGACAATTCAGTTCTGGCCTACATCAAATAATCTTAAGAACAAAGCCTTGGGTCTTTTGACCACAGAGACAGCACTCTGGTCAAACTGGAGATAATATCTAGGCTTCGGTTGTGTTTCAGCTCTAAGCTCAAAAAAGAAGCAAGGCCAGGCAGGGCAGCAGTGTGGCTGATATCAGGACCAGCAGCCATGATTAATGACCCCCTGCCCTGGTGCCAATCAATCAGTAGAGACCATAACCCCATAAGTGTGCATGTGGAAAAGTTAATGAGTATTCTATTGTGATCCTCCCCTGAGACCTCCACTAAAACCTTTAAAATCCTTCAGAGGAAAAACACAGTGCTGGCTCTCTCTCTCACCCTCTCTCTCTCTATCTCAACCATGCCTGTGCCTTTCCCCATCCCTTCTCAGGTGTGCTGTACCTCGAGCACACCTGAGACTCCCCCACACCTTCCCTCAGGCACATATACCTTCAACTTGTTCCCTGAGCTCACACAGCCCAGATGGCTCACTTCTTCCATGGCTCACTTCCTTCACTTCTTCTACCTCTGTGATTTTCTAAATAAATTTCTGCTTGGCTCTGAACTCTTAGTCAAAACTCAAAGACCAAGGTCTGACATCTGGTGCCATCTGCTGTTAGCACAGCTATGCCTATTGGACCATGTTGCCTTCAAGGTGCCCAGATGAGAAAGAGGGATGAAGCCAACACATGTTCAACTTGACTCTCGTAGACTGCGAGGGACATATGCCACTTCAAATGGTCCATTAACCATAATTAGTCAGGCAGTCTGAACTTCAGTGCAAGGAAGGCTAAGAATTCTGAGAACTATATAATATAGCTGCAAGAATCTCAGTAAAACTTTCTTGAAAATTGTATGTATATTATTTGTTGGAGAGTTTGCCAAAGAATGTCAACAACATGCCCTGTTGGAAGGCTACTTCTAAGTTCTTTCCATCAAGAGATGGAAACTATTTCTCCATCCCATAAGGGTAGACTGGCCTTGTGACTTGCTTTGACCAATAGATTGAGGGAGAAATGTTTTGGGCTGGAGCTCAATCCAAGTCTCAAGGAAATTTGCATGTTTCTTCTCCCTCCTGGAAGCCTGTAATTGCTAATTGAATAACCTGGACTACACGGCTGGACAGTGGTCACCAGCCTATATCAAGCTACATATGAATGAAGATTTCATACATGAGTCTGACCTCAACACAGCTGCCAGGTTACCGCAAACACATAAGCCAGCCCAACCAAAACCAGATGAACCTGGCTCCAAAGTTGCAAGGTTAATGTAAATCAAAAGTAAGAGGAAAATTTAATTTTCCTATGGCAAAAAGAGAGAGTTTCCTCTCCTTTTTTTTTTTACCATGTTTCCTTCAGAAAATGTTTAATTGCAAATATTCTCTTTCTTTTGAAATACATACAAATCCTTTTATAGATTTTTTAAAATTTATGTTTAGAGGGGAAGGGAAAGAGAGGGAGAGAAATATCAATGTGTGGTTGCCTCTTGTGGGTCCCCTGCGAGGACCTGGCCTGCAACCCAGGCATGTGCCCTAACGGGGAATCAAACCATGATACTCTGGTTCACAGGCCCACGCTCAATCCGCTGAGCTACACCAGCAAGGGCCACACAAATATTTTTATGTGTTGAAGAAACCTACTGTCAGTTTTGTCAACACAGTCATGAGTTTTTTAAGAACACATAAGCCATCTCTTTAAAATATAATCATCAAAGAAGACAGTGTAGCTATCCCCTAGTCTCCAATGAGAGACTGGATGGAAGGAGACTCACTTCACTTCTGCTTCTGGATTCAAGTGTTACCTCCTGTCATCACAACCAAGATATGAGAAGTTTACTGATTCCTTTGGGTAAAGGTAACTAGCTAACACAGATGGCCAGTACAATTTACAGGTGAATTTATAAATTTAATGGTGAAGGATGCTCTTACTTGAGTCGTCTTACCTGAGGAGTAGCTACAGTTAACCTTAAGAAAATATATGAAATGGGTATCTAAAAGGGTGAGAGTTCTGTCTTTGAAAACATTTCAGCCAATTGCCTATAGTGCACATACCCATCTGCTATAATGCTTATCTGATAATAAAACTACTTTGTGTAGAGAAATTTCTAGTTGGCAGATCTTTTAATTATTTTTCTCTAATAATAACCAGAACTATCCAATTTGAATTTAGACTGGTAAGTAATTAGTGGTGGTTGTTTTAACTCACCCATTTTGAATTTTTTTGCCTATAGTAAAAGCTAACATGTGTTAATGAGAAAATCCACTGGCCTAAAATGGTCTCACCTGCACTAAAAGTCCATGATACCAAACCTAAATTTTAATACCTGACCTAATTGCTGCTTTAATATCGCTCATACACATAATCTTAATCGGGCAGTCTGGAATGTTCTGGTCAACACTAATGAAGTAATCTGTCATGTGGGCCCTCACCACCCCCTTAGAAAGAAGATACAATTTGCATGATTAAAAACCCTATCTCCCCAAAAGCATCCTGTTCTAAAATAAGCTTTCCTTTTGTTAATATCTCTTGTGCCCCACCCTTCTGCCTATGAAAACCTCTCATTTTTGTACAACCCCTCCCAGCACCCTTCTACTTGCTAGGTGGCATGCTACCCAATTCATGAATCGCTTAACAAAATCAAATTTACTTAGTTGAATTTTGTTCTTTAGCACAGGTAAATTCTGTACAACTTAAAATTTACTTTGCAGAATTTCAATGTACACAGATGTAGACAAAATATATAACGAATTTTATGTGCCCATCACCTAGCATCAAAAGTTAAAGACTCGTGATGACTCCTGTTTCATCAATATCTCAAGCCACTTCTCCCACATATAATTACCAAAGAATTTGAGACTTGGATTTCATTCACTTTGGTGCAACTTTTGAAATGGATAAACCTACCATTAAAATATAGTCAGCTACTCACTAAATTTGTAGCTGATATGATAGAAATATCCAAAGTAAACACCATTACCTGCACAATACCACCCCTATGTTTTAAAATTTCAGAATTCTCTTCAACATTTTTGCCTGCAGTGAAAAATCAGAAACAAAAAAAAAAAACCTCACAAAGAATTCTGTACCCTCCCACTTGAGCAGGAACCAAGTGGCTGGGCCATGGGGCCCTGGGGCCATCAGGCAGGTCTGCCCACTGGGTGTTTTATTGGTGGTGTTCCAGTAGGGCTCTGTTTTTGTTGGGCCATGTTGTATGTACATGAACATGAACCAGGGCCTCTGCTGAGTTTAAAAGGTTTAGAAAAGACGTTTGATAAAATCTTGATGTTTGTGAGTTTATGTCAATAAAAGCCCACTGAAACTGGAAGGGGAGGCAGGGAAGGGAAGGGAAAAAGGAAAAGAAAAACTAGCCAAGATATGCCACCCAATGGTCCATAGATTACCTCCTGAAGGTCAATATGACCCACAACACTTTGTCCACCATGTGGACAGGAAAGAGACCGTGGGCTGGTTCACCTGCAGGTGGTGGTCCCCAACAGGCAATGCAGACCTGCTGTGGAAAGACGGTTACACGAGAAAATGCACCCAAGCAAAAAAAAAAAAAAAAGGCTTCTGACAACACTAAGGATGACCCGAAGCTCCAGTTCAAAGATGCCTGAAATGCCCATCTTCATAGGCAGCAGAGATAACTGGGCAGCGGTTGTAGGTGGAGGCTTCTTGGAAGGTCAGTGAAGAGCATGTGTGTGCCTCGGAAGTACCCTGGGAAGCGCATGTCAAGCGCAACCCCTACAAAGGGGCAGGCAGTCTAGGAGACCTGAGGGCTCTGGATTTGCCAGTAGCAGTGGGCGAGGAGAAATGGCAGTAAAAGTGAGAGAGTGGGTGCTGCTGACTGTAGGGAGCAGGCAGCCAGGCCCTAGCCTGTTCTTATGGGCAGCCCAGAGTTTGGCCAGGAGTGGCCTGAGCCTTAGCCACTAGGACCCGTTTCTCTCCAACACCTCTGTGGCCTGGCCCAGGCTGACCCCTGATCCCACAGGCTGCTGCCGCCTTGCTGATGCCCCTCCTCAAGGCACCATTCTGCCTGGCCATTGCAAGACCCTTCCTTTTAGACCCCTGCGTGCTTCCCACCCTTGCACTGCCACCCTCTCTCTTGAGTAGCGGGCTGGAGGCTGGGCCAAGGGACCATCAAGCAAGTCTGGCCTAAGAGCCCCTGGGTCCTGCCTGTGGGCCCACCCCTCTCTTCACCACAGCCCCTCCTTCCCTCTTCCACCCTCTCTCCCTTGCCTTTCCCACCTCCATCGCCCCTGCCTCTCCTCCACCACCTTATCCTTTTTTCTTTTTCTCCTCTTCCCACTCAGTGAGTTTTTATGAGAAAAAATAATCTTTCTTTTTTCCCCTCTCCTCCCTCTCCCTCCTTCCCTTCCTTTCCTTCCTTCTTTCTTTCTCTCTCTTTTTTTCTTTCTTTCATTTTTAGCCATAAAAATATATAGATGCTTGAATAGAATTCAAATTGAGTATGAATTACTCTAAAATTATATATATATATCTTTACAGAATTTATCATAGTTAGGTCTGAATTTTATTATAACATCCACTTTAATATTCTTTCTTTTTTAATTTTGCTTTTCTTAGTTATTTTATAGCAAGTAAAATAATTGAAGATATTTAATGCAATATTAAGTTTATGAGGTCAAAAAGACTTTTTCAACAGATTTACAAAATGCATTGTCTTCTTGATTTATCTTTCTTACTGTATAGTAAGGTAATCATATACCTAACTATTAGGTTATTATCTCCTAAACAGTTATAAAAGATTAAAATTAAGCAAGCAATGTACATGAACTAATAATACATTATGACATTTTAAATAATTTATTTTTAAAGTCTATATAATTTTATGATATGCAAAGTGAGGATATTAATGTATTTATTAATTAATAGGATATATGCTAGTGAAATAAAATCAAGTGGTAAATATTTCTTGACTACGCAGTATACTACCAATTTATTTATAAGATAGTAAACTGGAGAATTTCATTTGGACTATATATGAAAAGTATTTTCAGAGTATAAGCACTCAGCTCCAAATTTCCCATAAGGAAAATGAGATCAAGAAAAAAGGTTTGTTAGGAAAAATTATCAGTTTTTCATATGTGTTCTTTCATTTGAAACCCTAACCCATATATACATATGACTGAATGAGAATCTCAAAGGATAAATTAACCGGCTTTCAGCATAAACCTTAGACTTTTAGACTTACAGGGCTCAATAAAATATTTTCACTCCGAGCTTCTCATATATATTTAACCAAAATAAAAGAGAAAGAGTCTTCTGCCTTCCCAAGTGTGTGTGTGTATGTGTGTGTGTGTGTGTGTGTGCATCTCCTGTACCCTGCTCAGTTGTTCATCGTTCTTCCCCTAAACAATGAAGATAAAGTATGAATTACTCTCTATTCCTTCCCCACTACTACCAATGAAACAGAGAATTTGAACTTCATTCACAACAAAGGAAGAGAAATCTGTCATGGACACAATAAATCATAATAATTTTAATAATAGTTAAGACTAACATTGACAGATATAACATGTTGTTTCATATTTGTATTTTCTGTTCCACGTCTGATAGAGTAATAAACAGGACGTTTACTCATTCCAGAAAGTGAGAGGTATTTAATTCCATTCTCATAAATGAGAGGGGGAGATAGGGTTTTATATAGAAATATGTTAAATGTATTATAAACAGTGTTCTAGATTTTATCACTGTACTACTTATTTTCTTCTCTGTAACCTTTCAACCCCTTGCCATGTGCTCGAGTTCTTCTCTGAGAGGAATTTTTTCCACTTCATTGCTGTTATGCTTTGTCATGTGACTTTATTTGGCCAGTAAAATGTGGATAAAATGGAATCATGTTTCAGAAATTGCCCATCTTTACACAGTTCCATCCTAAGAACATCTTAACCCTAAATAGAGGAAGATTCTTCGGCCTGTGCTATGCTACAAATAGAGAACAGGCAACCTCTATTTCACAAGTTGTTGTAAGCCGCTGAGGACTTGTTTTTTTTAACTGAAGGTAGGAAGATTAACTCATTTTTTAAAATAATCAGAAAAATGTGAAAAAAATAGGCCTTCCTCTGTTTCTGATGGTGCGGACAAACAATGAATGCCTCCCGACCATCTCTACTGTGTTTATCCCCTGAGCTCACTGATAACACCAGTATTTTACAAATGAAGACTTACTCTGAAGAAAAATAGCTTCTTAATGATGCTGAGCTCTAAAACAGGAAATAGAAGTTGTAACAGAGATTTATGGTTACATATTTAAGCAAGAGTGCAAACAAGATTCTTAACCATCTCAGCTTTCTATTGGGAAAAATTTACAGCAAAATATAAGAAGACTTTCCTGAAGAGCCTGAGGAATACATGAAGAAATCATCTGTTCAAGGAGACCCAGACAACAGGAACACTCGTCAAGGACTGGAATATGTGAAGTCAACAGCCAACAGACTAAAGCTGGGTTTATAGGCCAAAGAAAACAACAAAAGCTGTGAAACTCAGCTATCATGGTTCACTTATGAGACAAGGAGAACTGTCATACCAGTAGTAATACCAGTAGCAAAAATAATCAGCAAACGGTCAATAGATTGCTAAAAATACTTCACAGGAAATCATTGTTAGCTCCCAGTTTAGTGTCCCAATTCTTTTCTAAATGACTTGCATTTAATAGTTGACAGATAATTGCCCCATGGTGCTCTGTAATACATTTGTAATAAACAACTAGAAAGCCTCTTAGACCTTTAAAGGAACAAGTAAAACCAAACTTAAATTTAAAAAAATCATCCGTCTAGAAATTTAACTTAATAAAATGAGCATACTTCAAGGAAAAGTAGATTATTTGCCTCCTGTGTTAGTTTCCTATTGCTGCAGTAATAATTATCACAAACTTGATGACTTAAAGCAGCACAAACTTAGTGTCTATCTGGTACATAGACCAGTAGTTTCGACAAGATTCTCACTAAACTGAAATGAAGGGGTTAGCAGGGCTTTCTTTCTTTCTGGAGGCTCAAGGGTGGAATCTGTTTCCTGCTCACTTGAGTTAACAGGGTTCAGTTCCTTGCGCTGTGAGATTGAGCCCCATTCCCAGTTTCTATAGGACGCCCACATTCCTTGGCTCGTGGCCTGTTGCCTTCACCTGAAAATACAGCAATAGAAGGTTGATTTTTTATGAAGCTTCCTCGTTCTTCAGTCTCTTTACACTAACCCAGTTGGGAATATTCTTTATTTTTAAGAAATCGTGTGATAGACTCTTCTTGGGTAATATCTGATAATCTTACGATGTCAATGTCTATAACCTTAATTATACCGACAGACTCTTTTGTCATGTAACATAATCTAATCATAATTCCAGGTGATTAGGAGGTATACATCTTTGTAGAAATACTATTATGCCTACCACATATATTAAACGGCATTCATAAACAAAAGAGTAAGAGGGAAATAGATATAATTAAGACAACATTTAGGAATAGGAACTGACCCTTGCCTACATCACAGAGAATAAGAAATGCCCACACGAAGTTGTCATGGTTTGGAGGTGAAAAATTCCCTAGGCTGCAAAGGCTGAAGATTAACAGACTCACCACTACTTATATTACACTTTTCCCGTAGCTGCCTATAGTATACAGGATCCCAAAATCACAAACTCAAATTTAGACTTCAGAACTTTTATCAGCCTCTATTCTATTGTTTCTCTAAGTTTCATTTCTGGAATTGCCTACAATAAGAAGACTTGGAGTGACTGTTAGTAATATAGATCACCGGTACCATTCCAATTCAATGAGAATTTGGGGAGGATGGCCTCACTAACTCATCTTTTTCTATAAAATTGTATTTATTTTTAGAAAGAGAGGAAGTGAGAGAGAAAGAGAAAGAGACGCCCCGGCTAGTGTAGCTCAGTGGATTGAGCGCGGGTCTTCAAACCAGAGTATTGCGGTTCGATTCCCAGTCAGGGCACATGCCTGGGTTGCAGGCCAGTTCCCCGCAGGGGACACACAAGAGGCAACCACACATTGATATTTCTCTCCCTCTCTCCTTCCCTTCCCCTCTATAGATAAATAAAATCTTTAAAAAAGAGAGAAAGAGAAATATTGATGTGAGAGAGAAAATCTGCGCCCCACCCAGGGACCAAACCCACAACCCAGGCATGTCCCAGGCATGTGCTCTGACTGGGAATCAAACTAGCAACCATTTGCTGAGCCACGTCAGTCAGTGCTAGTTACCTCTATTTTTTTAATTACATTTATCTTTATAAAGAGGGGAAGGAAGGGAGAAAGAGAAGGAGAGAAACATCGCTGTGTGGTTGCCTCTGGAGCACCCCCTCCTGGGGACCTAGCCTGAAACTTAGGCATGTGCCCTGACTGGCAATCAAACTGGCAACCCTTTGGTCTTCAGGCCGCACTCAGTCCCCTGAGCTGCACGAGCCAGGGCTAGTTACCTTTGCTTTTAAGAAGCTTCCAAAGTGATTCTTTTTCAAAAAATTAAAAAATTTAAAAAATAATTAAAAAATTTAAAAACAGTTTTTTACAAACCCTTAAAAGGTATTGAATGAAATAAATCAGGAGAGATCAAAATGCCACAGGAGGTGAATATAGTTACATTTACTAACTATCTTTTTAAAAAATTCACTGTCTAAAAAACAAATAAATTATATTTTAACACAGACTCCGACTGTTTCTGTTTTCCATATGCCAAAGACTAAATGATTTATTTTGTGAAATTAAGTAGACTGACCTAATATAAACTACAATATATTAGTACTCTTAAAAATGTATTACTGGAGAAAAGTAAAATAACTACTAATTATTTTAGTTTATAATTTTCAATTAAAAGAACCTATTAATTTAATAATAATTTGGAGCAATTATTTAATCTGTATTTGGACATCTATTAGAAATATAATACTTTAATTTGTATATTAGTCTCATATTGATACTTCTGATTATAAATAAATAAAGAATTTAAGGTTTTGTTGAGAGAACAGTTTTTATTCACATTACTTAAAATTAGACCAAAATATTCTCTCATATTTCATATCTTTGTTGAATTATATAAAAATCATGTGCATAAAGCTGTTTTCAAAGAACTATTTATTTTTATTGATTTCTTAAATAATTAATGGTTATAACTAAAATCTCACTTTGGAAACAGCAATAACATTTAACAACTATCAGATCAGAGGACTTTATTTTTTAATTGTAAGTAAACACCAAAGTATAATGAATTATTTGGTTTGCAGAAGCAACATAAACTAAATTTAACTGAATGACAATTAGCTTACTCATCTTCCTTCCATATTCCCATACAAAGAGAGAACAATTTTAAGGACATTCAAAAAAGCAGTAGCAAAATTTCAATATCATTCTTCTATGCTGATATTTTAAAATTTTAATTAATTCAATCTTGCTGCAGAAACATCACAGAAATTTTCTAAACAGGGTGTTAATACACAAATGTCTAACCTTGTAAAAGTGTCAGTGTGATCTATATATACGCACATTGCAGGCTCAGGAAAACTGTGAAGAAGGCCACAAGCGTGGGCCTTTGCTCACCCTGTAAATCACTCCTGCTTCATTCTCTAGAGGATAATGGAACCAAAATGAATGAGTGGTAGCAGAAAGCATGAAGGCTTGTGAAAGAAAGGTACAAAGAAAACTGCAGAGCCCAGCTGTATCACAGACAGTATGAAACAATATATTTAACATCATACTTGAAACAAATAGCAAATATTAAAATGTAAGTTTCTAGAGGCAGAGATGAAGAAGAGACAATATAATCAGGAAATACTCTGTGTCAAATGTCACCATGTTAAAATCTTCCAAGTTTTTACATAAAGTTTGTGGGAAAGAGGGTATTCAAATACATTTGTACAGTGCTAAATTTAATAAAGATTTTATTTTTAAGATAATTACTTTACTTTTCCATAGATAAATAAAATGTATATAAATCTTACCAGGTAACAAAATTATCTTACCTAAATTTTCAATTCAAAGGTATGGCACACTTCATTTACTTGGTATTATCTCTATTAGAAAATATTGCCATGCATATGATCAGGAAGCATGAAACTATGGGAATTAGTAAATGCATGTGGTTAGGACACTATGGGAAACCAGGAATTCTGAAAAAGAAAAGGGTTTGAGGCTAGATGCCCTCCAAAGACCCAGGGTTATAATGAGTGGTTTCTGGAACCAGGTTCTCAGTTCAGAGAGTTCCAGACTGTAGATGCAGATCAGGTACCTAAATTTTTAATGGCCAGCATAGTGAACAATCCCTTTGAATCTGATATACAGATATTTTTAAGGATAGACTTAATTAACAGACATATCTCTTTGTTCTTACATATGGGCATAAGTCACCTGGTAAAATAACTAAAAGGTATAATTTTAGGGAGCACAAAAAAAATGGAGAACACAAAAAACTCGTGCTTTAATACCTGGCCATTATTTATGAGGCTATGTTGGCAAGGACATCACTATTCTCTCAGTGTCTGAGACTCCTCCCTGTAAATGTGGATGACACTTCTGTCAACTTCATTGTAATGGACACTTTTGTTTTTCCACCCAGATACTTTCAGATTGATTGGGGCGATTCCATATTCAATTCTTCTGGCTTTCATGCAATTTTGCTTTTTTCCCCCAATAGTCTATAGGTGTAACTCTTAGAAAACCGATCTAGATCTCTTAGAGACCGAAGAGAGCCAAAATTGCCTAAAAGATAAAGTTCATCACCCACACAAACAATCCTAGCATCCCAGAGCTGAGAAACAATGGGCATAATAACATGAAACTCAGCTTACATGCCCTTGGTTGAGACAGACTGTGAGTCATAATCTTCTCTGCGGCTAGAATTTCCCAGATGTTATCAGCTTGAAGGTACATTCCATGAGATTTTTCCTAAAATTGTTCCCATGTCTTATTCCTTGACTTCTTCCCTATCTCTTCCCTGTTTCCTCCATTCCACAGGATTTGTCTGGGAGCACTCCCGTAGTGAATCATGTGGACGGGGACCTTTGCCTTAAGGTCTTATTAGGGACCTCAACCTAAGACACTTAAAATGCTGAGTTTTAAAATGACTATTTAAACATGGAAACATTTAGTATTAGATATACCTCCCCAACTCTAGAACTCCATATGTTCTACTTGTTCCAAAAAAGAAATAAAATGTATAACTTCATACTGTCTCTCTTAAAACTGGATAATATACTTCACTTATATTTATTTGTTTGTTTTAATGGACTTTGATGAGTCCTCTATCACTTATAACATCAGTCCCCAACCTTTCTGGAACCAGGGACCTGTTTAGTAGAAAAAGGGGTGGGGAGAGGCAGAGCTCTGCTGTACTGGGGGCCAGGTGTCAGGAGGTGGAGCTCAGGAGAGCTTTGCCCACATCAGCAGGTTCTTAATATGTCCCAGACTCGTCCCTGGACTCGGGGTTTGGGACCTCTGACTTATAATAAAAGTTCTTAAAACTGTAAATCAAAATACTACAGTAAGAAATGCCTTTTACTTAGTAATATGTGTTTATTTTCCATGTATTTTCATTGCTTGATAGCTCAGTTGTTTTTTAAGAGCTGAATAATAATCCATTGTTTGAATATATCACAATTTATTTATACCTTCTCCTATTGAAGAACATCTTGGGTGCTTGCCAGTTTTGACATTTATAAATAAAGCTGTAATAAACATCTGTGCATAGGTTTTGTTTGAGTGCAATTGCTGAAATGTGTGGTGAGTGTATGTTTAATTTTGTGAGAAACCTCCAAACTGTTTTCCAAAGTGGTTGTACTATTTTGTATTCTCACTAACGATAAATGAGAGTTCCTATTATTTCACATCCTCACCAGGATTTGGTGTTTTCAATGTTGCAGATTTTGGCCACTTAAATAGGTATGTTTCTATGTCTTAGTTTTAATTACATTTCTCTGATAACATATGACATGGCCCACCTTCCCATACCTTCTAGTGCCATCTGGATATCCTCTATAGTGAGGTATATATGAAGGTGTTAGGCCCGTTTTTTATCAGGTGGTTTGTTTTCTTATTTTTTAGTTTAAAGAGGTTTTGTTTTGTTTTGTTTTTATGGCATAACTTTCAAATCTGTCTTTCCCAAATACTTTCTACCAGTCTGTGGCTTGTCTTTTTCTCTTGAGATTGTATCTTACATAACAGAAGTTTTAATTTTAATGAAGTCTAGCCTATTGATTATTTATTTCATAGATCATGCTTTTGATATTATATCTAAAAAGACATCCCCATGCCCAAGGTCATGTAGATTTTCTCTTATCTTACAGGAGATTTACAGTTTTACTACTGAGAAAACATATAAGCCATAGTTTCTGCAGCTAAATTGCCTACTCCAATTATTGTAGATATTTCCAAAACAAAATAGTATAAAATGTGTAAGAATAGCCTGAATTATGTGTACAAATAATTCTCATAATTACTTGAAGAAAATTAATAATGAGGCTTGGCATTCAAGACATAGTTGTCACACATCTGTCCACAAAGAATTATACAGAGAATGAAGAAGTGATGTTCCCATTTTTAACACAACTCCATCATTGAATTACAATGAGGAAACTTTCAACTTTCTGAAGCTCTGGGGTATATGGTAATATATCATGTCATATAAAAAGGACCAAACAACAACAACAAAAACATACTTGGGACAATACTCTGCTATTTTGGTCAGCAATTTTAAAAGAAAACTACTATGACATGTTGAAATATATTTTAAAATAGATTGACAAGAAATGGGTAAAACACGCAGAGATTAAGAAAAGCTTCTCTCAAAATATGAAATAGTGTCAATTTACTGATTTCTATATCCAAAGTTGTTGAATGTATTTTTATTTGACTCCTAATGAATGTTTCCAGTGATCTGGAGAAAACGATCAATATTTTTACATTTAAAAAAATAAAAATGTTTTTAATAATTCTTTCCATATATAATAAAAATTCTCGGAAAAATATGCATCAGTTCTATTTGAGTATGTAAAATAACTGCAAGGAATTTAAGTAAAGTCCTGTGAAGTTTTAATACTGACATTCATCACTGAAAAGGCAAAAGCAGAATCTCATAGTAAAGAAAATAGATATGTTATTAAATAAGCACTTTTAAAATGAGAATTAATTAGAAAACAATTGAAATGAATTATTGGTAAATTATTAAAATAACAAGACTCTAATTTGCAATCTGACCCAATTCTCCAAATACAATATATATACAACTATATTGAGGAAATGGTTGGCCATGAGTAATACTATGTAAGTGACTTAAAAAGTTTCTCTCTGAACAAGATATCTTCTTTCTTAATTGTTTAACTCCTTGTATTTCAGTGCAACAGCGAGACCCTTATGCAACTAAATTCAGTTAATAGACTATTACCCAAATGGTCCTAATTAACACATTGGTGTGACTTAGAATGCAAAGACAAATATGAGTATAAATTTCCTAGCTATAAAAGCTTATATTAGAACTTTCTCTAAATATTCTTATTGTAAGTTTTAAAACAATCTAATAAGCTATAAAAACAGAGCCAGGAATATCTATATGAAAATTATGAAAAAGTTTCACATTTCAGCTAACCATCATTATAAATATGTAATTTCAATAAAAATAAAATTGGTACCATCCAATGATCATGTGGAATAATTATTATGCTTTAAGGAAAACAATAAGAGTGCACCAGGGTTCTCTTTCCCCACATGCTTGCTAGCAATTGTTGTTTGTTGATTTGTTAATGATAGTAGTTCTGACTCATGGGAAGTGATATCTCACTGTGTTTTTAATTTGCATCTTTGTGATGGCTAGTGATGTTGGAGCATTCATTCATAGGTCTCTGGGCCCTCTGTAATTCCCCCTGGAACCAGAGAGTATTATGCTAAGTGAAATAAGGCAGGCCATGAAAGACAAATACTATATGGTCTCACCTATAAGTGAAGCCTAATAAACAAAACAAATGAACAAAATAGAACCAGAGACATGGAAATAAGGAACAAACTAACAGTGACTGAGGGGAAGAGGAAGGTGGATAATGGGGCTGAGCAGGGGAGGAAAGAGTCAAGGAACATGTATAAAGGACCCGTGGTAATGAACAACCATGTTTGGGGTAGAAATCGACTGTGGGAGCAGGGGTGGGTGGGACAGTGGGGAGCAACAAGGAAAAAACGAGATAACTGTAATTGAACAACAATTAAAAAAAGGAAAACCATTAAGTATGTTCAATTGACTAAAAAGACAATTCTGAGAAAACATGGAAGGCAAAATATTTTATACAGTTTCATACCATCCCAAAATTATAATAAAGATGGATACATATACATTCATAAGTTTATATAGTAATTAAAATAAGAGCCCCATAATGTCTAACTATAAATGTTATGGTTGTTTTTAGATACTAAATAATATATTTTGTTTGTAAAAGGGAAAATAAATATCAATTTTCAAAATAACTATAATATTATTGGACTTACAGAAGATAGATTACTCTTGAAACATCTTTCTGCTACCACATTTACTCCTTTTCCATTGTCCATAATATTCTTTCAAAAGATTTACTCAGGAGTGCCATAAATAGCCTAGAACCCTAAATATACTGGCTTTCATTTCTATAAGTCTCGTTTGTTTTACTTTGGCTTTTATTTCAACCCCTTGTAAAAATTCTTTATTAGCTACTTTGGATTTGGTGGAAAAACAGATAAAGTATATGAAAATGGTGACTGTAGGTGTGTATCACCTACTATACATTATCCCTATCCAAGACAATAAATATTACCTCAAGCCCGTTACCACTCCAGTATTGAATTTTTGAAACTAGAAAGAATCTTACAATTTGCTTAACCTTCTTTAGTCAAACAAATAAAAAATAACTAACTTTGTGGAAATGGATCAGGTAGATCCCTCCCAACCATGCTCATGGGCAGCACATCATATCTGAATATAACTGAGTTTACAAAGCTGAAAGAGGGGGAGAGAGAGAGAGAACATAACTTTAAATGGGAAGCATGGTTATTACCATAAATTTTAAAAACAAATACCATATTACCTCACATAGCTGGAATGTAATGAACAAAATAAACTAATGAGAAAAAAAAGAACTGCATACATGGAAATATGGAACAGACTGACAGCCATAAGAAGAAGGAAGAAGGAGAAAATGGTTGAAGGAAGGGAGAGGGACTAGTCAAAAATATGTATGAATGAAGCATGGGCATGGATAATGGAAAGGAGATTCACTTTGGGCTAGAGGGTTGGTCTAGGTAGAAGGGGACAAAAGGAAAAAATAGAAAAACTAATAAAATACAAAATAAATAAATAAATTTTAAAATTAATTATTCTCATATACAATGCCTTCTAAAACTTAGCACATGACATTTATATCTTTAAATGTCCTCTTCAATCTGGCTAGCTTCTAAAAAGACCAAATTTATGTGATTTCACCCATAGCCTTAACAAATAAATCTTAGGAATAGAGTAGTGTAATAATTGCATAGGAAACACCAGCCCTGATATGTATCTGATGAATTCAGATGTAGAAACAGTAAACAATAGACAAGGGCTAGAAATTAAGTACAGCAATACATTAAAAAATATATAGCATGATGAAGTGGAGTATATTCTAGGGGCACAAAGATGGTTCAGCATCCACAAATTAATCAGTGTAATATACCACATTAATAAATAAAGGGTAAAAACATATGATCTTATCAATAAATGCAGAAAAGGTATTTGCTAAGATACAACAGTCATTTATTATTAAAACACTCAATAAAATGGGTACAGAAGAAAAGTACCTCAATATAATAAAGGCTGTATGTGACAAACTCTCAGTATTATGCTCAATGGTGAAAAATTGAAAGCTTTTTCTTTAAGATCAGGAACAAGAGAAGGACTCTCAATAGTCCATTCTCACCACTCATATTCAACATAGTTGTGGCATTCCTACCCAGAGCAATTAGTCAAGAGAAAGAAATAAAATGCATCCAAATTTGGAGTGAAGGAGTAAAAGTATCTTCTTGCAGATGATATAATTATTTATATAAAGAACCCAAAAGACTCCACTTTTAAAAAAACTATTAGAAACAATAAACCAACAATGAAGTTGCAGGATACACAATCTATGTAAAAAAATGCACTGCATTTCTATAGGCCCTTTATACTAGTAATAAAATGTCAGAAAAATAAATGGCAAAAAAATTTCTTTTGCAACTGCACCAAAAAAGAAGCAAATACCTAGGAATAAATTAACAAAGGATGTGAAAGACCCATATACTGAAAACCACAAAGTATCATAAAAAGAGATTGAAAAAAATACAGTGAAATGAAAAGATATTCCATGTTCATGGATTGGAAGACTCAACATAGTTAAAATGTCCTAATACCTAAAGCAATGTAAAGATTTTTTGAAATCCCCATCAAAATCCAAATACCATTTTATAAAGAAATAGAACAAAAATTATCAGATTTGTATGTAACCACAAAACAACCTCTAACAGCTAAAGCAATTCTGAGAAAAAGAAAGGAAGCCAGAAGTATCAGTCTATCTGACTTTGAATTATACTACAGATATATGATAATCAAAACAATGTTTTCTTGGCAGGAAAACAGACACAGATCAATGGAACAGCTTTGAGATGCCAGAAATAAAACCACATGTATATGGACAAAAAGTTTTGACAAAAGAGCAAAACTACACACAATGAAAAAAAAAGCATCTTCAATAAATGGCACAGGAAAAACTAGAAAACCACATACAAGTTACATATATATGTAATTAATTCCTCATATATACAAATTAATTCCAAATATAAGAATTTAGATACCTAAATATAATATCTTAAACAATAAATTACAAAAAAAGCATAAGTACTAAACTTAAACTTGGTCATAGAGAACATTTTATGAATTTGACCCCAAAGACAATGGAAGTAAACACAAAAATAAATGAATGGAATTATATCTAATTTAAAAGTTTCCACACAAAAAAAGAAACCGATAATAAAACAAAAAAGGCAACCAACCAAATGGAAGATGATAATTGCAAACAAGAGCTCTGACACGTGGTTAATATCCAAAGTACATAAAGTACTCATACAAGTCAATACCAAACAAAAAATATATATAATCCAATTAAAAAGTGGGCAGGGAACCTGAACAGACACTTCTCCCAAGAAGACATGCAAATATCCAACAAATATAGGAAAGGATACTCAGCTTCACTAGCTCTTAGGGAAATGCAAATAAAAACTACTGTGATATACCACCACACAGCAGTCAGAATAGCTATTATCAAGAAGACAGGTAATGACAAGTGTTGGACAGGATATGGAGAAAACATAACCCTCATTTACTGCTGGTGGGAATATAAACTGGTAGATCCACTATGGAAAATGGTATAGCAGTTCCTCAAAAAATTAAGAATAGAGTTACCATATGACCCAGCAATCCCTTTCCTAGGAAGCTATCTAAAAAATTCAGAAACAAGTATTTGCAAAGATATATACACCCCTATGTTCATTGCAGCATTGTTGACTATAGCCAAGATATGGAATCAACCATAAAGTGTCCTTTGACAAAGGGTTAGATAAAGAAGATGTGGTCCACATATACAATGGAATACTGCTCAGTCATAGGAAAAGATGAAATAGGGTGACTTTGCCCTCAAGTCCCCCCATCCGCCATGGATAAAAGTAAACATCTACCAAGACATGATCAGCTTGGGGAGGAGAAGTAGCCAGTTTCTCAGAGGAAAAAGGCCAGGAGCCACTTCCTCAAGTGACTTTCATTGGGTTGTAATACACAGAAATACAGGCTGGCAAGGATCAAACAGTAGATAACATTTCAAAGAAATCTGAGGGCTTAGTCTGAGTCAGTGTCTGTCAGGAAAGGGGGTTGCAGAAACTTTGAGAGACATACTCATTATCTACTCAGCCCCTTAACACATGAATGAAAACACTCCTAGCAAAGCAGGTTTCAGAGGATTTTTAGGAATTCTTTCTTATGTCAGATTTACCCCAGATACCACTCTAGCAAGGCAAGGAGCTACATCTCTCCCCATCAGGTTTTCAGGCTTAAGTGGATTAAAGCCAGGAAGCATTTCTCCCAGAGAACATGGGGACTCGGGCTATGTCACATAGCCGGGGGGCAAGGGTCCATCGCTCCCCCTTTGTCACAGCCCCCCAAGTCCTTCCATGATGACTTCCCAAATGATTGTGTCTGGCTTAGGTTGCCTCCCCCCTCTGAGAAGTCATATAGGCCATCAACATCAACCATGCTTTGGGGCCAGGGGAGTAAGCTGAGGCAGCATTTGCTACCAGAAACAAGCTTTTGTCTCTGTGGCTCACATTCCGGAGGTTGCTGACTCATCCTTAGCCATGGGGGGTAGTTACAATTCCTGAAACCAGGCAGAGCAGTTCCCAACCGACTGCCATTTGCAACAACTAGATGGACCTTGAGGAAATTGTGCTAAGTGAAATATGTCATTCAGCAAAAGCTAAGAACTGTATGATTACATTCATATGTGGAATATAAAACTGACACTCATAGACGTAGATAACATTATGGCAGTCACCAGAGAAAAGATAGTGGAGGGTAGTAAAGTGTGAAAAGGGCCAAATACATGTTGACAGAAGATGATGCAACTTTGGGTGGTGGGCACACAATGCAGTATATAGACCATGTATCGCAGCAATATATACTTGAAGTGTATTTTATTAGCCAATGTTACCTCAATAAGTTTAATATGAATTTAAAAGCAGGTTATCAATATGCAACATTAAAACATGATAACTAGCCCTGGCTGGTGTAGCTCAGTGGATTGAGCACGGGCCTGTGAACCAGACAATCGCGGTTCGATTCCCAGTCAGGGCACATGCCTGGGTTGCAGACCAGTTCCCTGCAGGCCAGTTCCCAGCAGGGGACGCACGAAAGGCAACCATACATTGATGTTTCTCTCTTTCTCTCCTTCCCTTCCCCTCTAAAGATAAATAAATAAAATCTTTAAAAAAAAGAAAACAGCATATTGACTTCTAAAACCAGGGAGATAAAGTCCAGAAACATGAAGTGATTGTTAAGCCTTAAATGTGCTAAATGTGTAATGTAAAATAATGTAATCCAACTTTTTAAAATGTTATTATTTTATGATTAGCTTTCCTTTAAAAAAGATTTTATTTATTTATCTTTAGAGGGGAAGGGAAGGAGAGAGGGAGAGAAATATCAATGTATGGTTTCCTCTCATGAGTCCCCTGCTGGGAACTGGCCTGCAACCAAGGCATGTGGCCTGAATGGGAGTCAAACCATGATTCTCTGGTTTGCAGGCCCACACTCAATCCACTGAGCTACACCAGCAAGGGCTAATCCGACTTTTTTTAATATGGTGCAGAAATCAACTGCCTCCTAAGTTTAAGTATTTTTTATTCTTATTGGCGTTCCAACAGCTATGAATTTTCTGTCCTCTTTTCTGGTTGCTGAATGGAAGACACAAGCAGCAGACACTAACAGTATTTGTCTCCAAATTTTGAATTTCTGTAGATAGAATTTTTAAAAAAATGTACAGAAAACAAAATATGACAGGATAATTATATACTCTCAAATTCTGGCTTTAAAAATATGTTAGAAAAAATAAGTTTAGGAAAATAGGCCTGTAACTTCAAAGGAGTGGTTATTTTAATACTATATTTTAAAGAAAATGTATTGAAATAGCTCATATGTGAGAAATGCAATCCCTCTTATGTTGCAAAGGTCATAGAATCTTTATACAATTTTGTTAACAGAAGTGATTTATTTCTTAGAGCTCAAAAAAACTATTTTTGTTAGCTTCCTGGTTACTCTAAAGTTCATAAAATTGTTAACATATCCATTTTTAACTATCTTATATTTTCAAAGTTAAAAACAAAAGACAATTCTATCTTTGTTTCACAGGCTAGATAAATTATCCATGCCATACAAAAAAAATTTAAAAATAAATTACCGAATCAATTGCTGATGTGAGAAAATTGCATATAGGAAATGTTATTTTGATAAATTTTCACTATACTTAAGTAATAAAACCTGCTTAAAGATATAATCTACCATTTCATCCTGTCAGGAATATTGAGAGGATATTGTGATAAATTCTCAAAAGCTATATCAAGGAAATTCAACTAAGGCAAATTTTAATTAACCATCTTCTAAATTACATATTCTATCCATACAATTACATTTTGTTAACGAGTACAAACTTAGTAGTTCAATAGTCATTAAAAAACATAGTTATATAATATATTGCTTATGTTTTGGTTAAAGATGAAAATATAATATTCTCACCATATTGAAATAATTCTCAGATTCCTTGTTTACCCTTTAGGGTACTACAAAATAACTATATTACATGCACACAAAGAAGGTAAGGAATATTTAAGGGAAATTGCAGTAAATCACTTCAGTGGCAACCAACACTAGACTGAGCTTATATAATTTAATGTAACAACTTTAAAAGTATCAAACTACCTCAAAGTTTCAGTCAGCCCAATTTATGCCTTTATAGTAGTCATGATTAGACTGGTTTTAAGATAGATGTCTCAATACAGTGTGGGTGAAAGAACTCAAAACAGTAAATTGAGAAGCAAGGACAATAATTTCTGTTTTGTCACTATCAGTGTGATTTGCATGAAACTTATTTCTGGTCTTTTTTCTTCAATTATAAATCAGAGAGATTATTTGTGCTTCTAATGATCTACCGGGGCGTCCAGCCTGTGGCCTGTGGGCTTCATGTGGCCCAGGATGGGTATGAATGCAGCCCAACACAAAATCATAAATTTACTTAAAACCTTTTCTTTGCTCATCAGTTTTTGTTAGTGTTTGTGTATTTAATGTGTGGCCCAAACAACTCTTCTTCCAATGTGGCCCGGAGACACCAAAGTTTGGATACCCCTGATACTCCTTGATCTAAAATTCTATCAATACTTTGGTAGTTTTGAACCTTAGAAAATTTTGTAGTCATATATATAAAGTTTTCAAAAACATACATATAGTTTAATCACTATTCATTGCAACAGAAGGAGAATAGAAAGGTAAAACCATGCAAGTAGAGGGGAAGGTCACTATTAAATCATGGAGTCTAAGAAAAAGAACTTCATGTTTGGAGATCAACAAACATGGCCACATTTAGCACTAAACAATTAGCACATTGACATGAGACTTGACAGCTTGTAAAATATGTGCAGAGTATTATCACATTTAATTCTTATGACTGCCAAGTGGCATATTTAATATTACCTTTTTCTGTTTAATACATGAGAACACTGAGGTTACAGAGGTTAAACAAAGTGGCCAAGGTCTCCCAGGCAGGACAGTTTTTGTTGTTATTGTTATTGTTGTTTTGCACTACACATTCACATTTATTATTTCTTTTTAAAATTTATTTAATTGGTGTTCAAGTACTGTTTCAGTCTTTTACTCCCATCCCAGCCCACCCCCCAGTGCTCCCCACCTCCCTCCCATTTCCACCCCTCTTAGTTGTTGTCCATGTGTCCCTTATACCTGTTCCTGTAAATCCTTCCCCTTTTTTTCCCCTGAAATTCCCTCCCTTCTCCCCTCTGGTCACTGTTCCCCTGTTCTCTCTTTCAGTGTCTTTGGTTATATTTTGCTTGCTTGTTTGTTTTGTTGTTTAGGTTACTGTTAAAGGTGAGATCATATGGTATTTGTCTTTCACCACTTGGCTTATTTCACCAGTCAGCATAATGCTTTGCAGTTCCATCCATGCTGTTGCATAGAATTCCATTGTGTAAATGTACCATAGTTTTTGATCCATTCATTTACTGATGGGGACCCAGGTAGCCTCCAACTGTTGGCTATTGTAAATTGTGCTGCTAGGACAGTGTTTTTTGATTGAGCTGTTCACAACCCACAGGAAAGAGCACAAACTCAAAGCTGTAGTGATGATAAGGCTGATGGTAAGGATTATTAATGAGCTGTTAAACCAGGAAAAACTTAAGAAACTGGAGGTCACAATACAGTTCATTAGCTTTTAAAAAGGCAGTGAAGAGGAAGGAGGGCAGAGTAAGAGGAGAAATTCAGAACTCAAAAATTCAGAGAATGAGAAATTTGGGGTGAAGAAAATTAGAAGGGTCTGGGTATAAATAATCATATGAAAGACTTGCTTAAGAAGCAATATATAGTCAACTTTAATGGAATGTAAGTCAAGGTACCATGAATCTAATATTTGAAATGAGTTAACAGACAAGGGGTTGAAATCATTGAGATAAATATTCAATATAATTCAATAAAAAATTATGGAATAACTGCTACTTTCCAGGAGAAGGGACCAAAATATTTAAAGGAATTAGTGAATTCGATGTTTTTATTTATTTAATCATTTATTTAGTAAATATTGGTGGATTTACCACCATACTCCAAATACTGACTAAAAACCAGATATATGGTATATACAAAGCAGAGAAGGTTCCTAGTCCAACTGAATTTAAAATCTAGTGGGTAGACACATAAAAATAAGAAGCATATAAAATTTATGTATCAGAATAACAATTTATTCTACAGTAACAAGCATCTGTAACATTTCATTAGCTTAGCCCAATAAAAACTATTTTCTTGTTCATACTATGTGCCTAAGACAGTTTGGGAGGGGGGTTCTGCTCATCATAGCAGTTCAAGGATCTAGGCTGACAGACTCTGCATCTTGCTCTTTGCTTCTATGATCACCCAGGTAAGAGGAAAGAAACAAGGTGAGTCAATCACTAGCTTTTAAAGCTTTCATTCAGAAATGACATTATCATGTCATATTTTGCTTGTCAAAGAAAGTTACATGATTATGACTAATTTTAAACAGAGTCAGAAAGCACAAACTTACCATGTTTTGTGAAGCATGAAGGGAATGCACGTGAACAGTTGTAACGATTACTATAGGTACTAAATCAGAACCTGTGGATAAATGAGCAGCACAAAGTAAAACAGAGCACAGTAGAGAGACTCTAATGCAACCCCCACCATTCCCACCTCCTGTATTTATGCCTTGTATAAATTCCCTCTTCTTGAATATGTAGGACTTGTGAATTGTTTCAAACAAAAATAATTGTAAAAAAGTTAATCTGTGTGGGCTACCCTAACAAAATATCACAGAGCAAATAGTGAGTAAATTTTAAAATTTTCTGCAAAATTTTACATGTGTAAATTTTCTGGGTAGATGATCTGTAGCTTTCTTCTCAGTTTTGGTCCACAAAATATCTTAAGATTCCCTAAATTTTACATGTCTTATTGTCTACAGTCAGAAGAGCTGTATGTAATTAGTGATTTGATTAATATCAACCAAATGTTTTATTAATCAAATGATAGTAATACTATCTATTTTACTTCAAAAACCATGCTGCACATATCAGTTATCACTTGTAAAATATTTACTAAAAACTAGTTATTTTTTGAAGTCATGGTTTTTAAGTTATGATTTTTTTCACATTGGATCTCAATAATAAAAAAATTGCCACTTGTCATGTGCCTATGTGCCTTTTAAGTGCTTTAAAAGTAGTATCTGATTTGGTCTCACAGCAACACTATGAAATAGATTTTATTATCATTTCCACTTAAATGGGAAGAAAATTCAAGGGATAAACATTATACTTTTTGCTTCATAGCCATCCTATATGGTAGACTGCCTTATTATTTCATAAATATTTAAATCCTCTTCCTTTAGAAGAATTATATATCTCCTTTCTGTTGAGCTCAGATATGTCAAGTAACTTGGCTAATCCAATATAATGTAAGTGCAATAGATGTACCTGTCACTTTTGAGCATAAACTTTCAGAACAAGTGCAAATTGACCATGTTATGTTTTACCTGCTTCTGTGACCATGAAGGATGTATCAAGCAGAACTTTTCTTAGCCCAGGCCAGGAATGAAGAAAATGTGGAGAAGATATACTTGCAAACACATGAAGATATGAGATGTGAACTGGAAATAAACTTGGTTACATTAAAGGAAGAAAACATCGGCATGTGTTTGTAGTACCAACTCCTACTTGTCTGCATACCCAGGAGGGTGGGCTGCAAAATCAGAGCCAAGCCATCCTGGCTCCTGAGCCTGAACTTTGACCTTTGCCATATTGCCTTCTTGATGACTTTTTAAATGTGCACATTCTTTCAAGTTTTCTGCCAAAACAGTTTCATTGTTCTCTTGAGGGAATAGCACCTTGAGAGTGCTGGTATCCAGAGAAAAAAGATTGTCTGTATAACCACCAAACTTCCCAAAAGGGCTATTTTGAAGTTCGGTATAACCTGCAACACTGGAGTGGGAAATCTATTTGAGATGCTAAAAATAGTTATGTAAAGGTAACTGAGGGAAATAAGAAAGCAATTTAGGCCATAAGCTATCTCAGAATTTCTACTGGTAAATTGATGTTGCTCTATTAAAAATAGAAAAATAAAATTTAGAAAAACTTAATACATAAAGCTTTCTAAAATTTTGTAAATCCATTCTTTTTTTTAATACTCTTCCAAATTACTGAAAAGGATGGAGATGTTTAACAAAACCCTGTTCCTGAACTAAAATGGCTAAAAATTGCTTTGCTAAAGATCAGGATGATGATGATGATGACGATGATGATGATGATGATGATATGGTAGGCAATCTGCTAAGTGATTTTTTTCTAAGAACCTTATAAAGTGGATGAGATTACAGCCTCTCCATCATATATAGAGGAAACTAGTATAACTAAAGTAAGTGTGCAGAAATTAGACACAAGCAAACTGACTTCAGAGCTCCCTTTTTAAAAAAAATTATTTATTTATCTTTAGAGAAGAGAAGGAGAGAGGGAGAGAAATTTAAATGTGTGGTTGCTTCTTGTGCATCCCCTGCAGGAAACTGGCCCTTGCTGGGAACTGGCCTGCAACCCAGGCATGTACCCTGAATGGGAATTGAACCACGATCTTTTGGTTTACAGGCTCATGCTCAATCCACTGAGCTACACCAGCCAGGGCCAGAGCTCCCATTTTTAATCATGCTAATTTTCTTGCCTTTTGCAAGAGATAAAATATGTTTCTTTTCATTTGAAGAATTCATGTGAAGAATTCCTAAGATGCTGGATCATAGACTGAGATTCTTTTTGAGAAGCTCATTTACACTGTGATGAAAACAAACTTACAGTTAAGAATGGACAGAGTTGAATGATCATCCTGTTAAAAGAGAAAGCAAAATCTAGTGTCCAAAATCGTTACATAAAGAACTCAACATTTTTACACTTGGAGTAAAGTGTGTTTTTTTTTAATTTTTACAATGTTAATATATTTCCATGCTAAACTGAGACTACTACAATACTAGTCTCCAAAGTGTTTATATAATGTAACATAGAATATAATTCTTCCAAAAAATAAATTATTGTAGCTATTATTTTAACTGGAATGAGCTTTAGGTAAATAGGATTTCATGGATAGAGGCATTGCTTTGAGTTAAAGGATAAGGAGACAAAAAGGACTACAGAGAGACAGGAAACATTTTTGTGAAATTCTACGTTTGATTTATTTTCTTTGTTAGTTTTAATTTTATAAGTGTGAGTTTAAGGTCAATCAAGCCATTGTTAATCATGCAGAGAAATAACTAGTACAATGCAAACTCTAGTTAATAGTCACTTAAATATTTATTTTATTATTATACATAAGGTTTTATGTACAATATACATTACATTGGGAAATTAAATAATGTCAACTGGAATTGCACTTGTTCATAGCTTTTCTTTCTTTTAGATATTATTAGTGAAAACAGAATATTATGTGAGAATAAGTTAATGTATGTCTTTTTTTCCTTTTTTTCTTCCCCAGTCTTCTAGGGAATGTGCTTATCTTTCAAAAAGAAAAATTAATTTTTAAAAAAGTGCACACAAATAGGTTTAAAAGCTTTAATACAGGTAAATCAAGAAAATGCTGTTATAGTATTTGAGATAGCTACAGAGTGCCTTAGCTTTGCCCTCTGATGCCTTTCACATGTTTCTAGTTGCCATGGCTTCCTACCTAGCTTGCTGACGACAAGCATTCAAAGCAGAAATGCCATAGGATTGCTTGTCTGAGAACACACATACTACTTAAGGCCTTTACTTCTGGCTCACTGCCACTATTTACCTGAACATAGAGAGTGAATGATCAAACAAGCAATTCTTATATTTACTCTGTTTTGTCAGTGTCAGGGCCCTTGTTTCTTTTACACAGTTTGGTTTCTTTCTGTTCCTCATGTGTTATCAAATCAGTGCCTCCTAGTGATCAGTAAAGATCATAACACCATTTCCTGCATTGTGTTACTAAAGTAGAGATTGTCCAAGCTTAGAATTATTCGACTCCAAGATGGTGCAACGATGGTAAGCATTAAGTAGAAACTTACCTAAGTTTTGAATTGTCACTTTTCCTGGGCTAGTGGTATGCATTATGATACTCTGTCATGATGCTGGGCAGTAGCAACTAGATGATTTTGCCCTGTAGGTTAAGGTAATTGTTCTCAGCCCATTTAAGGTAGAATGGGCTAAGCTATGATATTAGGATCGGTGGGTGTATTTTCTACTCATGGTATTTTTAACTTTCGGTGGATTTATTGGGGAATAACTCATCACAAGTGGAGGAGTGTTCCTGTACTTCATAAACCTCACAATGTAGTTTATATAAACATAGCTAATCTAGGACCCACAATATTTGACAAACTATAGATTCTCGAGTATATAACTCACTTTCCTGTTTCTACTGCAATTAAAATGTCTACATGTGTCTTAGAAAAAAGTCTATAAATATGCTTTCCAATATAGTAGCCACAAGCCTCATGTGGACTTTAAATTAAAATAAAAATTATGTTAAATAAAACATAAATAAAAATAAAGCTAGAATAACCAGAAGGTTCTGTTGCACAGTGCTGGTTTGTCAGGCAAAGATAAAATATTTAGGATATATATTAGTAGCAGAACTTTTTAAGATTTTAAGTTAAACATTTTATATTATCCACTACATGATCTCTAATATATATTAACACAGTATTCTGTTTTAAAATATTTTTTGTTGCTTTAAAACGTATTTTTAGTTTGTAAACACCATGTTCTACTTTGAAATCTGGTCACCTGACTATGATTAGATTTTTTTCTCAACCTTTGTCCAGAGGGCATTAAGTAATTTGAACTTGAAAAAGCAGGCAAGCAGAGCCATTTTCATTATCACAAACTCTTATTATTACTCATTATAACTAAAATTATGTTTGTTCTCATTCACTTGCCTCTAAGGACATTTCTAATATATACATCACATTGGCAATTTTAATATTACATATATTTGTATTCTTCACCATCATATATGTCCTTGAAATTGATAATATATAGACATATACATTATGATACATTTACATATATCATATATATTGCATACATTTCTATTTTTAGACCTGAATATCATAAAAAATTTGACTATCATAAAAAGTTTGCCTTGATATTTAAAATACAAATTATATTTTTCTAATATGCTGTATAATTAAAGTTGTATTTAATCCTTTATCAATATTTTGTTTAGGTACAATAAAATAATATATATAGGTATTTTAGTTGTTTTGTAAATAAGGAAGGAATGATGACAAGAATGTAGTGAATTTTTAGTTAGTACAATTTACATAATTGAGAGTTTTAAAGATAGAAATTCACTAGGTCTTCCTGCTTATAGTGAGCTATTACTTTTCAAATATGTAAAATACATTGTCCTTATTTTAAAGACTAGACTAAAAATAATATGCAGTTTAGAAATTATCTTCCAATCATGACAATAGTATTGATGCATTTTGATAAATTTACTTTTATGTTGTTACATATTAATTTCTAATATGAATGAGAACTTCACCAGTACAAGAGCTTTAAACAGGTATTTCCATACACTGACACACACACGTGCATGCAGTAGATGTTATGCAGTTGTCTCATTTCTGTCCCCATTACTGGGAGTGCCACCAGCACAGAGCCCTCAGCAGCAAGCCATCCTTGGAATTACCTCTGCCGAAGATGCCTTTTTACCCAAGACCAGCCTGCTTTATCAGGGAAAACCACGGTCAATGACTGAATGACTTCAGTATATAACAGCATGTCTTCTTCCAAATTTTAGTTCTGAAAGGCCAACTCAGTTTCCCATCTGCCCATAGAGTGATACCTCTGGAGCATCCATCTTAGCCTACCTTCTCTTTCTTGACAGCCCTGACTTCTTCCATTCTCTTCCAAAGTGTTCTGCAAAGACTTTCTGGAAAATTTCTAGCCTACCGATCTCTGTCTCAGAGTTTACTCCCTGAGGCACCTAACCTAGGACAATGAATACATCTATCCTTGTTTCCTTAAAGTTTGAATTTATATGGGTACTATCTTTAGTGAAGTTTGCTGGATTATTTAACCTCCCCAAACCCTGGCTTCTTCATACTTACCATAGGACCCTGAACCCTACCTCTGAAAATAATTGGGAGGATTAACTAAGAAGATGCATGTAAAATAGGTAATCCAGTTTCTGACAACTAGAAAGCATATTAGTAAATACTAATTTCTTAAAAACTGAGAAAAATTTTGACACATCCTCCTGCATATAAAAATACTTATGATTGAATTGTGCATAAACTAAAATATATCATGTAATTTGGCAGTTATCATGCCAATTCTGTGTTTTAGTTAGGCTATTCAAATCTCATTGTAGAAGAATTAGGACCTCCACATATTCATTGCTGTGAATATACTTTAAGAGCCAAGGTACTGCATCATGAAGTCCAAAACAGCTGACATTTCCACCAATTAACTGTCAATGAATCTCCAAGAAAAAAAAATGCTAAATATTCTGTAATTTACATTTCTCAGTGGAAAACAATATAATGTTTATATTATAGCACAGATAACATTATTAGCAGAATAATCAACCCAAATGAATCATGACTGAAAATCTGATTACCAGAGGGCACTATGCCGACATCAAAGACCTCACATACGTTCTTCTTTCATATTGTTGTAATATCAGATTTCTTTGTCTATTTAGTAGTTAATCTTTGTTCTCTGCTTCTGTTTTTATAGAACAGTGGTTTTGATATTATGATACATTTGTTGTGAATGATGAGCCTTAAATTAATTTACTCTTTCAAAGGACAATCTACAAACAAGAATTGTTTCTAATAAATTTATTTACAACTAGCTAATGTATAATCTTATTCTTGTCAAAACATTGGATATTATGTTTTTGTTTCATGTAAAATATAATTAGCCAGTACTTTCATTAGAATGTGTAAGCAGAGGAAGTAATACTAATTTGGGACTCCAAAATCTATGTTTATTCTCTCTTTGATTTTAAAAGAATTAAAGAAGCCTTATCTTCCATTCAAATGAAATCAAATAAAATAATTTAACACATTCTCTTCATGTCTGGCTGTAACATTTATGACTTTATAAAAAGTAGTACAAATGAAATCTGTAAAATAACTCACTTGGAATCTACTGATGAATCATAATAAATGTTTATATATATATATATATATATATATATATATATATATATGAGAGAGAGAGAGTTTGGTCCAAACTCTACTGTTTTTTTTCTAAAATGAAGTAGTCTAATATTTTGTATAATGGAAAATCAAGGTAAATCCACTTTAAAATCTTAAGGTGAAGATCTTTTTATATATGTTTCATACTTAATTTTACCTATATAGCCTTTGGTACTTAGTTCCTTTTCACTTTCATTCTTTTAGTATTCTTTTAGTCACAGTTTCCCTTTACTAAGCAAGCACAATATCACCTGTCATTGTAAAAATAAAATTCTAATGTACATGTCAATCACCAAATGATGATCAAAGGTTAGATTACCATCATCAGTTAACAATTAATAAGCATCCATAGAGATATTTGTACTGTCCTACCACTTGATATTCTACTTAGACATAAAATCTACCAAGACAATATTCCTAGGTAGTAAAGGAGATATTTTAAAAATAAACACACTGAAAAATTTTACATTAGAAAATAGAGCAGACAAAATGTTTGGTTCTGTAATACATTGAAAGGGGGAACCTTGCAATCATTTATAACTAGTTCTATTCTGACTATACAGTTTCCATTCTTTATTGAGCTGAAATAAAGTAATTTCTGTGTTTTCTAGTATACGGTAGGTTCCCTTCCCTACCACTTAGTTGCTTTAATTTCCATCTTTTTTCTATGATTTTTCTCCACATACACCAAACAGTTCCTCATTCTTCCTTATTTGTTATCAGTGTTCTTCCTCCCATCTGTTAAATAATAAAGGTTGTCTGCTAAGCAATTAGTTCAGCCCTGAACATAGTAAGTTGTTTTGTTTTGTTTTGTCTTGTCTCATTTCCCCACATCTTCTTACTTAGAAGAGGGCAAATTTGCATTATCTTTTCAACCTTATGCTTGAGGGAGATCAGCAGAGGTGCAATATAGCATTGAGAGAATTCTTTTACCTGGACTACACAGAGCTTAACTACTTTTTGATGGAACCCTGACCAGATTAGCAGCATGGTCTCAGTAGAAACAAAACAGAATTGGAAACCAAGCTGAACCACCAATTCATTGTGGGTCTAAGCACATCACCAAACCTTTTTCAGACGTTCATTACTGTATCTATAAAATAGTGTTAATATTACTTACCATACAAATTCTTACAAATCAAATAATACTCTGCATGCAAATGTGGGTGGTAGGGTAATATAATAGGAAACTGGGCCTAAAACTCCATAACATCGTATTTGAAATTTGCTAGTTTCAAACTACTTGATAGTATATGACTTTGAGCAAGTCCTTGTAAGTCTTGATTTATATCTATGAAGATGATAACAACATGCCTAAGGCACAGACTAGTGGTGATGATTAAAGAAGACAATATTAGTAAACCATTTAATGCTATGCCTGGCACACTACGACCGCTCAATGTTTGTTCTTATTAATCATAATAAAAGCACAACACCAGAAACAGTCATAAACATTTTTATAGCCAGGTATTTGTTTAAATAGTACTAAAAAGTGGGAAAGAAAGGAGGAAGAGATAAGCATTTAAAACTGTTTTTACTCTGGACATACATTAGTGAATCAAATAAGTTTCCATATTCAGGGAAGTTTCATTCTGCTCATTGTTTTGGAGCTTACAATGTATAAGAATAGATGTTTCAATAAGAAGTATGGGACAACTTTGCATAGGAATTTGTGTGAACATAATGTGATCCCATCAGAAAGTGTTCTGTAGAAAATGGCAAAGAAGGGGACTCATGAAGACAAGTCCCTGAATTACCACATGCAGAATTTTAAAATTTATACTAGTGCATACTATATTTATTTTAATATATTTGAAATATTTTAGTTAGAATAATTTTATAAACTTGATTATTCCAGGAAATAATTAAATGGTCAAACTGTAGGCAGGATTCAAGTTGCCATAATGTGATTCTCCCCACATGGAGCTGTGAAAAAGTGCATAACACATGCTAGAAAAATCACTGAGGCTGTGTTTGATATAGTAATATGCTGACCTATTAAGACTAGGGAAAAGGTAAGGAACAGTGATGGAGAATGACAGACAACAGAGTGTCAGAGAGGAAGAATTTGGGATTACCTTTGAAAGGAGTTTACAGGATAGTAATTCTTCAGCAACTGTGATGACTAGATGGATTTTGGACAGTTCTGAAGGCATTATCCAAAAGAAAGGACTCTAAAGAACTAGAATGACTCCGTCATTGAGCAAACATTTGGTAAAGTAGAAATTTCTGAGAGTTAAAAAAATTCTATTATATGACCAAATGAAGAGAAGATAAAATTTTTCTCCTTTTTTTGAGGACCTATTTCTATAAAAGTAAGTTTTATATAGTATAAAGGAAATTCAATTAATAGCAACAATGTAGATTGATTTGAACCATTTAATGTAGAAAGAATGCTGATGGAACTCATGTGGACTAATCAGCTTCCAACTAAGTACTCAAGAGCCAAAGAGTTTACCACTTCCTTCTGGGATTCTTTCTGCTGCTCTAATTTTTCATAATGAAAGAAGAAAAAGAAGAGTATTAATAAACAGAAAAGATTGTGCCTACCTCCACTCTTTCGCTCTCTCTCCCTCTCTCCCTCCCTTTCTCTCTCTCTCAGACACACACAAACACAGAGACACACTACAGGCAGAAATAACAACAGGGTAGAATAACTGAATACAGTTTCACATCTGAGCCAATATCTTATACAAGCATTAGTAACAATTGGGATAGGAAATTTGCAATTTTCTTTTGGTTGGTTGCAGTTTGCTGAAAGAATGGTTTTACTTGATAGCACATCAATCCAGTTTTGAATAAAGGTAGTCCTTTTCTGTACCTTTTAAGATACATGACTGCAGACTTCTGACCAAAATGGAGGTATAGATAGACACACTTAGCCTCCTCACACAACCAAAAGAAGGACAACAACAAATTTTAAAACAAAAAACAACCAGAACTGCCAGAAAATTAAACCATATGGAAATCCAACAATCAAGGAGTTTAAGAAGAAACATTCATCCAGTCCTGTGGGAGGGGCAGAGATGGGCAGCCAGGTGTAGAGGACTCACTGTTAGGCAGCAGCTGGAGTACTGGGGCCAGCAAGGTTGTTGCTGCAGACCCAGGGAGGCAGTGGCTTGCAGACTGAACAGTCCCACATTCCTGTGCAGATAAACTGAGAGGGACAACTGGGGATTGAGACAGACTGTGCAACCCAGAGCTCCAGCATGGAAAAATAAAGCCTCAAAACCTGAAAACACCTGTTGGGGTTGGGGCCACAAGGGGAAAAACTCCCAGCCTCACAGGAGAGTTTGTTGGAGAAACCCACAGGGTCCTAGAACATACAGAAGCCAAGTCACTTGGGAATCAGCGCCAAAAGGTGCTGTGGGTAGTGATGAAAGTGACTGGAAACCAGCAGAGAATGGAGCTAATGCCACTATTTCCTCTCAGACCCCTCCCCCACATACACCATCACAACACAGCAATGTGGGTTGCCCTTCCTGGGGAACATCTAATGCTCCATCCCTTACCACATAACAGGTACACCAAGAAAAAAAACTGACCCAAATAAAAGAACTGATAGAAGTGCCAGAAAAAATATAACTAAACAATGAAAAGATGGCCAACCTAATAAATGCACATTTCAAAACACTGGTAGTCAGGATGCTCAAAGAATTGATTGAATATGGTTGCAAATTAGATGAAAAAATGAAGGTTTTTCTAAGTGAAATAAATGAAAATGTACAGGGGACCAACAAGGACTGGAAAGAAACTGGGACTCAAATCAATGATGTGGATCAGAAGGAAGAAAGAAACATTCAACCAAAACTGAAGAAACAAGAATTCAAAAAAATAGGGAGAGGCTTAGGAACCTCTAGGACATCTTTAGATGTTCCAACATCCAAGTAATAGGGGTACCAGAAAATGAAGAGGAAGAGCAAAAATTTGAAAGTTTATTTGAAAACATAATGAAGGACAACATCCCCAACCTAGCAAATAGACTTCTAGAAAGTCCAGGAAGCTCAGAGAGTACCAAAGAAGTTGGACCCAAGGATGAACATACCAAGGCACATCATAATTACATTACCAAAAATTAAAGAGAAGGAGAGAATCTTAAAAACAGCAAGAGAAAAGGAGACAGTTCCTTACAAATGAGTTCCCATAAGACTATCAGCTGATTTCTCAAAAGAAACCTTGCAGACAAGAAGGGGCTGGAAAGAAGTATTCCAAGTCATGAAAGGCAAGTCACCTACATCCAAGATTACTCCATCAAGCAAAGCTATCATTTTAAATGGAAGGGTAGATGAATGCTTCCCAGATAAGATCAAGTTAAAGGAGTTCATCATCACCAAGACCTTATTATGTGAAATGCTAAAGGGACTAATGTAAGAAAAAGAGAATAAAAATACGAACAGTAAAATGACAACAAACTCTCAGTTATTAAAAATCAAACTTAAAACAAAAACAAAAACAAATTAAGCAAACAACTAGAACAGGAACAGAATCACAGAAATGGACATCACATGGAGCGTTAGCAGCAGGGGCATAGGAGTGGGAGGAAGGGGGAAAAGGTACAGAGAGTAAGTATCATAAATGGTAGGTAGAAAATAGACAGGTGGAGGTTAGTAATAGTATAGGAAATCTTGAAGCCAAAGAACTTATATGTATGCTGCATGGACAGGAACTAAAGAGGGGGAATGTGGGTGAAAGGGGGTGTGCAGGGTGGAGGGGAATGAAGGGGGCAAATGGGGCAACTGTAATAGCATAATCAATAAAATATATTTTTAAAAAGATACATGACTGCAGATGTTGGCAAAAGTGAGCCAAGCCCTAATAAGCCCTAATTGTCTCAATTCTGATCAATAAAGCTGAAGAACATCCAATAGAAGAACAGTTCATTTCATTTCCTATCTCTTCAAGGCCAAAGGGATCACTATTGTTGAACATATTCATAAAGAGAAGAGAAAAACTATCCTTGACAGTAGAACTTAAATAAGAATTCACTTTAATCTTTAATTTTATTGACAAGAGATTTCCCAGGTTCCCATACATTGCCCTTTTGGCCAGAGTATTGAGTTATGTCTATCTTGATAATCTTGTGATAAGCCCTGAGTCTCAGAAACAAGTTGAGGGTCAAAAGTAAACCTCAAGTCTGAGCCTCTTTAAACCCAAAACAAATAATAGAGCAGTTTTCCCTACTCTTCCATACGCATGGTTTGCTTACTCAGACTATCAGATAGTAATAAAAAATCTCCTGGAGAGGATTACTGAAGTCATAGCCAAAGACTCTGGAGAGAGACACCAGAGCTGTAAGTACAGAGAGTTGTGATTTTGCAGATGCACTGTTGCTAGAGAAATAAACAGGAAAGATGAAGAAAAAGCTATGCACTAGGGATAGTGTTCTCCCTTCTGGAATGGGAAGGAGATAAGCAGCATGATATATTCAAAAGATATGTTATTAAACAATCCAGCAGGCCTACAGGCCTATAATCAATGATTTAAGAAATAATATTAAGTAACCATTAATTTATGGTTCTGTATCCACGTCTCAGGGACTATATATACATTTGTGATTGTGGTAGTGCCAAAGGCTGGGATATTAGAATTCATGTCAATTAAAGAGCACTGGTCAAAGATAGAATAATACATTGTTCCTCAAATTAAGAGACTTTGAATTGTCTGGTAGTGATCCAGAATTATATTTATGAAATAGATAATAACAAGCACCTTGTTATAGAGAAGAATGAAGGGAAATAAGCCCTCACCTGTAGAGTAGGGTTGTTTTGAGAAAGCACTTTGCAGTACCTGGTGGAGGATGTCATTTTCTGACAGTTTAGACATGAAGTATTTGGAAGCATTGGAAATGGACAGTTCTGTGTATGAAAGTACTTTTGAGAAGTATAATAAATTACTGCTTAAGGTAATTAATGAATCTTACTTAGGAAGGTAAGGTTGAAATTCCTATTGGAATAGCAACTGTTTTCTCAGTGAAGGGAGATTTTCTAAAAGATGCTAATTTTTACCTATTGACCTTATTCTATCAATCTTAGATTGTTAGGGTTATGTCTATGAAGGAAAATGAAGGGTATGGATGGTGACAGAATATGCTATAGAAAATAATGTGGCAGTGAAAGTGTCATTGAATAAATGGCATTTAGTCAGGGACTTGAATATAATGATGGATTGAGACATTCCAATTTTGGGAGGAAGAACAAACTGGATCCAGCAAACAGCAAATGCAATATAAGAAGTTGCTTATAGAACAGTCATAATGGCTTTATAAAAGATTGTACCTGTATAGCCAACTTTATTAATGTAGTTAGAATATAACCATTTCATGCTAGATCAGCAAGGAACTAGCCAGGAGCTGCAGTGAATGCAGAAAGCATGATGTCTCTGGCCTTTAGCAGTGACGAGTGATAAATAGAAAAGTTTGTACACAACCACTAAGAATTCATGACCATTAAGAAAGGTCATTTGAATAATGCTTCTGTATTAAATGTTATGAAAGGCAACAAGACTTTCATACTACACAAAGATGCAAGTTTGGAAGGCTGTGATTCAGTGCTTCAGCCATAAATGAAAGAAAATAATAAATCCATGAGTGACATAGAAGAGCACATACCGTTATTATTTAATAATCAAATATGATAAGAGACAGCTATGATAAGGATAGATGAAGGCTTTCTGTGACCTCAGATTTTGAGCAATTTAGGCAGTTACGGTTTCCCAGAAACAGTGATGTCTTACAGATTAGTTGAATCACAGGCATACTCTTACTCTACTTTTATCTTGCTTAACTAATACTAATCTTTCAAATTTTACTATTACCTAACTGTCACTTTTTCAAAAGCTGTTTTTGAACTCCCTTCTAATATAAATCATTTACCCCTTGTTATTCTATTTCACTTGATTTTATTTTTCATAAAATTTGTCAAAAATTATAATTATAATTATATATCTATGTACACATTTTTTTACTTTCTGTCTCCTATACTAGACTTTAAACTTCAAAGATTAAATACTAATTATATCTTCATCAAAATATCCCTTAATAAATATTGGTCAAATAAATTGAGTAAGCACTAACTTGGATAAGAAGTCAAGACATGCATGAGAATGATAATTATCAAAACAAAGTTATGAAAAGCCACAGAAAAGAGAAAGATATTGTATTCAAGAACTAAGACAGCCCTGACTAGTGTAACTCAGTGGATTGAGTGCCTGCCTGTGAATCAAAGGGTCACTGGTTCCATTACCAGAAGGAGCACATGCCTAGGCTTCGGGCCAGGTCACTAGTAGGGGGCACTAGAGAGGCAACCACACAGTGATGTTTCTCTCCCTTTCTTTCCACTTCCCTTCCCCTCTTTCTAAAAATAAATAAGTAAAGTATTGTTTTTAAAAGTACTGAGAGACATTCCATCTGGTGAAAATAAGTGAAAGCAGAAAAATGCCAGGAAACAAAGTTATGAATCTAAACATGTAATTACGAAGGCCAGGAGGTGAAGGTTGCTTAAGCATTAGAAACTAGGAAAGATTTTAAGTATAAAAGTAAAATATATAGGTCACTCAGTTTGAAACATAGAGAATCAATTGAAAGAAGTGGAGAACAATATGGTAACTGATGCAATAATCTATGGAAGAGTCAAGGTTAAATAAACTTCTACAATGGCAGGAGGTATGGAGAGAAGTAAATGCACCTGAGATATCCAAGAGCAGATATCCATAAGCAGCAACACTTTGTAAGAATTTATATAAATTCTTACCAAGAAAAAAGCTAAATATGAAATTAAATGTTTATAAATTATGAATAAAAATAACAATTTTTTGAACTGATAGAAAATATCAGAAAAAAATTGGCAAATTTTACTATTACCTAACTTAAAACAAACAAGTAAAGAGACTATAAAAAGGTAAGCAGAGTTCAGAAAATTTTCACAGTAAAAACTTCAGGAAAAGGTGTTAACTTCATTATAATACAAAAATCCTATGTTAAGTATCCATAAATTATTAAAATCCAATTGATAATTAGGCAAATGTGAGATAGAATTTCACCACAAAGAGACTACAAATATTTGATAAACATGAACAAATAGTCAACATGCATTATCATCAAAAACATGCATAAAATCACAATAAAATGTGTCTATTATATTTGTTTGGAATAATCAACCATTAATATAATAAAAACTTCACCAAATTGCAAAAGTAGTAAGGATTTATTATATGTAAGATATTGTTAGAAATACTGATGCAACACCAGCATCATAAATTACTCTGTATCATAAATATGATTAATTTTTAGAAAGCATATGCTAATGCCTAGTGATTTTCTGTTTTTATTCTATATCCTCATAAATATACAATTATAATACTGTCTCCGAGAATAAGCATAATATTTATTTCAATTCCTTTATTTCTTCTTTCTTTCATTTCTTTGCTATGACCGTGATGAAATATTTCAGATATACAAAAGTATACAAAAGAAAGTCTTCTTTTTCCAAATTCTTATTCCTTATAAGAAATAATAACATATGTATCTTTATCCATTATATCAGTCACATTTTATTGTTTTTTTGAAAATAGAGTATTTGTGAATTTATTGATTGAAAAGACAAATAAAGCAGAATATAAATTACATTATGGTTTTTCATGTTTATAGTAACATTTAAGAAAATTTGAATTGTTATTTTGTATATTTAAAGAGCATATTTTTTCAGTGTAGATTAAGAAAATAAAAGTACTTTTGTAACCAAACAAAAATAGAAGTTCAGCTGCCTGTTGTCACAAAAGCCAAACTTGTGAGGCAGATGCTGGTGCAAAAGGAATAAGAGATTTTATTCAGGCTCTGCACCACCTGGAAGACTGGCAGGCTCCAGTCTCAAAGAGTGCCTCCTCTTTTTGCCATGGAAAACGTCCAAACATCCTTGGCAAGACCAAGACAAAAGCCAGTGTCCTGAGTTCCTGCTCCATTTTAAAGTACAGTCAGTCCCTTGGAGCCCACAGGAGACTGCTAAGTGGTCTTAGTCCCCGCCCAGGTAGCATGGCTTGTACCTGGCTGCTGTCCATTTCAGGCTCCATCCTGGAGCCTGTGTGTGGAGCTTGCATGCCCACAGGCTGTGCAGCTGCTGTAGCCACATGGTCATGTGCTACTGGGTGAGAGAACACATGAAAATATACGGGCAAGTACATCACCAGGTGGGCAGCAGAGAGCCTCTTGTTCCTCTGGGATTGTATTACTACCAGCTGGGGACACACCAGGTTCTTTCTCAAAATGATCGATCAACTTCTCAAACTTTCCTACTCTTGGAGTGAGTCCACCTCCCAGCCAATCACTTCTTTCCCCAGGAGACTAGTAGGCCTCTTTGGTCCAGCATCTGCCTTTGCACCATTTTGATTTCTATGGCTCATGTACCTGCCTTCCCCTAATCCCACCCCCAATCTGGTCTGGGGGAGGGAGGACTTATTTGTCTATCCAATTATCTTGCTAGATTTTTGTACGTTCAATGTAAGAACCTCCCCCTTCTATCATCTTGACTGTAGGGGAGACTACCCAGTAGTAAAACTTACTCTTTCATGGTAACACTTTCACTTAAATTATATTCCTTTTCATATGCTGCTTTTATTTTGGACTTAAAGTTCAGCCAATCAAATCCCAAACTTTAATTAAAATATAAATAGAATGTCAAATCAAGCACATTTATTTGTTTGGATTTCCTTTAAGGCCTTGAGGGCAGCAGGCAGTGAAAAGGCAACAGGCTTGGCAGATGTGTAACAAGAATAAATGTTAAAACAATGGTCATCCACATTTACTTACATTTATTCCCAAGAGGGTATTTTACTTGCTCTGAGGTAAAATAAGATAAAATGGGACCAACACCCTTTTTAAAGAAAAAGAAAACAGTCAGTTTTATATGTTTCCTAAAAACTCTTTCTAATTTCTTATATTTTTGTAACAGTGGAATCCCCAGAATGAAGTTTCACAATTACAAAACTGGGTGATTACTCACACTGTTGCACCAGTTTCTGCTCCCCTCATTCTACGAAGAGACACATTGCATCATCCCCTTCATCATCACCAAATATCATCCGGACTATAAAGGGCTTAATTTTTATGACACCATAACAAATATGATATACAATCTCAAGCAGCAATCCTTATGTATTGTTTTCTGTGCTTATTTAGGCAGCTAAGCAAAAACAGTACATGGGACTTCTCTATTTTTAGAACAGAGATTCTAAAGATACCTCTGTTCTAAAAATACTGTTATAGTTACAGTATATATATATATATATATATATATATATATATATATGAAAGATCTTACCTTCTCTGAGAGTACAAGAAACTGTGTTGATGATGAAACATTATAAGAAATGCCCTGGCAGGGAGGAAAGCATTATAGTACTTCAAAATGATCAGAACAGTGAGAAACCACAGGATGACAAATACACTGCGGCACAATAGAACAAAAAACCTACAGACCAGGAATGCATTGAGGTGTAGAAATCCAAAGAAAGCTAATACAAAGTTTCACTGCACCAGTGGATATCATTCAGCCCAACAAAAGTAATCTTCTGAATAATGGGAATAACATTAAAGAAAAGTCATAATTACATGGGTGGATACCTCACACTACAAATCCTATAGAGCCATCTAGTTTTTCTGTGATGCGTATTATATGTACTAAGTAAGAATGTCTTTCTTACAAATAAATATGCAGCCAGAGTACAGAAAAAGAATTCACAATAAACTATTGAATATTTAGTCCCCCACTGCTTCATATATGGAAAGTGACTAGGGAGCTTTTAGGCTGCATTAAACACGTTGGTGTTAGGGAATAACAATGAATGAATGAGTCTTTATTGGACTCATTTAATATGATAATGAGAAATATATTGCTGTAGATAACATCTGTGAGTAATATAAAAGAACCCAAATTGGCTAAAAACAATGACAAAAATATATTTGTTCTTACTCCAAATAACAAAGTTACTATTGAGCAATCTCTTTTCCCCTTTACATAGAACTAAAATTAATTCCTACCATAAAAAGATATATATGAGGACTAAGCAAGACAACTATTCCTAGTTATTGAACAAACAATGCCATCCCATCAGCCAATCAGCATTACATAATGACAATGTGTTTTCTCAAGGAAGTCAGAAATGATTACAACAGCTTAATAATGTTTTATCTGACCCAGAAAATATATACTAACCTAGAGTTATATTTCACCCACTTACTACAGTTCCAAATAACAATAAGAAAGTAAGAGAAAGTCTCAAGACTTTAAAATAAGCACAAATTAGTTTATGGTAATTTTGTAATAAATATATCAAGAGAAACATTAAACTAATATCCAATTTCTACTTTCTTGACATAAAAATATGCTCAACCTTTACTTTCATTTGGAAAGTATATTTTGAGATCAACTTGTTTATCAAGCTATTGATGTCTTTTCTGTTTTCATAAATTCCAACTTACTTGGATGCAATTTCTAAAATTACCTTCTATCATTTCATTTTCACTCTTCAACCTTTTTACAGTTGATTTTTATTTTCAAAACTTCGATAAAGCTGACTTCTCAAAACACAGAAGTGCCTCCTTTGTAACTCTAACTGTTTGTTGTCCTCCAAGCATTTACGATCAGCCACCTTCAGTTTACCCTTGGTTTCTATAGCACAGCTCTCTCCTAGTATTCTGAACTTTTCAAGCCGTATCCTTGATTCCTTCCGTCGAGTCTATCTCTCCACCCCCATTTTAAGTTTAACTATGTCCATTTTCACTCTCTAATTCACCATTTTTCCATGTTACCTTCATCTCCCACATGACTTCAATGTTCATGTTTTTGTGATTTCCACATACATGTATTTGCCTTCTGAGGCTCCATACTCCAATTAACACAAAGAATATGCAGGTACCATAATCTCAACATGTCCCAAAGAAAACTCAGCATTTTTCCTGCAGGCCTGACTATCATTGCTCAGTTAATGGTTTTGCAATGTTGTCAACTGCTTAAATTTGAATGTGTTGCATCATCATTAAATCCTTCCCCTTTTATAACCCCAATTTCCAGTACCTTAAATTTTGTGCTTGTTATCTCTGCTCTGGATTCTACAACAGACCCCTAACAGGATTCTACAATTCTAAGCAATTATTTCTGATTTTATCCCTTTTTCCCCTAAAGCCTAAATCAGAAAGTATCACACGTCTACTAAAAAACTAAATGTAGTGCAGAGTAAAGATAAATGTCCCAGAATTCCATCATCCAACTTCAGTTAATATTACAGGTTTATCTCCTCAAAGCATTGTTCTCAATGCCCATTGTTCTTTAGCATAGTTATGCTAAATATGGCCTTTTCTGGTGGCTTTTTTTCTCCTCAAACACCTCTGATTTCATATATATGTATATATGTTATTTTTCTTTGTAACTTCCCTTCTTATAAATTATCTTCCCCCAAATCTTTTTATCTGTACATGTGGCAACAGTGGTGTCTGTCAGAGAGCCCCTCTCCTTTCTACAGTATCATCAATGAAAAAATAGAATAAATATATATGTACATATCCCCCCACTGAAGTTTTCCCAAAGCTCAGCTTTAAAGTTCAGATGATTAATATTGCTAAGAAAACTTTTGCAGAGATGATTGATTACATTAAATCCCTCCTTTTTTTCTATATCCTTTCCTTTATATCTTATTTATATCCTCAGTAAAACAATAGTATTAGAATATACAAATCTTATGGGTTTAAATTCTCACTAAATTGTGACCTCCTCAAATACCATATGATATTGAATTGTCATCAATTATGGAATACTTATGAGCAGCAGATACTGCATCAATATTTTTATTGTCTGTAAATGAATGAGTTTAAGCCTTAGTGGCAGTTAAGAAACTTGTGATTGCTTCTTCAGTGATTGCTCAGTATCTACAAGGTGTCTAATATTCAGCTCCATCCCCTAACCCTACTGTAGTTAACATGTGTGAGAAGGCAAAGGGCAGTAGTGATATTAGAATGAATTTAATAAAATGTAAATTCACCTAAACAACTAGCATTCACATTAATGCACTTAAAATTATTCAGTGAAAATTTGGAGAAAATATCATTTTACTTCCAATATATCGGGGATAATGAGAAAAAATGAGCTGAAATCCTACATAACTAGCCTCTATGATTTAAAGAATATTTTATAATATTGCCTAGAAGTACAAATTCCTTCCAATATGAATATATGGCCTTTTTCATGAGGTATTTTAGGTACTTAGAAAGAATAGAACTGTCAATCCATTTTTTTGGTATACCATATTGCAACTGTACTTAATGTTTTCTATCCTTATGCTACTTTTTTCCTTGATGCATTGTTTTTTCTTCTTCTAAAAAATATTTTTTCTGAAAAAAACTGTATCAGTCAGCATTTCAGCATGTAGGTGTGGGGAGTGGAAAAATGTCAGAGTGTGGCCGTCTTGGTACATTAGAAATCTGCCTTTATTATGTAGATGTCGATCATGCTGCCATCCCATGGGACATGCCAACTGAAAATTTCCCTATGTTTTAGCTTTTATTTAAGAAAAAAATGTATTATGCAAAATGGAGAATTGTCAGCTGAGAGGTAAATGCTGCTAAATGTCAATTGACAATATCATGAACCCTTGCTATGGGAAACTATATATTTTTACTATATGACAGTACATTAACTGGAAGAACAGCTTTCTGTACTCTGACTTCTTGGAAGCAAGATTATTTAGGAGTACAAAAATTGATGGCATGCAAATTTTTCTCACACTATTTAGAGGAAATTGTCTAAGTTTTAATAGTACAAACCAAGATAGTTTCTAAGTAATTGCATCAATACATCTTGGAAGAAATATTTGTATTAAGAAGCATGAAATTTTTTGTTATTAAATTGTGGTAATCACTGTGAGATATTGAAAAAGACAAATATATGTTTCCTGCCCACACAGAATTTATAGCTTAGAAAGTTAAAATGCAAGAATATATATATACTTTTTAAATAATTATAAAAATCCCAAGCTAATACTCAGCTACATTGTCTTCTTGTTCTTTTGGTTTTTCAGTTCTAGCAAATTAAGAAATGCATATCTCGTCCACAGTGCTATACTGGATACTTCATGAAAGAATTATTCACCAATGACAAATTTTCATAAACTCAGTTACATAAGCTGAAATCTCTTTATTTTTGTGGTTTAATTCTATTGCTCTGAATGTTTTTTTTAAAGATTTTATTTATTTATCTTTAGAGAGGAAGGGAACGAGAGAAGGAGAGAAATATCAATGTATGGTTGCCTCTCGTGAGTCCCCCGCTGGGAACTGGCCTGCAACCTAGGCATGTGCCCTGACTGGGAATTGAACCGCGATTGTGTGGTTCGCAGGCCCATGCTCAATCCACTGAGCTACACCAGCCAGGGCTGCTCTGAATGTTTTTTATAGCATCACCATCAAACTCTCCTAAATTATTTAAAGTTTGTAATACATATTATATGTTGCCTTATACTTCATTAATATGCTTTCACAATATCATTTTATTTGAATTTCACATTTCTTCTGTGTAAGATATTTCTATTAATTACAGAAAACTTGTGGTTTTATTGAAATTGTATGAAAATATGAATTCATTTGAAGAAAAATTTTTTCTGATTATTAGTTCATGTACAACATAATACCCCAAAATTCAGTGACTTAGACTTTTTATTATATCTTACACTTCTCCTCCATGGAGAAATTCTCCTCTTTGTATGTTTTACTAGGGTCCCCTGGGGATATTAGACTCTTATTGGGATGGTCTGGAGGTTCCAAGGCAGTTCTATGTACACACACATAATTCATACATGGATGGCTGGAAAACGCCCTTTTTGTTTAGTGTCTGGGCCTCTCCATATCATTTCTTTGTCAGGTTTTTCAAACTTCATGCAGGGCATATCAGAATCCAAGAGACTGAGGCTTAAGCTTCCAGCTTCTTTTTTTTTCTTTCTTTTTTTTATTTTTAAATTTATTTAATTGTTGTTCAAGTACAGTTTTCTGTCTTTTACTCACGTGCCAGCCCACCCCTACAGTGCTCTCCCCTCCCATTTCCACCCCCTTTAGTTTTTGTCCATGTGTTCTTTATACTTGTCTCTGTAAATCCTTCCCCTTTTCCCCTAAAATTTCCTCCCCTCTGGTCACTGCCCGCCTACCCCTCTCTATTTCAGTGTCTTTTTAAAAATATTTTATTTATTTATCTTTAGAGGGGAAGGGAAGGAGAGAGGGAGAGAACTATCAATGTATGGTTGCTTCTTGTGCATCCCCTGCTTGGAACTGGCCTGCAACCCAGGCATGTGCCCTGCCTGGGAATCAAAGGCTTCCAGCTTCTTTTTTTAAAATATATTTTTAATTTTATTGATTATGCATTACATTTGTTCTATTTCTCCGCCTCTGTTCCCCTCCACCCGGCACACCCCCTAGCTCACCATTCCTCCCCTTTAGTTCATGAACACGTGTCTCAAGTTCTTTAGATTCTGTATTCCCCCTACTATTCTTACCCTCCCCCTATTTTCTATCTACTGTCTATGCTACTTATTTTTTGTACCTTCTCCCCCCTTCTCCTTCTCCCACTCCCCTGTTGCTAACCCTCCACGTGATCTTCATTTCTATGGTTCACTCCTGATCTAGCTGTCCTCTTAATTTGCTTTTGTTTAAAGTGTGGTTGTTGATAACTGAGTTTGCTGTCCTTTCACTGTTCATCTTTTTTATCTTCTTTGTCTTAGGTAAGTCCCTTTAACATTTCATATAATAAGGGCTTGGTGATGATGAGCTCCTTGAATTAGATCTTATCTGAGAAGCACTTTATCTGTCCTTTCATTCTAAATGAAACTTTTGCTGGATAGAGCAACCTTGGTTGTAGGTCTTTGGTTTTCATGACTTGGAATACTTCTTTCCAGCCCCTTCTTGCCTGGAAGGTCTCTTTTGAGAAATCAGCTGACAGTCTGATGGGAACTCCTTTGTAGGTGACTGTCCCCTTATCTCTTGCTGCTTCTAGGATTCTCTCCTTCATTTTATCTTGGCTAATGTAATGATGATGTGCCATGGTGTGTTCCTTCTTGGGTCCAACTTCTTTGGGACTCTCTGAGCTTCCTGGATTTTGTGGATGTCTATTTCCTTTGCCAGATTGGGAAAATTCTCCTTTATTATTTGTTCAAATAAGGTTTCCACTCATGACTGTTCCTCCTTCTTAAAGGCCAGGATGGGAAAGAGCCACTTTTCTATACCCTATTGGTCAAAGAAATCACATGTCAGCCAAGATTCAAGGGAAAGAGGATGAGATCCCCTGCCTGAATAAATTTAATCCACCATAGTAGGCCCTCTACCACAAATTACTTCCATTCTTCCAATATATCAACTGTAATTACCCACTCCCAAGACTTCCAAATTCTGATTCCATTACAGCTTCAGATCAAATTAATGGAAAAAATGAATTTTCTCACATAAACTATGGCACATAATGTAATATATAAGTAATGTAATAATATGGCTTCACTGAACTGTCAGTTTTTGCTTGGTAGGGCTGTTCCTAGAGCCCAGGTATGTGGTCTTTGGTTCTTACTGTGCACACTCCCAGCACTACTTTTGGACCAGAGGTCCTGCTATAGAGTGAAATAAGGTGTTCCCTAGCTCACTTTAGGCTGCTAAACTAGAAATATTTAATGCGAGATTTTTTTCTTTTGTTCCTTCCCATTGACAAGTTCTTGTCCCATGCTGAGCCTTTTGGCTGAAGCTGACCTCCCTCTACCAAGGTTTCAGCCTAGGCTACAACATGTACAAAACCACTCCATGCGCCTCCACACTGCAAAAGAATGAGAACTCAGAGGACAGGCATGTTCCCTGAAACTTCTCTGCTTGTAAATTGCCCCCCCCCAAATCTTTATATCTGTACTCCGTGGCAACTGTAAGCCCCTCCCCTTTATAAAACAATATAACTAATGAATATCAGATCATCAATATTTCATCATTTTTATATTTATTAAAAGTAAATTGATTTATATAAAAACAGACAAAATATGTTACATGAAAAGCTAAAATTTATGGACTTAAGCAGAAATGATACATTTACTCTACCATTTCTACAAAGACTCAGACTTTGCAAAATTCACCGATTTTCATTAAAAAATTTAAAAATCAATAATGAAGCTTGTTTACCAGGAAATCCTACATTAAGTCTGTTGCAAAATAACTTTTCAGATACACCTAGCTTCACAGCATCTGCAAAAAAATCATGGTGGGTAATAAACAGCATTTTGAAAATAAGCACTTATGATCTGATCCACTTAACTACAACTTTGTTTTTTTAAATAATTTTATTTAGTTATTATTCAAGTACAGTTTTTTGTCTATTTCTCCCATCCCAGCCTCCCCCCGCCCTGTGCTTTGTTTTTAACATTTCCATTTTTGTCTATTTATCAATCAATAGAGCTGGAGTTTCTCTAGTCAAAAATTCACAACCTATGTCCTAGGAAATGTTTGACATTTTTAGTAGCATGAAGTAGCTTCTGACAAAGCTATTGTAATCCATTAATCACAACCCACACCACCCACGTCATTACTGTGTGAGTTCAGATGAAACACCTGGTCACCTGCTCATCTGCACAGAGCAGATCCCATCTGTGTCATTCACTGGGCACTTATTAAATTATTCTCCCATTATTACAAACATAAGACATCTAAAATTGACTATCTTTGGAGGGAAAGTAGGTATATTTCCAATGCTTGAATTATATTGAGATTTACATTTCTGGATAATCAATTTTTGTAAATTTACAAATTTGGTTAATTGTGAAAAAGGGATCCTGTTTTATTACTCTGCTACTCAACCTAACAAAGTAGTATCAAATATGGTAAAACTGACTAATTATTAAATTTTATTTTACAAATAATCTAATAATTAATTTGTCATTAATCCTGAAGGCATATGAATCAATGTTTATGCCCTTTCTAGATAGAACATCCTTTTATTATATTTATTTATTTATTTATTTATTTATTTATTTATTTATTTATCTTTAGAGGGGAAGGGAAGGAGAGAGGGAGAGAAACATAGATGTATGGTTGCCTCTAGTGCGTCCCCTGCTAGGAAGTGGCCTGCAACCCAGGCATGTGCCCTGGCTGGGAATCTAACCGTGATACTCTGGTTCGTAGGCCCATTCTCAATCCACTGAGCTACACCAGCCAAGGCTTAGATAAAACATCTTTTTAAAAAAATATAGAACAATAGGCTTTATTTTTTAATAATAGTTGTATTATTTTATTACATAAAATTCATGTAAATGATGAAAATTCAAGATTAATGCACTGGCAGACAAATTAGAATTAAATGGGATAACTAATATATATCCTTATGACATGCAGGAATTTATACTTCTATTTATATTTTATTAACAACTTTAATCTATATATTTAATTTTATCAAACCTCTACCTATTACATAAGCATATATTTCCTCTCTTTTAATGTATAATGAGTTAAATTATTTTAATACATTAAATATTTTTAAAAACTGATAACATCATTTCTGAGAATTTCCAGAAAAAACAATTCTACTTTATTATGCATTTCTGTATTTGTCTTGCTAGTTTCATAATATATTTTAAATTAAAATGTTTTCTTTAATGTTGAAATATGCGACTTATCTTTAGTATTTTTTATTACAGTAAAAAATTTTATAGCATAGTTTTCTTGGTTTCAGAAAATAATTTACAAAATTTTGTATATTAGTCTTCACATTGCAATAATATACTTTTAAAAATACATTTTTTGGCAAATTTTAAATAATTTATGCTAAAAATCAGCTGACATTTTATTTGATATAACTACTAGATGTATTATTTTATTATGTCCCATAAAGGCAGGTCTAGTTTTATTCTCCACTTTTTCTATAAGACTTACTAATCATTTCTATTTTCTAAAAATATTTTATTTTACATTGATTTTTAAAATACTTTCTGAATATATATATGTAGTCAATAGTAATTTTACAAAATTTTGGTTTTAAATTTGTATATTATATTTTTCTCAAATTACCTAGTATTTTAAGCTTTAATGATGATATCAAAGTAGCTTTTATTTACTTTTAATCCTACTATTCTATTTACAAATTTATTTTATTTTTATTATTTCTTCTTTCATGTTTTTATTTACTATAGTTAGTTTCATACTTTCTCTGTGAATGCTTAATTTTGCCTCTTGTTTTCACTTGTTGAGTCTTTTCACATTTATTACAGTGTAAGTATGTTGTTTCACACTTGCTGAGTACTTTTATATTTTAAAATCTCTTTCTTACCCTACAAGAAGTTGCCAGTGTTTGTCTTTACTTATTTTTCTACTTCAAATTCTTTAGGTTGATTTATTTTATCCAAAATTTAACATGGCCCTGGCTGGTGTGGCTCAGTAGATTGAGCACAGGCCTGTGAACCAAAGGGTTGTTGGTTTGATTACCAATCAGGGCATGTGTCCAGGTGGCAGTCCAGGTCCCCAGTAGGGGGCATGCAAGAGGAAACCAAAAATGATATTTCTCTCCCTCTCTTTCTCCTTTCTTTCCCCTGTCTAATAAATAAATAAATAGAATATTTAAAAAAATAAAAAAACTTAATGTATTGGAAAATATTCTAGTTCAATATGTTTATATCTGATTATTTATTTCCAGCTAATTTTCTTTTTTTAATATTTTATTTATTTTTAGAGAGATGGGAAGGGAGGGAGAAAGAGAAGGAGAGAAACAACAATGTGTGGTTGCCTCTCACATGGCCTGCAAGCCAGGCATGTGCCCTGACTGGGAATCGAACTGGCGACCCTTTGATTCACAGCCTGCGCTCACTCCACTGAGCTACACCAGCCAGGGCCGATTAATTTTCTTTAATACAATCTTGATTTATGGAAATGCCTTAAAGCAAAATAGTCTTTTTACATAATATCTTATTTTTTTCCATTTTCTCTTCATGTTTTTTTCTCTTTCACAGCAAATTGATTGTGTTTTACATTTCCCTGGTATACATACTGACTCAGTTATCTACACCATTCATGATTACTTTAAATGTTATGCTGTACTTTGTTCCTATTATTATTGATCTGTTTTCTTTAGTTTTTCTCCTCAGGTAAGAAATAGTTAATTCAATTTATTGCTTTATTAGTTCTTGTTATTTTAACCTTTTTTTCTTTTTACCATAGAATACATTTTCTTGAATTTTATTAGTAACAAAAAACAGACTTACATTTCCCTTCTTTGTAATACCCCCAAAGTATCTGCTTATTTTGGATGTTACCATAAAGTCTTATTTTATATAATTTAGTTTTCACATTGTTATTAGAAAGAATAGTTACATGTCTTTTCAACCTGAGTGCAGTGGGGAAATATTCAAGCCTAGAAAGCAAATTTGAAGACCAGCAGCAGGCTAAAGTTTTAGTCTGCTCAGATTTCCATGACAAAATACTGTACAGTGAGTAGCTTAAAAAACAGAAAGTGATTCCTCAAAGCTCTGGAAGCTAGGACAGGGATTTTTTTACTTCTTTGCTTTATCTACTAGTTTTTTTAAAGATTTTATTTATTTATTTTAGAGATAAGAGAAAGGAGGAAGAAAGAAAGGGAGAGAAACATCAATGTGTGGTTGCCTGTCATGTGGCCCCCACTAGGGACCTGGCCTGCAACCCAGCCATGTGCCCTGACTGGGAATCAAACTGGCAACTTCCTGGTTCTCAGCTCGTGCTCAAACCACTGAGCCACACCAGCCAGCACTACCTACTAGTTTTTGCACTATTATCTTGGTACACATTAAAGAGCCAACACCATGACTGACTCCAAGCACTTCACAAACAATAAAAAAGAAGACATCTTTGACTTAAAGACCAAACTCAACAATGAAAAGGAAGAAAAGGGAAAGGAGGCTGTGAAGAAAGTGATTGCTTCTATAACCATGGGCAAGGATGTTACCTCTCTCTTTCCAGATGTAGTGAACTGTATGCAGACTGACCGCCTACAACTAAGGAAGCTTGTGTATCTCCTCCTGATGAGCTATGCCAAGAGCCAGCCAGACATGGCCATCACGGCTGTCCACAGCTTTGTGAAAGGCTGTGACAATCTCAATCCTCTGGTTCAGTCCTTGGTAGTTAGAACCATAGGGTACATCTGGTGGACAAGATTACAGAATATCTCTATGAGCTCCTCTACAAGTTCTTGAAGGATGGAGATCCCTATGTTTGGAAAACAGTATCAGTTTGTAAGGCAAAACTCCATGATATTAATGCCCAAATAGTGAAAGATGAGGGATTTCTGGATGCCCTGCAGGACCTCTGGGCAGATATTTAAATCCAATGGAGGTGGCTAATGCAATACAGCTTTATCTGAAATCAGTAAATCTCACCAGAATAGCAACTTACTTGATCTGAACCCACAATACATTAATAAGTTGCTGACAGCCCTGAAGAAATGCATTGAACAGGGCCAGATTTTCATCCTGGACTGCCTGTCCAATTATAATCCTAAAGATGATCGAGAGGCTCAGAGCATCTGTGTGCAGGTGAATCCCTGGCTATCTCATGCCAGCTCAGCAGTGGTGTTGGGAATCGCTCTGCCTTGTTTCAGGAGTTGTAACTGCCTCCCATGGAGAAGGCTGAGTGAGCAACCTCTGAACTGTGAGCCACTAAGGAGACAAAGCTTATCTCTGGCAGCAGCACTGCTTCTGCTTCATCCCCTGCCCTCAATGCTTAGTTGGTTAGTCCATAATGGGTAAGACCCCTCGGGGGGGGCAACCTAAGCCAGACATGACTACTTAGAAGGCCATTATGGAAGGACTCGGGGGGCTGCAACAAAGAGGGAGTGATAGACCCTTGTCTCCCAGCTATTCTGACATAGCCGAGTCCCCATGTTCTCTGGGAGAAGTGCTTCCTGGCTCTAATCCACTTAAGCCTAAAACCTATGATGGGAGAGGCAGTGGAACCCCTTGCTGGCTAGAGCAGGATCCAGGGTGATAGGGCATAAGAAAGAGTTTCTAAAAGTCCTATGAAGGCTGCTTTGCTAAGAGAACTTTCATTCATATGTTAAGGAAATTAGTATGTCTCCCAAAGTTTCTGCAACCCCCTTTCCTGACAGACACTGACTCAGACTAAGCCCTCAGATTTCTTTGAAATGTTATCTACTGTTTCATCCTTGCCACCCTGTATTCCTGTGTATTTACATCCCAATAAAAGCCCCTTAAGGAAGGGGCTCTTGGCCTTTTTCCTCTGAGAAATTGGCCACTCTCCTCCCCAAGCAGATCACGTCTTGGTAGTGTTACTTTCATCTCTGGTGGATGGGGTGGGGGGTTGCGGGCAAAGTAGCCCCCACACAGTGGTGCTTTCAGTGGTAAAAGTCCTAATGAAATGTCTAGAGTTATTATCCAAGGACTCTGACTACTACAACATGCTGCTGAAGAAGTTGGCTCCTCCACTCATCACTTGGCTGTCTGGGGGCCAGAGATGCAGTACATTGCGCTGAGGAACATTAGCCTAATTGTTCAGAAAAGGCCTGAAATGTTAAAGCAGGAAACTAAAGTCTTTTTTTCTAATTATAATGATCCTTCTATAGATGTTAATATAGTTTAACATCTATATTAAACTAGAGAAGTTAAACATCATGAACTGTTGTAGACTGCTCTGCCTGATTCTAGGAATTGTATCTCAACCCTTGGTGGCTAAGGGCAAGGGACGACCTTTGAAATGTGAGCTGCAAGGAGACAAAGCTTGTCTCTGGTAGCAAACGCTGTCTCAGTTTCCTCTCCCTGCCCCCAAAGCTTGCTCCCTGCTCCCAGCAGAGAGCAATGGACTCTTGCCACCACCCCTCCACCCCCCGCTTTGACATAGCCTGAGTCCCCAAGTTCTCTGGGAGAAGCGCTTCCTGGCTCTAATCCCCTTAAGCCTGAATACCTGATGGGGAGGGGTGCAGCTCCTTGCCTTGCTAGAGCGTGTCCTGGGGAAAAACCTGGCACCAGAAAGACTTTCTGATAAACCTGTGAAATCTGCTCTGCTATGAGTGCTTTCATTCATATGTTAAGGATCTGAGCAGGAAACCCTAAAACTCTGTTCCTGACAGACTCTGACTCAAACTAAGCCCTCAGATTTCTTTGAAATGTTATCTACTGTTTGATCCTTGCCACCCTGAATTCCTGTGTATTACAACCCAATAAAAGCACCTGGAGGAGGGAGCTCAATGCCTTTTTCCCCTGAGAAACTGGCCACTGCTCATGGCCTTTTTCCTCTGGGAAAATGGCCACTTCTCCTCCCCAAGCAGATCACATCACGTCTCAGTCATGATTACTCTCATCCGTGGCATCTGGGGGGACTTTCGAGGAAAATCACCCCACAATGAACCATTTAGCATCCCAAAGCAATATTGCTCAGGTTCTGGTAAAACTAAACAAATATGCCAGAGGTCGATGCTGACTTTTTTCACAAAGCTGTGTGGGTCATTTGATGGTGTTATCAAGGTGGAGAAATGTGCAGAATGTCAGGTAAGCACATTGCCTGATCTTATCCAGACCAAAGTAAGTTATGTGATCCAAGAAGCAATTGTTGTCATCAGGGACACCTTCCACAAGTGCCCCAACAAGTAAGAAAGTATCATTGCTACTCTGTGTGAGAACTTAGACTCACTGAATGAGCCAGATGCTGGAGCAGCTATGATTTGGATTGTGCAAGATGCTGCTGAATGAATTGACAATGCATATGAGTTACTAGAGAGCTTCCTGGAGGATTTTGAGGATGAAAACAACCAGGTGCAGCTCACTCTGCTTACTGCCATAGTGAAGCTGTTGCTCACAAAACCATCAGGAACACAGGAGCTGGTACAGCAGGTTTTTAGCTTGGCAACACAGGATTCTGATAATCCAGCCTTTGAGATAGGGGCTATTTATCAGGAGCTTCTCTCAATGGGCCCTGTCACAGCCAAAGAGGTAGTCTTATCTGAGAAGCCATTAATCTCTGAAAGATAGATCTTATTATGCCAACACTGCTGGGTGAGCTAATCTGCAACATTGGTTCTTTGGCATCTGTGTACCACAAGCTTCCCAATGCATTTGTGGAAGGAAGTCCTGGAATCCATTGCAAACACTTGCCAATACATCATGGGAGCACTGATGCTGGTGATAGCCCTGTTGGCACCACCACTACCAGCAACCCGGAGCAGCCTCAGGTTATTCCTTCTCAAGATGACCTTGTGGAAGACCTTTTAAACCTTGACCTCAGTCCCCCAGTCAATTTGTCACAGGTATCCTCCATGCAGCAGAGAGCAGTGGTTCTTGGGAGGAGGACTAGATAAGCTGGTGGAACAATCCTTCATCCCATCATCGGTGTCTGCAACCTTTGCCCCTTCACCTATTCCAGCTGTGGTCAGCAGTCATATGAATGATCTATCTGAACTCTCTACAAGGATAGACATGGCACATAGTGAAGACATGGCTTCTAAGTCTGGCTGGCTGCCTGAAGTAAAGGTTAAAGGCTTGGAGAGTTCTGGAACATTTACTCATTGTCAGAGGCACATCTATATAGAAATGAACTTCACCAACAAAGCTCTGCAGCACACGACAGACTCTGCAATCCAATTTAATAAGAATAGACTTGGTGTCATCCCGAGCATTCCTCTGGCCATCCACACACCACTGGTGCCAACCCAGAGTATTGATATCTCCCTGCCTCTCAACACCTTGGGCCCAGTCATGAAGATGGAACTCTGAATAACCTGCAGGTGGCTATGAAAAGCAATATTGATGCCTTCTACTTCAGCTGCTTCACCCCATTCAATGTGCTTTTTGTAGAAGATGGCAAAATGGAGCATCAGGTCTTTCTTGCCACATGAAAGGATATTCCCAGTGAAAATGAACTTTAATTTTAGATTCAGGAATGCCATTCAAGTGCTGACACTGTTTCCAGCAAGTCGCAAAACAACAATGTTTATACTATTGCCAAGATAAATGTGGAAGGGCAGGTGTACCAATCTCTGAAGCTCACCAAAGGCATTTTGGATCTTGACTGAGCTATATATCCAGCCAGAAAAACCCAATTATATGCCATCGCTGAAGTATAGAGTGCCTGAAGTCTCTCAGTACATCTGTCAAGTCTATAACATTATTAAAAAAAAAACTAATAGGCTGGTCAGATGCCCTCTGGCCACCCTGTGATCAGTGCAAGCCAGGAATTCTTAACTGGAAGAAATTGTATTGCCATGTAGAATCTGAACCCAAATAAACCAAAGCCACCCACCAAGGCAGTGGCTAGTATAACCTGTGCTAAATTAGGGCATAACCTGTTGGATAGTTTTAGCTTCCTGTGAATGTTTGTTAACCACTGATTCAATCACTTCCCACCTCTTGCCACCTACCGCTGGTATCTGACCTTATTTATGGGTTTCTCCATACTGTGCCAGTGGCTGACATTTTTTAGTGTAGCTTGATATTTTGTATTTGAGAGCTCATTTAAAAAGAAGAAAAAGACAAAAATATTAAAGCAAGGAAAGGTGTCACTGAAAATTTCTGGAGGCAAGAAGTCTGAGAGAAAAGGATACCAACATTGTTGAGTTCTGGTGAGAAATATCTGACTTGCAGATATTAATGTCTTGCTGTGTTCTCACTTGTCAGGGAGAACAAGCTCCCATCTCTTCCTTTTATCTTCTTAAAATTTTGTTATTGTATTTTTTTCATTATCATTTTGCTTCCTTATACCCTCCTCCCCACTGCAATCACCACACTGTGCTAAGTGAAATAAGTCAGAGAAAGACGGATACCATATGATTTCACTCATGTGGAATCTAATGAACAAACCAAAATAAGCAAAATAGAGACAGACTCACAGATAGAGGGCAGGATGACTCGCAGGAGGCAGAGCATGGGCAGGGGGTGGGGGGATCAGGCAAAAAGAAAAAAGGATTCCTCTTATCTTAAGAACACTAATGTCATCCTGAGAATCCCATCACCGTGACCTCATTTAAACCTAATTATCTTCCAAAAGACTTGCCTCCAAATACTTTCAATTAGGGGTTGTTATGGTCTTAACATATGAATTCGAGGGGGGCACAAACATTCAATTTTTAAAAGGTAGGATTAATCTTCTGTTTCTTGCTTGTTGTTAAAGTTTTCCTTTCTGATTTTAAGTTTAAATATCAGGAAGATATAAATATGTATACATGTTTATTTTAGTGATGATTGACATTCCAAGAAAAATAAAAACTTAGGACAAAATTCATTTTTACTAACTCTTTGAATCATTCATAGAATGAAACACAATTCTGAACACACATATATAAAAATGTATATAAAATAAATATATAAAATGATATAGGGGTCCTCTGAAGATGAAATGGGTAGGCAATAAAAGTAGTTAATTCACATCAAACATAGTTCTTAATTTGAAGTTACATAGCCATTTATAACATGTATTGCTGTATGGAGATGACTTGTGCTAAGCATCTTTTCTTCCCCCAAATTTCTTTAGACCAAATACTTGGAATCACTCTTTTACATAGTCACTAACTGCAACCTCACAAATTTTCACAAAAGTATTTTCTGCACACCAAAAAAATAAAATTTAAAACATACCACTTTAAATGTATTAGATTGGCATTTAAAACTTTAAAAAGTATTACAAAACAGTCTTATACTTGTTTTCTCAAATGTATGATACTTGTCAAACAGAGCTTTTACACCCTAAAATGTGCAACCACCGCTAGGTTAACAAGGCTCTTTTGAAAATATGTTAGCAGCTTGATTCTTTTTGTTTATTTTTATGCAGCTTTCCAAATCTCAGTGTTTTCTACTGACCCTTAACACTTATTTGGTTAATATCCAATATCTCTATATTTTATGTTCCCATCTTTCTCTTTGTCTAGTCACTAACCTGCTATGTCCAATCATTGCCAATATTAAAAACTTTGACACAGTATGCATTACTCTTTTTACATTTTGGTATTTAAAACTAAAATTGCGCATATTCTGGTTTATGTCTAGACTATATATATCTCTCTATCTGTATATATATATATATATATATATATATATATAAAATTATTTCTTACTGTTTACCTAATAACCTTACTATATTACACAGGTAGACTTGCTTATTCTATTCATAGGGCTACCACTACACCCTACCTCTCCAGTTAAAGTGTAGATCTTTTGTGGGTAGAGATCGTGTTTACTTTAGCATCATCGGTACCTGATATGTCACTACTAAATGAATTAGTTTCGTGAAACATATGCTATAAACTCTCTATCCAGGTCCTCTATAATTTAGGACTTAGCGTTATTTGTACAAAGAGTACCAGTGGCAGGGACTTGGGTGCAGCCCCTGTGCCGTCACTTATGAGCCATGGAACTTCAGGCACATTCACATAAAACAAGATTAGGAACTTTGCATACCTCAGAGACACTTGAAAATGTACTGAATTACGATATGTAAGCCGTATACAAAGTGCCGAATTAATATTAATCATTAGTATTCAAATTCCCCTGTACTAAGATACTAAGTAGCATTCTAAAAGGCAATATTAATATTAGTAGAATTACCTCACAGTGAATTGTCATAGAGTAGAATTGAGTATTTTGTTTGTTGATGATTGAGTATTTTGTTTGTTTGTTATAGTAATTAACATTAAGAAAGGCTTAGGAAAATATCACTGGTAGATTTCTATGATACAGCCATTAGGAGGATTTTCAACTGCTAGTATTTTTTAGTGATAAAACTCAATACCTCATGAAAACATTAAAGCAATTCCATGTGTCTGTAAGGAGATAAGGGCGCGGGTGTCATTACTCTATCAGTGTTCACAGCTCTATTTAGTGCCCCTCTCTAGGCTACCATTTTAAGTCTCTCATGCAGGTTACAGCGTTGGCAGGTGGGGGCCACTCAATAACTACATTTAGATAAAAATATATATGTACTTCTGTAAAACAATGACCCAATTAGCAAAAACTCATTGTTTTAGACAGTACAACACTTAAACAGGGAGAGTTTGTGTAATTAATATTATTTGAGTAACATTAATTAAAATAGAGGTAAAATTTGGCTTTTCTCAAGTATTCTTATGAATTCATGAAGAATAGAGAACTGAGAACAAAATCATTAAAGAGGACTTTCTAATTATATTTCACCAAAGGTTTTTCAAAATTATTTTAAAGCTTCCTGTCAAAAGAATGTAGAGATGTGTTTAATCATGAGAATTAGGGAGAAAGCAACTCTTGCATTCCAATATTATAAAAACTGTATTGTATTAATCAATAAAGTATCTTAAGAAAGTATCTTTAAGAATACTGTGGTTCTTGTGAAAATGTAAAATAAAATTTAAAAAGTTAATGAACATACTTATTGAAAGAACAGAGTGTGATTGGTAAAGAAAATTCAAATGAAAATATAACCTGCCTATTGAATGGTATATATATATATATATACACCCTTTATTTTTTTACTTTTTAGCTTCTCTCTTATTGATAGATTTTTCTTAAACCATAAAGTAGCATTAGGAAGAATGTTACTGGACAATTTGGGATTTGGCTGCCACCAGACACAACCATAAAACAGATATTGGTGTGGAAGGAAAAAGATTTTTAATAACAGGGTGAAAATAAGCATAGAAATGCTAATGTGAAAATAAGCATAGAAAAAAGAACAACTAGCCATACCTGGAAGTCTCAGAGAAAACTTCACAGTGGCTGCTGATATACGAATAGACTTAAGCATGGAAGAAACAAGGATAATTTTGGGCCAAAACTGCAATAAAAAAACTATTATCCTGAGATAAAGGAACTATAGTTTATTTAAAAAATTTAAAAAACATGGATTGATTTTTATAAAAGGGCTTATTAGAAATGTGAGCAAAAAAATGTTTCTGGATTGATTGTCTGGAGCCAGGTGGATTCTTAGCCTTTATGAAGGACAAATAAGAAATATTTTAAGCTTTGCAGAACATGTGACCTTGGTTACAACTACTCAATTTTACCACTGTAGTCTGAAATAGCCAAACACAATACAGTAAGTGCTCACTTAATGTTGTTGATAAGTTTTGGAAATTGTGATTTTAAGTGAAACAACATATAAGGAAATCGATTTTACAATAGGTTAATTTATATACACAAAAGCTATGTTCCTATGGCAAAATTCTTGTTACAAAAATATCACCAAACTTGTAAATGAAGTCCCAAAGCATTTCTAATGTTACACATTGAAATAAATGTGATCTATACATACATTTAACAAATTAATAAAAACAAGGAAGGTGATTTTTCCAACTTGCTGATTCCAGTTCATTGTCATGGGTGGCTGGAACTTAACCTGACAGCTCAAGATTTCACCAGAGAAGACCCAAGTTCATGACCTTCCCCCTTGCTGGTTCTTGCCACACTCTGTAAGAAAGAATTCAGATGGGAGACAGGGCACAGTAATTAAGCAAAACAAGTAGTTTATTTAAAGAAATGCACTTGGCATAAAGCATGAGCAAGCAACTCAGCTAGACTGAGCACTGTTGCGAGCCTGTTGGGGATTTTAAGGGTTACATGCTCTTTTACAGCGCATGTCAAGGTTTCCTTGCCTGTTATGAGGACTGGCACACAGGATTTCAAGATTCCCACTTCTGCATTCTGAGGTTTTTTTGTAGCCATTGGGCCATCTTGTGATCTTGTCTTTGCACTTCTCGGGACTGCTGAGTTCCTCGTTTTGTGGGCAAGGTAAACTTTCCATCCTATTCCCACATTTTCCCTTTTCCACTCTAGTAGTTATCTGCCCTACCAAACAAAGGTATGGCACAACCGTAGACAGGACACCCTTGGATCACCGGGTTTACTCAGACACACTCAGGCTGGGACAATGGAGACACACCCATTTGACTAAAATGCATTTCTTTGAGATGTAGAAAGAATCCAGAGAACTCAGAGAAAATCCATGAAGACATGGGGAGAACATACAAACTCCACACAGACTGTGGCCTCTGCTGGGAATTGATTTAATTTTTGTCATCATCATTATGAGGAAACAACAGTAGTTGAAGACCAGCTGTATGCAAATGAATGAAATTAGTTCTGCTCTAATAAAACTTTATTTATAAAATAGGAAATAGATTGTAGTTACTTAAGCTCTGCTGTAACATATGGGTAAAAATAATCAAATTTTATTAATAAAGTGTTATGAAGAGAACAATTTGAAAACATTAACTTGATCTTTTACTTCTTTTGTTTTGTGCTGGTCTCAGCCTACAGATAATCAATGCTGGGGCTGGATCAGCTTTGTGTTTCTTATGATTGTAAGACACCTTCAGCAATAACCATCAGGAAACCTTGGGAAAAAAGTTTTATTACTTACAGGTCCTGGGGGGTATAAAACACACCTACGGCTACAGCAAGGTCACAGGTAGGGGAAAAGAGAATGAGCATAAGCCTGGATTTCTGCTTTTGCTGGAGCTAAGGGTGGTATGTTTCAGAGGCTCACTCTCCATCTGTGAATTTAAAACATAAGAGTGAGGATTTAAAGCAAAGTAATAGAAAAGCAAGTGACCTGAAGGGTCAGTTATTGAAACCAACCAAAATCTCTAAAATAAAGGAGCATTGGAGACAGAGTGTCCGAAGAACCGTCTTTACCTAATCAAGTGGCTGGCAACTGTTTTATTAGAGATAGAGATCTTGGAATTGGCAGGCTGGGCAATCAAAGCTTAAGTTCTGCCTTTGCATCACAATAAGAAAATATCAGCTATGGGGCTTCACTACAGCCCTTACATAACATTCTTTTGCTGGCTTTCACCTCCAACAAACCTTGAAATTTGTTATTTCAAGAAAGACGATGTTATTATCTTGTTTAATAAAAAAAGTGAGTAGGCTAAATTTCATTATAATTTTTTCATCAAGTAATGATTTGAACTGGCAAAATTGATAAGAAACATTTAGATAAAGGAAGACCTGATCAGGCAGGAAGTAGAAAATAGAACAGCTACCCTTTCAATATGGGAGTTTGTGTTAAAAATGAAGAAGAGGGAAGCAGCAGAGCAAGGTGCTCAAGATGTATCCCTCACACTTTCATGGGGGGATAAAAGAACCTATAAATTGCTTCAGACTCCAGGACTCCATGAGAAAGAACTAAGGACGGGGGTTACTGTCTACCACTTACATATGACACTTTAGAAGGTAATCATCTTCTAGGCTGTTCCCCATTCCAATACAGAGGATGGCCCCATCAGAGTACAGTGGTGTATACATCATGGTTAGTTGTAACTGGTTTTGATTTTCCTGATCGTCTCAGTGCCCAGGTGCAGAGGACAGCCTGCAGAGCCTCCTGGTGCTCCATAGAGGAGACCAATAAGGTAGTTAAGGTCAAGGTTAATTGACCTTCCTGGTGCCTACTACTTCAAAGGAAAGGAAATTCTACCCAAAAGTCAAGACTGCATAGCACTCAGAAGAATTGAGGAATCTATGGAAAACAATATGGATTTTTCTAAGAAAACTAAAAATAGATCTGCCTTTTGACCCAGCAATTCCACTGCTAGGATTATATCCTAAGAACCCTGAATCACCAATCCAAAAAAATCTATTCATCCCAATGTTCATAGCAACACAATTGACAATAGCCAAGAGTTGGAAGCAACCTAGGTGCCCAACAGCAAATGAATGAATAAAAAAACTGTGGTACATTTACACAATGGAATTCTATGCAGCAGAAAGAAAGAAGGAGCTCCTACCCTTTGCAACAGCATGGATGGAACTGGAACTGGAAAGCATTATGCTGAGTGAAATAAGCCAGGTGGTGAAAGACAAATACTATATGATCTCACCTTTAACAGGAACCTAAACAACAAAACAAACAAGCAAGCAAAATATAACCAAAGACACTAAAATAGAGAACAGGCTAACAGGGACTGGAGGGGATAGGGGAGGAAATTTCAGGGAGAAAGGGGAAGGATTCACAGGAACAAGTATAAAGGACACATTGGACAAAAACTAAGAGGGATGGAAATGGGAGGGAGGTGCAGAGCACTGTGGGGGGTGGACTGGGATGGGAGTAAAAGACAGAAAACTATACTTGAACAATAATTAAAATTTAAAAAATGAGTAAATACATTTAATTTTTTTGAAAAAAGGACACAGAAGACACCCTGAGAAATGTACAATGTAAGTCAGCTAAGGTGAAACTGAGTCATTCGGGAAGTACCAGCAGTACCTGCAGAAGCTGTGAGGGACCAGACAGGAGTCATTAGAATCACCACAGCAGAACCCATTGCGTAGCTAAACCATAGCTGCCTCCATATGCTGAAACACCTATTTGAGTCCGGGTTGACACAGGTGGTAGGATTTGCATAACTAAAATTCAAGAGACTAATCATGTTTTTCCAAAATGAAGAATATGTAAAATGCGCTACTTCAAGTATTATAAGATTATTTTTAAAACTGATTTTAAAATGTTTTTCTTAGTACTTATTAAGTAGAAGGGCTTATAAGACTGGATCAGTTATAGGTCAAATGGAACAGCTCTGTTTTCTTTGCACATATGAGTAGTTTCTGTATAGTGTAGTTGATTATGCAATTCTGACTTTTAGAAAGATAAACCTGGATGAAATGAAAACAAAAGCAGGAGGAAAAAACAGAGAGGGGATATTCCTAAGCAAGGGAGAAAACATAGAAGCTTTGGTACATTATGATGAAAATTTAAACTAAAAAAAAAGTACAGGATAAATAATGAAATAGAAATTAATTGAAGATGAATTCTAATGTATTTATTCTTTTTAACTATATGGCTTTATAATTTAATACAGGATCATAAAGTAAGTGATTAATAAAATATTTTATTTAATTGCATGTTTATTTTTTAAAGACAAATACAAATGCATTATGAAATGTTCTTCAAAGTTTATGTTTCTTATTTTTTTCTTGACTACATGTTCTAAAACCTGAATTGAACTCTATGTCTATGCAATGTTTAGATGACAATTTTAAGCTACAACTCCAAAGCTATTTAATTGATAAAATAGTATAACACATGAATGGATTTCATTGAGAGACATGTAGTGAAAATTGAGGAGAAAAAAAGCAGCTGAAGATGATTTTAGTATTTCTTACTTGTAAAATTAAGAAGATGAAGATATCATTAAGAAAGGCAGTGAGTATAGGAGGAGTAGGACTTAGAAGTTGAAGCTAGTTAGTTTAGATGGAGTCATGTCAATTTTAAGCTGCCTATGAGATACACAGATGGTAATGTATCTCAGAACAGAGGGAGTATATAGGCACGGCAATCACCCATAAACTGAAAATCATAAGAATAGATGACTGTGGAGATGATTCCACTCAGGAAAGGAATCTGAGCAAGAGGTTGGCCAATGAATAACAAAGAACACTAAAAGTTATTAAGTGTACAGAAGACAAGAGATCTGCTAAGAATTCTAATAGGAGTAGTTCATATATTCATAACTGGAGAAGAACACAGAAGAGTAAATCCATGAGCTGTAAGAGAGTTTCACAAATGGTGTGGGTGAGTAGCAACGTCAAAAACTAACAGTAGGTCAGATAATATTAAAACTAGTGATGAGCCATTCCATGGATGACTTCAGGAGAAATATACTTTAGAGTGAAAATCAAAGGCTGTGATTATGAAGTGATTTGATTTGAAGAATCAGAGAATTTTTAGTCGCTTTTTTCTGTTGTTATTTTCAAACATCTGGAAATGAAGAGAGAAACAAAAAAGGTTAAATAAGAAGAAGGTTGAGGCAAGAGGAATGTAAGGAAGGATTCAGTTATAGGTAAATTTGATCTCAGGGCTCTGAGGTAAGTTAAAGGCTTGAGCACTATATTTGGTCTGTCTGTTTGCTCTGGACCGTGTTGAATAAGGAGAATGTGCAGAGTAAAAACGTGAAACAGTTGCTGTAGGAAATACCAAAAAGACTGACTGTGGGCATGTACATATATAGCAGGATGTCACTGATATTATAGGTATTATTTAGAAACCATCAGGTTATAATTATTATATTTACATTATTATTAGTTTTCCTTTTACAAAGCAATCAAAAAGGATAATCTATTTTAAGAAACCAAAAGTGAGATGAAGGTTCTATGGAGTTTTCCTCGAGTGAACTCACTTGTTTGTAAAAAAGAACAGATCACTGAAAGGCTTATCTTCAAACCCTTAGAAAGTAAAGCAGTTTTGTTTTGTTTTGTTTTGTTTTTAGGGATCTGTAAGAAATAAAGAGAATTGTACCAAGGACCTGACCAGCTTCAGTAAAATTAACATAAACCTGTTGTATTACTTAGCAAAATTTAAATTAGTTCAAAGCTTCTTTGAATTAAAAACTATTTTTAATCAAATGTGTCTTATAAATCTGGAAGAGGTTTATTTACCACCTACAGAGGCAGGTCTCTTAAAATAGCACTCTTGATAAAGAATGAGAACACTTCAATTTATGCAACAATAGTTACAATATTATTTTTATATTTATTTATATTATGGAATATCATTATGATATAATTTTCAAAGTTGAACCTAACTATTAGATTATTTGGTTTCAAATTTATGGTTCAACTCCAAGTGTGCTTTTTAAATTTGCAGTCACTTTAACAGTTAAAACTAAATATTTGGATAACTTTGAGTGCTTTTGACCATACGAAGACCATGAATCTAGGTTTTGTTTGAGTTTTGTCCTTTTATTTCTATTTCAATGAGGTTTAGTATAAAGGAATAGGTAGACAAAGTGTTTAGAGCCTTCTCAATGCTAAATAAATGACATTTATTATTATAATTTACTCTTTTTTATGTATCCTAATTGATTTATAATATATCCATATGCAATATCGTTATAATCCATTCAACTGATTGACTATTTTAAACACATTAATTTACTCTTATGAAAATGATGACTTTCATTTGCAGCTAGGGACTTAAGAAAATCACATGATTTAACAAAGAGAGTGGTGTTGTTGTGAAAAGTAATTACACTACAGAAATTCCACATCTTTGGCAAGTGCTTTAAAACTTTTTCAAAGTATGCATAAGCTTTTCTTTCCTCAAAACAAATGAAATAAAATTAAATAAAAAATCAAATCAAACTTTTACTTTGCATATAAATTTAGTACACCTGATGAGGACTTAATTTGGTTGTTATAGTATATCTGAAGCTCTTTGCCTAAAATAAGCTAATTTTTTTCTTGACCGGACAATATATACACCAATTTTAACACAATTTTCTTAGATTAAAAAAAAAATAAGATGCCCACCTAAGATTCTCCCTACATTATGCTGAAGCATAAAGTACCAAACACACATATCACTTTAGAGTTGTGTTTATTAAATTTCACTTTTGGAACAAGATGCAGTGAAAACTCTGTTACACCAATATTGCTGTAACAGCAAAACCAAAAAATAAACAATCACCACCGCTGTGGGTAGACTGGAACACGAAATTCATCTCATTTACTTGTGAATGGAATAGTGCCCCATGGTAGACTGTTGGCTGCTGAAATTTTAAGGTGCTGGTCATGATAACGCTTGTCAAGTGGATGTAGCACTTCAAAGGAAAACCTTTTCTTGTCTGACTCTGCCTTGTTGTATGTGGAATGGGTTCTATAAACAGGGTATGAGCCTGTCAGTAGTTTAGGAGATGCAGTATCAATGAACCACTGGGGAGATTACTCATTTTAGAGCCTCTGAGAATTCTAAAAGTACGTTTAGTAGAGAAATTCTAATGTCTGCAGCAGTTGAAGGATTTTGGTATGTTAAACTCAATTCCAATTGTCATTGAGGGAGGAAAGCTTAATGTCATAATATGTAGCTGTTAAAAAGGTGTGGCTTCTGTTGCTTATTCCTACATTTATTTCACCTGAGAGAATTTCACTCATGTCCTAGTGTTTTAGAGTTATGAAACACCAAGTGTCCATTTCTTGGCAAGTTGGCCTCATATTTATAAAGACAACCGAAAATAGAAGACAAATAAAAGATGTCACAGTTCTCACATTGTCTTTTGGTACAACAGCCTTGAACTTGGTCGAATGTGAGGTGACTGACCATAAAATGATTAGATTTATTTTTCCTTTTATCCTCTAACCCCTTTTTGGCTTCTGGAAACAGTTTATACAATTTTAATAATACTGTTAACTACTTCCATTACTACATGCAATCTCGGAACAACAGATGTACCTTTTTAAGAAATCACTGATGCTGACAACTGAAATTGAATGAGAACTTCCTGACCTTGAGTAGCTGCATGGAACTTGTAGAGTAAAAGATAATTGAGGTCATTTACACAAGAAGTTAGGACTGTAATAATAAACACATAAACCAACCAGTAGTATTTTCTAACTATTTATATGCATGATTTTCATTACCTTACATTAACCTAATTTAGTATGTGAGGATGGGGTGAAGACATAGAATGGGAGTAAAACAGATGACAGAAAGAGGACATGTTACTCATTTATAAAGAAATTACAATGAGATGAAAATTCACCAGAGTTAAACTGATTGCCAATTTAGCTCTTTCCAATCCCTGCTCATCAATCCTTTAACTTCAATATTTTGAAATACATAAGGTCCTTCTGGAAAATGTTCAGCCATTATTAATACAACAAGAATTGTTTGCCCGACATGGACATCACTTTAACCTGACGCCTAAGGAGAGTAGACTGGAATGCATAGGCATAAACAATGGCCACTTCACTGTACTAGTCAGTGGGCGGTGGTAGATGCCATTGGATTAGCTTGTGTGCTGTGTGGCTGTTGCCTAAAGAATGAATGAGTTAGTAGAACAAGTCTGTATCACATTTTGCATTAAGCTTGAACATTCCTCCATGGAAACTATCTGAATGATTCAGAAGGTGGCAGCTATGGGCAACTGGTCACTGACATCTTCATCATAACATGCCTGCTCATTCATCACATCTCTTGCAGAGTTTTTGGGTAAAACATCAGATCATCCAGGTGACTCAACCCCCTACAGCCCATATTGGTCACCCTGTGACTTCTGGCTTTTTCCCAAACTAAAATCATCTTTGAAAGGGAAAAGATTTCCTTAGGAAAATACAATGGGGCAGCTGATGGCTATTGGGAAAACTGTGTGAGGTGCCAAGGTGCCTACTTTAAAGGGCGCTGAGACATCATTGTCTTATGTACAATGTTTCTTGTATCTTGTATCTTCTTCAATAAATGTCTCTTTCATAGCGCATGGCTGGATACTTTATGGACAGAATGTTACAGTCATACATACAATAATTAACAAACAAATATTTATTATGTAATATTATGTATAAATATATATACATATATATATAAATAAGGAAAATCCTAATATGAGGAGTAAGAATATATATGTATATATAGGTGTGTATATATATTAAAGACGTTATATATATATGTACATATATATTTTAAAGTCTTTAAATATATGAATATATTTATTCATTTTCAGAAGGGAAGAGAAGGAGAGAATTATCAATGTGTGGTTGCCTCTCAAGCACCCCGTACTGGGGACCTGGCCTGCAACCAGGCATGTGCCCTGACTGGGAATCAAACCGATGACACTTCGGTTTTACTGCCGGCACTCAATCCACTGAGCTACACCAGCCAGGGCTACTATATATATTTTTTAATTAATGTAAAACTAGTTTTGATTGCAGTAATGGTAGACAATTGTGTTCACACAGAAGGATATCAGTGATTTTATGTTCATGTTGTCTATAAATAATGCATTTAACTCTGTAGCTCTAGTTACTAATGTTTAACATCAATGTTCTTTTTTTCCCTGGGTGTGCAGAACAATTCTATTTTTCTCATTTACTTACTGTTGTTATTGTATCACAGTTGTCCCAATTTACCTCCTTTGCCCTCCTCCATCCAGCCCAACCCCCACTCCCACAGTCAATCCCTACACCATTGATTTTATTTTTTATTTTATTTTCTTCTTTTTTATTGTATTTTTCATCACCATTTAGTCTCTTTATACATCCTTCCTCCCTGCAATCACCACACTGTTATCCATGGTTGTAAACCCTTTTTCTTTGTTGTTCAATCTCTCTAACCCATAAATTCCCCTCTTAGCTGTCATCCTGCTCTCTGTTCAGGAGTCTGTCTCTATTTTACTTGTTAGTTCAGTTTGTACATTAGACTTCACATATAAGTGAAATCATATGGTATTTGTCTTTCTCTGGGTTATTCCACTTAGCCTAATATTCTCTAGGTCTAACCATACTGTTACAAAGGATAAAATTTTCCTTTTTTATGGCTGAGTAGTATTCCATTATGTAAATGACCCAGAGTTGTTTTATCCACTCATCTTCTGATGGACACTTGGGATACTTCCATATCTTGGTGATCATAAATAATGCTGCAGTGAACATAGGCGTGCTTGTAATCTTTTGAATTAGTGTTTTGGGTTCCTTTTCATATATTGCTAGAAGCGGGATCTCTGGGTCAAAAGGCAGATCCATTTTGAATTTCTCAAGGTATGTCCATACTGCTTTCCACAGTGGGTGCACCAATCTGCATTCCCACCAACAGTGCAAAAGGATTCCCCTTTCTTTACATCCTCACCAACACTTGTTTGTTGATTTATTAACGGTAGCATTCTGACAGCTGTGAGATGATATCTCATTGTGGTTTTAATTTGTATGTTATAAAATACATAGAATACCCAGCATTGTGCTTCTATAATTATTGCAGACCTAGGTGCAAGTGCTCCTATGGAAAAGAAATTGGATTAGGCCCCTGTGGTTAAACTTCACTCATTTTACAGAATGTGTTACAAATTATTCTTTTCTAATTTTATTGTGATTTATTTTATCCCTTCTAAACCACACAGAATTTTCATTTCTTTGATCTACAGTCCCCTTTTTTATTCTAAATTCAATGCTTGTTATTTCCATAAGTGTTAGCATATAAAATAAAGTTTTTAATATTGCAGTTACTATTAAATAACCTTCACTGTGTTGGTGTTTTTTCGAAGATATTCCTAAATTAATATTTTCCTCTTCTTACTGAACTGTTGGTTTAAGAGGCTGGCTTATGTCCATTTGGCAGAACAAGTTCAAACATAGCTATTTTAACAGTATTTTTCTGATATAATTTCTGATCTTTTTTACATTTGCTTTTATGACAAACAAAAAAATTGTATGCGTTTGTTGCTAAACATATCAAGAAATTTTATAAATTTTCTCAGATTCAAAAGGTTTTATTTTGCTCTTAGATACAATTGTTTCTGGTGCAAAATTTGATGTCATTCTAATTTTTGTGTTTGTTGTAGCTCACCTGACTTTTGTCTCTGGTTACCTTCAGAAATTTTCATCTTTCTTATGGTATTCTGAAATTTGTCCTGGCTATATTTAAGAGGGAATTTTTTATACTAACTTTTTCTTTGATGGGGCCAGCTGAGACTTTATTGAGGGGGGAAAAACCCACTTGATTTGGCTTTTAGGGGGGCATGGGTAAGAGGAGGTCCCCCACGCAGTAACCCCCCCATCCCAAGGGTGAGCTGAGGGCTGGGGCTGAGCTTCAGGAGGGTCTCCCATGCCCTCCCCTTTTTTGCACAGCTCCTTCCCTCTGGGTGGGAGGACTGAAGGGACAGCAGTAGTCCTTCACTTGCGCAGAACATCTAAGGACTCAGACATGAGCTTCCTATTGCGTGTCTCAATCTTCTTCACAACCACCATCTTGGAGGAGTGGGTGCTGATGCAGCTGAAGCATCCAGGGCCCCTGCCAGATTCCAGACTGACCTAGAAGCCCAGGCCATAGTTGAAGTTCCTGTAAACTGAGCTCTGCCCAGCTGAGTAATGCTGGTATCTTGGTGTGGGTACTCATGCTCTGCAACCTAAACTCCAGCCGGTTCTCCTTGCCCTCCAGCAGCTTGTGGTAGGTGGCAGTTGCCACATCCAGGGCACACTTGATGTTCATGAGCTCCTGCTACTTATGCAGATTACACAAATGTCAACCAGGCCATGTCCTGCTTGGAAATTCTCAGAGTGGCTTCCAGCTCAGCCACGTTGGCCTGAGCATCCTTGACCGCTAGCTTGTCATGCTACTTGGCAACGGTGATGGCAGCCTGCAGGGAAGACCTCTGGCCTTTGAGGCCATCTCTTAGCCTGGATTCAGCTGATATTCCAGTTAATCTCCGAAATCAATGTCTTCATGCGATGCAGGGCATTTTGATTCTTGCCAGCCAATGTCTGCAGCTCCTCATATTTGATCTGATACATGGTCTCAGCCCCAGCCCAGCTGTGGTTGGTGATCTCCTCATACTGGGCCTTGACCTCAGTGATAATGATGCTGTACAGGTCTAGGAAGTGGATGTTGTCCATGGACAGCACCACAGGCATGCCAGAGATCCAGGCCTGCAGCTCATGAATCTTCTCTTCATGCAGATGCCTATAGAAGTTGATCTCATCGGCCAGCCCCTTCCAGGCAGGACTCCAGATTTACCTTGTTCATGTAAGTTTCACCCGTGTCCCTTTGATGAGAACAGATTCGTCCTCCATATGTTTGTTGAGCTCATCCTTGTATCTTCTCTTCAAGTCCTCCACCAGCCCTTGCATGTTGCCAAACTCCGTCTCCAGTCTGTTTCTCCTGGGCTAGCATTTCCAGCTGCCGCTGAAGGTTACTGATGTAGCTCTCTAACATATTGGCCATGTTACTGTAAATCATCTGCTGCTGCAGGAGAGTCCACTTGGTCTCCAGAATCTTATTCTGCTGCTTCAGGCTCCACACCTTATGGATGAAGGAAGCAAACTTGTTCAGGCTTTTGATATGCTCCTTCTCCTCCTTGCACATGGCATGAATGTTGGGGTCCACCTCCCATTTAAGGGTGCTCAACAGGCTCTGGTTTACTTGTATGGCTTTTATGGTCCGCATACTCCCAGCTCTGCCAAACCCTCGGCTTTTGGGAACTGCTCTGCCTTTCAGGAGTTGTAACTGCCTCCCATGGCTAAGACTGAGTGAGCAACCTCTGAAATGCGAGCCACAAGGAGACAAAACTTGTCTCGGCTTCATCTCCTGTCCCCAAAGCTTGATCAGTTAGTCAGGGATGGGTACAACCCCTCAGAGGAGGGGCAACCTAAGCCAGACACAATCACTTGGGAAACCATCATAGAAGGACTCAGGGGGCTGCTACAAAAAGAGAGTGATGGACCCTCACCCCCTGGCTATTTTGACATAGCCCAAGCCCCCATGTCCTCTGAGAGAAGTACTTCCTGGCTCTAATCCACTTAAGCCTGAAATCCTGTGATGGGAGAGGCAGTGCAGCCCCTTGTGGGCTAGAGAGGGATCCGGGGAGATTGGGCATAAGAAAGAGTTCCTAAAAGTCCTATGAAGCCTGTTTTGCTTTCATTCATACGTTAAGGGTCCAAGCAGGAAATGAGTATGTCTCCCAAAGTTTCTGCCACCCTCTTTCTGACAGACACTGACTCAGACTAAGCCCTCAGATTTCTTTGAAATGTTATCTACTGTTTGATCCTTGTTGCCCTGTATTCCTGTGTATTACAACCCAATAAAAAACCCTGGAGGAAGGGGCTCTTGGCCTTTCTCCTCTGAGAGTTTAGCCACCTCTCCTCTTCAAGCAGATCGGATCTTGGTAGTTACTTTCATCCTTGGTGGACTGGGGGTACTTGCAGAAAAAGTTTCCCCCACACTCGGGCAGATTCATGTTATCTCCTAAGCCAACCTGGTAGCCACTGCATATTAGGGAAATGACAGAGGAGCTGATTGATGCTAGGCTCACTTGAGTACAAGCAGCTGCTGATGGCCCAGGGGCCAGAGGTGGACACCTTATAGGTCTTCTGGGTCACCCTTGTGGACCTGGTGGAGGCTGGAGTGGAGGCAAGGAGGCCAAACCAGACAGAGATTCGAAAAGAAGCCAAAAAACCATAACTTAGTCTTTAAGATCACTGAAGCCCTGTTGGTAGGTATGGACACCCACCCAGATTCAGAACGTGGCTGCTCATTACTGGCTATATAGTCTTAAGCTAGTCAGCCTCTCTGTGCCTCAGTCTCCTCATCTGTGAGTATAGATGACAACAGTCTCAAACTTACAATTTTACTGTAAGTGTTGGATAATTTAAGAATACATCAAGTTTATAGAACAGCACCCAATCTATCTACACAATTACTAAATAAGCATATTGTATTGATTTTATCAAGGAATTATTTTTTAGCCCTGCTAATTCAGTTTATTCTCTGATGTTTTCTTTTTTTTTTCCTACTTCAAAAATAAAACAATTTTTATTTGTTTTCTTTGCTCTTCATTTTGTAACAGCTAGGTCTGTTTTTCAAATATATTTTAGACTACCAAATTTCTCCATAAAAATTTAGTTGAAAATAGTGTCATGATTGTTTTTTTAAATGTTTCTTCCTGAATTATTTGGTATTAGCACTTTTCATGTCTTTGTTACTTTATGTATGTCTGGTAGCCTTCATTTTTATATCATTTTTACCAAAAAGACCATGATGTTTTACATAAGGAGTTGATATGTGTTTCTTTTTCCAGTTCTGTAGGTCTGTTTCCACATATTACGTCCACGAGGAAGGGTGATGGTGGGCTCTATAGAAGAGGATGGCACAGAGTAGGACACTTCCCTGGAGACAGACTGAACATCGCACAAGCTGACAACGTAAGAAGGATTTTACTCTGTGTGATATTTTCTTATGTTTTATTACTAGGCAAAGGTGGTATCATGTGCTTTTTAAAATTGCCTTCAGAAGTTATGATTTCTTTCTTTTGGGGCCCGACTCCCACCTTTGGAGCTTCCTGTGGCATATCTGTCATTTAATTTAAAGGGTGGATCTCAATTTTAGATCTGGCTGCAACAATTGTTGCCTGTACTATTTATGTAGGGCAAGAGGATGGGAGGAGGAACACTCAGGCTTTCCCAGAAGTTTTAATTAAAGTTCTGTAATAAATTGTCCAGACAATTTCTTCTTCTCGTCTTCTGCTCTTTGGATTTATTGACCATGAACTTAAAACTTGTCTGAAGTTGCTTGGGAAGGAAATTTTATCTCTGGTGTTTGCAAGTACTGATTGCTTTCCTGTATCATCTTCTTAATCAAAACCAAATTTTATTTTCTGTATTTAAGGAACTTTCTGATCAACTGTGGTATACTTATTTTTAGCATGATATTATTGAAACTTTTTATTTTTAAAATAAAACTTAGTATCTAACTATAACCAGTACCAAAGTATTTTAAAAGCTCATTCAAAATAAATCCACTTTAAGCAAAAAGTAAAAGTTATAAGAAGAAAAAGAAAAAAAGATTTGGAAGATTAGCTTAAAAATAAAAAATAAATCTTGGTAAGGTATTTTGCAAATTTTAACTTCATTGATGATTAACTATTTTTAATTGTATTTTTTTCTGCATCACCATTTAACTCCCATTATACCTGTAACCATGCAAACCAGGCCTCAGCCACTTGGCACCTTCAATTTACATGACTCAACAACTAATGTTCAAGGGAACAGGTTTTTATTAACAGGCCTCCAACCTTGGGGAGACTGAGAGCACTCCTGCTTAGTCCCCTTCTCTTCCACGAAACCCAGGACTTCCCTTTCTTCCCAAAAGGCTACAAGCTAAAACCATGCCTAGAAGTTTCCAATATCCTTATCTGTCTATCAACTGACCATGCAGATAGATCTCTACCTTCTGGAACATGCACTTGTGGGTTTCAGTGTCACCATCCTCTCTTCAGGATCTGGGCTGCACTGTACTCAACCTCCATGTAGCAGTTCAGAAAACTATGTGCCCTGTACACTGTCCTAGTCTGAGACCCTCCCTCCAAGGCTTCTCTCTGTGGGTTCTAAGCCCCTGGTGGGCCCTGCATCTCCTGGTCCCACAGGGCTCCAGTTCACAGGAGAACATGGCCAGAAGCCCAAATGTCCAAATGCCAAAAACTCAGAGGGAGAGAATTTGCACAAAGCTTTAGAGTCCTATACCAACAGTCCCCATGGTACATACCCCAAGGTACCAAATGAGCGCCTTCTCCATATGGCCTTCAGAGAGGCATAATTCTGAATTCCTGGTCACAGTTAAGCTCCAAGCATCTTTCATGTGTCTGCACTTGATCTGGTGGGTCCCTGAAGTTCTGTCAGTTCTGCCACCATCTTCTCTAGGAAGACCTTCAGGCAGACAGATCTCCTGGCTGACTCCTCTGCAGACCTGCTCTACCTTGTGTCTTCCTTCAGCCCCCCTTAATTTAAATGCTCAGCTTGGAACTTCCTGTGTGATCTCATGTCTGGCTCTTCCTATAGTACATTACAGTCCACCATTTTTGTCAGCTCCCCAGTGTCTGATTTTCTTTTGGCTGCCATCTTTAGTCAAGGCAAGAGTTCCCAGGGCTGCACAGGCATCCAGAGAGGGATACAACTACCTGGCTGTGTCACATGTCACTGCACATTCTCACTGTGACAGACACAATTCACCCTGGGCAGCAGACTTCTTCCCTTTAGGAAGGCACAGCTGTTAAGTTTGCCTTTATTATGCAATGTGCCTTAAAACATTGGACCTTCCACTGCTCTCTTCCCCCAGTCTCACCTACAGGCAGGATTGTGGGGTTATTTCCCTATTATCAGGGGACCCAAGGTCTGCACCCTGTTACATTCCCCTTTCCCCCTGTAATCACCACACTGTTGTCACAACCACTGTTGTGGTTGTCACCACACTGAGTCCTTTCTGCCTTTTTGCTTGATCCCTCTAGGCCCTAATTTCCAACAGAAGTCATCCTGCTCTCTCTCTATGAGTCTGTCTGTATTTTGCTTGTTAGTTCAGTTTGATTGTTAGATTCCAATTATGAGAGAAATCATATGGTATTTGTCTTTCTATGACTACTTATTTCACTCAGCATAATGTTCTTTGGGTCCATCCATGCTGTTGCAAAGGGTAAACAGAAGAGAAAGCCTAGAAATAAACCCACAACTTTATAGTCAACTAATATTCAACAGAGGAAGCAAACACATACAAGGAATGAAGATAGTTTATTCAATAAATGATGTTGTGAAAATTTAAGATATGTACAGAAAAAATTAACTAGACCACCTCCTTACACCACACACAAAAATAAATTCCAAGTTGATTAAAAACTTAAATATTAGACCTGAAACCATAAAAATCCTAAAAGAAAATATAGGAAGTTTAATATCAGACATAGATCATAGTAATATTTTTCTGATATATCTCTACAAGCAAGGGAAACAAATGGAACTACATCAAACTAAAGAGTTTTTGCACAGCATAAGAGACCATTGACAAAATAAAAAGACAACCCACAGAATGGAAGAACATATTTGCTAATATATCTGATAAGGCATTAATATAAACAGAATTTATAAAGAACTTATGAAACTCAACACCAAAAAAAAACAAACAAGCCAATTTTTTTTAAAAAGGGCAAAGGACCTGAGTAAACACTTCTCCAAAAGGACAAAAAAAATGGCCAATAGACATAGGAATAAATGCTCAGCATTACTAACGCAAATTAAAGCAACTGTGAGATGTCACCTCACACCTGTCAGAATGGCTATCATCAATAAATCAACAAACAACAAATTCAGGAGAGGATGTGGAGAAAGGGGAACCCTTTTACACTGTTGGTGGGAATGCAAATTGATGTGGCTACTGTGGAAAACACTATGAAGTTACCTCTAAAATTAAAAATAGGTCTGCCTTTTGACCTCAGGATCCCACTTGTGGGGATATATCCGAAGAAACCCAAAACACTAGTTTAAAAGAACATAAGCATCTCTGTATTCAAGGCAGTGTTATTTATAATAATCAAGTTATGTAAGCAGCCCAGGTGTCAATAAGTAGACAAGTGAATGAAACAACTGTGGGGCATTTACAAAATGGAATGCTACTCAGCCATGCTTATCTATTTAAAAACTAAAATATATTACTTTTCATTGATTCCAGCAGTTATACTACTATACTATATCCTTCCCTTTGCTTCCCTTAAATCCTCCATCTTCAGAATTTTAATTTTGTTAAAAATATGCATTGTGAGGACTTCCGTCAAAATGGAGGCGTAGGTAGAAACACTTTACCTTCTTGCACAACCAAATCTAAAAACAATAAAGTTTTAGCAACATTAAACGCAGCCAAACTACAAAAAATTGAACAATATGGAGTCGTACAACGAACCACTCAGCTAGACCAGCAAGAGGGGCAGAGCCAGCAGCTGAGCTGGTCTGGCAAAAAAGATCCCCCAACCCAGGCAGCCAAGGCCAAATCCCAGGTGCGGGGTAGCGACTGGCGGACCCAGTGAAGGCACAAGGTGGCTGGCTGACAGCGGTCACACATTTGCGCAAAGATAAACCAGCAAATGAGCAAGCAGTGAGACAGACTGGGCAGGCCCCAGTGGCGGGAAGAAGCAGAGGGTACTGCTATTGCTCCCTCTCTGACCCCGCCCCCACATACAGCATCAGAAACCAGCGACCTGGGTGTACCCACCCTGGTGAACAACTAAGGCTCCTCTCCTCATAGGTAACAGATGTGAAGAGATCAAAACATGGCTCAAGAAGAACTCAGAGCCCCAGAACCCATAAATCTAAGCTAACAAGAAATTGCCAACCTACCAGAGGCACAGTTTAAAACACTGGTGATTAGGATGCTCACAGAACTGGTTGATTTTAGCCACAAATTAGAGGAACATATGAAGGCTAGACTAATTGAAGTGAAGGGAAATGCACGGGAAAGTAATAGTGATGGAAAGGAAACTGGAACTCAAATCAAGGGAGCGGACCAGAAGGAAGAAAAAAATGACCAAACAGAAAAATATGAAGAAACAAGAATTCAAAAAAATGAGGAGAGGCTAAGGAACCTCCAGGACATCTTTAAACGCTCCAACATCCGAATTATAGGGGTACCAGAAGGGGAAGAGGAACAGCCATGAGTGGAAACCTTATTTGAAAAAATACTAAAGGAGAACTTCCCCATTCTGACAAAGGAAATAGACTTCCAGGAAATCCAGGAAGCTCAGAGAGTCCCAAAGAAGTTGGACCCAAGAAGAAACACACCAAGGCACATCATACTTACATTAGCCAAGATTAAAATGAAGGAGAGAATCCTAGAAACAGCAAGAGATAAGGGGACAGTCACCTACAAAGGAGTTCCCATCAGACTGTCAGCAGATTTCTCAAAAGAGACCTTACAGGCAAGAAGGGACTGGAAAGAAGTATTCCAAGTCATGAAATCCAAAGACCTACATCCAAGATTGATCTATCCAGCAAAGCTTTCATTTAGAATGGAAGGACAGATAAGGTGCTTCTCAGATAAGATCAAATTCAAGGAGTTCATCATCACCAAGCCCTTATTATATGAAATGTTAAAGGGACTTATCTAAGAAAAAGAAGGTAAAAAAGATGAACAGTGAAAAGACAGCAAACTAACAGTTATTAACAACCACACCTAAAACAAAAGCAAACTAAGAGGAGAGCCATATCAGGAGTGAACCATAGAAATGAAGATCACATGGAGGGTTAGCAACAGGGGAGTGGGAGAAGGAGAAGGGGGGAGAAGGTACAGAAAATAAGTAGCACAGACAGTAAGTAGAAAATAGATAGGGGGAGGGCAAGAATAGTATGGGAAATATAGAATCTAAAGAACTTGAGACACGTGGTCATAAACTAAAGGGGGGATGGTGGGGGAGAGTGTGCAGGGTGGAAGGGAATGAAGGGGGGAATAGAACAACTGTAATGGCATAATCAATAAAATATATTTTTAAAAATATGCATTGTGTTTATATTGTACTGTGGGATATTTGAAATACAGAATTGTGAAGGAGAAAATAGCTGACAAAATGTTGAGTCAATTGACCACAGAACAGGCAATATGAAATGGAAAGAAACATTTGTGGTCATGGTATGAGTGGACTTCTATAATGACAACATTAGCTTTCATGTGTGGCCTCGTAAGGGCTTCACCAATGAATGTTCAGAAGGAGTATCCCTAAAGATATATTCCATCAATTCAATAGAATAAAAGTATTTTTTAAAATGTCTTAATACACTTTACTTTTTACTTTGAAATTTTTGTTAAACTTTTTCTCTTTTCTATATCACAAGTTCAGTTTTCTGGGTTCCATAAAAATGAATGATCTCAATTAGTTATTAGGTAAATAGTTAATAATATCTAAATCTTATTGAATATTCTCACAGTTCTTTATAATGATATTTTGAATTAGACAAATGATGTTTTTAATATAGAAATAATATCAATATAATGGTTCCTAATTTTAATGCATTATTTAATCATCAATGTTTATTCTATATGATTTCTCTATATCACTTACATATATACATATTCTTTATTGCATACTTAATTTAAACAACCCTCACTGGCAGGAAAAGACACACTAAGATATCGTGTTATTAAAAGAATCCTGAATATTTCCTCCTAATCAGCTCTTTTTTAATAGGATAAGACTTGAATGATTGTTGCTTTCTTTGTAAAAGCCTCTTATCCATAATAAGACTTTCTAGTTCCAGCCCACCAACACTTAACCACAGGTATTTCCCTTACCAGTCTGTTACCTTCTGTATGCTGCTTTCCTGGACATTGTGGGGAGGGTGGGACATAACTGCATACTGTGTCTTTCTGTCAAAGTCTTTTTAGTTCTTCCTTAATTTAAGTCTGTGTTTCCCCTATTTAAAGATATTCTCTGCTTACACATTTACAAGTAAAAGTCTTGATTTAGCTACTCTGTTTTCATAGCCTACTTTTACACAGATAAATTTGTTATATATTTGTCCTATACATAATTATTTTGTAATATAGGCCCATAGTCATGTGATAACAAAGATTGTTCTTTCATGGTGTGAAGCACAGTAACATTTTCCTGATACTTACAATATTGTAAAAAATTAGCAGGTTATCTCTGTTAGCCCTGGAAGAAACCTGCCATATTAATAAAATATGTGCAAGTGATTCAAACTAAATGCTTTGACCATGTTAATAGTTTTAGTAATTATTACCAAAGACTGACTAAAGCTAAAATCATACTTATTAAGATTCAATCTCCACTGATCTATTTAATGTTATTTCTAGGTAATTCTAGCCTATGGTAAGCATATATATATATATATATATATATATATATATATATATGAAGTATTTTTGCTCATTTTCTATAAAGTCCAATTTGATTATTATGTTCTTCCTTTCAGTAGGGAAGATACAACCAAAGTAATAGTCTTATTCATTAACTAGGATGAAACTGTGATTGATTGATTGCTTAATATTTAAACTGTTCTTTCATGTGCATTGAATTAACTTCTCTGCTGATAGGTTAGCTGTCATGCATAATGCTTAGACAGCTTAAATAATAAATTATTTCATTAAAAGAACTGCAGTATCATTATTGTTATTTGTTATTCATGAAAATCATGCTAATGATTACCATGTCATATTTTAAGAAGCTTAAATGAAGTCCCTTACAATTAAGCAGTAATTTTAGGACAATAAAGTAATATCTAGGACATCTTATTTGCAAAATAAAGGTTATGTGAGGCATGATTTTAGAAAATGGTTCTTAATGATGATTGTATATCATTTGTGTATGTATTTTAGAATTTCATGTATAATATATTTATATAAACAAATAAATAAATGTATGTATGTATGTCTCCTGGATATATTTATTTGATGCCATTTGTTTATGATGATTTATAAATAAAATCTGCATACTTTTTTCTTTCTTTTTTATAGGTTTAAATCTAATACAGCAACACCTAAATATTTTTCTATCAGTCACTTGTTAGCTCAGCTCTACTTAGTGATATTCAGACCTGCTATCTGGACCAGCTAAAGTCACTTGAGAGTCAGTAATTGCATAGCCCTTCTCTTTTACTTATTATATGCTAAGAAAACTAAAGAGCCATTTTCCCACAAATTCAGATGTTCAACTCCATATTCTGTCAGAGGGAACATAAATAACACTGTTAGAGGCACTATCAGAAAAGGACAGGATGGTTAATTCAATTTTCATTGAGGGAATGTTATTTGTAAAACATTGTGCTAGACACTGGGGTACAAAGGGGTAGGAGTATCATCTCTGTTCCCTAGGTCTCTATAATTTTCAGATGAAGGAGTGATAAAACAAATATAAAGGACAATGCAGAACAAAATAAAATTGTGTCACAACAAATTATAAATAAATCGCTGTAGTGCAGTCTAACAAGAGAAAAATTACATCCAATTGTAAGGAATAAAGAAAGGCTTTTTAAGTAAGCCTTAGAGGATATTGAGAATTAACCCTATGTGACGTAAGTGTAAAGGGTTGGTGTTATTTCAACAGGTGGAGATGAGGTGTGAAGCATTTTAATTAAAAGAAAAATATTTAGGAAAACACAAGGCATATCTAAGGAATGGCAACAGTTTCAAAGTCAGAAATACCTATAACACAGTATGTATTATTTGATCATTGTTTTTCACCATCTGATTATGACTATCGTCTCTAAAGAAACAAAATTCCATATGATAAGCAAAAGCTAGGGCAGATGGGCCAGGTTCATAATCCTCTCTCATTTCTATGATGGCAATCCTCCTGCAGGGGTGATGTGTGAATGTAAAAGTCTTTTTTATGATGCTAACTTTAAATGCAAGGTCCAGAATCCTGAGGTAAGCAAATAAATATGGTATTTTGTGATAAAGCATTTGTGTTAAATGGTAATGTGATACAGCAGTTTATTAACTCTTCTCACAAATTCTCCAAACAAATAAACAATACATTATATATTTGCCAGCTACATTCTAGAAACCTCTATGGGTGTCTGCAGGATAGTGTGAGTGGGAGTATTATTGAAGTGCAGAATCTTTGCCTGAACCATTCTATTACCACTACCTAGGAGAGGACTTTAGTACTTAAGTGAGGAGATTCAGAATTCTACTATTAGTCTTATTCCTGATAAAGTAATGGCCAAAGTTAAGTGTTGATTATTCACAGATCATTAAAGTGTTCATGTCTTGAGACTCTGTTACTTCTGCAGGGTCCAAAATTGTGGTCACATCAAAGAGTTTTCAAGTGTCCTGTACTTGCTTATTGCATTCAGTCATATCCAGGATGGGCAATGGCAAAATACAGTGGGTGAGGAGACAAAAATTACCTGCTATAACTACCCCTGCAATTCTCCACTGCCCACTTCCTGAAGACCCCTGGATTTTTAAGTTGGTTGACTTCAGTGACTTGCTCTGAAAGATATAAGACAAATTTATTTGAATAAATGTTAAATGTTACTTAAGTATAAACTAATCCCTTGCTAAGCTAATGTTCATATTATATTAGGGAGAAGAGTTCAATGGAAGAATTTATACTCATTTGAAAAATTGGTAAAGATATTTTACTAGTAACAAGGGAAAAATATCATATATATTTTTTTCAAATTTTGATTTTCTACTTAGTAGTTATTGAGTACTAACTTTATTTCACACTGGTTATTTTATTTCAGCCAAGCTACTTCAACTACATAAGATTTGGCTTCTTTTGTCAAGTGGGTAACAAGAATTGACATTTATAATACTGTAAATCTTAATATCCACATTTTACAGATGAACCCAAGCCACAGAGAGGTTAAATAACTTCCCCAACAACACATAACTAGTAGGTGGTGGTCACAGATTCTGGCTGAGGCAGTATGCTTCAGTATAGTACAGAGGACATGCTCATACCTTTATGCCAACAGCAGAAATCAGCAAGTGAAACTTGGAAAGAGCATCATTGAGTAAACAGTAGTTTAAATATTAAAAATTTTGATATTTCCAAGATTAAATTTATATCATCAAACTGTATTTATACATAGAACAACAAGCACCAATTATAGTCTTCAATTTGGAGGAAAATATAATATACAGCATGGGTCTGTAATATTAAAATACATATTTAAAATAAATCATAAAACAGAAGGATCCAAGGACAAAGATTTTGAAGATAAGATTTTTCTCCTTAGTCCTCAGTTGGAATTACCTTTGGTTGGAAGAGACTAGCAAAAGTCATGTGGACCAAACCCAGCTACCATGGTTATACACACACCTTTTTTTTTTAAGATTTTTATTTATTTATCTTTAGAGGGGAAGGAAAGGAGAGAAGGAGAGAAATATCAATGTATGGTTGCCTCTCATTCGTCCCCTGCTGGGAACTGGCCTGCAACCCAGGCATGTGCCCTGGCTGGGAATCGAACCGCGATGCTCTGGTTCATAGGCCCACACTCAATCCACTGAGCTATACCAGCCAGGGCTACACACACCTTTTTAAAAAAATTAAATTAATTGAGGTGATATTGGTTTGAAAATCCATACAATTTTCAAGAGTACAACTCAATAAAACATCATCTACACACTGCATCGTGTACCCCTCACCTTAAGCAAAGTCTCTTTCCATCCCCATTTTCCCTCCTTTTGCCAAACTCTCCTACCTCCCATCCCTTTCTGTCTGGCTATGGGTAAGTATTCAGAGGGGGCATTTAAGTAGTGGCTCTTTCCTTTAGATGAGTCAGCATCCTCTGAGCAATGTGTTTCAATGTTTGTCATTGTAAAGGGAGTTAGGAAGTTTTTTTTAAATTATTGCTTATAGCGAACATTTCCAGATAACTAATGTTCAGTGTTATAATTTAACTATTTCTGGAAAAAGCACATTTTAATGTATAACATAATCCTATCTTTTCTTGAATTCACTAAAAATCACATTGCGGACTTTTTTGAATAGTTTTAAGAACAGTCATTTAGAAAATAAAAAATTTGGACTCAAAGTAAAAAAAAATATTTAAACAGTATGTTTCTGATCTATTAATATTTCTGATGTTGGTCCTACTGTTCTTACATGTCATGACCTTTTTATTTTTGATGCATCACATGCAGTGTGTTTAATACATTGTGGCTTAATTTGAATTCATTAAATAATGCAATTAGCTGCATATGTTAATATGTTTACCTACCTTTTTTCCAAAAATGATTCTCAGAGATTTACACATTAAAAGCAATTGAAATATCCTTGAGGAAGGTTCGGCAACCAGGCATTAGTAAACACTGTGAAGATAATAATTTCTTCATCAGTATGTGAAACCAGTTTCAAAAAGCCTGAAGAATGTGAATTAAATGTTCTCAAGGAGAAACAGAAAAGGTTAAAATTCATCATTTTAACTGATAGTTCTTCTGTGGGAAAGTAGGTAATACAAAGAATACGAAATATAGTTTTAATTTTGTAGTCTCACCAAAAACATTTCTAAGGGGACAATAACTTAATTACTCCAATTGTAAACAAGCTTCTTATAATATTTATTGATGTTATATTTATTTGTGCTTCATGAGATATATTTCTGAGTTTAAAAAACATCGAATTCAAAATGTTAGCACCTTTCTCTTTTTAATGCAGTGCGACCTGTGATTGTAATTTTAACTCCTTCATGTTTGATGTGCTAAATCTCATGCTTAAATTAGGTCTGAGACCGTGTTTCACGAATGCAATGGATAGAATTAACTTTAATCATAACTTAAAACATCAAGATCTTTTCAGAAATATGAAATTATATTAAAAACAATTTCTATTCTCAATTTTTAGTTTTTCTTTATTAGTTCATGGTAATGTAAGCAAAAGTCCAAGGTCATTCAGCAATCTCCTGGTTTGTTTAGGAAAAAAAGAAATTGTAGTAGTAAAGTATGATAGCAAGATGAGGAATTTTTCTTAGGCTCCAACCTAGGTCTTACTGGTGCCACACCAAAGAATGTCCCTGTCATCATCAAGCTCTGACATTATTCTTTTTTTTAATTTAGTTATTTTTCAAGTACAGTTTTCTGTTTATTTCTCCCATCCCAGCCCACCCCTCCCCCATGCACCCCACCTCCCTCCCATTTCCGCCCCCCTTAGTTATAGTCCCTGTGTCCTTTATACTTGTTCCTCTAAATCCCTCCTATTTTTCCCCTTAAATTCCCTCCCCTCTCCCCTCTGGTCGCTGTCCCCCTGTTCTCTATTTTAGTGTATTTGTTTTTATTTTGCTTGCTTGTCTGTTTTGTTGTTTAGCTTCCTGTTAAAGGTGAGATCATATGATATTTGTCTTTCAACCCTTGGCTTATTTCACTCAGCATAATGCTTGACATTATTCTCTTTATCCTCAGAACAGAAATGAGAATGGTCCTCACCCTAAGACTAAGTATCAAATTCTAGGCTATTTGTAGATGACAGAAATCAGAGAACTGTTATATTGCATAGGCATCCTGTTGAGAATGGATTTCTCTTGTCTTCTATTTTCTTAATCTATAGGCCAAGAGGCCCGTAAGGAGGCCCGTAAGGGGGCCCGCAAAGTGTTTCTAACACAGAGGAAGAGCATACATTCCCTGAAAATATTTACTGAAGGGGGCATAACCTTATGGGACATTAAGTTAAACGCTTTGGTTTTGTTTAAATAAAAGAGAACTTGTACAAGTGGTTACAAAGGGAACTTGAAATACCTGGAGAAGGAGTTTAAACCTCGGGATGGATAAAAGGACTCAAGAACAATGAATTCCTTTTTTACAGGGTCTATATTTACCCAAATTAAGCTCTGGGATTCTTCCATTAAGGTGGAAGATCTGGAGACTTAAATTTTTGGAAGTATTTTTGTTTATATGAGTGTGAGAAAGATTTGAAGGAGTAAATACTTGATCTTCATACCAGATTGAAAATGACAGGGCTAAGGTTGACCAGAAAATATTCAAGCACAGATTTGGCTGGACAGACTATGACTAAATATACAGATACATACTCAAGAGTAGATTTCTTGGTCTGTACTTGTCAAACTTCAATGCATTTCCAATGCTTGTTTTACTCTTACATTTTCTCTTGCCCCACTTTTTAAAAAAGTTTTCTATATCTTCTGTAACATCTCAACATTTAGAAGAAATTAATCCACTTATTAAAATATGAAATGAAGCTTCTAAAGCTAATATTTTTCTAATCTTATTTTTCATCTTAGAATTGTTTTCAAAATATGAGCATGATTTCAGTTATTATCTAGGCCATTACTAACTAACTGGTTCATCTTGGAAACTTTTAATCTCTCTGAATTTCTCATTTGTAAAATGGGTTAATCATACATCAAAATATTGTAGGGAGAATTAAATGACCTGTTGCATATAAATTGGTAAATAGCCAGCAATAAATAAATTATTATTATTGTTTATTGTAAAGTTCTATCTAACCTCTTGGATTTTGCATTTCATTGAATTCTGCAGCTTGTTAGAAAACCCAAAATATAAGATCAGTTTTAGTGATATATTGGGCATATTACCATAACGTAGCCCATTTTCCTGGTTATCTGGGAAATTTTGGCACTGTAGCTGTCTTTGGAGCCAGTGTATTCTACTCCAGTGCTGAATAAGAGAGAAGTGAGGTTGATAACGTTTTCTCAATGCCCTCAAGCTAGTCACCACAATGAGCAATTAATTTCCATTTTTGCATATTTTCATATTGTCTCCACTGGGCATTAGATAATCTAAAATATAAACTTGAAATGTTAACTAAGAAAAAGTCTAAGTCAACATATATCATTTCCTCTTATAAATTTATGTTAATAATTTTTATTTTTGTGGAGATTGAAGTGGCTTCAATTATTTATATCACTTAAATATTTTTAACGTTGTAAGAGATTATCATTTTTAAAATAATGAAATCCAATTTATATTGAACACATTTTAGCTGACTAGCTTTTATGCATGATCTACTAAAGGCAAGTTAATCACATGTTCCATTCTCAGTACTACGTATCCTTTGTTCGCGCAATCATTTTTAAAGTTTTGCGGTAGTCCTACCATGTCTATGTAACTTAGTTGGTTAGCCTGTGCTGCTAATGAAGTGAGGGCATGGGTGACATCCATTTTCAGGCAAATTAGTTTTACTCTGTCCACACACCATAACCCTAACCTAAGGTAAATTGTGCTGAAATTGAATACCTGCTGATACAAAGCAGAAAATGTGATACTTTTTTCCCAACTGGAAAAGCAATATTAGTGTCTATGTCTGTTCAAATGAAATCACTATAATCTTTCATAAACACAGCACATTATTATTTTTAATTACCATTACATGTATAAGTTCTTACTTTTTTCTCAGATTGTTTTGAAACAAACTAGTTTATTGATCCTTAAATTATTTTATTTTGATTACCCCTTGGACACATACTCTGAATCAGAGAGACAAAAAAATGGTGGTTCTTATTATGGGCATTCTATCTGTATTTAGAACTATAATCTTACAAAAATAGTTTCAACTTAACTTTCCATGGGTCTACAAAGAAAACATTTGAACGTTCAAGTCAGTTTCTGTTTTACCATTAGGTGTGATTGATGACCTCTATTCATATAGCAGTGGGATGGGTTAGGTTTATGATTCTCATAGGGGTATGGAGACTTGGAACTGCACATATAACTCTTACCATTACTTAGCATCTGAAAGTGTGGCTGAACATTTCAAAACAGCATGTAAGTCATTACAATTAACAGTAGTCAAACTGCCCATCCAAAGGAACTAGATTGATATGCCATCTGTTATTTTTCCTTTCAAAACTTCTAGTCTGTAATCAATAAAAAAATTTAAAAAAAACAAAAAAAAACAAAAAATTTAAAAAAACCCTTCTAGTCTGTTTGTCTAAGGAAGCCATTTAACATTTAAAGTGGTGTTCTTTTTTAAGGTGTGTGATAGACTGATGAAGACAAGCTTTTGCTTTAATTATCAAGTTTCTGTGATTCGATATAATTTTTTCAGTGTTCAGAGTCCTTTATAAATCAAAAGGAATTCAACCAAAACTGTAATTAATGCCAAATGACTAGTCACAAAAGTCCCTAATGAAAAAATTCTAATCTTTGATTAAATCTCATCACACTTTTTCTTGATGACAAACTGTTGTCTGAAAAGGAATGTAATTGATACATAGTATATTGTCTCTTTAAAATGACACGTTCAAATTACATAAAATGATTATGGTTTGCTTAAAAGTTAGAAACAATTTTTAAGTCATAGTTTTATTTTTTAATTTATTTTTTATTGATTATGCCATTACAGTTGTTCTATTCCCCCCCTTCATTCCCCTCCACCCTACCCCCCGTCCCCACCATTACCCCCCTTTAGTTTATGACCATGTGTCTCAAGTTCTTTAGATTCTATATTTCCCATACTATTCTTGCCCCCCCATCTATTTTCTATCTACTGTCTATGCTACTTATTTTCTGTACCTTCTCCCCACTTCTCCTCCTCCCACTCCCCTGTTGCTAACCCTCCTTGAGATCTTCATTTCTATGGTTCTTCTCCTGATCTAGCTGTCCTTTTAGTTTGCTTTCGTTTTAGGTGTGGTTGTTAATAACTGTGAGTTTGTTGTCCTTTCACTGTTCATGTTTCTTTAACTTCTTTTTCTTAGATAAGTCCCTTTAACATTTCATACAATAAGGGCTTGGTGATGATGAATTCCTTGAATTTGATCTTATCTGAGAAGCACCTTATCTGTCCTTCCATTCTAAATGAAAGTTTTGCTGGATAGAGCAATCTTGGTTGTAGGTCTTTGGATTTCATGACTTGGAATACTTCTTTCCAGCCCCTTCTTGCCTGGAAGGTCTCTTTTGAGAAATCCGCTGACAGTCTGATGGAGACTCCTTTGTAGGTGACTGTCCCCTTAGCTCTTGCTGTTTCTAGGATTCTCTCCTTCATTTTAATCTTGGCTAATGTAATGATGATGTGCCTTGGTGTATTTTTTCTTGGGTCTAACTTCTTTGGGACTCTCTGAGCCTCCTGGATTTCGTGGAAGTCTATTTCCTTTGCCAGATTGGGGAAATTCTCCTTTATTATTTGTTCAAATAAGTTTTCCATTGGTGGCTGTTTCTTTCCCCCTTCTGGTACCCCTATAATTCGGATGTTGGAGCGTTTAAAGATGTTCTGAAGGTTCCTAAGACTCTCCTCATTTTTTTGAATTCTTGCTTCTTCACTCTTTTCTGTTTGGCCATTATTTGCTTTCTTCTGGTCCACTCCCTTGATTTGAGTCCCAGTTTCCTTTTCATTGCTATTGGTTTCCTGTGCAATTCCATTCATTTCAATTAGTTTGGCCTTCATATGTTTCTCTAATTTGTGGCTATAATCAACCAGTTCTGTGAGGATCCTGATCATCAGTGTTTTAAACTGTGCCTCTTATAGGCTGGCAATTTCTTGTTCACTTAGATTTATAGGCTCTGGGGCTTTGAGATCTTCTTGAGCCATTTTTGTTCTGTTCGCGCCCTTTAAGTATGAGGAGCGGAGCCTTGGACTCCCAGGTCGCTGGGTTGTGATGCTGTATGTGGGGACATGGTCAGAGCAGGGAAATGGCAGCCCCCTCTGCTGTTGCAGGCCACTGGGTGAGGAGTAGAGCCTTAGGTGGTTCACCAGGGTAGGGCCACTTAGGTTGCTGTGTTATGAGGCTGTATGTGGAGGTGGGGTCAGAGCGGGGAAATGGTGGTGCTCTCTGCTGCTGCTCACCGCTGGGGCTGCTGGCTCTCGTCCAATCGCCCACTCCTTCGCTTGTCTATCCACACACGAATGCGCGACCACAGTCAACCCACAGCCCTGCTCCCTCGCTGTTTCCTGTGGTCGCTTGCTGAGTTACCCACCAGGTCCAACACTGTGCCTGGATTCCGCGCACCTGAGTCCATCTGACCGAGTTTTCCTGTGCAACCCCACTCCGCCAGCTGTTGGTTTCCCCCCTCTTACCAATCAGGCTGAAGAATTTATTGTTATCAGACTTCCCGAAAAGTTCAATTTTCTGTGTTCTGACTGTTTTCTGTTGCTAATACTTAGTTGTCTCTAAACTTGGTTGTATGAGGAAGCACGACGTCTCCACTTATGCCTCCATCTTGGCAGAAGTAGGTCATAGTTTTATATTGATTGCTTTTTCTCTTTTTGCCACTATAATTGGAAGTCTTGTTTTTCATTAAATGGTGAACCGGCTAGCCCTGGCTGGTGTAGCTCAATGGATTGAGCATGGCCTGTGAAGCAAAGGGTCACCAGTTCAGTTCCCAGGCAGGGTACATGCCTGTGTTGCAGGCATCTGTGTCCCCCAGTAGGGGACACATGAGAGGCAACTACCTACTGATGGTTCTCTCCCACTCTTTCTCCTTCCCTTCCTTTTTTGCTAAAAACAAATAAATAAAATATTTTTAAATATATTAAAATAATGGAAGACAAGAGAAAGTAGTTACAAACAATTGAATATTTCTTGTGGAACTCTAGGGCTTTAGAAAACTGAGTGATCTCTATTTAAAAAAAACTAGTCTAGTGGAAGGTAGCACAAAAGCAAACAAGAAAATGCATATTGCTTATATCAGAAATAGTGAAGTGATTGAAATTTGGGTATTGGTGAGGGAAAATAATGTTATTAGGTATTTTATATATTTTCTTTAGCACAAATTATTGTCCATAATTTAAAAAAATTAAATTGAAGATGTCAAAATTTCATTGACCACTTTATCACTGAGTTATAAATGCTTATGATACATTTTTATAAATTCCTGATGCTTATCTCCCCACTTACCATATTTTCAGGACTATAAGACGTCTCCCTCCCCAATTTGGGAGGAATAATGGTTGTTAATGCTGCTGTTGAGTTCTGTTTACCTTTGCATTGGTGAAATATTATGCTATTTATGTTATTAAATATTTTACATTTTTGCTTCAATTTTTTTTCTATTTTCCTCTAAAACCTAGATGCATCTTATGGTCTGAAAAATACAGTAATTTTATATATAAATGTATATACACAGGTTTTTTAAAAGTTCAAATATTGTATACCCTGTTTTTATTAAATGTTATTTAATGTAAACTTTAAGCATTGTTTTTCTTTACTATTTTTCTTACATTAACATTTGAATAGAATACTAACATAGAACTGTTCTACATTATGAAGCTGTTCTACAGCAATGTAGCTGTTCTATGTAGCTGTTCTACAATACATTTTTCTAATTCCTTTGTGGTAGGCAGAATACTCTCTGCAAGAATGTTTGTATCCTAATCCCTAGAATCTGCAAATATGTTGTAGTTCATTGGAAAAGTCATTTCTCAGATGTAAATAAGTTTACAGAATTTAATTTAGGGAGATTGAGTTGTTTGGTTGGACCCAGTCTAGTAACATAAATCCTTCTAAAAGCAGAGAATTTCTCCAACTGGAGGCAAAAGAGATGTAGCAGAAGGAGAAGTCAGAGAGATTCAAAGGTTGAGAAGATGCCAGCTTGGCTAGTTTGAAGACGGAGAGGGCAACTCGACAAGGCATGTAAACAGTCATAAGATGCTGAGAAAACCTCCTGGTTGACAACCAGCAAAGAAACGCGGACCTCATTCTTGCAGTCGCACTGAACTGAATTTGGCCAACAGTCCTGGATCATGGACAAAAGACAATTTGGTCTGCCTTGTTCACTATTATAATTCCAAAACCTGACATGTACATCTCATTTGCTGAATGAATGAATGAAAGAATGAAAGAATGAAATGTCTACTTTTGAAGAATTGTTTTTTATTCTCTTGAGATATGGGTCTAATTTTCTTTATTTGTAGCAGCTACAAGTTCTATATTAAATACACAATATTGTTTGGATGAGAAATTTAGAATAAGAATCTATTTAATACAACAAAGAAAATGCACCAAAATGAGTTCCTGGAAATAAAAAAAATCAATTTGGTAAAATCAGGGAAACATTGCATTCTGTAGCTAATCTTACAGAAAGAAAAACAAAATAGGGAGAAAAAACAGGGAGAAGAGTGAAGATTGCCCATGTATTCTGGTGAAAGAGTAGAATAAGCAAAGAATGCAGAGGAATTTGAGTATATGGAGTCAAGGCTTTATTAAAGACTGAAGCACCACTCTTCGTTCCAGGGAGGGGTGTAGAATGATTCTGTTCAATAAATGAAGACATGCTCTGGCCAGTTGGCTCACATGGTTGGAGCATCATCCAGTATATTAAAAGGCTGCATGTTCCTTCCTCTGTCAGAACTTTTACTAGAGGCAACCAATCTATGTTTCTTTCCTACACAGATGTTTCCATTTCTCTCTCTCTCAAACTGTAAAAAAAATGTATAAGAATTAAAAAAATAAAAAAGTATTAAAATAAAGTTATGAAGGAAAATATATATTATTAATAAAAAATTTTAAATTGAGTCCAAAAGCTAAAGAGTATCTGAGATACCATAGAACTGTAGTTTCTTCCATGGTTTAATTACAATGGTTTATCCACTCATCAAGCAATTAAGTGTCCATGCTGTCTTGCTTGACTTCCCATCAGCTTGCTTTCTGCAAATGTCACTCATTCTGGAAATAGTAGGAGCCCACTCTCATGTTAATAAGTGTGTTGGGTCTTGAGAAACTGTAGCAGGATGCTGCTTGCATTTTTCTCTCTGACCATAGGGTGCAACCTACCCAAAGCAGCACTGGGAAGGGTAATTGGGAGTTAACTCTTGACAATTTTTTAATTATTCTTGAAATTTAAAAATTAAGGAACTATTTCTGTGTTGATTTTGCATTTGCCTGGTAGTCCATGAGCTATTCTAATTAACAAACCTGGGCCTTTTTGTGTGTGGGGGGGGACTTTGGAACCTTTTCTTTCCTATTTTTTTAATTTTATTTTAATTGTTATTCATGTATAGTTTTCTGTCTTTTATTCCCATCCCAGCCCACCCCACAGCCCTCCCCACCTCCATCTCATTTGCATCCCCCACCCAGTTTTTGTCCATGTGTCCTTTATACTTGTTCCTGTGAATCCTTCCCCTTTTCCCCTGAAAATCCTTCCCCTCTCCCCTCTGGTCTCTGTCAGCCTGTTCTCTATTTCAGTGTCTTTGGTTATATTTTGTTTGTTTGTTTGTTTGTTTGTTTTGTTGTTCAGGTTCCTGTTAAAGGTGAGATCATATGGTATTTGTCTTTCACCACCTGGCTTATTTTGCTTAGCATAATGCTTTCCAGTTTTATGGTTATAGATTTTCCCCATTCTATTTTCATACCATTTATATTTGTCTGTTACTAATTTTTGTGTTCTCTCTTTTCAATAGATATCCTGTATCTGCCATTGTGTTTACTTTTTTCTTTTATTTACATATCTGTAGTCCCCTTTCCTCTGAGTTATAGAAAAATAGCTGGATTTTTTTCATGCATTTCTCTAAGTTCTCTGTAATATTCTTTCTGCTGTTGACTGCATCTACTGTTGTTTAACATTTCATAGTCATGATTTTTAAAATATTATATTATATCCTGTTCATGACCACCTCTTCAGGTTTCTTAGACTCACTATCTCTAAAAATATCTTTGAGCATATGAACTAAAACTTTGGAAAGACTTTCTTCTGTTTCTGTATTAATTCCACTTCACAAGCAAATGTGTGCTTTGATTTCTCAGTGTGGTCCTGAAACTCTTACCTGCAGTATTTATTTTTCAGAATGATACAATTTACCCTGTTCATCTTCACAGAAGGAGATCATTGAAGATAAAAACAATTTCCCTGAGACACTGTACAGATTTTGATCAGATGCAGACTCAAGTAAAGTCCCTGTCATTTGATGCAATTCCCAGAACTACTGCTAAAGCAAAATATTCAACCCCGTTCTCCCTACAATCCCCCTCTTTTGGCTTCTTTTTGCTAGGTACATGAGGTGTGTCCAGAAAAAGTCCAGCCATTGTTACTATAATGAGAATGATTTGCCTGACATGATATAACCTGGCAGCCAAGGAGAGTGGACTGGAATGCACATGCATGAACAATGATGACTTCCCTGCACTAGTCAGTGGAGGCAGCAGACGCCATTTAGTGAACATGTGCTCTACATGGTCATCACATTCAAAGTGACTAAGTGAGTGGAACAGTGAACCTGCATCATATTTTGTGTTGAGCTTGAACATTCCTCCATAGGAAGTATTTGAATGGTTCAGAAGGCTGCAGCTATGAGAAACTGGTGATTGGCAGCTTCATCATGACAACACATGCACTCATGTGTCATGTTTCCTACAGAGTTTTTTGGCAAAACATTGGATCATCCAGGTGACTCAGCCTCCCTGCAGCCCAGATTGGGTGCCTCATAATGTCTGTCTTTTCCCAAAAGCAAAATCACCTTTTAAAGGGAATAATAGATTTCAGACCATCAATGAGATTCAGGAAAATACCACAGGGCAGCTGATAGTGATTGAGAGAACTGTGTAAGATCCCAAGATGCCATGAAGTGTCATTGTCCAATGTGTAATGTTTCTTGAATCTTGTACCTTGTACCTTCCTCAATAAATGTCTCCATTTTTCATATTACATGGTGGGATATCTCTGGACAGATGTCTTTTTGCAGGTCTCTTACACTTATTTCCCTGGACATGGCTCTGGGAAGTTGACTTAAGATGCTTCCTTCAATGTAGTTCTATCTCAACTATACCTATAAAACACTCTTAGTTATGCAAATATGTCTCTACTTCCCTTTGCACATGATGTAGATTTATTTTTCTAGCGATATTGTTAATAACAGTGTAGCAAGGTTTGAGTAAAGGGAGGAATAAGTGATACCTACTCGTATCACCAGTTTACTTTGAAACTAGGACAGGATTTTAGACTTCGCTTAATCATAAGCATTTTTAATGTTTGCATGCATTTAAAACCAAGTACTTTGGCTTCCTTTTCTTAAATGTTTTTTATTCTTAACCCAAACTACTTGGAATGATACACTATTCTCTCCAAAATGCTCGAGGTTCTTCTAAGCTAGAGTCAGTGCAGCACGAGGATTACCACGTGTTGTTGCTTCTTAAACATTCCCTGAAAATGATGTAGTCTTTTAAATGTATATTTTTATATCAAATGGATCAGAAATAAATTCCAAAACATTCAGCAAATTATTGGAAGTTTCCATGACTCAAGAGTCTAGTTACCACTTTTAGAATGTATTTAATTTAGACTTATTAAAATGGCTGAGCCATAAAACAAACATTTAAATTCTTGCCATTTTTATGCCCCTCTCCATCTCCTCCTGCCTGTTCATATCCGCAGTGCCCTTTACCTCTAACTAGACAGAATTATATGTTCATCCTTCACCAGAGTAGAAGGATCTCTATATCTCAATGGACTTACTGCTGCTAAACCAGAATAGTAAAGTGAAAAGGATGCTCCCTGAGCAATCTTTTACTTACATACCAGTTGTGACATATAACAGTTACAATGAATTAAGCTTCTCACTGCAAATCAAGCTTCTGATCAAGGTACTTGAAGTTTTTTCTTTTAAAAATATTTTTTAATTATTAAAATTTATCTTCTCGAGTGCAGTTCATTACACCAACTCATCTCACTTCTCTTAAAAATTATTATTATAAAAGTTCCTGAGAACAATAAAATAATTTATGGCAAAAATTAAAAAAATAATGTAAAATTTAATATTTTAAGAGCAAAGTTGTATTTATATAATTTTCAAAACAATTTCTCCAATTGTACTCAATGAGTATTCAAATCAATTGTGTACAATTTCTATAAGTGTTGATGAAAATATTTATACAAATTGAATTTGTAAATTATAATCAAATTTATTAGGAAGGGGTTCTGTAGTATTCAGTGTATTTTTTAAAGGTTTTGTTTATTTATCTTTAGAGGGGAAGAGAAGGAGAGAGGGAGAGAAATATCAATGTATGGTTGCCTCTTGTACGTCCCCTGAAGGGAACTGGCCTGCAAACCAGGCATGAGCCCTGACTGGGAATCAAACCGTGATCATCTGGTTTGCAGGCCTGCACTCAATCCACTGACAGGGCTACTTAGGGTATTCTTAAAATACCCTGTCACAAGTGTTTAGTTAGTTTTTAACATACCTTTACATATTGTTAATTAATATTTATATAAATGAATTAATAATGCAATAAATGTTAAATACTTTTATGCTGTTCTCTGATTCCTGTGTCCTAAGCAAATCATTTAAAAGGGAAAAATAGATCATCCCAACCTATTTAATTATAATAGTCAATGTGTTTTAGAATTCAAGCTGTGATTTTCTAAGATGAGTTGGCCAATATTTAAATAATTAACAAGCTTGTAATTTTTGTTTAATATTACATTTATGGTTATCACATATCAAACATACATTTACTTTTGTTGAGAAACAAAGATATTCAATTACTACTACAGATGTATTTCTTCAAAGTTCTTCAATGTTTTATTAAAATATTATAAATCACTATATGCCTATTTTAGACTTGGTCATTCGTAAGTGACTATGGCCTTTTTGTTTGTATATTCTGCTCTCATCTTTTCTGGAAACAGTAACACTGACTCAGAAAACTACAGAAACTCTCTAAGAATCTGAGGTTAGAAATTGGGTTTCTGTAGCTCCACAGATATTTCTGGCCAAGGTAATTTTAAAGATGATTCATTACAGTGACTCCCTTTATTTAACATTTTATGTGATTTCAAAAACCTTCACTTGAGTAAAAATAGAAATAATTTCATTTGATGTGTACTTGTTTAGGTATGTATAGGGTGGAAAAACTAAACAAAGTTGCTTTACTTAAAACAAAAGTGTGCTATTTCCAAGGTGTCAAACAACAGCTGTTTAACAGTGCTTGATTTTCAGTAGAAACTGCTCCTAATTTTCAAAGATAAGAGGAAATAATATACCTCACTCACTGAAAAGAAGGGTTTACATAAGTAGAATGTAATTATCCAAGTCAGACATTGTCCCTGTCACTGAGACTTGGGAGGGTTAATGATCATGACGATAATTAAGATGCAGAGGATTCACACAGCACTTATTTGCTTTCTGAATAGCTCAGTGTACTTCTCTATATTCTTTTCATTGATCTCTGTGTGGTAACAGGATGTTTAAATGACTCAGAATAATGGAAAGAAATGTGTGACCTGTTACAACCATAAGTAATTATAAGCTTTTGGGTTTGCCTCACCTGAAAGACAAGACCTCCAGTGACATAGCTTTTTGAAATATCATTTCAGGTCAACATAGCAAAACTGACTCTGAGGAAAGAGTGCCACCTACTGAAGTAACTTTCTGGGTTCTCTGCAAGGGCTGGTCTCTCAGCTTTAGAACTGCCCTAACAGGTTCACTATAAGAAATAATGGGATTGCTGCACCATGCATGAAATAGTTATTATTTTTGTTTCCAGCTTTAGCCACTTTACTTTAACAATCCAGTAGTCACATCTAAAAATTAACTATTTCATGCTCACACTTTCATTTGTTTTAAAAAGTAGTATACAAGATTAAACAATTCCTTCTTATGAAGGAAATTTCCAAAACAAATCCCTGAATGCCTCTGTTTATTATCAACATAACCACAAGGGGGAGCTAGCATGTAACATCTTATGGGGCAGGAAGGTGAGGTTTCATAATTAATTGAAATCTTTTATTTCTAGCTAAGTCAGAAAAATATATAAATGTGTCATATGGAACTTATGAAGCTTAAAATTGGTTTTCTCATTTTGAGTAATAATCCAATTCATCTTTAATATATGCTGATATATTTATCATTTGATATAATGTAACATTCATATTTTGCTCTGGAAATTTCTGTTTCTATATGTTCTCTCTCTCAAGTACTCTACACATAAGTATACACAATTTATTTAAATCACTCTGAATAACCTTCAACTGTAAAACTTAAAATACAAATCTTAAATTAACTTTTAAATTTGTCTCAATGCTTTAAAATAAATGTCTTAAAATATGTCAATGTTCTAAAGTTGATCATTGGCAACTAGTGTATAAATATTTCTTTCTGACTTACATACTTAGAAATATATGTAAAATACATACACGCTAGTTAATAATTTAGTTCATTATTGTGTGAATTTCAGAATAAAAGAACTTGCCTGTTTTTGTTGGGTTAATCCTATAATTTTGTTTTTAAGTGTTCATTGGGAATGTACACTATTCATGAGAGGAGAGCACATATATATGTATATATTGTCATATTGTAACATAACACGTGCACAAATATAGAAGAAAATTAAAATATAACATTCTGTGACAAATATTTCTCCAATAGCAAGAATTAATAATTTTAATAAAAATTAGTAAGATAATATACAACTAAAATAATGTTTATTTTGGAGATATTTTATACTTTTTAATATCAAATATACTTTTATTATAGTTTGGATAGAATATACTTTCTATTTTGTTGTTATGTAGGAGAGATTGAGTTTTCCAAATTGTAAAGTTATAAACATTTTCCCTGAAGTTTAAAATGATAGTCAATTTGTGTTGGTTCAGTAGAATTCATGTTCATCATCAAGGAGAAAAATATGTTTTAGTAATTGTCTTATTAATAATGTGAATTTACCATTTGTTAAAAGGGGAAGTTTTTTTAAAATCAGCAAATAGTAGCCAGTAGCTGTGTGTTGGAGGTGAGTCACAAATATCTCTAAAAGGCAGTAGAAACTAGGAAAACTAGTTGTGAATGAAATACTACCATTTGCTTGAGGATTTAAATTATATGGATAATTATTATATCAAAACAGTTAGCTACTAAGTTTATATTAAAAAATTCTGTGTTAACAAAATAAAAATGAGACCAGGTAGTGAAAAAATAGTAAAAACAATGGAGAAGAAAATAATAAAGAATATTCCATTCATATAAACAGCGGCTGCTTTACAAATAGCATCAAAATCTCTTAAGAACTGTATTTAATTGAACTCAAGCAAATGGCAAGCAGGGAAAGTTTTAGAAGAATATTATAACTGTTGCCATTGTAGTTCTATACATAAACTCTCTGAACTATGACTATACTATGACTTCATACTAAATATGAAGTTTGAATAATCTGACAGAAATGAAAATAACTTCAATAACAGAAAATTTTATTTAAGAGTCATCTCTAAGATTATTCTTTCATAACATTAATTCAATTATTGACTTAATGTAGTGGCATCAATCAGTCTTTATCAGTCTATAAAAATAGATGGTAATACTTCTGTTTGAAACTATTGGAGTATATCAATTTATTTTAAAACTCACTTAGTATAATATCTTATTAATTAAAAATTATCATTTGTCTCTTTCCAAGTAAAGTTTCTGAATAAGTATGCACATTTATATATATTTATTAAACCACACAAGATCTTTGCTTATTCAATATTATGTGTAAATAAAAAAGAAATAATGTAATTTTGATTTAAGTTTAAAACTATCATTTATAATTATAAATCATGATTATAAACCTGTGTCTTCTTGAAAAACATGAGATTGTAGATATTGTTAGTTATAAATAATACTACATTCTTCTACATTCCTTCACTAGATCTCATATGTTCATAGCCTACCTACTTCAGTACAAAAATCAATAGGCTTTTTGAACTGTTTGGCCATATTTATATCATTTCTCTTTTGAAAAAAAAGGAGTTCAATAATTTAAGCATAGTCTTAAAAAAAAACCCTCAATAACTACACTGTAAACAGAAAAATATATAGATCTATTGAAAAAAGACAGAACTTATGAGATGGTTAAAAATTAGGAATGATTTTTTTTAATTGTGTGTGGTTAAAAGGGAAACAATTAGAAGTACCAGTTGACAGGTTTTCTTTTAAAAATACAATCAGGATGAGACATAATGGCAAAAATAAATAATTTGGGGTACATTTTAGTATTTAACCACATAACTCAATTCTAAAAAGTCTATAAAATATAATGTTATTTAATATAGTTCTCTTTGGCTCCCTTTCGCAGAAGCCTGTGGTATGCACCATGGGCATGGTAGTTCTCTTTCCATACACTAGAGGGAAGTGTGACATAATTACTTTGGAGAGGTTGGGCAAATTGGTGTCTAGGAGGATACATTTTCTATCACTAGTCATAGATACCTTGTCTCTCCCCTTATCTGCATAAAAGCACATCTAATTAGGGTTAATCAATAAGCCATACTACCTTTTCCTTGGATTTTTTTATTCTCTTGTTTTTGCCTTATCATAAACTTCAAGTGAGCCTAATTTATTATTTTCCTTAAATTAGTATGCAATGAAAAAAAACATAAATTTATCCTATCAAAATAGTAATGACTAATAAATGAGTAGACAATCACAACTTAGCGGTGATTTTGAGAGCTTTACAGCCCTACCTTCCAAAGTATAGATACTGGGACAGAACTACCAACTCCAAAGAGATGTAAAGATCAGATTTCATTAGGCAGCATAGTGAAACCCCCACTAACCACAAAACAATCCCAATCCAGATTTCTAAAAAGCTCTAGTTCCCTTGCTGAGCAAAGGAATATGCATGCCAAACTACTTATTAGAGGAAGTGCAGTTTAGAATTTGAAGGTGTGGTTGTTAAGAGCCCCTCCTTAAATTTTTCAACCGTTAAAGATATTCTCTTAAGGGAGTGGTGGATTTTGCATCCAGATCTGACTGCAAATTCAGACCATAGATCATATCATTAAATCCCTGGGAAATAAATAAGTTTTAAAAACCTGAATGTTTAAGAAATTATTCCAACAATAATCATCAGAACTTTCTTGTAATTGGTCTGTTTTTGATTTTCTTTGAATCCTGAATGATTCATGTTACAGACTTGTATCTTAGTCATTCACAATTTATAAATGGCAACTTAAGTTTAGTATTTATGAATTGAGATCAATAGTCTAACAATCAAAACACTCACCTTTTCTTCAATGCTTCAGTTTCTTTTTTCATTCTTAACTCTTTCCAAGAACAGCTGGATCACCAGCAAAGGCAGTCCTCACTTGTGCATGTTTGTTACAATAATTTGGGATGAAAGAATATCTGAGATTAGGTACTGAAGTTTAAGAAGTCAGTGAATCAGGAGTCTCTCTCTCTCTCTCTCCCCACACACCCTTACTCACAACATCTCTCCCTCCTCCCCCCCCCAACCTCGAGTGTGTGTATGGTGTGCGTGTGGTGGTAGTGGTGGTGATGTTATTTACAAAACATGAATCTTAACAGATCTCCCATTGATCTGCCTTCATATTCATGGTTCAGCTGCTATGCATAAGGTTTTGGCAAATGTTGTTATCGTCACATACTTGGTCTGAAGGAGATAAAATTCAGCTTGCCCCACGGAACTTTAATAACAAGCTTGAGGTGAACAAAATACCAAACCTACTGCGTGTGGGTGGATGCATGTGGGCTTTACCTTGAATCTGGACTAAGAACCCTAAATATTACTAGCCACATATGAGTTTTAACAAGCTATAAAGCTTGAATTGACAGGGAGCATCTCTCCTTAAAGGAGAGGCACTTCTCCTCTGGGGAGACTCGGCCTCTGGGTTTCTCTTTCACTGGGCTTCTACTTTTCTTCTGAAACACTTTCATAATCAAGTGACTTTCCTTGCATGGGTGCCTCGGGACTGCAGCTTTTTCTCTGAGGAGAAAGAAAGTTACATATTCATTGCTGTTGCTCGTATTGTGTTTGCAACAGCGAGGGCAGAAGCTGGCGCGCACGAGTGCCCTCGAATTCACACACTCACTGAAATACATATCACAGTGCCTCACCCCGCCCCAGCACACCCTCATACACACACACATGCACACATACACGTCCCTCTGCACCTCATTCGGACTGGAAGACCCGCAGCGGAGATCCAAGCTTCCCTTGGTGTGTATGGGTGTGTATATGGTGTGTGTGTGTGTGTGTGTGTGTGTGTGTGTGTGTGTGTCCAAAAATCCACCAGGAAGATCACAGCTACCTTATTCTGCAAGCAAGCTGCGATTCCGGTTCCTGTGTACATCGGACAAAATTAAATCACTGTCTAACTTTTTTTTCCCCCTTTATTCTCTTATTTCCAGGGGATAACGGTTAAGACCTCCCTCCCCCATAGTCTAATACTCCGGAGACCCGACAGCGAGGCCCTGGGCACAGCAACAGCAGCTGAGCACAAGGGCTCAGTCGGCTGCGCTGGTCTCCCATCTAACTGATCTAATCAATGACTCTGAAGCGCCGTGGCTCCTGGCTCCGCCTCCATCAGTCTCCACTCTACCTTCCATTGGGCACGGAGAGAGGAGGCAGGGCTTTCCTCTTCGCGCTGATTGGCTGGCAGGGAATCAGTATCAATGTTTAAGCCGCGGCGTGAGCTGAATAGAGTCAGTCAGCAAGAGGCGCTGAGCAGAGAGCGGGGACCACGAGCTCGGCGGCTGCGGTGGTAGCAGCAGCAGCAGCAGCGGAGGGCGGCTGCGGGGAAGCTACTCCAACTGTTGAATTTTCGCCTTTCTTTTTCTTCGATGCTTTGCCTGCGGAGATGGATGTATTTGCTTTGAAATCCTCACGTCTCTCCCAGGATGTGAGCTGATTCTGGCAGACGCCAGACTGAAAGAGACCACCCTGACAGAAAAGGAGGAAAGAAAAACACCCTCCCCAACGGACTGCACAATTAACTCTGCACACCGGGGCTGGACTTTGTGAATAAAGAACATTGGGAGGAAAATCGTGACTATGGTGCGGGGCTAAGCTGTGAACACTCACTGGAAGCCTGATTTCCCGCCTCCCCAAAGACTCTTGAAAGATTTGGGGGTTCCTCACGCTTAACCAAAAGGAAAGGGTTTATTTTCTTTTTCAAAAATAAATAAATAAATACACCTAGCAAAACAGACGCCTTATTTTTTTCCGAGCCTTGGACCCCGGCAGAGAGAGGTAGAGTAAAAGTGCTGCTGGATTCAGCTTCACCTTTCTCCTTTCCTCCCTCCCTTTCTCTCGCTTTTTTCCTTTTTTTTTTCCCCACAACAAGAATCTGGCTTTCCTTTCCATGAAGTGAGTCAGAGAAAGCGTTAGGAAGAAGCCGCAACTAATGCCTGTGAAGGGAGGACCATGAGGAGAGAGTGAATACGATTCGTTCTGCTGCCTCTGACTCATCCGGCAGATCGGAACACCTGCATTTCTGGATGTGTCATTCCCGTAGGTCTAGGCGCCTCGAGAACCCGACATATGTATAGACAAACCTGTGCCTAACATCCCCTCGGAGGCGGCTCCCCGGGGTGGGCGCCCCTGGCTGGACCCGCGCGCGGCTGCAGCTCCTCGCCCCCTGCCCTCCCGAGTCGTCCAGAGACTGTGAGAGCGAGACTGCAGAATGCATCACGCCAAACCTTGAGGTGTTTTTTTTTTTTATTCCAACCCCCTCCTACTATTAAAAAAAAAATTGAAGGGAAAAAAAAACTGCACTTTATTCTCTTCAAATATCCACCACTTTTATTCCTGGCCAAGGTTTTCCTTTCTAGATGAAGAGGACTGGGAGACAGGGCCATTGGAAGGAGATGGTGAATGGGAAGAAAAGAGAGGCACTTGACAGCCCAGCCCTGTGAATGCAGAGACTGTTTCCCTTCTAGCGAGAGACAGGGAGAGTGTGTGTGTGAGGACTGGGAGGTGGCTCCCCCTTCCTTCTCATTCCGCCTCCCCCACCCCCTTCAAATCTGCACATTCAACCATGAGTTGCCTGTTGATTTCCTTTCGCCTGAGAAGCAAAGCAAGCTGGAATTAAACTGCAGCGAGAGAAGTCCTTGCTCGCGGGTAGAGAATGGGATGGTAGCGGCGGCTACTGGCTTCTCGCAGAGAAATCAGTGTGTGTTCTCCCAACAGAGGCTGAGAGACCTCGGTACACGTTCCCCCTCCCGATAGACTCACACTGCACAAACGCTGATCCGGCTGTGGCTTTCTTGACTTCAGGGGAAAGCCTTTTCGGAAAACGAGAGGGAGGAGCTTGGTGGAGGAAGGAAACTACAAATCGGGACACCAGTTCTTTGAGCTGCATTTCCTCCCCTCCCTGTGGCTGGCTGCTCGGAACACAGAGAGCCAGGGAGCGAGAGAGAGAGAGAGAGAGAGAGACAGAGAGAGACAGAGAGAGAGAGAGAGGCCGCTTTGACTGGGAGATTTAGTCCACCGCCGCCGCTGCCTCAGCCAGAAACGCAAGATTAGATCTCTAAATGCAGCAAAACACTGCCTGAAAACAGACCAGCCCGAGAAGCCAGCAAACGGACGTTTCACAGAGCTCCGGGGAAGCTTCAAATATATCTGACTCTCTTCGCTGCTCCCCATCCCCGTTAATTTCATCCCTGGAGGCGGCCAGAAACAAGTAAGGATTTCACTTTCCGATCTGCCTGAAGACACACCTCCCCGCTCCCTCCCCCACCCACGGCGAAGTGTATTCCGGAGGCTACAGGAGGGAGTGGATTTGCAGCGCCCTAGCGGGAGCGAGGGTATCCTACGGATTCTATCCTCATGATCACCAGTCTAGATTTACTTCTTATCAACGGCGTCCTCACTCAAGTTTGAGTCGCCCCAAGTTCGGGCAGCAGAGACAAAGCCCTGGGCTTGCCCCCAGCCGCAGGGAGCCTCCACCTTGCTCCGTGCCCCTGCGGCTCCGCCGCGCTGCTGCTTCTTGCCCAGTGCGGATGCTGTAGATCAACAGGTTCGGGAACTTAGCGAATAAGGAGAGATCTCCGGGTGCCGCAGCCGGGGAGCGGAAGGAGGAAGGACCCACCGACTGGTGGCTCACGTCGCCCTCGCAAGGTGCGCGGGGGCTCCACACTGGCGCGCACCCAGTCGCTCGCCCCTCCAGTCCAGCTGCTCCTTCTCCCATCCCACCGGTCTGGGATGTACCTTTCCATCTGTTGCTGTTTCCTACTCTGGGCCCCTGCCCTGACGCTGAAAAACCTCAACTACTCCGTGCCGGAGGAGCAGGGGGCCGGCACGGTGATCGGCAACATCGGCAAGGATGCTCGACTGCAGCCAGGGCTTCCGCCCTCGGAGCGCGGCGGCGGCGGCGGGCGAAGCAAGTCCGGGAGCTACCGGGTGCTGGAGAACTCTGCGCCACACCTGCTGGACGTGGACGCCGACAGCGGGCTCCTGTACACCAAGCAGCGCATCGACCGTGAGTCCCTGTGCCGCCACACCGCCAAGTGCCAGCTGTCCCTCGAGGTATTCGCCAATGACAAGGAGATTTGCATGATCAAAGTGGAGATCCAGGACATCAACGACAATTCGCCCTCCTTTCCTTCGGACCAAATTGAGATGGACATTTCAGAGAATGCGGCCCCAGGCACCCGATTCCCCCTCACCAGTGCTCACGACCCAGACGCGGGTGAGAACGGGCTCCGCACCTATCTGCTCACTCGCGACGACCACGGTCTTTTCGCTCTGGACGTCAAGTCCCGCGGCGACGGTACCAAGTTCCCAGAACTGGTTATCCAGAAGGCACTGGACCGCGAGCAGCAGAACCACCACACACTCGTGCTCACCGCCCTGGATGGAGGCGAGCCGCCGCGCTCCGCCACCGTGCAAATCAACGTGAAGGTGATCGACTCCAATGACAATAGCCCAGTCTTTGAGGCTCCCTCCTACCTGGTGGAGGTGCCCGAGAACTCCCCGCTGGGCACCGTGGTCATTGATCTGAATGCCACGGACGCCGACGAGGGCCCCAATGGCGAAGTGCTGTACTCCTTCAGCAGCTACGTGCCCGACCGGGTGCGGGAACTGTTCTCCATCGACCCCAAGACTGGCCTGATCCGCGTCAAAGGCAACCTGGACTACGAGGAAAATGGGATGCTGGAGATCGACGTGCAGGCCCGAGATCTGGGGCCCAATCCCATCCCAGCCCACTGCAAAGTCACCGTCAAACTCATCGACCGCAATGACAATGCGCCGTCCATCGGGTTCGTCTCTGTGCGCCAGGGGGCGCTGAGCGAGGCCGCCCCGCCAGGCACCGTCATCGCCCTGGTGCGGGTCACTGACCGGGACTCAGGCAAGAACGGACAACTGCAGTGTCGGGTCCTGGGAGGAGGTGGGCCGGCCGGGGCCGGCGCCCTGGGCGGGTCGGGAGGCTCTGTGCCCTTCAAGCTTGAGGAGAACTATGACAACTTCTACACGGTGGTGACTGACCGCCCTCTGGACAGGGAAACCCAAGACGAGTACAACGTGACCATTGTGGCGCGGGACGGGGGATCCCCTCCACTCAACTCCACCAAGTCGTTTTCCGTCAAGATTCTGGACGAGAACGACAACCCTCCTCGTTTCACCAAGGGACTCTACGTGCTGCAGGTGCACGAGAATAACATCCCAGGAGAGTACCTGGGCTCGGTGCTCGCCCAGGACCCCGACCTGGGCCAAAACGGCACAGTGTCCTACTCCATCCTGCCCTCGCACATCGGCGACGTGTCCATCTACACCTATGTGTCTGTGAACCCCACCAACGGGGCCATCTACGCCCTGCGTTCCTTTAACTACGAGCAGACCAAGGCTTTTGAGTTCAAGGTACTTGCTAAGGACTCAGGGGCGCCCGCACACTTGGAGAGCAACGCCACTGTGAGGGTGACAGTACTAGATGTGAACGACAACGCACCGGTGATCGTGCTGCCCACGCTGCAGAACGACACCGCCGAGCTGCAGGTCCCGCGAAACGCCGGCCTGGGTTACCTGGTGAGCACCGTGCGCGCCCTGGATAGCGACTTCGGCGAGAGCGGGCGCCTCACCTACGAAATCGTAGACGGTAACGACGACCACCTGTTTGAAATCGACCCGTCCAGCGGCGAGATCCGCACGCTGCATCCCTTCTGGGAGGACGTGACTCCCGTGGTCGAGCTGGTAGTGAAGGTGACTGACCACGGCAAACCTACCCTGTCCGCAGTGGCCAAACTCATCATCCGCTCGGTGAGCGGCTCCTTGCCCGAGGGGGTCCCCCGCGTGAATGGGGAGCAGCACCACTGGGACATGTCACTGCCGCTCATTGTGACTCTGAGCACTATCTCTATCATCCTCCTAGCGGCCATGATCACCATCGCCGTCAAGTGCAAGCGAGAGAACAAGGAGATCCGCACTTATAACTGCCGCATTGCCGAGTACAGCCACCCGCAGCTGGGCGGGGGCAAGGGCAAGAAGAAGAAGATCAACAAAAACGATATCATGCTGGTGCAGAGCGAGGTGGAGGAGAGGAACGCCATGAACGTCATGAACGTGGTGAGCAGCCCCTCCCTGGCCACCTCCCCCATGTACTTTGACTACCAGACCCGTCTGCCCCTCAGCTCACCCCGGTCGGAGGTGATGTATCTTAAACCAGCCTCCAACAACCTGACTGTTCCTCAGGGGCACGCGGGCTGCCACACCAGCTTCACTGGACAAGGGACTAATGCGAGCGAGACCCCTGCCACTCGGATGTCCATAATTCAGGTAGGAGACTTTTAGCATAACCGGGACTTCACTTTATTGCTGGTTTGGGAGCTGTCCTGAAACCTTTGGTACAGGACAAGCCACATTGCCAGCAGCAATGAGAGGGGATTTTTTTTTTTTTAATGAAAATGGTTTACAATTTGCTACTGCATGTACATTATACTTAACCTCTCTCGTGTAAGGTCTAAAATCTACAAGATGTAAATATCTGACTTTTGTTGTGTTTTTAAAGTTTATTTTTATAGGTTTAAAAATGTTAGCAGTGTTCAGTATTCATAGTTTATTTTACTTTATTTTTGTTTGATGGTCTACATTTTTTCTATATGAAAGGATTCCCAGAGAACTTAATACACTTTTAAGGTGAATTTAATTCCTTTAAAAATATGATGCCAAAGCAAAGAAATGTGTACCCGAATATTAAGAAGCTACTTGAAGTACAAAATCTCATCCTGCCAGAATTCCAGAGTCCGAATCAATTTCAGCTAAGTTTTCACACACCCCCAAGTCAGTCTTATATTTAAAAAAATGTTTTAAAGGACATGAATCTTATTTATTATTTAGCTGAAACTGCAGCATAATGCATTGAGTTGTTTATGCTTTGGAAATGTGAAATATACTTTGAAGCTCTTTAAAAAGTTTGAATACATGTAGACTCTGGGTAATGATGAGTAATTATCAATGAAAACTTTACATTGATTTTGTCCTGTGGTTTTCCTGATCCGTTTTCTGGGTGTCCTTGAGGAATGAAGAAAGTTCACAAGAGAGTCACAGACTCATTTTGGGCTGTTTAACACAGAAGGGAAAGTTGCACTAAAGGCACATGTGCCAAAAAAAAAATTCAGGATGCATTTAGTTTGCATACTCTGTATTTTCTGTGTATCTCAGTGATATTTGATATGTATTAGATAGCATCATTCATAGTTATTGACATATGGAAAAAACTGACCCAGCAGGGACATAGATTCTAACAACAGCAGGTGACTGTGTTTCTCCTAATCACTGCCAATTTTCTTCTATCCACTATTGAATTGTGTCACAGATAAACTTAATTTTTGCTTATTATAAATGCATGTTACTGCAAATTACTCTGAAAGCACAGTACTTGAAATTCAAAATTGAGTTTTACTAGAAGTGACACTTTGAGAGGAGGATTAATTTGGGACAAATGAAAATAATTTCATTATTTTATGCTTTGGAAGGCACATACCTTTTAATGACATTTGACTAAAGAGTGTTTTTATTATTAAAATAGAGCTTTAAACTTTCTGAGATAAGTGTAACAATGACTAAAACTTAGCAAAACATATTTTCTTACAATAGTATAATATCCTTGTAAAACAGACTCTTGTACTTGCTGCTACTGAATACTAAAGTATAAATTGTAGTAACATTAAATTCTACTTTTTACAGTGTTTACTGTATACCAGTAATCATGCTTTTTTGATATTTATATAACACTGAACAAGAAATTCCTCTCTTAAAAAAATTGTGGTTTCTATGAAAGTCTTTCTGTGATTGTATAAAACTGGTATTTATGATAATCTCTTTACAGGGAGATATGTTAAAATGTAGATGTATAGATCTTTACAGGTATTTTACAAACACACATATGTTACACACCTTTTTTTTATTTTTACCATTGGCAATTCCAATGATACCACAGAGAGTTACTACTTAATCTTGTACTTCAAATTCTATCATTTGAATTATTAGAGTCCATGTAAAAATGAAGTTGCTGATGTCGAATTCTCAGCAATCCTGATTCCTTGGTCATATTAGTGAGGAACAGTCTTGGATGGAACTATCCAGAAGGTTCTGAGGGATGGAGTGCCCATAACATATTTATATCATACTGTTCTTGAAGCTGGTCACTGCTTGATGGATGGATAGTTGTTGTTGATGATGATGATGATGATGATAATGATGATGATGATAGTGGCAATTGCGCTTATTAGCAGTAAAACTTGAGCTAAAGCAAAACACACACATACATACACACAACTACATACACAAGAAGAGAGGGAGATAGTTTAAACAGAAAACAAAAGGACTAGCTTCCTTGTCATTCTTTTTCTTTTAGAATCTTAATTTTTACCATAAAAACACAGACAAAATTGTTTCAACTTCTTCAATTTTTTTTCCAAACGGGCTCTATTTCTCATATTGTTCTTGCTCTGGCCTGGAAATATCCTTAATATAAATTGTTAAAACATGACCTATTTCTTTTTTCTACTGAGCTTTTGCAGTCCTAGAAGGGGTGCTTTGTAAACTGCTAATAATTTAGTTATCTTTTAAATGTATCATATTTTTCTCAATACCTGTTATAGGGAACAGAGTAAATTGACTACAGTGACTTTTTTCTTTCTTTTTTAAAACTAGTGTGCTACAAATAATTTGTGCTGAAATAATGTGTTTAAATTAAAGTATTCAGGTTTCCCTAATCTTGTTTCTAGTGCATTTATTAGTGGGTGTATTTAACACAGCCTGCTGAGGAAACACAGTATTCACCTTATGTGTATTTCTGAAAGAAGAATTTTAATCCATCGGAGTGCACTTGGACTAGCAGGCACTAGATCTGGTGTAATTTATTTTCCAGCATCTTGTGTGCTGTTTGAAGATGTACAGTGTATTTCTATTGATCAAATAAAAGGTGTCATAATTGCTTGAGATACACTGTTAGAGAGCAGTGACATGAAACTTAGAAGCTTCAGGATCCATAAGACTCCTGTTACAGCTCAAATTAAGATTTTTCTAAGCATCAAAAGATTTTGGGGGAGTGCAGGGCCCAAAATTTTAAGGTTACGATCTGTAGGTTCTTGGACATAACAGTATTTTTATTGACTGTGGATGCTGAACAATTATGTAAGCTAATGTAAAAAGAGTGCTTTGTGAAAAGAGATTTTATTTCAGATTTTTAAAAAATTTTATTTTGAGTTTCTCAGCTGAAGTAATGACAGTTTATGAAGTCCTTGAATACTGGACTAATGATGAAAATATCCTCAGTAGTGTGACTCAGAATAAAAGATCATTGAAATTAAATACTTTATGCATTTTAAAGATATAATATTTTGAAAAATAGGACTACAGATTTTGTGGTATGTGAAACAAATGGATTGTTATACAAATTTATAAAAGCATTTTTCATAAGAGCAATTTCCATATGCATTATTTCATATGTTAATATTAGAATCTAAAATCAAGGAAAGATCATCACTAATTGTCACAAGTAACACAAGTAACTGCTAGTCCTGGTTTATCAAGAATTATTTAAGTTTCAGAGAAAGTTCTCAACAGGTGTTTTCAAACAGGGCTTCACTGAGAAGAGGTTGAAGGCTGGAGGCTTATTACTAGTGGGAGTATTTCTAGTTTTGTTTGAACATCTGTGTTTTCAGATTTTTTGGTAGTACTACTATAAGCCATTTTAATATACTTTCAGAGAAGAAAATGTATTGAGGAAGCAGAATAAGATCTACTAAAATAAATTTTTAAAGGATTACATTCTTACATGGTTTTTACAGTATAATTTTGAAAGATTCACATTAGGGTTGACTTTAGATTCTTTATGTTAGAAAAATTTTTGATATACATGCATGGTGTCCTCAACAAAAGAGAATTAAATACATGGTAAATGTATGAAATAAAATTGAGACATAGAAGGCTAAAGTATTATAATATAGACAGTAAGCTCAGTATTTTAGAATGAAAAAGTGAAAGAAAAATTGTACCTTTATTACGAACATATGCATTGCATGCCTTTATTCCCACGTCTGTAATCTCTAAGAGAATCTTAAAAACAGGAACTCAATTAAGTTCCTTAGATCATGATTTTCAAAACTTCCCTTCTAGTATGTTAGCAATTTCGGCAACAAACACAAAGTGTGTGAACATTTTTTCTTCATTTATAATTTTGAGGATATTTTTCTGCAATGTTATTCTAAAATAGTACCATTTGATTAGTTACACCCAATCATTTCCATAAACTTCATATACACCTCTACTTTCAGGTGTTATGTTTGACTGGGTAAAAAGAAAATGTTTCTTACTACACATCTAAGAGTGCCTTGTATGCTTGTCCTTAAAAAAAAATAAAGATCAGATTAATTCCCACTTTAAATTAATGTGGTACATAATAGTAGAACTTTTTTTTTCTGTCTTGCTGTATATTAGAAGTAGTACACATAAAGTACAAATGTAGTTACTTAAAGAGATGATCAGCCATTAAGGTGTTTTGACTTTCTTTACAGAAGAATTTAAAATGCAAATTATTATTTATCATCATTCTTAATACATTATTATTTTTACTCTTAGTTTTGTGTTTGTCCATGAAAATGTGAGCTTCACATTTCACATTTCTGTTCATTTCTCAATTATACAATAAATGAAAACACAAAACTGTACTTTTTAATTATATGAACTAGAAACCAGAAAAATCTCAGCTTTAATATTAGTTAATATAGCTACTCATAAGGTAATAATGTCCTCATACACTAGTTTCTAGTTTTTAAGAATATTTTCAAAATACCAGCTAGGTAATACTTACCAATCTTACACTGAGATGATAATTTATCACTCATTTATAAATGTAAAAGTAAAACACATTTAAATTTAACTTGGGTTCTGTGAGTTCTATAACTTTACTTGAGTTCTATGAGTGAATTTCATAATTTTACTTACATTCTTGAGTTCTATAATTTTATTAACTATTATTTGTAAGTCTACATGGAGGATTTTGTAATATTACTCTAGGTATCTTCATGTTATTTAAGGCTTCGCGTAATCATAAAAAATTCACGGTCATGGAAATGCATGCCCTGCAATTCCTACTTGACCAGTTGAATATTCTTTAGTCAAGGAAAAAATTTATGTTTTATATATTTCCTATTGCCCATGACTACATTGACCAAGCCATGCAAAAAAGTCACATTTTCAAGAAACTTTTCTTTACAAAATTGATGTTATAATATACATTATTCATCTTTTTACAATGTATAGATACAGGTTTCAATAAATTAAATAAATTATGAAGTTAAAATTAATTACTCTCAAAATAATTTCAATTATCATCTCTATTAAAGGACTAAGAAATATACATATTTTGACACAAAACTCTAAAAATTCTCCAGATATTTATTAAATACAATTTTAATGTAACATTTATACTTTACTATGTTTCACTACCATTGTCAGATTTTAACTGTTAGTCCTGCTTATGTAATATTATGCAATAGAAATATATCTATAAAAGTTGTAAATTGAGAAAATATTTTGTTTTTAAGTTTAATAAATGCTTACATGCATTTATTACAGTGAAGGTAGACTTTGCCTATAATTATGGAAATGCAAGCAACAAAACTTATTGACAAACTTAAAGTATGTATGTACACATATATATGTACATATTTTCAGTCTAATATATGAAAATACATAAGCACAAATATTAGCCCACTTTTATTCTTTATTACTTAAAAGGCAGTTCTCTTTTTAAGGGTGAAATCAAACCTTTATTTTGTCTTGAAAATATGTTAAAACTTGTTGATTTTAATCATTTAAAGCTTCATGCAGTTTGAAGTTCCTTAGAGTAGAGCTGGTCATTTTAGAGAAGAGAAGAAAGTAAGGAACAGCTAGCCTTCCATGAAACTTATGCAGATTGAGTGAAACAAAACCTTATGCAAGATTCTTTTGGAGGATGGTAGGATGGCTGGAGGCACTGTGAGAATATATGCTGTAAGTCTGATGATCTGATGATGAAACAACAGGAGAAAGATGAAGCCACTAGAATTGGTCTCATGCCAGCTAGGAAGTGAAACTTAACTCCCTAATGCTGAGTAGTCTTGCAATACACTCAATAGTGGGTAAATTCTTACAAATGTACCTTCTAATTACGATATTAGTCATTGCTCCAGAATGTATTCTCCTCAGTAGTGCCTCTGTTTAATAAATCCCACAGTGCATTATCTTAAAGTCATATTTTAGTCAAGTCGTTAAGGGAAGACTATTTTTTTTTGTATTGAATTCCTTCAACCAGACCCTGTGTATTTGTTAAAGAATAGCATAAAGTTCATTTTGCCTATCAATTTGAAGATAGTGTGACTTCTTGCACCTATCCACAAAATAATTTGAAAATTCATCAGACCAACACTAATCTGTTGTCAACCTATTTTAGTAAAGGAGACGCTGACAAGCATTTCCTTTAATGGCCACACAGTATTTTACAGTTAGTCATAGCTTTCACCACTAGCTTTGACAGTGATATATTGCTATCCTTTGGACTCCTGAAATAAATTATCTATAATAGAGAAGTCCTTAATGATATCAACATTTTCTGCAGTGACTAAGCATAAACTTACTAGTGTATCGTTGCCACTGAGAATATAATTTCAATATTTGTAAGGTAGGTGGAAAAAAAGAGAACAGAATACACATGCAAATTGTGGCTGTCTGGGTGGCATCTTTCATTTTTATGCACCAGGTTCTTCGAATGATAGAATGATAGAATGTAAAATTGCTTTCAGACAGTGTTTGAGAGAATCTGTTGACACACATGTGACATACTTCTGTTTGTTTTGGACCTGGAGACATTCTGATTACTGGTGTTTGTAGACTGTGCCATGGATCTAGTCCAGGCGGTTTTATTGTAATGAAACGGCTCTTACAGTTCATTGAGCATCTAGCATAACTGTGCTGAATATGATTGGCATGTTTGCATATATTTATTAAAAATAAGGCATTTAAACTAGATAATTATGGGAAAATGAATCATAACAATAAAAGACAATTTAAGTTAACAAGCTTTGTGATCAAAGGTAAATACAGGTTGAATTAAATGAGACTTTCGATGTAACTAATCTACATAAATAGACTGTTCTGATTAAAGAAATGGAATATATTAAAATAATTTGATGGCATTAGATATGCAATTTATATCAGTCATTTTGAAACACTTAAACACCTGAATTATTTTCTTTGTGTTTCTATTTAATAATATAGTCTTGAACCATATTTACATTAGATGAAAAGTGAACAAGTTAAAGTATAATTTTGTAAGCTTCTATTTGGTTCTGGAATATACCCTAACTGAGCAATATTTATTATTTTTTAAACTTGTAATGTTTTGGAATGATTTTTAATTAGTGGAACACATTAAAGAGACCATTTAAAGGACAATTTCTTGTTTACTCTCTTTATCAGCTAAAAGCAGCCTTTGTGGAATTTGAAAGCAAGAGCATTAAAACTCTATTTCAAGTTTTTAAGGCTATACATTCATAACTGTTTTGTAGACATATACCACTTTTAAGAGAACTGGGTCCATGCTTGTAAATTATATTAAAACATAATGTAGATAATGACTTCATAGGCAGAACGGTTCTAATACTATTTAATATCATACATATTTTAAATAACATATTTAATTTACAATGTGACTAAATAATTTCTTTCTGACAGCTTGGTGCTTTAGATATATTTTCTTAAGATTCTTTTAATGATTATTTTTAAAAATGTAATTTAAGCATTGGTCATCAATTGATATAATTCTTTACAGTGTGTCTACCTGACTCCTTAATAATCACTGCCAAATAATGAATGAAAGGATTATACCTTTACCTGGAATTTTCATGTCCTCCAATTCAATAAAACTAAAATGAAATTTTCTATATATATCCTAAATTCCAAATGCTCACTTTTATGAAGTAGAAATGCAACAGGTATTTTATTATAGGCAGAAACTCTCAGGGGTTCCAAATATCCTTCTTATTTTTATAACCTAGTTTTAGACTATTGATGTCTTGGATAAATTCTAAAATCTTTATTTGCACTTTGAACACATGCATCCCTTTTAAAAGCTAAAACTATAGTTTTTATCCTTAAGATATAATCTTCCTTTTTATTTGACATACTCCAATATTGATAGCATTGCTGAAAGCTGTTCATTTTATATTTTACACAGCATGTTTTATCAGAGGACACTGAGATTACTTTATGACTGAATATTTGATAGATATTTTTGTTATTTCACCAGAGCAATTGAATATTCAGAACAGATATTTATAGCAACAGTTCACCTATGATTATCATGAAGGATTATTTAAGCACAGTGTAAAGTGGCTGATATATGCTTTTACTGATGTCTCCATTTCAGTAGATGAGATGACAGTAAGAAATTAGAATGTTTGAAAAATAATATGCTTAAGATCTTGGAAATATTTCTAAAAAATGTTATTTCCTATTTGGGGAAAAAGGGAATTACCTTTGAAAATTATTATTTTCAAGCTCAAACCTGATAATTGCTTAATGACATATTTATATAAATATTGTCATAGCTTTCTGAACAATCTTTAAAATAATTTGCTTTGATTTTTAGAGTTTTGTCAGCAAATAACTTCCCAGAATATTGTCCAAATATTTCTGAATTGTAATTGGTATTTCCTTGGGCACAAAATTCTTGCTTTTAATTTTGCTTTTTCAACTTTGCATCTATTTTAAAAGAATTTATCCAAAATCAACTTACTGAATTAAGAATGTAAATAAAAGGATTTGTAAATCATGCATAATAAAAGAGAAATTAATGATTTATCTTCATTATCATTATCATTGAGATAAAATTAAAGACTGCATAAAACTTGCCTTCACATCAAGGTAAGACACTTGATTGCTTTATCATTAGTATTATTTTAATTTTTACATCACTTTGTGTTACATTAATGAATTGGATTTTTTTCTTTTTGTTTTATACCAATGCCCAGTGTCTTATTTTAGTTTTGGTTCACTAAATCAGAATTTTCTGATTTAAAAAAGTGTGGTGATACACATTAACTCTTACTTATCATGATGTGTGATTTTATAAACAATGAAAATATGTTGGTCTTAATGCATGAGACTAATTGTAATATGAAAGAGAATTATTAAGAGCATGCATACATACATGTATATATGTATAAATTTGTAAAATAACATTTTAATAAAACAAATAGACTGAAAAAAAGAAAGTCGATAACCTCACAGGTTTAGTATTGGATACTAAATACATGGATAGTAGTAATTTTTAGCTAAATTTCCAAGTTCTGACCTTCTACGAAAGGTGCTATTTATCCTTAGATTTTAATAAGGCAAGAAATAGGAGAAATATCGTATTAAGCAAAAAAAAAAACAAAACAGGAATTTATAAGGGTTATTGGCAGAAAAAAAAGCCTATTCTATAGTGTGGCCATAATACAAGATGTGCCAATACCAGCGAATGAAGCAATATGCCTAATTGGAGAGAAACTGAAAGACAAGAAATATATTTAAGGAAACTTTCTTTTTTCTCAGTTTGAGCAATAGATGTTCCACAAATTTTTTTATAATCAAGACAATTACATAGTAATTTAGGTTAGAATGCATGCCCAGTTCCCCATCTCAAAACCCAATTTGTTACCACCTGTGGCTATTTCTATTAAAAAAAAAGAAACATAATTACTATGAGTCTCAGCAGTCTTAGAGTAAATTTTTGCAATTACAATACCTCCCTTGGGCAGATGTGTGAAAATGGCAGATTAATTCCTGCCAGGATCTTTCTGTTCCTTCTGCATTTTTAGATTTGGGGGCACCTGCTTATTAGAGTGACTCTGTTTGCTGTGGTTAAAGGTTATGTCAGTGTTTCCATAGTAAATCTCTAGAAATAAAGATCCGCATGTCAGCTATTATAATTTGCCTTAGGCAAAAAGTTGACACATAAAGTCTTAGAAAAGGAGTGGATAACGTTTTCCACCATGCTCCTCTATTGTCTGGTTAAGTTTGAAGTAAATTGTAGCAAGACCATTTGGCAGTGTTGAGAAAGGAGGACTCAAACTGTAAGGTAAACAGAAAAGCACAGTTCTTTGAACTTAAAAGTAATAACTAATCAGCAGAAATCAATGAATGTATTTTCATTCTATGCTAGATTCTAAAGCTATCTAATGGATAAAAATTTTAAAGAGCCATAATAAATATATTGTGACTGGATAACAGGAGATTTAATGTGCTACCAACTTCCATTTATTCCTTCTGTGCATTGTGGCATATAACCTTTATTTTTAATAAAGATCTAATTGATCTACACACAAAATAATGAATGTAATTAAGTTTGAACAGTTTTAAATATCTGGATCAGTGTTGTAACTATTGGTAAAGTTAATTTGTCACAAAGCAGTTTAGGTAGCAGAACACTTGAGGACAGGGGTCACATTCATCTTGTTACTATAGTTGAGAAAACATATCATGGATTGTAACACATAGTAGGCACTTCAAAAATATGAATTCTCTATAATTTCCTATGACTACTGATCAAATATGTGCCAGAACTTAGACTTCAAACTTAGAAACTGCTAAATCAAAGGTCTGAGGTATTATAAACATAAAAATGATGAAATAATTATATGCTGGTAAATCATTTATTTGAAGATGACATATTTAGAGAATTGTTATTCATAGTTGCTACCATTTAAATAGCTATAATGAAAGTTCCCATATAATTCTATTGATTGTGTTATAAGTTCATGAAAAAAACATGTGATAAAAGTTCATAATTATGAGAATCAGCTTTCACAGAATTTGTTAAATATATACACATACATATATATGTATAAATATATAAATGTATGTAGAGTATATCAAAATAACATAACATTGGGAAGGGCATATCTTTTGTCTTTTGTCCTATTCCTTGGTAAGTTTTATAAATTATAGAAACTGTGTAATTCAAGTTTTATGGCTGTTAAGGTTTTAAGGATCACCTAGCTCTAGTTAGTTTTCTTAATAAAAACTAATGTGATACTCTTGAAATATTTGTTTAAGATTCTTATGAAGACTTTCTATAACTTATGTGCTTATTTTCTATATAAATTTTAATGGAATGAAATACATATAAATCATAAATGATCACTTTGGGATTATATTTATTTATATTTGTTTTTTTAAATTTTTTTATTGATTATGCTGTTACAGTTGTTCTATTCCCCCTTTCATTCCCCTCCACCCTACCCCCCATCCCCACCATTACCCCCCCTTTAGTTTATGACCATGTGTCTCAAGTCCTTTAGATTCTATATTTCCCATGCTATTCTTGCCCCCCATCTATTTTCTATCTACTGTCTATGCTACTTATTTTCTGTACCTTCTCCCCCCTTCTCCTCCTCCCACTCCCCTGTTGCTAACCCTCCTCGAGATCTTCATTTCTATGTTTCCACTCCTGATCTAGCTGTCCTTTTAGTTTGCTTTCATTTTAGGTGTGGTTGTTAATAACTGTGAGTTTGTTGTCCTTTCACTGTTCATGTTTTTTTAACTTCTTTTTCTTAGATAAGTCCCTTTAACATTTCATATAATAAGGGCTTGGTGATGATGAACTCTTTGAATTTGATCTTATCTGAGAAGCACTTTATCTGTCCTTCCATTCTAAATGAAAGTTTTGCTGGATAGAGCAATCTTGGTTGTAGGTCTTTGGATTTCATGACTTGGAATACCTCTTTCCAGCCCCTTCTTGCCTGGAAGGTCTCTTTTGAGAAATCGGCTGACAGTCTGATGGGGACTCCTTTGTAGGTGACTGTCCCCTTAGCTCTTGCTGCTTCAAGGATTCTCTCCTTCATTTTAATCTTGGCTAATGTAATGATGATGTGCCTTGGTGTGTTCCTTCTTGGGTCCAACCTCTTTGGTACTCTCTGAGCTTCCTGGATTTCCTGGAAGACTATTTCCTTTGCCAGATTGGGGAAATTCTCCTTTATTATTTGTTCAAATAAGTTTTCCACTGGTGGCTGTGCCTTTCCCCCTTCTGGTACCCCTATAATTCGGATGTTGTATTTATATTTGTTAACATGTGGTTTATGATATAATTATTTGTCATCTGATAATGGGAGAGGAAAATCACCATAGATAATTATCACATGTATGTAATAATAATAATCCAAGTTACAAACTTCTCAAAAGTTTATAATCCATCTTGTGTATGTGGTATAAAATTGTCAGGCACATATTGAGGAAATGTAAGCTAAGCATTCATATAAACAGTACATCACCCATTTTAGTATTATTATTTAAAATACATCTACTACCTTCAGAATTGTTCAACCCATAATCATTAATTCGATTTATAAAAGTGAAATAATGTAGAAGCCCTTAATTAAAATAATTTACTACTTTTAAGCTATTCTAGGACTTAATTACTATATATCTGAATTTTTAAATTTAATTGCAAAATTTATGACAAGTAATAAAAGGGGTTGATAGAATAAAGGCTTCAACCCGAATAAGCTTTCAAGTTATATTAAAATTTAATTTTCCCCACTTGCCAGTGTAGCTGGGATATAAAATGAAGGAAAATATAATATAAAGGAACATATAAATATAAATTTAAGAGTTTAGGGTTCATTATATATTAACATTAAAAAAAAACAAGCGACTGTCTAAAAGATTAAACTAACAGTGTTAATTATTTTATAAGATTAGCCCATAAATAGTAAGTTGTCAATGGGGAAATTTATATCCACAATTATCTAAACATTGTGGTGCAAGTCCATCTGTGAATTCACCCTGGAATGTTTGCCATTTGGGGATCGAAGGCCCGTCAGCACTGGGCCTTCCTCCCTCCAGGTGGAATGCCTGTCCTGGGCGTGGTCTCATGTCCCTGCTGAAGGCCTGCTGACAGGGAATAGATATTTCTTAATATATTTTATTAATTATGCCATTACAGTTGTTCTATCCCTCCCTTCATTCCCCTCCACCTTGCACACCCTTCCCCCACCATTCCCCCCCTTTAGTTTATGACCACGTCTCAAGTTCTTTAGATTCTATATTTCCCCTTCTATTCTTACCCTCCCCCTATCTATTTTCTATCTAAGGCCTATGCTACTTATTTTCTGTACCTTCTCCCCCCCTTCTCCTTCTCCCACTCCCCTGTTGCTAACCTTCCATATGATCTTCATTTCTATGCTCCTTATCTAGCTGTCCTCTTAGTCTGCTATTGTTTTAGGTGTGGTTCTTAATAACTGTGAGTTTGCTGTCCTTTCACTGTTCATTTTTTTATCTTCTTTTTCTTAGGTAAGTCCCTTTAACATTCTTTTCAGACAGCCATAATCTGTCGGAATTTTACTCATTTCTCTGAATGTGATTTTTTGAACTGTTGCACATGTTTTCTCTTGAAGCAGCAATTTTCAGTATTTTTTATGTCATGGCACACAAACTAATTGCTAAAATTCTGTGGCACACCCCAAAAAAGTTTTTTGCCCATCTGACAAAAAATAAGCAAAATTTTGATTTTTTATAAAGAAATAATAGTAGTAATTACCAACTCTTTTTTTCCAAAGTGACTTTTGAAAAAATCAGGTCCTATACTTGTACAGAAGAATTTCTGGTACTAGGAACTAGACAATCAGATGCAACCTTATGATGAGACATGACCAGTAAGATGCAAATCTATTATATGACCTAGTGTATATTTATGTTTCAGGACAGGCTATTGTCATGTTGGCAGTTGTCATGTTTTTATTTGACAATCTAAAGGAAAAAGAGGTTAGTGCCCCTGACTAAATAGTCAGGTATTGCATGTTTTAAAAATTCTTGTGACACAACAATTGAAATCACTATTTTGAAGAAAACAGCTTAGACATTTATTAGAAATGTTACTTCCTAATAGTGTTGCTAAAAATATTAATAATTGAAAATATACCAGTTTTTCATGAATTTATGTTAGTCTTCACACAAAATCATATAATCTAAAACATGTAATATTTGTTTAAGAACTTCAAAAGGTTATTAAAATATTTGAAAAGAATCATAAAACACATAATTTGAATGAAGCAAATGAAAAGGAATTATTGTGTTGTATACTGACCGCTTCTAATTCTCTCCTTTTATCCTTGCCATCTGGTCTCTTTTCTGTGTTATTTATTTAGAAAATATTTTTTGCAGTATACCTTCTTTAAGAACCTGGCATATTTACATCTAAATCGAACATTTAAAAAATATATATATATATATATTGATGCATGATGGTGTCACCCCCAGATTGATAATTAACCCATGTGTACACTCAGACCCGATATTCTTATATCAATAATATGCAGTGGGCTTACGGATGGGTTAGATTTGAGATGGGTTGAATTGAATAGTATTATGTTAAGCAATATTTAAATGCAAGAAACAATTTTGTTTATTAGTTAAAATAAAAACTGCTTGGATTTCCTCTTATGTGAAGTTGAATATATATAAAATTCAATTGAATAAAAATATATATCTAAAATATATTTTTAAATAAGTAAATGTTTTTATTTTGTGAAAAAACTTTAAGATAAATCTCTCCATGTGATGTCCTCTTTTTTTGGGGGGGCAAGAGTGTGCTCTATTGAGATACAGTAGAGATAACACCCTCCATCTACCACTCCTAAAGACAGACTGCTTTTTTTCTTCTTGATAAATCTTTATATTTTATGCCTATATAGAACAGATAAATAAACGAACATATCAGTTCGTAACATAATGTAAAGAAATTTATAAACTTAGCCAACAAATTCCTTAAAATTAATTTTATTTGCAATTTCCCATTGAGCCTCAGGGAACTTGAGCCTTGTTTTTTCCCTCATTATTTTACTGGAATAATCAAATCTCAAATGGCACATATTCTATTTAATGATATTGTAGTTTGGGTTTGTTTGGTGGGTATGTGCAATGGTGATGGAAAGGCACTAGGGATGGGAGAAGGAAAGGAGCTCTGGTTCAATATTCCCGGGTAACATGATATAAATAATTGGACAATGGAGATATCACTTTGGTTGGTTAATTGTAATAAACGCATGTTGTTACAGCATGAAGGTAGAATCAACATGTTGAGAAATAGATAAAAAGTGCATGAGAGCATTTAAAATTCAATCATCAGATTTCATTACACCCATCTTTTCTCCCAGGAAGTATAATTGGAAATTATACTTTGATTCATTGACCTTTAGCTGCCATTTTGGACCACAGTTTCAAAATGTATGTTTTCAAGTTAGACAGTTGAAGTTAATGTAATAAGAGCCATATTCAGTACACTTTTAACCTGATTACCTTTTGAGCAAAATTTGAAAAAATGAAATCAGGCTTAATGGGCTGTTGTGTATTCGACAAAGAATCTGTGTAGTTATTTAATCCTAGATCTGGTTAAAGTAACTAATGTTCAACTTCATTAAGGTTTCCATTAAGTAGAAGGACTGTTTAACTTTTTGCTGTTATTTTATGCTATGACTCCTGCTTCGCTTTAATTATTTTCTGGGTCCATATCACACTACCTGATACTTACAACACCCAATTGCATTAAAATTACATACCATGACACAGCAGAAAAGCAGTATTTAGTATTTCAGGTGTTTATCCTAGTTTCAAAAATTTTTATTCCCTCCAGTATGATACCACAGAATATTTTGAAAATATTTCTTACATCTTCACTCAGAAAGGTGATGTATGATAAAATTACATACCTAAAGGAAGTACGTTATGTAAATTGACATGATTTCTTGTCAGCATTTGTGCTTTGCTCTGCTCACTGAAGTTCATGTAACTTGGAAAAGAGTCATGATTAGACAGGTGTTTCTTCAGCCTGTGAGATCAAGTTTCTGAAATATTTATGTAGTGACAAGCCAGATGTACACAGCTTAACCTTATAATCCTATTTCACAGCTTTTCCAAATACTTGGAAACTTGTTAAGTATGAAGCTGATTATTTTGGCAGCATATCTTCATTAATAGGATTCAGAGCTTCCTTATTTACAAGCCAGTGCTGTTAATGTAATCTAGTTATATTAAATCAACAGGGAAACTGAAAAGGTAGAATCTATCTAAGGTCTAATTGACAAGAAGAGTTTTTTTCTAAAGCCTTTTAATGTGTTTTTTATTGACTTCATAATAGCAAAACAACATAGCACAGGTGAATGATGTAAATGTTTGGATACTATACTACTACTATTTTGGTATGACATACTTATTTATCAGATTCTTCGTACTTTTACATAATCTTGATATAATCCACATCAGACCATGTATCTATACTTTACAGGTATTCCTTTCAGTATCATCTCAATTTCAAGGCTTACTATCATTTGACATGTAAAATTATTTTAAATTCACTCATCTCCTTTTTAATGAATAGAGGCAATGCAGAATAATGTAATAATGTGTCATGATTTTCATTTTCCTTATTTATTGGTTCTGCAATAATAGATGGAGAGCTTATTGTTATGTTTTCAGCATGAGCTATTTATACGCTGTACTACTAGATGCACCGTTTCATATTTGTGATGTTCTGTCTTCTCAAGCAAAGGGTATTGGAATCCTTCAATCTGAATTAGATATAAGGGAGAGTTTTATACTTTGTCATTTTTATATTAAGTGTGTAGTTTTTATAAACTACCTGACTCTGCTTGAATAAACTCATGTCCTTTCACAGAGAGAAAAAACCCTATTTTTCCAACTATATTTGACAGCTTGGTTCCCTGTTTCAAAAAGAAGGAAGGAGAAAGCAGGCTATCAGTGAACAGAACAATTCTGCTTCTCATTTGTTTTGGAGGAAATTTACCTATTTTGAGTTTTACATTCATACAGAAATGGGTCTAACACTACAATAAAAAGACAGTATTTCTTATAAAATATAGAATTAGGTAATTTATAAAGAAAATTCCTTCAAGAACAATTGAGGAATAAATATATGAGATTTTTTAGCCTTGAATTTTTTTGTTCCATGATAGATATTCTAAAGATGAAATCATTTCACTGAGACTGTGCCTCTAGACCTGTGTTGTTGAGATTCAGGCACTGCTAGTCTAGTGCCTTTTGGATTTCAACCATTCCATCAATGAACTGAGAATTTGTAGTCAGCCTCTGGGGATGGATTGGCTACATTTTACTGCAGAGCCAGATACTCCTTTCTTGTTTGATTTTTAGCAAGTCAATAGTTTGCCTAGAAGAGACTTTACTCTTGGGGAAAATAACAACTAGTACAAAACCCTGATACTCAAAAATCCAAGTTTCTGCATTAAAAGAATTTCAAGTTTCTTTTATTATATATGTCTATAAGATTCTTTTTTAAAAAATAAGTGATTAGGTATTTTCCTATTTTAAAGAGGAATTCTTAAAGTGCAAAAATCATACCTAAAACAGTACCTGGTATGTAGTATGAACTCATTACATACTTGTAAATTTAAAATAGAAAATGTTGCACTTAAAGTTTATAATTGCTTATAATTTAATAGTCTGAGGTAGCTATTGCTAACCTTTTCAGTTGTTTAAGATCCATAGCTTCTCTAATTACAAAATCCAAAGATTTCAGACCCGAACTGATTTTTGGCTATTTCAAATCTTGATTTATTCTACTTATTAATATTAACTTTTTTTACTGAAGAAATATTTTTTTAGATTTTATTTATTTATCTTTAGAGGGGAAGGGGGGAAGGAGAGAGGGAGAGAAACATCAACATATGGTTGCCTTTTGTGCGTCCCCTGCTGGGAACTGGCCTACAGGAAACCGGCCTGCAACCCAGGCATGTGCCCTGACTGGGAATCGAACCGCGATCCTGTGGTTTGCAGGCCCGTGCTCAATCCACTGTGCTACACCAGCCAGGGCAAGAAATATTAATATGTTTAATTCGAGATGTTGTTCCAACCAGTTAGTCCCTGCTGGAATTGGTAGTACTTCACATATACAACAAAATGTCATTCTCAAATATAAGTTATGCAGAACATGTCTGGATGCAAGGGTTTTGAATAAAGAATTGTGAGCTCATATATTTTCCATCCCCTTGTGTGTATATGTGCACTCTCACATACACAAACTAAGTATTTTTTTTGTACAAAGAGTGGTATGTGCTAAATATATTAAGCTGCTTTATGCTTAAAGTTATATGTCTTTGTCATAATCATTTTCTCATATCAATGCTTTAATTTTATATTGTATTAACAATGGTGGGATTCTGGGTCAATTAATAGATATATTATAATTCATTCAATCAATTACTCTATGATTGACAAATTCTTTGCCCTAAGATTCTATACCCACAATCTTTGTTTTTAAAAAAACTATCTTTTCAGTCCAGAGCAATTTCCTTTACTCTTTTTTTTCTGGTTTCTTATCAAGTACAATATTTGCTACTCATAACGCTGTCATAAGAATTAAAGTTGGTATATAATTATGCATGTAAAGAGTAGGATGAATATTATATGCTGAATAAATATTAACATATTATTATTTTGTTAACAGCAAAATGCATAAAACACTCTGGAGCAGTTAAACTTTAGGATACAGATATGCAAACATATTCTCTGTAAAAACAATATTTCATTTGGCATAAATATTAGTAATTTTATAAGAATACAATGCTATTCCAGAGTACTTATGATTATAAAACAGTAATTTTACTGGAATGCTAATTTATATTATTGGAAATTTTTGTTTTGACCTCTTTGAACCAGTATTAGCCATTTTTGTTTTAATGTTAGACATTTTTTTAAAGGGGTCAATTTTTAATCTAGAAACAGTGGTTGCCAGATCTTGTAAACTTTTTAAATTACCAAAGTAAACTCAAGTGGAAAGATGTTAAGAAGTATTCCTTAAGCAACATTCTTTTCAAGCAAGGAAGCCTTGAGAATTTTCTACAAAATAATTATTGTAGAACAACAAATACTAGAAAGTTACAGACATATGATAGCATCTTATTTCATTTATGCTTTTTTATGTGATAAGATTGCATCACAGAATGTTATCTGGGTATTTGTAGCTATTTAGGAATAGGAATGGGGAACTAATGTCATCTAACTCTAGGCATTTTGCTTCTACATCAGTTGGGATATCATGTTTGACATGCATTTCTATTGTGGTATTTATGGAGTATGAGAATACCTCATTGCATGAATAATTGCTGCTATGAAGTACCACAATGTAATGGTTCCTAGACCATTCAGAGGAGAATTCTTTAAGGCCTCTGCATACTAAGCATCAAAAACTCTGTGGGGACCCATGTACGACACATTTCTACAAGGTCTTTCAACTGGGGAACTTCAAACAGGTTCTATAGCTTGATTCTATACAGTAAAAATATTTCTAAATTTTGAAGGTTTGCAGAAGCAACCAAGATTCTCATATTTGATCATAGAACTAGATTTGATTCTTTTACTCTAACCAAAATTATCCAGTAGACCTCATTTTTTCTGTTTGTGTTTAATCTAATTAAGAAAGGAACAGTTAAAGGAACAAAGCCATTCAAGGGGTTATGACCTAGTATTAGAACTCTGTAGGGAGCATTGATTAGCAATCATAATGAAAAAAAATAAATCTTTAAAATACATCAGACAGTGATAAATAGAATAGAGTAGAAAGAAAATTACAGCACACATGAAAGCAAAGTGAATCATATAGTACTTGTAGGTTTTTTATTTGAAAGAGTACAAGATTTTGAGTCAAAAGGAACTTGTTCACATTATGTACTCATACTGCGACCTCCAGCTAGTCTTTTATGAATTCTACTGGCCTTAGTTTTCCCATCCATAAAATAGAAATAATTATGATGGCTCCAGCTGCTGAGGTGAAAGGAAATAATATTTTTGGAAGAGCTTAAATATAATGACAAGGTCACCATGTGAAATATCTAAGGAAGATCAGGAGACAAAGTACCAAGAAATGAAGAATTTTTTCCTCTGTAAAAAAACTGGGTTATTTCCATTCTAATTAGACTCTGAAGAAACTTGTAATGTACTTCAGGAAGTTTCATGTGTCTAAATGCATTTTGTTTTCATGTGTTCCCATGATGGTAGTATTTCCAGTTTTAAGTAGTTTGGAATTGAATAAAAACATAGTACAAATCACCGAACACTGAAATCCACTGAAAAAAAATATGAACAGTTTTTCAGTCAGGCACCTTTCAAATGCATATTCTGTGGAGGAAGTTTGTTCCCTACAGAGGATGAAAGTGACTCATGTTTTCCCTAAATGATGACCTAATTAAGCATAACATATATATTAAAATGATCCATCAGTATTTTATCTACAGCAGTGAATACAGTACAAATTTTAATATACAGTTAGGAACTGACACATCATCTACCTAAGCCAGGAGCTTGTACTTTTTCTAGCAAGGTGCAGATAATAACTATTATGTATTAGGGTTTGTGGCCCATATCCTCTTTGTCACAACTACTCATAATGCCATTGAAGCATAAAAGGAGCCATAAACAACATGTAAATGAAAGCACATGGCTGAGTTGCAATAAAACTTTATTTTCAAAAGCAGACAGTGGGTAACAGACCAGAGTTCTGCAGCCACTTTTGTAATGCATTACTAAATCTTAACAATATCTCTATTTTTCCTGTTTGTGTTATTGTAAAACTGTACCATGTAAATTGTAAACATTTTCTAAAAAAATCAAAGTGTCAAAACTAGGGAGGAAAGAAAACAGACTTTTTGCCTTGTGAATTGATTGTCTAGGTAAAACTGATTCTTTTATAAGAAGAGAAAAATTCTTAGAATTAAACTCTTCAAGCAAAGGAAGAGCAGGAGATGCTGAAATTAGGTATTAAGTGACACTGTGATAATGACTTAAAATATATTTTATTTCACTTTGTGCTAATGTTTAATTTAAAATATGTTAACATTAGTAAAGACACTTTGGCTTTATCTTAATTTCAGGTATGAACACCAACCTAAAAATAGGCCATTTTCATTGAATCATACATTTTATATGTGATACTTATATTTCAGAGAGAAAATGATAAATATTCTGGTAATCTAATACTCATAGATTTGATTAATAATTAATTTTCCCCTTAAACGTAGGAATACTTTTCCTTTGTATTAGTCAGTTCTGAGAATATCTTCCAAATTTCTTGCACATTATCTCCTAATTTTTCATAATTGTACTCTCAAAGTACTGTTTTGTTTTCAAATCAGAAATTCAAATTCAAAAGTTAAATTATATTGGACATTAAGATTTTTACATAATTTTAAAAAACAAATAGTAAATTGTCTTGAAACCCATGCAAAATATTGGGGACTTCAAAATTCCCCCAAAGTATTTGCTAATTATTGTAAACTATATTGGTTGTTTATCTTGTTGGCTAAAATGTTGCTCATAATTATAAAGACTTAAAAATTGTTTGTGCCTACCAAGAGTTAGAGGAAGAAAACAATTAAAAAGGTATAGCATCATTCAATTTCACATTGAATTCCTTCTGTTTTGTTTCTGCTATAAGGAATTGGTATGAACTTATTATACAGGTAATGGCTTGAAAGACTGATGTACAATCAGACAAGAAACTGACCTTATTGATCAGTTTTAATTTCATTTGTAAAATGTATCTGTTATGTAATAATAGACTTTATATTTCAATTAACAATTTAATATTTTGAAGAGAAGACTGGTGAATTGTGTTTAACAAATCATTGTGTTCATAACGTTTTTAGTTTTAGTGTATTGTTAAAAAACTGATAAAATGGATAACAGACATACAGGTTGGTTCACCTTTTTAATTAGTTATTTGAGAATGTTACATAGTAATTAACATAACCTAATTTGTTTTGCACTTTGATAGGTAAGTGTTTGTTCTGAAGTGCCAGTTTTGACAATTTATTTGACAATAATGATGGTAAGTGATCATACAGTTAGGCCTACTTCATGCATTAGGATATTTGATGATAAGTGAACTTTATTACCTTTTTTATGTTATTGACCAAAGGAAATATCTAGTTATCAGAGTAATATATGATATTTTGATCTGTCCAGAAAATTCCAGCCATTGTTAATATAACGAGAACTGTTTGTGTGACATTGATGTAACCTGGCAGCCCAAGAGAGTGGATTAGAATGTGCCTGGATGAAAGTGATGCCTTCACTGTACTAGTCAGTGGGGGCAATAGATGTTGTTGAGTGAACATGTTTACTGTGTGGTTGTTGCCTTCAAAATGACTGAGCAAGCAGAGCAATGAATCTGCACCAACTTTTGTGTTAAGCTTGAACATTCTTTGATGGAAACTATTTGGATGATTCAGACGGCCGCAGCTATGGACAACTGGAGATTGGCAGTTCCATCACTACAACACACCTGCTTATGCATCACATTCTTGTGCAGAGTTTTTTTGTGAAACACCAAATCACCCAGGTGACTCGGTCCTCCTACAGCTCAAATTTGGCACCCTGCAACTCCTGGCTTTTCCCAAAACTAAAATCACCATTGAAAGAGAAGAGATTTCAGACTATTGATGAAATTCAGGAAAATATAATGAAAGATCTGATGGGAATTGGGAGAACTGTGTGAAGTCCCAAAGTGTCTACTTTGAAGGGGACTGAGGCATTAATATCTTATGTACAATATTTCTTATATTTTGCATCTTCTTCAATAAATGTCTCTATTTTCATATTCCATTGCTGGATACTTTATGAGAATGGATCATTATTTTTCTCTGTTTCTCATAGAAGCTGTATAGCAACTAATGGGCCTGTCAGTATTTGGCAAGTATTGTTCTACAGTGAATCAGGCATATCACGGGCAACTCTGTAAGAGTCTGTTAGCTGGAGTTTGTTTAAAAAATGTAGACAGTAACACTACTGTGTCAACTAAAGCTATGAGAAGAATGAATAATAAATATTAATAGTACTGTTTTGAAGATCCTAACATAGGACAGCATCTTCCAAATTTCCTTGCACAGAAGGGACACAATAACACAATTTATATGTTTAGATTCATGCAATATAGTTTCAAAGCATGTCTGTATTAGCTAAATAAATTAGGCTAAAATTAGTTGGAATTTAAATACTCAATTTGTAAAAATTTTCTAATAAGTTCCAAAAATTTTAAAAATACTTAAAAACATATTTTACAGAAGATTTAGCATTCATCATGAGAATAAGTAAAATAATTTGTCACCAAGTTGTCTCCCTCCATTTTCTCTCTTGCTTTTCATATGTCGAGAATTCTAGAAGTTCAGACTTGTAATGAATTTTTATTGCCTACTTATAATCTTTAATTTTTTTTAGTTTTGGAGGCCCGATTACAGAGAACTGAGTTTTAGGTATTTCCTCCAGTTGAAAAATCCTTTAGTATTTTTCATGGAGATATCAAAAAATGCAATAGGAAGAAAGGTCTCCTAAGGCTGAGGGAAAGTACAAAACCAGCTGATGAAAGAGCTCCAAACTCCTCCACCACACTCCCACCACTGGAAGAAAAAGAGGACTGATTATTGGACAGGGTTAAGATGGAGAGGTTGACCTCACTGAAGAGAATGAATTCATCAGAGAATTTGAAATTACCAACCAGGTTATATATTTGAATATTTACCGGAAGACATCAGCTCATGGTATAATGCTCTGCCATTGCCAATGAGAAAGCACATTTAGCATTCAGTGGCACCACTGTGGCCTCTGCACTCCAAGCTTCAGCAAAAATACAGAGAAGGTGCAGCATTCTTTATTTTGTGTAATTTATAGATAAGAAATAGCATCCATCTTACCTTTTATGTTAATTTTCTTGTTCTCAAAAATGATTTTCTTTAATTCATCAATTACAGAATCTAATTCTGGTATAAAAATTATTATTTAAGTTAGTGTCATTTATTTAAAAAGTCCATATTCATAAGCAATTTTAATAGACATCTAGATCATGCAAATGGCCAACATGTGTGTGTGTGTGTGTGTGTGTGTGTATGAAAACAGGATCAACAGAGAAATGCAATCATCAGAGAAATGGAAATAAAGTCATAATGAGATATCACCTCACACCTGTCAGAATGGCTATCATCTATAAACCAACAAGCAACAACTGTGGGTGAGGATATGGAGAAAAGGGAATCCTAGTCCACCGTTTTGGGGAATATAGATGGCTGCAACCACTGTGGAAAACATTATGGAGTTTCCTCAAAAAATTAAAAATGACAGTGCCTAGTGACCCAGTGATTCCACTTTTGGGAATATATCCAAAGAAAACCAAAATATTAATTTAAAATAATACATACAGCCTTATGTTCATTGCAGTGTTATTTACAATACCCACAATTTTGAAGCAGCCTAAGTGCCCATCAGTAGATGAGTGGATAAAAAAGCCGTGGTATATTTACACAATGGAATACTACTCTGCAGTAAAAAGAAGGAAAATTTACCTTTTATTAAAGCATGGATGGACCTTAAGTGCATTATGCTTAGTGAAATAAGGAAGTCAGATAAAGACCAATAACATATTTCACCTACATGTGAAATCTAATGAACAAAATGAACTAACAAAATAGAACCACACTTATAGATACAGAGAACAGATTGGCAGCTGTCAGAGGGGAGGGGGCTTTGGGGACTGGGTGGAAAAAGTGAAAGGATTAAGCCCCAAAAAAGGACACAAAACAGTATTGTGATTGTCAGAGGGAAACAGGGAAGGAAAGAGGTCATGGGGAGAATAAATGGTGATGGTAAGAGACTTGGATTTGTGTGGTGAGCACACAAAGCAATATGCAGATGATGTGTTACAGAGTTGTACACTCAAAACCTGTATGTTTTTTAAACCATTGTCACCCCAATAAATACAATAAAAATAAAGAAAACAAGAGCCCTGGTTGAGTGGCTCAGTTGGTTGGAGTGTCATCTGGTAGGCCAAAAAGTTGCAGGTTCAATTCTGGGTCAGGGCACATCGCCAGGATGCAAGATACCCAGTAGGGGCAAGTTCTGGAGGCAACTGATCAATGTTTCTCTCTCACATGGATGTCTGTCTGTCTGTCTTTCTCTCTCTCTCTCTCTCATCAAAAACATATCCTCAGGTAATGATTAAAAATAAAATAACAGGCCTGGCTGGTGTAGCTGAGTGGATTGATCGTGGGCCTGCGAACCAGAGTATCACGGTTCGATTCCCAGTCAAGACACATGCCTGGGTTGCAGGCCAGGTCCCCAGTAGGGAACACATGAAAAGCAACCACACATTGATGTTTCTGTCCCATCCTTTCTCCTTCCCTTCCTCTCTCTATAAAAATAAAGAAATAAAATATAAAAAATAAAATAACATTGTTTATAAATAGAAAAGAAGGAAAGATTTAAGTCATTCTAATTGAGCAGTAGACAAAATTCTTGCTTAAAAATATGGCATTGTTGTCCTTCCATTTTACATTTAAAACGCTTCTTGTTTTTGACAAATATGGTATGAATTTTTCATGCTTTTCTATTGTGTCTTTAGTAACACAACACAAATGTCAACCACACTGTACTTCTATAAAATGTATTATTTTGAAAATCAGTGATAAATACAGTTATTGCCATACCTCATGCACTTTTAAAATTCCAAATCCATAGGTGCTGTCAGATAACTTTATAAGTGGTGGCTTAAAATACTGTTGCCTACTTCAGCATTGTAGAAAGAACCACACCATATATTCTGTTGAAGGCAAAGCTATCAGAAGCAATGTCAGTATGAAAAGGCTTACAGTGAATTATTCACCTCTTAATACTCCCTTGTGTTTAGTCTGCTACAAAACGAATGCTCGTTATCAATGTGAAGAGCAGTGCCTCTGAATTAACGGAAAAGTTCAACTTTTGTTTCATTTTCAACCCAAAAGCAGTGATATATGCAATCAGTCTGGCTTTCCTAATTCAGAGGAATTTTCAAAATTTAATTCCCCCCTACTTCTGGATTAGGAAAATACTCATTATCTAAGTATAACTCAACCTGAAATCATATGATTTAAAACCATAACTACACATTTAACCCCAAATTAGTTTGTGAGAGGTAAGTTGGTCTCCTAATGATGATGTCAGAGTCAAATGAATATTTTGTCTTAATAATTCTTATTCTAGATCAATATCTCTATAATTAAAACTTTCTTTTTCAACCTTTGGGAGATCGTTTTGTATTTGGCATTCTCGTTTTTACTCTTTAGTAGTGTACTGCAAATTCATAAAGATAATATTAAGACAAATACTATATAAATCTTATACAAATAAACATATAAAATATATTTAATATTTTATAGAATATTGAGGAAAATGTCTCTAAAACCTTCTGACAAATGCTGCATCTTTTCTTTCTCAGGGTCTAATCTGATGTCAATTCTATTGTTTTTTTCTTTTATATTACAAGTTTTATTTGGGTCATTTTACATTTTTTACTTTTCTCCTTCAGGCCTGACTTAAGACATAAGAGAGGTACTTAGGGCTCAAAATTTAAGGAGGCATTTGTTCTCAGGCACATAGTTTTACAGTCCTGGCCATATTTTTTTTAACATTTCTAATAGATTTTTTGAGATGCTTCTTGGTTATTTCCATCATCTTTTTCAATCCCAAGTCTGTTTTTATTGATGGGTTTTCTCTTAGGTGAAGGTTACTTTTTTCCTGGTTTATTATATGCCTTGTAACACCTGATTGTATAATATCTCAGACACTGTGAATTTTACATTATTAAATGCTGGATTTTAAAATATTGCTTATCATTCAAAATAAATGTATTTTGTGAGATGAATGTATCCACATGGCTTCTGTCCCAAAGATGTCCTCTTATGTGAAGAAACTGATACAGAAAGGCAATGGACGTCAAGAATGCCAGCAGTTCATAAAGCTACTGCCTCCTAGGTTTTCATACCTATCATTCTGGAAATGCCAAAATTTTTCTCTCCATGTTGAATTTCCCAACTATCCTGTAACTCTATTATGGGAAATATAAGATAATACTGGCAAAATAACACTAAGGTGCTGTGTATATATTTATCACACAGGGATTGCACAGATTAAAGTTTGAATCCAGCAACATTTACTTCTGTAGTATTTATGATGGTGGAAACTAACCATAAAATCTAGTTTCCTAATTCTTACATTATTTTCTCTTCCTTTTGCAAGAATATACTTGGAGATTATTGTTCTAATAGTTTTTCATAGAAGTTCATTGGAAAGTATTGAAAATTACGTCATCTTTATATTTTTTATCCCACAATTATCATATTTTCAGGAAATCCAAGTATTGTTTTAAAATTTACTTGATTTCACAATCATTAGTGTGCTGCATATAGGATTTTCAGAACATTATAAACTTATATCAGGGATGGTATTACACAACTAAGAAGTTGTCCTGTATTATCTAATATAAAATATAACCCTACACATTCTTAGATAGTATTATCCTAATTTCACCTCAAAGTTATAAAATTATGTTGACACTATTTTGTAAACACTTTGGCAAATTGTAATACTAATCATTTCATAGTAAGTGTCTTTAGAGGCTTTATAAAATTATGCTATTCACTTGCAGATGCAGACTCAGTTTTACAAGGTATTTCACAATTTAAAAACTCACCATTTTTCAGGATGGCTCACAGTTCATGATGTAGCCACATTTGTTTCTTGCACTGAAATAAAAAGCTACTCCTTTGCAAAAAATGCATTCTAAAATCTTTATTTAAAATATTTACTTTGTGGTTGGGTAAATGGGAACTGCACATAAGAAAAACATCCTTGAAATAAATGAACGTTGACCTAAATAATTTATATTTAAGGTGCCTGTCTTTCAGGGCTCTTACTTGGGTTTGCTGTTTGCTGCTGTGGCTAAATAGATCTTTGTATCTTTAATCCATTTGTAGTCTACCCAAATGAAAATGGGATTTCTAGATAGGTTTTAAAAGTTGGCTTACTATAATTTTAAAAGATATCATTGGAAACACTTCTTATTGAGAATATTTAATGAATTCAATAAAATTAACCTTTTTTGAGTACAGAGTTCTAGGTATTTTTATTCATGGATGGCACCATGCAACTACTATCATAACCAGATTGCTACACAGTTCTTTCACCCAGAAACTCCCATTGTAAGTCAAATTTAACCCCTTGAAACCACTAATCTGTTCTGTTTTAGTAGTTTGTTTTACTTTTTTTCTTTCTTTTTTTTGAGAAGTCCTTTTTTTTAGTTAGTTATTTTTCAAGTACAGTTTTCTGTTTATTTCTCCCATCCCAGCCCACCCCTCCCCCATGCACCCCACTTCCCTCCCATTTCCACCCCCTTAGTTATTGTCCCTGTGTCCTTTATTCTTGTTCCTCTAAATCCCTCCCATTTTTCCCCTTAAATTCCCTCCTCTCTCCCCTCTGGTCGCTGTCCCCCTGTTCTCTATTTCAGTGAATTTGTTTTTATTTTGCTTTCTTATAAGTAGAATTTTACAGCATTCAATTTTTGAGACTGGCTTTTTTACTCAACATTATCCTTTTGAGATTCATCTAAGTTGTTCAATAATTCATTTTTAATTGCTAAATAGTTCTCCACTGTATGTATGTACCATACTCTATTCACCTGTTAGAAGATATCTGGGCTGATCTGATTTTTTGCAAAGAGATTTTCTGTAAATATCCATGTAGAAATTTTTGTTTGAACATAATTTCCATTTCTTCAAGGTCAATAGAAAATTGCCAGGTTAACTTGGGTCTTTTAAAAATATTGCATTTATTTGAGAGAGGGGACAGGAGAAAGAGTGGGAGAGAAACATCAGTGTGTGGTTGCCTCTCATGTGTCCCCTACTGGGGATCCGGCTCGCAACCCAGGCACGTGCCCTGACTAGGAATTGAACCGGCAACCCTTTGCTTCACAGGCCCGTGCTCAATCCACTGAGCTACACTAGCCAGGGCTGAGTCTTTTTTTAAATAAAATGTATTTTTAAGTTGCCCCCTAAAATACATTAATGTAACTCCTTCAACTTTATTCTTCTTTTTAAAAATTATTTTGGCTATTACAATTCTTTTACTTTTCCATACACAATTTAAATCCTTGTCAGTAGCTACAGGAAATTGTGCTGGGAATTTGAATGGAATTATGCTACATGTATAGATTACTTGAGGATCATTGACCTCTTTACTATGTTGTGTCTTTGATAATAAACATGATATATCTCTCCATTATGTCGACTTTTTTGATTTATTTAATCAGATTTTGTAATGTTCAACATACAGATTCTATACTTGTTTTTTTCTAAGTACTTATTTGCTAAGTATTTGATCTTCATGGAATTATTATGTATGTATTGCTTTTGAAATTTTGATCCTGACCAGTTTATAGCTAGAATACAAAAATATAATTAATTTTTGCTTGAGACTTTGAATATGGCAACTTTGTTTAACTTAGTTATTAGTTCTAAGAAATTTTCTTTGTTTTGATTCCTTCCTATTTTCTATCTACATAATGTTATTTGTGGGTACAATAACATTGTGTGTAATTTTTTTCTTCATTTCTAATGTGTGTCCTCTATTTTTTTTAGTACTTTTAGTACAAGACTTTTAGTACAATGATTAATAGAAGTTGTAAAATTCTTCAGTCTTTCACTAGTATTACATTAGTTATACCTTTTTTTTTGGCAGATGCCCTTTATACAATTGAAAAAGTTTTATTTTAAGGCTGAGAATTTGATCATTTAAATAAATGATGAATTTGTCAAACGTTAGATACATATTTAAAATTTCTAACTGAAATACATTAATAGTTTAAAAACACTATTTTGACTCCTTTTACCATCCATTTTCACAACTTCTTTAGGTGCATGTAAGTGACTATATCAAATTCATCCACAACCACAAATGAAGAGCCTTCCCAATGTCAGCCGCTGGACTCAGTTTCAGTAGTGGATCCCTTTCCACTTTCTCAGACACACTCATTTAGAAAATCATGATGTGTTTTTATATTTCTAAAAGGATGAACAAATTATAGATGACACTTGACTATGACCACTGCTGATTAAAATTCTGATTTGGAATATAATTTATCAATTTACTGAGTACTATTAGGAAAAACATAAAGGGAAATAATTAAAGAAATTATTCATATGTACTTTGTGGGTTTACTTGGAAACTTTTTTATTTCTTTGTGTTTTTTGTATAAAAAGAGTAAAATCATCTAAATTATTATTATTTTTATCAAAGAAAATAAGCAACAGGCAAAGTCAAAATAGGAGAGCATACTGTTTTATAAGTTCAAATCTTTTCTATTGTGAGCAAATAATCACAAAAAAACTCAAACTTCTGTCCTTTTAATGTATTCCTGACTTTGAAATAGGGTAAACATGTATCTAAAATGTCTACTTCAGATCTATTCTGTAATTACCCAATTCAAGGTCCATATTTTTATAATAAACTATATGTTTTTAAAAATAATAGTTGAGACTGTTCAAATTGAATATGAAGGGGAAATATCTTAGAGATTAGTTTGTATGGAAGAAGATGAAGTTTTCAGGAGTTATAAATATTCACATTCAGTTACTCTGCTGACAAAAAGCTACAAGTGTGTTACTTTAAATTTGTTTTTTTTTCTAGACTTAAAAGAGGGATTTTGAGGAACAAGTATGAAAGACACAGGGATGAGGACTGGGGGAGGGGAAATTGGAGGGAGGGGGGAGACAGGTTTGTGGGATGGGAGAAACAGATAAAAAATGTACTTGAAAAGTAACTAAATAAAATTTATTATAAAAAAAGATAATTTATAAAGGTACTAGGTAGAACACAGTTTTTAGAGTACAGTGTTGAAAAATATCTGAAAGCCATTTTACTTCTAAACGATGTTGTATATTGATACACATATCTATTTTTTCCTTATTTTCCATTTTTCTATGCAAATATTGTTATTTTCTATTCAGATTACTTTAAATGAGTTTTCTGACACCCCTGGAGCCTGGATAATGAAAATGTTATTTTCTCTAATAAAACCAGTATGGGTTTTTTTAGAGTGAATTAGTTATGTTTGTTAAGGCCAAATGGCTATTTCCTTATGATAATTATAAACACACACACAATCTCTCACATTCCTACCTATTTATTTTTATTGTTGACACGGTCACAGACATTGTTGACACTGTCACAGATGCCCCCCACTCCCCACCCCCACTGGCCTTTACCAGATAGTTGTGTGTGTCCATGGGCTATGCATATATGCATATACAGTCCCAAAGGCTACTAATCTTTTCCAGTCCCTCCCATTCCCCTGTCCTCTGGGATATGCAGGTGTGCTCTATGTATCTGTTTCTAGCTATTTTAATGGATGGATACTGGCATTATTAGTAGACCTCTGATACTTTACTACGGATCAAGTTACAAACTTTTAAAATTGTACTTAGTGAAATTTTACAATAATAAACCCATCTTTTTTGTTTTAACTCCCTCTCTAATTCTTTCTCATTTATAGTTTTGTTTTTCCCTTTTTGTTCTTCCTCTATTTTTTTCTTGCCTTTCTCACTGCTGTTATTTTTCTTCTCTTTCTTTCCCTTAAAAGTCACTTTTCTAACTTCCTCCGTTTCTGTGTTTCCATCAAAAGACTATTTGGTAGCAATACCATTTCCCAGTGTTCATGAGACACAGATACATACATGAAAACATGCATACACACATGCTTTTTCACATGAATATATTTAAAAACAGCTCTTTGATCAATGAGAAGACATACTTTATTTTGTAGTTTAAATCTCTTATTTTATTAAAACTCCTTAGAACTTTAATAACTTGAAAACATTTTTAGATACTATCCTGATTAGCACAGGGAAAGAAAAGTTTCCCAAATGTGTCTCTCTGAGTCAGACTGAGTATAGATCTACTTCTTAAGAGGCTTCACCTAATTAAATCCATTAAAATCACAAGATTACTTATTATAATTGCACTTATATATTCTAACTAGAGTTTCCACTTTCAGGTTACATTTTACTGTCTCCAAAATACCCAGCATTCTCTTTTTCTGAAATGTAAGACATTCTCCTTAGCTTTTAACTGACGTCGGCATTAGTTTGCATCCATATTTTTGCCCAATTCAAAAGATGAACTAGATTTTGTTAAATTAAAAGGTGGAGTTTCTAAGTATTTATAGTTTTAAATATTGGAAAAACACTTTTGCAAAACTTTTTGCCCCTGGTGGTGATTTTCATTACTATTTTTATTAAGTCTTCAAGTTATCCTTAAAACTGATAGTTTGTCATTAAAAAAAATAAGGTGCTTCACAGGATGTCGACAAAAGTAAAGCATGTTAATGAAAAATATCTGCTACCAACTACTAGTGAAAGCAGATTAGGTGTGAGAACCAAATTACCTTCTTTACCCTTACCTTTACATTTATTTTGATAAAATTCATTTGAAAAACAACAGAAGATAATGAATGAAAATATTCATGAATGTTTCAGTCTCAAAACTTTAATAGACATTGAAACTTAATGCTTTAAGCTGTTGTTCTTAACATGTTTCTTGTTTTTTTTCCAGTAACAGTTAAAAAAAACCAAATAATTTAAATTATTATATGGGGAAAAAGAGTACTGTTAGTTTAAATTAACCTTATTTATACAGAAAACACACATTGCGCTATATTAAGCCTTACCTTTGGCCCTCTGCTTCATGAATTGCATGCTCATGTGCTACTGATACTTGCATGCTGGATGATCTTGTAGGAACCCATAGCTGCTTCAGAGCATAATGGTGTGATACGAAGTGATGCAGAAAACAAGAGAACCTTTGTCCTGGAGTCAGCTGCAAGAAGAAGTAATGCATATGAATGTACAGTATAGGGAGATTTATGAAAGATCTAGTCTCTTTCTCCCAAAAGACTCTGTTCTATGATACAAGGAGAATTCAGTTCTTTTTGGCAGATCTCCATGTCAGTTTGGAAGCAGTAAAAACAACCACGAAAACAAGCCTGGTTTCTCAATGTCTTTACTCTCCATGTTTTAAGTAACATTTTATCTCTTGCTTTTTTTTACTTTGTTTTAATAACCAGGAAGTAACATTTTTCCTGGTGTTGTTTGCATTTAATTTCTATAGTAAGGATGTAGATGAGAATGAATTATATGTGCCATGTTTATGTATTTTTTAATTTTATTGAATTTTGGGGGGACATTATTTAATAAAATTATATAGGTTTCAGGCATACAATTCTCTAATACATCATCTGTATATGGTATTGTGTGTATCCCTCCCATATACTGTTCTACTTCCTCTCTGGTAATTTGAAAGAAAAGGCCTGAATTTCTTCATTGAGGAGTGGATGACTTTAAAATGATATTACATCAAGGGAGGCATAGATTCCCAGCGGATTATGTAATTATGTTAAAAATGGATATTATTAAATAATTCATACTTTTAATATGAAGAAATTAGGTCATTTTTCTACTCCTCCCACAAATATTCAATCTTAATATCTGAATAATGAAACAACACAGTGCTATCCATTCTGGTGCTAACTGAGAATGCCAGTTATGACAGGCTCATTGTTTACTTTAACAGGTAATTTGTGGACCGGAATCATTTAATTGTTCTGAGTACATAATTACATGTCAGCAATTTCCAATTTAATTAAAATGTACAAATCTGAAGATTAAAGGGAATTTTTGAATTATTAATCATTTTTCCACTAGGAAATCTTGTTGCTCTGCAGGAGATTTGTCCAGTGTACAACTATACGTATTTTTTTCCTTCTCTTTCACAGACAGACAATTTTCCCGCAGAGCCCAATTACATGGGCAGCAGGCAGCAGTTTGTTCAAAGGTAAGGCCTATTAAATAACTTTCTCAGCTTCCCCATTTGCATTCATGTCAAAATTGCTTTGCAAGAGACAACACTTCAGAGTCCAACTTGTAGAGACAACACTTTCTCTTCTTTTTCTTTGTATGTATTTCAGTAGCTCCACGTTTAAGGACCCAGAAAGAGCCAGCTTGAGAGACAGTGGGCACGGGGACAGTGATCAGGCTGACAGTGACCAAGACACTAACAAAGGCTCCTGCTGTGACATGTCTGTTAGGGAGGCGCTCAAGATGAAAACCACTTCAACTAAAAGCCAACCACTTGAACAAGGTGAGTGAAGCCTTCCAATGCTTAGCAAGTGTAAAGCTTAAGCAATTATTATAAACCTGTTAGTTCTAGAGTTATGGTATATTAAGGTGGAATGGACCATTAATATTGTATCAAAAGAAACAGCAAATCTCAAAGTTTGTCCCAAACAAAAAACAACTATTCGAGTACCTCAGTAACAACAGAATAAGGGAGACCATGGATAATATTCTTTAATCTTCTTTTTTTAATTAATTCTATTTAGTTATTTTTCAAGTACAGTTTTTTTGTCTATTTCTCCCATCCCAGCCTTCCCCGCCCCTTGCTCCCCACCTCCCTCCCATTTCCACCCCCCTTAGTTCTCATCCCTGTGTCCTTCCTATTTGTTCCTCTGAGTTCCTCCCCCTTTTTCCCCTTAACTTCCCTTCCCTCTCCCCTCTGGTCACTGTCCCCTTGTTCTCTATTTCAGTGTCTTTGGTTGTTGTTTTTTTTTCTGATTGCTTGTTTGTCTTAAAAGAGAATTTGATTAAATTGAGTAGGTTACCTTTGTAAATGCTTCCTAACTTTTTCTATTTTGCATTTTATTAACAAGGAAAATATGGCACATATTAGCTGGATTTGCACATTTTAATATATTAGTTTATCTGATTAAAATTGTACATTCAACACTTTTAAGTGAAATGAAACCTTTATTAGAATGCTCTAGCTCTTAGTGTGCTGGTATTTTTTAGTGTGTATGTTAGTTTTTAAGTAGTTTTTAATAGTAAAATAACAGCTAAACCAGAGTTTTGACTTTTTAATTTTTGATTTACATCAAAGTCTGCAAGGATATCAAATAAGCATGAACTTTTTACTCAAAGATAAAAAAGAAATACTTCTTTATAAGTATATATATTCTAAAAGTCTACCTTCAATTTATTCATTTGGTGTGCCTTTTTATTAATTTTGATGTTTGTATTGTTTCAAACACAATGGAATATTTGCTAATGGTTTACATAAAGAGAATTAAACTACTTTTATGTGTAGGAATTAGACTTGAGTAGTCCTTTTTTAATCTCTAGTTATAATAAATAAAAATAATTGTTTTATAAACTGTATTTCAGAATTGCAAATGTATATTAATATTAGTTTTCAAAATAGTCACAGTATTTAAATATTTAATATTCATAATTTCAGTTTTCTAATGAGAAACTAGATTTCTACTATGTGAGCAAAGCTGCTAATTCATTTACTAATTGATGATTGGTAGAAAGTCAATTTTTGTTTGTAGTGCACTCTGTCTTACCACATATACCTAGAACAGGGGTCCCAGGACCCTGGGCTGACAGAAGACTGGTACTGGCCCATGGCCTGTCAGGAACTGGGCCACAAAAAAGGTGAGCGGTGGGCGAGGTCGCTGGCATTAGCCAGAGCCTGAGCTCTGCCTCCTCCCCTCACCCACTGGTGTCAAAGAGGTTAGGAACTGCTGCCTTAGCAAATAGTGGGTATAATCCTTATTAACTTTTCTAATCATGTTGAAATTTTAATACGCAAACATATATTCAATACAAAAATGAAAATTATATATATATATATTTGTTTACTGAATATAATTATGCTGGATTTACCTTAAACTTGACCTCCCCAAAGCTTTCTTTTCTAAGTAGTAAGTGCCAGATAGATAACTTTTTTTGACTTTTTACCACCACAATTTTGTTTGTAACAATGCAGTATTGGCTTTTAAATTATTTTTTAACAAAAAATATTTAAATATTTCCCTAATACCTGCGGTTCCTGCATATGTAATGATTAGTTATAGTAACTTCAGTGGTCTTGATGGATTATGACTCTGAAGTATTACATGAGTCTTTTAGATATGTTTTATTTTATTTTATTTTTTTCTGGTATGAATTTTTTAAGTTTTATTTATTGTTTTTTTTAAAATAATTTTATTTAGCTATTTTTCAAGTACAGTTTTTTGTCTATTTCTCCCATCCCAGCCCCCCCACCCCATGTTCCCTACCTCCCTCCCATTTCCACCCCCCTTAGTTCTCATCCCTGTGTCCTTCAGATTTGTTCCTCCAAATCCCTCCCCTTTTTTCCCGTTAAATTCCCTTCCTTCTCCCCTCTGGTCACTGTCCCCTTGTTCTCTATTTCATTGTCTTTGTTTTTATTCTGCTTGCTTGTTTGTTTTGTTGTTTAGCTTCCAGTTAAAGGTGAGATCATATGGTATTTGTCTTTCAACACCTGGCCTATTTCACTCAGCATAATGCTTTCCAGTTCCATCCATGTTGTTGCAAAGGGTAGTAGCTCCTTCCTAAAACATCAATTTCAAAGAACCTATGCACCACAATGTTCATAGCAGCACAATTTACAATAGCCAAGAGTTGGAAGCAACCTAGGTGCCCATAGTAAATGAATGGATCAAAAAATTGAGGTACCATATACACAATGGAATTCTATACAGCAGAGAGAAAGATACATTTTAAATAATGGTTTGTTAAAATTTTAGCATGTGAATTCACAGCATAAGATAGATCTAGCTATGTGTATAATGAAGGAATTAAACAGATAATTTTGATCCTATTTGTAAAGCTGGATAAAATAGAGTTTGCATATCTTCATGAGAAACTTTGTTAATCAAAACCAATAATGAGTACACTGCTGCTCACATTAATACTTTAATTCCTTTTCATCCATTAACTGAACAGTGTATTTAATGGACATGAAAAGGACTCCTATAGAAAAAGAAAGTTGTCTTATTTATATTTGAAAATATAATTGATACTGAAATCTGATAAAATGTTTTGAAATCAAAAAGTAATATTTTAAAAAGGTTGCTGTTAAAACGATATATACTTGGAATATATTTTATTTAATATTATACATACATATTGCTAGTGTAAGAATGACAGTAGAAAGGTCTCCTGTAAAAGTTTCCACATATGCTTATTAATAAAAATGGGGCAATTATTATGAATTGGAAAGCCACACTTAGATAATCTATAAATAGGAATCTGACTCTTTAAAACATGAATTTGGAGGATGAGCTAACATATTCGTTCATTGAAAATTAATTTGATTCATTAGTGCACTTATTTAATAAATATCTATTAAATGCTTTCAATATATAAAAGAACAAAAGTAGATTTCATAATAGGGAAAGTAACTAAAACCTAAACAAAAAGAAACCTATTTATCAGTTCTTTTTCTTAAAGCCAAAGAGGAGAAGGATTAAGGGTAGTAGGTGGGGGTGAGTGGGGCAGGAGAAAGTGATGGTGGGAAAATGGAGAAACTGTACTTGAAGAACAATTTAAAAAAGGCAAAAAAATTTGTATCAGTGTTTTAACAGCTTTAAATAAATCAGCATATTGTATTTTACACTTTCATATGAGTTTAGTTGGCTTGTGTTTCTATTTAAATAATCTAAAGATAAATAATATTCTATTTCTAAATTAAAATATTTATTTAACTTAGAAATTAAAATAAATTTTAAAATATTCACATTTTCAGTGGAACTTTTTATGCTAATGATGGTTTACCTGTGCCTATAACTAAGCCTTTATGAGCTTTTATTTTATTAGCTCAAATATTAGGTTTTTCTTCTTTTGTGCAGTTAATTTTTTTATTTGTTCTGTTCTTGATATTTATTTTTGCTATCATCAGTTTAATCCTTTTACAGCACAAAAATATACAGCACAAGAATGTGTTGCCCATTATTTTAATAAAAAATAGTTTAAAGGGTTCAGTATTTAATTGAAGGTGTGATGTATTGCACACCAGCTGAACATAGCTTTAAGGATTATATGTTAACAAATCCTTTAATAGAAAGAGGTTATTTTAGTGTTTTAGTGTGATTAAGAAAGACTCTCAAAGAATGTACTTATTTTCTTTCTATTTTATTGCATTTTTGTGCCTTTATCTCAATCAGATTTTTCTCCATACTCCCTTCACTAAATATTATAGGTACATGGATAAAACAATCCAAATGTTTTGAAATTTGTATGCTACCATAGTAGGATATTACATAGTTAGGAATACAAATATTTATATTTTTATGTAATAAGCATTGTTTCTCAGAAAATGACACAGAGAATTGACATATACATATATATGATCTTATTTTTCTGAATTTGTATTTTAGAATGAACAATTTATAACAAGGACTAAAAAATAGTGTTATATGTAACACTGTTGTTTCATAAGTGTTATAAATATAACATACAGTGTTATAAACAATAAAACAAACATTTTTAAGTTAATTTACTTCTTATGCCTCAGGATATTTTTCAATCTTTGACTTATAGCCACTTCTAGTCTTTGATTTTCTAGCCACTAAATGCTTCTAAGTTGTTTTGATTACTAGCAATAACCGTTTTTTTCTTTCAAAAAATTTAATGAGCTTTCCCTAAAATTCAGTAGTTCCTATTGATTCCCAAATAAAAGTGTTCCATTTATGTAAATGCTGACTGATGATTTCTCTGAGCTCCTTATTGGTACCAAGTGGTAGTTATCAATTTTCAGGGATAATCAATTTACTTAATATCTTTATAATTGAATGAACCCAAACTCTTGAAGTTTGAATTTAGTGGAATATCATTGTACATTATAACTGTTAATAACCCATGACGGGGATTGCCGTGAAAAAGTCACAATCAGGCCTGGCTGGTGTAGCTCAGTGGATTGAGCCTGGGCCTGCGAACCACACGATGGCGGTTCGATTCCCAGTCAGGGCACATGCCTGGGTTGCAGGCCGGTTCTCCGTAGGGGACCCAGGAAGGCAACCATGCATTGTTATTTCTCTCCTTCTCTCCTTCCCTTCCCCTCTAAAGATAAATAAATACAATCTTTAAAAAAAAAGCCACCATCATTATCTAACTGCTGTGTTCGGTAGGCAGCGGCCAGTCGCCTCCGTGACGGGTTTCCAGGACTCTACTGATCCTGAGGTGTTGCTCCGTTCAATTTCTTTTTTTAATCGTTTTATTTAATTGCTATATAATTACTCCCCCTATTTAATTCTGTGCCTCTTTATTATTCTCTCTTTAATGTTAGACAATTTGACTTCTTAAATTTCATTCCAGATTCCAAATTTTCACAATGGAATCCATGATTAAAATCTAATAAAAATAAAATAAATAGAAAGTTAAGAATACTAGAAATTCCAAATGAGCCAGGTTTGCTCCAACGAATTTCCATCTTAAAACTAAATTACATTCTTAAGGGTTGCCTTCTGTCTTCCCAGAGGACAATCTAGAAAACTATAAAAACTAAAGCTAATGAATTTTTTTTTCTTTTAAGTCAGTGTTTAAATTTTGCATAGGCATTTTACATTCGAAAGATGATTGGGTTAGTTTAAATGACTGCAGTATTTATTACATGATTGCAGAGTTCCACGAGGTTCTGAGTTCCAGTCCTTTAAATTTCCCTGAGCTCTTTTCCACTGCATTAAGAGGAGAACCGCCTATTGAGGGTTGGGGAGAAACTCTTTGGACAGAGGATTAAGACACTGAACACAAATTTGACCTATTTTTCAATTTCCCCTAGAAGTGACTTAGGATAGTAGTTTTCTATTTTAAAGCTTTTGCTATGTCTTCTACTCTCCATCATGGTTACTGTAGTTATGGCCCTTTCAATCAAGCAGTGTCTTTTTCTAGAACTTCTCATAACAGGCAACAGCAAATTCACCTCCACATAAGAAAGAACATTAAGGTAATGACAATGTCCATCCTCTCAGCAGCAGCCATCTGGCAACCTCTGAAAATAATTTTTAAAAGAAATGTTGCTATAATTATTAATACTAAATATGCCTTGGGAAGGAAATGGAAAATCATTGCCATATATATGGGGGTAGAAAGGAACTGTTCAATATTTAATTTCAGAAAGATCACTTATGAATTTTAAAAGCCATTAATGCTTTATGATTCACATATGTGGCATTTACAAGACTATATTATTTGCCAAGATTTTCTATTATTTTCAGGTCCTGTAAGTTTTTGGTGGGCTGAATTTATCTAAAAGCACTTTAATGTCCATTTTTTTTACCTACTGTTCTATCTTTTAGGGCTTTCAGAATTCATCTGATTTTTCATTTTACTGGATAAAATGGCCCACAAACTGTGAGCAGCTTCAGTTAATTTTTGCTTACCAAACATTGCAACTGTCCCATAGTTCAACTAACTTTAAAACTTTCAATGATATCTCTTTTTCTCCTGTGCAAACATCTGCTTCTAGAATCCAGCAGCTGGTATCATGAAAATAGAGATTTTATCACCCTCACATTTGTTGCTCATCGTAAAACCTTCCTAACAAGTGTTGCATGATTTACTATAGACTCATGTAATTTTGAGATTCCTCTTGCTTTCAGTAAGCACAGCAATAATTTTTGCTAAAATATTCCAATTAGGAAATGATGGGACAGTTTTCGCCAAACTTTTGAAACCCATTTTTACTCATTCTTGGGGACAGAGACACCTTCCCTAGACTTAGCATTATTGTAATCTCTCAAATACTTCACACGATCAGAGTATTTTCCTTTTTGTGCATTTTTATAATGACCATGTATATGTGTATATCTATATCCATATATATTTAATGTTATAAATTAAATGCTACTATGTTAACATTATGTACACTTTTATGAATCTAGAAGCATGTTTGCAAACTATGAAAATCTAGAGTGATTATTAGCTCATCTGTCCATTAAGAACTCAAAGAAAAAAAAAGAACTCAAAGAAAATTATGTTTCTCCCGGAAGCTTTCCATTATTTTAATCTAATAGCACATTCTAATATTTCAGACTCTCTGTTTTTTTTGGAAATCATATTAGAAAACATTAGGGTAAAAAGAAATTTTGAAATATATATCCCCTAGATCATAGGTAACAAAACAAACAGATTAAGTAATTTCGATGGAGTCTTTAAATTGGTAATTGAGGTAGTACAGGCACTTCTGGTTTTCATCACATTTTACTTTCTTACTAGTCTGAGGATGTCAGCAATAATACTTGAGAACGTGACTCTCTCGTATATTTTAAATAAATATTTAATATGGTCACATCCTTTATATGTATTGAATAAAAGCTCCCACAGGTCAGTAAAATGTCTTGTTTTCAAGTGCAGACATTGACACTGCTATACTATTTGTCACCAAGCACAAGGGTATATATATGTATATATTTGTTCTTCACTCTGGGCACAATACTTGCAATTCTCCTAGCTGCAGGTCCCTGATCATTTCTTGGTGCATTAAGGAATGGTGGTGCTCTGAGAGCTTTTCATGAGTTCCTTTATTCAATCATTGATTTTTAAAATAAACAACTATTCTTGGGATAAAGAGCTGAGATAAGGTGGTGACTGGGTCCTCAAGGAGCTCACACTGTATTCAGAGAACTGGACATATAAGGAATGAAGTTGGTGCAATGAGAGATATGCCTCATATATTAATGGTGTCATGAGAATGAACACTCAGACCAGAATTGGAGAAATTGAAGAAAATTCCTATAAAGGAGGCACTTGAGCTGACCCTTTAGAAAATGTTTAGATCATTTGGCAGAGTGACATTGGGAAAGGGAGGAAAACAGAGCACTCTCAGAAACAGAGATGCAATAAGCACCGTATGGTGAGTTACTATTAGGTACAGATGGATAGGGATGTGTGAAGCTAGTGTTGGTGGGTATGAGACTGACAAGGGTATGAGAAGCCCAGTGATGGACTGACTGAGAGGGAGCCATTGTATGTTCAAGAAGTAACAGTTCAAAGTTTCATTTTAAAGAGATGATTTTTATGCCACTCCCTGGGGAGACAAGGATACAATTAGAAAGCTAAAGAAGTAACCCAGGATAAGACAAAATGAAACCCTGACCAGTAAAGAAGAAATAAGAATGGAACCAACTGAAAGATTGCAAATTTCTTTTACTATATGCTATTATTTTTATGATTTTAATATGTTGCTTGGTAGTCATTTAGAATTAATTTTGGAAGTAAGGGTTTCTAAAGGAAATCATTTGATACCCAAGTGAATGGATCATCACTTGAATTATTTAATGCCTTTCAGTTTTTATGTAGTACATATATACCACACATATTAAATCAATATATATGTTTGAACTTTTGGCATGTTCTATAAATGACTAATGCTTATTTGCATACTGGATTTGCTTACTAAAAAAAAAAACAACAAAAAAACTACCATCCAAATAAACTGAGAGAAATGAAAAACAAAACAAAACAAAGTCAGTTGACCAGATCTTTGAGAGAACTTCCCGAATGCAGTGAGGTAGTTTAAAATTATGTGATAATGAATCTTAGAATTATGACTTGGATAACTGAGTTTGGTTTATGAAAGGGATAAAGACAGGATGAGGTCACCAAGGGAGAATATTTGGGAAGAAAAAGAAGAGAGTTTAAATGAGTATCATAAGAGACAGCTGGAAATTATGCTTTGGCAGTTGAAGGAAAAGTCAGGAGGTAGAAGATGAATGTTTGTCATAAACATACATAGCTATTATTTCATACTTATAATTGTTAAAGCACAAGAAATAATAACTTGTAATACATCAATCCAAACATTTAACATATTAAAATTAACTCTTCCAGTACATTTCAATTCCATAACTTATATCAAGTTATATTTTGATGTATAGGCCTATAATTCTTAGAACCAGAAGTTTTCCAGAGTTACGAATTTTCCAAATCATACAAAAGTGATGTGATGCCTGTGCCACATATTTTGTAACATTAGCACTGGGATGTGTGGCAGTACTCACAATCAAACATATTAATGATTTTGTGGTGAAAAACTAAATATTCATACTAAATGGAACAAAGGAAACCATAAAGAGCCCATGTCAGTTCAAGTCAGTTTTCATTAACAAATTGGTAACAAAATAATTGCCAGATCGGAATTGTTTGGGATTTCAAAATATGGACAAGTAATTATAGATTTGTACTTAATTTGTACTTTGGGGTTTTGCTCATTTAAATTCTCAACAATCAGTTGTACTGATGATGATTCAACTGGCAATATAATGAAAAATATATCTGCCACAAGGAGAAGTAATTTTATAGTTTCCTATAAGATTAGAAATGTGCAGTTGGCCTCTTGGCTCAGACAAAATATTTTAAAAAATTGTCTATTATCCCTTTAATAATTTTAATATGATAAATATTTACTTTGGGAAGCCAGAATAATTTGAGAACATTTAAATATTTTAATCAGTTCATAAAATAATTTTGAGTATTACTTTTAGGATTTTCAGACTGATAACAAATGCACTGCTGCATCTGATACCAGTTATATTTTTGAAACAAAATACATATTTCATGAAAATTGATTTGTCTGAACTGGAGTTTTTTGAGGTTTTGAGAATTCATATTGAGGGATGAAATTATATTATTTTTTGTGCTGAGTCATTTCCTGCCTAATTATAATTACTGTTTATTGAGTAAGACCATTAATGTAGACATCTGATCCTTGACTCCTACAAACTAACATTTTTTAGGGTATTTAAGAGAAGATGGCAATAAAACTTTAGAAAAATTTAAGACATGTAGAATGACTTTATGGTATACATGACTATTACTCTACATTATAAGAAAACAATAGACAATAGAGTGAATCTTAAGTAAATATATCTGATAATTTTTTAACTCATGGAGTTATATTGAGACTATTGTTCAGGGGCAGATCTCATTATCATTAATTAATACATAAATAAGTTCATTCAATAAGTATTGCTTCAGAACTCATGTAGATGACACTCTGCCTTAAAGGTATTTATCTTTGAGGATATCACTTCTCTGTCCATCTAGCCGTAACTACATTAGTTAAATACTAGATGTATAAGTAAAATTAATTCTGAAGAGATAAATAAGATATTACTTCACAAATTAAATGTGCTTTTTTATAGGGCCTTGGAGGTAGACTAGGGCTATATGATAGTGTGAATTGAGTATGTGAAACTGGGATACGTAGCATGATCAAAGTGTTAGAGATGAGGCAGTCAGAGTATAATCCAGGAAAAGCAAGTAAATAGAAATATTTTTTGTTGTAATATTGGTGTAGATTTAAAGTAGAGAGAAAGGGGACCAAATGAATGGGTCAGATTAGAAAGACCTTTAATGACATACTAAGGAGTTTGGATAAGATCCGATTGGCAATTAAAAATGTTATTTTATGGCCTGGCTGTTGTGGCTCAGTGGATTGATCACCAGCCTGTGAACCAAATGGTTGCCAGTTTGATTCCCAGTCAGAGCACATGCCTGGATTGTGGGCCTTGTCCCCAGAAGGGGGCATGCGAGAGGCCACCCCGCATTGGTGTTTTTCCTCCTCTCTTTCTCTCTCTATTCCCCTGTCTCTAAAAATAAATAAATACAGTCCTTAAAAAATAAAATGTTATTGTAATTGGAGTTCATCAGAGTTTTGTTCTAAAATGACCAATTAATAATAGATCAGAGGAGTCCAATGACCAAATGGATCATTCATTAAGTTTCAAAAGTGCAGAGGCATGTTTAATACTTCCTAATTTTTATGTATCATGATATTATGCAATTTAATTGCTTTGCCTAATAGTTTTTACTAAAATTATTCTGAATAATAAACATAATTCAAAAGAATGATTACTCTATTCAAAGTACTTTCTATTTATATTTGTCAATAATGATTGCTGTTGATTTTTTCTTTCATTTTTATTTTATAGCAGAGCTGTCAACTCCACCTTAAATATAAATCCTAATGAAACTCTTGAAAGATTACAAATATATAACAAGCCGTGTACTTATTCAATCAGATTACAAAAGATCAAGTAGTAGTAATAGGGAATTAAAAAAATAGCATTTAGTAAACATCTATTATAAGTCAATCACTGCACCAAGCACTTTTAAACAAATTTGTCCTCATAGCAAGCTGATGAGATGACTTTTCCTTCCATTAATAGATGAAAAACCTACGCATCAGAGAACTGAAGTAACTTGCCCACAGGTGATGCCCTTGGCAGCGCAGCAGTTTTCTGTATGGTGCTATGTCTGTGCTCTTTCCACTCTAGTGACTTTTGCTTATCTAGGGTCTCAAACAGAGAGTCTGCAAGACAGTTATACCAGTATTTCTAAGTTTAAAAATAGGATATCTCACTGTTTAAAGTAAAGTTGAATATGATTCTTTATTCTTAAGTGTATAGAGTTATGAGGGGTTTTTCAGAACCACGTATAGTCATCTGATTAGTTACTATTATTATTTTGACTTGCTCTGAAGCAGCAGCTAGTAGACTATTGTTTTTTGGTCTTTATATAGACTAGTTGCCTTTACATGGAATAACTTGTGTTCCTTCCTACAGTCTTCAGTTAATCTTAACCCGTCTTATTAAAATGAACATAAAACACAAAACTTCCCATGTTAACACATTGATACTATTTGGAAAATATTTAATTTTATATATACTTGAAAAGTCACCCTATCTGGCTTATTAATAAAAATAGGTTATAGCAAGACAATTTTAATTATACTTTCTATTCTCCCCAATCATTGCCTCTTAAGTTTGACAAATAATACTTTTGCTTCATAAACAACACATAAATTAATTTTGTTTTTTAAAATACTGTATTATTAAGCTCTGGCATTAGCATTACTTTTATTTATTTTTATTTTTTATTTTATCACTGGCACTATTACAGATGTACCCATCTCTCCCCCTTTGCCCACCTCTACCTAGCCCACTTTTAGAACTGTGACAGACCACTCAGAAATATTTAAGTCAGATAAACTATTCTAATTTAATTTGCAAGACACTGTGGTCTGTAATGTATTTCCCAATTTTTCAGTATCGATCAAATTTATTGCACAATAAAAATGGTGAAAAATGTCAGTAAATTCCACTTATTTTTTTCTCCACCTCAAACCTGTCAGCATTTTCTCTCCACTCTCCCAAGCCCTCCTCACCCTGCTCCTTTCAGTAAATGGTGTTGACATCTACGTGATCCCTCCAGTTATAAACACAGAAACTCCTCTTTTTCTTTTTCCTCATCCAAGCATGTGTCAATAAATCCATGTGTTACTATCAGCCAATTCTACTTGACATTTCTTTTTTTAATATATTTTTTATTTTATTGATTATGCTATTACATTTGTTCTACTTCCTTCCCTTCATGACATTTCTTTAGTTCACTTACCTCCAGTGTATACACCGACCCTAGATGCTTTCTCTCTTTCTCCTAACAACACTCTCCCAGGTAGGTGGTCACCTTCTTCTTTTGTGGTCTTGTTTGCAATAAAAATTGAATCATTTTTCTCCATTTAAAACCACAGAGTACATGAAAAATATCTGGATGTCTAATTATGGCCTGTCTATACACCATCCTCTTGTGTCCCCCTCCTGTTAGCTCACTACACACCAGCTGTGGAAGTCTTCTTTCAGTTTGTTTTTTTCTTTCTCAAGAAGGAGTTTCTAGTGCTGAGACCTCTTTTCTACTAGCTTGCCTCCCTCGTTAGTCTACATACTGCACGTGCAAAGGAGATACTTCTTTTATTTTCCAATGTATCCTCAATGTTTAGTTGAAAAATTGGTTATTAGAGATTAAAACCACAGATTAAGAAGATACTAGAGAACATGAAGTTACTGAGTAAATGTTAAACTATCTTGAGCTAGTAAAGAACATGGTATTACATTAACCTATGGGGAAACCAGCTCTGTTACAGTTAAAAATAGATCCAACAAACATTTAATAACTTCAGAGTGCTGAAATATGCACATTTCCTTAAATTATCTCATTTACATACATAATTTTGAATAATTTTACAAGATAGGCATTGCCATTTTCATTTGGAATAGAGGAAATTAGCAATCTGAGTGAGGTCTTCGAGCTTCTATGTAGCCGATCCAAAATTTTAGCCTGGGGTAGCTGATGCTAATTTCATGGATGTTTTCATTGTTTCACAGTGGCAATAGTTACATGAGAAACAATAAGCATTCTGACAGTCACATATTTAGTGACTATATTTGGAGAATGAAGACCTTAACATCTTGATAAAGAGTCACCATTTTTTTAATAATGAAAATTTCTATCAAGTCTCATCGATATTACAGGGGTCTTGAATAGTATTGGCTAGTTAAAGTGAAGTGCAGAGTAAACACCTGGTGCAATAGGATTGGGTGAAAGGAAAAGGGACAATGCAAAAAGTGAGTACTGTCTATTTGAAATATGCGATATCTGCACTTGAAATACGTGACTGCAGACATTCAAAATATGCTATAATATTGAGGGAAAGATGAATAATTTTGTGCTACCTTTTGAGTGTCTATTACAAATACCAGACAATGAAGTATATACAGAATTTAGGGCAAATGGATAAACTGACATGATCAAGAAGATAGTAAAGCAAGTTGCTATTATGAAACACAAGACAAAAGAATAAAATTAAAACATCTTGCAGTTAAGTGCAATATAGAACCTTACATATGACAGGTGGGAATCCCACAGGGCTCAGAAGTGGTCTTTGGTATCACTGGACTCAGAAGCCATGTGCACAACAAAAACAATTAGATTTGAATATTCAGACAGTAGTGTTGGCTTATTTGTGAACTACTGATATGCTTTGCCACATATATACTTATTCTAAAAAACCATCAAATTAAGTAAGTTCATCTAAGGTGGTAGAGGTTTAGACACTGAAATAGAGAACAGGGGGACAGTAACCAGAGGGGAGAGAGGAGGGAATTTCAGGGGGAAAAGAGGGAGGGATTTACAGGAACAGCATAAAGGACACATGGACAAAAACTAAGGGGCGTGGAAATGGGAGGGAGGTGGGGAGCACTGGGGGGTGGGCTGGGATGGGAGTGAAAAACAGAAAAGTGTACTTGAACAATAATTAAATAAATTTAAAAACAATAAACAAAAAAACAGAAAAAGTAAAATAAAATGTTAGAGGTTTGGTGAAAATGGAAATTTTGTCAAAATAGATAATATATAATATTAACTAAAATAATAGCAGGAAAGTACTCATGTATTAAATAGTTTCTAAGTTTATAAAAATAAAGATAAGTTTACCTATGATGTGAGATCCTTTAAGTTTATAATTTCAGAAGAATGTACATTTAAAATAATAAAGACTAAAAAAACAACTCCCTAGAAGGTAAAATTTTCCAGTTTATTTTCCTGTATTTTGCTGAGGATGCCATTGCTGTTTTGGGTCCCTCTTCTCTTCTATAAAAGATTGAGATAAAAAAGAAACTAAGCTACATAAAACTCTAGAGGTTATGAAATACATCTATGAGACGTGTTTTTTATGAGCTATAACTGACTTTTATATTTTGATTACTAAACTTATTTTCTGCTTCATATCCACACATATATGCATGAAAACACATGAGTTTTTGTAAACCTATATTTATCTTCAAATGTTAAATGAAAAGAGGCCTTTTATTATTATTTTTTAATTTTTTTCAAGTAGTTTTCTTTTACTAAAAGCGCTTTTATTTTTTAAATTACACTTAACTTACAGGCACCAGGATGTCATTAACTTTTCAAATGTATCCTGATTGTGCCTGAAAATTATACCATTTTACTAGAGACTTGTTCTTAAAATTACCGAATCTGTATATAATATGTAATAATGCATTTCGCATAGATTTATTAGCATGAGTATTCAAAACCCATAAACAACTAAATAATTCTGTGTTCGCATACAGTATTTTATTAACCATCATTTAAATTTTCTTGAATATTGAAAAGAATGAAACACATTTTTATTACTTATTTATTTTTTAAAGATTTTATGTTTTCATTTTTAGAGGTAAAGAAACATCAGCATGTGGTTGCCTCTTGCATTCCCTCAACTAGGACCTGACCCATAACCCAGGCATGTATGTGTCCTGACTGGGAATTGAACTGGTGACCCTTTGGTCTGCAGGCTATCAGTCAGTCCACAGAGCCACACAAGCCAGGGTAGAAACAGATTTTTAAAAAGCCATAAAGGAAGTTATTATTTTTTGTAGATTATGAATAATGTGATTTTATTGGTAGAAGTTATGTATTGCCTAATTGTTTTTAAGAACTATGGTGTTACAAATAGAAATATGTACATTTATTTCAATATATTTATTATTTAATGTTATCAGTTTATTTGAACACTCTGGATATATTTGTTGATACCATCCATGTCTCAGTGATACATTATTTTCTTTAGATGTACCTACTGGTTTTCCTGTGATGCCAGTGCAATACTCAAATTCATTTTAATAATATGGCACAGTCATTAATTCTATCTGGGAGGTCCTATCTGCATCATTAATTGCTTTAAAAAGAAGTCAGATTTCTATTTTGTTTTGATTCAAAGACATATGAAATTCAAATAGAGTCAATAGTGTGTTTCCATATAAATCCTTATTAAAATATCCAGAGATGGATAGATATGTTAGATAGTAATTAGTATGCTATCTATAATTTATTTCTAATTTATTTGATGGAGGCTAAAAGTTGTTCCCTTCATGCTATTAGTATCCTTTTATAATTATATTTGTGCTTTCAATGTGAAATATCAATTAAACATATTGACAAGGTAAAATATCTATTCAGTAATAATTATACTGATATAGAAAGCATTATTGATGTTTCAAAGTGGTATACAAATATAGTTTGCATTAAATGATTCAATGTCCCTGCAGGGGATGCACTAGAGGCAACCATACATTGATGTTTCTCTCCCTCTCTTCTTCCCCTCTAAAGACAAATAAATAAAATCTTAAAAAAGAAAGAAAGAAAGAATAAATAAATAAATAAATAATTCAATGTTTATTTGTGCCAGACACTGACTGCAGAAAGAAGTAAGGGATGAATTTATGCATGACACAGACCTAAGTTCTGATCGCTTGTAAATTTACCCCAGCTGAAATTTGTGTTGCTCAGAGCTCTTAGGTCAATATCTAACTTTACTTTTTTATTGAATTATGATTAAGTATAACATTATACTAGTTTCAGATGTACAACCTAATGATTCGATATTTGTGTGTGTTGCAAAGTGGATGCCACAATTAAGTCTATTTATGATCCATTACTATAGAAATTTACAAAAATATAATTTGACTTTTTGTTAGTGAAGCCTACCAGTCTGAAAACCAGACTTTAAATCTACCATGTGAAAAATCAATGAATACATGAATGAACTTTAAAAATCAGACCAGGTAAAATTTTACCTTGTTTGCAGCTGTTGAAGTCATAGGATGGGATTTTAATCTCTATTTAGTTAAAAATATTAAGGAATGAATGATATTCTACATGGAATCCTGAACAAAAAACATAAGATATAAACTAAGGAAATCTGAAAAAAAACCCTGGACTTCAGTTAATAATAATGTATTAATATTGGTCCATTAATTGTGGCAAATATACTCTATGATTGTGAGATATTAACAACAGAGCCAACTGGGTGTAAGATACATGGACTGATCTGTAGTTTGTTCTCAATTTCCCTGTAAATAAAAAAACTATTTAAAATTTTTTTAAAGTTTATTTAAAAATTATTAACTACCCTTTGTGATAGCTTGGATGGATCTGCAGAGCATTATGCTAAGTGAACTAAGCCAGGCAATGAAAGACAAATACCATATGATCTCATCTACAAGTGGAATTAATCGACAAAACAAATAAGCAAGCAAAGTATAACCAGAGACAGTAAAATTAAGAACCAAACTGACAGTAACCGGAGGGGAGGTGGAAGGGGATAACGGGGGAAAGGAGAGAGTTGTCAAGGAACATCTATAAAGGACACATAGACAAAGCCCAAGGGGTGTAGGACTGACGGTGGGAGGTGGAGAAGGCTGGTGGGAGTGGGAGTGGTGGGGGCAAATGGAGACAACTGTACTTGAACAACAATAAAAAAATGTCAACTTCAGCAGAAAACAAACTGAGGAGACCAAATTATACACAACGTTAGATGTTAATCTAAGAATTTCAGCATTTTTAATGATCAGTAGGAAACCATTAAAAATGTGTGGACAGGAGTATAACATAATTAGTGCATCCATGTAGGGAAACTTTTCTATGACTGTACAGATAAATTGTAGGAAGAGAAAGGTAGCATCGAGGAAACCAGTCTGATTCAATAAACTTTCATATGAAGTGATAAAGACCAGAGTTCAAGTGATGGCTAGTGTGAATGAAAAGTTAATGGTTTAACACTAATAAATAATTAATAATTTTGGAAGTTTACTGGATATGAAGTCTATTGGAGAAACAAAGTCTGGATGATTTAGAAAAGAGATTTACAATGTAATAAACTGGATGAAACCACAGTTTCTTGTGGTGTTAAATTAGGGTAAAAGAAGATACATTTGTGTTTCCAAGGTGAAATGAAACTTTAATCCTATCCTCCAGAAATGTCTCAGGGTTAAATAATTTGAAACCTCTTGACCAGTGAATAAGAAATGCTTGGGTTTTTTGAGCCTAGAATGTCACTATAGTATCTCTCCCAATTCTTTTTCTTATGATTACCATGTTCTTATTTAAATATAAATAAATTTAAATTTAAATATAATCTTTCTTTGAAGCACATTGTGAGCCATATCCTCTTAAAATAGGAGTAAAGTAGGAAAATTTCCAGCTGCCAGACTATCATTTAATTAGTAATCTCTAATATATATTCAAAATATTATTTAATGGTGATAATAGACATCTAAAAATGGCACATTGCTACAATCCCCAATTCATTTAAAAATAAAATTTTGGGTGGTCACTTCTATTTTATTCAATTTATATTTCTACCTTATTAAAAATAACTTTATGTCCTACATTTTCAAGTGAAAATAAATCACTTATATAACTTCAGAAAGGATAAGTGGTTGGATTATCAAATTTAAAAGTGACCCACAAAATGTCAGTAGTGACTTGAGAGAGAGAGAGCTGAAACTTTGTGTGGAACAGCTCCCTTGGTGTGGGTCTAGTAGTGGCTCAATAGTAGTACCAGTTATATAACCTCCTGGCTCTTAAATGCCTTATGTATGAACAGAAGGACCAAACCTCATTAGCTCCAATATTTCTTACCACTTTAGTCATGCTCTGTGTGTATACATATATGTGTGTATATATACATAATGTGTATATACATATATATGTGTGTGTATATATATATTTATATATATTCTGTGTAAACTGAAGTTTTCCCATTGTAAGACTAAGTTTGAAGCATCTACTCAAATTCTACCAGTTTTTTTTTCAGTAAAAAATTTGATTAATTCTTTATAGGTAATACCAAAATCTAAGAATTCATTAAAGAGAAAATTTATTTGCATTATTTCAGAATTACGGCAATCTAACTGTTACTATTGGTAAGAATGATGATGATACGTTAATAATTAAAATCATTTCTGAGCAATATGGTTCATTCACTTAACATTTTAAATAAGTATTTACACTCAGCCTGCTACATTGCCGAAAGTGTAGACAGGAGTCTTCATGGAGAATATGGCATTCGAGGTAACATATGAAGGTACTGAGAAAGTATAGCCAGGGAGCGAGCTATCTATGGGACAGAGTTCTGAGTAGATTCTTTCTCAGAGTGCAGTCCTTGCTTGTCTGCCATATGAAATAAAAGCACAAAATCCAGCATGGCTGGAGCAGAGGAGGTGAGTTTGAGAGAGAAGAAGGTGTCAGATCAAAAGGAGAGAAGGTGGTATATAGTATAAGGCCATATACCAAGTCCTGGTTAATTATCTTGCTAAAGATGCCTGTGAAAGAATCATCTAGGATTCTCATACAGTATAACACCAAACCTTGTGGGAATTATAGCTTATAATCACACTGGCACAGAGATAAGCTTTGTAAACATGTTTGAATTCTTCTCGATTGTTGTCTTGAAGGTATTTGTGTGTGTGTGTGTATATATATACGTATATATATGTATACGTATATATATACACACACACATATACACACACACATATATATATACACACACATATATATATCATAATTGGGTTCATCCCAAATAAATAATTTGTTCATTTCTATAACAACTATTTTATTATCCAACTATTTATTTATCCAACTCAATATTCAAACTCGGTCTGAGCAATTCTTTATTGAAGCATGTTTCTATTTTGGAAAACATATACAATATACATGTAGGCACATTTTGTAATTGTTTTTATAAATGGCTATTCTGATTACTCTTAAAAATAATGTACTATTAAAGATGGCTTTATACTAATATCTCTTATTATTTATTTAGAAGGATATGGAAGAATAAAAAAAAAAAAATTAAAAAAAAAAAATCAAAATCAATAATCACAAGAAGTGATCCTTGGGGTAAAATTATTGTTTCAACAGAATACAAATGTTTTTCAAAGCTCTTGATAAAAACTAAAACCCCATAAGAATTTAAAATAAAATTAACAGGCTTATAGTAGGTTCCTCAAATTTTTGCATGCAAAATCAATGAATGTATAGAGGAAGTATTGTTAAGAATAAAATATAATTAGTTTTTTTTATATTTTATATTTAATTAGGTTTTAGAAATCATATATAAAAATTATTTTTATCTTTAGAGCAGCACCCAAACCATATTCATGCTGGGTTTTTATTACATTGTTGGCATTCTTTGGGCAAAACTGTTTCACAAATTAGTTTTAGGAATTACTATGTTTAATGTAATAGAGCTTAGGGAATTGTGTTTAAAGTTCTTTATCAAATCAGAAAGTAAAGAGATCATTTAATGAAGTAAAGGAGTTCAGTTTTAGATTAAGCAGTTTAGAAAACCTAAAATTATTACAATCATATTTGCAAAGGAATATACCATGTTTTATCAAATTATGCAACTGAAACTGAATCAAAAAGGTGAAAATGAGCAAAATCATGAGTTTTTAGTGGGTGAAATAGTCTATTTAGTATGTAGCTGTAATAAAAAATATGTTGTCTGAATATCACTGAGAATTCTCATGGATAGAAAAAAATAATTCAATGCATGAGCCAGAATACAAATCCTTCATAGTATCATTTATGTGGTGATACATAGTGTGCAAATTGTTTAGTCTGTATCTGTGCCACGTGCAGTTTCAGAATAATCTAACCACACAGCAGGTTCACTAATTACATTACTCGAGCTATATTGTATGCCCTTCATTTGACAGTATAACTATATAACCTTTGAAAATGGTATCCCTCGTGATTTCTAAATGCAGCATCAACATTTTGGCAGAATCATTTTGCAGGCATTTAAGTTACAAGCATTTATCTTAAAAATTACATTTTTCTGAAAAATGTCTGCAATACTCTTTTATTTTTATTTGCCCTTGCTCATTGAAAGTACAATAAATTAATAATTATTTGGCAAATATCAATTAATTAATCAAAAGCATTTCCAAAGTTGAATACTGTAAAAAATATGTAGAAACATTTAATTATGAAGCCAATATTCTATTAAGTGAAAATATATTTATAGAAAGAATATGAAACACTTTGTGGAATTTGAAATGAGCTTCATTAACTCTTTAACTCATAACCATTTTAGTAGCACTTAGTGACAGCAAATGATTTATTTTCCAAAGCAACTTATTTTTAGGGTAAAAACACTTTCAATACTTATTCTGGGACAGATTTTCTGGGCAAATTTAAACTTACAGTCAGCCTACTACAGGGATTTTTTAAATCAAATAAACAATGTCTTCTCAAGGAAACCGAAATATGCATATAAGTACGATAGATAAGAAGTGAGAAATAAAATTAATATTGTTCTCCTGGGCCCCTCCCCAATTAAATTTTTAATGTTGCAGCTTGAAACACATTTTAATTTTGAAAAATGGAAACTATTTTTTCTGAATTATATAGTATGTATACACGTCAGTTAAGTGTTTTAGCTTTAAACATCTCTTGTGCCTTTAGAAGTAGAAATGGGTTGCTGGAAATGAAATCCATGATAAACAAAATTATTTAAAATTTAATTCATACATAAAATAGCCTAACTAGAAGAATTTTAGCTGCTGCCAAAGTGAAAGTATATTGCTTTTACATGTTTTCCTTTGTCTAAAACAATGCACCTCTTAATACTATGTCAATTAATAAAGGTCATTTGTTTTGAATTACTGGAAAACCTATACTTGAATACACATCAAACTGTGTCTTTCTATTTTGAATGTATACTAGAACTTATTAAATTTTAGTAGAAGTAAACCAATTTAAGGTGATTTACGGTTTAAGAAATACCAGTGAGAACAAGAAGTTAAAATACTTATAAAATTCAGGAAGATAATTTCAACCTGACAGTGTTTCATGGTGCAGACTGATTAAATTTTCTCTTATCATTTTTTTCATTCTCTATTTCCTGGAATCCAGATCTTGATATTTAGCATTTTCATGCTTTGAATAATAGTTCTATATTTATTTCTAAAATAACTGCAATTTTTTGGAAAATAAATGATTCTTCACTTCTTATCCAAGCCCAGGAAGTATACTGACAGTTTTCATTTTTATATACTAATTAAATGTTACTTTAGTTGGTTTCTTGGTTCATCAACAGTTAATTATATCTAAATTAAATTACTTTTAATTTTCACTTCTTGTAATGAGGTTAACAAAGCAGATATTTGGCAATCATATATGGAAATAACACAATGCTATATGAACTAATACAATCAAAACAAAAGGGAAAAAACACAGATTGTATGTAACATTCACTTATTCTAGATTGTTTACTTTCTTTCTCTTTTCTCTTTAGTTTCTTTCCATGCTGTCTTTTTCAAAGGAAGAACAAAAGTGCTTATTTAATTTTTCCAGCTCAGCTTATAAAAGTAAATATGATTTTTAAAACTTTCATTTTAATTAAAATGAAATATATAAACATATATAAATGTAATATTTATATGACACAATGTTTTATTTTATATTCATTTGAACTTCTTTTATAATCAAAATTTTAAATGTCCATTTATCTTATAAATAAAATTTTAAGAACTTTAAGTACTTCTTCAATTAAAGAAATAAAGACATTAGAATTTCTCAATTTTTCATAGTTGAAAAGATATCCATGACCCAGCTTGGCTTGGGTGTAATAGTTCTTGACTTTCAAGTGATGTGCCAGTTGTAAGTGTTAAGATTTTCCCACAATTTTCAAATACCAAGGAAGCAGCACTAAAAGTGAGGTAGGAAGTAGTAAAGGTGAACACTTGAATGCAGATCAACAGTTTTTTAATCTCAGTGTGATAGTTCATTGTGAGTTGAAAGAGTATTTGAAGTAAAAATAAAATAAACCGATATGTTTGCTTACTTTTATAGGTATATCAGGGAGTTAGGACACAAAATACATTTTCTCAAATAATATTCAAGTCTGAGATTCATAACTACTCCCATTTTTGCATCATTAATATTTTTTTGAATTTCAGCATATTTATTAGAGGAATTGCAGATAGGTGAGAGTGGATGTGTCCTATATATTATATTTGAAAATGGTAAATGATATCGAATTATTTAAAATTATTCGGAGCTTATGTTTCATGTGTTGTGGTGAGGGATACAGTAATTCAACATTGCTTTATATTTTAATGTTCAGTTATACAGAAGTATCTTTTATAAGAAGGAAAAATATTACATAGTACTTCTCTCCAGCCTAATAGTTTTCTTAATTGTATGAGTCTTTTTTACATTATCTTCTCATATTTTATGATCTTATTGTCTTTGGAGGGCACACATATTGTCAGAAAAAACTAATACGTTTTTAGTTTTATATCTTACATTGTTCATAACAATTTAAGCCATGTCTTCAGAGACTGATTAAAGTCTAAATAATTCTTAAAAATACTTCCAATTCATAAACCATAGAAACATAAATTTTAGAGATCATATTACACATTCAGAGAAGTTTAGAGTTTATTTTTTTCAAGGCAGTCTACAGAAAGCATGGCATAGCAGGGAGGTCCAGATAATTGATGGCAACACCTCGTGTATTTCACAGCCAAGTTTTATATTTTCTTTCTGGATCAAGGTAGAAGCAAAATGAAATAAATCCTCATTTGACATGGCAAAAGTTGATTCTTGACTTAGTTATGAGGATGTGAAAGCTAGAAGTAGGTAAACCCACCCGTGTTTATGCTCTGTTTTCTCAGATAAACTGTTGTTAAAAATGTCCGTTGGAGAAGGGTTATCTCTGCAGTAGTTTTGGGGCAGAATGCAGTAGCTTCATTATAATCGCTGCCATTTTATCTGTAAAATTATGTTGGCAATGCCTTGCATACTTATCATGAAGAGCAATTTTAAAAATTAAGTAATAAATATGAAAATGATTTGGTGAAAATGTTTAGTCTTCCTCTTACATGCAGGAATTTTCCTGTGAAAAGTGCGCATTATAGTATTAGGAAAAAGTGTTAGGAAGCCTTGATTAGCTAATTCAGAAATGAGAAGAAAATCTTACCTTCAAAATGAAGTTTGAGCTGATTTATTATTTAGTAAAACTACTTGATAGTAGTTTCATTCTCTAAAATAAATTATATCCTGAAGTGAAGACTCTTCCCTTGAGACCAGCATTTGATTATTTTAAAATTTGTAACCTTTGTTTTGTTTAGTTTTGCTGAAAAAAATTTGTAGTCTAAAGGGGTATATTTGTTCCATTTTCATAGTCTTATTCTTTTCCCTGGTCCACAGAGAGATCCTATGTAGGCCACTGCCAGATGCATCAGTCTGGAGTATATTAATCAAGTTTCTGAATCGGGATGGCAACCCCTACGTGTTCAAGGAGCTGGGTCAGGATGTTCCTATAATTCCCTGGTGAGGAGTAGAAAGATATTGGCCTTTTGTGCTATATAGATTTTAGTGTTTTGTATTTTATTAACTGCTTGATTGCTGCTCAGTGTACCTGCTAAGTAGGACACACTTTTGTTCCAGAGAGTGAATGTCTTATTGTCCAATTTAATATAATTTTGAGAAAAAATTTCCCACAGCCTACCAGAAATGAAATCAACTGTTTTTCTTTATTAAATAAATTAAAATTAGGTGTTTGAAGAAGAGGAGAAGGTTGAGTTGCCTACTCTTTATTATAGGGTATCTGGCATAAAACAATGTCTCCAAGTGTTGAAAATTTACATGTTAAAAATTATTTCTCAAAAAGGTGGGACACAAACATTTAGTTTGCTTGTAATTGATTGTCTCTTATTCAGCAATATCTTAGTGCCTTGGTTTTGAGACACTGCCAGAAACAAGGCTTTCTCATCAAAACATACAACATAGATTTGTGATTACAAATTAGAAAAGAAGGAAGAAGGAAGGAGGGAGGAAGGGGAACTTGGTTTCTAAAGGTAAAGTATGTTTTCGGGGGAAATTTTACTTATTTCAGTGAAAACCAACTCATATTTACCTTTGTGTTTTTAAAGATTTTATTTATTTTTAAATCATAGTCTCCTTATTGTCATCAGCCCCCCACCAAACCTAAGCTTTTTGGAAGTGAAGTTAATTTTGAATAGAGAGAAACTGGACCAAACTTAAATCTCATGGGCTGAAATGATTGAAGACCTCTCTGCTGTTTACTGTGTTTCTACTTTGTGTCCAACTCTTGACGTTTATGATCAATGTCCTCAAAGATTAAATAAAACCCCTGTAATATAGATATTATTCCCATATTATACAAAAATAGATTACTGCTCAGCAATTATTCTTGCATTTTAAGTCTGACCATGGTGCTTTTTTCCATGTAGAAAGAGACAATAAAGCAGAACATTAGATTCTGGTTTATTCTTACCACTTCTCACTTTAACCCTGGACTTTAGGATCCTCTTGGAATCTGGGACTGCTAACAATTTTTATGTAAATCTCATATTCTTTAGAGATGAAATTCAAGGGTATTGATATATGTGAACAAAGTGTATTAACTCTGTAACTCTATACATCTATGATATTTTCAAGATATAATAATTCTCTATATATGATATTATTATAGAAGTTGTTCTGAACAAGAAGTAGAAATATATGGTTGATATTTTTATACTTTATTATTTTGATTTTGAAAACCAGTTACTTTTAACTTTCAACAGGTGACATTTTACAAAAATACTACCTTGAGTATAATACAAACATAATATTGAGTGTGATATAAAATTATTTGAAATTTTAGTGGTAAACAGCCAAATATTTTTTATTTTATAAATTTCCAAAATGTGGATATTTACTTTATGTAAACTAATAATTTTTAGTTTTAACATTTTAAGAAACAAAACCACATTAAATTAATAGAAACATTTATTAAAAGGTAATATCAGTAGAAAATGTCAATGGTATTTTAAATAGATTATTTTAACAAAGAAAAATAAGACATCTACAAATTTTCAAACAAATAATTGAAGAAAATTATTGGGCTGTTTTTAAAGGCTTTAAAGATAATTTTAGACAATCTATCTTGAACTATATTCAGCAAATTATATTTCCTATATCAAGGCATTAATAGTGAGATTGGAATTTATTTTTATCATTTATACTGGATAAGGGAAATTAGTGGTTCTTTTATTCAAACTCATTATGAGAATTATACATTTTGAGTATTAACATTAAAGATTAGAAAATAATTATAAATTAAAATTCACAATGAGGAAAAAAATCATTTTTGCTTCCCAAATGGCAGTGAAACTGCTTAAATTTTTATCTTTGTTGAGAATAGAAGAGAGAAGTTAAATATGCAGTTTGGCAGTGATTTCATCTACTTAAATTCCTTCCACATATACTGTTGATTGACACTCAACAAGGTGATAATTGCCCACTTAATTTGTTTTAAATAATTCTAAAATTTTTCAGATTTATGAAGTAGACCTGAAGAAATCATTAGGAAATACTTGCATCGAGTGGAATCATTTGTTGGGTTTTCTTTTTCTTTTTTGCCTTTTATTCTTTATTTATTTACATAAGCATTTATTGACTGTTGAAAGCTAACTTTTTTAGAGACACCACTTGCTTTTTACTATAGGGGTTTTCATATAAATAATCTTCCATTCATTTTAGCACCTGCTTAAATTATCATATTCCCCTCTCTCCACTGAGCTGCTTGTGCTTGTTTCCATTAGCTGAAAACTCCGTGAATTCAGGCTAGCTTTTTACTCTTTTTAGCCCTTCATGGCTATGCAGAGCAGTTCTTACTTATTCATAAATTAAAGTGATTTTTATGCATATTAGCCATGTTGTATAACAGTGATTTAGTAAATTTCCTCATGAGCATTTCATACTAGAAATCTATGACTTTCTTTTTTGTCTGAAGAGATATTAGTTTTTTAAACCATCTTTTTAGATTTATGTTAATGTGTTTTACATCTACTATATACAACTCATAGGAAAAAAGAACACAGAGGTCTTGCCAAGAAAGCAAAATAGGGAAAATTGTGTTAAGAAGTCAACAGTTTCTCATAGCCAACATGAATACCTTTGTTTTAATGCTACCTGCTATTAGATTTTATCATGCCACATTTCCACCCACAGTGGTCTATGAATCACCTGTTACCAAATCGTACTGCTTGGATAAGAATGACTGTTGCTACATAGTCTGTATGTAGCATACAAAGTCAGACATTCTTAAACCTTTTATTTTAAAGATCATAGAATACTATCAATGGTGCAAAACACAGAAGTTATATGTTTAGCATCCTCATCCTACAGCTCAAACAAAAATTATTTATTTTTAAGGCCACAGAGGAAGTTTGAAAGGAGGTCAGAAACAAAACAGAACAAAAACTCCAAGTGTGATGCACTTCATATTAAATGAATTTATGTAATTTTTACTATGTGAAATCAAATAGATTATAATTCTACTTCAAATTCCCACAGTTCTCTCTAATATGTTAAAATACAGTTTAACATTCCAGATACTCTTCAATGTTTCCCGTGGATAACCCAGTGATAGCAATGGAATGTCTGAAGTAAATAACAATGAGCATCCGTAATCTTGATAAAAAGTAAAATGCATGTTTTGCTGTACCAGAGTACAAAGAGATTTCAAGAATTTACCTTGACCCTGTATTTTGCAGTATCATAGGCCTATAAAATGTTTTGAATTGATTGAATTGTTTGCATTTTTATTTGTAAATGTGGAAAATATATAGAGGGATAAATATAGAAAGAGAAAGTGCTTTGTTTTATTTAGTTTTTTAATAACATAAGGTCCTGCATTTAAATGCCTGTTTTAAGTACTGTTACTGGGAGATCACAATGGGAATAAATTTCTCTTGTTGACCTGATAGAGAAATTGAGGGTGTAGAGCATGTATGTGCACAGAGTCACAATTCTGAAGGAAAATCAGGGCTCAGACAGTTGTCTTCTATGGTTTATAAAGATCATACTGCATTTTTCTAATCTTCCTGAGAGACACAGGTGGATAATATAATTTGGGCAATTTTTTTCTGCTCATGGGACTAAAAGTGGCAAAAAATCATATTGTGTTTTTCACAATTTAAATTACTAAGTTGGATCATTATCTAGTAAAATAAATTTACTTATTAGTATTTTACAGAAATCATTGAATAATGTGACCCCTTCAAAAACATTCCAACATATTATCTCTTATTCTGAATCTAAGTCAGCTTTTACTCGGATCACAGAGATGAAACAATACAGACCATGGCTCTGCAGAACGGCCTTTACCAAGGCCAAAGTTGGCTTTCAGAGCTGGAGAACTCGAGTGTGTGGTCCTCTTCATATTCACAGAGGTAGTGTATACTTAGGAGGAAAAAAAGTGATCTCAGCACCTTGAAGCAAAATCAGGAAATACCTGTTAATCATTTCCTGTGGAAGATCAGAACATATCAGTTAATCATTTATATCAACAATTTAAAGGAACAAAATTAGAAAAGTTTTGACATCTTTTTTCTCCCCCTCACATTCAGTTCTGAGTAAACAGGGCTCCATTTTGACAACTGTTTAGCTCAAGGCACAGATTTGAAGTATTAGAGATAATGGCAGATTTATTAGATTAACTTTTGCTGGGATCCTTTAGCGTCCTAGATAATTACTAGCCATGCTAATCTGAATGGCTTGGGCTTGCAATATTATAATGTGTGCACTCCCTTGTAGGCATTTACGTTGTGTCAAGAGAGGTATTAGAAGACATATTTAGTTATGTTTCATTGATTTGTGTTCTTAAAATATGTATGTGTGTGAGAGAGAGAAATAATTCATATCTCTGTTTTTTCATCTCCAAATTAAAAAGAGGGTGAAAGTTCCTTTCTATTAATCTTCTGAATATTAAGCAAACTATTCTCTTAGCTTTCTAATTTTAATTATTGATGTGTCATTCTTTGATTACTCAAGTGAGCACCACCAGAATCCTTCATTAAATTTACACATTGTTTCTCCTTTCTATTTTGTATGATTAATTCACATTATCTCTTTGCATACTTGTATATTCATTTTGGACATAATATCTTTCATCCTTCTTTTATTTTCATGTGTTGTTCTTTACTAGCTTCCTATACATGTTGTCCAGGCATAATTATTAATAGTGACCTCTGTCATTTTCAGTAATACCCTTGTTTGGACAATGCATATGTGATCATCCTGCCATTGGTGAATATAGCAAAACCAAAATAACCTAAGAAGAAAAATATGTAGATACATATAGTGTGGGAAAAGAACTGTACCTGGTTAAGGATAATAGTTTTTGCTTTAGCACTATGCTGGACCTCAGTTATCTTACCTGAAAAATAAAGACTTTGTATTGCATTATCTTTAAATTTTCTCTCATCCCTAAAATACAAATTATCACATGTAATTATATGTCCTTTGTGACTTAAACTGCACAAAGATTGTATCCACATATAAATAATAGTTGCAAGTAAAAAAAAGCTTAGATGGATGTACTTGATTTAAGGGATGGACTGAGAATCTGTGTGAATACTTGCTTTCCATTGCTTGGTGTTATGTTGGTGTTGCCCAAATCCTTTTACAAAAATGTAAAATAAATATATCATTACTATGTGAGTAGTGAGTCATATATGTGGAAACCTGGACCTCTAAGAAAAGTTCAGGCCAAGGATTCTGCAAACAGGGTTCTCTCCACAATGTTCAATTTAGACTTAAATAACATGGACTTTTTTTGTGTCACCATTTCTTTGAATATCATTAAACTGCAAGTAAATTATGCATGAAGCCCAGTCTAAAAAAAACATAAATACTTTTTTATTATTCTCTTCTAGAATTAAAATCTGATGGGAAAAATGCGAAAAATTGAATTCGATTTATTTTTAAAAAATCAAAGAAAGACAAAGGCTAGCATCACTTTTCAGTCTGTCATATACCTTATCATCTTGTTACCTATATTCTTTGTCTCCTGGATTTTTGGTACATACTTTGTAGAAATGGAGGGTGCAAAGGAACTTGTATGGTGTCATGATAATGCATTCTAACCCTAATCTATTTCTGATTTGTGTGTGGCTCAAGTCAAATCTCCTCACCTTTCTGATATTACTCAGGTTTTCTATTAAAGGGTCCCTACTGGAAGAGGATAGTAAATGCATACTTACAAGTCTTTTAACAACTGCTAGAAATACCCATAATTTCCCTCTCTTTTATAATAATATTTGTCTTAACAGAGAAGTTATTATTTAAATAATTTTTTATTTAGTAATTTTTATTCTTTAGGAAAATTTGTCTTGTCTATTTTTGTGTGTGTATCTTGAACACACTTTCCTGAAAGAGAAACTTAGATATACATTATAAACAGCTCTGGAATTCTGATTTCATTCATTATAAAAATGATGTGCAGGGAAAGAATATAGAGTTTTTGCTTTGTCACTATTCTGGACCTCAGTTATCTTACCTGAAAAATAAAGACTTTGTATTGCATGATCTTTAAATTTTTCTCTCATCCCTAAAATATAAATTACCACACATAATTATATCTCTTTTGAGAATCAAACTACACAAAGATTACGTGTATATCTCCCTCTCTCTCTCTCTATATATATATATATGTGTGTGTGTGTCTCTATCTATCTATATCTTTTAATCTAAACTCCAAATTAATACCACCCCCAAAAGCTTATGAATGTTACTCCACTGAAGTGTGGCATGAGAAATGTTATACTGGGCATACTAAAAGGAGCCAGAGCACTAACTGTGTTTTGGTGTGTGATACTAACATAGAGTCCCAAAATGAATGACTTTCAGTTGCAAGAAGCAATGTACACAAACTCAGTTTGTGTCCCGACTATATTGTACTTCCTTGACTTACCATTTCTGCCCTAGCACTAGACCTAATGGTGGCATTTACTGGTGCTTTTCACTAACTGTTCTAAGTGTTTTACATGCATGTGCTCATTTAATCCCCACAACAGTTCTATTAGGATATCCTCATTTTATTTATTTTAATTTTAATATTTTATATTTATTCCATTACCATTTAGTCCCCTCATAGCTCCCCTGCCCCAGCAATCACCACATTAGGATAACCTCATTTCAAAAATGAGTTATGAAAGATATAGAAGCTAAGTAATTTGACCCAGAACACATGTAGTGAAGGTTTAGATTCAGCTACTGGATTTGCTGAAATCACCCTCTGCATGTCTTGATTATTCTAACTGCTCAACATTATTGATATTTGTAGGAATCCAGTTTTAGAGGTTGAAATTTTCAGCTGCCCAAACAGAGCAGGGAGCTAAAGTCAAAAAATGGTGTGACTGCTCTTTCATTGCCTCCGACGTGCTCTCTGACAGCGTAAGGTGCAGCTGCACATAGCGAGACAGGCAGTGTCTGACTCATAAATGATGCACATGCATAGAGGAAGAGTCTCCCTTCCTCATTGCCTTTGACACATTTTGAACCCTGACTGCGGATTGTGCCTTCCAGAGCAGGCAAAGGAAAGAGCTATTAGAAGCAGGTGAGTTGAGGGACGCTGGCAGGCTTCCATGTGACACTGGCATTTCTCTTTCTTTGCAGAAGTGTCTATGCATGTGTGTGTGCAGGTGAACATGGTGTTTGTTTATTTCGCCTTGTATTTTTATACCACCAGCTTATTTTTATTAGAAATTCACAAATGAATGGTTAAGTCATTTTGTAAATATTCCCATTTTGTGAAGACACTTTGGACAAGAAGTTTATTAAGCAATTCAAAAAAGGTGCTGTACTTTTCTCTAAATTTTGAGAAAATTATGTTTATTAAGTCACACAAATTTGGGTATAATTTAAGCATCTTGCTTCATGCTCATTTGCATAACATACACCGTCTAAGAACTACTTGGAATAAAAGGAAGTTTTTTTGAGGGAGGAAAAATCTTTACATTATTTGGGAGCATAGTGAACTTATGTAGGGAGGAAATAAGCCAAAATGATTATTTTCCATTGGAAAAATAAAGGAAGTCAAATAAATTGAGGGATGGGAGAAAGAGTGTTTGTTAAGTGCAGGAAATACAAAGGTGGGAGAGCAAAGGAGATTGAATTGAAACAAACTCTTATTTCATTTATATTCATAAACGATTTCTCTGTCTGGGACAGAGGAAAATAGCTTAGTTCCTCCTCTACTTCCACTGCTTTATTTTTTTCTTTTGGGAAGACTTAAAATTTAAGCCAGAGTTAGTATTTTTAATACTATAGTCATTGTCCCTTTAAATGTAGCAATTATTTTTGTAAATTAAACTAAGAATCTATTTTACTATGTTTTTAAAATATATTTCGTTGATTATACTGTCACAGTTGTCCCATTTTTTTCTCCCCTTTGGTCCCCTGTGCCCGGTACCCACCTTCCACCAGTCTTCTCCCACCTTAGTTCATGTCTACAGGTCTCACATAAACATTACTCGGCTTCTCCATTTCCCATACTATTTTCAGCCTTCCCCTGTCTGTTTTGTACCTACCATTTATGCTTCTTATTCTCTGTACCTTTTCCCCCCATCGTCCCCTTTCACCTTCCCCGCTGATGACCTTCCATGTCATCTCCATTTCTGTGAATCTGTTCCATTCCAGTTATTTGCTTAGTTCGTTTTTGTTTTTGTTATAGGTTCAGTTATTGAAAGTTGTGAGTTTGTTGTCATTTTACTGTTCATGCATTTGATTGTCTTCTTTTTCTTACTTAAGTCCCTTTAACACTTATTATAATAAGGCCTTAGTGATGATGAACTCCTTTAAAGTGACCTTATCTGGGAAGCACTTTATCTGCCTTTCCATTCTAAATGATGGCTTTGCTTGATAGAGTCATCTTGGATGTAGGTCCTTGCCTTTGATGACTTTGAATATTTCTTTCCAGCCCCTTCTTGCCTACAGGGTTTCTTTTGAGAAATCAGCTGATAGTCTTATGGGAACTCCTTTGTAGGTAACTGTCTCCTTTTCTCTTGCTGCTTTTAAGATCATCTTCTTATCTTTCATCTTGGTTAATGGACTTATGATGTGCCTCTGTGTGTGCTTCCTTGAGTCCAACATTTTGGGACTCTCTGAGCTTCCTGGACTTCCTGGAAATCTATTTCCTTTGCTAGATATGGGAAGTTCTCCTTCATTCTTCTTTTAAAAAAGTTTTCAATGTCTTGCTCTTCCTCTCTTTTTGGCACCCCTATGATTCATATATTATAACGTTTAAAGTTGTCCCAGAGTTTCTTAGTACTCTCCTCATTTGGTTAAATTCTTGTTTCTTCATTTTGTTCTTGTTCAGTGCTTATTTCTTCCTTCTGGTCCAAACCATTGATTTGAGTCCAGTTTCCTCCCTTCCACGGTTTGTTACCTGTACATTTTTCTTTATTTCACTTTTCATAACCTTCACTTTTTCCTCTATGTTGTCACCATACTCAACCATTTCTGTGAGCATCCTGATCACCAGTGTTTTGAACTGTGCATCTGATAGGTTGGCTATCTCTTCATCACTTAATTGTATTTTTTCTAGAGTTTTTATTTGTTCCTTCATTTGGGCCATATTTTTATTTGTCTTGGCATACCTGTTACATAGTAAGAGTTGGAGCCTAAAGTATTTGCCAGGGAAGTGTGACCCATGTTGCTTCATTGTAGGGCTGTATGTAGTGGAGGGGTCCAAGAGGGAACAATGCCACTTGCTTAGCTGTCAGTCACTTCCTCCACTACCTACAAGCAAACTGGGCCCTTCTGGCACTGATTTCATTTGGATGGGTTTGTGTATATTCTAGGACCCTGTGGGTCTTTCAAAAGAACTCTTATGAATCTGGGAGTTTCTCCTGTTGCCTCAACCCCCACAGGATTTTTTCAGTCAGAGGTTTTGAGGCTTTGTTTTCCAAAGCTGGAACCCTTGGTTGCACCACCTGCCTTGCTCCCCAGTTGTTCCTCCCTGGTTTATCTGCATGTGATTTTGGGACCACCCACTCCAACAGCCACCACCTTGCCCATCTGTCAGCTGCCACCTCACTCACCCCAGTCCTCCAGCCACTGCCCTAATGCATTCTCTCTGCCTGGCTGCCCATCTCCACCCCTTCTACTGGTATGTATGAATGTTTCTTCTCTAACTCTTTGGTTGTTGGACCTCCATACAGTTTGACTTTCTAGCAGTTCTGGTTGTTTTTTGTTTTTAAATTTGTTGTTGTCTTTTTTTTGGTTGTGCAAGGAGGCACAATGTGCCTACCTACACCTCCATCTTGGCCAGAATTACTATGGTTTTTAATGTAATTAAATACATTTTGAATTTCAAGGTTAGAGTAATGAATCAGCTTACAGAGCATAACTTATTTGTTATTGTGGAATATATATATTTGAGTTATTTTATAGACTGTTAGTGATGTTTGTCACTAATAGTCTCTGTCATAAGGATATTGATTTATCTTTTTATTTTACTATTATTGTTACTGTTGTTGAGTTGGGAAAATTCACAGAATGCTTTTTCAAATAGGATTTATTTCTGAATTAGTTTATGTTTTAATAGTCTTAGAAAACAGGTGACTAAAATGAGTGAGAATTCAGCTGTATAAGTTTGTAATCTCTAGAAATTTAGTCATAACCGAGCCTGTGCCTGTCCTTTTGCCAGTTTTGACATCAAAGTAATATGTATTAAATGATTTTCCTCTTCTCTGTAGCCATCGTCAAGGATAATGATGATTGCATGGCTTATTTTATCTTCATGACTTTTTGGTAAGCATTACAGATTACAAAATCTGCTCATTAAAGCAGTCTAGTAGTCAGCAGAAATTCTGTATAAAATCCCAGGCATATTGAGCATTTTTCCCTTTGATTATAGTTCTGATAGTATAAATCTGTTTTTAGGATCTAACTTTGCATCATTTGGGGGGATCAGCATAATGATTGAGTGCCGAGTATCAAGAATACATTAACTTAATAGCTGTTTCCTGTTGTAAAACCTGGCTCCGTGATTCAAATCTCTACCTAGGACCCATGGAAACCTAAGATGTAGGCATTATCCTTAGAAGATATTATTTGAAACAAAGTTATTTGCAGTGCTACAATCCAGCATACATTGATTTATTTTCATTTAAAGAAACTGAAATAACATGACAGAGTCTACTGTGAACAGTATAACAAAACAATGACAGATATTTTTCTTGCATTTGTGGATAAGATATTGTCAGTTTTTATACACTGTTATATTCAATGACTTTGAGAGATATTATGTAACTTGAGTGGATTGATTCCTAGGCTTCCCACTTGCAAAGGGCGCATAAAACATCAATAAACTAAATCAATAAATCAATAAATTAATTTATTTATATATTTGTGTGTGGGAAGGAGGAAACTAGCTTGGTTTCTCCTCCACTCTGTTTTCTAAAATAGAAATTTTTAGAAAAAAGTATACATACAGGCCAGTTGTAAGATTTGACTCAATTTCTTTTTAGAGCAACTTGATCTTTTGTCTTCTTCCCACTCACATCATTTATTTTATTTTATTAAGTAAAATATTTTATTAACTGTTTGTATTAAGGCTAGTGTTTTATTAATGGAATGTGTGTATCCCCCTAAATTTCAAATGATGAAACGTAGTTCTCAATGTGATGGTATTAGGAGACGGGCCTTTGGGAAGTGATGATATCAGGGCAGTAGAAACCTAGTGAAGGGGATTAGTGCCCTTATGGAAGTGGCTCCCTTTCACCATGTGCAGACACGGAGAAAAGACAATCTGCTTGAACCTGGAAGTGCATCCTCTCTAGACACTGAACCTGAAGGTGTCTTGATACTGGACATTTTCTCAGTCTTCACAATGGTGAGAAATACATTTCTGTTGTTTATAACCACTCAGTCCATAGTAGTTTGTTACAGCAGCCCAATGAGACAAGTGTCCTTCAAAAATACGATTTAATATTAATATATTGGCACATAAAGCCCAAAACAAATACAATACATGTATATGTATGTTCTAAATTAATGTAAAAAGAATTGCCTTTTGTAATCATGCATGTAACTATTGTCTACGTACAATACATTTTAGTGAAGTTCAGTGTCACATTTCTTAAGGGAAATATGTTTCAGCTTTATTTTTCATTTAAATGAAAAGTGCAGTTAAATATCTCACAGTAAATATATAAAATAGAATATTTTATTGTTTGTACATTTATTTCCCTCAAAAATGGATAAATATATTAACATTAAACATATGCCTCAAGATGATGCTGAGTACATGTATTTCAATCATCTATCAATACTATTTATAGTAAGTTTCTAGCTAAAAACATGTATGCATTTGAAGTCATGTTTTTAAATATGGTGATATGCTTTCTTCTTATAAGAGACTATTATATTGTTAATTTATATGTTCATTCACATATGTGCACATTCCTGTAGTCGCACATTTTGTTTAATAGCCCAGTAGTATTTATGAAAATTTTAAGAAAGGTTGCTATGCAAATGGTAATTAAAATGTGATCAATAGACATAAAAATCAAAACTAATACAAGCTGAAAAGATAAGCCAACTGTCTTAAAAATAGGCACAAAGAGCTATTAATTTGTAGTGATTATATGAAAATAGTCTATTTCTAAGCATTTCATAAGATTTGGAAACATCTTACAAATACATGCACACTTTTTCTGAGTGATTTTAAGTTCAGTTTTATGCTTAGTAAGCAGCAACATCAATTTAATGCCAAATTTAGTTTATTTATAAATCACAATGTAGAAGAAAGCTTATCAATTTAGTCTCATTAATCTGATTTTACTTTTCTAGAATCTACTTTTCAGTTTGTCCCATTTTCACTCATAACAGTAATGGTTTGCCATCTGGGTATTTTATGTTTTGAAATTTCTATTTTGACAGCCTGTATTAGATTCCTAGAGCTGCTATAACAAAACACTACCAAATGGGTGGCTTAAAATAACAGAAATGTATTCTCTCACAGTTATGAAAACTAAAAGTCCAAAATCATGGCGTCAGCAGGGCCGCACCCTCCCACAGCTCTAGAGTGGATCCTTCCTTGCCTCTTCCTAACTTCTGGTGGTTGCTGGCAATCGTACACACTCCCATTTCAACCTCTGTTGTCACGTGGTTTTCCCATAGGACTGTCTCTGTGTCTCTTGTTTTCCCTCTTATAAGGATAGCAGTCATTGGGTTAGGATGCACACTAATGTTAACTTAAGTGACTTCATCTTATGCAATTATATCTGCAGAAACATTATTTTCAAATAGGATCATATCCTGATTTCCTAGGAGCACACGGATTTTGAGGGAGTATTATTCTACTCAGTCTACCCTCTGGATCCTCAAATTCATATCCATCCATTTTACAAAATCCGCTCATCCCCCCACAACATCATTCAAATGTCTTAACTCTTTTAAGCGTGAACTCATAAGTCCCAAATCTCATCTAAATATTAACTCAAAAAGTCCCAAATTTTGCCACCCAAGCAAGGTGTGGGTGAGACTCTGAGTATGGCTCTCTCCTGGGGCAACATTCTGCTTCTTCCACAGACAGCAAAGTAGAAAGCAAATTACCTGCTCACAAAATACAATAGTGGGGCAGGTGTAGGATGGGTAATTTTCATTTTGAAAGGGGGAAAACAAAAGGAATAAGGGGTTTGCTAGTCTAAAGGAAGCTGGAAATGCAGGAGGGCAAATTTTCTTAGGTTTCAAGGTCCGAGAGTACTTCTTGTTTGTCTTAATGCCCTTTATGTCTTTAAGCTGACTTGACCCTCAGGGACGTGAACTTGGCTTTCCTGGCTCCTGCATCAGTACTCTTGAAGTCATCTTTCTTTCATTTTATTCCATCTCTGCCCTATCAGTCCATGTTAGCAGTGTCTCTGCTAGTAAAAATTCCCAGTAAGTTGGAGGGACTCCACACTATTAGATGAGACTATCCTCCACAGATCCTGTTTCTCAATAACCTTATCTCTAATCCCGACTTCTCCTAAGATGGCCAACTGGACCCCTGGGTTGCATGCCTGTTCATTGTGGCAAATGACTGTCCAGCCACACCTTTGTCCTTGTTTCCAGAATATGCTTCCTGGATAGACAGAAAATTTTCCAAATCAAGTGCGGCTGCCTTTTTCCTTAAAAAGCTCATTCCTCAATTTGTTTTCTCTCACACTTTACTGCAACCAACAAAGAGTAACGCAGCCACACATACTACCCTTTGGAAATCTCTTCAGTTAAATATTCAAGTTCATTGCTGATAAGTCCTTTTCCCACCCATCAATTTGGCCAAGTTTCCTGCCACTTTATAACAAGGATTGCCTTGCAGTGTCCATTAACATTTCTGTCTGAGGCTTCACAAGAAGCACCTTTAATGTTCATATTTCTATTTACATTCTGTCCATGGTAATATATAGCCATGAATGTGTTCTCTAAGATGACGGACACTTTTCTCTAATTCTTTCTGAGATTGCATCTGAATCACCTTTAATGTCCATATTTTTCTTGATAGTCTCCTCAAGGCAATCTAGGCCTTTTAAAATCATGTATCTCCGAACTTTCCTAGCTTATTCCCATTACCCAGTTCCAATGTCACAGCCACATTTTTAGGTATCCGTTGCTGTAACATCTCACTTCCCAGTACCAAAATCAGTATTGTTTTCCTAGGACTGCCCAACCTAAAAACCATAAACTGGGCAGCCTGGGAGAGGAATTTATTCTCTACCCATTCTGAAGAACAGAAGTACAAAATCAAGGTATCAGAAAGACCATGCTCAGCGATGGCTGCGGAGGAGAAGTTTCCCTTGTCTATACCCAGCAGTCTGACGGGGCATTCCAGTCTCTACTTCTGCCTTCCTGTCTTGTTCTCCCTAGGTGACTGTCACTCTGTCTCCGTTTACTCTTTTTAGAAGCACACGAGAGTTTGGATCAGGGCCCACTCTAATCTAATATGACCTCATCTTAAGTAATTACATCTGCAAAGACCCTATTTTCAAGTAAGATCATGTTATTTTGTTACAGGGTGCCATGACTATCTGGGGAGGTAACATCCAACCCGATCCACAATCTATGCTGTTTCATGCTCCAATTCAGATGGGATGTGTTTTTCTGAATAAAGAAGATGGGATGTGTTTTTCTGAATAAAAAAAAAAAAAACTTCTGAATTCAGAAGTTTTTCTGAATCCCTTATGAGACTCTAGTTATATTATTTAAAATATATGACATTTTCAATATATCTCAATTATTTAGATATTGATTACTGAGTTTGGATTATTATCAAAAGACTGTAAAGTGCCTTTTACATGTAAAATGGTCAGTAGGTAAAAGATTTTCGATTTCTGGTAGGACTGAACATTTAAGAGAATTGTGACAAATGCAAATGAAGCAAAGGAGTCTGGTTAAAAATAACAAATGTAGGTTTTAGAAAATAAACTATTCTTCATATGTCTGTGGCAAGAACTATACTGTCTCTTCAAAATTTTAGGCTGAGCATACTAACAAAGTAACTTACCTATTAGTTATTTCCCTTCCCCTAAACAATACCTAGTATAGTCTCTACTCTCTTTACTATGTTAAATTTCTCAATAGGTGATTTAAACATGCGCATGAGGCAGACTTATTTTTAGGTGTTTGTATATGTTGTGGGGAATATACTTTAAAAATAAGATCAAATTCAAGGAGTTCATCATCACCAAGCCCTTATTATATGAAATGTTAAAGGGACTTATATAAGAAAAAAAGATAAAAAAATGAAGAGTGAAAGGACAGCAAACTCACAGTTATTAAGAACCACACCTAAAACAAAAGCAAACTAAGAGGACAGCTAGATCAGGAGCAGAACCATAGAAATGAAGATCACATGGAGGGTTAGCAACAGGGGAGTGGGAGAAGGAAAAGGGGGGAGAAGTTACAGAAAATAAGTAGCATAGACAGTAGATAGAAAATAGATGGGGGGAGGGTAAGAATAGTAGGGGAAATATAGAATCTAAAGAACTTAAGACATGTGGTCATAAACTAAAGGGGGGAGAATGGTGGGGGAGGGGGTGTGCAGGGTGGAGGGGAATGAAGGGGGAAAATAGAACAACTGTAATGGCATCATTAATAAAATATATTTTTTAAAAAGAGAGAGAAGCACACACAAATTCAGCAACAAGTGGTGGGGGGTGAAAGAAACATCTGTATGCCAATAATGTCAAAAATGTTTCAGCTGCCTGTTACTAACTACTCAACCTGTTTTACATGGAAATCTGCAGAAGTACATTCTGTGGGAGTGGCAAACAACAGATGGTGGATAAAGGTTGGAAGGAAGAAAGCGAGACCATTTAAAATAAAAGTTACTTTTGCTCACTGACAGGTTTTTTTTGGCAATACTTTTAGGCAGCAGTTGATTTCATGTATTCACTGCACATCTCAATAACATTAATGCAACAATTTGTAGTATTTAAGTCTAAGAAATTAATTAGTTTTATACATTTATAATACACCTGAGGCATTCATAAAAAGCAAAACAAAAAGTTTTCTTAATTTCATATTACATAAATACTTTATGTTGAGAAAAAATAGAGTATATATTGTTACAGAAATATATATATATCTCATTACCAAAGTCAACGTGCTTTTGAAAATTGAAGGTTTCTAGATGATTGAATAAACAATTGAATTATAAATAGCCTGTTATTTTAGGTTCCAGACAATATACATTTGTGTAAGTAATATTAAGATGTAGTATATATATATTTTTTCTTAAATTAAAGCTTTGCTTTTCAGGGATTCTAAAGAATAGACAGCTTACAACTTTAATTTTGGTGGCCTGTTTCTTTACATCAACCCACCATGGCAGAAAATGTTCTTATTTTTTTAGGATGAATGAATCCATCACCATCACAACAGTATTTTTTTCATCCACCTAGGCATTGATATAGTTACTTTGTACTGTTTCTGTCTCATCTAAGCTGAAATACTCCAGAACAGTAATTTTCTTTCAATGAGACTAAATTTTATATGTCTGGGGAAATACCAAATGGCCTTATCTTTTAGGAATCAGTCAATCCAAAGAATTTTAATTAAAAAATTGAAAACAATAAAGGATTCATGATTCAACTGGCCCTTTTTTCTCACTTGGCTTTTCTATTTGTTAACCAAAAATATTTTATTTTTCAAGCATTCCCGACTTTGCTTTCCTTTGCTATCCTCACCTTACACACCATCACAAGTAGACTTCAGTCTGTTGATCTGCTTCCTCCAGGTGAGCAATTTCTTCATGTGTTAGCTTTCTTCTCTGTGATCTGAATGTGACTTGTTAGATGACGGCTCTCATAAGACTGGGCACACAAAGTGGCTCTCTCTGCAGGCAGCCATTCAGAACGTGTAGACTTTATTTTATAAAGGAAAATATCACATAAGTAATTTATTCTATTATATCTGCTTTGGTACTATTAATATTTCAGGAAAACCTGTGCAGAGTTAGGGGTTGAAAAGATAATCTAAATATTCATTTATATCAGGGCCTTTCATATTTACTTAAAGGAGTTTTAAATGGCCCAACTCTCAATTATTTAATAAAAAAATATACCGCTCATAGCAATTTCCCTTTAGAAATAGTGTAGGAAATGTTAAGGAAAAAAACAGATTGATGAAATGGAAAGTGGGCTGGTATAGGGGAAGTGGGTATTTATTTGGATGTCACTTGTGGGTGTAAAGCAACCTGCTTCACTCTGAAGAACTATGTTTCGCCTGAGAAACCGGTGCCCCAAATTCTTATGTTCTTTTGTACAGGCAAATACCCTTCATATTAGATAAGAGATTTTTTGTGGAACTCTAATAAAGGTTTCTTTACACATTACTTTATAAAATCTTTATATCCCACTTTAATAATGATTCCTAAGAGCAGGATGGAAAAATTATATAAGTTGTAATAGCTAGTGAACCTCAGTATTAAAATCCCCAAATTCAGTAAATTTTGCCAATATATTCAATCTCTATGTATGCTCTGTATATGACTCAGACACACTGGGGAAACACATTGAAATCTGAAACAACTGAATGGATTAATGAAAGGCAGGAATGAGTACATATTCCAGGTGAAATTTTAGCTAACCACATACTTTTCTATGTCTGGAGACAATATAATCCAAGTCTTTGGGTCGTTTGAATGCTTTAGAGAGATTTTATTGTTTGCTTGTTTCTGAGTAGTTTAATTCCTAAATGAGAGAAAGGCACTTGTGGAGAAAACTGGTACATTGGGTTGTTGTACCAGTTTGAGCTTAAAAATTGCACATGTGTTTTAGCAATCTGACAATTACTGTTACAATCATTTGTGTTGCTTTACTCATGCCAGAATAAAGAGAAGAGCTTGAATTATTTTCTGTATAGAAATGAATGGAAATTAAAGAGAAAATATAAGCAAAAGCATTAAATAATGGTAGAGATAAGAGAATTATACTTGTTAAAGATTTTGAGAGGTGAAGTGGAAAGTTTAACATGCATGCATGCACACACACACATCCATATGAAATATTCCTGTTACCTTTAAATAGTTGTAAGTTCCCCTTCATTAAATTATAATCATTTGGGAAAGGAGTTATTTTATAATTCTATATAAACTAATTTCAAATATAACATTTATACCAATAAAGCCCTTTAGCTTTTAGAGTATAAATTTATTTACATTATTTTATGTGTTCTAGAAATTTCTGTTGATCAGATGCCCATTTCTTCTCACATACATGTGTCTGCTTCCTGGTGCATGTATGTGTCTGTGCATGTACACACCTGAGCTTGACCATGACCATCTACTAACTTGAAACACAAAGCTTTCTGTGAGCTGTGACTGAACTTCAGGAAACCAGAAGCTGATGTTGGTGGTTTAGGCTTTTATTTTTGTATCTACTAAATTGTTCTCGAAGAATTTTGCCCTTAGGCAAGGCTCCTTCCATTCATTTCTATCAGGTGTAGTAATGTGTGTTTTTATCATGTGTACAAAGTGTTTGTGCATAAGGATATGTATGCTTGGTGTTTAGTTGTGTTTCTTTGTTGATAGTTATCTGACATTGGAATTTATCACTTCAAAACTTATGTTTTCTCCAAGCTAGCAAGATAGTGAAGCTTAGAAATATTTTTATTAATATGTTGTAATAAAATTCTCGATTTTAGAACTTAAATGTCTGTGCTTACACAATGTAATGGTTTTCTATTTCTGTACACATATTTTTTATTATTATTGTACTGGAGTCATTATGTAATATAATTATTTCATGTGCATATTACTAAATAGTCAGAATAATATATTTTTGTTTAAATCATTACTATCTCCCAAGCAAATGGTTAATATAGACACACAACCCTTATGCTTATGGTAATAAGTAATTTAATGAGTTAAATGTTAGAGTGTGTACTTTTAAAATAAATGCTTAATCTGAACTTAAATAAATCTTAATTTTAAGATTACAAATATATCACTTATATATGCAATTTTATATAAAATTATCTTCAGGTAATTTTATAATGTTAATATGTTATATTAACATTATATTCAGGTAATTATAATATTTATAACAATAAAAACTATACCAAATAGGAAGTTTCTATTTTCTAAATAGTTATAAATTTAAAATGATGTTCATTATGCAATAATGCTAATCGAAATGACTATATTGCAATGGTAATTAGGTAGTTAATATTCTTTTGTGATCACGTATATTTATACATTTGATGAAAAACATTAAATATTTCTTAGAAGTTTGTGAAATCAAATACTTAACTTCTATTTCTAGATATACCTTGGATTTTAATACCAGAAAATTTTAGATCAAAGCATACACTCATCTGGACCTGAAAAATTAAAATAATTTCCAGAATTTAAGGTTAGAGTGGCACTTTCTCAAACTTAAATTGTTTTCCCCTTTGGGCAGATATCTGGACCCCAACTGTGTCTCCAGTAACAGGTGACACATTGTCCAACTGACCTGAGTCCTACAACATTCTACAGGAATGTCAGGGTTCAATCCGAAAGTTGCTGCCATTTCCTAAAGGTTACAAAGAGATTTGTTGTAAAAGAAATTGTACAAATTTCACTTGTTAGAATTTAAGGTTTTTTTCTTATAAGATAAAATGGCCTGAAAATTTATTTGGATCAGTTATAGAGGCCTTCAAACCTCAAACTGAATAGTTCAGATTTCATTTTTTTAGTAATGACCATGGAAATTGTTAAGCAGCTACTCAAAAATAAATTTAGTAGCATGAAGTACCACTTCCTGATGAGACTGAGCATACAGATTTTTAAATGAAAGTATTCAAATATGCCATGCCTGAGTTAAAAAAAATCTCTCAGTGAATTCTGCCTGTGATATCACAATGAATTTCCTCCAGATTAGATTTAGATTATACATCTGAAGATGAAATAAATTTATATGTTTATAATTATTTCTATGTTATTATTATTCACTTCACTTTTACTCTTTGCTCATTGTTCTGGGAGTGGCTGGTTATCAATTAAATCACAGGAAGTACTCTCGAAGGTAAGAAAGTATTTAAAACCCCACTATAGACACCTTTTGATCTTCATGCTACATCATGTATGGATAGGCTTTCATATCCTTTAAAAACACATTTCTGTATTTGCTCTGACTGAATGATGGCCTTATCCCATAGCTTTTTGACCCTCGGTTTGATTTCAAGGCGGGGTGATCCAGAGGGCCGGCCTCCTTCTTTCTGACCTCTTCTCCCAATGTCTTCATTGCTTCAGTGCATTTTAATGATTACAAATTATTAAAGCAGTTACTAGAAAAATGGTTTGTCATTGCCAGTAAAACCCATTACAAGAAACACTTCTGTATATTTATTCTAGAACATGGATATTGAGTGTATTGATTTTGCTTAAATTTTCATTCTTGGGATGACCCAATCAAATAGGATAAAATATATCAGCTTTCAATAAACTTACAGCACACCAAAGGCAATAGCATGATGGTTTTAGAGAAGTAATTTCCAGAACAGCCTTTATTTAAAATGCCCATTATCTTTCCTTTCCTACTCTTTATATATTTTAAAACTATCTATAATAATAATAGTGATAGTAATAGTAGGAGTGGTATTAACAGCTTGGTGGTAGGCATTGTTTTAGTAAAATTGGGGCCAAATCATTCATATTTGAACTGCCTGTATTTTATTCTAAAGTTATCTTTGAAACAGTATAAATTTTAATAGTTCTATCAGAAAAACTTCATTTTACAAGAGCTATTTTGGGGCAAAATGTGTGTGTGTGTGTGTATGCATACACATTGAGGACACTTAGCTTTGGTTTGTTTTAAATTTTAGTGTAAGTAATTTTTGTAGGAATTACTCATGGAGTGGCGTAGTTCCATATATATTTCAGAATCGTTTAACTCTTAAAAGAAAATATCTGCCCTGGCTGGTGTAGCTTAGTGGATTAAGCACGGGCCTGTGAATCAAAGGATTGTGGTTCGATTCCCAGTCAGGGCACATGCCTGGGTTGCAGGCCAGTTTCCATCAGGGGACACATGAGAGGCAACCATACATTGATATTTCTCTCCCTCTCTCCTTCCCTTCCCCTCTAAAGGTAAATAAATTAATTAATTAACTCTTTTAAAAAAAGTCCTGTAAAAAAAAGAAAATATCTTTCTTATTACCTTTATATATATATATATATATATACACACACACACACACACATATATATATATATATATATATATGTTTTTCTGTAAATATACACACTTGAAATGCTAATCTGAGCAACACACCCATCTGCCCTTTTGGAGCCGTGTACATCTATGTAGGTAACTTAATTTAAGCTTTAGATCTTTTTCTAGAACACAGTTCTATAAATTTAATAATTATTTTTTGGACATTGGAATGTCATTAAAATATAAAAGTGTTAAAAATTATTTTAAAAATCTACCCTCTGGGATTCCCAAATCTTATTGGCAAGTGTTGATTACTAAATATAACCAGGAGAGGATTAGTTGCATCTGGATTAATTTCGCTTCTGAGAATATAAAAAATAGTACCTGATTCTGTCTACTTGTCTCTAACAATTGAAAAAAAGTGTTAGAAACAAGGTAAATGAGAGTATTTAAACTGCTAAATAGATATACATCCCAATAAAAATCAGATAGCAGGCACGAGAGAAAAACACTAATAAGACTGTCTTGTTTGCTTCTTACACAGAGTTTGGCTTCATAACCATGTTTTCATTGCCTTTCCTTACAGGATTATCAATTTGCTAGGAGGATGACTTGAATTTTAGATGTATTCATCCATGTCATCAAAAATGGTGTTCTTATTAGAGATGGGGTTAGCGTACACAGGCAATAAAAGCATAAGGAAAACATCCTCTCTAAAGATGAAGAAGAGTAGCATATTTAAATAGTCTTATGTCTGAAATTCACAGTGTGAAGTTGCTAGAATTTTAAATTTGTTCTTGTAAACCAAACAGCTTTTACTAACTATTGCACATGCCAGAGCATAGGTTTCTCACTGCATATAAATCAGGCTCCTTTGGAAGGCACATTAACCCTTTCACTACTGTAAAGTTACAAGATTTATTCATTCATTCGTATGTTGATAATAGGTGGCGGATAAAGTCTAAGATACAGAGGCAGCTAACTAAAGTGAGAGAAACAGCCACATTTTACCCAACAATGCAGTAGAATCAAAACGGGACAAAAGAAATAATCAAGAAAAGAAGAAATAAGCCTGTAGACAGTGAGGTGTGGTTTTTCAAGATACTCATGGTTTTTCATAATTTAAAATTATAAAGAGGTGATTATTTAAATATAGGCTTTGATTTTAATGAGAATGTCATCATCTCTAGTTTAAAAAGTTTTCTAGGAGAAATCTTCTGACCTCCATGTTTCAGGTGGATGTATGTTAGGCAGAATGTATTTTATTTAAAATGGTACCCTCAATAATAAGTAAAGAAATTTGGATTTTTATATAAACATGGTATTTAAAAGACAGATCTGATGGTACTTTAAATACTGTATATCTCACAGCAAAATATTTATATTCATACATGTACATATCTTAATGTACATTATAACCTCATGAGTGGTTTTGAAATTAGTAATTTGTAAGAAGTAGCCTATTCTGTTATAGATTGCCAATAGTATTTGATACTTTTTAAATTTAATGTTACTTTATATCAATTTTAGCATTTTGTTAATGTTCAGAAGAATGAACATTGAGTGTATTCTGTGTCCTGAAGGAATGCAGAATGAAATGACACACTGCTGTATCAGGTTCCTGATCCTTACAGGGTATAAATATCTCCGTGAGAGGCAGGTAGACTAAAAAATAATGAGTTAGGAAGCAGTGTTATAATATAATTCCGTGGGAAAATTGCAGGATTATCTTCATCAAAAATAGAAATGCTTATTTTGAAGAAGATTTTCAAGAATTTCTTTAATTATTTATTCATCTTGATATCCAAAATCAACTTTGAAAGGTTTCTGGGAGTTGATACCTAGTTGATGTCTGTGGCCATTCTCTTTGCCTTACAAGAGTATTTATTATATCTTCCCTATGTTCTGAGAAGGATGTTTTTTTTTCTTTAAGATTTTTCCTCTTCTGGCTTTTTGGAGGAATTCTTTGATCTTTCAGATATGTAACTATATGCATTCTTATGATTGGTTAATAATATAGCAAATTAGAGGAAGAAGAAAGAGAGATAAAGTAGACGTAGGAAGAAGATACATTTTTCAAATGCAGATATAAAATGCAAGATTTATACTGTTGCTGTAAAATACCAGTTGACTAAACATACATGGAAACACTCCATAGTTTAGGAGTCTGATGAGATCCAAGCGATGAGTGGCATTCTTGTCAGAACGACTAAGCCAGTGAATCATGTCAGGGTGTATTTTGCTCTGTTGGAGATATCCTTGTTCGGAGCCAAAACTATATAGATATCTCTTTGCAGTAATACTTATTTAAATACTACTTGCCCTGTGGCTCATCCCAATTATATATGTTCATAAATGTTGTCTCTTACTTTTCCAATCAAGCACCTAAGTATTTCAAAAATTTTCAGAGACATACACTAAACTGCTCAAATACCTGCAGTAGTTCTCCATTGTGTGCTACATTAAATTCGGTCCTTTATTTAGGGGTATTGCATTCTCTTGTAAATCCTGGCCAATATACGCTATGTTATCATTTTATTTTTTGTCATTGCACATATGATGTCCTTTGACGTACAAAACTGTTTTTTTAGTTCCTTGTGAAATGCACACTCCTGTGTGATGATGGTTTTATTTTCTAATCCCTTCACCTGGATCACGCTCTTCTTGTTCTCCACTGTCTGTTGAAATGGACCATCCTTTAAAATGCAGATCAAGTACCACCTCTTATACAAAGCCTTTCATAACATTGCAGGCTATACTTTTCTCTGTGGTTTATCTGTGTTGAGATGTAATTGTATCATTAGTTATTCCCCCTGTGCTGTATTCAAACTTCTTTCTAGTTTCCAATCTAAGTGTAAACTCTTTGGTGAACAGTCATAACCTCAGTGACTGGAGGATTCGAAGGTGAATGGACACAGGTTCATTTACCATGACTAACACAGCCCTCACTGCAGGGGTCCCACAGTCACCCCTCACTGCCCACTACCTCTCTGTGTCACCCCTCCCTCAGAGCTCAGCTGACTTTTCCTCCTCCTCTGCTTCATCTTCTGTGCTGGGTGCCCCCCTTTACCAGGCTTCTACCCCCAGGGCCCCACTGTCTCTGCCATGCACCTCTTGGCCCCCTGAATTTGCCCGTGAGCCCAACGATACCAGAATGTCCCAACAACAGCTGCCCAAACAGTTTTAAAAATTATTTTATATAAATAAAATTTAATATTGAATTTTTTACCCTGCACATTTAGAAGGACAGCTCTGAGTTAAAAAAATCACATGTGTTCAGATAATCATTTGAATGTTTACAAACATTTTTGGTTTGTTATTTATTTATAACTAATTTAATTTTCATCTCCTCATATTAACATGTACACATGTGTAACATGTAATCAAGTTATTCCATTTAGAAAAATCCTCATAGTACCTTTGTTGAGTTGCTGATTCTTAGAAAACACCGAACATGAACATATACATTTGAATAAAACTTGACACAGCACCTATTCTACCATATTTTGTTCAAGATGACTTTCCTGGAAAACTACCTGATGAATGACTGAATATAACTTCTTTAAACCAACTGCTGAACTACGGACATCTAATGCTCCATTGAATCTGAGCTGTCTTTACTCTGGTGGAGTATTTGAGCTATACTGTTTTTTCCTTGAAAGGCTCTTTCATTGTCCTTTTCTCAAAAATGAAACAAAACAAATATTTGTTCCATTAGGATAGTACTGAGGTTGAGAGACCGTTCTCCTTGGGGTAACTGTGAAGGGAGAGATGGCCCCATCTACCTAGGCCTGCACTTTCCAGCATCTGTTGCTGCCCCAGGTAATGGCGGCAACCACAGTGTGGGACTGGGGGAGACAGGCAGCTAAATTTTTAATGTTAATCTCAGAGCAGTGTGCCATAGGACATAATTGTATTTGTGCCATAGATTCCCAATCTATGGCTTAGATTCTCATTTTTTAAATATTCCTGGGGCTGTCACATCACATTTTCTTTTATCATTTTGCTTTTACTCCTTAACATATGTTTTCATTTAAATTTTCTTTATCTCAGAGCATTACCTGTATATGGTGTCAATACCTATATATGCCAAAAAGTTCACTCAGGTAGACAGGTTGTGATGCTCCAAAGAGTTCTGGACAAGAAATTATCCCTGAAGGTGTTGTGCATCTCTGCTGACAAGTTAGGTGCAAATGTGCCAATCCCCCAAATACCCAGCTGCGATTGGATTCACTTGAATATGATGCAGGCCAGTGGTCTCTGGTCTGAATGCAGTGCAGCAATACATTTAGATGCATAGTGTAATGCGGGTGCACACGAGAATTAGCACTTCAAAGTTACATGGTTTGACTATTTGATAGCATTATAACTTCCTCTTCAGAATGTGCTCTTCACCTATTAAAAGCAGGTAGAATGACATTTCGCCGCTGAGGTAAAATCTGGAAGCTGCATTTGCAGTGCATCCACCTGAAAATATGTTTCTTCGTCATATATTTATTATGTTTAGTATGTTTCTAAGTTCTGATTCCTTGCGACCAATTATTAGGAAATAATTTAAGCTCTGGATTATTAATATCTAGTGTTTCATCTGTGTACCAGTGCCAACAAGTGAATGTGGCATCTTCATAAAATGAGCGTATCGGAACAGAATACATAATCCCCCTCACATTAAGAAATAAAAGAATCAAAAATTCATCCCCCACCTGTGTATTTGTGTATCAGTTTCTTGATTAGTAAAAAACAACATAGATCCTTGTGCATGAGTAAGAAACACAGAAAATACAATGCTATAGATGGGACACCACTTAGCAAAAAAAGTGATTGGTTCGCAAATGAGACTTTTTTCCTTACCCGCCCTTTTCTTTCCTGCATAAGGCATACACCAAGCTTATTAAAAATTGTGCTAAAATTAAGTCATGTGAACACTAGCAGACAAAAATGTGTGATAAAACTGTAATATTAGAATACTCCTTTTTTATTCTGACGCAAAAAAAGTTTTGAGACAACTTTTCAATACTGTCTCTAGAAATAATATTAAAAATAAAATGTTTACCCCTCTTAGATGGGGTGAAATCAGGTTTATTTTTAACTAATATGCTAGTAAATGGGACATGGAAATCATAAACGGAAATTATTTGAATGAATATAATTGTTAAGGTGTAATCTATATGAAAAGACTCACCCTATTACAACAAGTTGCAGAGTTTAAAGGGTGGTAAACAGCAGTATGTGAATAATAGTCAACATTACAAAAAATACTGTTTAAGTTAGGAAAGTGTCATTTTATAGTATGTTGCAAATTCTGTCACCTTACTGAAACATTTATTAGAGTTTCGTTAGACTGTGTCCTGATAAAATTTCTATTTTAGTATTGATATTTTCTCTCATATGTTAGAATATATTTTAATAAATCATGCTTTGTGGTGCTCATAGAGAAGTATGTGTACATGTGTGAAGTTGTGTAGATATGTGGGTGCTGAAGAAGAAAAGGATAGTGAAAGCAAACTCTTGTTATGTCATTAGAACCTTTTAGTAGAAAAGTGGTATAAATGAGCTGCCGGGCTACAGCCTTGTCTTATCATTGTTTGCAGGTAGACAATCGGTGATGGGGACCTACTTTGCATACTAGTGTAGAGTTAATCTCCAGAACACTTGTGCCAGCCATAAATAGGGATGTTTTTCTACTCCCTGCTTTTCTAGACAGCTAATTAGGTGTTATGAAATCTTATGTTAGTGAAAAAAGGGTAAATTAGAAAAAAAGAAGAAAAATGAGAACAAATAAAAAATGAACTACCATTTATAGAGTTGCCTACTTGGAAACAACTCTAATTTTAAAATGCTGTTAAAAACAGTAGCAACCACAACACTAGTAGAAGAGCACCATTCCTGTTTAAAGCTACTTACAAAGCAGACATAAAACTCATTTTCTTAAGACATAAGAAGAGAAAACTCTCAAATGTTCTTCTCCCATGCCTACGATACTTTAGAACTTGCTCACGGATGCCCTGACTTGAAGATTTTGGTTTTCACATTTCTAACACACAGGTCTTTCCTAATTATAAAAAAATTAAATTGAATGCATACCTGAAACTCTAACGGTAGAAACTATGCATGTTTTCAAGTACAATCTGAGGCAGCAAGCAAGTTTGAAACTGAGGGGAGGAAATCCTTTTATGTTTTCTAATATTTCCCTAAGTGATAACAAATTAATTGCCAAGTATCTCTCTTTAGGTGGAGTGGCTTAATATGTGCTAGACTGGGAAAATAAGTTTAACTTCTGATTTGTGATAAATTCTGGCCAGAGAATGAGACATTAGAAAAAGAGGTAGATTTCCTCTTAAGAAATTTTACAGGCTGGTTTCTTGATGTAATTCCTTTCCAATGAATACCATGGAGTCATAACACTCAAGGATTGTCCCCCTGACTTTTCCTCTAAATAACTATATTCAGTATAGACTGTCTTAATCTTTGTTAAGCCCTGTTGGTTTAAATTGTTTTGGCTTCCTATTTTAATCTTGTGGATAGTGATTTTTGGCACCTGTCACAAGCATGTATTTCATGACATAATCAGCCAGCCTTTGATTACTGCTCAGGTCTTTTTTTGTTTTCTTCTTCTTCTCCTCATCCTCCACTTCCTCCTCCTTCATCTTCTGTTGTTTAAGTACGGTTGTCTCCATTTTCACTCTATCACAGCCCACCACCCCATTCATCCCTGCCTCCCACCATAGAACCTACCCCCTTTGGCTTTGTCCATGTGTCCTTTATACACGTTCCTTGATGGACCTTCCTTTGTTTTCTCCCATTATCCCTCTCCCCTCTGGTTACTCTCAGTTTGTTCTTTATTTCAGTGTCTCTGGTTATATGTTGTTTGCTTTTTTGTTTTGTTTATTAGGTTCCACTTAAAGGTGAGATCATATGGTATTTGTCTTTCACTGCCTGGCTTATTCCACTTAGCATAATGCTCTCCAGTTCCATCCATGCTGTTGCAGAGGGTAGGCGCTCCTTCTTTCTTTCTGCGGCATAGAATTCCATTGTGTAAATGTACCATAGTTTTTTGATCTACTCATTTACTGTTGGGCATTTATGTTGCTTCCAGCACTTGGGTATTGTAAATTGTGCTTTTATGAACAGTGGGGTGTATATGCTCTTTTGAATTGGTGTTTCAAGATTCTTAGGGAATAATCCCTGCTAAGGTCTTCTGACTAGGACTTTAGGAACTGAAATTACTGGCTGCCTGCCTGTAAGACCCTTAGCCCTACAGTAACAATATCACACAAGATAATTGGGGCATAATAAACCTCAGTCCCAAGAGTCCAGATCCAGTCCAGGTCTGGAAGGCAACAGGGCTGGATGGCAGTGTCTTGCAAGGCAGAGTCAAAGGGATGGGCACCATCATCCATGGTCTGATGTCTTTTGCTTTTATGCTTCCTTTGTTGCAAAATCATGTTGATTTTGCACCATTTCTTATAAATATATTTTCTTAATTTAGATAAGCACACGTTGTGTCCTTCACTCTTGTTTGGCACATGCTATATGCAGCAGCTTTGATAGGCACCCATCTCTGTCCATTCTGACAGGCACATGTTATTTTGCACAACTTTTATTAGGCAATGTGGTATATGTCATTCTCCTGCACATGCTCGGAGAGGGTGCTGTTACCCTTAAGATAAGAACATGTTGGCTGCCACACTGTGTTGTGCATGCTGAGGGTCTGAATTATTTCTCTGGGTCATTGCTGTACTGCACATGCTTCACATACTGCTCTCCACAGTACCTATTACCATTGTTGAAATGGCCATGCATTCCTAATGACACAGCTGCATTACCATATTAAAATCACACCATAAACATTTACTATGGTAACCTTTAGGTATGATTGCTAAAATCTAATTTAAGAGAGGATAATTTGATAAGTTGCTTAAATATTTTTCCTTACATACACAATGACAGTTCTTTTGAAGATATATTTGGCACAGAATAATTGCTTACTTACTATCTCTAAGATTAATTTATTAAACTATTTCATCTATGTTCAAAGAAAAGAGAAACTTTTAAGATATGTTATCCAATGTAAATATGCAGATTTCAAATATCTTTATGTCTAAATTAATTTGCATTGTATAAAATTCTAAAATCAGAGATAGTTATTGATCCAATCATAGATTTTAAGTAAAAAGCTATATGTATATAGTTTTGCATATTTTATATATATATTTATGTTTTTTTATATTATGAATATAGAATTTTCCTGTGTTTTTTATTGATTCACCTGTACTTCACTTACAACAGTTGCTGAAAGCTAATTATGAGGAATGCACTGGCTATGTATTTGAGTTTTTAAGTTTTGTCTGGACTATATCCTGGAGAAAGCTCAATTTTATCACACACACACAAATAAAGATCTATGTGTGTGTGTGTGTGTGTGTGTGTGTGTGTGTGGTACAACTGAACTGCAGTAGTGTAGTCATCTGAATGATTTTATATCATTTGAAAAAATATCATAAATTAAGATGCAACACTGAACCAATTAGGATGACTGTTTTTAGGTCCCTCCCTCTGGGAGCTGGTGTAATAGTTGGATGGATCTACAGGTGTATATAAAATGATTTTTAACACTGAACAAGTATTAATTTTATCTGATTGTTGCATGAGCCTTCACAGAATCATACATTTAAAAATCTGAACACTATAAACGTTTTCTGTGGGCAAAACTATCCAACTTTCTAGCTGTTGGACTTCAAAATGGTATTCGCTTTGTAATCTGAACATGCTTATCTCTCAGTGTTTCCCATATGCATACCATTTGGACTATCCCATCTCATCTTTCTGGCAGAGGGTGAATTTTGATGAAGCATTATATCATGTTATATTAAGGAAAGAATAAAAATAAAGGTAAATAATTTTCTTGTAATCCCAGATTGGTCTAGAAGGCAAAAATAAATCTTGGATCAACTATATCTTACTTTGACTTTCCTGTCTGGGGTCTCTGAATCTATTTTCTGATACAGATATTTGTTTTCTGATACAATAATTTATCATAATCTCCATAATTTGGTGGTCTCCATAATTTGCTTTTTAAAAAATATTATAGCTTTTAATTCAACATATCTATTCTGGGATCCATTTTCTCTAAGGTGCAGAAGTTTATCTAGGGCTTTATAGCTCTAGGGCTTGAGCAAACATTCCACACTATTATATTTTATTATACACACATGGGTTATTGAGGGGATTTGAAAATATATAACAAAAGATACACATGACAGAAATCCTCCTAATACAACTCCCTTTATTAAACCACTCCTGCTTACTCTTTCCTCTTTCCCTTCACTTACCTTTCCTACTTCCCTCTTTTTCTTCCATTTTTTATGTCTGGCTTGTCATTCATTAAATACTACCTTTGTTTCCTTTATATACCTACCTACTTATTCATTTGCATATGCTACTTAAGAAATAATTTCACTCTCATAAATTCTCATTTGATGCTTGGCAGTTATTGTTCAGTTTATGCTCATAGTTTCAGCTGCATGTACCTAAGTGTCCATTTGATTTTCTTCACTGTCTGTGAACTGCTGCCATCAAAATTACAGTCTAATCGCAAGGTGAACAGCTTATAATGTATCATAATCAATACTCAGAATTTGCTCCCTAGGATGTAACATAAAGGAGTCAAGTAAAAAGCTGCAGATTTTCAGCAGTAAAGTGCAAACAATCATTTTATATTGATGGTTTCAAATTCAAGGTCGATTTGCACTTTCATGTATCTGCATTATTCTATCACTTTTACTTTCTTCTTAAATTCATATCGAATGTATTCAGTGCTAAGCTATCCAAATGGCTGAAATTGAAGGCCAGTCAGGATTGGAATATAAAACTATGTCAGTGTGTTTCAAAGACAGCATATGATTTGTAAATGATTTTTTAAAAAATTTCAGCTCTAAAAGATTCAAAAGTATCACCAAGTGAAATAGATATTGAAGTGTTCTGTATTTTTGAAGGACAAAATTGGATGAGCGAAATGATATACATTTTTCTAACACCTACTAACACAGATATGGAGGTCATTTTTATGATTCCTATTCAGAGTAGGTAAATAAAATAGATACCAGATATTAAACTTTCATGGATTTTTAAAAATTCACGTTAAGTTTATACAGGAAGGCTTCCTAGAAAATCTTTTGTGCCTCGATTCTTCTGCTTCTGTTTGTGTCCATTTGTTTAACAATTTTCAAGACAGATAACATTTGAATATTTGGGTGAAAGTTCTGTTGGATACACTTCAGCATTCTTGCCTATATAACATAATAAAATTTAATACAGTCTATTTACTCACAGGTAAGTATACTTTTGAAAGCATGAAAAGAACTGAAATATAGGCAAGTTACCTAAATACTTTCTAAATATTTCACAAGTGTGAGTGATACATGCAAATGAAATACCGTAATATTTTTGTTCTGTCAAGACACCATTTTGATAACTTTCTAAAAAATATTAGTCTCCTGGGAAATTATTTTATCCTAAAACCTCCTGAGATAAATCAGATTTATTTTTTCTTTGTTGGAGAGGGAATGTGTTTTATTTATGTGTTTTAAATATGAACACATTTTATTTATGACTTTGTAAAGTAACTGTATAAATTTATCAAAGCTACTAAATTTGCTGCTTCATATTTTAAATATCTTTTACATGAACTTTTTTTTTCCTTACACATGACACTGTAAATTTGCAGGGATCTTCCCGCATCCCAAGGGGAAGGGGAAAATCCAATCCTAGGGGTTTCTAAATGTGTAGGGAATTCTATTCCCATCACACACAGGTAAATCGTAAATATCCTCTCCTGGAAAAAAAATCCCTGACTTAAAAAGGAACATTAGACGTTAAAAGGGCTATTTGTAAATGTAAAGGAGAACTAGGAAGATGTAGTTTAAAGTTATATTTTAAAATATTGGGGTCATGGGAGTATGCAGCTGTTGTCACAATGAGAGATTTTTCTTTCATATTTTCTTATTCAGCATCTTTGAAATAGGGATCATTAAAGAATACTTTATTTAGAGTCACTAAATGCCTATTGGCAAAAAAGAGAAGCAAAAATTCTCACAAAAAGCATTATCATTTAAAATAGAGATCATGATTTGTCATTCATTCTGAACTATATATTTTGACTAAATCCATTTCCACCTACTTATACCACAAACAAAAATGCTAAAGAAAACTGATGACATGATACATACCCATATCTAATAAAATAGGAATGTGCACTTTTTGACAAGCTTTTTCATAACACATTCTGACACAAAATTTTATTTGCTACTTTCAGTAGGAAAAGCAGACTTTTAAAGGAAACCTTTTATTTTAGGACTGTCACAGAAATAACAATTACGAGCAAAATAGGGATAGAATATTTTTAAGGCAAGCTTAGGACTCGTTATAGAAGTTTGCAATCCAGTTTTTGTCCTGTTGTTTGACTTGAAAAATTAATCCTGCTAATCCTTTTTGAAGTGCACTATTTCCAAGAAGGGTTATACAGAACAAAGACTAGCTGAATATCCCCAGAAAATTAGTTTACAGTGATCTTCTATTCCACTGAGAATGATTCTCCAATGGCCACTTTTTACTTCTTCTCAGGCTATGGGAATTTGTTAATATCTAGAGAATAGACTTAAATAAAACCATTGTCTCAACCAGCAGGTTTATGCAACCATCCTGAAATGTTTTAATTATTGTTTTCTTTTCCTTTTTTAATTAAGAGACCAGAGGTCAAGCAAGTCCACTGAGAGCTGAGCACAGCCTTGGTAGAAATGTAAAAGCAACCCTAATGATTGGATTTGCTGTTTTCTCTTTTGTTTTGCAGAACCAGAAGAGTGTGTTAATTGCACAGAGGAATGCCGAGTGCTTGGTCATTCTGACAGGTGTTGGATGCCACAGTTCCCTGCAGCCAATCAGGCTGAAAATGCAGATTACCGCACAAATCTCTTTGTACCCACAGTTGAAGCTAATGTTGAGACTGAGACTTACGAAACTGTGAATCCCACTGGGAAAAAGACTTTTTGTACATTCGGAAAAGACAAGCGAGAGCACACTATTCTCATTGCCAATGTTAAACCTTATTTAAAAGCCAAACGTGCCCTGAGCCCTCTCCTCCAAGAGGTCCCCTCAGCATCAAGCAGTCCAACCAAGGCATGCATGGAGCCTTGCACCTCAACAAAAGGCTCTCTGGATGGTTGTGAAGCAAAACCAGGAGCCCTGGCCGAAGCAAGCAGCCAGTACTTGCCCACTGACAGTCAGTATGTGTCGCCCAGTAAGCAACCAAGAGACCCCCCCTTCATGGCTTCCGATCAGATGGCAAGGGTCTTCGCAGATGTGCATTCCAGAGCCAGCCGGGATTCCAGCGAGATGGGTGCTGTTCTGGAGCAGCTTGACCACCCCAGCAGGGATCTGGGCAGAGAGTCAGTGGATGCAGAGGAAGTTGTGAGAGAAATTGACAAGCTTTTGCAGGACTGCCGGGGAAATGACCCTGTGGCTGTGAGAAAGTGAGGGTGGGGAGCATTGGCAATTTCTTGTCTCTTCTTTGATTTAAAAATGGTCCCTCCTGGTGACAACCTGGTTTATGGGGATGAAGAGAGACCAATGCTGCTTTAAGGCTTTGAGTGAACATCTGAAGTGCCCACACAAGTATGTTCTTTTCACTGCTATTTCTTTTTCAGAGATAACAATGGTTTTGTTTTGACCAAACTTACATTAGGACAGAATTAATGATTCTCAAAGAGTAAAGAGAAACAGAGAAGAAAAAAGGAGAGAAGAAAAAGGAGGATGAGGAGGCAAGTTACCTTTTGACAATCTGTTAGGAAGGTATGCGGTGTGAGAATTGACATATTTCTGATCACTCTGAGACTGTCCTCTGTGATTTATGCTGACTTAACTGTTTACCTATAAACCCCAATCAAAGCAGGGTCATAATTTGTGATCTGTGGTGGATTTCTAGCAGTTATCACAGGTTTCTACTGAAAATCCCGAAAAGACCTTGCAGTAGTCCAAGCTACACCAAACATTAACACATATTTGTGGTAAACATTTCTGTATAAAGTTACCTGCCACACATATAAACACAAAGAGCATTCCATAACATTAGTTGAAAATTTAAAAAAATACTTGGTCATTTGTAAGACATGTCATGTCGTAAAAAAGTTAAGTGTAAAAAAATATAGTCCATTTTGTCCTGCGCACACATAGGCTAATTCACTTCATTAAAGAAGAAAATTTAAAGATTTAAAAATGCCTCTTCAGCATTTTAGTGTCCAACAAACATATAAATAATGCTGGATATGTTTTTAATTTTATCTGCAAAGATTCTGAAAAATAATTACCATTCAGTAATAACATTCAGAGAAAATTAATATGATTAATATGTTTTATTCATTTGTGGACACTAAAATAGCTCAGGAAAATGAAAATGTCTTAGACATACACAAATCACATGACCATTTAAATGTGCAAATGTAAGAAGATTCAATGTGTTTACATCAAATGACATATTTTTATTGATTTATTGCAGATTCAGTGCATATGAGCCAAATTGTTGAGTGTTTAAGAGCTATATTGTGTATTTTATTAAATTAATATATAGTTGTGTTGCAAAAATATTTGGGCTTATATTGTAAATGGCAAGTGTTGCCTCGGTAGCTGTCGAACTCTATGAGTTTTGTTTTTTCCTGCTTCCTTTTCCACATGGAGTGTGGGAAGCAGTGCCTCAGAGCAAAGTCTCTTGTTTAATGTATAGTCTACCAAGTACTACAGTACATAATCTGTTCAAAATGTGTTTGAGTGAGCCGATGGAGCTATCTGAAAGGTCAAAAAAATACATCCGTCAGTCATGGTTATGTGCAAGTCCTTGTAGAAGCTTTTATTAAAGTCATGCTAAATCTCAAGAACTACATTTGTACCAATACCTGAAACTTCTCATGTTTTCTCAATAACATAAAGTTTCTGCCTATGTAGATATCATGCTGTTGATTGGTTCTCAAAAGTATCTTATGTGGTTTAATATGTGTGTTCCCATTTATTTCAAAACCATGAAAAATGCTTTAATGCATGTGTGGTACCAGCCCTAGTTACTTGCATTGTGTAGTGTTTTTCAAGAAGTCTAGGTCTTAACAGGATGTTTTTCATTTTTCTCAATGCTCTTCTTATTGCTATCTGTGGTGTATTTCTAGCAATCATCAAATGCTTCTACTGAAAGTCCCCAAGAGGTCTTGCAGTAGTCCAAGCTACATCTTTTTTATTGGTGACCTTTGAGAACAATACACCTTCTATTCCTTCATTTTGTTGCACGTTTTTCTTGTGTCATATAGCAAGTTTCAACCTTACTTCCATATGAGGCTAGGAAACCTCAAATTTCAGGAATTGGGAAAAACAAAATTAGCACTTGCAGAAGTAGTAGCAGATGGGAAAATGCCTTGATTGACATATTCCTTCAGTGTTAAAATTTTTTGGCATTTTACAGCTTCGTGATAAACAGCTTCCAGCCCATACCTTAGAAAATGTGGTGCTGAGTTAAATAAAGGCTGTTTGTGCACTGGAGCAGAAAATGCATTATTTGCAAACTGGTGGAGAATTCTGTGCCTTCTTTTCTGGCCACCCAGCCAGTGTAGAAACAGCATAAATGTCATAAAATCCTTATATTAAAAACAAAAACAAAAGCAAATACAAACATTGAACTGAATTAAGTTTTGCAATTTTAAACATCAACAAATTCAACTGAAAATATTTCCGTCGAATGCTGTCAATACTTTAGATTGTACCTCGTTTGAAAAACTGCTTTGAAAGGAAGAGTGGACAACTCCCATCAGCCTTATTCTCTCAAGAACTGTATTTGGTTCCTAGTAACAGCCTTTCCAAAGCTCTACTCTTGTTTTTTTATTATTCTTAAATGTTTAAATTAGAAAAGAAGGGGTCTTGTACAGTGAAACATAATTGACTCTCTATATTTTGGACAATTTATGTATCTGAAATGTGTTGTCTCTGTTATATGATGTTATTTTTTGCCAGGAGACTATAGGTTGATTTAGCAGAAATTTGATGGGGGACCAATTTCTGTTTAGTTTTACCAAGTGTTGCCTCTCTCTTACTGGACATATAGCCACTTAGTACAATCTAAGGCAGTATATAAGTGAAATCAACAAAGAGAGTAGGGTTTATTTTTAAAACATTCTTAACTTTGAGTAACCAGTTGTTCAATTTAGTATATGTGTCTGAAGATTTTAAAACACTATAAGATTTTAAGAATTGGTTGTGCCAATGTGTGAGGGATGTACCTTTAGGCTCCCTGTCACCAGTGATTTACTAGTGTTAGCTGTTTAACACATTATCTGTATTTAGTAGTGATTATTTATTTACAAGTTGGTGGTAATTCAGCAGTCAGAACTCTAAGCTTTTATAGTTGCATTGAGGGAATCTCGTTTTTATTCATTTGGCTGGCAACTGCCTTTATCACAGACCTCTGCTGCTTGGCTTCCATGGAAATTTATGACATTCCAAAATCATCCTTTTTGGAAGCAACGTGCTCTAAGGGGTGATAAATGATCAAAAGAGATGTTTCAAGGGGTTTAAGCATAATTCAGAATGTGCAAAAATTGTCTTAATTCACAACCTTCATTCACAAACCCCTTAAAAAAGCTGCCACACATTCAAAATGAATAATTTGATACTTTTTCTTTTAGGTCTTTAAATAACTGAAGTCAAGCACAGAAAAGAATTTATAGAAATCTTTGTAAAGAAAGTCAAAGTTCTAAAAAATGTTTACTGATGAACTGAAAATAAATCAGTAACAAAACTATCTTTTCATTACATGTTAATGATGAAAGATCTTTTCATCATAGTGAAAAGCAGTAAGAATCAGTGTTAGTTATACCTATACCAAAGTAAACATTGAAGAGACATTTCATGCAATTTCAAACAGTGCTTTCATATTATTTCTGAACCTGACATACTTATCCTTATTGCAGGCAATATACAAAGATTGGCTCATCACTCTAATAAATTAATTGAGTTCCTGGTTGGGAAATTGACTTGTTTTGTTTTCCTAAATTAGCTGAGATCTTGTAAAACATGGCTTCCTTTAACAGATCTAGGCACTGCTCGACTGCAAAAAGGACATCATAAAAATAATGCCATGTAGTAATAGAGCAGTATGCTTTATTAGAACCAGGTTAAAATCTGTTGCCTAATGGAGTAAAAGTTGCTGAGGTCAACAGGTAAACTGAGGTCTGGCATAATATATGCCACTCATTATTGTCTAATTACATTATTTTGACAACAGACAGCATTTATCAGAACATTAATTCCAATGAGAGTTTGGCTATCACGATGTGTTGTTTTGAAACATAATTGAACGAGACCTGATTAATGTCTGATTTTCCCGGCCCCAGTTTTTGCAGGTTGGCTATTACCATACATCAGCTCCATCACAACGTAAGGTTCTTAGCTGCACCAAGTGATTGGTGAACAAGGACAACAACAAAAGCAGCATACATTGTATGGATTTATCACAATGCTATTGTTTAATGGCTATGTTTAATGTGACCTATCTGGAAAATGAGGACTCCAAATAAAAAACTATTACTAATTGTGGCATTGCATTCCCTTGAATTCATTAACACACAAGTAATGTGTTACCCATGATGTACCACAGAGACCCTGTTCATAATTGTTTTGGAAAGTAACTGTAGCATCATGATGGTTTTTGCTAGTTATGTGTTTGTCAGTTAAATAAGATTTTAAAAAATGTAAATATAATGTCACTAGATTCTCACAGAAATGGGTTAACAATCATTCAGAGAGTCCAGATAAGTTGGCTAGTCAAATAACTACCAGAGATTCATAGCCTAAAGATATTCGTGGCATTTAATATTTATAACTGGAGATAATTTGGTTAAAAAAAGATACTAAAGGACTTCAGAAAAGTCATTTTATAAGCCCTTCCATAATCTTACATGACTTATAAAAGTATATGTTTATAAGTGGCATTTTAAAATAAATGCATGCTTATCATGGCAAGTTAAAATAGTAAGCCTTGCCCTGGACTGCTGTGCCCAGGAGAAAAGAGTACATAGAGGTGAGGTGTGGCCGACAGGCTGGTGAGAGAGACAAATGGGGAAGTTCTAATGAATGTTATTGTTTATCGGTTGGATTTCATTGTTTGCATTTTCCTGTTACTCCTCAAACCTCACTCTCAGTAGTGGCATCTTGTAAGTTACGCAACAATGTAATATTTTGCTCTTTTAGATTTTTCCCTTTAATTTTACTTTATTTCTGAAAGCATAAATCATATCGGGTAAAGTGTTTTCGAGTTGCTGGGATAGACTAAATAGCTTACCTGCTCAGTCTTCTCCTCGTTTATTTGTTTTGAGCAGCACTTAAGTGTCACATGCTTCACAAGGATCCTAAAGAACAAAAAACTACCCAAATTACATTTTACCCTCGGATAACTTAGAGTTTGTGTCTAGGTGATACACACTAAAATAGGAATTGACCTCATGTTGTCATAACATTATTACTTTTTTTAGAATGTGAATAATTTTATTCTTAAGAAGAGCCAAATCCACATGCTTACCATGTCATTCACTACATTCAAGTGCAAGGCAAGAGCAAACCATTCATCGATTCACATTCTGACAGGGTTGTGGGAGCCCGAGTTGCTCAGGTAAAGAACCCTGCCTGGCCATGCCACAAATCAGGAGTTGGTCATGAATGGAACATGTTTAACATGCTTACTCCATGTCAATGAACTATTAAAAACCCTTCCATTGTGTTTTTTTCTTAAATATACAAGTACAATTAATTCAATCATTATAGACAATTCTTTGTAAAAGATGAAGAGAACCCAGTTTTAAAGTTCATCAGTACGGCACCCACAAACAAATCAGCAAGTTAACCAAACTTCCCTAAACTCATGTGCTTTCAGAGATGGATGCACATGGTTCACCAAGGAACTGTAACACTTTCTGCTCATTTTAGACACTAATATTGGACAACCCATTGTACGTTAGGGAGTCAATTCTCAATATTCTTAAAAGAGAGTGCAGTTCTTTCACTACTCTGCCATTTTAGTATTTTAGAAAAAGTGGTAAAAAATTACTCAGATTTTTGCAAGCTATTTTTAAATGGTAATGAGTATCATAGAAACATGAATTAAGGAGGACTTTTACAAATTGTGTATTATGCTGATTTATATCATCCTTTAGATCAAGATAGCTATTCTACTTTTGTCTTACAAATGAAACACTTCACTTTGAGAAAAAATAATTTATTTGTTCCATTCCTTTTTATGCACATTCAATTATTTGTAGCATTTCAATAAACTAAATTTTGATTATGGTTTGTACTTAAAAGTCTAGTGTCCTAAAGTTATATTACTCAATCCAATTATTTCATAATATTTCTCAAGATTGTTAAAAAACAAACAGAACTAAATCCAGAACCCTCTTTTTATAAACTTTATACAGGTTCTAAAATTTTGTTGAAAATATTGTTGTTTAGCTTGACTTACATAAAAATTGTTGCTTACTTCCCTAAGAATTTTCATCACCAGGCAAGCCAACTAAAAGACCAGTTACACAAACATAAATTAATCCTGATAAATTATGTTTGTAGACATCTTTCCAATTTACAGAACATTTTCACAAACTTATAAGACAGGACAAAGTTACAGATTTGGAAGCTCAAAAAAGGCAAATGCACTTAAGGGTGATAAGTTAGGAAACCTTAAGACCATGCTTGAACTAAAAGTCCAGTTCCTATTTCAGATTTTGTGAATTCTTCAAATCTTTTCCTGTCTAATACCCTGCTTGCCTAGTATCTTAAATTTATCATCTGAAAAGTTCTCTTATGCCAGTTATATTCCTTCCCCTTTAAACTGATAGTAATACCAGCCCTGGCTGGTGTGTCTCAAAAGACTGAGCGTCAGCCTGCAAACAAACCGAAGGTATGTTGGTTCAGCCCCCCGCCAGGGCACATGCCTCAGTTGTGGGCCAGGTCCCACGTGGGAGTTGTGTGAGGGTCAATTTATCGATATATCTGTCTTTCTCCCTCCCTTTCCCTCTCTCTAAAAATAAATAAATAAAAATTTTAAGTTGACAATCATATCACAGAATTTAGATTGTCTCTGTTAATAGTTCATAGCAATATTAACTAATTCTAAAAGCAGAGAATAGGGATTGCAGTTTCTAAAAAACTAAAAAATATATAAGGATTGTGCTTTCTTAAATATTGCCCTCAACTTCTTAAATTGCCATCTATAAGTGTTTTACAACACTGGCATAATATTCTCCAAACTATTCTAAAAGAATATTATGAAACATTATTTTTGCATAAACTTGATATATTCTTACCTAAAAGCAATCATATAGAATTTATTGAATTCCTTTATATCATTAAATTGTGCATATACTAAAGTAATAGGATTACCAATGGGCTTCCTAGAAAATAATTACATAAATTTTAGCAATATTGAGCAAATTTTTTGGAGACTTTGAACTATTACATCCATGCATCTGAATTAATATGCATACATAGAGGTATGAGAGTCAAATAATTTCAAGAGCCAGTATCACCAACTTAAGGAGAGGGGGAATTTAAGCAGTAATAATATGGCTCAGAAATAAAAAATACATTTAAAAAATGTATTACCTGCCTCAGTCTCATTGGATAAAATATTGTGTCAACCACTTTCTCAAAGAGTGCATAAAAATACAAGATTGCAATGGTTACTAAAGTCATTTCCAGGCTAGTTAATGAGGTTGTTCTGATTCTGCCTTACGTTAACTTGTTAATAATACATTGTTTAATATCTCTTTTTACAATTGACAAAAAAACAACTTTATTCTCAAGAGATCCAGAAATAAATTTTAATGTTCTTTTCACAATAATTAGCTATTTTATATTTTGGAAATCTAAATTCAAGTAGGTGAGATGTTGTACACTCGTTCTACTGATTCGTGGAATATCTTAATATTATATTTTTAGCAAGTTAAATCATATTGCAATATTATTTTCTCTTTTGCAACTGAAAGACTATATCTTCAATATAATAATTTGGCTAGAGATAAGGTTTTTGAACTTTTGATTTTACTTTTTATTTTTAAAGTCAGATTTTAGTCTACATCCTTTTAAAGTATTAAACCTATTATAATATTTATCTAGTCTCTTGAATGTGACTAGTCTCTTATTTATTTTTATTCCATAATCCTTTTTGAGTATCACCTATTACATAGTATTTCCTTATCTGTCTTTCTGTATTGTGTTCATGTTTATATATAATTTCAAATGTCTTCATGTTTATAGATCAATTACAGAGGTAGTGATGTCTCACTCAATAATTACACAAGCGAAAAAATGTCCAAACTGCTCTTATGAACCTATAGAAAAACTAACAATATCTTTTAGCTGTAACCTACATACAAGGTTAAAATGGACAAAATGAATAATAAAAGATAACAGGTGCTCACACAGTTGTAAATAGGTAAGGATGCCAGATCTTAGCTAAAGGCTTTATGCAAGAGTGTTTTGCTGTTTCATCGAAAGGTTGAAAGTGAATCATCTTTATTATTAATTCCTATCTGTTAAGAAATACTCATTTTAATATTTTATCGTGTAAAATATTTGGCTTTGATTGAAGATAAGAAAACCCTTACTTCTGAGATTATGTGCTTATGATTTCTTAATCTGCAATTCTTCCCCAACCACCTCTAAATCTCAACTGTTATGCATATTTTATGATTTCTTTCATTTTGGATAACTACTAAAATTTACTCTTTGTTCCTAATCCAGAGGAGGAGAGAAAATAAATGAATGGGTTAAATGTGGCTCCTCTGGCAGTTTTCCTTCCTGAAAATGTGAATCCCAATTCAATTCAACACTAATTTATGGTGCTTACATTGTGTTTTTAAATAGTGCACACAGATATTAACAAAATGCAGTCTCTGTAGAATTTAAGGCATTCTGGGAAATGAAGATATTTACACAAATCCAGTTTGTAGTTGATATTGCGAAAGAAGTGCAAGTTACCGTGGGGAGAGAGGGAGCCAGGGGAGGAGGCAGGGAGAGAGAGAGAAAGTTGTTTCAGCTGAGGAAAGGAGAGGTGGTGGAGGGAATAAGCAACAGCTTCTCAGGGAAGGCAGCATTTGAATTGAGCATTTAAGGTGGGACAGGATTTTGGCAGTGGAGTTGTGCAGGAAATGCATCTGAGAAGAAGAGAAAAGCAGTGTGTGCAACAAAATTTAAATAAATCAGAAGATTTTCTGGTGAGAAAGTTAGGAAAGGTTGAAATGGTGGGATTGGTCCAGGTGAGAACTGTACCGAATGCAGAGCTGAGATGTCACACAAAGGCCTATTCCTAGGCAGAAGACACCTGAATTAGGCTCACTAGCTGGGGGAGCTCTGCTAGACACTTGCCAAGCTGAATGTGAATTCAGGAAAATAATACTAAGACAGCTTGCTGCTGCCTGGTGAGCCATTCTTTATAAGATGCTGCCTAATAGCACCTTGTTCTTGGTTTGGGTCCAAGTGTCTAGAGTCAGTGCCAACTTTGCTGAATCTCACAGTTCTCAGCTTCAAGCCCTCAGCAGAGTATTTATGTGTATGTTTTCAACTTCCCCAAAATAATTCTTCCTTTGAAATCTGTAATCATGTTTGAAGCTCTGTGAGGCAAAGAGACAGAAGAAAAAAGTGAAGATCAAGAGCATGGATGATTTTCATGCCTGGAAAAGGTGTTTTTGTTTGTTTGTTTTGTTTTGTTTTAATTTTAAACGTCTCCAGATTCTCCAAACATCGCCTGGTATCTGCTGTGTGAGTCCTTCATCTGTGTTCGCCGTCCTAGAAATCTCCAGCCTGCTGATACCTGTGTCCTGTCTTAATGCTTCTCTGGTGTTCTATGTATATCAGTAGAGGGTCTTATAATTATTGATTATTTGAGCACTGAAATAGGAACTAATGAGCTTTGATTAGTGGTTCCCAGCTGGGGGCAATTTTGACCCCCAGGGATATTTAGCAGTGGCTAGAGACAATTTCTGCTGTCAAGAGGTGGGGTTGTTATGTTGCTACTGGCATTTGGGAGCTACCAAACATCTTGCAATACACAGTCCCCTACCATCCCCACCTGAAGATTTATCCTGTTAAAAATGTCAGTCATGCTGAGGGTGAGAAATCTGCTTAGAAACAATGAATTTTAAAAAAGAGGAGTGAATGACACTGGGCTAGAGATAATGGGCAATGAATGCTGCATGAATTGACATGTTTTCGTCCAGACTGTTGGGAGGAGTCCAGAAAATACTCCTAAATCACTCAGCATAAGGACATACCTCCAACTTACTGTGGATACAGTCTACTCAGAAATTGACAGAGCCAGTGTCTTCCTACTGCTGAGAGCATTATCTCAGACTCTAATGGGTTCCAATAGCACATATATTGAAAGAATCTCTATGGCATGAAACAGAAAGGTGTTGTTCAGAATGGCTGTTTACTGCTACACTTCTACCAAAGCCGTTTAAAGCTGATTCCCTAAGGAGGGCAGGTGCAACAGAATCCCCCGGCTGCAGAGGGCAGGAAAAAGTCTGCCTCGGGGACTCTCTCAAGTGACTAGTCCACTTATCCTCCCACCTCACATCACTTGTCCTTAACATGTATGTGGAATTTGTCTCTTCCATGACACTGGAGGTCTACAGGGGACACAACCGGAAAAGTTGAGGATTGTGCAGAGGTGGCAGATCAAAGAATGGCAACATTTGAGCTGAAGCTAGGTGATTACAAAACAAATATGCCCGGATGCTATAGAATGAATGTCTCTATTGATCTCTCAGGCTTCTTCCTAGTATAAGCACTGATTTTAATTCTTTCAAAGTAATATGTGGAATACCAAAATAAAAAAAATGTCACATTGACTTTCTAAATGAGGTGAGGGGAAGGTGAGTGCAAACAGTTTCTTGAAAGTTTTATTTCTCTTGACACATATTCTGTTTTACCCATCTGTAATGCACAGTGGGTGGTTCCAATGCACATTTTATGAATTTGAACTTGAAATGACTCTGGGTTAAAAATAATAATGGTAATGTGTTAAAAGGGTGACAGGAACTCCAGTGGCAAAGTTGAAAGTCTGAACATTGACAAGTTAATTAATATAAATAATTACCATAGCCAACTCACATTTGAGATTTTATTTGGTACACCTTGATTAAATATGAACTGAAATGCTGTTGTTATACACTGGAGTAGACAGTGGTGGTAGCGACAGATCAGGGGCACTTTGAGAAGCCTTCAAGAGAGACAAGTGCAGACGGAGCCTTGGAGTGGGGACTCAGTCACCTCCCAGCACATACAGAGACTTGCTGGGTTTTATTCATGCTGAATTTCTCTATATTAAAAAGCGGTATAATTGCTGAAATACCACTACTGTTCAAGCTAATTTACTTTCTAATGGTCTATTTGCATAGTTGAATTTGCATTTCATTTTACAGCAAATGTTATGATTCCACCTGCCCTACTTTAGACAAAACACCAAAACTAAGAAAATAGAAACAGTTAAAGGAGAGGATGAATATAAGCGACTTTCCAGCTACCCATCACCACTCTGCCACGTGGAGCCCAGGGGCCTGGAGAGGGCATGAAAATCTCTGAGGCTTCATTCTCTCACAACTAGCACTGGTTTTCTGTTTTAATCGTCTGCCTCTTTCTAAGTCTTTAGTGTTGTGTTCAATAAAAGTAATTTTCACAGGTGATGCTAGGCCATACTGAGTTCATCGTGGAGGTACATTCATCCTGAGAAATCTTAAAGACAAGTGAGAAGTTACATGCAGAAGTAGAAGGCCTTACCAAACTCAGCATTACTCCTGAGTGCCTGACTTTTATTGGCCTCAGACAGCAGTGCACAATGTAGATCACAACCTAATAAAAAAACAAAGCGTTGCTTTCTGAACTGCTTCTGTGATTGAAAGCATGAAATCTGGGGATATATTTTCCCTTTTTTGTTGAAGCACATGCATCATTATATATAATGCATTTTTTTCCTGCTTCAATGGTTCAAACCCTAGGGTGGAGGCTGCCATTTTAAAGGTGACTCATTATGGTTATTTGGAGAGTTCCTAACAGATGGGTAGAGCTTTATTTCCTAGGGATCGCCGACAGGTTACAATTCTCAACAGATTTTAATCATTTCACAAACTTATACACATCTATTAATTACACTATTCAATAAAGATAATAATGCAGCAATCTGAGGGTGACAAAGTGCTGGATATTTTAAATTTTTCATTTGATAACAACTTTACATAAAAATAGAGGTTAAAATATATTTGAAAGTTTATTTTTCATAGAAAAGACTTCTTTTCCATAATAAATTTCATATTTATGTTATTATTCTAAATAATTTTGATGCTTCATAAATGAAAGCATCAGGGACAAAACTGAAAATGTAAATAATAAAACAAAGAAGTTTCAAAAACACGTAATTAAGCAAAGTTGGGTCTTTTTGTTTGTTTGTTTGAAAGCTTTAATGTCAGCACAATAAAGGTTTCCAAGTAAAAGGAATTGGAAGCATTTCCAGTTTCAGAGTTACACAGAGGAAGTCGTGAATGGTGGTTAAAGTCAGAGGCTGTGCAGGTGCACAGCAGTTCAGTTACAGCAACAACCCCCCCCACCGCTACTCTCTAGCTCTGTGACTATGTCAGGAGTGGGCCAGCTACAGCCTGCAAGCCAAGTCCAACCCCCAGCCTATTTTTGGAAGTAAAGATTTACTGGAAGCCAGCCACACTAATTCATTTACATGCTGTTGATGGCTGTTTTCCAGTACAATAGGAGAGTTGAGTAGTTAGGACAAAATTGTATGGCCCACAGAGCAGAAAATATTTACTGTCTGGCCCTTTACGAAGGACATTTGCCAGCTCTGCATTATGTAACTCCTATGTACTTCAGTTTCTCCATCTGTAATATGTAAATAAGAGTAACTAACTTCTAAGGTAATTGTAATGAATAAATGAGATAACAAATAAAAAGCTTAGACATATTTTGGACACAGTAAACTCTCAATGCATGCTATCCATTATTGGAAATGGACTCTTCTCAGTAATATGAACCTATCCACACAAACCACAATAGATAATTTCAAAATCCCAATGAAGGCATTTGTCAGACAAATTATTCCAAAACAAAACACAACAAAATAACAATGATAACAAAACAGTTCAAGAGATTTTTCAGTTTATCGTAGTTTTCCAGATATCACCCAGCAACTATCTCCCTTGCAGGTTTAATAGCTACTAAGTCACTTAAACACTTAACCACTATTTCACCGGAACTCTGGATGCCTTTACCTTGTTTTGCCACTAGCTTGTAGAAGTAAGTAGTCCATGGTCAAATGCTTCTCAATAAAGTTAAACAAGTGGCAGCTGGCATCACACAGCTCTGTAATAATGAAAACATGAGGTGGCTGCCATTACACAGTCCTGCACTAATGAGAACAGTAGGAGGCTAGCATGACAATGGTCTAATGAAAACAGGAAATGGCTGGCATTAAATTGGTATAATAAAAACAGGAGGTGGCTAGCATTACACTGGCAGAATAGATAAATTAAGAGATGCCAAGTCTCCCAATTTCATCTCCATTATATATGACCACAATATAGATCAGATTCACTCAAAGTCATACCAGTGTTGGATGAAAACAAGATTTTTTCATACCGTGTTTCAAAACTCTCTTCTGTTCAATTTGTGTTTCCTTTAGGCCAAATGCAAGCATGTTGTAAAATAATGATATAATTTACACTGAACTCTTTTTCCTTTTTAATTCCAAAAAAAGCAGTGTTATTTTTAACTCAGAAGAAGATTGGCTAGAACAAGAGCCAATGATTTGAAAAGATTCTTTTGGTTTTTGCCTTTTTCTCTCCTTTCCATTTTAAGTATCCAAAGGTGAATAAATACTCAGAGTTGCATAAAACACTAAAAAGGAATACAGAGAGGAAATAAAATGCAGTGGAGAAAAAAACTTCAGCATAAATTTAACTAGTAGACTTTTTCTCTGAATAAAAGATCAGAGTTTCGCATACATTGGTTGAGTTTTTAAAAAATTATTAGTATGAATAGAAAACTGTTGTATATAGTTCTCAGACAATAGACTTACAAGAATAGTGTGTTTATTATAATTCACCCAGCCAGCACTATGTGAATCACCCTGGTCTTTTTAATCTGGGCTGGAAACAAAGCAAGTTGGCACAGTTCAAGTTCAGTACATTCAGATAGCACATTAATCCTCTCTATACCTTTATGATACCAACTCCCATTTTTAAAAATTATTATTAGTTTTATATATATTTATACATACACATGTATACACGCATACACACAAATGACTACAATAACAATAATGGAAAGGGTCATGTTTCTGCAGACTCAAATACACTGAAAGGTTTGGCTTTCCAAGGTGGAAAACATTCTTGTAAGATTCCCAGGTGATAACACAACAGGATGATTCAGTTAAGGTAAATATATTGATAATTAAAACTTTTTAATCCAGTTATATATATTGCCTTTAGTTTTATTTTACTTCATAATTTTAGTAGTATTTTCTAAGACTTCTGAATTAGATTAATAAACAAATCTAACTTCATGAATGCACTTCTACCTAATATATACTAGAGAAGCAAGAAGTAAAGGGAGAAAATCATCCTGTACTATTTCTGTTATATTTTTATACTTATGTAAAATTATTTTTCTTCTTGAACGTGCCTTCATCAGAAATGACCAGAAATGATATCAAAATTCAAATAAGGAATCATGAACAGAAACACACAAATTAGCATTTCTTATTCATTTTTTTAGAAGTGGAATTTATAATGTAAGGGAGTAATTTCTGTCATATGTTCAAAGCCAAAATTAAATCCATGATGCACTGAAAGCTAATACATGCGTTGCATAAAATCTGTTCCCGAGCTTGCATGGGATTCACAGACAGGGCTTAATCGAGAAACAAAGTGATGTGTGCCATGCATTCAAAATTAGCGTCTGGCCCAGGGCCACTAAATTTGGCATCCCAAGGACTGATTCTTTCCTCTGCCAAGTTTCTGCAGGGACTAGACTCGCTGAATTCTGAATCACAGCCTCTAATTTTCCCTTCAATAGACTCTCTTTGAAATGTGGGACCAGAGAAACTTGAAAGTAAACATAAAAATTGAACGAGAAATATAGAACTCTCCAAAGAACATTCTAGATAAAAGATGCATACAGAACATGAAATATTTCGAATTAATCAATTGCGGTGTGGACTGCTTACTAGGCAGCTCACCCTCTATTCCACTTTGTTTGTTTCTTACACAAACAGGGAGCACACTATAGCCTGTGCTGCCAGACTCCAAAGCAGTCCTTGAAAGCTTCTACATCTTGCATACCATAAATTTACTTGACAGTCCTTATCACACTGTAAGCAATAAGGGTTGCATTTTGCCCTAATATCAAACTAACCATTTTTTTCATGGTGGGCAACTTTCTTCTAATATTAAATGCATCGGCCATTACAACATGATGTAGTTGTCTTATTATGTAATTCAGGTAGTTGTTAAAGCTATAGATGTTTTTAAGTGTAATCAACAGGCATAAAAGAATATTGTTTTAATGGAATTTTAGAAAACTATGTATCACCAGTGCAACTACAGTAAGTTTAAAATAATGAACTGACCTTTTTTCTGATTATGTTAAAAATCACTTATAAATGTGTTCTACTTAAAATATCACATTAAGCATTTCATTGTATGTGACTTAATTCTTTTGTAGCATATGCAGCTAATGAAATCTAGCACCTGGAAATTTCAGGGGCATGATAAACAAATGAGGTGGTAAATGGGAGAACCTGAAAAGGCTTCCTTAGAAGTGAAAGGAAGAAAGGTAACATGATTAAGAAAAAGGCAATTTAATAAAAGAAAAAAGGAATGGTTATTTATTTTAAATTCTAAAAAAAACAGCTCTAGCAAAAGCTTAGTATTTCTGGAGGTCAATAAAAGTAGTTTTAGATAAGTAGAAAAAAATGCTAAGGGGTGGAATTCAGGGAAAAAATGCAAACGTTTAGTTTCCTCTACTCTCAAAACTCATTAATATAGCTTTAAATGCCTATATAAAATAATGGCATAGGGTTGTTAAATTTACATAGGTAAGCATTATTTTTTCAAATTAGCGTCTAATCTAAAAAAAGCAACTTGATTTCTGATTTTTCCCAAATCTTAAAACCTAATATCTGCTCCATTATGTTTTTCAAAGAAAAGTAAAATATTTTTTGTAATCTTATCTAGAAAGAACAAAATTCCCATAAGAATTTTTTTGTATTTCTAGTGCACTTGAACTTTCAAGACCCCACAGAAGAAATCATGGTAATAGTCCACACTGGGGCAAATAAACTTGAAAAGTTAGTTAAATTAAAGATTCGTTAACCCAAACATAAAATGTAATATAATGATGCAGTTTCAATAGTATTTTAAAAAGTATATCAAATATAAAAAAGAACATTCTGAATATTAAAACACAATTTAGATTTAAGAACACATATTTTTTAGGAATACTTCTACTCCATAAGTAGTTCTTATTATCTCTTTTAAGACCAAATTATCAATAAAAATATCTCTCCAAGTATATGCGCCTTTAAGTCCAGTCCCAAGAATTAAAAAGAAAAGTCTTCAAGAAAACCAGTATTCTCCCAAATATTCTCTTATCTCTGCCAACCAAAAAATATTTAGGCGTTTTTGAATATTGAGAGGAGGGAGGGTGAGGGTTGTGTCAAAAAGCAATATCAGATCTTCCAGCTCACCTCTGACACAAACAGACCTGCGACATTACTGCACTTCAAATACTCACCACTAGACACTACCAACTACTTTGACAACATGAATCACTGACTGCAAAGCCCATATGCTCTTTTACTGAAACTCAGATTCTTTTGCTGTTTTTCTTTATCCCATTTCAGTTCCTCTACTTTGGCTCTTCTCAGGAAATTCTGTTCAATTCTCATTAGTTTCATTTCAGAGATCTCAGGAAATAAAAGCTAAATCTCACACGCAGTTCACAACTTAAAATTTAGTCCCTGAGAGCTTAATGTATCCACATTTTGGATATCAGTTTGTGGTATAGATGGTACATTCAATGCCACATCTTCTGGTAAAGTAGACTTTACACATGTTAGGAACACTAGCAAAACAGTGGTATAAAAATAAAGAAACATGTTTTAAAGTAATTTTCACACATAATATTCTTTAAAGGATCAAACTGAACATGAGAATAATTATTTATTTCCTTACAAGTAGGTTTCATAATATTTTTAGGTTGAGGTATATATAAAGGACTATGATGTCTAATTTTGTTTTAATTTCATCTATCTCCTATTGGTTATGTTTCTCTGGAGATCATTAACAGAGGTAAATAGTGTACCCTAATAATATTAGTGTTTGGGATCAATTTGTCTAATGGTAGTTTTTGTTTAGGGCAGTTACAGACTGTGTTGAGAAATGTAAGCAGAATTAATTTTTGTATATAAGATCAGGCATGTATAAGTTGATTCTCCCAATCATCTTCATCAAAAGAGTTGTCATAGGAAGTAAATACCTACCCACTTTAAAGGTTATGCAGAATTTTGTATAGTGAATTACAAGAATGGAGAAATTGGTAGAAAAAATAGAATTCTAGGAAACGGAAACAGTACATATAAACCTGGATACCTGAAAGATTATGACTTGTTTAGAAAAAATTATATTAATAGAAAACTTTGTACTAAAGTAATCACTTGCTATAAAAAATTTATCTGCCCATCGTATGATTTCTTGGCAAGTAGGGTGCTGTGAAAATATTCTCTATATTTCCTTTATCATCTCTACTTCCTTAAAGAAAAACATATTTAAAAGATTCCTGCTTTTAAAAAGTTATTTGTTACATTATGTTAGTTAATTGTGTATGAGAATAAATAGATGTGAATTCCATACACTAATAGTTACTTAAAGTATTATAATTTGTATACCAACAGGATACGAATTGAATAAAAATCCATTTAATCATAGTTAATTTAAGATGATGAATGATTATGTTTTATTGAAAATAAATTACTACTTGAAATATGAATATGAATATGGCCCAATGCTCTGTTTAGTGACTGACTGCAGGTGGTTTTAAGTTTGGCATTGCTAAACTACTGTGCATCTCATATCATGAATCTCTTTACCTCATCCCTTTTTGACTTATTGTAAACAGTCATTAGAACACATACCCTGATGTTGTTTGAATGAAAACATTATTTACATATTAATTCTGCCTCTGTTATTAGCCCACTGCAATAAGTATAGCATTATATACAACTGAATTGAACAACTATATTTGCTATGATTTTAAAAATGAAATTTACATTTCAAAAGTTCTGTTAGAAAATATTCTTATACTCAAAAATATTTAGTAGTCTGCTCTTATCTGTGGGCATAAGACCCTCAGTGGATGCCTAAATCTGCAGAAAGTGCTGAACCCTATATATGCTATGTTTTTTTCTAAGCATATGTACCTATAATAAAGTATAATTTATAAATTAGGCATGTTATAAGATAAACCACTAAAAATGAAATAACTAATAATGAAATATAAATTTCTAACAATGTACTGTAGTAACAGTTATATAAATGTGCTCTCACTCTTTCTTCAAAGTATTGCATTACACTGCATTCATCCTTCTTGTGATGATGTGAGATGATAAAATGCCTCCATGATGAAAGGAAGTGAGGTGAATGAGATATTATTAAATAAAATAAAGGTTAATTGAACACAAACACTGGATCTGAAAACCAAGGGAACTAAGCTACCAACTGACTAATGGGTAGGTAGCATATATAGCATGGGTATGATTCATGTGCTGGCTGGAACTGAGTGGGGTGGCCATGAGATTATCATCTTGTCAGTCAGAATGGCTCAAAATTTAAAACCTAAGTTGTTTATTTAATATGTTTAGACTGCAGTTTAATGTGGGTAACTGAAACTACAGTAAGTGAAACCACAGATATGGGGGACAACTGTATCAGAGAACATATTAGGGGATCCATAAAACTGGACTTATCTTTCAGAGTCCAGTTATCTACTTACCTTGTAGAGTCCAGTTATCTGCTTATCTTGTAGTTCAGGCTTTCCCCTCTAGGTGAGTGTTCTAGGAACCCTTCTATATTGGTGCACCAACTGGTGGTGTTGTGAGAGGCTGTGTTTGGCTCCAGTGAATTTTTCTGAAGACTCTTTCAGGACATTTGCCCATTTCGTGATGGGTGATTTATGAGTGCACCTGCTCACATCACGCTGAGTGTTCAGCAGTTTTTGACCAAAAGCAGCATACCTGTTCACCCCACCCTCCCCACTGACCTGGTCTTACCCTGAGTGCCTTCGTTTGTTTGTTTGTTTCCCCGGATGAAAAATGTCTGCAAAGGGAAACGCCTTTCTAATGTGGAAGAGGTGAAACAAAAAATGGCAGAAGCACTAAAAGGCATCAAAATCGACAAGTTCAAAATTTGTTTTGAGCAGTGGAAAAAAAATCTCAATAGGTATATTGCATCAAATGGAAAGAACTTTCAAAGTGCCTGACATTTAAACATGTAAAAATAAATACATAATTTATAATAATAAATTCCCTTTTTTGTCAGTCACCCCTCATATGAGTCTTAAAAGAGAAACTGTTTTAAGAGGTTTTTGCTCATTTTATTATTCTAAGATTATTTTAGTTCAAATTATTTTTGTTCTTTTCATCCTATTACTCATACTGTTTTCTGCATAATATAAACATTAAATTGTGAGATTCAGTGGAATGTACCATAGAAACATAACAAAACACATGATCCACTTTTAGCAATTACATTTGATTTCATGAACATAGAGTTTATGCTTTTATCCACAATTCAGTTGAAAAAAGCAAATGAGTGCTGTCCAGGGAATCTTCACAAAATGAGAAAAATGAGTTTAGGTGAAGTGATAATTTTCCAAATGAAGAAAGGTCAATGAGATAAGGCAATGCTTAACAAATCTTTAAATTTCTCTATTTTGGCAAGGTTTCTATCAAGAAAGGAAGGAATGGCACTGAAGTGTCTCTTTCTCACCTTGATGAGCCCTTAAAATGCAATTTTCTGTTACTCTTAATTACTATATATTCCACAAGTGTTGACTATTTTTGGCTTACAGCAGCCTCACAAATGATGATGGATGAATATAATAGACTGTTCTGTTTTAACAAAAATCTAGTGTTAAAGCAAAACAAGATATTTACACTAATCTGTATGATTCCCAGTTGAAGTTTTAATAAACTGCCAAAGCAATGAGCTAAAACTAGAGTGAAAGAATTATTCCAAGAAGACAAATATTTTTTCCAATGAAATAAGTGGTTTCCTTCAAAAGAAGTAATAATTTGGCATGCTTTCCACGTGTGGTAATTGTATTAATTATCTGAATTTTGTGGGGTCTTACTTCATCTTGCTTAGAAACATGGTAACTAGCAATGAGTTCAAATGTCCTGACTATGGCAAGCCTTCCCCAATTACTCTTTGATTTAAAATCCTTTTTCTGAAGTTGTGTCTTATGTGTCATATATAGCTTGTGATATATAGGTATATGTAAAATATATTATCTGTTTAATGTCTACATGGTGACCAAAGGCAAAACAGCACAAAGCAAAAACTAAAAACATTGGCAGGAATGACAATACGGATGGATGTGGATGGCAGTGTTTCAAAAACAGATCTGGTCATTCTTAAGGAAACATTTTAGGGAAAGATATGTATACCAAACAAGTGTACCAAGTGAGGGTTTCTAACAAATATTTATATGCTATAAAATTATAATTTTTGCTATTATTGGCTTGGTGCCTTTGTATCTCATGTATGAGATAAAGTTTTAGATGTTACCTTGTTCTTTCTTTGCCCTACACATTTAAAATTTTGTTTTTCTTGTATAGAATTAGCTTTCAAATATTGAGGTTGCATTATTTTTTTATTCTAAGCAAAATAATTATATATATATATATATATATATATATATATATATATACATATACATATAAATTTCACTACACCAATCATTTGGGCTAGAAGCAAACAAGTAATGAATGTATTTGAAATTGTTTATGTAATATGTCCCAAAATACTCACTTATTTTTTTCTCACCCAAAAGTTTCTCTAATTCAAATATAAGATATATAATTAGAGATAATTTATTAAGGCTTTGAAATTAGAAGGATATATGTGGCAATCTACTCCAAACTCTCACAAACTGGGTAAATTTAGTCAATTTATTTAAATTATCTGAGTTACTTTTTCATTTGTATTATCATGCCTATTTCATTAGGCTACTGTGAAACTAAAAGTGATAATATTCAGCATAAAATGTGCATATAACACAGTGTCTGGCTCATATTAACTTCTTTATAAGGGTAATGCTGATCATTAGGACACCTTTTTACTATTTAAGTTACTACAAGATGAAAAACAATTATTGAGTTGTAAAGAAATATGCTGTGTAAAATAAAAATATGACTAATAGAAGAAAATCTTTAAAAATACAAGGTGAGGCAAAAGTAGATTTACAATTGTGAGTGGGCAAGACAGTTTAATCTCATATTATTTATTAATTATTAGTTTTTGTGTGAACAATGTAAACCTACTTTTGCCTCACCCTGTATAATAAGTCACCATAGAAGTACTAAGAAAGGTAAAGAGAGACATACTTTGTTCCAATGAACACATTGTAATCCATTTAATTTTAAAAATACTTTGGTATATATTATTATCACTATTTCTTTTCTAATGGATAAGAAAAATGAAGCCTAGACATTCACATAGGATTCTATCCAAGGCCCAGTTTTGAAATATGTGCCTTCTCACTAATATGCTACATTTGTCTGAGAGAATTCTTCCCAAAAGGATGGGAAACACCTTCATGTTTTGAAGGATATACCATTCAAACTAGACATTCACTAGATTAAATGAGTAGAAATGAGAAAGTTATAGAATAAGGGACACTAAGAGCAAAGTTATGTATGATGGATATTTTATAGATTAATTGGATATTGGAAGAATATCCAGTGAACAGATTATGGAATGTGGAAGCATGAACTAGAATGTTATATTCAAATAGTATTATACTGGATGACCTTGAGTGCTCTGAGTTTGTACTTCATAACAAAGATGATCATGAGAGGCTTTTGAAAATGCCCGCCCATCTGGAACATATGTGTTACATGTTCAAATAACAAATAAATTGGTAAAGTCATTATCCTTATAAGAAATGATAATGAGTAACGGATTACTATAGATATCAAAGCACTTTTGCAAATCTAATAATGCTGCTTCTTATTTTATGAGAAAATTGGAACAATCAAAAGAGAAAATAGAACATGCACCCACCTATTCTGCCTACTCCAAGGTCACCATAGATAATCCCTTTGTTTTCCCATGGAAGACAATTCTTTCATTTTTGCACCAATTTTCATCTTCTGAGGACTTCAGGCAATTGTCACTATTTTGAATTATCAGTGGTTGGTTGTTCATTGAGCATTGCAATTAGCAAACAATTATGTTGTTATTTATAAGCATATAAACACACACCCACACACACTCAAATACATTTTGCTTGATTTCATTCTCCCCACCAACTATTGCTCTATTTTTCCCATTTACAAGGAAATTGCTTGAACAACTGTTCCATAATCTGTTTTCAAATCTCCCATTCTCACTGAAGACCATTCACATTAGGCTTCTTCTCCCTTCTGTCATTCCTATGACATTGCTTTTTTTGTTGATTCCAAGGATGACTTTCGGGTTGTTGAAGATAATGGTCAATTATGCCCATGAGCAGCTTTCAGGTAGTTGATTACTCCTTTCTCATCAGTGTATTTCTTCACTTGTATTCTGTGACTTTCTTGGTTTTCTTTCTGACTATAATTGATCCTTTAGCATTATTTGCTGACCTCTGCTTTTCTCCATAAATTCTTAATTTTGGAAAATCCCAGAATTCAGTCTTTGGATCATTTCTATCCTCCACCTATATGTATTTTAGTGGTCTTTTCTGATATTATGGGTTTAATAAATCCACAAATGATTCCTAAATTTACATCTTTAGCCCAGATTTCTCTTCCTGAACTTTAATTCCACATATCCAACTGCTTTCTTCATATATACACTTGCAATGTGCAGTTAATATCTTAAATTCAACATATCCAAAATTCAAACTCTGATCTCCATGACTAAAATGAAACAAAACCAAACAAAATGATCCATTTACAGCTTCCTGCATCTTCATTGATTCCAACTTGATGCCCAACTCTGTCCTCTAAGTTGCTCAGGCTCTAACAATAGAGGCCTCCTTGAATTTTCCTTTTTTCTTTCAAACTCATTCAATATGTCAGGCAACCTATTGTCATTCTTTTCAAAGTATGCATGAACCTTCCATTCCACAAGGTTTCCAGTAAACCTCTGCCAATCAAGGCACCACTGTAACTAGCCCAAATTACTTTGTAATTTCCTAACATGTCTTTCTGCTCCTAGGTTTCCCCTTTAAGTGGTTATTCTCAAATTAACCCCAAGTAATTCTTTGAAATCATAACTTGCAAATAACTCCAAGTGTTACTCAGAAAAAAAGGCCAAAGACCCCATAAGAACTTACTAGATGTATTTGCTTTTCACTTTTATTGTCTTAAGTGCTACTTTGCTATCCTCTTACCATGTTTCCAGGCACATTGTACTTTTTCTTCTAAATATCAACCTAAGTTCTTCAGTTATTTAAAGTCTTGGCTTTATTCTCACCTTGTAACTGAGGCCTATCCCCAGTACCATTTTAACAAAATGCTTATACTTATTGACAAAGCTCATTACTAGAATCATTTCTTTTTAAAGGGCAAGGGATTTTCTTCTCTTTTCTTCTCTCCACTCTTATATCCCAAGTACTTAGAAAAGTGACTCTAGAACAAAATGAATCCTCTATAAACATCTGTCCAGTAAACTTGAACCTTTAAAACAACTTAATTTAAGAAATATGCAGTAACTAGAAAGGTTGTGGTGACAACTTTAGCAACTAAATAATGTAGGAAAAGAAACTGATTATGGAGGTGATATAGACTTTATAGGGATTCAGGAGATTTCCATTTTACAAAGTCATCAGTATGGAGGAAATAGTTGAAGATGTAGAAAAAGATAACAACTTTTACATACAATCTTCTACTTTACTAGTTCTATATAAACTCAAAATACAAAAGTAAAGCAAAGCAACAAGTAAATTTTGGTAAGGGGTATATCATGGGCATCTTTGGACATAGAAATTGGAGATATGATGATAGGATACATAATAGATAGGCAAAAGTCACAAATTTTATTTTCTGGAGAACTGTAAGACTACAGGATAGATGTTATCCTAAATTCTGATACAGTTTCAGCTAATGGAAACACAGGTAGAAATACTTTGCTTCCTAGTACAACCAAAAGAAGGATAACAACTAATTTAAAAACAAAAAACAACTTCTCATTAAGAAGTGCTGGTAAATCAGACTACATGGAACTCCAACAACCCAGGAGATAAAGAAACAATCATCCAGACTGGTAGGAAGGGTGGGGATGGGCATCCAGGCAGTGGACTTCTGGGAGGAGGTGGGGGGTGGTGAATTGTGTGCTCCCACATTCTCACGTGGATATGCGGAAAGGAACAACTGGGGTATGACACACCATGAAAGGCAGGGGTTCAATGTGGGGAAACTAAAGACCTAAAAATGTCTGGCTGTAAAATCTGTGGGAGTTGTGGGATTTTCCCACAGTAAAATCTGTGGGAAGGTGGGAGAAACTCCCAATCTCACAGGCCTTTGGAGAGGCCCACAGGGTCCTAGAATGCATACAAATGCACCCATCTTATAATCAGAACCTGAAAGAGCACAATCTGCTTGTGGAAAGCAAGGAAGTAACAAAAAGAAGGGCAAGAGCTGAGCAAGCATCATTGTTTCCTCTCTGGCCCCTCCCCCAAAGACAGCACCACAACACAAGCAAGAGGGTTGCCCCCCCTGGCGAATATCTAAGACCCCACCCTTTATAATATAACAAGTCCACCAAGACAAAAAGTATGGCCCAAATGAAAGAACAGATCAAAACTCCAGAAAAAGAATTAAGTGACAAAAAGATAGACAACCTATCAGGTGTAGAGTTCAAAACACTGGTAATCAGAATGCTCACAGAAATGATTGAGTTCAGTCGCAAAATGAAATAAGAAATGAAGGCTATAAAAAGTGAAATAAGGAAAATAAACAGGGAATCAACAGTGAAATGAAGGAAACTGGGACTCAAATCAATGATTTGGAACAAAAGGAAGAAATAAACATTGAAATGGGACAGAATAAAGAAAAAAAGATGTCAAAAAAATGAGAGACTTCAGAACCTCGGGGACAACTTTAAATGTTCCAATATCCTAATCATAGGGGTGCCAGAAGGAAAAGAGGAAGAGCAATAAATTGAAAACTTATTTGAACAAATAATGAAGGAGAACTTCCTAATCTGGCAAAGGAAATAGAGTTCCATGAATTCTAGGAAAATCAGAGAATGCCAAAGAAGTTGGACCCAAGGAAGCACACACCAAGGCACAGTATAATTACATTACCCGAGATTAAAGATAAAGAAAGAAGAATCTTAAAAACAGTAAGAGCAATAGACAGAAAACTGTACTTGAAAAATAACTAAATAAAATAAAAAAATAAAAAAACAGTAAGAGCAAAGGAGACAGGTACCTACCAGGGAGTTCCCATAAAACTGTCAGCTGATTTCTCAAAAGATAACTTACAGGCAAGAAAGGGCTGGAGAAGTATATTTGAAGTCATGAAAGGGAACAACTTATATCCAAGACTACTCTATCCAGCAAAGCTATCATTTAGAATGAAAGGGCAGATAAAATTCTTCCCAAATAAGGTAAAGTTAAAGGAGTTCATCATTACCAAGCCTTTATTAGATGAAATGTTAAAGTGAGTTATCTAATAAATAGAAGAAGATAAAAAACTATGAGCAGTAAAATAACAAACTCACAGCCATCAACAACTGAACCTAAGAAACAAAAACTAAAACTTAGCAAACAACTAGAACAGGAATAGGATTATAGAAATGGGGATCCCATGGAGGGTTATCAGTGGGAAGGGGAAGAGGGAAATTTTGGGGAAAAGGAACAGGGAATAAGAAACATAATTGGTAGGTACAAAATAGACAGGAAGATGTTAAAAAGAGTATAAGTAATGGAGAAGCAAAGACCTTAAATGTACAACCCTTGGACATGAACTAAAGGAGGAGAGGATGCTGCAGGGTGGGAGGCTACAAGTTGGAGGGAGATAAAGGGGAGAAAAAATTGGGAAAGCTATAATAACATAATTAATAAAATATATTTTAAAATTCTAATACAGAGATGGCTAAAATATTTTAAAAATAAAAAATAAAATATATAATATAATATAAATATAATGCAAACTATAATACTTGAAATATAATGTATTATATATGCATAAAATATGGCATACATGCAATGGGAAGTTAAAAATAATCATCATAGGAGTTGTAACTTTTCATCAATTTTGAAAATTAGTGTTTAATCTAAAAGGATTAAATGTTTATTCTATTTTTTTTCAATGAGTAAAATAAGTTTACTATAGAGTATCAGGGAAATATAAACTTACTTATAAAATAATATCAGCAAATACAGAAGTGGTAGAAATGGAAAAACATTTTTAAAATATGCAGTGAAATAATGTATTCAAACAGATATTTAAATAATATTTATACAATGAAAAATATCATCCCATAGGTTACTTGTTACTTGCAAAGAAAAAATAAGTCTTCTCAGTAGGTATCTTATGGTGACAACTTTAACTGAGTGATCACACTTAGCATCAACTAATCATGTGCCCCCTAATACATACCATAAGAAGGACCCAGAAGTATGTGTGAGATAGTCTTACCAAAAATTCATTTAAATCAAGATATAAAAATGAATATTAACTTTATCAAAAATTCCAGAGCTAAAATTAAGATTCAATGAAGTCACAAGTAAACAATCAGACAAGCCCAACATATGTTCTACTATATGATATTCCTCAACCACTCATCTACTGACAGACACTTGGGCTGCTTTCAAATCTCGACTATTGTGAATAACACTGTGATGAATTATAGGGGTGCTTATATTCTTTTGAATTTCTTCAGAAAATTCCAAGAAATCAAATCACTGGTTCATAAGACGGTTCCATTTTAAAATTTTTGATGTTACTCCATGCTGCTTTTCACAGTGGCAGCATCAATCTGCAATCCCTACAAAAATGCAAAAGGATTCCCCTTTCTCCACACCCCCACCAGTACTTGTTTGCTGAATTACTGATGATGGCCACTCTGACTGGTATGAGGTGACATCTCATTGTGGTTTTAATTTACATTTCTCTGATTATTTGGGGTAATTAACTTTTCATATGTCTATTGGTCATCTTTATGTCCTCTTTTGAGGAGTATCTCTTCAGGTCCTTTGTCCATTTTTCTAAATTGGGTTGTTTGTCTTTTTGGTATTGAGTTTATAAATTCTTTATAAATTTTGGATATTAACCTCTTATCAGATGTAGTGGAGAATGTGTTCTCACATTCAGTGGGCTGTCTTTTTATTTTCTCAATGATTTCCTTTGCTGTGCAAACACTTCTTAGTTTGATGCAGTTTTATTTGTTTATTTTTTCCCTTTCCTGAAGAGATATATCAGAAACAAATACTGCTATAAGCAATGTCTGAAATTTTACTGCCTATATATTCTCCTAGGATTTTTATGACTTCAGGTCTGACATTTAATCAATTATCAGTCTTTAATCAATTTTGAGTTTATTCTTGTGTGGCATGAGAAGTTAGTCTAGTTTCATTTTACTGCACCTATCTGTCCAATTTTCCCAATACCACATATTGAATAAACATTCATTGAATAAACATTGTATTTGTTTGCTTACTCTGTCAAATATTAATTGACTATAAAGGTGTGGGTTTATTTGGGGGCTTTCTATTTTGTTCTATTGATCTGCGTGTCTGTTCTTATGCCAAATATGTTGCTTTGATTACTATGGTCTTATAGTACAGTCTGAATTTAAGCAGTGTGATTCTTCCAATTTTGCTTTTTCTGAAGATTGTTGGTGTTAGTCAGGACCTTTGGTGGTCCCATATAAATTTTTGAAATATTTTTTCTAGTTCTGAGACATCTATCATTGCTATCTTGATAGGATTTGCTTTGAATCTACAGATTGCTTTTGATAGTATGGACATATTAATGATGTTAATTCTTCCTATCCATGAGTGTGATATGTGCTTCCATTTATTTGTATCTTCTTCACTTTCTTTCTCAGTGTCTTATAATTTTCCAAGTATAAGTCTTTTACATCTTTGGATAATTTTTTCCTAGGTATTTTACTCTTCTTGAAGCAATTTTGAATGGGATTATTTTAATAGTTCTCTTTCTGATAGTTCATTATTAGCATACAAAAATGCAACTGATTTAACTTTGTATCTTCCTACTTTACTGAATTCATTCTGCTATATTTACACCATGGAATACTATTCGGCCATAAAAAATAAGAAAATTTTATCTTTTGTGACAGCATGGATGAACCTGAAGAATGTTATGCTAAGTGAAATAAACCACTCAGAGTAGGACAAATACCATGTGATTTCACTCGTATGTGGAACCTAATGAACTAACAAGCAAAACAGAGACAGACTCGTAAGTTGGCAGCTGGGACAGGTGGGGATTAAGGGGAGGACATATTGAACAAAAAAGAAAAAGGACTTATGGAGAAGAATGTGGTGATTTGTTTTTTTGGGGGGTTGGTGGGTATTGAACAGGGTATAAGGGGGAGTAAATGGTCCTGGAAAATACAATTAAAACAATAATAATAAAATTCAACATATGGTTTCAAAAAATTAGTGAAATTGTTCTGTCGCAAGGAGGTTAGAGAGAGTGTAATTAAATTCAATTTAATTATGTTTTGAATATAATGTGTATTGGGGGTTAAATGTTAAGATATCTAGAGTTTATTTTTAAAAGTTTAAAGAAACATAGTTAAGTGGAACCTAATCAAAACAACAAACAAGAAAGCAAAATATAGCCAGAGACATTGAAATTAAGAACAAATTGACAGTAACCAGAGGGGAGGAGGGAGAAGATAATGGGGGAAAAGGGGGAAAGTTTTTCAGTAACATGTATAAAGGACACATGGACAAAGCCAAAGGAGGGTAGGACTGAGGGTGGGAGGTGGAGGTGGGTGGGGTGGAGTGGAGTGATAGGGGAAAAATGGAGACAACTGTACTTGAACAACAGTAAAAAATTGAAAACATGTTAAGTACTGAATCTAAAAACCTGTGTATTTAATTCACTGTTATTTAAATTTTTCTGTTTCAAATTTATTTTAAATTTAAAGTAGAATGAAAGAGTAGACAGAGAAAAAGCTGTGGAAGAGAAGAAAAGGTGGTTGAACAATAATCAAGAATTGAGTTGGAGTTACTTAGTACCTGAATTCTATGTACTATGAAATCTCTTGTATTTATTTCATAAATTAGAAAGTTTTCCCCTTTTTTAATACAAATTAAAACCATGGCAAATTTTCTACAAAAATAAAAAAGACTGTAATTTTTGCTTTGTAAATGGATTTTTGATAAACTGCAAGTTGAATAAAAAAGAAACTTGGTTAATAAAAAACAGTTTATTTTTTAATTTGTGTTATTATTGTTCAGTTACAGTGGTTCTCATTTTTTTCCCATTCCTCTCCCCTGCCCTACCCACCTCCACTTCCCACACTTAATATTCTCCCCAAACCTGTTGTCCTTGCCCATGGGTCCTTGATTGACCCTTCCCCTTCTTTCCTTGTTACCCCCTCCACCCTCCCCTTGGGTCACTGTCTGTTTGTTTTTTATTTCCATGTCTCTGGTTCTATTTTGCCCAATTGTTTGTTTCAAAATACATATATTATTCACTTTACCTAAAAATACATCATTTCAAGCATTTGGGAGAATATAAAAAGGTATTTTATGCCACTAAAGTGTTTATTTAAAAAATGAATGTTAGGTGTTAACACTTTAAAGGGTATTAAAAATAATTGGCATTTTTGAGTCTCAATAACATTTAAAGTTTATAAAATGGTTTTGCTTACACACATTTATTGAAATAGAGAGAAAAGGCAATACTGTATAGCTTGAAGCTTAGTAATTTTATAATGTAAAATGTTTTTCCTCACAGCCCTTTAGCTCTCTGCCTCTTTAGCCCTCACATATCTCTGCCGTAGATTTACTTTGAGTTATTTTGATTTTTAATAATTTTTTTAAATTACCATTTACATTCAATATCATTTTGTACTAGTTTCACATACATAGCATAGTGCTTGGACAATCACATCTTCTATTTCTCTAATATTATAATATAAAATATCAAAGGCTTACTATATACCAGGCACTGTTTTAAGTATTTTGTCACTACACAGCTATTTATTCTTCACAATATTCTTACCTTTTTTTTAAAGATTTTATTTATTTATCTTTAGAGGGGAAGGGAAGGAGAGAAATATCAATGTATGGTTGCCTCTCATGAGTTCCCTGCTGGGAACTGGCCTGCAACCCAGGCATGTGCCCTGACTAGGAATCAAACCGAGATCGTGTGGTTCGGAGGCCCGTGCTCAATGCACTGAGCTACACCAGTCAGGGCCGTGTTTTTTAATTATTGTTACTTTATTTGTATCGATGAGTAAAGCTGAAGGTCAGCACTTCCATAGCTGGCTGAAAGATATACTTATAATGAGGGTAAAACCACCATTGAATTGAAGGCATAATATAATGAGGGTAAAACCCTCCATATCTCTACCACTATGGAAGAAGAGGTGATAAAACATTACCATGATCATAGCCAGTTTAGATTAATAGACAAATGTTATCAGGAATGATAAATAAGATGGAAATTTTGGGAGTTTGAGCAGATCCTGATCGGATTTCCTGCTTGAATGAGCAAAGCTAGGGAATTAAGTAAAGGAATTCAAGAACAGCGTAACTGAGCCCACTGAACTCAAGTTGGGTAGCTGCAATTCCCAGTACCATTTTGCTACTTTCTAATGTGAAAAATAATTTTGTCATGTCATGTATATACACACACACACAAAGACATTATGGTCACTCTGCAACAAAAGACTAACCTGTCTGACCTTGGAGGCCTGAGGACCTTGAGTGTATTTTCTTTCAAGTAACTGAAGGGGTCAGCAGCCATCTTGCTCAATTAAGTAGTGGGAGTAGAACAGCGGTGTACAATTTGAAAGATTTCGAAACATTTTTAGTTCTCACAACTTTATTTTGCATTTTAAATGGAGTTTTAGACTTGTGTTACTTGAAGATTAGTTGTAAAGTAGGGTCAAAAGTAGTCTTTAATTTTACCCTCCTTTCTTTTGCTAAAATAAATATAATACAAAGTAAGAGTCACAAGGGCCAATTAACATTTTTCTGTCTTTTAATATTATGAACTGAAGGTAGAAAGCCAATATCAATAATTCAGGATTATCAGGATACCTTTTTCCAACAACAGAATGTGTGTTTGCGACTTATGGTACTCCAATAATCACTTCATCTCCATTTTGCCTGAGTAGACACAGCCAGCATTAACTTTTATGGGGTGTGAAATCAAGCAAACTGGAACTAATTGAAGTGTTAGTCAACACTATACTCAAATTGAATAAAGCAAGATTAATATGGCTCGGGTAATAATTGAAATACATCTCTCATTCTAGATAAACTCATCTGCAAAGTAATCAATGTATTCTGTCATAAAACATGGAAGAACTATGTTTATCTATAGATGTATATATGTGCATATATATCCATCCATATATCACCTATCTCTCCATAGATATGCATACATATGTGTGTAAATATATTATTATTAAATATTTATTTATTTAATTTTAGAGAATAGGAGGGAGAAAGTGAGGGAGAGAAGCATCAGTGTGTGGTTTTCTTTCATACACCCTCTTCTGGGGCCCTGGCCCACAACCCAGGCATGTGTCTTGACTAGAAATCAAACAAGTGACCCTTTAGTTCACAGACTGGTGTTCAATACACTGAGTCACACCAGCCAGGACATATCTCTGTAAATATATTATTGAATAATCTTATTATACCATAAACTATAGTACTACAGAAGAACAATATAGCCTAATGTTGAAAATGACTTTTTATTCAGATGAGATTGGGTTCACATCTTAACGGTTTCACTTTGGCATCTCATTGTTTGCAAAACAAAGATAGTAATACCTATCTCAAAGTGTAATTAATTGTGTAGTATAAAGAACTTAATAATATGACCTGACAGACGATGAATTTAATAAATGGAGCCACATTTAGGAAAATAAAGACATGGCTCATTAAATAAAACATGTAAACCTGTATCCATAAAATGTATTCAACTACTCTACCTATCATACTTCACTTCCTCATTTCCTTTCTAAATTGTATTCAGGCCAGTTTAATAGTTCTCAATGAGGTGGCAGTTTTGCCTCCCAAGGGCCATTTGGCAATGTCATTCTGCGTTATCCTGACTTCAGTGAGATATTTAATTGCTACTTGCACTTAGTGGTTGGAGGCTAGATATAATGCTAAGTTTGCCATAATGCACAAGACAGTTTCCTACACACAAATATTATCTTGTCCAAGATGCTAGTAGTGAAGATTTTGGGCAACCTTGAGCTGCTCCATTGCACTTAGAATGTGTAATGGTCATATTTTAATATCAGTCAATAATTCAATTTTATTGTCTATTGTATGTCAGACTTAGACTGAGTGTTGAGACAGTGTTCAATAGAAGGCATGCTACTCTTCCTCAGGCTGATTACAGTTTACTCCCTCTGCTATCCTTTTTCTGTCCCCTTTCCATCTTCAAATACACATTTTAAAAAATCAGGATATAGCCATTTCCCCCCCAGAACTACCAAGAAGCCATCTGTGATATCTTCCATCTGTGACCTTTTCCAAATGTTCACAGTACTAATGGTCTACATCTCACACAGTATTATAGTGTTCCATAGTATGGTGTAGTGAGATTTTGTTCACTAATTGCCTTATGTATACCAGTTTTATCTCCACAAATAAATCTCAAAAAGAAATCATGGCTATTTTCCAAAATACTGTTTGTTGATTAATTTATATAGGGAGCATAAATTCTCAATTCACGCACTTAGATATACAAAAATCTAACTTTGTTTTCTTCCTCTAACTTAAGTAAGACTTTTTAAAAAGATTTTATTTATTTATATTTAGAGGAGAAGGGAAGGAGAGAGGGAGAGAAATATCAGTGTATGGTTGCCTCTGTGTGTCCCCTGCTGGGAACTGGCCTGCAACCCAGGCGTGTGCCCTGACTGGGAATTGAACCGCAATCCTTTGGTTAGGAGGTCCGAGCTCAATTCACTGAGCTACACCAGCCAGGGTTTAAGTAAAACTTTTAATGAGCCATTTAATGTGGCAATGAAATACTTAATATCATAAATTCAATTGGCTGAGAATTTTCCTAGCTGTTTAAGGATAAATTTGATCAATGGCACCCTCCTAACTTCCCTGTAGAAAGTCAGCTAGGTTTTGAGGTGTTCATGTGACCTGGTGGGAGATGGCTGAACACCTCATGGTTTCCTTATCTTGGCTAAAAGGATATGAGAAAATAAGGACATATTTGGACACAAAAAAGAGAGGACTCTCTTTGTGTCCCATCAAGGAGCAGACAGATTCCACGAGGCTGCCCTGTAACATTCTTCCCTTATACTCTGCTCTCCTGAGGCACGGTCACCCATTCCCCATGGTAGGTGGGTGCAGGGTCTCTCATGGATACACACCAGCACCTACCTACATTATTTTACTTTCCCCATCAATTCTCTCTGTTTGAAATGATGTCCAAACAGTCTCTGTGTTTCTAATGTGTGTGTGTGGTGGGGGGAGGAGGGTAGAGAAAAGGGATTGGTAGCAAATATTTGTTCTGCCTATTCCTGAAATGCCAGTTTTGAAGTATAAAGTACAAAAATGGATGTATTCACTTTAGGGTATTTTTTGACAGCCTGCCTCTAAGCAACAGAGAGAGCCCAGAATAATCAAAGTATAGGAAAAATCAGATCTTCAAATGCTCCACCAAACCTTGCAGTGTATGGAGCACAATGGAACAACGGTATTACAGCTACTCTCACCATGTCTCCTCCTCAACTGTTCATGCAATTAATCTCTGTGTCTCACCTTTGGCATCTTTTTGTATCCTGGAATAATCAATTTGTCTGACTTTCTGTAGATGTTTTCTTCTTCCAAAACAGGCTTTAAAGTGCATTCTTGTATGTAAGCTATTACTCATAAATTATTCCATATCTAATGCAAACAATTGGTAATTTTACATCTAAAGCAAAATCCTTATTTAGTTTCTTTGTTTTCTCACATTGTAAACTTCTAAAATCAGAGCCCTTTATCTAACTGCACAGTAGCAGTTAGCACACTGTACAATACAATAATCAATTGCATTTATGGTTATGTATGTAATATATACAAGCATTTATACTGCTAAAGTAGTCTGTTCTGTGAAATAAGAAAACACTTGAATTAATTTAATACACAAATTTAATACAGCTTGAGCAATGCTGTAGCTTCTTTGTAAATATCCAGTACAAAATAAAGCTGAATATGGAAGAAGATGCATGAAAACAACAGTTCTCTTATTTGAATATTTACTTTATGGGTATTCCGTATTCTGCATTCTTACTACACTCATTTAGTGGTATCATAAATAGTTGAGTACTAGTCTGAATCTGTTCATCCCTTTATACAAGCAATTTCTTTCTCTTTCGCTTCCTGGAATAGCATCTTGCCCATCTTTGCATCTTCAAACAAAAGCAATCCAATCACTCACAATTTTTCACCTGATGCTAGTTGTAAGAAGCCAGAAAAAAATGGAATCTTCCTGTGAATGTCACCATTTGCATAGCTATTAGTATTCCAGTACATTATTGCATCAGAAAATGAGAAAAGGTAACAACATGTTATTCAATCAAGAAACAATCAGTGTCAAAAACCCGATGTCCACATCTAACCTTGGTGGTAGAGCTTCCTTCTATATGTGATTGTACTGTGAGGTACAAAGGCATATCCTTCAGTAAAAACAAAGAGAATCTGCACTATACAGGAGAAGTCCACAAAACTACTCTCTCTGAATACAAGAATAGAAATTACATGTGTGTTTCTCCAGGGAAACTTTGGTCCGGCACACTCATGAAATCAAATATTTCTATGAGTGTTCACTGAGAATGTGATTGCCTGTTTTACTGCTAGATTAGGTCAATGCTGCTATTTCAATCTGGAATCACTTTACTAGCAAGGCAATTTCACACAATTAATTTCCTTCTTTAAAGAAAGCAATAAAGGACAGGCAATTGGAAGCCTCACAACTTATAACTAACATCCTTTACTAACTAGTGCACACATCGGCAAACACAAATAACCCTCTTTGTGTATGCTTAGGCCAGTGAAATCAATTTTTAAATGATGATGGAGTTACCATAGAACCACTGTGCATTTCCTGTAAAAAACAAACAAAACAAAACAAAACAAAAAGTGCTAGGGAAAGCAGAGAGCTCAGGTTCACTCACTGATCTCAAACCCATCTTACGGCACTTCTGTATTCTTGGGGAATTGAAGAGTGTGTTTGCAATGCATAAAGGGGAAGAAAAGAGTAATATGCCAGAAAGTAACATTGTGTGAAGACAGAATCTCATATCTAATTTATGGGTTGGCAAACATTATATGCATTGATTTTATAATTACTTTGTGTCCTTTTTTTAAAGTTAAAAGGCCACTTGAAGTATTGTAAAGCATAACACATGCCCTCTTTTCTCTTATGTGGACGTACTTTGCTTTTTGGACATCCTTTTACTGTCAATACTTACATCTGTTGTTTAAAAAGCTATTGGTGGTACAATTGCTTTTTAAATGCAAACCCATATGTGTGATCTCTAGAGGAACTGGTAAATTTCACCAAATGGGCATTCCTAAATTACATGCCATCTGTAGTTAGTGAAGAGAGGACTAAACCTGCTCAGCTGTGATTTTGCACCAATGTTCCATCATTTTGATTGGCTCTAGGGAAATCATTCATTTTTGGCATGAACTTTTCTAACACCAACAGGTTATTGTAGTCTGCTTCAGTTGCGCTGGCTCAAAAGAATATGGTATTTTTGGCACATATTAGAACTAATTTGACTTTTTGCATTGATTTCTTTGCCACATTGTACTATTTATGGCTTAAAACATTTTTCTAAGTTTGAAAACTAGTGAAGAGATGGTAAAGGTAATTCTATTGCCTATGTAGGGTTGTTCAGTCTGTTGAAAGAAAAACAAATAAACCTCCAGATTGCACATTCTAACAATTGAATTGCCTTAGTAAAAATTAACACATTACACAACTGAGGCCAAAAGATCATGTTGGAAAAAATTAAGGCAGAAGATAAATCTCTAGTACATATTTTTACCAGTGGTCCCCTGCAAATAAAGAAGGGAGAAGTGACTTTTTTTCAGTTTATAAATTCAATTATTTATACTTAATTTACTTTCTCTTTTTTAGCCAAAGGCTGTTTTAGTCTCAGATCTATTAAAAAAGTGAATCACATCCCAGAACATCAGTGGAGGGTGGGGCCAACGTAGGTTTAAAATTGTTCATCTGGCCCTGGCTGGTGTAGCTCAGTGGATTGAGTGTGGGCCAGTGAACCAGAGGATCATGGTTCGATTCCCAGTCAGGGCACATGCCTGGGTTGCAGGCCAGTTCCCAGCAGGGGACTCACAAGAGGCAACCACACATTGATGTTTCTCTCCTTCTCTTCCCCTGTAAAGATAAATAAATAATAAACATCTTAAAAAATAAATAAATAAAATAAAATTGTTTGTCTGGAGAATAATACAATAAGCAATAATAATATAAGAATAAACTTTGTGTTTCACATACTCATAACTATAAACCTACTTTTTGCCCCAAACCTGTATATGGCAAAACACTCAGTTACATTCTAGATATTCTTTTAATGACTTTTTGAATATTTACCCATGAAATAATTCAAAGTTTTAGTAAGAATACTTTCATGTATGCTTTTTCCTAAAGGTCTCACTTTGTCTGTATTGCTTTTAATCAATCATGACATTTTGTACAAAAGTTGAGACATGGAAAAAAGTGAAAACACTGGCAAGGCAAGTATTTATGACCCTGTGTTACACCCACAAGCAGGATAGGCAGGGTAATTTTCCTGCTCCTTTCTGTAGTCATTCTCAAATACTCCCTTTAGGTTCATCTTAAATCAGAGCAGATTGCTGGTGTATGGACAAAAGGGAGAGATGGGTGTTGTGGCAGAAGGTATAAGCAATAGGTCACTTAACGTGGATCACAGTGAGAAATGTCAACCTAGGGATTTGGAAAAGGAAGGGACCAAAACTTACTCTTGGAATCAACATGTCAGGATAGCAGTGAAGAGGGCAGTAGAGAAGACAGAATGGAGAATGCATGGACAGGCAAGGAGTAAAAACTGCAATAAACAGTCAGGAGAAATGCAGGCATGAGATTTAAGAATAATTATCAGCACACCATATCTCTGAGTGTTTTTAAAATTTAAGCCTTTAAGCTTCCTCTTGAAATTCATAGTTTTCAAAGGATGTCTATCCAGAGTCTGTGCAGAGAATTGGTTACACACAGTAGTAGAATATAAAGAAAAAACTCCTAATAAAAATTTTAAAACGTAATATAACTTAATTGTGTCAGAAACACTTATCAAAATATATTCTTTTTAAATTTAAATTATTTTATTGTTGCTCAATTTCAAATATATTCTGATCACTACATTTTTACTCTCCTCTTTACATAGAGTGTCTGTAGTAAACAAAATAACACTGTCGTCACCTCTTGTATGATTTAATGTACAGTATAAATTATACAGACATATTTGAATTAGATATTGGCTGAGTACTGACAGAAAGCAGGTACACATTTGCAGAACATGTGGAAGACAAACGTTTTTTTCGATGAACTTTTTCTCTAAGGCTCAAGTAATAGTCAATGACAGAGGGTCACTTTTTCAGTCAGGAAATCCTAAATTAATAATGTAATCAAAACAACTGAAATTTTTATTTCAAATTTAAACTGTTAGCAATAATTTGTAAATCTTATTATTTTGATTTTGCATACATATTATTGATTTAGCTAATGGAAAACTCACACTTAATATTGTTCATATATTAAACAGAAAACCTCACATAAAAAAAGAATATAGTAAGTTTCCAAACATTATCTTCAAAGGTTCTTTTTTCATTTTTTCCTAATATCTTCAGCGTATATTATTTTTAAATTTTTTATTGTTGTCCAATTACAGTTGTTCTCATTTTTGCCCCATTACTCTCTCCTGCCCTACCCACGCCCCCCATTCAATCCTCTCCGTCATCGTTTTTGTCCGTGGGTCTTTTATACACGCTCTTCGACTTGAATTATCTCCCATATAACGTTACTAAGAAGTTAGTTTTAAATTGTTTTTTTCTTATGTACACTCACACCCACACCAAAGGGAATTATTATAGTATCCTGTATGACTTCAACAGTGTCAAAGTTAGATAGGTAAAAGATTGATATTCATGACCAAATAGAATACAAAATAGAGAAAGATGAGTAGAACACAAAGTAGAGCAGGCATGTAATAGTAGAGTTAATAATCTCAAGGGAGAAAGGTGGGAAAGAGGGACCTTGTTTTTTGATCATACGTCGGTACAACCCAAGTGGAAAAAGGGAAAAAAGAAGAGGACGAAGACATGATTCTGATCTTTTGAAATATATTTATATTCTGTTACACCAATGACCAGTATTTTGTGTAGGTCTGTTTTGTAATCTCTTCCAAATTACAGACAACCATTTAAAAAGAGCTTCCTGTATGGAAGTAAGCAGTCAGTGATAAAATTGCCAGTTTAAAGAGAGGTGAAGTCATCAATTTGTTTACTTTCATATATAATGAAAATGCTGAGTATAGTTGCAGTAGTTTAAAATATTCTTGGCCTTCTTTGGGAAGCATTTTGAAAGATCCCTTTTTGAGAGAGCATTATTGAAAAAAAAACAGAGGGATCTAGGGAAAAAAACACTGTACTCTTGTTTTTTAAAATATTTTGTTGCACCTAGCTTCACTATCATTGGTTATGTTCTATGAGCATTTTTATTTTTAAAAGTCCCAATTGCCACAAGAAAAAGGGTGTGGTGTTCATACTGACCTAGAAATAAAAAATACAAATATAAACTTTTTATGTGCTGTGTGTGTCTGTGTGTGTCTTTGTGTGATAAGGGCTTAAAATATACATTGAAGACCATTAGACTTCAATATACATTGAAGACCTTAAAATATACATTAGTTTCCTTAAGCAGAATTGCTAGAAATTGTCTCGAACATATAACATATAACATATAAGTCTTTTTCTAATCTCCTGTGGCAAGAGAACCTCTGGGGAATTATTTCCGGTTCTGGAAACAAATAATTAAAAATAATATCAAAAATTGAAAACATTCAGAGGACAGTAATCAAGATATTAAAGAATACAAAATTCTCTTTTGTGACTAAAAGCTGAAGAAAGTGGGTTTAGATAGGTGAGGGGAAAATAATATCATTTAGCTGTTTTTAGTATTTGAAGGATTCAAATTAAGACCAAATTGTTCTATATTGCCCCATTGGATAAACTGAAGAACAAAGCAAAGGCAACATATGAACACCTATTTTAGTGCACTGTGTGTGTGCTACCCTAGACATAAGAAATGAAAATATAAATTTCTATGTGGTATGCGTGTTTATTATGTCTTTGCATATGTGTAGTGAGAGCTATGACATTCAGAACTACGCAAAGAATAAAAATCGTCAGTCAAATGATGTGTTTTAAACTAAAGATATTTTTGTTAGATTTTTTAAAATATGAAATAAGCCCTGGCTGCTGTAGCTCAGTAAATTGAGTGTGGGCCTGTGAACCAGAGGATCATGGTTCGATTCCCAGTCAGGGCACATGCCTGGGTTGCAGGCCAGTTCACAGCAGGGGACACATGAGAGGCAACCACACATTGATATTTCTCTCCCTTTTTTCTTCCCTTCCTCTCTGAAGATAAATAAATAAAATCTTTTTAAAAAATGAAATAGCCCCTCTGTTACCTCCCCCGCTCAGATTTTATTTATTTGACTTCCGCCAAGATGGAGGCATAGGTGGAAACGCTGTGCATTCTCACACAACCAAGTTTAGAGACAACTAAATATTAGCAATAGAAAACATAGCCAGAACACAGAAAATTGAACTTTTCGGAAGTCTGTTAACAACAAATTCTTCAGCCTGACTGGTAAGAGGGATGAAACCAGCAGCTGGCGGAGTGGGGCTGCACAGGAAAACTCGGTCAGACAACTCAGGCACATGGAATCCAGGTGCAGGGTTGGACCTAGTGAGAGACCCAGCCAGCGACCTTGGGGAAACAGTGAGGGACCTGGGCTGCGGGTTGACTGTGGTCATGCATTTGTGTGAGGATAGAGAAGCGAGAGAGTGGGCAATTGGACGGGACCCAGGGGGTCCCCACTGCGAGCGGCAGAGGAGGGCAGTGCCATTTCCACTCTGACCCCGCCAGCGTCATAACCCAGAGACTCTAAGTGGCCCAGCCCAGGTGAACCACCTTGGGCTCTGCTCCTCACCCAGCAGTGCAAAACAGCAGAGGGGGTCGCCATTTCCCCTCTCTGACCACGCCCCCACATACAGTCTTACAACCCAGAGACCTGGGAGTCCAAGGCTCCGCTCCTCATACTTAAAGTGCGCGAACAGAACAAAAATGGCTCAAGAAGATCTCAAAGCCCCAGAGCCTATAAATCTAAGCAATAAAGAAATAGCGAAACTCTCAGATGCACAGTTTAAAACACTGGTGATCAGGATCCTCACAGAACTGGTTGATTATAGCCACAAATTATACAAACATATGAAGGTGAAACTAATTGAAATGAATGGAATTGCACAGGAAACCAATAGCAATGAAAAGGAAACTGGGACTCAAATCAATGGAGTGGACCAGAAGAAAGCAAATAATGGCCAAACAGAAAAGAGTGAAGAAGCAAGAATTCAAAAAAAATGAGGAGAGTCTTAGGAACCTCCAGGACATCTTTAAATGCTCCAACATCCAAATTAAAGGGGTACCAGAAGGGGGAAAGGAACAACCACCAGTGGAAAACTTATTTGAACAAATAATAAAGGAGAATTTCTCCAATCTGGCAAAGGAAATAGACTTCCAGGAAATCCAAGAAGCTCAGAGAGTCCCAAAGAAGTTGGACCCAAGAAGAAACACACCAAGGCACATCATCATTACACTATCCAAGATTAAAATGAAGGAGAGAATCCTAGAAGCAGCAAGAGATAAAGGACAGTCACCTACAAAGGAGTTCCCATCAGACTATCAGCTGATTTCTCAAAAGAGACCTTACAGGCAAGAAGGGGCTGGAAAGAGGTATTCCAAGTCATGAAATCAAAAGACCTACAACCAAGATTGCTCTATCCAGCAAAACTTTCATTTAGAATGGAAGGACAGATAAAGTACTTCTCAGATAAGATCAAATTCAAGGAGTTCATCATCACCAAGCCCTTATTATATGAAATGTTAAAGGGACTTACCTAAGAAAAAGAAGTTAAAAAAACATGGACAGTGAAAGGACAGCAAACTCACAGTTATTAACAACCACACCTAAAACAAAAGCAAACTAAAAGGACAGGTAGATCAGGAGTGGAAACATAGAAATGAAGATCTCAAGGAGGGTTAGCAACAGGGGAGTGGGAGGAGGAGAAGGGGGGAGAAGGTACGGAAAATAAATAGCATAGACAGTAGATAGAAAATAGATGGAGAGGGGCAAGAATAGTATGGGAAATATAGAATCTAAAGAACTTGCAACACATGGTCATAAACTAAAGGAGGGGTAATGGTGGGGACAGGGGGTAGGGTGTAGGGGAATGAAGGAAAGGAATAGAACAATTGTAATGGCATAATCAGTAAAAAAGTAAATTAAAAAAACAAAATAAATAGGCGAAATAAATGAAAGACCCTTTCTAAGACTGGGAGATTAAGATCCTATCGCAAAATTTATGTATCAACATTATTGTGGCATATCAACATGTCTTTTGTTGATACTTTAACAATTATATCTTATCATACTGATTGCAAGAAGTGAGTGTGATAGGGATACAAAGTGATATTTTCTAGTATGTTGCTTTATCTCATTCATTTTTGACCTAACAGAAATATATGAAAAATTTCACTTGAAAATAAAGTTGAAATAAATATATTTTGCAAAAGTCAAAGCCAGAGTTTCATGAATTATGATCTTTTCAAGATTTTATTAAACATAATTAAATTTTTCTCTCTGGTAACTGAGTTGAATATTAAATTGTCTTCTAAGAAAAGTAATTTGAATCTAGGACATTTTTAATTGTCTTAAGGAAAATACTTGGGGGTGACTTTTAAAGAATAACCTCATCCATGGGGTTCTTACATGGTTTCATCTCATTATTTTTGCTTATTATACTCATAGAAATATTAATCTTTGCTATTCAGGATACAGGAGTCTTATTATCTGTAACTGCTGGCTCATAGTGATTGACATTTTAAGGCTATTACATAACACTAGCCCTTAAAATATATTGAATTATACTTCAAGTTTAAAAAAAAAACAACACTAGTTTATGCCCTGGCTGGTGTAGCTCAGTGATTGAGTGCTGGCCTGCAAACCCAAGTGTCCTGTCCCTGGTTCAATTTCCAGTCAGGTCACATGCCTGGGTTGTGGACCAGGTGCCCAGCTGCAGGTGTATGAGAGGCAACCACTTGATGTTTCTCTCCCTCTCTTTCTCTCTCCCTACCCCTCTCTCTAAAAATAAATTTAAAAATCTTAAAAAAAAACCCACTAGTTTCACCCTGGCTGATGTAGCTCAAAGGATTGAGCATGGGCCTGTGAAGCAAAGAGTTACTAGTTCAATTTCCAGTCAGGGCACATGCCTGGGTTGTGTGCAAGGTCCCCAGTAGTGGACACATGACAGGCAACCACACATTGATGCCCCCCCATTTTCTCCTTCCCTTCCCCTTTCTCTAAAAATGAATACATAAAATATTTTTTTAAAACCCACTAGTTTGGAAGTGGAAACTACACAAATACTTACTGCAATATATGTATAAACAATTGTGCTTTGCAGCAGAGTTGCACAGCCTTGCACCACCTAGCGAGAGAGCTGATTTTGTACGTTTCTTGCCAGCTGCGTGTTAAGTGACGTCATATCGGTAGCTTGAAATCAATTCCTGCGGGATCATTTATACCATGGAAACTGGTAAATGTTATAAATCTGGCTTTTACTTCCTGAAATGCCAGTTATTATACACCCTTATACACTATGTTATTACTGACATATTACTGGCAAAACTTAACAATATCATGAAGTTTAAATCCCAAACAATACTATTATATTTTAATTATATATCCACTTGCTGTTAGCAACATATTACCTATGTGTAAATTAAGCTATTATGTGATGATCTAAATTAATTTAAAATGTGTGCAGACATTCTTTTGTTTATTAGCAAGGGTTGATATTTGAAATGCTTATATATTATATAAAATGCTGTTAAGAGAAGCATTAATTAAATATAAGCGAGATATTCTAAAATAAAACTAAGTGTAGGTAAAAATCATAAGATGAAGCCAGTCAGTTCTGATTACACTCAGGAGAGAGACTGTATTTCCCAATGAAAAACGTACATATGAGAAAAGGAATACATTGCAATATATTTATTTAAAATAATGATCATAATTTTTATCTAGTAAATCCAACACCTCAACTATATGTAGTAGACAATCCCAGCTGTGTCCACCAATGCAAATCTAAAGTGCCTATGCATGTCTTGAAGATTTATGGAGTCAGACATCCAGAAGTTGACTAGAACTTCTTCAATTACCTGCAAGGAAAGTCTTCCTAGGAGACAGCAGTATGTCAAAAAGCTAGCTGAATGAAAATAATTCACTCATCAAAGGCTGTGATTGTAAATACAGCACTGTGTATCTCACACTCAGAGTGTCTCTGAGCCCAGAGTTTGATTCTTCAGTAAGATCTGAGAAAGTTGAGGCCAGCACACACACACGTGTTTCCCCTCTTCACCATAATAACTGAAGAATGAAACTATGTGGATACATTTGTACTAATCAGAGAGAGCACTCCATGAGTGAGTGAGAGGTTAATGTACTTTCTTATGAGAAAATTTAAGCCTCTGTTGAATCCTGGAAATCATATGAAGAATTTGACAGAAAGTCAGGGTCCTACAGTAATAAGCAAAGAACAGAAGCCAGTATAATAAGGGGTACACTGTCATAGTGACACATATTACCAGCTCAATGAAAATCAGCCAAGAACATTTGTTGGCATAACAGTTCTCCAATTTTGTAGGTTAAGGTTGTAGCTATATAAGCACTGACTTTTATTTTATTTGGTTATATTACTGAGTCAATGAAATTGCAAAAAATGGCAAAAAATCAGAAGCAGAATATTGAATTTATCAAATTTTTTGCTTTAACAATTAGGATGTCACAGATGACAATAAAATTAGGGAAAGCCTGTTTCCCTTTCAGTCAATCACATATAGGCCAGGAAGCATGGGCATAAGGAATGGCAACCCACTTACTTGTGACTGAAGCTCCAAATACACCAGTAGCTGTTTATCTGGGTGTGTGTGCTCATAGAAATATTAGTTTCATAATTCCTTATGTGGTCAATCTTCTATGTGTGAGTAATTATCAACTACACTAATAACATTTAAAAATACAAAATATAAATGCATATATTACATAATTATATAATATAAACTTCAACACATTTGCAATAAATTAATGGAAGATCACTGTTTAATGTTAATATACAAACAGAGCTTTTACCTTACACTTTTCATGTGTTATACACTTTCTTTGGGACAAGGAAAATAAAAGTGAAAATCTGTGTCCTGCTCTCTGTCTCTCTGCCCCAGGAGACAGACACAAATGGAAGCAATAGAAACAGAACCTATATTTTACAAAAGAAGAACTTAAAAACCTTATTTAATTATCTGGAGAGTTGAATAGAACACCAGGGTGTAAGTGAAAACAAAAAACATCCAAAATGATCATATTATAAAGGATTTCATTATATGTTGTCCTTTGGCTCTTTTTGCTCTTATTTTTGTTTTATGTATTTATGTATTGGTTGTGTACATATGTGTGTGTGTTTGTTTTGTTTGCTTGATTTTTTATCTTGGGGCACATCAGGTAGAATTACATTTGTAGAACAGAGTTTGTACGAATACAAAGATCCACATATAATATATTGTCTCTGGCTTGTCTCATGTTAAAAAAGAACTGTTCCTTGGAGACGCTCTCTACCTAGTTTCCTCTCTAGTCTAGTGTCAAGAGGATAATTCTTAAACAGAATGTTCAATCTGAAATGTGAAATTGCTGAATTTTGCTTTGTTCTCCTAAATGCTCAGGATCTATGCAATATTTCCACTTGATTTATGCCTTAAAGGTTACTATTATCTCACACTCATTAAAGTGTTATGTGAATAGTTAAAATATACTTCATTTTATTTTTCTTTATTTTTCAGCTCTAAGATATTAAATCATCTTCAAAGAGAAGTGACCAAATTTTATTATCAAAGTAAAATAGAAAAGAAATAATACTTTTCATTACTTAAAATTTGTATTAATAGTGTTCTAAAATATATATAAAATTTGCCATTTTAACCATTTTGAAGCGTACAATTCAGTGGCATTAATCACATCCACAGTGTTGTGCAACCATCTTCACTATTGCCCAACATTTTGTACCTCTAACAAAACACTGTACTGTTAAGCAATGACTCCCATTCCTTCCTTTCCTGGTTATCTCGAAAGTACTAAGAAAGAAATAATATTTAAAAATATTTAAAGACTTGAAATATTTTTAGCATTTTTTTAAGATTTTTAAATTTATTTTCAGAGAGGGGGAGGGAGAAAGAAAGAAAGGGAGAGGAACATCAATGTGTGACTGCTTCCTGTGCCCCATACTGAGGACCTGATCAGTAACCCAGACTTGCGCTCTGACTGGGAATCAAACTGGAGACACTTTGCTTTGCAGGTCAGCACTCAATCCACTGTGCCACACCAGCCAGGGCTGACTATTTTATTCTTATTATTAACGTAAAAATGGTTTAAAACTGTTTCAGAAAAATTACTTGTTCTCCATACAGTTAAATTTTTTTCATAAAAGCTTTAACTTTTTAGAGTAATTATAATATCACAGCAAAATTGAGGGGTAGGTACAGGGATTTCCCATATACCCTCTTTTCCCAAACATGTATAGTCTCTACATTATGAACATCCTTCACCAGAGTAGTGCATTTGTTACAATGGAGTACTTACATACACATTAATTATCACCCAAAGTCCACAGTTTAAATTCACTCAAGGTATTGTACAGTCTGTATGTGTAATTACTTATATCCATCATTATGGTGTCATAAGGAATGTTTTCATCTTATAATTCTTATGTGCCCCATTTATCCATCACCTGCATCCCCAGCCCCTGGCAACCACTCTCTTTTCACTACATCCCTAGTTCTGCCTTTTGTTTCAGAAAGGCAAAGAGTTAGTATCATCCAGTATGTAACATTTTCAGATTGAATTCTTTCATTTAGCAATATGCATTTAAGGTTCCTCTATGTCTTTTCAGAACTTGATAGCTCATTTCTCTTTACTGCTAGATAATATTCCATTTTCTGGATGGACCAAAATTTACCTGTTCATTTACTTACTGAAGTGTATATTGATTGCTTCCATGTTTTGGCAATTGTAAATAAAATTGTTATAAACATCTTTGTGAAGGTTTTCGTGTGAAATACAGTAATAATCAACCAAGTAGCTTGGTTTTATTATATAAAAGACAACCAATTTGAATGACTTAAACATTTTATACATTAGAATTTTTTAAATCAGTATCTGTTCAAGGAAGATTATTGGCAATTAATGTTAGCCAATTACTTAAATGTGTATAAACTCAATAAATTTACCAAATACTTATAGATTTTTTAATTTCTTTTACTACCAACAGGAAACTTGACTGAAAATGTATTGTTAGATTCTCACTTTTTTCAAGACTATGTGAATTCAGTATTAGCATTTTCTTTATTTCTTCTTTCCAATTTTCTCTATCCATTTTTAGAAATCTCCCAATTTAATAAAAATAGTGAAACATCATAAATATCTTACAACATTTTAACATTTAAACAACCAGTGACATTATTCTAGTTAGTAGCTCATAACTGAGTAGACAGGAATGGAGGCCATGAATACATATATTTTAATCTAATATAGTGATTTTTTATTTAGACATGTCCAATATAATAAGAAAAATTATTTTTATCTCATATTAGTTTTACCACAAAAATCCCTGTGAGGGTCACTAACACATTTTTTAGTACCTTTATTTGGAAAAATTAAAAGATATAAAACATTACAAAGGGATTATTATATTTATAAAATACTAGCAGAAAGTAATGATATTATGTTTTACTGTTGTATTCTCTTGATTCTCATAGCCATCATTTTATATTTTGTTTTTAAAAAAATATTTTATTCATTTAGTTTTAGACAGAGGAGAAGGGAAGAAAAAAGAGAGGGAGAGAAACATCATTGTGTTGTTGCTTCTTGTACACCCCCTTCTGGAGACCTGGCCCGCAACCCAGGCATCTGTACTGACTGGGAATCAAACTCATGACCCTTTGCTTTGCAGGCTAGTATTCAATCCACTGAGCCACATCAGTCATGGCCCATAATCACCATTTAAAACTTATTTCTATGTTCAGGCCATTCCCAAGCAAGGCACTTTTTTTCTACATAAAATGTAAACCTCAGCCTTAATCCAGATGAGTTTTTTAGGTTAATCTTGCTTTTTAACTTTGATTTTGACTAAATGCATTAAAATGTTACATTGAGGTAAAGCCATTACTGGTTGAAATGGAGCTAATGAGTGTGTTTGCTTCTAAGGTTTGGAACACAGGGTAGATCCACTTACCATCCCATATAACACACCCAGAAGGTGATTATTTTTCTTCAGGTTTCTGTTGTTATAAGAATAAAGTCTCAAAACTATTGAAAGTTATGCAAGGTCTTCCATAACATAGTCCAATAATGACATTTCCAGACTCGTGTTCCATAGTTCAATTCAGTCTTCAGTTCACTTAGGGAATGATTTTTTTTTCAACAACACTGTATCTACATCATGATTTCTCATCCTTGTCTTCAGAGAATTCAGGGGAGATGATGTTTGGTCTTGTCCATAATTATATCTCAGTCTACAGAAGAGTTATCTGATACAAAGGGGTGACCTGTCACAAAAACTTCACATCATAAATATCTGTGAAATGAACAAGAGTAGCATAATTCTCTTAGAAGCATTTCCTGATCATGCAAGGTGAGGTAGATGTTTTTCTCCGATATCACTGCCTGCAAACCTCTATTACAGAATTTGTTATATTTTATCATGATTACTAATATTCATTTTCTGTCTCAAATTTCCATGTTTTTTGAGTCAGAAACTACAGTGGGTGACAAAGCCACGGATTGGCAAAGTGAATAATAGATTAGACGGAGAAAACTGGATATGATTTAGATATTCTTAGGTGACTAAATTAGTATGACTTAGTGAGCAATTAGATATAGAGAAAAGATTCTAGGGCATTTCCATGGCTTTTGACTTTCATTGACTATCAATGAGGGCAAATTCAGGAAGACAACCATATTTGCGGTGATAAAAACAATCAGTTAAATCTGGAGCAATTACGGGTTTGAAAGTGGTTTATTAGGTATTGGATATTAGATTTTAAAATTCAATAGGAAAATTTATACTGGAATTTAACTTTCATCCAAAGTTCAGTTGATAGCTGACTCCATGAAATTAGAAAAGGTTACTCAGGGAGCAGGCAGCATCACATTACGGCTACGTGATATCTGCATATTTCACCATTTAGAGGAGAGAAAAAGATGACTCAGGGAAAGCGGAATCATTATATATATAAGCATTAACTTATTAGAGAAGACATCATTTACATATAAACATTTAAATATTCTGAAACAGACTGATGAGAATTGATTCTATCTTTGTAAAATGTCACTCTGAAACAAGTGGAGTCCTGATTCTGTTGGGTGGCTAGGAAAGAAAGGTAAAGTATCTATGAAGTATCTCAGGTCTGAAAAATTACCTGAGTTCCTTCTACTGTTTACCAAATATTCAGTTCACTCTCTTTACCAATCAAAAAGGCTTCTTACCTTTGTTCAAGAAATACAACTCAAAAGTCCAAAGGAGCCCTGTCATCAAGCTTGATGTTCAGAGTCTATTAATACCCTTATTATGGGTAGTAATCTCCAGATAGCTCTTTTTTTGGATTCTCTTGATAATTGTGAACAAAATGGCATGATCTGCTTCACACAATTGATTTACAATGAATAAATAGGGTCAGGATCACACAATTAAGCACTCACACAGAGAGAGAAGAATAGTAAACATATAATAGCAATGTCAAATCTGATATTCTGTTTGTCAAACATTGGTGAAGCCCTCCCACTTTTTGAGTAGGATCAGTTTTATTCAGTAAGAGGGGTGGTCCTCAATTCTGTTGTAGGAGGAGTTTTCTTTATACTATGTTTCTTGACCATAACAGTATTTAGTATTAAGGACCACATCATCTTTGAGAAGTGAATAGCTTTCTTCCTGTAGAAGATTGAGAATGTGATAATGGTTTTATTTCCAAAAAGTCAGAGTCCTTTAGTTTAGGCTGGTGCTTCTTTTGGCAGAATGACTCTCTAAAACCACTTATTGGCTTCTCATGTATTTGATTTTAGTCAGTGCCACACATCAATAGTTACATTCTGTTCTTTTACGGGTATACTTCTTAAATTTGCTATATTTCCTTGCATTCTTTCCTTCACCATCCTGCAAACTCTCACTCTTATGCTCTTAAAATCATTGCAGATAGGATCTTTGTCTTGTTAAGCTTTCCTGGGAGAGCTTAACTCTGGGAGAAGCATGGTCTTTCTCTATTTCTCCAAAGCCATTTTTGTTCCAACAAAAAGCTTTACTCTATATCAAGTTCACTAGTCAGAGACTTCAAATAATGAGTAAGAGAGAAAACAATATTTCTGTCCCTGCCTCTAAGCGGAATTTTACAAATTTTCAATGTTAGAGTTTACTTTTGAGCACTGAAATATAGTTGCATTTTTCAAAGCTTCACGTTTCTGAATTTTTCCCTTTTTTTTCTATTTGGAAATGTTCAATTCTTTAATATCAATTTTCTTGTCACTAACACCAAGACCCTTAAGCCAATAACACATATTGTAGGTTCTTGTTTTGACAGCACCCAATATCTATGTTATAGCTGTTGGATCAGTCATATCAGGGCTGGTGATACTGCAGTTTAAACAGAAAACCCTAAAATTTCAGGCACGTAAATCCACAACGCCTCAAATTAAGGATAATGAATCCCTGTGTAAGGCAAGTGGCTTCCTTCTCTTTGCTCTGAACAAAATGTAAAGAAAATAAATTGTGACTAGTGGAAAAATATTAAAATTTATGGTTAATGATATGTCACTATGTATTTAGAGAAAAATTCAAAAGTAGTTTATAGAAGTGGTAATTTGGAGAGCAAACCTTCCTTCTAGATGGGAGCGAGACTTCAGAGAACAGAGCCAGTCCAGTCCACAGAGCAACAGTGCTAAAGGGCTGCCCAGACGTAGGGCTAATCTCCTTGAAAACTACCTGCCAGTACCCCAGTCCCCTGATGCATTGTCGGTAAGTAACTTTATTTTTTAATGGAAGAATTCACAAATTTAACTTTGAGGAAATTTAAAAAAAACTTGCTTTATTGAGACCTAGGTAAATACCTTTCTGACCTCCTTTTGTCTGCCATTTTACACTAAAAAATAGATTACTAACACTAAGATTTTAAGGCTTTCAAAATGTACAGTGGTTTGTAGATGCACAGATAACAATTTTAATACATATCTAGTCTTCCCAGTTCACTTGATTTTCATCACTGAGCCTAAATCAAGATCTTTTTTTTTTGCGTGTGATATTGTGACTCTAGCTAGCTCCTTATTGAGATAATTTGGTAGTAAAAATGTGCCTTGGCAAAGTCACCTGAAATTATGATCATATAATGAATATATTAGTTATTATCTGTATATAACATATGCTAGGCAGTTACAAGTATCAAACACCATTTATGGGACATGTTTGCAAATCATTTAACAGACACCTTACTTTTTCATAGTCACTTAACTTTTTATTGTTGCTTATCATCAGAAATCCTTATACTCTCAATAGTCTCATATGATATGCAAACAGTTAACTATATTACATTATATTATATTGGTGGCAAAGCTGAAGCACAGTGAAGTTCTATGGACGACTCATTCCACACAACTACTTGTAAGAAAATGTAGTCCACTTATTGTTTTGTTCTTCATGAAATTTAACTTTCCTTTAAATATTTTATTGCTTACAAGTTAAAAATACAGTTGTAAAAATGAAATATATGCAAACATGTATATGCATATATCATATAAAAACTTAATAATATTTAAAACGACTCCCCTTTATTTTAAACTGGCATCTCATTGAAGACAAAAATTTTCAGGGAAATTCTTCCACAATTAAAATAAAATAATTGAGGAGATTCTAATTAAATGGGGATTCTATAATTAAATGACTAATGCAATATTCTGTAATATTAAAGATTTTAAGTTTATCCTTCTGGAAAACACACAATGATCCTTAACTCCTGCTGTTCATGCTATTGTGTAGTCTTATCTCCCAAAGGGTAAGGATTACATGTGTAACCAATACTATACTAAAGAAATGATGGAGTGTGACTTTCAAATGTAGATCATAGAAAACATTTGAATTTGTGCTTCACACCTAGATTATTTGCTCAGGGAGAAGCCAATTGCCATGTGATGAACACTCAAAAACTATCACTGGAGAAGGCCACATGGCAAGCAACAGAGGTCTTCTGCCTGCAGCCACAACTTAGGTCTCCTGTCATAAGACACTGAGTAAATCACCTTGGAAGGGAAACCTCTTGCTCCAGGCAAGCCTTTAGAAAACTTCAGCCCAAACTAACATCTCGACTGCAGCCTCTTGAGAGACTCGGAGCCTGAATCACTTGGCTAGAATTTTTGATCCACAGAAACTGAAATAAATAAAGGCTGGTTGTTTAAGCTGCTATGTTTCAGGGTAATTAGTTATGTAGCTATAGATAAATGCAAATAACTATAATATTTCCCCCCAATGCCCAAATTTCACTAGATAGGAATTACTTTAATTATTGTCATAAAAAGAAGGATGGTATTTAAGTGTAGAAAAGGAACACAAAACAAACTGGAGGTGACTGAGAAATGTAGTCCTGTGGGAGCTGGTCTTAAAGAGCAAAGGCAGATGAAAGATGGAGTAAGAAAAAGCAATTCCAAGCAAAGCTAGTGGAGTACATGTAACCACAAAGATATAGAAATGTATGGTCCCCGTAGGAAATTTGAAGACCTTTATGGAAGTTGATAAAGCATGAGTTGCTGTTGTTGGCGAGCTTGGAGAGGTAAGTGGGTGACTAATAATAAAGGGCCTTCCTTTTAAAAAATATTTTATTTATTTATTTTTAGATAGAGGGGAAGGGAAGGAGAAAGTGGGAGAGAAACATCAATGTGTAGTTGTCTCTCATGTGTCCCCTACTGGGGAACCTGGCCTGCAACCCAGGCATGTGCCCCAGCTGGGAATCGAATCGGCGACCCCCTGCTTTACAGGCCCATGCTCAATCCACTGAGCTACACCAGCCAGGGCTAAAGGGCCTTCCTTATGTGGGAGACAAGCTAAGAAATTTAAATTATTCTAAGTAGGAGAAAGAGCAAATTTTTTTTTAATGAAGGCCAATTAGAAGATAATGGCAATGATTCTAGCAATAAATGACAAAGGTGAATTTAAACAAGTAGCATTCTGTTGCATTTCTCCCCTCCTCGTCTCTGACCTCATTTGACCACGTTGGTTTCTTTATTCAGATTGTTACTGTAAATATTGATGAAGTTTCACTTCATAAATGTTTTAGCATTTTTGTTACTCGTCTGTGGTAGGCCAGCCAAAAAATGCTGAAATATATGTGTTTTTAGCTATCTATTATCTTCTGCTTTTAAGGGAATAGCATCTTTTCTAATAGCACTAGTGAACAGCTGTTAATTTCTGCAACATTACATCTGGGAATTGCCAGTAGAATTATTATCACTCAGGTTATTTGTTCAAAATGTCATAACATCTTGTTTACAACTTCTATGCATTGGGAAATTAAGAAAAAAACATTGTGGATTATGGACATCAGTTCATATCTATGCAGTGAGTATAGAACATATTTGAAAGATGCTCAAATTAATATCATTTAATATCTTAACATTAGCAACACATATAACTGCTTATTTGAAAAACAGTATTCAGAACGCTGACCTAGAAAGAAGCTCCTAAAAATCAGTTACTATGGATTTCCAACAGAACTAAATGCTCCTCTTTGCTGTACTCAACTATCAATTTCTTGTCAGATCCAATTCAAAGTTCTGATCCTCAGCCTTTATGACTTAAATGAGGCAGATAAGAAGTTCTACCTTGGACTGAATTCTGCTTTGTACAAAGTGTGTTTCTAAAAAGCACACATAGCAGTAGACATTTTTAAGTGATGAAAGTAGATGAATAATTATTCTCTTACTGCTTAGAGCCTAATCTATAACTTTACAGAAGCTTGCACAGATGTAATTTCTTATAATGGCAAATGTGCAAGCATTCTGTTTTGCCATAAAAAATTGCACAAACCTTTCTTATGTCTTAAGTAATTAAATAAATTAAGTACTTTTAGCATATCACCGTGTAGATTACAAAGTGCTTTCAAAAGACATTATTCCATTAAGCAAATTGTAAGTTGTCATTTTCTAAAGTTTTCATAAATTTTCAGGACAATTCCAAATCATTATGATCAAGTGAAGACTGTGCTCCTTTAAAACCAGACAGAATCCATGAGACACCCTGTATTTCCTTACCCTACAGAGATTCTCTAAAAAGTGGCAGGCATAAATTTCATTAACTATAGATAAGTTACTTGCCCTGGATTATTTGAGAATGAAAGTCCATGAAATAGTACTGCAACAAGTCAAAATAATCTAATTGCATTGATAAAGTCAAGTGATTTTTTTTATTCTGACCAGCACCAGCTACAGGACTGTGAGACAAAATGAGAAATAAAAACTTGAAACTCCTTGTTAATAAATTATTAAGAATTTCAGGTTGGTGACAGCAAAGCATTCAATCAAGCAAGCACAGAAATTCTCCTGACTGAGGTTCTCTTTTTAATGCAGAGACTGCACAACACGTAGGATGCCGGTTCTGATGGCAGTGCATGTGCAATAGGAAAACAACCATGAAAAAATCGTCAACACTGCTGTGTGTGAGATAGAGTGTTAGGTTCTCATGCCCTGCATGATTTTTGACTCCCAGAAAACAAACACTGTGAATGCTACTGTCTTTCCATTCTAGAAATAAAGAAACTGAGGCTAGGATTTTGCAAATTCTACCTATATTCTCAGGAATATTAAATATTTCTGTCTTTCCTTTCTCTCCAGAGGTGAGTTTTTACTTTCTTATTCATCCCAAATCATAAGGAGTAGGAGACTAAAAAGTTACACTAATAATAAAATTTGAAAGATGTATTGCATTCAGCTGAAGAGGAAGAAATCACTAGTCCAGGCCTGGGTATGCTTCTTTTTTCAGAATTTTGGATATTTTCACAGGGTGGAATATTTTTCTTTGCTTTGAACTTGCTGTAGTTTATTTGATTAACATACAGTGAAGGATAAAAATATGTAAATAATTGGCTGAATGCAAGGCTTGAGTGAGAGTCTAGTTTTCACTTTTTCCACATCTCCTAGTAGTATGTCTTCTAAACTTTAGTGACACAATTAAAGTGTTCTGAACCAGAAAGATGCTACAATGTAGAGAAAAACCTTATACAATTGTCCGGATGGAGTCATTATGGCTGGGATGAAGAAGCCTCAATATCTACAATTATGTTGCTGTTAGACTTCATATAACCAATCAAGTCTTCTTTTTTTTTTAAGAAATGAGAAACTATTGTTTTAAAAGATTATTTATTTATTTATTTTTACAGAGGGGAAGGGTGGGAGAAAGAGAGAGAGAGAAACATCAATGTATGGTTTCCTCTCTCACGCCCCCACTGGGCACCTGGCCGGCAACCCAGGTATGTACCCTAGACTGGGAATCAAACTGGTGACCCTTTGGTTCACAGGCCAACACTCAATCCACTAAGACACACCAACCAGGGCCTAATCAAGTCTTTACTATACACATCTATAAGCAATTTTTGACTATAATATGCTGTGGAAAGTTCACCTTTGTCCATGATATAATCTGATGGTAATCCTGTGGTCAAGAGTTTAAAATTAATTACAACTTTTCTTTTTTCCAAATAATATTTAATGACCATGTTTTTGCATATATAGTTAAACTTCCTTGAGGATATTGCATTAGAGTAAAATATCAAAGGATAAATTAATGACCCCAAAGTAATGTACTTTTCTAAAATCTATTTTAGAAAAACTATTTTTTTCTGATTGCCAAGGAAATTAAAAGGTTACTTTAGCCAATTAGAAACTACCTAAAATTTAAAGACAAAAGTATCCTCAAAACAATAAGCAGAATTAGTTACTTGTTAAATTTTAGCATAGTTGTCTTTTTTCATGTCGTTTTTATCTCTCTTTGTGATTGCATATTTGAAGTATCTACCATATTAATAATATGTGTGTATTGTGCTTTTTTATTTAACATTTTAACATAAGCTTTTCCTTGGCTCATTAAAAACATATCACATTATAATTTTAATGTCTTTACACTAACACTCTGAAAGAATTATACTATATTTCCATCATTTAACCATTTGCCCATAATTAAGATTTAATTTCAAAAATTGATTATATAAATATAGTTGTGATGAATATATTTCATGGATATTTTCTTAAGTTAAATTAAAAAATAAATTACCATGTCAAAATGTACTATCTTTTCTTATACTGTCAGCTTACTCTTTATGAGGGCTATATTTATTCACCCACCAACCTGAGTGTATGTGAATACCTAGTTCACTGCCACTTTTTCAAATTACATGACATTTATATCATTGCAAATAAAATTTAACAAAAATGATTTATTATTATTTTTGCTTGTTTTGAACAGGTGTTCAAATGCATATCAACTATTGCCTTGCCAATTATCTATCTGGGGATTCTGTAGTTTTTATAAACATGACAGATAGTTATTTATTATAAAGATACCAACATTTTGCAAATATGCTACAGATAGTTCCCCATGGTTTGTTTTTCTCTTGATAGTAGCAATTGTTTATGTACTTACATGTGTGTTTCTGCCAGAATATTATACCAAAGGAAATTAGAAAGATGTTCAGAATAAGACAGAAAATATCTGAAGATGTATCAGGGCCCCTATATCAGCTATAGACAAATTATTTCAGGAAGGGTCATCAATGAGAAGTTACTACCAATCACTGGTAGTGAGTGTTCGACTGAGTGAGTGTTCACCCTAAACGGAAATACATCTTTCTCCCTCTCTCCCATTTCAGTTAACTTTTTTTAAGTAATAACATGCATTTTCTTTTCATCATAGTTTTAAATTGGGATTAAGGATTTTGAAAGTTATGAAATGCATTTTTGGCATTTCTGTAAACCATATTTTTTAAAACTTTGACCCTTGGCATTGTGAATAATTGTAATATATATATTTTAGAATAAATTTAAACACTTGACATAAATTGTAAATGATTACAGCTTGTACTATTGCTGGATTCATTTGAGGTTTATTTAGAATACTTATATAATGAGTGAGATCGGTCTGTTTTTGTAGCACAGTTTTTGCATATGTAATAGTCTTCATTTATTGGAAAGTTTGTAGCTTTTGCTTTCCTTGAAGAAGTTTACATAAAATAAGGTTTATGAGATTTATTAATTTTTAACAGTGATTTCATATGAAACTCATGAAAACAGAATATTCTGATTCTTTTTATTTTAAAGCTTTTATCAATATTTTTCATGAGTAATATTTAGATTTTAGGTTTTATAGTAATTTAAAATAAATTACTAAATTCTTTTTTTAATTTATTTTTTATTTATTATGCCATTACAGTTGTTCTATTCCCCCCCTTCATTCCCCTCCACCCTACCCCCCCATCTCCACTATTATCTCCCCTTTAGTTTATGACCATGTGTCTCAAGTTCTTTAGATTCTATATTTCCCATACTATTCTTGCCCCCCATCTATTTTCTATCTACTGTCTATGCTACTTATACTCTGTACCTTCTCCCCCCTTCTCCTCCTCCCACTCCCCTGTTGGTAACCCTCCTTGAGATCTTCATTTCTATGGTTCCACTCCTGATCTAGCTGTCCTTTTAGTTTGCTTTTGTTTTAGGTGTGGTTGTTAATAACTGTGAGTTTGCTGTCCTTTCACTGTTCATGTTTTTTTTAGCTTCTTTTTCTTAGGTAAGTCCCTTTAACATTTCATATAATAATCTTGTTTGGGACTCCTGTGATTCCTGGACTTGTATGTCTCTTTCCTTCAACAAATTAGGAGAGTTTTCTTTCATTATTTTTTTCAAATAAGTGTTCAATTTCTTGCTCTTTCTCTTCTCTTTCCAGCAGCCACCTGATTATGATGTTGGTACTGTTGGTACATTTGACCTTTTCCCAGAGGTTACTTACACTATCCTTATAGTTTTTTGTTGTTGTTGTTCTTTTTTTCTTCTTGTTGTTCTGTTGGTTGTTTTTTGCTTCCTTACGTTCCAAATTTTTTATTTGATTCTTTGTTTCATCCACTTCACTGCTGATTCTCTGTAAATTATTCTTTATTTAACTTAGTGTAAGCTGGATCTTTCTGCCTGGGTCTTCTTTATGCTGTTGAAGTGTCCAATGAGTTCCTCGAGCATCCTAATAATCAGTGTTTTGAACTCTACATCTGATAGATTGCTTATCCTTATTTTGTTTAATTCTTTTTCTGGAGTTTTGTTCTGTTCTTTAATTTTGGCCATATTTATTTGACTCCTCCTTTTGGAAGTCTTCCTCTGTTTGTTTCTATGTATTAGGTAGAGCTGCTTTGACTCCCTGTCTTAATAGTGTGGCCTAATGTAGAAAAGCACACTCATAAACTGGACAGGGCAGAGTTTTAGGTAATCACCAGGGTGAGGCAATCCATGTGAACCAAGTTGATGGAGTCTCAGATATAGCATCAGCTCTCTGTGTCTCTGTGGCAGGGCTGGGGCTGGTGCTCAAAACAGAAAATGGCCGCTGCCTGGCCTCTGGAATTTTGTCAGGGAGGAAGTTGTCCCCCAGCACTCACCCTGATGCTGGACCCTTCAGTCTCTTCCCATATGCCAGCTGCTGCCTGGGTGCTGGAACTGAGAAGGAATGAATTGGCATAAGTCTGAACTCTGTTGTGGGCCCTTTAAGAGGAGACTCCTGAGAATCCCGCGGTTTCTTCCACCACTCTGATCTCCACTGGTTTTCACCGCCAGAAGTTATAGCGACCTATCTTCTTGGCACTGGAACCCTGCCTTGGGTAGTTTGGTATGGGGCTGGGATCTCTTGCTCCCAAAGTCTCTCCCTGTTTTTATCTACCATACATGAGTGTGGGACCACCCATTCTGTATCTATGTCTCCATCCCTCATACCCATGTAGATGAATGTGACTCATTTAATTCCTTGGTTGTTGGGCATCCATACAGCTTGATTTTCTGACAATTCTAGGTGATAGTTGTTTTTTGTAGTTCAGTTGTAATTTTTGTTGTGGTTGTGTGAGGAGGTGACCTGTGTTTACCAATAATACCTCCATCTTGACCAGAAGTGCCCCCAAAACTAAGTTTTTATTTCTTTAGTCAACTTTATTTTAAAAGCACAATTTCATTTTTTATTATAGTTAAAAATACAGAAAATATTGTGTCATATATGGCCATCACTAATTTAATTTTCTTTAGTGTTTAATTACTCTTTCCTACTTTTAGTAGAGTGATGCTAGTTACTATAATAAATAAATGTCCAAGTTTTGTGGCATATATCAAATGTCCTTTGTGATTAAAAGACATATTTTATACCTCATTTATTGTCTTTAATTTTTTAATGGCGAGGACTTAGGATTTTATCTTTTATCTTTTAATTCTTATATTACTATTTGTCTTATATATTCTATTAGTGTGCTTTTTTTCTAATTTTAATTTTAATATGTTATTTTGAATTATTAAGCCATTTTCTTCATAAAGTATTTTTCTGTATTATAAAGAAATACTACCTTCAAAAATCTGTAGCAAGTGCTATTACTTTTTAAAATATGCAAGCTTAGCCCTCACTTAAGACTTCCTAAATTAAAGGTCCCTGAGTAAATCTGATCCACCCTGCTATTTCAGAACTATTGTTCTAGAAGGATCCTAAGGTTCTCCTTTATCACTCTTCCAACCTTTAGGAGAAAAAAGTTAATATGGATCAATTTAAGAAAAAACAGACTCATGAACTACATTCAGTGCTTAGGGTTGGAGTTCACTGTCCAAAGAAAAAAGAGCTAATGTTCTGGTATCATTATGCTGTGGAGTCTGAATTCTGTCTCTTTGTTTCTAGCTCTGAATTTTTATCACTGTTTGAAATTGCCTCTGTTTTCTCTACAGGATACACTTCCTCTTACAGCCTTATTTGTCTAGTACTTCAAGAAGGTGTTAAAATGTAATCTTAGAGGGATTCTGATTTCCAGGCCAAATATAATGAGAATAAATTTCAAAGTACAAAGTTAGTGGGGCACCCTAACCAGTGTGGCTCATTTGGTTGGGCATTGTCACTGTGAACTGAAAGGTTGCTGGTTCAATTCTGGGTCAGGGTGCTTGCCTGGGTTGTAGGTCTAGTTGCATGGGGTGTGTGAAGAAAGCAACCAAGTAATGTTTCTCTCTCACATTTATGTCCCTCGCCCTCTCTTTCTCCCTCCCTTCCCATTTCTCTAAAATCAAAAATAAAATAAAAATATTTTTAAAAATTGTTAATGGGGCAACTTAGGCCAAATCCTCAGGACTCACATCTGGACCATAAGTGTTCACAAGTCCAGGTTTATTTAAAGGGATTTAAAGTTCACTCTAATATATAGTGTTTGCCTAATTTTTCCATTTATATTTGTAAGGGTTTTCCAGAATAACATTATTAACTAGGTACCTATCTATCTATCTATCTATCTAATCCATCTCTATCTATATATCAAGAGATTCATATAAACCACTGTCTAATGGGATTGTGGAAAAATGATGAGTCCAAAATCAGATGGGATAGGCCACCAAGCTAGATACTTAAGAAAGAGTAGCAGTTAAAGTCCAAAGGCAGCCTGCTTCCTGTGGAAGAATTTCTTCTTCCTCAGAAGAGGTCATTAATTTTTCCATTGAGGCCTTCAACTGATTGCATAAGGCCCGCTCACATGCTTACATGATGGAAGGTAGTTAACTTTACTGGAGACCACTGATTTAAATGTTAATCTCATAAAATAATTGCTTGCAGAAACATCCAGTGTAATTTTTGGCATAATATCTACACACCCAGGACCAGCCTAGTTGACATAAAATTAACCAGCCTATTATCCTGCCATGTGTGTGTGTCCCCCTGACACAGACTGGAAGGACAATATCTTGGTGCTCCCCATAGCTATACCTGTCACGTTCAACATACGAATCAGTGTCTAATAGTCTCTAAAGTATTCTTCTGTGTCCTGTTGTACATGTTTGTTTCTCAAAAGTATGTCTTTCTTCCACATCTGGAACAATCTATTTTACACCTTTTAGTTAGAATTTCCATAGGCCTATTACAAGGTTAATTTCCCATCCTCTTGACTTACTTTATGTTACTCATTGCCAAAATAGTATTACTGAAATTGTTTTGGGTTCTCTTATTCTCCACCAAAAAGTGCTAAACGTCCACTTCTCAATATTTAATATTAAGGACTAGCTATACATTGAAATGGTCAGTTCAGTGAACCAAGAGCCTGAACAGTGGAAACTAGGGTCTTGACCTAACAAGATAAAGTTTTTGCTAGCAATACTTCTTTTAGTGAAAGTGCTGCTGTGAGTTATACATTTATTTAACTTGAATTTTTAATTTGGTATGGGCTTTTCTATTGAGGCCACCTCTTTTTATTTGTTTCTGGTGTCACTTCTGCTATACAGTGCAAGATGTGGTCACCAGCGTGAAGAGACCCAATGCCCAGTGACTTTTCTGCACTGTGGTTGGTACAGATTTGGGGACCCCCATGGCAACTGTTTCAAAATGCCATTTTCCTTACTGAGAAATGCGATCCAAAGGGAGCCTATTTACCCATGACTGTCCCAAATTTAGGCCCTTAACTAACAAAATTGGAAAAGGGGGCTGGTGGGATTCTGTTATACTTTTGCTTCATAAGTAACTTGACTTAAAAACTATAAAATAATACATTTGTTAAGGATAGATGCAATTTTTAGTTCTTGTTTTTTTAAATAGTTGATCTTATTTTAGGCCCTTTTGCAGCAGCGTGCAGTTCACCTTTGGGTTATTTTTTTCTTATTCCCCTGAGAGCCATGTCTATTCCCGATTCTGTCCCTATAGTCCCCTGTGAGAACAGAAAGGCAATGAACTCATTTGATTTTTGTTTTAGCAATGACTGTCTCTTCAGTCAGTAAATCGCTCTGGCCATCTGTAAGAAACTCCACCCTCTCCTTCACTGACCTTTTGTTCCTTCCATGCTTGAAAAATGTCCTATTATCTGTCCTAATGTCTTTTGCAATCTTCTTTTCATTTGCCACTTTCCTTTTCTTATCATATTTTCCTTTACACTTTAAGTTTTGAAATTATTTCTCCATTCACATGAGCTACATGAGCTTTTCTCTCCCCAGTAATCATCTTTGCACATGGTATTGGTAGGGCAGGGATTTCGCCTATCTTTGTGATCTGTCGCAGCACATTTAATGTAAAAAGCTTAATTAATTTTAGCTCTTCCTTATTTTTCAAACTGCAGTAGTGAAAACAGTATCCACAATCAGTCATTAAACAAATTTATACTAAATACATATTGTGCTTTAATGCTTAGGATTTGTTATAATAAAGTTCAACTTAAGAAATAGAGTTTATACCTTTTTCTTGTTCTATTAATATAATGTGCTCACATTTCCTTTTCCTTTTCTTTTTTCCTATCCTTCCGTTGAAGTATTGTGGGGTGCAAATAGAATTTAGGACTATTGCAAAATCTGATGGAAAGATCTTTACTGTATCCCCACAGGGCAAAGTTTTCGGTGTGGAACTGTATTCTTTCTTTAATACACATTGCTGTAAAAATGGTAAATGATATGGCTTCTTAAAACATCCAGATATTTTCAGTGCTCTCTGTTTATGCAAGGGGTGTTCCTTCAGTGAGAAAGGTGCTCCAATAACTATCTCATGACCATGCATGAGTCCCTTTATTCAGTTCCTTGAAAACCCCTCCAGCTGAGGTGGGCCTGAAAGACTCAGGCTCTCAAGTTCACGTGGGGAAGTTTCAGTTACTATGAGGTATATATACTCAGACACTTATAATGTTTACAGATATTGATATTGTTGGCTCTTTTTTCCATTAGAAGTAGTCATTTTCACAAAGCTGCTTTTTATGGGATATTTTTTCTTTGAAATCAAAACAGCCTTTTAATGATGAAGCATATTCTTTTATAATGTTCTTGGAGACAATGATGAAAAATAATGACTAGCGTAGTACCTTGATTATCAATCCTTTATTTTTACTACTTTTAGATTTTTAGATATTGTTTGTCCTAAATATCATTTGTAAAAAACTCAGTATTATTTGTCTCCTAGTTATTACCTGAGTAAACTGCAGACCGGACTTCTGTGCTGGTCGCTAAGTGGTCTGGCCGCCCCTGTGGAGCACGGACGAACAGGCCCCGGCTAACTGGGCAATTCAAAATAAGAAGCACGCAGCACAAAGACATTCTCCACGTTTGACTCAGCTCAGCATAAAATATTGTTAATTCAACATTCAAAAAATTCTATCCTAAATAAATATTAAGCTTCGTATTGATACTTGCTGAATCTAAGGCTAATATTTTTATCTTGTATAAAATTAGATTATATGGAACAACATTAAATATTAAGAGGTTTTTTCCTGCCACTAAAGTGTCTAACTTGCTAGCACATCTTGACAAACTTTTGCATCAGAAAGAAAGAAAATGTCAAAATCCAAAACAGATTAAAGCCAGTGGTGGAAATGAATGTTTTCATGAACATAGTGTGAAGTTTGACTAAGTCTCCAGCAGTGTAGTGCTAATGCTTTTACAATTTCAAATGAATTTTTTAGTGACAAGCAATTCTAAATTGTGTGGACATGATTTGCATCACTCTGTATATTTTAAGTAGTATGCATAGGAATGTATAGTCATGAAATGACTCTATTATTTGAATGTATAATTTTCTGATATGTCACTTTAAAATACAAAACTTTTCTCTCTGATAACCTTAGAAAACATGTTTTATCTGTTAATTGATTAAAACATTAATTAGACATTTTAATCTTTTATTAAATTCTTGGATTCAGATTATAGTATTTTTGTTATAATTTAATAGTAATTTTAATAACTTACCTTCTTTATTTCTGATGAGGAAAATAGCATTTGTAAGTTTCTTTTTTTAAATATTTTATTTATTTATCTTTAGAGGGGAAGGGAAGGAGAGAGGGAGAGAAACATCAATGTATGGTTGTCTTTCGTGTGTCCCCTGCTGGGAACTGGCCTGCAACCCAGGCATGTGCCCTGACTGGGAATCGAACCGGATTGTCTGGTTCGCAGGCCCGGGCTCAATCCACTGAGCTACACCAGCCAGGGCTTGTAAGTTTCTTTCATACTATATGTATTGTCTTATTCCACGCACCTCCATGGTCCTTCTAGCTAGAAAATTCACCTTTGGTTCCTCGGGCCTCTTAACTGAGGTCAGAGATTTGTTCATTTGTACAAACAGTTGAGCCTCTCAGTGTCTCCTTCCTTGGCAATGTGTACATGAAGTCTTCATAAAAAATTACTTTGACAGCCTGGAGACAATGACTTTGGTTTCTGGGCATCATTTAATTTAAAATGATCATGGTCTGGATCAGAGTTGGCATTGTGCATTCTGGCATTTTGTTACAAATACATGTTCCAAACATCTTAGCCCATTGGATCAAGACATTGCTTTTCTTAGGACTCCAAATACAATGTAAAAGGTAAACCAAGGACAGGGAAGAAAGAAGACTTAGTTTTGTAGAAGTTTGTCTTTTTCATTTTGTACTTTCCTAAATATAAAGTTGATAGTTGAATTGTTAAAGGGCTAGAAATTAAATCAGCAGATGAGTTTACATAATTTGCTTTCAGTCCTACTCCCTAATCCATATATTTTGGGTGCATATATAATACTGTATGATTTTTTTATTTTAGTTTCTGTAGCTATTTTAATGGTGTCATTTGATCCTATCATTTGGGGTGATACATTGTCTGATCCATTAGCCAATAACGATGCAGGAAAAAATATTTCAGGAAACATGTAGCCACATATATTTGTATGTAACTATGGAAAGGATGGAAAATATGTAAACTATCGATTACATGAATAGTTCATACATATCACAAATTTTGCACAGCTGTACAAGTTAATGCAAGTCCCAAGGCATATACATAACAGGCCTGAGGAATGCATATGGCAACCTGAACCAAAAATTAATAAATTTGTTCTTAAAATATTTTGTAAATGTGGATCTGAAATCTGATTCTAAAATTTTCACATTGGCATAGTATTAAGCAATAATAGTTAAAGTTCAGAACTAAGACTTGTTTGCCACAGATATTTTATGAAGATGATACAGACCCGCATCAAAAGACCACGCTAGCAGTCTATAGTATGGAGGGTTTATGTTTAATTTTATTGTCACTTCCTGTCACAGGTTAATTCTTGTTAAGGTGTTCTCTAGTTTCAATAAAGTGTCCAGAGGTAGAATGACAAAAAAGCAGTTTTTGGTCACTATTGTCACCTCTCGACATGTTATAACTCTGTGTCGGACAGATTTCGGAACACTTATAGAGCTGGGCAATGTAAAATTGTGTGTATTTAACACAACATTTTTAATAATATGAAAATGTCAACAGCAACTAAGTGGGAAAAACTAGATAGCTAGATGATAGATAGACAGGCAGGCAAATAGATATGTAGATAGAGTGGCAATAGATCCATAGCATAAGCATTACATACCTGATTGAACTTTAAGGCGAAAAATCTAAGGCTTTGCCACAGAGGCCTATATAATAATTCCCATTTCAACAAAATCTCTGGGCAATTTATTTTCAGAGTCAAGGTTGAGAATCAGTTAACTAAAATACCCTTAAATGAATGTAATTTCTATCAAGGTTCTAATGACATAGTTCACTTAAACAAATATTTCAAAAATTTATATGAAACCACAAAAGGCCCTGCAGAGCAATAGCTATCGTGAGAAAGAAGAACAAAATCGAAGGAACTATGCTACCTAATATCAAACTAATGTCATGATAATCAAAACAGCATGGTATCAGCATAAAAACAGGCACATAGATCAATGGAATAAAATAGATCCTATACCAGAAATAAACTTACACCTTATAGTCAATTAATATTCAAGACAAGAAATAAGCACATACAATGGGATAAAGACAGTGTATTCAATAAATAGTGTTGGGAAAATTGGACCAATATGTACAGAAAAAATGAAACTAGCCCACTTTCTTATACCACACAGGAGGATAAATTCAAAATGTATTAAAGACTTAAATGCTAGACCTAAAACCATAAAAATCATAGAAGAAAATATAGACAGCAAAATTTCAGACATGCTCAGAGCAATATTTTATCACATGTCTCTCCCCAGATAAGGGAAACAAAACAAAAATAAACAAGTAGAACTACATCAAACTACAAAGTTTTTACACAGCAAAAGAAATCAAATGACAACAAAATCAAATGACAACCCACATTTGGAAGATTTGAAGAATCGGAGAATATATTTTCCAATACAACTGATAAGGGGTTAATATCCAAAATTTATAAAATAATTATAAAACTGAACATTAAAAAACAAGCAACTCAGTAAAAATGGAAAAAGGATCTGAATAGACACTTCTTCAAAAAGGACATACAGATGGCCAATAGACATGAAAAAATGCTCAAGGTCACTAATCAGAGAAATGACAATTAAGACCACAATCAGATATCATCTCATGCTTGTGAGAATGGCTATCATCCGTACAACAACAAACATGTGCTAGAGACAATGTGGAGAAAGGGGAAATCTTTTGCACTGTTGCTGGGAATGCACATTGGTGCAGCCAGTGTGGAAAGCAGTATGGAGATGACTCAAAAACTTGAAAATGGATCTGCTTTTTGCCCCACCTATCCTGGTTCTGGGAATATTACCATGGAACACAAAACACTAATTCAAAAGAACATAAGCACCCCTATGTTCGCTGCAGTGTTATTTACAATTCCCAAGATATGGAAGCAGCCCAAGTGTTCACCAGCAGATGAATTGATAAAACAGCTAGAGGGTATTTACACAATGGACTACTACTCAGCCATAAAAGAGAGTTTTACTCTTTGCCATAGTATGATGGACCTGGAGAACATACACTAAGTGAAATAAGCCAGTCAGAGAAAGACACATACTGTATGTTTTCACTTATTTGTGGAATCTAGTGAACAAATTGAACTAAACAAGCAAAATAAAGGCAGACTCATAGAGAGAGAGCAGGATGTCAGCTAAGGGGGGAGGGGATTGGGGACTGAGAGATTGAGCAAAAAGGAAAAAGGACTCATGGACATGGACAACAGTGTGGCAATTGTGGAAGGGAGGAAAGTATATGGGGACTAAATTGGTAATGGAAAATGCAATAAAAATCATGAAAAATAGTTTGAAAAATAAATAAATGCCCTTGGCTTGGCACTACTTAAAGATTACTTATCATGACCCAGCAGTGCTGGTTTGATAGCCTAAGTACACGATGCAAGATAAAAATAAGTTAAGACATGAGTTATGACTTCACAAATCAGAGTTGTAAATCCTATGATATGAGCATAAATTTCTTGGGAGAATATAGCAGCTGACATGTTTAACTGCAGTAATTAGCTCATTAGAAGAAATTAGTAATATGTTTTTTAAGCTATATAGCATATTTTATTATCTTGTTCTGTAATATTTCAAATGATTAAAGGTATTACAAAATAATTTATGTAAAAGATAAGTCTAAATCTGAAATAAATATGTTAAATGAAATAAACCCTTCATTTCCTTTTATTTCTAAAACACTTAAACATTGTTTTATATTGTAGTTTTCCCAAATAACTGGAGTCATTACTTCCTTGTAAATAAGTTTAACCATGCTGAGCATAGTTTTTATTTTGTGTGGAGGGTGGGCTCTATTTTCTGATATACTGTTTATTAACATAGATTTGTTACAAATTTTAGTTAAGTATCATTTAACCCCTAATTATTTGTTGCTAACATAGTCTAACTGGCATGGATCCTCTAGAAACTCCTGTGCATATGCCCACTGCTCACTTCTCTTTTTGAGAGTGACTGTGTTATGTGTGCTCTACCCAGGTACTAAAACACATAATCCTCACAGGTTGAATGCAGAGTTTTCTGTGTTTTAGTGATGTTTTAAGTACAGTACTAATGAGGGAAAAAGTTACCTGTTCCCTCTGGAGGTCAGGTAGGAATGTAAATGCACACTGAAAAAAATTTATGGTTTTTGGAAACAAAATGTATTACAATATAAAATATGGTAATGGAATTTCTTGGACTTATACTTTTGAACTTCTAGCATTTTCTTGGGCCAAAAGGAGAGGGTGAAATGTCTGTATTTTGTTTCCAAGTTATTTTGATTTGTACTATGTCTTATAGCCGTATTTTGTAATGAATCTAAGCATTTTTTAAAATTTTTTATTTATTTATCTTTAGATGGGAAGGAGAGAGGGAGAGAAACATCAGTGTATGGTTGCCTCTAGTGCTTCCCCTAGCTGGAACTGGCCCCTGCAGGGAACTGACCAGAAACCCAGGCATGTGCTCTGACTGGGAATAGAACCGTGATCTTGGTGTTTGCAGGCCTGTGCTCAATCCACTGAGCTATACCAGCCAGGGCGAGCCTAAGCGTTTTCTAGCAAAGACACATCTGTGAGTTACTTCAATTGGACATCAAAGAAATTAGTGACAGAAAGAGTTAATTTTATTTCTAAAGTGCCTAGTAGAGCTAGAAAGAAGCTGTGGCTACTCTTGGTAATCGGAGTTAATTATTTGAATTCACATAGGGTGATTATGTAGTTCTCAGCGCCTCCTTCTACCAGCTGTTCATAATCAGTCCTGATTCCCTTAGTTCAACTGATGCCCCCTACAATGCTGACTCTGTCTTGCTCAAGAAGATTCCTTAATAATTGCTCACTCATTTGGGTCAATCTCCCTCATCACTTGCCTTTCTACTTTTTTGCTTTCTCTCAGTTATTTCTGATTTTTTACATCAAATGTTAACAATTTTGTTGCTTTACTTTGTCATAAAATGGGAAATTTACATAAAATGTGAGGTCTATAATGCCCACTGATTTTTTTAATTTTTAATTATTATTTTATTTTTTTAATTTATTGAGTTATTTTTCAAGTACAGTTTTCTTTTAAATTTTTAATTATTATTTTATTGTATTTTTTCCATTACCATTTATCCCTTATACTCTCTTCTGCCTCCAACCACCCCCTCCCCTCAGCAACCACCACACTGTTCTCCACATCCATGAGTCCTTTTTTCTTTTTTGCTTGATCCCTCCACCCCCTAAGCCCACACCCCAGAGCTCTCAGCCTGCTCTCCATCTGTGAGTCCGTCTGTATTTTGCTCGTTAGTTTGGTTCGTTCATCAAATTCCACATATGAGCGAAAGCATAAGGTGTTTGTTTTTCTCTGACTGGCTTATATTGCTTAGCATGTTTTTCAGGTCCATCAATGCTGTCACAAAGCGTAAAATTTTCTTCTTTTTTATGGCCAAGTAGGATTATGTGGTATAAATGTCCCATAGTTGTCTTATTCACTTATGTACTGATGGACACTCTGTACTGATGGAAATTTTTATTTTTTTCAACATCAGAGTTGTGGTCCAGAGAAGTATAAGAGCTTCACAGTAACTTGAAAAACTGATTGTTAATTGTAAGGAACATTATTTCTGTAGATTGTACATTCTAATTCATAGTAGCAACATCAAAAATACCCAGCCCCCAAGAAAGCCCCCAAAACAAAAACAAGATACATATGTAAGATATACTTTAGGTTAGATAGACAGAGAAATCCTTATGGAGAAGGTGTCATTTGAGTTGTGATTTGAAGAAAGCAAGACAATGAGTCTATTGGACACCTGGAGCAGTGTATTCCCAATAGAGACAATGGCAAGTGCAAAGATACTGCCACATGAGTGTTCCTGCCATGTTTGAGAAAAAACGAGGGCAAAAGGGTACAGCTGAGTGAGAGAGGAGTGAGAAGTTGGTGATTAGAACAGAGAAATAACAAATGGCCAGACTATGAAGGGTCATGTATAATAAGAACTGTGGTTTTTACTCTAGGTGATATGAAGTTTTTCAGAGTTTGGACTTAAGAAATGATGTGGAAACTCATTTATTTTTAAGAGAAATCGCCTGGCTGGGAAAGGACTAGGAACAAGGGTGGACACAGAGAAACCTATTAGGAAGCTGTAATAGCCAGGTGGGTTGGACTTTGATAGTTGCTGCAGAAATGGTAAATATCAAGTGAGATTGTTTGAAAGGGGATAGTTAATTAGAAGGTCTGGGTTGAAGGAGAGAGAAATTTAGGCTGACTCTGAGGTATTTACCTCAGAAACTAGATATGAGGAATTTTCAGTAAGTAAAGGCTTGGAAGGCAATCACAGATCTTATTCATGTGTATAGTATGTAACAATGCCTGTTAGACTTATAAATGGAGATTCTGAGTAAGCAGCTAGATACAAGTTTGAAGTTCAAGAAAGAAGAAAGGCTGAGGTATAAATTAGAGTGTCATCAGAAAATAGATGGTACTTAAAATCATGAGGCACAATGGGATCACTTGGGGAATAAATGCAGATAGAAAAAGTCTATTTAATAGGATAGACTTTATTCAGGCTATTGGAGTTAAATTACTACCTGTATAACAGCCTCTCGTACCTCTGCATATAGACATGTTAATATAAACAAAACACTATTCCATGGCATATTCTTTATAAAACTCTGATGATCTCCTACCAATACTTTAAGATTCAGCTTAAATGTCACATTCTTCATGCAGTTAGAGAATGGCTGCCTTGTCATTTTAACAAAAAATCATCTGGTATCATCTTCCTCACCCATTAGGTCATGAGGTTCCTAAAGGTATGGATCACATATTCCCAATGCCCTGTACTCTACTTGAAAATCAAAAGACACTTAATGTGTAATGAATTAAAAAAAAAGAATAACAGAAGGTGAGAGGGGAGGAAGGAGAAGGAGAGTTTGCAGGGTAAGCAGCAGAGGCGAGTCTTTGGGAGGGAGAGGAATGTGTATTACCTTCAGCTTGTAAGCTTGGTTCTGAAAAGCTGCTTGCAATTTTCACCAACGTGGAGTACATCTCATATAACTTAGCAGAACATGATTCAATTTCCTCTTCAGTGAAATGAGAGTGTTGAACTAAGTCCCTTCCAGATTTAAAATGCAAAGGTTTCCGATTCCCGAGTGAACTATGATCTGTGATTCGCGCACAGGTTTTCTTCGCCATGCTTGGACACGCCTGGTTTTCCAAAAGCCCGGTGCTGGCCCTCACCTCCTGGGCTCAGTCTCACTTCTCCTCAGCCCTGACTTGGTAGAACTTAATGCCTTTATTTTACTAGTTGTCAATGCTGTAAAAACATCACGTCTGATATATTTGCGATATTTATATTTGTTCTGTGTTGCCTTGGCATTCCGAATAGAATATTCACTGTGTAAAGTAAAGCAAAGCAAAACAGAACAGAGACATACAAACAAAAACCCTCCTTTATCTCTTTATAAAAATATTTACATTAGGCAATAAAATAATTAGTAAATGCTAAACATTAAAAATTGATGAGACATTGGGTGGGAAAAGTATAACAATTTTGCAGTGATTTCAACTTATTCACTCATGATATTTGAGAGAACTTTGCCATTAATTCATACTGCTCCATATTTTACCACATCATTAAACATTAGTTATAAAGACCTGCCCTTATTTTCTTGCCATTTTTTCTGCTTCATCCAAGGTTGTCACTGAAATATAAGTGAATGAAACATGTGCATGATATAGATTTAATTGTCAACTGATTTCATTTAATTCAGCCTTCAGTGGTGACTTGTTTCTGAAGTTAAGCACTTTCTACTCCAAACCTTAAAGCTCAAAATTTTGATTCTCATTTCTAGATTATAATTTCTTGATTAAATCCCATGGAAAAAAGTATTAGATTTAAACTTCCAGTCTTTATGGTGAAGTGAAATAAAGCCCAGAGTCTAAAACTTATTAAGCTAAAACATATTAGGTCAACTGTACATCCCTTTCTTACTTAGTGGCTTAAAAAAATAACACAAGCTTATTAGTCTTTCTGTTCTTGTTAAATATACAACCCAGAGTTGATTTTTCATTAGAGAGGAGATTAAATTTAAAAACCAGAATAATGGATAGTTTAAACGATGTTAAGTGAGTCATATTATATTTGTAATCTAAATTACTCTTTTGCAATTGTTAAATAATTAAAGACATCATATTTTAGTATATGGCATTAGTGCTGATATGATTATTTTGTCTAACAGTGTACTTCATTTCTTACCACTAATTGGAAGCCATTTCAACCAAATGGCACAAGCTTCTTGAGTTTTCATGCAATCAATGCTGTGTTTGGGTCTCTAGTGGTAGCTTCAAACTTTTACAACTATGATCAACAATTAAGAAGTACATTTTTATATTGGGAACTGGCATACATGTACACATTGCAATAGAAAAAGTTGAAGAAAAATAGTTGTATATTAGTGAAACACTCTAATATTGTCATTGCTTTCTATTCTACTCCATTCAGTTATTTTACTCTATATAATTTTTAAATGTTGGTTGAGACCAAGGGCCAACAGATTAAAAAAATACTACTTTAGAGTATATTAGGATTCCATTTTGGGGAAAATTGTAACTAGGTCAGAGGAGAAGAATAATATGAAACAAAATACAGTTTAATATCAGAGTCAGCAAAATTGCCTTTCAAAATCATGAGATTTGAGCCAGACTTTGAAGAATAAGAATGGCAAGTGGAGGTACAAATGGGAAAGTCCAAAGCGTAAGAATAAATGCGAATGTGTTAGTTCCCAGAATAATGAGAGGACAATTTTGGTTGGAGTTCAAGAAATGGTTTGGGCACCAGGGAATTGTAAAAACAGAGAAATTATTTGTATCTAGATCCATGATAACTCTGAGAATGAGAGAGAGAAATTCATACCTAATATAGGAGAAACTATGGACTAATCTAAGGATTTTGATTATTACAAATGTGTTTATTAAATGATATTTAAGGCTGATTACAGTATGAAAATACATTCTCTGAATGAATTATGCAGGAATGTCTCCTGGGAGGATGGCCCACTGTGACAGTAATTCTGATGTCATGTGAATGGATTTAAATGAGATAGCAGTGTCAAGCTTGCATATTAAATAAAGTCACGGGAATGGTTTATAGACTCTCTGCTTACAGGGTTGACATGGACGTATTAGTATTTTTAATATTAAAAGGTGGTCCAGGTGCTATATGGGTTATTCTAGGATTGTTGAGTTTCAATCAAAGTCAAAACAGAACAAAGCAAAAGCAATATTTAGTTAGTGACTATTTCACAGGGAGGTCGGGTACTTCTACTGAAAGCATGATCCACCGATCATCTGAATCAGAATCTCTAGGGATTACTGTTCAAAATGCAAAAGATTGGACCCCCACCCCAGATCTTCTTGATCAAGCTACTCAGGATTGACTACATTTATAACAAATACCCAAAGCATATCATAAGACTCCTTAAGTTTGAATCACTTAGTTTGTAGTGGAGTGAACTAAAGCGAGGGAGATTAAGTGATGTTCATCATCTTACTGTCAGCAATAGAGCAAAACTAGGATCTGAGTTTTCTTGGCATTAAAAGAGAAGAAGTTTTGTATTTAGATATGTCTGACTTTTGAGTTTGACTCCACTTTTTACTAGTTGATGACCCATGTCAAACAGATTAAGTTCCCTGAGCCACCAATTTCTTTTCTGAAAATGAGGATAATAATACCTAACATAAAATTGCTGCTTAGATTGTTTTCAAGATCGCAGATAGATTTTTAAACCATCAATATCTGGCATAAAGAGCCCTCCATGGCCTATAGCTATTGTTACTTTCTTTGTTATCTTGGGGTTAGTAGGGCAAGTGATCAAGTGCTTAAGTTCTGAAGCCAAACAATATTTGCTCCTAACTGTGCTGTTTACTAACTCAGTGACCTTGGGGAGAGTTTTGACCTTTTTGTGTCATGATTCCTTCATTGGAAAATTGGTGACAGCAACGTAAGCACCTAAAATATTTTTGTGAAGATTAAATGATCTCTGACTGATGTGGCTCAGTTGGTTGGGCATTGTTACCCAAAGCAGAAGGTCACTGGTTTAATTCCTGGTCAGGGCACATGCCTGGGTGGCATGTGGCAGGTTCAGTTACACTTCCTGTTCCAGCCTGTGCCAGGGACAAGCAATTGATGTTTCTCTCGCCCATACATGTTTCTCTCCCTCTCTTTCTCCTTCTCTGCCTCTCTCTCTCAATAAATAAATAAATAAATAAATAAATAAATAAATAAATAAATAAAATCTTCTCCAAAAGATTAAATGAGTTAATGTAAATAAAGCACTTAAAACAAGTATGCCATGTTTTCATGTATAAAATTAGACATAAGCTCTCAGTGTGCTATTATTGCTATGTCCTTATGTAGAAAGATGAAAAGAAATAGCCTTGAGGAGGTCATTGCTCATGGAGAGCCTGCTATATAGTCAGAAAATTTCAGTCAGAGAGGAATAAGGATGAACTATGCAGCATTTAAAAGAGGTCAGTGTAACCTTAAGAGTCAGAAATGCTTGGATACCTGCTTCTCCTGTATACAGAGTTGTCTTCTTGGATATTTCAAATTCAGGTAACACCTAAAATTGGGTAGACTGCACATTCCCTCTGGGTGTCCTTGTTCTGTTATTTATTTTTCTCAACTGTCTTTCTCTTTCTTATAACTTCTCTTATTCTTTTACCCTGAGAAACTGTTTTCCTTGGACTTCCAGAAATCCATTGAGACAGAATTGTGTTGTTAAATTTAAAGATATTGTATAACTTATCAGGTATAAAATGCAATATTTATTAAATTCACAAAATAAATTGTTATTCACAAAGAGAAGACATTGTTTTGAAAATGTTTTAATTAACTTCTTGTCCAATAAAGTATTCAGATCACAGCAACTCATTAGGTTCCTCGCATAGCATAATAAGAAAAAACATAAGCAGCTAATTTTATTTAAAAGTGTATCTTCATTATGATTAACATTTGGTTAAAAGAGTGAGTGATATTTACATGTGCACATAGAAGCAGGTAATCACGCCCTGGCTGGTGTAGCTCAGTGGGTTGAGCACAGACCTGCGAACCAAAAGATCGTGGTTCGATTCTCAGTCAGGGCACATGCCTGGGTTGCAGGCCAGTTACCAGCAGGGGTGCATGAGAAGCAACCATACACTGATATTTCTCTCCCTCTCTCTTTCCCTTTCCTTCTAAAAATAAATAAATTAATAAAATTTTAAAAAGCAGGCAATCCCTAAGTCCTGATGATTCCACTTCTAAAAGTGGTCTCACGCTGGTTATATGTGTGTCTCATACCTCTAATTCCTTTGCAGCTACCATATTATAAGCAGTCCTCTAAAGAACTATTGTAATAGTCTTCTACCAGGTGTTCAAAAGCAATCACACAAACAGTGATTTTTTAAAACCACAAACCTGTCTATGCTACTCTTCTACTATAAGCAACTCAATGAATAAAATAAAAAATTCTTAAAAAACCTACATAGTCTGGCATTTACCTCCTTTTTTCCTAACTCCTCTCTCTTGACTTAACATAGTCCCATATCCACCCTCTCTATTGGCCTTCTTGCTAACTTTGACCACTGGAAAATTTTCTTGTTCTTCATCTGCTGCCAGTACCTACAGTTGCACAGATAGAATTTTACCTACCTACTCCCTTATTTCTCAACCAAATCTTAAGTTTAAATCTCATTTCTGTAAGAAGTCTTTTCTGATTCCAGATGATAGTGTAGTCTTCAGTTTTTAATATATAGTATGTTTTATTTCATCGTTCTCATCAGAATTGATGCAAAATAATAAATAATTTAAGACTTGTGACCTACATTGTGCTTAAATCCCGTCGTGTTATAGATCATGCAGGAATTGTTCAATATTATATTTCAAGCCTGGAAAAGTGACAAACACAGACTGAGAACTCAACAAAGACTTGTTAAATGAGTGAATACATGAATAAATAATGTACAAAACTGAAATTAAAAAATTGGGGATATATAACTCCTAATGATAAGAACTTGCATTGAATAAAGACACTTTAATTCTAACAAGTTAAAAATTGTGTTAGAGTTGGTAACAAAATGTCCATATGATAATAATATAATTAATTTCTATTAGTTTGCTTTTATATTCTGACCATGGTTGCTTTTGCTTGATTTTGATAAGACCTCAGTATGATGTATTCACCAATTGATATTAATTAGAGTTAATGAAGGCTTAATAAATAATTTGAAAGTATTTTCCATTAGTACAAAATTAAGTAAATTGAATAAAATGATCCTCTATTAGGTTTTAACTATTAGGTTTTAACCTGCAAAACATCTTTTCCTTTTGAGAACAAGCTTTCTTCATCTGTTGGACTATAAATCAAATGGCCCCAATGACTCCAACATAGATGTAGTATCAATGTTACTCAATCCAAACTTTCCCATGGGTGAATTGCTGATCATGGTATGGGCACATAATTCAAGCAAAGTCGATTAAAATTTGGTTGGAGCGATTTCTATGAATATTTAGAGTTAGGTCTTTCCCCTTCTGAGATCAGGACTACTTAGTTTTGGACTTCGGTTGTCATCTTTCCAGTGAAATAGAGATAGTTTGCTGGAAAATAGAGCAAGGGTAAAGAACACCAGCACTGATAAGGAAACAAAATCATCCAGATCTTGATGTTCTTTAGGAATTAACATTTATTTAATGAAATAAACAACTTTTTTATTCAATCAAAATTGTCTGCATTTGAGACAGAGTTTATAGAGGTAAACCTTTCTTTGACTCCCTCTTTTAATGGGATGTGAATGTAAACATGTAATATAGTATTATTAAAAAATAGATTTATGCATATGCCTTCCTTAAACAAATGTTAAGGCTGAAAAAGTATAGAATATTTTAAAGATTTTCTTGTAGGTTTTTACAGATCTGAACATGTGAAAACCATTAAGGAGTATATTACAAAATTGATGTGTACCAAGGGGAACAATGGAATAAACAAGGGATTTAGAAACCAAGATGCATTGGCATAGAGTGCTCAGCTTAGAAAAAAAAAGACTAAAAAACATGCTACCAGTTTTGAAATATTTAAAGTCTGTCAAGACAGTGCAGACATGTTCCCTTTTTGTGCTTTAAAGAAAAAATATAAAAGATTGGGATATGTTATTGGATGTAAATTCTTAAATCAATATTAAGAATCACTTTTAAAAATGCATCACAATGAAAAGTCATTTGGTAAGTAGCTCTGATACTGGATCTGTAAGCCACATTTAGTTAATTTTTATCAGGAATATTATAAAGAAGACATTAAAGATAAGAGAATGAAGTATATGGCTTCTCCATCTATGAACCACTGCTTGCAATACTCAATGAAACGCTAGTCTAGAAGCGATATATGAAATACTCTTTAGAAAGAAATAATACCATTTTTCTTTACCTTTCTTACTTCCTTTCCACTTGAACATATTTTTATTTTTCCTCAATTATTCTCTATCTCAACATTGCATTGTAAAGTGTATGAAATAAAAAATAATATTTTTTTCCTTTTTGCTCAACAGCTTAAAGTGCTGAGAAATTATTTATGAGCAAATCTCAAAGGGTCTAGATAATTTATAGGTTTTTTCAACTTAAAAAATGTACTGATTCATGATCACTAAACTAATAGAAAATACCTATAAATGGTATAGTATACTTTGAAGTTAATAAAATTAAAATGATGATGATAAGGGCACATAAATCTGCCTAAAGATGGAAAAAACCCTCACCAATAAAGATGACTAAGCTTAGATACTCATTAGTGAGAGAGAGCTCCAGATTTAGGAGGTGGATGCACCAGAAAAAACTAATCTCTCTCTTGGAGAAAGTACTTTGTCATTTGTTTTCATAGCAATAGAATGTGTGTATTTGTTAACAAATAACCAAATATTTGTTATTTAGTTGTTAATGAGTAAACAGGACTGCTCAGTATCACTTGGTTTCTCTAAAAAATCCCATTAAAAATAACATTGAATTGGCATGGCTGGCGTGGCTCAGTGGATTGAGTGCCAGCATGTGTAACAAAGGGTAGCAAAGAGTTGCAGGTTTGATTCTCAATCAGGGTATATGCCTTGGTTGTAGGCCAAGTCCCCAGTAAGGGATGTGCAAGAGGCAATCGCACATTGATATTTCTCTCCTTGTCTTTCTCTTTTTCTCCCTCTCTGTCTAAAAATAAATAAATAAATTCTTTTAAAAATCATTGAATTTTAAATCTGAAAGTGACCTTGGATGGAAAATCTGTCCAAGTTTCAAGTTTTACTGATAATGCAAACAATGAGACAGACAAATGGTAGCAACATTGGGGAGATACATCATAACCCTGCCTGATCGAAAGATGAAGAAAAGAAAATACAAAAAAGCTATAACTTTATTTATTCTGTAAAATTATTAACATGAAAATATGTTCACAAAATGGAGAACATTTTTGTTTTTTAAAACAAAAATGAGGATACATTCTAGCTAATGCAATACAATTTTGATATCAGATTATTATGCCATTCCTACTGTGGATGCTATGGGGCATCTGCTCACGAACTGAACCTCTGCTTATGAATTGTTAGGGTATAAGAGCTGGATCCCTCCTTCATCAAGGAGGGATCCTATATAGAGTAACTAGTATATTTTGTGACACATCACATCTGATAATGTCCATCTGGCAAATATGAGAAGAAAACCCAGGAAAATGGAGTTACTTAATTAACTTTCTTATCACAATAACACAATATCTTAGTGGCTTTCAATAAATGTTAATTCCCTTTGTGTATTCCAAGTCTTCTGAGCACAACTTTGAGGTTCTCATTTAGAAATTCCCTTACTGAATAGAAAAGAACAGGATGTGACATGTATTATTAAAATTAAGATGATTAAGAAAGACAAGAGGTAAATTTTGTTTATGTGGTGATATTTTATTTTGATATAAAATTAAGCTTACATCAGTGTTCAGCAAAGTTTTCCCACAAGTGGTCAAATAAGTATTTTAGGCCCTTTAGGTCATATGTTTTCAGTGACAAATTGTTAACTTGACCATGGTAGCATGAGAGTAGTCATAGACAATACATAAATGCATGACTGTGTTGCAATAAAACTTTATTTATGAGAACAGCTGATGGATTGGATTTGACACAAGGTCCATAGTTTGCTGATCCTTGCTTTATATCATACTATTCAATATTACACCGAAAAATAGTTGCACAGTCAGAAATTCTTCCTTAATGTCCTAGGGATGGAAATAATTCATTCTTTAGTTTTGGGCTAGTATTGATGTTTTGCAAATCTATAGTAGAATCAATTGCCCTGAAATCCATGGCTTTTGATTGCAGCAAGGAGGATTGTATTATAGGGAACATTTTACAATTATAAGCTGACTTTAAATATCTAGAAGCAAAGATTAAGAAGACTAAAGATGCAAAGATTATCCCATAAGACATGTAATGGGGAATAATGCATTGTGACTTGAGGGGTTTTTTTCCTGCAACAAAGTGTGTTAATCCTTAGACAGTGAAGGGAGAGAAAACTTTTTAGACAGTAAAGTGACAGATGTGGGGTTTGTTTAAGTGTCGGCTGGTTTCTGAAGAGGTGTAGCTCCCCAGTCTCCTTTCTTGGGGCCACTTTCTTAAGTGTGTGTGTGAGGGAATAATCAAAACCTTTTATGATTTGGGAACTTTTAGAGCAGAAAGTTAGATTGTTTAGCCTCCTAAAATGTAACCTGGGAGATAGAAAGCTTTAGAAAACTATTTTATTCTACCTGACTCCTGAAACCTAAAGCATTTGTGGTTGTGGGTAGGGGCAGACAAATGCCTCCTCCTAGAGCTATCCAGAGCTCCTGGCACTTCGCTGTGGTAAGCAGCACAGCCAAAGTTTCACATTTTCCTGAGTGCCTGCTATGCCCAACAAATAATGCAGAAGTGACTGAGTGATATGGCCAGTCAGATGAGGTGCCAAGGTTGAAAAGAGGAAGAATGAACATGCCAACTGCACACATGGAGGCCATTGTGAGACCAAAGACACCTATCAGTTAATAACACTCAATGAAAAGAGAGACCTTCCATTTACAAAATCACCCCCTGAACTTAGAATGACATAATGATACTTATATTGCCACCTGGACAGAACTCAGTTATGAGAAAAGAGAGAGGAGGAATGAGAAAGGTGAGAAATCCAGATTCAGTAAAGTAGTTATCGAATGAGGCTTTTAAACTGGTAGCAACTGAGTTACTCAAAATGGCAAGCTTCGTATTGCAGATGATCAGTGCATGTTGGGTTGCTTGAACTAGGTTGTGTTGAAAAATATAAAGAAATAAAAAGTGGTATCTTTCTTTTCCTCTGTGCATGCAACTGTCTAAATATAACTCATTCAATTTACATCATGTCAGTCCTATAGAACACAGACATAGCCCAAACTTCACCATCTTATAAATTTAACAAAAATCAGAATTTTGTGTGAAAATGGTAATAATTGTCATCCAGAAAGAATAACAGTAACTCTACTTGAACTCTGCTTAGGGTCAGCTTTAATTGAAGCTATAACAGGCACTATAATTTTTAAGAATATGGGAAGATCTTCCTTGGATATTTCTAGGAGGCAATACCTTATCAAGTGGGTTGGAACAAAAGATTCTGTCTACCACAATAAAGATTTGAGTTTTGTGACTACTAAAATTTGTGGAGTATATAAATGCCTATAAGTGCTATTATTTATAATCTCATATGTAAACAACACAGTGATACCCATGAAAGAATATTTAAGATCCTATTTCCATGGATAAGGTTTTTGAGGCTCAAAAACTTGAAATGACTTTAGTACTCAGAATAGTGCAAATAGTATTTGGCATTATTACAGCATTAAGGTTCACATTCTTTCTCTGTGAACTAATGAGCAAACTTAAAAGAATCTCAAAAATGTTTGAAATCATAGGCATTATAATATTGGGTAATTCTAGTAGACATGTTACCTAAACTAATCAGATTCCCAAGATTACCTTAATTTATGACCTTTCTATCATAGTTATTCCATTTAGTTAGTTTTAATTTGTTTCCTCTAATTCTGCAAGGTAACCCAGATCCTGTCAATAGAATTCTCTTCAGGCAACTGAAATTAGATTGTATTGTTACTAAAAGATTCTTAAATCATACCTGTTTCTATGTGATGTGCTACTAGTTATGAATATCAATAATTGAAACTGATTGTTTTCTAATATCCATTATTCCATATTCAACTGAATGTTGTTTTAAAATGTACTATTTACAGTAATTTTTCAAGCATTTTGAAACTTCAGGATTCCAGTGGCCAGCCTAGTAGTAAGAGAAAAACTTCACTGTCAATCATTGCCTTTTATTCCTGCTCCATTAATAGGTTATCATTCATATAGAACTGCATGTCTGTAAAATTTCACAAGAAGCCCACAGCTCACATCATATTCAATGCTGAGAAGATGAAAACTCTTCCTTTGTGATCAAGAATAAGACAATTATGCACACTCAGCACTTACTCAGCATGGTACTGGAGGTCTTAGCCAGAGCCATTAGGCAAGACAAAGAAATAAAAAATATCCAAGCAGGAAAGGGAGAAGTAAAATCGTCTCTATTTCCAGATGACATGATACTATATATAAAAAATCCTAACGGCTTCACTGAAAAATCTTTAGAAGTAGTAAACAAATTCAGTAAATTTATGAGATACAAAGTCAACATACAAAAAACAGTTGTGTTTTTATACAACTTCAATAAACTATCAGAAAAAGAAATTTTTTGAAAATACATGTAGAAAAAAAGAATTTTCCAGAGGAGTGGGAGGGCAGTGTGGAAAATAGGGAGATACAGATAAAAGTGTAAAAACTTTCCATTTCCAGATGAGTAAGGCCTGAGGATCTAAAATACAACATGGTGACTATAGTTGACAACACTGTATTGTATAGTTAAAATTTGCAGACCGAGCACCTAAGTATTCTAACCAAAATAAATATGCACATATATAAATACATACAAACATACAGTAAGTATGTGATATATTGGATGTCAGATATTTAGATGCTATTAACATAATTGGATGTTTATTAATTCAGTGGGTGAAATCCATTCATAATGTATATACATATCAAACATTGCAATGTATACTTTAAATATCCTACAAATTTGACACCTATACTTTATTTTTTTTAAGATTTTATTTATTTATCTTTAGAGGGTAAGGGAAGGAGAGAGGGAGAGAAATATCAATATATGGTTGCCTCTCATGTGTCCCCTGCTGCAAACTGGCCTGCAACCCAGGCCTGTACCCTGACTGGGAATTGAACCATGATCCTCTGATTCGCAGGCCCACACTCAATCCACAACACCTATACTTTATTAAAACTGAAAAAAAGACTTCACATGAAGAGCAACGATATGGGCACAGTTTTTCATTCACACACTATTTCAGAGTCTGAGGACATAATGGTGAACACAAGTGACATGCTGTCAGTCTGTATGGAGCTTAAATTCCAGTGGAAGACAGAGAAACAGTTACAATTTAAGAAAAAAAGAGATATTTGAAAGAAATAAGTATTATGTAGATAATTAAATCAGCTGATGTTGGACTATTTGGGACCAGTGATCACAGATGGATGACCTTTCAGAAAAATGACGTTTAAATGAAGGCATGGAGTCTTGAAAGCACCAGCAATGCAAAAATCAGGAGGAAAAACATTCCAGACACAGGCAAGAGTTGATGCAAAGACTATAAGGTCAAAAAAGGAAGCTGAACTATTGAATACATAGAAAGTATAGCATAAATAAAGTGGTTGGGAGGGAGAGTGCTATTGGATAAGACTGGGGAAAAAAGGCAAAATATGTGTTTATAAGCTTTTGTAAGCAGGATAGAGTCAGGTTTTATTTTAAGTACACAGTGAAGTCAGTGACAGACTTTAATCAGGGGGTGAATGTATTTGATATATATTTTTAGAATATGACTCCAGCCATTAAGATTTCTTGTATCCAGTGTTGAAACAGGAAACCAGTTGGAATGCCAAGTAACAAAGGATGCAGGAAATGGGTGGATTTGCTATATATTTATTTATTTTTAATTTAATTTTAATGTAATTTAATTTTCTATTTTTTATCACAATTTATCTTCCCTATATCCTCTTCCACCTCCTCCCACTCCCCTGACCCCTCACAATCACCACACTGTTGTCAGTGTTTTTAGTTGAAAGCATGTCCTGATTAAACAGTTTTGATGGGGGAAATGAAGAATAGTCAACAAAATCCTTCAATTTTTGACTTGAGAAAGTGGGAGTGGGGATGGATGATGTGCTTGATGAGATAAGGAAAATTGTGAATTAGGCTAGATGAAGCAGCAGAAATTAAATGTTGTGCTCTATATTTGTTAATTTTAAGATAGCATGTTATATATAATACATATTTATTAAATGAGTGAATGATATTTTAGGCAAAACTTCTGGCTTCTAAGATCATCTAGTTTAATTTTGCTACTGCTTGTAAAAATTAAATATGTCCTCAAACATTAGAGAGCAACTTACATATAAGATCATAAATGTTTTTAAAAATCATATAAAGGAAAATAGCATAGCAGGGAATGCTGGGATATGAGGAGCTCATCTAATTACATCTTTACTCATTTTTCCAGATGATGAAATAAGGCTCATTAGAGATAAGTGATTTGCCCATTTAGGGACAATTGGTGACTAAAAAAGCCAGAGCATATAAGGCCTCTTAACAATGAAACTAGTGCTATCTTTTTTTTCCTGAACACTGTCCCGTTTCTCCCAGGTCTTTCCCCTACTATTCTGGAAGACAAAACCCCAGAGAACTGAGAATATAGAGCATCACTGCAGGCTCATTATTCATGTTATGAAAAAACCTTGTGTGACAAACACTGACAAAAGTTTCAATTAAGCATTGAGGTTTCAACAATTCTTGTAATGAATACCGCCACTTATATGCTTTCAAGAATAACTATGAAAATGTTTATTTTGTAGCTGCTCATATAACTAAAGCATTAATATGCTATGAAAAGAAAATATAGTACTTCATGTTTATGTCTTAGGACATACTCATACTGTATTTTAAAATTGCCATTGTTTTTTGTCCTAGATCTTTATTTACTATTAAATTTATGTTTTTTATTTCTTACTACATTAAAATTTTTAATTTGATTTTTAATATTTTTAAATGATTGGGGTGACATTGCTAATAAAATTATATAGGTTTCAGGTGTACAATTCTAGTAAACATCATATGTGTATTGTATTGTGTGTTTACCAACCCGAGTCAAGTTTCAAGTTGACTAATTCTCTACTGACACTAAAAAAACTCCCCTTCAAAGTTATATTAAATATTTGAAACTTTTTATATTTTGTATAAAAATTTACACTTGAACATCATACATACATTCCAACCAAAAAGAGGCTTCAATTTCATAGGTGATTGGTTGGTCAACATTTAGTATGAACTTCTGTTTCATCTAATATCTGAATCTCTCTCTCTCTCATTCCCCTTTCTTTCTTTTGTACTTGGCCCCATTTTGTTTTGCCTTAATACAATGTAAACAATTCTCTTTTTGGCAGTAATATTCAGGATATTTAATAGCATTACAATTATCACGTTTTTTAATGATTTCTTGTGTAACTGAAAATAACAATAGAAAATGATATTTGGCTTACATAAAATTTTTGTCAAAGCACCAAGACTGAAATTTTTAGTCATTTTTTCATGTTTGTTGATAAACTTGGCAATAACACCCCTGTAATTTATACTCTTACACTCCTACTGTTACCTCAGTGACAGCACATTTTGCAACAACAAGATAAATGTATAGAGTATTTAAGACAAACTGGTTTTAAGTTCTGTGTATGCCCATCTTAGTAAGTTGTTTTTTAAAGAACTTGTTAATTCTTCTTAAATAACAGATTTATTGACATACATTAGTTCCTAATGTTTCTTAATATTCCTTTAAAATCTCTTGGATCTGTCATGAGCCCACAGATTTTCATTTTTGCTGTATAAATAATCCACATTGGAAGCATACAAATCTCTATAAATTTAGAAACTTTTAAACCCAGGGTTTTTTCCCTTTAATTTTTATTAAATTTATTGAGGTGTCGTGTCATGGGTCATTAGGATTGTAGAGGTCCCCAGTGTGCATTTCTACTACACTAGACCTGTATCTTGCATTGTGTGCCCACCACCCACAGTCCAACCATCTTCCATCACCATAAGTTAGGCCTCCCCTCACCCCTACCCCCACTCCCTCCTGGCAACCACCACATTGCTCTCTGCGTCCACGAGTTTTAGTTTTATATCCCAAATATGAGTGAGATCATATGGTTCTTAACTTTTTCTGACTGGCTTACTTCACTTAGCATAATAGACTCTTAGGTCCATTCAGGTCATCACAAAAGGCAGTATTTTGTCTGTTCTTACAGCTGAGGAGTATTCTGTTTTGTATATGTCCCCCATTTTAACTCATGGTGCTGTAATCATCCCACAGAGTGAAAACAGAGTCCCATCCAAAATTTAGTTCAAAAGTCAAGACAGATGCTGCCAAATACACCTCAAGAGGATATAAGAATCCTTAGTTCTCACATAATTTGGGGACAGCTTTTTAGAGAGAGCAGGGCAGGCTTCTAAGCAGGTCTAAAAATGGCTTAGCAGAGAAAGGACACTGGATATCAGCTTTGAGGTTTTATTGTGGCAAAGGAGTGGGCCAGGGGTGAGGGTTCTCATACAAAGGCCAGGGTCACTGGACTTGACATTGCTGCAGGCACCAAAGGAGGGAGCACCTGGGTTTTCTCATCTTACTCAAAGGGAAAGATGAGAAAGGGGCCAAAGGGAAAGGGGTAGTTACGGGCATTAAGAACTGTCAACAGTCGTGTCCCAAATGGAGTCAGACAATTATGCATGGTTACATCATTGTTAGTTTAGAAAAAGAAGGATAAAGAAAAGTAAGTGTAATCAGAATTTTGCTTTTCTAACTTTTAAATTCCAAAGAAAAGTTTTTTTTGCTTTGTGTTTATTTTCTTTTCGGAAGAGAAGCTTTTGGAACTCATATTCCTGTTGGCTCCAGGATGCGCATTCCAATTGTGGGATTAATTTTGAGTGTTAGAATTAATTGAGCTCCAGAGGAGGTGAAATTCATTCAACAAATACAAAAAATTGGGTCATGTTACTCCCCTTTCATCATCTAGAGATTAGCTTGTTCCTATCTACATTTGTGGGCAGACTACGTGCTGCTGATCCATTTTCTTCCTTCCTTTTTAAATGTTCATGCTAATCTAATATGTTGAGGGTTGATTAATTGGTAATAATTGAAAGACACTTACTTTTTGTTCCTTACTTTTGTCCTTAAAAAGTATATGTATTTTGGAAAATCTGTTAGACTCTTGGAAAAACATCAAACAATAGAGTATAGAATGATTTTAGAAAAATAATTCAGCTTATCCACTAACTCAACATAGATAAAATATAACAATAAAAATAACAATTCAGTCAAAAATATTTAAAAATCAACCAATGATTTATTAACTATATGCCAGAAACTCTATGAAGAATTCAAAAAAGAAGTATTATGTTAGATCACCTCCATAACAATGCATATTCTAAATGGAAATTTGTTAAAACAACCTATTAATAAAGATAACTTATATTAAATATAATACTGAAACATGGTAACAAAAATGTGTGACTACACATGTGGACTTCATTTTGCTTGTATTTCCATGGGAAGATAAATGCTGGCTGGTTAAAGTAAAAGTATTAAAGTGGGGCTGGGGGATGAGAGCTGAACAGAAATTTAAAGCATTAATCACAGATGAAGAAAAGAGGCATTTTAGGAAATGACAAGATTAGCTAATCTAGAAAAGTGGAAAAACACAGGATTCCCTTTGAATCGGTTGACTACACTTCATGGTTTACCTAAAACAGTCCTGGTTTACCTATATTGTTCCAACAAAATAGTTAATAACCCCCTCCTTTACACAAAATGTTTCTAGATTTGAACAATTAATTATATGTGTATTGAGGAGTCAAATCACACACAGTAAAAAGTTAAAGAGATGGTAAGGATTGGCAAAATGTTTGTAAAGAAGCATATCAAAGTCACATATATTTTCATACATATTTTATTCATGAAGAATCTGAGGCCACAAAGCAATTTATAAATTCAACACAGTCCCTATTAAAGTACCAATGACATATGTCACACATATAGAACATTTCAAAAATTTATATGGAACCATAATGACTGAATAGCCACAGAAATTTTGAGAAAGAAGAACAAAGTAGGAGGGGTCACAATACCTGGTATCAAACTATATTACAAAGCCACAATAATCAAAAGAGTCTAGCAATGACATAAGAACAGACACATTGATTAATGAAATAGAATAGAGAGCCAAGAAATAAATCCATGTTTCTATGGAAATTAATATTTGATAAAGAGAACAAAAACATAAAACAGAGTAAAAATAGCCTCTTCAACAAACAGTGTTGGGAAATCTGGACAACTACATGAAAAAAAATGAAACTCAACCATTAACCTATACTATACACAACAACAAACTCAAGATGCCTAAAAGATTTAAATATAAGTCATGACACCATAAAAGTCTTAAAGATTATAGGCAGGAAACTCTCAGATATTCCATGCATCAATATTCACTGATATTTTCCCTAGAACAAGGGACATTAAGAAAAGAATAAACAAATGGTACTTCATCAAAATAAAAAGCTTCTGCATGGCTAAAGAAAACATCAGCAAAATGAAAAGGGAACCAACCATATGGAAAAATCTATTGCAAATGATACCTCAGACAAGGATCTGACTTCAAAATATATGGAATCACATGACTTCACTCCAGGAAGACAAACAAACCAATTTAAAAAAGGGCAAGGACCTGAAAAGATGCTCTCCAAGGAGGACATACAGAGGGCCCAGAGATATATGAGAAGGTGCTCAGCATCACTACATCAGATAGATGCAAATTAAAACCACAATGAGACACCACTTCACACAATTCAGAATGGCCCTCAGAAACAAATCAACAAACAAGTGCTGGGGAGATTGTGGAGAAAAGGGATCTACAGTACACTGTTTGTAGGAATGCAAACTGCTGCAGAAACTGGGGAAAACAGTATGAAATTTTCTCAAAAACTGAAAATGGAACTGCCTTTTGACCCAGTAATTTCACTGCTGTGTGTATACCCTAAGAATCCTGAAACACCAATTCAAAAGGAACTATACACCCTAATGTCCATAGCAACACAATTTACAATAATCACATGTTGGAAACAACCTAAGTGCCCATCAATAAACGAGTAGATAAAAAAAATGTGGTATATTTACATAATAGAATACTGCACAGCAGAAAGAAAGGAGCTCCTACCCTTTGTGATATAGCATGGATGGAACTGGAGAGCATTATGCTAAGTGAAATAAGCCAGACAGTGAAAAACAAATACCATATGATCTCACCTTTAAGTAGAACCTAATCAACAAAACAAACAAGCAAACAACATATAACCAGAGACATTGAAATAAAGAACAATCTGCAGTAACCAAAAGGGAGGTGGGAGGGGATTAAAAAAGAGAGAGAGAAAGAAAAAAGAATTTGAGGCCAAATGAAGTTAAGTGAATTTTCAGAAACTTCTCAAAAAGAAAAAGTTAAAGCTGATATGCAAAGCATGGCTAACCAACTCCCAAGTCCATGGGAAAATGATAGATGATGATAGATAGATAGATAGATAGATAGATAGATAGATAGATAGATGATAGATGCCTGAATGCAAAGATAAAGAAATTTATAATATGTTACATTTTTAGATTGAAAAAAATGATGTCTTCAAATATGGTTGTATTCACTGACCACCCTTAAGAAGAAGGAATTGATATTATAGTGGGAAAAATAGATAACCCTGTGTTAATAAATTAGTGATTAATAAATTAAATATTTATAGGTAGGAATAGCAAAATTCTCTTGAAAACAAATGTAGCTATGAAAGCTAGAATTATTTAGAGACAGAATGATAGAATGAGAGGTTTTTGCTTATTACTAAAGAAAATGTTTGAATAATCAGAAAACATAGAAAACCAGAAAATTGAAAGATGAGAAAATGTAAAAATGATAAGGGATGAAATAAGTTACAGGACAATGTTGCAGATGGACTAAGGTGTTGTAGTAAAAAATACAGGTGCAACAAACACCAGAATGATGGATATAGAAAGCCAGGTCCAAGTGAATTTGTTAGAACATGACTAACAAGGAATGACAGTAGAGCTTTGTTTGGGTTTACTATGAATTGTTCCAGTCTTAACATTTACAGAAATGATATTTTTTCTCCAAAACGAGAAAGCTGCCGTCCAAGTCTGAGCAAGGTCAAAGTCATTAAGATACTTGGAGTTTAAGGTGAGAGGATCAAGAGAACGAAGCTCAGTGCTGGTATCCAGGAAGCCTGGCACCTGGAAGAAAATTAATTGGTGACCCAGCACTAATTGGAAAGTAGCACAGCCAAGATCATTAAACAGTTGATTTTTTAGAATGTGTCTATTCTTTCCAATTAACAGTACACAATCTTTAGTCTTAAGATTGTTTTCCTTCATAAAGAAATGAATGAAACAAAATCTGTGGTGCAATTTTGGAGAAAAACAGGTTGGTTTACTCATTTAACCAGTTATTTAGTTTAATGTAAATACAACAAATACATGCATTGTAAACAAGTGGTCCAGCCAGTTACTAAGTGCCCAGGCTATTTATTCTAAAACAAATATTTGTATTGTATTTATAACATCATTTGATTGATTGATGCTTTTCATATCAATAATAATATCTGGCTCAGTACTTCTAACTAAAGGTAGAGTCAGCTTACCATGATGTGCCTCAAGTTGTGAACCATGAGTGAAATTTTATTTTAAACTGCTATCTTTTACATTGTACTACTCATGTAAAGTATGCATGTTTACTGTTTGTGTGAATATTCATGTATGTGCTCAAAATACATTGATCTTCCAGTTTGGTAATGTTTTACTTTTTATTAATTTTAAAGAGCACGTATTCCCTTTAACTGCCATGATTGCAAAGACTACATCAGAAATTCCAAATTATCATCAAAGAAGAAAATAAAAACTGATTATTTATCCAGTAATATAATCATTTAATAATAGTGTTTGTTTCATTAGGGTAATTAGCTCAGAGGAAATGTCAGAAAGTTAAAAAGATCTTGGTAATTCAGATAAAGTTTGTAGACTACTTACTTTATACCAGTCTCTTATTTAAGCAAAAAAAGGTTTCTGCCAGCATAGAACTCCCAGTCTAAGATAGGGGACAGGCATGTAAACAACTGAACTATAATAAAATGTGATAAATATCCCATATTATCCTAATCACTCCAATTAAATGCTACAGAATTAAAAAGGATGGACGGAGGATTTGGTCTGTGGAATAGAGCCAATGGATTTTGGCCAAAAGAAGAGCTGACATTTAAACTGGAGCTTGAAAAATCATTAGGTCTGTGCCAGAATGTGGATAGAATATGTGGGGAAAAAAGCAACATATTTACAAAGCATGCAATGTGGTCATTTTAAGGATCAGCAAAATAGCTCAAATTTTCCTTGTACAGACTCTGGATATTTGCCCTTAATATTTACCAAACCTAGATACTATCAGTACTTCAGATATGGTGTGGGGGTCAGGGAGAGAATTTCAGTTCATCAGACACAAGGGCACACATCTCATCTGCAGATCTCCCATTACTTTATGAATTTTTTTGTGGGATACTATGATCCTTACTTCACAGTTGGAGGGAGTGAAGAAATATTGTGACTTTTGTAATGACACCATAAAACTGAGAATCAAGCAAGACACTCCTGCAATAGCTCTTAACTCCCAATTCAGAACTCCATTCATTGGACCATTCAGGTCCTATAATTAAAGTTTGGAGTTTGCCCTTTGCTAGGGATTAAATGAGATAATATCCAATTTCTTAAATGTGTATTTATATATGCATAATCAGGTGTCTCATGGATGCTTAGGGATTATTTGTTTTCTTTTTAAAATATGAAACAAATATAATTTAGTATCATTAAAATTATACCTCTGAATTCCTCAAAACTCATTTAGTGTTACCTCATATAACAGGATAGAGAATTAATATTTACCAAAAATTACTATTTGATAGAGTATGTTAAGTTCTTTACACACTTTCTTCATTTAATGACAAATAACTCTATGATATGGGGCAATAATTTTCATCTTTGACCAATGAGAAATCTGAGCATCAAAGAGGCAAAACAATTTATAGCAAATAATACGAATAATACCACATTTGTCTGATTCTAAAGACTATGTCCTTTTCACTAAACCACAATACTGTCCTTGTGACCATTTTGGGTAAATAGCATATTTCAACTCTTCCTACATGCTCAAAATCCAAACTATTTCATGTTCATTGCCTGAAATTTTAAAGTCATAAAGCTGAAGGTTTAGAAGCAAATGACAGAAACAATTTCATTATGATGATTAAGATGATGATGATAGCTAATAATTATTGAGTACTTGGATATTCTTCTAAACATTTTACATGCAGTGGTAGGGAAAGCAGGTTAAAGTACCAGTCACCATTACCTAAAATATAAACCATAAATAAAGATACAAAATAATAACAACAGTAGCAATATTAGAGGACAAATAATACAAATACATAATACAATAATAAATAAATAATAGTACAAGGATAAACTCTGTGTTCTCTGTACTCACAACTGTAAATCTACTTTTGCCAACTCCTGGAAGTTAACCAATTTGTTCCTCACAATAACCCAGTGGACGAGGGACTTGCACTGTTCCCATTTAAGATGCGGTTATATGCTCCCTCTATTCCCACTTTGCTAAGTGTTTGTATCATAAATGGGTGCTGTACCTTAAAGCATTCTTTTTCCCCATCTGTTGGTATGATCATGAGATTCGTGTCTTACCTTTTGTTTATATGATGTATTACACTGATTGGTTAGTGAACATTGTACCATCCTTGCATCCCAGGGATGAATCCCACTTGATCATGGTGTGTGATATATATAATGTATTGCCGTATACATAATGTATGCAGTTTGCCAATACTTTATTGAAGATTTTAGCATCTCTGTTCATCAGTGATACTGGCCTGTAGTTTTCTTTCTTTGTTGTCTTTATCTGGTTTTGGATTAGGATGATGCTGGCCTCATAAAAAGAGATTGGGAGTCTTCCCTCCTATTGGAGTTTTTGGAGTGGTCTGAGAAGTTTAGGGATTAGCTCTTCCTTAAATGTTGTGTAACATTTTCTTGTGAAACCATCTGGTCCAGGGCTTTGGTGTGCCAGGAGTTTTTTGATTACTGCTTTGATTTCAACAGCTGTTGTCCTTCTGTTCAGGCTTTCTGCTTCTTCTTGGTTCAGTTTTAGAAGATTATAATTTTTCTAGAAATTTCTCCATTTCACCCAGGTTTTTTAAATTTCTTGGCATATAGTTGACCATAGTAATTTCTTACAATCCTTTGTATTTCTATGGTATCAGGTGTAATCTCTTCTCTTTCATTTCTGATTTTGTTTGTGTCCTTTCCCTTTTTACTTGATGAGTCTGATTAAAGGCTTGTTGGTTTTATTTATCTTTTCAAAGAAGAAACTCCTAGATTTATTGATCCTTTGGATAGTTATTTTAGTCTTTATGTGATTTAATTCTGCTCTGATCATGGTTATTTCCTTCCTTCTACTTCTCTGGACTTTGTTGTTGTTCCTACAGTTCTTGTAGATGTAGGTTTACACTGTTTATTCTAAATGTTCCTATTTTTTTAGGAAAGACTTTATTGTTATGAACTTTCCTCTCAGGAATGCCTTCAGTGTGTCCCATAGGTTTTGAACTGTTGTGTGCTCATTTTAATTTGGCTCTAGAAACTTTTTGATTTATTCTTTGATCTCACTCTTAACCCATTCATTATTCAATAGCATGCTATTCAGTCTCCATGAGTGTGAATGTTTTTGAGTTTTTTCCTTGAAGTTGTTTTCTAGTTTCAAGTTGAGATCTAAGAAGATGCTTGATATGATTTCAATTTTCTTGCATTTGCTGAGGTTTGTTTTGTGTCCTATTATGTGGTCTACCTTCGAAAATGTTTCATGTGCATTTGAATAGAATGTAAATTTTTCTTTGGGATGCAAGGATATGCATGTATGTGTGTGTGTGTGTGTGTATAATGTTAAAATCCCCTACTATAATTGTGTTGCTGTCTATATATTTCTTGAAGTTTTCCAAGGTTTTACTTAAAAGGTTAAGAAAAATCTCCTATGCTCTTCTGTTGGGTGCATATATATTTACGACATTTGTGCCTTCTTGATGGATTATTCCCTTCAGTCTATGAAATGTCCTTCTGTATCTTTTTTATGGCCTTTGTTTTGAAGTATATTTTGTCTCATATAAATATTGCTACCCTGGATTTTTTCCCTCTGTTTGCTCGGAATATGTTTTTTCAACCTTTTGCTTTCAGTCTGTGAGAAAAATACAGCCAACATCGTACTCAAGGGGCAAAAACTAAATGTTTTTCTACTAAGTTCAGGAACAAGACAAGGATGTCTACTTTCACCACTTCTATTCAACATAATATTCGAAGTCTTAGCCACGGTGATCAGATGAAAAAAAATGAAAGACATCCAAATTGGAAAGGAAGAAGTAAAACTGTCATTGTTTGCAGATGACATGATAGTGTCCACAGAAAACCCTATAGACTCCACCAAAAAACTACTTGACCTAATAAGTAAATTAGCAAAACAGAGGGATACCTAATCAATATTCAGAAATTGAAGAAATTTGTGCACACCAACAATGAAATATCAGAAAGAGAAATCAGGGGAAAAATTCCATTTGCTATAGCAATGAGAGAAATAAAATGCCTAGGAATAAACCTAACCAAGAAGGTAAAGAACCTACACTCAGAAAATTATACAATACTAAAGAAAGAAATTAAGGATGACACAAATAAATGGAAGCATATACCATGTTCGTGGATTGGAAAAATTGACATAATCAAAATACCTGTGCTGCCCAGAGAAATTTATAGATTCAATGAAATCTTTATTAAAATACAAAGGACATGCATGGGGGAGGGGCGGGCTGGGATGGGAGAAATAAACAGAAAACTGTACTTGAAAAATAACTAAATAAAAATTAAAAAAATAAAATAATATACCAAGGACATACTTCACAGATATAGAACGAACATTGCAAAAATTTATATGGAATTATAAATAACCCCATATAGCCCCAGAAATTTTGAGAAAGAAGAACAAAGTAGGAGAGGTCACAATACCTGATATCAAACTATATTACAAAGCCACTCTAATCAAAATAGTCAGGTACTGGCATAAGAGCAGACACATAAATCAATGGAATAGAATTGAGAGCCCAGAAATAAATCATATCTCTATGGTCAATTAACATTCAATGAAGAAAGAAACATAAAATGGAGTAAAAATAGCCTGTTCAACAAATGGTGTTGGGCAATGTGGTCAACTACATGGAAAAAAAAATGTCCCCTAAATCCTTTGTCAAATTACCATCACTTGCCCTGTCATATTTTCCTGAATTTCACTGATGGTCTGACATATATTTCTTTAGGTGATTTTAGTAGGGCACCAAATATAGGCTGTAGTGTAGCTGCATCACCTGGGTCACCTATCTTTGTTGATTGCAGCCTGTACCCATTCAACATTCTCAGTTGCAGGCCTTCCAGGACATGGATGACTTCCAATAGATTCTTGAGCATCTTTAGAGCATTTGTGCCACGCTTTTATTTGTGCTGAACTCTTTGCATCATCCCCCAAATCCTTCCAAATCATCTGAATACTTTCTGTGGAGGAATGTTCAAGCTTAACACAAAATTTGAAGCAGATGTGTGGCTTTACTCACTCAAGCATTTTGCATGTGACATGCTCACTCAAAGGTGTCTACTGCCTCCACTGACTAGTACAGTGAAGGTGTCATCGTTCACACATTCCAGTCTACTCTCCTTGGCTGCCAGGTTACATCAATGTTGTGGGGACTGTTCTCTTCATATTAACAATGGCTGGATGTTTTCTGGACAGACCTCATACCTTCTTATTAAATGTAGACAGAGCATTAAAAAGCTAATATGAAAATAGGAGAAAAGACGTTCCTAAAGAAAAAAATGTATCTTATTTTTTGGTAAGGAAGAAATTATTCTGATTAGAAAAAAAAAGTTCTTCAGTTGTATTCCAAACTCTCATAAATGAGATTTTATTTATAGCTCCAGTTTCTAGCATACTGAATGCATTTGTAGTACCTCAAAATGCATATAAGCTGGATATCATTAAGAAACTAGATGGACTAATGATTAAAAAATGGATTTATTATAGCAGTATCTTGCAAGTTTATAGTAAAATGTGACTTAAATAAATTGCATAGACCAAACTTGTTATTGTTATAATAAGAAATATTATAACAATATTCTTTTCTTTTATGCATTCCAATAGTCATTTGGTAATGTTCTTTTCTGTTTGTAGATCTTGCTATTCCATTTTTAAAGCATAAATGCACCAATTAATTAATTTGCATGAAAACTATCTAAACTTGCATCCAAGATTCTAATCTTATGCTGTCCAACGCAGTCACCATTAGTCACATATGTCACATTAGTCACATATTTAAATTTAAATTATGTTCTCTGAAAATCTTTGAAAATGTGATAAAACCAGGTCAGAATTTAAGGACAAATGTAGACCCTGGAAAGTTTCTGAGTTTTAATATTAGCCACAGGTATATCACAAAAGTTCATTGATTCCCCTTTGGCTACCAAAACTATTCTATTTGTGGAGTAAGAGAAAAAAAGCATACTGTGGAATCACAGATGTGCTACACTTACCTCCACTTGGGGAATTAGGAAAGCTTCTTGGTGGAGATGATGACAGGGCATTATTGTGAAGGATGAACAGGAGATAATAAAATGAAAAGTATGAGAAAGAAAGAGGAAAATAAATGACAACCCAAATAGAGTAAATATAAAAATTCTTAGCAGTTCCTTAGAAAAACACTAAATAGTGAGATGCCTGGTTTGGGGGCATTGGTGGAGTATGCTAAGAGATGGGCCTAGAGACAGAAGCAGTGAAAGAGGCAGATAATGAGGGAGAGATATCAAGGAGGAAACACAGTGGTACTGCTCCATGTAAATGGGTTTACATAGACATTAAAGTCAGTGATGGCTTACTCAGTGTACAGTAGTAGACGTATGAATGTAAGCTTATTCAATATCAAGTGAAAAAAATTAGATCTTACCATAAAATCTACTATAGAAAAAATTAATGGGAAAAACAATATTCAGAGTTGATGAAAATGCATTGTATTTCATCACCTAATTTAAAAATATAATAAAATCATGTATTCATAAACTTTGTAGTTACTTTAAAGAATGTTTTTCATCATACCATTACATATTTTATAATTGAATCAATTACCTAAACAATTTAGGGAAATTGTATCCATATCTTATATATTCAAATACATAAGGCAAACATTAAGGCTATTGATGTTCTTAGAATTTCTTTCAACAGCAGCTCTAACCTTCAATTTCTCTTTGTTATTGTTGATTTACCTGAATTATCTCATTTGCGGCTTGTTTCCCCCAGCTTTCTATGCTTCTATACTTCTGCTTTGTGTATCTCTCTTTATCACAGATTTTCTCTGTGTCCTTGGTACCTATCAAATTAGCATTTTGGCGCTCATTACATTTCTGGATGACATAAAAGAATTATTAGGAATCTGTCTCTTTTTATACTGTGTCATATTGGTAATTTATAACTAAAGAAATGATGACATTATGCTCCTGATTTTTTAAACATAACTTTAATTTTCCTTTTAATTTTTAACAGCTTAATGTAAAATTGTAAAATGTAAACAAAATAATTTTATTAATTTAAATGATTAAAGCATTTCTCTTATAATCATCATTAAAATACCTCTATTTTGTTAATACAACATAATACCTATAATAATATATTTATTTTTGTTAATATAAAAATTGTTTTAATAGTTACCATGTTCTCATGTCTATTACATATAAATATTAATTTTAAGAGCTCTAGTTTTATATCAGTAGATAGATTTAATACTAGATGATTACAAAATGTCTAGAAGTTTGCTTTATAATAAAATTAGACCATGCAGATTGAATTGTATTTTGGCAGGGGTATGAGGCCTCTGGTATAAATTACCATATTGAGTAATACACTACTTACATACTTTTAACAATTGGAGAGTGCAATCTATGATATTTATTTCAAGATAAAGTATAATAAACCTGTGTTTTGAGGTAATTTTCTCAAATTATTTTTAGTAAGTATACTAAAAGAAAAAAATTTACAAAATATTCAATCTGGAATACTAATTATTGTGCCCAATCTCAATAGAACTCAAGGAGGATCTAAATGATGCTCATATTGCTATATTAGATGTTACAATTTTCTTTTCAAGTAATGAGTCATTTTTCACCACTTTTCAGGAATGAATCATCTTTCAATTCGTATGTATTTGTTCATCAGAAAATATCTTTAATGGTCATATGGGTGCAGTCAATTGCCTCTGTAACATTGAAAACCTAGCAGTCCAAACAAATCATTTTCATATGTTGCAGGTGCTGTCTATTAGAAGAAAATATGTACTTTGATGTTCTTTTAATTAAAGTTTCAGTTAAATTAGTTAGCATTCTGCAAACAGATAATTCATTTACCTCTGGTTATCAAGCTGCCAATTCTAGAAAGTAGCAATTGCCAATTATTTCTGTGCTTTCCATATTTTCACTTAGGCAAGCACAAAAGGAAGTAGGGAGTGCTGCTTTATCTTCTAACTCGAACTCACCAGCTACTCTAAATTACACTCCACATGGCAGAGTTAGAGACCTTGCAAACACTGTAGTTTTCTCACTGCTGCTAGTTTCAGAATCTGGCTAACACAAGTTTCTATTTGGTATCCATCCACATTTTACAAGCACTAAATAATACCTTTGTGATAAAAATAAAACATTGTTTCTTTACCATACTAAGGCTTACCTGAATCTGTTAATACTTACAGTAAAATTTGTAATGAACTCATGATCCAAATGCTAGCACTTGTGTCTGATTCATTTTCTCACTGCTTAAAAGGCCTTGGATAAAGAGCTTCCTTCTTTGAGTCTCAATTTCTTCATTTACAAATTCAACAATGCTGTAATTTTTAGGACATATGAGAAGCAGGCGCTGAGCAGGCATTGGTCATCATACAATGACTAAGATCCTTTAACAGTTCAGACTGGTGAAATGATATGTATGCATTGTCTCACTGAACACTGAAATTGTGGGGTTTACAACAAATAATTTTAATGAAAAGAAAGAGAAGGAGGAAGAATAAGGAAGAAGTAGGAGGAAGAAGAACAATAACAATAACAACTATGAGGAGAAATCCTTACATCGCTTCCTGCAGTGAAAATTTTCATTGGTAAAACTAAAATATGTCCTTCACCTAAGCCATAAAGTAAATTCAATTGGATCTATAATCTAAATAGAATGACAGGATGTCTTTCTGAAATATGTAAATAAAATGTCTTTCCCCCTTCAGAGCAATGAAATAATTTTGCACAATTAAAGTATTTTTTGACCATAAATGGTTAATTACATTTGGAGAAAATCATCATCTGAGAAACTAAATATATTTTGGATTTTCCCCCTTGCTTCTAACATGGTGCATTCTAAAACAGTGTCAACCTTTATAGTAATAATTGCAGTTATTGGTTTTGATATAATTGCTCTGAAGTTTATGGTAACAAAAAAGTTTAACTAAAAAGATCATTTTTTTCTGTGAATATATTTTTAAAATTTTCTTTTTTTAAATTTTATTTAGTTATTTTTCAAATACAGTTTTCTGTCTATTTCTCACATCTCAGCCCACCCCACCCCGTGCTCCCCACCTCCCTCCCATTTCCACCCCCCTTAGTTATTGTCCCTGTGTCCTTTATACTTGTTCCTCTAAATCCCTCCTGTTTTTTCCCCTTAAATTCCTTCTGGCATTATTTAAATATACAGAAGGATATCTGTGATGTTCTGGGCTGCATTTGCCTTATCATGCTAAACATTTTGTGGATAGTCCATTAGAATCATAACTGAACACCTGTATCACTGTCTCCTCATAGTGCAACCTGTAATCAAAGAATGAAGCAATCACTGTGATGGTTATAATTTAGATTATGATGTAAGAGCACTGGCTATGAAAGATTAGAATTGAGTATTTGGAATCTCTCTAACCATTGATTGCAATAAGTGGGCGCATTTTAGTTAAGAGCCCAAAGCTCTCCCTTCATTTCTGGGAGAGGAGTGGTAGCTGAGCAGGCTTTCTCATGTTTGGGACACGTTGCCACTGATGGTATATGCTGTATAAAAAATATTCTCACGGAGCTTTTGTTCTGGGGAAGTTCTGAAAACCTCTCTTTTATTAGCTCCTTTGTCAAGTGTCAGTTATATACTTCCAATCAAGTTTATTCACATTTTTAAAAAGTTTTAAATATTGTGACCAGTATTTTCCAGTCCTTACTAAATAAATCACAGGTAAATCTGTGCTAAATGCCGTATAGCTAATGCTGTGATGTTTACAGTGAGAACAACCATTGAAGACTTCAAATAAGGACTCATTGACTTCACAAAAGTTAGTATTACAGTTAGAAAGAGAAAGTTTTCTAGGAAACCAAATTCATCCCTCTAGCTGCTGAAAACCTCGGGAAAAGAAAATGAGGAATAAACATTGACTAAAGAAACATAATACATAAAAACACTCTAGTGCAATGTTTTGGAATATGACAAGATGCATTCAATAACACATGCAGGTAACTGAAGCAAGAAAAACTGTTTTATGCACTAGCATTTTTCAGGAAAAAAGATATATTTTCTCTTTGAGAGAAGCCATCTTTCTAAATTTGTTGCATTTATAAATAAGGTTTATTGTGCTCTACTATATGTTGCTCCAAATGAAATTTGGTGGAACATATGAGTTCACTATTAATTGATAAAATTGTAGGGATTAAAAGCATGGATATTGGATTCAGATAAATCTTATATAAAAGAAATTCTTTCTAGGACATTTACTTTGTGACTTAGTATACAGTCTAGGATGACATTTATCTCCTTTCATCCTTAGTTATTTATAAAACAGGAATGATAGCATCCTCTGAGTTTCTTAAAGTTTAAGGAGATAATGTATGTGCAGTGGTTTTATACACATACATCATGCCAAGTAAATGGTATCTAATACCTAGGCTGTGATTTTATTTCTGCACTTGTATGTGCATCAAACTGAATTTTTTTGCTTTGCTTACAGTTCTACTTCTGCAATTTATTACTTATTTCCCTTCTAAGTAAACTTTTTAGTTTTTAGTTTAGTAGTCTTTCTGACACACTCAAACTGTTGTTGCTGTTACACTGAAATTTACCAGGAACACACACTCTTTACCCAAATATAGCTGAAAAGCCATCACAATTTGCCCTTTGCCTTATATCTATATCATCTTTCTATATCTTTATCTATCCATCTATCTATCTATCTATCTATCTATCTATCTATCTATATACTTATTTACAGATATATATGTGGCAATATTTTGCTTAGTGTGATTTTCCTCTTTATACTAATAAAACTAAGAATGATACAGGGTGCAGCCCATGGATGGGGCACCCCCAAAAAAAGATTTGGAATGATGTCCAAAGCTCAAAGTGTATAGGAGTATTAGAGAGACATATAAGATGTCCTCACCCCTTCCCTCCGACAGGTGTGAGTTGGAGGAAGGGACACATGCAGCAGGAACATGCAGGGCTGTTTTGTACACCCACAGCCTTGCAGCTAATCCATGGCATGGTCATTTAACATATCTGTAGCCTTTGGCGGGTCACTTGGATATGTTAAATGGCTGTGGCCAGGCTTGGAGCCAGGAGGATGAAGTCACTTCCCCCAAAATGTAACAGGGGGCAGGTCCCCAGAGTTAGAGTACTTGCGTGGGAGCTTGGAGAAGATTGGCTCCAGGACGTGGGGCCATACCTGCCCAGACTAACAATGGCAGCCCAGTAAACTTGTAATAATACAGAAATACTGGCAGGTGTAACTGATTGTGGAGGAGTTGGAAATAGGGGCACAGAGGAAGGTTGGCGTAGGAATTTAAAACCCAGACACAGCAGCCATTGAGGGAGAGCCACTCAGTTTGGGGCAGAGTGAAAAAGAACCATGCAGCTTTGCCAGAATGGAGATCCCTGCAGCCAGGTGAAGAAGAAAGACACGCGCTTTTGGTCAGACTGCTGACCACTGCGGCTTTGGTAGAAGAGGCCCACGTGGCTCTGGGGTGCTCCCTTTGGCCGTGTGGCCTGGGAAGCAGGAGAGACTTTGACTGGAACTTGGTACAAAAAAACTCTTGCCAGTGGACTGTGAGAGGGCGCCACATGACTTTGGATTAGCTGGAGATCCTGCCTGCACAGTGACACAGATGACAGTGTCAACGGCTTGAAACACAGACGTGTGCTTCTTTGCCTGATATACAGTACCTCGAATTAGGACAGGGGGAGAAGGAAGCGCTGTGGGCGTCTGTGGTTATCCTAAAGGACTTTGATATTTTTATGTGGACACCAGGTCACTATTTTAAGTCTGTACAGCTCTAAATAAACCTTGCCTTTCCTTTTCATAAATCTCTGGCATTGAGAAATGTCTTTCCAATTGGCGCCAGACAGAAGAGCCCAGTAGGTATTAGTATACCATCCTGGGGGGGTCCCTCTTTTCTGTAGCAGTTTTTTTTTTTTTGCTTCCCTAGGTGGGCCAAATATTGCACCCACCCTCGGACCTCTGTTCGGTAACAAGAAGAATTTTCTAAGAAACCTAGTGTTCTTAATTTGACTTCTAAGACATAATTAAGCCTCAGTGATTCTTCATATAAAATATCTCCTCTAGTAAGTAAGCCTATAGAGCTTACTGAAAATATCTTAGGGGAGACAGATCATTGCCCTCAACAAAGAGAACTATTTAATTAATCCCCAACAGATATTTTCGTTCTGCCCAAAGTCTCTGCTGCCACCATTCTGGGTCTTTTCCTGTAAGTCTGACCAGTCTTCTTTAGTATGCAAAATCACTTCCTATGAAATGTACAACACAGGGCCAGCCTCAGGCCATCTTATGTCCCCAGAGGAATTCTCAAAGCATTTTTGCATCACAATTTGTCTTTCACGTCTAGAGAATTCAAGCATGAACTGCTGGGAAAATGAAATTTTCTTAACTTCTTATACTTTCTAAGTCCTACTAATCATAATCAGTAAGTCACATAAAACAAGGGACAGGATCTATTGAAATTTTCAGCTTTAAAAGATGGCAGACTTATAAAAAAGATAATTAGAATAGTTTTCTAAGTGATGAGTATACAGGCTCCTGTGCTGCCACAGCAAAGGAAGGCAAACCATTAACTTTACATGATGAATAGCTGATTCCTGAAGGATAAGTAGAAACTCTTTGAATTAAAAGTAAAAGAGGAAATAATCCAATAAAAATAAAGTAAGCACGGTTGGAATCTAGAATGCCATTGAAAGTCAGAGAGTAAAATTCAATTACAAGAAGACTGGGTCACTATCAAAGCTATGTATGTTGTCATAGAGAGTAAGAGTTGTATCTGGGGAAGACTGGAGTCAGGGATAGCAGTTAAGAAGATCCTTTCTATTGCAGAATGAATTCCAAACTTAATTCACAGTCCTAAAAATGAATTTTGAATGTTTAATGTTGCCTTTTATATTGTGGTTTACAATGTTTATTTAATGCAAATCACTTATATTAAAATGACCTTGAAAAAAAAAAAGAAGATCCTAAAATCATTTGGAAGATAGATGTTAGTTTTCTTACCTGAGACTTTGGTAATGGGGATAGAGAAAGATGAAAGAAATTTGATTGTAAATATAAAATGAAAGGTTTTATTGATATAGAAAATGGCAGAAAAAATGTGGAGGAGGATTTCAGGTGTGTCAGCTTCAGTGGGCTGAGATATACCCTGATATTCCGTAAGATATTTTTTTTAGATATGTCGATGAAGGTGTTTTTAGAAGACATTACCATTTGACTGAGTAAAGACAAATACCCTCACAAATGCAGGTGGACATCATCCACATTAACTGTGTGAAAAGAAAAAAATATGCAGGAAAGAGAAATTTGGTTGCTGGTTGAGCTGAGAAATCCTTATTCTCCAGGCCTCAGACACTGGTGGTCTTCATTCTTAGCCTTCGAACTCTGATTGGGATGGACACCATCAGTTTCCCTGGCTCCCCAGTTTGCAGATGGCCAATCATGAGCCTTCTCAACCTCCATAATCACACAGCCAATTTTATAATAAATGTCCTTTTGTTTACATTAATACACTAGATCCTACCAGTTCTCTTTCTCTGGAGAACTATAATGCAATACATGACTTGGGGAAGATCCTACTGACCAGGGGATGCAGACGGAGGGTGAAACAAGATGCTGTGCTCAGTTTTGCAAGCATTGAGGTGAATGTGTACCTTCAAAAGGAAGTGTCACTGTAAACAGCCACGTAGGGTGCCAAAGACGGATTTCTTAAAATAAAAATGATAGTCGCAGTCTGAATGATGAGTTCATATAATGCGTAAGGACAGGATTTACTAAAGAAATAATGATAAATTAAGTAGCCATACTTCTCTGAGATGGTGTAGTCAAAATAACTAGAGAATTTTAAATTTTTTCATTTATTGATTTTAGAGATATGGAGGAAAAGAGACAGAGACAGACAGATTTTTATTGTCCCACCTATTCATGAATTCATTGGCCCAGCATTGGCACTGGCATTTGCAAGTGCCCTGACCAGGGATTCAATATATGAACTTGGCACATTGGGCGATGCACTAACCAACTGAGCTACCTGGCCAGGGTAAAGGATTATTTTTAATATCCCTTTCCAGGAGTTTGGACACTTCTCCATGTCTATTCTGACAAGTCATTCCTGAAGAATGATATGTAACTTTTCTGTGGATCATCTATTGGTTACTTTAAGTGCTAGGAAAAGGAGAGATGAAATAAATTTTGGTGAGATTTAACAGAAATGGAACCCTAAAGCAAACTTTAATTAGAAAAGAAAATTGTGATGGGCATTTCCTGAAATTATTATCTACTCCAAAGAGCTGTCGTATGGATGAAATAAAATATTTTATGTAGAAAAATTACAATAATGCCTGTAAGTATTTAAACATATTAATTATTACTTTCATTAACTAGGGCAACTATCAAAGGTTGGTATCAACATCACTCAAAAAAAGGGTAAGAAGAGCTACAGATAAGTGAAAGGGGAAGCTGTATATAAGCAGTGCAAAGAGGAGAGGGTGTGGAAATTGGTCCATGTGAAGGAGAAGCCAGTAAAGGGCAGGTTAGTTCAGAAGATAAGAGCTAACAACCCAGTGTTGGATGGTCCAAACAAATTTCCTTGAATAATTTGTTTGAACAGAAGGCAGTTTTCATTACCTAATTCTGGGGTTTATTTACTTTTCCTTCAATGATGTCCTGAGGATTAACCTGAAAAACTAAGTTACTATTTGGTTGAATCTATTTAGAATCCATAAATGTAGCAGATCATAAGTATTTAACTTAAAACAAAAACTCTATAGTAAACATCTTCCTTGAAACATCCCTTACCCACTGTGTTGAGTATGCCCATAGTGAGTTTGTAGATGATAGAGAATTCTCCTTGAAGCTTCAGGTTTCTTCTCTCCAGGAGCATTGACAAGAAAAATTAACTTCATTTATTCAGAACCTTTCACTCTGTTCTTCCTTCTGTGATTTACAATGAACCAATGCCATAACTCAGCTGGGTGGGATGTGTCAAGGCAAGAAAAATAGGACTTAAGCACAGATTTAAATCTATAATGCAACTACCACCGGATTCGAAATAAGTGTGGGCATCTAAATCTTGGAAGCTCAAAAATATAAAAACTCAAGAATCAAAAAACAATTGCAGAGAATCACTGCCATACTCAACTAAAAGTGAAATTAAAATTATCTCACAATTCCAGCTTTCAAATGCTGATTTTCCAAATGTGATATTCTCCTAGGTAAATGTCATGTTTGCCCTATAAAAGTAATACATCCCTGGCAGAATAGCTTTTTATGAGTTTGCTCTTAGTTAAAGAACAATGTAAAGGTATATTTTTTTTGAATAATGAGAAATCACATAAATTCCTCTAACACAATATTTTGTAATTTCTCTTGGCATTCATGAAATAATAAAGCACTAAATTATACTTCCAAATTAGTCACTTTAGTACAAATTCCCTTAAGTACAAATTATAATGATATTTTAGTAAGCTTATATTCAAAATTAATCAAGTTAGCAAAACATAGTGATTTTTAAAACACCTAGATTTCTAGAGTTGAGAAGATTAAGATACGTCTATATCCTTCTTATTTCCAGATCATCATTCAAGAAAACCAGTACTGCATCTCCATGTTGAGAGTTGTGGAGGGACATATAAATGGATTTGATTCTTACTCATTGTCTTTGCCACTTGGGGCATGATATGAGAATCTTGGCACCATTTATCTAACCCTTAAAAGAAGAAAATATTCTTTAAAAAATTTAAATTGTAATAATAATTTTTCTTCTTAGATTGTTGTGGATATATCAGGTGCATAATTAACGTTTCCTTCTAGCAGCCTCTCCTCTCCCAATCCACTTTACTTATACACACACACTCACAGAGCCACACGCTCAATCAATCCTCATTAAGGTTGCTTCTATATTCCAAGCACCTAACTCTTGCTTCAGAAAAAACAGATTTCAACTGATCTGTACTATACCATGGGTGCTTTTAGTCAGTATTAGTGTTACAAAACAGAGATCCAAGGAGGGCAATATTTGGCCAACCCAGGGATGCCAAAAACTGTTACAGAACAATAGGGGCCAGTCCCAAGGACAGTATATACTAATACCTACTGGGCTCATCTGTCCCCTGCCAGAGGAAAGACATCTCTCAATGCCAGAGGTTTGTGAAAAGGAAGGGAAAGGTTTATTTAAAGCTATACACAGACTTAAAATAGTGACTCAATGTCCCTATTAATATATCAAAATCCTTTAGGATACCCACAGACACCCACATTGCTTCCTTCTCCCCTGCCCTAATTCGTGGTACCATATCTCAGGAAAAGAAGCACACGTCCGTTTCAGGTTGCTGGCACCCTCATCTGTGTCGCCGTCCAGGCAGGATCTTGAATTACTCCAAAGCCATGTGACACCTTCTCATGGTCTACTGGCAAAGAGTTCTTTCACCCTTCTTCCAGGCAAAGTCTCTCCTGCTTCCCAGGCCATGCAGCCAAAGGGAACACTCCCAAAGCCAAGTGGGCCTCTTCTACCAGAGCTGCAGGGGTCCACACTCTGGCCAAAACCACATCCTTCTTCTTCTCTTCTTACATGGCTGTGGGGGTCCCCACTCTGGCAAAGCCGCATGGCTCTCTTTGCTAAAGCTACATGGTGATTCTCTCTCACATGGCTGCGGGAGTCCCCATTCTGGCCTCAAGCTTGTGGTTCTCCCTCTCACATGGCCAAGAGGAGGTCCTCACTCTGACAAAATGGCATGGCTCTCTCCTCAATGGTTGCTGAGTCTGTGTTTAAATCCCCACGCCAGTCCTCCTTTGCAGCCCCATTTCCAACTCATGCCACAATTGGCTACAACCGCCAGGACTCCCATATCCTCCCAGCTTTACTGGGCTGCCATAGTGAGTCTGGGCAAGTGTGGCCCCATGGTGTGGAGCCAATCAACTCCAAGCTCTCACATAGGCTCTGTAACCAGGGGGTGTTGCCTCCCAATTACATCCTGGGTGTAAAAGCAGGCCACCCTCCTCCCTGGCTCAAAGCAGACCACAACTATTTAACATATCTATGAAACCAGCTAAATGTTATAGACATGTTAAATGACCATTCTAGAGGTTATCTGCAAAAGTGTTGCTATGCAAAACAACTCTCAATGGCCCTGCTCCATTTATCCCTTCCCCCAACTGACACCTGTGGGGGAGGGGTAACTGACACCTTGAGTTCTGGACTCCATTTCAAATTCCGTTTTTGGGCCCCCCACTTGACTGTGCCCTGTTACATTAGAAGTCCCTGGAAAAAGTTTTGGTGTTTGGAAGAAATGCCAGAAAAATCTCAATTACTTCTTATATACAGAACACTACTAATAAATAAAAGACATAAAATTCAAGAGATTCAATTCTGTCCTTTTCAATTAAAATTTTCATGCATGTTTCTAAATACTGGGTGATCTTCTAGCTTTTGAACAGCTGAGGAGGCCATTGCAGAACCAGGTCTTAATTCATGTTTAATAGATTGTCTTCTTTGGCATGTATTCTTTTTTCTTTTTCTCCTGGCTCCTCCCTAATAAAATATACAATATGAGAGTCCATGAAGTAGAAAAGTATGTCATGAAACATTCCTATATATTACTGCCCCAAATGGTGTTTGGAATTTATAGGCCCTAAACAAACCTCTGTTATCATTATTTAATCATAAGATCAAGTTAGTCTTGAAGATAACATGAAACAATATTGATTATTGAACTAAATGAATGAATTCATGAATTCTAGACTAAACATTACAAACATTTAATCATTAGCTTGAGAAAATAGTGAATTTTATTTTTAAAAGTTTTTTGTTCATGAATCAATAATAATGAGTATAAAAGTGAAAAAATATTAAATAGGTAAAAAAAAGAGGAATTCACATGCACGTGATCTTGTATGTCAGATTTCTTGCAAAGTGTTGCCAATCATTGAAAAGTTTCATGTAGTGTCTCATGATAGTTCCAAAAATAAAGAGCCTGGAGTGGATTTGTTGCAGTGTTAATTTGCTGCAGGTCTTTTCAGTTGTAATTGTAAGAGACATTAGAGTCTCACTGAATTAAAATAAACCTGTTTCTTAAACCATTGAAAAAACATTAAGTAGGCATTTAGAAGAGAAAGAAAGCCAGTTTACTAGACTAATCTAAATACTCAAGAATACAAATGAGAGTTTATTCTAAATTTGAAACTTTATCAAATACCTTCTCTTGAAGTAATATAAGTGAACAAACACAAGGTACTAATGGGTCACACTTGTTCTAGTTATTCTCATGCTAGGATTTTAGCCATATTATTTGCTTTTAGCCTTGCTAACAACCCTGCTTACATTCTTGACAGAGTTATTATACTGCTTTCTGCAAAGAAAGGCGATATCTGTAATCCCAACCTCCTAGAACATAATAAAGAAGTAAACATTTCTGCACAAAGCCTCTTTGAGCTGTTTAATTTACTTTTTGACAAAAGGAGAATGACACTGAATACTCCACAAAGAACAAGAGCAGTTTTTCACGCCAGGAAATGTCAATTTAATCATTACTAGAAATACTATTAATAATACGTTCAGAAAATCTTATCTTTTCCTTTTAAACCTACTGTGATCTAACCAAATTACAGCTAAAAATAAAATTTCATTTCTTAAGAAAATATTTTAAAGTTTTTATTTCAGATGGAAATCAAATAAAAATCAATTAAAATTAAATCAGAAGTAAAGGTTAATCCTCTATCTTCTAATGACTTTCTTCATCATTATATATTATCATTTATTCATCTAATTTTAGAAAGACATGAACATCTTTATTAAAGTAGATTTTAACTATATATATACATATATGCATGTATGCATATATATATGCAATTTATGAAATTGTTGGGTAGGAAGGGTTAGTAGGTAGAACATTTGTATATTATAAAGATAAATTACTATTTTATGTTTATAGTGGTCTGTATAATGTACTGTCTGAGGATATTATGTCAACCAGAATCTTATAACATTCTAAGTGATTCCTTATATCCCAGATGATTTAGTCTTCTCATACCTAAGCAGAAGAAGTAGTGAAGTAGACCTCAGACTTTGACCTCAGTTCTTCATTTTATACCCGAACATCTTGCACAATATTAGGGTAGAGAAGGCATGGGCTGTCAGGCTGATTTATGAAACAGCCTTGGCATTTAACATATTAGATATTTGGGATAGTCCATTCATACTGCCCTATGTTTTTCATTGAATTTACCTCTGTGACCAATGAACCAATCTGTTTCTCAACATAATATGTACCAGAAATGGATAGTTCCTCTAAGTCCATGTTTTCCTTTTGTTATTATCCATTCCACTTACTTGGCATGCTTTATTGAATGTACTTAAACAGAGCTTATTGTCTTTCCCATTCAAGTTATTTATTTTGATTTCTTTAATTCTATTAATTCGTCAGAATTAGAAATTTGGAATCTGCTTTCCTGTGATCCCAGAATAATCAGTTAGCAAATCATGCTTGTCCTGACTGCATCATATTTTTATTTTTCATATTTATTGATCTCCATGGCAACAATGATTTTAAGACCTCATAACTTTGAGGTAGTTTCTCAAAGTGCTCATCAATTTAGCCATTCCATTTCACTCTCTAAAATTTATTGTACACATGATATCACCCTCTGAAGCACAACTCAGATTATAGCTGACCCTCTAGAAATGTTTTAACTTTTGGTCTACAGATGTCATTAAATTATTTACATATATTTTAATATGCATATTTGTACAAAGTGATTGTTAATAACTTTGCCTTTTATATTGATATTAATATATCCTTTATCACATTATCGTATTTAGTCAGTTGTGTAATTTCTTCTTTTTTTACTTGATGTTCTAGAAAATGTATAATTTATTAGGATTTTTAAAGCTATTACAGCTTTTTTTAATTTAGTTTTCAAGTTAGATCTATATTTTATGTTACTTATTATTGTGTCTTTCTAATTTTTTTATTTTATTGATTTTTAGAAAGAGGAAGGAAAAGAGGAAGGAAAAGGAACATCAGTTTGTTGTTCCACTTATTTGTGCATTCCGTGGTTGACTCTTGTATATGCCCTGACACAGATTGAACCCAAAACCATGGTGTATTGGGATGGTGCCAATAGTATCATTCTAATTTTTATTGATACATACCTTTTATGAATCTTTTCCTTAAAATTTGTCTTTAAAATTGGTTTAACATCAAATTATACTCAAAGTTCCTCAACTGACCACATAATATAATTCAAACACCTTGGGCCACTTTCAACAGACTTCAGTCTAAACTTAAATTATTTCTAGATTTAGTTACCTAATACAGATTTTTATCTTTTTACTTTAAATATTTTTTATTTTTCAGTTATAGTTGACATACGATATTATATTAGTTTTCAGATGTACAACCCAAGGATTAGACATTATGTAATTTTAAGTGATTGTCCCAATAAATCTTGTACCCATCTAACCATACATAGTTATTATAATATTATTGACTGTATTCTCTATGCTATATGTTATATCCCCATGACTATTCTATAACTACCAATTTATACTTCTTAACCCCTTTATCTTTTTCACCCCTCTTCCTAACCCTCCTTCCATTTGGCAATCATCAAAATGTTCTCTATGCATCTTTTCTGTTCTGCTTGTTCATTTATTTTGTTTTATAGATTCTGTTGTTGATAGATATAAATTTATTGCCATTTCATTATTCATATTTTCATCTCTTCTTTTCTTCTTCAAAAAGACCCTTTAACATTTCATGCAATGCTGGTTTGGTGGTGATGAACTTCTTTATTTTTTTTAAAGAAAATAAAGCTGGGAAGCTTTTTACATATCTTTCCATTTGAAATGATAGATTTGCTGGGTGCAGTAATCTTGGTTATATGTCACTGCTCTGTCACTTTGAATGTCTCTTGCCAGTCCCTTCTGGCTTGCAATTTTTCTTTTGAGATATAAGCTGATAAACTTATGGGAACTCCCTTGGTAGGTAACTAACTGTTTTTCTCTCGTGGGTTTTAAGATTCTCTCTTTATCTTTAACCTATATCATTTTAATTATGATGTGTCTTTGTGTAGGCTTCTTCGGGTTCATCTTATTTTGGCATTCGCTGCAATTTCTGGACTTGTATGTATATTACCTTTGCCTGATAGGAGAGGTTTCTGGCATTACTTTTTCTGGCAGGTTTTCAATTTCCTACTGTTTGGGAGAGACAGCAAAGCTCCTGCTTACTGAAGAAGTTACAATTGCAAAGTGGTCACAAGAGAGGGCGACCTAGGAAGAAAGCCCTTTTCCTCTGAAATCCAGCATACCCTACGGCATTCCAGAAAAGCAATCAGGTCATCGGCCCTTACCTGGGCTGATGCGCATGAACTCCCACCAAGCTGGTGTGTTGTCCATGACTATGGCTCATAGCCTCTGGGTAGAAGCAGGTCCTGAAACCTTAGGCCCCTGTTCTGGGCACCAGCTGAGCCATGCACTGACCAGCAGTGCCAACGCCTGTGGCATCATGGATGAGACATGAGACAAATTCACCAGGACTACCGAGTCCTGTGAAGGAAAAGGGCTGGCATGGCCACCCTCTCAAGGGGAGAGAGAGTGAGCTGACCCTTGCTTAGACAGCCTTTTATTGTTGTTTTTTTTTTTGCACAGGGGTTCAGGTACAACTTATTAATCATAGTCAGGCAATAAATAGTAGATAGTATACAAAGAACCATTAGGGCTTCTCCTAAGTCAGGATCTGTCAGCTAAAAGGCTACAGAACTTTGAGAACCTAAACTCACTTTCTGCTCGGGCCTTTATCATTTGACTAAAAACATTCTCAGCAAAGAGGTCTCACAGGATTGTTTAAGAATACTTTATCTTGCCCTGGCTGGCGTAGCTCAGTGGATTGAGCGCGGGCCTGCGAACCAGAGTATCGCGGTTCGATTCCCAGTCAGGGCACATGCCTGGGTTGCAGGCCAGTTCCCAGCAGAGGACGCATGAGAGGCAACCATACATTGATATTTCTCTCCCACTCTTTCTCCTTCCCTTCCCCTCTCTCGAAAAATAAATAAAAATAAAATAAAATAAAATAAAATAAAAAAGAATACTTTATCTTGCCAGATTACCCAGGCCCTGCGCTAGCTGGTGAAAGGTTGTGCCATCTTCCCCATCACAGGTATTCAGGCTTAAATGGATTAGAGCCAGGAAGCACTGCTTCCAGAGGACATGGAGGCTTGGGCTTTGTCAAAGCCAGGGGTCCAGGGTCCATCACTCCCTTTTTGTTGCAGCCCCTCAAATCCTTCCATGATGGCCTCCCAAGTGATCATGTCTGGCCTAGGTTGCCCCTTATCTGAGGGGCCCTGCCTGTCTCTGACCATCCGACCATACTTTGGGGGCAGGGAGATGAAGCAGGGGCAGCATCTGCTGCCATAGACAAGTCTTGTCTCTGTGGCTCGAATTCCAGAGGTTGCTCACAGCCTTAGACATGGGAGACAGTTTACAATTCCTGAAACCAGGCGGAGCAGTTCCCAACATCTTCTCTCTCTTCTCCTTCTGGTACTCCATGTTACAAGTATTGGTGCACTTGAAGTTGTCCCAGAGGCTTCTTACACTATTCTCTTTTTGAGGAGGGATTCTTTTTTTTATTTTTACTATTCTATTTGGGTGTTTTCTATTTCCTGACTTTCTGTGAACCAAGCTGTGAACCATGGCTAGCTGTCATTAGGGCTGGACCTAGGGCCTCTTAGCAAGAGGTAAAGGCCATGCTGAGGCCACATGTTGTTTGTCTGAGAGATGCTAGGAGAGTCTGAAGCGAGATCCAAGATAGGCCGTTCTTATGCAAAAGCCACTGGAAACAGCTTGGGTTGGGCCCACCAGCTGGGAGCAGCAGCATCTCAGAGAATCACCAGAGTTTGGAAAATAGTGATAGCCAGGTTGATGGAGACTCAGATATAGAATGTGCCTGCTGGCTCAGAAAAGGAATAATGGCCTCTGCCAGAAATTTTTCTGGGAGAAATCTGACCCTACAACTCTCTCCCTGATTCCAGACAATTCAGTTCCTCTCAATATGCACCCGGTGCCTTTTGAGCTGCTGACCCAGTGCTAGAGCTCACAGCAAGAGAGTCCAAATAAATCTAATAGAAATGCCTGTCATCTCAGCAGCTCTCCTTTTTACTCGACCACAACTCCCACTGCCTTTTGTAGACTGAATTTAAAGAGACTTCTCTTCCAGGTGCCAGAACCCTGGACTGGAAGCCTGGTGTGAGGCTGGTGCAGTGCTGGTGCCCCTTGCTCCTCAGGGATGACCTCCATGATGGAGGTGTCTCTCCCAAACTTCATCCAACACGCATGGATATGGGACTAGCCATGTCTGCATCTCTACCTCTCCTGCCAGTCTGCATGTGGCTTCTTTGTCCTTAGTTGTAGGACTGTGTTCAGCTAGATTTCAGGTAGTTCTCAATGAAAGTTGTTTCGTAGTTTAGTTGGAATTTTTATGTGCTATGTGCACAGGTACTGCATTTCCCCATGCCACTATCTTGAGTAAGAGCTTAGGATTTCTTTTAAAACAAATTTTCCTTCTTTCCATGATTTCTTATGCTTTGGTTCTCACCATTTTATTTCTCCTGTGTAAATTCACTGGCCTCCTAAATGCCTGCCCTGCTTACAGTCTTATCTCTTTCTTTAGTTTATTATTAACACAATAACTGTTGATCCTGTTGGAAGGTAAACCAGATGATTTCATTCTTCAGCCCAAAACCCTCCTATAGGGCTGGCATTCGTCACTCAGAGAAAAACCCAAGTTGTCCAAGAGACTACAATGCTAGACAATCTGACCTTGCAATACCTATGACTTCACCTCCTACCATCTCGCCGACTTACTTTATGCCTAGAGTCCTATGATCTTTTTGTTCTTTATCTAGCAAAATGTATTCCTCTTTGTGGTCCCATAGAACCTTCCTTGTAATTGTCTAATAATATAATTCTCTTTATTATACTGAAATATAATTATTTGTGTCATTCTCCAGCTAATCTCTAAGCTTTTGAAGGAGACAATATATTTTCCATCTTGCATTTTTTTCACTGTAAATATCTGAATGTTTAGACAAATATGTGTCTGATGTGGTCATAAATGCATATTGACTCATAGTAAATGAAGTTGGTGGCATTCGAATCATTGTGGGCACAAAATGGCATTATATTAGAATTCAAATAAAATTGCTAATTGAAAATTTTATTATGAATAATTATGTGTTTTCCTGTAAGATTTATTTGAAATAAATAATTGATCCTCACCTGAGGACATTTTTTTCCATTGCTTTTCTTTTTAAGATTTTATTTATTTATCTTTAGAGGGGAAGGAGAGAGGGAGAGAAACATCAATGTATGGTTGCCTCTAGTGCTTCCCCTGCTGGGAAATAGCCTGAAGGGAACTGGCCTGCAACCCAGGCATGTGCCCTGACTGGGAATTGAACCACGATCCTCTGGTTCACAGGCCTGCACTCAATCCACTGAGCTACACCAGCCAGGGCTTTCCATTGCTTTTGAGAGAGAGAGGAATGGAGAGAGGGGTAAAGAAAGAGTGAAACATGGATGTAAGAGAGAAACACTGATTGGTTGCCTTCTCATACACCCCCCTGACGGGGGATCTAACCAGCAGTCTGCTTATGTGCCTTAACCAGGAATCAAACCTGTAAACTTTCAGTCTCCAGGACGAGGCTCCAACCAACAGAGCCACACTGGCAAGGGCTGAAATAAATAATTTAATTAGTTATATACAGGCTACGACCAGTGATGAAGAGTATACCTTAAACTAAAACAATTCTACATATAACTTCAGTTTTTAATAATTTCCTGAGACGGTTGCGTTGACAACATACATATGTGGTATACCAGAAAACTACTGAAAATAACAGCCTTCTCTCAGATCATTCTGCTTAGCTCTCAGTCTGGGAATGCAATAAAAAAATACTTAGATCAGTCCTACTTACATGTTGTGAATAAGCTTGGCATTGATCAGAATAAGTATAAGTTTGGGCTGGTATTATTAATGAAATGCAAAGCTCAAGTCTGTGCATCTCCACAAGTCATTAGTTTCCTGCTGAATGCACCACACGATTCCTGCAAAGGAGTATACTTCCAAATGAAAGGCCGATACTGCTTTAGCACATTGGGTGAGAGCTCCATTATTTAGCTGTGTGTAATAGTTAGCAAGTTTGTCTGTAGAAAATTTAATAAGACCCTTTTTTTTGAAGTGTGGGAACATTCAGGAAAATTGACACTTTTGAGAGAAACACTTTGGAAAACAGTTTTTGTATAGTTTTCTTTGATTTGTCTTGGCTATGCTATCCTTTCTTTATTGGGCTCCAAAAGAATACAGACAGCAAGAAATGTATGAAATGTATCTCTAGCTTTTGTTTTAGTTTTCAGAGTTTTATCTTTTAATAATGATAAGCACTTTAGAAAAACTGAGAAAGTATTTTCTTTGGCATGTTTCTTGGAAAAAAAAAACCTTTTTCTTTTAGTGTGCTTTTTCCAATGGTGAGAAAGAAAAACTCCTGTCTCACGTTTTGTAATTTTAGTTCTTCCACAGATGTGAGTTAGCAGATAAGCACAAGATATCCTTGATGTCTCGCTTCTCAGCCAGCAGTTAGTGAACTGGGCTCTTCTAGCCAAATTTCCAAACTCTTATCAAAATAACTTTGTTAGGGAGATATAGCTTCTTGGGTAAATTATTTAAATTATAAGACTTTTGATTTCTCCAAGTTAAAAAAGTAATAATAATAATAACAGTACATTTATTAAAGTAATCATGTATTAAGTAAAATAATGTATTTAATGGTTACCATAGTGCTTGGTATAAAGTAAGGAGTTGGTAATTTTGTTTTAAAATCATATTTTAATTTTATTTCTGATTCTTTCTCCCTATCCAATGGTAGTCAGTTAAGGATAATTTGTTCCCTGCCTACAAAGGGAATATTTGGCAATCTCTAGAAACATTTTTGGTTGTAATAATTTAAAAACTGGAAGGTGGCTGCTAATATTGAGTGAGTGTTAAACATCTTACGATGCATGGGAAAGACTCTCAAGTTTGGACTTTCTGGCCCAACGAGTCATTGTGTGATGGTCCAACTTCTCAATTTGCCAAAGTTGAGAAACCTGCCTTTCATATATTGTTCCTCTCCATTTACCTACTTACCTCACTCTTATTCCTCTGTTGCCATCTGCTTTTTCTTCTTATTTATTATTATAAATTTATCTCTAGTAAGTCCTGAATTTTATTTTATTTTTATGTCTTCAGACTGTTTATGTGAAAAGTGACCCAGATCATTTTCACACTTGTGTTAAGAGGGACAGCCTGCCACGGGCCCTACATGTCAATGAACTTCCTAGTTTTAGTGTACTAGATGGCAAGGGTTATACTCCCCAGATACCAAGCAATTTCTGTCACTAGTCACTTCAGCAGCTGCTTAAATCTAAGTTACCAGAGCATGTCTACTATGCAATTGTTTGCTCCTTGAGAAAAGGGTTAGACTGGTTTGTTTGATGCTTGCTGCTGGAAGTGCTGGATCTTTGGTCCTGGGTTCCTCAGATGTGGCACAGTACATCAGATGTGTGCACTGTATGTGAGCCCTTGGTGTCACCCTGTGGGACTTGGGAGAAGGCGGATTGGCACTATCATACTGGTACTCCTATGGTATGTTTAACTGCAACTAAGGAGCTATCTTGCTCTGTCCACCAAGTCACCTTATCTACTTTCAGAAACCAGGGAGTTTGTGGATGGTTGACTCCTTGTCCATTATCTGTGAGGCTGAGATTTGCCAGTTATGACACAACCAGATAATTCATGCACTTCACAGGACACTGTAGCATTCGATATGTAAGGTTCTTCCTCAGTTTTTGTTTCTGTTCCAATACTGTAGTAATTGGTCCTAACAGGTTTACTTTACCATCATATCAGTTGTTACTCATTATCACTGAAAGGGGCAAGAATTGAGCACAGATCTCTCTGACTGCAAACCCCATGCGCTTTCTGCCACTTCAGGTGTGATTTCCACATTTTTATCCTGGTCATCATTAAAGCCTCTACAAAAACTTTTTTAAAATTTTCAACTTGATAATATCTGTGCCTTGAGTGAAAATTATTCTTTCAATATATAGTAGGATTCTTACTCTGCTAGACTGTAACTTCCTTAAAATCTGAGTTTTCTTAATCTTTGGATTTATATGCTATAAACTTAGGAAAATGCCATAAACATAGCAGGTTCTCTATGTTTGGTAAAACTGAGACAAACTATATATATATATATATATATATATATATATATATATATATATATATATATACTGAACATGGTCCCCCGAAGATTGATCCTGATGCTCAAATCATAGGAATAAAACCACACTCAAGTAGTTACATCTTTGAAGTATTTGGGAGTCTATTTTACCAGCTTTAGTTAGTATTTATTTAGTTTACTTGTCTCTTTTTTTTATTTCTTGATCTTCCCTATTTTCATATTTCTCTCACATCGATTTTACTATATAGCAATAGGGAAAGTATTTTATTTATTTTTTAAATTTTAAATCAAAGTTTTATATCTCACTTGAACATTTAACTGCTTTAGCAGGAACAGTTATATTTTGCCATAAACTAAAAGGAAAAAATGTTTCTGCATAGACTGATAATAGATTAACTTCTTGCTTGATATTGAAATTCTTTGTTTTCTTTTGCCCAATATAACAAGAAAAAATGAGGCTTGACTCAACCTCATTTTGGTATTTGAGCCATTCCCCAGGGTGTTTGTACATAAATTCTCTTCAAGAATAGATGTTTTCAGTTGTCCAGAGGAGAATTTTTTTAAGTCAGTATGGATTTTTTAGCTTTCTAGGGAAAATTTCTCGGGCAGTTACACTGAATGTCCCTTTGATCACAACTGCACACCAAGCACCATTCCTCTGCCATAACAGGTTACACAGTTTAATAAATGTAATTTTTAAGCTTACAGCTAATTCTTAACCAGCAATTATAAAATAGATGTTTAAAATAATGTTTTTCTTGAAAGTAAACATATTTTCAGTTTTTATGAGCACTGTATGTATCACACATAATACATGGAAAATAAATTTGCACTGCATATTTTTCAAGGACTTTTTAAGGATCTATACATAGTATACAACTGGTTATCTTTTAGTTATGACAGGTAAAAAGTTCAAATCTTCACACATTCTGAAAATAATTTGTTTGCCATTAATAATAAATACAGAGAATACAAAATATTTAATTTAAACATGGCAAACAAGCAAGCAGAACAGGGAAGTAAATTTGTAACCACTGCTTCTCTGGTTTTGGAACATAATGCTCTGTAGAGAGAGGAAAAATTGGTACATAACATCATATAGTGTCAGTTGTTCAACATGATGATTTGGTACAAAGTGATCCCCATCAGAAGTCTAGTTACCATCCATCACCATAAACTTGACCCCTTTCATCCATTTCACCTCCCAAAACCCTTTGCCCCCGATAGTCACTAATCTGTTCTCTCTAACTATGAACTTGTTTATGTTTTTTTGTGCATGTCTTTTGTTTCATATGTAGAATCTACATATGAAATCATATGTACTTGTGTTTATGTTTTCCATCTGGCTTACTTCAATTAACACAATAACTTTGACTTTTATCTATGTTGTTGCAAATGGCAATATTTCATTCTTTTTTTATGGCGGATGTGTGTGTTTGTGCTTGTGTGTATATCTCACATCTTTTTCCATTCACCCATCAGTGACAATGCTACATTTAATATTTTTAAGTGCTCTAAAATTACACTATATGGGATTATTTCTTAGCCCTATTGAATTCATAATCATCAGGAGCAAGGAAGATTGATGTTATTACATATATAATATTATACATATTATATATAGTGCTTTTAGATATGTGTATTAGCTAAACTTACAGTTAAGTTTCTCAGCCTTCAGGTAACTATAGATATATAACTTCACATTATAGGAAATCTAATGTCTTATATTATATTGGAGAGACTTGTTTACCATAAACATTTCAAAGCTATACTTCTTTTACTCATTGTGGTATTCGGGTTCCAGATGAATATCTGTGCTGTTTCTGTAACTTTGGTTTCGAGGCCATTTAATTGACTGTGTTCTTCCCTATATCTACCACACTGTGGGATAAATAGGCCCTAATCAGCGGGAATCTTCCAGTGTGCAAATGACTTCCTGGGAATAAGTTAGCACAAGGGGACTGCACTCCCTCTTTATGGTCACTAGAGTACAATTTAGCAAATTGCCCTTGCAGTGGGCTTAATGACACCCCAGTGCTCCCAGTAAGTTGACTGCAGATTCTAAGGTACCTAACTTACTCTCATGACAGAACTAAAAATATTACTCTCATGATGGAACTGAAAACAGGAATAGGGTCAATTCAGTTTGCCTCTGAGTACTGACCTGATTATATGTTAAGTGCTCTGAACTTCTTAGAACTTCTTTGTAAATGAGAAGGCTTGCCCTTTTATTCTTTGGAGTATCCTGCCCTCCCCCCCCCCCCCAGGGACAGAGGATATAAAGCAGTTCCTCCGCTTGTCTCAACCTTTGGGGAATCTGCTTTGCAGCTGTAGGCAAAGAATTTCCCTCATCTTACCTTCCAGATAGAAAAAGGCTTTGTCATGTTTGGGAAAGTTATCACTGTATATCTATATTTTCAGGATGAAATGAAAATGCTATGCAATGCTTTAATTTTTCTCAGCTTTTTTTGGGTTGTTTTATGTATTTCAATAAATAAATGAATGAATGAAACTTAATTATTTTTAGGGGTGGAGGAAACCTGCAGATTCTGTACTTTTTAATAACATATTGCAATCAATAGAACATACAATTGAAGACCTAGACTCTTCAATTAACTGCCATGAAAGATGAATTTTGGAAAGGGAGAAGGTCAAGTGAGAAAGTAACAGATCAGGTTTAATGTTACCTTTCCTGAGTGGCATTTTGGCCTTTGAGCAATGGTAATTAACATTTTCTTTCTCAACATAAAGTAATTGTTTTCATCATTAGACAATGTTCTGATTGTAACCAACCTGAATAAAATGATCTGGAGATGTTGAGGTGCCTGAGGAGAAACATGTGCAGACTTTTAGTTCCATTGTATAGGGACAGGAAGTGCTCTCTGGTGCTGGAGTGCTTGACTATATTCCTAAAACTGCAGCAGCTGGCGGGCATGGGAGCTCCCCCAAAACCATTATGAAGACTACTGTCTTCCTTTCCATTCATGAGAACACTGCTGCTTTATGAGGACTCCTAAATAAAATAATTATATATAAATTTCTTTATAGATTTTAAAGAAAAGTAATATGCATTATTTTTCAGGTTCATCAGACTGTTTGCATTGATGTTTTCTGTGCCACTGGGATATATAACTGGTTAGCTAGAAATACAACTGTAAGATGGAAAAAAAATTGCCCTTCTACCAAAGCATGTGGAATTCTGAAATTGTGTAAATCAAAACAACTTCAAAAATAACTGTCCTCCTCATCCACCTATATTCAGAAATTATATTCAATATATGTATATATCCATATGTTTTCCTATGTGGATCTGTGTGCAAATATATTAACACAACATTATTGAAGCATACAAATTGGAAAATAATTGTACCACACAACAGTAATTCATACTTTTCAAGAATGTTTATAGCTAAAGATAATGGTAGGATGCTTATTATTTTTCATAATGTGTGCTTAATTCTTTTTTCTTCTTCATGCACTGCTTTAAAAAACAAGCTTTTAATATCCAGATTACACACACACACACACACACACACACACACGGTTGCATTTAGGAAAGAGCAAGACCTGTCACTGCATTTTCTTGTGACTGTCAAGAACTACATTTCTTCTGTAAGAGCACTGTTTATAAATCACTCGCTCTCTAAGCAAGCACTTAACAGACATCATATCTCAAAACATCACAATATTCCTGTGAGGACAGAAGGAGCAAATAGCATTCTTCTCAGTGATCGAAATCTGAGGCCTTTGGTTGAGTTACTGAAACACAGTGATGCCTGTCTCAAATCACAAAGTGAACTTAGACCATCAATCATAACCCAGGGATGGTATTCTCAGTACTGTGGTTGCCAATGGTATCTCAGTACAGCTGAATGTCCTTTACTTTTTTGAGGGGGTATAGAATATGGAAGATTTATGATAAAAACAGGTACGTATTTCTTCCAGTAGTATTCTTATAGGTTAATGTGAATATCATTTGCACGCTCGAATTCCCCAGTTAGATTTAAGCAACTCACAGCCTAAACAAAAATATAATATTCACCATACTTCTGCCTGAATTTTATTTTTCTAAAGCCCTTTTCCTTCTACCTGAGTCAACTGTGACAACCAAGATGACAGATTATTTTTCTTTTGTTTGGCCACCCTCAATATATATCTGTAATCATGTGCTGTTTTCTTTTTTTTTTCTGGAACATTATGCCATTTCCATGTGATTTGTTTTCGGAGTAAAAGGACTCTTTTATTATGAAAAGGGTTATAACCAGGGTTAGCAATATTAATGTACAATGTCATATGCAGTTGTTTGGACATTATAGTGGAGGCTGCTTATAGCTGCCCTGAGTGTTTACTGTTGGCCATGAATTAATCTGCTGTTCTAATGTGACATGTTGAGTAAAATGACGTGGATCACTGGCTGGTTCAAGGTCCCTGCTATAACAATATGAGGCAAATAAAAAATAATTCTTCCTAGTTGAAAATGTTCCTAAACTTTGTCCATATCAAACTAAATTGAATATTGACTGAAATCTTTCTTACCTACATGATGTAATGATATTTGATATTTGTTAAAGCTGATTGCTAATGAGCCCTCTTGCACTGAGAAGGATATCAACTTACTGAGTTGCATAAAAGTATGGTTTCCAGAGGAAAACTCTCAGGTGGACCTTTCTAGTAAAGCCAACTTAAAATTTTATATCTTTTCCAGAGTGCAAATAGTTAGATGAGCAGGAATGTGGGAGTAAAAACTGGTTTCTATTGATGCTTATCATCATCACCAGTTCAGTGTATATGGGGGTTTGACACATCTTGAAAAAAGACACAGGTTGTTAAATATTAAATTAGTTAAAGTATTGTTTTCATAATTTCACTGTGAGGAGTTTCCAAAAAAAGCTGAAATAAAAGTTCAATGTGGTAAGCAGACTGAGTTTCACTGCTGAAGGAGAAACTCAGCTTTTTTTTTATAGTAAACCTTTGCTTAAGATTTCATTAAAAGGAAATGTGTGAATATGGGGAACAACAGAGAGAAGTCTAACTCCTTAGTCGGTGACTGGGCTGCCTTACCTTCCGTGAGGGACATACTGGATAAACGGCCTAAGTCAGAGATCGGTGTCTGCATCTTCATATTCATACTCCAGGACGAGGCATGACTGTTTCTAACATTGTTAGGTCTGAATGAGAAAATCATGAGAGGCCTTTGTTCTTTACTCTTTATCCTTTAAGTTTTCATTTTGTATACATTTCTGCTTATTAATAACTCAGATTATAATACGATATCATTTATGTGAATTCTGAAATGCAGAGATGTTTACTTGTATAATGGTCAAAGTAAGATTAGTTCTGGTGTTATACTCATTTTTCTTAGAGCATTTAATCATGTAGATCCTTAACCAAGTGCCCCTTTCTAAAGCCCTGTTTTCTTATGTGTGATGAAGAAAAAATGATGGTACCATACAAACTCAAGGGTAGTGGTTGTATAAAATGAGAAGGTACCCCTAAGTAATAGCACAGTGCCTGGCACAGAAAACTAGCACATGATCAATAAGTGTATATTACTCTCTTTACTACTGTTATTATTTACATTATTTTTGTCAACCTGTCAGTAATTTACCACTGATTATTGTTTTTTGTGTAAAATAATAAAATACTTTAAATAGAGGAGAGAAAAATGTGACTTTGAAAGGACCCCATTTTACTTAAAAATTTTTTATAACAAACTCATTTTAGTCATTAGGATCTCAGGAGAAGTATATAATATGTTTCCACTGAAATTTTACTGAAATCTAATGCAACCATTATGGTTCTCCCATTGAAATCATAATTGTATGTTCTGAAGCCATTGTAGTGTATCATGTCAATGCATACTAAGGGAGTTCTCGTGCACAGACCATTGCCATGATAGAGTATAATGACTCTTTCAGAGCTGCTATGGTCCACTGTGTCAATGCATACTGAGGGAGCCTTTAAGGCACCGAGCCAAGCCTGCAGAGTATTTCTCCACTGTGAGGAGGTGATAGTCCTATGAATAATTTGATGAAAAGCTGATTGTTTGATTTCATTCATTTTTAATAAACTTCAAAGTCATACAGTGATTAGTGTGCATCATGCTAGTGTAAAGTTCAGGTTTTATTAAGAATACACAACAGTTGTCATTGCCCCAAGATGCAAGACATCTTACTTTAGTGAGCAGTTGTCTATATTGAGGACAAGAGCACCTTGTAGGGTTCATTGGTATGGTGTTTCATTATACCCCACCAACCTAGTCATCCAGGATTATTGTCAACCACCCACAAAAGCCATAGAAAGTACTTCCTAAAGGTATATGTGTTTGCAGTTTAATACTGGAAATTCTAGATTTCAAAAATGAAGTATTTTCCTAAATTTGTTTCAACTAAAGAAGAGATATTCAAACACATTTTCAGGAAACAGAGTGTTAACTTTGAGGAACAAAATCTAGTCATTTTAAAAAGTCTTAACTCTCCATCCATAACCACATGAATCATTTTTCTTCACTTTGGAAGAAACTAAGCATTGGATTGCACAGGTGAGCATTCATGTTGTTCTGATTTTTATAGCAAAAACACAAGTTATAGCTACCTTTAAATATTTTGTAGTTCACTAAAATTATCCAACAATTCAGGATCCAATTTATAAGACTGAAGGTTGAATAAAAGTTAGAAAATTATAAAAAGCTTTGCAGAGTTTAGCCCTTGACTATTTTCAAGGCTGGACCTTATCCAAACTTGAAGTCACCTTTTCCCACCAATACACAGTTCTTGTGCATATTTCCTTTTACATTACTTTTCCATGTATATGGACTATTTTCTTCACCTATTTTTGCCCTCAGCTAAATGCTATATTATTCTTTTTAAAGTGTTAACTTGTAACTGTGGTTTCCTATATATGACTGACTTTGTGAATAGCCCCTCAAGAAACACAGTACTATCATATAAAAATGTCATATAAACCAAAGCATTAAAACAACAAAAGGAATTAAAATTAAATAATAATTATTCATGAAGAAAAAATTTTAATATAACCCATATCACAGAATTTATTTTATTTTCCTTTGCAAGTCTGTCCATCACTCGATTTATCAGTCCCCTAGAAGCAGTAGGCATAAGACTGAAGACAGATTAACAATAATAAAATAAGAATAGTAACTTACACATGTATACCAGTTATTTTCTATCCATGTGACTGGATCCATTCTCCCCTTTGTCTGATATGCTCTATGTCATGATGCTTTTATCACTTCACCTTCCTTGCACTTTGCTCTCCTGTTGGTTGCAGTGAATGGGAGGCACGAGTTAGAAGTAAGAGGAAATGAAAAAGCAGTCAGCTATTTCTTCCTCTGCTCCTTTCTGCTTCAACTCAGCACCCTGGCAGTTCCTGAGAGTCAACTCTCAGGCTGCAACAGCACAAGCCAATCAGTGGAAATGCCTTCCTGCTATTGCTAGTCCCTAGGCCTCTTAACATGTATTGTTGGATCCACTGGGACACATATTTAGATGGTGCCATCATTTAACATTTTCAGTGAATTCTTTCAGTAGAATTATATTTACTATTTAGACAAATATTGATTTAATATATGGCACCAACACTGGTCTCAAGCATCATACTCTCAAGATGGCTTTCTGGTATTAGTTACACTCACCAGGAATATAATATGTTTGTGGCATTTATATTTTGTGACCACAGATTGACTCTAATGATTTTCTTTGTTTGTCCATCAAAGCTTATACTCAAAAGTGCTCTAGATCAATAAGGTTGAGACTCAAGAATATCTTTCACAGACTATATACCATTAAATACAAAGACGTTGAAGAGGCAAGGGCTGGACACACAGTCGTGATTTTATTAGGATTAATTACTCAGCCAGTGCCTCTGCATACCAACTTCCACATTCCTTTCACCAGGGCACTGAGAAATTCATTGCTAACACAAGTACCAACATCCTATGGAAAATTCTGTCTTGGCTCCTCTTTGTGTGTTGGAGATGATGGTGGGATATTGTAGGCACAGAATTTTGCTCCATAATTTCAATTATTTGCTCCCTGAGAGAGCTAGGTAAGGAAATAGCACCTAATCAACAAAGCCAGGAGCAAATGCCAAATAAGCCACAGGGATCAATTGGTAATCAGAGTGCCTTGACTTCCTGTGATATTTAACAATGGCTAATTGATATCAGGGTTCTTAGGACTAAAATAGCTGCACAACTTATTAAGATGCACCCACCAGATTCCATTTACCTGACCTGTGTATCACACAGCCCCTGGGCATGTTAGTTGCTTAGGGTTCACAAATGCTCCCTCTCAAGAGAAGGAGTTACTGAACTGAAGTTACTTATATTTTCTTGAGAGTGATGACCTCTTTAACCTAGGGCAGGAGTGTCAAACTCATTTTCCCCAAGGGCCACATCAGGCTTATGGTTTCCTTCAAAGGGCTGAATGAAACTTTAGGACTATATAAATGTAATTACTCCTTACCTAGGGTCAAGGAGTTCAGTGCTGCTTCCAGGTAGAAACAAGGTGCAGGACAGATTTGGCCCTTGGTCCTTGTGTTTGCCGCCTGTGTCCTAGAGGGTACTGTGATATGTTTAGAGGTACCATGCCATCAGTCACAAAAGCCCAGCCCCCTTGCCTTAATAGTGAGATGGATTCTATGGCACAAACCATGATGCAAAGTTGCCAGAGGTATCAGCCTAAAGGTAGATTCAAGAGGAAATCCTTCCTGCCATAATTTCTTTCCCCAAATTATCCTATCTGCCTGACTCTTTTTCTCTAAAGAACACTCAACTCATTGCATGCTCTTGAACTTCCATCTCAGGTTCTGCTATTAGAGGACTTCCCTGGGGCAAATGTAAACGCATCTTGCCTCTAACATAACAAAGGATATTCTTAATTTTAGTCAGTGAAGGCAACTGGAAGCAGTTCACCTTCATCTTCTAGGAGATGAAGTACACCTTTAGGTGACCTTTGATACCAAGTGAAGAATAACTTTGATACCGATCAAGAGACTCGTTTTTTTGGTGGAAGAAATATAGCAATCAGCTCCTGTTTCAAATGCCTGGTTATGATGCCAACAAAGCAAAAATGTCTTGTAAAACAGAGATCCTGTCTTACAAGATTCACAATAAACTTTAGATTAAATCCACGTATGTTGGTATGACTTTCAGAGCCAGAGGACAATGATTAGAGAAGAAAGGAGTTTTCTGTCTCTGTCTCTTTCTCACCTTCTTCATTCTTCCCTTCCCTCTTCCATCTCTCCCTCTCCTTTCTCTCTCTTCCACACACACACATACACTGTACTTAAGTAATTTACAGAAGTTTTCTACAATGTTAGGCATGGCATGTTTGGTGATCTTAGAGAAGAAAGTTTACATGAAGGAGAACAGTCATTCTTCCTGTAATGTGGAAGCTGTGACTAGCTCAGGTTATGGGCTTCTATGCCACTACCCTGCAAGCAGAGAAGAAGGTTGTTGATTTGACAGGAGTGAACATAATTTTAGTTATGAAAAGAAAAGCAAATGTATGTTATATAATGGGTAAATAAGGCCATGTTTTAAAATAAGGAAACTCACTCATGCACATCATAGCAGTCTGCATCCAATAATAATGACCAAAAGTTAAACTGTAGCAGCCCACTGAGGATAATGTCATCAAGATCTTCAATCTTGCAGAAATAATGACTTGGGTCATTCTTCTGTGTAAACAACCCAGACCAGTTGAAGTGCTGGCAGAGGTTAAGGGGAACATAGAATAGATGATATAAGAAGAAAGCAGTGGTTGTTAATTTAGACTTTATGATCTGCTATAGTAGGTATTGTTGGAACTGTATTTTATATATTAAGTATTTATTTCTTTTTGTCCTTTCCCTGTCTTCATATATGAAAAGTACTTGCTATGGCTCATGTTACAATTTATGTTCTAGATGGCAGGACAACTATGATGACATCACCCTATGATGAAGATGGCTGAGAGGACCTCTCATGGGATGCAATATATTTATCCAAATAAAGGACAAAAATGGGTGATGAATGACAAAAGGAGTAGAAAGTTCTGGTTATAAAAGTTTATTTCCTCCTCCTCTTCCTCATTTAGTCTCTGCTCCTCTGAGCTCCAGGCAACTGCCTCCTAAACCTGCTTCACTTGGGGCCCTTCATTTTCCTTGGGTTCAACCAATGCAGACACTGTTAGAAAGTAGTAGATATTAGCATTTGCAACAACATGGATAGATCTTGACAATATTATGCTAAATGAAGTAAGTAAGTCATAGAAAGCTAAGAACTATATAATTTCAATCATATGTGGGATATAAAACTGAAACTCATAGACACAGACAGACAATGGCTTAAGTGAGGGAAGGGGTTAAAGGGTAAAGGGAATCAATTGTATGGTGACAGATCATTTAAATTTGGGTGGTGGGAAGACAAGGCAATATACAGATCATATATAATTTTATTAGCCAATGTCACCTAATTAAACTTAATTAAGTTTAAAATAAATGAATAAAATAATGACAAAAAGGAAAGTAGTAGAAGGGGTCGTCACCACACCCAGCTCCAGCTCTCATCAGGCATTGGTGCTGTTAGCTTCTCTTTTCCCTTTTCAAGCTGAGATATAGTAATGACCTCTTACTGTCACTGGCCCATGAGTGCCTCTCATAGTCCTTATTGGCTCCCCAAACTTTCCATACACATCTTTAAATAGATTCTCCATTAATCTCTCTTTCAGTAAATATATCTGGGAGGAATTTTTTGCTTGTTGGGATCACAAGTATGATGTCCTGGCCATTGATGAGTCAGGCACACTTTCAAATCCATTAATTGAACAGATGTCTTATGTTACTTTTCCTTCATAATTTGGTAAGTTAAGAGCAACTCCTCTCCCATTTTTACCAATGATGAAAATGAGCCACAGATGGAAAGTTTCTTGCCTGACGCTACACAGATATAGGGCAAGATTTCAGTGGTTGCAGCCAAGACTGGAGTAGGACAATATGATTTAAGCCCATGATTTGGTTAGTTAAAAGATATTTTACAGGTATATAAATTTTGTGTAGATTGAGTGCCCTTTAGAAATGGAAGGTCTACTTGAAGAACAAATAAAATTAGTAAAGAAACAAAGTTTATCTGGACTAAAATTCTTTCCTAAAAGCAAGTATAGAGACTGAGAAAACTGCACAGTATGTAAAATATAGATACCTTGGCATACCAGTTTTTATTCTGTACTATAATCTGAGCTTCTTGATTGACTAAATTATTTTCAGGAAACTTTTTATGTATTCAAACTTTAAGAGAGTATTCAATATTACTGTAGAACTACTGTTCTAAAAATTCATTTTTATTCTAATTTGGTGAGACTTTTCTTTATTCTTTCCTTCAGCTTCTCTGCCTGTTCCCTATATGTGCAAACTGTTTCTCCATTGTGCGTTATAATTAAAATTTTTAACATCAGTAAAATGAAAAGAGAAACAAACATATGGGAAAATATATTTGCAAACAATACCTTGGACAAGGGTTTGATCTCCAAAATATATAAAGAACTCACATGACTCAACTCCAGGAAGACAAACAACTGAAAAAAGGGGCAAAGGACCTGAACAGACATTTCTCTAAGGAGGACATACAGAAGGCCCAGGAAGATATGAAAGGATGCTCAGCACTACTAGCCATCAGAGACATGCAAATTAAAACCACAATGAGATATCACCTCACACCCGTCAGAATGGTCATCACAAACAAATCAACAAACAACAAGTGCTGGCAAGGCTGTGGAGAAATTGAAATTGTAGTGCACTCTTGGTGGGAATACAGATTGGTGCAGCCACTGTGGAAAATAGTATGGAATTTCCTCAGAAAACTAAAAATAGAACTGCCTTTTGACCCAGCAATTTTACTGCTGGGTTTATACCCTAAGAATCTTGAAACACCAACTTAAAAGAACCTATGCACCCCAATGTTCATGGCAGCAGAATTTACAGTAGGTAAGTGCTGGAAGCAACTTAAGCACCCATCATTAACTGAGTGGATCCAAACAACTGTGGTGCATTTACACAATGGAATACTACAGAGCAGAAAGAAAGAAGGAGCTCCTACCCTTTGCAACAGCATGGATGGAAGTGGAGAGCACTATGCTAAGTGAAATAAGACAGGTGGTGAAAAACAAATACCATATGATCTCACTTATAATTGGAACCTAATCAATAAAACAAACAAGCAAGCAAAATATAACCAGAGACATTGAAATAAAGAACAAACTGATAGTAACCAGAGGAAAGGGTGGAGGGGATAAGAGGAAAAGGGGAAAGGTTGTCAGGGAACATGTATAAAGGACACATGAACAAAGCCAAAAAGGGGAGGGTGGAAGGTGGAGATGGGTGGGGCAGGGGGAAGTCGTTGGAGGGAAATGGAGGCACTGTACTTGAACAACATTAAAAAATTAATTAAAAAATAATTTTTTGGTGCTCATGACTTTATTGTGGAGCCTCTACTGTTCTTTTCTCTCTTCTTTTGTCCTGTAATTTGAACTTTATGTTTTATATTAGTTTTTCTTGCAAGATATATTTGATTATAGGTTTATTCATCAAACATGAATAGACATTAACAATATAGGGTTAATACATGAACACTGTTTACAGATGAGGGAAAAAATTGTATATTATAGATGTATGTCTAGTACATTGCAGAAATCTGTGATCCAAATTCCTAGCTCTAATGTTTAAGCTAGCATGACTTTATCTGGTGGATTTAGTCAAGATGTAGTCTGATTACTTGACTTTGTATATTCACAATATGAAGTTGTACAAACAAGATTGAGAACATCATCATCAATAAAAATAATATATAAAAACAAAAACAAAACATTAGAGCTAGCAATTCAGATCATGGAGATATACAATCTACTAGACATATACTTAAAATACACAATTTTTTCTCATCTGTAAAACTGTTTCCATGTGCTAACTCAATATTATTAATGTCTATTCATGTTTCTAGATTTCTTGACCCCTATTAGAAAATTTTATTAATTATTAGTATTTTATTAATTTTTAATAAAACTCAACCGCTAATATTAATCAATACCCTAAGAAAAAAGCATTGCATGTCAAATAAGTTTGAACAATGAAAAACATACTGTTATTCATATAATAACTTTAAGAAAATTTATATTTAGTACAATTTTAAATGTGCAAACTCTTAAGCCAAATAATATTTATGGAGAGAAAAAATGCATTATAAGATGCACATGATAAATTTAAGAAACCATACTTTTTATACTAAAAACTTTATTGCATATAATATTGTGGGCAGTCTAAATACAACATGAACATGGAAAGTTTTAAGAATTAGTCATCATCTGAATAGTCCTTTTAATATATAGATTATCTGACATAATATTCTATTTGTTCTTGAAGCAAACACAACAGGTGCAGAAAATTAGCCACTGGATAATGATGTAAGGCATAAAAGAAAACTGTTGCCTTTCTTAAGTATAACAAATAATGTTATTCAAAAGATTATTTTTATGGCATGAACAAAAACTCTATTTTAAAATCATCTGAATTGACTATCTATGTAGGTCTGGTGAGAGACTAAAACTATTTCAGAGAAAATGAGTGAGTCATAGTAATGCAACTTTCTTTGTGGTAGAGTTGAAAATAGACTGCTCAATCTCATTCTTGTTTGAAGCAATGGTATCACAAGCTCCTTTGAAGCTGCATCTCTACTAAATATTAATTCACATTCAACATTTCTGATACATTGCACATAAACTAATCATTAGTGGAAAATTTGCCTACTTGGTTCTAATTATAAGATTTTGATGTTTTGAGATACAGTGTAAAAATTACAGTATGGATATGTTTTTACACAAAACTGAATAAAGAATAATTCAAAATGATGCCAGAATGGTCACCTGGCTGAGAAGTGGACAAGGAGAGAAGGAAAAAATAGGAGCATCCCTTTAACTTCAGGTTGACTTTTCTTAATCATCCCAGTAATTTCTTTTTTGTCTTCTTTTTCTAGTCTCACCTTTATTATCATTTCTCCTCATCTCTCTTCCTTTTCTCTTCTTCCCTTAAACATAATTTGTTCTTTCTAATTTTCTCTCCTCCATTTTTCTTTCTAAAATTGTTTTGGTGTTGGTTCTTTTTGGCTCATTTCCTTTTCAATTCTCAACATTTATTTTTATTATACTTTGAGAAAAAGAAAAGAACTAATTTTAATTATTATAATTGTAGAATATATTTTTTAAATAACATATTTTGGTCATATAATGTTACCATTTGGTTCAAATGCTATAGGTATTTAGTAAATTAAAGGCAAGTCATTTTGAGACTTTTTTTTTACATAAGGCTTATCTTTCATGTAATTATTTGTTGGTCTGGCCAAAGAATAGGATTGAGGTTACAATGAGAGATGTGCCAAATATCAAGCTGTCCTGCTACTCAGTGTTGCCCTGTCTGAGCAAATTGGCAACTCATGAGTGCTTTGGTTGACAATGCCCTCAAAAGTGTGTGCATTGGGAGTCTGGTGTGTTGCTGCTATGGATGACCAGAGGAAGTCTTGCTCAGCAGAGTCCAGTTGTGAAGCTGTGTCTGGCAGACAGAAGCTAGAGCAGGAGAGTCTGAAAGACCTTCCTGTGCATATGGATGGGTATGTTGCTAGCTACCACTCTAAGAAATGAAGAAAAGAATGCTTCCAATGAATTTTCTATCACTGTCCAGAGGGAGAAACACATTCCCTGATTTATATCAGGATGTAGGACATATCCCACTGAGCCCCATTCTACTAAAAAATAGGCTTACAATATTTAATAAAAGAAGGCTAAAAACAGAAAGGGAATTTCAAAGATACAGGCTGGGAGAGAAGTATAGTTTGTGCATAAAAAAGCCTAATGATGAGTCCTACCCTATGTGTATCAATGTTAGCATAGATTTAGAGCAAAATTTTATGTATGTAACAAGGATATTTTTTATCCCCATGAACCAATGAGCAGTAGTAGCTCATGCATTTAGGTTAAAGATAACAATTCAATTTTCCTTACCATAGTTGTAGCTTTGATTTTCCTCTTCATCCCTTTCCATGTTTTTCTTTTTCCCCCTTTTCCCTGAAGAATTCAAAGTGACATAATTGTACTGAGCACACTGGGAAAGGAGGAAGGAGTTCACTGTAATTAAAATAAGAACTGGAGAAATGTCAGTGTGGCTAAAGACCCCATTATGGAGGCGGGATTGTTGGTGACAAAGAAAACATTTTTTTATGTAACTACAATGTCTTCATCAAACCTAACAATGTTAATAATAAATCTGTAAAATAACTTAATACATAGTCCATAATAGAATTTCTATTATTTTTCTACAAATAACATTTTTGAATATATATTTTTGTACCAGATTCCAAACAGGTGTCATATATCATTTATGTCTGATAATTTCAATATACTCTTAAGACTGATAATTCAAATAGAATCTCAATACTCTTTAATATCTTCTTTGCTTTATTATTTATGTATTACTTGCTACATGGTCTGTGCATTAAAAAATTTTAATCCTCACTGAAGGATATGTTTTTATTGATTTTAGAGGGAGATGAAGGGAGAGAGAGAAACATTGATGAGTTGTCTACTACATGCACCCCAACCAGGGATTGAGCATGAGACATAGGTAAGTGTCCTGACCAGAAATTGAACCCACAACTATTTTTTGTGCATGGGAAAATGCTCCAACCAACTGAGGACCTGGCCAGGGCTATATTCTTTTAAAAATATCAAAGGCTGAAAGATGGTAGAAAGGTAGGTGAGAGTTGAGTTCACTTGCTCCTACACCCAACTGGGACACTTAGCTGATCTTCCAAAAAACAAAGTGAATGGCCAACAGAATCTTAGCTGATAGCAGAATCTTAGCTGATAGGAAGTTTGGAAGCCACAGGGTGCAGAGGATGTTTCAAAATGGGCAGGAATGAGGTTTTATGTGCTGATGGGGAAAGTCCCCAGGTGAGGCCCAATAAACTGGTTGCTGAGGGGACAACATCAAAGAAGTGCCCAGTCTGTGACAGCAGCCTAGTGCCTCCTTCCCCTCACAGGGCAGAGAAATCACAGATCCATGCCAGGGAAGCCTTGAACATGTAAAGTCACTGGGGAAAAAAGGCAGCAAATACACACATAGCTGGTGGTGCACCTAAGCTGGGGTGGCAGTCATCAGCTAGGACAGTGCCAGAAAGTGGGGGGGCATCCTGGCGGCACCTGGAGATTGGAGAACACATGGGCCATGACTGGGCATAACTTGCCTGAGAGTTGCAGTGTGTCAAGATCTGGGCAGTGGCTTGGAGCGGCATCGGTATCGAGATATTTTTCAAAAGGTGAACTGAAATGCATTGGGCAAGGACCTCATGCCTGCAGCTATCTAGCCAAAAGGAAGGGAGGATTGTGGATACAATTTGCTTCCACTCAGTGCATGTCACAGATTGACCAAAGGGGTGCAAATGAGGTGGTTTATCAGTTCCAGTCCAGCACAGTGGGCCCCCTTCCTTGGCAGAACGACTGGAAAGGGAGAAGTGAGCCCAACCCCTACCACTTGCAGGAGCCTGGAAGATTGGCAAAACCTGCTAGGCAGGATTATTAACAACCAGCAATGGGCTTTTGTTTTTAAGAGTAAGATAGTAAGACCTGAGAGAAAAACAGAGACGGATCCAGAAAGAAGTTAGAAGGTGAACACCAACAGGTAAGACAAATTTCACCTTGCCCTTCTTCATTAGATCTTGCATGTTTTTTAAAGTTTCTCTTTCTTCTGTTCATTGTTAGTTTTGTTCATTTGTTCTTATTTTTCTGTTTGTTTTTGCTCTCTTCCATATTACATTTTAATTTTTATTTTCTCTCACTTCATTCTTATTCTAAATAACTCACTGTTCTTATTTTTTTGCTTTTTATTCAGATGATATATTTTTATCACATGATATATCATATTGTCATATTATTGTCACTCCAAATCCCACACAGCACCCTTCCCTGGTCTTAATTCATTTCTCCATCTTCCTGAGCATTATTACCGTTGCTGTAAACTTTATTTTCTCTCATACTAAACCATGTTTCTATATTTTGCTCTCACTATTTCTTCTCCATCTAACCTTGCATAAATGCTCTTCTTTCATAAGTCAGCTCACATTCTTTTTCCCCCTCTTATGAAAGTCTTATTTCTTTTCCACCTTCTATAAACAGTGGCTAGTTGGGTGAAATACCATGGTTATTGCTGTACTTCTGCAATAGAACTCCTATTTGTTCACTATTTGTTTGTATTTTAAATCCCATGAAATACTTTCTCCCTGTCTTACTCAATTTTGCCTCCTCCCTGCCCCTGATCAGTTGAGTGAGATATTTTGTTTTATGTATTCCCCCTAAACCTGGGCTTTAGTCCTTACTCTTCTTAGTTTGCTACCCCCATTCTCTCAAAACCATTTTTCTTTACTTTAGCCCTCTCATATTCACTTTCCATTTTTCTACAATGTTCTTATTCCCATTCCATCTTTATTAAACTTCATTTAGCTGCCACTGCGATTGACCCTGCTGTGTTTCTTCTGCAATTTTGCTCCTGTTGGTCAAATACATTTTCAATTTTACTTCAAACCTCACAGTATACTCTTTTCTTTTCTTATCCTATTGCACCATTCCCTGTCATACTTACATATTAAATTTTGTTCCTTGCTTTGCTTCAGTTCTCTTCCTACTCATAAATTCTCCTCCCTCTTACCACTCAATAAAATTTCTCCCTTTTATTCATCTCATATTCACTTTGTCATTTCTTATAATATTCATAATCTCTCTTCATCTTTATTAATCTTTGTTCAATTATGGCTGAGATTGCTGATGTGTTAGAGGGCTTCTTTTTGTTGGCATAGGTTTGGTTTTCTGGTAATACTGCTTTGTTTACAAACAACTCTATAAAAGCATACAAGACAAGGTGGCAGTTGTGAGTATTACTAAGCCCATTGGAATGGAGAACCCACCAACAAGGAAAGCCCAAGTACAACCAGAGAGCCCACACAAATGGAAGAAAGGGCAACCCTAGAGCATCCAGACGAGGAAATCAAAGAGACTGAACTGCTGAGTGCCATAGAATCCCTACCACAGAAGTCCACTCATTAAGTGAGCCAAGCAAAGCAGACCACCATGAGATGCAGACACACACAAAGAAGAGTCACCTAAAATGGAGAGACAAAGAAAGAACCCAATCAAAAGGAATGGAAGAATCCCAGGTAAGAGCTAAATGAAACTGAAGCAAGAAATCTATCAGACAAAGAATTCAAAAAAATGGTTATGAGCATATACAAGGAATTCAGTGACAACTACAAGGAACTGAGTGGGAACTGCAACAGCATGAAAAAGGAAATAGAGACTGTAAACAAGAACCAGAGAGAAATGAAGATAACAATATCTGAAATAAAAAAAGAACACACTAGAAGGAATTGCAAGCAGCCTGGGAGAAACAGAGGACCTAATTAGTGAGACGGAAGACAAGATAGAAAGAAATACACAGATAGAGCAGCAAAACCAAAAATGCCAAAAAAAGTATGAGGATAGCTTAAGGGAACTTCAGGACAACAAGAAATACAACATTCATATCACAGTAATACCAAAAGGAGAAGAAAAGAAGCAAGGGACAAAAAATCTGTTTGAATAAATAATAACAAAAATCTTCCCTAACCTGGAGAAGAGAAAAGCCATGAAAGTTGAGGAAGCACAGAGGGTCCTAATCAAGATGAACCCAAAGAGGCCTACTCCAAGACACATAATAATTAAAATGCCAAATTTTAAATACAGACAATCTTGAAAGCAGCAAGGAAAAAATAGATAGTAACATGCAAGGGAGCTCTGATAAGGCGAGCAGCTGATTTTTCAATGGCAGGAAATATTCCAAGTAATGGAAAGCAAAGGGCTGAAAACAAAACTACTCTAAACAGCAATGCTGTCATTTAAAATGGAAGGAAAAGTAAGAAATTTTCCAGACAAGAAAAGGTTAAAAGAATACACCACCTCCAAACATGCATTGCAAGACATACTAAAGGGACTGCTTTAAGAAAGTGAAGGTATAGAGTGAGAGAGAGAGGAATAAATGTACAAAAGAAAAAAAATATGGTAATGAATATGTGCCTTTCAATAATAAGCTTAGATATAAGTGAATTAAATGCTCTAATCAAAGACATAGGATAGCTGAATGGATAAGAAAACATGACCTACATATATGCTGTCTACAAGAGACCCACATCAAAACAAAAGACCTATACAGTCTGAAAATGAAGGGCTGGAAAAAAATATTCTAAGCAAATGAACAGGGGAAAAAACCAGGGTAGCAATACTTATATCAGATAAAATAGACTTCAAAACAAAGGACGTAAAAAGAGACAAAGAAGACCATTTCATAATTCTAAAGGGGATAATCCATCAGTAAACCATAAACATCATAAACATGTATGTACACAATATAGGAGCACCCAAATACAAAAGAAAAGCCTTGGAAGATTTCAAGGAATATATAGACAGCAACAGACTTATATTAGGGGATTGTAATACCCCATTGTCAACAATGGACAGATCTTCCAAACAAAGAATCAGAAAGGACATTGTGACACTGAACGACACATCACATCAAAAGGGATTAACTGATATATACTGAACCTTTCACCCAAAAGAGTCAAAGTATACATTCTTTTCAAATGCACAAGGAATATTTTTAAAGATAGACCACATGGTAGCACACAAAACAAGCCTTAACAAATCCAAGAAAATTGAAACCATATCAAGCATTTTCTTGGACCATGATAGCTTCAAACTAGCAACCAACCTCAAGGAAAAAAACTCAAAGACATTCAACTACATGAAGATTGAATAACACATTATTAAACAATGAATAGGTAAACAATGAGATCAAAGAAGAAATCAAAACATTTCTGGAAATAAATTAAAATGAACACACAGCAACTCAAAACCTATGGGACATAGTGAAAGCAATCCTGAGAGGGAAGTTCTTAGTGATACAGGCCTACCAAGATAAGGTAAAAATATTCAAATAACTGACCTAACACTACACCTACAAAAACTAGAGGAACAACAACAGACCAAGCCCAGAGCTAGTAAAATGAAAGAAATAATCAAGATCAGAGCAGAATTAAATGACATAGAGACAAAAAAATCCAAAGTCTCAATAAATCCAGAAGTTGGCTCTTTGGAAACATAAACAAAATTGAGACACTTGAACCAGAACCATCTAGAAAAAAAGAGAGATAAGCCAAACAAATAAAATCAGAAACAAAAGAGACAAAATTACAACTGATACCACAGAAATACAAAGGATAATAAGAAATTACTAAACAAAACTATTTGCTAAGAAATTTGAAAACATGAGTGAAATGGACAATTTTCTAGAAACACATAATCTTCCAAAAGTGAGTCAAGAGAAAGCAGGAAACTTGAAGAGACTGATTATCAGCAAGTGAAATTGAAGTAGTAATGAAAAAAACTCCCAGCATACAAAAGCTCTGGGTAAGACTGATTCACAGAATTTTACCAAACATTTAGAGAGAAATAACCCTGATTATTCTCAAACTATTCTAAAAAAATCCAAGAGAAGGGATGATTCCCAAAATTTTTTAATATATTTTATTGATTATGCCATTACAGTTTTATTTCCCCCTTCATTCCCCTCCACCCTGCACACCCCTCCCCCACCATTCCCCCCTTTAGTTTATGACCACGTGTCTCAAGTTCTTTAGAGTCTATATTTCCCATACTATTCTTGCCCTCCCCCTATCTATTTTCTACATACCGTCTGTGCTACTTATTTTCTGTACCTTCTCTGCCCTTCTTCTCCCACTCCCCTGTTACTAACCCTCCATGTGATCTTCATTTCTATGGTTCTGCTCCTGATCTAGCTGGTTCTTAGTAACTGTGAGTTTGCTGTCCTTCCACTGTTCATCTTTTTTATCATCTTTTTCTTAGGTAAGTCCCTTTAACATTTCATATAATAAGGGTTTGGTGATGTTGAACTCCTTGAATTTGATCTTATCTGAGAAGCACTTTATCTGCCCTTCCATTCTAAATGAAAGCTTAGCCGGATAGATCAATCTTGGATGTAGGTCTTTGGATTTCATGACTTGGAATACTTCTTTCCAGCCCCTTCTTGCCTGTAAGGTCTCTTTTTATGTGGCCAGCATTATCCTAATTCCAAAACCAGATAAAAACACAGGAAAGAAAGAATACTGTAAAGGCCAGTATTGCTGAGCAACATAGATGCTAATATTCTTCACAAAATACTGGCAAACTGCATGCAGCAATACATTAAACAGATCATGCACCATGATCAAGTGAGATTCATCCCAGAATGCAACGATGGTTCAATATACACAAATCAATAAATGAAATAAATGACATAAACGATATGAAAGACAAAACCCACATGATCATATCAATAGATGCTGAAAAAACCCACAAGGTACAGAACCCATTTATGATAAAAGCACTAAGCAAAGTTGGAATAGAGGGAGCATATCTGCAAGTACTAAAGGCCATACATGAGGAACCTACAGCCAACATAATACTCAATGGGCAAAAATTAAAAGCTTTCTCCTTAAGATCAAGCACAAGACAAGGATGTCCACTTTCACCACTTCTATTCAACATAGTATTGAAAGTCCCAGCTACAGTGATCAGTCAAGAAAAAGAAAAAAGGGGCATCCAAATTGGAAAGTAACAAGTAAAACTGTCAATGCTTGCAGATGACATGATAGCGTATATTAAAAACCCTATAGACTCCACCAAAAAAAACTGCATGGCATAAAAAAAGAATTTGACAAAACAGCAGGATACAAAGTCAACATTTAGAAATTGAAGGCATTTTTGTACACCAACAATGAAATATCAGTAACAGATATTAGAAAAAAATCCACTTTCTATAGCAGCAAGAAAATAAAATACCTAGGAATAAGCCTAATCGAGGAGGTAAAAGACTCAGAAAGTTATACAGCATTGAAGAAAGAAATTAAAGAAAACACAAATAAATGGAAGTATACACTGTGTTCATGGACTGCAAAAACTAATATCATTAAAATGTCATACTACCCAAAGTAATCTATGGATTTAATGCAATACCTATAAAATTACCAATAAAATATTTCACAGATACAAAACACATATTTCAAATATTTATATGGAACTATAAATGACCCTGAATAGCTGCAGCAATTTTGAAAAAATAAGAAAAAAGTAGGAGGAATCACAATACCTGATATCAAACTGTATTACAAGGCCACTGTAATCAAAACACTCTGGTACTGGTATAAGAATAGACACATAGACTAATGGGACAGAATAGAGAGCCCAGAAATATACCCATGTCAGTAGGGTCAGTTAATATTTGACAAAGTGGCCAGGAACATAAAATGAAGTAATAATAACCTCTTCAATAAATGGTGCTCAGAGATATGAACAACTACATGCAAAAAAGTGGAACTAGACCACCAACTTATATCATACACCAAAATTAACTCCAGCTAGATAAAAGACTTAACTATAAGTCATGATACCATGAAAGTTCTAGAGGAAAACATGGGCAGGAAAATTTCAGATATTCCATGCAGCAATATTTTCCCTGATACATGCTTTAGGGCAAGGGACATAAAGGAAAGAATAAACAAATAGGACTACATCAAACTAAAAACCTTCTGCACTGCCAAAAAAACGCCAATAGAATGGAAATGGAACCAACTGCATAGGGAAATACATTTGCCAATGATACCTAAGAGAAGGGTTTGATCTCCAAAATATGTAAAAAAAATCTCATGATTCCACTCCAGAAATACAAACAATCCAGTTAAAAAATGGGCAAAGAACCTGAATACTTTTTTTCAAGGAGGACATGAAGAGGGCCCATAGACATAAAAAATGCTCAACATTAATAGCCATTAGAGAGATGCAAACTGCAAGTACAGTGGGATATTACTTCACACCACTCAGAATGGCCATAATTAATTAAAAAAACAACAAGGTCTGGCAAGGTTGCAGAGAAAAGGGAATCCTAGTACACTGTTGGGAATGCAGACTGGTGCAGCCACTGTGGAAAACAGTATGGAATTTTCTCAGAAAATTAAAGATGGAACTGCTCTTTGATACAGCAATTGAGTCACTGCTGGGATTATACCTTAAGAATCCTGAATCATCAATTCAAAAACCTATACACCCCAATGTTCATAGCAATATTATTCACAATAGGCAAGAGTTGGAAACGGCGGAAGTGCCCATCAGTAAATGAGTGAATCAAAAAAACATGCACATTTACATGATGGAATATGATGCAGCAGAAAGAGAGAAGGAACTCCTACCCTTCGTGACAGCATGGATGGAACTGGAGAACATTATACTAAGTTAAATAAGTCAGGTGGTGAAAGGCAAATAGCATATGATCTCACTTATAAGTGGAAGCTAATCAACAAAACAAAGAAATGAGAAAAATATAACCAGAAACTTGAAAATACAGAACAGACAGTGACTAGAGGGATGGGGTAAAGGAGACAATGGGATAGAAGGCAAAAGAGCAGCAAAGGAAGGAATTCAAACACAGGATTTAGGGGCATGGATAATGGGGGAGTTACTGACCATTGGAATGGGGGATGGACCATGGGAATGGAGTTAGCAATGGGGAAAATAGTGGAACAACTGTAACTGAACAACAATAATTTAAAAAAATAAACAAAATCCACAGTTATAAAAATTAATAAAAAACCAAAAGGTCCACAAAGTATCCAGCCATGTAGTATGAAAAATGGAGGCATTTACTGAAGAAGATATAACATACAAGAAACATTGTACATAAAACAATGATGTCTCCATGTCTTTCAAAGTAGGCACCTTGCGATCTCAAACAGTTCTCCAAGTCACCATCAGCTGTCCTGTCATATTTCCTGAATCTCAACAATGGTTTGAAATTTCTTCCCTTTCAAAGGTGATTTTAGTTTTGGGAAAAGCCAGAATTCTCAGGGTGCTAAATCTTGGCTGTAGGTGGTTTGATAGTTGGCCAAAAACTTGGTAGGAGATGTGATGCATGAGTGTGTGCATTGTCATGACAAAGCTGCTAATCACTAGTTGCCCATAGATGTGGCCTTCTGAAAAATCCAAATAGTTTCCTTAGATGAATGTTCAGGCTTACCATAATATTTGACCAAGATTCATTGCTCTAATCACTCAGTCATTTTGAATGCAACAGCCACACTGTACATATGCTCATTCAATGCTGTCTACTGTCCCCACTGACTAGTACAATGAAGTCATCATTGCTCACAAATGTGCATTCAAGTCCACTCTCCTTGGCTGTCGGGTTATACTGATGTTGCACAAACTGTTCTAGATATATTAACAATGGTTAGACTTTTTCTGAACAGATTCATAGATGGAACTTTTTAAGAAGAGGAGCAATATATTATTGTCTATAATCTGTGAGATAATTAATTTAAAAAATAGAGAGAAAATGTAGAAATTATGCAAAAATATTTAAAATTTTCAAAGTTAAATATTATTTAAAGAAAATATATGTATGCATTTAAAATGTTTAAGTTTATAAATATAGTTATATAGATTTACATAAACTATATAATATGCTAATTCTCATTTTTACTACCTTACTCCATTATCAGTGAAAACATGTATGATAGTCATTATTAAAAATTAGATAATCTAGTAATAAATTTATATATTTCAGATAATAATTAGAGCAAAGTTATTTTCTGGAAAACTCTTTATGAAAAGATCCATTGAACAATAGAATGATCATTCATAGAAGACTATAAAAACAATACAAATATAATCCTGGGTTTTTTTAGGGGGGAGCTACACCTACCTCAACTTTTCGACAATTACATCAACTTGATTTAAATTGTCCTTTTTTAAATGCAATGTTGTCTTTATAACAATGACTCACCAATCTCCATTATTGAACATTGATATGGTTAGTTTTTTCTCAATAAGATTCAAAGGAAAAATAAGACCAGACATAGGAATTTGTCAACATGAAATGTGAGTGATACTTAGGATCCTGTGAAAACCAGCATCTTTTTTGAAGTGTCAATTATTGCCAGCAAGGATATTTTAGTTTCTTGGAATAAAGAAGTATGTCCTCTAAACTGAATTGGTATTGAAATTCCTGTCATTGCTGAATGGATACTATAAAATTTTATATGATTTTTAAAAATAAAGAAATATCAGTATGATATACCTTGCAAAAAATGTGTGGAGAAAATGAATAATCTTCATAACCTTCACTGTATTACCATTACTATTGCTACTACTATGACTACTAAAAGAAGTCAATGATTATCTTCAAGTGGAAAACTAAAAAAATAAAGAAAAATTGCTTTAGGAAAGGCTGTGCTAGGCATGTCTCTAGTGCTTGAAGAAATGCTGCTAATTTTTGAGCTCATGATAAGGCATGGTGCAAATGGCCAGCTAGCAAGAAATTTATTAAAAAATCGGTGCATTTCAGTTCAAACATGAAAGAATGTATGTCTTTCCTCTAATTTTCTGAACTAGAGGTGGAAGTAAAGTTTAATTTTCACTAGAATCAGGAGCTTTGACATGTAGCTATAAGATATTTGTCATCTACTTTCTATGTTTTATGGAGCAAATGAGTCTTAGAAGAGAGGCCATATCATGTTTGAAGAAACAGAGGCAAGTCAAAAGGTATGAATGGACAAAAGGCAAGGGCTGAAATTCCAAAACCCAGTGTCTTCAGCTTGGGCTCTTACTGCAATTATTTCTGTTCTGTGGCCACCCCAGTGTCTTTACTAACTATGGGCATTGTTAAAATAAAATTTCTGGCGTCTTTGTTGCCGTTTTTTTTTCCAGAAGAAAGATTGCCTGGAGTTATTTTTCTTTAACTATCTGTTTGTTAATACGTCTGTATTGAATAACTAATATTGCCTTTAAATAATAGTTCAACTTCCATATCTTTTCACTTTATTTGTTCATTTGGCATTTTGTTTTCCTGCTTTATGGTAATCTGAGGAGAAATAAATCACCTTGCTGGTACACAGGAGGACAATGATTGCAGTAAAGTTTTGACAGGTTTATTTTTAGCTCATTACATCAAAGTCTTGTTTTACTGTTACATTGCTTGACTTATTGGCTAATCAGTCAATGATAACTTTTCAACAGTACTATGTGTTTCTCAACTAACTTTCTATGGTAGATGCTTAATTTTGATATTTTTTCTCGCTGCTACTTAAAGAAGTAACTGTTTTCCCTACATGGAAACCTCACTTAGGAGAAGGGAAGGATGGCATTAGAGTAAAAATGTGTGACACGTCTGAGCTTCTCTTCTTACCACATCTAGCCAAGACTGAGTATACCGCAGATGCCCTCTCAAATCAGAAAATACGAGGGAGCAAGCACTGACTGGTGAAAGTGAGGTCAAAGATGGAGAGGAACAGTCCTGTGGGAACAGCAGTCTTTCCTGCCTCTTCAGTGTCCATATTTCAATTCCATGACCTTTACAATCTACCTTTACAATGATCTAAAAAAAAAAAAAAGAAATGAAATAAGCCAGGCAGTGAAAGACAAATACCACATGACCTCACCTATAAGTGGAACCTAATCAACAAACAGACAAGTGAGCAAAATAGAACCAGAGACATGAAAATAAAATACAGACTTACAGTGACCAGAGTGGGTGGGGGGAGGGATAAAGGGAGAAGAATGGGATCAAGTCAAGGAACATGTGTAGACAACTCCTCATGGACAAGGACGGTGAGGAGAGGGGGATTGAATGTGGGAGGGAAGGTGGTCAAGGAAGGAGAGAGCAATGAGGAAAAATGAGGACAACTGTAATCTGAACAATAATAAAAAATTAAAAACAAAAATCACAAGTGGAAATTGTTGGCTTTCCATTAAGATCTATTTTCTTCGTATAACAAGGATGAAGGCTCCTGACAGAGAGTGTGAATGATAAAAACCAAGTCAGGGATATGTCCCAAGAAAAAGGATGTACTTAGTAGAAAGTGACAGCCATCCACCTCAGTAATGACTGTGCATACTCATTTATCTCAATAAATAAAAATCAATAAAAATACATCATTTTCTGATGGAGTTTGTGTTAGAAAAGACTGTATAATAATAAACTGTTAATAAAAAATAATCTCCAGATCCCTAAATAACCTACATTTATAAGACTCAGACTTCAATTTTTATTTGTTAATTTAAAAATATTGAATAATTACCTTTAGTGGAGGATCAACATTTTTTGTTATAATTTCTTATAGTCTCAATAGCAATTCCTGGAAATACATGTGATGTGTTTGAAGAGTAAGGGCAATTTCCTCCTACTCTTTGGAGCATCTAACGCACAGTTTGAGATGGTGAGGAAATTCAGATATTTTATAAACAGGTTTAACACACAATATGCAATTTTTTGTTTGCCTCATAGCACCAATGAGGAGCTAACAGGGCTCACAAACTCCTTTATAATGGGATGAATGACTGTTGTATTATAATTGCAAACAAAGCTGCAGACACAGTTCAAAAGTCTTTTTATGCTTGCAAATATGTTGATCATTGTTCCTTGTTTTGCAAGCAACCTTAATTTGCACTGAAAATTCTATTAACATCATGTTTTCGTAAGACTATGTATCTTTCTACTTCAACATATTTTTTCCAATTGGTGAGTATTTTTCCAGGAAAAGTGTTTACTAAATTCATGAGAGCAGCACTATTTCTGCTGCTATATTAAGGTACAGTGCTTATACCTTAGCCATAAAAATATTCACTCCAGAAACTCATCTATGGGCAAATTCTTAGCTTATAGCTTCCAAAAATCTTTTGAAGCATATTTTATTTATATATCCATGTATATGCAAGTGTGTTCAACATAGTTTTTAAAACTTCTTTCTGAGAGTTAATGGCAGTATTTCTAACAATATTCGAATGAAGAAAATTAGAGACTTTACAAATATATTATTCATGGACTATTTGAAGTATTTTATCCTTTTATATTTCTAAAGTGTCCTTATTCTGTGTGAATGCACATTCTAAATAACATCATAAATCATTAAAGAAAATTTAGGGAGAATTTTAGATATCTCTCTTTTTTATGTATATGCAACCACTTTTTCTATATTTTCATAAATGTACTGTAGAGATGTATGTCATTAAATTGAACAAAACAACATCATTATAATATTTACATTCCGTTGATCATATACTGTACTCTAGGCATCACTTAAGTTACTTTAACACTATTAACAAGTATAATTATTATAATAACCCCATTATATAGATACTTATTCATTCCATTTTACAGAATAAAACAGAGAGCCACAGATTTATAATATTTTGGTGTGTATAATGTGCACCCACATTTTTGGCTAAACTTTCAGGAAAAAATCTATTTTTTAATTTAATCAATCAATTAATATTCATATAATTGTTTTTGGATTATAAAGAAATTTTATTATTTATTTTTTAATATACTATGGTACAAGAAATTTTATGTAATAGATAATTACAAAGCACATGAACATATATAAGGTATTTCAGATACTACACATGTATAATGTACATTGTTATTTTTTCCTTAAAAAAACTGGGTAAAAAGGAGCACAAAATATAGCAAAATATGGGTATTTATTTGCTCAAAGCATACAGCTGCAGTTGTAGAACTAGTATATGATTCTAGACTGAATCCAGACCTATATTTCTATGAAAAGAAAACAAGTCACATTACTAATTTGTGTCAGTCTAACAAATTAGCTTCTTGTTTTCCAACATAAATTGCTCATTTTTAAAAAAAGAAGATAGTATTTTTTACCTATAAAATTTCACCTATGAAATCTTATATATGACCTTCAGTAGACTATGCATGGTCAATTCGTTAGTGGCTAAAGGCATTAGAATGTTGTTGAACCTTGGTTCAGCAACCTCAGTACTTGAGCTGTGGCTAGGAAAAAAATCTGCATCAAGACTCAAATACAAGCAAGATTTATTTAGAAAGTCTCAGAAGTAGAGAAAGTGATCCATGGAAGAAGCGAACCAGCTGGGTTGCATGGGCTCCAGAAACAAGTTAGAGATAAAAAGAAGGGATCTGGAGCTTAGGAAAAAGAAAGTGAAGAGATGCACACAAAGGAAGAAGGCACGAATGGGGGAGGGGAGAGAGAGAGAGAAAGAGAGAGAGTGTGGGAGCAACTTCTTTCGCGAGGTCCCCGGTGCCATGGACACGAGTGAATGAATAACTATGGCCGAGACATGCTGGATCTGTTTGGGGATGGAGGAGTGGGCTGTGGCCAGTTTCTCTGGGGAGAAAGAGGCCAGCAGCGGCCAGTTTCTTCGAGGATAAAAAGGCCCTGAGCACCCTCTTCCATAGCCTTTATTGGCTTGTAATAGACAGGAATACAGGGCGGCAAGGATCAAACAGTAGATAACATTACAAAGAGGCCTGAGGGTTTCAGTCTGAGTGAGTGTCTGTCAGGAAGAGAGTTGCAGAAACTTTGGGAGACATACTCATTTCCTCTTGCACCCTTATCATATGAATGAAAGCACTCTTAGCAGAGCAGATTTCACAGGTTTATCAGCAAATCTTTGTGATGCCAGATTTTTCCCCAGGGCATGCTCTAGTAAGGCAAGGAGCTGCACCTCTCCCCAACAGTTATTCAGGCTTAAGGGGATTAGAGCCAGGAACCGCTTCTCCCAGAGAACATGGGGACTCAGGCTTTGACAAAGCTGGGGGCCAGGGTCCATTGCTCTCTGTTGCAGCCCCCTGAGTCCTTCCATGAAGGCCTCCCAGGTGATCGAGTCTGGCTTAGGTTGCCCCCCGCGGTGAGGGGTCTTACCCGTCATTGACTTCTGACCAAGCTCTGGGGGCAGGGAGAGGAACTGAGGCAGTGTTTGCTACCAGAGACAGGCTTTGTCTCCTGTGGCTGGCATTCCAAAGGTTGTCTCTCGCCCTTAGCCACAAGGGGTAGAGATACAATTCCTAAAACTAGGCAGAGCGGTCTATAACAAGAGGGAAAGAGAGATAAAGATGCACTAGATCCTCTGTCCTAAGTGCTTTTAAGGGCAAGGATTTTAGAGAAAGTTCCAGGGGAGAAACTCAACAGAATATTTTGTGTTTTTTTATTTTCCAAGCGTTTCCTTTCAAGGTTGTGGTCTCCACTGATTGGTCAACTCCAACACCAATTAGTCCAAGGTCATTAGTCATTTCGACTGGTCCTGATGTCAACCATGCATTCACCACACCTCGCCTTGCTGCTTTTCTGGGCTTGGAGCTGAAACACAACTGAGGCTTAGATGTTATCTTTAGGGCTTCATGCTTAAGGAAGTAGTTGTGCAAATGAGTCATATGAGGCTATTATTCAGCCCCGTTTTTCCTCCTCTAAGGAAGTCTACCACATAACTCCTAACATTCTAGAAGAGGAAGGGCAGGGGAGGGTCTGAACTGCATGACCAACAATATAAAATTCAAGGGGCATAAACTGCATGACCAGTGATATACTGGGAGAGAAAAGGTCACCCTGGGGATGTGGTCCTAGTTTTCCCAGGGTTGTTCTTACTTTACTTATGCTTATTTAACTGCCTACTACAAATTCATATTTTACAAATATATTTATCACTATTGATTATAACATCGCTAAAGTTAGCTGAAATAATTAAGTCATCTAATGTCTTATTTTAGATATTGGTGTAATATGAGGAAATAATTATAATGATAAATATATACATCCATAATTTGTGGAACTCATCTATATAATTATCATTTTAACTTTTGCCTAGGGAAAGGATATTAAAGTATAGTAAAAATATTTTTAAAAAATAAATGTTATTTTATAAGCCTTATTTCTAAATAAAACCAAGTTAAACACATAAAAGGCATAATTACCTTTGCTGTTCTACGACAGAGAAGAAAACAACAGAAAATTCCAGTGCACTAAGACATAGTAAAAAAATCATAGGAATAACAACCTAGAAATTCCCACTGTAATTACAGCCTGAAATCTTTTCATTTCTATTGTGTGGGATTCCTTCAATAATGCAAAGTCTTGTACTCATCTAAGTCAGAGTGTTAGTGGCAAAAAACAATGCCAGACCCTAGTGATGGGTTAAGTTGAACCTCAGTATTTGAGTTTGGCCTGAAAGAATTCAGAGCCCAGGAACTCATACTATAGGGAAAGTTTATATAGAGAGTTACAGAGGTAGTAGAAGGATGTTTGGAGCCTACAAAAAAGAGGGAGCAATATAAGCACCTTGAGGGAAGAAAGAGGGAGGAGAGGCACAGGCGTGCTGGGGGGAAAGGGAGGGAGAGAGCACACACTGGGTCCTCCACCCAGAGGGCTTTTTTTATGGGGTCTCAGTGGAGGATCTCAACAGAACATTTATCAGGTTTCCAGTTACACCCCCTTGTGGTTCTGTTGATTGGTTGACACCAGGGCAAGGGGTCATTAGTTACTGCAGCTGGTCCTGATGTCAGCCATGGCATCATTTCCATCTGATTTTACTGCCTTCTGGGCCTGGAGCTGAAACACAACTGAAGCCTAGATGTCATTTTCCATGGGTTAATGCTTAAGGGAGTAGTTGGAAAAGTGCTTATAGTTTTGCCTCTTGCTACACACCTGAGGCTCTCCTCCCTGGTAACCCTCTTCACCTAGCCTACTGCTCCTACTACAAGAAACTATCCGTTGAATTGATTCTGCTCACATGTGATGTAATTGCAGATTCTTCTAGGCCAGTCTTGAAATCCAGTGCCTTCCTCTTTTCTTGAAGCTTGCCTTTCTGAGTCCTGCTTCAAGAATTTGTAGAGAAATAGACAAAAAACTGTACTTGAAAAATAAAAAAATATATAAAAATAACTAAATAAAAATTTTAAAAAAAGAATTTGTAGAGAGCAGGAGACAGCAATATTCTAGTCTTCCTGGAAATTTGCATGTAGGAAAGCAAATAAATGCATATTCACCATGTGCATAGTTCATGGAGTGATGAGGACAATATGAGCCTCAGAGGGAATAATTGTCTCACAACAAGGAACTCATGCATTTCAAATTGCTCGACACCTGGGCTTGAAATAAGTCCATACTCCTGTTGGTTAATGCTATTGCTATAGTACTGGCAGGAAGACTGACAGCTTGAAGGGACATTCACAAAGTCACACAACACATTAATTCTGGTAATGCATTTTTTTCTGATTGGCATGATTACAAGAAAAAATGGCCATATCATCTTGGGTTTGCATCTGGTTGCATAGCACACTGAGAACAGAGACTCTATTGAGTTTATGGATTTTAATTCTCATTATTTCTGCTTGTACAAGCACATTTTGCTGGGAGTGTACAAAACACCTAGTATTATCTGGCTTAGGATTTCTTTCATGTCCTTTATCAAAGTATAGTTTTTTTATGTCATTGTATTTTATTTTATTTTTATTCTCACCAAGCCATGCTAATGGATTTTAAGAGAGGGGAAGAAATGAGAGAGAGAGAGAGGAAGAGAAACATCCATGTGAGAGAGAAACATCAACTAGTTGCCTCTCACATGTTCTCTAACTGGGATCTAACCCACAACCCAGGTATATTTTCTGACCGGGAATCAAATCCATAATCTTTCAGTTTATAGGACGATACTCCAACCAACTGAGCCACACCAATCAGGGCAACATCCTTTTATTTTACAATGCCATTTTCTTCACACTGTCTGGCCATTTTCTCATATACATTCTTATACAGAAAGGACAGATACCTGGTTACTCTTTGGTTGGAACACAAACGTGGTTTTCAGAATTATCAGCCATATTGAGTACAAACTTCTTAAACGCATTAAACATCTCTTTGCTTTATCTTTGCATTGTCATTAACGTATGTGTGTGTGTCACACAAATACACCCGAAATATAGGTCCAAGGTTTTTAGTTTTCACTTTCCTTCCCAATTATCTTCCTTAACTTATTCCCCATACACTGGGTATATAAGGCTTATTTCGGATATTTTTAATTGTAGCGACACACATTATCTTTACAGTTGCTGGAAAAAAATGGAATTGAATCTGCTAATCACAGGCCTGAGGGAAAAAAGAAGAAATTGTTCCTCTGAAACCTTAGAGGAAATCTGACAGCAATCTCTGTAGCTATTCATATCACTTTTTTGAAAACAAGCCCTGTCTTTAATCTGCTATTTGGTTTCAAACTTGCTTTTGATCCATTATTCACTTTGAAATCCAACCTTTGTTCAGCATTCACTTAAGCCTCATATTCTAAAACTGCACCCACCATTTAGAAAGATAGAGCCTCAGAGAGGCAGCATTTTCTTAGTTTCCCAGATCAGGAAACACAAGGAAGCTACCAAACAGCCAAACTCCTCTGAGCTGGCTCCAGTTCCAAGAAATAGAATAATTAGATGCAATAATTAGGAAAAAAAGGATTTCTTTACTGTTAGCTAAGTACAGTAGTAATATAAACCAGTAACTAAACACATACTGAAATGTTTCCCAGCACTTCTTTCAAAGAGCAGTATAATTCTGGGTGATTACCACCTTATCTCTACCCTTCATTCTTATGTTTTAGACAGTGCCCAGTGAGTAGAATTTTCCTTTGCTGCCCCAAACAGTTGAATTTGAGAAATAATATAAAACAATAAAGAAAGCCAACAAAATATTACTGATCTTACTTATAATGACTGCGTTGAGGGTATAGCCCAGAGTGACAGCCCAGTGGGCCTGTTTCCTGGTTGCCACAATCGCCTGTCTTTGGGGTGCTGGGCGGGACAGGCCTCTCTTTCCTGAGCTAAGGCCCTGGTGCAATAATGGCTGAAGTCTTCTTTGCAAATGGCTTGCATTAAAGCGTTCTTGCCAAATTTTCCCACCAGTAAGTTCATATGCCGCTTTGGAGACAAATTCTTCCTCATGACAACCAGAAGTGGGGAAAAGGTACTGACCTCTTACAGTATGAGAGTTGTTTTACTGCTTAAAACACATTGATTTCTGAAATACATTTAATCCTCATAAATAATATTGTTTAATGATTAATTTGATTAGAGAGTTATTTTTCATTAAGTATTAGAAAGTTAAACTGTTTTACAATCTTAAGAATTCCTAAAAATTATGAATGAATGTATTTTAAATAACATAATATTGATTTGAAAGTAGCTCTGAAAAGTGGCTTCTTGTTCTCAAAAATATCTCACTAGTACCTCTATGTTCTCCTTTAACCAAGGAGATACTTTTACTAAAGGAGTTTTCAGAATATGAACTATAGTCTCTTATTGGCAAATATTGATTAATCCCAGGCTTCATAAATTGTATTAGTGCATTTTAAAGATAACTTGGTCATGTTTACACAGAAACCACAATACTTAATATCACTTTACATTAAAACAAAAACTATAATTTTTATTAGTTCATGATTAATCATCTTTTGGATCACCCCTCCAAAAATTTAAACCATTTGAAATAAAATGTTTAGATTAAACACTGATATTTGATTTAAATTGTATCTATCTTTGAGAATATTAATGAAGCTTTAACCAAACATTTAAATGTGATAATTTTATAGTATATAATTTTTTTTAATTTTTAAATATATTTTATTTTTTATGCTATTATAGTTGTCCCATTTTTCTTCCCTTTAATCCCCTCTTCCCTGTACCCCCTCCCACCATCATTCCTCCACCTTAGTTTATGTTCACAGGACATACATACAAGTTCTTTGGCTTCTGCATTTCCCATACCATTCTTAACCTTCCCCTGTCTATTTTGTACCTACCATTTATTCTTCTCATTACCTGTACCTTTTCCATCATTTCCCCCTCTCCCTCACCACTGATAACCCCACGTGTGATCTCTATTTCTGTGAATCTGTTCCTGTTATAGTTGTTTGTTTAGTTTGTTTTTGTTTTTATTTTTTTAGATTCAGTTTTTGACAGTTGCGAGTTTGTTGTCATTTTACTGTTCATATTCTTGATTTTCTTCTTTTCCTTAAGTAAGTCCGTTTAACATTTCATATAATAAGGGTTCAGTGGTGATTAACTCCTTTAACATGACCTTATCAGGGAAGCACTTTATCTGCCCTTCCATTTTAAAATATAACTTTGCTGGATAGAAAAATCTTGGATGCGGGTCCTTGCCTTTCACGCCTTTGAATACTTTTCTCCAGCCCCTTCTTCCCTTCATGGTTTCTTTTGAGAACTCAGCTGATAATCTTGTGGGACCTCTTTGGAGGTAAATGTCTCCTTCTCACAGATGAGGGTACTTCACTCAGGAGTGCAATCCCTCGTTCCATCTTGAGTCCCTGCTACTCCCTTCTCCCTGGCTCCAAATTTGGCCACTGCCATTTAACATATCTATGAAACCAGTTAAAGGTTATAGATATGTTAAATAACCATTCCTCCAGAGGTTAGCTTCAAAACTATTGCTATGCAAAACAGTTCTCAATGGCCTGGCTCCATTCGTTTCTTTCCCCTGGGGGGAGGTGTGAGGGCATCTTATATGTCTCTCCAATATTTCTATACACTTTGAATTCTAGACACCATTCCAAATCTTTTTTTGGGGGGCCCCCCTGGCTGTACCCTGTATCATCTATGCATTATGAAAAACATTCTTCTTCCATCATCTAGTTAAATAACACATCTATCATCTCAAATCATTATCTTTTTAACTTTTTTTTGGTGAGCGCTTTTATGTTCTACTCTCTTAAGAAAGTTAAATTATACAATGTAGTGTTGTTACCGAACAAGAGGAGGTCCGAGGGAGGGGCAATACAATATTTGGCCCACCTAGGGATGCCCAAAACTGCTATACAACAGGGGCCCCTCCCAAAAAAACAAAATACTAATATCTACTGGGCCCTTCTGTCCGCCGCCAATTGGAAAGACATCTCTCAATGCCAGAGATTTGTGAAAAGGAAACAAAATGTTTATTTAATGCTATTCAGGCCTAACGCCACTACTAAAATATCAAAGTCCTTTATGTATACACCTACACCCACACAGTGCTCCCTTCTCCCACTGTCCCAACTCCGGGTACCGTAAATCAGGAAAAGAGCACACGTCCCTTTTTCAGGCCGCTGGCACCGTCAGCTGTGTCACCGTGCAGGATCTCGAGTTAATCCAAAGTACTGTGGTACCCTCTCATGGTCCACGGGCAAGAGTCCTTTGTACCCAGTTCCAGTCAAAGTCTCTCTTGCTTTTTCAGGCCACGCGGCCAAAGGGGGCACCCCAAAGCCGTGTGGGCCTCTTCTGCCAAAGCTGCAGGAGTCCACACTCCACCAAAAGCATGTGGCTTTCTTCTTCACCTGGCTGCAGGGATCTCCATTCTGGCAAAGCTTCGTGGTTCTTCCCTTTCACCTGGGAAAAAGGGGGTCCGCACACTGCCAAAACCACGTGGCTCCCTCTTTCACCTCACCAACAGGGGGGTCCTCACTCTGCTGAAACCGCGTGGCTCTCTCCCAGGCCTTCTCACTCAGGAGTGCAGCCCCTCGTTACATCCTCCTGAGTCCCAGTCCACTACTTTCTCCCTTCTTCAGGAGCGCCGACCCTAGTTACATTCTGAGTCCAAGCCCTTCTCCCTCAGGAGAGCAGCCCCTAGTTCCCATCTTGAGTCCCTGCCACAACCTTCTCCTTCCTGGCTCCCAACTTGGCCACAGCTATTTAACATATCTATGAAACCAGTTAAAGGTCATAGATATGTTAAATAATCATTCCAGAGGTTAGCTGCAAAACTGTTGCTATGCAAAACAGCTCTCAATGGCCTGGCTCCATTCATCCCTTCCCCCTGGGGGGGGGGGTGAGGACATCTTATATGTCTCTCCAATATTTCTATACACTTTGAACTCTGGACACCTTTCTAAATCTTTTTTGGGGGGGCCCCCCTGGCTGCACCCTGTATCAGTGTTACCAACCATAGTCACCACGATTTACATTAGACCCTCATCTCGTGTATCACACAGCTGAATATTTGTAACTTTTTAATCAATATTGATAAATATTGATAGGTATTACAAAATGATTTTAGAGTGATTCATTTTATTTACCCTTTTTATGTTAGAACCATTAATTTCATTTAGTGTTTTTATTGGTGCTTTTCACTTAGGCATTAAATATGAACACAGTATCATTTAGCAACTTTGGTAGGCAAAATTCTAAGATTTAAGTCCAGTGGTGTACACCTTGAGTAATATCCTCCATTTGGGTGTTGCAAACCCTAGGAATACAATTGGATAAATACCTTTTGATTATGTTACATTTTATGGTAGAAGGGTTTTGCACATGTTGCAAAGGCTCCCAGGTAGTGTGCATAGGTAATTGTATCCTGGGTTAGCCTTGTCCTATTAACTGAGCACTGCGAAGAGTGGGGAAGCAGCAGCACAGATTCTCCCGCTGGTTGTAAAGCGGTGGGAAAAGCCTCGTGGCAGGAAACTGCTAGCAGCTGAGAATAGCCTTTGGGTACTGACTGAAGGGTATGAAACAGGAATCTCAGTCCGACAGCGGCAGGAAACACAGTGAACAGAGGACTCACCAAAGAGGTGCTGGATTCCTTTCCCACAGAAATGATAAGATGATTGTGTGTTGTTTCAAGACACTGAGAGTTTGGTTATTTGTTGCAACTGTAAAAATTTGTGTCACTTCTACATGATTATTTCTCAAATAGCAGCATTGCCATCTATCCGAGATCATTTCCAGAGAGGAAGGGGCAAGATTTTTTACCTGTTAGTCTTCCGAAATTATGATTCCATGATTTTTGTGGCATGAGCTAAACCACTTCACTAAAGGTTTCCAAGCTTCAGTTTCATTATCCATAAAATTTACTTAGATTATATACCTCAAATATCTCCTTTGTATCTAAGTTCTACAGTACACTGATTCTTTGATGAAAATGTTATTAATGCATTTTGAAGGAAAAAATCAGGGTTTGATCTTTATTAACTAATAACATACATAAAGGTCAGTAGTAAAATGATTACTACTTAGAAAACCAAATTTTTTAAGGGAAAAAAACTTCTAAGTAAATTCATGAACAGTGAAAACCATTTGTGTGAACACTGAGGAAAGTTATAAGAGTACTAAGAGTACTTACATCTTTTTATTTAATTCTGGATTTCTTTTTTCTCTAATACTAGACCTATGAAAACTGGAGAAGCAAAGTAGATGTGAGGATGAATTCCATTCCAATTCAATTCTGTAAATATTCTATAATAAATAAATTAATGTGAACATTAAAGTCAAATAAAGTCAATACCATTAGCTCATTGAAAGAAAAATTATAATGAGGTTGATTCTCATACAGGGATATCATTCATTTTACCCTATAAAAGAAATGTAAGGCAATTAACAGTTTCCAAATTAGCTTGATGGTAGAAAACCTACAATAGAGCAATCCATTACTAACTAATGAAGTTACATTTCATAAAAGCAGTTCCTCCAAGGAGTTTCCTTTTGAAATAATATTTATGTACAGAGTAATGGAGGTGAGTATTGACTGCGTATCTCAATTGCAAATTTAGCAAGTTCCCCAGAGAAAAAAGTACAGAGATTGTTTGAATTGTTTTGGGTGGCTTAAAATTACAGTGAAAGTTAATGTAAAAAACTGAAACCATATGAGTTTCATGTAAAAATAGAAACCAGATGAAAGGCAATGTAAAAACTGAAACCATATGAGTTTCATGTGGGTTTCTTCATTTTGCTGGAAGGGAATGTTACTGATTCATTTTTCCCTAAAAAACACAATAAAATTAGAATTTATATTTCAGCAATAACAAATTAACAATAACAAAAGGGTAATTAAATGAACTGCTTTGTTATATTTACTAGTTCTATGTTGCTTTTATTAGTGAGCCCTAAACAGAATTGCTGATGCCATGAAAGAAAACACTAACTAAACAGAAATGAATAAATTAAAAAATATATAAAATATATTATATAATAGTGTGGGTTGTTAACTACATGTATGAATGTGAATTTAAAATAGTCCATAAAGATTCAGTGACTTCAGGTGGTAAACACACAATCCAATATAGAAATGATGTATTGTAGAATTGTACACTTGAAACCTGTATATTTTATTAACCAATGTCTCCCCAATAAATGTAATAACAAGATTAAGCATATATATAGTATATATATATATAAACATATATAATATATAATCTCTAAGGCATAGCTGGAAGCCTTGGAGAACATGTATAATCTGAGTTTGCATATGATAAGGTTGGTTGTTTGTAAACATATGAATTATTTCAAACCTGTCATAATCTATCATTCATTCATCTATACAATAAATATGTTCTAGTAGTTACTTGGTACTAAAAATAAAAAAACATAACTGCTACCATGATGGTTTTACTGTAAAACGAGTAAGACAGTAAATAAACATGCAAGCAAAAAATAAATTTAAAATTAGAAATATTTTTTCTGAAGAAATTGAAAAGGTTTTATTGGAGAAAAAGGAGATGGAAGGGGCAGCCAACGAGGTTGGTAGGGAGGGCAATAGATGTCTTTTTCAGAGGTGTCATTTAGGATGAGACATGAACTTAACACACATAATGCCTGCCAAGGCAGTGCAAACAGTGTGTGCTGGGGTAAGAAAGAACTTCATGCATTTAAACAATCTACAGAGTTCAGTGTGATTGGAGTATAGAGAACTAGAATAAGAATTGTTTACAATGTGGTTGAAAAGGCATAAGGGCCAGCATTTCTATGCTCTGTGCATTTCTTCTCCATGTGCAGGGTTGAAGATTATAGTCAAAGCTCCACAAGAAGTCAATAGAAAAAATATATTAGGTATGACATAGTCTGATTTATGGCTTTAAAAAAAGATGACCCAGGCTACTTTGTACTTTAAAAATTATTGGCATTTCTGGGTATGGAGGACAATAGTAAAAATCAGGAAACCAGTAAAAGACCATGGCAACAGTTTCACTGAAATGTGGCCTGATTTATAATAATGGCCCTGGATAGAAACACAAAGAGAAAAAAAATCTTTTTTTGATGATGGCGTTAACAAGACTCACCAACATTTTTCAAAGAGAGGGATAGAGGAGAGAGATAAATAAGGAATGTCCCCAGAGGTGTTTCTTTTTTTTCCTCTAGAGTGATTTTTGTCAGTTAATAAGAAATACAGCTATTACTCTGGCTGGTGTGGCTCGATAGATTGAGTACCAGCCTGCGAATCAAAGGGTCACCAGATCAATTCCCAGTTAGGATACATACCAGGGTTGTGAGCCAGGTCCCCAGTAGGGGCCCGTGTGAGAGGCAGCCACGCATTGATGTTTCTCTCCCTCTCTTTCTCCTTCCCTTCTCCTTTTTATAAAAATACATAAATAAAATATTTAAAAAATAAAAGTTAAAAAAGAAATGCATCCAGGTTTCCTAAAGAGAAATAACAATGTCCACTGTGGACATGTTACTCTTGAGATTTGTAAATAAAACTAGAAATTTGGCATTAAAACTAGGCATTAAAGAGATCCAATAATAAATTTAGGAGTCATTAGAAGACAAAAAAATAGAGCAAAGGACTAAAAAAAAGCCCTGGAGACTCCAACATGAAGGCTTAAAAAAGTTTATTGGAAAGATTATTATTAAAAGCAAGGTATGATTAACGTCCTTTAAGCTTAGAGAGATGATTTTCAGAAGAAGGGAACATTCAACTGTGATAAAGACTGTGTATAAATAAAATTAGGACAGTAGTGATCATTGAATTTGGCAAAAGGAAAGTTTCTAGAGATCTTGATGATAGACACTTCCATAAGTGGAGACAGAAGCTAAATTGTAGAGCAGTGAAGAGTAAATCAAAACTGCGAAAGTGAATTCTCTATGAGTAGCTAGTTCTTTCTAAAAGATAGAAAATATGTGTGTGTGTGTGTGCTTTGTATAAAAATAAATATACACACACTTAAGTCAGCTTAGAAATGGAGTAGTAGCTGGAAAGAATTATGGCAAAGAAGCAACGGTTGCTTCAGAAATATGAACAAGGCAGGTTTGTATGACAATATGAATGTTCTTTTTCAATTGAATTTGAGTTGACATTGGCTAATAAAATTGTACATGTTCATAATACATCATCTGTATATTGTATTGTGTGTTCATCACCAAAAGTCAAGTCTCCTTCCATCACCATGTATTCCATCTTTGCCTTGGTCCACCTTCCCGGAGGCCCCTTTTCCCTCTGCGATCACCATACCGCCATACTATTGTCTGTCTAGGACGTTTTCTGTTTGTTTTTTTTAATAATTTCTTCACCATCTTCCCAATTACCCTCCCTTTTGACAGCTTGCAGTCTGTTCTCTCTATCTATGAGTGTATTTATTCTTAGTTTATTTTGTTCATTACATTCTACATACAGGGTCAGGTGTAAGTAATGCCTGGTTGAATGTGGTTGGTAGGGTAATGATATGGGTGTAATGATTTATAGCTTTACTTTGAACATCTCACCTAAAATGTCATGTGGTACTCAACTGTTATTTTATTATGCTACCAAATTACATGCTTATGATTTTGTAATAAAAGAGTTTGCAATAAAAGGAAGCATTATTTGTGCTGTACTCTGTATAAGTGAAATCATACATTTGTCTTTCTCTGACTGGCTTATTTCACTTAGCATAATGCTTTCCATGTCAATCCCTGCTGTTACAGAAAAGTAAGATTTTTTTATGGCCAATTGGTATTCTATCATGTAAATATACTGCTTTTTTTTTAAACCACTCATCTACTGATAGGCACTTGGAATGCTTCTAAACATTAGCCACTGTACATAATGCTGCAATAAACGTAGGGGTGAAGATATTCTTTCAAATTTGTGTTTTAGGTTTCTTAGGATATATTCCCAGAAGTGCAATAACTAGGTCATAAGGGAGTCTTATTTTTGATTTATTGAGGAAAGTCTATATAGCTCTCCACAGTGGCTGCACCAGTCTGCATTTCCACCAACAGTGCACTAAGGTTCCCTTTTCTCCACATCCTCACCAACAATTGTTGTTTGTTCATTTATTGATGGTAGCCATTCTTACCAGCGTGAAGTAATCTCACTGTGGTTTTAATTTACATTTCTCTAATGATTAGTATCATGAGAATCTTTGCATGTATCTGTTAGCCAACTATATGTCCTCTTTGGAGAAGTGTCTGTTTAAGTTCTTTGCCAAATTTTTAGTTGGATTGTTTGTGTTTTTGGTGTTGAGTTGTGTAACTTCTTTATAAATTTTGGATATTAACTCTTTATTGGCTGTGTCATTGGTAAATATGTTCTCCTGTTCAATTGGTTGTATTTAATTTTGTTAATCGTTTCCTTTGTTGTGCAAAAATTTTTTAGTTAGATGCAAATTGTTTGCTTATTTTTCATTTGTTTCTTTCCTGAGTAGATACATCAGATAAAATATTGGTATGAACAATGTCCAATATTTTGCTGCCTATGTTTTTTCTAAGATTTTTATGTTTTTAAGTCTTACATTTATATCTTTAATTCATTTTCAGTTTATTACTATGAACAGTGTTAGAAAGTGCTCTAGTTTCATGTTTTGCATATCTGTCCAGTTTTTCCAATACCATTTATTAAATACACTGTCTTTCCCCCTTCATTATATTCTGTCTTTGTCAAATATTAATTGATCATAAAGCTGTGGGTGTATGTCGACTTTCTACACTGTTCCTTATGTCTTTTTTCATGCCAGTACCATATTGTTTTGATTACTATGGCCTTGTAGTATAGTCTGATATCAGATAGCATAATTCCTTCCACTTTGTTCTTCTTTCTCAAGATCGTTATGGCTACTTGGGGTCCTTCATGATTTCATATAAATTTTTGGAATATTCATTCTAGTCATCTGAAATATGCCACTAATATAGTGATAAGAATTGAATGGAATCTATAGAATGCTTTGGATAATATAGACTTTTGGTTTATTTGTTTGTTTTTTTGTTTATTTATTAAAGTTACCTTCTTTAAAAAAAGATTTTATTTATTTCTTTTTAGAGAGAAGGGAAGGGAAGGAGAAAAAGATGGAGAGAAACATCAAAGGGTAGTTGCCTTTCATGTGCCCCTACTGGGGATCTGGCCTACAACCCAGGCATATGCCCTGACTGGGAATAGAACTGGCGACCCTTTGGTTCTGAGCCCATGCTCTATCCACTGAGCTACACCAGCAGGGCTGGACTTTTTAATAATGTTAATTCTTCTTATCCATGTACATGGTATATTATTGGACTTATTTTTATGCTTTTCAGTTTGTTTTTCATTGTCTTATACTTATCCAAGTAGAGTTGTTTAACATACTTGGTTAAACTTATTCCTAGGTATTTTACTGATTGATTGATTGATTGCAATTTAAGTAGAATTCTTTTCTTAGTCTTCCTTTCTGATAATTCATTATTGGGTATAAAAATGCAACTAATTTATGGGTATTAATTCTGTATCCTATTTTGTATCAAATAGATTCTTTATTGAATTCATTGATCCATTCTAGCTGTTTTTGATAGAGTCTTTGGGCTTATGTAGATAAAATATCATATCATCTGCAAATAATGGCATTTTACTTTTTCCTTTCCAATTTGGATGGCTTTTTTCTTCTTCTTGTCTGATTGCCGAAGATAGGATTTCCAGTACTGTGTTGAATAAGAGTGGTGAAAATGGACATCCCTGCCTTATTCTTGATCTCAGGGTAAAATTAGTTTTTGCCCATTGAGTATGATGTTGACTGTGGACTGGCCACATATGGCCTTTATTATGTTAATGTATGTTTCCTTTATCTCTGATTTGCTAAAAGTTTTTTTTTTTTTACCATAAATGCATGCTGGATTTCATCAAATGCCTTTTCTGCATCTATTGATATAACCATGTAATTTTTATCCTTCATTTTAATGTAATGTATCGCATTTATTCTTTTGCAGATATGGTACCAAATTTGCATTCCAGAAATAAATCTCACTTTATCATGGTGTATGATCTTTTTAATGTATTGCTGCATTTGGTTCACTAATATTTTGTTGAGGAATTTAGCATCTATGTGCATCAGGGATATTGGCCTATAATTGTCTTTCTTTGTAGTAATTTTATTTGGTTTTTGAATTAGAATGTTAGCCTCATAAGATGAGTTTCAGATACTTCCTTTCTATTGAATTTTTTGAAATAGTTTGAGAATAATAGGATTAGTTGTTTGAATGTTTGGAGAAATTCACCTATGAAGCCATTTGCTCTAGGACTTTCATTTGTGGAATTTTTTTTTTTTTGATTACTGCTTCAATTTCATCAGCTGTAATTGATCTATTTAGGTTTTATGATTTTTCCTGACTTAGTTTTGTAAGATTATGTGTTTCTAGAAATTTATTCATTTCATCCAGATTGTCCAATTTGTTGGCATATGGAGGTTCGAAACATTTTCTTACAATTTTTTTGTATTTCTCTAATGATGGCTGTTATTTCTCCACTTTTATTTCTGATTTTATTTATTTGGGTCCTCTTTCTTTTTTTTCTTGACTAGTATGTTAAAGGTCCCCCAATCTTTTTATCTTCTCAAAGAACCAACTCTTGGTTTCATTGATCTTTTGTATTTTTTAGACTTTATTTTATTTATTTATGCTCTAATCTTTATTATTTTCTTAATTTTTTGAGATTTTTTTAATTGGTTCTTGAGGAAGACCTATAATTCTATGGGTTTTCCTAATATTAGTACTGCTTTCACTGTATCCCATAGGTTTTGGGTTACTGTATTCTTATTTTCATTTCTTTCAAAGTATCTTTTTATTTCTTCCTTGATCCAATTGTAACCACATTCATTGTTTAGTAACATGTTATTTAGTTTCCATGTCTTTGTGTGTTTTTCAGGTGTTTTTTTTTTACTTGTGATGGATTTCCTGTTTCATACCATTATGATCAGAGAAGATACTTGATATAATTTCAATCTTCTTAAATTTATCGAGTTTTTTTTCATCTTAACATGTGGCCTATCCTAGAAAATATTCCATGTTCATTGGGGAAAAAAAGTATATTCTGCTGTTTTGGGGTAAAATGCTGTGAAGACATTAATTAAATTACCTGATGTACAGTATCATTTAAGGTTACTTTTTAAAAATTGACTTTCTGTCTGGAAGAAATTTTTTTAAGATCTACCCATTGATGTTAATGGGGTGTTAAAATCCCGTATAATGACTACATATTGCCAATCTTTGCCTTTATACTAATCAAGATTTGCTTTATATATTTAGGTGCTCTTATGTTGAATGCATAAGTATTTGCAGGGCTTAAATCCTCCTGCTGGATCGCTTCTCGGCCTGGCCTCTTGGCTAAGATCAAGTGTAGTATCCGTTCTTATCAGTTTAAATCCTCCTGTTGGATTGTTCCCTTTATCATTATTCAGTGTCTGTCTTTGTCTCTTACTATATAGTCTTTATTTTGAAGTCTATTTTATCTAAATAGTTCTATCTCAGCTCTTTTTTTCCATTTCACTTGCACAAAATATCTTTTTCCATATCTTTATGTTTAGTTTGTGTGTATCTTTTGTTCTAAGGTGGGTATCTTTTTCTGTTTTCTTATCTATTCAGTTACACAATGTCTTTCGATTACAGCATTTAAGCCATTTACATTTAAAGTGAATATTTATAGCTACACATTTATTGCCATTTTATTCTTCATAACTATGTTCCTCTATTTTATTTTCCTTAAAAAAGACCCTTCAATGTTTCTTGTAAAACTGATTTGGTGGCATTAGGATTTTTCTTGCCTGGGAAGTTTTTTTTTTAATTACTTAAATTTTATTTGTGTACCTTCATAATCTTTTTAAAAAATATAGCTCTGCTCCTGATCTAGCTGCCCTCTTAGTTTGCTTTTGTTTTAGGTGTGGTTCTTAATAATTGTGAGTTTGCTGTCCTTTCAATGTTCATCTTTTTTATCTTCTTTTTCTTAGGTAAGTCCCTGTAACATTTCATATAATAAGGGCTTGGTGATAATGATAAACAAAAACAAACTAAGAGGGCAGCTAGATCAGGAGCAGAACCATAGAAATGGAGATCACATGGAGGGTTAGCAACAGGGGAGTGGGGGAAGGAGAAGGGGGGGAAGGTACAGAAAATAAGTAGCATAGATGGTAGGTAGAAAATAGGGGGAGGGCAAGAATAGTAGGGGAAATATAGACTCTAAAGAACTTGAAACACGTGGTCATAAACTAAAGGGGGATGGTGAGGGAGGGGTGTGCAGGGTGGAGGGGAATGAAGGGGGGAAATAGAAAAACCGTAATGGCATAATCAATAAAATATATTTAAAATATATATATAATCTTATTATATTTTTTCTATTACCATTTATTCCCCTTATAACTCTTCCCCCATATTTTTTCTTAAATTTCAAATGATAGCATTTCTGGGTAAAATAGTCTTGGTTGTTGTCCCTTACTTTTCATCACTTTGCACTTTTCCTGACAATCCCTTCTAGCCTGGGATACTCCTGTTGAGGAAACAACTGACCACCTTATGAGATCCCCCTCGTAGGTAATTGTCTTTTCTTGATGCTTGTATGATTCTCTCTTTGTGTTTATCCTTTGCCATTTTAATTATGAGATGTCTTGGTGTGGGCCTTTTTGGGTTCATCTTGTTTGAGACTCTGTGCTTCCTGGACTTGTGTATCTTTTTCTTTCTCCAGGGTAGGGAATTTTTCAGCCATTATTTCTTCAAATAGGTTTTTGATCTGTTGTTCTCTGTCTCCTCTTTCTGATACCCCTATGATATGGATATTGTTACACCTCACATTGATCCAAAATTACTTTAACTTATTTCAATTTTTTTCTGCTCTGATTGGGTGTTTTCTGCTAACTGTGTCTAAGACTGATGATTTATGTCTCTTATTTATCTCACCTGTTATTTATTCCTTCTAGTCTATTCATTTCAGATATTGTATTCTTCATTTCTGACTGGTTCTTTTAAATAATTTTTGTGTCCTTTTTCATGATATTGAAGTTCTCAGTAAGTTCCTTGATGTTCCTTGACAATCCTTATAGATATTTTTTAAATACTGTATCTGGTAAATTGCTTGCCTCCATTTCATTTGATTCTTTTTCTGGAGATTTTTCCTGTTCTTTCACTTGGGGCATGTTTCTTTGACTCTCCATTTTAGCTATCTCTTTGCATGTGTGTGTTACTTTTCTATGTATTAGGAGGATCTGCTGTGTCTCCCAGTCTTGGCAGGGTGGCCTTATGTCATAGCTGTCTTGTGAGGCCCAGTGATGCAGTCTCCTTGATCACCTGAGTTGGGTTCTCCGGGAATGACCCTTGTATGAGTTTATGTAAACCCTCCTGTTGTAATTGAGTCTGGATTGCTACTGGCCATTCATGTGTGGGGCACCTTCAGGATGGCTTATTGTAAGGGTCAATCCTGACCACAGTGCATGTATTACTTGAAGGTGCTGACTACACAAAGCCAATTTTGCCTCAGCAGGGTCTGGTGCCCGCTGAGATCTTCCTTTGGATATGCCACTTGTGAAGCCATTTTGATCATGCACTGATATTGTCTGAAGCTGGCTGCTGAATGTGTTTATTGTGGAATCTCTTGGGAGGGAATCTGGTGAAAGTGAGTATCAGACACTGTCTGTGACTTGCCCTGGGCAATGTGTTTAAAGCTAAGAATCAGTTCATAGCTAGTAGCTGCCTCTGCTGGGTGTTTGTGTGCATGGGAAAGACCAAGTTGTACAAAGGTTAGCTTCCACAGCACTGAGCCAGGGGGCTGGTCAGCAAAATGCTCAAGGCACCCAGAGATCTGCCTCTGCCTCCAACTGCCTCTGCCTGCTGGCTGCCTGTTAGACTCAGTCACTAAACGAGCCTCTGGCAGCATGCAAGTTGCGTGAGGTAGGTTCTCAGTGAGTACCAGGTAAGGGCAAGTGGTGTTCACCAATTTGATACAGATTCAAACATGGTATCAGTGCTGGGTCTTAGGCTACTCAGCAAACCTCCCAGGATATATTAAGCCTAGCTGACACTTGCTGGGTACCCACTGACTTCTGTGGTATGGTGGTGTCTCAGAGAGTCAAGGTTGAGACCAGCAGAATGTATCAGGACTAAACAGACTAAGATTTGACCAGTGAAGGAAGACTCCGCATCAGTCCAGCATGTGAGGGAAAAAGTGTCCCCTGTTCTAGAGCCACACAATCCCATATGTCCCAGATTCTACCCAGAGTCAAGAGGGTGGGACTGTGGAGAGCCCCAAAAGTTTAGTAATAGATATTCAATTCAGGGGATGTGCTACTAGTCAGGTTCATGGGAAAGTAGGGTGAATAGTCCCCACCCCAAAGCCCCACACAACTCTAGTCTGTCCTGACTCTTTCTGCCTGGAACCCAGGGTGAGTAGCTTTGAATGAGATTGTACATGCTGGCCCTTTAAGATAACCCCTATATCTGTAGGCACTTTCTTTTTTCCATGATGGAAAGAACCCCCACAGCCTTTCACAACCAGATGTTGTATGTGTGTCTCTTCCCGTGTTCGGTGCTGGGGAGTCTGACGTGGAGACCGCACACTTCTCAGGGGGAAATTTGGCAGCTAGATGTCCCTCGGGGTTCACAGCTGCCACCCAAGGACTGGGAATTGGTTCAGTCCTTTGTGAGTTTCTGCTCTTCCTACCAATCTCAATGTGGATTCTTCTGTAAATCTTTTGTTGTAAGGCTTTTGTTCTGCTAATTGTTGGTTGGTTATTCAGGTTGATTATTCTGTATTTTAGTTATAATTCCAATCTGGTCCTGCGAAGAGGTGAGTATATCCACTTGCCCTGCTGCCATCTTGGATCCTGAATATTCTTCTAGAGAGGGAGAAAGTACCAATTTAAGAGAAGAGAGAAATGAGTGACTAATGTAGAAAATCTCTTAAGATTGTTAAAAGAAATGGGATCTCATTCCATAAATGTTATGGAATAAGAAGGAGGAATAAATTTTACTGTAACACAAGACAAAAATGAACAAAATAGATGCACATATTAAGTACATTAAAAATTAAGTAGGAATCTGATGGAATTCAAAGTTGGTAATTTCTATACAGGCATACCTCAGTCATATTGCTCTTTTGGTTCCAGATTTCCACAACAAAGTGAATACCACAATACAGCAACTTGTACTATTTCTTCTGGTGGAGGGTCTTGCGTTCGGTTTCTGAAAAACACATCTGTGAAGTGTAATAAAGCACAGCACAATAAAATGAATAGACCTGTGTTCTCAATGAATTGGAAATAAAGTCACTATCTGAAAGTGAGTAGGCAGATGAGCTGGTTGAAGACCCTGAGTGCCCTGAGCTGCCTATCCCCACACTTCTGGACAAAGGGGCTTTCAGAGCCCTGCCCCAGCATGGATGCTGGTGGTGAGTGCACTCCTATTGATCTAACTAGCTGTTAAATTTGGCATATTATATAAATGCCATGCCCATTATATTCTTATCTAAGTGCCTTGACAGGTCACTGTTGCAATATCAAAGGACATAACTAACACTTTGTTTTATACTATCCACTGTAAACTACCCTCTACTATAAACTATCTCCTGATTCTTTACTCTTAAGATTAGGCATTAGTGCCTTACCCTTCTGTTCACCTGCTTTTTCCTTGGCTTCTGTCCTGTCCCATACACACTTTTCTTTATTAAGATAGAAGATAACCATAACTACACTATACTCTATATACATAATAGTAATAGAAAACTATTATCTAGTAATTTATATGTGCCACAATATCTCAGATCACTGAAATTATTGGAAAATTAGTTATAATTAATTTTTTCACTTCTTTTGGCTAAGAAAAGAAGGAAATTTGTCTGAATGACTAGCTTTCTATAACATGTTCTGGGCTGGCATTTGGAATTCTTGGTGAGCTCTTTATTAAGAAAAACAATGCATATTTTAAAATTTTTTCACAAATAGCAATTGAGTAAACAAAATTCAACAACTGGTAAGAAGGTATTCAATAACTGGTAAGAAGAACTTCAATTTTTCTTATTTCTGTACTTGCATGATTACTCTCTGGTGCAGCTTCACTCCTCACTTTTTTCTAAATCATGGCATCGCATTTTTCTGCACTCCCACAGTACTATACAGCTAGCCTGCCTACAGGATCTAATGTACTTCTTTCCTAAAACACAATCCTTCAGACGCATTATATTTGACGCTTGATACAGTTGTTTGAACTTTGTAAGTCCACTTCTAAACAGGACTTATTTCTTTTTTCAATAAGTACAATTTGCCCTTCGTATCTGTATGTTTCATCTTTGGGTGCAAAAGAGTATTTTTTCATTCCTAGCCATGGCTTTCAGACCCAGGTTCCCAATCATGCATAGAAAATACTGTTTTGGATCAAGGGTTGGTTGAATCTGAGATACAAATGGCCAATGTTGAGCCAAAAGTTATATGCAGATATTCTACTGTGGGGGTCAGGGCTACAAATCCTTATTATTGTTCAAGGATCAACTGCACTTAAGATTGTACAAGTTATGATGGAAAGAATAACAAGTTTCCACAAGCCAGTCTAAAAAGTAAAAGGTTCCAGACAGAATTGTGTACCTCTGGATTTGCTCATCCCCCATCTACTTCCTCTCCTCTGCACATTTGAGCTAATAACCATTCTCAATTTGTAGTTTGCTAATTCCTAAATTCTTAAATAATGTCACTAAACATCATATAGCATGTTTTAGTGTATTATAAATTTATTTAAATATTTCCATACTGTGCATACCATTCATCAGTTTGCATTTGTGTTCATATTGTTTAAAGAATATCCATGTTACTACAACTCCTGATAGATCATTCATTTCCATAGCTGTGTAGTAGTACTTTACTCAATGTTATTTATCTATTCTGAAGTTGATGAATGCTTAAGACTTTTTTTAATCTTAAAAACATTTCTCCAGTGTGCACTTTTATATACATGTATACCTGTGAGCATCAGAAGAGATTCTCTCAGATCATATATATATGGTTGGCTCATAGGCATATGCATATATCTAATTTTGCTAGATACTGCCAAATTACCAAATTGCTTTCAATTTGTATTTTCACAACCGACATATCATTGCTCCAAATTCTTGCCAAGAGCTAAAGTAGTCAGACATATAAAATCTTTTGCATCTGTATATTTGTTGCTGAGTAATTGCATATTTTTATTGCAAAAATATTTGTATTTCTACTTTTTCTAATGTCACTTTGTATAGCTGCTCATTTGTTCTAGTGAGTGTAGCCATTTTTCATATATATTTGTTATGAATATGTATATGTTTATATATATATGTATGTATGTATGTATATGAAAAAAGTCCAGCCATTGTTAATATAACAACAACGGTTTACTCAACATCACTGTAACCTGGCATCCAAAGAGAGTGGACAGGAATGCACATGTGTGAACAATGACAACTTCACTGTACTAGTCAGTGGGGGTAGTAAATGACATTGAGTGAGCATGTGTACTGTGTGGTCATCACATTCAGAATGACTGAGTAGAACATGAATCTGCATCAAATTTTACATTAAACTTGAACATTCTTCTGCAGAAACTATTCATACAATTCCAAAGTCTTTCAGGGACAATACAAGGAGTGCAGCACAAATAAAAGTGTGGCACAAATGTCTCAAAGATGGTCAAGAATCTGTTGAAAGTGACCCACATTCTAGAAGGCCTACAGCAAGCAGAACACTTGCGAATGTTGAAAATGTACAGGCTGCAATCAACAAAGATCAACAACTGACAGTGTAAGAACTAGAAGCTGATCAGGGGATTCAAAAACTACTGTGTGCAATATTTTGACACAGGATTTTGGCATGAAACATGTCAAAGCAGTATTTGTTCCATGGCTTCTGCTACCAGAGCAGAAGGAACATTGTACTGTACTTGCTAATGACTTGATTCAAACTGCTACCAATGAACCAGATTTTCTCAAAAAAGCCATGAGTTTGAAGGGGCCTAAGGTGCCATTGTCTCATGTACAATGTTTCTTGTATCTTATATTTTCTCAATAAAGGTCTCTTTTTATATCATGTGGCTGGATATTTTCTGGACAGGCCTTGGTATATACACATAAACAATTCAACCTACACTTTCTTCACATGGTTTTTATTTTCACTCATTTAAAACAGAATTTTCCACAAACAAAAATAGGTTTTCTATTTTTGAATTAGTTTAAATATTTAATGCCATTTCCTTTCAGGGTTTGCATTTATTTTTGTTAGTTTCTTCTTTAAGAAATGTTCCTCTGTTTTGAGGATATCAAACTATTTTTCTTTATTTTCTTCTACAAGATACTCAATATTTTTTATTTTACATTATTTCATCTGAATAGACTGTTGTGTAGGAGTAAAGACCACATTCAATTTGCTCTCAGGACATTAACAACATGATTCTGTCAGCAGCATTGGTCGACGCCTTCCCCAGTGAATGTCCCTGCTGCCTCTCTCCTGTGAGTCCAAAGTGGACTTGTGGTTCTCGATCTGCTGCCCAGCTGTCATTGGGAACATTATTCTTCTAAGTTACATCCATTTTGTCTAGAGTCCAGCCACTTCCTGAAAAACAAGTATGGGAAGTAAAGTATTTTTCTTGATATGGTCTAATCATGACATTATGTATGAAGGCAGATCTTGCAACCTGCACTGTGTGCAGTGTAGTGTGGCAAAGACCTTCCCCAGACAGTTTGCTAGGATGTGCGTTCTGGCTAGTCCACATACCACCTGTGTGATTACCACGACAGTCTCCACACTGAGTATGTGCACCCCGTTGGGGTACGTGAAGATCTTAGAAGAGGTGAAAGGGTATATATAGATAGTTTAAAGGCACTGATTTCCAAAACCCTAAACTATGGGTGTATACTTTTCAAAAATTGATCTGACTGTGAAGGCACCTGACTTAACAAAGGTTTGGTTTTTCTTTCCTAAAACCTTTTCTAACAACTTGGTAGCAAATGGTAGGAATACTTTTGCAAAATAGGTGCTAATCATTTTGTGTATGTCAACTGAAAATTTAGCTTTAACACAATTGAAAGGTGACTTGATCCTGTCGTCAGCTGAAATATCATTAAACATAATGTTTGATGAACAAATCCACTTCAGATATTTAACATATAACTTAGGAGTACAGCTCTGGGTTAAAAACCTGTGTGTGATACTTTAAGGCATGACCATAGGCAGTCACAAAGACTGTATCTGGCAGGACTCGTGGGGACATGGTGCCCTCCCCACACCAGACCTGTTCACACTCCATGCACAGCCTCTGAAGGGAGTTGTAGGCAGCAAGCAATTCAAGCTCCCCGCCAACACGCACACAACTAATCATGCTTTCTGCATATTTGCATTTCTTGTTCATGGAGCCTTCATTCTTAAGTCTCTCTATCAGAAGGCCTTGGATGGAAGTCTTTGGCTCTTCTGTTGAAACCTCCTTATGCAGAGTGAAGGGAAAAACTTTAGAGACACTTTTCCCCACTCGGACTCAGTACCAAATAGTTTTCCACTCCTAGCCCACCACCCTCACTCTTCCTTGCTTTCCCCCTTCCACCCCTTCTTGTCCGTAAAAGGCCAGAGTCATTTCTTCAGAGCTCCCTCAGCAATGGGACAGCCTGGAATGTGAAGTCTGGGCCGATGCACTTGGCCCTGCACCTGTGTGCCATCCCTTGAGGGAACAGGGAAGTCTGCTTTCCCAGTTGTGTATTCTGCCTATCATCTCAGTAATGATATGTAACATTTCAATATATTTTGTTGATTTGCAAACAAACTGGACCTCTAACCAAGAGAATATTTTTAACACATAAATCTTATGGGGAAAATTCAATGCTAATTTATACATATATATGTGTGTGTATACACACACACCTATATTTTCTCCACTGAAATATGAAAGGGGATCAATAAAATACTTTCAAGAAGAAAAATATACTGTATTAAATTATACTTCTATGCAGGGAATTAAGTGGAAATAGTACAAGGAGAAGAAAAATGATATAAAATTCCTATTTATTGATGAGGAGCTTTTTCATGAATAAATAAATTGGATGATAATGTCAAATTCCAATGGTATTCTGATACCTTTGAGCACATATGACTGAAAGATGTGTGAGTAATACTTTAAAATATCTGTGTTTACAACATCCTTTGCAGGTATATTCACACATTGGAAAATATTTTAGTACAAAAATAATTGATGACCACTTATCTAGGACATCGTAATGTTCTCTGACATGTGAACAACAGCACGGGAACTTTCCATCCCAGCCATGAACAGTCAGTACAGTCTCTGTGGAAGAGTATGGTTAGCAAATGAAAACAAAATCTTTGTCTCTCACACAGATATCCAGGAAGAGTAGCAAAAGCATATTAAGGATCTAGAAAAAATAGACAAAAAAAACTTTTCAAGAATCTTGACAAGACTCCAAGATCGCAAGTCCATTCTCACACTTAAGAAGGTTCATCCCCTCAGGGCTTATTCTCAAATACACTGAGTACTTAGAAAAGTCCACTGTAGAAATAATGGATACAGCATAGAAAAGATACTCTTTGCGTCAGGGAAGAACCTGGCAGAAAACAGAGGGTGGAGTCAAACAGGTGGCTTTAGAGAATTTAAGGCACTGGCTCAGTACCAAGGTACAGCCAAGGACAAAGATACAGGAATAATGAAGCACTAACACAGCTAGGAAGCCTCTGACAGCCACAGTCTTGAACACATCCCACTGAGAGAGAACCATAGGTCCAAAACAGTTGCTTTCAACCTCTGGTCTTAGGCAGAGAAACACAGCCAAGCTCAAACTGTGCCTGGTAGTGAAAGCAACTAGAAAATAGATGACCATAGTTTCTCTACTCATTTCTTCTTTGTGTCTTACTGACCAGACCAAACTGAAATCTAGAGGACAGGAAATACTGGTGATGCAGCATGGTAGGTAGAGATCAGACTCCTGTGGGGATGGCAGGGTGAAGAAGTGTGCAATGGAGGGGGAATAGAGACAATCTAACACAATTCAAAGTTAGTAATGACTCTAGTTATCAAGTAAATTAGAAGTTTATAAAATGTAAATCCTCCTATAGTAACACCAAAATACAGAAGTGAATGGAATAGAGATATTAGATATCCAGGTATCTTTATTCAGAGTTTATGGTAAAGTATGTGAGTTAGAGATAACGAAAAGTAAATGAACCCTGACTGATGTGGCTCAGTGGACTGAGCACTGGTCTGCCATCCAAAGGGTCACTGGTTCGATTCCTAATCATGGCACATGCCTGGGTTGCAGGCCAGGTCCCCAGTAGGGGGTGCAAGAGAGGCAACCACACATTGATGTTTCTCTCCCTCTCTCCTTCCCTTCCCCTCTCTCTAAAAATAAATAAATAAAATATTTTTTAAAAAGTAAATAATTTAAAATACACATAAGTGTAAGTAACTCCACTTTAATGTGGGAGGCATTCTTTATTTTTTTAAATAAATAAATGTATTTGTTCATTCTAAAAATGATGTTCAGACATTTCAGGTCTCAAGATCCAGTGTCTGTGTGAGGAGATGTTCTAACAAGTGCTGATCACGAAATGTGATGACAACCACATACGTACTTTTAACTTTTCTAGTAGACACATGGTAATGGAAAAACATACAACAAAAATTAAATTAAAGGGGATAAATTAACATTAATGAAGTTTATTTAACACAATAAATAAAAACATTTTTAATTGAACATACACAGTTAAAATTATTAATGAGACATTGACACTCCACTTTATCTTATAGAGTCTGCAAAAGCCAGTGTGGCTTTTACACATGTGCCACATTTCAGTTGCTTAAGAGCCGTGTGTGATAAACGGCAAACCTCCTGGTAGATGCAGTTGCAAAAATTAAAAAGTGTTAGAAATGATGGAACATTTACTGTAAAAGCAAAATGAAGAGAATATTAGTGAATGTTCTTATTTAACATGTTTTTATATTTTTAGTCAGAAAGATTATGAGTGAATATTATGATGTTAAAGATTATGAGAATTATATCCATTTAAATCCAATAATTCTGCCCAGCTCTTTCACTCTCTCTCATTCTTGCTTCTCTTCTAGTATAATTTTGAGATCAACTAGGAATTTTAAGCTTTGACAGATAAGCAGTAAAATTAAAAATTCAAGAATTAAGACTATAGCTCTTTGAAAAGAGAGAAATAAAACAAAGAAAGCAGACTTTTTTCAATGTCTTTTCCCTGAAATGTGATTCGCAGAACCTAAAATTCAGCATTTTTAAAATTTTCAACTATAGTTTTAGAAATGTTAAAAAAGTTGTGATTCAATCACTGCATCAAATTTTAGAAAATTTTTATTACCCCAAAATAAATTATGTGTCAGTTAGCAGTCAGTCTCCATTTCCCCTTCACCTCAGTCCCTCGTCCCCGATGACCTATTTGTTCTCTATGGATTTAACTACTATGCACATTTCGTAATAGTGAGATCACGCAGTGTGCCGTCTTTCCTGCTTGGCTTTTTCATTTACCATGAAGTTCTCAAAATGTATGACTAGATAACATTCCATTATTTGGATATATCACATTTTGACTGTCCTTTACATACTTGTTGAACAACGTGTACAATGGCACCTTTTGGTTATTGTGGATAATAACTGAAATTTTGCACATGACTTTTAGTGTGAATCTATATTTTTCCTTCTCTTGTCTATATATGGGGAGTATACATGCTAGGTCCTGTGGTAACTGTTTAAATTTTCATTAACTATCAAACTTTTCCAAAGCAACTGTATCATTTTACATTCTTGTCAACAGTGTATTAAGTTTCTTTTTTTCAGTCATCTCTTTACCAGCACTGCTACTGTCTAAGTTTTAAAATAGGCCCCTTAGTAAATGTGGAATAGTTTTTACCATGGTATAGATTTCCATTTTTCTAAAGATTACTGATGTTAAGCATCTTGTCATGTGTGTGTTGGTCACTTCTATATTTACTTCAAAGAAACTTTTATTCAAATACTTTACCCATTTTTTAATTGTAGTTCAAGTACAGTTGTCTACATTTTTACCCCACCATAGCCCCCTGCCTCACCCACCCCCACCTCCCACCCTCGAACCTACCCCTTTTGGCTTTTTACCCATTTTTAAAGTAGGTTAGCTGTTCTTGTTATGACACATGCTTTTTTCTTTATATACTCTGGATAGTAATCCCATTATTTGCTTTGCAACATAGTCTAGTTTATCTATTTTTTGTGTTGCTTGCACTTTTGTTGTCATGTGTCAGAAATTATTGTCTATTCCATGTCACAAAGATTTACACGTGTGCTTTTTGCGAGGGTGAAGAGAGTTTTATAATTTTGCTTTTACATTATATTTTTGATAGATTTTGTGTTTTTTATAATATATGAGGTAAGGGTACAAATTCAGTTATCTGGGCATCATTTATTAAACACTATTATTTCCCTCTTTATTTGTCTTGACACACTTGCTGAAAATCAATTGACCATAAATATAAGGTTTTACATTCAGGTCTTAATTTGTAGATGTCTGTCAGATTTGTTTTATAGTTCTTCAAATCTTTGATTTCCTTGCTGATAGCCTAAATATTCTGTCATAAAATTAGAATATTGAAGGTTCCAGTTGTTATTGCTGAATTTTCCATTTCTATTTCATTTCTCCTTTCAATTCTTCAGGTTTTGGTTTATGTATTTTGAAGCTCTATTGTTACAAGCATTGTGTAAATGATTACAAATTTTACAACTTTCTGATGGACTAACCTCTTTTATCATTATAATACTCTCTTTTTTCTTTTAAAACACTTTCTAACTTAAGCTATATTCTTTCTGATTTGGTCTAGCCATTGCAGATATTCCAACTTATTTGTGTGTTTGAAGCTAAAGTTAATCCTGGGTGTGTGCACTGGTGTACATATGTGTGTTACTCTTTTTTAAAATTTTCATAAATATGTCAAAGCTTTCAAAGCCCCCTAAGGATACCCCATTTTCTAGCTCTTCCTTTTAAGTTTCTTTTTTTGGGGGGTGGGGTCAAATCCTATTTACCCCACTGTATTACCTCAAATAGCTATAGCCTTAAGCAATTGCTGTTGATTGTTTTCTACAAATGCTCAAAGGAAAAGACTCTTTGCACAGAACAATTTCAGAGTCAGGTCAAATGAACACAATTCTTTAGGAGTGTGGCTTCTTAGAGAACTGACAAACAGGTCAAGTACTAACGATTCTCTGTGAATGGGGATTTTGAGTAATTCCAAAGCCAGGGTTGCTCTGCTGCTGGCTCTCACTAGAACTGTGGACTCCTCGTAATCAAGGCTACTGTGTAGCTGGAGAGAGGACTAGGAATTGGGCAACATAAAATCTCACAGATCTTACCACATTCACCAAGATTCAGCAGTTTTTCTTGAATAAGCACTGAAGATTTTTCCCGAGCCGTTGGTTAATTTAATTAATTCCAGAAAAAATATATTTTCACCAGTTTTTTAATTGCTTTAATGAAGAAACAGATTTTTGGAGGTCCTTATTTCATCACTGCCACTGATATTGCTCCAATAGAAAATATTTGAATTTTATTTGACAATAAAAAAGCCTGATTCTGGAAATATGAATACCCAATATGTGAGTAAAAGAAAATTTATTAATGTTACTGTTTATCAAAATATTATGTAGAATTTAATCATTTAAATTATCTTATTTCAGATTTAAAACTATAATTCAAGTGCATGATACAATTACATTAGAAAATGCAGAGTTTTATACATTATGTAATTTATACTAGTAATTTTGAGGGTTTTTTTTATATAATATAGTTCATATTTGTACCAAATAAAAAATTGGAACTTGAAATATTTAGCATAGTTTATACAAATTAAGAATTTATATCTATGCATTAAAATTACTTAATGTTTTATATGATACAAACTATATTATGAGTATATTAGTGAAATGAGTCATAAATTTAGAGTTTATTAAAGTTGTGTGAAACTCTGTTTTTTTATAAATTGCACCTAATGAAGCCCAAATAACTTTAAAAATATTATTGGTAGAATATATAATTATTTCAAATATTATTTATTGGTTATGTTTTTAATACTCTGTTTATTTTTTCTACTATTTCTACTTTTGACAATTTGCATACATAAAGTAGTAATAGTACATCTACCCAAGACTTCTGAGAAGTTGGATTTATACTCCAAAGTTGTCCATAATTAAAGATAGTTTACGTTGTTTACTTACAAATTAAATGAGTTTAATTTGTTTTTCAAACAAAACTTTTAAGAATCCTTACTTCTCTGTATTATTCTTTGCCAGTCATATGAAATTCTATAATACGAGATGTCTTCCTGGTCTTATTTGGAGAAAAATTTGTCTATAGTCGGTGTCAGCTTCAAAGATAATGCTGCCTGCGAGAAGCGGTGGGGCTCATACACTTCAAATCCCAATTAGGCCTCGAGTGTTAAATTAAAATAAAAACCTGCAACTCAAAGTGTAAATTTAAAATCTTAGTATTAGAGCAAGATTTAATGAATATAAGTTGTATGTGTGATAATGTGTGGTTTTTATTATGATTTGAAATTATTGAGGCAGAAATGGTTTATCCAAACAGCACTTCTGAAAATGATCTCTTTGCTTATAATTATGCATTAGGTCCTAAAAGACCATTTGCTGGCAAAATAAAACTATGACATAAATTAGGGGAATGAATAGCTGGTTTTCTAGCACCTAAAAATATAAAGAAGAATGCTTTATGGAGGTCATTCTTTTCCTGTTGCTACATTGTCCTACCTTTCAAAACAGGACTGTGGACTATTTCAACGTCAGTGTCTTCAAACCGAAACACTGAGCTGAAATCAGCACTACTTATTTATGTGACAACTCACAGTGAGAGATTATTGTTGATTCTAGAATACATAATTTTATTGTATTTTAACACGGCAATGCACTTTAAGAACAAAACAACCACAGAGAAACATCTTGAACTTCATATAGTAGCTTTATTTATTGTTTTAATCCTTTACTGTTGTTTTAGAATTTCTTTTCATATTAGCACTTATAATAAACAAGTAATTCTGTTTATTTGTTAATAAGGTAGAATTTCCTTAACAGGGAATGGAGAGAAAAATGATAAAATCAAAAATTAAAAACTTTATATATTATATGATTAGAATTGAGTTGGATAACAAGGGCCCATTCTTTCCAGATCTGTACATGAGATGATGTTAGGAGCAATGCTTCTTCTCTCTGGGGCTGAACCTGAAAGCAATCTAATGAGTGATCAGATTGTGGTTACCAGTGATATTTTTCCACTGAAGGCTCGTGGAGAAATGGCCGATTCTATGTCGACAGCAGACAGGTTCAAAGGAAGGCTGAACAATCTTGCTTTTCCATAAGCAAGACTGCTTTCAGGGATTAATGGAATTTTGTCAAAAGGACACAGAAGTCAACTTAAAAGGGTTCCTACCGGCCAACATTTGTTAATTTGAGCATAAAAAGGTAGATGCTGACTGTAGATCATAATACATTAAATCTTTGATAACCTATAATCAAAATTTAACATAATGTTAACATAAAATGTTCTAAAAGGAGGCAATCACATCAAATATAATAATTTTGAGCTATAATATTAAATTGTATTGGTATTTTTGATACCTTTGCTGTAATGGTGAAAACTAAAGAAACCAATAAATATTATATACTTCAGTTAAAATAGATTTTATGACTAAGGATCTGACAAATTCAAGTCAGATATTCAGAATTTCATTAGTTAGAACTTTAAATATCAATTAGAAAAGCATGGTTGTAAGGATATATAATATTATAATGTTTACCAAGTGCAAATGTTTTGGATTTGTAATAACATATGCAGGTGTTTTAAGAATCCAAATCCCAATCAGGTGTTCAGTCCCCATGGAAGTAACAGATTTCTGTAAAATGACAGAAGAATCAAGTACTAGGTATAACTTGACACCAGGTAAATAGATAAATAATTGCTTATATTTTTAAATTATGGTGTCATTGGCATAAACACAAGAAAAGAGAAGCACACACCATCGACTTGTCTAGAAGAACCAGTCAGCATGTAATTCAGGAAAATCTCAGCTAATAAACAGTCTCAGTGAAATGCTGGTAAAGGTCTCTAAAATCTTAGACAATTATGCATAAGAAGGTTAAAATAATATTAATGTTTCATTTTTTAAAGATCTCTACATAATTGATATTTTATGTACTTGTAATCCAAGAGAGAATTCAGCCTATTGGGTTGGCTGTATTACAACTACACTTTGAATAAACTATTGAATAACTGATTTATTTTCATGATTATAAATCTTAATATATACTAAGCATAAAATATATCAGATAATGGTTTATTTACTATATTTTTCTGAAATTATAAGAATTATATATTACTGAGAGGTTTATAGTATTTCCAGATAATTGCATGTACAAAAGATAAATTTAGTTTATATATACAATTTGAAATCTCTTAAGGCAAAATATTGACAACCCTGTATACTAGTTAAATTTGTTTTTCCCAAAGCTCCCTGAAAGTGATTATAGAATGTGGTAGAATTAAAAACAGAACAGTAAAGTTTGCTAGCTGTACTTTAAAAAAAGCATGATTGAGAGCCGTTAGATTTTTATAGCGTGGTGGTAGCTTTAATCTAGAAGGGCAATAGTTACCCTGCAGCATTCACATTGGCCTGAGGAAAAACTCTGTAAAACTCCATGATGACCCAGAACAAATACCTTTAGAAATTGTAGTGTGTACAGCGAAACCATTATTTTAATTTCCCCTGCACTAATATAATTTTATCTGATTTCTTCATATATTCTTCTCTCTCACTTATAACCTGAATGATAAGTGACAATCTTCATCTTGGCAATGGATAGCCTAAAGAATACTTTGGTTTAAATGTATTGATTAGATAATAATAAAGGGCACAAAATGAGAAATTAGCTTCTATAGCAAGAGAGCACTGTGACTAGAAACAAAATGATATATCTTTAATACTGGATTGCACAACCCATGTAACCAAGGATGTCACCAGCATCCTTTTCAAATAACCTTTTTAAGGCTTGCCCTTTTAACAATGTTACTTCTGAACAGCATGAATTTTTGTCTCTTAAGTGTCACAGATCTCTCTCCCTTGAAGACGACAAGGCAATTTTGAAGATTTAGTCTTACCAGTGTGTAAAATAAGCTTGTGTTTTTGATGGGTTAAATAATTATTGTCTTAGGATCTTTCTTCCCTGTGATGAAGCAGTCTTCATTTAAATTTGGGTCCTATTTTCTTCAACGCTATATTTTAAGAAGAGTGGACAAGATCAAGTTCTTCTCTGGAGAAAACCCTCAGTGCCAAAATGAGAGTGCTTAATTATTTAAATCACCAATACCAAATCTAATTGACCTAATTAGACCAAATTATTCAATATTTAAAGAAAAAGATACTGGTATCTTCTTTATTTTTTTCCTCTATTGAAGAACTGGCTCCAAGCACTTCCAGCAGCCTATGTTGTGAAGATGAATGTGGGACTTCAACCTGGTCCTCGTGCAGACTAAGGAATTTCCATTTTTGTCTGTGCTGCCCACCTTGTTGGCCTGGGCCTCAAATCCTGCTGTCTCCAACCCAACCTCGCATGGTTCCACTGGGCAGATCAGCCCCCTCCTGCCTATTGTTTTGAAAGTTGTATGACTTTACTGAAATGTTTTAGTGCAGTATTGAAATATATGAAAATGGTATATTAAACCAACACGAGCACTGGAAATGATATAGTTTTTAATCTAGTTGACATCTAACAAAAGACAGTTACCCTATGAATATCTGTAAGGTGATTAATATAAGTTGGAGGCTGAGCAATTTTGGTGTGTTCACATTTCACTGGCTCCCCTTTTTGGCCAAATACACACCAAGTGGGACTCTATTTGGCAGAGCTGGACAGAACCAACATGTTTGGTGGTTTCATGGAAATGCTTCCACACCAACAGTGGGAAAAGCGAGAGTTCTGGGAGTTCTGGGATATAGCTGCTCAGAGGCCACCTTCCTCATCTTTGCTGAACTGAAACCAAATAGCTCAGACCCACACTGCACTATATATGGCTAAGTTTAGTCTAATTAGTTCATCATGTATTAGAAGTACATTCAAAAACACACATGGTATTAAATAATGTAAGAAACCATAAGGTCTTAATTTAGAGGATTATAAGAGATTTTCTATCATTTTCCCTTTCAGATCTTATTTTGAAATTATTCCCTATTTTACTATAAATTATAAATGTTACATGAAATTATTACCTTTAAAGCAACTGGTTTTAGTCATGTCATGTCAACGGTGAACAGTTGTAGTTCACCTAGCTATCTAGTTATGCATATTCATAACTACATTTTCATTTCTCTATGCATAGAAATTCCAAGAAATACAGATATCACTCATTTATCAAAAATTAAAACTACATAGCATCTAAATAAACTCTTTACATATCTCAACTCTTTCTAGACATAGCCACTCTGTATTGCATAGCTAGCTTTACCAGGATATAATACTATTTTATCTCAAAAACCATATTTCAAAATGCTTGTTTCTGTGACTTTTTAACTTTGATTCCACCTCTGCTGTAGTGAAGTTTGAAACCTTAATGACCTATTTGTTAAGGTTTCTAACAAATTTGTTGATGACTTCAATAGATTTTTTCTACCTGCAGATTTTAAAGAATTTATTATCTTCAAGCTTTAAGATTTAGCAGGAGAGAGAGGCTGTTGTTTACTGTTCTATGCAGGCAAATTGTCTTCTGGTGGTGCAGTTGGGTGTGCAACAGTGTGCACGTAGTAAAATTCACAAGGAGGCAAGGCATCCAGGAGGCACCTGGCCTAGGAGGAGATTATCAAGGGCCACCTTGTGGGGGAAGCAATCTGTCCCTCCACAATCACTCTTGGGTGCCTATTTGAATATTATTTTAATGGAGGAATGAATGTTTACTCATTTATAGTGAGGACTCCTTCTCCAGGGTGCTTCTTCCTCAGTGTGACTTTATCCAGCAACACTCCATCCAGTTTCTGTTTTTTAGAAATCCTTCATAATTTATTGCTCACTGGTTACTGTCTTTCTGTTTGCTTAATTGTTTAGGGTTTATTCTCTCTTTCTTCATATTGTTTTAAGGGTCATAGAAAAAAAGCATGGGCTCAGTCAACCATCTAGCTATTAAACTTTATTTAAAAATCCACGCTGTTCCAGGCACCATGATGAGCACCAATCTTTCAAAGTGAGTTTCATTTTCTTTTCAAGAGAGGTTCAAGAATTAGGGAGATCAGAGTTACCTGCTTGACATTATCCAGTGGTAACTAATAGAATTAAGGTTTTAGTGCAAGTTTTTTAAATTCTAAATCCAATCTTTTTTATTTTTTATTTTTTTAGACTGACTTTTTATTTTTAATAGAGAAAATAATTCCCTGTGATTTTGAAATTTTGATGTAGGTTGTTTTTTCCCTACATCATCACCACCATGAAAACCAGGACAAAGATATTCATTTATGTAGTGGATGACCGAATATCTAGAATGTACACACTTATTAGTACTATTTGGTACCTAGACTATTCTATACAGTCAATCCTCCCCTACCCTGAAGTGAGGTCGCTGCTATCCCCAGGAAATAATTTGGAAATAATGGGTAGCAGTATAAATAGTGTAAGGTTTTACAAAACAATATTAAATTGCTAAAAAAATTTCTAAGAGTTGTACAAAGTAAAGGGGAAAAAGTCACTGATAGTTTGAGTGCTGATATTAGAATTCAGGAAATACCCAGATAGGATATTTCTGTTCTTTCAATCAATTGCAGGCTTAGTAGTCACTGAAGTAGTAGGAGTATTAATAGCTTCTTCTGTTGCCTTTTTAAACTTTATTCAGTTAAAGAAGCTTTTACTCTGTTGCTTGATAAAAATTCACAAAGCCCATGAATGGTTCCCCTACCCTGAGGCAAAAAAGAGAACATTTCTAAGGTCACCTTATTTCAAGCAGCTTCAAGTAGAATACCTAAAATTCTGAGCAAAAATATTAATTGATCTACGAGGACCTTAAAGTCATAAAATCAATATGGAGAAGAAATTTAACTAAATTCCTAAACATTCATCATTTATATTCTCTTTCAAAATGTGCTCAGCAGAACAAAACCTTAAAAAAGACTTGATTTTAACATATTCCTAAAGACATAGCATGTATTTACTAGTATCTATAGTTAGAGAATAACTTCCAGAAATGCTTAATACCTGAACGTGCACTTATCCCATATACTCCATTATAATAAAACTAAATAGTCCCATTCATCACTAAGTTCTCAGAAATTATACTTTTAGATATAATGCATATAGTATGGTATATAGAGTAAATAGAAGTATAGATCTGTAGATGTGCAGATCTATAGAAATATAGTATATGGAATAAATATACTTTACAGGATGACCAGTTTGATGTTTAATGTGTTTGTACACAGAAGGTAATTGAATTCATTTCAAGTGTTGTGACTACCTGATAGCCGATAAGTAGATAGATAGATAGATGATAGATAGATAGATTTGGTATGCACTTATAAAATAAAATAAATACAGAATCATGAAATTCTTAAAATTAGAAGTGAACTTAGTGCTTGCATATGTAGTGTAGCTTTAGGACCACTGCTGAGGCTTCTGAGCTCTCCAAGAGACCTTCATTACTTTCTTACTAATACCTGATATTCTGGCATTAATGATTTATTCATTTGACCAAGATTCTATTGCAGTTAAAATTCATGAATTTACAATGAAATACAATGTTTTAAACCATATTGGTACAGTGTTGAAATGCTTTATAATAGATTTTGTTTGTAATAGGCATAGCAATAAGGGGGGACAAAGTCACTGGTAGAATGAAGAAAAACTGACTGTGATACAGACAAAAGAACTTGCAAATGTGAGAATGCGAGGTGAATGGTAACCGATGACAAAATTTTATCTATAGAGCATTTTTCTCCAGAACTAGTTCTTGGTGCAATGAGCAAAATGGTGTCACTTTGAAATCCATGGACTGCCAAGTACTGTCAAGTGTATTATTACTGTAGGTGTAATATCTGAGGGTATTCACCCCCAGGCATCAACTGATTTTTGAATAAATGTACCATAGTCAATTCTGCCAGTATGCAAAAAGAAGGGAGGAACACAGAAATGGTCTCAGTAAATTTTACTGAATTGCCATCTACACTTAGCCTCTGACATGGCATCATGATTCATATCGTCATGGCAACTAAAATTTGAAAGAGCAAAGATTAAAACAGATCTTCATTCATTTGATTAAGAGGCATTTTGGAAAAAGAAAATGTAGGTTTCGATAGAACTTTTATAATGATCTTCAATTTTAATAATGCATTTTCTAAGAGATTTGCATTTTAATGGAGTAAGTAATGTTTGCATCTACCTACAAACAACCTAAGAGTATTTTAAATGAATATTTTCTATATGCTAAGCATTTTCCCAGAATATATGGTAGGCTTTGGAGATGCAAGCATGAATCAACATTCCTGACCTGTAGAAATGGTTATACATACTGTTAAGGTAATTATAATGCAGAGAATTTAGTTTATAGACAAATATCTAAAAATATGAAGCAGGGAGAATTGGTAATTATGCTTGAGAAGCCAGAAAAGTCTCAAATAAAAGCTGAGATTGAAACTGGGATGTTAAGACTAAACACTTTTTTGTCAATCTGGGATCACAGCTCACCCATGCATATGGTTTGTTCAGGAACTCTGCTAGTGATGATTTCACAGTTAAGCAATAAAAATATTTGTTAAAGAAAAGGGGCCTACATATGACTGTTTCATTAAACAGAATATTTTAATAAGTACTAGTTTGAAAAAATGGCAAATCATGCAGAAATAATAAGATAGAAACTTGTCAGTTCTCCTTTTCAGATCCATTTATCAACCTGTTCAATATTTATCAAAATATGCTTTATGAACATAATGTAGAAAGCAATTCTCATTATTGGACACCAATAAGACAAATATAAGGTGGCAAATACGTCTTATAATTTAGGTACTTGCATAATAAAAAAGTTATTGATATTTTATTAAAAAATGTAATAAGATGTTTACTCTTTGTTTTTAGACTTTATGGTTATGCTATAGAATAGTAAAAAGAGGTCACTCAAAGAAGAAACACCCTAACCTGAATTTGCTCTCTCTGCAAGATATTGATGATATGACAACTAAGAATGAATGGCCAGAGGGGATATGAAGGCAGGGTTCTGGCCATTACAGTCGAACAAAGGACTTAATACAGGAGGCTAGAATCAAAAGGAAGATGTGTCTCACCAATCAACTCAGGAGTCCTGAACTCGGTTCGGTAAGATTGCCAGATGCCCCTAGTGTCACAAGCAAAATAGCACAGGAGGAGGGGAGAGTCCTTGAGGCTGTGCTGAGAAAAGGGGCTTCTGTGACAATTGTACTCAGATTGCCAGGTGTTCTGAACATCACAAGCAGGAGTAGCACAAGAGGATGAGGGAGCAGCCATTATGATTCTATGCTAGGAAAGGGAGTTTCTGAAATATTTTCACTAAGACAAATAATCTTTACTAACTGAGAAACCAGTCCTTTGTAGCCATATATTATTTCTAAGATTTTGAAAGGGGAGAAGGAGAGGAAACCTGGAAGCTGACTGAGGTATATAACCCCTGACCCCCAATAGTTGGTGTACTTTGATTAACTAAGTACCCACTTGTAGCCTTGGCTCAAGTGTATAGAATACACTTACTAACAAACTAACAACTTTCTTTCCTCATATGTAGGGCATTGATACTTGCTGGGTACCTACTTGTAGCTCTGTGGTTTCATGTGTCTCCTAAATAAACTTGCTATTTCATTTTCTCTCTACCTGCTTATTCTTGATTGAATTATTCTCTTGTGAGCAAGACAAGAACTGAGGCAGGGAAGGGATCATCTTGACTCCAGTCTCTTTCTCTCCTCCATAACGTCAAGATATGAAATTAATGAATTCAGTTAAGATTGTTATTCTGTCTGATCAAGTTGTATATAATAGTTTAACAGGAATTGTGTCAGCCTCCAAAACATTATGAAAAGTCAATAGGCAGAAAAATAATTAGAAATGTGACTTAAGAGTATTGTATAATAAAAATACGGAATGGCATATTAATTCATGAACATCAGAACACACTAAAAATTTAAAGGCATGCATATAAAAATATCTCACACTTGCATACTCTTTTCAAACCCATCATTATGTTGGTTTTTCTGAACAGTTTTAAGTAGAAGAACAGGCAGGGAACTTTATGTTCACTCAGCAAATGAGACAACAGAATTATTAAGCTGCTAGGTGGTATGCTTCATTAGAATGAGAAACTTCAGAATTTAATAGTCTTTACACAAAGTCAGGTGCATTGGTATCAATAAATAAATAGTAAAGTCTGTATCTAGTTTTCAAATTTTAAAATTAGCCAATTGAGTGTTTATTTCCATTGTAATAAGACTTCATAATTACTTACCTTGAACCATAAGTAGGAATCAAATGTACACCATCAAATCTTCAATTTTTCTCCTACTTTGAAGAAATTAGAAATTAGGCCCTTTTAAAAAAGATGTATTTAATCTGAGCAATTATGTGCAAAATACTGTGCTTTACCAAAATAATAAATTCCACAAATTAACTATATATTTTAGGAGAGGAGATACAGACAAATGTAAGCAATGCGAGAAAAAAAATAAGGGCTAATGAATGGTTCAGTCATTACATAGAAGTTGCTTTCAGTACCTATAGTCAACCAAGGACTCAGTGACCATAGAAAAGTTGACTTGGACTTACACTATTGGATAGGAAAGACAAGTGTTCGAGGAACGGTAGGCTTAAGCACAGTTATGATTAAGTCAAGGATGGTTGACTGCTGTGAAATAATTATGAGGCTAAAAAGACAGATTGTGCAGAAATTGTGGAAGAATTTGAAGGGAGAAACTTTACTTGATGAAATTTGTAGATGGAGAATAGAAGTTAGAGTCTATGGACAAACCAGATAAAAAACAAGACAATATTTGCAAGGATCTATATTTACAAAGCCCACAAAATGTGCTGACGAGATGTGGAATAAGAAGGCCAGATGCCAGAGGCTTTGATAATCAACTGTTTAGAATCTAGGCAAAGACAGTTTCTGGTATCTCAAGATCCTGTAACAAATGCCTTAAAGAATTCCTCTTTAAGATGCTCAATATCGTTAGCTATCAGAGAGATGCAAATTAAAACCACAAGTGTACCACTTTACACCAGTCAGGATGGCTATCATAAACAAAGCAACCAACAACAAATGTTGGAGAGGTTGTGGGGAAAAGGGGTCCTTAGTCCACTGTTGGTGGGATTGCAGACTGGTACAACCATTATGGAAAACAGTATGGAATTTTCTCAGAAAAATAAAAATCGACCTGCCTTTTGACCCAGCAATTCCACTGCTAGGATTATATCCCAAGAATCCTAAAACATCAATTTCAAAGAACCTATGCACCACAATGTTCATAGCAGCACAATTTACAATAGCCAAGAGTTGGAAGCAACCTAGGTGCCCACCAGTAAATGAATGGATCCAAAAATTGTGGTACATATACACAATGGAATTCTATGCTGCAGAGAGAAAGAAGGAGCTACTACCTTTTGCAACAACATGGATGGAACTGGAAAGCATTATGCTGAGTGAAATAGGCCAGGTGCTGAAAGACAAATACCATATGATCTCACCTTTAACAGGAAGCTAAACAACAAAACAAACAAGCAGGCAGAAAAAAAAACAAACAAAAAACAAAAACACTGAAATAGAGAACAAGGGGACAGTGACCAGAGGGGAAAAGGAAGGGAAGTTAATGGGAAAAAGGGGGAGGGATTTGGAGGAACAAATAGGAAGGACACAGGGACGAGAACTAAGAGGGGTGGAAATGGGAGGGAGGTGGGGAGCAAGGGCTGGGATGGGAGAAACAGACAAAAAATTGTACTTGAAAAATAACTAAATAAAATTAATTAAAATAAAATTTTTTTAAAAAGAATGCGAAAGGAGGAGTTACAGAAATAAACAAAAAAGCCAGAAAAAAAAAGAATTCCTCTTTAGGGCATGAGTCTTCTACAGTTATTTTCTAAAGGTCTTTTTTTAAAAATTAAATGGAAATAATTCTGGGAAGCAAAGAGGGATGATTGCAGATCAAGGGTTTCTGCACAGGTTTCTTCATAATTCATCTCTCATTTGAGAAGGACACTTCCCACACACAACCCTTTCCAACTGGAAAAAAGACTTCAACATAGCATGTAGCAGGTAAGAACTGTTAGATTGCTTTCACTCTTGCTTTTGCAAAAGGTTTTTTTTTTCCATTCAATGATTTCTCTCACAGTGTTCCAGATTTTTTTTCTCATGGATGGTCCTTTATAATTTTCACATCCTTGCAGAAAAAACAACCTTTTAGTTAAGAAACATTACGCACTTTCTCTGCATGAAGCATGGTTTCTCCATTTCCACTGGGAGTCTGGGAATTATTTTGCTCACAAAATGAAATACAATGTTGTGCGCCTATCTCTTTCTTCTTCCTTATTAAACTGAATCATGAATTGATTATTCATTTTCTGTATTTCCTTCTTTAACACATATACTCTCCCGTCATCTGCACCCGCACAAATCACATTTTCACATTTTCATTGTAGCTATCCAAGTCCCTTGCTAGTTACTTGATAAGTTCTGATGAGAGTGCAAACATTCTGTTGTTTGGCCTATTTTTGAACACATAAGCAAAATTTATTTTGATGTTCAGGGTGCATAGACTTTGTTGTTAAGACTGATACATTTCAAAAGTCAGTGTTGTGAGGTGGTTGTACTTGATTTAATTCTAAAAGACACATGAAGAGAAGCTTTCAAAGTTTAATTGTGCTGAACCACCTCTTTCCATGCCACCAATTTTACAATATACGCAGCCCCTGCTGAATTTTGCAGACATCACAAAAAAACCGTAGAGAATTTCTGTAAATATAACACTCCAATAATTACTCGAAGTGCAGCACACATGTCATCATATTCATTTGCCATTTTCATGGTGGCTTGTCCTTTCTACATTTTATTATTCATTTATGATAGCTATTAGAAGCATTTCATATTCTATCTTCCTCTCCTAGGAATATTTATGGCTATTATAGGGCTCTTATGAGAAGACCCAAAGATAGTTATTGCAGAAATTCTGTGAAATGCTACATTAGTACAGGGATCAGCTGGCAGTAAAAGATTTCAAGTTGTCCAGAGTCCCCCTTGATGAAGATAAAGAGGCAGTTCACTTCTGGTGAGGCTTCCTTTTCACTCAAGAGAACCAAGTTGTTTTTTGACATAAAAGTTAGACCACATAAATTAACACAGTTCTGCAAACAAGAGCTGTTTTGAAAAGTTTTCCAAGAAGAAAGGATTTAAAATATATTTGCAAATAAATCTGTGAGTGCCATTTAGAACTTTATTGCAGTGTTCTCAGAGAATGCACTAATGGGGACATATGAGGTGGGTGCAGAAGAAATGGCAATGTCTTAGCCAGAGAAAGTACAGATTTCATCTGTCATCTGAATGGTACTGTCATAGGACTTAGAATGTAAGCCCCTCAAGGGAAGCACAATAGAATATTATATTCACTGTGTATCCAAGCAGTGAGAATAGTGACTGGTGCATGATCACTATTTGATGAATGAATATACTAACTTCTATCTGCAGAAAACGTCTATTAACTTATATTAATTATTATTCTTCCATTGAAAGTATTTTTGTTTTTATTTTTGTTTAAGAATGTTGGTTTGCCATGTTAGAATGGCATGTTTAGCCCACAATTAAAAGCTATTGAGTTAAAATCCTTCCTGATCTCTTAATCTGCCACATCTTCTTTTATTCCAAGAAGCTATTACCTTATTTATTTGAAAATGACATATTCTATCATTGCTTTCTCTAAGCCCCTGTAACTGGTCATAAGAAATGTAATTGCCCATTCTTTGCAATGTCATTAATGTTAAACATAACATTCCACGTGTACCTGTCCAATGGCTCCTATTTGGATCAAAGGAAACCAAAGGGTGAAGATGACATAATTGAGATATATCTCGGTTTTCACTCAAGTGAAGAAAATTTTTGCCTGAGGTTTCTTCATTTACGATTTTCTTGTGAGCATTTACAAAGGTGAAATATGGTTCAGTTTAGAGATTTGTTTAATTCGTATATATGTAATTTGATGTCAAATTGTAACACATGTCATGTTATTGCCAACAATGTATCAACTGTAGTCACTATTTTAACTTTATTAAAAACCTCATAAATTTTTCACATGTTTTTCTTCTAAAAAGAAAAGCAAAAGAACTACTGTAGATATTTTAAATAAACAAACAAAAAGATAAAATTTTTGCTTGAATTCCAGCCCAAATATTTACTGGTTTTATAACAAACTCTTAACTTTTCTGGTCTAATATTCTTCATATAATAAATTGTAATTTAAAAGAACTATAATTTGCATGGTTCTTGTGAGCATTAAATAAAATTGATTTTATGAACACAGAGTTGAATGATAAGATTTAGATTTTGTTCAAAAGCAGTTAGAAATATTCTGGATTTAGATATACTTATCACTTTTGAGAGAAACCTTTGGCACATACTTAGAACAAAACTTGTGTGGTCTGTGCAAAAGGAAGGAGAGAGTCAGACATGAGTCCTGGTGACTGGTTCCAGTCGTCTGCTTATCTGTCATGTCATCCTGGACATGCCAGTTCTTTTTTTAAAACTTCAATCTCTTAATTTACAAAATATTGAGACTTGTCCACCTCACTTAATTCTATCAGAATACCATTAAATATTATATTTTAAATGTATTTAATATTATGTAATGTTTCTACATATATAAGACTGTTGCAGCCAAACATTACATCCATAAATCTTTTTTATAACTGAACATTTCCTCATGATATTAACAATATGAAGTTTTATCTCGCATTATTCCTTGTACCATCATATATGTCTCACCTTTTCTTGCCTTCCAATTATATTTAGTCATCTGAAGTGATACATTATAATGTCCTCCATCCTTATGAGAAAAAAAAAACAGAATTGACCCCTCAAAGATCATGTCACTGACACTTTGAAAAGAGCAAAAGCAAAAATCCCAAAAATGGACTTAGAAATGAATTTTCTTTGTAATGATGCATTATCCATCCAAAGTATTCTCTCTTATATCACATTTCTATGAGTGCCTACAATCATATTTGATTATTGTTAGACTATTGACTAAAGAGGGTCATCTAGGCTCAAGAATATAGAGATCTCTTAATGTGCTTGGGATTCTTGGGTTTTGTTTTCCTCTATCAACCATTTATGGTTAATATAAGTCTCAATCAATGCTTTGGATTTCATTTTATCTCAGCCCAAAGCTCTTTAATAGATCATGTTCATTCTGGTAATGTGCTCCCTGCCCAGGTATCCAACAGTTTGTGTCAGTCATCTTAGTTGCATTGGCTACCTGGAAATGCAGCTCCCAGCAAGATGAAATGACCTGGGACCAATTAATTGAAAATTTAAAAAAATGTAGTGAATGCTGTCAGGAGTGATTAACAAAACTAGTTATGCATCAGTTGCAGATGGCCAGGACTCTGCTTGCCAAATAGAGTTGGCTACATAAAAAGGAGAACATATTGTCTAAGCAGCAGGTCTTGTGAAGGATGTAGAAATTCCAGCAAAATGGGTGTGCAGCGATGCAATGTTACATAGGCACAACAAATGTGTTGTGTTCTCTTAGTTGTTGGCTCAAATAAGATGTATATTATGGGAACAGGTACATTGACTTCAAAAGTGATTTACTAAAGCCGTTAAGCCTAGAGCCCTATAGATCTCCTTGCTACTAACCACCACAGCAAGTTATTCACTTGGGACTCACAGTTACATTTTCTGTACATGTTTTAATTCAGTAAGAATTTTTCCAATTATAGTCACGCAGCTAAGAACTCCATTCTCCAGGTCATTCTGATGGTAAACTGTTATTCTTTGTTAATAATAAGCTTTCTTGTTTAACTGAAGATAAACCAGAGTCTATGTCTGAGAAAGCTGTTTTCCATTCTTTAAACAACTCAAGGTTCTGAATCAATCAATCCCTAACCTGTATATATTCATTAATGGATTTGAGAAGTACAGAAATATTGTTGGTGGGAATATTTTCTAGTGCCTTAACAAGATATTCAGTAGGCCAAGGTAATGACCTTTCACCTGGTTCTACAGACATACCTTTTTTGAAAGATTTTTTGACAATTATTTTTTTCTTTAGTATATCCTGATATACAAAATTTCTGAATAGTGCTATAGTGATCTCTTTGAATCTGTACCTGTGCATTCAATTTAGTGATCCCTTCAAAGTGAAGCAAACTAGATGTCAGGTAAATTTTTGAATAACAAAAACATCATATACCACTGTTTATTTGTTTTTAACACTTAGAACCTGACTATAGTCACCCAAGGCTATTTACTAATTAGATCTCAGCTGCAAGTGCTGTTCATCAGAGTTGCCAAATAGCTATTACTCAGTGATCATATCATTTAAGCCAATGTTTCTTCATGTGATCAACTCTAATGTTTTCCAAAAGAATTGTTACTAATCTAGCCAGTAAAAAGCTAAAGGGACTCTAAGATTGGAAAGTAGCATGGGAATATTATTTCTCAGTTCCTCTGGGGTATTCTTTATGAAACTTACATAAATGACATCAAAAGACCGTTTATACTATTAGAAACTAATTTCTGGGATAATTCATCTAATGTACTGGTAAACCATTTCAACATGATGCCTGGGGCATTGTCTAGCTACAGGTGGGCTTTCAAATCAGAAAGACCTTACAGTAAGTTGAAAATAGTCATTCATCACTCATTTTTCACTACGGTATGACGTGTCCCCTTTAAAATGTAATTTAATGGACAAATGACATATGCATACTAAACTAACTGTACAAACAAATTTGGTTTACTCTCTTGAGATCCAAAATATGGCAAATGAATGTGATTCTCTCAAGACCCAGAAAAAAAACCTTTCATATTTCTAAAATGGAATCTGTCCTCAGTGGGTTCACATGAAAGAAAGGATTCATCTAATCTTATACTAATTCAAAGAAAATTACAACATATGTGTGTAAAAATATTAAACTTTATTACTTATAACTTGGTCTAATTTTTCTTTGATGCCCTATATCATTGAGTTGGTGGGAAAATCAATCTCAAATTTTAATTCCATCCCATCAAATTCTACTCCATCAAGCTGTATCATGTTTCTAGGGCACTTGGTTGTTCCAAAGTACTTGTGGAAAAACCCCTCATCTTTGTTAATCTGCCCATGGATATTTCTAAAGACAACTTGCACCCTCTCAGTCCTATTATTTTTTTATCCAGCAGCACCTTGTGTTTCTCTGGTGCCTTTGGGATACCAGAATCTTCATGAGAGTGAAAGGAGAGACCTTACAGCCACACTGTCAAGTGTTCCTTTGCTCTGATTATCTCACAAATCTCAGTGTGGTTTTACTGCCTCTGAGCACATTGAAGCGACAAAGACAGACCTCTTTTTGTCGTTGTTGTTATTATTCTCTTCTTTTTTGCCTTCTAATTTCCTTAGAAGAACTGTGGAGTTGTACAATTTTATTCTAATGATTCTGGACAAGATATTTCCAATATACATAAATTCTATTCAAGCTCTAGAATATTTTTAGGTTATATCTTATTTCTACCTTGATATATTAATGTTGCAGAGGAACAACAAGATGCTGAGCATCACATCAAAAAAATTACAGATGAGCCTGGCTGGCATAGCTCAGTGGATTGGGCATGGGCCTGAGAACTAGAGTATCGTGGTTCGATTCCCAGTCAGGGCACAGGTCAGGGTTGCAGGCCAGTTCTAAGCAGGGGACACACGAGAGGCAACCATACATTGATATTTCTTTCCCTCTCTCCTTCTCTTCCCCTCTAAAGATAAATAAATAAATAAATATTTTAAAAAATTACAAATGAGTAGTTACATATTTAAAAACAATAGATTCTTTATAACATTAATGCTAATGTGTGGGTCATATTTGAATACATAGCTCATCTTAAAAGCTGTCTCTTCTCAGGTCAATGTCAGAGAATATAGCATGAAACAGGCTTCAAATATCTGTGCATCAACTTCAATTTGAAACTTTCACAAATTCTCAAAGGCCACCTTGAAGACAGCTGTGATCTAAAATCATGATGTGTTCAAAAGTGTTGTATATCTTGGATACTATGTATTAAATCGGTAAAGATATCTTGGGAAATCACAGTATCTTCAGCATTTTTAGGAATATATGGAGTGCTACCTGGTGACTTTTATGAGATTTCAGACAGCCTTTAAAGAATGAAAAGAGATGGCACTTTGCAAAGATATTTCTGAAACAAAAGGACACATAACTTTTAGTCATAAGGAATTGAAAGTAATTGTCTTAACTCACTATTTTAAAATCAATTTATGCTTGATTGTAGAAAAGTCCATTAAAATTTGTGGAAGGAATAGTTAAAAGAGATACCTAAGAGATACCATGGGATACCTAAGAGAATAAAAATATCTACATATATCTACAAATAAAGCAAAAAAAAAAACTTTTGCTACCATGGTTGACAGTGATAGAAATATCTGTAGAAATTTTACAGCAGTTTACACCCCTTATTTAAGGTATTTGATCAATTTTCAATTAATTTGATACACAATCACATTGTTTAAGAACACAATTTACTGTTTCTTCAGATAGTGATGAATATTTGCAGTCACTTTCTGTTATATGTCTGTTAAAATAAAATATGCTGAAACCATGTGTTTGAAAAAAGCAGGGAAAGACTTTGTGAATATTTTTATGTGTATTCTATAAAAGACAAAATAGCATGTCATGTAACAAACCTATCATGTTCCCAGTATGATGCCAGACAATAGGAATGCAGCCATGAATAAACCATGGACTAGCTTTCAAGAAGTTTGCAATAGAGTGAGGAAACAATGCAGTAAATAGAAAAGTACAATACACTATTTATGATAAAATATGGGTGAGAACTCAGAAATAAAAGAAAATAACCCATCACTGGAAAGTAAAATTCAAATGTCGAAAAGGGAATGGCATTTGAGCCATATGGATCGAAGGATGAATATCAATTCTATATGTGAACAAGAAATGGAATGGAATTCTAGGTTGAGGGGAAAGAAGGTGAAAAGACAATGTGTCAAAACAAAAGACATGATGAAGCCTGTGGAAACTTTTATAGATCTTTGTATTGTTCATGTGGATTATGAAGTAGCCAATTATTAGATGGAAAATAAAAATAGAAATCGAATTGTTCTACTAAACCAAATGATTTTTACTCTAAGATATAGTGGTGGTGCACTCATGAATATGGTAATAGTAATGGCACAGTAATAGTAATAACAATGATAATCCCCACAATGATTTCACTAAATGGTTACTAAGCACTAACTATTTGAATCCTCATAATCATCTTTCATTTATAACTGAGAAGATCTTGGCCCAAAGATGTTAAATAATGTGCTCAAGAGCCATGACTAAGTTGTAGAGAAAAACATTTGACCTGAGGTGTATTTGCACCTCCATCACTCAGCTGAGTGTAAGCAAATTAATTATTTGACCTCACCATTTTTCTTCATCTATAAATCATCAATTATAATAAAACCTAAATTCCTAGGTTATTGTGATCAAATAAGAGAATTCAAAACAATGAGTTTTGTGAATAACAAGGTGTGGCTTCACTGTTACTAATACAAATAAAGGATATTCTAGGGATGTGAGCTACTTTAAATATTATAAGTGTTAAATTAGGTAAATTCAGTTAGACTAACTTTGTATTCTTCTAACAGTTTATTAATAGCAGGGACAATATTTTCATAATTTATTTTCTATAATACAATTTGTATACATTATGCATAGGTTTAATTGTGGAAAATACACATTTAGAAAAATTAAGCTAATATATATATTTAACTTTTTTTTAAATTTTAGGACTTCTCAGAGCCTTTAATATGTGTTCATTAAATCTCCAAGGGCTAATAGAGTCTAAAGAACTTATCAAATTTATTTGTGCTCAGAAAATTATTTTCTTGGAAATTATTATGGGACTAGGATATTCTGGAATCCATTTTGAGAATCCTGAACAAGAGGCATGATTTTAACTTTGGCATCTGTATATTAACATTAGTCTAGAGATAATTTTTAATAAAAATATAATGCTTGGGTAATACTTTAATTCATATTATTTTACAGCCACCTAGACATATTAACAAAGAAAGCAGCCTAAGTCTGAGTAAAATGGGACTTTGACTCTCTCATTTAGCCCAGAGTCGGACTCTGGATCAAGTATTGCAAGCACTGATTATTAGCCTTTTCACACATACTCTTCCATGCCTACCTCCCAGTATTTCTCTTTCAGATACAGTTTCACCCCTACCTCCCTTTGCAGCAGCTGGGATTCAGTTAATTTCTGGCTAATTAAATATCATGCAATGTTGGCTTAGGCATGTTTTCTTTTCAAATGATTTTTTTGAGAGAGAGAGATTTGTTGTTCTGTAATGGGATGTAGGCTTAATGGAGTGTAGGCTAAGAGGTCCCAGGGTCCCCTGCAATCCCCACATCCCACAAGCCTAGCTTGAGGGCTGGGAAAAGCAGCAGCATAGGGATTGAGAGTTATTTTGCATATCAGTCACAGCAGGCTAGCTTCAGGGCCTGCAGGAGAGCTTGGAGAAGGTTGCTCCACAACAAGGGGCCATGCCTGCCCAGACTAACTATGGCAGCCAAGAAAGACTGAAAATATGAGAGTGCTAGCAGGTGTAACTGATTATAAAGAGAGTTGGTGATGGGGTTACAGAGGAGGTTCCAGGCTGGGTTTTAAGTTAAAAGGCAGGTGTCATGTGGAACTGGGAAAATGCAAGACCATGTAGGAAGAAGTGAGGTGAAAGGACTCTCACTGGTGAGCCATGAGGAAGTGCCACGTGGCTTGGGGTTAAGAACTGGAGACCATGGAAACACAGCTAATGGTGCTGGGAACCTCTGGGGACCTTGGGATACCTGCCTGGCCTAACATGGATTACTGAGAGGAACAGGGAGAAGTGAGCTGCAGACCTCTGGGTTTTTTTTGTTGTTGTTTTTGTTTGTTTTTGTCTTTTTCTTTTAGAAGGCAGTGGTACTTCTGACTGCTGTGCTCCCAGACTGGACTGCTAGGAAAGAGGGTGGGCTGGACTGTGCATTTGTGAGTATATCTTTGTTTCTGAAGAGAGTGAGATTTAACTGTAGAATTTGCCATTTTTCTATACCTACATAACTTTTAATTAAATAGTTCCTTTCCCATTTTACCAAACCCTGGCATTGAGAGCCACAGTTTCTAATGCAAAGGCAATGGGCAAAGAAGAACCATAGTACAAAAAGCAGGGGTGGGGGGTGTTTCTGTAACAGTTTCACTTACTTGTACATTCAGTGGTTGATTCTTGTATGTACACTGACACAAACAGAACCTGCAACCTTGGCGAGTGGGGACAATGCTCTAACCAACTGAGCTACCTGATTTAGGAATATCTGTTGAAGATATAATGATCGTATCTCACAACCTTTGCTGTTATTTCCTGTGTTTGAATGTAGCGTGCTTGGATGGTATGATTTTGCCAAAGCAATCAGTCACAAAGGTGAAAGAGGACACATTGGGAGTTCACAGTAATGGGTCAGGAAAAGCCTGAGTTCTTGGTGACGTTGTTTAACTATCAAAACAAAACAAAACCTCAGAACAACTTACTTTAACTACTTACTACTGACTGATGATTATTTGATGCCATATGACTTAAACCGTACTTTCATTTTCTCTTTATAGTTCAAAGCCTCCTGCTTGACAGAATGTTCTATAGGTGGGCTGTTCTACGGGTACTTGTGGGTCAGGGCTGATCGAGTATTGCTGAATCATGTATCTTCAATAACAAACACTTATGTCCTTTATGGCCATATTCTCTTTCTTGTCTGTGTTCTAATTCTATATCACATGCAAATAAATGTGATATGTGTGGAAAAATTATTTTGAACAGTAAAATAAAAATTACAGATTTTCTAGCATTATAATGATTTTTTAAAAACCAACACTTCTTTTTTTGCTACTGGAAAGGTACAGTACACACAACCTACCTAATCCCTATTTATAATACAAAGGCAGCCTCTAGAAGTGGGAGAGAAGAAGCACAGTGAATTAGGTCCTTGGGACTTGAGATAGGCCTTGTTGGTGAGTCTCTTGTTCTTTTCGGCTTTGTCCCAAACTTGGAGGCAAAGAAGCTGGCAGCACAGACAAAAAAAAAGTGACACCTAATTCTGCGTTGTCTATAAGAAAGTCACTTCAAATGTGCTTGACATTTAAAAAGTTATAAAAAGATATATCATGAGAACATCAGTTGAATCAATGTAAGAGTGGCTATATTAATATCACAAAGTATAGATTTTGAAGCAAATAAAATAACAGACAGGGAGAGAAAATATATTATGGTAAAAGAGGAAATCCAAGAGACACACATAGTAATCCTATATGTTTATGTACAAAACTGTGTAGCAGAAGAATAGATGAAGCAAAAACTTATATAATTGAAATATTAAGTTGTTGCCTCAGGCAGACATCAACATTTTAGTTGCTCAAAAATAACCCGACATAGCAAGCATTTTCTGATACTTTATAATATATGACAGTCAGATAAATACAAATTGAAGGGAGTGCTTAGATTCTCCATAGCAGGTCTTCTATTTATTACCCTGAATAAAACTCAAAATAGTGCACTCAGAGAAGAAATTTTGTCACTATTCTAGTGACAGAAATTGGAAAACAAGAATAAGTTGGCCCATCTGACCCGACAGGCTGTGACTTGCTTATGACTAAATCAGAATCATCAAGGGAGACAGAAGATTGCAGTCCTGCTTTTCAGATGGAGTGTCCTTCCTATTAATACACTGTAGCACTAAAAATACATTTTGCTTCACAATATATTAAATTCCTTTTTCCTCTTAGCGTGAGTTGTAAGAGTTTCAAAATGGCCCTTATTGGGGGGAAAAAACAATGAAAAAAACTTCACCTTCATGATTTCCTTTTTCTGGACAGATGAAGCTTATTTTTGTTTTATTTTTGTTTTGTTCCACTAAGACCATTTTTAGAGCAGTTTTAGGTTCACAGCAGAACTGAGGGGAAGGGATTTCTTAGATATTCCCTATATATACCCAGTCCCCAGATATACAGCCTCTCTCATTATCAATATATCCATCAGAGCTGTGTTTTTTCAACTGATGAACTTGTACTGGTATTTTGTAATCACCTAAGATACAGAGATAGCATTGTAGTTCATTCTTGGTATACATCCTGTGGGTTTGAAAAAAGTGTATAATGGCATGTATCCATTGTTATTATATCATCTCATACAGAGTGTTTTTACTCACCTAAAAATCCTCTGTTTTTTACCTATTCATTTCTCCAATCCACTGATCTTTTCACCGTCTCCATAATATTGCCTTTTGCAGAATGTTATATAGCTGGAATCATATACTATGTAGTCTTTTTAGATTGGCTTCTTTCATTTAGCAAGAAGAGTTTATAGTTTCTCCATGTCTTTTCATGGCTTGATAATTTAATTCTTTTCAGTAGAAATAATATCCCACTGCCTGCATGTACCACAATGGTTTGTTCATTCACTAAATGAAAAACATTGTGGTGGCTTCCAAGTTTTGGCAGTTGTGAATAAACCTGCTATAAACATTATAGTGCAGGATTTTTCATGGATTTAGGTTTCCAACTTCTTTGGATAAATACCAAGGAACATTATTGCAGGTTCATATGCTAAGAGTAGACTTAGCTTTGTAAGAGACCTCATAACAGTCCTTCATGGTGGCTGTACCATTTTGCATTCCCACTAGCAGTGAAGAATTCCTGTTGTGCTCCATATTCTTGTCAACATTTAGTGTTGTTGGTGTTTGAGATTTTGTTCTTTCTAATAGTACTCAGTGATTTCTCACTGTTGTTTTTTTTAATTTTCATTTCCCCCATGACCTGTGATATGGAAAAAGTTTTCATACACTTATTTGCCAAGTACACATCTTTTTGGTGAGGAGTCTATTGGGAACTTTGGCTCACCTTTCAATTGTTGTCTATTTATTGTTGAGTTTTTATATTTACTTTTATTGGTGTCACTATTACTGATGTTCCCATTTGCTCCACTTTTGCCCACCTACATCCAGCCCCCTTCCCTCCTTCTCTCTGGCCATCACCACACGGTTGTCTATGTCTATGAGTTAGGCATATATTTTCTTAAAAGTTCTTTGTATATTTGGGATAACCATACTTTATCAAATAGGTCCTTTGTAAATATTTTATTCCAGTTTGTCATTCTATTGGCATTGTCTTTTCACAGAGCAGAAGTTTTTAATTTTAATGAAGTCTAGTTTATCAATGTTTTCTTTCATGAATTGTATCTTTGATATTCCTAAATAATCATTAACCAACCTGAGGTCATCTAGGCTTTCTTGTATTTTATGATTTGTATTTTATCACAAGTTTCATACTTTTGCATTTTACATTTAGGTTTGTAATTCACTTTAGTTTTTTGTGAAGTAAAATCTTTCTAAGCCTCTCCTCCTTTCCTGGAAGTCTATTTCCTTTGCCAGATTGGGGAAGTCCTCCTTTATTATTTGTTCAAATAAGTTTTCCACTTGCTTCTGTTCTTCTTCCCCTTCTGTTACTCCTATAATTCAGATGTTGGAACGTTTAAAGATGTCCTGAAGGTTTCTAAGCCTCTCCTCCTTTTTTTGAATTCTTGTTTCTTCATCCTTTTCTGTTTGGTCATTTTTTTTCCTCCTTCTGGTCCACTCCTTTGATTTGAGTCCCGATTTCCTTTCCATTACTATTGGTTTCCTGTGTATTTCCATTCCTTTCAATTAGTTTAGCCTTCATATGTTTCTCTAATTTGTGACTAAAATCAACCAGTTCTGTGAGCATCCTGATCACCAGTGTTTTGAACTGTGCATCTGAAAGTTTAGCTATTTCTTCATTGCTTAGATTTTTAGCTCTGGGGCTCTGAGTTGTTCTTGAGCCATGTTTTGAATCTGTTCATACTTGTTACGTATGAGGAGCAGAGCCTTAGATGTTCACCAGGGTGGGGCTTCCCAGGTCGCTGTTTTGTGATGCTGTATGTGGGGGTGGGATCAGAGAGGGACAATGGCAGTTCTCTCTGCCACTTCCTGCCACTGGGGCCTGCACAGTCTGTCTCACTGCTTGCTCCTTCACCGGTTTATCTTCATGTGAATGTGTGACCGCAATCAGCCCTCAGTGGATCCACCGCCTTGAGCCCTCAGTGCATCCGCCCGCTTCTCCACACCTGGGATCGGCCCACGGCTGCTGGCACATCTGGGTTGTGGGCCTGGGTTGGTCTGGTGGATCTTTCCTGCGCAACCCCGCTCTGCTGCTGGCTCTGCCCCTCTTACCAGTTTGGCTGAAGTGTTCGTTGTTGTCGGACTTCCCTGTAGTTGTTGTCGGACTTCCCTGTAGTTCAATTTTCTGTAGTTTGGCTGTGTTTTTGTTGCTAAAACTTTGTTGTTTTTAAACTTAGTTGTGCAAGTAGGTGCAGTGCTTCCACCTACGCCTAGGTCAATGACATTCTCTATTTCTAGTTAACAGAGTTATCATCAATGAATGTTTGATTTTGTCAAATGCTCTCTCTGTATTTATCAATATGATTATGTTCTTACTGATTTTCTTCTTGCTGTGTCTTCTCGACTCTTTTTTATTTAACATTTATTGTATTTTTTGATCGCCATTTAGTTCCCTTAAACTCCCCTCCCCCCAAATATCACCACTGGACATGGAGTCTCGTTTCCTTTTTACTCGATCCCTCCATTCCCTAACCTCCCCCAACCACTAGCTGTCAGCCTGTCCTCCATCCACGAGTCTGTTCCCATTTCCTTGTTAGTTCAGTTTTTTTTTTCAATAAATTTCACATGAGTGAAATCATTTGGTATTTGTCTTTCTCTGACTGGCTTATGTCACTTAACAAAACATTTTCCAGGTCTAACCATACTGTCATAAAAAGGTAAAAGTTTCTTCTTTCTTATGGCCAAGCTGTATTCCATTGGGTAAATATTCCATAGTTGTTTTATCCACTCATCTAGTGATGGACACTTGGGCTGCTTCCATATCTTGGTGATTGTAAATAATGCTGCAATGAGCATAGGAATGCTTATGTTCTTTCAAATTAGTGTTTTAGGTTGCTTCAAATATATTCCCAGAAGTGGGATCAATAGGTCAAAAGGCAGATCCATTTTTAAGTTTTTGAGTAATCTCTGTATTGCTTTCTACAGTGGCTGTACCAATCTGCATTCCCACCAACAGTGCAAAAGTGTTGATATCAAGGGGTAGATCTTCCAGGTAGAAAATCAACAAGACTGTGATCATAAATGACATCTTGAAGCAAATAAATTTAATTGATATTTTCAGAGCATTTCACTCCAACACAGAAGAATATATATACTTTTCCACTGCACATGGAACATTTTCTAGGATAGAACACATGTTAGGACACAAAACAAGTATCAATAAATTTAAGAAGATTGAAATCATATCAAGCATCTTCTTTGAACACAATGCTATGAAAGTAGAAGTCAATTATAAGTACACTGAAAGACACACAAAGACATGGAAGCTAAATAACATATTATTAAACAATGAGTGAGTCAACAATGATATCAAGTAAAATATCAAAAGATAGTTTGAAATATATGAAAATGAGGCCGCAACAATCCAAAATCTGTGGCACACTGGGAAAGCAATCCTAAGAGAAAAATTCATAGTTACAGGCCTATCTCAGAAACAAGAAAAAGCTCAAATAAACAATATAACTTTACACTTAAAGGAACTTGAAAAGGAACAGCAAACAAAGCCCAAAGGGGGTAGAATAAAGGAAATAATAAAGATCAGCACAGAAATAAATGAGTCTAAAAGAAAGTGATACAAATGATTGATGAGATCCAACAGCTGCTTCTTAGAAAAGATAGACAAGATTGCTAAACCTTTAAACAGACTCATCAAGATAAACAAATAAATAAATAAGATCAGAAATGAAAGAGGAGAAATAACAACTGACTCCAAAGAAATACAAAGGATTGTAAGAAAATATTGTGAGCAAATATATGCCAACAAACGGGACAACCTGGATGAAATAGATACATTTCTAAAAACATACAGTCTCCCAAATCTAAATCAAGAAGAATTAGAAAATCTGAATAGACAGATTATACCTACAGAAAAGGAAGCAATAGTAAATTAAAAACTCCCAATAAACAAAGTCCTGGGACCCAATGACTTCACAGGTGAATTTTATCAAACATTCTGAGAAGAAATAACATATCTTCTTCTCAAACAACTTCATAAAATTCAAGAGGAGGGAAGACTCCCCAACTCATTGCATCTGTTCAGTTCTGACAGAAAGGTATTGAAGTTTCCAACTGTGATAGTGGATTCATCGATATCTCTCTGCATATCTATTAGTTTTTTTAATTAGGAAGCTTAACACTTTGTTGTTAGAAGCACAACCATTAAGTGTTTTCTTGTCGATTTTTGTTTTTTAAGAATTGACTGTTCTCATTATCCCTGATAACTTTCCTTGCTTTCAAATCTTCCCTGTCTAAAGTTATATTTACTTCAAAAATTTTTAGTAATAACATGCTGAATTTTCTCAATTAATTTACTTCAATATATATTTAAAGTATGTTTATTTTTTCAAATATATTTTATTTATTATGCTATTACAGTTGTCCCATTTTTTTCTTCCCTTTATTTATCTCCACCCTGCACCACACCCTTCCACCATCATTCACCCACCATAGTTTATGTCATGGATTATACATATAAGTTCTTTGGCTTCCCCATTTTTCATACTATTCTTAACCTTCCCCTGTCTATTTTGTACCTACTGTATATGCTTCTTATTCCCTGTAACTGCTCCCCATTCTACTCCCTCCCACTCTCTGCTGATAACCCACCATGTGATCTCTATTTCTTTAAATCTGTTCCTGTTCTACTGTTTGTCTAATTCATTTTTGTTTTGCTTTATTTAGGTTTAGTTACTTTATATTTGTGAGTTTGTTGTCATTTTACTGTTTGTATTTTTGATCTTCTTTTTCTTTTTTTTTTAAATTTTTTTATTGATTATGCTGTTACAGTTGTTCTATTCCCCCTTTATTACCCTCCACCCTACCCCCCATCCCCACCATCACCCCCCCCTTTAGTTTATGACCATGTGTCTCAAGTCCTTTAGATTCTATATTTCCCATGCTATTCTTGCCCCCCCCATCTATTTTCTATCTACTGTCTATGCTACTTATTTTCTGTACCTTCTCCCCCCTTCTCCTCCTCCCACTCCCCTGTTGCTAACCCTCCATGAGATCTTCATTTCTATGTTTCCACTCCTGATCTAGCTGTCCTTTTACTTTGCTTTTGTTTTAGGTGTGGTTGTTAATAACTGTGAGTTTGCTGTCCTTTCACTGTTCATGTATCTTTAGCTTCTTTTTCTTAGATAAGTCCCTTTAACATTTCATATAATAAGGGCTTGGTGATGATGAACTCCTTGAATTTGATCTTATCTGAGAAGCACCTTATCTGTCCTTCCATTTTAAATGAAATTTTTGCTGGATAGAGCAATCTTGGTTGTAGGTCTTTAGATTTCATGACTTGGAATACCTCTTTCCAGCCCCTTCTTGCCTGTAAGGTCTCTTTTGAGAAATCCGCTGACAGTCTGATGGGGACTCCTTTGTAGGTGACTGTCCTGATCTCCTTTTTCTTAGATAAGTCCCTTTAATATCTCATAGAATAAGGGCCTAGTGCTGATGAACTCCTTTAACTTGACCTTCTCTGGGAAGCACTTGATCTGCCCTTCCATTCTAAATGATAGCTTTGCTGGATGGAATAATTTTGGATGCAGGTCCTTGTCTTTCATGACTTTCAATACTTCTTTCCAGCCCCTTCTTGCCTACAAGGTTTGTTTTTTTCTGACAGTCTTATGGGAACTCTTTTGTATGTAACTCTCCCTGTTTCTTTGGCTGTTTTTAATATTCTTTCCTTATCTTTAATCTTGGGTAATGTAATTATGAGGTGTCTTAGTGTGTGCTTCCTTCGGTCCAACTTCTTGGGACTCTCTGAGTTTACTGGACTTCCTGGAAGTCTATTTCCTTTGCCAGATTGGGGAAGTTCTCATTCATTGTTTGTTCTAATAAGTTTTCCATTTCTTGCTCTTCCTATTCTCCTTCTTGCACTCCTATGATTCGTATGTTGGAATGTTTAAAGTTTTCCTGGAGGTTCCTAAGCCTCTCCTCATTTTTTTTTTGAACTCTTGTTTCTTCATTCTATTCTGGGTAAATGTGTATTTCTTCCTTCTGCTCCAAACCATTGGTTTGAGTCCCAGTTTTCTTCCCTTCACTGTTAGTTCCCTGTACAATGTCCCTTATTTCATTTTTATAGCATTCACTTTTTCCTCTATTTTTCAACCATACTCAACCATTTCTGTGAGTATTCTGACTGTTAATGTTTTTGAACTGTGCATCTGATAGGTTGGCTATCTCTTCATCACTTAGTTGTATTTCTTCTGGAGCTTTGATCTGTTCTTTCCTTTGGGCCACCTTTCTTTTGTCTTGGCAGTTATGTAGTAAGGGGCAGAGCTTTAGGTATTTGCCAAGGTGGGGCAACCCACCTTGGCAAATTGTGGTGCTATGTGGTGGGTGTACAGTTCCACTTGCTTAGATCTCTGCCAGCTTTCTGTCAATTCCTCTGCTACCCACAAGCAAATTGAGCCCTTCTGGTGCTGTATCCTGGGTGGGTGGTTTTGTGTATGTTCTAGGACCCTGTGGATCTGTCCAATAATCTCTCCTGTGAGGCTTCAAGTTACTCCTGCCACCACAACCCCCACAGGTTGGTTCAGTGAGAGGTTTTGAGGCTGTATTTCCCCACCCTGGAGACTTGGGTTGTGGAGTCTGTCTTGTGCCCCAGTTGTTCTCCCTGGTTTACCTGCACGTAAATGTGGGACCACCCGGTCCACCAGCTGCTGCTTTGCTGTGAGTCCTCTCCACCCTGGCTGCTTGTCTCCACTCCTCCTACCAATCTGGATGAATGTTTCTTCTTTAACTCCTTGGTTGTAGTACTTCCACACAGTTCAATTTTCTGGTGGATCTACTTATTTTTTGTTTTTAAATTTGTTTTTGTGCTTCTTTTGGTTGTGCGAGGAGGTAAAATGTTTCTACCTACCCTCCATCCTGGCCAGAAGTTCTAAAATAAGTTTTTTGCAGAAAACACGTAGTTGGAATATTATTTTTTTCAGTCTACCTTTAGTTGGTGTATTTAGATTGTAGAACTACAAAGGGATTATTAGCATAGATAGATTAATATCTACCACCTTTGAAGCTGTTTTATATTTATTGCCCTTGACTTTTGTGTGAAACTTTGTATTCTACTCTTTTTACTTTCTGACATTATATTTGAGCATTTTATACAATTTTCTCTACTTGTTTAGCATGTCATTTATATATTTTCTCTTTCTTTCTTTCTCTACCCTTTTCCATGGTTGCCATAAAGTTTTCAATTTACAATTATAGCTAATCCAAGTCTACTGTCAAAGAACATTGTACCACTTCACAAGTACTGTGAATACCTTAAGAACAAAATAATTCTGTTTCTTTCACCCTACATCTTGTATCTTTCCTGTCATTTATTTTACTTATACTCATATATAAGCACATACATATATATGATATAGATGCATGCATACAGAATCAAATGAATTGTTGATATTATTTTAAACAAATTGTCTTTTGCTAAATTTATTAAGAATATAAAAATGTGTTTTTATTTTATCTTTACATATTTCTTATTCAATGTTTTTCTTTTTTTATATTTTTTTGGAGCTCAGAGTTCCTGGCTTTATTATGTTCCTTCTCTCTAAAATTTTAACATTTCTTTTAAGCCAAGTCTAATGTCAACAAATTTCCTCAACTGTGGTTTGTCTGAGAAGGTTTTTATTTCTCCCTTATTCCTGAACGATAATTTCACAAGATGCAGAATTTTAAGTTGGTGGTTTTTTTCTCTTCTGTTTTCTTCTTTCTTCTAATATTTCTATTACACAAATACACTTTTAATCATTGTCCCATAGTTTGGTTGTTATGTTCTGTATATTTCAGTCTTTATCCACTTTAATTTTTTTTTGTTTTCTATTAAAAATTCTCTAACTCAGAGACTTTTTCCTGTGTCCACTCTACTAATGAGCCTCACAAAGGTCACCTTTATTTCTGTTCGAGTGTTTTTATCACTAGCATTTAGTTCTAAGAAAGAACTAAAAGTTCTTCAGAATTTCCATCTCTCTGCTCACTTTGTCCATCTGTTCTTGCATGCTGTGTACTTTGTTTATGAGTGTACTTAGAATATTCATCATATATCTTTTAAATTCCTAATCTGATAATCTCGACATTCTTGCCATGTTTTGTTCTGATGCTTGCTATGTGTCTTCAAACATTTTTTTTTCCCCATTGGTATGCCTTGCAACCTGGTTGAGCTTCTGGAGGTAAATATTACAGTATGTGAGTGATTCCTATGTCTGAGTTTTCCTGAAGATTTTAGCTCTCAGAATTGTCCATTGTGAGTATGCAGCCATATGTTCATTACAGTTCAGGTCTTTGTGTCATAGAACGTGTCCTACAGCAATTTCTGCTCTCCCTGCATTTGCTGTTTGTCTATTCAGTCATGAGGGCAGCACTTGCCCTGTGCCCTCCTCTGTCTTATAACTTCAAGAATTGTTGATTTTTCAGTTAGTTCAGCTTTATATTTGTTGTTAGGACAAAATGACAATTTTCTAGCTCTTTACATGCAAATATTAAAAATGGAAGTACTCTCATTAATATTTAATATTGAATAAAACATATTTTTTTCTAATGAGTTTAGACAAAAAAGGCATTTAAAATAAATTTAAAGCACACCATCATGGAGCAACATTTTTCATTGTCTAAAAACTTTTTAAAAAGTAGAATGCTAATATAAATTCTCTCATTTTAGGTTTGAGTCTCTGGTATCAGCTTGAACTCCAGCATTTTCTTAAATATATATATATATATATATATATATATATATATATATATACAGATACATAGACACATGAATAACTAGATATATGTGTGTGCATGAGTGAGTAGTCATACATACGTTGCCTAGCTCTGTAATTAAGAAAGCCTAGAAGAAGCAACGCTCTGGTAGCAGTATACTCACCCCACCCCAGGTCTTCATTTATAAATGTCAGTCTCCATAAAATAACACTGAACCCTTGCAGCAGGGATTGGTCATAGAGCTGGGGCACGAGAAAAACAAGACAAAACTTGAACCTGAAGATTTTAACAATTTGAACTACAAAATAATTATAGTGTTAGATTAAAATTCAAATGATTTTTAGTATGGGTTATAACTCAAAGGATATCCATTTTATGTCTACAAATCTATAGATAAAAACACATGACATATTTTGGGAGCAGTAAGGTTGAGGAATTAACCGCATAATTTCTAAGCCTGTTTACTTGTCTTTTTTTCATGGGTTTAGAATTTTAAATATGTAAATGACTGTCTCACAAGTACTTAAAATTATATAAAGTTAGAAGTATATAATTTCCAGCATGGATATATGAATTTAAATTTAAAAAATAAGGACTTCCAGCCAAGATGGAGGTATAGGTGGAAATATTGTACCTCCTCCCACAATCAAATTTAAGGACAACAAAGATTTAGAAACAAAAATGCAGCCAAAACAGACAGAAAATTGACTGTACTGAAGTCTGATAACAATAAATCATTCATCCAGACTGGTAAGAGTGGTGGAGTTGGCAGCCGTCAGAGAGGGGTCCTGGCAGGAAAAGGTGGTGGTTGGTGACCCAGGCTCAGGGAAGAAATCAGCAAACCCAGTAAGGCACACAAGGTGTCTGGCTGACAGAGGAAACACATTCACGTACAGATAAACCAGGCAAAAAAATGAGCAGTGAGACAAACTACGCAACCCAGGGCTCCAGCAATGGGAAATAAAGCCTAAAAGCACCAACTAAAAAAACTTGCAGGGGTTGAAGTGCCCGGAGTGGCTCCCAGCCTCACAGGAGAGTTCCTTGGAGAGACCTACAGGGTCCTAGAAGATACACAAGCCCACCCAGCCGGGAACCAGCACCAGAAGTGCCCAATTTGTTTGTGGGAAGAGGCAAAGGGGACCAAAATCCGAGAGAGCAGAACAAGTGCCATTGCTCCCACTCTGACCCCGCCCCCCCATGCAGCATCACAACCCAGAGAACATAGGTTGCCCCCAACTGGTGAACACCTACGGCTCTACCTCTCATAGATAACAGGCACAACCTGACCAAAAATGGCTCCATCAGAGGAACAAGTCAAAGCCCCAGAGCCAATACATTTAAGTGACAAAGAAATAGATAACCTATCAGATGCACAGTTCAAAACACTGGTGATCGGGATGCTCACAGAGCTGGTTGATTTTGCTCACAAATTAGATGAAAAAATGAAGGCTACACTATGTGGCAAAATGCACGGGAATCCAATAGTGATGGAAAGAAAACTGGGACTCAAATCAATAGAGTGTACCAGAAGGAAGAAAGAAACAAACAAACAGAAAAGTATGAAGAAACAAGAATTCAAAAAAATGAGGAGAGGCTTAGGAACCTCCAGGACATCTTTAAATGTTCCAATATTTGAATTATAGGGGTACCAGAAGGGAAAGAGGAAGAGCAACAAGTGGAAAACTTATTTGAACAAATAATAAAAGAGAATTTCCCCAATCTGACAAAGAAAATAGACTTCCGGGAAGTCTAGGAAGCTTAGAGAGTCCCAAAGAAGGTGGACCCAAAGAGGAACATACCAAGGCACATGAAAATTACATTACACAAGATTAAAATGAAGGAGACAATTCTAGAAGCAGCAAGAGATAAGGGGACCATCACCTACAAAGGACTTCCCATCAGACTGTCAGCTGATTTCTCAAAAGAGACCTTACAGGCAAGAGGGAGCTGGAAAGGAGTATTCCAAGTAGTGAAAGGCAAGGACCTACATCCAACATTGCTCTATCCAGCAAAGCTTTTGTTTAGAATGGAAGGGCAGATAAAGCTCTTCTCAGATAAGATCAAGTTTAAGGAGTTCATCATCACCAAGTTCTTACTATATGAAATGGTAAAGAGACTTATCTAAGAAAAAAAGATAAAAAATATAAACAGTGAATGGACAGAAAACTCACAGTTATTAACAACCACACCTAAAACAAAAGCAAAATAAGCAGACTCCTAAAACAGGAGTGGAGCCACAGAAATGGAAATCCCATGGAAAGTTAGCAACATTGAAGTGGGGGGAGGAGGCAGGGGAGAAGGTACAGAGAATGAGTAGCATAGACGATGGGGAGAAAATAGGGGGAGGGAAAAAGTAGTGTGGGAAATGTAGAAGCTAAAGCACTTACCACACATGGACATGAACTAAAGGGGGGAATGTGAGGGGAGGGATGTGCAGGGTGAAGGTGAATGAAGGGGGAGAATGGGACAACAGTATTGGCATAATCAATACAATATATTTTAAAATAAATAAATTTTAAACATAACTTTTTTCAACCTTAATTTTAGAAAATCTGAAATACTTTAGATAAGTACAAGGTAGTAGAGAAACAGGACATTTATGTACTATTTAAGTGAAGTGTCTCAGAAAACAATTTAATTTAAATTTATTAAGCCAGTTATTTCAGGTCAATTAAATACCATTTGATGATTCAGTGTATTTATATTTAGATTAACAGCCATTAAGTGATCTTATCACATCTTTTACAGTTAATCATGCTTTAACCATATTTTAAATTATTTAAAATTTCATCTTATGCCCACTTCCACTTGAAAGAGTACCTTTAAAACTTAAGATTAAATCAATTTTTAAAGTATTTTAATCATTTATAAACTAATTTGTTATTATTAAATAAACAGAAACCATATATCATAAAACGAAGTAGCACGGAAACATTCAAAAGGACCCACTGACAATTTAAGAAAGACAAAATGAAAGCAAGATTCATTTTCAAAGGGATCATGCTTGCATTTAATACTTTTTAAATTATAAAATCTGTCTAATAAATCTTAGCAAATATGTATTAAACATATTTATGTCTGACAAGTTTTTAAAGAGTTTTGCTTTACACAAACTCATTCAGTCTTCTAAATAATCTAGTGAGGTAGGTGTTACTATGATTATCTTTATTTGTTATATATGGAAATTCAGGAATAGGAAGATTAAATTTTCAATGACAAAGAACTAGTCATTTATAAATCTAGGGCAGTCTGGCACCAAATTCTGTGCTTTTAAACATTAGGCTGTTTTCCCATTCTATGGTTAAAATGATTTTCCTGAGACTTTTGCATGGTAACAGGTACCAACTTCCAGTGAGGACTTCAGCCAACGATGACCAGAGCAATGGCTTTGAGGCTCAAGAAGTTAATTTGAGGTCAGTTTCCTACACACACACAGATACACACACACACACACACACACACAGAAGGCGAATTTGACAGAAAATTCAGGAAGCAGTTAATATTAATAGCACTAGAAAACATATGCTAAAGAGCTTTATGTCATAAATGGGAACACTGGGCTTTATATCTAAGAAAGAAGTAATCCAGATCATGCTTGATTTTAACAAAGATGAGTTAAGAGAAATCTGCTTCATTCCTTCTTTTATTTATGATATCTTAGCAAATGCTGAAAATGTTATCCAGAAAGAAATTCTGAAAGCTCTCAGGTTCTTTGATAACTGGAAAATTATTTTTTCAAAGGAAGAAACTTTGAATCTAAGAGTTGGCTAGAAACTTTACTGCTGAGGTAAAGAAAGGGATGATTGTGAAATGGGCTGTGATAAAAAGTAAGAGTTTCTGTGGAGCATTAAAAATGGAAGTCTAACTCATTTTTTCTTCCTCTGTGTGCACAAGTCAATTTGTGACTGTATAGGTCTGTTTGTTTCCACTTTTGAAATCTTGCTCTAACTTAAAAAACAAAAGATATTGCCTGTTCACTTTCCTGACCTATCTAGACAACTATTTTCAGCACAATTCAGAGTATGTTGCCTTAAAATCCTGAATACCCTCATTAAATTGTATGGATCCAATTCTAAGTCTGACATTTACCAGGTGCATGACTTTCTGCAATTTATCCAGTAGTCTCAGTTTCTAAGATTAGATAACAATAGTGTATAGGTACTCCAAGTTGAGATAACAAACTAACTACTTTGTGGAGATTTTATAAGATTAAAAGCAGTTTTTGTGGACCGCTCTGCCTGGTTTCAGAAATTGTAACTACTTCCCATAGCTAAGGATGAGCGAGCGACCTCCGGAATGGGACACAGGCAACAAAGCTGGTCTCTGGTAGCAAATGCTGCCTCTGTTTCCTCTTCCTGCCCCCAAAGCACAGTCTATGTTGTTAACGGGTAAGTCCCCTCAGAGAAGGGGCAACCTAAGCCAGACATCATCATTGGGAGGCCATCATGGAAGGACTCAGGGGGCTGCAATAAAGAGCAAGCAACAGACCCAGCCCCCCGCCTATGTGACATAGCCCGAGTCCCCATGTACTCTGGGAGAAGCACTTCCTGGTTCTCATCCCCTTAAGCCAGAATACCTGATGGGGAGGGGTTCAGCACCTTGCCTTGCCAGAGCGAATCCTTGGGGGGAAACAACTCGCATCACAAAGAATTTTTGAAAAACCTGTGAAATCTGCTCTGCTAAAAGTGCTTTCATTCATATATTAAGGGTTCCAGCAGGAAACCCTTTTGAGAGATCGGCCACCTCTCCTTCCAAGTAGATCATGTCTTGTTTACTTTCATCTGTGGCAGATGGGGGGACTTGCGGGAAAAGTCACCCCCACAAACAGTTATAATTTTAAAGCATATTAAGCATTTTAAAAGTGGTTATTAAATCAATTTTAGTATTTTTAAGTGATTTTAACTTGGCAGTATTATGTAGATAATTGCTTCTTCATTGTGTTGGTCATAAAACCAAATTTATTGCACATTATGTTGGTGTGATCATCACTTTTCATCACTTCAATCAAATCATCCATTAATATCAAAAACTGCCTTACTAAATCCATCACACTCAATTTAGATTTCTTTGGTGGTCAAGGCTTTATTGCTTCAAGAAACAACCTCTAAAAGTGGCCAATAACCCAATCAACTCATAGGCCCGGTTGTGGCATAAACTTTTTGACTTGTACTATTATTGGGACTAAAAAATAAATGTCTCTAAAGTCTAGACTTGCTTTATGAATTATAATGAATTATAACAAAGTTTAGAGAGTTCTCTGTATCCAAGGCACAGAAATTCTTGCTTTTGTTTTTGTTTTTGGTGTGGATTATCTACTGCATAGATTACTCTAACCACATATTAATTGAAACCAGACATTTTTCTTCTACCCTGTTTGCACCCAGACAGTATAAAAAAAAACAAATTTGACATCTGCCTGAGTTGTAAATACTGTAAGCAATTAAGCTAAACAGTGTATTTTACTTTCTTGAGAAAATTCTATACTATTTTCCACAGTAGCTGCGCCAGTCTGCATTCCTACTAACAGAATTACTAGGGTTTCCTTTTATCCACAATCTCACCAGCACTTGTTGATTTGTTTATGATGGCCATTCTAACTGGTGTGAAGTGGTATATCATTGTGGTTTTCATTTGCATCTCTCTGATGGATAGTGATGCTGAGTATCCTTTCATATGTCTGTGGGCCCTCTCTATGTCCTCCTTGGAGAATTCTACTGCTGAGATTATACCCTAAGAATCCTGAAACAAGCAATCCAAAAGAACCTAGGCACCCCAATGTTCATAGAAGCACAATTTACAATAGCCAAGTGCTGGAAGCAACCTAAATGCCCATCAGTAAATGAGTTGGTTAAAAATCTATGGTACATTTACACAATGGAATACTATGAAGCAGAAAGAAACAAGGAACTCCTACCCTTTGTGAAAGCATAGATGGAACTGCAGAGAATTGTGCTAAGTGAAATAAGCCACAGTGAAAGATAACTACCATATGATCTCATCTATTAGTGGAACCTGATCAACAAAACAAACAAGCAAGCAAAATACAACCAGAGACATTGAAAGAAAGAACAAATGGACAGTAATCAGAGGGGAGGGGGGAGGAAGATAACAGGGAAAGAAGGTGAAGTGCAGTCAAGAAACATGTATAAAGGACCCAGAAACAAAGCCAAAGGAGGGTAGGATTGAGGGTGGGGCAGGGGAAAGTGGTGGTGGGAAAATAGAGACACTTATTTGAACAACAATTGTTTTAAATAGTGTACTTTAAAAATATTCGTAAGTACAAGGTCTCAGTAATTTTGATGAAAGTAAGAACAAAAACATAGCATTTACACTTGCATCATTTTTGAAAATATCTTATATTAATGGTTCAGTTATCAGTAACACTAATGCAAGCTGGTGATTTTTATGTGGTTTTGTCAGAAGTCAGGGTTTGCTGCTAGTTCAGAGGACACATAACATCTTGGTTCTTGCCTGTCCATCTTGCTCTGCTTCCTATGCCCTGACTTCACTCCACCTCTAGCTGACTCTAGAGAATATCCTGCTCTTATAAAGAGTTATCTCTTTGTTTTGTAAATCTCCATAAACTTGCTCACTGTAGTTTGTATGTGTACTAATGCCATTTGTTTGGGGGTTTGTTTATTTGTTATAAATCAAGTCCTATTTTTGGGGTCATTGCATTTGGCTTATGAGTAAATTAATTAAAATTTTGTGTAGAATTTGTATTTAGCTTCTTTAGTCTCCTAGTGAACAATAACATCTCCTCCCTTCCTTCCCTTTTATCCCACCTAAATGAACAGTATTGTTTAGCCCAAACATGTTTTTCTACTTTTGTATCATTGGTGCACAATATTGATAGAAGGGTATTAAAGATAAGGCTGTGTGGGAATATGACCTGTTGGTGGATTATTGATGGGCTTGTGCCCATTAATCTGACTAGAAATGAATCACAGGAGCCATTTCAACATAGCTATCTCAGATATGGTTGAAATAATTATTTTGAAATAGTAGTAAAACAAAGAGATTTTTTTCCACATAAAAGCACTAACACTCCTACCCCCAACTTCCACATAATATTTATTCCTGGAAAAAAATTTTTGTTAGTGTTAAAGCAAACTCTCTTTATATAATAGTACTTGCAGTGTCAAAAAGAAACAGTAGTAATTTAATAGTGCACTATTCTTTAACAGGACTTCATGAGAACATATAAACAATATTAATGACTTGATATTTAAATTAATTTTACCCTAGTAGATTTTCCTAACTTATGAATACACCATGGAACATAAGAAACTTCAAGATCTTCTCTCAAAGTGTATCCAAGGTTGCAACTGCACAGAAACATAACTGGAATGCCCCAATATTATTAAATCAGCTTCTATAGGTGTGATTCAATTATTCTCCTTAAAGGTTCAATCAGAGTTATATTGCTATTTTTGCCTTTCTTTTTTAGAGGAGGAAGACGTGTATCCTGTCATTTTTCATGTCACTAAAGAGTAATTGATGTTGATATTTGGATTCAATGAAGACATTTAATCTGAATAATAGAACTAATAAATATTGTCATATATATTAAGTCATATTGTTGAATCCCAGTGGCCCTTTGAGGAATATTTTAACAGTATATAACAGTAGTACATCCACCCAGGCTGGTGTGGCTCAGTGGATTGAGTGCCAGCCTGCAAACCAAAGGGTCACCAGTTCAATTCCCAATCAGGATACATGTCTGGGATGCAGGTCAGGTCCCCAGTAGGGATCTCATTAGAGGCAACTACATACTGATGTTTCCCTCTCTTTCTACCTCCTTTCCCCTCTCTCCAGAAATAAATAAATAAAATCTTTAAAAAATAATAGTACATCCACCTCATATATAGAAGTAAAATGAGAGGAAATTTACTAAAATATTCAATTATGATAGCAAAATAAATTGAATGTATAATAAAATATATACAAAAATAAAAATGTATAAGTATATTAACTGCAATGTTAATTGTGGAAATAACAATTGAATTGTAATGTTTGCATCCTTACCTGGAAGGCAGGAAGTGGAAGGAAAGCCAAGTGGTGGGCGGATACTGTGGAGTGCAATGGAACCACCTGTAGTGATAGAGAAGATATCCACCTGTCGGGGGGGTGTGGGTCTTTCCCACGTGGAACTGAGTGCAACGACAGTAAGAAAGCAATATACAAAACATTTATTTATACATATAAAAATGTTACACAGTTTACAAGGGAATACAAAAAATGATGTACATTAAATACATAAGAATGGTTGCTAGAAGTGGGGCGTGGCACATGGAAATGGGACTAAAACAAACAAATAATAAACTGAAGTCCCCTGACACTGAAAATAGAACCTATAAAATTGCTGAGAAGAGAAGACCTAATTAAAAGGAAACATTTGGTAATAAGATTATTTATAAAAATATACAGCCACCCAGTGCAATTCCATTGGAATCTTATACAGGAGGTAATAAAATACATTTGGATAACATATAGAAGTTGGAAATAGAAAATATATTCTACTCACAAAATTCTAAATCAAATATATTTCAAAAGCTGATAAAATTTTTCCCAATAATCTCAATTCAGTGTGCAGATTTTACTATATTTTATTTTTAGATGATTTACATTTAAGTCTAGTGACATTTCTTTTTATTCTCCTTGCAGGGTGAGCATCATTACAACATTTTTTTTTTGTTTCTTTCAAGGAGTGTTGGTATCTCCTTGCAAACTTGTCAGAAAGTCCTACTAGTAGACCGTTGTACAGTATATTTAGGTACATAATATTTTTGTTAATTACTATTTTTCTGATCTCATTATGATTATTTGGAGAAGGTTTTGGCATTTTTCTAAGCGCATGTTATCAAGACGATCAGTGGTATCAGCTCATGAGCCATCAGTGTGTAAAAAGGTGAAGTCAGACAGTGAGAAGCGCACTGAGTCCGATTTCAGCTGCACCTGCGGTATGGGCTCTCCAGAGAGGCTTCGACTTCACGTTCCTTAGTATATTTCAGAGGCTGAGGGAATACTGTGGAGTTTGAGTAAACACTGCCTAATAACAAAGCTTTAATTTTTGGCATATAACTCCTGTGTTTTGATATTTAGGTATATTTAGGGAATATTTAGTAATATATTTAGCGATATAAAAGTGCTGTTGAGCTTTTTTTTTCAGTTGATGGAGGATATTTTGAGGATGCTAAAAAGTTTAAAAGGTTTTTTTTTAATCTAGATGCTTAAAAGTCATTGATAAAATTTAAAATTAGGCTAAATTAATACATAAATATATAACACTAAAATAATTCCTTTGTTCTTAGTCAATTTGTTCATTCTGATCAAAAAAATAAATATTTGGAAAAGGAGTTGTGTTGCCCAATGTCATTTTTTCACTCTCAGAGTTCTTTTGGATATAAGACACTTTAATAGGTCAATTACCTTTGTTATAAACGTCGGACATTCTATTTGCCTCAAAAAGAAATCCATAGCCCTGAAGAACTAGACATTCTGATTCCTAGAAAAGCAGTAGTGACTAAGATGTGCAAAATCCATGATCAGTAAATGAATTTGTAAATTAATATTGAAGAGAATTTGACCATAAAGGACAAAAATTGGCAATGAAATATCAAGAAAAATATGAAAGTATCTCAATATTATAGATCAGAAAGTTTAGCATTACTCTATTACAGAAAGTCTAAGATAAAAAAAATTAATATATTTGAGTAATGGCTTCTAGAGCGAATTGCTTTGGTTCAAATCCTGGGACCTAAAGTTTCCTAACAGTATGACACTAACTGTGTAATTTACCTGACCTGTTTGTAAGTTCTTGTACTCAACTATAACATGTGACTTATCTGTAAAGTTCTTGACTAGTAAATAAATTAATATATGCAAAGCACTTTAGAAAGGATATACATAATGCATAAATATACATAGCAAGTACTATGTTAATATTGGATATTTTTATTGACATTCTTGTTCTGCATACAGACAATGAGAATCATTTTGGCTGTAGGATCTTTTGGGAACTGGGCCTCCTGCATACACTGCTGCTGAGGTGTCCCATCTTCTTGACATTATCTATGCAAATCACATCTGCCCCCCTCTTAAGACAATTCTAGAATGGAATTCTCATATCCAGAAGTTATGTGCTCTACATGCTTGGATCAACCATCTGTTTTTCTCTTGTAGTTCTGTTTATCTGTTTACTTTCAGGTCATCCCAAAGCCTCAGGGTTGCTGATATAAGAAGTGATATAGCAAAAAAAGGTTAATGAATAGACATGCAAAGTGTATCTGTTAGTATTGATGAGCAATGGGGTAATATAATTTGTATTAGAAAGCATTGTGTAGGGGCAACTTTGCCCTCAAGTCTCCCCGTCTGCCACAGATGAAAGTAAACACTACCAAGACATGATCTGCTTGGGGAAGAGAGGTGGCCAGTTTCTCCAAGGAAAAAGGCCTTGAGTCCCTTCCTCCAGGGGCTTTTATTGGGTTGTAATACACAGGAATACAGGGTGACAAGGATCAAACAGCAGATAACATTTCAAAGAAATCTGAGGGTTTAGTCTGAGTCAGAGTCTGTTGGGAAGGGAGTTGAACTTTGGGAGACATACTCATTTCCTGCTGGGACACTTAACATATGAATGAAAACACTCTTAGCAAAGCAAGTTTCACAGGATTTTTAGAAATACATTGTGCTGCCAATTTCCCCCAATCCTGCTCTAGCCGGCAAGGAGCTGCACCACTCCCCATCAGGTTTTCAGGCTTAAGCTGATTAGAGCCAGGAAGCACTTCTCCCAGAGGACATGGGGACTTGGGCTACGTCACATAGCCTAGGAGCAAGGGTCCATTGCTCCCTCTTTGTTGCAGCCCCCTGAGTCCTTCCATGATGGCCTCCCAAATGATCATGTCTGGCTTTGGTTGCCCCTTGCTGAGAGGAGACTTACCTGTCATGGTCTTCCGACCATGCTTTGGGGGCGGGGGAGTAAGCTGAGGCTGCTTTTGCTACCAGAGACAAGCTTTGTCTCCTTTGTCTCTCATTCCAGAGGTTGCTCACTCATCCTTAGCCCTGGAGAGTAGTTACAAGTCCGGAAAGCAGGCAGAGTGGTCCCCAGCAGCACTATATTTGTGTTGGGAGTTGAGAAAGACATAAAGTGTAAGTCATCATATCCTAAGTTAAATAAAGGAGCTGAGTCAAAAACCACAAAGCCTTTTAATTCCATTCATAACCAAGTGAAGGCTAGAGGTTTGAGTGTGTAATATACGGAAGTCGAACTGAAGCCAGATCAAAGTCATTTTTTAAGATGAGTTAACCTTATCCAAACTCAAACTGTGTGATCCTGTGAATAGAAAAGGGCACTGTGCTATGCTTTGGGTATTTCCCTTTAGTTAAGTGGAAACAAAGGTAATAAAAGACTACTTACTGTATTTAATCAATACAACTCATACAAAAAATCTGACACCTCTTGATTACTTTAGTGGGACTATAAGTATCTGCAGAGGTGATTTGAATACTAACTAAAGGCACATAGAGAGAATTACATTCTCCTCTCTCTCTCTCTCTCTCTCTCTCTCTCTCTCTCACACACACACACACACACACACAAACGCATAATCGCACACACAAAATCACTCTTTCCCTTTTGAAGGTGGAAAAGAAACTATCTCAAAATCACTCTCCAGAATACAACTCTGCAAAATCTCAGCCATCTGCTCCTCTTAATACACAAAGCTGTATAATAAATTTTAACAACTCTTTTGTGTAACATTAAGCCAATATTTGCAAAGTGTAATAATAGTAAGTGTAAATACCATTTGCAAAGAATTAAATAAAGGTAAATATAATTGGTCTGTTGATGAAGGTAATAGTTTAGGTTCGAAATCATAGTGTGTCTATTTTTAAAATCTCACTTAATTGCATTAAACTATTTATTTTAACTTACTTTCATTTGATTTTGCAAGGTTTCCCCCCCACAGCATGTATGAAATCTTAATCACAATGAAAATAAATATTATTAATTTTTGCATGTACATGTCAAGAGAGTTTAAAACCTTTTTGTACCCTTAGCTTATGATATTTTTCTTTCTTCCTTTTTTTGTACACTTAACTTTTTATTTTATTTTTTATTTAATTGTTTTTCAAGTACAGTTTTCTGTCTTTTACTCCCATCCCGGCCCCCCCCCCAGTGCTCCCCGCCTCCCTCCCATTTCCACCCCCCTTAGCTGTTGTCCATGTGTCCTTTACGCTTGTTCCTATAAATCCTTCCCCTTTCTCCCCCTAAATTCCCTCCCCTCTGCCCTCTGGTTGCTGTCCCCCTGTTTTCTATTTCAGTGTCTTTGTTATTATTTTGCTTGCTTGTTTGTTTTGTGGTTTAGCTTCCTTAGCTTCGAGATCATATGGTATTTGTCTTTCAACACCTGGCTTATTTCACCCAGCATAATGCTTTCCAGTTCCATCCATGCGGTTGCAAAGGGTAGGAACTGCTTCTTTCTTTCTGCTGCATAGAATTCCATTGTGTATATGTACCATAATTTTTGATCCACTCATTTACTGACGGGCACCTAGGTTGCTTCCAACTCTTGGCTATTTTATAAATTGTGCTGCTATGAACATTGTGGTGTATAGGTTCTCTTGGATTGGTGTTTTAGGGTTCTTAAGATATAATCCTAGCAGTGAAATTTCTGGGTCAAAAGGCATGTCCATTTTTAGTTTTCTGAGAAAATTCCATACTGTTTTCCATAGTGGTTGTACCAATTTGCAATCCTACCAACAGCGAATTAGGTCCCCCTTTCTTCACAACCTCTCCAACACTTGTTGTTTGTTGCTTTGTTTATAATGGCCATTCTGACCAGTGTAAAGTGGTATCTCATTTTGGTTTTAATTTTTCTATTTTTCTATAATGATTTTATTCCAAAGACATGAAATTTTGAATGTTATCACTGGTGCGAAGTCATTGTCATTTGATTATGAATGGACACACATGCCATTAATTCCATTAGATTCTCTATCAAATAATGATGATATAATATGACTGTAGAATTGCTCTTAATGTGATTAGTTGTCTATGTTTGAATCTGATTACTTTAAGCCAAAAGTCACACTTTAAAAGAGTGTCTGAAGCAAATGTATCAACATATCTTCAATTTTAGAATCTAGGTGGTGATGATTATTCACTTGATAATCATTTGATAATCATTCAATAATCATTTGATAATCCCTTGATAATCATTCACTTGATATTCACTTGATAATCATAAATGATGATTACATTTTTTCAATTTTGATGTATATTTATATTTTTATAACAAAATGTTAGAAGATAAGTACATCTGATGTAGACATAATTAGCAAACAATGACACACTCTGGAATAGCAGTAAACAGACTGATGTTCATTGGCTGCAGGGATGCTTTTAACTGCTATATCTTCACTTCTTAAAAAATTAGAAATAGGTGAGGAAAAATGCAGGCAGCTGTAATTGAACAACAATAAAGTAATTTAAAAATAATAATAATAAAATTTTAAAAGTTAGGAATCAGCATTAGAATCATTGATCAATGAGTAAGATTTTTTTTCTTGAAATAATGCTAACCAGCATTTAGGTCAGAGTATAGCAAATAATGCATATAGCAAATTTAGGTTTATGACTATTTTAGTCTTTGTCACTAACTGTTTCAAGTAAGTTTACTTAAAGAAATTGAAGAATTTACTGTTTAGGTTTGTATATCAAATTATACTAGGACAAAGATAGTTTCTCCACTGCTTAGCAGTCAGTCTCCCATTCTAACAGGGACCTAACATGGCAGGTTCCTATGCAATATTCGCTGACTTTGAATTTATATTCACTATGTATCATAATAATTATTACCTGTTATATTACAGATTTTGTTAGTAGGTTCACCAGTAAATGTTAGCTTTAGGAAAACAATGGAGAAAAAAGAAAACAAACAAAAAAGCGAAGAAAGGAAGGAAAGAAAGAAAAGGAAAAGTAAAGATAAAGAGAAAGAAGGGGGAAAAAAGGAACAAGTAATTACTTTGCTTTGATTCAGCTGGGATCCAGCTGTGAAATTAGTAAGGTACCATTAAAAATCAAACTTACAGAGCATTTTTTAAAATTTCTGAATTCTATTCAGCTGCTTTACCTCCCCTTATGCTTTTATCACATATTGTTCTAAACCAGAGAGAGAAACTACGAAGACACACTAGTAAGCTAATATTTTCACACAATGGGGAGTGGGGTAGGGGGAGAAAGTATGAATAGGAATCCTTTGTTCCTTGTGGCGTGAAGTGAAACTTTGACTAGCATGCTAACAACAATTCATTTAATAAAATTAAATTAGGAGTAAATTATTTCAGTATCCAATCCACTAAATACTCTGGTGCTGTTTAAAAATGTTTAAAAAAGGCCTTGTGCCTGACTTTCCTAATACGTAGCTCCTTAAACAAGACAGCTGTGTATGTTGTAAAAAAAAGTGTAATGGGATAAAAATTAAATTTCTGATTAGATTGTTGTTGTTTAGAGGTGTGCCGAATGATTTTTAAAGAATAAAAAATAATCCAGCCTCAGTCACCAGGGATCTTTTATAATAATTAGACGGAAGGAATAAGAAGACATGGCATGTATGCCTACCTTTCTATTAGCCACGAGTGTCTCAGGATCAATGCTCACCTCTCCACCCCACTGCCCACAGAGTCCCTCACTCTACTTTTGTTTGTCTAGTTGTAAAACAAATTAAAATCTTTCACTATGAGTGCTGTGGTTGGCAGAGTTAGAGCAGTGACAGTTCAAAGAATCCTTCTGGCAAGCAGGCTCCAAAATCAAAACTAAAACCTTTTTCCACCTCACAGGAATCCAGACAGAGAGATTAATTAAAGTCAAGGGAGAAAAAACATACATACAAAACACTTCCTAGAATTGTCATGATTGTGATTTTTTTCTACTCTCTGTTTCCAGTCTTTCTCCTTCACAGTATGTTCTTTGATAACACAATAGTTTCTTCAAGTAAATTTCAAAACATTACAGTATTTATGAATAAATACCTTTGCTAAACCCATATCTTAGGAATACTAAAAGGGCTATTAATATATATTCTGTCACATTTACATATTATGTTCTTTCTCATATAGCTTTTAATTTCTACACAGTCAGCAATCTTGGGGGGAGATATTTTTATGTAAGGTTTAATATTTTCTGGATCTCTTTACACAGTGTACCATTTTCTTACACCATTTCCCCCCTTTTGAGTTCCTCAGGTACATATTTAAATGGCATGAATAACACTAGATTTCTCCCACACTATGAGGTAATTTACATAAGCAACCTCAGGGCTCTCTGGTGTTCTTAGTGAACATAACATTGCCCGGGATTATAGGATGCCTAGACAATGGTTTGTCCTTTGAATTCTGACTTTTACTTGTGGTTTCAGGATCTCTTTAGTGAAGCCTGAATTTCCTGTAGGATTTTGTTTCTGTGAGGAGGAAAAAAATACTAAATCAAACATCTATACTGTGCTTTCAATTCTACATTTTAACAGGCACTAAAAGCTAAAGAACCAAGCTGTCTGTGAAGTATTGTTCAGTCCGATGGCTAGGGAGGAGGAAAACCCTGCTGCTCTGTGGTGGAAAAAGAAACCCAGGGATCTTTGTGCTGAATGAGATAACACGGTTTTCACATGTTCTACACAGCTGGCGAAAGCGACTTTCTTCCTTATTTCTTTTCTTTTCCATCTCCACCCTCAACTCACCTTACTGGCTCATTTGCTTCATGAGAGAGGGGGCAGTTATGCAAACCAAATGATGTATTGAGGAGGAAATCCCGAGGGCACACACCTGTATTTTGTAAGGTGTTTTCATATCATCAAATAATGCACAGATGGGCAGGATAATTCTGGTCAGGGAAATACGTTTTCATTGTTACAAGATTCCAGAATAAAAATGGAATTTTAACGCACATGACTTAATATATTTTATGCCTTGCTTTCCTACATTTGCTTTTATTTGGGTTTTATTTTTTGTATTCTTTTATTTGATTCTACTTTTCCACTACTATTCATCCCCCTTATACTCCCCTCCCCACTATGATCACCACCCTGTTATCCATGTCCATGAGTCCTTTCTCCTTACTGCTCAATCCCTCCAACCGCTACCTCCTTCCACCTTAGCTGTTACCCTGCTCTCTATGAGTCTCTCTCTATTTTTTGTTAGTTGAGTTTGCTCTTTAGAGACTACATATGAGTGAAATCAAATGGCATTTGTCTTCCCCTGCCTAGTTTATTACTTAGCATAATGTTCTCTAGGTTCCTCCACACTCTCTGTCACACAGGGTAAAATTTTCTTTTTATGACCAAATAATATTCCATTCTATAAATCTACCATAGGTGTTTTGTCCATTCATCTACTGATGGACACTTGGGTTGCTTCCATATCTTAGCAACTGTAAATAACACTGCAATGAACACAGGGGTGCTCATGTTCTTTCAAATTAGTGTATTGGGTTTCTTCATATATATCTCCAGAAGTGGAATCACTGGGTCAAAAGGGAGATCCATTTTTTTCAGGTATCTCTATGCTGCTTTCCACAGTGGCTGCACCAATTTTCATTCTCACAAACAGCATAAAACTAACTGTTCCCCTTTCTCCACATCTTCACTAGCTCTTCTTGTTTGTTGATTTATTAATGATAACAATTCTGATAGGTCTGAGATGATATCTCATTGTGGTTTTAGTTTCCATTTCTCCAATAACTAGTGACATTGAGCATCTTTTCTTATGTCTATTTGCCATCTGTATATTCTCTTTTTATGACCTATTCAGGTCCTTGGCCCATTTTTAATTGAATTGATATTTTGGTCTTGAGTTTTCTAAGTTATTTACAAATTTTTGGTATTAACTGCTTATCAGAGTTATCTGGTAGTATGCTCTCCCATTCCATGGGCTGTTTTTTTTATTTTGTTGATGCAAAAACTTTGTTGTGCAAAAACTTTTTTGCTTAACGTAGTCCCATTTGCTTATTTTTGTCTTAGCAGGTCTGAGTGCAGTGGTGCTTGCAATTATTTGATCATAGGCAACTTTTATTTTAATTAAAAAATTCAAAATATTGTTAAAATATACTTGATATATCTTTATTCCTGTCATTTCTGGATTAAGTCGCAGTGACTAGTGCAAAACTATGAAGATGTTTCTAATGACACAGGCATTTTGTATACCTCATAGTCTTTTATTTTTATTTATTTATATTTTAAATCTTTAACTCAGATGTAACATTAGGAGCTCCAAGCTGGGGAGCTGCAATTGTGCTCAGATATTCCAAAACCACCATGCACAGAAACAGCAGATATGGAAATGCCATTTATTACTTACAGGGAACATGGTGGAGCCTGAGGGTGGCGGGTCCCTCTGCACTACTTATAGGGTTAGGAAGGGAGTAGCAACAGTGGAGGCAGCAACAGTTGTGTGTGAAAATTCCACAATGATGTGATAAACACAGGAGCCTTGAGACATCGGGGTTTGAGAGGGCTTGGACCTCCAGATGCAGACTGTTTTCCTCATTCTTTATTGCTGCTGGCCAGGCAGCCATCTGTTCTTTGAGGTTGTGCAGGGGCCATGTCCTGAACACGCCACATGAGGATATGCTTACTGATTTCAGAGAGAGAGAGAGAGAAAGTAAATCAGTTGCCTCCCATACATGCCCCAGCCAGGGTTGAACCTACAACATAGGTATGCACCGTGATCAGGAATCAAACCCACAACTTTTTGGTGTACAGGGAAAAGCTCCAACTAACTGGCCCACCTGACCATGCCAGCCTCAATTTTTTTTATCAGTACCATAGATCTTCCTGCCAGCACTACAACACTAATTAAATCATGGATCAATTAAAGTCCAGTTTACTGCCACAGATTATATACTGTGAAGACACCTGTGGTTTTTAAGAGAGAACCATTGGTTCAAAGTATTGGGGAATTTTAAAAATATATTATATGATTATTTTTCTTTCTAATTTTTAAGTTTCAAATTAAAGCACACTGTTGGGTAGAAGTGGACAAAGCTTAAGTATGTTTGACAGCTAGTGGGATGTAACTGGATACTTGTTACCCAATCTTTAATGAGATGTCAAGTTGATGTAGCAAGAAAGACCCTGGCTTAAAACTTTGAGCAAGGTTTTCAAAATTGCAAAAGTCCTGTCACTTGCTAACTCTATGACTCTGATCAGATCACTTTACCTCTTAGTTGCCAGTTTCAAGATACAGAATGCATTGTTATCATATATTTATTAGGAGAAGAGATAGGGCAATTAGAGTTTCTTAGCATGGACTTTGGAAAGAATTTCCCATACTGCCCACAGCAGACATAAGTGAACACATAGAAACAAACACATCACATGGGTGTTTTACTAGCTTAGATGACCTGTAGCTGACTGTGAAGCCAACTAAACAGTTAATGCCTTCCACTTATTTCTTAAGTGTAGAGTATCAATACTTGTATGTGAGTGATAAATAAAGAAGTTAAAGATACAGATGGTGTCATCAAGAAAAAATAGTTATACATAAAAAGATAAATAGTGTAAGAACTTTTATGATCCTAATTAATGATTGTTTATTTAGGGATAAGGAACAGCCTGTGTTTTGAACAATCTAACTTTACAGAGAGATAAAGATGGTCTCACAACAGTGCAGAAAAGTTAAGTTAAGCTAGGCTTGAATAAGGGCAGAAAACAGGCCAGCTCCATGTTGTAGTAGACCGCTCTGCCTAGTTTTAGGAATTGTATCTCTACCCCTTGTGGCTAAGGGCGAGAGACGACCTTTGGAATGTAAGCCACAGGAGACAAAGCCTGTCTCTGGTAGCAAACGCTGCCTCAGTTTCCTCCCTCTGCCCCCAAAGCTTGGTCAGAAGTCAATGACGGGTAAGACCCCTCACAGCGGGGGACAACCTAAACCAGACTAGATCACTTGGAAGGCCTTCATGGAAGGACTCAGGGGGCTGCAACAGAGAGCAATGGACTCTCACCGCCCAACTTTGTCAAAGCTCAAGTCCTCATGTTCTCTGGGAGAAGCACTTCCTGGCTCTAATCCCCTTAAGCCTGAATACCTGATGGGGAGAGGTGCAGCTCCTTGCCTTGCTAGAGCTTGTCCTGGGGGAAAATCTGGCATCACAAAGACTTCCTGATAAGCCTGTGAAATCTGCTCTGCTAAAAGTGCTTTCATTCATATGGTAAGGGTCTGAGAGTAAATGAGTATATCCCCCAAAGTTTTTGCAGCTCTCTTCCTGACAGACACTGACTCGGACTCTGAAGCCCTGAGATCTCTTTGAAATGTTATCTACTGTTTGATTCTTGCCACCCTGTATTCCTGTGTATTACAACCCAATAAAAGGCTATGGAAGACGGTGCTTGGGGCCTTTTTCTCCCCAGAGAAACTGGCCACTGCTGGCCTCTTTCTCCCCAGAGAAACTGGCCACAGCCCACTCCTCCATTCCCAAACAGATCTCATCATGTCCCGGCCATAGTTATTCACTCACATGTGTCTGTGGCACAGCGGGGACTCCTGAGAGTAGTCGCCCACACACCATGTGAGGTCTCATTTTGTTCATTGGTTTATCATACCACAGCCATAGTCTAATCTTAGTGTGTTTGGTTACTTCTCCACCATTTATGCCTTCATAATGTAGGTATGAAGTCGAATCCACTGTTCCTTCATTCATTCATTCATTTTGGCATTTACTGAATAATTTAGCTAACTTCTTTTTATTTAGTTTTTTACACATGTAAGATATTATTCAGTTTACCTCTGTAAATAAAAAATAATGAATAAGAGATACAATTGGTTTATAAGAACATTGAGGACTTAGGATAAGATAAAACAGAATGCTGTAAGTGTTGAAAGAAAATGAACCATGTAAGTCAAAATAGTGTGTAAATGTTACACAAATGTTACCTTTTACAAATATAAGGCAAGACCCTCCACCAGCCAAAACCATTATGACTCACTTTGATGCTGTTGTCAGAAACCAAACAGAAAATATCTCCAAGATACCTTTTTATATTTAATAGATGCTTAGCAGGGTAAAGAAAAAATCAGGAAGTGATACTTGAGTTAGATGTGCAACCCATGGACATGAAGTAAGGTGAGGGGGTGCTGGTGGGAGGGCCATGCAGGGCAGAGGGGTATAAAGGGGAGAAAAATGGGACAAATATAATAGCATAATCAATAAAATATGTTAGAAAATAAAAATTTACAAAAGAAGTATAAATAGCCTTTTATTTTACTGAAAAAAATTCAGCCAAGATGGAGGCATAGGTAGATGTGATTTGCTTCTTCCTACCACCAAAAGAAGGGCAACAACAAATTTAAAAACAAAAAATAACCAGAAATGACAGAATATCGAACTGAATAAAAGTCCAAAAACCAAGGAGTTAAAGATGAAACATTCATTGAGACTGACAGGAGGAATGAAGATGGGCAGCCAGGGCCAAGAAGACTCACTGCAAGGTGGCTGGAGGAATGGGTGAGGTGGTGGCTGGTGGAGCAGGCAGTCCCACATCTGTGTGCAGGTAACCAGGAGGGACAACTGGAGAGTGAGACAGACCCCCCAACCCAGGGTTCCAGTGTGGGAAAATACAGCCACAAAACCTCTGACTGAAAAACCTGTGGGGGTTGTGGGGGTAGAAGAAACTCCTGGCCTCACAATTTGTTGGAGAGAACAACAGAGTCCTAGAATACACACAAATCACCCACCCATGAATCAGCACTGAAGGGCCCAATTGCTTGTGGGTAGCAGAAGTGACTGAAAGTCAGTTGAGAGCTGAGAAAGTGCCATTGTTCCCCCTTAGACCCCTTCCTCACATACAGTGCCACAATGCAGAAATATGGGTTACCCTGCCTTGTTAAATAACTAAGGCTCCACCCTCTGCTACATAACAGGCACACAAAAACAAAGAAATATGGCCCGAAGAACAGATCAAAGCTCCAGGAAAAAATACAACTAAGTGATGGAGAGATAGCCAACCTATCAGATACAGAGTTCAAAACATTAGCAGTCAGGACACTCACAGCAACGGTTGAGTATGGTTGCAAAATAGAGGAAAAAGTGAAGGCTATGGAAAACAAGATAAAGGAAAGTGCACAGGGAACTAACAGTGAAGGGAGCATATGGAAGAAATAAATATTCAACCAGAACAGAAGGAAGAAACAAGAATTCAAACAAATGAAGAGAGGCTTAGGAATTTCCTGGACAGCTTTAAACATTCCAATATCTGAATCATAGGGGTGCCAGAAAGAGAATAGAAAGAGCAAAAAAATTAAAACTCATTTGAAAATATAATGAAGGATAACTTCCCTAATCTAACAAAGGAAATTGACTTTCAGGAAATCTAGGAAGCTCAGAGGGTCCCAAAGAATTTGGCCCCAAGGAGGAAAACACCAAGGCACATTATAATTACCCAAGATGAAATATAAGGAGAGAATCTTAAAAGAAACAAGAGAAAAGGAGACATTTACTTCCAAAGAGGTCCTACAAGATTATCAGCTGAGTTCTCAAAAGAAGCCATGAAGGGAAGAAGGGGCTGGAGAAAAGTATTCAAAGGCATGAAAGGCAAGGACCTGCATCCAAGATTTCTCTATCCAGCAAAGTTATATTTTAGAATGGAAGGACAGATCAAGTGCTTCCCAAATAATGTCAAGTTAAAGGAGTTCATCAACACCAAGCCCTTATTATATGAAATGTTAAAGATACTTGCCTAAGAAAAAGAAGAAAATCAAGAATATGAACAGTAAAATGACAACAAACACACAATTATCAAAAACTGAATCTAAAAAAATAAAAAGAAAAACAAACTAAACAAACAATTATAACAGGAACAGATTCAAAGAAACAGAGATCACATGAAGGGTTATCAGTGGTGAAGGGGAAGTGGGAAAATGAGGGAAAAGGTACAGGGAATAAGAAGCATAAATAGTAGGTACAAAACACACAATGGGGAGGTTAGAAATAGAATGGGAAATAGAAAAGCCAAAGAACTTATATGTATGACCTGTGGACATGAACTAAGGGAGGGGAATGATGGTAAAAGGAGGGTGTGCAGGGCAGAGGTGAATAAAAAAAGAAAAAAAATGGGACAACTGTAATAGCAAAATCAATAAAAGATATTTTTAAAAAGTGAACACAAAAGGTAAAAAAAAAGTTTATTGTATCTAGAAGGTTTGGCACAATTAGTGCATAAAGACAAGACAAGAAATTATTTATTAGGGAATGATATGTATTCTTATTTAAAGAGGTCATAATAAAGAATAATAGTTGTAGATAAGGTCTGAAATGTAGGTCAAGTTCAAATACACAATGTGTAAGTTAAACACTAATTCATTTACAATGAAATCTATTATAAGTATTTTTGTCAATGCTGTAATTGATTAAAGTAAATTTTAAAAATAAGGAATGATGCAATAGAGAGTACAGAGAATAGAATCTGGAAAACCAGTAAGAACCATCATAAAAATCTTAACCAAGAAATTGGTATTACGACAAAAGGCAATTATGATAGAAATTAAGGAGGTATAATAAAAACATCTGGTTGTAATTGGGTTTTGAGGGCTAGGAAAGAGAGAAGGAAAAAGATATATCTGAGGTATTTAGCTTAAACAATGTACAAATTGTTTCACTAATAACAGATATGCAAAGGTAGAATAAAGTTTATATGGCAATATGATTTGGGGATGTTATATGAGTTCAATATTTAACACATTGAATATCAGCATATCTAAACTTCTAGGTGAAATTATATGTTTTAAGAAATACTTCAAGCCCTGACTGACGTGAATCAATTGGTTGGGCATCATACCACAAAAATGAAGGATCTCCAGTTTGACTCCTGATCAGAGCACATGCATGGGTTGCAGTTTTGGTCCCTGTTCTGGGTGTGTGTAAGAGGCAACTGATCAATGTTTCTCTCTCTTCCTCTCTCCCTTCACCTCTCAATAAAAAAAAAGCACAAGTTCCGGCTGTTGTCACTCAGTGGGTTGAGGGCTGGATTGTGAAGCAAAGGGTCACTGGTTTGATTTCCAGTCAGGGCCATGCCTGGCTGAGGACTGGATCCCCAGTAGACAGTGAGAGGCAACCACACATTAATGTTTCTCTCCCTTTCTTCCTCCCTCCTTTCCCCCTCTGTAAAAATAAATAAATTAATTAATTAAAAGAGCAAAAATTAAAAAAAAATAAAAGAAAAACTAAAAAAAAAAGAAAGACTTCAAGGAGCAATCAATACATACAAGGCCTGTCCATAAGGTATCCAGCCATGCATTATGAAAAATAGAGACATTTACTGAAGAAGATATAAGATACATGAAACATTATACACAGGACAACAATGTCTCAATTTCCTTCAAAGTAGACACCCTGGGACTTCACACAGTTCTTCTAATCAACATTAGCTGCCCCATTGTATTTTCTGAATCTCACTGATGGTCTGAAATCTCTTCACTTTCAAGGGTAATTTTGGTTTTGAGAAAAGCCAGAAGTTTCAGGTCACCAAATCTGGGCTATCAGGAGGCTGAGTCACCTGGGTAATATGATGTTTCTCCAAAAAATTATGTACGAGACATGATGCTTAAGTGGGTGTGTTTCTGTGATGAAGCTGCCAATCACTAGTTGCCCATAGCTGTGGCCTTCTGAGTCATCCAAACAGTTTCCATGGAGGAATGTTCAAGTTTAACATAAAATTTGATACCAATTCATTGTTCTGCCCATTCAGTCATTTTCAATATGATAGCCACAGAGTATATGTGCTTTCCCAAGGGTGTCTACTGCCTCCACTAACTAGTAGAGTGAAGTCCTCACAGTTCAGGCATTTGCATAGCACTCCACTCTCCTTGGCTGCCAAATTGAATCAATGTCACACAAATCCTTCTCATTATATTAACAATGGCTGGACTTTTTCCAGACAGATCTCATATACCAATTTAAAAATATATCTCTTGACTGATACTTAAAGAATATAGAAGAAATGAAGGATTAATGTCTGCCTTTAAAAGGCTTACAAGTGAAGAAAAAATATGACTATAATTGCACAAAAATTAATTGGAAAACAAACACAAATTTAATTATGTAACAATTAAATGTAAAGTTAATTATTTAACTTTAAAGATAAAAAAGCTCAGAGAAGTGTAAGAAGAGAATTTATTATCTCATATTATTAAGATAGGTCTATTTCATCAAATTAAGCAAAGCAACAATATTTTAAAGGTGACATAGTAAAAATGTAGATGTACTTGAGGGATAGAATTCTATGTTTCGAAAGTCTGCTTAACAAGTTATAATTACCTCAAACTTCTGAGTGTTCATTGGAAGATTTATTGCCCATATGTTTACACATTCTGTTTAATAATTTAAATGACTTGCATAAGACCAAGTCGAGAGCAAAATAAGTTCACTTATAATATCATGTTTTAAGATCAAAAGGCCACAATGCATAATCACTCTTTGGAAAGCCAATACATAAATACTGGTGGTTGCAATATGTTCTCTCCTCGCTTGGAATAGTACTAAAATTATAATTTTCAGTTTATATTCTGGAAGAAGAGAAAAATTAATAATTATCCTAGAAATTTAAGGTAGAATTGTCCTATTAATTTCTACACACTGAACATGTTAACAGTTGTTTCTATTTTTCTGAAGGATGCAACTGCTGATTCTTTTGTAATTACTCTATACCTTAGGGATGACCTCAGTGCCCCCAACCATAATGCGCTAGAAATTAACTAAATCCATTTTCCACTCTCACAGAATGGCAACTTTTCCTCTTGGACTTGCTTTGCAATGGTTTTCTAGGCTTGATGTTTCATTAGTGCTTTTTGTCTTGTCATTTGAACTTATATAATCCACATTAGGCCACCAAAATTTAAGGTTTACATACATAGTGAAATTTTATATTCAAAGAGAAATAATATCTAAGAACAGGTTTTTAACAACACTTTGCCAAAAGCCTCAGATTATACACAAAAGTTAGGCATTATTAAAAAGTTAAACCCCCAGTCTTAAAGAATAATTAAATATGAATGGTTTCTTATTGAAACTTTAAACATTTCTTTATTCCAAAATTATTTACTGAAACCTTGTTATGGATTGCATGTTTGTGTTTTCCAAATATTTAGTGAAACCCATACACCTAATGTGGTGTATCTGGAGATGGGACTTGGAAAGGTTACTGGGTCAGGGCTTAGAATCCTCACAACAGAATTGGTGCTTTTGTGAGAAGAGACACAAGAGAGATTGTATCCACTCCCAAGCCCCATATGTGAGAAGAGCAGGAAAAGGTGCTCTCACCAAACTTTACCACTCTGGCACCATGATTTTGGATTTCACAGACTCCAGGATTATGAAAAATAATTTTGAATCCAGTCAGTCTACACTATCTTTTTACAGCAGTTTGAACTGACTAAGCAGTACTGATTGTGCCAAAGGCACCACTGCATGTGATGAAAATATGATTTTGGTATAACAAATTGAGTCTTCATGAAATTTACAATGTAGTGTGAGAGATAGACAACAAACAGATAATTACTGTATCTAACATAATTTCAAGTGGTAAAGGAGGCCATTTAAAAAGGAAAAATCTATAAAAAGATTGTTTTATGGAGACATATTATTATACAGAATAATCAAGAATAATAAGAAAGGGTTTGTCTCTTAGCAGGTGGCATTTGAAAAGGCACCTGAGTGAAATGTGCAACTAAGCCATAGAAAGTACTTGCAGAAGAGGCTTCAGATAAATGAAATAGCAGATGAGAAAGGCTTGATGTACAGAATGCAGGGAATGGGAAAGAGGGAGAGAATGAGTGAGGAGAAAGGGTTATGGGGACAAATGTGACTTGGTAAAGCAATAAATGTTTATTGTGTAAATGAATGAAAAAAAGTATGGAATATTGAGGCTCATGTGAATTTGAATAAACAAAGCAAAATAAATGAACGGCTGATAAAATTCAGAGGTCACTCCAAAGAAGAGATAAATTATGCTGATTAAAATCATTGGCCATAGACACCCCATTGCCAATTACGCAAACCAGTAATTTCTAATTCCGGTTTTGAGATACTCAGGGTAGTTTTAATTATCCCAAGAGGTGTAATAAAATTTTCCAAATAGGTGATTCAAACTTAGAAATTGAAGGATATTCCAAAATTGGATTATCTAAATCTGTCTACAATGCTAATAATTTAAATTTATAGTCAGAGGAAAAACCTATGGTCATAGTTTTTGCAAATGAATTTATTTTTTAAATTGGTTTCTAAATAGAAGTGTGAGAAACACTGAAGACATTGTGAAATGCTTCTAGCACCATAGACTTACCGTGCTACTTTATTTTAAGTATTACTTAAATACTTGCTTAAAAGTAAGTGTTTATGTTCACCTATAGATTGATAGTAACCTAATATGTGCCCTTCACTTACTTTACTTATTTCATTCATATCTACTACATACAATGCCTGTAATAACACTGATAGAAGCATTCTCTGCTTAAATATGAAAAGAAAATAATGATAAAGGATATATTCTTACTCTTGCAGAAAAATACCTACCCATTTTGTAAGCAAAGCTTTTCCATTTCTTTTTTCTTACTCTATTACAGCCTATTGAAACTTTTCAGAAAGGCAAGGGTTTTTTTTTGTTTGTTTTTTAGTTTGTCCTCCAGCTAGGGAAACTATTTAGAAAATTGGTTTCTTTTAGTTTGACCCCATGCAGGCTTGACCTATTTTATCTTGTGATTGTGATGGATACCTCCATTTCTGAAAAAAATTAGCTTCAAAGAGTTCTGTTAGTGGAAGTAGTGCAGACACCCCATCATAAGCAAGTAGAAAATTAAAGTGTTAAATAATATTTAATTCAATAAAATGAGGATAAGCTAATAATAATAAATGAATAAAGACATATCATATATTATTAGATAATATTCAATGATATCTATTTTAAATTAATGTTTATTTATTATTAACAATAAAATAATATGATCTACAATATTAAAATTAATGCAGGTGATAGTCTTGAAAATAATTCTAGCATATATTTGTAAATATCTTTGCCTTTTTTATTGCTTAAAATAAAAGTCACTCTCAATTTCCAGCACTCTGCTTTTCCCCTTACAGAGTAGTGCAGGATAGCAAGATTGGTCAGTACAGTGGGTTTTAACAGACTAGTACTGCGAACATGGTTTGGTCTATAAATGAGCAAATTATTTATTATTATTTATCTATTTTTGTTTAGTATTATTTAATGTAAACACAATTCTGTGCAATGACTAAAGAGCATATCACTAACCTGGGCCAGTTTCACTAATATGTCAGCCATTTTTTTATTCACAAGTAAGACAGTGAACCAGCCTAAGCCAGTGCTATACCTGGGAACATACACCGAGTGCATATTCTGCAGCAATATTATCTTATTAGTGGAAAAAGGATCCCACTTATTTGAGTGTAATTACTGAACTTTGGTCGAAGTGCTTCTTTTATTTTCCTAATATATTAATATCTCTTCAGTTCGCCTAGCTCAAGGTAGTTGAGTTTGCAGGAAGGTTATTTCATACAGTTTTCTTACAGGAGCAACATTGTATTATTAATTTTCTTTAAGTTAAAAAAACATTGAAATTTTATTCGTGGCATTGACTAATGAAGATTTGGTGCAAGTGCACACTTTTGTACTTTGGCAATGCAAACTTGTTCAGACCTGATTGCTATGGCTCAGAAGGTTGGGCATTCTTATGAAAAGAGAAGGATCACCAGTTAGATTTCTGGTTGGGACGCATACCTGGGTTACAGGTGAGGTGCCTCACTGGGGGCCTGAAAGTGACAACCAAGCAATGTTTCTCTCTCATATGGATGTTTCCCACTCTTTCTCTGTCCCGTCTCCTCTCTAAAAATAAATAAATAAAATATTTCAAATTAATGTTTTGGGTTCCTTCAGATACATTCCCCAAACTGGCATCACTGGGTCAAAAGGCAGATCCATTTTTAATTTTTTGAGGTATACTGCTATATACTGCTTTCCACAGTGCCTGCACCAATCTGCATTCCCACCAACAGTGCAAACTAGTTCCTCTTTCTCCACATCCTCATTAGCACTTGTTGTTTGATTTATTGATGATAGTAATTCTGATAGGTGTAAGATGGTATCGCACTGTAATTTTAATTTGCATTTCTCTGATGATTAGTGACATTGATCATCTTTTCATATGTCTATCGACCATCTGTGTGTCGTCTTTGGAGAAGTATCTATTCAGGTCCTTTGTCCATTTTTTAATTGGGTTGTTTGGGGTTTTTTTGGTGTCGATTTTTCTTTAAAAAGTTATTCCTATACCAGTCAGTCAATTTTATAGTGGCAATATAAAAGTCTACATAGAAACATTATGCCTAAATATCATGCTTATGTCTAACTTTTTTCTCTTAAGATATGTTATTAAATATTGAATAAATTATTGTTTTAAGGTTAGTGTGAATTAAATAATAATAATATTCATGTTTTTATCTGGTGGAGCATGGAAAAATATTCTTTAGAAAGATGTCACAATGTGTTTATATTGCCAAGTAAACACACTTTACTAAACACATGTTTGAAACATCTGTTTAATGTGTCTAAATGTTTTTCACTTAAAGTAAGCTTGTCAGTAAAGATAATCATTCAAAGAAAATATAACAGAAACTCATGTTTGCCTATAGTTGGAATGAACTCAATGTATCAGGTATAAAAAGCTTTCAAATATTTTAACATTTACACTTATACTAGAAGTACATAAAAGTAGAACAGCTGCTATAGGAAGAAAAGTTTCATATGAAGGGCTTTGTTTTTCTATCTGGAATGCTTTATCAATGCCTGTGTGTTATTACCCACTGTCCTTAGAGGTGTGCTGTCAGAACTCCTATTTTGACAGTCTTGCTAGAGAATCTGTCTTTTCCTCTAGTTAAAAACTCCATCAGTCCATACTTCTAAATTTGTCTTGATAAGCCTCCTTCATTCATTTCAGTTTGTGCCCAATCTTCCACATTTCAGTTTCTTATTCACTTATCTCTTGTAGTTTGTTTCTTTAAAAATGTTAATAAAGATTATAACAATATACATAACATTTAATCAACTATAAAATATACATCAAGCTGGATCCATAAATTTGCTTGTAATCTTCACAGAAAAGCAGTTGTCATTTATTACATTCACTCTAGAAATGAGAAAATGGAGGTCTGGAGAGAGCAAGCAAGTTTTCAGTGTTAGGAGTAAGGGGTAGAGCCAAGTCTTGGTAAATCCGAGTCCAGAGATCATGCTTTTTCCATGAAATCACATGACTTCTCTCAGTTTGGGGGAAATCTATCTTACTGCCATGAATCAATTGGATGCCTTCTTTCTCCACCACTTTGTCTCTTTGTCTCTTCGTGAAGTTTCTCAGTCATCTATAGTAGCCAGGCAAAAGATAATACCCAAAATCTGAGAGAAGCAAGGGGGATGGATAAACCTGTCTCTAGTAAATGTTTTATGTGAAATTTCTCATTTTAATGAGACCAAGCTGAATCTATAAACTCAAAGTACATTTCTAAAATTTTGACTTAACTGATAAAATTATTATGGAAACTACTTATGGAAATCTATAAATTAATTTATTTGAAATATTCATTTTGTAGTAATAAATCTAAGGTTCAAAATGATAAATGAGTCACTTAAAGTTTATGTCAACCATAGTTTATCATTAGTGAAGTTTAGACTGTTTATTAAATTCATATCCTTTGATGTAAAAGGTTTTTCTTTTTTTTAAGATTTAAAAAAAATATTCATCTTTAGAGGGGAAGGGAGAGAGAGAAGGAGAGAATTATCAATGTATGGTTGCCTCTCATGGGTCCCCTGCTGGGAACTGGCCTACAACCCAGGCATGTGCCCTGACTGGGAATCAAACTTCGATCCTCTGATTCACAGGCCCACATTCAATGCACTGAGCTACACCAACCAGGGTGACTTTTCTTAAACTTATTTTGTTAAGAGAATAAACAGAATAAACAAGTCTTATGCATAAAGAAAATTTTGAAAAACTTTTTGACATAATTTTGCATACACCAATTTATGGTTCCTGTTAATTTTAACCCAACATTTAATAAAACACATTTTAGGAGATGTTAATTTTAATATTGTTTAATTGATTTTTCTCTCAGTATAACTTGAAGTTAGACTATAAACTGGTGATAATGTGTCACAGTGGAGGAGTTCGTGTTGCAGAGTTTATCTTTCTGCTCAGATGTCATTATTGTGTATTATATTTCTAACAAATAATTTAGCCTTTCTGAGCTTAATTTTATTAATATTTAAAACTAAAAATGTCCTCACGGTCAAAATTATAAGAATACAATATGATGACTGACATAAAACTAGCACTATGATTAGTTCATAATTGAAGGGTGTACGAGTTCCCTGTACAAAACTGGGGCAGAGTCAGTTTCCGGCTGTTTGTATGGAAAGGAACACAATAATTAATTAATAACAATACAAAAATAAACCCTGCATTTTGTGTATTCAGAACCGTAAACCTTTTCTTCCCACCCTGTATTTGGTGATAAATCTTTGTGTGTCTTTACTAATTCTAACCCATGAAACCTTGCATGGGCCATGACTTATGAGTGGAAGTGATGTGCTACCCTGTTACACAAATATAGAGGTGGTTTTAGTGTCTGCCATGACAAGCTAAATTTTACTTTGGCTTTCCAGACAGCGAAAGCCTTGCAGTGAAGAAGGCATGGCCACCTCTGATGGAAGTGTAGAGTGAAGGAAAGCAAAGCCTTTCCTGTTTTAAATTCATTGAGGTTGTGGAATGTTTGTTGGTGGTTGCGGTGGTGTTGCTGCTGTTAAAGCAACACAATCTAAGCTTATTTTTTGCTGATGCAGAACAATAAAAAAAGTGATAGTTCTTGAAGTAAATACTTGTGAACTACTCTCTAATACCCCTGCCTCTTTTCCCAATAGTATCTGTTTTCTTTCATGAGATCCAGGAGAATTTTATTCTGTCCACTATGGAGGAAAATCATTTAAGGCTGAGAACTTTAAGGCCCTTTCAGCTATTACTGCAAGACTATCGGCTGACACAGTCTTCCAGGATTAAAGAGGCAAGTTAGGTGGGTTAATATATAGTAAATGTTAGAAAGGTAGGTTAGTGCTAAACTGAGTAAAACAAGGTTAAGGCCAGAAATATGTCCCCCAATCTCTCTCTCTTTCCCTCTCCCACTCTCTCTCTCTCACACACACACACACACACACAACACAACCTGATGGCTGTTATATTTATGTATCCAGAAAATAAAAAATTAAATATGATTTTACGGGTTAATTTGAAGAGCAACTTGTATATTAGAGGCATATTATTGTGCCTTGATATCCTAATTTAATGATTCAAATTGCTTCTAGATGAAAGATTATTCTCAGTTAACTGAGTGTTATGAGTGCAAAGTGTTAAGAGCTAAAGTAAGATTTCAAGATACTTCTTTGGGCTCAAACATAAGTATACAAAGATTTCAGCTTTGGAAGTTGTACTATGAAATAGCTGAGTAAAACATAGATCTAAAACATAGTTTTTAATAATTATATTCCTAAAGAATGACAAAAACAAAATAAATATCGTCGTTGGTCCTTTGGTACTCTCAGGGTATTTAGATCTCCACACATAAGGTATGGGATGCAAAGACCAGAGTAACCCATTGGCCCTTTTCAATCTTCACCTCAAATGTGTTAGTGGAAAAGAATCGACAGTGGGCAGTATCCCAGTGAATTAAACCAAGACAGCCTGAAGACCTGCATTCTGATTACACAGGTTTTTCTTCCTTGGGAGAAGTTATAAATGCTTTTCATGTAATGTACAGTAAACAGAGGCAGTCTGGCTTCCTCACCCAGGTGTCTGGGCAACTAAGGGAAGCAATTTCCCACAACCTTGAGAATAGTCCTGATAACTAGTGTTCTCATAGCCTTGAGACTGGGTCTGACAAATGGTTCCCATAGCCTTCAGTGGGCTTGCATGCATAGTAGGAAGCTCTGTTGCATAATTCTGCCGTCTTTGTCTATAATCTACTATTTAAGGGGGTAGGAGTTCCATGCCTGGTGCCATGCTGTGCGACATGCAGGGACACGCAGGGGGACACACAGCTTATAGTGTTGGTGGATTGTGCACCCTTGAATGAAGGTATGTCAGACATCCCAACGGCTCTGAATGTTCTTCTATCTGCCCAAATCTAGTGAACCTGTCCAGCTTTGAATGGTCCCAATACATGTAGGCATGGCCATTCTTAACCATTTATATTATACGTAGAAAGGCAGTAGTTATCTAAGATGAAGGACTTTTTGAGACTTTTGTTATGCTCTGGCATGATCTATTTTCTCTTTCTACCTTCACCATTTTTTTTCTTTAGGAAAATTCACATGTTCCAATAAAAGCAAAATTCAAGAAGTAAGCATAATTGATTGAGAAGTGGGAAAATAACAGAAGCTGTATTATAGATTAAGGTTATTTTCTAAGAAATTTGGGGGAACAAAAAATCTTTTTCTGTTCCCTTGGTGCTTTGTGCATGTGTGATGTTTTGAACTTCTGCTGCCATTTTTCTGTCATATCAGGTTATCATAGATGTGAGAACCATAAGAAACAGAAGCACAATCTGATCAAATATAACTAAACTTTTTCCTAGCTCTGAAATTTTACAATAGCCATGACTCACCCTATTCCCAAACTTCCACTTTTGTTGATGTTATTAAAAACTCACATTTCTGCATCTTAAAATTATCTTCTGGAACTCAACGTGAATTAACTGGAAAAATTTCTTTAAAAGCTAGATAACATTCATTGATGTAAATATTCAATACTCTATTGATAGGTATGTATTTAATGTTTTTGTTTTTATATGCTTATATTTTTACTTATAAGTAGTATTCTGCTATTAATGTTCTTATACATATTTCAATTTGCATTAGTACTATATTAATATTGACTAATATTTGGGGGAGTATAATTACTAGGTCCAATATAATTGTTAATTATATTGGATTTTATTGTACTTTTTATAATGATGAAATAATGCGCATTTCCTCAAACAAGAACTGAGTATACCTTCTTTCCAACAACCAAAGAAATAGATATAGCACTAATTTTCACTAGTTCAAATATACAAATTTCTATCTCTTTGTTACTTTAGCTTATTGACTACTGAGTTTAGGTATCTTCTTTTGCAATGTTTGGAAAATTTCACTTCTCTTCTTTGAGTGGTCTAAGCACTTTGTTTATTTTTCACAAGGTTACATGTTATTGTACAGTTTATTTCTTAGAAGCATTGAAATTTGTTATATTTATGTAAATATCTTTTCCCAATTCCAAAATTTTGCAAAATTTTTTATGATACATTCTGAAATACAATCTTCTAGAAAAATCATAACAATGTTCATTTACCTTTACCTGAATTATAGATTGTCTCTAAATTTTTAAATACAGTCTCCTTGATATTCTTGCTATATTTTTATTAATAACCTGTATTTAATATTTAAGTCTAAACTATTTGTATTTTATAGTATTTGATATGTAACATAGAAATCCATCCTACATTATTTCCTAAATAGACAATTATACCAATCATTTATTAACTACCCAATTATTTATTTTTTATTGAACCATTATATTTACAAGACATTAAATATTAATATATCTTGGCAATTATTTCATTATTTCCAATTCAGTTCCATTTATCTATTTGTTTATTTCTGTCAACATTAATAAGCATGTTTATTCCCAAGCCATATTAATTTGATTACAAGTGTATTATGAAATTTGGTATATCAGTGCTATTATTAAGCTTTATCAGCAGTCTGATTTTCATATACTAAAGAAGCAAACAAAAACACTCTATTGAAAATACAATTAATTTGCATTAAATTTATATATTAATTTTGTGAGTGACTATTTTTTAATTTGAATTTGTTTTCACATAATTATTATTTGTCCCTCTTCGAATTGAAATCTTGCTTTGTGTTCTACAAAAAGTATATGACTCTATATTCTGTGTTTTTAAAAAAATTCGAGACTGTTGCATGTAGGTTTACAATATTAGAAATGTAATAGTTCCCTTGTTTTTTTACTTACTCCTAAAAAAAGTAATCAAACTATTGATGTTTACGTATTTAACGTGACACTAACAATGCTGCCATGCTCTAATCTTAGTAAATGTCACTTTACCTAGAAATCATAATCCTGGAATCACATATCAACAAATGCTAAATAGTATTATGTGTTATCTTCAATGTTTTCATCAGAATTTTTTCATTTTTAAATTATTTTACTTTTTTACTTTGTTATATCCTTATCTTATATTTCAACCATAACTATGTTGAATAATAATGATAAAAGTATCCATCTCAAAGTCAAATAATCTTCTGCCATCATGTATCTGGCCTCCTTTGGGTGCTGGGCAACCAATGTAGCATGCAGATCATGTATCATGGAGATGTACACTTGAAGCTATGTAATCCTATTAACTAATGTCACCCTCCAAATTTTAAGTGATTTTAAAAAACGGAAAGAGGCCATCTCTTATAGTTCCTGGCATAAAATAAAGTAATTACTGTGTTCAGAAAAATATTTATTCATTTTTTTGTAAATTTTCCAGATTATATTTTTAAAATTTATAGCTAATTCAAGTTATCAAAAATATGCTAAGTTTTATGCTTGTTCTCTTGCTTGTTCAAAGATCAAACTCAAACTCAAGTTTGAGTTTAAGTATGAGTTTGATCTTTGATCTTGAGTTTGAGTTTGATCTTTTTTTGTAATAAAAAAAGTGTTTTAATTTATACTGTTCAAATTATCTTCAGTCTTCACAATGGCAAAGTTTATAAACACATTTAAACACAGTAGTATCTAATTTTCTATTTTTACACTTTCTATATGAGTTTAATTAATATTTCTATATCCTATTTTTGACCTAATAACTTTAAATAGAATTCTTAGCTGGAAATCTCTTCTCATGTGTTCAGGTTTATCAGTGAATGTAGATTTCATAGCTTATTGAAAGATTTTCTATTTTAAAACTCTAAGTAAAGCAATAGTGATTTATTTCTATTTATTAAATTTAATATTTGAGAGAAATTACCTATTGCCATAAGTAACAAGCCACAAGTGTCCTATTGATATTGCTAAATTTAATTAATTAAACATTTGTAACTTGAAGGTTTTTGCTGATAAGAAATAAGTATTCATTAGAAGACTGAGGTTAACAGGGAATGAATTATAATCTATACCTTATATATATGCCATTACTTTATAAATGGAAGAAAAAACCTTATTCACAGAATATGCAATACATTTTTGATATCTTTAAAGTTATTAACACTTTGTGTAAATAACAATACCAATTTTAATCAAGAAGAATCATCAGCTTTTTTTATTCTTGTTATACATTTCTTTTTTTAAATTTATTTTATTATTTTTATTTTTTCTATTTAATTATTGTTAAAGTACAGTTTTCTGTCTTTTACTCCCATCCCAGCCCATGCCCCCAGTGCTGCCCACCTCCCTCCCATTTCCACCCCTCTTAGTTTTTGTCCATACATTTCACTAAAAATATATAACAATACAAATAAGTAATTGTGTAAAATAAGCTATAAAGGCCAAAATTCTTATTTTATTATCTAAAATGAAATTTTATTCACAAACTATTGTTCTACTGTTATAATTGGTCTAAATAAAGAACAAATGTTCGATTTGTAATGTGTGTGTTTTTTTCTTCATGTTTGTATTATAGGCTGTGAGCTTAAGTTCTTTGACACACTTAAAATGTAAATTAATTTTCTAATGTAACTTACATCCTCCAGGAAATAATTTGTGTTATGGTAATAGGACTGATAATTTACCATGCGTTTAAAGATTCTGTACATATAATTCTACATTGGTTCATTCAGAGTCGATAAAGTAGGACAGGTCCTTGACCAGAAAGATCGAGAAGCACTTAAATAGTGGTAATACGACCTGAAAATCTTACTCATAAATTAAGAGCAATAAATGTTAGAAGAATATGTGCTTGATTGATGTAATATATTCCGTGGATATGTGCCCTAGCATTAATAGGAAATATGTGTTAGTATTTTATTCCACTTTCTTCTTGGATTTATAATACTTAACTATTAATCAAAATCTTACTCATTGGGAATTGTAGATAAAATATTGAGTTTCAAATGAGATAAAATACAGACAATATCTCGTACTCATGTTAAAGTTGTCAAAATCTCCAGTCAGCTATTTGAAAGAACTTAACTCTAACCTACCTATTAGAGAATCACAGAGATCATAATACATTATGAAAGCTTATGCTTATGGTACAGAGTATATTTTATTGTGAATTTGTCATTTAGGTTTTCATAGTGATGCTGTGCATCAAGGAACAAATTGTGTCCATCATTAGTGTGGTGATTGCTATCAAATGCAGAATTGCTAAGTACTATAAAATTAACCAACCATGAAATAATTTGGCTGGCATCATACAAGTCTACTTTGTTGATAAAAGATAATATCAATATTCAGCTTTGAAAGAAAGAACTCTTGATTACATTTCCAGATCAACAAAATTGCATTTTCTAAGGTCCCATGGGAAACAGCAGTACAGAGTTGAAGAAAAAAAAAAAAGAATTTCTGGAATGTATGGGATGTCCATATTATTATATGTAATACCTGCTTAGGCAAATTTTTGAAACGTCAATAAAAATAATTCTGTGCATGTCTGTGCATATTCCAAAATTCTAGAGAGAAGAGTATAAAAGCTCAAGAAAAATAAAAAGTATAGACAAAATAAAAAACTACAATTTCAGCAAGTTGGCCATATTTGACCCTACTTTCTCTAAGGGATGATGAAAATGTATTATCATTTTACATTAAGCAGATTTTTAAAACTTACTTTATTGTATTTTCATTACCATTTATTCCCTTTATATCCCTTGCCCCATGCAATTAATCGCCACCCTATTGTCCATGTCCATGAGTCCTCTTTTTCCTTTTTACTAGATCCCTCCACCCCTAACCATCCCCCAAAGAGCTGTCAGCCTTCACTCTATCTATGAGTCTGTACCTATTTTGCTTGTTAGTTCAGTTTGTTCATTGGATTTCACATATTAGTGAAACCTTATGGCATTTGCCTTTCTATGACTGGCTTATTTCACTTAGCATAATGTTCTCCAGGTCCATCCATGCTATCCGTCACACAAAGGGTAAGTTTTTCTTATTTTTATGGCCAGGTAGTATTCTGCTGTGTAGATGTAACATAGCTCTTGTATCCACCCATTTACTGATGGACACTTGGGCTGTTTCCATATCTTGGCTGCTGTAAATAATTCTCAGTGAACATGGAGGTGCTTATATTCTTTTGCATTAGTATTTTGAGTTTCTTCAGATAAATTCTCAGAAGTTGGTGGAATCATTGGGTTACAAGGCAGATCCATTTTTAATTTTTTGTGGTATCTCCATACAGCTTTCCGCAGCAGCTGCACCAGTGTGCATTCACACAAAGAGTGCAAAAGTGTTTCTCTTTCTCCACATCCTTGCCAGCACTTGTTGTCTGTTGATTTATTGATGATAGCCATTCCAACTAGTGTGAAGCAGTATCTCATGGTGGTTATAATTTGCATTTCTCTGATGATTAGTGACATTGAACATCTTTTCATATGTCTATTGCCATTTGTGTGTCTTCTTTGCAGAAATGTCTATTTAGGACATTTGCCTATTTTTTAATTGGATTGTTTGGGGTATTTTGATGTTGAGCTTTATAAACTTTTTATAAATTTTGGATATTAATCCCTTATCATATGTGTCAGAGAATATGTTCTCCCATTCTACGTGTTGTCCTTTAATTTTATTGTTGGTTTCCTTTGTTGTGCAAACATTTTTTAGTCTAATGTAGTCCCATTTATTTTTTCTTTTGTTTCCCTTTCCTGAGGAGATATAGCACATAAAATATTGCTATGAGCAATTTCTGAAGTTTTACTTTCCATGTTTTCTTCTAAGGTTTTTATGGTTTCAGTTCTAATATTTAAATTGTGAATCAATTTTGAATTTATTCTTGTGGGTGGTGTAAGAAGATGGTATAGATTCATTTTCCTGCATGCACTTGTCCAATTTTGCCAACACTATTTATTGAATAAACTAACACTAGTTCATTATAAGTGCTTGCTTCCTCTGCCAAATATTAATTGATTATAATAGTGTGAGTTATTTCCTTGGGCTCTCTATTCTGTCCATTGATCTTTGTGTCTATTTTTATTCCAGTACCATGCTGTTTTGGTTATGTGTCCTTAGATCATATCAATAGGTGCAGAAAAATCACTTGATAAAAATCCAGCACCCACTTATAATAAAATCTCTCAGGAAAGGGGAACAGAGGGGACATATCTAAACAGGATGAAGGCCATATATGACAAATGCACTGCCACCATCATCATCAATAGTCAAAAACTATGAATGTTCCCCTAAGATCTGGGGCAAGAGAAGGATGCCCACTTCCACCTCTTTTATTGGGAAGTCCTAACCATAGCAAACACACAAGTAGAAGAAAAAAGGCATTCAAATTGGAAAGGAAGAATAAAAACTGTCATTATTTGCAAATGATAAATAGAGAACTCTAAGATTCTGCCAATATATAACAAACTGGTAAATGAATTAACTAAAGAAGCAGGATACAAAATTAATATCCAGAAATCATTTCCATTTTATACAGCAATAATGAACTCTCAGCAAGGAAAATTAAGAAAAAGATCCCATTCACAATTGCTTCAAAAAGAATAAAGTAACTAGGAATAAATCTAACCGAGGATGTAAAAGATGTGGACCTAGTACATTGTAAGACACTGAAGAAAGAAATTGAAGAAGATACAAATAAGTGGGAGCACATATGTGTTTACGGACAGGAGGAATTAATATCAGTAAAATGTCCACACTACCCAAAGCGATCTCTAGATTCAATGCAATTTCAATCAAGAGCGCAATAATGCATTTCACCGAACTATATCAAATATTTTAGAAATTTATATGGAACTACAAAAGACTCCAGCTAATAACAGTGATCTTGAGAAAGAAGAACAAAGTTGGAGTTATCATGCTAATATTAAACAGATTTTAATATTACATTATTGTTTAATGAGCACACACCACCTATTATCTTGGACCGAAACTGTTTTATACAATTTTATTTTCAATAAAATTGATTTATTATATGCATTTCTTCATAAAGTACTAATTTGATTTCTGAGGCTTTTCTTTAAATATATTGGAAAATTAATAACTTTTTAAAGCCTGTGTCTAAAAATGGTCGCTAATTATTGGGCAATGTTCAATATGACTTATTGAACAATATATACCCTTAAAACTTCTCTTTCAAATAAACACACAATGTTAAATTCAACTTTTATTAACTCAATTACTTTCTGTGAAGAAATTAATTCATTTGAGGGTTGTTTCTACTTCACATATAACTAAAATTATTCATTAAAGTATGGTAAACTTCTCTGACTGACTTTTTCTTCATTTTGACCTTGCCAACTACAATTTATCACCATCATACTTACCCTTCAATTTTATACTGGTAAATACAATTTTACATAATTTTAATGTGCTCTTTATAATGGAATTTTCATGTTAATTTACTGTGTTCACATACATGTTTTAAAATGGAAAATGGAGCCCTGGCTGGTGTAGCTCAGTGGATTGAGCATGGGCCTGTGAAACAAAGGATCATGGTTTGCTTCCCAGTCAGGGCACATGCCTGGGTTGCAGGCCAGTTCCCAGCAGGGGATGCACAACAGGCAACCACACATCGATATTTCCCTCCCTTTCTTCTTCCCTTCCCCTCTAAAGATAAATACATAAAATCTTTAAAAAAATAGAAAATGGACTTAAAAAGTAATTCATGGACTCAACAAGTAAATACATTAATAAAGAAAGCAAAGTTTCCTGAAATCCATTTTGGTATGTGAAACTTATCTTTCAACATTTATTTCTGTGCATGAACTCACATGTACCTCATACATGCACAAGTTTACAAAGACCAGTGCTACACATTTGTATTTTTTGACATGTGCTTTTACTAACTATATATCACATAAATAAATACATGTATTGTATACTTTTAGTAGACATGTAATAATGTATTGCACAATTCTAATATATTTTATTCACTTTTTATTGCAATAAATAAGTGCAATAATAATCTTAAAAGTACATCTTGGCATACTTTTCTATTACCTCCTTTAGGCAAAATTCTGAAAGTGAAATTCTTATTTAAACTTTAAAAATAAGAAAACTAAATTTCAAAAAAGCAAAACTTTCCACAGCCCTACTTTTCTACCTTTATCAAATAATAGATTTCATTCTACTGAAGTTTTTCCTCTTGTCCACATCATTCTTCCTAGTATTGCTTCTGCACGCTCCTATTTACATCAAGTACATATATGTCTTTCTTCTTCATTAGAGAGCAAGGTTCTGAAAACAGAGACTCATTTTCCTTGAAATCCTAGCACAGAGTGCATTGTCATGCTTAGTAAATTGGCAACCACGATTCGATAGAGGGATGAACGAGTTTAGATTATAAATAAATAGGCTTCTCACTTCCTTTGCTCAAACCTAGTTTGACAGGATAACTTTGTTACAGTGTTTTTGATTTGTAACCTTTCTTTTTGATACTTTCTTAGAATGTCCATCTCTCTGTATATTTTATCCTTCTTTTTGTTTACTTTTTTTATTAGAGTTTTTAGCATATCTATCATGTTTTTATAAATATTTCTGCTTGGATAATTCCAACATTTCTGCCATATATGATTCTGGCTCTGATGTTTGTTCAGTCTCTTCAACTAAATTTTCCTGCATTTTAGTGTGCTTTCTAATCCTTTCAAAAAGTGGACATGATACAGTAAATAGCAAGAACTGCAGTAAATTCCACATTTTGCCGTGTATAATGCACACTTTTTTGCCCAAGCTTTTGAGGGGAAAATAAGGATGTGCATTACACGTAGGTAGTACTAATTCTATACAAATGTTTTTAATTAATTTATTTATTTATGCTTAGGCATTAAAAGTATAACTCTGGAAAGCAATAATAATACCTGTATGAAAAACAAAACCCAGGAATATGATGATCATCTTTGTTTCTAAAAATAAATAAAATTGATTTAAAAAATTAAAACAAATGATAATTTTTCTGAAAGTTTGAGCCAAAAACATAGTTGCCTCATTATACATGGCAAGACAAGGGTAAGCCTTTTGTAACTTCCTGGTCAGGGGGCAGGTGGGGAGGAAAGTGTTTGAGTCTTGTGATGGTTGCAGTTCATCAGGGAGCCCGTGCCTCCAGGCTGTGAACTTCAGTGGTGCTTTGCAGTTTTTCCCCCCTTAGGTAGACAGATGGCTAGCAAGAACTGCATTTAGATATATCCCTTCTACATCGAAGGCCAGAGAGGGCTGGAGTTGTGTGTGTTCAGGTTTGGTTCAGACAAAACCCCTGAGGGCTAGACTTGGTAGAATAATTTCTCCTAATGCAGACCCTGTTAAGAAGAGCAGAATGCTGGGGTATATTTCAAAATGGTTCCTTTTCTCTTCCCCCTGCCACAGGCTGGAGGAGATTTTTCTCTGATATATATTGTGAGGACCTGATAGAACTTTGGAGGTAAACATTACAAAAGTTCCGGAGCTCTTGTAAAACTGGGCCTCCTTAGATTTTGAAATTCTCGGAGTTGTTTACACTGAGCCTCTGGCACACTGTTAATTAGAATTTAGTGCTCCCCTCTGAGAAGGGCATTGGTTTTCCTGGAGGGTTCTACAACTGGGTTTCTACTTTGGTAAGTTATGCTCCTCTGTATTTTCCTGTTTGTCCAATCATGAGGGCAGTGGTTTGCCCTCACTTCTCTGACAGATCAGAGAAGTATTATTGTTTCGTTTTTAATTTTATTTATTTATTTTTTAAAAATTATTGGGCTTTTATTAGTTAATAAAAGTATATATATTTCAAATGTACAATTCTATAGTGCATCATCCGTATATTCTATTGTGTATCCAGCACCCTAAGTCAAGTCTCTATTCATCACCGTTTCTCCCCTTTTCACTCTCTTCTACCTCCCTCCGCCTCCCTTTTCCTCTGGTAATGTTGTCTGTGGTTCTGTTTTAATTTTGTTTAATTGCTTCAACTATTTCACCCAGTCCTCAAAACCCCCTCCCTTCTGACTACTGTCAGTCCGTTCTCTGTATCTATGAGTCTGTTTCTTTTTTGTTTTGTTCATTAGATTCCACATATAAGTAAAATCATATGGTATTTGTCTTTCTCTGACCGGCTTATTTCCCTAAGTAGAATACTCTCCAGGTTTATCCATGCTGTGGTCAGTTATTTTTTTAAACTTGTTAGGATTGGTGATTACTTATAAGGTCCTCAAATGTTAGACTAGAAAAATCCAGAATGTAAGTTTTTAATGAAAAACTCCTTGAGCATTGTAGAAGCTCTGTGGGAAGGAAGGGTCAGCAAGCCACAAGTGCTGGGGACAACCTTGGACTGCTATGCAGATTCGCGTCGGTCCAGTCTCCCTGTATACAGTTACCTTATCAGATAAAGAAGTAAAATCTTAGACTGCTTTTGGGAAAACTGAGAGAACAGGCTAAGAGACATCCTAGCCTTCCATTAATCATGTTAAGAGGTCATTATGGGAGGCTCCCAGACAGTGGTATTTCTATTCAATTCTGAAACATCGGCAAGGATTTTTTTTTACCAGATTGATTGTCTTTTTTGCAGCTTTTATGGAGAGCTCTTCAGTAGGCCAATATCAGCCATCGAGCCTGCATCATCATGGCATTTCTCATATGCCAGAGGGTTTATAGTGCCAGAATCCATATTGATCCACTTTATCTGGTTTGCCTTTATAAAGCATTTCACATCTTTGTTGATAACACTAACTGAGTTGCTGCAGGACTGAAGGATTGTTCACAATATATGGCAATGAAAGATGTCAAGTGTCTTTAGAATGCAGTGAAATTGACAAGAAGAGCTTATGATTCTGAATGCATTGACAATAGCCCCTTAAGATGATTATCTCAAAGACACAGAGTATTTTTAGTCTGAATCCAATCTGTAAATTTCTCAACTACTGTTTCAGTCACAGTGTGACTGAACTCATTCATTTCAGAACTCATTCCCTTTAATAAAAGCATGCTGTTGTAACTTTTTTGTTGCTATAGTTAACAAAATTTAAAATACCCTTTGGGACATATCCTCCTGTATTACTGAGTAGGTTTTGCTTTTTTCTACCCACCAGACTTAAAAATCTATATTTGTCATCTTTCTTCAGTTGCTATTATTAAATTAAATGTTTGCCTTGATTATAACAATTCAAACTATTTTATTTATTTATTAGTCTGTTAAATTATTGGTTTGTTTATTTACTTATTTGATTTTCAGTCTATACAACTGACCCTAGCAATAAGTCAATCTTTAGTCATACTATTTTATCATTTACAGCTGGCTGTAAGTATATTTCAAATAAATATGCGGTTACATTTTTATCAGAATTATAAGCATATAATTTAAAGAGTTACAGAAATATACATATTTTTAAAATTATAAGACTCACCAGACCATAAGATGCACATAGGTTTTAGAGGAGGAAAATAGAGAAAACATTTTTGAAGAAAAAAATGTGGTAAAATATTTAATAACCTTTGACCACACTCCACTGCTGCCCCCCACCCACAGTGAGCCAGGTAAGCTTCCTTTGGACTATAAGATGCACCCCATTTTCTTCCCAAATTAGAGGAAGTGCATCTTATAGTCTGAAAAATATGGTACATAACTCGTTATTATCTAGAGGACAGAGACTTTTAACTCTTGGTTATTTATTACAAAACACCCAACCATATTGTTAAATAATATGGTAGTAGTTACTTTAATAATCTTTTTTTCAATTTTAGACATAATCTATTAACTTGTATCTCAAACAAATACATAGTTCTTTTACTACCCTAAGGTAAACCACCCTACTATTGTCATTCACTTGTCATGTTTCCTTATCATTAAAATATATTTATGAATGTCCCTTAGATTAAAATTTAGAATATATGGCATCAAAATATCACTTAACATGCTCTATATCAAAATTATGCTTTTTTCAGGTCTTGTTTTCTCTGAAATTAATCGTCTATTTGTTTGCTTCCTTAGTTTTCTGTGTACTTAACATTGATTCAACCCTAACTTCTCTATCCCACAATTTTATTTCTTCCATATTTTTTCTTCTCAATCCCTCAAATTTCTAACACTCCTATAATTTAGATATTACCCCTCTGGATTTCTCCTTAAACTGTCTTTTTATTCTCACTACATATTCGTATGTCTTTCTTTTTCTATTTTCCAGAATATTTCCTAAACATCTTCTTTCATCACTTCCATGAACTTTCCAACTTCCAGTTTCATTTACATTTTAAAGAGCCCCTAATTTCTTATTATCTAGTTCCACTTTCATAACATTTTATTTTTATTGATGCAATAGCTTTTGATATCTCTTGTAGGCGAGTAATAATATTGTTATAGAATGAATGTGTCTCCAAATTTCACACGTTGAAACCTAATGCCCATTGTGATGTATAGGGGGTGCGGTTTTGGGGAAGTGATCATGTTTTAAGAAGGCAAAGCCCTCAGAAATGGGATCAATGCCCTTGTAAAAGAGACCTCAGAGAACTGGGTCTCCCTTCCACCATGTGAGGTTACAGCAGAAATGACAGTCATTTCTGAGGACGCAGGCTGTCGTCATGTACCAATCTGCCATGATCTTATATTTCTCTTTCTCTAGGACTTTGACAAATGAATGTTTATAAACCACCTGGTCTGTGATATTTTGCACTGGCAGCTGAAATGGAATAACAGAAATAGATTTTTTAAAGTTTTCTTTTTAATGAGTCATATCAGTTTCATGCAAATTGTTTGTTTTACTAGGTGATTGTTTTGTTCTTTCTTTCATTTCAGATGACTTTTGCATATAGTAGTTCCTTCCATATCCACAATGGTTTTCACATATTTATAATGTGTTTCCTTATACATACATACCTATGATAAAGTTTAATTTCTAGATTAGGCCCAGTAAGAGATTAACAATAATAAGGTACAATAAATTAGAACAATTATAACTATATACTGTGATAAAGTTATGTGAATGTGGTCTCTTTCAGAATCTTATTGTACTGTACACATCTTTTCTCTTAAAGAAAACAATTTGTGGTCTCTCTTTGTCATATCCAAATTCTGCTTTGGGGCATTATCAAGTAAAATAAGGGGCACCTGAACACAAGCACTGTGATATCATGGTGGCCAATCCAACAACTGAGAAGACTAAGTTACCTAGAGAGGGCACCATACACAGCATGAATGCACCCAAACAAGGGATGCTCCATTTCCCAGGATTGGGCTTAGCAGGATTGCTCAAGATTTCATTATGCTAGTCAGAATGGCACATGATTTTAAACTTATGAATTGTTTCTTTCTGGAATTTTCTATTTAATATCTTCAGACTGCACCTGACCATCAGTAGTAAATGAAATCACAGAAAGTGAAACTATGGATAATGGGAGATTATAGTATGTCTGACCATCTTTTGCTGGCTTCTCAATTTTGAGCAGTCAGTAGAAAGCCGATTGCAAACTTTTTTTAGGTAGGCAATCTTTTCAGTTGTGTCCTTACTGTTGAGGTGTTGCGGTCAGCTTCTTTTCCTAGGAAAGCCCTGGGGGGGGACCTTTTCTAGATTTCTAACTGCTGGTTTGAGGCTAGATACCAGAACTCCTGGGATGAGCAGGGAAAGAATGTTTTGGACTTATCATCCAGTGTGAGAGCTTTGCCTTAACCTCTGACTTCACATAATGCTTCTTCTCTCCTCCCCAGTGCCAGCTGTTTTCCTCATCCACTTTGCATTTTCTCTCCTTACCTCCTCTAGAGGTTTTTTTTCTTTTCTTTTCTTTTTATCTGACAGATGGGTCAGTTGACATGGTACATGGAGAAGTGATCCAGAGATTCTTAAAAATCTTTAACTCAATGTTCCTGACCTAGTTCCATGCTTCCCTTTGCATGGGACTGGTATTGCCTATTGCTAAACTTTTGTTGTTACAGGGACATTATATGATAAAATTTATGTTGTTTCATATCTTTTCTTCCAGCAGGCAAAGTGTTACATATTCTGGGGACTTCTAAGTAAGTTACACTGGCTTTTATTTTTACTATTTTCTCTCCTATTATTTTTGTAATTTTTTTCTTTTATCTATTCCAGAGAGAGGAGAAGGGGGAAAGGAGAGGGAGAGAAACATTGATGTAAGAAACATTGATCAACTGCCTGTTTCATGCGACCCAACTAGGGACCAAACTGAAACCCAGGCATGTGCCCTGACCAGGAATAGAACCCATGACCTTTTGGGTTGCAAGACAACACCCACTCAGCAGAGCCACTTTGGCCAGGGCCCCTCTTCCATTTTTAATCTCCTGATGATATTACACCTTTAGAACTTAACTATTATTTTAAGGTAGTATCTCAGGGAAGGGAGAGTAAATGCATTTACTCAATCTAATATCTCTAACAGTGAAGCTTCATTTAATTTTATTTTATTAATATTTATTTTTTCTTTTATTATGTAGAAAATTCAATAGAGAATATCTAATAAGTATTCTAGAGGTAATGATAAAGTAAGAGGCTTAGGTTAGTAACTGACTCTAATAATTTCAGTATTAAAGAACTTGATGCTAATTATTTTAAAACATTAAGAATACAGAAAACTAAGAAATGATAGTTTTTCTTATTACCCAGAGGAACTGTATTATTATGTACCCACAAACAGTGAGGCAGTGTTTTATTTTCCAAACATAATTTTATAGGACAATATAGCCATTTCAATTAACAATACATAATTTTTAAAATTGTGAGCAAAATAGTTCAATGATATTGTTTTAATAAATATATGTTATTCTATCATATTTATATACTAATAAGTATATTTATTACATAGTTAGATCGGACACTTCAGAATGTTTCTAGAATTCTGTGGGGGTCATTCCTGAATTCAAGAAATCTTATTGACTTCAGTTGACAGTTAATACTAGAAAACAAACTATTGCAAGAAAGACTAATTTGAAAAACTAGCCAAATTTTAGTTTATAAGTCATATTTCTTTAGTTCAAATAACCACACATAACCAGTAAGTCAATGAAATAATTTATAAGTATGTTTTGCCACGAATTCATATAATTGGCTTGAGAAAGCATGGTTTACTATATAATCAGGGGCTTAATGGGAACATTATAATATTTCTTTATTTTCCTGCAAACTGTTTTTTAATTTTATTTAGTTATTTTTCAAGTACAGTTTTTTGTCTATTTCTCCCATCCCAGCCCCCCTGCCCCATGCTCCCCACCTCCCTCCCATTTCCACCCCCCTTAGTTATTGTCCCTGTGTCCTTCCTACTTGTTCCTCCAAATCCCTCCCCTTTTTCCCCTTAAATTCCCTTCCCTCTCCCCTCTGGTCACTGTCCCCCTGTTCTCTATTGTTGGATGGAACATTATAATATTTCTATACAGCTCTTTAAACAATTACTTAGAAAATTAAGGGGACCCAAGGTATTTTGATTTTTGATGTAGGATTTTTAAGATACCATAGTAAATGTATTCATGTGTGTTACAAGAGATTCTAAACAGATATCTAAAAAAATTTTGGATTTGCTTGTTCTCCTTGACTTTCCCTGAGTTTTTCGAAAAGTTTGGGGTTGATATTAGATTTTCTAATTTGTCATTGAGCATGATTAGTGATTTTTTTTACCACCTGATCAACTTGATGATCAATATATGGGTATAGCTTCAAACAATAATATAAATTATCACTCAGTACCTATTGAAAGTGTGATTTCAAATAGTCATGCAACCCACAATAAATTTGATTAATATAAATCACATTTATGAAGGATTGTCTGACATATATGCAATCTAATTTTTTATTATATAAATTATATTATTTAAATATTTTTATTTGGCCACATTAATTCATTAACAGATTTGCTTTGGGGAGGGGACAGGCATTAATATTAACCCTTGGCAGTAAGGGGTCACATTTGGCTGCAAAGCTGAAGACCACAAATCTCCTATTACAGATGGCAAACTCACAAAGACAGGCAGTCAAAGTATATCAATATAATATGTAGAATCAAACACAGATTCACCTATAATGTGAAGACAAAGAAACAATACACAATTAAAAAGAAAGGAGAAATTCATAGAAAAAGAGCTGAATAAAATTGAGGTAAGCAATTTATAAAATATAGAGTTCACAGTAATCGTTATAAGGATACTCAAGAAACTTAGAACTAAAAGCAACTTAGTAAGAACTGCATCAGCATAGAAAAGGACATAGAATTTATCATATGAACCAGATGGAAATGAAGAATACAGTATCTTACATGAAGAAAACACCAGGAGGAATTAAAAGGAGGCTAAATGAAGCAGATCATCAAATTAAGTTGGAAGAAAAGGAAGGAAAAAGCATCCAACTTCTTTGTGACTCTCTGAGCTTCCTGGATTTCCTGGAAGTCTATTTCCCTTGCCAGAATGGGGAAATTCTCCTTTATTATTTGTTCAAATAAGTTTTCCACTCATGTCTGTTCCTCTTCCTCTTCTGGTACCCCTATAATTTGAATGTTGGAATGTTTAAAGATGTCCTGGAGGTTTCTAAGCCTCTCCTCATTTTTTTGAATTCTTGTTTCTTCATCCTTTTCTGTTTGGTCATTTTTTCCTCCTTCTGGTCCACTCCTTTGATTTGAGTCCCAGTTTCATTTCCATTACTATTGGTTTCCTGTGTATTTCCCTTCATTTCAATTAGTTTAGCCTTCATATGTTCCTCTAATTTGTGACTATAATCAGCCAGTTCTGTGAGCATCCTGATCACGTGTTTTGAACTGTGCATCTGAAAGTTTGGCTATTTCTTCATCACTTAGATTTATTGGCTCTAGGGCTCTGAGTTGTTCTTGAGCCATGTTTTGATCTGTCCGTGCCTGTTATGTATGAGGAGAGGCACCTTGGTGTTCACGAGGGCAGGGCCACCCAGGTAGCTGTTTTGTGATGCTGTATGTGGGGTCAGGGTCAGAAAGGGACAATGGCGGTCTCCTCTGGCACTTCCCGCCACTGGGGCCTGCATGGTCTGCTTTGCTCCTTCACCGGTTTATTTGCACTCAAATGTGTGACTGTTGTCAGCCCTCAGTGGGTCCGCCTGCTACTCCACACCTGAGATCTGCCTACAGCTGCACACCAAGGTACATCATCATTACATTAGCCAAGATTAAAATGAAAGAGAGAATTCTAGAAGCAGCAAGAGCTAAGGGGACAGTCACCTACAAAGGAGTTCTCATCAGACTGTCAGCGAATTTCTCAAAAGAGACCTTACAGGCAAGAAGGGGCTGAAAAGAAGTATTCCAAAGACCTACATCCAAGATTGATCTACTCAGCAAAGCTTTCATTTAGAATGGAAGGGCAGATAAAGTGCTTCTCATATAAGATCAAATTCAAGGAGTTCATCATCACCAAGCCCTTATTATATGAAATGTTAAAGGGACTTACCTAAGAAAAAGATAAAAAAAGATGAACAGTGAAAGGAAAGCAAACTCACAGTTATTAAGAACCATACCTAAAACAAACAAACAAAAAAAACTAATAGGACAGCTAGATCAGGAGCAGAACCATAGAAATGAAGATCACATAGAGGGTTAGCAACAGGGGAGTGGGAGAAAGAGAAGGGGGAAGAAGGTACAGAAAATAAGTAGCATAGACAGTAGGTAGAAAATAGATAGCGTGGAGGGCAAGAATAGTATGGGAAATATAGAATCTAAAGAACTTGAGGCATGTGGTCATAAACTAAAGGGGGAATGGTGGGGGAGAGGTGTGTAGGGTGAAGGGAAATGAAGAGGGAAATAGAACTGTAATGCCATAATCAATAAAATATATTTAAAAAAAGAAAAAAGCATCCATTCACAGCAACAAAATGAAAAAAAGGCTCAAAAAGAATGAAGAAAGTTTAAGAGAGTTTTGGGAAACAAAACATAACAATATTTGCATTATAGGGATCCTAGGAGGAGAATAAAATAAGAAAGGGTTAGAAAACCAGTTTGAAAAAATAATGACTGAAATCTTTCTTAACTTTTTGAGAAAAAAATGACACAAGTTAAAGAGGCACATCTGAATTAAGATGAACCCAAAGAGGGCCACTCCAAATCATATCACTATAAAAATGGCAAAATTTAAGGACAAGGAGAGAATCTTGAAGGCAGCAAGGGAGAAAGAGCTAGTAACATACAAGGGAGCTTTAATAAAGCTATTAGCTGATTTCTCAGCAGAAACACTATAAGCCTAAAGGGAGTGGCACAAAATAATCCAAGTAATGAAAAGCAAAGACCTGTAACCAAGACTGCTCTATCCAACAAGGCTCTCATTCAAAATGGAAAGACAAAGAAAGAGATTTCTAGACCAAAAAAAAATGGCTAAAACAGTACAGATCCACCAAACCAATATTGCAAGAGATGCTTAAAGGACTGCTTTAAGAAAATAAAAAATAAATAAATAAAAGAAAGAGAAAAGAGCACAGGTACAAAGGGAAAAATGACAATCCACAAAAAACTATTGATAATAACCTTAAGTGTAAATGGATTAAATGCCCCAATCAAAAGACATAAGGTAGTTAAATTGATAAGAAAACACAATCTGCATATATGCTGTCTAAAAGAGACCCACCTCATAACAAAAGATTTACATAGACTGAGAGTGAAAGGATAGAAAAGTATTCCATGCAAATAGACATGAAAAAGAAAAGCTGTGGTAGTGATTCTTATATCAGGCAAAATAGACTTCAAAACGATCCATAACAAGAGAGAAGAAAGTTACTGTATAATACTCAAGGGAGTAGTCCCAACAAGATGATATACCCTTTGTAAACATTTATGTACCAAATATAGGAACATCAAAATATATATTTTAAAAACCCTGGAGGACTTTAAGAAAGAGATTGATAGCAATACAGTCATTAAAGGAAATTTTAACACCCCACTGTCAACAGTGAACAGATCTTTCAACAAAGAATCAACAAGGATATCGCAGCATTGAACGACACTCTAGATCAGGGTGTCCAAACTTTTGGTAACAGTGGGCCACACTGGAAGAAGTAGAGTTGTCCTGATACACACATTAAATACATTGCAACATGCAATCACAAAAAGATCTCATAATGTTTAAAGTAAATTCATGATTTTGTATTGGGATGCATTCATATCTATCCTGAGGCACATGTGACTCCCTGGCTATAGGATGGAAACCTGTGCTCTTGATCAAATGGACCTAATTGATATTTACAGAATACAACATTCCAAAGAAGCAAGATATACATTCTTTTCATTTATACAAGGATCATTTTTTAAAGATTTTATTTATTTATCTTTAGAGAGGAAGGGAAGGAGAAAGGGAGAGAAATATCAATGTATGGGTGCCTCTTGTGTGTCTCCTGCTAGGAACTGGTCTGCAACCCAGGCATGTGCCCTGACTGGGAATCGAACTGTGGTTGCTTGGTTCCCAGGCCCGTGCTTAATCTGCTGAGCTACAAGTATACAAGGATCATTTTTAAAGATAGACCAGATGGTAGGACACAAAAATAAGCCTTAATAAATTCTAAGAAAACTGAAATAATATCAAGCACCTTCTCAGATCACAACAGCTTAAAAGTAGAAACAACCTCAAGAAAAACACTCAAAAACATTCAAATGCAGATGGGCTGAATAACATGCTATTAAATAATGCTCTGACAATGAAAACAAGGAATAAATAAAAAAACTACCTGGAAGCAAAAGGAAATGGATATAAAACAACCCCAAAGCCTATGGAACACAGTAAAGGCAATTCTGAGAGGGAATTTCATAGCAATACAGGCTTACCTAAACAAGTTTAAAAATCTCAAATAAACAACCTAACCCTACATCTAAAAGGCCTAAAGGAACAACAAACAAAACCTAGAGTGAGCAGAAGGAAGGAAATAATCAAAATCTGAGCAGAATTAAATGACATACACACTAAAAGAATTGAAAACAGTAATGAATCCAGAAGCTGATTCTTTGGAAAGATCAACAAAATAGGCAACCTTTAACCAGATTCATCAAGAAGAAATAAGAGAGAGAAAGGATCCAAATAAAATCAGAAATGAATGAGTAGACCTAAAAATCAATATCACAGATATACAAAGAAATGTAAGAAGTAACTATGAACAAATATATGCTAAGAAATTTGAAAACCTGGGAGAAATAGGTAGATATCTTGAAACATGTAGTCTTCCAAAACTGAATCAAGAAGAAGGAGGAAATCTGAATAGACTGGTAATAACCAGCAACATTGAAGCTATAATCACAAAACTCCAAACACATAAAAACTCTGGAAGAGATGGCTTCACAGGCAAATTTTTCCAAATAGTCAAAGAAGAAATGATACCTATACTTCTCAAACTATTCCAAAAAAATTAAGAAAAGGGAAGACTCCCAAACTATTTTAACAAGGCCAGTATTATCCTAATTCCAAAAACCAGGTAAAGATACAAAAACAACAAAAAGAGTATTACAGGCCAATATCTCTGATGAACATAGGTACTAAAATCTTCAATAAATATTGGCAAGCTGGATCCAGCAATACACTAAAATGATTATACACTTGATCATCAAGTGGGATTCATCCCAGGGATGCAAGAATGGTACAATATTTGCAAATCAATAAATGTAATACACCACATGAACAAAATAGAGGACAAAATTTGCACGATCATATCAGTAGTTGCTAAAAAACCATTTCATAAAGTACAGCATCCATTTATGATAAAAACACTCAGCAAAGTAGGAATAGAGGGAGCATTCTTCAACATAATAAAGGTTATATACAAAATAATTACTACCAACATCATACCCAATGGGTAAAAACTAAAAGCTTTTCCATTAAGATCAGGAGTAAGACAAGGGTGTCCACTTTCAGTACTCTTATTCAATATAGTACTGAAAGTTCCAACCACAGTGATTAGAAAAAAAGAAATAAAAAGCATCCAATTTGAAAAGCAGGATGTAAAAATTTCATTATTTGCACAAGATATGATGGTATACATAGAAAACCCTATAGATGCCAGCAAAAACTACTCAATCTAATAACTGAATTCAGCAAAGTATCAGGATATGCAGTCAAAAATCAATTTCATTTTTGTGAATCAGCAATGAACTATCAGAAAAAGAAACTAAGAAAAAAACACATTTACCATAGCAACAAGAAAAATAAAGTGACTCAGAAAACTACAGATCACTGAGGAAAAGAACTGAGGAAAATACAAATAAATGGAAGCATATACTGTGTTCATGGATTGGGAGAATTAACTTCATTACAATTTTAATATTATCCATAGCAATCTATAGACTCAACACAATTCCTATTAAAATGACAATGGCATATTTTATAGATCTAGGTCAAGTATTAAAATATTTATATAGAACAACAAAACAAATTGTGTCAGCAATCTTAAAAAAAGAAGAACAAAGTTGGAGGGATAATACACAGTAACTAATTTCAAAACTATACTACAAGGCCACTGTAATCAAAACCATCAGGTACTGTCACAAGAACAGACACATAGATCAATGGAACAGAATAGAGGGCCCAGAAATAAATCCATGTTGATAAAGGTGACATGAGTATACAGTGGAGTAAAAATAATCTCTTCAATAAGTGGTGTTGGGAGTACTAGACTGGCACATGCAAAAAAGAAAGAAAGGAAAAAAGAAAGAAAAAGAAAGAAAGGAAGGAAGGAAGGAAGGAAGGAAGGAAGGAAGGAAGGAAGGAAGGAAGGAAGGAAGGAAGGAAGGAAGAAAGAAAGAAAGAAAGAAAGAAAGAAAGAAAGAAAGAAGAAAGAAACTAGACCACCAAATCACACCATACACCACAATAAACTGAAAATGAATAAAGGAGTTAAACATAAGCCATGACACCATGAACATCTTAGCAGAAAATATAGCCAGTCAAATGTCAGATATTTCATGTAGCAGTATTTTTTGCCAATATATCTCCTAGGGCAAGGGGAAAAAGGGAAAACATGAGATGACATCAAATTTAAAAGGTTCTGCACGGCTAAAGAAATAATCATCAAAATGAAAAGGGAAGTGACTGTATGGGAGAACATGTTTTCTAATGATTCATCAGACAAGGATTTATCTTTAAAATATATAAAGAACTCAATACCAGGGAGACAAATGATCCAAGCAAAAAAATGGGCAAGGGACCCAAATAAACACTTCCCCAAGTGGGACATACAGTCTATAGAAACATGAAAAAAAATGACCACCATCATTAGCTTTCAGAGAGATGCAAATTAAAACCACTATAAGATACCACTTCACACCTGTCAAAATGGCTATCATTAATCAATAAACAAAAATGCTGGTGAGGATTTGGAAAAAAGGGAACCTTTGTGCCCTGTTGGTGGGAATACAGACTGGTGCAGCCACTGTGGAAAGCAGTATGGAATTTCCTCAAAAAATTAAAAAATGAAACTACTTTTTGACCCAGCAACTCCAATGCTGGGAATATACTCTAAGAATATTGAAACACCAATTTAAAAGAAATTATGCACCCCTGTGTTCATAGTATCACCATTTGCAACAGTGAAGAGTTGGAAACAGCCTAAGTGCTCATCAGTCAATGAGTGAATTAAAAAATTGTGGTATATTTTACATAATGGATAACTACACAGCAGATATAAAGAAGGAATTCTTACCTTTTGCTACATGAAGAATGGAACTGGAGACCATCGTTCTAAGTGAAATAAGCCAGGTGGTGAAAGAAAAATACCATATGATCTTACTTTTTAAGAGGAATAATGAACAAACTAAACTAGTCAGGAAAATAGAACCAGAAGCAGAGGATCATGGAATAGACTGACAGTGGTAAGAAGAAAGAAGGGAGGGGAGCACTGTTTCAAAGAAGGTGAAGGTATTATTAGTCAAGGAACATATATGAAAAATCCATGGACAATGGGTGGGTATTTACTATGGAAGTGGGGGTGAAGGCTGGGTATAGGGAGCAAAGAGGGAAATAATTAGAACAACTGTAAAACTTAAAAATAAAAAAAATATGAGCTTGCATTTGGATTGCAATTAAATGTTTACTATGTCAGTAAATGCATCGCTTAGTATTCCATATATACAGGGTTGTACAAAAGTAGGTTTACATTTTTGTGAGTTCTCAAAACAATTTATTCTTCTATTATTATCTATTAATTACTGTATTATTTTCCATTTAAACTACTGTAAAGCTATTTTGCCCTACCCTGTATAAACCACATATGAGAATTTTCTTAAGTGCTATAAAAACTGACCATGAATTTCACATAAAAGTACGTACCATGAATCTTATTGAGTACCCCCTCTCTAGTACTTATTATTATCTACATTTTATTATATATTATAAAACAATGAAAATAATTTTGTGATCTTATGAATTTTTGTTTGATGATTATTTCAGTCTTAACGTCAAATAGAAAGATATTGATAAGTAGAGTTTAAATGGTATTGAAGGAAAGAGATTGAAGAAAGAGGAGGGAGAGTTGAGGGAAAAATGTTGCTCTAATTGATGGTACTGGCAGCCTTAGGGGCTGGAAGTTGTCTGTGGCTAGTTGCTCTGGGGCTACTCCATGGAAGAGAGAGCACCTGGGTACAGCCCCAGTTGCTTTCACCTCCTACTGGAGAGCAGTGAAGGCACTGTCCACCAACGCAGGAAAGATAGGCACATATGGCCTGGGTGACTGTGAGGGGAGGTGACCAGAGCCAGTAATGGAGGGGCAACCACACATGGTTGACTGGCCTGCCACCTAGGGCCAGAGCTACCCTGTCAGGGTTTAAAATTTAAATGACAAGAAAGGAAATTATTTACGTATAAAAGAGGTACATCTGTCTCTTCCAGCTTTTATTTCATTAGAGAAAGTATATTAAACTTATATATCTGAAGAGTACATCGTCTTGCCCCCAGCACTGGCATTTCACTGTTTTGTGATCAATATGCATCACAGGACTTAAGAAACAAATGGACATAACCAGGGTTATAGAAAAATATGGTTTGTATATTGATCTGGGATTGACTATGAGATCCAGTATTTTCATTGGAGGGAGTTTCATTTTGGCGAGGGGGGTGGCCTCACTGACTTGCCAGACATGGCTCCATAAGAGCAGGTCAAGGTGGTCATGCATAACTTAAAGAATGGCTGTGGGAGCCCTGGCTGGTAGATGTACAAAGGCCAATTCCCGCACGGGATCACGAAAAACATAAACTTAAGTCCCTTTCTCAAAAAAAAAAAAAGAATGGCTGTCAATGGGAGCTGTGAGGTGGCCAACTCTGCTGCTTATGCCCCTGCCCCAGCTACCCTAATGACTCCATTAGGAGCTCTCAGCATTGTAGTAAGTGATATTCTTTTCTCATACATTCTAAATGAAAGATTTCATCTTTCTGGGAAAATTAAATGTTTGCTAAATAGAGTATTCTAGGAACTACAGCTGTGGTCATTCATGCTCTAAAAGAATATTGATGCCCTGGCAGGCGTGACCCTGTTGGTTGGAGTATCATCCAGAAATGGAAAAGTTGAGGTTGATTCCTGGTCTGGGCAGGTACTTCTGGTGTGATCCCCATCTGGGTACCAGTGTGTGCAAGCACCCACTCCACCCGCTGGCCAGACAGGTCTGGATATGGATGCCTAGTCTGGGTGTGAGGAGGCAACCAATCCATTCTTCTCAAGCATTAAGTTTCTCTTTCTCTCTGCCAACCCTCTCTCGATGGAGATTCATAAGATTCAGGTTTATTGTCTTTTCCACACTTGTGGTCATTGTATCCTTAATATTAATCTTGTGGTGGTGCCATGGAAAGAGGAACATTCTCGTGTACATCACCATTGGCTCTGTGATCAGAGTGTTTTGTTATCCTGTCGGTCTATACATCAAGGAGCTGTTTGCTGGGATGAGCCGCAGCACCCCGGGAGCTAGGCCCTGCTGCTGATGCTCATAGTCTCTGAGCACACAGATCAATTACTTGAACAGGGTGCCTGTGGATTCTATATAATCATTGTGGGAATATTTTAATTAGTTTTTAAAATTTTATTTAGAGAGAAGGTAAGGGAGGGAAGAAGATAGTGATAGAAACATCAATGTGTGGTTGCTTCTCACACACTCCCTACTGGGGACCTGGCCTGCCATCCAGTCATGTGCCCTGACTGGGAATTGAACTGGCTACCCTTTGGTTCACAGGCCCATGCTCAATCCACTGAACCACACCACCCAAGGCTATTATGGAACTATTCTTGTTGCATGCCTTTAAAGATGTTGGCTATAGTCTATCTAACAAGTCTTCCTGTGTCTTTTTGAAAAGACAAAAAACTGAATATATGAAGTTCTTAGTAATAATTAAGAAAGTTTAACTTGTGGAACTGAACAGCACTTTAGTGAAAATATCTCCCAAAGAAATGGAAATCTGACAGCTATTTAAGAAAGATGTAATCAAAAGGTTAATCTATAATTGCTGTTAAAAAGTGAATTTGAGTATCAGAATATGTCTGAAAATGCCTTATTCTCAAATGATGTTGTCTAGAGACAATCTTTTTAAAGGTTTCATTCTTTTGGATGAAGAAATTACTTTTCTTATATTTAGATGATGGTAGCTCACTAAATTAACCTCAGTAACTGGCAATTTTTTTTGTTGACATTTTATTATTATTTTTTACAATTAATTTTATTTAGTTATTTTTCAAGTACAGTTTTTTTTGTCTATTTTTCCCATCCCAGCCTCCCCCGCCCCTTGCTCCCCACCTCCCTCCCATTTCCACCCCCCTTAGTTCTCATCCCTGTGCCCTTCTTATTTGTTCCTCCAAACATTGTATTATTGTACTGGTATTTAAAATTTTTCTCCAAAATCTAAATGCATTAATTAGTTTTAAGTCTATAAAAGTGCTTTAGATTTTCATTGGCGATGAAAGTCCAAAGTGTACATTTGTCATCTCTGCTTGCATCAATTTCTGACCATTTTAAGGCTTTTTTTTATTTAGAAAGAGAACAAAATTATCCCAGTATATTATCCTGTGGTTTTACCTTACCTACAAAAATTGACTCCTGCTTGATGAGTTATTTTAATTTTGAAATGTTCAAGGGAATCCTAAGTTACTAAAGGCACATTCACTCATAAAACAAAAGGTAGGAAATCACCCTAGAGAAGACTGTCACGGTCCTTCTGGATGGCACCTTGGTAAACCAGGGCATCCTGTACTCTATCGGCTTCAGCAGCTGCTGTGGCTTCGGGAGGTTTTCTTCCGTTACTTTAATCCCCTGTTACTCTAAATCTTGAGTACCAACCATCTCACATCTGTTCTTGTACTTTCCAACATATTTTCATAATGAGTTATATTGTCATTTAGCTCTCCTTAACAATTCTGGTAAATAAAGTCTGAGGACTAAGGTAATTTTTAAAGTTCAGCTCATGTTAGAATAAAAGACAAATTCAAACAACAACAAAAATGTTGCTCGACTCTTGCAGTTACAGAGGAGGCTGATTATTACCTTGTTAATTCTCACAAGTGTTTTCACAGTTTAATGCATCTGATAAATTTAAGAACTGTGCTCATTAAATGTCCGCCTATATTATTGACTAATAGTTTATAACTTGTTTCTTTATTATTTTATTTCGTGTACTCACTTGACTTTCTCTATTTTTAGGCATGTTAAATTAGACAAGCTTAATCTCCCCTAAACTCTGAATCTTGTTACAAATTCAATCCAGAGAATAAAGATCAGTGAAGAACATAGTCATTACTGCACACTTTACTGTCAATGCAGTTTGAAGAAGGCAGAAAAATGAGCTAGAAATACTGAATGGTTTCATTGACACTTCTTTTGTCAGCCATATATCTCTTTCTGTTTAATATTACAAAAAGTAGAAAGTTCGCCAAACTATGTAAATTAAAAAATGTGAGACCATATCAAATGCATTTTTGCTTCTTGCCCTATATTTTTATTCAGAATGCATCACTGACTTGAATGGGTGATTCTGTACATAGATCGATGGTGGGATACAGTGAATAGCTTTGAAAAGAACCTAAATACAAAATAGCTTGTGGCTAAATGCCTGATTTAAAGCATTAATCCATCTGTTCAGATGAAGCCAATATATGTCACAAGAAAATAAACTACAACTTAATAAAACTGAATAATGAAATAATGCCTATATTCTCTTTGGGACAAATATATTCTGGATCTAAACATCTTTACCTTGTTTTCTGCCAATTCTAAAAAGCTATTTAAATTGTTCTCCACCTATAAAATAGTTATTTTAAGATACACAAGAACACCTTGTGAAAACATTGGTGTGAGTTATTTTAATTTTACATTATTCTGTAAAGAGGGCCATAAATATATACAAAAGACATTCTGTAGCACATTCTATATGAACCCCAGAAGTTAGCAGCACACATTCCTTTCTATTTTTTTCCCAAACAGACAGAACAGGTAGTAATGAGAAGGAGTGCCCAGGCCAAGTCTGCAACACTCAGCAGAACTTGCTCTTCTTTTCTGCTACTTTAAGTGACCGAGAAGAAATAAATGGAATCATACTCCAACACTTGAAGCTTCTTATAAATTGACCTTTAAAAATTGAAGGCAAGGGAATCAAAAGCAAAAATGAATGAATGGGACTATATCAAACTAAAAAGCATCTGTTCAGCAAAAGAAACCAACAGCAAAATAAAAAGGCAACCAACTGAATGAGAGAAGATATTTATAAATGGCAGCTCCGACAGGGATTAATACTCAAAATATATAAAGAACTCATACAACTCAACGCACACACAAACATATCCCACTTTAAAATGGACCTGAAAAGACACTTCTCCCAAGAAGACGTACAAATGGCTAAAAGTTGATGTTCAACTTCACTGGCTATTAGGGAAATGCAAGTCAAAACAATAATGATACCACCTCACACCTGTTATAATGGCTATTATCAACAAGATGTGTAATAAGTGTTACAGAGGTTGTGGAGGAAAATGAAACCTCATTCACTATTGATGAGAATGTAAACTGGTAGAGTTACCTTGGAAAACAGTGTGGAGGTTCCTTAACAAAATTAAGAATAGAATTACCATATGACCCAGCAACCCCTCTTCTGTCTATCTAGCCAAAAATTTCAAAAACATATATTTGCAGATAAAGGTGCTCCTATATTCATTGCAGCATTATTTACAGGTCCAAGGCATGAAAACAAATGAAGTGTCCTTTGGTAAAGGATTGGATTGAGAAGATATGGTACATATATACAGTAAAATATTACTCAGCTGTGGGAGCAGACTGGCTCTTCCAACCCCCGTAACAGAAAGCTGTCTAGATGGCCTCTGTCCAGGAGGAATGTGTATTGCTTTGGAAATGGGTTGTAATTTCCTCCTTATCTCCTCTTGGGGATTCTTGCCCTGTGACTGTTTCTTGACCTTTCCTCTCTGCATGTAGACCCTGGAATAATGTAATTTAGACTCGTGTGCAAGACACCTGTCCCCTTTGTTTGGAACCCCTTAAAACAAGTCTTGGACTCAGGGATATGCGGTCCTGCTTTGCAGATCTCCCACTATCAGAGCTTCCTGTAATGCAAGTAACAGAGGCTACATTTTTTAAGTCATGTCACTCCAATAAATTAAAAAAAAAACACACAAAAGTTGAAAGCTACATATAGAATACAATTTGAAAACCTAAGATGATTTAAGTACTTTTTGTTGTATGAGTAATGCATGATATAAGATATCAGACACATTTTACCTGAATACATAAATATACAAAGGGGGAAATTCGAGACACACAACTAGAGAAAGAAAACCTCGGGGGCTTGACTGACGTGTTGAAGGTATTCTCACAGGACTAATGGAATAGAGAGAAAGTGTAAGATGACTTCTTAAAAGAACTCCTCCTCTTGGTATCTGGAACGTGGTCTCTTGCTTCTTGTCCTTCTCAGGTCACTAATTAACATACTCTGTATATTTATCAAATTATTTTCTTCTTTGAAATCCTCAAAGCCCCATTACTTTTGTTATTGGTCATTTCATTTTTTTGCATTTTTTAAATGAAAGTTTCATCTTATCTTACAATATCATTTATTCTTATAACATCTGACCCTTCTCTGGAATGACCTTTTCCCCATCTCCAGCATGTAGGTTTAGGCAGAATGTAAACAAAGCTGTGTAGATTGCTGCAAGAATACCCTGCAGATAGTCACCACTTCCAGACTGACCATCTTGATAAACAAAAATTTCAAATACATCAGTTCTAAAATATAAGTTACTCTGGTATGTATTTCTGTCTAAAATATCTCTTGCAAAGATGTTAGCCTATCTTTCTTTCAGCCTATCTTAAACTTTTTAACAGATGCTTTTTAGTTCTCACTAAATATTCTCTACATAACTCATTTAACCTCTCTCTTATTCTCTTAGCTCCTTTTTTCAATACATCCTATATCGCTACTGGAATTTTCACTAAAAACATAGAATTTAATGGTCACTTTTCTGCTTCAAATATCTCAATTTTTTTTAGATTTAATCTCTGTTTTCATTACCATTTAGTCCCCTAACACTCTCTCCCCACAGCAATCACCACACTGTTGTCCCTGTCCATGAGTCCTTTTCCATTCTTGCTCAGTCCTTCCAACCCCTGACCTTCCTTCAAGGTGTCAGCCTGCTCTCTGTGAGTCTGTTTCCATTTCCCTTATTCAGTTTGTTCATTAGATTCCACATATGACTGAAAGCACATGGTATTTGTCTTCCTTTGACCGGCTTATTTCACTTAGAATAATGCTCTCCAGGCACACTGATACTATCACAAAGGGTAAACTTTTCTTCTTTTTTACATTGGAGTAGTATTCCATGGTGTAGATGACCCAGAGCTGTTTTATCCACTCATCTACTGATGGACACTTGGGCTGCTTCTATATTTCTTAACTATTTTTAAATAAAATCAAAGTGCTCTCCTTTTATGTAGCCTAAATTGTCTTTATCTTTTTCTCTACATTTTCTCATCTTAATATAATTCAACACTGACAATATTAGTTTTCTTGTATGTGCCACGAAAGTTGTACCTTTGGCATTTTGAGAACTCCATCTTTTCCTGATTGCTGTCTTTAATTCTGGTAAATCTAATGAACAAATATGAAAACATCCACTTCAAACTCAAATTCAGGTTTCCCTTCTCTGCAGCCTTGTAAACAACACATCAGCAATGCAGTCCTGTACCTTTATTCCCCAAATAGGTTATGACAATCTGCAACTTTCACAACTAATTATAACTATACACGTATATGCCAGACCAATTGACTAGATGGTGAGCACCTAGAATTTAGTAACTATTTTTCATTCATATCAGTAGGTATTGTTTCTAACTATCTCATTGTAGTCACTTAGCACATTTCAGTCATTTAAGAACTGAGGTTGTGACACAGCTTCTGACTTTTTTAGCTGAAATGGAAAGAAAATCAAATATCTTTCCAGAAAAATATAAAGAATGCCCTTGGGGTCCTAGCAAGCATTCTACCTATCAACAAAATGGGCTCTAATATCCAAAGGCAAGCTCTGGTAGAGCACTCACCTAACAGCTTCAGAATTAGCCAGGCCGATGTTAACCTCCATTACAGAGCACTTTAAGGGAGACTTTGGCACGAAATATACACTATAAAACCATATTCTCATCTCTTCACTATGTGCAACTCAATGATAACTGAACTATTAGGAAGAAAACATTTTCTGTGGTTTCTGACTAACCCTTCTGAGTAGCTTTTGTGCTGTTATAAAGTAATTTAACTCTGGGGAGGGAGCCGAATGACAATCATCAGGATAGGATCAGAATTAATAGGGTCGGTATTGATCAGACACAGCTCTTTACTCAAGTTCTGGCCTGAATGAAACGTAACATTTCTTCACTTTTACCTTTGATTGTCTTTAGGGAACATCATAAAAATGTGTGAGTTGCAAAATGCTAGTCATTTCATTCAGACAAAAGAAAAGGACAGGACCACATGTTGGGTAATTGAAAAGAGTGTGGAGTATCCATGTTTAGATCCTGAATTTAAAAAACATCGAAAAATAAAAACATTGAGCTAAGTAGAAAAAAATGAAACACATGACTTTCACTCGTTATTCCTGCTTATAACAAAGGTAACGCATGGAGGCTCTTATTTATAACTATGTAATACTAATAATTATAGTTTTTTGTAAATGGCTATTACTTGCCCATGCTCTCCTCACAGTAAATGTTATACATACCATTTGTTACACCACATATGTACTTCTGTGGAATCAATTGTACTGCACATTTTACTTTCTAGCTTATTTTTAATTGAGTGTTTATTTTTATGTTTAATAATAAAGTTGTATGAGAAATAAAAATATTACTCAGTTATTTTTATATTTTCTCTTATATGATTTTCTCCTAAGAAATTTAAATAAGAATTCACTATTGGTAGTTAGAGTTAGATCAGTACCATTAAGGTAAAAACATGAAATGTTATAGAATAGAAAAGAATTAGTGAGGAAAATGGAAATTATGAAAGAATAAAAATGTAAGCAGAATAAATGGCTCAGTGTGAAATTCAATCAAAAATTTTATCTAGACTCATTTTATATAAAAATGTAGTGATTTCCTTTGATGTGAATGTTAGAATTCCATCTCTGTCCTCAATTTTATACTATGAAGTATAACAGAATGCTTACATTTTCATTTTATTTATTTATTTAATATGTTAATTTACAATTTAAAATTTAATCCAGATTATATTCACTGATTTAAAATCTTTCTCTGTCATTAATGTCTTACATGACACTTAAATTGAATAAAGTGAGAAATAAAAAAACAGTACTAAATCCACTGTTTTAGCCATAGAATACCAAATAACTAACTTAAGAAGTTTCCTTTATTGCTATTCCAGTGGTCCTCAGTGAATTTATCTTTCTAAAATTGATGACTTTACTCAGCAGCTTGGTGATTTTGTATGCAATCCTTACCCTAGATACTAACTCTATCTTCCATATAAAATTAGACAATAACAATTTTCATGGTGTTTTACAATCATTTGCTTACTCACCTGCTGTTTACTTGACCGTAAACAATTTTTCACTTTTATATTGTTATTTCTTAGCCTGTGACTGATATTAAATAAATAAAATAGCTGACACATAAATGATAATATTAAGGATAATTATGGAGGTGGTTCAGGCAACTCTCAGAGGAAATGATGTTCAGAATGCAAAGTTATGACCTGGTATTTCCCCTCTACATTGTTTCTCTTCACAGCCATTTCCACACTGTTTTCCTTTTTAATCATCCTGGAAAATTACTACTGTTTTCCAGAAGAAGTACTAAACAAGAGAGAGATCTTTTCATTATATTGTATTTTGTTAATAAAAACTATTCCTAGGTAAAACTAAAAATACCCATGAAGGGCCATATTCCTTTTCATGAAGAAAAAGAAAAATTTAGCAACATTGAGTACATGTTATTGCCATATGCACCATTTCTTCTTATCAAGTCACATATTTTAACTTCCTCCTAGATACATAAGGGGGGACCCCAAAACCAGGAATTATCTTCTCGAAGGTAGGCTCCTTGTAGTGCAGGATTCCCTCACTAGTTGAATGGTCTAGGAACCCATCCGTACCAGGGTACCAGCTGGTGTTGTGAGAGGCTACATTTAGCTTCAGTGAATTTTTTGAAGACTCCTCCAAAGCATTTGCCCATTTTATGATGGGTGATGTATGAGCCTACCTGCCCACGCCATGCTGAGTGTTTAGCAGTTTTTGACCAAAGTGTGCCCTACCTTCCCTATTCACCTAATGTAGTCTTGAGAGGCATTTTTTGTTTGTTTGTTTCCTTTGGATGAAAAAAATCCTCAAAGGGAAACATTTTGCCATGTCGTAGAGGTGAAAGCAAAAAAAGGAAGAAGCATTAAAGGCAACAAAACTGGCAAGTTCAAAAACTGTTTTGAGCATTGAAAAAATGTCTTAATATATTGCGTCAAATAAAGAGTGCTTTGAAGGTGACTGAAGTTTAAACATGCAAGAATAAATACACATTTATATAAATAAATTTCATTTTCTTTGGGCCCCCTTCATACACAGAAGCTATAAAGTTATGAGAGAGCATGTTTTTATTGGTAAATGGCAATGTTGATGTAACTATTGACATTACTTAATGTTCACATAATTCATGAAACGGAGAGGTGCATTTCATGGAAGAGAGAAGCGTGTTTACTGCATTTGCTAAAAAGTATATGGAACATATTTTCGAGACTGAGAGTGTGGTGGGGTGGGGCAGGGGTGAGCCATGGGCAGAAAGGCAGGACAACAGCAACTGAACAATGATAAACAAATTAAAAATAATAAAAAGTGCTTTCAAAGTGAAAACAATGTGTATGAAAGATCTCTCCAGGGTCACTTCTGGGGGAACTGAGTTTGTACCATGAGAAGAACATAATCATCTCTATTTCTCTATTTCTATTCATGCAGGGGCAAAGTCGAGTTTTATTTCTGTTTATATGATATAACTAATATTTGTTGAAGGTATTTTTATCAGATAATCTTTATAATGAGTCAATGACTATATATGTACATATGCATGTGATATACATTTTTGCAAATATATGTTCATTCTCCCCTATGGCTTTAAAATAGTTTTATTTTCTTAATAGAGTTCTTGCTATTATTCTAAATCCTTTATTGTTCTATTCCCACTGGACCACCTATCCCCTCCTAGACCAACTGAAATTCTCCATTCTGAGGATTTCTTAGCTTCTCTTACTTTAGTAACAATGAAACATATAACCCAAGAATAAGTGGTGGTGATATGAGGTTGGGGGGGTGAATTGAAGCTAGGAAATGAAGGTTATTGGATGACAACTTTAGAAGTTTGGCTTTTTCTAAGAGCAAGGGAAAATTGATAATATTTGGGGCCATATGGAGAGTAAATATGAAGGAAACAGAACAAATAAAAGAGAAAGGTTGCTTTAGCAATTTGAACCAAAGTCACAGAAAGTAAGCATGGATTTATGACATATATGTGTGTGTATATATACATGTACACACACACATGAGATGGAGAGAGAAAGAAGTAATCAATAACTGCTTCTTTATACCTGCATGGATGATAACAGTGCACAAGGGTTCAGTGTGTGAAGGGATAATGCTTATTTGGAGCACAACAATTTGAAAAGTTGCATCTTAGTTTGGGTTCCTTAAGAAACAGATGCCGAGGAAATGATTCAAATTCAGGTCATTTATTTGGAAGAGGACTTTAGAAAATACTGGTAGGAGAGGAAAAAGTGAAACAGAACTGAATGCAACAATGCAGTATTTGTTATCTAGGAAATTGCTACTTAAATTAAATTACTAGATCCAGTCTCCAAAGGAAAACTCAGTCTTGATTGGGTTAAAACACCAACTGAAGAGGTTAAAGAGAGAAGAAGACACATGTCAGACAACAGCAGCAGCTGCCACAATGGAGTGGAGAAGAAAAAAGTAGTAAGCGAAAATTCATGAAAATGGATTTTTCACAAAACAAAGAAAAAAGAATTTCAAAAAAAGAAAAACTAGAATATTAAATATTGAGAATTCAAGGGGAATATGGACTAAAAACAATCCACTGAATTTACAGCTAAATCCATTATTTCTGATTTTACATGAAAACTTTCAGAGTGATAGTGAAATGGACTCCATATGTTACATATTTTCCCAAATTTGTCCTTCTTGTTATAGTATATTTACTGTAATTGTTACTGGTTGATGTTCCAATCATTACTGTAGCTCACTGAGTTCCATTTTGCCTCTATTGTCAGACACATGAGAGGACTATATTTATTTATACTTTAAATTTATTGTTTCAGCCAATTAAGTATGAAGATGATACATGAAGAAGCTCTGAATAAACAGCAACCTTGGTATTACATAACACACACTCTATTATTGGCTACTGCTACAACACAAACATTCACACTGCAGGTTTTAAATTCTTCTTTGATTCAGTGGTAAATACACATCCAAATCCTATGCTCTTGTTCTGCCTCACAGATCATTGTTAACTATCCAGGGTTGTCCAACTTTTTGGCATCTGGGCCACCCTGGAAGAGGTAGGGTGGTCTTGGGCCACACATTTAATACATTGAGACATGTAATCACAAAAAATATCATAATGTTTTACTAAGTTTTATGATTTTGTGTTGGGCCACATTAATAGCCATCCTGGGACACGTGCAGTCTGTGGGTTGTGGGTTGGACACCCCTGCATAGACCTTCCCTTTTAAACTAAAATGGACAGTCCCTGGCTGGTGCGGCTCAGTGGGTTGAGCACCAGCCTGTAAGCCAAAGGGTCACAGGTTTGAGTCCCAGTTAGTGCACATGCTTGGGTTGCATGTAATGAGTGCACAAGAGTCTACCACACACTGGTGTTTTTCTCCCTCCCTCCCTCCCTCCCTCCCTCCCTCCCTCCTTTCCCTTCTCTTTGAAAATAAATAAATAAAATCTTTTTAAAATAAATTAATTAAGGCGTGTAACTGGGTTTATTCATTGTATCCCCACTGCCATGTCATGCACTTAAAGTTATGAATTGTGCCTATTTCTTGCTATTCTTTTATTCCCGTCCCATTTTCAAATTATCATAAATCTAAAATTGTCTAGCATTTGAACTGCATTGTTCTCTGTTTTCTAGTGTTATTTAGTTACGATGATGATGATGATCTTTTTAATGCAGATTTTGGTGAGTAGTGAATCTTCACTGTTCTTTCAGTCTCCTTAGTCTGGTGTTTACTACTTTTATTTAAACTGACTTTTTTAAATATAGCCAATAACCTCATTATTTTAAAATGTAATGACCAATTATAATTTTTCTTAGATATATTTTCTTAGAATAATTACTTCAAATTCTTTACTCTTTTTAAGTAATAATATTTCTATATTGTTTTCTAACATACTCTGCTTCAATTTATTGTTTCTTTGTACTTATTTAACTTTGTATAATCTTTAAACTTAAGGCTTTATTCTCAAGCTGATCTTTGTCTCTTTCAATATGTGGTTCCCAGGAAACCTAACTGACAATCATGTATTATATTGTAACTTCTAAACTTTCTTTCACTAACCATTCATGTCACTGGCAGTTTCTTTCTCTCATATATTTATTTAATTTGTTTATATTCATAATATTTCTACTTTTGTATTATAGTGACTAAAATTCAGCAAGTACAAAGTAGTCTTAACTCATAGTTCTCATTTTTATATTTTTCATGGTTGCAAATGGCATTGTACTCCATTTGGTTAACTAAAATTTTAGTTAACTTTGCATGCATTTAATTGTGACAGAAATGAAAGATAAATCAATATGTTTCTGATGTGAAAGAGTTCATAATATATTAGGTTATATAAGTCAGTATAAAAATACCATGATGGAAGCAGAATAGAATAGCACACTATAGATAATTCATTAAAAAATAAAACAAGAATTCAGATCTCTGGAAAATGGAACTGATGCTTTCTCTAGCGAGTAAGTTACTACATACAACCAATTCTTCCAAGCATTCTTTCAGACTCGTATTTTCTTTTCTGGTCACTAACCCCATTCTCAGATATTCAGTTTGCCCCACAGAGTTTGGGGATTTTTGTCAAAGAAAAAGATGATATAATTGGTTTCATAATCTGATATTTGAAAGTTGGATTAATACCCATCTGTAAGCACTGCAGCTATCAAGTATTCCAAAAAGGAAAGTACATTTCATAATAGCAAATGAGAATAAAAGACAGTATTCTATTTTATTAATCTCAGAAGACACAGAGGAAAATCACATAACAGTTTTAATGTTGTTGACTTTATTCACCTACCTATGTGTCAGTCTTAAAATCAAGGAAAAATATAGAATGTGTTTATATATTTGTCACCTGGGGGCACAACACAGAAGACTAATCATCATTAGTTTTCATTTTCAAAGGTAGCATTTCCCTTTTCATAGATTTCAGAACATCTTTAGGAGCTATAAAAATGTTATACTGACTTATTTTATTTTTGATAAATATATTTGAAGCTAATAATTCTGGCAGTCAGGATCTGTCTTGGAGCATCACTCCTCCCCTGAGTTCCTTGTTCACTTTAATATTTATCTACTACAGTCAGGACAGAATAATTTTACCTCAACCAGGTTTATTGTTTTAATCTCCTTTGTTTTCCATGTACTTGATATTACACTTTAAAAAATTATAATGACCTTGTGATGCTTACTCAAAGCATCTCAAAAAAGCTAAAGCACCTGCTATCAGAAATGTATCCTGCTTAAAAATATACACTGTTTTAAAATTAATCTTATTGAATTCATGATTCTCTAAACTTTTACTTATTCAATTATATTATAAGCTTCCAGGCAAGTGTCATACCTTCTAGTGATTATGTGTCCTTCAGAGAATTTTACAAAGGACTATGATTTTAAATGTATTAAATTGATATTTGTCAAAATAATTTAATGAGTTATCACAGTAAGGCAAGTCACAGTTAACATTGCCCCTCATATATTTTTATATATAGTAAGAACATAAAGATATAAAATGTACCACATTGCTATCTTTTAAAATGTCTAGAAAACTGAGGATAAGGAAATTTTTCACTTAATGTTTTTGGATAACTGTATTTATTCTCTGTTTACCTTTAGTTACAAAATTCAGATTCTAGCACACTCTCCTAGTGTTTAAAATATTGTTTATTTTAAATTACACACAATGAAAGATGAACTTTTAGTGCTGCAGAAAAACAAATCATGTACAAAAACATCATTGCTCACCTATAACTTTAAATACATATGATCAATTAACATGGGAATAACTAATAGAAAGAATATATGTACTAAGTTTACTAAAATTCTGATTTTGGCAAATGTAAGGTACAAGGATTTTAAAAATATTTTGTTAATATACTTTACATGATTTATTTGGGAAACTGTGGTGTTTTTATATATCATTGATCAATTTTTATTCCAAAATTAATTATCAAGCAATAAAGTATATAATAGACCCTTGGGTTTAATTACTATCCTATGCCAATGTTTTCTAATAAAGTAAAATTAACTGTTCATTTAATTGTGGGAAATATTTGTTAGCAAATTTTATTCAATATTTATAATTTGTAAGGTGCCATATTTTAAAAAATATTTTATTTATTTATTTTTAGAGAAAGGGGAAGGGAAGGGAAGGAGAAAGGGTGGGAGAGAAACATCAATGTGTGGTTGCCTCTCATGTGCCCCCTACTGGGGACCTGGCCTGCAACCCAGGCATGTGCCCTGACTGGGAATCGAATCTGCGACCCTTTGCTTCGCAGGCCCGTGCTCAATCCACTGAGCCACACCAGCCAGGGCAAGGTGACATATTTTTAATTCCTACATTATTCCATGGCACATAATATGTTCTTAAGTATTTGTGAAATGTGTGATGAGTGAGTATGCTAAAATCAACGGTACAGGGAAAATTTAAATGAAATAGGCAAGAAAATCACCTCTGTAGCAACTTAGACATTGATAAGTCATTAGACAAGTGTTTATTCAGTATCTACCATTTGTCTTATAAGAACACAGAGATTATGGTGATAAAATTAAGTTTCTGCTTAAATGAAATTTATGTTTCAGTGAAAGGGAACTTAAAAATAACTAATATAATTTTAAGTAATAAGGACTATTGCTATAAATAATATTAATTATTAGGAGGCTATGTTAAAAAATGATTGGTGCTATGATCTGAATGCTTATGTTCCCCCAAAATGTATATGTTGAACTCTTAACCCCCAAAATAATAATATTAGGACATAGAAACTTTGGGAGGTGCTTAAGTCACAGGGTAACTCATGAGTGAGATTTGTTCCCTTAAAAAAAAAAAAAACCTCCAGAAAGCTCTGTAGCAGATTAGATGAAAATCTATGAAATAAACATTTTTAATGAAGCCCAACTTTTTACCTCTTACCTTGTGTGGTCTGGAGAAATGTGAATTAAATGTGCACATTCAGATATTATATTATATTTGACAAAGAATTTAGTAGTTGTTAAATCAGTATTGAATGTCAATTACTGTTATTAAATATTATTCATACCTGTGATCTATAACAATGATCATTTTATGCCAAAATAAGAAAGAGGGCAAATAGGTATTATATTATTCTTATTTTATTTCTCAAGAGATTCTTCAGGTGGAAAAAAGAAATGAGAAAATCCAAAGCCAAAGGTACAGATAAAATGCTGATTCATTTAATAGGAACAGATATTTGAAAGGAAGCCTGGGTATGAACAAGGAATTAAAATGGAATGGGAGTATAGAGAAGAGGCAGGTTACTCATTGCAGATTAGGAGTTGTGAAGAGACTTGCATTTGGAACACTAAAATTAGGTGAGCAGCAAAATGAGTCACTGCAGCCAGAGGCCACTGAATAATCCCTATCCTGCAGCATGAATGATCATTTAGTTGGTTTGAGGAGTAAAAATTGCACAGGCAGCTTTGCATCACCTTTTAAAACATAAGCATCCTGTCTCCTTAACAGGACCTATGAGACTATTCTTCAGAGACAATTCAGGGGGCAGTAACTGATACTAATTATCAGCATACATAACAAACTTTACTGATTATAAGGAACATTAAATATATTACTGCTCCTTCAAAAAATCATGCTGACAAGTTCATGCCTAAGGGGAATCAGAGTTCTTACTGCCAAGGCGGAACAGTTTGCCAAGCTGTTTGGAGGGAGCATGTGCAACAAAATATCCGCCCTTTGACTGATGCAAGCCTGTGTGGGCATTCTATTTACCTAATATATAAGAAAAATGTGTAAAGAAAAACCTGTACAAATTGAATTGGAGTTCAAACCAAGATGTAGTTGTCAGTTATAATAAGACTATGAGTGTTATGTGACCATAGCTTGGAGCAATGAGCAGATTTAACAGTGATTCTAGAAGAGAGATAAGGAAAATAAATCACTATCTTTCACAAATATCACCTCATAAGGGTAGTGCAGATCAAGATCTTTGAATACAAAAGGAAAATATGCAATCTAGTAAATATTTCTCTGAGATGATTTTTGTTGGCATGGCTATTGACTGACAACTAAACAACAAGTTTATTATGTAGTTCACTGCCTTATTTCACAGTACCTGTAAAAGACAAAATGTTTGGCATTGAATTTGTTCAAGCACAAGGAAATAAAGAAGAAAAATGCATCACTTTGAAAGAAATTACCAGTAATTGGAAGCTTATCTTTCTTATCTTGAATTCCCACAAGGAAACCTGGCTAATCTTTCCAGCTCCAGGATACTTTGTCATTAGTTACAATCCAAGCATCAAATGAAGAACAACAAATTCTACTGGTCAGCAAGGCTACCCAGTGATGGCAGAGCTGGGAGTAAATTGTCAAATTGAACAGGAGAGAGAGAAATCCATTAGCTTCTGTAAAACTGATTCCAATACAAAAAGTTCCTGATCTGAATCATGTTGCCAAAAATTCTAACAGGTATGAGGTAGTATCTCAGTGTAGTTTTGATTTGCATTTTCCTAATAGTTGGTGAAGGTGAACATCTTTTCATGATCTGTTGGCCATTTGTATGCCTTCTTGGGAGAAGTGCCTGTTCAAGTCCTTTGTCCATATTTAATTGGACTGTTTGAAGTTGAGTTTTATGAGGTTTTAATATATTTTTGCATATTAATGTCTTGTTAGGGTTGTTGTTTGCAGATATCTTCTCCTACTAAGTTGCTTACCTTTGTGTTTTAGTGTTGATTTATTTTGCTGTGAAGAGCTTTTTAGTTTGATATAGTCCCATTCATTTATTTTTGTCTTTACTTTCCCCTGTCTTTGTTGTCAAATGCATAATACTGCCTCTAAGGCGAAGGTCCATAATTTTAGTATCTATGTTTTCTTCTATGTAACTTATTGTATCATATTTTATATTTAGGTCTTTGATGCATTTGAGTTATTTTAATATATTGGAACAAACTGTGGTAACTCAAATCTGTGAGAATGGCTTATATCAAAATAACAAGTAAGAAGTGTCAGAGAGGTTGTGGATAAGAAGGAAGCCTTGTTCACTGTAAATGAAAATGTAAACTGGAACAGCTATTATAGAAAACAGTATGGAGTTTCCTCAAAGTATTAAGAAGAGACTTACCAAATGACCCAGCAAACCTCTCTTCTGAGTATCTATCCACAAATCTTGAAAATATTTATTTGCAAAAATATATGCACACTATGTTTATTGCATTATTCACAGTGGCCAAGACATGAAAACAACTGAAGTGTATTTCGATAGAGGATTGGATATACACAATGGAATGCTACTTAGTATTAAGAAAGGATGAGATAAATACTGCCATTTGTAAAAACACTGATGGACCTTGAAAATATTAAAATAAGTGAAATAAGTCAGACTGAAGAAGTCATGAGCCATATGCTATAACTAATATGTGGGATATAAAACAGAAAACAACAAATTAACAAGAAAAACAAAAAAAACTAATAGGTATCGACAACAGTATGGTGATTACCAGAGGGAAGATGGTGAGGAAGTACTAAAGGGTGAAGGGGTCAAATATGTGTTGACCAAAGATGGTTCGATTTTACTTGGTGGATACACAATGCAATATAAATATCATGTATCATAGAATTGTATGCTTGAAGCCCATATAATTTTATTAACCAATGTTATTACAATAATTTACTAATAGAAAAATTCCAATAGAAAAAAGGAGTTCTACTAAAAAGAAAGCTGATTAAAAAATTTAAGTAACTTATCATTTTTACTTAAAAATTGAACATTTGAGCTTGTAGATTTAAAAAAAAATGCATCATTTGTTGAGTTTTAAAAAGAAATCACCAGAGTAAAATGTATATATTCAGCAATAAAAGTCAACATGGAAAAAATACAATATGATAAAAAATACATAAAGGGAAAGATTTAATATTAATAAACTTCTGCTACTTAAAAACTATGATCTTAACAATGAATCATTTTTCTGGATGACATAATAAAATGTAGAGATTAATTTTTTCAGGATAATTCAATATTTCACAAGTGATTATAGTTGGCATCAAATTTTTATAAATATTTGTTATTGTGAAAGTTATGTTTTACAAACACTCCAATTATGATGCTATCCTTAGAAAAAATTAATTATATGATGGACCATCTATAGAAAGTTCAACTAATTAGGATATCACACAACAGTATTTATTAACAGCTTTTATTAAATTTGTCATACTGCCTGTGCACTATCTGAATTGTTTGCAAGTAGATAAATCCATTTCATATAATACTTTCAAAGGAATTATATTTCCTTTGAGGAATTTCTTTTTCAAGTCTACATAAAAAAGCAATACAGTTAAAGGCAACTATAGGTAATACCAGAAAGATAATTTCATACCATTTTCTTGTTATCTGATTAACTGAAAAATTCTTATTTCTTGAAGAGCCAATCTGATATTTTGGAGTTTAGATACTTGAACATATTTTATATCTTATACATTCCAACATTTATTATGCAACAATTATGAAAGAAAGCAAATATTTTAAAACCAAACATGTCCTTTGAGGAAATTTCAGCCTAATCTACATGGAATAATATTTTAAAATATTAGTCCAATAAAATCAATACTTGAAAAAGCTTTATATCTTCTGGGTATTAAATTTATATTTAAAATCAGGGTTTTATTTAAAAAACGTGTTATAGATATATGTTTGAATGTTTTATAAGACTTTGATTGATGAATGTTGGGGTAAGTATGTTTTCCTGATAGGTGTTACAAATCTTTCTCAAAAAACAGACTTTGTCTTCATTATTTCAGCTTATGTTTCTGGGAAAAAAATGTTATGCTGTATGGTGGTTTTAGCTTTCTTCTGAGTTTTTAATTTTCGTTTTTTAAATTTTATTGTATTTTTGTTACTATTTAACACTCTTCCCCACTGCAGTCACCACTCTGTTGTCCATGTTCATAAGTCCTTTTTCCTTAATGCTTAATCCCTCCATCCCCTAACATCTACCTCCCTCTGCTGTTATCCAACTAAGAGTATATCTCTATTTTGCTTGTTAGTTTAGTTTGTTCCTTAGATTCTACATATGAATGAAATCATATGGTATTTGTCCTTCCTTACTGGCTTATTTCACTTAGCATAATGTTCTCCAGGTCCACCCATCTTGTCAAAAATGGTAGAGTTTTCCTCTTTTATATGGCTGAATAGTATTATATTATGTAAATGCCCCATAGTTGTTTTATTGACTCATCTACTGATGGACACTTGGGATACTTCCATATTTTGGCAATTATAAATATGCTACAATAAAAAAAGGAGTGCTTATATACTTTTTAATTAGCGATTTTGGTTTCTTTGGGTATATTCCCAGAAGTGGAATAGGTGGGGCAAAAGGCAGATCCATTTTCAATTTTTTGAAATATCTTCACACTACTTTCCATAGTGGCTGCACCAGTCTGCATTCCCACAAACAGTTCAAAATGGTTACCCATTCTCAACATCCTTGCCAGCACTTGTTGATTTAGGTATGAGGTGATATCTCACTGTGGTTTTAATTTGTATTTCTCTAATGATTAGTAATGTTGAGTATCTTTTCATATGTCTATTGGCCATTTGTATTTCTTCTTTAGAGAAGTGTCTATTCAGGTCTGTTGCTGATTCTTTAGTGGAATTGTTTGGGATTTGGTGTAGAGTTTTCAAGTTCATTATAAATTTTGGATATTAATTCTTTATCAGATGTATTGGCAAATATGTTCTCTCACTCCATGGGTTGTATCTTCATATTGTTGATGATTCCCTTTGCCATGCAAAAACTTTTTTTAGTATGATGTAGTCACATTTGTTTATTTTTTTTTATTTCCCTTGCCTGGTAAAATATTTTAGATAAAATATTGCTACAAGCAAAGTCCAAGAATTTTCTGCTTATGTTTTTTTCTAAGATCTTTATGATTTCAGGTCTAAAATTTAAGTCTCTATTTCATTTTGAATTTATTCTTGTGTGTGATCTAAGAAATCAGTGGCTTCATTTCTCAGCACATATTTGCCCAATTTTCCTCACACCATTTATTGAGTAAACTATATTTAGCCCATCGTATGTTCTGGCTTCGGGAGACTGGGCGGGGGGGTGGGGTGGGATGGGAGAAATAGATAAAAAAAATGTACTTGAAAAGTAACTAAATAAAATTTAATATTAAAAAAAATTTAAAAAAAATTAATTGACTACAAATGTATGGGTTAATTTCTGGATTCTCTATTCTGTTTCTGATCTATGTATCTATTTTTTAATGCCAGTACCATGCTGTTTTGATTACTATAGCCTTATGGTATAATGTGATATTAGATAGTGTATTTCCTCCTAATTTGCACCTCTCTTTTTCAAACTATTCCAAAATATTCAATAGGAGGGAAATTTTCCAAGCTCATTTCATGAGGCCAGCATTGTCATAATTCAAAAGCCAGATGAAGACACTACAAAAAAATCACAAGTACAAGCCAATGTTCCTGATTAACATATATGCTAAAATTCCTTAAAAATACTAGCAAACTGAATATAACATACATCAAAACAATTAAGTTGGATTTATTCCAGGAATCCAAGAAGATATAGCATATGCAAATCAATAAATGTGTTTAAGCACTTAAAAAAATAAAGGATAAAACCACATGATCATATCAATAGATGCAGAAAAAAAACATTTGATAAAATCTGGCACTGATTTATGATAAAAACTCTTAGTAAAGTATAAATAGAGAGAACATAATTAAACATAATAAAGGCCTTATGACAAACCCACTGCCAACATCATACTCAATGGGCAAAAACTACAAGTGTTCCCCTTAAGATTGCGAACAGGAGAGAGATGCCCAATTTCACCTCTCTTATTCAACATAGTACTGGAAATCCTAGCCACAGCAATCATACAAGAATAAATGTCATCTAAATTAGAAAGAAGGAAGTAAAACTGTTAATATTTTCAAATTACACGACATAGAGAACCCAAAAGATTCCACTAAGAAACTACTAGAACTGATAAATGAACTCAGCCAAGTAGGATACAAAATTAATATGTAGAAATGAGCTGATTTTTATACAACAGTAAGGAATCTAACTGAAAAGGAAATCAAGAAAACAATCCCATTCACAATTGTTTCAAAAAAGAATAAAATACTTAGCAATAAATCTAACCAAAGATGTAAAGATCTGTATTCAGAAAATCTTAAGACCCTGATGAAAGAAATTGATGAAGATACAAAAAAGAGGAAGCATCATTAAACTGTCCATGCTACCCAAAACAATCTACAGATTCAATACAATTTCTATCACAATTCTAATGTCATATATTGCAGAACTAGAACAGATATTTCAAAAATTTATACGTAATCACAAAAGAGCCCACAGAGCAACATCAATCTTGAGAATGAAGAACAAATTTGGAGGATACTTTTGAAGGTTTTTATTTGTCTATTATTTGCTTTTTTAAATTTACAGATCTGCCATCATGTTACTTCTCATCATTAATTGTATGTGGCCTAATAACAATGTACTTGATGAGCCTTGTGTAGTACATTACCATTGACTGCAACAGGAAGAAAATTGTAAATATTAGATAAGGTCACTACTGAAAGATTTATCTCTCCAGGAAGGCTTCAAAGAATTGGAAGTAGCATGTCACTACATTTGTGAAAAGATTTCTTCTACTGCAAAGTAATTTGAATTCTGAAAGAATATTTTATAAGAAATAATCATGCATTTCAGTATATTTTTTCAAATTTGACTTTGTTCACCTAATCTTTATAACTTCCATTTTATTTTTTATGTATGTGAAAACAAGTTATTTATTTTTAACCAATGGCACCACCTCCTCCCTGCACCAGGTTTTGTTATTAGGATACTCTGTTAGAAAAAGTACAACAAATAAAGGCAAACAATGTATTGATTTTCCCTATCTTTATACTTTCTTGAAGGTTGGTAAGTGATTATATCAAGCAAGTTTATAATATAATGGTAGATAGATATGCATACTTCCAAATAGAATAAGAGTGCTGTTTTTAATCATTAGCCATAATAAAATTGATTAAAATTATCCTAAAATTATAATTTAGAAAACACTCTCCTCATATTATCTGACTTGATCTATACCACAATCATCCATCTGTGACCTCTTTCTAATTTCTGTTAATGTGTGAACAAAAAAAAATGAGACAAAATAATTTTCCTCCTGGCCTCTCTCTCTCTCTTAATTTTGCATTTTTATGATTCTCTACATTGAAAAGTTACTTGGGTTAAGGTTGAGCATTAATAAATAGGATTCATGCTACAATCTGTAGATGATAAGAGAAGGAAAGTGAAGAAGTCAGTGTGAATTTATGTATTAACTAACAGGAAAGATGCTGGGCATTGGCTGTAGAAAGCAAGCCATGACCCAATACACATTTAACTGAAGTACTCTTGTGATAATCTCTCAGGAAGGAGAGCCAAGTGGTTGGCAGCTGGATGGGCACTTAAAGGCAAGCAAACCATGACTTTTGGCAAAGACTAGAGATGTGACTAGGGCACATGAGAATGCTACATCTTCATAGTTGATGGTACAGACCCCAAACTTGAATATCATTAGCATCTTCAGTTTTATTTAAAGGGGGATGGTATAGTTATGATAACATTTATTAGGGAATATCTAGTACTTCAATTCAAATTTCTTTTTTTATACAATGAGTTCAAGAAGGAGTGAAGCACGGTTTTACAAATACACACATAAATACACAGAAACTGAGATGAGAGGTACTCTATAATTTTGAGAAATACTGATATATTTTTAAATAAATATATCAAATATAGTATGTTTTCTTGCCTTGTGAATATTTCAATGTTAACATGAATTAGCTGAAGGGAAAGAGTGTAATCGTGGTTTCAACAGGCATGGATTTTGTTCTCAGTGCCTCCACAGGGATGAGCTAAAAGTTACAAGTATTATGCATAATTTGTGAAAAAACATAGCATTATTTTTTCTTATAGAATATTTATCAAGCATTCTCCAGCTAATAGCCATATGATGTGCATCAAATAATAATTTTGCAAGTCTTATTATTGTGGTAATATTTATTATTGAGGGTAAAGTGATTCTGTACTATTAATTTCCTTATGTATTTTTTACAAATACTAAAAATGATAGATATTCTACCCATGTACCTCATTATCTTTCAAGTGAGCCAACCATAAAAATATCTAAAGGTAAAATATTCTATTTTAAATTATTTTCTAAATGCCTCTGGAGATTACATTTTGAAATGGAATTTCACATTTCCACATAACACTCCACTCACTCAGAACCCAAATAAATACAAATCACTTTATTGGTAAACAAAATTATTTGATGTCCAGGTATAAAACTAATCTTTAAAGAGAGAAGCTAATTAAAATGTCACTCTCAACTTTTGAAAAAGGCCTGTACAGATTTCATAAAATTCCTGGTTTATTCTATATGGTCTAACATAAATATGTATAAGCTAATTGGACTATGTAGGATAAACCATCAACAACGTGTAAATATATTTGCTATATATACACCACAGACACAAACAAACTCACCCTTAAGAAACTAACAGGATCCAAAATTGTCATGTTGTTTATTTTACATGAAAACTTCCACCCTAGAATTTTCTTTAAATGTTGGTGACCCCAATGGTATTTTTATTCCTGTTCACACTCTCTCCATCTTATCTTCTTGGTACATTTCAATTACTCTCATTTAGAACTACTAAGTTTCCCTTCCAAACCTACAGACTCAGATTTCTGGATGAGATGTTCAATTCCATGTTTTTAAAAGTACTATTGGTGTTCTGATTCAGAATTTTCTAGGACACTATTTATAAAACGTTACACTTACTAATGACTCCATGCCCCAAAATTTACACCTAATGTAACTCACAAACTTTGGTCTCATGGAGAGAAGTACTTTCTGTAATCTACAGGAATCACAGCATCCCCTACTGGTACACATCTTATCATTCATAAACAAGATCCACCTTGATGACTTTCTAAAGCAGGTATCGATAACACCATCTCCTATGCTGCTATTCCTTGTTTTTCACTCTATTTCCAAATTAGATAAAATTGATCTTAATTCCTTGAAAAAAAAGCATGAACATAAAATTTAAAACAACTCTTATCTCAGTGACTTCCCTGGTGCTATTTTTAAATATCCCATCTCTCTGCATTGTTTCACCTTGATACATAATTCTTATTCAACTTTCTTATTTAGTTCAAACCACACTGTCTTCAGAAACACTCCTTGGGCTATTCTTCTAGGATTTTAAGCATGAGTATTTTCACCACAAGTTTCTTTGCTCCAAGCATTTTTGCTGCAAAACTTTTCATCGCATAATTAATTGATCATAAGGAAAATTTGCTAAAGAAGTTATGTTTTTGTAAAACAAAAAGATAAAATCATAACAAACAAAGAGACATTCAAGTGAACTTAATTAAACATGAAAAAGTTAATAACAACGTAGAAAAACTTTAAAGAAATGTGTGCAGATTCATGGCACTATGGTGCAAATAATTTATTTTATTTGTGGGTTGTATATAAGCACTGCCCTCGTTCCATGGGAAATGTGAGTTCAATGAACTTTATGCCCTGAAAGAGGCCCCTTAACCTTATTCTTTTTTCTCTCAATGTAGCATGTTTCAAATTTTAAAAAAATAATTCTTGGGGTAAACTATCATTATCTAGAAAAATGTTAAATGTTTTAGGAGCACCTTTACCACCACATCTACCTGTCATTATACAGCCCACGATGAGGGCTATATAAATTTAGGTACAATACAAAAATAGAATATCTGTGAGAACTTCATCAATGGAGAGATGAAAATAAACTGAACTATTGTAAATACATTAGGTTGGCCAAAGGGAGTTGATTTGTCAATGGAGAAATGGAACCAAACAAAATAATCCTGAATTGTCAACCAGCTATTTTATCTTTTCCTACAGCCAAATTGCCAACAGACAATTGGTTATATGAAGAAAATGTTTGCAGCAAAAATGCTTGTGTTACTATCAGTATTTAACTAGATACTAATAAAAGAAAGTTAGCAAAGTGAGCTAGACATAGAGCTTTAAAAATGGAGAGTGTAGGCCTGTTTGCTTCACCAGGAAGCAACATCTTTTCACACTCCAGGGGACCACAGTACTGTGCTCCACCAAGGGGATTAACACCCCTTCTTCCTCACTTTAGTGCTGGGTTGCTGTTAGGGGAATGCAGAGAGATGTGCTGGGCCATAAAGGCCTATGAGCCTAACTAGGGAGTATACATTCTTCCAAAGTCCAGGAACACTTGAGAAGTTGATTGGTAATTTTGGAAAACCACATGGTCCATTCCAACTCCAAACTAATGTAACCCCAGGGGAAAAAAAGCAGCTCTCTCTCTCTCTTGTTTGGGAACATGTACCCATTCTCTCTCCATAAGCATGTGTCCATTACAGCTGTGTGGCCCATGACCACATGGACCACACACTCAGGCTCCAGGAGGGCACTGACTACTGTGGCACAGAAATAGACTGAGGTTTGAAACACACTCTAAACCAGCTGGATGCTGGACTGGACAGTGTTTTAATATGAAGCAGAAACTCTGGGTAGTGGCCTTCATCCTGGCCCTGCTTAAGACAAGAGTGGACTTTTTCCATGACAAGATGGAAGGATACAGGAGATTGGAAAGTCAGGAAGGAAACCCCCTTAATTGTTCTGGAAATTAGGATTTCCAGTTTACTGTTAAGTGCTGTCTTCCAAACATTTGAGGTAGTTAAATGAATCCTGGATTTGATGGCAGGTGGTTTGTGTTTAAGACTTTGATCTTCCACATACTGGCTTTTTGAACTTATCAAAGTAAGGACACGTTGTAGAATAATCAGCTCTACCTCCACATTCACTGAATAGTGTTAAAAATGGGTGCCTTTGATAGTTTATTGGCTTATTTTTTAAATCAAGGGAAAGGACATATGTGAAAACACTTGATAAATAATAAAGTACTGAGCAATGCAGTGTATATTTTTTGTCAAAACATTCTTTAAAGTGCATAGATTTCTTATTGTACAAAGGACCCTTATAGCATGACTACATAAAAATTGCTGATTTTAAAAACTAAATCCAAGCAATTAAAATTTTAATGAGGATTCTTTGGGAATGTGTGATGTGCTTCCAGCACAATAAATTCAATGACAAGTAAAACTGCAAGTTGTATAAAATTACGGACTACACTCTATCCATTTTTGCAGTAATTCTCCTTATGACTTCAAAGAAAAATGATAATGTCAGGTCTTGGGTGGCTCTAGGACATTGATTGCCAAACCAAACCATTCTTTTTTTTTTCATGATTCTTCTTTTTTTTTTTAATTTTATTTAGTTACTTTTCAAGTACATTTTTTTTATCTATTTCTCCCATCCCACCCCACCCCCCCGCCCGGTCTCCCCCCTCCCTCCCATTCCCCCCCCCCCCCAGTCCTCATCTCTGTGTCTTTCATACTTGTTCCTCAAAATCCCTCCCCCTTTTTCCCCTTAAGTTCCCTTCCCTCTCCCCTCTGGTCGCTGCCCACTTGTTCTCTATTTCAGCGTCTTTGTTTTTATTCTGTTTGCTTGTTTGTTTTATTCTTTAGCTTCCTGTCAAAGGTGAGATCAAACCATTCTTACAAACATTAGGAAACTAAGAACAGCAGACTGGTGCAAACCATTTTTCAGCCCAAAGAATTAGATGTGTCTCGTACATGGGTCTAACATGATACAGATTTCCAATGGGCTAAGGTTTTCCCAAACACAGGGTGTCTTTCTAAGAGTTGTTGCTTTCTGAGGGTAGAGAATGGCCCCTAGTGGGAAACTGAAATTCAATTTTTGCATATGAATTCCTTCTTCGATAAGAAATTCTCTGTTGACTTCCCTCCATTTAACTACATGTTTAATACACGGGACCATTTCCACTTCTTCTCCACAGAACTTTTGCTTCAAGGTTCTTGGAATAATTTATCATATTTTCGTAGTGGTTGTTATGAGCCAATCCCTATTCTAAGCATGTTACATATATTAATGTTTCTGATTCTCACAGCAACCATTTGACATGGCTATTATTACCACCTCAATGGTAGTAATAGGAGACCAAGGGGTAGAAATGTTCACTAATTTACCCAACCTCTCACTGCTAGCAAGTGAGGGAGCAGGGACTCAAACTCAAGCAAACTGTGTGAAGCTGGAAACTGAGTCTATAACAATTATTCTAAAGTGCCACACAGGGTCTAATAAGATTTAAATGACAGAAAAAGTGCAAGTGGTACAACTTTAACATTTTACTTTAATATGTATGTTTTTCACCTCTTTATTTTTCTGAACTAACAGGAAGGAGAATCACACGGATGCTCATTATTCACACACAGTTGTCTATTTCAGATACTGTACATATAATCTAGAAAAACTTCACAAGCAATACTTCTATACATCTCAGTGTCATGCATGTGTGAAGAACAGTCCCCGATGATTTCTCCACACAGAGCCCAGAGGCAGGTGTGTGCAGGGTTAGGCTCCAGAGAATCTCTTTCTCCTATTATCATGGGGAAAGGATTCAATAATTTCTCATTCCAATACTCTATACTTCAGATTCTGTACCAAGAAAATGAGAGAAATGTTTATAATTAAGTAAAACTGGTAAGATATACTTATTTTTTCAATTCCATATTGAAATTTAATTTAGTTCTTTTTATAAAGATATCAACATTATTTATGTAAATAACACCAAAGTGCATCTGTTATTTAGCTTCATGTGAGATTATCCTTATCACTAAGATTTACAGAATGCCACTTAAGGGAAAAAAGCAATTTTAAGGTTATCATATAAATGACAGACACATCGATCGTGCAGAAAATGCTCAGGAGACCCAAGATGCAGCTGCAGCATTGCTTTTGACTCTCTCACCCATAATTTCATGAATCTTGGTGTAATTAACACACTTCATGGGACTTCAGTAACATTTGTTGCTTCTCCATCAGCATGCAAATCTGAGAATGATATGGATCTGCACAGGAGACGGGACCAACTGTTCTCAAGGTAATCACTTGTGCACTACTTCCCAATGCAGAAAGAGGTGGCAGATACAGCATCACTCAGGCTTTATTAGGGAGTTAGCATATGTTTTATTGCTGCTACAAATGCTAAAAGCAGATATGTCATAAAATTAACTAACGTTAAATGATTTATTGTTATTTTGGAATTCATAGTCTCTGTTTTCTTAAAAGCCATACTAAATAATAGGGCCTGCTATTGTCAGATCAGTGCACATGTTCAGATAAATAGGAATACAACCTTCTTACAAAGAAACAAAAATACTCACTGAGTCAGCAGGCACTCTGTCAATGGGAAGAAGTATCTCAACAACAGGAAGCTATTACTGGTTGTGGAATGTGTGTATGTGTGTGTGTACCTGCCTATGTTTCTGTGTGTGCACATTGGACATGGTCACTTCAGTCAAGCTTTTTACCCTGAAACTTACTTTTTTTTACAAGATGTTAGGACATTTCAAAAAAGAACCAATTGGAGAAAGGGTTCATTCCTTGTCTTATATTTCTATGAAATGAAAGTAAGAAAATGCAGACGTTTCATTATAAAGAGATGACATAACCTTATTTTTTATAATTCTATAACTTGCCTGGAAAAAAGGTTAATAGAATAAAGATAGAGAAAATTATGCAAACAATCCATTAAATGGTAGATCTTTTGAAATGACACTTTAACACAGAAGCATAATTCAAGGTTAAGTATGTAATGCTTTGAGTTAACAAAAATAGAATACAATTGAATAAATGTACCAATGTGCCTTTTTATATGTGTATAATGCATTTGTATATTTATACATATATACTATGTACAAAGAAGGAGGGGATAATGTGCATAACATCTAGTGCTTCAAATACATAAATATATTTCTTCAGGGACATTATCTACAGTAGTTCTACTGATCAGGCTTTTCATCTGTTGCTTTCTCATCTAAGACAAAAAATAAATAAATGTATAAATCCAGAAACATGTTAAAAGTCAAACTTTCCTTAATGTGTTCAGTTTTGGCAGGACCTTGATCCAAGAAAATGCTCCTTATGCCTTTTTATGATAAAACTATATTGAAGATTCACTTGTCCCATAAGTCTCTTATTTTTATTTAACCACAGACAAATTATTTTAAGCTTTCAAGATCATTTTAGCATACTACAGCAGTACTTCTTTATATCAATAGTGTATTTCAAAAATAAATTATGAGAAATGCAGTGGCTAAGCTAGCATGAACGGCATACTGAATAAAATCAAAGTTTCATTATCATACCACATGAAAAGAAGCTATGAGCCCCTAAGTAGAAATGGTGCTTTTAAATTCTAAGTTCACTCTATAGACCATATATCAAAGCTTATTGAAAAGGAGAAATCTACTAGAAAGAATAAGAAATGAAGTCTATGTAGAAGTTGAGTTTCTTGCAAGTTATCCAAAGGAAGTGTAGCACTACTGAAGTGAGTGGAGTGGAATGAAAGAGTAGAAGTACCACCCCTAGTTCTACTCGAAGTGCAGGTGCACGGAGACATAAGATGATTGAAGGAGAATGTCAGTGCACTCCTCCTTCACTGAGAATGTCTTGCTAAAAACAAACAAACAAAATGTTAGGTCTGGTAAACCAAACAGTGAGTTTAGTGATTTAATTGCTTTACATATTGCTACAAGATCCTTAACAGCTGAATTAGTAACAAAATCTGAGATGCATGGTCAGTCCAAAAACGTACTTGGAGTAGCCCTGCAAAAATATTGCAAGATTTGAATAATTAAATTACAACACTAAAACAAAATATGTATTTCTTATAGTTATTTAATAGGAATAAGTTACAAAATAGAATATTAGAAATTTTGCTATAAATACTTTTTGTGCTTTACTTGATAGATTTTATTTTAAATAAGAATTTTACAGACTGGTACAACCATTATGGAAACCAGTATGGAATTTTCTCAGAAAAATAAAAATCAACCTGCCTTTTGACCCAGCAATTCCACTGCTAGGATTATATCCTAAGAATCCTAAAACATTAGTTTCAAAGAACCTATGCACCACAATGTTCATAGCAGCACAATTTACAATAGCCAAGAGTTGGAAGCAACCTAGGTGCCCGTCAGTAAATGAATGGATTCAAAAATTGTGGTACATATACACAATGGAATTCTATGCAGCAGAGAGAAGGAAGGAGCTACTACCCTTTGCAAGAACATGGATGAAACTGGAAAGCATTATGCTGAGTGAAATAGGCCAGGCATTGAAAGACAAATACCATATGATCTCACCTTTAACAGGAAAGCTAAACAACAAAACAAACAAGCAAACAGAATAAAAACAAAGACACTGAAATAGAGAACAAGTGGGCAGCAACCAGAGGGGAGACGGAAGGGAATTCAAGGGGAAAATGGGAAGGGATTTTGAGGAACAAGTATGAAAGACACAGGGATGAGGACTGGGCAGGGGATGGAGGGAGGTGGGGATACAGGGCAGGGGGTGCTGGGATGGGAGAAATAGACAAAAAACTGTACTTGAAAAATAACAGTGAAAGGACAACAAACTCACAGTTATTAACAACCACACCTAAAACGAAAGCAAACTAAAAGGACAGCTAGATCAGGAGTGGAAACATAGAAATGAAGATCTCAAGGAGGGTTAGCAACAGGGGAGTGGGAGGAGGAGAAGGGGGGAGAAGGTACAGAAAATAAGTACCATAGACAGTAGATAGAAAATAGAAGGTGGGGGCAAGAATAGCATGGGAAATATAGAATCTAAAGGACTTGAGACACATGGTCATAAACTAAAGGGGGGGCAATGGTGGGGATGGGGGGTAGGGTGGAGGGGAATGAAAGGGGGAATAGAACAACTGTAACAGCATAATCAATAAAAAAATTTAAAAAAGAAAAATAACTAAATAAAAATTTTAAAAAAGAATTTTACAGAATAAATATTTGTTTATTTTAATTCATATTTCTTTTCTTGGGAGACAAATGGTCATCTCATAGACTATTAATTTGCGATTGTATCCATTACCCACATAATATACATAATAATGACATCAGAACCAGGAATTATTTCTATAATGTAATATGAAATATCTTCCTTCTATCACCTTTTCAATCAACATTGGCTTTATATATGTGTTGTGGCTATTAGTATTAGGTCATCCCATATGAAATCATACAAGTCCAAAGGCTCAGTGATGATAATTCTAAGGAAATACATTTTCACTGTTACACATTTGTTAAATGACAACTAAACTTTGTGTGTTCATATTTTTATAACTCCTGAAAATCATTTCTGAAACCCTCACCAGCTGTATCATTATCCACTCAATTTGGTGGCCCCCAGACACTTGCTCCAGGAGTCTTGTGTCCTGTGATACGTAGCTAAGTTTTTCTCCATAAACTTCATTAGAAATCAGAGAAAAATGTTGTTTTTATTTGGATTGCTAAAATAAACTTCCAAGATGGAGCTGCTCCTGCCTGGGGTGCCATGTCAGCAAACAGACACTTAGATAACTTCCAAGTCCCTATAAATGTTCTGCTAAACCAGAAATGCAGAGTATGCCTTGAGCCAATCCCCAAATGCCAATTAGGCTCTGGGTTAGTTTTCCTGTTCCTTCTCACCATGAACAGGTTTGACTTTGTAGTCCCAACTAATCAGGTATTTTCTATTTTTTTCTTCCTTGTTCCTTACTTACTATGTACTTTTTCTTTTTCATTCCCTACTATTTTCTCATAAAAGTTGCCACTTTCTTCCCTGTGTAAAAGTCCTCTGGACACTTGAGAATGAAGACATCCCATTTCAGGAAGTGTTAAATAAAGCTTGTTTCAATTACCTAAATTGTCTTCTTCGATCATTTTAATATCAATCCATATTTTACCTCCAGGTTCATTTAATGATACTTAAGCTAGATCAATTCTCAGACAACATAGCTTTTTATAATGAGAAGGGGTCAGTCCATACATAGTCATCATTTAAGAATCAAATAAGAGAGATTTAAATTTTGTTTAACACAATATTTATTCTTTACTATTTCATGAAGAAATGATGTTTCTCATCTCCAGACTAAAATGAGTAGATCTTGGCTCACATCTTGAAATTTCTCCTTTACAGCAAACCATAGCAAAAATTCCAGTTACATGTAGATATTTAAAAATTAAGCCTAGATGATCCGAAAAGTCATAAATGGTGCATGCATTTGCCCTTCTAATCTCAATTTGGAATTAGTTTGTGGTCATACTATCCTTATATAATTTGGCTTGTAATGCTTCTAAGAATAGTTCCAAGTTGTAGATAACATTTATGGAAATTATGTTGCTCTTTATTAAGATAGATTAACTGTTTGATTTTTAAAAGATCAAGTAAGTAATTTTTGAAAAATGTATGAAACTCATTGCAATAATATCTCAGATTGATTCTAATCTATATTTTCCCAAGAATAAAACATTCCTAGGCAAGTATAGGGATTAGTGTGATGCCTTCTCGACATACCCCCAGTCTCATTATTTTTATAGAAGGCAATAAAGAACCTTTTAGAAGCTAAATCACTTAGGGAAGACTGCAGGTACACAAGTGTAATTAAAAAACAGTGTCTAAACTTGGAAAGAGGAGTTAATTCTTAGGACATTACATTGCCTATTACTTAGAGTTTCCCACTTCAATCTGAAGTCATGAATTAATTTTAAATTGAGAAACCTGGAACAAAAGAGTAGGAAAAATTATTTTTACATGTCACTGCACACTATATGCAACTTTGAGAGAGAAAGGGGTGTTAGGATTTTTGACAGCAGTGATGGTTAGTGATTTCAGCAACTGTACCATCAGAAAACTCAAGATAACTACTAGCCAATTTTACACCACCCAACAATGTTAACAAATATATTGTCACCGTCAGGACTGGTGATGACTTCAGTAGGCACCAGCTGCAAACTTGTTGCTTCTGACATCATTATCAGTAGGTAGCAGGAAAAGTGAAGAATGAGAATATTTAGGGGGTTTCCAAAATTAGATAGAATGAAGTCAGAGAAAAAATATTATTGATTTCTACTGCGACTTATTCTTACCATTCTTCAAATCTTACCCTTCCCCCTTCCAGAGTCTATGGCCAGGTATATAAGTGGTACATCATTACAAAATTGGTAGAAACAGCAGATGCAATAGAAAATGTTACTCCTTGTTGCTTTATTTTTATTCAACTTGTGCTTTATTGACTCAAATTGTATGAATATCATCAATCTAGAGCATAAATAATGTAGATATACTTTTACTTGATACTATTGTAACAAAAGTAATTATTAATATTCTGTATTTATATTCTAATTATGCAAACTTTATTTATTTTATTTTTATCATAGTTTTTCCATTATCATTTATCTCCTTGATATTTTCCTTCACTTTCACCCACCCCTACATGTCCCCACAAGACAATTTTCTGTGATAGGGTGTTTTTGTCAAATTTCCCCAAGATATATCTGGTACATCTCAAACTTTGAGAAAGAAACACAATTTTTTAAAAGGCTTATTGTTTCTCCTGAGAAAGGCACTTAATAAACATTAATAAATAAATACAACCTATAACCTCTCTAACATTAAAGAAAATTAATATTTTATTTTAAAATGCTTATTCAATAACAAATTCATTTAATATTTGGTACATCGTATACATTGCATAACCTTTGCTTAATCACATATAATATATGAATAAACTATTGGTTCTTTAGTAAGAAATAAGCACAATCCATAAATGTAGATTTTACTTATTTATAGAATTTTGTCTTCTCTATAAATTTGAATGTGAAATCTTCTGATGCAATCTTCTATACTGAATAGCAATGGAAATATTGTCCACGTGAGATGTGACAATTTCTGTACTTTCTTCTCTTTTTAGTCTTTCCTCCCCTTACACTTCTGATTTCTAACATTCCTTAATACCCTCCTGTTAGAACTACCCTCCCTCAAGACTCAATAATGATTGACCAACCACTTTTTTAATTACAAAAAAAGTATCTTTTTTGTCTTTGGAAAGGAAAAAAACATTACAACTATGTATTTTGAAAGGGAGTGTAATATAGAAATGTTTTTTCTTAAAATTTTTCATTGGATTTATTGAGGTGACATTGGTTAATATAATTATATATGTTTCAGGGGTACAATCCTATAATACATCAATTGTATATTATATTGTGTGTTCACTACCCTAAGTCAAGTCTCTTATTACCATTCATCCCCTCTTTATGCTCTTTTACCTGCCACAACTCCTCTTTCCCTCTGGTGATAACCATACTGTTGTCAGTGTCTATGAGTCTTATTTCTTTGTTTACACTTGATCTTAGCCAAAAGGCCGAGAAGCGATCCTATGTTTAATGCCTTCACCCTTTTCACCCAGTCCCCTCAACCGGCTCCTGTCTGACAGCTGGCAAGTCTGTTCTCTGTATCTATGAGTCTGTTTCTATTTAATTTGTTAGCTTAGTTTATCCATTAGATTCCACATGTAAGTGAAATCAATAGGAATGATATTTATCATTCTCTGATTTATTTCACTTGGCATTATGTTCTCCAGGTCCAACCATGGTGTCGTAAAGGGTAATGTTTTCTTCTTTTATATGGTCAAGTAGTGTTCCATTGTGTAAATATTCCACCAGTTTTTTTGGCCATTTACCTACTGATAGGCACTTGAGCTGCTTCCAACTCTTGGCTATTATAAATGCTGCAATTAACATAGAGGTGAATATATTCTTTAGAAAGAGTGTCTCAGGTTTCTTCAGATATATTCTCAGAAGTAGAACTGCTGTGTCATAAGGCAGTTCTTTTTTTAGGTTTTTGAGGAAACTGCACACAGTTTTCTATAGTGGCTGCATCAGTTGGCCTTCCCACCAACAGGACACAAGGATTCCATTTTCTTCACATCCTTATCAACAAATTTTGTTGATAAAGAACATTCTTTTTATGTTTATGCATAAATTTTGCAAGGTAAATACTTTATTTTCTCTAAAATATGTATGTATGTATGTATGCATGTATTTAGACAGGCAAGCAGGCACACAGGCATCGATTTGCTGTTCCAGTTATTTATTTCATTGGTTTGTTTTTGTATCTGCCCTAACTAGGGACAGAACCTGAAATCTTGGCATATTGGGACAACAGTCTAACCAATGGAGCTACCAGGTCAGAGTAGGAAATAATTTTTTTAATATTATAAAATAGATTAATATGGTGAAAACACATAAACCATACACAAAATAAGGTAAAAATATTACCCTAACACCAGCATCTTTGTAGAAAGTACTGACAATTTGATGTACTGCCTTCCTTTTCTTTTTTTTTTTTTATTGAGAAACAATAAAGGAACAGAACATTATTTTTGAATTCTGTGAAGCATACTACCTATTGGTAATCCTTCATCAGAATTTCGTGACTCAAGGCATTTAAATGAGTTAATTCTTTAAAGATCAAAAAAATTGTCAGAGAAGCAAAAGTTTAAATGCACTTTTTACAAGAAGACTAAAGAATTGAACAGTCATCAATAAAGCCTTAGGTTTAGGTGGAAGACAATTCTTTTTGATAAATTAAGTGCATGTGACTCAAATTTAGCAAAATTTTCTTTTAATTATTTTATTACATAAATTTAACAAATTTGAGTTTTTACCATACCCAAACGATTATGAATTATTTTGGCTAATTATGCAATCTCATTATGATAAAAATAAATATTTATCTATATTTTATATATTAATTTTCATCTAAATACCCATATGCTATCCATTTTAATGTATATAATTTCTGAACTGTATAATCAAAAATAATATTATATTGTCCTTTAATCTTTCTTTTTGACTCATGATTTCCTCTAGTAATTCAAAAAGTATTGATAATGAATTTTCCCAACAAACAATTATAAGAAATGGGCTCAACAAAGATATAATCTTAAGATATACATATCTAAGTATTCAATAACTTGATAGTGATTTATATTGAATTCCAAAACATATTAACAAATGGAGTCTTTCATTCTTTATAACCATATTTAATATGTTATTATTATAATTCACTAGTCATTTGACCTCTCCTGTTGTTTGTATCACATTTCCCCCACTGATTTCCAGTTGCTTTAGTTTCCCAAATTCAAGTTCCTTTCAAGAAACCCTTAGCTAATATCTAGCTCAACTACAGAGACCCTGTATGGTTTCTAGTCAAGTGTCTTGATTAACATTCACTTCCAGTTGCTTTAGTTCCCCAGATTCAAGTTCCTTTCAGAAAACCCTTAGCTAATATCTAGCTCAACCACAAAGACTCTGTATGATTTCTACTTGAGTGCCTTGATTATATTAGGTGCTCAATAATTGCATATTATTGAGTCACACTATTGTAATTTCAAACAGTATGAGATTTATAAATACATACTCAGGACGTTGCAGCAAAAAATGACCCTTTTCTGTGACAAATGAGTAAAATAAGACATTATAGATAATAATAACTTAACAATATGGTCATGTTAAAAACATTTTTTAAAAATACAAATAGAGACTTTAAAGAACATTAATGTTTGAACAAGTTTGCTTCAAGCAAGTGTGTGCTATGGACTGTTATTTATATACCTTGACTGTTTCTCAGTGCAAGAGAGAAGACTACATTGTTTACTTAAAATAATATTGTTGATTATAAAAAATATTGTTACTTATGAAAAATATGTAGAGCTCTTCACTTAATATACATACAACATAAATTTCTAAGCTTGAAATTCTTTGTAATCTGAGATTAAACGTAACTACAAGACAGAGAAGAAACCAGCACCATGACATATATTTTTAGAAACAGTCAATATAACTTTATAAAAATTAAAAATGGTACTCTATAAAAGACAATGTAGAAAGAATAAACAACAAGCCATTTACTTTGATAAATATTTCCTATATATACCTTATAAATAACTTTTATATAGAGTATATAAACAGCTTTGGAAACCCAATAATAACAATGCAATCAAACTGATATTTTTAATAGGCAAAGATTTGAATGGATACTTCACCAAAGAAGATTTAAAAGTGACTAAAAGCTAGAACATTTTTGGTAGAACAATGACTTTTTAGATACTATAGTAAAGGCATGACCCATAAAATATTTAATAAACTGGACTTCATTATAATTGCAAATCTGTACTAATGAGTACAAGAAAACATGGAATCCTTAGTTACGAGGGCAAATGAAAATCAAAACTATGCTGAGACACAACCATCCACCTAGTCAGTGGTTATATTAAAAATTATATTAAGTACTTTCAAGATCAGAATAACCATAACTTCCATCATCTATTGCTGCTGGCAATGCAATATGTTAAAGTAACTTTGGAAAATATTTTGGCAGTTGCTTGCAAAGTTAAAATATACTTACCAAATAATGAGTAATCCCAAACCAAGAACAATAAAAACTTGCCTTTATGAAAAAAAAAACTGTATTTATTTTTTTAAGTGTACACAAATGTTTATAGTGGCTCAAAAAAAACCTATACACAAATGCTTGTAGTGTCTAAAAACAATGTTTTCAGTGGTGAATGGATGAACAAGCTCTGGCTTATACAATGAAATACTACTCATCACTCAAAATAAATAAATTAGTGATACACAAAGCAACAAGGATGGGTCTCAAATGTGTCATGCTCAGTAAAAACCCAGACTCAAAAAGCTATGTTATATGATTCCACTTATACAACATTCTGGACAAGGTAAAATCATAGAGACAGAAAGGAATTTGTGTTTGCCAGTAAAATGTACCCTATCATCATTGTATTTAATTGTTATACTAAAAGTCCTTCCTAATGCAATAAGGTGTGAGAAAGTAGTAAAAGATATACAGTTTGGGAAGGAAAATATCAAACAGTTTTTATTCCTAGATTACATGATGAGATCTATGTAGAAAATGCCAAAGAATTAGTGAAAAATAGAAAAAAAGTACCAAAACTAATATGCGATTATAGCAAAGTTAGACAATTGAAGGTTAACATACAAAATTGATTAATTTTCTACATAGCTATAACAAACCAGTGACATTTGAAATAACAAACACCATTTACATTAACACGCTCAAAAGTAGAATACTTAACTACAAATTTAATAACATTTTTACAAGATCTATATAAAGAAAAACATTAAAAAAATCTAAATAAATGGAGAGACATTTTATGTTTACAAATAGATTAAATATTATCAAGATGGCAGTTCTTACTCACTTCATATATTCAATTCAATCTCAATTACAATCCCAGGAAGTTATTTTTTAAAGATTTTATTTATGCATTTTTAGAAAAGGGAAGTGAGAAAGCGAGGGAAGGAAACAGAAATGTGTGGTTGCCTCTCATGCACCCCTTGCTGGGGACCTGGCTTGCAACCCAAGCATGTGCCCTGACTGGGAATAGAACAGGCAACCCTTTGGTTTGCAGGCTGGCACTCAATTCACTGAGCCATACCAGCTAAAGCACAGGAGGCTATTTTATATATATTGACACAATTATATTAAAGCTTATATGGAGATACCAAACATCCTAAAAAGCCAACACAACATACAAGGAGAAAAATACAGACTTCAAGACTTAGTATAAAATTATGGTAATCAAGACAGTATTGGCAAAAGAGTAGACAAATAGGCCAATGGGACAGCATAGAGACACCCTTTGTATTGCCTTTGACAAAGAAGTGAAGTCAATACAATGGAGCAAAGATAATCTCCTCAACAAATGGTGCTGGAATAACTGGACATCCTCTAGTGTAAAACAGAATAGATGCAGACCTTACATCCTTCACAACAGTTAACCCAAGATGTGTTATATACCTAAATGTAAAATGAACATTTGCAGAAGTTCTAAAAAGTAATATAAAAAAACTAGAACATTTTGGGTATAACAATAACTTTTTAGATACTATAACAAAGGCATGACCCATAAAATGTTTAATAAATGACTTCATTAGAATTGCAAACTTCTGCTCTATAAAAGATAATATCGAGATAATTAGAAGACAAGCCATGCGTGGGGAAAATATTTGCAAAAACACATCTGATAAAAGACTGTTACCCAAAATACCCAAAGAAGACTTAAAACCCCAAAATAAGAAAATGAACCAATTCAAAAATGGGCCAATATCTTAACAGACACTTCACCAGATAATATATACATATGACACATAAGCATGTGAAAAGACACTTTACGTCATATATTACAATGGAAATGTAAATGAAAACAATACTGAGATACCACTATGCACCTATTAGAATGGCCAAAATTTGAAACACTGACAACACCAAAAGCTGTCAAGGATGTGGAACAACAAACACTCTCATGTATTGCTGAAGTGAATACAAAATGGTGCAGCCAATTTGGAAGATTGTTTGGTGATTTCTTACAAAAGTAAATATATATACTATATTACCCAGAATCATACTCCTAGGTAGTTACCCAAAAGAAGTGAAAACTTATATCCACACAAAAACTTATAGATTGATGTTTATAGCAAATATATGAGGTCTGTCCAGAAAAAGTCCAGTCACTGCTAATATGCCAAGAATGGTTTGCATGGCATCGATGTAACCTAGCAGCCAAGGACAGCGAACTGGAATGTGCATGCATGAATAATTACAACTTCCTTGTACTAGTTAGTGGGGGAGGTAGGTGCCATTGAGTAAGCATGTGTACTGTGTGGCCATCTCATTCAAAATGACTAAGCAAGTAGAGTAGTGATTCTGCCTCAAATTTTGGTTTAAGTTTGAACATTCCTCCAAGGAAACTATTTGGATGATTCAGAAGGTGGCAGCTATGGGCAGCTAGCGATTGGCAGCTTCATCATGACAATGTGCCTGCTCATGCAAATGTCACATGCAGGCTTTTTTTTTCTTTTGAGAAACATCAAATCACACAAATGAGTCAGCCCCCTGACAGCTCAGATATGGACCCTGTGATTTACTTCTGGCTTTTCCCAAGACTAAAATCACCTTTGGAAGGGAAGAGATTTTAGACCATCTATAAGATTCAAGAAAATACAATAGGGCAGCTGATGGAAGTTGGGAGAACTGTGTGAGGTTCCAAGGTGCTTACTTTGAAGGGAACTGAGGCATATCTGTCCTATGTACAATGTTTCTTGTATCTTGTATCTTCTTCAACAGATGTCTCTATTTTTCATATTACATGACTGGATACCTTCTGGACAGACCTTGTATAATTGCAAAACTTGAACTCAACCATGTTTTAGTAGATAATTGGATACATGAACTATGGTGCATCTAGGCAATGGAATATTATTTAGCACTAAGAAGAAATGTATGATCGAGCCATGAGAAGACTTAGAGGAGCCTTAAGTGAGTATTACTAAGTAGAAGAAGCCAATCTGAATAGACCCCATACTGTTTTATTTCAACTATATTACATTTTGAAACAGGTAAACTTATGGAGACAATAAAAAGAACAGTAGTTGCCACAGTGGGGTGAAGGGTAGAAATGAATGGGCAGAGTACAGGGGACTTTTAAGGCAGTTAAGATTCCATATATGATACCATGATGGTGAATACATGTTATTATACAATTTTTCCAACCCCATGGAATATATACCACTCTAATGTAAATTATAGAATTTGAGTGATTATAATTCAGCAATGTATTTTCATCCTTGGTAACAAGTGCACTCTACCAGTAGGTGCTGTTGATTCTGGGGGAGGCTATGCATGTAGTAGGAGAGGAGGTACATGGGAAATCTCTGTACCTTTCCTTTAATTTTGATGTAAACCTAAAATTGCCCTAAACATTTTAAAATATAAAAAAGCATATACCAGAAGTAAATAAATATAATGTAAAATGTCCTATAGATTAGGTATATGTAAAATATAATAGAAGTAGAATTGAAATAATTCTAAATATATCTGAAATCAAAGAAATGCTCTAAGCATACAATACAGAATATTCTGTTTGCAAGCAGGAAATACTAATATTCCAAAGAATATTAGTATTTCTCCAGTTGTTATTTTTCATCAAATTTTAATAACCTATCTATTATCCCAGGTTTTAAAGCAGTGCTATACAAAAGCAACCTATTCTAATTTTTCTTAACCCACTGTTGCCTTTGGGTAATTTTCCATACAGATTTTTAAAAATTATAGAGGATAGTATAATAACACCCAGAAATAAGTATTAATCACTTCCATTTTAAAGACATGAATATATTCTTTGATACATATTTACAAAAAAATTTAAATCATGGTCAATAGAATTTTTGACACCTCACTTGATCACTGAATTACTGCTTGAGTTTTAAAAAATCCAATGTGAAAATTTTGTTTGACCAAGTGATTAATTCAATTAAGTGAAAAATGCTTTTGAGAAGGTAATAGTAAACAACAGAAGTTCACTTAAGAAATCAAAACTACCATAAAATTTAAAACTTGGTGTTACTGCTGCATCAAAGGAAAATGCCAGGTGCTATGGAGTTTTATGGGAGAGGAACTAAATGAAGTAATAAATAAAGGGGTGTGTCAGAGGAAATATTCATAAAATCTAAAATTATATTCCATAAATACTTAATTTTATTTCTGAACTATGCCTTGCTGGAAGAACCTTGATGTTTTCTGAAGAATCTTAGCATTGGTCATTGTTTTACCATTGTATGATTATTGCATTGTCCTTTACACAGATTTTATACTCTTTTGTAAACTGTATTGTAAGCTGTGTACATTTTTCTGCCCTCAGATTCTGATTTCAACGAAGTCAATGCACTGAATAGACAGATCTTGTCTTCTTTCATAACATTTCTATTACAGCTATTTTCATAATTATATCGGGTGTATTATTTTCTTAAATAGTACTTTATGTTATATCAAGAAGTTTGGATCATTTGATCACCACAAATCCAGTAGACAAAGTACAAGGTGGTTTGTATTACAAATTTCAGTGTTATATATAAATTGTTAAAATAAATTTTTAATTTATTTTTGTAAAGCATTAGTCTCCACTGGGACAAGCCTGTCCACAAGCTGCAAATTTGAGCATTGCTCTTATTTGTGGCAACAATACGGGGACACTCAAGTACATTCTTCATATTGTTCAGGTCCTATAAAATACATAACAGACACATATTTTTAAAAAATTATCCAAGGCTAAACAAAACACACTGAACACTATCATGAGGACAATAATTTCAATTTAAAGTTGTTTAACTTTGTTGTTTTGTTTCTTTCTGCTTTTCCTAACTCTAATACTTATTCGAATGAGGTTAAACTTGAAAGCGTGGAAACCTAGCACTCTTTTTTATAGAATTAGCTGAATTTATTTGACCTATTTGGCAGCCTTGCTGTTTGTTTTAGTTTCTAAGGTAGAAATGTGAAGGATGCCAAAGATTGTTGTTCAACCTTAAATCCACCACATGATTTTCAGAAATAATCACACCTACTGTTTTAGTATCTTAGTAAAAATGGGGCACAAGGTTTCCCTTTTTAAGGCAGTTATGCATAGAATTATAGGACAGGAAAAGCCTTCAGAGGTCATTTTTTTACTTAGGTTGCTAGAGGGTTTTTTTTCCCTTCCTCAAGTATTTCAAGACAAGACAGCAACAAAACAGCCTTGAACCAGTTCTGAACCATATCAACATAAAAGTCTTAATTGCCCTTCCTTCATCGTGATATATGCAGGGCAGTCTACAATATTGGAGGGCTAAAAACCCTGTCAACATATACCCACAAAAGCTGAAAAACTTTGCAAGAATTTAATGGCATAGAACCTCTAAGTAGCATCTTGTGAGAAGTAAATAAGTAGTCAGTTTAGTGAATACATTTGCTGGAAAACTAATATTGCTAGGCCAAGTAAGTTGAGTTTTGTAAAATAACTAAGAATAAGCCTACTATTTACTTAGCATTTAACAAACACATGGCCTAGAATTTTGTTTTAATCTTTCTTTTTCTTTCCTTTTTTGAGTAGTTCTACTGACTAAAGTATGATCAAAGAACAGAAATTAAATTGTAGATTGCTTTGGGTAGTATGGACATTTCAATGATATTAATATGCTTTCATTCATTTCTGTCTTCCTTAATTTCTTTTTTCAGTGTTCTGTAGTTTTCCAAGTACAGGTCTTCTACCTCCTTGAGTAAGTTTACTCCCAAGTACTTTATTTTTCCTGTTGCTATAGCAAGTGGGATTCCCCCCTCATTTCTATTTCTGATATTTTATCATTGCTGTACAAAAATGCCTTTGATTTCTGAATATTGACTTGCATCCCACTATTTTACCAACTTCATTTATTAGGTTGAGTAGTTTTTGGTGGAACTTACAGGGTTTTCTATGTATGCTATCATATCTTGCAAATAACAGTTTTACTTCCTTCCTTCCAATTTGGATACTTTTTATTTCTTTTTCTTGTCTGACCTCTGTGGCTAGAACTTCCAATACTATGTTGAATGAAAATGGTGAAAGTGGACACCCTTGTCTTATTCCTAGTCTTCAGGAAAAGCTTTTAGTTTCTGTCCATTGAATATGACGTTGGCTGTACTTTTCTCGTATATGGCCTTTATTATGTTGATGAGTGCTCCCTCTATTCCCACTTTACTGAGTGTTTTTTATTATAAATTAGTGCCGCATTGTATTACTTTTCAGGATCTATTGATATGGTTATGTGGTTTTTGTCTTCCATTTTGTTTATGTCATGTATTATATTTATTACTTTGTGAATACCATCCTTGCATCCCTTCGATGCATCCCATTTGATCAAGAACATCACAGATCAAGAACAAATATTTCAAAAATTTATATGGGATATAAAACAACCCTGAATAGCCACAGAAATTTTGAGAGAGAAAAACAAAGTAGGACGGCTCTCAAAATCTAATATCAAACTATACTACAAAGACTCTGTAATCAAAAGAATCTGGTACTGACATAAGAAACAACACAGTGATAAATGAAACATAATGGAGAGCCCAGAAATAAAACCATGTCTCTATGGTCAATTCATAATTGCCAAAAAAGGCAGGAGCATGAAATGGAGTAAAAGCTCCTTTTTTTCAACAAATGGGAGAGCTGGAATGGTACATGCAAAATAATGAAACTAGACCACAAACTTATACCTATACCAGAATAAAGTCAAAAGGGATAAAAGACTTAAATATAAGCCATTACACCATAAAAGTTTTCGAAGAAAACATAGGCAGTAAAATTTCAGATATTCCATACAGCAATGTTTTTGCCCATATGACCTCTAAGGTGAGTAAAATAAAGGAAACACTGAACATATTGGACTACATCAAATTAAAAAGCTTCTGCATGACTAAAAAAATCAGCAAAATGAAAAGGGAAACAATCGTATGGGAAAATATATTTGGCAATGATACCTTAGATGGGAGTTTGATCTCCAAAATATATTAAGAACTCATACAACCCAACACAAGGATGACAAACAATTCAGTGGGCAAAGGACCTGAATAGATTTTTCTCCAAAAAGGACATACAGAGGACCCGTAGCCATATGAAAGGATGCTCAACATAAACAGCCATTTGCATTTAATTTAATGCAAATTAAAACCACAATGAGATACCACTTTACACCAGTCAGAATGGCCATCATTTACAAATCAACAAACAACAATGCGGGTAAGGTTGTGGAGAATGGGAACCCTAGTACACTGTTGGTGGGAATACAGACTAATGCAGACACTGTGGGAAATAATATGGAATATCCTCATAAAACAAAAAATGGAACTGCCTTTTGATCCAGCAATTCCACCACTGGGATTATACACTAAGAATCATGAAACACAAGTTCAAAAGAATGTATGTGCCCTTATGTTTGTAACAGCACAATTTATAATAGCCAAGAGCTGGAAATATCCTAAGTGCCCATCAGTGAATCATGAGTGGATAAAAAAACTGTGGTTCATTTACACAATGGAATTGTACCACAATTTCTGCAGCAGAAAGAAAGCACTCCTAACTTTTGAAATAGCATGGATGAAACTGAAAAGAATTATGGTAAGTGAAATAAGCCAGGCAGTAAAAAACAAATACCATATGATCTCACCTATAAGAGGAAGCTAACGAAGAAACCAATGAGCGAAATAGAATCAGAGGTATCACTCAGATAACTAATGCTATCATTCAAAGAATGAACTAAATTTGGGGCATGTAAAAAGGGTGATTTCATGCTCATAGCAAATTTTCTTCTAAATTTGTTAACAGATAGAATAATAAAAAGAAATAGTTAAAAATGAATCCTGGCTTTTTATTAACCATGTTGGGTCAACTAGAACGTTCTTTGACTGATTCACATTCTTTATGGTTCATCAGAAGCAATTGTGCCTGCTCACCTAATCAGCAACTCTGGAGACCATAAATGGATACAAAGTGAAGAATTTCAGGTGAATGTTCAGAGTAGTTCAACAGGGCTCTTTAAGTGGGTTTTCATGGATATGGAAACAGAATAGCCAAATCTTTAGACAAATTACCCTAATTTATAAAACATTGAGAACCTGTTCATTATGAATTATCTTCATTTTTCATAATTTGATAAGTGCATCAGCAGAATATTCTTGCCATGTTTATAGGAATGTCTTAGATTATTAACCAGATCAATTATTTTAAGAAAGAATGAGAGGTTTTCTTGCCATCTTTTTTTTTTAGCATGTGGCCTATGATAATGCACCTAGGAATTCAGAAATTTTAGAGTCAAGATGCTTTATATATGTACTTTTTCTTAAAATATGGGCTTTACCATTAATAGTGGCAGAAATAGCTTTGTTTGGTTACTTGTATTTTACAAATATTTAACTTAAGTCTTTCTTTGATTAATTGGGTATCTAAATCACATAGATATGGAGCTAAGACAGAAACAAATGCTTTTTATATTCTATACTTTATATGTATTTTAATGTACCCACTATTTCATTTGTTTTTCTATTTGCCATTTATTAAAATAAGTTGATAAGATATAAAAACATTACTTCTCTGAAAAGTTTTTTTGAAATGTTCAACATGTAAGAATGGCCATGATTTATAAGATGCAGTAAATCATTATAAAATTACATTAAAAACATTTGAACTGGTAGAGACTTAGAGGTAATCTAAGATATGACTATATGGATATTAATAACAATACAGTGTTATTTTACTTTGAAAGGAAAACTGGAGAAGTCACTAGCCCTTCAGAAACTTGGAAAACCAAGTCTCTGTCAAGATAAAGAAATAGAACATTAGTAATGTTACATAAGTAGATAACTCAAGTGAACCTTTGTAAATTCAAAAACATCAAATTTTTTAAAGGACGAGATTGAATGTTTAATAAATATTTGTGGAACACTATTATGCACGAGGTACTCTGCTATATGTGCTGCAAAGGATAGGAAAAATAAGAGTCTCATTCAAAATATTATATTGTAATCTAAGATGCAGTAGGAAACCCATATAAATAAATAATTGTTTTTAAAAGGTGAAACATGATAAGGGCCAGATGAAAGAGATAAGAGCTGTAGAGTTCCAATTCTACTTTTTAATAATCATTTTAGAGATACATTTGATAAAATTAAAATATGTTCCTGCTGTATAACAAATGTTGATCTTTGAGTACCTATTGTCTAGTGTGCAGAGTGGAATAGGAAGAAGAGGAGCATCAGGGAGGTGGTTGCTGGAAATGCAAGGAGGAGGATTTAAAGCAAGTGAGAAGGTTCGCTAGTAGAGGTAGTGAGGAATGCAGTCAAAAACACAAGCACAGGGTCCTGAAGAGACAAAGAGACAAAGAAGGAAGCACTGAACTAATAGCAAGTGTGCACAAAAGATGCCCATGAAGGATGAGCAAATCACAATATATGACTAAAGGCACCCAGTTGAACAGTTGCGAATATCATCCCACCAGCCTAAGCTTTTGATTTTATTCATGATAAAAGCCAAAACTCAGTAAGCATTTTTTGAACTACTGTATACCAGGCTTGTGTCCAGATTTTGAAGATCCAAATTTAATAAGGCATAGCTTTTGTTTTTCAGGATGCCAAATGAATGGATTATATCAAAATGAAATTTGCTGTTTTGAATTCAAAACACAAAATGAATGACTTTATTAATAAAAATTATCAATATTAATTGAATTTCTACTTTACACCTGGTTTAATATGGTGAATAGTCAAGTGCAATAGCTTTTAATTCAAAGCAGGTCTTGATTCCATCTCTGGCTCAGTCACTAATTGCCTGGTGGATACCCTATCTCCCTCGGTCTGTTGCTTCTTCCTGTGAAGAATATGAGTAATAGTAGTTCCCACTTAATAAGTAAACTATGTGAGTTATTTTTTTCCTTTGGTTGGCTATTTATTCATCATTGTTCCAGTGCCCAGGATGTTGTCTTATTTAGTAGGTATTCGATGAATATTTGCTGAAGAGTTTTGGGAAAGGAAATGGTCTGATGTATAAAAAGTACTTAGGCAGAGTAACAATGCATATATATAAATTCCAATGAACAGTGACTATATATTTAAAATTTAAAATTGTAGCTTATGAAGGATTAAATATGCCTGCCTTTCATCTGTGATATCTGTAATTTGTGAATATAAAATGTCTTAAGGGAATAAATATTGGGACACTATACAGTGAAAAGATTTAAAATGCATCTTATTCTTTAAACTTAAAATTGCTAATTGGAAAGACATAACTTGCCCATTGATTGGGAGTGATTGTTCCTAGCCATTTAGCAAAGCTGGTAATATATTTGTTCTCAGCAAATAACAGCAGAGTTAATTTTAAAGGAGAATTTAATGAACTCTTAATGAAGAAAACACCTGCCTTTTCCATTATACCCTTTTCTCTGAGAATCAACAGAGAATCATATTTTTTATTCTATGTGCCAATACATTTTCAGATTCTGAGTATTCATTTATTGGTATTTTTCATTTTCAGAGAAATTGTCTGAAGATTCCAAAGAGTCAAAAACTCTGATGAGCCTCATAAACGCTGCATCTTGTCTGGGCAGGTTTTAAGGTAGAACACCAAACATTAAACAGTTATTATGTACAAGGACAAACTAACGCTTTCTCAGGAGCAGCAACACTGAGTGGGCTCATTAAACAGATGACAAAGGATGAATTAAAATATCATCAGACATCAGACACTAGTAATGCATTTGCTATTTTTATTTTTTATTCTTTTTTTATTGATTCATCTTTCCGCATGTTTGCACTGCCCTTCCCAGGGTCTCTTCAGACCTGACCACCATTTGTTCCCCGTGTTGCAGCCACACTATCTTCCTTTGGGTTTCTCAAATAAATCATGCTTCTGCTAGACACAGACCATTTCATGCCATCTTTTTGTCTACAATTTCACCCCTGACCTCCCCTCACTGGTTGACTCCTACACATTCTCTAGCATCCACTAGCAACTCAGAAACTTCTTTGCCCTACCCGATAAGACCAAGTCTCCAAATTACATGTTCTTTACTTCCAATGTATTTCCCTTTAATCACAGTTATTCTGATTGTAATCACTCATCAATGTAACTGTTGGTTAAATGAGTGTCCTGCCACTAGATTCCAAGATCTGTGGAGGCAGAATTGTACCCAGCATCATGTCTGATAAATAGCTTACATATTAATAAATCAGTAATTACTATTGTTAAATACTATGTAGGGGAAATGTATATTATTTACATTTTATAAGTGGAGAGAGTGAGGCCTAGAGATTTTAAATGACTCCACGAACTTGTATGGCTTGTTTGTGGCAGTAGTCATATTAAAGGAAGTCTTCACTCTTTCTGCACGGTGCCCCGTAAGATGATCATTACATTTATCTCAAGGGGGACAGGTTCCTTTCCCCTGAAAGTTTTCCACCATGGTATTTTTCCATCTTTCCAAAATAAGATACTCTTGTCTATTCTGAGATATTCAATTATTTTCAAAGATAGAATTTTATGTAAAAACACCTTTAGATAAAAAGTATTTCTTTGTTTATAATATGAAGAAAATAACTAGCACATGTATTACCTTATATATCACATTATTAATGCCTGTTCTCAGTTTATCACTATTAGTCTAATTACTAGTTACTGATATATATATAAACACACACATACATACACACACATACACACACACACACACACAGATAGTGATGCTTACCAAATGCCACTTCTTAATGAATAGCTATACAAAATAAAGAAAACAAAAAGAATAAGAAAAATTCTCTCCAATTCTTTCACCGGTACTTAGTTCATTTATTTTGACAAAAGCAGTTTAATGTTAACAACTGGCTTAATCAGCCTTAATGCTGAGTCACTCATGGGAGCATTGAAGAGAAAGCCAGAATCATCAACCTGAGGGCAGAAAAGGTCTTCATTGCCTCATGATAGAAAGTGGAATGTGTGTTGATTCTGTCTTTAGTGGTAAATTTTTTCAGACTAACAACCACAACATTTACTGAACATCTATGTCTACAAAGCAATGAGAATTGACACTAAAAGTATTTTTGTAATTTTTTCCAAGACCCAAATAATATGTTAAACATCTATAAAATTATATTTTTTACCTTTTTTCCTCCAGGTCTAGACAATTCCCTGGTTTATTAGTGAAATTTACCTTAGTAATCTTGGTTTGACAAAAGCCCTTCAGTTTGAAAAGTTCTCACCGATTCAAAGATATTTACTTGCTGTCTTCTTTGGATGACAAAATAGACTGCAATGAAAAACAAAGGTCACTGCCAGTCAAGGTGATCGAAAAAGAAGTTGCAATATTTCAAACCTACAAACTGTCACAGATGTTCAAAATTAAATTTATGGGAAATGCTATTATAAAATGCCTCTAAATATCAAAAACTTTGTTATTGAGTTTCAGTCATGTCTGTAAAAGTATACAAAGAAGCAGCCTAAATCTTGCAAGGGAGAGAACAATGAGAAAGATGAGTAGACATTGTTTCTCTTCAAATGATACAGAACATTCTCAAAAAGAGATATACCATACAGTATCAAATACTAAAAAGAATAGAATAATTCTTAATTTAAGGGAACCCATGTGCCCTCGTCCAAGGCCCTGCTTTAGGTGGTTAAAGTGTGAATCTAGCAAAATTATCTACATGATCACACGTTTATGTAACATTCGTCATTTTAATCAGTAAAGTACACTGCACTCTTTCACTTCAACACCACCTCTATCATACTCTCCCTTGTATTTGTTGTTTTGGAGGAATTGTGAGCATTATTAGAACCTGTCTCAGGGAAATGACGTTGGTACTACACTCACCTTCACTGCAGTGTTTGTGTATGCTTCTAGCTAAGTCATTGGCAGCTGCCCTAACGTATAATAGTTTTCCAGGAAAACCTGCACTGCCCACCGCATGCCAATCAACTCAGGACTTCTGGTACAAGCCAGAAATCCTAGAATCAAATATACACATTTTATGTCCCCAGCATTACACATGTGGGCAGTGAAGATAAACAGAGTTTAACAGATATAAAGCAAGAAAATGACTTCTTGTAATCAGGCCAGCAAAATTATTAGCAGGCAGTTTTAATAAATAGTGAAAATATGCTGTCATAAATGCATTCAAGAATATGGCATATACCACCCAACAATTATTTTAATTAATTAATTAACTATGTTTGGTTTTTAGAAACAGATTATTCTGGGGTGATTTAATCAATAAAAAGATTCTCAGAGTTTTATTTTATATTTGGATATATAGTTTATTGAGAGATGGAAATATATTCTGATCTATAGCTTCCGGGAGTCAGATGTAAAATTATTTAGAAAAGGTCAACTTAGTCTGTTAGAATTTTCCCTTTAAGACTTACTAAATTTTATGCTATAATAAAATATGACTGAACCTATGTTACATTTTCTCCTTTGATTACTTTTTCTGCAAAAATTGAGGGTAGATATTTAAAGCTTATTTTCCAAGATAATATGTTTATGCTAAAAAATAAACTCAGAGGTAGTCATTTAGTTTTAAAACAAACTTCTGAGACACACATCACAGATGTGTGAATATTATTATCACATTGCACATGTATGTTTGTATATGTGTGTTCAATGGTATTATGGATGATAGATATTTCTGAAAAATGAAATGTAAATTTTACTAATATTGTTGAATGTACAACACTTTCAACTTAACTCATAAATCTATAAATTTGCAGTTACAAATTTTGTTTGTTTTGTTTTTTATTTTATTTAGTTATTTTTCAAGTACAGCTTTTTGTCTATTTCTTTCATCCCAGCCTCCTCCACCCCTTGCTCCCCACCTCCCTCCCATTTCCACCCCCCTTAGATCTCGTCCCTGTGTCCTTCCTATTTGTTCCTCCAAATCCCTCTCCTTTTTTCCCCTTAAATTCCCTTCCCTCTCCCCTGTGGTCACTGTCAACCTTGTTCTCTATTTCAGTGTCTTTGGGTTTTTTTCTGCTTGCTTGTTTATTTTGTTGTTTAGCTTCCTGTTAAAGGTGAGATCATATGGTATTTGTCTTTCAACACCTGGCCTATTTCACTCAGCATGATGCTTTCCAGTTCCATCCATGTTGTTGCAAAGGGTAGTAGCTCCTTCTTTCTCTCTGCTGCATAGAATTCCATTGTGTGTATGTACCACAATTTTTTGATTCATTCATTTACTGTCAGGCACCTAGGTTGCTTCCAACTCTTGGCTATTGTAAATTGTGCTGCTATGAACATTGTGGTGCATAGGTTCTTTGAAATTGATGTTTTAGGATTCTTAGGATATAATCCTAGCAGTGGAATTGCAGTTACAAATTCTATGTTGGAATTTTCTGAAAATTAGTATTAACCAAAATGTAGCATTCAATTTTTTATTTAATATGTTCCTTCCCAACATCATACACTGTCCCGAAATATGAGACATAAGATAGACAAAAGAATGAAAAATAAATTCTCTCAAATTCTTTCAGTGGTATTTAATTCATTTATTTTTCTCATCTATCTAATTTACAACAAAGAATATCAGATATGATTTCCATTTCTAATTGGATAGTAGTTTCCTTAAGAAATTCTTTTATGGTTCTCTAAACTTGAAAAGCAATGGCTCAATGAATACTTATTATATTTCCAATATGTATGAAGCATTGTGATAGCAATAGAGAAGGAGCTAAGTAATAAATAGTCTTTTATTTCTATTATATAGTTCAGTGGATCCTTTTGCACTTCATGATGGGAAGAATTGATACCTAGTTTGTGTGAGACTGCCATTTTTTGTTTCACAAGTTCACATTTAATAAAGAAAGATCACTGTACAGAAGGATAATCTGCTTTCTTAGACAAATGTTCTTTTTCAATTCACCACCCATGTGGTTGTTTTGGTGTGAGAGCTAGTTCATCTGGGCAGGCTAATTCTTAAAAAAAAACACATTTTATTTCTGAATTAGAGGAGAAAAAAGAGAGGGAGAAAGGAAGGGGGGTGGGGAACATTGATGTGAGAATCATCGATTGGTTGCCTTCCACAATGCCCCGGGGAACAAACCTTCAACCCAGCAATATGCCCCAACCAGGAATCAAACCGGTGACATTTTTGTTCCTGGGATGATGCTCAACCAACTGAGCCATACCAGCTGAGCCCAGGTTAGTAATTTCTGTTCATATAGTTGTATGACATACTATGTTTATGTTTCCTTGGTAGTCCTGTCAACCTCTAATATATTTAAGGAGAAGAGGTGAGCAAAGAGACTCAGTTAACCATCATACCCAAACTTTAAATTCATGAACAAATCAGCACTGCAAGATAAAATATAGAATTAAGCCTATAGTCTCCTAAGTGCTATTATTATATTTATTTCTATATAATGCTAATTTATTAAGTGTAAAAATTAAGATATCAATAATGTTTGTATGACCACCATTTTTAGTTTTGTGCCTTTTTTATTACAATATTAACTGAGCGATAAAATCCTAATGAGATATCAAAATCACTAGATATGTGCTTATTTATCCTATGGATTGTTAAACAAATGATAGCCATGAATAAATCCAATAAGAAACTACCAGATAAGTGAAAGGAAAAAGTCTGATTTCTTCTACTGACCATGTATCTAGTTGTAAAAAACACATTAGAGAAGTAACTGTCATTATCTAAATGTGATTATAAAACAAATCCTGAAATACTCAATCGTGATCATCTACATAATCTAACTTGTGATAGTATACACATGATGCAATTTCTACAATTTAATTGCTCTTATTTCTGAGTAGTAAAACATTTTTATTTTATTGAGACATGTCTTTAGGCAATTTGTAGAAAATTATGTAGCCCCTACTTTCTTTCTTCTTAAGAAATATTAATAGCTCTGGCTGGTGTAGCTCAGTGGATTGGGAGCGGGCCTGTGAATCAAAGGATCGAGGTTCAATTCCCAGTCAGGGCACATGCCCGGGTTGCAGGCCAGTTCCCAGCAGGGGATGCATGAGAGGCAACCATACATTGATATTTCTCTCCCTCTCTCCTTCCCTTCCCCTGTAAAAATAAATAAATAAAATGTTTTTAAAAAGAAATATTAATAAATAAAATATTTAATAATATTTTACATTTTGGGGTATGCTACATGTAAAGTTCAACATACATTAAAAAATTTAATACATACACAAAATGAAACATTGATTTTCTTTTTGTAACTCTATCACACCTACAAGTCTCTGTTCTGTTTTGATCTTTTACATTCCTGTGACCCCCAATTACATGAACTCAAGAAGCATATATAAAACAATGCAATGATGTGAGAGCATCTTCAAAACTGTGTTCATTGTGTTAATATTATGAGGAAGGCATATCATTAAATAAAGTTCCTGACTTCAAGGAGTATGGAGTCCTGACCTAGCATGAAAATAAGAGAGCTATGGCTTTTGAAGGTCATAGTGCTGATGTGTAGACAAGAATACACTGAATCTGATTGACCAGGATCTTTAATCTGCAGGTGATTCACATTTCAAGTGTTAGTGTTCTTTTTTTAAATTTTTATTTAGTTATTTTTCAAGTACAGTTTTCTGTTTATTGTTCTTATGTTTAACATAAAAACAAGGGTAATCAATACATTTGAATTTTCCACTTATGACAAAATTATCATGCCGTTTTCCTTAAAAGGAAGACACATTCATATAATGCAAAATACTAAAAGCAAACCATAGTAAGTTTGTGTCAAAATGCTATTTAAGAAAATTTGTTATACCTGAATTTACATATTGGGATTGTTTTGGCTAAAACCACACTATGTTAAATCTTTTTCAAAAAAATATAAGATAAATTAGAACATGCATACGGAAACAATGATCTTGTAAACAATCCATATTTACAACAGTGCATATTGCCTGATTACCAATCTGCTGGTGGGATTTATGTATCCTCTCTTCATTTTTTGGTTGTTTGTGAGTGCATAAATTTTGAAACTAATCATTCTTCTCTATTTTTCATCAAATAAAGAGAGCAGTGATGGTGCTGTGTCATATGAATAAATAATGTTTTCCTAAAGGTAAACCAAGAATCTTAATTCTAAGCCTATGAAATAAATGAAAAATGAAGAAGATATGTTTATAATCAGCTAGATAAATGATTCTCTTTGTTGTGCTTATATGTAAAAACCTTTAATATTGAGTTATGTTATTAACTATAAGTATATACACCATGTGTAACATAAAATGATAGATTTTTATTGCTAATTTTCTTACAGAATGTGCTCATTTAGGCTGAAATCAAATGGCAAATTGCTACAATTCTCTACCCATATTGTATAAGTACGCCATCAAATTATTGCCTCATTGTGTAGTAAGAAATTTGGCCTTACCCAAACAGAGGTCTTGCTTTTTTCTCTAGAAAACCTCTGAACCTTTGGAATTTTCCAAAGGATAGAAATGTCTTTGTTGTTAATAGTGGGCACCTGGAACTATACTTTATGCTAGCAAGGTGACCCAGGGTGAGTCTCTAAAGCACTGATAGCTATTCAGACCTCTGGAAAAGGGGGTGTGTGCTGGAGTTAGAGGTCAACCTAGTAGGCAATGACTGTCGGTCATGCCTGTACAATAAAGACTCAATAAAAATTCTGAACACAAAGCGCAGGGGATCCTGCCTGGTTGGCAATACTTTGTGCACAGTTTCACATTGCCATTGGGAGGAAGTAACACCATCTGTGACTTCGCAGAGACAGAGTGGCCAGAGGCTCCATGCGGGGGCTTCTCCCAGACCCTGAACTTTGTCTCTTTGGTTGCTTCTAATTTGTATCACTTTCCTGTAATAAACATAACTGTGAGTATAACAGATTTCAACAAGTTCTGTGAGTCTTTCTAATGAATTATCAAGCCCAACAGTGGTTTGGGAAAACCAAAAACTTTTCATTTGGCATTAGAAGTCTTGAGCAGACCTGACAGTCTGGAGAACTGCACCTGAACTTTTCAGTTTAGGTAGCTCTGGGTATCAAATCAAGCCAAGCTGTTTTATGGTATTAAAAAAAACTTTAAATATATTATTATTAAATTATCATACAGAACCAATGGGGAACTTCTGAAATGTAATAATGCAGTATATTCAATTAATTGATTTTTCAAATAATATACTTAATTTTCTTTATTGAAATTATTTCTACAAATTAAGAATTACAATTGTTAAAAATTGTGTATAAACAATTATAATGTATTTGTTTTAAAATGATATGTATAACAGTTTTAATTAAAAATAATTTAAAATTTTATTTGCATAGCCAATACATATCATTATTTTTTTTAGTGTTTGATCTAATAGTTAATTTTTCAGGATGATCCACCAATATATTCACTAATACTCTCATGAACCTTCCTAATTTATTCTTCTTATAAGTGGTCTGATGGTGATGAAGAGCGGATAAATTCCAATAATATCAGAACAATGATACTCATCCCTAACACATATCATGTTAATAAGCAAACATATGTGCTCTGTCCAGAAAAAGTCCAACTATTGTTAATATAACAAGAATGGTTTGTGCCACATTGATGTAACCTGGCAGCCAAGGAGAGCGGACTGGAGTGCGCGTGTGTGAACAATGACGACTTCACTGTACTAGTCAGTGGGGAAAGTAGACACCACTGAATAAGCATATGTATGTGTGGCCATCACATTCAAAATGACTGAGAGAGTCAGGCAATGATTCTTCATCAAATCATTTTGTGTTAAGCATGAACATTCCTCCTTGGAAACTATTTGAAAGATTCTAAAGGCCAAATGATGGGCAACTTGTAATTGGCAGCTTCATCATGATAATGCAGCCATTCATGCACCACATCTTGTTCAAAGTATTTTGAGGAAAGATCAAATCCCTCAGGTGACTCAGTCCCACCAACAGCCCGGATTCGGTGCCCTGCAACCTCTGGCTTTTACCAAAACCCAAATCACCTTTGAAAGGGAAGAGATTTCAGACCATCGATGAGATTCGGGAATATACAGTGGGTCAGCTGATTGTGACTGGGAGAGCTTTGTTAGATCCTAAGATGACTATTTTGAAAGGCACTGAGGTGTCATTGTCCTATGTACAATGTGTCTTGTATCTTGTATTTCTTCAACAAATATTTTTATTGTTTATACTATATGGCTGGATGCCTTCTGGACGGACCTTATATAGCATGATTTTAGGTAAAGTACTTCCTAAATATTGCGTGATAGCTAACAATTTTACTGAAATCCTATAACACGGCATGAAGAGAATGTGCCTAAAAGCTGCTTGAAAGAAGAGCACAGTAAATCTATGCTCTATCGGCTGTCATTTTAAGAGATCTAAGATGAGTGGATAAAACAATTATGGAAGACACATTTACACAATGGAATACTACTCATCCATAAAAAAGAAGAAATTTTACTCTTTGCCACAGTATGGATGGAACTGGGTAATATATTTTAAACGAAATAAACCAGTCAGAGAAAGACAAATAGCAAATCATTTCATTCATATGTGGAATCTAATGAACAAACTGAACTAGCAAACAAAATAGAGACAAAGATAGGAGCAGGCTGACAGCTCCCATGAGGAGTCAGGGGATGGACAGACTGAGCAAAAAAGAGAAAGGATTGACTCATGGACATGGACAACAGTGTGGTCATTGCAGGGGCGGGGAGCAGGAAGAAGTGGAAGAGGGTAAAAGAGGGGTAAATCATGATAAAAAATATGATAAAAATAAATTTAAACATTTTTAAAAGACAATTAGAAATCACTAGAAAATAAGAAAATCTTTTATTTACTTTATTTCACTTTTAAACTCAAAGCTGATATAGTTTTTCATAGGTGAGGCAAAATTCTCATTTCTGTTTTTGAATGATCGAATTTTCCATGCCCTAGTACAAATGCGGCAAACAGAAGGCCGCGGGCTGAATCTGGCCCTCCACCTTGTTTTATGCAGCCCGGCACCTTGTTTCTACCAGGCAGCAGTGCCAAGCTCTCAACTGTTAAGGAGCAGTTACATGTACAGTAATGTACATGTAACTTACTATATCATGGTTCACTTATTGTGGCTTCACTGTGAACCACAGTATAGCAAGGAATGACTGTGTACTTCACTAGTGAGTACCAATGTAGCATTTTATGTTGTTAAAATCATGTAGGTTTAAGAGTGTCAAAAGTAAGAGTATATGAAGTGTTTATAAGAGTGTGGGAAAGGCTAATAAGATAGTGGGAAAGGTTTATAGGAGTTTGAGAAGAGTTTATAAGGCCTTTTATTATTTATACAAATAATAAAATAAATATAACACTGCTACTTCATGGATTTTCACCTACCGAGAAGGTCTCTGGAAAGTAACTCCTGGGATAGATGAGAGATTACTGTATAGAACCCTAAAAGTACATTTGGCTCTTTGAAGGCAACTGCGAGGCTGATGTGTTCCCTCTGCCGTGAAAATGAGTTTGGCACCCCTGCCCTAGAGACTTATTCAGTCTGAGTAGTAAACTTCAGACCTTTGTGGTGAGTAAAGGACACATTGCTTACATGGGGAGTGTTCCAGGAAATTAGCTACAGAGCTTGACCCAGTGTCAAGCTGGCGTCTGGCTGCTTTCCCCACCTGCTTTAATGGTGCTAACCTTCACATATGAATGGGAAATAGAATAGGTGTACCAATGGGGACCTGTTCTTCAGTATCACAAAACCTAAATCTTATGCAAAAGGATCAATGACAGCAGGAAATATTTTTCCCTACTGGCTTTTAGACACGGAAGCAATTTGTAAGTTTTTGATTTCTAAAATGAGAATACAAAAGATTTGGCAAAAATATTTTGAAAACACACATCTTTTTTAAAAGTCACAATTACTAAAGGGAAAAGTAAGTTGCCTTTTAAGTATGTGAAATAAAATGTTTCTTTTTGAAGCTACATCTCTCAAATAGCAGTAGTACAGCGATGTATTATTGATTTTATGTTAGTTAAAATTAGTATTTAAAAAATATTGCCAAACATGATAGGCAAAAGAGAAAATAAAGATGATTCAGAAACTTCTGCCTGAGCTATTGGATACATTAGCAAATAATCAATAATTATAGAAAATTGCAATTGGTTTTTGTAAGAGACATGGAAGAAATACCATTTTCTAGAGAACAAGGAAGTTATTTTCAGAGACAAGCACATATATCAAAAAATTATTATGAGATTTTCCCGGACACATTTTATTTTAAAAATTATTTTAATTAACTATGATAAAACATAATATGTTAAAATAGAAATAGAAAAACAGTGAAGTAACAAGAATTGCAAATATAGCATAGCACCTCAGTTAATAGCATTTGCATCAAGAAGTATTTCCAATGTCCTGAAATTTGAAATATAATTTTAAGATACAAAATGTCATATGGAATTAAAGATATTTTTAAATCTATTTAAATAATATAGTTTACATTTTTGCTATTGCCAACTCTCTTTTTTGTATTACCTATACCAGCTTTCCACTGATTGTGGCATTATGAATGTAGGATATTTTTAATTAATGATTTCTGTGTAAATTTTTATTCTGTTTTCTGGCTCTTTTTAATTTGGTGTTTTCTTTTGCTGGTAGTTTTTTTAAACTGGGGACATGTCATCAATTATTTCTTGTTTTGCATTCCAGACAAACAAGGCATTTATTTCCCAGTCCACAAAAATTATTCTCGTAACACAGAACAAATTATCTTTATTATATGAGTTTTTATGGCTGTATAACATGATAAATGAGCACTCCTGTAAACACTAATAACAGATGAACTTCCTCACAACTCAATAAGACATGAAATATATATAATAATACTATATATAATATGTGAAGAAATGACTGTAAATAACACTGAAGTGTTTTAAAAGCATGCTGAGTTTTTTTACAGACTAATAAAGGTAAGAATAAAACTCTTCCCTAATTAACATACTGACATTTCATGTTTTAAATTGTCTTTATTAACCTAAGAATCTTCTGGCACCAATGCAAAAAAAAAATCAACCTTACTTGTTAAATACATTACTAGAAGAACCAAATTCTTTTTGTCTATTAAAAGATTTGAAAAGGAGCCCTAAGAACAGATTTAAAAACAGGAAACCAAAATAGTGGGCACTAATTTTTTTTTCCAAATTCTCAAAATGTTTGCAAAATGGCACTAATGAGTTCCAAGTAAAATTTTGGATCTTATTTTAGTTGGAAAAAAAAGCTTGCAGTTTGAAGAAAACCAAAGTCATTTTATGGAATCAGTAATTTTAACTATTATTAAGTTTGAAATACTTGGGCTTTGAAAAACTTCTGAATCACTTAGTCTTTCATTCATTTGGATATGGATTTGCATAGAAAATTTTTATTCTGTATGCTCCTAATACGTGATGTCTCTGAGTCACTTCCCCTGGCTAGTGTTACTATTTGTGTTGTACTTAATTAGCATGTTTGACAATAACTATATTTTGGTTGGTTTCTATCATAATCGGTTATATATTTAAAATTAAAATAACATTTTTCTTATTCCTTTGCTTTTTATTTAATAAATAAATGTTTAAAATAACAAGATTTCTTCAATCATAATTAACCCTATATCTATCTCAATTTTCCCCCAGCAAATAAAGGAAAATGGTCAGCATTTTTATTTAGAATCTAGTATTTAACTGTCCAAAGAAAAGGTCAAATAAAAAAAGCCACTGAAGATATTGGGAAGTTAATAATCCTTTCATGACAAAAAAGGGGGGCAAATAGCACATGTGATTTTGAAATGAATAGAGTGTTAGATGTGATTACTTTTCTAGTAAGTAAAACACAGGGACTGAGATATTGTTCTTTAGTAAATAAAACAGATTTCAAAGTTTCTCAAAACTTTTCCATAAATTGCTTTTAGTTGATAAGTGGTAGGTAAACTCTTCATCTTTTAAATGAGAAAATATTTAGTTTATTCTTACTAATGAATTATATTGTAGGGGGAAGAGACATACAAAAAAGGAAATGAACCTCAAAGTCCTCATTACACCTGGAATACTGACATGGAATTCTTAGTAATGACTTTCAAGTTTACTACTTTCCTTACATAAATAATTTCCTCCCACATTCAGACCAGAGAAAATAGTGACTTTCCAAAGTCATTAGCCTTAGGCTTCCTAGCATGAGAATCTTCTTTTCCAGCAGTACCCGATTTTCTTAAAGGAAATTGTTTCTTTTCTTAAGTGTAGTCTTAATAGAAGGGTATTTTCCAACTTTGTACAATCACTACCCGTCTTTACCTTAGAAGCCTGGTGAGCCAGGTCCTTTTTCCATTCAAGACCTGAGACAGCCCGTGGCTTGCTTGTGATCCGTGGATAACAGTCTGTGGTTAGCAGCAGGCACAACAGCAGGGGAGGTGATGACAGAAGCAGGGCCTAACTGTTCTGGTCAAAGTAAAATGACTAGTCATCCATCCTAGTGATGTGGGAGTCTCCTTGCTTGCTGCTTCTTGGCTCCAAGGCACGTTCTTAATCTCAACAGTTCCCTAGACTGTCTGTCAACTTCTCAAATTTTCTCCCATTTCTTAACAAAATCCACTTTGGGTTAAGTCATCTATACTTAATTTCTGTCACTAAGAGCATTAACTATTGGTAGTTATCTTCCTACTAATCATATATATATATATATATACACACTAAAAAGTTAGTTGATATTTATAGATTTCTTATTCTATTAATATTTTAAGTGATCGTATTAATTTATTAATTTATTTTTCCAGACCTGTATTATTTGGCCTACAGTCCTACTTCTTTGTTATATTTCAAGTTGTTGTTCCAAGAACCAGTGAGTGAGGATAACATTAACATTTCAGTATATTTTGGACATAGTTTTTAAGTTTTAAATATACATAATTTGTTTCACTCATCTGATCATCACAATGCCAAGTTTTCAACAGAACAAATGCTACACTTCTGTTTTACGGATGAATCACCTTTCAGTGAAGATAAGCAGATTTTGAATAATAGGAGCTATGACGCTAAACCAAGTTTTACATCATGTTTGCTGTTACTGACCATTCAACACACTTGCCTTTATTACTGTAGGTGAGACAATTAAAGAGCAAGAAAACAGAATATGTTACTATGTATTAGTCATTCTGATTACCAGTTTTAAATTGTGACTAACTGTCCCCTCCACAGACATACTACCATGCAATTCTCAGAACACCAGGTGGGGGTCCTCTAATTCAACTCAGTTATGACTGTTTATATCTGGAAGCACAACAGATCACAGTCAAGGGATCAGTTCCACAAGATTGCCTTCACTTCAGACACCAATCGCGAGCTTAGCTTTTCACCTGTGCTTCTGCCCAATCGGCTATAAATCAGAGCTTCCCACTGCCCACTCTTTGGACTTGATGAATTTGCTAGAAAAGCTCACAAAACTCAAAAACCCCATTTATTCACTAGAGTACTGGTTCATTACCAAGGATGTTAAAAGACATGAATCAATAGGATGAAGTGATATGGGGGACAGGGTCCTGAACAAAGTTGCTTCTGTCCTTGTATAGTTTGGGGTCTGGCATGGTGGCACATGGAAGCATTTTGCTTCCTCAGCCTAGAAGCAAACCTTCCCTTGTGGGATTTTGTGGAGGTTTCATTGTATAGTCATGAGTAATTAAATCATTGGTCGTTGGTGACTGATTCACTCTCCAGGCCTTCTTCCTTAATCCGATGTCAGGGAGTGGGTCTGAAAGTTCCAAACCTCTCTTTTTGTTTGTTCCCCACCCTTAGGTGTTTTTCAAATGTTAACCCCTTAATGAAAATCCAGTTGTAGCAGAAAGAGCTTTGTGGGGGCAACTTCCTTGTGAGTCCCCCCGAGTGCCAGGGACATGAGTGAATGTGGCCAAGGCATGATGGTGATCTGCTTGAGGGGGAGAAGTGGGCAGTGGCCAGTTTCTCAGGGGAAAACGGCCAACTGCGGCCAGTTTCTCCGGGGAGAAAAAGTCCCAAGACCCCTGCTCTATACCTTTTTATTGGGTTATAATACACAGGAATACAGGGTGGCAAGGATCAAACAGTAGATAACATTTCAAAGAAATCTGAGGGCTTATTATGAGCCCAAATCTGTCAGGAACAGAATTTTAGGGTTTCCTGCTCAAACTCTTAACATATGAATGAAAGCACTCTTAGCAGAGCAGATTTCATAGGTTTTTCAGGAAGTCTTTGTGATGCCAGATTTTTCCCCAGGACACAACACTCTAGCAAGGCAAGGAGCTGCACCTCTCTCTCTCCAACAGGTATTCAGGCTTAAAGGGATTAGAGCCAGGAAGCACTTCTCCCAGAGAACATGGGGACTCAGGCTTCATTAAAGTTATGGGGGGAGAGTCCATTGCTCCCTCTTTGTTGCAGCCCCTGAGTCCTTCCATGATGGCCTCCCAAGCGATCATGTCTGGCCTAGGTTGTCCCCCACTGTGAGGGGTCTTATCCATCATAGACTTCTGACCAAGCTTTGGGGGCAGGGAGAGGAAACTGAGGCAGTGTTTGCTACCAGAGACAAGCTTTGTCTCCTGTGGCTTGCATTCCAAAAGTCGTCCCTTGCCCTTAACCACAAAGGATCAAGATACAATTCCTAGAACCAGTCAGAGCAGTCTACAACAGAGCTTGTTATGAATAACAAAGCACTTGTTTCACTTTTTATGGCTCTGAAATGAATTCAGAAAAAAAATAAGAGACTAAATATCATGACAAAAGATGTTCCCTTCAAATTCCAAGGGTCTCCTCTTAGAAAATTTCTAAGGTTTTAGAGACTGTGAGCTAGAAATTATGGATGAAGACCAAATATATATGAGAAATACATTTTGTCATCTGATATCCAAATACATGTTTTTTATAAATCCCAATATTTCATTATGAATCAAATAAAAGAAAAAATATGGGAAAAGTCCATTGGTATTGATCATTGGTATTGGCCAGTGGTATAAGATTGTGTAGAGTAGTATCAAGGATAAGTGGTAATATCACACAGTGAAAAGAACTCTACAACAATATTTTTCTTGGTATTTTAAGTATACTAGTAGAAATTTCACTGGGGTCTGTGAATCTTCTGAGGTGCATGATTTTTGCCTTGACACCTTCTCTGAATAAAAATAGCAAGCATTCTACGGACTCTGGCAACTTGAATTTTAAGCTTCTGTCTCTTCTCAGTTAATATCCAAGATAATGTAAACAAAAATTAATTTAGACTGTAATAAAGAATAATAAGCATTTAGTTGGGCAAAAGGAGCTGCAGTCTGTGAGACACAGATTCAGGTAGCATCCTAAATTGTGTTCGACTGAGACAATGGGAAGGCAACCTTTTATAATGAAGGTTCCTGTCCAGGTTTCCAATTAGGTTTTATATTTTATGTAAATGAGGTCTCCAAATTGTGTAGTTCTGATTGGATGGGACAGATCTCATTCTGTTGGAAGGAAGATGAAACCATGGTTTTACCACAGTGGTTGACATAGACTTTGTAAAAAAGTGGTGCATAGTGTGGGAAACCAAGAATTCAGTCTGAGGTTCTTCCCTGTACACAGAGTGTATGAGAAACCTCTGTCAGCAAATGGCTGGTAAGCTCTTATTTTTTATGAAATGTTTGCCCTTGGTTGAAAACGGGCAGTCCATCTCAGCAGATAAATTTCTTCTCATGGTTCACATCAAATGAATGTTACTTCTTGGCTCGCACACTAAAGACTCTATTCACTGTGTGGAATATCTAGTATAAATGGAGAGTGGCTAACACAAAGATGGATTTAACTGAAATTGTTAATTTTAATAATTCACTTGTATTTGTAAGCTCTCAATATAACATTTGAATAATAATATTCAAATAAAAAATAAAAACAAATAATGTGTGTCTACAAAGTACTTCCTTTCAAAATAATTGCTAAAAGACACAAGGAGAAATGCAGATGTGACAATATACATGTGAATAAAAATTACATGTGGATTTAAGAGGTTAATTATCAGCTGCCATTTCTACTTCAATAAGCTTACACAGGGAAATGTAGGGATACGTTAAACTAAGGTGATAAGCAGAAGGGCAGGAGGGGCACAGTGACCCATGGTGGTAGAGAGGTGTGGCCCCAAAGGCTAATGGATCTGAAGCAGTTGGTTACATTACGTTTCCAGCACCATGTTCCTAAGACCTTGCACATGTATTAAAGGTGACTGAATTTCCACGTGGAACAGCATGTACTCTGAATCTCCTAAGAGAACATTTGCATTTTGGTCAAAGGACAGGCCAGAGTATTTGGGAGGAAAAGAATTAAAAGCATCAGCTCTGACTCATGTGCATCAGTGGATTGAGAGCGATGGCTTGTGAATCAAAAGGTTGCCAGTTCAATTCCCAGTTAGGGCACATGCCTGGGTTGCAGGCCACGTCCCCCAGTGGCAGGGTATGTGAGAGGCAACCACACATTGGTGTTCTTCTTTCTCTTTCTTCCTCCCTTGCCCTCTCTCTAAAAATAAATTTTAAAAAAACAGAATTAATAGCATCAGAGTACTTTTATTATGAACAGCACAACTTCTATGTGACTAGTCATATTGCATTTTTCATAATATTTATTCTGGTGTGATTTGCTATTTGAGTGCTGTTTTTCTCTCTGAAATATGGAAAACTTGGCTCCTACTTGACCAAATTGCTGTAAACAATGACAGACTTATTGGACCTTACATAATGACATTCAAACACAACACAAATCGGCTCTAAGTCAGGAAAATGAACACTTGCAACAGAAAAAACTTACTCTTATTTTTTTTCCTGCCGCAGTCACGCATGCTGGCAGTTCTCACACCACTTATGTTCTCTTTCCAGGGCTGAACTTAGCCTTCTCACTCTGTGCTTGCTTGCTGTTATTACATGTTCAAACAGCAGGCTGCCAGAGGAAGGCAGGGACATGGTCAAACAGTAACCACATCTCATCGACTTAATAGTAGTTCTGGAGCAACATAAAATAGTTCCTCAGAGCTGTATAATTTTTTTGACCTCGATATGTTCTTAAACATGACATGATGTTGATCTTTTTGCTTTTATGCTGAAGTGAGCCCTAGTACCAGGAATGGACTTTTTTTCTTTCCGTTTTTTTCCTGTTCTTATGTTTATCTAAATAGCACAGGCATGAATCTGAAAAGCATTATATTATTAGAAAGGGGGTTTGGAACATTTCTTATTTATGATTTCATAACCATGTCCATAGGGAATTAAGGAGCATATCTATCAAGTGTTTAATTTTATTACTATAAGACCCATCTTATAATTTCATCCTTGATGAATAAAAAGAGTTGTAGAATATTGTCTGTCCCAAGAAAATGTCCTAGGAAGGATTATAATACTGGTTTAGGACACTTTTTCTGTTATGTTACTACAGGCCTCATCTGTTTTACTTCTATCCAAGAAACCAAATATCAGATTTCACCATTACAGTATGGATATTAAGTGATGTTCTTTTGATTTGTAACAATATTAGATACTACTGTTGACACTGAACCAAGACATAGTCCAGCCACTCCTTGACCTAGTGAAATTATGAGGGAAATAGGACTCAATGGACCATGACTAAAAAAATGGTATAAATCCTATTTGATTATTAATAAAGCCATGTTCCAAATCTTAGCAGAGAGGTCTCTGTTAATAAAAACAGTATGTAGCCAAACTCCCAAATACTGAATGACAATTTTTCTTCACCCTGACTCCAAATCAAATATCAAGACCTTGCCACCTTGTCAACAGCTTCAAGATAAAGCGCTGATAAAAAAAGATCATATGAAAGATAATTAAAGATAAGTGAAATTATGTTTGAGTATTATTGCATTTGAAGAGTATACAATAAATAACTAATGGAACTTTACATGTGAATGGCAAAAGAATTAAGGGAAGATAAAAAACTTCTTAAACACACAATAAACATCCTTACCAAATCATAGTCTGTCCCATTAAGGTGAAAATATGAGGTTAATCTGATTAGCGATTGCTCCTCCAAAGCTTTAGTCAATTAAGAAGATACTAAGTTAGAGTTTTATTTATTGAACTAGCACTGACTTTTAAATCTAATAATCCTAGCCATACATTATTTTTATGTTAGTTTCTTTTTAAATATTGTTTTTTATAGAGGGTCCACATTAATGCAGTATACAAATTATAGATGTACAATATAATACCTTTCCACAAAGGTATTATATTTATATAACCACCGCCAAGACTAAGAAAATAAAATATTGTATGGACTTGAGAAACTTTCATTTTGCCCGTGTACTTTCAAAACTCTTGCTACAATGAGTAACCACTACTATGACCTCTGATGCCATAAATTAAGTTTGCCTGTTATTGGTCATCATAAATTGAATTGCACATACACTCTTTTCTATTGGCCTAATGTCTTTCACTAATTGTCCATATGTGATATTCTTGCATATTGCTGCATAACAATAGTTTAACCATCTTCATTGCAGTATAGCACTCTACTTTGTAAACATATCACAATTGCTTTGTTTATTTTGCACCTGATGGAACTTGGGAAAGAGTGGCAATTTGGAGCAATTTCAAATACACTGCCTCTTATTGTCATTTTTCTAATGGTAGCCTTTTTCGGTGAGTCTGTATTGGTAATTTGTGGTTTTAATACTATAAACGTTTTGCTAAAACCTAAATCATTAAAAAATATATTATTTTACTGTTATCTGCTTGAAAAGTTATTGTTGTACATTTCAACTTTAGCTCCTTAATCACGTGAAATGGTTATATTTATAGTTGAAGAAGCAAAGGTTGAGACTATTTTTTTCCACGTTGATACCAACTTGATTCAGCACCATTAATCTGAATGACTATCCTTTTGTCACTGTATTAAAGTTTTATATATGTCATAAATCTAGCAACAAATCTACACAGTGTTTTTATCCTTGGATCTATTTTATGATATTACTTTATTTTTCTTCCTTATAGCCATATTTTTCAAAGGTTTTATTTATTTATTTTTAGAGGGGGAAAGGGAGGGAGAAAGAGAGGGAAGGAAACTTCAATGTGTGGTTGCTTCTTGTGTGCCCCCTGCTGGGGGTGTGGCTTGAAACTTAGGCATGTGACTTGACTGGGAATTGAACCTGCAATTCTTTAGTTCTCAGGCCAGCACTTGGCCCACCATGAACCACACCAGCCAGGGCTATAAGTCTTAAGCTTTTGATGTTAGATTAATTTTTAGGTATTTGATGCATACTATTTATTAGATATTTTGTTTGTTGCTAGTATGAAATAAAATTGATATTTATATAATTGTTTTACGTGCAATAAAATTCTCAATTTTAGCCACTAATTTTAACAGTTTACTGTAGATTTTTCAATTGTCTGTTTATACACTTATAGCCAAATTTTTAAAAATTGCAAGTGTCTTTGCATGCTTTCCTTAATGCATTAGCAAGTTTCTATTAGTATAGTTCTGAGTAAAACTGTTAATAGTGGTCATCCTGTCTCAAGAGACATTACTTTAGAAATAAAGTAATCATCATTTCATTATTAGACAGTGATGTTCTTCATATTTTTTACACATTACCTTTGTCAAATTTAAAAACTAATAACTTTTGGTAACATTAATTAGTTTATAGCTTAAACCAATGTATTCATCAAATAAATCTAAGGTATTGTGATAGTTTATTTTTTTAACATATTGCTACATTTAATTTGCTAATATTTTGTTAGATTTATTTTGGCTTACTTGTGTATGTTTTTTGCATTTCGTTGCATCTTTTTTTTTATCTTACATCTGTTAAGTCCTGAATTTTACATTTACTGTAAATATCTTATCAGGCCTGAAATCAAGATTATGATTACCTCATAACTTACTTTAAGGAATATTCCCTTTTTAAATGTATTCTGGGAGGATTGTGTAGGAATTATATCTTCTTTCTTCCTAAAAACATAAAAGACTCTTTTAGTGAAACTATCTAGATTTTGCCATGCGGAAACTTTTAAGTTATTGATTACATCTCTTTGAGAAGCAGAATTGTTTAGATTTTATATTACTTCTTGCCCTTGCCAGGTGGCTCAGTTGGTTGGAGCATTGTCCAGTACACTAAAAGGAGGTAGCTTTGATCCTTTCTCTGAGAGTCTGGACACATAGCTAGGTTGTGGGTTTGATCCCTGAACCAGGCATGTATGAGAGGTAACCAATTGATGTTTCTCTCTCCCAATGATGTTTAATTCTATCCTTCTTTCTTTCTTTCTCTTCCCCTCTCTCTAAAATCAATAAATACATCCTCAAGTGAGGATAAGAAAAGAAATGCTAGATTATTTTATGTAGAATCTTTTATCTTGCTAATGTAATTATCTATCAAAGTGTATTAAATTTATATTTTATATTAAATTCATTATTTTACAGTTAATACTTTACTATATTTATGTAAATACTACTTATTGTAGAGCCATGTACTATACTATCAGTTTGTTTCTTATATTACGTTTTAATTTTAATTTCATACCTTCTTTTTAAATATATTTTATTGATTATGCTATTACAGTTGTCTCATTTCTTCCCTTTCATTCCCCTCCACCCTGCACACCCTCTCTCACCCACATTCCCCCCACTTTAGTTTATGTCCATGTGTCATAAGTTCTTCAGCTTCTACATTTCCCACACTATTATTGTGCTCCTCCGGTCTATTTTCTACCTACCATCTATGCTACTTATTCTCTGTACCTTTTCCCCCCTCTCCTCCTCCCACTTCCCTGTTGCTAACCCCCATGTGATCTCCATTTCTGTGGTTCTGTTCCTGTTCTTGTTGTTTGCTTACTTTGTTTTTGTTTTAGGTGTAGTTGTTAATAATTGTGAGTTTGCTGTCATTTTACTATACATGTTTTTTATCTTCTTCTTCTTAGATGAGTCCCTTTAACACTTCTTATAATAAGGGCTTGGTGATGATGAACTCCTTTAACCTGACCTTATCTGAAAAGCACTTTATATGCCCTTCCATTAAATGAAAGCTTTAGAGCAAGGGACATAAAGGAAAGAATAAACAAATGGGATCTCATCAAAATAAAAAGCTTCTTCATGGCTTATTGGGAACTCCTCTGCCTGGTTTCAATAACTGCAACCATTTAAGGCTAAATGTGGAACCTCTGGAGTGCAAGCCAATAAAGAGACAAGGCTTGTCTCTGGCAGCAGATGCTGCCCCTGCTTCATCCCTGTGCCCCTAAAGCATGATCAGAAGTCGATGACGGGTAAGACCCCCCTGGAGGGGCAACGTAAGCCAAACTTGATCACCTGGGAGGCCATCACAGCAGGACTCGGGGGGGAGGGCTGCAACAAGGAGGGAATGATAGGCACTCACCACCCCCTGGCTACTATAACATAGCCCAATCCCCATGTCCTCTGGGAGAAGATCTTCCTGGCTCTAATCTACTTAAGCTAGAATACATGTGATGGAAGAACAGTGCAACCTTTCACCAGCTAGTGCAGGGCCCAGGTACTTTGGCAAGATACAGAATCCTTAACAAACCTGTGAGATCTGCTCTGCTAAGAATGCTTTTAGTCAAATGTTTCTATTTTCCCATAGTTTTATATTCTTCTAGTTGATAGACCTTGATTTAAGGACAAGCCCTAATGTTTTTTTGGATACTATCTGCTGTTTAATGTCTATCTATGGATTAATAAGCTTGTACCTAAATGCCTGTGCAAAAATTCTCAATAAAAGCCTGACTAGGCAAGGGTCGGGTGCTCTCTCCCCCTTGGAGAGAGTTGCCTGGCTACTCCAAGCCACTGTCCCCTTGAGAGGGTGGCAAGGCCATTCTGAGGCTCTCCCCACTTGAGGGAGTAGCCTTGCCGGCCCTTTTCCTCTACAGGACTCAGTAGTCTGTGTGAATTTGTCTCATCCATGACGTCATGAGCACTGCTGGTCAGTGTACATGTCAACAGCTAAAGAAAACAGTATTAAAATAAAAAGAGAACCAACCACATGGGAAAACATATTTGCCAGTGATACCTCAGACAAGGGTTTAATCTACAAAATACATAAAGAACTTAGATGACTAAAAATTAACAAATGGGCAAAGGACTTGAACAGACATATCTCCAGGGAGGACATACAGAGGACCCAGAGACACATGAAAATATGCTCAATATTGCTAGCTATCAGAAAGATGCAAATTAAAACCACAATGAGAAAGTACTTCACCCAGTCAGAAAGGCCATCATAAACAAAGCAAAAAACAACAAGTGTTGGAGAGGTTGTGGAGAAAAGGGGACCCTAGTTCAGTGTTGGTGGGATTGCAGACTGATACAACCACTATGAAAAACATTATGGAATTTTCTAAGAAAACTAAAAATGGATTTGCCTTTTGACCCAGCAATTCCACTGCTAGGATTATATCCTAAGAACCCTGAATCACCAGTCCAAAAGAACCTATGCACCCCAATATTCATAGCAGCACAATTTACATTAGCCAAATGTTGGAAGCAACCTAGGTACCCATCAGTAAATCAATGGATCCAGAAAATATGGTACATTTACACAATGGAATTCTTACACAAAAAAAGAAGGAGCACCTATCCTTTGTGACAGCATAGGTCTATCTCCATTTTAACACATGATGAAAGATATTTTGATGATGTGTCAGGTTTATTGATCTTTTCCCTGGAGACCGACAGCCCTCCATGAGCCCTCAGGCAGCCTACTGTATCTCACCTTCTTACTAATCACACCTTTGGCACAGCCCTCATCCGGGGCTTGATTTTCTACCATCCAGAGAATCACCTTCCTCTTTCTTTGCTGTGATATCTCTTGTTTCATGCCTGCACTTATATATTCTTCATCATTTTTCTGCAGTGTGCCTACCACCCAGTCACAAAGCTAATGTTACATATTTCAGGTTTCTGTTATGGTAGTACCCCATCTCTAGTTACCATTTCTTAAATGTAACCTTTTTCATAACAAATCCCCACAAAACTGACTGGTTTAGATCATGTTGGATGGGAGAATTGTAAGGTCAGGGAGGTTTTCTGGTCTGGGCAAGCTCACATAATATCTGCTCAGCTATAATATGTGTTTTTGATTAGCTGGTGGGTTAGCTACTGGCTGGATGTTCTAAGATGGTCTTAATCACTCGTCTACCGGTTGGCAAGTTGTCTGCCAGGTAGTCTTAGTTCTACTCTGTGTGGTGCTTCACACTATAGCAGGGGAGCTCAGGTTTCTCTGTCTGGTCGCCCCAGCCTTACAAGCGCAGCACAAGAGCAAGCATCAGTGAACATAAACTTCTAAGACCTCCACTTGTCTCATATTTTCTAAAATCAAATTAGTCAACAAAAATTGAATGGCCATCCCAGAATCAAGGGCTCATCAAAAGGGAAGAATTTGGAGCTTTCTTTATGATCTACCACTGTATCTTTCATAACATTACATTTTCATACCTAATTAAAATTCTAGAATCAAAGCTTATAAATCATCTATGATAACATCTATCTACTTATATTTTTATCTACTGATTATTTATTTCTTTATTTATCAATTTACCAGTATTTCTAAAGAGCTTGTTCTAAATCCTCTGTAATTACTTCTTGGGGTGTTCAACTTTTTGGCATCTCTGGGCCACACTAGAAGAAGAAGAGTTGTCTTGGGCTACACATTAAATGCACAAACTGATGAGCAAAAATAAAAAGGATTTAAGTAGATTTACAATTTTGTGTTGGGATAAATTGATAGCCATCCTGGGCTGTATCTGGCTCACAGGCCAAGGGTTGGACACCCATATCTGGTATTAACATTTAATCCTAACATAATTAGGAAATATTTCTATCGCCATCCCAAAATAACAGAGTAGGAACCTATGGCCAGAAAGTTTAAGGAGACTATCCTTTTTCAACATAGAATATGAAGCCAGGCTACCTGGGTTCTCCAATCTGGGCTGTTCATTGTGGCCAGAATTCATGTTTTTGCCCTCCAACCAATGCTACTGGGCATGACTACAAGTAGTATCTAAATGATTTTTCATTTGATTTATACTTTATCTCTGAAATATATTCATCACCCTTTTCTTTTTCTGTACTACCTCCTTAACTTTTCTTTATAAAAATAATGATGAATGCGTGACTAAATATAATAAATGCCCTATACTATTCTAGTATGTTGCCCTCCTCCATAACTTTTCCCGATTTTCTCATATTGTGTACTTAGTCATAATTCTAAACTTTCCTACAGTGTCTTAGCAACTGAAATAAGCCACAGAGTCTTCCTTATCTTTTTAAATCCTTTCTATATTTCAAGACTCAAAAAGTTTGTTTATCACAAGGTCTTTTCTGATTTTTCAATCTCTGAATATTTCCATCTCTCTCAAAGTATGCTGGATCTATTTAATCAATACTATTGTTGACAAAATATTTATTATTCTGACAAGTATTCAATACTTTCCTGTTTTAGGAATATATATATATATATATATATATATATATATATATACTCAAATTAAAATTTAAATGTACGTCATCATAATAATTATTTCTTTTTTGAGTATTTCTTCTTGTTTGGAACATGACAAAATTATTATGAGTACCAATGTAAGGTAAAACCACAATCCTTATTAACAATTTTTTACCATTATAGTTGACAGGTAAAGAGCTTATTTTCAAGGCTGTGTTGTGTGGAGAGTTACTAAAAATAATTTGAAGAGATTACTAAAAATTTAAATTTATCTGAAGATAAAAAGTGAAGTATAACTTATTGAAAGGATAATGTTCTAGGAATAAGGGAATATGATGAGAAAACTTTCAAATGCTGCATTTAGGCAAATTTTAAGCAGAGTGGCAAATAGAGAATAGTATGAGGAGTAAGAGACGGCCATATATCGGCATAATAAGTAGCTCTGGGTCTAGAGACAGTTCTGATGAAAAGTATAGTTGTCATAATTTGTTAATCCATAATTATTTCTGGTTTCCCAATTGAACCATTCCTGTTACAAGTAGGAGAATTAGAGACAGAGCTGACATACTTAGTTTAAAAGACTCTAAAAACTCATCTAATAGAACAAGCTTCATTTAAATTTCCTAAGAAATATATTGCCCTAATTCTCAGGTATGTTTCTATGAGAAATAAAGAAGCATTTAATTCACTCAAGAGACTTACTCTTTTATTGTGAACCTGTTTTGGTTCTTCCCAGTTTTATAATCCCATAGCTTTCTCTTTCTGTCTAGGATATATAGCTAAACCATCACAAGGTATACTGCAGTAGCTACAGAACTAACCAGTCACAATATAAAGCCACAAGACTCACCACCCAGACAATGACTGAATGGGATCTGATGTTACAATACAGCCTTCCTAATTAGGAGCTCCACAAGCCCTACAGGTGTAGCACGCTGAGGCTATATATGACTTCATTATAAGGTAGAACAAATATTTGAAATGTAGGTATAGTTTTCAAATAAAACTATCCAATGTTGCATTCCTCCTATCACTTCATTATGAAAGCTCAAATCAAATAAGCTTTGAATATCTAATCCTGAATGTTTTTGTACATAAAATTTTAAGATGATGATAGTTCGCATAGGTGGATTTTGCGATTCTTAAGATCTATAAAATATTTAAAAAGAGGTAAAGCATATTCAACGTGATTGTCACTATGTTAAGTGCTCAAATTCACCATCAGAACTTAAAAATGTATGCCTCTACCTACAAGCCTCAGCTGTTAGGTTTTTTCAAAAATTTTCTTAGGCTACAGAGAAACACCTCTGCTTTCTCTATAATCACACCCTTAGTAGGGCAGCCGGCATCTAATGACTGGCAAAATGGGTACAGATGCCAAAACAATGGCAAGTCTTGTCATACTGTGGCAAAATACTTACTAACTTTTCTCCTAGAGTAGTTTAGGAAGTAGATAATTTACTACATGAACCTGAGTCTCTAGAGGAAGAGATGTAAAAGAGAATCTTAGTAACATCCATTGATTGTTTTCAGCAAGTTGTTGCAAAAAGCTGTGCTACTGGAGTCCTGTGAACACAAACCCACTCTTTCAAGTCTCCTTCTGCGGTACTTCCACCCACTCTTGTATGACAACTTGAAATTTTTAATTCAATTTCACTTCAACTTTTTGATTCCTTACTTATAATCCATCATCATATTCAGCTTTCCAGTTTTTGAGATTTCTAAGATGTGCCATTGCCACTGAGAAATCAGTCATCATTTGAGGAAGCAACAGAGTATGGTAAAAAGAGTGTAGATATGAAGGCAAACTTTTACAAAATTTCAGATCTGCCTTATATGGTCTTGGAAGAATACTAAACTCTTTCCAACATTCTATTTAGTCATTTTTAAATGGAGATAATCATTTATACCTTTCTAGATTTTACCAAAAAATAAATATTAAAAATATATGTGCATATGCTCAATTACGGATAGCACATTTTAAGTCTTAAATCAAAGACAGCTGTAAATAATGGCAGAAAGGATTTACTTATTCCTGCTTTGCTCTCCAGGTCTTTCTCAGACGGCAGCTCTTCTCTGGCTGCTTTGTCTTCAGTCCCATCTTACTCATTCTATCATTTTACATCAAAAACCATCATTTTATTCAAAATTCAAAGCTACATTACAAATAATAGCTGATTTTTATTTTCTTTTTATTTTACACATTAGAAGAACAAATATCTATTTTTTAAATTAGAGAAAAATATCTTGTTTAGGACACTTTTAAATTTAATTTATTAAAATTATATACTGGTACCTTTAGAATACTTGAGTAAAATAAAATATAATATTCCCTTTAATTCATGTGAAATTAAGTTAATATGTAAGAATTGCGTTCAGAAAAACAGATTTTTTTCCTACTCAGAACTGCCTCTGTTGTTTTTTTTTTAATTTTTAAAACTAAACAACTTGGAGAAAAGAGTTTATTATAAATAATAGAGTAAAAATCTACAATAACTTGTGTAAATTATTTTATTTAGGAATTATTTTATTTTTACATGGAAGAATGTAGAATCTTTTTTCTTTCTGTTTTATTGAGATACAATTGAAATACAACACTATATAAAGTTAAGGTGTACAACATAATGACTTCATTTACATATATTGTGAAATGATTACACCATTTAGTTAACACCTAGCGACTCATATAGATACCCAAAAAAAGAGAGAAAAAAGCAAATTAGAGAAAAGTTTTTTTCTTGTAATGAGAACTTTTAGAATCTATTTTCTTAGCAACTTTCAAGAATCTTTTTCAACTTTTATTATGAAACCAAGTCTGTTTTTCTCTTTTTCTCTTTGCATGACTGCTTTCATTGATAGACCAAATAGAAATTTAAAAATATTGGATAAAATGTGTTTTATTTAGTCTTAAGGGAAACTCCTCCAAACAAGAAAAGTAATAATAAAATTTACTTTGAGCTACACTATATTAAAATGTTCTAGTTTCTACACCCCCCCATTTTTCACCATCTAACTTTGATGAAAATGGAATGGTCATAATGATTTCTTAGAGTGTAAGTGCTTTACACTTTGTAATGTGTCTCCATATTCATTGTAGTTTTCAATCTTCACAAAAACACTGGGAGAAAAATCAATGCATACAGAATGTGACCACAAAGATGTTAAATGATTGCAGAGATTACACAACTAGTAACTGACCCTCAAAATTAAAACAAAATAATCTGACTCTCAGTTAGTGTTCTGTATTTTGAAATAAGAAGCTGATATTTCATTCCACAATTTTCAATATGGAAATCTTACTCTATTATCTTTTATATCTCAAAATCAGTAATAAAAAATTAAGCCAGTTGACTCACTTCACCCAAAAATGGGTAAAAGTAGTGACCTGATTTATTTTACTAATCTGCTTTTAAAAGAAAAAACAAATAGATGTTGTATATTGTGAATCTAGATTAAACTCTTCAGCAGATACATTATATTAATTTCAGTATTTAAGAATTATCTTGTAATATGCAAGAAGATAATTATATATAAAAATAAAAATTAAGAAATTGAAATATTCATGGGAAAATTTCTATTTTTGAGTTTTTTTCAACAGTTTTTCAATTTTATTCAACTGATTTAGTTAGATTCCCAGGTCAGTAAGGATCTCTAAAAATTTATTTGTATATGTCTTTGTTAACAAGCCATTTACTTCTTCTTTTTTTTAAAAATGTATTCAGTTTTATTTTTGGAGATAGGGGAAAGGAGGAAGAAGCTGAGGGAGAAGAGGAGGAAAGAAACATCAGTATGTAGCTGCCTCTCATGAGCCCCTAGCTGGGGACCTGGCCTGCAACCCAGGCATGTGCCCTAACTAGGAATTGAACTGGCGACCCTCTGGTTCACAGGCCAGCACTCAATCCAATGAACCACACCAGACAGGGAACCATTTACCTACTTTGACAAATGCCTTGAAAATGTCTTGCCACACCAGTTTTTGCTTATTGTTTTTGCATTACCAATGGCAAGCTGTGAAATATTCATATGATGACTTCACTGTAATTATCTCAATTTCCATGCAAATGGTTTTATCAAAAAAGTAAAATGGACAATTCAACTTAATAATGAAGACATACTGAAATTAATTTGCTAGTAGCATGAGATCATAACATATATCAGAGAGGAATCATAGAGGAAATGGAGAAAATGACCAAAACAAAATGCTAAGCTATAATTTAAAGTATCAGATTGATAAGTGCAAATTTATTTGGTGGTACAGCAAATCAATTCTTGTTTCATGTTTTGTAGTGAATACTTAGTTATATGCACTGCCTTTGTTGGCAATGCCACAACTACACCATGACAACTTATTATTAGTCTTAAATTTAGGAAAATGAGTGAGCAAAAATACTGAGAGAAGGTTCTATGGGGCGGCACTTCTGGATGAATATGTTTGATTTGTATACTTTTGCTTCTAGCACAGAGTCGGTAAAAGGACAATGCATACTACTTCCTATTTTGTATCAATAACAGACATTACAAATCAATTATGATCCTTTTCTCACTGAAATAAAAATTAATTTGTTTTTTTATATTTATGCGGTAACATTGGTGAATAAAATTATATTGGTTTCAAGTGTACACTTCTATGACACATGATGTGTATATTGCATCGAGCGCCCACCCCCCAAAGTCAGACCATCTTCCATCACCATGTATCTGATCCCCTTTGCCCTTCACCACCAATACCTCTCTTCCTCTGGTAACCACCATACTATCATCTGTGTCTACAAGTTTTGTTTGTTTTTCTTTTTTGTTCATTTATTGCATTCAGTTGTACAACCCATATATGAGTGAATAATATTTTCTTGATAATAAATGATGTTCTTGCAATTATATAAAATGTCCATCCTTTAATATTCAGGTATTAATATGGAAAATATTGTCAAATGTTCCTGTTGCAAATATAAATAAAATTCTATTTTTCCTTATGAAAAATACTCAAATCATACATACCTATTCCTTTTGGTTGTTTCATGTCTTGGTCACCATGCATAATGCTGCAGTGAGCATAGAGGTGCATATGTCTTTGTAAATTTTTCAGGTACAAAGCCTAGAAGAAGGGTTGCTGGGTCATATGCTAACTCTCTTCTTTTTTTTATTTTAAATTGATTTGAGAGAGAGAGAGAAACACACTTGTTTCACTTATTGATGTATTCATTGGTTGATTCTTGTATGTGCCCTGACCAGAGATGGAACCTGCAACCTTGGCATATTGGGACAACACTCTAACCAGCTGAGCTACCTGGCTAGGGCCCTTTGCTTTCTTTAAATCCTCATCTGAGGACATTTTTTTTTCCATTTCTTTTAGAGAAGGGAGGTGGGGGAAAGAGAGAGAGAAAGAGAGAGAGAGAGAAACATTGATGTGAGAGGGACACATCTATTGGCTGCCTTCTCATAAACACCCTGACTAGGATTGAACCTGCAAGCTTGCTATGCACTCTGACCAGGAACAGTTTGTTATAACAACTGTACCGATTTACATTTCCATCAGCAGTGAATGAGAGTTTGTTCCTTTTTCTCTACAACGGGGGTGTAAAACCCATTTTCACTGGGGCCACAACAGCCTCACAGTTGCCTTCAAAGGGTAGAATGTACTTTTAGGACTGTATAAATAGAATTACTCCTTAACTAGGGGCAAGGAGCTCAGTGCTGCCACTGGCTAGAAACAAGGTGCCAGGCCTGATAAAACAAAGTGGAGGGCTGGATTCGGCCAAAGGGCCTTGTGTTTGCCACCTGTGCTCTACAACTTCTTAAACACTTGTTATCACTTGTTTATAATAGCCATTCTAACAGGCGTGAGGTGTAATCTCAAAAGTGATTTTTTAATTCTTTTTAGTAAAGATTTCTAGGCAGCCATTACCAGTAATTCGGTGCTTACATGTAGACCAACCAAATATTTGTCATCTTTGTACCTGTAGTTTTATTTTATTTTAGTTTAGTTTAGTTTAGTTTTTTCAGCATTATTAAAAAACTTGGCTAGATGAAGTGTGTGCAAAGAAAATATTTGGAGTAACAGATGTGTTTGCTAAATAAAATTGTGTAATTCTTAAAAATGAAAAAAGAAAAAATTAAGTTGGCTATTCTGCCTACTTCCTAAGGTTGTTCTGAATCTACAAACCCTAACTTAAGATATTCAGGAACCTAGATGCTAGTAAATGCAGAAAATTAAGATCCCTATTTTTATATTTTATGTTTTTTCTGTATCTACATATCCTTTACTCTCATCATAATCCTATCCATTCTGTTGATGAATTTTTGCCATTTAAAATATTTGTGAATCAGCTGAGCTTCAGATTCTGCCTATCAATGCAATACTTGGAGTAAAAAGTTTTTACAAAATTCTGGAGGAGGAGAATATGATCCCTAGATGTGATATTAGTTATCAATCTAGATATTACTTATGTAGAAAAGCAGTAGACAGATATTTTCAAATTAAAGGCATGATAACCAAAAAATGAGACATTTTTCAAAAATAAAAACATCATGAAATCTAGCAAACTAATACATTTTTTAATCTGAAATGTACAAGCTATGGTAGAGAATTATGAACAATATTTATTCATCCCTTAATTTATCCACTCTTCCATTCATTAATTTATCCCTGGATGAGCAACAAACAGTCACACAGATGGAAGAGCAAATGGGTACTCATGGGTATTAGGGCTTGTCTTAGAAGATAAAAAGTGGTTAAGTGGAGGGAAATTAAAAAAGCATATTTTCTACATTCCATAATTTTCCTATTATTAAAACAATATTATGTTATATAGAACACAATTTTAAATCATAGTAACTCTAGCATTTTTTATTTTATTACATATAAGTTTTTAAGAGTGAATATACCTAGTTTTGATAAAATATTTATATTTTAGCAATTCATTCAATTTCTGCCATTTACTGATGTTTATTTACAAACAAAATTAAATTTGAGAATTTTTACTAAAGTTAAACATAATATTTTTAAAAATATACTTTGCATGTTTCCCTTTGTTCTCTTATTTTTATTTGAAATTTTTATCTGTATATTTGCATAAGTTAATGATCCTCATATATTTATAAAAATTATATATATTAATAAAAGTGATATCTTAATAGTGAGCTGTGTTGTAATAACTATACAGAAAATGCTATAAGCAATTTAATAATGACAAATAAGTATTTGGGATTATTTGGAGCAACAAGTATGAATTTAAATTAAAATTGACAGGGAAAATGCTATGGTATAAGGTGTTACAGTTTACTTGAACTTTCAGTTTTCATCATATAGGTTAGATTAGATTTCAACACATAAAAAATTAGAAGGTCATTCTAAAATAGAGAAATAAAATCATAAGAAGAATTATTTAAAGAAGAATGAATTACTGGTACATAAGTATACAATGAAAAGAGTAGTTTTATAGGCTGGTTGTCAAGTTGCAAGTCAAAATATAAGAAGATAATTTTTCTGTGTATTCATCCATTTATTTATTCTAGAGCTATGTATTTAACCTCTATTGTAATCCAGAATTTATTCTAATACTTCGATATTAATCAGTGAACAAATAGGCAAAAGTCCTTGCTTCCATGGATCTTTGCATTCTGGGAGTGGTGAATTCTGGGAGTGTTGGTTATGAGATGCTGAGTAGGTCTTGACTATGCTAGTGACATTAGCAATAGAGAAAAATGAAAATATAGAAAAGACAAAGCAGATACACAAGCAGCTTTACATATCTACTAATTGGATGTTTAGGAAAATTGTTATTCTTTATAAGGACATATGATAGACTCACATTTCTGTTTATATGTGGAGTCCACTGCAATGTAAAAAAATGACTCATTTATGATCTTGTTTTTATTTATTTACTACAGCAAGACCGAGAAGGATTTAAGGCATCTTACAGAAATGTGTATAGTAAAATAGGGTAAATCGCCATATTCTTTGTTTCTAAACTCTCTGGAGATTGAGTTTTTCTGACAAAAAAATAATCTGCTTCTCAAGATCACATACTATTCACAAAACAGGGCTCTAAAAATTATCTTTCCTGGATTACTTAATAATTATTTTGAGGATTATGTGCTTCCATAATTCTTAGTTCATTGGAATTTAAGGGTTGATGAGCTCAAAATCTGTAAGGATTTAGAAGCTCTTCAAGGAAATGTTCTACATAAATACAGGGTTTTACATTACAATATTCTTTTTTACTGCCATGTCAAGCTGGGGCTTGCTCAGAGAGCAGCTTACGCAGCATTTACTCCATAAGCTGCTGATTATGTTCTTTCATGTCTGGGAGGCTCAGCTTCTCACAGATGGTACCTGCTGTAGTCACAACTTCTTAGCATGATATGTCAGTCATCACACGCTCTATACATGGTCAAAATTCTTTGTAGGTTTTTGGTTGACATTTGAAGTAGCTCAGAATTGACAGCTGTTACACTTACTGGATAAACAGCATTAATGACAAAGTTTTTGTAATTTTTGTTTCAATAACACATTTTATAAGTTAAAGAAGAGTGAATTCATGTTCACACAGAAAATAAATTTGCAAATAAATTAGCAAATTACAATAATTTTTTAATTAACTAGAAGAAAATTAAAAGCAAAAATTACCCTCAATTACCAGCAAATTTCATTAAAAAATATCTATGAATTGCTTGATTTACTTGACTATTTTAATTACTTTCACATTTTCTCATGTTCTTTTTTCCTCATGACTTTGAGTAACATATGTATTTTTTAAAGTTTAACTATTATTTACACTATTCTAATTTCCCCATTATGCTATTGCCTGAAATTACTTCAGTTTGTATCAGTGTTAAATAACATTAATAAAGACATTATGCCCTGCTGGTGTGGCCCAGTGGATTGAGCACAGACCTGCAAAGTATAACTGGTTTGATTCCCAGTCAGAGCACAGGCCTGGGTTGCAGACCAGGTCCCCAGTAGGGGGCACACATGAGACAACTACACATTGATGTTCTTCTCCCTCTTTCTCTCTCCCTTCCTCTTTCTCTAAAAATAAATGAATAAAATCTTTTTTTAAGACATTACTATTTAGGTATAACATTTACACTAATATGTTTTCTTCAGAAATATACTTTCATGCTATGTGCTATATTTCTATTTTAACATCTACAGTATAAACTCCTAAGTAGGAAAGATAAAGTGAAGAATCTAAAGATGAAATCAAGTGTGCTGAAATTATAGGAAGGTACGGAGAAGAAAGAATATGTGAAGCCAAATTAGCAAAAAATAAATTAAAAAATATTTGCGCTGTTACAAAGTAGTCAGGGAAATGCAAAGTACAGTATAGGGAATACAGTAATAATATTATAATAACTATGTATGGTGTCAGGTGGATACTAGACCTTTTGAAGAGATCACTTTGTGTATTATATAAATGTCTATCCACAAAGCTGTATACCTGAAATTAATGTAATATAGAATGCTAACTTTAATTGAAAGTAATACATCTTGAAAAACACAATATTTATTACTTGATGGAGAGTAGTTGAAAAGAAATAGCGTATCTACCTTGTAAGCACCACGAGGACAGAGTTTTGTGTGTTTTGTGTGTTTCTATTCCTAACACCTAAAACAGTACACACTATATTATAGCTTCTCACTAAATATTTATTAAATATAAAAATATTTTGAGGGGGAGTTTTGCAGTTTGCTCTGTCACACTCAATTTGGTTTAGGCTTTTCAGAGCACTATCTTGTGTTATGGCCAGACCCATTATCTCTCTTAAGAAAACAATGATACCTTTCAATATATGTATACTGTGGATCCTCTATAAATTTAACATGAACTTTGAGCCAGGTATTATGAGATCGTTATCTTATGCTAGTTATCTCTCACATGCTAGTGACTAAGAAGGCCTTAACTTACCCTTCGCTTGACTAACCTTTTGACAGGTTTCTTCCTGACTATAATCCTTGGACCTCCCTTTTGTTAGAGATTTTATTTAGAAAGTATTTATTTATATATTTATTTATTTATTTATTTATCTATCTATCTATAATTTTCTTAAAGAATTTCATTTATTTATTTAGAGAAAAAGGAAGGTAAAGAGAAATTGAGAGAAAAAAACATGTGAGAGAGAAACATAGATCTTTATTCCTTTGAGATGTAAGTCTTCTCCCAGCCTCTTGCCAGTTTTTGAAAGACAATCCAGGAAAGTCTTTCTCAAGAATGTGGAGGATATCCCCTTGAAATGAAATCTTCAAAGAAAATAGAGTCCCCATCTTCAGTTTCTTTGGAATTGAGGGAAGTTCCAATTAGCAAACACAGATGGGCTCATGATTGACTAACCCCCCTTTTAACAGCCTTCAGCACTTTTTTGCTAGCTCACTGGTTCTGTTGCAAGAGGGCACAGGTAACCAGGTTCTTGGTGATCCCAGACAAAGAATTGAACCAAACAGGCAGTGAATAGTAGAAAAAGAGAGCAGATGTATGGAGTGACAGTACACTCCACAGAACATGGGAGCACGCCAACTCCAAGCAGAGACTGACCCTCAGTGGCTAGAGGGATCCTATTCTTGTAAGGCAGGTATTTCCTGGCTAGTTTTGCCAGGCTTTTACTGTGCACGTGCAAGTACATATATACTACTTTTATGCTTCTGTGCATGTGGTCTCCCATGATTCTCCTTGACTGGCCACCAGATCAGGGGGTCCCACAATATTAATTTATTATAATGTTGTTATAATGAAGCAGGGTCATGCAGCATCTTCTCTGTTGGTGCAGTTAAGACTCACCATGGTTCAGCATTTTTCCAGGAAGCAGGGTTGGGGGCAGGCAACCAGTCTTAGAACAGGGTCTCTGTGCTTTATTGATGTCCTTTATCTTTGCCCTGGGGCACCTATGGAGTTTTCTCCTTCATGAACAATGGGTCTTAAAACATGAGTTTTGTTCCGAGTAGACATCTTTTGCCTTAGTTCTGGGGTGCTTCTGGAGTTTCCTCCCTCCTGACTATCTCCTGTCTCAGTCCCTTAAACTCTCTACTGCCTTTTTACTTTCCCAAGCACTTAATCAATATTTCTACTCTACCGCAATAATCTTGGTCCCTATTTTAACAGTATTGAATAAAGTCTTCATTGTTGGTGCAATTTTTCCTTGACACCAATTTTGAGAGAAATTATGTGATTCCTGATGTATCTAAATCTCTGTAATTATGAGCTGTATTTCTAACGAGTGTGACTGCGTTAGAGAGTTACTAATATGGTGAATTGACTTTAAAAGTGAAATAATGATCACATGAAATAATTAAGAATGTTCATCTCCTCTAATCAGCAGACATTTTTATGAGAAGCTTGAGTCTCCTTGTTTCTGTAACAGAAGAAGGCTATCGAGGTTATAGATGTCTGACCCATGATTTATGTAGGTAGAAGTTTCTACATTTTTGCTGTATCTAGTTCACTGTTGGGTCATTGCACTTGGCATAGACCCGACTAGAGAGATCTTTAGAAAAACATGTGCATCAGAGGAAATGGGATAATGAGTGAGGGTGGTCATTCTGATGCTATTTCCAGACATCACCTCTTGTATCATATTAGAACTCAAGCCTGCTCTGATCTCATTTCAGTAGTAAAAAACAGAAACTTGATTTTTTTTATTTTGACTACTACCTTTTCTTCTCCTTCAACTTTTTTCTCAAACCTTGAAAAAAATTTTGTAAGCTTCATTACAAATTTCAATGGAGAAAATGCATTAGTTTAATTGAAATGAAATGTTCTTAAAAATACTCAAATTCTATTCATTTCCTTTAAAATGTAGATCTTTTAAATTGTTTGTACATATATATTTTTAAAGTTTGCATATATGTTTGTGACATTAATAATTAACATTAATATTTATATATAACACTAACATTCATAAATTTATATTATATTTAGATCTAGATTCTCTGCTATAAGTATTTTGCCAATGGTGTATGAACTCTTTCTTAGTAAAGAGGATATAGTGAACACACTAAAAATTATATTTCTTTATATATTTTATATTTGTGTATACATATACACAACCACCCATACATGTTTAAATGCATTATAAATAAATATACACACATGGTTACCAAAGTTTAAAATGAACATATTTTGCATACTATATCACATTGACTTGCAAAAGTACTAGATTGCAGATTATAAGTTAATAGATATAACTTATACATTTATTTTTAAATATTTTAAATAAAAGTTTTAAACTTGGGGGGTTTTACCTCTACTTACATTTTGGTCAACATCGCTGATATGATCAAAATATCCTACTGAGTCTTTTAATGGAATTCAAGCTCTAAGCTTCTTCTATAACCAACAGAAATACACTAAAGATTTCCTGTATTTGACCTCAGTTTGTATTTGATTTTTTCAGGATGTCAGTTTGGGTGTAATCTAAAGAAAGGTTATAGAACTGCTTAATCAATATGCCATTATCCTTCATGAATTCAGTTAATTACCCACTTAGTTTATGGGATATTGGGCAATAGTTCAACAGTACAGTCCTGACTGGTAACATTTGGTTAAAACAAAAAATCTGGCTAATCTTGAGTGTGAGCAAACATTAAATATACAAGTGACCTTCATCTACATGATTCAACTTCTCTAACAGAGTCTAGTGCTGCAATATAGGTTTAATTAACATAAAATACTTAGCCTTAGAAAAAGTTAGTCTTCCTTCTTCAGTAAATGTGATCTTCCTCTGAAACATCAACTAAAAAAACAATTTAATTTAATGAGGATTAAATATACTTTCACTTTGTAGTGAAAGGTAAGTAAAATTACATCTTACTACTAGAGAAATATTTAGTTTTAAATTAAATAAGAGTATAGTAATTTGAGAGTCAATGCCCAAGGTAATAAGGGTACCTCAAAACAAAAACAGTTTTGGGAATTGTTTTGTAGAATACAGTATTAGCCTACTTTTTTGTATGTGGGTATAGCAATTTAATTGCAACAACTGACTGCATTCACCCAGTTAAAATATTTAATCTCAGTTTCACCTGACAGGATTAATTAACTCAAAAGCTTATAAAATAACAAATATAAATAGTTGCAGATACCTTAACTGACACCATGGGAAGAATTATAATTGTACACTGATACGCAGATAGCTTCTTTTTTATTTATTTTAGTTGTTCAAGTACAGTTTTCTGACTTTTAATCGTGTTCCAGCCCACCCCCAGTACTCCTCACCTCCTTCCCACTTCCATCCTTCTTAGTTTTTGTCCATGGGTCCTTTATACTTGTTCCTGCAAACCCTTCTTCACCTTTTCCCCTAAAATTTCCTCCCTTTTCCCCTCTAGTCACTGTCGGCCTATTCTTTATTTCAGTGCATTTGGTTATATTTTACTTGCTTGTTTATTTTGTTGTTTAGCTTCCTGTTAAAGGTGAGATCGATCAAATGGCTTATTTCACCACTTCGCTTATTTCACTCAACATAATGCTTTCAACTCTAGGATATTATAAATTGTGCTGCTATGAACACCGGGGTGCATAGATCTTTTGGATTGGTAATTCAGCGTTCTTAGGATATAATCCTAGCTGTAAAACTGCTGGGTCAAAAGGCAGATCCATTTTTAGAAATGGTAGATCCATTTTCTTAGAAAATGCTAAACTGTTTTGCATAGTGGTTGTACCAGTCTGCAATCCCACCAAAAGTGAACTAAGGTTCCCTTTTCCCCACAATCTTTTCAACACTTGTTTGTTGCTTTGTTTATAATGGCCATTCCGACCTGCATAAAGTGGTATCTCATCGTGGTTTTAATTATCTCTCTGATAGCTAGCCATATTGAGCATCTTTTCATGTGTCTCTGGAACCTCTGTATGTCCTCCTTGGAAAAATGTCTGTTCAAGACCTTTGCACACTTTCTGTTTGGGTTGCTTGTCTTCTTAGAGTGGAGTCATGAAAGTTCTTTGTATATTTTGGAGATTAAACCCTTGTCTGAGGTATCATTGGCTATATTTCCATATAGTTGGTTCTCTTTTTATTTTAATACTGTTTTCTTTAGCTGTGCAAAAGCTTTTAATTTTGATGAGATCCCACTTGTTTATTCTTTTCTTTATGTCCCTTGCTCTAGGGGACATATCAGTAAGAATGTTGCTGCATGAAATATCTGAGATCTTCCTGCCTATGTTCTCCTCTAGGACTTTAACGGTGTCACAGCTTATATTTAAGTCTTTTATCCACCTTGAGTTTATTGTGGTGTATGGTGTAAGTTTGTGCTCTAGTTTCATTTTTTTTTGCATGTAGCTGTCCAGTTCCCCCAACACCACTTGTTGAAGAGGCTATTATTAATCCATTTTATGTTACTACCCACTTTGTCGAATATTAATTGAGTGCAGAGATTTGGGTTGATTTCTGGGCTCTCTGTTCAGTTCCATTGGTCTATGTGCCTATTTTTATGCCAGTACCAGGCTGCTTTGATTATAGTGGCCTTGTAATACAGTTTGGTATCGGGTATTGTGATCCCTCCTACTTTGTTCTTCTTTCTCAAAAGTGCAGCTGCTATTTGGGGTTATTTATGGTTCCATATAAATTTTTGAAGTGTTTATTTTTATGTCTGTGAAATACGCCATTGGTACTTTAATAGGTATTACATTAAATCTATAAATTGCTCTGAGTTATATGGACATTTTAATGATGTTAATTCTTCTGATCCATGAACATGATACATGTTTCCATTTGTTTGTGTCTTCCTTGATGTCTTTCTTCAGTTTTGTGTAGTTTTCTGCTTACAGGTCTTTTACCTCCTTGGTTAGGTTTATTTCTAGGTACTTTATTTTTCTTTTTGCTATATCAAATGGGTTTTTTTTCTTGATTTATGCTTCTGCCATTTCATTGTTGGTATAAAAAATGCCTTTGATTTCTGGATATTGACTTTGTAACCTGCTGTTTTGCCAAATTCATTTATTAGGTTGAGCAGTTTGGGGGTGGAGTGTATAGAATTGTCCATGTACACTATCATGTCATCTGCAAACAGTGACAGTTTTGTTTCCTTCTTTCCATTTTGGATGCCTTCTATTTCCTTTTCTTGTCTGATCACTGTGGCTAAAATTTCCAATACGGTATTGAATAGAAGTGCTGAAAGTGGACAACCTTGTCTTCTTCCTGATATTAGTGAAGAAGCTTTCATTTTTTGCCCATTGAGTATGATGTTGGCTGTAGGCCTCTCATATATGGCCTTTATTATGTTGGGGAATGCTCCTTCTATTCCCACTTTGCTAAGTGTTTTTATCATAAATGGGTGCTGTACCTTATAAAACAATTTTTCTGCATCTATTGATATGGTCATGTGACTTTTGTCTTTGCTTTTGTTTATGTGATGTATCACATTTACTGATTTTTGAATATACTGAACCATACTTGCATCCCTGGGATGAATCCCACTTGGTCATGCTGTATGATCTTTTTAATGTATTGTTGAATGTATTTTGCCAGTATTTTGTTGAGGATTTTAGAGTCTATGTTCATCAGTGATATTGGCCTGAAGATTTTTTTTGTTGTGTCTTTATCTGTTTTTGGGATTAGGATGATGCTGGGTTAATAAAAAGAGTTTGGGAGTCTTCCATCATTTTGAGTTTTGGGGAATAGTTTGTGAAGAATAGGGGTTAGCTCTTCCTTAAATGCTTTGTAGAATTCTCCTGTGTAACCATCTGGTCCAGGGCTTTTGTGTGTAGGGAGTTTTTAAATTACTGCTTCAATCTCATCTGCTGTTATTGGTCTGTTCAGGTTTTCTGCTTCTTCTTCATTGAGTTTTGGAAGGTTATATTTTTCTACAAATTTGCCCATTTCACCTAGGTTTTCAAATTTCTTAGCATACAGTTCTTCAGAGTAATTTCTTACAATCCTTTGTATTTCTGTGGTATCAGTTGTAATCTCTCCTCTTTCATTTCTGACTGTGTTTATTTGGGTCCTCTCTCTTCTCTTCTTGATGAGCCTGCTTAAAGTCTTGTTGATTTCGTTTATCTTTTCAAAAAACCAGCTCCTGGATTGATTGATCCTTAAAATTGTGCTTTTAATCTCTATGTCTTTTAATTCTGCTCTAATCTTGGTTACTTTCTTCCTTCTACTTTCTCTGGGCTGTCTTTGTTGCTGTTCCTTGAGTTCTTGTAAATGTAGGGTTGGGTTGTTTGTTTGAAATGTTTCTATTTTTTTAGGTAGGTCTGTATTGCTATTAATTTTACTCTCAGGACTGCCTTCTCTGTGTCCCATAAGTTTTGGGTTGTTGTGAGTTCATTTTCTTTGTTTCCAGAAACTTTTTTATTTCTTCCCTAATTTCATTATTGACCCATTCATTGTTTAATAGCATGCTATTCAAGCTCCATGATTTTGAGTGTTTTAGGTTCTTTTCCCTTGTGGTTGGTTTCTAGTTTCAGTCCCTTGTGGTCAGAGAAAATGCTTGACATGACTTCAATTTTCTTGAATTCGTTGAGGCTTGTTTTGTGTCCTATCATGTGATCTATCTTGGAAAATGTTCCATGTGCATTTGAAAAGAATCTGTATTTAGATTCTTTGGGATGAAAGGCTCTATATATATCAGTTAAGTCCATTTCACCTAGGGCATTGTTCAATGCCACAATATTTTTATTGATATTTTGTTTGGAAGATCTGTCCATTTTTGACAGTGGGTTGTTAAAATCCCCTACTACAATTGTGTTGCTGTCAATATGTTTCTTGAAGTCCTCTAAGATTTTCTTTATATATATGGGTGCTCCTATGTTGGGTGAATATATATTTACAATGTTAATGTCTTCTTGACAGATTCTTCCCTTGAGTATTATGAAGTGACCTTCTGGATCTCTATGGCTTTTTTAAGTCTATTTTAAGTCTATTCAGACTTTTTTAAGTCTATTTAAGTCTATTTTGCCTGATATGAGTATTGCCACCCTGGCTTTTTTTTTCCTCTCCATTTGCTTGGAAAATTTGTTTCCAGCCCTTTACTTTCAATCTATGTAGGTCTTTTGTTCTGAGGTGGGTCTCTTGTAGGCAGCATATATGTGGGTTATGCTTTCCTATCCATTCAGCTATTCTATGTCTTTTGATTGGAGCATTTAGTCCATTTATGTTTAAGGTTATTATTGATAGGTACTCATTCATTGCCTTTTTGTACATGTGTTCCTCTCCGTCCCTCTCTTTTTCTTCCATTCCTTATAGCAGTCTCTTTAGCATCTCTTGCAGAGCTGGTTTGGTGGAGGCATATTCTTTTAGACTTCTTTTGTCTTGGAAGTTCTTTATTTGGCCTTCTATCTTGATTGAGAGCCTTGCTGGGTAAAGTAGCCTTGGTTGCAGGTCTCTGGTTCTCATTACTTGAAATATTTGTTGCCATTCTCTTCTTGCTTGGAGCATTTCCATTGAGAAGTCAGCAGCTAACCTTATTGGAGCTCCCTTGTATGCACCTCCAGTTTCTCCCTTGCTGCCTTTAAGATTCTCTCTTTCTCTTGGAATTTTGCCATTTTAATGATGTGTTTTGAAGTGGGCCTCTTTTGGTTCCTCTTGATTGGAACTCTCTGTGTTTTCTGGATTTGTGTGACTTTTTCTCTCATCAAATTAGGGAAGTTTTTCATTATTACTTTTTCGAATAGGTTTTCTATTCTTTGTTCCTCTTCTTCTCCTTCTTAAGAAGCTTCAGCTTCTTAAATTAATTTGTTCTGGCTTCCTGGTTTTATAATGTGAACTTCTGTGGTATAGTACCTGTGAGATTCAGTGGTATAGTCTCCTTGATCTCACAAGCTCACTGGTCTTGGTCTGTCCTTTAAGTTGCCTCTGTGTTTGTCTTTGGGTTTTGATGGTTTTGGGGTCTTTCTTTGGTAGGTTCTTCCCACCAGCTGCTTAACTGATGGTTCCTCTGTCCACCACCTCTTGTAATTTGTTGTGCTGGTGAGGACAGGTTGTGTTGAAGCTAATTCTTCCACGTGTACAAGGTTTTCAGGATTCTCTTTTGCTCTCGTTCAATTGTTTGTACTGGGTAGTTTCTCCACTATTTAGTTATATTTTCAGATAAGTCTTGGATTGAGGTTTGTGTGGTTTCCACTCCCTCCTTCACCTTCTTCTGTTGTTATCTGCTGGTAGTTCCATTGTTTTGGGGTTTCCTTTTTCAGTGGGTATCCTGGTGTTCACTGCTTCCACCTACTCTTTTTTGTGATCAGTTAGACAGGAAAGCAAATGGTTTATGCTAGCAGGAGAGTATTCTATGATATTTACGGTAGCAGCTGGTAGAGAAGAGATAGGAGATCCTTTGGCTATGTATAGTGTTAACTGTGATCTTCAACCAACTAGCCACATTTAAGAAAGAATGGAAAGAAGGTAAGACTCTTGTTGGAGAGGGAAGGATTGCGAGTTGGATCTAGAAAGCGGTGAGGTTGTGGGAGGTCAGATTCTGAGATAAGGTGAAAATAAAGAATAGTATATAAATGTAGTATGTGAGAGAATACAGTTAACCACTACAGTAATAGAGTTCAGGAAACTGTGAAGTGGGCTAAGATCTTTGAAGGGTGCTGTGAAGTATTTACAATTGTATGGAACTGCTATTATTTACAATAATATTAGGGCAATAATCATATAGCAGAATCTATGTGATCTGGATAACAAGAATAGGGGTATAGAAGTTTGAGTAGTGTGCTAAAGGAACACAAGTGACGTGAAGTATAGAAAATTAGCAATACACTGTGGAGGAGAGAACAGGGGAAGCCTGTGAAACCATACAATATAACCAGCCAAGGCAAAGAAGCCTGTACAGAAAGAATAAGAATACAAAAATACTATTAAAATAAAAGATGTAAGAATAATAAATAATAATAATACAAATATGCAGTAGTTTGTAGTTTCTCTGCAACAACAAAGTGAAATTTGTCTCACTGTCTCAACTGTTGTGATGCCCCCTCTTTGGGACCAACTCTAGTCCTTTAACAGTTCTAAGTTTTCTGTCTCACTTGTGGGGGAAAAAAGTCAGGAGAAGGGAGGAAGGAGAGATAAGATTGGAAAAAAAGGAAGAAGGAATAAAACAAGAAAGAATGAAAGAAAGGAAAATAGTATTGAAAGATAAAACAATAATAAAATTTTAAAAATAAAAGATTTCTTTAAAAAAACAAAGAAAAAAAAAACACCTTTGCTAGTTTCAAACTGGCCAAACCAGTTTTTCTGTTCTCCCTGACTGCAGCAGGCTGAAGGGCAATTGGTGTGGCCTTTCTTCCTTCCCAATGTGTACTCAGCCAGTCTTGCGAGCACTCTCCCAAGAGCTAGTCTAGCACCTCTTCCCAGAGCCCCAAGCAAGGGATCCAGATCTTCCTCAGATCACTCTTTATCCCAGGGGCATCACCTTGGGCTAGGGTGGGGGTGCGTGAGCCAGGCCAGGCTGCCTTGGTCCCCCAGGTTTGAGTGTGAACCCTTCCCAGTGCTATGGGGGAATGCAGGGCATTTCACCTGGCTGGGTGGGAAGTAGGCTGAGCAGCTGTCACAGAAGAACCCCCCAAACAATTTTACTTTTTGAGAAATTTCTCCTACTCAAGGCTGCCACTCAGTACAGCCCAATTCTCCAGCCAGACCAGTGACTATCAGGGTCAGTGTTCATCACCAGGTGATCACGGCCCTTGTGATACTCAGCTAATTTCTATTCAGCAACCAGAACTAATATTCAAAGACTAATTGTATTAGTACTACATTAATGTATTACTATAAGAAGAAACAGCCCTGGCTTGTATAGCTCAGTGGATTGAGCAGGGGCCTGCAAACCAAGGGGTCGCAGGTTCAATTCTCTATCCACGGCACATGCCTGGGTTGCTGGCTGGGTCCCCAGTGGGGGGGTGCATGAGAAGCAACCACACATTGATGTTTCTTTCCCTCTCTTTCTCACCTTCTCCTCTCTCTAAAAGAATAAATAAAATCTTTTTTTAAAAGAACAAACAGAATCTTAGAATGGTAAATATCTTGACAAAGTTTACGTAGCAAATACAGAGCTATAAAAAAGATAAACGCTGAGTCTATGTGCTACTTTTTTCTTATCATTGTGCTATATACTTAATATACATTTAGACAGAAAGTTTTCAGAGAATTGTTTCTTTATTGATTTTGGTCAGGGTCTGCTCTCATGGAAGTTGCTTTCTTTTTCCTATGATAATCCAAGGCAGGTGGGGCATTTCCTTTCACCACACATATTATGACCCTACAAAATTCTTAGTTCCTACAAATGGATCTGCCAATCATTGCAAAATCCCAGCAAGAGTAATGACCTACTCTCTACTTTGTTCATCCAGAATGATTCCTATCACGTGACCTACTCTTTATTCTAATTATCTCTGCTTCTCAAACCATCCTCTGTCTTTGCATATTAGCCCTCAGAATTTACTGCAGGTTTGTTGTCATTGGGATGCCTCTGACATGCCCCTCCACATGACTCTCAGCTGTTGCCCAGATAGTCTTCAGGATTTGTCTTGTTTAACTTACTAACCTTCACTAAAATGAAGAGGCCCACCTACCCTTCCTTCTGACACCATAAAAAAAATAAAATGACTTATTGGTCAGCCCCACTCAGTAGATCCTAACAAATAAATCCAATGCTATCTGTATGTATGCAGTTAGCCATTAGGGTCTCTGAGACATGGAATCTCCATTATATGTAAGAAAACTCTTGTTTTTGGTTATTCCCTTTGCAGAGTTGCTTTTATACTCTTGTGAGCATGATGGAGTTGTGACTATTACCCAGTGTTTGCAATATGTCTCTCATCATTCCTGTGTGCTTTATAAACACCGTCTATGGCTTCAAGGGCTTAAAAACCTCAGTGACTTTTGGCAGAAGATAACCAGTTTCCAGATGAATGCCTCCCTTGTAATTATGAGGTAAAAGACTAACCTACTCTGCTTACTTTCTATTTTCAAAACAACCATTCATCCTACCCCTTCACATGTATAGCACCCAAGACATTTGAACTAACAAGAATTCAGATTTGATTCTGATTTGAAGCATTTTTTCTTCTAATAATTTTATGCATTATTCTAGGTAACACATTACACTAGCTATGTAAGGTAGAATGAATAACAAGAAGCAAATAGTAAAGAAATAAAAATCAGTAAAATTTTTAAAAACTAAGATAAATAATGCAGTACATTTCTTAAATAGTTAATATAATCATACAAATATTATTGAAAATATCCATAAAGCTACATAGTGTAACCTTTCAGTTACTCATAGAGAGAACATGCTAAATGTAGAGTAATTACTGTGGACCATGCAGGAGCTGCACTAGATTTCAGGATAACAAAGATAATATGGTATAGGGTTTTTTCCTCCAGAAACTTGAAATTTAATATAGAGAAAATATTTAAGCAAATAATGACAGTACTAGATAGGCAAGTGTTATGGATGTATAAAAACAACTATGAAAACATCAACAAGCAAATTTCATTCTGCAGGAAAGTGCTTACAAAAGAAAAAAAATTATTTGCTTTAACAGTAAGAACATATTTCCATATGCTAAAAAGGGCAATTGAGGCAGTTAAAATACATGCTAAAACTTGAGCCATAAAAATATATTATATGTTTGGAAAAGTTCAGTACTTGAACCATAATATATAGGTGAAGGCAGAATTGAATTTAGAGATGAAGAGCTGAGAAATACTATCACTCTAGGCATTTAAGGATAATAAATCTAATATAGGAAATTAGAAGTTTACAAATTCATTGAGGTGGCTGGAGGGTAAATGTCTCGGAGCTGCTGCCCCTGGAGGTATTTATGTCCATTACAAACTATGTTATTGAGACTGTTTCAGGAGTAAAGGAATTACTGCTCTGGCTATGGCCTTTTAATACCCATAAAGCAGTTACTAGACACTGGAATGCTGAATTTAACCACTGATGCTTCCTCTTAACAGGAGTCTTGCTGTTACTTCTATTACCAGGTAAAAGAGCAGCAGGGAGATGTATTTTACCTTGTTTACAAAATATCACCAGAATTCATTTACTTTGTAATTCTAATTTACAATGTCTTTTTAGTATGGAAAGGCATCTGAAGAAAGAATTGAACAAAAGGACGGTAGTCTCTATGGATCATCTCTCTGGATACTTGGTACCCACATATATACTTCCACATATCCAAATATAGCAGTAGTAACAACACATCTGCAGCATTATAAAACCAAGATTTCAACCAAACCATCATTTTAGCAAAAAGAATCACTCACAATGAAAAAAAAAAACTCAAAGTCTTCTCAGCCATCACATAAACTCTAGATGGTATTCATTCTTTCTCTAGTTTGGTCAAAATACTGTTTGGTATCCTACAACAAAATTATAAAGCAAATAAATCCTCAAAGTACATTTTATACTAAATAAAAAATGGTAAATATATTTATGGTAAAGTATGTACTTCAAAATGATACATAGATATATAGAAATACTCTATATTTGTTACTTCTACATATTCTTACTAGTGTTGATAAGTTTCAGTTTCTTTTTAAGAGAAGACATTTCAAGCACTATTGTTCTGTAGCCTAGATGAATGGGGATGTCCTTACTTTGGGTCTATACTATGAATTACTCAGAGCAACACACCAAAACATGATGTGTTTGTCTCCAATATCCAAAATTTAGAAACCACTTTATCTCTAAGTGTTAGGAAATCAAGGGGATTACATTTTTATTTCTCTTTGGAAGGGTTATTTCAATCAGTATCAGGCTACAGTATACCTAGAAAAATCACTAAATTGCAAGGTCCCTAAATATTTATTTATATTTATATCTTTTACTTTCTAATATGCCTGTACCTTGACAATATATTTAGAATACACCATTCTTCTTACTCAAAAAAGTAAATGGGTGTAAGATATATTAGGTGATATAACCCTGCAGTAAAATGGTGAAAGTTACTTCATTTACTAATTTTTGAAAATGAACCCTTTCCGGGTTTTGTTTTATTGGTGTAGGGAAAGAGTAACCAATTGTTAGGTAGATAACCATACTTTGGGGAGCAGTGGCAATGAGATCTCCCCAGTTTAAAACCCACATTTGTAACATCATCTGTAAAAAACATCATCATTTGGCTGAGTTTAACATATTTCATTGATGTTTCCCAAGTAGTATCTGTCTTTGACACAGACTAAATAAATGAGTTATCTCATCTACTAGACATTTCAGTATAAATCTTTCAATTTTTGACACTAATCTTTGTGATTTCCTATTTTATGCAACAATATTGCCAGGGAGGTGTAGCCCCACATTGCCCACCCCTTATCATGCCATCATGATAGTCTCACTATCACTCACAGGTCAGGGATTGGTGTGTGAATTATCCAATACTTTACTCAGAACCTGGGGCATATCTACTGGATGGACTCTTGACCTACAGAAAGACAAGGTCAGACTCAAACCATATTTTCACTGGATCCCCAGTAGTGGCTGCCAGTGTTTTTTCATTCCCCACAGATTGGTGTTTTCTCAGAGAAGAAGTGCATTTTAGCTTCATTTGGTGTAGGCCAAAGTTGAATCCAGTTTTACTAAATTTATTGAGGTAAAATGTATTTTCTCTTTCAGCTACTTATGCTCAGGTAGATATTAAGTCCAGAATTTTGGGTGAGTATGTACATGTCACTTTGGAGTTGTGTTTCTTCCTCTTCCAGAATCCTTAGCACCCATTGCCAGGTTTATGTTAATAAGAATTGAGAAAATCCTTCAACACGTTTGATTTATAAATCTTATCTTCTAGCACATAACAGACTTCTCTCCCTGGGTCATGACTTTGAACTCTAGCTACACTTGAGGTTTGGGGAGAAGTGAGAGAAGAAGGTGTAGGCTTTTTAGAGGAAACTACCTCAAATAAACCAGTGCAGGATTTCTAAGCAAAGCAGATGTACTTATATCAGAAACAGGCTGTGGGACTGGTTCTCCGGGCAAGGAAAGCTCAGCGGGATTAGGGGGTCAGAGTCCTAACTTCAAATAAAAATTTTAGAGATTGTTTCTTTTCAACTAATGAACACATTTCACTACAGACAAAAAACCTGGCAAGACTCCCACTAACATGAGAATCAACAATTTATAAAATCATATTTCACTCCTGATTTTTAGATCCATAAGGTGATGGTGAAGTGAGAACTTATTCTGGGGAAGTCACCCTGACCGCCCCTCCCCCAGAAGCTACTTTGATAGTGTATCTTGAATCAAAGTGTAAAACTCTGAGCTTGCCATTTTTTAAAATCTCCTGGGAAGTCAGGAGCACCAAACTAAGCCACAGCATTTGTATTCTTATTTCTCCATAACAATCTGGTGAAGCAGTTACTGGTATGCCAAACTTGGCCTTTTATAGACACATTATCGCACATTACCACAGCTGATTAATTCGTTAGCAGTTTAGCTACTGTGTGCCACAGACGACCAGTATCTCACTTTCCAGTGGTATTAGGATTGTTCTTCACTGTTCATCCATGTGTTCCCATACTTCTGGTACAAAACTGGTAGTAAATTAAGGTTTTCTAAGGTGTTTTAAAGAAAAATAAATTTATTACTTAGAATTAGGTGCAAGAAAAAAATGGAAAGATGAGGATAATGAGTTGAGTCTCTTTTCAAAGAGTTTGAGCATAAAAACAACCATTGTACTAATGTTGCAATGCAGAGATTGAGAGCCTACTGCTCTTACCCACCATCACCCAAAGAATGCTTAATAGTCCACATGAAAACAATCTCTAACTAAGACAAGGACTGACCCTGCCATAGTCATGAAGCCTGTGGGGAGATCCTGAAAGGTCAGTTCCAGGCGCTACAATAGCCTCTTGGCCATCACTTCTTTAAGTCCTCTACTGCCAGCAGAGGAATGGTACTCACCTCATGTCTACCTTCTAAGTATCAAATAGATGCATATAAATGGAAAAACTGAACTGAATTCTGGAATCCAGATTCTCAGGGTCTTTCTTTCTAATAGTCCAGACTATTTAATAAAGAAAAGTATCTTAAAATTGCAGTAGCTGCCAAGATATTTTTATTGTTGTTACTAAAAATGTTATATCATTACATATATGTATTATCCTGCAGAATTTTAAGACCATTTTTCTCGTTCACTCTCTACAGTTAGAGGAGATGAGATACATAAACAAAAAGTAAAAGTAGAAAAAGATGGAACTGAACTATGGAATAAAAGTACATTAGCAAATATAAAATGCAGGACCAACTAGTAAAAGTAAAGCAAATTATTATTTTTGGCAACTAAGGTTTTTCTTGTAAGCTATCTAGAGGAACCAGATATCTATCTTGTTTTATTGCTAATTCAGAAAGCGTTACGTATAGACCTTTCATATATCACAAAAAGATTTGTAAGATGAAAGTAATTTATTGTAATGTAGGTAGGTCTTTCAATCTATGCTGTTACAATGAGTTAAAACCTATCTGATATATAAAAGTAGACAACTACAATAATAAGCACTTCATAAAATTACAGTGAGTTATTCTTTTATTTGGATGCTGGCTGATCTTCAAAAATGCATGTATCTATAAAATATACTTGTGATCATCAAAGTAAGAGACTGAGTCTCACAATTGAATCTTGAAATTATTTGACAAATATGATAGGTGGTTAGAAGTATAAATGACAAGCAAGAAGCAAGAGTATAGGCATGGATGATCTATTTAATTGTGCAAGCATGTTTCAACACAATAAATAAACTTATACCTCAAGCTAAGGCAGACACTTTCAGATTACAAATGTATTTGAAGGATCTTTCAGTTTTTCATTCTTTACTTGCCTTTATTGTTAAGTCAAAAGCACTACAGTTGAATTTTGAAATCAAATGAAGTAAATTTGAAAGGACAAAAGAAATTAAATGATCAAAAACAAAAATGATGACACTAGTGCTTGCTATAACCACTTATAGAGAAAAAATCTTTTAAAATATTTGATATAGAGCAAAATAACACTTAAATAACTTGTACTATGTTTCCCACTTATTTCTAAGATAACATAGAAATCCAGAACTTTGTATTGCTAATATATGTCAGGAGTATATTAAGCATTGTACATATAGTATCTCTTTGAATTTTTATAAATGCTCCTTTTATTTGTCAATTGGTCATTTAATTTTTTTAAAAAACGTAGGTCTTTCTGAGATCAAGATCATGCTACAATTGATGTAACACCGCAGTGTAATTGTTGAGTTATTTTGTTAATGATACATCAAATAATTCAGCTTATACCATATGGAATTGTACAGTACTTGAAATATGGCAATATAAAATTTTTATACAAAAAATAATCATCAGAGAGGCTAATGAGCCTGATTACATTGAAATAACTAACAAGCTTTAGAATGAGGATTTCAACTCAGGATTCTGGCATCTGTACAATATGCTTCACAAATACTATATATTCTTGTCCCTCATATTATTTGCTCATAATATCTTCAAATTAAGATTTATGCAATGATTACAAGGGCAATTTTACCATTATTTCAGCTATATTTAATTAATTGATTCTAATAATAGTTAATATTAAAATGAAAATAGATTAATATTTTGTTCTCTTATATAAATTAATATGTATTATATTCGTTTCAATTTCTAAACTTGAAAGACTGCCAGCAATGACCTTTGAAAAAGTTTCCAAATCAAAATTCTTGTTGCCACCATAATGTCCACTAACATTATAATAGCCTTTAAATGCTTATGTGAGAAATTTTTTTCATAAGATAAAAAATACAATGTAATTCAGAATTTATCTGTAAACAATGAATTTGTTCAGTCTTGTTTAACTTTATAGTAGATTGTCCTGAAAATGTAGATCAAATGAAGATACTCAATTTATCTTATATAAATATGGTTCCACCTATCCTTCCTCCTCTGTATGGAGATTGAGGTAAAGATTAAGTTATTATAAAAATAATCCCTTAAATAATTTAACAAATATTCATTAAATGTGCCTATTAAATTTCATACATGGTTGTTGGTGTGAAGGACATATTATTAAATAAAAATAATATTTTCCTCAAGGATAATGGAACTGAAAAGGAGGTTCATATCATTTTTTTTTGCAAATGTACACATTAACGCAAAATTTGATATATGCTTAACTGGGGAGAGGAGAAAAATGGCTGGAGAAGCTATTATCACTGTCTGTCCTCCCTAGTGAAAGGGGGAAGAGTCATGGAGGCTTCTGTAAGAAAGTAGCATTTAAGCTAAATTCAAAGCATGAGTAGAAATTGGTAAGAGTAATTACACCAAGTGAACCACTATGTGAAGTCAACGTCTCTTTTCCTCATTTGATTCTTGTTGCACCTGCCGCAGCAGGGATCAGAACCACACGGGTTTTCACTGCCTTAGTGTGAGCAACTGTACCTCAGCTCATACTGCTGCTACGTATTTTGCTTCCAATCTACGGCTTCTCTTTTGATGCCGCTGGACCCTTCTCAAGGCTCACACATGAACAACTTGTAAATTCAGGGACTTTAGCAACTTCTGGGCCAAAGCTTTTACCCTTGGAAATAAAAAGTTCATGATTAAATTTTCCCTCACTTTTCTCTCCTCGTGATGGTTATCCTAAAACACAGTTTAGAAGGCTTCTTAGAGACTGTCCTTTGAACAGTCACATTTAATGCAGCCTAGCTTAACAACAACTTGTCATAATCTCTCTCTCCTGTGCTTGTTCGCTATCTTTGTTATGCTCCAGATGCCCATACTACCTAATAAATAATAGCACAAAAGACCTCTGACTTAGTGTCTGGAGAATACAGGGGAAGACAGGGTAGTTTCACTAACCAGTACTAATTTAATGACTGGTCAGTTAAAAAAAGAAAAGAAGGAAGAAAAAAATATTCCATTTTGTTTTAGCAGAAAGAGATTTATTCACATTTAATTAAATACATACACAAAGGTTTACAATTTTGTATCACATGGAATATTCAACTTTTCATGCCCGAGAAGGGCTGCCTCAGAGATGCCAACTTGCTCTCCCCATCCCAGCCTAAACCAGTTGCCTAATGAATGAGCGCAATCAATATTCAAGCATCCATAATCCCTGTGTAACACAATAGCATGCCATCTCCCATTCCTTGGGAAGCTGTGGCTAACAGATTTATTGGGAGCACTGAAGAAATAGTTGTAAAAATGAGCATTCAAGATGAATCCCCAAGTCACACATGGTATAGACCACCAAGGTTCCTACCATGATCAGAAACTTCACTTAGTTACTTAGAAAGAGCTTTATCTATGTAAGTGGTTTCATGATTTTTTGCATGTGTCTGGAATAGTTTTCCAGCTAGAGTTCAGTTTTCTCTAGTACTGAGGACTGACTTTTAAGTATGCAACCCAAGTTCTGTGAAATATGAGTTTCTTTCAGTCTAACTAGAGGAAATATGCACCCAAGCACCATTCCAGCACTGGACACCGTTCTTTGTAATCATTCTGGATGCTATTTCTTAGGTTTCATGCAGTTTCCTCACATACATTTACTGAACACTGTTTTGTTTGTGGTTTTTTTTTAGCTGTGTAGTTCACTTTCTAGCACACTGCTCTATGAAATCCAAGTGCATTGCCCTCTCCAGCTCTCAAATTTATCTTCTTGGTTCAGAGAGTTTGCTGGGCTCCAACTCAGTTCTCCTGCTTAAGTAGAGTTCTGAATAGTTCTCAAGACACTGAGCTAGGCAATCAAAGGCTCAATTTGTTGGTTTCCCCACTTTCATGAATCACTGTCCTATATTGCCAAATTGCCAGTTTCCCAGTTTCAAATATGTTATGTTTATACATGGGTATACATGTGTGTATATGTTGGGTGAGATCTTATTTCAAGAATAAAAATAAATGTGTTTTCTGTTACTGAATTTTAGATGGAAGTAGACGTCCTCATAAAGTTGTTTTAACTTCTTAAATATCAACCTACTATGTTCCATAAAGAATGGATTGATATACTATAAGAGTAAAACCAGAAACACCTGTTCAGAGCTCCATCTCCCCTAGGAGCCGGGGCCCTAGTTCCATGCTTGGACCCCCAAACACATCAACACAGGTGGGAAGATGAGGCTGTGTGTTGTCTCGCAGGGGAGACTGGTGGGAACCCACCAAGCCTGTGAGGCTTGGGTTGTACACGTTCAGTATGTAGTGCTTCAATCATTGCTGTGCCAAACTAGAGAGCTCAGGGTAGCAGCTCAAACTGCTAAAGAGACCAGGTAGCCACACCTGGGTATTTCAGAGACACCTACAGACTGCAGCAAACATTGACTTTGAGAGGCATCTTGTTTTTCGGGAAGGTTTTATGTGGAGATCCAAACAGTGACTCAATTGTGTGGTGTGGTACTGCCTCGAGACAGATAAGAGGAACTGAAATGCAGACAGGAAAGGAGTCTTTGTGCAGCTGCTGTGCCAGCCAAGAAACCTGATAGAAATTGCAGCTGCAGAGCTTCCTCCACAGCTTAGGACTGTGATGCAATAACAGCAGCAGGGACGGATCCCTAACCCACAACAATAGAGATAGGAAGAGGAGAATATGTGGGTCTCTGGAAATGGGGAACAGTGCATTTCTATCATGGCTGTGAAAATCAGCAAGTACACATTCAGGGTGAAGTGCTTCTACTGTTTCAGCACCATCCTGAAGAATTTACTCTATGAGCTCAGAATACAGGATAAACCACACTGCCATGCTAGGGCCTCTGAGGGTGGCAGACAGCAGCATCTTAAAAAGGCTGTCTGATTTTTGGGAGAGGCACTTGGTAGAGACCCAAACATAGAAATTACTAAGAGCTTGGGAAGAGGACTGATTTCCCCCTTCTTGAACATAGACGCAGTTTCTCACACCCCACCATGGGTCATTTATGCTACTGCTGTTGCTGCTACTATGCAGAAGAACCCAGCAGAGCTGGGGATGTTTTTGACCCATTCTGAATTTGTTGCAGCTGTGCTAAAATAGGCTGGATCTTTGGGTTCCTCCTCACTGAGACCACCTGCACAGAGAAATGGGAAAATTGGGCAACGAGAGGTTTTTGGGCCCCACCCAAATTGTTTTGCAAGCTAACCAGGTGCTGCACAATGCAAATAGTTTTGGACTGTGTCTCTTGAGGAGGTTGCTGTCTGGGAGTTAGATAGACAAGGCTGAGCTGCTTGGATACTTTGAAGGGAGACAAATCCAGTATCAGCCTGCACTATCACAGGAAGGGTAAGGAGTGCCTGTCCCTCTCCTACAGGCTTGCAAGCACAACCCCAGATGGGAGAGCTCTGAATGGGGGAGCCTTGTGAGGTCCCAGATTCCCCCACTAGGTGCATTTCCACAAGGTGAAAAAGAGACACTCAGAGCAAGGGCTTCCAAAATGTGAGATCCTTGGAAGATATTGTCTGGGACTGAGCCAGAGAGCTTAGCCTCCTACTAAGATCTTAGAATGAGACAGAGAAACTAGCTCCCACCTGCAGGTTGGTCCAACTCCATGCCTAATGGGAGACTCTTTTGGTCTATCCCCTGAAGTCCGTAGATGCTGAACTCACTCCTACAAAGAGAAAGCTGAATATCCATATATTGTATCTGTAGCAAGACTCCCTGAGGAAAAAAGTGTTGGAGTCTCTGGCAAAGACTAAGGGTGTTAGCTTCCTGCAGGAACTATTCTTTCCTCTCTGATTGTCTTACAGACTACACAACCAACTAAGTGTGAAACATGCTAGTACTATCTCAACAGGTATGGGTTTATCCTACAGCCCCTCATCAAAAGCTGAGGAGGAAGACCAGATAACTGCAAGGTGGGGCACAGGGGCTGAAAGGTGAAGGAAGACCTCAGGAAACCTCAGCTCTTATACAAAGCTGCCACCAGCTCCAAGCAGGAAGAAGCTGACTCTTTCATAGAGATTGGTCCCTCATGGGGACCAATGGACATGCATGTCCATTAGACAGTGACACAAGCCTGGTAGCTACAGAGAGGGCAGCCTAGGGCCAGTTAAACACATCTGACAGTAACCTGTATCTGAAGTAGACTCAGAACCAACAAAATCAGTGATGGGCTTAGGCCCACACCAAAGTTCAAACCAAATAGCCACACCATTAGTACACCCAAAGGGGGACTCCTACAGGTTCCAGCCCCTGCTGGAGCAATGTCTCATCAAGAGGAAGTCCCTGTACAACACCTCATACACAGAGGTCAAGAGTTACTCTTATATTCTCCCAGCCTAAAGAGATAACTATACCCACAAAAGAGCCATAGCATTTAAAACTCAACTATAACAGTGGAGACACAACCTACAAGAAAGATTCTGGACTAGTTCAGGTGTTCTGAAGGATTGTGCAACTGACCCCAACAAGACACCTTTATCATAAAACTATCAAAGCAGGGTCAGGAGATATAGCACACCGATGTAACACACAAAGGTCACAAGTCCCAAGCAAAAGAACAACAGAAACCCCCACAAAACCAATGAGAAGAAATAAATGAAGTAGAAGCAACATAAATACCAGATGCAGAGCTTAAAATAAAGATTACTAGGGTGCACAAAGAAATTATGGGAAGAATGGATGATCTCAGTGAGAACTTTAAAATAAAGAGATAGGCCCTGGCTGGTGTAGCTCAGTGGATTGAGCACGGGCCTGCAAACCAGACAATCGCGGTTCAATTCCCAGTCAGGGCACATACTGGGGTTGCAGGCCGGTTCCCTGCAGGCCAGTTCCCAGCAGGGGACACACGAAAGGCAACCATACATTGATGTTCCTCTCCCTCTCTCCTTCCCTTCCCCTCTAAAAGATAAACAAATAAAATCTTAAAAAATAATAAAATAGATAGTAAGCATTAAAAAGGATATAGAAACTATAAACAAGAACAAGTCAGAAATTAAGATTACAATATCTGAAATGAAGAATTATCTTGAAGGAATCAACAGTAGGTTAATAAAGCAAAGTATTGAATGAATAAATTATAGAACCACATAATAACATCTACCAAAAGAGAAAATAAAAAAAATTCCCTTTTATTGTTCATAGTTTTTACCTTTTTTCTTAAATAAATGCCTTTAACATTTCATGTAATAATGATTCAATTATGATGAACTCCTTTCATTCTGAAAAAATTAATTGGCAGAGCAAAACACAAGTTCAAAAAGTGCAGAAAATCCCGATCAAGGTGAACCCAAAGAGGCCCACTACAGGACACATCATAATTAAAATACTAAAATTTAAAGACAAAGAAACATTTTTAAAAAACAGCAAAAGAGAGATAGTCAGTTACATACACAGGAGTCCCCATTAGGATTTAAGGTTATTTCCCAGCAGAAACATTACAGGCAAGAAGGACTGGCAGGACATCCTCAAAGTTGTAAAAGCTTAGAAAATGCAGCCTAGATTTCTCTACCCAGAAATGCTACCATTTAAAATAGAGAGCTTCCCAGACAAAGAAAGGCGAAAAGAGCTCATTACCATAAACCAGCATTACAAGAAATGTTAAAGAACTTTCTTTAGGAAGAAGAAGAAATAGATAGAAAAAAACATAACTACAATAAAAATGACAATAAGTACTTATCTACAATAACTTTAAAAGTAAATTGATTAAATTCTTCTATCGGGTCATAGAGTAAATAAATATATATAAAAAAACATGACCATTACATATGTTCTCCACAAGAGACTAGCCTTAGAACAGAAAATGTCAATAGTCTGAAAGTCATGGAATGAAAAAAATTATTTTATGCAAATAGAAATTAAAAACAGCTGGGATAACATTACTTATATTTGACAGAATAGACTTCCAAAGAAAAGCCATAAAAAGAGACAAAAAGGATCAGTACATAATACTAAAGGGATCAATCCAGTAAGAGAATATAACTGTTGTAAAAAAATATATACACCCACTACAAAGCACCTATGTTAAAAAATGTTGATCAACTTTAAAGAAAATATTGACAACAATAATGTAGTAGAGATTTTAACACCCTACTGTCATCAATGGATAGAATGTCCAGACAAAAAATCAACAAGGACATAGGGGCACTTAATGATACACTATATCAAGTGGATTTAATGATATTTACAGAATATTTTATACCAAAGCAGCAGAATACACATTCTTCTCAAGTGCACATGGATCATTTTCAAAGACAGACACATGTTAGGACACAAAACAAGCCTTAAAAATTTCAAGAAAATTGAAATCATATCAAGCATTTTATCAGATCAAAATGTCAGGAAATTAGAAATCAACCTTAATAAAAACACTCAAAACATGCTAATATGTAGAAACTAAGCAGCATGTTATAAAATAATGAATGGGTTACCAAGGGGATCAAAAGATACTTGGAAAAAATGAAAATGAATGACAACCAACTGAAATCTAAGGAACACAGTGAAAGGAGTCCTGAGAGGAAAGTTCATAACACTACAGACCTACCTCAGTAAACAAGAAAAATCTCAAATAAACAGTTTACTATTACACCTAAAAAAACTACATAAACAACAACAAAGATCAGAGCAAGTAAAAGGAAGAAAATAAGATCAGAGCAGAAATCAATGACATTGAGGTAAAAAAAATACAGAAGATCTATGAAACCAAGAGCTGGTTCTTTGAAAAGAAAACAGCATTGACAAACTTTTAACAAGTCTCAGAGAGAGAGAGAGAGAGAGAGAGAGAGAGAGAAGAAAAAAGATGAGAAGAACCTAAATAAATAAAATCAGAAATAAAAGAGCAAAATAATAGCAAGTGAAATCACAAAAATACATGGAATTGCGAGAAATTACTATGAAAAGTTATACTCTCCTTTGCCCAGACATTTATTCTTGAGGAAAGTGGGGAGTCTGAGGTCATCTAGGTCTCAGGGGTGGTGGCCACAAGATTTCTCACTCAGCTCAATATTAGGAACACCAAATACTATACTTAAAAAAGTTCCAGTTGTGCATGTTTTCAATCTACACTATGGTAACCTTTTAAAATTTACTTCTTTATAGAGCTGTTTCCCCATCTGAAGCCAAATTTGCTTGTTTATATGCTGAAACCTGTATTTATTCTATACTACCTTCAATTTTAAAAATACATATGTCCTGGCTGGATGGCTCACTTGGTTAGAGCATGATCCCAATACACCAAGGTTGCAGGTTCTATCCTCAGTCAGGGCACATAATTAATATACATATTTATTTTATGTAAAAACATATATTTTTATTTTATTTTATTAATTTTATTTATTTTATCCTACAATTTTAATTCCACTTTATTTATTATGTAATTACAATTGTGCCAATTTTTTTCTTTACCTCCCTCCACACAGCACCTTCTATTCCCTCATGCACTCCCCACACCACTGTTCATGTACTTGGGTCATGCATATATGTTCTTTTCCTGTCCTGTTCTTTACATCCCTATGTCTATTTTGTAACTACATATTTGTATTTCTTACTCCCCTCACCTGTTCACCCATTCCTTCACACCCTGCTCCCATCTGGCAGCTATCAATGCTCTCCATATCCATAATTTGGTCTCTGTTCTTGTTTTCTTAGTTTGCTTTTCAGATTCAACTATTGATAGATATGTACTGTCATTTTATTGCTCACAGTTTTGATCTTCTTTTTCTTAAGTAAGTTCTTTTAATGTCTCATAAAATAATGTTTTGATGATGAACTCCTTTAGTTTTTTCTTGTCTATGAAGTTCTTTATCCCCCCTTCAATTCTAAGTGATAGCTTTGCCATGTAGAGCAAACTTGGCTGTAGGTCACTGATTTTTATGACTTTAAATATTTCTTACCAATCATTTCTAGCCTGCAAGTTTCTTTCAAGAAATAAACTGACAGTCTTATGGGAATTACCCTGTAGGTAAGTAACTGCTTTTCTCTTGCTGTTTTTAAGATTCTCTTTTTTCTTTAACCTTTCACATTTTAATCATGTGTCTTGTTGTGGCCCTGTGTGTTTATTTTGCGTGGGACTCTTTTTGTCTCTTGGACCTGCATATCTATTTCCTCCACCAAATTAATGAAGATTTCTTTCATAATTTTTTTTAAATTTCCAGTTTCTAGCTCTTTCTCTTTTGCTTCTGATACCCTTTGATGCAAATGTTGGAACACTTGAAGCTGTCCCAGAGGCTGCTTACATTATCCTCTTTTTTTTTGGCATTTTTTTCTTCTTGTTGTTCTGATAGGTTTTGTTTTGGTTTTTTATGTTCCAAGTCATTGATTTGATTATTCGCTTAATCCACTCTAATGTTGTTTCCTTGTAAGTTGTTCTTTATCCATTAGCATATCCTTCACTTCTGACTGAATTGTTTTTATGCTACTGAGTCCTCACTAGGTTCCCTGAGCATCTTAATATTCAGTGTTTTGAACTGTGCATCTGATAGTTTGCTTATATTCATTTTATTCTTTTTGTCAAATTTTGCTCTGTTTTATTTATTTGAACCATATCTCTTCGTCTCCTCATTTTGGCAGCCTCCCTGTGTTTGTTCTTATATATTAGGTAGAGCTGCTATAACTCCCTGTCTTGGTAGTGTCATCTAATGTAGTAAGTGTCCTGTACGGTCCACTGGCACAACCTCCCCTATCACCCAAGGTGGGTACTCAAAGTGTGTCTTTTGTGTAGGCTGAGTACACCTTCCTCTTATAGTTGAGATTTGATTGCTGTTGTCTGGTAAGTGGGAGGGATTTAGCAAGGCCACTCAGTTGCAAAGACTGATTGTGATCACTGACCACCAACCACAGATTCATTCATCTGTGGAGGATCAGCTGTATAAGGGCAGGGTGGTGGTCCCCCAGTATTTCCTGTGGGAGTTCACTTGGTGTGCGGGCTTGGGGTTTCATAGATGGTGCAGACCAAAGTCAGCTCCCACCTGTATTCTGCCCTGGGCCACCCTGCATGAGGTATAAAGCAATTCAAGATGGCTGCTACTTGTGTTGGGCTTGGAGGTTTCCGGGTGAAGCCAAGCTATGAATCAAGGCTGGCTGCTACTAGTGCCATGTGTGGGGAGATTTAGCAAGAGGTACAGGGACTGGGGGCTCAGTGAGGCTCGTTGTTGCTTGCTTGAAATGATTTAGGAAGTTTTATAGCATTAGCCTTTACCAACCATTCATATAGAAATGTTACTGTTAATAGCTTGAGTGGACCCATAATTTGGATGGGACCGAATCTCAAGGGATCTCCAGGACAGGGCAAACAGTGTTAGCCAGGTTAATGACATCCACATGCCAGCTCTGTGACTCTGTTGGGGGAAAGTTCATAAAAAGGACTACAATCTCTGCCTGCCTTTCTGTCTGGAAGAAAGCTGTCCCCAAGCTCTTGCCTTGCCAGACACTTCAATTCATCCCTATATGCCTTTCTATGTGAAAGTACCTTTCAAGCTACTACCAAAGTGCTGGAGCTCGGAGAGTGAGACTGAGCATGTGAGTTCTTTAAGAGAAACTGCTTTGGACTCCAACAGTTTCTTCCATCCACTCAATTCCACCTGGTTTTTGCAGCCAGAATTTATGGGGATTTATTGTTCTGGCAATGGATCCCTGGACCATGGGGCAGGGACTCCTTGATCCTGAGATATTCCTCCTAAATACTTAACCACCCTATATGGATATTGGGCCAGCCCATTCCATACCTCTTGCCCTGCCACAAATCTACATGGATGTGGACTCTTTAATTCTGTAGTTGTCAGACTTCTATTCAACTCAATTTCTTACAAATTTGAATGATGGATGTTCTACAGTTTAGTTATAATTCTGAAGTGGTTGTGTGAGGAGGTGAGCCATGCCTGCCTATGCCACCATCTTCAGCTTCATAGTTTTAACCAATGACACATAACTTAGTGATAGACGCTGATACTAAATATAAATTTGTTAATTTGATTATTGAAAAATGGATAACAGTCTTTCATAAAAAATTTATAAACATTTTTTCATTCTGAGTGAAATAGAAGATGTTTTATTTTCAATTAAAGATAAATGTCAGATAATTCAGTAGATCTTATAGAAGTAGGTCTAAGCAAATGACTATTTACAGAGTCTTACAGTGAGTGGAATTATAGACACAGTGAGTGGAATTATTGACACATTTGCTTAGACACATTTGCTGAGTGTCTACTCTGTCAGGCACTGTGCTAGTGGTATGATTAGAGTACTAAACAAGACTGACAAGGCTCTGCCATATTAAAGCTTGCATTTGAGAGAGAGTGACAGATAATACAATAAACAAGTGATCCAATCATGTTTAATGGGAGTGGATTCAGCAACACATGCTGGACATTGAGAAACATGCTAAGCTAAAAGCCAGAGGAGGAGTATTCCAATCATGGAAAAGGACCAACAAAGCTTGTGAGACAGAAATATCAGTTGTATTAGTAGCAAAGCTCAAGTTTCAGTATGTGTCAAAACCACATGCATTGTGTAACTGAAATTTGCTAAGGTAGTACAATGTAAATGCTCTGAAAACAAAAAAAGTGGTATAAACATAACATGTGCACATTGCTTTAACTCAATAGCAGAAACCCTTTTACAATGTATATATCTGTCAAATCATCATATTATATACTTTAAATTTCATATAATTTTATTTGTCCATTATACCTTCATAATTTGCATTTCTTCTATATGGTGCAGGGGATTCACTTGGAGAACTACTGAGTTAGAGACATTGAAAGAGACCAGTGAGACTAATGTATGAAGGATAATTCTATGCACCAAAAGGATGAGAGTCATTTTATAAACTTAAATTGTGCACAGGACTCATATCACATAAACACATACTGACCACAATAAGGAGTTTGAATTTATTTTAAGTGCTGGAAAAAACATTTAAGGGTTTTCAGTGAGGTAGTATTATGATCTAATTTACATTTTAAAAGTACCACTTTGGGCCTGGCCCAGTGACTTATTTGGTTAGAGGATTGTCTTGTACACCAAAGGGTTGCAGGTTTGATTATGGTAGGACATGTGCCAGAGGCAACCAATCAGTGTTTCTCACATCAGCACCTCTCTCTTTCTCCCCCCAATCAGTAAATCATATCTTTGAGTGAGGCTTAAAACAACAGAACTAAAATTATCACTCTGGTTTCTATTAGTGAAATGTGTTGTGGTGTCGAAAAAATGATATGGAGAAGCTTATAGAAATCATTATAATAGTCTAGTTGAAAGAGAATAGCTTTTTTTTAATGCAAGGAACATGTCAGTAGAAATGGATTTGCTAAGAGAACAAATATGAGAATTGACCAAAAGAGAGAACTCAAGGATGATTTTTAAGTTTTGGGGTTGATCACTTGGGTGGCTGTGCTAATGAAGGGAGAATAATAATAAAGATCAAGAAAAGTTGCCCTTACATTGTTTATGTTGATAGGCTATGAACCACACTTTGAATAAAACTGATTGAGAGGTTGTGTAAAGGAGTATAAAGATGATTGATAATCTTCACAGAAGAAAATTTAGTACAGAGTTGTTGATATTGTAGAAGACTAGTTTTAATGGACTAAATAACATTGAGAAAAGTAAGTAATTAAAGAAAACACATGATGACAAAATTTTCAAGAGGATTTTCAGGGCAAAAAAATGGACTTGTAACTAGAAAGGATTGTGGGTTCACTGTAGATTTCCTTTAAGTTGAGAGAAATAATTTATGTATTCATAGAAATGACCAACAGAGCAAGAAAAACTGGCAAACAGAATAAAAGAAAGAATGAAATCTGAAGAATACTCTGGAGAATGAGATCCAAAAATAAGTGGAAACTAGTTTCGGTAGGATGAAGCCCATTATTATTATTTCTTTTGTAACTGAAAGCCAGATAAAAAGTATGATACATGATTTTGCTGGATTTATTGGTGGAAGTAAGGTAAAAGTTCATTTATTTGTTTTTTATTTCCTCCGTCGATGTGATGTAAAGCCATCACCTGAGGAGATGAAAGAAATTAAATTTGAAATTACTACTTTGGCTACTAGACAAATGAACTTATTTTGAAGTCTTCATAAAATTTCATGGCTGCATTGAGTATTTGAAGTATGGAACAGGAATTTAAACTGAACACATGTAGCCAGTATTCTTACCCAACAATTTCAAATATTAAAAGGAAGACCCAGAGAAGAGTATAAGTGATTTAAATCAGAGTAAAGGTTTTGTTTATAGTATAACATAGGAAAGACAAATTGAAATATATAGAAGGGAATGATTATGCCATAATACCATGGAATAGAATAAGCTGTCAAGGTGAGAATTTATGACAAGAATATATAATTAATAGTAAATGGGTGGTTAATGAGGAGCTCTATAAGCTCCTGGATAATTTTCACAGTATAGGCATAAAATTTGTGAACTGAAATATTAAATATAGTTTTGATAAATATATATTCTCCAAATAATTATATGGCTTATTTCAACATGTTTTCACCCCCTCTCAAAGTTCTACTAAAACATAAGTGACTGCATTTCAAATGTAGCATATGAACCATGATGCAGGGAGACGGACATTGGGGATAGATTAATGCTGAAGAGAGAAAAATAGAGAAGAAAGAAAAACAAGAGAAAGAGAAAGAATGGGGAGATATTTATTTTAACATTATTTTATTCATAAAACTTTACTCTAAAATTTGTATCTATTATACATTTACTATTTTAATGCTTCTGAAGTAAAATTAACCACTTCTTGTTACATAATAAGACAGGGAATTAATATGTAGTATAAATATATTTGTACATTATTTGTCACATAATATGTATATATAATTGAGCTGAAAAGTTCATTGTGCTCATTTATTACTGCAAATTATAATCAGCTTGATGAACCTCTTTTCTTGCTTCCATCAAGTTCTAAGGTAGAAGGCCCTCATGGGTTTTATTAACTGCAGTTTGGAAAAAGCTTAAGTACCAATAATACAAGATTGATGAATAAGTACTGTCCAACTTTATTGTTAAGTGTTTTGAAATACTAAATACAAACAATATGGTAGAATTACAATTACTTTAAAAAATATTGTTATAATGTATTGCTTAGAGACAAAAGTATTATCTTGAAAAACAATAGTTGGTGGTATAAAAATTTTTGAAACAGTATTATTGTTCTCTATGAATCTACATATGCATTCAGGGAATAGTTTGGATGTACATATGTAATTAACATTTGTTATCTCTAGGTAATGTACTATTAATTTATTACTACCCTTTTTTCTGGATTTTTTACCTTATCCAGTGAACATTTATTACCTAAGAAATTTTGCATTTTTAAAATCTGAGCAGTACTCTATTTCCTCTTCAGAAAAGATACTATTTCTCACTTTACTTTGATTCCCATGTACTAAAATAGATGCTTTACTTTATTAAAGTAATTTTTTATTAAAAGCATGCTCATCAACAGATTTTATATCTATTTTGAAAACTTCTATATAATTAAAAAAGTAAAATAGTTTGTGAATATTTATTACTAAGAAAATTATTTTTAATGGGAAAGGCTTTTATATATGAATCATTTCTATTCCATACTTCTTCTTCAGCTCTGAAATTATATTTTCTGTTACCTTTTTTAATGATAAAAAGAAATCCTGGAGACCCAAGGTGGCAGAGGAGTAAGTGGAAGCTATACTAACCTCCTCCCAGGAGCGCTCTGGAATTACAACTAAATTGTAGAGAAATCATCTTGAATAGCCAACTGAATACTAGCTGAAGAGAAGCCTTATAACCACAGACAGACAGAAGGAACCACTTCAGCACAATGTGACTGGTAGAGAGTTCAAAGGAGCCATGAGAGGGCTGGCTTGGCTCCATGGGCAGCAGCAGAAGTGCCAGAGGGATATGTCAGGGGCTGGGGTTTCCCCCTAAGAAGTGTGGGGTCTAAAACCCCAAGCTGAGTTCTCCAGCCTAAAGCACCAGAGCTGGAAAGGAACCCCTTTCTAGTTGTGAAAACAGCTATCTAGTTGTGAAAACAGCAGGGTTTCTGTCTGCCAGGGAGAAATGGCTAGAGAAAAAGAGAACCTTTTAAAAGGGGAAGTATTTACAGGAACTAGTATAAAGGATACATGGACCACAACTAAGGGGGGTGGAAATGGGAGGGAGGTGGGGAGCACTGGGAAGGGTGGGCTGGGATAAAAGTAAAAAACAGAAAACTGTACTTGAACAATAATTAAATAAATTTAAATTTAAAAAAAAGGCTAACACAAAATTTCATTTGCAGCCACTTACCATGGACCCTGGCAGAGGGAAGGCAAAGTGAACAAGAGATGTTTGAGGAGAGTCTGGGTGGGTGGCTCTGGGTAGAGAAACAAAGGAACAGCTGCCAGGACCCCTGTGCTGAGTCATTCCCATACTACAAGAACCATCTTTTTTCAGGCAGCAGACTCTACTCCAGGTGGTATCAGCCTGAGGGAAAGCAATAGCCCTGCCCACAGGAATTACTGCCCAACCCTGTAATCCCTGGTACTTAAGCCAGGCTGCTGATTATAGCTTAAGGCTATATCACTGACTAGTTTAACTACTAAGGTAGAAAATTCTTCTTCTACTAAGAAGAAACCCAAATGAGAAGACAAAGAAACAGACCCCAAAAGAAAGAACAAGAGAATTCTACTGAAAAAGAATTAGATAAAAGGAGGCAAGTAATTTTTTGTATGGAGAGTTTAGAGCAATGATTATAAAGATATTCAACATAAGCCGTGACACTATAAAAGTCCTAAAATAAAACATAGGCAGGAAAATCTCAGACATTCCATGTAGCAGCATGTTTACTGATATATCCCTTAAAGCAAGGGACATAAAGGAAAGAATGAACAGATGAGAACTCATTAAATTAAAAAGCTTCTGTATGGGTAAAGAAAACAGCATTAAAATGAAAGGAGAACAAACTATATGGGAAAAGTTATTTGCCAATGACTGCTTGGACAAGGGTTTGATTTTCAAAATATATAAAGAACTCATGTGACTCCATTCCTAGAAGAAAAAAAAAACTCAATTAAAAAATGGGAAAAAGACTTGAATGGACACTTCTCCAAGGATAATATATGGAGGGCCCAGAGATATATGAAAAGATGCTCAGCATCACTAGTCACCAGAGAGATGCAAGTTAAAACCACAATGAGACACCACCTCACACTGGTCAGAATGGCCAACATAAACAAATAAACAAACAAGTGCTGGAGAGGATGCTGAGAAAAGGGAATCTTATTGCACTGTCTATGGGATTCCAGACTAGTGCAGCCACTGTGGAAAACAGTATGGAATTTCCTTACAAAACTAAAAGTGAAATTGCCTTTGACCCAGCAATTCCTTTGCTGGGGTTATATCCTAAGAAACCTGAAATAGCAATTCAAAAAACCTATGCACCCCAAAGTTCATTACAGCACAATTTACAATAGCCAAGTGTTGGAAGAAACCTAAGTGCCCATCAGTTGGTGAATGGATCAAAAAATTATGGTATATTTACATCATGGAATACTATACAGCAGAAAGAAAGAACTCCTACCATTTGGGACAGCATGGATGGAACTGGAGAGCATTATGCTAAGCGAAATAAGCCAGGTGGTAAAAGACAAATGCCATATGATCTCCCCTATACATAGAACCTAATCAACCAAACAAACAAACAAACAAACAAGAAAGCAAAATATAACCAGAGATATTGAAATTAAGAACAAACTGACAGTAACCAGAGGGGAGATGAAAGTTGATAGTGGGGAGTAAGAAGAAAGAGTTTTCAGGAATATATATAAAGGACACATGAACAAAACCAATGGGGAGGGTGGAAGCAAGGAAAGGAGGTGGGTTTGGCTGGGGTGGGGGGAATAGTGGGGCGGGAATGCAGGCAACTATAATTGAACATCAATAAAATAATTAAAAAAATAAAAAAACAAAGATACTCAACAGCATGAAAAAAGAATTAGAAACCATAAAAAAGGAGCAGTCAGAAATAAAGAATGTAATATCTGAAATAAATAATACACTGGAAGGGATAAATAGTAGGTTAGATGAAGCAGAGGACAGACTCAGTATTTTGGAAGACAAGGTAGGACAAAACTCCCAGAAAGAGCAGTAAAAAGAAAAAAGAATTTAAAATACTGAGGAGAGTTTAAGAAACATTTTAGACAACATGAAACATAACAACATCCCCATCATGGAAAAACCAGAAGGAGAAGAGAGTTATCAAGGGATTGAGAAACTATTTGAAGAAATAATGACTGAAAACTTCCTTAACTGATGAAGGAAAAAGTCACAGAAATCCAACCTATACCATAGGCACATAATTAAAATGACAAGACTTGAAGACAAAGAGAGAATCCTAAAAATAAAAGAAAAGCAAGTAGTTACCTAAAAGGGAACACCAATTGTAATGTTATTGAATTTCTCAACTGAAATATTCAGGTTAGAAGAGAGTGTCATGAATTATTCAAGGTGATGAAAAGCAAGGACCTACAACCAAGGCTACTTTACCCACTAAGACTAGCATTTAAAATTAAAGGAGAAATAAGGATCTTCCCAGACAATAAAAAAGATAAAGGGGTTTTGTTAACATCAAACCAGTACTGCAACAAATATTCAAGGGCTTGCTTGAAAAAAAAGAAAGAAGATGAAGAAGAAAAAAAAAAAAAAAAAAAAAAAAAAAAAGAAGAAGAAGAAGGAGAAGGAGAAGGAGAAGGAGAAGGAGAACGGGAAAGGAAAATAGTCTAACAGTAAAATGGCACTGCGTATGTCTCTATCAATAATCACCTCAAATATAAATGGATTAAATGCTCCAACCAAAAGTCACGGGGTAACTGAATGGACAAGAAAACAAGACTCATATATATGCTGCCTCCAAGAGACACATCTCAGATCAAAAGATACACACAGACTAAAAGTAAAGTGATGGAAAAAAATATTTGATGCAAATGGAAAGGGAAAAAAGCTGGGGAAGCAGTACCTATATCCCACAAAACAGACTTTAAAACCAAGACTATCATAAGAGACAAAAATGGACACTACATAATGATAAAGGGAACAATACAACAGGAGGATATAGTAACTCTAGGAAATATTTACATTCCCAACATAGGAACACCTAAATATGTGAAGTAAATCATGATGGACATAAAGGGAGAGAGCAAAAGGAATACAATCATAGTTAGGAATTTCAATATCCCATTGAATTCAATGGATAGATCTTTCAGACAGAAAATCAAAAAGGAGACAGTGTCCTTGAATGTCACACCAGATTAAATGGATTTAATTGATGTCTTCAGAGCATTTCACCCCAAAGCAGAAGAATATACATACTTTTCAAGTGTGCATGAAACATTTTATAGGATGGACCACATGTTAGGATACAAAACAAGTATCAATAAACTTAAGAAAATTGAAATCACATCAAACATCATCTCTGACCAAAAAAATGCTATGAAACTAGGAATCAGTCACAAGAAGAACACAGAAATACAATCAAATACATGGAAGCTAAATAAAATGTCACTAAACAATGAATATGTAAACAATGAGATTAAGGAAAAATAAAAAGATACTTTGAAAGAAATAAAAATGAGGACACACAATCCAATATTTCTGGGGCACTGGGAAAGCAATCCTAGAGGGAAGTTGATAGCATTATAGGCCTATCCCCAAAAACAAGAAAAAGCTCAAATAAACAATCTAACTTCACATTTAAAGTAACTTGAAAAAGAATAACAAACAGCCCTAGCTGGCATTGCTCAGTGGATTGAGTACTGGCCTGTGAACCAAGGGGTCACCAGTTCAATTCCCAGTCAGGACACATGCCTGAGTTACAGGCCAGTTCCCCGGGGAGGGAGACATGCAAGAGGCAAACGCACATTGTTGTTTCTCTTCCTCTTTCACCCTTTCCTTCCCCTCTCTCCATTCCTTCCCCTCTCTCTAAAAATAAAGAAATAAAATCTTTAAAAAGAAAGAACAGCAAACAAAACCCAAAGTGAGTAGAAGGAAGGAAAAAGTAAGGATCAGTAGATAGAAAATAGATGGGGGGGGCAAGAATAGTATGGGAAATATAGAATCTAAAGAACTTAAGACACATGGTCATAAACTAAAGGGGGGGTAATGTTGGGGATGGGGGATAGGGTGGAGGGGAATGAAGGGGGGAATAGAACAACTGTAATGGCATAATCAATAAAAAATAAATTAAAAACAATGCAATAAAATCAGTTTAATTAATAAATTATTATTTTAACTAAATCCATATTAAATAAACGTATATGTTTTTTAAAATTTAAAAAAAAAGAAAGAACAGCAAACAAAACCCATAGTGAGTAGAAGGAAGGAAAAAGTAAAGATCAGAGGAGAAATGAATGATATACTCAAAAAATGATACAAAAGATCAACAAATCCAAGAACTGCTTCCTTGAAAACATAACAAGATTGACAAGTATTTAACCAGACTCATCAAGAAAAAAATAAAGGACCCAAAAAATGAAGTCAGAAATGAAAGAGGAAAAATAACAACTGACATCAAAGTAATACAAAGGATTCTAAGAGAATATTATGATCAAATGTATGCCAAAAAACTGGACAACCTGGAGGAAATGAATAAATTTCTAGAAACATACAATATTCCAAAACTAAATAAGGAAGAATCAAAGAATCTGAATAGACAGATTATGCCTAGTGAAATTGAAGTAGTAATCAAAATAACAACAACAACAACAAACAAAAGCCCTAGAATGGAAGGCTTCACAGATGAATTTTATCAAACATTCTGAGAAGGACTAACACCTCTCCTTCTCATGCTATTTCATAAAATTCAAGAGGAGGGAAGGCTTCCAAATGTATTTTACATGGCCACCATTACCCTAATTCCAAAACCGGATAAAGACACCAGAAAGAAAGAAAATTACAGGTCAATATCATTGATGGCCCTCAACAAAATAGCAAACTGAATACACCAATGCCTAGGAAAGGTCATACACCATTATCAAGGGGTATTTAATCTGAGATTGCAAGGATGATACAACATTTACAAATCAATAAATGTGAATCACTAAATAAACAAAAGGAAATATAAGTCAATATAATTATATCAATAGATACAGAAAATCTTTTGATAAAATTCTGCACCCATTTATGATAAAAACTCTCAGCAAATATTGTGGCTACAGGAAACATAACTAAACAAAATTAAGGCCATATATGGCAAACCCACTCTCAGCATCATACTGAACAGACAAAAAATACAAATGATCCCCTTAAGATTGGGAACAAGACAGGGATGTCTGCTTTCATCTCTCTTACTCAACATAATACCGGAAGTCCTGAGTCGCAGCAATCAACAAAGAAGAAATAAGAGGCATCCAAATTGGAAAGGAAGAAGTAAAACTGTTTTTATTTGCATATGACATGATATTTCACCTAGAAAAACCCAAAGATTCTACCAGAAAATTAATAGAACTGATAAATGAATTCAGAAAAGTAGCAGGATACAAAATTAATTTTCAGAAATCAATTGCATTTTTATATGTCAATAACATACTAAAAGAAAGGGAAATTAAGAAAGCAATGCCCTTTACAATTGCTTCAAAAAGAATAAAATATCTACAAATGAACCTAACCAAGGATATAAAAGACCTATACTAAGAAAATTATAAGACACTGAAGAAAGAAATCAAAGAAGATATAAATAAATGGAAGCACATGCCATGTTAACTAATGGGACAAATTAACATCATTAAAATGTCCATACTACCCAAAACAATCTATAGACCCAATGCAATTCCTATCAAGATTTCAATGGTATATTTCATAGAACTAGAACAAATATGTCAAAAGTTTATATGGAACCACAAAAAAAAAAACCCACATAGCAACAGTGATACTGATAAAGAAAAACAAATTCGGAGGAATCATGCCACCAGATATCAAACTATACTACAAGGCCATAGTAATCAAAATAGCATAAAATTACTGGCATAAAATTAGATACATAGATCAATGGAACAAAATAAAGAGGCCAGAAACAAACCCACACCTTTATAGTCAATTAATATTTATCAGAAGAAGCAAGCACATACAATGGGTTAAGATAGTTTATTCAATATTAGGTGTTGGGAAAATTGGACAAATACCTGAAGAAAAATGAAACTAGATTACCTTCTTTCAACACACACAAGAAAAAATTCAAATTGGATGAAAGAGTTAAATGTTAGACCTCAAACTATAAAAATCTTGGAGGAAAATATAGGCAGCAAACTCATAGACATTGCTCATAGAAATTTTTTCACCAGATATATCTGCCCAGGCATGGTAAATAAAAGAAAAATAAACAAATGGGCTTTACCAAACTAAAAAGTTTTGCACAGCAAAGGAAATCACCACCAAAATAAAAAGACAACCCACAGAATAGGAGAAGATATTTGCCAATATATCTAATAAGTGGTTAATATCTAAAGTAGATAAAATTCTTACAAAACTCAACGCCAAAACCCAAACAATTCAATTAAAGAATAATCAACAGACCTGAATAGACACTTCTTTAAAGAAGAAATACACATGGCCAATAGACATATGAAAAGCCATTCAACATCACTAATCACCACAGAAATGCAAATAAAAACCACAGTGAGGTACCATATCACAACTACCAGAAGGGCTATCATCAGTAAACCAAAAAACAAGTACTGGCAAAGATGTGAAGAAAGGGGACCCTTCTACACTGTTGGTGGAAATGCAGATTGCTTCAGCCAGTGTTGAAAGCAGTATGGAGATACATCAAAAGATTAAAATTGGATCTTCCTTTTGACCCAGGATATCTACTTCTAAGAATATATCTGAAGGAACCCAAAACACTAATTGAAAGTACATAAGCACCTTTATGTTCATTAAAGCATTATGCAGTCACCAAGATGTGAAAGTAGCCCAAGTGTCCATCAGTATATGAGTGGTTAAAACAACTATGGTCATAAACAAAACAAAGAAGCAAGCAAAATATAGCCAGAGGCACTGAAATTAAGAACAAAATGACAGGAACCAGAGGGCAGGTGGGAGGGGATAATGGGAGGAGAAGGGGAAAGGGTTTTCAGGAACACGTAGAAAGGACACATGGATGAAACCAAATCGGAGTAGGATTGAGGATAGGAAGTGAGGGTGGTTGCAGTGGGGGGACTGGGGGGGCTAAAATGGAGACAACTCTACTTGAACAACAATAAAAAAATCTGAAAAAAACCCAACCATGAGACATTTACATGATGGGATTCTACTAGACCATGAAAAAGAAAAGTTTGCTTTTTTTGATAGCATGGGTGCACCTGGAGATCATTATGCTAAGTGAAATAAGCCAGTAAGAGAAAGATAAATACCATATGATTCCACTCAGATGTGAAATCTAATGAACAAACTGAACTAACAGGCAAAATAGAGACAGATTCTTAGAAAGCAGGATGACAGCTAAGGTAGAGGAGAAGGTAGGGGTGGACACACTGTGCAAAGAGGAAAAAGGACTCATGGATATGAACAACAATGTGGTGATTACTGGTGGAGGGGCATATAAAGGGACTAAATGGTAATGGGAAAATGCAATAAAAGTAAATAAATAAATTATTAGAAAGATGAAAGAAAGGAAATAAAGAAAGAAAAATTATAATCACTGAGAAAAATAATGGGTTACTTGAAGAATTATCTTACCTATAGACATACAAAACCCTTTATACCTCATAAAATATTATCATAAAGAATTCTATCAGTCTACTGTATAAATAAATTTTTTACTCTTTATTACTTTAGTCTTTACTGAATTTTTTCTTTCCTTCCTTATTTGATTATATACAGTTGTCATTCTATTTTCTGACTACACTGGAACCTTAGAATTTTTTCATAAAAATTGATGATAATACTATATCTTTTTAATTGGCTAGTACTAAATTAATCTTATATAATTTGTTTTACAGATAGTGTCTCAATGCCTACTCTTAGTCTGCTATCTTGACTCACTAGTTGATCCCAAAAGGCTTGATCTCTTAAAACTATCCAATTAGTGTTTATGCAAATATTTAATTAAAAATTACCTGTATTGAAAATAGAGATTTTATTTTAAAAGTAATGTAATTATCTATTCAATCCAACTCTATCTATATAAATTAGAAATGTACATACAAGCATCATTTTATTCATAAATGTTCATTATTTAAATTCATATTATCTGTACATTTTCTGTTCCAAGTACAATATACCATCTAGCATGACTTTGACCTAAAAACCTCTGTCATCCCCTCACATGTTCTCTATCACCCACAGTTTCATCATTTCAGGAAGCTTATCCACATATTAACCCAAAAAAGTTCTCTAAGAGAAAATTTTAGTAATAATAAAAATAATTTTATTATTATCAATCATTAAGGATAACAACAAATGCTTTAACTGTGTTTACTGTTTGAAAACATGGTATTTTATGCATTTGAGTGTAGTTTTAAATTATGAGTAGCCTGCCAAGATTATCCAGGTCCCGCGTCTCAAGACTGCTCTGAAAGAGGGCAACCCTGAGGAAAACCTCACAGCTGACCAGACTAACACCCAAGCCGAGGCTTTGTATAAGGTGTCTGATGGCACCAGACCTATAAACATGACAAGGATGGCCAACTCTAGCCCCTTTGCCCTTCAGTGGCTGATGCCTGATGACTGCTCTCTGCTGGATAATAAGCTCTGTGTCAAGATCTACATCCGGAAAGAGTGAAAAGCTAATGAGCAGAAATGGCAGAAAGCCTTCCAAGTAGCGGAGGACTTATCTCCGCACACATATGTGCCAAACACTCAGGTGGAGATTCTGCCCAAGGGCTGTGAGAGTCCCATCTTCAAGCAATTCTTCAAGAACTGGAAGTGAGAGGAGCATCTCCCTGCACCCACCCCTGCCTGCTTGCTCTTCACCCTGCTGGTCAGCACCAGGATGTACCTGTGAGATGTTCAATAAAGAAAACAAATGCTTAAAAATTATACCAGGTTTTAATTAAAAATTATTTTTTATAAAATAAGAAATGGAAGTATTAATGTGGACTGTAAGATGGAGTTGGGTATTTACATTGTACAGCCCAAAGCAAAGAAGCAATCAAGTGACTATTTCTCTGGCTCTAATCATGATGTCTTTCCTTGCCAGGTTGCCACCACATTGGATGTTTCTCAATTATTTGGACAATTGAGCTTGGCCTTGCTTCTGTCCTCACAATGACATGTTCAAAACAGAGGTAAGCACATTTTGTGTAAAAGCTGGGTAGTGAAAATTTTAGACTTTGAAGACCATTTAAACTTTTTCTTTTTGAAAATTCTCAATTCTGCCATTTTATTGCTAAAATAGCCATGAAAACTATAAAAGAAGTCTGTGTTTTGATAAATTTTTCTTTGCCAAAGTAGGTGACAGTTTCCATACTAGATCAAGAGGGTGTATGCTCCTGTTCTCTAGTTCCTGCCTTCTAAATACAACTAAAGGCCATAGGAATCATTAAACAGGCAATGAGAAAGGTACTTGGAAAGTTGAAAGGAAGGGTAGGCTAGGGATTTGAAGTCTTGAAGAGAAGCAAGATAGTTAGTTCCTCGGGTTTTATTTTTATATTTCAAACAAGTTACATTTGTCATTCATGAGTTCCCCAATCTGAAACCACCAACAGAAATAAAAATTTAATAAAATAAATAAGACAGGTCTACTCTCTTTACTCAAAGGACCAGGAAAGGTGAAGGCCAACATCTACTTCACATCAAAGGTACTGGTTGGTTGATTCACTTACAGGAGCAGCTTCAAAGCACCAGTGTCCTGAAATACCACTGCCCCACACCGGCAGCAGCAATAGCCAAGCAGATCCAACCATTGGGACAGCAGTACCCACAGACAGGCCCTGCATATCTTAGTCTTCTGCCAAGTAGGATACGGAGACACAAACCAAACAGCAGCTGGGCCTATCTTCTCTACTTCCTGAAACACACACAGCGGATGTTCCCACTAAAAATAGGCAGCCTCAGAAGGCAACTTCTGACACTTAAAGAGTCACCAGCAGGTTTTAAGCAGGAGCTACAGTAGCAACATAAGAATGAAGAAACACAGAACAGTATTTTAAGAGCTCTGAAAAGTAGTCATTGGCAACACAGCCCAAGAAAGGAGATGAGCATCTACCTCCTAACCCTACATAGAATAAAATCAATTATTTTCTAATATAATAATCAACATGTATATTACTCATCATTTCAAGAACCTGGAAGTCTATAGTAGGACTGAGGAAAGAGACTTAATGGATGTCAATACTGAAATGAAGCAATTTGTTGGGATTATCTGATCATGATATATATAGCATATCAAAAATATGCCTAAAAATAGATGAAACAAATAAAATAAAATTTACTATAAAATAGAGAAGTTTAAAAATGACTAAGAAAAATATAGAACTGGGTAATACAATAACTGAAATAAAATTTCATTAGATGGATTTAATGGTAGAGCAGACATAGAAAGGGTAGACTCAGTGATTTAAAGACAGATCAATAGAATTTATTCAACTTAACAGAGAGAATAGATTTTAAAAAACAGAACCTCAAGAATCTGTGGGACAATGACTAAATATGAAACTTATACCAGTAGAGTGGCAGAAGAAAAAGAGAAAAAGAGTAGGGATGGAAAAGTGTTAAAAATGAGCGGAAACTTCCCAAACTTGGTAAAAAAAAAACACATATAATTAGTACATATTTAACAAGCCTAAAAATCCTGTATTGGATAAGCTCTGAAAGTTATCACCAAAGCATATCATCATTAACCTTTAAAAAGAGAGGACAAAAAAATCTTATAAACATCAAGAATGAAATGATACACTATCTTTGGAACAACAGAAGTTCAAATGATAGTAGATTTCTCATCTGGCCATTGAGGCCAGAAGAATTGGAACTTTTTCAACTGATGGAAAACAATAGACATTAGTCCAGAATTATATATCCTGAGAAGTCTTCAGAAATGAAGGAGAAATAAAGACATTCTCAGATTAAAGAAAATTAAGACAATTCACTGCAAACAGATCTATCTTTTAAAAATAGCTACAGAAAAATCTTCAAAGAAAATGATAACCAAGGAACGGTAAAACCTTCAGAATAAGTAAAAATAGATATAAAACATAATAAATATTTTAATTTATGAGTTTATTTAGTAATATTTTATGGCTGAAGCCAAAAAAATTAACATGCTCTAATATGATGCTCAATGTATGTATGTTGAAGAAACAAGCACTTGTTACAATTATAGTTAAAAGTTGAGAGGGCAAAGGGACCTAAATGGAAGTAAGTGTTCTTCAACAATTACCAATAGGTTGCAACTAAATAACCATACATATATAAAGATTAATACCATGGGAATACCAAAAATAAACAAACTAAATCTCATCAACAGTGTTTATAGACATAAATAAGCCTATTTAAAAATGTATATGGAAAGGAAAAGTGTCCTAGAAGAACAAAACTACCATATTTTTAAAAGAGAAGGTTAAGAGGAGAAACACTATTCCTGATGTTAAGGGACACTATATAGCTAAAGTTCAGGACCATGTTTTATTAACAGAGAACCCAGAAATAAACCAACACAAATGTGCTTAATTAATTTTTAACAAGGAAGCAAAAGCAATTTAATTGAAGAGAAGAAGCCTTTCCAAAAAACTGTTGTAGAGTAATTAGACATTAATGGGCAAAACAAACAAACAAACAAACAAACAAACCTTGACCTAAGCTTCACATTTTATATAGAAACTAATTCAAGATGATTCATGGGGTTAAATGTAAATATAAAATTATAAAACATCTGGAAGAAAATTACGAGAAATCTTTGGTACCCAGGACAAAGCAAAGAGTCCTTAGACTTGGCATGAAATGTGATCTATAAAAGAAATGGTAAATTGAGCTTCATGAAAATTAAAATTTTTTGCTCCCTAAATGAATTTATTGAGATGATTACAAATTGCATATTAAAAAGGAAATGTTTACAAACAACATATCTGGAAGAGATCTGATATCTAAAGTAAATTTTAAAACTCTCAAAACTCAATAGTAAAAAATAATTCCAGCCCTGGCTGATGTAATTCAATGAATTCACTGCAGGCTTGTGAACCCAAGGGTCCCCAGTTCAATTCCCATTCAGGGAACATGCCTGGGTTGTGGGCCAGATACTCAGTAGGGGGTGCACAAGGGGCAACCACACACTGACGTTCCTCTTCCTCTCTTCCTCCCTCCCTTTCCCTCTCTCTCAAAATAGTAAACAAATACAACCTTTAAAAATAAAAAGAAATAATTTGAATTTACAAATGTGCCAAAGATATTAGCAAAGAGAATAAACAGATGTCAAATAAGGCCATAGAAAGATGTTCAAAATAATTACTGGTTAAGAAAATGGACATTAATACCATAATATACCTATAGGAATAGCTAAAATTAAAAAATAGCTACAAAAGCAAAAGCTGGTAAGGACGCAGAGAAAGTCAATCACTTGTATATTGTTGGTGGGAATGTTTGCAAAGACAGTTTGGTGGTTTCTTTAAAAATTACACAATTGTACAATCTACCATTTAAACTCTTGGGTTTTTATTTCAGAAAAATGAAAATACATGTTCTCACAAAAACTTGTACATGAATGTTTAAAGTAGTTTTACCTCTTTATAAAATTATTTTCAGTATGTACTATCCATCATATGTGATTTTGTTACAACTTGTAAAAAACAAAGGACATGTTTCTATTACTATTTTAATGATATGTAAGCCAAGACTCAAAGGAAGTCACTTAAACACTCATAGTTAAATAAGTTGAATAATGGAATCTTGGAAAAATATTAATGCCCTTCTATTCCCAACCCTCCCAGCCATATAGACTAGTATAATAAAAATAAGGGAATTAGCAAATTTTAGCTACTTCCCTCAAGATGCAACCTCAATGGTTATATTGGAAAAAGTTGGAAAATGTTGCCAGTTCAGAGGCATTTTTCTTTGTTGTGACTGAATATAGATGTAAAAGACTGAAACATCACATAACTAAAAATGTTGAATAACACTATTGTAGCCTTGATGAAATAAGAAAATATGACATGGTCAGAAAAAGCAGAAAAAATAATTTAAAAAATGTCAAAATATCACCCAGGTGATCTCATCTCATGCTATTTAATGTGTCCCTGAATTGGTCATATATAATTTCCCAGTATCCTGTGTTTATGTAACTCTTTTTCAAAGAGATCAGAGCTCTTAACACTTCAATTAAGTCAATCATGAGAGTTAGCACCTATTTATATATGCTCTAAAAGAACCATGTGTTTCTCCAAAATAACATTATTAAAATTCTCTCTCTTCTACCACCTTTGATCAATCTGGGAGTCTCTGGGATACACAGGGTAAAAATGTATACAATTTCCTTGCCATACACTAGTCTCATTAAGTTGGGGTAAAAGCATTGTATAGGGGGAAGCTTGTCATTCTCAAAAAAATCAGATGATTTGTGAAAAAAATTTTAAAATGTTATCAAAGATGTGCTTAACAATGATGACAATGCACCTATCATTTAGTCTTCAAAGCTTTACAATTAATTAATATAACATGGTCAGAGAAACCAGTAAATACATTCAGACTTTTCATTGTTCTCAGAAGTCATAAAACCATAATAGATATGTATACTATGCAGTGTTCCACAATGAATTTTTTAAAGAAGAACACATTCACTGTGGTCACATAGTATATTATGAACTCTTAGAAAAACCTTTGGTGAAATTTTAACAGCAATGTGTTATTACTGTGATTACTATTCTTATTCTGAAGTTTTTAAGTAGAGGATTGAAGAAAACATAACTGATGAAACATTCGCCACTCTAGTAATTTTACTGGAACACCACATCTCTTTATGAAAGGCCTTAAAAATGGAACTTATGAAAAGATCAGTTCAAGGACTGTCATTCTTCCCAAATACATTTTCTCAAGTTGTCATTTTACAAGTGCATTAGTTTTGCTCACTGGCTCTTTCCCATTTTATTGTACATAAAGTACTGTAAACCTGTATGTTAATGACCAACCGTTATAGGAATGACAAAATGAGAGACCATTATGTGACAAACATACAGCCAGTAAATAATGTTAGCCATTATACCCTGTTTGCTGCTCTCAACATGTGACTTCTTAAGACAACTTTTGGTAATATGTTCTCATTTGGGAAGTTAATCACATGCTAAAAACAATCCTTAGCAGAAAACACAATATGGTCATTACAGCTTTTTTTGTTGTAAAAAATGTTGAAAATTTTATAAACTCTAGTTGAAATTATGCAGCACTATCCTTTACCTTTATCATTAGATTTGTTGAATTCTAATAATTAGTCTATTTTCAACATGGCAGAGGTTTCTATTCCTGCATTTTCTACGAAAGTTTTTCTATCAATTTGTCACTAGTGACTAACTCTTAGATACAGTAATTCACCCAAGAAACATTGCTGCATTTTTTCAGACTATTCATTTATAACCTTCCTTTACAGAGCCTACTTGCCTTCTCATACATACCACTGTGCATTGTGCTATTAGAACGGGATATTAAGCTTAGCCAACTTCAATATGTTAAACAAAAGAACAAATTCTTTATCATTATATGAGTAGGTTCAGTGATAGGAAAGAAAGAGAATAATGTAAGTTTTGATGAAGAAAAAGAAAACCACATAACCTAGACAAGATATTTCTATTACTACTAGGAAAGAGAATTTAAATATTTTAAGGACTGAAAGTAAGGATCAAAATGAGGATATGGTGACTTAGGTATCATCGACTTCAATTTTTGCTCTGCTGTCAAGTCAAGATTAGTGAAACCTACCAGCTCTATCAATATTTCTAGTATTGAATACAATTGCTCAAGACGTTTGGGGGAAAGAGTGGTGTTTATCTTTGAAATAAACTAGTGGGGCCCTTCCTTTGAGTACTGAGAATAACCTGAAGCCAACATCTTGGCTAGTATCAAAAATGTACTAATACAGTTGGACATGCCTTAGGCATAGAAAATAAAACATCAGAGTTTGCATGATTAACATTTCACAGAATTAAGAACAGAGTAAAAAAATAAGAAAATCAAAGCAGTAATCTTTTCTTATTTGTAGCAGAGATGATAAGATTGTATCATGTGTTACAGAAAGGCACATAGCAAAATCAGAATCCCAATTTCCCTAAATGCTTAGATCCCAATTTGCCAGGGACAGTAATATGTCAACATGCCTGAAGAAAATTCACATATAGCATTATGTGTACATATTATAGAGAACCGTGAAGTGCAGTACAAGTCTCTTACATAGATGGCAAGGGCAAATACAGATTTCAACATATTTAGTTATCTCACAATTAAAGTTCAACCTCTTTGGAAGAAGAAATAAAAGGAGTGAATGAACATTCAAGAAGAAAGCTCAGACATTGAATTTGCCTTTGTTTTCTATAAGGTAAAACTAGATGAAGAGCTAATAGACTTATTTGTACCCTATAAAAATAATATAAAAGTACCCAAACAGTCCTGTCTGGTGTGACTTAGTGGATTGGGCCCTGGCCTGTGAAAGGAAGGGTCACCAGTTTGGTTCCTGGTCAGGCGTGGGTTGCAGGCCAAGTCCCCAGTTGGGGGCAAGGCAATTCATAAATCAATGTATCTCTCACACATTGATGTTTCTCCCTCTATCTCTTTCTTCCTCTTTTCGACTCTCTTTAAAAGTAGATAAACAAAATCTTCTTTTAAAAAGTACCACAACAAAATTGACCCAGAAATGTTCAACTGATAAAGAGACCTTTTCCACCACATCAGATATATTCTGTCAATTTTTGACATAGATTTATTAAAATAAACTGTTAAGGAAGTGATTACTAGATAAACGGAGGATTCTAAGAAGGCAGCTCAGCTCTGAAATGAAAAACTCTTAACCATGTGACTTATTAGGTTATTTCATCCAAACTTTCTAATAATAAAAGTGAGTTTTTCTTATCTTTGCTTGTTTCTTACAATAGATTTAGTTAGTTCTTTATCTGTGTAAAACACTGTGCTTGGCACTGGTTATACAATTTCTTCCCAGTTCAAATTCACAGTGTAATAAGTGATAAAATTAAAAGTTTAAAATACAATGCAATGGGTTTTATAAAGGCAGTACAGATTTAGGGGTCATGGATGAACACCCAAGGTGACTTCTAAGCCCCAATCTGAAAGAGGAGTAGGTGTTATATACTGATAATGACAGTGGTTTTATTCTCTCTGTTGGAGGGAAGATATAATAGTGCTCCTAAGTAAACAAGTTCCTAATGAGAAGGCCACAGAGAAGTGGGACAATCTGTTAGGGGCTAAGGGAAATAGTCTTAAGAAAACTAAGTTGTTTGTTCAACCTTAGCTGCTTGCTCGAGCTTGGGTGGGGGAAACCGCACACCCCACCTTGGGCAGATACTCCAGGAAGTTAAAAAGTTAAGAAAAGAACAATGAAGTAATAAGAACTAGTCAAGCGGATAGCCTCCTGGAAGTTTTTTTACCCCCTAGCGTGAGCCCAGCTAGCTCAGTCGGTAGAGCATGAGCCCCTAGGCCAATGGCTAACCTGAGCACGAGCTGTTCACGCACCTTGCAGGCCAATCATCAGCAAGATCAGGAGCCCTAGCTTGAGCCCCTGACCAACGGCTAACGGCCACCTCTGGCTTCTGGAAATCACTTGCTTGCTCGCTTCTATAAGAACCCTAGCCTGTAAGCGTTCAGGGCGACTCTCATTTGCAGCCATTTTGGCACCGTGTGTCTCCGGAGGCACCCCGAGAGTTCGCCCCTGCGCAGGTAAAACTTTGAAACTTTGGCCAATAAAACACCTCTGACTACCCAGCAGTCTCCGACCCTTCTTGCTCGCAAGGACGGGATGTAACAAATCCAAGCTGGTAAGGATGTTAGGTGTTACACTACATGATAGAACATTTAAATATTGTATCATTCTGAAAGGAATGAGGGACCAGTGGAGTTATTTTTTAATGACGTAATATGATGGTATTTTGTTGCTGTTGTTGAAAGTGATTCTTTGTTATCTAAGACATGAATTGGAAGAGTAAAAACAAAATAAATTACGTAGTAGTAAAATTAAAGTAGATTAGGAGAGGGGCAAATAACTTTTGTCAGCTTGGCATAACTGCTATAAATCTGACTTGGTCATGGTGTATATATATATTTTATGAATTGTTGGATTTGATTTGCTATTTTGTTGAGGATTTTTTGCATCTATATTGACTATATTCATGAGCAATATTGACCCATAGTGTTCTTTTCTCGTAATGCCTTTGTCTGGTATGGTATTAGGGTAATTATGAGCTCATAGAATTTGGAAAGCACTCCCTCTGTTTGTATCTTCTGAAAGAGAGTACATATAATTAGTGTAATGACTTTTTAAAATATTTGGTAGAATTCACAAGTTAATCAATCTGAGTCTGATATAGTCTGTCTTAGAAGTTTATTAATTGTGGATTCATTTTTAATAGATAGATGCCTATTATCTTCTATTTTTCTTGTATGAGTTTTGGTATATTGCGACATTCAGGGGATGTTATTTCATCTAGATTTTCAAATTTGTGCAGGTAGAACTATTCATAATGTTCCTTTACTGTGCATTCAATGTTGATAGAATCTATAGGGATGTCACTGTTTTGATTCTAATATTAGTAATTGTGTGTTCTCTCTTTTATATTTAGTTAGCTCAGTAAAAGTTAATGATTTTTTTATCATTTGGTCTAATTTGTTTTCCCTGTATATTTCTTATTTTTAATTTTATTGATTTATGTTCTATTTTTATTATTTCTTTCCTTCTGTTTACTTTGGTTTTGATTTACTTTCATTTTATAGTTTCCTAAAGTGCAAGCTTAGCTGATCAATATTAGAACCTTCAAGTATTTTTAACCCTCAAGTTGTCACATTTTAATAGTTTACTATTTGAAATATAATCACTTGAAACTCCCATTTTTATGTTTGCTGCAATTAAAACAAGTGCATTATACTTCAAATATAAACAAGTGTGTATTTATCTGTCTGTTTTCAATAAATTCACACATATACCTATTACACATTTCTGTTTTCTTTCATAAAACATTAAATATGTTTCTCTTAAATAATTTAAAAATATTCTAATCACTTTGATTTCCTTGGTTCTACATTTGCCTTCATTCTAGTTATAGATAAATAACACAAGATCACATTCATGTTCCTTCAAGTTAAAAGTAATCTTTTGTGCTTGGGTATAGATTACACACTCAACTTTTATTCCAGTTAATAATCCTTTATCTTTAGAAATAAAATAATAAATATTGTCACTTGTATTGACAAATCAGAAAAAATTTAAACTTGCGATACCCTCTTTAAACTTTCATTTTGAAATAGAAAATATTTCAGATACAGAAACTGAGAAGTGAATGTATAATCACTATAAAAATTTGTTTATTTCTGTCAGTAGGGACAGTTATATAAGTTGTCAATTTCTGTTATATTTAGGTTATAAATATCATTAGATTCATTTGCCTTTGAGTAATTTTTCTACCTTTGAATAGTTTCCTATATTTAAGTGAAAATTTCAATCAAACCTGGTTTCTCTCACTATAAATGGCACTGTTGGCTCTACTCCAAAGTGTAGGCTTTATGAGCATTTTAATCTTACAGCTTTCGTCCATATCCTTTACAAATTCTTGATAATCCTCAGTTATTATTGCTAAGATATAAAACTCTACATATATAATCAACTATGAAATATTTCCAAAACTGTTGCATAAGTTCTGGAGTTAATTTTTTCCTTTGCCTTATAGTAGAAAGGGAAAATTTATGCATTTATCACTTTCCCAGTTTTATTAAAGTAAAATTAACATATAATATTGTGTAAGGCATGTAGCATGTTGATTTGAAACACATATTACAAAATAATGACCGCAGTGAGATTAGTTAGTTAACACCTCCATTACCTGACATATTATTTCCTTTCTTGTGGTGAGAATAATTTGAGTCTACTCTCTCTTACAGTAGCTACTTTCAAGTATTATATATAATAGAGTACTGTTAGCTATAACCACTATGATATACATTAGATCCCAGAACCTATTCTTCTTTTACCTGAAAGTTTGTATCCTTTGCCAGTGTCTTCCCATTTTTTCCCTCCCTGAGACCCTAACCATCACCATTATTCTCTGTTTCTGAGTTTGCCATTTTTTAGATTTCACATATAAGTGATACCGTACAATGTTTATCCTACCATGTGTGACTTATTTTACTTAGCATAATGCTTGCAATATTCATCCATATTGTTGCTAAAAGCATGATTTCCTCCTTTCTTATGCTGAGTAATATTCTAATTGAGAGGTATACTACATCTTTATTAATTCATCCATGAAGAAAAATAGGTTGTTTTCATATAACTGGGCTAACATGAGTAATTCTGCAGTAAACATAAAGTGAAGATATCTCTTCAAAATCCTCAAGTTTCTTATTTGAATATATATTCAAAACTGGGATTCAAAATTGTTGCTAGGCCATATGACAATTTAATTTTTAATTGTTTGAAGAACCTCCATATTGTTTTCCATAGTAGCTGTGCCCCTTTATGTTCCCACAAACAGTGCAAAGGATTCCCCTTTTTCTACATTTTTGTCAATATTCTTATCTCTTGTCTTTTTGATGGCAGACGTACTAACAGGGTTGAGGTGGTATCTCTTTGTGGTTTTGATTTGTATTTTCCTAATGATTGGAGATGTTAAGCATCTATTTATGTACCTGTTGTCCATTTCGAAGTTTTCCTTGGAAAATGGCTATTCAGTTCTTCTGCCAATCTTTTATTTTTAATTCATTTTTTAAATTTTACTTATTTATTTTTAGAGAGGGGGAAGGAACAAAAGGGGGAGAGAAACATCAACATATGCTTGTCTCTTGTGCACACCCTACTGGAGACCTGGCACACAACCCTGACTTGGAATTGAACTGTCAACTCTTCAGTTTGTAGGCTGGCTCTCAATCCACTGAGCCACACCAGCCAGGGCCCTCTACCCATTTTTAATTGTATTATTTGTGAGCTTTTGTTAGTTTGTTTGCTTCTATGCATGAAGTCATATTATACACTTTGGATCCTAGCCCCTTATCAGGTATATGATTTGCAAATATATCTCCCCCTCCGCTGATTGATTTTTAATTGTATTGATGGTATCTTTTGTTGTGCAGAATCCTTCTGGTTTGATGTAGTCCATTTGTTGATTTTTTTTCTTTTGTTGTTTGTGCTTTTGGTGTCATATCCCAAAAAAATTGCTAATACCAGTGTCAAGGAGATTTTCTACTATGTTTTTTTTAAGGAGTTTTGTGGTATCAGTACTTATTTTTAAGTATTTAATCCATTTCAAGTTATTTTTTGTGAGTGATCTCAGTTAGAAGTTCAATTTTATTCTACAGCATGTGCACATATAGTTTTCCCAAAAACATTTGTTGAAAAGGGTATCCTTTTTCCATTATGTATTCCTGGCTCTCATGTCAAATATTAGCTGACCATATATGCAAGTGTTTATTTCTGGGCTCCCTATTCTGTTCCATTTGTCCATTTGTTTATTTTGATTCTGGTACCATTCAGTTTAGATTTCTATATCTTTGTAGTATAGTCTTTTAAACTATCAATGGAAGGCAACACAAATTAATTTGTCCTCACCAATTTTACACACCTCATGTTAAAAAATGAGAATGCCCTGGTTATGATTTTACTTAGCATAACACCTTCTGCAGAAATAGCAGCTATTTCTACAGACCCAAGGGTAATACTCCCTTAGTTCAAGACCACACACATACACTATGCACTCATAAACATACACACCTCTCATACTACTCATATTTTCCCTATGGGCAGGTACACACATGAATTCACTAAGAAAGAATTATTTTCCTCAGAATATGGTTTGAAAATTACTTGGAAAAGGTCTTTTAAATACTGCTGAAATCAATGACTTTAGGGGAGGTCTACAATTCTTACACTCTCTCCTGTCTACATTAAGTATTCGGAATTTTCTTGACTAAAAGGTATAATTTAAGTATTCCATTCATATATTAGTATTAAAGGTGTACCTCCTGTTTCCTTAGTTATTCTTTTTTTCCATTTCCTTCTAGGCCTTTGCAATATAAGTCTGGAGTACAAACTTGCTGGGAAAATATGGAGTGATAAGCCAGTGTTAGAAAGGTATATTCTGACTTTGGTATCAAGTACATTATCTCAGCATGTCCATCTTTTGTTTTTAATGGAAAAGTAAGAAATATCTTTGATGGAAACGTCAAAGATTGCTAGAAAATCTATTATGGCCTCTGTGTGTGGGTTAATGACTTCAGTAAAACAGTAAAACGATTAAAGAAAAAGACAAAGATGAATGAGGTACAGTTCTAAAAGGATGTAAAAAAAAGCACAAACAATTTCAGTTACCAAAGAGAAACTAATGACCACAAAGATGCAACATCACATAAATTATTGGTGACAATTGCTTGATTTTAAACTATTCTTATTATACTATGATTCCTTATTTTGTTTATGTATGTAATCAACATACATAAATGTAAAATGAAAGTAGGTGAAAAAGAATGTAAACAGATAAGCATCAATGCCTAATGATTGATAAAGTCCCATCATCTCTGAATTTATAAATACTTCTTATATATAAATGTAAAATGGTAATAATGCTTTAAAATGTTTATTCTAGGCCATCAGCAATAAGGCATGCTTAATGTAACATAAGTAAATGTGAATAAGTATTAAGCATATCATCGTATCTCCCTGCTATGAGTCACGGTGTAAATGAAAGCTTTCCTCTGCATTCTAAGTGCCTATATTTTATCTCTGCTCTGTTTAATTTTACATTTAGATTCTCTGAAGCCCAATTTTATGACTTAAAATGTTTTGAAACTTAATATCCTACTTGTCATTAAAAACAGTGAAAAGCCAGTTCAAGTAATGCTGAAAAAGAAGAAATAAAAAAGAATGCAAAAGTCCCATCTGGTGAACAAAATGTTATGTGCCAAGTTCTCATTGCATGGGATTTTTCTGGCAACTAGATATGAGAAGAATCTAGCTTAGATAGAAAACATGTTATTTAAGAAGTAAGGTGGTGAGACAGTCCATGAATTATTATATTTCTTCATTAGCAATTATAGAATCTGCATATTAGCTAAAGAAAGCTGAAAGATAAAATTAAAGGGATGTGTAACAATAGGCACAAAGGTTATAATAATAACAAAACGATGGCTGCTGACTTCAGCATTTTTAATTTGCTATTATATTCTGTTAAAATGCCTTTATTAGAGAATCTGACCTGCTCCTGAAATAAAAATTAAGGTATGTAGGCAACAGGGAGGGCCTTAAGAGAAAATTTTCCAGAGAGGAAGAAACATTGCCAACCTTTGATGAACCAGAAAATACCATATTAGAAAAAAATAGTTGATGATATTAGAATTACTTAGCCTTGAATGAAAACACTGAAGATGACAATAACTTTCTTTGGACACAAAAAGTTTTCCATAAAGAGATGCTGTATTTGCACTTTAAATAAATCTAAATCTCCTGCTTGGATAAATTTCTGATGGGCAGAGATGTGATAAAATTACAGTAGCAAAAAACATTATCAGAATAGAATAAATGTAAAAGAATAATTGTTTATGAGCAATTGAGAACAATGAGCTGTGATTTTAATTATTCCAGATGTATAGCCTTGGGAAACAATCACTTATCTTTCTACAGTTTTCTTACTAGTAAGTTCAAATGATTTACTGGATTCATTTTACAGTAAATAATAATTCTGAAATGGCATTCTTCTGATGGGATGGCCCTCAATATCGCATGTCATCAAGATGTTTTATGTTCCATAATCAGTGTGTCAAAAGCTAAATATGAGATTACCTAAACCTCGGGTGGCAAGCACAAGGCCTGTGGGCCAAACCCAGCCCTCCACCTTGTTTTATCTGGCTCAGCACCTTGTTTATACCCAGTGGCAGAGCGGAGCTCCTTGTCCCTAGTTAAGGAGTAGTTACATTGATACAGTCCTAAAATTTTGTTTGGCCCTTTGAAGGCAACCGTGAGGCTATTGTGGCTGGCACCCGGTGAAAATGAGTTTGACACCCAAAACTTTTAATATTCATTGTACTGCATATGTTTAATACATATTTAAGTATGTAATTCAAATGCAAGTTCAATGCTAGATTATAGAAAAATTAATGAAATATAGCTCTTATATTATGTCCTGATCTAGGAAAACTCTGACCTCACGTATCTATATTTATACTTGACCAGGCATGTATAGTTTGCTTGACAGAATTCTGCATGTTAGCTGCAGGTAGCTAGAAGATGATCATGAACTGTTTGAGAAAATCATAGTGATGCATAACAATAAATGCAAACATTATAACAACAAAATAGATCCATAAACAAATTACATTCTTTTTAATGTGACTACTTAAATGATATTTTGTAATTAATTAAACTTAATATGTGAAGACAACATATATTGCTATTATTGCCACAAACACACAGACATTTAGTAACACTTTTTACATGGCTTTTTCTCTATAATCATCATCACTGAGAGTAATGGAACAAAATTGAAGGACTTGTCATACTCTGGAATCCACCATATAAAAAGCAAGATCTGTATTTGAATACAGTTGTTTAGTATTTTGCTTCTGTTATACATACCTAGGGATACTTGTATACTTTTAAACTCTACATTTCTTTAGCTCTGTAAAAAGAAAATAACCTGTAATACCTTTGTTTCCAAGTTTAATTTTGTTTTATTTTAGTTTATACAAGGGATCTATGTTATCTTCATAATCATCTATTACAAAGATACTCTGGGCACAAATTAATTTTTTAAATTATGATTTCCCAGACGTAATTAAGTTGACCGCCACTCTTCACAACCATCCTGAAAAGTACCTGTCTTGCAATAAAATTGGGCTTTACTGTAAGAAAAAATTAATTGCTTACTAAAATTATGTATAAAATATGCAGATTGGAGCAAAGATTCGGAAGATACCGTAATAAACTAATCTCATAAAATTCTGTGAGTAAGCTCAGTCACTGTTCTGTTATGTACCAGGAACCAAACAGTTCCCTTTTTTCTTTCCTTTTAGGTAAACTTATTGAGGTTACATGTTTAATAACATATAAGTTTCAAACGATACACAGAACCTCTTTTGGTTCCAAAAACATTGCTCACCAAAACCATGGCCAGAAGGTCCCCATTGTTGCTTCTTTGTCTTTTCGGATCTTAAGTGGGCCATGCAAACAACTGTCCATCTTCTCTGGGGTATGTATCTGTGGGTCCTCAGAGTAGCCCTCATCTCTCAGCAGCTCTCTCTCTCCTTCCCTTTCCCTCTCCTCCTCTCATCCCCTGCCTCTTCTCACTATCCCCTTCCTTTTCCCTCTCAGGCAGTGGGCAGCGGTGGGGGGGGGGCTGCTTCCTATCAAGGCCTTTCAACTCAGGAGCCTCTGCACAAGCTGTCACCAGCCAGCCAAGGGAAGGGAGGGCAAAAGTGCTTTTTCCACCTGCTCTGCTTTCAAAGACTGCCCCCATAATGCCCCACAATAGTAGAAGTAGATGAGAGTAGATGGGAAGGTCTGTCTCTCCCATCTAATCATCTCCCTAACTTTAGGCTACAGCCCTACATGCTTCCTTGCACTGAGTCAGTTCATTGTCCTGTTTGCTGGGAAAATGCACACATGTTCAGTCTCCCTGCTTCTCTACCCTTCCCCATTTCCAGTGGGGAGTGGTTCCTGCCCCCCTTATTTCATGCCTACCACCCATTATCTATTCTCCCTTCATCACCATATATCTGACCCTCTTTATCCTTTCCGGACCATCTTCCCCCTCTGGCAAACTTCATACTGTTTACAGTGTCTATGAGTTTGTTTGCTTTTGTTTGTTCATTTGTTGTTTTTTGTTTTATATCTTGTCCTTTCCCATCTGAGGTCCCAACTGTTTAAGGAACAATCTGGCACTGACTTAAATGGCTCCAACAGTAGGCATAATAACAACAGCAGTAGTGGCATGAAAACCTGATCTCTAAGCACAGAAAAATAACCATACAAATTTGGCCAAAGGTTGCGAGAAACTCAGAATCAATCCAATGTACTCTGATGGTTTGGGGAAACTCATTACAAGTAAATGGATTATCTATCTGGCTGATGATGCTTATTATAATATCATCATTTGAACCTATTTTATGTTGTTTGAGTATGTGATAGAGACAGATGACACAAAAAAGAAGACTTGTGAGAATTATGCACACGAAACCTGTATAATTTTGTTAACCAGTCACCCCAATAAATTTACTAAAAAGAAAAAAAAACCTTGTGATTAAAACTAAGTCTACACAATCAAATACTAAGCATCAGAAAGAAAGAAGAAGCTCCTACCCTTCACGACATCATGAATGGAACCGGAGAGCATTATGCTAAGTGAAATAAGCCAGGTGGTGAAAGACAAATACCATATGATCTCACTTATAAGTGGAACCTAATCAACAAGAGAAATAAGCAATCAAAATACAATCAGAGACATTGGAATAGAAAACAATCTGACTGTAACCAGAGGGGATGGAGGAAAGGAATAATAGGAGATTATAGGGAGATCAACAAGAAACATGTATGAAGCACATGCACAAAGCCAAAGGAACTGGGAGGCGGGATGGGTGGGGCAGAGGCCATAGAGACGTGAAAATGGAAACGATTGTGCTTGAGCAACAATAAACAAACAAAAAAACCCCCAAAGTCTACAGCAAGTGGCAGTAGTAGAACATTGATAAGAACACATTGAAGCACTGTCTTTAAAACTATACTCATTGATATTGGTGAGGAATGGATATTAACAAGAGATGCAAACAGTGTAGCTGTGGCACAGAAGAAGATGGCAGTGATGAGGAAACACAACAGAGGAAAAGTTTACATTCAGAATGGGAGCAAAGTTCACACGGCTCCTCATATATAATCTGATTTATGTGCTACGGGTTGCATGACAATAGACTATACCTCCACATCAACCATGTGTAAAGGTATATTCTGCATTTCACACAAGGATGGCTCTCGCCCCTGGATGAAATTTAGAACCAAGCCCTTATTACATGAAATGTTAAAGGGACTTACCTAAGAAAAAGAAGATAAAAAAGATGAACAGTGAAAGGACAGCAAACTCACATTTATTAAGAACCACACCTAAAACAAAAGCAAACTAAGAGGACAGGTAGATGAGGAGCAGAACCATAGAAATGAAGATCACATGGAGGGTCAGCAACGGTGGAGTGGGAGAAGGAGAAGAAGGGAGAAGGTACAGAAAATAAGTAGCATAGATGGTAGATAGAAAATAGGGGGATGGCAAGAATAGTAGGGGAATATAGAACCTAAAGAACTTGAGACACGTGGTCATAAACTAAAGGGGGGAATGGTGGGGAAGGAGTATACAGGGTGGAGGGGAATGAAGGGGGAAATAGAACAACTGTAATGGCATAATTAATAAAATATATTAAGAAAAGAAATTTAGAATCACTTGGAAAGCTTTAGGAACACCATAATACAAGGGTCTTGCCTCTGGAAATTCTTATTTAATTGAACTGTGGTTCTTCTCCAAGTGATTCTAACATGATATAGTCAGTGAGAACCATTGGGTTCACTCATCTTATTCTACACACTCTAGGTTTGAACATGTCTCTATAGCCACAACCAAAGCATGCTATAAAAATGAAGATAGAAAATGTAGGAGTATGCGGTATATTTTTAGGAAGACATGCATTAAAAACATTTAAATGTATGCAGAATGTTTTCCTCTTTCAAATTTCATTTTCGATGACAGATTTTTAGATAACTGTATTTTTTAAATTTACATAGTATTTTCATGTATTGTTTATATTCATCTAGCTATTCTCCCATTAGATTTATCATTTTACCTGTGGATTGAAAAAGTTTAATGAACTGAGTTTTTATTTTAAAGTAAATATTAAGAACAAAGCAAACTTTACATTTGAATGTAAAGTTTCTATTTCATTTTTTGAACTTAGATATCCATATCCTACATTACTATTAATTTTTCTAATAGTGTCTCTTTTAAATAGCATTTTTATTTTAAAGTCATTTTATATTTTTTGCCTTTACAAAAAGTTGTGAGAACAGAATTATCATATTTCTCAATCCTGTTTCCCCTATTATTAACATCTCACATTAACATGTTACATCTGGCACACTTAATAAACCAAACTGATAATAAATTAACTTTACTCAGTTTTCTTTAATTTTTACTTAATGTCTTTTTTTTTTCAGTATTCCATCGACTCCATCTCCATTGGTTCCCATATCTCTGTGGACTTCTCTGTGGTACGATAATTCTTTAGATATCTCTTACTTTCGATGATCTTATCCATTTTGAGGATAACATGTTGGATAATTTTGCAGAATGTTCCTCATTGAGGTTCATATGATATTTTCTCATGGTTTTATTTGGATTATGGATTTGGTGAAAAAAAGCCAGAGAGATAAAGCACCATTCTCATCATATCATATCAAGGGTACATAACATCAACATGACTTATCACAGTTGATGTTGACCTTGATCACCTGGCTTGAAGTGCTGTTCCAGTTTTCTTTATCACAAAGTTACTCCTTTTCTCCCCTGTCTGTACTGTACTCTTAGAAGGAATTTATTATGGACAAGTTAAACCAAATAAGCAGAAAAAAATAAAACACAGTGATTGGGAATGTCAAAGAGACACAGCACCTAATTGCAAGAGCTCCTAATGGCTAAAGCTGGAACAAATTTTTAAAAATTAATAAAGTAGTGTTGAATTATAACCTAGCATATAAAATAACTATCAGGGCACTCATACTGATATAAATAAGTGATTTAATAAATAAATAATTGAATAAATAAATAATTGAATAAATAATAAGTAAATAAATGGGAAGAACAGATAAATCTGCTGCACAAAACATTGCAAAGATGTATGTAGATTTGTTCTTCTCAAGGAGGAGGGGCATAACTCCTCACTCCTTTGTGTGGGCTGCATATAATTGCATTATTTAAAAAAACCCATATGGAGACGCAATTTTCCAGCAATTTTCATAGTTTAAACATTATAGTTTCATTATGAAAATCTAGCTTTAAATGCATTGTTACTTCAAATGTTCATGGATGTTTGCTTTTAAAAAGTAAATGAATGTGTCTGGAGACTCTGGTTAAATACTCATAAACATATGTTAGTTTCTAAAATGTTTTTATTTATCTGTTAACAGAACTTACAAATCTCAGGAAGTTTAAATATTTAGCAAGCATAATAATATTCCAGTTTATCAATATATTTAGACATTTCATGTAAAATGTTAAACAAGTATAAAAATAATAAGGCTTTGTTTACTTTGAGAATTTTTCACTAGAAATATTCTCACAATAGTAACATGTAGAAAATGTAATTTATATGAATGAAAAGGATTTCTTATCTAAATGACTTGAAGGCTAACATCCATTAGTATAAATAAACTTTCAGACACTAGCTAATCTGCCTTATTCCATACAAAATTTCATTATTTTACAACTGAGATTTGGATCTGATTTTGTCTTCTCCTGATCGACTGCCTTTGTATTATTCTTTCCACTTTTTTATTTTAAAATAAAATGTTTACACCATTGTTATTTTCCTAGAAAACATTAGAGGTATTGGTTTTTATCATTTTTCCTAATTTTTAAAAATTACACATGACTACTTTATTGAATGAACTACATTAAAGATGGAAGTGAAAATATTTTATAGTTTCTCACTAATACCCCATTATATTTGTTCTCTGGACTCAATTTTGTCATTGGGGTATAAAATCTTAGACAAATTTTATAACTATTTTAATCACTTTATGTTGGAACCACTCTGCCTGGTTTCAGGAGTTATAACTGACCCCCATGGCTAAGGCTGAGTGGGCAACCTCTGGAATGCAAGCCACTAAGGAGACAAAGCTTGTCTCTCCCTGCTTCTGCTTCATCCCCGGCCCCCAAGGCTTGGTCGGTTAGTCAGACAGGTAAGACCCCTCAGAGGGGTGGCAGCCTAAGCCAGACATGATCACTTAGAGGCTATCACAGAAGGACTCGGAGGGGCTGCAACAAAGAGGGAGTGTTGGACCCTTGCCCCCCAATTATTCTGACATATCCTGAGTCCCCATTTCCATCTGGGAGAAGTGCTTCCTGGGAGCAGTACTTAAGCCTAAAAACTTATGACTAGGAAGGGTGGTGTAGCCCTTTGGTGAATAGAGTGGGATCTAGGGTAATTAGGCCTAAGAAAGAATATGTAAAATCCTGTGAAATCTGCTTTGTTTAGAATGCTCTCATTTAAATGATAAGGGTCCAAAGCAAGAAGTTTGTTCCTCAAAGTTTTATGGCTCTTTAGCTATTTAACCCTGACTGAGAAGCTCTCATAGTTTACTGAATGATATCTATTGTTTGATCCTTACCTGTATTCTTGTGCAAATGAACTCAATAAAAACCCTTTGAGGAAGGGGACCTTGGCCCTCCCCCTTTGAGGGATCGGCCACCTCTCCTCTCCAAGCAGATCATGTCTTGGTAGTTTCACTTTCACTTGTAGTGGACCAGTGGACTTTGCAAGCAAAGTTGCCCCCACAACTTTACATACAACAAAAGAGTAGTTTTTTGCACTTATAAACATTTCAAGTCAGTATAATATCAAAGTTCTAAAATCTCATGTAGTTTATTTTTGTACTTTTTCAGATTAAGCTGAGAAAAACTTCACTGAGGAAGTAGCAGATGGTTCACTTCTTCTTTCACTCCCCAACACCTTCTAAGTGCTGTTTAAGGGCATCATAGTTTTGGAGCAGGGAGAATCTAGAAAAATAAATGGGTTTACCTCATTAATATGGATGTAATCTGGGCATATCACCCACCGCGGAGAAATTCACCCAAGCACTGATTCTTCCTCCTACGACTACTTCTTCAGGTTCTTAGATGACCCTATTTGTTTAGATCTCTCAAGAACAAGTGAACATTTCTGAGATTTCAGTTTCCTTTTTTTTTTTCCCTAGTTTCTAATGTGTGTATCTCTGATGGGATCAACAGACCTCTCCAGAAAGTTTCTCATTGTTTCTCTCAACCCAATCCTCTTCCATGAGGCTTATCAATGGTTAAGAAACCTCACACATCCTTTGGCCCACAAGCCCAGCTGACTGGCCATTCCAAAAGCAGTCACCTCCCATTTTGCCACTGAAGTGACCAGTTATGGCTTCTCACATTTAGACTGTTCAGGCATAAATCAGGTCATTCTTCAGGAGCATAAAGCAAAATTTCTTTAAGTATTTATTTTCAAGCCCCACTTATGTGATCAAAGTTGAATGATGGGAGATGCAGAATGCATAGCATATCAACAGCTTTCTGTTAAGAGAGAGGTAGGAAAAGAGATAACACCGACACAACACATTTTGGTTTAGCCCTATGCAAATTCTTCATACATGCTTTGGCACTTGGCTTTGGAAAATGAGAATAAATATTTACTAATGTTTAGTTGTGTAAATACTGTGTTCTTATACAAGTGTATGTTTGTGTATATATATGTGTGTGTATATGCACATATATGTATACATATAGCTATTTTACATATTTTTATATTTACATATATAAAATTAGACCACAAATAAAGTATTAGTTGCCTACATATCCTAATAATATCCACAAATATTAGTATTAATTACTAGTTGGTGTTAATCTTTCAAAATGATTTATTACATATTTATAGCATGCATATGCTAGTTAAAATGCCATTTTACATTGCTTACAAAGTTATTATAAATTATTATATTGGAAAAGTATCATATTGTGTTATTGAATATATACATGTTATATAAACATATTGTATGCCACAGTCATATATATATATATATATATATATATATATATATATATATATATATATATATATACATGTGACTGGAATATATATATGACTATAACATCTATAGTCATATATATATAATAGTAGCATTAAAAAAAACATTCCATCAGCACTGATGTAATGTTTTTAGCAAACTTCACAAACTAATAACTAAGTCTAGAGTACAAAGCAATAGACTTCACTAGAAGTAAGTCTATACAGTAGATCACTGAAAAAATAGTGGCAGTTATGCTTTTATTTTGTCCAACTTTAAGGTTAATGTGAATCACTAATCATACTAATCACTTATCTTGCTAATTGATAATATCTTAAATAAATGCAGATATGTTTCTATGAGTATGAATGTTTGCATAAGAAAATATTGACATTAAGATTGTTCCCCAAATCTCTTCCTCTGCTTATTTTAGAAAACCCAGTTTTTATTAAATTCCTAGGTCTTTGTAGTGCATACTCAGGATAACCTAATTAGGGGAAGGATCGAGGGTCCCTAGACCACCTCAACCTTCAATGAAGCAGAGATTTTTTTTTTTGTGGGGAAACTACTAAAAGTAAGAGAGAAAGAGGGGATAATAAGAAAGTGTTTATACTGAGCACCAAAAGAATATTTAGAGAGTAGGAGCTCACATTAAACACCCTGGCACATTTATTGTGAATGTGAGGTATTGAGAGAAAGAAACAAGAAAAAATATATAATTTTATTTATAATTCTACATTTGTTGTTAAAATAATTACATTGTGCATTTCTAAGAGTCAACTAAGAATTTAAATTAATTTCATTTCACATAAACATTTTATAAACTTTAGATATGTCAAAAAATTTTAGATGTGCCTCTTGTGCCCAGTATAACCACATAGAAGCTATAGTTAGGATGGATTTTATCTTATATCTTCCTCTTATCTTCCCTTTTACTGCATTTCTATAATGTTTCTATTATGAAAATAACTATATGCTTAGGTCTATATGAGATAGACAGATAGGTAGATTGACAAATGAGTCACTTTGTATCCTATAAACATTTGGTGTTTCTTCTATCAAATCACGATTTTTACCATTATATGCCAGTTTTCTAAATTTAAAAACTAACCTTTTTGTTCTTTTGCCTTGACACTAGCTGGTAATTCTTTTTAAAAAATTGTGAGATCATATGGTATTTGTAGGAGGTAAGGGTTGGAGGGAGGGGAGAGAGGGAAATGCAGACGACTGTTCTTGAACAGCAGTAAAAAACATAAAATTTTATAAAATCACCCGTGACATAGTGTTAGTTTTAGCTGACGAGAAGCTTGTACAAATCAGATTTTAAATTAATTTAACTATTTCCCAGTGTAATTATGTCAAAGTGGGAACTTCTTCAATCTGCTTTTAGAAGATAGGAATAAAATAGCTAATCTTACACACTAGATTTTAAAAGGTAAACAGTGAAATAAAGTTTTAAAAGTTGTCGATTTCTTTTTTTACTTAAATATATAGAACCAGACTCTTCTTCAACTGGTTGTACATCAACTCTGAAAATGTGTACCAATTTTAAATATTTTTTCCTCTTAAAGATGTCTTAAAGGTCACTCTGCTTCTTATATTCAAACTACAATCAAGAGTTTAGTTAACTACCACCTCAATCTGATTTTTGTTATATCTTACTAACTGCAGCCTTTTGAAAAGTGCAATAGAAAGATCACTCTGTTTATTGTAAACATAATAAATACTTTACAATAAATAGTATAATTCTTTGTATATGTCTAAATATAAATAAGTGTATTTGCAGATTATCAATCCAGGTAGTCAAATGTTATATTTAAATTTATATCATATTTAAATTACGTATATTATTAGGTTACATATTTTCTCATGTTTCTGGATGCACACGCTTTTTAGATAATTGCATTTCTATGATAAAATTTACATTCGACTATAAAAATCAATTATTTTACCTTTTAACAACAAATTCACCAGTCTTTATTTTTTTCTTTTTCAGTAATAATCATTTGAGGTTATGTTTATTGATTTGAGATGTGAGAGAAACATTTATCAGTTTATTCCCTTACAGACCCTGAGCCAGGGCCACATGGGCAACATGGGTTTGTGCCCTTGTGCACTTGAGAAATAATTATTATTCTATTAAAGAAATAGTAGTAAAAGGTAAGTTCTTCACTACTTTCTTCATACAAAATATTATTATTTTTTAAATTTTTTATTTAATTATTTTTCAAGTACAGTTTTCATCTATTTCTCCCATCCCAGCCCACGCCACCCCATACTCCCCACCCCCCCTTGTTATTGTCCCTGTGTCCTTCATACTTCTTTCTTTAAAACCCTCCCCTTTTTCCCTTTAAATTCCCTCCCCTCTCCCCCCTGGTCACTGTCCCCTTGTTCTCTATTTCAGTGTCTTTGTTTTTATTCTGCTTGCTTGTTTGTTTTGTTATTTAGCTTCCTGTTAAAGGTGAGATCATATGGTATTTGTCTTTCAACACCTGGCTAATTTCACTCAGCATAATGCTTTCCAGTTCCATCCATGTTGTTGCAAAGGGTAGTAGCTCCTTCTTTCTTTCTGCTGCATTGAATTTTATTGTGTATATGTACCATAATTTTTTGATCCATTCCTTTACTGACAGGCACCTAGGTTGCTTCCAACTCTTGACTATTGTAAATTGTGCTTCTATGAACATTGTGGTGCATAGGTTCTTTGAAATTGATGTTTTAGGATTCTTAGGTTATAATCCTAGCAGGGGAATTGCTGGGTCAAGAATCAGGACCATTTTTAGTTTTCTGAGAAAATTCCATACTGTTTTCCGTAATGTTTGTACCAGTCTGCAATCCCACCAACAGCGAACTAGAAATTTGAAAACCTAGGAGAAATGAATAAATTTCTAGAAAAATATAATCTTCCAAAACTCAGTGAAAAAGAAGCAGAAAACCTGAATAGACCAATAACAGCAAATGAAATTGAAGCAGTAATCAAAAATCTCCCATCACAGAAAAGCCCTGGACCAGATGGTTTCACAGGAGAATTCTACAAAGCATTTAAGGAAGAGCTAACCCCTATTCTCCACAGACTATTCAAAAAAATCCAAAAGGATAGAAAACTCTCAAACTCTTTTATGAACCCAGCATCATCCTAATTCCAAAACCAGAGAGAGACACAACAAAGAAAGAAAACTTCAGGCCAATATCGCTGATGAACATGGATGCTAAAGTACTCAACAAAATATTGGCAAATCACATCCAACAATATATCCAAAAGATTATACACCATGACCAAGTGGGATTCATCCCAGAGATGCAAGGAGGGTTCAACATTGCAAATCAGTAAATGTAATACATCACATAAACAAAAGCAAAGACAAAAATCACATGATCATATCAATAGATGCAGAAAAAACATTTGATAAGGTACAGCACCCATTTATGATAAAAACACTCAGCAAAGTGGAAATAGAGGGAGCATTCCTCAATATAATAAAGGCCATATATGAAAGACCTACAGCCAATATCATACTCAACGGGCTAAAACTAAAATCTTTTCCACTAAGATCAGGAACAAGACAAGGATGTCCACTTTCACCACTTCTATTCAATATAGTATTGGAAGTTTTAGCCACAGCAATCAGGCAGGAAAAAGAAATAAAAGGTATCCAAATAGGAAAGGAGGAAACAAAACTGTCACTGTTTGCAGATGACATGATAGTGTACATGGAAAATCCTATAGACTCTACCAAAAAACTGCTCCAACTAATTAATGAATTTGGCAAAACAGCTGGTTACAAAGTCAATATCCAGAAATCAAAGGCATTTTTTATACCAACAATGAATCAGCAGAAGCAAAAATCAAGAAAAAAATCCCATTCAATATAGCAAAAACAAAAATAAAATATCTGGGAATAAACTTAACCAAGGAGGTAAAAGACCTGTATGCAGAAAACTACACAGCACTGAAGAAAGAAATTAGGGAAGACACAAACAAATGGAAACATATACCATGTTCATGGATTGGAAGAATTAACATCATCAAAATGTCCATACTACTCAAAGCAATTTACAGATTCAGTGCAATACCTATTAAAGTACCAATGGCATATTTCACAGACATAGAACAAACACTTCAAAAATTTATATGGAACCATAAATTACCCTGAATAGCAGCTGCGATTTTCAGAAAGAAGAACAAAGTAGGAGGGATCACAATACCTGATATCAAACTGTATTACAAGGCCACTGTAATCAAAGCAGCCTGGTACTGGCATAAAAACAGGCACATAGACCAATGGAACAGAACAGAGAGCCCAGAAATCAACCCAACTCTCTACAGTCAATTAATATTTGACAAAGGGGGCATTAGCATAAAATGGAATAAAATATTATTAAATGATCTTTTCTTTTGCATGTATTACTGTTCAGTTTGACTTACCTTATGTGTATTCAACAAACTACTTCCTTTTTTATCATTGAATAAACTACATTCTTAATAAACAACTTTGTCTAGAAAACCCTGAGATACCCAGAGACTTATACAATTCCTAATAGGTGTTACAATTTTGAATTTGCTTCTTTATATCTTTTCCGTATTATATTATTTCTATTTATATATTTCTGCTCTACTTTCTCCATTATTTTCAGCAGGAGGAGCCTGCATTTATCCTTTTTATTGTATCTCACCACTGAAGCTTACACACTTTTATGGATACAGATCAGAGGTTTTTTTTAGTCATGTCCTTTTGAAACATAAGATTAAGCATTTGCATATCAATATTTTTATTATTTATTATTAAGTCATAAATTAAATGGGAATAAGAGACAAATTAGTTATGATCATTTCAACCCCTGGCTTATAGTTGACACAGAAGTTAATATAACTTTATTTTTTAATTTTTAAAAAGATTTTATTTATTTATTTTTAGAGAGAAAGGAAGGAAAGGAGGAAGAGAGGGAGAGAAACATCACTGTGTGGTTGCTTCTCATACACCCCTCCTGGAGACCTGGCCCACAATCCAGGCATAAGCCCTATTTGGAAGTCAAACCAGGGACCAGTTGGTTCTCAGTCTGGCATTCAATCCACTAAGCCACACCAATTAGAGCTAATTTTAATATTTATTATGAAATAAGCATAATATCGCTATGCAATTATTTTATTTTTTAATTAATCCTCACTTGAGGATATATTTATTGATTTCTAGACAGAGAGAGAGAGAGAAGGATATCATCCACCTCCAGGGATCAAACCTGCAATCCGGATTTGTGCCCTGAGCAGGAATGAAACTCACAACCTTTCTGGTGTGTGGGAGGATGCTCTAACCAGCTGAGCCACCTGCCCAGTGCTGCTGTGTAATTATTACAAGTGACATCATTAGAACATGGTCCAAGACTTAACACTTCAATATACTAAATGAACAGCAACATGGTAAATCTTGCAGACTTTTTTGTTAATTTGAAGACCTAATCAATAGTGCCAAAAATTCACAATTAAAAAAAAAACTGTTTTTCATAATAAAGACTGCTACCAAAAATGCAATATATGTGTTAGTAATGAATGTAGGCTCAACAAGTAAATTTTAAGTTATATTTCTATTTTAGTAAAATGCTGAATACTATCAGTCAATATTATCCTTCTATTTCTTTATGTGCTGTGTTTACTTAGCTCCAATTCTGCTTGACTTCTATCTGACGGCCAGTGATACAGTTAGAGCAATACCGTAACATAATCTTATCTAAAAAATACCAGAAATCGTTTCCCAAAGATTGAAGACCTGCTCTTAGAAGATCATAGAAATGTTCTCAGGCCCTATGAGAATACAACATTGACTTTGCTGGTGAAAATAATCTAAGGATAAGTAAAGGAGTGCAAGTTAAGCTAGATATATATTAAAATGTAAATGTCTTCTTCGGTTTCCTAAATTTGGTTAGGATAAAGTGATGTTGTAAATAGTTTAAAAAGAGGCCAGTAGCTAAGCCTAGATTTATTTTTTTCTAGATTTATAAAAGAATTTTAAAAGTAAGATTTTTTTAATGTTCCAAGATATCTATAATGGAAGGTTATATTTAAAGAAGAAAAAAATCAAAGCACAACATTTGAATATTCAGTTCAACTGATATATCTAAATAGCAGATACAATAGAATAGATTTGATTCAAGAGAAAGTTTCTTATCAAACTTGTGGTACACTGAAAGATTGATTCAGTAAGTAGTATTTAATTTGGTTAGTTGCAATCAGTGCTGATAATAATGCTTTGTACATTGCTGCCTTGAAGCTTTCCACTAGAAAAGGATAAATGAGAGTAAATAAATTTTCATTACATATATTTAGCTCTACTTGCAAGGTATCAAAGGTTTGCTGAATTTTGCATATAACAATAATTTCTGGTATTGACAGTGTTTTACTTTTTTAATATTTATGCACTTTTTACTTTAACTTAATTTTATACTCTGAGAGTCATTGTAAATTAATGCATATTCTCACCTTGTGAACTACGGCATATTAAAACGAACCTTTATTAGTCCTATTTGCATACAAATAAGTGATTAAGATAACTTTGGTCCCGTAGTTGAATGCTGATATGCCAGACTTAAGACTGTAAAACAAAATGATGACTTGAAAAGTGTTCCTTCTGCCCCGGCTGGTGTGGCTTAGTAGATAGAATGCCAACATGCAAACCAAAGGGTCACTGGTTTGATTGCCAGTCAGGGCACATGACTGGGTTGCAGGTCAAGTCCCCAGTCAGGGGCAAAGAGGGAGCCACACATTGATGTTTCTCTCCCTCTTTTCTTCTCTCTCTAAAAATAAATAAATAAAAAATCTATTTAAAAAAGTGCTCCTCCTCATCTATTTACGGACTACTTCGTGTGTTGTATGAGGTTAGTTTACTAAATTGTAAGAGAAAGAGAAAGTTGAGTTGTCTAGAAGACATTCAGGATTGATGCTGGGGAAATAAAAGAGAAGGATTTTAATATAATAATTTGAAGTCTACTCATATTTCTCTCTCTTGTCCTTGAAAGACTTGTCTCAATTTCCTCAAAAGGAAAAATCTTTAAGAAAACTGCTTTGATGAAGAACATTTCTTGGCAAGCAACAGACACAATAAACATTTTTAAGTTGGCAACGAGGGGCCAGCCATTTCCTCACCTCAGGTGCTACAAGGGTTCAATGTGTGCAGTAGTGAAAGAAGATACAGCTGACTGAAGCTAAGTTTGGAATTCAGAGAACAGCACCGATAACAGAAACAAGATATCATAAGTGACTACCAAGTGCTTGTCACCCATAGAAGATTCTTCCTGATGAAAGGATTGAGAGACCTTTGGAGCGAACTGACTGCTCTGAATAGGAACTCAGTTAAAACAGCAGAGAAAAACCTAAAGAAAAGCAAAACTATGTCTTTTAGTTAGTTATTGCCTTGGCTTTTCATTTCCATGCCTTAAAACTTGAAACTCTGAGTAATCAAGAGATTTATATATGCATACATTTTTAAACACTGAGACAGAAATCTATAGTAGTAAATATGTAAAATAAATATATCTTTAACAATTAAATAATTTAAAAAAACATAGCATAGGCAAAAATAATTAAAATAAACTAAATGTTCTTCAACAAATGATAGTACCAACCTGGAATCTAAGTAGCTATTAAAATAACAACATAAATTCATATAAACTGAAAAGAAGAGCTGTCTGGAATGTATCATAAAGTGCAAAAGAAAAATGCAGAACAATATGATTCCATTAAAGTTTAAAACAATAAAAAATAAATTAAATTAAATATAGTTACTACATTTGGGAAACTCAAAGATGCACACAACATACAGGGGTGAGTAAAAGTGGGTTCACAGTTGTTAGTACACAAAACAGTATTGATTCTTGTACTATGAACTAATTATTGAATTGTGTATTTGTATCACCACTATAAACATACTTTTGCCTACACTTGTATATATAATATACATACACAACATGCTTGGATGAGCATGGCATTAAAGTTTAAATACTAGAGGAATACAGAAAATTTTATTCTAAATGAAATGTTCATAACAAACCATCTGGGATTGAAATCTGAGTGGGACAGTACCAATAGTAAGTAGTTTTATTACTTACTATTATACCAAGGAGGATATAATAAAAATTATAGCAATAATTTTATTAATATAAAAATTATAGGAGTAATAAAAATTGCTAATATATATTAATGCTTTCTCTGTGCTAGTTACTATTCCAAAGGCTTCATATGTATAACTCATGGACTCCATGTTACAAGTAAGGAAACTGTGGCCCATATAAGAATTTATAAAAATTCAGAGATGTTTAACAAAGAGAGTGCTGGATTATAAGTAAAAGTCATTCTTTTACTAAAGGTATAGCTTAACTAACATAATTGCTGTGTATATCTAATAAAAATTTTATATAGGAGCTTAAGTAGCCTAAAATAAGTCCTATTACAGCATAACATATTAAGAAATATTAGGTAATTTATAATTATTAGGTTTATTTTATATTCTTGTTTTTGGGGGGATGTAAAATAATGGACACAGTCAGTGAGAAGAGAACTGGCTGCAGGAAATGGCATGGGGTGAGAAAGGGGAACACGAGAGAGCTCAAAGAATGGTGGGAAGTGCAGGTGGGTGAAAATTGGTGAAGTATCTGAAAAGCTATGCAAACATTTGTATTTATTTCAGTGTGATATAGGTATCTGATTAACATATTTAAATGTAATTATTATGATTATTTCTCTCTTTTAAAACATAACTCCAGAGTTTTTTGGTTCAAGATGGCGGTGGACTAGGACAGAGCAGATACCAGTTCCTAGTACAAAAGAGAGGGAGACCTGTCCTATCGGAGGAGGTGAGACCAGCAAGACAGCAGTCGCCAAGCATATATGAAAATAAGAGACCAGAAACCTCATCGGTCACGGAGGAACCAGACGGTAGGGAGACAGCAGCGGTACAGTAGTCTCTGGGACGGAGCAGGGAGAAACAGCCGGTGCAGGGGAGGGGAACCAGCGCCCTGTGGCGAGAGCCCAACGGCTCCTGGGACAGCCTTCAGTGCCCGGAGGGCTTCCTCCCTGGGATTTTTCTGCCTGGCAGGCCGAGTGGCCCAGGCTAAGAGGTGTGGAAGAAATTTCAGCCTGCGCACAATTTGGGGAACTAGTCGCTCCACACGCAGTGTGTCTGGGCGAGTGCCTGGGAGCTCCTAGGCCGGCACTCAGCGCCCGGAAAGCTCCCTCCCTAGGATTTTTGGGCCCGGACCTGCCAAGAGACCCAACCAGAGGGGAGCAGAGGAGATTTCAGCCTGCACACAGTTCTGGGTCCAGTGCCCGGCGTGGTGCTGCTACATCCCTAGGGTTTTTTTGGGGCAGAGGTTGGCCAGGGGACCCAGACGAACACAGGAGCAGAAGGATTACACACCACCAAGCTTGACGCGGCATGTGCACAGACTTTCTGGGTCGGCACCCAGTCCTCAGATCAGCTCCCAGCTTCCAGTCCACCCTCCTCAGACTATCTGGAAGCCCGGGACGCTGAGGGGTCCTGGGAAAAAAGCTGAGACCCTCAACCCCCCCTCTCTTTTTGGCCAAGCAAGGTGGGGTGCCAGGAGAGACTTGTTTGATAGAGTTTACTGAGAGGGTGCGGAGGACAAAGGGCCCCAACCAAGGACTCTGGTTGCCAGCCCAGGAGAACTCAAAGGTACAGCCTGGGGCTCTGAGTCCAGTAGACACGGCAGCCTCGTCTGCTTCACACCCAGCTTGGCAGCAAGCCCAGGATGGGCAGAGGGTCTGGGGAAGCCCCAGACCTTCCCAACTGAATGGGGGCAGGCCTGTGCTCAATCCCGAGGGAACCAGGCAACTAGGCCGGTACAGGTGCCTGCAAACACAGCAAACGAGCCTAGGGCAGTAACCCCTGGGAGGGGAGCGCTGTGAGGAAGTCCTAGTTCCCCAATGTAGGGAGCTGGGGGAGAGGCGCCAAGTGTCTGGATCCTGAGAGGGGCTGGTTGAAAAAATCACAGCAACTGACCCTCAGCCAACTGCAACCAGAAAAACCGGTTCTGCTAGTTCGAAGCCAACAAGTGACATTTCCTTTTCTGATGTTGTTTTTGAGAGATTATTTTTGTTTGTGCATTTTTTGTTTTTTGTTTCTTGTTTTTTTTTTTACTTTATTTTATTTTTATTCTTTCTTTTTTTTAACTTTTCTTCCTTCTCCATTCCTTTTCTTTATCTTTTTGCCTTTTTAAAGTAATCTGTTATTTCTTTTAAATTTTATTACTGTTTCATCCTTCCATACTTTTGTCCTCTTTTCCCAGATTTTCTGTTTTATTTCTTTTTCTTTTCTTTCTAAACTTATTGCTCTTTCTTCCATTCTCCTACCATTTTTTTCTTTCTTCCTTTTATTTCTTTCCTTTTACCCATTTCATTTCTTTCTTTTACCCACAAGAGTCACAATCAACTTGAAAATATGAAAAGACCAGAGCTGGACCCATAGAAGAGGCCTCCCAATAGTAGAGTCAGAGAGACAAATTGCACATTGTTGTAGGAGAGAAGCCAAAAGTTGCTGCATATTTGAGTAGGTGGAAGCAGAGAACAACAGGATAACCAAAAGAGGCTGCACCACTGAAATTTATGGGCATTCCACCACAAAAGTTCACACCATAAACCCAGGGTGTCAAAACAGATTAATCTAAGAAGATGAGGCTAACAAGAAGAGTCTCACAAACAATGGGAAGACAAAGAAACAATCCCCAAATGAAAGGAAAAAAGGAACCCTCAGAAAGAATGTTAGATGAAATAGAGGCAAGTCAACTACCAGATACTGAATTCAAAGCACTGGTTATCAGGAAGTTCAAAGAGCTCACAATCAGCTACCAGAAACTACAGGGGAGCTACAATGATCTCACCTCGAACTATATCAACATGAAAAAGAAAATGGAAATTATTAGCAAGGGCCAAGAGGATATGAAGAATATAATTTCTGAATTAAAAAACACAGTAGAAAGCATTAAAAATAGGGTAGATGAAACAGAAGATAGGATTAGTGAATTGGAGGACAAAGTAGAAAGAATCTCACAGAAAGAACAGGAAAGGGAAAAGAGGCTCAGAAAGAATGAAGAGGCATTAAGAGATATGCAAGACATTATGAAACGTAATAATATCCAAATAATAGGAATACCAGAAGAAGAAGAAGGGATAAAAAACACATTTGAAAGAGTAAAGAGAGAAAATTTCCCTAATTTGATAAAAGGAAAAGTCACACGAATCCAGGAATCACACAGAGTCCCATTCAAGAGGAACCCAAGGAGGCCCACTTCAAGACACAACATTATCAAAATGGCAAAATTCCAAGACAAAGAGAGAATCTTAAAGGCAGCAAGGGAGAAAAAAGAAATAACATACAAGGGAGTCCCAATAAGGTTAGCCACTGACTTCTCAATGGAAACACTCCAAGCAAGAAGAGAATGGCAAGAAATATTCCAAGTAATGAGAAACAGAGGCCTACAACCAAGGCTACTTTACCCAGCAAGGCTCTCAATCAAGATAGAAGGCCAAATAAAGAGCTTCCAAGACAAAAGAAGTCTAAAAGAATTTGCTGCCACCAACCTAGCTCTACAAGATATACTAAAAGGTCTGCTTTAAGGAAAGGAAGGAAAAGAGAGAGACAGAGAGGAACACAGGTACAAAAATGGCAATGAATAAGTACCTATCAATAATAACCTTCAATGTAAATGGATTAAATGCTCCAATCAAAAGACACAGAATAGCTGCATGGATAAGAATGCATGACCCACACATATGCTGCCTACAGGAGACCCACCTCAGGACAAAACACCATCACAGACTAAAAGTGAAAGGCTAAAAACAAGTTTTCCAAGCAAACGGACAAGAAAAAAAGCTGGGGTAGCAATTCTCATATCAGACAAAATAGACTTCAAAAAAAGAGCCAAAAAGAGTGACCCAGAAGGTCACTTCATAATACTCAAGGGAAGAATCCACCAAGAAGACATTAACATCATAAATATATATGCACCCAACATAGGAGCACCAAAATATATAAAGAAAATCTTAGAGGAATTCAAGAAAGATATAGACAGCAACACAATTATAGTGGGGGATTTTAACATGCCACTATCAAAAATGGACAGATCTTCCAAATAAAATATCAACAAAGACATTGTGGCATTAAACAACACCCTTGATGAAATGGACTTAACTGATATATACAGAGCTCTTCACCCCAAAGAAGCTCAATACACATTCTTTTCAAATGCACATGGAACATTTTCAAAGATAGACCACATGATAGGACACAAAACAAGCCTCAAAAAATTCAAGAAAATTGAAATCATACCAAGCATCTTCTCTGACCACAAGGGACTGAAACTGGAAACCAACCCCAAAGAAAAAAACCCAAAACACCCAAAATCGTGGAGACTGAATAGTATGCTATTAAACAATGAATGGGTCAAGAATGAAATTAGGGGAGAAATCAAAACGTTTCTGGAAACAAATGAAAATGATCTCACAACAACCCAAAACTTATGGGACACAGCAAAGGCAGTCCTGAGAGGGAAGTTTATAGCAATACAGGCCTACCTAAAGAAGATAGAAACATTTCAAACAAACAACCTTACTCTATGCCTGCAAGAACTCGAGGAACAACAACAAAAACAGCCCAAAGCAAGTAGAAGGAAGGAAATAACCAAGATGAGAGCAGAACTAAATGACATAGAGACTAAAAGCACAATTCTAAGGATCAATGAATCCAGGAGTTGGTTCTTTGAAAAGATAAACAAAATAGACAAGCCTTTAAGTAGGCTCATCAAGAAAAGAAGGGAACAGACACAAATAAACACAATCAGAAATGAAAGAGGAGAGATTACAACTGACACCACAGTAATAGAAAGGATTGTAAGAAATTACTATGAAGAACTGTATGTCAAGAAATTTGAGAATCTAGGGGAAATGGACACATTTCTAGAAAAATATAATCTCCCAAAACTCAATGAAAAAGAAGTAGAACAGCTGAATAGACCAATAACAGCAAAAGAAATTGAAGCAGTAATCAAAAAACTCCCATCACACAAAAGCCCCGGACCAGATGGGTTCACAGGAGAATTCTACAAAGCATTTAAGGAAGAGCTAACCCCTATTCTTCACAGACTATTCAAAAAAATCCAAAAGGATGGAAAACTCCCAAACTCCTTTTATGAAGCCAGCATCATCCTAATTCCAAAACCAGATAGAGATACAACAAAGAAAGAAAACCTCAGGCCAATATCACTGATGAACATAGACGCTAAAATCCTGAACAAAATATTGGCAAATTGCATCCAACAATATATCCAAATGATCATACACCATGACCAAGTGGGATTCATCCCAGAGATGCAAGGATGGTTCAACATTCACAAATCAGTAAATGTAATTCATCACATAAACAAAAGCAAAGACAAAAATCACATGATCATATCAATAGATGTGGAAAAAGCTTTTGATAAGGTACAGCACCCATTTATGATAAAAACACTCAGCAAAGTGGTAATAGAGGGAGCATTCCTCAATATAATAAAGGCCATTTATGAGAGACCTACAGCCAATATCATACTCAATGGGAAAAAACTAAAAGCTTTTCCACTAAGATCAAGAACAAGACAAGGATGTCCACTTTCCCCACTTCTATTCAATATAGTATTAGAAGTTTTGGCCACAGTGATCAGGCAGGAAAAGTAAATAAAAGGCATCCAAATAGGAAAGGAGGAAGCAAAACTGTCACTGTTTGCAGATGACATGATAGTGTACATGGAAAATCCTATAGACTCTACCAAAAAACTGCTCCAACTAATTAATGAATTTGGCAAAACAGCTGGTTACAAAGTCAATATCCAGAAATCAAAGGCATTTTTTATACCAACAATGAATCAGCAGAAGCAAAAATCAAGAAAAAAATCCCATTCAATATAGCAAAAACAAAAATAAAATATCTGGGAATAAACTTAACCAAGGAGGTAAAAGACCTGTATGCAGAAAACTACACAGCACTGAAGAAAGAAATTAGGGAAGACACAAACAAATGGAAACATATACCATGTTCATGGATTGGAAGAATTAACATCATCAAAATGTCCATACTACTCAAAGCAATTTACAGATTCAGTGCAATACCTATTAAAGTACCAATGGCATATTTCACAGACATAGAACAAACACTTCAAAAATTTATATGGAACCATAAATTACCCTGAATAGCAGCTGCGATTTTCAGAAAGAAGAACAAAGTAGGAGGGATCACAATACCTGATATCAAACTGTATTACAAGGCCACTGTAATCAAAGCAGCCTGGTACTGGCATAAAAACAGGCACATAGACCAATGGAACAGAACAGAGAGCCCAGAAATCAACCCAACTCTCTACAGTCAATTAATATTTGACAAAGGGGTTAGTAACATAAAATGGAGTAAAGATAGCTTCTTCGGCAAATGGTGTTGGGAGAACTGGACAGCTACGTGCAAAAAAAATGAAACTTGAGCACCAACTTACACCATACACAAAAATAAATTCAAGGTGGATAAAATAATTAAATATAAGCCGTGACACCATTAAAGTCCTAGAGGAGAACATTGGCAAGAAAATCTCAGATATTCCAAGCAGCAACATTTTTACCGATATGTCCCCTAGAGCAAGGAATATAAAGGAAAGAATAAACAAATGGGATCTCATCAAAATAAAAAGTTTCTGCATGGCTAAAGAAAACAGTATTAAATTAAAAAGAGAACCAACTGTATGGGAAAACATTTGCCAATGATTCCTCAGATAAAGGTTTAATCTCCAAAATATACAAAGAACTTACACGACTCCACTCTAAGAAGACACCCAACCCAATTAAAAAATGGGAAAAAGACTTGAACAGACACTTCTCCAAAGAAGACATACAGAATATCCAGAGACACATGAAGAGATACTCAATATCATTAGCTATCAGAGAGATGCAAATTAAAACCACAATGAGATACCACTTTACACCAGTTAGGATGGCTATAATAAAGAAAGCAACAAACAACAAATGTTGGAGAAGTTGTGGGGAAAAGGGGACCTTAGTTCACTGTTGGTGGGATTGCAGACTGGTACAACCATTATGGAAAACAGTATGGAATTTTCTCAGAAAAATAAAAATTGTCCTGCCTTTTGACCCAGCAATTCCACTGCTAGGATTATACCCCAAGAATCCTAAAACATCAATTTCAAATAACCTATGCACCACAATGTTCATAGCAGCACAATTTACAATAGCCAAGAGTTGGAAGCAACCTAGGTGCCCATCAGTAAATGAATGGATCAAAAAATTGTGGTACATATACACAATGGAATTCTATGCAGCAGAGAGGAAGAGGAGCTACTACCTTTTGCAACAACATGGATGGAACTGGAAAGCATTATGCTGAGTGAAATAGGCCAGGCATTGAAGGACAAATACCATATAATCTCACCTTTGACAGGAAGCTAAACAATAAAACAAACAAGCAAGCAGAATAAAAACAAAGGCACTGAAATAGAGAACAAGGGGGCAGCGACCAGATGGGAGAGAGAAGGGAATTTAAGGGGAAAAATGGGGAGGGATTTTGAGGAACAAGTATGAAAGACACAGGGATGAGGACTGGGGGAAGGAAATGGGAGAGAGGGAGGAGACAGGCTGGGGGGGGCTTTGATGGGAGAAATAGACAAAAAGTGTACTTGAAAAATAACTAAATAAAAATTAAAAAAAACATATCTCCAGTGACACTGTGGAGAGTGAATGTTGGGGAGAAAAAGAATAAAGAAAAATAACAAGAAATTATTGAAATATTTCATGTGAAGATTGAATACCTGAACTAGAAAAATCTCATGAGTATAGAATAGTAACAGCAAAAACTCAGAGAATCTACAATGTTTCTAGCTTGAATGATTGGCTTAAATGGTGATGATAGTGTTAAATGAGAGAAATCAAAAAAGGAGATGGAAAGCCATTTTCAAGGAAGAAAAGTTTGATTTTAGGTATGTTGAGCTATCACAATGTGATCATTACGTGAGCATTCTAATTAAGGCTAGATTTTTTATAACATTTTTTAAGAAAGTTAACTTTTTTAAAGGTTATATTTATTTATTTTTAGAGAGAGGGGAAAGGAGGGAGTAAGAGAGAGAAACATCGATGTGTGGTTGCCTCTCTCACGCTCCCCACCAGGGACCTGGCCTGCAACCCAAGCAAGCTTCCTGACTGGGAATAGAACCAGCAACACTTTGGTTCACAGGCCAGCACTCAATCCAGTAAGCCACACCAGCCAGAGCTGGTTTTAACATTTTTGAAGATATACACAAGGAGGTCATAATACAAGTAACTATAGTAAATGAAAGTGAAAAAATAAAAACCAGAAAAAATAATGTGAATAAAGAAGCTTAAGAAAGGGAGAAAAGAAAGAGAAATTTGAAACATTTAAAATCATAACAAAGGCATCTATATACATATAATAGATGTTTTAGTAAAATAGGCAGTTCCTAGTCATTTGGAAAATGTTTCTGAAACATGTTTTGGTAGTGATTGCAAATGGACATTAAATATTCTCTGAGACCCTTGACAGCTAAAACAAAGGAAGTCAGGTGATAAAGACATGTTGATTTCCTGATCTGATAAAAAGAAATGTCTTTCTCCTGAAAAGATAAATGATTTCCTGACAGTTCATTTGAAGAGCAGTACTACCAAGTGAGTTCTTATGTGAACATAATTTAATATATACAAGATAATTTATTCAATGGAATTTTTCATAATAATAAGCAATGACTATGTTTTATACAGTCACTTGAGAAAAGCAAAATTGCTATATATACTACAGAAATGTACATGTTTCAAGTCTAATGATATCTTTAAATAGAGACAATGAGAAAAAAGGATGAAAAGATAAAGAAAAGCAACATATTCAAGGGACATATAAAATAGGTAAATATGGAAACTGTATGTAGGCATTAAAAGTTTGATAGAATAAAACATTATATTTTGAAATAAGTATTCTACATGAATAAAATACCATAAATTGCACTATTTTAGGCTCTGATCTTTTCAATAACATTTTCTGTTTTTATTTTTTTACTATGATATAATTCTATAATTTGATTATTTTGATTTTTGAATAATTAGTATCTTTAAAAATCCTGCAAAACAAAATGTAGGGTATTCATATCATTAAGGAACTTTCTAGTCTTAGCAGCTTTCAACAAATCATGAAAGAATACCACATATAATCATTATACTGCATTGATTTTTAATATTCTGTTTCAAATTAATTTTATTAAAATAAAAGTTAAATAGATATAAAGTACTAAACATTTTTTACTTTTTTAAAATATATTTTACTGATTATGCTATTACAGTTGTCTCATTTTTTTCTTCCTTTTATTCCCCTCCACTCTGTACACCCCTCCCACCATCATTCCCCCAACTTAGTTCATGTCCATGGGTTATATATACAATTTCTTTGGATTCTCCATACTATTCTTAACCTCTCCCTGTCTATTTTGTTCCTACATTTATGCTCCTTATCCCTGTACCATTTTTCCCATTCTCCCTCTTCCCATCCCAGCTAATAAGCCTCCATGTTATCTCTATTTCTGTGAATATGTTCCTGTCCTAGTTATTTGCTTAGTTTCTATTTGTTTTTGCTTTTTTAGGTTTGGTTGTTGATAGTTGTGAGTTTATTATAATTTTACTGTTCATATTTTTGATCATCTTTTTTTATATAAGTCTGTTTAACATATTCATGTAATAAGTGCTTGGTAATGATAAACTCCTTTAACTTGATCTTATCTGGGAAAGTACTTTATCTGCCCTGCCCTTCTAAATGACACTTTAGCTGGATAGAGCAATCTTGAATGTATGTCTTTAGATTTCATTACTTAGAATACTTCTTTCCAGCCCCTTCTTGCCTGTAAGGTTTGTTTTGAGAAATCAGCTGATAGTCTTAAGGGAACTCCTTTGTAGGTGACTGTGTCTCCTTATCTCTTGTTGCTTTTAAGATTCTCTCTTTATCTTTAATATTGGGTAATGTAGTTCTGATGTGCCCTGATGTGTACTTCTTTGTGTCCAACTTCTTTGGGACTCTCTAAGCTTCTTGGACTTCCTTTGCCAAACTGGGGAAGTTCTCCTTCATTATGTTTTCATATAAGTTTTCAAATTCCTGCTCTTTCTCTTCTTCTGGCACCCTTATGATTCAGCTGTTGGACTGTTTAAAGTTGTCCCAGAGATTCCTAAGCCTCTCCTCATTTTTCTGAATTCTTCTTTCTTCATTCTGTTCTGGATGAATGTTTATTTCTTCCTTATGCTCCAGACCATTGATTTGAGTCCCATTTTCTTCCCTCCACTGCTGGCTCCCTGTACATTTTCCTTTGTTTCACTTTTCATAGCCTTGACTTTTTTCTCTATTTTGTGACCATACTCAACCATTTCTGTGAGCATCCTGATTATCAGTGTTTTTAACTGTGCATCTGATAGGCTGGCGATCTCTTCATCACTTAGTTGTATTGTTTTCTGGAGCTTTGATCTCTTCTTTCATTGGGGCCATATATATATTTTTTTTTAATCTTGGTGGATAGGTTACATAGTAAGGGGTGGAGCCTTAGGTGTTTCCAGGGTGGAGCTCACCTCATCATTGCTTGGTGGAGCTCTTTGTGGGGGAGTTGTCCAACAGCCAACAATGCTGCTTGCTCAGCACTCAGCTGACATTCAGTCACTTTTGCTGTTACCCACAAACAAATTGGGCCCTTTTGGTGTTAATTCCTGGGTGGGTGGCTCTGTGTACTCTTTTGGACACTGTGGGTCTCTCCAACAAACTCTGCTGTAAGTCTGGGAGTTTCTCCTGCTACCACATCAACCCCACAGGTTTTTTCAGTCAGAAGTTTTAAGGCTTTATTTCCCTGCACTGGAACCCTGGGTTGCAAGGTCTGTCTTGTACCCCAGTTGTTCTTCCTGGTTCCTCTGCATGGGAATGTGGGACCATGCAGTCTGTCAGCTGCCACCTCCCTCTTCCACCCTGGTTCTCCAGCTGCTGCTTTGCAGCAAGTCCTCCCCACCTGGCTTCCTATTTTCCCCCTCCTACTGGTCTGGATGAATGTTTCTTCTTTAACTCCCCATTTTTCAGACTGACATACAATTCAATTATCTTGCAGTTCTGGTTATTTTTTGTTTGTGAATGTGTTCTTGTCCTTCTTTTGGTTGTGTGAAGAGACAAAATGTATCTACCTGTGACTCCTTCTTGGCTGGTGGTCTCCATTTTTACTTCCCTAAAAGCCTGAAAAACTGTCAGATAAATTGCTTTTTCTCTCTAAAAGAGGTTAACCCTGCAATAGTTTATTGTTAAATAATATAAAAAGGGAAAAGTTATGATGATTTGAAAATCATTAAAGAGTATATTGACTTATAAAATGAATTTTCAGTTGTCAGAGTCACAGGAGTGATGGTGGGGGGAAATGGAGGCAACTGTACTTGAACAACATAAAATAATTAAGAAAAATATTTTTTCATATTAAAAAATATATTAGCACTCCCACCAACAGTGAACTAAGGACTGGTACAACCATTATGGAAAACAGTATGGATTTTTCTCAGAAAAATAAAAATCGACCTGCCTTTTGACCCAGCAATTCCACTGCTAGGATTATATCCTAAGAATCCTAAAACATCAATATCAAAGAACCTATGCACCACAATGTTCATAGCAGCACAATTTACAATAGCCAAGAGTTGGAAGCAACCTAGGTGCCCATCAGTAAATGAATGGATCCAAAAATTGTGGTACATATACACAATGGAATTCTATGCTGCAGAGAGAAAGAAGGAGCTACTACCCTTTGCAACAACATGGGTGGAACTGGAAAGCATTATGCTGAGTGAAATAGGCCAGGTGCTGAAAGACAAATACCATATGATCTCACCTTTAACAGGAAGCTAAACAACAAAACAAACAAGTAAGCAGAAAAAAAAAAACCCAAAAAACAAAGACACTGAAATAGAGAACAAGGGGATAGTGACCAGAGGGGAGAAGGAAGGGAAGTTAAGGGGAAAAAGGGGGAGGGATTTGGAGGAACAAATAGGAAGGACACAGGGACGAGAACTAAGGGGGGGAGGAAATGGGAGGGAGGTGGGGAGCAAGGGGCAGGGGAGGCTGGGATGGGAAAAATAGACAAAAAACTGTACTTGAAAAATAACTAAATAAAATTTAAAAAAATATATATTAGCAAAATGTGAATAAAGAAGGTCATAGAGACGGAGTTGGGAATAGTAATTTTAGATATTGGTATAAATACTGTGAACTTCTCTATTGAACTTCATTTATTGAAGCAATGCATATTCTTATAAAAGCTTCATTTTTCCCTATGCATTTTATTTTATATTTAATTTTTTAAAAATAATATGTGATCATTATAACTAGTGAGAATGTCAATATGTTATTATGGTAAGATTTAGGGATCATCAAATAGGAACTAAAACTCCTGATATACTACTATGTATTTTTTTAATATGTGACAAACAGATTACAATATTTTATCAAAAGAAGGAGAATCAGGTTTCTGCCAACATTTCATGAAAGATATGCTAAAAGAACTATTGGAAATGAGAAAAATTATCTAACAAATCACTTAGTGAAAATTATTTTGTGCATAGATATTATTTTAGCTAATATTGTTGACTTTCAGTCATTGTATATGGATTATGAGACGGTTTTCTTCTGCTTTTATCTCAACTAAAGGCAAATAAACAGCTTAAATTTCCAAGGTATATTATTTTTATGAAAGAAAGATTAAAATTAAAAAATGTGAGGAAGTAAATTTTTTTTTCTTATGACTAAAATACAAAGCTAGTAGAGCTTGTAAGAAGCTCAGATCTAAGTCCTAATTACTCAGGAAATCTATCAAATCTGGTGTCCATGAAACTTTGGGTGACCAAAGACACTGACTTTGAGGGAGAGGTTGAATATTACGTGAATACTGAAGTGAAAAGCATACCAATTTCTGTCTGGTATTGTGTCTCACAAAGGACATATATTTGAAGGGCTCCATCAACCCCAAATCACACGTATAATAGAAAAATGATCAATTTCATTCTTGCACCTATCCTCTCCATTCCCTGAGGTAGCTAATGGTAATAGCCAAAGCTTTTTCTTCCCACACATTGTTCCAAAATTCTTAAATATGAATGTGCATAGTCAGTACTATGTATTTGTAAGACTCTGGTTTGCCTTAATAAAATGATGATACTGTAAAGATTGTGTGCAACTTGCATTTTTAAAATAATGTCATTCTAGTACATTTTTACTTTCACAGAACAATTTGAAGAAAGCACACAGTTCCCAAACATTTCACATCCAGTTTCCCCTATTATTAATATTTCATACCGTTCTGGTATATTTATCACAACTAATGAGCCATGACTGATACATTGTTATTAACTAAAGCCTGCACTTCATTCCGATGTCTCTAGTTTCCCCATAATGTCCTTTGTCTCTTCCATGATCATATCTGAGACACTTTATATTACATTTAGTTCCCATACCTCTTTAACCTCCTCTTGCCAGTGCAACTTTCTCAGACTTTTTAGTTTTTAATGACATTAACAATCTAGACTTTTGTAAAATGTCTCTCAATTAGAATTTTATGGATTTTCTCCTCATAATTAGACATTTCTGGTGTGCTATGATCAGTATTATAGAGCAGGACATCTAAGGCAGGACAACATAAGTTGGAGTCCTGGTTTGCCACTAAATAATTATTCAGTTGTGAGTAAGTTTCTATTACTTACTATATGCAACTATTTTATAACCTGAAAATTATATTTATATATGCATATATTTGTATGCACATGTGGGCGCATGTATATACACACATATGCATATATCTAATTAAAATATTTACAGTATTATCATTTTATTCATTGTGAATTCTTCTGAGTTAATACAACTTTTTATTTCATTTCTGAATTGTTCATCATTTACCAATGTGGCTCATGACCCACATAAAATTACAAATTCTTATTCTTAAAAAATATCTTCATTTCATGAATTCTTTTTTTGCCACATTGTATTATCTTTTAAATTTATTAATTTAATTGTTGTTCAGGTATGGTTTTCTGTCTTTTACTCCCATCCCAGCCCATCCCCTCCAGTGCTCCCCATTTCCCATTTCCTCCCATTTCCACCCCCCTTAGCTTTGTTCATATGTCCTTTATACTAGTTCCTGTAAATCCTTTTACCTTTCCCCTGAAATTCCCTCCCCTCTCCCCTCTGATCAGCCTGTTCTCTATTTCAGTGTCTTTGGTTATATTTTGCTTGCTTGTTTGTTTTGTTATTTAGCTTCCTGTTAAAGGTGAGATCATATGGTATTTGTCTTTCACTGCCTGGCTTATTTCACTCAGCATAATGCTTTCCAGTTCCATCCACGCTGTTGCAAAGGGTAGGAGCTCCTTCTTTCTTTCTGCTGCATAGAATTCCATTGTGTAAGTGTACCATAGTTTTTGGATCCACTCATTTACCGCTGGGCACCTAGGTTGCTTCCAACTCTTGGCTATTGTAAATTGTGCTGCTATGAACAAAAATAAATTTAGGGTGGATAAAAGACTTAAATATAAGCCATGACACCACTAAATTCCTAGAGGAGAACATTGGCAGAAAAATATCAGATACATCACACAGCAACATTTTTACTGATATGTCCCCTAGAGCAAGAGACATAAAGGAAAGAATAAACAAATGGGATCTCATCAAAATAAAAAGCTTCTGCAAGAAACAGTATTAAAATAAAAAGAGAACCAACTGTATGGGAAAACATATTTGCCAATGATACCTCAGACAAGGGTTTAATCTCCAAAATATACGAGGAACTTACAGGACTCCACCCTAAGAAGACAAGCAACCCAATTAAAAAATGGGTGAAGGAGTTGAACAGACACTTCTCCAAGGAGGACATACAGAGGATCCAGAGACACATGAAAACATGTTTATGCATTCTTGATCATAAAAGAATAAACTTAAGACCAAACAATAGAAGCTTATGGAAACAGATAAATCTTGTAAAGAATTTCTAGCAATATTATCTTTCACTAATATAGAATGGGTAACCTGAAAAGATTGAATAAAGTCATAAATGCAGGTGTCCAAAATAAGCTGCATTAATTATTTGGTGAGGATATATAGCAGGTGAACTAAATAGGAGGTTGTACTCAACAACCTAAGATATCTTCCAACTGAGTGACTCCAATAAAAAAAGCATATTGTATAAAACCAAACACAGTATTCTCAAAGCTATAGTCCTCATAAATTATGAACTACTGAGAACTATTACAAATCAGTTTCAGTTGATTTTAGGTAATATACAGAGTCCAGCAGAATTAAGGCTCCTTGAGTATGGTCAGTAGGGTAATAATATAAGTGTAATACTTTACCATTTTAATTGGAACATTTCACCTAAACTGTCATATGGCATAGTTGACTGTGGTATTGTTATGTTACAAAAATACATGCTTGTGATTTTGTAATAAAAGATTTTGTAATAAATAGGGACAGTATTTGTGCCAGACCCCAGTATATTCAATGAGTATGACATGCTCAGCAATGCCCTCAGCAGCAGAGAGAGATAAAATGAAGACAGATAAAACATTTTTCCTCAAGGTTATTGAAAAAATAAAGAGAGCTGTATCAAACAGATAAAATACTGTAAGATTAGAACTCCAATGATAGTATAGAAAAATAAAGCCATCATTTCAGCGTGTTACCCCCAAGCCACTATCGTACTAAACCTGAGTAATCTGAAGATCAGCATTTCCAAGTACTCATCTAATGAATACACACTTGAAGAAATTTCAGGGTGTTTAAATGTTGACAATTAGAAAATTGGAAACTTATAGATAATTCAGTAAATCATAGGCAGTTATATATTGTATGTTGTAAATAGAAACTTGCATGTTTCTATTTACTTATATAAAACTAAAAAAGATATATATTTAACTTTGTGTTGTACTTTTCAAAAGGCATACAATAATTTATTTTTTCAGTAAATGATTGTGAAACTTTCTACTATTTTATTTATTCATTTATTTTTATTTCTTATGCAATTGCAGTTCCCGCTTTCTCTCCCTATCCCCACTTCCACACAGCCACACACTCTCTCCTCACCATGTCAGTCTCTATTTGGTTGTCAGTGCCCATGGGTTATGCATCAATGTTCTTTGGTTAATCCCTTCACCATCTTGCATCTAGTTTCTACTCCACCTGCACACACTCAGTTTGTTTCATGTATTTGTGCTTCTGTTTCTGTTTTGTTCATTAGTTTACTATGCTCATTAGATTCCACATATAAGTGAGATTATGTGGTATTTGTCTTTCGCTAACTGACTGGATGATTTCACTTAGCATAATATTTTCCAGCCCCATCCATGCTGTTATAAAATGTAAGAGTTTCTTCTTCTGTATTGCCACATAGTATTACATTGTGTAGATGTACCACAGCTTTTGTTACCCACTCATGTCCTGATGGGCACTAAGGTAGTTTCCAGACCTTGGCTATTGTAAATAGCACTACTATGAACATATATTTTTTGTATTGGTATTTCACGATTCTTAGGATATATTCCAAAAAGTGGAATTCCTGGGTCAGAAAGAAATTACACTTTATTTTTTTTTAAGATACTGCATACTATTTTCCACAGTGGCTGCACCAGTCTGCATTCCCACCAACAGTGCACTAGGGTTTTCTTTTCTCCACAACCTCACCAACACTTGTTGTTTGTTGACTTATGGAAAGTAGCCATTTTTAAACAAAAACTGTAATATAATTAATAAATATAATTTTAAAGATAAATGTAAATAGTCACAAGAAATTTTATTGTTTATCTATGAAATGATAAAGTAGTGATGGTCAGATTATGTTCAGAGTTTCTCATCCAGTGAAACTGCCATTTATAAAAAAGTTGCTCCAATTATGTTGTTAAAGTTGACAATTTTCTTTTATATTTATTTTTCTGAATTCCAATTAAAATGAGATCATACACCATCCATTTAAGAAATTACTAAGTAAAAATTTAAAGTCCATGTGTGTACGTGTAAGCATCTTTTTTGAATTCTTAAAGAAGTAGAGAAAATTGAACTACACAAAAGCTTGGAACTCATTTTCACACAAGTAAATTGACATACTCGAATTGCATTTTCAAAGTGTGATTCATTTTGTTTCTTAGTTCAAAATTTGTAGTAATCTCTCAGCTGCAGTATTTCTAAGAACTGTGTGATTCTCTTACCAGCAGCAAGCATCACTAAGCCTGTGTTTCCATTATGTTGCTGACGAATCTTCTATGATCATTGGAAGACCTGTAATTTTCACAGTGAATGACAGACAGGCAGCATTGAAAATGCACTGCAATGCCCTTTTCTAGGTGAGTTGGAAGTTTCTGATATGAAAGTTTTGTCTTTTTAAGTTTCATTTTAGTTTAGTCTTCACATCAGGTTTGATATTTAGATTGAGAAGGTACAAATGAGGTCTTTGGGTTTTGAACAAAAATGAATTCTTCAAGTGATAGAGTAGTATATATTTTACTTTTCTAAGGATGCTAAGACATTTAATCAGGATAAAGTTTTGTCCTCTTCTGTCCTAGCTTGAGCCTTGGTCTCTTTCAACTGAGATCTGTATTGTTATCATTTCTATTTAATGTATCTGGAGGATTGAAACAAAAAAAGAAAAAAAGAAAGAAAAACTCAGTACCTCATAAGAAGCAGCATTTTTTTTGTCATTTTCCAGCCGTAGGCCAAATTAATTATTCTCTAACCTCGAGTTGAGCTTCCCTCCCTTCTCTGACTCTTCAATTTTCAAGATGAAGCACAGGTTAAATGTCCTTATGGATCTTCCACTGATGAAACAACCCTCCCAAATTTCTACACTTCGAACTTTTACAATGTGTCTACTATTAAGTTGTAAAATGATGAACTGTTTTGCTAAGTAGGATAATTTTGTAACTAGCACATAGTAGCCATTTATTAAACACGTGTTAAATTATTAATTAAAATCAAAATAACATTATGGTTGCATTACAAAATTATTGGTTAAACCTAAATCATGGACCTACTTAGTTATTTAATTTTCCCCTGCAAGTGTTTCCCCCAAATACATGGTGAGCTCCCAAGAGTAAGGAGAGATGCTCAATATATCGTTGTATTACAAATAGTAAATTAAATATCTTATACTTAATGTTTCTTATAGATCCTACATAGTACTATGCCTAAATAGCAGAATACCTGCTAGTAGCTGATACATGGTAACTATTTAATGGTAAAACCAGTTACATACACTGTTATTAAAAAAAAACAACTAACAAACAATAGAAAACATGTAACACAAAAACATTAATTCCAAACTGTTGCATTAATTTTCATAGGCTAAACCTGCTATACCCTCCAGCAGCTTCTCTGAGTTGACAGATGCGCCCCTGATTTTATTGGAACGTTTTTATAAGGGAGGGTGTGTAAGTACTATTTTACATTGCTTTGTTGTAGACCCTGCAGCAGTCATAATTTTTAGTTACTCTGGTTTCTCCAGCTCCAAATATGAGTAACAATTCCTGTCATCTGTTCAACTTATTGTCATGTGATGATCTTAATACACTCATATTTGTAATGCCCTTAAATGTTGTCAAATCATTCAGTATACAGAACACCAATCCTTGTGTCATTTTCTGTTAGTTTCCTTGACTAAGAAGTTAAACTTACCTACCAGTCATTTACTGATTCAATTAATGAATATCAAGTACCACTGCATGACCTGCTGTGCAAATAAATGACTCTCAGATAATTCATGTTGGTATTAAATTGCAGGCACATAAAAAGTGCAATAAGTGCACAGATAAAGCACCTATGCGATCATTCAGAGAGAAGTTAGTGGACAGGCTTTATTATGCATTATATTTTCAAAAAAGCATTACAAATGCATTTGTGACTGCTTGGTTATAAACGTGGAATATATCAGTAAGTTGGGTGATAGCAGAGAAAGGGAAAATCATACCTGGCTTAACATCTTCATGCGAACAGTTAGGCAATGGAAATCTCAAGTAGGGTGCTTAAAAAATTTGTACTTTTCTAGGGTTTATCATTTTTATTTTTGAGTTGATTATAAGACATTAAGTCTTATTATTCAATTTGTAGGTGACAGAAATCTGGGAAATGTTAAAAATATTGTTGAGACAGAAGTAAGCATCACCTTAAAAACTAAAACAATAGGCTGAAATCAAACAGATGAAATTTAATAGGGATAAAAACCTCAAAAAGATAAATGTAAGATTAAAATTATCTGGCATTGCTACATTTTTGGTTAAACTACTATGGATGACTTAGATGAAGAAAAATCTTAATTTGGCCCTAAGCATTGATGTGTTTCTGAAACACAAACTGAACACAAATTTTGGTTGTACAGGTAGATACATAATGTCCTGGGCAAGAGATATATTCACTCTCTCTTGTACATGTGCATATTATATATCTATCAAATTTACTTTTGGCAAGCTACATTTTAAAGACATCTCCAACAAACTACAGAAGGTCAGTAAAGGAGAATAGAAAGAATGATGAGGAAGTAATTTAGAACTCATGATGCCTCAGGTGAATTTAATGGTTGGAGATGGGTTTCAAAACGATGTCAAATAAAGTGCAGTTAAAGAAACTGCATATTTCTAACAGGAAGAAAAGAAGATTAAAAGGAAATATGACAGATGCTTCCAGATATTTGAAAGGCTATTATGTTGCAGAAATGATTTATTAAGTATTGCTACAAAAGGCAGAGGGACAGAAGATATAAAGAAAATTAGTTAAGATGTTAACTCTATATATTAAATGTGTGAGAAGAAAGATTTTTTATCTGTGTTAGTCACTGCTCTAGCCCAAGTTTTACAAACAACCTTAGCCTATGGAAAGAATCCAACGAATATTCTTGAATACATGAATGAAAGAATAGGAAAAGCATAGAAGTCTGATCTGATGAAAAACAGAATTAGGTAGCTCAATAGGGAAGATGAGATTCCTGTGAAACATAACTGGCATCAGACAGTGACAATTGAAATGATTTCACTCTACAAAAGGAAATCAAATCTCATAGTAAAGAATACATAGGATGCTGGGAAGATGGCGATGGAGTAGGACGAAGCTGATTCTAGCTCCTGTACTCATGGGTGAAAATCCTGGCAGATCTATAGAGAAACAACACAATAAACAATCGGTTACCCAGCATTTATGAAATTAAAAGACTAGAGATTGTGACTGACGCTGAAACACCAGACAGCAGCAGAGTCAGCTACCAGAGCTGGGACACACTCGGCCCCTGTGCTGCCGCCATAGCAACAGGCCTGGGAGCCAGGAAGTCAGGTATGGGAGCTGGACACCCCAAGCCCCTGTGATGGTCCTGGGCAACAGAGGAGTCAGGAATCGGAGCTGGGACATTCTCGGCCCCTGTGCCGCTGCCATAGCTATGGGCCTGGTCAACAGAAGAGTCAGTTACAGGAGCTGGGACACTGGAGGCCCCTCTGCCACTGCCATAGAGACGGCCTGGGCACCTGGAGCCAGCTACAGGAGCTGGGACAATCCAAATCCCTGTGACGGGCCTGGGTGCCAGAGGAGTTAGCTATGGGAGCCAGGACATTCTTGGCCCCTGTGCCGCTGCCGTAGTAACAGGCCTGGGCGCTGGAGGAGTCGGCTACTAGAGCCAAGACATTCAGCAGTGGTAGGTGACCAGCATGGGGACAGGTGAGAGACAAGCGTGAGAGTAGGTGGAGATGGAGAACATCAAGAAACTTGAAGGAGTCTGCACCACTGAACATCACAGGTATCATACCACAGAAGTTCACACCATAAACCCAGGGTGTCAGAACAGATCAATTCTAGAAGCTGAGAATAACAAGAAGAGTCTCAAACAATGGGAAGACAAAGAAACAATCCCCAAATGAAAGAAAAAGCAGAAACTTCAGAAAGAATGTTAGATGAAATAGAGGCTAATCCACTATCAGATAGTGAATTCAAAGCACTGGTTATCAGGAAGTTCAAAGAGCTCACAATGAGCTACCAGAAACTACAGGTGAACTACAATGATCTCTCTGCAAACTACATCAACATGAAAAAAGAAATAGAAAATATCAGCAAGGGACAAGAGGAAATGAAGAATACAATTTCTGAATTAAAAAACACAGTGGAAAGTTTCAAAAGTAGGATAGATGAGGCAGAATATCGGATTAGTGAGTTGGAGGGCAAGGTAGAAAGCATCTCACAGAAAGAGCAAGAAATGAAAACAGGCTTAGAAAGAATGAAGAGGAATTAAGAGAAATACAAGACAATATGAAACATAATAATATTCAAATAATAGGAATACCAGAAGGAGAAGAAGAAGAACAAGGGATAGAAAACGTATTTGAACGAGTAATAAGAGAAAATTTCCCTAATTTGATGAGAGAAAAAGTCACACAAATCCAGGAACCACAGAGAGTCCCAATCAAGAGCAACCCAAGGAGGCCCACTTCAAGACACATCATCATCAAAATGGCAAAATTCCAAGACAAACAGAGAATCTTAAAGGCAGCAAGGGAGAAAAAAGAAGTAACATACAAGGGAGCCCCAATAAGGTTAGCTACTTACTTCTCGATGGAAACACTCCAAGCAAGAAGAGAATGGCAAGAAATATTCCAAGTAATGAGAAACAGAGGCCTACAACCAAGGCTACTTTATGCAGCAAGGCTCTCAATCAAGACAGAAGGCCAAATAAAGAGCTTCCAAGACAAAAGAAGCTTGAAACAATGCAACTTCACCCAACAAGCTCTGCAAAAAATGCTAACAAGACTGCTGTAAGGAAAGGAAGGAAAAGATAGAGACAGAGAGGAACACAGGTACAAAAATGGCAATGAATAAGTACCTATCAATAATAACCTTAAATGTAAATGGATTAAATGCTCCAATCAAAAGACACAGAATAGCTCAATGGATAAGAAAGCATGACCCACACTTATGCTGCCTACAAGAGACCCACCTCGGGACAAAAGACCATCACAGTCTAAAAGTGAAAGGCTGGAAACAAATGGACAAGAAAAAATAGCTGAGGTAGCAATTCTCATATCAGACAAAATAGATTTCAAAAAAAGGGCCATAAAGAGAGACCCAGAAGGTCGCTTCATTATACTCAAGGGAAGAATCCACCAAGAAGACATTAACATCGTAAACAGATATGCACCAAACATAGGGGCACCCAAATATATCAAGAAAATCTTAGAGGACTTCAAGAAAGATATTGACAGCAACACAATTATAGTAGGGGATTTTAACACCCAACTATCAAAAATGGACAGATCTTCCAAATGAAATATCAACAAAGACATTGTGGCATTAAACAACACCCTTGATGAAATAGACTTAACTGATATATATAGAACCCTTCATCCCAAAGAAGCTAAATACACATTCTTTTCAAATGCACATGGAACATTCTCAAAGATAGACCACATGATAGGACACAAAACGAGACTCAAAAAATTCAAGAAAATTGAAATCATACCAAGCATCTTCTCTGACCACAAGGGACTGAAATTGGAGACCAACCCCAAAGAAAAACACCCAAAGCACCCAAAATCATGGAGACTGAATGGTATGCTATTAAACAACGAATGGGTCAAGAATGAAATTAGGGGAGAAATCAAAACGTTTCTGGAAACAAATGAAAATGATCTCACAACAACCCAAAACTTATGGGACACAGTGAAGGGAGTCCTGAGAGGAAAGTTTATAGCAATACAGGCCTACCTAAAGAAGATAGAAACATCTCAAACAAAAAACCTAACCCTACACCTGCAAGAACTCCAAGAACAACAAAAAAGACAGCCCAGAGCAAGCAGAAGGAAGGAAATAACCAAGATTAGAGCAGAACTAAATGACATAGAAACTAAAAGCACAATTCTGAGGATTAATGAATGCAGGAGTTGGTTCTTTGAGAAGATAAACAAAATAGACAAGCCTTTAAGTAGGCTCATCAAGGAAAGGAGAGAGAGGACACATATAAACACAATCAGAAATGAAAGAGGAGAGATTACAACTGATACCACAGAAATAGAAGGGATTGTAAGAAATTACTATGAAGAACTGTATGCCAAGAAATTTGAAAACCTAGGGGAAATGAACAAATTTCTAGAAAAATACAATCTTCCAAAACTCAGTGAAAAAAAAAGCAGAAAATCTAAACACACCAATAACAGCAAAAGAAATCGAAGCAGTAATCAAAAAACTCCCATCACACAAAAGCCCTGGACCAGATGGTTTCACAGGAGAATTCTACAAAGCATTTAAGGAAGAGCTAACCCCTATTCTCCACAGACTATTCCAAAAAATCCAAAAGGATGGAAAACTCCCAAATTCTTTTTATGAAGCCAGCATCATCTTAATTCCAAAACCAGATAGAGACACAACAAAGAAAGAAAACTTCAGGCCAATATCGCTGATGAACATAGATGCTAAAATCCTCAACAAAATATTGGCAAATCGCATCCAACAATATATCAAAAAGATCATACACCATGACCAAGTGTGATTCATCCCAGGGATGCAAGGATGGTTCAATATTCAAAAATCAGTAAATGTAATACATCACATAAACGAAAGCAAAAACAAAAACCAGATGATCATATCAATAGATGGGGAAAAGCTTTTGATAAGGTACAACACCCATTTATGATAAAAACACTCAGCAAAGTGGGAGTACAGGGAGCATTTCTCAATATAATAAAGGCCATATATGAGAGACCTACAGCCAACATCATACTCAATGGGAAAAAACTAAAAGCTTTTCCACTAAGATCAGGAACAAGACAAAGATGTCCACTTTTACCACTTCTATTCAATATAGTATTGGAAGTTTTAGTCACAGCAATCAGGCAAGAAAAGGAAATAACAGGCATCCAAATAGGAAAGGAGGAAGCAAAACTGTCACTGTTTGCAGATGACATGATAGTGTACATGGAAAATCCTATAGACTCTACCAAAAAACTGCTCCAACTAATTAATGAATTTGGCAAAACAGCTGGTTACAAACTCAATATCCAGAAATCAAAGGCATTTTTGTATACCAACAGTGAATCAGCAGAAGCAGAAATCAAGGAAAAAATCCCATTCAATATAGCAAAAACAAAAATAAAATATCTGGGAATAAACCTAACTAAGGAGGTAAAAAACCTGTATGCAGAAAACTACACAGCCCTGAGGAAAGAAATCAAGAAAGACACAAACAAATGGAAACATATACCTTGTTCATGGATTGGAAGAATTAACATCATCAAAATGTCCATACTACTCAAAGCAATTTACAGATTTCATGCAATACCTATTAAAGTACCAATGGCATAGTTCACAGACATAGAACAAACACTTCGAAAATTTATATGGAACCCTAAACGACCCAGAATAGCAGCTGCTCTTTTGAGAAAGAAGAAGAAAGTAGGAGGGATCACAATACCTCATATCAAACTGTATTACAAGGCCACTGTAATCAAAACAGCCTGGTACTGGCATAAAAACAGGCACATAGACCAATGGAACAGAACAGAGAGCCCAGAAATCAACCCAACTCTCTACAGTCAATTTAATATTTCACAAAGGGGGCAGTAACATAAAATGGAGTAAAGATAGCCTCTTCAACAAATGGTGCTGGGAGAACTGGACAGCTAGGTGCAAAAAAAAAAATGAAGCTTGAGCACCAACTTACACCATATACTAAAATAAATTCAAGATGTATAAAAGACTTAAATATAAGCCGCGACACCATTAAAGTCCTAGAGGAGAACATCGGCAAGAAAATCTCAGATATTTCACGCAGCAACTTTTTTTACTGATATGTCCCCTAGAGCAAGGAATATAAAGGAAAAAATAAACAAATGGGATCTCATCAAAATAAAAAGCTTCTGCATGGCTAAAGAAAACAGTATTAAATTAGCAAGACAACCAACTGTATGGGAAAACATATTTGCCAATGATACTTCAGATAAAGGTTTAATCTCCAAAATATACAAAGAACTTACACGACTCCACTCTAAGAAGACACCCAACCCAATTAAAAAATGGGAAAAGGACTTGAACATACACTTCTCCAAGGAGGACATACAGAACATTCGGAGACACATGAAGAGATGCTCAATATCAGAGGGATGTAAATTAAAACCACAATGAGATTCCACTTTACACCAGTCAGGATGGCTATCATAATCAAAGCAACAAACAACAAATGTTGGAGAGGTTGTGGGGAAAAGGGGTCCTTAGTTCACTGTTGGTGGGATTGCAGACTGGTACAACCATTATGGAAACAGCATGGAATTTTCTGAGAAAAATAAAAATTGACCTGCCTTTTGACCCAGCAATTCCACTGCTAGGATTATATCCTAAGAATCCTAAAACATCAATATCAAAGAACCTATGTACCACAATGTTCATAGCAGCACAATTTACAATAGCCAAGAGTTGGAAGCAACCTAGGTGCCCATCAGTTAATGAATGGATCAAAAACTGTGGTACATATACACAACGGAATTCTATGCAGCAGAGAGAAAGAAGGAACAACATAGATGGAACTTGAAAGCATTATGCTGAACGAAATAGGCCAGGTGCTGAAAGACAAATACCATATGATCTCACCTTTAACAGGAAGCTAAACAACAAAGCAAACAAGCAAGCAGAAAAAAATACAAAAACACTGAAATGGAGAACAAGGGTACAGTGACCAGAGGGGAGAGGGAAGGGAAGTTAAGGGAAAAAAGGGGGAGGGATTTGGAGGAACAAATAGGAAGGACACAGGGACAATAACTAAGGAGGGGTGGAAATGGGAGGGAGGTGGGGAGCAAGGGGCGGGGGAGGCTGGGATGGGAGAAATAGAGAAAAAAACTGTACTTGAAAAATAACTAAATAAAACTTAAGAAAAAGAAAGAAAAGAATCTAGGGTACTGTTGCTAATGATAAGAGCACAACAACAAAAAAAGAATAAATAGTGTTTGAGAATTTGTTTTAAAAATAAAATTACAAAGGTAGACATTTTAGCTGATAGTCATCCAATTTTAAATTGGAGAAATTATAAGCTAACTTAGAATGAATCAAGTGTTGTTACATTTTGGATCTGTATGTTATTTTTATAATACAATTATATAATAGTATTTTTCAGTTCATGTTTGATTGACAATATGATCATAAAAAAGATTTTTGAGACTACCCTACACTCTATCAATTACTCCAGCCTACTTTCTTAATTATTTGATATTCAAGTTAATCTCTTCGGAAGTGTGCAGAATATTATACACTTTTAATGTCACTTCTTTAAAAGTTAAGCTGTTTAAACTTTCTGATTCTCATTGGTAAAGGCTTTGCATGTATCAAGCATGCTCCATCATCCCTTTCATAATTTTTTGTACATAATACTACACCTTTTGTAATACGTGCATTTAGTTTCAAGATCAACTTACAATATGTTTTAAAGTGTGGTTAATATGCCCAGTATTTGGCAATCAACAAAAACATTGTTTGATATGGAAGCTATTGTTATGCTGGGAATGATTTGGAACAATTTGATAAATGATATTGTAAGTGATTACTAACTTATAAGGGATTAGTGAATTTTATGATGCTATGATCAATTTTACTATCCTACACAACCTTAAATTGAAGGGATCCAAATAATATTTATAGAGGTAGGATCTTCTCTACTAAAATAAGAGCTAGTTAATCATTGATCAGGAGAAAATATTTATATTATGTAGAAAGTTTAACCTAACATAATATTTTTTAAACTTTAACTTTGACCCTGAGTCAGACGCACATGTTTTATGCTGAAGTTCATTTTGTTACTTTGAACCTATGTAGTTTGGTTAATGCCACTAAATTTACTAAATTAAAGTTACCCAATCACTTTTATTATGTTAAATTTAATCTACCACTGTGCTTGAGTATTTATTTTGATATTGTGATTCTGACATAGATTGTATTAGCTAAATCTTTCAAATTGATGTCATTCAAAATTTTGAGTTAAGTAGGACTGAAGACATAAACATAAATTATACTTAGAAATTTCTTCAATAATTAATATCAACCTATATTTAAAAACTCCTTGGAATTTATATATTCTGCTATTATTCATGCTAATAATTTACATAAGAGAATGATATTAGTAGATGTAGCTATTATTTGTCAGACCCCTGTATTTCAGACATCATGGCTATTCCTAAAAGCTACAACATACATAAAAGATGTTTAAGTTTATCTTCATTGTACAAATTGAGAAACTGAAGAGTTAAGAGGTAAGTAACAGAAAATTATCTCCCAACTATAAAATGATAGAATCGGGATTCTAATCTGGTTCTGTCAGATCTTAAACCTATGTTTCGTTCACCTTAGCATTTCACCCCTTTTCGCCCCCAATGCTGAATGTTTTCCTTATACTATGTCTTTCCACATATTCTTGGGATTTACTATCTTAGAACTGAATTCAGTTGATCACATCTATCAGGAAACTTGCTGCCACTCTATACAGATTCACTATATGTTTGAATTATGTCTCTTTTGCAGATTATCAAGACATTTCCATTTGAAAAAGATGTACCATTAAACATTTTATTGATTACTTTTGGCAGTCAGACCTTTAGCCAACTGCCTATGCTTTTTGTTTCATTGATAGCATAACAGAAAGGACAATGGGGCACCTGGGAAAGGTCCCACATTTTGGGATTGTGTTCTGTGCACAGCTTTTCTGCTGCCATTTTGGAGAAAGAAAGGGACCTATTACAATAGTTATGACAGCAGATGTGATTTTTATGTGGTACCAGCCATTATTTCTCCTTGTGGAGGTAATACCTACTAAGTTGATGCTAAAAATGCAGAGTGCCATCAATACAGAGTATACCATTTCTAAACTTGCTTCTAATCTATTGTAAAGAAACCTTCAGAGATTTAGAATAAAGAATTAAACACATTTAATTTACAAAGCAATATTTCACTGCCAACTAAGTAGAAATTTCATATCAAAACAGGTACAGAATATAGTACACAAAACAATCACCCATAACCTTATCCTTTGTGTATCCTTTTTGTCATTGAAAGCCATGGAAACTGTCTTTGTTTCTATCCATTCAATATTATTTGTGGTACATATTATATAAAAGACACTGTACTGGAAGATGTGACAATTAAGAATTTGACTGTAATATAAGCCTCTTCTCAAGGGAGGATCTAGTTTACATTCTAGATGAGAACTGGGATATTGATTCTTATAGGACTGCATGTGCATCATGTCTCACAGAAGTCCATGTATCCTAGGAGGTCCTTGGAAAGAGAATTGAGAGAAATTTATGTTTTTTATTTGTTCTTTGAAGTATGAATAAAAATAGACCGGTAAGAGAATATATGAGGTATATCCAGAAAGTATATCCAGCCATGTAATATAAAAAATGGAGACACTTGGTGAAGAAAATACAAGATACAAAAAAAAAAACCATTGTACAAGGGATGATGCCCCGGCCCCCTTCAAGGTAACCACCTTGGGACCTCACACAGGTCCCTTGATTGCCACCAGCTGTCCCATCATACTTTCCTAAATCTCATTGATGACAGTCTGAAATTTCTTCCCTTTCAAAGGTGTTTTTAGTTTTGGGAAAAGCCAGAAATCACACGGCACCAAATCTTGGCTGTAGGGAGGCTGAGTGACTTGGGTGATTTGATACTTCACCAAAAATCTCTGCAGGAGACATGACCCATGAGCATGTTTTTGTGATGAAACTGCAATCACCAGTTTCCCATAACTGTGGCCTTCTGAACCATTCAAATAATGTGCGTGGAGGAATGTCCAAGTTTAATGCAAAATTTGATTCAGATTCATTGCTCCACTTGCTCAGTCATTTTGAAAATGATAGCCACACAGTACACATGCTCAGTTAACAGTATCTATTGCCCCCACTGACAAGTACAGCAAAGTCATCATTGTTCACACATGTGCTTTCCGGTTCAGTCTCCTTGGCCAGCAGATTAAATTGAGGTTGTGCAAACTGTTCTCATTCTATTCACAATGATGGTCTTTGATACCTCTCTGAAAAAAGTGAAACAATGACATTTAAATATAAGAGTGAGATGGCTAGTTAACTATTTGAGTACTTGAGAAAAATGTGAATGAGGATAATAGAAGGTGACATTGGAAGGGCAAGTTTGTGCCTCTATAAATGAATCTGAACGCCAGGTGAATGTATTTCTTATTTAATACTTAAGAGATAGTAAAAGTTTTAAAGCAGGTGACCTAATAAGCTACATTTGAAAAAATAACAGTAATAACTAATTAGATATTCTCATATTTCAATTAGAAAAGTGGGCCCTGAGGTTATTTTGCCTTGATTCAGATATTCACTAAGTACCTAGTAGTTGTATCACCTGGGAAACATACTTATCTTTTACATTTCTTTTTCTGTGTTTTGTAAGATAAAGAGAATATTAACTATATTCCTACCTCACAGTAGTGGTGTAAGAATTTTATTCTTACATAAAAAGAATAAAAGCACTAAATGGTAATGGTGGAAAATATAAGAAAGAAAGAAAGAAAAAAGAAGGAAAGAAAGAGAGAGAAAAAAGAAAGCAGAAAGAAAGAACGAGCACAGGATGATTTATATGCGGTATTCTAAAAAATTGGCTTTAATTGGTATTTTTCTTTTTAACTTTTATTTTATTTTTTTATTTTTTAAATTATTTTATTTTAAAATATTTTATTTATTTATCTTTAGAGGGGAAGTGAAGGAGAGAGGGAGAGAAAAATCAATGTATGGTTGCCTGCTGGGACCTGGCCTGCATGCAACCCAGGCATGTGCCCTGACTGGGAACTGAATGGTGATCCTTTGGTTTGAAGGACTATGCTCAATCCACTGAGCTACACCAGCCAGGGGAAATTGGTATTTTTCATGTAATGTTTCACTGAAGTTTCTAGATATATTTAGATAATGTGAGTGGGTGATATTTAAAAAAGAGATGAGGCATTGGAAGTAATTGAAAAGATCTAAGGTTGATAAAGTCATGAGCAGTGAGAACATGTAAGAGAGGTCAAATTGGTAGTTACAATACAATCATGGGGATGTAAAGTACAGTGTAGGGAATATACCCAATAATACTGTAATAACTATGTATAGTGCCAGGTAGGCACTGGAAATACCTGGAAGAACACTGTGAAGCATATGATTATCTAATCATGATGCTGGAAACTGGAAACCAGCACAAAATAATATCGCAAGTAAACTGCAATTGGAAAAAACAAAGGTCATGGTCAAGGCGGCTTAGGCTGTCACCTGAAAAACCAGTTGAGCAAGTGTCCAGCTGTCAAGGCTGAATTCAAATGATGCCTCTTAGAAAAAAAAATAGACTACCAGTAGGTGGTCATCTATTCTGAGTACGAGACAGTAAGTTCATTTTGGCTACCAGTGACAAATTTGCATTTCAACATCACACTGCAGCCACTGGCTTCAAAGTTTTCATATACCAAAATATTCTATATAAATTGTTCTGAAACAGAATTCCTAATTTGAATTTCATCTATTGTTTTTCATGTAGAACTCCTACTATTTTCTTTTGGAAGTTATAATAAATTAATAAGAAGTACTAGGGTAGTAGGAAATAGAATGAAACACAAAAATAAGCACTTCTCAAACTCAATCAATATGAAAACAAGAAGAAATTAAGCCCTGGTGATATAATGTACAGCACAGGTACTGTAGTTACTAACACTGTGTTATGTATTTACAAGTGACTTAGAGAATAGATCTTAAAAGTTGTTGTTGCAATAAAAAATTATAACTTTGTATAGTGGCCATTTCTCAATATGTACAAATACTTACATCACTATGTTGTACACCTAAAACTAATATGCTATGTAAGTTATATCTGAATAAAATTCAAAGAAACAAAAGGAAAGGACAGAAATAGTAAATTTAAGATGACAATAATATTAAAAGCTATTAATTGTGGACATTTGTATAGTGCTTTGTTATTTTTAGTATCAAATTATCTACTTTATTGGATATGATCTTTACTAAGGAATCTGTACATGGTGGAATTTTAGGGGATCAAGTAAATTATAACCCTGTCCCTATCAATATTTGGAACAAAATGAGAGATAGACATAGAAATCAGAAAAATGCATTTATTCACTCAACAAATATTTTCATAACTCTTACTTATATTTGGTTCTCTTACAGAAACTGGTGATAAAGCAGTGAAAGAAACAAAAATTCTAGGCATTGGCTAATGCAGTCCTGGGTATACTTCAGCTTTAAAACCAAGTTCACTTCCGCAGAGCAGACACAAGCTGTGCCTCAGCAATGGCCTAGGTATTCCTGCCCATCGAGTGACCAACTCCCTAACAGACATGCTTGGGATTTACAGAAATGGTCTCAAGTCCGTATTGGTGTAAGAGAGTTCCAACTGTCCAATCTTGCAACCACATTTTTTTTAGAAGTGTTGTCCACTCAAAAATCTGTTGCACTACTAATACAGTGGTATTCTTTCCTCGAGGAAAGAATATTACTATCACAGATGTGTAGCGCAAGGTAGGAAGTGGTAAAATGTGGGACTATAATGCAAATAGTGGCACTTAGTCAAGAACTTACTATGTGCCAAAGTATTGTGTGAATATATAACAGTGAAGAATAAAACAAATGGTCTCTAGGTCCTCAGATGATGCCACGTGAAAGCATTCTGATCGGAGAAGGGTATGTTGATCTTGGGGCACAGGAAGAGCCTCTACTTGGCCCTAGATGGCATGTAAATTGTTGCCCAGCAGAAGAAGCATCTAACCTGAGAAGTGAAAGATGAGCAGGGTTTTACCAAGAGCAACTTAGGAGGAAAAATCCCAAATATAGAAAATAGGATGTGAAAAAAAAACAGACTACAAAGAGAGCAGGATATAACTTTATGAACTGAAGAACACTGAAGCAAAAAGACAGATTCCGTGGAAGAATTAGATTCCAAGGAAAACACACATAGTCTATATAGTCTTTTTAGTAAATGTTAGTTCTATATTCATCACTTGTAAAGTCTGTGACTATTTGAGAATTTTCCTTCTTATTTCACCAGGCCAAAAGAACATGAGAAGGGCTGATCCCATGACTATTCATACAGTTGCTGGGAGGCTGTTAGGTCAGCCAAATTTGGCAATAATTTATAAACCCCTCAGATTTCATGACTATACTTTCATCTAGCTGACTGTAGGTATTTTTAAAAATCGTCAAAATGCAAATGCCTTTAGTAGTCTAATATTTTAACCTTACCGATATTTATAGCATTGACAGCATAAACTGTTCATACTTAATGGGGATAGAGAGTGAACCCACGAACCTTGACATGGCACACCTGTTCCAGTTCATCAGTGCTGACTCAGTGCAATTTTTCTTCAGAAAACAAGCCCAGTAATAGTTATGTACACTGGGTTTGAAAATCATATTATTAGCAAGAAGACCTCAAAACTAACCTCTGAGATATATATAGGGCTTTTTAAGGTGTCTTCTTATATATCCATGAAAAATTTGTTTCCACATGTGAGTTACATCTTACATGGCTTTCTTGATATCTCAGAATCTAATTTGAGTTTTGTGCAAACATTTATTATGTACATAACAATTTTTCTTTTTTTATTTTAATTGTCGTTCAAGTATAGTTTTCTGCCTTTCACTCCCATCCCAGACCACCCCTAATGTACATACTATTTTAATACATATATCATATCTAACAAATACTTTTAAAAAGAATGTTAGCCCTTATATTTTATAAAGGATTATATGTTATGTTTTAATGTGATATACTTAAAGGAAATTTAAAGTCTCATATATAACATGGTCTGCGAGATAAAACAAAAATATAAGAGTAGGACAAAGAAAATAAAATACTGCTTTAAAATATAATTTTATAATAACTCTAAATGTTAAAAGAAAACCATGGCAAAATATAGAATCACCAGCATTAATTTTTTTGCTCTGAATCAGCCGTACTTAATTTTTAATGATGCTAAGAATAGCAGCAACCCAGCTTCTGGTTTCGTTTTGTTTATGTGACAATGTTATTTCACCATTACTTTGACAAGTGGAGTTCAGAGGGAGTTCACTTGGAGTTAACCATGTTTTTTGAAAGATGCAAAGCTGGTACTGGAGGCCACCAGGGACTCTATGCCTCAGTCTGGATATGGACATGCTTAGAACAATTTGAAATGTTCTATTTCATACCCTTCCCCTAGCTATCTTGTTAGGACCTGTGATCAGATTACAGAAAGATTACACTTTAACCTTCATTTGATGTAAACTAAATAGATATCAGAAACCACAGTTAAGAAATTAAATTTTGTTGCCTTTAAGAGCCAGGTGAAGGGTGGGGTTGTATTTTGTTATATTAAATGTTGCTGAGCAACATAATATTGTTTTAATATAGTTTATATCTTTGAAGGGCAAAAGTAAGTAGTCCCATCATTTCAAGGGGATACTTTCTATGAAATTTCCTCTGCAGATACCAGCATCAGGATGGGCAAGAGATCAAGAAGAATTATAACAAAATGTGTGTTGGATAAAATGGTAGAGGAAAATATATTATTCCTAAAAGATGGAATAATCCTTTCCATCTTGTCTCACGTCTTGCAATGCGAGACATTGCAAGCCTGTCCTTTTTAATACGATGGTCACATTTTTTGTAACAGTAAAGTTAAACTTGTCATTCTATCTTTTTCAATTCTTGTTCTTTTTATTACTATTTGAGGCCAGTAATTTTATAATCTATTGTAAGCTGATTGTTAATAAGCATTTATGATTAAATAGGCCTGGTTGTACTCTGCTTATTATTTCCAAGCTTCCAAATGTCTACACGTTTTCGTATGATTTTTCTTATATACCATAATGATAAAGTAACACAGAAGACATTGTGATCTTTTTAATTATGTGCAAGAGTCATTTTTTGTTTTATAAACCACAATATAACCTTTAATTTAATTTTCATATTACATAGGAATTACTTAGAGCAAGATAACTTTTATTTAAAACCTGCAGAACATTTTATGGAGTCCTAGAGATCCAACTTTTTCACTTATGCTGACCTCTTTCAGGTCTTACAAAAAAACATTGAGGTCACAGGGCCTGATTTTGTTTTGTTTTGTTTACACACTGCTCTAAGGAAAATGAAATTGCCTATGTTACAAATAAAAACGGCAGGAAAAATTTGGGAAACATGCAACTACACAAAGCCTGCCACAAGTGTAAGGTGAAATTGTTCCCATTTTAAGTGTTGACATTTTTTCCTTTTCTTTGAGCAAGTAATTGAAGTGAAATGTTAATAAAATTTAATTAACTGCACAATGAACTGTCTTTACCATCTACTCTTGAATAATTTCTTTTTCACATAATATGTGTTTTCTTTGTTTTGAGGAAGAGAGAGCAATTAATCTTCCCTTTAACATAAAAAGAAAAGGTATACAGAAGCTTTGTATACCTTTGATATAGGGTTGGAAGGATTATAGGCTTTTATTTTTTATTTATGCATTTATTTATTTTGATGAAAGGGAGCAACCCCCTTCTAAATTGACACTTGCAAGTGGCTTCTGATTGGGCTGTTGGAAGCCAATTCACGGCTGCGGTCCTGGAGAGTATACAAAACTAACACTGTTATGTAGTTCCACTGACGGAGGCGCACCCATGCAAAGCGAGATGGATGGGATGTCGGCTTTCTCTATCATGGGATCTCCATTTAGTGACCCAGATGAGGACAGAGAGAACTTGTCACACAGGCATGACAGGGCCAGATAGGGCTTTAAATGGAGCTCCAAATCTCATATGGATTTGAAGTTGCTGCTAGAGCACAAAATTTGTCATAAAAGACTTGTCAGTACAGAGTTCATTAAGGTAAAGGATGATAGCACTTTTTCAAGACACAATTGAGCTCTCCCCTGGCGGTCTGAGATTCAGTCACAAGAGAGTTGTGTCTAGTTTTGTTTCCCTTCTTAATGACCTTTTAAAATGATTTCACTAAGTTTTTCCTTGTTCTGTAATCCTAACTCAAAAGATTCTTACAGCCTTTTCTCTCCAGTTTTGCTTCTTTTTTCTCCTTTGTTAAATTTGTAGGTGTGTTTGTGATGTCAATTCACAGTCACTTGGGACTTGGCTGAGTCTGGAGGTGAGGTGTTAAAGCTCCCAGGGCAAAATTGTAACGGTTAAGGTGAAAGACAAGGCTCTTAATCACTTGTGCTGTGACTGCCACACTAGAAATTCCATGGTCAACGCTGGCTTTTCTTTTACTCAGAGTGCAGCAATCAATAAAGTTATTCAGAAACACGATGCTGTCAGCGGCTTAACTGAAACCTTGATGTCACAAAGTTGTAACAGACAATCACAAATAAGTTTCTAAGAAGTTAAGTCTGCTGTTTAAAATATATTATTTAATAGCAGTTTATTACTGTTAATTTCAGCATAATTCATATTTATTGTGTCTTCATAGAAGATCATTAAGATTTTTACATTTGTTAGCATTTTTTCTTCCTTTTGTAAATTCAAGGAACATACAGTGAGGTCATCAGGAGCACAGCTCCTATTATTCTCGTTTTACAGATGGAAAAAAACAAAGAAAAAACTAAAATTAGTTTTTCTTGTCTTAGAATGCTAGAAAATGGTGACTGATTTACTTTGTACTCCCAATTCCCAACTTAATGTATTTCGCTTAAAATATAACCAAATATCAAATGGCAAATCCTGAACACATTTATTCTTCCTTCAGTCCCTTTAGGATGTCAGCCCTCAGCTGATGGCCTTCTCCAAGAATTGCCCCTCCCCAGTGCAGACAGCATCCAATGAACGGTTTCTGTAGGGAAGACTGGGGGCCTGGCTCAGAAGATCTTTAAAATGTCAATTCATCTTTAGAGTTTACCATGGACCAGCTGAAGTTTTTGTTGAGGTTACATAGCAGCATGACCTCTCACTGTGCCCCATTCCTTCTGATTCCTTCCCTTCGGGTTTTAGTTGCAAGAGCATTCCACAGTAATCTCCATGTGCCCACATTTTGTCTCAGTGGCTGCTTCCCAGTAAACTTGACCTGTGACCTATTTAGAGCTTATGGAGGTGGGGGTTGGGGCTCACCAATATTGAACTCTTCCACTTTTCCTCTCAATGTTTCTGATGTACATTAATGTTTTTTGTCTTTTAGACCATTCTTTTCAAATAGCTTTTGACAGCAACAGTATGATGTTCTTATTGAAGGTGATGATAAAAATAATAAAATCAACTTGCAAATAGGCAAATGATAAGGCTTTCCTGATGTCATTTTGAGTATTAATTAATAATGACCTTTTAAGGTCATCATATTGAGTGCACATTGAAAAAGACCAAGTGGCCTCACTCAGCAGACAGAACTGCCACCAGGCTTTACTCCAAAACAGCAGTTGTCAACCACCAGGCCACAAAAGGCACATTGGCACGCCACAAGAATTTTTAAAATGTGCAATACTTGACTAGTCAGGAGCACTGACCTCTTTCCCCCTAGAATATCAAATAAAATAATGACAACAGCCAGCACAACAATAGGTGTCCAGTGTAAATTAATCAAATTATATTTATTTTGTATATCAGGTCAGCAAAAAAATATATATATTTTAGTGCACCACAAAATTTCAGTGATTAGTTTATATGTGCCATGAGATGAAAAAGGTTGAAATTACTGCTCTAAAACCACAAGCCTGGGGCTCCCTTCTTGGGTCCAATCCCCCCAGTGGAATGACTCCGTCTATCAGATGACCATTACCAAATGTTTATTGACTCAATCTTGCTCGTATTGTTTTAGTTTAGTGAAAAGCATCATCTTTCAATTTCTGTGCAACAAACAATCACAAATTTAGAAGCTTAAAGCAACACACATGTTTTACTCAGTTTCCAGGAATCCAGAGCACAGCCTGGCCAGGTCCTCAGCTCGGGCTCTCAACAAGGCTGTGTTCAGTGTGCCAGGCAGGCTGGGTTACCGTCCGGAGGCTCAGCGAGGGAAGGATCTCTCTCTAAACTCCTTGTTGCTGGCAGAATGCATTTCTTTACAGAAGTTGAATTTGTAGCAGGTGCTCCTACAAAGTCAGAGATAGAGAGACAGAGGTGGAGATGGAGAGGAAGAGAGAGATGCTCTGCTTCCAGACTCTGACCTTTCCATCCTCTGCAACAGAGCTTTCCTGATTAGGGCCGGCCACTCAGGGTAGTCGCCCTTTTGATTAATTTAAAGTTGATCAGAGACTTCAATTATATCATCAAAACCCCTTTACCTTTGCTGTTTTCTGTTGGCTAGAAGCAAGTTATAGGTCCCATCACCCTCAAAGCAAGTGGATTATAGATGTGTGGCTCATTGATGGTCATCTTAGTATTTGGCCTACCACATGAAATCATATTCTGCTTGTTATAGAACCAGGAACAGTGTTTTTTTTATGTTAAAATTATTGTAAGGTTTTTAAACTTGATTTTTAAATTACACATAACTGCAGTTTAATAGGAGGAATGCACATTTCAGTTAAGGAAAAGTCCAAGATCTGGATTTTATTATCCTGACTATGGAGCCCAACTAATTGTAGTCCAGATTTTCATTGGCCCACTGCTCCCCACCCCAGGCATCCCACCTCCACCCTCAATACTAGCCACCTCTGGCTTTGTCCCTATGTTCTTTATACAGGTTTCTTGAAGACTCTTCCTCCTTTACCTCCCTCTGTCCCCTCCAACCTCCTCACTTATTACTGTCAGTTTGTTCTTAATTTCAATGTCTCTGTTTATATTTTGCTTGCTTGTTTGTTTTGTTGATTAGGTTCCACTTACAGGTGAGATTACATGGTATTTGTCTTTGACCGCCTGGCTTATTTCACTTGGCATAATGGATCTGAATTGTTAATCAAAAATATAAGCTGCCATTTAAGCTAAGCTTCATAAAAATACTCTTTAATTTTGGTGAATGTCCATATAGCTGTTTTGTATAATGCAGAGCAAATATAACATAATTTAATTTCTACAATTTTTTTGAAATGTAAAAATATGGATGCTTCAATATATAGTATTGTGCCAATTAGTAGCCATATGGGTAAAAAATAAAGGTTCATCCCTGTATCAAACACACTGAAGAATAAATTCTGGAAATATTAATTAATTTTTAAATAATCAGGACAAACTCCACTAAACCTACTTTAATTATGGAAAATATCTAATATTATAGTTTTGTTAATTATGCCCCATAATCAGTACATATTGAGATTGTATGGTGTGTAATTTGCTGTGCTGAAAAGGCAGGTGAGATATATATAAAATTTAAGAAAAATAAAATAGAGTATGATTCCTCAAAAGTTTTATAAGCTATTAAGGGAAACTAACATTAATTTAAAATTTCAAAAATGTATATTTGAGGTAAATAAAATTTTAAAACCTTTAACATAGGATGCACAAATGCAGGGTTTTTTTCACATTTTTCTACAATTGGATTACCTATCACATCTCTACTATCTCTAATACAGAAAAATGAACTACTCATATCTGTGTAAATCCAATTATTTAGTTATCTTTGTTTTCTTGAATTAATTTCAAGGTTTTTAGTTCTATATTTTTCTTTCCTTGGAGTAGATTCATAGATAGGAGCGTAGGTGAGGTTTATTCTTATTGTTTTGGAATCAACCGTTCCCTATAATCCTTTACTTTCCACATCACACCTGTTCCTTCCAGAACACTAGCCAGCCACGTGTTAGTTAAAGCCTGGGCTTGACATTTCCTCAACATTCATCACCACTTTCTGCAGATGTCCTGTCCTTGAAGGTCCATCAGCTGACTTACGAGCTTTGCAGACAACTGGGATAAATGAAAAGACATTAGCAAAAAAGGAGAAATATATTATACTAACTTAACTCCTCTTCATATATCTCTGTTAAGAGCCTGGAAATTAAAGAAGAAAGAGGCTAGAAGCATGTAACAGAGGAACCTGTTCTTCACTGAGGAATCAAAAAAAGTCTCCTCGGAACATCTGTGCCAAAAGTGCCATCTGAAGAATGTGCCCTGCAATCCAGGAGGAGAGGAAAAGGAGATAGGCAGCTTCCTAGGGCATGAGAAACAATGGTGCATCAAAGGAAGGAAGAAGAGTCCTTGGGTTTAGAAGTGAGAGTTTTCAGTGTGAGGGTGTGGTTATATTTGAGCAAGCTGAGACTAAAATGTCTGCATATTTTCTTTAGAGACCTTCTAAAAGAGGTGGACATTTTTAGATAAATTAGTCTTAGGCCTTTTCGTCTCTTCAACAATAACAATTGTTTATGAGTAATCGGTTCTAGCTCTAACTCTCAGACATTGACAAATACACTTTGGTAATACTCTCTTGCAGAAGGTTAATACAGATCTTTTTCAAAGAACAATATTTAATCTTAAAATTATCAGTGATCTTTCTGAAAGTGTGATTCAAAGACACAAGTTTATGAGGTTTCTAAATATATACCTTTAATCCAGAAAAAGCAATACTTGAGCATCTCTTTTTTATATAAATGGTGCAAAATCAACCCCCAAAGACTCCCATAATTATGACACTAACAAGTCAGCAGCATTAGAATGCATTATGTGGCTAGCAAAAAAAATGTCTTTGTGTACTATTACATAGTATCAACCAACGTACAAAATCATCAGTGAGGGTTGGTGCTTTTCTTAAGACTGGTGAAATATTTTGGCTTTGACAACTAATATATCCCTAAAAACATGTTAGCTAGTCTGTCTTTTAGTCAAAAGTATTTTACTGTCAGAAAAACTTTTTTTTGTCCTTTTAAGTATCCCACTGGACAGTTTTTTGGAAACTAGTGTTTTGCCATGTTGTATTAACTGTCATGACTAGAAAGAGTTAAGAGAACCTCCAGAAAATATGAAGTTTTATTCCAAGAAGGAGTCTGTACACTGGAAGACTGTAGCTTTCTAAAAAGAACAAAAAGAAGAAATCCTCTGTGACTCTTAATTACCTTAATTTAAATTTAACACTTTCCTTGGTGTTCTTATTCCTGCTAAAGTCTCTCAGAAGCTGAAATACATCATAATTAACAGTCTTATTCATGTATTTCATGTGTTTTCATTGTGTGAATAAAGCCCTAAAGTTTCTAATTAGATGAATACAGTCTTTCCAAATGGTAAATTTGGAATGGCTCTTCTATTTGAGATGGCATTATAATTCCTAATAATGATATTAGTCATAATCACCATATTACTCACTACCAGCATGTGACTCCTCTTAGTAACATCAAATAATCGAACCTTTTCTATTTTTTTCTACATAAAAACATTGATATTTGTACTGCCAACCATAATAGACCATGCATTTGGAACATCACATTTCTAGGACTGATGCCTGCATGTCATTATCATCCTGTGTCCTTGTCCCTAATAAATGTTTCCCTGTGGGATCCACATGGCACTCAGTGCTGCCTGCAGTCTTTCCAGGAGGCAAATAATTAGTCACAAAAATAATTCCTTTCCAAAGGGAATTTAAATTAGCTGTATTTCTTATGCATCTCTCAATGAGGATGTACACTAAGTCAAACTGCTTCAGTTTGACTTAAGTCTGAACCTTCTTTTCCTGCTTTAGGCATGAAAGATGATCTTTCCCTGGGATCAGGTAGATTCATCCAGGTTCACTTATTTTGTCTTAAAAACTATTTTAAAGTAAGTTACTTACACTCAACTTCCAAAAACGAAGAACTCATTACATTATTTTATGGGCCCATTATTATATAATTAATGAGTTTCTGAATTAGTGAATTACTCAAAACCTATTAATGAGTAATCAAATTAAATATACGAACATGAATTATAGGTATAAGAAAGCCCTCGAGTGAGTTGTTTTTTTTCTACCATGTGGGCTAATTTGGTATCTAAATCTCTGGTTTGTGGGTTCTGTTTACCTACGTTATGAGGTTCCATATTATTCTTATCTACTGGCTCAATGGAGCTTATCTTTTGTAGAAACACTGATAACAGCAGGCTATATTGTAGCCCTCTTAAATACCTTCTCTTAAGTATTTATTGCTCTGACCACAAGATTTGCAGTGTTTGGTCAAACCTTCCAGAACCCATTGGTCTCCTAGTTTTTACTTTTTTTTCCTTTTAAATTATTCTTTTCTATTTCCCAGACCTGATTTTTCCATCTTTTGCTTTCTGTGCACCATGCACTCTTTACTACCTTGGCTTCTGCACCACTGAGTTCTTATATTCCCCTCAGCTACTTTGGATCCTATATCATGAATGTGACTACATTTTTATTGCATCACTAGCTTCTTTTCGGGGGAAATATTCCCTTTATGATTCATTCTGGTACCTTATGTCTTTCCAAAGCTTGTTCTCTGTCTTTCACTATTATAGGAGATATTATTTATTTACCCCACAATAAAACCTATTTTGGGGGGATAGAAAACAGCTAACTTCTGTATGGTCCCATAAGAAGATAGTTCTCATCAAGAAACTAAGAAAAATATGTATTTATATATTTTCTGTTTCTTTAAATCAAAGTAGCCACATATCAAAGGCTATGGGCTGGCAGAGAAAAGAAAAAACACTCAATTAGCACTTTTATTTTTAACTCACTATTGACCATTAAATATGAGTTAATATGATTACAAAGGAAACCATAACAAAATTAAAAATCACACGTATGAAAGAATGATGAATATTAAGCAAAATTTTATTTAAATTTTCCATATTTTTGTTAAACTTCATTAATATTTTGACTTTGATTTCAGTGAGGTGTTTGTTTGTTTGTTTGTTCATTTGTTTTCCATGAGATGAACCTGCAAGCAAGGTAGTGCTAAATGTCTCAATAACCACCAAGGGAAGTTGAACTAGTTAAAAGAAAAATTTCAGGGAGAGAGCTGTGATTACTACACAACTAATAAACTACTATCAGTAAAAAAATATATAATCAAAATGTCTTATTGCTTTCCTTCCCTCCTCTCCTACCCCTTTTTTTTTTAAATCAAATAATTGTGGGAGTCATTAATTGTATTCATAATCACCTCAGAGTGCTTATTCTCCTAGGCCCATGCCTGGTAGAATGGATCATCTCCATGCCTGTTGAACTTAGCATTGGCTCTGAGACTTGCTTTGATCATGCTTAACTTCTGGACATATCTTGAAGAGCTCACAGGATACTCTGCCATGTAATGTTTCTCTCTATTAATGCACAAACAAACAGAACCATTCAAAATGGTAGCTTTTCTATGAGTCCAGGACATGAAATGATGAAGATAATTTGGAGCAAAGGCTCCGATTGACCTTCAATGGTTAAATTCAAGATAAACACTAGAAGAAGAAAATTTAAATAACTCATAATGCAAACACTAACATAATCATTGTCAATAATAGCTTCTATAACTATCATATTCACACAATCTCTTCTCTTTCTCAATGAATAACAACAAAGTTTCTCTACACTTTGCTAAAAACAGGAATTACTTTTCTTTAGCTATTACTAATTTTGCTAATAAACTAGTTTTAGATCATTGAATTTATTTGTATTTGTTTAAGTAATGGTTTAGCACATGCATTTTTACATTTTTATTTCTCATTTGCATTTTCTCTACAATAAACATTTTTGTTATATTGAACTAATCTGAAAATGAAGTTGCTTAATCATATAATCTATAAGCTAATGCAATATTGGCAGTCAACTTCTCCCTTTAGGCTATAAAACAAAGATGCAATATAAATTGTATTTTCACTAAGATATCTTTTAACTGTCTCCAAGAGATATTCTGAAGACAAAAGTGATTTACATCTTTATGATTGCTGGTAGTGTCATATTTTTATTTGATCAAAACCAGTATTAAATTATCAAAGCAAAATGAATTTGTTTTAATTTTTCATAATTACATTTAGTAATGGGGAATTTTATTTTCTGTACAGAGAACAGAATCACAACTATAAAGCTGCAACTGTGTCATTTAATAAAATTCAAAGCAGCTCATTTTCACTATATCATTAGACATAGTATCAAATAAAGTTATCAGAATGACTAAATTCTGACAATGATTCTTAGAATTCTAGGTTATATGATTCATTTTTATGTGTGGATATAATAGAAATAGAAAATGTTAATTTGAGAAAGAGAAAATTGAGGTAAATTTGAGTAAATTGCAATGTATTTATAAAGCTGTTTTAAACAAGATTAATGAAACAAAAGCATAAGTCATAAAGAATTGTTTGAACCATGAACAGAAGAGGAAGAGCAAGAGACTCTTACATATTATGAAATATAGCCAAATCTCAATTCTCTATCTTGATCAAAACATCACAGCCCCAAAACATTAATTAATTTCTTAGTGGCTATACATTTGAGTTAATCAAATTCCATTAGTGGGAGACAGAGATACAAAACTATTTACATAGAGACACAGAGAACCTTTTTTTTCTCAATTACTTCTTTTAGGAGCAGGGACAGCTATCCTAACACTTGTGATACTATGCGTCCTTGTAAAACCCTTGGTCAAGCCCTGGTCTAGCATATCTCTTTGGCTTTTTCCGTCTTCCTTTTTGCATTTTCTGTACTTCCATGCTAAAAATGACTTGTTTCTCGAGAAAAGATCTGGGTCAAATTTAAGACAGGGGAAGAAACTGACTGGGCCCAGCCAAAATCCTCCTTTGCAGGTGGATCACAAGGGCAATTAATAATGACGGTTCTCTATTAGTACATTATAATCCCTTAATGGGGAAAGATACAATTTCGTATCCAAAGATACAATTTCATATCCACAGAGAACTCTAAGTACTGTCACATAAAAATACCGAATAAATATTTTACATTCTACCTTCAGAATCCAAAATGTGCTTCCATATCAAAGGCCATGAATCAGAATGGAAATAAGAGATCTAACAACTTCTCCAGAGTAAGAACTAAATGTTAAGCAAACCAGAAAAAAAAGTATTTCAGCAATTAAATCTCATCATTTGTCTTCATTAATGTTTAGAATTTAGCACATCTATGAGAGAATGATATGTGAAAATTAAAACAATTATATAGAAAAATAACTAAAAATTGAAGAAAATGTTATTATGAGCAAAAATAACCAGCAATCTATATATCTTAATAAACTGAAAAAAAGTGTATTTCTCTTTCACACAGAATCCACAGCAGTCTGGGCAGTGTGGAAACCATGGGCAGACTCAAAGATCCAGGATTCTTCTCTAATGGTTTCATCACTCCACAAAGCACAAAAGGAGGAGAATTTGAAAGTTTTTTTTTTTCTATTTAAAAAAATATTTTATTTTATTTTATTTATATTTAGACACAGAGGAGTGGAGGGAGAAAGAGAAAGAGAGAAACATCGACGTGTGGTTTTTGCCTCTTGCTTGCCCCCTACTGGGGACCTGGCCCACAACCCAGGCATGTGCTCTGACTGGGAATCTATCCAGTGACCCTTTGGTTCTTAGGCAGGCGCTTAATCCATTGAGCCACATCAGCCAGGGATTCATCTATTTTCTTTATCATGGATATGAAGCACATTTTTCCTGCTCACATTTCATTGGCCAGCGTTAATCTCTTGGCCTCATCTAATTCAATAAGGTAATAAAGTATAATTTTCTTTGTGTAAACAGTGGATAAATATAAAATAATTTGTGGTACAAATCTAGCACAAGTTAAGCCAAAATGAAAACATATCATTCAGTTATAATGAGGATTTACACAGTCATAAAAATCTAGTTTCCCTAAAATATACAAACAATATTGGAATTATCTACTAAAATTATAACAGTGACTTCTGGATGAAAGAATTTTTTTAGTTGTTTGCTTTTCAAGCTATTTTTGCAGTATTTTAGGATTCTCTATTAGAAACAACTGTAATATATACATATACATTTAGAATGTATGTATAATTATTTGTATATATGTATCTGTGCAGAAAGAAAGCATGTCTTTAGTTTCCTCTCTCAGTGTAATTGATTAAATATGAAAGTGATTAAATGCTTTGAACTACCTTATTTTGATTTATTCTGGACAATCGCCTTTCATATATATAGTGGCTTTTGAAAAGTATAATATTGCAATCAATGACCTACTTCATTCATTGATTTGTTCAGTTAATATTTACACATCTCTTCTCCGTACCAAGCAGTATTCTCATACCGAGGATTAACAGTGGGAGAAAATTTGAGTGTCTATAGAATTTACCTTCTAGTAAGAGTCATATGTACATGAGAAAAATCAGGAAAATATATGGAATGCTAAAGGTGAACTTTGATCTCCATTATCATAAAACAGGTAATAGAGATAAATGTGCAAAGGTGGTAGAGGGAGGGAATTCAATGTTAAATAGTCTGATGAGGAAAGGTCTTTCCACTAAGCCGATTTCTGACTAAGGAATTGAAGATTATGAAGAAGTCAGGCCATGTGAGAATGTCTTTGGGGAAAGCATTGCTTACAGAGAAACCAACAGGAAAAATGTACTGAGTCAGAACAAAGATGAATGTATCAGGAATAAGAATGAGACTCGCAAGGTCACAGGAGAGATTCAGGGGAAAATCCTAGAATTGGAGAGGTCAGGCATGTGGTGGTATACTTTCTGCGATCTTGAGTTTAGCTTTTTGAGGTAAAAAATTCTAAGTGTTTTAAGCAGAACAGATTGTATGTATTCTGGGTCACTCTGGCTGCTGTATGGAAACATATAAAGAGGACCAGGAGCAGCAGCAAGGGTGATCATTGTGAAGCAAGAATCCAGATAGGCAATGATGATCACTCCAACTAGAGTAATGAATGGCACTGGAGGTGGAGGGAAATGGTCAGATTATTGATTCATTTTGAAGGCTAAGTCCAAGGGATTTGCTGACATACGTCATGAGCATATGTTCGTGATATAGTCTTTCCTATAAGTCAGCTGGGCAACTGCTGGACTGGTTGCCAGGTGAGCAGCCAAGCACCAAGGAATAGACAAGAGTCACACAAGGTAACTATACTATTCATTCAGCTTTTATTGAAGTCAGGTTCACTCAAAGTAGAACATCAATATTCATTAATATCCCACTCACACTCTAACAATCTAAGGGAATTATAACACACACATGCAGCAATCACTGAGGGATAACGAACCCAAGTCCAAAGGCTCAGTCTGCAGGTCTGCAAGACAGCACGTTGGGCAAGGGAATCATCAGTGTCTAGCAAGGAAGGATCTTTGTAGCCAGGTGGGCACCAGGGCAGACAAAGCCCTCAGTCCAGCGGGGTGGAATCTCCAGTGGCTGATGCCAAGGGAGGTCAGTGCGGCATGGGGCAGCACTCTGGTGTGTGGAGCTCAGCTGTTTCAGCAGCGGTCTGGAAACTGCCTCAGCTATACTTGAAAGTTGAGGACTCCACCCTTCCAGGCCTTCTGATAAATGTCTTTACACCCTTCATGCCAAGTGTAAAATTTGCCCAGGAGTCTATGGCTGGTACATAGCTATTCTGCTTGACACCCCTATTGGCAAGTGTGGAATTTCCCCAGAAGCCTATCTGTGGGTGGGTCTTCTCTGCAGACATGGCTGTTCTGATCACACGTGCAGGTATCTTAAGTGTGTCTCTGACAACATGTGCACAATAGTGTGTCTCCTTGCCAGATGTGTTTGTTCTGACTTAGGTAGTTTTCCTCCTGAACGGAAGTGTCATGACTGACTAACAGCCATTTTGGTTGACATAAGTGATATAAGTAAGTGACTCCACTTTGATATACTTTATGCTATCTTGATTGGACCAATGCTATGTTATTGGTCCTGTTCTCCACAACATATCAGATTTAGAATGAGAGAAAAGATTTGTTCATGTGAAAAAATAGAATTTCCCTTTACTTAGAAGGGGAAGACCATGAGGAAAGTTTGAGGCAATAAGAGGTATTTTGTATAAGCTAAGTTTGTAGTCCTTAAAAGACAACCAAGTGAAGGTGTTCAGAAAGCAACTAAATACACTAGTCTGCAGTTTCATGAGAAGAGAATTGCCCAAAACTAAAATAATAGTATGAATTCATGCATATATTGCATTTACTGTGTGTCAGGAACTCTTTTTGGTTATGCATTTAAGTCATTTATTTCATACAAACTTTTATGAGATAGAGGCAGTATTATTATCAACATTGTACAAGGAGACAATGAGGACATATGGAAGATAAGTATTTCTTTCAAGGACAAAAGTCTAGTGATGTATAGTGAGAGCCTGTGCCCATTAGCCCCACTGCCTGGCTCTCATGGTAACTAATCATCATATAGCTAGTATTAAAGCCATCAAACTAGATGTGATCCTAATAAAGACAGGCAAGAATGAAATATATCCACAGACTGAACTCTAGAGCACTCCAGAATTAAGAGTTAAGGATGTTGAGAAAAACATCAGTGCTGAGGGCAGAAATAAAGAGCATTTTATAGGAAAACAAGTTGTACTGTCTTGGAAGCAAAGACAGTGTCTCGAGAAGGGTGTAAGCAGTTAGGTCAAAAGATGCTGATAGGTCAAATAAGAAAAATTCTGAACTGAGTTTTTGATTTAGTAACATGTAGGATATTGGGAACCTTGACAAGATTATATCCAGTGAAAAGATAAGAGTGAACTTCAGAGGGAGGGGAAATGAAGACAGGGAAAATAGATAATTTTTTGAAGAGCTATTTTGTAAAGAATAAAAATAGGTAGCAGTTACTTTGTTTATGATAGCCATCCTGACTGGTGTAAAGTGGTATCTCATTGTGGTTTTAATTTGCATCTCTCTGATAGCTAACGATATTGAGCATCTCTTCATGTGTCTCTGAATGTTCTGTATGTCCTCCTTGGAGAAGTGTTTGTTCAAGTCCTTTTCCCATTTTTTTAACTGAGTTGGGTGTCTTCTTAGAGTGGAGTCGTGTAAGTTCTTTGTATATTTTGGAGATTAAACCTTTGTCTGAGGTATCATTGGCAAATATGCTTTCCCATACAGTTGGTTGTCTTGCTAATTTAATACTGTTTTCTTTAGCCACGCAGAAACTTTTTATTTTGATGAGATCCCATTTGTTTATTCTTTCCTTTACATTCCTTGCTCTAGGGGACATATCAGTAAAGAAGTTGCTGCGTGAAATATCTGAGATTTGCTTGCCCATGTTCTCCTCTAGGACTTTAATGGTGTCACGACTTATATTTAAGTCTTTTATCCACCTTGAATTTATTTTTGTGTATGGTGTAAGTCTGTGCTCAAGTTTCATTTTTTTGCACGTAGCTGTCCAGTTCTCCCAACAGCATTTTGTTGGAGAGGTTGTGGGGAAAAGGGGTCCTTAGTTCACTGTTGGTGGGATTGCAGACTGGTACAACCATTATGGAAAACAGTATGGAATTTTCTCAGAAAAATAAAAATCGACCTGCCTTTTGACCCAGCAATTCCACTGCTGGAATTATATTCTAAGAATCCTAAAACATCAATATCAAAGAACCTATGCACCACAATGTTCATAGCAGCACAATTTACAATAGCCAAGAGTTGGAAGCAACCTAGGTGCCCATCAGTAAATGAATGGATCCAAAAATTGTGGTACATATACACAATGGAATTCTATGCTGCAGAGAGAAAGAAGGAGCTACTACCTTTTGCAACAATATGGATGGAACTGGAAAGCATTATGCTGAGTGAAATAGGCCAGGCATTGAAGGACAAATACCATATGATCTCACCTTTAACAGGAAGCTAAACAACAAAACAAACAAGCAAGCAGAAAAAAAAAACAAAGACACTGAAATAGAGAACAAGGGGATAGTGACCAGAGGGGAGAAGGAAGGGAAGTTAAGGGGAAAAAGGGGGAGAAACAAATAGGAAGGACACAGGGACGAGAACTAAGGGGGGGGGGAAATGGGAGGGAGGTGGGGAGAAAGGGGCGGGGGAGGCTGGGATGGGAAAATAGACAAAAAAACTGTACTTGAAAAATAACTAAATAAAATTAATTATAAAAAAAACAAGTAGCAGTTAGAAGGGATATTGGGGTTGAGAAAGGAATTTTCGATTGATTTGTTTTTAAGAGGAGAATAAGGCACTGTCTCCATACCTTTCTAAGATGGAGTATAAATGTACATATACAAAGAGGTGTCAGGAGTGGAGGAAGTTATGATGCTACTTTGATGCATCATCTAAGAATAATTCAGAGCTGAAGATACGGGAAAAAGAATGAGTGGGAGATAGAATATGCTGGGACTATCTGCTTTTAAAACTGGGCAATATTTTGGGTCAACTTCATTCCTCAAAGAAGTAATATAAAGAAAGTATAATATTCAGAAATGATATCATCTAACAGATGGGCCAAAAATCAAAAGTTTGACCTTAAATTCTTTTGGGAAGGCCATGAGAAAGATAAACACATGCTTTGCAAAAAATATATTAAAGAAAGGTATAATTCTTATAAAGTGTAATTTACCAGTATTTTAAGCAATCATATATGCATTCAGCATTTGATCCAGCAAGTCCACTTCTACAAAATATTTACAAAAATATAAAAAGCCCATACATATGGTTATTTATTTTGTATAATTTTTAACTACAAAAATACAGAAATAATCCAAATGTCTATGAATGCAGGAGTAGATGAACAATACATGGTTCCTTTATACACTGAAACACTCTGCAGACTTAAAAAAATGGAGAGAAACATCTGTACCTTGATTTGGAATGAGCTGCAGGTAGAACTGTAATGTGAAAAGGGCAGAAGACATAGAAATAAATGCCATGCGCTATGTTTTTCTGCAAGAAAGAGGGAAACATATATCTGTAAATTCACTTACATACATATATATTTGATGAACTAAATACTAGAAGTATTCAAAAAGAATTAATACAACTGCTCTTATAGAGGTAGAGAGATAGAATTGAGAACCCACATAATAATTTTTACTATATAGTATTGAATATTATCATTTTTGCATGTTTTATATATACAAAATTTTTTTTAAAAAATACTGTCACAAAGAGAAACTAATATCTACAAGGTAAAAATTTAAACTTTGGATTAAAAAAATCTGATTGTTTTATAAAAATATATTTAATGGAATTATTATATTTTTGAGTTAAATGCCTTTTAATTTTCAGTTTCTCTTGACATATAATATTATATTAGTTTCAGGTGTCCAATCCAGTGATTAGACTATATAACTTACTAAGTGATCACCCCAATAAATCTAACACACATCTGACACTGTACATACTCATTATGGTATTATTCACAATGTTTCCTATGCTGCGCTTTACAACCCCATGACAATTCTGTAACTACTATCTGTACTTCTCAATCCCTTCATTTTTTCTCACCTGTCCCTTCAACTCTCTTTCCATTTGGCAACCATCAATTTTTTTTCTGTATTTAAAAGGCTGTTTCTGTTCCACTTGTTTATTTATTTTATTTTTGTAGATTCCACATATAACTAAAATCATATGGAATTTCTCTTCTCTGTCTCATTTCATTCAGCAAAATACCTTCTAGGTCGATCTGTGATGTTGCTAATGACAAACATTTCATTCTTTTTTATGGTTGAGTTATGTTCCATTGTATATACACATCTCTTCTTCTTTGTTATTCATCTGTTGATGGGTACTTAGGTGGCCTTCATATCTCGTCTAATGTAAATAATGTTGCAATGAACACATATATGTTTCAGTCTTTTTGGTTTAGTGTTTGTTTCTTTCTTTGAGATTTCAGAGGTAAATTGCTGGATTCTTCTTTGTCTCTTGTTATATAACCTTTGTATTGAAGTCTATTTTGTATGGTGTAAGTATTGTTACACCAGCTTTTATGTTTCTTTGTATAGATTTTTATGAATATATTTTCCCTTTACTTTCAGTCTGCCTATGTCTTTTGATTGGAAGTGAGTCTCTCGTAGACAGCATAAGGAAGTGTTTATTTTTGTTATCCATTAAGTTTTCATATGTGTTTTTTAAGATTTAATCCATTTGCATTTAATAATTGTTGAAAAACATGTATATTACCATTTTATGATTCATAATTTTGATTTTTTTCTCTTTCTTAGAGAAGACTCTTTAACTTTTCTTGTAATACTTGTTTGGTGGTGACAAACTCTTTTAGCTTCTTGTCTTGGATGCTCTTTATCTGTCCTTGATTTTAAATGATAGCTTTCCTTGGTAGCATTTACTTGATTGTAAATTGTTACTTTTTTTCATTTGGAATATTTCTTGCCAGTCCTCATGGCCTGCAAAGTTTCTGTGGAGAAATCAGCAAACAGTCTATGGAAGTTTCCTTGTGGATGACTAACGGCTTTTCCTCTTCCTGTCTTTGATTTCTCTCTTTGTGGGGCACCATCTTGGCATTTTAAATATCATGTGTTGTTGGTGACTCTCTTTGGATTCACCCTGTTTGGGACTCTCTGCTTTCTGGACTTCCATATCTATTACCTTTACCATGTTAGAGAAGTTTTCCATCATTATATTTTTCACACAGGTTTTCAATTCCTTGCTATCTCTCTTCTCTTTCTGGAACCCTCATGATGCAAGTATTGGAACACCTGAATTTGTCCCAGATGATCTGTACACTATCCTCACTTTTTAAAGATATTATTTATTTATTTTTAGAGGGAGGGCATGGGAGGGAGAAAGAAAAACATCAATGAATGGTTGCCTCTCATGCACCCCCTCCCAGGGAACTGGCCTGCAACCCAGGCATGTACCCTCACTGGGAATCAAACTGGTGACTTTTTGGTTAGCAGGCCTGTGCTCAATCCACTGAGCTACACTAGCCAGGGCCTCTCCTTACTTTTATGATTCTTTTTCTTTTTATTATTCCAATGGGTGTTTTCTGCTTCCTTATCTTCCAAACCACTGATCTGATCCTCTGCTTCATCCATTTCACTGTTGATTCCCTATAATGTATTCATTTCTGGTAATGTATCCTTCATTTCTGTCTGGTTCTTTTTTTGTCTTCTTTTTTCTTTTTTAAATATATTTTATTAATTATGCCATTACAGCTGTCCCATTCCCCCTTCATTCCCTTCCACCCTGCACACCCCCTCCTTCCACCATTACCCCATTTAGTTTATGTCCATGTGTCACAAATTCTTTAGATTCTGTATTTCCCATACTATTCTTACCCTCCCTGCATCTATTTTCTGCCTATCTTCTATTTTCTACCTATTGCAACTTATTCTCTATACCTTCTCCCCCCTTCTCCTCCTCCCACTCCCCTGTTGAAACCCTCCATGTAATCTTCAAATCTATGTTTCTGCTCCTGATCTAGCTGTCCTCTTAGTTTGCTTTTGTTTTAGGTGTGGTTGTTAATAACTGTGGGTTTGCTGTCCTTTCACTGTTCATATTTTTTACCTTCTTTTTCTTAGGTAAGTCCCTTCAACATTTCATATAATAAGGGCTTGGTGATGATGAACTCCTTGAATTTGATCTTATCTGAGAAGCACTTTATCTGCCCTTCCATTCTAAATGAAAGCTTTGCTGGATAGAGCAATCTTGGTTGTAGGTCTTTGGATTTCCTGAGTTGGAATACTTCTTTCCAGCCCCTTCTTGTCTGTAAGGTCTCTTTTGAGAAATCCGCTGACAGTCTGATGGGAACTCCTTTGTAGGTGACTGTCCCCTTCTCTCTTGCTGCTTCTAGGATTCTCTCCTTCATTTGAATCTTGGCTAACGTAATGATGATGTGCCTTGGTGTGTTTCTTCTTGGGTCCAACTTCTTTGGGACTCTCTGAGCTTCCTGGATTTCCTGGAAGTCTATTTCCTTTGCCAGATTGGGGAAGTTCTCCTTTATTATTTGTTCAAATAAGTTTTCCACCAAGGAAAGATGTCTAGGAGGTTCCTAAGCCTCTCCTCACTTTTTGAATTCTTGTTTCTTTATTTTTTTCTGTTTGGTCATTTTTTTCTTCCTTCTCATCCACTTGATTGATTTAAGTCCCAGTTTCCTTCCTGTAACTATCAATTCTCTGTGCATTTTCTTCATTTCCCTTAGTGTAGCCTTCATTTTATCATCTAATTTGAGACTAAAATCAACCAGTTCTGTGAGCATCCTGATCACCATTGTTTTGAACTGTGCATCTGATAGGTTGACTATCTCTTGGTAGCTTAGAAGTGTTGGGTCTGGGGCTTTGAGCTGTTCTTCTTCTTGAGCCATAATGTTTTGGTCTGTTTGTGCCTGTTATGTGTGAGGTGTAAAGTGTTAGGTGTTCATAAGGGCAGGGCAACCTAGGTCCCTAGGTTGTGACACTGTATGTGGGGGTGGGGTCAGAAAGGGAACAATGGTGCTTGTTCTGTTCTCCCTTGGATTTTGATCCCCTCTGCCGGTTCCCACAAACAAATTGGGTCCTTCTGGTACTGGTCCCCAGGTGGGTGGGCTTGTGCATCCTCCATGACCCTGTGGGTCTCTCCATCAAACTTTCTGTGAGTCTGGGAGCTTCTCTAGACACCTCAATCCCTGAAAGTTTTTCCAATTGGTGCTTTTAGGCTTTAATTCCCATCAGTGGGGCCTTGGCTGTGCCGTTTGTCTCATTGTTTGCTCCTTTGCCTGGTTTATCTGTTCACAAATGTGTGACAGAGATTAGCCAGCCACCTTGTGTCCTCACTTGGTCTCCCCATTGCCACCCAGTGCCTGGGATCTTCCAACCACTGCCTTTGTGCCTGGGTTGGTTGGGCTGCTTTTTCCTGGGCAACCCCTCTCTGCCAGCCACCAACTCTGCCCCTCTTACTGGTCTAGGTAAATGGTTCATTGTTGTCAGACTTCCGTACAGTTTAATTTTCTTTCTGTTTTGGTTGTGTTCTGGTTTTTGAATATTTGTTGTTCATAAACTTGGTTGTGTGAGGAGGTACAGTGTTTCCACCTACACCCCCATCTTGCCCGGAAGTCCATTTTTTCTATGATTTCTATGTCCATTTTTATGTTTCCTATTTTTAGGGGGGTAAATTTATCACTAAGTTCATCTACTCTCCCCCTAAGTTCATTGAATGTCCCTATAACTAGTGTTTGAAGTCTGTATCTGATAATTTTCTCCATTTTGTTCAGGCTTTTTAACAGATTTTGTTCTGTTCTCTCATTTGAGACATGTTCTTTGGTCTTCTTATTTTGGCAGTCTCTCTGTTCTTGTTTCTATGTAGTAGGTGGAGATGCTATGTCTCCCAGGCTTGGTAGAGTGCACTTATGTAGTAGGTGTTCTGTAGAGTCCAATGGCACAGCCTCCCTGATCATTAGATCTGGGGATGTGGTGTCTGCTGAATCAACCCCTCAAGCGTGTCACTTGTGGAGGTGATTTGGCGGTGCTTTTATAAGGTTTGAAACTATCCACCAAATGAGCTGGGTCTGGGGCTGCCAGGAAGGTCCAGACCAAGGTCAGCTACTACCTATGTTCTGTCTGAGGCTACCTGGCATGAGTTACAAAGCGATCTGCAGATAATTTTTACTTGTGATAGGCTTGGAGGTGCCCAGGTGAGACCAAACTGCAAACCAATGTCAGCTACCACTAGTGCCGGGCTTGCAGACACATAGCCAAGGGTATGGGGCATGCTTAGGCCAGATGCTTCTTGTTTGGGAGATTTTAAAAAAGTCTGAAGCATAAGCCAAGACCAGCCATTTGTATGGGAAAACCACTGGAAACAGCTTGGGTAGACCTGCAAGTTGGTTGAGGTAGGGTGTCAGAGAATCAGCAGAGTGAGGAGAATAGTATTAGCCAGATTAGCAGAGACTCAGACTCAGATATGGTGCCAGCCTGTTGGCTTTGTGGGGGAAGAGCTCAGGAAAGGAACAATGGTCTCCACCAGCACTTTTGTCTGGTAGAAAGCTTCTCCTCTAGCTTTCATCCTGATGCCAGGCAATTTCGTCCTCTCCACATGGACCTCATGCTTTTTGAGCTGCTGGCCCAGCTCCGGGATTCAGAGAAAGTCTGTGTGTGTCTTTTAAGAAAAATGCCTGAGTCTCCAAGAGCACTGCCTTTCACTCAGCTAAAATTGTGATGATTATTACTGCCAAAACTTATGGGGACTTCACTTGAGCCCTGGGCTAGAGGCCTAAAGTGGGCTTGGGACCCTTCAATCCTCAGGGGGACTTAAACATACAAGTTACCTTTCCTGATTTGTATCTACCACAAATGAGTGTGGGACCACCAATGCAGTTCCTCCACCCCTCCTACCAGTTTCACTGTGGGGTCTTTTTTATATCCTTAGTTATAAGACTTGTGTTCAACTAGATTGCAGGTGATTCTGAATGATGGTTGTTCCGTAGTGTGGTTGTAATTTTGATGATGTTGTCGGAGGTTTTGAGTGCCACATTTACCTGCATAACCATCTTCACTGGAACCTTTGATTTATTTTTCCTTTTTCTACTGTTTTTCAAGTACAGTTTTCTCTCTTTTCCCCCACCACTCCTCCCAAACACCAGACATCCACACCTCCCACTCTTGATCCTACACTTGATCCACTCTTGATCCAAAGCCAAAGCTCTTTGGATTTGTCCATGTGTCCTTTTTACATATTCCTTGACAACTCTTTCCCCCTTTCCCTCATTATCTCCTCCAACCTGCCCTCTGATACTGCCAATTAGTTCTTAATTTCAATGTCTCTGGTTGTAATTTGCTTGCATGTTTGTCTTGTTGATTAGTCTCTACTTATAGGTGAGATCATATGGTATTTATCTTCCACTACCTGGCTCACTTCACTTAGCATAATGCTCTCCAGATCCAACCATGTTGTCACAAAGGGTAGGAGTTCTTTCTTTCTGCTGCATAGCATTCCATTATGTAAATGTACCACAATTTTCTGATCCACCCATTTACTGGTGGGCACTTAGATTGCTTCTAGAACTTGGCTATTGTAAATTGTGCTGCTATGATCATTGAGGTAGATAGGTTCTTCTGAATTTGTTGTTTTAGGATTCTTAGGATATAGTCCCAGCAGTGGAATCTTTAGTTTTTCTGAGGACATTCTAAAATGTTTTCCACAGTGACTACACCAGTCTGCATTCCAACCAACAGTGCACAAAGGTTCTCTTTCCTTCACATCCTTGACAGTACTTGTGTGTCGATTTATTTTTCTTAATGAAATTTTAGTTTGCATTTCTATTATGGCAAAAATGTTTTCTTATATAACAGGTCCTTTTCATGTTTTTTAAATGTGATACAATTATTTATTCCTTGTGACAATTTTTCTATTATGTAAATGGTCTTGATTTTTAGGAATTCTTATTTTAGACATTAGCCTTCTGTGGCATACAGTACAAATTTTTCCATATCAGGCTATTTGCTTTATAATTTTGGTCATGGTTATTTGTTTGTTTAAACTTTTCTTTTAGTGCTATACACTTTTAATCATACTTAGCTCTTTTCCATGCTCAGATTTTAAAGTAATTAATATAAATTTTCTTCTAGTCTCTATGGTCTCTTGCTCTTGCTCACTCTTTTGCTCTCTTTCTCTTTCCTTTCTTCTCTCTTCCTTCCTTCCAACTGCCAAGCAAAAATTGCACCTGCCAAAGTGAAACAGATGAGAACTTTTCTCGAAGCAATTCAATAGGGAAGAGAATCTCCCCTCCACTAAAACAAACAACTTTAAAAATATAAGAGTTGGTCTGGAAGGATCATAGGTCTTCTATATTTGCTAACTGACTTACCAATACAGAAAAGGGAGATATTCATTAATAAACCTACTTCGAATATGCAAAAATTTGAAGAATTAAATGAATGATTATGTGAACTTACTGTTTGTTTTTAAATATGCTTTTTCTTCTAAAAATATTTCTTGCTTTGCCTCTAATGATAATTTTAATAAATATATGAAAACTTTGTTCTTCATTTTATGTGTTTTATATAAAGGTCAATAAAAAATAATTTAAATGCCAACTCAGTTTTATGTTGCTGAGAAATAAAATTGTTAATTACTAATGGCACTATATTTCTAATCTGTCCAACCACATGTTTAAATATTAACCATCACTCAAAAAATTAGGAAAGTCATAGCTTTTCTGTTTGAAAATTGAGATAGGTTTACCTGAACAAAAAGGCAAGCCCTTATCTTTCTACACAGATGATTTGAAGGGAATACTCAAAAAATAATAATTAGATATGTAATGGGTGTGGTTCTCTGAATATACTGTTGTCTTTAAAATGTAGTGAATCTATAGAAATTACTGACATGCTATTAATTTATTCTATAAAAAGAAATTAATATATAGTCAAACAAAATAAATAACAAGAAGAGGTAGTAATAACCATACATTTAAAAACTATGGTATTGTTTTGTTTTTTTCCTCTCTACAAGTAAGCCAAACTAATATTTACATAATGTGAAAGGCTGATGTATGTGCGTTTTTGTGTGTTTTCAGTGTTTTAAAAAATAAAAAAATACTGCAGGACATGGGCAGAATATCATTTTTAGTGTTTGGAGACTACATTTATTTAAGAAACACAGGAGTGAACTTAAGAGAGCACCTGTTGACCAGTGATGAGATAATTTGAATATAAATAAAACAATGAAAACAATTTATTGAAACATTGACTAAAAAAGAACTGGAGTCTAAGGAAAAAAATAAAATAACAAGCGAAATAGAATCAGAGTCACATAAACAGGGAACAGACTGATAGCTGTATGGTGGTGCGGGGAGGTTGGGACTGGTTGAAAGAAAGTGAAAGGATTAGACAAAGAACATATATGCATCACCCAGGGACACACATGGACCATGGTGTGGTGATTGACTGTGGGAAGAGGAAGGGTTGGGGGAAGGGGGAAAAGGGGAAAACTGGAACAACTAAAATAGCATAAGCAATAAAAGTAAATTTTAAAAAAGAGCTCAGCTGGTATGGCTCAGTGGACTAAATGTCAGCCTGCAAACCAAGGGTCACAAGTTTGATTCCCATTCAGGGTACATCCTAGATTGACGGCCAGGTCCCTGGTCGGGGGTGCACCAGAGGCAACCACAGATTGATGTTTCCCTCCATCTGTTTCTCCCTCCATTCTCTTCTGTCTAAAAATAAACAAATAAAATCTTTAAAAATTAATGAATTAATTAATTAGAAAAAGAAAATACTACTGCTCTAGATTAAAGTTAGTTTAAGAGAGCTGGTAACTTCAGGCAATGTGTGATCCTTGATATAATAGAATTTAAAAGGCCACAACGTATTTGTCCCTCCTTCCATCAAGCAGTGAAGCATTTTTTTTCTTTCCTTGAACCTCATGAATTACTTTGAATAGACTCCAGCAGAAGTAAAATGCTATCTGTTCTCAGACAAGGCTTTTGGCTTAAATGTTAGCTTCCTCAGCCAAAAACCTTCTTTTTATGTTCTTGGATCTCAACTGCCATATTATAGGACAGTATAAACTACACTCCCAAATGATTAATGACCACATGGAAGAAGCTCCTATGAGATGAGAGACCATTTTGGATGGTCCAGTCTCAGCTATTTTCCCAGCTGAATGCAGTCATATGAGTGAACTCTGCCTGCGTTACCCACAGCAAATGGACCAACCAGCTGTGCTTTGGCCAAATTCTAAACCTACAGAATCATGTAAAACAGTACATTGTTGTTGATTTTAGCATCAAAATATAAACATGTTTTAATGTATCAAGAAATAATAAAACATCATATGATCTCTTATATAAATGAACAAGCCAAAAACAGTTTTAGGCAATATTATTTTGACACTGAGTTAACTTGAATGTTGACTGAATATGTGGAAATCATATTCAAAATTAAAAATTTGAGTGTGTTTTATTGGTATTACACATATGTAGGAACATGTTATTATATTTAAGAGATTTTTGCTTGAAGATTAAAAATTTGTGTCCTACTTTCTGTAACTTATTTCCAAATGGTTCAGTCAAAAAAGAAATATATATATATGTATATATTTTTAAAGAGAATGCAAAAGTGCCAAAATGTTAAATAATATTTCTAGGTAAAAATTGAAAGAGTATTTATTCTGTTATTTTTATCTATTCTGAATTTTTTTCAAAAAAGTAGAAAATATGAATGAAAAAATATTACAATGTTAGAGATCATCTATTAGTGATTTCTTTTATATCTCATCTAAAATTTCATATGTTGTTCTCACCAAGTACTCTATTTTCCTTTTTTGATTTATTTTTATTATAAAACATTGTCATGTGTCAACCTAGCAGTTTTTATATATTGTTATTATGAATGTCTTATTTACCATATACTTATATATTGTCTCACTCCTTACTCCTGCTAGATCATAAGCTCTAAGGGACCAGAATTTAGCAGCTGGTACATAGGAAGTACCAGGGGCAAATATTTATAAAATTAATTCATCTTGACTTTAAGATTTTATTTAATAGTAACAATAGTCATTTATTTTTAAATATTCTAGGATTATAGAATAAATCATGTTTATTTTTGAATGTCTATCATATCAGGATTATCTAAAGTATTTTACATATAATTTTTAACATCACTCAATAAGAAGCATCAATACTATTTTAAAATAAAGAAAATTAGTTTCAGAGATTTTAAGTGGCCCAAAGTCATCTAGATAATAGAAAAATATCTAAGCACTAGTCTTCATTCCTCCAATCATATTTTCTCAGTTCTTGTTTAGAGTTTGTTTGTAAGAATGGAAACCTTCTGCTTTTGCTCTTGGATTTTAATTACCATGTTAATAGAAAATCCAGTGTAAACTCTCAAATGTCTTCTCTGGACTACTGAGCTTTGAGTAAAATTCATTAAGGTAACTATTGAAGGATTTCTGCTTCTTTTGTTCTTGACAGACAGCCGTGTCTTCCTGTTCACTGCCAGCTGTAATCCTGAGACTTGATGATGAAGTTCAGCGTGAACGGATTTGGCCATATCGAGTACCTGGTCACCTAGGAAGCTTTTAACTCTGGCAAAGCTAATATTGTCCCTATTAATGACCCCTTTACTGACCTCAATTACATGGTCTATATGCCCCAATATGATTCTCCTTATGGCAAATTCAAGGCATAGTCAAATGTGAGAACCGGAAGCTTATCATCAACAGAAAGTCCATCTTAATCCTGGTGAGGAGTGAGATCCTCACCAACATCAAATGAAGTGTTGCTCATTGTCAATATGTTTTAGAGTCCACTGGTGTCTTCACTAGCTTGGAGAAGGCTGGGGATCATTCAAAGGGTGGAGCCAGAGGGTCATCATCTCTGCCCCTTCTGCAGATACTCCCATGTTTTTGATGGGTGTGAGCCATGACAAGTATGACAACCCCTTCAAGATTGTTAATAATGCTTCCTGTACCACCAACCACTTTGCCCCCACCACCAAGGTCATCCATGACAACTTTGGCATCATGGAGGGACTCATGACCACAGTTCATGTCATCACTACTATCCAGAAGACTGTGAATGGCCCCTCTGGGAAACCGTGGCATAATGGCAGAAAGGATGCCCAGAACATTATCCTTGTTTCTAATGCCACCGTCAAGGCTGTGGGCAAGGTCATCCCAAAGCTGAATGGGAAGTTCACTTGGATAGCCCTCTATGTCCGTACCCCCAAAGTGTCAGCTATGGCTATGACTTGCAACCTGGAGAAATCTTCCAAATACAGAGAGTAGTGAAACAGGCATAAGAGAGTTCCCTCAAGGTCATGCTGGACTATATTGAGGACTAGGTTGTCTCCTGAAAATTTAATCATGACACATACTCCTCCACCTTTGATGACCACATTGTCAAGCTCATTTCCTACAGTGACAATGAATTTGTCTTCAGAAACAGGGTTGTGGACATCATGGTCTACATGGCCTCCAAGGAGTAAGAACCTGCTGGACCACCAGCTCCAGCAAGAGGAAGACAGGCCCTCAGGTCCTGGAAAGCTCTTATCCCACATCAATCCCCTAACAACCTATGAATCTCCTGACCTGCACAGTTTTTATCCCAAATCCTGTAAAGAAGTAGAAGTGCTTAGGGAGCCCTATCTTGTCATGTACCATCAGTAAAGTTCACTCTACCTAGTGGGGGGAAAAAGATAGGTGAAGGAAACTATTAAGGTGATTATATAGAATCTATTGCATAAAATTACCACACAGCATTAAGGATTTGATTATATTGTCATTCCACAATTCTGCTTTTCATTTCAAATTTATTAAAATATTATAATTCAATAAAAGAGCTTTAAAGCAAAAGGATATGATATTTTCAAAAAAGAACTATGTACTACTATTCTGATGTCCACTCAAGATGGATATGATATGTTACACATTCATTTGAGTCATTAAGATTCACATGAACAAAGCAATTACAGGTAAGCTAAGATGACACATTAAGAAACAAATAATAGACTTAAATGAGAAAACGTGGGCAATTTCGAATGTTTTTTTAGCAAAAGAGATTAATCCTTGACAAAAGCAAAATACTACTAAAAACATCTTAATTATTGGAGGCAGAACAATTACCTGGACTAAATTTGGAAAATTTGCTTAAAAATAACCTGAGCAATTAAAAAGTTTACCTTTAATTTTATCAACAAATGTTACTTTTCCAAAATATGCTTATAAAATATGTTGCAGTTTCTACAATATAATAATTAACATGTATAATAATAAATACTTTATTATTATATTTAATGGTAGCAGTATGTCTATTCAGCTGTGCCTCAATACAGACATTGTAGCTTGTCCATGGTACTCTTGATGTACAAAGCCTGGAAGTTCTTTCTGTTGTTTTTGAATAATGACACCAAGGACCTGATGGCTAAGTGAATGTTGTACACAGCTCATGATGTATCATCTTCATGTGTCCTTCAGTCACTGCCAGACACAGCACCTTCTTCATTTGGAATTTGATTGTGTATTTCACTTCATTGACTTTGGCCACCATGTTATCATTTTGAGTCAACAAAGAAGGGATCTTGCCAGCCCTATTCAGGCCCAGGTTCAGGATGTGTGGAGCCTGCTTGACCAGAGTCTCTGAAGCCAAAGATAAATCATACTTCTTGGTCAACTTCTTGACCAGTGTCTTATTCTTGCTGAGCTTCTTCAGTGCATCGATGTCCATGTGGGGATATCTACTGGCCTCATCATAGTGCTGCTGGCCCACTAGACCACACTTGGGGTAGGGAGTGGACTTCAGCCTGATAGTGCCTGAGAAGTGTTCATTCTTCTATAGGTCATAGTTCTTCAAGCTCATCTGCAACTCAGTCATCTCCAAAAACTTCTACACTTGTGCTGGTCCCCAAGAAGGACATAATGCACCACCTGTTAGAGGGTGTCTCAGGGAACTTTGCTGCTCATAATTGTTCCTGATACAGAAAACAGGAAAGAGCTAAATATTTTTAATTATGATTTTTCCTCATGCCAACATTCAAGAACACACTTGTTTGTAAATGTAATGATCTACCTTCTAGTGAAGATAACACAGGTATGTTACAATAGTGCTAGACATTATTCATTTATTTGTATTACAGCAACAAATAATGACAACTAAATAGAGACAAGATGAAAGTTTATAGCTACTGAAATAATTTGGGATATCACCTTTCTAGATGTGATATAATTTCTGGGGAAATAAAAATATAGAGTGGTATATATAGTGGTTCAATATTTGATTGTGAAGAGAAATATACAGTTAGTGTGTTAGGGGAAGAGTCACAATTATCATAATAGTAGACATAAAGAATAAATGTACAATAGGGGTTAGCTCTTCCTTAAATGCTTTGTAGAATTCTCCTGTGAAACCATCTGATCTAGGGCTTTTGTGGTTTGGGAGATTTTTGATTACTGCTTCAATTTCATTTGCTGTTATTGGTATGTTCAGGTTTTCCACTTCTTTTTCATTGAGTTCTGAAAGATTATATTTTTATAGAAATGTGTCCATTTCCCCTAGGTTTCCAAATTTCTTGGCATACAGCTCTTCATAGTAATTTCTTATAATCCCTTCTACTTCTGTGGCATCAGTTGTAATCTCTCCTCTTTCATTTCTGACTGTGTTTATTTGTGTCCTCTCTCTTCTTTTCTTGATAAGCCTACTTAAAGGCTTGTCTGTTTTGTGTATCTTTTCAAAGAACCAAATCCAGGATTCATTGATCCTAAAGGTTTAATCTCCAAAATATACAAAGAACTTACATTACTGCACTCTAAGAAGACAACTAACCCAATTAAAAAATGGGAAAAGGACTTGAACAGACACTTCTCCTAGGAGGACATACAGAAGATCCAGAGACACATGAAAATATGCTCAATATTGCTAGCCATCAGAGAGATGCAAACTAAAACCACAATGAAATACCACTTTACACCAGTCAGGATGACTATCATAAACAAAGCAACAAACAACAAATGTTGGAGAGGTTGTGGGGAAAAGGGGACCCCAGTTCACTGTTGGTGGGATGGCAGACTGGTACAACAATTATGGAAAACAGTATGGAATTTTCTCAGAAAAATAAAAATTGACCTGCCTTTTGACCTAGCAATTCCACTGCTAGCATTCTATCCTAAGAACCCTACAACACCAATCTCAAAGAACCTATGCACCACAATGTTCATAGCAGCACAATTTACAATAGCCAAGAGTTGGAAGCAACCTAGGTGCCCATCAGTAAATGAATGGATAAAAATTGTGGTACATATACACTTTCTCTCTATGCAGCAGAGAGAAAGAAGGAGCTACTACCTTTTGCAACAACATGGATGGAACTGGAAAGCATTATGCTGAGTGAAATAGGCCAGGCATTGAAAGACAAATACCATATGATCTCACCTTTAACAGGAAGCTAAACAACAAAACAAACAAGCAAGCAAAATAAAAACAAATGCACTGAAATAGAGAACAGGGGGACAGTGACCAGAGGGGAGAGGGGAGGGAATTTAAGGGGAAAAAGGGGAGGGATTTAGAGGAACAAGTATAAAGGACACAGGGACAATAACTAAGGGGGGTGGAAGTGAGAGGGAGGTGGGAGCACAGGAAGGTGTGGGCTGGGATGGGAGAAATAGACAGAAAACTGTAATTGAAAAACTAATTAAATAAAAAGAAAAAAATGAAAAAAAATAAAATAAATGTAAATTGGTATCCTAGACAGGATACTAGAATTGAATATTGGCAATCAGTAACTAAGGAAATTTAAAAATATGTATTTTAGTTAATAATAATTTATCAATGTAAATTTATGAACTGTTGCAAATGTGGCATACTTATGCAAGATATTAATAATAGGGAAACTATGTTTTAAGTGTATGGAAAATTTCTGTATTTCATAACTTTAAAATGTTTTAGAAATACAAATATATTCTAAAAAGTTATTTGTTAAAAAGAATACAGTACTTCTTTGCCTAGTTGGGTGTGTATGTGTTTAGCTGTTGCTACCCATGATGTGTTTTTACTTAACATGAATTATACTTGTATCTTAAGGAAGATGTAAAGTAAATTTCAAAGCATGAGTAATGGTTATTAAAAGATATTAATGTTTAGGAAAGAGACTATTTATCTGTGCCTTGTAAGAAAGACAATAGCACTTTTTTCTAAATATATTTATGAAAGTAATCTAACATTAAGTGTTGTAAAGAAATACAAGATTCATATAACACAGTGTTAAAAGTAGAGGCATTTTTTGCCAGCTCACAAATATTCATATCTATAATAGAGAAAATGCTATGTAGTTGTAGTCTGTGATTTAGATTTTAAGAAGTAATTATGAAATAATATTACTAAATTACAATCATGTTAATTTATAGTCAAATTGTTCTTTATTTTTTTGTTGTTGAAAAAGAGATGAGGTATACAATGTGACATTACTTTTGATAAAAAATAGTTATGGCTCATATGTTTTGTAAATGCTTAAGAAAACTACACTTTTACATTTAAGTCAAAATATTTTGTCATTAAAGTCATATGTTTGCAGTAATGTCAGCAATATGTATAACAGGATAATAATTGAGGTCAAAGATGTTGTTCACTCTGTTCTAACACATTCTATTTATGTGTCTTCAGATAATTTAAAATATCCAAAATATGTGTTTCTCATCTGCTAATAGCAATAATAATGTCTGCTTTCTCTACCTCATAGAATGTTATGAAGTTAAATAAGATTATGTATATGTGTGTGAATTATAAGCTGAAAAGTATCAAAGTGATTATTTTTCTGTTTTTGAACTGCTTTTTCCCTTCATAGTAAAAAGGGAAATTGAAATTGAGAAATGTAAACAATTACAATATCAAGTGGTTCTCACATTTATCATCTGGAATTTAAAATAGTTTTTGATGTAGCCTTGCTCCAACCGGTCACATTTTCCTCAGTGTTTGATTTAGTTGAATGGCAGAGCTTTTTGTTCCAGTGCATTATACTCTGTCTTTCCATAACCAAGCAAAAACACATCTGACTTATCGCAAGTAATATCAACTTCTTGATATCTAAAAATAAATAATTTATTTTAAAGAGCACACAGTAGTATTTACTAGGCATTGCCATATAGTATCTGCAATATAATACATATAGTAAAAATAGATATAAGTAAATGGAAGGAAGGAAAAAAGGAAGGAAGAAAGGGGCAAACATCTGTATATATTGTCTTATACATGTGCATTCTGTCTTTGTGAATTTCTTTATATATAATTATATTCTAAAGACAAGTAAGCAAGTTACTAAATTTGTGAGTTTTATCTCTAATGGTATCATCGATGAAAATAAGCCTTTTGGGGAAAAAATTTTGCATTTTAGATTTTTTCTGGCATTTTAGACAATGGGGATTAAAGAACATACACAAAAGAAGGAGGTAAAAACTAATTAGTAATTATAGCTTAAATATTTACAAATGAAAGTTACTTTATAGCCTTAAAGTCTTATAAAAAACATTCACTATGAAGATGTTCCTTTGAGGAAAAAAAATGTTGTTAAACATGAATCATTCTGTACCTTGTTCAGAATCCAATTACTTAAAATTAATTTAAGACCAGTCATGAAATTTTCTTGTGGAGATTTTTGATAGTTAATCAAATAATTTGTCATCCTTTATCTATTTTATAAAGTGCTAGGTCTATTTCTGATAATCATTGAGACTGCTTCTCCTAGTGTACAAATGATTCATTTGAAGTAGGTTAAGTGCTTTGGGGAAACTTTATTAACTTTTCCAGGAGCCAAGGGTATCATTTAACAAATGGCCACTGTCTCTTCCCATCAAAAATGGCCCATTACAACCAAGTTATGTATCATATGTCAGGTAAATATAGTTCTTATTTTGTTGATTGAGCTGGAAAGATTAAGAACCTTTCCAAAAGAGATAAAATGAAGCAGTAAAGAATTGAGACAAAAAAATGTTTCCACTGCCACCCTGTAGTGCTTAGCAAGTCATTAGCTCACACTCCCCCATATTAGCCAATTTCACTTCATCATATTTCACAGCATTTTTCAATCCACAAGGAGAGTTAAAACAGTAAGAAAAGTGCTCTTTGTGGTCATCAGAGGAGCCAGTTACAACTTCTAGTAAATCTCTGTCTAAGTCAGTGAAGTGCAAGGCAAGCAAAAGAGTCAGTAGGTCATAGCTCCAGTCTGTGACTTTTCAGAATATTTGACAACTTACAATGAATTATCTGAAACAGGTGATCATGACCATTACATGCCTATTATAAAAGTGCTAAATGGATGTGTACTGCATACATCTTATAAAATAGAGAGATGTTTTAATGATACTGGATTAAATGATACTAGTGGCCTTGTAAACTCATAAAAAGATATTACAGACAATCCTTTCTTTTAACTGAGCCTATGCAATACATACATATATACATACATACATACATACATACATACCCAAGGTCTGTCCAGAAAAATCCAGCCAATGTTAACATAATGAGAACAGTTTGCACAGCACTGATATAACCTGGCAGCAAAGGAGACTGGACTGGAATGCACATGTATAACAATTATGACTTCACTGTACTAGACAGCAGTTGGTGGCAGGGTTGGTGCACCTGAGTGAGCATGTGTACTGTGTGGCTGTCTCATTTAAAATGACTGAGCAAGTAGAACAACAATCTGCATCAAAATTTTCATTAAGTTTCTATATTCCTCTGTGGAAACTCTTCACATGATTCAGAAGGTCACAGCTATGGGCAACTGGTAATTGGCAGCTTCATTACAACATTGTACCTTCTCATGCACTGCCTCCTGTGCATAGTTTTTTTTTATGAAACATCAAATCACCGAGGTGACTCAGCCCTCCTACAGCTCAGATTTGATACCTTGTGATTTCTGGCTTTTCTCAAAACTAAAATCACCTTTGAAAGAGAAGAGATTTCAGACTTGATGAGATTAAGGAGAATATGAAGGGACAGCTGATGGTGATTGGGAGAACTATGTGAGGTCCCAAATGTGATTACTTTAAAGGGGACTGAGGTATCGTTACCGATGTACAATGTTTCTTGTATCTTGTATCTTCTTCAGTAAATATTTCTATTTGTCGTATTAATATATTGCATGTCTGGATACCTTCTGGACAGGATATATGTACATATATATACACATTTAAGAATGTATACATGTGTATATATGAGAATATAGATGTGTATATATAGTTTAACTACTGTGTTATATTCATCTATATTGAACAAAAACATATTTTTATTTTTAAACACACACACTCAGATAAGGTCAAGTTAAAAAAGTTCTTCATCACCAAGCCCTTATTATATGAGATGTTAAAGGGACTTATCTAAGAAATAGAAGAGAAAAAACATGTACAGTAAAATGACAGCAAACTCACAATTATTAACAACCACATCTAAAACAAAAACAGAAATGAACTAAGCAAACAACCAGAAAAGGAACAGAGCCACAGAAATAGAGATCTCATGAAAAGTTTGCAACAGGGGAGTGGGAAGAGGAGAGAGGGGGAAAAGGTACAGAGATTAGGTAACATAGATGGTAGGTAGAAAATAGAGAGGGGGAGGGTAAGAATAGTATGGGAAATGTAGAAGCCAAAGAACTTACATGTATGACACATGAACGTGAACTAAAGGGGGGAGGTGGGTGGGAGGGGGTGTGAAAAGTAGAAGGGAATAAAAGGGGGAAATGGGACACCTGTAATAGCATAATCAATAAAATATATTTTAAAAAAGAAAAAATAATAAAACACACACACACTTAAAACTGTCCAGAAATTCTAGAATTCCAAAATTTCTAGTACAAAAGATGGAGTCCTCAATCACTTAAAATCTAATAATTATTATATTTATAATATAAATCATATAATAGATTATTGAAACTAAATGGTAATTATTTTAAGTTAAATTTTCTATAAATGCCATCAGAAGTATTTAATTACATGTTCCTGATACAAACAGCTTTTTTTTTGGTGGGTAGGTTTACTCCTCCAAACTTTCAAGGTCAATGAAAACAAGGAAAATCTGAGAAATTGTTACAGTGAAGAAGGGCCTAATAGAAGGTGACAGCCCTGGCTGGTGTAGCTCAGTGGATTGAGAGCGGGCCTGCGAACCAAAGGATTACAGTTCGATTCCCAGTCAGGCAGGGCACATGCCTGGGTTGCAGGCCAGTTCCCTGCAGGCCAGTCCCCAGCAGGGGACGCATGAAAGGCAACCATACATTGATGTTTCTCTCCCTCTCTCCTTACTTCCCCTCTAAAGATAAATAAATAAAATTAAAAAAAAAAAAGAAAGTGACAAATAGGTGTAATGTGATATCTTAGATGTGATTCCAGAGCAGGAAAATGACAATAGATAAAAACTAAGGGAATTTGAATAAAGTATGAATTTTGTTAAATTAATGTATCAGCATTTGTTTTTTAATTATACAAAAATATCAAACTGAACTAAGATGTAAATAATAAAAGAAACCGGATTCAGGTTATATGGGTACTCTCTGCACTGTCTTCTTACTCTTTCTATAAATCTAGAACTTTTTTTATAAATTAAGTATTAAAATGAAAAAATATTAATGTGTAAAAATTTTCTGCTTAGTTTCTTTATAAATATAGGTTAATGAGACCAGAGATTTTTGATGTTATGCCTCCAGTAATTTTAGTGGCTCTTCTCTAAAAATAGTTACTATAAAAATGTTTAAGTGTGGGAATGGGTGTATAAAGAATTTATGTTAAGAAAAGATCAAGCTTTCACAGAATATACATATGCATATATATAGCATAAATCATGGGTAGTAAATTGTATAGTGTAAACATATATATATGTATGTGTTTAGAGATAAATATATGTTAATTATGAACAATAAAATAAAAATACAAAATCAAGTTTAAAAGTGTTTACCAATAGAGAGAGAAAAAATATAGAGGGTGGTGATAGAAATGTAAGCTAAACCTCTCAATTTAAGACAAAATAATTGCTTAGGTAATTAAAATGATGTAAATAGAAAATACAATCCAAAAGACTACTGTTAGGTTTTATAAAATTTATTGGGGTGACATTGGTTCCTTTTTCTCCACAACCTTTCTAATAGTTGATGTTTCTTGTCTTGCTGATAATAGCCATTTTAACAGGAGGGAGGTGGTATCTCATTATGGTTTTGATGTGGATTTCCTTAATAGTTAGTGTAGTTGATCATCTTTTCATACATGTGTTGACCATTTGTATGTCTTCTTAGAAAAAGTGTTTGTTTGGGTTCTCTGCCTAATTTTTTAATTGGATTGTATTTCTATCGTTGAGTTGTATAAATTCTTTAAATAATTTGGATATTAACCACTTACTGAGGTATTGTTTGCAAATATCTTCTCTCATTCAATTGCTTATCTTTTATTTTGATGATTATTTTGTTTGCTGGGAAAAAGTTTTTTAGTTTGGTGTCGTCTGATTCATTAGTTTTTAATTCTCTTGCTTTTTTTCTCACCAGAGGATAGTTGTTCAATTTTGTATACTTTTTACATCTTCACCCAAGCACATTTTCTCACTGTTTTTAGAGAGAGGGGAAGGGAGAGACAAAGACGTGGATGCGAGAGAGAAACATCAATTGCTGCTTTCCATTCTCACCTGGTTCCCAGACCGAGATTGTACATGCCTGGACGAGGGATCAAACACACAACCTAGTGTGTGTCCTGACCAGGAAAAAATCTGCAACTTTTTCAGTTACCAAAAGATACTTCGGCCACCCTAGCTACACTGCAAGGGCTAATTCTCTTATCATAAAATCTTTTCTAAGACCAAGATCCATAAGTTTAGTACCTATGGTTTTTTTTTATGTAATTTATTGTTTCAGGTTTTTTATCTATTTTGGTTTAAGGGTTTTTTAAAATTAATTAATTAATTTATTTTTAGACAGAGGGTAAGAGAGAGAAAGAAGTATCAATGTGTGGTTTTCTCTTGCGCAACCCCCACCGGGGACCTGGCCCACAACCCAGGCATGTGCCCTGATTGGGAATTGAACCAGTAACGCTATAGTTCCAGGCCACAGTCAATCCCCTGAGCTACACCAGGCAGGGCTTGGTTTAAGTTTTGTACATGAGGGCAAATAGGAGTCTAGTTTGTAATCTTTTGCACGTGGCTTTCCATTTTCCCCAGCACCATTTATTGAAGAAGCTTTTCTTTCTCCACTGTATACTTTTGGTCTTATTACCAAAAATTATTTGTGTGTGTGTAAAAATTATATATACAAAGTTATTCATATATATAATTACACACATATGTATATGAGATATAGATATAGGTATAAATATACAAGGGTCAGTCTAAAAAAGTCCAGCAATTGTTAATATAATAAGAAGGATTTGTGCAACACTGATGTAACCTGGCAACCAAGGAGAGTGGACTGGAATGCAGATGTGTGAATATGTTTACTTCACTGTAGTAGTCGGGGGGGTGGTTGACAGTGTTGAGTTAGCATGTGTACTCTGTGGCTATCGCATTCAAAATAACTGAGACAGTAGAACAATAAATCTGCATCACATTTTGCATTAAGCTTGAACATTGCTCTGCAGAAACTATTTGGTTGCTTCAGAAGGCCACAGCTATGGGTAACTGGTGATGGGCAGCTTCATCACTACAAAGCACCCACTCCTGCATCAACTCTCATGCAGAGTTTTTTGGTGAATCATCAAGTCACCCAAGTGGCTCAGCCCCACTATAGCCCAGATTTGATGCTGTATGACTTCTGAGTTTTCCCAAAACTAAAATAATCTTTGAAAGGGAAATTATTTCAGACTGTTGATGAGATTCAGAAAAATATGACAGGGCAGCTGATGATGATTAGAACTGTGTGAGGTCCAAGGTGCCTCCTTTGAAGGGAACTGAAGCATCACTGTTCTTTGTACAACATTTCTTGTATCTTTTTTCACTAAATGTCTCTATTTTTCATATTACATGGATGGATACCTTCTGAACAGACCTTGTACATATCTATTGAGAGATAGATAGATAGACAGATGCTTATTTCTGGGCTCTCAGTTCTGTTCCTTGGTTTGTGTAGCTATTTATCTGCCATTACTGTGCTGTTTTGATTATTGCTGCTTTGTAGCATAATTTTAAGTCATTCAGTGTTGTACCTCTGCCTTTTCCCCCCCTCAGGGCTTTTTTGGCTATGCACTGTCTTTTCTGGTTCCATACAAGTATGTTGATTTTTGTTCTATTTTTAAAGAATACCATTGAGATTTTGTTGGAGATTGCACTAAATCTGCATGTTGCCTTGGGTAATATGGCCATTTTAACTATCGTTCATTCTAATCCATGAACATGGAATATCTTTTCAATTCTTTGTGTTTTCTTCAATTTCTTTTAATAATATCTTATAGTTTTTAGTATATAGATCCTTCTTCACATTCTTTGTTAAGTTCATTACTAGGTCTTTTATTCTTTTTTGATGCAACTGCAAAAGAAATAGTTCTTGTTTTTAATTTTTTTCTGATATTTGTTTTATATATAGGAACATAATAGTTTTTTGTACAATGATATGTTTTATCCTGCAACTTTTCTTTATATATTTATTATTTCTTATAGATTGTATAGAGTTTATGGTTTTCTACATAGAGAATCAATGAAGGTAATGAATTGAAATACAATATATAAAAGATCAGTGTCTTTGGTTATATTTTGCTTGCTTGTTTATTTTGTTGTTTAGGTTCCTGTTAAAGATGAGATTATATAGCATTTGTCTTTCACTGCCTGGCTTATTTCACTCAGCATAATACCTTCCAGTTCCATCCATGCTGTTGCAAAGGGTAGGAGCTCCTTCTTTCTTTCTGCTGCATAGAATTCCATTGTGTAAATGAAATACAGAACAGGCTGAAAAGGACCAGAGGAGAGAGGGGAGAGCAGAGAGAATTTCAGGGGAAAAGGGGAAGGATTCACAGGAATGAGTATAAAGGACACATGGACAAAAACTAAGGGGGGTGAAAATGAGAGGGAGGTGGGCAGCACTGGGGGGTGGGCTGAGATGGGAGTAAAAGACAGAAAACTGTACTTGAACAATAATTAAATTAAAAAATGCTTTAAAAGATCAATAAGTTTATAATGACACTATCCATTGTTAATTGTTGAGGCACCAACTTATTATTTTAAAAATTGATGAATTAATAAGTGGAACCTAATCAATAAAACAAACGTGCTAGCAAAATATAACCAGGAAAAGTGAAATTAAGAACAACTGACAGAAATGAGAGGGGAGGTCGGAGGGGATAATGGAGGAGAAAGGAGGAAGGGGGGTCAAGGAACATGTAGAAAGGACACATGGACAAAACCAAAAGGCAGTTGGATCAAGGGTGGGGAGCAGGGGTAGACAGGGTGGGGAAATCGGTGAGGGAAATTGAGATGACTATACCTGAAGAACAATAAAAAATAAAATAAAAAGGAATATATTGAAAAATAAAAAATGATGAATTAAGAGAAAAAATCAAGGATTTGTCATCACTTCCTTCACTGATCATGTTTGATGCATCCAAGTAGTTGATATGAAAACTTTCTTGTTCAGGCCATCACCAATTTAGAATAGCTATTAAATGCAGACTAATAGAAATAGAGAATCATTATTTTGCCACTCTTCAAGAAATAATGAGGCCATGTTCATCATCTATGGCTACTAAAACCATTAGTTGAATGTGTGAAGTGGAACTGTATAACAAATTAACAATATGATGATTTAAAGCAAATGTTATAATATATGAATCAGTCTGAAACACCTAAAATCACTAATTTTAGCATCACAGAAAAGTGGAATGAGTGGACATCATGAGTGTTGTCATATAATCAAATAAAAAATCCATAACACACTAAGCGGCCCACAATTATTTATGTAGTCTCCTCAATAATAAATCTTAATTTATCTTTCTTAGATTTGTTTTGTGGCTAACACAAGAAATAATATCCGTAGTAGCCCCAAGAAAGCGTCTCTTGTATTTGACTAATACAAGCGATAATATCAGTGGTAGCCCCCGGAAAGTGTCTTTCAGGATAAAATTTTTATGCTGGATTACTTACATATTTATCAACCCAAGGTAACCTTCTTGTTAGAGAAAAGTGGCTTACTACTAATTTTTTGTTCAGTCACAATTGCTCAACTGAACCTCAATAGCAAGGAGCATGGGGTTGAATCTAGAAGGCAAGAGGACTTCGGAGAACCAAAAAGTCATTGTAAAAGTTTGAGGTGGCTATTTTCCTTAGTCCGAGATGAGGTAAGAAATGATGCTATAAAATTATGCTTTCCGATTTTCACAATTCCTGGAATGTAAGGATAGGTATAACTGCTTTTTAGAAATTATCACAGTTACCTCTCATAAGGTCACAATTATTTGTGTAGATACAATAAGTACAATAACAGTCTTTTTAAAAATCATCGAAATTAAATAAAACAAAACACTTAATATTTGGTTAATCTGGTTTGTAGTAAATGAATGCCTTTTGTGTCCATTTTACCTTTCTGTATTTATGAATTTTTATGTTCTTTTTATTGTAGAGAAAACTTATAAAACAATACTTACTCTACTAAATGTGTTACTCTGCAGTATTGTTACCTATTGGTACAAGTTTTATAGCAAATCTCCAGTAGTTTTTCAGCTTGAATTACTGGATCTGAATACCTGCTGACCAGAAATGTCTCATTTCCCCCTCCCCTAGCTCCTGGTAAGCATCATTCTACTTTCTATTCCTATGAGTTTGACTATTTTAGATACCTTATACAGGTGCAATTTATCATGTAAGTGGCCTATTTTACTTAGCATAATGTCCTCAAGATTCAACCATTCTGTAGCATATAAGAGAAATTCTTTATATTTATGGCTCAATATTCTGTTATATATATATATGTGTGTGTGTTTATATATGATATATATATAATCACATTTTATTTATTAATTCATTTATCAATAGACACTTCACTATGTTATAGAAAAAGCCTCAGTGTTCACTATTGAGTATAGCATAAGTTTCCTTCTGCTCCTAGTTTGTTGAGTGTTCTTATCATAAAGGTGTATTATATTTTTTAATGTCTTTTCTATGTATATTGAGATGACCATGTGATTTCATTCTTTTGGTCTGTTAATGAGGGATATCACATTATTCCATTTTTTATTTTTTTTAACATTGAGCCATCCTTGTATTCCAGGGATGAATTCTACTGACTCATAGTGTATGATCCTTTTAAGGTTCTGTTGAACATTTAAAAACATTAAAGTTGTTGAGGAATTTTGTTGAGAAATTTGTATTGCCCAGGAACACTGGCCTGCAGTTTTATTTTCTAGTTGTGTTGTTTTAATGACTTTGGTATCAAGGTAGTTTTGACTTCATAAACTGATCTTAGAAGTGTTTTCTCCTCTTCAATTTTTTGCAAAAATTTGAAAAATATTGATATTAAATCTTCTTTATATATTAGGTAGAATTTATTCATGAAGCCATATGGTTTTGGACTTTTTTTTGTTAACTAATTTTTTATTACTAATTAAATCTCCTTACTAGTCATAGAGCAGTTTGGATTTTCCATTTCTTCATGATTTACTCTTACTTCGGAATATAAGAATTTTTCTATTTCTTCTATTCCGTGATCTAAGAGGTTAACTAATATTCTTGCATATAATTACTCATCATAGTCTTATGTTCTTTTGCATTTCAGCAAATTAATTCACATGTGTAGATTTAAATAACCACCATCAAAATCAAGATGCAGAATACTTCCAACAGAGGGATTTCTGAAGCTACCATTTTAGAGCTACCATTTTAGAGCTGTCTTTCTGTTCCCTCCTCTAACACCTAGCCAATGCTAACCTCATATCATATGTTTATTTATGATATATATTTATTTATCATATATTCATTTACCATACATTTCTAGATTATTCATATCTATATTTTGTCATTTCAGGAATGTTATATAAAAGATCACACAACGTACTTAATCTTTTATATTAATATTTTTCACTTAGTACAATTCCCTTGATATGCATTAAAATTATTGAATATGTCAGTTGTTCATTATATTTATTACGAATTAGTATTCCATGGTATGGATGCAACACTATGTGCTTTACTTTTCAACCAGTGAAACACATTTTCGTTGTTTTCCGTCTGAGACTATTGTGAATAAAACTGCTGTAACATTGATATACAAGTTTTTATGTGAATATAAACTTCCATTTTGGGGGGCATAAATGCTCAAAAGTACAATTACTAAATTATACAGTAGATATACATTTGGTTTTCTACCAAACCATCAAACTACTTTTCAGAGTAAGCGTATCAGTTTGTGTTACCACTAGCAAGGTATGTATGGTCCAGTTTCTCTACATCTTCACTAACATTTAATGTTAGCACTATTTTTAAATTTTATTTTAGCCATTTTGATAGGTATATAATAATATCTCATTGTAGACTTGATGCATTTCTCTGTCCTATTGATCTTTGTTCTACCCTTTCACAAATACAACACAGATTCCATTATTGTAGCTATATAGTAACCTAAAGATTGGGAAGAATGATTTCTCCCAATTAATTTTTCTTTTACAAAATTGTTTTAGCAATGTTGCAATGTTTGCCTTATTATATAAATTTTATAATATACTTGTCTATATCTTTAAAAAGACTTAGTAAACTTTTATAGGAATTACAATAAATCTAAATATTAAATTTGGGAGAATGAAGATTGTTTTACTCATTTGAGTTTTATAACCCATAAATTTCTATCTCATTGTGTTCATGTTTCCTTAATTTAAACTACTCTACCTTTAACTGTAACATTTATGCAGTTCATTTCTGTTGTCCTCACTTTATGATCAGCTGAACTTTTGAAACTTTTAACATACTGGATACTACATTAATATTTTGAAAGTACAACAATCTAACATACACAATTTACAAGTAATTCTTTCTCCAAGCAAACACTTCCATTTGTTCCTCTGCTTCTGCTGAAGCACAATTGCTCCTCGTTATTTGGTACAACATTCTTCTCCCATATGAAAGTATTTTCTATTCTTGCTCCTTTGTAACTTGTTGATGTCAAATGCTATTAAATGACCTTAGATATAATTTTTTGATATGTATTGTCTGTTTCCTTTCAACTGAAGCAACGTCATTTTAAATCTACTTTACATATTATTGTATCATTGGCATAGCCTCTTAACTGATACATGTTTTAAATATCTCTTCTCTCTTTCAACCCATTCAAAATATAACACCAAATTTTTATTGAAGAAGACAAACATGTTTAAGCTACTATTATAGTTTAAGCTACTCTGATGTTATATACAAATAATTAATGGTGGCACTATTAGTTTTAAATAGGAAATCTGATCAATTAATTAGATCCTTGTATTTCTTTGTTTTAATAAAGCATTTACCAAGAACAAAAATAAGACTGAACAGAATCTTTAAAACGTACTATGTCTCCCTCTTAAGTGGCTTTACCAAGATCTCATTCCTATTAAAATTCTGGTAGTCTGAGAACTGGGAAGAAGAAAAGGCAGGGGAAAAGAGTATAGGGGTGTGTGTTGTGGTTTTGTTTGTGTATATGTGTGCTTGTGTTATTAAAGAAGAAAACTTAACCTGTTGTGCAGCTGGACTGATTCATGATAAAGGAGACAGATAGGAGGGTCAGGATGGTGGCATAGGTAAATGTGGTACTTCAGTCCACCCAAAACCACATCAAAATTATGACTAAGCTAAAAGTTTAAAAATAACACTACAAAAATGAACAAATGTCACTCAAAACCACTTTAAGCCTAGTGAAACAGAAATCCTATAACTAAGGCTATGAAGAAGAAGCAACATTGAGACTGGAAGGAGAAGCAAAGCAATGTGCAGGCTGGCTCCCACCCACATGGTTGGGATACAAATAGGGAGGGTTATTTTGGATGCAGAAATATCCCCTGAGAAGTAACAGGTGCCAGCCGCACATTATGCAACCCATGCCATGGGGTTGCTCTGTCATGAAGAGAAATCCTCATAACTTCTGGCTATAACAGCCAGCTCTAATTATGGCTGAGTGAGAAGGGTAGTTGCTGGAATCTCAGGCATTCCTTTTAAAGGGCCTATACAGACTTACTCAGACTCATTTACTCTGAGTTCCAGAACCTGTACATCAAGGATATACAAAGAGGAACTGAGTAGTTATGGCAGCAGCACAGGATGAAGGAGCAGGTTTCTTGCAGACAGAAATGATGACAGAGGCCACTCTTCCTTTCAACCTGGATAACACTGTTCTCCTGGCCTTGGTGATTCCCTAAGACTCCACCCCACCCAACTTGCAGATCCAAGCAAAGCTTTTTACAGTGACTTATCAATACAAATGGCAGATCTTGGCTCGTGCTTCAGATTTCCCCAATATCTTTCAAACAAGCATCATTTGCATACTCCTTGCCAACTGACTGCAGTCCCAGAACTAGCAGCATCCAAGCCTGATGTGCAGCTTGGTCTCTCCTGGGCAATTCCAAGCCCAACACAAGTAATAGTCATCTGCAGATGGCTTTGCAACTCATTCTGGGTGGTCCTAGGCAGGGCACAGGTCATGGTTCCTCTTGCCGTGCATATCTCATTGTCTGCATATCTTGAGGGGCCCCATAGCCAACTCTCCTGGTGGACAGCTTCAGAGAATATTAAAGCACCACCCAACAACATTCCAAAGCTATACACTCAAGGGGCTAACTCATCAAGCACCAGACCCCACTGAAATAAGTCCTGCTCCATGGGGTCTGCCCCTGCATTGTTCAATCTCTACAGTAGTCAGAGCCAGTCCACCAAGCAGATAGACCTGGGAGTAAATCCCAATGAGGTACCAACAGTAATCAAGGCTCAACTGCGATAAGAGAGTGTATACAGTCCACACAAAGGGGAGCATAGGTGGAATGCCTAGCTCAGGTAATGGGGGTGCTGTGCTGCTGGACCCTACAGGATACCTACTACATAACACCACTCTGTAAAGCCTTGGAGATGTAGAAACTCTACCTAAAACATAGAAACAAGCACAAGGAAGCATGATAACACAAAAACATCTCCTAAGTAGAAAAATAAACCATAACTCCAGAAAAAGAACTAAAAAAAAATGAATGAAATCTACAAGATGCAAAGTTCAAAACAGTGCCTGTAAGAACGCTCACAGAACTTAAGGGATGAGTAGATGAACTAAATAAGATTTTATGGGAAATACAGAATCTAAAGAACTTGAGACACATGGTCATAAACTAAAGGGGGGTAATGGTGTGGATGGGGGGGTAGGGTGGAGGGGAATGAAGGGGGGAATAGAACAACTGTAATGGCATAATCAATAAAAATAAATAAATAATTAGAAAAAGAAACATAAAAATACAGATACAAAACATAAAAAAATCCATCAGAAATAAAGAATATATTAACTAACATGAAGAATGTGTTACAGAGATTCACCTTGAAGTAGAGAATCAAATCAGGGATTTGGAAGATAAGGAAGCAGAAAACACCCAATCAGAGATGTAAAGAGAAAAAAGAATCCAAAAAATATAAGGATAGTATAAGGAGCCTCTAGGATGAATTCAAGCATACCAACATTCACATCATGGAGTTGCCAGAGAGACACACATCTGACACTATACATACATGATACAATATTATTGACTATATTTCCTAAGTTGTACTTTACATCCCCATGACTATTCTGTAACCACAAAATTGTACTTCTAAATCCTTTCGCCCATCCCCATCCCCACTCTGTTAACCATCAAAGTGTTCTCTGCACCTATATGTCCCTTTCTCTTCTGCTGGTTCATCTATTTGTGTGGGGTTTTTTTTAGATTTAATTGTTAGTAGGTATGCATTTACTGTCATTTTATTCTTCATATTGTTATCATTTTTTCTTCTTGTTCCTTTTAAAGAAGACCCTTTAACACTTCACACAACATTGGTTTGGTGGTGATCAACTCCTTTAGCTTTTTCTTCTCTGGAAGTTCTTTATATGTCCTTTGATTATAAATGATACATTTGCTGGTTAGAGTAATACTGGCTATATGTCCTTATTTTCAACACTTTGCATATTTCTTGCTGATCCCTTTTGTTATGCAAACTTACTGTTAAGAAATCAGCTAACAGTCTTATGGGAACTCACATGTAGGTAAATAGCTGCTTTTCTCTTGTTGCTCTTAAAATTCTCTCATTATCATTAAGCATTTCCATTTTAATAATGATATGTATTGGTGTGGGCCTCTTTGAATTCATCTTTGTTTGGCACTTGCCAGGCTTCGTGGACTGGTAAGTCTATTTCTTCACCAGATTAGGGAGATTTTCTGTCATTAGTTTTTCAAATTGGTTTTCAATATCTTTCTCTTTTTCCTCCTTCTGACATGCCCATGATATAATCTTTGCTGTACTTGAAGTTGTCCAAAATGCTCCTTGCACTATCCTCATTTTTAAAATTTATTATTTTTTTCTGTTTTGATTGGGTGTTTTTTGCTTCTTTATATTCCAAATCACTGATTTAATTCTCAGCTTCATCTACTCTACTGTTGATTTCCTAAAGAGTAATAAATTACTCTTTATTTTATTTAGTGTACCCTTCATTTTTGACTGGTTCTTTTATATGGTTTCCATGTCCTTTTTTTAATGCTGTTGAACTACTCTCTAAGTTCATCTACTCTTCCATTAAATTCATTGAGCAGTATTACAACCAACTCTGTATCTAGTACATTACTTGTCTCCATTTTATTTAATTCATTTCTAGAGTTTTGATCTGTTTTTTTATTGGGACTTCTTTTTTGCCTCTTCATTTTGGCAGCCTCCCTGTGTTTCTATGTATTAGGTAGAACTTCTATGTCTCCTAAGTTTTGTAGAGTGGCTTTATATAATTAACAGGTGCCCTGAAGGGTCTAGTAGCAGAACCTCCCCATTCACCTCAGCTGGGCACTCCAGATGTGCCCGCTCCCTCCATGTGAGTTGTGTACACCCTCCTACTGTAGTTGAGACTCCATTGTGTTTGGCACATCAATGGGAGGAATTCAACTCTAGGTTAATCAGCTTCCAGAACTGGCTTTGATGGAGGATCGTCTGTGAAGGGACCCATCCCACAGAATAGGACTTATTTCAGTAGGGTTTTGGTGTCCTCTGAATCCACCACTTGAGCATTTCACTTGTAGAGGTAGTTCTTTGACATGGTAGTTCTTTGGACAGTTCTTTCACATGATCTGAAGCTGTCCACTGGGTATGCTGGCTTTGGATTAACTGGAAGTTGCAGTCCAAGGTCATCTGTTGCCTGTGTCTGCTCAGGACCATTTGGCATAATATCCATGTTTCCCAGATATCCCTCCAGATGTTTATCTGCCATATGTGGGTGTGGGACCAGTCTGTTCCTTGTCTCTTCCCTTGCTACCAAACTCAGTGTGGCTTCTTTTTTATATCCTTGGTTGTAGGACTTACATTCTGCTAGCTTTGGGTGGTTTTGAATGATAGTTGTTTTGTAGTTCAGTTGTGATTTTGACATGGTTGTGGAAGGATACGTGTACGGCATTTACCTATGCCTCCATCTTGACCAGAAACCAATTTTCTTTCTCTCCCTAATTGCATGAAATTGTGAAGAGTCCATCCCTTTGTTAAAAACCTATTACATAAGGCTTTGACTGACAGCCTCATAGGGAAAGCTGTCGTTCCCACAGCAGACTAGATGCACAGCCACAACACTGCAGTCTCTGAAGAGAGTTGTAGTCAGCCACTGAGGCTCCGCTACTAGTCATTCTCTTCACATAATGCATTCTTAGGCTAGGTGTTTTTATTCTTAGGTGTCTTTTTTGAGGACTTTAACAGAAGTCTGCATGCTCCTTTGCCAAAGCTCCTTATCACAGGGGTGGAGGAAAAATCCTGAAGACACTTCTTCCTATTCTGACTCAATCCCCAGTAATTTTCCTTCTTGTCTAACTCCACACTCTTCTTTCATTTCACCTTGGAATCTATAAACCTGCCAGAGTATCTTATTTGAAATTTTCTTAACAATGACATGACCCTTGCTTCTCTGCTGACCCACTTGAGTCTCCACCAGTATGTCTTTCCATAGGGGAAGTGAAATAGGCATTTTCTTTGGATAAAGTCTCCTGTTTGTGCCATCTCAGTGAGTGATAAAAGGCTTAACTCTTTCATTTTTGGCTTATTGCTTTGATTGGCAACTTTGACACCTGAGAGTTCTCTCATTTTCCCAGTTATCTGAATTTCTGACACAGAGATATTGATGGTAGAGGGGTCAAGACAGGAAAATCTACTACCCCCATCTTCTTTAAGATACTCCTTCCTACTTTGCTTTCTGTACTCAGCCTTAAGAGAACTTTTAGTATTATTACTTCTTAGTTTTTCATATTACTAACCTCTGGGTTCTATTTTAAATCTTTAATTTTCACCGTAACTATGTATGTTTTTTGTTGAATTCCCTCCCTGCTGCAATTTTACATGGCTTATCAATATTTCTTTATGTTTTATTTTCTCTGCTAACTGACAGAACTTTCTATATTTACCTTCAAATCATGTGTATATTCTTATATAATAATCTTCAATTACAATGAGAATACCTTGCTTGAGATTCTGAAACCCGAAATGGAATTCTTACATAGTATTGTCAGTGAAACAACATATCCCTGTATTACAAGGAGTTCCCTGAAAAAATGTTCCTTACTGTATTTGCTCATTTTCTGCAGAATCCTTTAACCTGGAATTTAAGAAATGCTATGTCTTTACAATCCAACTTTTTTTAGTTTTATCTTATAATTTTACCTTGCATGGAGTTTTTCGGCTCCAATAAAACTGAACTATAATTGGTGGCCTCTCTTTATTCCCACTCTCTACCAACTGAAATTATACCTGGACTCTAATACCTACCTGGTGCTGGCTAGTATATTTTCCATTATAAGCATTTTCTGTTTCAGTATGAAATCTCATAGAAAATTTTAAAGGTCTTATAAAGTGTATAATCTGAATTGTGTCTTTGTCATTTTGGCACTTGTTAAATTGATTTTTATATTTTTCATTTGTTTAATCAAATGCACCTTGATTCCCAAGTTGGTGATTGTTGAAAGGTCAAATTCTGAATTCAAATATAGTTATCTAGGATATGAGAACTTTGGAAGATGGCAGGTAATTCATGATTGTGTGGATTGGTGGCCACTACTTTGTCAAAATAATGATACTCTGTAAAATCACAACATGAAAAATGAAGGGAGGTTATGAATGTATCAGAGAATAAAAGCTGTTATGACTACTATTCTGTAATAGTGGAAGAAAAAAGATTGAGCATAAAGGTGGAATGTTTTCTAGGTTAGGCACAGAAAGGACTTCCACAGAATATAAAAATTAGCCTGAAAATAGAGTCTGGTTCAAGGGTTTCCCATTCTGTTTTTAATTTCTTTGAGTTTTCCAATTCTCTTTTCTTTGGTCCAGCTGTTTTCTTTCTCTCTTCTTTGTTCTTGGCTCCTCCCCCAATTAGGAAGAGGTCATTGGTTAACAGTCAACCTGGGCAAATCAGGGTGGGGCCTATTTAGCTTCCCAAGAAAACTTTTAAGTCCTCTAATTTCAGGGAAGACTTTTCTGTCAAGTGATTTTAAAAACAATTCAAAGTCTACTTTCTCATTGTCTGAAGTCTGAACCAACATTTACAACAATTTCTCAAAGTAAAGTGTTAAGGCATTAGTTTATAGTCTTCAAGCATTCCATTGATAACATTCTAGCATAGCTTAGTAGGTAAATTTGGTTAAGAAGGAAGGCATTAACAGTAGCATAACAAATTTACACCTTATAATGGTAGGATCAAGTTGAGGGTAGAATGATCTTTCACATGGTAAAAAATATTTATAAAAATAGAATACAAAATTGCATTTACCAACAAAGAGCCATAAATACATTTTCCAACATATTTTAAATATGTCAGTAGTGTCAGCCCCTACTAGGGCACATATCCCACCCTGTGATGCAGTTTGCCAATCATATGGCTTTAGATATGATTGTGTCACAATCATATGTAAGTAGTTTTACATATGACTTTGTAAGGCTACTTTTCTCAATAGATGCACTTCCTCATTTAATAGCCTTAAGGAGTCATATGTTGTATCCAATACTTGAGCAGTGTATGAAGCCAAAGCAGTTATCTCAGTTTCAGTGACTATAGAAGCAGCTTGAGGAGAGGAAAAAAATAGCTAATGGGTAATACCAGCAGTGGGTATGCTTTCTCCAGTGTCGAGAATTACATGCTTCCCATTTGGTTGGCTGGATTGACAGAGTTTTCTGAACTCAAGCAGGCAAATAGGGCCATCCCCACATGGTCATCCACTTCCACAGGTAAGGCCACCCACCCACCCCAAATCCCAAAAATAAGCCCATCCCCCATGCCTCCCACATCTTAGAGTCTTAGTCTGACACAACTTCAGAGTCCACCCACTTGGGCTTCCCCCGGGGTTCACCACTCCTCCTCACGCCCCCCAAGCCATCCCATATGGAGTAGCTGACTACTGGCCTTGTCCCATCATAGTGCTGCTTATACTCAGCATAGATGTCAGCCCAGGTCTCATTACACAAAGGATGTGCACTGTTCCACTGGTTCTGTAACCAAGTCCAATTTGAGACAGAAGCTGGAGAGATGAACCATGCAAAGCCATGCTCAGGGGGATTTCAGTGTAGACCCAGCATGCTGATTGGTTAGCCACTGAGGCACAAGTATGAACCTAGTCCGCTAAGATGTTATTCTGTACCCTAAGGGCAGAAAGACAGAGCAGTTATAGGCACCAGTAAGGATAAGTCATGACCCTCAGGCAACATACAGGCAAGCTTCTGGTCAGTCAATAAAACAGAAGACTAGCAGAGGGGCCTTTCCTGGTTATGAATACCACACTTTTCATGCCTCAACTGGGGGCTGAGCATCTACTTGCAACAATAATGGAGAACTCATAATGGGCCATAAATATATCACAAATGTTCAATGGAGAAGCATTTTGTGGCCTGCTGGCCCTGGGTAAGTCACTTATAAGATTAGGGGCCACGGTCCAATCACTCTGAGCATCATTTTGCAGTTTAGCAGATGTATAGAGAGGAAAGTTTGTGTGTTCAACCATCTGGGCAGAACCAGCCAGATCTCCCTCAGATGCCAGGGGCTGTTGTGACTTCATGTAAGGCAGCACTACTGGGAGACCCAGCAGGGAACTTGCTTCCTCTCCATCCTCCTCTGACTTGTCTGCTACCACCCGTGAGGGAGAGCACCAGAGACTCCACCATTTGGAGGGCACAGATCCTTGCCTTCAAGGCTTCTTCTCTTCCTTGGAGTTCACATAACTTAGCTTCATTGTGAAGTTCAGTCTCCATCTCTGCCCACAAAACAGAAAGAAACACCCAACCCACACCCTCTGCAGCTGCCTGGCATTCTGCTTCTCTAGGGCCTTGCCTACTACCCTCAGGGTTTTTGCTACTGTGTTGGGTGCACAACTAACATCGGGGTCATTCTGGGGGGAGCCCATGATGCCAGGAGACTTGCCATCAGATACCACATACAGGTGACTGGCCACTCTTCCAGACCCCCCTACAAACGGGACTGAGGGCTCCTTCTTATTTTACTGCAACAAATTCTGTCAACTATGCCAATTGTCTCGTAGCCTTTCAAGGCTGGACATGTTCACACCAGATTGGGGCTGACAGAAAAAAATCCTTGGAGCCTTGGAATGTCTCACATGCCTATATTCATAGATGGGGCGATTCACATATATGGCAAGCTGCATGTCTCACCACAGGAAGTCCCAACTTCCTTATATACTAAATGCACACAAAGCCAGCAGAGTGCCAAAGGTATTGTATCACAGAGCATGAGTCTATGCAGGCAAGCCCATTTTCAAGGTCATGGGAATACTGCTTCTCTTAGTTGCCTGGGTATCTGAGTAAGGGAGCCTGACTGACTCCATTTTCCCTACACTCATCTTTTATTTGGGATACGCTATTTTATTTGAGGGTATAAATGATGGGTTCCCAAGTATATGAACTGTATCAGAGATTAATCTTTTCCTGGAAATAAATGTGTAACATAAAGTCATAAAAGTGAATTCAATTAAACTCATATGACTTATTTATGTTAGTGGAGTAGTTAAGACACAGTGGAGAACCCACCCACCCTCAATGTTTAAGGACCTTCAACCTAGTTCAGAAGACAACACATAAATTTGGGAAACAATTATATTGAACTTTTGCTTAACAGGTCAATACAATATTGGAGAGACACATCTATACTTACTAAAGAAGACAACTGATTAAAGCCTCTGTGTAAAATTGATAACAAATTAAGATTTCTATATAATATCAATAGCTTTGAAATCTCACAAGTTTTAATTGAGAATAAATATAGACTTGTATTTTGGTTAAAAATAAATTTCACAAATTTAAGATTAGAGAGAATATAATTAACTTCAAAACATTTGAAAACTATATTAAAAAATGTATGAACAGGATGAAAAATAACAATGAAATGAAACTACTGAAGCAGGATAACATATTCTTAGAGGGTTTATTTATTCACATATTCCTCAAACAATATTTTTAACTGAGTACTATATGCCAAATACTTAAAAATGAATAATATACATTTTATTACATAAAATTAAATCTTATTAAATTCATATATAAAAATAATTGTATTGAGAAGTAAAAAGGGTGATATTTGAAAAAACTAAGTCAATAGAACCATGTTATTCTGGGTAAAGTTTACATTTATATAATTGTATTAATCAGAAGAATGGGTACTCATTTTACATTTTAAACCAAACTTGCAATATTGTGATTATTTTAAGTTGCATCTTAAGAACAATTTCTAACACACTAAAATTTGTACAGCAGAGGGTAACAAGGATGCTAAATTAATCTGTGAATTCTGTAATATCAACAATTGAAAGCACAGGGATAATTATTCTGGAAATGAATAAATTCTACTGAAACTATTTTTTAAAAACAGATAACTGTTTTAAAGGTTAAAATGTTATTTAGAAGAGAAGCACATATTTTTCAGAGTTGTTTTATTACAAAGATCAATTATTTTGTTAAAGAGGCAAGGTTCAATTGAAAAAAAATTTCCTATCAGTTTAGAGCTGCCAAACAATAAAATAAGCTGACTTATGAAGTATTCAAGGAAAGACAAAGTGTCAGAAGTGATTAAAAAAATTGCTGCAGTGAGTTATATTATGATCTACCTAATTACTGCAGATGATTTTATAATTCTATTTTTATATCTGTTATGTACTTTTAAATATGATATTAACAATATTGTAAATACCTTATATTTATATTTTGTTGTTATTCTTAGCAATACTTATGTTATCCGGGTATATAGAATGATACCCTGGGAGTTTGCAAGATATTTAAGAGTATTTGCGGAATGGAGACTAATTTCTAATTGGTGATCCACCTCTCTTATCTCCTACTTCTTTGTTACAGCTCAATGTGTTAAGCTATCAGAGAAGTTCTCTAATCTGCTGTCAGGTGCAACAAACCAGACAACCAATCTTGTTAAATCAATAAACTTAACTATGTATACAGTTCCAAGACGGTAGTCTGCTGTTTGAGTGAAATCAATTAAAGTAAGTGAACTTCAGGATAAATACTTGATGAGCTTAGAGGCCAACTCTATTTTCTTATATATTTGTGACTGTGATTCAGACCAGATGCCCTTAAAATGCTCTCACAGACATTGAGTGACATTGAAGAGAGAAAAAAGATATTCACAAAGTTTATCTTTACTGGACTCAAATATAATTACAGTTTTTATATTGGCTTGTTTTGTTTTGGTGCAGAGGAGCCAGAAGGTTATTTTAGGCAAGTAAACAATTCATGAGAGGAAGGAAGAGGCTGAGCAAAGCCATGTAAACAGTTAGTAAACCATTCTTAACTAAAGGATAAAAGATTATGTAAGTGAGAAGTGGGGGGAAAGGACAGCATACAAAAGGTGAGAAGGTCAGATTACTGGAAGACTCTTTAACCAGGCTGAGTGAAAGTGTACGCAGCATTAACAAACACAGACCCTTGTAGTTACAGACACATGCACACGTTCATGCTCAGATACACTTTTATTCTTTTGTTGTTTCTCATTTCATACAAAAACATGCAAGTGACACTAAACATTTTAATATTCACAGTTTATATTACATTATTGTCATTAATAATTTCTAAAAGATGCTCATATTGAGTTAGGAGAATGAGAAGCTAGAAAAACTCCTAGGCAAGTGAAATGGGGAAACTGAGACAAGAAAATTAAATTTGGTCAAAAATTTTGAAAACTTATGCCAGCTGGTGCATCAGACCTTATCTCCCTTAACCAAGGACACTTGAAGGTAAAGGATGCATACCTCTCCTCTGTAACCAGAGAATACATAACTTAAATCACCCTAGTTGAGGAAATAGAGAACAGAGACCCAATTAATGCCAGTTGTGCCAGCCAAACCCATGGATGGATGGAGTCAGGGAAACAAATAATAAGACCCAACTACAGCCAGATAGACCCAAGATAAAACAATAAAGTTGACCAAAGAAGAAGCCCAAACTCCCTATACACTTACTTCAATGCATCAGCATATTTCAGAGAGAATATGGGGGATAGATAACTGGTAATGGAAAAATTATTAGAAAAAATACACACCTAGAAACTAGATGAATATTCTACTGAAACCCTTTCCTAGAAGTCTTGCCCTCAGGAAAAAAATAAACAAACAAATAAACCTAAGGACAAATACCTGGCGCAGGCTTGCTCTAGAACGTGTCCTTGCCCCTTTTCGGACATGAACTTTTTGCTTCCTCCTAAACTCTAAGGGTTCCCATATGACTTGCAACCAGGGGAACAGCAGACAGCAGCAGCTTGTCTCGGGCTTACCTGGTGATGAACTAACACAGCCCCACCTTGGCACACTCCTTTCCTATAACATTTCTAGAGAGGCAAAGCAGAGCACTGCCTGGGCTCTCTCCCATTGTGTCATCTGCACTAAACCTTTGTTTCACTGTATCCAGCTTTAATAAATGTACTTTCAAAATCAGCTGGACTAGAGTTACAAAATTTTTTTCTACACAAAATCAAGAACCCACACAGTAGAGACCATCCTGAGGCAGATCCACTCAGACCCAGGCTCTGTCCCATAACAGTACGAAGCATGAAAACTGGTTATTCAAATATTTCTCAATTTGAATAACTTGAGGACCCCTCAGAGGTATCAGTTAGCTTTAGTGTGTCAGGAAAGTGTCACTTTTCATATAAGATTACTTCTTTTAACATTATAGTTTAAAAATGAATCACTAACAACACAAGTGAAAATATGGGATAAAACCACTGGTCAGTATTTGTTTATTAGATAATCAAATCATTCAGAATATGCACATAATTAATATTTGTGTCAAAAAAAGGGATTATTCAAAACCCAGGCTTTAAGAAACCAATTTCACAAACATTGCTTACTCTAACTGCAGGACCAATAACACTGAAATACTTTTCTCTGTCAACTGTTAAAATACCTTAAATAATAGAGTCTCTTTTGAATTTTTACTGTAGTAAAATAATGAACTAAGCAAAGAACCAGAGTTTCTGGACAGACTTCATTTGCATTGCAGAGAGCCACCCACAGCAGAAAAGGACAGTATGTGAAAGCAAGGAATAAAAGAGAAATAAGACCACAAGGCATAGGAAACTACATAAAAATTTGAAGAGTCAAGAGTGAGGAGGGCACCTTACATACTGAGTGAAAGGGAACATGTTAGAAAAGGTTGCAGTAGTTTAAAAGTTAAATTCCTTTCATATTTATTTATTTAGAGAGGATTCTTTTTTTTTCTACAGGGAAGATGACAAATACTTTTTGAAAAAACATGACCAATATATGTTGAAAGACTTTTAGGAGCCTAGCTTTACACAGGTTACCTGTGGTTTTTTTACGGCATAACTGTAACACATATCTATTTCCTCAGTTACCAGTGAGAGTTTTTAATTTTACTTAACTTACAGTGTACCCATCCTGGGCATGCCACCAGATCTCCATCTGCCTGTCACTCATTTCAGTTTCCATGTGAGCCCATCTCACGGTGGCTCTTCTGCTCTGATCTCATACCCCCTCCCAGCAGGTACTGGGTCTTCATACAGTGAGCATATTTCTAGTACATACAAATATCTTATGCCTTTACTGTTTTCTCAAGTTTCCATTTCACCCGATTTACTCTGTCTTATATCCGTCTGTGCCACTAGTAACATCAGTTGTGATATAAATTCTCCTTTCCTTAAGCTAAAGCCCAAAGCAAAGCCATTTGGGATAAAAATTATTATTTGTTAAGCCCAAAACATAATATTTCCTCCATAGACATATGAGTACTAATAATTTCCCCACAATGACATTTCAAATCCCTAGAGATAAGCGTGTCTGCTTCACTCATCTTTGTGACCTACACAGCATCTAGTTCAATACAAGGCAAACAGAGATGCTCAATTGGTATTTGCCTAATAAAAATATATTTTCTAAGTTAGTTTAAAGAATAATAACAGGAATAGTTTTTTTTTGCATTGTACACTATTAATATATCTTCTGTTAAGCCTCTTCATAGAAAGAAATGTTTAATAGTATATAATTTCTATATGCCTGATTTTAAATATTTATAGAATTTGTAAATTAATTTTATTTCTGGGAAATTTTCTAGTAATAGCCTTTGAGATGCACATTTATTCTTTAACAAGACAATGAAAAAGTAGAACAAAAACTTCATCTTGAAAAACCAAAAATAATGGGTGTAATCAAAATTATAAAACATGTCTGCCAAATCTTTGAAGTCTGCACCAAGTGAGGGCAACTACCAAAGGGCTACAAATACTTTGGATCTCAAGAAAATTGCCCTAATTCTTTGAGATAGCCTCTCTGCCCTGGAACCAGATATGGGGAAAGGAATATAGTGACTGCTAATTCCACCTGGAAGACCAAGGGCCAATGGGGAACAGAGTTTGTAAAATATATAGAGGACCTCCAGAGGACCCAGAATTATCTTCTGTAGGACTGGGCCTTTGCAGTGCAGGCTTCGCCCACTAGAAGGAACCAAAAATCTTTGTTTATAAAAATTGTGTCTTTATTCTCTCATATTTAAACTTCAGTCACCGTCAAAGTACTGTGCATTTGGTTCAATACACCCATTGAGATGTTTTTTCCCTCTGTTCAGAATGATTTTCTTTTTTTTTTAAATATTAAATTTTATTTAGTTACTTTTCAAGTACATTTTTTTTTATCTATTTCTCCCATCCCACCCCCCCCCCCGCCCGGTCTCCCCCTCCCTCCCATCCCCCCCCCACCAGTCCTCATCTCTGTGTCTTTCATACTTGTTCCTCAAAATCCCTCCCCCTTTTTCCCCTTAAGTTCCCTTCCCTCTCCCCTCTGGTCGCTGCCCACTTGTTCTCTATTTCAGTGTCTTTGTTTTTATTCTGTTTGCTTGTTTGTTTTATTCTTTAGCTTCCTGTCAAAGGTGAGATCATATGGTATTTGTCCTTCAATGCCTATTTCACTCAGCATAATGCTTTCCAGTTCCATCCATGTTGTTGCAAAAGGTAGTAGCTCCTTCTTTCTCTCTGCTGCATAGAATTCCATTGTGTATATGTACCACAATTTTTTGATCCATTCGTTTACTGATGGGCACCTAGGTTGCTTCCAACTCTTGGCTATTGTAAATTGTGCTGCTATGAACATTGTGGTGCATAGGTTCTTTGAAATTGATGTTTTAGGATTCTTGGGGTATAATCCTAGCTGTGGAATTGCTGGGTCAAAAGGTAGGTCAATTTTTATTTTTCTGAGAAAATTCCATACTGTTTTCCATAATGGTTGTACCAGTCTGCAATCCCACCAACAGTGAACTAAGGTCCCCTTTTCCCCACACCCTCTCCAACATTTGTTGTTTGTTGCTTTGTCTATTATAGCCATCCTGACTGGTGTAAAGTGGTATCTCATTGTGGTTTTAATTTGCATCTCTCTGATAGCTAACGATATTGAGCATCTTTTCATGTGTCTCTGGATATTCTGTATATCCTCTTTAGAGAAGTGTCTGTTCAAGTCCTTTTCCCATTTTTTAATTGGGTTCGATGTCTTCCTACAGTGGAGTCTTGTAAGTTCTTTGTATATTTTGGAGATTAAACCTTTGTCTCAGGTATCATTGGCAAATATGTTTTCCCATACAGTTGGTTGTCTTTTTAATTTAATACTGTTTTCTTTAGCCATGCAGAAGCTTTTTATTTTGATGAGATCCCATTTGTTTATTCTTTCCTTTATATTCCTTGCTCTAGGGGACATATCCGTAAAAATGTTGCTGCGTGGAATATCTGAGATTTTCTTGCCAATGTTCTCCTCTAGGACTTTAATGGTGTCACGGCTTATATTTAAGTCTTTTATCCACCTTGAATTTATTTTGGTGTATGGTGTAAGTCTGTGCTCAAGTTTCATTTTTTTACACATAGCTGTCCAGTTCTCCCAACACCATTTGCTGAAGAGGTTATCTTTACTCCATTTTATGTTACTGCCCCTTTTGTCGAATATTAATTGACTACAGAGGGTTGGGTTGATTTTCAAATTCATCAATTTTGATGCCTTTTAGTGCTTCTGCCATTTTTTGTTTCACCACTTCCACATTGGCAAAGTGCTTCCCTTTGAGGACTTTTTTCATCCAGAGAAATAAACAAACAAACAAAAAAAGGTCACTCTGGGCTAGATTGGGCAAATGAAAGGGTGAGATTAGGGGGGCTGTAGGGAAAACAAAGACAGTCAAGCTCCCTCGTGAACCTGCTTGGCTTTCAATAGCTCCAGAACAGGGGTCATAACATTTTTGGTCAAAAACTGCTGAACACTCAGCACAGTGTGAACAAACATGTTCATAAATCACCCATCAGGAAATGGGCAAATGCATTGAAAGAGTCTTCAAAAAAATTCATTGAAGTGAAATGCAGCCTCTCGCAACAATGCCAGCTGGTACACTGATAGAACACTCACCTAACAGGAAGACTATACACACACACACGCACATACATACATATATATATACATATATATTCTTATTAGAAAATATGACTAAACACATATGAAGACATATGTAGTGCTTTTTTGGCTTCAACTGATAATGTGTTTATTTTATTTATTAGCTGATATTTATTGAACGCTCAATATATTCGCACATAGGTTTTATATATAGTTCCATATGACAGTATTAGGAATACTAATATGTGTCCATATGACACATATTAGGAATGTTTTACGAATAAATTAATTAAATCTAGGGGATATTACCTCACATTTACAATCCAGAGAACTTTAAACAATGTCTTAACTTCACAAAGTTAACAGTAGCAAAGAACAGGATGGAACTTATGTCTGCCCAGTTTCAAGCCTATGCCCTTTTACTCCACTATGAGAGAAGTAGAGATGACTGGTCCCTAATGAGCTCACTGGAATACCACTGAATTAAAGCTTTGGAGTAATCATGTTCAATATTTGGAGTCAATAAAATGGAAAGAGAACCATGGGTGTGCAACTTGAAAAGTTCAGGAAGACAAGTACTTGTAAATATAATAACTGTTTCTATGAAATTATTTACAATCACAGATGTTTGGTATACAAGAATGTTTGTTGAGAAATGTATCTATCATATGTCTGTTTATGTATCTCTAGTTGCACTAGATATATATTCTCAGATTAATGACAGTAAAAAGAATGTAGCTGCAGCCTGGTTTTCTATGGTAGTTATCATGAACTAATATGGGTATTTCTCAATCAACTCTAGGAATTCTTGGTAGAATATAAAGTTATGCAATAATGAAAGAGTTCAAATGTCATTCTCTTATACTGGACCACCTGTATTCAAACTCTGTTTCATCATTTTTTAAAATATTTTTATTCATTTATTTTTAGAGGGGAAGGAGAGAGGGAGAGAAATATCAATGTATGGTTGCCTCTCACATGTCCCCTGCTGGGAACTGGTCTGCAACCCAAGCATGTGCCCTGACTGGGAATCAAACCACGATCCTGTGGTTCACAGGCCCATGCTCAATCCACTGAGCTACACCAGCCAGGGCATCATCATTTCAACAAATAAATTAATCTCTCTAAGTCTAAATTTCCTCATCTTAAAAATAAGCTTTCTAATAGAACTAACTCTTAGGGTTTTTGTAAGAATAAAAATGATATCATACATATAAAAGACACTCTCTAGGAATAGGATGCAGAAAATCTATGTCAGGTGTTATAGTTAAAAGAAGATTCAAATTCCTAAAATTTCTATTTATATTATGGAAAGTGTAAGACAATGCTAAAAATGAGTTGGGATATACTCCAATTACTGAATGATTCCAAATCACTTATTTGAAGGCATAATAAATATAGTTGAGTCACAAATCTAAATGTATAGAAATTAAGTTGTATAGTAAAACTTCTAGATACTCTTTATAATTAAATCATTTAGCTTCAATATGAATATCTGTGAAAGTTAGAAAATATGGAAGATGAAAGCATCTTTTCTGTAGCAGTGAAAAAGTTGACTATACATAGGTCCCAATGCTAGTGCAATTTATGTGTATTTTTCTACACACCCTTTTCTCTGCCGAATATCCTCAGAGTCAGCCTCCTGGTGTGAAAGTAAGATTTCCATAGCAGTTAAGGTTAGATATTCTTAAATTGACTTATTTATACATTATCCTGAATTTCCCATGCAAACCCACTAAACTATTACAGTTTTAATAGAACCCCTACTAAAATTTTGCTCCTTTTAAAATCTCTAACAATTCTTTCATATCACCTTCTTTTCTAAAAATATAGATTTTTCTAAAGAAAATGAATTATTCATAGAACAATTGTTTTTTTTAGTTTAATTACTTCTGGTATTGAAAATGCTTTATAATGTGTAATTATATTTTTCCAACATAATTACTAAGTACAACAAAAATGTAGAATTCTTCTTGCGATGACATGAAGAAAACTGGGCTGCTCATACATAATATTATAATAGTTACACCTCATTTTAAAGAAATATTACAATTTGCTCTTTTAAGTAGACCATCTGATCATTTCACAGACAAAAGTAAAATAAAATGATTTCTATGTAGGGTGAGTTGAAATAGTACTTTGAAAAGGAAGAATTTTAGAAATTCAATATCATAATGTACTTCAAACACATGTGGTTTTATTGATATTGTAATATAATCTACACCAAGCAAAATTTGGTTTGCATTGAAAGACATGGTACAAAACGTTATGGGGAAGTAAAATTTTCTTGTACCAACCAACTACACTAAATTAAAGTAAAATAATGTATGAAATCATATTCTTCCAGGACCAAAGCACATGTTGGTGTTATGTAAGTACTTTGAGGAAGCTGTATCTCTATTCTTGGTCACTGAATTTCCTTCAGTATATTCAACTGCACCAAATTATACAGGACTTTCCAGTCCTACTTTGTGGATAATTGACGTGCTAGAACATCAGAGTCATTCTGACATTGGTGAATTTTATAATTAAGATACAGCTACTCTCTTTCTAAAATTCGAAAGAACATCATCTCAATAATAATTCCAAATTCATGTCTTTTTTTCATATCACACAGTTTTAAAGGTAAAGGAGGAAACTTTTTTGACAAGACCTGTTCTAATGATGTTTAGTCAACAGCAAAATTTTTATACATATGATTTAACGGTGGCTAAAGATAAATTTTCTTAGATGTTTCACCTATTTTACATAATAAAAATGCAAATTGGAAATATCTTAAAAATATTTTGTTTTAATGGCATCTTAATAATATCAACTTTGTCACAAATGTGTGCCAGAGAACAAATTAATTCTTTGTCAGGAAAATTGTCCACAATTAAGATCAAAGATATAGTTTGTTTTTCACAAGAAAAATAAACCTCCTTTCAGAGTTATTAAAAGAACACAGAATTAAGCCTGTGTAAATGGTTTGGAAAGAATCTAAATCACATCATGCACGAAAAGCACAGAGCACAGAAAGAATGCAACAGCATGCGTTTTCTCTGCTTTTAGGCAGAGTTAGCCCCAGTTTTATCTGAATGCCAAACTTAAACATTTGGAATAATTGGGGATAGTTTTATTCCCAGTCTTTTATTTTGGCTTCAGTTATTTTTATTAACATGCAACAGCAAAATATTTCATACACAATCAATTCTGGTTTGTGAAAAACACAGTAACAGTGCTACTGAAATTTCTCTTTAAGCTAGAGCTTTTCTTTGTGGTTTTGATTTATTTGAAATAATGTACTGAATACAAACATTATTGAAAAACTGAAAGAAAATCCATGAAAGACTGGTTGGTGATTGCACACATAAAATTAAGAAACTGGGGGGGAAAGGTACATCAAAAAGTGATGAATTCTATAAAAATCAAAAGCTGCTTTCAGATCTAGTATTCTCATAGATAGATGAATAAAATACTTGTTTCTAAATTTGAGGTGAAATTAATGTCAATTACTTAAAAAAATACTGTGGTTATAATGACCAACAATGAAAACAAATGAAAGAAAATGCTGATATAATTATTATTTCTCTGGAAAAAGAAAATTAGATGTGAAGAGTGCTATTTATTTATTTATTGAAAAAAGTTTTTTGGTTATATTTACTTTTTTTCTTGCTGTTCAAGCACAATCTCCCCAATGCCAGCTATCACCACTTCCCACTCTTGATCCTACCACCTTTGGCTTTGTCCATATGTCCTTTATACAAGTTCCTAATAAAGAAATAAACAGCTAATTAGATTTATACCTCAGAAATATATATATATATGTATTTAATATCACCATTTGAAAATTGGGGGCTAAGTATAAGAACACAGAGTATCGTAATTTGGTAATGCAACAGCTAACATGTATAAGTAACAAAACAATTTAACCTGCATACAAATACATATCTATAGACTTGAACTAACCAGTTTGATTGACTACCATGATAAAAATAATTGAGTGAATACATAGTCAAAATTTTATTTAGCTTTTGCAAAATGGAATTAAGTGTCACTTTAGACATTTAAGCAGTATGCCACTGAAAAAATTCCTTGGAAGTGAGCCTGGTGATAGATTTGAAGGTGTCAAGGTTAATGGAGTAGTTGAAAATGATACTTCCACATGATGCTGGTTGCATATGAAAGGTATTACTTAAGAGAAAGATTATATTAGGAAATGGATGGGAAATAAAACTTCATACATAACCTTAAGTTTCTCTAAAATATAGGAAAAAAGGAAATAGTCTAATATTATAATGTAGGGGTGATTTTCCTTGCAAGTCACCCATGTGCCACAGATGAGAGTAAACATGACAGAGACATGATGTGATCTGCTTGAGGAGGAGAGGTGGCCAGTTTCCCAGAGAAAAAGGCCTTGAGCAGTGGCCTGTTTCTCAGGGGAAAAGGTATTGAGCCCCCTCCTCTAGAGACTTTTATTGGGTTGTAATACACAGGAATTCGGGGTGGCAAGCATCAAACAGTAGATAATATTTGAAAGAAATCCGAGGGCCCAGTATGAGCCAGAGTCCATCAGGAAGAGAGTTTTAGAGTTTCCTGCTCGAACCCTTAACATATGAATGAAGGCACTCTTAGCAGAGCAGATTTCACAGGTTTATCAGGAAGTCTTTGTGGTGCCAGATTTTTTCCCCAGGACAAGCTCTAGTAAGGCAAGGAGCTGCACCTCTCTCCATCAGGTATTTAGGCTTAAGAGGATTAGAGCCAGGGAGCGCTTCTCCCAGAGGACATGGGGACTTGGGCTATGTCAAAGCTGGGGGGCAAGAGTCCACTGCTCTTTGTTGGAGCCCCTGGAGTCCTTCCATGATGGCGTCCCAAGTGGTCATGTCTCTCCTAGGTTGCCCCCAGCTGAAGGATCTTACCTGTCATGGACTTCTGACCATGCTTTGGGAGCAGGGAGGAAACTGAGGCAGCATTTGCTACCAGAGACGAGCTTTGTCTCCTGCGGCTCGCATTCCAGAGGTGACTCTTTCATCCTTAGCCACAGGGGGTAGAGTTACAATTCCTAGAACCAGGAAGAGCGGTCCACAACATTATAACAGTCTAGTCTAATAGTACATCTATAGAATTAAAAGACATTATTTCTTCTGGGTACATTCAGATGTCATCAGTGCTTTCCACAAAAAAATGTGAAGTTAATTATTTTAGAATTAATATACTTTGTTTTGAAAATTGTGTTTCAAATAAGTCACATTTCAAAATTCTCTTTTCTCTACACTGGCTAAATATCAGTTTATCTCACATCTATTACTTCTGACTCATTGTTACCATACACTCTTCTGTCACTTCATATGTTAAAATGTAGCAACGAACTTTTCAGTGGGCTAATTGAAATCTAACATATTTGGGGCATGTGTTAATAACAGTTTGTTTGAATATCAGTTATGTTTATAAATACATTTTAATTAAAATACAATTGATAAAACTGTGATGCATTATTCAAAGCAGGCCTGTGCATTATAGGAATTGAAAGAATGAGAATACAGCAAAAATTAGCAATCCTATCCAATTTGCAATAAGTACTGCAGTAGGTATTTTGCAGTTGCTTATCTCTTGTAACTCCACAGCATATGGATTAACGTTTGAAAGCAAGTGACATTTTAGAACTGTCTTTAATGAATGTTTTATCCAAATGGCATCAGTGTGCCTTGAGGAATAGCTAACTCTACTATAAATTTTACTAAGAGTCAGAAAAGCGACTATTGAAAATGGCTAAATTATGTGTCCCTGTGCCTTCAATATATTTGTGCTACTGAGAAACTATGCTATTCTATTGGCATGGTTTATTCAATATGATTTTTACTAGCCACTTCTTTTTGCTGAAGATATATGAGATATACATAACTGATGGATGTGTAGTGGGTAGAAAAATATTGTTTGATTGTTTCATATTCCAAGTTGAATTTTATTATGGACAACTATTACAGAGAGTCCCTGACTAATAAATAGCAAATCTTTTAAATAGCATTAAGAAAAAGCCATTTCTTAATATTTATGTAAATTTTCTATTATTTCAAAATACAGGGTCAGACCCACAAATAACACCCCTTTTATTAAAATATTTTATTACAATATCATAAGTATATAATATCACACTCAAACACACTGTATGACATTTTAGGTGAAATGTTCAAATTAAAGCCATAAATTATTACACCCACACCTACCAACCACACTCAAGCAGGTATTACTTCTGCCAGACCCTGTAGAACTCAGTATCTATATCTACACATGCCATTTAATAGGAGTATTCACAAGGGAAGGTAATTTCACTGAAATTATATATGGAGATTCTTAGTAAATAGAATAACATAAAAATATGAGTAGTAAACTGAAGTCTCTTAGAACTCCATGTTGATTGATGCAGGCCATTTAAAAGTGGGCTTTTCCCAGTAATGCATCACTATTTCTGACTATAACTTGGATAGCTGAGAGATTTTTTCACTTCAAATAAGGAAGTGAATGCTTTGAAAAAACAAGTAAACAGAGGCTTAAAGTAGTTCTAGAATGTGAACAAATGATTTAAATGATCTTTTTTTAGTTTTAATTACAATTGAATCTCTTTGTTGTTGCTCTTGCTTTCCTTTGTTTCTGGGCAAAGGCATTACATACATTACAACAAACCCAATAAAGCTTTTCCTACACACCCACAAGTTAACAGAGAGAGTCCCCCTGAAGCACCAAAGCAGTAGCCGCTTGAGTGCTTTCTGCTCCTCTTGTTACTGAAGACCTGTCAGAAGTGTCATACCTTGGCCCAATTGCTGAACCTGGCCCATGCGGCGAACTTGAAGTCTTCAACAGTGAATAAACCCAGGAAGCTGGGCATCATTATTTTGCAACTGAGGAGAAATGAAGGATTCGATTCTCTGGTATCCCAGGAGTATGGAGCCTTCTTCGCTCAATATATTTTTTGTTTTCTGATTGGTTCTTATTCGGGCCTTCTTTTTAACCAAAACCCTCTGAGAAGGCAGCCTGGCCAATTCAACTCAGACCAGTAGGTGTTAGTATACCACATAAATGTTTTTACCACCTGCCTTCAAAATCTGCTTGGACATTCGGTGGGAATCCTAGTTCCCACTAGTAGAGAAAATGAACACTAAACTGCTAATAATTTGAGTGGCTTATTCCTTCCAAGACCTCTTCTCCGAAGCTGGAACCAATTTCCTACATAATGTTAATGATCATGCTTATTTACCTAGAATGTAGACTTACCCATAATGAAAAAATGGAAATTGTATATAAACTTTGTGGTCTTCTTAATGGTGAGGGTGTATGTTTGTGAGCCTCAGAGAAATGAATGAATTATATTTTTCCAGGAAGAGAAGACAAGCCCATACTGTAGACATGATGCAGACAGAACAGCTACAGGGAGAAAAAAAAAACAAATTTACATGCTGATGTGTACATTTTTGATGCAAGAGTAGCATTTGAGGAGAAGAGTTAGATAAAACATATTGGGGAACATTTTTTAAGAAGGAGATATTTGAGGAAAAGGGCTGAAAAGTTTTAAAGTTGTTTTTCTTTGAACTGTATACCCATTCTATTCCTACTATATTCTGTTCAAATAATGCAAAGAAAGTTTAATGATTTTCATATGTTTTGAGAAATACACACTTTGTGGTCGAGTATGTGAATTACAGCTTTAAAATGTTTAATTACTTTTAGGTAAGCATACAACATATTAACATGTCTATTTATTTATTCTATCTCAGAAAATAGCATTTTCTATCCCAGAAAATGGCACTAGGAAATTTTAAATCATCAAAAGTATCACCTACCAAGTCTGAGGTAATATAGAGAAAACAGAAATAACACAGCATGCTGGGGAGAGGGGAAGATTCTGGGAATCCGGAGTATGGAGGATTACAGTGAGCTGGATTTCCTTACATTCTCTATTACCTATAAATGGGTTTCATTTTAACCAACTGTGTTCAAAGAGAATTGTCAGAAGGAAAATAGGATGGTTTTAAAAGTAGGAAAAAGAAAATAATACTGTAATAGTAGGTGAACTCAGAAGTGATGTAAAGATATAAAACAAGGGCTGCCATAGAGTTTTGTTCACTTGTTAAAAGTGTAGCAAAATACAACACTTAGAATTTCAATATTGCTAAGCCAAAACAACTTGTATGGATTAACAAATAAAATATTAAAAAAATAGAGAATATAAAGGAAAAACTTTTTTCACATTAGAAGGGCATCTTTACAAAAGGATATATTATAGGAAGTTTTCTAATAAAGTTTTTTTAAAATCCCACTAATATAATCTTTGCACGTAATATCTGTTTTACCATATAGATGTGAAAGTTCTTTACCATTCTACTATGGAAAATATAAACAATGACTGGTTTTATTTATTTTATATATTTTACCATGTAGCATAATCAAAAATTTTTATATCTGATCATTTTACATTACCATATAGAAAAATAATAATTGAAAATATCAGATATGAAATTGCTTAATAATATTTTAATTTTATGCTTTCTGGCTTTTACAATGCAGAGTGTAAATATGACTGTATTAAACAACTAACTTTATGAAGTTTAAGTTTTGTCAGAGGGTCCTGCAAAATCACCCAGGAGATTTAAACAAAAATTTAAAATATTTGTGAGATCTTAAGAGATAGTAAGTGTCTACCTTTTAAATGATTATTTACCACAATGACAATTGCCTTTCACAGAGATTATTGCTTGCTTCTTTAAATAAAATTAGATTCCCATTCACTATTGAACCAATAAAGAAAACTGGAAAAAATGCTTAAAATTATCCAAACTCCCCTTGTCTATAAGTAAGCATTACTGAAAAAAATAGATTCTAACAAGATCCTATACTTATTAACACAGAATAAAACTGAGATTATAATTAAAATAATACTCTAGAAATAGTTTTAATTTAACTTAACAGGAAAAAAATAAATAACACTTGCTATTTTTCCAAGTAATGTTAATTGATAAATTACATTTCCAAATTTAAGAAGTATTTTTTAAAAATTGGCATATTATATCTTTAAACCTCCTCAAGACCACCAGTAGGTCCTGTATCTCTTTCACCCTACATTTTTATATTCAGCATATTTGTTTTGGCTTTATTATTTTCAGTTTGCTTATTTGCTCTATCCCATATACCATGTTTTTAAAGTGGTTTCAGGAATATTTATTCTATTCTGTAAATCCCTTCTCTAATATATGTTCAGATATGATTACTTATTCTACTTAATGAATTAGATATTTCTGTAGTGTGCTGATGTTTTTATTTATATTTATCTTTCTTTCCTGAGGTTAGCCTCACTTTGAGTCTCCTTTATTTCCATTAAGTCCTTGAAACCATGCATTCTTTTTGGTTGCTTTTTAAAAGCAAGACTATGCTGGCTACTATGCTATTTGGAATGCGGAGAATTAGTTATCTGAAATCGTGCCATATTTCCTTGGGTAATTATTTTTCTATTTGTTCCAGCTTCCTTCCACTTATGTTCATTTCCTTCTTTGCCCTTGCATGTATAGTTAATATGCCTTTCTTTGTGATTAATAAACACTGTGGAATAGTACTTAATTAAGAGTGGAAGAACAAGGATGGAGGTTTTGACAAGTAGTTGTAGCCATCAGCACTTCAGATCACTGTCTCTCGCCATCTCCCCTCGTAAACATGTATGTATATGAGGAGAGATGCCCCCTGAAAATACAGAATTATCTCCTGGAGGGCAGGCCCCTTGTAGTACAGGCTTACCCCACTAGGTGAGGGTTCTAGGAACCCAACTGTATCAGGGTACTGGCTGGTGTTGTGAGAGGATGTATTCGGCTTCAGAAAAAAATTTTAAGACTATTTCAGCATGTTTGCCCATTTCATGATAGATGATTTACAAGTAAGTGCACCTGCACACACCACGCTGAGTGTTGAGCAATTTTTGACCAAAAAAGGTGTGACCCCCATGCCCCACCCTACCTATTCACCCAATCTCATCCAGATCAACTTTTATTTTGTTTCTCTGATGAAAAAAGTCCTCAGAGGGAAACATTTTGCCAATGTGGAAGAGGTGAAACAAAAAATGGCTAATAGGCATCAACACTGACAAGTCCAAAACTGTTTTGAGCAGTAGCAAAAAATGTCTTGATAGGTGTATTGCATCAAATGAGGAGTACTTTGAAGATGACTGAGTTTAAACATGCAAGAATAAATATACAATTTTTGTAAAGAAATTCAAGTTTTTTGAATCCCCGTCATGTGTGTGTATAATATTTAAATATGCAAAGATGACTAAGATAATTCATGTAAATGTTTCCCTCTCCTTTCAATTAGAGAAAAACATAAATAATACATTTGGCTGTAGATCCCTAGAAAATTGTCTATGAAATGTACTTAATTACTCTTATGAACCTCTATTTTTTTAAAAGCAGTCTTAAAACATAAGAAAAGAGATCTATGTCAGTGGAGAAAATTAAAATTCATGAAACAAAAAGAATTAGAAAAAAGGGGGCATAGTTACTTTAAAAGAATATATGCACACAAAATAATATTTAATTTCTGCTATGGGAGAACAGTAAGTCTCCCATTCATTCCATTCCAGATATTGGCTACCATTCCAGATATTTCTACTTAGCCATCTATCTTTTGTTAGCTGTAGTGGAGAAAGCCTCGGTGTGGTTAAATTCAGGCAGTCTCTGTGTGTGTCTGTCCTGTAATAACCCCGGGTGGATCCTTGTGTGCTGGCAACATCCCTGCATCTCATGGACAGTGACAATAAAACTTTCATCATAAACTGTGCAATTATTTTTGTCTATTCAAGTAAAAAACCTTGATTTTAAAATAGAAATTAACATCTTACCTGTTGGAGTAAATCCTATTGTACTCCAGTGAAGTTCCACAAGTCTACCACCAAATTTTACCAAGACTGCCTGGAAAATATTGAACTTACATCAGTCACAATGTTCATTTAACCCAGCACTTTTGACAACTAAATTAGTCAAGAGAGTCAAGGCTTCAACTGTTGAAACAAAATCACATACTACCTAAAACATTCTCCGTTTTTAGGCTAGGTAGCAATGTCTTCTCATCTTAGGGAATTCAGCAGCCTGGATCTACACAAAGGTAACCCCCCAAGAATTCGTAAGAATGGGCTACATAATTTGTGGAGCCCAGTGGAAAGACAGAAATGTGGTGCCCTTGTTCAAAAATTGTTAATAATTTTAAGATAGAAAGAGTAGGATATTTAATCTCATATGGATTTCTATGTGATATATATATCACATATATATGAATATGGATATAAGGATGTATATCCTTATATATACATATTTTGAAATATATGTATATAAAGTAGAATATTTTCAGCCATCTAAAAGGAAGAAATTCTTTCATTTGTGACAACCCAAAAGAACCTGGAGGACATTACACTTTGTGAAATAAAGCCTGATACAGAAAGACAAATATTGTACAATCTCATTAATATGTGGAGCCTAAAAAAAGTGGAACTCATAGCAGCAGTGAGTGAAATGGCCCTTGCCAGGAGTTAGTGGTGGGGAAAATGGGAGATGTTATTCAAAAAGTACAAACTTTCAGTAATAAGATTAGTATGTTCTGTATATCTAATGTATACTAAGATGATTATAGTTAATAACATAGTATCGAGCACTTGAAATTTACTAAAAGAGTAAATCTTAAATATTCTCACCACACCCCCCACACACACAAATAGGTAACTAGGTGAGGTCATGAATGTGTTAATTTGCTTGGCTGTGGTCATTATTTCATGAGGTATACATATAACAAATTGTTATGATATACATCTTAAATTTGTAGAATTTTATTCGTCAATTACACTTCAATATAGCTAGAAAAATAAAAAAGTTGAAATTAATGTTTATAGTAGCAAAGTCAATATTTAAATACAAGCAGTCTAACAAAAATGTCCAGTATTTTCCACTAAGCTATTATTGACACTATAAAATTATTATTAATTAAATACTAATAACACCTCTGGTATACTAATGTGCCAATATTAGTTATGTTTCACCTCACATATTATATCTTATACACCCTTTGTCAGGATCCTACCAAACCTTCCACACAAATCCCTAGGAAACAATGTTCACAAAGTGTCTAGCATTAATCAAATAATCTAAACTTTAAAATCAAAGGGTTATGTATTCATATCTTAGGACCATTGAAATATCGGAGAGAAACCACCTTTTGTTCCATAAAACTCTCATTTATCAGAATGCATAAATATGTGCTTTGTAGATACTAAATATTTGCTGACTTTATGTTACTATTACTACATTACTATAATTATATATTACTGTTTTATGCCAGACATCTTTGTACAGTGAACAATTTGCCTGGGTCATTTCCAGTTTTAGCAACAAAACTCTCCCATCCTGGAAAACCCCTCGGTTTCAAGTAAACAAGGATGAGCAGTTGCCCTGTATCTTTATTATGTTTTCTGAGCATTTGGAAACATAGAAGCCAGAATTGAACTAATAAAAGTCTGTGTAGAGACTGCAAAATGCACAAGGCTTTTAAGTTTAAAAAAAATGATGATGCTCATGTGAAAACATATATTGGCCATGAGATTTATCTTCACAGTGCCATTGTTTTCTTTATGTTATATTACCAAGGTTCATTTAAATGATTAAATGTAGGGTATCTTAGCAGTATGGACATCCATGTCTTTAAAGATTATTTATTTATTTGTTTATTTACAGAGAGAGAGGGAGTGAGGAAGAGAGAGAGTGAAACTTCAATGTGTGGTTCCTTTCATGCACCACCTACTGGGAACCTGGCCCTCAACCTAGGCATGTGCCCTGACTGGGAATTGAACCAGCCAACCTTTGGTTTGCAGGCCATCTCTCAATCTACTGGGCCATACCAGCCAGGGCTGGACATCCACTTTGAAAAATAAAACATTTTTTTCTTTGTGAGAGAAATAATTTTTATGGCAAATGGTGCCAGATATTAGAGCTCAGTCCTTGAGTTTTGGCTAAGAAAAATTCATAGACAAGCCTAATATACAAGTAAAGGTTTATTTAGAAAGTCACAGAGGAAGAAGAATTGAGCCATGGAGAAGGTGAGCCAGCTGGGTTGCATGGGCTCAGGGAAAAAGACACAGAAGCAAAAGAAGGGCTCTTGGAGCTTAAGAGAAAGACAGTGAATGTGTGTGCCTTGAGGGAAAGGAGAGGAGGGAATGGTCCTGGCATGTGAGACAGAGAGAGAGAGAGCACAGACAGTGGGTCCTTTGGCTTAAGAGCTTTTATCTGGAGGTCTCAGGAGAGCATATCAATAGAATATTCATCAGCTTCTCAGGTATGTCTCCACAGGGTGGTGGTCTCCACTGATTGGTCAGCACCAGAGCCAAGGATCATTAGCCATCTCATCTGGTCCTGACATTAGCCATGGGGTCACCCTGCCTGAGCTTGCTGTTCTGGGCCTGGAGCTGAAACACAACTGAGGGGTAAATGTTTTCTCTAAGGCTTAATGCTTCAGGGATTGGTTGTTAAAGGGGCTTGTACGGCAGTCATATTAGACTATTCTATTCAGTGACCTTCTTGTTCCTCCTCTAAGGGGGTCTGTCACAGGACTACTGACATGCCAGGGGAGAAAAGGTAAAGGAAGGGTCTGAACCACATGACCAGCAATATGAAAAGAAAGATCAGGAAGTCCAAGCTGTATAGCCAGTGATAAGCTAAGGGAAGAAAGGTCATCCTGGGGGTGAAGTCCCAGCCTAGTTTTGCCTATTGCTAGGCACCCAGGACTTTTAATCGTGGTAACCTTTCATGCCTGGCTTACTTTTTCTACTCTGCTCATGTCTTTATAACTTCCTATTGTACTAATTTCAGGATGGAAATATCCAAAGTCACAGTGAGGAGTGAAGGAAATGAGAAGGGTACAAAACAGATGAAGCTAATTAGGAGGATCACCTAGAAAACTGTGATAGAGTAACTTGGTTCTTCTATACCATGGCTAGTTTTAGATAGGAGAGGGTAAATCACCCATCTTTGGAGGTTGAAAAGGGTTGACAGAGGAGAGAACGCTCATCTCCTTGCCTTTTCCTCTGATAGCTATTTTCTTATGGTGAGACCTTATGAACCAAGGGCTGTGCCATCTAGTCATGAAACACATTGTGCAGTACAATATTTCTTAAATAATAACAGGAACAGTAATGCTAAATATAAACTGCATTTTAAAAAAATGCATTGTTGTTCAAGTACAGTTGTCCCCATTTTCCTGCCACCACTTTTCCCAACTGCTCCCCACCTCCCACCCTCGATCCTACCCCCTTTGGCTTTGTCCATGTGTCCCTTATACATGTTCCTTGATGACCCTTCCCCTTCTTTCCCCATTACCTTTGATAAGAATGTTTCTGAGCTCTCTGTCTCACCTGTTTTGTTTTGATAGTACCATTCTTCCTTGTTCTTTTAATTCTTCAGTCTGTGTGAACAATGGCTGCTCTCAGTTTCAAATAGCCATGCAAGGATCTGGACTGAATAATAACTTTACCATAAACTAAAGCCCAGTGAAAGCGCAAAAAACTCACATGAGATGAATAATGCTCAGAGGTTGAAGCTTTCTGTTGTTTTCTTGCAGCTTCATCATTCATTCATTTCTAAAGAATTTTGGTTCAACAGTTAAGAAAAATATTTCTGGGACAAACATTTTTCTTGTTGAGTGACAGAATTTTTTCACTTGTTAAATAGGCATGGAGAGTCTTATTTTTAACTATGTGCTTCTCTAGATTCTGAGGGTGGGGTATATTTTACCTAGCAATTAATTCAATATTACAAATTTTATTCCAAAAAGGCAAGAGAATATATGGTTTATCACATTTTAATGCCTGTTGAAATATATGCTATACTTTAATCACTATTCTGTCTTTGCATTTCTTCTTGCCACATTTCTCCTGTTTAGGTATCTTTTTGCATTATTATAGAAACTGCATCATTTATTTTATGAATTATTTTCACAAAAAATGCTTTAGAGTAACAGTTTTTTTTAAAGTAAACCAAGCAACTAGCATTGTATTAGATGGGAAGGTTGGTGTTGTCTTATTCCATTCAAAGTAGTTCACAGATGTGAATTGTTTCTTCACCAGCATAAATTTCCTGCTGTGCAGCCTTTGTTCAATTCATGCTGCTTTTCTGCTTTATTATGAAAGCAAAACTACCTGATTCTATCTTGATGTAATTTTAAATGCTTTGCTACTTTAAATAATGTTTATTTGGAAGGTCTTTTTTGAAATGAAAGTGAACACAATAAAACACATACTGCATACTGTATGCATCACTGATTCTAGAAAGATTATAAGACCACTGTATATATACACAAACATATATAGGCCATATATGAATATATATACATGTACCTAATGTGTGTTTGTGAGATAGTGCATTGGTATTCATAGAATCAGATATATATGTGTGTGTGTGTGTGTGTGTGTGTGAGTGAGTGTTTATCTCTGTCTATACACTCATTGGTCAAAAAGTTTGATTCAATACTGTGAATGTTAATATATTTGTCATTACCTCCCCTGTCTTAGAATTTTAGAGATTTATCTTAGAAATACATCTAAACTGGGAAGAAATTATTTCTGGGAATATGTGCATGCCTAGTACCAAATGTGTAGATAAGTATTAATAAATATAGCCTATTAATAAGGTCTCATATCAGGAAAACTACCATCGCTCCATGAATTATTTGCTCATACTCACTCCACGAGCATGAGCTTTCTGAGTCACCTTCTTATTCCTTTCTAGGCCATAGAATTTAACTGGGATGCCCTTTCAGGAAAGCTCTGTGCTTTTAAAAAGTTATCTGACAATTACCATAGTAAACCTATCAGAGAGCATAACTGTTAAAAATACTCTAATATTCAAATGTTAAAATGACAAAGAAGATGTTATTCTGGACTACTGTGATAGGTAGAGTAGTAGCACAAGTTCACAACAGGAGAGAGAAATTGAGCTCAATTCTAACTACAACAAACTAAAATGAGGATTTATAGCAAACAGGTCAATGAATAGAAAATTACAAAGAGAAGACATTGAGGGTAGTGGATTCTTGTTAAAGTGACCTAACAAAACTATTGCTGAAACAGGCCAGGGTGATCAGATAGCAACAGGGGGATGAGGGGACAAGGAATTTGATCAGGTATCTACTGGGAGTGGGAGGGTTGTCTCTAAACTGACTCAGCAGGATTCTTGCTAAAACTGGGCTCTGCAGGGGTAGACACAAACACCCAGTGATGAAACATAGTTGAGATGAAGTTCAGAGGAGCCTGACTAAAGAAGAGAGGCTTTGTCATAACCTCATGGGAGACTGGAAAAGACCATTCCATCATCTACTGTAGGGGTTACAGAAGCAGTACTCAGTAAATGATGGTTTTTTTGAACACTGGTAGCAGAGTTGGTGTCAGTGGCCATCCTACTCAGGGTTTGAGTGATGGTGTTCAATGTAACTACATTGAAAGCTGATGTGAGTTTGGAGAAGAGCTCTCGGCAGGGTGGCACCACTGCAGCAGAGCAGTCCAGACAGGGAAAGCATCAAGAGAGTGAGCATCCAACAGGAGTCAGTATCATAAGAAACAACTGGGATTCATGAATGAAAGCGGGTGAGCCATATTCTGGGACACAGACAGACATTTCAAGTGGGGAAGGAATCTTAAACATGAATCTGAGATACTATCATTCCATGGTGGGGGTCTTATGAGAAAGTGATATCTTATTAAATTGATCTCATTTGTACTCATGGCCTGGTGAAGGCTGGAAACTTTCAGCTACTGAAATAATAATCCAAACCAAATACAAGACATAAATGCATGCATAATAAAAATGTGAGTAAAATGAAAATAAGCTCATTTTTATGTGCCTTATCAACTTATATCAGAATCTAGACTGTGAATGAAGAAGGTGATGAACATGTCAAAGACAATGCAAGGGAGAAAATTGAATATTACACAGAATGCAAAGATGTATAATTCGAATGCAAGGTGTTTTCTCTTCAAGTAAGTTATAAAACATTTCCACCTGCAGTTCATGATCCAATAGATCATTGGGGGATATTATAATAGATCTAACTTAACATTCATTCTCTCTCTCCTCTTTCCCTATGCCTCTTTCTCTTTTAAAGAGAAGGAAAGGGAGGAATGAAGAGAGAGAGAGAGAAACATTGATGTGATAGAGAAACATGAATAGGTTGCCTTCCTTATGCACCTCAACCAGGGACTGTACCTGCAACCTAGGCCAACCAGCTGGGCTACACCAACCATGGCCATTCACTCTTTCCTTGATGCATCTTCTGTGTGTGTGTGTGTGTGTGTGTGTGTGTGTGTGTGTCCAGAGAAACACACAGGTCCATCTAGCTATTGGAAATCCCTGAGTCAATATCTGGGTGCTTTGGAGGGTGAATGGCTGAGAGCAGAATTCAAATGTTGGCACAAGGAATTCAGTTCTTAGAACACAATTTGTTACTACACAAGAGTATGAGAGAATGGAACATATGACACAGTTCTGACCGAAATGGAGAATCCCCTGACAAGACATCAGGATCAGGTTCACAGTTGAACTTCCTGGGCGAGCCTTGTCTGCTGCTACAACTGCACACTCAAAGAGTTTTTGCTCAGGCTCTCTTTGCTTTGTTTGTTCTGACATGCATCCAACAATCAATGCACAAGTTTTTATTCAATGCTTTTTTCTGGGTCTGGGATTAGTTCAATCACAGAGGAACATAGAGGAAGTGAAGCATGCCATTCATGCCATATGGGAACTTTTGGTCAAGTTAATAAGCAAACAAAAAATGTTTAATAACAAAGCACTAATGCAGCAACAGAAAGAAAGAAGGAGCTCCTACCCTTTGCAACAGCTTGGATGGAACTGGAAAGCATTATGCTGACTGAAATAAGCCAGGTGTTGAAAGACAAATATCATATGATCTCACCTTTAACAGGAAGCTAAATAACAAAACAAACAAGCAAGCAAAATAAAAACAATGACACTGAAATAGAGAATAGGGGGACAGCAACCGGAGGGGAGAGGGGAGGGAATTTCAGGGGGAAAGGGGGAAGGATTTAGAGGAACAAGTATAAAGGACACATGGACAACAACTAAGGGGGGTGGAAAGGGGAGGGAGATGGGGGCACAGGGGGTGGGCTGGGATGGGAGTAAAAGACAGAATACTGTAGTTGAAAAATAATTAAATTTAAAAAATACTAAAAAATGGACTAATGCACTAAGTTCATGTTATCAAATTACTTATAATTTTCTTTCTGCCATGACGTGCCTTTTGGTGCAATTTTTATTGTATCTAATTCTCAGTGACCTCAGCAGTTGAATGAGAAAACGTGATTGCGTGTTCCCTTAAGTGCCTTCGTTTCATAGTTTATACAGTTAGTGAAATCTTTTCAAGCATTCCAAAAGAAGTTGTTTTATTTAATTATATTTAATTTTCTTTTTTTTCAGTTTATAAACCATATATAAAAATAAATACTTGATTAAAATGAGTTGGTTAGGAAGATGGCAGCGAGATAGGCTGGAGCAGAGCCCACTTCCCCCTGCACATGGGTGAAACACCTAGCCAATCTAGAAACACCTAGAGCAAACAGCCAATAGTACCCCAGCATATATGAAGACAGGAGACCAAAAATTGTAGAGGACATTAAAAAAACAGATGGTAAGGAGAGTGCTTAAGGACAATAAGGTCCCTGGGACTAGCGCAGGGACCAGAATGCCTGTAGTCGAAGGCCCCGTGCTCACCTGGTCTGCCATGGGGTTCTTGGGAGAGAGCTGGGTCAACTGCTCCCTCCCTGGGCAAACAACGTTTGAGCAGCACAGGAAGAGACCTGTTTGCTTGAAGTGGTAGAGAGAAGAATAAGGATGAAGTGGCAAACATACAGGGGCTATGAGCATCAACAGAGTCTGTGGACGTCAGCTGGGGAAAGTTGAGAGTTGGATCGTGATGGGCATTGACCTGGACAATCCCCAGTCTGGTTGGGAGAATTGAGCTGTGTGAGAGGCCCAGCCTCTGTATGGAGTGGAAGGCTTGAACAGGAGGAATTTCTCGAAAAGAAAAAGTGTAAATAGTGACACTTGGTGGTTTGGGGAATTCTCCTGCAGCAGTCACTGTGGCCTCCTCCCCACCCACCCTCGCAGTGCTCCCAAGGTGGCATGGTAGGCCCTGTGCGCCCCCATAGCCATGGGAAGAGTGTGTACCTAAACCTAAGAAACCAGAGGCACCCAGCCAAGCAGGACCAGACACTGCTAGGGAACTGGGCTGGAGGCTGACTGAGTGCCAATCAGGAGGAGAGAAAAGTGAAATCAATGCCCCCTCAGCCTGCTGAAGCCAGGAAGACTAGCAAAACTGGCTTGGCCAGTTTGAAGACAGCTGGAGGATTTTTTTTAAGTAGTTCTTTATTTTTTTATTATTTTTTAAATTTTTGACTCTTCCTCTCTTTCCCTCTTTCTTGTTCCATTTCTTCTTCCTTTCTCTCCTTTTTTTTCTTTTCCTTCCTTCCTTCCTTCCTTCCTTCCTTCCTTCCTTCCTTCCTTCCTTCCTTCCTTCTTTCCTTCCTTCCTCCTTTCTTTCTTTTTTAAAAAATAAATCCCACAAGTGAGACAAAAAACTAGAACTGTGAAAAGACCAGAGTGAACTCAAAGAGGAGACATCCCAAAAGATGAGACAGTGAGAGAAATTTCAGTTTGCTACCACTGAGAATTTATAAGTTATTGCATATTCGTATTATTATTTTTTCATTATTTTTACAGCTTTCATTTTTATTAGTATTTTTGTATTCCTTTTCTTTCTGTTTAGTCTCCTTTGCTTAGCTGGTTAAATTGCATTGTTTGACTGGGTTCCCTTGTTCTATCTCTCCTAGTGTATTCTTAATTTACCCTCGTTCACTTTACTTTTGCTCCATTAGCACTCTAATCTAGGTCCTATACTTCCTACTCTGGCTATCCAGATCACATAGATTCTGTCATATGATTGTATGATTGTTGCCCCATTATTATTTTAAATAATAGCTGTCCCATACAATTGTAAATACTACACAACACCCCTCCCAGAACTTAGCCCACTCCATGGTTTCCTGAACTCTATTACTGTTGTGGTTAACCCTATTCTCTCACACAAAACACCTATTTTCTATTATTTATGCTCACTTTACCTCATAATCTGACTTCCCACAATCTCACTGCTTTCTAGATACAACTCACAATCCTTCCCTCCCCAACAAGTGTCTTATCTTCTTTCCAAAAAGTGACTAGTTAGGTGAAATATCACGGTTAACACTATTCATATCCAAAGGATCTCCTATCTTTTTTCTACAAGATGGTACTGTAAATATCATAGGAATGCATATTTTCTGTCCTAAATCATTTGCCTCTTCCTCCAACTGATCACAGAAAAGTGTAGGTGGAAGCTGTGAACACCAGGATACCTGCTGGAAGAGGAAACCCACCAACAGGTAAAAACAGAAGAAGGAGAAGGGGGGAGTGGAAGCCACATTAACTCAACCCAGGACCTATCTGGAAATACAACTAAATAGTGAAAAAAATTACCTAGAAAAAAACAACTGAACAAGAGCTAGAGCGAATCCTTAAAACCTTATACACATGGAAGAACCAGCTTCAACACAACCTGCCCACACCTCCACAACAGAATACAAGAGGTGGTGGACAGAGGGACCTTCAGTTAACCAGCTGGTGGGAAGGACCCTCCAAAGAAAGCCCCAATAGCAATCAAAACCCGAAGACATACCCAGAGCCAATATAAACAACAGCCCAAGACCAGTGAGATTGGGAGATCAAGGACAGGGCACCACTGAACCTCACAGGTATTATACTATAGAAGTTCACACCATAAACCCAGGGAGTCAGAACAAATAAATTTAAAAAGCAGAGGCTAACAAGAAGAGTCTCACAAATAATGGGAAGACAAAGAAACAATCAGCAACTGAAAGAGAAGGAGGAAGTTCCAGAAAGAATGCTAAATGAAATTGAGGCAAGTCAACTATGAGATATTGAGTTCAAAGCAATGGTTATAAGGAAGATCAATAAGCTCATAAGAATTGCCAAAAACTATAGGGAAACTACAGTGAACTCACTGCAAAATATATCAACATGAAAAAGGAAATAGAAACTATCAACAAGGGCCAAGAACAATTGAAGAATACAATTTCTGAACTGAAGAACACAGAAGAAGGAATCAAAAGTAGGTTCAGTGAAGCAGAGGATTGGATCAGCAAGCTGGAAGACAAACTAGAAAGAAAACACCCAGAATGAGTGAGACAAAGAAAAGAGCCTCAGAAAGAATTAAGAGGGGTTAAGGGAAATGCAGGACAACATGAAACAAAATAACATTAGTATAACAGGGATACCAGAATATTCCAAGTAATAAAAACCAGAGGCCTGCAATCAAGACTACTTCATCCAGCAAGGCTCTCAATTAAAATGGAAGGCCAAATAAGGAGCTTCCCAGACAAAAAAAAAGGCTAAAAAAATATACCTTCTCCAAACCAACTCTGCAGGAGATGCTAAAGAGTAGGAGATCATTCTGCATGGGGTGGGCCCAGCTCCCAAGTGGCAAATATCTACTGCAAAGTAAACTTCCTAAAATGCATGCTAAACCTTCCAAGGACAAGTGCAACTGGTTCAACCACTTTTGTCTTTTCATTTTGGTAATATCCCTCTTCTGTAATGTGATCAGCTGCATCAACTCCTTTGTTTTCTGTAAAAGGTAACCATCTGAAGCAACCTGTGCATAGTCAATGAGGACCATCATGTAATTTGTGGAGAAACCCAATAAAGACCAGTCATGGCAAGGGCCATGGTTTTTGCTCCCCTTTAGAGAAAAAGCCATGCTATCCCTTTTCCTCTACCAGACTTGGCAGTCCATGTGAATGTCTCATTTCATCCATAATGATGTAGACACTGCAGGCCAGTGTCCACATCACTAAAAGATTTCCCTTAAGAACAGGAAGAAAAACAGGGAAAGACAGAGGAACACAGGTACAAAAAATGGCAATGAATAAATACCTATCAATAATAACATTACACATAAATGGATTAAATGCCCTAATCAAAAGACACAGAATGATAGATTGGATAAGAAAACATGACCCAAACTTATGCTGCCTACAAGAAACCCACCTCAGAAAAAAGTCCTACACAGACTGAAAGGTAAGGGATCAAACCTAATTTTCCAAGCAAATGGACAGGGAAAAAAAAGAGCTGGGGTAGCGATACTCATATTGGACAAAATAGGCTTCAACAAAAAGGGCCATTGAGAGAGACCCAGAAGATCATTTCATAATACTCAAGAGAAGAATCCACCAAGAAGACATAAACATAGTAGATATATATGCACCCAACATAGGAGCACCAAAATACATAAAGAAAATCTTAGAGGATTTCAAGAAAGATATTGACAGCAGCACAATTATAACAACCCACTGTCAAAAATGGACAGATCTTCCAAACAAAACATCAACAAAAATAGTGTGGTATTGAACAACACCCTAGATGAAATGGACTTAACTGATATATATAGAGCTTTTCATCTCAGAGAAGCTAAATACACATTCTTTTCAAATGCACATGGAATATTTTCAAAGATAGACCACATGGTAGGACACAAAATGAGCCTCCACAAATTCAAGAAAATTTAAATCATACCAAGCATTTTCTGCAACTACAAGGGACTGAAACTAGAAACCAACCTCAAGGAATATACCCTAAAACACTCAAAATCATGGAGATTGAATAGCATGCTATTAAACAATGAATGGGTCAAGAATGGGATTAGGGAAGAAATCAAAGTTTCTCAAAACAAACGAAAATAAACTCACTATAACCCAAAACTTATGGGACACAGCGAAGGCAGTCCTGAGAGGGATGTTCATAGCAATACAGGCCTGCCTAAAAAAAGGTAAACATTTAAAATAAACAACCCAACCCTAAACCTACAAGAAATTGAGGATCAACAACAAAGACAACCCAGAGCAAGTAGAAGGAAGGAAATAACCAAGATCAGAGAAGAAATAAAATGACATAGAAGTTGGACCCAAGAAGAAACACACCAAGGCACATCATAATTACATTAGTCAAGATTAAAATGAAGGAGAGAATCCTAGAAGCAGCAAGAGATAAGGGGACAGTCACCTACAAAGGAGTTCCTATCAGACTGTCAGCTGATTTCTCAAAAGAGACCTTACAGGCAAGAAGGGGCTGGAAAGAAGTATTCCAAGTCATGAAATCCAAAGACCTACAACCAAGATTGCTCTATCCAGCAAAACTTTCATTTAGAATGGAAGGACAAATAAAGTGCTTCTCAGATAAGATCAAATTCAAGGAGTTCATCATCACCAAGCCCTTATTATATGAAATGTTAAAGGGACTTATCGAAGAAAAAGAAGTTAAAAAATCATGAACAGTGAAAGGACAGCAAACTAACAGTTATTAACAACCACACCTAAAACAAAAGCAAACTAAAAGGACAGCTAGATCAGGAGTGGAAACATAGAAATGAAGATCTCAAGGAGGGTTAGCAGTAGGGGAGTGGGAGGAGGAGAAGGGGGGAGAAGGTACAGAAAATAAGTAGCATAGACAGTAGATAGAAAATAGAAGGGGGGGGCAAGAATAGCATGGGAAATATAGAATCTAAAGGACTTGAGACACATGGTCATAAACTAAAGGGGAGGTAATGGTGGGGACGGGGGGTAGGGTAGAGGGGAATGAAGGGGGGAATAGAACAACTGTAACAGCATAATCAATAAAAAATAAATTTAAAAAATAATAAAATAAAACAAACAAAAAATGACATAGAAATGAAAAGCACAATTGTAAGCATCAATGAATCCAGGATCTTGTTCTTTGAAAAGATAAACAAAATAGATAAGCCTTTAAGCAGGTCATCCAATAAGAAAGAGAGAAAATCCAAGTAAACACAATCAGAAATGAAAGAGGAGGGATTACAACTGATACCACAGGAATACAAAGGATTGTAAGAAATTACTATGAAAAACTATATGACAAGAAATTTGAAAACTTATATGAAATGGACAAATTTCTAGAAAAACATAATCTTCCAAAACTCAATAAAGAAGCAGAAAGCCTGAAGAGACCAATGACACCTGATGAAATTGAAACAGTAAATAAAAAGCTTCCAACACATAAAAGCCCTGAACCAGATGGTTTCACAGGAGAATTTTACAAAGCATTTAATGGAGAGCTAACCCCCATTCTCCACAGATTATTTCAAAAAATTCAAGAAGATGGAAGAATCCCAAACCCTTTTTATGAAGCCAACATCATCCTAATCACAAAACCAGATAAAAAATATAACAAAGAAAGAAAGTTTCAGGCCAATATTGCTTATGAACATAAGTGCTAAAACCCCCAACAAAATACTGTCAAATCACATCCAGCAATATGTTGAAAAGATCATACACGATGACCAACCGGGATTCATCCCAGGATGGGATGGTACAATATTAACCAATCAATATACCTAATACATCACATAAACAAAAGCAAAGACAAAGTCACATGATCATGTCAATAGATGAAGAAAAAACACTCAGCAAAGTGAAAATAGAGAGAGCATTCCTCAACATAATAAAGGTCATATATGAGAGACTTACAGCCAACATCATACTCAATGGACAAAAACTTACAGCTTTCCTACTAAGATCAGGAACAAAACAAGGATGCCTACTTTCACCACTCCTATTTAACATAGTACAGTAAATCCTAGCCACAGCAATCAGACAAGAAAAAGAAATAAAAGGCATCCAAATTGAAAAGGAGAAAACAAAACTGTCACTGTTTGCAGATGACATGATAGTGTACATAGAAAACCCTACAGACTTAAAAAAAAAAAAACTACTCAACCCAATAAATGAATTTGGCAAGACAGCCAGATTCAAAGTCAATACTCAGAAATCAAAGGCATTTTTGTATACCAACAATGAAACATCAGAAACAGAAATCAGGGGAAAAATCCCATTTGATACAGCAACAAGAAAAATAAAATACCTATGAATAAACCTAACCAAGGAGGTAAAAGACCTATACTCAGAAAACTGTACAACACTGAAAAAAGAAATTCAAGAAGACTCAAACAAATGGAAGCATATACCATGTTCATAGATCGGAAGAATTAACATAATCAAAAGACCATACTACCCAAAGTGATTTATAGATTCAATGAAATCCCTATTAAAGTACCCATGACATATTTCACAAATATAGAACAAACATTTCAGAAATTTGAATGGAACCATAAACGACCCTGAATAGCTGCAGAGATTTTGGGAAAAAAGAACAAAATGGGAGGGATCACAATACCTCATATCAAACTGTATTACAAGGCCACTGTAATCAAAAGAGCCTGGTACTAGCATAAAAAAAAAAGGCACATAGACAAATGGAACAGAACAGAGAGCTCAAAAAGGAACCCAAGTCTCTATAGTCAATTAGTATTTGACAAAAGGAGAAGAAGCATAAAATGGAGCAAAAATAGTCTCTTCAACAAATGGCTTTGGGAGATCTAGACGTCTACATGCAAAAAAAATAAAACTTGATCACCGACATACACCATACACAAAAATAAATTCAAACAGGACAAAAGACTTAAATATAAGTCATAACACCATAAAAGTTCTAGAGGAAAACATTGGTAGGAAAAATCTCAGACATTCCATGCAGTAACATCTTCACAGATATGTCCCCTAAAGCAAGGGACATAAAGGAAAGAATAAACAAATGGGACCTCATCAAATTAAAAAGCTTCTGCATGGCCAAAGAAAACAGCATTGAAATGAAAAGAGAGCCAACTGAATGGGAAAACATATCTACCAATGACATTTCTGACAAGGGCTCGATCTCCAAAATATATAAAGAACTTACAAGACTCCACTCTAGGAAGACAAACAACCCAATTAAAAAAATGGGCAAAAGACTTAAACAGACACTTCTCCAAGGAGGACATACAGAGGGCCCAGAGACACTTGAAAAGATGCTCAGCATCACTAGACATTGGAGCGATGCAAAGTAAAACCACAATAAGATAGCACCTCGAACCAGTCAGAATGGCCAACATAAACAAATCAACAAACAAGTGTCGGAGAACAGAGAGGAGGGAACCCTAGCGCACTGTTGGTGGGATTGCAGTCTGGTGCAACCACTGTAGAAAATAGAATGGAATTTTGTCAGAAAACTGAAAATGAATATGCCTTTTGACCCAGCAATTTCACTGCTGGCATTATCCCCTAAGAGCCCTGAAACACCAATCCAAAAAGAACCTATGCACCCCAGTGTTCATAGCAGCACAATTACAATAGCCAAGTGCCAGAAGCAACCTAAGTGCCCATCAGTGAATGAGTGGATCAAAAAGCAATGGTACATTTACACAATGGAATTTTATGCAGCAGAAAGAAAGAAGTAGCTCCTACCTTTTGCAACAGCATAGATGAAACTGGAAGGCATTATGCTAAGTGAAATAAGCCAGGTGGTGAGGGACAAATACCATATGATCTCACATTTAACTGGAACATAATCAACAAAAGAAAAAAAACAAACAAAATATAACCAGAGTCATTGAAATTAAGAACAACCTAACAATAGTCAGAGGAGAGCGGGGAGGGGACAGTGGGGAGAAGGGTTTTCAGGAACTACTATAAACAACACATGGACAAAACCAAGGGGGAGGGTGAAAGCAAGGGAGGGGTTGTGTTTGGAGAGGGTGGGAGGGAGGGTTGGAAAGAAAAGACAGACAACTGTAATTGAACAACAATAAAATAATTTATATAAAAATGAGTTGGAGATCTTAAATTCTATATCCCTCTTTTCATTTCAGAATTCAAATAACATATTACAAGCATGGAGAATTTTGGCAGTAAATTTGATTAATTTTGATTAAATATTTTCGAATCATATAATCCTATGAAAGCATGATTGCCCCATGTCATATATATAATATATAGTTTATTTTAAATCCACATGTAAGTATATATGTACATTTACACATATGTGTGCATGTCATACATGCATGCATATATGTGCACACCAATGTGCATATATATTTAAATATGTACATATTATACTATCTAATTATACATAGCTACATGTGTACATTTATTTAAATACTGCTGTTACTAGTTTTGCAAACACAATGGAAAATTCTTGTGATTTTTACCTCAATCCCATTGGCATTGTTTCTTAACTTATTAATCCTTATAATTTTAAAATATTAGATTCTTCCATCATTTTTAAAGATATATCTTTAGAGGGGAAGGGAAGGAGAGAGGGAGAGAAACATCAATGTATCCTGTCCTCCTCACTTGACACCCACTAGCTACACCAGCCAGGGTCTAATCCTTATTTTAATTTGTTTCTATTCTTATTCGGTGCAGCAGATAAGAGCACATTGTTAAATATTAACATAGCATAACTGTAAAGGTGCTGTCAATATAGCATTTTTAAGGACATTAAACAATATGCTTGAACAAATATTAAGCAAGTTTGTCATCTGTTCACACTTAACTAAATAATTTATGAGATTTGGTATGGTCTGCATGTAGATGGGAGTACCATGCATATATCTTAAAACATGATGTACTTTTGATCACAAAGTCTGGAAGGCTTGGATTCAATTAAGCGGGGTATGCCAGAGAAAAGCTCCAGTGACACCATGACAGTGGGAGTGTGGTGGGGAATATTCGGATGTTAGCTAATCTAACTTTGCCATTGGATTTTGCTAGTCTGAAACTCTTCTTTGGAATGTACCATTCTCTCTACTTAGGATTTGAAATTTTATTTTATATTTTGCATTCCTCAAAATCACATTCTATAAATATATTTAGAAGTTGCAAATGAAGACTACATAATTATTTACCCCAAATTTTCACTAACCTTAACTCTCAAATAATTTATCTTTACCAACTGACCCAATATTTTAACCATTTCATTGCAGTAGAGGGAGAATAGCTGTTTTCTTTTGATCTAATTTAGAAATTTCGTGATAAATTAGGCAGCTATGTATATAAATAAATAAATGGTTCTTATACGTTCAGGTTGTGAATTAAACTTAAGCCAAAATTTTGAATTTTTGGAAAACGACTCTGAAGAACATGATAGAAAGTACACACATGCAGGGGTGGGCAAAAGCAGGTTAATAATAATAACTAATGTAGTAATTAATTAATAGCAATGCAAGAATAAACTGTTCCACATATTCAGAACCATAAACTCACTTTTGTCCACCCCTATATAGGATCAACCTTGTTAAACATATAATGTATACAATTATCTTCTTATGGTTTTCTCTAACAAATTGGACTAATACAGCCAGCCAGTATTTTAAAGTTATAACCTAAGTTATTAGTTCCTGTAAGAATTTGGATGTTGTAGTCAAATTGTTTAGATTTGAATTCCTGTTGTTCCTTCTTATTTGATTGATACCCTCTAATAATTTACTTATCATTTTTCATCTTGTTTATCTTATCTCTGTTATAAAACTACTATTAGCACCAAGCTGACAGGCATTTTTATGAATATGGAATTATTTAGTATATTTAAATTATAAGTGTTTTGATATATCTTGAAATAATAATAATTATTACTATTAGTAACAATAACTATGGGTATTATTCTCCACAGTTTACTACCCAATAGGGCATTCATGGATGCTGAAAGCAGAAAATTAATTTGTATATTAATATTCAGAGCTTCTGACAATAGGACAAAAATAATGAGGAAGATACTCTTCTAAATCTAACACTTGTTTGCAATTAGACATCTAAAGACATCCATCTGCTTCCAGTATACTATTACACTAATATACTATTAGTACTAATGTACTAATAGTATATTAGTATACTATTATAATGTATACTAATCAATATAGTAGAGTATTGGTGTGAGTGTAGTATTAACAGTGTAATACTGACATGAATCAACTTGAAAAAAAAAAGAATCAGTGTAAAGCCCTGAACAGATATTTCACAAAAGAAAATATACAAATATTTAATATACAAAAGAATACATTCAACACCATTTGTTATTCAGGAGTGCTAATAAAAATAATACTGGGCTATTATTTCATACCCACTAGAATGGCTAAAAAAATAACACTGACAATACCAAGTATTGGTGAGAATGTAGAGCAATTGGTAGTGTTGCAAAATGAAATGACCAATTTTGAATACTGTTCAACAATCCCTTATAAACTCAAGCTAATGCTGACAATACAGCCAACAATTGCACCACTAGGTATTTACACAATAACTGAAAAATGCATGTCTATGCTAGCATTGCTCACAGCATCTTTATATATTAGTTAAAAACTGGAAACAAATGATGTCCATGAACAAACTTATTAATTAACAAACACATTTTATTATATTAATTCAAAAGAACACTATTCACCGAAACAAAATAAGAAATTATTAATAAATATATAATCGTCAACGAATCTCCAAAACATTATGCTGCGTGAAAAAGCCAGACAGAAAGGTAAATATTGTGTGACTCTATGTTTTGAAGTCCTACAAAGGCAAAACAAACATATAAGAGTAGGAATCACAGCAGTGGCCTGTGGCCTGTGTAGGAGGGGCTGTGTGATTGCCTGTGAGGGACCATGAGAAACTTTTAATAGAAATATTTCATACCATGATAAGTTTCATGATATGGAATAAAAGTTTCATCTCAACTTTTTAAAAAAATCATCAAATTTTACATGTAAATGTTTGTATTAGATTAAAATTTGATCATAGTAAAATTGATTATTAAAAAAATGTTTCCCTTGCATTCTAGAGTTGATTTTAGATAAGAGAACCAGCTATTCACTTTGGTTTGGCAAGAAGAGGAATCAAAGAGGTTCTTGTGCATAGTTCTTCTTCAAACACTGTTGCCAAAAACACATCCTCTGTCTGGGTAAGAACCTATATTTGGTAGATTAGTGGGATCATCTTGCAGAAAGTAGAGATTGAACCAGCCATGACAAGCATGCAAAACAAATTAATAGCCTTTGTTGAATATCTTTTTTACTACAAATGAAAATATTGATATAATAAGTAAAAAAAATTAGGTAGTAAAAATGTATAATACTTTAAAATTGGAATGATACTTATTCAATCCAATTAAAACTGGATTTCAGATGTAATTTTTATTTACACTTTAGATAAAAATACTCAAAGTAAATTTCCAAAAGTATCCTTTATTTTAACATGGCACAAATAAAATAGTACTCTATGTAGTTTTGAACAAAGAAACAACTCTTTTCTTAATTATAATGATCAAAGATTCAAACAAATAATAATAAAATGAAGCATGTCCAGTTGGATCATGTATCATGGGTGCATCTTTGACAAAGATGCCTTAGAAACTTGTGAAAGATCCATTGGACCCTAGCTTACCCATATGCATAAAAACATACTTACACAGCACATACATACATCCAAAGAATGAAATTACTATTCAGCACTTAAAATAAATGAGCTATTGAGCCATAAAAAGACATGGAAGAAACTTAAGTACATATAGCTAAGTGAAAAAAAAACATTCTGAAATATTTACGATTTTAACTATATGACATTCTGGAAAAGGTAAAACTGTGAAGATAGTACAAAGTTCAGTGGTTGCCAGAGGGTGAGGTAGGGTAAAGAAACAAATTGGAGGAACTTAGAGGGTTTTTAGGGTGGTGCAAACACTCTGTGTAACACTGTAGTGGTGGCTACCTGTCATTACACATTTGTCCAGCCCCACAGAACGTATGACACCAAGGGTGAACTCTAATGCAAACTTAGGACTTTGGGTGATAATGATGTAAGGATGTGGATTCATTAATTTTAACAAATGAAATATTAATTATGGGAGAGACTATGTGTGTTGGGGAGGAAAGGTTATATGGGAAATCTCTAACTTTTCAAGTTTGCTGCAAAACTAAAGCAGTTCTAAAATTAGTCTTTAACATTAAAATGATAATAGTAATTAATTATGATTGTTTACAAAATATAAAACAGCATAGTGGCATTATATATTTTAATTAGTGACATTTAAGTTACTGCATTTTTTATTGGTAAGCCGTGAATATTGTGGAAGAGGGGTATTATTTCTCAGTGTATTTTCTTCAAGATTTTTTGGAAGCCAGTAATCTAAACAGTTCTTACACTGCATGCTGGCTCAGCAGAAAATGGTAATCATATTTCTATTCCTCAGGAATGGAGAACACAAAAGCCATGGAATCTCTGCTATAAAGATGATTTATTAATGTTGAATATTCTTCTTTTTATTACCATGCATTTATTTGGGAAAGCAGTTCTTGTGGGGGAAGAGAAACCATATGACAACTAGTAATTTGCAGCAGAAAAAAAGGGGCCGTTTCACCGCTCGGCATTAGCAGAGTCTTGGAAGCCCATAACGAGCACAGCAGTCAAGCAGTGCATATCTCCCTCTCCGGGTTTTCCAAACACAGGCGCACATGCTGTCACCCACAAGCACCACACAAACAACATGCATGATTAAAAGAAGCAATGCCCATGTAACACATATGTGCACAACACTCACATGTGTATACATTCACACACAATGGACCATCATAATCTACACATCGGTGGCAAGTAGCAAGCATTCAGGAACTATTAGCTTAAGAAATGAACTTATTAAAGGGGACACTAAAGGGTCAAATAAAAGCTATAGAGTTACAGATATTATGAACTTTGCCGTCACCTCCACAAAGTCATTGTCATTTGAGATTGAAATATATTTCCATACTGAATAACTGGCAACTTTCTCTTCAAAAGAAATAATGTTCATCCATACAATACGCATTTAATTGTATTTCTCATTGTATCCCTAGCCTCATGATACTATGTAGAACATGATAAATTCAAGAAGTACTTGTCACATGAATGAATCAATAAATAATATACTGATTTCATAACTTAATGAAATATTATAGATCATTTTGTAGACCCAAGCAGAAGTGTTACCTGAATTCTACATCTAAGTTACAGAGTATTTATGCCCATATAGTTTAGTTATATTGCCAAAACTTCCCCCCTACGAGTTGGTTTTCATCTAATCAATTAAAAATGGTGCCTGATTATTCTTATGTTTTTATATTTCCCAAATGTGCTATGTATTCTCCCTCCTCTAGCCTAGTTAAAAGTCTTATTATTTCATGCCTTGAAAAGGTTGCTTGGTGGAAGTTTCCCCAGCTCCAGGTTCTCTCAGTTCTAAACCACCCTCCTCCATTAAAATGCCAGCCTAGTCTTTTTGAGGCAAGGATATGGGCAATTTACTACCTCGCTCGAACATCAATTTCCCAACCCCTGTATCAACAGAATAATTTCCAGTCTCTTTATCTTTGTGTTCAGATTCCCTCCATATATGATTGCATACTTTATTTCCAACTCATATACTCCTAATATCTCATAATTCTTCCAATCGAGTCCACTCAGTATCCCTGTAACACACAATACGTTTCCATTTTGAAAATGGAAAAGTATTTTCATTTTCACTTTTAAAATGCCACACCGTCTGCTCCATTCCGGCCTCTCCTCCCATCAGGCACCGATGCATTTCATGTTTGTGGGACAAATACTTCTCTGATGGCAACAGAAAATAATCTTTCTTTCTTCTGAGTAACTGTATCACTAATTACCTCTCTCACATTACTTAAAATACAGCTCATAATACAACACTAGCTCTGTGAGTTAAGAAATATTACTAACAAGCGTCCGATAACTTCTGGAAACCCTGGTAGACTATATTAAAAAACATTTCTTATCAAAAGTGTTTCAAGCAGTGTTGGAATGAAACTTTGATCATGGAAGGCATATTGTACAAAGCATCTAAAGAAACTGGCATTCCACTAAAGAGAAAACACTTGTCTATGATGATTCCATTACATATATTCATGGCATGAATTATCCTTTTGATTTTCCTATATAGGATTTTCAATTTCATAGCTGAACATATTTCCTTCTTTGTGTTGATGTTTTGAATATTTAATTATCATTAGTCTGTTAACCTATTCCTGACAGTATATTAAGATTTTATTGTCCTTTATGTTATAGTTGCTGAGTATTTCCAAATTTTTAAATCTAGATATATTTCTTAAATTTTTCTAAGTGACTGTATTAATTTCCTACTACTCTTGTAACTAATTAGCATAAACCCAGTGACTTAAAAGAAAATAAATTTATTATCTTGCCTTAATTTTACCTGCACCCTAATTCCCCTTTGCCCTGTAACATAACATGGTCCTAGACTCTGAAGATAAGATGTGGATAAGATAAGCATTAATCTGATACAACAGCTTAACTCTTTTGGACTAGAGTATGACAGGCAAATATATTAAAAAGTAAAAATAATGGCATTTTTCTTGAGGCAAGTAATTTTTCTTTCTACATAGATTATAACTGAGTAGGCAATATATCTTAACTTTTTCTGTATCCCCTAAATGCCTGAGACAGATTTTTATCTACAGTTTATTTTCAGTAAAAATTTATTAAATAAATGCAAATCTGCATTATTCTATCTTCACAATTCCATAGGCAAATATACACACACATTTATAAATTATATCATGTCTAATAAACTCAAGATTTTAAAATGCCTTGATAATATGTTATGTAATATTTTTTCTATCATTAATACTACATTTTTTTCTGTTTAAATTATATATACGTGGCAATTGTATATATGCTACATGAAAATGCTCTTATTTAGTATTTGATACTTATTTCAGTGATTTAGACACTTGATTTTCATTAAAATAGAGGGGTAGAATATGTTAGATCTCTTCTGTTTTCTAACCCTCTGAACCAATTTGAGGAAAGCACAATAAACCTGTCTCATGACTCGAGATTTATATCTGTTGCTGTTATTTGGAAAATTTAAAATATAAATATTTTAAAAACCAGATAAAGCCCTGTATCCCCTGTTTTTATAACTGATTGTAAAACTCTGTAGCAGTCATCACGAGTGGGAGAACGTGAAATGATGACTTTGGAGCAGTGGTCCTCAAGATGGCTGCCATTAGGATTTCTGAGGTTATTTAAGAATCTCAGTGTCCAGGCCACACCTCCTACCAAATCATAATAGATCCTATTGCAGGGACATTGTCAAGAGGTCCTTAATATAGGAACTTAATAATCTTGGATCAGAGATTGATGAACAGGATGTTTTTTAGCAGCAAGAATCTAAGAAAGCTTTAGACAATGCTTCATCTACTAATTTATTCTCTAAATTCACTTCTGCAGAATTGCTACACGTTTAAAATCTTAAACTCATAACCATTACCATAAGTAACAAAGATTCATTTCTTCAACACTCATACTTTTTCCAATATTTTATTGTATTTTTACAATGCCATTAATTCCCGTTACACACCCCTCCCCGCAGCAATCACCACACTGTTGCCCAGTCCATGAGTCCTTTTCCTTTTTGCTCCATCCCTCCACCCTCTGACCTCCCCTAAATATTTTCCTCTTTACTCTGGAAGCATGCCTGAACATTCAGTCTCACAAGTCAACAACAATTGATTTCACATAATCTTACAATTTAGCAAGTAAATTAGAAATTCTGAATTTCTCTGTAAATATATAACTATATATTTTGGGACTTAAATAGCTAAATTTCAAAATCCAAAGAAGAGAATGAGTTGAGGTCTTTAAATCACAAATATTGACATTTCTAATATGTAACATTTGTTGAGAACTAACTTTATACATGACTCAATTTTATGAGGTAGAAACTGTTATTATTTTTTATTTATTTATTTGAGTAGATGAGTCAACTGAATAAAGAAAATGTAAGACTTGCTACAGGCCACCCTGCTTCTAGGTATAAGAATTGAGATTATGGACAGAGTAGACTAGATAGAACCTGTGTTCTCAATCACTGTGCTATAGAGAACACATACTATGACAACATGAGCAATCTTTTTGGAGGAGTGGTGGAGATGCTCTCAGGAAATAGTTTGCCCTGATGTTGTTCTTTTTCTGCTAAGGACTAAAGAGACAGCCTTTTACCAGACCAGCAGAGAAATACAATATCCCCAAAACATTAAGAGGCAACTACAGAAAGCATTTTGTAAACATATGGTGTTTGTATAATTAATGTTTAAGTAGAGAATTAGTTTACAGTTACAGAATTACAGTTAGAAAACTTGAAATTCCCAGAGCTGAACTCATATACCTATTTTTCTCTCTCAAGCCATCTATTGCTGTTTCCTCCTGCCCAGTGAAAGATAACTGTAAAGTGGCTTGTTTAATTAATCTTTTGGAGAATATCTCCTATAATTGTTTGTTTTCATTCAGGCTTCCCACATCCACTACTTGAGCAGTGCCCATCGCCACTGTATGTGTTCAGAATCATGTTCATTGCTTTCTCCAACACTATGGTAGCTGTTTACTTCTCCTTACGGTCTATCTCATCTTCCACTATTCTGACAGATAAGCTTTCCTAAAACAGAAATATTAGCATGTATTTGCTTAAAATACTTCGCTAAACTTCAAGTTCAATTATTATAGTTACCTTCAAGATAAAATCCAATCTCCTTTACTATAGTTCTGAATATCGAGTCCTGCCTACATATTTAGTCTCATTTCTCAATTTACCTCTAATACTTAAGTGAAATATATGCACTTCTTCCCCTCTGAACATTTATGTATGTGGCTCCCTTTATCAGGGAATCTTAAAAACTCTTATTCTTTTGGATATATCTTTTTTCTTTAAAAAATCATCTAAGTGTTACTTCTTTTATGAATTTCTACTCCAATCTTCAGCTATAATACAACAAATTTTTTTCTATGTGACAGCAAATTCTAAAATTCAATAGCCATATATGGCAACATTAGGGGAATAAGCAGTTAGGATTAGCTAACTGTTGGGGAGCTTACTTTAGAGATGCAATATGGCTCCGGCAGCAAAGGCGTCTGGGAGATGTTGAACTCTCTGTGACTGTTGAACTCTTCATGACTGTTTAACTCTCTGTAACCTCACACTTGGCTGACTACCCAGGAAACCAGGATGCCGCCCACAGACAAATGTGATGCTAGGACAGAGGTTAATGAATGTATAGAACATAATAACTGCTTGATGTTATCTTTTAACTTTTAACTTAGTGGTACGTTGTTCTCTCAAGAGAACTATACAACTACCTACCATTTGCTTTCGCTACTAACCACTGCTGTTAATCCCCTTTGAAAAGGAACTCTGTTCTGGGATGGGTGTGAATTCTTCCCAGCCCACCACCACTGGGAGCAGCTGTTTTGCCCATGTAAGTAAGTTTCTTCTATTAAAGCTCTTATGAATTTGAATAAGGCTACATGTCAGTTCTCTGGAATCAATCCTGAATTTAGACTTCTGGGGTTTTCCTCCAAAAACTGGGGTTTTGAGCAGGATTCCAAATAATTCATAAGAGCCCTGGGCAAAATGTGGGTAAAACAGGCTCTTCTGGGAGACATACCAATTGACCAAGTACACAGGCTTTGAGCTAGCTGGCGCAAGCATTGGAGACTTGGGTACTGGTGCGTGAGTATGGGGTCATCCTCCAATCACCCCTTCCTCCAGGAGTAACAAAGTTAGGGGAGAGACTAAAAATAGACTGAAAGCAAAAAAGACATTAAGTCTTTGGTGGCTGCTATAGCCTGGCCCCTCCTTTGTTCCTGGAGCTTTTCTTGGGAAGAGATGGTAGATGGCCAATAGGAATCTCTTATTGGAAAATGACCTGGAATTAGAAAGGGAAGCCAGTCTGGCACTGGCAGGTACTACTGAAGGGCTCTTCCAATGTTTACAAGTGATAAGAAGGTAGAAAGCTTAACCTGTAGGGTAGCAAAATCAAAGAGAAATTGGTGTCACGCTGCCCAGTCCAGCCAGTTATGGTTGAGGCCAACTGGGATCCAAAGCCTGGAGATCCAGCAAAGGACTCATTCTTCTCTTCCCCTTCATCTGAGGAGGAGGAGGCAATTAACATCTCTGAGGACCTCCTACAGGCCTTCATGATCATAACTAAATTTAAGACAGAGTAGCTATGGCCTCAAGGAGTGAGTCTACCAAAATTCCTTGCACAGCAGAGGCATCAGTTGACCTCCATGAAAGAATATACATCGGCTGAATTAAGAGAGCTAGAGGATATATGATATAGACAGCAAGGGAAAGAACCAATGATATAGACCCTTAGTCTCCATCCTAACCCCTATGATTAGGCAGAATGGCTGCTTTGCCTGTGGGATTTAGGTGCTGAAGGTTTCATCCTTACTGAGGGAGCAATGTCCAAGGTAGCCTCAGTGACCACTCAGCCAACTCTGAGACAGTGATTATGTAGAAGTGTGAAAGAAGGCCAGATGGTTTCATTATTGACATGGATTCAGGGCACCAACAGAGGTGCCTACCTGAATGGGGCAACCTGCCTTCTTCCCATACCACTGGCAGACCATAAAAGAACCTCAGGAATTAATTAAAGAGTTTGGAATTTTAAAAAATGATATTTATGCTTGAAAGTCCTGGAGACCAGATAATGAGATCTTTTATAAGTAGGACATTATCCTTCAATCTTCTAACCAATGATATAGACCCTTAGTCTCCATCCTAACCCCTATGATTAGGCAGTCAGTGACTTAAGTAGCCCAGGCTATTAGTTGATTTAGGAAAGACAGAAAGGTTTGACAATGAGCAAATATCTGGGTTACTAGATAGAAAAAGTAAAAGAGGGAGAAAAGTCCTACCTAGAGTCTCTCATCATGTCATTTGATCTCTTGAAATTAAGAATGCTGGTTAGAAAAGACTGATAGACAAGCAAATACTCTGTTGGTACAACTGTGGAATAAATTAAAGTGTGAGCAAAAGTTCCAGAAATTACCCCAAATAAGAGCCCCCCCTGTGGACAGGAATCAAACTGTGCTATTGCTCTCCTGTTATGGGAGGAACAATTGGCATAGTAAATTGGTAAACATCTCTCAATAAGGATCATACAGAGGTACTAGCTACTCCATTTAAAATTAACTATCCATTGGACAAAATAAACAACAGATCTTATATCTTGTAGATAATGGAGTAGAATGCATACTGATCTATGGCAATGTTTATAAATGTACAGGCTATGTTACTGCCGCAGATGTTTATGAGGGTAGTTCCATAAAGGTGAAGTCTTGCTGTGCATGTAGATTGGTCAGTTGCCCCCGCATTCCTATCAGGTGGTTATTTTGCCCCTACCTGAATATATTTTGGATATCAATATCCTGGTTCAATTAGACCAAATATTCACTACAATAGGAGAGTTCTGAGTATGGACTTGCACAATCAAGACCATGCTCAACAAAAGAGTGCAATGGACATCGGTGAAGCCCTGTGTACCAAGGCAGGTAATTATAGTAAGAAAACATTGCTTTACCTACAGGGTATGCAGATTATTGATATGGTTAAAAGCTATACAAAGTGGGCATAATTTATGTCACTCATAGCCCTTTCAACAATCCTTTCTGGCCAGTACATAAGCCAGATGGATCATAGAGAATGACAGGATGACCAGGAATTTAATAAGGTAGTCCCCCTACCAGTCCAGGCTGCAGTTCCTAATATTGCCCAATTATTGAATAAAGTCAGTGAGTCTCTGGGAGCATATGATTTTGTATCAGTTCTTACTAATGCCTTCTTCAGTATTTCTATAGACCCCCAAAGTCAAGAACAATTTGCCTTCAGCTGGAATGAAGAACACTGGATGTTTCAGGTGTGACCATGAGACTACCTGCATAGCTTCACATTTGCCATAGTTTATCAACAAAACATGTATCTGTGTAGAAAGGTAGGGAGAAGGTAGCATTGCATCATTATATCAATAATATTATCCTACCTGGTAATGAGTGACCTTGCCATTTTACACAAGTTGGCGAGTCTACTAGAGCACCTAAAAGATCAGGGATGGGCCATAAAACATAACAAGGTACCAGGGCCATGGCCCCCTGTCAGATTCTTGGGAGTTGACTGGTCTAATAAAACAAAATTTGATTCCAGCTGCTGTACTGAATAAGATTCAAAATTATTCTATGCCAAAATCATTGAAGCAATTGCAAGCATTCTTGAAACTGCTTGGATGCTGGAGGACTTTTATTTCCCATCTATCACAGCTGTTAATGTCTTTTGTATAAATTAGTAAAATTAAAAAAGATGAGATTGGACACAGTAACACACTGATGCCTTTACTAATGCAATGGTGGCCGTGAAATAAACTCAAGAATTAGGGGTAGTGGATGCAACGAACCCTTCTCAACAGATGTTTCGGTCTATCTGTAGGGCTTTGGGTGGGGCTTTTGGCAAAAGCAGGATGAGAGGAAGGTGCCCCTAGGTTTCTGGTCCCACCCGCTTATGGAAAGAAGCTGAACGGAGGTATAGACCTATAGAGAAACAAATTTTGGCAACATGCCTTAGTTTAGAGCATATAGAGAGGATCACGAAAGCCCTGCCAGTGTTGCTAAAGACACAATACGCCCTTACTGGATGGATCTGAGAATTTGCCAAACTTCACTTGGTGGTGGCCCAGCCCACTACCCCACACAAGTCATCGGGCTGCCAGCAGCAATGAGCAGCACCAGCAACTCCTTGGGCCAGTGCACTCCCTGCAGAGCTACTTGCCATTCTGAGCCCAGTCACGTGCAGTAGTGAAATGCCTGCAGACACTGATATGGACCTGTGAACACACCTCCCTTTAGCATTGTGTATTTAAAAAGGTCAGATATTTATCCCCATGACCATGTGGTGCCTGAGGGGTCTGCTAAGGGAAACTTGCCCCGTTGGACTGCAATGGCCATACAGCTGAGTTTAGATACTTCAAGTCTGGAAGAGGAAGCCAGCAAAGCCATAAATGAGCAGAGCTGCAAGTAGCTTGGATAATGCTAATGCATGATTTTGTTCATTCACTTTTTTGCCTTGATCAGAAGTGTATTCCAAGACAGGTCAATTTTTTATTAAAATGAACTATGTTACTATTACAATGTGAGGCCTTTGGAGTATGATGATGGAACTCAGATGCATTGGGAGGAAAGTGGGGAAAGCTGGAAATGGGCTCCCATTACAGCCCCTAGAAGTGTCACCGCTTTGTCCAAATCTCCACATGATGGAATATATTGAACCCAGGTTGGTGTTGAGGTTCAAGGCCATAACAATTGACAGGTGGGATATTTCAGCAAGAGCTTGAAGGTGCTGTTAGTGATTATCTGGATAGCACTACTATGGTTCTTGTTGATCCTTTAGTTTCAGTGCATGATTAATGCCAGTAACTGGGATACAATGAGAAAGTCTTAGACCCTAGGCAAAAATCCCGACAAAGGAACTGAAACCTATTCTAAACACACAATAGATTTTTTTAATTACTTAGGTTGAGGCACATGAGAGATTATGGAGAAACCTGCAGTGTAGTTAACAAATAATTATCAGAGCCAGGCTATCTTCACATGGCTCCATATATCCATATATTCTGTTAAGGGTTTTAGTGCCTATAAGTAAGCAGGTTTAGGGCAGAGGCTAATAGAGAAAGTGAATTAAAATTTAAAAAGGAAACAGAGATTAATGAGATAGGAAAGATGTAGAAATGGCCGGGGGAAGCTAGAAAGGGTTGTGTTCAAAGATGTGCAACATATCAAAAGGGTAAAGGGATGAAAAACATAAAATATGAGATTATAAAGACAAATTTTACACTGTTCACTTTTCAAAATTAAATAATGTATTTTGTTTCATTTATACTAAGAAAAAAACAGAACTTATGCACAAAGCCAACTCCTGTTCTTACCATGCTTTCATGAGACTGATGCCTTGGAAAAGCTGTGGGATAATGGGAGTAATGATATCACTTGGAGGAAGCAGAAGGATTTGGCAGGGCAGTGACAGGGAGAAGCAATAAGGCAGTGCTGAGAGACTACCAAACAGCTACGTCCATCCAATTGTGCAGAGTAATGGGGCAGGCATGGTCGCTTTCCTAAAGGCGTCACTGTCAGAGAAAGACATGAAAGAAATAATCCCAAAGTGGCCGGTTTATGCATTTTATGAGTCTACAATGGAAAAGTACTTACAGTCAGGGCACAGAACTAACTACTCAGGGGATCCAGAAGGTAGGTGTGTCTTCAGGTTTGGGATGCAAGGCTGAATATCAACATGGCAATGTTTTAAAAACAGGGATGCTTGGAGTAAACAAGGGTCTAAAAATAAAATATTTGACAACTAATATTAAGTGAAAGGATCAGTGCTGGAATAAAGAATAAGGAATTTCTCTAACTTAGGGTTCATCGGAGAATGAGCGACTTGATTCTTCTTTCAAAACAGAGGAACCATATTTTTACAGTCTTGAAATAATTGGATTCATAGAAGTACATAAATTACCATTATGATGTAATCAAACAGCTTAACTTCAGAAATGAAGTGAATCACTGGGCAGCTCCAATAGCTAGCAATTTTAAGACCAGCAGTTTCTCACACTAGTGGAGCTCTAATTTGGATAACAGAGTAGAGGCAGAATGAAGACACTGCCTCTCTGAGTAATTGCTTTTGTTACAAATGAAAGAGAACTGCAACCCATTATCCTGAAGTAACATTACCATATGTGGAAACCTCTAACTGAATCAGAGAGAAATAGTTAGAGAGAATACAACTATTTGATATATTGGCTTCTGAAACACCATTGTACTCAAGGAAGCTAATAAATAATATTTTGAAAGGTAAGAATACATATAATTAACTTAACTGGATAGATAAAATAACCAGTTCTCATTCTGCTACACCTAAACTTTGAAGCTTGCATCTATAAATATAAAGCAGAGTCTAGTTGTTTATGCAGGCGTCAAAGTTTCCTGAAGGATAGGTTTTAGTTATTAATAAATTGTAATATAAGAGAGGGATATAACGCAATATCTAGCTAAGAAATTGCGTAGTCACAGAAAGAACTATCACCTGCCTTGGAAAGTAAATCGCTCTGGGGAGCCATACACAGCCAAAGGAATTCACAACTTTCCTTACTCAGAACATAATTTCGGCATTTAACCTTGTTTTGGTTGATCTATTTAGGTTGTGTGTGTCTTTTGTTCATATCATACTGTGAGCTTAGCAAGAGTAAGAACTCTGTCTTCTTCACTTAACATCTACAACTCACAGTATTTAGTGTCTACCAGCCTCTACATGATATTATTGATCCTTAAACTATAGTGGTGTGTATTTGACCACACATGCTTCAGGTAAATCATAACATCCTGCTTTTGCTTTGTTTTGTGTTTTTTTTTCCTTCTCAGAATTTTTTTCCAATTACCTTCAAGATTTTTAGGTGGTTTTCTACATCAAGTGATTTCTAAAGCTGACACTTCATGTTTAGTTTATATATAAACAATTATATGCAAAGCCGTAGGCATCATGCTCTGATTGACAAAAAATGAAGACTACAACCACCAAGAGTTTAAAGTTCCAAAGGGGCAGCTACGTAGTTACTTTGACAACTCTCAAAATGTGGTAGATTTTGATACCTATGTGCAGGGTAAGGATGATATTCCAGGTAATAGCATATCAAAACAGATACATAAATTAAAGAATTGAGCCTATTTTATTAACAGTGTATTCACCTTAAATGTACATTTAGTAGAAAGTGTGAAAAGACAGATTTTTCCCATTTTTTAAAATAAATTTGAAATCAGACAAACTATATTTCAGTTTTGCAGTTTTACCAACTATGCAAATAAGGGTTAATTGAATTTCCTGTGAGTGTGTGAGAGGAACTAAACAAGAATATCAGTTTGTTATAAAGATTACATAGGATATGGGTGTAGAGTATGCCTATTATAGTTGCTATTGCATATGACTCAATGAAAATGAGCTTAATTAATTGCTAAGAAATATAGAAACAGTAAATATTTTTGAGCAGGGCTGATCTATCTTAAGAGACTTTTCTTACTTGGTATGTATTCCAGAATGAAACTGGTTTGCCAACAGAAAAGATATTCTAAATAAAGACAGTATGAAATAGAGTAACAGTGCTGGGGTTAGGAGTGAACAGATGTTGAAGATTGTATGGAGATAAAATTATTTAGAACTAACAACAGATTCATGTTTAAATTTTTTTTAATTTATTTTTTGTTCAAGTACAATTTTCTGTCTTTTACTCTCATCCCAAACCACCTCCTCCAGTGCTCCCCACCTCCCTCCTATTTCCACCCCCCTAGTTATTGTCCATGTGTCCTTTATACTAGTTCCTGTAAATCCTTCCTTTTTTTTCCCTGAAATTCCCTCCCCTCTCCCCTCTGGTCACTGTCCCCCTGTTCTCAGGTTTTATCTGTGGCCTAGGAGCTTGGAAATGTAGGTTCTCTTTGTGACCCCTCACACCTGCCTGCATGCAGGGCTCTCTTTACTCACCTGTGGTAAGGAATGGGGCAACAAGGCTCTCAGTTCTTTTGTCATTTTAATATTGTATGTTTCTGTTTAGGTAGACAATGGGGATGTCAGGTGAAAAGTGGAATCAAAATTTCAAACTTTAGTGAGAAACAGAAAAGCAACACTAACTATATGAAGCTCAATGAGCAAGAACAAAAATTGATTTGGAACAAAAAAATCTTGCTTTTTTTCATCTGTCTTTGTAGACTGTGACTTTGATTTGCTGGCAGAAAAATCAAGTGAAGATGTTTAGGGGTCAATTGGGAATATGGGCTTGACACTTTAGAGAGAAGATGTACGACAGGAGTTGATTTGGAAGTCCTCTGCACAGACATGACAGTTGGCACTTTGATAGTGAATGATATCGCAGAGAGCACATCCTTTTTCTCGGAAAGGTAAAAAGTAGTCCAAAAGTGGAGCCTTCGTCAAGACTCAGATACAGTCAATGTTGAAAGAAGAAGAATCAGAAAAGGTGATAGGTTTTTTTAGTGACAAAATAAAATTAATAAAATGTATGTCAAAAATAGAAAGAAGAGGTTTGAGAAAAGTAATTCTTTGTATTCATATTTATTAGCCTTTATTGAGACATTACAATAACCACACAATAATACTGTTAATAAACCAGTTACAATTAAAATGATGTATGAGAGGATTAGACATTATCCTGGCTTGGAAATGACAGATTCATGATTAATCTTAGACATTTGCAATGCCAGCAGCTCTTAGTTATTACTTTAGTAAAATCAAGAAAGATGAGGAATTAGAAGAGCCTATTGAATTTCATATTGGAAAGATATTATGCATTTTTCAGAAAAGAGAAGTTGAATTTCAAGAGGTCAAGTTTCAGGTGATAAGCTGAAGACAAAAGAGGAAGTCTACTTCATCAAAAGCAGTAATAAAGTAATAAACTAATACTTTGTAACGAATAAAGAAAACAAATGTAAATGCTAATAAGTTGAAAGTGTATCAAAAAGGAAAACATACAATGTAATAGGGTTATCTGACCTTATGTTTAGAAAGAGAAAAGAATAAATAGGATAAATTAAAGAAATTAGAAATAGTTGTGTTTACATATTGAGAACTCCTCTCTGGATTTAGGGGTTTGTTTTTTTGCGGGGGGGGGGGATTTCACCCTGGCTATGTCACTCACTAGTTCTTGACCTTAAGAAAGTTACTTATTTTTCTGTGCCTAACTTTCCTCAGTGATAAAATGTGTACAATAGTAATACTCAAGGATTAAATAAACAGAGAATATCCAGTAGTTCCTTCCTTTGTCAATGATAATGCTCTTTCTCCAGTGCCTTCACTTTCTTCATGTCTACACAGACATTTCCCTTTCAGCCAGTCTTCCTTGGCCACCTACCTAAAATCTCAAATTTCTTCATACCCATACATTTTATATTTCCCTTCCCACTTTAAATATTTATTGTTAGTGCCTATTACTAGGTAGTCTACCATTTTTTACTTATCATGTTCATTGTCATTCTATCCTACTCAAATGTATGCTTCCTAATGGCATTAACTTATTTATGCTTTGTTCAGCATACTTCAAAGGCTTGAATAATATTTATTGAATGAGTGAATGAAAATGAATATCAAAATAAACAGGTGAGTCTTCCTGCAGTTTCTTTCCCTTATCCATAAATTGACAGGCAATCTAAGCAAGTCTCTGTCTTCTGAAAATTGTATCAAAATCTCTCTTGAATATAACACCAGCATTGCACGGTCAGCCAGCTCACTTCCAGATACTTCCATTGCAGACATTTCAGTCTAGTTAGGGATCATCGCCTATTCTGATACAACCAATTATTCAATCTTCCTTAATTCTCAATTACACTTTTCTCATTTTCTATAGCTTGCCACATTCAGTCTTATTCTCACAACCATCTTAGAACTCCAAATGAAGTAGGGTTCATAGAATCCTTTTGTGACGGCTTGTTGGGTAGCCTCTTAAGAAACAGTGAAAGGCTCTGTATATTTTTTGACCCTCACCTGAGGACATGCTCATTGAGATGAGCAAAGAGAGAGAGAGAACATTGATGTTGAGAGAGAAATACCAGTGGGTTGCCTCTCATATGCACCACAATGGCCAACTGCAAATTGAACCCCCAACCCAGGTATGTGTCCTGACCAGGGTCAAACCCACAACTTTTTGGTATACAGAAGGATGCTCCAACCAACTCAGCCACCCAACAAGAGCTCTAAAATTTATTTTTATATTTATGTGGACCTGGCAAATTGTGCATCCAATTATACCATCTAAATGTAAGCAGTTCACAAAGACTTTTCTTTAGAAAATAAATCAACATTTTTGACGCAAAAAATATGCCTATGCCTATGACTATGCCTTATTAACACAATGACAATAGTGTTAATAACAATTTCTAACTTTGATATGTAACTTTTGGTAAATTGCTAAACCACCCTTTCTTAAAACACACTAAAGCTCTGGCCTAGTAGCTCAAGTGGTTAGAATATTATCCAAATACACCAAGATTGTGGGTTTGATTCCTGGTCAGAGCACAAACAAGAAGCACCCAATGAATGCATGCATAAATGGAACAACAAATCCTTCCTTTAAGATCTCTTCCTTCCACTCTCTCTCTAAAATAATATGATTTTTAAGTCAAGGTTGTGTAATAAAGTTCTTTAAAATTATGAGAGAGAATTTAAGTCTTGATGTTGACACTGAAATGGATGGATGTTTTATTTGTCTTAGTAAGAGTCAGAAATAAGTAAGAAACTCTATTAGAAGTTCATTTTCTGTTACAAGAGATGAAAATCACAGCCAAGTTCAAGATTAATGAGTGTCGATATTATCAATATCGCCTATTGAAAGGAAACTCTGGAGAAAGATTTCACATTTATTGCAAATCATGAGGTTTGTTTACTATTATGAGGCCATGTGCTTCATTTGCCTAGTTAACAAGGTATACAAGACACAGTTAGCTTGAATTGTATATAGAGCTTTTTTAGTTTTTTCATTACCATCAGTATTTATTTCTATTTTTTCTTCTTTTCTGCTGTTCTATAAAAGACAGAATCTTTTAGGGGCATGGCTTCTTCTTTAATAAAACTTATATTCAGTTTATAACTAATTAGTTTATTTTTTAAATTCTATCTATTATAGATCATTTAGACTACTTCCGTAATTATTATCTGATTTGATTTCATCTCACTTCCTCATTTAAAAGTATTGGATCGTGATTCACTGAAAATGTCAAATACCTAAACTCTTGCAACAGTCACTCAATACTAATTTAATACATTTACTTTCTACTCTCATTTCATTCAGCAAATATTTACTATTTGGTAACTCCATACACCAGGAGAAATTCTACCTATTCTCTGAAACCAACTGAACTTGCACCTTTTAAAATAAATAATTAAATACCTTTACCTGTGTTCTACTTACACAAAATGACTATAGTACTTCTGTTAGCGTTATTTTGTGCACCCTATGAATTTCCCCTACTTTAGAGTGCATGTGGTATTTTTAAAAAAACTATTTACATGTGTTGTATGGCCAGATTCTTGGTTCTTTAAATTTTCTGCTCTAAATTGAAAGCATTCCATGCTTCCTTTTGGCACTTTTGATATGTAAATTACTGGCATACAGTGGGAACAATTTTATCTTCTTTAAAGTCTTCTTAGCTGAAAAATGATGAAACTTAGGTTGGACAACACATAGGAAGGAAGTCCCAACAAGCAGGAAAGAAAGTTTGAAAACTTTGACATGTAATTTTAGATTCCTGGACACAAGTGTGAAAACATATGTTCTCATTAGAAAGTGAATATTGTTTTTTTTTCTACTTGCTTGTTTGTTTTGTTGTTTAGCTTCCTGTTAAAGGTGAGATCATATGGTATTCGTCTTTCAACACCTGGCCTATTTCACTCAGCATAATGCCTTCCAGTTCCATCCATGTTGTTGCAAAGGGTAGTAGCTTCTTCTTTCTCTCTGCTGCATAGAATTCCATTGTGTAAATGTACCACAATTTTTTGATCCATTCATTTACTGGTGGGCACCTAGGTTGCTTCCAACTCTTGGCTATTGTAAATTGTGCTGCTATGAACAAACAAAGACACTGAAATAGAGAACAAGGGGACAGCGACCAGAGGAGAGAGGGAAGGGAATTTAAGGGGAAAAAGAGGGAGGGATTTGGAGGAACAAATAGGAAGGACACAGGAACGAGAACTAAGGGGGGTGGAAATGGGAGGGAGGTGGGGAGCAAAGGATGGGGGAGGCTGGGATGGGAGAAATAGACAAAAAACTGTACTTGAAAAATAACTAAATAAAAATTTAAAAAATATATAAAAACAAAACAAAAAAATAAAATTCTCAAGCAATTCTGCGCTTCCAAAAAAAAAAAAAAAGTGAATATTGATGAGGAGGGAACAGGGCCAGGGAGGAGAAGTTGGAAGGTGAATGTCGGTGGGAAGGGTACAGGGCCAGGGAGGAGAGGTTGGCAAACATAAAAATCTGTCTCTCCCCTTTTGAAATCTATAGTCATGCTAAAATGGTTTATACTTTTTTCACTGTTACATTAAGAAAAGATAGACCTGACAAATAATTTTATATTTTATTGTATTTGTTTGTTTATATAATACTTCGTATCCCTAAGTAGAGCAGGGTGGGAAGAATTTAGGAATTGTTGTTTCCACTAATATTCCAGTTAAATTTGTTTAGATTCATAATTCTTACCAAGGAGTTTTCTCTTACAACTCTGTGTATAAATTTATCTAATTAATCTAGTTCATTAAAAAGTGAAACTGTATTGATGGTATCACTGCATTAAAGATTTAAGTCTCAGATTAATTAATTTATTTTATAAATATTTATTGAGCACTTACTATGTGTCAGACACTATCGTAAGCACTTGTACTTGAGAGTCTTACATGTTGGTTCAAGAAGACAGAAAATAAATAAATATAAAAAATGGGTTAATGATAAATAGTATGTATGTAAATAATTAAAGTAGGATGAAGTTTATATCAAATAGCAGGATGGATATTTTAGACTTGGCAGCTGGAAAATGTTTTGCTGAAGAGGCATCATTGATGCTAAAATCTGAAGAACATGTTGGTGGAGACCAGTCCAAGCTGTGGGGCGAGGTGGGACAAAGGCTGCCAGGCTTGAGCGACTGTGACACATGTGAGAAACAGGAAGAAAGTGAGCCTTGTAGGGGACAGATGGGTAGTGGGAGACAAAACACTCGAGGGAGGTGGGAGCAATTTAAGTACAACTTTGTTAAGTCATGAGGGAAAATGGAATTTCACTTTGCAATCAGAAATCTAGAAACTGACATAATATAACTGGATGACTGTTGTGTAGAAAATGTATACAGTCATTTATTCAACAAATAGTCACTGAGCACTTTGTAGACACCAGACACTGTTCTAGATATGAGAAGGATATATGCAATGATATCAGCTTTTTTGAATTTGCTTTATATTGGAAAAACACAGAGAGAAAACAATAATCAAATGGAAAAATATACAACAGCTGGAAATATTATAAATGCTAGGGAGAAAGGAAAAGGCATAATAGGGAGGGGAGAATGGGGAATGCTATAGGAGAGAGAGGATGGGTAGTCAGGGAAGGCGATATTATGAATATATTTGAACAAATACTTGAGAATAAAGGAGAGTGTGAGGCAATTCATTTTACTCCATTATTTTTACAGTTAAAGAAATGTCAACTGTAGTGTTCACATTTGTCTTATATTTTCACCTATCATCACCTTTATTTCATTCCGTGGCTTGAAAATTGCTCATTATCTTTCGTGTTGTTTCAACACAATATTCAAACTTTATTTTGTTGACATCAAAAAAAGTTCTGTATTTAATAAATTTTAGATAATGCTCTATACAAATACCTTTTTTATGATTTTTTATTTGGTTGGCTTTGATATCACATCTCAGTATCATTCTTTAATTTACAGTAATTCAAATAGACATAATTATCAAAATAGCTATAACAAAGTTTTGATGGTTAATTTTACGTGTCAAGTTGGCTAGACAATAGTATTCAGTTATCTCGTCTAATACTTTTCTAGATTTCCTCTGAAGTTAATTTTTAGATGAGATTATTATTTCAATCAGTAGTCTTTGCATAACGCAGATTGTCTCCAATAATATCAATGGGCCTCATCCAATCAATTCGGAGTCTTAAGAGAGGGGGGGAAAAGACCGATTTCCTCAGAGCAGTAAGGAATTCTGCCAGCAGACTGCTTTCAAACTTAAGTGCAACATTGATTCTTCTCTGGTTTTCAGCCTGACAGCCTACTCTGAAGATTTTGGACTTGCCAGCCTCCAAGGTCCTGTGAACCAAATACATTTCTCTCTTTCTCCAAATTCGATCTGGATCTAGATCTGGAAATGGGTATAGACAGAGAGACAGATCTGTTTGTATGTGTAGATAGATATCTCCTATTGATTGTTTCTCTGTATTAACAGAAGGTATATTCTGAGAAAATTAGAATCTTTTTAATAAAGCTGGAAAAGATAACATAGCCCTGTGAAGTACTGATTATCAGAATAATAACATGGACAACAGTGCAGGGATGGCAGGGGGTGGTGGAGTAGGTGTAAAGGGTAGGTGATGATGGACACTCAACCTGAAGTGGCAAACAACACATTGTCAGGATAGTGTGTTGTAGAACTGTGCAGCTGCAACCTGCATTTTTTTAAACGAGTGTCACCACAATAAATTAAAAACAACAACAATAGCACCAGAATACATAAACAGGAAAATTGTGAGAAAGAAGAAAAGAACATTATTTAAAATGTAAATGCTGAAGTAAGCTGATATAAAGTTACCATTACAATTAGTTTATTTAAAGTAAATTCCAAAACTAAAAATATATATATATATATATTAAATCTAAATATGATATAGTGGAAAATGAGCTAAACTTGTTTCAGACCAAGCAATGAACCAAAAATAGTGACAACAAAGGAATAAGTAGAGTCACAGACCCAAACAAGCTACAACTTCTCAGCCTGGAAGTTGTCACCCATTCCACAGGTATGTTCTCATTTCATGTGTTGTTGCCTCCAAGTTGCTGCGATTTAGTCAAAAGATATTCCTGATTTAAGTTCAGATAATCAGATTATATCCTAAGAAATTTTGAAATGGAAATCAGAGAAAGCTAGTTAATTTACCTATGGATGGAACTGAAAAATATAGACCTGGCCCATTAGATCATGTGCTTAATAAAGTAGTGAAAACAGTTCAGGGAGTTTAAGGTTAGAAGAGGATGAAAGACAGGAGTGAAAGAGGCAGATCCACGGTCAAGAACAGGGGTGAGTAGAGGAAAGTGACTTCTGCTTGGTTCCTAAGCAGCACCACCCCTCAGATACTGACTCTTGGGGAATCCATGAAGAGTGGAGTATCTTAGTCTAGACCACTTCTTCAAACATACGGTTATTGGCTAAAGCGGGCTGAAGAAGATCCTACGACAGAGAGAAGTTGTAGATTCAGAGGTTTCCTGAGAGTAGTAAGATGGGCTGGAAGAGAGTCGAGGTAACAATACAGAAGCAGAACCAGAAGACAAGAAAGAAAAACAAAAGGCAAACAGCCAAATAAAAATGTGCCTTCTGGATAGGTTATTTTTATAAAATCATATCAGCATTATAATGTGATGAATTTTTCACGCATTATATGTAAATATTCATTTTAGTAAAAAGCCATTATCGTCAGTTTTACAGTCAGTATTTAGAAGTAAAACAGGGTGGCTAAAATTTTGGTTTTTTATTAGAAGGCCTGTGTTACAATTAAGCTAAAGGCGCAGTCTCCCAAACTAAGAAATTTAATAGGCCTTGGCTGGTAATCATGACTTACCCATAACTATTCCTTGCTAGAAATCTCAAGCAAAGAGAGGTCTGGGAAAAGTAAGAAACAATCAACATACAAGTTTGAATCTCGGAGTTGCTGAGGGGAGCTGAACAGCAGGACTGACACTGACAATTTCTCAGTACAAATCTGACAGATCTAGTATGTGTTTCTGGTCTAAAATTTGTTTTTGAGAAACTCTTGGATGGTGTAGAACATTAACAATTTAGCATCAACTTAACAGAGGATCTGACCCTGAAAGGATATTGTGCCTCTTAGCTAGAATGCCCCCAAATCCTAGGTTTAAAAACAAAACAAAAACTCTTGTGTTTAGTCACTGTGACTCATCTTCTAAAACCATAAAATATCGTAGGGTTCTCAGTACTTCAGTCTTGTAAATAGTATCTTCTAGACACTGCTTCTCTCACCCAGATGGAACATTAACGTTCGTTGTCAGACCAAGGGACCTAAACTGTAACCACACAGGCATGGACGTGATTTCAACCAAAGACTTTCCTTCCCTCTCCCCTCTGGTCCCTGTCAGCCTGTTCTGTATTTCAGTGTCTTTGGTTATATTTTGCTTGCTTGTTTGTTTTGTTATTTAGGTTCCTGTTAAAGGGAAAAGGGGAAGAATTCACCGGAACAAGTATAAAGGACACATGAACAAAAACTAAGGTGGGGGGGAATGGGAGGGAGGTGAGGAGCACTGGGGGGTTGCTGGGATGGGAGTAAAAGACAGAAAACTGTACTTGAACAATAATTAAATTAAAAAAAAGACTTTCTTTCCAGAGAGCATTCCCATTCATTTGCAAGCCAGAACAAGATCTGTATTATTATCTAATTCTTCCTTTCTTGAAAACTGCCTGCCTTACCTGTTGCTCTGGTTTTAATACGTGGTCTAAATGAACACAATGGATTAGCAAAATTATTGATAATTTTAATTATGCATTTAGTCTGATTGCTAAAATATTTATTTAAATAATCTCAAACTACATAGATCTATATCTTTACTTTCTGATAATTTTAGGAAGCTCTTTTTCAACACCGCTAGAATAAGCCTATTCTACTCTCTAAAATTAACTGTTATTCTTTTCTTTTTGTTTTTTTCTCCTCTTTCACGTGTCTTGTTGCTACTATTCATTTTGCCTGGAATTGTTTCCTTATTATTGTATGTCACTATCAATTGAGAATAACTCCTTGAAGACATTAGGTTCTATGCCTCGTGTCAGCCACAATGACCTAACATCACTTTACATCCATATCTCTACACAACCTAAGTGGAATTGGAATTGACCATCAGATTCTGTGTATTCTGTTCCTGGCTGCCTGTCACAAATGCCCTTCAAGTAATATGGCTTCTATTCCAAGAGTTCTGCCAATCATGTAGGCCATAAATGAATCTTCCAGACACAGCTATTTCTAAAGCTATTTATGAGGTGGCATAGCCTATATCTTGATGACTGTAAATGGTTATAAACTCTCATTTTGAGATGGAAACACGTGCAATGCCCTATGAATCATTATTCACGATAGTAAAAATAGCATTACCACCCAATGAAAACAATAGCAATAATGGCTCTGGTTTATTCTTTGCGACTTAAAGTGACTCATTCAATTCTCTGAAGAGCTAATAAATACTTGTAAAATATGTGTTAATTTAGTGTACTAAAAAAGATGTGTTATATTAATACACAATAATCAAATAACAATAGCAGCACTGTGCTCACAAGTTAATGAATAATAAACTATATGAGAAACCTGGCTTCAATCTTAAATGTTAAAATTAGATGTAGAGTTTTTATTTTATTTCATGTAAGAAAGTAGAAAACTAAACATTGGTTCTAAACATTCTAAACAATCTAAACATTGGAACTAAACATTCAAGTGCAATGCATTAAAAGTTGAGTTTTCACACTTTGGAATTGGGAATTTAATTGCTACTAAAAATGGCATTAATATGATGATGGTATGTTAAAAGGGAACTTTTCATTTCCTGTTTGCCCTAGCCTGTGTATATCATTTTCTTTACTTTTCCCCTCTATTCTATGTAAGAAGAAGCCTCACAGCTTCTTAAAACTTCAGTGATCCACTGATCATTCTATTTTTCTAAATATATAGGCAACCAGAATCAAGCCCCAAACTGATACATGAGGTCTGTCCAGAAAGTATCCAGCCACACACTATGAAAAATAGAGACATTTATTTAAGAAGATACAAGATACAAGAAACATTGTACATAGGACGATGATGCCTCAGTCCTCTTCTAAGTAGGCACCTTGGGACCTCACACAGTTCTCCTAGTGTCTCGTCCACTGTTCAAAACACTCTGTGAAACCCTGTGCTGGAATTGCCATCAGCTGCCCCATCTTATTTTCCTGAATCTCATTAAGAATCTGAAATCTCTTCCCTTTTAAAGGTGATTTTAGTTCTGGGAAAAGCCAGAAGTCACATGGTGCCAAATCTGGGCTGTAGGAGAGCTGAGTGACCTGGGCTTCAGATCTTTGTTGATCGCAGCCCGTACATGTTCAACATTCTCAGGTGTTCTGCTTGTTTCAGGCCTTCCAGAATGCCAATCACTTTCAACAGATTCTTGGCCATCTTTGAAGTGTTTGTGCCACACTTTTATTTGTGCTGCACTCATTGCATTGTCCCAGAAAGCCTTCTGAATCACCCAAATAGTTTCTGTGGAAAAATGTTCGAGCTTAATGCAACATTTGATGCAGATTCAGTGCTCTACTTTTTCAGTTATTTTGAGTGTGACAGCCACACAGTATACATGCTCATTCAACAGTGTTCACTGCCCCCACTGACTAGTCCAGGGAAGTCATCATTGTTCAAGCATGCACATTCCAGTTCTCTCTCCTTGGCTGCCAGGTTATGATGCCCTGCAATCCATTCTCATGTTGATAATGGCTGGGCTTTTCCCAGAAATACCTCATATAGTCTTTGAATCTCCGGCAGAATCAAAATGAACAGGAGCTTGTCAAGGAGTTTACCATCAGGGGAAGGAGAAAGGGACAGAAATGATTTATAAAAAGCACTAACACCATATACTTGAAATATTTTTATCAAAGAGGATGCTATTTATAATTTCCTGCAACATTCTTTTCTCTTTCTCCTCAAGTCCTTTATACCCAGAAGATATTCTGGAGCCCTTGTGTTCCAGATACAGAGCTCTTGTCTTTTGTCTTTTCTCCTTGTTCTTTTCATTTCTTTATTTCTTAAATTAATCAAGCCATTCTCTTAGGAACAAATAGTCCTTCTTCAGGAGATAAAAGTGGGGAGAAAACCATTGGAAAAATACAAACTCATATTTGGCAAATGAGGTGAAGATAAAAAGCAGGACACTCTTACACAGATGTTATCGATCTGTCCCTCATCAATAACTCAAGTATAAAGGTCAAGATTTGGGCTCTGGAATGCCTAAATCCAAATAGCTGCTCTATCAGTTGCTTTTTTGATGACCTTGGACAAATGTCTTATATGGTTTTCTTTGTATATATAAACATATATGCCATATATCATAAATGTATATTATAAATGAATTTTAAAAGGAATAAATGAATGAATATAATAAATATAATAATAAATGTGATAATATACTCACATAAATATATTATATAATATAGGATGAATACCAGTGGGCCAAAGGTAAGTTTACAGTTGTGATTACATGAAACACAGTGTTTATTCTTGTATTATCATTTGTTAATTATCATATTATTCTCCATACAAATAACTGAAAACCTACTTTTTCCCCACCCTGTGCAATAATGAACCTAATAATAATACCTAACTCACAGTGCCATTGCACAATTTGGTGAATAATTAAATATTGAATCCCTAGTACACTATTAATCATATGGTTGATACTCAATAAAAATTTACTGTCAATTTTTATTATTGTTAACCTGGCCTGAAATTTAAATTTGTTTTCTGTCTAATAAATGAATTAGCAAAAATCATTCTTCTACATGGATTATTATTTCTTAATAGATTTGATGTTTGCACAGTAAAGCACTTAGGCTAACCATTTTACTCACACAACTTTATTTACTTCTGTTCTCTAAAAATGTGTTGTTATGTTTCATAGTGAAAGTCTGTTATTTCCAAGATGAGATCTATAAAACATTACTTCTATAATTTAGGAAGACACTGAATGAGTTATTAATTATCTTTAATCTTGACTATACATTCTAGTCAAAAGGCAGTTTTAAAAAGATACAAATGATCAGGCCCCATCAAAAGCTATTCTGACTCAATAACTCTGGTCAAACTGGGCATTGGTAATTTTTTATCCTCTCTAGCTTCTGCAAATTTAAAGCCAGAGTTAAGAAAATCCATGGATATACATGATTATATCATACAATCTTAGTTCTGAAAGAATTCTTACCAATTTTCTAATCCAAATATCTCTATAGCTCAGATTCTTTCCATGTGTGTTTGAACACCTCTATCTGATGTGACCCATTTTTTTTGAGCAGCTCTAGAAATCAGGGAAAAAATACTGTTTTTTCACGAGTTAGCCTTTCAAAATATTTAAACCATTAGCTTTTCTTTGGTGCCTAGCAGACCTTCTCACAAGGCTAATCATCACAAACTCTTTTTAGTAGTCCGTATGCAGACAATGCTCTCTCTTGTTCAGTTTGCCACTCATGCCGAACACTGAGCAATATATGATCATCACTGTATGTATTCTTTGTCTACTAAATCAGTCTAAAATATGTTAATTTTAAGTTGCTATTTTATAATTCATACATCCTGCTGCAAATATAGCTACTATATTAGTTATCTATTACTGCATATCCACTTACCCTCAAAACTAAGCAGGTAAAAACAACACACATTATACATGGCATTATTATAAAGTGACAAAGCATTTATCACATCATTTCTGAGTGTCAGAAATGTAGTAGAGGCTTATCTAGGTGGTTTTCTCTCAAGATCTCTCATGAAGCAGCAGTAAAGTTTGGGGCTGATGGCAGTGGTTGCTGGCTGGTGTCAGCTTCTCCCTGGCTGTTGGCTGGTGACTTCAGTTCTATATTACGTGGGCCTTTCTAGAGAGCTGCCTCATGACATGGCAGCTGACTTCCTCCGGAGAAAGTTGTCCAAGGGATAGATGCAACACCCAAGACAGAAGCTGCAGTCCTTTACAAACCTAATAACAGAAGTGGCACGCTATCACTTCTGTGTGATAATCTGAGAGGCAAGTCATTAAATCTAGCCAACACTCAAGAGGAAAAAAAAAAAACAACCTCTATACCCTGAATGAAGGAGTGCCAACAAACTTGTGCATATAATTTTAAAATCACCACAGCAGCAATCCTGAATTGGTGCAATTGCTCTTCTTGTAAATAACTAAAGGACTTTATCATCCTTTCAGTTGTATTTTTACAAGATTATTGAGACTTTTTTATTCACATCTTAACTTATTCCTTTTCCTTCACAACCTCGTATTATTTGATTAGTTGATAATCACACAATGTGTATATTTACTTAAGCTAAATATAAAACTCTTGAGACTGATCTGAGCTTGGCACTGACATGGTAATGAACCAGCCCTCCAGGATGACAATAATTCATAGTGCAGGGTACACTATCACTTACAAAGCTTATCCCATATAATCACATCTTTCACCTTCAAAGGGGCATAATGTGGCACTCTGTTGAAATATTGCTCATATCTACAAATAATATTTCCACCAAGCTTTTCCTCAGATATGGTTCAGAAATATCATAAAGGAGGGAAGTAGGCTTATCCTTCTTCCCTAATAAATGAATCATTATGTTTTGTCATTAAAATATCTGTGGCAATGAATTCTGAAATGTACCTTCATATCTGGTCAGTTTCAACTTTCTTGCATCTTCCCTATTTTCAATGACTTCTCAGATACTCTTGGGCAGCTTTGTGGATTATTTTGGAAATCTCTTTATAAATTAAAAAGTAACATCTAAAGGAGGATTAGTCTATTTAAAGCCAGTGAGTCTATTTTTTTAAATATTACATGTTTGAATTATTTTGGAAGCTTCAGCATATCCTTCAGTGTCTTAAATTTCTTCCCCCATTTAACAAATATTTCTTGTTTTCTAATTATCATCGAATGGTAAATTATTAAGTGGAAGCCAAACTAGCACAGGATTTGAAACAACTAAAAATGACAGTATTATTTTTACCATTGTAGCTGTACAACATTAGAATATCGAATAAAATAGGAAGTCTTATCATATTGATACCAAGAATATTTTCTGGAAAAAAATTGTAAAAAGTATGAATATAGTTTCCAGAAGGTAGAGCTTTCTGAGAGTTTTAAGGGTAAGATAGTCAAAACAAAATCCAGTCTAGATTGAAAAATCTGGTATATTCAACTTCACTTAAAAGTCAAGTTCTATTTCTCCAAAGTAAAGACTGAAGTTTAGTTTCTGAGAAAAATCTTTCTACAAACATTTTATAAATACTTTATTATTGTGATAAATTCCTATCCTCTGGCTATATATATATATATATATATATATATATATATACATATATATATGTGTGTGTGTATAAACAACATCATTTTATTGGCTGTTTCAAGGCCTTTTGATTTTATTCTGAGGGTTTTTCTTTTAATAGTATTTTCATTTTTATAGATCTTTGGTATACTAATATGTGTAGCACTAGGCAATTAATTTTTGTTAGCCTTCTCTGGAAATAGGTGCTCTTGCTATCCTGGAGTCAGAGTGCAGCTCTAAATCCCCATCAGCAATGTTCAGCATCAGTGCATAAAATAACAACCAACTAAACAAAAAACAGAAAACAAAACCAAGATCACGTAAATACAACAAAACCAAAATAATGATGAGAAGAAAAGAAAAAGAATTTAAATTTTACCTGTACTCTCACCCCCAAAAGTAATGAGACATACTCTAAGATATAAAAAATAATTTATATGATATCATTGAGGCACATTTGAGACAATTAGTAGAGATAATTTTTCTGACAAATTTTAAATCATGTAATTTTTATTATCATTAATTGAAAATTAGGTGATAAACAATAATAGCAAAACTTGACATTGTTTCCTTGCCCTAAAGAGGTCCTCATTATTGTTCTTGATTTCCCTAAATATCTCTTTTTCAATCTGATTCTCTGTAATTTTAAGAACTTAGAGTAGAGTAAGCCCTGCTGGTATTGGACCAGGAGCCATGGTTTGAAAAATTCCCAAGCCTTTTTATTTCAGTGACTTCCAGACAAATGGAGTAGTAAGGTAGATACACTATGCTGCCTCCTACAATCAAAAGAAGGACAACAAATGTGCAAACAAAAAATAACTAGAACTGCTAGAAAATCAAACTGTATAGAAGTTCAACAACAAGGAGCTAAAGAAGAAACATTCATCCAGACTGGTAGGAGAAGTGGAGACAGGCAGCTGGGCAGAGAGGACTCTCCACAAAGTGGCAGCTGATGGAGGAGGCAGTCCCACGTTTGCATGAAGATAAACCTGGAGGAACAACTGGGGAGTAAGGCAGACTTCGCAACCCAGGATTCTAGCACAGGAAAATAAAGCTTCAATATCTCTGACTGAAAAAACCTGTGGGGGTTGCAGTGGCAGGAGAAACTCCCAACCTCACAGGAGAGTTCATTGGAAAGACCCAGAGAGTCCTACAACGTACATAAGCTCACCCACATGGGTATCAGAACCAGAAGGGCCCAATTTTCTTGTGGTAGTGGGTGAAGTTGCTAAAAGCAGCTGAGAGATGAGCAAGGGACATTGTTCCCTGTCACACCCCTCATGCACATACATCACCAAACAGAGTAGAGAGGTTTGCCCAGCCCTGGCAAAAACTAAGGCTCTACCCCTCACTACTAACAGGTGCTCCAAGACAAACAAATATGGCCCAAATGAAAGAAGAGATCAAAGATACAGAAACAATACAACTATGCAATGAGGAGATAGCCTTCCTATCAGATGCACAGTTCAAAACACTGGTAATCAGGATACTAAAAGAAATGGTTGAGTTTGGTCAAAAAATAGAAGAAAAAGTGAAGGCTATGAAAAGTGAAACAAAGGAACATGTAAAGGGAGCCAATGGTGATGGAAAAAAAAAAAGAAACTCAAATCAACAGTTTGGAGAAGAAGGAAGAAATAAATATTCAACCAGAACAGAATGAAGAAACAAGAATTCAGAAAAACGAGGAGAGGCTTAGAAATTTCTGGGACAACTTTAAAGGCTCCCACATCCGAATCATAGGGGTGCCAGAGAACAGAAAGAGCAAGAAATTGAAATCTTATATGAAAACATAATGAAAGAGAAACTTTTCTAATCTGGCAAAGAAATTAGACTTCCAGGAATTCCAGGAAGCTCAGAGAGTCCCAAGGAATTTGGACCCAAGAAAGCACACACCAAGGCACATCATAATTCCATTACCCAAGATGAAAGATAAGGAGTGAATATTCAAAGCACCAAGAGAAAAGGAAACAGTTACCTACAAAGAAGTTCCCAGGAGAGTATCAGCTGATTTCTCTAAAGAAACTTTACAGGCAAGAAGGGGCTGAAAAGAAGTATTCAAAGTCAGAAGTCAACGACCTACACCCAAGATTACTCTGTCCAGCAAAGCTATCATTTAGACTGAAAGGGCAGATAAAGTGCTTCCCAGATAAGGCCAGGTTAAAGGAGTTCATCATCACCAAGCCTTTATTATAAGAAATGCTAGATATTAAAAAATGTTATCTAAGAAGAAGATTAAAAATATGAATAATAAAATGACAACAAATTTTAAACTTTCAACAACCAAACCTAAAAACAAATACAAAAATGAACTAAACAAACTTCTAGAACAGGAACAGATTCACAGAAAAAGAGGTCACAGGAAGGGTTATCAGTGGGGAGGAGAAGTGGGGAAGTGGGCAAAAAGGTACAGGGAATAAGGAGCATAACTGGTAGGTACAAAATAGACTGGGGCAGGTTAAGAATAGTATGGGAAATGGAGTAGCCAAAGAACTTATATATGTGACCTATGGATGTGAGCTAAGATGGGGGAATGATGGTGGGAGAAGGGGGTGCAAGGCAGAGGGGAATAAAGGAGAGAAAAATATTGGAAAACTGTAATAGCATGATCAATAAAGTATATTTTAAAAAATATCCTCAGGCCTGCCATCCTATTGAACAGGAAACTTCTTTTTAAAATTGTCCAGGAAATAGTTTGAACAAAAGAACCTTAATGGATGTCATAAAAGGCTAATGATAATGCAGCACTGACTACTTTAATTAAGATGTAATATTTCCTGGAAAAAGCATATATATGCCCTAAAGTATCAGCTGGAAATTTTATTTACAATAAGCAGCAGAAAAATAAAAAGGTAAAGAAAAAATTAACAAGAAAAGCAGAATTTAACTTTTGAGTAAAGCTTCCCTCAGAAAAAAATGGGTCGTGGGCTGTCCTTTATAGTGCTTATGAAGTACACAATAAGTTAAATAAATTAGTTTTATGTTTTTATGTTTGGAAATTAAATTTAAGCATGGAGTCATAGGGAAAGAAAGAGTTCATTTGTCCAGAAATTCTTAGTGCTCCTCAAGTCCCATCATATAACATCCTTGGATCATTTTTACCTATTAGCATTGTAGGTATCATTTTCCTTCTTATTTCCTCTCTCTTCATGGCATGTTTATGAGCACAGAAAAGGTAATATTCATAACTTTACACCTATGGCCATGTTGGGCAAATAATAGGCATCAATGAAAATCTTTATTAAGGACCCCTTTTCCCCACAACCTCTCCAACATTTGTTGTTAGTTGCTTTGTTTATGATAGCCATCTTGACTGGTGTAAAGTGGTATCTCATTGTGGTTTTAACTTGCATCTCTCTGATAGCTAGTGATATTGAGCATCTCTTCATGTGTCTCTGGATGTTCTGTATGTCCTCCTTGGAGAAGTGTCTGTTCAAGTCCTTTTCCCATTTTTTAATTGGGTTGGTTGTCTCCTTAGAGTGGAGTCGTGTAAGTTCTTTGTATATTTTGGAGATTAAACCTTTGTCTGAGGTATCATTGGCAAATATGTTTTCCCATACAGTTGGTTGTCTTTTTAATTTAATACTGTTTTCTTTAGCCACGCAGAAGCTTTTTATTTTGATGAGATCCCATTTCACAAGGGGTCCTTAGTTCACTGTTAGTGGGATTGCAGACTGGTACAACCATTATGGAAAACAGTATGGAATTTTCTCAGAAAACTAAAAATCGACCTGCCTTTTGACCCAGCAATTCCACTGCTAGGATTATATCCCAAGAATCCTAAAACATCAGTTTCAAAGAACCTATGCACCACAATGTTCATAGCAGCACAATTTACAATAGCCAAGAGTTGGAAGCAACCTAGGTGCTAAATGAATGGATCCAAAAATTGTGGTACATATGCACAATGGAATTCTATGCAGCAGAGAGAAAGAAGGAGCTACTACCCTTTGCAACAGCATGGATGGAACTGGAAAGCATTATGCTGAGTGAAACAGACCAGGTGTTGAAAGACAAATACCATATGATCTCATCTTTAACAGGAAGCTAAACAACAAAACAAACAAGCAAGCAGAATAAAAACAAAGACACTGAAACAGAGAACAAGGGGACAGTGACCAGAGGGGAGAGGGAAGGGAATTTAAGGGGAAAAAAGGGGAGGGATTTAGAGGAACAAGTATAAAGGACACAGGGACGAGAACTAAGGGGGGTGGAAATGGGAGGGAGGTGGGGAGCATGGGGCAGGGGGGTTGGGATGGGAGAAATAGACAAAAAACTGTACTTGAAAAATAACTAAATAAAGTTATTAAAAACAAAACAAAACAAAAAACAAAGAAAATATTAAGTGAAAGTGATGAATATAATCTTAACCACACAAAACAACTAATGTATAAAAAGTTATTTTTAGTGCAGTGTGGTAGCCTCTTGGATATTTTTATTTCCAAATAAGTATTTATTTATTTATTTTCAGTAACTGTCTTACAGGTGATTTTCATAAAGACATCTAAAACACAAAAAAATGTCACATGCAGATAAAACTGAAGTTGATATTTTGAGAAAATGTAGACAAAGAGATTAAATGAAAACTGAAAGAAAAAGCAGATATGTTTTTTCATATTTTAAAAAACAGGATATGTTTTCGTAAAGAAGTTAATGAATCATTTTAATTCTATGTGGACAATGAGCATAGTTATATGTTATCCATAGTCATGTTTATTTGAGATATTATTACTGATCATCTCCGAGGATAGTGCATATCCAATTCATGTCCAGAAACAAGAACTAACCCATGGATAATCTATGCAGAAAAGAAAAGAGCCAGGCAAAGGGATATTTGGGTAACACCTTGGATGTGTGTCTCACATCAACATAGAACCTTTGTTCTTGTGACCTAACAAAGATATTTTTGGCTAGATAGGTAAGTCCAAGGTCCACTACCATATCATCTTTCTGATGATATCTCTTCCTTTAATATAGAAAAGGCCTCCATTCCTTCTTATCAGAGAGCCCCATGAAAGGACAAATTTTTGTATAAAATGGAAATAAAATTTCATTTTATATTCTAAAGCAGTGATTCTCAACTGGGGGTGATGTTCTTCTTTAAATGGGCATTTAGCAATGTTTGGAGATATTTTTAACTATCACCACTGGGGCGATGCCAGCAGAGGCCAAAAATGCTGCTAAATATTTTACAGGGCAGAGGACAGACCTCCACCCCCAACAACAGAGCACCTGGTTCAAAATAAAATAGCACCAAGACTGATCGAACTTGTTCAAAGGTAAATTTCTGAATATAGCTAATACTGTAAATTACATAGTATTTAAAACAGCAATTATTATTAATATAAACCTGATAAATAATAACAAATCATATGTTGTTATCTGCATATAGAATATAGCTACTGACCTTATCTTACTAGTTTGAATCAAACTACTTAACTCAAATTGCTCAGTGAAGACATGGTTTTAAAAATGGCATTACAATTTCCACAGCTGCATACTTGTTAAATTGTCATCCTACCAATGTCTTCTTTTGAAAATAAAGCAGAAATCTGTTTTTGGCATTTGGTTCCCCTCCAACAAAACAATTGTGATTAAACTAGCATTGTTTTTTTTTTCTCTTCAAAATAAGACAATGTTTCTGTGCAGTTGAGAATGAATCACCTTAGGGATTAGTCATCAAAAATACACATTATAAGCTCTTTGAAATGTAAAAGTACTGTTAAGTATACAGCAGCTCCTAGTCCCGCCCACCCTGTTGCTGGTAAAGATAGAAGGATGTTTAATAAGCATGAGGCATTAAACACCACCTGCTTTTAAAATACAGGGATCTTGACATTTGCCTTTCTCTTTGTATTTAAAGTCTGATATTCACATTGATTTATGCTGGTATTTGAAAACAGATTGACTTTTAATATAGTGTATCAAATTCAAAATGTAAAGATTAGAACATTACCTATATATGTTTATATACCTAGTGATGCCTGCAAAATTAAATACCAAAATATTAAAACTAGTTATCACAGAATGACAGGTTTATAGCTAATTTTAATAACATTTTCAATAATTAATAAAGATTTTATTATAATAAATTAGTAGGATTTATCTTTTTAAAAGCTTAATGTACCCAGAAAACTCAGATCATTATAATGATTTTTAAAATGAAAATTGATTACAATCTATACTTTTAATCTGCTTCCTTCACTTGAAAAACGCCATGATCAATCTCTCTCTCTCTGACCCCCACTCTGCCCCTCTCTCTCCACAGCATGCAGCCTCACATCCCCACTATGTGCACGCAAGCCCGAATGCTACAGGACTGCATTCCATTTATGGATATAAGAAGTTACTGAGCTAGTCCTCTATCATCAGACATTTTGTTGTTTCCAAAATTTTTGCTCGTATGTAAAGCTTCAAAGAATATTAGGGTGGTCTTTAGAGTTTCGTGTATGCTTATACACATATGCATATATTTATAAATGTATGCTTATATACATACATGCTTATATACATACAATTTTCTTGATAATTTCCTTAGTATAAATTCTTAAAAATACACAACTGAATCAAAGGAGACCTTTTTTTAAAAAAATGTTCTGTTATACAATTTCAAATAACCCTCTTGGAAATTTCCTCTTCCTGAAATTTATATTTAAGTATGTATGCACAAATCAATATGCATTTATTCACTGCATCTATTGGGGAGACGTTTGTTAATAAAATAATATATGTTTCAGGCGTATAATTCTACAATGCAGCATCTGGGTATTGTATTGTGTACTTACCACCCTAAATCAAGTCTTCTGCCAACACCAGTTATCCTCCTCATACCCTCCCCCAACCGCCCTTCCCTGTAGCAATCACCAGCAGTTGTTCTTTTTAAGCTTTGCTTAATTCCTTTACCCTTCTTACTCAGCCCCTAATCCCCTCCCCTCTGACATCTATCAGTCTGTTCTGTGCATCTGTGAGTCTGTCACCACTTTGTTAGTTCATTTTGTTCATTAGATTCCACATGTAAGTGAAATCATATGGTATTTGTCTTTTTCTGATAGGCTTATTTCACTTGGCATAATATTCTCCAGGTTCTTGTGTTTAACCTATGACAGAGCATGCATTGTTTTATCATCACCAAGATATGTATGATCTCCATATTTCTGCTAATTGATAGGTAGAAGATATGTAGATGGATAGATGATAGATAGACAGAATCTCTGATTCTATATACCCAAATATTTTTATTCAAATAAAGAATAAAACTATGTGTATATGTCTCATGACACTATGTAAGTTCAGTGAGGGTAGTGATTATGACTTTCAAGGAAATAGCCTTTACAACTATAAAATCCTCCCGGTTTCTCTAGTTGTCTCAATAATTCATTCTTTTATCCCATTTACCTGTTTATGTATAATATCTTAACTGATAGTCAGTATTATAGAACATTACTCACAGATTCCAATGAACAGATGAACTATATGATAAAATAAACTTTCTAAGGACATAACTATATTTCCTAATGAAAATGATTAAAATAATAAAAATGAAAGGACATTGTACTCTGATATTTAAAAAAATGTCTTTCACTTGGGAGGTGGTACAGTACAACTGACATTTATCTTAATAAATAACCAATGAAAAGGAAAATAAATGTTATTTTAAAAAAGACCAGAAGAAACAAATCAAGTACACATTTTTCAGTAAAATTTAGTTGGCATACAATATTACACTAGTTTCAGGTATACAACATAATGATTAAACATTTATAGGTATATCTGACAAAGCGATCACTATCATAAATCTAGTAACTATCACTATGCAAAGTTGCTACATCATTTACTACATTTCCTATGCTGTACATTACATCTCTGCGACTTATTTTATTTTTAAATACATTTTATTGATTATATTATTACAGTTGTCCCATTTTCCCCCTTTATTCCCCTCCTCTCCACACCCCTCCTCCCACCTGCATTTCTCACCCCCCCTTAGTTCATGTCCATGGGTCATACATATAAGCACTTTGGCTTCTCTATTCCCATACTATTCTTAACCTGCCCCAGTCTATTTTATACCCACCAATTATGCTACTTATACCCTGTACATTTTTCCCCATTCTCTCCCCTCCCCCTCTCTGCCAAAAACCTCCCTGTGATCTCCATTTCTGTGATTCTCTTCCTATTCTAGTTGTCTGGTTAGCTTGTTTTTGTTTTTGATTTTTTAGGTTCAGTTGTTGATAGTTGTGAGTTTGTTGTCATTTTAATGTTTATATTTTAATCTTTTTCTTGGATAACATTTCTAATTTTAACATTTCTTATAATAAAGGCTTGGTGATGATGAACTCCTTTAACCTGACCTTCTGGGAAACACTTTAGCTGCCCTTCCAGTCTAAATGATAGCTTTGCTGGACAGAGTAATCTTGGGTATAGGTCCTTGACTTCTGACTTTGAATACTTCTTTTCAGCCCCTTCTTGCCTGTAAAATTTCTTTAGAGAAATCAGCTGATACTCTCCTGGGAACTTGTAGGTAACTGTTTCCTTTTCTCTTGGTGCTTTGAATATTCACTCCTTATCTCATCTTGGGTAATGGAATTATGATGTGCCTTGGTGTGTGCTTCCTTGGGTCTAAATTCCTTGAGACTCTGAGCTTCTGGAACTTCCTGGAAGTCTATTTCCTTTGCCAGATTAGAAAAGTTCTCTTTCATTATGTTTTCATAAAAGGTTGCAATTTCTTGCTCTTTCTGTTCTCTGGCACCCCTATGATTCGGATGTGGGGACCTTTAAAGTTGTTCCAGAAGTTTCTAAGCCTCTCCTCGTTTTTCTGAATTCTTGTTTCTTCATTCTGTTCTGGCTTAATATTTATTTTTTCCTTCTTCTCCAAACTGTTGATTTGAGTTCCAGTTTTCTTTCTGTCACCATTGGTTCCCTTTACATGTTCCTTTGTTTCACTTTTCATAGCCTTCACTTTTTCCTCTATTTTTTGACCAAACTCAGCCATCCCTGTGAGTATCCTGATTACCAGTGTTTTGAACTGTGCATCTGGTAAGATGGTTATCTCTTCATTGCTTAGGTATATTTTTTTCTGTATCTTTGATATCTTCTTTCATTTGGGCCATATGTTTTTTGTCTCAGTGCACCTGTTACATAGTAAGAGGTGGAACCTCATTTTTTCACTGGAGTGAAGGAACCCACGTCACTGCTTTGTGAAGCTGTGTGGGGGTGGTGGCCAAGTGAAAATAATGCTGCTTGCTTGGCCCTGGGCTAGCTTTCATTCACTTCCTCTACCTCCCACAAGCAAATTGGGCTCTTTTGGTGCTGATTCCCCTGTGGGTGGGCTTACATACATTCTAGGACCCTGTGGGTCTCTCCAATGAACTCTCCTATGAGGATGGGAGTTTCTCCTGCCACGGCAACGCCACAGGTTTCTCCAGGGGTTTTGAGGCTTTATTTCCCTGTGCTGGAATTTTGGGTTGAATGATCTATTTTGTTCCCCAGTTTTTCCTCCCAGTTTCTATGCACACAAATGTAGGACTGCTTGCTCCACCAGCTGCCACCTCACTGAGTCTGCAAGTCGCCCCCTTGCTGTGTGTCCTTTCTGATTGGTACCAGTCTCTGCCACTCTTATAAGTCTGGATGGATGTTTAACTCCATGGTTGGAAGACTTTTATACAGTTTAATTTTCTGGCAGTTCTGGTTTTGCTGTTGTTGTCCTTCTTTTGGTTGTGCTAGGAGGCACAGGATTGCCCTTACCTGTGCCATCTTGGCCAGAAGTCTGACTTATTTATTTTTAACTGGCAGTTTGTATCTTTGAATCCATTTTATATTTTTTTTAGTTTTTAAAAATTTATTTATCTTTAGAGGGGAAGTGAAGGAGTGAGAGAGAGAAATATCAATGTGTGGTTGCCTCTCCTGCATCCCCTGCCGGGAACTGGCCTGCAACCCAGGCATGTGCCCTGACTGGGAATCGAACCAAGCCTCTGGTTCATAGGCCTATGCACAATCCACTGAGCTATACCAGCCAGGGGTTCCCTTTACATTTTTAACCCAACCCCACCACCTCCTCTTTAGCAACCATTAATTTGTTCTCTGTATCTATGAATCTGTATTTTTCCTTGTTTGTTTTGTTTTAGATTACATATAACTAAAATTATATAGTATTTGTCTTTCTTTGTCTGACTTATTTCACTTAGGATAGGGCTTAGGTACAGGTCCATCCAAGTTGTCATAAATGACAAGATTTCATTCTTTTTTATCACTGAGTAATAGTCCATTGTATATGTGTACACATATATATGCATATATAAAGAAGATGTGGTATTTACACATATACATGCATATTTGTTGACATATGTAACTCTTTAGTGATGCATTGATTCATTTATTAGTGGACATTAAGGTTGCTTCCATATCTTGGTATTATAAACAATGTTATGATAAATATAGTGGCATATATACCTTTTTAATTAGTTTTTTTAATTTTCTTCAGATAAATACCCAAAAGTTGAATTTCTGTGTTGTTAGTTCTGTTTTTAATTTTTTGAGGAACCTCCATATTTTTTGTAGTGACTTCTCGAGTTTGCAATTTCACCAACAGTGTATGATGTTGCCCTTCTCTCCCCATCCTTGCCAACACTTATTTGTTAACTTTTTTTTCAATATCATTTTGTACTGATTTCAGGTGTACAGCATATTTAACTTTTTGATAATAACCATTCTGACTGATATCTCATTGTGGTTTTTATTTGCATTTCCCTGATGATTAGTGATGTTGAACATCCTTTTGTGTGTCTGTTGACCTATGTGTACATTTTTGTGAAAATGTCTATTAGGTCCTCTGCCCATTTTCTAAAGTATTGTTTGTTTTTTGATGTTGAGTTGTGTGAGTTCTTTATATATTTTAAATATTAACACCTTGTTAGATACAGGATTTGGAAATATTTTCTCCCGTCTAGTAGGTGCCTTTTCATTTCATTAATGTTTTCCTTTGTTGTTTTTCTGTGCAGAAGCTTTTTATATTGATGTAGTCTCAGTTGTTTATTTTTGTTATTGTTGCTTTGGCCTTTTCTATCAGATCCAAAAATTTTACCACCATGGCTAATGCCAGACAGCTTTCCACCAGTGTTTTCTTCTAGAAGTTCATGGTTTGAAGTTTCACATTCAAGTCTTAAATAGATGTGTGGGGGGCTGTGTGGTATAAGAGTGTGGCCTAGTTTCCATTCCTTTGCATATGGCTGTACAGTTTTCTATACACCAATTATTCAAGAGTGTATATGCTTTTCCCATGTATATTCTTGCCTCCTTTGTTATGAATCAATTGGACATATCGGTGTATGCTTATTTCTGGGCTCTGATTAGTTCCTTTTTATATTTGCTAACTCTTTTGAAGTTCTCACTGTGTTCCTCTATTTTCCTCCCATGTGTGACGAGCATCTTTATGATTGATGACTGAATTCTTTACTAGGAATATTACCTTCATTTCATTAGGTTTTTTTCTGGGATTTGAGGTTGTTCTTTCATTTTGAATATAGTCCTTTATCTTATTTTATTTGTCATTATATATTTGTTTCCAAGTTAAACAGAAATAGCTACCTTTCCTGGTCTTGAAGGAGTGGCCTTGTGTAGAATGTGTAGGAGCAAACTCTCTATAGGCTGCACGTGCTAGGTGACTATCAAAGCCTGTCTGGGGCTAAAATGAATGTATACAGTAGTGCTGGGGGTGGCACAGTGGGCTGGCTTGCTGGAGCTGGGGCTGGGGCTGGCATAAACTGAGGTGGCCTAGAGCACAGTGTGGCAGCCTTACAAGCTAGCTAAAGCACTTGCCTGAGCTCCTTTGCTTCTACGTAGCTGCAGAGAGAATATAAACAATGGGTCTCCAATACCAGTTTGTTAGGGTTAGCAAATGCATTTCCTTCATATATAGCCTAAGTGTCTTTAAACAGCTGTTTTAAATGTGTGCATGGGCCCCTCTTTGATATCCTTTCTTACTACTGGTTGCTGTGTGTGGGTTGGGTTTCCTGTGTTACTGTCTCTGTATCTTCTACCTTTTTTCATGTGATCCATTTCTCATTTATCCTGATGATGCTGTTCAATTGGGCCTCAGTTCTTCTTCAGGAAAAATGACTCTGTAAGCAGGTGTATATTGTCTGTCTGTGGGAGGGGGTGAGTTCGGGGTCTTCCTGTGCAGCCTACTTGAATACATCTTCCAAATATATATTTCTAAAAGTTAATTCAAATATAGTCCTACATTAAAAGAAGGCATAATATTTTTTCCAATTGTTGTTTTATTACAGATGTCCCAGTTTTTTCCCCATTGCTCTCCCCTGCCAAGCCAACCACCCCGTTCACAGTCAATCCCCATCCTGTTGTCTCTGCCCACCATCTTTATATATGTTCCTTGATTAGACTCTTCCCTTTATCTCCCCCATTATATACCTCCACCCTCCCCTCTGGTCACTGTCAGTGTGTTCCGTGTTTCAATGCCAATGGATCTACTTTGCTTGTTTTTTGGTGTTGTTGATTAGGTTCCTTTTATAGGTGAGACCATATGGTATTTGTCTTTCACCACCGGACTTATTTAACTTAGCATAATACTCTCCAGTTCTATACACGCTGTTGTGACAGGTTAAAGTTCTTTCTTTCTTTTGCATGGAATTCCACTGTATAAATGTATTACAGTTTTTTGATCTACACATTTACTGATGTGTACTTTGGCTGTATCTAGCACTTGGCTATTGTAAAAAAATGCTATTATGAACACAGGGGTGCATAGTTTCTTTTGAATTGGGAATTAAGGATTCATAGGGTATATGTCAGCAGTGGAATGGCTGAGTCAAAAGGCTGTTCTATTTTTAGTTTTTTGAGGAAATTTCATACATTTTTTTCACAGTGGCTGCCCAGTCTATATTTCCATCAATAGCGCACTGGGGTTCCCTTAACCTTGCCAGCATTTGTTGTCTGTTGATTTTTTTAATGACTGGTGTAAGGTAGTATCACATTATGGTTTTAATTGGCAGTTCTCTGATGGCTAGTTATGTTGAGCATCCTTTCATATAATTATGGACCCTCTGAAAGTCCTCTTTGCAGAAGTATCTGTTCAGGTCCTTTGTCTATTTTCTAATTTGATTGTCTTCCTGGTGTTGATTCACATGAATTCTTTATATATTTTGGAGATCAAATCCTTGTCCAAGGTATCATTGGCAAATATGCTTTCCCACGCAGTTGGTTCTCTTTTTCTTCTGATGCTGTTTTCTTTAGCTGTTCAGAAGCTTTTTAATTTGATGCAGTCTCTTTGTTTAGACTTTCCTTTATGTTTCTTGCCCTAGAAGACATATCAGTGAAAATATTTCTGTCTGGGATATCTGAAATTTTACTGCCCAGATACTCCTCTTGGTATTTTTGGTGTCACTACTTATATTTAAGTATTTTATCCATATTGAATTTATTCTAGTGTACTGTGTAAGTTGGTAGTCTAGTTTCATTTTTATGAATGTACCTGTCCTGATCTCCCAACACCATTTACGAAAGAGGATATTTTTACTCCATTTTTTATACCCCTGCCTCCTTTGGCAAATACTAATTGACAATAGAGGTATAGGTTTATTTCTGGACTCTCTATTCTGTTCTATAGATCTATGAGTCTGTTCCAATCTCCACATGGTATTTTTCCCCTTTGTACCTGTGCTCCTCTCTCTCTCTCACTCTCTCCTTTTCTTCATCTTAAAACAGTTCCTTTAGCATGTTCTGTGATGCTTGTTTAAAGGAGGTGTATTCATTTAGCCTTCTTTTATCTGGGAAGCTCCTTATTTCGCCTTCCATTTTAAATGAGAGCCTTGCTGGATAGAGGAGCCTTGGTTTCAGGCCTTTGATTTTCTTCACTTTGAATATCTGTTGTCATTCCTTTCTGACTTAGTGTTTCTCAATAGTTTTTCTATTGAGAAATAAGCTGATTGCCCAGCAGGTTTCCTTGTATTTTACTAGCTGTTTCTCCCTTGTTGTCTTTAAGATTCTCTTTGTCTTTGAATTTTACCATTTTAATTATGATGTGTCTTGGTATGGGACTTTTGGGTTCAATTGATTTGGACCCTCTGTGCTCCCTGGACTTGTGTGACTTTTTCTCTCATCAAGTTAGGGAAGTTTGCTGTCATTACTCTTTTAAAGAGGTTTTCTGTCCCTTGCTCCTCTTCTTCTCTTCTCCTTCTGGTATCCCTATTATTTGGATATTATTATGTCCCATAATAATATGAAAATAATATTATGTTTATATTATGTTCTCAAACATAACATAATAATATTATGTTTCATAATATTGTTCTGCAGCTCCCTTAAACTCTCTGCATTCTTTTTGAGTCTTCTCATTTTGCTCCTCTATCTGGGAATTTCTTTCTACCTTGTCCTCCAGTTCACTAATTTGATCCTCTGCTTCATCTAACCCGCTTCTCATTCTTTCAACTGTGTTCTTCATTTAAGATATTGTATTTTTCATTTCTTCCTGGCTTTTTTTGATAGTTTTTATGTCCTTTTTCATGCTGGCATAGATGATAGTACGTTTCTTATAGCTTCCCTGTACTTATTTTAGTTTTAATGAGGTCTTTGAGCATTGTTATAACCATTATTATGAAGTCAATGATTGATAATTTGCTTACCTAAATTTTATTTATCAGGCTTTCTAGAGATTCCTCCTTTCCTTTCAGTTGGGAGTTGTTCCTTTGTCTCCCCATTTTAGGCAAATTATTTTTCTGCATATTAGATTAATCTGCTTTGACTCGCTGTCTTCATGGTGTGACTTTCTGTGATAAAAGACCTGTGGGACTCAGTGGTACAGTCTCCTTGATTTCCTGAGCTTGATGTTCTTGTGATACCCTTTATGCCATTTATGTGGGCTCTCTGGCTGTAATTGGGTTCTGGTTGTTGTTGTTGCATTCTTTGGTGGGTCTTTCCCTCTGTTTGGCTGTCTGAAAGTGTTTTCATCCACTACACAGTTGGGTATACAGTTGTACAGGTGCTGCCAGAACAAAACCGAACAGCCCTGGAAACAAACCCATACCCACCAAAATAACTCCAACAAACAACCACACTATCAACAGCAAATGAGTCAATATTAATAAAGGTGTAAAGAGATTAAGGCTATTATAAGAAAGGAAAAACAAATATGAGATGATTCACTGAAGGAAAAGTGATTGTGTGAGGGTAGAGAGAGGAGCAATAATAAGAGTAAGGAATAAAGATAGAGTGAAGAAAGAAAGAAAAGAAAAATGACAACATAAATTAAAAAGAGAGGGGGAAAGGTGCAATGGAGTGAGAGAAAAAATGTGTAGTATTATATTTAAACAAAAACTTTACATATATATTACATTTGACATATAAATGTCAAAATTTACATATATAGGCAACAGATATAGATATATAGATATAGATAGAGAGAGGGGGAGGGGGAGAGAAACTAGGCACCAAATTGGAGAAAAAGAACCAATTGGAGAAAAGATCCACCATGGCAATATCAACGACAGATGAAATAAGATTAATATACTTGGGATGAAAATAAGATGGAAAAAATAAGAAAAAACTTAAGAGATGTCTAGGGGAAAGAGTAATAATTTTTAGAGGATAGAGGGATAAGGAATACTGAGTGAGGAATGAAAATCAGGCTTGAGACAGGGAAAAATAGAAATTAAAATGAAAAAGGGCAGGAGGGAGGCATAATGGAGTAGGTGAGGGGAACAGTAAAATTTCAGATTTAAAATACAAAAGTAGTTACAATCTAGAAATACAATTGAAGAAATTCAACAATAACCACCTTGTCCACAACCAATGAGCAAACATTGATAAAGGGAGAGAGAGAATAAGGATGTTTTAAGAATGGGAGAAAAGAACATGAGTTGACTAAAGACAAGCAAAAATAAGTTCGATAGGCTGGAGGTGGGGAGAAATAGTAACAGTGCAGAATAGAAGCAAGTTGCAACAAGAGAGAAAACACAATTTAAAACAAAAATAAGAAGAAGAAGGAAAAAATAAAATGGAGTAAGAGAAAGGGTAGCAAAACATGAAATTTCAAATAAGTTACAATATAAAAGCTGGTGGCATATTAGGCAAAAACTTAAAAAGCAAGAAATGAATGTTAAAAAATCATGCAGGAGAGAAAATAATGCCAATCACAAAGAAGACTGTGGTGGAATTCATCTCTGTAAACTATAATGCTTACCACTATTTTCTCTTTCTGAATTCACCCTTGGGGATGTCAGATGGCGTCTAGGTCTGGCCCTATGCAGCCTGTTCAAGACTGCAAGCAATCTACAGTCTGTGGCTGTCTCCTTCAAACTTGGCTGGACCCCACTATTCTGTCCTGTTGTATTTCCATCAGCCCTCTGCTCAGGAGTGGTTCATCTAATGACACAAGAGAACTACCAGTGTCTTCTCCACCTGCCTTCAAAGGGGTCCTCTGGTGCAGTCATGTGGGTAGGATCTCAGTGCTTCCATGGAGCACTATTCAGTCTTCAGAGAAGATGGTCAGAGTGTTTCTTTGTCCCCTTGCCACACATCTTGGTCTGTCCCAGATTATTTCCAATAATGTATGGTTTCCAGTGAATCAATGGACTATTTCCTGTGGAGGGACAATCTGTGTAAAAAAGAAAGTTCTTCCTGCTTGGCACCAACAACAGCTCCATCTAGACACCAAAGCTGGTGAGGCCTTGCTTGTTGCTTCCGTCTCTCTTCTCTCTGCTCTGCTGGGTTTAGTGGATCAGGGCCTGATGAACAAACAGTGTAGCTCGTAGGGTCTGGTGAAGGGCCCTTTCAGAGCTTTTTCTTCCTTCCCCTGTAGAAATGTACCCAACAGGAGACTCCTGATCAGGCCTCACTGATCTGCAGAGCCTGTAATTCCATAGGTGGGGGGTTGCACTTGCCTGTATGTGAGGGGACCTGGCTAGCTGCAGCAAATCTCAGGCTTTCAGCTCCTCTCTTTCAGTTCCCAGCCTGCCACCCTCTTGCCAGGGGTTCAGCCAGAATTCTTCACTCTGAACAGTCCCCTGCAGCAAGCCATGCAAGGTTGGGTCCTTCAGTCCCTTCATTGTAACTCTATCTCATTGAGTTCTCAGGTAGCAGAGCTGCTGCACACATGTGCATGCGAGTCCCAGGTCCCTGCCAAGTCTCAGGTCTTGCCTCTGTTACCCTTTTAAAAGAGTTTACCTGTGGCCCTCACACTGCAGCATCCCTCTGTGTGGGACCTGTTCAGCACATGTTCACCTTCCCCCAAAATCGATCTCTCACAGTCAGGGCTAGCCACCACCTTTCACAGCCTCTGACAGTTTTACATAAAGTTTCTCTCTGGATTTTTACTGAATGGAGTTGGGAAGAGCCCTGCAGCTATACTATAATACAGGGTGGTGGGGTGCTGACACAGCTCCCTGAGAGATCTTCAGCCTCCCTCGGGCCTGCTGCCACCATGTTTTCAGGAGCCTGTGACTCCTTGGCTGTCTCTCACCACCTCCATAGGTCACAGCTCCTCAGCTAATCTTCACCCACCCTGACTCTGTGCAGCCAGAAGTGCTGGGCTAGGCAGCCATGGCATCTCCACTTGGAGAGTCCAGGCCACCACTCCTGGGCACCGTGCAGGTGAGCAGGCTCTTGCCCACTCCCGCACACTCCCCACGCTCTTATCTGCACACATGCTCGCTCACACATTCTCTCACTCACTCTCCACTGTACTCTCAAGTCAACTGCCCTGTGTTTTGGCTGCAAGGCCAGTCCAGATCTGGGAGCAAGTGGACGGAGCTTCCATCTGCCCTTCTGCCATCTTTCCTTCTCAGCATATATATTTTTTACAAATACAATTTTTCATCTCTCCATCTCCAAGCATGAAGCAATGCTACATAAGTAATATTTATGAATGCTCAAACTTTTCAGCAATTTGAATACTTAATTTCCACATAATCCCATTAATTAGGTAGTATCTGAATCCTCTGTTAGGATAATTAACCTAATACATTATGACACTTTTATGATACACATTGTTTAAACCTTGTTTCCAATATACAATGATTTTCTAACAAAGGTTCCGGTGCTTTCCTTATTTTATCTAGCTCAGCAGTCTTCTACAGCTTCAAGAAACCTCTAAGAATAATTTGCACTCACTCTTTTTAATAAAGCTGTATAGCTATATCTATATCAATTTAACCTGACATACTCAATAATCATCATCATATTTATACTCTGCTTTACAATTAATAAAATGATTTTGTATACTTTAATTAATTAAATCACCAAAATAGCCCTGGGAGGCAAGTTTCTTCTTTTATTATATTTTTCTTATCCAATAAAGAAATTAAGACTAAAAGAGGTGAAATTATTTATTCAAGTTCACATAGTCATTAATGGTGAATTCTGCAATGTATAAAATTTCCTGCTTAATAAATTCTATTCCATTCAGTTTACTTCTCCTTGCATGTAAAAACATTGAATATTATAACTTTCTGTTAACTGTTTCTATTTTACACAACCAACTTATATCTACATAAATTAAATAAACTAGTTTAATTAATATGATCATTTTTTAGTATTGTAACATGAGAATTGGACTAATTATCTTTTTCCACCATTAGTTTTCCTTCTGACATTATCTATAAAAATGGAATAATTAAGAATGACACAGCCATCTAATATACTCAGTGGTCTTGTCATATTCATTTGACATGAAATTGATCTAGTGAGCTGATGATCACTCCATTTCCAGAGCCACTGTGAAGAGAGAATCCAGTGTTTCATACCTGACATCCATATGATTAATGGCATCAATATGATTTATTGTTTCTTCAATGTGATGTAAACGATGAGTCAGTTCAGTCAGTTGAACAAACAAAAAGTGTCACTCTATTTCTTTTAATCAACTAAACCAAACAACTAATGGACTACAGTTGACTTTTCAAACAATTGCTTTGAAATCATATAGGATCCATTTTAATTCCAGCTCATTTTATTTGAAACACAGTATGTACATATTTATTATATAGACATTTTTAATGTATGCATTGTGGTACGGAATATTTTATTTATATAAAACTTTATTTTAAATCATTTTGAATCTTACATATCTTGTACTTCTGGTGGCATTTATTAATCTCCACAACTTAATATCCTTGTGCACAAATCATGTGAGTGTGTATGTATGTGTATGGAGAGAGAGAGGAAGGAAAAGGAGATTATAGATAGTATTTTATATCTGAGACAGAATATACATCAGACGTCTATCACATGTACTTTAAAATATAATTATTTTAAAAGTAAATATACATGGGGAAAAAGTAGGTTTATAGTTGTTCATATGGAAAATAGTACAATAATTAATAAATAATATAACAAAAATAAACTCTATGTATTGCATACTCATAATTATAAATCTACTTTTTCTGTACCCTGTATAGTTTGTTAAACATATTAATATATTTCTAAAAAATGAGTCATTGTTTTTGTCAGGGTTGTAGCTGCTTCTAAAAATAGAGGCCATAATTTGATAGGAGAGCATATACAAGAAATGTTAATCATAGGAGATAAACTTAGATTATATAGTAAAACCACATTATAACTTTTCATAATTTCAGCTTAAAATATATATCTAGGTTTTTAACTTTTCTTCCTCAACCCTTTTCAGGAATGCAAGAAAGTTCATTTGAATTGAATTAAAAAAAAATAAAGTAAGTGCTATTGAATCAAGAAATACTAATTAGGAAAAGGATAATGATGGTATCAAGAGAGCTGGACATTGCCTAACCACTATGCTGTATGCTTGACACTGATAAAGATTAATATCGAATGTAAGCTTTAACTGAAAAATATATTTTTTAAAGTGTTTGGATATGTGTAAGAATAAGACAATTTTTTTACTATAAGAAACATTCCAATATACACTAAAGGTAGCACCTCTTTTACATGTATATCATCAATTTATTTGCATTATCAATATATCTAACTTACACTTATCCCCTTATGCATTCATTCAATTTCATTGATTTAGATTACCAGTAGCATCCGGTAATTCTGATGCTTTATTTAGTAAACTTTCTTTTCTGCAGAGAGATCAAATAATGTTTCACTCAAAGGCTCCCACCAACCCACCCAAGACCATGCCTAATGACCCTATTACACTTTCTTTGATATTGTTTACAGGAAAGAATTGCATTACCGTGAACTACATTGCATATTCTCTTTAAAATTGCTTTGCCATAGACTTTCGTGTTCCTGGAGTGACTCTTAAAAGAGTATTGTCAAAAAGATAGTCAAAGAAAAGAAGAATGTGTGAGACAATGCAACTTTTCCACTAATGTACCTGTATTATCACAGTGTATCGCAATACTTGGCTATCCTATTGATTTCATCTCTATTTTATTGAAAAATAGCAAATTAACCCTTAAATTATTCTGACATTGTTTTAAATATACCTACCTGTGTCCAGAAAGTTTCTGGGTTTTTTTCAACATACACTTTAGATGCTAAAAGGACTAGTTTCAATATTTAAACCAAAATTACCCAACATACCTATTTGTCATATTCTTAGTGCTTCTCTCTCACAGAATGTGTTATTGACAAACACCTCTTACTATAATTCAGTTCGCTTCACAGTGAACACAAAGTGATACTTAATAGAGAATATTTCATGTTAAACATTTTGTACATTGCTTTGTTTACTAGAAGACTTTTCTATACAGAAGAATATGGTGCAATCTGTTGAAATTGTATCTATTCAATGATAATTTTATTACATGGCTGACAACCATACTTAGAAGTAGTCTTAGTAACATTCGTGATTTCATTCTTGTGTGTGTTGATATTTCCATAAATAGTTCAGAATCATCTCAAAATATTTATTTTTCTTTCAAATTTAGAAAAAGCTAATTTTGTGCAGTAGCAAAATAGAAACCATTGAAATTTATCTGAGAAGTAATTATGTTGTGCTAAAAAAGTGTTTGAAGTAAAGCTGTAGGATTTTTCTTCTTTCATAAGTATAAAGTTAATCAGAAGCATAAAAATAGTAAAGACTACAAGGGGCTTCCCAAAGCAAATGATTCAGGTAATGGCACATGTATGATAGTATAGTTCTAATGATCATTACACATAGTATTGTAAAAGAAATGTGACTTGCACTAAGTTTAGGAAAAGATCAGGAGAGATTCTCAGACCAAAGTTGCATCCCCTGATCCCAGTTCAATGTCTTTTATTTGCTTCCTGATGTCACTTGCCTGTGTGCAGATATAACGATCTCATGGCAAGATTCTGAAAACCTGCACATGATAAGCAAGGCTAATTTTGTGTGTAATGATGGCTTTCTTTGTAAAGATAGGTATCACTTCACATCTGAAACTCTGATTCAGATTATACTTTGACTCATATGAATAAAACCGTGGCATTAGTGTGAAAGACAAGTAGGAAGAATGCTAAAATTTAAAAGCAAATGCAGTGGGGATTCACAAAAGCATTTTTATAAAATTGTTATTTGCGTTTTGAGATTCAGGATAACATTTGTTCAAGATACCTCAATAGAAAGTTAACACGAAAAGGCCCATGAAGTACTAAATTAATGGGACTGTAATATTAATTAAAAGGGATGTTCAGCAAGGTATAACATACAAATACTTAGACTCTTATTTTATATCTAAAATGTGTGTAATGACCTTATCAAAACTGCATAATGTGGAAATGATGTAAATATTTAGAATAACTTTCAATATTGTTTGCTGTTCCTAGAAATTAATTTGCTTAAAAAATTAATATTTGCTAATTTTTAAATGTGTGCTTATTTAAGGGAAAAATGGGAGGGATTTAGAGGAACAAGTATAAAGGACACAGGGACAATAACTAAGGGGGGTGGAAATGGAAGGGAGGTGGGGAGCACGGGGCGGGGTGGGCTGAGATGGGAGAAATAGAAAACTATACTTGAAAAATAACTAAAGAAAATTAAATATTTTATGTTAATGTACTGCCCTGATAAATCTTAAAGAAAAAATATTGATGATTTTAATGTCTTGAAATAAAAAGGTTAAGCCACACAGTGATTTCTAAGATTATCTGTACATATATCTTTTTCCTGACATAACTTTTTTTTTAAGAAAGTGCTTGTATTTGAAAAAAATAACTTTCCTGTCTCACTTTTTTTAGCTGGTCAATAAAATATAGGTCTTAATACAAGTTTCTCAATAGAACATCCTGAGAAATCAGGGGGGAGTTGCATTTTTATATTTTAAAGATCATTCTATAAGAATTTGAGCAATATGATGGATAGTTTTACTTTCAGTACATGTAGTACATAAATATTTCTCCAATAATTCAAAAAAAATTTATATTTATTTTTAAAAGGCATTTCTTCAACTATATGCACAGATGTTAAAATAGAGTTTCTACATTGCTATGCATATGCATATGTAGCGTTAAATAGAATCGGTGCTGATCTTTACATGTTTGAATGTATTTGATCAATCCAGTAAATGAAAGTGAGAAGTCAATGCAATCATGAGAAATGCCATCTATGTACACTGGGAGTCTTGGGTATTGCTTGAAATCATTTGATTTGTACCACATCCTCTAGTCTCTTCCTTGGGGGACTGGCTAAGCGGCCAGGCTGGTTTTCCCTGGTCTGATTACATCCTGATATCGGAATTGTTCTTAATGCACATTTTGCCTTGGTAGGAAGGCAGTAACTGCATTTCTGTTGCTTTTGTTATTACCTTTTCATTTCTCTCCCTAATTCTATTTGGTTTATTTGTGAAATGCAGGTATTATTGAATACTGTAAGCCTTCTATGTAGTTATACTAAAGTTATTCCTCTAGACCAGGGATATATAAACTTAGTTGATCACCAAAATCATCAAAACTGTTTTGAAAACATATATATATTCTTATGTTTTACCCAAAATCAAATGAATCAATTATTTCCAGAAGTAGAACCTAGAAGCCTCTATTTTAATAAATACCTATATGTAGTTACAGTTAGAAACCAGTTCCTGAGAATGTAATCAACTTCAATATGAGATTTTTAGGTGTGTGTATATGATTAGTACTTGAAAACTGTCTTATTAAGCCAGAGTTTAATCTTCTATGACTATTCCTTATCTCCCAGTATAAATACTCTCAGATAAAACAATCTCTTTCTTCATCAGCTGACGTAGGTTTTATTTATTTTGCTATTTTGTAATACAGTTAATTGTTAATATCTGTTATTGCTACCAGGTCAAATACACATAATAGTGAAAGTACAAAGCAGTCATTTAGGTCATGTCTTCTAATTCTCACAGTGCCCACAAGACAAGCAGAAAGTGTTGACTTGAGTAGTCTTAGAGAGGTTTTTCAACTCAGTACAACACATCCTGTCAAATTTATCAACCTTAAATTATTTTCAGATTTTTTGCATAAATATTGGTATATCCCCTGCAACCCTGTTATTTAACAAACTGCCTCTACCCATAATTGTTTTCTCTAAATTGAATAATTAGAGACTAATATGGAAGGTTAAAAAATTAAAAGCATTGATCTGTAAGTTTTGTGAGTCCAAGAAAAGAGACATAAAATAGTGAGTGTACATTGACCTGCATCCTTTGGTTCCCAAAGCAACAATCTGACTCTTTCCCAGGGAGCCCAGATACTGCCTCGAATTTTTTCTTTGCATTGCAGTGCTACAAAGAGAAATTAGAGTCACCTTGCCATTATCTTTTCTACAGAAAAAGCAAGGCAAGTCCAACTGAAAATAAAGTTAGAACTTAAAAAAACCGGTTTTATTATTTCTCATTGAAAACAATATGTGTAAGATATTGTGCTATTTGTTCACAAGCATTATTAAATCTGTCACATATGTGTGAATGTCAGGCAAGTTATCTAGCACAAAAAATGCTGGAAGCTGATTTTATGTGGACATTTAATATACATCATTAAAGCCCTGGCTTGTGTGGCTCAGTGGATTGAGCACAGGCCTGCGAACCAGACGATCATGGTTCGATTCCCAGTCAGGGCACATGCCTAGGTTGCAGACCGGTTCCCTGCAGGCCAGTTCCCAGCAGGGGATGCATGAAAGGCAACCATACATTGATGTTTCTCTCCCTCTCTCCTTCCCTTCCCCTCTAAAGATAAATAAATAAGATCTTAAAAAAATATACATCATTAAGTACATTGTCTGACTTTTACATTTGAAATAGATTTGGATATTGATGAGTAAAGTTTTATTATTTTTGTTTAATTAGCAAATGAAATGGGAACAGAAAGTTTAAAATATTTTTTTTGCAGAGACTAACTTGTCAACTTCTTATAGAATCTGAATGGACTAAAAAGTCATAGGGTTGAAACAACCAAAAACATTTGATTGTCTTTTAAATAATCCATTTTCATTAACAACTATGAAATAAATTCTAGAAATCTATTAACACACATAATGAATATGTTATTTTTTAAAACTCTTTAGTACTTGTTAACCATCACAAACAAATGGTGGCTTTCACATTTAAGAGGAATATTCAATAACACATGGAAACTGAGCACTAAGGGAAAAAAAGAAAGAAAAAGAAAAAGCAAGTGCTGTAATCCAATATGTAATGGGCCACAAAACCCATAGGTGCAATGCATAATGGCCATGGTGTCAGCAGCTCCAAACCCTCCATTCTGATGAATAGGAAAAGCCAATCACACACTGTTTCCCAAAGCAGCATACAAGGAGCAATAGCTGTGAAAGGGAGTCCCAACAGACTTATTCAAACATGCAAATTAACGGCATTGAAAAGCAATGTACAGTAATCAAGGCCCATTTAGTATTGTAACATCAGCTGGGACACAATAGCTCTCTGTGTATCCTGTAGACAGTTTGTATCGGTAATAGCCACTGCATGAGTAATTAAGCACTTTAAGCGAGTCAACCATTTAAGCTGTCCTACAAGTTAGGAGTGAAAAGCAAAGCTGTAACAAAGAGCAAAAACAAGGAGCCATTAGCCTTGATAACACTGGTCCACCTAAAAGCGTATGTTCCTCCAAATGAGAGCAGATTGGAGGTCTCACCTGCCCTGCAGATGTTTGCTTCATTACTGTTCTACATTTAAATAACTTAGATCCCAAATATGTTTTTGTGTAACTAAAAATAGTAATTGTGGAAATCTTTTTCTAATTCACTTTTGAAAGTATTGAAAATATTTCAATATATCTTAAAATATTTTGAAAATATTTATCTTAAATAACTAGTTAAAATAAGCATCTATTTACTGCTTTTAGGCTTGATCCATCTTTCCAACTGCATAATTCACTTTAAGATTGTAACTTGGTGTAGCCTGGCAGTTTGTGCCCACCTGTGATAAGGCCAGTATTTTGGGAGTCTGTGCTTTCAGTAAAACCATACACATGAGCTTTGGAAAATCAGACTTAACGTGCACATGCTTCAACTTCTGGGGTATGTTACTGGGATAGACCAATGGGAATAGTATTTTAATTCAATTTGCCATATATTGCAAAAGATCACATTTAAATTGTCTATAGTAGTAAAGAGCTATTTTCTAAGAGAAGAGATTTCCACCTCCAAATTTTCTAATTTATCCTTGATTTCAATGGAACAAAATGAAGGACAGCTGCTTTGCTATTTGAAGATTATTCTATTTATCCTCAGCCTTCATTCCCCCCACCTAAGTAATTCAAGTCCCTTTACTCTTTCTACATAGACTGTTTTTAAAGTGCTTTGTCATTTGTGTGTCTATCCTCTGAACCCCTTCTAATTTATTCATATCTTGCAGCTGCATTGATATTTTAGTGTGGCCTTTGCCCCACAGCAGTCCTGGAAGGTCGCTATGGTCAGTGTCCCCGCTAATTTTCTCCAGCCATGTATAGGCTGGGTGACAAGGAATCTGCTTCAGAGGGTTAGCTCTGCTCAGGGTGTCAGCGGGGTTACTTACTCACCTGAATCTCAGAGCTGGGACAAGAATGGGGACCAATCAAGCCTCCTGAGGCTTCAGACCCAGTGTAAATGATGTATGAGATTTTCTTACAGTTATTTCTGAGTTACACTCAAGGGGATGAAACTTTACCAATTGTTTCGTGGATGTTCAATTTAAAGGATATAGAGACCCACAGGACTTCACAGATGTCAACTATCACAAAAATCCTTACACTTATCTTTAACCTCATTACTAAACATTCAGCCTCCTGTTATAGAGCCAGAAATTTACCTCTGAGGATTTTACTTGTAATATATAACAGCTGGGGACTTTCAGGTGTCTTTTTAGGGAAACAAGAGAATGCTCATTAATTTTAATTCCCCTAATGCCCTCTTCAGCTGTTTGATGAGTCGAGCTCAAAGTAATAAGAGTAATTTGCACATTATTTTACTCAATTGCCTTGAACTTCAAGATCTATCTTCTCCCTGTCAATATGTAGTCAAAGCAGTTGAACAAATGATATTAAAGCAGAGTCTGGTTCTTATCTGATTATAGATAACTTAATGTTATCCCATATTAAGGCAAGAAAGGGAATGAGATAGAGATAAGCTTATCAAAAGAGTTACAGAAGAAATATTTGAGGGCTAGATTAAGAGTGAATGGAGAAGGCACATAGCAAAATTCCAATGAGAAAGCAACCAAAACAGCAGGCAAAAGGCAACCTGTGCCCAATTAAACCTTCTGAGTTGAGAGAAAGTACACCTGTAGAATATAAGTTTTAGGGGAAAAAAGGGCAGAGTGCAGCAATAGGGTATATATATGAACCAAAGTGTATATAAACATTTAGAAAATCAAACCAACCACCATTGCATTAAATATAAAAAGTATGTGCCACTAACCAAAAATATTAAGAAGCAAATGCTAGCACTAATTAAAGGTGTTTTGCTACTGTGTATCTAACATTTTAGTGCCGTTAACAGTAAAGTTTTCAAGACTGCCCCTTCTCTGACAGTAAAAATTTTCTTTCAGTTTTTATTTGCTACCTGGAACATGACCAACCAGTTCCAGGTAGCAAATAAGAAGAATGAACTGGAATTACACACAAAAAGACAAAGTGATCTGGTAAGAAGGGGTTGCATCAGAGTCAGAAGGGGTTGCATCAGAGTCAGAGATACCTCCCATCATGGGAAAAGAAAAGTCACAACAGTTGTGTAATTGTAACTCTAAAGGCCTGGCTTAGCATTAGATTAAAACTTGCTGCCCTAGTTGACTCATTTTATAAGATAATTAAATTAGATGCTAAATAATTGATCTAAACATCTTTGCATATAAGTGGCATGTTCTCTTTTGTTTCCAATTATTTTAATGCATAATTTCATTCTTGTACATTATATCTAATTTCATTACAAACATGAAGACCTGTATCTTTCTAATGGGAGGGGAAAGGAAACTTAAGAATGTAAAAAAAAATTTACAGGCAATTTCTATCTTCCTACTCAACACAAAACATCTTAATTAAAGTTAATAGCAACATTATTTTTTTACTGAAAATTATACTAAAAGCTATGACCCCTATTAGTCCATAAAAGATTATTGAGGCAACATGTTAGTTCCTAACAAAACAAAGATGATTTGAGATAATTAAACAGAATTTCAAGCAATACATGCTAATGTTTGTTCTGTAATAAAAATTAAATTTCTAATGACTAGTAAATTGAGATTTTATATTTCTTCATGTTGGCATCTATGTATGATTTCATAGAATATTTACCTTGCACCTATCCTTGAGTCGTATAAATACACTGCAATAGAATTTTGTAGCTATCATGAGAGAAGGAATACTTTATTTGTGAATATTTGATAAGATATGAAGAAATACAACTTTTTTTCAAAAGGATTGTTTTGAGATCAAAGCAAATAGTCTGCAATATGGAAAAATAGTGAGTTTACTTTAAAGAATTGAAAGGGATTAATCTGAACTTCTGGCCAAGATGAAATACTATTTAGTTCACTCAAGACTCAAGTAAACTATTGAATAGGGGCAAAATAGCTTTTACAACTTAATATAATTTATTTACATATAAATAGTTGGTATGACTGTGTGACTCAGTTTCATTCGACACTCATAATTAAAATGTTACACATTCATTAGATGATTGTTTTAAAAACATGTTCATCAGAGGTTTGAAGGAGGGTTCAGACAGTGGAGTGTTTTGAAGTCCTTAACTTATAAATGCAATAGTCTTCATGGTCTCCCTTCTGCTTGTTCCTAGTCTTGTTTACTCCATTTTCAATACTAGTCCAGTTCTGGCCATGCAAATTATCTTCACGTTAGACTATCTCACATCATTTTTCCATTGATGCTTTGCCCACACAATTCCATCTGGTTGAAACACTTTTCTTTCTTCTTAGTTCACATAGCAAATATTTATTCATGTTTGCTAATACCTCCTTTCATTATCATTCCTGGAGTCTTAGATCTCTCGTGTGACTATCATGGTATTTTCTGCAAAGTATTATCATAGTCATTACTACTATTAATATTATTATTTTCTCATTAAAGTATCATTTTTTATATATTTTATTGATTATACTATTATAGTTATCCCATTTTGCCACTTTATTCTTCTCCTCCCTGCACACTCCCTTCCACCCACATTCCCCTCTTAAATTCATGTCCATGAGTCATACATATAAGTTCTTTGGCTTCTACATTTCCCATACTATTCTTACACTCCCCTGTCTATTTTCTACCTACGATTATGGTATTTATTCTCTGTACATTTCCCTCCTCTCTCCCCCCTCCCACTCCCCCCTCTGATAACCCTCCATGTGATTTCCATTTCTGTGATTCTGTTCCTGTTCTAGTTGCTTGCTTGGGTTGCTTTTGCTTTTGTTTTTGTTTTAGGTGTGGTTGTTAACTCCTGTGAGTTTATTGTCATTTTACTGTTCATATTTTTATCATCTTCTTTTTCTAAGATAAGTCTCTTTAACATTTCATAGAATAAGGGCTCCATAATGGTGAAGCCCTTTAACTCGACCTTATCTGGGAAACACTTTATCCGCCCTTACATTCAAGCTTTGCTGGAAAAGTAATCTTAGACGTAGGTCCTTGCCTTTCATGACTTCAAATACTTTTTTCTAGCCCCTTCTTGCCTGCAAGGTTTCTTTTGAGAAATCAGCTGACAGCTTTAAGTGTACTCCTCTGTCAGTAACTGTTTCCTTTTCTCTTGGTGCTTTTAATATTCTTTCCTTATCTTTCATCTTGGGTAATGTATTTATGATGTGCCTTGGTGTGTGCTTCCTTGGGTCCAACTTCTTTGGGACTCTCTGAGCTTTCTGGATTCCCTGGAAGTCTATTTCCTTTGCCAAATTGGGGAAGTTCTACTTCATTATTTGTTCAACTAAGTTTTCAATTTCTTGCTCTTCCTCTTCTTCTGGTACCCCTATGATTCAGATGTTAGAATGTTTAAAGATGTCCTGAAGGTTTTTAAGCCTCTCCTCATTTTTTTTTGAGTTCTTGTTTGTTCATTGTGTTCTAGTTGAACATTTCTTTCTTCCTTCTGGTCCACACTGTTGATTTGAGTCCCAGTTTCCTTCCTGTCACTGTTGGTTCACTGTACATTTTTCTTTGTTTCACTTAGCATGGCCTTCATTTTTCCACCTAATTTGTAACCATATTCAACCAATTCTGTGAACAACTTGATTACCAGTGTTTTGAACTGTGCATCTGATAGGTTGGCTATCTCTTTATTGCTTAGTTCCATTTTTTCTGGAGCTCTGATCTGTTCTTTCATTTGGGTCATTTTTTTTTTGTCTTGGCCTGCCTGCTACAGAGTAAAGGGTGGAGCCTCAGGTGTTCACCGGGGCTGGGTAGCCCACATCCCTGCTTTATGATGCTGGATGTGGGAGAGGGGTCGGAGAGGAAACAATGCTGCTTGCTCCACTCTCTGCCAGCTTTCAGCCACTTCCCCCACTACCCACAATTAAATTGGGCCCCTCTGCTGCTGATTCCTGGGTGGGTGAACTTGGGTATGACCCTGTGGCTCTCTCGAATGAACTCTCCTATGAGGCTTGGAATTTCTCCCACTGCTGCTCCAACCCACACAGGGTTTTTCAATCAGAGGTTTTGAGGCTTTATTTCCCTGCACTGGAACAGTGGGTTGCACAGTCCATCCAGCTCCTTAGTTGTTTGTTCCAGTTTATCTGCATGAGAATATGGGACTGCCCAGTCTGCAATCTGCTTCCTCGCTGAGTCTGCCAGCCGCTGCCTGTCTCTGCCCCTTCTACTGGTCTGGATGAATATTTCTTATTTAACTCCTTGGTTGTTGGACTTCCATACAGTTAGATTTTCTGTCAGTTCTGGTTAGTTTTTTGTTTTTAAATTTTGTTGTTCTTCTTTTGCTTGTGTGAGGAGGCACGGTTTATCTACCTATGCCTCCATCTTGGCCAGAAGTCCTCAAGTATCACTCTTGAAAGTCAGAGACTGTATCACATTTATCCTTGAGTCTATATGGAGTTGCCATTAGTTTGTTCAAAAAAAAGTGAATAATTTAAGTTATTTACTCTAACATTCACAAAGGGTCAAATGACAAAATAAGTTGAAGGCATGTTGTTGTGAAATAAAATATTTTTATAATTAATTAATTTATTTGCACTCAGGACAATTGCTTACTATCATCTATCTAGTTGCTTCTCATAAAAATTATTTTGAGAATATGTTGTCCAAATAAACTATTGCTTGTGTTGTACTACAAGTCTACAATGTGTATGAGATCATCTCACTAGAATAATGAGAGCTGTAGAACATTTCAAATTCAAAATGGAGTTGAAAAACCTGAAGAATATGAAGTGCAAAGGGGACATTTTAAGATGCATTTCTTGGTAAGAAGGCAATAAATTTACATTCATATTTTAATTCTAAATAATATAATAGGACACTTAAAAATATATAATTAAAATAAAGTAGCTGCTATATAAAATTAGCATGCTATTTATAAAATTTAATATAGAGAGTTATGTTATTTAAAATTATCCTTTACCCGTGTCGACATATAAAGCAACCATAGAAGTCAAAGTATAATAGATGCTTCCTCTTCCAGCAAAATAATTCAATGCACCCTCATACTGGGAATCTAAAGTGGTGATGAAAATGAACAAAATGTAAATGGATGAAGAAATATGACCTTAGGAATTTAACAGAAGAAACAGTTTCACAATTGCCCTAGTGAAAATTCCAGACACTTAGCCATAAATGTAGATCTGTGTGTTTTGGGAAGGGGAGTTTCTGTGTGTAAGCAGCATTTTATCTGTATCTTTAATTAAATCTTATTTTATATTCCTCCTACTTTACCACTTACTCTCCTCTGTTTTACCTCTCATCTTCCAGGATTATCTGCTTAAAGATCTGTACTGAGTCCTCATCCAAGTGGCTAGATTGGTTGAAATATTGTCTTGTACACCAGAAGGTTGCAGTTTTGATTCCTGGCTACAGCACATACCTACATTGTAGGTTCCATCGCCTACTGGGATATGTGCAGGAGACAACAGATCCATGTTTCTCACATTAGTGTCTCTCACATCAATGTCTCTCTCTCCCTCCCCTCCCCCCTTTCTTTATTCCTCCCTCCCCTTCCTCTGTCTCTAAATCTATAAACATTCTCAGGTGAGAAAAAAATCTATAGTGATATTTTATATCATTCTTTTCTACAAGCTTATGAAATCTTACAAAAACAATTAGATATCATTGTAAATAAATGAAATAATATTTGATTATTTGCTATTTGCATGTTCATGACCAATACACCCATAAAAATCCCAACTAGGCATGGTTAGGTGTGTATGTTTTAGTTTGGGTTGATAAACACCCTATTGTCAGTGTTTGTTGACGTAGTTTGCCTTCCTTGAAATAGCTCCTCCAAATTTTTTTTCTTTTCACAAGTCCCCACACAGATTTGAATTACTTTGCACTCCTCTCCCTTAATCTTAATCCTTCCTCCCAGAAATGGAAGGAGTTTTTAGGAAGAAAAAGTGGACAACAATTTCTAACTACTGTATTTCATCTAATTTTATTGTCAATGTTGAGTTAGAGTCTAAATGTACTTAGAGATGCATATTTGGGCTCAATGCTGAATGAATGCATGTTAACATTAGTTTTCATGTGAACCCCAGGAAAAAGGTGAACATATACAATGAACTCATAGACTGAAGAATAAACCAGATTTTATACAAAACACAACAACTATTAACAGTATTATTAACATTGTAATAGTCAATTACTTTTTTTAATTTGATGTAATATAGAGACAATTGCTTTTCAGATTTTTTAAGCTACTAGTTTGCCTCTGTCTTTCCTATATTGATGTTTGCAATGCTAAATAGATGTTTCCTTTTATCACAGATAAGTTGTTAAACATATCATGTTTTTGGTTCAGTCAGGCCAAACAGAATTCTGCTCATGGTAATATAATCACTAAATCAGTAAGATGTCCTTTTGCTTTCATAGCATCTGATATAAGAAAATGTTATTTTTTTAATGGTAGTAATACTCACACAGCAATCCCCAGATTAAAAAAAAATTATTCAGTTAATGTTCATCTTCTAAAAGAATCACATGGTCTTCCCAAATTTATTGAGATAATGTGCTTGTTCCTAATAGTTGAATAAGTTAGCTATTTTTATATTTGCAATTTATGTTTATTACTAATATTTTTGGTACATAGAATTATCAGTGATTGAAGTCACAATTATTATAACATTTTATCAATATTAAATATACATCTGGGGCAGGGGGGAAATAGACAAAAAAACTGTACTTGAAAAATAACTAAATAAAAATTAAAAATATATATATATATATACATCTAGACTTCAACTGGCTGATAGAATTTCAATATATAATACACTTGGGCTTTTTTTATTGTATCACAAATCTATATTTAAAATGGGTATTCAGATATTACATGAGTTTGAAAGATTGAAAGGCTTTGTTTTAATCACCAACATTGTGATGTTAATTATACCATAAGGATTTCTTTTCCTGACCCATCACTCTCATTGATCCACACAGGGTCAGCCAAGTAGGCACTCAAAGACTGAGATCAAAGTTGAAGAATCATAGTTTGCTTATCAATATCTCTAATGTGTGTATCTCACCTGACTTTCCCTGGATGATAACAGCAAAGAGAATGCCAATCACTGCCCTTAAAGCTTTGAAGGAAATAGTGGAAAGCCATGCAATAGAATAGCCACTGTCTCTACTATTTTCTATTCACCCAGAATATGTCCTTATCTCTACTCTTCCTCTTTCCTTTTACTTTTATCTAGAAGAAAGGAATCTCTACCTTTTTATTTATTAAAGTGTTCCAAAACCCATTCACTGCCCTGTGTGTATAAGTATTATCCACTCATTTTTGGTACAATTACCCCTAACCTTTCTGCTAAATAATTTTATTTCTCCCTAAATTAAAATAAGCGTGTCACCTCTTGGCATAAATATTTTTTAACCTAAAATCCTCTCAAGTAACCACTCCTTATCTCCACCTTTGTCAAACATTTTGCTAAAAATAGTTTTTATGTACTAACTTCAGTTTATCATCTTTGATTTACCTCCTAGTATTTGAAATTAGCTTCTAGTTGAAATATGGCTGACTCTTAAAAAATTACCCACACATATTTATAATTGTTGCATATTATAAAATTGCATATTTATAATTTTACATAAACGCATACGCATGCTTATTATCATACCAACTTTTAGTTTAGTATTCTAATCTTTTCCCCTTCAGCTTGCTACCTTCATTATTCATTCTGTTATTCACTCCATATATTCACACGAATTGTCCATCTTCTCTCCCTCTGCAGCTCAGTCTGTCTCCCTCTCTCACACACATATGGATATTTAAATGCACACACTTATAACTAAACACATTTACACATGTATTTAATGTTTTATTATATGAGTGTTTTCCTTAAAAACTACCATCATAATATCCAAATCTATTTTTCAGGCAAAAAAATTAAACCCAGAGGTAAATACTTTTGCATTCAAACCTATAACACCTTCCTGTTAATGTCAGCATAGTATGCTACATTTTATATATACTCCTATTTATTTAACTATTCTTATATAGATGGGGGTTCATGTGATTTCTTTTTTCCTGTTTTCAATCAGGCTGCAATAGACATCTTTCTACATATATCCTTAGGCTTTGATGTTTTTGTTATTAGTGATATCAAGGCACTTAGCAACTGTACGGTGTGAGCAACACACATAGCAATAGATACTAAATGATAAGCACCTCACTGTTGTGAAACAATTCAATTTCTATGGCATAGATTTGAATCATTTGGATTGCTGTGTCAAAGGCTAAGTTCATTTGTAATTCTAATAAGTGTTTTCAAATTGCCTTGCATGAAGTCTACAGTCACTCATATTTCTTTCAAGAATCAAAGACAGTATTCCTTTACCACATATCCACTCTTTGCTGCACAGGGCTGGGGGCCGGCAGAGAGATGAGAGGTGTAGAAGGGAGATAAAAAGTACAGGGAAATTGTGCCCCCCAGGCTCTGTTGGGTGGCTTCACACCCCCAAATGCACCTTCAAGTCTCAGAAGCTGGGGTGGCCTGGTCTGTTGAATCCAAGGTTATGTCTCCTATTTGAAACTGAAGAGGCAGTTCTGATTATCTCTAAATTGACTTTCCAGATCATTCTTCTCGTGTTTGAAAAAATAGTGCACATTCACTGCCAAACAGCAATAAGGTCCAGTCTAACAGATCTAACCGCCTCCCTCCATTTGTCTAGTATCCATTCCCTGCCTTTAAAACTGGCAGTGTTTCTGCTTCTGTGGCTGATTAGGCCCATGGTTCAAACACATGTGAATCTCCTAACCAAATGCTGGTTCAGCCACATCCTTAGTTTTTCTTTCAAAACGCTTTCCCATATTTTGTGCTATGGATAGTCTAAGAATTTCCAAAATCTCTAAGTACCACCTCCCCACACTCTTTGTGACTTAATCCCTTCTTCAATTTATTTCTCTCTTCTCACAGTTTACTATTGCAGTCCAGGGAAACCAAGCCAGTCCTTCAACATTTGCTCAGGACTGTCCTCAGTTACATATACAATTTCTACCTTCCACAAAACAAGAATAGGAAAAAATTCAGCCAAGTACTTAAGCACTTTATCTACACTAATTACAAGTTCCTCGTTTCCATCTGAGATCTCATACAAATAAACTTACCATTCATATTTCTACAAACAAAATTTTACAGATGTATCTTTATGCATGTCTACATAAAAATACTCAATTGTTAATTTTCACTAGTGCCTGCTGTGTTTTGTAGGTAACATATAATCATGACATCTATACTTTAAAACAATTCTAAAATTCAAACATTGCATCTTTTCTTTCTCAATGTTTATATTCAGTCTCTTATTTCCGTATCTTATTACATTTACTTTTTATTGGAACCTGACATATCAAATGAAATTCCAATAGTTTTATTATGACTCCATTAAAACTTCACTGATGTATAATGAAAAAGTGCCTATTTCCGCCCATCTCTTTATACTTGGTATGAGCTTAGTCATTTTTAATTATAACATTGCACACTGTATTTTCTGTGATCAGGCTTGATAATGTTTGAGAAATGTCTTCCTCATTTCCCCTTGCATCTAGAACCATGTGGGTAACTTGTAATCTACCACAGAAGCTATGAGTTGTGGGTGCAGTTAATATGAATAATGGCTTCTTATAGGAGCCTGATTATAAAAAGTGCAAAGGTCCTCGGGTTTTTTTTAATGGTGTCAGGAGGAGTGATTCTGCAACACAGTCCTAAAATTTCAGATGCTTAAAGGCAGTGACAGTGTAGTTTTCAAATAGAAAGACCTCTCAGAAGTTAAGTTTTCTGGTTTCGCATTCTTGAACTCTGTTTTTTTATCATTTGAGGAGAGGTATTAACTACTAATTACTCTTTAATAAATTTGTTTCTTGTTTAAGCTGGACAGAAAGTATTGTATTGCTCACACCTCACAATTCTGTGCAATTTAATGATTGATAACAAGGAAAGATGTAGGCAAACAACCCTGAAAGAAATGGTAATTTAGGATTAGTTTTCTTAACTACTTTAGACTGGGGGAAGTGAGGATACTAGTTATTTTACTGCTATGGTCTGAGCAATGCCCCATCTCCCCCATTCCAGTTCTCATGCTGAGATCTTCATGACCAATGTTGTGACATTAGCAGGTGGGGCATGTAGACGGTGATTAGGTCATGAGGGTGGAGACCTCCCAAATGGGATTACTGCCCTTATAAAAGAGGTCCTAGAGAGGCCTCTAGGCTCTTCTGCCATGTTAAGATACCAAGAAGTCTGCAACCCAGAAGAGGGCTCTCATCTAACCATGCTCGCATCCCAGTCTTGGATAGTATCTAGAACAGTGAAAAATAAATTCTGTTGTTTATAAATACCCCCAGTCTGAGATATTTTGTTATAGCAAATCCAACTGACTGAGATGATACAGAGTATAGGAACTTAGTAGGCCTTGACTGCTGTGGCTATCCAGGAAATTTTTACCTTATTAAAATCAAGTTTTTGGCTGATCACTGTAAAGAATACAAGAAATATATGGTACTCCACAGGGCTTACATGATCCTTTAAATTATGCTGGGGCATTTAAAAACATGTTAAGCTCAGATTCTTAAAATAACATATTTACGTCTTCTTGTAGAGATAACTTAGCTGAACATCCATGCTAGACACCTCTGGATTGCTGGTTTTCAGTGGTTAAATTCATGAAATCTCTATGTAAAAACTCAGTCGTTTTTACAGAAATGTAGAGCATAGTATTGGGATGTACCTAAGTGAGAGAATGTAGATGACTTGGAGTCCCCAAATTTTTAGGGCCCCCCTTCATTTCCTATCTCTCAAGGCTGTTTTGACTTCTTTAAATCCCTGTAAATGACTTTCCCTGAGGCAATTATCTTGCAAAGAAAAGTCAGTTCTCATAGACTATTTTTTCTAGTACTCATTCCCTTTAGATCTTGGGGCCCATTACACTATCAAACCCAGAACAAAACTTAATGGCAAATAGAATTATAAGCATCTCCTTGTTTATATCTGTCTTGACCTTGGACACATACATAGGAATGAATACAATGAATGCAAGACCAGGGAAAGAAAAACACAATTATAGATTAGTCTAATTTTTTATCTATACACTTATCAGAGTCTCTGGATTCATGAATGATATTAACTAGCTAAGAAGGTTCTAATTTCTGTTGACCTGAATAACTTGATAATTATCATGCTTGATGAACAGTGTTCTACATGAAATGAGATTGAGATGTCCAGAATTTTGTGTTATAATGTAAAAAATGATCCCCAAAACTTAGAAATAGAAACACTGTAGTGGGTTCTTTTTATATAATTTGTTTACTCTTGTGCTTTCCATGAGCTTGAGAACTATGAGAGAGCCCTTTTAGCAAGACTTGTGGACACATATCTGTGAGAACAGTAACCATGAACTTGAGAGGTTCTGTAATGACGGTCCTCTGGGGGCCTAGGATACAAGTAGAAAACCCAGCCCGTGAACAAAGCTTTCTCATTATAATGTTGATATTGAGATTCTGGGACAATAAATACCAATAGCAATACTTAGTCGCCAGAAGAAATAAGAATATTATTAATGAAATAGGTATCAAGGTTAAGGAAAAAAGCAAAATAATTTAACCCTTAGGTAAGTTTGGTAGTCACTTATTAATGTATAGTCTCTAGTACATAAACAGATGAGCAATCTATTGAGTTCCTATATAAGCTGAATTTTTTAAAAAGATAAGATCCTATAACCAGGGTTCCAAAATGACTACCATGTAAAATCAGTTTTCCTCACAAGGATGCCAACTTGATACTGCTTCTCTCTGCCCTCCCTCCCCCACAGTGAAATGACATCTTAGAACAGTTGTGTTTTTCAGCTTATTTTTCTCCTTTCCCCTAAACAATCTTAGGTTTGGCTGATATGGTTTATTACTTTCAGTTATAGAATATTATCAGAATTTCCCTTGTAATATTTTATGTCTATATTAAGAAAACTTATTTCACATTTATAGAACATAATCTCAGGCTACTATACTTAAATGAAGGTCCCTGTCCTATATCTTGTTTTGCTATACCTTTTAATTATAAGGCACAAATTAAAATTTACCTGATGAAGAATTTTCAGCAATTGGAATTGGAATAAGTACTTAGGCATTTCATAATGTTTTGTTTGAAGAATTGATGGCTTCTCTAAACAACTTAGTTATTACATTAGAAAAAGCTTTTATATAAAGTAATACGATTTAAATCTATTTTAAAACCATATATTTTCATACACTTTAAACTCCTTTCCAAGAACTAAATCTTTAAGTGACACCCCACTGTTTTGATGGTGGGACCCTAATAATGTGTGTGTTTAAAAATTTTGAAGTTCATGTGCAATCCTGGAAACAAGAAACAGAAAGAAGATTTTCACAGTGTTCTCACTGAGGGGTGAGGATTGGATTTAGAGCTCTTAGAAGTCATAGGAGAGAGGGAAGACTGGAGAGAAGAAAAGACAGAATTTTTTTGTGTGTGTGTGAAACACTACCAACTCTGTATTATGAACTCCTCACCTCTCCAAAACAAACAAACACAACCATAATAATTTTGGATTATTTATGGAAAATAACAAATAGACTTTTTCTCCATGTGTTAGTATGTAGTATTTACAGATGACAGCTCTGTTTTCATTTGGGTTATAAGTGTATCTCTCTGTAAATTTAATGGTGTACTCATAAAATGTCATATTTATATTGATATCTATTGAATTATTTGAGCTCTCTGACTTTAAACAAGTCAGTTTTCCAATTTTTGTGTTATAAAACATGATGTCACTGAATAATTAATGTTATTGTAAATTGGAATTCATTTTAAGTAGTCATTTTTATCTCAGAGATTGTGAACAGTTAAATGAACAGTTTCTACTCTTTCAGTCTTGTCCAGAAGGCCCTGGCTGGTGTAGCTCAGTGGATTGAGCACGGGCCTGTGAACCAGGCAATCGCGGTTCGATTCCCAGTCAGGACACATGCCTGGGTTGCAGGCTGGTTCCCTGCAGGCCAGTTCCCAGCAGGGGACGCATGAAAGGCAAGCATACACTGATGTTTCTCTCCCTCCCTTCCCCTCTATAGATAAATAAATTAAATTTTAAAAAAAGAAAGAAGTATGTACATCTTATACATAAGGTCACTTGACTCACCTGTATAAGGCTTGACCAAGATAAGCTCATGACTTACCATCCTTTCAAAAGAGTTTTTGCATGACAGTTAATTTGCTATCGTACTACAAGTGGGAGTACAGGGCTTGCAGTCTCAGTGCTTCCATAGACTAGAATGGAGCGTAGTAAAATTTGTTGGGAGAATTTGAATAGTGTCCTCTAGAGTTTTGCGAAGAAGACGCAGTGATAGGTGTGGGGCCCTACATAACAAAATTAAAAGTATAAATGTGAAAGATAGGCTTGAGCAACCTGTGATAACAGACTGAAGAGAAAGAGCTGGAACAGTAGCTGTCCATGCTCCCAGGTGTGGTGTCTTCCTGTGGGACAGCTCAGGAAGGAGCTCTGTTGACTTCACTGAGTCATAGGATACCCAGAGATCTGGTCAGTCAAACATTATTTCTGGGTCTGCCTGTGGGGCGTTTCCAAAGAGTTTTTAACATTTGAATCGGTGGACTGAGTAAAGCAGTCCTTAATGGAGATAGACATTATCCCCTGAAAACCTTATTAGAACAAAAAAAGTGGAGGAAGTTTGAATTCTCTCTCCCTTCCAGACTGATTTATCTGAGATACTGTTCTCCTGCCCTTTGACTGGCACATACACTTTTTCTTTTCAGTTCGTTCTTGGGCTTTCTAATTTGGACTGAAACTTACACCACCAGCCTTCCTCGGTCTCTAGCTTGCAGTCATCAGACTGTGAGATTTCTCAGCCTCCATATCCACATGATCCAGTTCCTTATAACACAGAAATCTCAAAGTCTCGAACTCTCTCTCTAATATGTATATATAATATAATATAATAGATATATCATATCATATCATATCATATATTATATATATTATATGTTATACAATTATGTTGTCAGTCAGGAGAATCCAGACTAATCCAAGTCATTTTGACAGGATAATTCCAGAGTTTTGCCCCCTGGGCAGAGTGTTGGTCAGAGCAAAAGTTGCAGAGCATGGTGGCTGTCCATTTTTCACCCTGAAGAAAGATGCAGGAAGTGCTCCTCAGCATCGAAGAAGAAGGGAATCTCCGAAGAACTCACAAAATTATCATATTAACTGGGATGGGTGTACAGAGCAGGTGGTCACTTTATAAACTAGAGATTAGTACTGGTGAAAAAAGTGTCTAGGCACCCACATTCCTTGTTCTAACTATAGAGAATCCAGAAGCTACCTTTATAAAGAAAGGCAGGAGTTATAACTCAGATGGTGACAGGTCAGATTAGCTTCCCTACTCTGCAAAATATTGTATTTGGCCAGATAGGAAATACTTCACACTGAGTAAAAAAAAATGAAATTTTGAAATTAGTTCAGGCTAGGTTTTCTCAAGCCTAAATGTGAGTATTTTATAAAAGTTAACTGAAAAAACATGGGGTATATAATATGTACTCCAGAAATAGGTCTAAATACAGTATTGTAGAAAGTTATTGTTTGAATTCTTTTGAGTCCAGTACATTTATACAAGTTACACAAGTTATTTATTTCTCCTGTTTTATTTCAAAATAGTTCATCTGGTAGTATTTGTGAATTTATGAAAGCATATCTGAATGATGCTGTGGTCTGAAAAACATGGTTCAGGAGACCAGGGTATAAAAGGGCCAAGTGTAGCAGGGGCAGGATGCTATCAAGAGGTGGTGAATGAGAATCCTCAAGGTACGCTTGCCTTCCGTTGCTAACTTTGCCTCGGGGTAAGTGTGAATAAGTTGGAATTTCCTCCCTGTGTACTTCTGCTTAGGGTAATGAGGTCTTTCAGAACAATTATAACATATTTTCTCCAAATATGTCAAAGGGTTAAATGGCCAAAGGTATTAGAAAAAGGAGGGGGGTTCCATTTGGAATTAGGAGAAAACTAAAATTCAGTGCTGTTTTTCTCTAGGATCTTATAAATTTCTGTTATGGCATGTTTGGAATTATCAACAATCTCTGAATATAATATGAAAGTTAATATATTCACTGTATTATTTCATATGAGAAGATCCTTCTTTGAAAAAGAGATTTCACTGATGAAATTTGGAAAGCAATTAAATATAGAAATAGATATATATACACACTTAAGTCTGTAGATTTATGGCAGTATATACATATTGTAATTTACATATATAAATGTTTACTATCTATGCAAACTGCAAAGTAGATTCTTTACAATTTTAAAATGGTTATTTTATCATTACTTTTTATATTCTTATCCTTTTTAGAAAATATAATGACACTTTGCTGAGATTATTGAAAATAATTTTGAAAAGGAATTAGGGAACAATTTAATATAATACAAGTGTATAGAGTTAGAAATTTTGAGAGCAACAGCAATGAAAGCATGGGGTTAATTTTTCATTATTATAATGTAATATAATGGATTCTAATTATTTTGAGACTTAAGTTGAAGCAGATAGTATTTCACTTTGGTAAAATGTATTTAGTTGCATTATTTGGTATATTTTCCTCTCCTTGAGCTTTTTCTATAATTTCTTCAAGACTTCTCTAAAGAAATTATCTATGATTGAATAGCTATAATTTATAACCAAGAAATAAATGTGTTGTGAACACTAAAACTTTCAAAGAACATTTATTTCACTGATCTACTCTAAACTGTTTTGTTACTTATACAGTCAATGTTTAGCCAGTAGTTTGCAAACCTGATGGTTAAATAAAATTATCTGAGTATTTTTAAAACTACAGATGCCCGGAACCCACCTTCATGTAAGTGGTGTGGGGTGCGACTGGACCAGGGGAATGAGAGTGTTAAAAAACCTCATTTTATCTTTCTAACCTGTGACCACTAAACTACAGTAAAGCAGCAAGCTTTGTGGTCACTATTACTGATAGTTGTTGTTTACTAGAGTTCACTCTTCTGCATTAAAGAACCTTCCCTTAGCCTCTGGGGTAACTATTTACTTGTTTTGTTACTAACTTTATTTCTCAAAAATGGTTTCCAGCACACTTGGAAAAGAAGATTAATGGCTATTGGGATAAAGAAAAATTGTGTTACATGAAATGTTTTCATATAGTTAATAAAGGCTGAAGAAGAGATTTTGAAAGTGTTGGAAGATAACATAAAACTGACCTAAAAAGGAATTAAAGACAAATGACCTAAAATATGAAACTGGCACTCACAAAGAAAGATACGAATGAAAAGTGAAAATTAGGGCTAAGAAAGAGAAAACTCCTTGTAATTACATATTTGGGCCTATATAATAATCTTGCTGGTGAAAGTGGTCTTCTTTCACAGGATTTCAAGAAAAGCATTCTGGGAGACCCATGTATGAGAGGTTGAGACTTTGTGATAAAATTCATTTTAGGTGCAAATCAAAGGCCTGCCTCTGAGTTCCTAGTGTCCCATCTCCATCGGTCCCATCATGTAACAAGTCCAATACAAAGGCCAAGGTCAGATAGTTCTGTGCCACGTCAAAGCATTGTTCACGTCTGCCCCCATCTGGCTAGCACAGTCTGTTCCTGGCTGGTACTGTGCCCAGGCCTGCACTTGGTCCTCCCTTGGTCCTTGCAGCTGCAAGGGCCACATAGTTGCTATGGAGAGAAAGCGCACAAACAAATGGGGCAAGTGTGTGATATCCAACGAGAGAGAGAGGGAGAGCTTCTTTGTTAGGCTGATTATATTATCTCAGGCTTGGGAAGGACAGGCAGCTTCTTCAAATTAACTTCCCAAAGTTTTGTGGGTTTCTAATGGGTCACCCCCTAACCAAGCTACTTCCTAGATCTTTTGGGTGTTCTGTGTACCTTATCCAATCAGATCCCTTTCCCAGGCTAGACTGACAGACCTCTATAGTTACCATGTTGGCTTTTACTGCACATGTGTCCAGCAGAGGAATTCCTACTGCTGTTTTTATTCCTCCTCTTGGTATACCTGCTTTGGGAAATTAGGTCCTAAGGGTGGAGGATGCCCTGGGGAGTTTGTGAATCTGTAATATCTTAGTGAAGCAAGGAGTTTTCTTATCTGATTCAGCTCTCTAGTTTACTCTGCTTAATAGTGTATGATTCCATTTGCTCCCTTCCTTTATTCATATCTAGCAACCTACACTAACAATGTATCAAACCGTACTCCATAAGATGTCTGTTTGCTTTGGGTTAAGAGTATTTGGGCCTCTCAATTTCTTTTGTGTAAAGGTGGTATTTTGTTTTTCTTTGTTCATTGTCTGTACAGGACCCTAATTCCAAGATTCAGTCAAAATGAATGCATATATAAATACTATCTCCACAGGTTCCCCCCCACTATGTGTTTTAATTACATAATTTTACCTATGACCAATGTTAGTCTTGTTTGAAGGCCACAGTGGATGTTATGTTTGATGGGAATTATATGGAAATTACCAAAAAAAGGCATATTTCCAGTATAACAGACATTTAAAGTCATAAGAATGACAGAGCAAAAAAGACTAGAGCATATATATATATATATATATATATATATATATATATATATATATATATAAATGTGCTAGGTCGTAATTCTTTATAAGTAAACAATGCCAAGGTCATGGGCAAATTGACTGCAGTATAGTTAAGTTATGACCTGAAATGTACCTGATAACCTTGCTTAAAATATAAATTGACTAGGTAGTGGAAAAACAGGAAATTCCCTGGGTAGGGTGATGGCTGAGACCATCAGAGGAGAATAATACATGAAAGTTAAACAAATTACTTACAGTAACTCAATAAAAGGTACTATATCTGCCTTTATATCTCCCTTAACAGGAGAAAATAAATAGTTCCAAGTATCATATAAAGGAGTGATTTTCAACCAGTGTGCCATGAGAAATTTTAAAACATGTGATACCTGACCATTTAGTCAGGACGCTAACCTATTTTTCTTAAATTATCAAATAAAAAAATGACAATAGCCAATACAACAATAGCTGTTCAGTGTGAACAAATCAAAATTATACCTATATTTTTTCAGATTGGCAAAAATATGTTTTGGGGGTGCTTCAGAATTTTATTAATTAGTTTATGTGTGCCATGAGATGAGAAAGGTTGAAAGTATAGGCTTTGCCTTTATATCAGTGATACTAATATAAAATGTAGAGCTCAAATCAATAAACTCATGTAGTTTTAGTGAAAGTATTTCTAAGTATTTTCAATGATACTTAGAGTTTAGAGCTTATCATGTCTTAGCAAGGAAGTTTGGTAAATTTGTCCTTATTCAGAAAAAATTCTATTAAAAAATCTCATGAGAAAAGTCCACAGTAAAATAACAAATTGAAAAAAATGAGTCAACATATACTATAAGTTAAAGGTGTATACACACACATACACATATATGTGCATATATACCTTTAGGACTTTGTCTACACATAAACACACACGCAACTCACAAAAAATTGCTGATATGAAACACAAAAGTCAGTAAAGTAAGAGGCACCAGTAGTAGATTCATAGAAGAAATGTGCAAATGACCCAGGAACAACGAGAGTTCAGAACCACTTGTAAACAAAACAAAGGAACTTAAAAAAATGATTAAGTATAATAATAAGAAAATTTGTATGTGATTTTAAATGCCAGTTTATATCTTTCAATTTAACTTATGATATTTTACATGCCTAAATTTTTATTTTTAGCACTCTTAACTATCATTTTAATTGTGTATTTCTTTTTTATTTATTTTTAGAGAGAGGGGACAGGATGGAGAAAGAGTGGGAGAGAAACATCAATGTGTGGTTGCCTCTCATGTGTCCCCTACTGGGGACCTGGCCCACGACCCAGGCATGTGCCCTGACTGGGAATCGAACCGTCAACCCTTTGCTTCACAGGCCCATGCTCAGTCCACTGAGCTACACCAGCCAGGACTAATTGTGTATTTCTTAGAATAATTCACATACAAGACTTACTCATCTGACTATCATTTATTTATCTTATTTTCATAGCACATTTGCACATATATGATTCATATTGGGATTAAAATACCTTGATTCTCCTGCACCCATCAAACAAGAAAACTCCTTAACATGTGAATTTAGGATTGAAAAGCCCTCTATGTAGAAAAGAAAATTGTCAGAACACCTACAAAAAAATAAGTGAGATCCTATCAAGAATAAAAGGAATCAGTTGACGGCTGTCAATGAATATTGACAACAGCAGTCAGCTAAAATGAACAGTTCACCTCTGAACCTCTGCTCTCATGTATTTACACCATGTGCAAGTGGGTCTTGACATTCCACAGCTAATGATGTGAGTGACAGATGTGAGAACATAATTGGTCCTCATTCAAAATCATGAGTAAGAGCTTGAAATACACACTTTAGAAGGCTTAGTTAATTTGCTAATGACTAGCTCTGTTTAATTGTTTGAACATAGTGAACAAGAGAATTTATGGTATGTAGACCAGAGAGGAAACCTGAGATTTTTAATCACACGCCTTAAAAAACTGTTAAATTTATGAAAAAAACTTTACATCCTGATAAGTCCAAATTTCATACATCTGAAATTTACCAAGTTCTAACAACTTCACCAGAGTCAGTCTTGGTCAGTATTGAATCGTCACTAGTTTCTTTTCTTTGACTATCTTCTCTCTACCCTATTGCCTTTTTTTTCTTTCTGGTACTTTATTTTATTTTAAAATATATTTTATTGATTATGCTATTACAGTTATCTTATTTTTGTCTCCTCTCTCTCCTCCACCCTGCATGCCCCCTTGCTCCAGCATCCTTTAACTCAGGTCATGTCCATGGATTATACATATAAGCACTTTGACTTCTCCATTCCCGTACTATTCTTAACATACCCTTGTCTATTTTGTACCTACAATTTATGCTTCTTATTCCCTGTATTTTACCCCATTCTCCCCCATCATCTTCCCTGATGATAAACCTCCATGTGATCTTCATTTCTGAGATTCTGGTCCAGTTCTAGTTGTCTGCTTAGATTTTTTTTTTTTTTAATTTTAGGTACAGTTGTGAGTTTGTTGTTATTTTACTGTTCATAGTTGTGATCTTATTTTCCCCAGATAAATCCTTTAACATTTCATATAATAAGGGCTTGGTGATGGTGCACTCCTTTATCTTCACCGTATTTGAGAAACACTTTATCTGTCCTTCCATTCTAAAGGATAGCTTTGCTGGATAGAGTAATCTTGTATGTAGGTCCTTGCCCTTCATGACTTTGAGTATCTCTTTCCAGCCTTTTCTTGCCTACAAGGTTTCTTTTGAGAAATCACTTGATAGTCTTGTGGGAACTCCTTTGTAGGTAACTGTCTCTTTTTCTCTTGTAACTTTTAAGATTCTCTACTTATATCTAATCTTGGGAAACGTAATTATGATGTGCCTGGTGTGTTCCTCCTTGGTTCCAAATTCTTTGGGATTTTTTGAGCTTCCTGGACTTGCATGTCTAGTTCCTTTACCAGACTGAGGGAGTTTTCCTCCATTATGTGTTCAAATAAGGTTTAAATTTCTCGCTCTTCCTCTTCTCCTTCTGGCACCCCTATGATTCGCATGTTGGAATATTTAAAGTTGTCCCAGAGGTTCCTAAGCCTCTCCTCATTTATTTTGCATTCTTGTGTTTTCATTCTGTTCCAGTTGGATGTTTCTTTCTTTCTTTTGTTCCAAATTATTGATTTGAGTCCCAGTTTCCTGCCCTTCACTGTTGGTTCCCTGTTTATTTTCCTTTATTTCACTTTACATGGCCTTCATTTCTTCCTTCATTTTGCAACTATACTCAACCATTTCTGTGAGCATCCTGATTACCCTGCATTTGAACCCTGCATTTGATAATTTGGCTATCTACTCATCACTTAGTTTTTTTTCTGCAGTTTTGATATGTTCTTTAATTTAGGCCATATTTTTTTGCCTCAGTGCACCTGTTATGTTGCAAGGGGTAGAGCCTTATGTATTTGCCAGGGTGGGGCAATCTTCCTCGCTGTGTTGTGGCATTGTCTGTGAGGGCAGGGTCAGAGAGGTAACAATGATGCTTTTCTGCTGTCTTTTTCTGTCACTTCCCTAGATTTCCACAAGCAGATTGTGCCCTTTCAGGTGCTTATTCTTAGATGGCTGGGCTTGTGTATGTTCCAGGATCCTGTGGGTCTCTCCAACGAACCCTCCTGTGAAACTGGGAGTTTCTCTTGCCACAGCAACCCTCACATATGTTTACAGTCAGAGGTTTTGGGACTTTAGTTTTCCATGCTGGAACCCTGGGGTGTGTGGTTTGTCTTGCTCCCTAGTGGTTGTCCTGGCTTTATCCACCTGTGAATGTGGGACTGCCCAATCCACCAGCAGCTACCTCTATCCAGTCCACAGCTTTTTCATATGTCCTCTCTCCCCTGGTTGCCCATCTCCATCCCTCCTACTAATCTGGACGAACATTTTTTTCTTTAATTCTTTGGTGTCAGACTTCCATGCAGTTTGATTTTTGGCAGTCTTGGTTGTTTTTTGTTTTTAAATTGGTTGTTATTCTTCTTTTGGTTGTGCAAAGAAGTAAAGCATATCTACCTATACCCCCATATTGGCCAGAACACTATTGTCTTTTTCTTATTTCTTATATTGCACACTCTTACTCCAGAAAATAATAGTTTGATAAATTTATTCATATACTCTAATATATTAAGATCACCTTGTGGTACTCTTACTTTTAGAAAAGATCTTATTAGGGAAAAAGGAGACTTTATTTTAACATATATGAATAATTTTACAAACTGGAATTTAGGTATTTTAGGCTAGATATAAAGAAATATTCTAAAATAAACTTATACGTCTCTTGATACTGGCCTATTCCCAAACTTGTTTAGCCTTCTGTTTTCCAACTGAGCAAATGTGTTATCACTCTTCCTTCTGTGTTAGCTAGACATCTGAAAGCTGTCCTTGACATCTCTCCTATGTCAAGTCTAACACCAACTTATACTGAGTTTTATCTCCCCAATATGTCTCACATAATTTCCTTTCCACTCATCTTCACTCCCTCCACCCTTCTCCAGGCTGCATATTTTCCCACTGATTGAGTGAATGAACAAGTTCCAATTATTTGGATACCTTCAGCACAGGTGGAGATAATATTTTATTTATTTTTGGAGATAATATTTTAAAAGGGGAAATATACATAAATAGGTAAGAAGAGCTTGTCCTTCAAAGCACTACTAGTGCAAAGATTTTGTCCTGTCTCCATGGAGGTATTAAACCCTCAGCACAAAGCTTTCTTTTAATATGTCAAAAGGGAAATATTTCTGGTAATAATTTAATAAATTTAATAAAACTGAGCTTTTTATTTTGTGTCCACCTAATTAAAGCATCAACTAATCTTAGAGAATGTTTTAAAATCTAATTAAGTTTGCCTGTAGCTTTCTAAAAGAATTTATGATCCACAAAATATTAGTCTAGTAGCATGAAATTGGCAGCATCTCTAATTGTTTTCCAAAGATCTTTCTACCCAAGTGATTAAGAAATGTTTTATTTGGTACACTGCCTTCATCCCTGTGGCCAGGTGTAATAATCTCTGAAAATTTCATGGATTAATCATGTCTTCAACTACATCAAAATTCCTTTTAAGAATTAAAATTGGGTTGTGGTTGCTGTGCTGATCGCAGAAGAAGCCTGGTGAGGAGGCCGGTTTATGCTCAGTGAGGAGACACCTTGGGGATGATGGCTGAGGGAGATAACCACTGCACCAGCTTGCTGGCTGCAGAGACTGCAAGTCTGGAAGAACAGCTCCAAAGATGGGGAAAGGTGACACTGAGGGCTGATGAAATGCTCTGATGGCCAAGGTTCTGAAAGTTTAGATTTAGGATTTTTAGCATACTTTTAATTTCAGATTTTCAGCTGTCTAAAACCAAAGAGATGAATACTCATGCCTATGACTTTTACTCCAGGACTAGCTAATCAGTGACAAAAGTCTTCCTGTGTTTCATCAAGATGCAGTAGAAAATATTCTTAACCTACTAGTTTTTTAATTCTCATTTTATGGTAATGTTGGCTGCCTTGGTCCCCATAGATCTGGCCTAGGAGGTGGTGACTATGCTGGCATCTTAGTTTTTCCCTAGATATTTCTCTGAAGAATACAAGGGCTGTTGGTGAGAGCAAACTCTGGGCGATGATGGATGGCCTTGGCTCTACAGACTTTGTAACTCTTGGAAAGCATTGTAGAGTCACTCTCCCTCTCTATAGCTAGGAGTTTAGAGCAGTTGAAGTCCATGGGATGAAACTCTATGGGCCAAAAATGTGACATACTTGAGGATAGGTCTTAAACTCTAAGTAATTAGCTGTAACACAGCTTTGCAAATTTATTGCACTGATGGTATAAAACCCAGACTTTGTGGTATGGTGTATCTGTCCCTAAAGAAGTGTTGTTTTCTCCCCTTCAATGTTACACTAAACAGTGGCACTCATGTAGCATGTTTGAATTTTGTTTAATGTTTCATATGAAAACTACAAGCTACCTTAATTGACATGTGTTTCCTCATTGTAAATAAGCCTCCCATCTTATCTGGATTTTTTTTAGTACACATGGTCTACCAATTTAACACTGTCGTGGTTTCAATCCTGTACTGTTATGTTTTCTTCTACTTTGTTTTATGAAAAGGGGAAAAATAAAAGCTTGAATCTTCTCCCCCCACACACAAAAAAGAATTAGAATTGCTATTGTCTTAGAGTAATACTGAGCACAGTGTTATGTAAGAGGATATTTTTGGAAGTATGCATGTGTATATGTGTGTGTGTATGTGTGGATAAATACTCTCTCTGTGGGTCCCCACATCAGCTCTTTAGGGAAAATAGGTACGTCAATAAGAATTATTATAGCCCCCAGTTTGTATACGAATAAATTAATTCCTTGAAAAATGTCTTGAATTTCCTTAGAGCTTACAACATGTGAGGGACATATCACTTAGAAGAAAATAAAGGGCCTAGTAAGCACAAACTTGCTAATGAAACTCAATTTTGGTAATTCTTGGAGCTTAATGATTCTGTAAAGGCTTTAAATGAAGACTCTGAAATCTAAACCAAAATAAATTTAAGCACTCACAGAACAAATCAGAGCAGCTTGTACTTTGTTTCCAGGGACATTTTGGAGCGTTTTATATGCATATAGTTACTTGTGCATGTGTGTGTGAGACACGGGTGATGTTCATTACGAATATGCAGAAGTACGAGCCCAGTTAGGAGAACTTTAACTGCTAACCTACAAACCTTAACTATCTCTGCTAATTCCTTGCAATTTAATTATGAGTCTATACTTGGTAATATAATTAGTAACTTGTGTAAGTTGAAGGACACAGCACCAGGCGGGACCAGAGTAAAATGGCTTATCTTGTGGGTGAGATTTTGGGAAGGTCCAAATGAAAAGTAAAATAAATTATTTTTAATCAATTTAATTTGATTCGAATAATATATATGGTTTGTGCCAGTTGCCAGGGGATGAATGATAAATAAAATATAATTGTTTCCATAAGTAAGTTATAATGGACAGGAAAGACAGACAAATTTAGGGGGGCATGGGTTAAGTTTTAAATAGGATTGGGTTAAGTTTTAAATAGGATTTGAAAAATTAATAAAAGTTCTACAAAATAAAAAGACAAATCAATTCCAACTAAGGAAGTAGTTAGAGATGGAATGGCATTTAAACTCCACTGAAAGTTGTGTATAGAATTTTCTCTAAGATAAAAATAGATAAGTGGATTCTAAATTAGAAGGCTCTGAATCAATAATTATTTGACAACCTCTAAACATGTTGTTATGGCTCCATTTCAGTATGTGTGAGGGAGTTTGGTAGAACAAGAGACAGGAAGGTGAGTTGGAAACAGATGACAAAATATGATGCTAATGAATTGAGATTTCATTCCAATGTTAGGAATTGAGAAAGGATTATGGTTTGTTTGCCGACTCTGATTAATAGTGACAATGGCCCAAACCCTGCCATTGAGGGGCATTTGGGGCACTAGTGTGAGCTTAGTGATGTGTTTAATGAGCAATATCTTCCCTGGGTGAAGCAGGGGTTGGGAAGGAATCCATGCCATATCTAACCAGGTTGTTTATTCGTCAGTCTGAATTAGGTGGAGTACAAGCATAAAATGATTGCGTTTCCTTCCTGTTGCTGCCTGCAACCACGCTATGTCAGATCTCCCTTCCCTACTCTTCCTAATAACCTGGATACATTTTGGAGCTTTCCAGTAACCGCTCATGACAAGAACTGTGAGGTTTTGTTCTCACTGAGATTTTTAAAAGTCAAATTCAGTCTAAATTACTTTCATTTTTCGTTCCGACACACTTGCTTACCTTTCTCTTAGCTAACAATCAATTCTTTCTTGGCAATCTTTGCCAAGACTCTTCAAAACAGCTAACTTTCCTGTCCCAGTTTTTGGTCCATAGGAAACTGACGCATATTTGTTACAATGAGTGGCCCAGTCTATCCCATTGTTGCCCTTTCTCGTAATTCTGCTTTCCCTAAAGAATTTGTTTACACCGTCACTTAAAAAAATGAGGCTAAATCAGCTTGTTTGCTCCCTCTTTTACAGCTTGAATTACTTACTTAGCATGCATCTAACAGAGATTTGAGAGCAAGTCAAGTCTTAAGGAGGTGGGATGTGACACACTGAAGGAAACCAGCTGATAACAGCTACGTTATCAAGCAAGCAGCCCCCCTGGGCAATGAGATTTATTCCCACTGGGTCAACTTTGAAGGCAGCATGAAACCCATACCTCAGATTTATTTGATGCAAAGGGCATAGAAGCAAATACATTTCTACACTAACTCCTATCAGTCATTGCTGAGCGCTGTGCCTGATGAGGGTGTGTTAATTCCCAGGAACTTTGGCCTTCTGCACAAATGGCAAAGCAAGGTCTAGAGGGACCTCACAGGCAAAGCAATTAGATTCCAGCAATTGAAAATCCAGTGAGTATTCCTTGAAAGGAAATAGAAAGGGGATATGGGCAGGGCACCAATAATATCTGCTATTCTTCTTAAAAAAGACACATCAAAGTCTGCCAGGGCTCCCTTGGAGGTCCTCTTTCTTACTCAGGGAGTGTTGCTCAGGAAGAAAGAGAAGAAAGGCCAGAGAAATCTCCCATGTGTGCTATGACTCCTAAAATGTCTCCAGCTTCAATCCATTCTTTCCAATGCATTTCTAATCTGGTTAAATGATGGGCATCAACACTTTAACAGCTAATTGAAAGCTTGAATTATAGTATTGAAATTTTTTTATGTCAGTAATCATCAAACATATTTACATACATTTGTTCTGTTTCACCAAAATATGCTTTCAGTCACATAGTTAACCACTATGGCTTTGAAAAAGTCATTAGATTTTTTTTTTTTTTGCTCAATTACAGTTGTCCCAATCCCACCCCCCCATTGCACAGGGGGGAAAATCATTAATTTTTAATCACTTTTTTGCAGAGTTCAGAGTGATAGACAAAAATCTTAAGGAGAAGAAAGGCAGATCTAAAAAATAAAAAAGGCAAGCCTTAAAATATTAAATTAAAAAATTCTGATATTGCTTGGTATTTCCCCAAAAATGACACCAGGAGAAAATTATGAGTGCTGCAAAAAATATATAACTTGTGTTTTTTTTCCTGATTTGAATAAGTAGAGTGATTACTATATCTTAAATACAGAATTTAAAAATTACTCACCCAGAATTACTCTTAATTTAAAAATGGAATGCTATCCAGAAAAGCTTTAACAACTTCAGTGTCACAGCTTACCTAGAGGAATTTTAAATGTCTTATTTAAGTGCCATCAGCGGGGTATTTTTATATATAACATACTTTTGTCCAACTCCTCTTCATTCACTCCCTCATGTTATGTCTTACATAATTATCTCCCACACCAAATTATAACTTTCCTTAAAAATAAAGATTGTCTTTTTTAATGATAGATTATCAAGCTCTCCACCAACACCTCCAAGTCCCAGTAATAGCAAATGCTTTGCCTAAAAGCTCTTTAGATATTACTTTTCACAAAAAAATAAAATCTGAACATTTGAAATATCATTTGATGAGGGCTGGTTTAATGTTTTCATTCATTTTCACCCTGGAAACATTTGTGAAACATACAGTATAAAGACATTTAATTGTTATGAAATTGATGTTATGAAATTGGTATTCATTATAATTATTTTAGTGCATATATTATATGCTTCTCTATATGCATGCCCTTGTAAGTTAACTTCATTTTGTGCTCTTAAAATGCCCAACAGAGAAATAGTTTGGTATATACAAGTTTCAACTGCTTTACCATCAATAACATTCTTAATTGTGAAGGTCCAAAAGGCAGATCATGGTGACCAGAACAGCTACCCTTTCTGTGCCCTGAATCTGCACTTGACCCAGTTGGGTCTGTAATCTTTAGGGATTCCTCTAAAGAAAGCTGACCTTTACTCTTATTTTTTTAATTTTTATTTTGTTGTTCAAATAAAATTAAAAAAAATTTGTTGCCTTTGACTCCCATCCCAGCCCCCCATGCTCCACACCCCCTTCCCATTTCTACCCCCCTTAGTTGTTGTCCATGTGTCCTTTATACTTGTTCCTGCAAATCCTTCCCCTTTTTCCCTGAAATTCCTTCCCCTCTACCATCTGGTCACTGTCAGCCCGCTCTCTATTTCAGTGTTTTTTACTATATTTTGCTTGTCCATTTGTTCTGTTAATTAGTTTCTTGTTAAAGGTGAGATCATATAGTATTTGTCTTTCACCACCTGGCTTATTTCACTTAGTATAATGCTTTCCAGTTCCATCCATGCTGTTGTAAAGGGTAGGAGTTCTTTCTTTCTGCTGCATAGAATTCCATTGTGTAAATGCACCATAGTTTTTTGACCTTTACTTTAACTTATTGTATTTAATTGCAAAAAATTTTGCTTGCCAAATATGGGTAATTATACTGAGGTTTTTAAAGGCTATATACTCTGAAATAATCTCTTACATTAAGATATTAATTTTTGCAACTTAATTTTGTTTGTAAAATAATAATTTATAACTCCACAAAAGAATTTTGAATGGCAAATAATCACTATTTAAAATCTTTAAAAATTGGGATAATTGGCTAAAAGCAGACACCAGGCTGCTTAAATATTTTTTAAAGGTTAATAATAATAGTGAGAGTTTATATTATTAAATGCTTATTTTGTACTGGACATTTTTAAAGTATTTGGCATGTAGTCTCTCATGCAGGGAAGATTTACAATTCTCTTCATTCCAGGTGGAATAAGTATCTGTAGTTCAGCAGCTTAAAAAAATGTCATTCAACCAGTGAACATTTTTAAGTTGAGTTGTCAGCCTATGTGGTATTATGGCACATGTTCAAAAACATGCCTCTAATTTGTTTACAAAAACAGACATGGAAAATTCTGTTGCTGGGTTTTGCTAGAATTGAAATAAAGTAGTCTGACATTTGTTTATTTTTTAACAAATGTTAAGTTTCTTGTGTTAATAAGTATATTATAAAAACGTGATTAAAAATAACATTGCCCAGCCCTGCCAGGTGTGGTTCAATTGGTTGGAGCATCATTTTGCAAACTGAAAGGTTAGGAGTTTGATTCCATGTCAGGGCACACACCTAGGTTGTGGTTTTGGTTTTGGTTGGGGAACATAGAAGAGGCAGCCAATCAATGTTTCTCTCTCACATCAATGTTTCTTTTACTCTTTCTGTCCATTCCTTCCCCTCTCTCCAAAATCAATAAGCATGTCCTTGAGTAAGGATAAATAAAAATTACTTACAACATCTGTCTTACTCATCGTTAACCTAGGATAGTTCTTTCTGTTAAACCTGAGATAGTGGACTTTCGTCTATAGGCTACATTTGGTTTTTGGATTAATTCCATTAACTCTGGGACTTGAAGCTTGATGGAGTGACTGCACCCAGCCATAAGAATTATGGTCTCACTGGTAGGTTGTGGTGGCTACCAACTAAGGAGTTAACTAGGTGAATATCTGGCAACTGCAAAGTTATGGACACTAGTGCGATAACTCCAAATTTCAAAGGACAATATGAGGAGTGATCCCCAAACCCAGAATTTATTTATTAAAAATTGTGTACTTATTCTTACATGTTTAACTCCAATCACTTTCAAAGAACTCTGCATTTGATGCAATAAATGTATCAAGACATTTTTTCTGCTTCTCAAAACAGTTTTTGAACTTGTCAATTTTGATGACTTTTAGTGCTTTCACCGTTTTTTGGTTTTGTTTTGTTTTTTCAAATTGGTAAAACATTTCCCTTTGAGGACTTTTTTCATCTGGGGAAACAAAAAAATGTTGCTCAGGTGATATCAGGTGAATGTGGAGGGTGGGGCACCAGGGTCATGGCATTTTTGGTCAGACTTCTCCACACTTGGCATGGTCTGATCAGTGCACTTGTAAATCACCCGTCATGAAATGGGCAAACACATTGAACAAATCTTCAAAAAAAATCACTGAGGACCGGTGCAGCCTCTCACAATAACACCAGCTGGTACATAATACAGAGGGGTTTCTAAAACACTCACTTAGTAAGGGAAGCCTGTACTATTAGGGGTCTGCCCTCCAGAAGATAATTCTGTTTGGGTGGAGTCCCCCCTCATAGAAGCACAGGGGTGGTGTATTAAACATCTTTATGTGTCTTCCTGTAACATAATCATCTTATAATCTATTGAGTGAGTCTGTTTTCTTTTCCATTCCTCCATGATTTTTCCTTCTTTTTTTATTTAGGTTTTTATTGAATTTATTGGGGTGACATTAGTTAATAAAATTATGTAGGTTTCAGTTGTACCATTCTATATCATCTTTATATTGCATTATACTCATTCTATTTCATTTCTTTTCTCTCTAGCATCTAGATGCTTTTTCTATTTATTTTCATTTATTCTCTATTATAGTTCAACAGTACTTGTAACTTTAAAAAGAATAGAACATTGTTTGATCCATATCTAGGAAAAAAGCTAACCATACATTTTAATGCATGTATTTCCCCCATTGATTGTTAAAATTTTATGAAAATTAATATTTAAAGTAGAAAAATCTTACAACTGTCCTTTGTAATATAAAATCTTTATATTATTACTAAAAATACTCGACCTAAGATATTTTGTTCTTACTTATATTCTATAGTCAAAATTTTCAAATCTTTAAAAATAATACATGCAATAAGGTGCTATAATTTGCCAGGTACTCTATAAATCTCTTTCAGTTTTCTAATGCTGTATAACAAATCGCAGTGGATTTTCAAAGTTAATTTGTTGCCATTCTTTATTTCTGGTATGGTCAGGGATTCTGACAGGGTGAGCAGGGCCTTCTTATCTCTCCTCCACAATCCTGAGGCCTCTGCTGGCCAATACGAAGTTTGGGGCATGTAATCATCGGAGGTTTTTTTCACTTATTCGCCCTCACAGCTGCGGGCTTATTCTGACTTTACGCCTCAGTTCTTCTCCATACGGGGCTCTCCAGGAGGCTTCCCCCGAGAGAAAATCCCGAGGGGGAGCCAAGAGGAGCCACGTTACCATTCATGGCCCAGACTCAGAAGGCATGCAGGGTCCATTCCACCACTTTTTAAAAATTGGTTGATGCATTCACAAGACCCATCAGGTTCGAGGTGAGGGAAATAGATTCCACCCCTCGAGAGGAAGTGGCAGGCTTCTGAAGGAGTAATGGGATCAGAGATATTGCTGTTCCATTTTTGGAAACTACTATCTGTCAGAGTGTCTATGTTTTGTGTCTCATAATATATGTAGGAACTACATATATTAACAGTGGTTCTTTGTATGTGGGATTTTCACTTGAATTTCCCTTTGTTTGCATTTTACTGTACTTTCAACTCTTCATTCTAAGATAATGAACATGTATTATCTTTGTAAAAAAAGAGGTGCTTCCTTGTTTTTTTGAAGTATTTTCTTCAACGGTAAAAGAAAAAGAAGGTAACAAGCTCAGGATTGACAAAGCTATCCTTGCAAACAACTGTACTTTGCTCTCTCATTGCTCTCCATTTTCCCTTTACCTGCTGCTAGAGTCAGCCTAGGTTCCTTTGAAACCACTGGGCCGAGTGTTTCCGAAGCATCTGTCTCACTTTAACCTCCATCTGCCTCCATCCTCATGGAGAAAAGTAGCAGGCTCCAGAAGTTGAAATTCAGGAATTGACCCCAGAGAACAAACCAGCCCTTGATACCTTCTATTAAGGAATCTCAGAAAAAAAATTGTAAACATTACTGAAAATAAATATATGACCTAGCTAGAACTCTATTGCTATCTCTCTCTATACCAGTCTACCCCTCCATTAGTCTTATTGAATACCATTTTCAGGTTTGGGGGTATGTTTTTTGGAAAATTTTGATGTTCTCGAAACCAGTGATCATTTCTATAGTACATAATAAATTCCAAAGTTGGAGCATATCTTTTCATTTATTTCCAGCTTGAAATTGATAATTTGATAACATGATGATGACACCTGTTATATCTACACAGTGCTTTCCTATTTAGAAAGGATTTCATATATATACGTTACTGTGTTTTCACAAACTCTCCCGTAAGGTGATCGGTGCAGGGTAATGTTCTCTACCTTCACAGGAGAACAATGACTTTAAACGGTTTGCCCAGGTTACAAGTAGGTAAAACTAAACTAACAGTTTACATTTTTCCACAGTGCTAAAGGAGAAAAGATTACTTTAGATCTAAAATGGCTTTTCCCCCATTTTTCAAGGTGTCATGTTGTGGCCAGAGCTAAAAGTGCAGAAGGTGTCACATTTGCATATTCTAAACACATAATCCCAATAATGAATACTCTTGAGAAGGTAACTTAATGCCATTTCTCATGTTATGTGTATCATCAATATTAAAAAGGTCTTATTTTTCCAGCCTGTGTCTTACTGGCTCACACAACTTGCAGTATGGATGTGGGCGACTACGTAACCGTTACCATCTCGTATCTTGCACTTTGGTGCAAAGCAGAACAGATTGGCTCATATGATTATTGCTGGGGAAAGCTGAAGGGCTGTGCTTCAACTGCTTGCTGAGAGGGTGGTGCCCTTGGATCACAAATTAACCATAATCATTATTAGAGTAGCTATTGCTTTGAAACTGTTTCTAAGCTTCCCGGTTATTTTCAGGTTCTGCGTTCCCCTTCCCCTGCCCACTTGATTGGTTTTAAATTGCAACTGTCGACTACAGCTTTCTATAGCACTTACTCATGACTGCTCCAGCTTTCAACTTTCTCTTTCCATTGACACAGCTAAATTGGAAGTGTACCGTGCTTGATTTATATTTAGATGTATTTTTTTTCAATGAAGAGTTAAAAGTTAAAAGTCTGCACAGCTGCAGGAAACATTACTGAAGGTCCTTTAAAACCATTATGCAGGCTCACTCAAATGACTGCTACAAATGCACATTATTAAAATCAACCTTTTAGCTGTTAGTATTTCTTTGGAGTTTGTACTATTTCCCTTTGTTATTGTCAGTATTTAATGGTAACCATTTAGTATCATAAAGCTAGAGATGTTTCTCTACATAAAGAAAATAATGGCACATATAGAAAAGGAGGTGGGAAGGAGGGAAATTTTAAAATGTGCCAGAGGGTTGAGGTTAAGGTGTGAGTCAAAATGAGTTTGCAGGAATATTGGAACAAACTGGCTGAAACTATAAGTACTTTATTATTTTAAAAAGTAGAAGCCCAGATGAAGTGTGGGACTCAGGGTTGGCCACTGTGTGTCTCTGGGACGGCGTCCCGAACCCAGATTCCTTCCATCTCTCAGTTCTCTCACCTTCAACATCAGCCTCCTGCAGAGCTGGCCTGTTTGTTGGGGTGAAAGGTTGCTGGCACCTGCAAAACTGCTTGCTTCCTTTTTTGTGTTCACTGGGAGAGACGGAATTGAGGGGTGGAGCTAGGGGAAAGTAAGAGAGGGCAAAAAAAGGGCTTGGAGGAAGAGAGGAACGAAAGAGTAGAAGGAGAGAGAAAAGGAGAAAAAGGAGGGAGGAGAGAGGGAGAGAGGAAAATAAGACGAAAGTAAAGACAAGAGAAGAGAGATTCACTCAAAGATCTCTCGGATGGACAAATAACTCCCAGAGAGCACAGTCGCTGATCAGCTCAGGCAGATTGTCCACATCACAGGTGAGAACAATGGCGACGGGGCTAGAACAGCCCAGCAGGTCAGGACTCCTGCCTGGAGCTGTGTGCTGTGCATTAAGTCAGCTTCTTCCAAGTCTATTGGGGAGCACAGAAGCAGGGTGTGTCCCCAAACAAGTTTAAGATTATTTTTAAAAGAAAGATGAGCAATAGATATTCTTAGGTAGTCACCAGTGTCTGCAATGCGTAGGCAAATCATTGTATTAAAAATCACATGGTAAAACTTAGCCATAAACAGAAGTAATTGACCTTTATTAAAATATTCAGTTTGTGTTTATTTATGACCATCACATTGGAAATAATTCAAATATATTATATAATTATAAAATAAGGTATATTAAAGTGAATATATTTTGAACCATTTTCACACTCTTGCTTCTTTTTCTTTTAGTTGAGAACCATGGAGGAACTGGTACAATTTACTCCTTTTATAGATAAAAGAATATGAAAACATTTTATTTTCCTCCAGAAAGAATTGCAGCTATTTCATGATTATTTCCCTTCCATTATAAGAAATAGAATTTTAATATTGTCATAATATAAATGTATTAATTCATGTAACCCATAAATAGCTTCATAAATACCTTCTTTTTTCAGGGCATAATATGCTGGTGCCTTGGAAGCTATAAAATTGAGGCAGAAAGAGGTTTGGTCCCCAAGCTGTTTACAGTATAATCAAAGAGATAAGACATGTGTACCAATAACTCCAGTGCAAGGTAGCAAATAAGTGTCGTTAGAAAATTATACATAGAAGGGCATAGGAAATGAGTCTCTTTCTCTATAGATAATCTATGTAAATTTTCCAAAGCAAACCTCAATTTCCAGTTCTCCTAGAAATTATTACTAGCTCCTCTTCCTTTATCATTACTTATGTTATTATCAGCAGCCCTGCTCACTCTTATCACATTCTAGTTTTACCTGCTTATGAGTCACAATAGAAGGACTTTCACCACAAAGCATTTAATTACTTCTTTGCCTCCAGGGAAGTTATAAGCTAAAATATTAAGCTAAGGTAGTGCCTGTGTGCTCAGCCTCAAAAGCTGCCCTCAGCCCTGCTTCCCTGCAACACCTGAAGTAAACAGTGCAGTCTGTCCTGGGGTGAAGTGATCCCATCACTATTCTAGGTCTCTACCAGTGGTGCTTGTTTGTTCGTTTGTTTTAATCCACAGCTGTCCTAAATGCCCCAATATTTAGACTAAAATTATTCATGAATTATATCACTATATGATGCTTTAAACAGATGTAAGCAATTATAAGTTAAACCCACAGAATGAAGCTGTCAGAGGGTAGTTAGGGAAGATATGCATTTTTCACCTGCTTTAAGTCGAGATCTTCATTTTGAACACTAGCTTGAACATTTCTCTTGAAGCACTGCCTAATTATAAAACAGGAAAAGGGGCATTTTATCCTCAGTCCCAATTTTACCACTAACTGGATTCCATTTATAATTGTATTTGTTATCTCCAAATGTTTTCATCTGTAAAGTAGGAGAGTTAAACCACTCAACTCCTAACATCTTTCTTTTATGTCTAAACCTATAGTGAAGTACCAGAAACAAAATATCAAAGATCACAAATTATGCATAAAAATTATATTCACATTATTATCAGCAAAGAGATTTTCTTGTATTGAAATACGTAATTGCTAGTTAGCTGCTATCAATACAAAAATAATAATTTACATAGGAAAATATTAATCATTTTCAAAGTTTTGAATGTGTCCTATCCTGGGACTGTTGCTTATACTATCTCATTTAATTATCAAGTAACCCTTTAAGGTAGACATTAAACTGTCACACAAGCTGATATAGAACAATGATACACAGAGTAAAAATTATTGGTCCGAGGCCATGCAATTAGTAAACAGCAGAAGTGGAATATGAAGCCAGGTCTCTGCATGCTTGTTCATTATAGTCAAGTCATTCTCTGTGGTTTATTGGAAGAAACTGTTCGTCTTGCAACATTTTATAGTGGAGTGGCAGTTTCCAACCGGTATGCCACAAGAATTTTTAAAACCTACATACCTCTTTAGTCAGGGGCAGTGACCTCTCTTCCTTTAGATTGTCAAATAAAAAAATGGCAACATCCAACACAACAGTAGCTGTCTGGTGTGAATGCCCTGTCTCAAAACACAAAGTTACATCTTATTGGCCACATTGCATAATAAGTTTGCCTCTCATTTGGTTAATTCTTGATACTAGAAATACTAATATACAAATATAGGCACCCATTTTTTAAAAAGGTCACTTTGAAGCAAAAGGGTAGGTAATTATTCGTATTTTTTGTAAATCATAATTACACCTATTTTTGTCAGATCAGCAAAAATATGTGTTTCTTGGTGTGCTGCAGAATTTTTGTAATTAGTTTATGTGTGTCCTGAGACACAAAAGGTTGAAACTCTCTGAATGGAGGACAGAAGTCTGAAAACAGAAAGTATATTTCTTTTGTTGGAATCCTATTTATAAATCACAGAAAATAGGTACTTCACTAAAGATTAATTAAAGGCTGAAGAGTTTGAAATTGCCAAAACAATGTCAGTAAGGTAGGTTTGGACAGTGTAGAGTAGTCAGTCTTTTCCTTTCTTTGTAGGAGCGGTGGAAGGAATTTCTCCTTTCAATTTCTCCAGAGAAGGTTTTGAAGTGCTCTACAGTGCTCTATAATGCAGGAGAATCTGGCCATAGTTTATATATATATATATAATTGATTATATGATATATGATATAAAATCATATATATATATAAATTTTTATTTTAAAAGCACGTTCACATGCATTATGTAAATATTCAGTAATGAATATTTAATCCAAAAACATCTGACCCTCATCTGTATTTTTATTGGGCATAATTTAAGCAACTTTCAGTCTGCTGATACCACTGCCCTCTGAACCCTGCTTATGGCAGCCTGTTAAAAACCAGATTTAATAGAAGCCCAATATTAATTTACCTTACATATAAATAAAACAGTTCATTAGAAAATACAACTTATTAGAGGTAGTTTTGATTTTACAGAGTCAGTGGGCCGAACCGTAGGACAAGGAAAACAACACACGACAGGACACTCAGAGCCACTAACTCTGCTGAAATTGCTCAAGATTAAAATTAAAACAATAAACTAGATGTCTTCATTACTAAAAAAGCATCGGGTCATTTACTTTAACAATGTCAACTTACTTTCACTCTCACATTTTGTTTAATTAGTAAAGGAAGTAATATGCAAGAGCACACCTCATGGTGTCCTATTACCTTGGAGAAATGTGTTACCTGCTCCTAAAAATAACGTGTCCAATTCTTACACCCTCTGTGGAATGAAACTTCATCTCAGTGGGAGGATGCCAGACAAACACTAGAATGAAATGGACTCCAACTTCTAAAAAGAATGTACTTGAAACCATGATAAAACAATATTGCATATTTTATACCTAATGTTGTATAAAAAGAAAGCACAGTCTGTCTCAAACAATTTTATAAAAGTAATGTTGTCCAGAAATTTGACCACATAATGAAAGGAATCAGAAACTGACAGAAGGGGTATATAGCCATTCTTATAAAATATCAGGTTAGTTACTACCAGTGGATATAACAATTTAGCAATTATTTTACTTCCAAGTATTTTGAAATTGTAGTGGAAAGGAAACCAAGCTGTGTGTATCTAACTCCTGGCATGGCCCTACAGATTAGAAGTCATTGTACATAATTTTAAAAATAAATAATCCAAATGGTAAATTATTTATTTTGGTTAGCACAATGGAAGCTTGGAACAGTACATTGTATAAGTGAGACTTATTAGGTTTAGTCATAAAGCAAGTTTATTTTATCTCCTGTATGTTTATTCAGGGGTGAAGTTTTCCCCCTTATCTCTGGATGATAATGCAGACAGGCTCATAACTTTTCACAAAAGGTAATAAAGAGTTCTATGATCACATTAAGTCAACAAACAAGCTGCCCTCCATGGAAATTACCCTGCTCTGTCCAATTTACTTCAATTTTTCTGCCTCCCTTGCTAGGGTCTATTCTGTGCAGGAATTCTAAGGCCAAGGATGGGACTTGTTTGATGTATTTCCCTATTGTTTCTCCTCTCGGTTTGCCAACCCACATTCTTGGTCCGTTTAAGTTTCGTGTGGGCAGCAAGCAAGAGAATTAACAGAAGCAGGCAATTACTGGACTTCTAATATTATAGAACGGCTTTATACTCCCTGGGACTGCTGGGTGCTGGGAGCTGGTTCTCAGGGAAGAGAGCCCTCCCCATCACTGGTACCACCATCTTTCAGTCTCTTGATACACTCGATGCACACTCCTACCAGAGCCCACATTTCCTGCAGCTCCTGGGAGGCCAGAGATGCCTGCAGGGCTTCTCTGCTAAGCTGTGATTTTAAGGACTTTAGTGCTTTTGGCACCCAAATAGCCAATGGAAACATGCCCTCGTTCTCTGCAAACTTTAATAGCACCAGCTGCTTGCAGGGCTGACACTTTCCTCGGTGTGTCTTAGAATTTCTCTGGCCTTTTGATTTCTCAGGTTTTATTTAGACCACTGTGTACTACATCACTCACTACCCATCTCAAAACTGGGGGCACACAGTAAGCTCCCCAAGTATTTTCTTAAAGCCCTCACTTTCAACTTGAAATAACAGTGGAAGTAACACTCATCCCTTCCCACTTCTTGGGAGTTTGAGGGTGGTTGAGAGATTAAACATTATACTACAGTTGTCTCTTGGGAAATCCCCATCATAAAATGCTCCCATATGCATGCTCTGGATACTTTTTTTTTTTTTTTTGCAACTTTGGCTTGAGTGAAAGTTTTGAGTCATCTAATTAGTTTTCAGTCTTGTACTTTTGAAATTTGCAGGATACACTCCTCTGGCATTAACTTCCATTGCCTTCACATCTGAGCCAAGAGTGAGAAAGGAAGGGAATCATTATAACATCTCATTCCCAGGCTTGCAGGATTTCCCTCCTTGAAACTGCCTCTTCGACACTAACTATGTAGAAGTTGCTTGAAAAAAACTGAAGATAAAGACTCTGGTTTGGCTGTAGAATATTAGGGAGAAGATACTCAGAAACAAATTAGACATTGTACTTAAAAAATCAATTCAATATTTGGCTTTTGGTAAATAAAACATGACCACAAACACAATCATTGCTCTAAGCTCTTCATTAACAATATCAGTTTAGTTCCTTCCCACCAACAATCCAAAATACCAACTAAATGCATTTATTTTAATTTGTGTTAAAATCTGCAAGGAAGGCTTAACTTGTTTCTACATGGTTTTATAGTTAATATCAAATTAAATATTAGACATCAGGACTTTTTATTACAGAAACATCTGTACTTATAACCAAGCTTTAATTTCTGTTCAGTCATTTGACACACAATAGGTTTCTTCCCTCAAGCCCTGCACGGCTAGTAAAGAGACAAAAATGCCAAATTCAAAAAAGTACTTCAGTATTTTACTTTATTAATGAATAAATGTGTTTATGTAACAGGACTCAGCCAAGAAGGGGGCCCAAAAAGGGATTTGGAATGAGGTCCAGAACTCAAGGTGTCCAGGAAATATTAGAAAGACATATAAGATGCCCTCACCCCTTCCCCCCACAGGTGTGAGTTGGGGAAGAGACAAATGGAGCAGGAGCATGGAGAGCTGTTTTGTACAGCAAAGGCTTTGCAGCTAACGTCTGGCATGGTCATTTAACATATCTATAACCTTAACTGGCTGTATAGATATGTTAAATAGCTGTGGCCATGCTTTGAGCCAGGGGGATGGAAGTAACTTCCACCCAAGAGTAACTGGGGGCAGGTCCCCTGAGTTACAGCCACTGCTGTAAAGAGCTTAGAAATGATTGACTCCACGACACGAGGCCACACCCACCTAGACTCACAATGGCAGCCCAGTAAACTTGGAATAGTACAGAAATGATGGCAAGTGTAGCCGATTTTTGGAGGAGTTGAAAATGGGGCTGCAAAGGAGGACTGGCTCCAGGATTTAAAACCCAGACACAGCAGCCATTTAAGGAGAGGGAACCACATGGCTGTGGCAGTGTGGAGAGAAAGCCACACGCTTTGGGGCAGAGTGGGGACCCCACAGCTTTAGTAGCGGGAACCACCACGTGGCTTTAGCAGAGAATTGCCACTCGGCTTTGCCAGAGTAATGATCCTACTCTCTCTGCAGCTCTGGTGGAGGAAAGAACCAAGGGGTTTTGACCAGAGTGCAGAGCCTGCAGCTCTGGTAGAAGAGGCCCACACAGCTTTGGGGTGCTCCCTTTGGCTGCACGCGTGGCCTGGGAAGCAGGAGAGACTTTACCTGGAAGAATGGGTACAAAGAACTCTTGCCAATAGACCATGAGAAGGTGCCACATGACTTTGGAGTAATTCGAGATCCTGCCTGGAAAGCAACACAGCTGACAGCGCCAGCAGCCTGAAACAGGGACGTGTGCTTCTTCTCCTGAGTTATAATACCCCAAATTAGGACAGGGGGAGAAGGAAGTACTGTGGGTGTTTGTGGGTATCCTAAAGAACTTTGACATTTTAATGGGGACATTAGGTCACTACTTTAAGTCTGTATAGCTTGAAATAAACCTTTTCTTTCCTTTTCACAAATCTCTGGCATCAAGAGACATCTTTCTGATTGGTGGTGGACAATTGAGCCCAGTAGGTGGTCCAGACGGTATTAGTATACCATCCTTGGAGGGGGGCCCTGTTGTTCTGCAACAGTTTTTGGCATCCCTGGGGGGTCTAAATATTGTCCCCCTTGGACCTCTGTTTTATAACATTTAAGCATCCCTATATACCTTTCTAGGTTCTTATAAAACTTTGGTCAATATTTTGCATTGATGATTATCTTTTTAACAATCTGTTCAGAAGTTGGAAAAGATTGTTGATGGAATGCTACAAAGAAAGTTGTGTTGCTGAAAAAGTACTTCCCAAAATTGCCAAGGATGCAGTCCTGTGGAAGAAGTGGAGGTAAGATAATGTGGAGAGAAAAATTACTAATTTATTTGCTTGTTTTAAGCTCAGAACTAAAAAAAAAAAAACAAAGAAAAGCAAAAGTACAACATATCTGTGTTTGCTTTTACAGAAAAAAGGGAAATTTTATCAAGGGCCATAGATTATTAAATGTAATTCTAATCTTTTATGCTATTATATTCAAGACATTTGTGGTTTGGAACATTCTAATCAGATTTCAAAATTTCCAGAAAGAGACAAAGGAGCCCAGGCCTAAGTCCCAAATTAAATTACCTCTTCCAGGCTATTTTTTGAAAGGTAGAAGTGGTGCATGACTCATTTCCCAAACTTCCGGTTCTTGGGTGGATCTGTGCGATTTTGTTCCTGGGGGAAACGTACAAACCTTAGATTATTAACTCGACTTTAAAAGAAGAATGAAGTACTGCTTCATATGGTGTTAATTCCTAATAAAAATCACCCCAGATCTTCCCTCACATAATTGTGAGGTCTGGTACACACTTCTCAACCCTTGAATTGCCATCTCCACTCAACTGAGGCTGAAGGTAGCAGATTCTACCATGAACTCAATGTTTATTGTAAGCTAGATATTACACAAACTAGTTAACATGCATTCTCTGATAAAAAGTACTTAGCATCTTTAGAAGTAGGGTTTATAATTTCACTTAATATGTAGAGAAAGATAAAATCAGAGAGGTTAAACTGCTCCTCAGATTATTCCATGTCATAAGCAAAGGAAGCAGCAAGCATACCAAGGACATATTGACTCAATGTGCTTATGTGATGTGTGACATTACCTCCCTGAAAAAGTCATGAACAAACTATGTAGAGAAGGTATAAAGCATGGTACAGACCCCAGACCCCAGAAACAAAATCCCTGCTTGTGATTCTTGAATCTAGTTCCCTATCTGTGATAGTGTCAAGTACTATCACAAAGGGTGAGAGGGCTCCATGACTCACTGTGTTGTATTTCCAAAACAATTTTCATCTAATTATGTCATGTATGCAAATAATAGATGTACATATACAATAACATACACAAGAACACAAATATAACTATCAACTCTTAACGAGCATTAAAATAGGCAACGAGAATGTAAACAGGAATGAGGTAGGATCCCTGCCTCTGAGAGCCCTGTGATTTCACTTTAAAGACAAAAATGGATCACAACACAAGCAGGTAAGTGCCATCACAGATGATGAAAATATTCGAGGAGCACGGGGTTAGAATAATTCCCTCCTGTGTCTGTAGAAATCAGAGAATCAGGTGGCATTTTTGCACTACAGGGATTTTCTCCATTTTGCAGCTTACATTGCATTAAATCATATTCATTACCCCATTTTTAATTACCTTTCTAAGTAATTCATTTATTGAAATAGTACACTTGCCTTTTTGTAAGCATCCAAATATCATGTCTCAAATAACTAAGCAAATAGATGGTACTGTGGCTAGTACTTGCTTGAGCAGAGGAGGCCTGTAATGACTTGGTTACTAACCTTAAGAAGCTTAGCTTTTAATGAGCAAAATATAAGTAAACGAATAAAAACAATGAAAAGCAGAAAGTGACAAATGTTGTATTATGATAAGTAGTATAAGAAATGATTGTGGGTGTCCTATTTTAAGTTATAATGTATTTCATCAGACTGGCATAGCTGTATTAAAATGAGAAGCTCCCTCTTTTTTCTGTCTTGATTCTTCTCCACTGCATAATCAATGATATGGTAAGCTTATTGTTATTCAGATAGGTACCAAAAATTAATGTTTGGAATTAGAGTCATTTCTCAAATGAGATTGAAAGAGGTTTGTAACAGCCATTACCTTATCAGATTTAGCATCTTTTCTGAAGGACAGGAGACTATGAAAAAGACGAATCAGAATTAAGAAGAGTGGAGATAAAAGAAAGACCAAAGGAAGGGGTTTTTTTCATTATACTGTGGACTTTAATGGATCTCTGTTGTCAGTCTAATTTGTAAAGATCAATGGCTTCTGTTAAACTGCAGTCTGGGCTTCCCTATCTCCTTTTAATTCATCTACTCAGCACATGCTTCCCCTTTGAAAGATAAGAGCACGAGGGAGTTTTTACTAGTTCTCTTTTTTCTTTGAGCTATCAAGTAACCTAAAGTGTATATGGTAATGAAAACTTATCAGGGAATAGGTTGTGAAAGCCATCAGTTGAAAAACTGTCAAAATATAAGCAGACTATAGTTTATCAGAGAGCTTTTTAAGTTGTGTTTACAGGTTGCCAAACACGTGAAGGAAAAATGAGAAATGGAGTCAAATTGTCACACATTTCTTAATATCTAGCTGAAAAAAATTGCAGTAAAACTGGCTCAGTTTTCACAACCTAACCTATAGTCCTTACATCAAAAACAAATCTGGACATTCTTTGTATAAATGTGTATATATATATATATATATATAATTTTAAATTTAAATATTTTATTATTTATTATATTATAGTTATCTCAATTTTTTCCTCTTTATCCCCCCTCCACCCAGCCACCCCCCCTCCCATGGTCAATTTGCACACTGTTGTCCATGTCCATGGGTCCTTCATACATGTTCTTTGACTTACACCTTCACCTTATTTCAACCAGTCTTCACCACCCCCCACCCCTTACAGCTGTCAGTCTGTTCCATGATCTTATGGCTATGGTTGTATTTTTGCTTGTTATTTTATTTTGTTCATTAGATTGCACTTATAAGTGAGATTATATGGAATTTGTTTTTCACCAACTGGCTTATTTTTACTTGGTATAATACTCTCCAGTTGCATTTATGCTATTGCCAAAGGTAAGGACCCCTTCTTTTTTATTGCTGCATGGTATTCCATTGTGTAGATATACCACAGTTTTTTTATCCTTATCTGCCGGTGGGCACTTAGGCTGCTTTCAAATTTTGGATATAAAATAGAACTGCTATGAACATAGGAGTGCATATATTCTTTTGAATTGGTGTTTCAGAATTCTTAGGGTATAGTCCCAGCAATGAAATCACTGGATCAAAAGGCAGTTCCATTTTTAATTTTTTGAGGAAACTCCATACTCTTTTTCACAGTGTTTGAAGCAGTCTGCATTCTTACCAACAGGGCAGTAAGGTTTCGTTGCCTTCACGTCCTCACCTGCACTTGCGGTTTGTGAGAGATGCAGATTAAAACAACTGAGTGATCACCTCATACCTGCCAAAATGGCCGTCGTTAGTAAGTCAACAAACAACATGTACAAATATATGTCAGACATTTCATAGTGTGTATTATTTATGATACATGTCATAGAACATGTCACTTGCTTTATGTTGGTTGATCATATCTATTTAATATTTATAACAGTTTTGATGCGTAGTCAGTGTTAATAGATTCAGCATTTTGTTATCTTAAAACCTTGCTTTGTCACTTTAAAAACAAGATGAAAAAAGCGAAATATACGATATTAAAAAGTGAAATATACTATATCAATACTAATATAGTATTAAGTATACTATATATTATAATATACTATATATTTAATACAGTATATATTGAATATACTATATTAAAAGGTGAAATATACTATATTTAATATATATTAAAATGTTGATAAGTAGTAATTTATTTAGACACAAAGGAAAATGTATAATGGCAAATGTATCAATATAGAATTTACATGTAATATATATTTGATAAGTTTATATGCTATATATTTTATGTTATATAAGTATATAATATGTGTATTTATTAATAATATATAAATGTATGAAATATATGCCTCTGTAAATTTTTATATTCCTTATGAGTATATACTTGACTATCTCTATAGAAAGCAGCTCATTACCAAAAAAGCATATTACAAATTAATGATATATTATTACAAAATTTTAAATGTCCTAATGTTTGGGCACAGTCACCCCATCCATTGTACACATGTTGATAATTTCACCTTACAATATTATTCCTGAGATCCTCAACAACCTTCAGTCATCCAAAGAAGAATCAATTACCTCTTGCATAATGTACTGTGAAGGTCAAGGAAGTTGACTAATACATTTTAAAAGAGTTTTTAATGATACATTTTGAAATCAAATGTTTTCCTGTTTTTCTCTATCAAATGGAAATTTAATTTACCACAATATTTCATTCCCCAGATGTCTTAGTAAATTGAGGCTTGCTGTGTGATTCGCTTTTAAAGAATTTTGGAATCCGTGCTACAAAGGAGACGGAGATGGTGCTGCGGCAGGAGCTGAGAAAACACAGGTTTGAGTGCCATCTCCGTCAGGATCCTGCAGATTGCCACAGCACAACGGGAAAAGAGAATTTGAAGAGACCATGTGCTCGGAACTGTTTATTTTCCTATCACCTTACCTTGAAGCCAAAGGAACTGTGAGGTGTCCAATACCTAGGGTTTAAGGTCAGCTCAAAGGAGGGTCACTGGGAGCCACACTTACACCTTCATCACAAAAATGAATTGGACCCATGCCCATGGGGCGAAGAGCAAAGGAAACGGCACCGCTGTGAAAGTCCCTAAGCCCATAAACCACATCACTGCTACTGTCTGGTGTGAACAGGCTCTCCTCTCATTTTTGTCTCTCATTCCCCATTCTATCTTTCATCAATTCACTGTCTCGTTTTAAAATAAATCATGGAGAGGACACACATATGTATTGAAAAATGAGAAAAGAATCTTAGGCAAAAGTTCTTGAGATAATAGTTAATCAGAAAGCACAAGAAGAATTATAATGGAAGCATTTAAACAAATACTATGCTTTAGTCTCAAAAATTATAAAATATATGACCTTTCAAAATAAGCTCATAGTTCAGATAAGTGGAGGTTTAAGGAAATAATTGTACAATAAAGAAAGGAGATACAATTAATCTTAAGAGTGAAACAAAATTAGAAGCTAGAACTAAAGGTATTTCAGGGATGAAAACAGCACTGAATGCCACAAAAGTCGAGCAAATGTGACTGACAAGGGCATCAGGGAGAAAGTGGTCAAGGTGAGGACATCACAGGCATGAAAAGACGCCATGGTTATGCAAGATATAAGGGGCAACAGAAAATCAGAGATCAAGAAAACGCATTATCAATAATCCTGACTGAACAAACTTAAAGTAACTTTTGTGTATAAAGCCTACACATTATATGAAATTTTATTTTAAAAGTTTATTTTCTAATTAAAAGGAGAAACTATTCCCTGAGAAAAATTACAAAAAATTTTAAGACTATTTTGGTCAAGCTACAGAATTTTAAGGCTTGAAAAAATGTCAGGCACATGGTGCAGAAACTCAAAATGGCATTAGATTCATAAAAGCAGTCAGTAACAGAAGCTACTGCAGCCATTGTTAATATAATGAGAATGACTTGTGTGACATCAATGTAACCTGGCAGCCCAGGAGTGTGGACTGGCATGCACATGTGTGAACCGTGATGACTTCACTAGTCAGTGGGGGGGGGGCTGTGGTACGTGCCATTGAGTGACAATATAAACTGAGTGGCCACAGCATTCAAAATGACTGAGAGAGTAGAACAATGAATTTGCCTCAAATTTATCATTAAGCTTGAACATTCCTCCGTGGAAACTATTTGGGTGATACAGAAGGCTTTCAGGGATGATGCAATGAGTGCAGCACAAATAAAAGTGTGGCACAAATGTTTTAAAGATGGGAGAGAATCTGTTGAAAGCAATCCACATTCTGGAAGGCCTGCAACAAGCAGAACACCTGAGAATGTCGGACATGTAGGGGCTGCAATCAACAAAGATTGGTAACTGACAATAAAAGAACTAGAAGCTGATCTGGAGATTCCAAAGACTACTCTGTCCAAGATATTGACACAGGATCTTGGCATGAAATACATTGTGGCAAAATTCATACCATGGCTTCTGCTACCAGAGCAGAAGGAACATTGTGCTGCACTTGCTAGAGCCTTAATTCAAAGTGCTACTAATGAACCAGATTTCCTTAAGAGGATCATAACTTTGACGGGGACTGAGGTGTCATTGTTCTATGTACAATGTTTCTTGTATCTTGTATCTTTTTCAATAAATATCTCTATTTTTTACATTATGTGGCTTGGTACTTTCTGGACAGGCCTCATATCTCCAAGCTTAGAGGTAAAAAAATATTAGTCACTTACAGTCTGAAACGAAGGAAAGGAAAATAATTTAATTAATATTCACAAATTCAAAGAATTAAAAAGGGGGCCTGGGGGAAGGGTTGTTGAGAAAAGAAAGGTTTTCAGTAAAGTCAAATGGGAAATAACCAAGTAGCCACCAAAGAAATTATCTAAATAAAATAACTCAGGAATGAAGACATTTTGTTTAAATGATAGTAAATAACCCACTAAAGCAATTTAATTACAAAATATAGCAAAAATTATTGGAATTGTGTTTAATAGAATAGAATGTAAAATAACAAAGGATAATATATGGCTGTGATTATTGTGTTTTTAAAGCAAGGAGTCAATAATTATAGTCTAATTTGAAATATACAGTTACGGGACATGTTAGTATTGACACTATTTTCACTACTTAATTTTAGAGAGATATTTTAGAGATACATGGATCTTAAGACCATATTTTTGAGAGTGTACGTGTGCGTGTTAATCAACATTTAGCCCTAGGCGACGTGGCCCAGTTGTCTGGTGCATCGTTTCATAACTGAAGGGTTGCAGGTCTGATTCCCTGTTAGGGTGCACATGGGAGGCAACCAATCAGTGTTCCTCTCTGACATCAGCATTGCTCTCTCTTTTCCTTCCTTTCTCTCTAAAGAGCAATGGGAAAAAAATGTTCTTCCGTGATGATAAAAAATAAAAATAAACATTTAATTTAAAATAAGCAATTTCTTACTTTACACTTCGGTAGTGGTAGTTATTAAATTTTAATGAAGCTAATGATTTTTATAAAATAACTTGCATAGTGTAGTATATTTCTCATGAAATCTTATCCACCTCTCTTTCTACATGAATGTGTTTATAAGAAATATCAGAAATTATGTTTGTCAGATATTGATAAGGCAAATTTCTGAGGTCTTTTTGTCCTGAAATTTCCTGTGTTTTTACCATGATCATATGCCATTTAAAGAAAAATACTTTATTTTAGTCTTCCAAAATATCAGCATATTTTTCCACCTCTAACTTCTATTGTACTGTATTCTCTTAAAATTATTTTCAATTGCTTTCTGTGTTCTAATTACCAAACGCAAAAAAAGTGATTCAGGTTCAGATTGCAAATTCCTCATATCTACACACTTATTAAAGTTTTTAAAGTGGTACTTCCCAGAAGTCTCTTCTGGTTAAAAAAGAAAAGAAAAAACAGCGATCTCAAAAGTTTTCTAAAGACATTGCAGCCAAAACTAAATTAAAAATCAGTCGCCACTTTATGTGTGTGGGTGCCTCATATCTCTTCCTAGGCACGTTCTACCAGCATCAACACCTCTACTCCCCCGCCACCTACCACCACCAAAGTAAAAGTAAATACATTCTTTCCTCTCAGCTTCTAAGATTCTAGTCTTCAAGTGATCAAGGTTGCACCATCATAGCATGTAACAAAGTCAATATGGGCTCCATATAGTCTACCTAATCAAGCATGAAAGGCCTTTTCTGGCCCAAAAGTTGAGTCACTCTAATTATTGAAGATCTTTTGGGTACTTTGAACGAGGAAAGGTTAATAGCACTCTACATTCCAATTGCTCAGACTATGCACAGGCGAACACTGGTTTAATTTTTGGGTTGGAGCCAGCATTCTGCCTCTGCCTCTGTTTCCCTCTAAGTAGAGATGCACCCATTAGTGGGACGCTCTTGGTCCCTTCCCATCCCTTCATGAACTCTTCCCTGAGACTTATGTGACTAGCAAGCGTGGAAGAAGAAACTGGTCATGAGGAGCTCAGCGTTTAATTTTCTCTTTCCTCTGAGGGAGGATGACGGAAGTGAGCCCCCTGCGTGTCCAGCAGCAGCTGCTTCCCTGTCAGCCCATCGCTGTTGGTGGAACGTCTGTCTGACTCTGTGGGTCTACATAAGAAATCCATTCAACTTTTATACAAGCCACTTTCTACAGTACGTTTTTTAATAAAGATGATGTTTTGGTTTTCATTTATTTTATGCTATATAATATTTCTCAATTGATTCATAACCTGAAAGCTAACCTGAAAATATAAATTTTCAATTCTCCTATGGCCCCAACAATATGTGTTCTAAATGGTAGGAAAACATAAAATATTAAAACTTCCAACTCTTGGGCTATAAGAGTCTATAAAACATTGTCTCAAAATATTTATTCACCTAAACCTTTGCAAATGTTGTGTTTTACATGCTGTGAAAACTAACTGTTACTGATTTGGTTGGTAAATTTCATATTAAGGGCACAAAGAACATTGTTATTTTATTATTAGTGTGTATTATAATGGGCTGTAGGGAAAGGAGTTTCATTTTTATAGTTGCTTCTTAAGAACAATCTTTCCTTCAATTCAAAGATTTTTTTTGGTTAACATCTCTGACATAAAGAAGGCAAAGTGTAATTTAATTATCACCATTACTTTTGTTTCTTGGTAGTATTAAAATAATGACATGCCCTAACACTCACCAGTGTCTCAGATGTAATAAAATATGGTATTTTGGCTTTCTTCAGTTGTCTTGGATCTGTACTTTGAAAAGAGGGGCAACTTTTAAAATCTTTTTAAAGAATCTATACCTCTGTAAAAACAAACCATTTCAAATTTCACTTGTTTAAATAATTTTTTAAATGCCAATAATACTTTATTTCTCTCTTCTTTTGAGATTTTATTTTGAAGGGATAGTGAAATATCTAAGAGTCAATGAGTTCTCTGAAACTGGGTATGAAGGCCCCAATGCTAAGAAGTAACCCAGGCTCGGCAGAGCTTGGGGACTTCTGGAAATGCAGTGTGATAAGTTATTCACTGTGTCTGGCACTTTGCAGTTACTGGCTTGTTACCTGATAAACAATAAAACACACAGGTGTGACTAGTGTCAAGGAACTGCTCTGTTGCCTGGTACAACTGATTCATGTTTCATTCCTGGTTGTACTACACAAAACATGATGAGATAACTAAAAAGACTGTGTCCTTCATGGAAGGGTTGAGAATAACCCCAAGAGTAAGTATCTCCCTATCCTTTGAGAAGATTAAAAATGGGAAGTGTGATGTCCACAGGTGGCCCTCACCCTAGAAGGGTAGTATCATCAGGGACATCTCTATTGGGATTGAAACAGTGAAAAGAGAGTACTGCCAGGTCTCCTGCTTTCTAAAATTGTCTGCATATCCTTAATCTTGTGTGCTTTACATGTATTGATATTATCTCCTTTGCATTTGTCTGGTGGACTCTTTCCATCAATCACAGTAAGAGTTTGTAAGAAAAAATTCAATTATGTCTTCAATTCAGTAAAAAATAAGGGAGTTATTTCCTTAGAAATATTTTTAAAAACACATTTAGGCCTAGGAAATATTTTACTATAGTTTTATTTTCTTTCTTCTGTGTTTTAAATTAGCTGTAAATAACTGGAGAGTAACTAGCATTAGCAAACTTGCAGTGACTTTACACAACATGCATAGAGATATAATTCCTTTCAGAAGCATTGAGAGAAAAGGTAAACCAATAAACCATATAGTGCAAAACCCAGTGTTCCTGTAGTTCTGCAGAAAGTCAGTCACCCCTTCACAAACCACAGCAACTGTATTAACTATAAAAGTACAAATTCTGATAAATCATAGTTCCTAAGTTCTGAATCTGTCTCCTGGGTCAAAGCAATACATCTAAAAACGTTTTATAACAACAAAATGTTATTTTTTTAATATTGGGCAGCCATCTACAGATTTTTCAAGTTCAAATACCAAAAATGGTTTAATTTAAGGGAAAAAAAAAAGATAAGTTGTTTGTAATATGTTAGAAATAAATGTCCGCTTACTCGCTCCTGAGCGTTTAGTTTTCAAATGTCAATACGGCTATAGTATAATTAAAACCTTTTGAACATGAGAGGGGATAATAATGAGCATTGTCCTTGTTAAAAAATTTATGGGAAAAAATGTGCTATTCATGCTGGGTTATTCAGCATGAACTTTAAGTGGCTTTTTGTGTAGATAATTTACTTTTTCAAATATAAAACTATGGAAATAAAAAAGACCAATCAAAGGCCTTTACAGGAGAAGCCTAGCCCAGCTGCTTGGTGATCTGACTTTGAGAAGAGTAGATAACAGATATCATCATCAGTGAGCATCACCCGGAGTGCTATTAGTCTTTCCCTGAAAGCCATCATCACAAAAGATAATTAGGTTTTGTGTAAAAATTCATTTGACCATAAAAACATCAGTTACAAAAAATGAAGTCTCTTAATGGTGAAGTACAACTTCAAATTTTCTACTTTTCCCTCTTCGCTTCACTCCGGGTAAAAACGTATCTGATACTTTATAATAAATAAAGATAAGTATATATAACAGATTGAGATACCCCTACTTCAGTTTGCTGCTGTTTCTTATTATCACGACTGTCATTTAGTTTAAAAAAGAAAATACTATAAGTGTCATTCAGTGATACCCTATTTTAAAAATATTTGGCAAAAAAGTATAGCTTCCTAATACTCAAAGGTTTGGGGAATTTTTTTTATCTTCTGCACACTAATTCCACTGTGTAAAAATATAAGCCTTATAACAATACCTATGCAGATTTTTGCTCTTCCTCATTCTTGATTTTGAAATCAAAGTAGTATTCAAATGTCTTTTCCTTCATAATTATATAATTTTAATAAAATATTATTGATATTCAAAGCTTCCAAATATACTCACCAGTCTTAAACCTTAAAATGTTAAAGTGTTCTAATTTCATTCTGGAACTTCTGATATTTTTGCTTTATATTCGTGTTTTAGATGATCTCATGTAGAAAACACTATCTTTGGGAACTAGAACATGGAGGGGTGTGGTACAGACTACAGAGCAGGTAATAAACACAGTACCCATGTCCTTCCACAACTACATCAGAATTCCAACCAAACTACAAAACAGTAATTGTCAAGAACAGCCTGAAAACTGCCTGAAAGCTAAGTAACATAAGTCCTATAGCTAAGGCTATAAAACAGAAGCCACGTGGAGACTTACAAGGGAGATGGAGACACACAACAGGATAGTCTTACACTCGTGTGTGACTGTTAAAAACTGGGAGGTATACCTTGACTGCAGAGGTTCACGCTGAGAAACAAGGGTCTCAGCCCTACACCAGGCCCTGCAGGCCAGGGTTCCAGTGCCAGGAAGAGAAGCCACTAAAATATGTGGCTATAAAACCAGCAGGGATTGTGGTTGAGTGAGAAAGATGCTTCTGGAGTCCCAGGCAATTCTTAAAGGTCCCACACAGGGACTTATTTGGACTCACCTATTCTGATGTCCAAGCTGGAGCACCAGCTCAAAGGCGACAAGAGCATGAAGAGAACTGAATTATCTGGCTTTAAGACAAGAACTGAAGGGGCAGCTTTGTCCCAAAGTGCTTGGGTGAGGCCATTATTACTTTGCTGAACTCTCTCTCCAAGAGCTAGCAGACAGGGTCCGTATTTGCAACCTGGCTACAACTGTTCTCCCCACCCTGGTGATTCCCTGAGGCCCACCACACCCAATGTTTGGGCCCACTGAATTAGCTTCCAGTGGCTTTTCTATATAAACAACCTATTTAGGGTCATGCTCTAGACTTTAAAAAAGTTTATCAAACATTCACAAACCCGAAGTAAGCAGCAATGGTCTTGGTGTGCCCCATACTTCTTGCTAAGTGGCCCCTGGCCTGGCACCAGCAGTAGCCAGCCTTGGTCTGCAGCTTGCCCTCTTCCAGCCCCTTGAAGCCCAGACAAAAGCAGACATCTATCTGTAGATGACTTTGAAGCTCCTGCTGTGTCACCCTGGACAGGGTGCAGGTGGCAACTGACTTTGTCCTAAAACTCTAGGGAGGCTCCAGAGACAGTAAAACCAGTGGGCAGTTTCAGACTATGGGGAAACACTACTCAAACACCCTCCACAGACAATACACTCAAAGGGTGAACTCACTGGAGACCAGAGCCCTGCTGATGTGAGTCCTTCTCCATAGGGTGGTCCCTGAACAGCAGATCCTTCACTGTGGTCTTGGCAAGTCATAGCAATCTATCAACCCAGAGGTAATTGCTTCCCATTGATGTGCCAAAAAGAAGCAAGGCTTAATTACAATAGGAGGGTACACACAGGCCATACTAAGGGGCACTTAGCCTGGGTGACTGCAGAGGTTATGCAATGGCCCTATGGGACACCTATGACATAAAGCAACTCTAAGCCTGGGAGATGTAGCCGTTCTACCTGCTACATGGAAACAAACACAGGGAGGCAGCTAACATGAGGAAACAAAGAAACATGTCCCAAATGAAAGAACAGAGTAAAACTTCAGAAAAAATTAAGTAAAATATAGACAACTGATCTACTGGATTCAGAGTTCAAAACACTATTTATAAGGATGCTTAATGTAATTAGGGGAAGAGTAGATGAACCTAGTGAGAATTTCAACAAAGAGACAGGAAATTTTAAAATGGAAATAGAAGATACAAAAACAAACCTCTCAGAAATGAAGAATATATGACAGGAAATCAACAGCAGAGTAGATGAAGCAGAGCTTCAAATCAGTAATATGTAAAATAGGAAAGCAGAAGATACTCAATCAGAACAACAGCCAAAACAAAACGAATTTTAAAAAGAATAGTTTAAGAAGATTCTGGGGTACCTTCAAGTGTACCAATATTCCCATCATGGAGGTACCGAAAGGAAAGGAGAGAAAGCAGGAAGTGGAAAACCATTTGAAAAAAAATGATGAAAATTTCTCTAACCTGTTGAAGGAATAGATATACAGGTCCAGAAAGTGCAGAAAAGCACATTCAAAATTAATCCAAAGAAGTCCACATTAAGTCACATCAAGGTCGTAATTTCAAAACTTAACAACAGAGAGAATCTTAAAAGCAGCAAGAGAAAAGCAGTTACCTTCAAAAGAGCTACCATAAGACTGTCAGCTGAGTTCTCAATGGAAACTTTGCAGGCCAGAAGGAATTGGCAGGAAATATTCAATGTGATGAAAAGTAAGGACCTACAACCAAGATTACTCTCTCCAGAAAGGCTAGAATTTAGAAATTGAAGAACAGATACAGAGCTTCCCAGGTAAGAAAAAGCTAAAGGAGTTCACCACCACCAAAACAGTGTTACAAGAAATGTTAAAGAGTCTTCATTAGCAAGAATAAGAAGGAAAAAAAGATGAAAATATGAATAATAAATGGCAATAAGCACATATATATCAACAATGACTTTGAATGCAAATGGATTAAATGATCCAATTAAAAACATACAATGGCTGAATGAATAACAAAACAAGACCATTACACATGTCTATAGTAGACATACTTCAGATCAAAAGACACACACAGGATGAAAGTAAAAGGATGAGAAAAGATATTTCATGCCCTGGCAGGGTGGTTTAGTTTGTTGGAACATCGTCCCATACACCAAAATGCGTGAGTTTGATTCCCAGCCAGGTCACATACCTAGGTTGTGGGTTTGAGCCCCAATTGAGGCAGGTATTGGAGGTAACCAATTGATGTTTTTTGTCCTATCAATGTTTCTCTCTCTATTTCCATCTGTCTGTCTCTTTCTCTCCCTTCCTTTCTCTCTAAAGTCAATAAAAACATATCCCTGTGTAAGGATTAAAAAATATATTTCATGAGAATGAAAATGGAAAGAAAAAAGCTGAGGTAGCAATACTTGCATAAGATAAAATAGACTTAAAACAAAGGCAATAGTGAGCAACAAAGGACCCAGCAATTTGACTTCTGAATATTTATCAAAAAAATCCAAAACACTAAATCAAACAGACATATACATCCTTATGTTCATTGCAATCTTACTTATAATAGTCAAAATATGGAAGCAACATAAGCAATCACCTCTAGATTAATGGATGAAGGAGTGGTACATATATACTATGAAATATGAGTCACATACACACAAAAGAATGAAATCTTGCCATCTGTAATAACATGGATGCAGGGATGTCCAACTTGTGGCCCACAGGCCCCAGGCATCCCAGGGTGGCTATGAAAGTGTCTCAACACAAAATCGAAAATTTATTTAAAACATTAGGAGTTTTTTGTGTGATTACATGTTATAATGTATTTAATGTATGGCCCAAGACAACTCTTCTTCTTCCAGTGTGAACCAGAAATGCCAAAAGTTGGACACCCCTGAAAGGATATTGTACTGAGTGAAGTGTCAGACAGAGAAAGACAAATACCATATGTTTTCATTCACATGTGGAATCTAAAAAAGAAAATAAATAAAGAAGCCTACCAGAAATGGACTCACAGATACACAGAACATTTTGAAGATTACCAGATGGAAGTACAGTTGGAGAGATGGGTGAAAAAGATGAGGGGATTAAGTACAAATTAGTAGGTATAGATTAGTCAAGGGAATGTAAAGTATGGCATAGAAAGTACAGTCTATGTAATTTTACTATGTTTTGTTTCTGATGGGTACTAGATTTATTGGGGTGATCATTTTTCAAGTTATATAAATGTCTAATCATTGGGTTGTAACCCTTGAGAGTAATATAATATTGTAGGTGAATTGTAATTTTAAAATATTTTTAAAGAATATGTGAATAAAACCAACTACAGAAAGAAAATAATCTAGAAAGTAAATAAACCATACTTTTTATTTAAAAAATGGAACATGAAATTCTAGTTTAAGTAATATTCACTTAGCTACAGATTCTTGAACTTTGAAATTTTAACCTTTGTGATTAGACTATGTCTGAGCATTAGTGAAATTCCATGGTGTATAGCAGTTTATACTTTTGCTGCACACACACTGCAATTGACTGCTTTCAAGCAGGTGTCCAAAACTAAGTCACTGGGTAAGTGGATCAGATTCATTGACATTTCAGCATCAGTTTTTCTTTATGGAATCCCTATTTCTCTTCTTATTGTAATGCAGTTACAATGGAGATCACTATTGTTTGTAATTGTGGTCTCCCTGGTATCCTTGGGTACCAGAGATAGGACAGAGGTCATTTGGCAAACAAAATCTTAGTAATTGACTTCTTGGTATCACGGGGGAAGGAAGAAGCATATTCTTTTATACTATGGAATTTTCATCTTCATTGTCAAGTCTTCAGAATCACTAGCCATTACATTAGTAGCTATTCAATGGTATTAGACAAAAAAATGAGGCTTATTTTTTGTTTTACTTTATGGTTCCAAACCAAGCAGCATTTTCTCAGCCTCCTCCTCTTTCTTGTGAGGCACTGATTGTAAGATTAAATACAGCAATGGTCAATAACCCCCTTCATTTTCTAGAATTCATTTTTTGAAGTATTTCTATTGATTATGCTATTACAGTTTTCCCAATTTTTCCCTCTTTATCCCTTCTCCATCCTGACACCCCAATCCTCCAACATTCCTCACCCTTAGTTCATGTCCATGGGTTGTACATACAAATTCTTTGAGTCCTTTGTTTCCTATACCCTGTAATGCACTTTGGAATTTCTAGAGGTTTCTTATTATTATAGAGATGAATTTTATTTAGAAATGTGTGAAGTGTAAAATTTGCATCTCAATCATGTCACATAATACTGTAATCTACAGGGAACAAAGAAACCTATGAATATATTTCAAAAATACTCCAGCCATTGCAAATGTACTCATCAAGCAAGACAAAATTTTAGTGAACCCTAAAATGGTAGTGAATTTATGGTAAAATTTTCTGTTAAGTATGGCATTGAAAATATTTTCATTAATTAATAATATCTATATCTTTTTTCTGGTGAACTGTATGTTTAAATATGTAGTTTGTTTTTATTGTGTTATTTTAATACTGAGAGCTAGAAAATATATAGTTTGAAAGTAAGCTCTTTGATATTTGTGTATTTTTCTACTATTACTTTATTTACATTATTATCCATAAGTTAAATGAGAAAACAAAGCAAAAAAGTTCCACTTTATTTCCAAAGAAAAGTTTTTGATTAACACCAATTATGTATAGTGACATACTTGAGTCAAGACTGATAAAGAATGGGTTCTGGTACTAAGTTAATCTCCAGCAATAATATAGCACAATAGTCAGTACAAGCCACACTAACAATGCACATATAGCTCTTCTCTGAAGTTAATGAATCAGAGGAAAAAAGCTTCAGCTTTTGAAAACTTAATTGAGCATATATGCACAGAGAGACACATGCATATGTATGTTTGTAAATGGGAATATATATGGTACATGTGTGCATAAGATTTCCCTGCTTCCCTTTCATTTGTCTTGATGGAGATTTAGATTTTTGTTACAGATTTTTTTGTAAAGAAATCTGTGTCAAACCAAATTTTAAAAGAGACTTTCTATATTTTCTTCTAGAAGTTTTATTTTTGTTTTGTATGTATAAGTTTATGACCCATACCAAGTTTAAATTTGAATGTAGTGAGAAGTAGTATTCTAAGATTTTTTAATACAAATATTCAATTGTTCTACTTCCATTATTTTGCAAATATTTTACCTGGCATTTCTGTTGAAAATCATACATACATATATATGTACAGGGTAGGGCAAAGGTAGGTTTACAGTTGTGAGTACTTGAAATGCACCTCATTCTTGCATTATTATTGATTAATTATTGTACTATATTATTTTATATGAACAACTCTAAACCTTCTCTTGACCCACCACATGTAATATATATATGTAAAATCTCTGTACAGCTTGTATTCTACGAATTTATAATTTTGTCCTTATTCTAATTGCTCTTATCTTGATTAGTATAACTATACTATATATCTTAAAGGTAGTGTAAATTCTCTGTTCTTTTTAATAACTTTGTTAACTTTCATGTAATTTTGACCAGCAGTTTGTCAAATTATATGAGGAAGCCTACTGGCATTTGATTAGAATTGCTTTGATTGTATGGAAATCAATTTAGGATATTTGCCATAATAAAAATATTGCCTTTTATCCTCAAATATGGTTTTTCTATTTATTTAAGATTTTTAAAATTCCCACAACACTATTTCAGAGTTTTTCAGATTTTGCATATATTGTAATAAATCTAAACTTAAATATTTTATATTTTGATGCTTTAAAATTTTTTATTTTCCAACATTTTTTGCTAATGTGCAATAAATACAATGGATTTTAATATAAGCTTGTTCCTTGGGATGTTTTCAAAGTTTTATTATTTCTAGTCTTTTTTCTGAACATTTTAGTATTTTCTGATTACATAATACTATCCTCCTAAAATAAAGAAAATGCAGACTTCCTCCAAGGTGAAGGCGTAGGTTTCTTGGAGGAAACACTTTGCTTCCTCGCACAACCAAATCTAAAAACAACAAAGTTTTAACAATAACAAACGCAACCAAACCACAGAAATCAAACGACACGAAGTCCGAACACAATGACTGCTCAGCTAAACCAGTGAGAGGGGCAAAGCCAGCAGCAGAGCAGATCAGGCAAAAAAGATCCCCCTACCTGGGCGGCATGCAGGCAACTGAGGATGTGGATCCCAGGTGCGGGGTAGCTACGGGCGGACCCAGGGAAGGCGCAGCGTGGCTGGCTTTCTGTGGTGGCGCATTTACACACAAATAAACCAGTGAAGAGATGAGCGTTGAGACAGACCTTACAGGCCCCGGCACAGGGCAGCGGGCTTGCACATTTGCACTCAGATAAACAGGCGGGGGTCGGAGGAGAGGACTGCCATTGCTCCCTCTCTGACCCCACCCCCACATACAGCATCACAAACCAGCGACTGGGGTGGCCCTGTCCCGGTGAACACCAAAGACTCCTCTCCTCAAATGTAACAGGCACAAACAGATCAAAATATGGCTCAAGAAGAACTCAGAGCCCCAGAGCCAATAAATCTAAGCAATCAAGAAATTGCCAACCTATCAAGGGCACAATTTAAAACACTGGTGATCAGGATGCTCACAGAACTGGTTGATTTTAGTCACAAATTAGAGGAACATATGAAGGCTAAACTAATTGAAATGAAGGGAAATGCACAGGAAACTAATAGTAATGGAAAGAAAACTGGGACTCAAATCAAAGGAGCAGACCACAAGGAAAGAAAAAATGACCAAACAGAAAAGGATGAAGAAACAAGAATTCAAAAAAAGGAGGAGAGGCTTAGGAACCTCCAGGACATCTTTAAACACTCCAACATCCGAATTATAGGAGTACCAGAAGGGGAAGAGGAACAGCCATGAGTGGAAAACTTATTTGAACAAATAATAAAGGAGAACTTCCTCAATCTGGCAAAGGTAATAGACTTCCAGGAAATCCAGAAAGCTCAGAGAGTCCCAAAGAAGTTGGACTCATGGAGGAACACACCAAGGCACATCATAATTACATTAGCCAAGATGAAAATGAAGGAGAGAATCCTAGAAGCAGCAAGAGCTAAGGGGACAGTCACCTACAAAGGAGCTCCCATCAGACTGTCAGTGGATTTCTCAGAAGAGACCTTACAGGCAAGAAGGGGCTGGAAAGAAGTATTCCAAGTCATGAAATCCAAAGACCTACATCCAAGATTGATCTATCCAGTAAAGCTTTCATTTAGAATGGAAGGGCAGATAAAGTGCTTCTCAGATAAGATCAAATTCAAGGAGTTCATCATCACCAAGCCCTTATTATATGAAATGTTAAAGGGACTTATCTAAGAAAAAGAAGATAAAAAAGATGAACAGTGAAAGGACAGCAAACTCACAGTTATTAACAACCACACTTAAACAAAAGCAAACTAAGAGGACAGCTAGATGAGGAGCAGAACCATAGAAATGAAGATCACATGGAGGGTTAGCAACTGGGGAGTGGGAGAAGGAAAAGGGGGGAGAAGGTACAGAAAATAAGTAGCATAGACAGTAGATAGAAAATAGATGGGGGGAGGGTAAGAATAGTAGGGGAAATATAGAATCTAAAGAACTTGAGACACATGTTCATGAACTGAAGGGGGGGAATAGTGGTGGAGGGGAATGAAGGGGGAAATAGAACAAATGTAATGGCATAATCAATAAAATAAAAAATATATTACAAATAATAATAATAACAAAAATAAAATAAAATAAAGAAAATGTTAATTATTTCTTGTAAATCTGCAAAGTGGAAGTTACTATTCTTTTCCTTATGTTATTAAATTGACCAGGAAAATGTTAAATAACAGTGATGAGACCAGCCATGCTCTCTTCAGTGTTAAAAGGAAAAACCCAGTTTTTCACCATTAAGTATTATGCTGCTGAAGATGTTTTTATAGATGTTCTTCATCAGGCTGAAGGGAGTCCTGAATATTCCTAGTTTGCTCGCATATCTTTTTGTAAATGGTTGTTGAATTTTGTCAGATAGGTTTCCTGCCTCTCCTGAGGTGATTCTTTTTATTCCTTAATATTTTGTGGAGAATTACATTGGTTTTGATACATTTTTACAGGCTTCTGACCTGGAGTTGATTTGCTGATATTTTATTAAACACTTTTACATCTATGCTCATGATGGCTATTGTTCTGTAATTTTCATTTCTTTTTAAGTTTTATTTTCTTTTTCATAACTGAGTTATTTCTTTGTTAGGTTTAAGTATAAGTGAGGTGAACCTTTTTTTTTCATAAAATGAGTTAAAATATTCCCTCATTCTCTGTTTTCAAAAGGATTTTGCATTTTATTAAGAGTATCTCTACTTTTTTTTAATAGTTCAATAATCAAGTCTTCCACTTCTGGAATTTCACTGCAGGTAAGATGGTTAATTATGAATTAAATACCTTTAATAGATATGAACTTATTTAATTGTTTTATTTAATTTTGTGGCAGTTTGTCAGTTTGAATTACAAAAACAGATTTCCCCTAAGTTGTTGAATATATTGGTATTGATTATTTTCTTTATAATTTGTCTATTTTATATATAATTGGTTTCTGCCCCTATTTTTTTATTCCTTTTATTTACTGAATATGAATTTTACTTTTCCTTTTCTTAGTCTGCTGAGCTTTAGAGCTTTCAAAATATTGATTTTTTTAACTAATCCCTACATTTATATATCCAAATCTCTATAATTATTTATTATTTGGCTGCATTTGACATGTGTCAATATACAGTTTTGGTTTTTTAATTTTAATTTTGTTCAAACATATAATTTTCCTTGTGATTTCTTTTTAAATCCACAAGTTTTTAAAAAGCATATGATGTGATTTCTGTGTTTTGTGGTCTAAAACTTGTGGTGTCTGAGTAAACAGTTTGTGTGCATCTGAAGGCAACTGTGCATTCTGCACTTTGGAAAAGAAGCATTCCACAGACGTCAATGTGGTCGACTTGATGGACAGCATTGTTGTAGTGTGTCTAATGTACCGAATTTCTGACCTTTTCACAATCAGTTGCTAAGGGAGAAATTTTAAATCTCTAAATATAATTTCAGATGTGTCTAGGTTTCATCTTCTCAATTTTTGCTTGATGTATTTTGAAGCAAATGCTGTTGTGTGTTGTTAGGTGATACACACAAAGAACTCTGTATCTTTACATGACAATGACTTTTATAACTAAAGGTCTCTTGATGATATTTTCTGTAGATTTGCACATGATGTAGTCTCACTGTCCCTTACTCTTGATTTGTATAGCTGATTTTTTTACACTTAAGCAGTTATTAATTATGTGCTCTTTAGTTTTTCTTACTTTTCTGTATCACCATATTATGTCATTTTTCTTATGCACAAAGCAATCTTTAAACATGTTTGTGAAAATCAGATAATGAGGACCTTGTTCAGTTTTTGTTTGTCTGAAATTATGTTTATTCTCTATACATTTTGGAGATATGCTGTAGCTGGGTATTGAATTCTGGATATTTTCTCTGTATCAGCACTCTAAATAGGTCATTTAGTTTGTTGTTTTATTTTTCTATTTAATATTGTCTCTGTGGAAAAATCAGCTTCCAACTTTGTTATTATTCTTTGGAAAGTACTATGTCTTTTATTTTTTTTTCTTATGACTGCTTCAAATTTTTCACCCTCTTTGGTTTTCTTTGTATGTCTGGTATGATAAGATTTTGAGTCTTGTCAAGCATCTTCATTTTTGTATTTGATGTCTCCCATTAACTTTGGAAAATTATTATCTAATGTCTTCTGAAAATCCCCCCTTTTATCTCTCTCTCTAGCAGCCACTCCAATTGCACACATTTTAAGAATCTCTCTCATCACAATCTTTTCATTACAATGCATATGTTTCATGTGACCTACTTCTTTATCTTCCCATTCAATAATCCTCTCTAACATAACTTACAATCATTATTTTTAAATTTTAGTTATATATTTTCAACTTTAGAATTTCTATTTAATTATTTTTCATAAATTTTAAATCTTTGGTAAAATTCTTTGGTAAATTCTCATTTTAAACCTATTTTCCTGAACTTATTCTACATAGTTATTTTAAAATTTGTACCTAATAAATTCATTATTATAATTATTTCTGTTTCTATTTTATTGTCTCTTTTTCTCTAAATTTTAATCAATTGCCTCCTGTCATGGTTGTTAATATTTTATTGAAATTAAGATATTATATACTTTAAAAATTAAGGTACTCAATGATGCCATTTTGCTTTAGAAAGAATTTAACTTCTTTTAAAAAATATTATATATATTTTTTATTTTTAGAGAGAGAGGTGTAGAGAGAGAAAGAGAAGGAGACAAACATCAGTCAGTTGCCTCTTTCACATGTCCCAGCTGGGGACTGCTGGCCTGTCACCCAGGCCTGTGCCCCACCAGGAATTGAACCAGAGACTGTTTCTTTGCAAGACAACACTCAACCAACTGAGCTGTGCCTGTGAGGGCAAGGATTTAATTTCTGAGAGGCAGTTAAGGAGTGTCATGTCCACTTTGTCACCTTAATAAAATCAGGAGATAAGATTGCTTAAGGTTAGGTTTGAGTTTTTGCTATTTTGTTCTGTTTCTTTACTCTGTTTCTAGGTGTAGATCTGGGGCATAACATTTCAGGGATCTCAGCTAAAAATGTAAGATATTTACTAGTATCCTTTCCCTGGTGAGCGGGGAATTCCAAAATTTAACACCCACCTCTGTGAGACTGGTGTGAACACTGCTTACCTCTGTGGTCTCTATGCTATTGTTTTCTGCCTACTTTCTTATTCTCCCATACTATTTAGCAGAGAAATAACACATTCAATGAAAAGCAATGAATAATGTAAAACTCATCTCAACATTCTCCTGTTCATTCCTGGATCTTAATTTGTTGGCTCCTTAATTTCTGGCGATTTTGGCTGCTTTCCAGTAGTGTTTGAACAATAACGTTATGAAAGATGTAATTGCAGTTGTTTTGATTAGGATGATTATTCTGATTGAATGTTCTTTCATATTTGGAAGAGGAAGTAAAATGATTACCTTTTAACTATATTTAACTATAGTTACATATTCTTCAAATGCAAATCCATTATCATTGTCTTTAATGTATGCTTTATTTTTAAAAAATGAATTATAAAAATGTTGGCCTCTAACTTGATGAATCTAAAATTTAATCTATTCTCAGTTGGAGACAGAAGAAGAAAGACAAGTTAGATCTTGATGGTTGAAGAATATTATGAGAAAACTCTAAAACTGTGTGCATGAAATTACTTTCTTCCCTTAGATGATTACTGCTACTAAATCTTAATAGATCCAGTTTGAAAGCTGCATCTTCAGCAACAAATTTTATAATGAATCCACTTCAATCCTTAGAGATGTACACATACTATAAAGCATGAACTTTATTTATAAGGGAGTACAAAATAAATATATAATTTATGAATAAAAAGAAAAACATTTAGAGTGCACTCAAATTCTTTTAACTAGTGGAGGTTTAAGTAGAAAAGCCATAAGGAAGTGTTATAACAGAAAACAGACAAAGATTTTTGTGAACTCAAGACTTTGTTTTCAGGAACTAATTTCTAGTTGTTTCTGTCTTCCCAGAGGAAACCCAAAGTCTCTAGTCTTATTGAGGGAAATGTTAAATTAAAGTAGTGACATACTGATACTATGCAAATCACAATTAGTTTCTTTATTCTGTACTGAAAACTAACCACCATATATATGTACCTTTTATTCTTGATTAGCTTCAACTAGTATTTAGACCCTTATAAGTGAGAATGCACGTTCTTTCAGAAACCTGAAAGTTCATGCAAGGGTTTTTTAATTAGATAGTGTTATTGATCACTTGAAGAAATATTTTAGGCACTATGGAAGATGCTAAATTAATTTTCTCAACTGGTGCATACTCTCAGTTTTTAGGTACTTGAATTGTCAGGACTATTGAGAAAATGAAGGCCTGTTAAAGAATCTTATTAATTCAGTCTGATTACCATTGAATCTTATAAACAGCTTCATATTTTACCATGATAACATGCAATTTTACAGCTTGGGAAACATTTGGTTTTTACATTTTTATCAACATCAATACAAAGTTGCCAGTTACTTATTAAACAGCATGATTTGGTTTAAATTCAGCTAATCAAATATGAGTTTCTCATCTCTCTGTTTAAGACAATTTAACTTTCTGTTAAAAAAAACTATAATGTTCATGCATGATTCATTAATGAAAGAGCCAGCAGTTATATTTCAATATAGATTTTGCAACCGTGGTTTGCCAAAAACTTCTGCAATGTCTACTTTGAAATACTGAAGTCCACTTCTCCTCATATTAGAAAGGTGATATTTATGTATTTCCTCTATGGTGGGTAACAGACTTAATATTTCTATACATCTTTAAGAAGTCAGAGAGCCTGGGTTTCCAAACATGGCAATCATCTTCTTTAACTGGCAGAATTTGTGACAGAATAAACTCCATTAACTTGTTCTATTAGTGCTCTGTGCAGTCAGCAAGATCAGTGCTGCATAAAATGATGAAATGACTAACAGACTTCCTCAGAGCCCTGCCGAATGCTTTCTGCCACCCAGAATATATAATTACTGCTCACACAAACAGGTAGAATTTGGTATTCTGTTCCTCAGACAATCTCTGAAAATTCAAGAAGGTTCTTAATGAGATGGATAAAAATAAAATTCTTTCTGTCTGTCAGTTATTATCCTTTTATTATGTATCTTTTATATTAAAAAACAAAACTGTTGACTAAAACCTAATCCTTTTTTCATTGGCTGATACGGTGACCAAACAATTTGGCACAACGTAAAGAGCTTCAGATAGAAACGATTTCCTGACCAGATGCCTCCACAAGGCCCATTAGTTACTTGTCCACAGCAGAGCACAGGATGAGCCAAAAGCAGAGAAAATGGGAGCCAATGAAGTCAGCAGACCTGAGGATACTTTACCGAATATAAGTGAACAGGAGACATATCACACAGTAAAAATAATCCAAGCTGCATAGTTTGAAACAGGTATCTTGTTCTGCAGATGGCACAGCAGCTCGTACTTATCTAAAGAGAGCTATTCTCTTCTAGAATAACTTGTGCAACAAGGAACATTAGCCACTTCAGAAATATAAATGGGGTTTTTCTTCCCTCCTGCCTCCATTTCCTGTTGCCTGCTTTCCATCTGTATAACCCTCCCCTGCCTTCCTTGCCCATTTGAGATGAAAGCTAGCTTCAGGGCTGACTGGCTGCATGGGCCTGCCAATACAAACCTTGAGTACGTTACATTTTAATCCAACAAAATATAGAGAGCGTGAAGCTAAGCAATCACAAAGGAAATGATTGAAAGGAAGAGTCAGAACAGATGTACAATGAGGAGAAGCAAAAAAATCAACATTAAAATCAAATCCAAGATACTTTTTGCTAGCAAGAATGAGTTTATGATTTGCAGATTGAATATAACTAAGAAGAAAGGTATTTTTCATAACAATGATTTATATATTCAGCCTTTTGTTGGAAAAGGATTCCTTTTATATTACAGCAGTATCTCTTCTTGTTCTTTTACTTAAAGGTCTTATTGCATTTCCATTATAAACCCCCAGATTGAGTGTTTTGTAACTTGCCCACAAAAATCACTGCAGACTGGAATTTTAAATTCAAGATATCATTCTGTGGTAAATCTTCTAGGCTATTAACACTTTTCATTTGTCCATTTGTGAGTTAGTAGGACTATAGAACTTGTCTGAGTGTTCTGGTTATAGAGAATTGTTAATGCTCCCCAGCTTGAAACTCTTTTTTTCTGAAGTAAAATTAAAATTTAAATGATGTAATACTCTCTTCTGAATCAACAATTTCATGTTTATAATGTGTTACCAGGAAGTAAAATAGAATGATTTGAACTTATTAGACAAGCTGCATAAATTATGCAATCAGAACCAAGTGACAGGGTTTATTTTTGCTCCACAGAATTACTGAAAATTAGAGTGATAAAGAACATAAAAGTCACTTAATTTGGTCAAGATATAATAATCTCTCCAAGCAAGAAGTAAAATATTTGGGCCTACTTTGTAACATGTTCATAGACATTTCCTTACAATTTGCTCAGGAGGAAATTAAGGGTTTTGTCCATGTACAATAGATGAAGACTGTAACTTCCTTAAATTAAGTCCAAATGTCATAGTGTTTCTAATTTAATTTTCACTTAACTTCAGAGGAATGCCAAAAGAGAAAACATATTTTATTTATATATTATTATGTAATATCAACCTCTATGTCATCTTCCTATTTTTTGCTTTTCCTAGATTGTTCTTAGAAATTTGTTTGGGGAAATGATAATAACTATAGCTAAAATGAGGTATTTTTAATTAATGATGTATATCTAGACTAATTTATATTATTAGAACATTATACAAGGTGTCAAAATTGATCCATTTTTATGACTCAAGTAAAAACAATACTCATTGGTGAGACAGTATAGGGACTTGGGCATGAAAATGAAAACACATTGGGTGGCCAGGACACCAAGTTAAAACCAGGTGGCCAAAAGACATCAAAACCACAAGGCTGTAGGCTCAGTTGATCAAAGTTTGGCCTCTATATGACTTTCCTGGGGTGGAGGCCATAAACAATATCACTATTTTGTGCCTACAGTGCAGGCACAAAGGTAAATGTCAAGCAACCAGACAAAAGGGGGAAGTAACCCCATCCTGACATGGAAAACTTCACTCTCCATGCCCTTCCCAAGCCCACCTTTGCAAAAAAGTCTTCCTTTTCAAGCAAACCCTTTTATTCATAGCTTATAAAAGCAGCCAAGCAGACCCAACCATCAAGTCAGTTAGGAGAACCTTCCTTTCTTCTGTGCAGTCTCCTTTATGTTCAAGCATAAGCTTAATAAATCTTCCTGGAAATTTCTCTGGGGTTTCCTCTCAATTTCTATTGTGGAACCCAAGAACCTTAACGTTAGTAACAATTGGTCATATATATGAAGCAATATTCTATATCCTGGGATAACGAACGTCATTAAGACATTATCTTATCCTCTAAGTAATTCATACTCTAAGAGAGGAAAGATATAAATATTGATCAATCAGATACATTGTGATATGTTTTATGACAGATTTATGCAGTTGATATTATAAAAATACACAATAAAGGTGGCTTATCTAGTCCGGGCTCAAAAATTCTATTCACAAAGATATATATTTTTTCTCTACGTAGTTAAGAAAAGTATTAACATGGCCCAAAAAATAAAAAGCCACATTAGTAAACACCAACAAAACAAATAAACAAACAAAAGTGAGCCCAAGGACATTTTCAACATATAAATAAAGTACATATACATATACACACAGGAGAGAAAATACAGAGGTTATCAAAAACTACAATGTATAACAGACTAATGAAGAATGAGGCAAAGAGTAGTGAGAGATAAAATTTTTAATACAGAATTTGGGGAATTAGGCAATTGTATATGTACTTTTTCCATCATGCTAAATGTTTGGTACTTAACAGATCAGTGATGAGTAGTTATAGAAAACTTCAATATTATTTGGATGTGATCAAATGTGACTTTTAGCTAGCATACTGTTGACAAACCTATTTACTATGGACATTATGATTAAAATTTCAATTTACATGAGATTGCTGTCAGTTCAAACATTTATTCAATGTGCGTTTTCTATCAGGCCATCGGTTATTTGCTGTGGCTGTATCGATGATTAAGAAAGTGTGTTGGTAAGGAGCTCACAAGCTCCTGGGAAATCACAGTTTATCAAATGTCATCAATAAAAAAACATTTTCCACATAAGTGAATTAATAGCCATCAAGTTTATCATTACATTTATTCACAATTCGAAATAATTGTTTACTTAGAATTAACTAATGGCATAATTGCTAATGGCAGTGGAATAAAACCTTAATGTTCTTTGCCTTCAAGGGATAAATTACTTATTTATAAATAAAGTAAAAGAGTAATATGTCCAGTCACATAAGTGATAATGACACTGATTATCACTTAGTGTCATTGCAGGAGTGACAATTGCAGTTTAGAAACAAAAAACACACCCAGCTTTCTTATTTTCCTGTAAACCTCAAAGAATGCTCTCTCAGTGATCACCGATATGCTATTGTTCTGATGAAAAATAAGTGAAGCGAAAGACATTCTAGAGCACCTTTATACAATGTCCTCAGATATTCTAGTGGGCATTTGTATGATGTTCTTAGATAATCTAGAGAAAATTTGGGTTGTAGAAAACAAAGCATCATTTTAATCTCATTTTCTGATGGCTCTGCTTAAGGGAATAAAGACAGTTATGATATTGAGAAGTTTATCATTATTATTTTAATTTATTGAGAACTAATGGTATACTCTTCAGAGCCATAACCTAAAAGAAATGCTCACTCCAAACTCAGGACAGAGGCAGAACATAGTAATAAACAGCAATATAAAAGGGAGGGCCGGAACAACAGTCATTGGCACTTAAGACAAACAAAAAATAACCTAAACATTGAATAGATTATTTAAGCTCACCTAAGAAATGGTTGAAATATAAATAAGAGAAAATACTTAAGGAGAAAGAAACTTATGAGAAGTGGAAGAATAGACACTTCATAAGTGCTAAAACATGGGACCAAATCAAACAGATATTCAAGAACAGTCATAACTTTAAATATTCAGTCCCATCCTCAAATCAAATCTCATATCATACATCTTTTAAATGTCTGTTTGTTATTATGAAAGTAAAATCTTGTATATTGAGTGATCTAGAAGCCCTCAGTGGGAGTGATGGAAAAATTTGATAATAAATTAATAATTATGGATGAGATGGGAGATAAAAGAAACAAGAGGAGTTGATGTGAGGATGGGGATCAGGTCACAAAGATGTGATTGGGACACAGAGGAAATTAGTACAGAGACAAGGAAAGAAAGAAAGAAAGAAAGAAAGAAAGAAAGAAAGAAAGAAAGAAAGAAAGAAAAAAAAGAAAGAAAGAAAAGAAAAAGAGAGAGAGAGAGAGAGAGAGAGAGAGAGAGAGAGAGAAAGAGAGAAAGAAAGAAAGAAAGAAAGAAAGAAAGAAAGAAAGAAAGAAAGAAAGAAAGAAAGAAAGAAAGAAAGAAAGAAAAGAAGAGAAAAAGGGTGAGAGAGAGGGTAACAGGAAAGTGAGACTGGAGAGTTAAAACTTCCTGAGATATAAAGTCATTTCAGTCTTTTTTCAATCTTTTCTTAAAGCTCATATTCAAGCCTACCTTCAGCTCCATTAGACAATATGCTTATAATAAATCCTTTTTCTTTTAAGGGTTTTATTAGTTAAACACAAAGAACCATAATCTTTAGTAATAATCCAGTACTTAATGACACCAGAAAATAGTTACAGTATAACATAGTCATAACATCCAAGAAAGACAACTGACAGTAAAAAAAGAATATGGAACTATTAACTAAAGCACTTTGGAAAAATAAGAGTTGATACAGGGATGTGGTGCTTAGAAATGTGAGATGCTATTGAAGATATGAATATAGTGAACCTGGCCTTATCTATCTGATTCTACCACATAAGCATTTGGGTCGTTGAATTTACATGATGGGAGTATTACATAGCAAAATGTTAGTGAATTTTTAAATCACTACTTTGAAAGAAATAAAAAATAAATGACAAAAGTCCTCAAAGTAGATAAAAGGATTATCTACTTTGGAAAAAATGTGGAAACCTGAAATACTTTTCATCATTTTCTGTAACTATTTACTTTTTGTGCCTAATCTCTGTATATATAAGCTGATTAATTGCAACATGTAACTTAGAAGTTTAACATCTTTTTATTTAAAAATATTTTACCTGAAAGTATTTTTATTCTATAATAGCATATTTATGTAGAAATTTTTTATTCCCACATTCGGTATTTTATCTGAAAAAAAAACACATCAAATTTAGGTTTATGAAGATTTTTTCCATGTTTTCTTCTAGTAGTTTAATACTTTGCATTTCACATTTAGGTCTAAAAGTTACTGTTTTTATCTCCAGGGCAGTGACCATGCCATGGTGTCAAATACATTGCAAGGAACTTTGGCAAAACCAGAACTTTCTAAAGAATGTTGAAGCTAAAATTGCTTTAGACTAATTTAACTAATCAGACAAGAAAGACTTTATTCAATGCACTGCAGTAAAGAGACCACCATTCTGAGTTTCACTAACTGAAACAAAAGACAAGAACATTTTTCAGAGCTGAGGTGAGTGGCACTGCAGGCAATCTGTGCTTATGAATTGCCTGTACCCAAAAGAAAAGTAAACTTTTTCATATCTTCAGGATAGGAGGTAGTATTCAAATCTGGCATGAAGAGTCCATTTCAGTTAGACTCCTTTTATCCTCCCATAGAATCTGAGAGATGGAGGCTATTTTCTTTGATGATTACATTTTCAGGGATGGTCCTTAGATCTGTAAGGAAAATGTTTTTGACATCAAAAACTAGCAAGAAATATTTTAAAAGATTTACATCTCAGAGGGCAGAGAAAATAAACGTGCAATTACAAGTTTTCTAAAGTGAATGATCTAAGCCAAGAGAGGTCAGGAACCCAGAGTCAGGAAGAAGTTTGTTTAAAGTTAGTCGACATTCAATACCCCCCATTGTCTTTGTCCAGAGTTCTTTATACATGTTCCATGATGACCCTCCCCCTTCTTTGCCTTGTTATCCCCCTCCAGGGGAGAGTAATGGAGAGAAAATGGGGACAACTATAATTGCACAATAAAAAAGAGGGAGAAGTGAATTAACTGTTAATGTTAAATCTGAAAACTTGGAACATTGTGCTTACATGAAACAATGTGAAATATTTTCACCAAAATAAAATATTCTTTTGTACACACACAAAATAAAGTTTAGCTGAGCAGAGGAAAACGTCAAAGCTCCCTTCATCAGGGACAATGTCAATCATTGACCTTTCGAGAAATCTAGTATATCAAGTTTTTACTGTTCACATTCTACCAGAACAATTGTGTAACCTGAATAGGTTAATACTACAATATATTATTTTTCTAGTCATTCCTGAAAAGAAACAAAACCTCTAAAATACTTCTGATATGATTCTAATTGATAAGACTTTATAATTTCATCTTCTGTACTCCTTTTTAATTTTTCTTGAAAAGCCACTAATATTTGATAATACTCTAACCTCAGGTCTAACATAGAGAACCACTGGCTGCATAATATAAAAAATATAGAACTTAGGATAAAGTGCACAGATACATTTCATTTAGCCTATCTATAGTATAATTTCCAAATTTTTCGTATGTTGAGAGTTTTCTTTCAGGCCTTTATATAATGATGAATACATACACCCTGAGATTTTTATATAATGACATTAGCTAATAATGTGTCACCTCAAATATTTTTAATTTCACACATTATAACTCTATCTATAGCTTTACTGAAAAGACTTCAGATCATTCAGTTCTACTGTGTATATAGTACACTTCCCATTTATGGGTGGAGAAAAAACATATCTATTCTATACTTTACAAACTATACAATTAACTCTTGTATTAATTTTAACAATCCTGTGCATATAAACTCATGGATAAAAACAGATAATGGTGCCTCAGACACTGTGGTTAGGCCTTTTAAAAAAATATCATTAAAAGGAACATTTATTACTTTAGGGAAACATTTATGTATCCTGTTATCTCTTTAGTTCAGGCCTCCAAGAAATGTGGTAGGGACTGTTTTTATCATCAATAAAAGTCAACAACCTTTGTTTTTGAAGAGACAAATGGGAAGTTCAATCACAGTCAGAATGAATAGATTATTATTATAGACTAGAACAGCACAGAATGCTCTCCTTGGGCCTCTGAGTCTTTTTTCTGGACTCTAGGAGGTAAAGAGCCTGCCCAAAGGCAGCCGAGAAGTTGAGTGTTTCTAAAGAGTTAGGACTTTCTTTCACTACTATGAGTTGGGAGAAATTGAATTAGATGTTCTCAATCAGATTTGGATGGGAACCTTATCTCTCCCATCTTGGAAAGGCTAGGTCACATAACACCTAGATGCAATCAAAATGAACTTTGGAGACTCAAAAATTCACTCCTGAGAAGGTAGAAGGATGATTATTAAGGAATATTCTATGTCTTTCATTGTATGTCATACTTCACTGCTTATGATCATTTTCTTAATAAACAAAGATATCCACATTAATACTAGGAGAATTAATATTGTTATAGTTTCAGAAGAAAGCTAAGCAAAGCCCAGCTTTTGGATTTTCACAAAAATTTTTTATTTTTGCTTTTGAATTAAAAGTAAATCACTGAAAGGAGCTGGAATTAAGGACAATGTTATAGGAAAAGATGGGAAGAAAACTCAGGAAAAGCAGACTACCTTGCCTCAGGCTGGAATGAAAAGAGGGGACAGGGATTGCTCTCAGAGAGGTCAAGGCCTGACAGGTGGGCACCAGTCGTAGGGCAGTGGTGAGCTTGAGGAGAGATGTCAGAAGTTGCAGACCCCCAAATACTTCTTTAACCAGATCCAGGAAGACCTGAGGATCCTAGTCTGTATCTTTGTACAATTTTTTGACAAGTCCGTGAACATGTCACAAAGTCTAAACTGAGCAATCACGTTATTTATTTTTCTTATTACTGTTGGGAGAGAGTTTTCCATTTGCATTTTCTAAATGACTTGTTGGGTCTCAATAAAAAGGTAGCCTGACCCTGCTTCATGTTAACTATCTTGACTTGCCAATGTCTTAGGACACTAATATCTATGTAACAGAAATTGGAGGTCTTGATAGCAAAATGTCCCAAGGAAAAATAATTGCATGACATTTAAGAATAGGGAATGTGAGGTCAGGCCTGCCTGGATTCAAATCCTGCCTTCTTAATCCCGTTCTTAATTATCCACTACCTAAAGCATCATTATTTTGTCCAGACCAGTGTGGCTCAATGGGTTGCATGTAATCCCACAACTTAAGGAGTCATCCATTGCATTCTTGGCTGGGGCACAGGTCCAGGTTGCAAGCCAGGTCCTCAGTTGAGGTCGTGCAAGAGAAAGCCAATTGATGATTCTCTCCCTCTCCTCCTCCCCCTGCTTCCTCAGAAAATAAATGTATATTTTTAAAAAGCATCATTATTTTGCAGTAGCTATGTGGTAACTGAACGTATTCAGATAGTCTTACAAATTAAACATATACTTTTTTTAAATTTTTTTTATTGATTATGCCATTACATTTGCTCTATTCCCCCCTCTCTTCCCCTCCACCCTGCATACCCCTCCCCCACCATTTCCCCCTTTAGTTCATGAACATGTGTCTCAATTTCTTTAGATTCTGTATTTCCCCTACTATTCTTACCCTCCCCCTATGTATTTTCTATCTACTGTCTATGCTACTTATTTTCTGTACCTTCTCCCCCCCTTCCCCTCCTCCCACTCCCCTATTGCTAACCCTCCCTGAGATCTTCATTTCTATGGTTCTGCTCCTGATCTAGCTATCCTCTTAGTTTGCTTTTGTTTTAGGTGTGGTTCTTAATAACTGTGAGTTTGCTGTCCTTTCACTGTTTGTCTTTTTTATCTTCTTTTTCTTAGGTAAGTCTCTTTAACATTTCATATAATAAGGGCTTGGTGATGATGAACTCCTTGAATTTGGTCTTATCTGAGAAGCACTTTATCTGTCCTTCCATTCTAAATGAAAGTTTTGCTGGGTAGAGCAATCTTGGTTGTAGATCTTTGGTTTTCATGACTTGGAATATTTCTTTCCAGCCCCTTCTTGCCTGTAAGGTCTCTTTTGAGAAATCAGCTGACAGTCTGATGGGAACTCCTTTGTAGGTGACTGTCCCCTTAGCTCTTGTCCTTAAACATATACTTTATTTAGTTTCATTTAGAACATAATTGGATAATGATTAAATTTTTATAAGCCACAGTCTAGATTTTGTCACCACAACACCATTGGAGTCTCTCCTGTGGCAGCTCTGCCTGGCCAGCTCTGAACTCTCTGGGCATACAGAGGTTAAACCAAGGAAGTACCATTAAAAATTATTTTCCGATAACATTACACTACATTACTTTTTAAAATAAGAAAATTATTCATTGATTCACTATCAAACAAGAATTCAAATGTAGAAGAAGAATTCATATTATTCCACTGTAATAAGAAAATTTTACTGTAAGACTATATTTTTTGAACTTAAATTGATAAGAGTGTCACTACCCTAAAAGGCATGGCAACGAATGAAAAATGGTCAAAAATGTAGTTAATATCTAACATTAGAAGAATGATTCAAGGGTAAGTGTTTGGTGCTATGCGTAGGAGTAATCATTGGTTAAGAAGATGTGATCAGGAGAAACTTTGAACATCTTTATAAATCATCTAGTCTTAATGTGGCACTATTTAGTATATATCATATTTACTATTATTTTCAAGATAATCATGTCTGAATAATAATTCTTAAAATATTTATTTATTTTTAGAGAGAGGGAGGGAAGAAAAAAGAGGGGGAGAAAAACATCAATGTGTGGTTGCTTTCATGTGCCCTCTACTGGGGACCTGGCCTGCAACACAGGCTTGTGCCCTGACTGGGATTGAACCAGTGACCCTTTGGTTAGCAGGCTGGGAGTAAATCCACTGAGCCACACCAACCAGGGCTCAAAATAACATTTTTTAAAAAAATTATTGAATATCTGCTTCTGTTGAAGATTATTCACCAAATTTAACCTGGTCATCTTCTTTCTCTCTCTCTTTTATTCTGCCCAAGTGTGCATAAATAGTGTTGTGATAAGTCCAAGCACTAAACACAAAACAATTATATTTTATTTACTTCAAGACACATATTTTACATGTTAATATTTAAATAATAAGACTATATTTATATACACCATAATCTAATTTCTATATACCATAATCTAACAATTGATGGTGTATGTAAATTAGATGAGAGACATTTTCTTTTTTGAGAGCATATTGAAAACTTTGCTGATTTCCAGTCAAGATGGCAGCTTAAGTAAACATGGCTTTCCTCCTTGCACAACTACATTAAAATCATAATTAAAGTATAGAGCAATCGTCACTTAGAACCATCAGAAACTGAGTTGAATGAAATTCTGACAACTACAGAATCAAAGAAAACACATTCACCCAGACTGGTAGGAGAAGCAGAGATGCAAAGTGGGCATCCATTTGTGGTGAATAAAAATTCAGTAGAAATATTTTGGGAGTAAGTTCAACCCCACACCAGGCCCCAGGCAGTGTTCGTCCCCATAACTTCAGGCTTCAAAATCCATCAGTGGACTGAGCCAGTAGAAGAAGCTCCTGGATTCCCAAGCAGTTCCCCTTAAAGAAACCCCACATAGACTTACTCAGATTCACTCCCTGTGAGCTACAGCACCAGGGTAGCAGTGAAAGGCACCAGTAGCATATAGGGAGGAACTGAAGTGTCTGGCATCAAGGCAAGAGCTGGGGAACAGCTTTCTCCCAGACAGAAAAGCAGACAGAGGTCACTGTCTCTTTTCTGAGCCCTCTTCCCACAGAGCCACAGAACTGGTAGGCAGGTGCCATATCTGAGATTTCATCAACCTTGCTAGCACTGTTTGCCTCACCCTGGATATCCCCTGAGACTTTGTCCCACCCAAATTACAGGCCCACTCAAACTGTTAACCAAGACTTTTTATATGAATGGTTGGTCTCTGCTTATGCTTCATAACTCCCTACATCCTATCAAACAAGCAACAGCCTCAGTAAGACCCCAGCCCCCATACCACTTGCTAAGTGGTCCAGGCCTGGTACTGGTAGCAGCTAGCCTAGATTCACAACTTGGCTTCACCTGATAATCTCCAAGATCAGCACAAGTAGCAACCATTCAGATTGCCTTATAGCTCATATAGGGTGGCCCTGGATAATACAGGTGGGGGCTGACCTTGTCCTGTACCACCCAGGAATCTCTAGAGCCTGGACACCCAGTAGACAGCTACAGACCCCATAAGCACCACCACCCTGCCCCTGTATAGCTGATCTTCCATAAAAGGGAGAGGTTGGTGATCAGTGGCCACAGCCAGTCTTTGCAGCTGACTGTCCTGGCTAAATCCTTCCCATTGACCTGCCTACTGCAGTCAAGGCTCAACCACAAAAAGAGGGTATACCCAGCCCACATGGAGGGTGCACCTCAAGTACCTAACTTGAGTATTAGGGGAGGTTGTATCATTGGACCCTATTGGACACCTACCAAGAAACTTGGTAGGCCATACTACCAAGACAGGGAATCAGAGCAGCTCTACCTAATACAGAGAAACAGACATGGGGGGAGGGGGCTGCCAAAATGAGAATACAAAGAAAAATGGCCCAAATGATAGAAAAGATCAAAACTCCAGAAAAAGGAATGAACAAAATGGAGGTAAGCAATCTATCAGATGCAGAGCTCAAAACACTACTTATAAGGATGCTCAAGGAACTTAGTGAGGACCTCAGTAACCTAGGAAAATCCAATCAGAAACAAAGGATACCCTAACTAAAATAAAAACTCCTACGCAGGATCCATGGACATGAACAATGGTGTGGAGTGAGTGCTGGGTGGAGGTGGGCTGAGGGGGAAAAACTGGGACAACTGTAAAAGCATAATCAATAAAATATAATTTAAAATTTTGTATATTACTACAATTGACATCTTAGATTTAATGAAATATAGTATATGCCTTGGATAATGAAGAGAGAGATTAAGGTATAAGATCAGTTATAGAAGATCATTGCCAGAATTTTATAAAAGTATGATTATTAATAATAAAGGATCCTGAATTTTAAGATGTAAGGAATAAGGCACAAGAAAAAAAGGAACATGAATTTGGGAATTTTAGCTTAAAACCATGTGGTCTAGATGAAGCATTTATTATCAAAGCAACTGGGAAAAGTAGTTTGAATTTTCTGAGTTTTACTTGTTATTCTATGAATTTAGATAATAATATCTATAAGGCTTCTACTATGTGCTATAGATATATGAGCAAATGTCTATTTCATATTTAAAAATAACAATGATCATTATGCCACTGTTAGAAGAATTAAGTTGATTATGATTCTGTTTCTCTATTTATAAGGTGAGAAATGGCTCCATTTGCTACCTTACTCTGTAACATAGCATTAATGACACCTCACAGAGATATCTTATTAAAATATTTATTTGGTCTTCAAATCACCTAACATAGACAATTGCTCTTTTTGTTTCTTTAATTTCAGTATAACTACTCTGACCACATGATTTTCTCAGAAATGGTTTTTGCTGAAAGTAAGGTTACCTGAACTGGACTTGATTTAATTGATTTACTCAATGGAGACACTAAGAATATCATTTCAAAAAGGTTCCAATTAATCTAAAACTAGTTACAAGAGCTGATGAAATAATGCTGCAGTCAAGGCCTAACCTGTCAAAGCATTTCCACTGAAGTATTCTTTAAAACAAATTGCCTTTTTGGTTCCCAGGACTACAGAGCCTCTAAATGACAATTATTCATTACATCGCAAATGTCAAGGTATTTATGTTATATTCTGTAAGCACCAAAGCATTAAAGGAAACAACGAACATCAATACAATGGAAAATAAAATAAATGATTTTAGACAATAAAAAGATACCAATCTATTAAAATTAGTCTGATGTTTAAGAAATTTCAGCCCAGCATTACTAATGTTATTAAAATAGCAAGATCTTAACAAGTACTCATTAGAATTTGCATATGTGAGTGAGAATGTTCTTAATTATAAATTACAATCTCTAAATTATTTAGAAGCTGTAAATCAGAATAACATAAAACAATTTTAAGAAACAAAGTGTTTTAGGGATTTTCAAATGCAAATGATGGCAACAATAGCAAAAACTTTTTTTTGCTTCTTTTATTAAATCAAATATTTTATTCGAATAAAAGTGTGACAGAAACTACAAAAGTTTTTAATCTGGGATGCTGTTTTCTGATCCTGAGCAGAAGTTAGTCAAACTGAGTCCAGGGCTTCCAAAATAGTAAACATAAAGTCTGCTATTAAGTCATTCCTATAATGACTATTTATCATATATTTATTGTCTGGAAGTCACTAGGTAAAATATTAGGAAAATATCAATGGGCAGATTTCAAGGCAACTTCTTCATTGTCCAAGAAGATAAAGTAAATACACTTTTCTGCATTCTTCTAACTAAGTTAAACCCCAAATCCCAGACACTATACAGAAAACAAACAAGATTACCCTGAAAACCAGAGAAAATAAGTCAGACTGTCTAAGGAGCTAAGAACCCAAGGCACAATGGTGGTTAATTTCCCTGGGTTTCCTTTTCATATCATATATCCCAGACTAAGTGTTGGGAAAGCTGGCAACCAGGAAATGGTAAGTTGCCAGCAAATATCCCCAGGAAAAGCCTGTGCACTGTGGCCAGATGATTAGGAAAGAGGCAGCCCACAAAGACAAAAACCGTTTTAGATGATAATCACTCTACTCCAGTCGAATACTAGAGACCAAACTGCAGCCCCATCCCAGCAAACCCATTTCATGAACCCAGACTTTAATCCTTCCCAGGATGTAGCAAGTTGACCCACCAAGGTGGTGGTGCTACAGAAGAGCATTCATCCCAGCACAGAGTGAAAAGCCTGCCAACCGCTCTGTAGTGGAGCCCAGTGGGGAGCAGTGAGGAGGTGTTCCTCTCCCTCCGCCTTTCCCACCAGGGCATTATGAGCATAGTGGAGGTTCTGATTTCCCATGCAGCACTGTAGACACACAGAGCTCCTCATCTCTGGTATCAACGGAGGCCAAGTGGAATAGTCAGGCTCCCTGTACCTGACGTAATAAGGTAACACTCTCCTTTCACTCAACACAGCTATACCACAGGAAGCCAGCTAAAAAACAACACTTAAAGGAAATCCAGAGTCTTATGCTACTGAAAATGCCCAAGTTTCAACTGAATATAATTAATTAATTGTACCATGAACAAGAAAATCTCAAAGTGAGTGAAAAAATGATAGTTCACAGACGCCAACACCAAGTTGATGAAGATGTTAGGATATATGGCAAGAATTTTAAAACACTTATTTTAAAAACTGCTTCAGTAAGCATTATAAACATGCTTGAAAATAATGGAAAATAGAAAACCTCAGCAAATAAATAGACGGTGTCAAGATGAAACAAATGACCATTTCAAAACTAAAAAGTACAATATCTGAAATTAAAATAATGAATGTGCTCAGCTGCGAGATAAAGAGGACAGAGGAAAGAACAATTGAACTTAAAGATAGCAATAAGAATTACACAATCTAAACTAACAAAGAGAACTAGATAAGAGAATATAGCTTCAAATTTTGTAATATATAATAAAATACTTAACATATATGTCACCAAAGCTGCCAGGGAGAAAGAGGGAGAGAGAGACAGAGAGAAAGAGAGAGAGTTGAGGGCAGGGAAGAAGTACTTGAGGAAATAATGGCTGAAATTTCCCCAAATTTGGGGGAAAATATAAGCTTATTGAACTTGTTGGTCCCCTGAATGACTTCATTATCTAATTGCAGAATGAGAATATGGGTGTATGGATGAGGGAATGGATGTCACTAAATGCAGTGCTACTTTTAATGCAGTGCTACTGGATAAATACTACAGTAGATACTTGAACAAAATGCCAATGGAGAGATTAACCCTGACCGGAAGAAAAGCATTTTGCTAAGGTGAAGACATAAGATGTTGATCTTTAAAAAAGTACAGAGTTTAACAAAAAATATACAAGACAAATGCATAATGAACAGTGAAAATACTTGGCTTTTATTTCTTGCTCGGGCTCATAGTGGTTTTGACTTTTATTTTATATATACCTTTAGTGTGCAATGATGTAGACTATAGGCCTGACGTACACTGACAGGAGCACATTAAAAAATGGGAGAGAAGTGAATGGGTTTTAACAATTCAAGGCAAGTCCAGTGATAACTGAAGAATGATAGCTGCAAGAATAATAAAAGGAAGCGTATAGTAGATTGACTTCCAGAATGGCAGATAGGACCTTGGTAAACTCACTGTGCCTCTAAAACAATAAAAAAAAATGTGTCATGACAACTAAAATCAACTGTTTTAGAACTCTAGCAGTTAACCAAACCCACAGAACAAATGAAAAAGTCTTTCTAAGAGAAAGTACCAAACTTCAGTAAGACAGCAGGCCTGTGCTTTATCTTCGGGCAACACATCAAGTAAAGCCAAGTCATTAAGGAAAATCTCTGACAAATCATCCATCATTTACTAAATTATGCTCTATACCAAAACCAAGCAAAGAATTCCCAACAAAGGAAAATTATAGACCAAATATCTCTTATGACTACTGATACAAAATTTCTCAATAAAATAGTAACACACCAAATCCAGTGATACTTAAAAGGATTATAAAATCTGGCCAAGTGAGAATATCCCCCAAATGCAGAACTTTTTGTACAATTCAACATATAAAAATCAATCAATGTAGTACAGCATACTAACAAAAGAAAGCATAAAACACATGTACCATTTCAATATGGGCCAAAAAAGAAAGCATCTGATAAAATCTAACCTGTTTTCATTATTAAAATACTCCAGAACCTGGAAGGAGAAAGAAATTCCTCAATGTGATAAATAATATCTACCAAAAAAGCATGATTAATGCCAAAATTAATGAAGAAAGAATAGTTAGTTTTCTCTTAAAATCAGGAACAAGAATTCCCACTGCAGCTACTTGTGTTCAGCAGTGTACTAGAGGTTTTACCCATAACAACTGGGAAATTAGGCAAAACTCGATCTTTCTCTTCTTTAATACCTCTTCCAGTATCATGATACAGGACACTCCTGTACAAATTTATTTGCACAAATTTATTTGTACAAATAAAATATTTATATTTCTAATTTATTTTAATATTAATTCAATGTAATGGAAGCATAGTATTTGCCTTAAAATAATATCATTTATTTTACATTTGTATTTACAATTACTAGATAGGATTTTGGAGTTATTTATATGCATTTATTCTTGGTTTAGTCAAATTATGTCTTGCGTTTATTATTAAGAGACAACAGGATGTAAAATATGCTGGCCAAGTATTTTTCTATTTTTCTAGGACCAAAAGTATCACTAAGACTTAGTCTGCTATGATTAATAATGGTACTTTAAAATTATATTCTTACATTCACAAGAGTCTTATGCTCTTTTATTCCTCCATATTTATCCTTCATCACTCATTTTATGACACAATTTAATCTTCTTTCTCAGGTTTACTTATTTCCATCTTCAATAAAACTATAGCAATATTTTACCTATGATTCAAAATATCTCTTTTGCATCTTGAGTGTTTCTTTAATTTTACCACCTACATCAAGCTTTATACATTGATTAACTTGGTTCCAAATAAAAGCCTTCGGTAAAAAGATTCTGATTCAATGTCTGTCTTAAACATCTTAAAAGAAATAGTTATTAAAAATAAAAAATGGAAAGGTTTTGATTATTTTGACACTTGTCCTTATTTTAGCTTGGAATTTCTTATTTCCAAAGTTGAAGAACATCCACCTAGATATATCTACTGGTATAATGCTGTAACATATATTCCCCAGGCTTCTTGACAAGTGTATTATATGAGAAAAGTACAGAAAAAAAGGAAATAATCTCTCTAAAGAATCAGTATGGTATGATATTGAAGGTTATCTGTATACTTAAGTGTGATTTTTAGAATTTTCATTGAAAGGAAATGTCATAACCTATAGTCCATTCTTATCTGCTCTAATAAAAAAGGCAATGAATGTCACAATTCTTTGATATCTCTTATAAATTTTAAACATGTCAGAATTGCATACTCTTATTCCTATAAATTTTCCATGAGGTAAGAAAACCAAAAATATCAGTCTAGGCAGACGTGATGCTATATTCTGGGGCCTTAAATTTTATTTTATGAGATTTTTTTCAAAATGTACTTTTCCTTTTCTTGCAGACATCTCTTTTGGAACTAGGTATCTTCTATGTTTATTTTTGAAATTACATCCATCATAAATAGTTAGCTTGCTTGGCATGGTACTATACAAATAAAAAGTAGCATTATCATTATTGTCATGATTATTATTATTTTAGGTTGATAATTATATTTTTTAAGTTCAGAAAACAGACATCTATCTATATAATCTTTCTGACATGTGGTATCTAGCTACTTGGGATAGAAGATATTTAATCAAACATAATACAAAGAAGGAAAAAAAACTTCCTAAATCTAAGCATGAAATGATACTAAATGTTATCTCTCAATTTATAAATGAGTTTTACTGGGTCTTTGAGTGGGATGGCCATAATCTATAGGTCAGAGAGAAGAAATGAAGGGCCACAAAAGATAAATAGTATGTAAATTAGTAAAGAAAATAATATTTGTGCTTGTGAAAATTTGAGGCTGTTTCAACATAAAATATTTTTATTATATTTTAAGTTAAAATATTAAATGAATGTTATTTATTTAAAATAGATGCTAACAGAATGACAATACAAATTATAAATTAATCAAATGATTATTATATATCAATTGTTTGGTATAGACACCTTACTCTATGCAATGGATATATTGGCAGATATAGGTTGGTTTAAACCAAATTATCCCAAATAGTTCACAAAACTTCTTATTATAGCAGGTAATAAATCAATATTATGAAGAAAGGCAACAAAGTAATTTATGTATTTACACGTTTAACAAATATTTACCACTAATCAGCAACCCATTTATCAATAAGTAGGCATGATTCTCAGAAAAATAATATATGAGACTAAAAATACTCAAAGTGTTTGGAGTTCAGAAAAAATGGAAATAATCACATTATGTGTATTCGAATACCATATGTTCTATTAATTCCTTTTCATGATATTCATTGATTAGAAAGAGCAAGGGATTTATAGTTTTTTAAAACTTTCTCTTCCACTTTGATGTGTACCCTGAAAACAAATTACTACAAGTTGGGAAAACAAAGTGGACTCTTCCTACTTGCATTAGCAAATCTCCGCTAAACCTGGTCCCAGCGATTTCATTGTGATTTGACATCTGGAATGAATATGTCAGATTCCATGGTTGTTTCCTGGGTGACAACCCAAGAATAAATGTTAAGATTAGGTTAAGGCTCATGATGGTAGAATGGGGGTTGAGATTGGCTTAAGAATACTATCACTATTGCTCTGACTGGTATGGCTCCGTTGGGCATTGTCCTGGAAAGCAAAAGGTCACTGGTTTGATTTAGTTAGGGCAGGCAGGTACCAGCGTTGGGGGTTCAGTCCTCACCTGGGGTGTATACAAGAGGCAACCTGTCAATGTTTCTTTCTTGAATCAATGTTTCTCTCCCTTCTCTCTTTCCTTATTCCTTTCTCTAAAAATAAATAAATGAAATAAGTTAAAAATAATATTATCACTATATAATAATCCTGTCATGTCAATTAAATTTACATGATCAACACATATCTTTTCTTCAAATTCCTAAAGTTTGTAACTATTTGTTTAACCTCTTCTTGCCTGTTTTCATTCTCGCAGATGAGTTAAGTGTCTTGCGGGCAAAGTAACTTTTTGTGTGTTTCCCATACTCACCTTCATATGTAACATGATGGTGAGCAGCCCTTGATGTTGGGCTTGATATGAAAACTTACCTCGTCATACTATCAATATCTAAATAAAAATTGTGTTAAGTGTGAAAAGATTAAACATTTTCCAGGGATTTTTGGAATTATGGGAACATAATTTCAAGATTTCTGGAATTATGATAGAAGGTATGACATATTGATGGAGAAATGTGAAGAAATCTGTTCTTATTTTTACACCTCCCACAGGCTACTCAGTACTTTGTGCATAGTGATAAATGCTAAATTGAATTATTTACTCTGAAAAAAAACAAAAAAGATACACTTTATCTGCCTTTATTAAGAATTTTGACTCTACCACATAAACCCAAGGGTGTAAGAATGAACAGTACTTAGAATTCTGCCTAATTCACATGGTGAGGAAGTAGGTTGGTGGGAAGAAATCACATTAAGCTTCTTTTAGTCCCCAGACATCAAAGGCTTTTGCATTCCCTCCAAGGTCATTTTACTTCGGTGAATTGTGGCTTGCATATTCTGTTTCCTATCTTTTCACAGGGTGTTGTGAGAATTAATGAGATACTCAGCCCAATTCACATATTTCTCCACAGCTCTGTGGATCTTCTCCACACCCCAAGGAATGCTTCATAAGCATCTTTTCCTGGAATTTCAGTATGCTCAATTAAGAAAAATTTAATTAAAATTTTATTTTAAAAATAACATCAAACTCCCCAATGCCTTCAAACTTCCCAGTGTTCCTCTCTGTAAAACACATATTAATTAGGGATCCCAGCTACATTTGGTCTTTGGATGTCTTCAACTATTTAACCAAGCACTTCCCCCTTTAATTTAAAAAAAAATCAAACGTAACTGGGTGAAATATTCTCCAAAATTAATATGCATCTTGCAGCCTATTCATTGCTTCTGCACTCGGAGTTCTCATTGCAATTAGCTGGAACTCTGCGCACTGATGAAATGAGGCAGTTGCAGAGGGGAATGCCAATCTGGCCCTTCACCTCTACTTTTCTGATTAATTTAAACTTAAATCATCAACATGTAACTCTTAAGGATCAATGGATTTTTCAAGATAACTCTTTGGTGTTTTATAGAGAGTTGAGGCTCCTCTCCCTACCCAGTATTTCCCTGTCTACTTGAAAGAGGGAAGAGAGAGAGAGAGAAAAAAGCACAGGTAAGTATTTAGAGAAAGGGACATAACAGAGATGGAGACAAGATGAGAAAGAAAGGAAATCAAGTGTCAACTTGAAGCCTAAAGGACTGAATTACTTTGCCAATCTCTGAATGAAATGGCTGTGTATCCTTGTAGAGAGTGTATTGGTTCCTTAGTAAAAACAAAGCAAAACAAAATCAAACTTTGTTTTACTATCAACAATCAGCTCTATTACAAACATCTTGTATGGCTTTGGGCAAATCACTTAACTTCTGCACTCCTCAGATTTCTCATTTACCATGAGGAAGCTAGAAAATCTCCAGGGTCTCTTCTAGCCTTAATATCTATGTGTCTGTGTTATACTCCCATTTGTCAACACCAGAAACTCTCCCTGTGTCTCAGAAATTATATTTTCATTCTTCACATTTCCTTCTAAGTAAATGCTCGGCAGGAGGGCTTGTGACATATCCAGTTTTTAGATCCACATTTCCTGGCACAGGGTAGGCCTTGACCAAAGTTCCCTGAACTATCACCCTGAAACTGTAAAAAGAAATGCCATTAAACTAAAAAAGCTGCATAAGGAAGGTTTTTCCCCAGAAAATAAACATCTATCTTGCTAACAGTTTTAGCTCTTCTCTTTTAATTTTATATTCTGAACGTGAAAAATAAATGACAGTGAGAGATAACAGACAAGTATTACTGAAAAGTAAAGTCAAGCAAAGTAGAATGACCTGTATCACAAAGCCTGTTAGAAAAAAATGGCAATTTTATAAAAGGAAACTAGGCCACAATGGCCTCAGCTACTATCCTAATACGCATACAGTGTATTAGGATAGTAGCAGAATACACATACGGTCTGTGTTTAATGGTCCACAGGTGGCAAATTATAATTTTTCATTTGTTTTTATTTCTTCTTGGTAACTGGAAAGATCACATGACAGCATCAAAAATTACATTTGTGACTTCTAACAATAAGGACCCAAAGGAAAGCAACTATTTTGAGACTTAATGAAATACCCACATGCAGTTTTAAGAAAAACAAGTTAATCTAAACAGAGCTGTAGGTAAAATAACCAAGTTAGTTGTTTTGCATAGATGTTAATTCCTGGCATGTCGGGAGGAGATTTTCATACAAAATCATTTATCGTCATGAATCTTGGTTGCCATACTAGTCTGCACTTCCAGATTCTTGCCATTAATTTTATGAGTGGCAGTTATTACACAGTCACTTACCTAAAACAGAACTATGTCACCTTCTTTTCCTGACTCTCCAACAGTTATGGTGTTTTTTTCTTTTTGCTCACCTCTTCCCGCTTATCAAGTTACTCAATTTCCTATATTCAAAACAGCTTCATGTTTCCCCTATAATCCTCTTAGTTCTGTTTACCTCATTCCTCCCACTAAACCAATTTATTTTCTACCTTACTCTTCTTATCTGGCATCCAATGCTCATGGATTTGATCTTAACAAATAATAGAGTCAGCTTTCCAGGCCTGGTTAAAGAATCATTCTCAATCTGCTATTGGCTCCTATTGAATGCTATTGGGAAAGAAATTATATCTTAAAAAGATAATTTAAAGGACAGGCTAAATCGTATTTTTGTATGAAGCCAAATAGTCACAATCTATATACATGATCATATTATGTCAATTTAGCCTCCCCTAGAATCACTTTCTCTTAATTCAGCTACAATGTTTTGCCTTTACTTTTATCTAAAACATTAGAAGTAAAAGTTATTGATAGATATAACAATCAAAATTCTCTAAAGGCATACTTTTTGGGGGAAAAAAGAAAGGCAAAACATTTATTTTCCCTCATAAATTGGTATTCTTTTTTTCCCTCTTTATTCTTTTTCTTTTCTCTTTGACAACTAGGAAACCTAACATTAAATTTTATATTTACTTTTAGCAACTGGTAGCAAAACAATATAACCATCTTAAGCCTGAAATGGGAATGCAGTTCAAATGCTTCTGTCTTCTACCATTTACCTTTATCATGGTTTTCAGATTCAGAAATGTATGCCATGTGTTTTGTATCCGAATTCTGGTACAATTTCTAACATAGCTGTTCTGCAGAGATGGTTTTTCCTGCCATGCCAAGAGGAGACTCTTATACAAAATAATTCAGCCAAATTAGCTTATATAAAACTTCCATGTGTTAATATATACTAGGTATAAAGTCACTGAACATTATAGAATTAATCTGTACTTGGAAATATATAAGTTGTCATTTTACATGCTACTCATAAATGCAGAATCTATTTCATCTTAAAAATATGCAATTAAGTTTGTAATGGTGAAATAATAGTTTTTACTTGAAATAAAATCACAAAAAAGCCCAATATGATGAATTTCCAAATTGAATTTCCAATTTATGCTCTTATTATAAGTTTCACCATATTAAGTTACATTAGAAATATATTCCAACAGGAACTTTATAGAGAGGTTATAGAGGAGCTAGAAATTCTTCATGACAAATATCTTTATTAGCAACCCAGATAATGGTTATAACAAGATTAACACAGACTTCAGTTTTCTACTTTTATGTAGTCCACATGCTTGCATTTTAGGCATTTCTTCTAAATGGCCCATGTACTAGTGATCTACTGCCTTTAAAGTTGGCAAAAAAAATCGTCTTTGGATGAGAAGCCTGCAGATATTCTTTATTCATCTTTTAAGTCTACATGAGTAATGGAAGAAAAAATGACTGACACTGGGAACCCTTACTCTGTTACTGTGAAGTGTTATTGATATCGTTACAACCAGAAGCTCCGTGGATTACACACAACTTCTCCAACTGCACTAGAATGGCTTGCCAGAAAGTGAATGACCAAGGGACTCTCATTTTCTCTATTACAATGATCCGCACATCAATCTCATCTTGATTTCTTTAACCTTATTTAACAAATATTGGTAGAATGTAGGCAGAATGTCCACATCAATTACCAGGCTGTTTGTCTCACAGATAAAGAGTAGAGTTGTGGGAAAAGTAATTGGGGGTGAGAGGTTAATATGTTAGTTTCTGCCATCATATCAGCTCAGCAATCTATACAGTGAGGCCACTTGCCACTAGGGCCGATATTAGAAGAACTATGTCTGGCATAGTTCAAATTCATATGCATGCTAAATCACACAAGACTTCAAATGTTCTAAAAGAAGATTTATTGCAAATATTAAGGAATTGCATAAAACAGTATATAGAAGAATTTTTTTTTAAGCTACAGAAACTAAGTTTCTCTGCACCTTCTAGTCCCAGAGCTGCAGTATCTAAGAGCAAGTGAACAAAATACTGTAGGGACATTTATGAAATTTTTGTCATTTTATTTAAGTTTAGCATTCTCACATTTCAGCTGATGTATATTTGCTATGTAGTCCCTGTGACACATCTCACAAATATTTGTGACACACTAGTGATTGCTATATAGCTCTAGATACAGTTTGGAGAGGATGTTTAGCATTTTTGAGCATCTTTTTCAACTTTCAAAGGTGCAAATTATTTATTAAACATCTCTTATTCCAAATCTTCTCTAACTAAATATCTATTATTACCCAAAAACATGAGGCAAAGCAAAGAAATCTATTAAGCTATGGATATTTAGCCAGGAGTTTCCAGTTGGATATTCTTTCTGATTCAGGTTTCAAGAGTAGTATGAACAAAATATTTATTTATTTTTTCATATTGGAAGTGAGGAGTACAAGATGCCTAGATAAGAAATAAAAGATTTAATTTACTATATCTGCATTCACCATTTCTAACTTTTCATTAATATCAACAATATGTTTTTTTTCAGAATTCAGCAAATATTTTCTAGTTACCTATGTATCAAATTCTTGTCTTAGAATTAAATAGTATGACTATGAATTTCTCTAATGCCCTGGCATAAGTAGAACGTATTCAGATTTGAATTTAACCAGTGTATATTAGTTTATATAGAATGCTAACCCTTCTAAATTTGGGGAAGAAAATAAAAAAAATTTTGCACTACGCTCCATAAAGTCAGCCTGTTGAAGCCACTGTCCTTGGAGGTCACTGAGCTTAATCCCATGGCCATATAATTTTATGACTCTTAATAACATCTGTTGTATGCAAAGCATAGATAATGACTGAGGAAACCAAACCTTATGCTTCAGTGCATATACTACTTTTGTGTGTGTGTGTGTGTGTGTGTGTGTGGTTCATAAAGAATAAAACAATACATTGAAAGGCACAACTGTTGAAGTAGGGAATAAAAAGTAAAATTCATACATTTAATTTTTAGTTGACCATCTGAAAATGATGTATCACAATCAATTTTGTCATACTCTGATACCTCCTCATTTTTGAAAAACCAATGTGAAGAAATGCTACCTAAGGCGTGTGTTGGTCTTCACTAAAATGATAAAAGAAACCCTTCTTTTTTGATATGCACAGTCAAATCTTTTTTTGCTTATTCTTTCTTAATTTAGCAAGGTTTACTCCACAGTAAAAAACACCCCTAACATAGTATTGAAAATACAAAAATAAACCAATATTAGATATAAATAATTTGATACTTTTTACATTTTATTTTAGGATAAAACTCATTTATAAGAAAATTAGAATAAAAAATTTCAAGAATTTTTGAGACTTTGTTTATAGGTGACAGTTTTTAAGGGAACTTGTCAAAACCTTTTAGTATGACATGAGGACAAGTCTCCATTTATTCAGAATAGACTTTTTTTTAGAATAATTACATACAATAAACACATGTGCTGGAATTTGTTTTATTGGAAAACTCCATTTTATACATAATTAAGAGACCCTCCATTTCAGAACTAGTAAGTGATAAAGCTAACCTTAGAAATCAGTTTCTGACCCTGGATGGTGTGGCTCAGTGGAGTGCTGACCCGTGAACCAAAGGGTTGCTGATTTGGTTCCAGTCAGGGCACATGTCTAAATTGCAGACCAGGTCCCCAGTAGGGGGTGTGTGAGAGGCAACCATACATTGATGTTTCCCTTTTTCCATCCTTTCGCCTATCTCTAATAAATAAATAAATAAATACATAAATACATAAATAAATAAATAAATAAAATCTTTTTAAAAAGGAAATCCATTTCTAAGATGATTAAAAAGGATGTTGAAAACAAAATTGCTCTTCAAATGAATAAAATATTATTTTCCTTGTGCATGTCATATGTAAGATAAACTGTAAATTAAGTTTATTTTTTGCATTCTTTGTAAGTTCAAAAAATGCGGCTCAAAGAAAAACGATAACCTAGATTGTCCTAATGCGGCTCAAAGAAAAACGATAACCTAGATTGTCCTAAGGCAAAGTTTCCATCCTGTTGACACTTAATGTTAAAAATAATGAGAAGTTAAAAAATAGTCTATGGAGAGTGTTCATTTATAAGAAAAAGAAAGAAGATTTGAATGCTGCAGAAGACTTAATTTATTGAATCTAGCCTATTAATTACCTTCTTTAGATAATTATAGCATTTGGATTTCAAAATAATTGGAATCGTTGAAAATAAAAGATTTACCCTTGAGAGTATTTTCAATCTGCCTGCTAAATTTTAACTCAATAAGGGAAAAGTATTCAAGTTTATAGTGATACTTATGATACTTTCTAGATTTATTATGTGTTTTATACTTAAATGAATTAACTGTATATTCAATATGACCCTTCGTTTGATTTCAGTAACACCAACATAGGGTAGCAACGGCCTTCCTTGTTTCAAAGTTAAGCAGTGAGTCACCCCAGAAATTGAAGGAAAATATTGGGTTGACCAAATAGACTGTATGTATATTTCCATAAAATAAAAGACACAGTTTTTATTTTCATCAATAACTTTATTGATTTGGATACTTTGAGTATATCAGCTATCTTCTGTGAGGTAGAATATTGATTGTTCTCAATTAATGTTCAATTTGATTGCTATCAACTTCAGCTGATCTACCCAACTGTGGAGCATGGTTCCCTGAGAAATCTCCAGCACAGAAACTTCACGAACCACTTTTGATGCATTTGATCAGTCACAGCAACTTCTCCATATGCTGCACAAATCTTTTTTTCTTTTATTTCAGTTGTGTTTTTATATTTATTGAAATAATAAAGCATAATATGCTAAAATATTGCATAGTTTCTGTCATCTTCAAAATAAAATAGCTACACAAAAATCCACTAATATTGATAAGTTTTTTTTTAAATACAGGCTGATATAAGACCTGTCACAAAACAATCTAACAAAGTTGTTTGAAGCTAAAGACAACTAAACTCTAGTACAGCCATCTTATGAAAAAAAAACAACGAATGAAACTTTTGGCCAAATATATTGTCTTAGGACCATGTGTTGGTTATGTTGCTTTGCTAGTGGTGTTATCAAACAAGAATGGGGTTCACTGGCCCACCACAGAACACAGACACGTTCCAATGGCAAAGGTTGGTGGGGAAAGAGAGAGGTATTTATTAAAATGCACAATTGGGGAGAACAGAAGACTCCTCGAATCCAAGCCAATCTTTTCCTCAAAACGTAGGAAAAAAAAACACATCTATTTCCCAAAAGACTGAAACGCAAAACCATACCCAGAAACTCTACTCCATCCTCTGCCAGATCTACTCAAGGTTGCACTTGGAGTTTCTTCTCCCATTTAAAATTCTGTCTTTTGGGGAACTGCAGGTGGCCACTGCATGAGCGTCCATGCAGCTCAGCTTTATTCCTTATAGTCGTCGAGCCTCAAGATCCTTTCTGGAGTCTGTGCACATGGCCATGCTGCCAGCTGCCACTGTCACTTCCCGTGCCAGGGGTGTGGAGCCTGCCACCTGACCATATTGAGTTCGCATCCCTGGGGCATGGCTCAGTGCACAAAATTTAGCCTTGGCAGGAGCTAGCCCTACAAGGGCGAACAGGGTCGGGGATGAGGGTGCATGTTTCTCCCTTCCCTCCGTTTAAATCCCTGGTCCAAACTTCCGTGCTCTTGGGGAAGCATCCAGCACCCCCGGCCAATCCCATCCTTTCCCAGGCTAGACTGGCAGGTCAGCATCTCCTCCTACAACCCTGTTAACCTTTATGGTACACGTGCTGCTGAGACCTCCGATTTCCCCTTCAGTCAGGAGCCAAAATGGGGTTTTAGTGTTTTTCCCTTTGTCCATCAGTCTCTAGCCTCAGGCAGACTTCCTGCAATGATTTCCTCTTCTGCCGCACCTCTCCCTGGGGGAAGGGAATTTGTCATCAATTGCTACTTTGCCCAGGGAACCAGGCCTCTCCTGGCTGCTTGGGTTCCCCTCCCCTCTGCTCCCAAGAGCCACACGGTAGCAGTGTGGTTAGGGCTAAAGAGATAGATTTAAGATGTAATAAATAGGTAGTTATATTTCCTTTTCAAAAGAAAATTATTTCCATTGTCTTTAAAAAATTAAAATTAGAACAAAATTTACAATATAAAAATATGAAAATTAAGTGGTAAATTTTAGAATTATGAGGTTACTAGAAGTTTGAATCTTTATGAAGCACACCTTTTCTTTCATATATTCAAAAATAAAAAAAACAAGAAAATTTTAGATGAAATAGTTGATACCTCAAAATAGCAGTCACTCAGTGTTAGATCTTGATATGTTTTATATCAGAAACAATTGAGGGTTTTTTGACATAAGAAACATTCAAAGTTGTAGAGAATTCTTATGAGTTTATTTGAGCCCAAACTAATGACAATTGCCAGGAAGTGAGAATTCAAATCCTTTAGAGACTAACAGTTTTGCAGTTTCTTAGGTATTTAAAATTGAGGAGGGAACATGAGGAGATTACATGAAGGTGCAAGAAAGCCAGGCAGGGATTAGCCTAAAGAATAGTTAAAATTATATACTCTCTTGAGGGTATTTAGAACTTCTGGGCCTATTGCTTCTGTGTTTTCAAAGGTTTGTTAATTTAGATAGCCAAGAAGGTTATCTAAGGGCTGGATTTACTACCTTTCACAAGAATTTATAGGCTTGGGTCCTGCCTCTCCACTGTGACCTGCCCACTTAGGAATTTGTGATTTATCACAGCACCTCTTTTTTATCCACAAGTTTGAGTTAAAACAATTACTTCATTTTCCAAAATAATCCTTGACTAGTTTCATGGAATGTCCTGGTCAAAGTTGTTCTCAGGCCATTTTGTGACCAGTTGTGTAGATAACCAATAGATTTTATTTTTGAAATCAAGATAAAGTGGTATTGTTTATAAAAGTAATGTTCTACTAATGAAATAAAGCAAAACTGAACTTACTGAGTTTTAAGTCCTGTTTTGTAAAACCTAGTTTTAAGTTTTTACTTAATGAATCCCCAGCTCTGGTGCATTAGCAAGTAAATTACTACTCTTAATGTTTCTTGGGTAGAAAATGAGAATAATTATATCTATTCATTCATATCACATATTGTTATGAAAATCAGGCCAAATTAATTCTCATAAAAGTTCTTTAAGAATTCACAGTATAAATTTTATGTTTTATTGAAAGATAAAAATGAATTTTAATAAGAATATAGAGGAACATGTTTATAAATAATTCTCTGCACAGGAAAAACTACACAAAGAAGAAATGAGAAAACAACAGAAAACTGTATAGCACAGACACTAAAATACTGAATAGCTATTATAACCAACCACTCTTATTTTTTATAGTTTTCAATTTATTTCTATCTTTTTTCTTATCCTAGTTCTAAATAGATAGTTGTTTTGAATCGTTCTTCTGTGTTTTTTTAAAGACAGTGTGAAGAAAGTTTCTTCAAATCTGTCCTCTGCTGTTTTTCAAAGACATTCCTTGGCTAAAAATAAATATATAAAGAAAGCACTTTGATCCTTCCTCCTGGTTTCTTCACCTTCAATTACTTGCTTTGACTTGTTTGTTCTTCTGGGGGATCTCTACCATAAAATGATTTGAAGCAAGATAGGTAAATGGTGCTTATATCCCCAAAGACACATGTTATCAGAGTTTCTGGACAAGCTTGAGACTTAGAATATGTACTAAAGAACTTTGCCATTCAAAAAGGAGTTTGGATTGAAGGTGGAAGGTGAGGATGGGTAGGGCAGGGGAAAGTGGTGGAGGGAAAATGGAGACAATTGTACTTGAACAACAATAAAAAAAAACAAAAAGGAGTTTCAGTCAAATAGTTTTAACTTTACAGTGTAAGTTTTAATTCTATGACTTTATTTTAATACATTTGTTATACAAAAATAATTTAATGCTTTATAATTTATTTAAAAATACATAAAAACAAACAAATAGTTTAATACATTATAATGATTTACTATTTCAATTTCATGTTCTCTGGGAATTAAGTATTGTTCACTGGCTAGATTGATTTGCTGGACTGTCCTTTTTTAGTATTCTGGGGAAAATCAGCTAATCATTTTATAGACCTGTGTTTTATAGGTAAAAATCAATCATATTTATATCCATAAAGCCCTCAAAGGTTGATACTAACTACATTTTTGGTCTATCTATTTTTAATAGCTGTATTGAGGTATAATTTCCTTACCATAAAATTTACTCATTTTAAGTATACTATTCAGTGACTTTTAGTAAATTTAGAGTTGTGCAGCCATCAATGCCGTACAAATTTAGAATATTTCCATAAGCTCAAAAGAGGTCCATTATGCGAATTGGTAGTTACAATTCTCACCTCCAGCCCCAAACAACCACTACTTCACTTTCCATTTACATAGGGTGTTTTTGGTAGACATTTTGTGTAAATGGCATCATATAATATATGGTTTCTGACATGTGGTTTTTTCACTCGGCATGATGCTTTTAAGTTCATCGATGTTATATTCTCGATATTGATAGATGACTTGTGTGGACCACTGGAAGCAGGCTGAGGGTGGGAACTAAGAGGGGCTGCCTAGGAAGACGGAGCTAGCACCAAAGGAATGGGACCTGGGAATGACTTGTGCACTGGGTTGTGCCTATTGCAACAGAGTTTGGAGGCTTAGGGCACTGACGGCATGGTGAGAAGCCAGACAATAACTTCATGAGACACCCAGCGCCATGGCAAGGACATTGAGTTTTGCACCACTTGTACAGTGCTACGAGACCACGTTGAATCAATCTCTTGCCTTTCCATGTGGAGTTACTGCTCCTGTCTGCAGATGCCCTGTCCCTGCCACTGTGGCTGTCCCTAGCCCTGACCTCTCAGGCACTGAGAAGCGATATGGGGTTTCCAGGGTCCCTTTATATTAGGCCTTTTGTTCAGTTTCTCTCTGCTGGTGGATCAGAGTGTGTCCAACTCACTTCATACCAGGACTGGGGTATGGGAGGTGCAGAGCTGATGGAGTGCCATGGGAGTGCCCCCTGCCCCTGGGGCAAGATGGCAGCAGGAGAAGCCCTCTTACCTTCTTCCAGTACCAGATTGGAAGTGGGACCAGTGGAATGCAGGCACCCATGCAACAGAAGTTAAAATGGTACATGAGGAGATACAGAACCAAAGAAGCCTGGTAGTCTAGCCAGGGCAAAACAAGAAATTGGTTGGGAGATGAACCCACCCAAAGCATATGAAAGTTTAGAAAGTTAATGATCATTCTCAGAAAGTACCTGGTCCACAATCTCTCTCTTGTTTGTAGCTTGTTGCTCAGGACCTGTATTGGATGGTACACTGGCCTGCCCTCCCCATGGGTTCTGTGACATTACTGCATGTCCCATGGTCTCTAGAAGGCAATCTATCTATCTATCATCTATCTATCATCTATCTATCTATCTATCTATCTATCTATCTATCATCTATCTATCTATCTATCTATCTAATCTATCTATCTTGCCTTCCCAGTGTGCTCACACATTCTCTGGCTCAGGACATGGGTGATGCAGACCTGGAAGTCACCTGGACATCGGTGGTGCCAGCTCAACATGCAGCCAGGAGGAGGGAGTATGAAGCCAGACAGCAACTGGGAGCAAACCAAGCTGTCTGGATGACTTCTTAGGAGCTATCTCAGGCTCCAAGGGATGGTGCTCTAAAAGGGAGCAGAAATTCTGGGCACTGCCTTTTATTTTGGTCTTGCTGAGGATGGCTTGATTGTATCTGGGTTCTGTGGAGGACGTGAGGTTTGAGGTGGGGAGTTTCCCATTCTCCCGGATCATTCAGCATTGAATACAACTGCTTTCCTTTCTCACCAGCCTCTGCCTCTGCCTCTGTGGTTTGCCTTTTGGTGGCAACAGGCAGCAAAACCCCATTTTTTTTCAGTAACATACTTTTTAATTGATTATTAGGATTCAATTGTATAAATATGCATCACTTTGTTTTTATTTGTTGCTGGAAATTTCCATTGCTTATCTGTTTTGACTATTGGAAATAATCATCTTATTAATAGCACATACATGTCTTGTGTGGAGATATGTTTTCATTTTTCTTAACTTTTTAGGAATCTATCAATTTTTCCCAAAGTGACTATTATTTTGCCTTTCCACTAGCAGTGTATGAGGTTCTAATTCCCCCCCATCACAAATGATTGTTATTATGTATCTTTTTTAGTATGCACATTCTAGTGGGTGTGAAGCTGTGTCTCCTTTTGGTTTAAATTGCCTTTCACAGCATCTAATGTGAAATATCATATCGTGTTTATCATTTATGTATCTCTGTTAAAATAACTTTTTTAGTAGAACTGTTTTTTGTTTGTCTTTTTATTATTGAGTAATAAGATTTAAAAAATATTCTGGCTACAATTCCTCTATCAGATATGTGATTTGAAAATACTCTCTCCCAGTGTAGGATTTGTTTTTTCTTAATGGTGTCCTGTGAAGTGCAAATAATTTTTCGTCTACCATTTTACTATTTATTTTTATATATTTGACAAAAGAAAGAAATTTATTTAAAAGGTTAGAAACATTTAGCATGATTATTGCAAATCTAAAGGAAAATTAATAAATAAGTCAAACATTGACTACAATTTATGAACTAACATTTAGAATAAATCACATTGCAAATGGTGAATCAACAAATGGAACCAATATCCAATCTCATTAATATTCAAATAAACCTAAATTTAAGTCATAATGTTTTTCTTTACAAAATCTCTAAAATGAAAGGATGAATCACAGTACCTCTTAAAGTAGTTTAAGAAGAGGTCAGCCGATTACATCTACTTCCTCTCCTACATTCTGAGCCACTTGACAAGATTTAAAAGTCCACCCAAAAAGAGAACATACACCTCCCCTTTATTACTGACAAATAATTAGCTGGTGAACATATTGTGGTATGAGAATCAAAATGGTCACCCCTTCCCTTGGTTTAGTCCTTGAGACTGCCCATGGGAAGGTAAGTTCGCCTTCTTAGGCCACAAAACCTTCCCAGGTTACTTTCTCTCACTCATCCGCATGGAGTGAGAAAGAGAACACAGGGAGGACAATTATCAGATGAGTTATCAGAAAAAGGAACTGTACTTGAAAAATAACTAAATAAAATTAAAAAAGAAAAAGAATTTATTGTAGGAATTAACTATTCCTCAACTGCAGGAAGATCCGAGATGAATACCTGAAAGGGAGAGTTGTATTATCAATGAAGTTACCAGCCTTTTTATCTGAGAAAGCCAGTGTGTCCAAAAAACAATGTGGGACTATGAAGAATGCTGGGGGAGAAGTCTCTGGTAAACTGTTTCTTCTGTGATTCTGTAGTTAAGTAGCCTGTGAAGGGTGTGATGACTCTCTTGCTCAGCAGTTTAGGAAAAGAGCTGGGCATGAAGTAGAGGGAAGTTAATAACAACCTACACCCTTTCAACACCTCTGTGGTCCTTGTCATTGCCCTCAACTAAAAGGACTTCAAGTAATGGTTTCTCATATATATTTTTATTTTTTATTTTATTTTTATTTTTAATTCATTTATCTTTAGAGGAGAATGGAAGGGGAGAGGGAGAGATATATCAATGTATGGTTGCCTCTCATGGGTCCCCCACTGGGAACTGGCCTGCAACCCAGGCATGTGCCCTGACTGGGAGTTGAACCACAATCCCTTAGTTTGAATGCCCACGCTCAATCCACTGAGCTACACCAGCCAGGGCTGATATATATTTTTAAAATGTCACATAAATTTTATGCTGGACAGCTCTAATCTGGACTCATACAGGAAAGCAGATTCTGGGAACTGTAATTCTAATTTAACTCACTGATAGTACAGTCCATCAATGGACAGTATATCCCTTGCCCTCACATTAACTTCTCCCTATCAAGAAAGAAAGCCAGTTATAAAAATGATCATAAAATATGTATTAGAAATATAGTCGATACTATTGTAATAACTATGTACAGTGTCAAGTAGGTAAGAGATTTGTCAGGCTGATCTCTTTGTTATAAGACTTTGTTATAAGTTATATATGTCTAATCATGATGGTGTACACCTGAAATTAATATTGTGTTTTAGCTGTAACGGAAATTTTTCTAATGTAAAAAGAAAAAAAGACCAGTGACTGTTAGCACTAAACTATTAACTTATTTCTCTCTAGGATGGTGTAGTGGTTTATCAAGAGGTTCAGGATGTTTGTAGAAAATTATTTTTAATGGACATGAAGACTGGGCAAGAGAGCTTCTCCTTGCCTATTTCCAGTATTGATGAGGATATTTAAAAGGAACATATATATATATATATATATTTTTTTTTTTTAAGATATGTTTTTTTAAAGATTTTTAATTTATTTATCTTCAGATGGGAAGAGAAGGAGAGAGGAAGAGAAATATCAATGTGTGGCTGCCTCTTGTGCATTCCCTGCTGGGAACTGGCCAGCAACCCAGACATGTGCCCTGACTGGGAATCGAACCGTGGTCTTCTGCCTCACAGGCCCGCACTCAATCCACTGAGCTACACCAGCCAGGGCTATCCTTATGTGTTATTGGGTTAATATGTTAATACATTTTTGGAAGGTAACTTGAAAAAATATTTTTAAAAATTCAATATGTAAACGTTTTCACATATACTACTTCCATTCACAAGCAAGCACCCAAAAGAAGTAATTAGAAAAGTGTGAAATGATGTATTTATAAATATATTTTCTGCAACTATGTTTATAATAGGATAAATTTATAACACAACTTCACAACTTCAAATTTAATTCAACATGGAATTGCTTTTTAAAATTATGGCACTAACATTATTGTTATTAAACTATTAATTTTAAAATAAGTAACTATATCTAAAAAAAGTATGTTTTTAAAATGAAAAATAATGTGAATATATTAATAGTGTTACTTATAGGTGGCAGAATTCAGTGAGTATTATTTTTCATATTGTTAACTACTATTCAAATGTTAATAATGGACATCCGTTCCATTTAAAAATACAATAATATTTTTTAATTTTTGAGAGTAGACTACTTTTTCTAATACACTAATCAGTGAAAACTAGTTTTATATATATATATTCTGAACAAGTTTAAGTAATTTATTTTTAAGAAAGTTAAATTTATTTTTGGATGACTGCAGTAAAAAACACCAGGTCAAAGACTCTTAACAATTTTGTGTTTTATGGAAATTCTTGAATATACACTTGAAAAATGTGAGTGCATTTAAACCTTCTAAAGTTTTAATGAAATTGAGAATAGTATTATTTCTGTAAGCCTGGTGAAATGGTTTCAGAATAATCTTTTTCCTAAAACAGTTTACTGCATTTAATGGAAGCATCAGAAACACTTTTACTTCTTTTCCATAATGACTGCAAGAAGATGGAGCTTATTGTTGCTATTCTAGTCTTTATTTTTTCCTTTGGCTTTGATTCTAAGGACAGAGCACCCTTTTCTTCTTGCTACAGATATGACTCTGCATAAATCTTTTAGGAAAGCTCTCATTGCAGGAAATGATATGGTGAAAAAAAGTCTTCCTCCTTTCTATATAATTTTCTTCTTGGTGAGTTTGTGGTTTGACCCTGAGTTTTATTATGAATCCCAGTTGCCAACTGACTTTCTTTTGTGAATGATAATCTCTGGCTTCTTGCATTGTTAGAGGCATAGGCATTTAAACTGTAAGAGCATCCTTACATAAGCACCCCTTCCATACTCCCCTGTCTTTTTGCAGCTCTTTTCTAGTAAATAAAAGGGCTTTTTGAGTAGAAGCTAAAAGTCAGATTTGTGGACAAACATTTTCTTTGAAAGTCTGATTAAAGGTCAGACTATCTGATTTACATTGGTTAAATGCCATGAAGACCCAAGCACATTAGCTAGTAAGAGAGATGAATGTCTATGGAATTAAGCTTTATATTAACTTACACATAAAATGAATGAACAACAGTACACAATCTGTAGAAATCTTCAAAGTGATGCACATTTTAATGACAGTAGTGTGGCTTAGGAATGTGACCACACGTTCTGAAGCCAGACTTCCATAGCAGTGACATTCAGCTCTGCTGTGTATCTTTAGACAAATTTTAAGTCTCTCTGTGATTCAGTTTCCATTTGTGAAACAGGGATAGTGATAATGGTTACAACATAGGATAGTTATAAAGATATAAAGAGTTAACACGTCAAATATTTAGAAAAGTGTCTGATACTCCTACTGTATACTATATGATGATTTTTAACTTGAATATTTTTATGAAGAGAACAGGAGAATCACTAGAGTGGGTTAGTATCGTTCCTCCCATGTTAGGGGGGCATAAGGATTTGGTGCTTTGTGTATATAACACTCTTTTTCATAATAATACAGGGTTGGGACGAAGTAGATTGGCAGTTGCATTGTGTTTGAGTTAATAAAACTATTATAATAATCATAACTTGTATGTTTTTTCCATACAAACAACTATAAACCTAATTTTGTCCACCCCTGTATAATAACTACAAACAATTTTAAGGACTTAAACTATGAGATAGATTGTATAGTCAAACATTCTATATGTATTACCTAATCTCCCCCCAAAGATTAAAAAATATATATATATGTGCAAACTGAGACTCAGAAAGTTTGCACGTGGTCAGTTAATGAATGATAGAGCCAGTGTCCTTGATGTTAAAGTCTTTGCTTAAACATTGTGTTGTGTGCTTTAAGAACTAAAGTTGAAGGTCAGAGACAAATATTCACACTTATTTAGTTTCTCTAAACCTTTGTTTATAAATTATTTAAAAAACTTAAAATCAAACCTTGGTATCTCCCTTGGCCAGATAAATAATTTATATGCTATTTATAATCCACTTTTTAAAAATACACTTCCTGAATAGACTCCAGGTAGCCTTATCTTTAATCAGTTAAAATAAATCAGAGATTCTTAAGTTTTTATAGGGTGTATTTTGTATAAACTTTAGTCGTAATAAATAAGATCTAAAATACCCAGAGTTAGCATTCAAGGGTGTGAGCAAGGTTCAATTCACCCACATTATTACGAAGTCACATATGATCACTCTCCCAATAAAGTGAAATCCAGACAGAATATGTTGTCTTAGGGATTTGCAGTTTTAAATAAATGCAACTCTCTTTATTTTGTAGCTCAGAGTTAATGTTGTGTTAAATCTTTTTTTTCCTTGAAACTCTGAATTAAAGCCATCTACATTTCATTTTTTCCAGACTCTGTTGGTTCTGTGGAAGTTTAAAACTGAAAATTTTTAATTTGTCTAAGCAAAAGAATATAGGTGAACAATGGCTGATGGAATGAACAAGATTGTATAAACAAAGATTTTGATTTACTTTATTACACTCCCCTTCATCTGTGTTTCCTCTCCAGGTCCACCCACTCTGGAATTGCTACCATCAATAAATAACAAACAACAGATGTTAGTGAAGATGTGAAGCAAAGGGAATATTTGTGCACTGTTAGAAATGAAGATTGGTGCAGGCAGTAAGAAAAAACGTATGGAGAATCCTCAAAAAATTAAATGTAGAACTGCCCTATGACCTACAATTCCACTTCTAGGTATATGTCTGAAGAGACACAAAACTCTAATTTGAAAGAATATGTCCCTCCTCTTTTTGTTGCAGTGTTATTTACAATAGCCAACATGTGGAAGCAACCCAAATTCCCATCAGTAGACGAGTGGATAAAAAAAGTTGTGCTACATATATACAGTGGAATATTCCTTGACCACAAGAAAGATTAAAATCTTACCATTTACTACAGTATAGATGGAACTAGAGGGTAGTATTTTAAGTGAAATCTGCCATTTATACTAGTGGTATAAATGAAGAAATAATGATATTTTAAAGTATGTAAAGACAAATTTTAGCATTTTTACTTCCCAAATTGTCTTGAAACTGTCAGTAAGTCTGTTTTACCCCACTTAGTGTCACACATTAATTTAATTCACAGATCTCAGGATTATAAAGGGTACTTTTTATTGAATTTATTGTGGTGGCATTGGTTAAAAAAGTTATACCGATTTCAGAAGAGTTCTAATATTATTACATTCATGTATAAGTCACATTCTAAAAGCACATAGTTAATAGGATTAAATAATATTGAATTATTTGCAAACTTTCCATTATCTTTTAACTTAGTGAGATGGATATTTAGAATGTAAATATATTCATTTCCAAGAGCTGACACAACAACGTACCATAAAATGTGTGGCTTAAAACAACAGAAATTTGTCTTGCAGATCTGGAGGCTCACAGTCCAAGTTCAAAGTGGTCTCTAGAGTCCGGCTCCCTCTGACACCTATAGGGGAGGATCCTTCTTTGCCTTTCCCTGGCTTCTGGCATTGTTGCTGGTGACCTTCAGTGTTCCTTGGCTTGCAGCTGCAGCCCTTCAGTTCTGCCTCTGTCATCACATGTCATTCTCCCCATGGGTCTGTGTTTTAGCGTCCCTTCTCCTCTTCTTATAGGGACAATAGTCTATTGGATTAGGGCCCACATTATTCCAGTATAACTCCATCTTAACTTGATTACATTTGCTAAAACCCTATTTCTAAATAAGATCAAATTCTGAGATCCTGGGAGTTAGGAAATCAATATATCTTTTGGGGAAACATAGTTTCATCTATAACGGAAGGAAAAAGCCACTGTGATATAGGGGTCTGTCTCAGAGCTGACACTATGGGACAGTGTCACATTGGACAAAGGCATCTATCCTTTCTGGGAATCCATTTTCTTCCATGTAAAACGATGGCTTGGACAGAAAATTTAAGGTTATTTTTGTCTCTGACCTGCTTGCTGTCTACGAGTCTCAAACTGGTTTATCCCCTGCCTTCATACACAAGGCTTTCTAGGGAGGGGCTAAGACATAGTTTGACAATTACATTGTACTTTCCTCACCATTGGTTTCTGCCTGACTGTTTATATGTCAGACAAATATGTTCAATTACGAGCATGTAAATTGGAACAATTTTATAGATATTATGAGTTTAGACTTGGGCATATTTTCTATATAGATTAACTAATCATTTTGACCACCCTCCACCTTTATGTAGGATATTGTCATTATTTTAATTTTAAATAAGTTCATCATACAATTATTACCTTAGTAAGTTACATAGCTATGAATGTATCAAAAATTTGATGCTAATTTGGTAAAAGTAACTGCTAATTTTATACTATCTTTAATATCTACACCTAAAATCATACAATTAATTTTTCAGGTTAAAACTTAATGTATTTGAAATTAACAAGAAATCATTAGGGCAATAAATTTTGTTCCAGATAAACACATAAGGATGCACAGGTTTCCTCTGATAGCTCAGAAATACTGATAATCAGTCATTTCGTATTAAACCTGCCATGCTAGCAATACTTGGTGCTATCTCTATGTTAGATCTTTTGTATTCAAACTTTAAGCTAACTTTCTGGGCTTTCGCTCCAGTTACATTCAATATTTCAGGAAGTTTCTTGCTGAATATTTCTTCCTTGTTTGATGAAACTTGATCCATCTGTCTGACCTTGTTTTAGAAGTAGTTGCTTAAAAGCCATGAGTTCCTCTTCCATTTATCACTAAAAATTTTTCTTTGATGAAACCAAGCTAAATTCTCTTCCTTGGGGACTGCATTCTTTGTGTTGAGGCAAGCCCCCAAGCAAAACTGTGTTCCTTTTCTAGGGTAGTCTGCTGGGGAAACATGGGGGCCTTTGTACAGTGTGGCAGAAGCTACTTCAGGCACTGGCCAGCTCGCTGTGCTCTCCTTTCAGCCCTTTCTGAGGCCCCTGGGCTGCACTTGATTTCCTCTCCTGCATAAAACTGGAGGTGCCCACTGTTCCTGTGGGTGTTAACCTCCAGTACTTGTCTGAAGCCTAGAATGCTGTCTTCCTTTATTAACACCTCTCTTTGGCTTCCAGTGTACACAAGTTTTGTTAATATGATACCTGAAATGACTTTATCATCTGTCTATCATATATATGATATATATAACAAAATTATAAATGTATATCTATATCTAGAGATACAGATATAGATATAGATATAGATAGATATAGAACAAAAGTTTTCTTAGTATGGTACCTGCAGTGACTTTATTATCTATCATCTACCAGTATCTATCTATTATATATGACATATATAACAAAAATTTATATATATATATATATATATATATATATATATATATATATATATATAACAAAAATTGAAAACTACTCTCCTGCTATTATAATTGACTTTGGTTAGAAGCAGAAGCATATGATCCACTTTCTGCTAAATTCTGCAATGTGGGTCAAATTTTCTTCTATCTGACTATATTATAATTTGCTGGTGAAAGAGGTTTTGAGATTTCAATTAAGGTTAAGTGATGATTAAACTTTAATTGACTCTCACACTGACATAGTTAATACAGGAAAAATGTAACACATTTAATATTTGGGCACAAGCAAGCAGTGAGTGAAAATATTTTTCAGATAAAGAATTATCATTTCTGTATCCAAAAAGCTAATGTATTAATTATTCTAATAACTGCTGTTAGGAAATAACAATCTAGACACAACCACACCTGGCCCTTACCCTTCTTCACAGAATTCTACACTCCATTTTTTATGCATGAAGAAATTAAAAATATAACTGAGATAGGCTTATTTATATTTGAATGACCACTAAGTTATATAGCATGTATCTTTAAGTTGTTGAGTCATATACAGGAGACAAAGAAACCAATCAGTTTTTACTTTCTTTTTATTTCTCTTTGTGTGTGTGTGTGTGTGTGTGTGTTTTATATAGATTTCAAGGATTGTAATAGAAATTTCATACTAATTATACTTGTATGTAAATTATCTGTCAAACCTTGGGAATGTCATTTAAACCTTTTAGTCTTAGTTTCCTGATTTGTAAAAGTGTAGGAGAAATTGAATAGATGATAACAAATGAATCTTACAGTTTTTAAATAGTACATTATGTATTCTAAACTCACTCAAGGATTAAGCTTTATAGTTATTACTCCCAGAACATTTCTTCTATTATGAAATAGAGCCAGAGAAAAGACAACTTAAAAATTCTTGGGGAATTTGTAGTAACTTTCCTAATGTTTACATTTTCATCTTGAACCCTCTAACATATCTTTCTCAATTAGTCACTCAGAATTTTGTCCATTTCTAAACCTTACCTACAATGCCAGAACCCACCTCTTAAGTTTAAAAGCAGTTAACAGCAGTCCTTGCTCCATAGCGTTCTGGTATTGTTACTTTGGACAAGGTACTAAATCTTTTGACTTCCAGATTCCTTGGAAAGATGAAAATTTTATATATTTTTATATAGAAGCTAATATATAGAAGACTACAGGAATAAGAGTGGGAAGAAATATCAAAATTTTAAGTGTATGTAAGTCAGAAAGTATACAAAAATATGTTATATGGTATATTACTAGTACTGATTTTTAGTGGCTAAAAATAAAAACTGTAGAATGAAGCATGAATGTGGTTACATAAATTACATATTCTGTGAAAGAATCTAAAATTCTTAACAATGAAGTAGCTTCCACCTTTCCATTTGCTATGTTTTTAAAGTAAAAATAATCATTTTTTAAAATATATTTTATTGATTACACCATTACAGTTGTTCTATTCCCCCCTTCATTCCCCTCTACCCTGCATATACTCTCCCCCACCATACCCCCCCTTTAGTTTATGACCATGTGTCTCAGGTTCTTTAGATTCTATATTTCCCATATTATGTTTGCCCTCCCCCTATCTATTTTCTACCTACTGTCTATGCTACTTATTTTCTGTACCTTCTCCCCCCTTCTCCTTCTACTTCTCCAACTCCCCTGTTGCTAACCCTCCATGTGATCTTCATTTCTGTGGTTCTGCTCCTCATCTAGCTGTCCTCTTAGTTTGCTTTTGTTTTAGGTGTGGTTCTTAATAACTGTAAGTTTGCTGTCCTTTCAATGTTCATCTTTTTTATCTTCTTTTTCTTAAGTAAGCCTCTTTAACATTTCATATAATAAGGGCTTGGTGATGATGAACTCCTTGAATTTGATCTTATCTGAGAAGCACTTTATCTGCCCTTCCATTCTAAATGAAAACTTTGCTGGGTAGATCAATCTTGGACATAGGTCTTTGGATTTCATGACTTGGAATACTTCTTTCCAGCCCCTTGTTGCCTGGAAGGTCTCTTTTGAGAAATCCACTGACAGTCTGATGGGAACTCCTTTGTAGGTGACTGTCCCCTTAGCTCTTGCTGCTTCTAGGATTCTCTCCTTCATTTTAATCTTGGCTAATATAATGATGATGTGCCTTGGTGTGTTCCTTCTTGGGTCCAGCTTCTTTGGGACTCTCTGAGCTTTCTGGATTTCCTGGAAGTCTATTTCCTTTGCTAGATTGAGGAAGTTCTCCTTTATTATTTGTTCAAATAAGTTTTCCACTAATGGCTGCTCCTCTTCCCCTTCTGGTACCCCTATAATTCGGATGTTGGAGCATTTAAAGATGTCCTGGAGGTTCCTAAGCCTCTCCTCCTTTTTTTGAATTCTTATTTCTTCATTCTTTTCTGTTTGGTCATTTTTTTCCTCTTTCTGGACCACTTCTTTTATTTGAGTCCCAGTTTTTTTTTTCCGTTACTATTGGTTTCCTGTGCATTTCCCTTCATTTCAATTAGCTTAGCCTTCATATGTTCCTCTAATTGCTGACTAAAATCAACCAGTTCTGTGAGCATCCTGATCACCAGTGTTTTGAACTGTACATCTGAAAGTTTGGCTATTTCTTCATCACTTAGATTTATTGGCTCTGGGGCTCTGAGTTGTTCTTGAGCCATGTTTTTATCTGTTCATGCCTGTTATGTACGAGAAGAGTCTTAGTTGTTCACCAGGGCGGGGTCAGAGAGGGACAATAGCAGTCCCCTCTGCCGCTTCCCACCACTGGGGCCTGCACAGTCAGTCTCATCGCTCGCTCCTTCACCAGTTTATCTGTGAGTGAATGTGTGACCTTGATCAGCCCCCAGTGAGTCCACCGCCTTGCACCTTCAATGGGTCCGCCCTCTTCTCCACACCTGGGATCCATCCACGGCTGCTGGTGCACCTGGGTTGGGCGCCTGGGTTGGTCCGGTGGATCTTTCCTGCCAACCCCGCTCTGCTGCTGGCTCTGCCCCTCTTTCCAGTTTAGCTGAAAGGTTCATTATTTTCAGACTTCCGTATAGTTCAATTTTCTGTGGTTAGGCTGCATTTTTGTTGCTAAAATTTTGTTTTTTTAAACTTGTTTGTGCAAGAAGGTACAGTGCTTCCACCCACGCTTCCATCTTGGCGGAAGTAAAAATAATCATTTAAAATACAATATCTGATATAATTTTACCAACATACCTATATATCTATATTGATATCAATAGCTACACAAATATGTATGTAGAGAATAATTTAGGTGGATATACTACAAAAATGTAGTAGTATCTATGTACAGTATTATATTAATTTATTTCAGTTTTTAAAATGTTAATTTTTCTAAATAAACTATACTAATTTCATAGTGAAAAGAAATTCACAATTAGAACACAAAACTGTGCCTAAAAAAACAAACAGAACAAGGCAGAAGACTGTACTTGAAAAATAATTAAATAAATTTTTTTAAAAAAATGTGAAGCTGAAAAAAAAACAGAACAAACAATGTCCTTTTGTCAATGGCAGTCAAATGATAGTTCTGAGAAATTAATACTTTAAAAAATAAAGCCAACATAAAATATGTTAATGAGAAAAACATTTGTTTAGATTATATATATATATATATATATATATATTCAACAACTGCTTACTTTTCTTTCAACTTTACAGTTGAGGGAAAGAACTGAGCTTTAACAGTTATTAATTATTAGGATATTTGCAGTACATTTGGGAATGGTGCATGGCTGTGTCTTCTGAAAACAGATGGAGATGAGTGTTGCATTTATATATAAGAAAAGAGGATTTAATTCTATCATTATTATTGCCATTTTTAACAGCACCACAACTCCACAGCAGCCATCATAATTATTGTCATAGGATGGGAGTTTGTGGGAGAGCAAGAACATATTTATAGATTAATAATCTCTTGAGGTGGTGTAGTACCAAATGTGCTTCTTCTCTATTGGAGACTGGGGGAGGAGAGGGAGCAGTGTCTCATTAAATCTGAGAAGCCAGGGTTTCTGTATGAAGAGCTTAACGAGGAAATGAGATTGAGCGGCTTTAAAACTCATCCAGTTCAAATGCAGTAAATATTGCATGGTGGCAGTAAAATCTTAATTAGTGTTGCCATCCTGTTTACCAATGCCAGTGGCCTAGAGGCACTGAAATAGTAATTTTACTACTCCTAAAATGTTATTTTTAGCTTTTTTTTTAATCCCATATTTTCAGAGTAGGGACATCTCTAGACCACCTATGTCTTTTTATATTTGCCATATATCCATCTGCTTGTTTTTTAACTCCCTATTTAAATTTTATTATGTTAAATACACTATAGGAAGCTATTTTTGTCAGGTCAGATAAAAAAATCTCAGTTTTTACAACAGATGTTTCTGTAAAAAAGCTTAACTCAAGAGTGAATTATGTCTGTACTGTTTATTTTTAGAGGCATCAATAGTATTTTCAGAATTATTCCTAGAGTAATTATGATGCATGTAGTATAAAGCCATGAACAACTCTTCTAAAACTGAGACTGATATTTTTCTCAAATTTACTAAAATTTCCAACAGAATTTGGAGTCATTCATTAAATATTTATTTACAAAATGTAAATATGTCGAGAAAGATACAAAAGAGGTTTAAACATAGATTTTATTCTCAGGGGACTTCTAAATTATTTGAAATATATATTACACAGGAGAAACAAATTTATATCTGTCTTCCAAAAGACTAATTGACTTATATGATGAAACATTTTTAAAAAAGGCCAACAGAACAAAGGTAAACAAAGTCATTAAACTCATTTTTGGCACATATTTTTTGCAACTGGTTGAAATTTTCTATTTTGCTTTTCTTCTTTCTATGAATTGACCAGGCACCTTAACTCCAAATCATTGCACTTTTGCGAGTGCAAAGGGACAGTAAGGGGATAGGACTTAGGAGCAGTGCTGTAAACTATCTCTAATGAAAAAGGACATACAGTTATTTTTTTAGTAGACTCAAGAATATTAACGACTCTGCTCTTTTCTATCTACTGTTTCCTCACAGTGACAATGGACATACTAATTCCTTAAATGTAGCCTTACACAGTCAAAAGGATGAGCTAATCAACTCCAATAGCTCTACAAGAGCTTTATATTTTGTCTTAGCAAATGGGAACATGACTGCAATCTCCTTTTAGTGGTTTTTAGGTGCTCTGGCCAGATTCCTGCCTTCAGACCTCTGGCAATGGAAAGGAGGCACAGTCTCGTATGTACACATGTGTGCCAGTCTCTACACAAGCCACACTGATCCGTTCTAAGCATTGTCTGGTTCAAAATCTCACAGTAGCTGTGATGCCACAGGGCAGACAAAATCCTAATAGATTGGATATCAAGTTCATGTTCTTGCGTGATATTCACATTTCTACTCTAACTTTAAAAAATCTTTTCTACTTTTCTAGTCTTCTATCAGCTAACTCAATTGGAGTGAATACAAGTTTTGCTATTTGTTTTCTACTTTTTAGTAAATTCTGCATGGATATTTAGAATGGGTAGGTATTTAATACATGTTGTCTTCAACATTAGACTTTAGCTAGAATTGTTTAAACAATTTATGTAACATTTTGATGCATTCATGTAACAATTCATGTAACATTTTGATGCATTAGCCTTATCCTTTACAGAACATAAAAAAAGAATAAAAACTATTAACTTCCATCTTTGTACAAATCATAGGAAAATAGGGTTGTAATAAGAGTTGCTGAACAGCGTTTTGTGCCTCAGTTCCCCACTGTTATGCAAAATATTTAACAGCATGAAAACAACTTAATAGTCATGAAGTCACTGGTCCCATCATTTTAAACCCTGAGTGCATTCATCTGAAATATAGTTATATAATCCTCCTCTATGAAATTCTCAGTAAGAAAGAGAAATCAAAATGTATGACTAACATAATGCTGTCAATATTTATGACACCATATAAATCTAATTCACGTTGTTAGAAAAAAAATCAGCTCCTTTATAGCCCAATAGCTCTTAAATAATGATGTTTACTTTGGATGATTAATTATAGGAATCCTGCTTACCCGGATCGTTTAAATCATATCACATCTTCTTTTCATTTGGTAAGAATCTAGATGATTTGTATACCCTTCTTTGATTTGTGGTATTGAAGCACAGCTCTCAAAGTACTCAGTTAACATGTAAGTCAATACTCCGATACGAGAAGTTCTCCATGTAGGTGTGTTTTCTTCTTTCCTCACAATGCTGTCTAGAACATTCCTGAAAGTTCCCTCCACATATGTTATTGCAGCAATACTAAGAAATTATGGGCCAAGAGTGGCTCATTTTAAATCAAAATTGACTTTAATTCTTATGATTAGTACTTTAAATCTGATTACTAACAAGTATTTCCTATTAATTATCCCAAAAGATAGACTTAGAAATAAAAAAAATTAAAAATAAAAAGTTAAAATGTATGGATTCTAGTGATCTATTTTAATATCACTCAGTTTCTGGGCACTCTTCATGGGTTATTATACCTTGTGTATGGCTCAGTGTTAGATTAAAAAATCGAGAGTCTTACAAAAACATATATAATGCAAAACCATAGCATTCATAATTGTATAAGTCAAATACATTTAGCTCATTGAGGATGATTATTTAATAAAGAGAGAATTAAATTCAAAAACTACTATTTTAGAAAGAATCTACATTGATACAGTGGACTCAATCATGTTTTTGGAAGAATTTTATCCGTATCTGAAAAAAGAAAATGAATATGATTCATAAGCATTCTTCAATGAGGCATGTTATCACTTTTTAAAATAAGTCACTTACATATGTTTAACTATCCTTCACTATAAGGATAATTTCTAAGATACATAATGAGTACATTGTAATGCATATTATATATATGCCTTCCTTTCCATTTTCCCTGATAAAAATAGACAATTACATATTATTATACTCTGCAAATAACCTTTACAAACATTTGAAGGTAGTAACTTACCTCTTTCTTGATACTTCTTTAAAAAATTAATAACACTTCTTGTTTGTTGACTTATTGATGGTAGCCACCCCACCAGGTGAGAAATGGTACCTCACTGTAGCTTTTTAAAAAAAATTTATTTAATAGTTGTTCAAGTACAGTTTTCTGTCTTTTGCTCCCATCCCAGCTCGACCCCCCCCAGTGCTCCTCACCTCCCTCCAGTTTCCAGCCCCCTTAGTTTTTGTCCATGTGTCCTTTATACTTGTTCCTATAAACCCTTCTTCCCCTTTTCCCCTGAAATTCCCTCCCCTCTCCCCTCTGGTCCCTGTCACCCTGTTCTCTATTTCAGTGTCTTTGGTTATATTCTGCCTGCTTGTTTGTTTTGTTGTTTATGTTCCTGTTAAAGGTGAGATCATGTGGTATTTGTCTTTCACTACCTGGCTTATTTTGCTTAGCATAATGCTTTCCATTTTCATCCATGCTTTTGCAAAGGGTAAGAGCTCCTTCTTTTTTTCTGCTGCATAGAATTCCATTGTGTAAATGTACCATAGTTTTTGGATCCATTCATTTACTAGATTTATTTTTCTAGGTTGCTTTCAGCCCTTGGCTATTGTAAATTGTGCTGCTATGAACTTTGGGTTACATAGGTTCTTTTGGATTGGTGTTTCAAGGTTCTTAGGGTATGATCTTAGCAGTGGAAGGGCTGGATCAAAAGGCAGATCCATTTTTAGTTTTCTGAGGAAATTCCATACTGTTATGCATAGTGGTTGTACCAGTCTGCAATCCCACCAACAGTGAACTAGGGTCCCCTTTTCTTCACAACCTTTCCAACACTCGTTGTTCATTACTTTGTTTATGATGGCCATTCTGACCCATGTGAGGTGGTCTCTCATTGTGGTTTTAATTTGCATCTCTCTGATAGCTAGCAATATTGAGCATCTTTTCATGTGTCTCTGGATCCTCTACATGTCCTTCTGGGAGAAGTGTCTATTCAAGTCCTTTGCCCATTTTTTTAATTGGGTTGCTTGTCTTCTTAGAGTGGAATCATGTAAGATCTTTGTATATTTTGAAGATTAAACCCTTGTTTGAGGTATCTTTGGCAAATATGTTTTCCCATTTGGTTGGTTCTCTTTTAATTTTAATACTGTTTTCTTTAGCCATGCAGAAGCTTTTCATTTTGATGAGATCCCATTTGTTTATTTTTTCCTTTATCTCCCTTGCTCTAGGGGACGTATAAGTAAAAATACTGCCACGTGAAATATCTGAGATTTTCCTGCCAATGTTCTTCTCTAGGACATTAATGGTGTCACCCCTTATATTTAAGTCTGTTATCCACCTGGAATTTATTTTTGTGTATGGTGTAAATTGGTGCTCAAGTTTCATTTTTTTGCACATAGCTGTCCAGTTCTCCCAACACCATTTGTTGAAGAGGCTATCTTTACTCCATTTTGCATTGCTGCCCCCTTTGTCGAATATTAATTGACTGTAGAGAGTTGGGTTTATTTCTAGGTTCTCTGTTCTGTTCCATTGGTCTATGTACCTGTTTTTATGCCAGTACCAGGCTGTTTTGATTACAGTGGCCTTGTAATGCAGTTTGATATTAGGTATTGTGATCCCTCCTAATTTGCTCATCTTTCTCAGAATTGCAGGTGCTATTCAGGGTCATTTATGGTTCCATATTTGAAGTATTTGTGCTATGTCTGTGAAATATGCCATTGGTACTTTAATAGGTATTGCAGTGAATCTGTAAATTGCTTTGGGTAGTATGGACATTTTGATGATGTTAATTATTCCAATTCATAAACACGGTATATGTTTCCATTTGTTTGTGTCTTCCTTGATTTCTTTCTTCAGTGTTGTGTAGTTTTCTGCATACAGGTCTTTTACCTCCTTGGTTAGGTTTATTCCTAGGTATTTTATTTTTCTTGTAGATTCCCTTATTTTGCATACATGTTAAGGAGCTTCTTTAAAAGAAACCACTACTTTCTAGAGTTATAACAGAAAAAAAAGATGCCTTCCCCCTGGAGCTTCCAATGTCTGATACATGGAATTACTTAATAAATGTTATGTCGTTTTATTGAAACAATGAATAAAGACATGAATTTGTACCTCCAGAAATTATTCTTATGTTTATAAAATGGTTTGGAAGTAGCTATGTAGTTTTTAATGAAGACAAATGACTAATTAATGGCATAAGTTCTCTCAGAAATTTATGCAACATAATTTTATTTTTTAGTGTGTTTTCCTCTCTTTACTCATTTTCTTCTCTTTACACAATAATTAGAAGATATAATTATTTGTGGTTATTAATTATATCCAATAGACAGCTAAATTAAGTGTCAATTAATATTTAATGACACCCCCAAATATTAAAAATGATGAAATAAAATTAGACTCTTTGTTTATGTTACTACCAACTACCACAGAAGATACAGTAGCAATATCAATAATATAGGTCAGAGGCTTATATGCAGAATGATATGTTGATATATAGATACACTTAATGTAAGACTATGTAATGTTTTGATCTGGCCTGAAGAGACAAATAGAACTGCTAATTATTGTCTTCCCTCCTAAATAACAGGGTCAAATCTTCCTGACTTTTACTTTTTTCATAAATTCCAATTATGCAATAAGTGCTCACATATTTCACTAAGTTGACATTTATTTTAGCTTAGTTTTATGCTCATTTCATTCACTCATTTATTCCTCAGTTGTTTCAATATATATTTGTGTTCCAGCTACACTGTTTCACACTAATCTCTATCTTTACAGTGCGTAAACACAAGGAAGGGAATACTCCATGTGACACCATTTCTATTTATACATCATTGACATCATCCCTATTGCTAATTGGGCCGCATGTAGTTTCCATTTTCATAAATGTGTTAAACTCAATGTAAATTATTGATTTTAATAGTTATTCATGTATTTTATATTATAACTTATTTAGTGTTAGTGTAAAATTTTTATGTTCAGTATGTAGTATTAATTGCTAGAGTTATGAATGCAGTAATAATTTAGAGCTGGGAAGATTCTAAAGGGCATCATTGGGTCCAGCTCTTTTCTTTTCCCATGATATCTCACTTGTCAGTAAAGGGGTGGGCAAAAGCAAATTACAGTTGTGAGTATGTGAGGCACAGAGATTATTCTCATATTATTTATTAATTACTGTATTATTTGTTTGTATTAGAACTGTTGATCTACTTTTACCTATTCCTGTGTACTAAGTAGTCTGTTGCTTTTGAGTTGTACAAGATTAATAAGCTATGGGTATATTTGGTGCCTTTCTATATAGTTATTAATTACATGCAAATTAGAATATTTTAAATGGTGAGAATATCACTATTTTTAATATATTTTATTAATTATGCCATTACTGTTGTTCTATTTCCCCCCATCATTCCTCCCACCCTGCACACCCCCTTCCCCACCATTCCTCCCTTTAGTTTATGACCACGTGTCTCAAGTTCTTTAGATTCTATATTTCCCATACTATTCTTGCCCCTCCCCCCATCTATTTTCTACCTACTGTCTATGCTACTTATTTTCTGTATCTTCTCCCCCCTTCTCCTCCTCCCACTCCCCTCTTGTCTAACCCTCCATGAGATCTTCATTTCTGTGTTTCCGCTCCTCATCTAGCTGTCCTCTTCAGTTTGCCTTTGTTTTAGGTGTGGTTGTTAATAACTGTGAGTTTGCTGTCCTTTCACTGTTCATCTTTTTTATCTTCTTTTTCTTAGATAAGTCCCTTTAACATTTCATATAATAAGGGCTTGGTGATGATGAACTCCTTGAGTTTGATCTTATCTGAGAAGCATTTTATCTGCCCTTCCATTCTAAATGAAAGCTTTGCTGGATTGATCAATCTTGGATGTAGGTCTTTGGATTCCATGACTTGGAATACTTCTTTCCAGACCCTTGTTGCCTGGAAGGTCTCTTTTGAGAAATCCGCTGACGGTCTGATGGGAACTCCTTTGTAGGTGACTGTCCCCTTAGCTCTTGCTGCTTCTAGGATTCTCTCCTTCATTTTAATCTTGGCTAATAAAATGATGATGTGCCTTGGTGTGTTCCTTCTTGGGTTCACTTTCTTTGGGACTCTCTGTGCTTCCTGGATTTCCTGGATGTCTATTTTCTTTGCCAGATTGAGGAAGTTCTCCTTTATTATTTGTTCAAATAAGTTTTCCACTCATGGCTGTTCCTCTTGCCCTTCTGGTACCCCTATAATTCGGATGTTGGAACATTTAAAGATGTCCTGAAGGTTCCTAAGTCCCTCCTCCTTTTTTTGAATTCTTATTTCTTCATTCTTTTCTGTTTGGTCAGTTTTTTCCTCTTTCTGATCCATGCCTTTGATTTGAGTCCCAGTTTCCTTTCCATTACTGTTGGTTTCCTGTGTATTTCCATTCATTTCAATTAGCTTAGCCTTCATATGTTCCTCTAATTGGTGACTAAAATCAACCAGTTCTGTGAGCATCCTGATCACCAGTGTTTTGAACTGTACATCTGAAAGTTTGGCTATTTCTTCATTGCTTATATTTATTGGCTCTGGAGCTCTGAGTTGTTCTTGAGCCACGTTTTTATCTGTTTGTGCCAGTTACATATGAGCAGTGGAGCCTTAGTTGTTCACCAGGGTGGGACCACCCAGGTCGCTGGTTTGTGAGGCTGTATGTGGGGGCGGGGTCAGAGAGGGGCAATGTAGGTTCCCTCTGGTAAGTCCTGCTGCTTTGGCATGTGTGGTCCGTCTCTCTGCTAGCTCCTTCACCTGGTTTATCTGGATCGCTCCTGGGTTGGTCTGGTGGATCTTTCCTGCCTGACCCCTCTTTGCTGCTGGCTCTGCCCCTCTTACCGGTTTGGCTGAAGGGTTCATTGTTATCAGACATCTGTGTAGTTCAATTTTCTGTGGTTTAGCTGCATTTTTGTTGCTAAAACTTTGTTGTTTTTAAACTTAGTTGTGTGAGAAGTTACAGTGCTTCCACCTACACCTCCATCTTGGTGGAAGTCCCTAGAATATCACTAATTCTTAATTATATTCTTTCTTTACTCAACAGTTTTAATTGCAGATTACCCATGACATAATGATCCTTGTGTCATAGATCATTATACTTCATTTTTCAACAAATATCATGGGTTGGTCAGAATCTTTTATAATCTATGCTATTTATAGCACTACCATATGTAATTTAAGACAGAATTACAGATTTTTACTAAAAACAGACTTAATGGAAAAATAGAAAATTTAGCATCCCATCATCCAGTGTGTACATTCTCATGAGTGTTCTCATGACCGACATAAGGACTGTTGGGTAATCATTTACCATGAACACCTCTGATGAATGAGTTAGTTACACATTTCTGGCTCATGCACCACTTGGAATTTCTATGCAGCAATAACTAAGCATATTCTTTATAGTTCTCAGTGATCAAACACCTAGTATAGTGTTGTCCTTAGGGTACTCAGTAGTCCTTTGATAATGATTTTGCTTTTGAGCCAAGTAGATTAGAAAAGCAGAAAATAGAAAAATAAGCAATACAATTTTACATATTTAGGCACTTCAATAATATCTTTAAGGGAGACTGACACATTTGCATATGAATCTTGTCAGTATAATAAAAAAGTTCAAAAGTAATTAATTGATGTACTTATATATGTTTATTATATATCACAGGTATATAGATATAGGTACTATTGATTGACAAATCTCTAATGAAAACTTTTCTCAGATATTTTGTATGTACTCTAAGATAAAACTGTATATCGTAGTCTTGCTAATAACTACCATTATATCAATCAGTGTATTAAGTTTATAATATTTAATAAGCACTATATTTGCAGTACCTTTAATTAAAGATGATCAACACCTATAAATTAAAATAATATGCATAGATTAAGATTAACAGGATGTGTCCTATAAGATTGCCCACTTTTTATGTAAATGATCAGACCATGTTTTATTTGAAATTTGGAATAATTCTGTGCAATCTGTATATTTATGTGGCATTTATTAGTACAGTTTCTTAAGACATTTCATAGTTTGTTTACAGTAAAAAATAAATCAGGAAGAAAGAAGGACAAACATATATTCATTTTCTTTTTTGCAACTGCTATTATGTGCTAGACTATGTGCTAGGCCAGATCAGTTTAATTATTTTTAAATCACATAGTAGCCACATCTACGTATAATTTATTTTTACATGGTATAGACATAGCCATTCTGATGAACGTAAGTATTATATCATTGGAATTAATAAATGTCACACTTAAGTAGAAAAATGTGAACATTTAAAGATGTGAAGATTTCTTTAAATTCTCCATATTTACTGAGACCTACTTTTCACTGTATACTTAGAGTATCACTCACAGCACCCTATTTTATACATGTAGTTCTATGGGTTAGCTTTATATATTTTGCACATGTGAATTTTACTGAAATCAGAAACAATGGTGGTCAAATATGAAGTATTAGAATGCAAACTTAACATTAGAAAGAAATATTCCCTATAGTTGCCTATTTATGTCGGTTAACTCATATTATTGGCTGCAGAGCTTTGGCAACAGACAGATTTGCTACCCAATCTGTGCAGGCATTCTATTTTTTAATAATTGAAAAGTTCCCCCTCCTTAAAATATTGTGGTAGAGCCGTATTGTTTTTTCTGGGCAAAGACTAACCTCATATACTGGTATGAGAACAATGCACATTGACCATACAAGTAACTAAGGACTTACACATGTATTAAACTCTAAGCGGTGTAAAAAATAATTTATTATTAAATTTTAGGTTTTTTGTACAAGAATATAGAATATACTAAAGAATAAGTGAAAGCTCTTAGGTGGTAGAGGAAAACACCTACATCTGGGTTTTCCCTTGTTTTCACACTTTCTTTTGGATTTACACCTCGGAGACAAGATCCTTAATTTGTCATAGAGACATACTACATGTACATTTTTTCCAATTTCCAATGATAGCAGTACTTCAAGTGTATTTTATGTACCACACCTGCACAGGTTGCTCTCCATATGATGTCTGCCTCTGCTGATGTCCTGAGTTATTTGTTCTATTGATTTCTTAGGACTGCCCTAACAAAATACCATAAACTGAGTTGTTTAAAACAACAGTTCTGGAGGCTGAAAGTCTAAAATTAAGTTGTGAGAGGGATCATATTCCCTCTGAGACTGGCTTCTTCCTAGCTTCCGATGATGGCCATTAATCCTTGGTGTTTCTTGGCTACATCATTTCTATTTCTGCCTCTGTCATCACATTGACCATCTTCCCTCTGTGTGCTAGTATCTTTTTTTCCTGTTTTTATGAAGATGCTGGTCATATTGGATCAGAGTTCACCCTATTCAAGGATAACGTCACCCTAACTCGATTGCTAGTATTTGTAAAGATACTATTTCCAAATCAGCTCACATTCACAGGTACTGGAGGTTAGGACTTCAACATATGTTTTGGTTGGAACACAACTTAATATATAATGTTTGGTACTTGGGAAAATTGCTCCTTTTGTCGTGTTAGGCCCCACATTGTGTTGTGTATTTTTATTTTGCCTTTCATTTCCCTGTGTCATTTGCTGATTTTAGAAAAATCTGTAAATGGGTGTTAAAAACTGACTTTTGAGCACCCCTGCCCCCATTCATATGTTGAAATGCTAACTCCTAAAGATGATGATTTGCGGGCGGGGATGGAACTTTTAGGAAGTAATTAAGTCATAACAGCAGAACCCTCATTAATAGGAATTAAAAGGATTGATACCCTTAAAAAGAGGCTCTAGAGAGATCCCTTGCTCTTTCCCACAATCAGAGGACACAGAAAAATGACTGTTTCTGAGCCAGAAGTTCTCATCAGTCACAAAGCAACTGGCACTATGATCTTGCACCTCTCTCCCTCCAGAAATGGGAAAAATAAGCGTTTACTGTTTCTAAGGCACTCTGTCTATAGCGTTCGGTTATGACCGCCTGAAGGAGGTAAAACAGCTGCTTCCACCTTTGCTGTGTGTGCCATCACACTTTCTGTGAAAGTGTGAATCTGCCAGGTTTGGAGGTACCATTCTTTACTGGGCCATATTAGTTTAATTATTTTTAAATCACATGAAGATAGAAGGTCCAAAGATTTGGAGTCAGAGTCTGAGCAAAGAGACCTGCATATATTTGATCTTTCTTTAAAAGGACAAACCTAAAAATAGCCATTTAGGACCACTGCTAGCACTGCTTTCATACCTTTGCCATAATGTTACCAACTTTAGTGACTCAACGGATCCTGGGAACCAGAGCTGACATTCCTAAAAGAATGGCAACGTTTGCAAAAGAAAACATCCTCAGCCAAGCTCCAATACGGAGTCTCCATGCACCATTCCATCCTAGCAAGAAGGAATTTGTGTTCTGACCCTTCTGTTATATTTTTTAGCTCTTTTATTTTTTCCCTAGGGCAAGATGGTAGTTCCCTAGTGAAATTTAATTATAAATCCTGCTTTATCCTCATGAAAACCAATCACACACTCGCCCCCATTGAAGTGAGTTTCTTTCTAATGGTTATAGGAAAATACATATCAAAAAGAGCCACAGAGTGCCTCAAGCAGAAAGTCTGTCATTCATCTACGTTATGCTGATATACATGTATCTTAGAGTAAGATGTCCTATGTTAGCATGCATACATTGCTTAATAACAGGGATGGCCAACCCTTTGTTTTGCTGGAATTTTTATATTGGCTGGCAGGGTGGTATTGAGCACCAATGGTATTTATGGACCCATGTTTTTTCCAAATACCTTTTAACAAATCACATCTTGTGTTAGCAGCTATTCCTATATATTCGTTTTAATTCAAACTAATAGAGCTATAATCAATCCTAACATAAGATACATTATGGTAAAAGCCTATAGATGCAGATTTCCATATTTGGAATTGACAAGTTTCACAATAAAAATTAAATAAGCAAAACAGTGAGATCTGTATGGACTTCAGAGCTGGACAAACTCAGTTAAAATTCTGGTCCTACTGCTTATTACCCGAGAGCTCTGGAGCAGGTCAATTGGATGAATATACCACCTCTCACAGACAGGGAATCCACAGCAGTCCAGGTATTAGACCTTAAATTTCATCTTTTGACATTTGAATTTAACTTACTATAAGAGAAATCATTTCTGCTGTGAATTTATCTTCCCAATAAGAGCATATGTAAGAAAATCAGCTGTAGTACAACTGTAGGGATAAATGAAAATAAAGCATGAGATTTGTAATCCAAAAGCTCCTTGCCATTCTGAATCTTTCTCTGCTTACAGAAAACACTGAACAAGCCCATTATCTTCTCCTCATGCTAAATGTTAGAATTAAAATTGGCATAGACTGGATACAAACTAATAAAACAATTGTTCAAAGGAAGTATTTTATTTTAGGGATATAGTAGTTTCAATGTTTTATATTTTATATGCTTAAATCTATTAAATACCAGAAAGCTGGAAAAATTAGTTTTCTTCCAATAATAATCAGGTAATATTTTTATTACTCTTACTCTTCTCAAACTATTTTTATCTAAAAATGTAGATTTTGATATTAAACATTACTCTTACTTTAAATACACTGTTTTGAAAAGTGAAATATAACATATATTAAGCACAGGAATTATAAGTGCTCTGATGTACAACTTTTCACAGTAAATGCAGTAGTGTAATAGGGTTAATAAATGAAAGCTTATGAGTACTATACACTTCTTCCCAGTAACTGACTATTCCTAAGCTACCCAAAGGAAAACATCATTTTGACTTCTGTCCTCATTGATTAGATTTGGTTATTTCTGAAATTCATACAAATAGAATCATGCAAAAGGTATCATTTTGTTTCTGCTTCTTTCAGTCAACCTTATGTTGTCTAGATACAACCAGATAGTTTTGAACAATAATCCATCAGTTACATTGCTATATAGTTTTTCTTTGGAGGACTAGACCAATATTTATACAGTGTAGGTTTCTATGAGTATGTATTTCTATTTTGTAATGATTATGAATAAATAATGCTCCAATGATCATTTTTGCTTATGTCTTTTGCTGCATATTTACTGGCATTTTGTTGGTTACATAAAGGTGCTGTGTCAGTTTCAGACATTAGGCCTATTTTGGATATTACGAATAGTCCTGAAATGATCATTTGCACATATACATTTCTTATGTTTTTGTTGGGAATATAGCAAGCATCCTAAGATACACCAATATTCTATTTTATTAGTTACTGACAAAGAGCTTATTTCAAAGTGGTAACAAATTTACACATCCATCAGCAGATTTTGAATGTTTTAATTATTCTATAACCTCAACAGTGTACTTGGTACCACCAGTGTTTTTCATTTTAAAATGTTGTGGCTGTGTGGTGATCTCTCATTGTGCTTTTCAGTTGCATTTCCCTATGATTAATGAGGTTGTGAACATTTTCATTTGTGTATTGGCCATTTGGACATCTTCTATTATAAACAGCTTTTTCTGAAATAAGATTTAAGCAAGTTTTAATTTCTATATTTATTCATATTATTCTGAAAGTTAGTATGAGGTTTCTAGAGTGAGCACGGAGTACTCCTACATCCGTAGCTACCTTAGGGTTCCTTGCTGTTTTCTCCTCCTATTGCAGCAGTGCAGTGAGAACCAGATAGGTTGGTCTGCTGGGGTATCAAAGGGGTGTTTCTTTTCTCTTTTATCTTTCCTAGCAAAGTTAATTAATTAATTTTATTGTGATAAAAACACTTACATAGATCTATCACCCTAATTTTAAGTTTAGAACACAGTTGTCGATTACAGTACAGTGTAGTACAGCAGATCGCTAGAGCTTACTCATCTTGTTCAGATGAAACTTTATACCTGTTGATTAATAACTTCCATCATTTCATCCCCACTCATCCAAATTTCTGGTTGCCATTTCCTAGTCTTTAATTTTATGAATTTGGTTATTCTTAGATACCTCACAGAAGTAGAATCATGAAATCCTTGGCTTTTTGTGTTTGGTTTATTTCACTTAACCTAATGCAAAGTGCATCCATATTGTTGCATACTGCAGAATTCCTTTCTTCTTTAAGGCTGAATAGTATTTCATTCTACGTATGTATCACTCGTTGTTTATTCATTTATCTGTTAAAGGACATTTAGGTTGCTTCCATATTTTAGCCACTAGGAATAGTACTACAATAAACACAAAGGTGCTACTATCTCAGTATTTTTTTTAATTTTTATTGACTTTATTGGGGAAACATTTGTTAATATAATTATATAGGTTTGAGCTATACAATTATATCATACATCATTTGTATATTGCACGATACATCCACTACTCAAAGTCAAGTATCCCTTTGTCACTAATTTATTCCTCCTTTACCTTTTTCTTTTTTTTATTTTAAGAGGGGAAGGGAAGGAGAAAAGTAGAGAGAAATATAATATATGTTTTCCTTTACCTTTTTCTACCTTCCCCAAACACCTTTCTCTGGTAATATTCCACCCAACCCCTCAAATCTGTTGGGGACCACTCTGTGTGGTTTCCAAGACTGTAGCCCTATGAGAACAAGCCCCAAAAGGGGCTAGTAGGTCTCCCTGAAAAAACGGGTAAAAATGCAGGTGGTAGGCGTGACTCCTCTCTAACACTGAAGGTTTCCCATGGGAATAAGGCCTGATAAATACACTGATCCTTTGAAGCTTGCTCTTCTTTGTTTTGCATAGCCCTAGTGATATAAACCGGATGTTTAAGTTTAAGGCATAAGGAGTAAACTCCTTATCTCATGAAACACATCTTAAAGACCCTCTGGCATCAGCATGACTAACAGACACTGACCTATGACAAATCGCTGTGTTCCTTCCATTGTTATCTATAGATAATACATATTTTTGGATGACTATATCCTTTTTGACATTGATTAATGAGCTATGCATGTATGCTGTGTACACATACTATTCCCAATAAAAACCATTTGGGAGAAGGGCTCCGGGCATTCTCCTCTAAAGGGAATTGCTACATTCGTTTCTGCCTAAACATCCAGATTGTATCCGGGATAACTTATTTCTTATCAGAGACAGATGGGATAATTCTTTGGGCCAGATTTCCTCTCACAGAAATCCTTTCCTTTTTAATAGCTGTCACTCTGTTCTCTGTACATTAGACTCCCATGTAAGTGAAATAATGTGGTACTTTTCTTTCATTGACTGGTTTATTTAACTTATCATAATACTCTCTAGTTCCATCCATGCTTTCACAAACAGTAAGATTTCCTTCTTTTACATAGCCAAATAGTATTTCACTATGTAACTATACCATAGCTTTTTAACCCACTCATCTACTGATAGGAACTTGGGCTGCTTCCAAATCTAGGCTATTGCAAACAATGCCACAATGAACATAGGATTGCATATATTCTTTCACATTAGTGTTTTGGTTTTTTAGGGTACATTCCCAAAAGTGGAATCATTGAGTCATAAGGCAGTTCCACTTTTAATTTGTTGTTGTTAACTCCATACTGCTTTCCACAGTGCCTGTACCAATCTGCATTCCCACCAGCAGTGCACAGGAGTCCCCTTTTCTCCACATCCTTACTAACACTTGTTTGTTGATTTATTGATTATAGCCATATTGACAGGTATGAGGTGACATCACATTGTGGGTTTAATTTGCATTTCTCTGATGATTAGTGACATCAAACTTTTTTCATATGTCTATTGGCCATCTATATGTTTTCTTTGGAGAAGTGTCTGTTCAGTTCTTTTGTAGATTGTTTTAATGGATTGTTTCTTATTTTGGTATTGAGTCGTATTTACCTTCATTAATAAGCAACCATAAGAATGAAACTGTAAAGAGCCTCATCTCGAATTTCAAATTGCTCTTCTTCAAAGGGAATTTAATCAATTCAACTCTACTTTCTATTGGATATTACAGATACAAATCTTCTCATCAGTTTTTTTAGAGCACCATATCCCCACAATGCTCTGTCTGATTCAAGGTATTCCATACTCTAAGAAACAGGGCAACAGGTGATTTTCTCCAGCACTTGGAGAACACCTGTTTAGTTCTTATTTTCTAATATGCCAGTCATAAAATGAGGATTTCAACCAATCTAACATAATAGACAACAACACTAAAACTTGTAAATAGTTCATTGGTCAGTAATAAAACACAATTCAAAGAGAAATAAAAAGGAAAAAATACAGACATGGTATGTTTGAGGCATTCACAGAACCTGACCTCAGCCCCTCAAGCTGGGTGCCTAGCAGGGACCACCTGATGTTAAATTGAACATAAAATTTCAAAATCCCTAGACTTCCAGCCAAAACGGAGGCATAGGTAGATACAATTTGCCTCCTTGTATAACCAAGAGAAGGATAGTAACAAATTTAAAAACAAAAATAACCAGAACTTCCAGAATATTGAATTGTATGAGAAAGTCTGACAATCAAGGAGTTAAACAAGAAACATTCATCCATATCAGTAGAAGGGTCAGACAGAGGTGAGTCTAGACGGGACTCACAGCAAGGTGACAGCTGAAGTACCTGGGTGGGCAAGGAGGTGGCTGACAGACTGTGCAAAGCTGCAGCTGGTGGAACAGGCGGTCCCACATTTGCATGTGGGTAAACTGGGAGAAACAACTGGGGAATGAGACAGACCATGAAATCCAGGGTTCCAGCATGGGGGAAAAAAGCCTCAAAACCTATGACTGAAAAAAAAACTGTGGGGGTTGAGGCAGTGTGAAAAACTCCAAGCCTCACAGAAGAGTTCATTGGAGAGACTCACAAGGTCCTAGAATGTATACAAGCCCACCCAGATGGGAATCGGCACAAGAAGGGACCAATTTGCTTGTAGGTAGTGGAGGAGGTGACTGAAACCCTTCAGAGAGCTGAACGAGTAGCATAGTTTCCTCTCGAACCCCTCCCTCCACACACAGCACCATAACACAGCTACATGGATAACCCCACCCTGGAGAATACCCAAGGCTCTTCCTCTTATCATATAACAGGTGCAGCAAGACAAAAAATAGCCCAAATGAAAGAACAGATCAAAGCTCCAGAAAAATACAGTTAAGTTATCAAGAGATAGCCAACCTATAAGATGCAGAGTTCAAAACACTGGTAATCAGGACACTCACAGAAATGACTGAATATGGCATCAAAACAGGGGAAAATGTGAAGGCTATGCAAAGTGAAATAAAGCAAAATGTACAGGAAACCAACAGTGAAGGGAAGAAAACCAAGACTCAAATCAATGGTTTGGAGCAGAAGGAAGAAATAAACATTCAACCAGAACAAACTGAAGAGACAAGAATTCAAAAAAAAAAAATGAGGAGATGCTTAGGAACCTCCTGAACAACCTTAAGCAAATCATGGGGGTGCCAGAAGGAGAAGAATAAGAGCAAGAAATTGAAAGATTATCTGAAAATATAAGGAAGGAGAACTTCCTCAACCTGGCAAAGGGATTAGGCTTCCAGGAAGTCCAGGAAGTTCAAAGAGTACCAAAAAAATTGGATCCAAAGAAACAGAATAGTTACATCATAATTTCATTACCCAAGATTAAAGATAAGGAGAGAATCTTAAAAGCAGCAAGAGAAAAGGAGACACTTACCTCCAAAGGAATTCCCAGAAGATTATCAGGTGATTTCTCAAAAGAAACCTTGTAGGCAAGAAAAGACTGGAAAGAAGTATTCACAGTCATGAAAGTCAAGGACCTACATCCAAGATTACTCTATCTAGCAAAGCTAACATTTAGAATTAAGGGCAGATAAAGTGCTTCCCAGAGAAGGTAAAGTTAAAGGAGTTCATCATCACTGAGCCCTTATTATATGAAATGTTAAAGAAACTTATCTAATAAAAAGATCAGAATTATGAACAGTAAAATGACAACAAACTCACAACTATCAAAAATCAACTATCAATGACTGAACCTAAAAAAAAAAACTAGAAGCAAACAACTAGAACAGTAACAGATTCACGGAAATGGAGATCACATGGATGGTTGCCAACGAGGAGGGGGAAGAGGGAGAATGCGAGAAAAGGTACAGGGGAAAAGAAGCATAAATGGTAGATGTAAAATAGACATGAGGAGGTTAAAAATAGTATGGGAAATGGAGAAGCCAAAGAACTTGTATGTATGACCCATGGACATGAACTAAGGTAGGGGAATGCTAAGGTAGTTGGAGGGAGGGTACAGAGCAGAGGAAAATAAAGGGGAGAAAAACGGGAGAACTGTAATAGCATAATCAAGAAAATATATTTAAAATTTTTTTAAATCTCCCTCAACGGTAGGGTAATTTTTTTCACTAAGTTTAAATTCAATAAAATTAGAAATTGAAAAACTGCCCTTTGGCTTTTTAAAAAATGTCATCTTGGCTAATTCTGACCTTAATTGTATACTAACAATGATGAGGCTAATGTAATAATAAGAAAAAAATATTTTTGAGAACATTAACATTTCCTATAAGAGGTTTTGATACATTATTACTCAACTGTAAGAACAGCTTTGAGCAGTGAGGTAGATATTATTTGTCTCTTTCTACACATGAAGAAACTGAGGATCAGAGATATTAAGTTGTCACATTTATATTAATACACACAGCCTTAGTTTTGTCTGAGACTAAATACCTCTGGCAAGCAAGGTATATTGATAAATACAAGTTCAAATCTTTCCTAGCATTTTACAATTTGACAAATATCTTTTTCAATTGATATACCTCGTAATCTCATAAATAAACTACTACATAGATTATTAATCCATCTCCTTTTAATTTAATTTTGTTTTTTTAATTTTATTTAACTGTGATAAGAACACATAAGAGCTATTCTCTCAATAAATTTTTGTATATAATGGCATATTGTTAAAAATGGGCACAATATTGCACAAGAAGAACTTTGGGACTTACTTGTCTTGCATATTGGGACTTTAGGTTAATTGAATAGCAGATCTTTATTTCTTTCTCCCCCAAGCCACTGATAACCTATATTCTACTTTCTGATTCTAAAGTGTGACAGTATGTAAGTAGTATCATGTGATATTCATCTTTCTGTGATTGATTTATTTTACTTTATACAATGTCCTCAAGGTTTAACCGTGTCACATATTACAGTTTTTTCTAAGGTTTAAGTCTCTCATTTTATGTATATACAGTATTTTCTTTGTCCATTCATCCATTGATGAACATTCAGGCCATTTCTACACATTGCCTATTATGAATGCACTACAATGAACATTGCTTATGTCTCTTTGAGATCCTGACTCTAAATAGTTCACATAAATATCCAGAAGTAGGATTGTGGATTATGTGGTACTTCTATTTTTAATTTTTCTGAGGAAAATCTTTTTTAAAAAACTGTTTTTTTTCTTTTATTTTTTTAACATTTTTTATTTTAATTGTTCTTCAAGTGCAGTTTTCTGCCTTTTACCCCCAGCCCAGCCCACCCCCACAACCCTCCCCACCTCCCTCTCATTTCCACACACTCCCTTGTTAATGTTCATGTGTCCTTTATACTTGTTCCTGCAAACCCTTCAACTTTTTCCCCTGAAATTCCCTCCCCTATCCCCTCTGGTCACTGTCGACCTGTTTTAATTTTGGTATCTTTGGTTATATTTTGCTTGCTTGTTTGTTTTGTTGATGAGGTTCCCGTTAAAGGTGAGATCATACGGTACCTGTCCATACTGTTTTTAAGCACAGCTGCAATGCGCTCTACACTTGTGTTCCACAGTGCAAGCGTTCCACACTTCCACTAACAGTGTAGAAGGGTTTCAGCTCAAGACTTTTGCCCATCTTTAAATCAGGTGATTAGTGAAGGTTTTGTTTCTTTGTCTATTTTTATTTTTCTCCTAATTTGTAGGAGTTCCTCATAGTTTGGAAATTTAATTCTTTTCTGACTTGTAATTGCAAATATTTTACCCCTTCCATAAACTACCTTTTCATTCTATTGGTTGTTTCTTTTGCAGTTCAGAAGGTTTAACGGAGAAAAAACAAGGACTTTGAATGTGTGATCTTGATTGGCTCAAGACCACAAAACTAGAAAAGGCAGAAACAGAACATGATGTAATGAATTTGAATAATCTACCCTTGTTTGTACAGAATAAATACACAAGCTTTATTAAAGATTTTCTGGGAATACCATATGAAATAGTAACTATTTTAGAGAACTTTGAAAAATAGACAAAAATACCAGCAAAAAAATCTGGTAATGAAGCCAAGAAGGAAATAGCATTATGTTACAAGCCCCATAGGCAGCATTTGCTTTTGTTTTATAAAGTATATTTCTTATGTGAAATTGCTCTAGAAGAAGAAACTGGCATCTTTTATTTAAGTCAATTCCATGCATAATAGAGTATAGTTTATATCTAGCAGCTGAGGAACAAGAACCACATATAAGAAACTTTATATACGCATTGAATCTATCTTCTAAATGGCCTAGCCCACACATATAGGTTGATCTAACAATTTCAATTGTCCCAATGATGTTGACTCATAGATATTTGATGTGACCTTAATGGAAAAAATCTTAGTGAACTGCATTAATAGCATCTGGAGCTTTTTAAAATTCTTAACATATAAGATTAATCCCATTTCTTGGTAATTGAATGAAAAAAAATAAATCAATTTTTAAGATAGTTATGGTGACTATTCATAGTTGAACAGGATGGTAGGCAAATAAAGTTCTCTAATCTCTTATACAAGATCAACAGATACAAGACAAGAAAAAGGGAGAAAGGCTATGCACATAAATATTCACCAAGTACTTTGGCATTTATACAGCATTTATAGAAATAAATATATATGATACATTTGAACTAACCAATACTGTATTTTTGTTGGTGCAATTATGAGGCAATATTTCATTCTGCATATAATTTCATAACACCAGGAAGTTTTTTGGAATCGGTCACAATAGAGATTTTGAATGACAAAAATCCACGACTTATAAACAACCTGGTATCCTTCTCAAAGATAACACAATTATATAATTTCTTTGTGCAGAATTAGTTCCTTTCTGCCTTAAAAAATGAAAATATTTTTAATTACCCACTCATCATGGTTTAAGGACTGTTATAATTCTTTCTATTAGATTCTTTTACAGAATACGAAGTTTGAAATGATATTTTCTGATTGAAAAATGTAAAAACTCAATTTAATGACCTTGTACTCTTACTTTGATGTCTAAATAGTCATGGTAATTTAGAATGATTCTACACAAAATACTCAGTATTAACATTGTTTAATGATCATGTAGCGTTTTCACCATTATAAAGTGTTTATGCATTGCAGGTATCTTATACAGCATCAATCTTAGATAAGCCATTTTCCAGGCCACATCTTTGTGCATCCTAGAAAAATTAACCAAATGAGGGAAGCCTGTCATTGTCATTTACTGTGGTATGTATTCAAAATAAATATGAACTGCTGCTGCCATAGTAGGTATGTACAATCTATTCAGATTTTTAAAACTGCTGCAGTTTGCAATACTGACTGAGTTCGAAGTACTGTGATCTTTTTCTCCTCAGTATGTATATAACATAGATAAAGTTTCCAAGATGAATTCCTGCGGTTAGCACACCTAAAATATATCACCACGCTCTGGTGTCACACACAAATTCATACCCAAGGCAAGCCTCCAGCAAATATAAGCTTAATGCATAAATAAATGTTATTAAGACCATTTTTACATGGAGTAGCCAAATAAAATCAGTTCCAGAGCTTCTAATTTAATCTGACAAGCCCATCCTGTCCATACAAATCTGATCTAGGAGGCATCAGAAACTTTAGGCTTGTCTGACATCCTTGGCTCCATATTTTGTAAGCCAATACATATTTATGCTGAAATGGCACCTTTACACTGGAAGAACTGAGTAGATTAAGGAGAAATATCTCTTTTAATTTAATACCAGTATCTTTTAACATGGTGCATTAGTAGCCAAAATCAAGAAGCCAATAGGTCAAAACCTCTCCCAAATAGTTTTGCTCATAATGACAATTAAGTGACCATAGTTTGTAACTACCAGTTCAAGAGTAGAAAAATAAAAGGAAAAGAAAGATAAATCTATATAAACAAATTAAATAAAAGGAAGGAGGGAAATAAAGATTAAAAGGATAAACAGGAAAAGTATTACCTTTGTAGATTCTTTTCGGTGATATCCTTGTCACAGGCTATTGTATTTTCAGATATGCTCCATGTGGACCTAGTAATCAGAAAGGGGCATGAAGAGTGGGGGTTAGCCAGATGGGCAGATTTATATCCTCCTCCCCAACTTCCTCTTTAAAATAGGATAATTCTATACTTATACATAGTTTCATGATATTTTAAAGAAGTACTTTATGTTAAGAAGGAGTTCTGCTATTTGAAAAAATGTCTACTATTGCCTTTTTATAGCCCCTACATCTAGGGGGAAAATAATATGTAGCAAGAAAGGAGGTAGGGATTTAGGCAATTATGTTCATTTTATGTTTGATACATTCTCTATTTTATTCTGCAACCCACCACCCATTAGCTACAGAAAACAGATCTTCAGACATGAATCTTTTATAGTTCCCACCTCTATATGCAAAATCATCTCCTTTTATGTCTTTTGTCTATCTTAGATGTTTCCTAAAGTGGAGCTTCATTTGTCTCCTGACATGCTCTATACTTTCCGTCTTCCATAACTGTGCTCACCTCTTCTCTCTCCTATCTAAAACACTGGGGGAGGGACTAACACGGGAAAGAAGGAGAAAAGACAAGTCAAGGAAGATGAATAGAGGACTCATGGGCACAGACAACTGGGTGGGGGGATTGGCTCTCTGGGGTGTGGGTGGGGGAAGGGAGAGCAAGGAGGAAAATGGTGGGACAGCTATAATTGAACAACAATAAAAATGAAATAAAATACAACATACTTATACAATTTCTAAACTCTCTGCAAATACATCTTTCAAAGCCTCCTCAAATGAAAATATATCACCCTTCTTGAAATTATGGAGGAAATTTCTTCTCACATTATATAGCACAAAAGAAATATTTTCTTTTAGTTTTTATATAGATCAATTATAAAATTAGCAGCATAGTATATTAGTAGAGAGGATGCTCTGAGATTAAAATAACTAAGAGCAAGTCTCATTTTTGCTACTTACTAGCTGAAATTGAGCTGGTAACCTAAGCACCCAATGCTTTAGTTTCCTTATATACCTAATGAAGAAAATAAAATCTTACTATTGTATAGGCATTTTTTAATGTTTAAGTAAATAAAAACAAATGATAATTATACAAAATAGTATTGATACATAGTAATTGCTCCATGAAGCTACTTGTTAATTTCATTATTTTTCCTACAAATATACATTATTTCCCCAAGAAATGGCAAGGACTTTGTGCTTTGTTTATTCTGTCATTTATACTTTTAGAATATATCAAAGTGTTGATATGAAATAGGTAAAGATTATTTTATAATTGACTTTAAATAAATTAAATCAATGTCTCCTTGAGAATTGCTTTGTAATAGAGTCTTGTTTTTTTTATATTTTTTCCCTCTTCTTTCTGGATTTCCTGATATAGTGCCACCTTTGGAGATTACATTGGGTTTATAACATTCCTGGTGTGCTTTCATTGAAAATGTTGTTTTCTTGTCTCCCAGAAGGGTAGAAGAAGAGGGGCATACAATGATTCCCTCCCTAGGTGGCTGCATTCCAGTACGATCTACGGAAGACAATTCTCTTCACTCCTGTCTCCTTGAGCTCTGTGGAGGCCACATGCTCATGTCACAAATGCTAACTCTTCATAAGGTGCCTAAATTTTGCTCTGTTGCTGTGATAAGCATGATGGCTCTGCTCATGTGTATATGATAAATTTCTAGGTGTATTTTATATTTATCCCTTCAATAGTGCTGAGGGTATTATGATTATTCTTTTTTCTCTCAATCAAGACGATGAGCTTCAATAGTTTACATTATGTGCTGAAAGTATAGCTAATAAAATGGCAGGATACAGACCTAAAGACAATTCTATGTGACTCCAGAGAAGGCAGCTTTTTGCTAGACTGATTCTTTATACTCTAATATTGAGAGTTTTTCATTAGGATTCAATATCCATCTTTATTAATAAAAATGTTTTCAGTGATTCATAGTTCAGATCCTTTATAGAACAAATTTGAGCAAGAAGAAGTACACTAAACACTTAAACCCTGTCATAAGCAAATGGAAAAGTGCATAAAAATATGGTAGGCTAATAACAAACTATTAATTAAGAAATGTGTTCTCCAGGATTTCTTTATAGTCTTTGCCCTTCATCCCATTCATCCAAAGCTTTTGTGTTTGTTGGAATCTGAGATTCTGAGTTGTTAAAATATAAGCTATTAAAATCTTAGCACATAAAATTTACCATATAAATTAAAAACTTGAAAAAATATATAAAATTCCAGGTCACCACAAGCAAGTCTAGATATATTCTATTGACTGAGCAAAGAATAAGGAATGGTGAACCAGAGAAAGAAAAGAAAGTGTTTGGGTGACTAAGTCTTCATGAAGATATCTTGGGCCATGACAACATTCGGCCCAGATGGAGGTTTAATATGGTAAGTGCAGACCGGTTTGGGAAAGTCAGTAGAAAAGACCTGCATACCCCAGCCTTGAGGCCAAAATACTTGAAACAACCTTAGCAGTCAACATGTGCCACAGAATATCGTAAGGCACAGCAGAAGATTTTGCCTTATTCCTGAGAAGCCATCTATGTATAAAGAAGGCAGAATTTCATTCACAACAGGGTTACTTAGCACCCACCTCATGAAATGGAATCCAAAGTCCAGTGAAGAATAAGAATGGTCAACAGACGTAGGATGGAAGAACCCAATGGCCAACAAGTCCCATAAAATGCCACTGTATAATCTAGGGAATCCTGACATAACAGCATAAAGGGTAGAGTAGACCCTGACTTGAAAATGTTTAAATTCTCTCAACCCAAGGAAAGAAGGCTCACAATTGAAAGTCAATTTTAGATGCAGAAAATAGTTATATTTTGTGCACAATTTAGTTTATGATATGAAACTCATAGCTATTTATAATTATTTATTTTAACTTCATTAATCCAATTTAAACCAATGTTGTCATAACATATTTTACTAAACTTGGAAAAATTTGTTTTAAAAATTTTATAAAATATGTGCATGGAGAGCATTAAGTGCTGATTCTATAACTCTGTATGTATCCTTTTTATAACATTTCTAAAAATGAAACATCACTATAGATATGTTTATTAACAGTCACCTATAGCTCTCTCTTCATTGTCTACTCTTGGCTTGAAATAATTTTCAATAATACAATTAAATACTTTAAATTTATTGCATTTTTTAGAAGATTGCTCAAAAATTATATATTGCTAATGGTAACAAACTTGTAGAATTGTCTTTCATTGTTTCAACTTTCTTTCACCATTCTTGCAGATGTTTGAAAGTCTCTTTCTTTTCCAAAACAAACTTCTCAACAATGACTCCCTATATTGGTGAGGATTTCTTCTGGCTTCTCCACTCTTCACTCCAACATTAGGATAGGCCTTTGAGGCATTCAGCTGGTAATGTTTTCACTTTGTTTATCTACTACTGTGTAGCAAACTACTCCATGATTTAGTATATTAGCAATAATAGACATTTATTTGCACAGAATTTTATAATTTGAGCATCATTAGGTAGAGAGTTTTTCTGTGCTGTGTATGACAGCAGCAAAAGAAGCTCAGATGGAACTTGGATCCACTTCCAAAATGGACTCATTCAAGCACCTGACAAGTTTGAATTGGTCGGTAGAGAGAAGCTCTGCTACTGTACAGGCAGGTGTCTTAGTTTTCTCTATACTACCTCTCCATGGGGCCTGATAGTATTTACAGTGATAATCTCGGGATGGTTGGATTTCTGACATAGTGGATGGCTTCCAGTATGGACAAAAAGGACAAAAGTAAAAGGTGGTAGGTGTTCCTAAATATTAGGATCAGAACTTTAGAACATTACCTCTAATACAGTTTATTGATTACAAAGCTAAGAGAAGTGACGGCATAAGATTATGAATAGTAGAGAATGTGGGAAGAGCAGGGTACTAATTAAATAAACTGGCATGCACTTTTGTCTTGCAGAGCCTCAAACTCTCAAGTATAAAAATTATCTATTATTTTAATTTTCATAATTAATATAAAGAAATAAACAGGGATTAATGTTAATCAAATAATCAAACACAAATTTTAAAGTTGAGAGAAAAGAGCAAAAGAGAGTTTCAAGGAAAGAGCATGTGCAGTTTCTCTGGATTTGAGGAGACATAATGGATATAAATAAGGCCACTGTGGCTGGAATACAGAGTGATAAGGGACAGCATGTACGACAAGGCTAGAGAGAGAGAGATGGGTCTTATCGGGCTGCATGAAGGCATTTTGTCTTTACTCCAAAAGCAGTGAAAATGTATTTAAGAGTATAAACTAGAAAATCACGTGGTAAGATTTCCAATTAAAAAATCACTTGGGCTAATGTACAGTTTTTCTCTATTTATTAAACTGGGACAATAAAATCACTGCACAATGCTTAAATGTTTAGCATAGTCTCAAGCACATTTTAAACACTCAAATTTTAGTTATTATTATTGCCATTTATTGTTTCTCGCAGCTTAGAACTATATTTATATTAAAAAACAGAGAAGTCAAATGATGGGGGTTGTTTGCTGGAGACACAGAAAGGGAAAGAGGGCTTCTGAAAATGTCAACCACCTCTGATGTAAAATAATCTCAGCTAAAAAATCAAATGTTTCTTTTAAAATTATACACACACCTCAAGCACTGCGAATGCTTGAAGAAATAAGGTGAAACAATATCATGCTTTAAAAAGCCTGCTAAAGCAGACTTTTGTGGCAAAGTTCATGTAAAAAATGAAAATTCTAACGAATGCTCTCATGGCCCAAATCTAACCACTGATATACACAGCCCAGTCCTACATAAGCTTCCAGAGTCTCCCACAATTTTCAAGGAGAATATTCCTTTTATAATTTCTGCTGCCCAAATATGCCTTGCTTCTCCAGTTTATACTTACTTGAGGAGTTACTCTTCTTCTCTTGCCACTTGCCTAGTCAGCAGTCCTTGGTCTACTCTTTCTATTCTTCTACAGTCCAACTAAGTGAGAGTATGAAGCAACAGCAATAATGGAGACAGATTTTTATCAGGCACTTGATGCCTGATATTTATTTATAAATTCATTAAAGATTAATTTATTAAACTTTTACTAAGTGCCTACTATGTGCCAGACATTTTTATTTTTCCAATATTGTAGCAATCCAGAAAACTGTCAAAAATTTGCATTCTAATGATGAGGGACAGAGGTAATATAGGAACAAATAAACAAGAAGAAAAACAACTTCCCTAAGTGAGAACTGGAATAGCAATAATAAATTCAGTTAATATCATGGAAAATGGCAAGTGTGCTGGGATGGAAAGTGTACATTACATTAAACAAGCCATACTTTACCTTATGGAACCTAGGGTCCTAGGAAGAATTAGCACTAACTTCAAAAGTTATAAAGGCATGAATAATATCGTAGTGTTGGAGGAACAGAATGAAGGTTAGCGTTGTCCACTCATGGTCTATCAGCAGAGCAGTAGGGAATGAAGTAAGTTGAGACTGGCAAAGGTCATGTAGTGAAGACTGTTATGCCCATACTAAGAAATTTGAAATGTCTTGTATGTGCTGTGGAAAGTTATGGAAAGTTTATAGCAGGGGAAATATAGTATCTGATATTTATGTTTTAGAATTATCTGTATAGAATACTAGAATTTAGTATTGTGTGCTGAACAAAAATGAGGGTCTTCAGGAAAATAACTTAGGATGCTGTTTCAAGAGAAAAATAATGGTATTTAGCTCACAGCAGTGAAAGTGAAGAGGGAGATATTTGGACAGTGGATGCAAAATGTACTTCAGTTAGAATAAACAAAATCACTAAGTTTATGAATAATCTTGGAATGGAAGGTAACGCTTACAAAAAATTAAGTTTGTGCTAGTAGGACATGGTACTGCATAGGGAATAATTGGGGGGAAAGATGAAATAGTCTATTCAACCCGAATTTTCAAAGACTCTAATATAGTTTTTTTTAATAAGTGGTTCTTTTTGGTAGAATATCCAAGAATAAAGAAGAGTTTTAGGCATTTCTTCCATATAGAACTTGGTAGTCTAATTCTAACCCTGACTCCTCTAAAAAAAAAGTGTTCCTTTCTCTTTACTCTTTTTTGATATGGAAGAGAGATGGATATGAAGGAGGCTCTCATGTCACCCTCACTAAAGTGATAATAATCATGATGCAAAAATATACATATTCTTACTTTTTATTGGAATATTTGACACAATGAAAAGGCCAATTTTGGTTAGATGAGGGACAATCCTGCTTTTTTTGCTTTTTAATTCCACTAATAAAAGTGATTTAATGAAAATAAATGCAGATTGAAAGTCAGTAGACATATTTTATTGGAGAGATATGAAATGCAAGAAATGTTGCATTAACTAGTTCTGTGATTAGTTACATACGCTGAGTATGTCTCATTTCTCGATTTGCAGATTCGTGATGTTCCCTCCTCCTCCAGGATTCAAAGACAATCATGCACAGATGATGTATAAGTTATTCTAAGGAAAGGTACATTTGAAATACAATTCCTAACAGTCCAGACTTTAAATGTGAAATCAAGTCACTAAGTGATTTAGAGAATTGGCCTAAGTATTACACATGATGAATAATATAAACTGAGTTTACATATTGAAGTCTTAGCTTAAAATTGCTCATTGATGCCAGAAGTCAAGCTACTTTTTCAAAACTCATGTTTTAATAAATAAAATCTGACACTGTATCTTCAACTATTAATGAGTTAAGGTGCATATTTTCCAAGTCTAAGAATGTATGTGCTAATTCTTAAATATACCATATGGGAAATATAAAATAATTAATATAAAACTATATTAAATATGTATATATTTTCATAAGGATTCACCTCAAATCCTTTAAATATCTATAGAATTAACTAATTATTTATAACTAAGTTTTCAAACTTTTAAAAATACCCGAGTGGCTTTAAGGTAAAAGCAGCAAAATCAATAATAACAAAAAGCAGCAAAATCAATAATATTTAAGAATTGTTGAAGTGAAATAACTGATGCTTTTTATGCTTTATTAGTGTATAAGTCATTAAGATAGCATATAATCATTGTCATAATATACATGCACACAATTTGAACTGCTAGGAATGGCATGTGGTATACTTTGGTTCTTGCATTATTATGCAAAATACATTAATGACCAATTTTAATGTATCCCCTGAGTCAGTGGTCATGCTTCACTTTGGTGATACATTTGGTTACTGCAGTGGGTCTTTTTACATGGTGTTATTGATAACATAAGCAACTAAGCTCAGAGGCTCTTTTAGTGGACAATAATGTAATCTGTCATGCAATACTTCAGAATATTCCCATTAAGAACAACCACTCGGCAGCTTTCTAGGTATTGCCTATCAGCTACAAATACCTCTTTGTTTTCAGTTATTACTGTGAGTCAACATAAATTAATAGTGGTTTTACAAGTTAATTTCTTTACTAACCAATGCTTTCTCTGAGAGTATACAATGAGTTCATATACAGCAGTGACACATCTCATAAGAGCACTTTTATTTAAAATATTTTATTTGTAAGTTAGCAAGAAATAACATAATCTTACCAAAAACAAGTATAATCATTGCAATACCTTCCCTCATTCATCAATAAAATGTAGAATATCAAATTATAAGGATATGAAAGTAAGTTGATTTAATGGGTAGAGCATATTGCTGAAGAGAGAGCCCTTAGGAGTATGAAGACCCTGATAGAAATAATTTTTCACCCTTACTAGCAGACCTTGGGAACATTATTAAACCTCTCTTAATTTGTCTTTACCTTTAAACTGAAGATTAATAGAGGTAACTACTCCCAAGTGTATATTATAGATGATATATTTAACATGCCTATTATATATTAAGAACCTGATTAATTATTGATGTTATATTAATATTATTATTACGATTATTAATTTAGATATAACAGAAAATAAGTAACATTTGTATTTGTGGCAATGTTAACATGTGCTGCTAATTCTTTAAATCCCCTACTTTCAAAAGGTGGACTTTAATATTTTGCCCATTAAATTTGGACTGGACTTATAACTTGCTTCTAACAAATAGAATGTAACTGAAAATGCTCTGTGTCTTCTAAGACTAAGTCATAGATTGTGGTAGCATCCTTCTGGCCCTCCCTCTGGGGATTCATGCATTTGGAACCCTCAGCAGCCATGTAAGATGTCCTGGAAGCCATTGTGCAGTAGAAAATCAGATAGAGCCAGAAAGATGACTAAGAAGAGTCAGCTCTTCCATCCCCCAGCTGTCTGATGTTTCCAGTCCAAGCCACTACTGACTGCTATATACCTGAAGATTCCAGCCCCAGCAGCAGAGGGACTGTCACCGCATGAGAGATCCTGAAAATGATGCTACTGTTCAAGCCACTGATTGAGATAGTTTTAAGACAGCAGTAGATTAACAGAACACTATTACTAAATTATCTGTCTCATTCTTTCTTTCTGACTTTTATTTCTCCCTTTCAGCATCTCAGCAAACTACTTTCCTTTCCATGAAGAGACTAGAAACATTTCTTTTTAAATAGTAGTATTATACTTCTTATAGATTTGTGTGTAAGAGGCTGAGAGGTATGGAAGGTAAAGATGGTCGTCTACTGTCCAAACCACATGTACAGATTGAAGTATGCAGCCTTTTGTTCAAGAGACAATGGTACAGCCTCTGGGCATAGATGGAGATATTAGACAGCTGAATTAAGCCATGTTTCTTAGGCTGTAGAACTAGTAAAAGGACATAGATTTAGGAACTTTGGACAGGCAGCTGCCACCTGCACAGTCACTGCGCTGCAGTTATAAAACTCACAAAGCACCACTCTCCTGAAAGTGTTCCATAAGGGTATTATGTATGTGTACATCCCAGAGATCACAGGGTTTTATCATAATGGGAAGACACCTTCAAACAATTACCCATGCTTGGAGAATGTGTTAAATCATCTGGAACCTTAGAATATTCTGTATGACATGGACACTCCAGGCTTCATTACAAAATATCCCAAGGATAAGATGGGATGAAATGACTTGAACAAACCAAGTTACTCTCAAAGCATTATCGTTTTTTCTGATTTGTATTACCAATGCTTAGCTAATTTATTAATTAATTAAAAGGTGTAGCATATTGATGAGTTTGTTATATTTGTTTCACAGAATAATTATTAAACTTGGCACTGACTCCATTAAGGGACAATACTTGTTTCACAGTTTTGCTTCAGGAAATTTCACATGTGAGCTCTTCTTGCCTCAAATTTTTAATTAAACTCTTTCTTACCTTAAAATGGAGTTTAGTTATGAAGTTATTACATACCTACAAAATGGTTAGTTCCTAGCAGAAATATAAGCTTCCCAAAAATGTGCTCTCAGGCTCTTGCACTCTTCTTCAAAATGACTGCTATTGCATGTGTGGAAAGCAGGCCAGATCTTTTCAAACCCAGAAAGGTCAGTCTCCCATAAGTACTTGTTGAAACTTGGAGTTAATCTGCAGTAAAGAAATGTTAGTTTGTTAGAGTAAAATTTGGCGGTACAGAAAAATTATATTGATTATTATACCTCTTTTCTTAATACCTACACAGCTTTTGTCAGCTAGCCCTCGAGCTTGGAACTTTCAAGTGCTCTCCTGTGCCCCCATTTTGTCAGTCTGTCTCCCTGGTATGCCTCTAATGTATGTGATTTTCAAGGTCCAACTATTTGGGGACAGGAAAAGACAAAGCAGAATTTTGTTTGCTCCTAATGTTCTCTGAAATATGTGACAAGCCCGTCAGAAAGTAACATCTTGGGTGCCAAACTCTCATTATCACATTAATTGCCTCTGTCATGACAGTTTGGGCCTGAACAAACGTCTGAGAACCTGGTGTGCTTCTCTTCTCAAGAGCAAGCAAACCAAGCCTAAGGGAAGTGGGTTTGCAGTTCCCCCAACAGTAAACCAACAGGTGCTGCTATCAGAGCATGGCTGGGGGCCATCTTCATCACATGAGTCCCTGTGAACTGGGTGGGGGAGTGGCTGTCAGAAATCTTGGTCTCTAAAAATGTATGAAAAATATTCATGTAAACAAAGTAAAAGCGGGGTTAAATTATACTTTATTACCAAGGCATTTTCACAATAAGTGATTGTCCAATTAACTGTATATCAAAGCAACACAGAGTGAAGGGTGTGAGTGGATAGACTGAGAATAAAAGCTCCAAATAGGCTTTCAGTGTTCCTTGCTCTGAAACTGACCAAACTTGGTGTAATCAGAGTGGTAATCTAAGGGCAATTGGAACTGAGTGGACAGTGAGTAACATTTGAAATCAAAGTGAAATTAAAACAATTCCCTTAATACTGCCCTCCCAAATATCACTAATCTTAAAGTATTCTTTTAAATGAATATAATTAGAGGTGTTAATTATTAAAAGTCAAGTTAAGAATGAAAAATATTAGGTAATTAAGATGTCTGTTTTTTTTTCTGTAAGCACCTAATGAAAACCAAATGCAATTTTCTTATATAATCCTTTCAACTTCAGTGATATTGTCTATATTTAAAGAATCAAAAGATTTAAAAGAAACATTGGAAAAGGTGTGGGATGAATAACGTGTGTGTAAAATCTGGTCAAACACAAAGAAAACATATCTTTGATCTAAGATGATTTCCTGATTTATTGAATACTAGAGTAAATTGATCAGCTGTTATTATAGATTATACTTTTAAGGTTTTATAGCTTCTGTTTATTTTTCTCACTTTATTTTTAAATTAGATTTATTAAAGCTTCATATATTTATTTTTATTTTTTTCTTCTGTCTTCTGCATTTCTTGTCCATCAAGTTGCTGCCGTGCATTTGATTTATAGATTTTAATAATTATTATCTTCATCATATGTTTTAAACTGTCTTTACTTGTCACCTTTCTTTTTTTAACTGGAAGCATGTACTTGGAATGACTTGGCTTACTTTATTTTTCAGCATTTAAGTGACATTGTCTAGGGCGAAACACTTCTGTATTTTGCTTTGTAGTAAAATTTAAATCTTTTCTTGTTTCCTTTAATAGACCAGTTATAATCTTTTGTATTCCTTGATTCAAAAATGTTTAATCTCAGTTTTAGCATATTATATGTTTATTTATCTTTGCTTGGTTTTCTTTTTTATTTTAACTATATTTTCTCTGTTGTCTGTTTTTCCCTTTCTCTAATATTCACAAAGTTTCGATGATTGTTCCAAATATTATCTGTATATCATGTCCTCATAAAATACCCTTAGTTGCATATTTCTGTATAGAATATACATGTATAATGTATAATTTTATCCTACAAAAATACCATAACTTATTGTATCTGCTTTTTCACTTCTTCTATCTCTCTCTTCTATTGATAGAATTGATCTACAGTACACTATTATTTTCTAGTGTACAGTTTTGTACAAGTAAGTGTATTTATGTCCTAATATTTGACTCCTGGATGTAACATAAGGCAATCGATAAGTTTTCAGCTTTCACCCTCATCTTCTTCTGGATAATTTTTGTTATTTAATAATGTTTATATTATATTTTGCCATTCTTATACACATTTTCCTTTAGAACTCAGTTTTACCATTCAATATAAATGATGCTTGTTATTGCAGCTTTGGCTAAATTTTCAACCACTAAATCTTGGCAGGCTGCACTCATTCTCTATTAGATTTCTCAAGAAATTCTTGGAAAAAATATTTGCCTGTAGCTTTTATAATTGAAAGATCTTGGTTGGATATAAAATATTTGGCTCAGCCTTTATCGTCTTAAGAATATTTTAAGCCTAGTGTCTTCTAGGGTTGAATAATTGGATGGAGTAGCCTGAGGAATAGTACTTTTTTTCTTTATAAGTGACTTGATATTTTGCTTTACTGACAAATTGTCTGTTGTTAATTTCAATTTACTAGGGTATTTCTCAATATTAACCATTGTGTTTCATTCTCCCCAGCACACGATCCAACTTCCAATATGTAGATTAAAGACTTATGGATATTAATATATATTGAAACATTTATTCTGCTCCATTGTGAAATTTTCTCTTTTGACTAAATCTATTATTTTCTATCTCTTCTTTAACTCAGTTATTTGTGGGAGGTTTTTGAGAGGGGTTAATTTCTCACTTCTGTTGCCACATTCCTTGTTGTGCTTTACATCATCACCTTTTTTTGTCTCATTCAATTTCATCTTAAATTCTAAAACTGTTTTACTTCATTTTATTTTCTGCATTTCACTAGATCACAATTTTGCCATTTCGCATACTTACCTTATCTTATTTTCAGGCTATATGTTTCCTGAATTCTTGTATTTTAGTTATATGTCCTTTTATAAGTATATTTCAATGTGGAATCCTTTGTTAAAGTGTTTTCTAATATGCAATAACAAGTGTTTCTCTCTTCTTTGTAAGTTTTATTACAATTTCATTAATTATAGTGTGGTTCTGCTGGATCCTTTTGAATCACTGATGGTTAAAAGAGTTGGGCTTTTGTGAACCAGTTGCACTATCTACTTTATTTTTATTTTTGGTTGGTGGGCAATAATGACTTCAAGATTCTTCCAGGTTTCCTAAAGCTACTTCCTCAGTTGCCTGGATTACCAAATGTTTTATCAAGTAGAAAGGTTTTCATCATCTCTCTCTCTCTTTAATTCTTGTTCAATTACAGTCATCCCCATTTTCCCCCATTACCCTCCTCTGCCTCACCCACCCCCAACTTCCATATTCAGTCCTCCCCCTGCTCCATTGTCTTTATCCATGTGTCCTTTATACATCTTCCTTGATGACCCTTCCCTTTCTTTCCCCCATTTTTCCCTTCCTCCTCCCCTCTAATTACTGTCAGTTTGTTCTTTATTTCCATGTCTCCTGTTCTATTTTGCTCACTTGTTTTATTGATTATGTCCCACTTATATGTGAGATCATATGTTATTTTTCTATCACTGCCTGGCTTATTTTACTTACAATAGTCCATCTTGTCTCTTTGCAGACTGCCCAGTTTAGAGAGGTTTCTGTCCTCACCTTGTGCTTCCTGGCTTCCCATTGACTACTACAACCAATATTTGCTGGATCTAAAGTAAATAATGTACACTTAAAATGTTAATTTTGTTAGAGTTTCTGAGATGCACAACCTTCGGACTTCCACAAAACCTCATTCACTGGAATCATAAGAAATGCATGCCCTTACTCATTACCTTTCTTAAATGTGGGTATTGCCTGATTTATTTTGTTATAGTTCTGTCCTCCAGCACTTACAATTTAGGATGTGTAACTGATCATTGAGAACATATTTTCATAGTTCATTCTAGTATCTACTGCAGCTTGGCCCCTCTGAACTTTACTGTAAAACACCCTGACATTTAATGTACAATATGCTCTGGAGCCATACTTTCCTGCGTGACTTTGCTTATCAACAAGCTCTTTGCCTCTGTTGGAATTTATGCATTCATTCTCTTTGTCTTCTTGCATTGATGAAAGTGTGGTTTGCCTAGTCTTCTTTTAGTTTTATGCAGGTTTTTAAAATGGTGAACAAGAGAGATTCCTATCTAAGATGCCACTACATAGAGCTGTACCACTTCGATTTTTATAAGAAACCCAAATCCATGATGAGTGAGTTATACACTGACATTCTCACAAGTAGTGATGAAGAAAGATGCTAGTGTTACCGAACAAGAGGAGGTCCGTGGGAGGGGCAATACAATATTTGGCCCACCTAGGGATGCCCAAAACTGCTGTACAACAGGGGCCCCTCCCAAAAAACCAAAATACTAAAATCTACTGGGCCCTTCTGTCCGCCGCCAATTGGAAACACATCTCTTAATGCCAGAGATTTGTGAAAAGGAAACAAAATATTTATTTAATGCTATTCAGGCCTAATGCCACCACTAAAATATCAAAGTCCTTTAGGTTGTACACCTACACCCACACAGCGTTCCCTTCTCCCACTGTCCCAACTCCGGGTACCGTAAATCAGGAAAAGAGCACACGTCTGTGTTGCAGGCCGCTGGCACCGTCAGCTGTGTCGCTGTGCAGGATCTCGAGTTAATCCAAAGTACTGTGGTATCCTCTCATGGTCCACTGGCAAGAGTCCTTTGTACCCAGTTCCAGTCAAAGTCTCTGTTGCTTTTCAGGCCCCGCGGCCAAAGGGGACACCCCAAAGCCGCGTGGGCCTCTTCTACCAAAGCTGCAGGAGTCCGCACTCCACCAAAAGCATGTGGCTGTCTTCTTCACCTGGCTGCAGGGATCTCCATTCTGGCAAAGCTGCGTGGTTTTTCCCTTTCACCTGGGAAAGAGGGGGTCCGCACCCTGCCAAAACCACATGGCTCCCTCTTTCACCTCACCTAGAAGGGGTCCTCACTCTGCTGAAACCGCGTGCTCTCTCTCCCAGGCCTTCTCACTCAGGAGCGCAGCTCCTAGTTTCTTTCTCCTGAGTCCCCCAAGTTCCATCCTCAGTCCCTGCTAGTTCCATCTTGAGTCCCCATCCACTACCTTCTCCTTGGCTCCAAACTTGGCCACTGCTATTTAACATATCCATGAAACCAGTTAAAGGCTATAGATATGTTAAATAACCATTCCTCCAGAGGTTAGCTCCAAAACTGTTGCTATGCAAAATAGCTCTCAATGGCCTGGCTCCATTCATCCCTTCCCCCTGGGGGGGGGTGGGGCGGTAAGGACATCTTATATGTCTCTCCAATATTTCTATACACTTTGAATTCTGGACACCATTCCAAATCTTTTTGGGGGGGGGCCCCCCTGGCTGCACCCTGTATCACTAGAACTTGTGTTCTCAAATTCTAGTCTAATCCTCATTTACCACACATATTACCTTTATCTCTTTGAGTACACTACACATAACTAGGAATCATTAATGTTTCACTTTTTACAATTAATAATATTAACCAATATTTTACTGATATTATAAACTATTAATGTCTTGTAATAATGAATGTTTATAAATTCTTTAAATTTAATTCTTTCATGATAGTGTCACAGGATAGTGGTCAGTTATTATACACCAGGGAAGTCATATCACACTGGTTGTGTATAACCATTATGATTGATTTGTTATATCAATTGTTAAATATTTTAATACCATCCCTGGTTTTACCTCACTAATGGACTACTGATATATCTGGATTCAGCTGCCAGTTAGTATTACAAATGCTTATATCAGATTTAGATTACATGTTTATATAATGTGTATATATACATATATATGCTATTACAATTAATATATGTGTATATAATTTCATGTAATTAATTTTTAAAAATTAATTATCATTTTTAAAAATCTCAGCTGAGAAGAAAGGAATAAAGAGATCAGTGAGATAGAAAACTGAGATCACCAGAAAGCTGGGGAAGCCCTTGAATGATGTGCTTGTTTTCATTTCCCATTTATAAACAAATCCAGAGTTATGAGAATCAAAGAAAAAATAGCAGAACGTACAGGCAAATTACCCATCAGAAGATATTATCTGGTACTACAAGAAGCTTTTAAAAATAAAGAAAATACCACAAAATCATTTTGTAATCAGCATGCTACACACAAATTTGCCTTAAATATTGCAGGAAATATTGCTCAGCCATCTTTAATTTCATAGGTTACAACATCTTCTCTGGAATAATCAGCCATCTCAACAAATGCACATAGAAATTATTTCCAAGGCTTTAATATTAATAAAGTGAAAAAGATACAAATCACTATGAGCATGTGGTTGAATACACTAACTTCTGCTTTATCGGTAATTGTTTAGCTCACTGGAGTTTTTCATTGTTTAAACTACTTCAGTCAGAGACTGCAACAATTCTCATTCCCAACCAATATCTACCAGTGAGTAGCAATCTACGTGTTCAGCTTTTAAAAATCTGGTGCTCTAATGAATGTGTGGCAGAAGGTGCATGATAAGATTACTGAGCAGTCACCCCTTGGTCTCTTTTTCTCTTGGGTTTTTCTTCCCTGATAACAAAGCCTGAGCCAGCTATGCACCATCTGAGATGGTCAATTTGCCTCAGAGCTGTGTTTTCCATGGTTTGCACACTTGTTTAATTGGATAGTATGTGATTTCTAAGTCAGCAAAGAGACTTTAGAAAATATTTTAATGACTCTATCCAAAGGCATATGAGTTCTTTCTGAGAACCAGCCCTGTTTATGCCAATATAGTTTAGAACCAATAACCTAACATTAAGAGGAATCTCACTCTTTCCATAATAGAGGAAACTTTTAGTTAATATCTGATTGATAAGATAAAATGTGCTATTTTCAGTACAAGCAGTTGCTTCTGCCAAATCAATTCTTGAAGGAATAATGCAAACTCTGACCTCCAGAGGCTTGTTGAAATTGTCACTAAGGTCACAATAGTGGTAGTCAGAGGCAAAACCATCCCTTATTTATGTGAGCCAAAAAAGATAACGCCTTACATCCTCCAGCAGTTTGCTAAGAAATGGATGACTGTTGCATCTCCAGCATTAGATATAAATAAACCAAATCCTCATTTACAGAATGGAAGAGTTACATAATAAAAATTACCCAGAAAGAAGCAGCAAGGGGAAGACTAACCCTCACAAAATAGCGTTAGAAGATTTGAGGCTGTTTTCATACTGAGGTATTTTAACCCTTCTCAGGAAAAGTTAGCCCCATAGGTCCATCCACTCATTAGCAAGAACAACCACCACCACTTACACCGCCACAAAATGCCTGTTGGCTTAGAACACACAAGGTATGCTAATAAAAAACAAATAATTTCTTTTTTTTCTTACTGGCAATTCTACTTGGCAAACATTTCCAGATTGAAGAATAGTTAAACGCTTGAGGAAAGGACAGATGTTCTCTCTCCTCACTGAGTAGAGCCTTGGCATATTGGAAGTATTATGTATTCTAATTTTACAAACCCCAGAGGCAGGAGACTTATTATTACATAATGTGTAAAGGAGCTGTCCCTTTTTCACATAAGTACTCAGTGTTAACCCAGGAGACAGACTATTTCCCACAAGAAGGACTTAGTAAGATACTTGATTAATCTTAACAAGCCCCACACAAACACAGGAATCTATGTTCCCAAATTGCTTAATTTAGAGGTTTCCCAGAATCTCACTTTTCTAGATAAATCAGGGTATTGTAATAATCTCAAAAGGCTTAAAGTGGTTTCTGACACTATCCATTACTACCTCTAAAGTTGATCAAGTTACATAGCTTTTGATTCCATTTTTTACTTTCAAATTGAGGAGAATAATCATTACTCCTCCCCAATTGCCTTACAGGGTTCTCTTGATAAACTGAAAGATTATATGTGAGAAAACTTCATAAATCGTAAATTATCATATAAAGTTTTTTTTTGTTTTTTATTGATTCTTGTTGTGCTAATAATCTTTTTTGACTACTTTGGTGGCTAGAAGGAAGGGAAAAATTTAAAAATTTTGTTTCTGGAGAGTTTATATATCTTGTCACTGGAGGAAAAAATGCCAGAATATGGCATTATCATTTCCTCTTCATACAGGTAAAAAAGATAGATATTGAATTAAATCACCAAAATCTTCTCTTGAACTTAAATGTAAAGGCATCCAGAATCTGATTCTCCAGAAGATACTATTTATAAAATATAAATGTAGATTTACTTTTTTCTTGCATCTCATTTAAGTCAACTTGATGTCCACCATCACCTTTAGTGGGCATTGTCTCCATAATTTTCATCAGCTTTGGTACATGAAACATTCTGCTGTCCATCAGAAATGCCTGACACCCCAGCTCGATTAATCTGTAAGATCCCTGCATCTATGCCCATACTTATTATACATACACCATGCATTATATGATTTTTTTTTTTTAGTTTGGGCATACCTGTATTTCTCTGCCAAAAACCAATATTAGAAATGGATCTCTTATTCTTAATTCTAAATGTCAGAAGAGGTTTTTAATTTTAGGTCATTTAAATTAACTCAAGATAAAGAAAAAATATATAATAAGTAAAAAAAATAATACCTGTAAATAAAGACCTGGCCATATCAATTAAATTTGTAGACTGTATCCTTCCTATGTGTCCACCCAATATGCAGAGACAAATTGTATTCTGCATGCTAAAGGTGTACCAACCGCTTGTTGCCTAGATGTTTTGATGGTGAATGATTTTTTCAATATTAAAAAAAAACAGGTAAAATGCTAAACCCTACATACAGGGCTAAGTTAGTGCAATAATAAGCAAATAATGATGGTTTTATACATTAAATTTTTAAAGATATAAAAATTAAGAAGCTTAAAATAAGAGTCAAAGATATGACAATAGCAGACTACCATCTAATATCTGACTTAAAGTAAATGTCTAATATCTAAAATGCTAAAACATTATCAAGCAGGCATGTGTTGTTATAGGAATAAGAAAAGATATCCCGCAAAATGACTGTATCTCTGAAAGGGAATTGATTTTCACTGTGTCTGTCAAAAATAAAGAAAACAAGTCTACAAATAAAATGGATTTTATATAAATGGTGCTATTGTTACATATGAATTGAACATTGAGACTCCATGTAATCTACCTAAAAACTAGATATGCAAACATCTGAAAATGAAATCTATAATAATGATATATAGTAAAATAGTACAGAAAAAGAAATTCCAGCATTAAAAATATGGGCACCCAAAGGAAGACAAATTATATGAAATTGATACAGGGTGCAGCCAGGGGACCCCCCCCCAAAAAGATTTAGAAAGGTGTCCAGAATTCAAAGTGTATAGAAATATTGGAGAGACATATAAGATGTCCTCACCCCCCCCCAGGGGGAGGGGATGAATGGAGCCAGGCCATTGAGAGCTGTTTTGCACAGCAACAGTTTTGCAGCTAACCTCTAGAATGATTATTTAACATATCTATAACCTTTAACTGGTTTCATAGATATGTTAAATAGGTGTGGCCAAGTTTGGAGCCAGGGAGAAGGTTGGGGCAGGGACTCAAGATGGGAACTAGGGGCTGCTCTACTCAGAATGTAACTAGGGGCTGTGCTCCAGAGTGAGAGCACCTAGGTGAGAGCTTGGAAAAGACTGGCTCCAGGACATGAAGGGTCCCCGCTTGGCCAGATGGAGAGAGAGCCACGCGGTTTCAGCAGAGTGAGGACCCCCTCTTGGTGAGGTGAAAGAGGGAGCCACGTGGTTTTGGCAGGGTGCAGACCCCTCTTTCCCAGGTGAAAGGGAAAAACCACGCAGCTTTGCCAGAATGGAGATCCCTGCAGCCAGGTGAAGAAGAAAGCCACATGCTTCTGGTGGAGTGCGGACTCCTGCAGCTTTGGTAGAAGAGGCCCACGCGGGTGGGTGGGTGCCCCCTTTGGCCGTGGGGCCTGAAAAAGCAAGAGAGACTTTGACTGGAACTGGGTATAAAGGACTCTTGCCAGTGGACCATGAGAGGGTACCACAGTACTTTGGATTAACTCGAGATCCTGCCTGCTCAGTGACACAGCTGACGGTGCCAGTGGCTTGCAACACAGATGTGTGCTCTTTTCCTGATGTACGGTACCCGGAGTTGGGACAGTGGGAGAAGGGAGCACTGTGTGGGTGTAGGTGTATACCCTAAAGGACTTTGATATTTTAGTGGTGGCGTTAGGCCTGAATAGCATTAAATAAACATTTTGTTTCCTTTTCACAAATCTCCGGCATTAAGAGATGTCTTTCCAATTGGCGGCAGACAGAAGGGCCCAGTAGATTTTAGTATTTTGTTTTCGGGAGGGGCCCCTGTTGTATAGCAGTTTTGGGCATCCCTAGGTGGGCCAAATATTGTATTGCCCCTCCCTCGGACCTCCTCTTGTTCGGTAACAAAATGACTTATTCTCAATGAAGAAGAGTTAGTGTTAATATTGGAATTTTCAACTAGAAACAAACTTGGATGCATTTTAGATTAGGAAAATAGCTTTATTCCTCTAAATGTGAGTGTTTGTAACTTAGTACTACAATTTTAACAGGTTATTTTAACTTAATTTTAAACCCACACATAATTTAGCTTGATTTTCTTAACACCTATCGATGTTCAACGAACTTTCTCATTTCCAATACAAGGTTTTAATTATATTATATGAATAAACATGACTGAATTCACAGCATTCCATACTTAGCTCAAAATTCAGAACCAAACTATACAGAAAAGCTCTTGGTTTGACCATTATAAAATGCATTTTCTTTTTAAAAATATACTTTATTGATTATGCTGTTACAGTTGTTCCATTTTTTTCTCCCCTTTAGTTGAATGTTTAGTTTAATGTTAGTTGCATGGGCTTTCTGACTAGGTCCACAGTAAAAGAAACCAATGAGAAAAGGAAAGCTGTTGCATTTCCATAGATGCAGAAAAAACAGATCAAATGCATTCTATTCAAATGCTAATTTAAGATAGCAGGCAATGTAAAATAATTTAAATAGTAAATTTGAGAAAACATTTCTTATAATTTGTTAACATTTACAAATAATAACCCTGCAGTCTGTCACATGAGCCCCCTGCCATATTTTAAAAGAGTCAAGTTAATATCAGTCACTAAATAAGAACTAAATTGCATTTCTTCACCTTCGTTTTTCCAAATGCTATTTGTTCTGTCTTCAAAATCACATTCATGACCCTCGTTCTGGTGTTCAGAAACAAAACATAAACGAATAGCAAGTAGATTGATTCAACCAAAGAATTTTTTAAATAGAAACATACCCCAAAGTAAATAATAAGGAGACACTGACCCACAGAGGCACTAAATGACTTTGCAGCAGAACAGGGCTTTGAAGTCACAACTCCGAATAGCAAGCCCAGTTTAGTTCTAACATGCCAGACTATTCCAGGGAAGCCAGACCAGGCAGAGATAAAGGCAGAACTCAAACACAACACACAGTGTGGTCTCTTCATGGCCTGTGTGCTTTTAATAGTTATCATTCCTTCTGGAATGGCTGTGGTCTTCATCTACACCTGATGTAATTTGAACCCTTCTTAAATGGCAGCTCAATTTTAACTTCTTATTACTGGTGACCTTATATGCAATCGATCTCCTCCCAGATATGTCTATTACCAGTCTTATGTCTTAATGTGATCACTGCTGTGTCCCTGTATTATACTTTTTCTTACACATGATTGGCTCCTCACACAAATAGAAATTCCCGGGGGATAGGGAATTGCTGATCATTATATGTCCCAACAAAATGGTTTGTATTGTAGTTTATCAATGAAGCTGTTACACAGACACACACATACACAAACACACACAATGAATAGATACTTAGAAATTATGAGAGTAACCACTCAGAACAATGTTTCCCAAAATGTGATTTGAGAGCAATCTGTACCCGATTAGCAACAAGAACTGACCTCTTAAATGTCAGCCTTTGGAGATGAGGAAAAATCTTTTTAGTGATTGAGGTGTGGACAGCATTTGGAGGCCATTACTTTGCTTGTTCTAAGATGTGAATAAAGATCTTTAGTTCAAACATCCATCAGCTTTTTAAGGTCCCTTTTTTCTACACTCCCATATACTATGTGTATGCTTTAGAGAATACTCAGAACTCAGCATCAATCATGACCTTCACTCAGCTTTAATCATTTCTATGGGTCCTGCTAAAATATCCTTTAACATATCATTTCATAAGTCTATATTAAAATATAGAACCACATAGGGCTTTTGGTATTTAAAATTCATAAGTCTTCTTTGCATATGTAGCTGTTAAACTAACACTTCAACTTTTATTTGTACAAAGGCAGCTATCGGTAGCTGGGATTTTGTTCTGAAAGTTAGCTATGGTTCTTTTACACTATTAATTCTGCCATGCTCCTATCTAGGAAACACCATGTCTTTCTGTTAAAATTCAGCTTTGTTTGTTCAAAGGCCAATTTCTAAAATATTAGCAGAGAAGCATTGTAGGTAATGGGTTAACATAGGCATTTTAGGCAAAGTAAAATTAAACAAGTTAATATTTAAAAGGATAAATGATAAGAGAGGCTATCAGGAAGGGAAACATTCAGCTTTTCGTATGAAAAAGGAGGAAGTTATGTGACACCCATTGGACTATTTAGACTCATTTTTCCCTTTGTTTTCTTTTCCCTTATGATCACAGAAAGAAACAATTATGACTACAGTAGCTGACAAAAATATAGGTGATACAGGGTGCAGCCAAGGGGGGGGACAAAAGAAAAGGATTTGGAATGGTGTCCAGAATTCAAAGTGTATAGGAATATTGGAGAGACATATAAGATGTCCTCACCCCCCCCCCCCCGGGGGAAGAAACGAATAGAACCAGGGTCATTGAGAGCTGTTTTGCATAGCAACAGTTTTGCAGCTAACCTCTGGAGTGGTTATTTAACATATCTATAACCTTTAACTGGTTTCATAGATAGGTTAAATAGCAGCAGCCAAGTTTGGAGCAAGGGAGAAGGGTGTAGCTGGGACTCAGGATGGAAACTAGGGGCTGCTCACTCAGAATGTAACTAGGGGCTGTGCTCCAGAGTGAGAGCACCTAGGTGAGAGCTTGGAAAAGACTGGCTCCAGGACATGAAGGGTCCCCGCTTGGCCAGATGGAGAGAGAGCCACGCGGTTTCAGCAGAGTGAGGACCCCCTGTTGGTGAGGTGAAAGAGGGAGCCACGTGGTTTTGGCAGGGTGCAGACCCCTCTTTCCCAGGTGAAAGGGAAAAACCACGCAGCTTTGCCAGAATGGAGATCCCTGCAGCCAGGTGAAGAAGAAAGCCACATGCTTCTGGTGGAGTGCGGACTCCTGCAGCTTTGGTAGAAGAGGCCCACGCGGCTTTGGGGTGCCCCCCTTTGGCCGCGTGGCCTGGAAAGCAGGAGAGACTTTGACTGGAACTGGGTACAAAGGACTCTTGCCAGTGGACCATGAGAGGGTACCACAGTACTTTGGATTAACTCGAGATCCTGCACAGTGACACAGCTGACGGTGCCAGCAGCCTGCAATACAGACGTGTGCTCTTTTCCTGATTTACGGTACCCGGAGTTGGGACAGTGGGAGAAGGGAACGCTGTGTGGGTGTAGGTATATACCCTAAAGGACTTTGATATTTTAGTGGAGGCATTAGGCCTGAATAGCATTAAATAAACATTTTGTTTCCTTTTCACAAATCTCTGGCATTAAGAGATGTCTTTCCAATTGGTGGCGGACAGAAGAACCCAGTAGATATTAGTATTCCGTCCTTGGGAGGGGCCCCTGTTGTATAGCAGTTTTGGGCATCCCTAGGTGGGCCAAATATTGTATTGCCCCTCCCTCGGACCTCTTGTTCGGTAACATAGGGAAGTTGAATTATGACTTTTCTAGGTTGATTGAGCCCATGAACAAGACTGTTTTGTTTGTAGTACTAACACCACGTTGGAGAAATATGTGTATATGTATATGTGTGTGTATATATATATATGCACATATATATGTGTGTGTGTATATATACATAAACACACACATATATGCAAAGCAAAGGAATTTTCATATGAGTCAAAACTTGATATGCAGAGCCATGGAAAATAGTTCAGGATTTCACAAGGTAATAAGAACTTTATACAATTTATTTTATTTTATATTTTCCTTCTTTGTATAAATAAACCCTTATTTTAGATAACAAACAAGCTAAGGATGACAGTTAAATACTATTTTCTGAGATCAGACAATTTCTACAGAACTGCAATTTCTACAATGAGTATTGCATGTCAAAGCTCATGATCTCTTTGTTCTAAAACATTATTTTAATGGAAGCAAAAGATTTAAGCTATTCTTATCAAAGCCATAGAGTAAAATTTTATATTCAGAACCAGAAAGGATACTGAGATTTGTTTATAAACTGCAGTGTGTTTTCTATTCTTTAATTGCTGCTCAAACTATTCTTTCTTAATTGTTTATTAGATTTCATTGAAATTGTAATAAAATGACTGGTAAAATGGTGATGGAATGATAAGGCAATAAAGAACACAAAACAAAACACTGGGTAAGGTCAATACCTCTATATGTCCCTTAGAAGCAACCAACCACTAAAATTGATTTGATTATTATTTATTTTCTCAGAAATATATAATGCTTATACAACAATCCAAATGTGTGTGGGTACAAAGATTTCTTTTGTATAATCACAGAAACAGCATTTACAGGAACATATACTCCTTTTTTCCAGGTATATGATCTGTTATCATACATAAAAATATGCCTTGAAGATAATTTTTAATCTATTGCCTCTATATTTTCAATAACTGCATATCTTTTCAGTGTATGTCCCTAGTTATTAAAACAATCTGCTAATGCCAGGTATTTTTCTGGTGTTTTATTATCATAAACAACACAATACTTCACGTATGCTTATATACCTATTTACATACAAAGGCCTACAAAGTACATTCTTGGAAATGTAATTTCCAGGTGATTTGTGTTGGAATTTTCTAATTTCAGCATCACTTTTCCACAAGTTTTTACCAACTTTTACTCTCATAGACAGAGTATGAAGTGGCTTGTTGCCTCTTACCCTCACCAATACAATATTGTCACATATTTATTGTTTTGTGCCAATATGGAGGTGAAAACTGGCATCACATTATCTGTTTAATTTGCATGTAAATATGCAGAAGGTTGAATATTTTTTCATATGCTTATACACTATTTATCTTTGTTTTTATTTATTACAGTGAACAGTATCTTCATGCTGTGCCTATTTTTCTCTTGTGTTTTGGTCACTTTTATCACTTTCTTATTTATAAATACATATTTATATTAAGGAAAATAGTCTTTTGTCCATCATTTGTGCTACATATATCTGTCCATGTTTATCTTTTGATGTGCCTTATGAATTATTTGTCCCATAGAAAATTTTAAACTATGAGTCAAATTTATCACCAGTCTTTTCCTTTACTGCTTCAGGCTGCTTATATCTTAATTTTAAGTTTCATTCTATTTCATGTTTATTTAAAAGACTATGCTGATAGTTACTCTTTTTTTTAAAAAAAAAAAACAATTTTCAAACAATTTTCAGGTTTTTATTTTATTTTTTTAAAATATTTTATTATTTATTTATCTTTAGAGGGGAAGTGGGGGAAGGAGAGAGGGAGAGAAACATCAATGTATGGTTGCCTTTTGTGCGTCCCCTGCTGGGAACTGGCCTGCAGGGAACCGGCCTGCAACCCAGGCATGTGCCCTGACTGGGAATTGAACCGCGATCGTGTGGTTCGCAGGCCCGCGCTCAATCCACTGAGCTGCACCAGCCAGGGCTGATAGTTACTCTTAAGGATGATCATATTTCTTTTTTTACTAACACTGGTAATATTTTACTAACACAAATAGAAATTCAGTTTAATTAATAATTATTTATCTATTTCTCATCTGTTTTACTCATAGATGTAAACTGAGGATTGAACATAATAGTTCTTTAACGAACACACTTTAAGTGAATTATTAATACTATTACCACCACCATCTTCAACCATAGCAAGTAATGACCAGAGATTTTTTGAGCTGGAAGTGGCCAGAGCTATTAGTTGTATGAACACAACAGAGATAATTAGTTGTATCTCTAATACAACTCCTCCTTTTGTGAAGGAAGAGACTATTTTGTGTACCCCCACCCCTGCCATTTTGTCTTGTTGGGCTTGGGTCTTGCCTGCACACTCAGGAGAATTTACAAGCCCAGGCACACAGGCTCACATGCTAAAGTCACAAAGTACTCTTAATTTAGCTATTTCATTATAAAAGCCTATAGAGGCCCTGGCTGGTGTAGCTCGGTGGATTGAGTGCAGGCCTGTGAACCAAAGCATTGCCAGTTTGATTCCCAGTCAGGGCACATGCCTGGGTTGCAGGCCATGTCCCAGTATGGGATGTGCTAGAGGCAACCACACATTGATGTTTCACTCCCTCTCTTTCTCCCTCCCTTCCCCATCTCTCTAAAATAAATAAATACAATCTTTTAAAATAAATAAATAAATAAAAGCCTATAGAGTTAGAGGTAGATTTTGTGATATTTCTTAAAGTTTGAAGCCTCCAGGAATTCTTTAGTTCTGGTCCTCCCTCTTGACAAGCCCTGAACCTGTTACCAAATTATCATGTAACTAGTTTTTGATAAGTTTTATACCTCTGCACAGCTTAAGCACAGATGAGTCAAATTTAGCTTGACATTCCAAGCCTGTTTATATTTATGGGGATTGTAGCTGCTCAAATACATTCATTTTAAGATTACCAAAAAATTTAGCTTTTTAGCATTTCATTAATACTGAGGCTTTGGCCACAAAAAGGTCATTGTGGCCATAGGTCCTGTAATTGTCCCTAAAACAAACAAACAACAAAAAAATAGGTATAACCTAACACTGGACTTTTTTGCAAACATAATTCCTAACTTGTGAATGTATCATAGAAATGTGCACTTGAACCCTATATAATCTTATTAACCATGTCATTTGATTTAAAAAACAGTTTTATTTTTAATGCTTAACCAATTTCCCCAACAAGATTTTGATTTGAAGCACTGTAATTGTGATATGTTAAAATTTATAGATAAACAGTAAAATTCTAGTTTTTCTGTATTGTACCTTAAACTATCTCTTTTAATTCACATAGCAATTACAAATTGAATTACCTTAATTTCAAGGATTTATTATATTTCAATAGGTAGAAGTTAAGGGTAGTATCATATCACTTCAACACAATGGCATTCTCTCACTATTTTTTTTATTTCTTCCTATTCTCTTAAGATTAAATTTTTATATGGAATGTGTAATTATCTGGTTTGTGTTTGTAAAGTGATAGTTGGCTATATTTAGGAGGTTATATTAAATTGAAAAATATTTTAAAATATTAAAATAGTTATTCTCTAAAGAAAAATGTCTTTCTATGTATTCAATTCTGGGTGGTTGTTTTTTTTTTGTACCACTAGAACTTCCAATGCTTGAATAAATAATTCTGAAAGGATGAAAGCTGAATGTAGGAAACTTCTAGGAAGACTACCAAATCAAAGTTGTTCCAGGAAACAAACAATGTTTAGAAGCGTGCAACTAAAAAAAAAAATGAATTCACTCACTTTGGATATTGGGGAGAGTTAGATTGGACATGGCCTACAAGGTCCCTTTCAACTGGAGTCTGATACGACTGCAGAGGTAAAGATGCCTTAGAATTACAGCCTGGGCTTGGCATGCTTAGTTGCTGGGCCAGGTTTTCATTAGTATGGATGTTTTGGCTGAAAATGGAAAGCAAGAACCTGAAAGGGTATTGCAGAGACTGGAGGCTTCTCAACTGAGAAGCCTAAGGGGAGTGTTGCTGGGCTGGGCACTGCTAAGGTCAGGCAGGAATCCGAGTCCCTCTGCATAGTTTGCCTGGATCTCTTGAGACAAAGTGAAACACCTATGAGTGTGCTGCTAGAGAAGATAACCAAGGTGGACTCAAAAATGTGCTGATGGAGACTCCTTTTTTACCCTCTTTTTATGGTCATTAGGAGAGTTTTTTATTTTATTTTTTAAAAAATCCCAAACATTTTTATTAATTTTATTACTAGGTATTTTTAATTTTCTTATGTTTATAATTAAAATAAGATTGCTTTGCAGATTAAATTTCATACATGTAAAAAATAACAATAGTGATTAGCTCAAAGTAAGCACTCATTATCTGTTAGCTATTATGTTTATTACTTATTGACTAACAATTTTAGAAACTCCCACCTTACTGTATTTAAAATATGCTATTAGTTTCAATAACTTCAAATAATAAAAATGTAAGATTTAGTTTATTTGGGTTTTCTCATGTATAGACTCTGCTAACCAGAAAATGATTACTTTTCATGTTAAAATTTTTACCTTTTTTAAATATTTCTCAGAATTGCATTGACTTATCCTTGTAGAGAGATTTTAAGCAATACTAGCTCTAGTGTGCCTTTTTTCTGTTCCTGACCTAACAAAAGCAGCCATTTGCTAATTTGCAACAGCTATGATTGATTTTTTTGATACACCATTTTTGGCACTGACATTAGATATTGACTGCATATGTGACTTCCCTCCTTTCAAATATTCAGACTCCTTGACATTAAATTATTTTTGACATCTAAGGTAATTTTGCTTTCAAATTTTTTTAAATATTCTGCTAGATTCTAAACAAGTGAGATCTCATAAAAATAAAAAGCCTATGCATGGCTAAAGTAACAGCATTAACATGAAAAGGGAAACAACCGTATTAAAAAAATATTTGCCAATGAAACCTTGGGTAAGGGTTTGAGCTCCAAAATATATAAAGAACTCATACGATTTCACTCCAGGAAGACAACTCAATTAAAAAATGGGCAAAAGACTTGAACAGACACTTTTCCAAGGAAGATATACAGAGACATGAAAAGATGCTCATCATCACTAGCCATCAGAGAAATGCAAATTAAAGACACAATGAGATACCACTTTCACACCTGTCAGAATGGCTGTCATAAACACATCAACAAACTAGTGTTGGAGAGGATGTGGAGAAAAGGGAACCCTAGTGCACTGTTGGTGGGAATGTAGACGGGGCAGCCACTGTGGAAAACAGTATGGAATTTCCTCAGAAAATTAAAAATGGATTTGCCTTTTGACTCAGCATTTCCACTGCTGGTATTATATCCTAAGAACCCTGAAACACCAATTAAAAAAAACTACGTGCCCCAATTTTCATAGCAGCACAATTTACAATATCCAAACATTGGAAGAAACCTAAGTACCCATCCTACCCTTTGTGACATCATGGATGGAACTGGAGAGCATTATGCTAAGTGAAATAAGCCAGGTGGTGAAAGACAAATACCATGTGATTTCCCTTTTATATAGAACCTAATCAACAAAATAAACAAGGAAACAAAATATAACCAGAGACATTGAAACTCAGAACAAACCAACAGTAATCAGAGGGGAGATGTGAGGGAATAATGGGTGAAAAAAAGGAAAGGGTCTTTTGTATAAAGGACACGTGGACAGAAGCAAGGGGAGATAAGATCCAGGGTAGGAGGAGGTGGGGTTAGCTGGAGTAGGGGGAGTGATGTGGTGAAGAGGAAAATGGAGACAAGTGTACTTGAGCAACAATAAAAAATGCAGAAAAAAATTTTATTTGCTAGATTCTATTTTCTAATATGTTATTGATAGATTTTCATAAATGTTCATGAATTTAAAGGTTTTACTCTTCATTATGCTATGCTATAGTGCATTTTTACATGTTTTGGGGTGTATATTTATAATATTAAGCTTGCTTCATCTAAAATGTTTTAAAAGTTTTTTTTTAACTTTTATATGCTATGGTACTTTAAATATAATTTGATTTGTCTGTTCCTGAATGCTTGATATAAATACATTGTGAAGGCTTCTACTTAAAGCAATTTTTCTTATTTGTGGTATTTGGGTCTATAAGTTCTTGTGATGGAGATCTAGACAAACAGGGAATTTTATCAATTTTTTTATTCTTTGCTAAGTACCATGGAAAAAAGTTCTGCTTCTTCCAAGTTCAAGTTTTCAGCTCTTCTGGTATAGAATCGAATATAGCATCTCTTTCAATTCATTCAATTTCCTTTGTATTTGTAGTTATTTGTCAATTTTATTTTCAAACATATAGCTGCTTTTTTTTAAATTTTGCCAAGGTTTTGCAGATAACAATGTATTTTATTGTTGTTATATTTTTATAGAACCCCATGAAATTATCTGTGTTCTAATTTTTCCTCTTTCTAGTTCATTATTTGTTTGCAATTTGCTATGCAAATTTCTTTTTTATCCTTAAGTTAATATTAATTTTTCTTTTCTAGTTTCTTGAATTTTTTAAATTAATTTTTGTTACATTTCATAATGGATCATTTCATTTACTTAAATTAAACTGATGTTAGATGTTAATCACATTTAAAAAATACTTGACAGCAACCTGTAGATTAGAATTTGATTAAATAACTAGGTCCTGTAACCTCCACCAAGGTAAAGCATGAAACTATTGCAATGATGAAATTTCACCTAGAGGAAGAAAGTGATTTATATTATAATCACTTGTATTATTCATTCCTACAACTTTTCCTTAAGGAAACGTCCATCACCTCACTTGCTGCTCCCTGGAATCTAATTGCCTATGGGCTCTTTCACATACGGAAGTGGGGAATTAACATCGGGCACTTAGTTTACCTAAAAAAAGTATCTCCTCCTATCTCACCCAAATTGGAATGCCACATGAATATTTACTTGGCTTCTTGCTGGTACACAAGTGATGGTCATTCACATTTTAAATAATAAAGGTAGAAATACCCTAATCAAATATGGAGGTGGAAAACAAGAACCAAAGTACATTTTCCATATTTTATCCCACTAATCAGTATTGCTTGGCTTTCTTCTAAATAAGCTATAACTTCCCCCACTCAAGGCTCTCAGGTTATTCACAGTCCCTACATTAATCGTTACACTTGACTTTCACTCTTACAATTTTTGGCAAATGGCAACTCCAGTTGAGTTGCTTGAGTTAACCAGCAGGCTGAACAGTGGGTTGGGAAAAATTGACTTATTGCATAAAAAATAAAACTATCCAAAATATATTCTTCATAGTATGAAAAATCTTAATATGAATACAGTAAAATAAAACATGTTTTTGATACTTTTAAAAATACATTTTATTGAATATGCTATTACAGTTGTCCCAAGTTTCCCCCCATGCCCCCCTCCAACCAGTACCCTTATTCCCTCCAGCACTCCTCCCTTAGTTAATGTCCATGGGTCGTACATATAAGTTCTTTGGCTTCTCTATTTCCTATACTATTCTTAACTTTCCCCATTCTATTTTGTACCTAACATTATGCTTCTTAATCCATGAACTTTTCCCCCCATTCTTGCCCTTCCCCTTCCCTGCTGATAACCCTCCAAATGATCTCCATATCTAGGATTCTGTTCCTGTTCTGGTTGTTTGCATAATTTGTTTGAGTTTTTTTTAGGTTAAGTTGTTGATAGTTGTGAATTTGTCATCCTTTTGATGTTCATACTTTTGACTGTCTTTTTTTTTAAATAAGCCTCTTTAATATTTCATGTGCTAATGGTTTGGTAATGATGAACTCCTTTAGCTATACCTTGTCTGGGAAGCACTTTATCTGCCCTTCCATTCTAAATGATAGCTTTGCTGAGTACAGTAATCTTGGATGTAGGTCCTTACTTTTCATCACTTCGAATGCTTCTTACCTGAAAAGTTTCTTTTGAGAAGTCAGCTCACTGTCCTATGAGAACTCCTTTGTAGGTAACTCTGCTTTTCTCTTTGCTTCTTTTAAGATTCTCTTTTTATCTTTAACCTTTGGCATTTTAATTATATGTCTTGGATCTTAGTGTGATCCTCTTTGTACAACTTATTTGGGACTCTGTGCTTACTGGACTTGTATGTCTATTTCTTTTGCCAAATTAGGGGAAGTTTCCTTTCATTATTCTTTTGAATAAGTTGTCAGTGTCTTGCTCTTTTTCTTCTTCTTCTATCATCCCTATGATTCAGCTGTTGGTATATTTGGATATGTCCCAGAGGCTTCTTATACTATTCTCATTTTCTTTGAATTCCTTTTTCTTCTTGCTGTTTTGGTTGCATGCTTATTTCCTCCTGATGTTCCAAATTATTTTAATGATTTTAATCCTGGCTTCACTCTCTTAACTGTTGGTTCCCTGTAGGTTTTATTTCATGTAGTGTAACCTTTATTTCTTCCTTTAGGTTGTTGCCATACTCAGTGAGTTCTTTAAGCATCTTGATCACCAATGTTTTGAACTTCATCTCCTAGGTTGGTTATCTCCATTTCATTTAGTTATTTTTCTATGCTTTTGTTCTTTTCTTTCATTTGGGCCATATTTCTTTGTCTCCTCTATTAGCAGCCTCCCTGTGTTTGTTTCTGTGCATTAGGTAGAGCTGTTTTGACTTCCTGTCTTAGTAGTTGGCCTGTTATAGAAAAGGCACCTGTCAATTGTGTGGGGCAGAGCCTTAGATTATCACCAAGGGGGGGCAACCTGCTTTACCACTTTGTGGCTCTGTGTTGGGGAAGGGCTCAGAGAAGAGACAGTGTTTCAGCTTGGCTTTTAGAGGTATACTCACACTTGCCCTTTTTTTGTGTCTTCACTTACTCCCATATGTGACTGTCTGCCTTCCAGCTGTTGCCCTGGTGCTGGATACCAGAAGGAGTGGGTTTACATATTTTCTAAGTCTATTATGTGTCCTTTAAATGGAGTTTACTGAAAATTCAGCAATTTCTTCCATTGCCTCAAACCCCACTGCTTTTTATAGCCAGAAGTAATGGGAATTTATCTTCCTGTCTCTGGAGCCCTGGGCTGTGTGGTCTGACCTGGGGCTGGCATCTCTTGCTCCCAAGATTCCCTTTCCAATTTTTATCCACCACATATGAATGAGGGACAGCCCATTCTATCACTGCTGCTTTTCCTACCTTACTGCATCTCTGTGACTTTCTTCTTGTCTCCACATCTCTGTTCCTCCTATCCATATGGGTGAATGTAGCTTCTTTAAATTCTTGGTTGTGAGACTTCCATATAGCTCAATTGTCTGATGGTTGTGGGTGTTATTTGTTGTGAGGTATAGTTGTAATTCTTTCTGTGGTTGTGTGAGGAGGAGAAGCATGTTTACCTATGACTCCATTTTGACTGGTAAAACATGTTTTTAAACATAGCAAAATTAATTAACCAAAGGAGTTACCTTAAAATGAGTAAAGACTGACAGTAAATAAAATCAAGAACAATTCCTGAAGTGAATGATTATTTTAGGGAAATTACAGTCAGGAACTTTTTCAAATGTTGGGTCATCCCAAGCCTTAGTTTTACAATAGTTGAATGCATACAACTTTTTAAGAATGTTCAAATTTTGAGTGTTTGAGTAGAAGGAAGAGAAATAATAAAAAATAACAGCTCTCATAGCTCCAGTGGTTATTGCAAAAGGCTATACTATATTGTAGGATATATTTATCAAACATGTTAAATATATACAAAGAAAACTCCAAGGTTCCCCCCCAACTTCTAAGTAATAGTATTAATCAAGAATTTTATACAGCTTGATTAAATTTTAGACAAGTTGTTTTCTGATTCTAGTTTGTTCACCTACGAGTTCACCAACTCCTTTTTCTTAGAGCATTTACTTTAGAACATTTGTTACTATAAATTATTTCTATATCCCTTGAAGACATATATCTTTTAAAAGTCTCCTCTCAGTTTTACAACCCAGAATGTCTTTCTCAAGGACCTAGAAGCCATCTTTAATAATGAAAACATTAACATCTGTAGCTCCCCCATCTCCCTGTTTCTGTGGGAGCCTAGGAGCCTAAGTTTAAAGGATGTCTTGCTCCAAGCTGAAAAACTACTTTACCACATAAAGATATGAGAAGTTTAATTTTCCTTTGGGTAAGGCAAATTAGTTGACACAAATGGTCTAGATTGCACCCTCTCTCTAGTGCTTAATAATCCTCCGTATTTTGTTTCAAAAGAGCTGAATTCAGCGGGAGGTCTGACATATCCTCTATAGCAATAGCCTTCGTGTGTGGGGGGGAGTCTTTCTTGCTAGTTTAACTTGTCCAGTGCAATTTTTCCTTTGACAAGCATGAGTGCTAAAAACAAAAATAAGTCAGTATAAAGAGACAGAGAAAATAATGTCTGTTTTTATACAGAGTACTCTGTATGGGTCCTGTCTGATAATAGAATGTCTGAACAGAAATCTGAAGGAAAAAAAGAAATACAGGTGTATGGATTATATAGAAACTTAGTGATGACCACTTCAGACGAAACAAAAAAAATAGCAAGTGTGAAGAATCCTTGATGTGGCAGTGTGCTTGGGAATTCTGAGGAACATCAAGAAAATGTTTTTTCTCCATGGGACATCATTATGAATGAGATGTTTTAAAAGCCAAATTATTTCTTGCTTAGCTGAGAAAACTGAGGCTCAGAATGTTTTGATGACTTTTGTAGATAAATGAAGAATTTTATATCATGGAAGCAATTGCATAATCAATGTTATTGTTTTGTTGTGTTTTCTTTAGTAAAAAATGCTAAGGAATTATCAAATGGAAACAATTCTCAGTTCACACCAGAAAAAATGTAATCATTCATAAGAAATGTCAAATTAAAAAAATTTCTATGGTAAATTTTAATAAGGAATCTTTAGAAATTAAAAATTAGAAACATCAGTCTTGAGGTGTCAATTCTATATATTTTAAAAATAAAGTTTTAATTATTTACCAAGGTACCTTAGTGAAAAATTGGTTCATAAAGTATCTCCTTGAATACCCCCCTATTAATATTGATTGTATAATAAATATAAAATAGGAGGAGCCAAACAGTAATGAAAGCTTTTATAACTTAAATATAACAATTGCAGAATGCAGTATAGAATTCTGTCTCTGTCATTTGTCAGGTTAATAACTTTGGGAAAGTCATTTAAATCCTTTAAACTATAATGTTATCATATATAAAATGAGGATATTGATATACACTTCACAGGGCTGTTATAGAATTAAAATAGTGTATGAAAACTACTTAGTATAGCAAACGATTAGTGTAAAAATGTCAACTATTATCAACATTAATATTTTTATTATGTTACTAAATTTACTGCAAAGCTCCTGGATTTAATTTAACTTTTAGTACGTTTGCAATACTGAAAATTTAAAAGCATTTAAAATAGAGAAAATATTATAATAAATTTTTTTGTGGTTCTATACCAAACTGCTTAACTTTTCTGTCCCTGGGAATGGATTATTAGAAAATAAATTTCAGTCATCCTATCATTCAGCCTATAAATATTTGAGAAAACATCTCAAAAATTAAGATTCTTAAAAAATAACATATTCTAAATACCATTCTCACAGTTCAAACATTAACGATGATTCCTCCATATCATCAAATATCTAGTCAATGTTCAAATTTCCCTGATTATCTTAAAAATTATTTTTTTCCATTTGTTTATTAGTTTTGGAATTAAAATGCAAATAATACAAATTAAAGTTGGTTGAAATGTTTTAATATATTCTGTCAGTCCGTCACTCTCATTCTCTCTCCTTCCCTAGTCCCTCTATCCCTGTCCTCTTTAAGAATTCAGGTCTTTTATATTTAAATTCAAAACTAAATAATGTTAACCCTTCTATCCTAGTCTCCCTATTGTAACTACAGGCAAGATGGCTCTTGGTAAGAAAAAAAAGAAAAGTGAGTAATTAATTGGTCACTAGGCTTTTGATTGAGATGGAAGAGGTGGGGAATGACTTCTAGTTCAATGGATGGGAAGCACTGAGGAGAGGGGGTGTGGTCCTGACGGGGCTGTTTGAAGCCAGGGTGAAGCAGTCAGTCAGACTTAGCAGTAAAATCAATAAAGGCAAATTGTTTGCAGCTGCTCAGAGAGTTCTCCTTGATAAACAAGATTTTGTCATTAAAGATTACAGAATAAGAAGGCACTATAAAATAGTCTGCAGTTCTCACCAGATAATCCCAAATGAGGTAATCATTTCACTTGAACCCTCTGATCCTATCAGGCTAAACCTTTAAAAAGAATTTCCTGGAACATAGCAATGATTAAAGCCACTTTTCAAAACTTCTCACATATATTTTACCATATTCTCTGTGTTTTTTGAAGTAATAAAGCAACAGAAATACAATAACTCTGGAAGGAACAATGATGTTCACATACAGATGTTAATTAAAAGATCTCTACAAAGTGAATATTCCAAACTGTGGAAAAGTAATTGTACAAACACATCTTTTCCACGAAATCATTTTGGATGTCTGGAGAACCCAGCCGATTAAAGGGGATGTGATTAAATTTAGCCAGTATGCTGACAGAGTTCAAGGAAGAAGACACAAGTGTGCAGAATGTAAATCGAATGAGAATGTCTAACAAATTAATAGGTGCTGCTAAACTTTGAGTTCCCACCGTGCCAGTGAATATATGATCCTGAGGTATAAAGTTAATGTAAAGGAATTAGAACTATCTTGAAAACCTGAAGGTTCAGCAGTCAGAAAAGTAGTGTCATAATCCACACAGGGTCCAACAGCAGTGTGCCATCTGACAGCAATGGCTGTGTGCACTTAAGCAAATAATTTGATTTCTCTGAGTTTATGCTTTTCTTCTTTGATGAAATAAAGATAAAAATATCTGCCCAGAAAATATGCTGCCTTATTAAATGATAAAATATATTTAAATGATCTATCACATTGCTTGTCATTTGACTATGTTTAGATAAGTGGCCAGTGTTCCTAACGTACAATATTAGACTCTTCAAATTGAAGGCACTTAAAGCTCAGCTGCTCTAATCACAATGTTAAAATTAATATCATTATTATTTTTAAACCCCTGTGACTTCTCTGCCAAGGATTTATTCCGTTGATAATTATGTGCTTGTAATGATGGAGTGTCCATTTCCTCTTGAGTTTCACCAGAGTGCTTTCAAATACACATAGTCACTTGTGCAATGGGAGTTTTGCTTCTGTTTCAATCTGAGTTAGGACCTGTTTTTGCTTGTCTGCTAAGCAGGTTAAATTAGAATACAATTCACAGTTGTTTGCTAGGCTGGATCATACACATACATTTTTGTTGTTGTTGAAGGAGATGGAGGCATGTGCATTTCAAAACCATAAGCAGCACAATGTCCAATATACAATGTCTTCCTTAAGTACTTGCTATTGGTGATAATGATAATCAACCTATTTCTGAACTTTGTGCTTACAGAAATCATTTAGAAACTATTTCAAAGTTTTATAAAAATTCCTCTCCTCTTGTGTCTTCAAAATATACAGCTGGCCACCATGATCCCAGACATGCTTCTGCGGCATGTATGTTTTGTGTTATTGCTCATTTGTTTCTTTCTCTGCCAACTCATCTGCTCTTCTCTGTGTGACTTTTGGCCTCCTCATTTGTCCAACTAAGTATGGTCCTTGGCTGTTTCCCTGACATCATTTCTATTGTTTCCTGCTTTCTGGTCACTCTGTTTGATGGCATCTGAGCAACACTCTGCACTCAATAATATCCTCCATGAGCTGCTTCATAATAGAGAAACCATGTGGAGTCTCTGCACAGCTAAGAAAGAAACCTGTCCAGCTTTTGATAAAAGGCTGTACACAGATTATTTATAATTTAGGAGATTGTCAGAAGTTAATGATAGGGAAATAAAGGCAGATAACCACTACTCAAGACTTTCTCTGAAATGTGGTGTGTGTTTGTGAAAGAGAGAGACACACAGAGGGACACACACACTCAGATTTAACTTATCTGAAGAAAAAGCATGCACATTGTCGAAATATAGTTAGGAGAAATGGGTCATCTACCTATAACTAATGCTTAAGGTATTTTGTTAAAGCATGCCCATGGTGATTATTATTGGAGAAAACCGAATTATACAAAGTTTAATAAACTATTATGAAAACAAAGCCTAGTCTCTTTATTGTATATTGTATGTGTGCATGATCTATTTTATTTTATTAGACATGTAAATACTTTGACCACCTCAGTGATAATAATAATGTTCTAGAATGGACATGTGTATCTTCTCCAATGCCTAATTCCGGCTAGAAGGGACAAAAAAGATAATTAAATGCAACACTGTTCAAGATGACTCTTTGACCTCGAAGTCCACTTTATCCTTTCATGCAGGACAGAGATTCCCTTTTTGTATGTCTAAAGCTGCTTTTTTATTTTAGAATTTCCGGTGAGGGAGTCTGTATAAAATCTGGTACTCACATACTACAGAGTGTCTACATTAGTGGTACCTTGCGGAGTAAAAAGCTGTAAAAGATCATTTACAGTTCAATTGAGGTTTCTGCTAATTCAGTGGCTGTTGGGTTCCGTGACAAACTCATCAGCTAATATTAAGAATGACATAAAGAGTGTGTTAACCCCAAACTTGAAGTCAGAGCACAAAGAATAATATAAAAAACCTTTCATATGGAAATTACCCTCCACAAAGGAAATGCTGGTAAGAGGCCAGGGATTTTACTTCACTCACCACTTCCCCGGGGTGCACTGAGTTGGAAAGGAGCTCTGGGTTCACTCTAGTTTTCCTCCTCCTGAAATGGTAGCTATGCTCTACAGCTTGAAAGGTCTTTCTTGTTCAGGCTCTGTTTCTTAAATTTTCTATCTTGAAAGTGTGCCTGATTACTTTGAAAATCCTTTTTTTCTTTCTCTATCTGTCTTCTTCTTTAAAAAACATTTCACTTGTATATTTAACTAATTTTCCAATTGTCTTAAGTAATAATAAAACACGTTTGAGTTACTTCAAATGCTAGAAATACTTAGAACTATTTTATTTTTGGAAAATCAACATGGTTTCAACATATATGCATTATTCTTAAACAGACAAACAGAATACATACACACCATAGAATCTATGGTTCCCAGGATTTGGACAAGTAAACTTTATCCTAAAGATACTAGCTACGTTTCAATTGGGACTGGTTGCCTAGGAACCAACTCTTTCTCCCAGACCCAAGGAGTGCTTGTCCTACTAACAATGACTGAGGTTTATTGGCTCCATTAATTCTAATCTCTAAAATTTGTACCCAGGGACAAAGTATGAAACTGTCTTTCTAAACTTTGGCCTACCATTGGCAAAGATCATATAAAACACGTACTGGACACTTATCCTATAGAAGTTTCTACAAATCAGCTAACCTGCTACCTATAATGTTTACACAGACGGTAACAAAATCATTAGGTATATGGACATATGCCAAATAAGAAAAAGACAATGGACTGTAGAAAATGTCTGGCCTGTTAGTAATTTCCTGCAAATGTGTCCCCTTTTTTGTTTCATGCTACTATATTATAACTTTTGTTCTAAAATAAGTTAGGTCTGGGAAGCTGTGTGTTGGCTACAGAGAGGTCCTACTTAGGTTTATTTTACACTGGGATCTCCATACAGAAAATATCTTTTATTGAACAATGAATGAAATCCCAGTTTCACAGACAAAAAGCATCAACACAAAACCTTAGTGGGGTCTCAGCAGTCCAGCAATTGTGAAGCCATATAAATTATAGTGTTTTCTTTTTTTATTAATATTTTATTGTATTTTTCATTACTATTTAGTACCCTTAAACCTCTTCCCCGTACAATTATCACACCATTGTCCATGTCCATGAGTGCTTTTTTTCTTTTTGCTCAGTCTTCCCACCCTCAACTTTCCATTGCTTAGCAGTCATCCTGCTAACTATCTATCAGTCTGTCTCAATTTTGCTTGTTAGTTTAGTTTGTTCATTAGATTCCACATATGACTGTAATCCTGTAGTAATTTTCATTCTCAGACTATGTTTTCTATGTCCACCCATACTGTTGCAAAGGGAAAACTTTATTTTACAAAGTTGAGGAGGATTCTATTGTATAAATGTCTCATAGTTGTTTTATCCACTCATCCACTGATGGACACTTGGGCTGATTCCATATTGTAGTGATTGTAAATAATGCTGCAATTAACATAGGGGTGCCCATATTTTTTGGATTAGTGTTATGGGTTCTTCCAATATATTCCCAGAAGTGGTTCAAAAGGGTGTGTCATTCTTAGGTTCCAGCCAAGATAGAGACATAGGCAGAGACACTTCACTTCCTTGCACAACCAAAAGAAGGATAACAACCAATTTAAAAATAAGTAACAACCAGAACTGCCAGAAAAACATTTGCATGAAGTCCTACAACCAAGGAGTTAAAGAAACATTCATCCAGACTGGTAGGAGGGGCTGAGATGGGAAGCCTGGGCAGAAAGAACACACTGTAAGGCAAGGTGGCCAAAGATGCAGGTGATTCCACATTTGTATGCAGCTAAGCCAGCAGGAACCACTAGGGAGTGAGATAAACTGCAAAACCCAGGATTTCAATGCAAGAAAGTAAAGAATCAAAACTCCTGGCTATAAAAAGTTTGTGGGGGTTGGGGCAGAGGGGGAAAACCCCCCAGCCTCACAGGAGAGTTCATTGGAGAGGACCACAGGGTCCTAACACACACACAAACACACCCACCTGCAAATCAGCACCCGAAAGGTAACTATCCAGCTATTGAAAAGCAAGGGAAGTGACTGCAAGTGGGATGAGCCCACCGAGCTGTATTGTTCCCTACCTGACTCCTCCCCCACACACACAGTGCCACTACACAGCAAAGAGGGTTGCCCCACTCTGGTGAATACCTAAGGCTCCACACCTTACCATGTAACACATGTGCAGAGACAAAGATATATGGCCAAAATGAAAGAACAGATCAAAAATCCAGAAAAAGAACTAAGCAACCAGTGGACAGACAACCTATCTGGTGCAGAGTTAAAAACACTGGTTATCAGGATACTCACAGAACTGATTGAGCTCAGCTGCAAAATAGAGGAAGACATGAAGGCTATCCAAAGTGAAATAAAGGAAAATGTACAGGGACCATCAGTGAAGGGAAGGAAATCGGGCCTCAAATCAATGATGTGGAACAAAAGGAAGAAATAAATACCCCATATAAAGGGGAGACGTTGGAGAGATACGTGGGAGCAGAGTCCGCTTCCCCCTGCTCCCAGGTGAAACACCTAGCCGATCTTCTGAGGAACAGAGTAAACAGACAATGATATCCGAGCATATATGAAGATTGGAAACAAAAAATTGTAGAGGACATTGAAAAATCAGAAGGTAAGGAGAGTGCTTAAGGACAATAAGGTCCCTGGGACCAGCACAGGGACAAGGGAAGCTGCAGCCCTAGGCCTGACCTGACACCCACCAGGTATGCTACAAGATTCCTGGGAGAGAGCCAGGCTGGGCTGTGTGAGAGGCCAGGTGCTTATTTGGACTGGAGGGCTTGAATAGAAGGAATTTTTCAAAAAGAAAAAGAGAAAAAAGAGGCACTAGATGGCTGTTTGGGGAATTTGCCACAGCAGCCGCCTACCTTCTGTACCCCTACCCACATAGTCCTTGGATGGTGTGCAGCCAATCAGTGGCCCTGATGCCACAAGCATCTATACCTGAAGCATTTGGGGTCGGTGCACACCTGAACTTGGCCAAGCAGCTACCCATCCATGCCCAGGCCTAAAGTACAGGGACAGAGCACCTCCCACCCATTCTCTGTGCCCAGAGCCCTACAGGGCCAACTGGCTCTCTAGGAGGAAGACAGAAATGCCCCACCAAAGGGAGCTGCAGGGCTCAGGGAGTCAGCAGTCCCTGGAAAGACTTGACTCGGCGTGGGGGGCTGAACTACCCTGAAAGGGCTCTGAAAGTTCCCAGCATCTAAGACAGCAAAGAGCAAGAAGGAGGTGTGTGAGTTGCCTCTAATTCATGTACCTCAAGGACAGTGAAACTAGGCCGGGCACAGAAAAGCACTGAGGAACTGGGCTGGCAGCTGGACAACAGCGAAGAGTGCAGCTCAGGAAGAGAGAAAAGCAAAACCAATCTCTCATTGGCCTGATGTAACCAGAAAGACCAACAGAACTGGCTTGACAAGTTTAAAGCCAGCAGAAAGCTTTTTTAAAGATTTTGTCTTTCTTTCTTTTCTTCTCCCCTTTTTTACTCCTTCTTCCTTCCTTACTTCCTTTTTTCTTTTCCCACAGGTTAGACAATAAAACCTGTAGCTGTGAAAAGACCAGAATTATACCAAAAGAAGGGTCATCCCAATGACTGAGACAGTGAGATAAATTTCATTTTGCTACTCCAGAGAATTTGTAATGTTGGAGTTATGAACACCAGTACGTGTGCTAGAAGAGGAAACCCACCAACAAAGGAACCACCAACAGGTAACAACCAAAGAAGGTGAAGGAGGGAGTGGAAGCCACACTAATCTCAATCCAGGACCAATCTGGAAATACAACTAAATGGTGGAAAAATTATACAGAACAAACAACTGAACAAAAGTAAGGGATAAGCCTCAAAACCTTATACAAAGAGAAGAATCACCTTCAACACAACCTGTACTCACCTGAACAACAAAATGCAAGACATTGTGCTTGGAGTGAACCTCAGTTAACCAGCTAGAGGGAAGGAATCACCAAATAAAGACCCCAAAACAATCAAAACCCAAAGACAAACACAGAGCCAACATAAATAACAGCCCAAAACCAACAAGCTCCAGAGATTAAGGAAACAGTATCACTGAGTCTCACAGGTATTGTACCATACAAGTTCACAACATAAACCTAGGGAGTAAGAACAGAGAAATTTAAGAAGCAGAAGCCAACAAGAAGAGTCTCACAAACAATGGGAAGAAAAAGAAGCAATCTGCAAATAAAATGAAAGGAGGAAGCCTCAGAAAGAATGCTAAATGAAATAGAGGCAACTCAACTATCAGATATTGAGTTCAAAGTAATGGTTATGAGGAAGCTCACAGAGAATAGCCAGAAGCTACAGGGAAACTACAATGAACTCACTGCAAACTATATCAAAATGAAAAAGGAAATAGAAACTATCAACAAGGGCCAAAAGAAAATGAAGAATACAACTTCTGAACTGAAGAACACAATGTAAGGAATCAAAAGCAGAATCAATGAAGCAGAGGATCAGATCAGTTAGCTGTAGGACAAGGTAGAAACAAACACCCAGAATAGGAGGGATAAGAAAAAGAGGATCAGAAAGAATGAAGAGGGGTTAAGGGAAATGCAGGGCAGCATGAAACATATTAGTATCCATATAATAGGAATACCAAAGGAGAAGAAGAGCAAGGGATAGAAAACCTGTTTGAAAAACTAAAGATGGAAAACTTCCCTAATTTGATGAAAAAAAAAAAAAAAAGGTCACGCAAATCCTGGAAGCACAGAGAGTTCCCATCAAGAGGAACACAAAGAGGCACACTTCAAGATACATCATAATTAAAATGGCAAAATTTCAAGACAAAAAGAGAATATTAAAGGCAGCAAGGGAGAAACAGGAAGTAACATACAAGAAAGCCCGGATAAGATTAGCAGCTGACTTGTGAATGGAAACACTCCAAGCCAGAAGAAAATGGCAAAAAATATTCCAAGTAATGAAAACCAGAGGCCTGCAACCAAGACTACTGTACACAGCAAGGCTCTCAATTAAAATGGAAAACCAAAGAAGGAGCTTCCCAGACAAAAAAGTATAAAAGAATACACCTCCACCAAACCAGCTCTGCAAGAGATGCTAAAGGGACTGCTTTAAGGAAAGGAAGGAAAAGAGAGAGAGGAACACAGGTAGGAAAAATGGCAGTGAATACCTACCCATCAATAATAACCTTAAATGTAAATTGATTAAATTATATCATCAAAAGACATAGAATAGCTGAATGGATAAGAAAGCATGACCCTCTCATATGCTGCCTACAAGAAACCCACCTCAGGATAAAAGACCTACACACACTGAAAGTGAAGGGCTGGAAACAAATTTTCCAAGAAAATACAAAGGAAAAAAAGGCCAAGGTAGCAGTACTCACATCAGACAAAATAGACTTCAAAAAAAGGACCATAAAGAGAGACCCAGAAGGTCACTTCATAATACTCAAGGGAAGAATCCACCAAGAAGACATAGATATTGTGAATTATATGCACCCAATGTAGGAGCACCCAAATACTTAAAGAAAATATTAGAGGACTTCAAAAAAGATATTAACAGCAACACAATTGTAGTAGGAAAATTTAATACTCCACTGTCAAAAATGGACAGACTCTTAAAGAAAATATCAAAAAAGATATTGTGGCATAGAACAATGCCCTAGAAGAAATGGACTTAACTGATATATATACAGAGCCTTTTATCCAAAAGAAAGAAAACACATTCTTTTCAAATGCACATGGAACATTTTCAAAGATAGACCACATGATAGGACACAAGACAGGCCTCAACAAATTGAAAAAAACTGAAATTATATCAAAGACTTTCTCCAACCACAAGTGACTAAAACTAAAAAACAACCTCAAGGGAAATAACCCCCAAACACTTAAACTTATGAAGATTGAATACCATGCAATTAAACAATAACTGGGTCAAGAATGAGATTAAGAAAGAAATCAAAAAATTTCTGGAAACAAATGAAAATGAACTCACAACAACCCAAAACTTATGGGACACAGTAAAGACAGTTCTGAGAGGAAAGTTCATAAAGATACAGGCCTACCTAAAGAAGATAGAAGCATTTCAAATAAAAAACTTAACCCTATGCCTAACAAGAACATGATGAGCAACAACAAAGACAGTCCAGACCTAGTAGAAGTAAGGACATAACCAAGATCAGAGTAGAATTAAATGACATAGAAATGGAAAGCACATCTTCTAACCTCAATGAATCCAGGAGCTGTTTTTTTGAAAAGATACACAAAACTGACAAGACTTTAAGCAGGCTCATCAAGAAAAAAAGAGAGGGGACCCAAATAAACTCAATCAGAAATAAAAGAAGAGAGATTACAATTGATACCATAGAGATACGAAGGATTCTAAGAAATTACTATGAAGAATTATATGCCAAGAAATTTGAAAACTTAGGGGAAATGGACAAATTTCTAGAAAGATATAATCTTCTAAAACTCAATGAAAAAGAAGCAGAAATCCTGAACCAACCATTAACAGCAGAAGAAATTGAAGCAGGAATTTAAAAACTCCCGATACACAAAAGCCCTGAACCAGATGGTTTCACAGAAGAATTCTACAAAGTATTTAATGAAGAGCTAACCCCTATCCTTCACAGACTATTCCAAAAAATTCAAAATGATGGACGAGTCCCCAACTTTTTTAATGAAGCCAGCACCATCCTAATTTCAAAACCAAATAGAGACACAACAAAGAAAGAAAACTTCAGGCCAATATTGCTGATGAACATAGATGCTAAAATCCTCAACAAAATATTGGCAAACCACATCCAGCAGTACATTAAAAAGATCATACATCATGACCAAGAGGGATTCATCCCAGGGATGCAAGGATGGCACAACATTCGCAAATCAATAAGTGTAATACAACACATAAATAAAAGAAAAGACAAAGAAACACATGATCATATCAATAGATGTGAAAAAAAGATTTGATAAGATACAGCACCCATTTATAATTAAAACACTTAGCAAAGTGGGAATAGAGGGAGCATTTCTCAGTATAATAAAGGCCATATATGAGAGACCTACAGCCAACATCATACTCAATGGGCAAAAACTAAAATATTTCTCACTAAGATCAGGAACAAGACAAGGTTGTCCACTTTCACCACTTCTATTCAACATAGTAGTGAAAAATTTAGCCATAGCAATCACAGAAGAAAAGGAAATAAAAGGCATCCAAATTGGAAAGGAGAAAACAAAACTGAACTTCCGCCAAGATGGAGGCATAGATGGAGCCACCATGCTTTCTCACACAACCAAGTTTAGAGACAACTAAATATTAGCAACAGAAAACACAGCCAGAACGCAGAAAATTGAACTTTTTGGAAGTTTGTTAACAACAAATTCTTCAGCCTGACCGCATCATAACCCAGCGACTCTGAGTGGCCCAGCTCTGGTGAACTACCTGAGGCTCTGCTCCTCACCCAGCAGCGTGAAACAAAGAGGAGGCCGCCATTTCCCCGCTCTGACCACACCCCCACATATAGAGTCACAACCCAGCGACCTGGGAGTCCAAGGCTCCACTCCTCACACTGAAGGGGCACGAACAGACCAAAAATGGCTCAAGAAGATCTCAAAGCCCCAAAGCCTATAAATCTAAGCAATGAAGAAATAGCAAAACTCTCAGATGCACAGTTTAAAACACTGGTGATCAGGATCCTCACAGAACTGGTTGATTTCAGTCACAAATTAGAGAAACATATGAAGGCAAAACTAATTGAAATGAATGGAATTGCACAGGAAACCAATAGCAATGAAAAGGAAACTGGGACTCAAATCAATGGAGTGGACCAGAAGAAAGCAGATAATGGCCAAACAGAAAAGAGTGAAGGAGCAAGAATTCAAAAAAATGAGGAGAGGCTTAGGGACCTCCAGGACATCTTTAAACACTCCAACATCCGAATTATAGGGGTACCAGAAGGGGGAAAGGAACAGCCACCAGTGGAAAACTTATTTGAACAAATAATAAAGGAGAATTTCCCCAATCTGGCAAAGGAAATAGACTTCCAGGAAATCCAGGAAGCTCAGACAGTCCCAAAGAAGTTGGACCCAAAGAGTAACACACCAAGGCACATCATCATTACATTAGCCAAGATAAAAATGAAGGAGAGAATCCTAGAAGCAGCAAGAGATAAGGGGACAGTCACCTACAAAGGAGTTCCCAGCAGACTGTCAGCAGATTTCTCAAAAGAGACCTTCCAGGCAAGAAGGGGCTGGAAAGAGGTATTCCAAGTCATGAAATGCAAAGGCCTACAACCAAGATTGCTCTATTGAGAAAAACTTTCATTTAGAATGGAAGGAGAGATAAAGTGCTTCTCAGATAAGGTCAAATTCAAGGATTTCATCATCACCAAGCCCTTATTATATGAAATGTTAAAGGGACTTACCTAAGAAAAAGAAGTTAAAAAAATATGAACAGTGAAAAGACAGCAAACTCACAGTTATTAACAACCACACCTAAAACAAAAGCAAACTAAAAGGACAGCTAGATCAGGAGTGGAAACATAGAAATGAAGATCTCATGGAAGGTTAGCAACAGGGGAGTGGGAGGAGGAGAAGGGGGGAGAAGGTACAGAAAATAAGTAGCATAGACGGTAGATAGAAAATATACGGGGGGCAAGAATAGTATGGGAAATATAGAATCTAAAGAACTTGAGACACATGGTCATAAACTAAGGGGGGTAATGGTGGGGATGGGGGGTAGGGTGGAGGGGAATGAAGGGGGGAATAGAACAACTGTAATGGCATAATCAATAAAAAATAAATAAAAAAAAGAAAACAAAACTGCCATTGTTTGCAGATGACATGATAGTGTACATGGAAAATCCTATAGACTCCACAAAAAACTGCTCAGCCTAATAAATGAACTTGGCAAAACAGTGAGATACAATGTCAATACTCAGAAATCAAACGCATTTTTGTACACCAACAATGAAACATCAGAAGCAGATACAGGAAAAAAATTTCCTTTGTTACAGCAACAACAAAAAATAAAATACCTAGGAATAAACCTAACCAAAGTGCTAAAGATCTGTATGCAGAAAATTACACAACACTGAAGAAAGAAATCAAGGAAGACACAACACTGAAGAAAGAAATCAAGGAAGACACAAACAGAAACATATACCATGTTCATGGATCAGAAGAATTAGCAACATCAAAATATTTATACTACCCAAAGTGATTTATAGATTCAAGACAATACCAATTAAGGTACCAATGGCACATGTCACAGATATAGAACAAACACTTCAAAAATTTATATGGAACCATAAACAACCTGAATAGCTGCTGCAATTTTGAGAAAGATGAGCAAAGTAGGAGGGATCACAATACCTGATACCAAACTGTATTTCAAGGCCACTGTAATCAAAACAACTTGGTACTGACAGTAAAACAGGCACATAGACCAATGGAACAAAACAGGGAGCCCAGAAATAAAACCAAGTCTCTATGATCAAATAATTTTTGACAAAGGGGGCAGCAGCTTAAAATGGGGTAAAAATAGCCTCTTCAACAAATGGTGTTGGGAGAGCTAGACAGCTACATGCAAAAAAATAAAACTCGAGCACCAAGTTACACCATAAACAAAAATAAATTCAAGGTGGATAAAAGATTTAAATACAAGTCATGACACCATTAAAGTCCTAGAGGAGAATATAGGCAGGATAACCTGAGATATGTCACACAGCAATATTTTCACTGATATTTCCCATGGAACAAGGGACATAAAGGAAAGAATAAACAAATGGGGTCTCATCAAAATAAAAAGCTTCTGCACAGCTAAAGAAAACAGTATTAAAATAAAAAAAGAGAACCAACCAAATGGGAAAACATAATTGCCAATGATACCTCAGACAAGGTTTTAATCTCCAAAATATATAAAGAACTTACATGACTCCACTCTAAGAAGACAAGCAACCCAATTTAAAAAATGGGCAAAGGGCTTGAACAGACATTTCTCCAAGGAGAACATACAGAGCATCCAGAGACTTATGAAAAGATGCTCAATATTGCTAGCTGTCAGAGAGATGGAAATTAAAACCACAATGAGATACCACCTCATACCAGGTAGATGGTCCATCATAAGCAAAACAAGTGTTAGAGAGGTTGTGGCAAAAAGGGAACCCTGTGCACTGTTGGTAGGATTGCAGACTGGTGCAACCACTGAGGAAAACAGTATGGAATTTCCTCAGAAAACTAAAATGAATATGCCTTTTGACCCAGCAATTCCACTGCTAGGATTATATCTAAGAACCCTGAAACACCAATCCAAAAGAACCTGTGCACTCCAATGTTCATAGCAACACGATTTACAACAGCCAAATGCTTGAGGCAACTTAATTGCCCATCAGTAAATGAATAAATACAAAACCTATGGTGCATTTACACAATGAAATTTTATTCAGCAGAAAGAAAGAAGGAGCTCCGATCCTTTGCGACAGCTTGGATGGACTAGAAAGCAACATGCTAAGAGAAATAAGCCCAGCAGTGAAAAACAAATACCATATGATCTCACCTTTAACAGGACCCTAATAAACAAAACAAGCAAAATATCACCAAAGACACTGAAATAGAGAACAGCCTGACAGTGACCAGAGCTGAGAGGGGAGGGAATTTCAGTGGAAAATGGTGAGGGGTTTGTATGAACAATTATACAGGACACATGGACAATAATGGGGGCGGAAACAACGGAGGGAAGTGGGGAGGGTTGGGGTTTTTATGGTGAGGTTGGGGAAGGCAGAAAACTGTACTTCAACAACAATAAAAATTTTAAGAAAAAAGAAAGAAACATCCAACTGGAAAGGAATAAAGAAACAAGAATGAAAAAAATGAGGAGAGGCCTAAGAATCTCTGAGACAACTTTTAATGTTTCAACATCCAAATCATGGGGGTACCTGAAGGAGAAGAGGAAGATCAATATATTGAAAACTCATTCCAACAAATAATGAGGAAAACCTTCCCCAATCCGGTGATGGTAATAGACTTCCAGGAAGTCCAGGAAGCTCAGAGAGTCTCAAAGAAGTTGGACCAAAGGAAGCACTAATGAAGACATATCATCATTAAGTTACTTAAGACTAAAGATGAGGAGAGAATCTTAAAAGCAGCAAGAGAAAATTAGACAGTTACCTACAAAGAAGGGCCCATAAGACAATTAGCTGATTTCTCAAAACAAACCTTACAGGCAAGAAAGGGATGGAAGAAAGTATTCCAAGTCATGAAAGGCAAGGACATACATCAAAGATTACTCTACCAAGCAAAGTTATCATTTAGAATGGAAGGGCAGATAAAGTGCTTCCCAGATAAGATCAAATTAAAGGAGTTCATCACCACCAACCCCTTATTATATGAAATGTTTAAAGGATTGAAGAAATAGAAAATCAAAAACTATGAAGAGTAAAATGACAATAAACTCACAATCACTATAAGCAACTGAACCTAAAAAACAAAAACAATATCTAAGCAAACAACTAGAACAGGAACTGAATCACAGAAATGAAGATCACATGGACAGTTACCAGTGGGGAGGGAAAGGGGAACAATGGGGAACAAAAAGGTACAGAGAATAAGAAGTAAAATTGGTAGGCACAAAATACATAAGGAAGGTTAAGAATAATACAGGAAATGGATAAGCCAAAGAACTTATATGTATGACCCATGGATATGAACTGAAGGAGTGAGGGAATGTGGGAGGGTGGGTGGGGTGGTGCAGGGAGGAGGGGGATAAAGGGGAGAAAAAATTGGGACAACTGTAATAACATAATCAATAAAATATACCTAAATTTTTTTAAAAGACAGCTCTATTTTTAATTTTTATTGCTTTCCACAATCGCTGTACAAATCTGCATTCTCACCAACAGTGCATAAGGGTTCCTCTTTCTCCACATTCTCTCCATTTGTTGTTTGTTGATTTATTGATGACAGCCATTCTGACAGGTGTGAGATTGTATATCATTGTGGTTTTAATTTCAAAAGGCTCTGAGAGCTAGTAGGTAGGCAGTCTTCTCCTGCTTTAATCTGCTGTGCATCATAGATAAATTCCCACATGCTTGAGGATATTGATTGTTAGAAAACAGTTTGCATTGGTGCTGCTTATGAGAATCTCAGAAGGATAAAAAAAGCTGTCCATGAGTACACCTAAATCAGGGGTTCTTCATTTGGGACCATAGATTAAATTCAAGAATCTATGCACTTGTACTTCCCAAACTATTTGCAGAATTGTATGGCAGTGTGTGTTTTTTCCCCAAAGGATTTTTTTTCCCAAGTAGACTTTAGTGATTCTCTAAAAATAAATAGTTTTCAGATGCTACAAACCAACATTTGCACTGTCACATATAGAAACCAATGCTCATGACTGAAAGTTATATGTGTACTTTTTGATGTGGAAAAATATAGCAGATATTTTAGGTACATATTATGTATTGTGTGAGATAGACATGCTATTTCCTTTTATTTTTACATGAGATGTGAAAATAAATGCTGAATTTAGTTGCTTTTACATGACTTTATAATGAAAAATTTGATTTGGCATTTATATATAACTAACCGTAATAACTTGATCATTTCTAAAGTGAAATAATAAACTTCTACAGACATAAATAAATAGATATTTCTGTGAGGTAGACAAAAGTTATATTTACTCAGATGATTCATGACATTGACAGAAAAATTATAGATATTTAATGAGATGTGAATTTAATAAAGTAGTATAGTTACTCTGGTTTCTCCACCAGGAGGAAAAATTTAATTATTAGTGTGAACATTAATTTCTGGAGGGTGAAGATGTTCACAGAAACTCCTCACCTAATAATCAGTTCACATCATCTCCAAGCATTCTTTCAGAATTCCCATTGAAGTATTGAAATGAAATACAAGACAAATAGCCTGAGTCAAAATGAACATTGGTATCCAATTATGAGGCTGGATTTTCTTCTCTGCCATGAAATATTAAGGTGACAGAACATGCATTAATCACAAAATAATTTTATACGGTTTTATTGTGTGTTTATCCTAAAAGATTGTGAAAACAAAAGTATTTATAGAAATGATGTCTTCTTAATAATCCACCTGAAAGAACTATGTTTAGAAAGAGAAATGGTTTAAACTGTTAGATTTAATTGGAACCAAGTTTTAGAACTCTCGCACAAAGCCTCCATCTCAGTTCATAGAGACCAAGATATACGTAAAGAGGTGCATGTGTTCTAAATCTAGAAATTTGGCTGAGGCAACTACTTTCAGGAGTTAAATAGTCAAACCACTTATGAGCTGATGGCAGATAAATGCAAGGTGATAGGTGTGGATTTGGAAAATCTAGAAAAAAATGTGTTTACATTTTAGTAAGCAATTCCCAATGGCCAAAGCAGGAACAATTTGATTGACAAATCAATTTTTACTGTTGGTTTCTAAATCAAAACATAAAATAAATATCCATGAGTTCATGTTAATATAAATAATAAATGAACACATAAATAAATAAAGAACAACAGACAAATCTTTCTTACAGAAGAATTCCAAATAATATATTTATGAACATTCCTTGCTCGAGGAAATGGAACTTAGACCCCTCACATGCTTTTGGGGGAGGACTTGGTGACTCACTTCCAAACAAGACTATGGAAGAGGAAAATAGCTCCTTTGCAATTGCACAATCAGGCAGATACTACCTGAACCAAGTGATACTGTGTCACTAGTGATGCGATGGGGTGTCCTGATACGATGTGATGAGAAGGGCACTTCACCTCTGGGATCTGACTTCTGAACTCAGAAAACTACAGGACAACCACAAAACAAACAGAAACACCATACCTGAGGGGCTTCTTGCAAAATGCTTGACCAGTACTCTGCAAAACCAACAAGGTCATTTTAAAAAATCAAGAAAAGTCAGAGGAACTCTCACAGGCCATCAGAATCTAGACACATGGAAAGTAAATGTAATGTGTTGTCCTTCACTGGATCCTGGAACAGAAAAAAGACAGTAATGGAAAAACTGATTAAATTTTAACCAAGTCTGGAGGTTAGTTAACAGTAATGTACAAATATCAGGTTCTTAGTTTTGACAAAAGTTCAGTCATGAAAAATAATAACTTTGGAAAAAATTGAAATTGGTTAGTAGTATACAGAAAAATATGTAAAATCCATAAACTTTCTTTTGAATTTAATATTTTTACAAAAGAAGCCGTTTATTAAAAGAAATACGTGTTCACCAACCTGTTGAAATGAACATTTCAAATACCAGTTAATGAAATTTTCCTTTCTAGATACTGTTTATACTGAGGAGAAAGCATACTTTCCTGTTTTCCTTCAATTTCTCTCTGCTCTACTCTTAGTTATCTTATAGTTAGATGTTATTTTTAATATCACCCAGAAAATATGGTCAGTATACATGATTAACCTACATTAATTTGTTATTGCTTAAAATAAATCATTGTGCTTAATGTTTACATTTCTTAGTGCTAAATATAGCACATATTGGCCATGGCTTTATTACAGTTTTAGTTAGTTAATGAGATACTAAGAGATTATAAATGATTTGGGATAGAATGTGTATATACATTTTAATATTACAAATTGATAGTGTAGATAAAATCAACATGTGGCTGAAGAAGTACTCCCCGTTAGCTCCACCTTAAATTAACACGTAAACTGGGAAGGTAAGGCCAGGGAGTAACAAACAAATAAGCAAATAAATAAGTAAGTAAGTAAATAAATAAATAAATAACCAGTCCATTTGTCCTTGTTCCACAGTCACACAGCACTGTCTGTTGTTCTTCCTTAAGTATTGAGAAAGTTATGCTGTGCATTTAGCAAATGACCTGTTTTCTCCAGTTGCTATATATGTGAAAATTACTCAGAAGAAATGCTTGCAATGATGAGATTCCGAGATAGCTTGTTTTGAGCCAAATCTTTTTGGTTTGGTTCCATTACATTCCAGGAGTCGTGACATTGTTATGAACACACAATTAAACTCCACATGAATAGATAGACATGTAAGATGTGCAGAATTGAATCAATACCCAATTGCCAGAGCCCCCCTCTGAAAAAAGGAAAAGGACTTATGAATGGACAAGTTTCCATGCGAGAAAGAAGAATTTTCTCTTTTCCCCAATAGTAATCACAATTCTGTTCTTACACTCTCACTGATTTCTTTTCAAAGGAGAAAAGAAAATAGAAAAAAAATATTTTTATCCAGATTAGTATTTGTATTTTCCTAGCTGTAGTGTTTACCGCAAACTTTTCTCATTTGCCAGATGAGTTCCTGACTAAAGCGTAAACAAAAAAGAGCACAGTGCACCTCATTTCCTCTTTGAACCCACAGTCGGGGCATAGTTAGAGACTTCTTTGCATATGAATAAAGTATATCTTTACTATATGCATGATTTATTATATGTAATATTGTACATTATGTATTTTCTTATATATTATGACTCAAAGAGGAACGAGAACATATTTGAAAGACAATTTACAATAAATTTTGCTTTTTGTCTATCAAAAAGATTTTCTGTGAGAGCTCTTCAGTGTTCTATGGATTGTAGTAAAAAAAAAAAAAGGTTAAAATGCATAGGGTCCACATCATTCCCCTTCCCCACCCTCATTCCTTCTATTCTGGTCATTTCATCTATCTACCAACCTTAGAGTTTGAACAGAGGAAAGGAATGCCAAGGGAAACTGGGAGAGTACTGCAACAGTAGAATCCGTCACGGAAGTTGTCACTCCATACCACATTCCCCTTGCCATGAAAGTCCTTCTCATCTCTCCACCTTTCTCTCAGAGGATTGTGCTGCCTTCGGGCAGAGCTATCATCTCTCTGTGAGGATCATACTTCTCAAAGCCGCTCATATACTTCTCTCTGTGTATATATAAAACTCTATTTTAGTGTATATTCCATAGTTGTAAGTACAGGCCTACATGCTTGTCTCATTAGAACACGGCTTGCTGATTCCATGATTGCATATTGTTAATCTCACTTTTTCACTGGACCTTACAAATGGTGCCCTGTAATTATTAACAACTTTTGAAAAAGTAACACAATAGAAAATACCTATGTTCCTTCTTACTGGTCTGTATATGCAAAGAAAATGATTCCTTCTGTCAATTACATATTTCCAGTACTGCTGCTCTTTCTATATCAGGTACTCAGAAGAGATGTTTTGCTTTCCAGAAAGTCTTCAGTTGCACAATTGGCACTGTTGGAAACCACCCTGCCTGATTTCAGGAGCTGTAACCCCCCATGGCTAAGGCTGAGTGAAGGACCTTTGGACCATAAGCCATAAGGAGACAAAGCTTATCTCCCTGGCAGGAGCGCTGCTTCTGTTCCTTTTTCCATAACTGGCCCCCAATGATTGATCAGTTAGCCAATGACAGGTAAGATTCCCCAAGGGGGGAACGACCTAGCACAGGCATGATCACGTGGAGGCCCCAGGGAAGGACTTGGGGGGCTATGGAGAAAGGGGGTGATGGATCCTTACCCCTCAGGTTTGACAAAGCCTGACTCCCTTGAGTATATGAGAATTCTCCAAAAATTTGTTGACTATCTTCCCCCTCTGCCTGACTAAAGCCTGAAACAATAACAGAGGGTGGTGCAGCCCTGTGCTGGAAAAGGTGGGCTCCCCTGGTGATCAGGCCTGAGAAATGATATGTAAAATCCTGTGAAGCCTGCTTTGCTAAGAATGCTCTTAGTTAAATGATAAAGGCCCAAGCAGGAAGTGAGTTTGTTTCTCAAAGTTTTGTAGCCTTTTAGCTTATAGACCCTGACTCAGAAGAAGCCCTAATAGTTCTTTGTATGCTATCTACTGTTTGATCCTCACTGCCTGACAATGATTAATGAGCTGTACCTGTATTTCTGCACAAATTAAACCCAATAAAAGCCTGTATAGTCAAGGGTCAGCATGCTCTCCCCTTGAGGGAGTAGCCTTGTGGTTCCTTTTCCTCCACAGGAATCGGTAGTCTGTGTGAATTTGTCTCATATCTCATCCTTGATGCTGAGACACCGGGATCCAGTGCACACATCATGGCACAGTAAAAATCTAGAGTCATGTACCAATACCCTGCCGTTTGGCTGGATATGGCATTTGTACATGTAAAATATTTGCAGGTTGCATAGTGAAACAATTAATTCATTTTACTTGAAGAATTTTTCCTCCAACAATGACATATAAGTAAGTGTCTGTCCTTTCCAAATATAGACATTGAGTATAAATGGTTTCCACTAGGGATAAGTCCCCTTTTCTGCCTACAACATTTAGAATTTAAATTTTGTAGCTTAAATTTTAAAAGTGTAACTGCTTAAGACAAGTAAAACAGGAGTAGTAACATTCATGCCTCTGAGTGCACCAGAAGATGCAAGGTTGATTGTTTCATCAAATGCTATAGACTTTATTTCTAGAGTGAAATCTACAAGCATAATAAAATTGAATTGGAGAACTAAATGTGGATGTGTACCTTGAGGGAACCTCAAGAATTCTCACACTAAAAGAACAAAAAGAAAGCATATAAGGAAAAGATCTATAAGCTAAATTGGAAAATGCTTAGAATAAAAAATAATATTAAAAAATGAATAGAATAATAAACTGGCAATTCCTTCTCTACTTTGTACCCGAAGCAAAATATTTGATATGTATAATTCTTGGTTAAACAGATTGAGTTTAATTATAACACCAAAAGAGTATATCATCAGTTTTATAAGTAATGTACATTTAAAATATATCTTAGTCAATGATTAATTAATTAATGTTAATCCTAAAAGTACAATTTTAACATTGAGCTTCATTTTCTTAACTGTTTTATATTCTGCCTAAATGATGGAGATATTTTATTTACATCTTCTAATTTTTTCTGTATGGACTCTACTTAAATCCATGTAGAAATTGTTTATCATCTTTATAACATGGGAACTTTTGATGAAGAACAAAAGAATCAATGCCATTGAAATCGGTGTTTGTGCAGAGGCATGAGGACCCCAGTTCAGAATGTCACCTGCAGGGGAACAGTAAAAGATGTTTGTCTGGTTACTAACAAGATGTCCCTTTGCTCAGCTTTGGACATACACTACTTATTTATTACTTGAGGAAGGGTTTATCTACCATGTCTACTTATAAATCATTTTCAGTCTAAATATTTTCTAGGTATTCCTTTATTATTTTCAATCCCTGTACTCATTTATCAGTTATATGTTCCTATACAAATCTTGAGTCTCCTATGGTTCCCATTGACTTTACATTAAGGTCCAACAGATGGAAGCACAGCAGTGACATGTGTAATGAGACAACAGGACAATGTAATGACAGAGTTCCTATTTCAGAGGAAAAATAAGGTCTGTTGGTGATGTTGTTCTCAGGAGCCTAGAGCAGTCATGTAACAATTTGAAATGTTGGTATAATGTTAACTGGAATAAAGTTTCTAAGGAAAACCACTGACATTTGAAATGTTGGTATTATGTTAATTGTGATAAAGTTTCTAAGAAAGACCATGAATTTATCTGTATTGCTCATATCATATATAAAGACAGTATTTTCAGAATATCAATGAATTGTCATCCACAATGCTACATTTTCTATGTCTATGAGTGGCTGAATAACAATTCAGAAAAGCAGAATTAGTGAGTAGTAATGTATAAATACATGTTAACTTGGTCATAGAATTATACATAAAGATGAATTATGTGCCAAAAAGATAAGGATAAATAATTAAGAATATAAAAAGAAAAATCTCAATGGTAGGAAAGTGAACAACAGTGAAATCACAGAATTGTGGCATCAGAAATGAGGCACTTTCCATTTCCTTTCCAGAATGATGAAAATCTGCAATAATAGATTTAAGTAAATACATCAGAAAACAATGGACACATTATATAAAATATTTTCATAATTTAACTCAAGTGTGTAAGGCTGACTATATGCATATCTGTAAACTAGAATTCTTTCCTCAACTTTCTATAATTCTACAATTCAACTTTCTATAAATCTACTAATGGTACCTATAATCAATACTAAAACTTCTGAAAAACCATTCCTCATTAAATGATTAGTTATATAATGAGTTATCTTATCAAAATAATTCACCTGAAAGGGTAATACTAATTCCAAAATAATGAATCCTTAATGATAGACAGGTATTTGAAATGATTAAGAAAGCTACTTAAAAAAAACTGCCTTTTTTGAGAAAATTCAAGCTCTAAAATTTTAGTTTACTTAAATATTCTTTGGATTCTCAGGTATTTTTTTAGGAAGCAAGAACAGAGATTTTAAATGAAAAAAAGTCTCTTTGGTTGAGTATCCTTTTCTATAGTTCAAAATACACACACACACACACACACACACACACATGCACTCATCACAAATAGATTGACAAATGATCCTCACTTCAAGATCTATGATTTAATCATGAATCACCATGGATGATGCTATTCATACATAATCTTAGTAAGAAGGAAAAACATGGCTTATGTGTAATTCAACTTATTTATAAGTAGCTTAATTTTTTTCTTTTGTGTTTTATATTTTATTTTATTTTTAGTAGCTTGATTTTTATATAATCCCTTTACATTGTCTGTTAGATTTTTACTAATTCTTGATTAATATATGGCCTCTCATTCCATGCCAAAATTCCAGTTTCTATGACAATTGAATTAAGACCATTTGTCCTTGTACATTGCTAGAACAGAAGAATTTGGTCTTTAGTTATTTTCAGAATACAAGCTGTTAAACACCAACACTGATTTATGTTTTTCTTTTTGAAATCATGCAGTCTTAACTGTCCCATTGAGTTTTTATTGAGCCTTCTTAAGCTGCTTATTAAGTATTTAAGAAAAGAGATAAAGTAAGCAATTTTCAACCCTTTTCATCTGATGACACACATAAACTAATTACTAAAATTATGTGGCAGACCAAAAATGTATATATTTTTGCTGATTTGACAAAATAGGCATAATTTTGATTCGTTCACTGTGTATGGTTATTGTTGTGTTGGCTGCTGTTATTTTTTAATTTGATAATCTAAAGGAAAAGAGGTCAGTGCCCCTGACTAAATAGTCAGGAATTGCATGTTTAAAAATTCTTGTGGCACACCAGTTTAAAATCACTGTATTAAGTCATTGTTCTAATTAGAGGTAAAGCTTTAGGGTAGGGATAGGTTTGTGCATTTTATATCACTCTATAAAACAGATTTAAGGAAATAAGTATCATTGCACACACAACTTATTTCTTCTTTAACATGTGAGTGTATGTGTGAATAGAAGAAAATATGTGTACATTTTAATACATTGGAAAACTTAAAGTGTGTGTGTATATATACACATACATAGTATATTTTACATTATATATATCATACACATCTATGTAATTTCCCAAACTAGAGATAACTACTAAATCACTTTGAGGAATGAGTATAAGAAACACACAATATATTCACTCAATAGCATACACACATAGTGTATATATGTGTGTTTTTTTCATAAGAATATTCCAGTAGCACTTGGTCATCTCTAACATCCTTCAAAACAATGTTGTCAGATTGTATTGTGACAACTGTTATCAGCATGCATTTTTTTAAAAAAATTATCAAAATTGGTAAATTTTTGTGTAGCCATTTTAATATTGAAGATAGAAGAAAAACAATATTCATGGCATATTATGTTTCATTATTTCAAGAAAGGTAAAAACACAACTGAAATGCAAGAAAAAGAAAACATCTCTGCAGTGTACTGCAAAATGTGTTATGACTGATCAAACATGTCAAAAATGGTTTGTGCTAGAGAAATTGTGCTGGATGATGCTTCACAGTCAGGTAGTCCAGTTGAAGTTGATATCAATCAAATTGAGAAATTGATTGAGAACAATCAGTATGATACCACGTGGGAGATAGCTGACATACTCAAAATATCCAAATTGATAAAGTTATTGGTAAAAATAAAGTTATCTCTTATTTTATATAAAAATATGAACTTTTTGGCCAACCCAATGTGTGTGTGCATATATATACATATACATAATTTGACACATATATTATTTGGTCATAGAAATGCTATAATTCATATGGTTATATAATGAGTTCCATACAGAGAGAAAAACACACTGAATATTTTAGTAAAATAACTCATGTTTGTTTTTTATTTTGTAATTGTTGTTCAATTATAATTGTCCCAAAATAGTTGAGGTTTTATGGATGATTTTCAGCTGCATATGTTTTCATTGACATAAATTCTTATTTTGAAAAAGCTGGTCACAAGGGAGGGACTGAAACACTACTTGCTAATGGAAAGTTTTTATTGTTATTGACCTGCTATTGGAGAATAAACAGCCAGAGACCAGGAAACACAGAGTGTTACATGGCATGCTTGCGCATTGTCTGTATGAACTTTTTTCTAGTGATCAGTGTTTGTAGCTTGTAGAATTATAACTTGCATGTTTCTTTTTCAGTAAGGGTCAAACAATAAGTGTAACACTGGCATTTTTCCCACTGTCTTTCAGTTGTCTAGTATTGCCATGACCATGCACTCTAATTTTCAAATTGAATTTGGATTCGTTCCAGAGTCCCCTCAAATAAATTGATTTTTGACTGTAAGTGGCTTATATTGTACATGATGTTTGGAACTGATGCTGTGACAACCACATTTGGAGTAAAGACTACATGTTATCTTTGCCAGATGCTAAGATTACGGGTAGAAATGCCTTTATTCACTATTTAATAAGTTTTATTATTTCCTTTTTATGTTGTAATTTTAATAGATTTTAATAAATTAAGAGTCATTAATCTTGAGCTTTTGTCATAATAGGTAATCTTCAGCTACCTCCAAATTTTATTTTACCACATAATTGAAGTTTGGTCATGTGTTTACTAACAATAAATATTTTATAACTGAAGAAACTTTGAAATTATAATTACTCTTGCAAAAATATTATCCACCGAGAATGATAAATTCTTTCTGTTTTAGTACATGCTTTACTTAACATATAATTTTCCCTTTGAGAATTTCTTGAAATAAAGTAAAAAATAAATTTATTCTTTGGTTCTTACCAGAAAATATAAATAGCATTTTAGCATTGCATGATATCTCAGACCACCAAAAATCATTAATCATCTTTGAAAATAGTAGATAATATTTCTAGTTTCACCTAATTCTATACTCTGAAAATACTGTCTTTTTAAAATGCACTATTTTGCCACAAAAAAGTTAGAAAATTAAAATACCCTAACTAACCAATAAATGCTACTAAAATGTATTTAAATTAAATGTTTTTAGCTTGCTCATATACATTTCTGTTAAAATGTAAATTGACACACATAAACCTTTGCAGAAATATAATAGCAGTGTGGAAAAACAAAAACATTCATAATATTAAAATTATTTATATCCCTGGCAGGTGTGGCTCAGTAGATTGAGTGCTGGCTTGTGAACCAAAGGGTCACCCATTCAATTCCTAGTCAGGGCACATACCTGGGTTTCAGACCAGGTTCCCAGTAGGGGGCACACAAGAGGCAACTACAATTGATGTTTCTCTTTCTCCTTCCCTACCCCTCTCTCTAAAAATAAATAAATAAAATCTTTAAAAAATAAAATTATTTTTAGTTCTGTAAATTACTTTGTGTAAGTACCCCAAAATTAATATTATTTATAAAAGTAAAATCAATGTGAAGTAAAAACTGAAAGTAACTCACATGCCCATTAGAGAGGGACTAAATTACAGAAACCCTGATACAGACTTAAAAATAAGACAGGCTGAGAGAATGATGGTTTTGAAAACAAAAAGATACAAATAAATACATGAAATTAGTACCATATGATTTCTCTGGTATATGGAATCTAACGAACAAACGGAACTAACAAGCAAAACAGAGACAGACTCAGAGACAGAGAGCAGGTTGACAGCTGAGGGAGGGCGCAAAAGAAGATAAAAGAGAAAGAACTCATGGACGCTGACAATATGTGGTGATTGTGCCCGGTTGGGTGGGGGAATTGGTGGAAGTGGAAAAGAGTATGGAGGGGATACATGCTGATGGGGCAAAATAAAATTAAACAAAAGACAATAGGTTGCACTAAAAAAATCAAGACATACATATACATGTGCATGTCTATTATGCTTACAACTATATAAAGAAACACTATAAGAAAAATTTTAAAACACAATAGAAAAATGCTTGAATGATATACATTATTTGATTAGATTGGGTTAAAATTATTTGTTTATTTATCAACACAGTTTTTATTTTCTACTTTGGTAAATTTACACCATAGAAATATCTCTTTTTCTTTACATAAAAGACATATACAATACGTTTATATATAAAATATATATTGTATATTTACATGTAAGATATTTATAAATGTTAAATATATATTTTATCTATAAAATAAAAGTGAATCTAGCTTTGTTAAGCTAAAATGAAATATACTAAATGTATTATAACAAGGCTTCAATGTGTTATCTTTTCAATTTACATTATTTTATGTTTTACTATTCATTAATTGGCACTAACCATTGCTATTAAGCAAAGCAATTATTTCCTGTGTCAGAACCACCTAATAATAGTTAATTCTACATAAATATGTGCGGTATAAGTAAGAATGAAATTATGGTGAAGAGAAGAAAATGGAAAGACTATTAAACACTTTGAGTCTTTCAAACCACTGAGCCCAAATGTGCCTACATAATTACTCAATTATTTGGAAGTGACTGGGCCATTGTGGGCAATAGACAACAATTTATTCTAATCTTTTTCACTGCATCATTCCTTTTTTTTAATTTTAGATGTTACAACTTACACTTTAAGTTCACAATGTTAAAATTCTTATCCTTTGATCTTATTAGCTAATTAGTAAGAAACAAATTCCCTTCAACCTTCCTATATAAACTCTGTCATATTTAATTGGTTGCTTATCCTGTCATTAAAAGAAACAAGTCAATCAAGTAACATTTAGGGGATTTTTTTTTTGCCTAAAATAGAACAAGTGAAATGGAAACACTAAATACAATTATTTTTAATAGTTTAAAATAGCAGTTATTATTGTAATAGTTTCTATCATAAAATAATTGTTTAAATTTTAATAAAAGAAATAGAAATAGAAAAGATTTAGTCTTAGTTAACTAAACAGAGATTATCACTTTTAAAAATAATTTATAATTAAAATTATTTTAGGTTTACTGTTTTAGGATGGCTAGCATTCTTTTTGGTCTCTTTGCTGTCAGGTGTCTATATTTGCTAATGAAATTATGGTGTTTAAACCTCATTGTGAGAGGAACTGTAAAGGCGTGTGGGAATGCATAAATCACAGCATGCAAGACTCAGGTTTTGATACACGAGTAGCATTTATTTTTCATAAACACACCACCAGGGCACAATGTTCACTCCATTTTACATGGGAAGAAACAGAGGTTAAATACTTTATCTAGAGATACATATCTGGTAAGCATTAAAGCTGGAATATGTTCCATCAGTACCGTGTCAATGGAATTCATACTTAGAATATCACTGACATGTAATCCTGCTTTTTTCAGAAAGTTACAGGCTGTGTTTGAGGATTAAGCAATGGATAAACCATTAGAGAAATCAAAGTAGGGATCTTTTTTTTTACTTGTGAATGGAAACCAGGAATAATGAGAATAGAGAGGCTTAAGTGGCCATTTCTTGTCCCCTGAAAGCATCCTCTTTTTATCTAAAATGAAACTTACCACTCCATTGAATAATACATGTCTATTTTATCCTGATCTCTTTTATTCCTCCACCATATTCACCACTTCTCCTCAAAAGTACTCTGCTTTATTTGCTATTGGGTTCTCAGCACCAGATTTGCCCTCGAAGGTACTGTTTGTCAATAGGAGAGTCCTTAAAAGATCTCCAGTCAAGAGATGTTGAGGTCCTAAATTACAGTTGTAGCAGAATAGAAGGGAATTAGGAAATATAACACCAAAATATTTAGAACATAATGATTGTCTGGAAACAGATTGAAAGAGAAGAAAGACTCTAAGATGATTGACAAATTTCTAGTGGAAGTAGAGATTATGTGGATGATGGAATCACACACAAAGAGAAGAACTTTGAGAGATAAGCTTGAGATATTGAGCTTGATTTGTTTATTGTTTTCAAATAGAGATGAATTGTCCAGGAGGCAGCTAGATACAAAAGCTGAGGGATTCAGATTCAGCATTACCACACATGTATGATATATGTGCACATCATGTATGTGCATGCATATACACAGAGATACATATTTACCATGCATCTACATTTATGTATGGTACCCGTGTGTATGATACATGTATGCACACCTATACATGTATGTATCCATGTTTGTACGTGTTTTTTCCAGGGAGAAACTGGGACTTGAGAGTTCTCTGACAATTATAGGTGTAATTTCAGGAGTGGGATATGTTGTGAAATGGAGTCTCAGGCTTTCCTAACCATTTTGCTGCAGATATTTTCTCAGTTGGCCCATCTGTAGGAGTAATTCGCCTACCTTCTGGATTTCTCTCTGAGATAAATGCTCTGTATGTAGTATATGCAAAATGTTTATCAGAGGAACTGAGTCAACATTTAGGGATTTTTCCAAAGAAGATATACAAATCAATGTTCAGCAGGTATATGAATATGTGCTTAGCATCACTAAAAGTCAGCGTTATGCAAATCACAACCACATAGGTACCACTTCACACCTGTTAGAATGGCTGTTATTAAAAAGACAATAGATAACAAAACCTGGCAAGGATATGAAGTAAAGAGAACCCTTGTGCACTGTTGATGAGAATTTCAACTGGTGCAGCCACTATGGAAAGTAATACAGAGGTTCTTCCAAAAATTTTAAATGGAACTACCATATGACCTAGCTGTCCCCTTCCTGGATATACAAGTCTATCCAAATTAATAAAATCAGGATTTCAGAGATATCTACACAGCCATGTTTGCTGCATCATCATTCACAATAGCCAAGGTATAGAAATAACCTAATTGTCCACTGATGGAAGAATGAATAAAGAATATGTAGTATACATAAATATAAAATTAAATATTCCTCAGCCTTAAAAAATTCTGCCATTTGTAAAAACAAGAATGAAACTCGAAAACATTTTGCCAAGCAAAATAAGCCAGCAAAGAAAGACAAATCTTGCAAGCTCATGGAAACAGAGTCCCCAGGGTTGTGGAGTGGAGAAAATGGAGGAGTATTTGGTAAGAGGGTACAGATTTACAGTTACATAAAGGTCCAGTGAGTAAGGTCCAATGCCTTATGTGTAACAATGGTGACTACAGTTGCTCATACTGTATCATATAACTAAAATTTGCGAAAAATAAGACATAAGTGTTCTCAAATAAATAAGCAAATGAGTAAGTGAGGTGATGCTGTATCAAATCGCCTTGATGTACACTTTAAATATATTTAAATTTTGTCAATTTTATCTCAATAAAGCCTAAAAAACTTCTATTTTATAGCAGGCACTAGTCAATTTGTTTTTTCAAGGCTCAGAGGCATGCCAGAAAGACCACTAAAGAGTTGCTTGGATTTCTTAGAATGGAATAATTAAATTTAAAAAACTCACAAATATTTGTGACAAATGCTACTTTTGTATGTCACCGAAAGTAAACATTTCCATCAAATTATTTCTGTGGAGTATTTTCACAAACATGCAGAGTCAACAGTTCAATTTTCATTCTAACACTGTCAAATGAATGTGTTGCTTGACTGTAAAACTTAGCTGATAACAATTCAGTCTGCTTCAGCTAGTCTGTTTTCCTTTCTCTGCAGCTCCTGACCTCGAGTTTGTCTGAAAGGGACTCAGGCTGCAGCCAAGAGTCAGCCAGCCCATTATCATTTCCAGTGCCTGTCTTCAAACTAGTTTATATTTCCTTTCAGTATTTTTCTTTGGATTTTCTGAGGCTGTATTTCTAGATTAAGAGGAGTCTTCCTCATTTTATGTGTTGTGGTATGTCCCACAAGGTAACATACTGAGGATACCGGTCTCACAGTGAGGTTGGGCTCATGTGTCCCTTGCTGACAGACTCCAGCCACAGCAATGCCTTCTGATCCTGTTTCCTGTTTCCACAAGCAAAGGTGATTGAGCCTTCCTGTTATTCACTCTCATTCTTGGTTTTCCATCCCACGAGGAAGAATTAACCAGAACCTCCAAGGAAAATTCCTGTTTACAACAATCACTCAGTACCTTAGAATGACTTTCCTAGACAGCAGTTTTCAACTCTCTGGCCATTCTATTTACAATGTCCAATTCTTATTTATCCCTGACACCTCAAATCACTCATTGCTGCTGCATTTTAATTTAGTAGGCATCATATTCTAGCATACAACTTTATCGATCATCTATTTATCTACTTCTATCTACTTATATGCATTCGCCTGAGTAGAATGTTTATCGTGTTGTTTTGTTTGTTTTGTTTTTTGTTCTGTCCCCAATACCAAGGATTCTTCTGGGAACAGAGCAAGACCACAGTATACTTGTCTGTCTTTGTTACTGTGGTTGGAGATGCTCTGAGAGGTTTTCTGCTCCTGTTGAGGGAAATCTTTTCAAAAGAATACAACACATTATGTTGTCTGGCTGGATGCAAGTAGGGGCCCATTTGGAATCTCCTTGGTCTATTTGAATTACCACTGCATGTCCTCCAACCACACTCAGTGTTGCAAGAACCATTTAGTCTTGGGGATATCACAGTTAATTAGCTTGCAGTCCCTCTTTGTCCATTAATTGTTAGATTGAGGTGACTTAATGAATCAAAATGGAATTTACAGAGAAGAGATAATCTGCTCAGACTAGTTAGAAAAAAACAGTACTGTATTTTATTCAAATAATAAAATATGCATGCTACTCTATTGCTACTGGTTCGTGCACTTTAGGTGACCTGCTTTTTCCTGTAATTTCAAGTTTCCTGCAGGAAATGTGCAGGGCTACCACCAGAGACTTTTTACAGCTCTGAGTTGTATGACATCTTTTGCTTTACTTAGAATAGAGACATTTCTAATGTTTGCAAACACAGTCTCCACTGACCCAGGCTTTGTTCATTTTAGAAAGCCTCTGGAGCCATCCTGGTTGCTTTTTTTTCTTTTTGTTTTTCCTTCTTCTTCTTTTAATTGTAGATGGGTAAAATTGCTCCTTTCTGGGAAGAAGGGAAGGACTGTACCCCAGTTTTTAAAACTTCTTCTCTGGTATTGGTGTTTAGCAGTAATACTAAAGGCTTGATCCTTTAGAAAAATTGAGGAAACCCACTTTCTTGACAAGGGGATAGCTATTGTTTGCTGGAGTGAGAGCAGCTACAGCATCTTCTGATCTCATCATTAGCAATGAGCCAGCAACCCCCAACTGCAGATTGAGTAGGGAGGTCTGAAGAGCAAAGTGGCGGCCTTTCCTTTATCTGTGCTCCAGAGTAAAGAGCAGTATCAGCTTCCCCCCCCAAACTGCTGTAGTGCAGCTATAATAAATTGTAACAGAAAGAGAAAAAGATAGATAGCTAATAATGAAAAGTCTTTCTGAATTTACAACAGAAATGAGACTGCACTACACCTGGGGACTAACTGGAGGATTGATGGAGTAGTCCCCTCAAATTGAAAAATAAAAATCCCTTTAATATTTTAGGTCATCATTTACTATTATCTCCCAAGTATAATTCTTCTTTAAAATGCCCATCAATAAATTACTGTCTAGTATGTGAAATGCCTCAAAAATACATTAGTAAGTTTTTTTTAATATTATTTCTCCTTTCAGTGTTTGATTCAACTGAGATGGAATTATACAGGAGAAAAAAGTAAAAGCATAAAAAATGTAGTTTTTTAAAAAAAACACAGAAGGTTAACTTTTCACTTGTCTCTTAAAATAATGTCCATATAAGTGAAGTTTTGCTATAATATTTATTCACGCTTTGGGGACAACTTAAACTAAAGCAGACTTGTGCTCTCCTTGCAAACTGCAGACACTTGCGAAAGGATCTCTTTCTAGCCAAACACATGGCTATCAGCACATAAACGGGGCAGCAAGTTCCCAACTCTTTACATCATCCTAGGGGCAGTATTTTTATTCAAATAAAATTGATATCCAGTATTATTTTGTATTAGTTTCAGATGTACAGCATTATGGTTAGAAAATTATGTACTTTACAAAGTGGTTCCCCCAATGTTTAAATTACTTACCTGGCTCCATAAACAGCTATAATTATATTATTGACTCTGTTCCCTATGCTGTAATCTACCTCTCTGTAATTAATTTGTAATTACCCATTCATTGTTTTTAATCCCTTCACCTTTCTCACTCAGTCTCTCAACCCCTCCTCCTCTCAAATAACTGTCAGTCTGTTTTCTGTATTTATGATTCTTCACATCCAGACTATCCTGAGAGCTTTGATGCAAGCTACCAACCTCCTGCCACTATAGACATCAATTTCCAGCACTCAGAAAGGACTTATTCTTTTTATTTCCTCCAAGTTTATTCCTAGGAATGAAGAATAAGAATGAAATTTTCATATATTAGCAAGACATGGAAACTGAGTGACTGGCATGTTTAGTTTATAGGCCTAAACAAAAGTGCTTTACAGAAGCAAGTCTGAATGCTCCTTTCAACCTAACATGATGAAAATTCTGGACTGACATGTTTGCCAGAGGAACATTTGCCTCCACATCTACACACCGTGGCCCTTCTCTAACTCTGCCACCTCACCATTCTCCCCTACCTTTCACTGACTCAACTTCATTACATGTCTTCCCTACCAGCTCTCTGAACATAGCAAGTCCATTTTTGTCTCAAGGTCATTGCATTTGTCTTCCCTTGCTTTTAATGCTCCTTTTAGAAGTTTTGCGTGGTTGTTCCCACCTTTCAGGGCAGAGCTCAGAATTTACCTTTCCTGAGCACATCAGCCAAACTAGCCTGTTGTTGAAGACACACTCTTACATGATTCTATTGTATTTTCCTAGTGGTGTTGGTCACAATCCTGCAATATGTATTTATTTGTATTTGCATTCTTGTTTTTCTGCATTAGAGTAAAAAGTGTGTTCTACTCACACACTAGAATATACCTTACAGTTCAGGTATATTAGTCTATAATTTTGAATAATTCAGAATTATTTACTGATTATTTGGTGATTTGAATACAGTATAACCAAGAAAAAAGAATAAAAATATGACTGTATTACTAAAAATTATCAATGATAAACAAAATCACTTTAGTTCAATTATTTTAAGCATAATATAATAAGTCACTGAAAAGGATTAGTACAAATTTTAATTTTACAAAAAAAACCAACCTGAAGACCTTTTCAGTAGGGTAGCTTATTAGATTTTAATGATTATTGTCTTTATTTGCTGGTTGTACTTTTTTAAGTCTTCAGTCTAAAATATATATCCAAAGTGGAGGGAGCAGAAACTCTTTAAACCTCACATGGTAAATAAGGCCTTATTGTATATTATATGTCTCCCCTTGATCTCTTTACTTCAACCGAGAAAATTAAGGAGAATAGAGGCTGGTCCTGTGTATTTTTTACCTTTTAAAGATGATCTTCATAATATTAGTTAAGTGTTATAATATTGAGTAATGTATAATTAAAGATTTTTCTTAGTAGAAGAAGAAATTTCAGAGTATGTTTTTAAAATATCATGAATAGTACATTTTATTCTATAAAACCTTTAATAGAAAATTAAAGATATGAGTCCAGAGAAAAACATTTCTAAATTCACAGAATGAATCAGTTTTGGCTAATCCAAGAATTCATTTGCCAAGTCTAGTGCACATCCCAGCAGACAGTACTGCTATATAAAAGTGATATTGGAAAAAGCACAAGTGAGAGCAGAAATGATGGTGGCTTCTAACTCAGCTTTGGCTGATGAGCTAAATGTACTGGCAGCATTTATAGGACAGGGACTAGGAGAAGTAAAGGTGGCCAATTTTCTGTGCAGACAAATACAACATTTTCTTTAGCAGGGGAAATTGGTTGAAAGTTCTTCTCTCCATTTTCACATGCCTTTTTACTCAGTGCTTCATAAGTGCAGTTTGCCATAGTGTATTTCTATTTGCTGGAAAGTTATAATAATTAGGAAGAACTCAAGCAACGTTGCAGTGGTTTCCTCTGCACTAAAGTCAGGGTTGATGAGCACTGGCAGGTTTTTGATCCCTTGCACCAATGATTGGACAATTTCCAGTGGCTCCTGGTAAAAGACCTGACAGGTCACACTGTGTGCCTGGTCCAATCAATTCTAACTCTGATTCTGCAAGGAACCTGCCGTGCAGGGATGGGGAATTGAAAATGAGAACAAGGTAGCGAAGACTGAGTATTTGATCCCATTTAACCTCCCAGTTAATCTACCGTTAATCAGTTCTAGAGAAAGGTAAGGGTAAGATTTCTTTGAATTCCTTCTCCACAGGCTAGAAGTATATTGGGCAAGTATTTTTAATGACTTACATTTTTATAGTTTTTCTTTATAGAGAATAACATTACCACATTTTAGTATTATTTTAAAAAGGACTTACTATTCTGACAAATTTTTAACTAATGCTATAATTACCTCATTTGGTAGAATAATCAGAAATTATAAAGAGTGCCTGGTAAAGAAATATGTAATTTACTAAATAATTTTGATTCTAATGATTACTAAGTTAAAATCAGAATATGCTGAAAACCTCAAGTAATGTTTTTTACCAATGCTGCATGATAAATTTTTCAATGAACAATTAGTTACAAATAGTGGTACTCTTCATTTTTACTTAAAATAAGTAAACTAATTTCCACTCTCCAAAAATGAATATTAATTAGAAGGGAAGATAAAATTACCATACCTTAGAATAAGCTACAGTCATATAGGAAAGCCGTGTGTTCTTATGAATTAGTTATAGAAACAAAGAAACTTTTTCTTTTTGTCTTTTATTCTGGAAGCATAGTAAAGAAGATATTCTGACTTTAGCTTAATTTTTCTGATGCTTTTAATAAAGTGAACTAAATGAATTTCTACTATGTAGAATAGATGATAAAATACTATTCATGTGATTTAATTTTTAAATTATTAATCTTTGTGAATATAAATGATGATATATTATAATAATTGAAAACACACCTTTGTTTTTAAGTAATCATGCTTACCTTTTTATACTGAAGTACTATAATTTAAGTCCTATTTCTCCTTCCTCTTGACATTTATTTGCATGATGAGTAGAAATCTATACTATAGCCCTATAATATTATTTTTTATTGTAACTCATCAGGTATTTTAATTTATACACTTATAGCTGATTTATATAGTTCATTTCTGTTTTTGTTGTTTGAAAGGTAGTAAACATTGTGAAAGAAACAAGGCTTTGCAGGCAGGTAGATATATGCTTCATTGGTTCAACTAACGGTTCTTCCCCTTGTTAGCGCTGACACATAGAGCTATTAAAGTATCTCTACCTATTTCCTCATCTCAGAAATGGTGGTCATGATGTCTCCCTGCAAGGGAAATATAAGGATTAAATAGAATAATGTATGACATACTGTAACATGTAGAACATTCAATAGGCACCACTTCCTCTTCTGCTCTGACCATAGCTTTCCAACTACTAAAAGGTTTGAAAAGATGTTGAATGATCATGAAATTGGAATATTGTAGAAAAACTTTTGTTAAGGGGGAAAGTTTTGTTCTAATGTTGTACATTTCTATCTATATTTCTGTTTTTTAGTTAAACCAAATTAACTGTAAAGAGGATATATGTATGTGGAAGCCATGCCATGTAAATCAGTTTTTCCTAAGAGCAGAAAATACAAGACAAGGCAAGTGCATAAACAGTGCATTCTGAGAGCAGACCATTAGATGGTCACAGCTAACTCCAGAGAGAATGAATGGGGCCTATAAGATTCTACTGTGAAATCAGTGTGTGACTCCTCAGACAGCTGTGTAAAGATATAGCAACTCTTTCTTAGCATATATTTTTCTAATGGTGTTCAGCTGTATTTCAGGCCGCATGTATCATGTATCAAAATGTGTTCCCCAAAATAATATGTTGAAGTTCTAAACTAGGAATCTCAGAACGTGACCTTATTTGGAAATATGGTCATTATAGATATATTTAGTTAAGATAAGGTTATACTGGAGTAGAGTATGTCCCTAACCCATTATGACAAGTTTCCTTATAAGAAGAGTAGAGAGAAAAAGAAAAAGACAAGAAGAAGGAACTCATTTGGCAATAGAGGTAGAGATTGCAGTAATGTGTGTGCAGTCCAAGGAATACCAAATAGTAACTGCTACCACCAGAGTCAGGCAGAAGCAAGCAAGAGTCTACCAGAGTCTTAGAGGAAACATGGCCCTGCTGATGCCTCTAGAACTCAGAATAAATTTCTTTTTTAAGGCAGTCAATTTGTAGTACTTTGTTAAAACAGCTCTAGGAAACGAATACAATATCTAGTAGGAATAAAACATAGAACAGTTACATAAAATAACTCATTAAAATCAGAATGATTGAAAGAGAAAGAAGAGGTGAGTTCAAGAAGCTAGAGGAATGGGAAGGAAAAGTTAAACAATACAGATGTGTACTGTAAAATTCAGTTTATAGTTATAATATTACATTATAATCAGAGCATGTTTAAAATATATGCCCACATTATCATTTCTTACCCATGAGCTTCTTAAGGCCAAGGGCTATATTAGTTATTATTATATCCTTGGGCACTTGAAAAATGCTTATCATATTGTTCCAGCGAGAAGAAAAAAAAACTGAAAGAAGAGAAGAAATTGTCAGGGTGGGCGGGGTAGGACAAAATGGTGGCTGAACTACAACCCGGAAAAGACAGCTCACTTCAAACCAGGGAGCCAGAGGCACGGGCTGTGCCAAAACCGATATCCACTTAGCAACCTGAGCCTGAGGAAAACCACCAATGATATATTGCTTCTTTGTTCAAAGGGGACCAATCCCCAGCTCCCACAGAGAGCCAAGGACAATAAAACCCTGCCACATTCCCTGCTTGGGCGGCAACTTCTTCCGCCCCACACTTAGGGGACCAGAGAACCTTGCCCCTGTGCACAAACCCCAATAAAGCTCTATACTGGCATTTATTCCTCAGCAGAGCCTAAGAAAACCTTTCAGAAAGAAAGAGAGAAGGAGGGAAGGAGGAGAGAAGAAGGAAGGAAGGCAAAAAGGCTAAAGAAAGGAAAAATGGGAAAAACTGAGGAAGGAGAAAGGACATTTTTTTTTTACTTCTCTATGCATAATTTAGGCTGAATTCATCACAATTTGATAATAAATTTTAGTTATTGGGAAGGATATTGATGGCTTAAAGAAGCCAATTAAATTAAATACCACTCTGCATTTGTTACAGAATTCTAGCCTACGGAATTCTGAAACAAATAGGTGGGTGCAATTGCCTGTTGCCAGAGTCCCAATGCCAGAGTTTGGTAAAAAGGAAAATAATTGTTTATTTAAAAGTTATACAGATTTAAAATGATGGCAGATTTCTGCTGTAAAGTCCAACTCCCCTTACAAAACTCACAAACATACACATATGCTTCTGCCCTCCTTTTGCCAATCAGGCCAGTTTCAGAACTATGCCAGTCAGGCCCTGGCTGGTGTAGCTCAGTGGATTAAGCACAGGTCTGCGAACCAGAGAATCGCGGTTCGATTCCCAGTCAGGGCACGTGCCTGGGTTGCCGGCTGGTTCCCTGCAGGCCAGTTCCCAGTAGGGGATGCATGAAAGGCAACCATACATTGATGTTTCTCTCCTTCTCTCCTTACCCTCTAAAGATAAATAAATAAAATCTTAAAAAAAAAACAAAAACAGAAGTCCACAACTCAGCATTCCCGGACATAGCTCAGTATCTCAGGCATCTCCCATTAATCCACACTTGGCTGATCCACACTTGGCTGGACAGGTCACGCAATCCCCAGCACTATCAGCCATGTCACCATGTTCTCCAGCTTTTAATTCAAAACCATGTGGCATGTGGCATCTCCTCATGGCAGGCAGTAAGGGGGTCCTTCTGCACCCCTTCTACCTGCATGGCCAAGAGAAAGCAAATGGCTGCTGCACCTAATTTTAAATCCCCACTGGGAGCTTGCAGCATAAGCCCATTTCCAACTCCTCCCACATTGGTTTGCCTCTGCCTGTTCCCTGTATCATTGGCCTTTCTCTGGCTGCCATTATGAGCCAGACCGGCATGGCCCTGTGATGCAGAGCAAACTGCCCCCTGCTTCTCTGCCAGTGCTGGAACTGAGGAACTGCCTCCCAGATTAATGCATTCACTATAAACTCCCAGGCTAAGTCACAAGCCAGGGTACATTCAGAAATTCACACTCATCTCCCTTGCCCCAGTGGCACACACAGCTATTTAACATAACTATGAAGCTGGCCAAGTTGGTGTAGTAATGCAAAGTAACCGTCAATGGCTATGGCTATCCTCTGCTCCTCCACCCCCCAAGCCAGGTTAGTGGGTTTTTTCCTAGGTCTTCCTGCACCCTGAGTTCTGAACTCCATTACAGCTTCTTTAAACTTATCCTAAACTTTGAATTATTATTACAGAATATATATGGCATCAGTATTTATATCTAATTTATAAAATTTTGCACTAAAATTAAAAGCATTCTTTATAAGAATTGATTTCAAAAATGGAAACTTATAAATTAGGTGTATGCCAATATTACTTGTAACTCTGGATTGCTATGGAGATAATTCAATTTGTATTACCTCTGTCACTACAAAGTAGTCTTCTGACTGCTGAGAACCTTGAGAATTAAGATTATCGATATCTGTTAGTAAAATATGTGTATGGTACAAATTTCTCCGGCCTTAAAACTAGACTTTTTAAAAAAAGGAGAAGCATTATGATGTCTATTTTGGACATTCTGTTCAAAGACAAAAATGTATCTACCTGTTAGAAAATATATATTTTACTATTCATAATTTCTTTTATATGTTGAATTAACTACCCTTATAAAAAGAAAGAATATTGATACAGGGTGCAGCCAGGGGGGGCCCCGAAAAAGATTTGGAATGGTGTCCAGAATTCAAAGTGTATAGGAATATTGGAGAGACATATAAGATGTCCTCACACCTCCCCCCAGGGGGAAGAGACGAATGGAGCAGGGCCATTGAGAGCTGTTTTGCATAGAAACAGTTTTGCAGCTAAACTCTGGAATGATTATTTAACATATCTATAACCTTTAACTGGTTTCATAGATATGTTAAATAGCTGTGGCCAAGTTTGGAGCCAGGGAGAAGGGAGTAGCTGGGACGCAGGATGGAACTAGGAGCTGCTCTCCTGAGTGAGAAGGGCTTGGACTCAGATGGTAACTAGGGGCTGCGCTCCTGAGTGAGATGGCCTGTGTGAGAGCTTGGAAAAGAAGGGCTCCAGGACATGAGGGGATAACTGCCCAGGTGAGGGGAGAGCCATGGGGTTTCAGCAGAGTGAGGACCCCCCTCTTGGTGAGGTGAAAGAGGGAGCCACGTGGTTTTGGCAATGTGCGGACCCCCTCTTTCCCAGGTGAAAGGGAAAAACCACGCAGCTTTGCCAGAATGGAGATCCCTGCAGCCAGGTGAAGAAGAAAGCCACATGCTTTTGGTGGAGTGCGGACTCCTGCAGCTTTGGTAGAAGAGGCCTACGCGGCTTTGGGGTGCCCCCTTTGGCTGCGGGGCCTGAAAAGCAAGAGAGACTTTGACTGGAACTGGGTACAAAGAACTCTTGCCCGTGGACCATGAGAGGGGACCACTTTGGATTAACTAGAGAGAGATCCTGCCTGCACAGTGACACAGCTGACGGTGCCAGTGGCCTACAACACAGATGTGTGCTCTTTTCCTGACTTACGGTACCTGGAGTTGACAGTGGGAGAAGGGAGAGCTGTGTGGGTGTAAGTGTATACCCTAAAGAACTTTGATATTTTAGTGGAGGCGTTAGGCCTGAATAGCATTAAATAAACATTTTGTTTCCTTTTCACAAATCTCTGGCATTGAGAGATGTCTTTCCAATTGGCGGCAGACAGAAGGGCCCAGTAGATATTAGTATTTCGTCCTTGGGATGGGCCCCTGTTGTTCTGCAGCAGTTTCTGGCATCCCTGGGTGGGCCAAATATTGCCCCCCTCTCTCGGACCTCTTGTTCTGTAACAGTCTCACTTATCTGAGAGGCTGTTGGATGCCAATGAGTAGATTAAGTGTACTACTTAGGCACACATAGTAAGGAGGAGGTCTGTAAATTTGTCACAGAGGTTATTCAGCAAATGAAGTATGCAGGTAAGTTTCATTTAATATACCAGGGTAAATTTGGGGTTCAGGACAGCAACAAAGGTTAAGATTATCTCTGGTCATGGAGAAGAGACCCCAGTGCAGAAACTAATGGGACAAGTTAAGATGATAACAACATACCTAACACATCAGCTCAAATGAGTCTGGTAAGCAGTTTGTGTGTTTCCATGAATTTTGCTGAATTAGCAGAAAAAGTCTCAAGATTATTTTCCCATATTCTTAAATATATTATGTGCTGATCACAAAACTGGTGGCACCATTTGAAGGGCATTTTATTGAGTTTCTCTCATTCACTTAATTAGAATTAATCCATTTTTCTCTAGCCTCACTCCATCCTACAGGATTTCTAATCTTTCAGAGTAACAACAACAACCAATGATAGTGCCAGGACTTTTACAGACATAAAAATCCTCATAGGGATTATATGTTATAAGCAGGTTAGAGTGCTTTCTGTTTACAAATGAGGAAACTGGTGCTTTGTAGGTGCTTGAAGTGAGTAAGAATTTTATTTCGAGTTCGTATGCTGCATGTGGTTGGTGATTCAAGTGATGTAAATTCACTTCAAGAAAATTCGCATTGAGCACCTAACATTCTGCAAGGACTGGGCATAGGGAACAAAGAAACAAATGTAGAACTGCACATATTTTTCAAACATAGGTTAGAGTAGATTATTTGCTGCTTAAAATAGACTTGGGAATGCCAAGTTATTGCAGTAAGGGGAATCTTAATGACAACTCTAGCCCTGCATATCAACATTTTTACAATGTTACTTTTAAAGCAATTGCTTACGCGACACATACTGTATGCCATATTCTAAGTGCCTAGAATATTTATTCTTTTAATCTTCATAAATAAATCTACGGAGAAAGGCCTATGATTTATTTACCGAAGACCAGGAGGTTAACTAGCTTGCCCTGAATACCACACTCTACTGCCCCTGCTGGACTGGGGTACCTCCAACAGAAAAGTTAATCCTCTTGAGTTAATCTGTAAAATTACTCAAAATTGGCTGTACTGAGAACAACAGCTATGTAATATATTACACCTCTTCCATTCATTCTTCCCCATCCCAGGTCTTTATCAATCTTATTTTGCATCCATTCTCCAAGAAATGCAGTCATAACACTGCTTTTCATGTGTTTTTGTAAATTAAATCTCCTTGGAAACATGAAAGAGCAAGACAGTAACTATAAAGGGCATACTTAAATAGGTTACTTAACACCAATGTGATTTTTAAAAGCAGGTGATCTCTACGGAAACGCATACACTCCTCAAGTGTAAAAGTTATTTAAGATTTTAAAGATATTTTCAGAGAAATGGAAGAAATGTAAACTAGAAATAGAGATGTTTAAAAACAGACTATCCTCCACAAAATTTCTTCATCTCTTTATAATCAGCACGTCTGCTTTTTCACTACATAAATGCTCTGACTGGTTCTAGTTTACACTAAGTATTACTATCCTCATTTTTTATCTTAAGAAATTCAGACACCGAGAAGTTAAATGCCTTGCCAAAAGTCACATTGCTGGTTATCAGTGGAGAGAGGATTCTCCCTGAGGTTTTCTTACCCTGGCGTCTGCTAGGTTTGGCTTTAGAACGAGGAAAACACACATGTAACTGAGACAACCATTTCTGGATCACAGATTCAGTCTGCATATCTGAAGTCTGTGCATTACTTCTCTATAATGTTTTAATATGTGTTATTTTTGCATTTCCTAGGCAGTGTTTTGTGGCTAACATGTAGCATTTCGTTACTTTATTTACCAGGTCATAATTTGCATTCTTTCCTTTTGTTAACTGAGCTAAATATAAGATCTTTCACCTTTTCCTCTGCAGTCTGTGCCAAGGAAAGAAACAAATGGATCTAATAATATCCATGGTGTCAGTGCTCCACCAGTACTCAGCTGCCAGGCTCATTGTTCAGTTTGCAGGATCCCCCCTTCCATGAGAGTGGCGCTCGACACAAAGGTGTGGTCCGCCAGCCAACATGCTGATACTCTCTGGCCTTTTTTAAAACCATGAGTGAGTGACAGATCCAGAAGGTGAACATCTGATCCAACCTGGATCACTCAGGAGTTTTAACACATGAGACATTGAAACTGAGGGTTGTTAGAGCCCGATCGTGTTCATTTTAATACCCTTGCTGAGAATGAAAATTCTCAGACGTAGACGTAGAGTTCCCAGGCAGCTTTAGCTTCTGTTCTTCCATTTGTTTGATTTTAAAGCTCTTTCTTGGTTTCCATGATGTTTGCATTTTTTCTAATTCACTGTAACTTTGAATCCAGTGAACTGGGTTTTTCTGCGGCTTGCCATTAACTGCATGTTTATTCAATGTGATCATAATTTTATAGACTATCAAAAACCCCCCAAACTAAAATCATCCATAATGGGAAGGATAGCCCACTGGTAAATTCATAATTGGCATACTTTGTTATAACACCTTCAATGTGTATTTTCCTTTTTATTTTAATCAATTTTTATTTTTTCAATACAGTCTACATTCAATGTTTTTTGTATTAGTTTCATGTATAAAGCATAGTGGTAGATAATCATATACTTTACAGAGTATTCTCCCCAATATTTCCAATACCCACCTGACATCATACACAGCTATTACAACACTATTGACCATATTCCCTATGCTGTACTTATATCCCCATGAGGACTTTGCAACTGCCAATCTGTATATCTCAATCCCTTAAGCTTTTCACCCAAACCTCCCTCCCCTCTCGCAACTATCTGTCTATTCTTTTTTGTATATGAGTCTGTTTCTATTTTTTCATTTATATTTTCCTTTAGATCCCACATATAAGTAAAGTCATGTAGTATTTGTTTTTCTATGCCTAAATTATTTCACTTATCTTCAAACCCTATAGGTCCATCCATGCTATGGCAAATGTTAAGATGTCATTCATTTTTATCACATAGTAATATACCACTTATATACATACCATAGCTTTTTAAAACACTTTTCTATTGATGGCAATTGGTATGCTCAATGTGTATTATGTGTGTTAGTGTCCTATTGTGGCTGCAGCAAATTACTACAAACTAAGCTGGTTCAGCGATGCATTTTTTTTACTGTTCTTGGGTCAGAAAACAAAAGGATCGGCAAGGTTATACTCCTTGGGAGACTTCAGGGAGAAATTAATTTTCTTTCCTTTTCTAGCTTTGAGCCTGTCCACATTCCTCAGATCACAGTCACTTACGTCCTCCATTTCCAGAGGATAACATTTCAAACGTTGGTTTTCTGTTTATATAATGCTTTTATTTTCTTTGATCCTTTTGTCCTCTGGATCCAGAAAGATAATTCAGGAAAATCTCCCTACCTCAGTATCCTTAATTTAATCACATTTGCAGTGTCCTTTTGACCCTGTAAGGCAACATGTTCACAGGTTTGAGGGATTAGGACATAGATATGATCTGGAGTTGTGTACATTATTTGGGAACATTTTCAGCCTCCCACACTACAAAAAGTAGACTACTATGGTGTTGGTAAAAAAAATGCTGAGAACAACATTTTGCATGCCTGCTCTGAAGATATGAGGAAACCTCATTTCCTCAATAAGAATGCTAAGATCCTTGCCTTTCATGACTTAGAATACTTCTTTCCAGCCCCTTCTTGCCTGCAAGGTCTCTTTAGAGAAGTCAAAATTGCTCTACCCAGCAAAGCTTTCATTTAGAATGGAAGGGCATATCAAGTGCTTCCCAGATAAGGTCAAGTTAAAGTAGTTCATCATCACCAAGCCCTTATTATATGAACTATTAAAGGGAGTTATCTCAGAAAAAGAAGATAAAAAACATGTATAGTAAAATGACAACAAACTCACAATTATTAACAACCACACCAAAAACAAAAACAAAAACAAACTAAGCAAACAACTAGAACAGGAACAGAACCACAGAAATAGAAATCACATGGAGGGTTACAACAGGGAGTGGAAGACTGAGACAGGGGGAAAAGGTACAGAGAATAAGTAGCATAAATGGCAGGTAGAAAATAGATGGGGAAGGCAAGAATAGTATGGGAAATATAGAAGTTAAAGAACTTATGACACATGGACATGAACTAAAGGAGGGGAATGTGGGTGAGAGAGGGTGTGCAGGGTGGAGGAAAATGAAGTGGGGAAAATTGGACAACTGTAATAGCATAATAATAAAACATATTTAAAAAAAAAATAATTCTAAGATTCCACACCCAAAAAAGCTTCAGACTTCCATGCATTACCATAAATTCTGAGAACTAATTAAAAATAACACAAAATAAATAATTTTGTGATATTCTATAGGACAAAATATCTTCTCTATTTGAACTTTTTTAAACAACAACGGCAAAAAATATTGGAGGAATCAAGGAGGGTGAGAATTCTGGCAATTGGTACACCTAAGTTAATGAACCTGTCCAAGAAAATTTTTACAAGTTCTTATTTTTAATGGACAACTAGCTTTTTTATAGTAAAGCTGAATGTGCAGGAAGTGAATTATGTGAAGAAGTGCCATCGAGTTCTAAATCAGTCCACAAGTCTTTACAAACCAGTTGATTGTATGGGTTCTTGTGAACACACAATTTTAATCATATTTTACCAATGCTTTTATTGTCTTCCAAAGACCAGATTCACTAAAGACCCATGTAACATTAGTCAAGTTGTTAACCACTTATATAATGTTGAAGGAAAAATGTCAACCCTGACTTGACACAATGGGGGGAATATAGTATACCTTTGTTTTAAGAAATATAGCTTGCAGTTAAAGCTTTTAAATATGTTTTTTAAAGGAAAACATATTGTGTATATTTGAATGAAAGTGAGTATCAAATGTCATTTGAAGTTTGGTGAACACACATAATTAGGGCCCAGCTGCTCTGCTTGACCCTCTGCCTGTTCACTGTCAGGCAGCCCAGATTGTCAACACTTGTTTACAGCCACCCTGATCAGAGAGGTGCCTAACCACATGTCCTTAATACTGCAATTGTCAATCACTACAAACAGAAACTCTCCACTGGTGACCTTGTGAAGCAGAATTAGCTCTGACAGATTTGATAATAGTGAAATATCCCAGGGCCTGCCACAGTCACTGTGATGAGCATTTATTTTTTAACCACCCCAAATACTTTTAAACACAGAGCTGCACTCCTCTCTGATTTTTTTCCTTCACTGGTAGAGTGAAAGGGTCTTTGGAGGGCATTCTCTGATTCAAAGAACAACCCACTTTCACCCACCCAGATACAATTAATGTTAATTAAGTAACACATTATCTTCAATGGGCATCTCTGTGTGAGACAGTGAAAAAGAATATGAGATTAATAAAATATAATGAATTGGATCCTTTTTATCTATTTTTTAAAGATTTTTATTTATTTATCTTTAGAGGGGAAGGGAAGGAGAGAGGGAGAGAAACATCAATGTATGGTTGCCTTTCATTCATCCCCCACTGGGAACTGGCCTGCAGGGAACTGGTTTGCAACCCAGGAATATGTCCTGACTGGGAATCAAACCTCGATCCTCTGGTTCGCAGGCCTATGCTCAATCCACTGAGCTACACCAGCCAGAGTCTTTTTCTCTATTTTTGATAATGTGTTCTATACAGGTCTCTTAAATTTCTGAGTTTCAGGTACCATATAATATTTTGTTTTGTTTTTAATATATTTTATTTATTATGCTATTACAGTTCCACTTTTTTGCCTCTTTATTCCCCTCTTCCCTGGATGCCCCCTCTCACCATCATTCTTCTACCTTAGTTCATTACTATGGGTCATATATATAAGTTCTTTGGCTTCTCCATTTTCATATTATTCCTAACCTCTTGCTGTCTATTTTGTAACTATCATTAATGCTTCTTATTCCCTGTGCCTTTTCCCCATTCTCCCCACTGATAACCCTCCATGTGATCTCTATTTCTGTGAATCTGTTCTTGTTCTAATCATTAGCTTAGTTTGTTTTTCTCTTTCTACTGTTTGTATTTTTTATCTTCTTTTTTTTTCTTAGATAAGTCTCTTTACCATTTCATATAGTAAGGGGCTTGGTGATGATGAACTCTTTTAATGTGACCTTATCTGGGAAGCACTTTATCTGCCTTTCCATTCTCAATAATAGCTTTGCTGGATAGAGTAATCTTGGATATAGATCGCTGCCTTTCATGACTGTAAATTCTTTCCAACCCCTTTTGCCTGCAAGTTTTCTTTTGAGAAATCCACTGATAGTCTTATAGGAACTCCTTTGTAGGCAACTGTCTTCTTTTCTCTTCCTGCTTTTAAGATTTTCTCCTTCTCTTTAATCTTGGGCAAGTAATTCTGATGTGCCTTAGTGAGTGCTTCCTTGGGTCCAACTACTTTAGGACTCTCTGAGCTTCCTGAACATCCTGGAAGTCTATTCCCTTTGCCTGATTGGGGAAGTCCTCCTTCATTATTTTTTCAAATAAAATTTCAATATCTTGCTCTTTCTTTTCTCCTTCTGGCACCCTTATGATTCAGATGTTAGAACATTTAAAGTTGTCCCAGAGGTTCCTAAGCCTTTCCTCATTTTTCTAAATTCTTGTTTCTTCATTCTGTTCTGGGTGAATGTTGATTTCTTCCTTCTACTCTAAACTGTTGGTTTGAGTCCTAGTTTCCTTCTTATCACTGTTGATTCCCTGTACATTTTACTTTGTCTCACTTTTTATAGCCTTTACTTTTTCCTTTACTTTGCAACCATACTCAACCATTTCTGTGAGCATCTTGATTACCAGTCTTTTGAAATCTTCATCAATTGGGTGGCTATCTCTTCATCACTTAGTTGTATTTTTCTCTGGAGCTTTGATCTATTCTTTCATTTAGTCCATACTTTTTTATCTGGGTTGCCTGTTACATAGTAAGGGGCAGAGCCTTAGGTATTTGCCAGGGTGGGGCAACCCACATTGGTGCACTGTGGTACTGTATGTGGGGGAGGGGGCCAAGTGGGAACAATGTTGCTTGCTCAGCTCTTGGCTGGCTTTCAGTCACTTCCCCTACTACCCACAAACAAATTGAGCCCTTCTGGTGCTGATTTCCAGGTGGGTGGTGTACATTCTGGGAGACCCTGTGGATCTCTCCAAGGAACTTTCCTGTGAGGCTGGGAGTTTCTCCTGCTGCTTCAACCCCCAGAATTTTTTTTTTTTTCAGTCAGAGACTTTGAGGCTTTCTTTCCCCATGCTGGAATCCTGAGTTTCATGGTCTGTCTCACTCCCCAGGTGTTTTTTTTTTTGCAGTTTATTTGCATGCAAATGTGGGACTACCTGGTCCACCAGCCACCTCCTTGCCCACCCCAGTCCTCAAGCCCCCCCTTGCCATGAGTCCTCTCCACATTGGCTGCCAATCTCCACCCCTCCTACTGGTCTGGTTGAATATATCTTCTTTAACTTCTTGATTGTCAGACTTTCATACAGTTTAATTTTCTGGCAGTTCTGGTTAGTTTTTGTTTTTAAATTTGTTGCCCTTCTTTTGGTTGTGTGAGGAAGAGAAATAAATCTACCTACACTTCCATATTCTAATATTTTTAAGGATAATACTTTGTTGTTAGCATTTATGAGCAAGCACATCCTCCATATTCATACAGTTCTAACAGCATTATCTAATAATCCTCCAACAATCTTATGACATAAATACTACTGTTATCAACATTTATCAAAACAGCTGAGGTTAAGACAAATAAATTGTCTATGTCTTTTTAATTGAGAGCTAATGACACTCACTTCAAAAAGTTTAAATTCAACTGAGATTCAAGATAATGACTTAAATACATTTATAAACTTAAAGTTAGAGGTCCTTCTGACCAAGATGGAGGTGTAGGTAGGCACACTGTGCCTCCTCGCACAGCCAAAAGAAGGACAACAACAATTTAAAAACAAAAAAACAACCGGAACTGACCAAAAATTGAACTGTGTGGAAGTCCAACAAGCAAGGAGTTAAAGAAGAAACATTCACCCAGACCAGTGGGAGAGGTGGAGATGGGCAGCTGGGTAGAGGGGACTCAGCAAGTTGGTGGCTGGCATACCCAGTGAGGCAGCAGATTGTGGAGCAGGAGGTGCCACATTCACATGCGGAGGAACAACTTGGGAGTGAGATCGACATTGCAACCCAGGGTTCCAGCATGGGGAAATAAAGCCTCAAACTCTCTGACTGAAAATACCTGTGGGGGTTGAGGCAGCAATGGAAGAAACTCCCAACCTCACAGGGGAGTTTGTTGGAGAGACCCCCAAAGTCCAAGAATGTACACAGACCCGCCCACCTCAGAACCAGCTCCAGGAGGTCCAAATTTGCTTGTGGGTAGTAGGGGAAGTGACTGAAAACTAGTAGAGAGCAGAGCAAGTGACATTTTTCTCTCTCAGACCCCTCTCCCACATACAGCATCACAAATCAGGGACTTGGGTTGCCCTGCCCTGTTGACTACCTAGGGTTTCACCCCCTATATGTAACAGGTGCACCAAGACAAAAAATGCCGAAATTAAAGAACAGATCAAAACACAACTAAGCAACAAAGAGATAGCCAACCAATCAGATGCACAGTTCAAAATACTGGTAATCAAGGTGCCCACAGAATTGGTTGAATATGGTTGCAAATTACATGAAAAATGAAGGCTATGCTGAGTGAAATAAAGGAAAATGTACAGGGAACCAATAGTGACAGGAAGGAAATTGGGACTCAAATCAATGTTTTGGACCAGAAGTTCATCCAGAACAGAATGAAGAAACAAACATTCAAAAAATGGGGAGAGGCTTAGGAACCTCCAGGACATCTTTAAATGTCCCAGCATCTGAATCTTAGGGGTACCAGAAGGAGAAGAGGAAGAGCAATAAATTGAAAACTTATTTGAACAAATAATGAAGAAAAAATTCCCCAACCTGGCAAAGGCGATAGCCTTCCATGATGTTCGGGGAGCTCAAAGATTCCAAAGGCAGTTGGACCCAAGGAGGAACACACCAAGACAGATTATAATTTCATTACCCAAGGTTAAAAATAAGGAGAGAATCCTAGAAGCAGCAAGAGATAAGGGGGCAGTTATCTACAAAGGAATTCCCAGAAGACTATCAGCTGATTTCTCAAAAAAGCCCTTGCAGGCAAGAAGGGGCTGGAAAGACAAATTTGAAGTCATGAAAGGCAAGGACCTACATCCAAGATTACTCTATTCAGCAAAGCTTTCATTTAGAATGGAAGGGCAGATAAATTGCTTCTCAGATAAGGTCAAGTTAAAGCTGTTCATCACCACCAAGCCCTTATTGTATGAAATGTTAAAGGGATTTATCTAAGAAAAAGAAGATAAAAAGTATGAACAATAAAATAACAACAAACACAGTTTTAAACAACCACAACCTAAAACAAATACAAAAACAAACTAAGCAAACAACTAGAACAAGAACAGAACCACAGAAATGGAGCTCACATAGAAGGTTATCAGTGGGGGAGTGGGAACTGGAGAGAGGGAGAAAAAGTACAGAGAATAAATAGCATAAATGGTAGATAGAAAATAGACAGGGGGGAGGTTAAGAATAGTGTAGAAGATATAGAAGCCAAAGAACTTATATGTATGACCCATGAACATGAACTAAAGGTGAGGGACTGTGGGTGGGGGGGTGTGCCAAGTGGAGGGAAATAAGGGGGGGGTGGATATGGGACAACTGTAATAGCATAATCAATAAAATACATTATATTAAAAACTTAAAAGTTGATTTTAGGATCTGCAGAAATGTAGCACAATGCACAGCACACTTGATGTAGATATGAGTGACTCGTGTTTCAGTTTTTGCTTTGCCTATTGCTATGACTGTGGTATTAGACAAATTATTCTTAATCATCATCAATATACTCATTTATAATATGAAAATAAATATTTAAGATTGTCTTTGTAAATTAAATGAGGCAATGCATATGAACACTGAATAAAATGTATGATGCACAACAGAAGTAAATAAGTTATCATCCCCCCTTTAAAAAAAATCCAGGAAGTATTAGAGAATACAGAATGTAAAATCCAAAGACTGGGAAAACAAGTAGACATTATTTCAGATTTTGTCTTTAGCTTTTAATTATTCATTAGGGACATTACTTAATTGTATTTACTGCCACTGTGATGGGGAAATAAAATTAAACAAAATTATGAGGCACTAACCCAGCAATTGGGATGGATTGTAAATTTAACAAATTCTGTTCTCTATCTTTCAAAGTAATGCCTATATTCTGTCATGTAAAGAACTTCAGCTGAACGAGTAACAAGTGGTCTGAAGATGTAAAGAGAGATAAGAAATGCTTGCTTCTTAATTTGACAATTATGCACTGAGCACCTACTTTTTGCAGTCATGGTGCTCTGAAATGACATTTCACTGTGAACAGGACAGACTAGGTTCTCCTAACTTATCTCTGTGGTAGAGAGAAAAAGCAACAAATATGTAGGTGATCATTATTTTACTCCTAAAGAAAAACAAAGAGAAAATTGGGATGGTGTGACCCTTAGAAAGGATGTTGGCAGGTAAGGTAACCAGCCATACAAAGCATGAATGAGTTTTGCAGGATGGAGAGCACCAGGAGAAGACAGGTTCCATGCAGCAAGCATGACCTAGACTGTGAATTTGGTTTCTTTTGAAATTAACTTTCTCAAGAAAAAAGTTACATAAAAATGCACCCATTTTACATGTATAATTTGATAATATTGACAATATGTTTTTAAAATACACTTTTTATAATTGCTTCTAGAAAATTTACTTTTGATCCTGTATAATTCTACTTTTACTCCTTAAAAAAAATCTCTTGCCCTTTCACAAAAGTCACAGTGTGAGTTACTATTTTTAAATCTGTCTTTTCTTTTTTTTACTTTCCTTTGCCCTTACCATAACCTGTCTTGATAATGTAATATGTTTTATTCAACATTTTTTTAGTTCCTACCACTTTATATAAATACACACATATTAATTTTTCAGGTATTGGCTATTATAAAAAATCTGAAATCATGTAATTTTCACAGACACATGCCATACATGCTTTACAGCTGTTTTAAAATTCCTTAGGGAGGAATACTCTTACTTGATTGTACAGTCTAATGCTTTTTATTATTTTATTAATAGTTGTTTTCTCAAATGGCTGGACAGCCCACATTTCTAGCAGAAATGAATGAAAGAACTCACTTATTGGCACTGCTTAAAGTGAGAAGAATAGGCACATTTAGGCTTTTTTGGGGGGGCATTTGATAAGTAAATGTGGTGCCTTAAGGTTACTTTGATTTTACTTTCAATTACCACTAAGTTTGAGCATCTCTTTGTATTTGTTAGCAATTTTGACTTGCTCTTTTATGGAATGTCTATTATATTCTTTTCTTCATTGTTTTATTCATGTCAATATCTTTTTTCTTAATTTGTATGTACTCATATTTTCTATGCTTCATGTTGCCAATATTTTCCTTCAGTCTATTGTCTCTCTATTGAATTAATTTATGGAAACTTCTCTACACAGATTTAATTTTCATATATGATTATGGGTTTTGGATATTCCCTACCTAATTTTACATTTAATCAACTAGGTTTTTCTACAATATCATAACTAGTATTTTTACACTGATACTACTATGATTTTTTATATTTGTAGTATTATAATTATAATTTTACATTTAAACATTAATTTATTTGTTTACATTGTGTATAATATGGGATAAGCCTAAATCTTGCTGTTTCCCACATGTCTATCCATTTGGGTCAGCATTATTTATTTAATAATGAATCTTATTGCTACTGACTAAAAACATCATCATATATATTATTTTCTCATGTATAAAAAGATCCATTCATGTCTAGATTCTCTTTGAAGCATAGTTTGAGGATACTGAGGGAGCCTATTTGTCAGTACCATGGTGAGAAAGAAGACAGCGGCATTAAATGTATTCAGATAACTAGATAAAGGCAGGTCACACAGAGTCTTGTAAACTCTTCTAAAATAAATTAGAAGTAAGGAAGTTAATTTACTTGAAAAAACAATGTCTGTGTGCAAGTGGTTGATATGGGGGAAAGACAAAAAAAAGTAGACCCATTTTAAAAGGCCATTTCAGGAATCCAAGAAAAAGATAATGTGGTATAGGAGATAGACCACAATTAACTCCAAATATTTGGGGCCTTGGGGTAGTCATTTATTATTTCGGGTAATCTTGACAACCTAAATATTATTTCTTCCATACCAAAGTGACCTGAACTACAGGGAGCAACAGAGAGTAAATTTCAGTTTTCTAGGATGTTTAAAGAATAGTTTCTAATACATCAGAAATGCTAGTTACCTGATATTTAATACTACTAACAGTGATAGTAATAAAACCTTTGGTGTTTCAGCATTGCTTGTTGATGTTGTTTCTCATTTGTATTCATCACCTTTCCTGAGATAGTTAAGTTCGGTTTATTGAAGGTAATTGAATCTATCAAGATTCAGAATCTAGCAATGCCTCAGAGACATCATTCTAAACATCAGTCCTCATTTTCTGGAGGTAGATCAGACTGAAACTCTCGTGAATATAAGTAAAACTCTTTAAATTAAATTTTACCAAAGACCTGATATCAACCTAGTTTATTATTTGGGGGGGTCACTTAATTTTTTCCTAAAAAGCTGAAAGTATAATGGTTTGGTTAACTAAAGTTACAGGTATTTTACAATATTTGTAATGCATCAGAGGATACAAATCTTTTTTCTCTAGATACATTTCTTTCTATGGCTCTTCCACTTGGTTCAAATATACCAGAACTTAAAGTTCAGGGGCTTCAGTGAAGATATGGAGGAGGAAAAGAGGGAGACTATACTATAGGGGTGTCCAAACTTTTGGCTTCTCTGGGCCACACTGGAAGAAGAAGAGTTGTCTTAGGCCACACATTAAATACACAAACACTAATGAAAACTGATGAGCAAAAAAAAGTTTTAAGTAAATGTACAATTTTGTGTGGGGCTGTATTCATAGCCACCCTGGGCCACATGCAGCCGACAGACTGTGGGTCGGACACCTCTGATCGAGTTTCTTTCTGGCATTAATGCAAAGACAGTAAGGTGAATTTTGCCCAGATAAACAGAAAAAGCCTGAATCCTGTCTTATATCAGCCAGTCACTCCTCTCTTGCAGTGCAGTTCACAAAGGAGGTACATTACTATTAGGCTGGGGCTCCAAACCCAAGTGCAGAAGTTTCATAAGCTACACTGGAAGAAATAGAAATCTCTATTTTCTTTAACACAAGGTGGCCTTAAGTTCAAACTACAGCTTCAGAACAGCCTGCCCTCCCTTTCATGCCCATGCTCAGACATTCCTCTTCCAGCAGCAAAGATTGGTAACCTCAGATCACATGAGCTCTCACCAGGTTGGAGACATCAGCGCAGGGCTTTTTCTGCTGTCTAGGGCAAAAGTGTGTAGCTCTCAGACTTAAAGATTTTTAGGATTAGGATAATGCACATGACAGTGACCAAAGCCTGCTCACATAGACCAAAGGATTAGCTATGTCACATTTCTCTAGTCTCTTCACAGAAAAAAAAAAGACAGATAAAAAGACATAGAGAGAGATGCTGAGAGTAAGATGAAAGAGTTTTGAGAAATGAGAGGGAAGATCCTATCCCACTTTCACTCTGCATTTATTAAAAAGTTCCAGAGAGTGAAAGCCACCTATTCCCCACTATAAACTACCCCTCCAGCTAATGATACACCACAACAAAAAGTGGTCTAATTAGTGTCCTTTGATCAATCCAATTAGTGCTTTTCTTTGGTGGTAGCAGAATGTGGTAGTGATGGATGTTGTGATAATTGGAGGAGAAGGAATAAGAACCAGAAAGTTTAAACTCTTTTTTCTTTAAAGCCAGCAGTATACACATCTAAGTGAAGAATGGTACTCTTTTATCTCAGAAGGCAATGGCCTTGGAAAAAATGCACAGATTAAGACCATTGTTCAAGGAGCAATGAGGGTAAAATGGACACCACTTAGCTAATCTGGTGAACTATGGCAACACTTGAGATCAGATGTTCCAGAAAGATTGACAGCTTGTTCTATTCTTTCAATCAAATGAACGAAAGTATATTTTATTAGGAATTGAAGGCTGAATCTCTGTAGTTATTTTGCTTCTCAGAATATCATCCAGGAAAGAGGAAGGGAGAATGTAGATATGGAAATGGAGAAGAGACACATGAAGAAGAGCAGAAGTAAGATAGGAAAGGCGATGATAGAAAGAATATTGAAATAATAGAGGAGATGCCCCCACACAGAAAAAGCCAGGAAAGAGATGGAATAGACATGCCCTGAAGCATTACCTTTCCCTGGAAAGGTAGGGAGCTACTAGATGATGTGAACCCACTAGGTCTTGGTTTTCCATCCAGCAGCACAGGGGCTGCACACAGCCATAACCTGACCACCTTCTCCTGCCACTAATGTCAGCCAGTCACTATACAGTTTTCAGTAAAGCCCAACCTGCACATAGTAACATCAACCATCAAACTGCTACCTCAACATTCTCTTCTGAGGTCAGGCTATAGAAGAACCCTGAGCATTGGTGAGACTGCAACATGGCTCTTCACATTAAAAAGTTTTGTTCTCGGTAGTCTTTCAGGATGGCAACAGAGTAGGATGGGGCAGATTCCAGTTCCTTGTACACAAGGGAGAGAATGCTGTCCAATCAGCAGAGGAGAAGCCAGGCAGCCAGCAGTTGTTCAGCATATATGAAAATAAGGGACCAGAAATCTTGACAGTCACGGAGGAACCAGATGTAATCTGCTATTTCTTTTAAATTTTATTATTGTTTTATCTTTCAATACTTTTGTCATTTTTTTTTGTATTTTGTTTTATTCCTTCTTCCTTTCTTTCCAAACTTATCGCTCTTCCCTCCATTCCCCTGCCTTTTTCTTTCTTTTATTTATTTCCTTGTCTTTTTTTTTTACCCACAAGAGACACAAACAACTTGAAAATACAAAAAGACCAGAGCTAGACTTATAGAAGAGGCTTCCCAACAGTAGAGTCAGAGAGACAAATTTCACTTTGCTATAGGAGAGAAGCCACAAGTTGCTGCATATTTGAGTAGATGGAAGCAGAGAATGACAGGATAACCAAAAGAGGCTGCACCACTGATTTCACAGGCATTTCACCACAGAAGTTCACACCATAAACCCAGGGAGTCAGAACAGATCAATCTAAGAAGCTGAGGCTAACAAGAAGAGTCTCACAAACAATGGAAAGACAAAGACACAATCCCCAAATGAAAGGAAATGAGGAACCCTCAGAAAGAAGGTTAGATGAAATAGAAGCAAGTCACCTATTAGATATTGAATTCAAAGCATGGGTTATCAGGAAGTGCAAAGAGCTCCCAATGAGCTACCAGAAACTACAGGGAAGCTACAGTGATCTCACTGCATACTGTATCAACATAAAAAATGAACTGGAAACTATTAGCAAGAGACAAGAGGAACCGAAGAATACAATTTCCGAATTGAAGAACACAGTAGAAAGTATTAAAAGTAGAGTCGATGAGACAGAAGATCGTATTAGCAAGTTGGAGGACAAAGTAGAAAGCATCTCACAGAAAGAGCAGGAAAAGGAAAAGAGGCTCAGAAAGAATGAAGAGGGATTAAGAGAAATACAAGACAATATGAAACATAATAAAATCCAAATAATAGAAATACCAGAAGGAGAAGAAGAAGAACAATGGATAGAAAACGTATTTGAAAGAGTAATGAGAGAATGTTTCCGTAATTTGATGAGACAAAAAGTTACACAAATCCAGGAATCACAGAGAGTCCCAATCAAGAGAAACCCAAAGAGGCCCACTTCAAGACACATCATCATTAAAATGGCAAAATTCCAAGACAAAGAGAGAATCTTAAAGGCAGCAAGGGAGGAAAAAGAATATACAAGGGAGCCCCAATAAGGTTAGGTACTAACTTCTAAATGGAAACACTCCAAGCAAGAAGAGAATGGCAAGAAATATCCCAATTAATGAGAACTAGAGGCCTACAACCAAGGCTACTTTACCCAGCAAGGCTCTCAATCAAGATAGAAGGCCAAATAAAGAGCTTGCAAGGCAAACGAAGTCTAAAAGAATTTGCTTCCACCAAACCAACCCTACAAGAAATACTAAAAGGACTGCTTTAAGGAAAGGAAGGAAAAGAGAGAGACAGAGAGGAACACAGGTACAAAAATGGCAATGAATAAGTACCTATCAATAATAACCTTAAACGTAAATGGATTAAATGCTCCATTCAAAAGACACAGAATAGCTCAATGGATAAGAAAGCATGACCCAAACATATGCTGCCTACAAGAGACCCACCTCAGCACAAAAGACCATCACAGACTAAAAGTGAAAGGCTGGAAACAAATTTTCCAAGCAAACGGACAAGAAGAAAAAAAAGCTGGGGTAGCAATTCTCATATCAGACAAAATAGACTTCAAAAAAAGGGCCATAAAGAGAGACCCAGAAGGTCACTTCGTAATACTCAAGGAAAGAATCCACTAAGAAGACATTAACATCATAAATACATATTCACCCAATGTAGAAGCACCCAAATATATCAAGAAAATCTTAGAGGACTTCAAGAAAGATATTGACAGCAACACAATTATAGTAGGGGATTTTAACACCCCACTATCAAAAATGGACAGATCTTCCAAACAAAATATCAACAAAGATATTGTGGCATTAAACAACACACTAGATGAAATGGACTTAACTGATAACTATAGAGCCCTTCATCCCAAAGAAGCTAAATACACATTCTTTTCAAATGCACATGGAACTTTCTCAAAGATAGACCACATGATAGGACACAAAATAAGCCTCACCAAATTCAAGAATATTGAAATCATACCAAGCGTTTTCTCTGACCACAAGAGACTGAAATTGGAAACCAATCCCAAAGGAAAAAACCCAAAACACCCCAAATCATGGAGATTGAATGCTATGCTATTAAACAACGAATGGGTCAAGAATGAAATTAGGGAAGAAATAAAAAAATTTCTGAAAACAATATCACAACAACCCAAAACTCATGGGACACAGAGAAGGCAGTCCTGAGAGGGAAGTTTATAGCAATACAGGCCCACCTAAAGAAGATAGAAACATTTCAAACAAACAACCTTACCTTACGCCTGCAAGAACTCGAGGAACAACAACAAAAACAGCCCAGAGCAAGTAGAAGGAAGGACATAACCAAGATCAGAGCAGAACTAAATGACATATAGACTAAAAGCACAATTCTAAGGATCAATGAATCCAGGAGTTGGTTCTTTGAAAAGATAAACAAAATAGACAAGCCTTTAAGTAGGCTCATCAAGAAGAGAGAGGACACAAATAAACACAATCAGAAATGAAAGAGGAGAGATTACAACTGATACCACAGAAATAGAAAAGATTGTAATAAACTACTATGAAGAACTGTATGCCAAGAAATTTGAAAACCTAGGGGAAATGAACAAATTTCTAGAAAATATAATCTTCCAAAACTCAATGAAAAAGAAGCAGAAAACCGGAATAAACCAATAACAGCAAAAGAAATCGAAGCAGTAATCAAAAAACTCCCATCACACAAAAGCCCTGGACCAGATGGTTTCACAGGAGAATTCTACAAAACATTTAAGGAAGAGCTAACCCCTATTCTTCACAGACTATTCAAAAAAATCCAAAAGGATGGAAAACACCCAAACTCTTTTTATGAAGCCAGCATCACCCTAATTCCAAAACCAGATAGAGACACAACAAAGAAAGAGAACTTCAGGCCAATATCGCTGATGAACATAGATGCTAAAATACTCAACAAAATATTGGCAAAGCACACCCAACAATATATCAAAAAGATCATACAGCATGACCAAGTGGGATTCATCCCAGGGATGCAAGGATGGCTCAACATTCGCAAATCAGTAAATGTAATACATCACATAAACAAAAGCAAAGACAAAAACCACATGATCACATCCATAGATGCAGAAAAAGCTTTTGATAAGGTACAACACCCATTTATGATAATAACACTCAGCAAAGTGGGAATAGAGGGAGCATTCCTCAATATAATAAAGGCCATATATGAGAGACCTACAGCCAATATCATACTCAATGGGCAAAAACTAAAATCTTTTCCATTATGATCAGGGACAAGACAACGACGTCCACTTTCACCACTTCTATTCAATATAGTACTGGAAGTTTTAGCCACATCTATTAGACAAGAAAAGGAAATAAAAGGCATCCAAATCGGAAAGTAGGAAACAAAACTGTCATTGTTTGCAGATGACATGATAGTGTATATGGAAAATCCAATAGACTCTACTCAAAAACTGCTTGAACTAATAAATGAATTTGGTAAAATAGCGGGTTACAAAGTCAATATCCAGAAATCAAAGGCATTTTTATATACTAAAAATAAATCAGCAGAAGCAGAAACCAAGAAAAAAATACCATTTGATATAGCAAAAACAAAAGTAAAATATCTGGGAATAAACCTAACCAAAGAGGTGAAAGACCTGTATGCAGAAAACTATACAACAGTGAAGAAAGAAATCAAGGAAGACACAAACAAATGGGAACATATATCATGTTCATAGATTGGAAGAATTAACATCATCAAAATGTCCATACTACCCAAAGCAATTTACAGATTCAATGCAATACCTGTTAAAGTACCAATGGCATATTTCACAGACATAGAACAAACACTTCAAAAATTTATATGGAACCATAAACAAGCCAGAATAGCAGCTGCTATTTTGAGAAAAAAGAACAAAGTAGGAGGAATCACAATACCTGATATCAAATTGTATTACAAGGCCACTATAATCAAAACAGGATGGTACTGGCATAAAAACAGGCACATAGACCAAGGGAACAGAACAGAGAGCCCAGAAATAAACCCAAGTCTTTATGGGAAATTAATATTCGACAAAGGGGACAGTAACATAAAATGGACTAAAAATAGCCTCTGCAACAAATGGTGTTGGGAGAACTGGACAGGTACATGCAAAAAAATGAAACTTGAGCACAAACTTACACCATACACCAAAATAAACTCAAGGTGGATAAAATACTTAAATATAAACTGTGAAACCATTAAAATCCTAGAGGATAACATTGGCAAGAAAATCTCAGATATTCCATGCAGCAACTTTTTTACTGATGTGTCCCCCAGAGCAAGGGACATAAAGGAAAGAATAAACAAACGGGATCTCATCAAAATAAAAAACTTCTGCATGTCTAAAGAAAATAATATTAAAATAAAAAGACAACCAACTGTATGGGAAAACATAATTGCCAATGATACCTCAGACAAGGGTTTAGTCTCCAAAATATACAAATAACTTACACAACTCTACTCTAAGAAGACAAATAACCCAATTAAAAAAATGGGAAAAGGAGTATCGCAGTTCGATTCCCAGTCAGGGTACATGCCTCGGTTGCAGGCCAGTTCCCAGCAGGGGACACACAAGAGGCAACCATACATTGATATTTCTCTTCCTCTCTCCTTCCCTTTCCCTTTAAAGATAAATAAATAGAAAATATATAAAAAATGGGAAAAGGACTTGAACAGATACTTCTGCAAGAAGGACATACAGAGAATCCAGAGACACATGAAAAGATGCTCAATATCTCTAGCTATCAGAGAGATGCAAATTAAAACCACAATGAATACCACCTTACACCAGTCAGAATGGCTATTATAAATAAAGCAACAAACAACAAATGTTGGAGAGGTTGTGGGGAGAAGGGGTCCCCACAGAATGCAGACTGGTGCAACCATTATGGAAAACAGTATGGAATTTTCTCAGAAAACTAAAAATGAATCTACCTTATGTTCCAGCAATTTCATTGCTGGGACTATATCCTAAGAACCCTACAATACCAAACCAAAAGAACCTATGCACCCCAATGTTCATAGCAGCACAATTTACAATAGCCAAGAGCTGGAAGCAACCTAGGTGCCCATCAGTAAATGAATGGATCAAAAAATTATGGTACATTTACACAGTGGAATTCTATGCAGCAGAGAGAAAGAAGGAGCTCCTACCCTTTGCAACAGCTTGGATGGAACTGGAAAGCATTATGCTGAGTGAAATAAGCCAAGTGTTGAAAGACAAATACCATATGATCTCACCTTGAACAGGAAGCTAAACAACAAAACAAACAAGCAAGCAAAATAAAAACAAATACACTGAACTAGAGAACAATGGGATAGTGACCATAGGGGAGAGGGGAGGGAATTACAGGGGAAAAAGGGGAAGGAGTTACAGAAACTAGTATAAAGGACACATGGACAACAACTAAGGGGGGTGGAAAGGGGAGGGAGGTGGGGGGCATGGGAGGTGGGCTGGGATGGGAGTAAAAGACAGAATACTGTTGTTGAAAAATAATTTTTAAAGAAGACTAAAAAAACAGTAAAAAATAAAAATAATAAAAAGTTTTGGTCTCAAAGGAGTCATAATTGAGTTGTCAGTGCTTCATGACCTGCTTATGAGTAAAACTAGGAAATGAAGAAAATATTGGACTTTAGAAGTATCTACACTCTAAATTCAATTCTTCTCAATTCTTCAAAATAGAAGAATCTACAATCTAAATTCAATCTTCTCAGTCTTATTTTTAAAAAATATTTTAGTATTTTGATTTAATATATAAAAGTAACATAACCACAGTGCAGGAAATTTGAAAAATATTTTAAAAATATGAAGACACAAATTTACCTTATCCTTCAAGTTCATCTTTGTTTGCATTTTAAAATTCTTGCTACTTACTACCAAAGTGTCTCAAATTTTTACTGATTTTACTGCCACTTTCTGTGTAAGGGACAAAAGAACTAATTTATGTAATATATTTTTTATGTCTGTCACTCCTTTTATTCTTCATTGCCATGTTCATTTCATTATCTCTTTCTTAACCAATCTCACAGGTGTCTCCCATATTTTTTTCCAGGATAAAGGAAAGGAGCAATCTCTTATTTAAATACAGTCACCAGAGATTCTGGGGCAAATTGTCACTGTATCCTTTAGAACATAGTTGATGCTTTCTTTTCCCTGACAGCCACCATTCACACTTTGCCCAATTCACTAGTGTACTTAGTTTATCATTTGCCCAAATTATACATGTTTGTACATGTGTTTTGTATGTTTTTCATTGTCTATATGTCCCAGAAGGGTATGTGTGAGATATGAAGAGAAATTTAAAAGTAATTTTATTAACATCTTTTTTTAATCCTCACCCAAGGATAAGTTTATTGATTTTACACAGAGAGGAAGGCTTATTGATCTTAGACAGAGAAAGAGAGAGAGAGGAAAGAAGAACGTCAATGTGAGAGAGGAACATCCATAAGTTGCTTCCCATACATGCCCCAACTGGGGACTGAACCAGCAACCTTTTGGTGTAAGGGGCAGTGCTCCAACCAACTGAGCAACTGAGCCAGAGCTGTCCATATCTTTTAAAGATAAGAAACTATATGCTGTAACCTTGAAAACTGTCTTGACAACTTTTACTTTAATAGTCCCAACAATGTAAACTGTTTGACAAGATAGTTCTCACTTTTAAATTTGTGCCCAATTTTTAAAACTTAAAATAAAAACTTCCTTATTATAACACAAAGTGTATTTCCCTTTTTGGGCTAATTATGCTATGTAGAACATGCTATTCTGTCCCTTCTATTAAAAAATAATGATAGTTCTATCAAGAAATTTCTAATGCCTAACTAGAGTCTTATCTTTAAATACAAGTTAAGGAATCCAATCCTTTCAATTGCTTCTCATAAGACTCTCATTATATTATGCATTATCTAAGCTAACATTATTTAGATTCACTCTAATTTTAATGCTGCTTTTAAAATACAACACCATAACTGAGCAATGATATTTAAATGTATTCTGATTATCATCCATACCTAAAAAGTTAATAAATTTCAATTTGGTACAAATTGTTCTTAGAATGGTCATAACATTTCCTTGAGCTCACAGCTTTATTTTCCTGACAGTTATAAAACATTTACTTAAAAATTCTTTCCTTGTTTTTCTTATGGATATATTTTAACATTTGCATTTATATTAGTTATTTGCATTGTTCAATCTTAACAAGGAAGAGCTACATTTATTTCCCATGGCATTGCTGAATGTTTTGTATAATAACACTTGAGAAAACTCTGCTTTTGCTTATAATATTTCATATATTCAAGGGGAGGATCAAACATATAATAGCTAAAGATACACTGTGCAATAAGCAAGACCAAAAAAAACCTATTTCTGCCTCTTATTTGAAAATAATGTATAGTGTGGTATTGGTTGCAATGTTTAACTTAAGAGATTTATACAATACATAAATATTTCAGCTTTACGGTGTTATTATAAATCATACTTTTAAATTTCAAATTCTAACATTTTATTCCTTTTATATAGAAAAACAATTGCCTTCTGTTTTTAACTTCTGTCCTATAAGGTTAATATACTCACTTCCTAGTCCCCAAGAGGTTTTTGGTGATTCCTTGGGATTTTGTTAATATACAATAGTATCATCATGAAATAAAATCAGATTCATTTCTTCCTTCTTAGTAAGTATACATTTTTCTTTCCTTTTTAAAAAAAATATTTCATTTATTTATTTATAAAGGGAGGGGAAAGGAAGGAGAAAGAGAAGGAGAGAAACATCAATGTGTGGTTGCCTCTTGCACTCCCCCTACTGGGGACCTGTATCACAACCCAGGCATGTGCCCAGACTGGGAATAGAGCTGGCGACACTTTGGTTCACAGACTGGCACTCAATCCACTTAGTCACCCCAGCCAGGGCCATTTTTATTTCTTTCTCAAACATTAGTGTATTAGCCACAACTTTTGATGTTAAGTCAATCAAGTAGAATTGTTGCAAAGGTCATCTTGGCCTTCTTTCCAATCTTAGTGAGAAAATTTCCAGTTTTTCATCATGAATAAATTATGATGCTAGTTTTTTTGTGGATGCTCTTTCATGAATTGAGGAAGACTTTCTTTACTCATAATTTTCTGAGGCTTTTGATTATAATGAGTACTGAATTTTATAAAATGTTTTTCCCTCAATGATGTTGCATAATATTTCAACTTTCACCTTTTGATAACAGTGACTTCATTCATTGATGTTAAATGGAGAATAAGCCTTGTAAGTAATCTAACTTCATCATACTGTATAAAACTTTCATGTATTATTGAGCTTGATTTGCTAATATATTTTTAAAGATTTATTTTTTAATTAAAGTTAGCATACAATATTATATTGGTTTAAGGTATACAACACAATGATTACACATTATGTAACTTACCAAGTGATCACCCCAATAAATCTAGTACTAATCTGACACCAAAGACAGTTACTACAGTATTATTGACTGTATTTCCTATGCTGTACTTTACAATCCCATGACTATTCTGTAATTATAATTTTGTACTTCTTAATCTCTTCACCAATTTGTGAAGGGATTTTTTTTACTGCTTTTCCCCAATTCCCCTCCCATTTGCAAACCATAAAAATGTTCTCTGCATCTACAAGTCTATTTCCCCTCTGCTGGATCATTTATTTTGTTTTTTAGGATGCACAAATAAGTGAAATAATATGGCATTTGTCTTTCTTTCTCTGTCTTACTCATTTCACTCAGCACAATATTCTCTAGGTCCAACCATGTTGTTGCAGATACGGGGTGTGTGTGTGTGTGTATGTGTGTGTGTGTATCCTTCTCTCTTCTTTACTTATCTACTGATGAACACTTCCATACAGGTTGTTTCCATATCCAGGCTATTGTAAATAATGCTTCAATAAGCATATTCAAAAGTAGAATTGTCGGGTTATTTTTTGCCTCTTGTTATAAATACTCCTCTGTTTTGAAGTTTATTTTGTCTGTTTACTGCTACACCAGCTTGGTTTTTTTTTTATTTTGATTTTTATGAAATAACTTTTTCCATCCCTTTACTTTTAGGCTGTCTATGTCTATCTCAGTAAGTCTTTTGTAGACATCATATGGAAGGGTCTTGTTTTGCTATCCACTCAGCCATATATATCTTCCAATTTGAGCATTTAATTCATTTGCATTCAAATTCATTATTGGTAGATATGTATTATTGCCATTTTATTATTGAATTCTTAATCTTTTTTCTTTTAAAGAAGACTCTTTTTTCTTAAAATACTGATTTAATAATGATGAGCTCTTTTAGCTTTCTCTGCTTTCCCCCTCTCCCTGGGAAATGATCTGTCCTTTTATTCTAAATGGTAGTGTTGCTAAATAGAGTAATTTTGGTTGCATTGTAGGTCCTTGGTTTTCATCATTTTGAATATTTCTTGCCAATACCTTCTGTTATGCAAAGTTTCTATTGAGAAATCAGTGGACAGTTCTATTTGTGCTCCTTTGTAGGTAACAAACTGCATTTCTCTTGCTGCTCTTAAAATTCTTTTTGTCTTTAACCTTTTAATTATAGTTAATTACTAACCTTTAATTATGATTAATGCTAACCTTTAAGCATTTTAATTATAATGTGTCTTGGTGTAGGCCTTTTTGGGTTCATCTTGTCTGGAAAGCTCTGCTTCCTGGGCTTGTGTGCCTACTTCTTTCACCAGGTTAGAGAAGTTTTCTGTCATTACTTTTTCACATGGATTTTTCAATTCCATGCTTTCTCTCTTCTCCTTCTGGAACCCCCATGATAAAAATATTGATCACTTAAAGTCTCAGAGACTCCTTATACTATCATTTTGGGGGATTCTTTTTTTTTTTTCTTTTTGATATTCCGATTGGGTGTTTTCTGCCGCTTCAGCTCCCAAATCTCTGATTTGTTCCTTTGCTTCATCTACTTCAGTGTTGATTGCCTGCAATATATTCTTCATTTCAGTTAATGTATTTTTCACTTCCGACTGGTTCTATTTTATGTTTTCCATCTCCATTTTTATATTTCCTCTCTGTTGAATTTCTCACTACATTTATCTACTCTTCTCTTAAGTTCATTTAGCATCCTTATAACCAGTGTTTTGAACTCTGTACCTAGTATATTGCTAATCTCCATTTTGTTTAGTTCTTTTTCTGGAGTTTTGTTGTATTCTTTTACTTAGAACATTTTTCTTTGTCTTCTTATTTTGGCTGCCTCCCTGTGTTTGTTACTGTATATTAGGTAGAGCTGCTATGTCTCTCAGGGTGGTAGAGTGATCCTATATAGTAGGCATCCTGTGGGCATCCAATGGCACAGCCGTCCTAGTCATTCGAACTTGGTACTCGAAGAGTTTTTCCCTTGTGGGCTGTGTACACCCTTGTGTTGTAGTTGAGCTTTGACTCCTGTTGGGACAAAAATGGGAGGGATTTACCCCCAAGCCTAATGGCTGTGACAACTGTCTGTGAGCACTGTGGAGGGTCAGCTGCTCAGGGCCAGCCCTCAAAGAGCAGGACTCACTTTAGCAAGGCTCTGGTGCCTACTGAGTCTTCCCCTTGAGTGTGTTCTTTGTAGAAGTGATTGGGTGGTGCTTCAATGTGATCTGTAGCTGTTGGCCAACTGACCTGGCTTTGGGGCCCCCCAGGATGTGTAGGCTAAGGACAACTGTCACCTGCGCCCTGCCTGAAGCCACCCAACATGAGCTACAAAACCATCTATAGATGGCTGCTACTCGTGTTGGGCTTGAACTTGCCCAGGTGAGGCCAAGCTGCAAACCAAAGTTGGCTACCACTAGCGCAGGGCCTAGAGCTACTTAGGGAATGGTAAGAAGCATGCTGAGACCAGATGCTGTTTGTTTGAGAATTTTTTACAAAAACACAAAGCGCAAGCCAAAATAGGCCATTTGTATGGAAAAGCCAGTGGAAATGGCTTGTGCTTGAAAGTTGGGTGGACCAGAGTCTCAGTGAGCAGTGCTAACAGTGTTATCTGGATTGATGGAGGCTCACGTATGGCACCTGTCTGCAGGCTTTATTGGGGAAGGACTGAGCAAAGGAGCAATGACGTCTGCCAGAACATCTGTCTGAAAGAAAGCTACTCCACATCCTGATGCCAGAAAACTCAGACCATCCTCACATGTCTTAGTGCCTTTTGAGCTGTTGCCCCATTGCTGAAGCTAAGTGGGTGAGTTTGAGTAAGTCCATGCACAGGCCTTTTAAGAGGAAAGCCTGAAACTCCAGGAGCCCTTCTTCATTCAGCCACAATTCTTGTGGGTTTTTATGGTGAATTTTCTTCCTAGAACTGGAACCCTGGGCTTGGGGGACTGGTGTGGGGCTGGGATTCTCACTTTTCAGGGGGGTCTCCACAGCTGAAATATCCCTTTTGGTTTTTATTCACCACACAGAGACCAGCCCTTTTTTCATCTCTGCCCCTTGTACCAGTCTCATGTGTCTTCTTCATTATATCTACTTGTAGGACTTCTGTTTAGCTAGATTTCAGGATGTTCTAAATAATGATTGTTCTGTAATTTAGTTTTAATTTTGATGTAGTTGTGGGAAATTTCAAGCACTGCACTTATTTACACTACCATCTTGACTGGAAACCCATATATTATTTCATTACAATTTTAGTGTCCATAAGATCAGTGGTGACACCTTTTTTATTTCTGATATGTATAACTCACCTTTTTTCTTATATTTTCTTGGTTAGCCTGGCTAAAAGTTTACCAGTTTTATGATTTTTCAAAGAACTAGCTTTGAGTCTTGTTGATTTTCTTTATCATGTTCTTGTTTTTATATCCTTAATGTTTGCTCTCGTGCTTATTGTTTATTTGCTTTTGCTTGTTTTAAATTGCTGTTTAGTTTCCTAAGGTGGAAGTTTAGATAATTAATTTTAGATCTTTATTCTTTTCTAACATTTGTACTTAATGCTATAAGTTTTGCACTAAATACCACTTTTGTTCATTCCATAAATGTTGACAGTTGTATTTTTATTTTTTAGAGATTTTATTTATTGATCTTTAAAGGAGGAGGGAAGGAGAGAGGGAGAGAAATATCAATGTATGGTTGCCTTTCCTGTGTCCCCTGCTGGGAACTGGCCTGCAACCCAGGCATGTGCCCTGACTTGGAATTGAACCATAATTCTTTGGTTTGCAAGCTCCTGCTCAATCCACCGAGCTACACCAGCCAGGGCTGTATTTTTTTTATTTTTATTCAGTTCAAAATAGTTCTTGAAATTTCTGCTTTGACACCCATGCTTTTAATAGTGATGTGTTGAAGTTCAAATATTTGGAGATTTTCAACTGTCTTCTAACTATTGATTTCTTATTTAACTCCATTGAGATCTGAGAACAGAGTTTATATAATTTTTTACTATTTTAAATTTGTTAAGTTTTTTATAGACCAGAATATGGTCTATCTTGTTGAACTTTCCATGTGAACTTGAGAAGAATGTTCACAAGAACATTCCTGATGAGAAGAATGTATATCCTGATGCTATTACAATACTCTATAAATATCAACTTAGGTAGAGATTATGGCTATTTATATCAAGGTCATTTATATTATAACTGTTATTTTATACCAGCTTGATCTATCAATTACTAAGTGTGGAATGTTTTTGTTAACTATTCTAATAGGGCATATGTATTTCTTCTTTTAATTCTGTGTTTTTCTTCACATACTTTGATGCTCCATTGTTAGGTACATAACACTTTTAGAATCGTTGCCTTCCTTGAGAATTGACCCCTTTTCATTATATGATGCCTCATTTTATCTCAAATAGTTTCCCTTGCTCTGAACACTGCTTTGTCCAGCTTTCTTTCAATTACTTGTAGCATGGTATATCTTTAACTATCTTTTTTATTTTTAGCCTACTTATATTTTTATATTTAATATGGAATTATAAACAACATATAATTGACTCTTTTTTAACCTCATGTGATAGTCTCTGTCTATCAGAGATAGACTGTCTGTTTATCTCTCTTGTAATTAGTACATTCACAGCACTCATAGTTAAAGTGAGTATTTATATGGTTAGGTTAATACCAATCATATTTGTAACTTTTAAGCCCATTTTACTTGTTCATTTTTAATTTTTTCTCTTCTTCTGCCTTCTTGGTTTTCAATTGAAACTTTTATATGGCTCTATTTTATTTCTTCCCTCTAACATATCAATATCACTTCTACTTTAAAAATTTAGTGGTTACTCTAGAGTTTCTAGTACGCCTTTTAACCAGTCTGTTTTTACATAATATTATACTACTTCATGTGTAATGCAGTTATTTATAATAGTATTTCTAATTCTTCCATCCATTCCTTATGATGTTGCTATTGTTATTTTTACTTAATTATATATGCTATACTCACCCAATGTATTGCCATTTTAAATAGCTATTTTTAATCAAACAGAAAAAATAAACATTAAATTTCTTTTTTTTATTTATTCATACCAAAAACTCTTCCTTTCCAAGTTTCTGACCTGTATCACCTTTCTTTTCATTGAAGAACTTCTTTAAACATTTTTTGCAAGAAGATGTTATGGATGGAATGTTCCTTTCCTCCCAAAATTTAAGTGTTAACCTCAATCTCATTATAATTTTAACCTGGAGGTGGGCCTTTGGGAGATAATTAAGTTATGATGAAGTCACAAGGGTGAGGCTCTTATGATGAGATTAGTGAACTTATAAGAAGAGGGAGAAAAACCAGGGAAAGCCTTTCCCTTCTGCTGTGTGAAGATACATCCAGGTGATGGGTATCCATAGCCTGAAAAAACTCTTACCAGACACCAACCTTGTTGGCACCTTGATCATGGACTGTGAGATTTTATCTCAAAAAACCGTGGTAAATCAATTCCTGTTGTTTAAGTACCCAGCGTATAATATTTGCTATAGTAGTCAAGCTGACAAAAGACATAAGATTTGGTAATGATGAATTCTCTCAATTTTTGTTGATCATATAATGTATTTATTTTATTTATTTTATTGTTGTTTAATTACAGCTGTCCCAATTTTCCCCCATTGCTCTCCCCTGCCCTGCCCTGCCCAGCCCCCACTCCCTCAGTAAGTCCCCATCCTGTTGTCCATTACCAATGATCCTTTATATATGTTTCTTGACTAGACTCTTCCCCTTCTTTCTCCTGTTATCGTCCCCCCCTTCTGGTCACTGTCAGTTTGTTCTTTATTTCCATTTCTCTGGTTATATTTTGCTTGTTTGTTTGTTTTCATTAAGTTCCACTTATAGGTGAGATCACATGGTATTTGTCTTTCACCACCTGGGTTATTTCACTTAGAATAATGCTCTGAAGTTCCATCCATGCTTTTGGAAAATGTAGGAGTTTCTTCTTTCTTTCTGCTGCATAGTATTCCATTTTGTAAGGTACCAGTTTTTTTTATCCACTTTTTTACTGATGGGCACTTAGGCTGTTTCTAGCACTTGGCTATTATAAATAATTCTCCTATTAATGTTGGGGTACATAAGATCTTTTAATGTATTTCTTTTTTCACTTTTGACATTTAATTTCAATGAATATAGAATCCTAGGTTAGAGTTTTTTTCTTTAAGCTTTTAATATATCACTCTACTCTTTCTTTTTTTCATGGTTTTCAATGAGAAGTCCACTGTAATTCTTATTCTTTTTATTCTCTAGGTAATGTGTATTTTGCTTCCTGTCTTCTTTCAAGTTTTTGGTTTTGGTTTTCTGAAGCTTGAATGTGCTATACTAGACAATATTGGTTGTTTTTGCCTTTTGGTTTGTAGTTCATTTGTTGGAATTTATCCTGGTTTGTGTTCCTTCAGCTTCCTTGATTTGTGTTTTGATGTCTATCACTAATTTTAGCAAGTTCTCAACCATTATTACTTCAAATACATTTTTTCCTTTTCTATTTTATCTTTCTTCTGGTATCTCTTGATGCTCATTTTCCCCCATCTTTGGATTTCAGTGTGGGATTTTTTTTATTAATGTATCTTTAAGCTTACTGATTCCTCAGCTAGTTTAAGTCTACTAATGGACCCATTAGAGACATTCTTCAGTACTGTTAGTGTTTTTTATTTCTACCTTGTCCTACTGATTCCTCTTTAGAGTTTCTATCCATCTGCTTATATTCCTAACCTGTTCTCATACATTGTTCACATTTTCTATTACAACCTATACGTATTAATCCTGGCTATTTTTTAAACCCTGTCAGATAATTCCAGCATCAGTGTCACTTATGAATCTGATTTTCTTGTTTGTTTTGTTTCCTGAGAGTGTGTTTTTTTGACTTTCTGCCATAGTTCATCATTCTTTGTTGAAAGCTTGACATAGACTATAGGGTAATAGAGATCAAGATACATAGAATGTGAAGATTTATGTTAATCTAGGAATAATAAAAATAGGATTTGGACTGTGGCTAATGTTTACTATAGCTGTCTCTTTTAAAAGCTTCAAAAGTCTTCCAATGAAAGTTTTGTCTCCATCTCCTCTTCTAACTTTGAGCTTTCCTATTTTTTTCAGTGTTTAGTTACTGCATTTGCATCATTTGCAATTCTTTGTTATTTTACTGGAGTCCAGTTGGTGTGGTAATAAAATGTGGGGAAGAATGTTCTTTAATCCTATGGTTAAATCTCACTCTTTCATTATCCTGTGTCTCTGGGCAAGCGTTTCTCCACTTGTATAGTTTTCTTCCCACTCTTAGGTAAGACAGGGTAACTAGAAGGAACTGATTTGGTAAGAATTCCTTCACATGGGATGAGACTCTGTTTGCTCTGATGTTTTCCTCTGAAGAATAGTTTTCTGTTATGAAAAAACGCTCTGGGCATATTTCACAGTGTTTACTTTTATACCCCTGCCAGAGCTGAACAGGGATCTTGGATTTTCACTGCAACGACCTGGAGCGGTTGCTGAAGGTAAATCCCACATAAGTGCAGGGCTCTTTAAAACTGCTGCAGTCCGGAGCTTGGTTCTCATGCTAGTTTACATTCAGCCTCCAACAATTCGTCCAACTACCACTTCAGTGTTCCTGCTTTTTTTTACAGCTACAGCAGCTTCTACTCTCAGTAAGCACATCTCATCTGTGACTCTACATGTTCTTTTCTCTCCAAATTCCATGTGGACGTGTGTCTTGCAAACTTTATTTCTCCGTTGGGCAAAAAAAGATGTTGCCCACTTCACTCACTCATTGCCCACTTTCACTTCACTCAGTTTTTTTTTTCTTGATGGGGTGACAATCACCAAGCTCTTTGAATGTGAGGGCTCAATCCAGAACTCTCACTCTGCTCAGTTTTCAATACCATTTCTGACTCACACCATTTTTACACATTAGTAAAGTTAGCAAACAGTTTTTGTGAGTTTCCTCTTTATGAGTATTCCGTACATGTACTCATTTGCAAGTGTTAATCTAACGTCAGGTAAGATTAACAAACAACTCTGAAAAATAGCTTGGGGGTAACATTAGGTTAATAAGATCATATAGGGTTCAAGTGTACATTTTTGTGATATGTGATCTGTATGTTGCATTGCATTCCCGCCACCCAAAGTCATCTTCCATCACCATATATTTGGCCCCTTTACTTTTTATTACTCCCAACCGTCTTCTCTGGTAACCACTATACTATTGTTGTCTGTGTCTATGAATTTCAGTTTTATAACTCATATGAGTGAAATCTGATTTTTCTGACTGGCTTATTTTGCTTTGTATAATATTCTTAAGGTCCACCAAGTTGTAGAAAATGGCAGTATTTCATCTTTTCTTATGGCTGAGTAGTATTATGTACCACAAGCAAACTTCTTAAAATTCATATAATCATTGTTTAGAGAAGAAAAACTAAATTCTGGATTTATTTTGTTTATTTTTGCATGTTTTAAAGTATATTTGAGACTTGTAATAAGTCTGCAAGTTATTATTTGAAATCATTTATTATGCACCAATACATATTAACTTTAGTGCCTCAGGCTGGTTGTTTGGGGCAAGTGTGAGTGGGACAAAAGTCACAGGTTTAATTCTCACTTGGGTCAATTACCTTTCAAAGTTCTACTGGCACAGTTTGCCCTCCTTCAACAAACTTCAATCCAGACTTGTGCAAATGGGTATTACTGCTCACTGGGGGCGTGCAATTAAAGAGTGTAAATTGAGTTACTTTTAGGGAACAAGAAATCAATGTACACATAGTTCAGTAAGAACAACAGTTTCATACCTTATAACAACAAGACTTTTCATATTTATGCTTCTTTCAGACCTATAATTACTTTTAGATTATCACTTTAAAGAATAAATGGCCAGAACATTAAATGACATGAGGCACCTGATATAAAGAACACATGTATGTAAAATTGGTAGATAAATGCATAGATTGTGAGGAGATAAAGTAACATTCTTCATGCAAAGGAATGGGTTTTAGAACTATACCCAAAAAAGTTTCATTCATGACTTTTTTATCATTAAAAAAGTACAAATACTTTTTACTCTTTATCATTCTACAAATATAGTAGATGTTTTACAGCAAATGGTGCACTTTGTTCAGAAAATTTTCTTTATATTATTTTATTTAAGAAAGAAAAAAACACAATCCCACAATCCCATGTACTCTATTCACAATCTCATTAATGATTAATATTTGCTTAACCTCTCCCTCTCTCTTGTCTAATTTTGTAAACGTTCTAATATTTCCATTTTATACCATCACTGCATACAACCTCTGTTTTTATATTCTTCTTTAATTGTATTATTCAGTTCCTACTGAAACACTAGTAAAACGCGGTAGTTTTTATGTTTGTTATGTCCATCCATTGTTATCAGTAACCACATTCTTCATTGACACTGTTTTTATAAATAGTGGCCATAACCTACAACGACCAAATCCAAAACCACTTTTGGTTCTCCTCTTGCTTGACCAGCATGAGACAGGATTCTCTTCACTTCCTTCAGAAACCTTTCACTCTTTTGGTTTTACTGACATCACTCTTCAAGACCCTTCCATTTTTATTAACCATTTTTTTAGTCATCTTTGATGGCTCCAATTTCTCTGCTTGTATTTAATGTGTCTGTTTTTCTCTCTGAGATTTTTATCTTTGGGCTTTTCTCCTTCTAGTCCAAAGAATCTCTGAGTAATCACAGTCACTCTCATGTCTACTACACTGGCCTTTATACTAGATGTTTGGATTCCAGATTCCCATCATAAGCCCAACCCTGTTTTCAAGCTCATAAACTGGACAGATAAAATATGCCTAACTCCTCAGTTGTGTCTACCGTTTCTGCCACAATGTCACAAACAAATCAGTTGTCACTTCCTCTCAGTTATGTCTCTTCAACATGCCTGGTGTATTGTGTCTCCTCTCTGACTGCTGCTGCCATTCTCCCAGTGCAGACTGTAGCCACAGCCTGATTTATAATAATAAGCTCCTAAAAAGTTTTGCCTCCAGTCCTGCACAATCCATTTGGCTTTTACTGCCAGATTGATTTTTCTAAAATGCAAATCTAATTACGTTTGTTCCTGATTAAAATCCCTTAATGGTTCCCTGTTTACCACGGGATGAATAAAAAACTCCTCGGTGTGATACATGAGGCTGTCCTTATCTGGCTCCTACCCTGTAACTCCAGATTCCTGTTTCTTCACATTCCTTTCTTTGCCCATGACAGATCCCTTGCAGTTTTTCTGCTGTGACAGACTGTTTTGGGCACTCCTGACTTTGTTTCTCTCATAGGTGAATCTGTGAATACCTCACACCCAGCCTCAACACACGTATGCAAATATACACGTATGCCCTAAATAACTCCAAAATGACTAGCGGACCATCTGAAACTTAAATTGAACATCTTCTTCTCACCTCTCTTTCTATAAACAGGTCTGACATTTCCTAGTTTATAAATACATTTTTGGGCCCTCACCAAAACCCATGTTAGCTATTCACATTTGTATGTCCAATTTCCTTACTGCATTTTACATTCCTTGACAATTTTATATTGCTAAGGAATTATATCCCTTAGATTTCATATTCATCTCAGCATTCCTAGCACATGCCATGGGTCCTGGAAAATAAGTACGCATGTAAAATGGTTACATGAACTGAAGGTCTTATTGCTTGGTAAAATTAAGCACATAGAAAGCCAATATTTTCTTATAACTGTATGTATAAGAGGATAATCTATTCAAACAACTATAGGAAACTGAGAAGCACCTAAGGCTGTTATTTAGAAAATTATTAACTACCTTTGTTGGCCTCATGGAATTCAAAGCAAAGCTAAGCAGAAAGAGGAAGAATCTCTTAAAATATCAGATGCCCTACTTCTAAGAACATGCCATTGCTGAATTCACTTGGACCCAGATATTATATTCATAAACCAGAATATATGAAAAAAGATTTAAAAAGCGTTTCATTTTAATTGTACTTGATAGCAAACTGCTTCCCTATCTTTCCTTTCATTCAACATCAGCTAACAGTCTTAGAACTGTGACACTGAGGGAACACAAAAAAAGAGTGGTGAGGTTAATTAATTTTAAATACTTTTCTTGCCATACATATAAGCTTAAAAGTTGTGCTTCAACCTAAAGAAAAATAAGGATAGAAAAAAATGTTTATATGTGCTCAAACATCTGTGACACTCCTAAGTTCTCATTCCTATCCCCACTCCCTATAGATGAAATTGTGTAAGATTCAGGCTGGTTTTTAATTATAAAAATTAAATCAATAAATGAAATAAAAGTGAATAAAATTAAAATATGTATTTTCTATAAAATATGTAAATTACATATATGCTCATACAAACTGTGTAATCAACTATTAACTCTATCTGATTGCTTTTATACAGTTTCCTAACTTTGATATGGATGTGCTTTCTCAGATCTAGACAAATGGTCAGACTGACCCTAGAATGGGAAGTGAACTACCATTTACTCTGATAAATTAAACACTTTGCCATGTATTTGTCAATAGGTTGGATGCTTTCACAAAACAGGCTGCTTTGTCAGCAAGTAGTGGTTTATTGCTATTCCCTTCTAATTTCCCATGGGCAAGTACAAATTTAAGATTACAGCAAGAAGAAACCGTCAAGTGTCAGACTGTCCATCTTCCTTTTCAGCTACTGCCTAAGTCCTCTTTAACTTGCATACCTGTCTTGGGAGAAACTTCATCTTACCTCTTAAAAATGTGAGATGTGAATGATATTTTAAAGAAGTATCACACACTGAAATGCTTAGAGAAAGTCCCTTCTATTACTTTATATTATATTTTATCAACATTACCTATTGGATGAAAATTTTGAGATGTCCGAGAGGTTATATGACTCTAAAGGTGCATTTCATGTTAACTATTTTTCACCTGAATATTAATGAAAGTAAACACACACACAAACACACATAAAGAATGCTGACTTGTATGAGGTTGTGGACAAAGACAAAGGGAGGGACTTTATGAGGAATAAACATAGATGAGCCAGAAAGCATTTGCAGAGGAGTGCAGAGGTCATAATTAAAGAATGCCAATGGTTAAGGAATGGTGTGTCAGTTCACAAAATTGGCTTTGGTCTCCATCTATGAACCACTCAAAGCATGTGAGGCTGGACTTAGGGTTTTTTTTTTAATCCAAGTAACAGGTAACACAAGGGATTTGTTGTGAGTTGAATTTAGTTTTCTGAATCATATTGCTTTCTAGTTTTTCTATTGGTCAAATAATTAAATGTAGAGATGACTAAATTATAGAAATAATACACATAATTCTCCTCTATATCAGAAAGAAGGGTAAAACATATACAATGAGATATTTAAGGTGCAAAACAATTAAATGGAAAAACATAAACAACTATTACAAATTTTATTTATACTGAATTGTATGTAAAACTAATTTAAACTATTAAGCGTGCCAGAACATAATTTTTAACAACTATCCTAAAAACCCATTTGAAGGAAAAGACACTAAGATGTTTTAAATAACAAATAGCTTCAATGAATTTCAAATGCATTTATTTATTAAATGCACACACATATACACATATGTAAAATTATATATATATTTTTGAAGTAAAGTGTTTTAGCTGGCATAAAAAGAAAACCATATTACTTAAGAGGATAGTTTTGGGAGCCAAGAGGATCTCTGCTTAACAGATGTTCTAAATTTTAATCTTACCTCTGGTCTTTATGAACTATCACTTCAGGAAAGTAATTTAATACCCTACTTAATTTTGTCCATTTTAAAAAATTTCATGAGTAATACTCCTATCACAGGACTGTTATGATAATTAAATGAAATTATATATATGTGTGTGCATTATATATATATAATTATATATATAGCTATATATATAGCTATATATATAGCTATATATAGCTATATATATAATTATATATAAACATATATATATGTAAGAGGACTTCCGCCAAGATGGAGGTGTAGGTGGAACCACCTTGCTTCCGCGCACAACCAAATCTAAGAACAACTATTTTTAACAACAATAAACATAACCAAGCCACACAGAAAATTGACAATACCGAGTCCAAAGACAACGAAATGTTCAGCTAAACCGGTAAGAAGAGCGAAGCCAGCAGTGGAGCAGGTTGGCAAAAAAAATCCCAGAACTGGTGATGCGCAAGCAGCCAAAGGCGCGGATTGCGGGCTAGCTACAGGGGCACACAGGGAAGAGGCGCGGCGGGCTGTCTGCGGTGGGTCACGCATCTGCGTGCAGATGAATCAGTGAAGAGGCGAGCAGGCACGGGGCAGCAGGCTCACACAATTCCGATCTACTTAACGGCATGAACAGACCAAAAATGGCTCAAGAACAACTCAGAGCCCCAGAGCCGATCAATCCAAGCGATGAAGAAATAACTAAACTTTCAGATGCACAGTTCAAAACACTGGTGATCAGGATCCTCACAGATCTGGTTGATTTTAGTCACAAATTAGAGAAACATATGGAAGCTAAACTAATTGAAATGAATGGTAATGCAAAGGAAACCAATAGTAATGGAAAGGAGATTGGGACTCAAATCAATGGAGTGGACCAGGAGGAAGAAAAAAATGATCAAACAGAAAAGAATGAAGAAACAAGAATTCAAAAAAATGAGAAGAAGCTTAGGAACCTTCAGGACATCTTTAAACGTTCCAACATTCGAATTATAGGGGTACCAGAAGGGGAAGAGTCACGAGTGGAAACCTTATTTGAACAAATAATAAAAGAGAACTTCCCCATTCTGGCAGAGGAAATAGACTTCCAGGAAATCCAGGAAGCTCAGAGAGTCCCAAAGAAGTTGGGCCCAAGAAGAAACACACTAAGGCACATCATCATTATATTAGCCAAGATTAAAATGAAGGAGAGAATCCTAGAAGCAGCAAGAGATAAGGGGACAGTCACATACAAAGGAGTTCCCATCAGACTGTCAGCAGATTTCTCAAAAGAGACCTTCCAGGCAAGAAGGGGCTGGAAAGAGGTATTCCAAGTCACGAAATCCAAAGACCTACATCCAAGGTTGCTCTATCCAGCAAAACTTTCATTTAGAATGGAAGGGGAGATAAAGTGCTTCTCAGATAAGACCAAATTCAAGGAGTTCATCATCACCAAGCCCTTATTATATGAAATGTTAAAGGGACTTACCTAAGAAAAAGAAGATAAAAAAGATGAACAGTGAAAGGACAGCAAACTCGCAGTTAGTAACAACCACACCTAAAACAAAAGCAAACTAAGAGGACAGCTAGATCAGGAGCAGAACCATAGAAATGAAGATCACATGGAAGGTTAGCAATAGGGGAGTGGGAGAAGGAGAAGGGGGGAGAAGGTACAGAAAATAAGTAGCATAGACAGTAGATAGAAAATAGATAGGGGGGAGGGTAAGAATAGTAGGGGAAATACAGAATCTAAAGAATTTGAGACACATGTTCATGAACTAAAGGGGGAAATGGTGGGGGAGGGGTATGCAGGATGGAGGGGAATGGAGGGGGGGAATAGAACAAATGTAATGGCATAATCGATAAAAAAGTTTAAAAAATAAATAAATAAATAAATAAATACCTAAAAAAAAGAAAATAAATAACAGAAAAGATAAAAGAAACCAAAAGCTGTAAAAATATATACATATAATTATATATAAACACACACGCATATATATATATATATATATATATATATATAGTGTAATACTTGGTACACAGAAAGTAGTTAAGAAAGCATAGATACATTGAACCTGTTACACAAAACATTTTTTAAACTGAGAAAATGGTTTCGTAGAGAAGGTATATTCCCCAACTGCTGTAGCGTGTTGGCCACTGCACAGCAGATCCATAAAGACAGCATTGAAGGACATATATGGACACTGTAGTACTATATTTTGAGGAAAGAGAACATAGCCAAAAAGATGTTTGAGAAAATCCAGAGTATTGTTACTTTTTAAACTAAATGCTAGTTATTCTTGCTTCATAATGAAACCAGTTGACTAGTGATTAGAAATAACAATTAATATTAGCAATATTTATGTTATTCTTTCTTTAAAATTTGTGTTCCTCCTTATGAAAGACATTATAAAATGATTATAAAATATGCATACTTACTCTGTTTTAGAAACTTCATGCTGTCTTCTCTTCTTTATCTTTCTGTTCTTTGATATAGAAAAAGTGAGATGACACTATTCACATTGCACTAGTTTTATCACTACTTAGACCAATGGACTGGATAACTAAGGGTTTCCTTGACTCATTATCACATAGAGTTGTTTCTATAAAGAAGCAGGCAGCATGATTTTTTTGGAAATGTACATTAAGCTATCACTCCCTGATTATCATTTTACTCGGATGGTATCTAAACTCTGTATCATGGCCTACAAGGTCCTACACAACTATAATCTGTTTATTTTATATAATATTTGGCACCTTTGTTCCCATTTTTATTATCCCATAATATTCAGGTTATCTAAATCTCAAAATTATTCATAGCTTGGGGCCTTTGCCCCTGCCATTACCTTCCTAGAATTTCTCTCTACAAACATGTCAGTTAACAGATCTTCCCCTCCTGCAGATAACCACTCAAACCAGGTTCTCAGGGAAGCTTCCCCCTCTACATACACAGTCTGAAGGAGCTGCTAATGTACACTTTACCTTGTGTGTTTCATAGCATTTATTACAATCTCAAATTGTCTTTTGAATTTATCTTCTAGTTCTTGTCTAATAACTAATCTAAATGACTAAACACACCTGGTGAGAAAGAAAACACCAAGATTGTAAAGAACTTGGGTGCTTTTTACTACTGTATCCAAAACAGTAGGATGTGGCAATGTGTGACAGTCAAGAGGATTCTGACATAAGATTGTCGAATGAGTGAATGAATGGCTTTGTTCATTAATATACGGGAGACAGAAAAAAAAGCTAGAGAATCCAAGTTCTAACTATAATTATTTAGGTGAAAAAATGTAGTGTGTTTGTGTGTAGTATGTCTAGGAAAAGTCTAGCCATTGGTAATATAATGAGAATGGTTTGCATTACAGCAATGTAACCTGGCAGCCAAGGACAGTGGACTGCAATGCACATGCGTGAACAACAGCAACTTCACTGTACTAGTCAGTCAGGGTGATAAAAGCATTTGAATGAGTATGTTTATTGTGTGTGGCCATTGCATTCAAAATGACTAAGCAAGTAGAGCAACAAGTCTGCATCAAATTTTGCAGAAACTATTTGGATGACTCAGAAGGCAGCAACTATGGGCAACTGGTGATTGGCAGCTTCATTGGGACAATGCACACCCTTGTGAATCATGCTTCGTGCAGTGTTTTGGCTGAACCTCAAATCACCCAGGTGACTCAATTGTCCCAACAGCCCAGATTTGGTACCTTGTGACTTCTGGCATTTCCCAAAACTAAAATCACCTTTCAAAAAGAAGAGATTTTCGACTGTTGATGAGATTCAGGAAAATATGACGGGGCAGCTGACAACAATCAGAACTGTGTGAGGTCCCATGGTGCCTACTTTGAAGGAAACTGAGGCATCATTGTTCTGTGTACAATGTTTCTTTGTCTTGTATCTTCTTCCGTAAATGTCTCTATTTTTCATATTATGTGGTTGGATACCTTCTGGATAGATCTCGTGTGTACATATACATGTGTAAATATATATATATACATACATACATACATAAGATGATTCTTACATTCCTTAAATATACATATATTTATATATTTGTTTAAAAAAGTAAGGAGAGTGTAAGAATCATCAACTTTTATTCAAGGTATGAAACACTTAATGGGGGGAAAAAATTCATAAAACAGACCATGGATTATGAGGAAGGCTCTTCAACCAGAAGCACAAGAGATTAAAAAAAAAAGAATCCATAAATAGGTGAAGCCTAGGGAAATATTCCGAAGATACAGGGTAATGATAGTTTGTTTTGTGCATTAACTTCCACAGGCCATGGATCTCAGATGAAACATTGTTTCTGAATGTTGTCTCTGGGAGTATTTCCAGAGGAGATCAGCATTTGAATTGGTGGGCTCAGTGTAGTAAACTGCCTTTCCCAATGTGCTTGGGCATCCTACAATCCATTAATGGCCTGAATAGAACAAAATGCAAGGAAGGAGGCATAATGTATAATCCGCTTTTTTTTGCCTCACTGATTGAGCTAAATGTTCCAACCTTATTTTCTCTGTACCTTGAACGAGGATTTAAAACCATGGGCTTCCCTGGTTCTCAGGCATCCACATGTGGACTGAACTACACCACTCACTTTCCTGGGTCTTCAATTTATAGACAACAGATTGCAGGAATTCTCAGCCTCTAAAAATAAACAAGCCAATTCCTTACTATAAATCTATTGGTGTTGTTTCTCTGGAGAACCTTGACTAATACAAGGGTAAGATTATTAGAGGTTTCTGTGTTAATTATTCTGAAAGGAGGAGGGGAGTGCATCCAACTGTTGCAGCTGGTCAGACTTTAGCCAGTTGTTTTGACAATGAGAACCAAAGGGAAAGGGAAAAAATGTCCCCCAAAATACTAGTAAGTTTTGGTGACAAAAAAAAGATACAGAAAAAAATAAATAAGGACTATATTTATGTTTGTGAATGTTCAATGTCAGGAGAATAATACAAATATTTATGATACTGAAAATAGTAGTTGAGATAGAAAATAAAATAGTGCAAAATTTAAATATAACATGCCATATACTTTTATATATTAGTTAATATAAAATAATTTTAAGGTATAAGAGTTAAAAGGTTCAGAAAAATAATTATATGTTTTTCTGGAGTGGATTTAAGGAAAGAAATCTTGTTTTATTTTTATGTAGGTTATCTCTGGAAAACAAAGATTTTATTTAACTCAGTATACATTTAGGCAAAAGCTGGTTAGCATCATCTTATGCACTTAACAGTATCCCCTTATATGAGAATTCAACAATTCAGTAATTCATTGATGATTTATATACAGCCAAAGCACAGATGCAGACTCGTGAACTGAGAAAAATCACAAAATTAACGATTTATGTCATTTATTTGATAAGCCAATTTATAAAGCTAAGAGTGTACAAAGTCACAGGGCCCTTTTATTCCAATACAGCTAATCCAAAACTCTAAATCTTTAGTCTTGTATATTGGTTGATCTGACATAAGATCATTTAATTTGACTATTTGATCTGTTCCTAAAAATTTGGAAATTACACATGTGCAAACACTAGGAGGCATTACCTATTATTAACCTCATAAGATATAAATACAAACACATACTCAAAATGTTGAAACAAACTCACTCTCTCTCACACATACATGCAATACAAACTATTACTATATCTTTCCTCCAACTCTGCATTTTTTAGTCTTTCACATGAATAATTTAACTAATTATTATTTTAAGATTTTATTTATTTTTAGAGAGGGGAAAGGAGGGAGAAAGATGGGGAACAAAACATCAATGTGTGGTTGCCTCTCACACACTCCCTACTGGGGACATGGCCATGTATGTGGGGGAGGGGTCCAAGAGGGACCAGTGCCACCTGCTTGGCTCTCAGCTGGCTTTCAGTCACTTTCCCTGCTAGCCACAAGCAACTTGGGCCCTTCTGGTGCTGCTTCCCAGGTGGGTGGTTTTGTCTATGTTCTAGGACCCTGTGGGTCTCTCCAATAAACTCTCCCGTAAGACTGGGAATTTCTTTTACCACCTCAACCCCCACAGATTTTTACAGCCAGAGATTTTGAGGCTTCATTTCCCCATGCTGGAACCTTGTGTTGTGTGGTCTGTTTCACTCCCCAGTTGTTCCTCCTGGTTTATCTGCTCACAAATGTGGGACCACCCCATCTACCACCTGCTGACTCATCCAGTCCTCCAGCTGCCACCTTGCCTGTTCCTCCAGCCACTGCCTCTCTGCCCCTCCTGTTGGTCTGGATGAGTGTTTCTTCTTTAACTCCTTGGTTGCTGGGCTTCCATACAGTTTGATTTTCTCACAGTTCTGGTTATTTTTTGTTTTTCAATCTATTTTTCTTGTTTTGGTTGTGTGAGGAGGCAAAGCATATCTACCTACAACTCCATCTTGGCCAAAAGCATTAATAAGTGTAATTGTTGATTGAATTGCATTCCTAATCGTGAATTCAATATTAAATGCATTACAGTGATTACCAAGAGTATAACATTAAAACAAATATACAACTATAAACTCTGGTTCTACCACTGAATTCATAGTCATTCCTGGCTCTGAAGTACACATGCATGTACACCAAACCAAAGATTATATGTGGTGCCCTTAGGTTAGTTTGCTTTATTAGATCTATGCCTTTTTGAATCTCTGTTAATTCAACTAACAACTTGTTACATTGGGGTTTGACCTAGAACTGAAAGCATATTTCAAACCGATCTGTTTCTTAATGATGTTTGCCTACCATTTCTCTGATTTTAGGTGAAGTCTACTTCAGATACATACTTTTCTTAATCATTGTTCTTTTCTTAACATTTTGGGTCAACATTTGGGCTATGTTTATATGCTTCTAACTATCACCTAAATAGTTTCTTTCATGCTAAATAAAGAAATTTGGGATCCTGTAATGAAGTAAACTCATTTGCATTATGGAAAAAGGAAACATGTTTACATATATACTAAAGGTTATACACAATGCTACAGTAACTAGTTAAAATATACAATCAAAATCTCAAGTTGTTTTGGCTATGTCACAAATCCCAGAATTTTCCTTTATTTGACAAGTAAACCCAGACTTTTTTAATTCTTAAAATGCCAAACAATTGCTACATCATAGCATAGTGCTACACACTAATAAATACTTGCACAGCGATTCATAATTAATATATAATCAGATACCCTACTAATGGATGTTTTATATATAAATGTGATGGGGTACATTTGTAGAAATCTGGACATTTCTTTCTTTTAAAAAAAGTTATTTATTTATTTTTAGAGAGAAGAGAAGGGAAGGAGAGAAGGAAAGAAATATTGGTGTGTGGTTGTCTCTCCTGCACCCCCTACTGGAGACCTGACCACAACCCAGGCATGTGACCTGACTGAGAATCAAACCAGTGACCCTTTGCTTCTCAGACCAGCACTCAATCCACTAAGCCACAACAACCAGGGCATGAACATTTTTTTGTTCTATAACATAGAAACAAACAAAATGTCTATGCTAACTCATGCGATAACTGCAGTGTAGGTAATATTAAAATAAAATGAGTTTTTATCACTTCCCAACTGAACTAGTTACTCCATTAAGGAAGATCAAATTGCTTATCTTGCAGTGATTGATTACCAATTAACTATAGAATAAGCCAGCAAAAATTAAGGGTTGGAAAATGCCTGGAAGTTTACTGAGACATTCTTATTAAATACCAGTGTCTGTAGCATAAATACTCCCATGGAAATTGTTTTTTAAAAATGTTATAGACGCCACATGAGGTGGTAATGGTATTCTGACAAAGTAGGAAACCTTAGTAATTCTGTAGTGAAAATTCAAGTGACCTTGTAAAGAGCCTGCATAAGCCATTTCATAGAATTAAGGTTTTCTGATGTTCTTTACTTTTGCCCCAATTTGACATCAAGTTGCACCAAGTCAAATGAAAGTGTGTGAACAGCCATCCCTCAAAAATTAAATTCCATCTTCTTTCCTGCCTCCGAGGGCATGAAATAGCTGCCTGTTCCCTACTGTTTGTAGGTTTCTTTGTCAGGTTGCAGGTAAGGATTGATTACTCTTGACTCTCACAGCACTTCAAATTTTATTATATCTATCTCTGATAGTCCTCAAATAACAAATATTTCTCTATTCATGTCTAATAAAGTTAGTAAAGATCATTAGGATTAAATGTTTTCAATATGTAGTTTGTTTTAAGTTTCCCCACATGTGGCTTAGTATACAACTTCTGAAAGGGCAGCTCAAGAGTTGATTCTCCAAATCCCAGGAGGAAGTTCTTGCAGCATCTGCAGCCTAAACTATGTTGGCTCCACCAAGCTCCCTGCCCTTCACAGATGGTTGTCTGTTGTGTGGTTCCTTGGTTTCATCAAACGAGTACTTCTGTTTTTTTTTTAGAAACTTTCAAAATAGCAACAGATCTCCAGGACACAAAACCACTTAGTAAACTAAAATTCTACTTTTATCTCTGGTTTTACTCAGCTCATAATTTTATGATTTAAAAAAAAATTAAAGGTATTGAAGTGACATTGGTTAATAAGATTATATTGGGTTTCAAGTGTGTGTTTCTATGATACATCATCTATATAATGCAGTCTATATCCACCACCCAAAGATATAGATTTTATACTTTGAGGTTCTAGAAATATTAGCACATAAGCACAAAATATCTATATTCAAGGTAACTTTGGAGAGTTAAATGTATATGGAGTAAATGTTGGAAGTGATAATACTTCAGAAAGGCTTTTCCACTTCTACTTGCCTGATGGATGCAAATCAAATCCCCTGACCTTAGGAGAGTGATCATAAAATGTAATCAAAGTTGCCAGATCGAAAGGTGCTCTAAACGGTTCAGTAGGCAGCTGCATCTATGCTATAAAGCATCATGACTGTGAACATAGGTCATGTTTCAGGAAAACAAGATGAAACCCTTTTACTTTTAAAAGAAATTTGGTCAAGTCCCAGGAAACAGATGACAGCTATATTCATATGGCCTCCAACCCCAAGGAACTCCAAGCAATTTGCAGGTTTTTAATATAATTAACCTCCAGAGTATTTCTGTTACATATGTTTAAAAGCTGGTTGCAAGTATTATCATAATATTTTTCAAGATGAGAAATCTGAGAGTTAGCATGTCTAGTGACTTAACTCAAGATTACAAACAAAACATTAGTATAGGTTTTTAAATATGATTCCATTTCTTGCAAGAAATTTAAAATATTTTGAGCATTGGGGAGAAAGGGTCTCTAAACTTACTACTGAACAAAAAAAGCAATTAGCAACATGAAAAGCAATAATAGCATATTTGACAAGGGTATAACTTCCAAATTACCAATTGTTTAAAAGATTACTACTATGTGACTTTCTACTTTTCCAAAAACTGCATTCATTTAAATATGATGTCTTTACCCTGGAATTCCTGTCTGAATTAGCCATGTTGAAGTGTGTGTGTGCATACTATCTTTGAAATGAGAGGTTTTATTAAATACATTGTATGTATACAGTTTTACAGCCTCTCTCTACCTCTCTTTATATACTCTCTTCTACCTTCTCAAAATATAAATTATTATACCAGAAAGAGGCTAAATTACAGGTTATATTTTTACATAGTTTTCAGATTTTAGTGGAGCACAGAGTGTGTGATTTCCCAGGAGAACTATAATCCATCAAGTTTATTGAATGAGATATTGGAGGAACCATATACAGGGAAGAGTGGCCAGATGTGGCAGTGAGGATGACATTGGTTCTTTCCCAAGAAGACAAAAGTAGAAGAGTCCCTGTTACTAACCTTTCACCTATTATCAATTTAAGTCAAAAAACCAGCACTTTTTGTATTGAGTACCATAGCAAACTAGAAAAGAGACTGTGAGTTAGAAACATAAAGAAAATCAGATGAAGTCAGTGCCCTCGAGACAAACTAGCAGCAAATGTAATCCATTGCAATGTGGTTTTCAGTATTATCATGAGAAAAGAGCTAGAAAACAGGTAATGTCATGGACTGAGCTGGGTTCCTCCAAGCAGTATGTGAAGCCCTTAACCCCTCTCTGACTTTATCTGAAGATCCATCCCTTAAGGAGGTAATTAAGGTAAATGAAGTAATTACTTATAAATGAGGGCCCTAATCTGATAGGAATGGTGTCCTTGTAAGAAGAGGAAGAGATAACAGAGATCTGCACATGCACAGAGGAAATGCCATGTGATGATGGAGCAAGAAAGTGGCCATTGACAAGCCAGAGAGAGAAGAAACCAGTTCTGATGGCATTGTGATCTTGGACTTCTAGCCCTCAGAACTGAGTTGTTTCAGCCACCTAGTTTGCTTATTCTGGTATGGCAGTCCAAGCTAAGATAAATAGATGATAGGTATATAGATAGGAAACAAATTCAGAGAACTCCTATCTACAGATATACCCCAAAGCTATAGAGAAGAGCAAACACTTGAATGAGGTCTTGACAGATAAATTAGGAAGTCTGCCTAGTTCAATATTTTCTCATGCAGTTTTGTGTTCATGTTATTCTGAAAATAAATACCAACATTTTTAACAAATAACCTTCTCTTTTTCTTTCATATCAGATTTATTCTGATTTTACCTCAAGCTTTTCTCCATATTATAGTGTCAATGTCATTCAAACTAAAACTCTTCAAATTAGGTATAAACATCCACATCTATTTGTGTTGAATTTCTGAGAACTGCTGTACTTCTCACCTGCACTTCCAGTGAAAACTTGCTACTTACATCCTCTCTCCATTTGTAAAAATTAATTATTTCAATCATGTTGGCACAAATAGCACTACTATTAATACTACTAATAAATTTATATGTCTGTTAGTACATAGCACTGTCATGTATTTTATTGTATATATTACCTAAAGCACTACTGTTATGCAAATACCTTTAATCAGATTTTAAATGGGAAAAAATAAAGATTTCTTTTTTCTTAATTTATTTTTTATTGATTATGCCATTACAGTTGTTCTATTCCCCCCTTCATTCCCCTTCACCCTACCCCCTTGTCCCCACCATTACCCCCCCTTTAGTTTATGACCATGTGTCTCAAGTTCTTTAGGTTCTATATTTCCCATACTACTCTTGCCCCCCCATCTATTTTCTATCTACTGTCTATGCTACTTATTTTCTGTACCTTCTCCCCCCATCTCCTCCTCCCACTCCCTTGTTGCTAACCCTCCTTGAGATCTTCATTTCTATGTTTTCACTCCTGATCTAGCTGTCCTTGTAGTTTGCTTTTGTTTTAGGTGTGGTTGTTAATAACTGTGAGTTTCCTGTCATTTCACTGTTCATGTTTTTTTATCTTCTTTTTCTTAGGCAAGTCCCTTTAACATTTCATATAATAAGGGCTTGGTGATGATGAACTCCTGGAATTTGGTCTTATCTGAGAAGCACTTTATCTGTCCTTCCATTCTAAATGAAAGTTTTGCTGGATAGAGCAATCTTGGTTGTAGATCTTTGGATTTCATGACTTGGAATACCTCTTTCCAGCCCCTTCTTGCCTGTAAGGTCTCTTTTGAGAAATCTGCTGACAGTCTGATGGGAACTCCTTTGTATGTGACTGTCCCCTTATCTCTTGCTGCTTCTAGGATTCTGTCCTTCATTTTCATCTTGGCTAATATAATTATGATGTGCCTTGGTGTGCTCCTTCTTGGGTCCAATTTCTTTGGAACTCTCTGAGCTTCCTGGATTTCCTGGAAGTCTATTTCCTTAGCCAGATTGGGGAAATTCTCCTTTATTATTTGTTCAAATAAGTTTTCCACTGGTGGCCGTTCCTTTCCCCCTTCTGGTACCCCTATAATTCGGATGTTGGAGCGTTTAAAGATGTCCTGGAGGTTCCTAAGACTCTCCTCATTTTTTTGAATTCTTGCTTCTTCACTCTTTTCTGTTTGGCCATTAGTTGCTTTCTTCTAGTCCACTACATTGATTTGAGTCCCAGTTTCCTTTTCATTGCTATTGGTTTCCTGTGCAATTCCATTCATTTCAATTAGTTTCGCCTTCATATGTTTGTCTAATTTGTGGCTATAATCAACCAGTTCTGTGAGGATCCTGATCATCAGCATTTTAAACTGTGCGTCTGAGAGTTTTGCTATTTCTTCATCACTTAGATTTATAGGCTCTGGGGCTTTGAGATCTTCTTGAGCCATTTTTGGTCTGTTCGCACCCGTTAAGTATGAGGAGCAGAGCCTTGGATTCCCAGGTCGCTGGGCTGTGACATTGTATGTGGGGGCGTGGTCAGAGTGGGGAAATGGCGACCCCCTCTGCTGCCGTTCACCACTGGGTCCTGTCTAGTAGCCCACTCCCTCGCTTGTCTATCTGTGCACGAATGCTCGACCGCAGTCAACCCGCAGCCCTGCTCCCTCGCTATTTCCCCGCCGTCACTCGCTGGGTCACTCACTAGGTCCAACCCTGTGCCTGGGTTCCGCAAGCTTGAATCCGTCTGACCGAGTTTTCCTGTGCTACCCAGCTCCGCCAGCTGCTGGTTTCGCCCCTCTTACCGGTCAGGCTGAAGAATTTGTTGTTATCAGACTTCCGAAAAGTTCAATTTTCTGTGTTCTGGATATGTTTTCTGTTGCTAATATTTAGTTGTCTCTAAACTTGGTTGTGTGAGAAAGCACGGCGTCTCCACCTATGCTTCAATCTTGGCGGAAGTCAAATGGGAAAAAATAAAGATTTAGAGAGCTAAGTGATTTGCTAAAGTCACTCAGTTACTATGTTTGTTGAGCAGAGCAAGAAATAGCTTCTTAATTGAAAGTCTATTTTCTTCCAGTGTATACTTACTGTTTGAGTCCAAAGGGCCAGCACCCATTTATCTACCCTACTTCTATTAAGAGCCCACAGTCTTAGTTTGGCAACACATATATTCAGTTCTCAGTTTGTGTGTTTGAATGGAAGGCAGCCTAGGATTAGTTCAGTCACTGGATTCCTTTACTCTGGCTACATAGATTGGTTTACAATAGCTCTATGAGACCCATTTGCTGCTAACCCCAGGGTTTTGTTGAAGTATCTTGAAGAGGTGTATGTTCTCTTCCTCTTAACTTGAAACAAGAGGGAATGAAATGGGAATGGCTGCACCCATCTCACCCCTGTGTACAGCATAAACATGAAAGTAGTGTGGCTTTCTAGCCAAGCCAAATACAAGAACTGAGAAACCCAGCCCTGAAGACATCATTTGACCAATGAAGACATTTCTACAAGACGTTTGAAACTATGCATAGTTTGCTACAATATTACCTAGACTACTTTTATTCATGTAAATCAACACAATTTCCTTTTCTTGGTTAAGCTAGTTTGAGTTATCATTTGGATTCATCACAACCTAAAATCCTAACTGAACAAATTTCTTCTAAAACAACTACCTGGGAGGCATTTCCTATAAATGGCTATGTTAACCTATGAAAGTATATTTGAGTTATGAACCTCCTTAGTAAGATTATATAGCAACCCCCAAACATAAATACAGCATCTCAAAGCTGTGTTGATAAACACAGGCAGTAAAATTTCAGATATCCAATGGAGCAATATTTTTGCCTATATATCTCTTAGGGCAAGGGGAATAAAGGAAAAAAATAAACAAGTGGGACTGCATGAAACTAAAAAGCTTCTGCACGGCTAAGGAAACCATCACCAAAATGAAAAGGGAACTAGCCACATGGGAGAACATATTTGCCAATGATACATTGGACAAGAGTTTGATCTCCAAAATATACAAAGAACTCATACTACTCAACACCAGGAAGACAAAAAACAATTAAAAAATGGTCAAAGGACCTTAATAGACACTTCTCCAAAGAGAACATACAGATGACTCATAAACATATGTAAATATGTTCAACATCACTAATCATCAGAGAGGCATATTAAAACCACAATGAGATACCACTTCATACCTGTCAGAAAGCTCAACATTGATAAATCAACAACCAAGTGCTAGTGAGGATGTGGAGAAAGAGAACCTCAGTGTACTGCTGGTGGGAATGCAGGCTGGTGCAGCCGCTGTAGAAAACAGTATGGGATTTCCTCAAAAAATTTAAAATGGAGCTACCTTTTGACCCAGTGATTCCTTTGTAGGTAATATACCCTAAGAATCCTGAAACACCAATTCAAAAGAATTTATGCACCTCTGTGCTCATAGCAACACTATTTACCATAGCCAAAATTTGAAAACAGCCTAAGTACCCATCAGTAAATGAGTGGATCAAAAACACCATGGTGCATTTACACAATGGAATACTACACAGCAGAAAAAAAGGAAGGAATCCCTGCCTTTTGCAACAGCATAGATGGAACAGGAGACTATTATGCTAAGTGAAATAAGTCAGTTGGTGAAAGACAAGACAAATATTATATGATCTCACTTATAAAAGGAATATAATAAACAAAATGTACTGATGAGCAAAACATAACCAGAGGCACAAAATCATGGAATAAATTGACAGCTGTATGAGGAGAGAGGAAAGGTGGGGGTGGGCTAGGTGGAAGGGACAAAATAGGATCTCTATAATAGCATAAACAATAGAAAATAAAGCAGTTACTCTGGGTAACAGGCATTATATGAAATGTGGCCTCTATAAAAGAGAAATAGAGAACTAAATGAAAGATAACATGGTCTAGAGTATGATTTAAAAAATTAGAGTAGGAGCACTTTTAAGTACAAAGACAAAAGAGATAAAAATTACTAAGAACTTAATATGAGTAAAGTGAGAAGGAAGCTCAGTAAAGAAGGTAAAGGGCCAAAGATTGTAGAGTCTAAGTTCAAAATGAGCTGGTTTATTTTCTGTGGTAGGTGGCTACTAGAAGGATAATTTCATTCTCTCCTACAGCTAGGGAACTTGAGGTCTCATTCTGGTGGAAAACAGTGAACAAATTAGGGACAGCTAAGGAGTGATGAATTGAGCAAAGGCTGCTAAAAAGACTACTCTGAACTTCAGGCTAGCATAGCTATAGAGGCGTCACCAAGATTTGGAGTGATAGCAACTTAGGTCTCTGAGGTCAAGCCCCGTTGAGAGTAAAATGTCATACTTATCCTTGCATTCTCAGTACTCAGGCCAGTAGTAGCACAAACAGTGACTTGGCAGTATTTTATTGACTAAATAAATAATTGAATGGAACAGAAGCTTCTTTTTAATTAAAACTTTTAAGGGGGGGGCTAACCCTGGCTGGTGTAGTTCAGTGGATTAAGTGCGGGCCTGCGACCCAGAGTGCTGCGGTTCGATTCTCAGTCAGGGCACATGCCTGGGTTGCAGGCCAGTTCCCAGCAGGGGACACATGAGAGGCAACCACACATTGATATTTCTCTCCCTCTCTCCTTCCCCTCCCCTCTAAAGATAAATAAAAAATATTTTTAAAAACTTATAAGGGGACTAAAAAAATCAAGTAAGTAATCTGGGACATAAGAAGCCAAAATTTTATCTACAATAATTACCCTAGCATTAAATGCTTATAGAAAGTGATGCAAAATGGGTAGAGAAGTGGAAAGAATGGCTACCTGTAAGGATCCATGTAACATTTTAAATGTACAGTTGGTTAAGTACGTCACTGAATACCCTATATGAATGTGATTTTTATTCTGAACCCTCACATTATAGATACATTTTGTCCTTTATTCAAAAAGACTGGGTATGCCAATATATTCTGAATTATTTGAGGGAATTCCAGGTCCCATGAGGCAAGCAGGATCAGAGAAATGTTGAGATTACAAGGACATGGTCTAACTATTAGCTTAAGTCAAAGAAAGTTAAATGTGCTGAAGTAGAGAAATGAATTCTATTGACGAAGCATAATGATTGAAAGCTGCCTGTTTTTGTTTATTTATTCTCTTATATGATAAATTAAGAATAATATCTAATCTACCTAAGAAAACAAACTGTTTCCAAGAACTTTATTTGGGCCTTTTTTATATACACATAATACGATGCTAATTTTAAATGAGTCTCAGCTTTTCACTTAAACATGCCAGCAGGAAGTCTACTTGGCAATACTTTCATGGATGTTTTGCCAATTACTCGATGTACTTGAAAACAACAAAACTGCTTTCTATAAAAAGCATCATATAATTCAAACTTTTCAATGATCCAGAAGGGGTTCCCTCTCAATTACTCTGAATGAGTAAATTTTTGCTATATTCTTTCCACATCAATTTTTGAGTTCCACTGTTGTCTCAGAAAAGAATTCAAAAAAAACGTTAAACAGGGCCTGCTGAATCTGCTAAGACACTTTGGCTTGTCTCCCGGGGCTGCTGTTGGCAAATTCAAATTCCCTCTGCATGTGTTGTCCTAATCGATTTCTCCTTCACTGGACCCTTCCACATTTCTGGAGTAGATGACCATTGCTATCTTCTAGCATCAATACCTTGTATTTATTAAGCACAAACACTATATTACAGGCATCAGACTATTGTCTCACTTAAAAACCTTATGTGCTGGGCATTAATCTTATCTTTATATTCCAGAGGAAGAAGCTGATATGAGGGGTTAATTAATTTTGCCTGGGTCAAACAACAGTACACTGGAGAGTTAAGATTCAAATTCAGGTCTATGTGACTCTAAATCTGTGCTCTAGAGCAAAGAGTGGCAAATCCATGATCTTAGGCCATTTGAATTGCTACCACAAAGCACCTCAGGTGCATAAACACCAGAAATCTATTTCTTGCAGTTGTGCAGGCAGAGAAGCTCACTATTGTGGTGCAGCCCACCCTCCCACCTTCCCCGGCCCCTGCTTCAGACTGCCTAGCTCTCACTGTGTCCTCACATGGCTAGAGAAGCCCTTGTGTGTCTTTTGTAAGTATAATAACACATACATCAAGGCTCCATCCTCATGGCCTAAATACCTCCAAAGACTTTACCTTCTGATACCATCACATAGGGCATTAGAATCTTGAACATCCATTCATTTACTGATGGGCACCTAGGTTGCTTCCAACTCTTGGCTATTGTAAATTGTGCTGCTATGAACATTGTGGTGCATAGGTTCTTTGAAATTGATGTTTTATGATAAAAAAAAATTGTGGTACATATACACAATGGAATTCTATGCAGCAGCGAGAAAGAAGGAGCTACTATCCTTTGCAACAACATGGATGGAACTGGAAAGCATTATGCTGAGTGAAATAGGCCAGGTGTTGAAAGACGAATACCATATGATCTCACCTTTAACAGGAAGCTAAACAACAAAACAAACAAGCAAGCAGAATAAAAACAAAGACACTGAACTAGAGAACAAGGGGATAGTGACCAGAGGGGAGAGGGAAGAGAATTTAAGGGGAAAAAAGGGGAAGAATTTGGAGGAACAAATAGGAAGGACACAGGGACCAGAACTAAGGGGGGTGGAAATGGAAGTGAGGTGGGGAGCACGGGGCGGGATGGGCTGGGATGGGAAAAATAGACAAAAAACTGTACTTGAAAAATAACTAAATAAATTTTTTTAAATGAAAAAAAAGAATTTTGAACATATTAATTTTGATAGAACATAAACATTCAGACAAGAGCATCTTCTACATGTTTTTTTTTAAGTTTTGTTAGAGCACAGCCATGCCTACTTGCTTATGTGTTATTTATGGTAGTTTTTGCTTCATAATCAACAGAGACCATATGGCCCACAAAGCTCAAAATATTTACTATCTGGCCTTACACAGAAAAAAAAATTGCTAACCCTTACTTCAGCCCCTATATCATTAAGCTATCTTTTCTCTAGTACTCAGTACTATCATCCAAACTATTTTTCACCTTGAAGACAAATTTCATTAGAACTTCAGCAGTGATGACTGACCAGTAGTAAAGAGATGGTCTTTAAATGCAGAAACAGCCCTTGGGGTAATCACTATACAATTCTGGAAAGGTCATTTTGATTATACAACTGCACCTTGAAAAATTCCAATAATTTAGCTTACATTTCTTTGGTACATTCTTCCAAGTTTGATTACTCTTAGTATTGACTGAAGAAATCAGTTTAAGCATAATCTATGTAGCACTAATTAAATGGAAAATCATATTTATAGCATAGAAGGCATTGTCTGGGACATTGCCCGTAAATGAATAATACACAGCAAAGTATTGTTGGATTCCCATTTGAAAATTTTCAAATAGCAGTTTTGTAATGATAAAACTTCCAGTATTTCAAATGTTCTTTTCTAAATGCTAGATAAGCAAGTGTGATTTGAGGGCAGCGGCAGCTGGAGTGAACTCAGGGAGACAAAGGTGGATTGAGATGGATGATTTTAGGAGGCTGTTAAGTGTATGAAGTAGAAATGGAAGCTTTGGACCTTCGGTGAAAAAAGACATTTTGCAAAGTTTAAATAATAACTTTAGTAAAGGTATGTTGTTCCAAAAGCACACTCTAAGTGAGAAATAAAACTTCCCATTCTATAGAGTAAAAGACTTTTATTTTTTATCAAAAGTCATTCCATTTGATATTTTCCTGGTAACCTATGTTCTGCTCTCAATAAACTCTTAATCATTAAGAAATGCTTTCCATTTAAATTTTTACATTTGTTCTACATTTGTTTAATTAATGAAAATATTTGACATCTATTAGAGTATTGTGAGCTTTACTATTGATCCTTTTAAAGGAAAAAAAGCCACTGATGCAATACAAGCAACTGCTTTCTCAAGCCAAAATTGATTGAGAGCGTTCCCTGTATAAAAATGAAATGCATTTCTGTGGATGCACTGACGCTTCACCATCTGTCCAACATCTCAGATTTACTCTCCCAGATAACTTCATATTTCACCCTGCAGTCCCTAAAGAAGCATCACTTTAAACAGGGCCACATGGAGAAATACACTTCAATAACATTTGAAGGTCTTGCATTTAGCTGCAAGGGCCTCTATCCTAAATGACTGATGTGTCTAGAGAGAAGCTCCATTTGAAGTTATGGAAACAGGGAGGAGCAAATGCAAGGGATGGAATGTATAAAAGAAACAAAATGATGGCCGTAAAAGACATAGGGATTTACAGATAAAGCCAAAAGATGCTGGCAGCCATCTATCAGTCTGCCTTGATGAAATAGGTATTGGAAATTAACTCGGGAACCCTATGAATTACATTCAATCCATGCTCTGGGCTAAGCACTTGTCAATTTCAGCTGCTATTGCAACCTATTACTTACAGACTACATGGCTGGCAAGCTAATAGCACTGGATAGTGTTAAAGAAAATAGGAGAATAAACTGAACATAGCAAATCTTGTCACTCACAGAGCATGCCTTTCTGAAGACCAGGGTGAACATTCAAATCCTCAATTGGTCACTTGCTCCTAGGTGAATACTTAACCTTAGCATTATCATTTTTTTCTAGAAAGAGCCTTCCTAAAGGATTAGTCACCAGTTAAGGAGCGGGGAGCTTTTTCCTGGCATTTTCAAGGTCTGTGGGGAACAAAAGTGTATGGAACTTACATGTTTTTCAAGTTGTCTCCTTTTTTCATAGTTGCATTCTGAAGTCAGCAGCTGTCACTGACCATTTAGTGTGAGTTTCAAGTAAGACCAGTCCTAATGCTTTATGTTATTTTCTTTTGAATTATCAGTCATCTCCATGTTTCCCTAGGCAACATGTAATTCTTACCCTTAAAAACAAATTAAGGGAGAGGTTTTCGTTTTTATTCTACCACAAAACTTATATGTCTATTTTCCACTGACTCTGTATGTTTGAGTATCTTCAGTCTTATCTCATTTAAAAAGTAGGAAAGATGCATCAGCACAACGATTTCTTTAAGATGAGCTCCACCAGTCTACCAGACCTATATTGCATTTTTCAACTGATAAGCTCGTCTAACGTTGAAATATTTTAATAAGCAAGCACATTCAGGGTAAATGTCAGCCAGAGTGATCTTCTGACTAACAGATGTTAGTGGGTATAGGGAGGCGGAGGGACGTGAAAGCACTGAAAAAATCAAGCAAGGCCAAATTAGAACAAATGTTTGTCAAGTAAAAAGGGCAACTCCTCATCTGATTGAAGGGATTTAATTAGAAAAGTCACAGAGAAAAGCTGTCTCAAAAGTACTGGTCCCATTCTCTTTAGATAAGCTAATGAACCTCATTGAACTTTGCAGAGAAATGCTGAACCAATAATCCAAGGATGAAAGAATTTATAAAATGTGCCGCTGTGGTTCTTCCATTCAAGAAGGTCAATTGCTGTGCCACCCCAGGTCACAATAAAGAAGTGCTGTGGCAATTTGCCTTCCAAGTCTCCTTCTGAGTAGCCAGCTAGGGAAATACAATGGAGAAAATATTTGAATAAACCCCCTTTTTGTAACAATAAAATAAATGTTATTGTTAAACAGCAAATTATAAAATACAAATCACATATTTTACATATCAAATCACCTACAAAATATATAATCTACACTGATTATCATCTAATTCCATCCCCAGTAATTTTCTCCTCCGATAACAAAAACCTATTAAAGGACCTTTTTTTCTTTCTGTATTAGTGAAGGTGATCTCAGATGTGTGAAAGAATACTGTGTATAGAAGTTTGTAACAGTGATTGTATAAGGAAGACAAAAATTCCAGAAAAAGCTATATATGCAAAAATTTGAAGTAGTTTACAAATTGTACTAAAAGAAAAGAATACTCTAAACTCTTCTGATTGTTTAATGCTTCAGTGGTTTTATTCGTCAGTTTTATTTTCCTTACTGGTTAGCCTTGTGCAGAGAATTCATGTCTGGTATTGAACTTCTTGAGAGAGTAATAAAACACATGTGGAGTAGCATGTGGAATTAAATTGCAAAATGCTTACAGTGATCTTTTTCTGATATGGGACATTTTCCAAATACCTTTAGTAAAGTTTCTTTTATTATCTGACATAAGCAAATATTGGTGCTACACATAAAAATGTATTAATCGAAGTTTTTCTAATCCACTTAACACCTCATGGGATAAATACAGAAGAAAAGACCTAGTGGTAATAAGGTCAAAAGTTAAAATTGTGAAGTTAGTAGTCACCATTGTCATTTTTAGACACCTGTAAAATACACACAGATATAAATACAAACACATACACACACACACAACCAACCACACATGCTCCAGAGAATCCTAGACAGAAAGAAATTGGATTACTGTATTCTATTAACTTTCATATTTTCCTGTAGGCCTAGAGAAAAAAATATTTTATTAAAATTGTTACACATTTTCTGACTCAACACCAGAGAGTATACAATATCTAACACAAACATGCTTATTTTGCCTTTGGTGGGGTGGAGGATGTCAAAAGAATCATTATCAAATCTCATTGTATTTACTTAGAATCAAATCTTTGGATCTGATTCCATAGGTCTGATACCCTTAAGATATTAAATGAAATTATTTTCTACAACTTGGCCCCAGGTGGGAAATTAGACTTGATGCCTATCCACAAGACCCCATTTGATACTTTATAATAGGAAAACTACTGGAGTCTTAGGGAATTTCTTCCATTCTTCTAAATCAGTGATTCTCAACTGAGAGTGATATTGGCCACTAGGGAGCAATTAAAAAAGACTGGAGATGGTTTGGGTGATCATAATTGGGAGGAAGGGCACTGTAGGTATCAAGTGGGTAGAGACCAGGGATGCTGCTAAATATCCTACAGTGCACAAGGCAGTCACCCACAAAAGTGAATTATCCAACCCCAAATTTCACAGTGCCACATTTGAGAAACTCTGCCATCTAACTTATGAGTGTGAGATGTTTTCCTGACTTTGTATTTTCTGACATCTCTCTGCAGTCATACATACAATTATTTCTGTGGCAGCCAACTTGTTTTTATCCAAGCAATTTGCATATACTGTCTTTACTGACAACACAGAGTTGAGCCTAGATGTACACTAGAGCTAATTAATCAGTAGGTGTGATTCTTTCTTGATAGCATGAAGCCATTGATCTAGAAATGCCAGTATGCTGAGGCATGGGGGTAGATTGGAGGGTGGAGATGGAAGGTATTGGGAACAAATGTTATATACTATGTCCCTCGTCCTGAGATCATTACAGAATTGTAGGATGTCTCAAGGAGTTTGAATCAACAGCTCTGCTGAGCTTGTCCTGCAATTTAACCTCCTCTCTAGAAAAAAGAGAAAATAGATGAAGTAACTACAAGCAGAGAAGCAATCAGGTTTAGCTACCTCCAATTTCTGACTTAAAGCCAAAATTTTGGTAGATTTTATTTATAATTTATGAAGTGGTAACTTGAATGATTTATTTACTTAAAAGCCACTGTATAAAGAAAAGGCTATTCCAATCATTACTTCATCTTGGAACCAAAAATAATCATGTCCCCTGAGAAAGAGAAACCACATTTGTTTTACATCCTAATTTAAACCTACGAACATGTGTACTCTTTGATAGTAGAAATTACTGCATATTGTATGTTATCATTCTTTTTTGGTTTATGGCTCAATATAATCATTAAATAATTCACTAGCTCTTGGTGTTGGAAGGGGGCTTGAAGACCACTTAATCTAATTTTGTAAGTAGTGATTTACCTTTTTCTTCTCTTTTCACAATGTCTGATGGATATATTGGAAATATTTAATTCCAAGTCTTATTGGAAATATTTAAAGAAAGGAACTCACTCAAGATTAAATGGATCCTAGTGTTAGAAAGAATTCAGTAAGTAATTTGTCTAACCACTCTCAATTTTATTTTTTGAGAGACAATGGGGAGGGGAGGGAGATACATTGATGTGAGAGAGAAACATAGATTGGTTGCCTCTCATACATGCAAATAGGGGGACCTAGGCATATGCCCTGACCCGGAACCAACCAGCAACCTTTCACTTTGTGTGATAACACCTGTCCAACTGAGCCATACTTAGCACCACTCTCAGATTTTTAAATCCTCTCTCCAAGATCCTTAACACTGACCTTCAGTAATTCCTTAATTCAAGAAATGGTATTCGACTATAACTACACTAATTTATCCCTATACCCTTCATTCAATACTTCAGGAATTAGTAATTAAGAGTTAGCCTGCTTCATATAGTTAAGTATTATATTCTGGGATTACAATGGTAAAATAAAATAGAAATGATCCTTTTCCTTGTGGAAGATTATTCTATTCAGCAGAAACCTGCTTCATGAATATAAAAGTATGACTGAATTAATATGTTATGGAAGAGAAGTACAAGTAATTGATATTTGAAAGAAGGCTTCCTTAAGGAAGTGATTTTGAAGATCCAGCAACAGGAAACTCAGACTTTTCCAAGACTTCTCTCTAGCAATTAGAAAATACTACTTTATATTAAACTGGTCTCTCTCTTTTGACTGTGACTTTATAGTTCAATGGAAAGAGAGCTTAAACCTTCTGGTTTAAAATAATATCTACCTTTTATCTGTCCCTTACATGCCAGTCACCAAGCTAATAACTTTAAATAAAGTTATCTAATTTTATTCTCACAATAACTTTAGAGAGAGTTATTACCCCCCACTGCCACTTTACAAATGAGAAAACTGAAACTCAGGGATGATAAGTATTTCTTCAAGTTTATGTTGATTATAAATAAGTAAACCAGAAGCATAACTCCACCCCCTAACAGTGTACAACATTACACTATTTGAAACAGCCATAATATTCACCTGTAGTGTTCCTCTGTCCACACTGGACTCTCTCAGTTTCCCTTTCCTGTTCTACATTTCACTGGGTTTTATAACTGTCATTATTCTCATGTTTTTCCTCTCCTCTTATTTAAACATTTAGCCATGTCCAGTGTGGCTCAGTTCATTGGAATTTCATCCTATAAAGGAAGGGTTGTAGGTTTGTTTTCCAGTCAGGGCACATAGCTAGGTTGCAGGTTTGATTCCTGATACTCAGTCTGGGCAGGTATGATACCCTGTACAGGTATGTGTAGGAGGCAACCAGTCGATGTTTCTTTTTCTGTCTTCCTCTCTATCCAAAATAAAAAAAAAAGTCCTTGGTGAGGATTAAAAAAAAAAGTAAACAATACTCAAAGTTGACTGTAGACTCTAGGTATGGTTTGAGGAGCATGCTATAAATTGAACTACCATTGCTCTTTCTATTTCTAGATAATTTTATTCTCTTTAATTCCTAATTCAGATTTCTTTTCTAGTAGCTATACCACCTTGAGGATCATGTTAAATTCCCTGTCTACTGAGATCTTTGTCTTATTTTTAATAAACTGTGATATTAAGCAATCTCTCCACTGTACTGTACATTTGTACTACTTCACAAGATAGCTGTTGTTTGGTTGTAGGGCATTTAAGTTTTTACAAACTATTCCTTAGATCAGGAAAAATATGCCTCAGTGTACATGTCAGCCATTAATTTGTCTATGGCCAAACATACTTATACATGTAACACTTGACTGTGAGAATAACAGCTAGCATTTTTCAGAAAACTATAGTAAATGTTTTCTCAAATCATCTCATTTTGTTTTTCATTATATTTTAGGAACTATGGGTTACCCCTATGAAATAACAGGAGAGTCTGCCGCTAAGTTCCCATAACTATTAGAGCAGCTATTAGATTAGGAGTTAAAATGCTAACTATAGCTCCCTAACATATGTGTAAATACCGCAACCACACCTATCTTTAGTTTTCTATTCTTTATTTCTTCCCTAAACATTCACTGAATATAAAAGGGGAAAAAAGCCACAATATAAAACCTCTGAATCTTGTACTCAAGTAAGAAAAATACACACACCAGAAACATGATGTGGTTCAATTACATGATAAACACCATACAATGAAAAAACAAGGGGAGGAGGAATATTTTAAACTAGACTAAAATCAAAATACCTTGCCTTCCTGAACTGATTTCTAAAAGATGAGAAAAGTTACCTCAGTAATGGAGGGATAGGGAAATGTCTAGTCATATACATGCAAAAGCCAGAGTGGGCAGAACCCTTTTTATGAATGGCCTTTTGTTCAATATCAAAAATTTAGGAAATAAAAAGAATTACAACTGGAGAGGTAAGCAGATGCCAAGTCATAAAATGCCTTATATGCCATGCTAAGGAGTTTGAACTTTATCATGAAAGCTATGGGAGTCATTATAAGTTTTTGAAGCAAGGAAAAGACATGATTAGATTTGCATTTTAGAAATCTCACTCTGGTAGCAGTGTAAATAATGGATTAGAGAAAAGTAAAACTAAAAACAAGGAATCCAGCCAGGAGGCTGTTATAGGAATCCAAACAATGCAAGATGAGGGCCTAAATTAAGGAGGCCACAGTGAGAATATTAAAACTAGATAGATTCATAACTCCATTAATATTTTGTAGGTAGAATCAACTTGATTTGTTGGCTGAATAAAGGAAATGAGTAAGGAAGACTCAAGATCACCCTTGGCTTCTGATTTGTGTACTGCTATGAATGGAAAATAGCAGAGATACAAAAAAACGCAGTTAGAGTGGAAAGATAAATTTATTTTTTGACATTCTGGACTAAGATATGTATGGCACATCTGAATGAATCTGCTTAGGGGCAAAAGATCTCTCCCTGTAGCTCAAGATGAATTTTGAGGGTGATCAATGTACAAATAGTAGATGAAGATATGACTCTGAATAAGAATGCTTATACTAAGTATATCAAGTGATAAGAGAAGGCCAAGTACAAATACAAGAGGCACAACAATGCATGTAAAGAACTAACACGGGACATCAGGAAGGGAGGAAGGCAAGCAGTATTTAATAAACAAAATCAAAGATGAAAAGTGTCTTAATAAAACTATCTTCCATTGTTGGTGCAAAGACAGCAAGAGTTCAAGATGAAGTGTAAAGTGCCCTTGAATAGAATTTCTTTAACAGGGTAAGAGGAGTACTTTCAAAGACCAGGGAGTAAATGAAAAGCAAAAGAGGCAAATAAATTTAGAAATTATTTTAAAAAGTGTACCTGTTAATGACTGTTAGCTGGACAGAAAAAATTGATATAAGGAAAGATTTCTTGGCTGACATTTCTTTGCTTGTTTTGTTTTGCTTTGAAATTGCAACACAAGAGAGATGATTTAGATGGGATGGAAGCAAAAAAGCATTTATAGTGATGGTTCAGATGTTGAAGACTTCTCAACTATGGATGTTTATTTTTTCTTATGAATAAGGTAGAGAAGTTATCTCTTTGAAAGGAAGGTTTGTTAGGAATCTAAAGAGCTGGGAAAAGTAGCAAAATATCTGAAATAGCCTGCATGGGAACAAAAACACACTGGGTACAGTATAATGACTTTCCAGTTGAGGTTAAAGACCAAGAGTGGGTGGTGACAGCAATTCACACTTTGTAGAATAATTTCCAGCAATCCAGCAATCCTAGTCAGAGAGAAGGTACTGAGGTTACAAAATGATCTCATGGTGGTTTGGTAGTATGAAAAATAAACAAGAAAATGATCCAAGAAGAAAAGTGGGTGAAGGAATGAATTGATTATGCTATTTAACAAATATTTATGGAGAACTAGGTGTGCACTAAAGGACAGGCCTAGCTCTTGAGGACATAATTCCGAATAAAATAGATACAGTCTCTACCCTATCGGAACTATGAGTTATTGAAGCCTAGTATAGACAGGAAAGTTCATATGCTTAATCTTCTATTTCTTCAGGCAGCATTTGTTAGCTAACCAGCGTGAACAATATCATATGTTATACCCTAATGTCTCTGTAGTATTTGACTTCTCAGTTTTGAACAATATATTTTATGTCTAGCCTTTGAAAATTAATGCTTTCATCTCCTTTGTAGTATTTCTCATAATCTCTAGGCCATTTTTCATAGTTAGTAAGTTATCATTTCTACATTATCCATGATTGTCAGGTTTACATTATCTTAAGAGGTCATAATTCCTATGGGTCTGCAAGGCTTTCTCAGTTTTTTTAACATATTCAAAGGAGATTATTTTCGTTACTCCTCAGAATAATCTACCCTTTTAGGGTGAATCTGTGACTTGAGGTCTCTGCATAAGATCTGCAGCCACAAGAGAGAGAAAGAAAAATAGAAAAATAGAGCGAGGTTTTGCACTGTAGGAGTGGGACACTTATTCTCCTTTTTTTTTTTTTTTGGAAAATTTGTAAAAAAAGAAGACATGGAGAAGATATTTTTTTCAATTTTTTGTCTCTAGAATTCAAAATTCCAGAGGCTGAATGGCATTTAAAACCTTTTCTGGAATAAGCTGAGATATAAGTAAATAAAGTAAAATCCTGGCCAGAAGATAGTATATGGAGATTCAACCGAATACTCAAAAGTATTAAACCAGAGGCAAGCATTTGTTTGATTGTAACAATGTTACTAAATAGCCTTGTCATTTTGAGGAATTTCTATTAGCCACTTAGAAAGAAATTTTTATTTTACAAATACCTTGCAAAATCATGGGGCAAGTGAGATTGTGTTATATCTGACCAGGGTAGCAATTTCAGCCTGGAAAAAAATCAGAGATGCAGCATTGCTCAAAGGGAGAAACTGACCATCTGGAAATTTAAGATGATTAGAATATCCTAATATGTTTTTTAAGCAGGTTTCACTCAATGTTTTAAATAAATGCTAGGCCAAAACCTAGACCTATATTTTACTCAGATTTAAAGAGGGAATAAATCACTGAAAATTGTAATAACCAGCTTCTTCATTTGATAATTTAATAAGACATTTACATGTAGAGCATAATAATATGGATATACAAAAGTGCTTTGACATACAATAGGGAACCAGAAATTTTAATTGAAGGAACAGGATAATCTGGCAAAATTCAATGTCAGAGCTCAGTGAGGAAAAATGGTTATGTACACTCTATCCCCTAGGGATTAGGATGGTTAGGTAGGGAAAGAATTTGAGTCTGGTGATGAGATTTGTTGTTTTAGTTCAGAAAACACTGTCTCAGAACTGATGTGATTTAGTGGCATCTCTGTTTACATGTAGTAACTGATTTCTGTATACTTTTATTCTTTCTCCTTTCCAGTTACTTAATAACACAGCTCAGGCCAAAATGAATATGTAAAAACTTGTGCTTCTGTCTCTATTCTTATGTTTATATGATATGATTATATATTTGCATTAATTTTTTGCTAAACCTTTGTACATGTGCAAGGCTTCTAGGGAAACAAGACCTGCACATGTCTGGTGTCTGTCCTTATAGGTATCCTTCAATATATCCAAATGATTTAACTAATTATTCTTGGAGTTTTCAGATACACACACACACACACGCACATGCATGCAAGCATTTCTAGACTCTGCAATGCTTCTATCACAGATCCAAACACATCACTAACAAGCTGGGTAAACTCCTAATACAGGTATCATTTGTTGTTGACACTGTCATTAATATCACAATTTCTAACATCACTCTTCTTATTTTCTGACTCTTTAAGCTACTCCATATTTAAGACATTAATAACAACATACTAAAAACAGTGAGGAGTTGTAGTAGAAAACATGTCCAGCCAAGTCAATCACAGTGGGTTAGAAAAAATTGTCAATTCCATCTACTAGATGTTATTTATCTTCTTGAAAATTACATTGCTAATTGCACATTGGAAAACTTTCATTAAAGGAAATACAGAAGGACAACTATCCACTACCCAGGTTTAGGTGAAAAATAAGTTTGTAATTCAGCTATTGATGAATAGTCATTATTTTATAGAACTAAAACGGTTACCAGGCAGAAATGCAGTGCTGTTTCATAGCAAAGACATCGAAAGAAAAGTCAGTTCAATAAGTAGTCACAAGTAGGTCCAAGAATTTGCAGATTACAAAAAAATTAACAAATAACTTTGATTACAAAGAAATTAACAAAGAACTTTGATTCAGCATGCCAGGAATACATGGTTATGCTACATCTTTAGGAGAAGGGTCAGGATTAATAATATTATCTTTTATTTTTTCAAAATTATATTATTTTGAATAGATCTGTTAGTAGATTACTCAGGGATGCTTTTTGAAAATAAATTGTAACTTAATCAACTAAATATAAAACAATCATCAGGATAAATAAATATATCTCCATTAGCACAATAACAAATGTTATATATTATTTTAGAAAAATTAGATAACTGACATGTAAATAATTTGAAACTTTCCATCAAAATTCTCAGAAATTTCAAATGTGTATACTTAAGAAAACAGTCTTGGAATCAGGTTAAAAAAAGGGGAGGTGTGTAAAACAATTGTGGTCACTGTTAGTGTCATCTGGCACAATATAACATACACTCTGTGGGGTGTACCAATTAAATTGTACTTAATCATTTTTACAATAATCTTAACAATTTTAGTAATATAAGTTTTTATATTACTTTTGTTAATGCTTATTAAATATGAGGTATTTTACTTCATTTTATGTAATTTTTATAATAGCTGAGTGCAGTGGTCATTACTCCACCCTTTTTAATAGATGAAGGGTGAGAGGGTTTGAGGAGTAAACTTCCCATAACTGCAGAGCTACAACATGCCAGAATCAAGCCCTAGACTCAGAGCCTAAGTCTCTGCAACATTTTCTCTAAATGATATCTTAAACTTTTCAACACTGATTTTTCTGATCTGAGCAGAATTCTAAATACATAAGAATTTGGATCCTAGCTTTGGTTTTAAATGTGAACATTGTATTTGAACATAATGTGAACTGATGCCAACTAACTTAAACTTTCAAAATCCATTTCATCATTTGAAAAATGATGAATTGTAAATAACTCAATGAGTTCCTGTGATTATTAAATAAGATGGTTTGCATGTTAGCATAGCAGCTGGCAGATAGTAACATCTTAGACAGCGTTAATGATATTCATCATCTTCATCATTTCTTAGTCTTGGTGTATGTGTCAAGCTCTATTATGTTTTTGGTTGTTGTTTTGTCACTTAATTACAAATTATCATCAGACTTGAAGATCTTTGTTAGATTTTATCATTATTATGTGTGATATTGGCAAAGTCATATAAACTACCTTTTCCTCATTTGGAAAATGAACAGCAGAAAATATTACATCTGTTTCATCACTGTGTTATTTGATATGGGAACATTTACTTACATGTATAAAAGTAATTTGTAAGTCAAGCTATAAAAACACAGAGATTTAGACCAGGTCTTAAATAAAATTAAACCATGGTCTCTTCACTAGCTGTAATAAAATTTACTAATCAATCACTGCACTCCAGCTTGGCAAAGGTGTCCCAGAATTCTTCTTTAACAGTATTCCAGACCATTAACAATTAACTCATGTTTTCACATAGGATAAAACTTACTTTTCACTTTCTAAGCCTCTAGTTTTAGTCAATATCCTTATATCCATAGAAAAAATCATATTTACCTTCCTGATTTACTCCTAAATTTTGATAATTGAATAAACAAATGTCTTCCAATGTTTCTGTGTTCCTCACAGTTAAAAAATCAAATTATCATGAAAATAACATTGTATAGCCATCTAAATTTACATTCTGAAAATTATAAAGATTTCTTTTTAGTTTTGATTTTGCTGAACTGAAGTCATCAGTGATAAAAATCTAATTGAGTTTGGCAGTTCCTTCTAAAGTGTTGTTGGAGGTTGATTTATAACCTATGTAGGAATACCTGACTAATGATCATGATTACACCTATAAAATATATTGAATGTTTTGATTAATACATTTTCAATGTCACCTATCATCAAGACACTATTTTCTGCCACCTCAAGCCACCAACTAAGTACCAAGCCAAATCTGTTGTTCTGACCTTCCAATTCCAAATCACCACTCAGTGTTCCTAATTGGCTTTATTACTTATATTTGTTTGTTTTGGAGAAATAATGAAACATCAGAATCATAAGGTAGAATTTTTTAATACTTTTTTATTTCATGCTGCCATCTCTATAGGTAAAAATATCAAACATTTGGGGGAGAGTATTAGCATGTACATTTAAAAAAATTATCTCTGATAACTCAGTTCTTAAGAAAAGGTACCTTTATAGAAAATCATGGATTTGAGGGTCACAGGTTATAATCTCAGCTCCCACACTTTTCCATACATGTGACTTCACAAGTCATTGAGTATATTTAAAATATTTTCCTTATAAATATACCAATTATTATTGCAAGAAAAAGGTAGCATCTTGCTTCTCACCTGGGAGGAATTTAAAAATGCCATTTCCTTCTTCTCTTGTACACATCCATCCTCAAAAATTCTAGACTCACTGGTGAGTGGTATTAGAAATCTTCAGTACAACCCCTTCAGAATTTTGCTGAGGAAGTTGAAGTGACTTCCCTAGTTTCATACTTTTACTTATCACATGTCTCATATTGTATCCTCCTGCAACTTGATCATATGCCCCTGTCCACACTTACTGTCCAATTTATTCTGTGAAAAACTGGTTTTCCTCCTGTGCTTTGATGGAATCAGGGGGAAAATAACATCTATTTAGAACTTGCTAAGTATTATGTGTTCCGCATGAAGTATGGTATCAAATTTGCATACTGGGATGAAATAAATATTACCATCCCAGTTTTGAGTAAGAATACTAAGGTCTAAGTTATGTAATGCATTTCTCAACTCATAGTATGAAAACAATTATAATTTCTGTGTGTCATTACCATATTAATGTACTTTTCACTAATGTGCCCCAGACTGTACTTTTCTTTTATTAATTTTATGCCTATATTTTTTACATTTCTATTGTGTTTTACTATATTATCTTTTAGTCCCCTTATACTCCCCTTCCCAAGAAATCACCATGCTGTTGTCCATGTCCATGAGTCTTTTTTTGTCTCAATTCCTTCACCTCCCCTAAGTCCCCCTCTCCACAACTGTCATCCTGCTCTCCAGATTGTTTTTCTTCTCTCTAATGGGATGCTAGAGTCTCAGAACACCACCTGCTCAGATAAAACCCACTAGGGAGAAGTCAACAACTTCTAATGCAAGCTGTGAGGGGAAGACCAATTTCAGGAGGAGTTCTCCTGGCTTTTGCAAGAATTCTGGCATAAGGCTATCTTTTCTGATAGCATTGTCTAATTATAAACTGTTGACTGGCTTCTATACACAACCATGTTCTTACTGGATTACAAACCAGTTTTGCAAGCCTCCCCATTAATGCTACAAACTCTCATTGTTAACTGAGAATTCCTTACTAGTCAATTTGACTTTTTTCCCTTTGCTACATACAGAACAATAGACGCAAAGCAAAGAACATGATTCTGGCTGTGAATAATATTCCAAAAGTTAGTTAGATAAATAATGGACAATCAAAGTGGAATCACTAAAATAAGTAATTTATCTCTAATAGTGAAAAATTCGAAAGAGCTAAAACAATTTATACTTGACAATGTGGATGTGTCTGTGTACTCAAAGTCAGTCTAACTATGTACATGTACACACACATGCAATAAATATCTCCATCACATTCTATTTTTTGTGAACTTAAAATTGGAATGTGATGGAGATATTTTATTCTATTGCATAAAAATGCTCATTTTTTAGGGACAGAAAAAGAGTTTGTTCTGTTGTTATATATTTCATTATCTTTTTTCTTAACATAAAAAAGAACTAATGATGTTTATTATTTAGCTTGAAGAAATACTGAGGATTAATTAGCTGTACATGAAGTAATCTGAGCTCATTGGAAAAACAGCAATAATCAAAACTATTTCAATGAGAAAAGGTAATATGCACAAATACATATATTAAATATATTTATATAAACTCTATGGGTGTATGTATATTAAATTTATATTCATATGTATTTAATTTTTCCTCACACTTATACATATACAAATTTGCCTTTTCGTTTGTTTGCTTGTTAACAGAAGTGAAAATACTTCAAGGAAATCCTTTTGTCAATTTTATAGCTCTTCAAGGAAAACTCCATTTAAAATGTCTAGAATGTGTATTAAGAAAACGAAATGACTTCACATTTTCTTGAGAAGAAAAAGCAATTTCACAGTGGGCAAAATGGCTTAAAGTAATATGGATGTTTTTTTCACTATATTCTTAATTAAGAAAGATTGACATCTGTGAAGGTTTCAAGCCAAATAAAAATCCCAGATTTTAATTAGCTTTTCTAATGGTTATGTTTTCCAGCTAGGAGACATTTGCACATCTACCAGTTTCTCAGAGAGAGTAGTAGAACATAAATAATATTAATAATTATGTTTATTACTTCAATAAGTGTAATAGTATACATTCATGCAGAGGCAGAACCGGGTTCAATAGTTAAATATGCCACAGTGGCTTTTGACATTCTCTCTTCCACCTTTATAACCTGCTTTTCTACACTGTACATACACCTGCCTGCCACCTACCACCGCTGACCCTTGGTGCCCTGACACATGCCTCTGAGTTCTCTCTGCCCTTTACTGCCATTCCCCAGCCGTGTCGAAGTCTATTTTTCAGATAGGTACCCAGCTCTGTGACTTTCCAGCCTAACAAAAACTACCAATACCATTTTTCATTGCTACTTGCCATAAATTCAAAATATTTATAAAATAACATTTGTTAAATTGAAATATTATACACAAGTACAAGGTATTGTTTACTCATTTTATTAATAGTCAAAGATGGCATAATACTTCTCTTCAACAGGGGTGTTCTTACTCCAGTAAGGGAAAAACATTAAATCAAATAATGAATCACTGATAGGGGAATTTTAAGTAGTGTTTTTCAGCCAAGAACAGGTGAGGTGATATTCAAAACTCATCTGATAGGTGACAATCCACCTTACGTTAGTATTAAATGTTTCTGAAAAATAGCTGAGGAAATAAGCATCGATCATTCATTGTATCATGAATCACTGAGAGACTATGTGCCTAATCATAGGGAGGCATCTTGAGGTAAATAAGAACAGATACCTATAACTGTTCATGTAAATCTCTGTATAATTGTGTCTATATAAGCTATGTACATATATGAAGGCACACGGGTTGCTGGCACACTTGTACACATATACATTTCTATATTTATTTTGACCCCAGTTTCTTTTTTCATAATTTTCAGCTGTTTATGTTCTACAGCCAGTCAATCAATTGAATAGGCTATAGAGTGATTTGATTAAGTCATTGTATTAGCTAAAAATAGGTCAATTTTCTCACATTGTCTAAACTCAGCTATTATATTTATAAAATTAATTAACTTCTATTGGTATATAAAAGGGGCGTCTGTGCATAATTTTACAAATTGCTTGAGATTATTTAATAAATACATTATTATTTGGAAGCTCATTTTAAGTGGGACTTCCACTTAATTGATTTGAAAGAACATTGATTTGAAAGAACAGATTAAATAACATGAGTTACAAACTCAAAACAGTTGACTCTTTTTAATGAATGAGTTGTCATTTGAAGCATTAAAATAAATAGCATGTAACATTTTATTTAAAAATACAAATGATGTTTACAATCAAGTGTTGAAAATAAGTTAAATTATTGAAACAATTTTTACAACATAATGAAAATTTAGGTAGCATGAATTATATGTATTGGACCTTTTTTAATTTTAATTTTTATGTATTCTATATTCTTTTATCCTTACCCGAAGACATTTTTTCATTGCTTTCTGAGAGAGAGGAAGAGAGAGGTGAGAGAGAAACCTTTGTTGGCTGCATACTCCCAGCATCTTTTCAGCATCAGAATATTTAAAAGCGATACACAAAAGCTATTAATTCAATGAATAGATATGTTAGATGGTTGCATTTAAATTTATGAATATTTTGTCTTATACCTTCATGAGACTAGTGCCAAATTTATAGAATTATAATTATTTTTTAAATGTAACAGTTCATGTTTCCTAGAGAATAAAGACTTGAGACATCTAACTTCCATGCCTGGAACCATAGCTAAATTTACAAATTAATTTTGAGTCATGGGTAACACTAACTTGGTCCAATTCCCCTTAAATCTGTGTCATCATTATTTAAAAGGTCACTATTTGAGATTTGCTTCTTTATATATGGTGAACAACAAAAGTAATGTACTTGTAGAAGAAGTGGCATTCACTTCATCAACGAGGGATGCAGAGATACAAATGATTTCATTCTTATGCATCTTCATTGCATTGACAGTGGAAGAGACATTTGTACATAAGTAAATATTTTTTGGATTGGCCTACCACCAGGCCAATCAGCCTGGTGCTAAATTTATCCCAATGGTGTGCCAGTAGCACTCACGATTCAACTACAGCAGGAGAGTGCACATAGCCCACACATATGCAAAGTGCTCAGATCAGGGGAATGTGAGGCTGTATGAATGACCCAACACAATACCCACCTACCTAAGGCCCTTATACCAAAACAGGAAAATGAGCAGCTTTACCTAAAACATACAAACAAACACAAGGTGGAAGCTAAAATAAGGTGACATTAAAACATGTCCCAAACAAAACAATAGAACAAAACTCCAGAAAAAGAAATAAACAAAATAGAGATAAGCCATCTACCAGATACAGAGTCTAAAACACTGGTTATAAGAGTGTTCAGTGAACTTAAGGAGAAAGTAAATGAGCTTAATGAGAACTTCAACAAAGAGACAGGAAACATAAAATGGAGACCAAAAATAACATAAAAAAAAGATCTAGACAGAAACAAAGAATACATTAATTAAGATGAAGAATACATTTCAGAGAATCAACAGTGGAGTAGATGAAGCAGAGGTTTGAAAGAGAGGCTCAAATCTGAGATTCAAAAGATAAAGTAGCAGAAAACACCCAATCAGAACAGCAAAAATTTTTTAAAAATCCAAAATATGAGGGTAGTTTAAGGAGCTTCTGGGACAACTTGAAGCATACAAACATTCACATCACAAAAGTACCCAAAGAACAAGACAAAGAGCAATGAATTGAAAACCAATTTGAAAAAAATAAGGAAAGAAAACTTTCCTAATCTAGTGAAGAAAATAGACATACAAGTACAGGAGTCACAGAGATTTTCAAACAAGATAAACCCAAAGAGGCCCCCACCAAGATGCATCATAATTAAAATGCCAATTGTTAAAGAGTAAGAGATAATCTTAAAACCAGCAAGAAAAAAACAATTTGTTACCTATAAGGAAGTTCCCATAATACTGTCAGGTTATTTTTTAAGAGAAACTTTGCATAACAGCAAGGATTGGCAAAAAAAATATTCAAAGTGATGAAAAGCAAGAACTTAAAACCAAGATTGTTCTACCCAGAAAAGCTGTCATTAAGAAGCAAAGGACCAATACAGATCAACTGAGATAAGAAGAAGCTAAAGGAGTTCATCACCACCAAACCCATGTTACAAGAAACTTTAAAGGGTCTTTAAAAAAAGGTAAAATGTAGAAATAGTAAAATGGCAATAAATACATATCTATCAACAATTACTTTAAATGCAATGGATTAAATGCCTCAATCAAAAGATATACAATGGTTGAATGGATAACAAAACATGATCCTTACATGTGTTGTTTACAAGAGACTCATTTTGGATAGAAAGACACATGCAGAATGATAGTAAAGAAATAAAAAGCTATTTCATGAAAATGAAAACAAACAAACAAATATCTGGGGTAGCAATAGTTACACCAAAATAGACTTTAAGACAAAGATTACAACATGAGACAAAACAGGACCCAGGAATTACACTTCTGAGTATTTATCTGATGTAACCCAAAACACTAAATTGAAAAGATGTATGCATCCATATGTTCATTGTGACATTAAGATAGCTAAGATATGAAAGCAACCTAAGGAACCAAAATGAATGGACAAAGAAGTGGAATATTTTTATCATGTAATATGACTTAGTCATAAAAAAAGTGAAATCTTGTCATCTTTAACAATGTGGATAGACCTAGAGGAATTGTGCTTGGTGAAGTAAGTCAGACAATGAAAGACAAATGCCATGTGATCTCTCACTTACATGTGGAATCTGAAAAACAAAGTAAAGAGAAGAACAGAGCATAAACAAACAGGTAGATACAGAGAGCAAACTGATAGTTGCCAGATGTGAGGGAGATGGGAGATGTGTAAAAAAGTTTAAGCAATTAAGAAGTACAAATTTGTGGTCATGAAATACTCATAGGGATGTAAAATAAAGCATGGGGAATACAGTCAATATATTGGGTACTAAGTTTATTTAGGTAATGTCTTCATAAGTTATATGAATGTCTAATCACTGGATTTTATACTTGAAACTAATTTAATGTTGTATGTTAATATAACTAGAAAATAAAAAATTATTTAAAGAAGGTTTTGTAGAAGAGTGAAAAAAGTTTTGTAAGTCCTGGTAAAGACTTTGGCTTGGACTCCAATTGAATTTAAGAAACATTTGAGCATATTTTTTTAAAAAGTGAAACATAACCTATATCCTAATAATATCACTCCAGTTACCAAGTTGAAAATACTGTATCAGAGGAACAGAGAAGACAGCACAGAACTCAGGGAGAAAGAGCTTGGCAATAATAATCCAGGTTAGAGATTATGGCACTTGAACTAACATGGTTATCATGGTCATTTTAGTGGTTTGAAAGGGCTGAGAATAACTCCATGGATTTTTCACCTGAGCATCTAGAAGATGGAGCTGATATTAATTAAAATGCTGAATGTTAGTTTATTGAAGGTAAGTATATCAAGTCTTCAGTTTAAAGAATATAATTTCTAGGTATCGTATTAGTCATCCAAATGGATATTTAAATCAGCAATCCTGTTTCAGAAATTCAGGGCAAGATCCATAATAGAAATATATATTTATAGGTTGTCAATACATAGAAGTCACTTGAAACCATGAGATTGAATAAGGAGGTTTTAAAAGACAAACTGGAAGGTTCAAAGACATAATTTTGGGATAGTCCAACAGGAAAAAAACTCTTAAGGAAGTGGAGAAAAACTTGCAAAAGTGCTTAGGAGGAGGAGACAATGAATAGGGGAACCAAAAGGTTGCTGTGAAAACCTTAGAGTTTCAAAGGGTAGGAATGATCCATTTTGCCAAATGCGGCTGAGAAGTCAAGAAGATAAAGAATGGATTTAAAACAGGATGATAATTGGTAACTTTAATAAAATAAAAATTTATGGAGACATATTGAAGAAATCCTTACTTAATGAAGTTTATGAAATAATGTTAGATGCGATAAAAGAGACTAGAGACAGTAAACTTGAGTTTTATTGTGAGTGGACTAGGGCAGTGGTTGGGGAGAGGATGGTGGCATCAGTCTCTTGTGTTGTTCTTTTAGCATTTAAATTAGGAGAAAAAGTATTCTGTTTTGGTTTGATAGGATTATCTTCAAAAGAGGGAGTAAATGTTAACCTAATAAACAAAGGAATGGAGGAGTTTTGTTTTTAATTATGTGCAAGGAGCCAGGATCTATTACAAAGTCCTGTGTTCATCTATAAAACCTGGATGTGTCATTGACTCCTTCAGGTCAGAGACCCCAAATTATGGTCATTCTGCTGAGTGTTACCAAATACAAGATGATATTCAGTATAGCAAGTCAGAAACTATATTCTTTGGCCAAGGAACGAAGTAAGATGAGCCTGTGCTCTAAAACCATCTTTTCCCTGATTCTGAGGAATTAAAAAAATCTTAAAGAGTTGAGGTGGGGAGGTAAGTGAGGTGAAGATTCCCAAAAAAGGATGGGCATTCTCAGATTTACAAGGGAGCATGGACAGTTCCTAAACATACTTGGAACATGCCTAGTCATTCATTGCCTGTTTCATTTTAGTGTTAAATCTCCACCCTCCCTTGGGCATGATTTTTAGTATGCTAATGAAAAAATGATTTCTCAGAAATTCTACTAAGAAGGGATTCAAGGGCCATCTTTGATCTTTCCAGCACAAACCATTTTTTTAACGTGGCTTCTGATCTGATTTCTGCCAGCAGGCTTAGCTATCCCTGGAATTTCCATCTTTTCTTGATGGGTTCAGCCTGTTTTTGTCAGGGGATATGTTGAGGAGAGTATAAAAAAGTCAGTAGAAGTTTAAAGATTGACTAATAATGTGGCATCACCACCCACTGACAGAGGAAATCCAGAGCACAAATGGTGGCAGATGCTTAGATGTTGGGAAGGGAAGATGTCTGTGAAAATTTTCTTCTGATTCCTTATTTTATTAATGAAATAAGCATACTCATTAGCTGAGCATGAGAAAGCTGGTATGGAGGTGGAGATTGGATAAAAGTAGATGGTATGAAATAGTACTTAAGATGGTGAAATGTCAGATAGAGTAGGAGGGTGCATAATTGTTGTCTGCCAGGATTAAGGGTCCATTTGAGATCAGTGACCATAAATTTAATCTGAGAACAGTAATCATGATCGTATACATTTTCTCCATTCACAGTCAGCTGCATGGGTATAAACTCTTGATAAACAGAGACACGTGCTTTTGACCCAGTTTGTAGTTTGTATCAAAGTAAAAGAGGGCAATGATTGTTAGAGAATGTCTTACAAAGTTAAGATTGTTTGTGTGAATATTGAAAATGCAAATAATTAATTCTGGATTAAAGTTGCAGAGAGTGAGCAAAAACCTGAAGTACTTGAAAAAGGATGGTGGCAGAACTCAGAGTCTGTGATAAAGATGGATCATTGGCTTTGAAGTCTAATGGTATGAAATGCAAAGCTTGGAGCCTTCAGAGAAGAGAGAGAGAAAATCTGGATGAGGCTATGATTAATAGCAGCATCTACTCCACTGTTAGGTCTAGTGGTACAAATTATGAAAGAAGAACACCCACCAGCTCTCAGAAATGGTACGAGAGAAACAGAGTCCTCAAAGAACAACTAGGTTTTAATCAGAACAAGACAGCAAAGAAACTTTTTGGAGAGAAGTTAAGAATGTAGAACATAAGTAGGATATGCAATGAGCTCTAGGGGGCACAGTAGAAGGCTTAAAATAAAGATGGGTGGCAGAAGGGGCAGAACAGGAGAAATGGGTATGAGAGGCTGAACTGAGAGTTAGGGCTTCTTGTTATAATCCATTTAAAGACCCTGAAAAATGGATGTAGCAACATAAGAAACACATTTAGTCTTTGCTTCCTGTTCCTAGCACAAAGCTTCTGAAATCCTTTGAATTTACTGAGTGACTGTACATTAATAAGAATCTGCTTTTCAGCTAATGTTAATGAGGTAACTTAGTGTGGTGCCTCCAGATGGCCTCAGATTGTGGCTAGTTACCAGAAAGATCAAGTGATTAGCAGTTGGAACTTTCAGCCTCACTCAATGACACTCTCTGCCCAACACTGAGAAGGGAAAGAGATGATACAGAATAAGCTGAACAACAGATTTGATGAACTACAGGAATGGTGAATGCATCTACATGCCCAGAAGGTAGCACACCCCAGTCCCATGGGGACAAAATCTCCTTTATTTCAGACCCTTCTGGAACTCACCCTGTATACCTCATCGTTTGATTGTTCATCTGCATCCTGTATAATAGGTTTTGGAATAAGCTGGTAAATATAAGTAAATGTTTATCTGAATTCTAATTTGCTATAGCAAATTAATTAAACCAGGGATTCATGGGAATCTGCCATCTGTAGCCAGGGGGTCAGGAGTACAGGTGACAACCTAGACTTGTGACTGGCACCTCGAGTTGGGGGTGGTAATGGCATTCAGTCTTTTGGACTGAGCCCTTAATCTGAGGGGTCCACTGTTATCTCCAGAATTGATATTGTAGGACACCCTCCCACTGCCAAGAAATGGAGAATTGCCTTGTGGTGTTGGAAAAATACATTTAATGGCCTAAATAATTTTTTGGCAGATGATGATGATGAGATTATTCACTAAGGAAGAAAAGGACAGCCGTCAACCTCCTTTCACACTTGTCAGCCAACAGTGGGAGCTGAAAAAGAAGGGTTTTTTTTATAGAGAATTCTTGGTTCTCTTCCGAAGGAAGTAGTCATTAAAATGACGTTACAATGAAATACATGCTTGTATTCAGTGAAGTGACCTGAGTACTTGACGGCACACAAAGAGGTCTTCAATGAAAAACTTGACAGTGTAAACATTTTTGATAGTCTAAGGAAATATGATGGAGTTTAGTTTATAAACATTGAATGTTCAAAAATCAAAGTTCACTTTATCAAGGTGTTCAAAATTTGGGAAATTTTTCTCTGAAGTCAGTATATATTTTCAAGGAATGCACTGCACAAAATGTATTGTTGTGTCATAAGGGGGAATCTCAGAGTAACTATTTTTGTTTCACTAAATTAAAGTTTTTGTTATAAAAGTCTACACATTTATTTTAAGAATTTTAATAGTTTAAAGTCCGTGTATAAAGTAAAGCAGGTTGTTTCTCTAAACCTATTTTATTTTACCACTTTTTTTCTAGCTTCCAGTATTTTCAACCATATCCACAGCATCTTAGGGCCTTTTAGGAAAATTCCAATGAATGTCCGAACACATACATAAATCAGTGCAATAAAAACACACTCTTACACACATTCTGCATCTTTTTTCCTGACTTAACAATATATATTTAAAGTTCTCCTCTATTAATTTTCTGAGTTATTTTTGCCTTTCCTTTACTTCTATATGATAGAATTGCATGTATTTTTATAAACCTGTGCAATGTGAAGTGACAAAACAGACTTGTTTTCTGAATGGCTAAGCTACTGCCCATACATAATTTATCAAGTCGCACTGTTGTCTGTTAAATTAAAATGCCTCAATGGTCTTGTCTTAATTGTATATTTGCATGCATCGCAGTACTAAGATTGGGCTCTTTCAATTATCATAGTTTTGTAATACTTTAAAAATATCTGGTATTATTATTCTATATTCATTAACCTTAAAGAATTTTTATGATGATTACTACAAACTTATTTTTGGGGATAATCATTCATTTCATTTTATCAAAAGATACTTTTTCAAGGACATTTTGAACTATTAGAGTGAGTAATCTAACTAAAGAGATTTTTTTTAATTACAAGAGAATTCTATTTGGACAGGATGAGAAAATAAAATGAATTAGATGTTGAATTTAGATTCCCCAGTTTTATGGAAGCATAGCCTAGTAAATAAAGAATAAACTAGCAAAAGGAAGGTTCTGCTGATAAGCTTGTAAAAATTTTAGAATCTTTGCAATACTATAGAATTCATTAAAGTTTCTACTATATGATTTTAAATATTTGGCCAGTAGAAAAGTTAATTTTCTAGATTTTCAACCCCCTATACAAAGGACTGGAAAAAGTAGATAATAAGCTGTTAATTAGAATGAAAGAGATTAATTGGTTAAAAATTAATTAGAAAGATTAACTCATCCTGATGTTATGACATTTCTATATTTAAAACATAAAAATCACACTTTTGCTTGTTACTATTAATTTAAATTCAATTTCCTGTGTTCTCTTCCATTTTACATGTAGGACCAGTGCCTGAAATGAGTTTGCAATAGTTTCTCAGGTTGCCTTGAAAAATATTTACAATTTCTTTTGGCTCTAACAAAAAAATGGAAGTCAAACTAGAAGAATATAGTGTGTTATAAATTTATATATTTTTCATTACTTGAGAGCCTGGACTATTTTTTCTTTTATATATTTAGCTATTTTAGTTTTGAACTTTTGCACTTCAATCAAAGTGTTATTTTGAAGAAAGACTGTCTTAAGTTTTATTGAAGATTCAACTATGTTTTCTATTTTTCACTGACTGGCTGCACCACAACTAAATACCCTAGCAGAGCAAACTCAGTGCTTGCCACCATTTGAAGTAGGTACTGACTATAAGCATAACTGCCCATCAACAATATAGAGATCTGTAAATTTATTTAGAAAGCTTGAAAATGAAATTGATCCAATAATAAATACCCCTAATAAAGGACCTGTAGAAAACACAGGAAATAAATATATTTCTATTATCACCTCAGCATCCACTACAGTTAGCTCCATGATAGAAAACAAAGGAACATATTTTATAACATGTGTAAACATTTCCAACTGAATGATGGTGGACTTTTTCAGCTGTGTTCTTGAGAAGGAATAGATGTTTGCAACATGCTTGTAATTACTCAATTATCAGTGTGTGCATGTGCAATATTGAGTAGATCACATCATAACATATTTTAAAGTTTTAAGTGATGCCGGCAAGCCTCTGTGTGCTGCACACAAATGGGGCCAGCAAACTCATGCCATAAATATTGCTATGCTCTCTAATAACCAGTTATGTGTTGGGTAAATACATTTAGGTTTAGAAATAGCAAATTCTTGGGCCATTTGCTATATTTCTAATGTGAAAGGCTTGGGGGAATCTATAAATACTCTAAACTCATACTTGCCATGGAAAAATTGTACTCGTCTCTGAATTATTACTTGGCCTCTGAAAATCATTATCATCATTTGGCTCCCTTGGAGAGATAATTTACCTCATATGGACAAGTGCTTTCCTCCCAAGAGGGAGTAGTTTTACTAGCCTGTGCCTCATAGGATCGGAAATACTTTTAATTGTTTCTTTAGTGCTGATAGCTTCTTTCAACTGGTGAGAGGACTAATCATCTTATGCAAATACCAAGTCAATGAAATAATATGATGTTTGTATTCAAAGTAATGAGGTTGCAAGTTCAATTTTTATTTTGTACTTATAAATTGCACTTAGAAACCCTGAAACATCATCTGTGATAGTTTTTATTGGACCTCTAATTATTAGACTATATTAGGAGTATTTTTGAAGATTTTAATCATACATATATATTATATGTAGTGATATAGAAATATATTAGAAACATTATAACACTTAATATCTTAGTTTCTTGATACCTTAATTTCTGAAAATAAACCTCCAATACATAGAATTTTAAAATGCTATTTAAAAATAATGGTATTTTTTTAGGAACACAATAGATAACAAAAATGAAATGATCAAGAATATTGATGTCTTGACTACATATCCCACTTTCTTTTTCTTTTCCAGGGCTAGCAGCTAAATAACTCTGTGCAAGACTGCTAGATTATTGATTACACACATGTAGACACACACATCTATACACATGCACATACACTTGCAGATTCAGAGGTATTATGTTTATTTTATATTTTATTTAATTTTACTTATTTTATTACTTTATTATTTTATTTTCAGTCTTTGCAATCATCTGGTTCTTAGTTCTATATGAAATGTACTCCCTAAATCACTCTAGATCACTACCGTGGGCAGTTTGATGCACCCTAAATGAAGACAGCAGGGCCGTGGCCATCCCCTAAGAACAATGTTCTTTTTTTAGGAAGCTGATGCCAAGCAACAGGAGTCCTGAAGCTGCATCTGACTCGGGCTTGTCAAGCCTTACAAGCTGTTATTTTCCTTGTTTCCTCACTGTCCTGGGGACTGCCTGATTGTCCTCTTGAAGCTTTCACCATTGATTCTTGTATCTTTACAGTGATGCTCTCTTCCTGGGAGAGATAGGGTTTTCACAGACTGTTCTAATGAGGGTAATGTACAAAGCTCTTACAAAGGAGATATGTGGGAGCAGGGAGGAAGCATCAGGGATGCCTGAATGATTTGTTTAATCTGCCTTTTCTATTAGTCTACGAGCTGCAGGCCCCATTCCCTTGAGAGGTGTACAGTGACATGCTGGTGTTTGGGACTGTCAGATTTGTATTTATAGAGCCTTGGACTCAGGGGGTGCGGGGGAAGACTTTATCCTTTCAAAACCTTTTCCCTGACACACCAAGACAAAAGGAAGAAAAAAGGAAATATTTTCAAAATATAGCAAATGGTCTAATAATCTGATAATTCTGAACCTAACAGCATTTAAAAATACATTTACATATTTGTGTGTATTTATGATGCCTCTCAATAGCAAAGTGACATTAGTCCTCAGGGACCCATTCCTTCTCAGCAGCCCAGTCTACGTTCCATAAATTCTGTGTTAAATAAAATCACTTTGTTGTTCTTTGAATTTTGTGAAAAAACTACTGTATCAGAAAGTAAGGGAGAGATTGAGAGGGAATTACTAAGAATGAGAAAGGGAGCAGCAATTTCTTAAATAAAAAAAACAAAAACAATTCCTTTAACACAAGTTGTAGTACTATGGAAAATATACTGCCGCAATTTGAGATGCAGATTGAAGTCCTGCTTTATTTATTTTAAAGCATTACAGATAAACCATCAGTCTGCAATGACACAGAACATGAAAATGTATAAGAATAAATTGGGCTTTAATTTTTCTTGACTAAGTGTAGACATTTATCATAACTAATGCACTTATGATAGTATAGTACTCTTTTTTCCTCCTTCTATTTGGTAATCTCATCTATTTTTTATGTGTCTTACACCTAATTAGAAAGAAACAGTACCGGCTGTTATAAATGGCAGTATTTCTTTTGACCAATATTGGTGAAACCTATTGCAATTAAAGCTATGGCAAAAGTTTATGCAAAAACAGTGTCATGTTTTGCTAAATAGTGTGTGAAGTCCTCCTACCCATGACGCCCAATTAATGCTGTCATGCTTGCCATAGCAGCATCTGTGCACATTCAACACTCTCATGGTCAGCTCCTACAGGACTAATGCATTTTTTGCTTTTATTTTTTATCTTTTTAAAAAATTAATCTTTTTTGTATTTTTTCCCATTACCATTTAGTCCCCTTATATCCTCCTCCCCCAGCAATCACCACACTGCTGTCCATGTCCATGATCCCTTTTTCCTTTTAGCTCAATCCCTCCACCTCCTACCCCACTCCCACTAACTGTCATAATGCATTCTAATTGATGGCGTTTAGCGTGGCTTTTGGTTTCTCTATTGTGTGAGACGCTGTGCCCTTTTGCTCTCCTGTCCCCAAATGAGCTAGCTCTCTGCTGGGGAACTCACAGTACAGATGGTCAACAAAAGGTGGAGAATGCCAGGACTCTAGCTTTCTGTCTCTCTTAGGCCAAGATAAAAATCTGAATTACTAATCAGCTTCTTTCTGCCCCAATACTCACTCTCACTCTCAGCCCAAGCTGTTTACATTTGGCTTTAATGATAATCTCTCTCCGTCACATGGCTTTATCAACTCCCTTCTGATTTGAAACACACCTTCTTAACTAGCAAATCACGGCTGGACCAATTTAGTTCCTCAGCACCAACAGATCATTTCAAATACAAATTGTTTTTTTCCTAGGGGTAATCGCTCAAGCCTGGTTAAATTTCATCTCCGTTACGATCTAAAATGGGAAGAAAAAGTACTTGAACACAATAGAACTAAATGCCAGATCGTGTGTGCAATACATGAATTCAAATAGTGCATCCCATATAGAATTATTATCAATGCTACTATGTTCAGGTTTTCACAAATAGTACATTTGCATTTCAGAGTTTTCTGAGCAATGTGTCCTTGTTTTTACTTTGACAAAAGATCAGGTATATTTTGCTTATTTATTTATTTGTTTCATTTAATTCCACATATGAGTGAAACCATACAGTATTTGTCTTTCTTTGACTGGCTTATGTCACTTAGCATAATACTCCATGTTTAAAAAGGTAAGATTTTCTTCTTTTTTAGAGACAAATAGTATTTCATTATGTAAATGTACCACTGCTTTTTATCCACTCATCTACTAATGGGCACTTGGGCTGCTTCTCAATCTCAGCTATTGGAAACAATGCCACAATGAATACAGGGCCACATAATGTTTGGAACCAGTTTTGGATTTCTTTGAGTATTATTTCCAGAAATGGACTCGCTGGGTCATATAGGTCAGTTCTGTCTTTATTTTTTTTGAGGTAATTCCATACTGCTTTCCACAGTGGATGTACTGAGCTGCATTCCCACCAACAGTGAACCAGGGTTTCCTTGTCTCCACATCCTCACCAAAACTTGTTTGTTGATGTATTGATGATAGCCATTCTGACAGGTGTGAGGCAATATCTCGCTGTGGTTTTCATTTGCATTTCTCTGATGATTGGTGGTGTTGAAACATCTTTTCATATGTCTATTGCCCTCTGTAAGTCTTCTTTGAAGGAGTGTCTATGTGTCTATTCAGGTCCCTTGCCTACTGATTTTTTAAAAACTTTTATTTATTGATTTTAGAGAGAGAGAAGAAGGAAGAGAGAAGAGTTTGAGAGACAGAGATTTGTTGTTCCACGTTTTTATGCAGTCATTGGTTGATTCTTGTATGTACCCTGACCAGGGATTGAACCTTGGCATATCAGGTTGACACTCTAACCAACTCAGCTACCCGGCCAGGGCCCTTTGTCTATTTTAAAATTGGATTGTTTGTTGTTTTGGTGTTGAGTTGTATAAGTTATTTATAAGTCTTGGTTATTAACCCCTCATTAGAGAGAAAGTGGTGTAGGGGGAGGTAGAAGAGGGTAAAGGGGACATGAATGGCGATTCATGGAGACAACCTTGGGTGATGAACACACAATAAAATATACGGATAATATATTATAGAATTGCATGCCTGAAACCCATGTAATTGGTTATTTTATTAACCAATGTCCCCCCCAAAATTCAATATTTTTTAAATGTCAGATATACAGGAAATAATAAATGAGATGATATGCACCTTTTACTGCCTTTGATACAGGGTGCATCCAAGGGGGCGGGCAAAAAAAAAGAAGATTTGGAATGGTGTCCCGAATTCAAAGTGTATAGGAATATTGGAGAGACACATAAGATGTCCTCACACCTCCCCCCCAGGGGGAAGAACGAATGGAGCCAGGCATTGAGAGCTGTTTTGCATAACAACAGTTTTGCAGCTAACCTCTGGAATGATTATTTAACATATCTATAACCTTTAACTGGTTTCATAGATATGTTAAATAGCAGTGGCCAAGTTTGGAGCCAGGGAGAAGGGAGTGGACTTGGACTCAGGATGTAAGGAGGGGTTGTGCCCCTGAGTGAGAGCGCCTGTGTGGGAGCTTGGAAAAGACTGGCTCCGGGACATGAGGGGATAACTGCCCAGGTGAAAGGGAAAACCACGCAGCTTTGCCAGAATGGAGATCCCTGCAGCCAGGTGAAGAAGAAAGCCACATGCTTTTGGTAGAGTGCGGACCCCTGCAGCTTTGGTAGAAGAGGCCCACGCGGCTTTGGGGTGCCCCCTTTGGCCGCGTGGCCTGGAAAGCAGGAGAGACTTTGACTGGAACTGGGTACAAAGGACTCTTGCCAGTGGACCATGAGAGGGTACCACAGTACTTTGGATTAACTTGAGATCCTGCACAGTGACACAGCTGACGGTGCCAGCGGCCCGCAACACAGACGTGTGCTCTTTTCCTGATTTATGGTACCCGGAGTTGGGAGAGTGGGAGAAGGGAGCGCTGTTTGGGTGTAGGTGTATACCCTAAAGGACTTTGATATTTTAGTGGAGGCATTAAGCCTAAATAGCATTAAATAAACATTTTGTTTCCTTTTCACAAATCTTTGGCATTGAGAGATGTCTTTCCAATTGGCGGTGGACAGAAGAGCCCAGTAGATTTTAGTATTCTGTCCTTGGGAGGGGCCCCTGTTGTTGTATAGCAGTTTTGGGCATCCCTAGATGGGCCAAATATTGTATTGCCCCCCCACCTCTTGTCCGGTAACACCTTGATCTCACAATGATGTATCATTTTCCTTTGTTACTAAAGATGTTACAGAATTTTCCTGGGGGTTATGAAGTCCCTGTGTCACTGTGGATTCTTTGCCCACTGCCAGGAAATTGCAGTTATGGCTCTCAATGACAGAGTTTGCTGAAAAGGAAAGAATCTACTCAGTCAAAAGTTTTTCAGACTTGGAGTAATAACGTAATGTCTTCATTAAAATCTCAAAGCCCCTTAAAATGCCCACAAATACACAGTCCTTCCTTTCCTCCTTTGCCCAGTCAGGCCAGTCAAGAATACAGTATCTCAGGGAAAAATAGAAGTCCGCAGCTTGGCTAGCTTCTGGTCCTCCCAGTAATCCACACTTGGCTGGCAGGCCTCCCTTGGTTCCCAGCACCATCAGCTGTGTCACTGAGATCTCCAGTTCTTAATTCAAAATCATGTGGCACCTTCTCATGGCCCACCAGTGAGAGATATTTCACCCCTTATATCCGTGACAAGGTTTCGCATTGTCCTGGTCTTTAGTCCTGCATTGTCTCTCCTGCTTCCTAAGCCACATGGTAAAGGGAGCCCCCAAACTGCATGGTCCCCCCAAAACCATGTGGTTCCAACCCACATGGCTGCTGCACTTGGGATTAAATCTTCCACAAATTCCTCTGCAACCCCATTTCTGACTCCTCCCACAATCAGTTTTATCTGTCAGCACTCTCGTATTTTTCCAGCCTTTCTGGGCTGCCATAGTTATACCAGGCAAGCATGGCCTGTGGCATGGGGCAAAGCATCTCCAAGCTCTCACACAAGTGCTGTAACCAGAGGGGGCTGCCTCTCAGTTACTGTCATGTACTGAAGTCACTCCCATCTCCCTGGCTCAAAGCAAGGCCACAGCTACTTAACATGTCTATGAAGCTAGGCAACTATTCCAAATATGTAAAATAACCATTTTTGCACATCAGATATGAAGCTGGCCAACTTGTTGATGTGCAAAATAACTCTGAATGACCCTGCTCCATGTGTCCCATCCCCCAGTTCAGACTTGTGGGAGTGAGAATATTGTATATTTGTACATTTTCTGGACACTTAAGAGTTCTGGACCCCATTACAAATCCTTTGGGGGGAACTTGCTGCACCCCATTACAAAGAGACTATGTTAAAAACCATATTCAACCATTCAACATTTAGATTGCAGTTGTAAAGAAAGATTCTACCAGTGTATTACTCCCAGCTCTAGAATACTCAAAATTCCTGAGACTAGGAGCCTGAGGGTTATAAGGTCAACCTTGGTTTAGAAGGAACAGGAAATTGACTAGCCCTTGCAGGCCAATTAACAAGAGTCTGCATCTTTAGTTTTAAAGGCAGCCACGAGTGGCTCTGTTTGTGTGGCCACACGGAGGGAAGCGTCACAAAGTTCTAATGAGGTGCTGTTAATTTTGAGTGATATTCATTCAGCGCAGTGATATGTGTGCATTAAGGGGAAAAAGAGACATGAAATTACATTCCCTTAAGTCATGATCCTAGTACTGGTTTCTAGGCAACCATAATAACTGAGGTTAAAAAAAAGAGTCTTGGAAATTTTTTTTCTGAATAAAATACATGTTTTTGCCTGTCAATCAGTTTTTTTTCTCTTTTTTTTGCATTACATATTCTGTAATGGCATAGTTCTAAATCTGAGTTCTAAATTGAAGAAAAAAATTACTCAAGGTAAATGCTTTGTGCTACTTATACTTTATGCTCTAAGAAAGACATCCTTTTTTAAAGCATGTTAATGAGATTAAGACTACAATCTGAAGATACTAAGAAGTAGATATTCTTATAGATATATGCAAGACTGTCCTTTCTTGGTGGTAGAGATTAAAAAACAAATAAAACCAGTGCTGTAAGAGTAAACAAAGTAATAAAACTGAAGCAATTAAACAGCTAGTTCAACATAAACACATCGAAATGTCGAAAGGTATTACAATAGTACACAGATAGTATGCCAGATAACAGCATCTGTCTCTGACTGCTTTAACGAATTACCATAAATTGGATGGCTTAAATAATAGACATTATTTCTAACAGTTCTGGGGCTTTGCAGTTGAAGATCACTGTATGGGCTGCTTTACTTTCTGGTGAGAAGCTTGGCTTGCTGTGCCCTCACAGTGTGGAGAGAAAGAGCTAGCTGTCTGGTGTCTTCTCATAAGGGCACCAAACCTATCGTGAGGACCCTGTCTTCATAACCTCATCTAAACCTAATTACCTCCAAAGATCCCACCTGCAAAAATATTGCATACCAAAAAAACAATGAGGTTAAGACTTCACCGATGGATTAGGAAGTGGATCACAAAATATTCAATCCATAACAGTTTCTTAAACATGTGTTGTCATTTTGCAATTTATTTGTTATGTTGATGGGTTTAGTTGTCAACACTATGTTTTGACATAGGAATTATTACCTCTATTATAGGTAGGGAAATTAAGGTTCAATAATTAATTAACTTCTCCCAAGTTTCTACTGTTATTAAGGGCAATTTTTAAGTTTTTACTCTGGGTCATCTAGTTTCTGAATCAGAAATTACTAGATATTAAACATCAAAGGCACACTGTGCTATTCTTTTAACTAATTAATAGTCACAAATACAAATTTTTCAACAGATGAGTGAGAAAAATTTTCTATGTCATAAAAGTGGATAATTAACTACCAGACATGATTCAATACTTTAGGTGAACACTAGGGGTGCAAATATAAACAAGGACTCCTTGGCTGAGTTCATGCAGGGGTCAGTTGGCTCAGAGACAGATACTATAATTCACAGACAATAGTCTGAATTCATGATAGGATATATATATATATATTTTTTTTTTATTTAGTTACTTTTCAAGTACATTTTTTTTTCCCTTCCCCCCCCCCGCCCGGTCTCCCCCCTCCCTCCCATTCCCCCCCCACCCCCAGTCCTCAACTCTGTGTCTTTCATACTTGTTCCTCAAAATCCCTCCCCCTTTTTCCCCTCAAGTTCCCTTCCCTCTCCCCTCTGGTCGCTGCCCACTTGTTCTCTATTTCAGCATCTTTGTTTTTATTCTGTTTGCTTGTTTGTTTTATTCTTTAGCTTCCTGTTAAAGGTGAGATCATATGGTATTTGTCCTTCAATGCCTGGCCTATTTCACTCAGCATAATGCTTTCCAGTTCCATCCATGCTGTTGCAAAAGGTAGTAGCTCCTTCTTTCTCTCTGCTGCATAAAATTCCATGGTGTATATGTACCACAATTTTTGGATCCATTCATTTACTGATGGGCACCTAGGTTGCTTCCAACTCTTGGCTATTGTAAATTGTGCTGCTATGAACATTGTGGTGCATAGGTTCTTTGAAATTGATGTTTTAGGATTCTTGGGGTATAATCCTAGCAGTGGAATTGCTGGGTCAAAAGGCAGGTCAATTTTTATTTTTCTGAGAAAATTCCATACTGTTTTCCATAATGGTTGTACCAGTCTACAATCCCACCAACAGTGAACTAAGGACCCCTTTTCCCCACAACCTCTCCAACATTTGTTGTTTGTTGCTTTGTTTATGATAGCCATCCTGACTGGTGTAAAGTGGTATCTCATTGTGGTTTTAATTTGCATCTCTCTGATAGCTAACGATACTGAGCATCTCTTCATGTGTCTCTGAATGTTCTGTATGTCCTCCTTGGAGAAGTGTTTGTTCAAGTCCTTTTCCCATTTTTTAATTGGGTTGGGTGTCTTCTTAGAGTGGAGTCGTGTAAGTTCTTTGTATATTTTGGAGATTAAACCTTTGTCTGAGGTATCATTGGCAAATATGTTTTCCCATACAGTTGGTTGTCTTTTTAATTTAATACTGTTTTCTTTAGCCATGCAGAAGCTTTTTATTTTGATGAGATCCCATTTGTTTATTCTTTCCTTTATATTCCTTGCTCTAGGGCACATATCCGTAAAAATGTTGCTGCGTGGAATATCTGAGATTTTCTTGCCAATGTTCTCCTCTAGGACTTTAATGGTGTCATGGCTTATATTTAAGTCTTTTATCCACCTTGAATTTATTTTGGTGTATGGTGTAAGTTGGTGCTCAAGTTTCATTTTTTTGCACGTAGCTGTCCAGTTCTCCCAACACCATTTGCTGAAGAGGCTATCTTTACTCCATTTTATGTTACTGCCCCCTTTGTCGAATATTAATTGACTGTAGAGGGTTGGGTTGATTTCTGGGCTCTCTGTTCTGTTCCATTGGTCTATGTGCCTGTTTTTATGCCAGTACCAGGCTGTTTTGATTACAGTGGCCTTGTAATACAGTTTGATATCAGGTATTGTGATCCCTCCTACTTTGTTCTTCTTTCTCAAAAAGAGCAGCTGCTATTCGGGCTCGTTTATGATTCCATATAAATTTTTGAAGTGTTTGTTCTATGTCTGTGAAATACGCCATTGGTACTTTAATAGGTATTGCATTGAATCTGTATATTGCTTTGGGTAGTATGGACATTTTGATGATGTTAATTCTTCCAATCCATGAACAAGGTATATGTTTCCATTTGTTTGTGTCTTCCTTGATTTCTTTCTTCAGTGCTGTGTAGTTTTCTGCATACAGGTCTTTTACCTCTTTGGTTAGGTTTATTCCCAGATATTTTATTTTTCTTTTTGCTATATCGAATGGGATTTTTTCCTTGATTTCCGCTTCTGCTGATTCATTGTTTGTATACAAAAATGCCTTTGATTTCTGGATATTGACTTTGTATCCTGCTGTTTTGCCAAACTCATTAATTAGTTTGAGCAGTTTTTTGGGTAGAGTCTATAGGATTTTCCATGTACACTATCATGTCATCTGCAAACAGTGACAATTTTGTTTCCTCCTTTCCTATTTGGATGCCTTTTATTTCCTTTTCTTGCCTGATCGCTGTGGCCAAAACTTCTAATACTATATTGAATAGGAGTGGTGAAAGTGGACATCCTTGTCTTGTTCCTGATCTTAGTGGAAAAGCTTTTAGTTTTTGTCCATTGAGTATGATATTGGCTGTAGGTTTCTCATAATTGGCCTTTATTATATTGAGGAATGTTCCCTCTATTCCCATTTTGCTGAGTGTTTTTATCATAAATGGGTGTTGTACCTTATCGAAAGCTTTTTCTGCGTCTATTGATATGATCATGTGGTTTTTGTCTTTGCTTTTGTTTATGTGATGAATTACATTTACTGTTTTGCGAATGTTGAACCATCCTTGCATCCCTGGGATGAATCCCACTTGGTCAGGGTGTATAATCTTTTGGATATATTGTTGGATGCGATTTGCTAATATTTTGTTGAGGATTTTAGCGTCTATGTTCATCAGCGATATTGGCCTGTAGTTTTCTTTCTTTGTTGTATCTCTATCTGGTTTTGGAATTAGGATGATGCTGGCTTCATAAAAGGAGTTAGGGAGTTTTCCATCCTTTTGTATTTTTTGGAATAGTCTGTGAAGAATGGGGGTTAGGTCTTCCTTAAATGCTTTGTAGAATTCTCCTGTGAATCCATCTGGTCCAGGGCTTTTGTGTGATGGGAGTTTTTTGATTACTGCTTCAATTTCTTTTGCTGTTATTGGTCTATTCAGGTGTTCTACTTCTTTTTCATTGAGTTTTGGGAGATTATATTTTTCTAGAAATGTGTCCATTTCCCCTAGGTTCTCAAATTTCTTGGCATACAGTTCTTCATAGTAATTTCTTACAATCCTCTCTATTTCTGTGGTATCAGTTGTAATCTCTCCTCTTTCATTTCTGATTGTGTTTATTTGTGTCCGTTCCCTTCTTTTCTTGATGAGCCTACTTAAAGGCTTGTCTATTTTGTTTATTTTTTCAAAGAACCAACTCCTGGATTCATTGATCTTTAGAATTGTACTTTTAGTCTCTATGTCATTTAGTTCTGCTCTGATCTTAGTTATTTCCTTCCTTCTACTTGCTTTGGGCTGTTCTTGTTGTTGTTCCTCGAGTTCTTGCAGGCGTAGAGTAAGTTCATTTGTTTGAAATGTTTCTGTTTTCTTAAGGTAGGCCTGTATTGCTATAAACTTCCCTCTCAGGACTGCCTTGGCTGTATCCCATAAGTTTTGGGTTGTTGTGAGATCATTTTCATTTGTTTCCAGAAACTTTTTGATTTCTTCCCTAATTTCATTCTTGACCCATTCATTGTTTAATAGCATACTGTTCAGTCTCCATGATTTTGGGTGTTTTGGGTTTTTTCCTTTGGGGTTGGTTTCCAGTTTCAGTCCCTTATGGTCAGAGAAAATGCTTGGTATGATTTCAATATTCTTGAATTTGTTGAGGCTTGTTTTGTGCCCTATCATGTGATCTATCTTTGAGAATGTTCCATGTGCATTTGAAAAGAATGTGTATTTAGCTTCTTTGGGGTGAAGAGCTCTGTATATATCAGTTAGGTCCATTTCATCAAGGGTGTTGTTTAATGCCACAATGTCTTTGTTGATATTTTGTTTGGAAGATCTGTCCATTTTTGATAGTGGGGTGTTAAAATCCCCCACTATAATTGTGTTGCTGTCTATATCTTTCTTGAATTCCTCTAAGATTTTCCTTATATATTTTGGTGCTCCTATGTTGGGTGCATATATATTTATGATGTTAATGTCTTCTTGGTGGATTTTTCCCTTGAGTATTATGAAGTGACCTTCTGGGTCACTCTTAATGGCTCTTTTTTTGAAGTCTATTTTGTCTGATATGAGAATTGCTACCCCGGCTTTTTTTTCTTGTCCGTTTGCTTGGAAAATTTGTTTCCAGCTTTTGATTTTTAGTCTGTGATGGTCTTTTGTCCTGAGGTGGGTCTCTTGTAGGCAGCATATGTGTGGATCATACTTTCTTATCCATGACGCTATTCTGTGTCTTTTGATTGGAGCATTTAATCCATTTACATTTAAGGTTATTATTGATAGGTACTTATTCATTGCCATTTTTGTATCTGTGTTCCTCTCTGTCTGTCTCTTTTCCTTCCTTTCCTTAGAGCAGACCTTTTAGTATTTCTTGTAGAACTGGCTTGGTGGCAGCAAATTCTTTTAGACTTCTTTTGTCTTGGAAGCTCTTTATTTGGCCTTCTATCTTGATTGAGAGCCTTGCTGGGTAAAGTAGCCTTGGTTGTAGGCCTCTGGTTCTCATTACTTGGAATATTTCTTGCCAATCTCTTCTTGCTTGGAGTGTTTCCATTGAGAAGTCAGTGGCTAACCTTATTGGGATGCCCTTGTATGTTATTTCTTTTTTCTCCCTTGCTGCCTTTAAGATTCTCTCTTTGTCTTGGAAGTTTGCCATTTTAATGATGATGTGTCTTGAAGTGGGCCTCTTTGGGTTCCTCTTGAATGGGACTCTGTGAGATTCCTGGATTTGTGTGACTTTTTCTTTTGTCAAATTAGGGAAATTTTCTTTCTTTACTCTTTCAAATATGTTTTCTATCCCTTGTTCTTCTTCTTCTCCTTCTGGTATTCCTATTATTCGGATATTATTACGTTTCATATTGTCTTGCATTTCTCTTAATCTCTCTTCATTCTTTCTGAGCCTCTTTTCCCTTTCCTGTTCTTTCTGTGAGATGCTTTCTACTTTGTCCTCCAATTCACTAATCCGATCTTCTGTTTCATCCACCCTATTTTTAATGCTTTCCACTGTGTTTTTTAATTCAGAAATTGTATTCTTCATTTCCTCTTGGCCCTTGCTAATAATTTCCATTTCCTTTTTCATGTTGATATAGTTCATAGTGAGATCATTGTAACTTCCCTGTAGTTTCTGGTAGCTGATTGTGAGCTCTTTGAACTTCCTGACCACCAGTGCTTTGAATTCAGTATCTGATAGTTGACTTGCCTCTGTTTCATCTAACATTCTTTCTGAGTCTTCCTCCTTTCCTTTCATTTGGGGATTGTTTCTTTGTCTTCCCATTGTTTGTGAGACTCTTCTTGTTAGCCTCAGCTTCTTAGATTAATCTGTTTTGACACCCTGGGTTTATGGTATGAACTTGTGGTGGAATGCCTGTGAATTTCAATGGTGCAGCCTCTTTTGGTTATCCTGTTGTTCTCTGCTTCCACCTACTCAAATATGCAGCAACTTGTGGCTTCTCTCCTACAACAATGTGCAATTTGTCTCTCTGATTCTACTATTGGGAGGCCTCTTCTATGGGTCCAGCTCTGGTCTTTTTATATTTTCAAGTTGATTGTGACTCTTGTGGGTAAAAGAAATGATAAGGGAAGAAATAAAAGGAAGAGAGAAAAAAATGGTAGAGGAATGGAATAAATAGCAGTAAGTTTAGAAAGAAAAGAAAAAGAAATAAAACAGAAAATCCGGGAAAAGAGGACAAAAGTATGGAAAGATGAAACAGTAATAAAGTTTAAAAGAAATAACAGATTACTTTAAAAAAGCAAAAAGATAAAGAAAAGGAATGGAGAGGGGAGAAAGGTAAATAAAAAACGAAAGACTAAAAATAAAATAAAGTAAAAAAAAAAAAAAAAAAAAAAAAAGCACCAAAATAATCTCTCAAACACAGCCTCAGAAAAAGGAATGTCTCTTGTTGGCTTCAAACTAGCCAAACCGGTTGTAGCAGGATCTCCCTGTGTGCTGGGATGCCGGCCCAAGTGCGCGCATCAGCCGGGCTACCAGCTTGGGGTGTGGGCGCCTGTGCACCCGCCGCGCACACTGGCCAGGCTACCGGATTGGGGTGTGGGTGCCTGCGCACTTGCCGGGCACACTCCCGGGCTGTCCGGGACTGTGCAACCAGCGCCTCCCGGGACCGCGCCGGTCCCGGGCACTTCCTGGGTCCGCGCCGGTCCGCGCCGGCCCGGGCACGGGTCCGCGCCGGCCCGGGCACGGGTCCGCGCCGGTCCGCGCCGGCCCGCGCCGGCCCGGGCACGGGTCATGATAGGATATATTATATCATGAAAATAAAAGGCAGGTCACCTGGGCCAACCTAGGCAAAACTAAGGTAAGTGGATCAAGCAAGGCTTTTGGTGAGATGCCAAAACTCAACCTCAATTTCAATATCTTATCTAATTACAAAATTATTAGTGCTGTTGAAAAGCAAGAGTGAACCATCTGAAACATGTTGAACATAAAACTTTGATTTTATTACAACAATGTGGAAATAAAGTACTTTTTCTCAGATTATTTGTAGGATAAAGGAATATTTCAGCCAAGTATGGCAATATCTCTCAATTTTCTTATCCATAAAGAGAAATACATGCATTTATATTGTAAGAAAAGAGTGAGAATGCATAAATATTGCAGAAAACAAATGAATTTCTCAGCTATCTCAAACATATCCTTAATTTGAGTTCTTAAAATTCTAAATCGTTATTCGTGATTTTTTCTTCTTGAAATATCTCTAACTTTATTTGTGCCAAATATACTTCTGTTTTCACTGCAATCCTAGTTATTATAGGGCATTTCTTGATGCTGTCCAATTAGCTGTGATCCGACCACCAGTTCCATCACATTCCATAATCCTTGTGTGGATCTATAGAAAATTCAATGAATGTATGCTTTGATTATTACTATTGCATTATTATTTGAAATTAAACTTGTTTTGATTTAAAAAATAGTCCCTTTGCAAACAATTCTCTTGTGGTCAATACATATTTTTCATAAACATATATAAAAATTAAGCTTGGTTAATGTTTCATATGATAATACCTGCAATGATAGAAGGAACCAAGTGATAAACTAATAGGCTATTTCAGCAGTAAAACAGTTGTTATTTCAGAGGTATTATTGTATTTCAAAGACTCGCTTAAAAACTCAAGTTTTGCCTCAAAATCACTGATACCAATATTTTACAGAGAAAAAAATTAATACAAACAGAGGGAGGTTGGTGGAAATTGCGTTTTTATCTAAGCAACTTGATATGATACTGAAATATATAATTTAAATAGTATTTAAAAAAGAGAAGAAATGAGGTGACTATTTAGGCATATATTCTGTCTTCTGAGAAAAGAAGAAAATAACATCATAGTGTTTGAAAGGCCATGTGGTCACTAATGTGTGTATCCTCTATAAGGGACTCTATTGGAAAGTAGGGTTTGCTTTTTCCTACACATGAACTAATGTATTGCAAATTTTCTCAGAAAAAACTTAAATATGTGCTAGTAGATTGTAATTATATTAAAGTGTCATTATCAAGGCTACCTATCAAAAAATAGAAACTCATTGTTATTAGTCACCCAATAATTAATTATTTTCTTTTCCCTACCCTAGCAAAAATAAACTTAATATATAAGTAAGTTTATACCTAAATTCTATATTTATAGAAAGGTTATAAAAAACAATATAATCATCATCTGCATCGAATGGTTGTATTTGGACTCCCTTCAAAAAAATCTTGAAGGAGAAACAGAATTATTGTTTTTTCTTAAGTAATAGCATCATTTGCCAAGCAAAACAGTGGGAGGTGGGATAAATAAAGACAAAAATTACCAAAAACAGAGGAGGTAAGTTATGAAAAATGCTACTAAAACACAGAAATGAATTGGATTACTATCATTGAGGTTTGGTGAGTTCTTTAGGGTTGTGAAGTCACTTGTTTCTCTGAATAAGTAATAGGAACAAGAAAGACAATTTAACAATATTTTGAGCTAGGAACAAAGAAAGTTGAATGTTTTTGTGTCAATTATCCCCATTGTCTAGTTTTTCCTTACCATTAAGATCAGTGCTTCCTCCGCCCTCTAAAAAGTAAATTAATAAATTCTCCATCAACCCTATGTATCCCTCTCCCTTCCACTGTTCATAGTCAAGTTTCATGATGTACTGATAATATTTTTTGCCACTTCTTCACTCTCCCAAACCCCTCCCATAATAATTCTAATGTATCGTTTCAGTCTTTCACTGATTGATGGAGAACAGTACGGTATTGAGACTGTCAATTTTCCAAGTAGCATAGAAAGCAATTTTTTATCTTGGTTATGTGTAAAATGCCCTCTCCTGAATTTCCTTCTAACATTCTGGCTCCTTCTCTCCTTCACTTGCTGTCATAGGCATCTTTTTCTTAATCTAACTCATAAATGTTAATGTTCCTCATGGTTCTTATTTAGATAAGCCCAGCCATCTTATTTTATAGAGTACCAAATTTTACATGTGGCCCAGCCCTAAAGACTTCTATTTCACTCCATGGAACTTAGATTTTGAGTAGTACAGCAACTTGAAGTTATTTTATTTAATTTTAAGTTATCTGTTATCTTTTAAATTTTATTATTATTTTTCTTTTTTAATTTAATTATTTTTAAGTACAATTTTCTGCCTTTTACTCCCTTCCCGGCCCACCCCCCCACGTGCCCCCCACCTCCCTCCCATTTCCACCCCCCTTAGTTGTTGTCCATGTGTCCTTTATACTAGTTCCTCTAAATTCCTCCTCTTTTTCCCCTGAAATTCCCTCCCCTCTCCCCTCTGGTCGCTATCCCCCTATTCTCTATTTCAGTGTCTTTGTTTTTATTTTGCTTGCTTGTTTGTTTTGTTGTTTAGCTTCCTGTTAAAGGTGAGATCATATGGTGTTTGTCTTTCAACACCTGGCTTATTTCACTCAGCATAATGCTTTCCAGTTCCATCCACGCTGTTGCAAAAGATAGGACTTTATTTTTCAATTGCAGGGTATCCACAAATTCTCCTCACAAAAAAGCAATAGTAAAACTGGACAAATTGTCTAAAACAACCGTTTCAGGACACTGAAAATTTACTAAAGGCTTGCAATGAACTGAGAAGTATTAATTAAGGAAACACAGTAAATATTGTCTAAGAACAGTGGAAGTCTCTGGTGTTTTAGCCTGAGGCTGCCTGCTTTCCTCCCCACCAGCCCCCATCCTACACCAGGAAATTTTTAAAAAGCAGCATATTTATTGCTGGGGGGAGCTGACTTAACTTGAAGGAAGGAAAGGAAAACATTTCTTCTATGAATGTTATAAAAAACAAGAGTATTTTCAGTGGCAAAAGAATGAGACAGGCCAATGCAACGAGCCTGGTTATGTCAAACAAAAAGCTAGATTAGTCAGAATTTTAACAGGGAGATCTGGGGAATGAGATAGGCATAATACGTTCCTACATATGCTTGGCAATCTGGAAAAATGTGCACATGCTTAATTAGGTACACATGCTCAGTACCTTTGGAGAGGCCCTTCCTACTATGTATTAGCTAAAAATGAAGACTTGTGCATATTCAAAACACACAAGGGGGAGTCTGGTTGAAAGAAAAGTTGGAGAAGAAATATAAACTTTCTGATCTTTGAATGTGTTTCAATAAAATAACTGAAGGGACATGTCAGTAGCTACCAGGGAATTAGACTACACAGATTTATATCAGGCATGTTACCAAACAAGCAAATATTCAAAAACATCAAGTGTAACTACTAAGAAAAATTAGTAGACAGATTTTCTATAACAAGGGGTCTGGCACAAATAACACCCCTTTTATTATAAAATATTTTAAAATATTTATTTTACATAATTATATTATGTTCATATAATAAATATATTTATTTAAAATAAATATATTTAATAAAATATTTTATTACAAAATATTTATAAATAAAAATATTATATTTTACATATAATATTTTTACATATAATACATAAAAATACAAAATATTATATTTTACATATAATATTTTTACATATAATACATAAAATACAAAATATTATATTTTACATATAATTCTGTATGTAACAGTATAATAAAATATTATACTGTTACATATAATTCTGTAACAGTAATATCACACTCATGCATATCATATGAGATTTTAGGTAAAATGTTCAAATTAAAACTATAAATTATCACACACATTCTATTATCCTACTGACCATACTCAAGCAGGTCTTACTTCTGCTGGATATTTATATTATCTAAATATCCACTTTCCAACAGACAATTATCAGACATATAAAGAAATTGGGGTAAAGGAATTACATACTATGTGAGAGGCTCAATTCCTGGACTTTGAAAAAATAACTTCAAAGTAGTTATTATAAATATATATTTTAAAAATCTAAAATAAATGTTTAAAATTAAAGGAAACTAGTACAATGAAAGAAATACAGTATAACAATGACTCATAAAATAGTGAATATTCATAGACATTATCTCTAGAAAAAATCAAATAAATCTTACTGTGGGGGCGACTTCTTTCGTGAGGTCCCCCCCTCCCAGTGCCACGGATGGGCGTGAATAAGTAAATATGACCGAGACATGCTGGATTGGTTTGGGGATGGAGGAGTGGGCTGTGGCCAGTTTCTCTGGGGAGAAAGAGGCCCCGAGCGCCTTTCTCCCTAGCCTTTTATTGGGTTGTAATACACAGGAATACAGGGTGACAAGGATCAAACAGTAGATAACATTACAAAGAGATCTGAGTCAGTGTCTGTCAGGAAGAGAGTTGCAGAAACTTTGGGAGACATACTCATTTCCTCTCGGACCCTTATCATATGAATGAAAGCACTCTTAGCAAAGCAGATTTCACAGGTTAATCAGCAAGTCTTTGTGATGCCAGATTTTTCCCAGGACACACTCTAGCAAGGCAAGGAGCTGCACCTCTCCCCAACAGGTATTCAGGCTTAAGGGGATTAGAGCCAGGAAGCGCTTCTCCCAGAGAACATGGGGACTCAGGCTTTGACAAAGCTGGGGGGCGAGAGTCCATTGCTCTCTGTTGCAGCCCCAAATCCTTCCATGAAGGCCTCCCAGGTGATCTAGTCTGGCTTAGGTTGCCCCCTGTTGTGAGGGGTCTTACCCGTCATTGACTTCCAACCAAGCTCTGGGGGCAGGGAGAGGAACTGAGGCAGCGTTTGCTACCAGAGACAAGCTTTGTCTCCTCTGGCTGGCATTCCAGAGGTTGTCTCTCGCCCTTAGCTACAAGGGGTAGAGATACAATTCCTAAAACTAGGCAGAGCAGTCTACAACATCTTACCATTGGAAATTACATGTACATTATAAAACTAATATGATTAACAGTTAATTTTACATTAGAATCAGTGGAGGACAAAAGGCAGTAAGGGAGCATGTTCAAAGTGATGGAGAAAAAAAGCCTGTCAATCAAGAATTCTATATCCATCAAAAATTAAGCAAAATAAGACTCTGAATTTAAATGAAGGCATTTTTATGGCACTGATTGTGGTGATGGTTTTATGCTCACACACCCCAGCTCATCAAGTTTGTAGACATTAAACATGCAAAGCTTTCTGTATCTCAGCACCTCAATAAAATGCTTTTAAAGAAAAGTGTGAATAAGAGAATTTGTTTTTCACAGACCTTTCTTCAAATATATTTTTAAGAAGATCCTAATTCTTTAGGCTCAAAGGAAATGACACCAGATGACAACTTGAATTCACAAAAAGAAATAAAGGGCCCTGAGGGGCAAAAAACCTGGCAACTTCTAAACTGTAAAATTGTTCAGAATAATTAAATACTTATCCAGCATGTGAATTTCAATACAAATTATATATATATATATATATATATATATATATATGTGTGTGTGTGTGTGTGTGTGTGTATACATATTTTTTATTTTGAAGTCTATACTCATCATATTTCTGTCTGTTCTTGTTGTCTTCCGATGTCCCAATACCCAAGCCAGAAACCTGAACACGTATTTGATTCTTATTTTTTCCTTAATTTCCTCCTTCTCAAAATAATAGATGATATTTTTCTATTCTACAAATGCAGGTAGAATCCTTCTCTACTTCTCAAATCCATATGACTTTCTTTATTCCATTTAGTATCGTGCTATCCTGAGCCTTGCCATCACATTTTAACTGCCACCTGCAACACACTTCCAATTTCTTAACTGCTTTGTCTTGTTATACTTCAAAGAATTTGATGCACGGCAGTCAAATAGATATTTCTAAATAAATAGGATTATACCACCTTCTTGGCCGAAAATTTTGAAGCAATTTCCATTTTATTTAAAAAGAAGTTTAAGCTATTTAAACATTTCTTAAAATTTGTGGTAACCAGAATTTTAAGTTGGGCCCCAAGTTTCACACTCTCTGATATTCCAGTTTTGTATAATATGCTACTTGAGGGTGGACAGATCTTGTGAATATTAGACTAAGCAGCTCCCTTGATTTGGCTGTATTTTATAGGAAATGTTATGGGATAATAACTCCTGTGATTGCCTTAGGTCATGTAAGACTCCATCTAGTCAGAGATTTTCCTGCTGGACCTGAAGAAGGAAGCAAGCTCCGTGTTATGAGAGTGACACATGGCTAGAAGCTGAGGATATCTTCTAGGAGCTAAGAGCAACCTGTAGCTTATAGCCAGTAAAAAAGAATACACACACACACACACACACACACACACACACACACACACAGAGATCTTAGAGTCCCACAAAACTAAATTCTTCCAACAACTTGAATGAGCTTACAAGAACTTGAGAGGATAGCTGAGCCCTGGCTGACTTCAGTTTTAGCCTGGAAAGATCCTGAGTAGATGACCTAGATAAGCTATGCTTGAATTTACTGACCCGTGGAAACTTGGAGGTAATAAATGGGTATTGTTCTAAGCCACCAATTTGGTGGTAATTTGCTAGACAGCAACAGAAAACTAGTACATGCTATAAAACTAGTGCATGCTGTAACTGCTGGGTCTTCTTTAGCTACTCTTTGTAAAATACATATTCCTCACATCTTAATAATATACTTTAGCCAAACTGTAATTTCTCCAATTTCTTTAATATACTACCTTATTGCTTTGGGGGCCTTATAAAGTATTCTGATCTACTTAAAAAGAATCCTCTGAAAGCTTCTTTTTATCTGGCTATGTCTACTTATTCATCAGATGTCCATTTAAATGTCCTAATTACTTTTGGAGTTATTTTTTTTATTTAGATGTGTCTTATATTAGGCATGTTATGACTACACAATAGCTGCTAAGTTCTGAGCTGATTTAGTCATGAAGATTATTAAAATGAGTGGACTCTTTTCATTGTATTTTGAATATTCAAATTAAATAGAAAACTTTGGACATAATCACTTATTTGGTATTTCAGTCACTGAAAAGTTGTTATACAGAATTGGTCTCTTTACATACTATTGACATTAAATGATTATATAGCTGTTATTTCATGAGTACCCATGAAATTTTCATAACAGTATATGAAAAATATTTCACAAACATATCCCAATAACTGACAACATTTTTTTTTCTTTTTTAGAATGACATCTTTCCAGGAACCTTAGATTTAAAAAAAGAAGAAAATGTATCAACCACAGACTTTTAGAATACATTAGTCTGGAACACAAATTCATGTTACAGTATATAAGCACCTTTTAAAGTAAGCTTTCCCTTTAAAGGAAGCTTTACTATTTATATTTTAGTCAAGCACATTTTAAACCTCATAAAACATTAATTAACCCTTTCAAAGCTTACTTTTATTTTTAAAATGAATATTCTCAATTAAAAAAATTCAGTAGTCCTGTACACCTACTGAAAGGTACCTTTTAACTTGTTTATATAAAAATATAAAATTTTTTATTTAAAAAATTATTGGGCAAGTGATTGTATTTGTAAAGTTTTAATTTTTAAGATTTTATTTATTTATTTTTAGAGCAGGAGAAGTGAGGGAGAGAAACATCAGTGTGTTGTAGCTGTGTCTCATGCATCCAATCCACTCAATCTACTGGCTGGCACTCAATCCACTGAGCCACATTAGCCACAGCTGAAGCTGTAATTTTATGAACAATAGATTAACATGTTTACCCAGGTAAAATTCTTACTGTTTCTAAAATCATGGACATTTACTTTTAGAGAAATCAAATTAGAGAGCAAAAGAGATTCCTACTCATCCAAATTAGTAAAGTTAAGAATATCTATCCCAATCTTGGTTTTGATGTGACATTTAAATCTTGATTTTCCCTAATTTAGTGGCCTGTTATTCTCTTTCTTTTTTTAATATTTTATTTATTTATTTTCAGAGAGAGGGGAAGGAAAGAAGAAAGAGAGGGAGAGAAACATCAATGTGTGGTTGCCTCTCATGTGTCCCCCACTGGTAACTGGCCTGCAACCCAGGCATGTGCCCTGACTGGGAATCGAACTGCGATCGCATGGTTCTCAGGCCCGTGCTCAATCCACTGAGCTACACCAGCCAGGGCTGTTGTTCTCTTTCAATAGTTATTAACAAAATGTTACCCTAAAACAAACCTTAATACACTCCTACCATACCATCCAGCACTTGTGCTCCTTGGTATTTACTCAAATGTATTGAAAACTGATTTTCATACAAATACCTGCACATGGATATTTATTGCAGCTCTATTCATAATCATTAAATTTAGAAGCAACCAAATGCTTCTCAGTGCATTAAAGAATAAAAAATAAATAATCCATGGAATATTATTAAACTCTAAAACTAAATGAGCTATCACACCATGAAATTGCATGAAGAAACTTAAATGCATGTTACTAAGTGAAGGAAGGTAACATGAAAAAGTTACATACTCTATGACATTCTGAACAAAGCAAAACAATAAAAGCAGTGAAAATGTCAGTGGTTGCCAGGGGTGTGGTGTGGGGAATGAATAGGTGGAGAACAGAGAATGTTCAGGGCAGTGGAACTATTCTCTGTACTGTAATGATGGATGCATGTGCTTATACAGTTTTTCAATCTCATAGAATGTGTAATACCAACACTGAATCATAACAAAAACTGAGAACTTTAAATGATTATAACATGTCAACGTAGGTAAATCAGTTTTAAGAAATGTACCACTTTAAGAGTAAGTATTAATAACAAAGGGTATGTATGTGTGCGGGCATTTGGTGTATGGGGAATCTCTGTATCTTCCTCTCAATTTTTCTGTGAATCCATAGCTGCTTTAAAAATAGTTTTAAAAAATGTTATACTTGATATTCTTCTAGTTATACTCACTTCCAACCTATACATCATCTTTAAAAATTTCATTTTAATGACTGCATGCATTCCTTCATTCTTTAAACTACTGTCTAGTTAGTTTAAATACCAACTAGAGAATATTTTTTAATCAACTCTAAACTCTATTGGATTTCACATCTGTTTTACCTTAGCTTCTGTATACATTGTAACTTAGGTTTCTTTCTGTCCCAGAGGTTTGAGTACTCTGGATTGTCTTCTTCTTCAATATTAAAATTACAGCTTTCTGTTGCTGCATTTACAAATCAAGTCACTTATTTAAAAAAATAACCATTTGACAGACTTTCTAATCCATTCTATTTCCTCAAAATGCCTTCATAACTTACATTGATCTGCATATTCTCTTGTGATTATACCTCTTATGGCCTATTACTTTATATTTACATTATACCCTACCCCAAACTGAATTATAGTGTTTCTTAAAATTTCTAAATTCTTCTTTGTGATTTGTTGCTCCTTATATTGTAAAGCTATTTCAAATTTTCAAATTCAATTTACACAGATTAAGAAAAAAGTTTTCCTTTTCTTTCAGATTTTGTATTTTCTGGAGATAACACAGGGTAAAATCTGTTCACGTTTGTATATTTAAACTACTTAATACAAGCTACCAGCTACAGGACTAGTATAATAATCTCTTACCTGGTCTCCATACTTTATTTTTTGATTGACACACTTCTGTCATTTTAAGATATTATCAATTCTTTATCAATATCAGAATTTGGTTCATTTCTTGGCTGTTTGGTTGATTTATTTGTTCACTAATTTATTCATTTAAGATGGTCTTCTTATTTTCCTTTGTGTCTTTTCATTGTAGGTGTGGTCAAACCCCAACTGCTTTCCACAGTCTCACCTGTGTACTCAATTTGACTTCCTACTGGTATCTATACTCTTATCTATAGATTCACCTTGTGCCAATCTCTCTTTTATTCACTACATCCCAACCCCATATTTTTGTTTCTGTTTCATGCCAACATCTTTTATATTTAGACTTGAAGCTGCTATTTTCTCTGCTTTTCTTTCCTTTTCTTCATATAGTGGGCTTTTCTCATTCATCTGAGCTCAAATTAAATATTGTCCTCCAGGCATGAATATCTTTGGCCACCCTGAGCAACCACCACACACTATTCTCTTTCAAAGCATTGCTTTCATTAATTCCCTTCCAGATCCTTTTGCTTGCTTGTTATTTCTTTCTTCCACTATAGGTCTCTGTGATATGTATTTAATGATAACTTCCTTTGAGTAAAAGTTTAATATTTATCACATTTTACTCTTAATTTTGTTAGAACAGAGGCTTTCTGTACCAAAAAGCCTATGACGATGCATTTAACATAATAAGCATATGTAACACATCTTATGTTGATTTGATTATGAGTAAACAAATACATGAATCAACTGGTGAATGACTTACAGTGTTCCATTGTCAAGTACTTCATGTAAAACTTGCACTGAGACATTCTATTTTTTTAAACATACCATTTCTAGACATGGAAAAGGTAAATAAACTGGCCTTGTTTCATTTAATTTTATATGCCCACAAAAAGTAAGGAAATTGTTACATATTTATTTGTATTATATATCCCTACATAATACCACAGTCTATCCAGACATGTCATTTTAAAGAAGTTCTTACAAATATACATTCACATTTGAAATCTTATGTCTCTGCTAAGTATACTATGATGCAAAAATATGTTATATTCGCTACCAATATTTCACATGTTATCAGTGCTTTGATGTATATTTTAATTGTTTTTATGAACCAGAGAAATGTGTAAAACATATTTATTTTTATTTTATTTATAGTTAAAGCTTCCTCACAAAATATTTCAAATGAAACAGAGAATAGAGAAGTTTTTATAGACATAGTATTTGTTTCAAAGACCAACTACTTGTAACAAAAATTACACATTTAAAATGTTTAAAATAACCCATATAAGCAACATGATTTAAAAGGATATCTGAGTTCAATACAAACACTGTTTTTTCTAATTTCTAGATATTTGCTCAATTGTATTCAATTATTAAAATCCCATTTATTTTGTCACAAAGAGATAATAATAGTAACGTAACAGTTACAGAAGATTTAAAATAATTTATATACAAGAAGTTTTTAAATGTTTATATGATACAAATATTAGGTAAAAATAGTACACCATAGTTTATGTAAAAATAGATGGCATGGACTAAAAATACTAATATCATTGAGCAGTTCTCCTAGGAATTTTTTCCATATCTCAGTAGTTTTTATCTGATTGCAGGGATTCATGGGAATCATAACTGATGTCACCATTTCTTTATATTTCTAGCAGACTGGAAACATCAAATTAAAATTCAGTCTTTTTTTCTTCTGATGAGTTTTAGTATCAAGTTTCCATTGGAACAGCCAGTGCATTTGTCTAAACCACCAGGGAGCCTAACTTTCGGGGAAGGTAAAGGCGTATACACACTAACTTTTATGTCATCTTGTCATGCTGTGGTATCTCAAGGTGCTTTGCAATAACATTAAACTTTAAAAAGTTATCTTTCCTGCTGAGCTAATTAGTTAAAATCAGATGAGTGGCAATAGTAACAAACACTTCATATGTTCAGGCTTAAACCTGGAACCAATTCCAATAGACATGGAGGATTTCTTCGAAGCAGGTGTCTTGTAGCTCAGATGAAGACCACCTGCAGAGACATATTCAGGAGGGAAGATGTAAGGAGACCTGCTTTTGTTGACTTCTACTTGTGAATAGTGAAAAGAATCTTTAGCCCAAGAAGATAAGTCTCTATTCTTGATAAGTGTTGTAAGTTAAACTTAGCTTAATGGTATAACATGAACTTTAACAAGTAATACTGGAACAAGCCACACATCCAATAATGTAAAAGGTTTGTAAGATCTGAAGAGAAACCAGAGTATCAGACATCCAATAAGTTCTGATGAACTGCTGGTGACTATGTTTGAAATCAATCATAGGCCACTAAATAAATGAGTCAAGCTACTCATGAAAACAATGTCTGATGTTTTATACCTTGTAAAAAAAATTAACCGCCCTGGCTGGCATAGCTCAGTGGATTGAGTGCGGGCCTGAGAACCACACAATCTCGGTTCAATTCCCAGTCAGGACACATGCCTGGGTTGCAGGCCAGTTCCCGGCAGGGGACTCATGAGAGGCAACCACACATTGATGTTTCTCTCCTTCTCTCATTCCCTTCCTCTCTAAAGATAAATAAATAAAATATTTTTAAAAAATTAACCAAGACACACACTGAGACCATTCCAATAAGAGATGATGCTCTGTATTTCTTTCTAATTAATGACATATAAAAGGTCTGTCCAGAAGGTATCGAGTCATGTAATATGGAAAATAGAAGCATTTCCAGAAGAAGATACAAAATACAAAAAATGTTGTACATCAGGCAATGTGTCAGTCTTTGAAAGTGGGCTCATTGGGACCTCACACAGTTCTCCCAATTAGCATCAGCTGCCCTGTTGTATTTTCCAGAATCTCATTGATGGTCTGAAATCTTTTCCCTTTCAAAGGGAATTTTAGTTTTGGGAAAAGCCAGAAGTAGCATGGTGTCAAATCTGGGCTACAGCAGGGCTGAGTCACCTGGGTGATTTGACGTTTTACAAAAAAAACCTACATGAGATGCAGTGTATTAGCAGATGTGTCATTGTGATGAAGCTGTCCATCACCAGTTGCCCATAGCTGCAGCCTTCAGAATTATCTGAATAGTTTCCACAGAAGAATATTCAAGCTTAATTGAAAAATTTGATGTGGATTCATTGCTCTGCTCACTCAGTCATTTTGAATGAACCAACTACACAACACACATGTTTCAACAGCTTCCACCACCCTCATTGACTAGTAAGTACAGTGAAGTCATCATTGTTCAGCATGCACATTCCAGTCCACTCTCCCTGGCTGGCAGGTTACAACGACATCACACAAACCATTCTCATTACATTAGCAATTGGACTTTATACAGATCTCATATAGTCAATAGTTTGATGTCAATAAAATACCAATATAAATGTTCTTGACCCCAGAAATATTCTAATTTTGAAAACTCTAAGAAGCCATGGAGCCATCCTGTGTCCTGGAAAAGAACCTCAGAAAGAGCATTTAACACTTGTACATTTCCACTGAAATTCTCCAAATTCAAGAGTGAATCATCCAGTTAGCAACATAGGTTGTTCTTGTCTTCAGTTCTCTTCACAAAAAGATCAACTAACTATACATAGACAAGACACCATTGTGAAAATCCTAGAATGTGAACATGATGCTAAAGCACCCTATAGTTAAGAGACCAAGAAGGACCAGGTTAGAATGGTAAGAGGAGCAACTACACACTGACCACAATGTCCTTTGCCAGGCTGGCCCAGCACAGCAGAGAGAGGAATCTCTGGGCCTATGGTTTATCCAGTGGGCAAAATAGAGCCCAAGGTTAGACATCCAAATGCCCTAGAATTGTTCATCACCTTTTAGGCAGTCCTCTTGGTTCTTAACTCACAGAGATTGTGGGAAAATCCATGGGGCTTCACCATGGAGATCAGATAGTGATGGAGAATATAAGTGGGGCATACAGCAACCAGTGCTTGGATCTTGGCAGAGTTTCTACTTGCAGAAACACCCAAGTAAAAGGCCCAACCAGTGGGTTTGCCCATAAGCCAAGCCAAGACAGTGGCTCCATATTGTTAGGAAATTCATGGCACATTCTGGCTGTTTGAGAACCACAAACAGGTTTCGGAGCCTGGTCTGTCACATAGCATAGGCAGAATACTAGTTCATAGCCCTGCCTATTGCTGAGTGTAGCCCCAGCCCCGCCCATCCAGGAATTTTGACCAAAGTTCCAGGTAGCTTTGTAACCTGGTAGCACCTGAGTATAAATCTTGGCCAATGGCTATGCCTTTCTGCAGAGCCTAACCAACAGATTTGGTGCATAGTCCTGCCTAATTTGGGACCCCAAATGATGAACCTAACTAGCTTGGGCAATTTGTTCTGTCATCCCACCGAGGCAAGGAGTATAATTTATAGCCCCACCTGCTACCGAGTGCAGCCCACAACCTGCTCAACCAGAAAAACTGGACAAAGTACCTGAGAAGCTAGATATCTCAGAAATACTTAAGCAGAACTAGAACAGCAGCTCTGCTCATCTGTTCTAACTCCGCATCAGAGCTAAACTGGCAGCCACATTTGTCCAGGGAGCGTGATGGGCATATCTGCCTGATTTGTTCCCCAAAGGATCAGCATTACTGGCCTTGAGGTTTTTTTCAGTGGCTGTATCAGGATGGAGAAGATAATTTGTAACCCTGCTTACAATTGAAGAAAGCCTTCGGTCTTTCCTGACCAGGAAGCCTAATCAAAGCACCAGGGAAGCTGGGTGCTCCATCCTTTCGTTCCTGGACAGAGATTATGGTGCCCAGCCTGAGACTCTTCCCATCTGAAGAGATAAGAAGGTGACCTAATCTGGCAAGAGAATATGGTGAACAGTCCTGCCTGATTTGGGCCTCCAAATGACAAGCATTCTGGCCTTAAAATTTATTCTTCAGTCCTCCCAGAGAGGGAAGCTAAATCATGGCCACACCTCCTGCTCAACATAGTACCCTGTTCTACTTGATTAGAAAGTCTAACCAAGGAATCCAGTCAACCATGCTGGACATTTTATAGTTTCATGTGGGCAGGAAGCCATGTCAGCAGTTATATCCGACTCTTTCCAGCCAGCAGCATCCCCCCATGACCTCAAGCTTGCCAAGCAGCCTTACGCAAAAATAAACCTCAAAAGCAAGTCTTATCTGCCCAACACTGGTGTCAGCTGACCCAACCAGAACTCCAAGCTGATCTGATTGTTTAATGACTGTCTCTGCTTAAGTGAACATGCAAAATCCAGATGAGGAGACCACTTATGTAAAACTGCAGATACTAATGTCAGAAATTAAGGATAACAAAAAATCAGGTTAACATGATACCACCAAAGGTAACTAAAAAAGTTCTAAAATTTGACCCTCAAGAAATAGATATTTACGATAACAAAGAAGATAGAATAGTCTTTTTGAAATAGCCAAGTGCAAGAATACACAGAACTAAAAATAATTAAGAAAACAATACAGGAACAAAACAAGTTTAACAAAGAAATAGAAACCACCACAAAAACAAAATCAGTCCTAGAGCTAATGACTACGATGACTATACAGAAGAGAATAAGATAATATATTCAAAATTCTGAAGGAAAAAACTGTAAAACAAGAATAATATACTTGGGGAAACTATCCTTTAGAGATAGAGAAGATAAGAAAATGTTCCTGGGCAGCCCTGGCTGGCGTAGCTCAGTGGATTGAGCGCGGGCCTGTGAACCAGAGTATCGCGGTTCGATTCCCAGTCAGGGCACATGCCTGGGTTGCAGGCCAGTTCTCAGCAGGGGATACATGAGAGGCAACCACACATTGATGTTTCTCTCCCACTCTTTCTCCTTCCCTTCCCCTCTCTTGAAAAATAAATGAAGAAAATAATTAAAAAAAAAATGTTCCTGGGCAAACAAAAGTTGAGAGAGTACTTCATCACTAAATCTACTTTATGGAAAATACTACAGAGGTTATTAAAGTAGAAATAATAGGGTGCTAATGACATCATGGAAACAGATACATGTAGGTGTGAAACCCACTGGTAATGGTAAATGTATAGTTAAAGTCAGGGTCTCTCCTATTGTGAAAGTGGCAGTGCACAATTCATTTACATCTACAGTTTAAAAGTTAAGAAACGAATCAATGCAAAGTAATCATGACTACAATAATTTATTGTTGGATACCCAATATGAAAATATGTAAATTAAAATATTAATAACCTAAAATGTGAGGAAGGAAAAGTAAAAGTGTAAAGTTTAAAAATGCTATTTAAATTAAGTTGTCATCAGCTTAAAACAGGGTGTTAAAAATATAACATTTTATGTACGCTTTATGGTAACCATAGATAAAAACTTGTAGTAGAATCACAAAAGATTGTAATAAAGAAGTCAAAACATACTACTACTGAAAAGTTCTCAAATCACAAAAGAAGGCAACAAAATAGCAAGGAAGGAACAATGATCTACAAAACAGTCATCGGACAATGAATAAAAAGGCATTAGTGAGTCCCTACATATTAATAATTACTTTAAATAAATTAAATTCTCCAATCAAAAGTCATACAGTGACTCAATAAATAAAATAATAAAATCCAATGTATGTTTTACTTCAGTTTTAAGGATGCATATAAACTAAGAGTGAATGGATAAAAATAATATTTTAAGCTAAAGTGTTTTTAAAATCCAATATCTCAAAATCAGTATCTCAAAAATATATGTGAACCCCCATGCTCACGGCAGCACTGTACACAACAGACAAGACACTGAAGCAACCAAAGTGCCCAACAGCTGATAATGAGTGAAGACAATGTGGTAGGTGTATTCACTGTTCATTTTTTACTAACATGAATAAGGAAATCTTGTCATTTGCAACAATATGGATGCACCCTGAGGGCACTATGCTGTGATGTAAGTCAGATACAGAAAAACAAATACTGTATGCTTTCATTTACATGGAGTCTGACAGATTGAAACTGACAGAAACAGAGATCAGATGTGGTTGCCAAAGGTGTGGGTTGGGACATGAAGGAATTAGATGAAAGTGATCAAAATGTACAAAATTCCAGTTATATGAGAGATAATTTCTGGGGATATGTGTATACCATGATGACTATAGCTAATAACACTCATGTTAATTTGAAAGTTGCTGAGAGTAAATCTTAAAAGATTTCATCACAAGGAAAAAAGTGTAATGATGTAACTATGTGTTAACTAAGCTTATTATAATAACTATTTATATACATATAATCATGAACTTTTATACCTTAAACTTATATAGTGAAATATTTCAACTACCTCACTAAAACTGAGAAAGAAAAACTTCATATGTTCCTACTCTCACATAGGTCTTGGACAATTATGATTCTGATATTTTTCTTTTCTTTCCTTTTAATTTAATCTTTATTGTATTTTTTCCATTAACATTTAGTCCCCTTGTATCCTCCTCCCACTAGCAATCATCGCACTGTTGTCCATGTCCTTGAGTCCTTTTCCCTTTTGCTCAATACTTCCACCTCATCAGTCCCCTACTACTGTCATTCTGCTCTCCATCTATGAGTCTGTCCTGCTTTCTTTGTTAGTTCACTTTGTTTAATAGATTCCACTTATGAGTGAAATCATGTGGTGCTTGTCTTTCATTGACTGGCTTATCTCGCTTAATGTTCTCCAGGGCCATCCATACTGTCAAAAAGGGTAAAAATGTCTTATTTTTTATGGCCAAGTAGTATTCCATTGTGTAAATGTTCCATAGTGGTTTTATCCACTCATCTACTGATGGACACTGGGGCTACCTCCATATCTTGCTGATTGTAAATAATGATGTGATAAACATAAGGATGCTTATATTCTTTTAACTAAGTGTTTTGGGTTCCTTTGGATATATTCCTGGAAATGGACTCACTGAGTCAAAAGGCAGGTCCATTTTTAATTTTTTGAGGTTTTTTCATACTGCTTTCCGTAGTAACTACACCAGTCTGCATTCCCACCAACAGTACTAAAGCATTCCTCTTTCTCCATATATTCACTAGCCCAGGTTGTTGTTGTTGTTTTTTAATTTATTGATGACGATAGCCATTCTGACAGATGTAAGATATCTCATTGTGGTTTTAATTTACATTTCTCCAATGATTAGTGACATTGAGCATCATTTCATATGTTTATTGTCCCTCTGTATGTCCTTCTTGGAGAAAGGTCAGATCCTTTGCCTATTTTTTCTATTGGATTGCTTGGTTTTTGGTGTTGAGTTTTGTAATTTCTTTATAAATTTTGGATATTCACCCTTTATCAGCTCTATCAATGAATATGTTCTCCTATTCCATAGGCTTTTTATTTTGCTGATGTTTTCCTTCACTGTGTAAAAACTTTTTAGTTTGATGTAGTTCCATTTGTTTCTTTTTTTTCTTTTGTTTCCCTTGCCTGGGGAGATATATCCAATAAAATCTTGCTACAAGCAATGCCTGAGATTTTGCTGTCTCTGTTTTCTCCTAGGATTTTTATGGTTTCGGGTCTAACATTTAAGTGTTTGATTCATTTTGAATTTATTCTTTTGGGTGGTGTAAGAGGATGGTCTAGTTTTACTTTTCTACGTGTATATGCCCATTTTTCCCAACACCATTTATTGAATGGACTCTCTTTAACCTATTGTATGTGTTTGCTCCCTCTGTCAAATATTAATTGACTAGAAAAGTGTGGGTTTACTTCTGGGCCTCCATTCAATTCCATTAATTTATGTCTGTTTTTATGCCAGTACAATGCTGTTTTGATTATTATGGCCTTATAGTACAGTTTGATATTGTGTAGCCTGAGTCCTCCAACTTTATTCTTCTTTCTTGGGACTGCTGTTGCTATGTGGGCCTTTTGTGGTTCCATATAAATGTTTGAAATATTTGTTCTAGTTCTGTAAAACAGATCATTGGAATCTTGATAGAAATTGAATTGAAGCTACAGATTACTTTGGGTAGTATGGACATTATAATGATGTTAATTCTTTATGTCCATGAATGTGGTATGTGCTTCCACTCATTTGTAACTTCTTCTATTTCTTTCTTCAGTGTCTTATTATTTTCTAAGTACAAGTCTTTTACATCCTTAGTTAGGTTTATTCCTTGGTATTTTATTCTTTTTTGTAGCTATTGTTTCACTTTTTTTTAATTCTTCTGTGGCAAGTCATATTATTATTCAAATCATTCACTTTCTTTTGGAAGTACTATAATGCCTATTAACATCAGAACTTGACAGTCTCTTGGTTTGGTCAATAATTTCATTACGGAGGATAAAGTAATTGAATAAAGTTCTACAAAGAGACATGAAAGAAATTTTTAAGAACTACATAAAAAACATGACATAGGAACAAGATTTTTTGCTATGTGAACATTTACATGTAATGTTGATACAGTAAGGGACCACCACCAAGAAATGTATTTACTTTGACAATGACAGGCTAGAGAATAAAAATTACAGAGTCTATCTTATAGACATATATGTTGCCAGTTGAATCAATAGTGATTAATGGTGCCAAGGACAAAACTACTTTCAAATCATTTTGAGACCATAAGTCCTTTGAAAAATATATTAAAAAATTTGCCGGTGTTAATACCAGTGAGTTAGATTTGTTTTAGAAGTTTTCAATATGCACATACCTTTCCATGGAAATACATTAGTCAGAAAGTTATAAAAGATCCAAGTTCATATCTATTGTTCTTTCCTGTGCCTGTGCATCTACAGAATATTTGATGATGCTGGTGACAATTTTGTTCATAAGAAACACTATGGGTTAAAGTGATAAAATAAACACTGCCAACCTGACTTTTCCCCCTTTGAGTTGTGACTATAGTGACTATGGTTAATACACAAATTTGGTATGACTGGCATCAAAGTTGTTCTGTACATTAAACTAAAAATTGTCAAGCATAAAAAAATATATGTAATGTATGTCCCACAATATAAAATAATGTACCTGGTCACCACTATCCCCTATTTAATGTAATTTCCCTTTACCCAACCCAGTGCAATTCAATTGCTCTAACATTTGACTATCAGAACTGTGTACCTCAATTATACTATATTCCTCATGTATTGTCAAACACTTTATGTGGAAAAAATTATTTCATATAAAATCAAACACTAGAAAAATAATTTTGTCAAGTACATGTGTCAAGTCTTGATTTCCTTAAATTTTCCTAAACTTGTGCTGGAGCAAAGATATTTAAAAATCACAAGAAAACAGTTGACAGAATTTGATCTAGAAGAATTTATTTAAGTAACAACAATAATTAAGGGGCTATATTTAGAGAGCCTGAGGCAAATTTGAAAACACAGACTGAAAAAAACAAGTGAGGTGAGACTCTGAAGTTATTTTAGTATAATTTATGCAATTGACTCATGAGAAAGAATTGCTACAGTGTTGCCCTGCAATCTACTATAAGGATGTTTGTCAAGACAAAAACTGGTTAACTCATATGTCCATTTCAAAGTGCTTTCATGTGAAATATATAAACCTCTACATCCTAACATGTTCAGCACCTAGTACTTGCTGGATTCTCAGTTCTCCAATGGTTTTCCATTATTGCTTAAGACAAGTGTCATTTATTAAGAGCCCCACCTCAAAACAAAAGATTTCCACAGGCTGAGAGTAAACGAATGGAGAAAAATATTCCATGCCAATGGAAACAAAGAAAAAATCTGAAGTAGCAGTACTTATATCTACCAAGATAGACTTCAAAACAAAGGTCATAAAAAGAGATAGAGAAGGTCACTATATAATACTAAAGAAATAAATCCAATAAGAGGACATAACTCCAGTAAACATATACATACCAAAAACAGTAGCACATAAATATATAAAATAATCCTGGTAGACTTTAAGAAAGTTATGAAATAATACTTTCATAATAGGGGATTTTAATACACCACTGTCGACCATAGACATACCTTCCAGATGAAAAATCAGCAAACATTTAGTGACTTTAAGTGACACATCAGATCAAATGGATTAAATTGATATTTACCAAATACTTCATCCCAAAGAAGCAGAATATATATTCTTCTCAAGTGCACATGAATCATTCTTAAAGAGAGACCACATGTTAGGTCACAGAACCAGCCTTAACAAATTCAAGAAAATCAAAATTCTATCAAACATTTTCTCAGATCAAAATGTCTTGAGATTAGAAATTATCCTCCATAAATAGACTAAAAATACTCAAATACTTTGAGGCTAAATAATATGTTATTAAATATTGAATGAAAAACCACAAAGGATCAAGAAATACCCGGAAATGAATGAAAATGAACACACAACCCAAAATCTATGGGAGACAGCTAAATCAGTTCGAGAGGGAAGTGCATAGCACCACAGGCCTACCTCAAGAAGCAAGCAAAATCTCAGACAACCTAACACTACACCTAAACGTACTAGAAAAACACCAACAGAGTCCAGAGCAAGTAGGAAGAAGGAAATAATCAAGATTAGAGTGGAAATGAAAGACATAGAGTCTAAAAAACACACACAAATGAGACATGAAATCAGGGGCTGGTTCTTTGAAAAGATAAATAAGATTGATGAACCTTTAAACCAGACCCACTGAGAGAGAGAGAATTCAAAATAAAAATCATAAATGAAAGAAGCAAAATAATAAGTGAAATCACAGAAATGCAAAGGATTGTAAGAAATAACTAAACCAATATGCCAAGAAATTGATCAAACTGTGGAAAATGAATACATTTTTAGAAACATAAAATCTCCCAAAACTGAATCAAGAAGAAGCAGAAAGCCTGAATAGACAGATAATCATGAATGAAATTGAAGCATTAATACAAAAACAAAAAAAAACTTCCTGGTACACAAAAGTCCTGGAGAATTTTACCAATCATTCAAAGAAGAACTAACGCTGATCCTTCTCAAACTATTCCAAAAAATTTAAAAGAGAAGACTTCCATGCTCTTTTTACAAGGCCAGTATTATCATAATTCCAAACCAAATTAAAGGCACAACAAAAAAATAAAATTATAGGCCAATGTCCTTGATGAACATAGACCCTAAAATCCTCCACAAAGTATTAGCAAAATGGATCCACCGATATATCAAATGATCATACACCATGATCAAGTGGGAGTTATCCTGGGGTTGCAAGGATGGTACAATACTGACAAATCAATAAACATGATACATTCACAGAGACAAAATGAAACATAAGAATCACATGATCATATCAATAGATGCAGAAAAGAAATTTGATAAAATTGTATACCCAATTATGATAAAAACCCTTAGAAAATTGGTTCTTCAACATAATAAAGGCTGTATATGAAAAACCTATAGCTAACATCATTCTCAATAGGAAAAAAACTAAAAGCAATTATCTTAAGATCAGGAACAAGGCAGAGTGTCTGTTTTCACCACTCTATTTAACATAGTTCTGGAAGTCCTAGCGGCAATGATCATATAAGAAGAAAAAGTAAGATACATCCAAATTGGAATGGAGGAAGTAAAACTGTCATTTTTTCACAGGTAACATAATAATCTTAATACAAAATCATGAAGACTCCACCAAAAATCTACTGGACCTAATAAAAAAAATTCAGCAAAGTAGCAGGGTAGAAAATCAGTACTCCGAAATCTAGGGCATTTTTATACACCAATAAAGAACTATCATAAAGAGAAACTCAGAAAAAAATTTCATTACTCCTGCAACAAAATAAATAAGGTACATAGGGATAAACTTAACCAAGGAGGTAAAAGACTTGTACTTGGAAAATTATAGGTCACTGAAGAAAGAAGTTGAGGAAGATACAAATGAGTGGGAGCATGTACCATACTCATGGATTAGAAGAATTAACATAATTAAAATGTCGATTTTACCCAAAGTAATCTATATATTCCATGTGATTCCCATTAAAATACCCATAGTGTACTTCACAAAACTAGAGCAAATATTTCAAAAATTTATATGGAACCAAAAATAATGCCAAATAGCCTCAGCAATCTTGCAAAATAAGAACAAAGATGGAGGTATCAGCTCTGTCTGATATAGCTCAGTGGATTGAGTATGGGCCTGTGAAGCAAGGGGTCCCTGGTTCAATTCCTAGTCATGGCACATTTTTGGGTAGAGGGCCATGTCCCCAGTAGGGGGTGTGTGGGAGGCAACTACATACTGATATTTCTCTTCTTTCCTTCCCTTCCCCTCTCTAAAACTAAATAAATAAAATATTTTTAAAAAGCTGAAGTTATCATAACTCATCATATAAAACTGTACCATAAAGCCACTATAACAGAAACAGAAAGTACTGGCATAATATCAGACATATAGATCAATGGAACAGAGAGCCCAGGAATAAACCCATGAGTTCACAATCAACTGATACTTGACAAAGGCGGCAAGATCATACAATGGAGCAAATACAGTCTGTTCAACAGCGTTGGAAAGACTGGCCCCATATGTGCAAAAAGACCACCAACTTACATCATTCTCAAGAATAAACTCAGAATGGGTGAAAGACTTAAATATAAGTCATGAAACAATAAAAACCCTACAAGAAAACATAGACACAGTATCTGATAGCAATATTTTTTACCAATGTATGTCCTAAGTCAAGGAAGAGAAAATAAACAAATGGGACTACGTCAAATTAAAAAGCTGCTTCTTCACACCTAAAGAAACTATCATCAAAATGAAAAAGGAACCCACTGTATGGAAGAGCATTTTCACCACTAATATATCTGATAAGGTTTAATTGAGAAAATATACAAATAACTAATATAATTCAATGCCAGGAAGAAACAACCCAATTAAGAAATGGGCAAAAGACGTGAATAGACATTTCTCAAAAAAGGACATACTGATGGCCCATAGATGTGTGATAAAATGCTCAATATCATTAATCATCAGAGAAATGCAAGTTAAAACCACAATGAGATATCACCCTACACCTGTCAGAATGGCCACCATCAATAAATCAACAACAGCAAGTATTGGTCAGAATGTGGAGAAAAGGGAACCCTAGTACACTGTTGATGGGCATGCAGTCTAGTGCACCTACTATGGAAAACAATATGGAGTGTCTCTAAAAAATTGAAAATAAAACTTTTGACCCAATAATTTAACTTCTGGGAATATATCATAAAAATCTCAAAACAATAGTGCAAATAAATATATGCACCCTTACATTCATAGTAGTGCTACTTACAATAACCAAGATCTGGAAACAGCCTATGTGTCCATCAGGAAATGAGTAGATAAAAAAGCGGTGGTACATTTATACAGTGGAATACCATTTAGCAGTAAAAAAGAGAAACTCTTACATTTTGTGGCAATATGGATGGACCTGGGGGATATTATCCTAAGTGATTTAAGAATATTATGCTAAGTGAAAGGCAAATACAACATGATCTCACTGATATGTAGAATCTAATGAACACAATAAACTAATGAAAAAAGTAGAAACAGAAGCATGGATACATGTAACACATAGACAGCTGCTGGCGGGGAGGGGAAGGCAGGATGAAAGATAATGAAGGGGTTAATCAAAGAACATTCATGCTTAACACCTGGGCATGGGCAACAATATGGGGATTGACTTAGTGGGGCTGGGGAAAGAAGGGGAAAGAAAAAATGTAGGAACAGCTGTAATAGCATAAACAATTTTAAAAAATTAAAAAAAGACAAATGTCACTTGCTAATACATTGGTTGATCATTAAATGTTTCCATAGCTTCATCTCTAGTACCTAGCACATATTAGGTACTCAAATTTTTAAAGAAATAATGATTTTTTTCATATGTGACTGTTCTGTTTGCCTTCCTAATTGATTTTCCCATAGACGATCAGAACTGTAAACGGGGTTTTTAGGGTATAATCCTAGCACTGGAATCGCCAGGTCAAAAGGCAAATCTATTCTTAGTTTTCTGAGAAAATTGTGTATTGTTTTTCACAGTGGTTGCACCAGTTTGCAATCCCACCAACAGTGCACTAGAGTTCCCTTTTCCCCACAACCTCTCCAACACTTGTTTGTTGCTTTGTTTGTGATGGCCATTCTGACCAGTGTAAAGTGGTATCTCATTGTGGTTTTAATTTGCATCTCTCTAATGGCTAGCAATATTGAGCATCATTTCATGTGTCTCTGGATCCTCTGTATGTCCTCCTTGGAGAAGTGTCTGTTCAAGTCCTTTGCCCATTTTTTAATTGGGTTGCTTGTCTTCTTAGAGTGGAGTCATGTAAGTTCTTTGTATATCTTAGAGATTAAACCCTTGTCTGAGGTATCATTGGCAAATATGTTTTCCCATATGGTTGTTTTTTCTTTATTTTAATACTGTTTTCGAAATAAGCCATGTGGTAAAAGACAAATACCACATGATCTCACCTTTAACAGGAACCTAAACAACAAAACAATCAGACAAGCAAAATATAACCAAAGACACTGAAATAGAGAACAGGCTGACAGTGTCCAGAGAGGAAAGGGGAGTGAATTTCAGGGGGAAAGGGGAAGGGATTACAGGAACAAGTATAAAAGACACATGGACAACAACTGGGGGGGTTGGAAATGAAAGGGAGTGGGGAGGACTGGGTGGGTGGGCTGGGATGGGAGTAAAAGAAGAATGTACTTGAACAACAATTAAAAAATAAAATTAAAAATACAAAAAAAATAAAGAAAACATGAAAAAGAAGAACTGTAAACAGACATATTCAATATTGGTTCCATTTTATAGAAATACAACTCCCATGAAAGTAATAGGAAAATAATTTTATAAATTATTACCTACAAGACAGAAAAAATTAAAAGAAAAAAATCTTTCTATTTCCATTACAGGAGTTAGGTATTGCTACAGAACTATAACAAATTATATAACATATGAGTATCTTTTTGAAAACAACGTATTTTAATCAATGTTATATTGTTTGATAGCAAATAAAAGGAATATATTAATTAGCTTCTAAAAACTCCATAGTTAACACTACAAACACTATCATGCCTGGAGGGAAAAAAAAAGATTCCAGAAGGAAGAAAGTTCAAGAAGAATCTAAAAATAAATACAAATGACCAGGGGGTTGCTTCCTTTATTTAAACACCTCTTAGCACATTTAAAAAACCTTATGAGTGTATTTAATCCGTTTTGTCAAAGTAACTTTATTTAGCTTGCTATTTACCTTTCTGTAAAAGCCTCATTACCCATAAAAACAAAGAATGAAGTTGATTAATGTGCTCTAAGTGTGATGTTCAAATTGTAATTTTCACATACGTAAATGGATGCTTCTGGAGTATTTTGTTTGATAATTTACAGAGTGAGCACTGTCCAAACCACTAATCAGTTCCTTTTTATGGTGACAGCTGCAGAAGATTCTTTTGGAATGCTGATTTTCATTAGTGTTTTCCCTTCCTAAGACTAGATGATTGGCTCAGGGCTGATTTCATCATTGCAAACTAAAGTTAGAGAGCAAAGGCATTGGGACTATTCATTACTTTTTAGAAAAGTAATGAGTGTACAGAGATAGAAAAAATTGCAAATATGAAATCCAATTGGTGGATTTCAAATATGTAGAATAAATGTAAATAAAATATATACTGAAGGTGCATGATTTTCATGCACACAAAAAATTTGTTTAGGTTGTTGCTTACTAAATTTGCTGAAGTTGGTATATAAAAAGAAAAAAGTGTTTAAATATAGCAAAATGGCATTGCCTATCAATTTTATACAAAATAAAGATATTTATTTAATTAACTTATATACAATTAATTAAATGGTAATATTTTAATTGATTAATGCTATAAGTAATTTTCTACCTATACAAGGGCTTAATGTATTTTTGTAGATTACCATTAATCATTTTTGCTTTTCAATTATATTGTTTGTTAAAAATACAAAAATTGCTCACATTGACTGAATGCTTCTCATATGCCAGGGGAAGAGCAGCACAATTATTATTCCATTTAAAGAAGGAAAACCAGAGAACAGAATTTTGGCGGGACTTGCTCATTGTTATTCAACTGAGCCAGATTTGAAGCCAAAGAGGATGGGTGCAGAGCCTGTGATCATTACCAGGTGTTAATATTAAATTTATAGAAAGATGGCATGTAATACATTTTACTATCATGTATGAAGAATAAAGCTTAAGTCTAGACTCTTAATTTTCCACTAACCCACATTTTATAAAATTGCTTCTATTTCTCACAGTAACTCCCACTTTGCCCAAATGGCAGTATTGGTTTCTGTTAATTTTGAATATTCATGCTTGGATGACTGTATTAATGTTTATGCTAGTGTAATTGTTAAGTCCCCAATCCAAAGGTCTAATATATTAATGTTCTGCTACTGTTCATAGGTATAAAGAGATAAGATGAATTATTCTATCAGAAATTATTTTTGTACAAATGAAATATATGTAAAGAAGTAGCTGGTATATATGAGGCTTTTACACATTTTCTTTTTTGAAGATGGAGTAAAAAATATTTTTTATTATATTGAAATAGTCCACCTTTAAGTTTCAATCTTGATTTTTCCAGAGATAAAATATTAATATATATAAAGTTAAATATAAAAATTTGCAATATTGTTCATTTTTAATCTTGTTTCTTATTTTTGCCCGTGCTCAATCTAATTCCATGATTTTAACATCTCCAGAGTATGCTAACCTATAAAAATGAGTGGTCTTTAGAAAAAAATAAATTATATAAATCACAACTATTTCCTGGCAAGCTATTATCTGCTTTTTTTTATTATCCTTTTACTTTCTGCTTTTCATCTAACACCTAGGAAAATCTAAAACGACCTCCATTTCTTCACCATCCATTCTCTTCCTAACCGTCTGCATCATGATTGCTGCTTTTGTCAATCTTCTGAAATGGCTCTAAGAAGGACTGTCAAGCTTTCACTCCCCTTGGAGTCTATGCCACTATATTATCGTCTTTCTGTGAGTATTCATAACTCCTCTTGACTGAAACACAAATTCTTTAAAAAGCCCATACTTGCAATGGTAATAGGATATACAGAGCAGATTGCAATTTGTGGCTCATTGTGGTAAATATGAGGGTATCGTTAACTATGTAGCCCCAAAAGGAGCACATAATAAAAGCTACTACCTGTAAAAATGGGAACAATATATAGAAAAATAATGTTTCTAAGACTGAAGAAGCTATAATTAAAAACAAAAAATAGACACTGAAATTCCAACTTGCATCTTTTGTTGCAAAAACCCTGATATTTCAAAAGTCCTTAAGCAAACTTCATGAGAGGATATATTGTTCTCATTGTTACAGCTATTCATTTGTGCAAAACATATCCTACCTCCTAAGCATGACAATTTATTTTATGAAAATATGGGAAGAAAAGGAGATTAATGAAATTATGATAGCTCTCTACAAATACCAATAGAAAGTGTAAATGTTTTCCAATAAACCTGTTGGGATATTTAAACATTGATGATTCTTTAGTTTACTTATTCTCTCGAGAATTACCTTTCAAGGAGTTATAGACATTATTTGAGTACCTTTTAGAAATTTAATCTTTGTTGTATTTTTCCATTAACATTTAGTCCCTTATACCCTCCTTGTACTAGCAATCACTACACTGTTGTCCATGTCCATGAGTCTTTTCTCCTTTCTGCTCAATCCCTCCACCCCTTAACTTCCACCCTCCACTATCTGTCATCTGTTCATCTGCAAGTCTGTCCCTGTTTTCTTTGTTAGTTCACTTTATTATATTCCCCATAAGATTGAAAGCACATGGTATTTGTCTTTCTCTGACTGGCTCATTGCACTTAGGGTAATGTTCTCCAGGTCCACCATTTCTGTATCAAAGGTTAAAACATATTCATGGCTGAGTAGCATTCCATTGTGTAAATGCCCCATTGTTGTTTTATCCACCCATCTACCGATGGACACTTAAGCTGCTTCCATATCTTGGTGATTGTAAATAAGGCTGCAATAAACATAGTGGTGTTTATGTTCTTTTCAATTAATATTTAGGTTTCCCTTGGATACATTCCTAGAACTGGAATTGCTAGCTCAAAAAGCAAATCCATTTTTAAATTTTTGAAGTCTCTCCATACTGCTTTCCACAGTGACTGCACCCATGTACATTCCCGCCAACAGTGCAAGAGTTCCCCTTTCTCCACATCCTCAGCAGCACTTATTGTTTGTTGGTTTATTGATGATAGTCATTCTGACAAGTGTAAGATGGTATCTCATTGTGGTTTTCATTTGAATTTCTCTGGCGATTAGTGACACTGAGCATTTTTCATGTTTATTGGCCATCTGTATGTCCTTTTATAAAAGTGTCCATTCAGGTCCTTTGCCCATATTTTAGTTGAATTGTTTGTTTTTTTTTGTGTTGAGTTTTGTAATTTCTTTATAAATTTTGGATATTCACACATTATCAGCTATATCAGTGAATATGTTCTCATATTCCCTTGGGCTGCCTTTTTATTTTGATGATTTCTTTTGTTGTGCAAAAACTTTGTATCTTCATAGAGTTTAATATATCTTTTTTTCTCTTTTGTTTCCCTTGCTTGGGGAGATATATTCAATAAAATCTGGCTACGAGCAATGTCCAAGATTTTCTGGCCTATGTTTTCTTCTAGGAGTTTTACGGTTTCAGGTCTAAGATTTAAGTTTTTGATTCATTTTGAGTTATTCTTGTGTGTTTGGTATTAGTGGACTAGTTTCACTTTTCTGCTTGTACCTGTCTAATTTTCACAACACCATTTATTGAATAGTCTATCTTTAACCCATTATATGTGCTAGCTTCCTCTGTCCAATATACACTGACATAAAAGTGTGGGTTCATTTCTGGGTTCTCTATTCTGTTTCATTTACCTATGTGTCTGTTTTTTAATGTCAAAACCATGCTGTTTTGATTACCGTGGTGTTAGGTAGCATGATCCCTCCAATTTTGTTCTTCTTTCTCAGGATTGCTGTTGTTATATGGGGCCTTTTATGGTTCCATATAAGTTTTTAAAACATTTGTTCTAGTTCTGTGAAATACATCATTGGAATCTTGATAGAAATTGCATTAAATCTCTAAATTTCTTTGAGTAGTATGAACATTTTAATAGTGTTCAATTTTCCCATCCATGAATATGGTGTGTGCTTCCACTTATTTGTATCTTCTTCCATTTCTTTCTTCAGTGGCTTATAATGTTCTAAGTACAGGTCTTCTACATCCTTGGTTAGGTTTATTCCTAGGTATTTTATTCCTAGGTATTTTGTAGCATTAGTGAATGGGGTTGTTTACTTAATATGCTTTTCTGTTAGTTTGTTAATGGCATGTACAAATGCACATGAATTCTGAATATTAATTTGTGTCCTGCTACTTTGTTGAATTTATTTATTAGTTTTAGTAATTTCTTGATAGAATCTTTAGGGTTATCTGCATACAGTATTGTGAAATCTACAAATAAAGACAGCTTTACTTCTTTCTTTCCAATTTGGATGCTTTTTATTTTTTTCCTGTCTGATTGCTGTGGCTAGGTCTTCCAGTATTATATTGAATAAGAGAGTTGAGAGTAGACAGCCTATCTTGTTACCAATCTTAAGTGAAACACTTTTAGTTTTTACCCATCAAGTATGTTGCTGGCAATGTGTTTATCATGTATATCCTTTATTATGTTAAGGTATGATCCCTCTATTCCCACATTGCTGTGAGTTTTTATCATAAGTGGTTATTCAATTTCATCAAATGCTGTTTCTGCATATACTGACACGATTATGTAGTTTTTATCATTAACTTTGTTTATATGGTATATCCTATTTTGATTTGTGAATGTTGTTCCAACTTTGCATTTGTGGAATAAATTCCACTTGATCATGGTATATGATGTTTTTGATGCATTGCTGTATTCAGTTAGCTAATTTTGTTGAGGATTTTAGCATCTAATTTCATCAAGGATATTGGTCTACAATTTTCTTTTTTGTAGTATATTTATCTCATTTTAGAATTAGGATAATGCTGTCTTTTTAAAATGAGTTTGGGAACTTCCTTCCTTTAGAATTTTATGAAATAGGTGGAAAAGAAAAGGTGTTAACTCTCTCAGAATGTTGGGTAATATTCTCCTGTGAAGCTATCTGTTCCAGGACTTTTGTTTGTTGGGAATTTTTTTATTACTACTTCAATTTCACTAGATAAAATCTGTCTATTCAAATTCTCTGAGTCTTCCTGATTTAGTTTTGGGAGATTATATGTTTCTGGGAATTGATCTATTTGGTCCAGGTTGTCCAGGTTATTGGCATATATTTATTTATATTTTCTTTCAATCCTTTTTATTTCTCCTCTTTCTGCTTTTATTTATTTGGATCCTTTCTCTTTTTTTTTTTCTAGTGAGTCTGGTTAAGGGTCTGTTAATCTTGTTTATCTTTTCACAGAACACACTCTTGGATGCATTGATGTTTTGTATCATTTTGTAGACTCTACTTTATTTATTTCTGCTTTGATCTTTATTATTTCCTTCCTTCTCCTCATTTTGAAATTTGTTTGTTGGTCTTTTTCAAGTTCCTTTAAGTGTAAAGTTAGATTATTTATTGGAGCTTTATCTTGGCTTTTGAATAGGCTTGTGATACTATGAATTTCCTTCTTTTTTAAAATTTAATTATTGTTCAAGTGCAGTTTTCTGTTTTTCACTGCCATCCCAGCCCACCCACCCCAGTGCTTCCCACCTTACTCCCATTTGCACCCCCCTTAGTTGTTGTTCATGTGTCCTTTATACTAGTTCCTGTAAATCATTCCCCTTTTTCCCCTGAAATACCCTCTTCTCTCCCCTCTGGTCACTGTCCCTTTGTTCTCTATTTCAGTGTTTTTGTTTTTATTTTGCTTGCTTATTTGTTTCATTGTTTAGCTTTCTGTTAAAGGTGAGATCATATGGTATTTGTCTTTCAACGCCTTGCTTATTTCACTCATCTCTGACCACAATGCTATGAAACTAAAAATCAATCACAAGAAGAACACTGAAAAAGATCCCAAGGCATGGGATCTAAATATTTATTAAGCAGTAACTGGATAAACAACAAGGTTGAGGAAGAAAACAAATGATACCTTGAAACAAATGAAAATGAAGACACAACAATCCAAAATGTGTGGGGCACTGTGAAAGCAATCTAAGAAGGAAATTCAAGATGGACCTGGAAAGTATTTTGCTGAATTTCCTTCTTAGATCTTCCTGGGAGTTTTTTCCTACTTTGTCCTCCAAAATATTGATTCTATCCTCTGCTTCATCTAACCTACTGTTTATTCCTTCCAGTGTATTATTTATTTCAAATATTACATTTTTTATGTCTGACTGCTTCCTTTTTATGGTTTCTATGTTTTTATGCTGTTGAGTATCTTTATAATCATTACTCTAAACTCTCTATCTGAAAAATTGCTTGCCTCCATTTTATCTAATTTTTATTCAGTAGAATTCTCTTGTTCTTTCTTTTGGGGTCTGTTTCTTTGTCTTTGCATTTTGTCAGCTCCTTGGAATTTTCTGCCTTAGTAGTTAAACTAATCAGTGATATAGCCTTAAGCTATAATCAGTAGCCTGGATTAAACACCAGGAATTAGAGTTGGGCACAGTAATTTCTATGGGCAAGGCTATTGCTTCCCCTCAGGTTGATGCCACTTGGAGTGGAGTCCTCTGCCTGAAAGAAGATGGTTCTTGTAGTAAGGGAATGACTCAGCACAGGGGTCCTGGCAATTGTTCCTTCACTTATCTCCCGATGCATCCCCAATGGCAATACCACTTGTGGTATATGAGTCATTAATAGTTTGCTTATACTATTGCACATTTGTTGCAGTCAGAAAATGGTGTACAGAACTTGCTCTTTTATCATATGTTGTAGTGCGTTCATATTTGTGTATTTGCATACTGAAATATCTATTGTTTTCTTTTACATTTATTTCTTTTTACTTCTCCATTTGTTCTTTTGAGACATTGTATTGATTTTGTAAAATTAAATGTGTAAGTAAATTTTATTTTTTATTATTTTTATACCTGAGATTCTTTAGCTCACTTTACATTTAACAAAATTATTGTTGTATCTGATATGGTTGACAATCAAAAACATAGAGAAACTCTATGAAATAATGATATATCAACACATTTTTGTTCACAATTCTGAAAATAACAAGCTAACAAAGTATGGTAATTTGAGACATGTTTGCTATTTATTTTGTTATCATAAGAAGCAAAACAATATGGCAAAGACTCATTATTTCCACCTTCACTTTATATTCACCTATAAAATTGATATGGGATGTAAAGAATCATATGGTTGTAAGATGGCACCAAAAGAGAATAGTGACTATTCCGTCTGGTAACAGGATGGAGTAAGAAGAACAAAAACAAGGTCTAAATTTAAAATTGATAGATTTAGTAAATAAAGAAAAATAAACACAAATACAAATTTCTCAAAGAAGTAGAAATGGATGGAGTACATTGAGATTATATTTATAAAAGTAAAAAAAAAGGACACAATTTATGGTGTATTCATCAGGATTCACACATTTACTTAAAGCACAATATTTTTCTCCAGAAAATATTGTGGTCTCCTTAAGTTAGTGGCAATAACATATAGAATGATGTGTACACAGCCTCTATTAATATTGAAACCATAATGCAGCAAGAAATCTAGTCATCTTGTTTATTATGATGATTTATTACTCACAAAGCACAAACTCAATGCTTCTTATAATGAAAAATATTTTTTTAATTTTACATATTTAAAAATATAAATAAAATAAATGAAAGAAAACAATTCAATTGTCTGCTACTATACCACTTATCTCTTTTCTCTAGACATTTATAACTGAAAAAAGTAGACTTATTCCTCTTAAAGAATAAGTGATTAAAAACCAGGAGTAAGGAAAATAAAATGACTAAATAAATAGAAAGAATTTAGAGGAAAAAACACATAAATTCTAAAATTTCCAATCCAATTTGAGCAGTTATTTTTAGAGTACATGATCATAAATAGCAAATAATTTGAGTGTTTTTCTCCATCCTCTCCATATGTGTGAACACACACTTGTATCTTCTTTTCTTCTTTTTCCAAACTAATATTTTTTCTTACTAAGAATATTTTGTTTTCTACAGAATCTCTGCATATTCACACTTGTTGAAATAGACCAAAGGGATGATTGTCAGAGGGGTGAGGGGTCAGGGAATAGGTAAAAAGTTGAAGGTAATAGGTAATTACTAAAATTAGTAGAGCATTCACATTGTAAGTTTAAAAATGTCAAATCATTATATTATACCTGAAACAAATATAACTAACAATATTGTATACCAATGTTACATGAATGAAAATAGATTAAAAATCACTATTAACTATTTGTATTTATTTAACTTTTATCCTAAGGAAATAATATATCAGCAAATAAGTTGGTCTCTTCCTAACCATCACTTCACATCTTTATCTCTTCTGATAAATATCTCATAATAGTAATCACTATTATGTATTATTTGATGTTAATTTATTTTACAAATATGTTATAAATATATCAATTTTTCCTTCTTCTGAAGTCCTGTATGTGATACTGGGTCCGCTGTTAATTCTTTCATGACTATTCTTTATTTCTTAGTGTTTGAAGGGAATATCTGTTTGATAAACTAAAGAACTCTCTCTAGAAATGTGATCAGAAGCAATCATGGTCACAGTAGGTAATACTGTACTTGTACTATCTTTCAGGCCAATGGTGATCTCAGTGGATACAATGGGAAGAGACTATTCATTTGGATGAGATAAATTATATGTACTTCAGTGATACTCTTCATTCCAAAATATTCACTATATTGCTCATCTCTTCTTAGAAATATATGGATGCATAGAACATCAAAGGCACAAGAAAAGGTAATAATGATAAAATCTACCATACTAGACAATGGCAACTATACATATCAAGCTCACATAACCTTGTTTATGCCAACTAGTTTATCAGAAATGGCAAAGATGAGATCACAAAATTAAAATCTGTCAAGGCCTAATATTATTCCTCCATGATTTAAAAAGCCTTCACTAGAACATTTACCTTCAGAAAGGAGAATAGAAAGACCAAAGTGGCAGTATCATCCTAAAGCAAATGGCATGGCAATTCAAAATAAAATGGTTTCTGTTCAATGTTTTACCACTAAATTGTAGCATTCTTTCTCTCTTTTCCAGTGTTTTGCTAAGTAGAACTATGGAAACTATCTTCCCATAGTCAAGACTCTTTGTGAGCCTTGTTTCTGGCTTAGCTAAAGAAATGTCTTCCCACAACAGTCTGTAAAGGAGAGGACTTCTACTTGCATTACCCCTTTGAACATCGATGTTGTAAAAGAGGACTGAGGATTTCTCAAAACTAAAATATTTAATCTTCAATTAGGATTGCACTGTCTCCCAGGAGATTTTAACATAGCCATTTTTATAAATGGGAAAACCTCTGCCCTCAGAAAAATGCAAAGTATGAGTCTTAGAAAAGGCACTGGGGACATGGTACTTACTTTATATCTTTATATATATAAACACAAATCTAAAGGATATAAATTCAATTTGAAGAAGCCTTAAATGTAATTATACATGCACAAAGCAATTACAACTCATGTGCAATAATATAATACTGTGGACCAGGTTATGGTTAAAATACATTTCTCAATCTATATACTGAAATTTTGCAATGAATTTAGGCCTCACTTTTCTTATAATATAATGGGGCTAACACAACTTGTCAACTATATTATAAGGAATACTATGAGGACTCATGAGATCTCTAAATGAAGAGTCTTTAAGTGCTTAATTTACTGCCTGGCAGGAACTCACCATTCCACTCACATTTGCAGGACATAGTGCTTATTTGGTGCAGAAAGAGTAAATACACCTGCTTAATTGCCCCTCCACTCACTTAGCAAAATACTCTCTAGTTCTATCCATGCTATCATTAAGGGTAGAAGTTCCTTCTCTCTTTCTGCTGTGTAGTATTCCATTGTGTAAGTATACCACAGTTTTTTGATCCACTCATTTACTGATGGGCACTTAGGTATTTCCAGCACCTGGCTATTATAAATGACACTGCAATGAACATAGGAGTACATAAGTTCATCCTTTTTGATGCAATGTTTAATGTGCACCATTTAATGTGTCAAATTCCAATTTAGGGAATGACACATTTCTTTTTATGATCTTTTAAAATAAATCTTCAATCTTTGATACATTAAACTGCTTGACAATATAAAAACTCATAGAGATGCTTTTAGATGTTCAGAAGTGATTATTATAAATGTTTAATGAAACCTGCTTTGTTGCGCACATCTGTCACTAAGCTAGGAACTTTCACATAAAGGCAAATGTCTCCAAGGCAATCAAGCAAGGTGGGCACGGTTCCAAGGGATGATCCAGGGCAGGAGAAACTGTCTGTGACACTCACAGAGAATGGGAACAAAAGCCTGCAGGACCCCAACACGGTGTCATTATCATAATGCCATAGTGCTTATCCCAAAAAACCTAAACAAGGAAACAAAATATTTATTTCTGTCTCAAAAGGAAGAAAAACTGTTCATAAACCTGAGGCAGAGTGGCACCCATTTTCTCAGGTAACAGAAGAGTTCTTTGTATTTGTTTTTTCTTAAGATTTATTTATTTACTTATTTTTAGAGAGGGGAAAAGAAGGGAGAAAGAGAGGAAGAGAAACATCAATGTGTGGTTGCTTCTCAAGCACCCCCTACTGGTGACCTGGCCCACAACTCAGGCATGTGCCCTGACTGGAAATTGAACTAGTGACCCTTTGGTTTACTGGCTGGCACTCAATCCACTGAGCCACACCATCTAGGGCTGTATTTGTTTTTTTGATAATAGAAGTCACTCTATCAAAAGAGGTAATAAATTAACTTATGGAAAAAGACTCAAAGCAGGAAAAAATGAAGAACAGAAAAAATATGTTATTTGATATTGTCAAAAATAAAACTATTTTAGAGTACTGTGTGTCACAAATTGGGCATTAATTATATAATACAGAATGCGACTGTAATCTTCCAATTAAACAAGTATTTCATAAAATTAGTTCAACTATATTGTTAGGGGCTCTTTAGTGTATTCGGAACAGACTCTAATGGGTGCAAATGTAACTGAAATAAAATTATCTCTTTTATCCCAAGCTTTACTAGCTCTGAAATTGACTCAATTTCTACTTTCTAGGCCTAGATATGAAATCATATTTCATATAAAGATACAAACCTAACCAAATCATTGCAGCACATTTGGAAGCATTAATACATACTAAATTACTAATAAAGGTGAAATTCCCTTTAAAACACATGAGTTTTGCCGATCAAAATTTCAAAATATAAATAAAACTTGCATTTTTAGCTTCCAGATAACTGTATTCAAAGAAATTAAATGAATTCCTAATTTTGCATAACTGTAACTTTTAAAATACCATGCATTAATAAAAAAGATACTAAACTTTTTAGGACCTCTGGATTCTAGTAAAAACTTGCCATACCTGCAAATCAGTTAAAGTTATGACTGCTTTGCTCTTGGAACTCTCCATTCCAAACATGGGAAAATAAACTAAACAATTTCAGGCCTTAAAAAATGCAATTTTCTATATATGTAAAGATATTTAATTATTATCAAGTGTGTAGGCGTCTTTGTATGTTGTTTTGAATAGTTTTAAAATTACTTACTTGATAGTACATATTTCATTTACCACGTCCAATACTTTTGCCTCCTTCATGCATTATTTCCACATAGTGGATTAGCAAATAGATTCGATGCTGTTATTGAAACAAAATATAAATTTCTGGTGTTTTTGTCTCTACATATAATAGAATGATTTTGTGAACAGAAGTGTACCAACACCCAGCTCTGATAGCTATGGCATTTAGGAAGAACAGAGTCCTTTTTCTTTATTTAGATCTTTCCATAACTGCTGCCTGTGAGTCATAGCTGCACATAATATGGCATCATGGCATAAGCAAAGTGAAAGAGGAAAAAGGGAAAATTAAGATTCAAATTTAAAAAGACAAAACCTCCTGAGAATTGTATGAAGGATCTTTCCCTGCCATTCCTCTCCCTAGTTAAAACCCAACCATAGGCTATCGCAGCACTTCCTCGATTATCACCGTATATGATTCTTTCATTAATGTCTGTCTTTCTCTTTGAATTGGGACCTGGCTCTGTTTTGTGTTTCTGTTCTATCCCCAGTATCTACCACATTAGTGAGTGCACTGTGGCACTGATTATTTTTTATTCTTTTAATGTTAAACATATATGTAGAGAAGCCTAATGTTGTGCACCCTATTAATAGAGCCTATTTTATCTAAACAATCTGCAAGAGAGGAAGCAGTATATAGGTACAAACTGCTCTATCTTTTCTTTGTTTTTTGTTAAGATTTTATTTATTTATTTTTAGAGAGGGGAAAGGAGGGAGAAAGAGGGAGACAAGCATCAATGTGTGGTTGCTTCTCATGTGCCCCCTACTGGGGACCTGGCCAGCAACCCAGGCATGTGCCTTGACTGGGAATCCAACCAGCAACCCTTTGGTTTGCAGGCTGGCACTCAATCCACTGAGCTACACCAGCCAGGGCTTTTCTTTCTTTTTTGATACTAATTTATAAAAAGAAAATCACTTTTATTGAACTGAATAATTCAGTCAGTTCTTGTTTCTGGACATTATTTGGTGATGTTTTCTTCAAACACACTTATAATTAAATCAATTCACGCTCCGAACAGGAAGTACTCTGGTCTGCTCAAGTATTTTTGTAGTTTAAGGAAATAAACTAGAAAGAATGCTTAATGTATAATCCTGTATATATTATTATTGCCCCCAAAGATGTTAATAACATCAACCTTAACTCTATTAAGATCCAAACACTTAGGCCTTGGCTGGTATGGCTCAGCAGGTTGAGTGCCAGCCTGCAAATCAGAGGGTTTCTGGTTCAATTCCCAGTCAGGGAACAGGCCTGGATTGTGGGCCAGGTATTTGGTGCAGGGCATGCAAGAGGCAACTGTGCATTGGAGTTACTCTCCCTCTCTTTCTCCCTCCCTTTCAGTCTCTAAGATAAATAAATAAAATATTTTTTTAAAAATCCACTTAGTTATTTAGATTTGCTCTTCTATACCTGAAACCCAAAACTAATAAAATAAGCATACAGAAGAAAATACTCACAATATTTGTGGAATTGTGTTTGCAGATTATGCATTAGTCAAGCTATATTTTCTCTCTATTCTTTATCTCTACTTCCTTTTCTCTATAGAATGACAGTGGCAGCTTCAGGTTTACATAGGCCTTGATGGGGAAATCCTGAAATAAAGAGTACACTTGCTTCAGACTGCTCCAGCTAATGTTTTGAAGACGACTTCTTGCAGCTGCATCTTTGAACTGCTGTATTATGGTCAAATGAGGTGATATTTCTAGGTATATGGGAGGCAATGAAGGCCCATGGGACTGGGGCACAGCTATTCCCAAAAGATAAAATAAAATTTCCTAACAGATTATAAAAAGGAAGAGATACTTTTGTTTTTCTTAAGAAATTATGTGATTAAGAAACTGTTTGCCCTTCTCTGTACATTTTCATGGTGGAACCGAGGCATTCCAAGCATATGCAAGGATAGAATCTTTTATTATGTGATTTTATTTTTATAGTATTTAAAAATAATGTTGCTGTGACTAGTCTTAAGATATTCTGGGAAGGAGATAGGAAGAAACAACTATATAAAAACACCATACAACCCCTGGGCTCCCCTCTTTTCAAAGAGAAGAGACTATTTCCCTGATGCAATATGCACCATAAACACAAGTGACAGTTTTGTAAAATAATCTTCATTCAGTCTCTTGGATCTATTGTTGAGATGGTCTTTGTTAAAGAAAGGCAGAAGTCAGAATACCAAAGCATTTCTTCACACAGAGTGTGTGTGGCTGATATTGGTCACTGTTGTTCTCACAGAATGAGATGCTCACTGAAAGTCTAAGTCAGTTGAGTATAGTCTATAAGCTCTAAAATATGCTCTACAATGCAACACTAATGAATAGGAATTCCCTTTGGGTGTTCCTTAATAAGCAGAGGTTTTTCTGCTTCAATTTAAGTCTCCTGACTCCCAAAAGTAGTTAAGATAGCCTTTCAAAATACCAAATTAATTATACGAGTTCTGTCCAGAAAGTGTCCAGCCATGCACTATGAAAAATAGAGACATAAAACACAAGATGCAAGAAACATTGTACACAGGACAATGACACCTCAGTCCCCCTCAAAGTGGGCACCCTTGGAACTTACAAAGTTCTCTCAGCATCTCTTCCACTGTTAAAAACACTCTGCAAAACCTTTTGTTGGAATTGCCATCAACTGCCCTGTTGTATTTTCCTCAATGTCATAGACAACCTGAAATATCTTCTCTTTCAAAGGTGATTTTAGTTTTAGGATGAGACAGAAGTCACAGGGTATCAAATCTGGGCTGCAGAGTGGCTGAGTAACCCAGGTGATTTGATTTTGTGCCAGAAAACTGTGCACAATATGTGATGCATGAGCTGGTGCGTCGTGATAAAGCTGCCAAATACCAGTTGCCCATGGCTGTGGTCATTTCTGTCATATTGCATCTCTCAACCAATGTACAACAATGAGGTAGTACTCCTTATTAATTATTTGACCTGGAGAGGTGTACTTGTGATAGACAACAGTTTCCCAATCAAAAATCACAGTTATCATGGTCTTGATCTTGCTGTGACTTTGCCTCACCTTCTTTGGGCATGGAGAACCATGCTATTTCCATGGGTATGACTGAGTCTTCATTTCTGTATCATAACCATAGACCTATGATTCATCTCTGGTTATGACTTTCTTGAGGAAATCTGGTTCATTGGTAGTGGTTTGAATCAAGTCATTAGCCACTGCTGAATGATGTTCCTTCTGCTTTGGTAGCAGAAGCCATGGAATGAATTTCCCCATAACATGTTTCATGATAAGATCCTGCATCAAAGTGTCAGAAATAGTAGTTTTTGGATTCCCCAGATCAGCTTCTAGTTCTCTCATTGTCAGTCACCAATCTTTGTTGATTGCAGTTTGTACACACTCAGCATTCTCAGGTGTTCTGCTTGTTGCAGGCCTTCCAGAATATGGATCACTTTCAACAGAATCTCAACCGTCTTTCAAGCCCTTGTGCCACACTTTTATTTGCACTGCACTTGTTGCATCTTCCCTGAAAGCCTTCTGAAACATCTGAATAGTTTTCGTGGAGGAATGTTTAAGTTTAATGCAAAATTTGATGCAGACTCATTGCTCTACTCAGTCATTTTGAATGCGAACTCCCCACATCATACACTCACTCCATGGCATCTACAGCCCCCACTGACTAAATATAGGAAAGTCTTCACTGTTCACACATGCGCATTCCAATCCTCGCTCCTTGACTTCCAGGTCATGTTGATGTCTCACAACCATTCTTGGTATATTAACAATGACTGGACTTTTTCCAGAGAGACTTCAGTATACAGGGATGAATATATGTGTGTGTGTGTGTGTGTACATTATATACGTATGTACATTATATATGTATGTATTTATGTAACTATGTATGTATGTATGTATAAACATATACATAACTTTATGGAAGAGTCAGTGTAAGAGGAATTAATAAACCTCTAGTGTTATTTTTCTGTGTCTGAATAGACTGTGTTCTCCATGCTTTACAGGCAATATAGTCTGTCTATTCATTATCTTGAGAGAAAATGATAAAAAATTAATTGAAATTTTATATCATAAAAATGTATATTTCATTGTATTTCTTTCACATTGCATCATGAAATATGTTAGCATTAAAATTTTTCTCATAAGCCAGAGTACTTACACAAAAATTTGTCACATACAATATTTAACAGATGTCTGATTTCAGTGTTCTGTTACTAGAGAAAATCAGCAATGGTCTGGTGTATAGTGCATTACACCAGAAGCCAGAAAGCCTAGAATCCTAAGTTTTTGGCTCTGTTGCTGACTATTAAATAACACCAAATGATTCTTGGAATATCTGTGCTTCATTTAATTCACCTTGAAAATAGAAGGGAAAACATTCTCCTTCTGTAAACTGTTATAAAGGAACAGTAGAAGTGGTTAACAACCCAGGTTTAAAACTCAAGGTCTGAAACATCAGAATGCTGGTCAGAAATTCAAATTCTCACTTATAGAAATACTAGAAATTAAAGGGCAAAAGGCATTTTTTCGAGACTGGCCGGACCACATTTACAGGAACTGAGTAAGAGGCATGAGAAACCATGGTTTGGCAATGCTCCCTTTGTGAGGAAATCACCACTCATCTTCCCAAAGGAGCTGGCAGGTGTGCAAGTAATAATGTGATGATATAACAACACACCCAAGTACTTGGACTCCCTGCATAGAACATGGTCTCCTGGAACCAGATTGCTGCAGCAGGGACTTTCACCTCACTGGTTCGGTAATTGCTCATGTGTTGTATCCCTTACAATCCTGAGCCTCACGTTTTCTTCTGAAAATTCAAATTATTTGTCACATGCTGCTACTGTAAGAGAATAGTAATAGGTGTAATAGACTAGAGAATGAAAATAATACAACAATTCTAAGAACAGATCACCTAAAAGTATAATTGACATTGGACTAAAGCAATACAAAAGTCTTGAGATCTTCTTGTTGCCTGCATGGGGCCCCTCAAGAATGAACTAGTTACAGTGATTTTTTTCATATGAGAACCAGCTAGATGGCAGTTAAAAAACACTCTCATACGCTGCACATCTCAGACCAACTAAATAAGAATTTCTGGGAATAAAACTCAGATCTTGGTGTTTTAAAAAGTTGTACAGGTGATTCTAATGTGCATCCAAGATTAAAAGCTACTGATCTAGTGTGAAGTACAGCTACTAACAGTGAAAACCTCTTCTGGGCTACCATAAGAAAAAAACTGCAAACTATCTCTTTTTTTCCTTAGAAGAGCTGAATATGAAAAATAGCTACTCCTAAAACTCATAAAGATTAACAGCTAAGCCAATGTTTATTGACCTTTAGTAGAATAGCATTCAAGCCAAACTTTCAGCTTTATACTGACCAGAATCTATAACATGCTTTGAAATGCATGTGTATGAACTCAGGACTGCCACTCTTGGGGCTGTCTACACAAGTCTGAATATTACTTTTAAAGCCACTGCTGCAAAGTCTTCAAAGGAGGCTTTCTTCTCTAATTATTGATTTTTTAGCCATCAAAAAAATTATTTGTTTTGATTAGGAACTTGAGTACTCTGCCGTACATTCATAGACCATATCCATCATCTATTTAACACAATATAACAGCATTTTATAAATGTCACCATATTTGCTTACACCTGTAAAACACTGATATCTAGTGTCACATGGAGACTTTCTTCCCAGGTAGAGATATATTATCCTGATTTTCTAATTACCTACTTCTAACAATGCTTCAATTCTTTAAAAGGGTTTTAAAAAATAATTTATTATCTTATTAAGATTTTTGTTTGTTTGGAGTTTTTTCTAGCTAAAGCAGAGCCTGAAAAGGAGTTGATGTTATATAACTTGCAACAGAGCCTAATTGCTGGTCAGGGAACACAAACTTGAATGGAAGGCTACTCAATGCTTAACTGAAACTCTGCTGAAGAATCTTTAAAATGAAGCCACTTATTTCTATCTAGGATTCTGAAAATAGAACTATTAATGAACTTCAGAGGATGAATTGGCCCGCTAAAGCAAATGCAAATCCATGTATGAGTATGTGCATGTGTGTGTGTTTCTGCTAAGACAGTTTGTAGTTATCAATCAAATTATAAAGGAAGGTGGTGAAATAAAATGGTTAATAACCCTCGATATAAATATTCTCAAATCTCTCTGGATTTAGGTAGCTACATTGGCTTTATTCCCTATAGAAAAGGTTCACCTGGCTTGTGCTTTCAGATAAATTCCACCATCCTAAATCATGGACTATTGTCATAAGAAGACATAAAATGCAAAATTATATCTACTCTACAGATGATATTAAGTATGGCATGTGTTCTAGTACAGAAGACATGAGAGACATATTTTCTTGGCATTCCTCTTAAGCAATCAGGTTATTTTTATACTATTTTACATACTTCATTTGGTTATTGCCGTCCACCCCTAAATTTAACCTTGTGTATTCCGCTTTGTGTCACTGGGACTAATAGTTACAAACTGCATTTCCCACACTCTTCGGAAGCCCGGAGGGAGTTTGGAAGGCAACAAGGAGGGAAGGGATTTCCATCTTCCCTCTAGTTCCTGTCTCTTCCACCCAGTAGCAGAGGACAGGACAGTTCCTGCTATCACTTATTTCACCATTCCTATTATTACTTGCCTTGTTCCCCTCGCAGGTACTGGTGCCAGCCATGGCTGGCAGGAGCTCCCATGATGCAGCTGCTGCCTGTCAGAGACTTCAGCACCAGCAGCACAGCACAAGTCCCACAGTCTAATGTCTACCAGCTTGTCTTTTGTTCCCCAGCCCCTTCAGCTGGTAGCTGGATCTGTACTTAATGTTGTTTTGCTATTTCAGCCTTACAAAATCTGTGTGATCAGTTTTATATATTAAATTTGTTATAAAAATACCTAAATGGCTTCAAATTTACTCACCCGACCTAATATATTATGAGTCATGTAACTATTTCCATGTTCAAGGCACTTATTGATTTGAAAACAATACAGGGCCTTTATTTGAAGTAAAATGCAGCGATGTTGTACAAAGGTCAAAAGTTTAGAGTAGGTCAAAGGCACTTAATGCTACATGGCAGATGAGGAAGGTAAAGTTCCATAGAACATCCTGTCTTATTTTCCAGGAGAAAGTTTCACAAGAACCTTAATTGTTGAGATCATGTGACAAAGGTCATGCAAAGGAAACATGAAGCAGTGCCCGGGAGGACCAGCCACACAATTTGTGGGACCCAGTACAAAATGAATTTGCTGGATTCCTTATTCAAAAATGTTTAAAATTTCAAGATGACAGTGGCAGTCATTAAACCAACTGTGGGATGCTTGTCGGTGTGATGTCCTGTGTGACAGCAGGGGTAACATACCCTTTAAAATGAGCCCCGAATATAAAACATTAAAAAAAACCTTGGATAAAAAAGAAAGAAGGAAAGTATCAGAGATGGATAGCTAAGCCAAAGCACAGAAAATTTAATACTTTTAAGACTAATAGTTTTATTTGTGTAGTAATGGGAACATGGACTAAATGAAGCCCACCACTTTTTTACTTGTTTTAATAAATAAAGTTTTATTGGAAATAGTCAAGTTCATTTGTTCCTGGATGATTCACTGTTGCTTTTACACTCACACAGCAGAGGTGAGTAGTTGTGAGAGAGACTAAAAGGCCCACAAAGCCTAACATATTCACTTTGTTGTTCTTTACAGAAAAGTCTGTGAATCCCTGGAGTCGTGTAATGAGGTGTAGGCTTAATGGGGGTTTAGGCTGAGGGGTTTCAGGGGACCCCCACAAACGTATCTTGGGGGTGGGGAAAAGGAGCAGCACAGGGATTGAGGGTTATTTTGCACATCAATAACTGGCTAGCTTCACCAGCCTGGGCAGAACCAGGGAGATATGAGTGACTTTGACCCACGATGTAGCAGCTTCCACCCCAAATACCCCTACTCCTGTTACAACACCTGTGCAAGAGCTAGGAGATGGTTCACTCCATGGGGCCACACTGCCTAGACTAACAATGGCTGCCTAGAAAGGCAGAAGGAACCAGACTACTGGCAGGTGTAGCCAGTTGTGGGAGGAGTTGAAAATGGGCTTACAGAGGAAGAGCTGCATCTGGATTTAAACCCAAGCATAGCGGCCATGTCGGGTCTTGACCATGTGGTTTTGGGAAGCAGGAGGAGATTCTGTTGACCACTTGGCTTAGGAAGCAGAAAAGCAAGATGTAGTAGCCATGCAGAGCTCTCTCCTAGTGGTTTGAAATAATGAAGGACTCCCACCAGCCCACCATGAGGACGAGGTTTTGAATTAAGAATAGGAGTCTAGCCAAGACACAGACTTTCATTTCCTTTCCAGAGATATGGTACCACTGACCAGCCTGGTTTGACAAAGGGAGTCAGGACTGTCTGTTTGTTCGTGGGTGTTTTAAAGGGACTTTGGGATTTAATGGCAACATTCCACCGCTACTTTAAACCTGTATTAATTTTGAATAAATAGTTTATTTCCTTTTTACCTAACACAGTGGCAGGCAAAAAGAACCATAGTAAAAAAAAGACCTGGGGGAGTGGGGCTTCTTTCTGCAACAGTAGTATGATGGACTAGATGTAAAGACAAGTTGAAAAAATTTTAATTGTATTCTTCAACTCTTATACTCTTTACATTACCAAGTAACTGGAATGATTACATTTTTCCATCCTGTTTTATACCAAAATACGTAAAGATGTTTTCCCAGTTGGCTTCCAAATTTCAAATTAGAAAAATCATTATTATTGGTCCCATCTACCAATCCCTGGAATGTCACCAAAAGCTATAAAGAGCAGTCAGCACTGTGGGCCCAGGAAGTAAGCATTTCCACATGAATAAAATCTAAGATGTTCTTCAATAGTCCACAGAATCCAAATGACTTGTGAATTTAAAAAGTCACTACTTCCCTTATTTATAGAATGTTTAGAAGTGATTCTATGAAGCCTGCCTGTATTACCTCTTTTATAAATGCCACATTAGGCTGGTTGTCAAAGGCCAACATTTATACTTAGATTTTGGAAAATTCATCTAAAATAACTAGGCAATTATACAAAAACTTATACATAAAACAAAGTCAGTCTTATCACCAATCCCATGCTCAGAAATTACCAGCTTTCATGTTAATGACCTCCAGATGCATCACACAATAGTAGCTCCTCATTTCAGGAAAATAGAAGTAGGATAACTATGCACTGGGGAGTCAGTTAAAGAAGGATTCAATGCTTCAAAAATGTCATTTTACTCCGAGCATAAGTATTCAGGGATGAGTTGTGAATTTAGAGTGAAACATAAAAAGCTCCAATATTTTTTAATAGAAGAAAAGTTAAAATAAAGGCAATTGGGCTTACTCTCTTCCCTGCCAAACATTGGGATTTTAACACATATTATTTTATGGTTACTTAGAAAATACATGCAATGGTAATGAGTTTAATCTTATACTGTGAAGCAGAAATAAAAAAAAATAACCACATATGGAGAAAATAAAATTGAATTCCTGGTACATTATGAACAAGTGTAAGCACTGTGTTCACCTCCGGTGTGGGGTGCTACTTGATCTGAAGGACTGAATCTGATCGATGTTACCACTGACTCATAGACCCTGTCTACATGTGGCCATAAGTTCAATGTTTTATGATAAGCCCTCTTTTTTGTTTTATTTTTAATTTCTAACTATGCAAATTTAACAAATTTTAAGGCTATTTTAAATCATAAATAGAAGGTTGGCTAATGTGTCTTTAGCACCTGGAGTCTGTTATTTTGTGATGTTGTTCAAAGAGAATCCATCGCTTTAATTGCAAAATAGGGTGAAGGCTACCTCTTATAAGGTTTAAGAAGTCCATAGTTTGTGAATTCCAAAAACTTCCTATACCAGAAAACAAAGACAAAAAAAGACAAAGAGGATTTTCCAGTTCTATGTCTCTCACCATTCTTATTTATGGCTGTTGCATCTTGCCTTGAAGTTTCATCAAGATTCTTCTCAGAACCATGTCATAGCACTTCACTGCTTTCATGTGTGATTACCTACCGAAGCTTTGGGCTAACCTACACTTTGATGCAAAAATTTGTATCAAAGAATAACATGCACACAGAAAATCACACAAATCAAAGTCTACTTTTCAATGAACTTCACAATTAGAACAGCTCTGTTTAATCAGCATCAAATGGAGAAGCAGAATATTCTAGCATGCCAGAAGCCTCCTGGTGCTTTCTTTTAATCACAAGTTCCCAATAGGTGCTCATATGATGAATCGTAACCACAGAGATAACTTTTACATATCGTTGTAATTCATGCAAATGGGATAATATTGTTTGAACTGCTACTGTGTGTCTGGATTTCTTTCTTCCTTTCTTCCTCCTTTTCTTTCTTCCTCCTTTTCTTTCTTTCTTTCTTTCTTTCTTTCTTTCTTTCTTTCTTTCTTTCTTTCTTTCTTTCTTTCTTTCTTTCTTTCTTTCTTTCTTTCTTTCTTTCTTTCTTTCTTTCTTTCTTTCTTTCTTTCTCTCTTTCTCTTTTTTCCCTTGATATTATGCTTGTAAGATTCATTCACATTATTGCATAAATTATTTTTTATTTTTATTTTCTAGAGTCCTTACATTATGAATCAGTATCCTTATTCTCTTTTGAAAAATTCCTTCACTGTGCTATTCTATTTTGGTTCCATTTATTGTCTGTTTTTCAGTGAACTCTTTAATATCTTTTTGTGTGAGTCACTGTTCTTGGCCTCATAGCAGGGGTGTCAAACTGATTTTCACTGTGGGCCACATCAGCCTTAAGGTTGCCTTCTAAGGGCAGAAATAATTTTAGGACTGTATAAATGTAACTCCTCAACTGTTAAGGAGTTGAAATTACATTCGGCCCTTCAAATGCAACTGCAAGGCTGATGTGGCCCCTGGTGAAAATGAGTTTGACACCCCTGCCTTAGAAAAAAAAATTCTCTTAAAATTTGCCTTTGTCCTAAGGAATTGAACATTTAATTGAAGAAACCAAACAAAGCTGACTCAAATATCACATAGAATTGTAGAAGTACAAGAAACATTGTGCAAGAATGCTAAATTAAGATGTATTTATTTTGCCTGAGGCAACCTGAGAAAATTTTTTCTAGGAAGTTGCCTGATGGTTGAGAAGGATTTAGATAGCATATAAAAGAGGAGAGAGCACTGCTGGCTTGGGTCTTGGCATGAGAAACACCCCTAACACAACGCTGAAAAGAACCATCAGAAATGACTATGATGAGACGCACTAGCTGCTTCTGTTGGAAAGATACCTAGAGGACCTCGCTCCACATACTGAAAGTTATTCAGTTCCTATTCCGTTTTCTTCACTCCTTTTGGAAATTTAATCTGCCCATTTTAGTCCATTGTTCCCCAATGTTAACCTTATTTCTTGGCCCTTTGAAATTTTCCTTGTTCTGCTTTCAGCATTGCCATTATTCAAACAAGACGATCACATCATTAAAACAAAACAACAAAATAAATTTCTCTAATTTTAAAATGGACATCAATATTTTTCTAAGCCATTTGGACTTCCCACTATTGACATTCTCTTTGCCTAATATTGAATTAACTGGGCAAGATGCATGATTACATGCATTATTACAAATTTAGATATTTAAATATAAACTGTTAAAAGTATATGCATAAATTATATTATCTATAGTTAACAGCTTTATGTAGGAATAATTGAAATATAAAGAATCACATATATTTATTGTGTATGATCTGATGAGTTGCCCATATGCAAACACATCTGATACTATCAATAGTGGGTAAAAGGAAAATTGTATCCCATGGTTATAAACTTTCAGTTATGCTAGATGCTAGATGAATAAGTTTTGGAGATCTACTTACATCATAGCGCCTCATCAATAGTGCCTCGTCAATAACATGGTGTCATGCACACCAAAATTTACTAAAAAAGTAGATCTCATGTTAAATGTTCTCACCACAAACACAAAGTGACAGCACTTTTACAAGTTTTACATGATGAAATTTTATATTTCTATTATACATCTGTTTTGTATGCTTCACATTACATGCCATTAGATGTTGGACATGTTTAGAAAATGTTAATACTAAGATTCTAATAAAAAACCTGAATTATTAGCAAATATCTTCTTTCATATGTATAACAGTAGTCCACATTTATGCTCTCTTACCTTATTATTTATATGGCTTAAAGTCAATTATTATTAACAATAAGTCATTTTTTAAGATGATGCATAATTTTGAATTATAATACAAGTTGCTTCCTGCTAAGCATGCAGTTATTAGCAGTCAGTTCAGGCCTAGGGTCCCACAGGCAGTGCGATGCCATAGCTGCTTAAAATGAACAAAAGTCGTATATGGCTGCAGTACCCACTTCAGTACTTAGTATTAGTACTCTTCAAATCGTTCTCATGGCATGTCTCAGAAACATTTCTCCTATGTGTGTCTAGTGCACGATTTGCCTTCTTCAGATTTCCGTAAGGTAATTGCTGAGCCACATTCAGACCATCCATTCTCATTCCGTGATCAGTCCAGTGCAGTTAAGCAGCAAGGCACTCAGTTTGGATGCCTGAGAAAGGACAGGCAGAGCGATGAAAAGCTAGTCAAAATGCAGTCAGATGAAAAATTTTGGGGGGAAATGGATTACAGTGATGGTCTATGGGTATTAAGAAAGCCTGTTATAAGAACCATCAAATATGACATTTATTTTCTTTTGTAGAGATGAAGTTATTGTATCACTACAATTAATTAAAATATGACTTGGCAACACTATTAGTAAAGTATTTTAAAATATGACTATGGTTTTGAATATTTGGCGTGCATGAATTACTTGGACAAATATTTGATCAAATTAAAATATTAATTTTGTCAAACTAAATTCTTTTTTCCTAAATTTGTTGACAAAAAAGGTGACTTATTCAACACCACAAATTGATTTAGCAACTTTTGTATATTTGAAACGATGCTATTAACAAATGATATAGTATGGAATAAGATACTATTTTGACCTGCATCTGTTTTTATTCCCTTAAAACAAAACAAAGACATGGTTTCTTTTATATCTCTTTTCTTATGGATTTAAGGAATAATGCACAAAAGGAACAGAGTAAAACCATTGATTAAAATAATAATTGTAATACATATTTCATTTATTTTCTCATAATTTTCCTGGAATATTTATATTTCCTAGGGAAATCGGAAGTTTTGTCAATAATCTTGCAGACATGTGCATGCAAAGTAAAAAAAAAAAAAGTGGAGTCAACTTGGATGAGTTGTTCTCATAATCATGCTAAGTTACAGCTTAATATTAGATCCCTATCAACTTTGCCCAGAAAAATTTTGGATAATTAAAACAATCAATTCAATACAATCAATTTTATCTGAGGAGACTATTTTTTAGTTACTTTTCTGCCTTAAGATTTCTATTGGTTGGGAGATGGCCTAGACTCACAAATTCAAAAATTAGTAGAAATATATTTTTGTGTTTTTTTCATAATATTTTTCTTGTGTACTGGACCTTCATTTTTATACTTAGAGTTTCATTAACAAGGTTTTCTGTTTTGGTTTATTCCCCCTAATTTAGTGAGAAAATTAGCACACCATAGTGCTAATCCATTCATAAATTGCCAAAATAACAAAGAAATTATCATTTCTATCTCAGCTATTTTCAGATGAGAAACCTGGAGTCCTCCTAAATAAAAACAAATCCCAGGTCTTAGATGCCTTCCAAGTGCTTCCAAAAGAACCTTGAAACATTGCATTTTTTAAATTGAAAAGACAATCTGATGAATTTATTATTTCTATAGAAATGTAAAATTTCATGTTTATCAAATAAACTGTAACTTAAAGCTGGGGATCATTCCAGAAGATACACTGTACTGACCAAAAAAATTACATTTACCAGCCTGTTTGTTTTTAACATTTGTGTTTGAAACATCTTTAAATAAATGAATGACACTGTCAGAAGCCCCTAGAGGGATTCTGTCTTGACTGATAACAGCAGTAATAAATAAGGGGCTTCAGGGAAGACCTAAGCAAAGGAGCTTTTGAACTTACTGCAAAAATTTTTCTTCTTTGAAGAGTAGATACTCTAGTCAAGAAATGAAAAAAATGAGGGCTCTAAATCAAAATTTAGTAATGACTTTTTAAAACTAGCCTAGTTCTTTCCAATATAAAAAACATGTACAAGAGAAATAGATACTTCAAAAGAAGATGCATAAATAATAAGTAAAATTATAATGAGATAAACAGTGAATATACTTCTGTGAATCTCTTTTATTCGTTTCATTTTTGATATTTTTTTCCGGTTAGTCAGAGATAGATTATTTCCAAGATTATCACAGTTAACTAAAAAGAGAAAAAAGTCAATGTTGTTCATTATTTCTTTTGTTTTACATGAAAAATGGATCTAAGGACGCAAGCTACAGAATTGCTCAATCCTAACAGAGACAAATCATCTGTGTTAGGGGACAGGAAGGTGAGCACAAACTTAGAGAAGATCTCATGGTGGGAGACAGAAGAAAGGGACCAAGGGGCTGTGTGGGGAGAAGTGGGAGCAAATCAGAAGACTGCTGGGCACGCTTCACAGCCAGTGCCCTCCAGTCATGAAAGCTGGGCCCGAAGTAACAGACCATGGTCGCCAGGAAAGGAAGGACTGAAGATGCTCTGGTGTTAAAATCAGGATCATTGTTTATCTCATGCTGTTCTTCATTTTAGCTTTCGATTCACCATAGATAACAAACACATCATGGAGGTCCACCCCTTATTTAGAAATTATTCTTTGCTCTGTTAGTTCCCCTATTGTGAAAATTTTCCTTGGCATTCCTAAGCTTCCCCTTACAAAAATGCCAAGTGTCTGGTCATCCAGTGGGCCTGAATGGTATGCAAGAAGGGAATAGTTAGTCTAGTTTTGGGGAGGGACTGGGGAATAATATCTTCACTTAAAAAAATTAGGAATATTCAATACAATGATGTCAAGTATGTACAAATTAAAAGTATATATTTTATACAAATCAGCACAATTGTTAGCTGAAGGTCATTGTTTACAGAGGCAAAAGAAAAGACACACTACTATGCAGTTGCTATAAGCATGAATTAATTCAAACACTTTGGAGGCTATTTGACAATTTGTACTGAGAATTATAAAAAATAGTTATACTTTTAATCACGACATCATGTCTAGAAATATCCTAAGGATATAAGTAGGAATGTTGAAAAATATATACACATTAAATAATTATCAAGATATAACTAACATATTATTTATGATATGATAAAATTTAAAATTCCCTAAATATCAATAATAGGACATTCTTTTAATAAATAGTTTTATATCCATAGGCAGAAGAAAGTTGCAGGGAAATTTTATTATATTCATTGGACATTTAAGTAAATGTTTCATGTAAATAAATATAAAAATGAAGTTTATACAACTTCAGGTAGAATAATATAAGATCATAACTTTACATGCAATGAGAAAATACACACACACAGGGGTGAATAGGTTCATTTGGATTGGTGTTTCAGGGTTCTTGGGGTACAATCCCAACAGTAGAATTGCTGAGTCAAAAGGCAGTTCCATTTTTAGTTTTCTGAGGAAATTCCATACCATTTTCCACAGTGGCTGCACCAGTCTCTAATCCCACCAACAGTGCACTAGGGTTCCCTTTGTTCATAGCAACACAATTTACAATAGCCAAGTGTTGGAAGCAACCTAAGTGCCCATCACTAAATGAATTGATTAAAAAAATATGGCACAATTACACAATGGAATACTATGCAGCAGAAAGAAAAAAGGTACTCCTACTCTTTGCAACAGCATGGATGGAACTGGAGAGCATTATGCTAATTGAAATGAGCCAGGTGATTAAAGACAAATACCACATGATCTCACCTATAAGTTGAACCTAATTAACAAAACAAATAAGCAAGCAAAATATAACTGGAGACATTGACATTAAGAACAATCTGACAGCAACCAAAGGGGAGGTAAAAGGGGATAATGGGGGTGGGGGAAAGTGAAGGGTTTTCGGCAACAACTATAAAGGGCACATGGACAAAACCAAGGTGGAGGGTGGAATCAGGGAAGGGAGGTAGGGATGGCTGGGGTGAGGGGAAGAGGTAGGGAAAAAAGCAGACAACTGTATTTGAACAACAATAAAATAAAATAAATGAAAAAATACACACACAAATTCACACAGACACACACAAACATACTACACTGTCCTGGGTAACCAAAATTGTGTAATAAATCAGAATTGTTATTTTCTAAGTCAGAAAATGTTCTAGGATATTGTTAGCATAATAATGCCAATTTATTTGTTGCTGGCTCAAATTCCAGATAATTCTGCAATGTTACAAAGGTCAACTGTGATGCAACTCCACAAAACCTCTCAGAACATTCCTGGAAAATCTTCACATCATCTCTCAGTCCCTGTACATATTCCTAGTTTTCCAGTGTTTGATCCAATTATCCCCTTGATATTTAAATTTTATGCCTTTCTAGCCCAGGTTATGAAATGGAGAGTATGTCTCACAATACACCTCCAGTGAAGGTAATGGCAAACACAGCAGAGTCTCCCTTTAGGAAAATATTACAATAACTAAGAAGACAGTTAAAGGAGGAGCAGTTGACTATTTTTAAACTGACCCAGTAAAGTTACCATCCTAGTTTCTGTTCCCATACATAGGCTTTCAGTCACCCAAGTAAACTTTTACTTAAATTATGCTGCCCACACTGAAATATTCGATTATAACCTCAATTTTTTTACACTAATGCTTACTCCAGTGAGGAAAAAAGTATCTGAAGCACTAGAAAATGACTACTATAGCACTAGTGAGAGAAGGTTTAATCCAGACAGGATAGATTCACTGTAAATTTTTCAGAAGTAATTGTTCAATTTTAGAGTATAGAGCTTACACATTTCAGGCAAATACAATAATTTTATCTTCACCAAACAAAAATGCCAACCTCTTCTGACTGGTAGGCTAAACCAATGAATGTATGAATGTTTCTTCTATGGGAAATGTCATTGTATCAGTAATCCCTTGCTTAAAAAGAAGATAAAAACTTAACTGTATTAGCTTTCCACTTTTTTAGTCAGCAAGATTAAAATAAATAGAAGTGAATAATAATGGAAGTTAGTTGAATCATTGTGATATAACCAAAGGACTTAGGAAGAGAAGATAGAGGTTACTGCTCTGTCAAGATTAGGGAGCTTCTTTTGGCTTTAAGAAAAGACAACCAAATGGTGTTGCTATACATGTTTTTGCTATACCCTGACATCAAATAGGATGCTTTGGGTTATAATGCAAAAAAAAGCAATATACATTAAAGATTAAAGAAAATTATTATATCATATAACTGAGAAGTTTCTTCCATGGAAACATGCTTCTAAATTCAAATCTTGAAAAAAGATAAAAGCTTCTCTCTCAACAAGAGCTCACTGAAAAGTTAGGAATTTAATTGCATTAGTCCTAATGTGTCTGATTTAAGCCCAAGAATAGTGGGTCATGGAATATATTAATTGGGTTTACTCTGTGAGTTTCAGCAGGGTCTCTGACACTGAATACAGGAGTTCTGAACACGATTAAATCAACCAATCCAGTATCCACCCATTTGTCATTCAAAGCCAATTTGGGTCTTAGAACTGATCAGGGTTTCTTGTGTCCTTTTCTTTTTTTATTTTTAATTTAGTTATTTTTTCAAGTACAGTTTTTTTGTCTATTTCTCCCATCCCAGCCCCCCTCCCCCGTCCCGTGCTCCCCACCTCCCTCCCATCTCCACCCCCCCTGGCTCTCGTCCCTGCGTCCTTCACATTTGTTCCTCCAAATCCCTCCCCCCTTCCCCCATAAATTCCCTTCCCTCTCCCCTCTGGTCACTGTCCCCTTGTTCTCTTGTGTCCTTTTCTTAAGATTATCTATCTGCAAACCGAAATGTAAAATTTCAATTCTAATTTGAGCTTCATCATAAAAACTTCCCCTGTACAATGAGACAGGATGGTTTGTGTTTTTAAGAAAAACTTGTAAATCAGAGAAGGAACATAGACTAAGGAGATCAGGCAAGCTCATGAGAAGAACTGAAGTAGTGTCTCAATGTCAACTGCAACTTTATGGAGCACTTGACCTATGTTCCATTGCATGTATATTGAAAATCACAATATTCAGAGTCAAAACATCTGATTTCTGGTCCTAATTTTAAAAATCTCTAGGTTCTGTGACAATTTCTCTCTGATGAAGAATTTTTATCTCCAAAATAATTAGTTCTAAGAGATGTCTGTGAACATACAATGAAACAATTATTTTCATATCCTTTATATTCTTTCTATAAAGTCCTATAAATAAGAAAACTTAACACAAAGGTTTGGTATTATTGACATTGTTAGCTGATAGAACCAGCTTATAAGATAGGAATTGCAAAGAGCTATCTAATCACCAATTTGAAATTTTAAGATATATTTGAGCAAAATTTCAGGTCCTGTATTTCTGAACAGCTTTTGATAAATACATCAATAAAAGGATAAGCTGTCAGTGACTGTGGTACTGATCCCAAGCATGCGCTTAAAAAACTCTTCTCTTAACTTGATTACTTTTTCCTACTTGCTTTCTCATGCTTCATTTGCAAGTTACTGATCCAAGAACCTTCTCCCTTGTGTGTCTTTTTTTTCCCCACAGAGACAGTTTCTTGAACTGCAGGGTTGTTAAAAGAAAGATTAGTGCCTAGTAGAGGAGGTCCTCCTGGAGCAAAAAGTAGACCCAGTGGGACAATCAGAAGAAAAATATGAGGAACTTGGTGGTTTGAAACAAAGCAAATTTCGGAGTATCGTCAGGAACACAGGACCCAGAAACCCCAGCTAACCTCATGAGAATTTTCACTTAGCAAAGGCAAGCTCATTTCTCAAAGCATTTGTCCTTTCCCTGACTTTCCTAATTGGTTTCTAATTGTATTAAATTCACTTGGAAGAACATTCTGAGCAACACAAAACTTAACCCATTTTTAAATATAATTTTATTATAAAATATTTAATTGATTATATGACAAATAGTGGAAGCTAAATTAATAAGTCAATAATTATGCATGTGATGGCATGGGCCAGTTTTTCCAGCAATTAGTAACCTAATATTGTTGTGATAAACCTACGTAGTTATGAATAAGTGTGATATGCAGAAAGACTAATAACAGTCTCAGCTTTTTCTCTCTTGACACAATGATTTAGATGATGTCGTCCCAATACTACTTCTTATAAAATTTTATTTTTTAATGCAAGATGTTTTATTTATAATTATTATTATATTCACATGAGGACACCTTTTCATTGCTTTTAGTGAGAGTGAAAAGGAGAGAGAGAGAAATATCGATGTGAGAGAGAAGCATCAATTGGTTGCCTCCTGTATACTCCCCTACTGGAAATAGAACCTGGAACCTAGCATGTGCTCTGACTGGGAATCAAACCTGCAACATTTTGCTGTAATGGACAATGCTCCAACCAACTAAGCCACAGTGGCCAGAACATCTTATTGTAATCTTCTATGATTCTTTTCAAATTACTATTTTTAAAAAGGCATATACTCCTTTCGAATGTCCTGTACTATATAATATTTTATTTATTATTGCTCAATAATGCGTCAGTTTGACAATCAGATTTTAAGCATCTGGAGGATAGCTCCCAGTACAAAACCAACACTCAGCAAAAGTTCTTCATTCATTTAAGTATCTTCAAGCACTAGGCTCAGTATTAGGTGTTGATATGTTTTTGAATAGTAAAGTATCAGTTCTGTATAACTGATGTGAACATCTACACACAGATATATACCATGTCCCCTAAATTTTAAAATTCTTTCAAAAAATGGAGCATAATTAAAAGGAAAGTGGAGATTTAACAAGTCACTCTATGCAAAATCATTTGTTTAACTGGAAACTATTTTTTGCTTAGCACGTACTTTAAATCATTTTTAGATTCTACTGTTTAGTATACAATTTAAACTCTGCACTCACACTGTGGAGATCTTGTTACATCTTACCTGCTACATAGCCCCTGCCATCTTGATTCTCAATGAATATAATTGTAGTAATATAGTACAAAAGAATGACCAAAATTAGCAATGTCTGAGGCCTTCCTTCTTTTCTATAACTAAGCAGTGTCTCTGATAAGGCACTGTTTTTCGTGTTAAAAGTTTGACCATTTTTCTTATACTCTAAGAGAATAGACTGTGTTATGCTAGCTCACATTCAAAATCAAGTGTCCATTTACATCTGGCTTAAAGGAGGAAGGAGAATAGCATGAGAAAAATGTGTAAAATAAAGAAATCATTGTTATTTTTTGCCTCCTGCTCTGCTCTATAAATGTCTTTTTCTCTCAAGTTATCTATTAATCTGGATCCCAAGAAAGAACACTTTGAGTATGATTCCTTTTTTACTGACCTTTTAAAAAATACATTTTACTTCTCAAAGCAGTTCTAGGTTCACAGCAAAATTGGAAAGGGCAAAGATTGCCCATATATTCCATGCTCTCATATACGCATCACCTCCTCTATGGTCGAAATCCTCCACCAGAGTGGTACATGTGTTTATTTATGAATCTCCATTGACACATCATAATCAGCTAGAACCATAGTTTACAATAAGGCTCAGTCTTGGTGTTGTACAGTCTATGAATTTGGACAAACATATAATGTATACAACATGACAGTATCATGCAGAATAGTTTCATGGCCCTAAAATTCCTTTGTGTTTTGCCTATTCAACCTTCCACTTCAACCCCTGACAATCACTGGCCTTTTTACTGCCCTCATAGGTGGTGGTGGTGGTGGTGGTTGCTTTATTTTCCTCAGTGTCATACAGTTAGAATCATAGAGTATGTGGCCTTTTCAATTTGGTTTCCTTCACTTAATGTGCAGTTGTGTTTTCTCCATGTCTTGTCATGGCTTGATAGCTCATCTTGTTTCACCCCTGAATTATAGTCCGTGCTTTGCATACACCACACTTTATCTGTGCATTCACCAACTGAAAGAAATCTTACTTCCAAGTTCTGGCAATTAACAAATCTCTAAACATGCATGTTCAGGTTTAGTGTGGGGATTTTTGTGTGGGGTTTTTGTGGGGGGATGTTTTCAGCTACTTTGACTGACTACCAAGGAATATTATTTGTTGGATCATATGGTAAAATAATATTTGTTTTGTAGTGAATTTTTTAAAAATATCAAATCAATGATGTGAAATTCTAAAAACCTCATGTTGTAGGAGGAAGTAAATAGCATGGGGTTGAAGAAAAACAAAGGCCCAGTTTTATGGGAAGATTGAAAACTTATGTAAAATGATTGGATGAAATTCAACAATAACCTTTCAACTCAGATAGGAACATATTTTAACCTTAAACTTTGAATTTAATACATTTTGGAATAACTGATAATTACATGGTAAGTAACAGATTCTTAGAGATCCAAAAGAAATGGTATTTTCTTATAATAAATTATTCTTACAGTGATCAGTTTAATTGGATTCCTACTTAAATGTTTTCTCATCAGCATCATGAAACCTTGAGTCCCACCCTTAGAATCGCAACTGTTTAAAAATTCTGCTGCCAATGGCGAGAGCTAATCATGCCACATGCTGTTCAGGAAAGGAAGCATTAAAAAATGTTTTTATTGTGCTTAGACCACTGTTGCTGAACTAGAGTTTCCAAAATTGTGTGCTAAACGAGAGTTTCCTTAATAAGAAAGCAAACAAGAGTTTTAAGGATTTTCTAAGATAAAGTTATAAATTAATTTATATTAAATCCTCCATCATTCTCAATATATTATCATGTTAACCGTTCTGCAATATTGCAATAAAAACAAACATTTGAATTTGTATACTTACCCATGCACAAAATATTTTTCACAATTGACATCAAATAAGCCATGGAACAAGAGTTTAGAAATAGTAATCTAAAAATACAGCAATTGTTTTATATTTTCTACTTTGTAACTTAAAATTCTGCATAGTGTTATAACAATTCATTCATCATGCAGTACTCTAAAAAAATGGGCTTGGTTGTACATGTTAAATGCCTTGTATTTGTCTACTTATTCTTAAAATCTTTCACAGAGTGTAATAATTGAAAAAATAACTTGCTTTGATTATTTTTCCTTAAACATGTATTTTTAGGTTAGTATTGTAAAACCTTTCTACTTATACTCACTAGAATAAATTTGAACTTAGATTACACATTACTGCAATCTTCAACTTAACTCAGTATAATGATGTGACATTCTTAAAGGATTTTTAAAAAGATTTAGAACTGTTTACAGCTATATTTAATGACGCCAGGTAGATTCTTCTCGTTACTGTTTGGTCATTTGCTTCCTTCTGTCAACTTGCTCTGCTTTTTGGTTTTACTGGATTGTCTGTGTGTAAATCCTGGCCAATGCTTCCAGTTTGTTGCCCTCAGCAAAATTAATGACTGGAAGAGGAAATCAATTAGCCAAGTTTTGCTACTGAGCTGACCTTTATCCCTATTATAAAGAAGAGGATCTGTTTGATCTACATTGTCAGCATTTCCTTCCTCCTAGATTTAAGAACATGAAGTTTGCCACAGATACCTACCTCATTACTTTTCTCACTACTATGTGCTTGTGCCAATTCATGCTATGTAAGTTAATTTTGAAAAAAGATTTTCATAGGTGGCCTTATCAACCTTCTTAACATTTAATTCATTAATTAATAACCTATGTGATATTTGAGCACCTACTATATATATCTTCAAGCTAAAAAAGGTATCAATGTAGATGGCGAAATCCACATATTCACCAACAGGAAGGCAATATAAAATAGCCAATATATTAGAACACATTCAGTAAAATAGAGAGTAGAATATATGTGTATAAAACAAATGTTGCAGATTGGTAGGAAGAGGAGAGAGAATATGGTCTGATAAAATTATAAAAAAGAACAAATTGTCAAATCACCCCTAACACAAATGATAGGTCTTATACATAATCAAGTTTATTAATAATTCAAAGGCAGAAGCAGTGATAAGACTTAGGCTAAGCATTCTCTAGAGAGATTTGGCACTGTTAGGATAATTCCCCAGATGTAATTTCTCTCCCACATTTGCAAGTGTTGTAATACAGATTTCACATGGGACAAGCAATGAGTGTGGGTTGTTGCTGGAGGAGAGAGTCTTATTCAGTTACAGAATTTTTTTTCTACCCCATTAATGTCATAATTTATGTGACACTCTCTAGTGGGCCCTGCTTCAAAAGTCTACAGACTGTAGGCTCCTTTACATCATATTGAGAACAAGACACCTTAATAAAAGTGTTTTAAAGGTAAGACCTTCCCATTATTTTTTTAAAGGAAATATTATGAACATATTTAACAGAAGATTTTCTTGCAAATTATTTGACTAGTTATCTATTTCTTTTCCAAGTATCCCTGAAAAAGAAAATAAGCTATAGTCTTGTGGTCAATACGATATTTCCAGCTGATATTATCAGTAAGTTACTCAAGGGAAAAATTGTGAAACTTGATATGTTACTTACATGTTGCCAGTGTAGAAAAGCTCAAGGTGTAGCACTTAGCTCAGAACAATATTTTTCCCACTTGCTTTTCCCATCAATTAAAAAACCAAAACATTGAAAGGTTTATTCTCCCTCTCTATAAATCATACAATATCACTTTATTTGCTAATAAATGAAATAATATAAAAACATAAAATAAGCAACCTTAGATTAAAACAGGTAATACTGGTTTTGATGTTTAGAGAAATCACTTATCCTACTAGGATATATTTAAAAACAAAATCAGGTAAGAAATATATTTTTCTTTTGTATTTTTCTCAGATATCATTTCTGAAATTTGAAAAGATTTTCTGATAAATATGAGGCAATTTTTGGTAAGATATAAATATACCACACAAGTAGATTGTAGGAGTAGAACTACCAAAATTTAAATGACATTAAATGATATGCCAGTTATTTATAATTAAATTAATATCACGCTTTTTGGAAGCACATCTTTGTCAATCAAATATTTTGAGGTGGCTGTTCTAGTATTCATCAGTTCCTGATGGTTAACATTTGACATACATAAGAATCATCAGTTAAATTCTAAGCCATTTTGAAAAAGTGATAGGTCTATTATTCTAAATCACAGATTATTTGTTAGTAGCAAAAACTCATCAACTTATTTCTTGTGTCTCTATTTCAATAATTGGCCAGTTTGTACTTGTCTATTTATTTTTGTTTTCTTGGTCTTTTTTTTTAAAACATAAGTCACCAATACAATGTACAATTAGTAAAAATGCTATTGAAATTCATTGACAATTGCATTATGTCAACATATAAATTGTGACCATTATTAAATGACATAGGTAAGTATACATTAAAAACCAGTTAAGGCCCTGGCTGGTGTGACTCAGTGGACTGAGTGCTGGCCTGTGAAATGAAAGGTCACTGGTTCAATTCCCAAGCAGGGCACATGCCTGGGTTGTAGGCCAAGGTCAAGTCCCCAGTAGGGGCCTTGGAGAGGCACCCATGCACTGATGTTTCCCTTTCTTTCTTCTTCCCTTCCTCTCTGTGTAAAATAAACAAATGAAGTCTTTTTTAAAAATTTAAGAAAATATGAGTAAACACTATTTTGGAATAAGTTTTTAAACATTAATTAGATTTCAGCACATTTAAATTCATCAAAACATATGTATATATATATATATTACATATACATATTATATGTACATATACACATATTTGTCTTTAAAACAACTTGTTTACTGATAATTGTGTTGTACTTTGGGGGTATTATTCTTGAATAATCATTTAAGTAAAGGCATAAAGTTCTAAGTTCTTTTTATTTTAAGCAGATTAAGAACTTTTGGAATTTAATATATTATACAGAAAGCAAACAAACCATATGTAAAATAATTTCCATATAAAATCTGCCTTATCTGCCAGTGCTCTACCAATTATTAGTCCTTAGTTCTTATTTTTGTAATACTCTCTCTTGACTTTTTTCAAGTAATATAGACTATGTCAGATTTATTAATACTTGGGTCAAAAATACAGTATTTGTTGAAAATTTTGCTATATATATATATATAAGCTTTAATAACTTAAATAAAATAATTAGAATACAAATTTTTATCCTTCCATTTCAATTCTCCCAATTCAAGTACAATACCATATTTGAAGAAATCAAGAGGTCTTAAAGAATAAGGTATATGCCATTGTCATAGCTTAAGCTAAATAAGCAATATATAAAAATAGAAGTAATATATATACATGAAGAGAGAAAGCAACAAATTTAGTCTTTATTACATTTATGAGGCAGAGAAAAACAAAACCTTAAATCTTAATAGTACTTGAGTTCTACATTATATTTAACTGATGGGAATCTATTAAAATGACATCAAATATGTGAATCTATTAGCACACTCTCAGATTAAGATTTGTTATCATTCTTGTTTTTAAATTTTAATTTGTGATATGGAGATACACAAATTACAAATTTCTAAAGTTTTATTTTTACGGTTCTCCATTTCTTATGAGCACTAGGGAATGAGGTTGGCTTACCTACTGCCAAGGCACCTTGTAGACATCACAGTTAAGTTTTATGAGCTATGGGGTGATGAGGGGGAAAAATGTTGTAGCAGACATACAGGGTCCAAAAACAAATAATGACCCCATTTTTACATAAAAATCATTTATTACAAAATCATAAACATGTAACTCTGTCACATAACAATATCACACTCAAGAACAGCACATGGCATTTTAAGTGGAATGTACAATTGCTGTCCATCTCATGTGAGACAGCCACATACCCTACCAACCACACTCAATGGCGTTTCTTCTGCCAGACCCTGTATTCTTCCTTTTATTCCCTGTAACTGGAGATGTTGGCTGCAATATATTAATCAATTCTGATGTAATAGGTATTATTCTATGCATATTTTGTGTTTTCATAACAAAATCATGAGGTAGCATTATCTCTATTACACAAATTATGGAAGTAAGGCCTTGGAAGAGTTAATTACCTGCCCTAGGTCATACAGCTTGAAGTGGCTAGAGCAGAATTCAAACTATACAGGTTAGGGTTTTGTTCTTAATTCCTATCTTGTTTCTTACTCTGTCAAGAAAGTGAAAAAAATACAAAATCTCAAGGACCAGCCCTAGAGATTACTAGATTTGCTTTTTTTCTGACACCCGTCTTGATCATTATTACTCCTATTTGATAGGACATCTTCAAAAACCATAGTGTTTTAAAACATTCTTAAAATGAAGAAAAACCAATAACTAGAAATAAAGAGACTTAAACACTTCACAAATGGCACCAAAACTTTGCTTGCCACTATTGGCAAGTTGCGTCATTCCTGTGTCCTCAGTTTAAATTTGAAGCTCTCCAACGTGCCTTTCAGAGAGAAGGGAAGGTAAGAGAAATTCTTCTGTCTGCAGTAGTTCACTCTTAAGATAAAATCTCTTGGAGAGTAAAGTCTGTGGAGAGCACGTACCTGTAGGTTCTTGAAACTGCTCATAACAATAGGAGTTTGGGCTGATTTGTCATACTCACTTAGGAATCTGTGTTTAGGAGAACAATGATCATGTTTTAGCATATTGTGTGTAAATTAATAACAATGGCATTTAATCGTATGCCAGAAAAGATTCTAAACTTCATACACATTTATGAGAATTAAGTTGTGCTAAGTTAATTTTGACACTGCTAGTTCTCATAGTTATATTAAGAAGCCACCAAATGATAAATTTATATTTAGAAGATAATACCCATCAATAATTACAAATTATCAGCCTTAAAATTCTGGACCCTGCCTTCTTGTAACCTGCTGGAAGAAAATGTAATGACAGCATTGATTCACAACTCAGGGTTCTTAACCCTAACTTGGATATAGCACCTTCTTTAGCTTCTGAATTCAGTAATGAGTACCACCCAGAGAAGATGAACAAGAAGATAGCTTTCTGTCTGTATTTTTCCTTAATATCTTTATATGTTATGAAAATTACAGTGAGGAAATTCAAAATGGTACAAGAAAAGAAAACTCTCAAATTTAATCTAAAAGGTGAACTTTTCCCATGAGATTTGAAGGTAATTTATAGCTAAATATTTCCCATTGATTTCCATATCACTTTTTTTCTAGTTAGAATTTGATTAAGAGCACACCAAGAAGAATCAAAAAAGAAAAAAAAAGATGGGATTTGGGGGGAGCAGACCAGCTGAGAACACAAAATTTGAAACAGAGAACATGGACCAGTGATAGACTTGTGTGGAGGACTGAGCAAAAAAGAAAAAAAAAACTCAGTGGCATGGACAGCAGTGTGGAGATTGTGGGGGGTGTGGGGAAGGGAGATGTAAGGGATTAAATGGTAGTGGAAAATACAAAACAATTTTTTAATTTAATGAAAATTCTGCTTTTCTGTGTACCAAGACGGGCACACAAAGCCTTGAATCATTTTCTGTATATATTCTTCTAAATATTAAAGATTATTTCAATGCCAAAATACTGATAACTATATTATGATTGTCTTGTTAGCTTCAAGTAGGGGCATCTAGATATAAAGGTAATTATAAAATTGAAAGCAATTCTAATTCTGCTTCTTCTTGCTGCTCAGGATTCTCAGGTACGCATACCTATTTATCATATGTATTTACTTCAGGCGTAGTCTATTCCTGAGCCAGTCTTTATATTATTTTTCATGTGACTTCCTACCAATTTCTCTACAACTTCATTCAACACATGATATAGAGTCATATAGAAGGAATATAATATACAACTATAAATTTCTAAATAATACCAAGTGTATAAAGTTTAGGGAAAAGAAATAGCTGAAGTTTTTCTGTTCATAACTTTGGATGTAATTTTTAAAAATGAGAGTTAAGTCAGTTAAATAAATGCACTACCATGTCCTGATATGTATTGAAGCCTTAATGTCAGTTAAATATAATTTTGATATTTAATTTCTTTAGTCTTGGGAGATTGGGAATAAGGCTAAAAATGCATGGTATTTACCTAAAAGATAAGATAAGGTTTTGTAAAGCCATCTCAGTACTTCTAGGAAAATCAAGATTCTATCTTAAAATAAACCTCACTCAGCATACTCCTGGGTCTGAGCATACCAGAGACTTATTTACAATGTGTGAAAACACTTAAGGAGACTTCTGAAGGATAAACATAGAGAAAGCTTTTGGGAAGCTTGGACCAGGCAGGTTAAGGCTGCATTATCAAAACAGGGATGCCTCTTCCACACAACTTTCCTGGGGAATAATAAATCTAATCAGTTATTTTACAAACAAAAAAAAGTGGTAATGATGTTAATTTTACGTGACTGTGTTAATAGGATTACGGATGGAGCTGTTTAACACTAGAGCAGGCAAAGCGGCTTATCCTGCATTTGAAGAACTCTGGCAAATTCGCTTGGGCTGGCCATTGCTGGTTTAAGATTCTTACTCTGATTCATAACCCTGAGACCTCAGAAACCTACAGGAAGAAATTTTATTTCTAGCATAATAGTCAATACTTTATAATACTTTAGTGACGAGCATCTGAGACACAGACTTTAAATATTTTGTTTAGAGACACCTAGAAAATCACAGACCCAGAGTTAAAACCCAGATTAGTAACAGTAAACAATCTTTTTTTTACTGTACTATAACATTATTATGACATTCCTTTAATTATACTGTGATGAATTAACTTCCATATGGCAGGTACAATTCTAATCAATAAGGATGATTCAGTGAAGAAAGTCTTATTTTCAGGAAATTCACTTTTTTTTTTCCTACTAGACTGACTGATGTCTATAGTGTTGGTAACTTTATTAACACATTTCTGTCAGGTTCTTCACTATGTTAAAGCTCACACTGACCAGCTTTGTTCTAAGCTTCTATAGATAAATGGCTATTAAGAAATACAGTTTCACAGAGAGCGACAGTTGTAACCAGCTAATTATATTTCCTCACAGATAAGGAAGAGTATGAGAATTCCTGGTGAATGATTTTCTAATTGTATGCTTTTCCACTTCCTTCCACCCAAATTTGGATTCAACCCTTAGGTAATATGTTTGTCTTCCTACACTGAAGACGCATCACTGTAGTAGACTACTGTTTCTAATGGGAGAGCCTCACATCCCTGGGATAGAGAAAAGCACCTCCTGATGAAGCAGGTTACTTTAGAGCATCGAATCCTGAGCCTCTGCAAGTCTGGTTGGATTTGCTTCCTGCCCAGTTCAAGTTACAAACCCCAGGGAAGCACCACATGTCCAGCATGACACCCAAGTATTAATAATTGTTAAACAAAGAAACTTAGATACCTAATTTTACACATCTGTACACATCTATATGTCATTATAACAGGATACTATGTAATCATAAAAATGGAGAGAGCTCTTTATGTGTGAAAGTTCCCAAGGTATACTGACAGTGAACAAAGGGGCAGAAAGTATAGAAGGTTATTTGAAAGTGCTTTATCATTTCATAAAAGAGGTGAAAATAGTTCGATACACATGTGCTCATAAATGAATTCACAAAGAAGCTCCAGTAAGGCAGCAAAAATGGTTAAATTTGGGAAAGGCAGAAACTAGGTGCATAAGGACAGTATTGGAAGAGGAAACTTTTACTTATATACCTATTTATAATATCAGATATCCAGACCATATGTTTTTGCAATCTAATAAAAACACAAATATAAAAATATATAGACTGACAAAACAGTTAAATAAAATACATCTTTTGTTCTCAAGTGTTATCTTTTTTTTAATTTGGCCAATGGGAGACAGTGACATCAATATTTTAAATGCTACCTTCTGTGTGTGGGCATCATAAACACTACTTTAAGTTGCATCTACAATTGGTATAGAAATCAGTGTGGTTGTAAATTGTCCAATTCATTATCACTTCTAAAGACCTATATTACAACTGGCATTGAGTGGTATTTTCAAATGAAACTGAGTGGTCATTATAATGATTGAACTAACATTATATCAAATTTCTATCATAGATTCATTCCAAGATAAAATTTAAAAGTCTAGTATTAAAAATTCAGTGATGTTGTGGTCTCTTAAATAATTCTAAATTATATCCAGTTTCACTAAAGTAGTTTATCTTAAAATTTATAGGTTTATTAGCCAAGAAAATAATTGATTTGTTTTAAAAAATCTACATCACTAGTGTATAAACTATAGAAACACAAATTCTAAATAATTAAGGGTACAGAATATTTAATTTAGAATGCAAATATAAATAAAAACTATATATGTTTTATGGCCCTTTTAACTGATAGCACAAGAACTAAGATTCATGGAACAATAATGCAATGAATTTCAGGTTCTAAATTTGTGGGTATAAAAAGTACCTCTTCTGTTAAGAACATCTGACTCGAGAGTGTCTGAAAACTATTTCCACAGATTTTTAGTGCTCTTCAGAACATGGGAACTGATTGCGGTTAATCAGGGAAAAGCCCTTCTCTAATAAGGCTCCATCCAGTCCAATTGCTGAACATGACAGTCTTGAGAATTACATTGCCAAATGGTCCACTAGACATGGAAGGTTGAAAGTTTAGCTGAATTAAATAGCTCACCTCAGATGACCTTACAAGCAGACATTTTGACAAAAGGTGAACAAAAATGCATGCATTACCAATTTTTTAATATTATACATGTATTTTCAAAAAGAAACAACATAGAATATTTCTTTCATCCTGAATGCTTTTGAGTATTATTTTCCCATGTAAATGGTGCAATCACTCAGGTGGCAGCCTGGGGTGCACATCCATCCCTTCACTCCTGATTACGGAAAACGTTTGTAGCATGAGCATGAGGGAGGAAAGTGAGAGCCTGAATACAGAGAATCATAAGAGAATAGAAGCTTATTTTTATGATTTTGCCACCTCCCACTCAAGTGCCTGCTACAGACATTGATTGTTATTGCAATGTGGACTTATAAGACTAGCGAGCCATTTCTTGGAGTAGGTGAGACTGTAGCATTATTAGTAGACAGAAGATTTTGTACAAAGGTTTTTTTTTTCAACTCAACAGCCAAAGGTCTTTAAATTGGTGCATAAATTTATATATACCACAATCATCACACAATCAAAAGACTGTTCTTATTGCATATAGATAGACCAGTGTCTCATCAAAAGAGATAGTCCTCCATTAAAAAATTATATGTATATATGTGTGTATGCTTATGTTTACTTAGACAATAATTTTCATCAATAATATGGAGGCATTTTTATGGAAATCTCAATTTAATGTCATAGACAAACCTTATCTTTAGCATTATTTTAGGCCACAGAAAAAGCAGCAGAAATTAAAGAAATGTTTTTATCTATCAAATGTAAGTTTTATGGGCCATCATGTTTTTACCTCATTAAAACTGAAGCATTCACAAAATTTAGAATCTAGTAATAAGCAAAAAGAAGAAAATTAATCACCCATAATTTTAGTACTCATGTAACCACAATTAAGAATGTTGTAGTCTTTTCTCCATTTCTATAGTTTTGGGTTGCTACATTATGATATATTTACTCAATATCATCTGATTAAATATTTTACTTTTCTCTAACATTTGTTAATATACCACCCTAGGCTATAAAATCATTTTAGCCAAACTTTTATATAATCCTATTATTATTATTTGAGGAGCTATTTCTAGAAACATAATAGTATAATCTAAAGATTTTTATACAGATTACTATATTTTTCTCCAAAACCCGTACCAATTTATTTGTCCACCATGATTTTCATCTAGTATTTGCTTTCATAAGTCCAGAAGATACAGATTATTATCTTGCTGAAAATATTTTTCAGAACTAAATGTTTGCCCTGGCTGGTGTAGGTCAGTGGATTGATCCCAGGCCTGCAAGCCAAACAACCATGGTTCAATTCCCAGTCAGGGCACATGCTTAGGTTGCAGGCCAGTTCCCAGCAGGGGATGCATGAGAGGCAACCACACATTAATATTTCTCTCTTTCTCACTCCTTCTTGTCTCTCTAAATATGAATAAATAATTTTTAAAAAAGAATTATTCTCTAGAAAAGAAAACTAAATGTTTAAAAATTACACTGCATTGTTATCTACATACGCATTTCCTTTATTATTAAAATATGACAGTTTAAAATACATCACCTGTTAGTTTTTGGATAGTTGTTTATTTTGAATACTTTGTAAATTTTATTAGTGCCTATTATCATTTTATTTGTAAGAACACATACATTAAAGTTACTACTTTAAACTTTCCATTATACTTTTTATAACTTACTCATTTGACTTTAAAAATTTAAGACATTTCTAATATGTGTGATCTAGTCATCTTAATACAATTTATTGCTTAATCAACTCTATCCACTTACTTGAACTGCCATTCTCATCTTATGATAATAATTATTAAATGTCATTGTTCAGTTTCACTTTTATTTCACTGATTTGACTCTTTTTTGTCCCAGTTCTATAGTCGTTATTGTTATGGATTTACAGTAATTCCATATTGCTAATTTTATTATTGCCTTTATTGTTGTGGATTTATAATAAATTACATGGTTAGTCAGATATTTCTATATTAGTTTAAACATTATTTTAAAAATTAATTGGTTATCTCTAGAAATTTTACTATAATAAATAATTTTCTAAATTAGATTCTCAAAAACATTTGATTTGCAATTAAAGTTACATTAATTATTACATTATCTCATATTTCTAAATGTTCATTATTTATTCATGTTTTCTTTAAAAAATATTGATTGAGTGAAGGATTGGACATACTAGCACATGGAGCTAATTTATTTATTGTTGGGTTGGAATAAACTCTCATGAAACAAAGTCTTGCTGACTACGTTTCATGAGAGTTTAGAATATATTACTTATAAATATGAATAATTATTTAAAACTAAATTTTCTTTGATTATTCTGGGATACCTGGTAGAATCAAATGAAAAACTTCTGTAGAGTCATAGTCTTAAAATGCACAAACTGAATTCATACAAACAGACAAATTCCTCTAAAGATGGTTTTATAATCTGTAATCAATCATCATGCAAAGATAAAACCACCAAGAACACTTTCTTTCTCCTTTCTTTCCTAAACTCTGAGAACACAAATCTTACATTTTCGGATAAATTCTCACTGGTCCCCAAATCTCTGTCCATTTGTACGCAGTCTGCTTTCTCTATATTGTTCAAATTAAGCAATTTTTAATTTTCTATCTACCGGTTTGGAGGACCCTTTCTTCTTTTTCCTTCATTACGCTGTTGAGCCCATCCTTTGTGTTATTTCAGTTATTTTGTCGATTTTACAATTTCCATTTGGTCTGTCTTCATACCCTCCATTTCTTTTATGAGACTTCCATTTCTTTACTGAGCCTTTTTTTTTCCCATTTAAGTGTGCTTGAAATTGCTCATTCAAGTTTTTTATAGGTTTTAAAACTTTTTGTCAAATCCTAACTTCTCCAGCATATCAAGGTTGACATCTATTGATTTTCCTTTTATTCAGTCTGAGATCTTTCTGGTGGGACAAGAGGTCTACAGTTGAAACCTGGATGTTGTGAATATTGTATCACTAAGCTCTGGGTTTTATTTAAATCTTCCATTCCAGCTGGCTTCCTTTGACTCTACTCAGGCAGGAGAAAGAGAAGGGACGTTGCCTTATTACTCCCAGATGGGTTTTGGAAGATCTCAATTATCTCAGTTGCTCTCCATTGACTACAAGGGTGTGAAACTTCTCATAACTGCTGCACAGGGAAGGAACTCACCAGTGTTGCCTCCTTGGCCCGCTGGAAAGAGTAGAAATTCCTCACTACTCTCCTCACGTGGCCTCCATTAACACTATGTGGGGTAACCCAGGGCAAGTGCTAAAAGTCCTAACCCTCCACGAGGTTTTTATTCACATTCCTCTAGTGAGAATAAGGATGGCAACTCTTTCCTGCCATGAGGGTAGAAGCCCAGCTTCTGCTTACAGTGTCCATTCATACCAGGGGAGGGTGGGAGAAGGAGATGAATGTGAGTTTTAGCCCGTTCATGAGAATGCAAGTCCGGGCTCCCTACATTGCCTTCTCAAACATGACTCCATTGGGGGACTCGAGTGCCTCGTAATAGCCTGAGAGGGTGGAAGTCTGTGCTGCCCACTAGCCCTTGCTGGTGTGGGTAGAGGACAGACTAAAGGTTTTTCTATGATGTTTAGATAAAGAAGTTATTGTGTAAAAATTCTTATCTTGATAGGCTAATTCTTCCTGGTTCTTTGACTAGAGATAGCAGAATTTGGCTATTTTGGGCTGCATCTGTTGGCATGTCTGGATTGCTGGCTGCTTTATCTCTAAATCTGGTACATATGAGGAAAAAAAACAAAACAAAACAGGGAGGTCACCTCCGTGCTATCCTTGGGTCCCAAGTTCTATTGCTAGTCTTTCTTCCATACACCTTTCAGGCTTCTTTTGTTTGTTTAAAAAATGACAGTGTTTTTGCTTGTACTTACCAGGAAGACTAGAAAAGTACATCTATGCCATCTTACCAGATATGAAAGCTTACAATATACTTTAACAATAATTAAAAAATATTTTAAAGGAAGTTTTTAACTTAAATTTTCAAAGCTTCCAGTTTAAATAAACTGAGTTCTGTGATGCAGTTAAAATAAATAGAACTGGAGTATTTCAACCTCTGGAAACTTCAAGTTCTCCACTCCCCAGTGAGAAATGGGGAGAAATAGAAATTAAAATTAGTTTCAAATGTGCTGCATTAATTATTCTACTTATTGCTTACTAGCTTGCTTTGTGGTTTTATGTGTCTCTGAACTGTGGAAGATTTTAGACAGAAGAAATAAACTAATTAAATTTGGTCTTTTAAAACTAAAAAAATAAATCTCAAAAGTATTGACAAAATGGGAGGTAAAATTTTAACTAAGCTATACAAAATTTACCTAAGAAAAAATATGTGTAGTCTATATTTATCTTTGAGATTCACTCAGGAAACAGAAAAGTTGCATGTGTTGGCAGAAAGTCTCAGATCCTTACGAAATTAAGCAATTATAAATAGAACTTTAATTTTAGAAGTTTTTTCCCCAAAGTCTTTCTAAATTACCAAACCAATTTAGTCTCTCTGTCTCTCTCTGTATCTTTCCCTCTCTCTTTCTCTCCCTCCCACCCCCTCCTTTTCTTTCTTATTTTATTGTTTTCCTTCTTTTGGTAGACTTTCTGTCCTTTATTACTTACATGTCAGTTAAGGCTATATTCTGGGTATTTGCATGCAATACCAAAAAGCATCAGTGACCACTAGCTAGTGTCCAGAAAATAATTTTCAGAGGAGAAAATTCAAAAGAAAATATATGCATTATATATAATATTCAATAGGAAAAAAAGAGATTTTTATAACAACATTGGTTCTGAAATATCTGCTATCAACTACTTTTGCTTTATGAACCTGTGAACTTTTTTGTATGAAAAACAACATATTGCAGCTAATTGTGTACTGAATTTTCTCACCTAATCTACCCTATTTTGGCATTGATGAAGTAGAGTGAAAAACTGACATAAACATGTTTCTCTAGCTAAATTTGTTGACCAAAGTGTTGTAGACCACTCTACCTGGTTCTAGGAATTGTATCTCGACACCTTGTGGCTAAGGGCTAGGGTCGACCTTTGGAATGCGAACCACAGGAGACAAAGATTGTCTCTGGTAGCAACTGCTGCCTCAGTTTCCTCTCCCTGCCCCCAAAGCTTGGTCAGAAGTCAATGACGGGTAAGACCCTTCAGAGCTGGGGGCAACCTATGCCAAACTCCATCACTTGGGAGGCCTTCATGGAAGGATTCGGGCGGGGGGGGGGCTGCAACAAAAAGCAATGGACTCTCCCCCTCTGGCTTTGACATAGCCCGAGTCCCCATGTTCTCTGGGAGAAGTGCTTCCTGGCTCTAATTCCCTTAAGCCTGAATACCTATTGGGGAGACAGAGGTGCAGCTCCTTGCCTTGCTAGAGCGTCATGTCCTGGGGAAAAATCTGGCATCACAAAGACTTCCTGATAAACCTGTGGAATCTGCTCTGCTAAAAGTGCCTTCATTCATATGTTAAGGGTTCGAGCAGGAAACCCTAAAACTCTGTTCCTGACAGACTCTGGCTCATAGTAAACCCTCAGATTTCTTTGAAATGTTATATATACTGTTTGATCTTTGCCGCCCCGTATTCCTGCGTATTAGAACCCAATAAAAGGCCCTAGAGGAGGGGGCTTGAGGCCTTTTTCTCCCCAGAGGAACTCTTCCCCAAGCAGATCACATCGTGTCTCAAGTCATATTTACTCTCATCCGTGACACATGAGGGGACTTGGGAGGAAAGTTGCCCCCACACCAAAGACTATAGGAAAAATGTTTCAAATGAGCACATTGTATAGTTTGTCTTTTGTAACTGAATAAATTTGAAATATAACATTTTGTAAACTTGTTACATAGCATGCTACTTCCACACCATTCTGCATGCTAATACAATTAATAATGTAGCAATGCTTATCACGATGTAATTATAGTAAGAATTATTGTTTATATTATTTATACTGTTCCTTAGATCTCTGTGGCTTATTTACTACCTGTTGCAAGTATGTACCCTTCAACATCATCATTCTTATTCACTCCCTTATCCCCTGTGACTACCATTTTAATCTGTTTTTCATAAGTCTGACTTTTTAAGATTCTGCACATACATGATATCAAAGAGTTCTTTCTTTGTCAGGCTTATTTTGCTTAGCATAATGTGCTCCAGGTCCATATATGTTGTTGCAAATTGAAGGATACCCTCCCTTTTTAGTGTTGAATAACATCCCATTGTGTATATGTATCACCTTTTTTCTTATCAGTTTATTTGTGGATGGGCATTTGGGTTGTTTTCACGTCTTGGTTATTGTGAATGATGCTGTGATAAACATGGATGTACAAATATCTTGTCAAAGGCCTGTTTTTTATTTCCTTTGGTTGCATACCTAGAAATGTAATTACTAGATCATATAATATATCTATTTTTAGTAATTATTTAAGGAACCTCCATATTGTTTTCTTAGTGGTTGGATTAATTTCCATTTCCACCCACAGTGTATAAGAAATACCTCTTTATCACATTGTCAACAGTACCTGTTGCCTCCTGTGTTCTTGATGCTGCCATTCCAACAGGTGTGATGTGGTATCTCATTGTGGTTTGATGTACATTTCATTAACTAGTAGAAATATCAAGCATCTTTTCATGTTGTATGCATTGGCCATTGCATTTCTTAAATCACATTTTTGTGTTATTTTTATTAAGTTTTTTACTGAGTTCTTTATACATCTTATATATACATTGTATGCTTTAAACTTACACAGTCACATGTCAACTATATCTCTAAAATTAAGAAATAATAAAACAAATTAAGTATGTTGTTTTCTTTGTTTTATCACTTCTTGCATGCTTGATATGTAATGTTTAAAGGTACCCTAACCAACCATGGTTCCTCAAACTGTGGCATCAATTCTTGTTGATTTTATGCCCCGATTAAACTGAATCTTTCTGTTGAATAGGAATAGTCTTCAAAAAATATTCCAACATACTAAAGTTCTCATCTATCTTCATGACATATAAATTTAATTTTAAGTGTAGATTTCAATACTTGCACATAAATATCTAAAATCTTGCTACCGTCTGTGATATTCTTCCAAACTGTGCCAAATACAGCTGGGGATGTTAAGCAAGACAACCCCCTCTGACAAGGAAGGTGCTGTTAAGTACTGTTGCATCAGTAATGGGTGGATGTAAACTCCCTAAATAATCATAGATTGGATATTAGATAGCAGCTTCAAAAGTGCAATTACAGCCCATTGTGTCAGTAATGTGTACATTTAGGCCTCTTAATAGTCCTCATTGGCATAATGACTGTGAGATAAAGGAAATAGTTACCAAAGGTAGCTTCTCATTTCCTGGCTATATTTTAGCAGCAGAAATAACTGTTTGCAATTATTTAGGTTCATTCTTACTAGAGTCAGGGAATCAGAAAACATTGCTTCCAATGGGCTTTTCAGGCCCATATCATTAAGAGAAATATTACTAAACTGCTATTTAAGGCTTTCTCAACCTTGCTTCAGAGATGCAGAATCCATGCAGCACACACAGGTGTCACATTGTCTCAGTTTGACTTCTAGTCTGGAATGTGCAAATCTATGCCAATGTCCCCAGCTTGCAACTGTCCTACCTTAAACTGTGAGTCCATTGCTTCTAACAAGATAAAAATATATACGTATTATAAGAAAATATGGATATTAAGCATCTCCTGCTTCCTATTAGTAATCCATTACTAATCTCATCCTGAAAAGTTGAAAAATCTACATTGAAATGTTTACTTGAAGAATATTTTCTAGTTGTATTAATGCAAAAATTATTATTTATAATTACACATCCAACCAAAACACCCAACCCCATGTCCTAAAGTGTAGCTAAAATAGAGTACAATGCTTATATGTAACACATAATCATACTGTAATGTTAAATGTTTAAAGCATTATTTTATAATCATTGAACTACCTATAATTTAACAAGCATTTCTCTCTGTGTTGTGGCATGTATAATTTGCATGCTATTACCTCAAGATTACATTTATACTAAAAGCACAGAAAAACAATCAGAAAGCAATAAATTAATTTTAAATACAAATAAAACAGTCATAAAAAATAAAGCAGTTTCCAAAACTAAAGTTTTTTATTAATTCCCAAATGAGGTAGAAAACTGTGCTTGAAGAAAGTCGGGAAAGGGGGAGGCAATGGGGTTACAACACTCTTTTGTTTCTGGCTGGAAAGTGATTTGGCAGAGGATTTGGGGAAGGCAAACCATGAGATTCAAAAGAACCAAAAGATACTCCCTGCTATTTTAATTCTAAGTTATCTTGAACAAGAAATATTTATGATAGGGTAAAAAATGACCTTTGCTTAATTTCACATATTTTTAACAAAGTATGTCAGAGGAAACCAGCCAGTCTTAGGTTTCAATGGAAGGATAATATTCATAATCACATCTCCTCATTCTTCTTTTGGCAATTCACCTCGCTTTTCTAAGCACTTAAGCATGATCTGATATCCTAATGATTCTTTGTTTATTTATCTATTTTGATTATATTTTATCGATTATGCTATTACAGTTAATCAGCTTTCCCTCCTTGCCCCCCTACACCCAGCATGCCCCATTTTCTCAGGCAATCTCCATCCACATCATTGTTCATGTCCATGGGTCATGCGAGTAAATTCTTTGGCTACTGCATTTTTTATATTGTACATTATATCCCCATGGCTATTCCATAACTATCTATATGTACTTCTTAATACCCTTACCTCTTCACCCACTTCCCACACCCTCCTCCCACCTGGAAACCATTAAAATACTCTCCATATTCATGATTCTGTCTCTGTCCTCGTTTGCTTAGTTTGTTTTTAAGGCTCAATTGTTCATAGATATGTATGTATTGCCATTTTGCTATTCATAGTTTTGATCCTCTTTTTCTTAAATAAGTCCCTTTAGCCTTTCATGTAATAATGGTTTGGTGATGATGAACTGTTGGGAACTGCTCTGACTGGTTTCAGGAGTTGTAACTGCCCCCCATGGATAAGGCTGAGTGAACGACCTCTGGAATGCGAGCCATTAAGAAAACAAAGCTTGTCCCCAGTGCTTGGTCGGTTAGTCCATGATGGGTACAACCCGTCAGAAGCAGGGCAACCTAAGCCAGACATGATCACCTAGGAGGCCATCATGGAAGGACCTGGGGGGGCTGCAACAAAAGGGGGGTGATGGACCCTTGCCGCCCCCCCCCCCGCCAGCTATTCTGACATAGCTGAGTCCCCATGTTCTCTGGGAGAAGTGCTTCCTGGCTCTAATCCACTTAAGCCTAAAACCTATGATGGGAGAGGCAGTGGAGCCCCTTGCTGGCTAGAGCAGGATCCAGGGTGATAGGGCATAAGGAAGAGTTTCTAAAAGTCCTATAAAGGCTGCTTTGCTAAGAGAGCTTTCATTCATATGATAAGGGTCCGAGCAGGAAATGAGTATGTCTCCCAAAGTTTCTGCAACCCCCTTACCTGACAGACACTGACTCAGACTAAGCCCTCAGATTTCTTTGAAATGTTATCTACTGTTTTGTTCCTTGCTGCCTGTATTCCTGTGTGTTACAACCCGAAAAAAGCTGCTGAGGAAGGGGCTCCTGGCCTTTTTCCTCTGAGAGATTGGCCACCTCTCCTTCCCAAGAAGATCATGTCTTGGTAGTTTCACTTTCATCTGTGGTGGATGGGGGGACTTTTTGGGCAAAGTTGCCCCCACAATGAATTTTTATTTTTTTCTAGTATTGGAAATTCTTTATCAGTTCTTTAATCCTAAATTATATCTTTGTTGGATAGAGCAATCTTGGCTGTAGGTCCATGCTTTTCATGACTTTGAATATTTCTTGCAAGTCACTTCTAGCGTGAAAAGTTTCTTTTGAGAAATCAGTGGACAATCTTATGGGAACTTCCCTGTAGGTAACTAACTGCTTTTCTCTTGCTACATTTAAAATTCTCTCCTTATCTTTTTGTTTGTTGGTTGGTTTTTTTTTCATATTATACCATCTTCCCTCTTAACATCTGCCAGTGGGAAGAATTCTCTCTTTATCTTTAACCTTTGGCATTTTAATTATGACATGGCTTGATGTGGGCCTATTTGCATCCATCTTGTTTCTCTAATTCCTGGACTTGCATGTCTAGTTCTATCACCAAATTAGGAAATTTTTTATTATGTTTCAAATAGATTTCCAATTTCTTGCTCTTTCTCTTCTCCTTCTGGCACCTCGATGATGCAAATATTAAAATTCTTGACTTCCGCCAAGATGGAGGTATAGGTGGATGTGCCGTGCCTTCTCACACAACCAAGTTTAGGGACAACTAAATATTAGCACCAGAGAACACAACCAGAACACGGAAAATTGAACTTTTCGGAAGTCCGTTAACAACAAATTCTTCAGCCTGACCGGTAAGGGGCGAAACCGGCGTCTCGTGAGGGGTTGCATGGGAGGGCTCCGGTCGGACGGACCCAGGCGCGGAATCCAGACGTGCGAATCCAGACGCACGGGTTCCAAACGCAGGATTGGACCTAGTGAGCGACCGAGCGACCCACCGGGTGAGCGACTGCTGAGGAGACGGTGGGGAGGCGGTGCTGCGTGTTGACTGCGGTTGCTTGTCTGCGGGAGCGGACGGGCGAGGGAGTGGGCGGTTGGACCGGGGCCCGGCGGTCCCCGTGGCTTGCGGCAGTAGAGGGCGCCGCCATTTCCCCACTCTGACCACGCCCCCACATACAGCGTCACAACCCAGCCACCTGGCACCGGTCCAAGGCGCCGCTTCTCCCGCTTAAAGGGCCAGAACAGACCAAAAATGTCGCAGGAAGACCTCAAAGCCCCAGAGATAAATCTAAGCGACGAAGAAATAGCAAAACTCTCAGATGCACAGTTTAAAACACTGGTCATCAGGATCCTAACAGATCTGGTTGATTATAGCCACAAATTAGAGAAACATATGAAGGCTAAACTAAGGGAAATTAATGGAATTCCACAGGAAACCCATAGAGATGAAAAGGAAACTGGGACTCAAATTAATGGAGTGGACCAGAAGAAAGCAAATAATGGCCAAACAGAAAAGAGTCAAGGAGCAAGAATTCAAAGAAATGAGGAGAGTCTTAGGGACCTCCAGGACATCTTTAAAGCTCCAACATCCAAATTATAGGGGTACCAGAAGGGGGAAGGACACAACTACCAGAGGAAAAATTATTTGAACAAATAATAAAAGAAAATTTCCCCAATCTGGCAAAGGTAATAGACTTCCAAGAAATCCAAGAAGCTCAGAGAGTACCAAAAAAGTTGGACTCAAGAAGAAACACACCAAGGCATATCATAATTACATTAGCCAAAATTAAAATGAAGGAGAGAATCCTAGAAGCAGCAAGAGCTAAGGGGACAATCACCTACAAAGGAGTCCCCATCAGACTGTCAGCAGATTTCTCAAAAGAGACCTTACAGGCAAGAAGGGGCTGGAAAGAAATATTCCAAGTCATGAAATCTAAAGACCTACAACCAAGATTGCTCTATCCAGCAAAACTTTCATTTAGAATGGAAGGACAGATAAGGTGCTTCTCAGATAAGATCAAATTCAAGGAGTTCATCATCACCAAGCCCTTATTATATGAAATGTTAAAGGGACTTATCTAAGAAAAAGAAGTTAAAGAAACATGAACAGTGAAAGAACAACAAGCTCACAGTTATTAACAACCACACCTAAAACGAAAGCAAACTAAAAGAACAGCTAGATCAGGAGTGGAAACATAGAAATGAAGATCTCAAGGAGGGTTAGCAACAGGGGAGTGGGAGGAGGAGATGGGGGGAGAAGGTACAGAAAATAAGTAGCATAGACAGTAGATAGAAAATAGATGGGGGGCAAGAATAGCATGGGAAATATAGAACCTAAAGGACTTGAGACACATGGTCATAAACTAAAGGGGGGTAATGGTGGGGTTGGGGGGCAGGGTGGAGGGGAATGAAGGGGGGAATAGAACAACTGTAACAGCATAATCAATTTAAAAAAATAAATTTAATTAAAAAAAAATAAAATTCTTGAAGTTGTCCCAAAGGCTCCTTACACCATCTTCAGGGTTTTTTTTTTGGACTTTTTTTTTTTGTTCTAATTGGTTGTATTTTGCTTCTTTATATTCCAAATCATTGATTTGATTCTCAGCTTCATCCTCTGTACTATTGTTTCCCCGTGAACTGTTCTTTATTTCAATTAGTATATCCTTTGTTTCTCACTGGATCTTTTTTATGCTGTTGAAGTCCTCACTAAGTTAGTTCTTTGAGCATATTTATAACCAGTATTCTAAACTCTGTATCTGATAGATTGCTTATCTCCATTTCATTTAGCATTTTTTCTGGGGCTTTCTGGAGTTCTTTCATTTAGGCCATTTTTGTTGGTCTCCTAATTTTGTCAGAATCCTTATCTTTGTTTCTGTGTATTAAGTAGAGTGGCTTTGACTCCATGTGTGGTAGCGCGGACTAATGTAGTAGGTGTCCTATACAGTACAGTGGCACAGACTGCCCTATCAGTCATTCTGGGTACACAAAGTACTCTGCGTGGGCTCAGTATACCCTCCTCTTATAGTTGATTCACTGCCCAACATCCTTGGTTGATGTTGGACAGTGAATAGGAGGGATTTACCCAAGTCAGTCAACTGGCTGTAACCACTGACCACCAACCTCTTTCCTCTATGGATGATCAACTGTGCAAGGACAGGGTTGTGGTACTCTGATGTGGTCTGTAGCTCTCCAGTGGGTATGCTGGCCCTAGGGTATCCTGGATGGTTCAGGCCAAGGTCAGATCTTACCTATGTTTTGCCTGGGGCCACCCTTCCTGACCCATAAAGTAATCTGAGATGGCTGCTGCCTTTGTTGGTCTTGGAGATTCCCAGACAAGGCTTAGCTGTGAATCTAGGCTGGCTGCTGCTAGTGCCAGGCCTGGGGCCACTTAGCAAGTGGTAGGGGAGCTGGGGGATCACTGAGGCTGGCTGGTGCTTACTTGATAGGATTTATGAAGTTGTGAAGCATGAGCCAAAACCAGGCATTCATATGGAATGCTTAACAGCTTCAGTGGGTCCATAAGCCAAGTTGAACAGGGCTTCAGGGGATATCCAAGGTAGAGCAAACAGTGTTAGACAGGATAATGGAGTCTTAGATATTGTCTCTGTTTACTGACTCTGTGGCTCTGTGAGGAAGGGTTTAGAAAAGGGGCAATGTCCTTCTTCTATCTTTTTGTCTGAGAGAAAGCTGTCTCTCAGTTCTCACCTAGATGCCAGACACTTAAGTTTCTCCTTGAAAGACATTGGTAAAGCTTCTACCCTGGTGCTGGAACTCAGAGGGAGTGAGTCTGAGTAAGTCCATCTTCGGGTTTTTTAAGAGAAACTGCTTGGGACTCTAGAAGCTTATTCTACCAACTAACCCCTTGCTGGATTTTGCAGCCAGAAGTTATAAGGGCTTAGCTCCTTGGCACTGGAACTCTGGGCTGGGGGGCTTGGTGTGGGGCTGGAACTCCTTGCTTCAAAGATATCCTTCCTGAATTTTTATCCACAGCAAGTGGATGAGAGACCAGCCTGTTTTGTGTTTCTGAGCCTCTTACCAGACTGGATGGATGTGGTTTCTTTAATTTCATTGTTCTCTTACTTCCATTCAATGAAATTTATGATGTTTCTGAGCCATGGATGTTCTATATTTTAGTTGTAATTTTGAAGTGATTATGTGATGAGGTGAGCCATGTTTACCTATGCCACCTTCTTCCCTATCAATGTTTTGATAACAACTTTTTCCACACATTGTGTACTATGTTTGGACTCAGTTAAAATTCATTCTTACATTAACATTGGCAAAATCAAACCAAACACAACTAATCATACATTCTATGCTTTCTAAGTTTTTAAAACTAAAAGATCTACTGAGCAAATGGTAAAGGGGAGACAATTTAGGGGGCATATGTCTATGCTGCACAGAGATTTAAATTAACCTCACACAATACTTTCTATAAAATTCCAAAGGTGTCCCCAGTGTCAAAGTTCCTGGATAAAATATGTTTTTGTTTTTCCCTAGGGATAAAAACTGAGGTAAAGGTAAAGATAAGAACAATTAGCTGGACTACTATTACAGATAATCTTTTTAAAAAGTGATTTCTCTTTCTTTATATAAACAACAAAAAGACTATAAACCTTGCTAACCAGAGTACTAAAAAACCCGAAGATGGACTTACTCAGACTCACTCCCTCTGAGTTCCAGCACCAGGGTAGAAGCTTTACCAATGACTTTCAAGGAGAAACTTAAGTGTCTGGCATCTAGGTAAGAACTGAAAGATAGCTTTCTCTCAAACAAAAAGGTAGAAGAAGGCCATTGCCCCTTTTCTAAACCCTCCCTCACAGAGCCACAGAGTCAGTAAACAGAGACAATATCTAAGACTCCATTATCCTGTTCTGAACTGAGTCCTTAAGAATACTCTTCTTTTTCCACTAATATAAGTCTATATCTATTTCACACTTATAAAATATTTATTTTCTGGTTCATATTTATTTATAGATATATGAGCTTGAGTTAAGTATATTTCCAAAAGATATTTAATATATGCACTAATATGTTTTAAAAATTTTATTAAACAATCAGCATTATTTCTAAGATGTTATGTTATTCTAATGTTTCTGAATACGTTATTTTAAAAGAGACTCATGCCTCTTTATACAAGAGAAGACAAGTTCCTGAATTTTATAGTTTTACTAAGCAAGATAAATATTTTGTAAAGATAAAAATTATATCTTTAGAAATTAAAATAGTCAATACATCCCCCTTGTTATTTTTTTCTTTAGTTAAGCTCACATGTGGTAGATCAGGTTAGAAGCAGGTCAACTAATGCTGTATATGCAAACTTTTAATTCTTCCCTTTTTGAAAGTGAGCAAGTTTTAACTCTAATCTTAAATAATACCAGGAAAATCTTTTACCAGTAAACTCAGTAAATAAGTCATTATCTAGCCATAATCAATGACTGAGACAATAGCATACCCAATGTTTGTTTTCTTTTAAATCTTTAAAAAATAAAGTTGTTCTTCATAAGGAATGACACATACAGTGAAAGTGCAACATGTATGAGGAAGCTGATGTACGATTAGTGTGATATTTGAAACAAGGCTTGATTAACTAAATGCTATTCATCCATTTAGCCTATATGTATTACCTATGTACCCTACTTAGTTCATGTGATTGATTTGAGAAATATCAAATAAAATAGACATTGTGGATCAGAATCTGTTACAAAAACAAATGTAAAACAATTATTTTGCAACATAATGGTTGCTATGCCAAAGAAGATATGCAAGATAGAGAGAAGGAGCTTATGTAAAGAAATAATTTTACAGAGGAGGTATAGGAATTAAGTATTACAAATTAAGTATTACACCAGAATTAAGTATTACAAAATAAATAGTATTATATACAGTAATAAGTGGTGGTAGGAAAGTCATTCCAAGCAAAAGAGGCAATTTGTGTAAATAAATAAAAGAGAAAGGAAGTATGGCATTTTCAGAGAACTAAAGTTATTTTGGTCTGGTTGAACATAACATAGAAATAAAAATTAGCAGGATATGAGGCAGAAAAGGTAACAGAGCCAGGTCATGTCAGACACAGCATGGCTAATGCCTGAGTGAAACAGGTAAGCAAACAACAAACAAACAACAAAAAAGCAATAGCCATCGATTGTTTCCACCTAAGAAGTCAAGTAAGTCTGTGCTGGAAATCTGGATATCAATATTTTCAGTATATAACAGGTCAGGTGAATCATGGCAAATATATCTAAAGTAGAGGTGGAAAGAACATAGGACAGATCCCTTTTGGACACCAATGTGGAATGTGCAGTTTAGAAAGAAAGGTGTAATGAGTGGTCTGCAGAGGTAGAAGGATGCAAGCATGAGCACTGTCACAGACATCCTAGGAGGAATCAGTTTTAAGTACAGTCATTAACAGTGCTAAAGGCCAGGGAGGTTGCATAAGGTAATGACTAAATGTAGGGTAGGATTTGGCAAACAGATTGTTGCTTGTCTTAATGAGAGAAATTGTGTGGAGGGTCAATATTGCAGAAGACATCTATAATCTGTAGCAGAAAGGGCAATTTGACATAGTCCCTGATTTTAAGAATCAAGGACATAAGAAAGAAAAGATTTTGTGAATGCTAAAAGTTTAGTTGTAAATATGAAAGTCTGAAGTCTAAAAGACTCATTAGTCATACCGTGAGAAGATGTGTGATAAAATTCTTAGTTTTTCTTGGCCCAATCAGAACAAGAGGATATAGTAACTCCAACAGGAATGGGTGCAGGAGGTGCTTTTGAAAAAGAGAACGTGATTTCACAGAACAAATATTCAAAAACTAATGAGTCATTAGGACTTCCAGTAGAAATTAGAATAAATCTATGGGATTCAAGAAACAAAATAGGCTTTGCCAGATTTCTCAGTTCAGTTTTAGAGAAATCATCATTTTATTTTTGCATGCAGAATTCTGTGAGTGTGACAATTATATTTATTAAAAGTGTTTGCAGTAAAATGAGAAAAAGGATACATATATACAACACATTTTAACTTTGAACTCTTTTATATATGTTAAAAGGTAAAAGTTTTTAAAAATTACTATATTTACAATGCTTTGTTAATGTATATGCAATAGTAAAAAACTGTAAATTCTGACACATAAAACTTGAGATATCGGAGAAGTAAATAGGACATTTTTATGCAGTTGAAGTTGAACTTAAGCTATTTGCAGCATAAAATAGACTGGTATAATTATAAGACATAAAAATCTCATAATAATCACAAAGCAAAAGCATAGATATACAAATAATAAAAAGAAAAGAATCAAATCATGTAAAAAAGCCAATCAATTTACAATAAAATACAGAGAGAAAAAGAGCAAAAAACTACAAAATAAGCAGAAAGCAGTTAACAAAATGGTGATAGGAAGTCCTTCCCTATCAACAATTTCACTAAATATAAATGATCTGAATTCCCAAATTAAAAGACATAGAGTACCTGCATTGATTTAAAAAAAAAAAAGACTCAGCTACATTCTGCCTATATACCAAGGATACTATCAGGTAAAACAGACTTTAAGCAAAAGCTCTAACAACAGAAAAAAAAAGTATCAGGTATTCACTGGACCCATGGTTATTACATTATCGACTGTATTCCCTGGACTATAACCTGTACTTCTGTGACTATTCTGCAACTACCAATTTGTACTACTTAACCCCTTTACCAGGGGAACCACTCTGTAAAGTACATGATTTCCTAACTATTATGCTGTACATTAGAAACTAATGCTAAATAATATTGAATGTAAGCTGTGATTTAAAATAAAAAATAAATGAATAAAGAATATCATTATATAATGATAAAGGTGTCATTTCATCAAGAAGATATAAAAATCACAAGTATATACTTACCTGATATTGGAACACATAAATGGAATAAATAATATTCGAAAGATCTAAAGGCAATGTAGAATAGAAGAGGACTTCAGTACCCTGCTATTAATGATAGGTCATACAGATGGAAAATCAATAAGGAAATAAAGGACTTGAACTGTGCTACCAACCAAATAACTCCAACAGATACACGTAGAATGTTCCATCCAACAGCAGAATAATACACATTTTTTTTTTGTATGTAAAACATTATCCAGGATAGATCATTTGTTAGGTGATACGGACACCGACCCACAGTGCTCACAGCATCATGGATGAAATATGAGACAAATTCACACGGACTACAGAGTCCTGTGAAGGAAAAGGGACAGCATGGCTACTCCCTCAAGCAGGGAGCCCCTCAGAACAGCTTGGCCACCCTCTCAAGAGGGAGCATGCTGACCCTTGCCTAGACAGGCTTTTATTAGATTTAATTTGTGCAGGAATACAGGTACAGCTCATCAATCATTGTTAGGCAGTGAGAATCAAACAATAGATAGCATACAAAGAACTATCAAGGCTTTTGACTCAGGGTCTATCCGCTAAAAGGCTACAAAACTTTGGGAAACAAACTCACTTCCTGCTCTGACCTTTATCATTTAATGAAGAGCATTTTTAGCAAAGCAGGTTTCACAGGATTTTAGGTATCCTTTTCTCAGGCCTGATCACCTGGGAAACCCACCCTTTCCGCACAGGGCTACACCACCCTCTGTCATTGTTTCAGGCTTAAGTCAGGCAGATGAGGCAGATAGCCAAGGAATTTTTGGAGACTTCTCCTGGGCTCAGAGGAGTTAGGCTTTGTCAAAGCTGAGGGGCAAGGGTCCATCACCCCCTTTCTCCATAGTCCCCCAAGTCCTTCCCTGGGGCCTCCACGTGATCATGCCTGTCTTAGGTCATTCCCCTGGTGGGGAATCTTACCTGTCATTGGCTAACTGATCAAGCACTGGAGGCGAGTTATGAAAAAAGGAGCAGAAGCGGTGCTCCTGCCAGGGAAATAAGCTTTGTCTCCTTAGTGGCTTATGGTCCGATGGTCACTCACTCAGCCTTGGCCATGGGAGGGTTACAGCTCCTGAAAACAAACAGGGCAGTTCCCAGTAGTTAGGTCACACAATAAGTCTGAAAAAAATTAAGAAAATTGAAAACCCATCAAGTATCTTCTCCAACCACAATGGTATAAAACTAAAATTGAATGAAAAAAAGAATGTTGGAAAATTCACAGATATGTAGAAATTAAATAACACACTTCTGAACAACCAATGGGCTGAATAAAAAAATCAAAGGAGAAATTTAAAAAAATATCTTGACACAAATGAAAATAAGAACATAAAAACTTAAACTTATGGGCTACAGAAATGGCAGTTCTCAACAGGAAAGATGAACCTACTTAAAAAATAAAAAAAAGATCTCAAATAAGCAACCTAACCCTACCCCTCTAGAAACTAAAAATAAACAAATAAATTAATTAATTAAAAAATAAAGAACAAAGCTCAAAGTCAATAGAAGGAGATAATAGAGATTAGAGTAGAAATAAATAATATAAAAATGAATAAGAAATCAAGATCAACAAAATTAAGCGCTGATTTTTGAAAAGATATAAAATCAACACTTTCATTGAGACTAAGAAAAAAGATGAATGACTCAATAAAATTATCAATGAAAAAGGAGACATTACAACTATTATAACACAAAAAGGATTTTAAGAGTCTACTATGAACAATTATATGCTAGTGAATACACATGATGAAATATTATTCAGTCATAAAAAGAAAGGACATTCTGCCGTTTGTAACAACACGGAGGAACCTAGAGGGGATTATGCTGACTGAAATAAGCCAGAGAAAGGCAAGTACGGTATGGAATTCATCATTCATGATTTCTTAAAGAAAGAGAACAGAATGGTAGTCACTGGGGTATGAGGATGGGGAAAAAGAGAAGATTTAGATCTAAGGGTAAAATTCTTTCCGTTTTAAGAATAACAAGTTCTGAAAATCTAATATATAGTGTGGTGACTCTAATTAATAATACAACATTGTAATCTCTAAAGTTACTGAAAATAGATGTTAAGCTTTTTCATCATATATGCAAATAAAAAGATTTAATTATATGAGGTGATAGGTGTGTTAATGATCTCAATCTTAGTAATTATTTCACAATGTACATGTATATCAAGTCATCATTTTGTATGCTTAAGTTATATACAAATTCATTTGTCAAGTATTTCACTATAGAAATTGTCACTATTTCACTATAGAAAAATAGGACAATGGTAATAATTTTTCAATGGATGATGGTTATTTCTATGTGTTGTCTGGATATGTTGTCTAGGTAGATAACCTCAAGAGGCTGAGTAAGAAATCACAAATACCTAAAGTAGTCCAGAAGTTGAGTCAAGTGATATTTAGAAGGGGGTTTGTATTGATTAGATGGTGGGTATTAGAGAGTAAAATGTCAAGTTTTTCCTTCACATTTTCTTTACAAATAAGATTATGTGAGTAGTGCATTGTTAAGGCAGATACAGTCTGATAAAAGAGCAAATTGTAACTTAAATTTAGTTTTGTGCACACAGAAAATTGCACATGAATCTATGCTTACATTATTACTTGCAGATAATTTTAAAACATTTCAAAGCCTATCAATATATTTTTGTATATGCAGCACTCTGAAGCTTCTGCTTACTTTTTAAAGCATTAACAATAACAAAAAATAAGACAACTTCACATCATACAAATATTAGCACATAGCTTCTTTAAAGTCACCAACAATTGGGTTCCAATAGAAAAACTAAGATCAAATTTACTTTTTTAGATAAATTCCCCCTTTGCATGTTTTACTTTACTTCACCTAAAATTTATTCTCTTAATATGTCGGTACTATTATTTCAACAGAACCATCTCATTCTGAAAGAGGTAAAGAGTCTGATGGGTATGTCCATTCTATGACTAACACTTATTTCTTAATTACTACCTTCAAGTAAGTTTCATGGAGGTTAAATCAATAGAATTTCAGATTAAAAAAGGGAAGAGTTCCCAGAAAAGATACCATCCTTCTCCCTCCCTGCCTGAGTGCTACTTAGAGAATTGCTAAATTGCTTGGATGGAATAAAGAGTACAGTATCATTATTTCTCAGCAATTTAAAAATAAATTCAGCAAAGTCTTTGTGCCATTTTGTTGACCTTTATAATATAAACATTGGGAAATAGGATGTGTGACTATGTTTTAATTAGTCTATTGACAATTGACCTATGGAGGAGGCCAGAAATGCTTTTAAGGGGTAATAAACCAAAGTGGAAGGCTTAATATTTTGATCTTAAAATTTTGCATGATTGCGTTAGCCTAAAGAAATTAATGTTTTACCAGCTTGCCAGGTAACCAGGTTCACTAGTCTACCATCAGAACCAGAATTACAGGATTTTATTTTAATGTGACCATAATTAGTTCAGAATAACCAGTCTAATACAGAGTCCAAAATAATATTGATCAGTCATAACTCTGTTGTTATGTGGACAAGATTTATTTTAAATAATAAAGGAATGCAATTTGGCCTCAGATTTCTTGAATAGCTGTAAGATTTGTTGGATAAAAACATGATATTTCTTAAACTTTCTATATAGCTACCAAAGGATTCCAAATGTATTTGACCTATAAAGTTATCAAATTATATTGGAGAGAGTTTTTTTGTTTGTTTGTTTTTAATGTTTTGAATATTCTTTCCCAGCAAGGGTATTTTTCCTTTATGAGCATTGTAATAAGCCAGAAATGTAAATCCGTATTACAGGCTGGTCATTTCATAGGAGTTGTATATAAGTTGCTACTAACACAGACTCAGGAATCTTCTTCTCTGTCCCCAGTGACAAAAAATGGAGCAGCAAAAAATATGTTATATATGCACTAGGGCAAATCCCAAAGAAATAAGAAGCATAAATGTAAAGATAATAGTAGCAGTCTTAGTAATAGTAACAATACAAGAACCTATGGGAAAAAAAGGATGCATATTCTTCTAACTTAGATCAAGAAAAATATTCCTATTACATATCGTTCAGAACATGAAGCAATGAAAAATATAAAATAGATTGCTTGGCTAAAAACACCATAACCAAAGTTAAAAAGAAATAAGAATAATAAGCTAGGAAACATATTTGTGTTATATATGTATAAAATCAAAGGGATAAACATGACTTCTTGTACATTATGAGTGTAAATAAAATATTATTTTAAAAATTTACATTTACACTACCAGTTTTCACACATGAAAATCTATTCCAAACATATCTTGAATGCAATATAAAATGATTATGCAAAATGCATTTTATAATGGCATTGTCAGTGATAGCAAAAATTGACAACATTCACAAATCTATCAATAGGAAATTGACTTATGAGTACAAACACATAATGGACAATATGCAGCTAGAAAAAAAACAATGAGACTTCTTTTAGATGTAGAAATATATGGTTAAATAAAAACAGCAAGGTAAAAAATAGTATGCAAAAAATATATTTATACATATACACCTTTGTTTTATATGCAAATGTAAACACAACATCAATATTTGCAGAAAAGGCACAGGACGATATTTAGTATTCATTAATAATAAAAACTCTCAGCCAGCTAGGAATATAAGAGACCCTTCTAAATTTGATTACATGTGTTTACAAAAACTTAGTGCTAACATTGTACTTAATGGTGAAAAACTGAACAATAAATTCTTCAAAAGATCAGGAACAAGGAAGTCCAATCTAACCACTCTACTCGAAATTGTATTAAAGGGCCTAGTCAATTCAATAAAGCAAGAAAAGGGAGAAAAGGGCATCTGTAATGGAAAGAAAAAGAAAGCAAAACTATGTAAAACTCTGGTAAAAATCTATAAAAGCTACCAAAACAAATATTTTAGTTTAGCAATTTTATAGAACACAAACTCAATATAGTGACATAAATTGTATTATATATCAGAACAAATTATCAGGAATTAAAGTAGAAATACTGATGAGGACACCAGCCCGCAGTGTCCACGTCATTATGGATGAAATGAGACATTAACACGGACGACCGAGTCCGGCGGAGGAAAAGGGACAGCGTGGCTTTTCTCTCAAGGGGAGCAAAAGCCTTGGCCCTTGCCATAATAGGCCTTTATTGGGTTTCTTGGCACATGACATGAAGTTCCCCATTTTCTATGCACAGGTTACTCTAGGTGCTTACCTTTTACAGAAAACAAAAGAGCCAATGCCGCTAATCACAATGAAGAGGGACATTTGTAGTAAATGTTTGCCACAAATCCCGGTGAGGGAGTTTTTTAGCAAAAAGCAAGACTCAAAGCAGCCTAGGCATATTGCAGACCTGATTCCCCACAGGAGAACTTATATGTGGGCATGGGTCCTGTGTATCTCCAAGTGGGAGCTGGGCCCACGCCATGCAGAACAGTCTTCTACAAAATACTATATACAACTGCATCAAAAATAAGAAATACTTGGAGGTAATTCTCAAAATGAGAGAATTTTTTTTTCATTTTGAGTGAGGAAATTTTTTTTATTTTATTGCTTTAAGGGAAAAACAGGTAAGAGAGAAAGAGAGAGAGAAATGCACTATTTATGTATTCACTGGTTGATTCTTGCATCCTTCCTGTTACCGAACAACAAGAGGTCCGAGGGAGGGGCAATACAATATTTGGCCCACCTAGGGATGCCTAAAACTGCTATACAACAGGGGCCCCTCCCAAAAACAAAATACTAAAATCTACTGGGCCCTTCTGTCCGCCGCCAATTGGAAAGACATCTCTTAAAGCCAGAGACTTGTGAAAAGGAAACAAAATGTTTATTTAATGCTATTCAGGCCTAATGCCACCACTAAAATATCAAAGTCCTTTAGGTTGTACACCTACACCCACACAGAGCTCCCTTCTCCCACTGTCCCAACTCCGGGTACCGTAAATCAGGAAAAGAGCACACGTCTGTGTTGCAGGCCGCTGGCACTGTCAGCTGTGTCCCTGTGCAGGATCTCGAGTTAATCCAAAGTACTGTGGTACCCTCTCATGGTCCACTGGCAAGAGTCCTTTGTACCCAGTTCCAGTCAAAGTCTCTCTTGCTTTTTCAGGCCCCATGGCCAAAGGGGGCACCCACCCACCCGCGTGGGCCTCTTCTACCAAAGCTGCAGGAGTCCGCACTCCACCAAAAGCATGTGGCTTTCTTCTTCACCTGGCTGCAGGGATCTCCATTCTGGCAAAGCTGCGTGGTTCTTCCCTTTCACCTGGGAAAGAGGGGGTCCGCACCCTGCCAAAACCACGTGGCTCCCTCTTTCACCTCACCAAGAGGGGGTCCTCACTCTGCTGAAACCGCGTGGCTCTCTCTCATCTGGCCAAGCGGGGACCCTTCATGTCCTGGAGCCAGTCTTTTCCAAGCTCCTACACACCGGCCCTTCCACTCAGGGGCGCAGCCCTTAGCTACATCCTGAGTCCAAGCCCTTCTCACTCTGGAGAGCAGCCCCTCATTACCATCTCGAGTCCCTTCTCACTCAGGAGCGCAGCTCCTAGTTCCATCTTGAGTCCTCCCAGTTCCATCCTGAGTCCCTGCTAGTTCCTTCTTCCTGGCTCCAAACTTGGCCACTGCTATTTAACATATCTATGAAACCAGTTAAAGGTTATAGATATGTTAAATAACCATTCCAGAGGTTAGCTGGAAAACTGTTGCTATGCAAAATAGCTCTCAATGGCCTGGCTCCATTCATCCCTTCCCCCTGGGGGGGGGCGGTGAGGACATCTTATATGTCTCTCCAATATTTCTATACACTTTGAATTCTGGACACCTTTCTAAATCTTTTTTTGGGGGCCCCCCTTGCTGCACCCTGTATCATTCCTTGACCAAGGTTCCAACCCACAGCCTTGGCATATCAGGACAATGCTCTGACCCACTGAGTGATCCAGCGAGGGAAGGACATATTTCTTAGGTTTAGTACTGACAGAATGATCTGTAAGAGAACAAATTAATAATTAGAGTTCATCAAATTTTTTAAAAATTTGTTCTTAAAAGAGCATTTTTTAAGAGAATGAAAAAACTAGCAACATATTGGGAGAATACCTTTTCAATGTATATATCTGATAAAGTTCTTGTATTAAAAATTTCAATACTCAAAACACAATAATGAGAAAGTCAGAAAAAAACAATAAAAATGAGCTAAAGATTTGAATAGACACTTCATCAAAGAAGACATACAGATGACAAAAACACATTTTAAAATGTTCAAAAACATTTTTAAAATGAAAATAAAATGACAATAACATAGTATGTACCTATTAGAATGTCTAACAAACTTACCATAACCAGAATAGATTGGGGAGGGAGATAGTGGGGAAATAAGGGGAAGGGTCATCAAAGAACATGTATAAAGGACCCATGGACAAAGCCAAAGTGGGGTAGGGTTGAGGGTGGGAGGTGGGAGTGGGTGGGGCAGGGGAAAGTGGTGGTGGGAAAATGGAGACAACTGTACTTAAACAACAATTTAAAAAAATGACTATGCCAAGTGTTTGCAAGGATGTTGAGGAACTGTAACTCTCCTACTGTGATGGTGATACAGGGTACAGCCCCGGGGGGGGGGGGGGCAAAAAAAGGATTTGGAATAGTGTCCAGAATTCAAAGTGTATAGGAATATTGGAGAGACATATAAGGTGTCCTCACACCTCCCCCCAGGGGGAAGAAACGAATAGAACCAGGGTCATTGAAAGCTGTTTTGCATAGCAATAGTTTTGCAGCTAACCTCTGGAATGATTATTTAACATATGTATAACCTTTAACTAGTTTCATAGATATGTTAAATAGCAGTGGCCAAGTTTGGAGCCAAGGAGAAGGGAGTAGTGAGCAGGGACTCAGGATGGAACTAGGAGGACTCAAGATGGGAACTAGGGTCTGCGCTCCGGAGTGAGGAGTGCCTGTGTGGGAGCTTGGAAAAGACTGGATCCAAGACATGAAGGGCCCCCGCTTGGCCAGATGAAGAGAGAGCCCCACAGTTTCAGCAGAGTGAGGACCCCCTCTTGGTGAGGTGAAAGAGGGAGTCATGTGGTTTTGGCAGAGTGCGGATCCCCTCTTTCCCAGGTGAGGGGGAAAACCACGCAGCTTTGCCAGAATGGAGATCCCTGCAGCCAGGTGAAGAAGAAAGCCACATGCTTTTAGTGGAGTGCGGACTCCTGCAGCTTTGGTAGAAGAGGCCCACGCGGCTTTGGGGTGCCCCCTTTGGCCGCAGGGCCTGAAAAGCAAGAGAGACTTTGACTGGAACTGGGTACAAAGGACTCTTGCCAGTGGACCATGAGAGGGTACCACAGTACTTTGGATTAACTCAAGATCCTGCACAGTGACACAGCTGATGGCACCAGCGGCCTGAAAAAGGGACGTGTGCTCTTTTCCTGATTTACGGTACCCAGAGTTGGGACAGTGGGAGAAGGGAGCTCTGTGTGGGTGTAGGTGTACAACCTAAAGGACTTTGATATTTTAGTGGTGGCATTAGGCCTGAATAGCATTAAATAAACATTTTGTTTCCTTTTCACAAATCTCTAGCATTAAGAGATGTCTTTCCAATTGGCGGCGGACAGAAGGGCCCAGTAGATCTTAGTATTTTGTTTTTGGGAGGGGCCCCAGTTGTATAGCAGTTTTGGGCATCCCTAAGTTGGCCAAATATTGTATTGCTCCTCCCTCAGACCTCTTGTTCGGTAACAATGGTGGAAATATAAAACTGTACAATTACTTTGGAAAACAGTTCAGCAGTTTCTGAAAAAACAATTCCACTTCTAAGTATTTACTCCAAGAAAATGAAATTATGTGTCCAAACTGTACACAGATGTTCTTAGCGGCTTTATTTGTAGGAGCCAGAAGATGAAAAAACCTAAATGGCTGGTATAAATTACATTTACATTACCAGTTGAGTCATCAGTCTCATTTGTGAGACTCTGTTGCAAAGATCCCCTGGTGAATAAAGAATTGTGATGTGTCTTCCTATAGAATACAACTCAGCAGTGTGAAATATCAACAGACACAACATAGATCAATTTCAAAGGTACCATACTAAGTAGAATTAAAACACACACAAAAAAATTATATACTATATGGTTCCACTTACATCAAATCCTGTAAGACAGAGAATAGATCAATTTGCATGGCAAAAGGAGTGAGGTGTCTGTGTAGTGGGCTGGTGGCAAGACTCTGGAGACAGAAATTACATAAGGAAAAAAAGCTTTTGGAAGTGATTATTGTGTCATTCACTTGATTAGAATGATACCTTCAAGGATGTATACATGTGTTGAAAATTACCCAGTTGTATACTTTTAATATGTCTAGTTAGCTAAATGCCAACTATTCGTCAGTGAAGCTGAGAAAACAATAAGATAAAACTGAAAATGATTCAAGAGCCCACAAAAACAAGCTTCTGGTGGCCAAACATGGAAAAAAAATTAACCATTGGCTAGAATAATAACTATAATGGATTGACATACATTGAAATACAAAAACCCTAACTTCAAACTAATACTTATAAAAGAGATAGTGGGTGAATGACAAAGAAGTCAGCATTTATCTTACATTTTCAGTGCAAGCTGTATTTCATAATAACCAATAGATGAACCTCAGTATGAAAAGTCACTCTTTATAGAAAAAAAATCAGCTTAAATGTGAAATAACTTTCACATAAAGTTCATTAGTGAATAAATTATTAGATAAAAGATTGATGGGGAACTTTACAATGAAGGATCTGGATGTAAGAGTCTGAGCTAACATTTATTCTCAGCATCACTAAAACTGGAACAATGAAATAGTATACACTGCCTGTTGTAATATAACAAGAGATATTCAGCACCACCAACAAATAATGTTAGGTAAAGCATGTCCAAACTTAATCTACTTAAAAGTCTTTAGAGTTACTCTCTCTACAGGAAATGTGGAAAGAAAAGCTAAATGACACCATAAAAAATCACAGTTAAAACCAGAAAATAGAACTTCCTACAAGTAACTGAAGCAAATTATTTGGTTATGGATGAGGCAAGGATGAAGCAACAAAATATGCAGAACTATTTCATCTATGAGATGGATCTAGGAAGTCATTACACTCTTCAGAGTGTTTGATATTTTGCACAATAAAAGTTTTAAAATTAGGAAATCAAAATATTCTGAAAAGACGTTATTATTTCTGTCTCCTCTCCATTAAACTGGCTTTAATACTACCTACACTTAATTGTTATTTGGTCTTTCGAAGTCTGTCACTCTCCGTGATCCTCAGATCATAGAAATAGGCCAAATCTTGCATTTATCTGAAAGCTACTTGAGCCATCTGTATTTTAAGAAAGGGAGTATTAATGTGGCTCCATAGGAGTTTGATTAGACCATTTTATGAAGATTATGCCATTCTTCTCACCAAAAAGAAATACAGAAACCTATTCAGACTATATCAAATCCTTGATAATTCATGCAGAGTGGTTTGTGAAATAAAACATAGATGTGAATTAAATATTCTAGATTTTTCCATATAAATCATAAGCAATTTTCAAAACTTTGAACAACAAAAATAACCTTAGCATGCCACGTACATTGCTTCATAGTTCCCATACTGTAACATCACTTCTCCTTGTATATTACTGTGGGTATAGAAGATATTGGGAATAAAAGCAAACTCATTATGATATAAGAGTTTCATCCAATCAAATATAGTTTCTGATAATCACACTGCATAGTTTCCACTCTATCTTCCAAATAAAGTAGAGCATAGGAAGATTACAAAAGAGAATATATTTTTCATCTTCTTTATAAAGAAACACAGCATTCTTACCAGTATCCTTTGCTGCATATGTTAACATTTATTAAATTGCTATTCATACTTCTGTCTTTTTTTAACACAATAGCAAAATTTTATTTTTTTTATAAAATTATTTTATTATTTTTTTCTACTCCCCACCCTTGATCCTGCCCCCCTTTCACTTTGTCTGTGGGTTCTTTATACATGTTCTTTCATGAGCCTTCCTCTTCTTTCCCCCTTATTCTCTCCTCCCTCCCCTCTAGTCACTGTCAACCTGTTCTTTATTTCAATGCCTCTGGTTACATTGTGCTTGCTTGCTTGTTTTGTTGTTCAGGTTCCTGTTAAAGGTGAGATCATATGGTGTTTGTCTTTTACTGTCTGGCTTATTTCACTCAGCATAATGCTTTCCAGTTCTATCTATGCTGTTGCAAAGGATAGGAGTTCCTTCTTTCTTTCTACTGCATAGAATTCCATTGTGTAAATGTACCATAGTTTTTTGACCCATTCATTTACTGATGGGCACTTAGGTTGCTTCCACCACTTGGCTATTGTAAATTGTGCTGCTATAAACATTGGGGTGCATAGGTTCCTTTCAATTGGTATTTTGGGGTTCTTAGGGTATAATCCAAGCTGTGGAATTGCTGGGTCAAAAGGCAGGCCTATTTTTAGTTTTCCAAGGAAATTCCATACTGTTTTTCACAGTGGCTGCAACAGTCTGTCTTATATGTTTTATAAAAATATTTCATATATCTTTGTAATATGTAAAATATTAAAGACTTTAAATTGTATTTAAAATAAACTTTTGAAATATATATCATTCTTCAAAAGATGTAATATTTACTTTTCAGTGAAGATGAAACTATAAGATTTAAGTATACAAAAGATACTAAAACAGATTTCTTTTCAAGGAATTAATAAAGCACAGAACAAATATAATTAATTATTAAATTTAGTAGGTAATTAGATTAAAATATGATTCTTAGTCTAAAGAGTAAATATCTACTAATTAACTCTCAAATCCAGAAGCACACCAGCAGCAGTATCTTATAAACATATCTTTACTTGTATATGAAAACAATCCCATTTTCTCAAATTTCTTTTTATTTCTGATAAATCATTCACACATATTCAAACACACCGATTTAAATATTAGATATTAATATCTATTAGAAGAAATCATAAAATTTCTTGTGTTTTATACACAATAATAAGGAAAAATGTGGTCATCTGATGTTATTTTTTTATCCTGGTTGAACCGGTACTCAAAAGTGAAATTGAATATCCTCTAACTGAATAAAAGAGTCTGCCTTTGAAGGTTTTCTTTCAGGATTTATAAAAATCTGTAGTCAACTGTGGCACAAAGCTTCACTAATCTAGAAGTTAGAAAATTATAGTTTTATGAGTCATTAAGAATAAGTGGATTAAAAAATGGTTGTACATTTATATAGTGGAATAATATGCAGCAGAAAGAAAGAAGGAGATCCTTCCTTCACAGCAGCATGGATGGATCTGGAGAGCATTATGCTAAGTGAAATAAACCAGGCAGTCAGGAACAAATACCATATGATCTCACCTATATGTGGAACCTAATCAATAAAACAAATAAGCAAGCAAAATATTACCAGACATTGAAATAAAGAACAAACTGACAGTGACCGGAGGAAAGAGGGGAGAAGGATAACGGAGGGGAAGAAGGGGAAGGGTCATGAAAGAGCATGTGTAAAGGACCCATGGACAAAGACAACAGTGCAGATTGAATGTGGGAGGTGGGAGTGGGTAGGGTGGGGGCAGAGTAATAATAGGTGGAAATAGGGATAACTGTAACTGAAAACCAATTGAAAAAATTAAAATAAAATATGAAAAACTAAATTAAAAGTGGAACTGGTAATTGAGATATTTCTATGAAACTTAGAGCTATTAAGAAAGTAAAACTGAGAAGATTTCATAATCAAAAAGAAAATAAATAAAAATTTTAAAACTTGGAAAAAGTCCATGGGCAGAGAAATGTAACTTGAGCCCTAATCAAATAGAGCCTGAACCACATACTGGATTTCTAATTTGTACGCTGTTAAAGTCTATTCTAGATGTTTTTTTTTTTATGTAACTAAAAGTATCTCGACTTGTGTGTTCATAGGACTGCTTTATTGACTTTCTCACCTAAATGAATTAACATTTGTTTCTTCTAACTTAAAGTCCAAATTTTCAGTAGATCTGTGTATGTGAGCCTGACCTTTCCATCCCACTGGTTTTTTTCTTGGCTGGTGTATGCTACCAGGTGTATTGTAGGATTGACTTTAAGAACCTGTGTAAAGATTCATTTCTTTATCCCACTATGAAATGTAATGATAATTCAACGAAAAAAGAGAATTTTTAATTTGCCCTAACCCGTGGACATCAGGAGCGAGTTTTTTAAAAATCCTTTTCAGTATAATTCAGCAAATAAACATCAAATCCCATAAGAACAATAAATAGTGTGTGTGGTATGTTTAATTTGTGATAGACATGAGCACAACATGTTTGCCTTAAAACAATGCCTGACAGTGTCCTCACAATCCCCATTTCATGGTGGCTGATAGTGGTTGCCTGACCAGGCAAAAAACACATGGTTAGAAAGCACTCTTTAGTCACGAGCTTATATGAGCCTGAGGTTGCAGCCACCACGAGGTCCTTCATTTCCAGGTGGCAGAACTAGTGTTTGCTCCTTGCAAGGCAAAGATAAATAATATACAAGCTCTGCTCTCTACACACCCAGAGTAAGGGAACATGCAAGTCATGCAGCATTTGCAAAGTCTTTTATCTCAAGTTTTTAAATCAATTTCTTTATTTATTAAATATGAGATAACATAGCATCCATGCTAGAAGGATTATATGAGATAATGAAAGTAAAAAATCCATCACATAGTAGGCACTCAACAAATTTTAGTTCTTTTCTGTTCCAATAAGTCTATAAAAAGGAAGAGATTCAAAACCAAGAAAAGAATTCTGAAGGCAAGTTAATTTTTAAAGAAAATTCAATGACTTTGATTTATAAGCAAGGTAGTTTCAGTTTGAAGAATAAAATACTTCACATCCTCAATAAAAAGTCTAACAAATTACTAGTACACAAAAAAATCACTCCTAACAAAATTACTTTAATGACTTGTGGTAAATGCACTCTTGAATGTTGGACAATTTGGAGACTAGCAAAATGTTTTATTCTTACAAGGATCATTTGTTCTGTGTTTGACAAAAACCAAAGAGCATTTCATTCTGTTTTACTTGTAAATGGGTATTATTGTCTTTGTTATGTGACAATGTCAAGTAAAATGTCACACCAATTGGAAAAGCCCATTCACACATAATAGGTAGACTGCAGAACAGAATGTACCTTTGACTGACTTATGGCTTGAAAATCCTACATAAACAATGTTGATATTTCCATTTTCACCATGTATCAGCACAAGACATTTCACAACTGTTGTTTAAGCAGAACGCAACTGTTCCTTGCTATAAAAACCAGTAGCAAGTAACAAAATGTTGGTTTAAGAAAATAATAACTGCCCGTTTACTGAATATGGGTAGTTACAACAGTTGAATGTTTTAACCTTTAACTTGTTAAACTTTATGTTCATTAACAATTAAAACATACTGTTTGAATTTGAAGTTCTTGGAATTGAGGGTTAAGATTTAGAACATTTTTTGGAGAAATGTTTATTAACTGTATTTTTATGATCAAAACTGATAATTAGCATGTGAACTGTGTACGTATAGATCCTAAATGTCCTTTCCTTGTCAGAGCCTTATTAGAATATTCTTTTAAATTTCTGATTCTAAATATATTGATGTTTCTTTTTTCATCTTTATTGTATTTTTCCATTACTACTTAGCCCCTCTTGACCTCCCTCCCTACAACCATCACCACACTGCTGTCCGTGTCCACGAGTCGTTTCTCATTTTTGCTCAATCCCTCCACCTCCTTAGTGTCTCCCACTTAGCTGTCATCTGCTCTCCATCTATGAGTCTTATTCTCATTTAAATGTTAATATGGTCAGCAAGTTTAACTGCACAGCATGTCTCTTATCAAATTCACTTCTAATTAAGTACTTCAAAAGAGAGGGCAAACTTTCTAAACACTTTACAGCTATAATGTTGTTACAGTCATGAGAACAGACTTCAAGTACCCAGAGACAATTTTATAAGGAAAAAAATCACTCTAATTTTCTCTTCCTTCTTTGGATTGATGTATTAGGAATTAGACCTCTTTCTCTGTGTTGGGACTGCATTGTAAGAGGTATGTGTATGTTTTGCTGATCAGCACAGGAATTCAGGAGGAAATGCATTACCCTTGAGTTCCGGGGAACTTGGACAGATTTATGAGATGTATTTGTGTGCTCAAGCATATCAAGACCTGCATAAAAACCAGTGCATTGCCTAAACTCAAAATCATTTAGTAATCTCTCTTACATCCCATCTCCTTATCAAGGAGAAACACTTTACACCCATCAGTAATGCTTGAAAAGCCTATCTTTATGACAAATCTCCAGGCAATTCCTTGTTTTTAACATCAGAAGCTTATTACTTGTACTTTACATGTATATATAAATATGGAAATTTGTATTTTAAAAACCATGTTGACTTTTTAATTGCAGTCTCTGTGTGTTAGGTCCTTTTTAAAAAATCTGGTAAAAACCAACAGGAGTGTCAGATTAAAGGTAAAGCTAATACCTAGAAAGGCTGAGACAGGACAGTAAGAAGCGAGGAATATTTCCTGGCAAATGGAATAGAGACAATGAGACAGATGAATGCAATGGCAGAACAACGTGCAGCTAGGTGCAGCTGGGCTTCAGAGTGGAAGACCCCTAGTTCCTGGCAGGGGGTGAAACTGGGAAAAGAAGAACCTGGCTCCCATGGTAACCTTTCCTCCCCTGACCTTTCCCACCTGGAGATAACATCTAGGCCTTAGTTGTATTTTAGCTCCAGGCCCAGAAAAGCAGCATAACCAGGTGGGCTATAACAGAGCCAAAGGCAATGACTAAAGACCCCCTGCTCTGCCACTGATTGATCATGACCTTGAAAAGGCACACCTGGAGAAGTGATGAATATTCAACTGAAACCCTCCCCTGAGACCTCCCCTAAAATTCTCGCCTGTCAGAGGCAGATAAAAGCTTCAAGACAAAGGACATAGTGCCTGTGCATGCCCTTCCCTTTCCCTTCTTCTTTGCACACTCCTTACTTCACATGCACCTGTCTCCTAAACTCTAAGGAATGGGCAGCTGGCAGCTTGCCCCTGGCTAATCCCCTGGACCTGTCTCTAAGGCCCTTTTCCGAAGCTCTCATGCTGCTTCTTTTACACTAGGCCTATCCTTGTTTCACTGTCCCTAGCTTTAATAAACATACCCTCATAGTCACCTGGCCTCATGTTGTGAAAATCTTACCTACATAAAGTCAAGAACCCACACACTACAGGCTGGCCCTGGGCAGACCTACTTAGGACCAGTTCCCTGTCCACTACTAGTATAAAAATGGATTCGGGGCTGGAGGGGCAAATCGATTAAACTAAGTCAGTTTAACTCAAAGCAGCAGGAGCAACAGATGCTGTTGCTTTTGTTTATTTTCCCTTGTTGCCAGACGGGAAGGGAGAAATAAATACTAGGACAGAGAAGAAAGCTGCTGAATTGCGTTTCTACTCTACCTTAGCTTGCAGCAACATTTCAACATACAAAGTGGTATGAGCAGAGTGATTTGTTTCGGAGTGGACTTTCCATTCTTAGTGACCATCTGTCTCCCAGAAACGGAGACATCAGTACAATAAAGTCATCTACATAAACAACAAAGTTTTGTGAGGGGTTTTGTTTTTCTTATGAAAAAAGAAGAAATTACAGTGTATTCTTTTTTTTTTCTGGGAAATCTCAAGGCAACTATGAACCCACACACAGTGCTATATGTTCTTTTATTTGAACTTGAATTTTTTAATTTTAATTCTTGTTCAAGTACAGTTTTCTGCCTTTTCCCCTATCCCAGCCCGCCACTCCCCCAGCTCTCCCCACCTCCCTCCCATTTCCACCTCCACTTGTAATTGTCCATGTGCTATATATTTTTGAAGGCAAAAATTCTGTCTTGCTATCACTATACTTTCAGCAATTTGCATAACTAAAATAAGTAGATGCTCAGGAAATTGCTGAGTCAACATAAAATCAATCCTATTTTCCCACTATTACTGAAGAATTATTTAGCATCCGCTTCCTGCCTGTCATTATACTTGCACCTCAAGAAGAGTCTTCTTTGTACTTCTTTTCATAATACAGCCTTCCGGGGGTCATGTAACATAAGTCAAGTCTATTAATTTTGAATTTAATAATTATTTTTTGAAGAGCTGACATGTCATGAAGTTTTAGCCTTGGAGATGTAACACCGAAGAAAATATTTTAAAAATTAACCAACAAACAACAACCTGATTGTATAGAGATCGCACTGAAAGCAATAAAAATAAATAAGGAAATAGCATAGTATCTATTTGTTTTAGCCTGGGGTACCTAGAAAACAGGGTCTGTGTCAGAGAATAAAATGTAAGTATTCACTGAGAAAAGTTAAACCAGGGTGGCGAGAGTCAGTGCAAAGTCTAGTGTGTCAGGGGATGAAGGGAGCATATACACACTGATGTCGTATCCAATTGGCCAGTGCTTCACAGTCATGGTCATCTGGTTATGAGGGATAGCTCTGGACAGGGTTTAAAAAAGAAAACAAACGAACGAACAAACAAAACCAGAAGCAGTCATTTGGAGACAGGAAGAAAGGGAAAATTGTGTGCCTATTTTCAGTTTATCTTCTGCTGTTTTCTGTTTCTCACCGCTGCCCCTGATCGTTGGTGTTGGTGATGTGGTGCTGGTGAAATCCCATGTCCAGTACTTCTCACTTCCCTGGCCCCACTGGAGCAGCTGCTGGGGAAACCAGAGCTTACGTCTCATGGTGCCTCGGCCCGCGAGGCAGTCAACGGGGTCCGCCTGCCGATGTACCTGTAACGGATGAAGGGGGATGGGACAGGAGGCGCGAAGAATGGCAGCAAGACAAAGGATTCTGATCAAGCTGCAAAATTTATTTCAAAATGGAGGGAGTTATATAGAGGAGGGCAGTGGAGGAAGTGCAGTGGATAGGTGGCTTCAAGGCGTGCTCTAGCCTGCGATTGGCCTGGGGGTGCATGGCGGGTGCGTGATCAAGGCACTGATTGGTGTGCCACCCACATGTCCAGGAGGGGGAGTTCTATGGCTCCTAACCGCAGCATCCTGTTATTCAGGCGCAACCTTCAGGTCTGATTGTATCAGCCTGTTTCAGGCTTATCCCAGCCCCCAACATCATGGTATGGAGTTTGTGGGGTTTTGTAGTGTTCGTTAGAGCCATAACCTCTACAGGCCATATTGGGGGAGCCCAGGTGCCAGTGTAAGCTCTTTAAAAATACAGCATTTTTCCCAGCAGTGGGCTGTAACCCAGATCAGGCTGAATTGTTGAGTATGTTTTCTCACCTGATAGGGAGAAATCTTAGTTATGACCTTACTCAGGGTCAATGATGCATCCTTGTGTTGTCTGTGGTCCTCTCTTGTTTTGGAGGACACCATGAAGAAAAAAACAGAGGGAAACAACAAGGAGATAAATGGATGGGGACAGTTTAAGTGGTCTTGTGTCTTTAGTGTCTTTTCTTTGGGGTGGTAGATAACTCCTCATTCCAACAGCTTTTTCTTTGATTCAGTTAGCTACCCCAAATCTTTTCTAGACTACTTTGTTTAAGATTATTGCAGTTGGTATTCTGTCATTTGTAACTAAAACACATCTTGTCTAATGCAACGTGTTTTATTTTCTTTCAGTTTTTAGAAAATAAAATGGAGCAAGGGGCGGGGGAGGCTGGGATGGGAAAAATAGACAAAAAACTGTACTTGAAAAATAACTAAATAAAATTTAAAAAAAAGAAAAGAAAATGGACATATTAAGTCATTAGCTGAGCATCACTGATTTGTTACTTTGACAAAATCATAGGAGTCACTCTGGTACATGCCAATGACAGGTATCAATTGTTTCATGTTTACTGAGAATTACAACATGGAGAAGTATATGAAACTATTAAGCACGTTGCATGTAAGTTTATCTGACAGTTGATTCAAAATGTACCATACTATATTCCATAGTTCCAGTCTAATCACTATAAATACAAATATAAATTACATACAACTCCGGACATTTTTAGGAATTTGTAATCAGTATTTTGTGTCAGCCCACTCATCATTTCTCTCTGAAAGTTAAAATCAGAGCTAATGTTTTACATTAGCCTACGTTAGCACAATGGATGAGACATTGTGTCCACATACATGATCTCACTAGTCACACTGAGTCCTACCAACATCTCTGTTACCCCCCCTCTTCAAACAGACACTGGCCCTCAAAATGTTAAGTAATTTCCTGTCAAGTTGCTAGTATTGGAGAATATGGGACTAGATTGTAGGTATGTTTGACCCTGGGACCTTATCCAATACAATATGAAACAAAACAATAATCTTGCATTTATGTTAATAGTCGGTTTTGGATAAATGCTAATTTTAGGAAATTCAGTGCACTTTTGGCAGGAAACCAAATAAGTAGTTATAAATAAAGTATAATTGTGGCATGTGCCAAATAACTCTTATAGACACTAACTGAAATGAAAACTTTGGATAAACTCTTTAATAACTTACTCTAGGTTTGAACAACAGCACACGACAAGCCAAACGTTTCAAATTCTGTTTTAAAATGCTTTCCTCAGTTGTATGTAAACCACATATATCTGTGCTAAAAGAAAAAACACTGGGATTTTAATCATACATTAACGCAAATCCAATGAATTAATGTACACCAGGTCTCCTTTCTGTTCTAAGGTATCTAATTACTCAAAATAAATTACTGCATATATTAGCATGATTGTTTCACACATTGCAGTGTGTGCTTAAATACCCACAGAAAAGCTGTGCATACTACCCTATATCATTCAACCTGTTAAATATTTAGATTTATTGAACATGAAATTGAAATATACGTAAGTGTGCATGTATGCACATGTCTATGGTATGCACACATGTATTCAGGTGTTAGAATGCATGCCTCAGCTAATTTAAATATTCAGTTTAGTCTTAATAAACACTGAGAGGATTTTGTATCCTTGGTTTTTTTACTCAAATATTTTAATTCACTCATCTCCTTAAAATCCCCTGGAATATTTTATTCAAAAAATTTTTAAATATATTCCAAAGCTTATATTGTGACTGACAGGACAAAATAAAAGAGGAAGAAAGACAATTGTATCTACTAGTTACATAACAACAACAACAAAAGTTTAAACATAATGCAGGATAACCTCTAGATATATAGACAAATGTAAAGAGAAGAAGAGGAGGAAACAACCATACGAATTCGTGAGACATCAGCATCTAATCACAACCTATTCTCTCATACTAGCTCAATCAACAAATCAGTAGAGAAAATAATGCCACACATTTAGGAATGCTTACTACTTATCAACAAGTTCAGTTATACTTCTTCAAAAATAATCAGGTTTAATAGTTTTATATTTTATCAGAGGAAATAAGAGAGATTTTTAGAAGCTATAGATAAGAACAAAAATAAATTTAAAAGCATTAAATAACATTATAGAGCAAACTATATTAAACTATCTTTGTGCCCCAAAATGTTAAAAAAAAACTTAATGACACATATTTAAGATACATATAAATGCAAAAAATATATGTATTTATATGTATAGATTTACCTTGAGACATGAGACCTTTCAAAATGGTTGAGTTTATATTTTAATAATAGTGTTCACATTGTTAAAACCATCTGGTAAATTCCTTGGTGTTGTTTGTCAAATATTTTTAGTTCTCAATTTTTCAGATGCAAGGTAGGGCTGCACTTCCCATGTTTCTTGATATTGGGTTGTGAGGGAGCAGTAAAGGCCAGAGGAGGTGTAGGATATTATTTCATTAAGTGAATTGTGAGGAGGCCAGAGCATATAACAGCTGGTGGGGCACCCTCCAGCGCTTTGTTTCCCTCTGCCCAGGAAACAGCAGTTTTGAAGTGTTTAGGGTGCCGCATGCTAGGTCAGCCCTAGGTCATGGGTTAAAGAGAGGTGGAGAAGAACCGTGAGTTGAACTGCAGTGAACATGTCAAATGAGTAAGAAACATTTTCATTATAACATGTCATTCAGATATGAGAATTTCTTGTTAAAGCAGCATAAATTATTCTATCCTGGTTGATACAGAAACATAATTTTTATTCTTGTCAAATAAAATAAGAATGTATTTGGTGACATTCTGGTGCTGAAGCCAGAAAAAATGTGTAATTGTTATAAATTCATTCCCAAGTAGTAGTTTAAATATCTTAAGATTATCTCTCAAGTTCTATCTCATTATTATATAAGTAAACTCTAGAAATAAATAACAACATTAAGATCTCTGAAGAAACTATGCCAAGAGTTTACCCTGCACTTAGACTCCAACGGTTGTACTCCAAGTGACCTTGGAATATGCTCCAAAACATATATCTAAAGGACACGAAAATGTGGCAACATTTAAGTAATCAATAAATATTTAGTTTCCATAAAACCACAGTTTAAGAATACATTTCTTAATAAAAACACTCATCAGCTTAGCTGTTTTATAGCTCATGCGAGCATAATACAGGGAAATATTAAGGCAACTTTCATAACAAAAGTGATGTCAGAAGTAGTGACAGGAATTTGAGATGCCAGGTAAAGCTTTGCCAAGTGGGAATTATACAAGATGAAAAGGAATCGATTCAAAAACAGACAACTTGGCCCTGGCTGGTGTGACTCAGTTGATTGAACCTCATCTAGCAAAGCAAAACGTTTTAGGTTATGTTCCTTGTCAGGGCACGTGCCTAGGTTGCGGGTTCAGTTCTAGTTGGGGTGCATGTGAGAGACAACTGATCGATGTTTCTCTTTCACATTGATGTTTCTATAAGTCTTTATCCCTCCCTCCCCCTCTCTCTATAAATAAGTAAACAAATAAAGTTTTAAAAAATACAGACAGCTTGGATTTTGATCTCTGACTCTGAATTGGAAAACTGGTATATTTACGAGCCCCCAACAGTGATCCAAATCCCATTCCTCTGACCATCTCAGAACCTCTTTTTTGCTGACACAGTCCCTCCCCTTTGTACTGTAAACTTTTCTCCTGTACCAGCTTCTTGAGAGTTTAGATTTGCTCTATCTCTTGAAAATAAAGAATTATTCTTCTGAAGTTTCCTTCTTATTTATTGTCCTCTCTACTTCTCTCCTTTACAAACTTTGTGTTGTTGCCTTCCAACCTCTGATCATTTACTTTTGATTTCTAATTTTTCAAACCTGAGCTTGTTTTCTTTTTCCCCAAACACTCAATATAAACTACTCTCACCTCCGTGATGCCAAGTGGAAGAGGTGCTTTCAAGAATATTCTCTTTTTGATCTTTCAGCAATACCTGACAATGTTATTACTTGCTCTCTTTCAAACAAAAACACTCTTTGCCTTCATTTCTCTGTAGTGATAGCTCAAGCAGTTCTCTACAGGGGGATTAGGAACAGAAAATTGATTGTAAAAATACTGCTAGGGGATATACATTATAGCTGGATTTGCTAGCAATTTTCTATATATTGAAAAGTAAGTTTCTATATGAAAATAAACTGGCAACACTGGAGTGATTAGTGTGGGGACCGTGCACTGCCAGGGCTTCTCTGACTCCCACCTCTATCTGACTCTCCTTTTGCCTTTGATCACTTACCCTTTGACCATTTTGCCACTTGTCCTCTGACCCAGTTTCATAAGAACTTTAACTGTAATGAATGTAAATGGAATCCAATTGATTTAATTTAGGATTCTCTGGAAGGGTGGTGGTGATTTATTGAAATGATGCAAAGATATTAATGAACACTAGGGCAGGAATTGTTGATGTTCTTCTAAGGCCTCGAGCCAGGCACAAGGAAGCAGTCACAGCCTAGGTTCCTCCTCTCTCTTCCTGTGCGGTGACCTCATCCCCCTCTCACTCTTGCAGTAGGTTTGTTCTGTTCTCTGAGCTCACAGAACAAATACAGGGTGTGGCACAAATAATGCTTCTGTTTTATTACAAAATATTTTATTACAAAATTAAGCATGTAATTGTGTAACATTGCAATACTACATTCAAGCACACCATACAACATTTTAGGTGAAATGTTCAAATTAAAACTATTAATTATTACACTCATGGTTTTACCCTACCAACCACACTCAAGCTGGCACTACTTCTGCTGGACCCTGTACATATACCATGGAATCACTACTTGATTCCCTGAATTTAAACACAATAATTCCAACACAGTTACCAACACAGATCAGCTAGCCTCTGTGAGTCCCCACTCCATCCCCAGGCAGGAATCTCATTACAGACATAGCTTCCTCCACCTTTTAAAATCAAGCTGCTCTGATTTTTTTAAAGGCTTTCAATGCTTAATCTTAAAGTACTTGAATTGCTTCCCAATATTTTGTTATAATTTAGCAATTCTAATCTCTTTCAACTTTTAAACACCTCAGCTACTTCTTCCTGAATAACACCTTCTCATCACCCTTGTGCTTGTAGAAAAGAGTAGATAATATATAGTATCAGTGCTGAAAGGTAAGCTCAGCTAGCCCAGTTCCTGGTTTTAAAATTAATGTCAACCAAGAAAAACAAGTTTTTTCAGATAGTTGGACCAACTCACAGGCAGAGGAACAATATGACCCAGTTTCCCCATGTTCAGTCCATTGCTGCAGTTGCTCACTACACTAGAAGTGGTCTCTCTGCTCCTGCAATTTAATAAAGGTAGAAAAGATTGAATTTTCTAACTTTACCCAAACCAATTAATCAGCCAGAAAATTAAAGTCAGCTGCGGATTGAAACCCTCAGTCACCCTGTGGACTTACTACCATCAGTTATATTATTGACAAAAAGAATCAGATTTATAGATAGCAGCAGGGCATTCAGACACTTTCTGAAATGAATATGATTCTTCATATTATTTTCCTTGGGTTGTTGGCTATGAACTTACTCTCACACTTCATTATTGAAAAAAAGTAGTAAATGTTGACATTATAAGTCCAATTGCCCCACAGAGTTCCAACAATTTAATTTTATGGTTATAATACTGTGAACTTTCCTTTGTCAAACAGTGTTTCTTATGTAAAATGTCACATCCATACTTAGCTAATAATTCTCTTATAAAGTAAATATATTGGCCATAAATTAGTTGGTTAAAAAACAAACACACGCAACCATATTACAATTTTTATTTCTATATACCCAGGCTTAAGGTCTCACTACCATCATGGTTTTGCAAAGCCTGAAATGATGTGTTTGAAGGCTATTTGTGTATCTCTCTGAATTGTTGTCTACTAACTCCAGTGGCTGTCATATTAGATTTGGTAATACTTCAAATTTAATGACACCAATTATACCTAAAATGCTTTTGTACCAAGTATGCTAGTATTTTATATATTTTGTTCATAACTAAAAGAATTTGAATAGGAATTCAGCACTCTTAGGATTGTAAATTACATGATTATACCTTTGATAGTCTTAAATCTCAATAATCTGAATATACATCAATGGTACACCAGAATTTCTAGAATTTATTAGCAATAATGGTGCTTTTGAACATCTAACATTCATACCTGTAGATTTTTCTGAACATGTTGATCACCTTTTCCATACTCTCTTATAGATGTTGTGCTGTTGTTTCTTGACATGCATATTTTAACCAACAGGATCATGAAAAAAATGAGGAATTAAAACATTTGTTCTGTTTATTTAACACTTTCTTATTTATGGACCCACTCAAATGCCCATTATACAATAGCATGCATACCTATTTATTTTTTTCAAAGAAATAATTCTATCACTTTAAAAGAAAACAACCTCAGATATTTCAACATTTACATTCAAAAGTTCTACTTTAAATTCTTCCAGTAAGCAAGAACTATTTGGTAATAAAAAATCTGATGAAGGCATGAATACTCCGAGGTATGAACAAGGACAATACAGAACACAGAAGATTCAGTGAAGACTGGTCTTGGTAGTTACAATTCTAAGGAATTGAGGATCATTAGACTGAGCAGCAAGAGAAATCAATTTTCGATGCACTTGAACTAAAAACTTAGTTGTTTTATTCAGAGCCTTGGATCTAAAGTAACTTTTATAGTTTTACCAGTCTGAGGCATGGAAGCCAGATCTTTGTTTCTCAGCCTCAACTTGTCATTGGCTGTGATGTTTTTTGGGCGATGAGGTTCCTATGAAGTTAGACCTCTGCCTTAGAGAGGCAGTGTGCTATCAGCAGTTAATATTTCCAAAAGTTGGAGCATAAGTGTACAAATTGGCTTTGAAAGGGGGTTCTGAGTGGAATACTACAGTATCCATTATAATTGGTTAAAAATATTGAAACGATGAAGAATGTTGGGGAAGGAATGGGATAAGAGGAAACTTAGATAAATCCACAGATAGAAGATCTATGCAACTAAATGACATCAGTTGTTATTGTGGAAGATAAAACAGACTAGTTTAAAGATCTGTTAAAAGAACAAGTAGCATAAGGAATTAATGTGACTTGAAGAGTCAAGCATGCACAGTGAATTGTGGAGAGCCACGTGTCGTGGTATTAAAGCTTGGTCCCCATGGAACCCAGTGTGAATAACACAAATTTTAAAACTAATTCCTTATTTTGTTTTTAGTTTCTGCTCCCAGCAGATCTTGGTATAGATCACTGAGATTTCACAGAGTACTAAAATCAAAAAAGTTAAAGCTATAGTAAGATACAAATCCAGTTTTGTCCTTTTTATAGAGGGAAAAATATATTCATATACATTTGCTCTTGCTAGTAAAAGACAGAAATATTTATTATATAGCAAATTTCAAACACAGCTGTTACATCTTTATGCCACCTTATTCCTAAAGTCTAAAATGTAGACTTTGTTTATTATTAAAAATTTAATAAGTTTTAGCTCTGCAGTTACAATGAGAGGAAGGTACAGAGATTTTCCATACACCGCTATCCCCACACATGCAGAGTCCACCCCATTATTAATATCCCCCACCACGGTGGTACACTTGTGACAATTGATGAACCTACATTGACACATTGTAATCTATCAAAGTCCATTTTTCACACTAAGGTTCATATGTAAATGTTGCATATTCTATAGATTTGCACAAATGTTGAGTAACATGTATCTATCATAGAGAATTTTCACTGCCCTAAAAATTCTCTGAGCTCCACTTATTTATAAACCCAACTCCAATCCTTGGCAATCACTGATATATTTTTCTTTTTTTATTGAGGTATAATTAACATATTATATTAGTTTCAGGTATACAACATAATAATTTGATATTTGTATATATTATAAAATTACTTTCTCTGTAATTTTGACCTTTCAAAAATGTCATATAGTTAGAAATATACAGTATATAGCCTTTTCAGATTGGCTTCTTTCACTTAGTAATATGTATTTAAGTTTCTTCCAAGTCTTTACATTGCTTGATGGCTTTTTTCCTTTTAGCACTGGATATTCCATTATTCTAGATTTACCATGGTTTAATTATTCATTTGCCTACTGAAAAACACCTTGCTTGTCAAATTTTGGCAATTATGACTAAAGCTACAAAAAATATCTGTGCACAGGTTTTTGTGTGGATATAAGTTTTCAATTCCTTTTGGGTACATACCAAGGAGCACAATTGCTAGATTGTATGGAAGAGTGTTTTGTTTTGTAAGAAAAGCTGCCTTCCAAAGTTGCTGTGCCATTTTGGGCTCCCACCTGCAATATATGAGAGTCCCATGAGCTCCACATTTTCACCATGCTTTGGTATTGTCAATATTCTGGATTCTGACCATTCTAACAGATGTGTAGTGGTATTTCACTGTTTTAATTTGCATCTTCTTGATGACATATAATGTGGAACATCTTTTTATATGCTTATTTGCCACCAGTAAGTCTTCTTTTGTGAGTTGCTTATGTCTTTAGCTCATTTTTAATTGGGTTGTTTATCTTCTTATTACTGAGTTTTAAGAGATTGTTCTGTATTTTGAATAATAATCCTTTATCAGATGTTATCTTTGCAAATATTTTCTCCCAGTCTGTGGTTTGTCTTCTCATTCTCTTGACATTGTCTTCTGTAGGACAGAACTTTTTAATTTTGTGTAACTTCATCTTACTATTTGTTATTTCTTTCATCTATCTTACCTTTAGCATTTTATCAAAAAACTCATCACAAAACCCAAGATCTTCTTATGTTTTTTCTTATGTTTCATTCTAAGAGTTGTATACTTGGTGTTTTACATTTGAGTCAACGATCTATTTTGAGCTATTTTTTACTGAAGTTATACAGTCTGTATCTAGACACTTTTTTGTAGATGAACATCTAATTGTTCTAGCACCATTTGTGGTAAGACTACCTTTGCTCTTCTATTTTTTTTCTACTAAGGTTAGAATATGACATACTCTGGATCTATTGTGTTTTGTATGTCTTTAAGATAACATTAGCTGGCTATATTATTTCAGGTATATAATTTAAATTTATGTTTTACAAATAAGTTTTATCAAAGACTACAATAATATGATTTTTGTCATTTTAAATTAATATTCCATAATTGGATATTTTCTATAATTTTATTTTAATTAATTTACTTCTGTGAGTCAATCTCATAGGTAAACAACTGACTTTACATGGAAGGTCCTTAACAGTGGTTGACAATACTTTATATAGATTAATGTAGACAACTACAATAATATGTTAAACAGAAAACCACAAGTCCCAAATGGCTTTATTCATGTTGAAAGCCCATGATACCAAACCTAGATTTAATATCTGATGTAATTGCAGTTTCAGCCTCTCACAGAAACATAATCAACCAGTCCGGAATTTGCTGGCCCAGCACCAGCAAGGTGATATATCACTTGGGCCCTTTCCATCCCCCATTAGAAAGAAGGCAAATGCAAGATAAAAACCTTTCCTGTTTTCTTCTCCCAAAAGAAGAGGCACTCTGCTCCCTAGCCCCAAAATAACCCCTTTTTTTCTTTCTCTCATAGTTCCCTTGTCCCACCTGGCATACTATTAAAAAATAAAAACCTCCCTGATAAAATTCCCTGCCTTCTCTAAGCAAGGTGACATTGCCTGAGTAATTCATTCAAAACTTTTAACTTCGTCTCACCCTCTTTTTCCTATAAAAACTTTCCATATTGTACAACTCCTCAGACTGTCCATCTAGTTGCTACATGGGATGCTGTCTGATTCATAAATCACTTAACTAAAGCCAATTAGATCTTCACATTTACTTGGTTAATTTTTTTGAATAAATACTATTTCTGTTTTTATATCCTTGCTTGAACTCCTAACCTGTTATGAGTTGACTTGTGTCCCTCAAAAATTTTTTTTGAATTTCTGATCCCCATTACCTCAGAATGTGACCTTATTTTGAAACAAGTTCTTTACGAGCTAAGTTAGAATGAAGTCAATAAGGCTCTGGCCAAGTGAATCATTTGGTTGAAGTGTCATTCCACACGTCAAAAGACTGTGGGTTTGATTTCAGGTCAGAGCACACACTTAGGTTATGGCGTCAAAACCTGATTGGGGAGGCAACTGATAAATGTTTCTCTTACATCAGTCTCTCTCTCTCTCAAATCAGTAAACATGTCCTCAGGTGAGGATTTTTTTTTAAATTAGGTCATTAGTGTGGCCTTAATCCAATATGACTGGTGTCCTAATCAGAAGAGGGAATTTAGAAACAGGAGCAACATATAGAGAGAATGCAATTTGAAGATGAAGGCATAAATGAGGTTATGCATCAATAAGCCAAGTAATAGTGGCAGAGTCAGACTTCAGTTTTTGAGTTTAATTAATAAAAATTCAGAACCAAGAGCTCTAATGCAAGAAGTTTATTTAGAAAGTCACAGAGGCAGAAGCGGAACAGCTGGGTTGTGTGGACTCAGGAAGCAACTTAGAGGCAAAGGAAGGGCCTTGGGATCTTAGGAGTTAAAAAAGCCAAGGAACATGCCAGAGGGGGAGAAGTTGTGGAAAGGTATGGGCATAAGAGAGAGAGAGAGAGAGAGAGAGAGAGGCAGGGAGGGAGGGAGGGAAAGAATGTGCTAGGTCCCTTGCCTTAAGGGTTTTAAGGATTTTATCTGTTTTCTAAATGCAGAAATTTTTGAGGAGTCTCAGAGGAGGATTTCAATAGAATATTCATCAGTTTTCTGGTGTGTCCTTTCAGAGTTGTGGTCTCTACTGTTGGTCACTATGGCAGGATGTCATTAATTATTGAGTCTGGTTCTGATGTCAGCCAAGGTGTCACTTTGTCTGATTTTGTTGCTTTTGGGGGGCTGGGTGCTGAAATACAACTATCACCTCTAGTTTGACCAAAACTCCATCTCTGTGGTCAAGAGACCTGAGGTTTTGTTCCTAAGATTATTTGATGCTAATGCTGGTCATTGTCCTGAGAGGTTAATGCTTTAGAAAATGGTCATGCAAGGGCTTATTTAGAAATCATAAGAGGCTATTCTATGGCCCCTTGTTCCTCCTCTGAGGGGATCTAAATCGCATGACTGAAGATATGCTGGGCAAGAAAGGTCACCTTGGGGGTAGAGTTTTAGCTTATAAAATTGTTTTTCCAGTCGTGTTCATTGCTAGGTTCCCAGCACTTTCCCCCCAGTAACAGTCCACACCTAGCCTATCATTCCTGCTCTGTGCATGCCTAACTGTCTGCTCATCACAAGGAAAGTCAAAGATTGCCATCCCACAATAAGAAACTAGGTGAAAGCCATTAAAGACTTTCTCCCTAATTTTTCTCAGAAAAAAAAAAACAGCCCTAATAACACTTCGCTTTCAGATATCCACTCTCCAAAACTATGAGATAATACATTTTTATTGTTTAAGCCACTAGTTTGTGGTACTTTGTTATAGCAACCCTAGGAAAGTAGAATGTTACTTTTCTATAGCACTTTCTACTCCCTCCTCTCTCCACTGGGAACATTCTTTAAAAATCAGTTTTACTTATGACTACCCACTGCAGTGTTTGTTTCAAATAACTTAAGGAAATCTAAACAACTCATAATTTTTATTTTAAATTATTGGTGTGTGAAAAAGATTATTAGGAGAGAATTGGTTAAGACCAACTCCTTTAGAGAACAAGGAAATATTTGGTAATGAGTAGTTAACCTTTCTTCTGCCATATGAAAATAACATAACTTTCTCTAGAAAACAACAGTTACCTAATTAACTTCTACTTTAATTCTAGCATTTTCCTCAATAACTCAACTTATTTCTTGATTTTAGTACTATAATTTCATTGTTGGAATTTTTTGGTTTCCTCTTGCTTTTTGGAAGGTTTTGTGTTCTTTAATCTTTGGAAAATATTTGTAGACTTAAGCTTATTGCAGATTTTCCCAAATTGTCATAGAGGATCCATGTGCTCTTTCCTACTTTTCTTCTATATTACTGTTATGCAGAAATGTACCATTAGAATTTATTTCAGAGCATTTCAACACTCTCAACATATGTACTCTTCAGAGGTACAGGTAAGATCATGGGTTCACATGTACCTTTTTAAGTTTTCCTAAATTCGAAGGTATATCTTTGAATCTCTTGAGCAATTCTCTTCTTCACCATTCTAAATTCTAAATAGGCACAGCCACTTTAATTGAAAGGTTTCCATCACACTCACATCCCCAGCCAATTTTCTTCCCTCATCTGAATGACATCCAGCAATTTCTCTCTCATGTAAGATGAAATTGTCAATAAGGTAAATAACAAATGTATTAGATGGCATCCTTTTAGTAGAATTAGATTTCTAACAGATGTACATAGAGTTTTAGTCTTTCATTATTTTCATACAGATGGTTTTGTGTTAATTTGGAAATCTCTGATGAATTTTTCTCCACAATATTCATTTCATTTGAATATATATCAGAATTATTCTTTCAAAACAAATTTACTTTGTATTTATGTTGTACTTCCTAGAAGCCAGATTTTGGCAGGATATTAAGACATAATTATATTAATATTGCATATTTTCTCATTGTACCTTAACTCATAGACTCTACTTTGCTTCAAAGACTATGTTGTTGATGTAAAAAAATGTCTAAACATGTAGAGAATTTTTATAACAGTTTATTTGAGCTAAATATATGCCAGGGAGCAAGATCTCAAATACTCTGGAGAATAACAGTTTTACATCTTCTTTATGCATTTGAAATTAAGGCGGGAACATAAGTAAGATTACATGGAGATGGGAGAAAACAAGGTGAGGATTTGATTGCAAGATAGTTAACAAGTTTATTTGTTCCCTTACAGATTAATATCCTCTTTAAGGGGTGTTACTTATGGTGTTTCAAAGATGTGTCAACCTAGATGCACAAGACAAATGGGCCGAGCTGACTTAAAAGAAAAGATAAAACCTTTTACTAAAAAGTTATACGCTTGGGGCATGACCTCACACCATGACCTGCCAACTTAGGGATTTATGTGAGATTACTTCTCATAGAATGTCTTTTTTCTATTAACGATGTATATAAAAATGAGGCACAGAATCATAAATGTTCTTCTATGTTCATGTTCTGTTGTTTTTTCTTTTGAATAACATAGTCATCTCAGCTGCCAGGAGAAATAATACTGACTGGTGGCTTAGATGCTAGATATTTATTTTCTTATGGTGTGGGAGACTGATAATTTGGTCTGAGATCAAGGTGCAAGAATGAGAGCATCCTTCCTGCTTGGCAGAAAACCACCTCCTCGTTGTGTCCTCATAACGGTTGAGAGGGAGCAAGGTCTCTGGTGACTCTTGCTACAAGGGAACTTACTCTATTATTAGACCCTCACCCTTAGGATATTATCTATACCTCATTTTCTCTCACAGGCCACATCCAAATACTGAAGATTAGGTTTTCAACATATACATTTTAGGAAGGCATAAACACTTAGTCTATAAAAATATCCATTACTTTTTTCCATTGTTCTGCTCAGTCAAGTCTTGTTAATGTCTATGAAAGCAAATTGTGTTAAAATCTCAAGCTTACTTAATGTTATATGAACTTTAAAATGCTATATAGGTATGCTGTCATAATATAATTTGAAGCCCTCTTTTTCAAAATGCCTTTATTTATTAATTTTAGAGAGAGAGAGAAGGAGGGGAGAGAGAAACATCAATCTGTTGTTCCATGTACCTATGCATTCATTGATTGATTCTTTTTTAATACAATTTTTTTTTATTCCAGAGAGAAAGGGAGAAAGAAACATCAATGTGAAACATTAATTAGTTGCCTCCCCTACACACCACACATGGGAGCCAAACCCCCAACCTAGGCATATGCCCTGACCAGGAATTGAATACATAAACTTTTGGTTTACAGGATGGTGCTCCAACCAACTCAGCCACACTGAGTGACTGGTTGATTTTTGTATGTGTCCTACCAGGGAATAAACCCACAGGCTTGGTGTTTTGGGACCATGCTCTAACCAAATGAGCTATGCAACCAGGGCTGAAGTCCTCCTATCTTTTATTTACTTGTAAGAAATACTGGTTATACCTACAATATTATATTTCTTTATGTATGAATGTAAATAACTATGTGTATATGTGCATGTGTGGCATAGTAGGAGAGTATAAAAATATTTTTTTCCTTCCACACATATGCCAATTTAAATAATTTTGATTACATTGGCAAGTCTGACAATGATTCTGTTTCCTTACTCTTTGTGAGTTCCAACTATCTCCTGCCAGGGGATCACTTCTTTGTCATCATAAAAAAAGTGTGCTGAAAATTGGTATTCTTAAATATGAATAATATGATCAGCTGAAGATATGATGGCTCTATAAATGCTACTAAGAATTTCAGGGTTTTTTTAAAAAATCCAGGTCTGCAAAGACAATAGACATATATCAAAATTCTCCCAAATGATTTGTTTCAGGCATGAAGTGTATACCACTGCATAGTCAGCCAAGCAGTCATATCTCAGATTTACCTAAGTTTTTAGACGTAAAAACAACCACTATTTTTCTATTTAATAAAAAAAAATCATCAACTATATTTTAACTTAGGAACTACTTTTTAAATTATTTCATTAGCTCGTCTTTTCTAACCAATTAGTAAACTCATTTATATTGCACCTAGTTAATCTATTAAACTAGAAGAGGTACCTGATATATACCATAATAAAATAGCCATGCATGTGTTTAAAAAATTATATTAATTTAGTCCTGGCTGGTGTAGCTTAGTGGATTGAGCATGGACCTGAGAACCAAAAGATCATGGTTTGATTCCCAGTCAGGGCACATGCCTGGGTTGCAGGCCAGTTCCCAGCAGGGGATGCCTGAGAGGCAAACATACATTGATATTTCTCTCTTTCCTTCCCTTCCCCTCTAAAGATAAATAAATAAAATCTTTTTTAAAATTATATTAATTAATATGCAATGAAAGAAAGCTGTAGGTGAGTTGTAATGGTATACATTTGACATAGGATCCCTCATATAATAAGAGAAAGGTTGCAAACCACTCAACCATATGCTTCAAACAAAGCAATCACTCAATATAAGTTATCTATTGATGTTTATAATAATTGTGTGCAATTATTATAAACATTAATAATTATTCATGGGTAAACTTCTTTTCCAAGATTAGTTATTTTTGACTTATTGTTACTATTTTTTTTTGATCAGATATTCAAAATTGCTTAACGTAATTTTATAAAGATTAACTGCAACCTTCACTGCAAAGGGGTCCTTAAAGTGGTTGAGTCAAGGAAGAGATGTGGTTGTAGAGGGAGTTGGGACAGACTGGAGGACAGAGACTGAAGGCAAGCAGTTTATGAAGGACTTCACTTTTAAAGGTGAATTTCTCTCTAACAGACCTGCCCTTTGACTAATTTATATTTTCTTTCTTCAGTGTCTTATAATTTTTTGAACACAGGTCTTTTATTATCCTTGGTTAGGTTTATCCCTGGGCATTTTATTCCTTTTGAAGCAATTGTAAACAGCACCGTTTTATTAATGCCCTTTTCTGTCAATTTGTTATTGGCATATAAAATACTATTGATTTCTGGTATTCATTTTGTATCCTGTTAATTTGTTGGATTCATTTATCAGTTCTAGCAATTTCTTGGGGGAATCTTTGGGATTCTCTATGTATAGTATCATGTCATCTACAAATGAAGACAGTTTTCTTCTTTTCAGATTTGGATGCCTTTTATTTTTTTCTTCATCCCTTATTGCTATGAGTATCACTTTTAGTACTATATTGAATATGAAAAATGAAAGCAGGCATTGCTGTCTTGTTCCTGATCTTAAGGAAAACACTTGTAGTTTTTACCAGTCCAGTTTGGGGCTGACCATCAGTTCGTCATATGTGGCCTTTACTGGGTTTAGGAAAACCCAATTCCCACTTTGCTGAGAGTTTTTATCATGAATAGGTGCTGGATTTTATTCAATAAATGGTGTTGGGAAAATTGGACAGATAATGAAGAAAAAGAAAACTAGACCACCTTATTATAACATGTTAGACCTGAAATTCAAAATGGATTTAAGACATATTAGACCTGAAACCACAAAATCCTAGAAGAAAACATAGGCAGCAAAATCTTGGACACTGTTTGTAGCAATATTTTATCAGATATATCTCCCTAGGCAAGGGAAACAAAAGAAAAAATAAGTTAATGGATATCAAACTAAAATTTTTTTGCACAGCAAAGGAAGCCATCAACAAAATAAAAAGACAACCCACAGAATGGGAGAATATATTTGCTGGTATAGCTGATAAGGTGTTAATATTCAAAATTTATAAAGAACTTGTAAAACTCAACCAAAAATAACCCACTTAAAAATGGTCCAAGGACCTGAATAAACACTTCTCCAAAGAGGACATACAGATGGCCAATAGACATATGAATAGAGGCTCAAAGTCACAGATCATCAGAGAAATACAAATTAAAACCACAATGAGATATCATCTCACACCTGTCAGAATGGCTGTCACAAATAAATCAACAAACAATAAATGCTGGTGACGATGTGGAGAAACGGGAGCCATTTTGCACTGTTGGGAATCCAGACAAGTGCAGCCACTGTGGAAAGCAGGATGGAGATACCTCAAAAAATTAAAAGTGGAACTTCCTTATGACCCGGCAATCCTACCTTTGGGAATATATTCAAAGAAACTCCAAACGCTTTCTTGAGAGAACACAAGAACCCTTTTGTTCATTGCAGCGTTATTCATAACAGCCAAGATATGAAAGCAGCCCAAGTGTGCATCAGTAGATGAGTGAATAATAAAACAACTATGGGACATTTACACAATGGACTACTACTCAGCCATGAAAGAGAAGAAAGTTTTCCCCTTTGCACAGTATGCATGGACCTAGAGAACATTATGCTGAGTGAAATGAGCCAGGCAGAGAAAGACAGACACCATATGAGTTCACTCACATGCGGAGTCTAATGAACAAACTGAACTAATAGGCAAAATAAAGACAGACTCATAGAGAGAGAACAGGATGACAGCTAAGGGGGCCTGGGAAGTGGAGGATTCCAGTATAAAGGCAAAAGGTTTCATGGACATGAACAATAGTATTGTGATTTCCAAGGGTGGGGTCAGGGGTATAAGAGGACTAAATGGTAATGGAAAAAAACACACACAAAAAAGAAAGAAATGCCAACAACAGCCTGTAGGAGTGGGAGTGCTTATAGAATTCTGAATTCATAATGAAACATCACCTTTCAATTAATTCACCGCCACTGGAGACATAAAACACCTGCCCTCTTTGCAGATTCCACACACACCAGGACTTGTTGAATGTCTCGATTCCACGGTGCTTAAAGCAGAAAATGTCACCATGATTTCAAAGGGAATTCTTTATGGTTAGCAACTAATATAAATAATTGATTCCCATGTCAGCTTAAAATTACCTAGCTTTGTCAATTCAAGCCCTGTCGTTAATGTAGTTTTAATGTTTCTGGGTTTTTTATTATTATTTAATATAGTCAATATACATAATTAACAAAACCTATTTGCAAGTGAAACATTCCCCGATCAATATTTTAGATTTACCTGATTAAGATAGAAATATGCTTCTAAATTTTCAGAATTTTCTCAGTGTTTTTGATTATTGCAATGTGATAATACTTAATGTCATGTAAACATAGAAATTTTTGGCCAGAAATCATTGCTGTAAATCAATGGAAGAACTGACATCAGTCTTCAATGTTAGGTATTGATTCATGATGACACTATGTAGAGAAAAGCCTCAAAACAACCAAGCAAGTTCATAGTAAATAGGATGTAGAAGGGTTTAATTTATTATGATCATTATTAATTAGCATTGGATTTCAGTTTATTTTAATAAGAAAGTCATTGATATATTTTTTCTCTCAAATTCTGAGTTATATTAACAAATACAAGTAGGTGATATTTGAATGTTGTATATTATATGTATATATATATCATATAAACCACATAGTATATATATAATATAATATAATATATAATTGTATGTTATACATTATTTATTATATTATATGTACTATATACTATAATTGTCTACTGTATATACTGTATTGTTATATTATATAAAATATTATGTATTGTGTGTGTGTATATATATATATATCAGAATCAAGAGACGTAGTAAGGTTATATCTCCTAGACCATCTTGAAGCTCTTCAAGTAAAAGCTTGAAATTGCCCAAGGTTACAGAAACTGCCCAAAGATTAACACCTAGTTTTGTGTTTGCTTATACTTCAAAGACAGTATTAGTCTTGCCACGCAATGCTACTTCTCCAAAACCCTAGAGTGTTGCTTAAATGTGTATCATCTGCACATTTAAACATGAATTCTCTAAAATCATGTGACTATTATTTTAGAAATTTTGAAGAGAGCTCTGTAATTCGATGAGTGTTGTAATTGCTATTAATCATGTGATAGAGATTAACACGGAAAAAATGTGTTCTTTGTGCTTCCTGTAGTGCTTTAGCACATTTTACCTTATTTATTATTAAAGTTAAATAAGTTCTATCATTTCCTTTTTTTCCATAGGAGCGCCACTGAAGATAGTGTCACCTTCAAGGTCGCACAGTTTGGTAAGTGATAGAGCTCAGTCAATCCTTTCTACACCTGCCTGAGCCTTCCAAGTTTCATTGTTATCAGAAGCACCGATGCCCCCCTATTTGTGGTGTTAGGGCAGTCCCATTATTTGAACCTAAATGAGGAGATAATGTACATAATTATGTTCTTTTTTCCTAGCTCCTTCTCATCTAACTAACTGTAAAATTAAGTAGACCTACAAGCCCAGAGAGCGCAACCCTGTTCTTAGCTGCTTGGCCCATAATACAATCTCCATGCCTGCTGCCTGGCTTCAGAGCTACCGTGTAAGGATGACAGCGGGATTTCTGGATGACCTCAAAATGATGAACTAATAAATCCTATTGCACTTTTTTCATGTTGGCCCAGTCCAAAAGACTAGTTTTTCGGCCTGAGTCATCTCTTTAGAGTTACTTTAATTATGATTTTAAATATTCTTCTTGAGTACAAAGTCCTGAGAGAAGCCCAGGTTCTTATTAGTAGTGATGCTATTAACCCACTGCCTCCCCTATTTCTACTATTCACTTAATAATATTAAAGTCCTCTTGGTTCTTGCTGTCATCCATTTCAATAATATATATCCATGTTCCCAACCAAATTGCTACATTCTTATGCAAATTAATTGAAATTTTGCTGTTTCCTGAATCCACAAAACTTATCACTAATTGGAATTTCCAGTACTGGTTTTAGAAGCCCCACTGACTGAGAGAGAATTGACAGTTTCTTATATTATGACAGGTTGCCACACTCTCTAGACACTGTAACATATTGCTTGTCTACCTGAAGTCATAAGTCCTTAGAAAACCAGGCCTTTAAGACACTTATCTACCTCATTAAAAATATATTAGAATCCAGCTAAAAACAAAAAGACACTAGATCTAGGATCTGAGGTTTTCAAGACAAGCTGTAAACCAGCCTTATTCTCTCCCTATGCTAAACTTACCCACCAACTCTGTTTCTGTGTTCTCACTCCACAATGGCAACATTTGCAGTTCTGTGCGCATCTTGGTCTCTGCTTCTCTAGACTGTTCTCCTGCTTTTCATTCATCTTCGGGACTTTTCTTCCTTCCATTTCTATGTGTTAGAATGGCTTAAAATGAACCATAGTCTGGCTTGGTTAGTTCTAACAATGTCTGAATCCATTTGTATTATCTGTTAATTGAATCAATTCACTTCCCACATTATCCCTCACTTTATGCTTCATTTTTATTCCTAGACATCATGAAAATTAATTTAAAAACTTCTCTGAAATTTAGGTATACAGTATTCATAAATTTGTCCTGGTTTTTAGCTTAGCAAGATTGCCAAAGGGAAAAATTAAAGAAGAAAACACCTCATTTTTTGTCAGGTACACTCAACATTGCCCTGAAAGAAGACCACAAAAGTCATTTTGTCATATTTTATTCTCAGTGACTCTATTCTGGTTCTGCATAGTTGTTACTTAATATTAGACAGTTCTTAAAAATTGGTTCTGGGCCCTGGCCAGGTTGGCTAGAGTGTCATCCTGATATGACAAGAGTTCAGGTTCAATCTCAGGTCAGTGCACGTTCAAGAATCAACCAGTGAATGTATAAACAAGTGGTACAAGTCTTTCTCTCTCTCAAATTAATAAATAGAAATAAAATAAAAATTATTTCTGGATTTCATGAGATAACATTAAGTTCACTAATTATAAAACAGCCTATTTCTTTTCCTTTCCTCTTTTTAGTTTATAAATTACTTATTATTATCTTATTACTATTAGTTGGAGAAATATTCACTAATATTTTAGCTCATTTTTGGTTTTGTAAAATTTCAAATATCAATTACAGTGGTCTGAATGTCTTTTGGGTAAATCCCTTCATTGTTTTGGGATACTTTATCTGAGCCAGAAGAGCTGAACTTATTCAGAGGCTATTAGAATCTTTTCACCTACATGGAACTTAAATTCCTCTCAACAACACTCATTCTATCCTTTTGGTTCCTAACACATTCACAATGGCAGAGAAAACAAGTGAAAGAAAGTTGAGTGGTTTTGTCATCTCTGTCACTTATCATCATCTAGTCACTAACTCCTGGAAGCCTACCTAGCCCTTCTTTCTTTTATGGATATAATTTAAACATCCCTTGAATTTATTATATGCTTTATCCCAGGATACCTTGCAAAACTTAACAGCCTTGAACCTTCACCATCTTGGTACATTTTCTCCGGTCTGGTTCTGTCTTATATTCTATGTTGGCTCTATGTTCTTCTTCACAACTCTCTTATGGAACCTTTATCAATTAATAATTTCTACTTTGTGTCTTTGGTACTTGATTTCCACATGCATAGAGAATGTCATATTTTAAAGCTGAGTTATGAGCAAGGGATTACATTGGAGAGCATCGTCTGACTCTGTAAGACAGCCTAAGGAGTACTGACTCCTCAAGACTCAGTTCTTAGTAGGGAATGTGGGGGTGGAGGGAAGACTTGAAAAAGTTGGAGGGAGAATAAGGGTTAAGGGGAAATAGAACAGGAGCTTTAAGGAATACAAATTTTAGGAGTCTGATAGATACAAAAATTATAAAAACGTGTGTGAGATATACATACATATGTGTATATTTGTGTGTATATATCTGTAGATACAGACAGAAACAAAATTACATATTTTAACATATACATTAATAAATCATAGATATAGCTATCCATATATGTAGATATAGATGCAAATTTATACTTTCTATGTATCTGTGTAATAAATATCTTGATACATTTTTCTTTATTAACCAAGAAGAAAACATATTTTTCTATTCAAATTGCTCATTCTCACATTCATTTTTAAGCAAAGACAGTGTTTTTGTGAAATATTAACTGCTAATAAGTAAAACAATGTTTCTATCGCTTTCTTATTATGATTAAAGTGCTCCTTTTTATGCAAGTAAACATGTGGGTAAAACAATTCATCCCTCACGGTGTAAGTTTTGCATTAGATTTTCTAATGTACCGTGTTCCAAAATCATTAGAGAAAGTGTTTTGGTAGACTCTGGGAACTTATTTTCATTTCATCCATAAATATATAACCATATCCACAAGTAAATATTTTATGTGCTATATTTTAACTATGAATATAAATCAGAGGATTATAAATAAAATATCTAAACATATGATGATACCATATGCATAGTTTTGCTTGTATATTTTAGATTTCCTTATTTTACTATCAGTCACAACTATTGAACACATATCGGTTTAAAGATTTTGCAGTTTCTTCCTAGGTTATTTATTTTATTTGTAAAAAGTAAATTTAATATTTAACTATCAGTTCCAATACTGATATTGTCTAAAATTAAACCACACTTTTTTTTTTAAAGCATTCTCAGGATAATCAGAAATTAACATTTTTGTGAATTACTAAACCTGGGGAATCCCCTTTGGGGCTGGAGGTTTAGAATCACCTAAGCATAATTAAATAAGTGTCGTCCTGTCGTGGCCATTGGTTTCTGCCTCAGGGAAGAGGTCTGCTGCCTTCACCTGGGGTACATATTTGCATTGTCTTAGCTGTCATTAAATTCTACTTTACAGTGACAAACTAAACAATTCCCTGGTTTAGTGAAATTGAAACTGCTGTTTTAGATCATCGTAATAATTAGGATATTAGAAATCTACCAATCCTGAAGTCAAAATTTACTTGGGCAGTAAATATACCGGAACATTAGAACTTCAAGCGAATTTAGTAGCCATTACCCTTGGGTGAACAATTGCCTTTAGAAGTGCTGTGTTCTTTTTTTGTTGATTTTTAAAACAATTTTTGAAAAGTTAAATCCTCTTTCTGGTTTTTGAGATACTCATATTTCTTAGCCACCAGTATAAGTTCTTTGCCGCAGTGTTTAGAGGGCATGCCAGTAAATAAAGAACCTTGATTGGCCATTGTTTCATGTGAATGGCCATTTATTGGAAGAATATTATAGATATAATTCTTGTTTGGGGCAAGAAGTTGAATTATGGGAGCTCCAACACCTAAGAGTCTGTATAACTGTGATGTTGTTTAATATAAGTGCAGAGAAAGTAAAGGTCAGTATACTTAGGGAAGGTACTAAAATATAGAAAGCTAGAAGGAGAAATTATATAATTTAATAATGATTATCATTATGTGCCCCAAGCTGTTTGCAATCGTTTTACTTCCAGAACGCAGGTTTTGACACTGGCTTCTTAAGGAGTGCAATTCTGGTCTCAATCAGATTCTGCCTCAAGGGGACAGAGAAAAAAGCGTCATTTCCAAAGTTCCTCTGTGCTCAGGAAGACTTCCTGCCTCTGTTTCCTGATTTGAAGTCAAGAAACAGACTGAGCTGCTTGCTTTTTTTAACCTTAAACTCTGTCACTAAACCTCAGATGATGATAAAGATATCCAACTTATTATGATTCTAAAAATTATTTTATCTCTGCAGGATTAAGTCCATGCACCCTGGGGTGGAGAGAATCAAGTTCATTATGTTGTTTATCCCAGGTAAATATAAAAAGTGGGAACTTCTATGTTTCACACCCAACAATTAGCTACTTTTTTATCTTTACTACTGTGAGTATAATTGGATTTGAGTGAACTGGATAAATATAAGAGCAGACTGTATGGAGTGGCTGAAAAAATTCAATAACCTGAATCCAATGTAAGCATCATAAACATATACTTTGTTAAAAATAACAATATTAAGTAAAATGTATTCATCAAACCCACATTAGTAACGACATTCCCACGCTTCCTCTTTACCTCATGGCTCAATGTATATATCTCAAAACTGTCAACCTATAGAATTTTTATTGAAATATTTTCTGTGGCTTTTTTATTTATTTTGAGTCTTTTTGAGAAAACAGCTTATTTACTAACATGTAAGCATTTCATACATGATTATTGACTGAGGTTATCGACAGAAAGAATGAATGAAACAGAAAATTGGTAAAACTGTAAAATCTAACTGATTCTAAATACAGTTCAAGCTATTTTAAGTCAATCCAAGTTAAAAATAAAAAAAAAAAAAACAAGTGACATCTCAGCATACTAATCTTTCCTACTATTTAAAGAGAGGCCTATTTTCCTATATAAGAAAACTCTACTCATCTTGAAATTCCATACACTGTGTCTCAATTATTTCGCCCCTAACAATTACTTTTTTCCCCAATTTGTAAAGTTGCTCAAGATGCTTTATTTTTAACTACAACATTAAAAATAAAAGCGTTTGCCTTATATCATCCTTCTGGCCGCAATCTATCTCCTTTGTCTAGTTAAGCTTTTAATCTGACTTTTTCTTCATAACATCGCTGAAACTGACTTGTTGAAGGACATAAATGTCTTATCATTGCCAAAGCAAGAGATACATGTTTATCCCGATGGTACTTGAGATTGAAGCTTACTCTCATTTTTTTGCACTTTAATTATCTGCATTTCCTGACTCTATAATGTCATTTTCCTTCCCTTTCCAGAGTTCTTGTCTCACTGTACATGTTTAATTTGTTTCTAGTCCAAGTTTCTCCTCTTTCCTTTTTTTTCCTCTTTGCATTCAGTCTTTCCGTTTATACTCTTCCTTCACCCACCCCACTTTGCCCGCATCCACCCAGCCCCAACTCTCCCCTTGACTCTGGCCATCACCACACTGTTGTCTGTGTCTATGGGTTATGCATATATGTTCTTTGGCCAATCCATTCACCTTTTTTCATCCAGTCCCCTCTGCCCCTCCCCTTTGGCAGTGGCCATTCTGTTCCAGGTATTCATGCCTCTTTCTATTTCACTCATAAGTTATTTTGTTCACTAGACTTCACATATAAAGGAGATCATATGGTATTTGTCTTCCACCATCTGGCATGTTTCACTTAGCATAATAATAATCTCCATGTCCATCCACAATGATACAAAAGGTAAGTGCTTCTTCTTTTTTTATACTCATTCCCTTATTTAAGTGTACCACAACTTTTTTGTCCACTCATCTGCTGATGGGCACTTGAATTGTTTTCAGATCTTGGTTGGCTATTGTAAATAATGGTGCTGTGAGCATAGTGGTGTATATATTCTTTTGAATTGGTGTTTTAGTATTTTTAGGATTTATTCAAAACCTCTTGGTACTGGCATAAGAACAGGCATATAAATCAATGGAACAGATCAGAGAGCCCAAAAATAAACCCACACCTTTCCTTGATGGTCAATTCATACTTGACAAAAGAGGCAAGATCATGCAGTGGAGTGAAGGCAATCTTTTCAATAAATGGTGTTGGGAAAATTAGGCAGGTACATGCAAAAAAGAAGAATCTAGATCACCACCTTACACCATATAAAAGAATGAACTCAAAATGAATGAAAGACTTACCTGTAAATGTAAGTCATAAACCTGTAAAAATCCTAGAAGAAAACATAGGCAGTAAAATTTCAGATATCTTGTATGGCAATAGTTTTGCCAATATATCTCCTAAGGCAAAGGAAACTAAGGAAACATAAACAAATGGGACTATATCAAACTAAAAAGCTTCTGCAGAGCTGAAGAAACTATCAACAAAGTAAAAAGGGAATGCACTCTACAGAACATGTTTGTCTTTTACATGCTTATTGGAAGAGCTCCTGTTATTCATAATTTTAATTACTGATGAACCGTATTTCTAAATCTTCAGCTCCAAGTCGGCCTCTCACTAGAACAGCATTGCATTGCTGTCTCCTTAATGGAATCTCTCTATATAATGTTTAGTATCTCAAGTTTTTGCCTCAGAATGAATTCATAACTCTAAAACACCTTCTTGGGTAAAAATCCTCTTTCGTTTTAATGGTTACATTAATGACAGGTACCTAAATTCATATTCCTTTCCTCATGATTAGAACACAGTTGAACATATATGTTCATGTTTAAGCCTCTCTTGCTTCTAGGTGTGACCATAGGCTGAGTTCCAACAAATATAATGTGTTCTATTTACACAAATGTCTCAATTTGTCTACCACCCAATGCTTCATTATACAATTTTTTTTCCCCTGGGAGAAACCTTGAGACAAACTTGATTGCTATAAATTGGAAAATATCTGTCAGTTGAAAGACCTGAATGACCATGTTGAAGAGCTGCTGCACATAATTCTGTTTTATAAGAAAGAAATTGTTGTAGACTGCTCTGCCTAGTTTTAGGAATTGTATCTCTACCCCTTGTGGCTAAGGGTGAGAGACGACTTCTGGATTGCAAGTTGCAGGAGACAAAGCTTGTCTCTGGTAGCAAACGCTGCCTCAGTTCCTCTCCCTGCCCCCAGAGCTTGGTCGGAAGTCAATGACTGGTAGGACCCCTCACAGCAGGGGGAAATCTAAGCCAGACTTGATCACTTGGGAGGCCTTCATGGAAGGACTGCGGGGGGGGGGGGCTGCAACGGAGAGCAATGGACTCTCCCCCTGCCTCCGCCCCCGGTTTTGACAAAGCCAGAGTCCCCATGTCCTCTGGGAGAAGCACTACCTGACTCTAATCCCCTTAAACTTGAATACCTGATGGGGAGAGGTGCAGCTCCTTGCCTAGCCAGTGTTGAAAAGAGAAAAATAGAGGTTAAAATAGGGACTGCCTTAAAGAGATTTGGCCTGGAGGCAGAAACCACAAGGAAAGAACATAGGGAGTGGAGAAGGCGGAACTACAAAACCAATGGGGCTGAACAAGTAGAGGACCACCTGTTCAAGTGTCTAGATTAAAATTTTTCCATTACTCAAAACCCAGAAAGCTTAGGTCATGCTCGCGCCACCCGAGTATCCAGTAGCTAACAGCCACATTTGCTTCTATACAATGCTTGCTTGCTCGAGTCTATAAAAAGACTTAGCTGTAAGCGCTTAGGGTGGCTCTCATTTGCAGCTTTTATGAGCACCGTGTCTCCGGACACTCTGAGGGTCCGCCCCTGCACAGGTTAAAACTTTGGCCAATAAAATAACATCTCTGAATCCTGAAAGTTTCTGACAATTTGTCTCTCACGTTGGTGGATGCAACAGCCAGAGCATGCCCTGGGGGGAAATCTGGCATCACAAAGACTTGCTGATAAACCTGTGAAATCCGCTCTGCTAAGAGTACTTTCATTCATATGATAAAGGTCCAAGAGGAAATGAGTATGTCTCCCAAAGTTTCTGCAACTCTCTTCCTGACAGACACTCACTCAGACTGAAGCCCTCAGACCTCTTTGTAATGTTATCTACTGTTTGATCCTTGTCTCCCTGTATTCCTGTGTATTACAACCCAATGAAAGGCTATGGAAGAGGGTGCTCGGGGCCTTTTTCTCCTCAAAGAAACTGGCTGCTGCTGGCCTCTTTCTCCCCAGAGAAACTGGCCACAGCCCACTCCTCCATCCCCAAACAGATCTCATCTTGTCTCGGCCATATTTATTCATTCACGCGTGTCCGTGGCACCGGGGGTGACCTCGAGAAAGTAGTCGCCTCCACAAGAAATAATCTATTTATTTGCACCATTAATCATTTAAAGGGCACTATAAATTGGAATACCTTAAAGATTAGAGATAGTCAAGCCCAAACTTGGATGTCATTATGGACCTCTGCAGCTCTCTGATTTATTAGTGGTATAGATATAGGCATACATGGCCATGCGCCTCACACATCGGTCTATCTATCCATCCTGTTTCCCACTTTAAATCTCTATCATTACTTAATACAGGTCTCCATCTTTTCTTATCTAAATGTTCTTAATGAACCTTACTAGGTTTTCCTGAATAGAGTTTCATCCCCTTTTATTCTGCATCTTCCATGTGTTCAAAATAATGTTTTTGTAAGTAAGTGGTTAATATTAATCTTACTTTTATTACTTTTTTACTCATTTATTTAATATTCATTGAGTACTAAGATGTATGCATTTCTATGTAGACTGCCATATAAATGAGCATAACCACTAAGTTTAAGAAACCTGTTTTTAGGGCTGGCTTCAGCAGAAAATGGCTGCACCCAAACAATTTCGTAGCCCTTTTGAAAACACTGGAAAGACTTGACTGTACTGCAAACCTTTGGATCTGTACAATAACGAACTGGCTTGGAGCTGATAATTGGGGAATGTTGAGAGAGAGAGAGAATGTGTGTGAGGAAGAAAGAGAAGCATGGACATGAAAGAGAAACATTGACTGGCTGCCTTCTTGTATGCACCCTGGCTAGGAATTGAACCTGCAACCTGGGTAATTGTCAAAATTGGATGCCTTTAAAAATCCAGATGTTTCTGCAGACTTCCACCAAGATGGAGGCGTAGGTGGAAACACTATACCTTCTCGCACAACCAAATTTAAAAACAACAAAGTTTTTAGCAACAAAAATGCAGCCAAACCATAGAAAATTGAACTATATGGAAGTCCGACAACAATGAACCCTTCAGCCAGAACGGTAACAGGGCAGATCCAGCAGCAGAGCGGGGTCAGGCAGGAAAGATCCACCGGACCGACCCGGGAGCACAACCCAGGCCTGCAGGCAGCTGCAGATGGATCCCAGGTGTGGAGTAGCAGTGGGAGGACCCACTGAGGGCTCAAGGCAGCGGACCCACTGAGGGCTGACCCTATTGTCCCTCTCTGACCCTGACCCCACATACAGCATCACAAACAAGCAACCTGGGTAGCCCTACCCTGGTGAACACCTAAGGCTCTGCTCCTCATACATAACAGGTGCAAACGGAGAAAAACATTATGGCTCAAGAAGAACTCAAAGCCCTAGAGCCCATAACTCTAATCGCTGAAGAAATAGCCAAACTGAGATGCACAGTTCAAAACACTGGTGATCAGGATGCTCACAGAACTGGTTGATTTTAGTCACAAGTTAGAGGAACATATGAAGACTAAACTAATTGAAATGAAGGGAAATGCACAGGAAACCAATAGTAATGGAAGGGAAACAGGGACTCAAATCAAGGGAGCAGACCAGAGGGAAGGAAAAAAATGACCAAACAGAAAAATATGAAGAAACAAGAATTCAAAAAAAAATGAGGAGAGGCTTAGGAACCTCCAGGACATCTTTAAATGCTCCAACATCCGAATTATAAGGGTACCAGAAGGGGAAGAGGAAAAGCCATGAGTGGAAAACTTATTTCAACAAATAATAAAGGAGAAATTCCCCAATCTGGCAAAGGAAATAGACTTCCAGGAAATCCAGGAAGCTCAGAGAGTCCCAAAGAAATTGGACCCAAGGAGGAACACACCAAGGCACATCATAATTATATTAGCCAAAATTAAAATGAAGGAGAGAATCCTAGAAGCAGCAAGAGATAAGGGGACAGTCACCTACAAAGGAGTTCCCAGCAGACTGTCAGCGGATTTCTCAAAAGAGATCTTACACGCAAGAAGGGGCTTGAAAGAAGTATTCCAAGTCATGAAATCCAAAGATCTACAACCAAGATTACTTTATCCAGTAAAGCTTTCATTTAGAATTGAAGGACAGATAAAGTGCTTCTCAGATAAGACCAAATTCAAGGAGTTCATCATCACCAAGCCCTTATTATAAGAAATGTTAAAGAGACTTATCTAAGAAGAAAAGGTAAAAAAGATGAACAGTGAAAGGACAGCAAACTCCCAGTTATTAAGAACCACACCTAAAACAAAAGCAAACTAAGAGGACAGCTAGATCAGGAGCAGAACCATAGAAATGAAGATCACATGGAGGGTTAGCAACAGGGGAGTGGGAGAAGGAGAAGGTACAAAAAATAAGTAGCATAGACAGTAGGTAGAAAATAGATAGGGGGAGGGCAAGAATAGTAGGGGAAATATAGAATCTAAAGAACTTGAGACACGTGGTCATAAACTAAAGGGGGGGACTGGTGGGGGTGGGGTTGTGCAGGGTGGAGGGGAATGAAAGGGGGGAATAGAACAACTATAATGGCATAATCAATAATATATATATATAAAAGAAACCTATTTTAATGAGAGAATTAAACATATAAAAATAGAAAAATGCAGACACTCTCCTCTTGTACATAGGATAAAATCCAAACTCCTTGGCCTGGCATGGAAGGACTTAGTGAAATTTTAGAAGTTATTAAACAGATGCTTTAAAGAGGATTTGAGAGAAAAGCAATGATCATTAAGAGCCAGCATGGGCTCACAAAGAATAACTTCTTTTTTGATAGAGTTGCTAGACTGGTAAATTAGATGAATTTTATAGACAAACTTTGTTGATTTCAGCAAAGCTATGTTTGTCCTTAGTAATGTTCTTTCAGTGACATCCTTAAAAAATAGAGGGTAGTATTTGTTGCAAGGCAAAATATTTGAACTGGCATTAGAATGCCAGTTCATAGATACATAACAATGAAAGTTCTTCAGATATTTTTTACCAAGTTCTACCTAATTCTTTTAAAATTATAAAAGCAAACTAATACAATTTTAAATAAAAAACTGATTAAATTGACTAAAGTGATTAAATGCATTAAATAGAATAACCAAAATTCAAATTAACAAAAGAAGATAAGAGATATAAATATATTTGTTGCAAAACTTCGTGCCAGGCAATGTGCTAGAAAACTAAAGTATAAATTGTTTTTTCACCCTTTTAATGAGCTCAAGAATTAGATATTATTGTGCATCCATTTTATAGATAAATAGTTCCAAGTTCCAACAAGTTAGAAATCTTGACTGAAGCCAGTCATCCATTAAAAGTAGTAAAACTAGTTTTGGGACATAGTATTCTTTCTTAAAAGTGTGTGCTTTTACCATCACCAGCACTATTTTCTATTGAGATTTAATTGAAACAACTTTTAAATTATACACTTTACATGTTTATTCAAGTAATTTATGGCACCAGCAGTGTTCCAGAAATATGATTTCACAACAGTCATAGAAAAAAATTAAATGATAGCCACATTAAGTGACTGTAACTTCAAATTGTGGATATCAGAATCCATTAGGAAATCTTCAGTTATTTGTAATTGAAAACCTACCTCAGCATGGCTTAAATTAAAAGAAAATGTATTATCTCAACTAAAACAAAACCTATAAGACCTTGGCTCCAGACTTGGTGTCATAAATGCCCAGTGCTTTTCCCAAGGTCTCAGCTCCTTTCTGTCACTTCTACCACTTTTCTTTGTCCTCCATCCTCAGCATTTGGGCTTTTTCCTACCTCTTCTCAGGTAAAGGCGATCGAAGGGATTTCAGGCATAGCTGCAGGTAGTTCTAGGCATTCTTTATTTGTTAAAAACAAATAAATACACTTTAGTTTATTATTCTATGAGGAAAACAATCTTTTGTCTAAAGACCAAGTAGATCAGAACTAGCTCAAATGCTCACCCTTAATTTACAAACATGTAGAACTTGATCATAATTATATTAGATCACATATGATTTGCCCCTGGAACTGGAGACAGGGTTACCTACCCCTAAGTTTTTCTAAGGGAGTGGAGAACATCTAAACAAAATCAGTCTGTGCTACAAAGGAAAAAGAAAACTGGATGTTTGACAATTGAAGATGTTTACTACAACACCATATATATTGGGTTGGCCAAAAAGTCCATTTAGGTTTTTTTCCATAAAATAAAACATAGATTTTTTTTTCATTTTCACCAATCACTTTATCGATTTGGATATTTTGAGTACATCATCTGTCTCCTGTTACTAGCATCTCATGTAGAGTATACACACAACTTTGCTGCTAAAACTCTGCTTAAGACAGCCCTACAGCAAAAAAAGTTGTTTGGCTAAAATATCAATAGTACCAAGAAACTTTGCAAACCACTTTTGACACATTCAATTATCACAGCACCTTCTCCATACACTGCACAAATCTTTTTGAGTGTTTCAACCTTTCTCGAAATTTTAAATAAAGGATAATATGCTGAACATATTGCTTATTTTCTTCCACATTTAATATTAAGATGGCTGAAAATCACCAATTTTGATTGTTTTTGTTTTAATGCATGCTGATATGACAGCTGTCATAAGGCAAACTAACAATATTGTTTGAAAAGAAATTAAAGACAACTAAGCACTACTAGAGCCATCACATAGAAAAAACTAAATGAACTTTATGGCCAACCCAATATAAATTACTCCCCAAATAAATTCAGTTTCATGCTGTATTGACATAGGTGGTCTTTGATTGTAAACTAAATACTGTAAGGTGTCCATAACTAATTAACTGTCTTTGTTTTCACCTTATTCCAGTCAATATACCTTTGAGATTTATTCCCAGAAATCTACTTAATCAAATACATAAATGAGCATTATAGAAGCGACAGTTGATTGTTTAAAAATTGATTTGGGGGGTAAGGGAATGGGTAGTGTTAAGTTAATGTAAATAAATTTCCTGATAATTAATATTCATTTTATAAGTTATAATAATTAAGCACAACTTATTTTATTACTACTGTTATTGCTTTCATTGTTTCATAACTCTTCTCAGCCATTAACCCCAGGACTCTTCCCTTTTTATACATCTTTTCCCAAGAGTATTGGAATTTTCTTCAATAGGGTTGACAATTTCTACCTACTGAACATTGGTACGAAACTTAATATCACTTACCAAAATTCTAGTTCTGTGGTTAAAATGAGCAACCCTCCTTTAAAAGTTGTTCATCCACTTTCCTTGTTACTTAAATAGATGTAGCACTCAGCACCACCACTTGATATTTCTTTTCCAAGTTTCCTCCAAGTACATGAGGTATTGTTTCAAGGAGGAAATCTGGGGAGAAAACATTTTGAGGGCATCTTGTATATTTATTTCAGGACACTTCCATGGGACTATTCTCATGACTGGACACCACCATTTTAAAAGGCAATGTCTATATCAATGAGGCTTGCGGAAACTACACCAACTGCTATGAAAAACAAAAAAAATCTGAAGATGAAATGAACAAGAAAAATAAATAAAAATTATTTTTAAATAGCATTTGAAGAACATGTAATCCTATGATAAAGTACTAATTTAATGTGCAATATTACTATTATTTTCATTTAATATATACAAAAGCAAAGGCTTGGAAGAGTTAATGTCATATGGGAGAGTGCACAGCTAGTTAATGAGAGAGCAGGTATTTCAATCCTCTTCTAACACCAGCATACAAATTTTTAATCAGTAGGCTGCTTGAAGAGCCTTATCTAACACATTGTTCCTTCAGTAAATTTAGTGTGAAAGGCAGCTTCAAGGATATGAAGTATTATGATGAGTTGATATAGACATTTCAAAATTTATGATAAACCTAATATTCTTATTTTTTCTGAATACATGGTCAAAGCATCTACTTGCATTTCACATAGCAAATATTCAGCATGAATTTATTATAGAAATATGAGTTCTATAATTAATATTAGCTATAAATTTAAATATAAAGTATTAACATTGAAGTAATAACTCTATTATAAAATAAAAGTATTTTAAGTCACATTGTAACAAGTTTACTTATTATGAGTAAAATCTAAAAACTATAAAGCTTGTATATCAATACACATATTACTGTACCTATGCAGTTTGGATTTTTATTTAATTTTTGAATCTCCTCAGGTTTTTGCCCTTACTGAAGAAATTATTCAAATTTACCATGTCTCTATTTCAACCTGAGAGTGTCCCGTACATGTTAATACATAATTTAAATTAATAATTTATTATACACTTGCCTTGTGAAAAGGAATAAAACATTTTTCAGTTACAACAAAGTGAAATGATTAGAGCTAAAATGCACTTCTATTTCCCCTGGCTCCAAGTAATATAAAGAGCAGACACCTTGAAAGAAATTAGCCAACTTCTTTTCTTTCTATGCTAGTACACAGCTTGCTTAGGACAAAATCTACATTATTTGCACCTCTCAGAACATCTGTTTCACATGAATCTGATTATTAAATGGTATATTTGGTTGTCAGACTCTTCTAGTATTTGGATATAAAGCCAGAGTATAAAAAGCTCTTTATGCTCAAAGAAAAGAGGCAAATTAAATGTTTGTTAATGTTATTAGATATTATTATGCTTTTCTCCCCAGCATTTTTCTATGATACTAACCTCGGAAATGAAGCTCACCTTTCCACATCATAACTAGAGCTACAAAAACCATGTGGATGAGAAATAATTGCAAAATTTATAAAATTTTCTAGACAACAGAAAGGACAAAGTTTTTGAGACCTTTGGAGAAACTGGTAGCAAGAACTCTGTATAGGCAAGTCCTTACAGGGAAGAGGTCAATTTAAGAGAAGGAATAAGGAGAAATTAAAAGTGAGGAAGCATGCGTGTAGGTATCATCCTGAAAACTTAAGTCCTTAGTCTCTCTAAGGGTAAAATCAAACAAAGTGGAACCAGGCCTTATTTGTCTATTCTTCTTTGCTCAGTATTGTACAACTTCTATAAATTCCAGGATTCCTAGAGAAATCAATGTTCCAACTTGTATTTGTGTCCACTAATTAAATTAAAATGATCTTTGCAAACCTGAAAAAAAGCAAAAGTATGTGAATTGATATTTTTAATTATATTTGAAAATTGCTTTGGGGGAGAAAAAGGAAGAAATTTGTAACTGGCATCTCTGGTAATTAGCCCCTGACTATTAGTAATGAAATTTTCTCCCTCAGTATGTCTGATCAACAGCCTCAGTTACATTGCTTATTATTCATTGCTTATTACAACCGATGAAAAGCCACAGGATCATTGTTTATTATTTCTGATTAATGATACACACCTGGCATCCTCAGACAATGGATCCTACCACCTAGGTTAACTCATATAATGGTACAGGTTAAATAATTTTAAAAAGATTTTATTCATTTATTTTTAGAGAGAGAGGAAGAGAGGGATAAAGAGAGGGAAACATCAGTGTACTGTTGCCTGTCATGCGCCCCCTACTGGGGACCTGGCCCAGAACCCGGGCATGTGCCCAGACTAGGAATCAAACCATCGAACCTTTGCTTTGGCAACTCAGTCCACTGAGCTACACTAACCAGGGCTAGGATAATTTCTTTTTATTTTGCAACCTAAGTCAAGCAGCCTGGAACTCTCCTTGTAATCTTATGCAAACAATTTACTTCACAGCTTCATAAATTTTTTCCACAGAAACTTTTGTTAAATCATTTCACAATTTAGTCTTCTTGCTGGTTCCTTGTTAGTAAAATTTTCACACATGCTTAGGATCAATTTCTTTAAGACATTTGGATTAGTAGATAGATAAGCTTCACTTCCTCACACAACCAAAAGAAGTATAACAACCAATTTAAAAGCAAAAAAAAAGTAGAATTGCTAGAAAATCATACTGTATGGAAATCCAACAACAAAAGAGTTTTAAAAAAGCATTCATTCAGACTGGTAGGAGGGGCAGAGAAAGGGAGCTGAGGGTGCCCACAAAGTGGCTGGTGGAACTGGTTGGCAAGGCGACAGCTGAAAGACAGGGATGTCCCACATTCATATGCAGATAAACTGGGAGGAACAGACCATACAACTCAGGTTTCCAGCATGGGAAACTAAGGCCTCAAAACCTCTGTTAAAACCTGTGGGGGTTGCGGTAGCCGGCAGAGGGAGAAACTCCCAGTCTCACAGGAGAGTATGTTGGAGGTGCCACAAGATTCTAGAATATATACAAACCCACTCACCCAGGAATCAGCATCTGAAATGACACAACCTGTGGAAGTGACTGAAATCAGGGTGAGAGCCAAGCAACTGGCATTGTTCCCTCTCTGACCCCTCCACCACATACAGTACCACAAGCTTCAAAGCAAGTTGCCCTGCCCTGTTGAACACCTAAGGCTCTGCCCCTAACAACCTAACAGGTGCATCAAGACAAAGAAATATGGCCCAAATGGAAGAGCAGATCAAAACTCCAGAAAAAGAAATAAGCAATGAGGAGATAGCCAGCCTGTCAAATGTAGAGTTCAAAGCAGTGGTAATCAGGATGCTCACCAAAATGTCTGAGTATAGTTGCAAATAAAGAAAGAAATGAAGTCTATGCAAAGTGAAATAAAGAAAAATATGCAGGGAACCAACAGTGAAGGGAAGGAAACCGGGACTCAAATCACCAATTTGGAACAGAAGGAATACATAAACATTCAATGGGAACAGAATGAAGAAATAAGAATTCAAAAAAATAAGGAGAGGCTTAGGTACTTCTGGGACAACTTTAAACATTATAACATCAAAATCATAGGGGTACCAGAAGGAGAAGAGGAAGAGCAAGAAATTAAAAACTTATTTGAAAAAATAATGAAGGAAAACTTCCCCAGTCTGGCAAAGGTACTAGACATGTAAGTCCAGGAAGATCAGAGAGCCACCAAGAAGTTGGATCCAAGATGAAACACACCAAGACACGCCATAATTAAATTAGCCAAGATTAAAGATAAGGAAAGAATCTTAAAAGCAGCAAGAGAAAAGAAGAGAGTTACTTACAAAGAGTAAGAGAGTCCCATGAGACTGTCAGCTGATTTCTCAAAAGAAACTTTATAGGCAAGAAGGGGCTGGAAAAAAGTCATGAAAAGCAAGAACCTACATCCAAGATTACTCTATCCAGCAAAGCTATAATTTACAATGGAAGGGCAGATAAATCGTTTCCCAGAAAAGGTAAACTTAAAGGAGTTCATCATCACTAAGTCCTTATTATACAGAATGTTAAAAGGACTTATCCAAGAAAAGAAGATAAAAAATATGAACAGTAAAATGACAATAAAATCACAACTATAAACACCTGAACCCAAAAAACAAAAAAAAGCAAACACCTAGAACAGGAACACAATCACAGAAATGGAGATCACATGGAGGGTTACCATTGCAGAGTGGGTGGGGGTAGAATGGGGGGAAAGACAAAAGGGATAAGAAACATAATTGGTAGGCACAAAATAGACTGGGGAAGATCAAGAATAGTATAGGAAATAGAGAAGCCAAAGAACTTACATATGACCCATGGACATGAACTAAGTGAGAGGAAATGCCTGAGGGAGGTGGAGTAGAGGGCAGAGTAGAATAAAGGGGGGAAAAGTTGAACAACTGTAATAGCATAATTAATAAAATATACTTTAAAAAGACATTTGGTTTAGTAAAGGGTATTCTGTATGGACCATGCAGAATAACTCCAGGACAGTTTTTCAGGGTTCATCGGAAGGGGCATTGGTTATAACTTCAGTAAAGATTTAAGAGCAAGCAGAAATCACCTGCAAATTGACCATATATCTGTCAACCTAACCAATAGGCTTATCTACTTCTGTATAGACATTCCACAGAGCTGGAGTTTCAGAAAAAATACAGTGTGCCCACTGAAACTTAAATTTTAGATACATTTTCTTTTACTTCATCTATATTAAAAATGTATTTGTTGTTTGTCTGAAATACAAATTTAACTGGCATGCTCTAGTTCACAGGTTAGAGAAGGAAGTAGCCTGGAAATATGTTCTACAACTTGCCTAACAATCTTTCAGAGGCTGAATGACATCATTCAAGACAAGTTCTTAGGAGGAAAAATAACAAAAGGAATGTAGAACCACTCGAACAAAAAGAGAGGTGCTGTTAAGGGTTATAAGAGGACTATAGGGGTTCAAATTGGCTACCTGCTTTTTGGGAGGGACGCAGCTCCTTACAGAAGTTTAAAACAAAGTACTCAAGCATGGGCCCTGCTAACCACTTCACATCTCATCAGAAAACAACAGCAAATAACAATTCCCTTTATCCATCTATATACTAATGATTGCAAATGGAGGCATTTATACAATTTCACATGGAAATGACTTGGGATTCAAATTGTAAGTTTTTTTTTCTCTGATTGCTAAAATAGAGCATATTATCTAATCTCCCTAAACCTCACTTTTTTCATTTAAATCAGTAAGGCAATTCTGCCCACCTAAGGGCAGCAAGGCATTTTTACGTAAATAATGTGCATAATTCAGAGCTTGAAATATATCAAGCACTTCATACAGTTTACACAGTATAACTAAGAAGATATAGCTATAAAATACATTGGCTATTTTTTATATCTAAATAGATATTTTTTAACCAAATGGTACTTCACTTTACCAAAGTTTTCTTTACTTCTAAGGCAGTGCTCTCCAGAAGAGTAAATTTTTAAAAAATTATTAAAGGAATAAATATATTCAGATAATTCAATTTAAGAATACATCTCATTGTCCCGTGACAACTAAAAACCAGGTTCTGCCATCATGCCTCAGACTTTCAGAACATTATCTTTGGGCCTAGAGAAGTTGTTTCTATAAAGATGTATTTTAATGTGCATGCATCTATTAGAGATTTCTAATTTCTTCTGGTCTTACTGAATTTAATTATTTATCAGTGTTGGTAGATGCAAAATTATCTCTGTAAAAATACCAATATGTTATTCTAAAATATAGATTTTTTTAAAGTTTTCTTCTCTTAAGGGAGTTTAAGCTATCTAATATAAGCTATTGTGAGCATGACATTATTATTTTTCATTTCCAGATTAAGAAGAAAATTATTCTGCAAATGGAAAACATTTTCACTAGGATTACATAGTAAATTATAACTACATTATTGCCAAAATTATTGTTTTTATAGTGAAATTTTGTTTTCATTATTCATAATTAAAAGGGAAATATTAATGAAATAAAATATTCCTTGCCTCAAAATTTTTACACTTAATATATTTGCCTGCATTTGTATATATATATCAACCATAAGTCAGTAGCTAGGAAGGACAGAAAAGCTTTCTCTTTCATATCAATAGAAATCTAAACGAAACTGACTTCATACATCCAGTCTCTCCACAATAGGAATTGATGATCTATTATTTCATTGGATTTAAGACTTCTGACAAAAAGATATGGTAATTCAAAAAATTAAACTCTGTGAATGAGCAAGATTAAATTTTATACAAAAACAGAAAAAGAGAAAAATCCATATTGATACTGGACAAATGTTTTGATGAAGCCTTAGAAAAAAAGAATAGATGCTAATCAAACAAAGTATCATTCAGGTACTGTGTACATGCAACAAAGAACATATGTGAACAGCTGATGTTAGTGTAATAATGAATAATAAAGATATTCAATGCCAACTCTGATTTTACCTGATTGTTATTGATTCTTCGATTGGATTACATGTGAGAAAAGTGCATTGGTAAAGCACTAAATATAGTTCAATTATTGAATTCACCAAATCTATCACCAAAAATGATCTAATACCAGCATTTTGAATTATCTACAAGGGGACTCATTGTAAAGAGAAATAAACAAAAGCCCAGTTATTAAAAAATGGTAATAGTCATAGTACCTGAGCATTTTTATGTGATTAGTCATGTGCCAAATGCTTTGTTTTCAATTCCTTGTTCATTCTATCTAAAAACCCAGAGGTAAGTATTGTTATTTCCATTTGATAGATAAGAATGCTTACTTAAAGATATTAACTCAATCACTAAAGGTAAAGATACTAACGAAACTACCTGACCAATAAGTAGAAAGGCCAAGATTGATATCTATCCATCTACTTATCTATCTCTCCGCTGAAAAACTCCTATGCTGTGGGTTCTGATTCAATTATTTATCAGTAGAATAAATAGAGATACTCAGCCCTGGAGATAATTACGCTACCAAAAGAGAAAAGATTTGAAACCTATGAAAACTGTAGTGTCTGGTACCATTAAATATTCTATTATTAACAAATATGAAGTTCAGGCACTGGGTTTACTAAAAAAAAAAAGATACGATTTAAAGTTCTTAATGTTTACAGTATAGTTTGACATCATATATAATCTAAAAATAGAATATAATATGCAAGTTTCATAGAGTTCAAAAGAAGGAAAGATTTAATATGAAGGAGAGTGGTCAAAAAAAACAAGAAAAAAAGTCAAATAGTCAAGAAAATTAGTATGGGTCATTTTAAAACAGTGTGCCAGGATTAAGCAGAAGTATTCTATAGAATTAATGCAACTTAAATAGCTAAATTTTGTGCAATATACAACAGTTTATAATTCTGCATATTCTGGCCAATATTTTTAACCAATAAAATATGTGAAATATAATAGCAGTTACAATCTATATGGTTTTTAAAAATGGATTTTGCACACCTTTCACGGGATTAAATATTTGTAATTAACTTTCTGTGAAGACATTTGCCCGATATTGTCTCATTATGTGCTGTTACCTTGCCAAGTGTTTATTCTTTATTAGTTAGAGAAGCTTTTCATGTGTTAAGATATTAGTTCCATGTGATATGAGTTGCAAATATTTTCAAATTAGTGACTGTGATTATGCTGATTTTATTATGAAAATTAAAAACATATCTTTGTTTTAATTTTTTATGGATTCAGTGAAAAACCCTACTCCATTCTGAGGTATTTAAAAAATTATTCTTTCATGGTTTCTCCTAGATTTTTCATGATTTTCATCTCTATATTTAAATATTTGATCTATGTTGAATTCCCCCTGGAACAACAGTAGAGTTTAAATTTATGTTTTTCATGAAAGAAAAACATAAATTTTTCTTTCTATAGAATTGCTGAAATGTTTATTACAAAAATGAAACTTCAACTTTATCTTTTATTAAACTTCTAAATGTATTTGGACATAATTATAGGTTTTATCTCCACAACAATCTTAAAGTATCAACATTACAGGATTTTAAAAATCATAATTATATAATATGTGTTATAATATTGTCAAGCTAGTCTCTCAACATTATTCATTCTCAGAAATATTATGGATACCCTTGATTGCTTATTTCTTAACATGAAGTTTATATTCAGATTTTGTAATTAGAAAATCTCCTATTTTTATTTGAGATCCCCTTAAATGTATTGATTATATTAGAAAATTTTACAGCTTTATTATATTGAGACTCCTGGTTTGCAAATAGCAATAGTATAACTAAGGTTTCTTAATATTTTCTCTCAATATCTACGTCCAACCTAAAACATGGCAAAATAACCTTGATGGCCAACCTGATGGGGAAGATTCGTACACGGGTGTATCCTGATTGTGCCCCTTTTTGCACCTGTATGAAACTGGCAGTCTGTTAGAGGTTCTACAGGTGGGGGTGTCCAAACTTTTGCTGTCCCTGGGCCACACTGGAAGAAGAAGTGCAAAATACACAAATTGGGCCACACATTAAATACACAAACACTAATGAAAACTGAAGAGCAAAAAAAAAGATTGTGAGTAAATTTACAATGTTGTGTTGACACATTCATAGCCATCCTGCATGCAGCCCACGGGCTGACGGGTGGACACCTCTGCTACATGAAAGAATGAGATTGGCCCATAAAGAGGCTGGGGTAACCCCCAGGTTCCTGAATGAGGTAGAGAAGAGAACAAGAGGCTTGGTGTCCACAGCCAATGAGACCTGAGGAGAGTCTAAGGCAGCTGAGAGAAAGTGACATGATTACCAGAAGCTTTACTTAAAGCACACACCCAGCAGCAGCACTGAGTGCAACTGGAGAAGCGCAGCAAGCGGCCTTGCAGGGGCCACACTGTATTTTTCTTACACATTTTTCTCACAGTGCGAGTTCAGTGTGCACCAGCACACTCCAGCCCAATTGTGTCACCTATTTATTATGTATTTCTTCTCTTTTACAATAGCAGTTTTAGGAGTGTGGAAACTTTTAAAACTCAATTTCCTATTTATCTCCATCAATTAGAACACTACCTTACAGTTACTAGACACTTAAAAAAAACTTTTTGAAAAAAAATGATGTAAATGTATATTAATAAATAAAAGAATAACAAACTTATGAGTAAATGGAGTGATATTCTGCTAAAGGTATTACAGCTGATTACTGCATTCCATTAATTTATTAGTGAGATGAACCCTGACAAAACAGAAAATCGAAAAGCCCCAAAGGTCAAATGTGTGAAGAGAGGTGCGTAAGAGTTAAAAACAATTATACAATTATTATTTTGCTTAAATAGAATTATGTTTATCTGTATATTCCAGGTGAAGCCAAAATTATTATCTGAGTAAAATTTTCACTTTCAATTTGTTTGTATGGCCTTGACCATGGTATTTGCCTGACACACACACACACAAAATTGAGTTTTATGGTCATTTAAAACCTTAACCTTTCACTTTTCTCCACAAAGCAAATTGGAGTAAGCATTAACTTTGCTTATTATATTGAAAAAATATGGTCCAGATAAAACTTTGCTTTCAGTGGCTAATGTACAGTTTCTTATTCATGTGTTCATTATAAGTGAACTTGACCATTGCAATAGTTTCCATAATCACTTCCCTACCATTAGAACAATTTTGGATGATATCACCCTCATGCTTCACTTGCTTAATTAGACTCTAGTGCATCAATGACTCATTTTAACTTTCTCCTGTGAAGGCCCACATGCCCAGGGCTAACCCCTGTCTCTAAGTTTTATGCTGTTCTTCTTAGCCATGGCTGTAAGATACTTGAGTACAATTGCTTTCTAAGCAATTTAAATACATTTTGATTGATAACAAAATATATCTTTACCCATTTCCTTGATACTCTCTGAGTAGAGAATGGATGTATTGTTTTTTGAATACCTACCATGTGTGAGATTGTGTGATACCATGACGCATTCATGATTTCACCTAAGATTAAGATCTTATTTTCTTCAAAGTTTGTTAATAATTTCTCACTGTAGAAATTTGGGGATGAAAGAGTTTACAAAATAGAAAACAAAAATAACCAATATTTTCATCCCAACTCAGATGTAATCATTATTAATATTTTGATGTGTAACTGTATGTAGATATACTTTGTTATATTTTATCGAATCATTTTATTATGATTCAATAAAAATAATATAAAATATATCTTTATACAATTAAGACTATTATTCTATTACAGTTGTCCTAATTTTTCCTCCTTTGCCCTCCTCTGTCCATCCCAACTTCTGCAATCCATTTTCACACTATTGTTCATGTCTGTGTGTCATTCATACATGTTCTCAGTCTAGTGCCTTCTCCTTCATTCTACCATTATCCCTTTCCCCTCTGGTAACTTTCAGTCTCTTCTATGTTTCCATGCCTGTGGTTTTATTTTGTTCATCGGCTTACTATAGATTCCTCTTATAGGTGAGATCACATGGTATCTGTCTTTCACTGATTGCCTTATTTCACTTAGCATAATATTCTCCATTTCTATCCACACTGTTGCAAAAAGTAGTAGTCCCTTCCTTCTTTCTGCTGTGTAGCATTCCATTGTGTAATTGTACTATAGTTTTTTGATCCACTCCTTTACTGGTGAGCACTTAGGCTGTTTCTAGTGCTTGGCTGTTGTAAATAGTGCCACTATGAACATAGGGGTGCCTAGGTTCTATATAGATATATTTAACACTTGTATGTGATTGTGCTGTTCATGTAGTTACCCACCTATGAAACATAGACTCTTTCTCATTTTATTAAATACAGTAACAGCTGTCAAGGGGAAGGTTGGTTGAGGGGACTGGATGAAAGAAGGTGAAAGGATGAACCAAAAAACATTTATACATAACACAAGGACACAGACAACAGTGGGGTGACAGCCAGAGGGAAAGGGGGTGGGTGGTAGGTAGAGGTGGGCAAAGGGGGAGGATGGGCATAGAAAGAGACTTACTTGGCTTAGGGTGAGAGAAGTGCAATGCAGTGTGCAGATGAAGTTTCATTGAGTTGTATACTTGAAACCTGCATGCTTTTACAAACCAATGTCAGCCCAATATATTCAATAAAAATAATATTTTTAAAATAGTCTTTTTAAAGACTGCTTAAATTCTATTGCAAAGCTTTTACCCTCTTATAAATGGGCAATTGGAATTGCAATTGATGAAATTAAAATTATGAGTTGAAACAAAGGCCAAAAAAAGAACTTTGGAGATATAATCTAACATAGCTAATCTTATGATTTGAAACTCAGCTGTTAGGCTTGGTTTAATTTAAAAACTAATTTTAAAAGTATGTTTTTCTAAGTTGTAAGACAATTGTGTGATAACTCTCTATGACAAATAAAATCATGAATTATTTTATATTTTATGTAACTGATTTGTCATTAACCAGCTTATATTTTATTATCTAACATTTTAGACTATATAGGAAGATGTTAAATTAAAATGCTTGCAGTATAAACATCATTTGTGTTTTCAGTAATATATAATACCTGAGACCGGTTGGAGGCAATTCAATTTTCCCTCTCTCCTTAAGTAGTGTAAAATTGCATTAGTTTGATTTTTAAAATTTTTTAAAGGTTTATTTATTTATTTATTTATTTATTTATTTATTTATTTATTTATAGAAAGAGGGGGAGAGGAATATCAATGTGTGGTTGCCTCTTGCGTGCTCCTGAGTGGGAATGGCCCACAGCCTAGGCATGTACCCTGACTGGGAATTGAACTGGTGACCCTTTCACTTGCAGGCCGGCACTCATCCACACAAGCTAGGACATGCATTATATTAAAAAATAATTTAGGTCAGTTTCACAATGACAGCAAGCCAGATTTATAAATTATCAGCTAATTCCACCAGTTTAAGTGGGAGGCAGTGGGATTAGAGTAGACACGGGAGGTGGGTTTGGGTGTGAAAATACATAGTGATGAGGGAAATAAATTTGCCAATATGTTCACTCAAGTGTGGTCTTGTCCAACTCAAGAAAATTACATGCATGTAGCTCAGTTTTATAGGATTATTGGTGATGGGGAAGTGTAGAACCAGAAATCCTTTTTATACCCAGAAAACTTTGAACTCTTGCTTAAATTCCTGCTTTATTTGTTTGCTAAATGGCACTTGGTGCTCTTGGGAAATAGTACTAGTCAAACGTTAATGTGATAGCAGTCATCAAACACAGGAGGGCTTACGTCAATATTAGCCCACAGTTAGGAAGCAAGTGAAAGGAAGTCCCTGTCCATAGCTGTCCTCAGCATGCAGCTGAATCCATCCAGGGGAAAGAAAGCTTTTTTTTTGTCTGGCAAATGTGACTCAGCTCTGTATGGAAAACCTACAGAAGCGAGGTGGTGGGCAGGAGCCAGACTTTCAAACAGATTCCATGGGAATCAGGCCTAGAAAATGCATACATATTGTTATGGCTTGCTCTTGCTACAACTTCATCACCCTGGTCTAAAACAACACATGTGTATTGTTTATATTCGAGGTGATATCCAAAGCCTGTGTGAGGTCTCCCAAGGACAGAGCTAATCAGCTCATCGCCATTTCCCTCTGCATATTATTTTCATTTTCTTGATTTTACCTAAAACATAGATAATAATATTTTATGTAAGAGATAATAGATCTTTCTCTGATGTAAGACCCAAGGAAAACAATAAAAGCCTGTCTAGGCAAGGGTTGGCGCACTCTCCTCTTGAGGGAGTAGCCATGCCATTGCTTTTTTCTCCACAGGATTGCTGTGGCCTGTGCATTTATTTATTTTCCTCTTCAGTCACAATGGGCAGACTCTGCTGGCCAGAGTTCGCCATAGGAAAGGAAGAAGAAGAAGAAGGATTAACAGAAAATGTTGATAGAGGCATTGTTTATGGTTTCACCCTATATGATGATTTTCATTTCAGTGTTAGTGTATTTTATTCAGGATTGAATCCTTTGAAGAAAAAAAACAGAAAGCTAGTAAAGATTATGTGGAAAAGCTGCTCCATAGGAGAAGACCACCATTAAATTTTTGGTAAAGGCTTAGGAACTTCAAAGGAAAGGAATTACACAATTTATAAATTTATTTGCTAAGAAACGGTTTTGCTGGTGGTGGTAGTGAAACTTCTTTGAGACAATTTGGTAGAGCAGAGGGTTAACACAAATGTAGTACTCACTCGACAAGACTTTGTTGTTATGTTCTTAGCAACCTCAAAATGTGACTATCACTTGTGCAGTTGTATGTGTGACCCTCTCAGACGGGCTGGTGTTTCCAAGAGTTTATTCTGAGGTAAATATGTGGAAATTCTATACTGCTCATGAGTAAGTTATGAGCACACACTTTAAACTGAGTAACTATTCTGGAAAACCAATTTCATCTCTGCGAACAGTTTTTTTAAAAAAAGTTTTTCTTTATCACTCTTTTCTTTAATGTTTGTAAGTATATGGGGCACTTGAGAAACCAGATGATTCTCAGGAATAATTCAGTTTGGTAAAACAACTCCAGAACAAAGGCATTACATGAGAATTATTCTCCTTGACTGCTTTAAATAAGTATAAAATGACCACAAATGTAAAATTGTGTAATAAATACATCACTTTAAATTAACACATGCAGTCAAAAATACAAAGGATTATATAGCAGTATTTTGGCAAATCTGTCTTCGACACTTAAGTATTTTTATTATTATTTATTAGTTTGTTTATGTTCTCCTATATTTACTGAGTAGAAACAGAGGAAATGAAGAGAGTGTTAGGCAAAATAGACAATGTTTGATATGACAATTGACACAAATATAATAACATATCACTACTTTAAATAACACGGCCTTCCATTGTTCTTCAGGGAATACAACACAACAATGAGAAAATCTTCCTTCTATGATGACAGCTGCTGGTAATTCTTTGTATTCACACATTTTGTCCCTTCTAAAAAGTACAAGTCCTTCATTTTGTGATGTTTCTCTAAGGTGAAGAGATATGAACTCACATTTCTGATCACTCTGCTTTGCACAGTAAGTCAAGTACATTGCAAAGTCAGGGGAATAAAGATTATTCCAAAACTAGGACTACGAAAGGCCACAGAGCAGTAAAAAGTATTGAGTTAAAAGATTAACATTTATCTCAGATTATCACAAAAGTCACCTAAATATTTGCCTGGTGTCTGCTCCTTCCAGATCCTCAGATGCTCAATCTATCTTAAACTGCTGTAGATTATTCTTCCTTAAACATATTGTTGTTCATACTGTAGCTACAAGTAAAATGTTCAACAGTTCCTTATAACTGAAGTATAAATGCTATCCCCTTAGCCCTCTGGCCATTGCTTATCTTGCCACACTTCTCCAACCCTCCTCAAATATGTAGTTTCCCCATCAGCCAGATTGCACTATTTTGTTTTAGTTTGACTTTAAGGACTCCCCTTTTCCTACACTTGCTCATAAAACCACTATCACACATATGTCAGAAATGCCCAGCTGTGTCTTCATACACCTCCTTACCATTAATGTCTTCTTCAATGAGAGTAACTTTAAACTCTCAACCTCTGTAACACTCTGCTCATAGTTAATAATATGTTTCACACCATCCTGACCTATTTCCTTGATGTTACAGTGAGGTCCCACAGCTAATTACTGTTCCTACTGCCCGGTTTTGTAAGTACTTCCCTGTTACTCAGTAATCATCCAGTGGTTAAATAAACAATTATTAAAATATTTACCCCAAAGTCTGAATAGTTATATATATTTTTTGAGGTATGGATAATGTAGGTAAAGCAGAGAGTGTGTTCCAATTTTCTTTAAAGTTATACTTTACAAAAGTCACAAGAGAGTCCATCAGAAAGAAGCATGAGGTAAGTACCTCTGCATTTGCCTGCTGCCTGCTGGAGTCCTTGCCATCTCCCTGGGCATACCAGGTGTCTTTTTCTTTTATGTTACAAGAGCTTATTTAAGCCAAACTGATGGTATGTGCTGTTGAGCAAGATTTTAAGTGCTCTCTTTACCTCCTGTCTTGTTTTTGTAGGACAGTTGTAGGTGGACAACATTCAGCACGATAAACACCTTATCTGATCTTTAATAAATTTGATTATTTTCCATGGCTATAGTCACCTGGCTCAGATGTTTCTGCTCAATAACTTTTTAGAGGTTTAAAGTTTAGACAAGTATATGAAATAATTTAGAATCAATCCACACTTCAAGTTGAACGTCTTAGAGATAAACAATTAATATATGGAGGAAAGTAGCATGTATTGAGTATTGGTATTCTAAGTACAAAATTATTTTTATTTTTTAAGATTTCATTTATTATCTTTAGACAGTGGAGAAAGGGAAGGAGAAAGAGAGGGGGAGAAACATCAGTGTGTGGTTGCCTCTTGTGCACCCCATACAGGGGGCCGGGCCTGCAACCCAAGCATGTGCTTTAACTAGGAATTGAACCAGCGACCCTTTGGTTCACAGACACACACTCAATCCATTATGCTACACCAGCCAGGGCCTAAGTGCAAAATTCATTATAAATATCTTATTGATTTCCAATTCATTAACAGGGAGAAAATGAAAACTCAAGATGTTTAACCAACCTGCCAAAGTCACATGGTCAGAATAACAAAGCTCATATTTCTGCTCAACATACTGCTTTTAAAATAAAATACTATTTCTGTTGAGTAAATACCTGGGTGAGATCCAAATGAGTTGTATAATAGATATATTTTCAGTTATTTTAGAAACACATAATTTTCCAAGTGCCTGCACAATTTTACATTCTCACTAGCAGTTTATGAGTATTCCTGCACACTATATTTTGTCAGAACTTGGATATTTTTAGTCATTAACATTTCGGTCACTCTAATTGGTATATATTGTAATCCAACAGAGGTTTTGACTTGCATTCTCCTATTGATAAATTATATTGAGCTTCTTTATTCTTCTTATTCATGTATCTTCTGTGAAGTGTCCACTCAAATCATTTTATTAGATTGTCACATGTCCACATGGAGAATTGTACATGAATGTTCATAGCTGTTTTATTCACAATGTCCAAAATTGCTAAACAAATGTTCAACAGTAGGTGAATGAATAAATAATGTATATTCATGCATATAATAATATATATCCATACAGTGAGTACTGGACAACAAACTGAAACTACTGATACATGCAGCAAAATAAATGAATCTCAAATTGTGAAGTGACAGAAGCCATACCCAAAGAGTACATAATGTATGATTCTACCTTTCTATCTACTGTGTAGATAAATAGATAATAAATAGCAAAGAGATAGAAAAATAGTCACATTATGTATATGTGTATACACACATACACACATCCCAGAAAGTACAAATTAATCAATAATGACAAAAAGGAAATTGTCATTTGCCTGGTACCATAGAGGACATCTTGAGGGTGATGAACACGTTTTGTTGTTTCATTGAAGCAATGATGTCACAAGCATACATATTTTTAAAAATCCCTTAAATTGTACATTTTAAGTGGAAAAAATTATAATTCAAGTTCATGATAGATGAAAAATAGATAGATACAGATCGAATAAAATATGATTCTTGTATTATCTCCCTCATTATGCCTAATGAGATAGAAGGAAGTGTCTCAATACAGAAATATCTTTACCCTGGCTTTGATCTTATTTGTTGCCACCTCCTGTTAATCTTTTCATTTTCTTGTCATTTACTTATTTTCCCATAATCTCTATTAACTAACATCCAAAAAGTCTCTATTCATAATTGCTTACATTAAAGACTTTAGTTTATAGTCAATGTTGTTTCTAAAGCCATAAAATATTCATTCTTTTTCTGTTTCTGCATAAATGTACAAAATACTTCATTTTAAGGATGGTATTTTCTGCTAATGTGTATCTTTCAAAATATTCATTACTTTTGAGAATATCAGGAAACGGCTTCTATTTTTTGCCATTTACAGTCTCAGGATAAGCAATTATATATACATAATGAATTCAATAGGAAGAGGACAATTTTCAGGTTCAGAATTACCTTTAAATAATGTATCTCCCATCATGCAGTCATCATAGATAAGCTGACAAAGTGATCAAAAGGGTAAAACACCAGCCCACCTGCAGCTCTTGCATCTTTACCATCTAATGTCCTTTTGCAGGTCTAGTGGCATCATAAAAAGAACATGATCAATACTAAATTGTCTTTAGAATCTAAAGGCAGAGGTTTCTAATAATGGAATCCTTGCAACACTCAAATCACTTCACCTTTTACTCAATAGCCAAGTTCTGCTCATAAACTCTACCTTCATAACACCAATCATTTTGCCAGAATCTTCTACAAATTATGCATAATATTAATACTAAATTGGTAATTTAAAACTAAATAGTATAGTTGTCATCCCAAGGAGATTCAGTTTATAATTATAATGAACGTAAAAAATGAGTACCAGTAGCTGCAGATTTCACATGGTCTTTTAATGCTATAGAGATATAAACACTTCATTTTATTATTTATTATTATAATAGTTTGTTTTATTGCATTTTTCCATTACCAATTATTTCCCTTATACCCTTTCCACCTCCACCACCCCCACCATAATCTCTACACTGCCGTCCATGTCCATGACTCCATTTTCCTTTTTGTTGGATCCTTCCACCCCCTACACCAACCCCTCCCCTTCCAGAGCTGTCAGCCTGCTTTCTGTCTCTGTGAGTCTGTCTCCATTTTGCTTGTTACTTCAGTTTTTTATTGGATTCCATATATGAGTGAAATCTTATGGTACTTATCTTTCTCTGACTGGCTTATTTTCTTTTTAAAATATATTTTATTGATTATGCTATTACAGTTGTCCCATTTTCTCTCCATTCCCCTCCACCCTGCACACCCTCTCCCTCCCACATTTCCCCCCTTTAGTTCATGTCCATTTGTCATAAGTTTTTTAGCTTCTACATTTCCCATACTATTCTTGCCCTCCCCTGTCTATTTTATACCTACCATCTATGCCACTTATTTTCTGTACCTTTTCTTCCTCTCTCCTCCTCCTACTCCCCTGTTGCTAATCCTCCATGTGATCTCCATTTCTGTGGTTCTGTTCCTGTTCTGGTTGTTTGCTTAGTTTGTTTTTGTTTTAGGTGTGGTTGTTAATAATTGTGAGATTGTTGTCATTTTACTATGTCATTTTACTGTCATTTTACTGTGCTTTTATCTTCTTTTTCTTAGATAACGCCCTTTAATAGTTCATATAATAAGGATGAACTACTTTAACTTGGCCTTATCTGGGAAGAACTTGATCTGCCCTTCCATTCTAAATGAAAGCTTTGCTAGATAGAGTAATCTTGGATATAGGTCCTTGCCTTTCAAGACTTGGAATACTTCTTTCAAGTCCTTTCTTGCCTGCAAAGTCTCTTTTGAGAAATCAGCCAACAGCCTGATGGGAACTCCTTTGTAGGTGACTGTCTCCTCATCTCTTGTTGCTTTTAAGACTCTCTCCTTATTTTTAATCTTGGGTAGTGTAATTATAATGTGCCTTGGTGTGTTCCTCCTTGGGTCCACCTTATTTGGGACTCTCTGAGTTTCCTGGACTTTCTGGAAGTCTATTTTATTTGCCAGAATGGGGAAGTTCTCTTCTATTATTTGTTCAAATAAATGTTCTACTCGTTGCTCTTCCTCTTCCCCTTCTGGTACCCCTATAATTCGGATGTTGGAACATTTAAAGATGTCTTGGAGGTTCCTAAGCTTCTCTTCATTGTTTTGAATTCTTGTTTTTTCATTCTTTTCTGTTTGGTTGTTTCTTCCTTTCGGTTCACTCCATTGATTTGAGTACTGGTGTTCTTTCCATCACTATCAGTTCCCTGTACATTTTGCTCCATTTCGCTTAGTGTAGCCTTCATTTTTTCATCCAATTTGCTACTAAATTTAATCAGTTCTGTAAGCATCCTGATCACCCGTGCTTTGAACTGTGCATCTGGTAGGTTTGCTATCTCTTTGTCGCTTAGTTGTATTTGCTCTGGAGTTTTGATCTGTTCTTCCATTTGGGCCATTTTTTTTGTCTTGTTGTGCCTGTTACCTAGTGAGGGGTGGAACTTTAGGTGTTCACCAGGGCGGATCAACCCAGTTACTGGGTTGTGATGCTGCATGTGAGGGTGGGGTCCGAGAGGGAACAATGGCTCTTGCTTCCACTCTCTGTGGGACTTCAATCACTTCCTCTGCTTCCTACAAGCAAATTGAGCCTTTCTGGTACTGGTTTCCATGTGGGTGGGCTTGTGTACATTCTAGGACCCTGTGGGTCTCTCCAATGAACTCTCTTGTGAGGCTCGGAGTCTCTCCTGGAACCTCAATGCCCACAGGTGTTTTCAATCAGTGTTTTGAGGCTTTATTTCCCTGAGCTGGGACCCTGGTTTGTGTGGTCTATCTTGCTCCCCAGTTTTTCCTGGTTTATCTGGGCAAAAGTGTGGGACCACCTGGTTTTGCATGCTGTGCTCCACTTCACAATCGCCACCTCGCTAGGTATGCCCACTGCCACCCTACACCGAGGGAGTGCAGGCCACTGCCTATGCATGCACCCAGGGTTTGTCAGCTGCTGCCTTGCATGCCTGGCACCACCGCTTTTTTTGCCGGGACCCCTCTCTACCTGGACGCCCAACTCCGCCCCTCCTACCAGTCTGGATGAATGTGACTATTTTAACTACTTGGTTGTTGGACTTACATACAGTTCAATTTTCTGTCAGTTATGATTGTTATTTTGTTTCTAAATTGTTGTCCTTATTTTGGTTGTGCAAGGAGGCACAGTGTGTCTACCTACGCCTCCATCTTGGCCAGAAGTCCCTCCGACTGGCTTATTTTACTTAGCATAATATTCTCCAGTTCCAAACATTGTTGTGAAAGGTAAGATTTTCTTCATTTTATGACTGAGTAGTAATCCATCGTGTAAATGTACCACATATTTTTATTCACTCATGTACTGATGGACACTTGGACTGCTTCCATATCTTGGCTATTGTAAATAACACTGCAATGAACATAGGTGTGCATATAGTCTTTCAAATTAGTGTTTCCAGTTTCTTTGGATAAATTCCCAGAGGTGGAATAGCTGGGTCAAAAAAGAGTTCAATTTTTAATTTTGAAGGAAATTCCATACTGTTTTTCACAGTGGCTGCACCAGTCTGCATTCCCACCAACAGTGAAGAAGTATTCCCCTTTCTCCACATCTTTGCTAGCACTTCTTGTTTGTAGATAATTAATGGCTATCATCGATACACACTTTTTAACATAAAAATTCAGTAAATATTTATTGAATGTATGCATGAACTTCAAGGTAAGTGTGAGAAATAATTTTCTCTAAACTGGTTTAACTACCTTCACAATAAGAAATAAACTGTAATACATACAGAGACTGGTATTAATGCTCAAGAATCAACATAACAGTTTCCTCTTTAAACATCTCTCTCATGCCATTGAGCTTCTGACACCAGAAGCGAAATATACACCAGAAGAAATTTAGCTGAAATTCAGTGGGAAATTTAGCTCAACCATGACATTTTGAAAATGAGTGTTTGACCTGATTCCTAGCTTTAAAAATTAGGCTGGGTGATTTCCACATTTTCACATGTAGCTACGGGTCAGTAAATCACTTGGAGGGCCAACTCTAATAAATTAGGTACATTGGAAAGATGGAGATTTGCTCAAGTTAAACTCAGGGTTTCTTTATTCTCTGATCCTGGTACTTCAAGTATCTTCATGCCCACCTTTCAAATTAGGGGGGAAAAAGCCACATATTTTTCTCTCCCTCTAATTCTGAAGAGTCTGGAAAATTCTCTTCAGAAATCTATTCTTATTTTTCTCACCAATTCCCTCAATATGCTTACCTCTTCCTAGCTCAAATATTCTCCCTTTTAATTGGCAGCACAGACTACAATTACAGATATTTTTCAGAGAGTATGATAGATAGATTAAATAGGTAGATGATAGTTAGATAAATGTTGACATATCTCTATAAATATCTACTGAGGAAGAGCTTGGTTTGGATAAGTGTCAGATAAACAGTCATCTAGTAGTTCTGAAATTTAATCATAGGTAAAGCCAGAATATTTTAAAAAGTAATTTACAATTTTTAAGAATATTAGTAGATCCATAATATTGCTTTATTATATTTTCAAAACAAAAATATTTCTAAAAATTATGTCTGTATTTTAAGTAAAAATTAATTTCTGGTTCGATTTTCTGAAATTTGAAAAATATATCAGCAGAATGATTTCTATATAGATTTAGGTTTTATATAAATGTAGGTTATAGTGACTTATGTGTCTGTTTTTATTACAATGTTAAACATTTTTTGTTAAAAATTGTTTTTAACATAATTTTTAAACCTTCTTTATAAGTTATCTTCAAAGCTGTATTTTATGCTAATATTAGTTAAAATTGCCTGCATCTCCAAATCATTCTTCTCTCTAGACCATAGTATTTTAAAATACTTTTAATGAAGAAAATGCTCTCTCTACAAATGCTGAGGTGCCTAGTAAGATCAAATCAAATTCATCAAAAAGAAAATATTCACATTTTTTCTATTTTTCATGTTGAAATGTATAAATATTTCAGTCTAAATATTTTTCAAAACATTGATACTGCCTCCATTTAAAATATTTTCTTTGCTACATACCATTTTACAATAAAATACGCATAAAATAAGTTGTTTCTACCATGAAAACTTTGTTTTCCTAAATTTAAATATTGCAAATCATAGACTTCAATTTTGTTTCACTTTAGCAAGAAATATAAATATATCCAATTAAAAAATTTAAACTCACCCTGGCTGGTGTAGCTCAGTGGATTGAGCATGGGACTGTGAAGCAAAGGGTCGCTGGTTTGATTCCCAGTCAGGGCAGATGCCTGGGTTGCAGGCCAGGTCCCCAGTAGGGGACACATGAGAGGCAACCACACATTGATGTTTCTCTCCTACTCTTTCTCCTTCCCTTCCCCTCTCTCTAAAAATAAATAAATAAAATATTTTTAAAAATAAAAAATTTAAACTCCATCAAAAGATTTTCTTAACAAGTCAAGATATTCCAAATAATAATATAAACTTTCAGAATTAAGTTTTACAATCCATTTGCACCAGCATAATTTAATGCTTTTTTTTGCAGTTATAACAATAAATTCTAGGCTCTTCCAGTTTGCAAGACTTTTCAGTAACTGTAATTCACTAAAGTCTCTAAATTAAAGGTTTTAGTGCTTCATTTTGCTGAATATTTTAAATGAATTTTATTTTAAACAAAATACAATTAAAAGAGCCAGTCGGGAGTTTCTGATATTGACTTGCTTCCAGCTTCTCCAAGTGCAGAGTCTGATCAAGGCTCAGAGAGTGGATTTGATAATGATGCTTCTGGCCAAGGCTCTAGAAATGAATCAGAAAATCAGAACCAGAAAGATTCATCAGTGAGGCCTCGGTTCAGGCCTCAGAACATGGGTCAGATGACAGCAGCTAGGTCTCATTTCATAAATAAGTTTCAATCCTAGAGCTTGTTAAAAATGTTTAGCCAAACAATTGTGAAATAACTGTTTAAAAAGTGTTTAAACATTTAGTCAAACTCTTGTGAAATATTTCCTAAAGCAATTTTGTCTCTCCATTTGTATATTGCTAAGCCCCAAGAGATAGTTCCTATACTACAGTTCAACATTTAAATCTCTTATGCAAATAAAGAATGTGACTGTTCTTCATTATGGTACAATACCACTTTTCATATGTGAAAACCATAGTAAAAATAAATCCAAATGCTACATCATTCTTATGCCATACATAAGGTTAAACTCAAAATGGATAAAAGACTTAAATATAGTCACACAACCATAGAAATCCTAGAAGAAAACATAGGCATAAAATCTCAGATACCTCTCATAGCAATATTTTTTGCCGATATATTTCCTGGGGCAAGGGAAACAAAGGAAAAGTAAACAAATGGGACTACATCACACTAAAAAAGCTTTGCACAGCAAAAGAAACCATCGACAAAATCAAAATAGAACCAGTGTATGGGAGAACATATTTGCCAATGATAAATCTGATAAGGGGTAAATTATCAAAATATATAAAGAACTTAAACCAATCAATACCAGGAAGATAAACAATCCAATTAAAAATTTGGCAAAGGACCTGAATAGACACTTCTCAAAAGAGGACATACAGATGGTTAATAGACATATGAAAAAGTGCTCAGCATCACTAATCATCGCAGAGATGCAAATTAAAGCCACAATAAGATATCACCTCACACCTGCCAGGATGGCTACCATAAATAAATCAACAAACTACAAGTGATGGTGAGGATGAGGAGAAAAGGGAACCCTAGTGCACTGTTGGGAATGCAGACTGATGCAGCCACTGTGGAAAATATTTGGCATTTTCTCAAAAAAGTAAAAATGAAACTGTCTTTTCACCCAGCAATCTCACTTTTGCAAATATGTCCTAAGAATCTGAAAACACCAACTGGAAAGACTGTATGCACCCCTATGTTCATTGTAGCATTATTTACAATAGCCAAGATCTGGAAACAGCCCAAGTGCCCATCAGTAGCTGAGTGGATGAAAAGACTGCGGTACATTTGCACAATGAAACACTATGAAGGAGTAAAAAAGAAGGAATTCTCACCTTTTGCTGTAATATGAATAAACCTAGAGAGTATTATGCTAAGTGAAATTAAGCCAGTTAGAGAAAAATAAACACCATTTGATCTCACTTATATGTGGAATCTAGTGAACAAAATAATTGACAAACAAAATAGAAACTGAAAAGACTGCCAGCTCTCAGAGAGGAGAGGGGAGGAGGGCTGAATGAAAGAAAGTGAAGGGATTAGCCAAAGACTATATATGCAAAACCCACAGACACTGAAATCAGTGTGTTGATGGCCAGAGGGAAGATGGGGGTGGGGGCTGGTTGGAGGTGGGCAAGGAGGGGGAAAATAGGGACATTTGTAATAGTGTCAACAAAAAAATAAAGTTAAAAAAAGTTTGACTGAAACTGTGGCAGAACTCTCATTCTCTTTGTGTGTTAAACAGCATCCAGTTTTGATTTTTACTGGAATCTTTTACAAATTGGTACAAGAAAGTTGACATTAATGTATTTGCTCCATTTTACTCTTTTTTTAAAGATCTTATTTGTTTATCTTTAGAGGGGAAGGGAAGGAAAGAGGGAAAGAAACATCAATGTATGGTTGCCTTCATGAATCCCCTGCTGGGAACTGGCCTGCATGGAACCAGCCTGCAACCCAGGCATGTGCCCTGACTGGGAATCAAACCGCGATTGTCTGGTTCGCAGGCCCGCGCTCAATCCACTGAGCTACACCAGCCAGGGCTCCATTTTACTCTTAATTGAGAATATTTTTTATTTTTGGAGAATGAGTTATCCGCTGTAGAATTTCACCAAATACTATGAAAGGAAGTTTTTCTTCAGTAGTGTAATATGCAAGCATGTAGATAAAATCACAAATATATGATTCATTAGGTTGGATAAGATGAAAAAATGCTTTTCAGTTAATAGAATGCAAAGACCTATCTAAGGTACATAATAAATTTTTACCAACTAAATAAATAAATATAAAATATTGTAAATTTTGAAAACAGCTTTTACTTGATTGGTGGCATATCACATATTATTTGGATGTTTGCACTAAAGTCAATTCCAAGAACATTTATTTTTCATAGATTTGTTAATTTACTCTGGCAACTTTATATTTCTGTGGTATGTTCTGCCAGACTTAGTAGTTGTATTTTCATTATATAGACCATACATTTACTTTTAGTGATGAACTTTTAAAATACATTTTAAAAGCATTAGTAGTAATGTCAGATGTTTCACCATAAACAAAAGAAACAATCAAATGTTTTACATCAATTCCAAAAATTAGAAGGTGAAAAACAGCCATTACCAGAATTTAATTTATTTTGTTTTTTAAAGTTTCTGATGACACACATAAAACTGAATATCATCTAACCATTTAGGAAGGCTTTCACGTACTCACATAGCCAACACATGGTTATCACGGTAGTTTTCTATGGTCTTAGGAAAATTTGGGATTTAAAAAGTGAGCAAATTTGTAAGTTCTGCTTCAGGGTGAATTTTATTTTATGGAAACAATGCTCTCATATAAAAATAAGTAAAATTAGAATAGTCATTGGATGAAAATGAAAAGTCATTCTTCAAAACATGGCAATAGATATTTTATAGCTTTATGTAGCTTTATGTAGTGAACCATCTCAGTGTTTTTAAAATTATTACAAACGTTTGAAGTGGACGTTGACCCTGCTGTGGCCAATTTGCATTTCCTGGTTTTCCTGTGGTCAGGGGCCCTGTGCTCCTGTAGAGTAACTGTTGACGAAAATGTTGTGCAGGTTGTAAATTTATCTTCAAATTGCTTTAGAGAATGAGATAGTCAGACAGGGATTAGTTTTTTATTAAATATATACTTTGCCTCTGTGAGCCTATTTCTGCTAAAAGGTATATTGCAAAATAAATAAATAATAAATAAATAAATAGGTTTAGACACATGCTGTTAATTTAAAATTCACTTTAGTAAGAACATTCATACTCCTCTCTATATCCTCTATAGTAAGATTACTCAGCCTCCATTTTCCACACATATTGCTGAGGTTTAATGTCTATCCTGTTAAGTGGGAACCTGAAGGCTTCCTGCATTCAGCAGGCTTCTCCGTGGGTCAAGGTACAACAAGCTATTGTACCGAGTGGGCACCAGGGGCAATGAAGTGAAAGACTGGGAAGAGTAAGGAGTTCCTACCCTCCTGTGTGAAGGGGCACTTATATTCTGTAATGTGATTTATAAGATGAATCAATTAAACTGATTTTTAAAAACCTAGAGGACATCTCATGCAAAGCACAATTTATGGAATGATTCAGCAATGTGGACTGGGAAAGGAAAACATCAGAAATGTAAAAGGAAAAAAGTGGATTTCAGAGAGAACAGTGCTAAAGAAAGGAATGATTGTCTATATTTAAAAACACTGTGGAGCTTAACCTTTGCCTGACATGTGCCTATTGGCATGTTCACTGTCCGACTCACAACACAAGCTCTCTCAAGGACAGTTTCTACAGAGCTTGGCAAGGAGCCACCTAGAAACAAACATTTAATAAATTCTCTCTGATCAAAAGAAGAGAAATGGAGAAAAAGGAGGATAAAGAAAACTATGTAAGAAAACGAGAAAGGACAAATTGTCAGTTATTAGTAAAATAAAGTACATAAGACAGAGAGAGAAGAGAGAGAGAGAGAGATGAAGGCTGTCCAGAAAATATCCAGCCACGTGCTGTTAAAAAATAGAGACATTTATTGAAGAAGATACATGATATAAGAAACATTGTGTATAGGACAATTACATCTCAGTCCCCTTCAAAGTAGGCACCTTGTGACCTCACGCAGTTCTCCCAAAACCTCTTTCTCTGTTCAACACACTGAAAAATCCTTTGTTGGAATCACCATCAGCTATACTGCCATGTTTTCCTGAATCTCATTGATGGTCTGAAATCTCTTTCCTTTCAAAGGTGACTGTAGTTTTGAGAAAAGTCAGAAGTCACAGGTGCCAGATTTAGGCTGTAGGGGGGCTGTGTCACCTGGGTGATTTGATGTTTCACCAAAAACCTCTGCACCCCAGGTGATGCATGAGCAGGTACATTGCTGTGATGAAACTGCCAAGCACCAGTAGCCCATAGCTGTAGCTGTTTTTGTTGTATTGCATCTCTCAACTAATGATGGACATTGAGGTAGTACTCCTTATTAATTATTCGGCCTGGAGGAGAATACTCATGATAGGCAATGTCTTCCCAATCAAAAGACAGTTAACATGGTCTTGATTTTGCTGGGACTTTGCTGCACTTTCTTCAGGCATGGAGAACTGGATGGCTTCCATTGGGACAACTGAACCTTCATTTTTGGATCATAGTCATAGACCCACGATTCATCTCTAGTCATGACCATTTTGAGGAATTTTGGTTCATTCACAGCACTTTGAATCAAGTAATTAACAAATTCAGCACAATATTCCTTCTGCTCTGGTAGTGGGACCTGTGGAATGAACTTTTCCGTGACACTATTTATACCAAGATCCCACATCAAAGTCTTGGACACAGTAGTTTTTGGAATCCCCAGATCAACTTCTAGTTTTCACACTGTCAGTCACAGATCTTTGTTAATTGCAGTCCATACATATTCAACATTCTCAGGTGTCCTGCTTGTTGCAGGCCTTCCAGAATGTGGATCGTTTTCAACAGATTCTTTGGAACATTTGTTTCATACTTTTATTTGTGCTGCACTCATTGCATTGTCCACAAAATCTGAATCATCCTGTTTCCATGGAGGAATGTTCAAGCTTAATGCAAAATTTGATACAGATACGTTGCTGTACTCAGTCATTTTGAATGTGAGGCCACACAGTACACATGCTCACTCAGTGGCATCTACTGCCCCCACTGACTAGTACAGTGAAGTCATCATTGTTCATGCATGCACATTCCAGTCCATTTTTCTTGGCTGCCAAGTTACATCAATGTTGTGCAAACTGTTCTTGTTATATTAACAATGGCTGGACTTTTTCTGGATGGAACTACCTTTTTTTTTTTACTTTATGAGCTAATACTCAAATGATCCTGAAATATTATATTTTTTTATTTTATATAATCAACTGACATAGTAATGGCTATGTGTTAAAAATCATTTATCATCTACCTAAGAACTATGTGGTACCAAAAAAATTTTGAGGAAATTATTGATGCAGACACAGGCCCACAGTGTCCTTGTCATTATGGATGAAATGAGACAGTAACACGGACTATCGAGTCCGGTGGAGGAAAAGGGACAGCGTGGCTTTTCTCTCAAGGGGAGCAAAAGCCTCAGCCCTTGCTTGGACAGCCTTTATTGGGTTTCTGGGCACATTACATGATGGTCCTCATTTATTATGCACAGGTTCGCTTTAGGTGGTTACCTTTTACAGAAAACAAAGGCAAGGATGCTGGTAATTACATCACACAAGAAGGATATTTGCAAATGAAAGGCAAGAGTGGTTGAGCTGGTTACACTGGTCCTTGGAAGGTTTAGCATGGATTTTAGGAAGTTACTTTGTAGTAAATGTTTGCCACAAATCCCGGTAAGGGAGTTTTTAGCAAAAAGCAAGACTCAAAGCAGCCTAGGCATATTGCAGACCTGATTACCCACAGGAGAACCTATATGTGGCCATGGGTCCTATCTGTGCGCCTCTCTGAATGGGAGCTGACCCAAGCCACGCAGAACCATCTCCTACAAATTATTATCAGCCATTTTTCCTTGCATTTACCCTGAGAGTACAGGAGTAGCTTTGTGTATCAGAATACTAATTTGATGGCTTCCTTATTTTCGATAAACCAAATTAATTTTGACTCAGTGGCAAATTCACCATATAACATTTAGTGGCCAGTATTGTACTCTAGATTTTTGTCATGGCATATAATAAACTCACTACTGCCCAATATCAAAAGTCAGTTTAAGATAAAATAATATTTAGGAAAGATTAACTGAAGATTATATAGTTTGTTTCTCTACAGACCGTGACACAGTGCCTTTATTCAGCTCATTGAATAGCTGTACACCTGAAGTTTATTGTAATGATGCCACATAGGAATGTTTTATTGAATTATGACTTGGTGTAATTCCATTAGTCTTATTTTGAGTGACCTAATAAGAAATAGCCCTATGAAGTTCAAAGCTCTGTTGACCAGAAGTTGAGAAATTTGTGTATTAAGTTACAGTATTCTCTTTGAGAAAAACTTGGGGAAAATTAATTTGCTTTTGTCTCACTGACATTATAAATTATCCATTTATCCTGTTTTCTCTTCTAATTGTCTACTGTTGAAGTTAGAGTCAAAAGGTGATCAAACTTTTTGTGTTTTAGCCTTATTTCTAGACCTATTAGTACCTCTAACTTGACGACCTTTCTGCAATATACATCTACATCATTTTGCTGGATATTTGCTATTTTATGAACACTATTAGTATTCTCTAGAATAATAAAGGACATAAATAAATAGCACTAACACAAATAAATTTAAGAACAAATACATGTATATTGTAAATTTTAAAAAGAGCTTTCAAAAACTACATTTTTTTCTTTTTTTTTTTTAATTTTATTTAGTTACTTTTCAAGTACATTTTTTTTTCTCTTCCCCCCCTCCGCCCGGTCTCCTCCCTCCCTCCCATTCCCCCCCCCCCCAGTCCTCATCTCTGTGTCTTTCATACTTCTTCCTCAAAATCCCTCCCCCTTTTTCCCCTTAAGTTCCCTTCCCTCTCCCCTCTGGTCGCTGCCCACTTGTTCTCTATTTCAGCGTCTTTGTTTTTATTCTGTTTGCTTGTTTGTTTTATTCTTTAGCTTCCTGTCAAAGGTGAGATCATATGGTATTTGTCCTTCAATGCCTGGCCTATTTCACTCAGCATAATGCTTTCCAGTTCCATCCATGTTGTTGCAAAAGGTAGTAGTTCCTTCTTTCTCTCTGCTGCATAAAATTCCATGGTGTATATGTACCACAATTTTTGGATCCATTCATTTACTGATGGGCACCTAGGTTGCTTCCAACTCTTGGCTATTGTAAATTGTGCTGCTATGAACATTGTGGTGCATAGGTTCTTTGAAATTGATGTTTTAGGATTCTTGGGGTATAATCCTAGCAGTGGAATTGCTGGGTCAAAAGGCAGGTCAATTTTTATTTTTCTGAGAAAATTCCATACTGCAAAAACTACATTTTTAACATGTATTAAATGGTCAGTGTGTGTGTATGAGTGTGTGTGTGATGGAAGGGTCAGTAGTATAGTTGAAAAAATTAAATTGGAAATATAATACCAAAATTACTGAAGGTTATGAGATGTATCATTAACAAAATTATATTTAGCATATATTGACTGTTTACTTTGTGATTGATACTGAGCTAGTTATAGTTAATCATTTTGTAGGTGAGAAACTGGCACTCAAAAATTAAACTAATTTGACTTCAGTTACATAAAAAGTATGCGATAAAACTGTAACTTTTGCCCAGGTCCTTTTTAACTTCAAATATAGTGTCTATTTAAAAAGTTCCTAGGAAACCTTCAGAATAATGTTTAAGTTATACATTTCTTTAGTTAAAGCAGGAGCTAAAAAGCTGCAGTTCATAGAGACTCAGGTCAACTTTTTCTTTCTCCTGTGGGAATCTTAAAAGGAGGAAATTGTTGCCAAGTGGTTAATCAAATCTTGAACACATTAATAGTACTAAATTCATATAAAGATACCCTGAACTTCTTGTACCACATCTTATATACATCTCAACAGATATACTTTAAGAACAAACCTGACACACCAACGTGTTTAGAGGAAATGGTGAGCAAGTATCTCGTATGAAACACATTGCAAAATATAGTTTCTATTTTCCTGTCAAAGAAAAATATTGCACCATTTATTACCATAATTATATGGTGTAACAAGCACCACAACACCTAGCGGCAAACTGCAATGAACATCATATTGCCTATCAATCTGTGGGTTGGTTAGATGTGTCAGCTGTCTCGGACTGGTCTTGATAAGTCTACTCAAGTGCCCGTGTTCAGGTGTGGGTTGACAAGGCAGCTCGGCTTGTTCTGACTGGCATTTTCCTTATATCCTTTGCCTCAGTTAGATCAATTGGGCTGACCATCTTGTTCCATGTGTCCAATCTTTAGAGAAGCCAGTCAAGGCATATTATCACGGTGAAGGCACAGGGTCAAGAGACAAAAGGAAACAGGGAAGACTACTTAAGATAGAAGCTTAAGATAGATCTGAAGATCTGGCACAATTTTAATGTTGCTATATTCTATTGGTTAATGCAAATCACAAGCCCAGCTCAAATATGGAGTAGGAATCTCAACTTCTTGATAGCAAGTACAGTAAAGTCATACTACAGTGGGTATGGATACAGGGAATGATGGAGGACTAGGGCCATCTTGCAAACATTTTACCACAAATACTAAGTGAAAATACCATATATTTATTCCAATATTTATTTCTATGTATTTCTCACAACCATTAAGACTCTAATTTGGTCTTTTCAGTTCTCCAAGTTTTTATACTCCACTTCTTTAAATTTTAGGTACTTAGCATTCATGTGCTGCTCTAGCTTGTCTGAATCCATTCAATCAGTTCAGGCACAGGCAACCATAAGGCTTCAAGGAAATTAATCATTTTATTTTAAACTTCACAGTTATCCCCATACCACTGTTAAATACTAGTCAGCTTCCAACATTTGGTCTCCTACTCCCACTTAAGAAACTAGGAGGCCCTTGCTAGTGGGGCTCAGTGGATTGAGAGCCAGCCTGCAAATCAAAGAGTTGTCAGTTCAATTCCCAGGCAGGGCACATGCCTGGGTTGCATGAGCTAGGTCCCCAGTAGGGGATGTGGGAGAGGCAACCACACGTTGATATTTCTCTCCCTCTCTTTTTCCCTCCCTTCCTCTCTCTCTAAAAATAAATGAATACAATAAAAAAAGAAACAAAGAGTTTATAGAGCAAAATCTTACACATGACTAAACAGACCTAGAGTCATTTATAATACTCCAGTTTAGTTCTCAGTGTTGTATCCCTTTATTTGTCTCTCTTGATAACACCATTGTTTATTCAAAAAGCAGCTGTTTATTCAAAAAGCAGCTCTTTCAAGTATTTCTATATTTTCTAAATGCACCATATCCATTATGCTAAAAATAAACAAAATGTTCGAATTTACTTAGAAGACTGGTATGAAATATGAGCTCCAAAGTCCCAGCTTATAGCTGTCACCATATCCTGAGATTTCTTTAAAATGGTTCCCTATTATTTTTATTTGAGAAGAAGAGATGTTTCCTCATTCCCAATTAAAGATAATCTCTATTTCTTTTTCTGCTGTTGCATGTTCTAGGATTTATATCACTATTACTCTTCTCTTTCTGGAAATCCCACTGAGACCTCTCCTATCTACATCAGAACATGTTCATATATATATTGAAAAAACTAAGACAAAAATTTTTCCTATCGAGTTTAACTGATATATTTCTTCTTGCTTTTGCTACTAAGTTCAAACGATCATTTACATTCTCTAAATGTAAATTTATTACCACCACATTCCTTAGTCCCTTACTACATGCTTCTTTCTCTACATGCTTTCTTCTCTCTGAACTGAGAACTGCACCTTCAGTGAAAATGTTCTGTAACTTGCTGATGACTTATTAAACACAATTATTTGTTCTCTATATCTTTTTAGCCTTGATATTTTCTACAACCATTAATTTTTCTTTACTTTGTAATTTTGTTATCTTGACTTTCTTTGTTTCTCTTCATTCTTTTTTACTAGTACTTCTGTTTTATTCATCATTAAATTTGCACCAATAAATTTAGCGATATTTATTGAGCACTTATTTTATGCCAGACACTGAACTTTCTGTTTTACATGAATGTTTTTAACTGTATACAAACCCTATGAGAAAATTGCTATTGGTATTTTGATAGTACAGATAAAAACATTTGAAACAGGTTAATTAACTTGGCTCAGGTTACACAGGTATTACATGACAACAGTTTAATTTACATTAAAACACATTAAAACACATTAATTTTAATCACTACTATATTTGGCCAATAAATATTCTATATTTGTCCTGAATAGTTTTCCCTTTATTTCTGTTGACATCACCTTATCTTTTTTCTATCCACTATGTTTTATTCAAATATCTACATAGGTCACTTCAATTCTGACCCATCAACTGTCCTCTAGTCTCCCAAGGTCACCTTGAGTTAATGAGAGACCACCTGCAGCTCCACTGTTCTCTAGGTCCTATACAGCCCTGCCCTCTCGTCATGTGCCCTTGTCGAACTGAGAGTAAAAGTGTTGAGCTATAATTTGTCGAATGCCACGTGTTTTGCCTTCATTCTCAAAAATAGTAACAGTTGTCGTTTACTTATTTTTCACATGTATAAGGCATTGTGAAGAGCATCCTCCAAACACTACCTTATTTAATCTTCTAAAACTTTTGAAAACAAACAAACAAAAATCTAATGGGACTGGACTTACATGAACGCATCAGCAGTAAATAAAAAAGTAAAAATAAAAAAATATTACTCTCCACAATTTTTCATTTTATGGCTGATTTGCTTCATTAATTTTCTGAGTTGTCCCTGAAGCATTCGAATTTGCAGCCCTGGCTTAGCAAATAAGAACTCTCATTTGATCTCTTTTTCCACTACATTTCTTCTGCCTGGATTCATTCTCTCAAATATCTTTGTGTTTTGATGTTTTAATGCAACTTGAAAAGAGCTAACAAACAAAAATAAGAATTTATGCACTAGTTTCTGAAAATCCAATAGTAGGGTCGGCTCATACATTTTTTTATCCCTTGGCTGCAGGTCTTTTTTTTTTTTGTACACTCTGCCTTCCCTAGGGGTCAGCTTCAGTGCTACATTGGCTTCACATATAGCCACAAATGTCCATCAACCACAATATAGTCTTCATCATTTATATCCAGGGACAAAAGCATTCCCTCCCCTTACCACCCAATTGTATCCTGAGGTACAACTGTGTGGAACCACCCTGATGCCCTTGGGCAACATCATTGATTTACTGATTGCTGATTGATGTGGGCCTGGGTTCTTTGAATCAATTATCATGGCAAGAGAATTAAATTTACTCTGACTCCTGGGCAAATCAGGTCCATTCAAGGATATCATAGCAGAGACTATTTAAAACCTTTTCACGTTTGCACAATGTGTGAGAGTGTATGTGCTGTAATTAATGATGTTATTTTCTTTACCTTCCTGAAAAGGTAAAACTCCAATTTTATACAAGTTTGTGACCTGCTATTATTTAGCATAAAGAGTTAAATATAATAAATGTTCAACATATATTTGTGAGCAAACATTCAGCAGCTTGACAGTCTGGGAAGCAAAAAAATTTTAAGTTAATTGGTTTAATGAGCTCTAACAAAGCAAGCACAATTTAAGGTAAAAATAATTTGTATATCTGAAGTTTACAAGTTAATTCTAAATGCATTCCTTTAGAACACACATATAGTCCTATGGCACATAGAGGCATACATTTGAATTGTCAAAAGAGGTTACATTTTCTCTAGCCATTCAAGTTGTTCTTAATAAAAGCCATATTTTTCTAAATTACCTTTTTTTCTAAGGAAACAGCAGGAATTTTATTTTTAAAATATTAAATTTTTATAATGTTGAAAATACCATTACTTTAAGTCACAGATTTACAGTTTCCAGATGGATTTTTTAGATTTATCTGACATAGTGTAATACATCCATAGCAACTATAGAATCATTCTTTTGACAATGTACAGTGGGAAATAAAGAGGGAATCGAGTTGAATGATTCCACTCAGAGGTTGACTCTTTTTGTATTTTACATTGAAACTGAAGCTTTAAAATTTATCTACATTACCCATACTAGAAATGTGTTAAGAAATTTATAGAAGCTAAAATAATATTGGCTGAAGATGATGTATTAATTTTTATACATCACAGTACAATAAAGTCTTTTGGTCACAGGAGGGCACAGGTAACCGGGTTCTTGGTGATTGTGAACAATGAACTGAACTGAACACACAGCATTTATAGCAGAAAGAAAGAAAGATTTATTAAGCAATAGCACACTCCACAGAATATGGGAGTAGGTCATCTCCAAGCAGAGATTGACCCTCAGTGGTCAGAATGATTTTGTTCTTACGGGGCAGATATTTACTGGCTAGTTTTGGTGGGGTTTTATTGTGCATGTGCAAGTACTTATATTACTTTTATGCTACTGTGCATATAGTCTCCCATGATTTTATTTGATTAGCCAACAGGGCAGATCACCCCACAGTGCTAATTTATTTTAAAGCTATTATAATGAACCAGGGTCATGTAGCATCTTCTGCACAGGTGCAATCATGAAACACTGTGATTTGGTGCTTTTCCCAAAAGTGGGGACAACTGGTCTTAGAACAGGGTATCTGTTCTGTATCGGTGCCCTTTGTCTTAGTCCTCGGGTACCTCTGGAGTTTCCTCACTCCTGACTGTCTCCTGTCTCATTTTTTGTGTATGTTCTAAAAGATTGGGTATTTGAGCACTAATGTATGAAAAAAAATTCTTGGTATATGCGTGGATATTTCATTCTAAAGGATTATACTACTGTATAATTCTTCAGCTAAAGTGGATATTTAAGCCTCATCATCCAAATGCACCCTCGACGAAGCATGCAGTGATATGAAACTTTCTTCTTTAAAGTGGTAGTCTGCATAATTTAATGCCTGGCTCAAAGGAAAAAAACATACAGCTTCTGAATCTTTGAAGGGTTGTCTGTCACGACAACATACTTGTAAGCATGCTAAATGTGCTGTAATGATGATATTTCTCTGCTAATGGCAGATGTCAAAATGTCTCCAGATGAGTTTTGTCTGTGTTCTGAGTTTTAAAAACAGTGCTTACTCATTTGTCTAAAACAATTTTTAAATTTTATTCCCACTTGTAAAATGCAACCCCCTAGAGTAAATCCTACTTATGAAAAATGAAAAATTTACAGGATACAAAACTCACTTGAGCTAGGCTTTCTAAGAGTTGAACAAAGAGAAATTTTCCAGAAGGAAGTTGTATAAAAACAGTTAGGCTAGAGAAATATCATTTAAGTAATATATTAGGCTATTTCTCTTACTTGTATCAGATACCCTTTAGTTTAAAGAATGTCTTCTCTAACTGTGGTCTACAGTCTTCTTGGAAGCTTCAAAAACCTTTTCAGTATGGGAAGGGATTAAAATGTATTAAAACTATTTTCATAATATCACCAAGACATTTGTTGTGTAGGCATTTGCACAGATGGTATAAAACCAATGATGGTAAAAGTGTTGGTACCTTAGCACCAATTAAGAGAGTGACACCAAACTGTACTAGCTGGTAGTCATAGTATTCTTCACTGCAACATACTCACAGTAAAAATAATAAAAGAAGTTATTAATGTTATTAAATCTTGACTGAAATGTGCAATTTTTAATATCTTGCTGATAAAAATGAGGTGTATCTCTAAAGTATTTTTTGTTGCATGAAGAAAAATCACCTGTGAGATTCTTTCAAATGAGGGCTAAACAAAAAGACACCAGTTTAACTTAAAAAGGATAACTGACAGACAAACTATATAGTTGCTCATATTAAGGATGTTGGAAAACATTTTCTCAGAAATGAATGATGTGAGCCTGTCATTTTAACAAACAGTTTTTGTTTCAATACTATAATTTGATCTAATGAAAATTAGAATTTTAGAAAATATATCTATTATGTCATAGGCTATCATTCTTATTTTTAATAAATTTAAAAATTAACATTTAATAAAATTTCATTTATATAAGAGTCCAGAATATGCAAATCAGTACAGACAGAAAGATTAGTGGTTTGTAGTATCTGGCAAGAGAAGGAATGGTGAGTGACTGCTTATGAGTTCATGGCTTCTTGACAGAATAATGAAAATGTTCTGGAGTTAGTGTTAGTTGTTACACAACCTTGTTAATATAAACCACTAACACCACTAAACTGCATACTTCAAAAGGGTGAGTTTTATTGTACATTAATTATTTCTCAATAAAAATAAACATAGAATGGAGAGAAATAGTACAGGGAATAAGAAGCATAATTGGAAGGCACGAAATAAACAGGGGGAGTTAAGAACAGTGTAGGAAATGGAGAAGCCCAAATACTTATACGTACAACCCATAGATGAGAACTAAGGAGGAGGAATGCTGGAGGGAGGAGAGGTACAGGATAGAGAGGGATAAAGGAGAGAAAAAAATGAGGCAACTGTAATAATATAATTAATAAAAAATACTTTTTAAAATTCTGTCTTATTTTCTAAAGCAGTGAATATTGATGGAAGCCATATGATGCAGCTCTTTGCATTCCTCAATAATCTAAAATGCCAAGATATCCTGAGGCCAAAAAGTGTGAGAACCACTGGTATGGGGTAAAAAAAAAGATCAGAAATGTAAATAATGACCATTATAATGATAATAATAGTAATTATGAGAAACTGATGGAATTATCTGGACATGATTCACTCATACCTGAATAGCTTGTGTTATGCATATCTACATTTACACTGGCAATTTCTGTAATAGTTTGCAAGTGAATGACAAACTGTCATAATATTATTTAAATCTGATTTCAGAAGGTGCCAGGCTGATTAGTTTGGTCATTACAATTGCTTATAGGGTCAAATCCTTTCATACCAGTCTACCTATATGTGTTAATTAAAAATGATACTCATCCCTGGATCATTATACAGTGGTCACATGGTGTGAAGAGTAACTGGGTGTTCTTCCCTTTATAGTGGCTCTAAGTGTACCAGGTTAAATTAGAAGAAATCTGTTGGTGCATGTGCAGAACTGACAACTCCTTTACCTCCAGCCACAAAAATGAGACATTTTTAAAGGTTAGTATCTAGTTCCCTAAGTTGGTGCAGAGACAAGAATAAAGTGATGATAATGAAGTGGTTGAACCGATTCTCTCTACACTCATACTAAACGGTTTGAAAATTATTCTTTAGGTACTGTGTCACCAGTTATCAATCTCTAGTAATATGTTTTGTAAGTGTGCCCCCTGGTAAAAATCTAGTGTTTACAATGAATACTTTTTAGCTCCTTGTTTACCTTGGTAGTCTCTGATAAGTAACTGTACATACCAGGTTGTCATGAATGAAGAAAAATTGGAGATGTTTTATGTAAGTGCTCAACAAAAAGGAAGTTTGAAGGTGTGATTCAGTTCAGAAATGTTCAATGGGGCAATTATCCTGGATTATCCAAATAGGTCAAATAAAAACATTATTACTGGATGTGGTCAATGGGAGATAAAATACTGGAGTCAGAGAGATACAGTGATGCTTCTTTGAGGACAGAAAAGGGCCCTAAACCAGGAATAAAAATGGCATCTAAAGACTGGAAAAGTCAAGGAAGCAGACTCTCCTCTTGAGCTTCCAGAAAGAAATACATTCTTGACTTGATTTTATTCCAGTGAAACCCATGTTTGATTTCTAGTCTATCAAAATGTATAGTAATAAATTCATCCTGCTTTGAGACACCAAGTTTGTCTAACCCAGTATGTGGTAATTTGTTTTCGAAACAACAGAAAACTAATACTGGCAATCACATTTACATAAATAGACTAGTGAATGAAGGATGTTGGATACAGGAACTGGAGAATGGAGTTTGAACAGAAAACAAATATGAGAATTCCTTCATTGTCATTACAGAATTACAGTAGTGTGGAAGAATTGTATTTTTACATTTTGCTATAAAGTTTATTTTAATTTCAAAATAGATTTTGCAAAGAGTAATGATTTCAGATATATTCCTTTCTATACTCTGTGTTTTGAGAACTAAATCAGTGTATTTACAGTCAGCAGGTAAAGGCTAAGCATAGTTTACACATTGAAGAAACATTTACTCAACAAACATTTTAATATTCAGTCTCTTCTTACAAAATATTATCAATATTACAGGGAATAGTACTTAGAGATATTAAAACCGAGCTTTCAGTATTAGAGAAAAATTCTTTGTATCAAAGACAAAATAAAAGAGTTAGATTTAACTTCCATTTCATAAGAAAACAGTTATGTATATATTTGTGTTGTGGACCACTCTGCCTGGTTCTAGGAATTATAACTCTATCCCCTGTGGCCAAGAGTGAGGGACGACCTTTGGAATGCGAGCCACAGGAGACAAAGCTTGTATCTGCTAGCAAACACTGCCTCAGTTTCCTCTCCCTGCCCCCAAAGCTTGGTCAGAAGTCAATGACTGGTAAGACTCCTCACAGTGGGGAGCAACCTAAGCCAAACTCATCACTTGGGAGGCCTTCATGGAAGGACTGGGGGGGAAAGGCTGCAACAAAGTGGGAGCAATGGACTATGGCCCCTTGGCTTTGACAAAGCCTGAGTCCCCATGTCCTCTGGGAGAAGCACTTCCTGGCTCTAATCCCCTTAAGCCTGAATACCTGTTGGGGAGGGGTGCAGCTCCTTTCCTTGGTAGAGCCTGTCCCAGGGAAAAATCTGGCATCACAAAGACTTCCTGATAAACCTATGAAATCTGCTCTGCTAAGAGTGCTTTCATTCATATATTAAGGGTTTGAGCAGGAAACCCTAAAACTGTTCCTGACAGACTCTGACTCAAACTAAGCCCTCAGATTTCTTTGAAATGGTATCTACTGTTTGATTCTTGCCGCCCTCTATTCCTGTGTATTACAACCCAATAAAAGGCTTTGAAAGAGGGAGCTCAACGCCTTTTTCCTCAGAGAAACTGGCCACTGCTCCTTTTTCCTTTGAGAAAATGGCCACCTCTCTTCCCCAAGCAGATCACATCATATCTCTGTCATGTTTACTCTCATTCATGGCACATGGGAGGACTTTCAAGGAAAGTTGCCTCCACATATTTGTTAACCTTTGTCCTTATAATTTATATATATGCATCTACATACATATGTGTATATGTATAGCTTCCCCACAGAACATGGGCCTCACAGCAGCTAAACATGGGACCACACCTTTGGGCTGCAGTGGTGTAGGGCGATTTCTGATCCAGGGTCCAGTCAAGTGCAAACCCTCCCTCAGAAAAGCCACAAGCTCCTAAAGTTCTGGAGTGTTAGGAAGCATTGAATCAACTCAGAGACAGCAAAGAAAGGGCTGGAACAGAGAAGGAAACACCAGTTTTTCCGTGAACACTGCATTTTTGTACAGGGAACTGTGGAAAGGATTTCAATGTTCTTGGAAGAGATCTTTCAAAAACTATAATAATTGACAACTCACCACAAGCCTTTGCATATCAAATGGAAAGAGAGCTGCTAAACAAACTCAGATAAAAAATAAAATGAAGGCAAAGCCTGACAAACAGTATGATGGGAGAAAAACAGTGTTTGCATTGGTGAAATTTCCTTGTTTAGTTACCTTTCAGAATTTGAAATGCTAAGTTGGTATACTGTTTGTGAAAATTTTTCTTTTAAATAGAGCATAAGATAAAGAAAAATCTGAGTAGTAAATCTGAAAAAAATTAGAGTTAATAATGGTTTACATTCAGCAAAATTTCAGTGGGAATTTTAGTATTTTTTTCACTTTGAAAACTTATTGTGTTCTTCGGTTTCAGCAACAATTTAATTTAATAAATATGTATATGTATACAAGTATATTTTATTTGTCTATATATACACATATGCATGTTAAAAGTTGTTATTAAAATGGGAGGAAATTAGTTTTAAGCATATCTTTTTTTTTCAGCTACAAGATCACAAAACAATATTTCACATAACTCCAAACTTGTTCAAACATTTAAAATGCTCTTGCTGAAGCATAATGCATTTATAAGAGTATTAACTTACTCTCCCCTCTTAAAAGTTTTAAGCATATCTTTTAACATCATATGTTACATTACTTGTAAGACTAATAGAAAAAATAATAAAATATATATCATATATACCTATATTTCTATGGAGTAGAAAACCAGTGACAATCCAAATTCAAACTAGATAAAAGAAAGAAAAATAATAAAACAGGACAGAGATTATGTACAATACATATAACAAAGTAAATATCAATGAATTATAAAATTTAAATTTGTAAAATATTAATAACGAATTTAAACAATATATTTGTTTCAGTAGTAACCATACACACACACAAAATTCATTCATTAAGACATTTTTAAATTAGTCCCAAATCAACATCAAAACATTTATCTATAAGAAACACACATGAAGAAATCCCACTATCTCACAGATTACTTATTAAAATGAACATTCTTTAATTTATGTTTTATTACAAGGTGGGAAGTTGTTATTACTCTTTAATATATCACAAAATTTGGAAAGATATGAACACATGCTACAAAAAATCTGTTTTATATTTGGAAAATAATAATCACTAACCTGAACTCTTCCTTCTAATTCTGACCTTTCTGATCATGTAGAGTGTGTGATGATTAGTATTTGCTCATTATGAGGAGTCCTTTGGATATATCATGATCTGAGAAAACCACATGTCTGTATTCTTTCAAGGTTCTTTACTTATTTAATAGGTGGCTACAGGAGCCATTAAACATGAGCCTTGTTGAAAACCCAGGGAAATTTATAAAAGAATAGATTATGAGAATTTAAATTACCATGAAAATGGTGGTTGTGACTTAAGAAGATAATAAAGCAGTTTATTGTCTGTTATGACTTCTCAAGATAAAAGTTCTTTAAGATGGTAAGATGAAAGCCAAAATTGCATAATTAGCTAATAGTAGAATTAACTTACATTTGAAAAATAATTTGGGAGATGTATTAACTCCCACTCAAGAAGAAGAGATATTAAGTATCTGCCTATGTTGAGACATTTTCCAGCACCCTTGTCCTTAGGCTACTGTGGAAGGCTGACCAACAACACCCCAAAGATGTCCACTTCCTAACTCTGCAACCTCTGGGTGTTACCTAATGTGACCAAAAGGACTTTGTAGATGTGACTAAATTAGTGATATAGAAATGAGCAGATTATGCTGGTGAGCCCGATGTAATCACAAGCTTTCTTGTAAGAGGGGTACAACAGGAGTGAGAGAAAGTAGTAGCTGTGAGGACAGAAGCCTGAGGTTGAAATCATGTGAGATAGGGGCTCTGGAATGCAGGTCACTTGTGGAATCAGAAAAAAGGCAAGAAAATGGATTCTCCCTCCAGAGCCTCCGAAGGGAACAACCCTGTCAAAGTTTTGACTTTATTTAGCCTGGTGAGACTTATTTTAGCCTTCTGACCTTCAGAACTATAACAAAATAAATTTGTTTAGTCACTAAGTTTGTGTAACTTATTACAGCACAGTAGGAAAGTAATACAATGATTTCAACAGGGCTAATGAGAGCCAACACGACACAGCCACCGAGATTGGAGGTTCTCTCAGGAGTCATCTCAAATTCAGTTAGTGCTATCTCAGTGCCCCAAAACTCTTTCCCTTAAAGCCAGCGTATGGGAAGGTACTTGTAACAGGTTACACAGGGATTAATTGGCTTTGTTTCTCAATAATAAATTATTAAAAAGTATGTTTTTATTTACCCTTTAGAATATATCATTATTACTTAAGAATCAGCTAGTAGTAAATAAAGATAATAAAAACATTTTTAAATAAAATTAAATAATAATAAAGATTATTAAGGATTATTAAAGTGAAATAAAATTATATTTTCAAATTCTTGATTACATTTTCCTTTTTTCATTAAATCCCCTTCCTTCTGACTGATGTCCAAAACAGGACTGACTTCCAAATTTCTATATTGAAACCTAAAAGAAATCTGCCCTGAAGTTAAATAGGAAAAAAATCAAGCACTGGCAAGGAATTTTGAAAAAATTAAAGTATTTCTTATAGGCTGTGTTTTAAAAATTATATTTATATTACTATAATACATTCTATGTAGAAATGGGTATCCAGTTATAAGGTTTGGTGAAATAAAAATATTGTTTGAACAAGCCTTATAACTGAATAGCCATTACTACATAGAATATAACTCCACTGCTAGAATTATACCCTAAGAACCCTGAAACACCAATTGAAAATAACCTATGCACCCCAATGTTCATGGCAGCACAATTTACAATAGCCAAGTGCTGGAAGCAACCTAAGTGCCCATCAGTAAATGAATGGGTCAAAAAACTATGGTACATTTACACAATGGAGTTCTATGCAGCAGAAAGAAAGGAGTTCCTACCCTTTGCAACAGCATGGATGGAACTGCAAAGCATTATGCTGAGTGAAATAAGCCAGGTGGTGAAAGACAAATACCACATGATCTCACCTTTAACAGGAACGTAAACAACAAAACAATCAAACAAGCAAAATATAACCAAAGACACTGAAATAGAGAATAGACTGACAGTGTCCAGAGTAAAGAGGGGAGGGAATTTCAGGAGGGAAGAGATAGGGTTTACAGGAACAAGTATAAAGGACACATGGACAAAAACTAGGGCAGGTATAAATGAGAGGGGGAGCACTGAGGGGTGGGCTGGGATGGGAGTAAAAGACAGAAAACTGTACTTGAACAACAATTTAAAAAATAAAAATATTGTTAAGATTACAAGATTAAAAAATAATAATTTATTATGATATGCTTTCATAGCATTTTCACTTTACTTATAATATTAGAAAACACTTGGAAATGTTAATAAATTTTGATATTGCACAGGACAAAGACAAAGCTCCTACTAGAGAAGCTTTAATAAGAATCACAAACACTGATGATCTGCAATTTTAAAAAATATAACATGTATATGGTTTAAAAAATTCAAAAAGTACAAAGGTTATATAAAAAAATCAATCTCCTCCTTGACACTCTGGCCCCATCCTCCTCTCAAAAAGGCAGAAACTATGCTCAGTCTACCAAGTATCTTTGTAGAGACACTCAGTGCTCATACACAGAGGACATGCATATTCTCCACTCTTCCATTTAATGCCTGAGGTACGCTCTCATACTTATCTTGTTTGTTTTGTTTTCAATAATATGCTTTGTGAGTTATTTTATAATTCATTGTATAGATTTGTTCATTTTTAGTGCAAATATATTTTTAATTTATAATGTAATGTTATTTAATCAGTTTTCTGCATGTTTGTGCAAAATATTATTATTCACAAACAAAACTTGAAAAATATTTGGATAATATGTAAGATATAATTACCATTTAAACTAGTAACTTCAGTGAGTACAGCTTACCAAGGAAAGGATGAAAAGAACAGTGTTCTATTTTTTCTAAATAAAAGTCTTCGGTGTTCATATGTTAGCTGTAGATGACAGGTGCGGATTTTGCGTCATTTCTCCCCTTTAACTATACCATTAATTACTTAGTATGGACTCAGCAATAAATGTGTGGGTAATTAATATGTTATTTCCTATATTCTTATTGAATATTAATGTAAACTCAGTTTCAATTGATTATATCATTTAAAATTATTCTTCTTTGGCAAAATATGACCTCAATAAGTAAATCATAATAGATCTCATTGTCTCCTTAATTTGAATTATTTTTTCTGGGTGGTGCTTTAATAATTGTCTTTATGCCTTTCTATATTGATAATGCTAAGAAGAATGAAAAAAAACTGAATCTAATTCTGAAGAATATCATATAATATATTTCACTGTATCAAATGACACACATTCCCATCCCACATTAGCTTCTGCATATTGAACAAGCTACTATGAAATATGAAGGTTAAACTATGAAACCACTTTGGGGGTTTCATATGAAAATAATTTTACTTCATATTATATAAACTTAAATAAGACGTTATTAAGTTCTGATCAAACATTAAATATATGTCAATGTAAAGGAGAATCACAACTATTCAGAGTCAAAATTAGAATACCCTGTTTAGCAGATGAGTAAACTTTGGTAATTTATTCACAAATTGAGCCTTAGTTCCCTAATATATAACATTAAATTAGTAATATGTGCACCACAGAATTATGTAACAATAATATAATAGGATATATGGTAATAATTTTATTATTTAATTCAAGTGTAATTAATTGACTCTGTCAGCCATTGTGCAATAAAACATTGGTGACTTTTACTGCTAATCAACTATGCCAAGCAAAAATATAACAATGAATTTATGGTAATGAGAGAATATGGAACTGAAAGAATAATGACTTGTGTTCTATTTACAGTCTGAAAACCCCAATTGTGTGATTTTGCAGCCTCTTAGCCTCAGATTCTTTATTTATATAAGAAAAAATTATATCATCTTATCTCTAAAATTCTTTCATTATGTATATCATTAAATATGTACATTATTAAATTTTATCATATATAATGATAAAATTTAATAACTGTTATAGGTAATAATATTTGGGTATCTATATTGATTGTAATAACAGAATGGGTCTTTCCTATGCTGTGACTAGAGTAAGGATAGTTTATAAAGTTTATAGTTTATAAAAACCAGGATAAAGGAGTTTCTGATTGTGCTAATTGGCACCAAGAAAATAATAAATATTTGCTCAAAAGTGTTTTGACTCTTTGAGTTAACATCAATACCTGGAGCAATTACATCAAACCAGTAGCAGTAGCATAATAATGCACTTTATAACAAGTCTGCATTCAAAAGGGGGGGAGGAGGAAAAAGGAAAGAAGGAGAATGGAGGAAAGGAGATTTACGATGTATTGTTGAGATGTTCAAATGGGTAAAAAAAATATTTCAATGTAGGTAGCACAGCAATCATCATTACCTAATAAAATTACTCTCAGAGAAAAAAATCAAGGAGACCCCAGAATGTACACTGGGAAATTACATCAGAAAATGGGCAATGAGCCAAACATAATTCAGTCTGATAAAAGAAAGGAGGTTAAAAGCTAGCAGATTAGTCACAGAATGAAGAAAGGAAAGAAATTACACCCTTCTGTTTGCATATTGTTTTTTATTTTGAGAAGCATACTATGACAAATAATTTATTTTCTAAATTATTTATATTCTAAGTTTGTCAATCTGCCCACGCATCTGTGTTGATTGGGCTGGACCTTCCATTAATTAGCAGAAATTACAAATACTCATCAGCTGTATATATATATTATTTTTCTTATTGTTTTCCCAAACATCACCTGTCAAACTCATTCTTTCAGATTTTTATATCAGTTGATGCATGATAACATAGCTTTGGTAAGCCAATAAGTCATTTACACCTATATAAATATGGATCCTATTATAATATATGTACATTAATATAACCATGGGTAGGGCTTTTGATTCTTTTTAAATTATTTTGGAAAAAATAAATATAATAGTTTCAAAGCTAATTTTAACATCAAATATGTCAGAGATATATAGAAGCTAGTTTTAAATTACATTTCAATGAACCTAATAAATAAGAACCAGCAGAAATACTATTTTTGTCTCTTTATGTAATATTACTGTACACTGAATTAAATTATTTATTCATTCTGTAAGAGTTTTAAAACAAATCTGATGGAATCTAGAGAAAAATCTGGGAAATGCTAGACAGGAAACTATTTCATGTCTATGGTGAATGAAGACTATAAGACTCTAAGAATCACTCAGGTCTCATCTAAAATAATTGTATGAGCTTATGATATTTTGTTCTCTACACACAAAAACTAAGATAGCATTATTTCCAATTTCACTTACTTTTAAAATATGTTGTCATTCTTTCCTGATTGACTATGAATATACCTGCCATATTTATTTTCATAAATACAACAGATGAACCATTTGTCAGTATGTTTTCTTCATTTTTATGTCACTATTTTAATTGTCACTCACTATTCTTTTGTGAACTTTTGTGGATGCAAAAAAATCACACCTACTAAACTTGTATTGTGTAGCAACCATCACAACTTTTCAATCAGATCTAAATACAGAACAGCATAAAATATAGAAGGCAGAGAATCTAAGAGTGAGATAAAACTCAATAAAGGGCTATAATAATAAATGTCATTTATTGTGGAAGTCTTAATAGTACCCAACAAATACATTTGCAGTACTAAGTGCTCAGTAAATATTGCTGAATGAGGGAATAAAAGATAATGCACTTAATAGCAGCTAACTAAACTGATTAGTGTGGCAAAACAGATATTGCACATAGATATTAATATATCCAAATATTCATTTACCATATACTTTGGTATGTATTCTAGGATAAAATTTGAATACGTTAATTTTAAAATATCATGGATTTCAAAGTAGGACAGGTAAGATAGCCAATTGTATTCATTGAAGTATTTAAGAATGAAGAGAAACTAGATCGTGCTGGTGAAAAACCACAAAAACCTATTTTGTTGGTACAGATTTCACTACTACAGGATTTTAGTCATATACATACATGTATATATATATATACACACACATATACATGCATATATATATTCATGTATGTGTGTATATATAGCCATCTGTCTAGAAAAAGTCCAGCTATTATTAATATAATGAGAATGATTTGTGTGACATTGATATAACCTGGCAACCAGGGAGAGTGGACTGGAATGCACATGTGTGAACAATGATGATTTCGTCGTACTAGTCAGTGGGGGCAGTAGACGCTGTTGAGTGAGCATGTGTACTGTGTAGCTGTCACATTCAAAATGACCGAGTGAGTAGAGAAACAAATCTGCATCGACTTTTGTGTTAAGCTTGAGCATTTCTCCACAGAAACCATTTGGATATTTCAGAAGGCCAGAGCTGATGATTGGCAGGTTCGTCATGACAATGCACCCATTCACATGCATCGTGTCTCATGCAGGTTTCTGGTGAAACATCAAATCATCTAGGTTATTCAGCCCCCCTAAAAGCCCAGAATTGGCATCTTGCAACTCCTGGCTTTTCCCATAACTAAAATCACCTTTGACGGGAAGAGATTTCAGATTGTCAATGCAATTCAGAAAAAACGACGGGGCAGCTGATGGTGCTTGGGAGAACTGTGTGAGGTCCCAAGGTACCTCTAATTTGAAGGGGACTGAGGCATCACTGTCCCAGTACAGTGTTTCTTATATCTTGTATTTTCTTCAATAAATGTCTATTTTTCATAGCACGTGGATGGATACTTTCTGGACATACAATATTTTTATCCAGTTTATAGGCATTGTGAAACATACGCACATACTCATAGCAAATGCTATAAACAGAAATCAAAGCAATGATGTGTGTTTTATTTTTCATTGGCTACTTTAGTAAAAATTATCAGCTCTTTAATAATCTAGCTAGCTTATTTGCCCTGGCTGGTGTAGCTCAGTGGACTGAGCACGGGCCTGTGAAGCAAAGCATAGCCAGTTCGATTCCCAGTCAGGGCACATGTCTGGGTTGCAGTCCAGGTCCCCCATTGGGGACACATGAGAGGCAGCCACACATTAATGTTTCTCTCCCTCTTTTTCTCTTTCCCTTCCCCTCTCTCTAAAAATAAATAAATAGAATGTTTTAAAAAAGAAACTAGCTAGCTTATTTAAGCAGGAATTAGTAAGATTGGTTAAAAAAATAATGCTCAGAAAAGACTTAGAATCATGTCTTGGCAAATATATCAGAAAGTTTGAATTTTTTTGAAGCACTGTTGAAAACTGGATGAAAGTTAAAAAGAAAAAGAAGTTGTAAATCATCTTTCAAAGACTATAAAGAAAAAAAGCCTAGAAAAAATAATAGAGGCTTTTTCCAAACAATCAGGTACTTATATGATAATGAAGAAAAAGATGGAGTGCCATTTGTTACTAAAAAGGACCCAACACTCTGTATAAATGTGATTGTGCAAAGGAACACAAATATTGAATTAGCTAAACTTTAAGGGCCATATTTAATATTTTTTAATCTATATTCCATGAAGAATAATATCCTAGTAAAAGGACTTTCAACTTAAACTACAGCAATGTGGATATTTTCTTTTCTGCTTCTTAGCTAATTAGCACATTTTATTCCTGTTCTCTTTGTGTGTTTACTTTTCCCCTTTAATGGCGTTGATTTAATACAGTTTTCTGATGTATAAATCTGTAAGAGATTCACATTTTCAGTAAATGGTGACAAAATTATGACATAAATCATCATGTGATAACACAGTTCCTCCCCTAATTGAGTGGAGTGGGGATCTGTGCTTCCCAGGTGGAGGTCATGGGGAACGCAATAGTGACCATAAATTTGCTGTTGCTGAACCTGTTGTTATTCTAGGAAACCACCTGGTAAAATTGTCCTAGAAGATATCAGCTCCTCAATTTAAGGCAGAGGAGTTGATGTCACTGTCAAAGTCGTAGGAGATAATCTGAACCATGCAATTCCCTCCCTAAGATGTCCATTAATGTGCAACATGCATTTTAGGACTAAACACAACTGGATGGAAACATTAGCAGGAAGTCTTTTGATCGTGATGAAGACACGGTTCAGAGAAAATTTTGACTTTGCAAGTCAAGGACACGAACAACATTGTTTGTAGGCTTATGACAGCAACATTTGATATGAATATATGAAATAGCTAATTATTGATCTAAATAATTAGCATGTCCTTAGTAAAAGGTTGCCGTTATAGATAAATTCATCTTAATTTTCATGAATCAAGTTGCATTTATCCAGCATCTACTAGGCCCAACAACCTATGTAAAATAATGTAGACAAAAGAGATGAAAATTGTGAATGGTATCTTTAAAAGGTTAATTACCTTTTAAATACACAAGCATAAGTAGTAATAATATACATATAGTATTCACTGTGAGAGTCTTTACATATCTTTAATTGAAAAAGACTAGAAAGTTCTGCATCCCTATATGAGTAAATACTAGAGTAAATACTAAATAAACTTGTAAAGTCTAAGCATACTATTCTTTTTATACTTTACCAGCCATTTTAATAATTAAATTTTGAATACAAGTGGCAGGTGATCTCATAATTTTGAAAAATGGGTCACTCACACAATATATTTAAAAGCTCTTGAGGTGTTTTTATATGTATCATAACAAATCACATCTTAATGCTAATGTATACAGTTTAGATTAGGGCAATGAACTATATTATTGATTTATCTATTGTGTGAATGAGGCATGTATTTTAATTATTGCATAATTTATGATATAAAGTATAAAATATTATGAGGTCATTCTGCTGCTTTATATTTAAAACAATTTATAATTTTCTAGCTATCTTCCAAATAAATGAAATTTGTGAATTTTCTCCTTGATTTATATCATTTTCTAAAGGCTGCTTTAATTTAGTTTTTAGTAACTTTACTAAAAGGAAATTGAATAAGGGTATTTTTATCCTTTTTCCCTACCTATTTTTCCACTTATTCTTCATCCCAGTTATTATCTGCTTTAATTCTCTATATACCATTTTTCAGTGTTACTGTCTTTGTTAAGTTTAATTTTCCCCTCTTATAAAACTTTTTTCACTTAATACTGCCAGAGCCCCTTAATATCCTTTTTTATCAGAATCCTTTTACTATTTGGTACAAGTTGGCTCTGCCATTCCCTCTTCCTCTCCCTCTCTGCTACAAATGGGAGAACAGTACTACCTGTATTTATACGCTGCCTTTTCACCCCTTATCATACTTTGAAGAGAATCGAACATTCACTTGCAGTGATAGAAAATAACTTGAACAAAGAAAGGAGAAAAGCTTACAGCTGATGACCTTCCAGCAGGATTGTAAAATCATTGTTAGAATGAGAAGCCAGCTGTTGCCATGGCATTTTGCCTAGCATAGTTGAATCAGGTCATTTCTTTGCTGAATGGGGAATATAGGCATCTTATTACCATAGGTACAAGAGGTCACATATGTGGCATGCACTTATAATGTCTGTGATCTACTTGAATAAAATCATGGTCACTCACCAAGAATCAAACATCTGACTTCAGCCCTCCTCTGTCAGAGAAAAGCTACATAAATTAGTGCAGACACTTATTAGTTTGACTCTTTTGATTTAACCGGTGGTAATCAGGGGTAATGACACCTATTTCAATTGAGGCAATTTAATTACTCTTTTAAACCTGAACCTTATGTTACCATCAGACTGCACTGACAATTATACTTGAAATTTTCTAGACAAGCAAAGAAAAAAATATCCCAAGATTGACATTTAAAATTCTTGAGAATGTTTTAATCATATTGTCATCAAGCTTCATAAAAGACAACTACTGAGTCAAACATGGTTCAAATTATTCATGTCATTTATATTTTGTGACAAAAATAAACAACTACATGCTCAAGGTTATTAAGTGACATATTGTCAATTGCCAAATAAATATTTTGAAGTTTAAGAAGGTGTAGATAATAATAAGAGTTTTAAATTTGAAAGACTATGTCACCATCTGGGCCATAGACGCCATGAGAAAAACGAGACATGTTTATTTACCATTCCTTCTGCATACTCAGAGGCACTTGAAATTCCATGAAAAGAAAAAGAACATAAACTACTGATGATACTGGCTATGGGGACTTGGTCTAGAGATCTAAAATCACTGATCTTTACCTGGCTTAAATCAGAACTAATGATGTTCAGGATAAAAATAAATGACAGTTAATATTGTGTTAGTCGCTAGGGTGGCATAAGGCAGAAAAGCTTAAGAAAATAAAACATTGTTTTCTCTTCAGTAACATGATATCTATTTAAGTGAACTCAAATACATTTTAGTATAAAGATACTTACAGAAACATAGTACTAAGCAACACTATTAATGAATTACATAGCATATCATACTTCTTTCTCTACTTTAGGCATATTTTAGATAGCTGAACACACTTATTTCATGGCCGCATATTCAAACCATAAATTGGTGCAACATGTTCTATTAATCCATTCACAGAACAGTTTATTCATTTGTCCTCGGATAATTTATTTTGAAAGTTCCCAAAGTTTTTACAATGGTTGCAATAGCATTTAAAGAGTTAACATGAATTAGTTTTTCATTATACACCTATCCCAAGAGAAGTGAAATAAGGAGAATTCTTCAAAAACAATCTTGGGAGATAACTTGCTGTTGACTAGAGGACTCTGGGACTAAAGGATATCACCTTCTCCAGCAGGAAAAGTTACAGCTACCTAACCTGGGCCAAGTTCCATACCTGCAAGGCATTTAAGAGTGCAAGCAAAAAGCTTTACTTCAGGCCATTTTTAATGCAAAAAAAAAGTGTACATAATTATACATTTTAAGCAGTGACTTTTGTTATAAAATAAATTCATAGTAACGTGTATATTTTCAATGCAGAAAATGTACCCAGAAATCTGTTCACTCCACATAAATACGGCCACTTCCCCCCAGATTCCCTATAAAGGGTGAGATCCACAGAAAGAATGGGAACACAGACCTACATTAAAATTCCAACAGGGGCTCAGAATGACATCTCTCATGAGACAATGGGGCATTCAAGTGGACCATGTCTTCTTCTTTCTTGCTGCTTTTTGCTCTAAGTGTCTTTATATTTTACCCACTAAGGTATTTTCCATAATCCATTCTATAAGAACTTGTAGAATTTCTCTAAAGCCATTTATCATGGCTAGGAGTATTCCCAGAAAGAATTCACATAAATTACATGTGATAACTATGAAAAGATCCACCCCACTGAACAGCAAGACAATTAGTCATAGTCAAATCTGCTTTCATGATAATCCCCTTAGTTCATTTATCCACGCCCCTTCCTATGGAGGGGAAGATGGAAGTTTCTAAAGTTCTCTGATTCCACCCCTCATATGAGTTGTCACCATGGTTTATCTAAGTAGTAGTAAGTTTTAAATTTTTTATTTGGATTTTTTTTTGTGAACAGAAAAATCTACTTCATGAAGGCTAAGTGATCCTAAAAATTAAAACACTGTTGAAATATTCACATTTTGGGGGGAAATGCTCCTGGGGAAAAGTAAAACTAAAACTTTCTGCAGTGCTTTAAATGTAGTAAGTGAGTAAAATATAAAGTTAAACAAAATTAACAGACCCTGGCTAATATGACTCAGGTAATTAGATGTCATGCCACAAAGCATAAGGTCTCCAGTTCAATTTTTGGTCAGGGCATATGCCTGGGTTTCCAGTTTGGTCCCAAGTCAGGAAATGTGCAGAAGGCAACCAATCAGTGTTTCTCTCACTCTCTCTCTTTCTCCCTTTTCCCTCCTCTCTCTATAGATGATAGATAGATGATTAGATAGATAGGAAAATAGATAGATAGATGATAGACAGATGATGGAGAAATAGATGATAGATAAATTTCCTTTTCAATGAACAGTAGGGACATGACCTGGAGCTGATAAGCACAAGACAACATGGGAGCCAATATCAGATTTTAAAGGTTTCTTCTGGCTAGTGTTGATCATTTTGTCTTTTCCTCTGGATTTTGTTGAGAATGCAATCCTAAGGAAATTGTAAGTAGCACCTGATATGCTTTGTTTTTAACATGTATCATGAATACAATTTATTGATTTTGTAAAATAATTTTAATGCCTTCTTTTCTCCTGTATATGTTAATTAAATTCTTAAATTCCAGCATAGCACCTGGCACCTGGGCAGCTCAAAAAATGGTTGTTGAATGAATTTTCTACTTAGAAAGTTCAGTAGTATCATTAAAAAGGAGAACATAAACTTGATAAACAAACTACTCGGCTGACAATTTGTATTTTTTTCATTTTTCATTTGATTTTCAATGAAGCCAACTTTCACGTGGTAAAAGTAGATGATATGTCTAAAAGTAATTGTAAAAGTAATTTCTCTTTTCTTGGAATATGGAAATGCTTCATTTCCCCCACCTGGTTACATGTCCAGCTGAGTGTGACCTAGAAATTGCTGAAGCTTTATGAAAGTCAAGATTATCTCCAGAAAGGATAGGAGGGTACAGAATAGAGTTCAGCTATCTGCTGTAAATACTACTTGGTAATTTTTAAAAAGCTTCAATTTTAATATTTTGTTTTCTAGCCTGCAAATTAGTATTCCTGGGCTCAGATAAAAAATGTTTGAATCAAATATTTTAGCTTTAATAAAAGTTTAAAACTGTCATATAGCTCTTCTAATCATTGAGTTTGATGCTAAAATAGAGAAAAACACCAGGATTTCTTTCCTCAAGGAGTTCTTTGGCTGTTTTCTCACAATTACAGTGCAGAAACCAAGCAGGGATAGTCACATGTAGTAACAGAAAGGTAATTGCAAAGCTAATGAGAGAGGAACATAAGCCAAGCAGAAGGTCTCTGACGGAAAAAAAACTGAAACAGGTACAGTCGGAGGGGAATACTTGAGGATTTATAAGAAATTCCAAGGTAAGAGTGAGAATGTACATTTTAGGTGAGTATAAAAATACTAAGAGGTTTTAGTAAATACGTTGTATTTGCCTTTCAGTAACAGTCTCATTCAGCGTAGTTCTAGTTAAAGTGTTTGTGAGGCAAGAAATGAAAGACAAGGCAGGAAAGGCAGACTAATGTGAGCCATGGAAAAACTTCCATGTGAGAATCTCTTAGGAGTGACAGACTCATTGACCGTCCAGTACTAACACGTTGTTTTGAAGGTAAGCTTCCATATGAATCAGTCTCTTTCTACTTAGAATATCTGTTTATTTTCTTCCAGGTTTGGAAGAATGCTTACTTTACCTGATACTGAGACAGCCATTCCTTGCTCCTCCTGATCAGCCTTCACATGCTATAGCTTTTTGCATTATGCAGCTTATGTCTTTTTTATTGTTGCCTTCAAGTAGACACAATATGCATCGTCATGTGTTTTTTTGGTTCAATCTGAAAATCTCTCTCTTTTTGTTGGAATATAAAGACCACACATAATCAGTGATATAATACACCATCATGTTAACTGTTTTATTTTTGTCTCAGCTATTCTCTGATTTTCATTTCCTGCTTCCTGCCATATTTTAGTACATAAGATTTTTGTAGTATTTCATTTTATCACTTTAATGATATATTAATTCACCTCTTGCTTTTGCCATCTTATTACTTTTTCTAGAACTTGTAACATGTACCTTTAAGGTATCACATTCTAAGTTCAATTGATACTATTCTACTTCATGAATAATGTATACATCATAGAATAGTATGTGCAGTGTATCCTGATCATGTCTTTTTAGTTTTTATTGTCATACACAGCTATACCTCAGGACTCGTTCAGTTCAGAACACTTCAAACCCTGTACTTCCTGCATTTTGACAAGAAAGAAATATGATTCAGCGCCCAGCACTTGCTGGGGACTCACTGCACTTGCTAGACCTTTATGAGTCACGATGCTGCCCAACGAAAGAAAATGCTTCATTGTTTGGTATTCATCATTCTCATCACTCCTCATAAATTTTGGACTAAATTAACAAGTACCGAGGTACCACTCTATTTTTACAATGTATTATTACATACCGCATAATACATTATTATTGTTTTCTTTAAATTGCCAAATACTTTAGAACAAATTTTTTAAATAATGAAAATTACTTTATGTTTACCCCTGCCTTTCTATTTCTAAAATATTCATTCTTTGTCTAGGTCTTAGTTTTCTTTCTGCCATAAGAAATCTCTTTAACAAATGTTGGTAGATTTGGTATGTTATCAATAGATTCGATCAGAAATGGTTAGGGACAGTTTCAGTCAAGATGGCTGTGTAAGTAAATGCAGTACTCCAATCCTCCCACGGCCACATCAAAATTACAATGCACTGGCAGTGAATTTGGGGGGCCTATTGCTTGAAGGGGTTGCCTAATAATTCAATATGTAAATGATCTGTTCCCCGATGGAGGAACTGGGCCATGAAATGTGTAGTACAGGCCCTGAACTGTTTTCCACCATTGATCAAGGACAAATACAGAAAGCATTACAGGAGTATAAAAACAAACTTAAGGCTAACAACAAATCAGGGGACTTGGTCTATTTTAAAACCCTAGAAGGGTTCACTTTAGTTCCTCCTAAACTCCCCAAGTACAGTAAAGCTCACAGGGAGAGCCAGTTGGGTCCGTCCATCTCAAATTAAACCTGTTTCTCATGGCTGTCCACAGGGACCACAGCCTGAGACCTATGCTTGTGAACCCATCAAGGACCTCAAACTTCTTTTCAAAAAAACAGAAACCTATTACAGATAAGTAACACAACAACTAGGCCTTAATGTCATTGTCTTTACACTTTCTATCAGCTTGTCAATATGCTCAGCCCCCTCCCCAGAAAGAAAATGTTTTATCTCTGTTGGATTTAACCCTTATCAAATAAGGCCCCAGATCACCTGCTCACAAACACGGCTTCTGAAATTTTCCTCACCACAATCCCCTATATCTCTGGAGGAATTCCTAACTCGGGGGAAAAAACAAACCTCGTACATACCTGCTTTCCAAAGCAGGCTATTCCTAGCTCACCTTTAGACAAAAACTTATCAGAAACAGCTTACTGCTAAGGCAGGCCATCCTATCAAGTTAAGGAATATCTCTCACAAGAGAGTACTGTGTCACTCTCTACCACAGCTCTCGAGTCCCCATATATTTTGAACTGAAGAGGGGCTAATTTTTACTGAATTCATATATAGCACAAGTCTCCACAATCCCACAATAGACCCCCTGGTTGCAGCCTCACAGGAAGCATAAGAATTACCATGGTGGGATACTAAATATGCAAGAACCAAACAACTAGTCAATGGCATACATGTCGACATACAAACTCAGCCAGTTAAACTGGCAGATATTCCTTTGATGATAGAAATATTCCCTTTGACAGAAGTCTGTCAGATTTGTGGGCCCCAGGAATACTGGACCCTCTTTCCACAGGAGAGAGGAATCTGCTCCCTCAGATATATTCTTCCTGATATTTCCATCTTGTGGGAAAATGCATCCCTCTCATTACAAGGACAAGAACATCTTTTCAAAGGGACTGGTCCCCTTATTTCTATAATATCACTTATTGTGATCTCTGCCAAGGGAACAGCGGCAGGGGAAGCTTCATTAGGAATCCACCACCACCTATCACAGGAAACAGCTGAATCAACAACTAAGAGAGGAGAAACGCTTGCAGCACTCCAAGAGCAGCTGGTTGCATTAGCTGGAGTTGCCCTCCAAAATCAAAAGGCATTAGATCTCCTCACAGCCTCAGTAGGAGTAACATGTTTATACCTCAAGGAAGAGTGTTGCTTCTATGTTAACAAATCAGGACAAGTCCAACAAGACATCCAAAGCATCCTTGTATACACATCTAGAATCAACATTTCAACCTCTTTTGGGGACTCAAATTCATGATTTATGTCTTTACTTTTTCCCTTTGGAGCACCCTTATTAATTATACTACTAACATTACTATTTGGACCCATGATAATCAACTTACTAACTAAATTCGTCTCTTCTAGAATAGAGGCTATAAGGCTACAGATGATCTTTACAAACAACCGTTGACCTTTGGGACCTCAGTCTCTGGAAATCTATCACAGACCGATGGGAGGACACCTCTCTGCATCTCCTCTGACTAATAGTTAGCAAGCAGACAGAACCCAAAGAAGGCTCAATAGCTCTTTTACAGCAGGAAGCATCCAGAGTGGCTGTCACCCCAAAGCCCCCAAATTTGGGTTCTGAATGTTTGAGGGAGGAATCTTAGGTAGGACAGACAGCAAACTAAGGCAGGGATGAGGAGGGAGGCATGACTTACCCATTAATCCAGCAGTCCTGAGCCCAATGTCCCCAAAGATTTAGGCTTCTATTACTTGAGAGGGGTATGTTACAGTAGAATGAGCAGCCAGAGGGGAAATAAAGGCAGGGCCCACACCACTGCAATCTAGCAAAGAACTTAATACAGGAGGCTAACGGCAAAAGCTTACACGTTGACCCAGGAATCCTGAGCCTGGTCCGATGAGGCTGCCAGGCATTGCAAACAACAAATGAAACTATGACAGTGTAAGAGAGGGGGTCCCCGCAAAAGTCTGTGTATTCATCCCAAGGCCTGGAAGGGGAAAGGAGAGAAGTACTAGATTTCTCAAGGAAAATATCCATAAAACAACTTTGCTTAACCACCTGTCTCCCATCACATATACAAAATGAAGAGTCTGAAGCCAGATAAGGCTTCGGGCTAACAGACCCCACACATACCTATGTTTGGTAGTCACCTCTCCCCTAGAGGAAAGCTGGCACTGCATTTACCTGTCAATTAATATGTAACTCTCTCACCTTCATCGCACCAACTCTGTAAGCCCCCAGAACAAAGGACTCATTCTCTAGGCTTCTTGGCTCTTTTTGACACACCAGGGAGAAGGGGGTTCCCTGGCCAACTAGCTTCTAGCCACTCTCTTTTGAGCACCCAGCCTCTAGCCAGCATGCTTTTGCCAAGCTTGCTTTGCTTTCCTATTTAAACTCAGCACTAATAAACTTTGCTTGCACACTAGTAGACTTGCAGACTTGTAATTCTTCACTGCATCAGTAAGAAGAACTGAGTTTCTGGGGCTTTCTACCATAACAAAACTACAGAAAACCATCATTTGAAATCATCAGAAATCTGGCTGAAAGAAGTTCTACAACTAAGATCTAAAGAAGAAGCCACATTAAGACCAGTAGGTGGGGCAGAGATATGGAATGGGCTGGTCCCACACGCGCACATGGGCATTAAACATCGGCAGGGATATCTCAGCTGCAAAGGTCCCCGTGAGGAACAAGAGATCCAAGCCCCAGACTAGGCCTTCCACCCCAGGGTTTCAGTGCTGGGAAAAGAAGTTCCCATAACTTCTGGCAGATTAAAAAAAAAAGGAAATTGTGGCTGAGTGAGATGGAGGACTTTGGAGTCCCAGGCAGTTCCTCTTAAGGGGTCTGCACGTAAAGTTACTCAGACCTACTTTCTCAGAGCTCCATCATGGAGACAGTAGCTAGAAGGGCACCAGGGGATGTATAGGAGCTAACTGAATTGTCTGCTGCCAGGGTGAAAGTTGGAGTTGCAGCTTTCTCCCAGACAGAACTGCTGACAGAGGACATTGTTCCTATTCTGAGCCCTTCCTCCACAGAGTCTGAAGGTGCTGAGAATTTCTGAGTCTCCATCAACCTGGCTAATACTTTTGGCCCCACCCTATAATTACCTGAGACTCTTCCCCACCCACTTTGTGGGCCCACTAAGCCATTTACAGTGGCTTTTCCATACCAACAACCTGTCAGGGCTTATACTTCAGATTTCCCTAAAAATCTCTCAAACAAGCAGTATCTGGCCTCAGGATGTGCTTCTCACTAAATGGCCCCATGTGCAACACCAGCAGCAGCCATCCTTGGTTAACAGCTTGGCCACTGCTGGGCATGTCTAGGCCCCATACAAGTAGTAGCTACCTGCAGATCGCTACGTACCTCATATTGGATAGCCCCATGCAGGGCAGAGATAGTGGCTAACCATGGCCTTCACCTTCCAGAAGGCCCAACAGCCTGGGCTTCACACCGCAGCAAAGAACCACCCAATCACCTCCACAGGTGATACACTCAAGGGACAGACGCAGAAGGGATCAGAGCCCAGCTGAAGTAAGTCCTGTTCCCTGGGATCAGGTTTTGCATAACTGATCCTCCACAGTGGTCATGGTAAGTCCTCACAGCCAATTTGCCTGGGGGGTAAATTCTTCCCACTGAGGTCCTAACAGCAATCAAGGCTCAACTACAACAGGATGGTTCACATATCCCACATGAGTGGGGAACACCTGGAGTGCCCAGGTCAGGAAATTGGGGAGGTTGCGCCACTGAGCCCCAAAAGATATGTACTGCATAAGGCCACTCTACCAAGCCCAGGAAACAGAGAAGCTCTACCTAACATAGAAGCAAACATGGGGAAGCTGCTAAAATCAGAAGATAAATAAACGTCCCAAGTGAAAGAACAGAATACAGCTTTAGAAAAAGAACTAAACACAATATAGATAAGCAATCTCTCTGACACAGTTCAAAACATTGGTTATAAAAATGTTCAATGAACTTAGGGGAAAAGTAGATGAACTTCATAAGAAATTCAACAAAGATGTAGGAAACATAAAAAGGAAAAGGGAAAACGTGAAAGTGAACCAGACATAAATGAAGAATACATTAACTGAAATGAAGAATAAATTATAAGGAATCAACAGTGGAATAGATGGAGCAGAGGATCAAATCAACAATTTAGAAGATAATAAAGCAGAAAATATCTAGTCAGAAACAGAAAAAAAGAAAAAAATCCAAAAACATGACACAACTTCCAGCTTATTAATATTTGTATTGGAAGGAGAAGAGAGGGGGGCAAAAAATTGAAAACCTTTGCAACAACATGGATGGAACTGGAAAGCATTATGCTGAGTGAAATAGGCCAGGGGTTGAAAGACAGATACCATATGATCTCACCTTTAACAGGAAGCTAAACAACAAAACAAATAAGCAAACAGAATAAAAACAAAGAAACTGAAATAGAGAACAAGTGGGCAGCGACCAGAGGGGAGAGGGAAGGGAATTTAAGGGGAAAAATGGGGAGGGATTTTGAGGAACAAGTATGAAAGACACAGGGATGAGGACTGGGGGGGAGAAAATGGGAGGGAGGTGGGGAGACGGGGCAGGGGGGGCTGGGATGGGAGAAATAGACAAAAAACTGTACTTGAAAAATAACTAAATAAAATTTAAAAAAAAGAAATTGAAAACCTGTATGAAAAGATGATAATGAAAAATTTTCCAAACATAGTGAAAGAAACACACATACAAGTCCAGGAAATATAGAGGGTCTCAAAAAAGAGGAACCCAATGAGGCCCACACAAAGACAAATGATAATTAAATTTCAGAAAGATAAAGACAAAGAGAGAATTACAAAAGCAAAGAGAAAAGCAGTTAGTTACCTACAGGGAAGTTCCCATAAAAATGTCAGCTAAGTTCTCAATAGAAACTTTGCAGTCCAGAAGGGAATGGCAGAAAAATGTTGAAAGTGATAAAAAGCAAGGACCCACAATCTAGGTTACTTTACCCAGAAAAGCTATCATTTAGAATGGAAGAGCAGATAAAATGCTTCCCAGACAAGGCAAAACTAAAAAAGAGTTCATCATCACCAACCCAATATTAAAAGAAATGTTAAAGGATCTTCTTTAAGAAGAAGAAAAAAATCAAAATTATGAATAATAAAATGAAAATAAATACATATCTATCAACAATTACTTTAAATGCAAATGGTTTGAATGGATTAAATGCAAACAGATCAAAAGACATGTATTGCCTGAGTGGATAACAAAACAAGACTCCATCTGACATATGCTGTCTGCAAGAGATTCATTTCAAATTGAAAGACACACAGAGACTGAAAGTAAAGGCATGGGGAAAAATATTTCATGAAATATTTTTTCAAGAAATATCCTGCAAGCAAACAAACAAAAACCTGGAGTAGCAAAACATGTACCAGAGAAAATAGACTTTTAACAAAGGCTACCACAAGAACCCAGAAATTTCAGTTCTGGGTGTTTACTGAAGAAACCCAAAACACTAAATCAAAAGCCATGTGTTTTTTATGTTTATTGCAGCCTTATTTTCAATAACTAATATATAAAAGCAACCTAAGTATCCATCAACAGATGGGTGGATAAAGAAGAACAAATACAATGGAATATGACTCAACCATCAAGAAGAATGAAACACTGTCATTTGCAATGACAAGGATCAACCTAGAGGGTATTGTGCCCAGTGAGATACAAAAGACAGAGAAAGACAAATTCCAAGTGATTTCAATTATAGGTGAAATTTTAAAAACAAAATAAATGAGCAAGCTGAACAGACAAACTCATAGATACAGAGAAAAGACTGACTGATGGTTTCCAGAGGGGAGGTGGGTTGGACAACTAGGGAAAAAAAGTTGAAGGGGTTTAGAAGTACAACTTGCGAGTTACAAAATACTCACAGGTTTCTAAAATACAGCATATGAAATAGAGTCAATAATGTTATAATAATTTTGTATGGTGTCATACGGGTACTAGATGTATCAGGTGATCATTTAGTAAGTTATATAAATGTCTAATCATAGGGTTGTACATCTGAATCTAATATAATATTATGTGTCAACTATAATTTAAAAATAAAAATATTTTTAAAGTCAAAAGTAAAAGAAATTGGGAAAAAGTATTTTTTTATTTTGAAGGATATTTAGTAAGATTGTAATCCCAGTTTAATATATTTTTCTTTAAATAGTTTATGTATATTTTAATTTCATATGCCTTGCATTATTTTTAATAAAAAGCACATATACTTCTTATAGTTGGTCTTTTTATATAGTGTGTGAAATTTATCCCTCTTTTCCCTTCTGGTCACTTTTTATTGTTTCTCTTTATCATTATTTTTCTGAAGTTTTATTATAATGCATCTCACTAATATTGAGAAAAACAGAAATATCTTTCTGTTTTTCCTGATTTTCTTGAATATATCTCAGATTTTCATCAAATCAGGGAACTTTTATTTTCATATTACTTCAAATAATTTTCTGGTCTTTTTTTCACATCCTCTTCTTATGAAATTCTCATTAAACAAATGGTGGATTATTTGATATTGTCCCTCAGACTACTGAAATTTTTTTGTTTCATTTATTTAGTACTTTTTGTTACCTGTATTGTAATTTAGATAGTTTCTCTTGCTCTTTATTCACATTCACTGGTTTGATTTTTTTTCTAAAGTGACTTATCTGTCATTCAGCCATAGAATGAAGTTTTATTTAGTATTTTGTAATTTTCAGCTCTAGAATTTCCATTTTGCTCTTTCTTATAGTTTTCATTATGTTTATATTTCCTCAAAATCCATATGTATATACTTCATTAGTGATATGAATCATCTATGATAATCTGGTTCAGGTGATTCATACATATAATTTATATATATGAACTAATCATGTGTGTGTATATATATATATATATATATATATATATATATATATATAGAGAGAGAGAGAGAGAGAGAGAGAGAGAGCACCAAGAAGCCAAGGGAATGAGTCAGTTTAAATGTTTTAAAGTCAGTGTATTCTTATTTCATAATATCTGTTATTTGTGTGCTTTGATTTTATTAAATAACTTTTCCTTAGTGTTATGGGGTACAAGTTTCTGCCTATTCACCTGTATAGAAATGTATGAGTATACTGTAAGTATACTGAACATTATAAAAATTGTTATATATGTAGATTATTTTTCTTTTTAAAATGTGTTGAGTTTTGTTTTGGCAAGCACTTAATATATTTGATTAGCTTGATCCTTTTGGGGCTTATTTTCCGTCTTTGTAAAAAGAAGTATAAAGTAGCCTTAGTTCTAGAACTGCTTTAGCCCTACACCTAATTTATGGCCTTTCTAAGATCTGTATCAAGTACTACATATATTCAACCAGCTCTCTACATGCTGGTTACATATCATGAGTTCTCCTAATCCTATGAAATCTAAGAGTACAGGTTATAGACCTTGGGAATTAATCTTCTCTTGGTAATTACTCTTTGCCTGACCTAATTGTGTACCATTCAATGTATGTGTAGCTTAGAATTAAAACCAGGACCCAAGGGAATCCCTTATAGATTTAATTACACAGCACCTCAAATCCCAGCTTTCTCACTTTCCTGAACCTGACTCCTCAGCTTAGCAAGCTTTCAATGCTCCGAGTTTTCTGTTTTCTGTGTTGGGGCTGTATGTAGTGAATACTTCAGGTTAACAACAACAATAACAGCAAAACCAACACACAATACAAGATAATTGTATGGTTCCCCTCATGTTTCTTTTTGTCTCATGGGACATAGGCTTATGCTGGTTTTGTTTTCCAATATATAAAAATGATAATTATTTATATGTTTCTTCCAGTTTTCTTATTTTCTAGAAGAAGAGCTACTTTAATATCAGTTACTTCATCATGGCCAGAAGCAGATATACTAGTCAATATATTTTAATCACCTCTGTTTTTCACTATATGAGGGTTGGAGCTTGGGACTTGAATTCTTTTATTTCTTCATTTTTAACTCCTAGCTGAGTATTTTTATGTTGCTTGAAGCCCACAAATGAAAATATTATTATTTAGCTCTGAAGATAGACTGCATAAAAGATGCAGATTTATATATACATTACCTGTATTTAGATGTGTTTGAAGATATACCGAATTTCATTACTAAGAAAGCATTATTTCTCAACCACATATACAAAATATTTGCCATGTTTCTAAGGAAAGTACTCCCTTTACTGAAGTGATACTGATATTTTTTGTCTTTTTCTAATATGTATTCTTTGTGCTTTGGCTACTTGCCTCTGTATTCTGCCTGACCAGCATTTTGCTCAATTACCATTGTGGTAATAAGAGAGATGATAAGTCCAGGTTGTTTTGGAAAAGTAATACATTCCAGACTGAGTATCAGCTGAAATTGGATTCCCTTGCCAGGTAGGAAATAAATGATATGACATGTTCCATATGATTTTTAACAAATATTTTCTATGCTATAAGTGCTCAAGTTGTATTATTAAAAATGTTAACACCTGCTCTCTGCGGGCTGCATCTTCTTTGTAATCTGTGATTTGCTTCCATCCCAAGTCTCATTCTTTCATGAGGAGATTTCATAGTCATGCACCCATAGTAGTTAAATCCCTCTTTCCTTACTATTTGTGAATTCTAGAACGGGTAACTTCCAGGCATTCACCGGTCACTCTGCTTTCCCATCTTTGTCACTTGAATGTCTCTACTTTAAAAATCATTCCATGTTTTCCAGTTACTTCCCCCAAAAAACCCCTTAAACGTTAAAGTACATTTTCCTGGAATCATTTATTTTGCTTCATTTTTTCTAATCCTGGCAGTATTAGACCTTCCTCCTGCAGTTACATTCATTCAGTAGATTTTTAATTGTAGTAGTAGAGAAAGAATTTAATATACTGCTTACAATATCTTGAATCATGTGGACATATTCTCACCTAACAGCTGTATAAGTTTAGGTAAATTACACCTCTTTCTGTCCCTAAGAATTCTTACCTGTACAAGAGTGTACAAGCCTGCTATGAGAATTAAAGGAGAATTCGCGTTTTAGAATGTTTCAGTACTTAGAGTAGTCCCCAGCAATGTAAATGCCTTCAATAAATGTGATATAGTATATAATGATGCTCTTGTTATTCTTTCTCAACAATCAATTACAAAACAAAATTTTAGAGGGGATTGGAGCTTTAAGAGAAACATTTAATCTTTTCACGAGCAAAACTGTGTTGGCCACACTTGTAGACATTTAATATTAGGTTGCCTACTAAGGGAACATTGAAAGTATATCACAGTCATTCATAATCCATGTGTCAATGTTTGCCAATCTTTAGGCATAGATTATTAAATGAATTATTCATTTTCTCTATATCAAAAAGTATGTATTTGTCTTTATCTTTGACTAAAATATAAGTATAAAGAATATCTGTTTGGTCACTCTTATGCCCTTCTTTTCAGGTGTCTCCAACTTCTGGGCCGCAAACCCCTACCAGCCAGTGTGTTAGGAACCAGGCTCCACAGCAGGAGGAGAGCTTAATGGAATAGTTTGCATCATCCTGAAACCATCCCCCCACCCACCTGTGGAAAATGATCTTCCACGAAATCGGTCCCCAGTGCCAGAAAGGTTGGGGACCGCTACTGAATGCCTTCCACGGAGAATTGCACATACTGACCACCCAATACATACTAGTAAATAAAATGTAATACATATCCCAGTGTTTTACTGCCAATACTTTAAATGTTTAAGTGTCGAATTGGTACTTCTAGTGATTTTTTGAGATTTTTTTCACATAATATAATACATGCTTTATAATTGTTAATTGAAAAAAAACTGCCCTGGCTGGTGTGGCTCATGGACTGAGTAGCTGGCCTGTGAACCAAATGGTCACCGGTTTGATTCCCAGTCAGGGCATATGCCTGGGTTGCAGGCCAGGTTCCAAGTAGGGAGCATGTGAAAGGCAGCCCCACATTGATGCTTCTCTCCCTCTTTCTCCCTCGCTTCCCCTCTCTCTAAAAATAAAGAAAATCTTTTTAAAAAAAGAAAACAAACCATGTAGACAGTATACTTATCTATAAGCTGGACCTGAATTATTCATAATTACAGAAGGTTAATAAGCCATAAAATAAACATAGATTCATTTTACTGTTGTTATTGTTGTTCCAGTTTGAAAATCATGTTCTTGATTTATTATGTTAAAAAGGAGACACGTGCAGAGACGTAAATCATCGTGGTGGATGTTTCCAAGGACTCCAGGTCCCGAGAGTCATAGAGAAAGTAGAGATCAGTTTTAATCCAAGCTCTGTCTCTGCGAAAGGGAGGGTTGATTAGTCAATTCAGTTCAGACCATCAAAGCCGTTTGGCATAATGAGAACCTCAGCCACTGGCATTTGAAGATCAAATCAGTAAATGATACTATAAAATTCAAGCCACTCTGACACTATTACAAAGTCTCAGGTTGTCATACCCTTTGAGAGTTCCTGGAGAAGCATTTCTAACTCTATTTTTATGTATTAAAATAGAATGTTGTTTTAGATGATCTGTGATCTCTTACTCCTTGGAACACTATAAAGGAATAGAAGTAAAATAGGGTGAAAAAGAAACCTAATGTTACAAAATAATTGGACAATGTTTTTGTTTTGTTCCCGCAGCCTTAGTGACCATCTTTTGATTTTCTCCATGGGAGGAAGAGTTTAGTTAATGGCTTGACAATTTTTAGGCCCCTCAGGTGGATTTCAAGCCAGCCAATACCCTTTATAACCACTTGGAATACATATCAATACCAGTCGTTGTCAGGCATTTATATGTCCTGCCTAACTTACTATTGCAGCAGGTTAGGAAAATATCCAGCCAAGCACCACTTTGAGATAAAACTGAATACCTGCAATATAATCAAATTTAAAAGAAGAGGAAATAGACTATAGCTTAGAATATTCAAGTATAGAGTAAAACATTGATGAAATATCATGAAACACCAATTTATATCACTTGCCAATAATGTAAAAATACCCACAATAAATATAGGCTTAAATGTAAATTTCCTACTGAGAAACTATAAAATAATTTGATGAAAAAATTTAAAAAAACATAATCTTAATCACACATGTACTCAAATATTTGTTCCATCTTCATTTTTTTCTTAATTTGTTTTTAATTACTTCTATAGTCAGTGATATAACAACAATGACAAAAAAAGCAGTTTTCAGCCCTGGCCATGGATTGGATGGAGCACTGTCCCATACTCTAAAAGGGTTGTAGGTTCAATCCGGAGTGTTTACAGGAGATAATCAATCAGTCTCAGACATTGACACACACACTCTCTCTCTGTGTCTTCCCCTCCATTTCTCTCTCAAATGAATAAACATATCTTTGGATGGAGATTTTAAAAATTCAACTTTCATTCACTTTAAAAATGCAATCATTGTTCTATTATTCTCTCTGGCACAGAATTCTTAAACAGATAACATACAATGAATAGTCATTTAGTTCAGTTCTATCATCTTCTAACAGAGTTTTTAATTTCCTTTTCAATTCTTATTTGGCCACAAATTATACTACTATTTTTCTAGTAAAAAGAACTCCTATCTCTTCTGATGGCCTTTATTTTATTTGATTGAGATGATTTTGATAGTATCCATGTTTTCCCTTCAATTTCAGTTAAGATTGCTTCTTTTCCAATAAGAAATAGTACCTAACTATAAAATGTAGAAGACTTTTATCTCTTTTTAAATAAATATTTTCTTAAACTTCACAATAGTTTTAAATAAGCTTTTCTTTTCTCAAAACTTTTATAATATAAACTTTATTGAATAGAAATTGCATGCAATTATTTCAAATATATTATTACTTTTAAGGCTATTTTTCCCATTCAGGGTTTTTTTTTGTAATAAAAGAATATCATTTATATTGACAAGTAGTTTTCTTATATCTTTATAAAATCTTTATTATTTTACTATAAAGGCATTCAATTATGAAATATCTTAATCAGTTGCCTCTCTATTATTCTAGGTTAGAAAAAATATATGAAATTAAGAAGTCAGTTTATGAGGTTTTCCAGTAAAGGTATAGATTACATATATGGTACTATATTACAATTTGTAACAATATAAATGATATATAATTATAAAATATAGGCAGTAATCAGTAGTCTTAAATTGTCTCATATCTACCTCAGAGACCACTTCTAACATTCAAAATGACAACACTCCTCAGTATTTTAAACTAGTTTTTATTAATTTCAACTTCTCTTAAATCTTAAAATTGGCAATAAATTTAGTGGTGTACGTACCAGGATGGGCCCTCAGCATTCACAGATTCCATACTCATATTATTCAACCACTTTCACTCAAAACTTCTTTTTACATAAATGTTTTTGCTCACATGTACTATGTAGTTAATGCATGTACTATGATGATTGCATCCACACCAAACATTTGTACTGAACATGTACTGACATTTTCCTTGTCATTTTTTCTAAAGTGTAACAACTATTTACATAGTATATACACCATATTAGGCACTATAAGTAATTTAGAAATGAGTTAAAGTATACTGGAGAATATGCAGAGTTTATACATAAACACTACACTATTTTATGTTAGGGATTTGATATCTGTGGGGTTCCTGGAACCAATGCATGCAAACATTGAGAGATGGCAATACTACAAAAGAAGGTATACTGTAAAAGAGACATCTTAAATTGTCCTCTTAAAGATTTTCTTTATTTCATCTATTTCTCACCAGTTTGTAAAATATCAGTCTTGTTATTTCATTTAAAACTCTTTAATAACCAAGAAAATATGACCATGTAAACATATGGGTTTATTGTATGTATCATGAAATAAATAGTCTTGAACCAGTTTTTCTAAAATATGTTCCAAAAAATACTAGTTTCTCAGACTTTAGTAGATAACATTTGCAATATTAGTACAATTTTCATTACTGTACGAATTCAATTAAGTCTAATATATATTAAATCAAAACCAAAAAAGCTCTGGGTTATATTTCCTCGACATTTTTATCACAGATTATTTTTTTCCAGAAGCATCTTTCAAATAAAATACTCCATGTAATGTTCTTCAAGAAAGCCTAATCTAAGTAAACAGATTTTTTTGTCCTATGCTACAGAAAAATTACAACTAATTGTGGTAATTAACTAATCTCCACTGGTACCTGGGTCTTTGATTGGATAAAGATACTTAGTTTAGTTTTTACCTCCAAATTTTCTATTTTGTGGTATGTTCAACTTGTAAACCATCTCAAATAATTCTGGCTGCAAATATTTTGTTAATTCTCTTTTGCACCACAAACAAGTAAACTTTATTCATCTTTGTGTTGGGCCATGATATACCTGGTTTACTTATCTACTTTACTTATCACACTAAAGAGAATTTGCCAGTTTTCTTGTCTTTTTCCTACACCAGAACTCTAATCATGTCAATATCAGAGTTCGGATCTTATTGTAATTGTATATGCAAAACAGCCCAGTGCTTGTCACACTCAATAAACACTGAACATAGATAGGAATTAAGTTTCTACCTTGTTTATGTGGGTATTGTCTAATTGATATGTCTAATTGTATCTCTTGTCTTTTGAGGAATTATTGCTATTAGTTAACAAATGTGGGAATTCATGCTAGTGTCAGATTCTGTGTTTTAATATGTGTATCCATGGCCTCACAAACTCTGACTGGACACCACAAACATTTTGTCACCAGATCACTATTGGTTACTTTCTTCAGTACGGTTTTTCTCTTTCATCTTTATATTTGTATTGAAAGAGAATAAAAATCATGATGATTATAGCACAGAAAATTAAGTTCTGCATGGCCTAATTAGAATGACACATTATTTCATTTCTTCCTTCATAGATTATTTCCATCATATCTAGTAAAAAACATTTGAGGTATTGAAAAGTCTTTTTAATACCTCTTTTTTGAAGAAAAAATTTAGTTAGAAAACACTAGAAATTAGTAATATGTAAAATAAATAACAAAGTAAAATAAGTATTAGGTCAAATGTTTAAAAATTTAGAAATTTATTTCACACTGAGCAAAAAAATATCTTCCAAAATATGCCTAAAATGTGGGCATCTGTTAAAATTTTATCCACTGATTATTCCTTAAAATAGAACCTCTTTTATCTATGTGAAGATTCTTAATTTTGTGTTTAAATATATAAAAGAAAAAATAGATTATGATGTAAACAAATAATATGAAATTATTTTTAGTAAGATGTTTTCAGAATAAATTTGTAATAGGATATATGGGCCTTATTAACACATTAAATGATAAGAGCTAGTATATTAACTAATTACTGTAATTTTATTTTATATTTCTGGAAGATTTTTTAAATTTATTTTTTATTGTTCACTTACACTTGCCCCGCCTTTTTCCCAGTTGCTCCCCCATGCCCAGCCCACTCTCCCTTCCCAAGGATAATCACTGCCCAATTGTCTGTGCCCATGAGCCCTCTATTCATTTTGCTTGGCTTGCCCCTTCTCTTTCCCTCCCTCAACACCAGGTATCTCCCTCTGCCCTCCCCTCTGGTCACTGTCAGTTTGTTCTTTATTTCCATGTATCCAGTTCTATTTTGCTTGTTTCTTAATTTTGTTGATTAGGTTTCTCTTATAGGTGAGATCATATGGTATTTCTCTTTTGCTGCCTGGCTTATCTCACTTAGCATAATGTTCTCCAGTTCCATCCATATTGTCTGGAAGGGTAGGAGCTTCTTTTTTCTTACTGCTGCGTAGTATTCTATTGTGTAAATGTACCATACTCATCTGATGATGGGCACATAAGCTGTTTCCAGCACTTTGCTATTATAAACTGTGCTGCTATGAACATTGGGGCGCATAGGTTCTTTTGAACTGGTGATTCAGGATTCTTAGGGTATAATCCTAGCAGTGGAGTCACTGGATCAACAGGCAGTTCCAGCTCTGGCTGGTGTAGCTCAGTGGATTGAGTACAGGCCTGCATTCTAGAGGACTGCGGTTCGATTCCCAGTCAGGGCACATGCCTGGGTTGCAGTCCAGTTCCCAGCAGGGGATGCACAAGAGGCAACCATACACTGATATTTCTCTCCCTCTCTCCTTCCCTTACCCTCTAAAGATAATTGTTTTTTATTTTTTTATTGATTATGCTGTCACAGTTGTTCTATTCCCCCTTTCATTCCCCTCCACCCTACCCCCCATCCCCACCATTACCCCCCTTTAGTTTATGACCATGTGTCTCAAGTCCTTTAGATTCTATATTTCCCATGCTATTCTTGCCCCCCCTTCTATTTTCTATCTACTGTCTATGCTACTTATTTTCTGTACCTTCTCCCCCCTTCTCCTCCTCCCACTCCCCTGTTGCTAACTCTCCTTGAGATCTTCATTTCTATGTTTCCACTCCTGATCTAGCTGTCCTTTTAGTTTGCTTTCGTTTTAGGTGTGGTTGTTAATAACTGTGAGTTTGTTGTCCTTTCACTGTTCATGTTTTTTTAACTTCTTTTTCTTAGGTAAGTCCCTTTAATATTTCACTTATTTGAACAAATAATAAAGGAGAATTTCCCCAATCTGGCAAAGGAAATAGACTTCCAGGAAATCCAGGAAGCTCAGAGAGTACCAAAGAAGTTGGACCCAAGAAGGAACACACCAAAACACATCATCATTATATTAGCCAAAATTAAAATGAAGGAGAGAATCCTAGAAGCAGCAAGAGCTAAGGGGACAGTCACCTACAAAGGAGTCCCCATCAGACTGTCAGTGGATTTCTCAAAAGAGACCTTACAGGCAAGAAGGGGCTGGAAAGAGATAAATATATATTTTTTTAAAAGGCAGTTCTATATTTAGTTTTCTGAGGAAATTCTATACTGTTTTCCACAGTGGTTTCACCAGACTATGTTCCCAACAACTCTGTACTAGGGTTCCCTTTACCCCATAATTCTGTCCGTGCTTGTTGATTTTCTTATGATGTCCATTCCCACTGGTATGAAGTGGTATCTTATTGTGGTTTTAATTTGCATTTCTGTAATACCCAATGATGTTAAGCATTTTTAATATGTCTATAGGCCCTCTGTATGCCTTCCTTGGAGAAGTATCTGTTCAGGTCCTTTGCCCATTTTTTAAATTGAATTGTTTATCCTCCTAGTGTGGAGTCATGTGAGTTCTGTATATACTTTGGAAACCAAACCCTTGTCCAAGGTACCATTGGCAAATATATTTTTCTATATTGTTGGTTCCCTTTTAATACTGATATTTTCTTTAGCTGTGCAGAAGCTTTTAAATTTTATGTAGTCCCATTCGTTTATTATTTATATTCTTTGTCCTAGAGGATGTAGTAGTGAAAATATTTCTGTGTGATATGTCTAAAATTTTCCTGACTATGTTCTCCTTAAAGATTTTATGGTGTCATGACTTATATTTAAGTCTTTTATGCATCTTGAGTTTATTGTGGTGTATAGTGCACGTTGAGGATCTAGTTTCACTTTTTTGCATGTATTTGTCCAGATCTTCCAACACCACCTACTGAAGAGGCTCTTTTTACTCCATTTTATGGTCCTGCCTTCTTTGTCAAAACCAGACTGTTCTGATTACAGTGGCCTTGTAATATAGTTTGATATCAGGTGCTGTGATCCCTCCTACTTTGTTTTTCTTTCTCAAAATCACTAAACTTATTTATGGTCATTTATGGTTCCATATAAATTTTTGAAATATTTGTTCTATATCTGTGAAACATGTTGTTGGTATTTTGATAGGGATTGAATGAATCTACAGATTGTTCTAGGTAGTATGGACATTTTAAAGATGTTAATTCCTCCACTCCATTAACAAAGCATATGCTTCCATTTGTTCATATCTTCCGTAATTTCTTTCTTCATTGAAGAAAAAATTAAGTGTTCTGTAGTTTTCTGAGTAATGGTCTTTTTCTTCCTCAGTTAAGTTTATTCTTAGATATTTTACTTTTATCATTGCTATAGCAAATTATATTTTCCCCCTAATTTCTGTTTCTGATATTTCATTGTTAGTGTACAAAAATGCCTTCAATTTCTGAATACTGAATTTATCCCCGTTTTGCCAAATTCACTTATTAGGTCAAGTAGTTTTTTGGTGGAGTATATAGGGTTTTCTATGTACCCTATCATGTCATCTGCAAACAATGACAGTTTTACTTCTTCCTTTCCAATTTGGTTGCCTTTTATTTCTTTTTCTTGTCTGATTACTGTGGCTGAAATTTCCAACACTATGTTGAATAGAAGTTGTGAAAGTGGAAATCCTATCTTATTCCTGATCTTAGGGCGAAAGCTTTTAGTTTCTTCCCATCGAGTACAATGTTGGCTGTAGGTATTGCATATATGGCCTTTACTATGTTGAGTAATATTCACTCTACTTTTACTTTGCTGAGTGTTTTTATCATAAATGGGTACTGTACCTTATCGAATACTTTTTCCACATCTATTGATATGATCATGTGATTTTTGTCTTTGCTTTTGTTTTTATGATTTATTGCATTTATTGATTTGTGTGTATTGTACCATCATTGCATCCCTGTAATGAACCCCGCTTGATCATGGTATATGATCTTTTAAATGTATCACTGGATATAGTTTGCCAATATTTTTTGAGGATTTTAGTTTCTGTGTCCATCAGCAATACTGGCCTGTAGTTTTCTCTCTTTGTTGTGTCTTCATCTGCTTTTGGAATTATGATAATATTGATCTCATAAAAAGAGTTTGGGAGTCTTCATTTTTCTTGAACTTTTTGAAATAGTTCGAGAAGGTAGGGGTTAGCTCTTCCCTAAATGTTTGGTAAAATTCTCCTGTGAAGCTATCTGGTCCAGGCTTTTGTGTGCCAAGGGTTTTTTGATTACTGCTTTAATTCACTAGCTGTTATTGGTCTATTCAAGCATTCTGCTTCTTCTTGACTCAGTTTTGGAAGATTATATGGTTATAGAAATTTGTCCATTTAACCCAGGTTTCCAAATCTCTTGGCATATTGTTGTTCATAGTAATTTCTTATGATTCTCTGTATTTCTGTGCTATCTGTTGTAATTTCTCCTCTTTCAAGTCTGATTTTATTTATGTGGGTCCTCTCTCTTTTTTTCTTGATGATTCTGGTTCAAGACTTGTTGACTTTGTATATCTTTTCAAAGACTCAGCTTCTGGGTTTACTGATCCTTTGAAGTTTTCTTTTAGTCTCTATGCCATTTAATTCTGCTCTGATCTTGATTATTTCCTTCCTTATACTCATTTTGGGCTTTGTTTGTTGTTGCTACTCTAGTTCTTGTATATGTAGGGTTAGGTTGTTTATTTGAATTTTTTTCTATTAGTTTTAGATAGGCCTGTATTGCTATAAACTTCCTTCTCAGGACTGTCTTCACAGTATCCCATAGTTTTCTGGGCTTTTGTGTGTTCATTTTCATTTGTTTCCAGAAAGATTTTGATTTCTTCCTTGACCTCATTGTTTACCCATTTGTTGCTTAATAACACATTTTTCAGTCTTTGTGGATTTGGTTGTTTTTGAGTTTTTTCCTTGAGGTTGGTTTCTAGTTTCAAGCCATTGTGATCTGAGAAAATGCTTGATATGATTTTAATTGTCTTGAATTTGTTGAGGCTTGTTTTGTGTTCTATCATGTGGCTTATCTTTGAAAAGATTACATGTGCATTTGAAAAGACTGCATTTTGCCTCTGTGGTGTGAAAAGTTCTATATATATCAGTTAAGTCCATTTGATCTAGAATATTGTTCAGTGCCACAATGTTCTTGCTGATATTTTGCCTGGAAGATCTGTCTGTTGTAGACAGTGGGGTGTTAAAATCCCCTACTATAATTATGTTGTTGTCTATGTCTTTCTTGAAGTCCTTATAAGTGTTCCTTATATATTTCAATGATCCTATGTTGGGTGCATATATGTTTACAATGTTTATATCTTTTTGATAGATTCTTCCCTTTAGTATTATGAAGTGACCTTCTCTTTCTCTTTTTATGGCCTTTGCTTTGAAATCAATGCTTTCTCATATAAGTATTGCTACCTCAGCTTTTTAGTGTGTGTCTATTTGCTTGGAATATTTTTTCCAACTCTTCATTTTCAGTGTGTGTATGTCTTCTTATGAAGTAGGTTTCTTGTAGAAAGCATATATGCAGATCATGCTTTCTCATTCATTCAGCTATCTAATGTCTTTTGTTTGGAGTATTTAATCCATTTACATTCAACATTGTTATTATAGGTATTTATTCATTGCCCCTTTTCACTTTGTCACTGTGTTCTTCTCTCACTCACTCTTTTCCTTCATCTTCTTAAAGCGGTCCCTGTAGCATATCTTGCAATGCTGTTTTTGGTGGAGGTGTATTATTTTAGTCTTCTTTTCTCTGGAAAATTCCTTATATTGCCCTCCATTTTAAAAACTGTCTTGCTGGGTAGAGTAGTGTTGGCTGCAGGATTTTGCTTTTCATTAACTTGGAATATTCTTGCCATTCCCTGCTGGCTTATAGTGTTTCTGTTGAGAAATCAGCTGCTAGCCTTATTGAAGCATCCTTGTATGTTAGTTCTTGTTTCTCCCTTGCTGTCTTTAAGATGCCCTCTTTGTCTTTAAAATTTGGCATTTTAATTATGATGTGTTTTAGAGTGGGCCTCTTTGGGTTCATCTTTATTGGGACCCCCTGCATTTCATGAACTTGAGTGGTTTCTCCCCTCACCAAGTTAGGGACATTTTCTGTCATTATTTTTTTCAATCACATTTTTTATCCATTGCTCTTTTTCTTCTTTTTTTGGTATCTCTGTGTGAATGTTGTGATATTTCATGTTGTCCTAAAGTTTTCTTAAATTATCCTTTTACTTTTTTAGTCTTTTTTTCAGTCTGTAGCTCTGCTTGCATATTTCTACTTGGTCTTCCAGCTCGCTGAGTTGGCCCTATGTTTCATCCAGCATTCCTGTAATTCCTTCTAGTGTATTTTTTTAGTTCAGGCATTGTATTCTTCATTTCTCCATGGTTCTTGTTTATAGTCTCTATTGCCTTTTTTCAAGCTGTTGTAGTTCCCACTTGGTAATTGTCACTGAGTTCCTTGAAAATCCTTACAACCATTTTTTTCAATTCTATATCTGGTAGATTGCTCGCCTCCATTTCATTTAACTCTTTTTCTGAGGTTTCCTTTTTTGGAGGGTTCTTTCTTTGTCTCTCTATTTTAGGTGACTGTTTTTAATTATTTCAGCATCTCAAGATATTCTACTTTATCTGCCTCTCTTTGTGTGGTGGACTTATGTGATAGGAGTTTTGTGGGACTCTGGTGCAGTCTCTTTGATCTCCTTGTCTGTATGCTCCAGGGTTGCCCTGTCTTCCATGTGTGTGGGCTCCCTTGTTGTACTGGGGTTCTGTTTGTTTGTGGCTCTCTAGTTGGTAGTTTCTCCCCTCCAGCTGGCTTACTGGTAATCACTACAGCCTCTTCTTATATGCTGTTGTACAGCATATATATATATGATTGAGAGTAACATAAGATAGGAAAAACAAAATATGAGGTGACTAAAAGAGGGGAAATGTTTTTGAGTAGTAAAAAGGAGGAGAATCAATAGGAGTATAGATGGAATCAAGGCAAATAATGGGAAAGAACAAAATTTTAAATGTAAGTAAAACACAGAAAGGTGATAGCCAAAATAGAGTAAGAAAAGGAAAGAGTATACTATGAGGCATGAAGTAAAAATTAAAAAGGTATTGGACCAACAGGAACAAAATTTCAGGAAAACCACAGCAGGGTCGATAGCAATAATAGCTGAGGGAAGATTAATAAAGATGGAATGGGGATAAGAATATTATACTAAAAAAGTGAATATGAGATATCTACAGTAAAGACAAATGATTTTGAGAGGATAAGAAAAGCAAACTAATAAGAGTAAAGCCCAGGTTGAGAGAGGAAAAAATTGAAATAAAATTCCTCATTCAACTGATCAAGGGCAAAAGGAAGGCAAAATGGAGTAAGATGGGGAAGAGTATCCTATGGGATTTAAAGTACAAAAGTGAACAAATAGGAGTTCTGTTGGGGAAGAACAGTAATAACCATGATATCCTCACCCAGCTAGCCAAAGTTTATAAAGATAGAAAGGAAATAAGACTACTATAAGGGGAAAAAGAATGGGAACTGACTTAATGAAGGAAGAGAGTTTATCTGAAGTTAGATGGAGAAGAAAGAGTAAGAGTAAGAAATAGGAGCATGACATAATGTGAGAGAAAATGAAGTTTACAACAACAGTATGAAGGATGAGGAAAATGGAAAAATGGAATAAGACTAGTGAAGGATGCTTTGTGTGATTTTTGAATAACAATAATATGAAAAAATATGCATAATCTGAATTAAAAGAATAAAAAATAAAAGACCAATATTAGTGAGTCAGTTGGAATATGAATGAAGCAAAAGAAGAAATATTAAAATACTATATGAAAGGAAAAAAGAAGAGAAAAACATGTAAGTTTTGTGAGGAAGTGTGAGGTGAAATTTGTCTCAGTGTTCATCTTCTAGCTTCTTTTTTTTAAATTTAATTATTTTTCAAGTACAGTTTTCTGTCTTTTACTCCCATCCCAGCCCACCCCCCCCGTGCTCCCCACCTCCCTCCCATTTCCACCCCCCTTAGCTGTTGTCCATGTGTCCTTCATACTTGTTCCTCTAAATCCCTCCCTTATTTCCCTTGAAAATTCCCTCCCCTCTCCCCTCTAGTCACTGTCCCCCTGTTCTCTATTTCAGTGTCTTTGTTTTTATTTTGCTTGCTTGTTTGTTTTGTTGTTTAGCTTCTTGTTAAAGGTGAGATCATATGGTATTTGTCTTTCAACATCTGGCTTATTTTACTCAGCATAATGCTTTCCAGTTTTATCCATGCTGTTGCAAAGGGTAGGAGCTCTTTCTTTCTTTCTTCTACATAGAATTCCATTGTGTATATGTACCATAATTTTTTATCCATTCATTTACTACCTTCTGGCTTCTTTCTGGATCTGACACTGGTTTTTAATCAGCTCAAGGTCCCAGGGTGGGTCGTCCAACTTCTGTCAATATTGCCTGTATGACCTTCCCCTGCCTCTAGAGGGAGCTTCTGTTGTGATTGAGAGGATGAGGATTTTGTGTCTACCCTTAGAGGCTCTGTTCAGTTTTCTGGGAAAACTGTGAGAGCATCCCCCCTGCCCTTGTACTGCCTATCTAGTCTGTCCCAGCTTATTTCCAATAATGTATAGTTTCTGATTAAATAGGTACCTGTTTCATGGGGGACAGGGGTAATCTGTGTCAGAGTGTCAGCTCTCTCCTGCTTGGTGTAGACCTCAGCTCTGTGTGCAAGCCAAAGCTGTGTGGTGTCCCAAATCCTCTTACATGCACCCTTTCTTAACTTCCTGCTTTGATGGCCTCAGTGAACAAAGGCCCTAGGGCCCAGTGTTCTTTGTCTCCGTTAGGAGTTCAAAATGGTCCCTTTTAGGCATTCCTCTTGCTGTCTTACTCTTGCAGGAATGGCCCTTGCAGTGTTGTTAAGCCTGCCCCACTGGTTTTGTAGATCCTCCCTTCCCCTGCTGAAGGTGGGGGGCTGAGTTCAATCTTCCCTTTCTGGAGGTTCCCCCAAGGCAGGGGGTCTAGTCTGCCTTCAATTAACCTCAAATGCGCAGTTCTCAGCCCACAACCCTCACAACATGCTGTGACCCATACTCTCCATTCTGTGTGGCTGTGTCAAGCTGGGGCAAAGAAACCACCTCACTTTGTACCCCTGTGATCAAACCATCAGGCACTCTAAGTGGGAGCAGATAGTGCCCACAATCCTCCATCTTTGTTGGCTGGGCAGCTGCATGTGTGGGATCCCTGCACAAGCAAACCTCAGCTCCTCTTTAGGAAAAAGTCTCTCTGTGTGCCCCACTGCAGCACTGAGCCACTGCCTGACTTTCCACACTCTCCAACTCTCCAACAAGTCAAGAGTCCATCTCTGTTCATGGCCACTCACTGCCCTTCTCTTCCCCCAGCTCCAGGTGCAGCCAGAATCCCCCTCTACTCTCTGGCACTGTCCCAGTCAGCAGTGTCTGCCACCACAGCTAGGGTTTGCCTCCAGCCGTGTGCATGTTTGCAGCCTGTTTTTCCCTAGTGACTCTGCATAGTCAAGTCATTCAAGTGGCTTTGGGTGCTGGGTCTGTGGTTTCCCCACCATAGGAGGCAGGCAGCCACTAGGCTGCTACCTCTGAGCCTGCTTTCCTTGGATGTTGTCCTCACGGCAGCAGCAGCAGTTCCTAGTGCATGTCTGGGGACGTTCCCCATCCACGTGCGAAACCTCCTTACCGCCTGTTTTGAAGTGTCCTCTGTACTCTTTGTCTTCCAAAATTCCTATCAGCTAAGATTCTGTTGACTGTTAACTTTGTTTTTTGAAAGATCAGATAAAAGTCTGAGTTGGGTGCAGGAGCAAATGGTCTCGGCTCCCACCTACTTCACCAACATCCTTCTCAATGTAATTTTATTTTTTCAGTTTTACTGAGATATAATTGATATATAACATTGTATTAGTTTAAGATGTGCAACATAATAATTATGTTATATAAGATATACAATATATTGATTACATATTCTATTATAGATTAATAATGAGTAAAGGTTTCCAAAAAAAGAGAGAACAGAGCAAAAGGGGAGAAAGGAATCACCATTAAATAAAAAACAAACAAACAAGAAGACATTTCTTACAGCTAATGCATGTGTTTACAAAGGACACACATGTCTCCACATATCAGAGAAAAGTACACCTGTGCCAAAGCACCTTGTTTTGAAATTTCAGAAGACCAAGGTCACATGAAAATTCTACACTCTTTCGGATGTAAAAATAGCTTACAGACAAATATACCAATATACTCTTTGAAGTCCTTACTCATGAAATTACTAATATCAGGCTCTATGTACATCCTCAGGAAGATGAGTCGGGCATCACGGGCGCATTTGTGTGGTTGACCCTAAGGGAGAGATAAAAGCTACATAAACACCCTCCATAGTGCAAAGTCACTGGTGAATGACTTACATTGAAAAACTAAGAAATAGAAAGCAATCGTAAGAATTTAAGATGTGGTGGTTAAACAAGAATAGTGAATTAGCTAAGAGAGTTTACAATATTTTTCTTAAGAGAGGAAAAGTAAACTAGAAATTATAGAACTATGTAATTCTTCATATAAATATATAATTCTGATTTTAGAAAAATAACAAAATATCTATATTCGTATTATTCATCCATAAATCAAAGCAAGAATTATATCTCTAGATAATTTTATCTGCAACATCAGTATTTTTAATATTGCAGTAAGCAAATAACTAAAATGTACAAAAACAAGTAAAATTGTTAACAAAATGTTACATCCATAAAATGGGACATTATGTAATGATTAAGTATCTGAAACAGTTTTAATATTATGGCAATGCTTATTAATTGATATTAAGTAAAAGAACAAAATGTAAAAAAGTCTATTTTTAAGTAATTGAAAACATTAAAATATGATTATTTTGGAAAGTAGAATTATGCTCCTTAATATTTTTCCTCTAAATTTTCTGTATTTTCAAATTATTTTATAATCACTATGTTTATCATATTAATAAAGTTTCAAAAGTCAAAAAATCTATAAAACTATGACTTAGATTTTTCAATTGAGGTTGTAAAATGTTCACTAAATTTCCAAATTAATCAAAACCAGCAAAGAAAATCTAACCTTATAAACTTAATGTAAATGGTAAGATACTTATTATTTTTACTATTTAGCTTCAGTGAAAAAGTTTTTAAGTTAATAGAGAGTTCATAGCTTTCTCAGGAATAGAATTTAAGGTGAGAAATTGCACTTGCTAATAGGAACCTTTCTTACATACAATTATATTGTTATTGTCACAGATTGTAATATAGTCAGGAATAGTTGTCTCTTTTTTTATTACTTCAGATGGCAATTTACAGCTCACTCTTTCATATATTTTTCAATGCCCAAAAAGGTGAAGGTATAATTTTCTGCAAATGTAATTTCCAACTTATAAACCATATTTGAACACAAAATGCATATATTCATGTACTTGCTAAGCCAAATGTATAATGGGAACACGGAAAGAAACACTAATAATTTATGTCTACATAATGCTAGTGTTTCAAGAAGAAAATTGAAAAGCAACCAATCAGCAGTCTCTGGTGTGTTTGAGTCTTGTCACTGAGTTCCCTGCTTGATGTTTTATTGGAATTGACTAAATGAGGTCATATGGATACTGCTCTAACATTGACAGCTTGGAATGGCTGTAACATTATTTAGTAAAGATGTGATTCCAGGCAGTAAAAATTCTGAACCTTTTGCATTTCTCTACATAGGAAGAACAGATATGTTATTAGTAAGTCCTTCCCAGGACAGACAATATGCACAACTCTGTGGTAAGCAACAGAGCTCAGGAAAAAAAAAAACTTTATACAGCCTTTTAGACACAACCTTAACATTTATATAATATATAACATAGGTAAATCAATGATGTATGTAATTGCAGGATTTTGTAGAAGAGACCACATAAATGCCAAGGGATGGAACAAGGAGGAAAGGGCATACATATTCTAGAACCACAAGTAAGGACAGATATATTCTACAGCTTAGCATTTCAATGTAGACAAGTTCCTTCTGGATTTCCATCAAATTCTAAAGGGATAATTAAGTTTCTACTTCACAATGTGCTATCACTCATAGTTATGCATATATGAAAAAAGGAAAATTTTATTCATAGATTTGCCATTTTTAAATGAGCAAAGATGAAATATACATCTTAAATACATAAACCAAAATAATAAAATTGCTGACAGAAATAAAATTATAAAAATACCAATATAAGCATGTGACACAAATCTTCTACTTATTAAATTGCCCACAAGAAATTAACAGTAAAAGTCTGTGTTCTTATGGAATCGCTCAAATGTATATTTCTATGTCTTTTCTCAAAAAAGTAATTGAAAGCAAAGTTATTAAAAGTAATAATTATTTGCTTAACTTAACTGAATTTGTCATAGACATATTGAATTTTTAGTATAGTATTTGATTATAATTTTCTATCTGTTTCTTCCATTCAGCTTAATTTAATCAATATAGGAAAAAATAAAACTTTAACCTCTCTTCTCTGGGAGAATGTCACATCAGCAAAACTGGCACTGAGTCCAAAGGGTAGAAACTATTTTGATTATGCAATTGACTTATTTATTGAAAATACATGACTGTCCTTGTCATCTAAGGATCATCTTAACATAAACTCTGGTAATTTTTATAGTCTTGCCACTACTTAAAAGTAAAAAGGACAATTGAGAAACATAGAAAAAATATTCCTCTAGTTTGCCTTTCCTTAAAGGTCACTGATGGATAAATTGGGGTTGGTGAACAGATCATTTGGCTTCTGTTAATATGTCTGTATGGTAAGTATCCACTCTTGTGAAGCCATAATGTTCACATACACCACCAAGTTTTTTCCAAGATGGAATTCTAAAACTACAAAACTTGCTTATATACCCAGGAAACAAGAGAAGCAATTTTTATTTCCAAAACTATGAGTTGAAATCAGTACTCTAAATAGAACTTGTGAAAGTGGGTATTATTTTTCCTTTTAAGTAATTTAAATTTTTTAATATTTAGTCACAATATTATAAATCCTCCCACTAGAGATTACTTCTAAGATATGTTGTATAAATAATAAACATTTATTGAATATCTACTGTATGTGAGGAATTATGATGTACTTTTGAGGGATAGTGATTCTTAAGCTGTTTTTATGCAAAGTTCCTGTGGTGGTACTAGCTAATGCCTTATGTCTCTAAAGTATATCCACCTTAGAGAATGTTGACATGTCGTTAACTGAGAGAAGTTCTACCAAAATGATACAGTTTTCAGGTATCAGTTAGGGAATGAGTTAGAAAGGAACAACAAAAGGGTCATGTTATATACTAGTTATGAAGTTTAATATACTTTAAAATTTTGCACAAAACAGTCCATGAATGCCATTTGAATGAATAAATTATCAAGGAGTATTGACTTAGGAAGGGGAAAAGATTACTGTAGATATAAATTTTGGAGCTCAAGACTTAAAAAATTGGCACAGTACAGTTCATAATACCCATCAGAAGTCTCTCAATTGGAGATAAAGATTAATTTAAAGAAAACCTAAAATTATTCTTCTCAAATGATTAAAAAAAAACTTCATTAGGAGGGAACATTTCTAAGATTTTTTTAAAAGGCCAGCAATATCCTAATTCCAAAATCAGATAAATGCACTACAAAAAGAAAATTATAGGTTCATATCCCTGATGAGTGTATATGCTAAAATACTCAACAAAATATTAGCAAACTAGATTCAGCAACACATTAAAATGATCTTACACCATGATCAACTGGAATTTAATCCAGGGATGCAAATCATTAAGCATGATATACCACATAAACAAAATGAATGATAAAAAGCACATGATCATATTAATAGGTGCAGAAAAAGCATTTGATTCATCCAGCACCTATTTATAACAAAAACTTTCAGCAAGGCAGGAATAAAAAGATCATATATGATGCCCTAGCTGGGTGGCTCAGTTGGTTGGAGCACCATCATATGCACCAAAAGTTTGCAGGTTTGATTCCTGGTTTGGGCACATAGGGTGTGGGTTGGATCTCCTGTCAGGGTGTGTATGGGATGCAGCTGATTGATGTTTCTCTCTCACATCGATGGTTCTCTCTCTCTCTCTCTCTCCCTTCTCCTTTCTCTAAACATCAATTTAAAAACTATATCCTCAGCTGAGGTTTAAAAAAAAGGTCATATATGACAAACTGACAGCCAACATCACATTTAATGGGCAAAAACCAAAAGCCCTTTTCTTTAAATCAGGGACAAGACAGGAATGTCTGCTTTCACCACTTATTCAACATAGTACTGGAATTATTACCCAAAGGAATCAGACAGGAAGAAGAAATAGAAGACATCTAAATTGGAAAGGATGAAGTAAAACTGTCATTTGCAGATGATATAATATTGTACAAATAAAACCCTAAAGCCTCCACTGAAAGAAATACTAGATTTAACAAATTCGGCAAAGTAGCAGAACATAAAATTAATTTTAAGAAATTGATGGCATTCTTATTCATTAACAATGAATTCCCCTTTTATTTCCTAAATGGGGAATTAAGAAAATAATGTTTACTATTCAATAGCAACAACAAAAATAAGGTACCTAGGAATAAAATTAACCAAGGAAGTAAAACACCTGTACATAGAAAATTAAAGGATATTGGAGGAAGAAATTGAGAAAAATTCACACAAGTGGGATCCTATTCCATTATCATGGATTGCAATAAATAACATCAGTAAAATGTCCATGCCTCCCAAAGCAAGTAATGGATTCAATGCAATTCCTATTAAAATACTAATGGAATATTTCACAGATCTAGAAGAAATATTTCAAGAATTTATGTGGAACCAATAAAGACCCTGAATAGCCTCAGCAATCCTGAGAAAGAAGAAAAATGTTGGAAGAATCATACTATCTGATATCAAACTATACTACAAGGGCATTGTAATCAAAACAGCCTGGTAATAGTGTAAGAACAGGCATATAGATCAATGGAACAGAACAGAAAGCACAGAAATGAACTCACACTTTTATGGATAATTAATATTTGAGAAAAGAGTCAAGAGAATACAATGGAGTAAAGACAATCTTCAATATATAGTGTTGGTCAGAAACATGCAAAAAAATGAAACTAGACCACCAACTTACACTTTACACAAAAATAAACTCATAATGCATAAAAGACATACATGTAAGTTGTGAAAGCTTAAAAATCTTAGAAGAAAGCATACGTAGTGAAATCTCAGATAGCTCTCATATTTCTGCTTATGTATCTCAGGAAAAGGAAACAGAAAAAAATAAACAGAACTCATAAAACTAAAAGGTTTTTGTACAGAAAAAAAATCAACAAAATGAAAAGTGAACCTAATGAAACATATCATAAGGGGTTAATTTCCAATTTCCAAAATATATAAAGATTTTATACAACTCAATTCCAAGAAGATCAAAACCCCAATTAATAAATGGGCAAAGGATATGTTAAAATCTCCTCCAGAGAGGACATACAGATGACCAATAGACATATTAAAAAATGCTCAATGCTAATCATCAGAGAGGTACAAATTAAAGCCACAATAAGATACCCCTTCAAACCTTCCAAAAAGGTTATCATCAATAAATCAACAAACAACCAGTGCTGGTGAGGATATGAAGAAAATGGAACCCTTATGCACTGTTGGATAGAATGCAAATTAATGGCAACCACTGTGAAAAATAATATACAGTTTCCTCAAACAATTACAAATAGAATTTCATTTGACCCACTGATCCTACTTCTGGGGGTATATGCTAAGAATCTCAAAGCACAGAAACAAAACAATATATGCACCCCTATGCTCCTTGCAGCATTATTATACAATAGCCAAGACCTGGAAACAGCACAATTGCCTGTCAATAGATGAGTGGACAAAAAAGTTGTGGTACATTTACACAATGGATACTACTCAGCTATAAAAAATATGGAAATCTTACCTTTTGTGACAGCATGGATGGACCTGGAGATTGTAAAGAATCTAATGAAAAAATTAAACTGACAAACAAAATGCAAATAGTGGCATGGAGACACGGAACAGAGGGATAGCTGTCAAAGGAGAGGGGACCTGGGGGACTGGATAAAAGAAGATAAAGGAACTAAGCAAAATGCATACATGTGTCTATGTATATGTATGTGTGTGTATACATATACCTGTTGTAAGGACTGGAAGGAATTATTTCATATTCAAAAAAATAAAAAATAAAAATAAAAACAGGGAGATTCTCCAAGATGGCTTCCAAGGTAATCATGCCTCACTTCCTCACACAATTGTAACGGAAACCCCTTCGTGGGTCTATTACTCTAGGATCTTTTTGCCCACCACCAATAGAAACTGTGGCTCTCAATGCCAGAGTTTGGTAAAAAGGAAAAGAACTGTTAATCCAAAAGTTATACAGATTCAGAAAATGGTGGAATGTTGCCATTAAATCCCAAAGTCCCTTTAAAACGCCAACAAACACATACAGTTTTGCTTCTCCTTGCCAAACCAGACCAGTCAGATGTACCTTATCTCAGGAAGAGAAAACAGAAGTCTGTAGCTTAGCTAGGCTTCTATTCTTTATCCAAAACCGTGTGGCAGTGGGAGTCCTTCTACATTCTTTCAAAGGACATGGCCCACACTGTGGTGCATGGTCAAGAGTGAGCATAGCTGCTACATCCTTCTTTTCTGCTTCTTTCTAAGCTGTGTGGTCAAGAGAGCACCCTCTCCACTCCTAAACTGCATAGTTATGCCCCATGCAGCATGGTTGATACACCTGTATTTAAATCCCAATGTGGCTTTTCCTCTATAATTCCATTTCCAAATCCTCCCACACTGGGTTACACCTGCCAGTAGTGTGGTTTCTTCTGCCTTTCTCAGCTGCCATTGTTAGTCAGGACAAACATGGTCCTGTGAGGCAGAAACCACCTCCAAATCGCACTTGGAGGTGCAGGAAGTCCCCGTTGCTTCATCATATCTTGGATTAGAGTCAAATCCCTGGCTCTTAGGAGACACACCTTTTAGCAATGCTAAAACACCAGCCAAGTTCTTCAGATATGCAAAGTACTTCTCAAACACTTTTGATTTGCTTCCTACATCCCCCAAGTGACAGCCATGGGTGCTGTGGGATTTGTTGGAGGGAACTCTAGCTCAGCACCCCCTTATACAACCACATCAAAATTACAATTAAACTATAGTACAAACATCACTTAGAACCATCATAAATTATGCTGAATGGAAGTTCTACAACTAAGGAATTAAAGAATAAACCACATCCATCCAGATTGGTAGGAGGGGCAGAGATGAAGAGATAGAGAATGAGACGATCCCACACCCATGTGTGATAGGTTAAAATCAGGAGGTATATCCCAGGAACAAAGAGTCCCAGCCCCACAGCAGGCCAGCCAAACCAGGGATTCGGTGCCTGTAAGTTAAGTCCCCATAACTTCTGGCAATAAAATCCAGTGGGGATTGAGTCATTAAATCAGTGGAAGAAACTGCTGGATTCCCAAGCATTTCCTCTTAAAAGGCCCACCCACATACTTCCTCAGTCTCATTTCTCTGAGCTCCCATACCTGAACAGAAGCTTGACCAGCACCAGTGGTGTAAGGTGCCTTATAGACAGAACTGCTGGCAGAGGCCATTGTTCCTTTTCTGAGCCCTCCATCCACAAAGCCACCAAGTCTGAGACTCCATCATTCTGGCTCGTACTCTTTGCTCCACCATGGTGACTTCCTGAGGCTCTGCCTCACCCAAATTATGGGGACACCAAATCTGCTAACAGTGGCTTTCCATATGAATGTCTTATCTTGGATTATGCTTCAGATCTTTCTATATCCGGAAGCAGCTGGACTCAGTGAGCTCATGTACCTCTTGCTAAGTTGCCCCAGGCCCAGCACTAGTAGCAGCTGGACTTGATTCACAGCCTGGCCACACTTGGGCACCTCCAAGCTCAGCAGAGTAGCATCCATGTGTAGATCAATTTATAGTTTATTCCAAGTTGCCCCATATAAAACACAGGCAGTGGCCGACTGTGGCCTGTACCTACCAGAAACTCTAGAGCCTGTACACCCAGTAGTCAGCCACAGAAAACATCAGAAAACCACCACCCAACCACCTCCACAAGCAACACACTTAAGGAGCAGACTCAGCGGGCACCGGAGCCCTGCTGAAGTTAGTCCTGCTCTGTGGAGTGGGTTCTAGCACAGCTGATCCTCCATGGAGAGTAGAGATTGGTTGTCAATGGTCATAGACAGTCCTTGATTGGCCGGAGTGAATCCCTCCCATTGACATGAGAACAGCAATCAAGGCTCAACTACAAGAGAGGGTGTACTAATCCCACACAGAGGACACACCTTAAGTGCCCAGCTAGGGTGATAAGGCAGGCTGTGCCACTGGACCTTATAGGACACCTACTGCCTTAGACCATATTACCAAGACAGGTAGTTATAGAAGCTCTACCACATACACACACACACACACACACACACACACACACACAGAAAAAAAAAAAACACACAGGTAGGCTGCCAAAATGAGGAGACAAAGAAACATGGTCCAAATGAAAAAAAACAGATGAAAACTCCAAAAAAAGAGCTAAACAAAATGCAGTTAAGCAATCCTTCAGATACAAAGTTCAAAACATTGATTGTAAGAACCCACACAGTAAGTACTTAGTGGGGACCTCAGCAGCATAAAAAAGATCTAGCCAGAAACAAAGGATACATTAATTGAAGTAAAGAACAATTTAGAGGGGAACAATAGTAGAGTGCGCAAAGCTGAGTTTCAAATCAATAATTCAGAACATAGAGAAGCAAAGAAGAGCCAATCAGAACAGATAAAGAAAAAAATCCAAAAAAAAAATAGTGATAGTGTTAGAAGCCTCTGGGGCAACTTCAACAATTTGCATCATAGGGTTGCCTGAAAGAGAAAAGAAAAGAGCAAGAAATTGGAAACCTATTTGAAAAAATAATGAAAGAAAATTTTCCTAACTTGATAATGGAAATAGACATGCAAAGTCAGGAAGCACAGACTCTCAAACAAGATGGATGCAAAGGTCCACAGAAAGGCACACCACACAAGTCAAATGCTAAAGGTTAAGAATAAAAAGAGACTCTTAAAAGCAGCAAGAGAAAAGCAGTTAGTTAGCTACAAGAGAATTCCCATAAACTGTCAGCTGATTTCTCACAAGAAACTTTTCAAGCTAGACAGGGTTGGCAAGAAATAGTCAAAATGATGAAAAACAAGGACCTACAACCAAGGTTACTCTACCCAGCAAATATATCATTTGGAATTGAAGGATAGATAAAGAGTTTCTCAGACAAAAAAAAAGCTGAAGGAGTTCATCATCACCAAACCACTATTTTATGAAATGTTAAAGGAACTTATTTAAGAGAAAGATCAAAACTATGAACAGTAAAATGCCAATAAATACATATCTGTCAACAATTGAATCTAAAAAACAAACTGAGCAAACAAGAACAGAGAGAATCATGGACACAAAAAGTATTTTGATGGTTGTCAGATGGTAGCGGAGTGTGGAGGAATGGGTAAAAAGGTGAGGGGATTAAGAAGTACAAATACGTATACAGAATATCCATGTGGATGGAAAGTACAGAGCAGGAAATGGAGCAGACAAAGAACTTACACTCATGATCCATGTACATGAACAATGCTGTGGGGATTTCCTGAGGGAGTTGGGGTGTGCTGGGTGGAGGGGGAAAAGGAAGGAAATTGGGACAACTGTAATAGCATAATCAATAAAATATTATTTAAAAAAGAAAAACGGGAACGGGAAATATGGAGTATTTTGAGTGGACAGTATCTTTGGGAATATAGTAGTCAGCTATTTTTACAACAATGGTACACAACTAACCACACTAAAAGCTAATGGTTTGCAACAAAAAACATTTATTCTGATGTGCATGGTTTACAGGCTGATTGTGATTTGCCTGATTTGGGTTGAACTGTGTTGCTGTCTTCAGGCTGTTGCTTGGCTGGGCTTTTTCTCCTGCTGCAGGTTGAATTCAAGATTTCTCTACTGTCTTTGCCGCAGTCTAAGCTAACGAGGAAGAGTTATTTATAGTACGCTTTTTTCATGACAGCTGAAGTTAACTGAGCAACCACATTTAAACCCCTCTTTGTGTCACACTTTCATTTCCTTGGCCAGAGCAGGTCAAATGAACAAGCCCAATTTCAAGAACCTATGAAGTGTACAGTGTCTGGCAGAAGTAACACCATTGAGTGGTTGGTAGGGTATGTGAATGTCTCACATGAAACGTAAAGCAATTGGAACACTTCACCTAAACATCATATGGTGTGCTTGAGTGTGATATTGTTATGTTACAGAACTATGTGCATATGATTTCATAATAAAATATTTTTATATAATAAAAGGGGTGTTATTTGTACTGGACCCTGTGTATTTCATACGCAGTGAGTTTGGGATGGAAAGAACATTTGCCAAAATACAATGCAAACTATCACAGAGGAAATACAGGCCCCACTTTTGAAGATAAGATGAGGGTGATTTCTCAGTAAAGATGGTAAGACTTAAAAAATATAAAAACCACCTGCTTATCATCTTTTTCAGTAAATTATTTAATATTAGAAATGTAATGTCTGCCCTCTTATTCTTTATTTCTATCCCTCTGATGCCTCATTCTTGCACATTTCTTATTTTACCACGAAAGTTACCATCATTTTCAGTTTTGCTCATATTCTTCTTAATTTCTGTTCCATGTATATGTATATGTACATGTGTTCTGACTATCTTATTGTTCCAACCAGGGTTTCCAATAGTACAAAAGATGGTGTCTTAAAAGGGAGGTCAGAGTCTACACATGGCTGATGGGGTAATAGGTGATTATTCTGCAGGCTGTGATTGTAGACGGCTGTAGTCTGGGGTGTTGCAAACTACAAGGAAAGTAAGTGGAACAATTGGTTTTCATGGGAAATCTCTGAAAGTTGCATCCTCACATAAGCAGCAAGTGTAGAACAGTTGAGTAGTGTGACTGATCACAAATGTTGCAATTTAATTTACTGCAGCAAAAAACTAACAGAAACTGTTAATATTTTTACATATTTGTATTAAAACATCATTTTAAAAGCTTCTTAAGCTTTAATGTAATTTAAGTAAAAAACTAAATAAAATGAGTAGGCTAGCCTGATTTGTAAAGAATGGGTTTCAGTAACTATTTAAGGAGCATCCAGCATAATTTTGATAATATGGTCAGAGAAAAAATTATATCTCCTGAAAAGTGGCAAAAAATAAACAGGTAATATTATATATTTCAGATATATTAGTATTTATTAGGTAATCTACTTTCCTGCTGGTGGACCTACAGATGATTTTCAGTTTTGGCTATTATGTATTAGTATTTTTGAACATATATTTTCATTTCTCTTGGAATAAAATTGGTGGATAATAGGAGCTGATGTATATTTAAATTCATGAGAAGCTACCAAATAATTCCCAGTGAGGTTCTATCATTTTATCCCAATTGTGATGCTAAAATTCCTAGCTCCTTCACATCTTGCCCTCATTTTATTTTATCAGTATTTTCTAAAGTTTATTTCAGCCATTCTAGCATGTGTCTAGTGCATAGTGGTTTTAATTTGTATGTTTTCTATAAGTAGTGATAGTGAGGTGTTGAAAGACAAATACCATATGATCTCACCTATAAGTGGAACCTAATCAACAAAACAAACAAGCAAGCAAAATATAACCAGAGACATTGAAATAAAAAACTGACAGTAACCAGAGGGTGGGGGAGGGGTTGATGGGGAAAGGAGTCATCAAGGAAGATGTGTAAAGGACTCATGGACAAAGACAACTGGGGGAAGGACTGATTGAATGTGGGAGGTGGGAGTGAGTAGGGCAGGGGAGAGTAATGGGAAATGGAGACAACTGTACTTGAACAACAATAATTTTTTAAATAATTTTTCTGGTGTTTATTGAGCATTCAAAGTGTCTATTCAAAGCTTTTTACAATTTTTTAAATCAGATTGCTCATTTTATTACTGATCAGGGTTTATTTTGTTGTTGTTCTACACATATTCTGAAAACAAGACAGAGTACTGACATGTATATTTAACTGCAAGTATTTTTCCATGTTACATATTGCATTTTCTTAATGGTATCCTTTATAGAGAGGGAAATTTTAAGTTTGATGGTGTTTCACTTACCAATTAGTTTTATTTATGCTTAGTGATTTTCCTGCCGAATTAAGTATGTCATTTTTATACCCCCAAAACATAAAGCTATTGTCTTCTGGGGGGGGTTCCTAAAAATTTTTGGGTCTGACTTTAACATGTAGGTCAATGATCCAGATTTTCTTGTACAGGATAAAGTAGATACTGAGAACTTGCTGCATTTTATTTCCTTCCTTTTTCCCTTTTTCTTTTTCCTTTCTTTTTTGGTTGATGCAGTTATCCAGTTCTACTGCAAAATTATCTGTTAAAAACTCAGTTCTCTCTGAATTGACCTAGTATCTTTGTTAAAAATCAAATTGACTGTTTCTCTTCCCTTCTAGTTCCCCTATAATTCGGATGTTGGAATGTTTAAAGATGTCCTGGAGGTTCCTAAGCCTCTCCTCATTTTTTTGAATTCTCGTTTCTTCATTATTTTCTGTTTGGTCATTTTTTTCTTCCTTCTGGTCCACTCCCTTGATTTGAGTCCCAGTTTCCTTTCCACCACTATTGGTTTCCTGTGCATTTCCCTTCATTTCAATTAGTTTAGCCTTCATTCGTTTTTCTAATTTGTGACTAAAATCAACCAGTTCTGTGAGGCTCCTGATCACCAGTGTTTTGAACTGTGCATCTGATAGGTTGGCTATTTCTTGGTCGCTTAGAGTTATTGGCTCTGGAGCTTTGAGTTCTTCTTGAGCCATAGTGTTTTAGTCTATTCGTGCCTGGTACATATGAGGGGCAGAGCCCTAGGTATCCAGCAAATCTTTCATTTAGAATGAAAGGGCAGATAAAGTGCTTCTCAGATAAGATCAAATTCAAGGAGTTCATCATCACCAAGCCCTTATTATATGAAATGTTAAAGGGACTTGTCTAAGAAAAAGAAGATAAAAAAGATGAACAGTGAAAGGACAGCAAACTCACAGTTATTAAGAACCATACCTAAAACAAAAGCAAACTAAGAGGACAGCTAGATCAGGAGCAGAACCATAGAAATGAAGATCACATGGAGGGTTGGCAACAGGGGAGTGGGAGGAGAAGAAGGGGGTAGAAGGTATAGAGAATAAGTAGCATAGACAGTAGGTAGAAAATAGATAGGGGGAGGGCAAGAATAGTATGGGAAATATAGAATCTAAAGAACTTGAGACACATGGTCATAAACTAAAGGGGTGAAATCTTGGAGGAGGGGATGTGCAGGGTGGAGGGGAATGAAGGGGGAAATGGGACAACTGTAATGGCATAATCAATAAAATATATTTTTAAAAAATCAAATTGACCAATCTAAATGTATACAGGATATTTAGGGTGGTTTTTTCTTAGACAATCTCCCTTTTTCTTTTTTCAATCTCTTTAATCTAAGGTCTTCCTTAAATTTTCAAATTATTAATATTTACCAAATACCTTAACTAAGGCTCTTGGCTCCAGTATTCTACCACCCATTTAAAACTCTAAAATGAATTCCAACTCATAGACAGAAACTATAATAAAGGCTTTTGTACCAACATTCTGGGGGGGTTAAACTCAGTTTCATTAAATGCCAACATTTAAAATATAACTTGTAGTAAAACCTTTGATACTTACCTTGAAGACATACTTCAAGATATCTGTAGTAGTGATGTTAATTATCAAATGATACCCCTACATATATTTTCCAGATAATCTATCAAAAAGATTATAAAACCAAAGTTTTCCCCATATAGAGTGGGAGTTATTAACATGCATTATCTTCAAAAGTTTTACAAAGCCAGTAATAGTGTAGGTGTATATTAGTTTTTATATGTATGCTTTTAGATATGAATTATCCTTATGTCATCATAACAATTTATACATCAAATGGTACTCATATCCAGAACAATTTCTGTGAACATAAATAGTTTCTTCTATATCCAAATTATTAAGTAATAAACAGAGGAAGTATCATAAGAAATGCCTAAGGAGTCATGATGACTAAATGTGATGTGATATGATATTCTGCATAGAATTCTAGAATCAAAATTTCCATTAGGTAAAAACTAAGGAAATATGATGAAAGTATTAATATTAATGAATAAAAATGCATCAATTTATGTTCATTCGTTGTGACAAATGTATCACACTAATATAACATGTTAAGAACAGAGGGAAATAGAGAAATCTCTGTATTATATCTGCAATTTTTCTGTAAATCTGAAATTATTCTAAAATAAACTTTTTATTTTTTAAAAAGTAAACTCAGGGAAATCTCATATTGGACTTACTAAAATTTTTTCTTAGCCATGTATAAGATTATTAGATATTTCCAATTTAATAAATACTCATGGCATAAATCTCAATATTGGCACATAAATTTGTATGGGACTCTTGCTTGTGGGAGTCATTAATCATTTTTTATTCTTCATAGCATTGGCAAATATGTAAATATGTCATATTTCTTTTTTTTTAGTGTCAGGAAATTAAGAAAGGTAACTTTTTTCTCTACATAGACTACTTTAGTCCACTATAATATCACTTAGCATGTAGTAAGATGTAAATGAACCTTGGCTACTTAGATTATTTCTTTATTATGATTTTTTAAAGATATGCAACTTTACACTAATTATCAAGATAATTAGTCCCATGAACTGCATCAACTGTAAAACTTATTTAACAAATAAAAATTAAAAAGTGATAAAAATACAAACCATATCACAGCAAATTTCCCAGGACCTTGTTCACTAAAGCCTTCACTGCTTGTGGCAAACTGCAAAGCCATTAAGGACAACAGTGGCACAGAGGCACGGCTGGTGTGAATACCCATGGAGCCGCACTTCCACAAAGCTAGGAGTGATGAACGAAATGCCAATAAAACCCACACTTCTGATGTCAAAGTCTTGTTCTAATTTTTATTCTTGCTTTCTTTACTTTTTGATGTATAACTGAGAAATAAAATTTTAAATGCAATTCTTGATGATTTGATATACATATACATTGTGAAATGATTACTACAATCAAATTAATTAACCCATCCATTCCCTCCCATAGTTACTCCTTTCTGTGTGTGACATAAGCAACTTAAGACCTACGCTTAGCAATTCAGTATCACTAACTGTGGTTACCAAACTGTATACTACAGCCTCAGATTTATTCATTTTACAGCTGAAAGTTTTTACCCTTTGACCCATGTCTTCTTGTTTCCCCCACCACTTGGTTTCTGGCTAAGTCTCTGTGCTGTGTACTTCCTTGATTTCTGAATTCCCACTGGTCCATTTTTTTCCACTGACATCATCCACTAGGTTTTGTAATGAAACCCTCACTTCTATTCCTGAATGTGTCCAGGTATCTTTTCTTGAATGCATCATATAGATGCAACTGAAAATTTAGCTGTTATTTAAACCACTTCCATGAAAGCAGGAGCTTCCAACCTTGAAAAAATTCAAATTGTATCTGAAGTATTTAGGTCATCTGCTTGGCTGTGGTTATGAACCAGAGTAGATTTCAGGAGTCTTTTGAGGGTCACACAGACACAAATAAGAAAGTAAAGTATATGAATATGTAATATAAATAACCATATTGTGAATTTATGTATAAATTATAGGAACTTAGACTAATGTCTTTAAAATGATCTTATTGATATTTCTAGCCTAAAAATATTCATATCAACTTTTCTCATCTGCCTTGCAGAAAATGTCCAAAAACAGCCTCAAGCTAGAAATATTTCAATAGTCATGATTTTTTTATATATATTGGTGTGTATGCCTCTAGCCAGCTCCAAACATTAATACTTTAGTTTATATTTGAGAAGAATTTTACTGGGTAATTTTGGCACCTTATATGCATGTGCATTAATATGCTTTTAAACCACAGAATCCCTAATCCCAAATTATTCACATCTTCTGACTGGTAAAGTTGTTCATTCATATTAAAATATTTAAAATGGTATTAAATTATTACTTCTTTTCATTTTTATGTCATTCCATGCACTAACATTCACTTGAACTTTTTCTTCTTAACAATAATCTTGAAAGCGATGATAGAGTGTACATATAGACTGCAGCCACTTTTTCTTTCTAACTATACATTAACAATCCTAGCATAAAATCTGCCTGACTCTCCAGAGTTTTCCATTTCAGTAATAATTTGCTATTTTTATATCATTTCTTTTAAAGTTATCTCTGAATAGTGACTTAACTAGCATATTTCTTTGATAGTTTTCATTTCTCATTGAAACTAGTCTGTAGATTTGTCATTTTAACTTCCTTATTATCCCAATAACATCTGCCAGTGTTTGCAATAGAGAGCCTGTGTGTATATATACCATGAATTCGTGTTTGTCAAAACTACCAATAAAAATACATAACTAAAAATCTAAATGAAATTCTATGTACTGGTCAATTCCAACTCCTGATTTTCTCAACAAATTACTACTTAAAAGAAATTTTTAATGGGTTCAGGTAATCCACATTGGTTATTAATTGAATTAAAACCTTTGATATAATCATTTTTGCAAGAGGAGGGTATAATGCTAATTCAAATTGTCAATCAAAATATAATTCATATTTAATTGTATATGTGTTTATAAAGATATATATCTTTGTTAACATTTCATAGAATCACAAATTGCTGGGTTTAAGAAACAAATTATTTATAATTTGATCCAATCTTGTATTAAATGGTTGCATTTATACAACCTCTTGGCAAATAATATCTAAAGCTATAAAAAATTTGGGTCCTGGAAATTGTCACTCAAAATGAATGAAAATTTGCTAGGATTTCCCCAGGAAGAATCTTGTCTGTATAATTAAATTTATTAAGGTGACATTGGTTAATAAAATCATATATTATATTTTGACATGTATAATGTGCATTTTTTGCCCAATTTTTTTAGGAAAAAATAGGATGTGCATTATACATGAGTAGTACTAAAACGTGGGCACACATTGTACACAGTAAAATATGGTAGGTTTCAAGTGTGTTTTTAAATGATATATAATCTGTATAATGCACTGTGTGCCCACCACCCAAAGTCAAATCATCTTCTGCCAGTAGGTATTTGCTCCCCATTTCCTTTTCACTGCTCCTCAGTCCCTCGGGTAACCACTGTCCTGTTGTCTGCATCTATGAGTTTCAGTTTTGTATCCCACATATGAATGAGATCATATGGCTCTTAGTTTTTTCTGACTGAATTATTTCTTAACAAACTATGCGGGGCATTGACTTATATGTTTACATTTCTTTATTTGAAATCTTTGAAGCCATCTGTGCCCTGGAATTCTGAATTGTTAAAGTTTTGGAAAGAGAACATGCAACAGATCCAGCAGGATCAGGGGCAGTTCTTCATAGTCAAATATTTCTGTAGCATACATATGCATTCACAATAAATACCATAAAGAACATAAACATCCTCACAACAGTTCAAGTCGGGTTTTGCTGTCAAACAAGTACAGCGCAGATTAGGTTTTCTCATCAAGTGAATGAAAAATGTTTCTGTTTTCTGAGCTTTTGACATTTCAAAATTATAAAATTCTGGCTCCTTATCTTTCTTTTAAAAAATAATTATCATAAAAAGAATAAATATATTTTATATAATCTATGCAATACAAAATTTGAATTAAATATTGTTTTGTACTCGTATAAAGTAATTTATTGCTGCCTATCTTCTTGTGCTAAGGATAATAGATATTTTTCAGAGACCAATAAAAAGATGACTATCAACATTCATCCAGATTCTTCTCATTCAACCAAAGGCCATGAAGCTGGACATAAGATAGAACAAGAAGGACAGCATAAGTCTCTGTGCACTATGTAAAGGATATTATACTTCTCATGTCTTTACCCCATTAGAAAAATAGATTTTGATTATACCTCTCAGTGGTGTATACTTATAGATGATGTATAGGTCTTTATGTAATACGCATGCTTTAAAACACAAAGATATAAATTAAAAACAATGAAAAACAAATCCATTCAAACCATTTAATATTTTTCAATACTTAATGGATAATTTTGAGCATTTGCTATGATTTAAATCCTTTTGGAACTGACTGACAAAACATATGCACACTCCCTATCCTCTGTCTTATGGCCCAAACTTAAAGCCCTGGGGCGGGAGACAGTGCAGCAGAGTGGCATTGTCCAGTCTAGGGCTTATGCGGCACTGGTGGTACCTGAGGTGATTTTAGGTAATATATGGGGGCACATGTTTTATTGAATAATTATTTAGTAATTTACACTTGTTTAATAAATTTTATTTGATATCCTCATTAAGTTTATTTTAATATTTATTAAAAAGAATTATAAGCCCTGGCCTGATGTTTTAGATGGTTGGATCATCACCCCACACACCAAAGGTTGTGGGTTCGATCCCTGGATCAGGGCTCATAAGGGAGGCAACCAACTGATTTTTCTCTCTCACATCAATGTTTCTCCTTCTCTTTCTCTCTCCCTTCCTCTCTCCTGAAAATCAATAAACATATACTTGGTGAGGATTAAACAATAGGAAAAAATTATAATGAACACATTAAATAATTTTATTGACATCCTACTGGTGTGAAAGATACAACTTTAAAACCTGAATCAATACAAAAATATACTAATTAAAAAATAATATCACAGGTGTTTTGTGACTATAACAAGAATAGAAATTATGGTATGTAAATAAATGGAACTGGGGAAATGAAACCTAGGGGCTAAGAATGTAGATTCTGGAATCAGTCTGACTAAATTTGATGATTGCCTGAGCTAATGCATGGAAAATAGCTAGTAGAGCGCTTGACCCAATGTGAAAATTCAGAGACTGCTAGTATTAAATGAAAACACAGTAATCATTTATCCAGCTTTCTCTTTCATTAATTTACTGGGCTTAAGCCCAAGGACAAAGGCAAATAACATAAAAAGTCTTGGTGTGGAGTGTTAATAACCTCTGGACTACAATTTTCGTCACCCAGGATTAGTGGACAAAGCAGCATAACTCCCCTTCAGTGGGTTACAATGATTGAGCCACTCAAAACTAACCATTTATTTTAATACAGGCCATGTTTGATTTGGTGCATATTGTGTACTTTTTTCTTTAAACCGACTTGTGGAAAGTATGAACCCTATAATGTTGGCAGTGCTGAAGATGCTGACAAAGAGACAAGGGGTAATCTTGCTCTTTTCCTCCCTCCCACAACTATCACAGACTCACCCATTAAAGTCTGAATGTGACATTGAGGGGTGAGCTCCTCACAGCTCAGAATTATACACCTTGGACTTTCAAATCATTCCCCACCCTCTGGATTCTAATTTTCATAGGACTCTACAGTGATTCTTTTGCCCCTTATCTTAACCACACCCATTCCTTCGGTCCTGTGAAACTCAAGCCAAGTTTCAGCAGAATCACTTGTACCCTCAACCTTTCTATGAGAATTCCCTCCATCTTCTTGCTAGAACTGAAACCTAGTTCTCCCCTAATAGCACCACCTTCTTCAAGTCCCTATTTACTGTCTCACATGTCTCATAGCTTAGATCTGGAGGTATAGTCTATTTGCCATCTCTCAGAGCTACCAGACATGATCTCTCTTAGGGCCTTTGTATTTGCTGTTCCTTTTACCTCAAATACGCTTCCATACTCCTCTCTTCACATCCGCAAGACTACGTTCTTCGGTTCACATGAACCTTCCCACTGCACTTTTTCTAGCTCCTATCTAAAGTGTCAGCCTCCCTCGTACAATTCTGAGCTTCCTCTCCCTGCTTTACTTTATCATCTTAGTGCAACATGATCAAGTCAGGAAATAATGAAAACTTGATACATGCTTGATTTCGTGCTGCAGATATTACAGCCATCATTAACAGCCATTTGGCCAGTGCCTGTTGTGTGCCAGGTTCTATACTTTATACAAGATACACAATGGTAAATAAGACAGAGTTCTTAACTTCCGGAGTTTGGAGATGATTGGTTTGTCAACCTTACTACATTTCAGCTGTTTCTCATATAGTCATTGTAATTCATAAAGCAATTCTTACCTGATCTCTTTTCTTCAGCATTTTCCCTTCTATTTTCTCCATATTACCATAGCAGTTGATCTAAAGCACAAACCTTGATTATTTCCTCCTCTTAAAAATATGCAGTTTCCTCCTCTTGGAATGTCCTGATTCACATATTTACCAGGTCATCTTCAACTCACCAATATTCAATGTTAGGTGTAGTATTACCATATTTGAGTCTCTCTCTCCATATGTATGTATGTATCTATGTGTTATATATATATATATTTAGATTTGTTAGATGACTTTTATCTATGCTCTCATTGTTTTCATTATATTGTCTATCACTCCATCAAAAACCATTGATTGAATCCCTTTTACAATTGTGTCACAAGGAATAAAATAAAATGGATCCACAGTTCTCAAACGTAATTTGTTCCAGAAAACTGTTCAAGAAGTGATTTGTTTGAAAACTGTATCTCCTTTGTTTGTCACCTGAGGGATCTGTAACTGATCATATAGGTGTCAGCATGGAAGGGCTGTTGGATAGAGGATCAAGACCTTAAGCTTTCTTAGATAACTGAGACCCTTTTTTTCCCTGAAGGACTTAGTCAAGAAGAAATTGTTCAAGAACCAAGATGTTTGAGAACCAAGGTTGAATATAGACAGAAATAAATTTAACAAGGAGGCGAAAGATATATCCTCTGAAAACTATAAGACATTGAAGAAAGAAAATAAAAGTAACACAAATAAATGGAAAGGTATATTGAGTTATTGGATCAGAAAGATTGATATAATTTAAATTACCATATTACCCAAAGAAAGCTATAGACTCAATGAAATCCCTATCAAAATAACAATTACATTCTTCTCAAAACTAGAACAAAAAAATCCTAAAATTAATATGGAACCACAAAAGACTGCTAAATTTAAAGCAATCTTGAGAAATAAAAACAAACCCGATAGTATCACACTCCTTGATTTCAAATTATACTATAAAGCCATAATAATCAAAACAGTATGGTACTAGCACAAAAAGAGAAACCTAGCTTAATGAAACAGAATACAAAGCACAGAAATAAACCCTTGCTTATACTGTCAATTTGTGACAAAGGGGGAAAAACTACACAATGGAGAAATAACAGCCTCTTCACCGAATGGTGTTGACAATTGGACAGATACATGTAAAAAATGAAAATGAACTACTCTCTTATATCATATACAAAAATAAACTCAAAATGTATTAAAGACTTAAATATGATGCTTGAATCCATAAAATATCTAGGAGAAAATATAGGTAGTAAACTATTTGGCATTAGCTTGAGTAATTGCTTTTGTGATATGTCCCCTCAAGCAATGAAAACAAAGCAAAAATAAACAAGACTTCATCAAACTAAAAAGCTTCTGCACAGCAAAGAAAATTATCAACAAAATAAAAAAATCTACTAAATGGAAGAATATATTTGCAAATGATATATCTAATAAAGGGTTGGTATCCAAAATATATAAGTAACTTACACAAGTCAAACACACACACAAACACACATGCAACAACCTGATCAGAAATTGGGCAGAGAACATGAAGAGACATTTCTCCTAAAAAGACATATAGATGGAAAACAGACATATGAAAAGATGCTCAACAACATGAATCATCAGGAAAATGCAAATCAAAACCAAAATCAGATACCACCTCATACCAGTCAGAATGCTATTAACAAAAAGTCAGCAAATAATGTGTTCGCAAGGATATGGAGAAAATGGAATACTTATACACCATTGGTAAGACTGCAAATTGGTGTGGGACTATGGAAAACAGTATGAAGTTTCCTCAAAAAATTCAAAATAAATCTACCATGTAACTCAGCATTTCCACTCCTGGGCGTTTATCCAAAAAACAAAAAACAAAGAAACAAACAAAAACAAAAAATACTAATTCAAAAAGATATTTATATACCCCTATGTTCACTGGAGCATTATTTACAATAGCCAAGATATGGAAGCAACTTAGGTACCTGCTGATAAATGAATGGATAAAGAAGATGTGTGATATATATATTTATATATATATAAAACATCCTCTTTATAAACATCTTATTTATCAGTTCACATATATATATGAATATTATACAGCAATAAAATAAAATAAAATCTTGCCATTTGTCACAACATAGATACTAAGTGAAATAAGAAAAAAATACCAGATGTGTGCACTTACAAGTAGAATCTAAAACAAATGAAAATACAAAGCAAAACAAAAACAGACAGAAATAATGACTAAATGGCTGGCTGCCAGACAGAGAGGAAGGGGGTGGTGGGGCAGATGAAAAAAGTAAAGGGGAATATAGTCAATAATATTGTGATAAATTTCCCAGTGACATGATTGCTAGAATTAGTGGTGTGATCACATTGCAAGGTATAAAATGTTGAATCATTATATCACACACCTTAAACTGATATAACTAATCTAATATCATATACCAACTCTACTTAAATTTTAAAAAAATAAGTGGCTGAGTGTATAAGGTATCTATGAACTTAGCTGTCTTTGATTTCCCCATCAAATAACACAGACATTTAATAAATTTTAATAAATAACAAAATTAGCATATTGTATGTTCTTCCCTATGAGTGTATTTCGATGGGGATGAATGATGAGAGCTCATGAGACCCAGGAATTGAGCTCAAGTGCACAGGTGAAAGAATTCAGGAAATAAACATTGACTGTGCTTAGCATTCCAATTACGACCATAACTACAAGATCCTTTGTAAAGGATAACTCCAAAGATGAGGAAGAGGCTACTAGCTATTGCCATTTATAGATACCTATGTTAAATGAGAAAAGAAAATGTTTGAAACCATAGAAATTTAGAATGGAGGAGACCTTGAAATGATACAGCTTCACAGATATTATAAACTCCATATTTACAGGGAAAGAAGACTCAGAGATTAAGTGCCCACATCAATGTCATACAGCTGGTGCATTGAAGAATCCTCATTTAAATTCATATAATGAAGACTTCTTACTATACGAACCTCTATTCAGTTTCTGAGAAGTGAACTGACATGTAATTTCATATAGGTGCCTTGGAATATGATACACTTTAGAACTATCTACGCCTTTATTACCACCCATGCCACTGCTAGGAATCAGTCTAGCACTCTAAAAATTCCATATGCTTGGGAGAAAAATAGGTTTCTTTTCATCTCAGGTGCTCTCCTATCCTGTTTTATCTGCTTTATTCTCCTAATCTTTTATTTGACCACTTAACTATAATCAAATATATTATTTTACCACTGCCATCACTTTGTTTCTTCAAGATTTCCTGTTAGACTAGTCTTTAATTCTATTTTCACTTTCTATGTTTTAACTTTCTTTACGATTGTCTTTGCAAGTTGTATTCTTTTTTAAAAAAAGATGATAGTTCATAATAGGGGTCTGTGGTGTCTTTGTAGTTGGCCTGGAGTATAATACCGCTGGCTTCCGAGCTCCTGGTTCCAGCAACACCTGTGCAGAAGTGCACTTGGTTGTCCATATTTCTTTGATATACCTCTCAACAGGCCCCAGCCTACCTATGGATGCACTTACAGTGGGATTTCTTAACTCTTGAGGCCCTAGCAGCCAATTCTTGTGGTGAATAAAAAGCCCCAGTAGAAACAAAAATCTCAGAATAATTCCCTATAAATTCCTAATATCATAGATTTATTGAGTCTCTGTGAGTATGGTTTATCTCAAAGGAGAGCAAAATCTGTACATGAAGCAAGTAAATTTAAATCACAAAAGTATTGGAAGATCTACTTTCTAGGTGGTTTGTGTGAAATACTCTTCTTTTCCCTCTCCTATGGCCAATCTTTCTGGAATCTGTCCACATTGTAGGGTAAATGCTTCTTTCTTGAGCCTCATGTTAGGGTCTTCACCCACTATTTGTTAACACCCATCAATAAGAATATCCCTTTTAAATGTAATTTCAGCCTTTGCTGGGCGTCAACATGTTTGTTCCTATCTTAAGGGCATTTCCTTCCTTTTTTTCTCTATGATGGGAATTCAAATACGTAAAACCAATTAAAAGAGGCTGTTTCTGAGCATGTGCTGTATTCAGTGGGAACCATGTTATTAGTTCATAATACATCTTTAATATAGTAACAATAATTAGTTTTAGATACTGTTAAAGAAGTTTTAAAGCCCCTTTTAATAAGGCAAATATGCTAGAGTCCCTGGTGTTAGGCAATGCTGTTAATAGCAAAGGTTTTGTTAGCTTCCTGGGTTTTTTTTTAATTGTAGGCAGTTGAAAATGCTTACACTCTCTTACTCTTTATGTCTTTGGGGAGTAGGCTCATTCTACTCTTAGTCTAATGCAATTACACATGATATTTCTCTTTTATATATCATGCCTCAAATCTATATAACTTGGACATTAGGTGAAAAATAAATTGCTTAGTAATCAACAAGACCCACCTCCTTTTTTCTGATTTGATGTAAAAGCAAAGGTGCTTTTCACATATTTAATTGGATTTCAGGAGATAGATGATTCAAACTTATCTATACCTTTGTTATTGTTTCTTTAATCATATTCGGAATCACTGGCAACATCTTGAACTTTCTCTTATGTTTTATGGAGAAATAAGAGGCTCGCTCAAATACCTCAGCTTCAGATATTACCATATACAAAGTGGCTAAAATTCTTGTTTCTATTTTCTTCTACATATCTTTTAAAGCTTAACTTTCCTGGAAGCTTTAATTGGCCCATTTTTCGTCCTTTTTGACATCACATAATTATTGGTTTCTATTGTAGAAAAAACATTAAACTCTTATTGTTAAATATAAAATATTTTATTGTGGAACCTCTGTGAGCACTTCAAATTGGCTTTTCGTGTTGTATGTGTGGAATCAGCACCGTACAGTATGACCCCATGTAGTATCTTAATATTTTAAACAGAGCTTTTCCATTCACTGCCCCAGATAATCTCTTGGTTAACTTGCATATCTCTCTAACCTTCCTATCTGCATTGCAATGACCTTGAGGCTATATTCACTTCTGGCCAATTAAGCTGTAAATCAGAATTTATCACTAATAGTGGTGCAATTATAGTCTGCAGTAAAATTGTTTGGCAAAAAGAGATATCTGTATACATTTAGGTTTTGTTTATTCGCCAAAGTACAGACAAAATTAGAGAAACTGCAGCTGGCTCCAATCCCTCAAAAAGGTCTATCTGGCATATTTACATTTTATTCTCTTTCTAAAAAATATGCCTCATTCTGTATTATTTTATATACCTTGTGAAAGATTGACTTGGAGATTAAACTTTATTACACATAAAAAGTAATCTTATAGGTACAATATTAAATGATACCTAACCTTGTAAAACATAAAGCTCTGCTATTTGCTAGCCTATAGTGTTTAAAATTGTTGCACCTGCATTAATTGTACTGACACTGCCAAAAGCACAGGTTTGAATGGTTAATTGCTTTTCTGTTTGTTGGATGAAACAGGCCAGCTGTGTTGAACTTGGTCAAGAGACGTTCTCATTTACATTGGTAATTTCTGTGAGCTCTAGTCAACATAGGCACCAAAGTGGCAGCTCTCTACAAGGAGGTCAGAGATGCAAGTGGACATAGGACAACTATGGAGAAGGTGAACACCTTTGTATGTCTCTATATTTAGACCATGCCAATAGAAAAGAACAAAGTTGGGAGCATGAACAAGTTGCAGCAGAGGTTGAAGTATCAAATGCACCGTGAAGGAGATGTCTCCTAATATTTTTTAAAGGGCTCCCAAAAGTCTGTGATTCCATGAAGTGTTGCTTGATGGCAGTGCTTCTTTTGTGCACATTATTGTGTCATTTAAATATACTTATTATTCAAGGACATCTACCATGAATGTATATTTTACTCCATACTTTATGGGTTATTTTATCACGTGGAATAACATTCAATTATTAGTATGAAGAATATCTATTTTTGGACTGTTACAAATATACGAAATTTAGGTTGATATTTAAAATTGAAGATCACCAATAGAGTTTAATATTCAGTAAGGAGTGCTCGCTTCAGCAGCACATATACTAAAATTGGAATGATACAGAGAAGATTAGCATGGCCCCTGCTCAAGGATGACATGCAAATTCGTGAAACGTTCCATATTTTTTTGGAATTTTCTCATAAAAATAAAAATGGACCTGCCTTTTGACCCAGCAATTCCACTGCTAGGATTATATCCCAAGAATCCTAAAACATCAATTTCAAAGAACCTATGCACCATAATGTTCATAGCAGCACAATTTACAATAGCCAAGATTTGGAAGCAACCTAGGTGCCCATCAGTAAATGAATGGATCAAAAAATTGTGGTACATATACACAATGGAATTCTATGCAGCAGAGAGAAAGAAGAAGCTACTACCCTTTGCAACAGCATAGATGGAACTGGAAAGCATTATGCTGAGTGAAATAGGCCAGGTGTTGAAAGACGAATACCATATGATCTCACCTTTAACAGGAAGCTAAACAACAAAACAAACAAGCAAGCAGAAAAAAAAACAGACACTGAAATAGAGAACAAGGGGACAGTAACCAGAGGGAAGAGGGAAGGGAATTTAAGGGGAAAAAGGAGGAGGGATTTGGAGGAACAAATAGGAAGGACACAGGGACAAGAACTAAGGGGGGTGGAAATGGGAGGGAGGTGGGGAACAAGGGGCGGGGGAGGCTGGGATGGGAGAAATAGACAAAAAACTGTACTTGAAAAATAACTAAATAAAATTTAAAATATTCAGTAAGGAGTATATCTGTTTCTGTTATGTAAATTAATAATGAACCCTTTTTAGAAGTTAGGTATATTAAAAAGATATCAGGCAACTAATTAAATAAGATACAACTTATTAACTTATAAGGATAACATTGAAGTTAATGATTCTGCTATTCAAATAAAATTATAATTGACATGGTATTATAAAATAATAAAATAGCCTAATAGTAGCAAGTCCTTCAGTTAGATAAAAATTTACTATTTCTTCAAGGATTATTTTACAGATATAATTCAATTTTAATAAATATTAATATATATTTGGGGTTAACTAAAGTATAACTGGTTATCTCTTGATCACATTTATCTTTTATTTTTATATTATTTTTAAATTAAATTTAATTTATTTTTAATATATTTTATTGATTATGCTATTGCAGTTGTCCATCCCCCCTTCATTCCCCTCCACCCTGCACACCCTTCCCCCCACATTCCCTGCCTTTAGTTCATGTCCATGTGTCATAAGTTCTTTAGCTTCTACATTTCCCACACTACTCTTGCCCTCCCCCTATTTTCTTCCCACCATCTCTGCTACTTATTCTCTATACCTTCTCCCCCCTTCTTCTCCTCCCACTCCCCTGTTGCTAACCCTCCATGTGATCTTCATTTCTATGGTTCACTCCTGATCTAGCTGTCCTCTTAGTTTGCTTTTGTTTTAGGTATGGTTCTTAATAGCTGTGAGTTTGCTGTCCTTTCACTGTTCATCATTTTTATCTTCTTCTTAGATAAGTCCCTTTAACATTTCATATAATAAGGGCTTGGTGATGATGAACTCCTTGAACTTGACCTTATCTGAGAAGCACTTTATCTGCCCTTCCATTCTAAATGAAAGCTTTGCTGGATAGAGCAATCTCGGATGTAGGCCTTTGGATTTCATGACTTGGAATACTTCTTTCCAGCCCCTTCTTGCCTATAAGGTCTCTTTTGAGAAATCAGCTGAGAGTCTGAAGGGAACCCCTATGTAGGTAACTGTCCCCTTATCTCTTGCTGCTTCTAGAATTCTCTCCTTCATTTTAATCTTGGCTAATGTAATGATGATGTGTCTTGGTGTGTTCCTTCTTGGGTTCACCTTCTTTGGGACTCTCTGAGCTTCCTGGACTTCCTGGAAGTCTATTTCATTTGCCAGATTGGGGAAGTCCTCCTTTATTATTTGTTCAAATAAGTTTTCCACTTGTTGCTCTTCCTCTTCCCCTTCTGGTACCCCTATAATTTGGATATAGGAACATTTAAAGATGTCTTGGAGGTTCCTTAGCCTCTCCTCATTGTTTTGAATTCTTGTTTCTTTATTCTTTTCTGTTTGTTTGGTTGTTTCTTTCTTCCTTCTGGTTTACTCCATTGATTTGAGCCCCAGTTTTCTTTCCATCACTATTGGTTTCCTGTGCATTTTGCTTCATTTCACTTAGTATAGCCTTCATTTTTTCATCTAATTTGTGACCAAAATTAACTAGTTCTATGAGCATCTTGATCACCAGTGTTTTGAACTGTGCATCTGATAGGTTGGCTATCTCTTGGTTGCTTAGATGTATTGGCTCCGGAGCTTTGATCTGTTCTTCTGTTTGAGCCATAGTGTTTTGGTCTGCTTGTGCCTGTTATGTATAATGGGTGGAGCCTTAGGTGTTCACCAGGACGGGTCAACCCAGTCACTGTATGTGGGGGCAGGGTCAGAGAGGGAGCAATGGCACTTGTTTCGATCTCTCTCAGATTTCAGTCCCCTATGCCTCTTCCCACAAGCAAATTGGGTCCTTCTGGTGCTGGTTCCTGGGTGGATGGGCTTGTGTACATTCTAGGGCCCTGTGGGTCTCTCCAACAAAGTCTCCTGGGAGGCACGAGTCTCTCTTGGCACCTCAGCCCCCGAAGTGGTGCTTTTAGGCTTTATTTCCTGGTGCTGAGGCCCTGGGTTGTGAGGTCTGTCTCACTGCCCTTTTTCTTTTGCCTGGTTTATCTGCTCGCAAATGTGTTCATAGTTGCCTTGTGTGCCTCACTGGGTTTGCTAGTTTCCTCCCTGCACCTGGTTCTGCTAACCACCGCCTCTTCCTGCCATGATCCCTCTCTGCTGGCTGCCAACTCCGTCCCTCTTACAGGTCTGGACAAATGGTTCCTCGTTGTCAGATTTCGGTACAGTTCAATTTTCTGTCTGCTCTGGTTGTGTTTTTGTTTCTAAATCTTTGTTGTCCTTAAATTTGGTTGTGCAAGAGGTACAGTATTTCCACCTACACCTCCATCTTGGCTAGAAGTCTCTCTTGATCACATTTAAATCATGAGATATCCTCCTGGGTATTCTCCACTTAAAATCATATCTATATATTCAATTGTTCAGGTTCTCTATAAAAGTAAAGTTATCCCCCATTTTAAATCTCTGGTTAATTTATTTGTTAAAGTTTTTACTTATTTATTTTAGACAGAGGGAAAGGGAGGGAAACATCAATGTACAGTTGCCTCTCTCATGCCCCCTACTGGACACCTGACCTGGCCTGCAACCCAGGTATGTGCCCTGATTGGGAATTTAACTGGTGACCCTTTGGTTTGCAGGATGGCTCTCAATCCACTGAGCCACACCAGCAAGGGCTAAATCTCTGGTTAATTTAAAACATGAAATGCAAGCTATTTTATTTACACTACATATAATCACTCAAAAATAAGCATTTACTATAATCTCTAGAGATACAGGAGTAAATCTAAAAGTTATCCTATAAAGAAAAAAAAAGGAGACCCATGTACCTTTAACTGGAATACAATGTAAAAAAGCATCAGCATAGATTGTGTAAATCCTCAAAGGAGACCATTGGGAAGAGATGGTTTGCAGAGTGGTGTGGAAAAAGGATGGGGCAGTAAAGAGTCAATCTAGGAAATGTTTTCTGAGTTGAGCTTTAATCAAGAAGGCTTGGCACATGGATGTAAAATAGTTCTGTCTGGTTTTTACAGTATTTGCACGATTCGAAACGGTATGTGAATGGGTCGGTGAATGGTCCAGTGTGGTGAGAAAGGACTGCATGTGGACAGGACCTTTGGGAGTCCAGGTGAACAGAAACTACAGGCAGAAGGCTACTAACATTAGGCTCAGTAAGAATCGTGAAATTCGCTTATAGATTCTGGGAAGTGCTGAGGATTTTACATGGATAATTACAATCATACTTGAGAAACTTTAAGTTAACCTCAACTTTCAATATTGACTATAACAGGCAAAGGGGTCATTTGGCAATACCTGGACTAGAAGTGAAAGGCTATAGAAGCCTATTTTACAGCTTGTTAGTGAAATTGAAAACAGGGGACACATTTGAAGTGCATGAGATACAGAGCTATGATAAAAATAATGTGAATTTGTGAGAACACACAAAATACCAAGGGAAGGAGAGGAGTCTGAAGACAAAAATGTTCAGGGAACTTTTTCAGGGGAAGCAGAAAACAGATCATGAAGGAGAGAAGTTGTATAGATTCTTTTTGAGCCAATTCACATTCTCCCACATCTTCATGGAGACATCTTAACCACTATCATTAATGGAGAATTTATTTTGTGAAAAGGCAGGTAAATATAATGTAAGATCATTAGGTTAGAAAACAGACTACCTGGTTTCAATTGTGTAATCAGCTCTGGGATCTCACACAAGTCACTGACACTCTCTGAGCCTCTGATCCCTCACCAGTAAAATGAGGACAATGATTCCACCTTTACAAAGTGATTTATGTTTACCCCTTGCCTCCAGGGTTAATATATCTATTAACTCCAGTACTTTTGTGTGATAAAGTTTTTATAACCTTCACATTTAGCCTGATATTTGTAAAAAGGAATATGCCATATGTGTCATGAATATGCTCCAGTTCCTCCCAATTCACAGGACTATAAGACTGAAAACTTAAGCCAACCTAATAAGTTTTGCCAAAATACAGTGTTAATTTGTTCATTTGTCCATCCATTCAATTAAAATATATTTATTAAGAAAACACTATGTTTCAGATGCTGCGTCAGGGAAGAGGAACCAGCAAAGCTAAGGTCTCTGCCCTGATTAAACTTTAGATCTCACTAAAAGGAAAAAAGCAATAAATAAATAAATAAATAAATAAATAAATAAATAAATACCCTGGGTGGGTGGGGTGGGAGGAGAGGGTGTGAACAGTGAAAAAGCTAGGAGAGTGGTGATGGTAGTGAGCAAAGCAGTAACCTGTGATAGTGTGGCCAGGGAAATTTGACATGAAAAATGAGCAAGAGACAGCCAAGCATGTTGGGAGAACTTTCCAGGAAGATCTTCAACATTCAGTTTTCCATTCACATGTTAGCTATCTCAGTTGCACAGTGTGTCTCAAGCAATGTGTTTCTAACAATGCTAATCATGATCAAGCTATCTGCCTCAGTTATTTCATCCTGAAACTGATCTACATTAGTACATGACTACTAAGATTATTGTGAAGATTAAAAGTGAGTGTTGGGCCCTGACTGCTGTAGCTCAGTAGGTTGGGTGTCATCCTGCAAACTGAAAGGTTACCAGTTTGATTCCCAGTCAGGACGAATGCCCGGGTGGTAGGCCAGGTCGCCCATTGGAAGCATGCAAGGGGCAACCAATTAATGTTTCTCTCCATCTTTCTCCTTCCTTTCTCCCTTTCTAAAAATAAATAAATAAGATTTGGTTTTTAAAAAAGAGGATTGGTAAAGGTTATGGCATTAAATGAATACAGCATTTTACTATTAATAAGTCTTTGAAATTTATACATGATTTTTCATACATGTATGAATACATTTACAAATTTGCATGTATCTATACATATACATTATACGTGTGGACATATACATTTAGATCTATGTAACTATATATTTATACACACAAATAGGCATAGGTTAGTACATTTATACACAAATATATAGTTATTGTAGATACATTATCTTTACATTAATGCTATCCTTGCTTATTTTTAATATATTTTATTATGAACAAAAAAGTGACAGTATTGCAGCTTTCATTAGAATTTACATACAATACACAGTATGCCTGCATTAGTTAAGTAGCCACAGTAACCAAAACCTAGAAATTTCAGTTGATTTATTATACCTAACAGTCCATCTCCGTATCAGTAATTCAGCCATCAAAAACAGGAGGCTTTCAAAGATACCTTAATAGTTCTTGAGAAAGTGTGAGAGAAGATGACAGAGCCATAAAGAGCTGGTTTCACATTTATTCACACACCCTAGTCAGAACTGAGTCATGCGACCTAACCCATATACAAAGGAGATGGGGCAATAGAGGTTTAGAGACTTCCCATGTGCCCAGGAAGAGGAAATGTAAGAACTCGTTAGACTGTCTGCACCACAGTACTTAGTACAGTGTATAGAATACATACTATAATATTTATACTTGTAGTGAAAAATGAGTTTTATTCATGTTTGCTTTAATAGACAAAAATTGCAATCCATAAGTCCAGCATATTGGAATTCAGCTCTATCTCCATAGAGTACAGAGCTAAATCTATTATTTATCTTGTAGTTCTCAATACTAGTTGTTTTCTATTTCTGATTGTTGCGCATATAGTTAAATTAAAGCATAACTATATGTGCATTATAAACTACAACTGCAATGCATTATAAAAACATGTCATTTCTGCCCTTCCATACGATGCAATATTTTAAAAATGTATTTATATACAAGTACACATGCACATACATACACTAACATACACCATCTTCTAGTAACTCTTAAATTGCTCTCTGTCACTGTCATTTAACGCATGTTGAATATTTTCACAAATCTCCACACAGAAAGTGAGACCCTGCAGGGTGTTTGGAGTTATAAGAGACTAAGAATGCTAAACACATGGTCAGCTCTGAAAAAATGTGTCGAATGAGACAATATGGTCAGCTGCTGCAGATTTCATGCCAGCCTGAAGAAATTTTCTTTTATCCCACAAGGACGATCAGAGGAAGATTTTGAGTGGAGAAACAGCGTGATGAAAACAGTAATTTAGAAATGCTACTATGACATTGGATTCAGGAATGATGAAAGAGGAAAGGCTGAAGAGGAAAACTAATCAAGAAGCTATTGCAGTGATTCAGTATGTGTAAGTCTGGGCTTAAAGAGGGGCAGTTGAATGTGAAGTAAGAAACAAATGCTGTGTACATTTTAGATCCAAATTGGTCTACTGCTAAATGGTGAATTATTGATCACATAGAAAAAAGCAGATAAAAATCGAACGTTACTTGAAGATATTAAACTTAGGAGCTAGGAGAGAGTGGCAGGACCGATGATGACCAGGCTGATGAAAGCGAGCAGCAGGCGCTTTGTCAGTTTGAGAGGCAGTTGCGTTACCGCTTGTCATAATGCCTCCATCTAATGCGTGTGTGAAAGGGTGCACACACATTACTCACTTTGAATTGGATTGCCTTTACCCTAAACAACTTCCATTCAAAGAATACTAAACTTTATTTTGGGGATTGTAATTAAATTTTTACTATTAATTTAGGCTACAGGGCCACAAAATACGATCAATACAATGCTTATAAAACAGACTCCTTTGAACACTGCTAAGTAGTAAATAAATTAGAAGAAAAATATTCTCAGTGAATACGTTTTTAAATGTGCCACACAACTTTTGTCATAATTAGGCCTAGGCAAAACTGTTGTAAGAATAATTTTTCATCCCCAAAGTTAAAATTATCCAGAATTTCTTAATTTTACTTTACTTACAGGGATAAAATTTAACTTGTGTTTATCTATACATTAATTCATTGGAATTTATTTGAAATTTCCCTAAGTTTATCAATTAAAAGATTTTGTTTACCAAATTGCTTTGTTTTGAACTAATTTTAATATGGAATGTAGCTGACCCAATAAAATATTTCATTTCAATTGTTCAGGTAAGTAAATTCCCACTATGTATAAAGAGATTCAGGGTCCAAACAGCTTATTATAAAACCTATCCTTCCTTCCTGATAGAATATGCAGAAGAAGAAAAGTGGAAACAAAAAAGGTATAAATAAGAGCATTTCTGGGACTCAGGCTCACCCTGCACTGAGCTTGTCTTCCTAAAGGAAATATCTTATTTGATCCCAAAATAACCTTATTTCGAGTGAAATACACTGGAAATATCTGTCTTCAGATACTTCTATCTGAAGACATACTGAAAATCTATCCTGTTATTATTTTCTAATTGTTCAGAGTGCCTATTATCTACTAAAGGAGGTAATTATGAGTAAAATCATAGAAATATTATTATGTCTAATATTCATAAGACCTGAAGACATAGACATAAGACCTAATAGACATAGATGCTTCTCCAAAGAGGACAGACAGGTGGCCAATAGACATACCAATAGATACTCAATGTCACTGATAATCAGAGAAATGCTAATTAAAACCTGGTGCCTCTCAGACTGGCTATCACCAACCAATCAACAAACAAGTGTTGATGAAGACCCTCTTGCACTGTTGATGGGAATGCAGACTGATGTAGCCACTATGGAAGAAAGTATGGAGGTTCCTCAAAAAATTAAAAGTAGAACCACCTATGACCCAGCAATTTCACTTCTGGGTATTTATCTGAAGGAGCCCAAAACACTTACTCAAGAAATATATACACCTCTATGATTTTTGCAACAGTATTTACAATAGCCAAGATATAGAAACAACATATGTGCCCATAAATAGATGACTGTGTAAGGAAGATATGGTACATATATATACAATGGAATAATACTAGGTTAGAAAAAAAGAATGAAATCTTACCACTTGTGACAACATGGATGGACCTAGAAGGCCTTATGCTAAGTGAAATAAGGCAGAGAAAGACGAGTACCATGTGATTTCACTTAAATGTGGAATCCAAAAACTAAATAAATGAACAAAACAGGAAGAGTCCTAGATACAGAGAACAAACTGGTGGTTGTCAGAGGGGAGGAAGTTTAAGGGGTTGGGGGAAAAAGTGGAGGGATTAAGAAGTAAAAATAGTCATGAAATTGTAAAGTATAGCATAGAGAATATAGTCAATAATATCAAAAACTATTGCCATATTATATCAACAATAGCTATGTTGTCAGATGTGTACTAGACTTATTATGGGCATCACTTCATGAATTATCAAATGTCTAAAATTATGCTGTGAATCTGGAACTAATAAATAATATGGAACATCAAAAGTAACTGACAAATAAAAAATTTTAAAGCATTCAGTTTTTCAGATGCGTAACCAATACACAAAGCTTTTCAGATACCCAATCAATTTACAAAGGTCATAAGTACTTTTTTTGTATAGCAGACACTGCCAGTGGAAACTGTAATGGAAAATGTATTATACAAGTAAACATATTGTATTGTTAAAATATGTATGTATATATATAGAACTCACACAGCTTAATAGCGAAATACAAGTAAGTCAATTGAAATATGAGCAGAGGTACTACTAGAATCTCTAAAAAAACCTACAATAAAAAATTGATGCCTAGCATCAGTGGTTGTCAGAGTATGTTGACAGTTAATAAGGATGTCAAAGGTCAATACCCATCTGATCATAAACAACTTTCTGCTGTAATGTCACCATTTTTAAGTTAAATTATACCCAGGAAAATGAACCATACCAGCTGCACTTGGTTACATGTTACTTAGTAGTTGAAAATCACAGGATTATTTGTAAAAGGCATGTAAGTTTTACAGTTATCTGGAGGAAACATGTGGATTATTTTTCTGATTCCAGTAAGAGTAATTTTGAAAACACATCACAACTTCCTTCCTATAAAGCTTTGAAACACAGTTGATTCCCTTACAATGTTCTCAGTTTTAATTGTTTGATTAACACTGTTACAGGGAAGGCCACTTGAAGGACACAACAAAAGGAACCACAGATGATTTCAGAGTTATTCATTTGGCGCGATGGTGCTTTCCTTCCTATGATCTGTGGGATTTCTGTTGTCAGCAAATGTCCAGCCCATTGTTTTTGCATTTCTGCCTTCAGGGGGCAGCTGTTTCTCCATGAACTCCCATGGAGCTTCTCTGCAAACAGCACTCCATTCCAGGGCTAAACTGTCTCCACTAACAGCATTTTCTCCCGCATTGTGGCTTCCTGATGGGTCTCCTTGTGTTTCATTTTTACTCTGTATGAAAAGTACTGCAAATAGCTATTTATGCTCTGTCTATTTTATGGTGTCATGCCTTCTCTTTGGTGTATTAAGAGCTTGAAAGTCTTCTATTAGCTGTTTTCTACTTTAATTAGTTGCCTGCCACTCTTACATCTTCAAGCTGCGTAATCTCCAATAGGTAGCAAACTAAATTATTTGGCACTTTTCTTTCTGTCAATTTGGTTCTAAATGTGCCTTAGCAGTTTTTAGTGGGTGTATATTATCATTAAGATAACATACTAATAAAGACAAAATATTCTTTCATGCCCACACAAAATATAAATACATATATATACATGCAACCGTGAGGAAGTAAAACAAGTTCATTGCCAAAAAGAAACCGGCTCAAAACTAAACTAGTCAAATTGTAGGTAAGGAGGACTGTTAATAAACAAAGAAAATATGATTCTGGAATATATTTGTAAAAGAGGAATTTATTTGCAAAGTCTCAGCATTTGGCCTGGCAAAAGCAAGTGCAAATAAAATTAATTATATTATACATCATATATAAATGTATGTAGTTATTCATTTAATTAAACATAAACTTTTTGTGGCTATCATGTGTCAGACCTATGCATTTGAATATACTGTGTAACATTACCATGCTCATGTGGCATACTAATTTCAATTAACTGTTGCTTAGGAAATGAACCACAAACTTTTATTAACCATGTAGAACCTGTTTGGGGACAAGCCATGTAAAGGATCATTATATGTGTCCTGAATTCAGAGATTATGTCTCCCATGATGAGTAAATTCTCTTTAAATATCACTGTTCATGGCCTCTTGAAAATTGCCTCTCTTGGCCTCTCTGAACTATCCAACTACTGTTGGTCAGCAAATTTCACTACATTCTAAAGGTGTTAGGTAGTACTGGGGTACAAATAAGCATATCCTTCATATATGAGATATTTAAATTACTCAAACATTTAGAAATCCTATGCAAATTTACACTCATCATAGAAAGCCATTAAAATGTCTTTAGAGGCAGTCCAGTCCTGTGGAGCGGCTAATTCCTCCATTTTCCCCTTCAAATGCATCTGACTTTTACAGGTGGCCACTGTCATGCACTAATGACTCCCAAATACTCACCCACATAGTATGTGATTTTGAATTATGACCGTCAATGATCTATTTCTGCCCACAAAAAGCACAGTATGTGACTTCCACTGATCTTTGCCAAAGAATAAAATAGTAAAGACCTTGACAGTTTACTGTGCTAACTGTCACAAGGTCTTTTACAACCCACAGTTGTAAAATATGGGCCCTTTCATCAAGTGTCTTGTAAATTTTGAAACCTAAGGAACTACAGATAATTTTTGTGTGCGTCTCTAAAACTAAGAGCTTGATGCAGGGTTGAAAGTGTCTTTATATAATTAAGGGTTTAAAGAGATTGCATTCAAAATAGTTAACAACAGTGCTTAAGTCTTTCATTTTCACCACAACCAATGTTATATAATAATGTAAATAAATTCAAATGATATAATATAGATGGGAAAACAGCAAAGTGTTTTTGAGGTATGTTATGTAAATAAAATAATATTAGTTCTTATGTTATTTGTTGATAGATAAAACATAGTTTATCAAATTTGGTTAGGTCGACTTAAATAACTGAGCTATGTGTTTTAACTCAGAACTTAAGATAATCTTAAATAAGATTAATTAAATAGAAGCCACAAAGGTAGGTTGTCAAGATCTCAGATTTGGCTCCACACAGACTAGGCACAGCGTCCAGGCCTGCCACTGTTAGTTCTGTGCCCTTGGCCAAGTAATTAAATCTTTCTGTGCCCCCATGTTTAAATGTGCAAAACTGAGATCATTGGATCTTGTAGTATTATCATTGAAAGTACTAATCCGAGACTTATGAAAGGCTTACATAGAATATTATATACATATATAGTAAGAGTTTAATAAATTGCATATCTTAATAACATTAAAAGTATAGGTAAGTTGGTCTGTAACCTAAACCCATGCCATGTAAGAACAATTCTTATGACATGTTCATATAATAACTGTGAAAATATTATAAACATCATAGGGAAAATTAATAGCCATACTCCAGTGTTTATTTTAATGTACCCATATTTTTCATATGACCTATCAGAATAGTTACGTTCCTGTCATTATATTTCCAACTAATAGTCTATGCAATAGCCAAAAATTAAGAAAGCTTTGAAAATAAAATATGATATGAGTCTCATACCACATTACCATACTACCTTTGTTTCATTATTTTTTGTTCACACTATCACAGATGTCCTAATTTCCCTTCTTTTTGCCCCTCTCCTCATAGGCCCATCCTCCCCCCTCCCTTTGGCCATCAGCACACTGTTATCTGTGTCCATGAGTTATACATATTGTTCTGGAGCTAATCTCTTCACCTTCTTTAACCCAGTCCTCCTCCCTCCTCTCTGACAGCTGCTAGTCTGTTCCATGTATCCACACCTCTGTTTCTACTTTGTTTGTCACCTTATATTGTTAATTAGATTCCACATAAAAGATCACGTGGTATTTGTCTTTCTCTGACTATGTCATTTAGCATAATAATCTCCAGGTCCATCTGTGTTGTCACAAAAGGTAAGATTTCATTCTTTTTTATGGCCATGTATTATTCCATTGTGTAAATGTACCACAGATTTTTTTGTATATTCACTTACTGACGAGCACTTGGATGTCTCCAGATCTTGGCTATTGTAAATAATGCTGCCATGAACATACGCGTGCATATATTCTTTCAAATTGTATTTCTGGCTACTATCAGTAAATCAAACAAGTACTGGCAAGGATGCGGAGACAAGGGAAACTTACTACCCTGTTGGTGGGGATGCAGACTGGTGTAGTCACCATGGAAAACAGTATGGAGTTTCCTCAAGAAATTGAAAATGGAACTGCCTTTTCACCCCATGACTCCACTCACCATACATTTTTTAATTTGATTATTTTCTTTCTCTCGAATCAAAGGTCAGAAAGTGAGGGCAACAGTGGTGTGGCTCCCTTTGAGATGGCATCCAAGTACTTTTGCCCCCCTTACCGAGAAGATTGGAAATTTTATTTCCAAGTCATGGACCACTGCAATCTGATTTATACAATTCCTTTGGGGGGGTGGTACACATAGATTTTAATATATAATATGAGTAGCAATAAATTATTGTGCCCTTTATCTTCATTTAGATAGAATGAAAAACAGGCTGAAATTTTGGACTAGGTGAGAAATTATCCTTTCACCATTTTCTTTGTAGTCAGAGCCTAAGTTGTGATTCATCTATAGCAATTCTTTTCAACAAGTTAACATTTTGATGTTTGAAGGAAAAAATGAAAGTCAGTGTTTAGTAGTCCCAGCCAAAATGGAGGCATAGGCAGAAACACTTCACTTTCTTGCACAACCAAAAGAAAGATAATAATCAATTTAAAAATAAAGAACAACCAGAACTGCCAGAAAAACATTTGCATGGAGATATAAAAACCAAAGAGTTAAAGAAGAAACATTCATCCAGATGGTAGAATATGGAGACGGCAGCCAGGGGTGGGGAGAATGCACAGCAAAGCAGCTAGAGAGAGGTTGGTGAGGCAGGGATCAGAGGACCAATCAGGTGATCCCACATTCTTGGGCAGATGGACCAGGAGGAACAATAGAGCAGTGAGACAGACCAAAAAAAAAAAAAAAAAAAAACCAGGGTTCCAGAGCAGGAAACAAAAGACTCAAAACCCCAGGCTTTAAAAAAATTATTGGGGGTTGTGGCAGTGGGAGAAACTCCCAACCTCACAGGAGAGTTTGCTGGAGAGACCCACAAGGTCCAAAGATACACACCAACTCACCCCTCTGAGAATCAGCACCTAAAAGGGCACAATCCACTTGTGGGACATGAGAAAAGTGTAAGAAAGTGATGGAAAGTGGGATGAGATTGTTCACTCTCTGAGCCCTCCCTCACAGACAGCGCAGCAAAGAGGGTTGACCTGCCCTGGTGAATACCTAAGACTCCTTCCCTTACCATTTAACAGGTGCACCAAGACAAAGATATAGGGCCCAAATGAAAGAGCATATCAAAATTCCAGAAAAAGCACTAAGTGACGAGGAGCAAGACAACCTGTCTGATGTAGAGGTCAAAACACTGTTAATCAGGATGTTCACAGAATAGATTGAGCTTGGTCCCAAAATGAAGGAAGAAATGATGGCTATGTAAAGTGAAATAAAGGAAAATATACAGGGAAACAACACTGAAATGAAGGAAACCAGGACTCAAAGCAACAACTTGGAACAAAGGAAGAAATAAGCATGCAACTGGAGCAGAACGAAGAAACAAGAATGCAAAAAAATGAGGAGAGGCTTAGGAACCTCCAAGACAACCTTAAGGATTCCTACATCTGAATCATGAGAGTGCTGGAAAGAGAGGAGGAAGAGCAAGAAATTGAAAACTTATTTAAACAAATAATGAAGGAAACTTTCTCAGTGAAGGAAATAGACTTCCAAAAAGTCCAGGAAGCTCAGAGAGTCTCAAAGAAGTGGGACCCAAGAAGGACCACATCAAAGCACATCATAATTACATTACCCAAGATTAAAGATAAGGAAAGAATCTTAAAAGCAGCAATCAGAAAAGAGACAGTTACCTACAAAGGAGTTCCCATAAGGCTATCAGCTGATTTATCAAAAGAAACCCAGGCAAGAAGGGGCTGAAAAGAACTATTCGAAGTCATGAAAGGCAAGGACCTGCATTCAAGATGACTCTATCAAGCAAAGCCATCATTTAGAATGGAAAGGCAGATAAAGTGCTTCCCAGATAAGGTAAAGTTAAAAGAGCTCATCATTGCCAAGACCTTATCATATGAAATATTAACAGGACTTGTCTAAAGAATACATCAAAAACTATAAACAATAAAATGACAACAAACTCACAACTATAAACAACTGAACCTAAAAACAAAAATAAACTAAGCAATCACAGAAATGCAGATCACATGGAAGGTTACCAGTGGGGAAGGGGAGGAGGAGAATGGAGGAAAAAGCTGCAGGGAATATGAAGCATAGTTAGTAGGTACAAAATACATGGGGGAGGTTAAGAATAGTAGGGAGAATACAGAAGCCAAAGAACTTATGTGTACAACCCACAGACATGAACTGCTGGGGGGTAGAATGCTGGAGGGTGAGGCATGTGGTTCAGGGAGGAGGGGGATAAAGTGGAGAAAAAAATTGAGACATATCTAATAGCATAATCAATAAAGTATACTTTAAAAAGTTAATGTTCAAGTCCTCTAGAACTACTATTCTCACTACTTTGGTGGGGGAGCAGGAGAGAGAGACAGAGAGAGAGAAATCTAATCTGAAAATAGTCTTTTGAAAGAGAAAGTTTCTGTGAGGTCGTGCTAAAATCTATTTGCCATTGAATTTTGAACATACTCTTAAATTTCATTAGGAAATAATGTATTTTCATTTTTCAACATTAGGTTAAATATCATATTGAGTGACGCTTTTACTAATTCAGGTATGGATTCCACAAGCTATAACCATCCTCTACTTGCTTTAGTAAATCTAAATCAGCTCTATTTCTTCCAGCAATTACTTTCTAATATTCTTCTTTTTCCACTAAAGCAGACTATTTTTTCAATGAAGTTTCATTTTGAAATTCTCATGATATGTTGAATATCCATCAGTGCCTACAGTCTATGTGTTCATAATTCCTCTTTGTGCCTTTCAACTTTCATTTTTCTCAATGCAAATACTTACATACTCTTACTTTCATCTATTCTTTAAGGACTTGAAGTATGACAAAACCACTTTTAAAAAGACCCAGTCAGTAATATAAGACCTTTTTATAAGAGTTTTTACCATGCATAACAGAGCAAAACAGGAAACAAGAGGAAGCAAACTAGAGTTGTGTGAAATTGCTCATTTATTCTTTCTAAATAGTTTTCCGTTTTCATGAAACTGCTGAAATTTCACAAAATATATTCCAATGAGATTAATATTTGTTTTCCAAGTTTTCATCAACACTTTCATCTTCAGGTAAACATTGCATATGCATAAGACATTCTGCCCCATGGAAGATGGTAGCACTTGCTTGTTCATACCCATCAAAAAGGACGAGGTGTATTAAATGGGTACAAACTGACTGAATGGGTAGGGAAGATGCAAACCGTACTGTGTGTAGTGAATGCACACTTATGTGTGGGTGGGCATGCATTTTTCCCCTTAAGCTGTTCCAAAATGAACAGTTTAAACTTAAGATTTTTCTGATTAAAAGAGGTTTTCTAATAGAAAATTTTTGTTCTGATTTGCTCTTTCTACCTTTTTGGCTACATTTATTGTGGGAATTCATCTTATATATTGAAATGTGTTTAATTTACTCATAATAAGGTAAAAATAATAAATTGGCCAGATGCTTTGGCCTTTTCCAGCATTCTTGGTTTCATGTATAACATTTTGTTTTGATGATAATGTAATAATTCATTCATTTCCTCTTTAAAATCATAATTTTCTGAATGAACAACTTTAAATGCCATAGTCCCTTAATGGATCAATAATACGACAGCAAGTTTGGGTGTTTGGTAGTTTGAAATACCACATAAAGGGTACTTTGAAATTGGTTTTCCGCTACATGCATTTAAATGATATTGAAGCATTCCTTAATTTGGATGAGGTAAATTATCCCATCCTACAACTCTGACAGAGCCATTTGTAAGACAGGAGCCTACCCGAAAATGGCATTTTGGGCCCTAGTGAATGAACTGTAAAGCAAATTTCCCTCCCTCCCTCCTTTCCTTCCTCCCCCCTCCCTTCCTTCCTTTCTTCTTTCCTTCTTTCCTATGTATTTCCTAAAATCTCAAAGCTTTGCATATCAAATTTTACACTTCACAAAAAAGTGAGCCATGTCTTGATTTCTTGTACCTTTCCTTGATCACTGGATGAGTTCATACTATTATTTACATCTCATGATTTGCTGATTGACCAAAGCATAATAAGTGATTACCACATATTCACCTATTATGCACTGTCCTCCCAACATAATGCATCTTTGTGAGAATACATCAAAAGTAGGTAGTCAGTCTGGTTTTTTTAGAATTTTAAGAGGAGGGAGAGAGGGATTTTTCCTTTCACTTCCCACACTTTTTGGGTTGTTTACAGACACATGTGTTCTTTTGTTTTACTATCAGATTTTAGAAATAAATTTTAATATAAAATTAATGTAGTGAATTTTTCAAGTTATTTGTTCCTTTTGATATCCCTCCTCTTTATTTCTTATTTTAAGGATTTTACTTGCTCTCTCTGTTTTGTTTTAAGAAGAGTGGTTAAGATACATAAATATTACAATGAAACAAAGTACCTTGTGGCAGACCAGTAAAGTGGGACCTTGAGAGGTAACTATAGACGGTCAGTGTGAATGGAGGTAATAATGCAATCCCTTGTTTTTTACTGTAGAATGTTGAGTTTTTCTAAGTTAAAGGCCTAGCTAGATTATCATCAAGACAATCCTAACTTCCGGGGTATATTAGTTTCTAAGTAGGACCACAGTCAGGATGATTTTGCAGGAGGCAGGGTCAAATTATGAGAGCCCTAAGAGTTTAAAGGCTTTGTGGAGTTGCATTGATACCTTTGCTCCTTTGGAATCTTCCATTTTTACCTTTTCAACGACCTCAAAATATCTATTGAGTATCTGTTATTACCATTGCCTTATAGCATATTGTAAGGTCACATTGGTAAGACACAAATCTTCCTCTCAGAAAGTTTAAAATCTAGTAAGTGAAGAGACAGTTCTAATATGTGGCAAATGCAGGGCCTAGTGAGAGGCACCTGACCCAGCTATGAGAAACCAGAATGGCCACTCAGAACCACACAAGACTCGAGCAAGGTTTTTCTATGATTAGGAGATAACCAGCTAAGGGAAGAAAAGGGAAAGGAAAGTGTCTCAGAATGAGGAACGATGTAAAAAGACTCAGAAGAAAAAGAGAGTATGGATATGAGGAGTAGCAAATTGTTCACTTAGCAGGAGGTTATGGTGTAAGGATGGGGAACTATGAGATGAGTGTGGAAAAATTAAGTTCATGAAAAGCCCATAGATCATAATTACGATTATTCACTATCCTGGTGATTTTGAAGGTAGAGGGTCATTAAAGAATTTTTAAATATTGACCGATTTTAGTAGGGGATATATATGTCATATAGATCATATAGATTTATATTTAGTATACAGTATATATTTAGTATAAATATATATATTTCTATATGATATATATATGTGTATATATGGTGAATTTCCTAAGTCCTGAGGACCGATCAAATATGAAAACAGTTATAAACCTAAGTGAGTGCTCTGAATCATTTTAGTTCAAATACCCCATGTATTTAGTGCTACACTGTCTATAAGAGATGCATTATGATATTCTGCTATCAAGGTATTGGTTCTCTTGTAATCTTCACTCACAGGTTTGACTACTAGTTTTTAGCAGGTAGCATGAGTTGAAAAAAATATTGGCTCCCACATCTTACCAGCTATAAGCCTGGGCAAGTAACTTAATCCCTCTTAATTTTAATTTCTTTTCACTTGTTGATACTAAAAAAATGTTTTGATATCTCTGTTGGTCACTTGTATATCTTCTAGGGAGAAGTATTTGTTCCAGTCCTCTGCCAATATTTTAATTGGTTTGTTTGTCTGTTTGGTGTTGAGTTGCATAAGGTCTTTATATATTTTGGATATTAACCCTTTGCCAATTTTGTTGGTTGGCTTTTTGTTTTGCTGGCAGTTTGTTTTCTCTGAAGAGTTTTTTTTTTTAGTTTGATATAGTCCCATTAATTTATTTTGCCTTTATTTCCCTTGCCTTTTGGGTTGAATTAATAAAATCTTCTCTAAGACCAAGTTCCATAAATTTAGCACCTGTGTTTCTTAATGTAATTCATTGTTTCAGGTCTTATATTTAGGTGTTTGAGTCACTTGGGTTAATTTTTGTGTATGAAGACAAACTGCGGTCTAATTTTGATCTTTTGCAGGTGGCTTTCCAGCTTTCTCAGCACCATTTACTGAAGAGACTTTCTTCTCTTCACTGTATGTCTTTGGCTCCTTGGTCAAAAGTTATTTGTCCATATGTATATGGATTTATTTTGGAGCTCTCAGTTCTCTTCCATTGGTCCATTTATCTGTGTTTCTGCTAATATCATACTGTTTTGATTATCATCACTTTATAGTATAAAGTCAGGAAGGGCAATCGGTACAGCTTTTTGTCAGGTTTGCTTTTAGGGTCTTTTGTGATTCCGTACAAATATAGTGATTTTTTTGTTCTTTCTTTAAAATGTTATTAGAAGTTTAATAGGGATTGCATTAAATACGTATATTGCTTTGGGTAATATGGCCATTTACCTATGTCTATTTTTCCAATCCATGAACACAGAAGATCTTTCCATGTGATTGTGTCATTTTCGATTTCTTTTAATAATATTCACTTTTTAGTACACAGGTTCTTCACATCCTATTTTAGTATATGCTGAAGAAAGCACCCTTCACATCTTTTGGTAAGTTTTTACCTAGGTATTTTTTGTTGCAATAGCAAAAAGAAAGGTTTTTTTTTCATTTCTTTTTTGAAATTACATTGTTAGTTTATAGGAAATAGAGAAATGCAATGGATTTTTATACATAGATTTTATATCCTGCAAGTGAACTGTATTTGTTTATTATTTCTAATAGTTTTTTGATGGAGTCTTTAAGGATTTCTATATAAAAAATCATGTCATCTGCAAAAATAAAAGTGACACTTTTACTTCCTCATTCCCAATTTGGATGTCTTTTATGTCTTTCTCTTGCCTGATTGCTCTGGCTAGGACTTCTGGTACTACATGGAATAACAGTGCTGAGAGTGGGCCTCCTCATCATGTTCTTGATCTCAGAGGAAAAGCTTTCAGTTTTTTTTTTGCCACAGATTGTGATGTTAGTTGAGAGTTTGTCATTTATGTCCTTTAAGATATTGAAATATTTTCCTTCTATACACATTTTATTGAGTATTTTAATTATAAATGTATGTTATAGCTTATCAACTGCTTTTTCTGCATCTGTTGATAAGATCATCTGATTTTTATAATTTGTTAAGGTGTTATATCACATGATCGATTTGCAAATGTTGAACTATCCTGTGCCTCTGTAATGAACCCCACTGACCATGATGTATTATTTTTAATGTTTTATTACATTCGATTTGCTGGTATTTTGTTTAGGATTTTTTCATCTCTATTAATCAGAGGTATTGCTTTATAGTGTTCTTTTTTGTGTTATCTTTGCCAGGTTATGGTATCAGGGTTATGCTGGCCTCATAAAATGCTAGAAAACATTACCTCTTCTTTCATTTTTTGGAAGAGTTTGAGAAGTATAAGTATCAAATATTTTTTAATGTTTAGTAAAACTATCTGGTCCTGGGCTTTTACTTTATGTAAGGTTTTTGATAATTATTTCAATTTCCTTATTGTTGATCGGTCTACTTAGATTTTCCAATGCTTCATGAACCAGTCTAGGAAGGCAAAAATAAAAACAAAGTGGGGGCGACTTCTTCGCGAGTCCCCCCATGTGCCACGAACATGAATGAATATGAGAAAGACATGACGTGATCTGCTTTGGGAGGAGAAGTGGGCAGCAGCCAGTTTCTCCTAGGAGAAAAAGGTCCTGAGCACTCTCTTCCATAGCCTTTTATTGGGCTGTAATACATAGGAATACAGGGCAGCAAGGATCAAACAGTGGATAACATTTCAAAGAAATCTGAGGGCTTCAGAGTCTGAGTCAGTGTCTGTCAGGAAGAGAGTTGCAGAAACTTTGGGAGACATACTCTTTTCCTCTCGGACCCTTATCATATGAATGAAAGCACTCTTAGTAGAGCAGATTTCACAGGTTTATCAGCAAGTCTTTGTGGTGCCAGATTTTTCCCCAGGACACACGCTAGCAAGGCAGGGGGCTGCACCTCTCCCCATCAGGTATTCAGGCTTAAGAGGATTAGAGCCAGGAAGCGCTTCTCCCAGAGAACATGGGGACTCAGGCTATCTCAAAGCCGGGGGGGAGGGGGGGCAGAGTCCATTGCTCTCTGTTGCAGCCCCCTGAGTCCTTCCATGAAGGCCTCTCAGGTGATGGAGTCTGGCTTAGGTTGCCTCCCCGCTGTGAGGGGTCTTACCCGTCATTGACTTCTGACCAAGCTCTGGGGGCAGGGAGAGGAACTGAGGCAGCGTTTGCTACCAGAGACAGGCTTTGTCTCCTGTGGCTGGCATTCCAAAGGTTGTCTCTCGCCCTTAGCCACAAGGGGTAGAGATACAATTCCTAAAATCAGACAGAGTGGTCTACAACAGAACAGCAAGAAGAACAAACAAAAACTCATGGATGCAGGCAACAACAGTATGATGGTTACCAGAAGAAAAGGGTGTGGGAAATGGTAAACGGTAGCAGGAGTCAAATATGGTGACAGAACATTATTTGATTGTGGGTGTGGGCACACAAAGCAATTGACACATAGAGTATCATGGAGATGTAGACTTGAAACCTATAGAATCTTATTAATTAATGCCACCCCAATAAATTTAACTTTAAAAATTATCAAAACAAAATTTAAAAGACTTGATGATATCTCACTGGCACAATATACAATGCTATGAAATATAAAATAATCTGAATATTTAGAGTCTATGATTCATTATTACTGTGTTATGCCAAAGAAATTGTTCAGATAAGGCCATGTCACGTCACAAGCTATGAAAAAGATAAATTAGTTTGTGTGAAGAATGACTGCTGGAGCTGCAAATCCCTTCACTTATTTCTGATTCATCAGTAGCCATAGCAAATAATGAGAATGAAAGAATTTTATATGATTCACAGATGACTGTTGTGGGAGGTGCAAGAATGCACTGTGAAATTGGAAAAGAGAAAGATGATAAAATGTTTAAAAACACCCTGAAATTTATTATTTCTTACAAAGCAGATGCCAGAGAGTATCGTGTATTGTATGTCACTGTAAGAAATAAAGGCAGCAGAATAAATCTCAGTATGTTTTAAACAAGTACAAATAACTGCTTCAGGATGGCACTCTGTGAGCACCTGAGATACATGGGGTTTTCTATCTTTATCAGTGCTCCCAGCTGGGAACAAGGTTGGTGTTCCCTAGTTTATTTCACAGGAAATGAGAAACACGCTTGAAGGTGCTACTGTGCTGTGGTGTAATTAATTGTCTTTGCACCATGGGCAGAAAAATATAAATATATTGCCTTGTTAATATCGAGATTTACATTTTTACTTTGTGGGTGAGTAGTTTTGCCTAGATGAAATGGCAGCATTCCGGGGTCACGGGCTCTTCTTGGGAGACAGCAGAGGTGCTCAGACATCTCTGGTGCGTCAGGAACCCCAGTAAAAACCTGTACACACGAGTTCTGCAAGTCACTGTGGCCCTGCTTCCTCCCGATGCTGGCAGCTATCTCTAACCAGCACATGTGTTTACATTCTCGATTCTTGATAGCAAAGCTTGATCAGGTTCAGAAATCTCATAACTCTATCTGGCAATGCAAGTATTACTTCTAGATGTTTTTATCTTATGGTCTTTCAATTAAATGCATCTTGCTATTTAATGTAGATTTAACTGATTCAACTTCCCCAGGCTATTGAATAGGAACATAAAGCCTCATTTCTTTAAAAGGCTGGAAGAAATCACCAGTTATCATCCCGAATACCTTTTTAGGTAAAGTGATACCTAAACTTTACCAGACTAATGAATTGAGACCATTTCATAGGAATTTTATTCTACTCCATTTATTTAACACAGTACCTAAAATGTTGTACACTCTTTGATTGCCTAGTGGGAGGATGTGTTAGATACACATTTATTCAAAACTCAGAATCACCATGGACTCATTATTAGCCCTTCTCATTGAAAAATATTACTTTCTGCAAACACTTCGCATGGCTTATCAATCAACTCAATTTACATTTATGAGTGTCCCTTATGTGTCTAGCCCGCAGTGTTATGCAGACTTAATATAAAAGTAGATACAATAAATATTTAAAAGGCTAAATCAAACAAATAAGTTTTTAGTTGAAACTTGCAAATCAACAGTAATTTTAAAGTTCTCATGCATAAAAGAATAGATTCCCTGGGTAAAGAGCAAGGTGCAGAAAGATGTGTGATTTATTAGAATCGGACTGCAAGGTGGCAGTTAGAGGTCAGTAATTGTAAATTGTGGCAGAAACTCTCCCAGAATCAGAAAACCATTATGTGACAAGTTTGCATTAGGTAGGCACAGAAAGAAAATTATATAGTTAGTAAAACACACACACACACACATACACCCCACATATATCTTTACAATAAAGCTAAGGTGAAAAGTGTGATTCAAGAGCAAAAAAAATCTCCTCCTTAAGATTACTGCCATAGATTACATTTCAAACATTTATACTAAGGAACCAATCAGTCACAAGCTAATTTTATTTGTACTAAATTCAGGGAAATTTGAAGATATCTATGTTTGAATATCAAACCAACAATTATCCAGAATATCGAGCTGCTTCATGGGTCTGTAGGGACAGAAAGGGACATCTGAGTGTCATCTGCACACCTATGACACAGCTGGATATGGCACTGAATAAAGTTGTTCACTAAAAATACCTAAATACAAAGCTAGGATTTCAGTATTTATATATGTAAATATAAACAGGTTTTCAAACAAGTCCCAGAGGAATCAGAAAGTAACTTAGTAAAGCACACAATATTCTCTAAAGGGTTAAATTGAAAAGAGAATATAGGGGTAAACTACCCAAAGCAATTCCAGAGCAAGCAATTCCATGTTAATTCCAGAAAAATTCAAAAACATAGAGTTCCGTGAAAGAATAACAACACAGTCAACAGCATTCAGTCTAGACAAATAGCCTTAAAAGATTACAATGAAACAGACATTCAGCTAACAAATTGCTCACAGACAGTATGTTCCCATCTAAATCTTAGGGCCAGTAGAGAGCACATTTCACATGAGGCGCTAAGACAGTATCCTAGCAAAATCTCAAGACACATTGCCTTTGTCTCATGACCAATAACATTTTAAAAGTGCTGTTGATGAAAAAATTAAATAGAAAAAAAAAGCTGAAATGGTCTAGCATTCTAGATTCTATTAAAAATTGTGTTGCCTTTATGATCAAAAAGCCTTTATTCAATGCCTCATTTTAGGAAAGGAAAAAAATGTATATATACACACATATTACATATTAATATAAAATACATATTTACATATATAAATATATAAAATAGAAGGATGTATAAAGATATATAATAAGATAAATAAAAATATATTCTTAAGGGAGGAAAAGTGATATAACTACTGTATTATCATTATCATTATCCAATTACTTAACAGTGTAAAAATTATCTAGTAAATTTTCTTTCCACACACAGACCACTCAATCACTATATTTACATTTTAATCATGATCTGTTTCTCTTATAATACCAATTGTTAAAATTTGCCATGTTAAAAAAAACTATGTCAAATGAGTTAAAATAGGCAAGGAAGAAATTATTTCAGAGAGACTGATTAACTTCTCTGATATATAAGTCAATAGGATTTTAAAATGTGGGTATGTAATAATGGAAAAGTACTGAAGGATTCTGCAGGGTGAGGGGGACAATGGTCCTTAATTAGACTGTCTGTCTTTGCTAATTGTCAATCATCTCTTATCAAAGGCAGGCGCCCTCTCACCTCCACCGGGTTTCCCTTGAGCAGGGAAATGCAACCCTGGGTTGTAAAATGGAAAAGGCTGGGGAAACTGTACCTCTCAAAGGAGTAGAGAAAGAATTTAAAGTTGTGAGTTCTCTAAAGTCAATAACCTAAGAAAAAGAGAGGAAGAAACTCATCTAAAGTTTAATCAACTTGAGACAAATTCTAAGGTCCTCTTGGTCAGTCATAGTCATCTCTTAGCACTGCCCAATGGCCCCAGAAACTTTTCTCCTGGGCCGATGGCAGTTGGAGGTATTCTAAATAGATTCTGACTAACAGAATAAAGTTACCAATTTCCATAGCAGAATAAAACAACCACCATTACATCATGGAATAATAGAAGAGTAGGTTTTGTGTATAAAAGTGCTTAGCATAATAAAACAAAATCATATTTAACACCATCATCATGAAGATCAAAAATTAATAAGCCTAGTATATTTCTAACAATATCATATGAAATTTATAGTGTTAATAGACCGATTTCTACTAAGGTTCTAAATCTTCCGTAGTCAATAGTCATGAATGTAATATTTTATAATTTTAAACTTCTCAAATTTTGATGTTCAAAAGAGTAAATATAACGTTACATAGACATGATGCAAATATATGTGTATAATGAATAAAAGAAACTGATTCTTTTAAAATTTTTTTGGTTTTTAATTTATTTCATTTTAGAAAGAGAGGGTGGGAAGGAGAAAGAGAGGGAAACATCAATGTGTGGTTGCTTCTGAAGCACCCCCTCCTGGGGACCTGGCCTGCACCCCAGGAATGTGACCTGACTGGGCATCAAACCAGCAACCCTTTGGTTTTCAGGCCCACACTCAATCCACTGAGCTACATCAGCCAGGGCAAAGGAAATTAATTCTTGGTCACAATTAATTTTAAACAAATGCTGCCACACCAGTGGGGAAAAAAATGAAACTCACTGGACTGATTTTCTTTGCCGTGGATTCTTTGTAACAAAACATATAGTTTGGTAGGACACACCTCGATTAACATACTCCAGGGTTTTCATTTGATGGCTACCAAATTAGAAATTTCAAAAGCCTAATGAGAAAAAAGTCTCTTATGATAAGTAAACCCTGTAGCGATGGGCAAGCTCACATCCTTTTTAGTCTTTTTTCCTGGAAACAGCTGGTAGGTAAGCTGCCTACCTGGCTGCTTAAGCTGGGAGAGGAATCCACCTTCCTTCCCAGAGGAAACTCTAGTCAGTTGTGAAGAGCTTTGTTTAATTTCCTCTTGAAAGAAAAACGAAAACTTGTTGGAAGTTTTTTTCCCCCTAAAGTCACTGCAGGTAGTTAACAGTTCAGTTAAAAATAATTAAGCCAATTTGTTAATATGAAACTTAAACTCCTTCAGATAGAACACTAAGCTCACAGGATAAAAGAGACTGCCTAAGTGGAAGGTTCTCCGGGAGGCTTGGAGCCAGACCCAGCATGAAGTGCTTTATTTTCTACTGTAAATCTTCACACTTCTGCAAAATTGTTTGACGCCAGTACCTCTGTGGGTAGTTTTGCTTATTCTTTTCTGCATGTAACTGGTCTCTAAGGGGAGTACCTCTAGTTGCTCCTAAGCAGATACCCTACAGCTAGCTCAAAGCATTAACAGAATGCAGAGTGAACTGAATACAATGTGACAAATGCCTCCAGAAGGGAGAGCCAGGGTATAAACAAGACAAAAAATAACTGAGATACACTACACTTGCCTCTAACAGTGATGGAACTGAAGCTCATTCTCCCAGAATAGGGAAATGACGACTCAGTTATATTAGTCCTGCCTACATTTCAAATTCTTTCAAGCAAATTGTCCAGCTTTCATCAGTCATAAATGGCCTGTGAGTAAAAGGTCATGTGTTTCTTCTTCAAATAGTACATTATTAATAAATGGCACAATGTTTCTTCGTATCACAGCTAAAAGTTTAATTCAGGCTCAAGCGTTGATATTAATGTGTGTGTGTATATATACTATATTTATTTATTCATTTTTCCTTTTAATATATATTTATTGACTGCTTCGTCTTGTATCCAGCACACTGCCCTCAGCACTACTGATACTGAAGACACTGAGGTACAAACCAACATAGTACTTTTGTCCACACCTCCATTAGATTAAAATAATTCTGTCAAAATAATTATTTTAAAATTCATGATTTTAAAAATTAGCATTTTAGTTCCAAGTCTTCCATTTATTTTTTCTTTCACATGGTGGGATTCCTTTGCCAATCTACACATAAGGCTCAAGGGTGAGAAAGTAGCGATTCTTCCCTGCACGTTGCACCAGGGTGGAAAGCTGCTCATGTTTCTCAGTAGGACTGCACATCCGTCTACCCGTCTGTCATTCGTAACCCTGTGCTTTACTACTACCTAAAATAAGTCCTTAGGATGAAGGACAACTGGTGTTCATGTAAGGCTGTTGAAACCCATCATAAATTATGAGCATGGAGCCTATAAAATACATGTTACAATATTTATATATACATATATTAAATAAGAATAATTAAATAACAATTGTGCTTTCAGGAGTATTTTGAATATAAGCTATATTTATAAGCAACAAAAATTACTTGCCCAATTTCAAAAAAATAATACTGTATTGTTATTTATTCACTAATCTTTTTTTAAATGTATTTATTTTAATTGTTGTTTAATTGCAGAAGTTATATTCTTCTACTCTAACAACTAATGAATCAATTACATTTTATTTTTAATTATACTTTACTGATTATGCTGTTACAGTTGTCTTGATTTTTTTTGCCCCACCTCACACAACACCCCCCCACTCCCTCAGGCAATCCCCCCAACATTGTTCATGGCCATGAGTCATGAGTATAAGTTCTTTGTCTACTCCATTTCCTATACTGTGTTTTACATCCCCATGGCCAGTCTGTAACGACCTATTTGTACTTCTTAATACCATTGCCTTTTTGCCCCATTTTTTACACCCCCCTGCATTCTGGCAACCATCAAAACTCTCTCTGTATCCATGATTCTGTCTATGTTCTTCTTCTTTTTAAAAAATATTTTATTCATTTTTTTTCAGAGAGAGGAGAAAGGAGGGAGAATGAAAGGGAGAGAAATACTGATGTGTGGTTGCCTCTCACGCAGCCCCAACTGGGGACCCTGCCCACAGCACAGTTATGTACCCTGACTGGGAATTAAACCAGCTGCGCTTTGGTTCACAGAACCCACTCAGTCCCCTGAGGCATACCAGCCATGGTGTCTATGTTCTTTTCTTTCTGTTTTCTTAGTTTATTTTTTAGGTTCAATTGTTGATAGATTTGTATTTGCCATTTTATTGTTCATAGTTTTGACCTTTTTTTCTGAAATAAGTCCCTTTAACATTTCATATAATAATGGTTTGGTGATGGTGAACTCCTTTAGTTTTTTTCTTATCTGTGAAGCTCTTTATCTGCCCTTCCATTCTAAATGACAGCTTTGCTGGGTAGAACAATCTTGGCTGTAGGTCTCTGCTTTTCATGACTTTGGGTATTTCTTGCCAATCCCTTCTAGTCTGTAAAGTTTCTTTTGAGAAATCAGCTGATAGTCTTATGGGAACTCCCCTGTAGGTAACTAAGTTCTTTTCTCTTGCTGCTTTTAAGCTTCTCTCTTTATCTTTAACCTTTGGCACTTTCATTATGATGTGTCTTGGAGTGGGCCTCTTTGCATCCATCCTGTTTGGGACTCTGTGCTTCCTGACCTTGCATGTCAATTTCCTTAATCAAATTAAGGAAGTTTTCTCTCATTATATTTTTCAAATAGATTTCCAACTTCTTCTTCTTTCTCTTCTCCTTCTGGCACCTTTATGAAGCCAATTTTGGACTTCTTGAAATCATCCCTGAGGCTACTTATACTATCCTCTTTCTTTGGGATTTGTTTTCTTCTTTTTCTTCTGATTGGTTGTTCTTTGCTTACTTATGTTCCAAATCATTGATTTGATTCTAGGCTTCATCCACTCTACTATCATTTCCTTGTAAAGTGTTCTTTATTTCAATTAGTGTATGCTTCCCTTCTGGTTGGATCTTTTTTTCATTTTTATTTAATTATTTTTCAAGTACAGTTTTCTGTCTTTTACTCCCATCCCAGCCCGCCCCACCCTGTGCTCCCCACCTCCCTTCCATTTGCACCCCCCTTAGTTGTTGTTCATGTGTCCTTTATACTTGTTCCTCTAAATCCCTCCCTTATTTCCCCTGAAATTCCCTCCCCTCTCCTTTCTGGTCACTGCCCTCTGTTCTCTGTTTCAGTGTCTTTGTTTTTATTTTGCTTGCTTGATTGTTTTGTTGTTTAGCTTCCTGTTAAAGGTGAGATCATATGGCATTTATCTTTCAACACCTGACTTATTTCACTCAGCATAATGCTTTCCAGTTCCATCCATGCTATTGCAAAGGATAGTAGCTCCTTCTTTCTTTCTGCTGCATGGAATTCCATTGTGAATATGTACCATAAGTTTTTGAACCATTCATTTACTGATGGGCACGTAGGTTGCTTCCAACTCTTGGCTATTGTAAATTTTGCTGCTATGAACATTGTGGTGCATAGGTTCTTTGGGATTGGTGTTTTAGGATTCTTAGGATATAATCCTAGCAGTGGAATTGCTGGGTCAAAAGGCAGGTCCATTTTAATTTTTCTGAGAAAATTTCACACTGTTTTTTATAATGGTTGTACCAGTCTGCAATCCCACCAACAGTGAACTAAGGACCCCTTTCCCCCACACCCTCTCCAACATTTGTTGTTGGTTGCTTTGTTTATGATAGCCATCCTGACTGGTGTAAAGTGGTATCTCATTGTGGTTTTAATTTGCATCTCTCTGATAGCTAATGATATTGAGCATCTCTTCATGTGTCTCTGGATCCTCTGTATGTCCTCCTTGGAGAAGTGTCTGTTCAAGTCCTTTGCCCATTTTTTAATTGGGTTAGTTGTCTTCATAGAGTGAAGTTGTGTGAGTTCTTTGTATATTTTGGAGATTAAACCTTTGTCTGAGGTATCATTGGCAAATATGTTTTCCCATACAGTTGGTTGTCTTTTTAATTTAATACTGTTTTCTGTAGCCACACAGAAGCTTTTTATTTTGATGAGATCCCATTTGTTTATTCTTTCTTTTATATTCCTTGCTCTAGGGGACATATCAGTAAAAATGTTGCTGCGTGAAATATCTGAGATTTTCTTGCCAATGTTCTCCTCTAGGATTTTAATGTTGTCACGGCTTATATTTAAGTCTTTTAGCCACCTTGAATTTATATTGGTGTATGGTGTAAGCTGGTGCTCAAGCTTCATTTTTTTGCATGTAGCTGTCCAGTTCTCCCAACACCATTTGTTGAAGAGGCTATCTTTACTCCATTTTATGTTACTGCCCCCTTTGTCGAATATTAATTGACCGTGGAGATTTGGGTTGATTTCTGGGCTCTCTGTTCTGTTCCATTGGTCTATGTGCCTGTTTTTATGCCAGTACCAGGCTGTTTTGATTACAGTGGCCTTGTGTAATACAGACAAAATAGACTTTAAAAAAAGGGCCATAAAGAGAGATCCAGAAGGTCACTTCATATTACTCAAGGGAAGAACCCACCAAGAAGACATTAACATTGTAAATATATATGCATCCAACATAGGAGCACCCAAATATATAAATAAAATCTTAGAGGATTTCAAGAAAGATATTGACAGCAACACAATTATAGTAGGGGATTTTAACACCCCACTGTCAAAAATGGTTGGATCTTTTTTATGTTGCTGAGGTCCTAAGTACCTTGAGCATCCTTTTAACCAGTGTTTTGAATTCTAAATCTGGTAGATTGCTTATCTCCATTTCATTTAGTTCTTCTTGAGTTTTAATCTGTTCTTTCATTTGGGCCATGTTTCTTTGTCTGCCTGTTTTGGCAGCCTCCTTGTACTTGTTTCCATGTGTAAGGTAGAGCTGCTTTGATTCTGCGTTTTGGTAATGTGGCCTAATGTAGTAGGTGTCCTGTAGGGTCTGGTGGCACAGCCTCCCCTGTTACTCAAGCTGAGTACTCAAGGTGCAGCCTCTGTGTGGTCTGAGTATACCCTCCTCTTATAGTCTGGCCTTGGTTTATGTTGGTAGGACAATGGGAGGGGCTTACCCAGGCCAGTCAACTGCAGGGACTGGCTGTGACCACTTATCACAAACTTCCACCCTCTGTAGAGAATCAGCTGTGCAGGGGCAGAGTGGTGGTGTGCAATGTTGTCTGTAGCTGTCCACTGGGTACACTGGCCCTGCAGTTTCCTATATGGAACAGGCCAAGGTCAACCCCTACCTCTATTTTTCTGGGGCCACACTTCTTGACCTGTAAAGCAATCTGAAATGGCTGCTACTTGTGCTGGGCTTGGAGATTCTCAGGCAAAGCCAAACTATGAAACTATGCTGCTAGTGCAGAGCCTCAGGCTCACCGTCGAGTGGGGAGGAGGAATCTTCAGGGATCTGCAAGGTGGGTCAAACTCTATTAGACAGGTTGATGGAGTCTCAGATACAGCACCAGCCTACTGGCTCCCTGGGGGGAGGGCTCAGCAAAGAGACAATGCCCTCTGTTTGCCTTGATTTGAGACAGTTCCATTTCTCCCTGTCTACCACTGGTGCCCTTCAAAACTGCTACTCCAGTGCTAAAGCTCAAAGGGAGTGAGTCTCATTAGGTGAGTCTGTGTGTGGGTTCTTTAAGAGGAACTGCTTGGGGCTCCAGAGTTTTCTTCCACCAACTCAATCCTCATGAGTTTTTGAAGCCAGGAGTTGTGGGGGCCTATCTTCCTAGCCCTGGAACTCTGGGCTTGGGGCCCCGGTGTGGGTCTGGGACTCCTCACTCCCAATATATCCCTCCCAAATTTTTAACCACCATATGTGGGTAAGGTACCAGCTCTTTCCACATATGTGCCCCTCCTACCACTCTGGATGGATGTGGTTTCTTTAATTCTATAGTTGTTAGATTTCCATTCAATTCTATTTCTGATGGTTCTGAATATAGGTTGTTCTGTATTTTACTTGTAATTTTGATGTGGTGATGTGAAGAGGTGAGCCATGCCTGCCTACATTGCCATCTTGACCAGAATCATCATGATTCAACTTTAAAAGCTCTATGCTCATCTTAAATCTACCTACAATATGTTTATATATGAAATGTTTACCTCATCGAATCTGATTTAAATAATGTTTGCATGTGAAGGAAAACAGAACACATCGAAAAGTATTGTTTCTCTCTTTTCTGACTATGTTTTATGTGTCCCAGCCTAGTACACATTAATTTTAAAATCTGGAAAAAGTGTATTAATAATTTTAAAAGAACAAATTTGGCTTAAACACTACTGAGTGAAGCATACTGTATTTGGGAAAATAGCCACAGCCATTCCATGATGAATAGGCAGAGCAAAGAAAAAAAAACTCAGTGTGAAACAGTATTGAGATTTCTAAATAAATATGTTGTCCAAGACCCTCAAGCTGGATAAGAATATCCTCTGTAGATTTTAGAAATTATAGAAAATTCAGAAAATAAGATAAACAAGGGACCCTTTTCTTAATTTATATTTTTACTAAAGATAAAGAAAAATAGCTAGGTTAAAACTATTGTAAAATGTAATTACCCTAAAGATTAAGTGGTTTTGGTGTTTTAGAGTGTTTCAAAACTTATTTTCTCTTAAGCAGTGCTTCATGCTTCGAATTGATTTTTACTTTTTTAATTAGCACTCTAACCTAATAAAATTCCTGGTTATTCCACCAATAATTGAAAAGCATTTATTGAACAAATACTGAGTACAGAGGATTTGAGAGGTCCTATAAAAGAGATAGCACAAACCTTGAACAAACTCGAACTATTTTGAGCAGATTAAAGAAACATAAACGTGCACACATCAGAACCAAGCACAGCACATATAGGATCATAACGCTAAGCAGCAGTAACTATGTAGTTAATTAGTAGCTATCATTTTATCTTATAATAAAGAGGTATTTATTATGCACATCTCTATTTTACTCAATGCCAGATGATAAAGAAATGAAAGAGCTACTTCCTATTCTTAAAATTCAAATCACAGAACACCTTAATAGTATAGTACTTAAGACATCACTTAAGCTAAATCCTCACTGTCCTAACAAAGAAATTGATGAGTTTACAATGCAAGAAAATAGATTGTATGGGAAAATAAAATGACTTTAAAATTATGTACAAAAGAACAAGTTAAACTATAATAAGATGTTGAGGAAAACAAAAAACATGTTTAGAAAAACCTTTGAAAAAATGAGTTGAAATTATACATGACATCCCAAATACTTCATACAAGTTGAGAGTCTATCACATATATTTGTAATGCCCAAAATGATGGCTTTGAGGTGGACCCCTGCCAACTACATGCAAAGATCCCATAAATATATTTACTTTTACATAAACTATGTGAAACCCTCAATAAAAAGACAAAGGCTATTTGTCAATATGCATAAGAAAATGAATATAAATGTAATACTTCACCAAAAATCTAAAGTCAGTCACATAATCAATAAGCAACACCTAAGGTCCACCAGATAAAGAAAAAGAATTTCACAACAGGGGGAATACAAATGACTGCTATACATATTGTAAAATGTCCCATCTAGTTTTTGATTAAAAGAATGTTAATGTTAATTGAAACAATGAAGAATCATTTGCTTATATATTATAGTAACAAGGTCCATGATGTTCAGTCTCTTAAGAGATTTATAATACTAGTAATCATTCAGTAATGGAGTATAAATTTGGACAATTTCTATGGGAATGAATCTCCTTCTTAGAAGATGTTCTGAAGAAATCATTAAAAATTTAGGCAAAAGATTATATTATTCTTTTATTTAGATTAGTGTAAAGTTGTAAACAACATAAATAGAAAAATAATTAAATATCATCATTCAGCTTTCCAGTAAAATATTATGTACTATGTTTACCCATTCAAGATGTGCATAACTATTGTCTCTACAAGTGGGATTATTAATAGACATGTTTTACAACTTCTTATATTTCTATCCCTTAAAAAATTCTTTTGTTGAATGTGTTCCTTACAGTATGAAAAGTCTTTGCTCATTTTGGCAAGCAAAATATATGTTCAATGAAATTAATTAATTTTTAATAGGGCTGCAGATAAAAACTGAAAGCAAAATGTGGCAAGGTGTGTCCAGGTCAAATTAAAGTCTCCATTGTAACAGCTAATATATAAGACTTCAAGATATGCAATTATTGTGTGAGGGCTCCTGGTCTCAGTTATTATGTCTCATTGTGACTCGGGGTCCTAAAGAGGTCATTGAACCAAATGTAAAATGCTACTGCGTCACTCAGAGTCCCCCCTCTAAAATCTCAGGAACATTTACCTGAATTTACTTTTGGAAGGGTAAGCTCATCGTACCCTTGATAATAGCTCACACACATTTTCTAGGATTCTGTTTGATGCAAGGCAATGTGCAGGTAATGAGATATCCACCCCCTCATTGTTCAGTTCTTTCAAAACTTTAAGCTCCTGCTCCTATAGCGCCTAAGGCTGTTGCTATATATTAATAGTTTCCAGTATCAATGTGGAAGAAATATTAACATCTCATTACATTAGACATTTTCTATATTAATATTTTATTTTGTAAAGCCAAAAATAGTTTGGCCAATAGTTAGAATTGAAGTTATTTGAAAGTTTCACTTAGTTTATTTATAAAAACCTATCTTTGGTGCTCACTTTAGCAGCACATGTGTAAAAACCTATCTTTGTTTAAAAGTATTTTCCTATTACTGAATTTATTGGGGTGACACTGGTTAACAAAATTATTTCATTTCAGGTGTACAACTCTACAACACATCATCTGCATACTGTATTTTGTGTTTACTACCCCAAATCAATTCTCTTTCCATCACCATTTATTCCCCCCTACATCCTCCCTCACCCCCCACCTCCTGCCAATCCCCACACTGTTGCCCGTGTCCATACATAAAGTGACTTTAAATGAATTCCTTGTCTAAGTAAGTTTTATGTCTCAAGGCAATAAATTGATGAACACATCAGCAGTTGGGCTCCTTATTTTCTGAAAATAGTCAAGACAAATTAAAAATATATACCTGACCGGTGTCATTGCATCAGTAATGTTAACTATGTCACTACACATGTGGAAACTATGTTCATTACCTTTTAAATTTTATTTTTAACCTCTTCAAATTAAGTTGATATTAGCAGTCAATGGTAATATTGTCACCAAAGTGTCAAGACTGAACATCCTCATGTCTGCTGCACAACAACAAGAGATCTGTCAACCTGGAAAAATATTGAAATTCCAGCCAGGAGGTTTCTTTGCATCTACTTTTTGCCATGTTTGCTCTCAGGTTTGTCTCAAGAAAAAAAATAGCAAGTAAGTTAAAAATGGTCAGTGTTCTAGCTATTTTTCTGCAAAAGAATATGAATAATAATTTAATCAACTGTTTGCCTATAAATTAGCCCTATACTTTTTGTTGCCAAATAAAAAAGTAGCCAAGTCACTGTCATCTATCTGTATCTATTTTCAGAAACCCAGAAAAAATATAACCAATATGCATTTATTGTTACTGTATTGGTATCAATTTGTTTGCAGCCATATATATCTTGTCTACTATATGGTGTCTTCATCTGCTAGTGTGTTTTAATCTCAATTAAAATTAAATAGTAAACATTTCTTTAAAAACATTATCTTTTAATTAACCTTGATCATTAATTATTCTTTATATAGTCAACCAATAATTATTTTATAAATAATTCAATTCTGCAAAGTAGTTGTAGTAGGGAGGAAAAGAATACAAAAATGAATGAGGCAAGGCTTTTTCATTGACAAGCTCATAATGCACAAAACAGATTACAGTGTGCTAAATTATACAAGAGGAACATTCATAGAGTACTCTGAGAGCTCATAGCCTGAGCGTGTCAGGAATATTTCCACAGAGAAAGGAGCACATTAGCTAGCCTCAAAGATGAATAAGGGTTTTCTATACATAGAGAAAAGTGGAGGAAATATATCTCTTCAGGCAAGGAAAACAAAAGAAAAAATAAGCAAATGGGACTACATGAAACTAAAAACATTTATGCACAAAAAGGGAAACCATGAACAAAATAAAACAACAACCCACTAAATGGTAGACCATATTTGCCAATGATACATCTGGTAAAGGGGCAATATCCAACATTTGTAAAGAGACCATAAAACTCTACACCAAGAAAAATAAACATTCCCAGTCATCCCTACCTCCCTCTCCTATTTCTGCACATCCCTGTTATTGTCCATGTGAACAACAATACAAAAAAATCAAAATAAATATTTTTAAAAAAGAAAAAGAAACAATCCAATTAAAAATGGGCAAAGGACCTGAATAGACACTTCCCCAAAGAAGTCATAAAGATGACCAATAGACATATAAAAAGTTGCTTAGGGTCATTAATCACCAGAGAAATGCAAATTAAAACCACAATGAAATATCACCTTACTCCTGTCAAAATGGCTATCATCAATAAATCAGCAGGTAACAAGTGCTGATCAGGGTGTAGAGAAAGGGGAACATTTTTGTACTGTTGATAGGAATGCAGATTGGTACAGTCACTTTAAAAAGCAGTTTGGAGATATCTCAAAAAATTAAAAATGAAACTGTCTTATGACACAGCAATTCCACTTTTATAAATTTTTCCAAAGGAATCCAAAACACTAATTTGAAAAAATATAAGCACCCCTATGTTCATTGCAGCATTATTTACAATAGCCCAGATTTGGAAGCAGTCAGAGTGTTTATCATTAGATGAACAAGCAAAACAACTATGGTACATTTACACAATGGAATACTACTTGGCTGTAAAAAGAAAATGTTACCATTTGTGACAGTGTGGATGGGCCTGGAGAACATTATGCTAAGTGAAATAAGCCAGTCAGAGAAAGATAAATACCATATGATTTTACTCATATGTGGATTCTAATGAACAAACTGAACTAATAGCAAAAGACAGACAGACCCATAGATAGAGAGCAGACTGACAGCTCTGGTTCAGGAGTGGGTTGGTGGGGAGAAGGATCAAGCAAAAAGAAAAAAGGACTCATTGACAGACAACAGTGTGGTGGTGGCAGGAGGAAGGGGGGTGGGTAGAAATGGAAGAGGGTGTAAGGGGGATAAATGGTACTGGAAAAATATAATAAAATGTATTTAAATAAACAAATAATTAAAACAAAATTTTAAAAAGATAGCAGTGTAAAGATCTTAAAAGAATATGCTATGTAGGAGAAAAATAAAAATCCGAGTATAGTTACAACTTAGAAATTTGCTTGATATTAAGTGACATAACTTTATAGGAATCATTTCTGCTTCTCTTTCTTGAAAATGGAACTGCCTCGTCTTCATAGGTAAGGCTTCCTCAGACTGATTCAAGAGAAACATCTCTCTTCATTCTCTGTGTTACAGACACATTTCTTTGGAAATACTCAAGTTCACAAAGCTTCTGACTTCTAGGATTTTGACCTTCCTGTTCCATTTCATAGAACCCTCTTTCCAGGCTCTTCACATGATTCGCTCCTTCTCATCACTAAGTCTCAACTTACGGGCATCTGAATTAGCAACCACGTTAGTCTTTCTCACATAACCATATTGTACTTGACTTTTATTTTTATGTTTTTAATTTTTACTTTATTTTTTATTGTTTATGCTATTACAGATGTCCCCATGTTCCCTGCCTCTGCTACCCTCCACCCATCCCCTCCCCTGCTCCCCTCTGGCCATCACCCACTGATGTCTGTAACTATGGGTTATGCATGTATATTCCTTAGTTAATCCCTTCACGTTCTTTCATCACATAACCCTATTTTATTTTTATCATGACAACCATCACTTTTGATGTTATTCCTGTCTTCTTTTTATGTATTATTTGTCCATTGTTAAAAAGATACATAATTTGTCCAGTCAAGAAACAAGTTTATTACACAACATTAAACCTATCACATACATAACACAGGCACAGAGTACACATTGTTAAAAATAGTATGTTTAAATGAAATGAATGATGCAAATGGAAAAGATTATGGAATGTATAGATTCTAAGAACAACTAATCAGATAAATGTATTTAATATGGCGGCACCAAAATTGCGTCCAACCTCAAGGCTTGTTAAAGATTGGACTTCATCAAGGAGCACATAATAAAAGAGGATGGAAGGACTGTTCAGGGAAATAAATGGAGGTCCTATGTTTTGCAAATACAGCTAAATAAGCCAGTAAAATATGTGTATTAGTATTATTTGCTTCCACTTATATTCAAAGGTAGATGAATCCTGGAGATGTTGAGTTTATATTTACCTTGTAAATATCACAGAATGTATGTGAGACTCAAATGACAAATGAATGTAAAAGTATCATAAAATGTAAAAGATTACATTTTCTTGACTTCTAGTAGTACAAAAAAATAAAATACAGATTCTTCTGGAGTAGAAAGGAAAACAATTTAAGATACCAATTAAATAGGCTACCACTGGTATATTTTCCATTACCATCTGGTTCTTCTCAGGCTGTGAATTTAGTCAGGAAAACAATAAATAACAGAATTATAAGAAATAGAGCTTTTGTTGATTTTTGGGAAAATAATTGTATCGTGATGAAAACAGTGTTCTTTTTAAAATGTCACACATAATTGTGCATAGCCAGAATAAATGAGCTAGTAAATGGGCTGGCATTAATAATTATACTGACATGCTTGTGATTACACGTATTGACTAATAAAATGATTAATAATTTTCAGATAATTAAATTTAAAATTATGAAAGAACTTTTAACAAACGTGACTAGGAGCTTTTATAATGTTTAATTAAGTACATGGTAAATGCAGTAATTTATTTTATCAGTAAAACTTTGTGAATAGATATGCAAAGTAAAACAATTTCAACAAGAATATTAGTATCAGAGGGCTTTAAATGTCATTCTTTTTTTAAAAAAATAATGGTTTATGTATAATTTTGCTCTTCATTTTGCATAAGATTTCATACTTCCATTATACTATAGAATTAAGCTTTAATCTTACTATAGACTTATAAACACTTTCTACAGCTTTATCATTAAGAATTTAGAAACAAATTTTAAAACAGCTTATAATATTTTTATTGTTGTTCAAGTACAGTTGTCCCCATTTCCCCCCACCACTCCCCCTGCCCCACCCTACCCTCAATCCTACCTTCTTCGGTTTTGTCCATGTGTCCTTTATATATATTCTTAAAATTTTTTAAGAACAAGAATAATGCAAAAGCAAAAAGACACAATGAGGGGGAAGACCTGACTATTAAATGTAATGTGGTATCTTTGTCGAGAGCTTGAAGCTAAAAAAGAACAGTAGAGGAAAAGCTGAAATGCGGATAAATTAGGGCATTTGGTGAATATTAATGTGTCAATATTTCATCAGTAATGTGAAAACTGTATCATACTAAGGTAAGATACTAATAGTGGAGGAAACTAGGTGTGGGTCATATGTGAACTCTGTAATATCTTCCCAATAATTCTGTAAATTTAAAACTACTCTAAAATGAAAAGCTTATTAAAAACATATAAAAAGGAATATATTTATGGATTTAAAAGTCATCATTATGCTGTCTACTTCTTAACAGATCAAAAATACTTGGTGAGTGATAGATGACAGAAGCAACCACCAAATTTATAAGTAGCAACTTTTAATCTTAATCCTATTAATCATAATAGGAATTTGTTTTACAAATGAAAAATATTGTATTCATATTAATAATGAGTAGCAGGTACATATATTAGAATGTTTCATCAATATCAAACTTTCAATCTCAAAGAGCTACAAATAATAAAATATACATGTATGTACATATGTATTAAGTGTATTTCTAAGAAGACACTTCATTGCCCCTGTTGAGTTGTATACTGTATAATTTCTCTAAACCCTGGTTTCAGCTCATTAGATTAAGTGTTGAAGCCTGATCAAGGAAAATTGATCCATATTCTGACCATGGAATGCAGCTGTGATCTGGTTAAAAAATATAAGCAAAACCAAACAGATTTTCTCTATCGAAAATAAATAATGGACTATAAAATTTGCCACTCCTCAGTAGTGGCAAAAATAATGTACCCTAGGTTGTCATAATATGTAAGAACTGGAGTAATCATTATGGAATATGAATGGGAAAAGTAATCAAGAAAACCTAAAAGCAAGAAAGATATAAAAGGGTATTGATGCAAGAAACAAGCTTGGTATCCACAAGAGATGAGCAATATGAAAGAAAGAGGAAGTAAAAAAGAATAACAAGCAGAATCTGCCTTTGAGAGGATAGCATTCTTTGCCAATTTTCTGCTTTTAACACAGGCCTGAGAGTATTTTGATTTCTGTTCTTATCCTTTTAATTTACAATAAATTCCTTTTTTTCTACAGCAAGTAGAGATCAGCTCTTGTACCTCCAGTCAAAAGAACCCATTTAAGACAGACATCCTATACCCGCCATTATGCATGCCCATTAGAGATCCTCTGTAGACATAATATTTTGATTTCCATGGTACTAGTTGTTTTCTGGTTCTGTCAGAACCTAACTGTGATTATTGCCAATATTTGATCAGTCTTTAAAAGAAGCTTTAAGTATATTTGTAACATCACAAATTCAAAAATTCTATCACCCTCTCAATTATTTTTTAAATAACTCTTACAGAAAACATCTTTCTTATTACTATATAGTTTGGTGTCAAATGTAAAATCACAAACCCGGGGTCTGTGTAGTAACCCATCATCAACAAACTTGTTACCATTTTTCTCATATAGCTCATATATAGACAGTTACATCTAAGATGCTGGGAGCCAGGAAAGTCTTGCATCAACAGAGGATACATATTCCTGACCACTACCACTGGATTCTCATCATCATCTGTGTCACAACTTATTCTGCTGTAATTGCTTCTCAATTTTCTTTTCCTCTGACAAATTTCTAAATTTTATGAGATCAATAAAACTTTTGTCACCTTTGTACCTTCAGAACTTACAATAGTATCTGATAAAATGCGTTGGAAAACCAAATATTGAATGACAAAAGAAGAAGACAGTTATTCCTGTAGCCAACAATACCAAGAACAAAATCCATAATGAAATTAATGATAAAAGTATTTTAATACTTTTTAAAAGATTGAAATTATATATTTTTAAGGAGGGGAAAGGAGAGAGAGAGAGGGAGAGAAATATCAATGTGTGGTTGCCTCTCACGTGCCCCCTACTGGGGACCTGGCCCTCAACCCAGGTGTATGACCTGACTGGGAATTGAACCAGTGACCCTTTGGTACACAGGCCAGCACTCAATTCACTGAGCCACATCAGCCAGTGCTAAGAATAAAAGTCTTAAAACAGTGACATAATGACTTCAAAATGATAAGAAAAAAATATATGTAATATTACTATATACTTCATTAAATCATAGTTTAAGAATGAGAGTGAAATGTATTGTTAATCAAAACAGAATCTATAAAACATGGAAACAAGAAGAAGAAACTCCAAATAGATGCATTTTAGGAATAGGGAAAGTATTTCTAAAACAAAATCTAAGAGGTAAAAGAAAGAATACTGGGCAGAGAAAGGTACAGACAAATAATTAAATCTAACTCAATATTAGAATTTTCTAATTTGCAGGGTTTTAAAATAAGAGAAATAAATAAAAATAAATAGTATGCAACTAAAAAAGGATTAAATTATTTGACCATTCTTGCATATTTTCAGAGAAAAATAAAGATATTAATTATGCTTATTCATTAATAAGGCTTGTTAAAGTTTTAAAGATTCACAATAAATGATTTTAAAACAAATACAAAATAAGTATATTGATATGAATCTAATAACAATAAAGATGAATGTGTTAATAAAAGTACAAAAATAGTCTAATTGCCAAAACTTCAGCTATGTATCATTTATGAGATGTACTGGAATAATAAAATTTAGCTAGAATAAAAGCAAATGTTATACCTTTTGTAGCAAAAAATGGTAGTAGGGACTATTTCAAATACATTCTCCCAGTTTTCCTTAGTAACCGAAAACTGATTTTCTTCAGGATGGCAATTTGTCAAACTTACAACTGTATTTTCCAGGTTCCCCTGCAGTAGGTGTAGCCAATGAAGCATAAATGGTCACTTCAAGGAAATCCCTCTAATAGAGATTTACTCAATTGGAAGGAAGATCCATTTTGTGCTCCCTCCCATTTGGCCCCCTGCTGCCTGGAATGTGGATCTTCGGTGAAAGCGAAAATTAAAGTATCATGCTAAAGATGACAAGAGAAAGAAATAAAGAGCGTTAGTTGTTCCATGGTCACCGAGGAGCTGCCATTTTAGCCCTGGACTGCCTGCTCCAGATTTGTTTTACACAGGAGAAAAAAAGAGACCCTGCAGTTCATTTTGGGTCTTTGGTTGCAGGCAACTCATGTAAATCTTAAGTGACATATTATAGAAATAGTAATCAAAGGAATGTTGATGTGACTAATCATGATCAGGTTATTCTATCGAAACAAAAAAAAATCACCCTGCAAAATAATGCTTTAAAACCATAGATTTTTTAAAAGTCCATGTGTTAGTGTGTTAGTGATCCCCCTATAGTACACAGGAACAATCTGTCTCTGATTCCCAATACTTGGGGCCTTTCCTAAAAAGTTTCAAAGTCTGGGGATGTCCAAGAGTAAGAGTCACTGGGAGAATCTTTACTCTCAGGACTTTCTGTGGATGCTATTATCGTCTTGTTAGACCTCACCTCCATGTGGTCCTTCCATGTCATGCCTCACTGTTCTTCAGTTTGGGCTCCCTTACAGCATGCAGGTGAGAAGAATTGCAGTTGCCTTGTACAACCTCTTCTTGAGAAGTACATAGTATTACCTCCTCCTTAACGACAAGTTTTCCAGATTCAAGAGAAAACACACACCCACCTTTCAGTGGAAGGAGTGTCAAAACACATGTGAAAGGAGCATACGGGTGAGAGATACTGTTGCGCTCGTTTTTCCCAAACCCAGCCTGCCATGCAGAAGAAATAGGTATGTGGGGTCACCAAGTAGTCATGAAATAGTCAATTCATAAGGAAGACGTGCTCATTCAAATTAATCTGTATCAAATAATGTAGTGTTAACACACACGAAACAAAATGAACAAAACTGCATGGAAAAATTAACAAATCCACCTCCGTAACAGGAGAGTTTAACGAACATCTCTCAGTAAACTAAAGATCAGATAAAAAATAAATTAGTGAGAATAACAAATATTCAAGTGACATAATTAACAAGATTGGGAAGAAATGAATTAAAAATAGGACACTGTAGCCCTGGATGGGTGGTTCAGTTGGTTGGAGTGTCATTTCATACACCAAAAGTTGTGGGTTCAGTCCCAGATTGGGGTGTGTACAGTAGGCAACCAATTGATGCTTCTCTCTCACGTCAGTGTCTCTCTCTCTATTTCTTTCTCTCTTGCTCTTCCTCTTCCTTCTTCTCTAAAATCAATAAACATATCCAAATTGAGCATTAAAAATAGGATATTGCCCAATATTGGGGAGTGAGTATTCTTTTCAAGGAGTTTGAACATACACTAGGCCAGAAAGCAGTCAAATTTAATGATGCCTACCTCATGCCATCTTCAAAATTCAATTTCCAAAGATAGTATGGTAGATTACCACGGAATTTTAAAAAGACTCCCAAGACACAAAAGTACAAACCACAAAGAAAAATAATGATAAAAACTAATATGGTAATTGAGAATTATATGTAAAAAGATGCTAAAAGTGGAGACTAAACATAAAAGCCACAAATTATGATAATTTTGCAAGACAAATGCAAAGGACTCTTGTACAGAATAGATAAGAACTTCTACAATGAGTAGGATAAAAGCAAATAACAAAGAAACAAGTCTTGATGTAGCTAAAAATAGTTTGACAATATGATCCACCTCATTTGTGAACAGGAGAATACAAATTAAAACCACAACCAGATATAATTATGCCCCCCAAATTGGCAAAAAAAATGCATACCCTGTTTTAGTAAGAATGTAGAATAGAAAAATTTTATGAATAAGTTCTTATACTCAGCTAGAAGTGTAAATGCATATAACCTTTTTTTTAAAACAATGTTACAATTAATGAAGTGAAACACTCATTGTGTGACTTGACAACTCCATTCATATATGTGTACCAGGAATAATGTACAGGATTTTGTATAATAGGAAAAAACCAATAATCTAAAAGTCTGTCAAAACTAAGTGGATAAATTAAAAATTATAGCACATTAAATCCAGTGAATGTTATGGAATTATGATCACACACATTAATATGACTAAACCCTACAAGCCAAAATTATTTTTAAAGTAAATTATAGGATAATATACACAGCATAATTGGATTTACATAAAGTTCAAAAACATGGGACTGAGCAATATGTTATTTGGGAATAGACATATATGTGATAAAACTATACAGAAAATTTGGGAAGTAATAAACACAACATATATGTCGGAAGATAACTGTGTGCCAGGGTGGCAGTGAACACAGTGGGGAAGTAGCTTATAGAGGCTTTGGAGAATTAGCAGGCATTTGGTGATACCCAGTATACCCATGGGGATATTTTGTTTATGCTAACCCACCTACCTCACTCTATGGGCCATTCCAGCAAAGCTACCAAGACAACAAGTATTATTATCGGCAGTATAGCCACAATACAATTATTGGACCAATAAAACATTATAGTATTTTTTATGTATTAAGCTTGTAAACCAAAAGTATGAATACACTTTATGGGCTGTTTGAACCCAGGGACATTTTCTAAATGTGGACATTTTATACAGGACCAAATATCAAGGACCATTTAGCATGAGCCAAATTTGTTAGTAGATGTTATGCCTCAAGCAAGTATTTTATTGTAAAAATGGTATTTACTTCAAGGCACAAATAATTTCATTAAAGTAATAGCCCACACTCTCATTTAGAAACCCAACCCTTAACAAAATGACATCAGAAGGTAGGTGGATAAATACAAACCCACCTACCTTCTGGCTTACATCATGTTACTCAACTTTTAGGTGGGATTTTAAACAGTACAGAGATAAACGTGGTTAAAATTGACCTTCTACTTGTTTCTGATAACTTTATATTCCCATGAATTAAAAAAATATACACAAAACCCATATAAAATATATGCACCACTATATACATACATAGGTTTAAATATTAGCTATGATAGAAAATGTTTACAGTAAGTTTTAGAGATATAAAATGTTTTTAAAAGGATATGTAATTATAAAATGTAAAAATGAGACAAATATATATTGTCAATTAACTTTAACTCAATTTAAGTATGTATTCAATACTATTTTGGTACAATAATCTGTCTATGAGATTATTAGAATTTTTATATCCTGAGAATAAGCAGTATAACACAATTTATTCATAGACTATAAATGTCTCTTCATCTTTAAAATGGTTTTCATTCATGAAATAAGAAAAAGAAATTGCCTTTTCATTTGTGTTCATTTTTTTATGTAGGATACAGTGTAGAATTACTATGAATAACAGAAAGATAATAATGAAGTAGACAATGGAGCAGCTCTGGCTAATTTCGCATTCTAGCCATAGAAGAAGTGAACACTGATACCTTAGTATAGTCTATCAGCTAAGCAAGTTGGAACTCGAGTGACTGATGAGGCTGACATAACCAAGTCAGATGCTCTCCTAGGCTCTTTCAAGCCATAATAAAGAATTAGCATAAATAGAGATATGTGCCCCTTTAGAGTGGGGATAGGGGTTACAGAAATAACCCATAGCAAGTAGGGTGTAAAATCTGTTTTTTCTATTGCAACAAGGTAAACTATCACTGTAAAAGGAAACAGCCAAAAAGGGAAGATAAGAATAATTCTTCTAATCACCAAGATAAGTGCAGACGTGAAGATCTGCTGCTGTGTGTGCAAATGCTTATGCCTGTTTATGACAGGGCATCTCTCATGTTAATTCAACCTCATGGGATGTTGCCAGATTTCTGAGATGGTTCCATGTGTGGTATAGCAGTTCTAAGGAGCAGTTCCCTGTGGCAAGGCACAAGGTCCTAGTGAGCATACTTGAGACTCCACAGCAGTTGTTCTTGGAGGTTTGGAACAGCAAGTTTGGTCTCTCAAGATTTAAACTTTCTTGCACCTTTCTAAATCTTATTCTACCCATCTAGCAGAAGGACATATCTATAATCTAATTTGAATATGTTATTTAACTGCTTAAAGTAATTCAAAGATTACCCAGGCATTAGCTCTTAACGTTGACTTGTATCACAACCTCCTTTGGGAAATCTTGGAAAACACAAATCTTGGAGGATTCCAGGATGGCTGCAAAGTATAAGTAAGTTGTATCTACTTGCTTTGGGCCCCAGTCGAAATTCACACATAAATCACAGAGCAATCAACCTGAACAACCAACTGAAACCTAGCCAATATGAAATACTATAAGCAAGGAGTTCAAAAGATGCTACATAGAAACTGGTAAGAAGGGTTTAGATGCAGAGGAAGGAAGCCCCTGCATGCAGGTGTTGGGCAGATGAGAAGCTGGAGAGATATAGTAGCTGCAGAGTTCTCTCCCCCAAGGGAAAGGGGTCTTAACTCCATGCAGGGACCCCCCAACCCTCAACAACAGAGACTAAAAGAGCAGTCTGTGTAACACCAAGCAGTGGGAATCAGTTGGGAATTCATCCTACCTGGGAGACTCAGAGTGCACCCTACCAGCATTGAGAGGATTTTACATCCTCCTATATGTTACAGCCCCAGCCTTGAGAATTTATGGTATGGACTCCATCTTCTGGAAAGGCTATGCTGTTGTACTCCAGCCTTGCAGCAGGGGCTGCTGAGTACACCCAGCAGTGACTTAGGGGGCCCTCTATTTTCAGGAGAGGCTTTAGGCAGAGACATAGACAGTCACTTAACTGTGTGGCTGGGGAAAGAGAACTGTTTCCCCCTCCCGTCACCATCTGCACTGCAGCCCCCATATACTGAACCACTCCTGCTGCTGAGTTTGGAGGCACAGGGGGGCTGCACAAGCCTGGGACTTCCAGGCGATCCTAGTGAGTAAAGAGAGGATCCTGAAGAGAGGATGGAGCCTCACCCTGCTGAGAACAGCAACATGGAGTAATCAGAGTGCTGCATAAGGCTGGGATTTTCAGCTCCACCCTGCCTGGCAAGCCAGAGAGATGTATAGAGCTGATTTTTTGTACTGTGTCTCCCAGGGAGACTTCTGCCTGGGAGCCAGGCAGTCAAGTAAGTGCTAGGCTACATGGCTGCATTGCAGAAAGACAAATCCAAAGTCCCCTGTGAGTTTAGCCAGCACTACCTCTGGAAGGGGAGGAAGTGCCCACCCCTCAGCATTGTGTACTCAATCTCAAAGTTAAGTCTCCTTAGACCAGCCACCATTTACTCTCCCTTTGCCTTCTCCTACCCTGCCCCTCTTTCTCTGTAGCAATCACCATATTGTTGTCTGTGTCTGTTTCTTTGCTTCATTCCTTCACTTTTTTACCCAGATCCCCAAGCCCCCACCTTTCTGATAGCTATTAGTGTCTTCTCGGTGTCTATGAGCCATCATCAACAAAATGGAAAGACAACACACTTGAATGGAAGAACATATTTGCCAGTGATACATCTGATAATGGGTTAAGTTTCAAATTTATAAAGAGTTTATACAATTCAACACCCATTAAAAGCAACAGTCCAATTTAAAAATGGAAAAAGAGCCTGAATAGACACTTCTCTAAAGAGGATGTACAGATGACCAATAGACATATGAAAAGATGCTCAACATCATTGATCATCAGATAAGTGCAAATTACAACCAAAATGAGATATCACCTCTCAACGGTCCGAATGGTTATCATTAATAAATCAGCAAACAAGTGCTGGTGAGAGAGTGTGGAGAAAAGGGAATCTTTGTGCACTGTTGATGGAAGTGCAGATTGTTGTGGCCACTGAGAAACACTACGGGGTTTCCTCAAAAAAGTAAAAATGAAAATGCCTTAAGCCCCAGCAATTCCACTTCCGTAAATATATCCAAAGAAACCCGAAACACTGATTTGAAAGAATATATGAACCCCTGTATTCATTGCAGTGCTGTTTACAATAGCCAAGATTTGGAAAGTGCCCATCAGTAAATGAATGGATCAAAAAGCTGAGATATCTTTTCACAGTGGAATACTACATGGTCTTAAAAAAGAAGGAAATCTTACCTTTTTGCGACAGCATGGATGGACCTAGAGAGTATTATGATAAGTGAAATAAGTCAGTCAAAGACAAATAACATATTATTTCACTTAGTATGTGGAATCTAATGAATATAATAAACTAACAAGAAGAATAAAAACAGACTCATAGATACAGACAACAGACTGACCACTATAGTGTTTTTTAAAGAAAACATGAAAAAAAAATGTGTGGGAATGTGATTAATAAACTAAAAAACTCTTCATAAATATTAAGTTATCTTATTTTTATTCTAGTCTCATTTTGTGCCTGTTATATTTTGTCAGTTTTTCCTAGAAAAATATTCCAGAGTACATGCATTTATAATTTTGTGATAATTATCTAAATTCATATCAAATTATTTTATTCAAGTGTGCAATTATTCAAATCATTTTAAATTTAACAGGCATGATCTGAAGGATAACTAATATATGGAATACATTTCCCAAATAAATTAACCAAATAAATTTATATGTGTAAAGCACATTTAACAATACTCTGTATATTCACTTTTTTTAAATCCACTTTTTTCCTAAAGAAAAATGCTTTAATCAAGTCTTAAATGGACTTGAAATTTTAGGAAAAAAATACATATATCTAAGTTGGTGAAAAATAATAATTTTTAACATAACAATTTTCATTATCCATAAAAAATTTCTCATTTTAAAGTATAAATTTGTTCTTTCTACACATCATTTTTAAGGCTTACTCTCTGCCATACACCATGGTAAGTACAAAGGATATAGTAGTAGTATAATAGAAATACTCACTGACTTCAGGAGTCATACGACGTATTGGAAAAGGCATATAACTTAATAAACAATTGCAATAAATTAAGATGAATGTTCATGACCATGTCAAAAAATAAAACTACATAGATGCAGACCCTGACATTTGAAACTTTTCATCAAGGCAAACCATACAAAAAAGGTGAGAAGTAAAGGCTGAAGGTCCTAACTGTGTTCCAAAGTCAGTCATTTGCATGGCCATGGCATGTCACTTGCTGTTTGAATGCTAGTCCTAGTCTATTCATGTTCAAGTTGTTTAATCTTGCTTTATTTTTTCAAATCTGTCTTATCCTTACCTTACTTGAAGGAATAACACAATACTCAATTAGAGTAAATGTAACAGAACAGCAGATAATATTATTAGCATGAATAGAACTAAAATAAACTAAAGTAAAATAATAACAGTAAAACTGGAGCTCTTACTTTTAAAAACTTGAGACTATTATTTCAATATGAATAAATTAATTATATTTTCTGACATAGAGGAAGGTAAAAATACCAATTTCTTTGTTATGGTCTTTAAATAATGAATGAGAAATTTATACAATTTAATCCTAACAATGAAATGATTATATTACATAGTATCTCATATACCCTCACAATAATAATGGAATATCATAGAGCCCTGAAAATGTTCTACTGCAGAGCTGTGTGGCTCTGACCGACTGACTTCACACCTTCCTGTGTAGGTTTACAGCTCAGGTATCCAGAAGTGAACCAAAGTGAAACTCAGAGAGACAGTTTGAAAGCTCAGTGAAAGGCTGGACATATTCATAGAGAATGTTAAGATGATTAGTTCTGGCAATGCAATATGTTACTAGAACCATTTGCTAAATTTTGCAGGGTTTTCTTCCTATGATTATTATTTATCAAACACAAATTAAATTTTTCAGTAGTTCTCTTATGTATGAAAATTAAAATGTTTCTCAAGAAGTGGCTTTCTCTTGCTTCACTCTTAACCACAAGCCTAAAGCATCTTCTCTAATGAGCATTAATGAAGCCACCTAACAGATTTTTATATGTTTATATTCAACTCGGTATGAAGAAAAGTGCCTGATGCCTAGTACGCTGTTAGGTTATATATATATATTGAACAAATGAATAAGTATTCCCAGAGCTATCTTAAATAAACTAGTATAGAAAATGATAGCAAAGACATATTAAGGGTGTAAAAAGAATAATGTTGCAAGATCAGTAAGGCACAAAAATGTCTGATTTAGTCTCAAAAATAAGATTTTTAAACCAATGCCATAGTACTACTGTACTTCCTTCAGTAATGAAAAATGGAGAGGCTTTGCTTGTCTCAGTACTGCGCAGAAATGACAAGCTTTTGCTACAAACCACACACAAAAGGATTCAAAGATAGGTTCACTGAGACAGTGCCATGCCAACCACTGTTTCTATCCACATAAGGTATATGGCTACATACAAAATGAATTTTTGAAATAGGGCCATATCTTGCCCAAATAATTACTGTAGCGAAACTGCTGTCACTTTCATGGAGGGCTGAGAGGTGAAACATCTAGCTGATGACAGTTTTATCATACTACAGTTCCTTTGCTGACACACATTTCTCCCTTTGTTCCTTGCTTTGATAAAGCTGAACAGTAGAATGTTAAAACAAGTCTCAAAGTTTAAAGTCCACCATATTATATAATGTGTATGACTAAAACCCAACACATTTAGCAATGTGCTGCTTCATCACCATTTATCATTGTATTTGAATTCATCCTCAAAAATCTTAACATCTATCTGTAGCCTATTTCAAGGATTTTACAAATTTTTACCTTCTTGTCTTTTATAACTTATTAATGCATTTTTCTTAACAAGAATTTTAAAGTAATTATCTAAAGAAAAGCAAATCCTACATGAGTACAGCTTCTAGCAATTCACATCACCTATATTTTTGTTATGGAACATAGGAATGTAGGGGCAAATGGCTGAATTGAACACAATCAAGGTTGCTGCTAAAAAATCACAAAGCCCATTATCATCACCAGTGGTAGAGTTAGAGAGGCAGTTGGAATTTAGAAATGTATTTTTTAATGCTGCACCAGAAAAATCACAATGCAGTAGATATTGAATTTTCCCTGACTTGGGAAAATTTATAATCATTTCTAATTTTCTTTAATGTAATATATGACCATCTGAGATCAGGTAAATAGAAATTTCTAAATGTCAATGTATGAAAGTATTTCATAAACAAGAGACACAGCCAGGAAGTCTGCTGTCCTTCTGGAAATGTTCCCTGCACTCTCAAGTTGACGAGGCAGAGTGCCATTGCAGCATTAATTGCAGCCTTTGGAGTGGAAGAATATTTCTCTGTAATTAAGACTTTCTGAATTTAAAGAAAAATAATCTCTCCTGCTAGTGTAACAAATTGTTATGTATTAATGAAATCAAATAATTTAAATGGTGGCCACCGCATAGTCCCAGCTTTTCACAGATTGCGTTATTACTGCATCGTTCATGCCAAAATAATTATATTTTATCAGCCCTACTTTTTGTGATAAAGGAAAGACTTGGAATCTCTATCAGAGCAAAGCCAAAGCTCTCTAAAAAGGGAGCATACAGCAAAAGCCAACTGAGGTCTGGTCCAGAGTGCAGATGGCATGGACATGGGGACCCTCAAAGAGCAATAACTACTCATGAAGCAAAAGGCTTCCAGATGCAGACAGATTTAAAGACAGGCAGTTTCACTCACAGAAGTGCTAGGAAAGGCTCCCTGAAACAATGGAGGGCAGAGGGGGAAAAAAAGCCTTTATATGGCCACAGCTGCCACAATGTTTAGAAATTATGCAGGAGCCAGTAGAGTCACAAACTGGAAAAAAAAAAAAAAACTCCAATGAATAAACACACTGGAAAGAAGTGGATATTACAAGTAACCATGATTTGTGTTTGCGTGAATGTTAGAGGCTGGGGGAACTTGGAAGAAGAAGCATCAAAAGGGACTACATTAGGGTTTCGTCCTTGGCTTTTCTGCAAATTGTCAGCCAGGACTTTTCCCCACTGGGATCAGCTTTACTCATCTGTAGCTGGCAAGAACCACACTTACATGCCTGTTCCCATCTATCCTAAATGGGTGTCTTCCACATTCCACAATCGAAAGTTACCATGTCCAAAACCCATACAACCAAAGCCTTTAATTTCATAGGTAACACACACTTCTTTCCATTATCTGTCTGAAAAGGGGTTCTCAGGCGATCGCTGTGCCCTCAAAGCTGTTGTAAGCTATTCGACTACTTAGATGCATTCACTAAAATGTGACTCCCGGGACAGCAAATGGCCCCAGAAGCCACATCTTTCAGGCACTCAATTAGTCTCTGCCTCTATATCATTGAGCAGTGTTTTGTAACCAACACCGAGGCATTCTTACAATTCTTAGGGCTCATTTCTGGTACATTATCATTTCTATCATAGTCAACAGCTCTGTGCACTGCCTGCCGCTGTGTTTGAGCTATATTCTGGGTTGTACCCAGGACTCTAATGCTTTTATTTCTTTTGCATACTTCAAATTCGGACTCCTCACTCCATCAGTAAACCTCCAATCAGCAATGATTTGAGTATCTACATTTACCCCTTTTCGGTGACTTGAGTATCTACATTCATTTCTTTGCAATTGTTCTACAAATCAGTTGTCTCTCATTCAAGTGACTAAAATCAATCTATGATGCATATTCCACTTACCAAGGGATTTTATAGTTTGAGTCAAATTGTCTTATATGACAGATATAAATCTACGTTCAGAAAGTCAAATGTGAATTGAAGGTCATTGTTTTAGGGTATTCCTCCTCCCCCTCTCCCTTCTTCCTCCTCCTCCTTTTATATAAACTTTACATAAAAACACTAAAGGTAGCTAACATTAGTCTTCTGGGAAAATGAAAGCACAGCAAATAATAGAGTTAAGTAAAAAATCTGTAAATTTATAAACTAAATTTTTGTAAAATTGCAATTCTTTAGTAGGTACTGTGAACTCTGGTGCATTTTTTCTCTTCTATTCTACATTTGCATGTAACATTTACTTCTTTAAGAATGCTGTGCAGGACACACTAAAGTGACTTCACAATCCACTAAAAAACAACTCTCTGTGACATAAGGAATAAAGAAGTAACATTTAAGATGAATAATCATGATAGTAAATAATATTTTATACTTAAATATATAACATAGAAAAGTACAGATTGTAATGGTTTCAGTTCTGAGAAATTACAAGGTATTTTTTGTACTCATGGATAAAATGTAATATTTTAGGAGAGAATTTTGGTGTCGTAAATGTTGCCAGAAAGTAATTATTTTTCTTAATGGCACCCAAAGGTTTTGTGAAGAGAAGAATAAAAGAAAAGAAATAGCTAAAGATATTTTTTCTGTACTAAAATGAATAACACATGGTGTGAACAACATTGGACAGAGTATTTGAAATAAGAATTGCCTTCAAAAATCTAAAATAAGTGTTTACCAAATAATACAAAAATATTTTCAAACTTAAAACAAGTTCATACTTATACTCTAAAACACTGCTGATTTCTAGCACATTAATATTCTGGCCACAGCAAATGTGTTAATACAAAATCATGTAAATGTATGGGTCAAGGAGTTCATTTGGTATTTCTCTATTTGGGGGCATTAGCACAAAAATACTTGCTCCTTTCAATATATTCAATAATTTGCTTAAATATTACATTTTCTGTTCTCAATTATGTTTTCAAATCTTAGTAATTTGGTGAATTTTCTTACCATCACATCTGACTTTTAATAATTTAGTCCCTGACTCGACTCCTTGATTTTATTGAATGTTATTATGACTTACTGATTTTTTAAATATGTTTTTCATATTTATCTGTATATAAGCCTTTGAAACATTTAAATTTAATCATAGGTAGCACATAAACTAGAAGTGTTTCTAATTCTTTATGGCAAAAACTAAGTATTCATGGGATTAGGTGAATTATAACTCTAATTTATTTGTAAATAAAATGGCTTCAAAGTTTTTTTATATCCTTCCTCTAAAAAACATGTTCAAAATTTTCATGTCCTTAGTGATCATTTACTTTTATTTCATAATAAATGAGGATATAAAGTTATAACATTAAGTTTCAATTCTTCCTCTGAAAATAACTTTGGAGGAAAACAAAAATTCTTAATCTACAAATTCTTCCCTTCTTTTACTTTTCACAAATCTCTTATCCTAAAAAAGTAAATCAGTTTTGAAAGACTAGTGATAAAAGTTTGATTTTATAAAATTGACAAAAGATATAATACAAAGAAAATAAATGTTAAACATTAGAATGTATTCAGCAAAACTTTGAAATAAGTCCTTTGTATTCAGTTATAATAAATGTAAATATGAATTACTTCAATTTCTTAGATTTCTGAGGAAGTAAGTTGCAAGTTGAGATCCAGTTATCAGGAGAAATGAAGATTTCTTTTTTAAAAAAAACAATTTTTATTTTAGCTATAACTTGTATTTCTTTCCTTTTTTCACTTTTTTAATTGTTAGATTTCTTTGGAGTATTATAAAATCTATGACAACTTTCAAAATATTATATCAATGAGCATATCTACACCAATCTGATTTATCTAACTGTTAAAGACATTTCATGGTGAAATAGCATGATAAAAATAAACATTTTATATGTAATTGAAATTCTACTCTTTTTAATGAATTGATTTCCCTTAGACTAAAATACTAAAAAAAACCAAAACAATACAACACAAAGGGGTTTAATTTCCAGCCAAGATGGAGTAGCCTCATCCCTCCTTTTTACTAAAACTAAAAACCCCTGTATAGAACATAACAAGAGCAGAAGGACTGTGCAAAGCAGAGAGAAGAAATCACATTGCCTAGGAACCTCAGAACTGGAAGAATGACGTGGCAGTGAACTCCTGACTTTCCTCATTGCCTCCCACGTATGCTGGAGAGAATGCTACAGAAGCTGCCAACCCAGAACTGCCAAAAGGCACAGGCAAAAATGAGCTCCAAGAAAAGTCTGTTCTCTCTGGACAAAAGGCCAGAAAGAGGGTAGCCTAATACACCAAAGAAACTTCCCCATCCCACCCTCACTGTTTCAGCAGGGCCAAATGGGGAATGATTTTCAACCTACCCCTGACCCCATGAAAACAAGCAGTGTACCTAAGATGTGTCACAGAGTGGAACTGACCAATTGAGAGTTAATCATTTTCTTACATGGTTCAGTTATGTAAGCTTTGTAGTGATTGCTTAGTTACCATATATTGTTGAGCAACTTCTATAGATGATAACTTGTAATAATTACATTGATCAAAAGAACCTATTCATTCTGAATACAAGCCTAACATACACAGTCTGTTTCATTCAACTCCCAGTTTTTATCCTGGAAAATCTTGAGTAATAAAGTTAAAAACCTGCTGTATTTAAATTGTAATTGCATGATCTTGAGCATGAAATAAATCAACACTAATTCCTCTGACTTTTTGTGTCCATAAGGACACTTCATGGTATTGACTGGAAGTGTCACAGCTGTGTGAGGCAGGGGGTTGGATTTCATTCTAGATTTCAAGAAACAAAAGGATTAAAATAGTCCTCTCATTGCCACACCACATCATCCAACAAATATTTTTGTGTTGAGTGTGTACTATGTAAAATCAATATTTCATTTGTTGAGGATACAACAGTGAATAAAATGAAAAGACCTGTCTCCTGGAACTTATGTCTAAAAGTGAAGGCAGAAAATAGTCAAGAAAATACTTATTATATGAAAAGTTGATGAGAACTCAGGAGAAAAAATACACAGTATGGCATATAAATATGACTATTTAGGGAAGGGAGATGATTTTAGACTGGAAAAGTTTCACTCAGAAGGTATCATTTGAGTAAAGACTTAGGGAATTGGTAGAGTCGGCTTTGAAGCTTTCTAGACAAAGGGCCTCAAAAAGAAACATGCCTAATATAATCAAAGATCATTGATTAGAATGAAGTACTAAGGGAGTGAATGGTAAGATATAAGAGTGAGAAACTATTGGTATACCGATCAGTATTTAAACTTTAGCTTTAATTCTGATTGGCAGTAGAATTAAAATATTTTGAGCACAAGAGTGACATGATCATCAAACATGTTAATAAAATCACTTTGGTCATTCTTTTGAGAATAGACTACAGGAGAGTGAAGGCAGAGGAGGCTACTCTAATAATTAGGCATGAGATGATGATTGACTGGATTAGAGTGTTGATCTTGTAGCTAGTGGAAAATGATTGAAGACAGAATCAATTAGATATGCTGATAGATGGAGTAGAGAATTTGAGAAAACTTTTTGAGCTTAGGCTGATTCTAGAGATGTTTACCTAGACATCTAGACAATGGAAGCTCCACTTACAAATGAAGAAGAATATTACAGAAACAAGTTTTTTGTTTGTTTTGTTTTGTTGAGGGAGGAGCAATGAGGAAGGAAATTAACAGAAAAAAAAATCCAAGAAACATTTGAAATAGCTGAAGAGGTAAAAGAAAAAATGAATGACTTCAGTGATCTGGAAACTTAACGAAAAAAGTGTTCTCGAAAAAAGGGGGTGATTTACTATCTACCACTGCTGATATGTCAAACAAAGTGAAACCCAAGAATTCACCATTAGATTTAGCAATGTAAAGGTCACTGATGATCTTGGTATGGAGTAGTGGGCATGAAAGACTAATTGATGTGGATTTGAGATGGAATTGGTAAGGAGGAGTGGGAGATAGAAAGCAAAGAAAATTGTCTTAAGTAGAAAGGTAGTGAGTTTACACAATGTAAATAATAAAGGTGACACCAACTCAGCTCATTTGTTCAGCTCTTCATGCACTCCAGTAAAATTGCTTCATGTGTTTTGTTTCGCTGAATACTTATAACAAAATTATAAGACAAATATTACTGTCCATATTTTATGAATGAGAAAACTGAGATACAAGATAAGAAAATTAGCTCAAGATCAAAAAGACCTCTTTTTAAGTACTATCTTATGCTGTCAATCAGGTAATAGATCTATATCATTTAGAATATTTTTGTCAATTTTGTGGACTTAAAGCAAACAGATGTATCAGCAAGGTCCACATGGCAGGAGGTCTGGATTTGTATGACTATAGATCTGGTTAATTTAGTGATGCAATAATATCTTTGCAAAAATGCTGCAGAACTCCAAGAATCACATCTTCATATGGAAACATTTTAAAGTTGGAAGGAAGGTCAAGGGAATTCTTGTAGTGGGTATTTTACAGAGTAAAAGTTTCCTTAAATTTACCTTTTTGTACCTTATTGACTGAGACTGAATAATTCACCAGAGTTCTTGCTGCAATGCAAGCTGGGAAAATGAGAAACCAGTCTTTCCGGCCTTTGTAATGGAATCTTGGCTATAACAGCAGGGAGAAGAGAGTTGTGAATATCTGCTGAGTTAGGACACACAGATCTGTTAGAATACTCAGGAGAGAGAAAGAGAATCATGTTACATCATGCAACTATACTTGTTTAGTAAAGTGATACTCTTAATTTGAGATGATATTAAAAAGGTGAGGAAATTCTCTAAACTTAATTTAAAATTTGTGCAGCTTCAGGAGCAGCTGCTGCAAACTGTGGATCCAAAACCTCTCACCACCAACACCTAATTACCTGTGGTACACTCCAGATTCCTTTCGGTTCTAAGGCCAGTATGGCAACTGTCATGAATCAACTGGTTGTAAATCTCCTTAAAGAAGAACATCACCTCTAGAATAAGATTACAATTATGGGTTTGGTGCTGTTAGCATGGCTGGTGCTACCAGGATCTTATTGAAGGACTTAGCAGATGAACTTGCTCTTGGTGCTGTCGAGGAAGACAAATGGAGTGGAGAGATGATGGGTTTTCAACAAAGCAGTCATTTCTTTAGAACACCAAAAATTTTCTCTGCCAAAGACTGTAATGTGACTGCAAGCTCCAACCTGGTTATTATCACAGCTGGGGCACATAAACATGAGGGAGAAAGTGATCTTACAGTAATTTGGTCCAGCATTAAGTAATCATCTTTAAACCCATCATTCTTAATGTAGAATACAGCCCCAGCTGCAAATAGCTTCTTATTTCTAGCCCACTGTATCTTGACCTAAGTGGCTTGGAAGATAAGCGGCTTTCCCAGAAATCATGTTATTGGAAATGGTTGCAACCTGAATTCAGTCCAGATCTGTTACCTAATAAGAGAAAGGGGCTGGGAGTTCACCCATTTATATCTGTCATGGATGAGTCCTTGGGATCCCAGAGACTACAGTGTGCCTGTATGGACTGGAGTGAATGCTGCTGGTGTCTCCGTGAAGAAGCTGCCTTATTTAGATGAGGAGCAGTGGAAAGAGGTTCCCAAATAGATGGTCAAAATGCTCGTGTGATGATCAAACTGATAGACTACACATCCTGGGCAACTGGACAATCTGTGGCAGATTTGGCAGAAAGCATAAAGAATAAATTTAGGTGCGTGCATCCAATGTCCACCTTGATTAAGGATCTTTATAGAATAAAAATAATAATAAAAAATGTCTTTCTTATTGTTCCTGGCATCTTAGGACAGAAGGGAATGTCAGATGTTGTGAAGGTGACTCTGACACCTAAGGAAGAGGCCCCATTTGAAGAAAAGTGCAGATACTTTGGGAGTTTAAAAAGAGCCACAGTTTTAAAGACTTCTAATGTCGTACCACTTCACTTTCTAGGCTGCAGCTGAATTTTAGCTGGAGATTGAACATATTGTCCTTTTTGTCTCATCTGTGACTAAAGCAGTAATAAGGCAGCCAAGGAGAGACATTAATTTCCCAAAGTTAGACCTAAGAATGGTTCATAAAATCCTGCAGCTATGTCCTAATGCTAGATGGTCCTTATCTTGTGTAGTACTAAACTGGTTAGTGTGAAATAGTTTCACCTTCTCAAAGACACAACGTCCAAAGATGCACACACTACAGTTGCCCTTCAGATTAGATACATGTTCACTCTGTGCCATATAACTTCTGGTTCCTTTACCCAATGTGCCTAGTCTGAAATGTATTTCTCCAATCAATCATATCATGGGACCAATAAATAAACCAAATATTGTATGCTTTGTACATAACTGTTATAAAGGATATTACTTTGTGCACTATATGTAACAGAATAGTGTACATTGCTAAATAATGTAAAAACATCTACAAATAAATATTGCAGACAACCATCCAAGTACCATACTAGATAGACAGATACATACACACATACATACATACATACATACATGCATACATATAAAATATAATTTATGCACTTTTGTCCCACCAAGTAACAGATCTAAATCTTTCTGGGCTGATCAATGCATTTGCAAAGTAAGTTTTAAACTAATAATAAATGAAATTTTAGCATGCATGTATTGGAAGATTTAATATTGCTAAAATGCACATATAACCAAAGCAATCAACAGAGTCAATGAAATCACAAAATCCTGTGGCATTTTTTGAAGAAATGGAAAAAATCCTGAAATGCATATGGAATATCAAAGGACTCAAATGGTTACAAAACAAGCTGGAAGAGGAAAACCCAACCTGGAAGCTTCACACTTTGTAATTTAAGTTACAGCAATCAACATGGCATGGTATTGGCATAAAGACAGATATAAAACAATGAAACTAAATAGAGAGATCAGAAATAAATTTTTGTAAATGTGGTCAAATTTTCTTCAACAAGTGTATCAAGAAAACTAAATGAGAAAAGAACATGCAAAAGAATGAAGATGGACTCATGGCATATTCACAATTTAACTCAAAAGAAAGACCTAAACATAAGACCTGAAGCTACAATACTCCTGGGAGAAAACACTGGAGAAAAGCTGCATGACATTGGATTGGTCAGTAATTTCTTGGATATTATACCAAAAGCATGGACAATACAAGCAAAAATAAAACTTTTTCACAGTGTAGAAAACATTCAACAGAGTGAGAAGGCAATGTAGGAATAGGAGGAAGTATTTGTAAACCATACATTTGATGAGGGGTTGTTGGCAGTTTAGCCACGTTACTCTGCGGTATTGCTGCCTCGTCCTCCATTTTGTTTGGGCAAATGACCTGCACAGACCTGAAACTGACACTAGACCCTCGACAGCAAACCTGCACAGTCACAATTAAGTTCCTGACAAGTCCCAGCAGTCCTTGTGATAAGGTTTCTTTGCCTCCTAGCGCCTTCTCCTTGTGTGTCCCTTCAATGAACCCCTCATTAAACTTGCCAACACCCTGCTCTTTTTTGTTTAAATTGAGCAATTCTGCCTTCAGTCAGGAACTCCAAAGCACTCCGTTATGGACACTAATGAAGGTGTGTGCCCCAGGCCCCAGATCTCTCTGTCTGTGCTTTGCCTTGACCTCCCCATGTGGCCTTACAGAATGAATAATTCTGAAAGGCCTGCCAGGTATTTCCTCCACTAATAACTCCTTTATTTCAGTTTCTTTTGTAGTCTGTTGTGGAATGACAGCTCACCATCTGGTGCCCTGTGCGACACTTAGCAAGTGTTAATTGACAGATTCCTGACAGGGGTTAGTATCTAGAATACATAAAGAACTCATAAACTTAACAACAACTAAACAAACATAAAACAAACAAAAATAATGGGCAAAGGCTAGGCAGGCATTTTTCAAAGCAGGTACGCGAATGGCCAATAAGCATATGAAATGATACTCTACTCCACTAATCATTAGGGAAACATAGACCACATTAGTTATCACGTCACGCTTGTTAGAATCACCACTGTCAAAAATTAATAAATAATAATAAAAGCCAAAACAAAGTCAAATAAAAGTAACAAATGCTGGCAAGGATGTACGGAAATTGGACCCCTTATGCACTGTTAACGGGAATGTAAAGTCATGCAGCCACTATAGAAAACAGTGTGGAGACTCCTCAAAAATTAAAACAAAACTGCCATATAATCCTCCAATCCCACTTCTGTGTATTTATCAAACAGAAATGAAATCAGAATCTCAAAGTTACATTTGAACACCAATGTTCACTGAAGCATTAGTCATAATAGCCAAGGAGTAGAAGTCATTTAAATGTTGACTGATGAATGAATGAAGCGAATGTGGAATATACACAAAATGAAATATTATTCAGCCTTAAAAAGGAAGGAATCTCATCATATGATAAAATGTGGACAAATCTTGAGAATATTATGCTAAGTGAAATAACCCAGTGACAAAATATTTATATTGCATGATTTCACTTGTATATCTAAAGTAGTAAAATTTTGAGAAACAGAAAGCAGAATGCTGGTTGTTGGGGGCTCGGTGTAGAGGCAGGGTGGAGAACGGGAGCTGTTGTTCCAGGTGTAGAGCTTCAGCTCTGCAATACACTAAACTTCCTGAGATCTGTTTTTGCATATGCATGCAGTTAACACTACTGTGCTGTGTACTTATGAATGGGTAAAATGGTGTATTTCATGTGTTTTTTACCATAATAAAAAATAAATAAATACAATTTTAGCTAACAGTAAATGTGTTCTTTCATTGCTTCCCTTTACTGTGATCTAATATTGCTCAACTATAATAAAAGTTTGCATTCACTGAACATTTACCATGTGTTGGGAGCAAAGAAGGGGCCCAGTGTAGATTGTTTATAATTCTGTTCTACCAATGAGAAAATCAAGGCTTAGAGGATTAAGTATTTTGCCTAAAGACACCTGTCTCACAAATGGTTACATTAATATTCAAATTAAGCATGTCTGATTCCAAATAAACACTGAAATATATGATCTACTTTTGCTGTTGCTGTTATTGGTTTTTGTTTCGTTTTAGCTCACCTGGAAAATGTACATAACAAATGTTTTGCAGCATAAAATTTTTATAGTAAATTTTATTAATTTTTAAAAACTTATTAAGATTTGTAACTATACATAAGTTAATTTTATTTACGATATATTATATGTATATGACTTTGGGATAATTGTAGACGTTCATAAACACAATATATACTGAAGTTCTGCCTTTAGTAATACTCAGCTCATTTAACTGTTTTTACAACTCAAACACGATGTAGTTTGTGTAAGAAGAGATGGATTATTATCTCATTTTGTTGATAAAGAAAGTGAATTTAAGTTGAAGTAACTGAGTTTATCAAAGTAGATCTTTTGCTAATATCAGAAGCAGAAGAAAGATTATACCTTCTTAGTCTTTGTGTGGGCTTTCCCCAGAAAACATGCTACTAGCTACCATTTGGCAACTGGACCCATTATTAAAAAGAAACTACATTTCCTCAATGCTTCACATAAATTTAAGAGATGAAGCACAAGCTTTGAAAAAATTTCTAGCAGTGGGCTGCTTAAGACTCTACTCATTTTCTTCTAGAAGGTTCTTTCTCATTTACATTAGTAAAACTTGTATGAAAAACTTTTAGAAGTCTTGCTTTAAAATATTTAAAAACAAAATTCTATCCAATGCCATATGTACATGTATAAAAATAGAAATTACCACTTAAATCTGTATTAAACCAAAGCATATTTTTAATTCATTCAATTTATGATAAACCAAGTTGTCCTTAGGATGCCCTGGATGTAATTTTATTTATAATCATGTGCTAGCCAGTTTAATTCCTCTCTCTCTCTCTCTCTCTCCCCCTCCCTGCCAGTATTGGTGTTTCAGTGTAAATGACACCCTGCATCCTTGTTCACTTTGTGCTGCCCTAGCTCTGCTTAGTGATTTATTGTTCGCAGACAATTCTGATTCTTCCAACACAGTGGATGTGCTTCCTCAGCTGTTTATGTGGTTCTCTGACAATATTGTATGTACTTCAGGCCAACTAAGAATGGGTTTAGCTGCTTAGCTTCTTCCAATTATTCTGACTTATACTGGTTTAAAGTCAATTGAACAGAGGCAGACAGAGGATGTCTCAGCTTGTTCCATTTTTTAAAAATTGATCTTTTCTTCCCATCTGTGTCTTACAAGAACAGTATTCATTTTATTCTTTTAATGTATGAGTAATTCAATATATAATTCTCCTTGAAGTGTGTATAATCTCTCTTTCCTCCCTCAGCTTCTATTCTATTAGTCCTTTTAAAATGGCATTTTAAAAATTATCTTTGGGGTTAATTGAAATATAGCTCTTACTAGAGACATAGGCATGGCTTTTCCCTCTCACTAAGTATCTCAGTTACACTCTTTAAAAGTATTTATAGAATCATACAATATGTATAGAAAGTAATATATACATTATGAAAGAGGGGAGATCCCAATTCAGCCAGAAATCTGCTTAGATCAATTATATTTTAGTTGGTAAAATTAAGACATAGACATTTTAAAAGATATTGATTGGGAGGAGGATTTGAGTGAAGAAAATGAATATATATATTAGAGAGAATAAATATTTACTTATTATTCATCCAAAATTTAGGAAATGGGTGTCTGTGGGACATGAGTAAACCACTTTCTTTGTCAAATTGTTCTTGATTAATACTTTTTTCAGTGATCTCCGGTTCTCTGTTCTCCATAACTAGATTCTAAAAAGCTCAAAGAACTTCATGTGTGGACAGCATTATATTCATAGTAAAGGCTCAATGACTGATGAGAAAACAAATAGATTAATAAGTATATGAATTTCCTAATTTCTTAAAAATATTATGGAGTTATTTAATTTCAAAAGGTACTAGACGCACTATACGAGTCTTTGAAACCTCTCCTTTAAAAAGAGAAAAAGAAACTTCTCCTCTCACTCAACTAAGAATTAACACATTAAGCACTACTAATAATTTGCATCAGTATAATAATAACCTTATACTGAGCTAAGGTTTTCCATTCTTCTTAATAGCATCTTATTAACATATTATCCTCTGAAGATAGTCTTCAAATTTATTGCAGATTAAATTCCTGGGAAAGGAATTGTAATTTGTAATAATCATACCCACACCTTATTTTCCTGCTGGAACAAAATTATAATAGGAAGTTATATTTTTCACCCTGAGAGGGCCGGATGCCCATTTTTATAGAAGTAGCCACAAATATTACATTTAATCAACTATAAATGATACACTTACATAATCTGAGGTTTCTAAAGGATATATACATTGGGAAATGAGAACAGCGCTGTAAGCCATCATATAAAATTGCATTTAATGTAATAGAGTGTAACAGAATATGCTACAAAATGTTTAAAATAATGGACTATATGGCAGAGCATGTGAAAGTATTTCAGAGGCACAGAGCCCAGGCCCCAAAACATTATACCTAGTGCCACAGTACCCTGAGGGTCAGAAGACCATGCCAAGGACCCAGAATTCCTCTGCCCAGGGTGTTCCAGGTTCCTAGAAATAGTACACAAGGCAACTCTAACAGAGACTAATTCCTTTAAAAACCTTGTTAGCAAATTGGACTTCACTTTCAGGTCATTCTGATCCTTGAGCTGGCAGTGAGTATCTCCAGGGTCCACGCCATCCCGCATCCTTGACCGAACGTAGTTTCCTTTCTTTTAACCTTGCCTCTAGTTTCCTCTCCTTCCATGACCTTTCCACTCAGACCTTTGCTTTCACTGAAAGTTTTATTTAACACCTTTTCTTAAGTAAAAATGTTCCTTCCCTAAGGAAACTAAGAGCCCCGAAACACTGACAAGTGGGAAGCTCTCTGTGGGAGAGGCTGGTTGGTTGGTTTTTCATCTTTTCCTTGTGACCACACAGCCTCACAGCCCTTGCAATTGGATGTGACAATGTGTGTGCACCAGCTTTGGACCATTAAACACCACCTATGTGCAATCTTCTAAATAATCATTCTCTTTTCTCCTGGTTATAATGGAGATTAGTCCGGGGAAGCCTTTGGGAACAATCTGATGGCAATAGAATCATAAGTGGAAGGAACTCAGGTCTCTAAATCCCTTCTTGAAGGAAGGCCAATCAGGAGAGCTAATGCCTGGGATTGTTACATGAGCAGTTGACAGATATTTTTTTTATGTAAACCCTGATCTTATGGATGCTTTGAAGTTACAGCAGCTCGTGGTGCTCTCATGAATACATTGTCCATTTAGCCACACCATAGTCCTCTAAGACTAAGAAGAACTTTTTGCATCCTTCTTTTTAATTCCCTAATGCCTGTGAGGATTTTACCTTTTCATTTCACTTCCACTCCTCTTCTGTTCTGCCTCCACAACCCACAATGGGCCCAGCTGGAGTTTTTCACTACCCAGAACATCTACGGCTCTGACGTGTTAAACTAACATCCCATTCTCCTATCACAGCCTCCACTGAACCCACTCATTCAGTTGCTTTTTCTTTTTGTCTTCATACCATATTCATTCTCTTGATTCTTCTACCTCCTCCCTCCACTTTGTTAACTGTTCTCACTGTCTTCTTAGCTTACATGCTGCACTACTTCCATTACCCTCTTTTCCATATTGGCAACTCCATTTGCCAATTGACCCTCCTCAGCAGATAAGTAGCACTCACCTGCATGGATCGGTATCTCTATCAATTCAAGGTCTCTGATGTCAATTAAGCTCTCAATGTGCCTGGAAATAATTCTATGTTTTCCTAATCAATGTCTTCTCACATTCTCTAGAGCAGTAATTTTAAACATTCTACATTTCCCCAACTCTGTGATACTGCCACCCTCTCTCCTAGACAGTAACCTGTTTATCACTTCGCAGAGGAAGCAGAAGTTACTAAGATGGAGATCTGTAATAACTTCCTCTTATAAAACCTACAATTAATCAGATTTAACCTACAATTAACCTACAGATTTAAGTTTGAGATAATAATTTTTAAGTGTAAGTCTCTGGCAATGTTTGAAACATATTTATACTAAAATTTATTGTTTAAATTTTTCTGTACATCCGGCTTTTTGTTTTGTTTTTGTTTTTTTTTTTTACTAAACATGTCAGCCTCATTTACACCACTCTACACTTTATCCAACTTCTCACTAAATATTCTATTCTCCTTCCTGTCTTCAGTATACCATCTCTACTGGTTATTCCTCGTGAACACTTAACATAGTTATCTCCCAAACTAAATCATTTGCCCTCGGGCCCACGTTCTTCAACAACATAAAACCACAAAAACTTTCATCAACCAAATAAAGGATTTTTTAAAATTAAGTTGGGTGGGCTAGGAAATCCTTGGCTAAAATCTTCTTTGAAGGACAATGGCTCCTTAAACCACACCATTTATTTAATACTATTTCCCTCCATCTTGGAAAAAAGGATGAGATATCACATTATAAAATTAACCTCTGCTTCTTATGTGAGCTCCCAGAAAACCTGTATATTGCTTTTTCAGGAAAATTAATATCACATAATTAAATAAAGTGGAACATGTAAACTTAAAAGTTTATATGATATTTTTTTGGCCAAATGTGTGACAGATTTGGTGCACCATCGTCATTAAAACACAAGAGACCTACGGTTGAAACTGTCTCAAATGATATAATGGAGCAATGATTAGCTGTCTTCACTGTTAATCCTTAGATATGGGAAAGAATATTAACAATGTCCAGACTACAGAATATCCACTGTTTGCTGGCTTTCTTTGGTCCTAAATATCTGCTTCATGGTTTATTTAAAATAACCAAAAATTGGGCCAACCCTAAAGAAAGGAGTTATTCATTATATTGTCAAATACGTAACAGAGAGATATGCCTTGAATAATGAGTTAAATGATCCATAGTCACTGGGATGTTGCACAGTTCCAAAACAGTATTTCTGGCACTATATACTCTTCCTTGCCTTTAAATAAGACTTTTTGTTAGCTAGTGCTTTCTACTGTCTGCGAAGTAGATGAAAATACTCGTTTCATTCAAGGCAAAAGAATAGAATGTGCACTCTCCTATTGTCCAATCATCACACCTTTTACCAGGGGGATATTATTGTGTAAATATATTTTGGGTGGAACCAACTGCTTTCATAGTAAATTTATAGAACACTAATATCCATAACTAGTTTCTCAACCTCAGCACCACTGGACATGCTCAGGGAGCCGGGGGAAGCTGCTCTATGCATTGAAGGACATTTAACAGCATCACTGGCCTCTCCCTACAGAGGCCAGTAGCATCCACATCTAAGTTGTGACAATAGATAATGACTCTAGGTATTGCCAAATGTCCACTTTTGGGGAGGACCATTATTTTACACAAAATCCCACTGATGTGGGATAGTGTCTGCAATTCCCAAGGCAGAGCTGCCCTCCTGCATCTCAAAAGATTCATATCCTTACCTAAACAGCAGCTCTTATCAACCCTTACAATCTACACCTCCAAACTGACCCACAAGACTTTGCCAGTCCACAACTGGCAATGAGGCGTACCAGTGTGGGCCTCTGGATACACAAACTGGGGCTTGCAGTCATTTTTCAGACTCTTATCCCCTTGGTCTTTTCAAAGAACTCCCAGGGTCTCACTAGAAAGGTGCCTCTTGACTGAGGGTGGAGTCTGCAGCATGTACATTCCCTTTGTTTATTCCTCAAGAGCAATAAGTACTGATTATTGTCACTGACATTTACAAGCCAGTATAATGAACAATCTTACAATGATATGGGAACATGGGTAAGACAATTATCTTAGTAGACACTAAAAAGGTATGCTTCCCAGAGTCCTTAAATATGTCTGAGATAGCCCACTTCAGCACTAGTGTAATGAACAGTGTCTCTCAAGCTGTCAAACTGTCTGTGACAATGGCAAATTTGAGTTTCTTCTTTCCCACCACACACCTGCTATCATTCTGCCTCTAGCCATTCCAAACTGGCATTATTGTTTGTTGGAATCAACAAATTACATTCAGAACCATGGAGAATGTTTTTTTCAGAAAAATGCAGAATGTCTGCTCAGTGAAACTCCTAGCCAATCCCTGCTCAATAAATTATTCCAGAGACCTGTATATCTAGAATTATATTACAATCAATGATTGTAATCAATGGTTAGCAATGATCTCGACACTACCTTCTTATGGTGACTCATTTCTCATTTTTATCAATAATTCTGAAAGGTGACAAGGTTTATGGAGATGCTGAAAAAAAGTACTTTCAAACTAAAATAAAATGTGAATTGTGCTGCTATGCACACTGGGGTGCATGGGTTCTTTTGAACTGGTATTTCAGGATCCTTAGGGTACAATCCCTGCAGTGATATTGCTGGGTCAAGAGGCAGTTCTATTTGTAGTTTTCTGAAGAAATTCCATACTGTTTTCCACAGTAGCTGCACCAGTCTGCATTCCCACCAACAATATACTATGGTTCCCTTTCCTCCACAACCTTACCAGCATTTGTTGTTTGTTGATTTGTTTATGATGGCCATTCTGACCTGCATGAAGTGGTATCTCATTGTGGTTTTAATTTGCATTAGTGAAAGAGAAATGCCATATGATCTCACCTATAAGTAGAACCTAATCAACAAAAGAAACAAGCAAGAAAAATACAACCAGAGACATTAAAACAAAGAACAATCTGACAGTAACCAGAGAGGAGGAGAGAGAGGGCCAATAAGGGATAATGGTGTGGGGGGGGATCAAGAACCATGTATAAAGGACACATGGACAAAGCCAAAGGGTGTGGGTTCAAGGGTGGGAGGTGGGGATGGGTGGGGAGGGGATGAGTGGTGGGGTGAAAATGGAGACATTTATACTTGAGTAACAATTTAAAAAAACTAAAATAAAATGATGAAAAAATTAGAACCCATGGCAAGTAAAAAAGCACTTCTTTATCTTTTTTAGAAACAAGTATCTAGCAACAATCTTTAAAGCCAGGACTGAAAACTGCTGTCACTGAGCTGGCCACAAGGACCTCTGTGTGTTTTCTGACTGAAACTCAAAATATATGATAACTTCCCTGGTTTTCTTGGATATTTCCTTGATGAGAAATAAACTTGAGAATTCAAAATAATGACATTTATTAGCATTTTAACTTGTCCCTAAATCACTGAACTTTGACAGAGTGGGAATCCTTAAACATCCTTTAAAATGCCTGGGACCTGTCAGCTCAGCTCACCTGTTCTCACTTTTTATCATTTATATCCCATTAATGGGATGAAAACTTTTGCTCCCTAGTTTATAACCTCCCATGCAATCTTCTCTTCCTTTTTTTGGCAATACCTCTTCCTCATCAGGAACCTGACAACTGGGACTCACTGGAGACTTACCACCTGTGCCCCTGACTTCTATTTGAGGATATGAATTAACCCAGAGTCCGGGTGTGAGAAACTTATCTAGATACTGCTTTATTCTCATCCAAGTTGGAGTAGCACCTGATGAGTTCATTTATTTTTATCAAGTCTCCTGAGGCTTAATACATCTCAGGAAGAAACATGTATCATTCATATTATGACTAAAATATTAGGGTGACCAGGGTCCCATGTTTGGTATTTCAACAAACTAGACAACTGCTCTACAAAAGTAACCCACTGGTCTTTAACATCAGACTAAACAGTCCATTATTCAAAAATACTTTCTTGCATGGAATCCAAAAGGATCCCTAAAAATATATTTATTTTGAACTCAAACTATTATAATGCAATGAAAGCTGCTTTGGGTGTGCTCTGAAATACATGCTCCATTTTCTCATGTTGACATCTGCCCTTGCTCCTGATTCTCAAAGTGCAAGTGGATCCTGTTCTTCTATGGGTGGTCATGGCCATAAAGCAGCAGCTCATACTTGAGATCTCAGACTACATTCACCTCCCAAAATCCATGCATTCCCTCTCTCATTTCCTCTCCCCCTACAATCTTGTCAATCCATAAAGCTTCCTTCTTTTGCCACTTCAACATCATTGCAATAGAACAGAACCTCCATCTTCTCTCACTGAGCTGCCATGATATCCTTCTCATTGGTCTCCCTACAAACATTTGTGTTTTCCTCTAGTATTCCACACACAAGGCCAGATGATTTATAAAAATGTAGTTCAGATTTTTTTTCCATTTTAAAGCCATGTAGAAGTTTCCCATAACACTTAGAATTAAATCTAAACTCTTTGCCAAAGCCTAACACAGTCACCATAATCTATGATCTGGGCTCTGTCCTGCCACCCACCTTTGCAATGGTCTCTACCCCATGACTTTATTCTCTTCCCAGAACATGCATAGGTTGGTCCTTATATCTATCAACTTCCTTCCTCTGAGGTTTATAAGTAGTTACTCATCATTCAGGTCTCTGCCCAAAGTCACTTTCACAGAAAGGCATCCTACCAACTCTATTTAAAAATGGAAGCACCTCCTTGCCAGATACTCTAATTATTTCACAGAAATTATCACTTTCTGAACTGTTTTAACATTTTTAATTCCTTGAGGTACACACACTCTGTGGTCTACCACTCTATCGCAACAGAACAATGTCTATGATAGGGTATCAATAAATGGTTATTGAATGAAGAAATGTTTTCCTCCCCCTCCTAGATTCTCAGTGTCTTCTCTTAAGGCCAGGTGCTGAATCATTCTAATCTATATTTTGTTTTTTTCTTTCTGAAAGGGAGCTTGAGGAAAATTTCAAGTACAGAAAAGGCAAAGTAGAGAAAGAAGGAAGGAAAGAAGAATGAAATTCTCATTAAAAAGTTCAGCAGCTAAAGGGGCTCTTTATACAAGAAGGTAGTAAGCCTCTTAGAATATCTGTAATACTGTGTTATATAAAAAGACACTTAGTCTCTACTCTCTAATTTTAATTATACTACAAACGACTCCCATGAATTTTCTTGCTTGCTCAGTTCTGCTTCAAAGAAATTAGATGATGATTATCCTGTACACAGACCCCAGACCCAGACAAATGCTGAAATGGAAACTTGAGAAAAAGAGAAGTTACTACTACCTCAAAAGCTAAGGCATTTTATAGGAACTGGAAGAAAATTTGGGGAACTATTGAGAAATGTAGAAACAAGAAAAGATAAAGCAGAAAGAACTTGCTAAGTGATGGAGATGGGCACTGACAGTGTGGAATCAAGGATGAGTTCCTCATGTTTTTCCTGAACTGGGTCAATAGTGGAATCATTTCATGGTTGGGGAAGTTGGGAGATTAGTGTAGGGAAGTGGTTTTAAATACATTAATTTATATTGTACTGACTATTAGAAGGTGAAATGAGATGTCTAGTAGGTTATTAGAAGTATGGACTAGGTTAGAGCAGAAAGAGAGAAAAAAGTCAATCAAGAGAAAGGAATATGAGATCATATGACTATGATTTTAATCTAATCATGCCCAGCACACTCATACTAGAACACATTTTAAAAACACTTTTATTACCCTAAAAAATTGACATATAAAATTGCCTACTATACACAAAATTTAGAAGTATCTATAATTTTTAAAATGTATAATATTGTATAATACACATGTCAATACCAAACTTTCAGACATGGCTATACTAAACACACCTTATTATAAATAAGTTAATAGTTGTATACAACTGTAAACAAGTTGCAAATGTCAATACCATTTGTCTCTTTAACATTTTGAAATAAGCTCTAACAAAACAGGTATACTTAAATATATACAAAGAACCACTATTGATGTGAATAATGGGAATGTAGAAATGCATTAAATGCAGAAGTGCTATATTGCTTTTTTAAGTTCTCTGAGAAATACTGTAATTTATACCATGAATTTCTCTTCACAAAAAATCAAAATGATGCTCTGGCTGGTGTAGCTCAGTGGATTGAGCACAGGCCTGGGAACCAAAAGATCACAGTTTGATTCCCAGTCAGGGCGCATGCCTAGGTTGCAGGCCAGTTCCCAGCAGGGGACACATGAGAGGAAACCACACATTGATATTTCTCTCCCTCTCTCCTTCCCTTCCCCTCTAAAGATAAGTAATAAATTTTTTTAAAAAATCAAAATGAAAACAAAACCAAATAACAACACACTGTATTATCTTCTCTTAGTATACACAATAGTTACATTCCAGAGACTGCTAATATACAGTAAAATCCTACAAAAACATCCTACAGTGTGTGTTTTATCTAAGATGGAGCCATGTTCTAGGCTTAAATAATTCTAAACTGTCTTTCACCAGTATGAATATTAAGTGGGATTTTATAATCACCTGGATGCAGGGAATTCTTTATGATCCTGTCATTCTGGAAATATGGTATACCTAATTCTACCTATTCAAAATCACTAACACCTCTTTCAATCATTGGGAATGCTATCTCTTTTCTTATTTCAATACACAATTTTCCAAAGGCCACCCTACAATGGTAAAATCATTTCCATTGAAAACTACTGCCTTAGGGACAGAATGTAGAGAAATAAAATGAATAAGAGAAACAGAGGAGGAGTGAGTTGGGGAGGGAGAGAAGAGGAGAGGAGAAGAGAAGAGGAACAAAGAAGAGGGAAGGGGGGAGAAGAAGCATCCAAGGAGTGAACCCTAAAGATATGACTAATGCAACTTTAGAACTGAGAAATTTATAGACCTGGAAGGTATTGCTGATTCTGAAAAGAGCTGATTGGAATAGTGGGTAAAAATGAAGAAATACTGGAACTGGGTCATAGGAGGCAAGAGGCAAGAGCATAAAGACAGTGTTTATAAACAACTCTCTCTTTTTTTAATTTTATTTTAATTGTTCTTCAGGTACAGTTTTCTGTCTTTTACTCCCATCCTAGGCCACCTCCCCAGCCCTCCCCACCTCCCTCCCATTTCCACCCTCCTTAATTTTTGTCCATGTGTCCTTTATACTTGTTTCTGTAAACCATTCCCCTTTTCAACAACTCTTTTGATGAGTTGTATTTTAAGGAAGACCAGAAAAAGAAATTAAAGTAATGATATTATCTTAAAATATGTGACATTACGGCATATTCATAGGCTTATATAAGTTACCTCAGAGAAAGGTTAGTAGTTAGAAAATAGAGAGATAAATCATAGAAATAAAGGCTAGACTCAGAGATAGCTGATCAAATCCTATGCCAGGGGAAGGAATGGACACAGAAGGAAGGGGTCATTGTAACAGGAGAGAAGGATCGGGGGGCTAATGAGTGCTGTTGAACAGTCCTAAGAATCAAAAGCTAAAGTGTATGTTGTATTAATTTTTGATTAATACAACACAATTAATTTTGTGTTGATCAAATTGTGGCCCTTTACTAGGCCACAATTAATTCTGCAGCCTAGTAAAACCACAGAATTAGTGGCTTTAAACAACTGAAGGTTATTCTCCTTCAGTTCTGGAGGTCGGATATTGAAAGTCAAGGTATCAGTAGGTCTCCTTTCTTGTTGGAGGCTTCAAGAGAGAATTGGTTTCCTTTTTTTCCAACATCCAGAGGTCATTTTATTCCATGCATCACAGTCCCTTCCTCACAGCACAACATCATGCTTCCACTGTCCCATCTTTTATCTGACTCTGATTCCTACATTATCCTCCGTGTGAATACACTGGGGCTGCATGGACAGTCCAGGGTAATTTCTTCACCTCAATATCCTTAACTGATCATATCTGCAATTTCCCTTTTGCCATACGAGAAAACATTCACAGGTTCTAGAAATTAAGACATGGGCATATTTGGGAGAGGGAGTCAGCCCATTATTCAGCTCACTACACTTTTCTTCCAATAGCTTCTCTTTCCTCAATTTAAAAAAATAATCAACTGAAAATGAGAATAAGGAAGAGATTATAGGACATTTAAGGAGAGAAGAGAAAGTATAAAAATGGTAATTCAAAGAGTGGAAAAGAGAGTTTACCAAGTAAATAAAGCAGAATGCTTGCTGTTACAAGGGCCACTTCAAATTAAGACCCTTTAGTGAAAATAGCACAAACACAATGGAATATGCCTTTTGCCTTATTAATCTTCTCAATTCTGCTAAATAGTTGCAAACGACTTGGGTCGAATAGCCTTGAAGTTTAGCCAGGTTAGCAGAAGTAAAGGGAAAGTAACCTGGTTTTAAAAAATGAAAGAAACAAGATGGAAAGTATAGATCATGAGAAACTGAGAGGATCAATTGGTTATCATCATTGGCAAAGACTTGAAACGTGGGTTGTAGAGTGGGCTCTCAGAGAGCATAGCATGCAAAATTACAATATTTAAGGTGTTAAAGTTTTGGGAATCATGAAGTCTACATTATAACCATGGGAAGAAGGAAAACCACTCCACTTTCAGGCCCTGTTGTATGTGAGGCATATAGCTACATAACGAAGCCATAATCAAAAACAAAGAAACAAAGAAATACTAGTGGAGAAGCAATGACTAGGGAAAATCTGAATTTGAACTGTAGAAAGAGGCCGGTGGAACACTTAAAGAAGGAATTCTAAATCCCAGCACCACAGAATGTAATCACATTTGAAGACAGGGTCTTTAAAGGGGTAAATAAGTGAAAATGAGGCCATCGGGGGGTCTCCAGTCCAATAAGATTGGTATCCTTATAAGAAAAAGAAATTTGGACACAGTTATGCATGGAAGACCATGTTAAGATATAAGAAAAAGATGCTCATTTGCAAGTCAAGGAGAAAGGCTTCAGAAGAAACTAACCTTGGGAACACCTTGATCTCAGACTTGTAGCCTCCGGAACTACAAAAAAAATACCCCACCAAATTTGTGGGTTTTTAAATTATATTTAGTTATTTTTCAAGTACAGTTTTCTGTCTATTTCTCCCATCCCAGCCTCCCCCGCCCCTTGCTCCCCACCTCCCTCCCATTTCCACCCCCTAGTTCTCGTCCCTGTGTCCTTCCTATTCGTTCCTCCAAATCCCTCCCATTTTTTCCCCTTAAATTCCCTCCTCTCTCCCCTCTGGTTGCTGTCCCATTGTTCTCTATTTCAGTATCTTTTGTTTTTATTCTGCTTGATTGTTTGTTTTGTTGTTTAGCTTCCTGTTAAAGGTGAGATCATATGGTATTTGTCTTTCAACACCTGGCCTATTTCACTCAGCATAATGCTTTCCAGTTCCATCCATGTTGTTGCAAAGGGTAGTAGCTCCTTCTTTCTCTCGGCTGCATAGAATTCCATTGTGTATATGTACCACAGTTTTTTGATTCATTCATTTAATAACGATTGCTTCCAACTCTTGGCTATTGTAAATTGTGCTGCTATGAATGTTGTAGACGATCGGCGGGTAAATACACACTCTCGGAGTCCAGAACCGAATTGATAAAAATTTTAATGGCCAAAGATTTTCCTGCGCAGGGGCGAACTTCCCCAACTGTAACCGGAGCCACGTAGCTACTCAGAGCTACAAAATGGAAGTCGCGCCTGGCTTACAGACTACTGGGTATTTATATTTTCTAGCAAGCAAGCAAAGGCATACAGAAGCAGAGGTGGCGGTTAGCTATTGGCTTATTTAAAAACGGCGAGGGTCCCTGATTGGTGGGTGCTGCTGCTGGCGGGCACTTTCTGGCGGGCCCGGGTTAGTTACCTTATTTGGCTAGAATTTTAAACCCAATTGCTCCCGGATGTTTGTTCATTGCCCTGTTCCAGGAACTGCAGATTTAGGGTTGGGTAATGCCCTAACTGTAATTTTCCTAGCTGGGTATAACACTCCCCCCTTTTCTGTGGGGAGGTGGTCAAACCATTGACTCATCTTCTTGGGGTAAGATGGTGTAGGGTTGGGATAGGACGATTAGCTTGACAGCATCTATTCTGTCTTTGATGAACACAAACACTTGTTTAATATTACGGGTCCTATTGTTAAAATTAATATTACTGTTAGTAGAGGCCCTAGCAAGGGGAGTAAGAGAGGGAGGAAACCATGTAGGCTTTGGTACACATACCCATTCGGGCTGGCTGACTCCTGTGGAGGTTCTAGAATAGGCTAGGTAAGCTACAGTGGCTCCACAATCCGTGGTCCGTGTATAGGAGGAGGGTATGGCATAGTTAGTAGTAGCAGGGTCACCGGGTTTAAGGCAGTCGTCTTTAGGAACTGGACAGCTGGAGGATTCAGCAGTTGGGCCTGATATTGAGTTAGCCTCGCATTAGAGAGCCACCTATCTTGGGGAGCCCACAAAATTTGTTCTAAATAATGCTCTCCAATAACTTGGATATCTTGCCCTAAAGTCAATTTGGTAGCTTCCTTGACTAGCAAGGAGGTGGCTGCTAGTGCCCGCAGGCACGCCGGCCAGCCGGAGGCTACAGGGTCTAATTTCCTGCAGAGGTAGGCCACGGGTCTTCTCCGGGGGCCTAATTCTTGACTTAGTACTCCTAGGGCTACCCCCTTCTTCTCAGCTATAAAGAGCTGGAATGGCTTAGTGGCGTCTGGGAGAGCAAGAGCAGGGGCAGTAGTTAAGGCCTCCTTTAAGGCCTGGAAGGCCTGTCTTTCCTTGTTAGTCCAAGTAAACGTCTCCTCGCTCCCTCTCGTTATTTCATGGAGGGGCCTGGCTAGTTCTGCGAATCCTAGGATCCAGAGCCGACAGTATCCTACTGCCCCTAGGAATTCCCGTACTTGCCTTTTCGATGTGGGCTCGGGGATCTGGAGGACTGTTTGGATGTGTTGATCAGAGAGAGCCCTCTGACCTTTACGCAAGTCATACCCTAGGTAACTTACGGTTTGTTGAACAATTTGGGCCTTTTTGGCAGAGACACGATACCCCATTCCTTCTAGTTCCTGTAGTAGCTCCTTGGTAGCGACACGGCATTCCTGGTGGTCTGTTGTGGCAATCAGGAGGTCATCTACATACTGCAGGAGCATGACGGTAGGATGGCTGGCACGGAAGGGCTGCAAGTCTCGGCCTAGGGCTTCACTAAAAAGGGTAGGTGAGTTTTTGAACCCTTGTGGTAGACGCGTCCAGGTATACTGGCCTAATAGGCCGTTTTCCGGGTCGTTCCACTCAAAGGCAAACATATCCTGACTCTGCAGGGCTAAGGGAATGCAGAAAAAGGCATCCTTTAAGTCTAGTACGGAGTAAAAAGTGTACGTTGGAGGCTACGAACTGAGTAAGGTGTAAGGGTTAGGCACAGTCGGTGGATAGTTTCTACCCGCGAGTTTACTTCCCTCAGGTCCTGGACAGGGCAGTAATCCTGGGTCCCCAACTTCTGGACGGGCAGCAAGGGAGTGTTCCACGTAGACTGGCATTCTCGCAGGATGCCCGCCGACAGGAGGCGCTTCAGGTGCTGAGCAATACCCTGCTTAGCGCGCGCTGGCACCGGGTATTGTCGGGCCCGAATGGGGGTAGCTGTGGCCTTCAGCTGGACTACTACTGGTGGCTGATGAACAGCCAGTCCCGGGGGATTAGTCTCCGCCCAGACCCCCGGAACCTCAGCTAGTAAGTCCTCAGGGACCCCGCCCTCTGCCTTACCCTCCTGGAGGGCGGCAAGCAGGTATTCTTCCGACAAGGGCACAGTGACTTCTAGCCTCATTCCTTCTTGAGAGGCCTCATTACTCTCCTGCTCCGAATCAAGGTGATGGTGGCCTGTAGCTTCTGCAACAAGTCTCTCCCGAGCAGCGGATACGGACAGTCTGGAATTACTAGGAATGAGTGTGTGATGGTGCCCAACCCTAAATCGGTTACTCGAGCTGTGGTCCAAGGGTATGCCTCCTCCTTGCCTGTTGCCCCTACAATTTTTGTAGTTGCCTTCTGGAGTTGTCCTTTGGGTTGCTTTAAAACTGAAAAGGTGGCTCCCGTGTCTATTAGGAAATTGACAGGTTTCCCTTCGACCTGTAGGGTGACCATGGGCTCCTGGGAGCCAACTGGGATGGAGCCCCGGCCCCATCAGTCTAGAGTCTGGAGAAGGACAGGAGCCCCCGTCCTTTGCTGAGCTACCTTGGCTTGCAACTCTGGGCACTCACGCTTCCAATGTCCATTCTTCTTGCAGAAAGCGCACTGGTTCTTGCCTATTGGCGCCCGTCGCTGTCCTAGTCCTGACTCCGTTTTCCCTCCACCCTTTGGGGCTGGGTTCTTGGCAGCAATTAAGATCTTGGCTACTTCCTTTGCCCTACCAATCTCAGGATCATCCCTATTGATGAAAACCTTTTGTGCTATCTCTAATAATTTGCTAATATTCTCCCCTTCGAACCCTTCTATTTTCTGTAACTTCTTCCTAATATCTGAAGCTGCCTGAGTTACGAAGGCTATATTGAGTAGTCTCCTGTTCTTGGGTGCCTGAGGGTCTAGTGGGGTATAAACCCCGTAGGCTTCAATAAGCCTCTCTAGGAAGGCGGCTGGCGATTCCTCCCTACCTTGGATTACTTCACTAACTTTACTAAAATTAGTAGGCTTCTTAGCTGCTGCCTTGAGCCCCCGTAGTAGAGCCCGGCGATACTGGAGTAGCGCCTCCCTTCCCCCGCTCGAATTAGGATCCCAATCTGGGCGTTGACTGGGAAGGACATCCTCTACCTCCCTCCTCCCTCTGCGGTACCCCTCTCTTCTCCCGTCACAGCCTTGGCTGCTTCTCTCATAATCCGGTCCCTTTCCTCAGAGGTGAAAAGGGTCTGGAGTATCTGCTGGCAGTCATCCCAGGTTGGCTGGTGGGTAAAAGGGAAATGAGGCCTTGGGGTTTTTCAGAAAAAGGAGGATTCTGGAGTTTCCAATTATACAGGTCACTGGTTGAAAAAGGAACATAGACTAGTCGAGGTGGTGCCTGTGCTGGTGCATCTGGGCCAGGCGGCACCTCACGGAGAGGCAGAATGGTGGCGCCTCCCTGCTGAGGCAACGCATACGGTGTCCCGCCCCTGGTATGGGGCGGGCTCCGGAGGTCACCTCCCGTGGTGGAATCTGGTTGCGGAGGATTGTAGGGTGGCGCCGCAGTAGGCTCGATCAGGGGGTCCTCCGGGGCTTCAGAGAGAACTGGGTGTAAACGAGGCTTTTCCTTAGCTGAACCCGGGACCAGGGCTTCCTGTGAACCCGGGACCGGGGTTCCCTGTCCCATCTTGGAATTGCGGCGGGAGACCTCGGTGATCTCCCAGAGTCCTAGGGCTACTAAAAGAGTTGTTAAGCCTAGAGGGAACACATATAATTTTAGACGCAATTTCTGGACAAACAACAAAAGGCGCCCACACAGACACAAATCCTTTCACGCAACCACAATATCGCTGCGCAACGCGGCGCAAAAACCGAAACCAATTGCGACCCAGTCGCGGGAGCCCAGCTCGGATTCCCGAGAGCGTCTCTCCTTGGGAATCCCCCGGGGGGACTGCCGGTAGCGTCCCACCTACCCCTCGGGGCTCAAGAGGTCTAGACCGTTTCCAAGATCGGGGTACCCCAGTTCTGCCGAAACTTACCTGGCCGGCGGTTGATGGTCTTCCGAGTGTATGTAGATCCCGAGCCCCCAAATGTTGTAGACAATCGGCAGGTAAATACACACTCTCGGAGTCCGGAACCGAATTGATAAAAATTTTAATGGCCAAAGATTTTCCTGCGCAGGGGCGAACTTCCCCAACTGTGATCAGAGTCACGTAGCTACTCAGAGCTACAAAATGGAAATTGCACCTGGCTTACAGACTACTGGGTATTTATATTTTCTAGCAAGCAAGCAAAGGCATACAGAAGCAGAGGTGGCGGTTAGCTATTGGCTTATTTAAAAACGGGGAGGGTCCCTGATTGGTGGGTGCTGCTGCTGGCGGGCACTTTCTGGCGGGCCGGTTAGTTACCTTATTTGGCTAGAATTTTAAACCCAATTGTTCCCGGATGTTTGTTCATTATCCTGTTCCAGGAACTGCAGATTTGGGGTTGGGTAATGCCCTAGCTGTAATTTTCCTAGCTGGGTATAACAATGAACATTGGGGTGCCTAGGTTCTTTGAAATTGATGTTTTAGGATTCTTAGGATATAATTCTAGCATTGGAATTGCTGGGTCAAAAGGCAGGTTGATTTTTATTTTTCTGAGAAAATTCCATACTGTTTTCCATAATGGTTGCACCAGCCTGCAATTCCACCAACAGTGAACTAGGGTCCCCTTTTCCCAACACCCTCTCCAACATTTGTTGTTTATTGCTTTGTTTATGATAGCCATCCTGCCCGGTGTAAATTGGTATCTCATTGTGGTTTTAATTTGCATCTCTCTGATGGCTAGCGAGCCATATTGAGCATCTCTTCATGTGTCTCTGGATATTCTGTATGTCCTCCTTGGTGAAGTGTCTGTTCAAGTCCTTTTCCCATTTTTAATTGGGTTGATTGTCTTCTTAGAGTGGAGTCGTGTAAGTTCTTTGTATATTTTGGAAATTAAACATTTGTCTGTGGTATCGTTGGCAAATATGTTTTCCCATACAGTTGGTTGTCTTTTTAATTTAATACTGTTTTCTTTAGCCATGCAGAAGCTTTTTATTTTGATGAGATCCCATTTGTTTATTCTTTCCTTCATATTCATCGCTCTAGGAGACATATCAGTAAATATGTTGCTGTGTGAAATATCTGAGATTTTCTTGCCTACGTTCTCCTCTAGGACTTTAATGGTTTCACAGCTTATATTTAAGTCCTTTATCCACCTTGAATTTATTTTGGTGTATGGTGTAAGTCGGTGCTCAAGTTTCATTTTTTTGCATGTAGCTGTCCAGTTCTCCCAACACCATTTGTTAAAGAGGCTATCTTTACTCCATTTTATGTTACTGCCCCCTTTGTCGAATATTAATGGACTGTAGAGAGTTGGGTTTATTTCTGGGCTCTCTGTTCTGTTCCATTGGTCTGTGTGCCTGTTTTTATGCCAGTAGCAGGCCGTTTTGATTACAGTGGCCTTGTAATACAGTTTGATATCAGGTATCGTAATCATATCAATAGACATGGAAAAAGCTTTTGATAAGGTACAACACCCATTTATGATAAAAACAGTCAGCAAAATGGGAATAGAGGGAGCATTCCTTAATATAATAAAGGCCATATATGAAAGACCTACAGCCAACATCATACTCAATGGGCAAATCTAAAAGCTTTTCCACTAAGATCAGGAACAAGACAAGGATGTCCACTCTCACCACTCCTATTCAATATAGTATTGGAAGTTTTAGCCACAGCGATCAGACAAGAAAAAAAAAAAAAGGCATCCAAATCAGAAGGGAGGAAACAAAATTGTCACTGTTTGCAGATGACATGATAGTGTACATGGAAAACCCTATAGACTCTTGTAACAGTGGGTTACAAAGTCAATATCCAGAAATCAAAGGCATTTTTGTATACCAAAAACGAAGCAGCAGAAGCAGAAATCAAGGAAAAAATCCCCTATTTGATATAGCAAAAACAAAAATAAAATATCTGGGAATAAACCTAACCAAGGAGGTAAAATACTTGTATGCAGAAAACTACATAGCACTGAAGAAAGAAATCAGGGAAGACACAAACAAATGGAAACATATACCGTGTTCGTCGATTGAAAGAATTAACATCATCACAATGTCCATACTACCCAAAGCAATATACAGATTCATTGCAATACCTATTAAAGTACCGATGGCATATTTCACAGACATAGAACAAACACTTCAAAAATTTATACGGAAGCATAAACGACCCCAAATAGCAGCTGCACTCTTGATAAAGAAGAACAAAGTAGGAGGGATCACAAATTTGTGTTGTTTAAGGCACCCAGTTTACATTACTTTGTTAGCATTATCCCAGCAAACTCTACAATAGGGGATTTTACTTCGTTGATTTGAGTTCCAGGAAGCAGAGTGAAAGAGTTCAATGAGTTGTGCTGGGGGGAGGTCAGGTACTGGATCAAATTAGAGGACACTCAGGAAAGACTAAAGATGGAAATGTTGGGATGTCAAAGGGCCTGAAGTCCTAGATTTCTTGAGTTGACTAAGAAAAACAGATGTACTATACATCAGGGTTAACACTAGTGGTATTTTATGGGTAAGAACATACTCAAATCTAAGTATAGCCTGCATTGTGAAAATATCCTTTTAGATGGCTAAAAGTGGCGAGGCAAGAAGTGCTATGGTTATGGGCATTTTTAGCCTCATATAATTAGTAATTCAGAATACATCGCTAAAAGAAGAATTTCTGATATAAAGAGAAACTAATATTTTTTTAAGTTTGATGGCATACCTAAAGAAATAAGTGGTATTGACCATACTGCTTGAAGAATTTAGGACTGACCAATACTTAGGGCTGCAAATCTGATAAAAAATAATTACAGCAATAGAGAACCTGGGACACAGTGCCATATGTACATACAATGGACCACGATAAATGCTTAGGGAAGGGAACAGCATTGAATTAGTGCCACCAGGAAATAGCCAGAGTAAATAATGATGAAAAACTGAGAGTGAAAAATAAGAGAAAGGTTATGTTACTTATCGAATTCACATATAGTTACAAGCCACTTCATAAAAACCCAAACAAAACAACACAGCACAGGAGTGAAGTCATTAGACATCAGAGACCCACTTTTAGATAATGAGACCTTGTTTTATAATTGTGAGCCACATTTTATGCAGTTTCCTGAGGGAATCTCTTTTTAACTTTCAACAACTGAGTGTATCGGCAAATACCTGGCAACTCATATCTTAATAAGCAACAAAGAACAACCAATCAATAAGCTGTGAAATGACAAATACTACCAATTAATGCAGAGTATAAACTGTAACCGCTTCAGAAGGTAAATAACTCCCACGCATTGCTGTTTTACTTTAAGTGCTGGTAACATGCCCACGTTTTGATGTTGTACAACAAATAGAGTGAGTCTTGGTATAAAGACCCCAAGTATTAATTACTGCTCATTACCCTGACCAGTATATAATATCATCAGCCTTTGACACAGCAACTTTTTAATCGCTAGAGAAACTGACAACACTTTTTTTCATATTGAATGCAATTCAATTAGGTCCTACATGAATGTATCATTTCTCTGTTTTGTTCAATTCACATACATAGTTTTTACTTGTGTTGCTATATTATTTAGGACAAAAATCAATCTCTCTGTCTTTTTTATATATATGAAAGAAGCAGCATATAAATTTTCTGCATGAATTTAACAATCAGACTCATAAAAGAGAAAGTAAACTTGTCCTTCAAATTTCCAGAAAATTTTTATGGCTGCAGAGTCATAAAAGAGGAGAAATTATACTAATTCACGTAGGGAAATAAAGAAAGCTACCCAGTTGCAGCTGACAACTACAGAGATTAAGCGATTAAAATTCTTGTATTAAATCTGTTAACAAAAAACAAAAAAAAGTGTTCAGTTGTCCAAATCTGAAAGAATACAGAGTATACTGAATATAAAATAAGTATAAAGACAAACTACTTTCCATTTCACAAGAGAATCTCAGAGAATAATGGCTAAGAGGATGAGTTATGGAATTATATAAACCTCGATCACTTTATCACTTTGTAACTTAAATTCACTAAGTTCTTTATCTCTAGAATGTTGACAATAATAAATCTACTTTATATAGTTTTGTGAAGATTACCAGTTGGCATATGAGAAGTGTTCAAGAACACAGCTTCAGCCATCATAATACTAAATAAATATTAGTAGTATAAATTATTGTGATTATATCACTGTAAGAAGCCAGAACATGCCACCACAAAATATGCCTTTTCAGTGTAAGAATTATTTTGATCTGATTTTTTCAAAAACAGAAAACACAGGTGAAGCTCTGAAAAAGTATGTTACCCTTTTGTAGGGGAAATTTACATTTGTAAAGTGTCAATGTAAGAAACGTCCTAACCTGTAGAGAATTTTTACGAGTAGTATGTTTGAGCCAAACTGACAACAATTGCTGGGAAGCAAAATCTCAATGGATTGAGAAAATGCTCTGGAGAATGGCAGTTGTATAGCTTATTTTATACATTGGAATCAAAGAAAGAGATTTAATGAGGGTCACATGAAATTCACTGGTGCTGGCTTAGGGAGGCGGGGAAAAAGCAAAGCAGGGAAATCTCAGATTGGACAAAAGGTAAAATGGAGAGCCGTTTACTTCTTTTACATTGGTGGGTAGAGGATAGTTAATAATTAACATTTATAGTAAATAGAGATGTTATCCAGGAACAATGTAAGAATGGAAGGTTCTGCATTCTTCTACTCTGGTACAAGTGGATATGCCCTGAGGGGTATGGAAATGGAGGTTGCTTTGACTTACCAAAGGTATGTTACCTGAGATAGAAAAAGACAATAGAAAGACTTACTTAAGGTAAATAAATATCAACCTTTCTCAAGGAAGCTACAGCCTATGGTATGACTACCTGCCTCAATCTGCCTTTAGTTAGAGATTTATATGTTCACATCATCCTAGGTGGTTACTTTTGGTCTCTAAGTTTGTAGACTGCCAGACTGGCTTGTCAAGATAAGTATGTGGCCCCTTTTTTTCTCCACCAAAGGGATTCTCTATTTGTAATGGTGTTCCTCCTCTGCACCAGGGAAAGGGACTAAACGAGAAGCAGTTCTTATCGATGGACAAGGCACAGACTTAAAACTGCAAATCTTACCCTTGTTCAGCATACATTTCATTTTATTATTTTTATTTTACCCACTTTTACTTTATTTATTTTTCTGTATTCTTTTTCTTTTATGGGAAAAACACTTCTGTATTTTTTCCAACACCATCTAACCCCCTTCTACCCCCCTCCCCCAGCACCACACATTTGTCCGTGAGCCTTTTTTCCTTTTTGCACAATCCCTCCGCCCCCTAAACTCCACTCCATTCCTCAGCTGTCCTCCTGCTCTCTGTCTATGAAACTCTATTTTCCTTGTTCAGCCTGTTCATTAGATTCCACATGTGAGTGAAATCATATGGTATTTGTGTTTCTCTGACTGGCTTATTTCACTTGGCATAATTTTCTCCAGGTCCATTCGTATTGTCCCAAAGGGTAAAATTTTCTTCTTTTTTACAGCCGAATAGTATTTCATTGTGTAAATATTCCAGGGTTGTTTTAACCACTCATTTACTGATGGACACTTGGGCTGCTTCTATATTTTGGCAATTACAAATAATTCTGCAATGAACACAGAACATATAAAGAATACTGCAATGTTCTTTTGAATTAGTGTTATGGTTTCCTTTGTATATATTCAGAAGTGGGATTTCTTAGTCAAATGGTAGATGCATTTTAATTTTTTGAGGTATCTCCATACTGCTTTCCACAGTGGCTACACCAATCCACATTCCCACCAACACAGCAAAAGGGTTCCCTTTTCTCCACATCCTTGCCAATAATTGTTGCTTGTTGATTTATTGATAATAGCTACTATGACATGTGTGAGAAGATATCTCATTGTGTTTTTAATTGCACTTTTCTGATGATTTGTGACATTGAGTATCTTTTCATATGTCTATTGGCCACCTGTATGTCCTCCTTGGAAAAGTGTCTATTCAGGTTATTGGCCCATTCTTTAACAGTTTTTTTTTTTCTGGTGTTGAGTTTTGTAAGTTCTTTATAAATTTTTGTATTAATACCTTATCAAATGTACTAATTCTCTAATTCTGTGAGTTGTCCTTTTAATTTGTTGATGTTTTCCTTTGCTATGCAAAAACTTTTTAGTTCAATGTTATTCCAATTATTTATAATTTTCTTTTGTTTCCCTTGCCTGGGAAATAGATCCAGTAAAATATTCTACGCACATTGTCTGAGATTTTGCTGCCTATGTTTTCTTCCAGGATTTTTATGGTTTTGAGTCTAACAAACATTTAAGTCTCTAATATATTTTGAAATTATAATTGTGTATAGTGTAAGAAGGTGGTCTATTTTCATATGTCCTATTTTCCCAGCACCATTTTTTGAATAAACTATATGTAACCCACAATATGCACTTGCTTTCTCGTTCAAATATTAATTAACTATAAAGATGTGGATTTATTTCTGTCTGGGCTCTCTGTTCTGTTCTATTGATCTATATGTCTCTTTTTATGCCAGTACCATTCTGTTTTGACTATTATGGCCTCATAGTGGAGTTTGATATTAGGTAGCATGACTCCTCCAACTTCGTTCTTTCTCAGGAACACTGTTGCTATGCAGGGCCTTTGTTGGTTCCACATAAATTTTTGAAATATCTGTTCTCATTCTCTAAAATGCATCACTGGAATCTTGACAGAAACTGCATTGAATCTATAGATTGCTTTGAGTAGTAATGATATTTTAATTATGTTAATTATTTCTATCCATGAACACAGTAAGTACTTCCACTTATTTGCATCTCCTTCAATTTCTTTCTTCAGTGTCTTATAATTTTCTGAGTACAGGTCTTTTACCTACTTGTTTAGATTTATTCCTAGGTATTTGATTCTTTTTAGCAAGTGTGAGTAGAATTACTTCCTTAATTTCCCTTTCTGTTAGTTTATAATCAGTGTATAAAAATGCAATTGTATTCTGGACATTATTGTATCTGGCTACTTTGCTGAATTCATTTATCAATTGTAGTTTTTGGTGGAATCTTTGGGGTTCTCTATGTATAGTATCATGTCATCTACAAATAAAGACAGTTTTGGATATCATTTATTAATTCTTTTTGTGTGATTGCTAGGTACTATTCCAGTACTATATTTAATAAAAAAGGTGAAAGTGAACATCCCTGTCTTGTTCCCGATCTTAAGTGAAACGCTTGTAGATTTTACCCAATGAGTATGATGCTGGCAGTGGGTGTGTCACATATGGCCTTTATTATGCTCAGGTATATTCCCTCTATTCCTCCTTTGCTGAGAGTTTTTTAATCATAAATGAGTGCTGGATTTTATCAATGCTTTTTCTGCATCTATTGATATGGTCACATAGTACTTATCTTTTATTTGCTTTACCTGGTGAATCACATGTACTGATTTTGAATGTTGTATCACCCTTGCATTCCTGGAGTAAATCCCACTTGATCATGGGGTATATTTCTGATGCATTGCTGTATTTGTTTTGCTAATATTTTCTCGAGGATTTAGCATCTAAGTTCACCAGGAATATTGACCTATAATTTTACTTCTTTGTAGTGTCTTTTTCTGATTTTGGAATTAGGATAATGTTGTCTTTTAAAATGAACTTGGGAGCCTTCACTTCTCTTGAAATTCTTTGAGAGGTGTTAGTTCTCAGAATGTTTTGTACAATTACCCTTTGAACAGATTTGGTTGTGGGATTTTGTTTGTTGGGATTTGTTTGACTACCGCTTCAACTTCATTGGCTGTAATCTGACTATCAGATTCTCTGATTCTTCCTGATTTAGTTTTGGAAGATTGTATGTTTTTAGGAATTTACCTATTTCATCCAAGTTGTCCAGTTTGTTGGCATATAGTTGTTCATAATATCTTCTTACAATTCTTTGTATTTCTTTTGTATTAGTAATTTCCCCTCTTTCATTTCTGATTTTATTTGTTTCGTTTTTTTATTCTTTATGAGTCTAGTTAAAGGTCCATCAATCTTGTTTATCATTTAAAAGAACCAGCTCTTGGGTTCATTGATCTTTATTATTGTTTCTTTTTATTTTTTACTCTATTTCATCTGTTTATGCTCGGATCTTTATTGTTTTCTTCCTTCTATTCACTTTGTGCTTTGTCTGTTGTTCTTTTTCAAGTTCTGTTAAGTACAGATCATTATTTTTTTAATTTTTTTGTTGTTCAATTACAGTTGCCTGCATTTACCCCCCACCTCAGCCAAACCCACCTCCCTCCCTTGCTCCCTTGTGTCCTTTATAGCTTTTCCCGAAAACCCTTCCCCCCATTATCCCCTCCCACCTCCCCTCTGGTTATTGTCAAACTGTTCTTCATTTCAATGCCTCTGCTTATATTTTGCTTGCTTTTTTCTTTTGTTAATGATGTTCCAGTTAAAGGTGAGATCATATGGTATTTGTCCCTCACTGCCTGGATTATTTCACTTAGCACGATGCTCTCCAGTTTCATCCATGCTGTTACAAAGGATAGGAGCTCCTGCTAGCATTTATATAAAGTTACATTTTTTATTTGAGCTTTTGCTTGTTTTTTGAGATAGGCCTGTAATGATATGAATTTCCCTCTAAGGATTGCTTTCCCACTGTCCCACAGAATTTGGATTATTGTGTCTTGTTTTCATCTGCTTCAAGGTATCTTTTGTCTTCTTCCTTGATCTCATTGTTAACCCCATTCATTGTTTAATAGCATGTTATTTAGCTTTCATTTCTTTGTATGTTTTTCAGTGTTCTTTTTACTGATTTTTTAATTTCATAGCATTGTGACCAGAGAAAATGCTTGACATGACTTCAGTCTTCTTAAATGTATTGAGACTTTTTCTATGTCTTAACATGTCACTTATCCCAGAAAATGTCTCATATACACTCAAAAAGTATGTATATTCTGTTGCTTTGGGGTAAAATTTTTTGAATATATCAATAAATCCATTTCATCTAGTGTGTTGTTTAAGTCTGCTGTCTCCTTGTTGATTGTCTGGAAGATCTATCTATTGAAGTCAATGAGGTGTTAAAATCTCCAACTATGACAGTTTTTTACTGATTTCCCTTTGTGTCCATCAAGATTTGTTTTACATATTTAAGTGTTTCTGGGTTGGGTGTGTAAATATTTACTAGGATTATATCATCTTACTGAATTTTTCCCTTTATCATTATGCAGTGTCCTTTTTTGTCTCTTACTATAGCTTTGGTTTTAAAGTTTACTTATTTTTTTCCATATTTTATTACTGTTGTTCAATTTTGTTGGATATAAGTATTATTAACCCAGCTTTTTTTTCTTTCCATTTGCATGAAATATCTTTTCCCATCTCCTTTCTTTTAATCTGTGTGTATCTTTCAATCTTAGGTGTGTGTCTTAGGGGCAGCATATGTATGGATCTTGTTTTCTTATCCATTCAGCTACCCTCTATGTTTTGGATGGAGCATTTAAACCATTTACATTTAGGTGATTATTGTTAGATATATATTTAGTGCCATTTTATTGTTAGACTACTCTCCTCTAATGTTTTTCTATTTTTCTTCTTCATTTTTCTTCTTTAAGCGAGTCCTTTAACATTTGTTGTAGTACTGATTTGGTGTTAACAAACTACTTTAGCTTTTTTTGTTTGTTTATTTGTTTGGGAAGTTCCTTATTTCTCCTTCTATTTTAAATGATAACATTTCTGAGTAGAGTATCCTTGGCTGTTGGACCTTGCTCTTCATCACCTTGAATATTTTATGCCATCTATTTCTGGCCTGATATATTTCTGTTGAGAAATCAGATGACAGTCTACTTGGTACTCCCTTATAGCTAACTCCCTGCTTCTCTCTTGCAGCTTTTAGGATTTTCTTCTTGATGTTAAGCCTTATCATTTTAATTATGATGTGTCTAAGTGTAGACCTCTTTAGGTCTAACCTGTTTGGGACTCTGAGCTTCCTGGACTTGTGTGATTTTCTTCTTTACCAGATTAGGGAAGTTTTCAGTCATTATTCCTTCAGATAGGTTCTCGATCCTTTGCTTGTTCTCTTTTTCTGGTATTCCCACGCTGCAGATATTGTGAAACTTCATGTTGTCCAAAATGTTGCTTAAGCTCTCTCCTCATTTATCTTAAATTCTTTTTCCTTTCACTTCTATGCCTGGGTATTTTTTTTCTTTCAAAATACTGATTTTATCTTCTGCTTCATCTAACCTACTATTTATTCCTTCCAATGTATTATTTATTTCAGATATTGCATTCTTTATTTCTGACTGGTCCTTTTTTATGGTTTCTGTATCTTTTTTTCATGTTATTGAGTATTCTTATAACCATTAAACTATCTAATAAATTGCTGTCTCTGTTTTATCTAGTTCTTCTTCTGGAGAATTCTCTTCTTCTTTCATTTGGGATATTTTTCTTTGTCTTCCCATTTTAAATGCTTCATTTTGTCTTTCTCTGTGTATTAGGTAGATCTGCAAAGACTCTGATGTAGGCCTTTTTCAACATTACTTGTGATTGTTCTGGGGAAACCTGTATAAAGCTATCAGTGATCTATAGTTTGTGGATCCTTCTGCTGGTCCTCAGTGTTTACAGAACAACCAGGTACACACTACTAAAACTGGCTTTACCAGCACCAGGCCCAGGGAAGAGACAGTTAAAGTCTCAGAGCTTAAACTAATCACTGCTATAGCCTCAAGCTGTACTCAACAGCTAGGCTTAAACTCCACAGAATATGGCAGAGTAATTCCTTGCAAGGGGCTATTGCTTCCCCTCAGCCTGATGCCATTTGGAGTAGAGTGTTATACCTGAGAAAGATGGTCTTTGCAGTTTAAGGAATCACTCAGTGAAATAGACAACAGAAATCCTAGTGTCTATTCCATCACTTCTCTCCCCAGAGGCACTAGGTCTAGACTCTACTCACAAGTCTCTAGTCCACCCTCACCTCCTTCTCTTGGAGCCCAGGGTAAGTAGCTGCTAATGAAATTTTATGCATTGGCCCTTTAAGAGGCTCTCTGCATCTCCAATCATCTCTCCCTGGTAGACAGAAACCCCACTGCTTTTCACAGCTGGATATTATTTGGGTCCTTTTCCTAGCTCTGTTGCTGGGAGTTGGGGAACCCAGATTGGGGTTTAGATCCCATATGTCTCAGGGATAAAATATCCTGGCTGCTAAAATATCCCTGCAGAATTCCAACTGCCACCTGCAGGAGCCGGGCCAGCCCTCTTGCTCCTCCTCCATATTCCCTACCAGTCATGTTGTGGTGATGTGGCTTCTTCTGTCTGTCTATGTTTATAAGGCTTCTCTCCAGCTTGTGTTTAATTTGTTATTAAGGGTGATTTGTCTACAATTTGTTGTAATTCCAGATTGGTCCTGGGAGGAGGTTAGTGTTGCTTCCACTTCTCTGTCATCTTGGGTCCTTTCTCATAATACTTTTTCTTGTAACCTTCTCATAACTTATTTTCTCTACACTCTTCTTCCTTTGTTTCATCTGAAAATGGTTTTTAAGCTCAAGTTCTAGCTACCTTTTTGAGTTTACTCATCCCTGAGTTTCTCTCATGTATATATGAAACATTCATATTAATAAATTTCTGTTTGATTTTTTTGTTAATCTAGTTTTTATACAAAGGTTCTCAGCCTAGAAACTGGAAGGGTGGAAGAATAAGATTTTTTTCCTCTCTCTACATCACTGTTGTAAATAATTTCACTGATATTTATTGAACTTCCACTATGTAAAAAGTGATTATAATAAAAGCAATTTATGCATCTTCAGAGCGACAATTTTAAAAGTTCAAGTTGAAATTTTATCACCCAATTCTTTCCCCTCCACCATCTTCACAACTCCAATCTAACCACCTGAATGCAAAATTATACTCCTCAGCAATTTAAATTATGCCATTATTCCTTTGCTCATTTTTTATCACAGATTTATCTCTACAGAGCCATGAAACCTGCAGACACAGAAGTTCATGATTTATGTATGTATTGATAGCCTCACCCCTGACATCCTAGCCTCATATCAAGACTCTTAAACTGCCTACTTAGCTCTGTTAACTGATTTTAATCTTGCATATTAGAGAAGCCATTCAAATGTTCTTAGGCATTATCATCTTGGCACTTTAATTGAAATATATCCTTACATTTAAAAAAATGAAACATAACAGTGAATAAAAGCAGCCTTTTGTTCACACAGTGTATGCTAATGTTGACCTAACTGCTCTTGGCTTTTCTAAGGACTCATGATTTCCTGGAATTTTCTGAACTCAGCACTTTGATGACCATGGCCATTTTAACTTCATTGCTCTCCCAACTGCAAAGAAGCTTTTGACATTTGGATTTTGTGTTCATCTAATGGCAACTGCAATTAAAGCTTTCCCACATCAATGAGCTAACTTTCCAAGGCCATTTCAAAGGGTGAATTCAATATTCAAATTGCAATGATGCTTATTGATCTGTGTGCTACTATTTGTGTGACTGGAAAAGGACTCATTACAAATGTTCTTGATACTGTTGATAAAAAAAATAGTGAATGGAACTAATTTCACTCAAATACTCTATTCATGTAAAAAAGAACATCGCTGAAGCCCAAATAATTCATTGGGTAACCTTGGGCCAATGTAGAGAATAAAACCAAATTCTTGGGCCTGACCAAATGGTGCTTATGTCAAAAAGATCAATATTCAAACTGCATTTAGAGATTCCTGAAAGTGCAATTTAATCACTTCAGAGTCACTTATAAAAGACCTCCCAAGAAATTGTGGGTTCAGATAGCTTAGAAATAGAAGCTTCCATTTTAAACCTATGACCTTTAGTAGCTTTAGGGTTACTTGATGCACACCTTAGATTCATAGGTTACAAGTAACTACTTCCTTTTGTAAGTCCCAGCACTCCCAGCACAGTAAATGCTGGGTCTTTATGTTCTACCATAAATACTTTCAATTTCAATTTCATTTTTACCAGATAAAAAGATGTAAGAAAAAAATGAAACAGAGCACCCTAGAGCAATTCAAGAATGTTCATTTCATACACATTTACCTGAGAATTCATCTATCAATAAAAATTGAACTGGAGAATTATTATAATTATCTGGATAAATGTACCATTAAGCATTTTATTTTTACCAAACCCTTTTTTCTAACTTGCTCACTGCATATCCCCCTGCCCCCCAAAGTTGCTTTGAGTTATTCGGCAATCACTGAAAGGCAAATTGAAAGTTTTAACTTGCCTAACATTCTTTCCTGAGTTTGGTATTTTTAATTTGCCAAAGTAAAAAACTGCTTTAATTAATTTTATTATATATTTATGTGAGAAAAATAACAGAGGCTACGGAAAAAATCATAATCATTTGGGAAATAAAGGCTGTTGGAATTCATTTCAGTTATCATTTTCCTTGCATGTTTTGAACTCAGTACAGATGTGCTGGGAAAGAGCAACAAATTTTATCCTTAACCTTAAAAAATAAGAATGAAGTAAATATACAAAAAGAGCAAGAGACATAGACATACACTGCTTCATGCTCATTTGCCCCTGTCTAACCAATAGCAAAAAAAAGAGACTGATTTTTGATGATACTATCTCTCTAGATAATAAATTACACAGTTGTTGAAAACATAGCCAGAGGCTGTAATCATTGCTGGTTTAATGTTGTTAAAATGTTGTATATTTATGTAACATAACAATAATGTAATTTATATAATTAGATTCTCATATATTTTCTTGCAACTCACAATGTGATTATTATACCTATTTACAGATGGAAATATCAAGATTCAGAAGGTTAGTAACTAACCTAATGCAACCTGGTTGGTGGCAGAAATGGTACTATCAACAGATATTTTTACACCTAATGTAGAATATCAGTATATGTACACACATGGCCAATAAGCAAGGTATATGGATAGAGAAGATAATATAGAGAACACAAGTAAACACCGGTAAATAGAATGTACAAATATTACTGAGATTCTTTCTGTTTGTGTGTGTAGAAGAGAGAATAGCAATTAGAGTAAACCATCAAGACAATAAAATTAACAGCAAAAGGAGTTGCTTTGTAAGTTGAATGGCAATTGGCAGAAAATAATGAATATAATTATGTTTGATAATTGATCTGTTCTATAAAAATACAATTTTAGCTGGGTTGCAATGAATATTTTTCAATACACGTTTTGATTTTTCTTCACATGATTAAAAAATAATATACAGAAAAATTCACACCCAAGCAAATAATATTTTTGTATATGCACCATCTACTTAAATAATGTCAAAATTATTGACATTAATGTCAGACCTAAATAATGTCTACCTAAATAATGTCATAATATAACCATTTATATAAATATTTGAAAATATGTATATCAAGAGTTTATATACATTTCATTATACATAAACATAAATATTATTTCTAAGCCCTTCACTATAATTCATTTTATCACAACCAAATTTCAACATGTGACCTATAATAAACAGTTCGGAAAAACATGTTTTTTTTTATAACTTTTATTATTTTTCAATGACAATTTATATTCAATATTATTTTGTATTCATTTTAGGTGTACAAAGTGATGGTTTGATAATCATATACTTTTCAAGGTATTTCCCCCAGTATATCTAGTACCCACCTGACACCATAGATAGTTATTAAATTGACTATATGCCCTATGCTGTACTTAAATCCCCAAAAACGTTTTTTTCTTAAGACCAATTTCCAAATATAACATGTTTTGCATATACATTCATTCATTTACCAATATTTCCTGTGTGCCTACCATATGACCAACTCTGTGTCAGGTTCCAGCAATATCAAAAACATATTTTAGAACCTAGAGTCCCTATTCAAAGTAGGTGAGTAGAGGAGACAGACAGGTAAACTCAGTGTAGCTCTGTGAAGTATGATGCTCAAGAAAACTGAGGAATTATAGCACACAAAAAACATGTACTGGAGGACCCTTTACCCAAACTGGAGAAATCAAAAAGTGCTTCTGGGGGGATGATATCTAATCTTTGGAATCTTTGTAAAGAATAAGTATTTAACCAGTACAATGGAGTGTTTAAACACTGAAAAGGCAAAGATGGTGCTCCGGACCTATACAAGGCAATTTTAAGAGGCATAATAAAGGAATGTTGGGAGAGAAGTGGATGGATTGGGAAGGTCTGTCAGTAATATACTTCATCTGCAACATAAAATGAGACCAAAATGCAATAAGAAGATTATAAAGAGACCTGTGCATTATATTAAGGGGATTATTTGTGTGAAGGTGTTGGAATACATAAGATTCTGTTTAATACATGCCTTTTTACCCTTAAAAGATTTGTGTCATTTTATTTTTACTTTGGATTTCATTTTGAAGCATCTTCCAAGATCCTTAAAAATGAACCTCACAAACATCAATAAGATCTCTCATTGGTCATAAAGATATTTCATATTATTCATACTTTGGCATGCTTTTCCATACCAAATGACAGTTCTGTGTAATTATATTTAGCACTTTTATGATCAAAGGTAATTTTATCTTCATAAAGGATGATAACAAACATATATCATAAGGAATAGGGATTGATAATCCTTGTAATTTTATCAATGCTAAGTAATAAAAGTGCTATTCATATTTCTTAAGTATTGAAGATTTGTCACAACAAAAATACATAATACAGGTAGAACATTAGAAATGTAGTTATAAAAAACATTAGAAGTGTAGTATTCCTCAACAAAACAGTTTACATTCCATTGTCAATGGAATATTTCTAAGCTGTTTGCTTAAATAATGTGTGAGGTGAAGTATTTGACAGGTTAATTATACATTGTTTTAAAAAGTATATCCTAGTGTTTTATTTGAAACTGGTTGTGTTTGAGTTTCTTTGATTATCCCACTACTCTTTTATTATGGTACTAGAAAAATATATTTTCAAAAGATTCTACCTGTAAAAGAAGGGGTCTCATAAGGCCCCTTTCCCTGGTTCCAAGCCTCTGCTCATAGCCTTTGCTGGTTTCTCTCCACAGCAGGAGTTATGACTAATCTGAGGAGTTAATGCCTAAGGTGTTATTTGGGGGCGTGTTTTACTACTAATGCCTTAGAAGGCATGAGGCACATTCAGTTTTCACATCATATTTGGGCAGGACTTCTACTGAGACAACTGTTCTGTTCTGACCAACCTCCTCTCTCCATCTTTCTTATAAGTAACTGTGGAGGATCAGAACAAGATATTACCCATTTTAAATGCAAAGAATGGGTATTGAAACAAGAAGTCTTACTTGGTTCTCATGCCTTAAGAAGTGTTCTTTAAAAAAGCTATTATCATAGCTCTAACTCAGAAGTTGTTAAGGATTTGTCCAGCTATTGATATAGCAATACTTAATTTTCTATTTAGCCTTGGCTTCTAGTAAGTGTAGTTCTCTCAGACAACACCCTGAGAGTAGAGAAGTCCTGAATGTCAAAATCATTGAAAAACAAGTTATCGTGTGACACTCCAATTTAGCAACAGACTACATCCTTCAAACTGTTGTTCTGGTAGTTATAAGTCACAGTAGTCTTTCCTTGTATGTAGGGGATACATTCCAAGACCACCAGTGGGTGCCAGAAACCATGGATAGTACCAAACTCTATATATACTATGATTTGTCATATACATACACACATTTTCACATAAAGGAAGCACTTTATGGATTCTCTTTGGCATATCCAAATTGTCAGTGTCACTACTCTCCCACTTTGTTTTACTATTACTAAGTAAAACAAGAGTTGCTTGAACACAAGCACTGTGACACCATCACGGTCTATCTGATAGCCCAGACAGCTACTAAGCAACTGATGATCAGGGAGTATACACTGCATATATATGCTGAACAAAAGGATGACTCACATCCAAGGCAGATGGAGAGAGACAGCAGGAGATTTCATCATTGTTACTCGAATGGCACACAATTTAACACTTGCAAATAGTTTATCTCTGGAATTTTTCATTTAATATTTCTATACTGTAGTTCACCAAAGGTACCCAAAACTGAACAAAGTGAACTCATAAAGAGTGGGCTGTGAGCTACTATACTTTGCTTGATCTGTGATCATCATGAAGAAAGGTATCCACAAATTCACTCATTTATCAAAATGTGTTAAATTATCTATCTATTCCCATCCATATCCCTTCATTATACTCCAAACTCATATTTTCAAAACCTACTTAACATAACAACTTCTGTAACTGTTAAGTGCTGTAAACATATCAATACCAAAAAGGTCTGCCCTACCAAAAATCTTTCCCAACTCAGTCATACTTGATTTCTCCTTTTCTCACTCCTTATCCTTCATTTGATTCATCACAAATTACTCTTGACTCTATCTCCAAAATATATTTGAATGTATCCACTTCTTGTCTCAGCTACAGTAGTTCTCTTCTTAACTACTGCAATTGCCTCTTAACTGATTTTCTTGCTCCACATTATCTAATCTTCACATAGGAGTAAATAAAGTTATAGCATTTTACTGCTTAAAACCTTCCATTGTCTTCCAATACTCTTAGAATAAATCAAAATTCGCTATCTTCACCTAAAAGATCCTATATGCCATTGGGCTTCAATTTGCTGTCTTCCTCCTGTATTCCCTCCTTGATTTCACAGACACACTGACTTTTTGTTTCTATGCTTAGAAATGAGAAGTGCAGTTTTAATCATGAGCCACCATTTGGCTTCTGCTCTTTCCTCTATCAGAAAAGTTTTTGCACTAAGTTTTCACTTGCTGATTTATTTTTGTCTTCCAAAAATTTTAAACATGTTTATTTATTTTCAATATTTTTACTATCTAGTAAATGCATTTAAGTAATATATTTGCACTAAATATCATCTCTAAATTTTTAAATGTATACATTACAATTCATTTTCAACCTCTAAAGTCTGCTATAATTTTCTCTTTTACTTTACCATTTTGAAAGGGCATTATTTAAATTCCCATGTGCATATTTTTAGAGCCAAAAAAGCATTTTCCCTTTAGTTACTTTTCCCTTTAATTAATTAAACATTAATTTATTTGCATAATTATCAGAAAATATAGCTAAAGTGATTTATGATTTGGCAGTTAGCCAGTTGTTCCTTTGTGATCATATTTCTAGTATCACCTTTTTTTAATGTTGCAGGGTATTTGAGAAATGTGTGTTCTCATGTGAGTTCAAAAGAACACATAAACACACATAGTATTATGGTATCTTTTAGTTTTTTAAATCTACAGGTACTGTGTAATATAAAAACTAATAAGAGTCAGTATTGTTTGAAAATCCTGCTAAAATGTTGCAGTTTGGTGACCTACAGAATACTGGAACAGATCAATGTGTCTTTTGATCAGCACAGGAAGAAGTCATAGGTTTGCATCGTCTATTTTCTATTTAAAAAGAAATGTGTATTTAAATAATAGAGAAACATTTACCCTGGTGACATGCATACAGTTAGAGAAGCAATGGACAACTAAAACTAAATAAGTCTCAGGCTCATTTTAGGAATATGTTCAGTGATGAGAAACTGGGCAGTTTGTTACATTCATCCTTGTGTGTCCCTCTCTCTCTATGTATAAATATACACAAAAGAATATTTTTCATTTAACAAATTTGCTTTGTTTTGTTGTTGATATTGAAATCTAGTCTCTTGTCAATGTGTTGGATCTTGACACATATATCTTTGAAAATCTCTTATTTTCTATCATTTTTGAACATTTTATTTTAGATATAGATCTAGTAAAGCAATTACAGCTTTATTTATCTATATATTTACCTCACTGAACTTGACAGTCTATTTTTTGGTGTAATCTAGTTTTATTATTGTTATGCTTTAGTTTTTTTTCCTTTTCTCTAATTTGAAATTTATATATATTACTGTCTCTGTCTGTGAGTTGCTCTTGGATTTTAAAATATATACACAATGCATATCTTCTATCAAAAGTTTCAGCAAATCTTCTAGCAAAATATTTCTTTCTTTCAAAACCATTCAATGTCATAATTCTCTCTTGACATTATATTGGTAGAATATTTTCTAACAACCACTTTCAGTTTTTCAGGTAGATTATCACATCTTTATACATGTAAATATAACCATCCCAAGAGTACTATCACCTGAGGGTAATTTTGGCAGGAAGCTGGTCTGTATGCTGGGAAGAGGATCACTAGGCAGTCCTTCTGCCCAACTTCTTTATGAGAAGAGTTAGGTGGTAGTTCAATGTATTGACATAGAGGACCCTAACTCACCTCCTCCCACAAACGCAAGTAATGAATGACTTCAAGAAATCAGGACATTAGAGAAGACCCCTTCTGGTACAGGTAGGAGAGGGTGAGACACAATTTCACCATAAAACTCACCTCCAAGGGCAGCAACTCCAAATCAGGAGAGAACTCAAGACCCAGAATTTCACCCTGAGTAGCAAAGGCTTTAAACTCCACATGAAGCACTCCCAACTTTTAAGATCTGCACATGACAGACAAGCCCCAAAACATCTAGCTTTGAAAGCCAACAGGGCTGCTATCCATGAGACCCACAGTCTATAGCATCCTAAGAAGCACTCACCTGCCCCAGGGATCAGTAGGAAAGTGGCAGATGGAGGGGGCCCAGATTTTGTGTGGAACAACCTCCTCTGCTTGTCTTGGAGCATAAGCTTGAGGCATCGGCTTCTGATCTGACACACATCTGGGACCTGCTGGATGCTCCTCAGGAACAAAGACTGGCAGGCACCAACCATATTTGGTTTCCCTCTGGTTTTCTCCAGCCAGTGGACACCATCTTTCTTTACTTTCTTTTTTTTTTAACTCTACATTTTTAAATACGTTTCTCTTTTTTCTCTTTCTAATTTCTTCCTTCCTGTGGGGAGAGGAGGAGTGCCTTCTCTACACTCTCCCTCAGTCTCACTCCAAAGTGCAAGTATGTGTCAGAGAGGAGCTTTTACATGCATTTGGTGTCCTGGTCTCTGCAACAGCTTCCCAGGGGATGCCCTTTGTTCTCCTGGCTCCATGGTTTGGAAGAGAGAAGACTGCATGGAGAGACAGTTCTTGCCAGGCTCCCACCCGCCCAGGGTATTACTCAGACAATAACTGAAATGCATCCCAGTTGTTCTGGAAAGAGGCCTCCATGCCTCTCCTGGGGCTGTGGCCTGAGGGCCAGACTTCAGGTGTGGACCACATCTAGAGACTGTGGGGTGCTCTCGAGGAACCAGGCTGTGGACACATTCCCATTGCCTTGCTACATACAGGTCACAAGGATCGCCAGACAGGAGTTTGTATATTTGCCTGGAGTCCTGAGTGTGTGTGTGTGTGTGTGTGTGTGTGTGTGTGGCCAGATTAATGATGTGAGTTAGAATTGCTGATTGAATAGAGTAGAATGTTGGATAAAGAGCAGAATAAAGAGTGACTCCTGAGTGTCATTTCCTGAGATACTGGCACAAGCACAGATTTTAAAAGGTGTTATGGTGAGTGGAAATGGAATATTTAAGTACAGATGAATTAATTTGTTTTGCAATGAGATGTTCTAATGGAGATGTCAAGTAGGCAACCGGGTACACATGACTTAAGTTCAAGGGTAATAACTATGCTGGAGATATAAATTTGTGAATCATCACAATATAAATGCCATTTAAAGACATGAATATAAATATAATCTTGTCATGAAAGCATACAAAGAAATGTGAATGAAAATTCAACATTGAGCCTTGGACAACATGAAAATACAGGAGCTGAGCAAGGAGCAGAGTTAGTGAAGACTAAGAAGCACCAACTGTGAGAAGGGAGAGAATGTGTGAAAATGGTGTAACAGGAATTAATAACTCTTTCCAGAATTGAGTGGTCAAGTCTGCCAAATGTTGTTGAGACATCCAGTAAGACTACAGTAAAGAAAGTGTTTATTGAATTTGGTGACATAAAGGCTCTGGGTGATTTCAAAGAGTGAGGAAGGCAGAATCTGGGCCAAGAGGGTTAACACATGACATACAGACAAAGAAGTGTGTGTGTCTCTCTTTAGAGAATTATATTTTTGAGAAGGCTTCTAGAAATAGAAAAGTACCTGAAAAGAGTTGTTTATAAGTGGAGGATTTTTTTAAGAGTGTGGGACACTGAAGCTTGTTTTACATTGATAGAGATATGTATGGGAAAAGAGGGATTTGGATGAACTATAAAGAATATATATATATATATATATATATATATATATATATATATATATGAATTCCTTGAGATGATAGAAAAATAATTGGGACCCAAAGCACACATGAAGAAATTCTACCTTCATAAAAGACCAATTCATTCCTTCCTTTTCACATGAAGAAAAAAGACAGTTGAGTTTCAGAAAAAGGTATTATTACAGATCAGGTGATGGAAAATAAGGAATTTTTGATTCCCTAGTGAAATATGAGCAAACTAAGCATAGGGAGAGAGGATGAGAGAGTTTTAATAGGAATGAGCAGGTACAAAGTAGTTAAGCAGAAATATTAAGGTAATAAAGCATAACAGATTCAGTGATCATTGATTTCTTGTGTGGCTAGCCTGTGTGGTTGTGAAATTGCCTTTGCAGACAAGGAAAGACTAATACTGTGGTCAAAACAGGGTTTTGGTTTGGTTTTAGAGTGTGACTGACAGAAAAAGGGGTAAACAATTATCATTAAAAAAACACACAATCCAAACTATTGAATGGGGAAACAAAGAAGCTAATAGGTTGTATGCTGTAAAATAAAAGGGTGGAATGTTTCAATGGGATCAAAGGATTATGGTTGTGGCATTTGTGTAAGTGAATTAGAAAGTTAGGAGATAAAGATCAGAGTAAGGGAAGCAATTTCCAATGATGACTATGTGCTGTCCTGGTCTTAAATCTTCCCTGCTTCAGCTTCTGATGCAACTGATTCATTTATTAGTCCCTATTCTCTTTCAATCTTTCCTGTTTGTCTCAATTGTTTTAGCTATTTTATTCTATTGCACTGCATACATTTTTGTCAAAATTTAGAATTACTTTTTGAAGCAAATTAACCAATTTGCATATTTCAAAATACTTTGTTTATGGCATAGTTTCTAAATCTATTACCATCTCAGTTTCCCTTCTCTGAATGAATTGCATTTTTTCAATACTTTTAATACAATGAAATAGCTAGTACTAAGAATAATCACCTAGTGATAGATTGTAAGTGTAATAGTCAGTAAGATGAACAGCTAAGATGGGGACACAAGCCTTAGCGTCCTGGTCCAGTGCATACGTCTCTTGATCTACATAGGTAATTAAGAATAATTGCAAATACTTAGTAATAATCATGATCTATGCATGATACCTAACACTTTACATGGTTCATTTCATTTATTTCTCACAAAGAAAAATTAAAGAGATATGAGCCCATTTTAGAGGTAGGGAAAATGAGGCTTAAAAAAATTAACTGATGCACAATAACACAGCCAAGAAATAGACGACCATGTAAAGCCTCAAGCAGTGTGACTCCCAATTCACCTTTCTTATTCTGATGTTCTACTTGCCTGCTATCAAGTAGGTTCAGGTTGTATTTTCTTGTTTTAACAACCACTCAGATACTCATATCAATTTTATAATGACTTAAAATTCTTCGGTAGCCTTCACGTACAGTCAATCTATTAGCTTTTTCTTTTTCTACAATGCCAGAAACATAAGTACCAAATAAATATTTGAGTCATTGAATTTATTTTTATGTTCAATCAGTAAACTACCTAAAACTTGTTTCTCATATCTTTATTCCAATAATTAATTAAAATATTGATTAGAATAAGACTGGAGACAGAGAAAGTAGAAACTTCTCTCCATAATTTTTCTAACACAAATGTTTCATTTACTATGCCAATTTTAAGTCTGTATAATTTACTTTCTCTAACATACATTATTCATTTTTTTCCACAAAAAATAATTTGAGATGCTGTCAAAAATTGTAAAAAAGCTAGATATTTTTCTTTGATATTCACTTGATCCGTCTTTCTAAAAAACATGTTGAAATAAAAAATGACATGAATTTGACATTATTTAGTTTTAGTGAACCTATGTTGGTTTCTATTGATCATTGCTATCACTTTTGATAATGCACAGGCCATCTTGCTAATCATTAATGCTATGTTTTATGTATACTATGTCCAGAATTTATATTGTAACCTCTTTTGTTTTCCTTAATATCTATGGATAATATCTGTCTATTAATATACTTAGTCTCTTTGTTTTCCTTTTCATTCCTTTTTGTGTGTTTGTAGTATAAAACTCTTCTTCCTCTAATTAAATTCAGTTTTACCTTTTGTTTCCTATTTCCATTGATGAAAAAGAGTTCCCCACATAAATATCTGGAGTAGACCAATATAGACATAATGATTTTCTCATTATGTGATCATAACCCCAAAATTCTCTCAACGGATTTGCACACCATGGCTGGTAACCTTAGTCTGCCACAAAAACATCTTGTTAGCTTCTTGGAATATGTGGTTCATAAAGTAGAATCTCGGAAACTTTGGAAATGAGAAATAGAAGTTAATCTTTAGAGACTTGACCCCCAAAGTGAACATATAATCATACATGTACCTAATTACCTTAAAAATATTTGATTCCAGGTTAAAAAATTTTACTCTAAAATGGTTAAATGTGTTATCAGATTTCAAAAAAGACTATCCATAGCATAGCACTGTGAATGAAGATAGGGTGAGATTGATCTACGAAAGTAACAATGAAAAAGAAAGTTCACAAAGGAAAATACAGTGTATGATACCTTGAAGCTCTGTCCAGTGGGAAAGATTGTTTTTCAACAGCCTTTAAATATCCCTGGCCCTGCAGGCAAAATTATCTCTATTTGAATTATGCAGTTATTTTAGTCCCACTAGATTTCATTAAACAAACTTCCCATTCCTCAATTGTTCAATCACCATGTAATTTTCTAAATAATGCTTAATATTATATTGCATATTATTTATTTATAGGGAGAAAATATGTTAATGGTGCAAATATATGTGTTTCCTTTCCTGGAAAGTAACTCCTCATTGTAAACTAAAATTTTAACTTTGGGCTAGAGAAAACATCATGTCCTCACCAAACCATTTTATGCTACTGGAGATGTCACCATACTGGGAAAGGTTTTGATATATGGTTGTGGGCCCACTAAAATGAAGCATTTTTTAAATCAAAACATTGCATCTGGAAGGGTTTCGTGATCTACTTTTCATCTATGGAATATGAAAGGAAGTGATGTATTACCCATGGTCCTAGGGAGATAAAATAGGTGCTTATTCTCCATGTTCTCTCTTTGCCTCTCCAGCACCCTTAGGAGCCAAGTGTTCTACGTGGTGTAGCTATAAATTTGAAAAAGTATGGGGGTTCAAATTATGGAAGGCCATAAGTATCTCACCAAAAAAAAGACTAACGACCTACTAAAACATACAGGCAGAGAATTATTCCAAAGTATTGGAAGCATTTCAGAAGGCGTATAGTAGTCACAACATGAAAAACAAAATTTAAAGGAGAATAAATTAAGTGAGAGTAGGCATTATATGAACATAAGTAAGAAATAATGAAAACCTAAAGTCAAAGAGTGGAGGAGATCCAAGATGGTGGAGGAGTGAGTGGAAGTTAAGCTAACTTCCTCCCAGGACCAATCTGGAATTACAATTAAATTGTGGAGAAATCATCTGGAACAAATAACTGAACAACAGCAAGAAGGAAGTCCTAAATTCACAGACAGCCAGAAGAAACAGATTGAATACAATGTGACCTGTAGGGAGTATGATAGAGATGCAAGAACATGGGCTGGGCATGCACAGGCAGCAGCCAAAGTGCCTGAGGGACATTTAAGTGGCCAGTTGGATTTCCCTGAAACATGCGGGGTCTAAACTCTAAGATGGGATCCCCAGCCTAGGGCACCCACCAGAGCCTGAAAACTGCACAGATAACATCCAGCTGTGAAAAGCAGCAGGGTTGCTCTTTGCCAGAGATGGACAGCTGGAGGCACAAAGAGCCTTTTGAAGGCCTAGCACATAAATTCTCATTTGCAGCCACTTACCCTGGGATTCGACAAAGAGGGGTGGGGTGGAGGGCAGAGTGGACTAGAGACCCTGAGGAGAGATTGGGATGGAGGCTTTTGGGAGAACACTGATTGTAGCCTCTGGGATCCCAGCACTGAGTCATCCCTCATAGGTAGCAGCCATCATGTTCAGGCAGACCACTCTCCTCTAAGTAGCAGCAGCCTGAGGGGAAACAATAGCCCGGACCCCTGTTGGGATTCTGCCCCTTCCTGTTGTGCTTAAGCCTGACTACTGACTGCAGAGTGGCTAGATTAACAACCAAAGGAGTCAGCCACAGACAGTAGATCCCTGGTAGTTTTGAATAGGCTGCCTAAGGTCAGATGGTGTCACCATCTGATATGGCTAGAGGCTGGTCCAGGAAAAAAAAAACAGTGGTAAATACAAAATGCTACTGAGATGGAATCCACCGTGGTCTTATTCATGATTTGCAATATATTGTTTTTTATTTCATAGCTTTTTAACATCCGTTTCTGGTCCTTTAAGTTCATGCATATTAAGTCACCAGATTTTATACTATAGTTTATTTCAATTCACATATTTTGGCCCTCCCTTCTCTTACTCCAGTTTACCTTCCTCTTTCCCCTTATTATTTTCATTTTAAATCTTACTTTCTTTCTTGCTACAAGTTGTTTTCATTCTGCAGGCTTACTATTTCTCTACCATCCAGCCTCTCAAAACCAGTTTTCTAGTCAATGATCATCTCATTCTTTTTCCAACTTTTAAAATACCTGTTTTCCCCACCTTTAGCAATCTTTGCTCATTTGTTGTGGTTAGGGTAGTTCTTGCATTTTTTTCAATTTTATCTCTAGATCATTACTAATTGCATATTTTGAATCTCAAATATTACCATTCCCCCATTCTACTCTTTTTTCATCTCAAATTTGAATTTTTTCCTGCTTAACCTGTTTTTTGTTCTTCACTCTTAGTATTTTCTCTCCCTCTATCATCTCAAAATCAAGTCCCTTTCTTCTGGACATCTCTTAAGCTTTTCTTTCTTCTTGTTTTCCCTACTATTCCCATCCCGCCTATATTAATTTTAGCTCATTTGTTGCTGATAGTGCTGTGGTGGATCTTTCTCTCCAATTTGGTTCCCATTTTTTTATTATTCATTTATTTTTTTCTTTTTCTTTCCTTTTCCCCCTTTTTCTCATTTTTAATATTATTTTCTGTTTAAACCTAATACTATATGCTTCCCTTTTCATGCTCCATTCTAACTTCTACATTTCCTTTTTATGATGTAAATTTTACTTTCTTCCCATTGCTTCAATTCCCTGATCTTATTAGTACTCTTCCTTCTACCCTCTCAAAATAATTTTTCTTTCAGTAAGTCATCTCACATTCACTCTCCTTTCTTATAATACTTTTAATCTCTTTACACCCTTATCAATGCTGGTTCATTTGCTGCTAACAAAGGGATTGTGGGGAGGGGGACTATTTTCACAGGTATGGATCTATTTCTGGGACTTTGTAGTTTTATTCTGGCAGCATTTGCAAAATAGCATACAAGATGTGGTGGGTGAAGTGACCTCCAGTCAGCCAGATGGAGGAAAGGACCCACCAAAGAATGACCCAACAAAAATCAAAATGCAAGTACATCCAGACAGCCAATATAATGGCACAAAGGGCATCCCAAGAGCATCAAGTTCAGGAGATGAAGGTCATTATACCACTGAATAATACAAGTCTCCCTGCTATAGAAGTTCACATGACAAACACGTGGAGTCAAAACATATCAATTTACAAAGCAGAAGCAAACAAGAAGTCTCTCCTAAAAAAATGGGAAGACAAAGAAACAACCCCCAATTGAAAGGAAAGGAGGAATCCCCAGAAAGAGTGCCAAATAAAATAGAGACAAGTAAACTATCACATGTTCAGTTCAAAACAATGGTTATAAGGAAACTCAATGAGCTCAGTGAGAATTACAAAAAAACTGCAAGGGGCTACAAGAAACTTACTATGAACTACATCAGCATGAAAAAGAACATAGAAACTATCAGCAAAAGCCAGGAGAAAATGAAGAATACAGTTTCTGAATTAAGAACACAATAGAAGGAATCAAATGCAAATGATGAGAGAAAAAGTCACACAAATCAAGGCAACACAGAGAGTCTCAACCAAGATGAGCCCAGAGAGGCCAATTCCAGGACACATCATAATTAAAATGGCAAAATTCAAAGATAAAGAGAGAATCTCTTTATCTAACCCTAAAAGGAGAAACAGGAAGTAACATGCAAGGAAGCTCCAATAAGGCTAGCAGCTGACTTCTCAATGGAAGCACTATAAGCCAGAAAGGAATGGGAAAAAATATTTCAGGTAATGAAAAACACAGGACTATAACTAAAACTACTGTACCCAGAAAGGCTCTCAATTAAAATAAAAAGCAAAATAAGGGGTTGTTCACACAAAAGAAGGTTAAAAGAATCACCTTCATGAAACCAACATTGCAAGACATGCTAAAGGGACTTCTTTAAGAAGATGAAGGCATAGAGTGAGAGAGAGAACACAGGTTCAATGAGAAAAAATGACAGTGAATAAGTACCTATCAATAATAACCTTAAATGTAAATGGATTAAACACACCAATCAAAAGACATAGAGTACCTGAGTGGTTAAGAAAATATGACATGCATATATGCTGCTTATAAGAGATCCACCTTAGAACAAAAACATACACAGACTGAAAGTGAAGGTTGGAAAAAATATTACAAACTATTGGACAGGAAAAAAAGGCAGTGTAGCAATGCTTATATAAGACAAAATAGACTTCAAAATAAAAGCCAAAAAAGACACTTTATAACACTTAAGGGAAGAATCCATCAAGAAGACATAAACATTATAAATATATAGGCATCCAACACAGGAGCATCCAAATACATAAGGAGAATCTTGGAGGATTTCAAGAAAGAAATTGACAGCAACACACTTATATAAAACCTCAAAACCTCTGACTGAAAACACCTGTGGGTGTTGCAGCCATGGGAGAAACTCCCAGACTCATAGATGAGTTCATTGGAGAGACCCACAGGGTCCTAGAACATACACAAAACCACCCACCTGGGAATCAGCACCAGAAGGGCCCATTTGGAAGTGGAGAAAGTGACTGAAAACTGGCAGAGAGCTAAGCAAACCCATTTTTTTCTTTCTTAGGCTCTTTCCCCACATACAGCACCACAAGGTAACCACATAGACTGCCCTGCCCTGCTGAAGGCTCCACCCCTTACTAAGTAACAGGCATGCTGAGACGCACACACACACAAAAATTGGCCCAAATAAAAGAACATATAAAAGCTCTAGAAAAAATACAGCTAAGTGACAAAGAGATAGCTAACCTATCAGATGCACAGTTTAAAACATGGTAATCAAGATGCTCACAGAAATGCTTGAGTATGGTCACAAAGCAAAGGAAAAAGTGAAGGCTATGAAAAGTGAAATAACAGAAAATGTACAGGGAACCAACAGTGAAGAGAAGGACACCAGGATTCAAATCAACAGTCTGGGGCAGAAGGAAGAAATAAACATTCAATGAGAACAGAATGAAGAAACAAGAATTAAAAAGAAATGAAGAAAGGCTGAGGAACCTCCAGGACAACTTGAAACATTCCAACATCGGAATCATAGGGATGCCAGAAGCAGAAGAGGAAGAGCAAGAAATTGAAAACTCCTTATTTGAAAACATAATGAAGGAGAACTTTCCCAATCTGGCAAAGAAAACAAACTTTCAGGAAGTCCAGGAAGCTCAGAGAGTCCCAAAGAAGTTGGACCCAAAGAAGCACACACCAAGGTAAATCATGATTACATTAGCCAAAATTAAAGATAAGGAGAGAATCTTAAAAACAGCAAAAGAAAAGAAGACCTACCAAGGATTTCCCATAAGACTATCAGCTGATTCACAAAAGAAACCTTATAGGCAAGAAGGGGCTGGAAAGAAATATTCAAAGTCATAAAAGGTGAGGACCTACAACCAAAATTATTCTACCAGCAAAGCTTTCATTTAGAATGGAAGGGCAGATAACGTGCTGCTCAGATAAGGTCGAGTTCTAGGAGTTCATCATCACTAAGGTTTTATTATATGAAATGTTAAAGGGACTTATCTAAGAAAAAGAAGATAAAAAACATGTATAGTAAAATGACAGCAAACTCACAGTTATTAACAACCACACCTAAAACAAAAACAAAAATAAACTAAGCTAACAGCTAGAACAGGAACAAAATCACAGAAATGGAGATCACATGTAGGGTTATCAGTAGGGAGAGGGGAGGAATGGGAGAAAAGGTACAGGGAATAAGTAACATAAATGGTACGTACAAAATAGACAGGGATAGGTTAAGAATAGTATAGTAAATGTAGAAGATAAAGAACTTATATGTACAACTCATGGACATGAACTAAAGGGATGGTGAGGGAATCCAAGTGGAAGCACTCGTACAAGGAAGAGAGGGATAAAGGGGGAAAAATGGGACAACTGTAATAGCATAATCAATAAAATGTATTTAAAAATAAATAAAGAATATATTAAAAAATTAAAAGACCAAGTCTCCATGGAGTTGGTCATGGAGATATTTTGATGAAACTTAAACCTATTAAGAAAGTAAAACTGAGAGGATTACATAATCAATAGAATAAGAATTGAGTCAAGGATAATGCCAAATATTTGAGTTGTACAGCTCAGAATATTAGTGGGATGTTCCAATATGTAAAAGGCGATACAGAAGGATGTAAGGTTCTTATCTCAATTTCCTTTAGAGTTGTAATTTTTATTTTTATTTTCATCCTTTCATTTGTATTAAGCCATTAAACTTTTTAAAGGCTATTAATACTTTCAAAAACAGTATCAAAGCCTGTAATTGAACCAAAGATTTTTTACTCCAATCTTAGTTGTCTTCTAAAAGATAATCATTAACTCTATATTCTACTTGGCAGAAATATCTCATATACATTTTCTTATATCAATTGCATTGAATTGTGTATATTTTAAAATTCCATAGATCAAAAATGTTATCCACCTGTTTGCTTTTTCCCCTGTGTCCAACCATATCCATAAGTTTATGAAAAATACAGATCAGGGTCACATAACTTTGAGTGTTTACTAAATATTACCTTCAATTTTCCCAGAAACTCTGTCAGCTCCAGCATTTGTAAAAACATGTAGAACAATAAAACTGTTTTATGAACAAAAATTTGGACCTCAATCAATTTTTTCTGGTTGACATAACTTTAGGTTTAAAAACTTTATGTACAGTGTTAACTATGTCTTTTTGTATGTATTGTCCTCAGTTATCTTCCCCCAATTTGTCATCTGTCTATCATAACTTTGACATAAGAACTCAGCCCTCACTCTCACTCCCCAAGAATATTATCCTTGACCTTTCAGATCAAGTCAACATTCCCCTTGTATATGATAGCCAAGATTCAGTTATCATACTTTTTTACCTATTATTAGAGTTTAAAATTTCCATTCTCTTTTAGGATTCTTTAATCACTACGCTTTTGTTTTACTCTTATACTATCGACATCTCTTTTTACCAGACAATGTCACAGATTAAAAATGTTGACTGTGTCCTGATACATTGGTTGGTGCATAGTCTCATACACCAGAAAGTTGCAGATTCAATTCCCTATCAGAACATATGCCTAATTTGCACATATTAGAGGCAACCATTCGATGTTTCTCTCTACATCCATGTTTCTCTCTCTCTCTCCCTCTCTCTGTCTCTAAAATCCATAAACACCCCTGACTGGGTTGCTAAGTGGTTGGTATATCACTGGGTAAACCAAAAGTTTGTGGGTTTCTTCCCAAGTCAGGGCACAATCCTAGGTCGCAGGTTGGATCTGAGGCTGGGGTGCACATAGGAGGCAACTGATCAATGTTTAATGCATGGAAGTTTCTCTTTCTCCCACTCTCTCTAAAATCAATAAAACAGATCCTTAAATGGAGGTTAAAAATAAAATTAAAACTTTCACTATGAATACTGTTTAAAGGGTCTATAGAAACTCTATTAAATCCTGGCCAGTGTAGCTCAGTTGGATGGGCATCATCCCACAAGCCAATGGGTCACTGGTTTGATTCCTTGTCAGGGCACACGCCTGGGTTGTTGGGTTATGTCCCCAGACAGGGAAAATACTGATCAATCTCTCTCACTTTAATATTTCTCTCTCTCACTTTAGCCCTTCCTGCTCCTCTCTCTAAAAAATTAATTTAATTTTTAAAACTTTCCCCTCAAAACACCCCTTTATGGCTTTTCTTCCTATTAACCTTAAGGGATCATTTAGTTTCATTTAAAAAATGGTGATACTACAGCCTCTAGGATTCCATACTCAGCAAAGATATAACAAAATGACTTCCATATTTTTATTTTCTTCTCCCTTTTAGGAACCTCCAAGGCAAGAGGTCAATTTAGCCCTATTTTCTTCTTTAAAAAAAGAATTTAGTGTTTTTGACAGGCGTCAGATTGCAAGTCTTTAGAGACAACCATTTTGTTTGCCATCACAGCATTTATAACACAAACAGTTGTACATGGTTTTTCATTCTTTTGCCCTGTTCCTTGCATTATCCACAGACCACACACCTCACCCTCACAGAGCAACTCCAGATGCAGGAGAATAATTAAGTCTCCTGGCTATTCAATCACTTACTCTTTAGCACATATTCTCTGTTGGAATGGCAATACTGCTCTACCGCTTGTGATGATGTTTCTTGTATGATGTTACACTTTATTCCCTATAAAGTGAATGGAAATATTCAACACAATACACAAAAGTTACTGAATAGGCATTTAGTCAAAACACTTTTGAAATTTTTTTGTTGTCATCAATGTCAAAATTTGTGTTTCTACAATTATTTAAAGTTAGTTTTAATGGCCTCAAAATTCAGTGTCATAATGTTGGTAATTTTTTCTGCTGAAAATATTCTGATTTTAAGAATAAATAACTTAAAGCTTCCATAAACATAAAATATAGTATTCTACAGAACATTTTTTTCTTCCCAAAGCATTTTCCATTGCATTGGTACTTGTAATTATTCTTCAGAATTTCTGGGAAAGTTCCATAGGCTTTTTGTCAAATGTCACTAAACCCTAAAGCTATAGTTAGACTCCTTACATGTATAGCAAATATCCTAGGAAGACCAGTGCAGTTGAGCTCAATGCACAGAAGATTTCCAGTCACCTGACAATGATGACAACATCATCAGATTGAAAGTCTTTGAGGCCATCTTTTTATCAGAAGTGGGATGGATCTTTCATGTTAAGCCCAGCAAACTTTCCAGCAATGGGAAGAAAGTGACATTTCAGGACAGGTGCATGGCCAGTAGAGTCTGGCCTGAGTGGTTCAGGATGATGACCAGTAGAGCCAGCACAACCTATGGTGGGCTGTTTTTCCACTACCGGTCACATAGCTGCCGCAGACACCTTTGAAGGACAGTTTGTCACATGGGCAGGCACCTTATTCAGAGATTCCTTTTGAGAATCAAGATCCATGTTGGCTAACTTTTCTTCAGTTCTAACTTTGAGTAGAAGAAAGATGCTCAGCCATACTCAGACTTAGAAAGTGAATCTTTATCTGACTCCCTTTACTAAACTAATACTCCCAATTTCATAGTCATCCTGGATGGGCAGATTGAGAGCTTTTAAACTTGATGTTTTGATGACAGAATAGAATCCAATGCTTAAAGAAATTTAGTTCCACAAATGCTATAGACAATTATATCTTCATGTTACAAGCATTGTAGAGCTTGGATCCCAGCATCTTGTCAAAATTCCAACCAAAAACTAGCAAAAATATGTCTGACTTTCAACTGTAGACCATTTCTTCAATGTAGTTGCTGACATCCTCATTCATTCCTCATACCTCCTCTGAGCATATGAAGAGGTTCAGTGTAATATTTAAAAAAATAAAAACCCACTATCACTAGGTGTAAAAGAAAAGGCATTTTAACATACAGTTCTGGTCACAATTTTGGTACACACTTCACCTTCACCATCAGTCTTACCAATAATCAAGATAAATCACTGAGCTGTGCTTGTAACCACATTTTTAACAAAGACCTTATGTCCTAGGACTTAAACAATGGCCTCAGAGAAGAGGCTGATCTCAAAGTTCTCCAGAAGGAGGACATCAGTGTTATGTTTACCTTCACCAAAACACAAGTATATTCAAAGGATTTTTTCTCACCTCAGAGGCCTCTCTCTTTAGCTCCTCATTGGACTTCTTATTAATTCTATTACTTTTGTAGATCAAGTGGTCACTAATGTTGAATACATTAGAGCCATGTAGATCACAGTGTTAATACACATCTTTTTCTTTCCCATTTTGGCTTAGGATTAGAAATGATCTCCATTGTGTTGCCTGGACTGTGGCTGAAGATACACTGGGAAAGTTTGATTTTTACTGGATGTTAGAGAACATGCTCTGTAAACTGCAGTTCTATTGAAAATTTTCTATTGATACTTATTAAAATCACTCTCATAATCAGACTGTCTATAGTATCTAAAATTTCTCTCAGGAAAAGTTTTAAAATAATCTCCATAGCATGTTTTAATTATGAATGAGTGATGAACAAAATGTTTTCCCCATACCACTAATAATCATCTTTTATGTAAACTTGAAACCATTTCAAAGCACATGAATGGAGCCAGCAGTCAATGTTTTTTGACCACTGCTCTATACTGCAGGCATGGCACCCAGCACTGGAGATGTAGAGATGAGAGAGACATTCTCCTAGAACTCACAATCCAGCAAGACACGTGCATTTGCTTCTTTCATTCACTAAAGTGGCTTTACTATTTTTTCCCCTTACAGAGGATGCTGACACAATGTGTACAAGGGAATTAATGAACACAAGCAAAAGAGACAAATGGCAAAACAATTTGAAGTATTCTTTCCTGGCTTGGCTCTTTTCCAAATGACAACTGATAATTAGGTGAGTAAATGAGACCTTGCTGAAACAACTGACTTTCTCTGATTTAAACACCATGCAGTGTAATGACACACTGCAGAGGGAGCAGCCTTTTCCCATCGTGCTCACTGTTCCCTTGTTGAGTTATTGTTCAGTATTCAATAGAGAAGCAGCTAAATGTACAAAGTTTAGGGTCAAGTGAAAATTACCCAAAGATATGGGTAATTAGGTTGGGTTTTATTAGGCAAGGGAGTATTCATTAGTTACAATGCAAACACTATGTGGTTACTAGACATTCACAACCCAGCATGGTTCCTAGTTCAGCCCATAATTACCTATTCACCAGATGATCAGTTTTGCAGCCGGGTGAAGAAGGAATCCTCAGGAAACACTGTCGTGTCACCCTAGAAACATGGTGAGTAACAGAGCAAGTAGGCTAGGGAAAGCTTTATTCTTTCTGAAGAGGAAAAAGACACTCTTTGGAATTTTTCTACCCTCAGTGAGAGGCTTATGAGTCATTTGGGTAAGTGGTCTCCTACGCGTGACATGGAGTTCATAAGAGGCCTTTTGCTCTGAAACATCTGCCTTGGTGGTTGATCCATTACCATTACAGATACATTTACTCAGACACTGGATGTGTTCTAAATCAAGAGTCACAAAGTGAAAAACAAAATGCTGCCAGGAGGCTAGTATTTTATTATTTTTTATTTAATTATTTTTCGAGTACAGTTTTCTGCCTTTCACTCCCTTCCAGGCCCACCCCCCATGCTCTCCACCTCCCTCCTATTTCCACCCCCCCTAGCTGTTGTCCATGTGCCCTTTACACTAGTTCCTCTAAATCCCTCCCCTTTTTCCTCTAAATTTTATTTGTTTTTTTCTGGTTCTGAAATTCTATTTTTTTCACATTTTTTATTGATTATGCCATTACATTTGTTCTATTCCCTTCTGCTTCCCTCCACCCTGCACACCCCTCCCCCACCATTCCCCCCCTTTAGTTCATGAACACGTGACTCAAGTTCTTTAGATTCTGTATGTCCCCTACTATTCTTACCCTCCCCCCTATCTATTTTCTATCTACTGTCTATGCTACTTATTTTCTGCACCTTCCCCCCTTCTTTTTCTCCCATTCCCCTGTTGCTAACCCTCCACCTGATCTTCATTTCTATGGTTCACTCCTGATCTAGCTGTCCTCTTAATTTGCTTTTGTTTTAGGTGTGGTTGCTGATAACTGTGAGTTTGCTGTCCTTTCACTGTTCATCTTTTTTATCTTCTTTTTCTTAGGTAAGTCCCTTTAACATTTCATATAATAAAGGCTTGGTGATGATGAACTCCTTGAATTTGGTCTTATCTGAGAAGCACTTTACCTGCCCTTCCATTCTAAATGAAAACTTTGCTGGATAGAGCAATCTTGGTTGTAGGTCTCTTGTTTTCATGACTTGGAATACTTCTTTCCAGCCCCTTCTTGCCTGTAAGGTCTCTTTTGAGAAATCTGCTGACAGTCTTATGGGAACTCCTTTGTAGGTGACAGTCCCCTTATCTCTTGCTGCTTCTAGGATTCTCTCCTTCATTTTAATATTGGCTAGTATAATGATGATGTGTCTTGGTGTGTTCCTTCTTGGGTCCAACTTCTTTGGGACTCTTTGGGCTTCCTGGATTTCCTGGAAGTCTATTTCCTTTGCCCGAATGGGGAAGTTCTCTTTTATTATTTGTTCAAATAAGGTTTCCACTTGTGACTGTTCCTCTTCCCCTCCTGATACCCCTAAAATTTGAATGTTGGAACATTTAAAAATGTGCTGGAGGTTCCTAAGCCTCTCCTCATTTTTTTGAATTCTTGTTTCTTCATTCTTTTCTGTTTGGTCATTTTTTTCCTTCCTTCTGGTCTACTCCCTTGATTTGAGTCCAAGTCTCCTTTCCATTACTATTGGTTTCCTGTGCCTTACCATTCATTTCAATTAGTTTAGCTTTTATATGTTTCTCTAATTTGTGACTAAAATCAACCAGTTCTGTGAGGATCCTGATCACCAGTGTTTTGAACTGTACATCTGAAAGTTTGGCTATTTCTTCATCACTTAGATTTATCGGCTCTGGGGCTCTGAGTTGTTCTTGAGCCATTTTTGGTCTGTTCGTGCCATTAAGTAAGAGGAGTGGAGCCTTAGTTGTTTACCAGGGAGGGGCCACCCAGGTCACTGGTTTGTGATGCTGTATGTGGGGGCAGGGTCAGAGAGGGAGCAATGGCTGTCCTCTCAGCTAGCCCAGTCCGTCCCACCACTCACCCCGGCCTGTTTATCTGAGCGGAATTGTGCGAGCCAGCAGCCCTGCACCATTCAGTCACAATGCTCGCCTCTTCACTGGTTTATCTGCACGCAAATGCACGACCTACCGCAGACAGCCAGTCGTGCCTCTTCCCTGTGTCTGCTCGTAGCTAGCCCCCACCTGTGATCCACACCTTCAGCTGCTCTCGCATCACCCGATCGGGGATCTTTTTGGTCAACCTGCTCCACTGCTGGCTTCTCCCCTTTTACCAATTTAGCTGAGCATTTTGTTGTTTTCGGACTCTGTATTGTCCATTTTCTGTGTGGTTTGGTTGCATTTATTATTGTTAAAACTTTGTTGTTTTTAGATTTGGTTGTGCGTGGACGCAAGGTGTTTCCACCTATGCCTCCATCTTGGAGGAAGTCTCCCCTGAATTTTAAATTGGTGTCAAATAATAGTTTAGGTAACCATTTAAGAAGGTTGACCACATGTTACAATTTACCCAAGACAGTCCTGGTTTAAACCCTTCATCATGGCATAGTTATCAATAATGCCACCATTTACCCTCAGTCTGGGTTAGATGATGATAAGTTGTCTGATCTGTAAATCTAGACCCAGCCAGGAACTGTGGTCCCAAATAACAGAAACAACTCTGGCTCACTTAAAGATTTGGCAAGAGCATCTAATTGGTAGAACTAAGACTACATATTCAAACTGCAGTTGCCAGTGGCCATGGAGAGCAAGAAGGTAGCTTTTACTCAAAGTGCTGCCTTCAAACAGAAGTTTGTGGTTAAAGTAGCTAAACCAGAAAAAGAGATCGGAGCCTGAGAGCTAAAAAAACAAAAATCCTTAATCAAAATTTCTTTTCCTCTGGCTCATCTCTGATGTGTTGAATTATAATTTGATGTGACAATATGTGTCTCATAAGGACATAAAGAAACATTAGTTAAGTGGAAGAAAGAGCTCCAGACCAATAAATTTCTCCTTCTTCATAGTGTTGCCTAGAAACAACCTTTTATAAGTCTCATCAGGACACTGCATTTTATAAATGATTAGATGACCAAAATTTGTTGATAGCTCATTCAGATCTATGAAGGCCTAAAGTAAACTAATAGTAAATATTTCTGGGAATTTTATATTAATTTCTCCATTAAAAACTCACTATCCTAACATATGAAGGTTACCTTAATATTATTGCTATTACACCTGTTAACTAGGCATATGTGGTAACTTTGTAAAATTGGAAGGATGCCATGGTTTGAGACATTTAGCAATACTTAGCTAAAAAAAATGTTTATTTATGAGCCTGAAGCTGTTGTTTGATATTTTTAATGCAAATGTGTTTTCATAAATTAATGACCTTATTGAAGATTATGGAAATATTTTATTTCCTCTGAAAGTTTGAAAAAGTGATCAGAGATCATCAATAATACTTTGGAAAGAAACCAGGCTCAATTCATAGACAGTAATAAAACAAAAGTTATTCTGTGTTACACCAAATGTGTCAGTAGAAAGAAAACCATTAAGTACAACTGAAACTCACAGTAATCATTGTGGGGCTACGGAAACTCATAGTAATCATTTGTCTTATAATAAAAATGTTTAAAGCGCTAGTATAAAATATTAAAATACAGGACTTCTGCCAAGATGGAGGCATAGGTGGAAACACCTTGCGTCCACGCACAACCAAATCTAAAAACAACAAAGTTTTAACAATAATAAATGCAACCAAACCACACAGAAAATGGACAATACAGAGTCCGAAAACAACAAAATGCTCAGCTAAATTGGTAAAAGGGGAGAAGCCAGCAGCGGAGCAGGTTGACCAAAAAGATCCCCGATCGGGTGATGCGAGAGCAGCTGAAGGTGCGGATCACAGGTGGGGGCTAGCTACGAGCAGACACAGGGAAGAGGCACGACTGGCTGTCTGCGGTAGGTCGTGCATTTGCGTGCAGATAAACCAGTGAAGAGGCGAGCATTGTGACCAAATGGTGCAGGGCTGCTGGCTCGCACAATTCCGCTCAGATTAAACAGGCCGGGGTGAGTGGTGGGACGGACTGGGCTAGCTGAGAGGACAGCCATTGCTCCCTCTCTGACCCTGCCCCCACATACAGCATCACAAACCAGTGACCTGGGTGGCCCCTCCCTGGTAAACAACTAAGGCTCCACTCCTCTTACTTAATGGCACGAACAGACCAAAAATGGCTCAAGAACAACTCAGAGCCCCAGAGCCGATAAATCTAAGTGATGAAGAAATAGCCAAACTTTCAGATGCACAGTTCAAAACACTGGTGATCAGGATCCTCACAGAACTGGTTGATTTTAGTCACAAATTAGAGAAACATATAAAAGCTAAACTAATTGAAATGAATGGTAATGCACAGGAAACCAATAGTAATGGAAAGGAGACTTGGACTCAAATCAAGGGAGTAGACCAGAAGGAAGGAAAAAAATGACCAAACAGAAAAGAATGAAGAAACAAGAATTCAAAAAAATGAGGAGAGGCTTAGGAACCTCCAGCACATTTTTAAACATTCCAACATTCAAATTTTAGGGGTATCAGGAGGGGAAGAGGAACAGTCACAAGTGGAAACCTTATTTGAACAAATAATAAAAGAGAACTTCCCCATTCGGGCAAAGGAAATAGACTTCCAGGAAATCCAGGAAGCCCAAAGAGTCCCAAAGAAGTTGGACCCAAGAAGGAACACACCAAGACACATCATCATTATACTAGCCAATATTAAAATGAAGGAGAGAATCCTAGAAGCAGCAAGAGATAAGGGGACTGTCACCTACAAAGGAGTTCCCATAAGACTGTCAGCAGATTTCTCAAAAGAGACCTTACAGGCAAGAAGGGGCTGGAAAGAAGTATTCCAAGTCATGAAAACAAGAGACCTACAACCAAGATTGCTCTATCCAGCAAAGTTTTCATTTAGAATGGAAGGGCAGGTAAAGTGCTTCTCAGATAAGACCAAATTCAAGGAGTTCATCATCACCAAGCCCTTATTATATGAAATGTTAAAGGGACTTACCTAAGAAAAAGAAGATAAAAAAGATGAACAGTGAAAGGACAGCAAACTCACAGTTATCAGCAACCACACCTAAAACAAAAGCAAATTAAGAGGACAGCTAGATCAGGAGTGAACCATAGAAATGAAGATCAGGTGGAGGGTTAGCAACAGGGGAGTGGGAGAAAAAGAAGGGGGGGAAGGTGCAGAAAATAAGTAGCATAGACAGTAGATAGAAAATAGATAGGGGGGAGGGTAAGAATAGTAGGGGACATACAGAATCTAAAGAACTTGAGTCACGTGTTCATGAACTAAAGGGGGGGAATGGTGGGGGAGGGGTGTGCAGGGTGGAGGGAAGCAGAAGGGAATAGAACAAATGTAATGGCATAATCAATAAAAAATGTGAAAAAATAATAAAAAATTAAAAATTAAAATTAAAAGATATATTAAAATACACAACATATAAGACTTAAAAAGAAAATTTGGCTCTTGTTTTATAATAAAACACATTTTTTTAGAATATTTAACAAAGTCTAAACAAATGTACATTCATGCAACACATTCAGAGAATAAGGAGAAAATAAGAACACATTAATCCTATATATTTGAATAGTAATTTAAGAATTGAATGGCTTTTATTCTGTTCACTAATTGCTTATGTAGACATAGCTCAAAAGCTGAAATTCTGTTTAGCTTAATGTCTATATTGATAGTATGGCTGTTACATATCTTTTATGATGTGAAATCTTGCCCTACTGTTAAATATGGCCTACATTTAATTTTGAAGGTCTAAAACAAAAACAAAATTGCCATACAAGGACCTGTACTTGGCCCCACATGCTGCTTAAAACAAAGCACATCTTTTACAAAAGCTTTTCTCTGGCAGGCTCGTTATAACTATACTTAAATGTTCTATGTCCTCTCTAAATGTTCTTTCTTTGCCTTTACTTTTCTTGATTGATGTTGAAAATGAACTTCAGAGACATGTTAAGAAAGATTCACGTATAGATTTGCACTGTAAAATAAGTGCCTAATCACAGCGGGACTATTTGTAAGTGATCTATCCTAACAGAAGAAAAACATAACAGGTTCTATCTATCCTGCCATTAAAAGTCCTTCAGAACATGAGTGATTGTTAATTACACACTTTAAAAAAGTCCCGAGAGTAGAACAGACTCTATTTAAACTGTGAATTGATGAGTTGCATGCCAATAAAATACACACACTTCACAGTTTAGTAAATTGTTCACATGACCAAAAAATCAAAATAATGTCAATATTTAATAAGATCTTAGCCAGAAGAGAACTTACTTAGACATGTGGAATGATTCTGTTGTATCCAATATGTTATAAATTATTATAATGCAAAAATATAATTTTACCAATATTTAAATAAGATAGTTTCATGATTTTTAATTAACAGTATAGAGCTGCACTTAGATATGAAGTTAAATGAACCAAAAGCACACTACTTTTTACTTTGAGTTGCTACCAGATCACTAATCAACTTTGAACCAGTAACTACATAGGTAGACCAAGAACAAGTTTTCTCTAAATAACTGAAGATAATAACTTGTACATTCTCTATAAATTCATGTATCTACAACTTCATAGCACACAAACTTAAATAGGTATAGTATGGAAAAAACAAAATGTGTATGTTCTATACACAATAATGACTTTGTAATATCTTTTTTTATCCGTATGAATAGAAGTACTTCAAGTTTCACAGAATTTTACCACCTTTTTGAAGTAAAAATGCTTAAGGACAAGATCACGTACTTTTTAATATGACAGCGATATTAAATGATATTTCATGCTTATTGCATATGTTGCAAGTGATGTCCCTAAAACAGTCAGAATGTAAGAGTTCTCTGTGTCATGTTTTGCCACGGGTCCCTACAACATTCTACTCAGTAGCTGATCTGATGATTGCATTGTCTTTCTGTGTAAGGTTTGTCACGAACCCAAACAGAAAACCTCCTATAGTGAATTCAAGCAAAAACTCCCAACCAAATACCTTTTCAATCACAATATTTTATCCCAGAGACAAATGTCTAATTCAGGACTTTCTTCACTATGAATTTCCATATATTGTAATAAATTATCTGATTAAGAAGCGCTTAGCTCTTTTCTTATTTTTTGACCAATGTGTATCTGTGAACTTCATAATTCACATATTCACACATATATTTATGAAATAAATTTCATAATTATACAGGTATGAATCTGACTATATATTATCATATATAGTCAGATTTATTTCAAAGATGTTACTAATAAGTAACGAGCAGAATTAATGGGTATCACACTCTGTACAGCTCAGACCTAGGTGGTAATTGTACTGTGAATTTTATGAATTCAATTTTATAAATTGTACTGTGTGAATAAAATATAGATGCATGGGCGATAACATTTGTATGTGTACATATATTAAAGTAGATTTGTGTTTAATTTTAGAGAGAACAAATGATTTAAGTTTTAAGGAAAACATACGTATTATGTGATAAAAGCAGTATTCTACACTTGTAAAGTCTAATAATGTACTAGACCTACAGATAATTCTCTCTATTAGGTATGGCATCATGAGATAGCAAAAAAAAAATAAATAAAAGGAAAATCCATTTTTCTCCTTTTCCAAAAAGAAATATTTTTCTGCAAAAAAATGGACCCCTCCCTATAGGCACTCTACCTCTGATATAGCCAAGACCTCCCTCTTGTGGCTGGTTGACGTCAATATATATTCCTTTACCTCTTAAGTGACTGATTTCTTCAATGGTTTCATTCAGCAAGGAGACAGAAAAGAAAAATATTGGAAAGTTTAAGATATATTAAATCAAAGATAAATAATGCATAATTTGAGTAACTATCAGGGTCTCTGAAATATGTTATATTTTAAAATAATCCAATCAAATCCTCAGTATTCCTTCTAACCTGAGTGTTAACATCCTTCCTTTTCTGCTGGCTCATATTTCTAAGGATGTTGCTTTATTAAAAGGCATTTTAATAGTTTCTGAAAAAACTTCCTGTGTTCTTTAGACAATTATTTCAGCCCCACTTTAAGTGGAAAATGAAGACAGCATCCATTTAATTAGTAAATATTATTGCCTTTGAAAACACATATAAAAATGATTTTTCTGAAATTTAGGACCTACTGGGTAAATATAAGAAAAGTAATTTTAACCTTTAATTCATCATTTTTGAGTTAGAATAGACAACTCTCCTTGGAAACAACAAAGGATAGTGGTAAGACTGAGAATACCTAAAGGGAAAAAAGGAATTGAGGACTGACTCTGTGTGGCTCACCTTACCATTCTTACTTCAGTTACAACTCATACAACTCTGTGAGTATATTGCTAACTTCAATCTTGTACATGAATGAGGAAATTGCTGTTTTGATCATTGGCATGAATAAGCACAACCTGAAATGGTACAATATTCCCAATTAATTGCCATATATGTTCTGCTGAACTATTTTCTAATTTTGCTGCCTATGTTTTTCGGCTCAGGCTTCACTCTCAAATAAAAAAAATAATTTTGAGATGAAGATACTACATAATTTGATCAAAATTACAGGAAAAATATTGTCAGTTATGAAGTAAACTATGTGGATATTTTTATCTTTTCAACTGAAAAATAATATCAACTAGGTGTTTCAGTACCAAGAGGATTTATTTGGAAAAAAGAAAGGGGATGCATTCTACTGCATGCAGACACAGCACGCTGCGTGCACACTCTGGCCTGTCTGCCAAGATGAAGGGGCATTTAAAGAAAGGAGCAAAAGTTAAGGGGAGTTAGAACCATAGAACACAGAGTTCTTCCTGTAGGGCTCTCACGATCATGTAGTGTCATGAGCATATGTTCGTGATATAGTCTTTACTATAAGTCAGCTGGGCAACTGCCCAGCTAGCTGCCTGCCGAGCAGCCCAGCACAAAGGAACAGACAAGAGTCACCCACAGTAATGATGCTATTCACTCAGATTTTACTGAATGCAGGTTCACCCAAAGTGGAACATCAACATACATTAACATTCTACTCACACTCTAACAATTTAAGAGTAGTATCACAAATATACATAGCGATCAATGGGAGATAATGAACCCAAGTCCCAAAGTCTCAGTGTGCAGGTCTGGGAGATGGCACGGTGGGCAGGGGAGTTGTCAGCGTCTTGCAAGGAAGGGTCTCCAGAGCCAGATGGGCAGTGATACAGGCAAGGTCCTGGGTCCAGCAGGGAAGAGCCTCCAGCAGCTGATGCCAAGGGAGATCAGTGCAGCCTGGAGCAGCCCTCTGGAGTGTGGAGCTTGTCTGTCTCATCAGTGGTCTAGAACCTGCCTCAGTTACACCTTGAACATTGTGGACTTCATCCTTCTGGGTCTTTTCAATAAACATCTTGGCACCCCTGATGACATGTGTGGAATTTTCCCAGGAGCCTGTGGGTGAAACATGGCTGCTCTGCTTGGCACCCCTACTGGAAAGCGTGGAATTGCCCCAGAAGCCTATCTATGGGTGGTCCCATTCTGCAGACATTGCTAGTCTGACCATGTGAACAGGTGTCTTAAATGTGTCTCCTTGCCAGACACGTCTGCTCTGACCACACAGGCAGATATGTCTCCATGCCAGATGTGTTTACTCTGACTTAGGTAATTTTCCTCTGCAACCAGTTTTATGGCTGAATGACAGCCATTTTAGTTGACATAAGTGACTCCACTTTGTTTTATATACTTTGTGCTGTATTGATCTGACCAATGCCATTTTATTGGTCCTTCTCTTCACATGTAGTGTGTGCGAATGAACTACCATAAGCCCTAGCACCTGGCACAGGCCCTCCTGACTGACTGTGTTTGCTTGAAGTTCCAGCTGATCTTTATCAATCTCAAAGGAAAGATATTACAGATCTATCCTTATTTTTGGCCATACGCTTTACCTCATTCTAGCTGAGATGATTTTCATCTAGAATGAAGTAAAAATGATAACAAGGTGCTTCAATGGACTTGTTTAGTGTGGGTTTCAAAAGTAGTCTATTTTATGATAAGAAGGAATACAAAGTACAAAAATTGCAAAGAACTAGAGGTAATATATTTGAGCCTTTCTATAAAACTAAAACTTAGGGATAGACATAATTCATTAAAAACACTTTTGAATTATTAACAAGCTTGTCAGCAATTGTTATTCCCATGCAGGCCAGAAGGCTGGTTGCCCTGCCTCCTCTTTGATAAGGTTTCTGAAAAGCCACTGTCATGGCAGAGTTTTTTGGAGGCCACGTTTATATCATTGCCCATCACATGTGATGAATTTCAAAATATAATTACCACAGTTTAGAGCACTTTTCTTTTGAAAGTGGTAAAGAAAAAGTATGTTTGAAAATATTTTACTATAAAAATGCAATGTTTCTTCTAAGAATGAATAGTATCCTACAGGAATTAATATGTTAAAAAAACAAACAGTTGTATAGTTACTGAGAAAGTTGTCACAGATCATCATCAATTGTTCTCAAGTTTATTTTCTTTGCAGCAATCTGTTTCTAGTGATCCATAATGAAAGCCACTCTAGGCATGAATAAATATGTAAGAGGGGTTGAAACCTGACATTATTTAAAGTGTTATTTTCCTCTTTACTTTAATGAACAGGAAGCGATCTGAAAAAGATCTGCTTGCTAATGCTGATAGAGATGTTAACACAACATAAAAACTTCCTTCACAGCTGAACATGCTTTTTAAGTTTCAAATAGTTTGAGTTATCTTTAATTTCATGAGACAGTAAAATTTGCAATATATGAGAAATTCCATTTGTCTTAATTCAATGTCATGAAGAATCTTTCAGAGAAATATCAAGGATTGTCAAATGCTGCTAAACCAATGGACCATAATAGACTTGTACCATGATGCATACCTCTGTTGAAAGCAATATTTTATTAGTAGAGCATACAATAAACTTTAATACAGAAGACAAATCTGGCCATATATTTCTCATAAGGTATGCATTCATAAGTTCTCTATTCATTCCAATCATCATAAAGTAGCAAATGCATAGAGATTTAATGCATACTATAATAATAAAGACACTTTTTATAAAAGGTCTTATCTTCAAGGGCTTAACTAGAGATTAGATCTTGAAATACTTGAGCTTTTACTACTACAATAGAAACAAATGAGTGCTTTTAAATTTCAGATACAGAGCTCTGTTGTGGAGGTAAAAAGTTTGTTTTGTCATACTTCACAACCATATTTGAAGGCCTCAACCTACTTTTACTTTTTATATACACTCAGCCATTTAGGTTATCCTCTGTTTGTTTTTTTTAATAGTTAAGCCATTCAGACATGTATAAGAAATATTGAATCTGTCCTGCCCTCAATAACTTAATCTACTTTTTGAAAGAAATGAGTCTTAGAAAAAAATATTCATCAAAAAATGGATAATTGTAATAGACAAACTAAGAAACCAAACAGCCATGAAGAATAAATCAAAGAAGCTTTCACAACCAAAGTTTAGAAGATTCTCATAGATGAAATTTTAGGAAATATCAATGATGCAGGAATTTAATATAATCTATTATATTTTCAAAATGTATTCAAGTAAATCAGGACATGTTTTTCTTTAAAATTATCTTTAATTTATTTATTTTCTAATTATGGTTTGCAAACAATGTTCTATTAGTATCAGGTACACAATATTTACATACATTATGAAGTGATTACCCCAATAAGTCCAATAGCTATCTGGCGACATATATAGTTACTACAATATTATTGATGATATTCCCTTTGAGGTACTTGACATTTTTGTAACTATTTTTAAAACCATCAATCTGTACATCTTAATCCCTTTCATATCTTCATAATTCTTTAAACTAAGATTTATTTTATCCATTTTAAATAAATTACTTTTTAAATTGCTATAAGCTAAGGTATACTAAAGGACAATGGAACTAAGATTTTAGACTGACAGATTTGCATCTGATAAAATGAATGAAACCACCCAAGAGTTCCTGAGCAAGTATAGGAGTAGGACATCATTTAAACAGTATAGTAACAAAAAAACTTAGAAGACTATAATATACAAAATGACACTGAAGAAATTACAAATGTTTATTCTGAAGAAAACTTGCAAAGGATAGATTTGGAATGGTTGTGGAATATCTATTCATTATTTTCCAAAAAGCCAAAAGGTGGTTATTAGAAATTAGTCACATAAAAACCTGAGTCTGATCAAAAAAGCAGCAGCGTTTCCCAGAGAGGAGCCCCATCCCTGGAAGTACTCGGAACCTAACCATCTGGGAAGGAGCAAAGAGAAGGGATTTCCAAACTAGAGGTTTTGCATTAAAATCTTGGGGTTGGATCCCATTTATACCACTGGGATGTGACTTTCGGCACTGACAACAATGCAAGTAGCTATGTCATTAGGCTGTTGAAGATTAAGTGAGATAAATGAAAAACAACACTGTAAGCTCTCCAAATATAGCATAATAAAACAGTAATAAGTTGTATTATTATTTCATACACATATAAACTCTTTTGTGCAAGGCAGTTGCAAGCCAATAGCTATGCATTAAGCAGTGAGGTGCCGCCTGAAGTATAAAAACAAATAAGACAGTCCCTGCTTTTTAATTTGAGCTTATTGTTCTCCAATTAAATGAAATGCCAAATCATTTCAATGTGGCTTGATATGTGCTAACCAAGCACTGTGGGAACAGAAGAGGCAGGCACTGGGTTCACCCGAATATGTAAGCAGCTGCCAGGAAGGCGTACACAGGATTCATGGCTCATAATTGCTTTATTTCTATTTGGGGTATTTTCAAATTATTTAAATAGAAAATTTCTACAGGTGGCTAATCTCATCATTATTTTTTTACATCCCATGAGTTTCACTGTTAGAAAGTAACCTGATGCTTACTAATGACTTAAAATTTTCTGCATAGGAAAAATTGGAAATGTGGCTGAGTAGATCTAGAGCATTTATCTGAAAGTGACATTTGCATAACAAACCAATTTTGGGGACAAAGGTCATGAGAATGACAAAGCCCACAAGCCACCCTTTGGTGCTGCCACTGCTGTCTTTTTATAATATAAAACAAAATATTATTATTTTTAGTACTTCTTAAAATATTTTTCTATTAAAGCTTAAATGAAAAAAACTATTTTTGACAAGACTCCCTTTCTGTCTCTGTAGAAAGATGCAATTTGTCTTTAATGTGAGACAAGGTATTTCTCTCTGCTTAGAGAACTTTCTCCAGTCTTCAACTCTTAGAATCTTTTGCAGTCTTCAAACACCCAATGAATGCCTGTCCTCTGAATCTTCTGAGTAAATGATATTTTTCTTTTATGAAATACCATACACACACCATTCTTATATTCTACCACAATTGGTATTTTTAACATGCTTGTGTTGTATTTTTCTTATTTTTCTGAATCTTATCCATCTATGTATCACTCACAACCCCTAAAATTGTACTTTGCCCTCAGTATGTGCACCAAAACATTTGGTAAATAGTGAAATCGAATAACCCTTGCTTTTCTCATTTCAATAGTAAAAGAAGAAAAGTAGCTATAGCAAATATAATTTTTCTATAATTCTAGCTTCAAAAACTCTCACAATATAATTTGAGTTCAAATAATGTGATTCGTGAGAATGAGTAGTTTTATATTTCCAACCAATTCCTTTGTTATGCAATTACTGAATTGCAACTCAGTAGTCAAAGTCATGTGTTCCAGTTTTATCCCTTGATTAAAGCTTTAAAAAATGTGTGGACCTCATAATAAAAGGGTGAGTTGAGCATTATGAAAATCATAGAGTGAAAATATAAAAGCAGCTTATTGGCATATGCTTTAGAGTCAACATTTTATTATGGCCAAATGGTTCCCATGTGATGCTCATATAGGTGAGGGACAACCATTCCTTTTCTTTAGACACTGATATGTACTAAAAATTAACTTATGCACAACTTTGAACACTATCAAACTAATATAAAGAGATAAATGCATCAAAGATGTCAAAAAGTCAAGAATCACATTGCATTAAATTGCATTTAAAATTAAAAACCTTTTGCTCCCAAGGAAAATGACCAAATTTGACATTTAGACAATTGTTTGACTACTTATAAGTCCTGCAGAGAATACCTAAAAATGTGATGCAATTTTGTGATGCTCCTTAGAAATTGCAATACTTTTGTTGGCTTAAGAGAGTCTTTATTTTAGAGTAATAAAGATGTTTAATAATAAATCTATTTGCTCTATGCAGATAACCATTTATTGTTTCTTGCTGTCACCCTGCCTCTCCTGTGCTCCTTTTTTCTTTCTCTGTTTTTATTCTCATTCCATTTTAGTTTAATAGTATTCACCTAAAGCCACACTGCTTGAGGTGCATGAAACAGCATTTCTGTATGCTGTACAATTAAATGCACCCATTGTCACACAAGCATGGAAAATACTACATAACCCTTTCCCCTTCTTAGCAACTCAAAATACATATTAGTATATTAAAAGTTCTGAGAAATCATACAGTAGACAACCTCTTTGAATAGGTTAGCCAACATTTTTCAAATTTATTTGGCTTTTATCATGTAACTTACTAGAAATAATAAAAATATCTCATGTACAATAGACCACATCAGATACTTTACCTAATGATATCATTTAGTCATTTTAACAACTCTAGGAGGTATGTTCCACTATTACCCAAGTTTACAGATGATAAAATTGAACCTTTGTTAAATTAAGAATTTGTTGAAATTCATAGAATTGGCAAGACTCAGGACTGGTCATCTCAAGAATCCACACTTGTATCCATTATGTTCTTCAATCTCGATATAATTACACACTATTATAAAAGCTATTTTAGATTTGAGGGCAAGGGGATATAACAAGGGCTATAAATCGTATTTGTTGACATTTAATTCTTGCTTTACAGCATTATTTGAAGAAAAAGCATTCTAGCAGTTTAACAAATTTGTGAAAATGTCTTAAATCTAAATTCTAAAGAGACTCAAAAAAGTCAGTTCTTACTTTCCCTGGTATAGGATTATCTGGGATACACCAACTCTCCTTAATAAGATTTTAACCTTTACCTCTTTAAGTTAATTGGTACCTGCTCCATTCATTCTTTTCTTTTATTAATTTTTACCTTATAATTTTGGTATTTTGTTTATAATTCAGACTTATAAAGGGCTGATTAATGTTTTAGTTAGAGGTCAAAGTTTGTCTTCTCTCACATTTCTACAAAATAATTATCATTTTCATAAGATTCATTTAAAGTCAATCAAGCTCAACAATTAAAAAGAGAAATTAAATAACTGATTATATATTTAATTAGTGTACATGATACATTTTGGATTTTAAAGAGATTTAGGGATTCAGTTAACTTCAGTAAATACTTATTGTACTTTGTGTAGAAGATTATACCACTACAGGGTATAGGAATTAATGTAAAATATGAATTCTACTTAAAAAAACACGGAGTTTAATGCAGAAAACAGTCAAATAACAGAAGTCTAATACTTTAACATAGAAAGTGATAAGTAGATTGAGGGGTGGATGCATAGAGAATTAGAGGACCACAGAAAGAAAAAATATCTCTGATTTTTGGAAGATTAATGAGTTAGACAAATGCAGGTCATGAAAAAATGGGGTTTCAGCACATGAAAAGCACTCACTAATCACAGGTGTGAGAAGCAGCAGGGTGTGTGTGTGTGTGTGTTTACACATTTGTATAGTAAATATCCCAGAACTGTCAGGGCATAAATCATAAAATATAAAATGGTACCACAAGAGATGGCCCAAGTAGATACAGATGAAGCCATGTCAGCCTGCTATATCATGCCAAGATATTTATGAAATCCATTGAATAATTATAATTTTATGCAGAAGAGTAACATGGTTAGACTTTCATTTTAGATAAATTATGATGGCTTTCATGTGGAGAACAGATTGTCATGAAACATAACTGGTGATGAGACCGAATTGGACTCTGTCTTGATCACTGAGGTAAGAGGTGACAGGGCTGAGTAAGAAGAGTAGTAATAAAGATGGAGGTGAGCGGGTCAATTCACAGAGCATTAGAAGGAGAAAATGGAAGGTGGTAGATTGCATTTGACATATGTGTGGGGAACGTGTTATGGATTGAATATATGTGTCCCCACCTCCAAATTTGTATGTTGAAACCTTAACCTCCAAAGTGATGGAGATAATTAGCTTTAGACGGGGTCATGAGGGTCGTGCCCTCATTATGGAATCTGTGTCCATATAAGAAGAGGAAGAGAGAGCAGAGCTCTCTTTCTCTCTCCATACTGTGAGAACACAGCAAGAAGGTAGCCATCTGCAAGCCAGGAAGAGGACTCTCACCAGCAACTGAATCCACCTGGGACTTCTGAATTCATCTTGGACTTCTCAATCTCTGGAACTCAATAAATGTCTATTGTTCCAGCCACCTAGTTCTTGGCATTTTGTTGTAGCAGCTTGAGCTGGTTAAGACAGAGAGTGACACTAGAGGCTATAAGACTCAACTCCCCCATATCTAGCTTATGTGATGGGCTGAATAACAGACACAGATTGAAACAGAAGAAAGAGGAGGAGCGTTATGTTTGGGGGAAGATAATGGGTTTTGATATGGGCATACTGAATTTGAGGCAGAGATGTCTTGTGAGCATTTTCATTTATATGTATAGAAGGTGATGGATACATGACAGAAGAAAAAAGGCAAATGCTACTCTTAAGATACAAGCATGTATAGATGTACCTTAAATATCCCAAATATCTTTCCCTTCATTATGCATCATCTAAGGTAAGATGAGCCTTTAGTTAATTGAGAAGTAAGCACGTATTGCTGCAAACTTAGCCTCCATTTCATCTAACCTTTGCTTTTCTTTGGTGGCACTTTGTCTTCCTGAGAGATGAAAGTCATTCTGGAGAAGATTTTGTTACCACTTTACAATTATATTTTATTTTTCCATTTAAAATGTTTTATTGTTTATGCTATTACTGTTGCTCCAATCTTCCCCCTTTGCCCCTTTCCACCCAGCTCTCACCCAAAAAGTAAGAAACTAGTTAAAGAATTCTGTGCTGGTTTCTCAATAGCAACTGGGAAGCAAGGGAGGGAAAAATCTGAAGAGAAAACTCCTAGCAAGCATTCAGTATTATGACTCAGAACCATTTCTATTGAATGAATGAAATCCAACTCATTCTAATAAGAGGGAAAAAAGGAGTGATTAATTGGCTCACAAAACCAAAAGATCCAGGGATACTGGCTTCAGGCTTTGCTTCATCCACAGTCTCCAATAATATCATCAAGATTCAAAAATCCTCCCCTTTCTATGTTCATCTCCTCTCTGGAGGGCCTGATTCTTACGCCACCTCTGTCTGCAGTTGGGACCCCTAGAAATTTCATGTTTATATCATCTTAAGAATTCTATTAAGAAAAATGTCTCTTATTTTAAGCTCAAAAATAAATCCCAGAATTGAGCCTTATTAGCCAGATTTCAGGCATGTGTTTATCCTTGAACCATTATGTCTAGTGGGGATAAATGTGACAATTGGCCTACAGGAATCATTTTTCCACAGTAGGTGATAGCAGAAGGGTACAGGTCAGCATCACTGAAATAGGAGGGGCTCCCTAGTAGGAAGCCAGGTTCTGACTGAAGAAGGAGGAGTGGACTCTGGGATGGTAGGATCAACAGCTAGCTACCACAGACTCTTACCACAAAAATAATCAGGGCACATACCAGAATCAAACAATAAATGCATAAATAAGTGGAGTGACAAATGAAAGTTTCTCTCCTCTCTCTCTCTCAATCAATCAATAATATAATAATAATAATGTTGGAAGAAACAGCAGGTATGCCTGTATGTTGTGATTGCATAAGCAAGTGTACATGGACATCCACAGTGAAAATGGTCCATAGCATTGTACTCCCTCACACCCACCAGATTAAAAAGCTGAAGAAAATCCTCACAGGGTCTTGGCTCACAGTGATAGTATTACAGCAGTCCTTTAAAAAAGTCCCTGGGTAACTTCGATCCTGTCCTCCCTTATACTGTTCCAATATCCCAGCTTGGAGGTACATATTCAAGGCGAATAAGCCCATATATGATTTAGCATCAGAAAAGCTGAAGTACCTCTTTTTCTTTATATTTCCTCCCCAAACATTTGGCACATCCTAAGAAAATGTGCATGTGACGGCTCATCAGAAGTGTGGGGAAAGGGTCAGGTGCATTAACATGATCAAGACAATATGAACTTTAAAGCATTTTTATTGTTGCCTTCTTTCCTTCACAAAGTCAATAATCTCATTTTTTTTTTACTTCTTCCTTCACTCTCTTGCTGTTGGCATTGTTTTCTCATCACATTAACACAAAGACAGTTACCAATCATGTCGATTCAATGCCAATGGCTCTCAGGCTGGTAGTCTTGCTTGCCACCCCTCTATAAACTGCTAGTGGCCAGAAGGATTGGGGAGCTGAAACTCTGTTCAGAACTAAAAGAGACAGTACTGATTTTTACTGTATTTTAGTAAAAGCATATACTTTGTCGTTTAAATTACATAAAATACTGTGGATCTAATTACTTTCTAGATATTAAACATAAAATTATTTTATTTATTGAATATCAAAATTTTAAATAACTTACTTTTAAACAGTACCTTTATAAGAAAGAAGTATGTATTTCCCTGAGTTGGACAGTTTCACATAGCCCATTCATAAGTTAAAAGGTACCTGGCACTGTGGAGGCCCCACATTAGGCACCCAGTGAAGATGTGTTTCTGAACAGTTTTGCATAGTGTAAGTAGAGTAAATGTAGATAAATCAGTGCATGCTATGTAAAGGCATTTATTTTTATATCTGCTCTGTGATTCATATCTACTACAGTCTGACAAATAGCCAGCATTCGGTAAATATTTCCTGAATAATCAAATGAAAGAGAACTTCAGTTTATAAGATGTGGAAATACAAAGAATAAGTAGAGTAACAATTGCAAAAGTTCTTTGAAGGAAACCAAACTAAACAAACAAACAAAAAAAGGAGGGAAATCATCATACTAAGCTTGGCTACACCATTCTCAACTAATAATCAAAGTTCTGTGGTACTCAAGGGAAGATTTTTGACAGAAAAACTAGATTGCCTCCTGAGTGCTCCTGCAGCACTCAGAGAATCTTTAGACTTCATTTTCATATGGTTGACTCGCTGGTAAACAGCAGGTGCACTTTTGTGGGCCTTCATTGTCAGACCATGTGTGGCCTGATTTGTTTTAAAGGATTTAGACACAACTGCACCTGAACTGTGACTTTCTCTGTCAGAAAATGGAATAAAGACACAAACAAAACACAAGAAGCAAGAGGAATGTGAGACTTAAGAAAATACTTTATCTCAACATCCTTCCCACTCTTTACACTTTAGGTTGAAATTGCAAGTTCTTATGGGAATTCTTCCTACTTCTCACTCCCCAAAGTCTTCTCTTGTCCTACATTCAAAGAATGCTTTATTGTGTGTGAAGCAAAACTTGTTTATTTTTTTCCAAACTGTCTACAGTCCACAGTAAGAATGGGAAAATGCAGATACATTATAGTGCTTTCTGGGGGGATGGTGGCAAGGGGGCATTCCTCACTGTGACCATTGGTTGTGGCAACAGTTTCCATTTGTCAGTTTGAATGGTAAGCCCATTTTTGCCCATTGCAGGACAACTTTGATAATTTTTGAAATATATCAAATCATGGTGGGGCAGGCTAGGTGGAGAGGGTGAAGGGGAAAATAAATAGACCAATTGTAAAACATAAAAATTATATATATAAATAAATCATCCCATTGCATTGTAAGACCGGAGAGAAAGCATGAGCCAAGCTCTCGTTTCACTGTGTAACCAACTACCACTCTGTCAGTGCACCAGGCACAAATGAAGCTGTGAATAACTTGTGGTCAATATGTGAATTCACAACCAACCACAAGCACTTCATTCCAAAACCAAAAAGTATTCATAGTTTACCTTCCCAGTGATAAGATTAGATGCATGGTTTTTTTTTTGTAAAACTCATTTTCTAGAATATTTACATGTGAATTCTTGCTCAAACACACGTACTCATTTTTAAGACTAGTATTGATAAATAAAGAATCTGAATTAATATAAATATTGTTATATAAGAGGTGAAAATGGGAACTTCATTTTGATTTATATTAATGTCATTTTTAATGTTTCCTTTTTGATCCAGCCATGTTAGTTTATACTCGGCTAGCTATATACTTAATACTTAGTTGCTATAATGCAATAAACATGTTAAAATTTATTAATGCAATACTTTAGACCAGGCTCAACAAAGGATGGCACTAAATTCCCAGTTTGAAAGTATTAATACTATTTCCTCACATCTGAGGGAGTCTTATGTTCTTCTTCCTTTTCTTTGATATCTGGCCTGGCTATAGGGATCTATAATGTGTGTGGAGAATTTTTTGTGTGGAAACTCTCTGGCAATGTTGGAATAACAAAATCCGTTTTTCACTTAAATGTTTGTTAAATTTATCCAGTTTTCTTCCTATGGAGAAAGAACCTGAAAAATATGTCTGTAGAAATATGAATTTTAATAGGAATCAAACTTACTCTTAAATAATAAAAAATGTCTGAGAGTGGGCTACATTTTAAAAATCCATCAGAAAGCCAACATTTCCTCTAATGCACTAGATTTTATGAATTGAAGTTGCTTTCCCAGGCCCTTCTGCACATTAGCATATTGGATTGCTGGTTAGTAAACATAAGTATACTAATGGGTTTTTAAAATGATTTTTAACAACCTTTATAGAGCTTCTTTGTCTAATCTATGCTTATAAAAATGAAATCATAACACCTGCAAAATGGTACCACCTCTAAGGTAGTTAAAAGCCACCTTTGTCACCATTTTGCCCAGTAAGAAGTGGAGGAAAAGAAAAAATTAAAATTTATATTGTCAATTTAAGATTTATCAGCTCAGCAAAGTTCAAGTATACAGTACAGTACTCTTAACTCATCACAATGCTTTACCTTAGGTCTCCAGAACTAATTTATCTTGCTTAACAAATACTTCTTCATTTTACCTTCTCCTGCATCCCTGCCAACCACCATTCTACACTCTGCTTCTATGAGTTTGACTGTTTATTTTTATTGAATTATATTTGACATATAGCACTGTATTGGTTTTAGATATATAACACAATTATTTGATATATGTGTATATTTTGAAATGATCACCACAGTAGGTTTAGTTAACATCCATCACCACAACATGATTACAGTATTTTTCTTATGATGAAAAATGTTTTAATGTATTCTTTTGGAAACTTCCACATATACAGTACGAGTTAATTATAGTCAATGTGCTGTGCAATTTATCCCTAGGACTCTTTTCTCTGATAATACAACTAGAAATTGTTATCTTTTGAGCACTTTTCCCCATCTTGCACACCCCTCAAACCATGCCTCTGGCAACCACCAGCCTGTTTTCTGTATCCACAAGTTATTTACTTATTTTTTAGATTCCAAAGGTAAGTAAGATCATACAGTATTTGTCTAACTCATTTTGACTTGTTTCACTTAGCATAACGCCCTCCAGGTGCTTTCATGCTGTTGCAAATGAGATTTCTTGATATGATTTCTAAGAAACGAGCACTGTGTAAGTATGTGTACCAGAAAATGTAACTAACATCAAAGGATATAACAATAACATATAATATTACATTGCACTGTACCATCTGTAAAATTAATAGTCTAGAAAGAAAAAGCACCTGTGAAATGTTCATTGATACTCTCACCGACTTCAGCCCTAAAGTTCCCATACTATGATTCCTGGATTGTTTTCGCAGGTGACAAAGCCAGGAATTGATGGCCAGTATATTGTGAGGGACACTAATGATGTCCACGTAGAAAATACATTCCTTGTTATGATTTCCATCTATAAATCTTTTTATATTTTTTATCTTGAGTTATCTTAATTTCTGAGACCTCTATCACAAATTAAAAGATAGGCGATGAGTCTAGAAATGAAGACAAACCCACTGAAAGAGAATAGCCTGTAGTCATCTCAGAGGATTATGTCTAAATTATGTAACTGCATGTTGTCAAGAACTAGACAATTACAATCAAGGCAAAATAATAATAATCCTAATAACTAACATGACCAAGAGTCATGAGTTCTCAGTTTAGCTATAAGGTTAAAATACATGATTAATCCTGAAATATATACATAAACTGAAGGAATGTAAGAAAAAGAAGTCTCTTTTGATTTCATGTTGCTGAAAGAAAGGAAAGTGAAAAATGTGCTAATTGGTTGGAAGAACCTCAGTATTATAGAGACAAGACGAGGTTTTTTTAGGCACCAAGGCCACCACTTACTCCCTCAACTCTAAGCCTAAGTGAAGTTGGTATTTAGATTCAAAGAAAGGGTAGCCCTTATTACTTCCAAAACTGAAATTTTGAGCTCTACAAAGCACATGAAAAGATAGGGAATACATTATTTGTTCTGTCTCAAGGGAGCAGGATGGATTAACTAAACCATCTTTGGCAAAAGCATTTTTATGTTACACCCAACCCAAATGACACTCAGCTGTTGATGCGTATATAAGATCTCAGTATTCCTTTAACTGAGTGAGTAATGATGAATACATCATTATATATTTCAGAGCCTCGATGTCCTCATCTATGTACTGAGGAAGTAAGATACGTGTACTTGTCTAAGAGAACTTCACTAAGAATCAAAGGCAAAGTACTCATTAACTCTTAGCAAACTGGTTAAAGAAAATAGTCTGGATTGACTTACCTTGATTCCTCTGTGTGTGTGTGTGTGTGTGTGTGTGTGTGTTTATACATGCAGACACATATGTATATTTGCTTCAATTCCTGTTCAGAAAGTATCCAGCTCGTAATGTCAAAAATAGAGACATCTTCTTGTTGAAGAAGATACAAGAGACATTGTACATGCCTCAGTCCCCTTCAAAGTAGACACCTTGGGACTTCACACAAATCTCCCAGCATCTCTTCCACTGTTCAAAACACTCTGAAAGATCCTTTGTTGGAATTGCCATCAGCTGCTCCATTGTATTTTCCTGAATCTCATCAATGGTCTGAAATCTCTTCCCTTTCAACAGTGATTTTTGTTTTGGGAACAGCCAGAAGTCACATGACATCAAATCTGGACCCTAGGAGGCCTGACTCACCTGGGGGATTTGATGTTTCACAGAAAAACTCTGCATGAGATGTGATACAGAAGCCAGCATATTGTCGTGAGGAAACTACCAATCACCAGTAGCCCATAGCTGCAGCCATTTTCATCATATGGCCTCTCTCAACCGATGAAGAACATTGAGGTTGTACTCCTTATTAATTATTTGTCCTGGAGGGATGTACTCATGATGAACGAGATCTTCCCAATCAAAAAACAGTTATCATGGTCTTGATCTTGCTGTGACTTTGCCATGCCTTCTTCAGGCATGGAGAACCATGTGACTTCCATTGGGACAACTGGGTCTTCATTTCCATATCATAGCTGTAGACCCACGATTCATCTCCTGTTATGACCTTATTGAGGAAGTCTGGCTCATTGGTAGTGGTTTGAATCAAGTCATTAGCAACTGCAGCACATTATTTCTTCTGCTCTAGTAGCAGAAGTTGTGGAAAAAATTTTGTCATGACACATTTCATGCCAAGATCCTGTGTCAAAATCTCAAGCACAGTAGTTTTTGGAATCCCCAGATCAACTTTTAGTTCTTGCACTGCAAGTTACCTGTCTCTTTGAATGCAGTCGTATACATTCAACATTCTCAGGTGTTCTGCTTGTTGCAGGCCTTCCAGAACATGGACCACTTTCAACAGATTCTTGACCATCTTTGAAGTGTTTATGTCACACATTTATTTGTGCTCCACTCATTGCATTGTCCCCAAAAGCCTTCTGAATCGCCAAAATAGTTTCCATGGAGGAATGTTCAAGCTTAAAGCAAAACTTGATGCAGCATTGTAGCATTACTCATTCATTTTTTAATGCAATGGCTACACAGTACACATGCTCACTTAGTGGCATCTACCACCCCCCACTGACATACAGTGAAGTTGTCATTGTTTACACATGTGCATTCCAGTCCACTCTCCTTGGCTTCCAGGTTACATCAACATCGCCCAAACCATTCTTGTTATATCAACAATGGCTGGTCTTTTTCTGGACATAACTCTCTCTATATAAAATGTCATATATATATATTTTAAATTACAGCTGATATACAATATATTAGTTTCAGGTATATAATCACATGATTAGAGTTTTACATAACTTACAAAGTTAACACTCCAATAAATCTAATATTCATCTGACATCATATTACAATATTACTGACTATATCCCCTATGCTGTATTTTACATACCTGCCACTTTTCTGTAACTGCCAATTTGTACTTCTAAATCCCTTTAATATTTTTATGCACCCCCCCAAGCCCCCTCCCAGTTGCCTTAATTCTTTTCCAGGTTCTATGTTTACAGGTTGTAAGCATAGGATTAGTTACTTAACCTCTTTCTACCTCAGTTTCTACATCAGTAAAATGACAATAATAACACTACTTACCTTGAAGAGTTGTTATCAGGACTAAATGAGTTTATTTAAGTAAAGATTTGGTGTCTGCATATAGTGCTATTTAAGCACTTGCTGTTACTATTATTGATATGAAGTCGAGAAATCTGACAGAGTTCTTTGTACACACATAAATCCTTTATACTGCAGTTTAAGCACATATTTTGGTTGGTGGGAAAAGAGCTGGAAGAAAATGATTCTGCACAGCAAGAGTAAAAATGATCTCCCAAAAGCTATGGCAATCATCAAAAATTCCCCAACCTTTCATTACCCAAAGCTGTCAATTTATTGTATTACAAGTGCCCCATAATGACAGTGGTCATGTTTTGCTAAAAAAGGAACTGCATTACATCAAACACTTTTTGAAGTGTATGTAAAATACAGTTATTAATAAGAATTTAAGTTATACACACATATGTATTTAGATTTAGAATAAATATTTAGCTTCAAAATACTTCTACATTGATCTCTATAAAATCAAGAAAGATAGCTGGCTAAGAAGGGTGATAAATAATATACATATTCAAAGATAACAGGTAATAGATGGTTGAAAATTCTGGATTAATGTCCATTTTTACCTTAAACATTACTTGGCAGATTGTACAGAAGACCAAGGAAAAATAAAGATTTATCCAAAAATTAACTTTTAATAGTTCAAAAGGAACTAGTTTTGCAGGAAAAAAATTTCATAAAAGAAGAAACATGCCAAGTGATTTTAAGGTGGCCTGCAATCATTTTCTACTATAAAACAGGAAAATTGAAAACCAACAGGCTGTTTAGATTTACCAAAAAAATTGCATATGGATATTTTCATACATATTTGAAATATTTTATGCATTCACAACAACACACAAATTCATTTCACACATAAAAAGTATGAAATATGAAATGTCAGGGTGTGATTTAATTCATGGATATATATGTATGACAAGGAAGCTCACTTTATTTCTCTTCTAATGAGAAGGACACTACAGCAGAAAATATGAAAATTTCTAGTACAGCATATTCATACATAGATTATTTTGTATGAAAGACAAGCTTTTTTTGCTTCATGGTCATTATAAAACTCAGTGACCCATGAAGGTAAGAAATTAGGATTCTGTTATTTTTGGGTCCATGAATCTGGTTGAATTTCTATAATATCATAAGGCACAAAAACATGTATTTTTTTAAATGAGCACTTGAGACCTCTTCCATAATTGCATTTTTCACTATGTCAACCAATATCATTATTTTGACCATAATAATAAAGTCATTGAAAGAGATAAATTTTATGTTTTAAAGACTTGGCTATAAAATACAAATAAACTGATTATGGCAGTTGACTCAATATAATTCGCCCTCAAGTGGTAAATTTAGGATGAATTACCAAAATAAGTAATTTGCTCTGATACTTTTGTGATAGCCACATATTAAGGGCAGTCACATCATTTAGTGAGTCACAAATATTAAGGTTTGAAAAGTGTCTTTTCCATTACTCTAGCAACTGGATTCAGATTTATATGAAAAACAGGAAGTAGGCAATCCTCAAAAAAGTTGAAAAACCTTGGCTTTGTTTCTGGATAATTCTCAGTGTAGTGTAAATTGTCCTCATCATTGGTGTTTAGAAGAGAAATAAGGGCTGTTGGGCTTTAGAATGGTGGGATCAGGTGTCCCCAGTTACCTATGCCTTTTCTCAGTTACCTAACTGTTTTCAAATGCGTATGCTGTGAACCCGAAACACCTTCACAAAATCTGATAGTCACTCAGGTCTCTGGGGCAAAGAGTAGGGTAACAAAAGGCAAAACACTGAAGTGGTGATGTTTTTATCTTTTAATATATACAGAATATGTTTAGTGGCCTGAAAGGGGTAACAGTTCTCTTTATCTTTTGAGCTACTCTGAGGCAATTTTTATACAAATAGATTTGATTTTTTCTTATCTCTGCTGATATCTGTGCACAAAATGAATGGGGTGGGGTCCTAGTGCCATGTGTGCTGAAAACAAGTATCCTCAGATACACTATTAACAATTACCTCATCTTCCTCTACCTGTATTCTTTTTATTGCCTGCCTGCATAAATTCCATCAATATTTTTAAAAGCAAAAATTATTTGTAAAAGTAATAATCTGAAAAATCAGCATCATCCAGCCTAAAATTTGCTCTTTGACTGACATGGCAATGGTATACATTACTCATCAACCTTATGGAATTCACATAGACAGAGACAGCTTTATTAGTGTTTCAAGTAACAGTGTGACTTAATTTCTCCACTAATTAAGCTAAAATAGAGTTTAAAAATAATGGATGGATGGATGGATGGATGGATGGATGGATGGATGGATGGATGGAAAATTTTGCTGAGCTGATATGAAGCTGTCATTAATAATTCCTGTTCTGGTATGCATTGGTTTATTACTTTTAAATATATATATTTGCTTTCTTTGTAGACACAGGTTTAATGTCAAATACTCCCTAATTGACTACTTATGAATGTTTTCTGTTGAATCATTAACCTTGGTGGTATGTCACAACTTGAGAGTGATCTGCAAAACTCGTGCTGCTACTGAAAGATCATAGGACAATTTGTCACCCATGTCTGTGCCAGAAAGGTATTGGATGAATACAGTCTTTATAGATTGTTGGATACATTTACTATTCAGAGTCAAGCTGAATTTTTTTTTTGCATTTTCATCCAATGCTCTCAGGGAAAGTTATTTTTACATTCACAGATATTTAACATAGTGGAATATACTGTGTATGTTATTTTCCAGATATAGTAAATGCTGAAATCTGCTTTTTAATTTATTTTTTAAAAAACAGCTTTCATCTTAGGAATATTGTTATGTTACTTTCTTAACATAAAGCAAAGCATTCTGAAAGATGTACTCACTTTTCATTCTAACACCAGTAGAAAGGGGTCTTTTTTTTTTCCAAAGATGATAATATGTTGAATCATACTTGAGTAAGCTTTTTTCTAAATAGACTTATTTTATAGCCATGCTCTTCCCATTTTTCCTTTGAACAATACACATTTTTTGACCAGCTGTAGAATCATAGGTATTAGAGCTGGAACCCTTCTGGAGATTCGCCCCTCTGACCATGTGTTAGACAGAATGGCTGAGGACAGTCTGTGAGCATGACATGAGTGTTTCTCAGTGGGGCTGTATGGGGAGCAAGCACACAAATGATATCAAAGTAATTAAATTTTTACCAGAACGTTTGGCAATTTTAGACTGTACTTTACCACCACTGGACAAAGACTACCTTTTCTTGTTAGACCCCAGCAAACTGAGCCTGAAGATAATCACATTTCCTGCTCTAGAACACAGAATGAGATAGGTTGATACCAGTCTTGGCAAGAAATATACAAAATACTAAAAACTAAGATCAAAGAACAAGTGGGCAGCGACCAGAGGGGAGAGGGAAGGGAACTTAAGGGGAAAAAGGGGAAGGGATTTTGAGGAACAAGTATGAAAGACACAGAGATGAGGACTGCGGGGGGGGGATGGGAGGGAGGGGGGAGACCGGGCGGGGGGGTGGGGTGGGATGGGAGAAATAGATTAAAAAAAAAAAATGTACTTGAAAAGTAACTAAATAAAAAAAAATAATAAAAAAATAAAGCCATACAATCACATTATGATAAAAAAAGAAAATTATTTTAGTTAAATATTTAAAATATTGACTATGAAATAACTCTTATTATGCAGAAAGAGACAATCCCTAATGTATCAAAACCCAAGGGAGGACTATCTTTAGATTGTAATTAATGAATTGTCATCTGTGAATTTCAAGCTTGAGGCAGATGTGGAAAGGCAAGGGATGGTCCCGAGGGGAGGAGAAGCTCTGCTGGCTTCCATCGCTGAGCACGCGAAGCTCATCTGTATCCCTGATGTCACTGTAACAAATGCAATAGAATGTTCTCCTCCTCCCTCTCTCCCTGTGCCTCTTATCTATTCAGGCTGGAGTCTGCCTTTGCATTCTTCCTTTTAAGTTTGCCTTTGATCTTTCCATTTGGAAAAAAATGTGTGTGAAGAATGGGGTAGGGGGCAGCAACAAGAGAGGCGCTAATGTGGAAATCGAGAGAGAGTATCATTATTTTTGGTACCAATTAATTTGCAATTATCAGGAAATCCTCATCTGTATTTCATACATTCTTTGTGAGATTTTTCGGATTGTGATTACCTCCTAATTTAATTGTATCATCGTTTCCTCACTCAGCCATTGCTATACCTCAGACTGATGACTGCTGATCAGTTTTTGGATTTTTTTTTAAGGAGAGAAAGAGGGGAAGGGAGGAAGAGAGGGGGGAGAGAAATGTGGGTGTAAGAGAGAAACATCGATCAGTTGCCTCTCATACATTCTCTGACCAGTGACTGAACCCACAACCCAGGCATGTGCCCTGACCAGGAATCAAACTGACAACTTTTTGCTTTGTGGGATGATGCCCAACCAGTTGAGCCATACTACTCAGGCCCTGATCAGATTCTTGATGGAAATTATTAGTGGAGCCATTATATATCTTAAACTAAAAGGAAAAAAACACAGTCATGTCCACTTGTGCGGTCAGAATTTCCTTTTTGCTTTCCATGATTCTATCTTTAGAAAATTTTCATGAGTAACTTGCCTATAAATGTGTTTTTAAAGCTTTTGTTAATTGGTTCGTGCTCTGGTTCTCTACTACCGATGGAGTATGATGATTACTTGAATCTGGCAGTAGCTATATAGATGGTTGTTCGTTTTGTTTATATTTCCTGTTCCCAGAATCAGCAGCTTCATTTAATTCTCTTCTCATCTGTCTTGCCAACTGTCTCTACTTCTCCCTTTCTCTTCCTTCCAGGTTTCCAACTAAGTATTTTACTCTAATTATCAAGTGGCAAATTCTTTTTTCTATTTCTTTAGTTAAACCAGTTGGTTCTAATTTCCACTTTGTATCTGGGAAGACATTAGAAATGTGCCTGCCTTGGCAGAATAAATAGAAAACCATCTCTGGTGCTTGCTTCCCGCTATGGACAGACTATACTGGATGACAATTTCTAACTTTGGCCATCTATCAACCCATTGACAGGTCTCTGATGTGTCACTTTAAAAACTCCATCAGGAAAAGAACAGGAAATGCAAGCAGGAAACATTGTATGATTACTAGTGTTACCCAAGTATATCTTTGGAATATCATTTTTATATCCCTTCAGTGAAAACAGAATCCACAAAGAATTATGATATTTTAATGCACTCACTTCTTTAAAGTTTTGTGTGCCAAGAGGCAGTATGAATTTACTTACTGTACTGAGGAAAATGCTTTGGCTTTAATTAGTATTTACAGTTTTAAAATCAATGATTAGCTAGCTTTTGAAATGCTATAGAGAATATGAAGATTATGTATATATAATATTATTTATTATATTATATGTAATATCGTTACATGTGATATTATAATATTATATTATAATATTTTATGTATATAAACTATATATCTAAAATATATTTTAAAATAAATATATATCTAAAATATATTTTAAGATATATGTATATATCTAAAATTATATATATATATCCCTCTTTCGAAGTATGACAATGTAGTCCCCTGCCGACCTCAGTGATGGCTAAACTTTGAGACAGGTGTAGGACTCATATTCCTTCACCACGCCTCAGTATGGCCCAGACTATCAGTCGGTGTTAGCATGGATGCCCCACCCCCAACCATTTGCCTTTCATCACCTAAAGCTCTCAGCCAGAAAGTGGTGGCAGAGGCAGCCTGCCTTGTATGTCAACAGATTATCGGGATGGTTAGTAATATTCCCTTTCCAGGAGTCTTTTTAAATCCCTGCATTGGCAATCCTAAAGCTCTGTTGATTTTTATTACTTGCTGATAAGGCTTTTAATGGCCAAAGCCTGATATATTTTTAGATCTTTTGTCACCCTGGGTCTCCTGTCACTCACTGAGGTTGAAATCAGCAGGCTATTAGTTTGCCCAATGCATAATCCCAAATCCTAGGGAACAAGAACTCACAGAAAGTAGGCCCCCTGATTCTGAAATTTATTTCTGATTTTTATTCATAGAGCACTGTCATTTCCGCCTTTAAACTAAAGTGAAAATATACCTGTCTGGAGCTGTGTTAGAACATTCTTAAGGAAGACATATTTTCAAAAATCCTGTTATTTTCATTAAAATTATATGTGTGTATTTGATATGATATCTGTTTGCTTAACACCATCAACATATAATTCAAATATTTCTAAATTACTGGTTGATTTTTTTCCTCCCAAGAGTGATCATGAGAATCTCCTTTTAATTTAGATCATAGCATTTCCTTAAGATAAAGGGTAACAAATCATCAAATGAGGAAATCAAATAAACTATAGAGAAAAAATACCTTCAGCACACAAAGAAGTATTGAGTCAATGTCCTTTAAAAGATACAATATGGAAACAAACCCTGGGTCACCACTGAAATGTTCTCTTACCAGAGATTTTGTTAATGGAAATATATCCCTATCTGTGGTCTCTCAATTACAACTGTGGCTTTCTCTCCTTAAGGAGGAGACCAGAACAAGAGTAGAGGGATCATAAAAGAGGAATTTGAAAAAGCTTCACTGAACTAGTTTTACCGGGAAGGAGCAACTGTAAACACTCAGGAAGAATAAAGAATTCGGGAAATAGTTAATGAGGCAAAGTAAACACATTGTGAGTTCCACATAGGAAAAGAACTCATGGCAAATCTATTTCCATAAAAGAGTTAAAAAGAAATCCACTGTGAAGTATGTAACTTTTGCTTAAAATGTATTTTTTTAACTTTTAAATTATAAAATATCAAGCTGTAAAAAAAAAAAGGTAAAATGGCTCTATCCTTAATGGTCTGCCTTTAAAATCAACTTCAAAGACAGACTGTAGGATGGCCAGTGACATCGTGGGCAGGACAGGGTGGAAAAGAAAATGTCACTGTGCTGCCGTGTAGGGAACAAAACTCATGTAGAAAATGATGCGTTAATGTGAGGCTCAATAAGGTCTTGCAATACATAACTTAGTTGGATTAAAGAGCCCTTTAAACACGACATGCGAATGTGATTTGAAGGCGATGACTATGAAATGTGATGATGATTATATACAGAAACTTCTGGAAAAACAAGGCTGTGTAGCCTAAAACAGATGATCTCATCCAGCTGTTCATGCTCTTCTGCTATAAATATATATACTCCCTTTCACTAAACCTTAGCTATGTCCTCCTACAAAACCTGCTTCTTTTTCAATGGGTAGCTACCTCACTTTCAAAAAGTAATACTCATTTCATCAAAAGCTGCAGAAAGAGAAAGAGAGAGAAATACTGTAGTAGCCCCAACACCTAGGAAGGCGCAGGGCTCAGTAACTCCTCACCAAAGAAGAGGATTACTAAGTGAATGAAAGCAGGGTGTTGCAATGGCAGACGATGGCAGAATCCATCCAATATCTCACCAGGATCCCATTCTCTCTACTTCGTTTACTCCAATTTTCAAAGAAATAATATAATACGTAAGTTTGGAATGCTGCATGAACAGCACATTCCCCACCCCCAACATTCATCTCCAAAGCCCAGCAGTACAAATTTCCTACTGGCTATTTTCTCCTTAGCAAGTCCGCAGTGGTTTCTGCCATTTCCTCAATAGTGACATTGTACTTACTAATGATGACTGACTTTGATATTGCCAAAGCCAAAATTCATTTTTTGGGTGCTGATTTTCTCTGACAAAGTTGAGTATGATTACACAGAAAACCTCTTTTTGAGCAGCTGCCTACTATTTGGTGTCCTATCTCCTTTTATATCTCCTCAGTATTTCCTTTGTTACAGTTAGTACAGCAGGAGTGGTTACAGAAGAAATACTGATAAAAGTAGCACTGAGAAAGGCACCAGAAAGGTAGGAGACAAAATGCATTCTGTTAAATATGCATTGTGTATATGTGTGTGTGTGTGTGTGTGTGTGTGTGTGTATGCCTGTGTATATATACACACACACATTCATAAACACACTTTAAATAATCCGGTATGTATATAATGGCTATTTTATATCTATGATTATATGCTCTATAAAATATATAACAAAACACATAGGCATGCCATTGAAATACTTGAAATCTTGTTATCAAACAAAGCATATACATGTGAAATAAGAGCCTTTACAAAGAGAATATTATGAGGTTAAAGTATATAACAACATAAATTTTATGCTTCAGGATCTAAATGGGGTAATATTAGAACATTATGGAGAATGATGTTTAACTGTGAACATATTCTGGATGAGATACAATCTGAAGCATATTTTTCTAGAAAATCATGTAAATATATTGATTAAGATAAGCAAAGACTTTCTGTCAATGAGAAAGGCATGTTTGAAGGAAATCACTTAGGATAGAGGTAAAAGCAGATTTTCTAACAGTTCTAAACTCATTACAGGTTTCTAAATAAGACTTTTCAGTGTGTTCAGTTTAACCAGATTGAATGTTTTGAGTCTTATTCCACTGAACAAGTTTAAATGATTTGTTCAATAATGAAGCATTTGCATTTAATCATCAATTTGGAATACAACATCTTTAACTTGGTTACTTCTGTTGGAATAGGTTCTTTCAGGGCTTTATGTTTATCCTGTAGCAAAGACACATATTTCTCCAAATATATTGAAATGTAAAAAATGAGAGAAATACTTACTTATAAAGAAACCTGGGAGACACAGTACTTACAATATAGCAAACCAAGAATTGTGTAATGAAAATTTCAAAAATGTTACTACTAAACCATTTACAACAGCTCCAGAAGACTATTTTTAAAAGAAAGACAGAAACAGAAATTTTGGAAAAGTAATTGACAAGACAAAAGCTATTCTTGATAGAGAAAAGCTGAAGTTCTAAGAAACACATGAGTCAGAAATTTAGGAGTAGTCCTCAAGAATGTTGTAAAAATCATCATTCAGGGGAACTATAATTTATTCTAGCTATAACAAGAAAAAAGATAAAAGAAGAAAATATATTTACATAGAATTAAACTTAAATTAATAAAAACATTTAATATATTTTAATTGCCTGCCTCTTCTTTATTAGTAACAGCTATATATTTTTAAAAGATTTTATTTGTTTATTTTTAGAGCGGAAAGGAGGGAGAAAGAGAGGAAGAGAAGCATTGGTGTGAGAAACATTGATCGGCAGCCTTTGAGCCTTGATCAGGGCCCAAATCCACAATCCAGGCGTGTGCCCTGACCCAGAATTGAACCTGCAACCTTTCGCTTTGTGGGACTACGTCCAACCAAATGAGCCGCAGGTGAGAGCAGTAACAGCTTTATTGAGATGGAATTCACATATAATAAGTCACCCTTTTAAGTTGTGCAATTTAGTGGCTTTTTGTATGTTCAGTCATGCAGCCATCACTACTATTAGAAAATTTTCATCAACCCCAAAAGAAACCCCAGACCCCTTAGGAGTCACTCTATCTTCCCCAAATTCCCAAATCCCCCAATCCTAGGCAAGTGTTACTTTATTTAAAATCTCTACAATTCAATAATCTGGATATTTCATGTAATAGAATCATATAACATCTAATCTTTTACGACTGGCTTTTATTGACCTAGTATATTTTCAACGTTCGTGCATGCTGTAGCATGTATCAGTACCTTACTCCTTTATTTACTGCCATATCATATTCCATGGTATGGCTGCACCAGAAATTGTTTATCCATTCATCAAGTGATGGACATTTGAGTCATTGCTCTTTTTGACCATTAGAATGCTGCTATAAACATTTACATTCAAGTTTTTGTGTGGATATGTTTTCATCTCACCTGGATATATACCTAGGAGTAGAATAGTCTTTCCTCTTCTTGCATTATAAAAAAATATTATGACCTTGTATATTAACTAAAAACAAAACAAAAATTAACTTTAGACATACTTTGTGGTTATTAAATGTCCTAGCTTTATAACATACAATTAAAATTGATACTCCAAGCATTGCCAGTTCGATTCCCAGTCAGGGCACATGCCTGGGTTGCAGGCCAGGTCCCCCACTGGGGACACTAGACAGGCAACAACACATTGATGTTTCTCTTCCACTCTTTCTCCTTCCCTTCCCCTCTCTCTAAAAATAAATAAAATATTTTTTTAAAATTGATACTCTGAATTACAATCTTTGGGCACTGTAGGGGCATCAGACTGTTAGAAAGATATTGGATTATTTGTTTACCACTTTAAACTTACTCAAACATAAAACTGGAAAAATAATTTTTAGTGAGTGTTTACCAATAAAGTTTAAAGCACAATGTAATTGAAATAGACCCAGTTTAAAATATAATCAAAATTTAATGTTTTTGTCTTTAAAATGGTGACCATACTGATGATATTGTTCAATGAAAAATTCACTTAATGATGAAATTATTCAACAGACATTATTCAATAAGTGAATTTAGATTGATGTAATAGTACCTGTAACATAGCCATAACTGACATTTGTAATGAAAACTAATATCTAACATTGAGTAGAAAGACTCTGATGATTCTATGGGGGTCAAAGAAATATATATGATAAGAAATGTGCCCCACATTGCTGTGGATGTTCTCAGATCAAATTTTGTCAAAATGTAGTGTTTTCAAGTGATACATAAGATTAAGCATAATCCTACATGAGAGATCCATTCTCTTAACAAATTTCTAGCATGCCATATAATGTTATTGAGCACAGGCATACCTCATTATGTCGCACTTCACTTTATTGTGTTTTATAGACACTGTGTTTTTCACAAACTAAAGGTTTGTGGCAACTGCACATTGCCCCAGTATATTGATGTAATTTCCCCACTATCGTTTGCTCATTTTGTGTGTCTCTGCATCACATGTTGATAATTCTTAAAATATTTTAAACTTTTTCATTATTGTTCTATTTTATTGTGATTTCTGATTGGTGGTCTTTGATATTACTGTTGCGATTATTTTGAGGTACCACAAACTGTGCTCACATAAATGGGGAACTTCACAGATGTTGTGTGTGTCTGTCCCACCAACTGCGTTCCCTGTCTTTCTTCATCTTCTCAGGCTTCTCTATTTCCTGAGACACAACAATATTAAAATTAAGCCAATTAATAACCTTATAATGGGCTCTATGTATTCAAGTGAAAGGGTCACACATTTCCTACTTTAAATAAAAAACTAAAAGTGATTAAGTTTAGTGAAGAAGGTATGTTGAATGCCAAGACAGGTCAAAAGCTAGACCTCTTGAACTAAACAATTAGCTAAGTTATAAATGAAAAAGTTCTTAAAGAAAACTAAGAACTCCAGTGAACACACAAATGATAAAAAAGTAAAATAGCCTTATTGCTGATAATGGAGAAAATATTAGTGGCTTGGTTAGAATTTCCAACCACCTACAACATTCTCTTAAGCCAAAGCTTAACCCTGAGCAAAGTCCTAATTCTCTTCAATTCTATGAAGGCTGAGAGAGGTGAGGAAGCTGCAGTAGAAGAGTCTGAAGCTAGCAGAGGTTAGTTAATGAGGTTTAAGTAAAGAAGCATATTCATAACATAAAAGTTCAATGTGAGAGCAAGTATCAATATAGAAGCTGAAGCCAATTATCCAGAAGATCTAGCTAAGATAATTAATAAAGATGGCTACACTAAACAACAGATTTTAAATGTACATGAAATCACCTTATATTGAAAGAACATGCTGTCTAAAACTTTCACAGCTAAAAAAGAGAAGTTTAATACCTGGCTTTGAATTTTCAAAGGACAGGCTAACTGTCTTATTAGAGACTAATGCAGCTGGTGACTTGAAGCCAATGCTTATTTACCATCCCAAAACTTCTAGGGCCCTTAAAAATAATGTATCTACTCTGCCTGTGCTCTACGAATGGAACAATAAAACCTGGGTGACAGCACATCTGTTTACAATATGGTTTACTGAGGATCTTAAGCCCACCCACAATTGACACTAAATGCTCACCAAAAAAAAAATTATTTTCAAATTGCCTTGTTATACAGGAGCTCTAATGGAGATGTACAGAGAGATAATGTCGTTTTTAGGCTTCCTAATACAACATCCATTCTATAGCCCATGGAACAAGGTTATAACTTTTAAATCTTATTTAAGAAATACATTTCATAAGGCTATAGCTGTCACAGATAGTGATTGTTCTGATTGATCTGTGTAAACTACGTTGAAAACTTTCTGGTAAGCATTCACTATTCCAGATGCCATTAAGAATACTCAAGATTCTTAACAAAAGGTCAAAATATCAATATTAGCAGCAGTTTGGAATAGGTTGATCCCAAACTTCATGGAAAACTTCAAAGCATAGGAAGCAAAAACAAGGCCCGCAGGCCCAATCCAGCCCTCCACCTTGTTCTATCCGCCCTGTACATTGTTTTTACCCAGTGGCAGCACTGAGCTCCTTGCCCCTAGTTAAGGAGTAGTTACATTTATACAGTCCTAAAATTACATTCGGCCCCTTAAAGGCAACCTCGAGGCTGATGTGGCCCCCAGTGAAAATGAGTTTGACACCCCTGCCTTAAAGGGTTCAAAAATTCAGTGGAGAAAGTGACTGCAAATGGGGTGAAAATAGAAAGAGAACTGTGATTAACAGTGGAGTCTGAAGATGCAACTGGATGACTGCAATCTCAGCATAAAACCTGAATGGATGTTATTACCTTTAGAGGAGCAAAGAAGGTGATTTCTAACCCTGTTGAGGAGGTAAAGACTGTTTAGATAACAACAAAGAATTTAGATTATTGCATAAAATTAGTTCATAAAGAAGTGGTAAAGTTTGAGAGGACCAAGTTCAATTTGGAAAGAAGTCTTATTGTGGGTAAAATCTCTCAAACAACATTGTATGTGATGAAGAAAGTGTTCATAAAAGGAAGAATCAATAGATGTGGCAAACTTCATTGTCTTATTTTAAGAAATTGCCATAGCCACCCTAACCCGCAGCGCCCGCCACCATTATCTTCTCAGTTACCACCCATCAGTGTGAAGGCAAGACCCTCCAACCAATGGGTTCCAACCTGCTCAGATAATGGTTAGTATTTTTTAGCAATAAAGTATTTTAAAATTATGGTATGCACATAGTTTTTAAAGACATAATGCTATTGAGCACTTAATATATACTACGGTATAATGTAAACATAACTTTTATATGCACTGGGAAACCAAAATCATTATATGACTCACTTTATTGCAATAGTGACTTTATTGTGGTGTTTAGGAACCAAACTGCACTATCTCCAAGGTGTGCTTCTATAGATACCACGTTGTAAATTAGTTCTCTAGAATTTATTCTTCCTTTATAACTGAAAATGTATACTCGTTGACCAACGTTTTCACATTTCTCCCACTGATGGTGCTTGTGGTAGCATAGTGACTGACGAGTTAAAACTATGTATTACTGTGTGGCACTTGGGAAGAATGTTAAATATTTATACTGACATTATTTTGTTTCGTTGCTTTCTTTTTGCAAAAATTTTTACTTGATTCCTTGTTTTGTTTTATTAGCCTGGATTCCAGGTAAGCTCACTGGCTGACTGCTTCCTGTCTGCAGAAGGCACCTGGAGGGTTCACTTGGGGTTTACCATGCAGAGAAGCCAGGGCTGCAGAGTCGACTTCCCTGTTTACATGAAGAGTGCCTTATGCATCTTATCTTCAAACCCTTTCATTCCTTTATTTTTTCATTAGCAGTTCTCGACTTTGGTTTATCATTAGAACCACTCAGGAAGCTATGAATATATGATGCCTAAGTCTCCTCCGTGAAGTTCCTTCTTTAATTGGTCTGAGATGTGATCTGGCATTATGATTTTCAAAAGTTACTGAAATGTGGCTAATGTATAGCTTGAAAACCACTACCATACCTAAATCCAGCCCTATGCTATGTTCCTCTACTTTCCAAATCAAATGCTGCTGGACAACCACCCATAAAATTTTATGACTAATCCATGCCCTTTAAAAGAGGCTTCAACACTGTCAAAACATGTTACTCTAATTTTTTGGTTGAAATATTCATGTTCTGTCAAAACATATGTTTAAAACTTCTCCACTTGATGTAAATGTTAAGGCCGGTGCACATCTACATGTTTTGCCTCTTTATTCCTAGAGAAAATGAAACCATTAAAACTTAAATGTTTCAGCTACCGAACATCAAATTTTACAATATTAGGCCTAGGTTTTCCTTTCTTCCTGTAATGATGAACAAGTGGTCCCTTTTTCTACATGAGGACATTCCTTCAACCTGTGCTTTAGTGCACCCATGCAGTTCCCTGCATCCCACCTTTGGCCTCTCTATCCCAAGCCATCTTATCCTTAATTTGAGAGAAGCTTATACTGGATTGCCTATACCCTCGTTGTATGAACCACAACTTGTTGATAAGATCTTTCCCCAACATTTCCATAAGATTTTATTCAACCTACCTCTTCTCCAGTAACACTCTATATCTCTCTTCTTCACCTTCTTAAATTCAATGGACATTTTACTCTATTACTTTATTTCTCAACAGTGTTAAGTACGTAGTTTTTCTTCAAAGATTCCCTTCTCTTGTCTCTCGTGAAATTATATTCTCATATTTTATTTTCTACCTTCCTGGGCTCTCTTTCCTTGTATTTGTCCAGATTCATGATTCTCTACCAAACCTTTATTTATCAGTGTTACTCAAAGCTCAAACTTCAGCATACTCCTCTTATGACTTTACTTTTTCTTTAAGCAATCACATTTATTTCCACAAATTCAATTCCACCTATATAGAGATGATTCTAAAATACATGTATCTCAACCATACCTTTCCCCCTCTAAATTCATTTCTATTTTCACCTGTGAATCTTTAATGTTTCAAGAGCTGGAAAGGCTCTAGATTTTACTTCACCTGCAAGCTAACAACTTAGCTTGTCACAGCAAATGGGCATAAATGCTCAGGGCTCACTGCAGATGTTCTTTCCCAAAATAAGGTGCCTTAAATTCTCTATACATCTGGAACATTGAACTTAGTTTCTCAAATTTATTCCCTGTCTTCCATTGGAAGACCTTCATGGAGGTGACTTTCTTCTCTACCAGGAGTTCAGTTTCCACTGCAGCAGAATGAATTTCAAGGTTGTTTTATATTTGTCTGACAAAAAAGATATGAAAGTCAACCGGGAGCAACAAGGAAACAAAAGCATAATTCAATGGAGTGGGAACAATGTCAACTATATCTACAATTTATATTTAAAAGTATCTGAGATAAAAATAAGTTATTGACTTAAATTGAAATCCATACTCTTTATTATTAATGTTTGTATTTGGCACCCTAGCAGTGTAAAAATTACCTAGTGAATTGCTCTGGCACAATATAACTGTATATTTTTTAAACTTTCCAAGTTGTTCATGAACACATGTGAAGAACATTGTGTTCTTCACAATGTTTTATAAACACATTCCCAATGAATGGCCTAAACCAACATGGGGAACATCTTCCCATTCTCTCCTTGCTAAAGAGAATCATTCTGCTTCTGCATTTCCTCCGTGGTATCTCACAGGACAGCGATGCTTCACCCCAGGCTAAGCTGTGGAAATGGATTGTGAGCTATTCCAACCTACTGTGACTGTCTCTATCCTCTGCCTTATATATGGATCCCTGCTCGGAAGTGTAAAACTGCATCAAGGCAAGCAGAGAGTGTTAATATACTTATAAAAATACAAATCAAAGCAACCTAGAAGAATCTCCTCTAATTTTTTTTCTTTTGACTCCATACAAACTGAATCAACAGTTTCCATTTAAAACTTGACAGCTGTCTTGCCAATATTTTAACATCTTTCTTGCTGGCAATTTGTTTAGTTGTAATCTAGAAAGTTTATTTAATAGTGTAATTTCTTTTATTTTCATTTACAGGCTTGCATTGTTTTCACTTACCTCTAAGAATTTTAGTATGTGATATATTTTACAGGTGTAGAATGACCCGTCAATATTTGCTGTCATTTGCACATTTAAAAATAGAATTCCCACTTTTATATTTCTAGTTCAATTGCTTTTGCTAGCTACCATTTTACCCTTTCTTCTACACTAAAATTGGTATTGCCACCCCCCACAGCATAACATGGCCATACTAGTATTGGCATAATTGAGACTGAATTCAGTGTTTCCTGGCTTTTTCATATTGGTTCCTTAAAATATAAATTTAGTTATGAGGCTCTTTCCCTGAGGAAAAATACCAGTGGCAACCCAATCAGTTTCTGGCAGTTAAATTTTAAATAACAGTGGGGTTTCTGTGTTGATTCTGGGCAATTTTTCTACACTCAGTCAAGAATCTTCCTTTAGCTGCGTCTTTTGCCAAACCTATCTAGGGAAAGACTGTTGATTGACAAAATCAGATCTGATCCAGTGGCATGATGCCAGATCCACATGATCAGCAAGGAATTTGATTAGTAACTTTAGAATAGTAGAATTCTAATATTTTAATATGTACTTAACTAGAATTATACATGTATACGTCTTACCTAATGCTGAGCATATCTTGGCATTTAAAATAGAATGCTTAATAATTAGGATTGGAGCTTTAAGACAAAGGTTAATAAAGATAAAGGAGTGATTTGAATTTATAAAGGGAGGATTTAGTAATTAAAGTTAGCACAGCTATGGTGATTTTAAACATGATACATTAATGAGACTTCATCATAATAAGGTCTTGGCATCCCTGCTCATGAAGCTCATATTCTGTAGTGATATAACTACACCCACTTTAGAAATGAAGAGCTATGGGAGAGAGTCTGAGCTACCATGATAGTAATACCTTTTACTCTACAACCATGTGAGGATCAGAATGACCCAGAGTGGATGGATATAGATAGAGATAGAGATAGAGATAGAGATAGAGATAGAGATAGAGATAGAGATATAGATATAGATAGAGATAGAGATAGAGATAGAGATAGAGATAGAGATAGAGATAGATGATAGAGATAGCGAGAATGAACATGTATTTCTACAACCCAACTTTTGAAGCTACATCTACTATATACTTGTAGTGAGGATTAATTAATGCAGTGGCTGTAGTACTCTAATCAAAATAAAACTCCTGTTCATGGGAGCCCCCAAGTGGCTGCACTAGTATGCACCTCTCAGTTATAATGAGTGTATTGGGAGGATCCATGAGTAATTCATTATATTATTTCCTCGCCCCTCTTACTGGTCTCATTTAACCCACGATGGGAACAATTTTCATCACTACCTGTAAATAATCCTTTCAGCTCATTTTTTCAAGAGGACCCAGAAAAATAATAAAATAATATCTCCAAAGTCTTCACATACAATTTAAGACACCATTTTTCTATAATGTAAGAGAATACATCAATAATGCCACTTATAAAGTATAATTTAGAGGAAAAAATAGCTTATGTAATGATTTTTATCCTATTTTAATTTGACATTCTGTAAATCTGGTTTTCAATATCACTAAAAATTTACTTGCTTTTTAAATATATGAACTTATGAAAGTTGGAAAAGACACATTTTTTATTCAGTTCTTGCTTGCCAATAGTATCAGCAAAATACTTATATGTAACTTTGGCTCTTCCTTGGAATTTTATTTTTATTGAATGCTCTATAATAATCATGTACTTTACTCACATCAAATTAATTGTATTGTGAAATTAAATTGATGTCTTTTAAAGAAGATATGATTCAGGCAAGCATAAATTAAGTATATCTATTACAATTCATTTGCCACAAAATATTTATGTGCTAAATATGTCCTTAACACTTTCACTATACAATTTTTTCCCTACAAAAATCTATTTTAATCCATCTTTCTTTAAAGTGGAAAGGAAATCCACTAGCTCTTCTGTCAGAGCATTGTCTTTATTATCAATAAATCTCTGAATATGTTTGACCATGTATTTCATTTATTTGACTCTTAATCTACATATTTTTACTACTGGAAATTAATCATGAATTATATATATTTATTTTCTGTAGTATTTAGCCATTTAAATCATTCATTTTACCCATAGCTATGATAGAAATGATCCTAATGAAATAATTCTGTGTAATTTCTGTGTTATACTGTGTACTACTCATGGTAACCCAAAGTCATTCTACTATACCATAAAGGTTTATATAGACCTAGTGAATCAGCTCATTTTTAACCAATTTTCTGGCCCTGTCCCTTGAATCTATGGGGCTGGCCTTGGACAGATTCAAATTGGAGCTCTCACACTGGATTCAGCACACTGCACCCTCCAGATTCCTGACTTTCTGCGGGCACATGTATCATGCCTGGGGTCCTATTTTCTTAGGTGTGTCTTCTCCAAAGAGGCTCTGCAAAAGTCCCTCTAGAAAAAGGAGTTCTTCTAAGACTTCACCAATGTCAGCTACCTTTGGGTACCAGAAAGCTTAAGCTAAGCTTTGTTGTGTGACTTTGAGAGAATCATCTTAAATTCCTGACTTCGTTTTCAAATGAAGCAGTAGTATTACATGATTCCAAATCCCTTCACATTACTTTCAAAGCAGTATATTTTAAAATACAATATAGAATATTATATCAAACATAGATACTATATTTGTATAACAAATATTCTTTCAGTATCACCATGTACCTAGTATGTCCTCATCTCCAGGAACCTAGAGAGAAACAGGTCCCTAAACTTTCAGAGTTTATATTCTCCCAGCACATTCCTGCACCCTAAAATACTTTCTCCCCAAAACTGTCCCTAATTAGGCATTTGATCACCATAATCTGTGCAAAATGTATCTGCTAACTTTAACCAGTTTCTTAACAGCCTGTCTTGTGTAGGAAAGCTAAATTCAGACTTCACTTTGAAGAACCTAAGTAAAATAAGAATGTGTAAACACTACAACAACAAAGTGTTTCTAAAATAATCACCATCAGTACAAAAAGAAGACACACCAAATCTGTTTGAATTCCAGAGTCACAGGTTTAAGTTTTCATTCAGCAACAACCAAAATCTCATATGTCAAAACATCAATCAATAAAGTCCCTAGGTACATATCAACCTGAATTTATAAAACTACATTATTGTGGAATGATACTTATATCATTTATTACATATTTTTAATATTTAAAAGAATAATATATGAATTACATTAGACTACTAAATTCTAGATGAGGGATCAGCAGTCTTATTTCCACTTAGCATGCCTTACACAGCTTCCACTCTCTGACAGCACACACTGTGGAATGGTTGCTTGTGAATTACTCTCAAGAAACTGAGCTGTTTACTCCAAAGCTATTCTTCCATCCTCTCTTCCCTATTCCGAAATATGTCTCTTCCTTTTAGGCCTTTTTTAAAAATTATAATTTTCCTGTTTCCCCTATTATTTCTTTAATTTATGTGAGAGTGGAAGAACAAGTTGTTAATAAATCTTCATGATTTCTGAGAATCAAAGGACACTTAGTTAATCATGACAATAAACCATGAGGCTTCAAGGAACTTCTCCAAACTTGTTAGTACTTTCCATGGCTTACCAGTCAGGGATCAGGTGTCAAAAAGAAAAAAGCCATAAAATATGTTTAAAAGAAACAGAGATTATTTTACTGTTCAAAAGCAACATATAAACATATATATCCAAATAAGTTTGAAAAAGCAACTTAGCTCTAAAATACATTTTAGAGCACACAATGAAAATAATTCTATCATGCTATAGAAAAAAAATAAACAAAGGGGATATAGAGTAGTAATACTTGATCACTTAGTATGTGCCAGGCACTTTACATGTAGTATTTATTTAATTCCTCAAATACTTATATCAAATATAATATAAAACATATATATTAAAGTGGTGTCAAACATATAATGTATCGCATTGAATTTTCTACAGTTAGCACGTTGTAAAGGCTGCACATACTGTCTTGCCTCAAGTTACCGCCTTTGTAATGCACTGTCCACCTGTCAGTGCGACAGGGTCTGTCCCAGCTCAGAAACACAGAAAAGAGAGAGACACAACAGGCCAAATTGTGCACATAAGTTTTAAGAAAAAAATCTTTCATATGAAATTTGAGAATGAGACAAAGCCATATTTCCCTTCAGAGAAAGTGCCGTTGGCCTCAAAATGCCGAAGAGAACCTGAAGGAAAAGAAGAAGGATGTTAGTTCAGGCAGCAGACTGGCGAGCAGGTGTGTGTGCGTCTTACTGGCACCATGTTAAAAAAAAGCCATTCCTCATATTTGGGAGTTTTCCAAAGAACATGAAACATTGTCTCTTGAATCACATCTAGACCCTAGAATTTATGAAACCTCCACAATTTTTAAAAAATATTTGCCAGTAGAGATAGTTCCAGAAACCATAGCTCCTACTTAGAAAAAAGGTGCCAGATCTCAGAACATAAAAAGAGTAAAATCCTCGCTGGTAGCAAAAGATGGAAACACACTCCATTAACTCCGGAGCTGAAGATCTTCAAGGAGGAGGATCGACCTAGAATTTTTTTTTAATGAGCTCCAAGAAAACTCACGACTGAATTTTTAAACTGCATGCCACTGGACTCTGGGCCAGACTGTAAAATCTAAGAACCAAAATATGCTTAAATATGTGAATATAATTACATAAAAATGCACATCCTGCTACACCCATGTAGACTTAGAAAAGCCAATGCTAACAATTTCGTGGCACAGGGGCTTTGGGGTTTTACTCGCACCTCAAGGCCCTGGAAAAGGAAAAATAAATGTGACATTTAAAAAGTTGGATGCTGGTTCCTAAGTACCAGTTATGAGATTTATGAATCAGATAACTGTGTTTGGCAAGGCAGCTGCTTATTATTCTGAAAATTCAAGTCTAAAGAAGCATTTTCAAATATTTTGAGCATTTAATTAATTCTAAAGGCTGTCCATGCTTTATTTAAAATAATATTTTAAATTATGTTTTACAATGAATGTGTCAATATGCCAAGTGGTGCCCTTCTGTTACTTTTTCCAGTAAACTGTCATGGGAGCTATTTTAATGACTCTGTTCAGAAAAAAAGGCTCCTTTATGTCTGATAGAATATTATTATGATAAATGAAGAGGTTCCTTAAGTAGTTAAAGGCCCCACAGATCTGCTAAGTGCCTATAAATTCTGCTTTCGTCTTTCCTTTTTTTTATTGTAATTGTTGTTATTGTTTTTATAGTGAGGTTGTAATTGCTGTTCACTGAAAAAAAAGTCCTACAAAGGAAATGGCATGAAGAACAAGAATGAACTGGAGTTAGGGATGGACCTGGGCTTCTTTGTGAATTTTGCTCTTGTTTCTTCCACTGTTTTCTTTTTATTTATTGAAATGGCTCTGTAACTCAGCAAGGGGAAAACAAAAGGAATGAAAATTCATTTAAATACTCCCTTTTATTTATGTTAACATTTCATCATATGCTGTTCAACAATTTACTAAATGTTTATTATGCACAGTCTTGCATTCTCAAGAGAATAAATAAGTTTCTGTCAGCACTTCTTTCATGAAATCCTATTTTGGTTGTGGATTTTAAAAATTCATAATAAACATTTCCTTCAGGAAGAAGCCAAGTAAGGAAATGCTTCAACACTGTTGATAAGCATGTTTATAACTTACAAATGGAAAACAAACAGTTTAGATATTCACTGGGTGTATATATGGAGAGGAGAGGGGGGAGGGAGGGAGAGAGACAGAGGAAGAGTTAGGGTAAGAGAGAAAGAATGAGAAGATGATTACTTCCCGGATCTCATGATCTTATGGATAAAATAAAGAGCAGACCTTCACTGTTAATGTTCTCACAGTTATCTCACTAGTATACTTGCAAAATAGAAATGGAAAACCAGAGAACTGACTACACAATGTCCAAATTACTCTCATCTCCAAGTTTTTATTATTCAATTAAATGAAGAAAATAGAATGAAAAATGAAAGTCAAATAAGTGTCAAAAGATGAAGAACGATAATCTCTAGCACTCTAACGTATATCCGGCATCATTTGGCATAGATATATGGTGTTTCCAGAAAAGGCAGCCATTGCTAATATAACAAGAATGGTTTGCATAACATTGATGTAACCTGGTCTTTTCCAAAACTAAAATCACCTTTGAAAGGGAAGAGAGTTCAGACCATCAATGAGATTTAGGAAAATATGATGGGGCAGGTGATGGTGATAGGCAGGTGTGAGGTCCCAAAGGAACTGAGGTTTCATTATCCTATGTACAATGTTTCTTGTATTTTTTTCAAAAAATGTCTCTATTTTTTCATAGTATATGGCTGGATACACTCAGGACAGAACATATATATAAAATCTGGAATTCTTATAAGCCATATACTGAAAAGTTTTTAAGTAATAAGAACATTGATTGGTTTGTTATTTGTCAAACACTCTTCTAAGCCTTTTACTAATATATTTAATCTTTTAAACAACCTTATAAGGTAAGTCCACTATAATAGTATCTCATTTAATCAAATGGGAAATCTTTTTTTTCCTTTTTATTAAATTGATTGTGATGACTCTGATTAACAAAATTATACAGGTAAATTCCAGTGTGGCTCAAATGGTTGGGAATCACACTCCAAAATGAAAAGTCCTTGGTTCAAAGTTAGGGCACATGCCTGACTTGTGGCCTAGTCCCCAGTTTGGCTGTGTGCAAGAGGCAACTGAACAATGTTTCTCTCTCTTTCTCCCTCCCTCCCCTTCTCTCTAAAAATAAATAGATAAAAATCTTAGGTGCATGACTCCACAACACATCATCCATACTTTGTGTTGTGTGCTTACCACCCCATCAAGCCTCCTTCCGTCACCCTTTCCTGCCCTTTACCCTCCTCTACCTTTCCCTTCCCCCTGCCAATCACCACACTATTGTCTGTGTCCATAAGTTTTCTTCTCTTTTTCCTTTTTTCTCAATTCCTCTACCCACCCAGCCTAGACCTACAACCCCCCTACACCAACAGCTGTCAGCCTGCTTTCTATCTGTACGAGACTTGCTTATTAGTTCCTTATGTTCATTAGATTCCACATATGAGTGAAATTGTATGGTCAAATGGGAAAAATTCAACACAGAGCAGCTAGTGACTTACCTAGGTCACTATGCTTCTAAGTGACAGAGCTTAGATTCCCAATCAGTAGTCAGGTTCAAGCCTATCCAACGTGCAAGTCCAACTCAACTTCCCCAGAGAGCGGATGGGCACATGGACCTCTCAAATGCAGAAGGTCTTCATATATGACCAAAACTGAAGTGAAGAGAAGGAATTTTTCTTTCTAAATGAAATATTTACTGAATATGGAAAATTTAGATAAGAATTTATCTTCTATAACCCCATGCCCCAGATATAATAGTTAATGTTTTGGTGAATATCTTATAGTTATTTTTGGTTTTATAGAGCTTTAAGTTATCAATATAGTGAGCATTTTCCAAAGTCATTAAGTCTTCAGTGAGGTCGTGCTTTTGAATAGTTACTGAATTGTATCATGATTTTAATTTCAGAATTGTTTTCCAACCTATAATAATAGCTTGTTTATTCACTCTTACTCGGCATCCTCAATGAATCTTTTTAAATAATTAAACTTATTAATCTGTTTGTATTAGTTTTCTATGTTGTCTAAAAAATTATCAGAATTTTTTGTAGCTAAAAACAGTATACATTTATTCTTTAAGAGTTTCTATTGGTAGAGAACAGATACTTCTTAATGGGGTTCTTTGCTGTGTCTCACAGGTTGCACTCAAGGTATCAGCCAGGTTGCTTTCTCATCTGGAGGCTCAACTGGGAATTTGCTTTAAAGCTCCCTCATGTTGTTGGCACAATTCATTTCCTTGCTGCCATAAAACAGAGAGTTTTGGTTTCCTGTGGGCTGTGGACCAGAGGCTATCCTCAGCCACAAGAGATCATCTGTCATTCCCTCCCATATGGCCCTTGCCATAAGCAGTTCACAAGTTACTTGTTTCTTCAAGGCCAGAGACAAGTGAGAGCAGACAAGAAGAATCATACAATCTTACATAATCATGGTGGTGATATTCCATCACCTTCACCATATAAGTAATTTGATCATTAAACTGACATCCACCACTTTTGTGATATAACCGTGAGAGTAACATCCATTACTTTTGCCACATTTTACTGGATAGATGCAAGTCACAGGACTCACTAACACTAAAGGGAGTAAGTGGATTACTCAAAGGCACAAACATCAAGAACCCTGTTTCCAACCTGTCATATTCATGCTACCCCAGATCTTCCTTGGTATTTAGAGCTGTCCACATAAAAAGCAGTTCAATGGTAAGTCTTTGGTGGCAGTGAGGGCCTCTGCCTTAGTGACCTTTAATTTGAGACTCAAACAACAGTTAATGTCCTTGTTCAGAACATCCTAATATGTGTGGCAAGTCTCTCAGGAGTTCAGTGAGCAGACTCTCACTCCTCTTTATTTTCACAGATTCTAAAAAATGCAAGGTTTCACAGCCTTCAGAACTCCCCCAAGTAGGCTTCATGTAGAACATAAAAATATATCTTCAAAATCTGGTGATAATCTATCCACTATTCTTGTGTGTATTTGTAGCTAGTACCCAGATTGCAAATCTATGCTGTTTAGAGGGATCATGTGATTAACCTTATTTTTTATCCTGAAACAGCCAAATTTCTCCACAACCATCTGTTAAATAGCTCATCTATTAATTACTTATTTATTCACTTATCCTTTTCTTTATTTAGTAATGCTCTTGTGTTATCTACTATGACTTAGCCACCTTGTCAGGAGTTGAGGATATAATGCTGAACAATATGACTCCTGCCTCAAAAACACAAGACTCGATTGCAGGAAAACAGGAAAAACAACTAAACAAACAGCTATTATTAAGTAGTTATTAACCATGTGGTTGAGAGAGATGACATAAACTAGCAGAAGGATGTAGAGTCAGACAGTAAGGTGAGGCTTATCTCAATAGTGCGCCCCAAGCACAGAGGCTTAGGTTATAACTGTGTGGGTATCTGCACCATAGACCTTACAGTCCAGATGTTCAGAGAGCTAAACGGAAACTGGCTCAGCAGAAGCCATAGTCCTTCTTCATTCACTTTAATCAACATGTGGGCATGTAACAGGGAATAAAAACTTTGATGTGGACCCCAGCTCGTGGGGTCCACCACACCATGGATAAGATACGAGAAATTCACATGGACTACCGAGTCCTGTGGAGGAAAAGGGACAACAAGGATTTTCTCTCTCAAGAGGAGAAAAAGCCTCAGCCCTTGCCTTGACTGGCCTTTTTTGCATTTCTGCACACATTACATGATGGTCCTCATTTACTATGCACAGATTTGCTTTAGGTGGTTACCTTTTACACAAAACAAAGGAGCTGATGCTGCTAATCACATCACAGAAGAAGGATATTTGCAAATGCTAAGGAAAAAGCGGTTGAACTGGTTACTCTCATCCTTGGAAGGTTTAGCATGGATTTTAGGAAGTTACAGTAAGCACTTTTGTATCAATTCAGGATGAGGGACTTTTAGCAAAAGCAAGTCTCATTGCAGTCTAGGTACAATGCGGGCCTGATTCCCCACGGGAGAGTCTATTTTTGGGCGTGGGTCCTGTCTGGGCCCACACCACATAGAATGGCCTCCTATAAACTTTATAAAACTCTGCTTGACCATGAGATAGAATTAAAATAAAACGTACTAACAAACTTGTAAAAAGAGCTCATATACTAATAGTGTCCTTATGAGCATGCTGCACACACTAGCAGTTCCAGTTTCTGTTTGTACGGGCAACAGCCTTGACCAAAAAAATTTGCCTGATGTTGCCTGATGTTCTAGAATGCTGACACTAAGGATCCACGACAGGACCGGCAAGGACACTGCCTGAAAACCCACAGCCTCTCCCTGGACCTCTTTGTTCTGCTTTCCCTCTCCCTCCCTCAGTGCCTGCACTGAGATGTTAAGATGAACTTTGGGACAATAGTCTCCATCTTCTCAAGGTGGCCAGCACTCGAATAAACCATTTTTCCTTACACCAGCACCTGCATCTTGATTGTTGGCTTTCAAAGCAGCGGACAGCTGAACTTGTATTTGGTATTAGGCACACACGCCCTTAAAACACAAGGCTATTCTGGATCCAGAGACAAGTAGGAAAAATTAGATTACACAATTGTTTCTTTTTCCATCTCTCTCTTATTGACAAAGTTTTCTTTTATGCAGAGAGTTGCAGAAAACAGGAGTGTTTAGATAAACTCATGAGATCACTACTGACCTGCCTGACCTTGCTGGGGCTGCACAGCTTTCCACTCTGGAGAAGGAGTAGGAATGCAGAGTGAGGGCATAACATGTGTCTCTGAGTCTACAAAGTTATACCATCCCAGTCATTTCACCCACTTGCTTTGGTAAAGGAAATTCAAGCTTTCTTGCATAGGGTCTTTAAAATCAGAAGCGCTTAACTTTTGGCAAGATTTCTGTAATATGAACAAGAAATAATGTGAATTGTCATTTGGGAAAATCATCCCTTAGAAATCTTGTACTTTATTTTTGTGTAAGAAAGAATCTCATGGTTTTTTGAGCCCCAACTCCCTCTCCACACTTGCATTTCAACCTGACACATGGTCTGGTGATATTGTTCAAGATATAATCAGAAAAATCTTTAATAAGTCTATTTGACAGTAGAATCATATGTAGAATCAACATGATATAAGCAGTAAAAATATAGAGAGAGGCTGAGTGTTTTCTAAGGGCATTTTGTCCATTACAAGCCCAAACATTAATTTGGAAAGAAATGTTACCTTTACGTTATTCAAGCTTTTCATTCAGAAATATGGTATAGCTGTTTGCTTAAATATTTTATCTTTCTCAATAAAATTTTATACAGTTCTCCCTGTGGGTCTTACCCATTTTCTTGTCAGTCTTATTTTTAAGTAATATATGAGTTTTTGTTGGTTGTGGTGGTGGTGCTGTTGAGTATAAACAGTGGTTTTTATTTTATCTTAAATGGCTACATCTGTTTTGAAAAGCAATTGATTTTTGCACATTACCTTATATTTGATCATTACTAACTCCATAACATTTTGACAGTCACCTGAATAAAAACATCATTCACAAAAGATGTATCAAAAGTCATTAAGACTAGTTTGGATCTCTATTTTTATACACTAGTTATTTCAGAGGTTATTTTTCATTTCTAAGTGGTTTACTTTGTTTGAAGGTTAGTATTACTTTTGAGTATTAGAGAATCTAAACTACTCAATTTCAATATGGAAAAGAGTACAGAGATTTTATTTTTGATCTACCTTAAAAATAAATTTGCATATATCCCATGAGACTTTGAATGTCTTTCTTTTTTATTCCTTCTATCCTTTTTTTTTGCTGGATACTATATTCTTTGTTATTTTAAAGTTTCAAAGATATAGAGAATAAGCAATTAAAAAATTTTTAAATCCACTTCTACCTACACATCTGATTGCCAATACCCAAACCAAGGTACCTCTTTTGATTCTTCATGCCCCCGTCACTACGTCTTACCAAATCATTGTAATTTAGTCATGAAATATTATTCAAAAATATTTATATGAAATAAATAACAGGCTGACAGTGACCCAAGGAAAGAGGGGAGGGAATTTCAGGGGAAAAGGGGAAGGATTTACAGGAACAAGTATAAAGGGCACATGGACAACAACTAAGGGGGGTGGAAATGGGAGGGAGCAGGGAGGGCTACAGGGGAGTGGGAGTAAAAGACAAAGAACTTTACTTGAACAACAATTAAAATAAAATTTAAAAAAAGAAAAAATATTCATATGAAATTATCATATTTATAACAATTACTTAAACTTAACAAAGTGTTGAATTGGTAGTTAAATGTATTACAAGTCTTTTTATACTATGATTCTTTATTTTCAGTTTTAATTTTGTTTTGTCTCTTAAAATCCACAAGACATTTTACTATATAATTTTCCAAGTCTTTGTATAGTTGAGCTTTTTTTTTGCACAAGAAATGAGAGTATAGAGCATATAACCATTTACCCACAATAAATAAAAAACTCTGGAAATAAACTATCAATAAAATTTGTCAAGCCTTTATAAATCTACATTCAGGATTTTTGTGGTGTATAGTGTATTTTAAATGGTTAGGCCTAATTGAATTAAGTATAAATATCTGAGAATAGAGAGAAGCAACGTTTCTTTCAAACACTGAATGTTGTATAAAATCTGTAAAGATCTAGGAATGCCCTATTTTATGAGGAACAAATGAAACATTTAACTGACTCTAGTCTTCCCCTCATGTTCTTTTGAGTAAAACACCTGTGGTTTCATCTGCTAAATCTTTGCTCAGGGTGATAGGTGAACAGAGACTTTCTTCTTTTTGCACTTAAACATCTTCAGAAACTTAAAGGCCATTTGTACCCTAAAGTTAGGTCACCAGCAAGTGAAGATTCTCATGCCATGCAGCCCCACCCACTGCTCAGGTACATGATGCCATGCTTTGATTCCTGTCTGACTTTGTTCCACTGGTCTTTGGTACATGGTTCTGCCTCTGTGATTTAGGCCACCCAGGAACTTGTCACTGGCAGAGACTCTTTATAACTGTGATTCTCACTTCGCTCAACAATTACACCCTGCTAGAGGTCAAAATGAATATTCCAGGACCTCACAAAAGCTACCTGCCTACAACTGAAGTCACCTAATTTCCTGATATTACATTTTAGTGGAGAAGCACTTCTTTGGGGAATATTCAAGGTTGTTATTTTTCACTTTCACTGCAACAAGGCAATCTAGAAACATATCTTTCCTTTCATTTCATTTCTGTGTCTGGTTTGGGTTACTTTGTAATTGCAATGATAGAAAGAAATCTCATAAAATATATCTTTGATAATATGACTAGCATGTAGTTTAGCCATGTGTATTGTTCAAAAACGCCATTTGTGGGAGGGTGGGAGAAATGGAATGGGAGAGCTCTTTCTTTCTCAAGGGATACTTTCTTTTGTATTTTCCACTCTCTCCTCTCTATGTTACTACTTTAGGTGGATCCAGGGAAGTTTCTTATTTGGGACAGTTAGCTCTTGGAAAGTGGAATCAAGTGTAAGAAGCCATGGTATGGGCACCTTCAGGAGTTCTGCTCTAAGGATTGGATTAGAATTGCCAGATTAAATATAGGATGTCCAGTTAAATTTGAGTTTCAGACAAGCAATGAATAATTTTTAGTATATGTCCCAAATATTGCAAAAAATATTTATACTAAGAAAATTATTCATTTTTCAATCTGAAATTTAATTTTTTCCATATTTTTATTTGCTACAACTGCCAACCTTAGGTTGGACTACACAGCAAGAGTGACATGTTGCTCATCACAGATTATGATGGTAAGGCATGCTGGAGAGACTTAGAAGCAATTTCCCAACCAGGATAAAGATCGAATACTTGCATTTATGTGATGTATGCCTTTTAAATGCACATAGGACCTGGGACGGTGGGGAAAGGACCGGTGATTTACAACAGGCTTATCGAGAGTTGGGAAATTAGAATCCCTATGAAATCGAGGTACCAGGAGACACTACTAAAAGTTCCCTGCTTTCCCTGATTTCACTTTGGGAAATCAGTCTTCCCAGTGGGAAGGAGTAAGAACAAAATTGTCTCTCATTACACAACCCCCACAAGCCTCAGAGTATGGTCTGGAGTGTGTGCTAACACAATTTGGCATAATTATGCAATGTACTTTTAGTTTTAAATAGAATATATTAGAAAAATAGAAATAGCATCTTTTTTGCAGGACATAAATTATATGATCCCATCTCTTTTATGAATGTCTCTCATTTCGCCCTTTATAACTAGATCATCTTTTAACTCTCAGCTCTCAGATCACCTACTGCAGAGAACCTTCTACTGGCCACCTCCCTCTCCAATTTATGTATCTCTCACAAGACTGAGAGTTCTTTGAGGACAAGGAGTGTTTCTTTTTCATCTTTGTACACTAAGAATTCAGCAACCAGCAAGGTTCAAGCAAGTAATGTTTGTTGATTAAATGAAGAAGTGAAATCTGCAATAAAATTGCATGGAGAGCGTGGGCCTGCGAACCAGACAATCGAGGTTTGATTCCCAGTCAGGGCACATACTGGGGTTGCAGGCTGGTTCCCTGCAGGCCAGTACCCAGCAGGGGACACATGAAAGGCAACCATACATTGATGTTTCTCTCCCTCTCTCCTTCCCTTCCCCTCTAAAGATAAATAAATAAATAAATCTTAAAAAAAAAAATTGCATGGAAATGGGAAACAATGAACAGATTTTGAAGTAAAGAGAGACTCCTGGAAGAATTCTAAAACGCGCAATTACAAATCTTCAAAATAATATCAGAAAATCATTAAATGAAGGTAAAACTTTAAAAGAATTCAACCAAAATAAATTTCAAAGTTTTGAACCCCACAAGACATAGGAAAATGCTTCTCAAATAAGCTTCTTCTTTTAACTAATTTTTAAAAAAGCTTTCAATTAGTTAGTAGAAGAGAGGATATTTAAACTATATACCACTGCATTCTTTAGCTCTCATTAAATTTGAATGATCATATACAACCAGTAGCAACTTAAATTTAATTACATCTTACAAAATCAAACTTTAAACACATAGACACAGACAACAGGCAGAAACTGTAAGAGCAAAAGAGGGTCGGAGGTAGGTGGAGGTGAGCAAAGGGGTGATAAATGGGGACAGAAAGGGACTTCGCTCTGGGCAATGGGCATAAGATTCATTGTACAAGTGATGTTTTGTTGCGGTGTACAGCTGAAACTTGTATGGTTTTGTGAACAATGTCATCTCAATAAATTCAATTTAAAAATAATAAATAAGCTCTGGTTGGTATGACTGAGTAGATTGAGCACTGGCCTGAGAACCAAAGGATCATGGATTTGATTCCAGGTCAGGTTTTGGGTCAGGTCCCCACTAGGGAGCAGGTGAGAGACAACCACACATTGATGTTTCCCTTTCTCCCTCCCTTCCCCTCTCTCTAGAAATAAATAAATAAATATTTTTTAAAGTTGAATAAATAAATAAATTAAACAAACTGTACTGTAGAAAAAATTCATAACATTTAACTCAGAAATTCACTTCTACAAATTAATTCAGGAATGCAAACTATTTTATCTACGAAGAGGTATACCAATTTGTTATGTATTGCAACACAGTACAGGAAACAACCTAACTAACCAGCAAGCAGAAAAACACACCTACGTTCAATTGGAAATTATTTACTCTTTAAACTAAGGTCTAGAAAATTAGATTACATACAGAACTATTTATAGCATTACATAATTTTTAAAATATAATGAAATTGTAATCTTTACAAAAAAGATTACCAGGAAAATAAATGATCAGTGAAAATAGAACAAAATGATAGCATTTTAGAAAGTGATTATTTAATATTCTCTATATGCCAGTCATTTTTTCTAAGCATTTTAAATACATTAACTCATTTAAGCCTATAACAACCCCGAGATAAGTACCATTATTATTGCCAATTTATAAATGAGTATATAAGTCACAAAATTGTTAAACAACTTGTTTAAGTCATACGGCTCATTAGTAGAAGAGAGAATATTCAAACCCAGGCAGTGTAGAGCCAAAGACAAGACTCATACATAAAACTATAATTATGTATCCAAATTGACACTTGTCACTTTTTAAAATTTAAATATGTTATATTATATTTCACGTAAAAAATTATATGTAGAAGTATAATGCATTACTTAATATATAATTTTAAAATAATGAGGTTCAATAAATCAGACCTTTGAAATATTAAGTGCTATTTTATCTGAATCTGAACTTCCTTGCATTCTGCCTTACACAGAAGTCTTTTGACACCTTGATAGCTAATGAACAATGAGGTCCAAAAATGATGTTAAATTCCTCTCTATGGCAGACTGCATACCACGGTATATTACTTAATTGAAATACCAGGAGGGTACCTGAAAATGACAAGATCACACTGAAGCTAGAAAGTAGTCTGGAGGCATAGGTGGAGCTCGGCCAAGTGAAAAGGAAGCAGGTGTCTAAGTTAGAAGGGAAGGGAGACAATTAGTAGTTCCCTAGATTTGCACGAAAGCCTCCTGAGGCTCATGAAACCACTTCCCAGCAGGTATGTAGTATGATACCTGAGATAGCAAGGCGAGCTAAGGGACCTCTGGATAGCAGCTACAAAGCTGGAAACAGGGTTGCTACCCCAGGGAGGCGAGGGGTATGTGACAATGCTCCGGCACCTCCCTGGAGAGTACTGCTCCATTTCCCCCAGCGATAGTCTCTGGGAGGTGTGCTGTAAACAAGCCTTGGAATGCATCCGTTCTGCTGTTATTTCCTTTCTAGCATAGCACTGCAGCAGCCTCTTTACAAGTCAGACCAAGTTCAAAATCCTCACACTTAGGTACATCCAGTCTACGTAGCAAATACAGTCTTCAGTAGCAAATCTGTGTTTGAATGATTGAAATCACAGATGTGAGCATTTCCATATATAATCTACCTTTCTTTTTCATTGTTGTTTAATGGACTTTGGAACCATCCAGTCAAAATTAACAGCAGATGACTAAGGTTCATCTTCCTTTTCAAGATGAGCAGACCTCACCATGGCATTCTAGAAAAGAATAACATTAAAGTATCAAATAAGGAAGGAATGAAGACGCCTAGCTTTCTTGTCTCACTCATGTGTATCAGAGCAGTTCTAACTCCATCCCCCTTAGTTTAAGGGAGGAAGGACATCTGAACTCAGTAAGGTGTTAGAAATGAAATAGTAAAAGTCAGTTTATATATGCAACTCCTAGGCCAAGTGCTCTCACAGCATCAAATTGTTAGCAGAAAATATCTCTCCTATAAATAATTATTATATCATGTTATCTAACACCAAGTTTCCTTCAATTAACACTAGTAGTTAACACAAGTTAAACACAAAATACTTACTTACCACAAGTATTATATACATATTGTTGAAACTTTTAATCTTATTTTATCTTGGTAGCAACTTGAAACAGTGAAACATGACTACACTTTCTTTTACTAAGTAAGTGACTTGTCAGGTGATGTAGGACCAGTAGTAAGATAGCTCTCACAGGCCATTACAGCTTCAAGCATTGTTTCTCTTCTCCATCCATTACATGGGTATATTAGAATGCATGGAATATACATATTCCTGAGTACAAAGGCTTTATGCTTCATGGGCTTAAACAGATTTTAGTGTTATTGTGCTTTTTATGTTGTAAACCTTTTTCAATGCCTGATTGAAATAGAAATGTCCTAATTTGACAGTATTTGCTCACAGCAATGCCCTATATAAACACATATTCAGTTCAGGTGTTTTAAATGGCATTGGTACTAAATCTTTATGAAGACATAATGCCCCTGTCTTCTGGATAAACTGTATGCCAACAATGGGTACACTTAGCTGAAATTTTGATGCATGTCTATTATGGATGTGAACAAACTAAGCTCCTCTAGAAAGATTCAGTCTTTATGAGTTTAACATCTTTATCTGAGCTCATTCTACTTCACAAGTTGACTGTTACATTTGTGAAAGGGAGTACTGCTACAGATACTCTATTAATGCTATGTCTTTCTTAATGCCAATTCCTGGATAATGTTTAACACAATGTGCTAACACAGCCTGCACTTCAGGAAGAGCTTGTCAGAATGCTCAAATTCTATCCCCACAGTTCCCACTAATAATTAAGAGTCTTGGAGAAATCAATTAATTTTTCTGGAGTCAATTTCCTAGTCTCAGAGATATCTCTAAGCATTCAAATCCCATGAAACTGTATATCTCATCTAGAGGAAATTCTGGGTTTCTGCTTTTTACCCAGTATATAGTTTTTCACCTCCCTTATGATGCATGGGACATGGGATGTGGAGCAGTACACACATTCTTTCACAGAGGTTACCATGCCAAGGCACAAACAAAATGGAAGAAATTACAGAGGACTAGGATTATCATCATATATTTTTATAACTATAAAATGTATTTAATATATTTTATAAACTGCTCTAGAAATTCAAAGAAAGAGCAGCAGACTTCTTCCTATAGTCAACAAATATTGATAAAAACCTACCGGATGACAATGTGCTCAAGTCTTGAGTATCATGGTTAAAAAGCAGGTCTACTTCTAATATTTTATTAGAGCCAGTGCAAGAATATAAATGGAGGCCTCCATATTACATGTCTGATTATATTAAAGTTAGACTAACTATTAAACAAAGTATGCTTAATCATCTCACACTGATGAGTATAATTTTACAATGACCTAGAAGGTTGTATTCAAATTTAGGATTCTCAGACTTACTTGCCCCTGGTTTTCAATCCCTACTCCTCTGTCTTCTAGCCATATTTTTCCATCTCTGCCTCTGCTCAATTCCCCATGTGTCCTCACATTTGCCCTATGGGTCCTCACATATGCTCCTGAGAACCCTACAGACTGTTTATCCAAGAAATTTCAGGGAAAGCCAAAGCTCCCTCTGAGAAGCTGAAGCAGCGTTAATGGATAGCATTAAAAACACTCTAGGTGGAAAAAATCATTAAGACCTTTGGTGGAACTACAGGCATGGTTGTAGAATGTTGAATTGTTCAGTTTTGCTAGCATTTCAACAAAACAAAAATATTAATGCTAAACTCATAAGAATAAACCTAGATTATAATGTCAAGGGGTAAAAAAGTTTAAACTTTATTGATAAGCAAAGAAGAGAGATTTGAAGGTCACTGAGCAGGGGCGACATAATCAAAACTGTACTTCAGGAAGATTAATTTGGCAGCCAAATGTGGAATGAATCGATCAGAAGCAACACCGAAGGCAGGGAGGAGTTATAGCAGTAGTTTAGGTAAACAGTAGTCAGACAGTTAACTAGAGCTGGGTGACGCAGAAGGAAGGGCTGTGGGAAATAGCAGGGGGAGGGATTGACAGCCTGTGATGAATCATTGGTAATAGCAAAAAGAAGAGATAAATCAAAGAGCCCTCAGAGGTTTGGAGCTTCTGTGGCAAAAAAGAAAAATGAATATTGGAAACAATCAGCAAGAAATCAGGAGGAGATAGACTATGGGGTGAAAATGATGAGTAGCATTGGTGTTTGTTGTATTATCAACATTAGCAAACCTCCACCCTGGTAAAAATGCCACTGAAGACTAGAAATTCAGGTCCGGAACTTGGGAGAAGTTATCAAGTAATCATCATGTAAAGAGGTAAAACTCATGAATGACTTTTTAATTTTTATTTCTTATAAACTTTATTGCATTTTTATCACCCTCTATCCCCCTTACATGAACCATTCTTTATGCAACTTAATTGTCCACAGGTCTTGAAAATTTCTACTGGTTCATAGTTTAATTCCTTAGTTTGTAGAGTTCCCCAAAATATGTGTCATCTTAAAAATGGTCATTTGCAGAGTTTGGGCCAGTTCCTTCATTTTGGCAAGATCTACTTTATAATCAATAGCATAATGGCCTGCTTTGTCAGGATTTGGTGAAAACAGTCCAAGTTTCTTCCCAGCATGAATCATTTCTGAGTGTCATAATGGTTAGTTCTGGGAATTTTGGAGTTATCCGGATTTAAACTTTGTGCTTTTGTCTAACTTAATGTGCCAGAAGCATTTTTTAGCTCTAAGATGAAATATCTATTGGTTGATTATAACAGCACTTGCCTTTTGATCTCACTCATATTGGTCACTATTTATTATACATACAAAAACTACTACATAACACACACACACTCACACACAGTTCATGATCTCAAGCAACAATAAAGATGAATTAAAAGAGCTAATGTTTTTTCTTCCTGTGTCTACTCAAGAACATTTTTCTAATACCTACTTTTTTTTCTCTTGCCCCAAATGCACTTTAATATTTGAGTCAGTGAAAATCTTAAGATGACTGCCACAAGCGTCAGGATGTGGAAGCAATGGTAAGAAAATCTCAGTCTCCAGGCAAACAGCAATAATGCAGGACTTCTCTTCAGGCAGGAACAAAGGGCTGTAAGAGGTCATATTAAGTCACTGCAGTTCAATCCCTCTGCTTACATCTACTTTAGACAAAATGTGGGTGTCAAAGCTTTTTCCACTATCCATGTCTTAACTTTCAGAGTTGATAAGTCCCATGTCTAAATAAATACTTGAGTATTTTATGTCTCCTCAACATATAATTTCAACCCAAATAACAGAGAGGAATGTATAGTTAAGTATGACAGGATAAGTGCAGATTTGCAGATGTTTATAAAAGAAAAATATAAATTTAAATTTCAGTGATGGCCTTCAGATAACAAAAGGTTCAAGCTTCTAAAGGGGGCCACACTACACTGATAAAAAGTATTTTGCAACACAAAAAATGCAAGACTGACAAATATAACCAAAACTATAAATAACATCAAAACAGGTTATGACTTGTAGGATAGCTCATTGCATTCAACCTTCCACAGCCATCCAGGGTCTGGAAAAAAGACATTCTGAGTTCCCTAACTTCTCATGATCCCCTTGGCTCTGAGTCTTAAACATATAAGGTATGTCCAGAAAAAGTTCAGCTGTTGTTAATATAATGAGAACGGTTTGCATGACGTCTATGTAACCTGGCAGCCAGGGAGAGTGGCCCTGAGTGCATATGTGTAAATGATGATGACTTCACTATACTAGACAGTGGGAGCAGTAGATGCCACTGAGCGTATGTGTACTGTGTGGTTATTGCATTCAAAATGAGTGAGCAAGTACAGTAATGAAACTGCATCAAATTTTGCTTTCACCTTAAACAGTCTCCACAGAAACTATTTGGATCATTCAGAAAGCTGCAGGTATGGGCTACTGGTGATTGCTAGGCAGCTTCATCACAACAATATGCCCACTCATGCATCACATCTCATGCAGAGTTTTTAGGCAAAACATCAAATCACCTAGTGACTCAGCCTCCCTAGAGGCCATTCTAGGCGTCCTGCAACTTCAGGCTTTTCCCTAAACTAAGAACACCTTTGAAAAGAAAGAGATTTCAGGCCATCAGTCAGATGCAGGAAAATACAGCAGGGCAGCTGATAGCAATTGGGGAAATTGTGACGTCCCAAGGTGCCTACTTTGAAGGAGACTGAGGCATCATTGTCCTGTGTACAATGTTTCTTGTATCTTATAGCTTCTTCAATCAATGTCTCTATTTTTCATATTACATGGCTGGATACCTTTTGGAAAGACCTTGTACATACACGTAACTATCAGATCAATTTGTTAATAAGCAAGCAACTGCCAAAGGGACAAACATGGGTTTTCTGAAAGGATATGAAACTTTCTTTTAAAGGTAATGAGCCTTAAAACTAAATTTCTAGGAATATAGAAAGAAAAAAGAAGGAAGACAAGTCAAACATTCAATTTAAGTCTGAATTATGGAATTAAATTAGTAAGTGCCACTATTGATTCTGGAGTGTAGTCTATACAGACAATTTTAAAATATAGTAAGAAATCTTTTTGATATATCTCTTCTCCACTCACCATATGATATTCATTTTCTGAATTTCTTTCTATTGATGTGGACCCCAGCTCGTGGGGTCTGCCACATTGTGGATGAGATACAAGACATTCACATGGACTACCAAGTCCTAGGGAGGAAAAGCGACAGCATGGCTTCTCTCTCAAGAGGAGAAAAAGCCTCAGCCTTTGCCTTGATCAGCCTTTATTTCTTTTCTGGGCACATTACATGATGGTCCTCATTTACTATGCACAGGTTCGCTTTAGGTGGTCACCTTTTACAGAAAACAAAGGAGATGATGCCACTAATCACACCACAGAAGAAGGATTTTTGCAAATGCAAAGGAAAAAGTAGTTGAACTGGTTACACTCATCCTTAGAAGGTTTAGCATGAATTTTAGGAAGTTACAGTAGGCACTTTCTGTCTCAATTCAGGATGAGGGAGTTTTAGCAAAACCAAGTCTCAAAGCGGCCTAGGTACAATGCAGGCCTGATCCCCCACGGAAGAACCTATCTGTGGGCGTGGGTCCTGTGCATCTCCGAGTGGGAGCTGGGCCCAGGCCATGCAGAACTGTCTCCTATATTCTATACTAAATTACATTAAGTAATAATTTTTGTCTCCTACTTTTCTAAACAGAGAAAGTTATTAGAACTTTAGATCAGCATTACTAAATTTAATTTGGTGAATTGAAATGTCCATCAGACTTAAATATTTTGAAATGCCATAAGGACTCATTACTATGCTTGAGGAACTTAGTAGACTGATGTTCTCAGATTTGGAACCATGGTTTGAAGTATTAGGCACACAAAATGGCCTAAAATGCTGAGTTCAGACAAACCACTACAACCATGACTAAGTCAGAGGGTCCAAGATTTATGACTAGAATTTCTTAGGCAAAAGAAGAAAAAGTGGACCCAGGCAATAGGCCAGGTTTAATGAAAGAAAGAAACCAGGTTGGTGAAAAAAAATTGAGTTAACCACATGTAAAACTCATAGGAAAGAGCAAGACAAGTGCAAGTAATCGAAACATTGATCAATACATAAGCCAAAAGTGTGCTGAAATAATAGTAAAGCGGGCTCAGTAGACTAGCCAAAGAATCTCACTGCAGGGAAGTGGATAGAAGTCAGGTTACAACAAATTCAAATGTAAAAGAAAAAACTACATCTAAGCTAAACATCTGTGGGAAAAGTCAGAACCTCCAGGAAATCCTGTGATTGGGAAAGGGTCATTATCTTATTCAAAGGATGATTCTTCAGGGAGATTTTCATAAAGGCCTTAAAAAGCTTGAAAAGAGAGTGGTAAACAGAAATGTCCTCAAGCATTATAAATTAAAAATAAATTAAAGGAATCATAGGTTTATTTAGCTCCATTGAACACAGATATACAAGAGGCTTTGGGCATAGCACAGCAAGGTTTCCTATTAATTTAAATGGTGTAAAATGAGAAATGAGATTCAGAAGACTCATGAAATAAAATTGTAGGTTCTGAGCAATGTCAATGTTGCATCCACCAACGAGAGAGACAAATTGTCGGAAACTATCAGGATTCAGAGATATTATTTTATTGGCCAAAGTTTTAACCTGCGCAGGGGCGGACCCTCAGAGTGTCTGGAGACACGGTGCTCATAAGAGCTGCAAACGAGAGCCGCCCTAAGCGCTTACAGCTAAGTCTTTTTATAGACGCGAGCAAGCAAGCATTGTATAGAAGCAAATGTGGCTGTTAGCTACTGGCTACTCCAGTGGCGCGAGCATGACCTAAGCTTTCTGGGTTTTGAATAATGGAAATATGTTAATCTAGACACTTGAACAGGTGGTCCTCTACTTGTTCAGCCCCATTGGTTTTGTAGTTCCGCCTTCTCCACTCCCTATGTTCTTTCTTAACTTCCTTGTGGTTTCTGCCTCCAGGCCAAATCTCTTTAAGGCAGTCCCTATTTTAACCTCTATTTTTCTGGTTTCAACAGTCAACACAAGTTTAAAGTCAGGACTCAGAGGCTCCTGTACCTAAAGTTGATGGGATGCCACCTTAATGCTATCTGCTCAGGGCCCTATTGTGCTTTATTTTTTCAAGTCTGATTTTTAACTGTGAATCTCCTCCTCCTCATTGCCCAAAGATGGAATATAATGTCTTTTGAAATCGCTTTTGCTGGGTGTATATTGTAAAGCTCAGACTGTGTTATATAGAATGTACAGGACATTGCACCAGTTCACAGAACAGCTTTAGCAATAACATCTTATCTGTAAGCACTATTAATGACAATGGAAAGGCAGCGAGCTTGAGGATCTGCATGTATCTGCTAAAACTGCTGGAGCAGAATGGGCAATAAAGAAGGAAGTAAAATGCATTATGGAAAACCAGCATGGGGCCAATCAGGTTGAAAAAATGTTTGGATTCTTTGTTTTTCAACTTATATCTCAAGTACGTGGAGGGTAAATCTATTTTTGAAAATCAATATCAAAATATAGATGCTGAAACCAGTAATTTAGAAAAAATGGTTTTACCTGAAAATTTTAATAATTTGCTTTGATATTTTTAAAGATTTTATTTTATTTGTTGACTTTTGGAGAGAGGGGAAGGAAAGGAGAGAGCGTGAGAGAAACATCAAAGTGTGGTTGCCTCTCGTACAATCCCTGCTGGGGACCTGGCCTGCAACCCAGGCATGTGCCTTGACTGAGAATTGAGCGAGCAACTCTGTGTTTCACGATCCAGCACTCAGTCAACTTAGCCATACCAGTGAGGGCTGCTTTTGATATTTGTATATGTTCATATTTTTTGTTTATTTGTTCTTTGAGAATCTAGTGAAAGAATGAAGCACAACTATAATTGGTAAGATATGTAACAGATAACCATTAAGGTAGAAGAATTTTCTGTTTCTAAGTTATGAGTATATCTCATAATTTTTAGGAGGTTAAATAAATATTACAAATGCATAAAGGTTAACAATGCATTTTATGGATTAAAAATAAAGTAACTTTTAAAAAACACTGCAAATTTGATGGAAATGTCATATGTGTATGAGCCTGTTTAATTTTAGTGATGACTAATCTTGTCATAAAAGCAGTATAAAAATCTTGAAGTAAAAGATCAATAGGTACCTAAGTTTTAAAAAACAAATAAATGCAAATAAAATTAAGATGTAAATGATAACTCCAGTGAACATATACTTACAATATAGACTGAAAAGCATTGAAATGTTTTATGCTTTTTTACTGCATTTTTCCATTAGCATTTTTACCCCATATCCTACCCCTCTCTCCCACACTCACCACACTGTTTCCATATCCATGAGTCCTTTTTCCAGTCTGCTAAATCCCTCCAACTCCTAACCTCTCCCCTATAATTGTCATCCTGCTCTCTATCTATGAGTCTGTCTCTATTTTGCTTGTTAGTTCAGATTGTTCATTAGATTCCATGCATGAGTGAAATCATATCATATTTATCTTTCCCTGACTGGCTAATTATATTTAGAATAAGGTTCTTCAGGTCCATCCATGCTGCCTGTCGCAAACAGTGACATTTTCTTCTTTTTCATAGCTGAGTAGTATTCCATTGGGTAAATGTCCCATCGTTTTATCCACTCATCTACTGATGGACGCTTGGGCTGCTTTCATATCTTGGTGACTAAGGCTGCAATGGTAAATAAGGCTGCAATGAACATAAGGGTTGCTTAGGCTCTTTTGAATTACTGTTTTGGATTGTTTCAGGTATGTTCCCAGAAGTGGGAATGTTGGGTCAAAAGGTAGATCTATTTTCAATTTTTTTGAAGTATCTCCATACTGCTTTCCACAATGGTTGCACCAGTCTGTTTTCCCACCAACAATGCAAATGGGTTCCCTTTTCTGCACATCCTAGCCAGTATCCATTTTTGTTGATTTACTGATGCTAGCCATTTTAATGGGTATGAAGCAATATCTCATCGTAGGTTTATTTTGCATTTCTCTGATGTTAGATGTGATGTTGAGCATCTTTTCTATATATATATTGGCCATCTATATGTCCTCTTTGGAGAAGTGTCTTTTCAAGTTCTTTGCCCATTTTTTTAATTGGATTGTTAATTTAGTGTTGTGTTTTCTAGTTCTTTACAAATTTTTATATTAACCCCTTATCAAATGTATCAGTTAATGTGTTCTCCCATTCCATGGGTTTTCTTTTTATTTGTTGCCAGTTTCCTTTGCTGCGGAAAAAACTTTTCAGTTTGATGTAGTCCATTTGTTTATTTTTTCTTTTATTTCCCTTGCTTAGGGAAATATATCCAATAAAATATTGCTGCAAACAATGTCCAACATTTTATTGCCTATGTTTTCTCCTAGGATTTTTATGGTTTTAGGTCTAATATTCAAGTCTTCAATTCATTTGGAATTTATCCTTGTGTGTGTTATAAGAAGGTGGTCTAATTTCATTTTTCTGCATATATCTGTCCAATTTTCCCAACACCATTTATTGAATAAACTATATTTAGCCTATTGCATGTGCTTGCTTCCTCTCTCAAATATTAATTGACTATAAAGATGTGGGTTTCTTTCTGGGCTCTCAGTTCTGTTCCATTGATCTGTGTGTCTGTTTTTATGCCAGTACCAGGCTGTTTTCACTACTACAGCCTTATAGTTCAGTTTGATGTTAGGTCACATGATTCCTCCAACTTTGTTCTTCTTTCTCAGTATCACTGTTATTTTAAGGGACTTTTTGTGGTTCTATATACATTTTCAAAATATTTGTTCTAGTTCTGTTAAATATGTCATTGGAATCTTCATAGGGATTTAGTTGAATCCATTGATTGTTTTTGGTCGCATGGACATTTTAATAATGTTGATTTCCTACCCACGAACACGGTATGCACTTCCACTTATTTGTATCTTCTTCAGTTTCTTTCCTCAGTGTCTTATAATCTTCTGAGTACAGGTCTTTTACATTTTCAGTTAGATTTATTGCTAGGTATTTTATTCTTTTTGAAGCAATTGTTTATGAAATTGTTTTCTTAATTTCCCTTTAATTTATTATTTTCATGTAAAAATGCAACTGAGATCTGAATATTAATTTTGTATTCTGCTGCTTTGCTGAATTCATTTATCAGTTCTAGTAGTTTCTTGGTGGAATCTTTGGGGTCCTTTATGTACAGTCCAATATTCTTAATATAAAAAGTCTTAAATATAGGAAAACCAGAAAAGAGAAAAAAGGCAAAGGATTTGAAAACTCATTGAAAAAATACAAATAGTCTACTAAAATGTGAAAAAAGTCTTTCTATTTTTTTGTAAATAAAAAATTCAAATCTAAATCCAAGCTAACATTTGATTGGAAATTATTAAATATTTAAATGTATAATAATACCTAGTATAACAAGGAAATGGAGATTATAGACCTTTGTATATGTTTTTTAAAGATTTTTTTTATTTTTAGAGAGAGAGAAAATGAGGGAGAAAGAAAAGGAGAGGAACATCAATGTACAAGAGAAACATCAATTACCTGCTTCTTGCACATGGCCAACTGGGGGGGAACCTGGCCTGCAACCCAGGCATGTGTCCTGACTGGGAATTGAACCAGCAGCCTTTTGGTTTTCAGAACAATGTCCAATCCACTGAGCCACACCAGCTAGGGTGACTTTTATATGCTTTGGTTGAAGCAGAAGTTAGTGTGTATTTTTCACAATTTGTCAATCTGTAGTGATTCTAAGTACTCATGGGCTTTAGTTTTATAAATCAATTTATAGAAATTTAATGAGAAGGTAATTTTTCAGAATGTGATTTAGAAGAGGAAATAACTGTATATAATCTACATTTCTAGTGTTTAGAGGATTACTATATAAATTATATCCATAAAATTGTACATATAAATACAGATTTTAGTTACTTTTTCAATTTTCTATTTTTAGATAACAAAGCAAAGATTAAATTTCCCCCTTCTATCCTTGGATATTACATGTGAAGTAAAATATAACAAAAATATAAACTTTAGTCTTTGTGAAGCAAAAAAATATCTATAATCCTAAATAGAGCAAAGGTTAAAGATGAGTGTGGCAGCATGCTGAGAGTTGATATTGAGGTTGCAGATCTCATAACAAAGCCAGCAAAATGGTTTGCAGAGGTATGTGGCATACACTATTGGGAGAAATCCAGGAATCTGTTATTTACAAAATAGGAGCAAACTGGCGGCAGGAAGCTTTCTGGTCCTAAACTGGCAAGAAGTTGATGCCAGGGAGGTCATCTTGAATGAGGAGTTGCAGTGGCAAGACTATTAGCAGGAAGCAGTCTGTCATCAAAGCACAGCAAAGGAAGATATGCACCGTTGGCAGCCCTACAGCTGCAGTTCTCTGCAGGCCAGCTAAAAATAAATGCCAAAAGAATTGACACACCCTAACACTGCTATAAGAAGACTACATTTTAAGCCAGAATAAATACCTCATAGTGTGAAACATGGTTCTACCCTAACTCCCATATGATCTTCCTGCAAATGCTGCTCCAATAATTTACTTCAATAAAATATGTGTAAAGTTTCAAAATAAACATCAGAGAAAACTACCAGTGGCATAAAAAAACATGTCAGGTAAACAAAGAAAGAAAAAAAAGAAGCTTTTATAGAAATAACAATTATGGGACTTCCGCCAAGATGGAGGCATAGGTGGAAGCACTGCATCTTCTCGCACAACTAAGTTTAAAAACAATAAAGTTTTAGCAACAAAAACACAGCCAAACCACTGAAAATTGAACTATACAGAAGTCTGACAGCAACGAACCCTTCAGCCAAAGCAGTAAGAGGGCCAGAGCCAGCAGCAGAGTAGGGTCGGGCAGGAAAGATCCACTGGACCAACCCGGTGCACAACCCAGGTGCGCCAGCAGCCATGGGCAGATCCCAGGTGTGGAGAAGCGGGCAGACCCACTAAGGGGGCAAGGAAGTGGACCCACTGAGGGCTGATCACAGTCACACATTCGCGCTCGAGCTAGCAGTGAGATGGACCACGCAGGCCCCAGCAGTGGGAAGCAGCAGAGGGGACCACTAGTCCCTCTCTGACCCCACCCCCACATACAGCATCACAAACCAGCGACCTGGGTGGCCCCTCCCTGGTGAACAACTAAGACTCTTCTCCTCATATGTAACAGGCACGAACAGATCAAAGCATGGCTCAAGAACAACTCAGAGCCCCAGAGCCAATAAATCTAAGTGATGAAGAAATAGCCAAACTTTCAGATGCACAGTTCAAAACACTGGTGATCAGGATGCTCACAGAACTGGTTGATTTTAGTCACATATTAGACGAATAAATGAAGGCTAAACTAATTGAAATGAAGAAAATACACAGGAAACCAATAGTAATGGAAAGAAAACTGGGACTCAAACCAAAGGAGTGGACCAGAAAGAGGAAAAAAATGACCAAACAGAAAAGTATGAAGAAACAAAAATCCAAAAAAAATGAGGAGAGGCTTAGGAACCTTCAGGATATCTTTAAATGTTCCAACATCCAAATTATAGGGGTACCAGAAGGGGAAGAGGAACAGCCACAAATGGAAACCTTATTTGAACAGATAATAAAGGAGAACTTCTCTGTTCTGGCAAAGGAAATAGACTTCCAGGAAATCCAGGAAGCTCAGAGAGTCCCAAAGAAGTTGGACCCAAGAAGGAACACACCAAGACACATCATCATTATATTAGCCAAGATTAAAATGAAGGAGAGAATCCTAGAAGCAGCAAGAGATAAGGGGACAGTCACCTACAAAGGAGTTCCCATCAGACTGTCAGCTGATTTCTCAAAAGAGACCTTACAGGCAAGAAGGGGCTGGAAAGAGGTATTCCAAGTCATGAAATCCAAAGACCTACAACCAAGATTGCTCTACCCAGCAAAGTTTTCATTTAGAATGGAAGGACAGATAAAGTGCTTCTCAGATAAGATCAAATTCAAGGAGTTCATCATCACCAAGCCCTTATTATATGAAATGTTAAAGGGACTTACCTAAGAAAAAGAAGATAAAAAAGATGAACAGTGAAAGGACAGCAAACTCACAGTTACTAACAACCACACCTAAAACAAAAGCAAACTAAGAGGACAGCTAGATCAGGAGTGGAACCATAGAAATGAAGATTACATGGAGGGTTAGCAACAGGGGAGTGGGAGAAGGAGAAGGGGGGAGAAGGTACAGAAAATAAGTAGCATAGATGGTAGGTAGAAAATAGATAGGGGGAGGGCAAGAATAGTATGGGAAATATAGAATCTAAAGAACTTGAGACATGTGGTCATAAACTAAAGGGGGGAGAATGGTGGGGGAGGGGTGTGCAGGGTGAAGGGGAATGAAGGGGGGAAATAGAACAACTGTAATGACATAATTAATAAAATATATTTTTAAAAAGAATAAAAAAAGAAATAACAATTATGACCAAACAGCATGACAAATTAATATTTTAATTAAGAAATCACCTCTAAAAATATGTCAAAACAGGTTAAAAACACAGAGAAGATACAGTAAATCAACAAAAATCAAGCAAACAGTGAAAATATGAGTTGGCAGAGATCAGGAAATAATTTGGAGGTGAAAATAAGCTATCATGGAAATGAAGATCTCACAAGAAGAGGTACAGAAGAGAAAGACAACACTGAAGCAAGATGGAGGAGCATGAAGACCTAGCACAAACACACCAATTCAGCAACAACTTATAGGCAAATTCTCTTTGAGATGTCCAGAAATAGAAAGGTTCCTGCCCACCCGGTGAATGTGAAACCCAACTCACTGAAGCTGTTAGGGATATTTAGGACACCCTCTCACCAGGATCTCTACCCCTGGCACAGCACCATGTCATCTGGGAGGCTCGCAGCTTCCAGCTTCTCCCAGGGAGGGAAGCTGTTGGTTTGTACCACCAGTGGCCAACTTTTCTGAAGGTCCTCTCCAGAGGACAGGCTTTCGTCTTGTTGGTCTTGGATCTCTGATGGGAAAAGTACAGTGAACGTCATCACTTGAGGGAGAATGGAGACAGCGGCTCCCCACTGCTCACCACAGGACAATGGACAAAAAACACAGCCCTTATTTCCCCCCTGAGGACGGAAAGTGTTGGTCCATGCGTCCAATACCCCAACTTCTATGGGGTTGTCCAAAGAACTTGTATTTGTCTTAGAGCTCTGACAGTTCCAGCATGGAATAGCTACCTGGAGGAGGATGGAGATAGCAGCTTGACTGTGAGATACAATAGCTTCCATTCCAACTCTGCTGAGCTCAGAATGAGAAGAAAAAAACACAACTGCTTGCTTCTCCCTGTAAAGAAAAAGGGTTAGTAGAAGTCCCCAGATTCTTTGGTTGAGCTTATTAGTGGTAGATGTCTCAGAAGGCCAGTCTATAAAATTGGCAGAGGAGTCTGCTAATTCTAATGTGTAAATGTCAACACAGAGTCAAGGAATACAAAGAATTAGTCAAAGCTGTTCCAAACAAAGAAACAAGATGAACTACAGAAAACTGATCTTGATGCAATTAAGTTATATGATTTATCTGATAAAGAATTCAGAATAACAGGCATACAGATGCTAACTAAAATGAAGAGAGTAAGGCATGAACAAAATGAGAATTTCAACAGAGATAAAAACATTAAAAAGAACAAAACAAAAGTTATAGAACTGAAGAACATAATAATTGAACTGAGAAATTTACTACAGAGGTTCAACAGCAGACTAAATTATGCAGAAGAAAGAACTGGAAAACTTAAGTGTAGGTCATTGGAAATACTTCAAAGGAGTACAATTTGAGAGAACAAACAGAGTAAAAGAAGTATAAGAAGCTTATGGACACAGACAAATAGATGCATTATGGGAGTCTCAGAAGAAAAAAAGAAAAGGAAAGAACCAGAAAGGCTTGTGAAAGAAATAAGAGCGAAAAAGTTCAAATCTGGGGGACAAAAATGAACATCCAGATCCAAGATGCTTAAAAGACTTAAATTTTGATGAATCAAAAGAAATCCAAACCAAGACATATTATAATCATTGTAAAAGGTCAGAGAGAGAATCTTGAAACCAGAAAGAAAATAACAACTTTTCACACACAAGGGACTCCCTCATAACATAATTAGCATATTTTTACTAGAAACTTGGCAGGCATAAAGAGAGTAATATGATATATGCAGAGTGTTGAAAGAAAAAAACACAAGCCAAGGATATTGTATATCTGGTAAACTGTTCTTCAAAACAAAGACTTTCCCAGAAAAACAAAACCTGAGGGTGTTCATCGAGACTAAACCAAACCGTAGGTAAAGGTAAATATATTAAAAAAAGAAAGAATCTTGTATTACTCTAATGGTGGTGGGTAAATCACATCTTTGCATTTCTATTGAATTTATTAAGATAACACTGGTTAACAAAATTATTCAGGTTTCAGGTGCATAATTCTATAATGCATCATCTGTATACTGTACCGTGTGTTCACCATGCCAAGTTAAGTACCTATCTGTGACCATTTATCCCCCCATGCCCTCCTCCACCTTAAAACACTTTTAATCAGAGTAAAAAAGTTAAAAAACAAAATCATAAAAATAACTACAACTAAAATATATATTAAAAGATACACAAAATGAACAGATGTAAATTCTGACAATAATAACATAAAGCAAAAGTTATTGGGGGAAAGTTAGAATGTAGAACTGTTGTATGCATTTGAACTTAGATGTTATCAGTTTAAAATAGACTGTTTATATTTTATGTAAGCCTAAGGTAACCACACACTCACATAAAATATCTACAGAAGTTACACAAAAGCAAAAAATAATAAAGTGTACTACTGTTTTAAAATAAACAAAACAGGAAAGAAGGCAGCAAGACAAGATGAAGCAAAGAACTATGAGAATAACAAAAATAAATCAACACAATGGGAAGTGTAAATCCCTATCTGTCAATGATTACTTTTCATTTAAATTGATTTAACTCCCCAGTTGAAAGACATGGAGTAGATGAATAAATTTAATGAAAATAACACCCAACAATATGCTGTCTACAAAAAACTTACTTTAGAGTTAAAGACAAATATCCTAATAGTAAAGGGATAAAAAAGATATTACAGGCAAATGGTAACCAAAGGAGAACTGCATACAAATTGTATCTGAAAGGGGAGAGGGATAGTCATACTTACAACAGACAAAACAGACTTTAAGTCAAATTTTGTTGATGATGAAGGGCATAATGTAACGGTGAAAGGTAAGACGCAGCAAGAAGATACACCCATTGTAAATACAAATGCATCCAACATCAAAGTAACTAAACTAAAGGATGTAATGTAAGCATTGACAGAGCTGAAGACATGAGTAGATAGCAATACAATAGGAGCAGGAGAACCCAATACCACACTTTTAATAGTGACAAGAATATTTATAAATTTTATCAATAAAGAAACAGAGAACCTGAACAACACTATAGATTATTTGGATCCCTACACATACATACAAAACATTCCACCCAACAGCAAAAACACACATACTTAAGTGTACATGGAACTTTCTCCAAGATGGATCACATGTTAGGTCACAAAACAAATCTCAACAAATTTTAAAAGATTGAAATTTATATCAGTATATTTATTGAACAAGATTGAGTGAATGGAGAAATCGACACCAAAAAGAAAACTTGAAAATTAAATATGTGAAAATTTAAACAACACATTTTTGAACAGCCATTGTATCAAAGAAGAAAGAAATAGTAAAGAAAATTAGGAAGTACCTCAAGGCAAAAAATATGTATTAGCACAACATGCCAAAATGTACAGTATGCAACAAAAGCAGTACTAAGAAGAAAGCTTATTAAAGTAAATGTCTATTTAAAAATGTGATTTCAAATAACCAAACTTTGCATCTCAGGAGGTAGTAAGAATAACAAAGTAAGTCCAAACTTAGTGTAAGAAAGAAAACAAAGATTAAAACAAAAATAAATAAAACAGAAAATAGAAAAATAGTAGAAAATTCAATAAAACTAAGAGTTGGGATTTAAAAAATATAAACAAAATTGCCAAAATCTTAGGTAACAAAAGTAAGGAAAAAATAGAGAAGACAAATAAATAAAATCAGAAATGAAAGTGGTAACATTAAAACTGCTGCCACAGAAATACAAAGGATCATTAGTGACTATTATAAACAATTATTCACCAACAAAACGAATAGCCTAGAGAAACAGGTAAATTCCTACAAAGGTACAACCTACCAACACCAAATCATGAATAAATAGAAAGTATTAGCAGACCTATAACCAATACAGAAATTTAATAAGTAATCAAAAACTCCCCAACAGCAATAAGCCCAGGGCCAACTGGCTTCACTGGTAAAATCTATCAAACATATAAATAAAAATTAATGCTAATCCTTCTCAAAATATTCAAAAATTAAAGAAGGATTACTTTCAAATGTATTTTATGAGTTTAGCACAGTTCTCATTCCAAAACCAGAGAAAGACATAAGAAGAAAAGAAAACTACAGGCCAATATCTTTGATGAATATAGATATAAAAATCCTCAACAAAATACTGATAAATCAAACCCAAGAACACATTAAAAGGATCATACATCTTATCAAATGATATTTATTCCTGGGATGCAAGGATGATTCAACATATGAAAATCAGTTCATGTGATTATATTAAAAGAATAAAAGGTAAAAAAATATATCATCATGTTAATGGATACAGAAAAAGCATTTGACAAAATTCAATACCTGTTAATAATAAAAATTCTAAATGTTTAGGTATAGAGGAATATACCTCAACACTATAAAGGCCATATATAATCAACTGAGTCAATCTATGAAGAGAAAATATTCACAAACCATATGCCTGATAAGGGGTTAATATCCAAAACATTTCAAGAACTCCCACAATTCAAAATCAAAAAAGGAGAATAATAATAGCTCGATTTTAAATGGGCAGAATTTTTCAATAGACATTATTTCCAAATGAGACATATAAGTGGCCAACAACTCTTGAAAATGTTTAATATGACTAATTATCAGAAAAAGGAAAGTCACACCACAATGAGGTATCATATCATACCTGTTAGGGTGGCTATTATAAAAAAATAATAAAGACAACATATGTCGGTGAGAATGTGGAGAAAGTGGAACCCTTGCACACTGTAGATGGAAACACAGAATAGTTTAGCTGCTGAGGAAAAGAGTACAGAGGTTTCTCAAAAAAAGGAAAGCAGAACTACCACATGGTTCAGTAGTCTCACTATGGTATTTTTCCAAAAGATATGAAATGAGAATCTCAAAGAAATATGATACTAACCCACCCGTGATCATTACATAACTACTCCCATAGCCAAGAGGTGAAAGCAAATTAAATGCCCATCCGCAGAAGAATGGATAATGAAATGTGTGTATACTTACAATGGATTATTAGCCTTTAGAAAGAAGAAAAGTCTGCATTATGAGACAACATGGAAGAAACTCAAGGTTATTCCACTAATTGAAAAAAGCCAGTGCTTAGACTGATACTGCATGATTCCACTTGCATGTGATATCTAAAATATTCAAGTTAATAAAATCTAAGAGTGGAGTTGCCAGGGGCTGGAGGTAGGGTATCTGGGGAGTTACTGATCAAGGGGCAAGAAGTTTGAATTAAGCAACAGCTGCTATAAGACACTGCCTCTCTAGTCAACAATAATGTACGTTAAAAATTAATTGAGAGTTAAGCTCATATTAAGTGTTCTCAACATGGTAAAATGAAAACTTTTAAAAAGGAAAGGAAAGGTGAAAGAGAAGAAAAGGAAAAAGTTTGTTTCCAGGTGCCAGTGTGGCTCTCATCATTAACTCTAGAAAGAAGCTTATAGCACTTTCTACCTTATTAGTTTCTACCTTGCTGTAATAGTTTTCTAGTGCTGTATATAAAATCAGCACAAACTTAATGACTTACAACAATATCTGTTAATTGTCTCACAGTCAGAAGTCCAGGGGACCCCCGGTCATCTCCATAGGGCTGAAATCAAGATGTCACCCTGGGTAGGCTGTGATCTGAAGTCTCAGGGGAAGAAGACACTTTCAAGATCATCCATGTTGTTGGCAAAAATCATTTCCCTACAGCTATCATTCTGAGGTCCTTTTTCTTGCTGGCTGCCAACCAGAGTTCACCATTAGCCCCTATAGGCTGCCCACATTTCTTAACTAATGGCCCTCTTCATTTTCAAGCCAACATCACATCAAATTGCATCCATGCTTCAAATTTTTCTGCCTTCCTCTTTTGCTATCAAAGAGAGAAAATTATCCGCATTTAAGGACTCATAGGGTTAGATTAGGCTCATCTGGATAATCTCCCTGAAGATCAAATGTACCATGTGTTATGGATTGAACTGTAATGTGAAATTCTAACCCCTACAATCTCACATTGTGACCTTATTTGGAAGTAGGATCTTTAAAGGTAAAAATGAGGTCAATGTGGGCCCCAAGGTAATATGACTAGTCTCCTTGTAAAATGGGAGAAATTTGGATACTGAGACAGACACACACAGAAGGAAGCTGGTATGAAGAACTCCCTGTGAAGACAGAAGCAGAAATTGGACCAATGCAGCTGCAAGCCTCGGAACACTGAGGATTGCCCACCACCAGCAAGCTGGGTAGAGTCAATGAAAGCTTTCACCCCAAGTCTCAGAGAGACATTTACCTCCCAGAACTGAGGCAATAAATTTCTATTGTTTCAAAAAAAAAAAGCATAATGAAGACTTGGGAATGGAGAATTAACAAAAGACAAAATACACAAAGACTCAAAAGTGTAAGTTGAGGAAGAACATGGAGCAAATAAAATTTTTAAATAGTTTTAAAATAAGTTTATAAAATAAAATATTATTCAAAGACTTCATAAATCAAAGGTAACCTATATATGTAGACGGGACCATATCTCAGAAATAGCTGTCCTAGGATTATTTATCACTACTGAGCCTCCCAATGATAAAATTTCTGGACTTCAAAAAGAAAGAGGGAAAAATCACTAATATTCAACTTTATAAAGGATTAAAAACCTGAGTAGTTGTATATCAGCTTAAGAAAGTAAAAGGGTCTTTCCTTTATTTTACTGAAATTAAATGAATGGGTAGTTCCTATGTACAGGAATACTTATGGACAGGAAAAAAAAAGGAAAGGTTCCAAGTCCATCAAAAAAGATTAACATAAATCTGATTTCAAGTCATTAAATACACCACTTAAAAAAGAAAAAAATAGGCTAAACACATTTATAAACCAAAATACAAATGTTAATAAATTAAATTAAGTGTAGTTTAAGAATAATATACCACAATCCATACAGTGGACCCAGAACATATGGAAGGTTGTATTAACAAACCTACTAATAAAATTTTTGACATAGTTGATTAAAAGACAAAAACAAATAAAAATAAAACAGGCAACACCAATTTATTATTTTAAAATGAAGGGAAAGTAAGTAGGATCAGATAAAAGTTATCTACAGCCATCTATAAAGGAAATAATATAACCCAAGAGAAATAAGACTAATCATATTAAAATTGGTATTATCAATGCCATCATTTATTGTTGTAAGAGCGGTTTTACAAAGCACAACAGAACTTTAAAAATAAATGATCAGTATGCATATTAAATGAAAGGAACTTTCAGTATTCACACCAGGTCAGGTAAATTAAAAAGCATACAAACTCACAAAAGCATAAAAAGATTCACAAATAATCTGAATTACAAGTTAGAATAAAAGAAATATTGGAACAGAAAATGTTTTCAAGGCTATAGAGAAAAAAACACTGTCTAATTAAAGGAAAAACTTAATGTGTACATCAAAGAGAGTAATCTCTCTTGGAAATACATATGTCCAACAACAATCAGCATTATGATATGTCCTGGCAATGTTACTGGGTTTAATATAGTAAATAAGCAGATCACTTGTAGGAGCAAAAAAAATTAAAATGAAACATAATCAAGTACACAAAAAAGGGAACAGAAGAATTAATAATATAATAAGGTTATTTATATATGTGTGCATTTTTGTATGAGTTTACAAGTGTCCTGTTCTAAAAACAGGGCTATGTATAATCATTTGAAAAGATAGAAAAATGTAATTGGGCTAAAAACACTGGACTTTCAAAAATTGAGAAAATAGCTACTTTCTCTAATTTTCCAAAAATAAACATCTAGAAAATGTTCAAAATGACATACAAATCTTCCGAGGTGCATTCTCCCAAGCTTCAGTAGGCTCAGTTAATATATTTATAAATACATATATTAATATGACAAGTATATCTTGGGTGGTCTTTTTTTTTAATTTATTTAGTTATTTTTCAAGTACAGTTTTCTTTTGTCGGGTGGTCTTTTCTTTGTCGGATTTTAGCACCTGCCTCAGAAAAGTTTTTAAAAGATTTATGTACATCCTTAACATGGAATATTCTGCAACTTAATAACATGGACAGATCTCCAAGACATATTTTTATATGAAAAGGCAAGTTGCAGAGCAATATGTAAAGTATATTCCAATTCATATTGTAAAAAGAATTCCATATGTAAAAGAATTTATGCAAGTAAATACAGTAGAAATGTACTCAAATTTGAATATCAAATTATTCACGGGGGAGAGAAAACTAGGGAGATTTGAATAAAATTTAAATTTTTATTCCATCTATTTCAGAAATGTTTGGAACTTTCAAAAAAGTACTTTCATGCATTCTGTGATTAAAAATTAAAAGATATTTTTGAAAGGGATATCCGACAAAGAACTAAGAAACCTCCAAGTGCCAACTACTTAAATGAATTGTTAATTAACATGATTATGCAAATTTTCTGGTATTTGGGGTTTTTTTAATTATTAATTATATTTTATTGTATGCTATTACTGTTGTCCTGATTTTTCCCCTTTGCCCACCACCACCCAGCACCCCCCAACTCCTTCTGGCAATTCCTCCACCATTATTCATGTCCATGGGTCCTGTGTACAAGTTCTTTGGCTACTCTGTTTCCTACACTGTACTTCACATCCCCATTGCTATTCTGTAACTACTTATTTGACTTCCTCTATTTTTAAAAATATATTTGATTAATTATGCTATTACAGTTGTCTATTCCCCCCTTTATTTCCCTCTGCCCTGCACCCCCATCACACCCACATTCTACCCCCTTACTTCATGTCCACTCTTACTATTTCCTACACTATTCTTAACCTCTCCCTGTCTATTTTGTACCTATCATTTGTGATTCTTATTCCCTGTACCTTTTTCCCCATTTGCCCCCCTCCCCTCCCTGCTGATAACCCTCCATGAGATCTCCATTTCTGTGATTCTGTTCCTGTTCTAGTTGTTGGCTTAGTTTATTTTGGTTTTTTTAGGTTTGGTTGTTGGTTGGTATTTGTGAGTTTGTTGTCCTTTTACTGTTCATAGTTTTTTATCTTTTTCTTTTTCTTAGATAAGTTTCTTTAACATTTCATGTAATAAGGTCTTGGTGATGATGAACTCCTAGAACTTGATCTTATCTGGGAAACACTTTATCTGCCCTTCCATAATAGATTTGTTGGACAGAGTAATCTTGGATGTGGGTCCTTGTCTTTCACAACTTGGAATACTTCTTTCTAGCCTCTTCTTGCCTGTAAGGCTTCTTTTGAGAAATCAGCTGAGGGTCTTATGGGAACTACTTTCTAGGTAACTGTTTCCATTCTCTTGCTGCTTTTAAGATTCTCTCCTTATCTTTCATCTTGGGTAATGTATTTATGATGCACCTTGGTGTGTGCTCCCTTGAGTCCAACTTCTTTGGGATTCTCTGAGCTTCCCAGACTTCCTGCAAGTCTATTTCCTTTGCCGGATTAGAAAAGTTACCCTTCATTATGTTTTCAAGTAATTTTTCAATTTCTTGCTCTTCCTCTTCTTCTTCTCGCACCCCTATGATTAGGATGTTGGAATATTTAAAGTTGCTCCAGAGGTTCCTAAGCCTTTCCTCATTTTTTTTGAATTCTTGTTTCTTAATGAAGAAATGTTCCAGTTGAATGTTTATTTCTTTCTTGTCCAACATTGATTTGAGTACAGGTTTCCATTCCTTCACTGTTGGTTCCCTTTGCATTTTCCTTTAGTTAACTTTTCATAGCCTTCACTTTTTCCTCTATTTTGCAACCATACTCAACCATTTCTGTGATCATCCTGACTACCAATGTTTTGAACTGTGCATCTGACAGGTTGGCTCTTTCTTCATAGCTTAGTTGTATTTTTTTCTGGAGCTTTAATCTATTATTTCATTTGGGCCATATTTTTTATCTTGTCATGCCTGTTATGTAGTAAGGGGTAGATCCTTAGGTATTCACCAGGGCAGGGCAACCCACACCTCTGCTTTGTGGTGCTGTATGTGGGGGAGTTGTCCAAGAGGAAACAAAGCTGTTTGCTCTGCTCTTGGCCATCTCTCAATCACTTTCTCTGCTACCCACAAGCAAATCGTGCCTTTCTGGTGCTGATTCCCAGGTGGGTGGTTTTGTGTGTGTTCTAGGCCCCTGTGGGTCTCTTCAATGAACTCTTCGGTGAGACTCGGAGTTTGTCCCACTGCCACCACTCCCACAGATACTTTCAGTCAGAGGTTTTGAGACTTTCTTTATCTTCACTAGAGCCCTGGGTTGCTTGGTCTACCTGACTCCCCAGCTCTTCCTCCCAGTTTATCTGCAAGCAAATGTGGGACTGCCTGGTCTGCCAGCTGCCTCCTTGCGCAGTGAGAGAGCAGCCACCCTGCAATGAGTCCTCTCCACCATGGCTGCCCATCTCTGCCCCTCCTACTGGTCTGGATGAATGTTTCTTCTTTAACTCCTAGGCTTTTGGACTTCCATACAGTTCAGTTTTCTGGCAGTCCTGGTTGTTTTTTGTTTTTAAATTTGTTGTCCTTCTTTTGGTTGTGCAAAGAGGCAAAGTGTATCTACCAACATCTCCATCTTGGCCAGAAAACCAATTTTCTTGTATTTTGTTTTTGCAACAGAAAAGTAAATGGTATTCTACAAGTTCAGAAGAAATGGAATAATTGATGATACCAGAAATATTTACCCCATTCTACTAACTGATGGCTAAAAGCATACATACCTGTTGGGAACTGCTCTGCCTGTTTTCAGGAGCTGTGGCCCCCCATGGCTAAAGCTGAGTGAGTGACCTTCAGACCTTAATCCACTAAGGAGACAAAGCTTATTTCCCTGGCAGGAACGCTTCTTCTGCTTCATCCATCTTTGTCCCCAAGGCTTGGTTGGTTAGTCAATGATGGGTACAACCCCATGGGGTGGGGAGACAACCTAAGCCAGACACAATCACTTGGGAGGCCCTCAGGGAAGGACTCAGGAAGCTGCAGCAAAGAAGAGGTGATGGACCCTCACCCCCCAGCTTTGACAAAGCCTGAGTCCTGTCTGTCTGCAAGAAGTCTCTGAGAATTCCTTGGATATCTGCCTCCTCTGCCTGACTTAAGCCTGAAAACAATGACTGAGGGTGGTGCAGCCCTGTGTTGGGAATGGCGGGCTCCCCGGGTGATCAGGCCTGAGAAAGGGCATGTGAATTCCCATGAAACCTGCTTTGCTAAGAATGCTGTTAGTTAAATGATAAAGGCCCAGGCAGAAAATGAGTTTGTTTTTCCAAAGTCTTGTAGCCCTTTAGCTAATAGATCTTGACTCAGAAGAAGCCCTAATAGTTCTTGGTATGCTTTCTACTGTTTACAGTCTGACAATAATTAATAAGTTGTACATGAACTCCTGTGTAAAAAAAAACAATAAAAGCCTGTGTAGGCAAGGGTCAGCGCGCTCTCCCTTGAGAGGATGACCAGGCCATTCTGAGGTGCTTCCCCCTTGAGGGGGTAGCCGTGTCCTTCCTTTTCCTCCACAGGACTTGGTAGTCCGTGTGAATTTGCCTTGATTTTCCATCCATAACACCACGGGCACGCAGGCCAGTGCACGCATCACATACCTTTAGTTTAAACTTTTGATCTCATTAAAAGGTATAATGCCCTAAAATGTGCAGCACTTTAAATTACTTTTAATTATGCGTAAAGGCAAATGATTTTCGGTGCCTTTCTTAGGAAAAAGGAAGACACTAGGAAAATTGAAATAGAGAGTGAGAACATCTAAAGAAAAGGAGGGAGAACTGCACGTCCAGAAATACCAAAAATAAACTCATGCACTTGACAAAGACACCTAGAGCCTAAAAAGCAAGATGACACAACAAGCAGGTCTTCAGAGAAGGAATAGGAAATCAGTTTTACAGTCATGGGTCTTGAACTCATTAGTACTTTTAATACTTTCAAATATAAAACTGAGAATTTGGATTTGGCATGCCTAAGTCCAAAGAAGAACAGAAGGAATGGAGGTGGCATAAATACAGATGCTGCAATAGACTTCCATAGAACACTGATGCCCAGCCCTTCCCAGCACTTCTCCTTCTGGTGAGTCGTTTTCTGACTTCTAGTCAATATTTTCCAAATAATTAAGGCTCTAAATTTGGCAAGCAACTAAAGACTGGAGAATTAAAGTATCCCAGGAACAACTAACCTAAGCACGCAAGGCTCTGTAACAAAATAACACTATGAAGAAGGAATGATGTTAAATTTAAATTCAACACAATTGTCTTTTGATTAAAAAAAACTAGACCAAGGAATAATTATGTGTAACTTTATGTTTAATATAAAACAAAGAGAAAGCCTGTTCAGGCTAAAGTATCCAAGCAAAAATTCATGATTGTCATAATGCTGTGTTATTAGTCTCATAAGTGGCTCACCCAAGTATCATCCTAATGTTGTATTTCCATTTTCTTAGAGAAGTGGTATATATATTTTTTAAAGGAGCAGATTTTATTAACTTCTTCAGGGAGGAAAAAGGCTGTATCTAATAAAATAGAGCATTTTTCTCATTAATCTAAACATACTTTTATCTTTTAAGATAATATACTTGGAAAAATATTAACATATTCTTATTGGCAAAAAAATGTGAACAGGAAATTTAAGCACCAAATGGGGAGGGTAACAAGATAACCTTTAAGGTCTTGTTCAACCCTGAGAGTCTATGATCCAAATCAAAGGATCCTTCAGTTCAAACATAGACATTGACTCAAAATCATATGCTAGTATTAGACAATCCTTATAAACTGTATTTCATGCTTATATTCTCCTTTATTTAAATTAATAAAGAATCAGGTTGCACTTTGAACCAAAAATTAATATAAAGCCTATTGAAAAACAAATGGCTTTATTCAGAAGAGATAATTCACAACTGGGAAATAAAAGAACTCTTTAATATAACACTTTCACTGAATTTCATAACCATTCAAAGAAGTACCTTCTCTCTCATTCTTCCTTTGACTTTACTTGCTACTATATATCACGCTCAACTTTTTTAGCAATTATTATTTGGAACTCATTGTCTTCTGGTAATTGATTACTAGCTTTGTAAAGCAAATTCATACATTTATTTTATATTGATTATCTCTGGGCTTATGTTTGTAACATTTTCTTTAGATAGAATTTCAAAATTACAGAAATTACATTCATTAATACAAGGATGTCCCTTGTAGCTTTTACTCAGATTCAACAACTCTATAATTCAGCCCATTTCTTGCTTTATCATTCTTTCTAAACACATACACACACAACACACACTCACATGCACACTTTTCTTCTGTACTATTTGAATGCTATCCTGCTTTGGAGGTATCTTGCTTTTTTACTCCTAAATACTTCAATGAGTATTTTCTAAAAGCAGAACACTCTCTTACATAAGCACAATACAATTATAAAAATCAGAAAATACTATTCTCTAAACAAAGTTTGTATACAAATTTGTCGATGACCCTATTCAGATTATTTAGTTGGCATAGCTTCTTAATCTTTAAGTTAGAAGAATTTTTTGGCTTTTTCCTTTTGATATGTTGCTATTTTTAAAGGATACAGGCCACCAGCTTTACAGAATATCTCTCAATTCATTTTTGTCTCATTTCTCCTCAACCTTTGATTCAGGTCATATATTCCAAAAAGAAACACCACAGTGCACTGCATTAGGAGGCACCTAATATTGGTTTTCTCTAATATTAGTGATATTAATGTTGATTGTCTGGCAAAGTGACATCCACACTATTTTTATTCTATAATGTTATTATTTTTTTTCTTTTGAAATCAGTAATTCATCTGTGTGTAAAGTATGCTTTGAGAGAATGAAAATATCCTATTTCTTCTCAAAGATTCATCCACTAATCTTAGCATTCATTAAATTTCTAACTCCATTTTTGTCATAATTGTTAGTTGGCTTCCATGGTAAAAAATAGCTTTCTTTTCACACATTCTTTTTTTCATTCATTTATTCATTGTTTGCTATATTAATATGGGCTCATATTCTTATTTTGTTTACTATTGTCATTATAGATACTATCATTTTATTTATTTGTCATTTCATTATTATCATCATTGATACAGACATTGATACTCTCATTGTTATCATCATGAATTAGATGCTTCGTGTCCTATGTTAGGTTAGCAAAAGTCTTTGGGGTTGACTCTTTGCCTTTTTGATATGTTACCATCTTTCTTTCTTATGCAAGATAATGTTTCAGGTTTAGTTTGTACTTTCCTCATTTTAGTACTGTAATCAGCTTATCCAGCAAGGATTACTGATAATGTTTGTTAGTGAATGGCATTTATTTCTTTTATTTTTTAAATCATCACCTGAAGATATGCTTATTGATTTGAAAGAGGGAGAAAAAAAACAGAGAGGGAAACAGCATGTGGGAGAGAAACACTGGTGGTTTCCTCCCATATGCACCATGACCAAGGATTGAACCAAAAACCCAGGTATGTGCCCTGACCGGGAATCAAACCTGCACCATTTTTAGGAGTACAGGAGGATGCTCCAACCAATGGAGCCAGCCAGCCAGGGTGGCATTTTTAAAAATATTTTCATTGAATGTATTGGGTTTATATTGGTTAAAAAATTATATGTTTCAAGTGTACAATTCTATAATACATCATCTTTATAATGTCCTGTGTGTTTACCACCCAGAGTCAAGTCTCCTTCAGTCATCATTTATCACTACTTTACCTTCTTTCCCTGCCCCCACCCACCTTTCCCTCTGTAATCATCATACAGTTGTCTGTGTCTATGAGTTTTTGTTTTTGTTTTAATATTCCCTTCACCTATTTTAACCCTTCCCCTTGGAGAGCTATCAGGTTGTTCTATCTATGAGTCTGTTTCTATTTTGTTTATTTGTTTGTTTATTTTGTTCATTAGATTCCACTTAGAAGTGAAATCACATGTTTTCTGAAGTGAAATCACATGTTTTTTGTTTTTCACTGACCAGCTTATTTAACATAATATCCTCTATCCCATCCATGCTGTTGCAAAAGATAAAATTCCCTTCCTCTTCATGGCCGAGTATTATTCCATTGTTTTAATGTACCACAGCATTTTTATATACCTAACTACTGATGGGCACTTGGGCTGCTTCCAAATCTTGGCTATTATAAACAGCACTGGAATTAACATAGGGGTGCATATATTCTTTTGAATCAATGTTTTAGGTTTATTTGGATATATTCCCAGAAGTGAAATCACTGGGTCATAAGGCAGTTCCATTTTTAATTTTTGGGGGGAAACTCCATACTGTTTCCTATATGTCTGAACCAATCAGCATTCCCACCAACAGTACAAGAGTGTTTCCTTTTCTCTACACCCTCACCAGCACTTGTTGTTTGTTGATTTATTGATGACAGCCATTCTGACAGGTGTGAGGTGGTATCTCATTGTGGTTTTAATTTGAATTTCTCTGGTCATTAGTGACATTGAGCATATTTTCCTATGTCTGTTGGCCATCTATATATCCTCTCTGGAGAAGTGTTTAATCAGGTCCTATCTCCATTTTTAAATTAGATTGTTTGGGTTATTTGGTATTGAGTTTTATAAGATTTTTAAAATAAATTTTTATATTAACCCCTTATCAGATATATCATTGGTGAATATGTTCTCCCATTCAGTAGGCTGTCCTTTCTTTTTTTTTTTTTTTGATGTTTTCCTTTGTTGTACAGAAGCTTTTTAGTTTGATGTAGTCTCATTTGTTTATTTTTTCTCTTGTTTCCCTTGCCTAAGGTGATATATTAGAAAATATATTGTTATGAGAAATGTCTGAGATTTTACTGCCTATGTTCTGTTCTAGGATTTTTATGGTTTCAAATCTTGCATTTAAATATTCAATCCATTGGAGTTTATTATTATGTATGGTATAAGGAGGTAATCTAGTTTTATTTTTTTTTGCATGTGACTGTCCCATTTTTCCAATACCATTTATTGAATAGACTGTTTTTACCTCATTCTATATACTTGCCTCCTTTGTCAAATATTAATTGACCATAAGGATGTAGATTAATCCCTGGGCTCTCTATTTTTTTCCATTGATCTGTATGTCTGTTTTTATGCCAGTGCCATGCTGTTTTCATTACTATGGCCTTGTAGTATAATTTGATGTCAGGTAGCGTTATTTTTTCTAGGCTATCTCAGCAGACAGTGTTAAGAAATATAACCTAATTATATACATATAGCTATATCTATTTCTCAATCTATTTACATCTAGATATATATCATATATGGATTTAGATGTAGATACAGATATAGGTATAATAATATGTGCATTTATATAGTAAGTGTAGCTCATACTCATAAACGTAATTCTAATTCATAACTACAGGATCTATTCTTATCTTGCGTATTTGTTAATTCCCTCCTCATTGATAAACTTGATTTTTATTATTCTCAAAACAATCACCCATTTTTCTCAAGTCAACAATACATAGAGAGCACATTCAGTGTTATTAGCCTATACATCTGCAAAAAAAAAAAACATGCAAACTATGCTTCAAAATTTATTACAGGTCTTATTTGTGGGGGATAGGGTGTAAAACATATATTCAGAACAATGAACATATTTTAAATATACATCTTAGTGAGTTTTGACAAATACATATTCCATATAACTTGCATATCATCATAAGATGCAGAACATATTCATTATCACAAAATGTTCCTTAGCACCCTTTTCTACAATATACCCTTCTATTAGGTAACATAAATTACTTTGACCTGCTATGAAAACTCATATAAATAGGGTCATAAATTATGTAGTACTTTGTGTCTAACATGTTTGCTCAAAACAATGTCTAGTACACAACTATGTCTAGTACAGTGAAGTCATCATTGTTCATGCATGCACATCCGAGTCCACTCTCCTTGTTGCCAGAATACATCGATGTTGCACAAACTGTTCTCATTATATCAACAATGGCTGGACTTTTTCCAAACAGACTTTGTCGTATATTTAACTTTATAAGAAACTCCCAAATTGTTTCACATATTTTCTGTGCTGCTTTAGAGTCCCAGTAACATTGATTTCATTAATTTTTGCTCATCATTTAATTTTCTACTTATTTTATGTTTAATTTGCTCTTTTCTTTCTACCTTCTTAAAGTTGATATATAAATAATTCATTTTAAACTGAATTAAATGTCATAAATTTCCTTGTACTTCTTTATTAACTCCCAAAATATAATAATATATTGCATTTTCTTTATTATTCAGTTTAAAATCTTTTCTAATTTTCATTCTTTTTAAAATTTACATGTCACTTATACATAGGTTGTTTAATCTCCAATATTAACACAGTCCCAAATAGCTTATTATTCATTTATAATTTGTTTTTGGTAATATATCATATGTGTAAGATTATAATTTTAAAAAATACATAGAGATATTTTTAGAGCCCAAAATACACTCTGTTTTTGGTGAAAGGCTTTCTTGTACTAAATAAATATGTGTACTATAAATTTTGGATGTCATGTACAATAAATATAATTTAGATAAGGTAGTTGAAGGTTTGCTCACATCTATACCATTATTGACTGTTTTTCTAGTTTTTCTAACTCTAGTTTCAAACTACTAGAGTAGTTTCATTACTTTGACAAATACTCTCTGTCAAGTCTCAACTCCCAACTTTTACCTATTTTATTCTCTAGTTCCTTCAAATACTTGTTGCTGTTCTTAATTTGGTCAGAGTTTGCAATTCTTTGTCTTTAACAGCTTCAGTCAAATACAATTAGTCCACTCTTACTTGTACCAACCTTGTCACTGAATAAATTTTAACTGAATTATTAATTTAGTCAACAAGTATTTACTACCCTCCCACTGTGTTTCAGATACTGTTCTGGGCACTAAGGATACAAAGGATGTAAGGCTATAACTTAGCCCTTTATATGAGAGAAATCACAGTATATAACAATTATTCTGACACAGTGTAATAAAATAAGTTCAGTGAGTACGATGGAAGCACAGAAGAGTCGAAATTAGAATTATATCTCTATTTCTTACCTTTCTCTAAATCCAATAACATATTCCCATTTGAGATAATTCTGTGTTATGTAATTTCTTTAGCATTTTATTTATGGAGTAGTGATTAAAGAGTCTCCTTGCATTGACTTAATCAAAGTAGACTTTCAAGAATGTTGAAATACATTCAGTTGAGAAGTTGCTATGGTTGAGAGTGGATTTTCTTTTTTGGCTTAGCAACTTGCCCCTTAAGGTCTGATGGTAGGGGTAGGTGATCACCATGGATGCGCACCATTACATTTTTTAGAGTACACAGCTGTTTATAAAAGCAACAAAGTGGAAACTAGTTAGACACAGAACAAATTTAGAACCAATGAAAAAATCCTAAGAGAAAATTGAGGAGACTCTTTTATAACCTAAATATTGCAAAGATCTTTTCAAACCAAAAAATAAAACACACATTTTTAAAAATATTTTATACAAAATTATATTAAGGTGGAGAGACATATGCCAGGGAAAATTGCAATGCAGATAAAACTTTAAATATCTCTAATGCATAAAGAAATTTTTCAAAATGTTTACAATAAGCTTAACATCCTGAAAGATACGAATGAAAAATATATGAGTGAACAATTCACAGAGGAGCAAATTCAAGTGGCTGACAAACATGAAAACATGCTCAGTCTTTACTGATTTTAGGAAAATATGAATTAATTTAAAAAGATAGCACCCAAGGTTGAAAGGAATTGGAACGAAAGAGTTCCTCATATATCACTGTAGCAATTTTGGAAAGTAATCCTGCAACATCCACTAAAATTCAAAATGCCTGTGGCCTTCATTCCAACAATCCAAACTCTTGAATTTGTCTCATAAAAATAAAAGTACCAGTAGGTAAGGAGAGATACATAAAGGGATCCATCACACTTTTATAGGAAGAAACAACAATTCTGCGGTTTTCTTCTGCAAACTCAGAGCATCTAATCCAATGCATAAAGAGATGACAACAGATAGCTGGTTGCATAGACTGAAGCCAAATAGGAGAGGATGAGCAAGACAACACTATTCTACAATTTGGAGGGGGCTGTGAAAAGCTTTATTTGAAATCCATTGCATACTTTTTCTGATCACTCCCTAAATTAGCTTACACTAATTCCTTCTGTGTCTCTAGTGTCTTTAGGATATCTCAAACTCCTCCTAGGTAGACACTGAGTTCCTCTGCCAGCCCAGGACCCATAACAAGGATTGCTGCTACACGTGATACAATGTGGGGTATTTTTTGAGCTCAGGAACTTTATCATCCATGTTATTGTCTGAGATAACTTTAAAATGTGTTTAATTTTCTTTAAAACTATATGAGTAATAATTGTCGATCGATTTTGAAGTCAGCTCTTCAAATACATTAGTTGTCTAAATATAGATGACTTTCTACAATTTTATATTATCAACAGACCCTGGCTGGTGTAGCTCAGTGGATTGAGTGTGGGCCTGTGAACCAAACAACCGCCATGACTAGGAATCAACGTGCCTGGGTTACAGGCCAGTTCCAAGCAGGGGACACACAAGGGGCAACCATACATTGATATTTCTCTCCCTCTCTCCTTCCCTTTCCCTCTAAAGATAAGTAAATAAAATCTTTTTAAAAATTATTATATCATCAACAGCGAAAGACATCACAAATATACGTTAAACTATTGATGTATAGTGTTCAATAAATTTTTGTAATAATTGTTTTTTAATCTCAAAAAATTTTACTATTCCCCAATGAGTCTAATTTTTTGGTGTTTTCCCCAATAGTGGGTCAATGAAGAATAACAATATTTAAAATATGCAGTCCTTTGAAAATGCTTCACAAGAAAAAGCATTAAATAAAAGGACTCGAACCAAACATACTGACAAGATTATAATAGCTCTCATAATCTAACTTGCATTTACTCTGTAATTACCCAGAAAAAGGTGCAGAAGTATAATTCACTGATGTCACAGAATAGCAAAGAGATATATAATGAAACTGTGAACTAGTAGGTAAAATTAGTCACTGTTATGCTTGTTCTTGCTGATGATACCAACATTATGCAAAGCAAAGGCAAAATCATTCACAGCTTTATTCTTCCCATGCCCATCCCTATAGCACATAATCCCTACCTGCTCTGGGAGTTGTTCTTCTCTACCTTACTGAATAAAGATTGCATGTGATTTCACTGCAAATCATAGGCAGCCTTAGCACAAAAAAAAATAGGTTTGAAATTTTACCAGCACCATTGCAGTGCTTTGAATTTCAAGATAAAATTTTGGGGAAAAAAGAAAACAGAATTAATTAACTGGTGATCTTTTTTATTATTATTATTATTTTTATTTATGTATGTATGTATTTATTTTTATTTATTTATTTGTAATTTGACTTTTTTCTTTAATTATTGTTCAAGCACAGTCTTCTGTCTTTTACTCCCATCACAGCCCACCCCCCAGCCTTCCCCACCTCCCTCCCATTTCCACCCCCCTTAGTTGTTGTCCATGTGTCCTTTATACTAGTTCCTGTAAATCCTTCCCCTTTTCCCCTGAAATTTCCTTCCCTCTCCCCTCTGGTCACTGTCATCCTGTTCTCTATTTCAGTGTCTTTGTTTTTTTTTAATTTATTTTTTAATTAATTATGCCATTACAGTTGTTCTATTCCCCTCTTCATTCCTCTCCACCCTACCCTCTGTCCCCACCATTACCCCCCTTTAGTTTATGACCATGTGTCTCAAGTCCTTTAGATTCTATATTTCCCATGCTATTCTTGCCCCCCCCATCTATTTTCTATCTACTGTCTATGCTACTTATTTTCTGTACCTTCTCCCCCCTTCTCCTCCTCTCACTCCCCTGTTGCTAACCCTCCTTGAGATCTTCATTTCTATGTTTCCACTCCTGATCTAGCTGTCCTTTTAGTTTGCTTTTGTTTTAGGTGTGGTTGTGAATAACTGTGAGTTTGCTGTCCTTTAACTGTTCATGCTTTTTTAACTTCTTTTTCTTAGGTAAGTCCCTTTAACATTTCAAATAATAAGGGCTTGGTGATGATGAACTCCTTGAATTTAGTCTTATCTGAGAAGCACTTCATCTGTCCTTCCATTCTAAATGAAAGTTTTGCTGGATAGAGCAATCTTGGTTGTAGGTCTTTGGATATCATGACTTGGGATACCTCTTTCCAGCCCCTTATTGCCTATAAGGTCTCTTTTGAGAAATCCGCTGACAGTCTGATAGGAACTCCTTTGTAGGTGACTGTCCCCTTATCTCTTGCTGCTTCTAGGATTCTCTCCTTCATTTTAATCTTGGCTAATGTAATGATGATGTACCTTGGTGTGTTCCTTCTTGGGTCCAACTTCTTTGGGACTCTCTGAGCTTCCTGGATTTCCTGGAAGTCTATTTCCTTTGCCATATTGGGGAAATTCTCCTTTATTATTTGTTCAAATAAGTTTTCCACTGGTGGCTGTTCCTTTCCCCCTCCTGGTACCCCTATAATTTGGATGTTGGAGTGTTTAAAGTTGTCCTGGAGGTTCCTAAGACTCTCCTCATTTTTTTGAATTCTTGCTTCTTCACTCTTTTCTGTTTGGCCATTATTTGCTTTCTTCTGGTCCACTCCATTGATTTGAGTCCCAGTTTCCTTTTGATCACTATTGGTTTCCTGTGCAGTTCCATTCATTTCAATTAGTTTCTCCTTCATATGTTTGTCTAATTTGTGGCTATAATCAACCAGTTCTGTGAGGATCCTGATCACCAGTGTTTTAAACTGTGCGTCTGAAGGAGGGTTAGCAACAGGGGAGTGGGAGGAAGAGAAGGGGGGAGAAGGTACAGAAAATAAGTAGCATAGATGATAGATAGAAAATAGATGGGGGGAAAATAGTATGGGAAATATAGAATCTAAAGAACTTGAGACACATGGTCATAAACTAAAGGGGGGGGTAATGGTGGGGATGGGGGGTAGGATGGAGGGGAATGAAGGGGGGAATAGAACAACTATAACAGCATAATCAATAAAAAAATAAATTAAAAAATAATAAAAATAAACCGTGCGTCTGAGAGTTTTGCTATTTCTTCATCACTTAGATTTATAGGCTCTGGGGCTTTGAGATCTTCTTAAGCCATTTTTTGTCTGTTCACGCCTTTTAAGTATGAGGAGCAGAGCCTTGGACTCCCAGGTGGCTGGGTTATGATTCTGTATGTGGAGGCGTGGTCAGAGCAGGGGAAATGGCGGTGCCCTCTGCTGAGGTTCTCCAGGGACCAGCTGGGTCCCATCCAATCGCCCACTCCCTCGCTTGTCTATCTGTGCACGAAGGTGTGACCACGGTCAACCCACAGCCCAGGTCCCTGGTTGTTTCCCCAAGGTCGCTCGCTGGGTCTCTCACTAGGTCCAACCCTGAGCCTGGATTCCGTGTGCCTGAGTCCATCTGACCAAGCTTTCCTGTGCAACCCAGCTTCGCCAGCTGCTGGTTTCGCCCCCCTCACCGGTCAGGCTGAAGAATTTGTTGTTATCAGACTTCCGAAAAGTTCAATTTTCTGTGTTCTGGCTATGTTTTCTGTTGCTAATATTTAGTTGTCTCTAAACTTGGTTGTGTGAGAAAGCACGGTGTATCCACCTATGCCTCCATCTTGGCGGAAGTCCCTGGTGATCTTATACCTTAGAATAATCAATGATTGAATTCAAATTAAACCATCACCCATAAAGGTCCTTAATCTTTCACAATTGTATTATCACATATTAAATTTCAGTTAATTAATAATTTTGGAGAATAAAAAAGAGTTAAATGAATGTATTCTTGCTGACTTTCATGTTAATGAGATTGTGTCCAAAAAAACTTAATGAAAAATATCAACTCAATTTAATTTTTAATTCTTTCAGAAATGCCACACAACACAATAATTTTGACTCTCTGAATCTACTGCTTAATTTGTAAAATTAGGGCATACACCATATGTATTCAAAACAGTGAATGAGATGGTTTATATAAAATCTCCAACTCAGCACCTACACTGCAGTGAATGATCAAGTTTTAATTCCTTTTATAATAATTTGAGTGCTCTGTTTGCAATATCATATTGATCATAGTAATAAAAATAGCACACTATAAAAATAGTATTACAAATATAAACCTTAAACAGGTTGCACATAGAAAATGTTCTAAAAATAACTTCTTGAAGCCCTGGCTGGTATAGCTCAGTGAATTGAGTGTGGCCTATGCTAAGTGAAATAAGCCAGGCAGTGAGGGACAAATACCATATGATCTCACCTTTAACTGGAACATAATCAACACAAAAAAAGAAAACTAAATATAACCAGAGACATTAAAATTAAGAACAATCTAACAATAGTCAGAGAAAAGGGTGGAGGGGACAATGAGGGGAAGGGTTTTCAGGAACTTCTATAAAGGACACATGGACAAAACCAAGGGTGAGGGTGGAAGCAAGGGAGGGAAGTAGATTTGGCTGTGGTGGCAGTGAGGGCTGGGGAGAAAATGCAGACAACTGTAATTAGACAACAATAAAGTAATTAAAAATAAACAAATAAAAATAAAAATATCTTCTTGAGTTATTGAGACTGCGAAGTACATTGTATAGCTATCCAGACAGGAAGTATAAAACCTATATTGCTTCCCATGGGTGATCTGTTTTCTTCTTACACCCCAAGTAGTAAATATTCTTCCAATTAAAAGTGAGGAATAATGCCACCATCCTTATTACACAAGAATAGATGGTACAAGGACCAAAAATGAAGTTGCTGGCTAGATAGGACCATACATTTAGATTCCAGCATTGATGCCCAACAAGATGTGAATTTCTAGCTGCCTCTTGATCAGAATATCTAACAATTGGAGGGAAAGGGATAAGGATATAAGTAAATTACATATTTTTGGCTTTGTGTTAACATTTTTTAGGGCTTCCACAAAAATTTCAGATGTCCTTGAAAAAATTAATTAATAAAAGATATTTTAGGGAATTTTTTAAACATTTCTGAAGCTCACAAAGAGTTCATAACTTTTTTTGAGATATGGACTCACAGAAAAATATAATGAAAGTTATAATCACTCTCCCATAAAAAGAAAAGAATAGTATATACAACTAGTTTCAGTGAATTAATAGACCCTCTAAAGTCCATCTGAAAATTCTGTCTTATTATTTGCTCCTCAGTTTGTGAGCTCTTGATATATAGGAAATTATTCAAATATTGATGTCATCACAGGATAAAAAGATTTATTTCAAAACCTCCTAATTCTCACATTTGGACCTCTAAAAGTCTATGAAATACAGATCTCATATCATTGTTTAGTTTTAAAAAGTCACCTTTACCCAAATAAGTATGAGTAATTTCTAAATAAATTATTGCTCGTTAAATGAATGAGTTAATACACAGATAATTGTATTTTTTATTGACTCAGGTTCAAACAATTGTCCTGTTCTGTGGATTTTAGCAGAACCTTAAAATTACTATCCAAATCAGCACTTCAAGAAGATCAATGGGACATTGTGACCTTTATCAAATCTGTTTTTTGTGACCTTTAAGTGAATGCATAAGTGACAACCAAACATTTCCTGCAAATAGTGACACAAGGAAGTGATATTTATCATAGACAGTGGTAGTGCAAGCATAATATGCATAGAGGAGACACATTCGGCTTTCAAAGTGTGAGATGAGGAATGAGTCTAGATTAAAACAAATGAAGGCATTGTCCCGTGTCTGCTCAGTGTGGTATTCAACAATCCTTTAGTGAAAAGGAATCCAAAGTTTATGTCACAACCCACTATACACTAAACATAGATATAGGTATGAGCTTAGACTTAAGCGTACACTTGTACACACAGGCACGTATACAATTATGCCAGAATCCATTAAAATTAATTCCTATTATTATTGGTAATACTTTTTTAAAAGAGAGAACTGGAGAATGAAAGTAGAACAATGAGATAAAATGGAAGGTGGAGGAAGAGATGTTATTGTAGTTGAACTTTAAAGAATGTGAGGGAGACTTAGGCCTAGATGTACACTTTTGCTGTTGTTGAAAAGAGGGAGCCACATATACAAGGAATAAGAGCGTCCGACTAGAGAGGCTTTGTAAACAATGTTGAAACAGAGCAGCCCTGTACCCTGAGGAAGGGCGTGTAAAATATCTTTTTGAAATACGTATGTTAATTGAGTGTTAATCAAAGCTCTTTGTATCTCTATCATCCAAACTATACTTTGTTTCCTGTAACAGGGACTCCCAGGACACAGATGTTAATACCGCCATATAATAAAAACTAAAAAGACTTGGGATACTTTGATGTGGCATTAAACATAAATCAAAACAACACAGGCTTTTACAGTACAGAAGACATGAAAATAAATCATAAGTATCCCATCAATATGAAAGTGGAAGACCTCAAAAAATTTCTAGCAAATGAGGAATAGTAAACAAAATCTTGCACAATAACTATTAGTTTTTATTTATATTCTTTGTTAAGTGAAACATTTTTTCATAAAATAAAAGTAATTTCATACCTGTTACCCTCTCAGCTCTAACATCTCCATAATGTTTAAAATTTCTCGGTGTCTAATTCTAACACCACCATTAGCTAGAGTGAAAACTAAGGAAAGGATTCCTAACTATTAATAATTAACTCCTTGTCCGGGTCAACACTGCCTCATTATATACTCGAAGATTCTGGAGCCTAAGATGGAAAAAAGTGTATGTATCCATTGGTTAACATTCTAGTTCATTCGGAAAAAGAATAGAGGGCCATGAAGGGTGGGATAACATAGCTCGTCGACCGGCCGAGAATTGGCTGCAACTGTTTGTCACACTGCAGAACTGCTGGCAGGAATGTTCCCACTGCCCTTTGGAAACGACTTGCTCCACAGCCACCACAGCCAGAACACGACTTGATGCTCAGGTGTGTCTGAGCTCAGGTACATATGATTCACTGAATCTAAATCATAAGCCTTCATTTCAGCAGCTACGAAGGCTGGGAAGAGGAGGACTGCCTTCCAATGAAGGGAATTAGCAAAATACGGAGTGAGTGATTAAAAGATGCTAAGTGATGAATTATCACAATTATAATGAACAGAATACTGCTCTCACAAGCCTTAGTTTTGCCCAGGTTTACAATATGTACCTCTCTGAATGATATTATGTAGAGACAAAAATAAGCCAAGCTAGAAAAAAATAATTCCTTATTGACCTGACTTCACTTTACACTCTTTTCTCAGCAGTATTTTCATTATCTCCTGTTACAATGACTCTCTCCCCCTGTGTTTAAACATGCTCACTTTTCCCTCTTTATCAGCATGTAAGTCAGTAAATAACCCTTTATTTGACTAGTATGCTATACCAACCTACCTTTCTGTCATTCTCTATATCTTTCACAATTTAATTTTTTTAATTCTACTTTCATTGCTTTTGTAACCCTCTTACTAAGAGTTCCTTGGCTCCTATCCCCATGACTCCAGAAGTAGCTGCATTTCCGAAAAGCATAAAGACCAGTTCCTCATTAAGTCCTATGGTCTTTCAGGCCCAAATTCTCCTGGACTTCTCTGATACACACAGTGATGTAAATAATCTTCTGGAAGCTCTTCCCAATTGCTCTTCTGGAATTCATCCTATTTCCCCCACTTGACCTTTGATACCTATTTTTGTATCTTTATTACTTCATCTCTGTTGTCAGCTCTTAAAATTCTGTCTTCAAGCCTCTCTTTCTCCTTATTATCTCCCTTCCTGAGATCACTTCACTCACCCACTCACATCCACTTACTCATCTATTCCTTCATTTATTCAGCACATATTTATTGACTGTCTTAATAGATGGCAGGTTCTCTGTGGCGACCTGGTGAAAAAAAAGTGAGTAAGAGACAGGCTCTGACTTCAAGGAACTCAGGGTCTTTTAGGAAATGCATAACAGAGACATCTATTATAAAATAGAGCAGAAGTGCATGAATATAGCTGTGCACAGCTCTGGGATCATAGGAGATGGGTGATGGTGAATGTCAATACCACTTTCACAAAGATTTTTCTCTTTTTAAAAATTTTTATAATTTGCTAATTAAGATGTAGTTGGCATACAATATTATACTACTTTCAGGTGTAAAACATAGTGAGTCAGTATTTATATACCGTACAATGCAATCACCACAATTAGTCTAATAACTGTCAAATACAAAGTTATTACGATATTGTTCACTATTTTTCCTATGCTGTACATTATTTCTCTGTGACTGACTTACTTTATAACTGGATATCTTGCACTTGTGTGTTTTCTTTTTCTTTTTTATTTAAAAATAGCCTTTTTCTAAAGATTTTATTTATGTATTTTATTTTTAGAGAGAGGGGAAGGAAAGAAGAGGGAGAGGAAGAGAAACATCAATCTCACATGCCTCCAACCCTGGCCAGGAATTGAACCAAGGACCCTTTGGTTTGCAGGATGACACCCAACCCACTGAGCCATACCAGTCAGGGCCACTTACTTTTATGTTTTCATTTCTACCCTTCTGTAACTTTAATTGCACCTTTCTTCCTCCCTGCTAGGTATCTGTCCATCTGCCCCTCAATGCCTTTGAAGAAAATATGTTTAAAATCAAACTTCTCACTCTCACTAGCTCATTTATTTCTAAATAAATACATTCACACATTCCCATTTATGATGACAGTATCAGTGTTTACTCACCCAGACTAGCTCTAGACCTCTATCATTGTGGACTTGCCCCTCTGCCTCCCTCTTGACCTCTGCTTTTCCACCAATGATTCACTTTTAAAAAAACCAGTGCCCTTATGAGGTAATAGTAGCATAGGATGAGTTCAAGAAAGAAAAATGGTCGCTTAACTCTACAGCTGTAGGCTGATCACTTTTGTGTCTCAGTTTCCTCCTTTTTATTTTAGTTTTTTCAGTTTCCTCCTTCTTAAAATGGAATAATGTTTCCTACATAATGAGGATGTTTAAAAATTAAATGAGATGGCTTCCTGAAACACGGCAAGCATTGATTTTATGCCATCTATTGTTACTCATAGCTCCTATGTTGCTTATTTTTACTTTTCATTCCTACTTCCTTAACTCTGGTACTGAATTTAAGTCATTCACAAATGTATAATCATTTTATTAAATGAACTAAACCCAACAGGGTAAACTTGCAAAGATAACTTGGCTCCTTTACCCTACAGTCTCTTCACACCCACCCTGCAGATCAGTTCTATCCTAACCTCTCAACAAAACTGTCAGGTTAAATAGCTTTTCAGTTACTCTGATTCATAAAAACACTTAATTTTGGTAACAATAACTTTAGTTCAATATAATAATCAAAATTCTAAAGTCTTACTTCCTTTGGAGATTCTCCTTCCTCCATCTTGACAGTACCACAGTCTGTAAAGCTAAGAGGTGAGGGGTAAGGTATAAAGGCCTTCATTGTTCTCTAATCATCCAGTTCCACCCTCAACCCACATGTTGCTATTGAAGACCCCTCCAGGGTTAGGCCCAAGGGAAGAAAGAATTATGGACTAGTACTCCGGATGTCTAATGTTTGGGTCCTCTGTTTTGGGAGAAGGTATTAAATTTTGACATTTTGTTGCTGTGGGTTATTTAGCTCTTCTGCAGTGACTTTGATATATATATATAACTTCCCTGAAAACTCATTCATAACTCTCCTCTTCAGTCCCTGGGCCTCCGGTGGCTTCACTCCTCTGTTGGGCTGCTTCCCACTTCCCAGTAGGTCCCAGTAGGTACTCCAAACGCACTCCTAAGCATACATAGCTTTTTCTTGTTGGGAACCGCCATGCCTAGTTTTAGGAGCTGTAAACCCCCCATGGCTAAGCCTGAGTGAGTGACCTTTGGACCATAAGCCACTAAGGAGACAAAGCTTTGTCCCTGGAGATAAAGAGCGGCTTCTGCTTCTTTTTTCATAACTGGACTCCGATGCTTGATCAGTTAACCAATGACGGGTAAGATACCCCAAGGGGGGACATGACCTAAGACAGGCATGATCACATGGAGGCCCCAGGGAAGGACTTGGGGGGGCTATGGAGAAAGGAAGTGATGGACCCTTGCCCCTCAGTTTTGACAAATCCTCAGTCCTCATTCTGTCTGCAGAAGTCTCCTAATCTCTTGGCTGCCTTACCTGTCTGACTTAAGCCTGAAACAATGACAGAGGGCAGTACAGCCCTGTACTGGAAAGGGCAGACTCCCCAGGTGATCAGGCTTGAGAAAGAATAGGTAAAATCCTGTGAAACCTGCTTTGCTAAGAATGCTCTTACTTAAATAATAAAGGTCTGAGCAGGAAATGATTTTGTTTCCCAAAGCTTTGTAGCCTTTTAAGCTGATAAACCCTGACTCAGAAGAAGCCCTCATAGTTCTTTGTATGCTATCCACTGTTTGATCCTTACTGCCTGACAATGATTAATAAGCTGTACCTGTATTCCTGCACAAATTAAACCCAATAAAAGCCTTTCTAGGTAAGGGTCAGTGCACTCTCCCCTTGAAAGAGTGGTCAAGCCACTCTGAGGTGCTCCCCCCTTGAGGGAGTAGCTGTGCAGCCCCTTTTCCTCCACAGAACTCGGTAGTCTGTGTGAATTTGTCTCATATTTCATCCATGATGCCCCGAGCACTGTGAGCCAGTGACCACGTCATTCTCTCTCTATTTCTCTCTTTTTCTTCATTTCCCTCCTGTCTCCCTGCTCTCTCTTTCAAAACTCTCATCTTTTTTTAAGTTACTTTTTATTTTCAATTATATTTGATATAAAATATTATATTAGCTTCAGGTATACATCATATAACTTACTAAGTAATCATCCTGATAAATCTCACAGTCATATGATACCATACCTAGTTGTTAGAATTTTATTAGCTGCATTCCCTATGCCGTACTTTACAGCTCTATAACTATTCTGTAACTGCCAACTTATACTTCTTAATACCTTCACCTTTTCCACTCATCTCCCAACCCCCCTCCCATCTGGCAACCATTAAAACTTTTTCTATATATATATTATTCTGTTTTTGATCAGCTTGATTTTTAGATTCAATTGTTGAGACATATGTATTTATTGCCATTTTATTGTTCATATTTTTGTCTTTTTTGTTTTTCTTCTTCTTAAAGAATACCCTTTAGCATTTCATGTAACAGTAGTTTGGTAGGAATGAACTCTTAGCTTTTTCTTGTCTGAGAAGTTGTTTACCTGTCCTTTGATTCTACCTGTCCTTTGATGATAGCTTCTCTGGGTAGAGTAATCTTGGCTGTAGGTCCTTGCTTTTTCATCACTTTGAATATTTCTTGCCAATCCCTTCTAGCCTGCAAAGATCCTCTTGAGAAAACAGCTGACAGTCTTATGGGAGCTCACTTGTAGTTAACTAATTGCCTTTCTCTTGCTGCTTTTAAGATTTTCTTTGTCTTTAACATTTTGCATTTTAATTATGTTGTGTCATGGTATAGGCTCATTTGGGTTCATCTTGTTTGGGACTCTCTGTACTTCCTAGACCTGTATGTTTATTTCTTTCATTGGGTTAAGAAAGTTTTCTGTTATTATTTCTTGCCCTCTCTCTTATACTTCTGGCAACCCCATGATGCAAATATTGTTATACTTGGAGAAATCCCAGAAGCTCCTTATGCTATCTTCATTGTTTTAGATTCTTTATTTTTTTGGCTGCTTTGATTGAGTGATTTTTTTCTTCCTTATTTGCCAAAACTTTGTTTTGATTCTTGACTTCATCTTTTCCACTGTTGATTCCCTATAATTATTCATTTTGGTTAGTGTAGCTTTTATTTTTGACTAGTTCTTTTTTATGGTTTCCATGCTCTTTTTCATGCTGTTGAAGTTCCCTCTAACCCTAGGTTCATCAACTGTTTACCTAAGTTTTTTGACCGCCCTTGCAACCAGTGTTTTGAATTCTGTGTCTAGTAGATTGCTTGTCTCCATCTTGTTTAGTTCTCTTTTTGAAATTTTATTCTGTTCTTTCCTTTGAGACGTGTAGTTTTGAGTCCTCATCTTGTCTTCCTGTGTTTGTTTGAATGTGTTAGTTAGAGCTGCTACATCTTGGTAGAGTGACCCAATGTAATATGTGTCCTGTAGGACTCAGGCAGCATTTTCATTCACCCAAGCTAAGCTCCCAGGTGCATCCCCACCCCTGTGTGGGCCATGTACACCCTCCTGTTGTAGCTGAGTCTCTATCATTGTGGGCACATCATTGGGATAAATATACCCCCATGCCAATCAACTGCAAGGACTGGCTGGACCACCATGGAGGATCAGCTATGCAGGGGCCTACCACACAGAGCAAGACTTACTTCAGTGGGGCTCTGGTGCCTGCTGAGTCTGCTCCTTGAGTGTTTTTTTTTGTGATTGGGTGGTGCTTTGATGCAATTTGAAGCTGTCTACTTGGTGCCCTAGCTCTGGGGCATCCCATAAGTTGCAAGCCAAGGTCAGGCACAACTCTGTTCAGCTTGGGGCCACTCCAGCAAGAGCTACACATCCATCTGCATATGCCTGATACTTGCACTGGGCTTGCATATGCCTAGGAGAGGCTGAAGTGCTAATGAAGGCCGGCTGCCATTAGTGCCAAACCTAGAGCCACTTACAAGAGATATAGGGCATTCCAAGGCCAAATGCTCTTTGTTTGAAAGATTTTAGGGAAGTATGAATCATGAGCCAAGACTGGTTGTTTACATGGAAAAGCCACTGGAAACAGCTTAGGTGGGCTTGCAAGTTTGGTGGAATAAAGTCTCAGAAAAAATCACCAGGGCAGGGAAATAGCAATAGCTAGGTTGATAGAGACTCAGATATGGGGCTCTCCTGCCAGCTCTGTGTGGGAAGAGTTCAGAAAAGAAACAATGGCCTCTGCCAACACTTTGGGAGAAAGCTATCCTTCCAGCTCTTCCCTGATGCCAGACAATTCAGTATCTTCCCATGTGTCCCTGGTGCCTTTCAAGCTGCTATCTCAGTACTAGAGCTCAGAGGGAGTGAGTCTGAGTAAACCCATCAGGGGCCTTTAAGAGGAGTTGTCTGGGACAAGGCCTTTGTCACACCCAGCCACAATCTCTGCTGCTTTTTAAAGCCAGAAGTTTTGGGAACTTATCTTCCTGGCATTTGAACTCTCAGTTGGAGAGCCCAGTGTGGGGCTGGGACCCTTCACTACTAAGGAGGGACCTCCACAACTTTGATGTTTATCTTTAACACATGGATGTGGAACTAGTCCCTTCTGTGTCTCCGCCCCTCCTACCAGTCTTGATGTGGCTTTTTCTTTATATTATTAGTTATAGCACTTCCATTACATTAGATTTCAGGTGGTACTGAATGAGGGTTGTTCTGCAGTTTAGCTGTAATTCTGATGTGGTTATGGAAGAATGCAAGTACTGCATGTCGTTTTGAATGGAAGCCCAAAACTCTGCCATCTTAAGTTGATAGCCATAGCCTTTGATGTTAAGATTTCTCAAATATATACATAAGAACACTCCCCTTTATCCTTTACAACTCTAATAATAACTATAAAGCTTTTAAAAATATCCCCTTGAAGTTCTTCACACTTGGTTTAAGTTGAATGGAAGCACCTTAGAGGGAAGAAGAAATTCTCCTGACTTCCAACAATGAATCCACAAGAATCCTAGACATTGGCTCCATTGCCTTTCTGATCAGTCCTTCGCCCTGCTTCATCCATGCCTGAGAGAGGCGACAGGGCTCATAAGGCAATCTGGGGGTAGTTCCTGAACAGTCCTAAAACAAGTCTTGGAGACACATGTTCCCAGTGACCTCAGTCTTAGGACCTCATGATTAAATATGCCTTTACATGTGTACTAGTGTATTCTCCATGAAACTAGTCTGTCTGTCTGCAGTGTTTTCCCCTGTCGGCCAGATAAAACTCCCTCAAGCATTGCTGTATAAAGCTCCTTGGCTTAAAAACTCCCAGTGAGTCCCACTGCCCACTGAGGAGTTATGCTACTTATATTTGGTCTATAGGTATTTCATACTTGGCTAATCTTTAATACTTAAAAGTAAGATTTTCCCCAAGTGGTTCTTGTATCATTACCATTACTTTTTAATAACTAAGAGAGAACAATCTATTAACAATTCATCAGAGTAAATGAAAGGAAATTCTCCCTGCACAGATGAAAGTAAACTGACATGTTTAGAGAAGATTTACTAACGTACTTCAAATTGAAAGATAGACACTCAAAAAAAAGTGAAAATATTTTTATCAAACTGTGACCAGAAATGATCAAAAATTTCTCTGCAGATTAGAAGCATAAATAAGGAGCAGCATGCAGAGCTGAATAAATTAAGTATAATTATACATTATCTTATCATAAAAAGACCTATTGTAGTTTGCCTATAGATTAGAAAGCCAGACTAATAAATAATTTAGACTAGTTACAGCCTTATTTTTGAAATCACTATCATATGTGATTATATACATATAACATAAATATACGTTATAATGTCATATATTTTCTAAACAATCATCTGTATGTTACCCTTATTGGGAAGCACCATACAGATGATCTTATTTAAATATAGTCATATGGAGAGTATTTTACTAATAGAGAATAATATGGTAAAGTGTTCAGGGATGGAAGAATTGAGAATCATTTTAATCAAGTAATACATTTCAAAATAAATAAGATGTCAAGAGTTTTTCAAACTTTTTAATTTAATCAGTCTGTGGCTTTAAAATTAACTGATGGGAGGAGAGTGACAGAAAAATTAGAGAAAATGTGTCTTATAGTCTTGTTTAAAAAAAACCTAAAAATGCCAAAGTCTGAAGTTAGCTAAAAACAGATGAATTGTCATTCTTATTTTTGATGAGTCATAATGTTCAAGAGGAAGAGTGTATGAATACAGAATGAGGTTGTTCTAATTTCTTGAGGTCTTTTAATATATTAACTTATATCCTTTTTTTCCACTTGAAGAAAGAAATGATCTGACCTCTGAGAGGCACATTTTCAAAAAATTCCATAAAACAGCAGGAGAGAATGCAGATTGAAAATGCAGTTCCAGCATCTTGCACTTTAAAAAGCTTTTAAAGCCTGTCTCATGCATTTATCTTTGAACAAAGATGAATGCACAAGACACTTCGTATTCTACCCTGCTTGGTAAGGCAGCGATAATGTTAAATCAATGGCACAATGATCAAAAATGAGAACAGGATCAATATTTAGATCAATTGAATTGCTTTAGATATTAAAAAGTAATTATTCTAGGACAAGTCTGTGTTAGCAAAAATAAGAGTATGTCTGCCTTGTCTAATAACTTTCACTTTAAATATTGACAAACTCAATTCACAAATAAAATAACAAATTTGGGGGAATTGTATTGAACACAAAGTTAGCAGAAAAATGTGTCTGGTATAGATAAAAATACAATTATATTCTCTCACACATAACTCAGTGAGGGAAGATCCCCACCCCAAAGAGAAGCAAGTCTAATTTATTATTACATTTTGTAATAAAAAGCAGTCATTTGTGTACAAAAAAAAAAAAAAACGTAGGCAGAAGCCCTACCCTTAGCGCCAGACATAAATCAGAGCTGCCAGGTGGCCATCACAATGCATCGATCTCTGCTGCAGGTAAGTGGCACAGCAGGTAGAATTAGAATTGGTTCCAGACTTTAAGGAACTTGCATTCTGGTTAGAAAGCACAACCTAAACATATAAAAAATGTGAGAGGGCTTACAAGCAAAATAATGTAATGAAAGCTAACTTTTATTGGCAGCTTACAATGAGCCAGATACAGTTGTAAGCACTTTGTATGTTACAGTGACTTCTGTTGGTGGGCTGCCCAGAACCTCATTGCTTAGTGACTTTGTGTGGCCAGCACCTACCTGCCATAAGATTTTGCTGCAAACTACTAAAAGCTGGCCAGTTGTCAAAAAAAACTGCCCTCTATAGAAAGAGAGCCAAGGAGCCTGGAAGTTTATGCTCTGTCACTTCCCTGGAGCAAACTGCAGTCAGCAACTGACTGGCAAAGGGATATAAAAAGTGCCACCTTTCACCAAAGGTAGCACCAACTAAGTGGTGTAATTTGCAGTTCACAGCTCCCAGTGGGATCAGCTTGGCACTAGTCTCCTGCTGAGAGCCCATCTTTGCTTGGCTTCTTTCCCCTGTCCTCCCAACTTTTCTTGAGATCTCTGTCTTAATAAATCATTGGTACAATAAACTCTGCCTCAAGATCTACTTCTAGAGAATCAGGCCTAAAGCACATAAATGAACTCATTTAATATTTACAACTATTTTTACTGCCATTATACCCGTATCACAAATGAGAAAACTGAGGCAAAGAGAGGTTAAGAACATGGACAAAGTCACTCCACTCATAAACGGTAACCATTGCTTTGATCCCAGGCACTGCTGGCTTCAGGGCCAAGCTCTAAAAGTCCACATCCCATGCTGCGGATGTTTGCCAAGCCAAGGCAGTCACTATGGGTGGCAGAAAGAATGCAGGATTTAAAATAAGGAGATTGATTGAATGTGAGTGCTTTAACTTCATAGCCTTGTGATTTTCAGTTAGTCACTTAATTTTACAGTACCTATTTGTAAAATAAGAATATAACATGAAGGTGTTGGGAGGATGAGATGAGATCAAACGTGGGAAGTGCCTGGCCTAAAGCAGGCCTTCTAGAACATTAGCAAAATTTTGACTTTGAGAATGCCAACATTACTTTGAAAGTGTATAGCACTTTACAACTTGCAAAATGTTTTATTCAATCATCTCTTCTAGTTTTTACAATAGCCTTGTGATAAAAATATTGTTGGATATATTTTATTTATTATAAAAAAAATTAGAAGCTCAGGAGACCCTCAAAGTTAACATAACCAGGATTCAAATTTAAGATATCTAACTATAAAATAGTATTGTAATAACTATGTATGGTGCCAGGGTGTACTAGAAATATTTGGGGGAATAGTTTGTAAAGTATATGATTGTCTAACCACTATGCTGTATATCTGAAACTAATACAAAATAAGATTGAATGTAAAATAATACAATAAAATTTAAAAAGTAAAATAAACATTGGTTAAGAAAGATATCTGACTACAATTCTAGTATTTTATCTTTATACCACAGCCACTTACAATAATTAGTATAACTCGAAGATACTCTAGTAATTACTGGATTTTTTTATTTTATCCTTTGCTTGACTTTTGAAGAAACTAGTAATTTTTTGAAAATCGTGAGTACTATTAGCTCTACAGGAATTCACAAAGGGGAGAAAATATGGATGTGGATTTAAAGACAGTTTTAGGAGACAGTTCATGAAAGATGGGGCATTTGAGCTCAATTTTTACTTCTTCAACAAGCAACTATTTGTTGAGTACCATTTGTATTTCAAGAACTGTGTAAAATTTGAAAAGGGTTAATATATTTCAGGAACCTAAAAAAGTATAAGATATTCTTTCTCTTATGTTTATATAACATGAGGCTAGAAAGTTCATTTGGGGCAGATATTTAGAGACAGGGAAAGTCTGGATTAGGATTTTGAGGGTCAGGTGTGCAAATGAGCACTGAGAGTAATTGTGACACAATTCAAGTTATATTTCAGGATCTACAACAGGGAAAATAATGAATTGGAAAAAGAAGAAGAGAGAAGGAAGGAGATACATTGAAGCTCTAGTGATAAATTAATAATCCAGGTGAGAAATATGAAAACTGAGGATAGGGTTATAGAATGAGGTATTAAGGAGGAAGTATGAGACTTTTCAAAGGTCCCATTAACAGGATTTGCTGGTCGACAAGCTGCATGCTGGAGGGTTGAGGAAGAGGAGAAAGCCAAAGAGATTTTGTAGTTTCATTTTTATAATATACGGTTAAGGTCTAGCTCAGACCTTACCCTGTTTCAAACCTTAGTTCTGCCAGTTAATTGCCAGCTAACTCCATTCGGAGTTGCTTTTCCTGACTCTGCTACTTCACCTGTATTATGGGATGCATAATAGTGCCTGCCTCTTTAGATTGTGGACCTTAAATGAGTTCTAACAGGAGCACCTGCTTGCAGAGGGGAGCCCAGAAAACATTCCATAACTACGACACACTCTCACGCAAAGAAAAGATCAAGAAGACATGATTTACAAGAAGAAGCAAATTTTGTGTTCAAAGCCTATACTCCCAAAAGATTGGATTTGTCTTCTGGCGTTGCCTTTCAGTTTGGGAATTATTTTCTTACAATTCCTTAGTTTGGTTTTTATGATTTTCCAAAAAAAAGAGATTAGTTTCTTAAATCCTTAAATAAAAATACCATAGAAATAAATCGCCATCAACAAGATTAACAAAATCTTCATTTATGTACAGATGTCAGGCACGTATACCCACAGCCTCGGGAACGTGTACATTCACGCTGTTCCTCAAAACATTCTTGTCTCTTCATGGTCTACACAATCATTGAATTAACTTCAGTGGCTGAGAATTGGAAAAAAGAAAAATGAAAAGTATGATATTTTAATATTATTACTGAAAATTTTAGTGTCATTGATAAAAGGATATTAGAAATATCTCAGTAATATACAATTTAATTTTTTTTCTGGCCAGCAGTGTTCCTTAAGGCAACAGACTATCTTTTCTGAAACTCATGATTAAATAACATGCAATGTCTCCACGTACTCACCTCCATTCAGAGTATTTTATTAGCTGATCTATTATTGATTTTTCAATTTTTAAATAGACTTTAATTTTTAGAGCAGTTTTAGGTACACAGCAAAATTGAGCAGGAGGTGTAGAGATTTCCCATGTGCCCCCCGCCCCTACACACAGCCTTCCCCATTGCCAACATCTCATCCCACACTCACCTCGGCAGTACATTCGTAACAACTAATGAACATCTTTATCGCCAGAAGTTCATAGTTTACATTAGAGTTCACTCTTGATGTTTCCCATTCTGTGGGTTTAGACAGATTTATAATGACATGTATCTACCATTATAGTATTATATAGAGTAGTTTCATTGCCCTAGAAGTACTCTGTGCTCCTAATCCTTTATTTTTCTATTTTCGTTTTAGTCAGGGTTTCTACAGCTGTCTTGGGGAAACTATTCCCTGGACACATCAATACAAAATGTTGCAAATACAATAAGGCTAAAGCATGATCAAATAAAATATGTATTATAATTTTTGAGATTTTTATGTGCTAAAAATACCTATATATTATACATATACACTGCATATTTTCTTAGTTAATATAAATTAAGTCAATTTAGCAAAAATATAATGAGTCTCATATATGCACTTTTATTTTTAAAATATTTTCAATGTGTTTTAGGCAGGGAAATGTTCCTTAGGCAGCAATCCCTAAGACTTAACTTATTCTTAACATGAGGCTTCATGTTTTCTATAAGATACCAAAGAATTTTTCAATGAGACATTCAGTACTAACTAAAAAGTGAACCTATTAGAACAAAGACTGTCTACTCAAGTAAGATAATGGAAAAGAAAAATAAAACTATAACACATGATGCTGTGACTTTTTATCTGATACTTGTCAATAAAACCTTTACCCCCAAAGTAATGCAAGCAAAAATGTCTCCAGACATTGTCAGATGTTCCTGGGGGAATAAAATTGCAAATAAGACAAACAAGATAAGTATTAACTTTTTTATTTTTAAATATGCTTTATTGATTACACTATTACAGTTGTCTCAATTTTTTCTCCCCTTTATTCCCCTTTCTCCTGTATCCTCCTCCCACCATCATCCCCCTAACTTAGTTCATGTCCCTGGGTCATAGATGTAAGTTCTTTGCCTTCTCCATTTCCCATGCGGTTCTTAACCTTCCCCTGTCTATTTTGTACCTACCAATTATGCTTCTTATTCCCTGTGCCTTTCCCCCCATTCTTTCCCTCCTCTTCCCCTCCCTATTGATATCTTTCCTGTGATCTTTATTTCTGTGAACCGACACATGTTCTAGTTGTTTGCTTAGTTCATTTTTGTTTTTGTTTTTAGGTTTGATTGTTGATAGTTGTAAGTTTGTTGTCATTTTACAGTTCATATTTTTCACCTTATTCTTTTTCTTAGATAAGTCCCTTTAACATTTAATATAATAAAAACTGGGAGATGATGAATTCTTTGAACTTGACCTTATCTGGGCAGCACTTTATCACTGTTATCACCCCTTCCATTCTAAATAATAGCTTTGCTGGATACCGTAATCTTATATGTAGGTCCTTGCCTTTCAGGCTTTGAATACTTCTTTGCAGCCCCTTCAGCCTGTAAGGCTGTAATTTTATAGCCCCTTTGTACCCTGTAAGGTTGCTTTTGAGAATTGGCTGATAGTCATAGAGACTCCTTCGTAGGTAACTATCTCCTTTTCTCCTAGTGCTTTTAAGATTCTCTCTCTTTAATCTCAGGTAATGTAATCATGATGTGCCTTAATGTATACTTTCTTGAGTGCTACTTTTGGGGGATTCTATGAGCTTCCTGGACTTCCTGTAAGTCTATTTCCTTTGTCAGAGTGGGGAACTTTTCCTTCATTATTTTTTCAAATAAGTTTTCAATTTCTTTCTCTTCCTTTTCTCCTTCTAGCTCCCTATGATTCAGATGTTTGAACATTTAAAGTTGTCCCAAAGGTTCCTAAGCTTCTCTTCATTTTTTTGAATTCTTGTTTCTTAATTCTGTTCTGATTAAATATTTATTTCTTCCTCCTACTCCAAGCCATTGATTTGAGTTCCAGTTTCCTTCCCATGTACAGGGAAGTGCATAACCTTCACTTTTTCCTTTATTTTGTAACCATACTCAACTATTTCTGTGAGCATCTTGATTACCAGTGTTTTAAACTGTGCATCTAATAAGTTGGCTATCTCTTCATCTCTTAGCTGTATATTTTCTGGAGCTTTGATCTGTTCTTTTATTTGGCCCATTTTTTTTTTGTCTCAATGCTCCTGTTACACAGAAAAGGGATGGAGTCCTAAGTATTTGCCAGGGCGGGGCAACCCATGTGGTTTTATTGTAGTGCAGTATGTGGGGGTGGTGTCCAAGAGGGAACAATGCCACTTTCTCAGCTCTCCACTGCTTTCAGTCACTTCCTCCACTACCCACAAGCAAATTGGGCCCTTCTGGTGCTGATTCCCAGGGGGGTGGGCTTGTGTATGTTCTAGGACCCTGTTGGTCTCTCCAACTAGCTCTCCTGTGAGGCTGGGAATGTCTCCTGACATACCAACCCCCACAGGTTTTGTCAGTCAGAGGTTTTGAGGCTTTATTTCCCAGTACTTAAACCCTGGGTTGCATGGTCTCTCTCACTTCCCAATTGTTCCTCCCAGTTTATTTGCACACAAATGTAGGACTTCGCAGACCTCTAGTTGCTGCCTTCCCATCAGTGTTCTCTACTGCAGCTGCCCATCTCCACCCCTCCCACTGGTCTGGATGAATGTTTCTTCTTTGACTCCTTGGTTGTTGGACTTCCATACAGTTCAATTTTCTAGCAGCTCTGGTTATTTTTTGTTTTTAAATTTGTTTTCCTTCTTTTCATTGTGCAAGGAATCAAAGTGTATCTACCTATGCCTCCATTTTGGCCCAAAGTCCAAAGTATTAACTTTGTCAATCCCCCCATAGTTTGGGGATGGACAGGTGATTCAGTTCTAATTAACAAAATATAAGAAAAGTATAATTTTAAAATTCTGGACATGTTGTCCTTCCTAAAGAAACTCTTTTTTTTCCCTTTATTTTTCCTTTATTGGTAAGTTACCTTGCTTAGATCTGAGGATGCTCTTTTGAACACAAGAAGAAAGTCCAAAGCATACCTAATATACTGATCCAGGGACCTAACACTGTGTAACTCTTGCTCAAAGTTGGCACTTACCTATGTACAGAATTCTTACCATGAGAAAGTAAGTCCTCTATTATAATGCACATTCCAGGTAGGTGCAACTGAAGATATTACAACTGCATGACCATAAATAGGCTATTGTCTTCAAAACTCCACTTCCACAACTCTTAAGTGTGGTATAATGCAGGCAACTTGCAGAAGTGGATGACAGGGTTAAAAAACAGCTATGTGCATTAAGCAGGTATGTCTGGCAATGGTAGAAATTCAGTAAATAGTAGGTGTTATCGTTTGGCATGGTATCAGTTGATGAAAATTGGATGCCCTCTTAATTATTCCTCTCATTCTCTCCAAAATAATATTCCAGAATAGAGTTACTAGGATTCCCTAGACTGGACAAAATCCTGAAATGACAATTCTTAATTGGGGTCCAAAGAGGGCCTTCAAAGGATTTGTGGACTTCCTGAAATTGTTTTTAAAGAATGTAAATGACCTATACACATGAACAGAGCCATTGTTTGAATCAGTTTTAGAAGAGGCTCCAAAGAAATTTAATCAAAACTAGATTGACAATGAGCACTCAGAAGCTTCTTGACTTGGTAAGATTACTGTAAGTAGTTCATTTATATAGTCTGCTTCTGAGGAAGAATGCTTCAAGGAGTTCAGCAGGAAAACAGAATACGTTTATTATGAACTTACAACATAGGTGGTCTTATAGAAAAAAGTCGGTCTCTGCATCACAGGAGTGATGTTAGCTTTTGAAATAACACAGAAAACACTTCTTCAAGAACTTCCCCTCAAAGACTGCATGCCAAAGATAAGCTTCTTTCTTTAATGGATCTTCATTCTCAACTAAAAAGAAGAATTGGAAGGTGAATGCAAGACTTTCTTCTTCCCAAAAGAGTGCATTTCAGCATCCCTGGAAAACACAATATGAATAATTACATTAAGAATATTTGAGTCCATAAAATAAGAGGAAATCTAATTTGGATTGAATTTACCAGGAAAGAATTATTTTTTCAAGCCTAATGTGCATACACACACATACACACTCACACACACAGACACACATATATGTTTTTTCTGGTATGATTGTTATAGCTTTAAGGATTTAAGAAAAGTGATCACAACTTTTAAGTATCCTCCAAAAATATTTTAAGTAACTCATTTTAAAATAAAGCCTTCCTTTGAAGAGCTAATCATTCTTCTTTTTATAAATCTGTGCTAGGGAAAAATATACACTTTCATTCAGAAGAAACTGTAGAGAGAAATGAGCACAATTAGAGAGAGACAGAGAAGGCTAGAGATGAGACAGGACAACGAGGAAAAAAGCAAGTGATCAATGGCGGAAAATGAATCCAGTCCGTGTAGCCCATGTGAATAAGCTGTCTCATTGCAGCAAATGGTACCTTGAGAGGTTGATTTACCTTACAGGGACAAGAAAGTTACTTCCAGAAAACACTTTATTCACCAAGACTAAAATAAATGAACTTGATTTACGCATGCAATTAAATATAAACATTGATATACTATTACAAATGTCAATCTCGAAAACTAAGTGGAATATCAGAAACTTACATGTTACTTTTTCAGGATTTAATCCAGTTATATGGATTGTGCCTTTGCTACATATTACATTGCCTTAAACAATAGAACAGCCTGTTCCTTGCACCATTTTTCTGAATGAGACTTGTAAAAATCCCTATATCACTGAAGGTCATTGTCAAGTATCAGAGATTCCAAGTTTTCTCGATTTGAAAGCAGAGGCAACTCAGGAATATTAACCAACTCAGCCCTTCAACAACAATTATCCTTATTAAATAAAATTTGTATCAGCCAAATCTTTAGCACAAAAGAAATTAGAACTGCTATGGCAAATCCACAGTGTAAATCCATAGCAGTCACTGATTTTTGCAAGAGAATATTAATCAAGAAAAGTTTTAACTTTATCAACTCCACTAATGAAAAGACATTTTCTGTTACACATCACACAGAGCCTGATGGGGTGAAGGAGTGCAAACCTTAAGCCTCTAGATTTTAGCTGATGTGTTACTTCTCCAAATTCACAATGCTTTTGAAGTGCCTCAGATCTTAAATCAAGGAACTTATACTACAAAGAAGAGAGTTGCAGTAAAATTAACCTTTTCCTTCCCTTGTAGAAAATGTTGTTATTTTTTGTCTTAGCATCTGAACGTGAAAGATGTATAATACGTAGAGAGGCAGACATTTTATAGAAAGACCTGAATGGCTAATTTAGTGAACAAATAAATTGTGACACAAATCTTGCTGCTCCTTTAACCTGTCATCAGCAATTCTAATCAAGCTAGTTTGTTCCTAAACTAGAATTTCGTGGTAGCTGCAATTTTTTCTTGCAGTTGCATTATTTCTTTAATATAGCCACCCAAAAGATAGCATAACAAGTACCTTGTCAAAATGTAGTAAAAACAAATTGAATTTCAGGGTCGCATTCTCTCCTTTTCCTCTACTGCTGTTGCATGTTTTTCTTAATCTCACTAAGCATCAGGTCCTTCCTCTGTGAAGTGGGAATCCTAATACTGCTCATCTTATAGGCTTAGTGTGTTTATAAAATAAGACAGTGTATGTAACTCAGCCAGCATACAGTGCCTGACATACAGGAAGTACGCAATATAATTAGTTTTAATTTTTATTTTCTTGCACAGATTTTTTCAGGGAAAAATAATTATCTCCACAATTTCCCATTGTGATCACAGTATTTATGCATATGGTGTGAAAATAAATAATCGGTGTGATAATGGAGAAAATAAAAAGGAATAAGCATTGCTAAGACAGTCACTTAAAACTGAGTCAGGAGGCCATTGAGGAAATGGGCCATTGCAGGTCTCATGCCTCAGTTCTCAGAAATGCTATTAACTAGCTAACCTGTAGCTAAGCTCAGACGAAAGCGGAACCACAAACATCCTGGGTCAACAACTGTTACATGGACATATACTGACTTGACTTCTTTCTTAGCATGACAACTAGATCATCTACATTCATCATTGTGAAAAGAACCAATCCATTTTGCCAGCCAGCATCCTCATGTACATACAGAACCTAACTAAGAACAGTAGTTGTAGTTTTTGCCTCCGTTATTTGCATATTGGAGCTAACCAATCCCTGTTAATTTAGCCAGCATCTTTCATTTGCATGGGAAACCCAAATGGGAGCAGCATTATGGTTTTCACCTTTATAAACCCTGCATTTATCTCTTCTCTTTGGAGTACAGTTTAGGCTGCTTTCTGAATCTGTGCCTCCAGGACAGCAATTCATTGTTCAGATCAATGCTCTTTTTTTGTCCTTTATTGTAGCCTAAGCGTCTCCTGGTCAACAAGAAGAGGAAATAAGTTGTATCTACCTGTGTTTACTGAAATATACTATGCCTGTGTTAAAGTTCACAGAGAGAGAAATTTATACACTGTTAAGGTACTTCTGATTGCTTCTAATGACCTGGATGATACAACAGGTACAATACTAAGGACTACTTCTCTGTGCCAGGACAAAATTTCTATACTGAGACTTACCCCTGTTGATGCCTGGTTAGAAGATTTGGCAGGTGGTTGGTAAGTGCCAGTTCTGACTTCTGGGGGAGCTCTCAGGAAAGCCTCCAAAGCAATACCAGATTGGTACAGTGATACAAGTAATGAAGTAATGGAAGACCATGCCAAGGTAGTCAGTGAGGAAAGTCAAAAAAAGAGAGAGAGAAAGGGAAAGAGGACAAAGCATGCCTGGGGGAGTCCAGGACACAAGTGTTCAATACATACTCAACAAATATTCATCACATACCAGCCATTGCACCAGCACAAAGAGCTCTGGTCTAGTAAGTATCCTTGTGAAAATCAAAACTGCCTGGAATGTAAAAATAAGGGCGTGAATTTGTAAGAACATAGTGTTAAGTACAACGCGCAGGTGATAACAGAGCTCTTGGTAAATACACTAAGAGGTATGGAATATACAACATATCAAGTCACATTTTCTGGGAGAGTGGAAAAGAGGGATCATTGAGAAAAATGTTTAAAGGATTGATTGTAAATAAAATTGGAGAGAAAGAAGACTCCAGTAAGAGGGGATAGGGTGACCATAGTGGAGCTAGACATGATGTACACAGGAGTAAATGAAAATCAAGTTAAAAAGCTAGGGCAGGGCCTAGAATTTTGAAGCCGTTTCTCTCCTGCCAAGGTGTCAGAACCTCCTTTGGTGAGCAGTGAGGAACTACAGAAGATGTTTTATCAAGGAAGTGATATGGTTGTAAATTTGTCTCAGGAAAGTACTCAGGCAGCTGTCGGGAGAAATTAAAAAGAACAATACTTGAAAAGAGAATCATCATAGAACCTGACCAGAGTCATCCGAAGAAGAAAAATGTGAGCCTCAGCTAAGGGGACATATGTGAGAGCTACATAGGATGAGGGGAAAGAAAAATGGATTCAACGGAGATCAAGGTTGAGGCCCAAACTAATGATGATAGCAAAGCCAGATCAAAAAGCCAGACATGCTGACATTTGAATGAGACATTTAGAAAATAATTCACTGAGGATTTTCCAAAGGCAGAATATCTTTTCTTTTATGAAGTAGCTTAAAAGCACGTACTGCTTGCTCCGGTTGTTTTTGATTAATTTCTTCAGCAAGTGCTAATTACATGGTAGGTAAAGCTGACATAGCCCTTTATTTACAAATAGCCTATCTCTCATTCTGTGCCAAATACCATACAAAGAGTTTCATAAATATTAATAACTGGGTCATGAGGTGCTCAGACATTTGGTCAAATGTCATTTTGAGTGCATCTGTGAGGTTTTGGGGGGATGAGATTAACATTTGATTCAGTAGACTGAGTAAAGCAGATTGCATCCCTAGTGTGGGCGGACCTCACTCAATCAGCTGAAGACTTTAATAGAACAAAAAGACTGCACGACAGGGAACTTCTCATGCCTGAGGGTTGGAGCTGGAGTATCAGTCTTCTTTCTGCAACTAAAATGTATACTTTTTATCTCTCCTGGTTCTTAGACCTTTGATCACAGAATGGAACTATACTCTCAGCCCTTCTGAGTCTCCTGCTTATTGACCACAGCAGATCTTGGGCTTCTTAGACTCAGTAATTACGTGAGCCAGTTCCTTACAATAATCTCTTGGTTCTATTTCTCTGGTGGACTATAATTAATACAATTAAATTATTTATTCCTTGTAAAAATCACTTAAGCAAAGTCCTGTCATCCTGACTTTAACATGAAGAGAGTGAAGCACAGAGGGATTAAGTAACATGTCCACGGACTACGTAGGCTGGAGCCCAAACCCAAACACAAGCACCTCCTCCCCAAGGCTCCAGGACCTCTGCTCTCAATTACTACACAGTACATACCCACTGTCCTCATGTATGTATGTTCATTCAATGGCAGGGTTCAAGAGGGGCAGCATTAGCCTCTGAAAGACAAAATGGCACAGATAATTATCTAAAATTTTGACAAGAGCCACAAAAAGAGTCTCTAGAGTGAAATAAGACCACGTAAGGGTGGGATTCTGTCTCTCCTGAGTAGGGTTCAGGGAATGCCCCTTAACAAAGTCCTGTTTTACCAAGACCTGAAGGATGCACAGGAGACAGCCAACGGGCAACAGAATTTCTAAAAACCTCAAAAGAGAGGGCCAGTGTTAAGTGGGAAAGGAAGGGAGGTAGAAGAAGAATATAGATAAGTAGCTCAGAGGCAGGTGATCTTTAGTTAATATCAATGACAGGTTACTGAGCAGATTTAATGGGGCCATGGACTGTAACCGAACTATTTGCATTTGAAAAAGCCTTCAGCTCCAAAGAGGCCTGGATCAAAGTGGAGTGGAGAAGAGGAGAAATTTAGGAGGCATGACTTGCCGTGAGAGATGGCCCTGACTTCCATAGTGCTCCTCGGTGTATAGGAGAAACATATGCCCAGGTGCTTGTGTGTTCATTTTTGTTTTTGTTTTCGAATTCAGCACAGATCAATGATTTTGTAAAATACTACAAAACGTGAAGGACTAGAAAAATGATCACATGCTTGAGTGTTTCACAAGATCAAATTTCCATTAAAATTTTCTACTGTCAATGGTTTCTCTGCATTTCAATGTTCAGCTTCTCAGGAACAAGATCATTTGTGGGCTGGCATTAGCCCATAAGATACACTTTGAGTGGAAGACTAGGTTGGTAGTAACAATAAAAGTGAGAGGAGTGGATGGATTTGAGACCTGTTTATGTAGAAAAACAAACAGTATTAAGTGGATGATTGGATAGAAGGGTTTATTTTGCAGCACAGAGAATTGGCAAGAATGACAATAATATTTTTGGCATGAGCTATTGAATGAATCACAGAGTCCTTTACTGAAAGAGGCAAAATTGGCAGAAATCATGTTTAGGCCAAATATAAAAAGTATACAGAAAAGAGAATGTATTCAGCAAAGGAGTGTTGATTTTTCAATGACTGATGATTTTGCATGGGCAATATGATATATGGTTTGGGAGCTTAAAGCACTGACACTATCTAAAAAATTAATAACAAATAATAAATATTAGCAATAATAAGCATGTATAAATAACACATTAATAAAATAACAATAATACCTCTGAATACAAAACAATTGCCTACAAAGTTTAGACATTTAATTTTGATCATGGTCTGGGCACTATTTTTAATTCCAGTTTATAGATGAGAAATCTGAGGCACAGACAAAATGAACAATTTACTCAGAATGTCACAGCTGAAAAGTGGATACCTTGGAATATAAGGAGATGCGATATGAATGCTGCACACTATTTTACCTCCAAAGGAAACTTCTACATAAAAAAAGTAAGTTTAAGAAATAAACGGGTCCAAAAAGAGTTCTGTCTTTGCTTATGTACAGATCACATAAGCTATACAATTGTGCTGTTCAGATATGGGGTCTCCAGGCTTTAGGCATGAACCCTAGTTGTACAGGACCAGTAAGCCAGAGACATAACATTTACCACTCCTTCTTTTCATGAAAAGGGTAATTATAAACTTTAAATATAACATTTTGAAGAAAAGAAAGCAAAGATAAAACATTTCCTTTTCATTACTTGTCATTATTTTCCCTCTCATACTCAATTTTGTGAAATCGAAGTGACAATGTAAGTGCTATTGACAAAAAGTATTGTTAGACCTACATTAGACATAATGTGGTCACTTTTTATACAACAATGGTAGCACTGTCTTATTTAGTGAGTAATAATAGAAATTTATAGCAGTTATCAGTGGATACGAGTAGCAGGTGAGGATGCTAGCTGTCAGAATCTTTGTGTAGGCACTAAGCAGATGGGCCAGGCTGAGCAGAGTGTAGATGTACAAGGCCCCACATAAACTAAGGATCCAGACTAAAGGGAAAAGGTAGGGCAAAGACCTTGACTCTGGGTCTTGACCAGCATGGGCGTGAGTCCAGGATCATCCTGAAATCTGTCCAAGGGAATAGGAGGTCAGTGGGTGCACATAACCTGAAGCTAAAAAGAATTCAATACCAGATATATCAATCCAATCAAAAACAGCATCTGGAAGATCTGAAGGACAGTCATCCCAAAAAACAAGAACAAAAACTAAGGATGGCATATGTCAGGGAATGATTTCTAATCACTTTAGAAGGCAGTGTTTATCAACACAGGTTTTATATTCAAATAACTTGGACCGAATACCAGAGTGGTCACCTCTTTAACCTTGAACCATTTATTCAAGTTCCCTAAACTTTCTTTCTTCATACAGTTGGTAGACAACTTAAAAAAACACTGTATGGAATGTTGTCAACAAATATGAAGTTATTTCTGGCTGATGATATTCAATTAAGGTCAGGTAAGCTCCCTGCTTGTGAGTAACACTGTGCTGTATAGTTATAAATACATTATATATTTCTCCAGTCATTTTAACCAGTATATTTTTGGATAACAAAAATGAAATTAAAGCCCTGGCTGGTGTAGCTCAGTGGATTGAGCACAGGCCTGCGAACCAGAGGATCACGGTTTGATTCCCAGTCAGGGCATATTCCTGGGTTGCAGACCGGTTCCCTGCAGGCCAGTTCCCAGCAGGGGATGCACAAAAGGCAACCATACATTGATGTTTCTCTCCCTCTCTCCTTCCCCTCTAAAGATAAATAAATAAATAAAATCTTTTAAAAAAATAAAATTAAACATTGATAATATGAGACTGATTTTTTTTCATAGTCCACCTGTCACTATAAAATTACTGAGACAAGCCTGACCAGGGCAAAGTATGTCAGAATTTTCCACCTTCCTAATGGGTAGGATGCAGTATAAGTGGTACTGAACTATCTCGGATTTGGTTTCCCATGTGCAACCATGGGTGACCCCTGGGTTTCTAGCCCTAATTTGCCTAAAATCACCTACCCATTTTGGCTGTAAGATAAGCTGGAGGTATTCGAAAAATTAACTTGTATGGAATAAAGAGTGGGACCCAACAAAAACATGAGAAAACAAGGCACATTGCAGATGAGTGTCTGAATTTTACCACTTACATGGTGGGTCAGCATTGGCAATAGAGCTCTAGGGAATGCAATGTGGGGGCAACTCTGTCTGGGTTGTGAGGACAGACAACAGTACCTGGACCCAGCATGGCTGGCTCAGCAAGCTGTCTGAAGATTGAAAGGGAACCCTGTAAAGGGATGGAAAAGCCAGAGTTACTTTTCCAAGAATTGCTTCAAATAATTATTTGTGGAAATGTTAGCCAATTTGTGGAAATAGTATAACACTTTTAAGCTAATTTAGAGTATAGGAAAGACTAATTATGAATCTTTCATAGCCTCTACAAGGAGTGTAAGAGTTACTAGTCTGTTGTTTACCATATGCAAAGAGTATTAGGGTAGCAAAACCTGGAAATTTCTGTATATACATTGAAAGTATTGAAATTGAAAAAAGATAAGATCAAAGGTAATTCTTGCTAACTCCAACATTCTTATACATACATATTCACTCTCAAATACATTCACACACTCACACACACTCCATCATCTCTCATGCTCTCTCCCCCCAACACACACACATAGATACACTTTTTCTAATGTATATGTGTTTATGATGATACGGATCAAGTGTGTAGTCATTAGATTCTGTCCCTGGATTTTTCTTCAACTGTCGGCCTTCAAGACAGATTATAGTTACATTAAAACTATATTTATAAGTTTACATTTATATTACTATAAATTATATCAAAATATCCTTGTAAAATTATTAACATTGTGATTTAAAAATGTGATGCACACAGTACATCACTAGTTAACAAGACAATTGACAAAGATCCTCATGTGGAATTATAGAAGGTGGAGTGATTAAAGTTCTGGGTAAGAAAAAAGCAAACAAATTAGTAACTGGTTTAAAAACCATACTCATAGAAAAATGAGAGAGTGTCACAGAGCTCAGGAATCTGACAGAACTAACTCACAGAGAGTAGGAGCAGGAGTATTTATTAGCATTATCACAAGGGACAACTTACTTTACATCTCTAAGCCTTTGTTTCCTCAACTTTATAATATGAATAATTAAAATTACAAGAAAATAACAATAGCCTTCTTCATGTGTTATTTCTGAAAATTAAATGAAAGTTTATAAAGAGGTCTTAGTATAGGGATCTATCTTGGCTCAACTTAAAGAAAAATCTTTTGGGCTTCTTTTCCTCAAAGATGAAATTGTATCAGCTTGAAAAGATGTGCATTACCCATAATAATATACAGTTCAGGGTCCTTTTCATGTGGATGATATTAAAAAAGGTCAAACATCAGATGGGTGATTGGATGAAATGACATTAAGATCCCTTAGCTTATAAGTCTACAACCCTGTGCCTAATTGTTAAGCAGTCGGCACTAGAGGGATATTTTATCAGAACTCAGGTGTCACGTCTCTAGGGCTGGAATTTAAAGTTGCAGAATGGAGCCATAAGAAAGTCTTCTGCTCAAGTAGCAAATGCTTCCACTTGAATTGGCTCCATTCATAAAATATAATTATTTTAGTCAAAATAGTTCAGAGATGAATTATACTAGAATGGGTTGATTTAGTGCTTCAGAGCTATTATTCAGTAATTTTTAAATTTCTTCTTTCATCAGTAGGGTTTGTTTCATCCTAAAGCAGCTTTCCTCATGGTCCTAAAACAGCTGCCAACAACTGGAAAGCATGCTTTATGATTCATAAACTCCCCCAACCCCTTATCCTTCTCTTGAGTACAGTTGGGCTGTTTAAGAATATAAGCTCACCTCCAGAGGGTTAACAGTCACCAGGGGATTTCCAGGCTCTGACTGGCTTATACCAGTTAAGAGGCACATTTGGATGAATAACTGTGCTTGGTGGAAGTACATGACCTATGAGAAGGAGATGTTCTAAAGCAGCTGTTCTAAAGCAAACAGGTGTTTTTTTAGAAAAGAATACAGATACAGGGCATAGAAGCAGGGACATTATCCAGATGTTTAAACAAATTTTTCAACCCCCAAATAAATTTTACTCTTTATATAAGAGTAAAAAGATTATGGATAACTGTAAAGAAATAATGAAAGTTAAGTAGTGACAGACAGCTACTTGGTACTTAATATTTTTCATTACATATTATGTAATCATAATAGAAAATTTTTTTCTGGAGTACTCACTTTGTGACTGGGCTAGGTATATATCTATTTTCAGTTCATCTATGTGCCAGGCAGTATTAAACACTTTGTTTGAAGAGAAAAAAAGAAACACTTTTCTTTTTTAAGTATATTTTATTGATTATGCTATTACAGGTGTCTCATTTTTTCTCTTCTTTATTTCCCTGAACCCTGCACCCCCCATCCCACTAACATTCCCCCACCCCTCAGTTCATGTCCATGGCTCACACATAAGTTCTTTGGCCTCTCCATTTTTTTCCATTACCATTTATCCCCCTTATACCCTCATCAACCTCCGCCCACCCTTCTCCCCATGCCTGCAATCACCACACTGTTGTCCATGTCCATGAGTCTTTTTTTTTCTTTGCTTGATCTCTCCATCCCCCAATGACTGACCAAATAAGAAATTAGTGTATTAGTGAGAGAACACCTATATACAGGAAATACTGTAAAACCATGTGTCAGTGAAGTTTTATCTTTCTGTAAGATTGATCTGGAGAGGTTGTTAAAAATAAACTAGAACCTAAACTTAGCTATAGAGTAGCCAAGCAGAAGTCATGGCAAATACGACTCTTGATAGAAACACAGCATTTAAACCCAGATGGAGAGTTAAAGGTAATTAGGGGGTATAGAAACAAAAAGTGTTCTGGAGTATTTCATAACAGCCCCCCACAAAATGGAAACTTTCAGATCAGTTCCCACAATGCTTAGAACAAAGAACAAGGATGTCCAGTCGAAAGAAAAGTTTCATTTAAATATATAACTACTTTTCTCCTTGGAAAAGTCTTTGTAACAGGACCTTAGTCGTTCTCAATGTCTGGGTCCTTCTTTTCTTGATTTGGGCTTGAATCTACCATATAATGAATGCACTTATTACGCCAAGCTTGGAAAAAAGAGAATATTAAACGAAGGTTATTTACACATTATTTAGAGCTACAACTTCCATTTTCCATAACCTCTGATCTGCTAGATCCTGGGTTTTCCTGTCATTTCTTTCAAAACTGTGTTTGCTCTCCGTCAGTGTCCCCCGGCAGGGTGACGAAGCGCTGAGTCTGCAGGAGCCACGCACGCTGGGCAGCAGCTCCCAGAGCGGGTCTCTGACGGATTTCCTTCCCCTGCAGCAGTAAGGCTTGTGCTCCATTTTGTGCAAAGGAGCATATAGTAGTTAATATTTCTAAAGCATTTTGAAAAAAAGAGTTTTATGCATCCTAAGTTTTACTATCAATTTCTGTTGCTGTAAGAATCAAGATAAGCACCGAAACGCATTAAGCTCTACCCACAGAAGCATTAATATTTTGCTAAAATTGTCAGGATGCCTGACAATGACAAAACATTGCATTTGCTTTCACATTTGAAAACATTTGATAAAATGGACAAATCAGTGTCTTGGAAAAAATTAGACATTTATTGCAGCCATAATTTGTTTGAGTCATAGATAAAATGCTAACAAAGATTTCGCATATGTTGACAACGTTACAGATAGTCACTTGAGAATTGCATAGCACAATCTCAATTCCAAATTCAAAATCCTTTCACTAAAATGGGTGCTGGTGTTGCTGTATATTGATTTCTCTGTCACAGATGAGACTTCACTTAACCCAAAGTTCTCAACTGACAAGGACAGAGCCAATTCCTAAGAATTTCTTAAGGCCCAGGTTAAAAATACCAATCCTCTTGCCCACTGTTCAAAGTACAGTCAAAATCTTCAGGGATGAATCCAGACCACTGGTATTTTTAAAACGAGTTCCAACTGCGTCTACTTTCTTGTTGGGGTTTGAAACCCCCATTAGCTAATTACCACACTCCTAAGAGTCCTCATACTGACAGCTACCAAGACTTTAGCGGTGGCCTTATTCCTAAGATTTAGATCAAAATGGTTCAAACTACAGGAAATACAAATTTGTACAATTTTTATAAATTATTTTTCCATTTTTCACCTCTGATTAAGTATCTAGCCTTTGAAAACAGCCTGGCTTTTCCCTGTGCCTTTGGTTATTTCTCTATTCCCATCCTTACTCACTACAAATGTTTTGTGGTCTCACATCAGAAAATTCCACCTACCGTCTGCAGCGCAACCCCACCCTTTGATTGCTACAATAGCCCTCAGTCTAGTACTAGCAGTGCACTAACTTCTTGCTTTTAACTATTTTAAATCTAGACAAAAGTCTTAACTTAGGCCTTTGAGGATATTCTGTCTGTTCAGTTGAATTTTGTGTTTTTACTTTGTCTGCTTGTACTGTTTCATCTCATTTCCCTTTAAAGTACTGTCAGTGTATCTTTGTTTTATTTATTTTTATCCACCTTTTTATTCTTTTCTTTTTAAATGTGAAACAGGACGTGCCATTATTAGATGAACTGTCAGGTTCATTGCAAACCGATGTCAGAACAGTACAGTCAAACCCAGTCGCAAACTAGGATCCTGTTGGTACCACAGTGTCACCTCATTATCTGAACAAGTCACATGTATCAGAGCACAGATAAAAGTGTATATGACCTGGAATAAGAAAGTTTATTTAATCCCTGTTTAGACTCTGATTAACTGTGACCCTAAACAAGAAATTTACTGAGTCTAAAATGAAAATGACAATGGCTCTACCTATTTCATGGGTTGTGTGAAAAAGTAAGAAAGGAAACCTTGACTAAAATTGGCTATGGAAAGGCCTGTAATAAAAGCTGTCAGACTCTACCATTTGTCATCAGTTACCCCAAACAGAAAGGAAATGTCAATTATAAGATGAGTTAATTCAGTTCCAGACCCCAACTGTAACAGATATAAATTGTACTCCAAAACCATACAGTACTTTCCCACTCTAGCAGGAGGTGAGATTTTTCTCTTAGCCCAGCAACAAGCCCAGCCAATGGAAACATCACAGCCTGATTAGTGAGAAGCTGTTGTTACCTAAACTCTTACTTTCTTCCAATAAACTTTCATTATTTTCTTGCTGATAATTTTATTGTTTTGCCCTCCTTTCTATAAAAGCCTCCTGCACTGTATAACACCTCTGGGTATCTCTCTGCTTGCTAGATGACATGCTGCCAATTCACGAATCATTAAATAAAGCCAATTAGACCATCAAATTTACTCAGTTAAGTTTTATTAGCAAATGGCTGTCAGGATCAGCTAAATCATGGTTCTACAAGTGCCTTGAAAACTGTCAAGAACTGTTGCTCATTTGGGAAAGACTATGAAGTCATGGTTTCAATGTAGAGAACCACTGGAAATTGATTAATTATTCCACCATTTACCTCTGAATAAAGAAGAGACCCAGTGGGAAAGTATAGAAAATGGCAACACTTTCCTGGACAAGAAGTAAGACTGTGTGATGACCTAGCTGAAGCCAATGCAACAGAAAATGGAGTAGAAAGAGAAGTTTTTTCCTGGAGCCACTGAATTAGGCTTGGACTGACAATAGCCATAGCTTGGTACCTTCCAGAGAAGTGAGTTAATGTACTTGCTGGTTGCAATGCCGGTTTTACGTGGATGTTTCCTCACTTCCAACTCAGAAAATCATAACAGATAAAGTGCATGTGTTAACTGCAGGTGCTAAGACACTGCTAGCTTCTAGAATTTAGATAGAGGAATTCAAATAACTTGATTTGAGATTAGGTTTTAGAGGAAGGCACTTTTTTCTGTAATCATACTTAAAACGTCCAAATATGTCCAGACAACGCAATTTAGAAAGGATGAATAAGGACCTCCCTGGGGAGAATTATACTTTGGGATGCTGTAGAACTGGGTCTCTCAACAAAATATCCTTTATGAAAGGAACATGGATCTCAGAGAAAGCTATTCCATTGTTGACCATCGCTAAACATCTATCCTATTTTTCACCTTGTGCTTTGTGGAGAAAGTTTTACCTTACTGAGAAAATATTTGAGAACAATGGAAGCCTTTGTCAGCTGTATTGATCTACAGTTAGTCTTTGATTCTGTAGACATGAATCACTACGGGACAGACTATGTGATCTCAGCACAGATCTCAAACTATGAAGGTTCTTTCAAAGTCTGAACCACAATACCACTGTGAGAATCAGAGCAGGTAGCAATGGACTCTCAACATTAAATTCCAATCAAAAGCCAAGAAAGAGACTTGTATCCTAGCCCTACTTCTTTTTAATTTATTTCAAAATAATATGAGAGAGCTTTAAAATGATCTGAATGAATACCTTCCTGCCACAGGAAATAAGAAGACAAGCACCTACTTCTGCGCTGATGACATGGATTTCTCATTAAGTTCCGGGAACTGCCTTAATAAGCTACTAAGCCTGCTGGCTAAACACTGTCAGTTTAATATCCACTGTGCCAAAACCAAAATTATTTTAGACAGACACTCCAACATGCAGATGAAAAATATGAGTGAAGTCCATCTACCAGGGTTATTAATTTAGCTATCTGGGCTAGTGGTAGAGGTGATAAAATTTGTAGTTAGCAACTCAAGGAGCTCAAAAAATTAATTTATGACATCCTCATTGAATAAATAGATTTTCCAAGTGCCAGATGTTGTACCAGGGAGAATCTGAGGCTCCTTAGTGATTAAGATTCAACCCCTGACCTAAAGAAACTTACATTCTAAGGTGAATGCCAAGATTATATAAATTCTAGGAGTCATCCAATGATATAGCAACTATGGAAAAAAGTCAAACATTGCTCACACTTGCTGTGATCAGACAATGTGTAGCAACAAATTATGTGTTTTAGTTTATTGTAATATACGAGTTTAACATATATCCTTAGCTAAAATCAATTTAGCACTTTAGTAATTTTTGCATACCCTTCTTATTTCTAGTATCTTCAATTTTATGTTAATTAAATATTTTGAGGTATTAATAACATATTTGGTATCTTTGCTTAACAGTTTCCTTATCCTATAAGGCCACCATTGTGTGACTTACATTCTTCATGGTAGAAAATTGAATAAAGAAGAAAACTCATGACAAATAAATAGGGGGAAAGGGGAAAAATTACAGTCCACCTCATGAGTGCAGAAGTCCAAGCCATTAGGTTTAGTACAACATCATTTGAAAAGGTGGTTTTTGACAGAATTTCTCATGATATTCTTACATGGTATTAAACAATAGTACCCACAAGTAGACTAATATTCATCATTAGCTGAACAGAGGTGACTCATAGATTAGGTTCAATTTGAAACCAACTCCTAAGGGTGTGTCTTAGAAGGTGTTTTTGGTTTTGTCCTGTGCAGTGGTTTTAATCACAGATCAAATGAAACCATAGAAGCCTTGTTTAGTGCATTTTCAGGATGCAATAATCTCAATGAGACAGTGAACTGTTTAGATAGCAGAAACATGACGTTTAAAGTTTTCTTTTAAATTTTACGTATCCCTGTTTGATTCAACAATTAAATATAAAAATTAAGGTTAGAAGAGACTGCAGTTGATTGCATTGGGGGGGAGGTTTAAGTAAATATGGAACCAACATGAGCTGGCAGTACTCTATTGTTCCAAAAAGTAAAACAAAGGTATAGTGTGAATCTTCTACACCTTTAGTTTATAAAATTAACAAACTCAGCTTTGGGTAAGAAATAAAAGCAGGGACACTGATGGGTTCCCAAAGCCATATTTATAAAAAAATATTGAAATAATGTGCAAGATTTAGCTTGGAGAGAGGAGTGCTTTATTGAAAAATATTGAAAAGCGTGTAAGGGAAGTACACTTATTCTAAAAATTTTCAGAGGAAAAAACTAGGGTCAGGGAATAAGAAAATGGTGGATTATTTCTCCATAAAAAAGGAGATTTTAAAAAATAATGCACATATTTTACATTTTATCAATATCAACATCATAAAAAGTATCCACTTTCTGCCTAAATAGCTCACCATCCAATTGAGAAAGCAACGGGCTTATTGGCTTTGTATCAAATCTCAATATGAGCCTTATGACAGAATCAGTGTCAGTATCCTACCCATATCTACTCAGCATTTATCTGTATAAGTCGATTTTTTTTCTCTTTCTTGCCAAAGAATCAGGCTCAGCCTGCTGGCAGAGCAAGATGGACATCTACAGCGCTAAAGTCCTGAGAAACCGGACCAAACCAATGACAAATCCCCATTTGGATTTGTGATGAAGATTTCTTGTCTCTCAAATGGGATAACTGCAGTATTCTGCAATATCTGCCAGAGTCTCCTAGAAGGACTAAGTTTCAGGTGTCCACAGTGGTAACTGGCTTCACTGTGACAACTTTGATTTCCTCTCCTTTGCTCTCCCAGGTACCGACTTCACTCTCAGTGCTTCCTGGAGTCACTTCCACAGGCTACTTGAGCTGGAATCCTTATTTCTCAATCTGTGTTGGTGAAGGAAACTTGAACAAAGATAGAAAAATAGTATGTGCTAGAAAATACTTAGAAACCATTTATCTGATCCATATAAATAAAATTCCTATCTATGTTTTGTTCACAAACTCAAGGAGGACATTTAAATGGTAGGGACTGGTAGATAGATTTCCTTTAAAGAAGTGCACATTGGAGAAGCATTAAAATGTTGAATGGCTTTGTCAAAGTGCTGTGAAAAAATTTCTTAATTGTGAAAGAAATAAGATGTTATGACTCATATTTTTTTCTTTAACTCTAGGAGTCCATGATTCTGTACTTTGCATTGTTCCTGGTATATGGTAGGTCCCAGCTAAGTATCTGTTATTATCTTAAGTACTGATGAATATGTATCTCTTTTGTTTGAGAGACAGAGCCTCATATTTTACATCCCTGTTCCTACTTGGTATGTTTCTTCCCTAGGAAAGGGCTAGGTGACAAGAAGACAGTTTTAGCAGCTGATAAAACTCCCCAGGAAAGAAAACAAAACAAAACAAGAAATAAAAGCATAGGAAACAGGTTGAAAAGAGCAGTTTTCAATAATTTGAAAATAGTTTTCAATAGTTAGAGAGGGGACTGGCAGTGGCCCTTTTCAAACTGATGAGAGCATCTGGGAGACTTTTCACTGCAGTAATTTCTGTGGCATTAGCCCTATAGACAGCACACAGATCTAACTGATTATTTTACGTGAAACAATCCATGCCCTTGGTTATTTTTTTTAAGTTCTAGGATTATCTAACTAAACAAATGCTTCATATTCCTCAATACTAAGTAACTTTACCATTTTGGCCAAGCTCTAAATTCCATACTCTGGAATAATCTCTTCCCAGCAGTTCTCCCTACTGGTCTCTCAATCCCCTGCTCAATTTTCCCATGTTCTCTGAAACTTGGCACAGCTGACATAGATGAAAATGTTCATGCTTTCTCACCAATAACTTACTTCACATCTTTATCATAGCTTTTGAGATCTATTATTTACATGTTAGTCTCCACATCTAGAATGGGAACACTCTCTAGGAAAAATTTACTTTGTTCAACTTTATGCCTTTGGAATCCAACACTGGGTACCTGGGACATGGCAGGCATTAAATAAAAACAGTGAGGAGAGATGACTGAAACAATTACATACAATGGATGAGGAGATATAATGGTTCTGAAAGAAAATCTCACTTATAGGAATTATGAACTTAAAAGTATAGCACATGGGACTTCCGCCAAGATGGAGGCATAGGTGGAGACGCCGTGCTTTCTCACACAACCAAGTTTAGAGACAACTAAATAATAGCAATAGAAAACACAGCCAGAACACAGAAAATTGAACTTTTCGGAAGTCTGATAACAACAAATTCTTCAGCCTGACCGGTAAGAGGGGCGAAACCAGCATCTGGCAGAGCGGGGTAGCACAGGAAAACTCGGTCAGATGGACTCAGGCGCGCGGAATCCAGGTGCAGGGTTAGACCTAGTGGGCAACTCAGCAAGCAATCGCGGGGAAACAGCGAGGAAGCAGGGCTGCGGGTTGATTGTGGTCACGCATTTGTGTGTGGATAGACAAGCAAGGAAGTGGGCGATTGGACAAGAGCCAGCAGCCCCAGCTGCAAGCTGCGGCGGAGGGCGCCACCATTTCCCCCACTCTGACCTTGCCTCCACATACAGCGTCACAACCCAGCTACCTGGGAGTCCAAGGCTCCACTCCTCATACTTAACGGGCGCAAACAGACCAAAAATGGCTCAAGAAGATCTCAAAGCCCCAGAGCCGATAAATCTAAGCGATGAAGAAATAGCAAAACTCTAAGACGCACAGTTTAAAACACTGGTGATCAGGATCCTCACAGAACTGGTTGATTATAGCCACAAATTAGAGAACATGTGAAGGCGAAACTAATTGAAATGAATGGAATTGCACAGGAAACCAATAGTAATGAAAAGGAAACTGGGACTCATATTGATGGAGTGGACCAGAAGAAAGCAAATAATGGCCAAACAGAAAAGAGTGAAGAAGCAAGAATTCAAAAAGATGAGGACAGTTTTAGGAACCTCCAGGACATCTTTAAACGCCCCAACATCTGAATTATAGGGGTACCAGAAGGGGGGAAAGGAACAGCCACCAGTGGAAAACTTATTTGAACAAATAATAAAGGAGAATTTCCCCAATCTGGCAAAGGAAATAGACTTCCAGGAAATCCAGGAAGCTCAGAGAGTCCCAAAGAAGTTGGACCCAAGAAGGAACACACCAAGGCACATCGTAATTATATTAGCCAAGATTAAAATGGAGAGAATCCTAGAAGCAGCAAGAGATAAGGGGACAGTCACCTACAAAGGCTTCCCATCAGACTGTCAGCGGATTTCTCACAAGAGACCTTACAGGCAAGAAGGGGCTGGAAAGAAATATTCCAAGTCATGAAATCCAAAGACCTACAACCAAGATTGCTCTATCCAGCAAAACTTTCATTTAGAATAGAAGGAAAAATAAAGTGCTTCTCAGATAAGACTAAATTCAAGGAGTTCATCATCACCAAGCCCTTATTATATGAAATGTTAAAGGGACTTATCGAAGAAAAAGAAGTTAAAGAAACATGAAGAGTGAAAGGACAACAAACTCACAGTTATTAACAACCACACCTAAAACAAAAGCAAACTAAAAGGACAGCTAGATCAGGAGTGGAAACATAGAAATGAAGATCATGTGGAGGGTTAGCAACAGGGGAGTGGGAGGAGGAGAAGAGGGGAGAAGGTACAGAAAATAAGTAGCATAGACAGTAGATAGAAAATAGATGGGGAGGCAAGAATAGTATGGGAAATATAGAAACTGAAGAACTTGAGATACATGGTCATAAACTAAAGGGGGGGTAATGTTGGGGGCGGGGGGGTGGGTGGAGGGGAATGAAGGGGGGAATAGAACTGTAACAGCATAATCAATAAAAAATAAATTTAAAAAATAAATAAAAGTGGAAAAAATATAGTACTGATAGTTCTTTAAATTCTTAGCATTGTATACCTAGCCTTAATAAATGTTAATGAATTCAAAGACTGAAATTGATAATTTCCTTATGTATTGAAAAAAACACGTTTGTAGAATTTGCTAGTTTAATGAAATTATTCCTTATTCCTGAGATTTCCGTAGGATTCCAGTGAAGCATTTAAGATTCTAACTCACATTTGTTTCAGTAAACAATTAGAAGTGATTCCATTCTACCTTGATAAAGATGAAGTTCATGCTCAGTATTTATAATTTTCAGTAGCTATCAAGTTTATAGGAATCAAATTATAGCAATTGTCCTGCCATTTTGTTATATCTCTATTAATAAAATGTTTAATGCTATTAAAACAAAACAAAACAAAAACAAAAACAAAAGTATAGCACATGTATCATACATAACTACATACCTGATGACATATGGTGAGCACAGTTTCTCTGAAAGAAGGCTAGGTGCAGTGTTGTGGCATAATCCACTGTCATTTACAACAGTAGGTATTAAGTGTATATTACCACCTAAATTGTCTTTTTCTTGGGAGGATAGTCATGTAACAAATGCAGGTAATAAAATTTAACTTTATTTTATTTTTTTTTAATCTTTTTTCAGGTGAAGAGTTTTTTATTTTTTTAACATTTTGTATTGATTATGCCATTACATTTGTTCTATTCCCCCCCTCCGTTCCCCTCCACCATGCACACCCCTCCCCCACCATTCCCCCCTTTTAGTTCATGAACACATGTCTCAAGTTCTTTAGATTCTGTATTTCCCCTACTATTCTTACCCTCCCCTGTCTATTTTCTATCTACTGTCTATGCTACTTATTTTCTGTACCTTCACCCCCTTCTCCTCCTCCCACTCCCCTGTTGCTAACCCTCCACATGATCTTCATTTCTATGGTTCTGCTCCTGATCTAGCTGTCCTTTTAGTTTGCTTTTGTTTTAGGTGTGGTTGTTAATAACTGTGAGTTTGTTGTCCTTTCACTGTTCATGTTTTTTTAACTTCTTTTTCTTCGATAAGTCCCTTTAACATTTCATATAATAAGGGCTTGGTGATGATGAACTCCTTGAATTTAGTCTTATCTGAGAAGCACTTTATCTGTCCTTCTATTCCAAATGAGAGTTTTGCTGGATAGAGCAATCTTGGTTGTAGGTCTTTGGATTTCATGACTTGGAATATTTCTTTCCAGCCCCTTCTTGCCTGTAAGGTCTCTTGTGAGAAATCCGCTGACAGTCTGATGGGAAGCCTTTGTAGGTGACTGTCCCCTTATCTCTTGCTGCTTCTAGGATTCTCTCCATTTTAATCTTGGCTAATATAATTACGATGTGCCTTGGTGTGTTTCTTCTTGGGTCCAACTTCTTTGGGACTCTCTGAGCTTCCTGGATTTCCTGGAAGTCTATTTCCTCTGCCAGAATGGGGAAGTTCTCTTTTATTATTTGTTCAAATAATGTTTCCACTCATGACTGTTCCTCTTCCCCTTCTGGTACCCCTATTCGAATGTTGGAACGTTTAAAGATGTCCTGGAGGTTCCTAAGCCTCTCTTCATTTTTTTGAATTCTTGCTTCTTCACTCTTTTCTGTTTGGTCATTTTTTCCTTCCTTCTGGTCTACTCCCTTGATTTGAGTCCCAGTCTCCTTTCCATTACTATTGGTTTCCTGTGCATTATCATTCATTTCAATTAGTTTAGCTTCCATATGTTTCTCTAATTTGTGACTAAAATCAACCAGTTCTGTGAGCATCCTGATAACCAGTGCTCTGAATTGTGCATCTGAAAGTTTTGCTATTTCTTCATCCCTTAGATTTATCGGCTCTGGGGCTCTGAGTTGTTCTTGAGCCATTTTTTGTCTGTTCACGCCATTAAGTAAGAGGCTTGGAGCCTTAGTTGTTTACCAGGGCGGGTCGCTGGTTTACCACCCAGGTCGCTGGTTTGTGAGGCTGTATGTGGGGGCAGGGTCAGAGAGGGAGCAATAGCAGTCCTCTCAGCTAGCCCAGTCCATCCCACCACTCGCCCCAGCCTGTTTATCCGAGCGGAATTGTGCGAGCCTACTGCCCTACGCTGCGTGGTGTCAATGCTGGACTCTTCACTGGTTTATCTGCACGCAAATGTGCGACCTACCACAGACAGCCAGCTGCGCCTCTTCCCTGTGTTCACCCTTAGCTAGCCCTCACCTGTGATCCGCGCCTTTGGCTGCTTGCGCACCACCTGGTCGGGGATCTTTTTGGTCAACATGCTCCGCTGCTGGCTTCGCCCCTCTTACCAGTTTAGCTGAGCATTTTGTTGTTTTTGGACTCCATGTTGTTGATTTTCTGTATAGTTTGGTTGTGTTTATTAATGTTAAAAATTTGTTGTTCTTAGATTTGGTTGTGCGCGGACGCAAGGTATTTCCACCTACGCCTCCATCTTGGTGGAAGTCCCAATTTAACTTTATTTTAAAGTATATTTTATTAATTATGCTATTATAGTTATCCTATTTTTTCTACCATTTATCCCCCTCCTCCCTGTACCCCCACACCATCCAGCATTGCCCATCTCTCTTACTTCATGTCCATGGGTTGTACATATAAGTTCTTCAGCTTCTTTATTTCCTATACTATTCTTAACCTGTCTATTTTGTACCTACCAATAATGCTTCTTATTCCATGTACCTTTTTTCCCCATTTTCTCCCTCCTCCTCTCTACTGCTAACCCTCCTTGTGATCTCTATTTCTGTGATTCTATTTCTGTTCTATTTGCTTAGTTTTTGCTTTTGTTTTTTAGGTTTAGTTGTTGATAGTTGTGAGTTTGTTTTCATTTTACTGTTCATAGCTTTTTATTTTCTTCCTTTTCTTAGATAAGTCCCTTTAACATTTCATACAGTAAGGAGTTGGTGATGATTCACTCCTTGAACTTTACTTTCTCTGGGAAGAACTTTATCTGCCCTTCCATTCCAAATAATAGCTTTGCTGAAGAGAGTAATCTTGGATGTGGGTCCTTGCCTTTCATAATTTTGAATACTTTTTTCCAGCCCCTTTTTACCTGTAAGGTTAATATTGAAAAATCAGCTAACAATCTTATGGAAATTCATTTGTAGGTAACTCTCCTTCCTTCTTGCTACTTTCAAGATTCTCTCTTTATCTTTAACCTTTGGTAACTTAATTATATGTCTTGGTGTGTTTCTTCTTGGATCCAACTTCTTTGAGACTCTCTGAGCTTCCTTGACTTTGTACAAGTCTATTTCCTCTGCCAGATTGGGAAAATTTTCTTCATTATTTATACAAATAATTTTTCAATTTTTTCCTCTTTCTCTTTTTCTTCTGGCCTCTCTATAATTTGTATGTTGGAATGTTTAAATTTGCCCCAAAGGTTCCTCAGCCTCTTCTCATTTTGTTGAATTCTTGTTTCTTCATTCTGTTCTGGTTGAATGTTTATTTCTTCTCTCTGCTCCAGTTTGTTGATTTGAGTCCCGGTTTCCTTCCCTTCAAGGTTAGTTCCCTGTATATTTTTCTTTATTTCACTTTATATAGCCTTCATTTCTTCTTTCATTTTGCAGCTGAACTCAATCATTTCTATGAACACCCTGATTACCAGTATTTGAACCAGATCTGTGTCTGACAGGTTGTCTATGTCCTTATCACTTAGTTCTTTTTCTGAAATTTTGATCTGTTCTTTCATTTGGGCCACATTTCTTTGTCTTGATGCACCTGTTACATTGTAAGTGGCAGAAATCTTAGGTATTTGCCAGGATAGGACAACCCGCTTCACTTTATTGTGGTGCTGTATGTGGAGGAGGAGTCTGAGAGAGAACAATGCTGCCTGCTCAGTTCTTACTCTGCTTTCAGTCACTTTCTCCACTTGCCACAAGCAAATTGGCCCTTATGGTACTAATTCCCAAGTGGGTAGAATATCAGGAGTGAGGAGTCCCAGCCTGGCACTAGCCCCCCCTGCCCAGGGTTCTAGTGCCAGGAAGGTAAGTCCCCATTACTTCTGGCTACGAAAACTAGTGGTATTCAAGTCAGTGGAAGAAATTATAGAGTCCCAAGAAGTTCCTCTTAAAGAACCCAAACACAGGATTACTCAGACTCACTGGCTCTGAGCTCTAGCACAAATGTAGCAACTTGAAAGGCACCAGTAGCATACAGGAAGGAAATGAAGTCTCTGACATCAAGGGAAGGGCTGGGGGGCAACTTTCACCCATACAGAGAGGCAGGTAAAGGCCATTGCTCCTTTTCTGAGCCCTCCTCCCACAGATCCACAGAGGTGACACATGGGTACCATATTTGAGATTCTATCAACCTGGCTAAAAGTTTGCCCCATGCTGGAGTTCCCTTGAGACTCTACTGTGCCCAACTTGTGGGCCCACCCAAGCTGTTAAAAGTGGCTTTTTCATATGCATGGGTGGTCTTGGTTCATGCTGCACAACTTTCTAAATCTTCTCAAATAAGCAACAGCTGACCTCAGCAATCCCCCAGCCCCTAATACCTCTTGTTAAGTGGGCCAAGGCCTGGCACTACCAGTAGCCAGACTATATTCACAGCCTGTACTTGCTTGGAAATCTCCAAGTCCAGCATGGGAAGCAGCCATCTACAGATTGCTTTGTAGCTGAGGCAAGGTGACCCCAGGCAAAACACAGGTGAGGGCTGACCTTGGCCTGCACCACTCAGGAAACCTCAGAGCCTGGACACCCAGTGGACAGCTATAGACCACATCATAGCACCACTACTCTGCCCTTGCACAGCTGATCTACCAGAGAAGGCAGAGGTTGATGTTCAGTGATCACGGCCAGTTCTTACAGCTAACTGGCCTGGGTAAATCTCTCCCATGGACCTGCCAACAGCAATTAAGGCTCAACTATAAGAGCAGAATGAACTCAGCCCACACGGAAGTCACACCTTAGTACCCACTTTTGATGATAAGGGATGCTGTGCCACTGGAGCCTATAGGACACCTACTATATTAGGCCATGCTACCATGACATGGAGTCAGAGCATCTCTACCCAATACATAGAAACAAACACAGGGAGGCTGCCCAAATAAGAGGGCAAAGAAGCATGGCCCAAATGAAAGAAGAGATCAAAACTTTAGGGAAAAAACTAAATAAAATGGAGATAAGCAATCTATCAAATGCAGAGTTCAAAACACTGGTTATAAGGATGATCAAGCAACTTAGTGAGAAACTCAAAAGTATAAGAAATAGTCAGAAATGAAGGATACACTAATTGAAATTAAAAAAAACAATTTACATGGAATGAACATTAGAGTGGATGAGGTCAAGAATCACATCTGATTTGAAACATAAGGAAGCAAAAAACAATCAATTAGAACAAGAAGAAAAAAATCCCCCCCCAAATGAGGATAGTATAAGCAGCTTCTGGGACAACTTCAAATGTCCCAACATTCATCATAGAGGTGCCAGAAGGAAAAGAGAAAGAGCAAGAAATTAAAAATTTATTTGAAAAAATAATGAAAGAAAATTTTCCTAATTTGGTGAAGGAAATAAACATGCAAATCCAGAAATCACAGAGAGTCCCAAACAAGATGGATGCAAAGAGGCTACTCCAAGGATACATCATAGTGAAAATGTCAAAGGTTAAAGATAAAGAGAGAATCTTAAAAGCAGCAATGAAAAGCAGGGACCTACAGCCAACATTGCTCTACCCAGCAAAGCTATCATTTAGAATAAAAGGTCAGATAAAGAGCTACTCAGACAAGAAAAAGCTAAAGGAGTTCATTATCACCAAACCATTATTATACGAAATGTTAAAGGAAGTTATTTAAGAAAAAGAATATCAAAACTATGAAAAATAAAATGGCAATAAATACATACCAATCAACAATTTATTTTAAAAAGCAAACAAGGAGAACAGAGACAGAATCATGGACATGGAAAACATTTTGATGGTTTCTGGAAGGAAGGGGGGTATAGTGGAATGGGTGAAGAGGTAAGGGGATTAAGGAGTACAAATAGGGCCCTGGCTGGTATAGCTCAGTGGATTGAGTGCAGGCTGCAAACCAAAGGGTCATTGGTTCGATTCCCAGTCAGGGCACATGCCTGGGTTGTGGGCCAGGTCACCAGTGGGGGCTTCATGAAAGGCAACCACACATTGATGTTTCTTTCCCTCTCTTTCTCCTTCCTTTGCCATCTCTCTAAAAATAAATAAATAAGACCTAAAAAATAGGTAGTTACAAAATAGCCATGGGGGTATAAAATACACTATAGGAAATTGCACTATAGGAAATTGAGTAGCCATAGAACTTACATGCATGACCCATGGACTTGAAAAATGATGGGAGGATTGCCTCAGGAAGAGGGGGATCCTGGGTGGAGGGGGGGGGGGGGGAGGAGGGGGGAGGAGGGGGGAGGAGGGGGGGAGGAAGGGGGGAAAGGGGAGAAATTGGGACAAGTGAAATAGCATAATTAATAAAATTTAATTTAAAACAAAGAAACACAGTTAGTTCCATATTTATTTTTTTGAGGAAACTACACTGTTTCCACAGTGGCTGCACCAATCTGCATTCTACTAGTGTGCACAAGTGCTCCTTTTTCTCCACATCCTCATCAGCACCTGTTGTTTGTTGATTTATTGGTGATGACCATTCTGGCAAGTATGAAGTGACATCTCATTGTGGTTTTAATTTGCATCTCTCTGAGTGTTGATGCTGAGCATTTTTTCCTATGTCTATTGTCCATCTGTATGTTCATCTTCTCGCCTTCATTTTTTGTGGCAGAAGCACAACTAATACTTTTAAATGTATTTATTAATTATTACACATTCTGCAAATGGTTTCCTCTCTCCTTTTGTTTTAAGCTAACACTTTACTATTAAAAATCTTTTGCATGATTCCCCCTTTCAAATTGCCATCATCATAGGTAAGAAATTAAATAAGCAATTTGGTTAGACTTATCTGTAAACAAGATCAAAATAATATGAATATGTTCTCTTCAATGTATTAAAGTTGGAGCTTTACTGAAACATTTTCTTTACGGTTAGTTGTCTATACTTACTCTTAGTCATGGCTGCCTCTCTTTGTGTTTGATATTGGTCAAATTTTAATCTCCAGATTACTGATGGATAATGTTTTAAAATGTCTATTGCTGTCATGTATCTAAATGAAGAGAACTGGTATTGTAGTGGCTCAGACAGAATCTTCTGATTTGTACCCAAAGGTGAAGTTGCTGAGTACTAGTATAACAAAAAAGATTCAACTACTTATATCTAGATTTAAAAAGCAATACTATTTGTTCTGAATAAATATCAATTTCTTTGCATATTCATAAATTCAATTGAAGAACAAGATCTATACATAAGGGTCAACAAAGTTTACATGACATTATTGATTAAAATTTCACAAATTCCACTGCAAACATGAGCAACATTACCTAATGGGAGCAATATTCATGAAACTATGCTATGGTGGTTACATGTTTGTTTTTGAGGATTTTTTTTCTCAGTGCAAATTCTGACTAAGCTCTATTGCTTATCAGCACAAGGCTGTTATTTGAAATGTAAAAAGTAGGTGCTATATGGGGACACTTGTTGAATCGGACCAATCTGATTCAAGAGTATCTTAATCAGTGAATTTTATGGAGCAGCAATATAACACCCTTATGACACTGATACATTCTGTGTTATTCAGGCAGTGATACTGCTGTATGCTTGTTGATTAGTGAAGTATGGGGCAAGCCACACGTTATGTGTTACTTTCTCAGCAGCTAAAGAACACTCTAAACATTATATGACAGATGAAATACTATGTCTCCTGAGAAAATCACATGACTCACACTTTCCTAACACTTATAACACATGTCACAAATGGATTTCAACTATATCTCACACTTCTGATATGCTTTATAACTGTGTTTATACATTCAAAGCATAAGGTGTTATAAAACAAGCTAGAGAAACTATGCTTATTACAATTACATAGATAACTCCCAGTTAAAGGAAGATCTACACAGGCAAACCAAGAACTTGTCTCTATTCCATTCTAGGTCTAAAGTTGCTGTCAAAGAAATAAGTATTCATCTGTAAATCTTCTTTAGTATTTTAATGTCTTTCATGCACCTTTATATAGTTTCACTATATTTGAGGATTTTAGTACCTGGAGATGAGACCTTGTGTTCTTGAAATGCTTTGCTAACTTAGCATACAAAGTTCAGAGCAGGGAAATTGACAACACAATCAACAATAGGAGGTATGTTCTTAATTAAGGGACTTCCAATGTACCAAATGTTATACTCAGTTCTCATTTATTGAATCCTCATAAAAAATCTGTAAGATATATTGTAACCGCTAATCTACATATAAGGAAGTGGAGACTTAGAGTGGCTGGGTGTCTGGCCTGAAATCACATAGGGCAGTGCAAAGGTCCGAACCAAGCCCACTGTGCCCTCCGCCACCAGGTTATGCTAACAGCCCAGCGCTACACCTGAGAAGAATATAACAAAGGAGTGTTTAAGAGTTTTCCATTCTGGCACTGCTTAATATTAATTCAAAGAAAAGGGTAAAAATATGCCCATTTATCTTATGTAACTGTATGTCTATAAGATTATTCCAAATTTACTGACAGAAATATAGGAAAAAAAGCTGTGAAAAGAGAGACAGTAAAAGGTAATCCTGGACCTATTACCATCTGGAGACAGTACTTTGTCTAGCTTTAAAGTCTTTTGAGAGCTTTAACAAAGAAGAATGACACAACCAAATTGGCAGTATCTTTCCTGGATCATCTTGTTAGCATGCTCTCGAAGGGCATTCTGACCTATGTTGCTTTAAGTGTCCGATAAGCATCAATTTTCTACCTTGATTTTTTCTGATTATTGACAATTTCCTCTGCTAGGACTGTTTGGATGATGAAAGAAAACTCAGTGTGATTGTCCAGGCTAACAAAGTGAGAACATTCCAGTCAATCAGTATGTACTTCATTAGTATTATTCTCTCTTGCAATTCATGAAAAGGTATCTTGCAACATACAAACGAATTGTCTTTACAAGATAGAAAACATTTTATTGTTTGGTCTTACCCACACTGAGGCTTTTTTTTTAATGATAAAAGTCAGAATGATTTCTTTCTGTCTTTATTACCAAGTCCCTGTCTAATGTTTTTCTTATTCTTTCATACCAAGAAATAGCAGTTTTTGTTTCATTGACCAACATAGTATAATTATTTAATGGTTTAAATGTTTTTCTGCTATAAATTTCTTATTCACAGAAAATGAGCAACCATAAAAATCTTGGAAAGATAATTTCCAAAGCACAGGCTTCTAATATATTTTCAGACGTGATTACTTATTTGTTAATAAAACAAAAGCTGTATTTATAGGATAACTAGTAGGAAATGCTGTCACTTGAAACAGCAGAGAATGTGCATTTCATCCTACATTTTCTAATGTTGGCAAGGACCTCGGTCTTAAAATAGTGTTGAGACTGGAAAATCACCAAGAATGTATTTAAAACTATAGGAATATTGAACCTTAAAACAAAAAATAAAGCTTAATGTAGATTAATGCTTGACTATTTAGTCAACTAGTAAACTGTGTCTCTGAGACATTATTCATAAAATGGCTTCATAAGTCAGCTCAGAGTAGTGGCAGATAAATGCCACTATATAAATTCCTTTAAAAAAAGACAGTGAATTTCTATTGGCAATTAATGCCAAGCTTACTCTGCTTGCAAAGGAAAACATTAAAAATGGCATACTCTTGGGTGCTACCACTACTCCTATTTTTTTCAGAAATGCAGTTGTTAATCAGCTTCAGATACTCACCAAAAATATATGTGCATATTGCTTACTTTTACCCATTCAGGTATTATACAAAAGGATCCTGGGATTTTGAATGACTGAAAAAGAAGCATGTATTAAGTGTAAGAGGACTTCTATTTTTCTAGATAATAATCTTCACATAATTTTCTGATTTTTAATTGTATTCTAAACATTTTATATTAATTCCTTTTTCTCAACTACAAAGCTCAAAAATGCAATAGATTGAATGTTGAACCAAGAATTAGAATGTCTGCATTTTATTAGGATTGTTTTCTATAATCTTTTACTAGATTAACTCATATTTAATTGTATTTTATACAAAATAGTGTTGGTAATATTTATTAAATTTTTCTTTTCATTCTAATGTACATTTTAATACCTAAAAATTCTTAAGTCTTATAATCAGGGAAGTTTATATTTATATATGACTATATTAGTTATTTTAGAAGTCATATGTTAGAGACAGTAAATTTAATTTTAGGGATATATTTTGAAATGGTATCTCAAGAAGTAGTACTTGATGTTGCAAAGGGTAGTAGCTCCTTCTTTCTCTCTGCTGCATAGAATTCCATTGTGTATATGTACCACAACTTTTTGACCCATTCATTTACTGATGGGCACCTAGGTTGCTTCCAGCTCTTGCCTATTGTAAATTGTGCTGCTATGAACATTGTGGTGCATAGGTTCTTTGAAACTGATGTTTTAGGATTCTTGGGGTATAGTCCTAGCAGTGGAATTGCTGGGTCAAAAGGCAGGTCGATTTTTATTTTTCTGAGAAAATTCCATACTATTTTCCATAATGGTTGTACCAGTCTGCAATCCCACCAACAGTGAACTAAGGTCCCCTTTTCCCCACAACCTCTCCAACATTTGTTGTTTGTTGCTTTGTTTATTATAGCCATCCTGACTGGTGCAAAGTGGTATCTCATTGTGGTTTTAATTTGCGTCTCTCTGATAGCTAATGATATTGAGCATCTCTTCATGTGTCTCTGGATATTCTGTATGTCCTCTTTAGAGAAATGTCTGTTCAAGTCCTTTTCCCATTTTTTAATTGGGTTCAGTGTCTTCCTAGAGTGGAGTCGTGTAAGTTCTTTGTATATTTTGGAGATTAAACCTTTGTCTGAGGTATCATTGGCAAATATGTTTTCCCATACAGATGGTTGTCTTTTTAATTTAATACTGTTTTCTTTAGCCCTGCAGAAGCTTTTTATTTTGATGAGATCCCATTTGTTTATTCTTTCCTTTTCATTCCTTGCTCTAGGGGACATATCACTAAAGAAGTTGCTGCGTGGAATATCTGAGATTTTCTTGCCAATATTCTCCTCTAGGACTTTAATGGTGTCACAGCTTATATTTAAGTCTTTTATCCACCTTGAATTTATTTTGGTGTATGGTGTAAGTTGGTGCTAAAGTTTCATTTTTTTGCTACTACCCTTTGCAACAACATGGATGGAACTGGAAAGCATTATGCTGAGTGAAATAGGCCAGGCATTGAAAGACAAATACCATATGATCTCACCTTTGACAGGAAGCTAAAGAATAAAACAAACAAGCAAACAGAATAAAAACAAAGACACTGAAATAGAGAACAAGTGGGCAGCGACCAGAGGGGAGAGGGAAGGGAATTTAAGGGGAAAAAGGGGGAGGGATTTTGAGGAACCAGTATGAAAGACACAGGGATGAGGACTGTGGAGGGGGGGGGAATGGGAGGGAGGGGGGAGACAGGGTGGGGGGGCGGGGGCTTGGATGGGAGAAATAGATAAAAAAATATACTTGAAAAGTAACTAAATAAAATTTATTATTAAAAAAAAGAAGTAGTACTTGAAAGATAAACACTAGTTTGCATAAGACATTAACACATGAATTGAGAAGCTCTTTAAAAATGATTAAAGTGTAGTGACAATAAGTCATGGAGTTGATTGGAAGGGTCTCATATGTCACTGGTACGAATGTTAGGTCCTCGAAGGCTCTTTTAACAGCTTCATCAATGATCAGGAGGAAAGAGACATGTTAAAAGAATCAATTTATAAATGGTGTCAGTTGAAAGAACACAGTTCAAAATGCTCAGGAATAAACTTTAAAACAAAAGACTTCCACGGAATTTGTTATTTCAACAAAAAGGTCATAAAATAATGTTTTAAAATTATAATGCAAAGAAACCATTTTCTAAAATTTAAGGGAAATTGGACGAAGGTGACTTCTGTTTAAGTTTGATCAATATTATTAATTTTTATGCATAGAATTAAATCAAAATTTCTATTATGTTGGTAGAACATTAGGAGGCAGATAATTAAGTTCAGGCTTAGAACATGAAACTCATTTGTCCATGACAATCTCTTTTTCTTCACTGCTAAGCACTTTGAACTGTTACTGCAGAGCCAGCTTTACTTCACTCTTCAAAGAACAATCCTGACTATAGCATGTGGACCTGGAAGAAGCCCTATCCAATACTCTAGTCTAGAATAAGATCGACAGCTTGTGTGCTGCTGTTAATCTGGTCTGGCCTTGCAGCTGATCTCTCTAAATGAGTTGCTGTCTTCTTCCTGAGTCTAACTTGAAGTTCTTTCCCACATTTCTCCCCTGTGCTCTCTTCGGTCTCGTCTTTACTATTTGGCATAAGTTTTTCCTTCTTCTTACTAACCATTCGTCTTCTTCACACCCTGGGAACTGTCAATTTTTATTTCTAAATCCTCAACTCTGCTTCTTGCTGACAGATATCTCTGACACTGCTTACCTGGCTGTCTATCTACTTCCCTGAGTATTAATATTTTTAGCTTCTCAAGCATCGTGGTTTTCTTTGTTTTACCTCTTTGCTTGTTGGAAAACCTATTATTCAATCTAGCAGCAACAATTTGCTATTACAAATGATGAGAAAGATATACATAGCTATAATTAATAAACAAAATTACAATAAAATTTTGTCTCTAATTTTAATTCAAAGATATCAGTGTGAATTTTATTTCATAATTATTATTAATAATACATATGAATCTAAAATAAAACATTCTACATTAATGAAAAGCAATTCTAAGTGAATGTAGCACATTTATTTGCTAATAAACAAATCTCATTCACTAATGTACTTTCATTAGGGAAATAAATTCTTTGCTTTGTATTGTTTTAATTTGAACCAATCATCTAATAGCTTACATTTTTCTGTTTGGGGCAATTTTCTATCACATTCGGGTTTTCTTTTTCATAATATTAGAATTTTGCACTCAATGTTAAATGTTATATATCAGTGCTGTTTTTAAAATGATGATTTAATAGTAATAATTTTGCTTATTGGAAAATAAAACAGAAGAAATATTATACTGACCACCTGTTCACATTCCACATAATCGTGCTGGGCACTTGCCACTGTATTCTCATCCTTCGTCCATGCCCACCTCCCTGAAGGCCTTGGGCATGAGGTATCTAGGACCGCCTTCTATTAAACTCTATTCTTTGCAACTTTTGTCTACTGTTCAAATGCTTTATGAAGCCAGTGCTTTTTCTTCCTCACACGTAACATTTTATTCTTGAACTGTTTTTCTCATGTCTGTCTGAAGAATCTCTGCTCTATGACTTCCAATTTTTTGATTTTTTATACAGTAGTATGCTAGTAAATATTTAACAACCAGCTCCCTGAGGAGAGTAAAAACCCTGAGTTACAGCATTTACCACTGTTAATGGCAGAAATGTCACCCTGGACAATTTGAAGCCACCAAAGAGACTTCACTAAGGGTGAAGTTAGGAGGCACATCAGTTATTTATTGCTGCATATCGAATGATCCCATAACTTAACAGCTTAAAAAATGCACATGTGTTGTCTCACAGTTTCTGTTGATCCAGAAGCTAGGCCTGGCCTAGCTGGGTTCTCTGCTCAGCATCTCCCACAGAGTTGCAATTAAGGTGTCTGTCAGGCTTCAACTGAGCAAGTATGCACTTCTAAATTCATTCACCAGTAGTTGGAACAATTCAGTCTTCTTACAGACATCATATTTCACTAGAACCCTTGCCTGCCACAGTTTATAACAGATCAGAAAGGGCTGCTGTTCTGGCAAATGCTGTGCCCCTGGATAGAGTTGGCCAACTCACCCTCATTACACTTGAGTCTTGATCAAGTAACAATGAATCCAGTAGTGACATAGAGTCCGAACCCCCCAAAACAAAACTTTCATTGAAGGCAACAGTCTCAATATGAAGATATCTAAACCTAAAGATATCTTTAATTCCCAACATTACTTTGTTTTTTTTATTTCTTTAATAGTGACAGAACTACACAACTCAGCTCACCTTTGTTAACTTTAACTTGGGCTTTGCTTCATGAGACATTTTTTTGCATCTCTTTCTTTTTAAACATTGTTTGACCTCTTCAAACTCTGCTCTCTGGGTTTCTGTGATCCAACACTTTTCATGGTGAATACTACAGCTCACTGTAAACCTTTCTCTCTCTCGTCAGGCCTTCCTCTTTCTTGTCTGCCTTTTGAAAGCTGATTTTTCTAAGGATTTCTCTTTTTGGTCTGTTATCCATTTTACTCTACACATACTTCATGGATTTTATGTATTCCCCATAAGAGGATAGATAGCTCTTAAAGTTTTAATCAGTTCAAATCAGGTTTCTCTTCTAAGTTTAGACCTTTTCATGAATGTTTATGGTATCTTTATAACCATTAAAAACTGGAAATAACACAAATATAAATTGACTATTAAATGTATAAATAAATTGGAACTTAACTATGTAATGAAATACAATTCACCATTTTTAAAAAATGCTAATACAAAGTACAGCATCTATCGGTTTCAAAAACTTCATGCTAACTAAAGGCAGTGCAGACACAAGAATTTATATGCTCTATGACTCTATTTTTATGATGATCTGGGAAGACAAAAACATAAGGAGTGAAAACATTTCATATTTTCTAGATGCTGAGTGTCCATAAAAGAGATTTACTATAAAAAGACACAAGGAAACATATCGGGTGATGGGCATCTTCTTTAACTTGCTTTTAATAGTGGTTCTATGATTATATATTTGTCAGGACATAAATTTAGGCACCCCACAAAAGAGTTCTTTTATTTCATATAAATTAGTTTGTGTTTAAAAAATTAACATATCATATATTGAATGCATTATCTTCCTTCCCTCAATCTTTTTCTATACCCATATTTTAAATGTCAACTGATACCAATTACCCAGTTAAATAAAGAGAAATCTAAAGTATTTTTTATCCTTCTTTATTTCTAACATTTCACATTAGTTTATCACTTAAACTTGACAATATAAATCTCTAAAATATGTCTTTAAATTGCTTCCCTTCTTACAGCAAATGACCAAGTGTAGACCCTCATTTTCTGTAGCCTAACTAAAGCACAAATTTACTGAAGTTACTTCTGGGATACAGAGACATTCAATTGCTCCTTTTATCACTAAGATTCATCCTTACTTACCAAGAGCTGGCACAATTCAACATTCTTCTATTTCCTGATGAAATCTTTGTTAAGTTTTTTTATATCTATACTTGTTAATATTATCCTGAGTGTACATGCCAGGTTTCTGAAGTAGAACAGATTATTATTTACTGAATAATCCCTGCACTGTGCTTTAACTCCAACCTGGATATTTTTGGGGGGTCACTATTTCTCATTTAGCCCTTTCAAGAAGAGAATTTTTTTCTCAGACTCAGTAAGGAGATATAATAGCTGTCCTTACCACTGTCCTGATACTTAGAGATCATTTCTCCCCTTCCTATTGACAAGATTCCATTCTACTGAAGTACAAGCTATTTTAGCTATTATACCCATTTCCCATTTTCAATCTTGTCAGCTATTTCTCTTCATTCACTAAAAACCTAAGTCTTCTCATAGCCGTGTCTGTTGTCATTTTCCAATGAGTTACAACCAAATCCCCCTTTTAGGCGTCAGAGGAATGATACTGAAGAATCAGATTTGATACAAATCTCAAACAAACTCCCTGCCAATCTTTTCACTATGGCCCAAGCCACTTTTATGATTTCCCTGGAAATCTGAAATAAATTTCATACTGATTCTGTTCTTTCATTCCCGTCCCTTCAAAATCACTCTCCACACAAAAGCTAAAATGTCAATTATTGCACTGCTGAAAACTCCTCTGTGGCTGCTCCTTGCACTTAGAACTTAATATACACTTTCCACCTTGAACTAAACCTACTGACCTGGCCCTTGATTACCTTCCATCTCAGTACATGATGCTTGCTCTCTGGATCTCCAGCTCCAGCTCAGTGTGCCATAGGTTACAATGGCCTTTCAGTTCTGAGAGTATAGTAACCTCTTTCCCTCTTTATTCTGAACACATTTTTCCTTTGAATTTTGTCCTTCAATTATAAGAATAGGTATTTCTTCTTCATAAAGGCCTATCATAAAGAAGTCTCCACCTTTTCCTATTACTCTCAATCACAACACATTCTTTATTTCTTTCATTGCAAGAATCACAACACATAATTTCATTTACATAAGTTCATTTGTTTGATATTTACTTCCTTGTGAGGATGCAAGTCCCATGAAGGCAGCAGATATCATTGAAATCTTCTACATGTGCAGAGGCATAAGTAATTTAATTAAATTTCCCGAGAAATTCTGAAGCAACACCTGTTACTTCTATTCCACACTAGCCATGCTGGTTGAGAATCAGAAGTTCTGAGCAAAAACTTATTTTGTCACTTGCCTATAGAAAACCTTAAGGAGCTCCTTAATATGGCACAAATGGTGATCAATGATTAGACTCATGTTTATATAATCAGTTTCAACTCAGCACTCCCTGCTCATGCTGTACTGTACAGCATTACATAACTGTTTTCAGCACACACATACTTTCCTGTAATTTAATGATTGTGAGTAGTTGAATTTCACAATTATTTGCTTTTCAAGTAGTTTGATTCAGTTTTCCAAATAGTCATTTTAGAGTATTTTATTCATTGACATATGAATTATTTATCAAGCCACACTAAAATAATAGATTTCTCAGTTACTATCACTATCCTCAACTTCATTTTACTTCACAGCAAGATTATATAGTTATAGGTGAGTGGATGAGAAAAATAATAGGTATTTTGAAAATCTCCCCCAGTAATTCTTTCATGCTCTGCTCTACGTAAAAATTACCAGTACAGACCTAGCCATAATGGACACTGATATATTGGAATGAAGTAGAAAAAGCAAAAAAAAATATTTTTGCATCAGGAGTTGAATTTAGTAATTACTTTTATCTTGCCAGCTAATTATCCTTCCAAATTGGTTTATTGTAATTTAAGTAGCTGCCCTTTTGCTTTGCATCATTTGCCAAACTAATTTATTAATGACAAAAATATTTATAGAGCCCTGGATGGTGTAGCTCAGTGGACTGAATGTGTGCCTGTGAACCAAAGGATCGTGGTTCAATTCCCAGTCAGGGCACATGCCGGGTTGCAGGCCAGTTTCCAGTAGGGGACGCACGAGAGGCAACCATACATTGATGTTTCTCTCCCTCTCTTCTTCCCTTCCCCTCTAAGGATAAATAAATAAAATCTTTAAAAAATATTTATAGAATTTCTATATAACATCATAGCCATTATACTATGTGCTGGTGAAACAAATGATGAGCAAAAAGTATATAGTACCTATACTCAATGAGCCTAAAGTATAATAGGGGAGTCATATATTAATCATATAATCACAATGATGATATATAATCATGCACTGAGATAGGTTTACTGAGAGAAATAATAACAGTTATATAAGAAATATATCATACACTTCTGATTTATATTGGGAGCCAGAGCAAGTTTCCTGAAAAATAATTATCTATAATATTAAGGATGAATAAATTAAGAGGGCCAAAGAAGATGTTTCTGACTAAAAAAGATGAAGGAAATGTCCTTGGCAAAGAAAAGCAGTGTATGCAAAAACCCTGTGGTTGAAATGAGCAGGCAGATCCCAGGGAATCAAGGTCAATGTAGTCAAAAGCAGAAACCAAGGTGAGAGACCAGAGACTTCAAGAGTAGCAAGGAGCCATACTACTGGAGACTTGTGGCTATTATAAGGATTTGATCCCTTTTTCACAGATTGATGATATCTCATTAAAATTTCTTAGGCTTGGTAAGTGTCTCTTGATTAGTCTTTTAAAAATTCTACTTGTAGGGGAAAGATAGGATATGGAGAGAACTGTTATTGGCCAATTCTATATTGGTCAATTCTAGCCTATGCTGGTTAAATTCTTGTGCTAACTTATATGGGCTAAGGGAGGCCAGATAGCTGGTAAAACATCAATTCTTAGTGCATTTGTGAAGGCATTTCTGGAAGAGATTAATACTTGAATGGGTAAATTTAGTAAAGAATATTACTTTCATCAATGTTAGTGGGTATCATGCAATTTGTTGAGAAACTAAATAGAACAGAAGGCAGAGGAAGATCCATTTTGCTTTCTGCCTGAGTTAGAACATTTATCTTCTCCTCCTCTCTGATATTTGTGCTCCTGATTGTCAGGTCCTTAGATTCATACTGGAACTTACATCATTACTCCCCTAATACTCAGACTTTTGGATTTGGATTGAGACTTACACCATCATCTTTCCTGGTTCTCAAACCTTTGGATTCAGACCAAATTACACCCTTGATTTTCCTCATTCCGCATGTAGCAGATTGCAGATCCTGCCTCTATAATAGCATGAATAAATTCCTATAAAAGAATATTTATGTATATATACATATATATACACATGTATGTATATACACACACATATACATGCATGTGTGTGCATATGTGTGTGTATGTATTTCTCCTGGAGAATCCTATGACACGGGCAAATGACAAGGGTAATTTGGATTATCATGGTGGTATTGGAGATAAAGGGAACTAGATTTATTTATGAAATATTTAGAAAAGAAATTGGGTTTGATATTGCATTTGAGGGAGTGAAGGAGTCAGGAATTATTCTCAGCATTCTTTTTAATAAGGAAATTTAGAGGTAATTTTTGGAATTGGGCAATAGTTTCAGATAAAGAGTTTAATTTTGTACCTGATGAATTTTAGATGCTTTGAGACTGTCAACCAGCTATGTTAAGTTATCAGTCAGACAGATAGGTCTAAACTAAGAAGGCGATCAAGCTGTATACGCATTTTTATGGGTCATTATTTTAAATGTGGTACTAAGGCTATAGCATGGATGTATTTCTCTAGAAAGAATATGGAATAAAGATTAGAAGAATCCCTAGACTAAGCCTTAAGAAATTTCAACATTTGAGAGCCAGGTAGAGGAAAACACACCAGAAAGAAGGAAGAAGGAAAGGGAAAGGAAAGAAAAGGAAGAAAAGAAAGAGGAAGGAAGAAAGAAAATGAGGAGGAATAACTCTGAAAAGTTGAAAAATAAAATAAGCATAAGACAGAATCAAGGGCAAAGAATTCCAAGCATTCTGGTGATGATGGTGAAAAAGAGTAGCTTAATACTTTGGGTAATAACAGGGGGAAATTTGGAAAAAAAGAATGATGACATCAATTTCAAAAGACTTTTGGATAAGCAAGGATCCTGAGCCTAATGACTAAAGTGAGTATACCTCTCATTACGTGAAATTTCAGTACTAGTGGTTGCTGACGGCACACCTAGAAAAGGCAGGAATTCTAAGTCAAGTTTGGAATTTTAAAAAAATGGCTGTAAACTATACCACTCATAGTGACTATAGATTGCTTCCAAAAGAATTGTCCAAATTATTTTTTTTAATTATCCTGAATAACCAACAGAACACTAGTTACAGAGAAGCCTTATAACAACATATGGGTGGAAGAAGCAACATCATCACAACATGACTAGTAGGGAAGCTGGAAGAGGTGTGAGAGGGCTAGCTGGGCTTCAATGGGTGGCGACTAAAGCCCTGGAGGGATATTTTAGTGCCCCAGGGGCTTCCTCTGAGAAGTGTGGGGCTAAACCCCAAGCTGGACTCCTCAGTGTACAGCACCAGGACTGGAAAAAGAACCCAAGTAACATACAGCTATGAAATGCAGTAGGGTTTCTGCCTGCCAGAAAAAGATGGCTGGAGACTCAGAGAACTTCTTAAAGGGCCGACATCCAACATTCCATTTGCAACCACTTACCCTGGGATCTGGTAGAGTGGACCACAGACAGTTGAGGAGAGTCTGATAATGGTGGCTCTGGGGAAAGAGAAGAAACGGCCACCAGCATCCCTGTGTTGAGTCTTTCCCCATACTGCAGGAGCTACTTTTCTCAGGCAGAGCAATCTCTTCTAGGTGGCATCAACCTGAAGGGAAATAGTAGCTATACCCATGGGAATTACTCTGCCTCACCTTGTGGGGCTTAAGCTCTGCTGCTGAGGAATACACCTGGAAGACATTCACCCAACAGAATGTCTGCACCCTCCGCTGTTGAGGAGTATAGCTGGAAGACATTCACCCTATAGAAAGCCTGAAAGTAAAGGCAGTTTGCTGGGAGCTCATCTGACCAGGGCCCAGGCTAGGTGCTGATAAAAGCCAACCTTAGTGCTCAGCCTCATTCCTTGTGCACACACTCAGGCCCAGCAGAGAGAGCTACATGCTATGGATCTTGATAGCTCTAAACAGGGTGCTTACAGCCACTCAGTCAGGGTTTGACTTACATGTGCTCTATTGTAGGATAGATTCATGTAGATCTATCAAATACATAGAAACAAAAAAAGAGAGGCAGCCAAAATTGGAAGACAAAAAAATCCCCAAATGAAAGAACAAGAGTATTCTCCTATTCTCCAGAAAGAGAACTAGATAAAATGGAGGCAAGCAATTTATCAGATAGAGAGTTTAGAGTCATGATTATAAAGACAGTATAAAAACAGTATACTGTCTTTACAAGTATAAAAAACAAGTATAAAAAAAGATATAGAAAGCATAAATAAGAACCAGTCAGAAATAAAAAATGCAATATCTGAAATAAAATAATACACTGGAAGGAATAAATAGTAGGTTAGATGAAGCATAGGATTAAATCAATGCTTTGGAAGACAAGGAGAAAAAAAAACACACCAAGAGACCAGAAAAAAGAAAAAAAATTTAAAGTGAGGAGAGCTTAAGAAATATTTTGGACACTATGAAATATAAAAACATTCACATGATTGAAGTACCAGAAGGAGAAGAGAATAAGCAAGGGATTGAGAAACTGAAGAAATAATTACCAAAAACGTCCCTAATCTGGTAAGGAAAAAGTCACACAAGTCCAGGGAGCTCAAAGAGTCCAAACAAGTTGGACCTAAAGAGACTTACACCAAGACACATTATAATTAAAATAACAAGACTTAAAGACAAGGAGAGAATTCTAAAAGCTGCAAGAGAAAAGAAGATGGTTACATACAAGGCAATGCCAATTAGACTGTCACCTGATTTCTCAACAGAAATACAGTTATCCCTCACTATATCTTAGTTCACTGATTGTGCCTTCACTGTATCACAGGTTTTTAAAAACCCATAGGGATGACTACATACTTCATTGGTGAGTACCCATATAGAATTTTATACGTTGTTAAAATTATGTAGGTTTAAGAGTGTAGAAAGTGTTTAAGACCATATGAAGTGTTTATAAGAGTGTGGGAAAAGTTTATAGGAGTGTAGGAAGGGTTTATAAAGCCTTAAAATATATATAAACAATAAAGTAAATATAACACTGCTATTTCAAGGATTTTCACCTCGCAAGGGGGTCTCTGGAACATAACTCCCACAATAGGTGAGAGATCACTATATTTCAGGCCAGAAGGGAGTGGCATGAAATATTCAAGGTGATGAAAAGCAAGGTCCTGCAACCAAGGCTACTTTACCCAACAAGACTATCACTTAAAATTGAAAGGAAAATGAGGAGCTTCCCAGACAAGAAAAAGGTAAAGGGGTTTGTTAACACCAAATTGATACTGCAACAAGTGTTAAAGGGTTTGCTTGAAGGAGAAAAATAGAAAGAAAGAAAAAGATACAGAGGAGAATAATCTAACAATAAAATGGCACTAAATGTATATCAATAATCACCTAAATGTAAATGACTTAAATGTACCAAAAGACATAGGGTACATGAATGGATAAGAAAACAAGATCCATACATATGCTGCCTCTAAGAGACACACCTAAGATTGAAAGATACACACAGACTAAAAGAAAAAATATGAAAAAAGTTATTTTATGCAAATGAAAAGGAAAAAAGCTGGGGTAGCAGTACTTATATCAAACAAAACTGAACAATGATAATACAACATGAAGGAAAATAAATACATTTTAAAACCAAGACTATAGTAAGAGACAAAAAAGGACACTACATAATGATAAAGAGACAATACAGCAAGAGGATATAACCTTAGTAAGCATTTATTCACTGAAATAGGAGTACTTAAATATGTAAAGCAAATCTTGATGGCCATATAAGGAGAGATTGACAGAAATACAATCATAGTCAGGGATTTTAACATCACTTTGACTTCAATTGATAGATCTTCCAGAGAGAAAATCAACAAAGAAATAGAGGCCTTAAATGACACACTAGATCAAATGGATTTAATTGATATCTTCAGAGCATTTCACCCCAAAGCAGCAGAATATACATACTTTTCAAGCACCATGGAATGTTTTCTAGGATAGACCACATGTTAGGACACAAAACAAGTCTCGATAAATTTAAGAAGATTGAAATCATATTGAGTATCTATATGACAACAATGTGATGAAACCAGAAATCAACCACAAGAACATTGAAAGATGCTCAAAGATATGGAAGCTAAGAAATGTGTTATTAAACAATGAATAGGTAAAGAATGAAATCAAGGAAGAAATCAAAAGATACCTTGAAAGAAATGAAAGTGAGAGCTCAAACATCCAAAATCTGAGGGAAACAGGGAAAGCAATCCTAAGAGGGGAAATCATATAGCATTATAGACCTATTCAAAAAACAAGAAAAAGCTCAAATAAACTATCTAACTTTACACTTAATGGAACTTGAAAAAGAACAACAAACAAAGCACAGAGTGAATAGAAGGAAGGAAATAATAAAGATCATTACAGAAATAACAAAATAGAGTCTAAAAAAATGACACAAAAGATCAGTAAAACCAAGAGCTGGTTCTTTGAGAAGATAAACCAGATTGACAAACTGTAACCAGACTCATCAAGGAAAAAAGAGAGAAGACTCAAATAAAAAGATCAGAAATGAAAGAGAAAAGAAGAACAAACACCAAAGAAATACAAAAGATTATAAAAATATTATAAACAACTATTTGCCAATGAGCTGGACAACAAGGACAAAATGGATAAATTTCTAGAAACATACAATCTTCCCAAACTAAATCAAGAAGAATCAGAGAATCTGAATAGACAGACCATACCTAGTGAAATGGAAGCAGTGATCAAAAAAAATTCTCAAACAAAAACCCAGAACCTGATGGCTTCACAAATGAATTTTACCAAACATTCTGAGAACTAGCACCTCCCCTTCTCACACTCTTTCATAAAATTCAAGAGGTGGAAGGCTCCCAATCTCATTTACAAGGCCAGCATTACCTTAATTCCAAAACCAGATAAAGACACTACAAAGAAAAATAATTACAGGCCAATATCCCTGATGAACTTATATGCTAAAATCTTCAACAAAGTATTAGCAAACTGAATACAGTAATGCATCAAAAATCATACACCATGATCAAGTGGTATGTATTCTGGGAATGCAAGGTTGGTAGAACATTTGCAAATCAATAAATGTGATTCACCACATAACAAAATGAAGAATAAAAACCCACATGATCATATCAATAGATACAGAAAAAACTTTTAATAAAATCCAACGCTCCTTTATGATTAAAACTCTAAGCTAATTGGGAATAGAGTAAACATACCTGAAATAATAAAGGCCATATATGATGAACCTACTGACAGGATCATACTCAATGGGCAAAAACTACAAGCCTTCCCTTAAGATCAGGAACAAGAAAGGGATGTCTGTTTTCACCTTTCTTATTTAATGCAGTAAAGTTAAATAATTTCAACTTTTTTACACCCAGGAAGTAACAGAACAGAAAACTAAACATATGCCTCTATAATTCAGAAGCTGAATTTTAAAAATCTACCCTAAATTTCTGCTTGATAACACAATAATTTGTATATCAAGAAACTCTCTTCTCAGAGATATAACTTACCTATTAACTCTGAAAGTTCCTTTTTTTGGTATTTGTTTTATTAAAGAAGTTTATGAGTCAAGACAGTGTATGCTATGCTGCTATGAGAAACAAACCCTAAATCCTAGTGGTGTACAACTGCAAAGGTTTATTTCTTTCTGGCTGTGCATGTCCAAGATCCCTACAGTTTGGGTCTGCATCACATTTTGTTCACTGTGGGACCGAGGCAGACAGAGTGCCCTCACTCAGAAACAGTGCTCATTGCCATGACAAAGGGACAACAAGAGCCAGGCAAGTTGTGAGCTGTTTGATGTTGAAATTATTCTTGTGTGTGGTGTAAGTGGTCTAGTTTCATTTTTCTGCATGTAGCTGTCCAATTTTCCCAGCATCATTTAGTGAATAAACTATCTTTAGCCCATTGTATGTGGTTGTTTCCTCTATTATTTCTGTCAAATCATTTCTGTGATTTTCAATTAGAATGACTTCCACTCTTGTCCTATTTCATTCCCAAAAAAGTCACATGACCACATCTAATCAACAGAGCGGAGAAATACATTCCTTCTTCAGGAAGGGGCCATAAATATTAGTGAACATTGAAACAGTCTAATGCAAACTGTTCATATATTCAAAGTCTTTGAATATTTCTAAATGTTTTCATATATGAGGAAATGCAAGGAAAATTTTCAATAATTATAAAACAGATACTAAATTAAAAGATAAATACAAAAGTCAAGATTTAATTTTTGAATAAACTTCTAAAATTTAAAAAAATAAATAGCCTAAATAGAGAAAACACCAACAAAACAAATTTAGAGCCAATATACCCACATATGTATATAGCTATACATCTAGGTATAGCTATAGATATATAGAGAAATATAGACATACACTTACAGTCACTCCATAATCAAAGATCTCTAAAAGCTACTTGTACAAGTCTCTAACTAGAGTTTGAAGATTTGGATGAAATTTTTCTAGAAAAACAAAACAAATTAAATCTGACTCAAAATTATGTAAAAAACCCAACTGTACTAAAAGCTTTGAACAGCATTGGGAAGATGTTAGAGAACTACCCAGCCAAACAAAACATTTCACGGAAATGAAATTATGAGACAATTAATTTTTTAAAAAATACAATTTTTATGCAATTTAATATGTTCTGGAGCACACAGAAATAATAAATTATCCTAATTTTTTAAATATAAACCCAACATAAAGCCAATAACAGGACTTCTTGCCACAAGTGGCAGAAGGAAAAAAATGGAAATTATGGAAGGTGGGAAGGAAGGAAGGAAAACAGCGAGAGGGAAGAAAAATTGATAGGTAAAAACAAATCTTCTGTCCATGAAATTATGAAGGAACGAGAAATTATTGCTAGTTTTGCTGTGGCACCTCAAACAAAAAAAGTATAGCCACAGCATGTGATACATACTTGGTTAAGATTGAAAAGACATTAAATTTGTGGGTGGAAAATATGAACAAAAAATTATTCCAACTAACAGCAACAATGCATTACACCAGAAAGCGCTGAGCTTATATATGAAGACTTCAGCGAGAGATCCCCTAAAGTGAGTGATTCACATAGCTTTCATTACAGTGTGGTATTATAATTTTTCTAATTTATTAGTTATTGTTATTAATCTCTTAATATGCCTAATTTATAAATTAATCTTTATTATATATATGTATGTGTAGGAGAAATTGTATATAGGATTTGGCACTATCTGCAATTTCAGATACCAACTGGGGGTCTTGCAACATATCCCCCAAAGATGAGGGGGAACTACTGTAAACTATAGCAATAATGATATAATATCTCTACCTATCAAACTGTCCAAGATTAAAAAGACTGAGAAAAAACACTAGTAATGGTGAGTGTGTAGGTAGCAGGCACTTTCAGACACTGTTGGCTGAAATATAAATGGATAAAAATTTCCTATAGAGATATTAGATACTGTATATCAAAATTTAAATATGCCTACCCTCTTCAGAATCCAGTAATTTTTCTCCAAGTATATAATAGAATCATTGGGCAAAGATTTGTCAGATTAGATAGATGATGATGGATACAGATTATAATATATATGTGTGTATGTGTATATATATATATATACACACACACATAGATTTTAATGTAGGTGGAACAATTTTATAATTAAAATGTGTTGGTCATTAATATTTTAATGTGCTTCCAACATCATCTAAAGGTCATGAAGCAGGAATTGGAAGGTGGCCTGTTTTGAATAATTTGTATATCATGAGGTCCATATGGCACTATCGGGGTCCCAGCCATTCTCCTAGTAGAGACAGTACTCAAATCTCTGCAGCACCACCAAACCTGGTATGAGCATGTTCAGTCTCCAAGAATTAAAATCAAGGGTCATGTTCTAAACATCCAGGGATTGTGCACAATGCTAGACAGTTAGATCATCTGAGAGCCATCAGCTTGCCTAAGAGCTGTCAGTGGGAGCACTGAGTCCAGTAGGTGTATCTTATGCATATTTCTGTGTTTCCTTGGGTTGACCTATAGCTTATTCCATCTGTCTCTGCTTTGATTTCCCCAATAACTGACTGCCTCATAAAAAGAAGGAATTTCATCAGTTCCTGAAGTTCTTTGCATTTTTCTGAAAGGTATACCCTTTGTAAATTGTAATCCAGTCCAGGGCTCTGCCACCATTTATGCATAAAACTCTGAAAACACCATGGAATCTGAGGCACTTTCGTGGCTCCTCATGACATCAGGAGAGTCATGCCACTACCTAGTTGTGCTGGCCATTCTCACAAGGAGCATTTTTTATTTACTTCTTCAACTTCAACTTGTCCCCCAAACTGCCACCCCGTTTACTGTCTCAAATGTGGTGTTTTTATTTGTACCCCTTTCACTCCACAGTGTATGATTTTTATCTTCTAATGGAGTGAATGCACCTTGAGAAACCTGGCATTGTTTATTGTGCTATCCCACTAAATGCTTAGTGCACTGCCATGTACACATTTGATACTCGACTGCTATTTGCTTTGCATGAATAAATGCATGTTTGTTTAGACAACAGTAAGTTTCTGAAGCTTTAAGTTTCGAATATAATCCCCATGTTTTAGCCCTAGACATATGAAATACTACATTTTAAATGTGCTATTGCTGGAATGCCAAATTTCTTAGTATCTAAGTTCATACCCACTATGTTTTTGTCTCGTATCTTTGAACTACTTATCCTACAGAGTTGTGTGCCTTCACATTTTTTCCAACTCTTTCTGCAAATTGTCCTTAAGGCAATAATATCATCCTATCAGATGTACACTTACTAACCTACTAAGAGTAAGAACATTTCATACAAGAAGTTAAATGACTTTGTAATCATGCAATAGACTAAAAGTTTCAGATATAAAATTGCTTAATGAAATTTTGCCATTAGAATTAAGGAAACCGATACTGATCTAGCAAGGGCTTCTCCTCTGGTGAGCAGGAGTTTGCCCTTGATTACAAACCAAGCAGTTAATGTGCCTTGTTTTTAAGAGACTTTCCATCAGAGACAGTGAAGTTAGCTTTTTTTTTCCTAAGTGAGGTCTTGATTTCCTGTTGCGGTGGATCTTGCTGGCATGTCCCAGGGTTTCACAGCCATGCCCTGTTGCTTCGGTTTTGCTTCATTGTGTCCCTCCGCCCACTCACTTGAAGGCTCCCTCCTTTCTTCGCCATCATGCATCTGCTTAAGTGCCCAGCTGTCGTCCATCTTCACACGCACCCCGCCCGGAGCAGTCCCTGCTGCAACACGCCAAAGTGCGTCTGTGCTGAGGAGCTGTCTGCATTCACAACCCAGTGGAAAATAACACATTCAGAGACAACTACAAATATGGAACTGGTTTGAAATACCAGAAAAACTGTAAATGAAAATAATGATTTAGCAAACTAAGACTAGTAAAGCAGTTATCCAACCTAATATATTGATATCTAAAGAAAAGGGGTAATAAGCCAAAAGGTTTTGAACAATTAAATAAAGGGAAAAATGTAAATAAATCTATGGCGTGAGCACTTGACTATTGAATACAGAAATACTTCCAGTGCTACAAAAGAAGTAACAACATGAAATATTAAGCTAATTCTTAAAAAGATGTCCCCAATTTAATCATTATTCATTATATGACATATTTGTGAAGAAGTAAGGGTTTGTCTTTCTGTATAAGTGTACGCAAATCTTAACCTGAAAGGAATTTGGTGATGAGTAACCCAGATGCTGTCTTCATATTGTCTTGTAAGTCTCAATACTCATTGCCATCACCACCCCTTCACAAAGCATCATAGACTGTGAGGGAGAGGAACTCATTTAATATAGTGTTTATCCCCTTGATATTGAAATAAATTGACAGAAGTGAATTTGTACAGGAAAGACAAAGAGAATAAAATAAAAATCTAATGCTTTTAGTGAAAAGAATTTTTTAAATGTAACGTTTTCAAAGCAAAGCAATTAAAAGAACGCAGCTGAAAGGCCCAAAGGGAATAAATATTTCTAACAAGGCTAGAGTGTTAAAATATACATCTAGAAGAACTTGACACCTAAATTTCTAAAGGGTTTGAATGATTTTCAGCAGACCTTAGGCTAAAAATTTGTAATGAGAACTCAGAAGCAAATACCAAAGGGAAAGAGTTGGTTGTTAATAAAACAAAATTTGTATTTGATTTTCATTAATTCACATTTGTTTAACTTTCTTAAATGAGGACTTTGACTTACCATCTGAAAAAGAATAAGAAAGAATAATAGTATGTATCTGATAAATGGAACATTTCTGATTGTTTTGTAAGCAGTGCCATATAAAAATTTTTTACAGCCCAGTGACAGTCAACAAATACCACAGTGTAATAATAAACCAAGCAATAAGAAGAAAACAGGACTATCTTCCTATGATGGTATAACAGACAGATAGTGAGCAGACATGGTTTGAAAGCCATGTAGATGTGTAAACTAGGGTTATCCTTACCAACATAAAGGAGGCGGTCAGTCCACCTACAGTGAGATTCAAAGAAAATAGGCAAAAGCACTTTTTCTCATTATAACTACCATTAGCGACAATGTCTAAAATTCCACCAGTAATATTTCTCTCTATTATTTTAAACATCATTTGATTGTATTAATCATCTATTTTTTTAAATCCTGGGGTACAGCAATCAATAAAATAAAAACAAAAAGTTGTGGTAAGGATTTTGACCTGTGGAGCTTGTCTGTGCATCTTAGAAGGAGGGAGCATCAAAAGCACAATAAGGATGGACTGAAGGTGAAAAGCAATCAAAGATAAGCATTGAATATTTCCTCCAAGCTTTACAAACCTGGCACTGAGCTGCATCGTATGGCATCTGTAGACAAAATGGAAGAATGGAATATTGAAAGAAGCCCATTGAGATGAAAATGCTAAATCCATTTTATCATTTTCACACTACTCTATATCATAATGAAGACACCCTTCAACTAACAGAATTTACAATCAAGTAGAGGTATCTTGAGATCTTATAAAATCTTCAACATCTGCTTTGGCTGGTATGGCTCAGTGGATTGAGCACCATCCTACAAACCAAAGGATCACAGGGTTGATTCTCAGCCAGGGGCACATGCCTGGGTTGTGAGCCAGGTCCCCAGTGGCGTTGTGAGAGAAGCAACCACACATTGATGTTTCTCTCCCTCTCTTTCTCCATCCCTTTCCCTCTGTCTATAAATAAATAAATAAATAAATAAATAAATAAATAAATAAAAATCTTCAACATCTTATTGATGGGAAACACAGATTAATTGTGACTACTGAGTTCATACATTAGTTAATTATACACTGAAGACCAACAGTTCATTCTCCCAAGTCAGTAGATTCACAAAAATATTTCATAATCTGTTGTTCTGATTTTTCCTCATTACATAAACCTATTAATGCCAGTGATGCCAGCAATATTATAATTAAACTATATCACTGAGTTGTATCTGCACTACTTCACTGGTACCCAAAGGTACACTATGATTATGCAACCTGGAATGGAACATTACACTGCTATTTCATTAAAACTTTGTCTTGATGTGGTGATACCTCCCAGCTTATTTCTAATGATACTGGATGTCACTGAAAGCTAATTTCAGTGGGTTCTTACTTTCAAGCTTAGTAAAGTTCTATTTGATGAAGGATTGTACATATTAATTAAAATTTCCAACAGAAATACTGGAAAATTAGTAAGTAAATGGAATTTCTAACTATTTAAATCATAGGTTGCTGCATAACTTACCATGAATTGATCACTCAGTTTCAGTTGTGACTGAAAGTCTAATTTTTCCCCACTTATTCAAGTTGATATTGAAAATAATGACAACTGCATGATTCAATTGGACCAAAATGTCTCATGCCTGGAATCTCATACTGTACGAACTGCCCCAGGGCTGTGCTATCTTGAGCTTCAAGATAATACTTGGGGTACATGAAATAACTATAGGGAATTTTCTTGATGTATGGAGTCACTTTACTGTTTAGTTTGGGAAATGATTTGATGCCCATTGTAGCTATCCAGTGCTAAAAGAGTAACAAAGGTGTAGCCATTAGTTTGCACACTGGCACAGGGTGACATCCAAAACATGATTTTAAAAAGTTCAGCCTAGGTCTAGTCCTAAGCCTAGACCGCATCACATGTGATCGAAATCCATTTGTTTGTAACACATCCATGCATTTAACCTTTGCATATGTTTCCACAAGCAAATAACATGCTATGTCTGTTTCATCCACTCTGTCGAATATTTGAATGATTAACTTTTTAAAACCATATTGAGGTTTCATTTAAATAACAAAAGAAAATAGGTTACACAGATGTCATATATATAGGAAGAGAATGAAAATAAATAATGAAAATCATTGGGCACCCTTGACCTCCAAACTCACTTAGTACATTGATAACTAGTGATCATATTTTCTGCTACCCTGAAAAATTGAAGTTCTTGGGTGACCTTTATATCTGTGTTCAGTTTCTCAGAATTTTTCATGACTTCACTGCACATAATAATTTCCTTCAAGTATCACCTCAAACTGATTTCTTCTCGCGGCTCTCTGTGGTCATTGAGATTGTTGCTTCAATTTCTACTTTTCAGAAGCCATGGGTTTCAAGGTGGGTTTGTTTATCTTACTTTACTCCTCCTTTAAGAGATAAACATTGCCAAAATAATCTCTGTACTTACTGATCAGAGAGATAAATTGTTTCTATTCACTGCAAATGAAAATATGCATTTAGTCTCTTCTTCCTCTCTTATGTTGTTATTATCAGAGTCCCCTGAAAATCTCCCTGCCCTGTTCTCCAAGACATTTCCATATGTCTTATAACAAAATTGTGTTTCATATTTACTTATTTACTCAACAAATATCCACTAGGTTATACTGTGTGCTAAACACTTTTCTAAATGTGTCAAAAAACAGGCATCCAGAGAATATAGTTCCTGTCCAAGGAACTCACAAACTTTTGGGATCTACAATTTTAATGATGTGTTGACATCATAACCTATGAGATTAAAATCATTCCTTGATCTATCTCTTCATACCTTTATCTCTAAAGCCATTCATTACTCTTGGAAGGTGCAATCACTTTATACAATGTACATTTAGAGTCTGGTATAGTAGAAAATGCTGGAAGTAAAACTAGGCCATTTCATTTCAAATCTTATCTTTGCCATTTTCTAGTTATGTGACTTCAACAAGTCTCAGTTAAGTGGTTATTCCCTATGCATGTGAAGACTACTTGAAATTCCTCATGAGAAACTCAACCCAATTACTGCTCCATAGTAGGTGCTCAATGAATGTGATTTTAGTCAAATAAATTATCATCAAAACAGTCCATTAGATGCCAATTATGTGATCGCTTTTTAACTATTTATTCTGAAATAATTTTAGACCTAAAAGTTGAAATAATAGCAAAGTCTCATATACTTTTTAATATAATCCTGAAACTATACTATATACGATATTCTAAAATAAATTATAATTTATAATGCAATTTTTTCTGAAACATTTGAAAGCTGCTAACATACGCCTTTATTATTTAGTATGTATTTTCTAAGAACAATAACATTCTCTTGTATAACAACAATAAAATTATCAAAATTAGAAACCAACATTGAAACAACATAGTTTCATCACCTAATTTTTGACCCTACTCAAATTTTATCACCCTGTTAATGTTGATACCAAAAAAAATATTTTCTTGTCCAAAACTCAATCCAGAATCACACATTCCATTTAGTTATGAGGTTACTTTGTTTCCTTTAATCTGGAAAATTTTTTCTATCCTTTTTGTCTTTCTTAACCTTGACATTTTAAAGAATATAGACCAATGATTTTGTAGAATGTTCCTTAGTTTGGGTTTGACAAGTTTTCTCACATTTAGGTTTAGTCTATACCTTTTTGGCCAAAGTAACATGAGAGTGATGAGTCTCTCCCACTGCATCATATCAGGAGGCACATGCCGTCAGTCTGTCCCACTAATGGTGATGCCAAGTTCGATCACTAGCTGAAGGTGGTGCGCCAGGCATTTCCACTGAGAAGTTATGCACTCTCCCTTTCTAATCAGAAAATGTCTTGTGAGGAAGTCTTTTGATACAATGTAAATGCCCTGTTGCTCTCTATGTGTCTCCACTAGTTTTACCATGCAATAATAATTTGTACCTAAAGCAATTATTATTATTAGGAAGGTTGCCAAATGGTAGTTTTTCTGATTCCTTCTACATTTTTTGATATAATCATGATATTTATTATTAATTGTGAATAATTTTGCTTATCTAATAACTGGTGTTAAGACAAACCACCAATTTAGGCATTAGAGGAAAATGTTTCTGTGACATACATATTTTTATAAGCTAGGTAACTCATTAGACTGCATCTGGTTGAACATGATTTGAGAACTGCATTAAAACCCCAGCACAAAGAATACCGGATTCCAAAAATGCCAGCAGCCTCTAACAGAAAACAGGAGACTGGAACCCACCAAAATGAAGTTAGTTAAATAACATTGTCTGAGTGTGCCCGCATAGTAAGAGAAGAGTATGTCATTATATTCACGAACAAGTCTTATGCTTCCATTTGTATTTGTTTTGAAAGTCGCCCTGCCTCTGAAGAAATCTCTAGGCCTATCTTCATCATGAAGCTCAAAAGAAATGGGAGAAATCATTTTATATTTTGCAATTAGATTTGTTATTGGCATAATAGCAGAGAATTCAAAAGAGAAAACTCTATATCATTAAGAAAGTATGTAGAGAAATTTCTTCAAAGGTGCTTTTTGACATGCTTGGAAATTCTGGTGTTTTTCAAACTGCAATTCATTCATTCTTTTGTTTCTCAAGACTTCTACATTTTGGCTTTTGTAATAACACTTTACTTCTATTTCTAACACAAATTGTCTGAACAGCACAATAGCGTGTTGAATGAGTCATGGAAAATTTGAAGTTTATTATATATAAATCAGTGATCTCCAGAGAATAGAACCAATAAGATATATCTAGTGGTATAAACAGAGCCAATAGGATATATGTAGTGATTTATGACAGAAATTGACTCACACAGTTTGGAAGCCAGGAAGTCCCACAGTCTTCCCTCTGCAAGGCAGAGGGGCAGGAAAGCCAGTGGTGCAATTTAGTTGGAGTCCAGAAGGCCAGAAAACCAGGAGCACCAATGTGTGAGGACCGGAGAAGATGGATGTCTCAGCTCAAGGGATGAGAGAGCAAATTTGCCTTTTCTTTGCCTTTTTGTTTTATTCACCTCCTCATTGGACGGATTAATGCTGCCCACATTGATAAGGGCAAAAACTCAGCCTATTGAATCAAACGCTAATCTCTTCCAAAAACACCTTCACAGACACAGCCAGAAATAATGTTTTACCTGATACCTTGGCATCCCTTAGATTAGTCAAGTAAATTAACTCATAAAATTAACCACCACATTCACTGATTTATGATAATGGGAAATTTATTTCTTTTTTTTTGACTGTACGGCAAAATTTTACTGTTACAGACTCCATGAAAAGTCTTAATTACATATTAATTATTGAAAAGTTAAATTTACTGCTTTTAAATATTTATATTAACACAAACTAATCAGCCCTGTTAGATGCATTTTGCTGCCTATATAGATTGAGATGATTTGGATAAGCAGACAGAGTAAGGCTCCAGTGGTTGAAAAGGCAGGAGACCTAGTGTCCAGATTCATCGCAACACTAATTCATGTGATCTTGGGTTAGTTAATAACCATCACTCAGCATGATCATTTGCTTGTAAAAGGAAAGAAGTAGCTAATATAATCTTCTGAGGTTTCTTTAAGACCTAAAACTATTTTTCTATAGAAAAATTATTCTGATTCTAATTTATTTCTAAAATTTTTATTATATTTATATGAGTTCATAATATTCAAATGACTTCTACTTTTAATATATATTAAACCACTTGCTTCTTATGTACATCTAACTTAGTTTCCTATGTCTATTATTTTTAACAAATCACATGTGTGTTTGTGACATCAGGTGAGGCTAAAGCAGCATTAACTCTGCATGAGTCATGATCAAAAATAAAATATCACTTGTTCAAGTTATCAGCATCCTGCTTATAAACTTCATTACACTTAGTCTGCATGTTTTCCTTTACGTTATTCAACATCTGCATTATTCAACTAAATCTTTCCTTTTTCTATTCTCAGCAGAATACCTTCTGATTATAATTTGTTTCCATGAAAATCTGCTTTCATACAGGGACTGCACAAGGATTCTAATCTGTCTGATGATTCCCACAACACAAATATAATACATTCTGGTGAATATTTTATTTTCATGCGAGTTTTATTAGTATGAACCAACCATTTCACATTTGGTTGTCTCTAGAATTCTGACAAAAATCAAGTTTCTGTGCCACTGGATCAGCAAAACTGTCATGCCTAGGCCCTAGTAAATTCAATAAGACATTGAGATCTGATAATAGTCAGCAACCTTTCCCAGTGATAACCCCACCTGACCATAAGTTTCTTTCGGAATGTGTTATTTCTTCCTTCTACATTCATCACTTCTACAAACTTCAAGCCAATTATTAAATCTATTCAGGTAAAATGGATTCTAGTGACTTTGGACCTAGTTCTTAGAGCTTTAGGGGATAGAAAAATAGTATTAGCTAAAAACTACCAATCAAAAAAACTTTTTCTTTCCATTTACATATTAAGAAAACATGAGAAAGGTACAGTAATAAAGGCAAACACTCAAAGTATTAAAGGTGAATGACAGAATAACTCTAACTCAAATCATTAAATTGTATCCCATATCCAGGTTTATTTAATAATTTATATGCTTAATACCAGAACCTGGCAGCTCATCTTGAGGCATTCAGCTGAAGAAGAACAATTTCAACTCAAATACTTCATTTTTTTTTTCATTTAGAGAAGTTCTACATCTAAATCTCAGTTACTCTTGTTACAGGAAGTAGACATTTCATCCTCAACCACACTTTTCATGCCACACTATGGTTATTACCGGCTAACGGGTCCACTCTATAATCTGCATGTGCACATCCAAGTAATCCAACTACTTATCTGGAGGCAGCGTCTTGGCTGTATATTAGACAAGAAAATAGGGGTGAGTTGACAGTTGAAGCCATGTGAAGATACCCTCTGCAGTCATCTTGGTGTTGTGGAATGGCTCTCATCTAGGTGAAATCACATTTGTTTCTTCTCTTTAAAAAAATTATTTATCTCTCAGGATGTATTCCATCTCCTATATGACAGCTCTGCTTCTGTTTTAAGAAGAACACACATGTATGAATGGATTTTAGGTATACACCCATGGAGATAAAGAGATAGCTATCCTCGTTCATTTGTGTTTTACGTTTTGCCCTCTCTCCTAAACCCTTTGTCTCCTTTAATATAGGTTAAAGCAGCTATCAAATGATTGGCATTATCCCTACCTAAATCCTAAGGTTTCTTGTCCTAAACCATAACAGCTTTATCCTCTAAAAGATGTAAATCACAGAACTTCCGTACATGGAAGTTAAACTGGTTGATATTTGGACTTCAGATTTTTTTCCTCCAAATCCTTTTTTCCTGGCTCCTACACTGACTTCCTGCTGATGCCAATACCAGGATCCAGGGCAGACATTTATTGATTGCCTCTAAGTGCCAGATGCTTTGCAATATGATGTCAGTTAATATTACTAACAAGCATGCCAAATGATGAAAATTATTTATATTTTACAGGCAAAGATACTGGAGATAAAAGAAGAATGGTAGCTTTCCAGTACATTATGCTAATCTGTGGCAGATTTTGATTTTTCTGACTCCAGTGTGCATGCCCTTCCTCTGCAGACTATCTCACAAATGAGAATGCCATCTGCATGTTTTAAATATACCTGAGATACCTAAGGAAAAAACAAATCAGAGGCAGCAGTATCCCAAGACTTACCTTGTCAGTTTGAGATGTATTTTTTCATTTAAAAAATATTTTATTTATTTATTTTTAGAGAGAGGGGAAGGGAGGGAGAAAGAGAGGGAGAGAAATATCAGTGTGTGATTGTCCCTCCCACTCCCCCTACTGGGGACCTGGCCTGCATGCAAGCCAGGCATGTGCCCTGACTGGGAATTGAACCTGTGACCCTTTGTTCTCAGGCTAGCATTCAAGCCACTGAGCCATGCCAGTGAGGGCAAGATTTAATTACTTTTCAAAGCAATATACATTATAGGCAAATAATAACTGTATCATATGTGTGTCTATGTGTAAAAGAAAACCAAGCTTTGAATTTTTAGAATGTCCTTTTTAATTATTACTTTTGAAAAGAATTCTCATAGAAGAGATTGGATTGAGTGTAGCTAAATTTATTATATGCCGATCGAATCATCATGGTATGCAAGTAACTTTGTGCTTTGAGATGGCTCTGGGAATCTCCTCTTATTTGGGCATTTCCATTACCCATACCTAGAAGGAAAGAATGATGGCTGAGGTGGTTGTGGTAGACAATGACCTTATCAATCGTCATGATGGAGATACGGGTTTTTCCTTGCAGTGACTCATTACAGAGTGCATCACATAATAAGCACTGACAGCCAGCAAGCAGTGAGTGAAGACTGACAGATGGTCAATAAATTCAGAGCTGGCATATTTGTGTAAATTCATTATAGGTTTGAAGGCTGGTAGTGACTTCACCAGAACTTTAAATCACTAAAGTTGTCTTCCAGACCAAGCAGTTAAAATTTAAACATGGAAAGTCCTAATATTTGAAAATGAGATACTCCTTACTCTCTTATACCACTGAAATTTATGCAATTATTTTTACTAAGAAAGATTTTTTAAAGTTTATGTAAAGAAAAAGTATAGTGGCTAAACTGCAGATACTATTTTATAAATGTCATGAAAAAACCTATATAAAATAAAATTATAACCACAAGACCCATAAAACTTCTTTTCTGCTGAGAATTTTAGATATAATCTAGATAAATTAGATATAATTTAGATATAATCTTAATATGGAAGTTAAAAAGAAAATAAATGTAAAGCATAAATAATGTGTGATGCTTTATAAAATGCATTTCACAAGCCTAGATATTGTGCCATGTAAGATGTATTTACTACTAAGGATATAGTTCTCTCTTCCTACAACTTTCAAAATTGCATGAGTCTTATTTTAGTGGTTTTGGAAGGTGTATAAAAAGCCTGCCAATTTCAATGCAACAAACCTGTCTCTGTGTCTATTGTGTTCAGGCAGCCAACACCAGCTTTAATAGCTCTTTTCTCATAAAGCATAGATTGTAAAAGAATCTGTCCTCAAGAATAATGAGGAAATGATCATTCCATTCATTTCATTAATGACAAGCTTATTTATTAATACCAGCATCATTAATAAACACCTAAAACATACATTTTCCCATGGAAGGAGGTGCTAAATCTTTTCTATTTTGTCCCTGTAGACATACATTACTACCTGTCTGTGACAGATTGAATTGTGTTCCCTGAAAAGATATGTTGATATTCTAACTAACCCCCATTATCTGTGAATGAGATCTTACTTGGAAATAGGGTCTTTCTAGAGGTGATCAAGTTTAAGATGAAGTCCAGCTGAATTAGGGTGGGTCCTAATCCAATATGCCTGATGTCCTCATGAAAAGAGAATTCAGATACGTGAGAGAACATCTCGTTATGACAGAGGCAGAGACTGGAACAGCTTCAAGGCAAGGAACATCAAGGATTTCCAGTAAACCACAAGCAGCTAAGGAAAGGCAAGGACGGATTGTCCCCTCTAGGCTTCAGCAGAGGTTTGGGCTTGCTGAAACCTCGACTTCAGACTTCTAATCTACAGAACCTTGAGAATCATTCTCTGTTGTTTTATGCCACAAGTCTTCAGTACTTGGCCCTGAGAAGGTGATGCACTGTCTATCCTGCTTTATGCACAGGAAGGAACATGACAGGCTGCAACAATGGGCTTTCTCTCACATCTAGTTCAGTTTGGTCAAAAAAGAACTAGCAGGGAATTCAAGGGCAGTGGGGGACTAAGGATAGATGTTTTTTTCCCCCAGCTCCATTCGGCTAGTTTCTTTGACTGGTTGTTTCTCTCCCAAAGAATATGCTCCCACCAATTATCCTTCTCCACACAGCTGTGCTCCCTGGGGACTGGTAACTGCCTCGTCCTCTTTTCCCTTCAGGCTTCTGGTGATAGCTGATTGGCAGTGGCTGCCAACTTTTACCATCTACACTGAGTATTTATTGCCACATAACAAGTTGTTATAAATTCAGCGACTTGACATACACTTATTATATCAAAATTTCTATGGGTCAGAAATCAGGCATGCCTTAATGGGTCCCTTTAATCCGAGTCTCCCAGGAGGCTGCAGTCAAGGTGTTGTTCAAGACTGGAGTTTATGTAAAGGATCAAGTAAGCAAGGACCTACTTCAAATCATTTACATAGCTGTTGGCTGTATTCATTCCTTTCTGGGCTGTTAGAATGAGGGTCTCAGTTCCTTGCTGGCTGTAGACCATAGGCCATCCTCAGTTCCTTGCCATGTGGTCCTATCCAATGCTGCAACCTACTTTATCAAAGCAGGCAAGGGAAAGTGTTTTCTAGCAAGATAGAAGTCAGAATCTTTTACAATGTAATTATAGAATTGGCATACTCTCAAAGTTGAGATATTCTATTGGTTATAGACAATTTAATCCAGGAGACAAGATTATATAAGGCACTGAATATCATAGGGCTGGGATCACTGGGAATCATTTTAGAAGCTGTTGACCACACTGCCTCTTACTAGCTTCCTTAAATCCTGTCCACACCTTAGTTAATAGTTTCCTCTATGAGTGTACCATCTGTTTCCTGCCGTGATAATAATTGATATGGAGGGTGATAAACAAAATGTAATCACTCTTCTTTCTATTCACTGTGATAAATTATTATCACTCTGAATAATGTGCCAGTTTCCAAGATTCACCCAAACTAAAGAGAGCATTGCAGATTTAATTGTAGCAAGGCAAATCAGTGCTAGGCATTCTTAACATACTCAATCATCCAGGCCAATATGATCTACACATTTAACAATTTATCTAAGGAATGGAATAAAAGTTGTTTTTTTTCTGAAAGGGTTTACATTTAGAACAAAGAAGAATTAGTTTATGTTAGAAATTGTGTAAGATATCAAGGACCAGAGTAGATTCAACAAGCATGTGACTAGAACTTAAAATACAGAACTCAAGGTCAACATTAAGCATGATCATGGAAAGAAGACAGAAGTCATAGTTGGAGGGGCAACACAAAATATCACTTCCAAGGGACAAAGATTCTAAACAAGTAGACATGTCAAGAAAAGACAAAATGAAAATGTCCAGAGCATCCTTGAGAAGGGGAAAGCTGGGAAGTATGCGAGACAAGGCTCTCAGCACAACAGGGAGAAAAGCCCACTAGCATGTGGAACAAGGGCAAGCTAACTTGTGCACAGCTATATGAGCTTTATGCAGAAGAAGCAGGCATGTCTGTGATTCTCTGTTAAAGAAAACAAGTAAAAGGTGATTTTGTTGTCCCTCCTTTTTTCTTTTTATTTCTCAAGTAAAACAATGTTTTAGGCATGGTTTCAAGGAAGGAATACCAAACCAGAAGCAGAATCAAGGAATACATATCCTTCCTTTCTCTAACCTGAACACCAATTTGCCGTGTAATACAGGGCAACTCAATGATTTTATTTTATTAATCTTTAATTTTCCAGTCTATAAAATGGGACAATAGCACCTACTTTGTCTAGATCACTAAAATTTTATGAAGATTAGATAAAACAATGAATGTGAATACTTTGAAAATGTAAAGACATTAAATATTATTAAAATATTTTCAAAACTTTCAAGTGGCATATATTTATGACAGTTATAAGTCTCAGTAAACTATCTCTTCATAGACATCTTGACATTTTCTCATTGAAATTTCAAAAGCACAAACTTTGCTTTACTTTATTTATGATTAGGCCATTTTGGTAACTACCAAACAAAAACATACTCTACAACAATATATCAACTTAATGGCACTAGAGAATTTTTCCCAAAGATGTAATTCAGTAATTCACGTCAGCCAAATATTGTGAAAAGTAAGGATAATATTTTTAATATTTTCTAACATAGTTTTCTTCTCAGTAATTGGATACCTCCCTAGAAAATGTTATCTTGAAGGGAGGAAGAAAATATGATATAGGAAACATCCTTAAAAACAAAACAAAAAGAAAAGGTAAATAGGAGCATTTTCCAAGGGCTAAGAATAAAAAAAGAAATGTTATCTTCATTTTAAGCCATCCTAGCATATGTGAGGAGAAAGGAGGTGAGGTGAAATGACACTTGGTAGTTTAGGAAGAATATTATCTAGAGCTTAGGTTCCTGTAAGGGATATTATGCCCTACTGGGAAGATACCACCCAGAATGTCTTCTCCACTGACCACCACACAAAAGAGGTGGGGTGATGGATATGCAGAGAAAGGAATATCTGCAATGAGTACCACTAAGACTTCCCCAACTTTTATGGGATGTGGCATATTAATGGGGGACATTGGATGTAGCTGAGAGGTAAAAGCTAGCCCGCCTACCATGGGGTATTGTGGTAAAGATTGTGACAAATTTATGTCAGAAGCTGAGATGAAAAGCCTAATCCAAAGGCAAAGATAGAATTTGGTTGAGAATTGAAGGATTCAAGGCAACTCAGCCCAGCAAGATACTCCAAGATCATCAGGTTTCCCAGCTCTGCAGGAAAGGTGACAGGATGGTCAATGAGCAGATGGAACAAAAGATCTGTCACAGAGGCCAGCAAGAAACCAAAGAGGCTGCACAAAGGGCCTGTGCTTACATCTAAGCCCCCCACCCACACACTGAGAAAGGCCCAAGTGACTCCCCCCATGGCCCACATGTCACCTCGGGAGTTAGCAAAGGAAAAAAATATTTCTGAAATAGATCTGAGCACGTATTGCCTCAAATGTATCCCCCCCAAAGAAGGGTTTAAGCCAAATGAGACTCAGATACACTTACTTAGAAAGGTTGCATTTTATCTAACATCCTGTAGATAGGGATATGAAAAAGTTTAAATCAGTTACAGAGAAATTTTAGCACTTCTAAATATAGTGAACAATTTTCAACATTAGCACATTTCCAAACCTATTTCACATACACATGTTAAAAGAAGTATTATATTTCAGACTCACAAATAGTTTAACCATTTAATGAAAGCAAACAATGTGAATAAAAATCTGCCTTACTGTGGAATGCCACATTCTGAAAAGAATTTATATGTTAACGTGGTACATTTACATGACAAGTGCTCGATGGCACACAAGTATCCTCAGGAAAAAGCTTCCTCCTCTTTGGGATGAGATGTGAACCCTATAAACCAAATAACAGCAAAATGGCAGCCCACAATGATTAGGTTTACCTATCATAGTCTTTTTGCATATAATAAATTCTTCTAAGGAGAAACTTGGAACTGGCATTCCCAGTCTGCCTTGAGAAGAACTTCACATTAGAATAATATAAATAGAAAATAACTTAGAACTTGGCTTAACTTCTTTTTTTTACTTTAAATAATATTTTTATTTTTCAGTTACAGTTTATATACAAATTATGTTGGATTCAGGTGTGCAACCAGTGATTAGATGTTGTATAACTTACTAAGCTATCATCACAATAAATCTAGTATTCATTGGATACCACACACAGTTACAATATAATCAACTAAATTCCTTATGCTGTACTTTCATCCCTGTGGCATTTTTGTAAGTAAAAATTTATATTTCTTAATGGCTTCAACTTTTTCACCCATGTCCCCAACACTTCTCCCATCTGGCAACTGTCATTCTACTCTCTGTATCTATGTGTCTATTTCTGTTCACTTGTTCATTTATTTTACTTTTTAGATTTCATATGTAAGTGAAATCATATGCCATTTTTCTTCCTCTGACTTATTTCACAAAGCACAAGACCCTCTAGGTCCATCCATGCTGTTGCTGATGGCAAGATTTCATTCCTCTCTATATGGCTGAGTCATATTCCACTGTATGTGTGCACCACTTCTTTTTATCCACTCATCTCTTGATGGACACTTAGGTTGCGTCCACATCTTCTTTATTATAAATAATACTGCAATGAACATTGGATGTATAAATCTTTTGTTTGAGTGTTTGGGATTTCTTTGGAAAAATACATGAAAGTGGAATTGTTGGATCCTCCTTCATCTCTTGTGATACAGCTTTTGTCTTAAAGTCTATTTTGTCCCGTATGAGTATTGTTACCCCAGCTTTTTTTTTTTTGTTTCCATTTTTATGAAATATATTTTTCATACCCTTACTTTTAATCTTGGTGTGTTTTGACCTAAAGCAACTCCCCTGCAGACAGGTCATGTAAGGGTCTTGTTTTGTAATCCATTCAGCCAACATGTCTTTTAATTGGAACATTTAATCATTTAGAGTAATTGTTGATAAATATGTATTTACTGGCATTTTAGTAACCATATTTTTAAGCTTTTTGTCTTCATAAAGAAGTCTCTTTAACATTTCATGCAGTACTGGTTTGGTGGTAATGAACTCTTTTAGCTTTTTCTTGTCTGGGATGTTCTTTATCTGTCATTCAATTATAAGTAACAGCTTTGTTGTGTAGAGTAATCTTGGTCATAGGTCCTTGTTTTTCATCACCTTGAATATTTTATTTTCCTATCCCCTCTGGCCTGCAAAGTTTCTGTTGAGAGATCAGCTGACAGTATTATGGGAATTCCCTTGTAGGTAACTACCATTATTTTGCTGCCTATAATATGCACCCATGGTTTTGATCCAAACTTTCATGAAAAAAATCTTTCATTTTAATTTTTTAATTCAATTATTTATTTACTTATATTTAGATAATTGCTTTGTATTATAAAGGAATTTTAGCATTTATTTTTTGACACATTATGGTACAAAAAATTTTAGGCAATGAATAATTATAAACATAAGAATAAAAGGTATTTTAGGTATTACCCATGTATAATGCACATCCTTATTTTTCCCTCAAAAATTCAGGCAAAAAAAGTGCATGTTATACATGGCAAAATATGGTAACTGCCTCTCTCATGTTGCTTTTAAGATTCTCTCCTTGTCTTTAATCCTTGATATTTTAATCTTAAGGTGCCTTGATGTGAGCTTCTTTTTGTTCATCTTGTTTGGGAATCTCTGAGCTTCCTAGACTTCTATGTCTATTTCCTCCACCAGGTAGGGAAGTTTTTTCTTTCTTTCTTTCTTTCTTTCTTTCTTTCTTTCTTTCTTTCTTTCTTTCTTTCTTTCTTTCTTTCTTTCCCTTCCTCCTTCCTTCTCCTCTTTCTTTCTTTCTTTCTTTCTTTCTTTCTTTCTTTCTTTCTTTCTTTCTTTCTTTCTTTCTTTCTTTCTTTCTTGACAGAGGTTTTTAATTTCTTGCTTTTTTTTCTTTTTCTGGCACCCCATGATGTGATTGTTGGTGTGCTTGAAGTTGTTCCAGAGGCTTCTCATGCTATCCTCATTTCTTTAGATAATTTTTCCTCTTTTCCAACTGAGAGTTTTCTGCTTTCTTAACTTCTAAATCTCTGATCTGATCCTCTGCTTCATCTACTCCACTGCTGATTTCTTATAATCTATTCTTTATCTCAGTTAGTATATTCTTCATATTTGGCTAGTTCTTTTTTATGTTTTCTATCTTTGTTTTTATGTTTCTTATCACTTTGTTGAAGTTTTCATTAAGTTCATATACTCCCCACCTGAGTTCATTAGGCATTCATATATCAAGTTTTGAACTATGCATGTAGTTGATTGATTGTCTCCATTTTATTTAAATCTTTTTCTGGAGTTGTCTTCTGTTTTTTTTCATTTGATATATGTTTCTTTGTCTCCTTATTTTGGCAGGCTCCTGGTGTCTGCTTCTATGTATTAGGTAAAGTTGCTATGTCTCCTGGGCTTGGTAGACTGACCTTATTTATTAGGTTGGCCAAAAATTCCACTTAGTTTTTTTTTACATAAAATAAAAGACACATTTATCATTTCCACTAACAAATTTATTGGTTTGGATATTTTGAGTATGTCAGCTATTTCTCACATGGTATAATGTTGATTGTTCTCAAGTAATGTCTTGATTTGATCACTGTCAACTATGACTGGTCTACCTGACCATGTATCATCATCCAGGGAGAAATTTCCAGCATAAAACTTCACAAACCACTTTTGATATGTTCAATCTGTCACACCACCTTCTCCATACACTGCACACATTTTTGTGTGTTTCAGTTGTATTTCTACCTTTCTTGAAACAATAAAGCATAACATGCCAAAAATGTTGTGTGTTTTCTTTTATCTTCCATATTAAAATAGCTACACAAAAACTTATTAATTTTGTTGTTTTTAAATGCATGCTGATATGACAGCTGTCACAATAAAATCTAACAAAATTGTTATGAATAAAGTTCAAGAAAAGAAAGTGCTAGTAGAGCCATGTTACAGAAAAACCAAATGAACTTTTTGATCAAACCAATAGAAGGTATCTTGTAGAGTTCAGTGGCACAGCTTCCTTGTTCACCCAACTTGGGCACTGCAGGTGGATGTCTGTGTGTGTGCTGAGTGTGTGTATGACTTCTGTTGTATTTGAGCCTTGATTGCTGTTGGCACTTCAATGGGAGGGATTTACCCTCAGCCTAACTGATTGCAAGGACCAGTTGCAACCACTGTGGAGGATCAGATGTACAGGGGCTGACCCCATTGAGCAGGATTTACTTCTGTGGGGCTCTGGTGCCTGCTTTGTCACTTGTGGTATTGACTCTGGGGCCTCCCAGAAGGTGCAGGTTATGGTCAGTCTCTACCTGTGCAATGTGATGGCCATCTGGCATGAGCTACAAAGCGATCTGAAGATGGTTGTACTTGTGCTGGGCTCAGAGATGCCCAGAAGAAGCCAAGCTGTGAACTAAGGCTGGCTACTGCTAGTGCTGAGCCTGGGGCCACTTATAGAGAGGTACATAGCAAACTGAGGCCAAATGCTGTTTCCTTGAGAGATTTTAGGAAAGTCCAAAGCATGAGCCAAGAATGGCCATTTAGGTGGAAAAAACACCAGAAATGGTTTGGGTTTACTCCTCAAGTTGGGTGGGGTGGGATCTCAGGGATTCACCAGGGCAGGGCCAACAGTGTTAGCCAGACTGATGGAGACTCAGATATAACACTCACCTGTGGACATTGTGTGAGAAGAGCCCAGAAAAGGAACAATGGCCTCTGCCAGTATTTCTATCTGGGAGAAAGCTGCCCCTTAGGCTCTCCCCCAATGCCAAACAACTAAGTTCGTCCGCATAAGTTCCTGGTACCCCATCACCAGAGTATGGACTGAGTGGGTCCAAGTAAGTCCATGCACAGACCCTTTAAGGGTAATGCCTGGGACTCCAGAAGCCCATCATCTCACTCAGTCAAAACCCCCGCTGGCTTTTACAGACAGAAGTTATGAGAATTTCTCTTTCTGGAACTGGAACCCTAGGCTGGGAGGCCTGGTATGGGGCTGTGAAACCTCATTCCCCAGGGGGGACCTTCACGACTAATATACCTCACCCAATTTTTATGCAGCATGCATGGGTGTGGGACCAAACCCACCTGTGTCTCTGCCCCTCCTATCAGTCTCAATGTAGCTTTTTATTTATATTCTTTATTGTAGGGCTTCTGGTTAGCTGGATTTGAGGTGATTCTGAATGAGGGTTTTTCTGTAGTTTAGTTGTATTTTTGATTTGGTTGTGGGAGGATTCCAGTATCACATTTATCTGCACTGCTTTCTTGACTGGAAACAACTTTTTAATTTCACTTCATTTTGGATTATTCTTTATGAGACATGTAATTATTAGAAACATTTGGAATACTGCACAGCTCTTTGAAAATTTGTAGCAGAGATCATTTTTTTGAAAATGGAAAAAAGTGTCCAATTCTAATATCAAAAATCATATTAGTCATCTTTTTATTTACATAACTGCAATTTAAGTGATCTTAGCTTAAGAAACCCATATGACAAAAAGAGGTAATATTACTTAATTTTTTCAAGAAAAATGTATATGTTTAAATTTTTTACAATATGATTTTTTTTTCCTCTTCCCCCCCCCCGCCCGGTCTCCCCGCTCCCTCCCATTCCCCCCCCCCCCAGTCCTCATCTCTGTGTCGTTCATACTTGTTCCTCAAAATCCCTCCCCCTTTTTCCCCTTAAGTTCCCTTCCCTCTCCCCTCTGGTCGCTGCCCACTTGTTCTCTATTTCAGCGTCTTTGTTTTTATTCTGTTTGCTTGTTTGTTTTATTCTTTAGCTTCCTGTCAAAGGTGAGATCATATGGTATTTGTCCTTCAATGCCTGGCCTATTTCACTCAGCATAATGCTTTCCAGTTCCATCCATGTTGTTGCAAAAGGTAGTAGCTCCTTCTTTCTCTCTGCTGCATAAAATTCCATGGTGTATATGTACCACAATTTTTGGATCCATTCATTTACTGATGGGCACCTAGGTTGCTTCCAACTCTTGGCTATTGTAAATTGTGCTGCTATGAACATTGTGGTGCATAGGTTCTTTGAAATTGATGTTTTAGGATTCTTGGGGTATAATCCTAGCAGTGGAATTGCTGGGTCAAAAGGCAGGTCAATTTTTATTTTTCTGAGAAAATTCCATACTGTTTTCCATAATGGTTGTACCAGTCTACAATCCCACCAACAGTGAACTAAGGTCCCCTTTTCCCCACAACCTCTCCAACATTTGTTGTTTGTTGCTTTGTCTATTATAGCCATCCTGACTGGTGTAAAGTGGTATCTCATTGTGGTTTTAATTTGCATCTCTCTGATAGCTAACGATATTGAGCATCTCTTCATGTGTCTCTGGATGTTCTGTATGTCCTCTTTAGAGAAGTGTCTGTTCAAGTCCTTTTCCCATTTTTTAATTGGGTTCAGTGTCTTCCTAGAGTGGAGTCGTGTAAGTTCTTTGTATATTTTGGAGATTAAACCTTTGTCTGAGGTATCATTGGCAAATATGTTTTCCCATACAGTTGGTTGTCTTTTTAATTTAATACTGTTTTCTTTAGCCATGCAGAAGCTTTTTATTTTGATAAGATCCCATTTGTTTATTCTTTCCTTTATATTCCTTGCTCTAGGGCACATATCCGTAAAAATGTTGCTGCGTGGAATATCTGAGATTTTCTTGCCAATGTTCTCCTCTAGGACTTTAATGGTGTCATGGCTTATATTTAAGTCTTTTATCCACCTTGAATTTATTTTGGTGTATGGTGTAAGTTGGTGCTCAAGTTTCATTTTTTTGCATGTAGCTGTCCAGTTCTCCCAACACCATTTGCTGAAGAGGCTATCTTTACTCCATTTTATGTTACTGCCCCCTTTGTCGAATATTAATTGACTGTAGAGGGTTGGGTTGATTTCTGGGCTCTCTGTTCTGTTCCATTGGTCTATGTGCCTGTTTTTATGCCAGTACCAGGCTGTTTTGATTACAGTGGCTTTGTAATACAGTTTGATATCAGGTATTGTGATCCCTCCTACTTTGTTCTTCTTTCTCAAAAGAGCAGCTGCTATTCGGGCTCGTTTATGATTCCATATAAATTTTTGAAGTGTTTGTTCTATGTCTGTGAAATACGACATTGGTACTTTAATAGGTATAGCATTGAATCTGTATATTGCTTTGGGTAGTATGGACATTTTGATGATGTTAATTCTTCCAATCCATGAACACGGTATATGTTTCCATTTGTTTGTGTCTTCCTTGATTTCTTTCTTCAGTGCTGTGTAGTTTTCTGCATACAGGTCTTTTACCTCTTTGGTTAGGTTTATTCCCAGATATTTTATTTTTCTTTTTGCTATATCGAATGGGATTTTTTCCTTGATTTCTGCTTCTGCTGATTCATTGTTTGTATACAAAAATGCCTTTGATTTCTGGATATTGACTTTGTATCCTGCTGTTTTGCCAAATTCATTAATTAGTTTGAGCAGTTTTTGGGTAGAGTCTATAGGATTTTCCATGTACACTATCATGTCATCTGCAAACAGTGACAATTTTGTTTCCTCCTTTCCTATTTGGATGCCTTTTATTTCCTTTTCCTGCCTGATCGCTGTGGCCAAAACTTCTAATACTATATTGAATAGGACTGGTGAAAGTGGACATCCTTGTCTTGTTCCTGATCTTAGTGGAAAAGCTTTTAGTTTTTGTCCATTGAGTATGATATTGGCTGTAGGTTTCTCATAAATGGCCTTTATTATATTGAGGAATGTTCCCTCTATTCCCATTTTGCTGAGTGTTTTTATCATAAATGGGTGTTGTACCTTATCGAAAGCTTTTTCTGCGTCTATTGATATGATCATGTGGTTTTTGTCTTTGCTTTTGTTTATGTGATGAATTACATTTACTGTTTTGCGAATGTTGAACCATCCTTGCATCCCTGGGATGAATCCCACTTGGTCATGGTGTATAATCTTTTGGATATATTGTTGGATGCGATTTGCTAATATTTTGTTGAGGATTTTAGCATCTATGTTCATCAGCGATATTGGCCTGAAGTTTTCTTTCTTTGTTGTATCTCTATCTGGTTTTGGAATTAGGATGATGCTGGCTTCATAAAAGGAGTTAGGGAGTTTTCCATCCTTTTGTATTTTTTGGAATAGTCTGTGAAGAATGGGGGTTAGCTCTTCCTTAAATGCTTTGTAGAATTCTCCTGTGAATCCATCTGGTCCAGGGCTTTTGTGTGATGGGAGTTTTTTGATTACTGCTTCAATTTCTTTTGCTGTTATTGGTCTATTCAGGTGTTCTAATTCTTTTTCATTGAGTTTTGGGAGATTATATTTTTCTAGAAATGTGTCCATTTCCCCTAGGTTCTCAAATTTCTTGGCATACAGTTCTTCATAGTAATTTCTTACAATCCTCTCTATTTCTGTGGTGTCAGTTGTAATCTCTCCTCTTTCATTTCTGATTGTGTTTATTTGTGTCCGTTCCCTTCTTTTCTTGATGAGCCTACTTAAAGGCTTGTCTATTTTGTTTATTTTTTCAAAGAACCAACTCCTGGATTCATTGATCTTTAGAATTGTACTTTTAGTCTCTATGTCATTTAGTTCTGCTCTGATCTTACTTATTTCCTTCCTTCTACTTGCTTTGGGCTGTTTTTGTTGTTGTTCCTCGAGTTCTTGTGGGCGTAGAGTAAGTTCATTTGTTTGAAATGTTTCTGTTTTCTTTAGGTAGGTTTGTATTGCTATAAACTTCCCTCTCAGGACTGCCTTGGCTGTATCCCATAAGTTTTGGGTTGTTGTGTGATCATTTTCATTTGTTTCCAGAAACTTTTTGATTTCTTCCCTAATTTCATTCTTGACCCATTCATTGTTTAATAGCATACCGTTCAGTCTCCATGATTTTGGGTGTTTTGGGTTTTTTCCTTTGGGGTTGGTTTCCAGTTTCAGTCCCTTATGGTCAGAGAAAATGCTTGGTATGATTTCAATATTCTTGAATTTGTTGAGGCTTGTTTTGTGCCCTATCATGTGATCTATCTTTGAGAATGTACCATGTGCATTTGAAAAGAATGTATTTAGCTTCTTTGGGGTGAAGAGCTCTGTATATATCAGTTAGGTCCATTTCATCAAGGGTGTTGTTTAATGCCACAATGTCTTTGTTGATATTTTGTTTGGAAGATCTGTCCATTTTTGATAGTGGGGTGTTAAAATCCCCCACTATAATTGTGTTGCTGTCTATATCTTTCTTGAATTCCTCTAAGATTTTCCTTATATATTTTGGTGCTCCTATATTGGGTGCGTATATATTTATGATGTTAATGTCTTCTTGGTGGATTCTTCCCTTGAGTATTATGAAGTGACCTTCTGGGTCACTCTTTATGGCTCTTTTTTTGAAGTCTATTTTGTCTGATATGAGAATTGCTACCCCAGCTTTTTTTTCTTGTCCATTTGCTTGGAAAATTTGTTTCCAGCCTTTGATTTTTAGTCTGTGATGGTCTTTTGTCCTGAGGTGGGTCTCTTGTAGGCAGCATATGTGTGGGTCATATTTTCTTATCCATGACGCTATTCTGTGTCTTTTGAAGATTATATTTATTTATATTTAGAGGGGAAGGGAAGGAGAGAGGGAGAGAAATATCAATGTATGGTTGCCTTTTGTGCATCCCCTGCTGGGAACTGGCCTGCAGGGAACCAGCCTGCAACCCAGGAATGTGCCCTGACTGGGAATCGAACCACGATCCTTTGATTCACAGGCCCGTGCTCAATCCACTGAGCTACACCAGCCAGGGCCCTATTCTGTGTCTTTTGATTGGAGCATTTAATCCATTTACATTTAAGGATATTATTGATAGGTACTTATTCATTGCCATTTTTGTACCTGTGTTCCTCTCTGTCTGTCTCTTTTCCTTCCTTTCCTTAAAGCAGACCTTTTAGTATTTCTTGTAGAGCTGGCTTGGTGGCAGCAAATTCTTTTAGACTTCTTTTGTCTTGGAAGCTCTTTATTTGGCCTTCTATCTTGATTGAGAGCCTTGCTGGGTAAAAGTAGCCTTGGTTGTAGGCCTCTGGTTCTCATTACTTGGAATATTTCTTGCCAATCTCTTCTTGCTTGGAGTGTTTCCATTGAGAAGTCAGTGGCTAACCTTATTGGGACGCCCTTGTATGTTATTTCTTTTTTCTCCCTTGCTGCCTTTAAGATTCTCTCTTTGTCTTGGAAGTTTGCCATTTTAATGATGATGTGTCTTGAAGTGGGCCTCTTTGGGTTCCTCTTGAATGGGACTCTGTGAGATTCCTGGATTTGTGTGACTTTTTCTTTTGTCAAATTAGGGAAATTTTCTCTCTTTACTCTTTCAAATATGTTTTCTATCCCTTGTTCTTCTTCTTCTCCTTCTGGTATTCCTATTATTCGGATATTATTACGTTTCATATACAATATGATTTTAAAGCCAACTTAGAATATGTGTCTCTGCAGACAATACCAATAGATCGCACAACAAACCACATGAACGAGAATGTGCCAAATTTCTGGTTGATCGGTAGTTTCTGTGCATGAGGTCAGATAGTTACTTTGGTTGATTTTTTAAAAGTTTTTATTTATTTATTTATTTATTTATTTATCTTTAGAGGGTAAGGGAAGGAGAAAGGGAGAGAATATCAATGTATGGTTGCCTCTCATGTGTTCCCTGCTGGGAACTGGCCTGCAACCCAGGCATATGCCCTGACTGGGAATCAAACCACGAACCTTTGGTTCACAGGCCCATGCTCAATCCACTGAGCTACACCAGCCAGGGCTGGTTGATTTTTTTTTAATGAACAATTTACAGTATTGGTTACTGACATTTCTCACAAAATCTACCAGTTTATTCAACTAGAGGCAAGAATCCTAAAGATGGCTTGTGTGTACATGAACTACTTCTGCAATAGTAACCATCTGTCCCTTCTCTCCAGTGCTTCATGTTTTTCCATGGTCTAATCATAATTACTTGGATTTTAGAAGAAGACTAGTAGGAGTAAGTCTTAGATATACCAGGCTAGAAATCTCTAAGAGAGACATAAACTAATTTTTAAAAATTAATTGATAGCTTAGTGATAAACATGTGGCTAAATTTGGTAAACAAGATTGATTCAAAAATAAATGATCATGTTTATATCATACAATTGTTTACAATTGTGGCTACTTCTAGCTTCTGTACTTTTCCTAATTTGCTTCAGAAGTAGCCAAAAATAAATTATCAGTAACTTCAGGATACTCTATATCCCAGCTGGGTACTTTAAATATTTTATTTTTCTAACAATGCATGTGTGTTAAGTCACATGTACATCCCCTAATTTATAGCCTTGGAGTAGCAGTAATATCTGCTTCTGCCAGTGACTTACATACAGCCTTGACAATTTCTTCCTTCTTTCTTTTTTTAATATCATGAAATTCTACACTGCTGGCTCTAGCATAAAGGTAATCCACTCCAATTATTCTCTCCACAGTCAGTATTCACAAAAGAGTTGACTAAATGATTGGTATGTCTATGTATTATCATAGAAAGTATTGCCAGTTAACTAGCAAAAACCCAAATATTACAAAATCAACACTGTTATTAAACATAGAAAAGAAATGAGAACATCATGCTCCTCTTGAAAATCATATCCAGGTATGCAACATCATCAGGAAAGTTAGATAAAATATCAGTGGAAGGTAACTCTGTTATATTTTGTTTAATAGGAAAGAACTTTTTTCTCTAACAAAGAGCAGTCCCCTACCTTGGTCATTTCCTCCTTCCAGGTTTGGTGACCCCTTAAGAGCACCAGTGAACTGTAGGAAGTAAAGAAGGAAGAACAGAAATAGAGTATATTTATACTTCATTATCATTAGGCAGTTTATTTAGTCATTGATATTTTTCTAATTAACTAATTAATTAATTTTTCTCACCATAGGACATTTTTCATTGCTTTTAGAGAAAGCAAGGCACAAAGAGAAACACCAGGAAACATCAACTGGCTGCCTCCTGTGTATGACTGAACCGGGGATGGAAACTGCAGCCTAAGCATGTGCCCCAACCTGGCATTGAACCCCCAACCTTTAGACTGTGGAATGATGCTCCTACCAATTGAGCCATACTGGTTGGTATTGGCGAGGGCAGATATTTTCTATAAATATTTATATTTTAAAATATTTTTTCAAATACAATTTTATCACCCAGGACCTTTTCAGCTACATACAATTATATATAAAAATGTCTGTACTTAGGAATTTTGTTTTGTATTGTTATGGCTGTCTAACCACTGGGACATACTAGCGTAGATGACAACTGCTTAGTTAGCATCAGAATTTTCTTGTAATAAATTTACCTTGTGCCCCTGAGGAAACCAGTTTTTTTAAATTCTTTATTTTCTCCATTTATTAATTAAATATGAAAATAGCCATTAATTTCAATAGAAGTAGATGTGTTTTAACTGGTTTATGTAAGTGAATTTTGATATCTAATCTTAGAAAGTTCTAGGAAAGTATTATATGATGATCCATTTATAACACTAAAGTTACTGTATGTTCATCTTCTATTGTATTTTAATAACTTTAAAATAAAAGTCTAAAACAATGCTTCTAAAACGTGATTGAGCATCAGAATCACATGAAAAGCTTGTTAAAATGCAGAATTCTGGACCTTATCCTTAAATTTTCTGATTCAGAGGGTGAGGTGGCATCTAATAATTTGCATTTCTAACAAATTCTAGATAATACTGCTAGTTGAGGCACCAAACTTTAAGAACAACTGATCTACAAAATAGCTTTGTTCTGTGAACACAAACAAAAAAATGTAACCATAAAATATAGAAAGGTGACTAAAGAATAAGATAAACTTATAGGTGCATTCATCTTTGTTAATTTCAATGTAAATTTTTGAAGCTTTGCTACAAAGTGGTTCAGATTATAGCAAAAAGTCATGCAGCTTGAGTTACTTAGATGAACTGCATGCTTCACAAGAGAGACATCTGGCAAAATAACTACATTAGATCATTGTACCATAAACTGTATTTTCTCTAGCACACAATAGCTGGTAGTCCAGCTAACTTAATAAAAATAATATTAACACTGTTACATTACCAAACAATCACATTCCCATTAGCATCAACCTCTTCAAAGGTATTCTGAAGTTTGCCAAACTCCTTCAGACGATCTCACTTTACAACACAATGTAATTTGAAAATGGCCATATGGCAATAGACATGGCTACAAAATATTTCACAAGCCCTTGCCTGGCCTTCTTAGGTGACAGAGAGAACTGAGCATCTAGAGATTGCCTTAATAGTACTCCATATATATATGTGAAGCATATTATCATAAACCTTGACTCTGTAGCCACAGAAAATAAACATTCTTTCTGAAATTGAATAAACAAACATTTTATCACTCTAGTCACTTTTAATACACAAATTCTTGCATGTACTCAGTAAGATATAAGTAATAGGGATAAAAGAGAAGATTACAAGCATATTGTATATCTGGTCACGTTTTCTTCCACAAAAGAGATTGCTTACACAATTTTCTGTATTTGTTGAAACTAAAGAACTAACTGACAACTTTAAAGCAGAAATATTTAAAACCTGATTGAATGTGAAGTGAGGTCTGTTCCCATTTTTCCCCTGCTGTGTACATAAATTAGGAGACCATAGTGGACTTCTCATAATAAGAACTAGCTTTATTATCCTCTTGTCTTTTAGCATTATTCTTTAAGTACAGCCACTAGCTCAGAAAATTCACATGACTTTTCATGACTTCTCAATAAATGAAACTGACTCCATAAACCGAAGTGTACTATCAATCTAAAATATTGATATGAAAGTATGAATTGCACATTTTTGATCACCCAACTGTACTTAGACAGTAGCTACACTTAGAGGAGAGCCATTTTCTTATCTTTTAAAATCATATTCTACTCATCCTCTCACCCATATTAGAAACCTATCATTTTGCATATTAAATGCAACATTACTAAAAATTCAGCAGAATGAATCAGGAGCTCTATTTATACCAAAAGAAATTTCAGAGTTGTTATTTCTTGAAAAAAAAGAAATTTCCATAAAACAGCATTAAGGAATGTTAGACGAGATTAGGTGCATTCAGGGTGATTTGGCCATAGACAACATTAAGGACTTGTAAAGTGCCTTCATAGAAATGTGTCTGAAAAATATGAAATGAGCAAGTATGTATACCATGACACTAACTCTGTGCTAATACTGGCAAATGTCCCTCTTTGTTATCATTTACGTTTCTGACATGTTTGGGGGATTGGGAAACTGCTATCTGCTATTGTTGGAGTCCTTTCAGCCTTTTATAAAGTCATATAAGATCTTACTACACATTCCTCTACCATTTATTTACCTATCTTTTGTGAACATAAGAGTTTGTCCGATAGTTTTCCAAACATAGAAATTTTTGACTCAATAAGATTGGATAAACATTAAGTCAGACGGTGGTATTTCAATTTGCATTTTACTCTTTATCAACTTAAAGGGTTAAGTTTGAGTTACCTAAATCAACTTTCAAAAAAATTTAACATGCCACTACAAGTGAGACCCTAAAGAGAAGCTAAATCATTGGCAAAATGGACTGACTGTAGTGTGACTAATGTATTCTCCACCATCTAAAATGCGAAATGGTTCTGTTCTGACTACATCAGTTGAAACTGCCAACTCAACTCCAGCCAAGAGGGCAGTGTTATTAAATGTGGTACTCGAATCTTCCCACATCCACATCAAATTTACAACTAAACTATAGAACCACCACCATTCAGAACTGCCTGAAATCTAGATTGGAAATCCAAGAGCTAGGGATTTAAAGAAAAAGCCATATCAAGACTGGTAGGAGGAGCAGAGTCATGGAACAGGTTAGTACTACAACCACATGTGGAAGTTTAAGATTGTGAGAGATATCTTGGCTTTGAAGTTCCCCCCTGAAGAGTCAGGGGGCCCAACCCCACATCAGGCCTCCCATCTCAGGGTTCCAGAGCCAATGAGAGAAATTTTCATAACTTCTGCCTGTAAAAACCAGCAGGGATTGTGACTCAGAGAAATGAAAGGCTTCTGGAGTCCCAGGCAGTCTCTCTTAAAGGACTGGTACACAGACTTACTCAGAGTCACTTACTGAGTTTCAGTGCTTGGACAACAGCTTAGAAAGAACCAGGGACACATAAGGAAGAACTGAATTGTCTGGAATCAGGATGAAAGCTGGGGTGGTGGGCATGTTTCTCCTGGACAAAAGTGCTAGCAGAGGCCATTGTTCCTTTTCTGAGACACTGCCCCCCAACCCTGGCCAATAGAGCTGGCAGATGGGTGCCATGTCTGAGTCCCCATCGACCTGGCTATCACTATCCACCCAACACTGGCGATTGCCTGAGAACCCACCACATCCAACTTTTGGCCCCACCCAAGCCATTTCCAGTGGCTTTTCCATAAAAATGGCCTGTCTTGGCTATGTTTTGAACTTCCCTAAAATCTCTCCAACAAGCAGCATCTGGCCTCTGTATATCCTATACCTCTTGCTAAATGGTCTCAGTCCTGGCTCTAGCAGCAGCCAGCCTTAGTGGCAAGAAATATTCAAAGTGATGAGAAGCAAGGACCTAAACCAAGATTATACTACCTAGCTATCATTTAGAATAGATCAACATATGAAGAGTTTTCCAGATGAAAACAAAGTTAAAAGAGTTCATCACCAGCAAACCTGTGATAAATAAAATGTTAAAAAATCCTTCTTTAAGAAGAAAAAACAAAAAATATAAACAATCAAATGGCAATGAATACATATCTATTAACAATTGAATCTAAAAGACAAACTAAATGAACCAGAAGAGAAACAGGTTCACAGATTCAGAGAACATTTTGATGATTGTGAAACGTGAGCTTGGGAGGATGGGTAAAAATGGCAAAGGGATTAAAAAGCACAAATTTGTTGTTACAGAATAGTCATGGGAATGTAAAGTACAGCATAAGGAATATAGCCAGCAATATTCTAATAACTATGTATGGTGTCAGATGGGCATGAGATTTATCAGTATGATCACTTAGTAAGTTAAGAAATGTATAACTGCTATCTGCTATTGTTGGAGTCCTTTCAGCCTTTTATAAAGTCATATAAGATCTTACTATACGTTCCTCTACCACTTATTTACCTATCTTTTGTGAACATAAGAGTTTGTCCGATAGTTCTCCAAACATAGAAATTTTTGACTCAATAAGATTGGATAAACATTAAGTCAGATGGTGGTATTTTAATTTGCATTTTACTCTTTATCAACTTAAAGGGTTAAGTTTGAGTTACCTAAATCAAACTTAAATGCCTAAACTGGGGGTTAGGGTTAATGCCTAAACTAATATAAAATTGTATGCCAACTATAACTGAAAAATTAAAAACTATGAAAAATTATAGTTTTTCAAACTATGATTGAAAAAAAATAAAATGCCAACTTCACTTACCTTGGGAAATGTTACTATCCTCACTATAACTCAGCTGCTATTTCTATCACAATATTGACCTCAGAAAGTCTTTTGCTGTTCAGGCCAAGATGGAGGTATACGTTTATGCTTCACTTCCTTGCACACCAAAAGAAGGATAACAACAAATTTAAAAACAAAAAGCAACTAGAACTACTAGAAATTCAAACTATATAGAAGTCTAACAACCAAGATGTTAAAAAAAGAAACATTCATTCAGATTGGTAGGAGGGGCAGAGAGAGTGCATGACAAGGTGGCAGCTAGAAGATCAGGACAAGTGGCAGCTGGCAGAGTGGGTGGTCCCACATGGGAGGAACAACTGGAGAGCAAGATAGACCACATAAACCAATGTTTCCAGTACTGGGAAATAAACCTTGAAAAACTCTGAGTGAAAAAACCTGTGGGGGTTGAGGCAGCAGGAGAAACTCCCAACCTCACAGGAGAGATAGTTGGAGAAACACTTAGGGTCCTAGAGCATATATAAGCCCACCCACACAAGAATCAGCACCTGAAAGGGCATGATCTGCTTGTGGGAAGCAAGGAAAGTGATAGAAATTGGGGCAGGAGCTGAACAAGAGGTATCGTTCCTTCTCAGACCCCTCCCTCACGTACTGTGCTACAATGCAGTGACCTGGGTTGCCCTGCCCTGGCGAATAACTAAGGCTCTATCTCTTACAACATAACAAGTGTGCCAAGACAAGAAATATGGCCCAAATAAAAGAACAGATCAAAGCTCCAGAAAAAATACAACTAAGCAATGGATAGCCAACCTATCAGATGCAGAGCTCAAAACACTGGTAATAAGGATGCTCATAAAAATGGCTGAGTATGGTCACAAAATAGAGAAAAAAGTGAAGGCTATGAAAAGTGAAATAAAAAATGTACAGGGAACCAACAGTGAAGCGCCAGGACTCAAATCAATGACTTGGAACAAAAGAAAGAAATAAACATCCAACTTTAACAGAATGAAGAAACAAGAATTCAAAAAAAATGAGGAAAAGCTGAGGAACCTCTGGAACAACTTTAAATGTTCCAACATCCAAATCATAGGGGTGCCAGAAAGAAGAGTAAGAGCAAAAAATAGAAAACTTATTTGAGCAAATAATGAAGGAAAATTTTCCCAATCTGGTGAAGGAACTAGAGATGCCAAGTCCGGGATGTTCAGAGAGTCCCAAAGAAATTGGATCCAAGAACAAACTCACCAAGACATCATAATTAAGTTACCAACAATTAAAGATAAAGAGAGAATCTTAAAAACAGCAAGGAGAGAGTTACCTATAAAGGAGCGCCCATTAATTAGACTGCCAGCTGATTTCTTAAAAGAAACCTTGTAGGTAAGAAGGGGCTAGAAAGATATATTCAAAGTCATGAAAAGCAAGGACCTACATCTAAGATTACTCTATCCAGCAAAGCTATCATTTAGAATAGAAGGGCAGATAAAGTGCTTCCCAGATAAAGTAAAATTAAAGGAGTTCATCATCACCAAGCCCTTATTATTTGAAATGTTAAAGAGACTTAGAAAAAAAGATGATCAAAACTATGAATATTAAAATGACAACAAACTCACAACTATCAACAACTGAACCTAAAAAAACAAAAACAAACTAAGCAAACAACTAGAACAGGAACACAATGACAGAAATGGAGATCACCTGGAGGGTTATCAGGGGGAAGTGTTGTGGGGAAAATAGGAGGAAAAGGTACAGGGAATAAGGAGAACAATTCATAGGCACAAAATAGGGGGAGGTTAAAAACAGTGTAGGAAATGAAGAAGCCAAAGAACTTAAACATATTACCCATGGACATGAACTGAGGAGGTGGGGAATGCTGGAAGGAGGGAGGCTGCAGGGTGGAAGGGGATAAAAGGGGAAAAACTAGGACAACTGTAATAGCATGATCAATAAAATATACTTAAAAAAAGAATGTTTCCCTTTGGTCTAGATAAAAGCACCGAAGGGGAGAATTTTTCAACAATATCATGAGCATAACACATATGTGAGATATTACATAAAATTAACTATGTGTGGTCACAATGCAATTCTGAGATAATGAAATTAACATTAGATTTTAAAGGCAGAAAAGCAACCAGGGTTTTTGACTTGAATCTATGTTTTGCTATCTATGGAAGTCTCTTAATTTATGTGAGCTTTATGTGAGTGTTATAAGGAGGTGAGCACAATAATACCTCCTTACAATGCTGTTATGGACATCCAAAAATAATGTATTTTAAAGCATCCTGAACAATAAAATTGCTACATAAATATTAATTTTTGACCTTCCCCCTCTAACTTTCCCCCTGTTGTCTTAGAAGAACAGTCCTATAGACAAACTTGAAATTCAATTGCAGCTTCAATGAGCTCCCATGTGCTGGTGACTCCTGTATTTTCATTTCTCCTTTAAAAATTCTATCCCCTTCCAAACCAGGTGGTTACCACATATCTCTACTATAGAGTCATTTTAAGTCTCCTCAAGCTCCACATGTCAAAAGCAGAATTTACTTCCTTTCCTCTTACAATCTACTAATTTGTTTGCATTCCCCTTCTTGGTGACTAAAACCACCATTCATTATTTTTCATTTCTCTCTTCACTCAATCTGTATATAACTGGTCACCAGCCCTGTTAATTCTATATCATTAATAGTGCCCAGTGCCATATTTTTGTATCAACCACTATTGATACTGAAGAAGTTCAAGACCTCACCTCTTCTATCCTGAGTTAAGGGAATTATTACTACCAGATTCCCTCACCGGTCTCCCCAATGCACTTTAACCTCAACTGTCAGCCCAAATCCTCTCATTAAACATATTTGATTTGATTATTCTTTGCTTGAAATGCTCCATTAACAGGCAGTCATCTTGAGAGTGAAACATGGATTCCTCCACGTCGACTTCTCCAGATCTAGCTTCCTTCTAGAGCTACCTTCCCACGATCAAGTTCCTCACCATTCATGCCATAATTTTGTTCGTTGAAACTGAAAGCTCTCCAGTTGCACATCAGAGCTCCACTAAACCCTTCCTTTCCATTGACCTCTTCTACTTTGTAAAAGTATTTCATTCTTTGCCTCTTATTCTTGATGAAACATCAGATCTATGGTCTTCCAAGAAGCTCTGACTCATATTGAGGTCCAGGGCTCTGTTTCACTGGTGCCAGCTAACCCTTGTCACACCCTCATCATTCATAACTCACTCACAGCTTTATAATTACTGCTTTGTTCTTTGTCTCTCAATTAAAATGTGAGCATTAATTTTTTCTTTTAATATCTATAGAACCAATATCATTGTTGCCCAGAACTTTGTTGATGCTCAGTATATAATTGCTGAATAGATACATTATTCTTAGTAGTTTTTCTCCCTTATTCTTTAACTTGTTAAAAAGGCACTAAATTGTTTAAGCAACTGTGTTACTGATGTCTGTCTACTAGCAGAAATGGGTTACATACTTGTCTACATACATCATCACAAAACAAAATTTTGTCACTAGAATCTCATATATGTTTGGAGTTAGAAATTCCAGTCTTAGTGAAATAAAATAAATTCTTATCCAGTTGTATCATAATGATTCCAGTTAAGAAAACATTATCTGATTTCCAGAACACTGAAATGAAAATTATCAGATAACCTTGTCTCATTCCAAGCAGGACCAAATGTTGAAAGGGTCTTCCTTTAGAGAAAGATCACGCAATGTGCTAAAATCAAATCTGACATTGCATGTTTCTTTGATGCTTAAAAAAAATATCATTTGTCTATTAACTTTGCAAGTTTAAATGATGGTAAATTTTAAATGCGATAAAGTTTCTCTCATTTAAACAGAACTATTTTGTACTGAAATGTCTATTTTGTTTCATATTTATTCAGAATTCTATACTCCCTCCAAAAGTCCTCACTTTTGTTCTGCTTTATTTTCTTTAGTTAGTGTTGGAAATGGTGACAACCTCTAACTCATTGTTTGGGGAAAGTGGGACAAATTTAAATAAGATGCTTTTTTAAAAGCACCTTCCTCATTTTATAAAATGACTTTCAAAAGAAGTAAAGGAAGTCAGATAACATGAAAAATCCCTCCTTAATGTGCATAAACACATGAACAAGACAAAAACAGGAAAGCAGAACATAATTAATGTGGTCCACAGAGTATGTTGTAATTGACATGAACAACCTGAGGTCAAGGCTCAAATATACTGACTATTTTCCATAAATACTTTTTCCTATATTTTTTTCTCCTTTTCATCCTGTGATCATACCCCCTTCACAATAATGACTTTCTCCTACAAAACTCTACCTCCTTCAAATGAAAGATAAATATGTTTATGTAAGAAATCCTGTAATTTAATTCACTTTATAGGCTCTTTGGAAAAGAAAAAATTCACTTCCCTGGGGTGGGGTAGGGAGGCATTCACCATAGAAAAGTAACTGTTTTAAATAAACTATTTTACTATCATCATATGTTCAGGGCTTTGCCTTCATGTGCTAAGCTAAACACTACAGTAATTTTTATTTTGTAGTAATAAAAAAATAACAGAATATGCTGAAGTCTTTTCAATTATGTTCTTTAGAGAAAGTGCAATGGAACTGGATTTTGGTAAAACTCACTCCAAAGAACCAACCTGTGGCACTCCTGTCACTAAACCTTTTACTAAATAAATTTCCTGCTTGTTAAACAGCATTAAACCAACTGCCAGATCAAAAATTCCTCATGTGCTAAAATAATAACCTAAAAGATTTTCTGATTAATAGTCAAAATGCCCTTTGAAGTGGGTTGCTGATAACTAAAATATCCATTTAAAGATAAAAATATAGTGATGAGCCTGATAGAAAATCCAACCCCTAAATTATTATGGATGTAATTATCTCAACAGCACCTGAAAAATAATAAATAAAATTGACACAACTGAGAAAGAACTTAGAAAATACTGAGGTCTGTCTGGAAAAAACCCAGCCATTATTAATATAGTGAGAATGGTTTATGTGATGTTGATGTAACTGGGCAGCCAAGGAGACTGAACTGGAAAACACATGGGTGAACAATGACAAGTTCACTTTACTAATCCGTGAGGGTGGTAGATGCAGTTGACTGAACATGTGTGCTGTGTGGACATGACATTCAAAATGACTGAGCAAGTAGAGCAAAGAATCTGCATCAAATTTTGTGTTAAGCTTAAACATTCTCCACAGAAACTGTTTGGATGATTCAGAAAGTTGCAGCTACAGGTAACTGGTGATTGGCAGCTTCATCACGGCAATATACCCCCTCATACATCATGTCTTATGCAGAATTTTTCAACAAAATATCAAATCACCCAGATGACTCAGCCACACTTCAGCCCAGATATGGCACCCTGACAACTTCTGGCTTTTCCCAAAACTAGAATCACCTTTTAAAGAGAAGAGATTTCAAACCATCGATGAGATTCAGGAAAATACAATGGGGCAGCTGATAGCTATTGAGAGAACTGTGTGAGGTCCCAAGGTGCCTACTTTGAAGGAGACTGAGGCATCATTGTCCTAGGTACAATGTTTCTTGTATCTTGTATCTTCTTCAATAAATGTCTTTTTATTCTTATTTCATATACTCTTTTTTTCATATTTTCCTATAACATGTATGTGTCGATCCATCATTAATAAAAACAATAGTAAAAATACAAATAAACCACAGCTATAAACATTAAATGCCTTTGTTTTCACACTGGCAATTGTTTACATGTAAATTAATACACTATCTTTGTATGTTCAAGGATATTGCCATAAAAATTTACATTGGTTGAGATTTTAAATTACTGTATTTGATAATGTGACTTTTTCAAGTTTTTGAGATATGTTATCATAAGCTCTGATTTTCTAAGGCTCTAATAATAAAGTTCTTACAACAGAACATCAGAGAACTCTTGAACTCATCTTTGTGGTAGCAAGGGGGAGAGCAGTGTCATTCAGAAATGAAAACACTGGAAGGGAAAAAGAGTAGCCTTAATCATTCAGTTTCTTTAAAGATAAATGGGTGAGTCCATTCATTGCTTTTAAAGTGATTTGCAGAAAGGGAGAGAGAAAGCAAGACACCTAGTATGAACAGATGCTATCATTGTAGTGGCATGTGTTATGAGCCCCCAAACATGTACACATTTGTTGGACTAGAATAAAGAGCACAGTATTACACAGGAACAAGAATCTTTCATAAGCTAGCCATTTATCAAAAGTAATTAATTAAATTGCCTAAGAACTAAAACTCATAAATCTGATCTGTGATCTAAGGTCAGATCGTTGGGGTTTGGGGTTTTTAGGAAGAGAGAAAGGATGGGAGGGATGGAGGGAGGGAAAGAGGAAAGAAAACCACCAAATCTAATATATTAGAAATGTGAACAACAAGAGATCCATATATACTAAACCTAAAAAGCTCAATGGAGACCTGCATGACAGGCCTTACAAATTCGGTGAAAAAAAAGTAAGCACACAGGATGGTCTGAAGATAAAAATTCCTATCCGGGCAAGCCATGGTGAGTAGTCATTTCTCAGGCCTATAGCTTCCTTAGCAAAGGTCAATCTTTACCTTAAATGAGCTCTGTTCATTGTTCTTATGCACCTAAGATATCATACCTTTGAAACGTCAGAATAATTTTCTTTTGTACCTCTTGAAGATGTATCTATTATTATGTTACCAAAGCATGAAACCACCAAAGCATGAGATTATGAAATTCCTCATCGCTATCTTGTTGCCTGAATATTATTTATGCATTTTAAGGTTAAATTTTAGCTATCCTGTACCCACCAATGCAAAAACAAACAAACATATGTTTCTCCATCTTACTTTTTATACAATCCTTGCTTTGATTTTTCTCACCACCTTAACCTACCACTGTTGCAGAACAGAGGTCCAAGGGGGGGCAATATTTGGCCCACCCAGGGATGCCAAATAATGTTACAGAACACACACACACACAGGTTCGTTTGTCCACTGCCTTAGGAAAGACGTCTCTCAATGCCAGAGATTTGTGAAAAGGAAAGGAAATATTTATTTAATGCTATGCAGACTTAAAGTAGTAGTAGCCTAATATCTTCATTAAAATATCAAAGTCTCTTTTGAATACTCACAGACACCCACAGTGCTTCCTTCTCCCCCTGCCCTAATTTGGGGTACTGTATCTCAGGAAAAGAAGCGCGCATTTGTGTTTCAGGTCACTGGCACCGTCAGCTGTGTCACCATCCAGGCAGAATCTCTAATTACTCCAAAGCCTTGTGGCACCTTCTCATGGTCTACTGGTAAGAGTTCTTTCACCCTTCTTCCAGGCAAAGTCTCTCCTACTTCCCAGGCCACGTGGCCAAAGGGAGCATCCCAAAGCCGTGTGGGCCTCTTCTACCAAAGCTGTGGGGAGGGGGCGGTTGCCACTCTGCCAAAGCCGAGTGGTGGTTCTCTGCTAAAGCCACATGGTGATTCTCTCTGCCTAAGCAGCGGGGGTCCCCACTCTTCCAGAAGCACGTGGCTCTCTCTCACATGGCTGCCGGGATCTGCACTCTGGTGAAACTGCTTGCAATTCCCTGCAAAGCTGCACGTGGCTCTCTCCTCAATGGCTGCTGACCCTGGGTTTAAATCCTTGCACCAGTCCTCCCCTGCAGCCCCATTGCCGACTCCTCCCACAATTGGCTACACTTGCCAGAACTCCCGTACCCTTCTAGCTTTGCTGGTCTGCCACTGTGAGTCTGGGCAGGTGTGGCCCCGTGGCATGGAACCATTCTGGTCCAAACTCTCACACAGGTACTGTCACCTACGGGACCTGCCCCCAGGTACATATTGTGGGGGGCGCTCCTCCCTTCTCCCTGGCTCAGAAACATGGCCAGAGCTATTTAACATATCTATGAGCCAGTTAAAGGTTATAAATATGTTAAATGACCATGCCAGAGGTTAGCTGCAAAGCTATTGTTGTACAAAACAGCTCTCAATGGTGCTGCTCCATTTGTCCCTTCCCCAAAATCACATCTGTTGTGGGGGAAGGGGTGAGGACATCTTATATGTCTTTCCAATATTACTATACACTTTGAGTTCTGGACCCCATTCCAAATCTCTATTTGGGCCCCCCTCTTGGCCGAACCCTGTTACACCACCAATGAATTTCATGTACCTTCCTTACATTTTCTCCTTTGATTCTAAATGGATAAGAACTACCAAACTGCCATTCTCCAGAGCATTTCTCAATCCATTGAGAAATTTTGCTTCCAGGCATGTCCTCAAAATTTCGTCTTAAATAAACTGAAATAAAACTTTTCTATAGGGTAGATATTCTTTTGTCAACAGGAGTTAATCGTTTTTGTTGTAAAGCAATCACTACTTTTGAATAATGATACACACATATCAGTGGTGAATTTTCCCTTTTATTGATGATTCATCATATTTACTATCTTTTTATTGAGATATAGTTGACATACATTGTATTCATTTCACTTACACAGAATAATGATTTAATGCTTGTAAATATTGCAAAATGATCACCCACAATAAGTCTAGTTAACATCCATCAGTATAACAGTTACAGACTTTTTTTCTTGTGATGACAACTTCTCAGATCTGTTTAAAATTTCCATGAAACACCCGTAAATATTTATTTTATGTCTTCTCAGAGAGCCATTCCCCAATCATGACATGTAAAGTAGCCACCCCACTACTAAATATGCTTACCTCACTCTTGGTTTTCCTTTTCTTAGAAGTATTTCAATTTTTCTGTTTTTACTTGTTCACTTAGCCATTCTCCATCCCCCGAGCTTGGGCACACAATCAATGTGGGGCTCTAACGTGTGTCTTCCAAATGCTACTATATGGCGTACAGTGACACAATGAGTATTTAAATTTCCTTTCATGCATTTACTTGCTAATTTAACATCTGCCTTTTTAAAAATAATATCATGATGATTCTCTGTATAAAATCAAATATGTTTTAATGTGCAAATATACATTCAGACATACAAAACAAAGTTCTTAAATCCTTTTTTCCCTTTATATTTTTCCTCTATGGAGGTTCGTCTGTAGAGATTAGGATGAAACTCATGGGCTCTGATAGGCGCTGCCACAGCAACGGCTTGCTTCCAGCAGCAGCTGCAGGGCTGAGCACTGTTGGAAGAGCAGATGCACCATCGCACATGGAAAGGCTGCCTCACAGACCTTGCCTACAAGCAGCAGCAAGAAATGGACAGGACTCCTATCATCAGGCTCCTTTAAGGTGACTGACTCTGTCTTCCCTCCTGAATCTTTAGATTTCAAGAGAGATGCAAAGAAAAAGAGAGAAAGGGCAAAAGAAAAGAAGCAGGATGAGAGAAACACAGTTGAGGAAAAGGGGTGTGTCAGGTTTTCCCTAAGCCATCAGTAGCCAGGGATACTTTTGGCAGAGAGACAAAAAATAAATAAATAAAAGGGCCAGACTGTGCCTGCTGGAAGCTTTTCTACTTCTGCACAGACTGAGGAGAAAATGATGGGATTAAATAAAAATGCCAGCAATAGCAAAAAGGAAATCTTCCCAGTAGTTTTCCTTGCCTGAAGGTTGGATGAACTGCTTGAGGCACTGACCTCCTTGCCTATCTCAATGAGGTCGAGGAACTGACTGACACTCCTACAGTCGTGACTAATGATGTGCCTGCAGGTGACGTATTTCTAACCACAGTCTCTGGAGTTCAGCAAGACTCAGTTGCCTGATGGTGTGTTGAGTCATTCCTCTGGCAAAAGATCTATTTGCTGCTAGGACAGGCTTCAGTTTCAACACGGCATCCTCTTGATCCTTTGCAGTGACATCCTATCATGAAAGAGCAGAGAGCCCAGTACAAAGAATGGCTGCTAGAAGGATAAAACATTAAATTAATTTTGAAGAAACTTTTGTTCTGAACAGAAAAATTCAGCACAATGAATAATTAAACAATTAATAATGTAATCCTCTTAAGAGCACAGAACCACTATGCAAGAAGATTAAGCGTTTAACAGTTTCCAGTATAATGCAAATGGTAAGGATGAGCCTTTCCCCCCACTTCTCAGGGTAATAGAATTGAAAGCACATTTCCGGGTTTTAATTAAATACTATTAAATTTTCAGTAATAAGCCAACAACAACAGTGCTACAATATGGGAGGATTATCAAATACAAAAGTAAGTACACAATAGCAAGAAGTTAACATTTCTTGGTTCTTTTTATACAGAAAAAGGTTACTTGAAAGGGTGCAGTGTATTTCTAAGCTGCTCTGGTGCACATCCTCAGAGATCAAGTTGAATGTTATTCTCTGGTATTGCCTGTAAAACTGGGATTTAGATTAAGGTATTCCAATGGCAGTCCAATCAAGGAAAAAGAACTGGGCAAAAAAATGTAGAATTATTATGGAGATATAAAACAAAATAACTGATGCATCTGAATTCAATTCTTCTATTTCATTCTCTAATCTACCATTAGTACTCTCTGTGATATAGTACCTGTATTTCTACGATATATTTTCTCTACTTCTTAAAGAATCACAAGTATGGATTATCTTGACGCCGTTTCACCAGAAGCAGCATGTAAGAGAAAGAGTCATGTGCAAGTGACTTCTTAAGGAAGTTCCTGAGAGAGTGAGGCAGTGGAGGAGAAGCCAAGCGGGGTGCATTTCCAAATGAACCACAGCGCAGCCAGATCACGCAAGGAGCTCTGGAGCATAAATTATACCACCGAGTTCGCCCTGTCGCCTGGCTCACTGACTCCTGCAGCCTGAGATTGAGTGCTCTGAGGAAGTAGCAGAACACACAGAAGCAGCACCGGGCAGAGAAGGGGGATTCCAGGGATCGGGGCAGAACGCCAGCAGTATCTCTACGTCATTGTAGTAAACAGACATCTTTGCTTATGATTATCCGTGTACTTGATGAACTGTATAATGAAGTATATTCCACATTAAAAATTCTGGTTAGGTCCAGCCTTATGGTAATGATAGGGGACCTGAGAGTTGGAAAATTTTAGTTTAAGGTAAATAGTTATAAGACTAGCAAGTAATGTATATGTTAAAGTTCTGTTTCAGAAACTACAAATAAGAGGCACCCTGACCTTAGGGAAAACAATGGACCTCCTGGGGCACTGCTGAAGATTAACCCCTGGACACAAGGTGAAAGCATCCCAGCCTTTGTGTTCCAGGGAGGGGAAAATGACCACCACCTGCTCCTGGGAACAGCTCACTGCCCAGGACAGGAATATTGCAGTTTCTTCTACCTGACCCTCTGAGAATTTCAAAACCGCTCACTGCACCTTGTTTTTTCCCTGCTATAAAAACCTTGACCTGGAAAGAAAACACAAGATGGCCTGTTAGGGTACAAACCCGCCATCTTCTCAGATCACCGGCCATCTGAATAAAGCTCCCATAAAGATTCCATCGCTGTCATTGCTTATTGGGTTTGGTAGTGACAGGCAGCCCGATGAACACCAGTGTCTTTTCCAGTTTCAGTAATGGGGTTGAAACTTCGCTTATTTATTTTTTTATTAATTTACTTTTAGAGAGAGGGGAAGGGAGAAAAAGAGGGAGAGAAACATCAGTGTGTGGTTACCTCCATCATGTGGCCCCAACTGAGGACCTGGCCTGCAACCCATGCATGTGTCCTGACTGGGAATTGAACTGGCAATACACTGAGCCACCACACCAGCCCAGGTGAAGCTTCATTTCTTTAATATGACTTTTTTCTCCTTTCATTTCTTTTGACTCAAACTGGCCTCAGCCAGCACCCTGACTCACCTGCCTCATTCCCCTTTGCAGGCACCCTCCCTTAATTATTAAGCCCTCAAAAAACAAGGTTCTGACTAGCATCAAATAATCTTAGAAGCAAAGCCTTGGGTCTACTGAGCCTAGAGGCAGAGTTTTGGTCAAGGTAGAGATAATATCTTGTTTTCAGTTGGGTTTCAGCTGCAGGCCCAGAAAAGTGGCAAAACCAGGGAAAGCGAGGCGATGGCTGACATCAGGACCAGATGCACTGGTCCAGCAGTGCCGACCAACCGGCAGGAATCAAAACCCTACCACAGCCTTAACTCCCCTGGTCACCACGATTAATGACTTTCCCCTCTACAACCCATCCCCTGGAAGCCATCTGGCTGCTGGGTCTTCAAGCATTAGTTCACCTATGTCTCCAGTCATGGGCCACTTCCTAAAAATAAAACAATCCTTTTTTTTGCTGCAAGCTTGCAGCTCAAAATCCCTTTAGCTCAATGACATTGTCCCTAGGTTCCACTTGCCTCCACTGCTCATGGCTAATTTCTGCACAAAGGTCTTATCCTAGGACCTATTTGAACTTCAAACACAAGTAATTTTTGAAACTAGTAGTATTTTGCCTAACACTATAGGATTTGGCCTCAAGTTACCTTGTGCCCTGTGCTGAGAACTGAAGTGCATTCCTGCAACTCAACCTTACCCACACTTCCACCAGGTTTCTCCTCTGTTGAGGATTGCAGTGTATTGCTTAGACCTCAGTCTTACAAAGAAGAGAGTTTCACAACTGCCAATCCTCCTCTGAACTCTGAGTCTAGGCTCCAGAATTAGGACTTTATCACTTCCCATTTGGTTCCTTTCCATGAAATCCCAGAGGATACGCTTTACATAGATGTTCTACGGAAGCCAATATCCAAAATTATTGCTGTTTTCCACTGGTGTGGTCTATTTTTTTTGGCCTTTCTTTTTTTAAAAATATATTTTACTGATTATGCCATTACAGTTGTCCCATTCCCCCCCTTCATTCCCCTCCATCCTGCACACCACCTCCCCCACCATTCCCCCCTTTAGTTTATGTCGATGTGTCACAAGTTCTTCACATTCTATATTTCCCATACTATTCTTGCCCTCCCCTATTTTCTACCTACCGTCTATGCTACTTATTCTCTTTACCTTCTGCCCCCTTCTCCTCCTCCCACTCCCTTATTGCTAACCCTCCATGTGATCTCCATTTCTATGGTTGCACTCCTGATCTAGCTGTCCTCTCAGTTTGCATTTGTTTTAGGTGTGGTTGTTAATAACTGTGAGTTTGCTGTTCTTACACTGTTCATATTTTTTAATCTTCTTTTTCTTAGACCAGTCCCTTTAACATTTCATATAATAAGGGCTTGGTGACAATGAACTCCTTGAACTTGACATTATCTGAGAAGCACTTTATCTGCCCTTCCATTCTAAATGAAAGCTTTGCTGGATAGAGCAATCTTGGATGTGGGGTGGCAACGGGCGGACCCAGTGAGGGAGAGGGGCAGCTGGCTGACTGTGGTCACACATTTGCGCACAGATAAACCAGGCAAAGGAGCGAGCAATGAGACAGACTACGCAATCCAGTGCCCCAGCAATGGGGATTAAAGCCTAAAGGCACCAATTGGAAAAACTTTCAGGGTTGAGGTGCCTGGAGAAGCTCCCAGGCTCACAGAGAGTTCATTGGAGAGACTCACAGGATCCTGGAGGGTACATAAGCCCACACACCTGGGAAACAGCACCAGAAGAGCCCAATTTGCTTGTGGGAAGCAGCAGAGGGGACCAAAATCCGAGAGAGAGAGAGGAACAAGCACCATTGCTCTTCTCTGACACCTCCTCCACATATAGCGTCACAACCCAGGACTGGGTCACACTGCCATGGTGAACACCTAAGGCTCCACCCCTCTGACGTAACAGGTGGGAACAGACCAAAACATTATGGCTCAAGAAGAAGAACAGCTCAAAGCCCCAGAGCCAGTACTTCTAAGCAACCAAGAGATAGCCAACCTATCAGATGCACAGTTCAAAACAATGGTGATCAGGATGCTCATAGAACTAAAACCAACTGGTTGATTTTAGTCACAAATTAGAGTAACAAATGAAGGCTACACTAAGTGAAACGAAGGGAAATGCACAGGAAACCAATAGTGATGGAAAGGAAACTGGGACTCGAATCAAGGAAGTGGACCAGAAGGAAGAAAAAAATGACCAAACAGAAAAGGATGAAGAAACAAGAATTCAAAAAAAAAAAAATGAGGAGAGGCTTAGGAACCTCCAGGACATCTTTAAATATTCCAACATCTGAATTATAGGGGTACCAGAAAAGGAAGAGGAACAGCAACAAGTGGAAAAGTTATTTGAACAAATAATAAAGAGGAACTTCCCCAATCTGGCAAAGTCAATAGACTTCCAGGAAGTTCAGGAAGCTCAGAGAGTGCCAAAGAAGGTGAACCCAGGGTGGAACACACATCATAATTACATCACTCAAGATTAAACTGAAGGAGAGAATCCACTGGTGTGGTCTTAACCTATCAAGTTTCCATTCTAGACTTCCTCCTCTCGTCTGTCTGTAGCTGGATTATAGGTTAGTCTCTTGCAGATTCCAGATTCTCCTTGTGTATCCCACCTGATAGCAGTGATCTGGACCATGTAGATACATTCTAAAAGATAAGGTCTGTTATTGTTCTAAAGAAACCCATTTATATTTTAAAAAGAACGAGTTGTTGAAATTATTCAGCAAGCAATTGTAGAAGGATAGGGAGGTCTGAATAAGAAAAAAATTAACTTTTCATAAACTATTCCAGTATAAAAAGATATTTTAGAAACTTAGAAATATTTGTTCTATACAGCTTCACTATAGGAAGTAATTCCTCAGACTAAACCAGATTTAAGAAACAAGTTGATCTGGAAATGAAGAATAATCATGTGTAAATTCTAACCACAGGACATAATGACTATTAAAATTACTTAATCTCGGAGGTGTAAAGTCACACAAAATTGTCGAGAACAACTGAAAGACTGAATCAAGTAAACTAATCACAATTAATTCAAAAAAGCATTTTTAGGAAGCACAGCTCAATTAACCAAGTAGTACTTAGCTTATCATTAGTAATAAATAATGTGAATGTAAACACGTTTCAATGTATATAATGTAACTTTTGGAATTGTCTGAGAATCATTCATTTTGAATTTATTTCATAAAGTGTATCCTCAAGTGAGATCCATAGATCTCACAGCCCTTATCTCCACCATGTGGGGCACAGTCTAAAACCACTCAGTCAAGAAAAAATCTGGTCTTCAGCGAGTGTTTGAAGTCCAGAAAAGTGGTAGGCAAGGTGAAAAAAACCTGGTCAGAAGCAAAGAAAAGACCAGATGCTCAAGAAGACCAATTAGATCAGGCTTTATAAAACCTATGAGATAAATCAGGGAAGAAAATTCACAGTGGAAATTAAAGAAGAGATAGAAATGGAGCCAGGAGGCTCGAAGCTGATTTAGCATCTTTAGATGCTAGTGTTCTCTTTAAAGCTCATCCCCCCTATGAGATATAGGTATCAGTTTTGAAGTTACAGATCTCTGAGACCAACCTCTTCATGGTACTGTGGAGAATTCTTAAACTGTATGTATGTATGTATGTATGTATTTTTAGAGAAAGGGGTAGAGAGGGAAAAAGAGGAAGAGAGACATCAATGGGGAGAGAAATATTGAACATTTGCTCCCTCTCTTATGAGCCCTGACTGGGGACCCAACCTAGACATGTCCCCTTGATAGGGTACTTAAGAGTTGAAAATTTTTAGCTTAAGTAATAGCTAATAAGCTTAGTAATCAATGCATGTAAAAGCTTTTGTTCCAAGAACTGAAGGTATGACCCACCCGGACTCCAGGAGACCATAAGCAGTTCCAGCTTTGTTCCTCAGAAAGACTGCAAGCAACTCAAGATGATATCTAATCCATTGTGTTCCAGGGTGAGATGCCTGGGGCAAAGCTAAAGACTACTGCTCAGGATGAGAATGCAGAAGTCTTTTTTTTTTAATCCAATTAACTTTTCCCTGAATTTCAAAGCCCCTCAGCACACCTCATTTATCCATGCTATAAAAACCTTGGCCTGGAAAGAAAAGACAAGACGATCTGTTAGGGTATGAACCCCCGCCATCTTCTCAGCTCTCCAGCCATCTGAATAAAGTGCCCATAAAGATTCAATCCCTGTCTCTGCTTACTAGGTTTGGTAATGACAGGCAGCCTGAACTCCAGTGTCTTTTCCTGTTTCACCCTCACTGGCAACCGAACCTGTGACCTTTTGCTTTGCAGAAACACGTCCAACTAACTTAGCCAGTCAGAGTGAGAGTTCTTAGACTTCAATTGGAAAGCTCTGCATCCTAATTCAGTGCTGCAGCTGCATGAACCTGCGCAAAATAGTTACAATATATTATGCAAATTATAATGAGAAACATGTTATCCTACTCTTAGAAATATTGTGAAGATTGAATAAAATAACAGCTGTCAGGTCATGACACATTGTTGTCTCCTAGTGAATGTTGTTCCTTCCCTGCCTACTCCCCCTGGAAACCCTCTGGAGGCCTCTGAATAGAAAATATCTGGGTTTTATGTCATGGCAGCAGGAAAAAACAGACACAAGGTGGGAGGTGTTATCACAACACTGGAAGAAGTGATGACAGGTCGACCTGCACACTCTTCGTAACTTAGCAGGCACTGCAGCCGCTCCAGCGCCAGCAGAGTCCAATATCCACTCTTGTGAGCTCAGGTACCAAGAAGGGCAAATATGAAATGAGCAACTCCAAGGTCAGGTGAAGGAACACTCATGATATAAAAAATCAGAAAAGAGCAGAAGCAGGAGATAGAAAGCAACCAAATCACTTATGACACTTAATTTAAAAAATAAAACCCCTAGAAAATAAGCATTTATTATGTGGCAGAGTCTATGCTGGGTATTTTACAGCTCCTTTGACCCTCACAAGTCCTGCAAAGTAAGTGTTAATGTGGTCATTTTGTAGATGAAGATATTGAGCTTTCTAGATGTAAAATATTATAACTTGCCAAATTATAAAGTCAACAAGTGGGAGTAACAGGTCCATTTGAATTCATGTCCTCAGTTCTCACTTGTGATTTATTGTGACCCTTGTTTGGACAGAGAGGTGAGGCTGAAATGATGTAAACATAATTTTCAATGTTAAATAAAATCTTGTTTATTTTTTTTAAATAAATGATGGTAGATTTAAATTTAGATTCTTTCTACTGGATACATTTAGAAGACTGATGGAACATAATTTAAGATGCCACAACTTACAATGTAGTGGAATCGCATTCTTTATAACTGGTTAAACTTGTGATGTGAAATTTTTAGATGTCAACTTAAAAAAATATGCAAAGAGGTACATAATTTTGCACAAGAGTATGTTTTAAAGTCCTAAAGACCTGCTCTCCAGAGCAGGAGTTCTTAACACGTGATGGGCATCAGGCTACTTGGAGTAGTTGGTTATGGGCACACACTTAGGAGTCAGTCCTGCCAGCTGTGTGACACTGAGCAAGTAACTGAAAGTCAGCTCCGTCCGCTTACCTCTAAAATGGGGATAGTAGTGATACATTGTCTCGGTGGTTGTTGAACTTCAGCATGTACCAGAATTGCCTGGAGCTCTTATTAAAACACTGGCTGCTGCTGAACCCCTAGCCCCAGAGGTTCTGACTCAGGAGGTCTGAGGTTAGGCCTCAAAATGTGTATTTCTAACAAGTTTCTAGATGATGCTCTGGCTGCTGGTCCACACCTCAATGACCTTGGCCTATCTCATAAGGTCATTGTGAGGACTAAAAATTTTAGTACATAACATGCTTGAAATCACACTGGCTCATTAATAGGTGCTAATATATATTAATTGGCCAGTATCATCAGTCAGGATTGGATCCACTGTAATAAAAAATTCTACTCCAGGGGTTGGAACAGCAAGGAGTTCACATTTTTTTTTATTTAATCAGAAGTCTCAAGGTAAACAATCCAGGCTGGTACCGGTGTTCAGGAATATCATCAAAATTCCAGGCTTCTTCTGTCTTCTTGCTCAATCATCTTTGCTCTTTTGGTACAGAGATCCGATCAGAAGCACTGGGGAGAAAGAGGGAGGGACTATAGGAGGAGCCTAGCCAATGGTGAAGAGTCTAGGATGGGAATGACTGGGAAGCTGGATGCTTCAGGAGCACATGGAATTATGGGCAAGATAATTTGAAATAAAAGTGCTCTCAGGCTCTCAGGGGGTCACTAGCTCTCTCGGGGTCTTGGTCTCAGGCTTTCCTCTGCAAGGATGTATGGATGATGGTGCTGCAGCTGCCTGCATTTCCCAGTGGAAGGTATTTGGATGGGAAGGAACTCCAGGCCCAGCCTGGCATCAGGCTGGCCTGGCAGAGTGACAGGCTTGTTCTCCTTTGGGTGTTCTAGAGGGGACAACCTCTGTGGCAGAAACCTGCCATTCTTCTGAAATTGCGTAGCTTTTGTATCTTATGTTATTTAAGTTCGTAAGCTAACCCTATAGAAATGAGATAATTAAAACTAACAGGGGGAATGATATGAGAACTCTGGTGTTTTAAGAGTTTAGCCTAAATTGATAGGTTTAAGCACTTAAAGCTATAATTAAAGAGTTAAAGAATTTAGCCTTAATCGACAGGCTTAAGTGACTAAAGCATATGGAAAACTGTTATCCCAAAACTCTGAAGCTTGCGAATAAAGACTCCTTTCCTTTATCATTCAACCTTTGCCTCTGGAATTTTGTCTAGAGGGTGGTGGCAGGCAGCTGGACCCCAACTGCTGTTTAGTACTGCTGTGGCTTTTGTCATCATGGACACATAATAGCTGCTGTTCCTCCAGGAATCTTGTTTGCGGTTGTTGTACACGTTGGCCAAGCTCACCAGGGTAGTTTCAAGTCTGCATTTGTTTATAATCTTGCTTATACGACTCTGCCCTCCAACTTGTTCGCCTAACACAACTCTAACCTTTGATGTTGCATCATCCGGTCTCCTGATCACCTTTCTTGGGCCAGGTAGAATAGATGTCTGGTCTGTTAGAAGATTATTACAGGATACAAATGAATAGCCAGATGAAGAGGTACGTGGGTGAGGTCTGGAAGGGTTCTGAGCATAGGAGCTTCTGTCCCTATGGAGTTTTGGGTGCACCAGCCTTCTGGCGTGTGGATGAACTGCTGTTCACCAACCCGAAAGCTCCAAAGTGATATGGGTATATTCCTTTCCCTAAGGGAATTCCATTAGCAGTCAACCACAGACTCATCCTGGAATTTTGATTGCTGATGAATAAATCCCTCTAGATTCAACTAGATGATGATCTATATTGAACACAATATTTGGATATTGGGAGAACATGAAAGTAAACTATCCTGGATGTAATGTGTATGCATATGATGAATTCTTAAACATCATAAAAATTCTCTTATAAGATTTATTTACCATAGAGTGTACATTCCTAGAGTAAGAGAAGTACTGAAAAGGGAAAAAAAGGAAGAGAAAGTGTAATTTCCAAAAGTTCTAACAGTGTTTTTATAATATGATGTCCAGCACATAATGTGGAAATTCTTGATTTTCATTCAAAGTTTTCAATACAGACTCAATTTGGGGGGGGGGCTTTCCTAAGGAAACATAAATCCAATTTTCAATGATAACCAGTGGAGAAATGTGATTTGCTTTTAAGAAACTATTTTTCCAACTAAGTTTGCTGGCTTTCATCTACACACTGATGAAACATAAAAGTTCAGTTCTCAACATTTAACTACCCCATGTTGACATTTGAAATCACTTTAAAGGAAAAGGATATCATATTTGAACGTGTAGAGAATTGTAACAAGTGTGAAAAGGTTAAGACCTCAGAGCCTCTTTTCTTAAAAAAAAAAAGAAAGAAAATAATCATTGCTTTTGACATTCACTCTTTAAAAATTAAGTAGTAAACAATGAGCTGTAAAATTAAATTTAAACATCAGATACCATCAAGAGTTCTGAAGCAATTCGCTGTAAACCAAATCTAAATGAGATAAGGAGAAGAATCAAAATATCTGTTTTTACATCTGAATTTTACCAGACTTCCCAAATTACAACCAAAGTCAGAGAAATCCAGAAAATATCATTACCAGCAAAGAGTGTAAATATCTATGCTAGGTGGAGCTGATTAAAATCTTTCCCCAAGGAAAGACTGATATTGAGAGAAAGCTAACACTTTGAGGCAAGTAACGTAAATAACAAATTTATTCATGTAACGCTCTTTATTAGGGACCCCATTAGGTCTCTTTGCACCGTTGCCCACGTGTGGATGCACTCATGCATGGAACGCAGGCAGCCAAACCAGCAGCGGCACACAGCCCTCAGCCCAGCCACAGGAGTCATTCAGAGGCAGACAACTGTGGGAGGAGCAGCCACGGGGACAAAGGCCCATTGTTGCTCTCAATCCAGCTGCTACTTGCTTTCCCAACCTAAACACAAAACTCTCTTAATGGCTGTCGAATTTTATTTTAAATGACAATACAGACACCTCAATCTCAGCTTAATCTAATTTTATGCTCATTTCACTTTGCTGCAGCATTTTTTTTTACTTCTGGGCTGCATTTTTCTTGAACAATCACCAAACTGGCAGATTCTGACGAGCTTGTCAGAGAGGAAAAGGAATGTATGTTTCATAGGAAATTAATCTAATTAGCAGAACATTTACAACACCAAGCCAGTTTACAAGGAAGACACGTGAAGAGGGGAAATTTTAATCTCATTATTATATAAACTTCCAACACCTAGGACACTGGTTTAATTCTCTTTATGTACTTATCATGTTTAAAGTTTATTGTGTCTTTTGGATTTCAGAGAAAATGAGGAAGCTGCAAATCACCTTATTCTAGTAAAATAGAAAGCAGGTGGTAAACCAATAATGACCTTTAATACTGTGATGAAAACAGTCTTCATAAAACAAAGATAAACAACATTGCAGTCTAATTTGCCTCTGCATAAAATGTAAGCCAGAATCCAATGTGCAATAAAATATTAGTATCTTTACTGTCAGCATAATCTTAACTAATCGTTTCTTATGAAATTTCTGTAGTTACAGTAAGTCACCTGCATGAAATTTGACTGAATAAGGTCAGCCCAACAACTGAAACTATTGTGGTTTTCTCCTCTTTCAGATTCGCAAAATTTTTTTTTCATTAATGTTCCCACATATTCCTGAACTAGTCCCAAACATGATCAGCCTCTGCTCTTTCCAGAATGTCACCAACCCAAAACAGTTTTCTTCTCAACAATCCCCTTCTTTGTAATACATAAACACATTCTTCAGGGGCACTGTAATTATCCAAAATAAGCTATAGTATTGCAAATTACTTCAGCACCCCTATGATTTATCTGTAGTAAATAAACTTATAATATTGTATCTTCACTAAAATCACCACTAATAATAAATCAACAGTAGGTAAACATTTATATGATACAACATGGACAAGTAGCAGATGTCCCCACAATGGTTATATTCTGTGTTCTTCGCATCATATTGGGAAAAACCAAACTGGCCTTTTACCGTGTTTATGAAAATACCTTTGAAAATGGCTCAGCACATTCCACTTCACATATGCAACCATTTCCTTTAAAAAGATGGCATTTGCCCGTTCCTGTGAGGTGTGGGTTATTGCATTTTCACATTATGCATCATTACTCCAAGTAGGTGTCTTATCAGCAATTCCAGTTGCTGTGGAGAAGATTGGAATTAAGCACTGAAGCTTTTTTATTTATTTTACATGTTCTATTCCTACAAGATTTTCTGCATATAAGCTTCTTTGTTCAAATGAGAATTGGATACACTGCCAAAGCATCGTAACATTACATCTTGCTTTTTTGTCCTGTATTCTTTCCAAAATTGGATTGAAAACAAAGTATAGTTTTTAATTAAAGCTCTGAGCGACAATAGAGATTTTTCTCTGAGCATTGGTATTTCTGATCAGTGGTGTGGTTTCATAAAAGCCTAATTGGAGATGTTCACTATTCAACAGCAATCAGTCTTTGAGCAGTTTACACATCAGTTAAAACCTGTGGTATTCCTGACAATATTCATTTAAAAAGAGCCATCACCAGAACTCATCTAACTAGGAGCAACAAGAGCCTAGAGAGACCTGAGGCAGGTTTACCTTTTCTTTTTAACATCATGTAATCTAGACTGATTCTCCGTTGGCTTTAACAGGAAAAAACTGAAAGAAATTTTTTTCCAAACAATTTCAGGGCAGATTTTTTATTACTATTTTATTACTTATTTCAATTTGTCATAGCTAATTTTACCTTGAAATAGAGTCCAAAAATCATCTTTTTTTTTCCACTCCAGAATGTCTTACTGGCTTAACCATCTATCTTCAGTACGGCCAATAGCCTGGCCTGCCTGAACACAAGATTCAGAAATTTAAAAATCATAGTAAACATTGTTATATGATTTGAGGCTATATTAGTCCAGAAAAAAAGGGCTCTATCTTTCCATTTGTAAAATAAAATTAGCAAACACTCTGCCGATATGGAAAAAATTTTTTACTCTTCTTTGTAGGACCCTTGGGGTTTTGGCTTTTGCTGACATTGTAAGTTTTTTTCTCTCCCCCTGGGCTCTCTGTCTCCTGCACACAACATTCAGATACTAAAATTCTCAGGCCCCAGTCTTCCTTCTCTTTATTATCTCACTGTACTTGCCTCTGAGGTAATGTCATCCACTTTCACAGTTTTCAAAACACCTAATACTGATGACACCCATAGTTTTATACTCTTTCAGTTTTAAACTGGAAGATTAAATTCCCTTATTTTCTCACTTACTATATATTTCCCCCTAATACAGTTTGGTTAATAAATAACACCATATTGTACCCCCTTGGCTTTAACAAAAATAAATAAATAAATAGTTTTAAAATAATTAAATAAAGTAGGATTAATCATTGATAACATTAGCAAATTATGTTCATTTAAACTCCAAAGTACATTTAAAATTGATACAAAGAGTTTCAAGATTACAGCAGAGTAGGTGGATTTTTCTCACACCTCTTCTCAGAACCAAACTGGAAATTAAACTAAATTGGAAAACATTCACCCTGAATCCCAACAGAAGAGTATCTGAAAATCAAGACCCAATTACAACAGGAAAGCCCACATAAACCACACAAAGGAAACTCCTAAAGCATTTAGTTAAGGAGAACAAGGTGACTGTACCACTAGGTTTCAAAGAACACTAACTACATAAGGTAACACCACAAAGACTGGGAGTTAAAGCTGTTCTATCTAATACATAGAGACATACAAAAAGAAACATTAAAATGGCAAGGCAAAGAAACAAAACTCAAGTGAAAGGAAACAAAAAGGAATCTTCAGAAAGAGCTAAATGAAATGGAGGCAAGCAATTTATGACATTGGGTTCAAAGTAATGAAGGATGCTTCAAGGATGCTTCAGGGATGCTTCAAAGTATGAAGGATGCTCAAGGAATTTATTGGTAGCTACCAGGAACTTAGGAGGAAGTACATCAGCATAAAAAAGGACATAGAAAACATGAATAAAAACAATTGAAAATGAAGAATACAATATCTGAAATAAAAAATGCACTAGAAGGGATTAAAAGTAGGTTGACTAAGCAGAGGATCAAGTCAATGATTGGGAGGATAAGATAAAAAAATATCAAATCAGAGGAACAAAAAATTTTTAAATTAAAAATAACAAGAATAGTTTAAGGGAACTTTGGGACAACATGAATTGTAACGATTTCTCATCATAGAACTACCAGAAGAAGAAGAAATTAAGCAGGAGTAGAACACCCATCTGAAGAAATAATGACAAAAAACATTCCTAACTTGGTGAAGAAGAGTCACACAAATTCCAGAAGCACATAGAGTCCCAATCAAAATAAGCTCAAAGAGACACACAAGACACATTATAATTAAAATGGCAATGGGAAAGAACAAAGGGAGATCTTAAAGGCAGCAAGAAAGAAACAGCTAGTTTCTTACAAAGGAGTTCCCATAGGCCTTCAGCTAATTTCTCAACAGAAACGCTTCAGTCCAGAAGGGATTGGCATGAAGTATTTAAAGCAATAAAAAGCAAGGACCTGTAACCAAGACTACACCATCCAACAAGGCTATCATAGAAAACTGAAGGTGAAATAAAGAAATGTCAAGACACACAAAAAAAGCTAAATGAGTTCACCACAATCAAATCAGCATTATCAGAAATGTTAAAGGGACTGCTTTAGGAAGAAAAAAATTGAGAGAGAGAGAAACACAGATATAAAAACTAAGGGCAATAAATAAGTACCTATAAATAATTACCTGTAAATTATAACCTTAAATGTAAATGGATTAAATGCTCCAATCAAAAGACATAGGGTAGCAGAATTCATATACAATACTAAAGGCTTAGATCAAACAATAAGATATAACCATAGTAAATTATACACACACACATGTATTTATATTTATACTATTTATATTTATATTTATATTTATATTTATATATACAATCTCAATACAGGTGCACCTGAATATACTCATGTAAAAAACTTCTGGTGAACTTCACAGGAGAAATCCACTGCAATAAATCATTGTAAGAGATTTTAACACCCCACTGTCATCACTGGATAGTACTTCAGACATAAAAATTAATGCAAAAATAGTAAACTTACATGACATACTAGATCAGATGTACATAATTGACATTTACTGAACAGTTCATCTTAAAGGAGCACAATACACATTATTCTGAAGAACACATGGAACATTCTCAAAGATAGACTACATGTTAGGATACAAAATGTCTTAACAAATATAAGAAGATTGAAATCATATCCAGTATCTTCTTGGTTTATAATAGCATGAAACTAGAATGCAACTACATAATCAACAAAACAAATGAGCAAAATAGAATCAGAGACATAGAAACAAAGAACAAACTCACAGTGAGCAGAGGGGAGTGGGGTAACAGCATAAAGAAGGGGAAGGGGCAAGCCACAGATTATGAATAGAGGACTCATGGGCAGGGCAGTGGGAGGGCATCGACTGTGGGAATGAGGGGGGCAATGCTGGGGAGAGCAATGAGGAAAAAGGTAGGACAACTGTAACTGAACACCAATGAAAAAAACTTCAAAAACTTTCAAACACATAAAGGCTAAATAGCCTGTTATTAACCAATGAATGGGTTACCAATGAGATCAAGGAAAAAAATGAAAAATTACCTGGAAACAAATGAAAATGAACATGCAACAAACTAAAATCTATGAGAAAAAACAGCAAAAGCAGTCCTGAAAAGGAATTTCATAGTATTACTGGCCTACCTCAAGGAGCAAAAAAAATCTCAAGTAAACAATCTAACCCTACACCTAAAAGAAATAGAAAAAAAACAACAACAAGAAAAGCTCAGAGTAATCAGTAGGAAGGAAAAAATAAAGCTAAGAGCAAAAATAAATTACACAGAGTCTAAGAAAATGCATAAAAGGTCAATGAAACCAAGATCTGTTTTGCTGAAAAGATAAACAAGACTGATGAACTTTTAATCTCATTGATCAAGAAACAGAGATGGGACCCAAATTTTAAAAAAGCAGAAATGAAAGAGCAAAGTAACAATAGACACCTCACAACACAAAGAACTGTAATATAATACTATGAACAATTATACACCAACAAATTGGACAACCTTGGAGTAATGGAAAATTGCTAGAAACGTATAGTCTATCGAAACCAAATCAAGAAGAATGAGGAAACCTAAATAAACTAATAACAACTAATGAAATTGAAGCAGTAATAAAAAAAATCCCAGCAAACAAAAGTTCTGGACTGTATGGCTTCATAGGTGAATTTTACCAAACATTCAAAAAGAGCTAGTACCTATCCTTCTCACACTATTCCATGAAATTCAAGATGAGGGAAGAATCCCAAACTCTTTTATAAGGCTAGAATTATCCTAATTCTAAAAAACAGATAAAGACAATACAGAGAATAAAAAATATAGGCCAATATCTTTGATGAACATAGATGCTAAATCCTTAACAAAATATCAGCAAACATTAAAAAGATCATATACCATAAACAAATGGGATTTATCCCAGGGATGCAAGGTTGGTAAACTATCTGCAAATCAATCAAAGTGATACATTACATAAACAAAAGGAAAAATAAAAATCTATGATCACAGCAATAGATGCAGAAAAAAGCATTTGATGAAATCCAGCACCATTTATGATAAAAACTTTCAGCAAAGTGGGAATAGAGGAATCATACATAATAAAAGCCATATATGAAAAACCTAACAGCCAACATGATACTCAGTGGGAAAAAAATGAAAAGTATTTCCCTTATGATCAGAAACAAGACAGGGGTGTCTGTTTTACCTGTCTTATTCAACATAGGACTGGAAGTCCCAGCTGCAGCAATCAGACAATAAGAAGAAGTGAAAGGCATCCAAACTGGAAAGAAGGAAGCAAAATTAGCATTATTTGTAGATGACATGATACCATGCTTAGAAAACCTTAAAGACTCTACCCCAAAACTACTAGATGTAATAAATGAATTGGGTAAAATAGTAGGATACAAAACTAATATCCAAAAACTAGTGGCATTTTATATACCAATAATAAACCCTCAAAAAGAAAAACTGGGAAAACAATCATATTTACTATTGCAGCAACAACAATAAAAATAAGGTACCTAAGAATAAACTTAGTCAAGGAGGTAAAAGACCTGTACCTGGAAAACTATGGGACACTGAAGAAAATATACAGGAGGATACAATAAGTGGAAGCATATACTATGTTCAAAAATTGGAAAAATTGAGATTATTAAAATATCTATACTATCCAAAGCAATCTATAAATCCAACATGATTCCTATTAAAGTGACAATGGTATATTTTACCGATGTAGAACCAATAAGTATTCCAAAAATTTATATAGACCAAAAAAGACCCTGAATACCTTCAGCAATCTTGAAAGAAGAACAAGTCTGGAGGTAACACAATACCTGATATTAAAGTACACCACAAATCCACTGTAATAGAAAAAATCATGATACTGGCACAAGAACATGCATATAGATCAATGAAGCAAAACAGAGAGCTCAGAAACAAACCTATGCCTTTAGTGACATTTAATGAATATTTCACAAAGGAGGCAAGAGCATACAATGAATTAAAAATAGTATCTTTAACAAAATGGTTTTGGGAAAATGTGACAGGTACATGCCAAAAAAAAAAAAAAGCACCTAGATCATCAACTTACACCATACAGAAGACTTAACTCAAAATAGATTTAAAGCTTAAATGTAAGTTAAAAAAACATAAAAATCCAAGTTGTCTGGTAGAGAAGACTTTTCTCATCTTTTCCTCAGAAGCATGAGACAGCCGTGCACTGTGCTGGTGAGTCAGAAGAAAACCAGTGCCAGCACATGAGGTGCTGACTAGCAGATGCCAGGTGAAGACAATGGAGGAGAATGCAAATGGCAGCTCTTCTGGACAAGTAAGATGGGAGCTTATTTGGCCAGGTGATCCACAGGCTTGCACTGTTCCCAAGAATATGGGAACTGAAGGGCACGGAAGAGAAGAGGAGTGGGGTGGTATCTGACAAATTTGGGAGAATGTGACACCTAGGGTTTCACTGTCACTCACTACCTGAGGTGTGTGTTCTTCCAACTACTCAATGTGTTTTCAATGGATTTTCAGAGAACTGCCACCTTGACCTTTTATACTTCACAAGAATGTGAGTTGACCACCAGGTTATAAGTTGTCAAAAAAAAATTCACTCTGTAAAATTCCACTGGAGAGTCCACCTCAGCACATGTCTTTGCAAATCGCCCAAGCAGACTCCCCATTTGCTACCTGAGCATGCTCCCTGCTTTCCCTCTTAAGCAGATTTTGGGCGGCTCTTTCTTGGGAAGGTTTATAAACTAGGTTCTTCTCAATGTGGCTTCAGGACATCCTCTCCAACTTATTGTAAAGACTTTATTTTTCTGTACATTGTGATGCTTTGACATGTTAAAAAATACTTTCTGCCTGGGAAGAGACTGTTGCTTCAGGACTAGCCAATTCTTAAAGATAGCAAGGGACCAAAGGTGCATGTCTTTGATATGCAAACAAAGCCATCCAGAGCCCCCAGCTGACTGGGCCCCAGGAGTTTCAGGAAGCAAAGTTCCTCTGCTTCAATCCTCCCAGGACCAGGTGCCAAGCACATGGGGACCATCCTCTATCCCAAAGCTCACTGAAGGTATATTACTCGGAATAGTCAGTCCCACACTGTTCAGTCTGCCCCAGTTTGCCTTTCCCACTGAAACTTCGATGAGGCTCTGATCTATAGCTTCCCAGACTCCTGTTTCCTTCCTCCTGACCACCCTGGTGCTTTGTCTCTGAAGTCCCTGAGTACCCAACTGTGTAAAAGTTAAATTCTTGTAAGAACATTAGAACAATTGTAACAAGTGAATATCCCATGACATAAAGCAAGTACCAGTAAACAGGAAAGGTAATCAAAATGTTTCTGTTCTTTGTCAACTACCAATAATCAAAATATAACTAGAAAATTCCTATAAGTTTGGAAGTTATGAAAATATGTAAAACGTAAATCAAGAAATAAAATATACTGAAGTGATTGATAATAAAATACAACATATCAAAATTTGAAAAATACAGCATATAAAAACATATGTACATACACATTTTTTAAAAGAATATAGAACAGATCACATGTGATAATTTGAGCACCTAGCTTAAGAAATTACAGAAAGAACAGCAAAAAAGAAAGTAGAAGGGATATTTTTAAAAAGAGCAAACATTGAAGATGAGGAAATAAAATGCTAAATAAAATTAAGACAAAAGAACAAAAATTAGAAAACTAAAATTACTTAAGTGTATACTTACGAAACAATTGATCAAGGACATAATAAAGAAGGGACAATTAACACACATCAGTAATACAGTAGGAGAGAGGGCATAAATAAGAGCCTACAGATATTAAAAATATTTTTATTCAGGAAATGTAGAATTCAGAAGTAACTGCTTTAAAAATTCCGAGAAAAATACAACTTAAAAATTTGCCAAAAGAAGTAATAGAAAAAACTGACAAGAAATAAAGAAACAAACAGTAACAGTGTTTCCAGACCCAACTCAGCCCAAGTTGTCTTTACTGGAAAAGTTTAAGGAAAAAACGAGATTCAACCCTACACACTTCCAGAGAACAGAAAAATAGGATAGACTCCAATTCACTTTCTCAAACTATCATATTCATGAAATCAAAATCTAATAAGGAGAATATAAAAAGAGAGAAATATAGGCCAATCTCATTTTAAATGTCGCTTCAAAAATCTTTAAAACTTATTAGCAAATTGAACCCAGCAATTGCTAAAAAGGATAATTCATTATAATCAAGTTGATTTATACCAGAAATGCAAGATTAGTTAAACATTAGATAAGCAATATCTCATAATAAAATAAAATAGCAATAATAAATAATTTTAAAGAGAGAAAGAGAAATGTATGTCATTGCAACCCAAACTGAAGTTAGGTATTGATGATATTGATGATTAATTATTACATAGTATATTTGTTTGTAACAATTTAATTATGACAAATAATCAGTTTTCTTTATGTTATTATAATGGCATTACGTTTTTATTTCTAACAGACTACCCTAGTAAGAAAAGTGATTGATTTAAAGAAAGGTAGTAAATTAAAGAACATGATGGTAGTCTTGTACATAGACACTGGCGGTGGAACTGGTGGTGTATTCTGAACAATGCAGAAGAAGACAGAATTTCAGGCAGATGGGAAAATGTGTGAAGGCATTAGGAAAGAGCTCGGCATGCAGACAAACAGAGAAGAAGTCCACCGTGGACAAAGCTCTGAAGGAGAAAGGTAAGTGCTGGAAGATGAGGCAGAGGACATAAACAGGCTGTGATAATTTATTTTTAGAGAGAGGGGAAGGGAGGGAGAAATGAGGGAGAGAAATATGGATGGGTTGCCTCTCACGCACCCTCAGCCAGGGACCTGGCCTGCAACCCAGGCACATACCCTGATCAGGAATCCAACAGGCAACCTTTCAGTTTGTGGAACATAGCTCAACCCACTGAGAATATCAGTCAAAGCAAAATACACAAACATCACCTAATTTAGGGGATGCTCAAAAACTATGTAAGCAGCATTCTAGGTAATATAATTAAGGAATTGATCATTATCCAATGTGGTGTTTCTGTACATTATTTTCAGGAATACATGTGCACACAGTTGTCCTTTTTTATGTACATTGGTAGAATGGGATTAACAACTGGTATAGATCATTTAAATTGATTTTTGTAATTCTAAGGTGCTATTTATTTATTTATTTTAGATTTTATTTATTTATTTAGAGAGAGGGGAGGGAGGGAGAAAGAGAGGGAGAGAAACATCAATATGAGAGAGAAACATCAATTGGTTGTCTCTTGCACTCGGCCTAAACAGAACCAAACGCACAAAGGAGGCATGTGCCCTGACTGAAAATCAAACCCATCCTTCGCTTTGTGGAAGACACCCAACCAACTGAGCCACACTGGACAGAGCAGGAGATTAGAAATGAAAAGAAAATGTTTTGAGAAACTCTTAATGTGAAAGTGGTGGAAGAACGAATGGCAGGAAACGAGGGATTCACCAGAAGGCAGAGAAGCAGGGGAGTGTTGCACCACTGCAGCCAGGGGAAAAGCGTTTCAAAACAAAGAGAATGGTCATCTGTGTCCAGCAGGGCTGAAAAGGCAAGGTGAGCCCCCAAAAGAATCAAATGGATTTAACAGCGTGCATGCCATTCATGTCCTGAGCAAGAGAAATTACCATATCTAAGGTCTCTGATACATCTTTGGATTTTAAATAAATGAAAAATGGATCTGAAGAAGAAGATAGGCCTTGATCTCTTTTCAGTGTTATGGATTTATTTTCCACAGAAATGTATTCTTCAAAATGTATTTCCTGAAAGTGAATTGCATAAAAGGACCATACATATAGCTCATGATTCATATTTTTCTTTGGCAGTAAATTAACATTCATTCCTTTAGTAGAGGTTTGATTTGGGGCAAGTTATTTATCTGTCGAAATCCAGTCTTCTGCCAAGTAGGAGAAATTAAACCTGTACAACCTATGAGTAGCACAAAACAAGTACTGCTGAATAACTTGAATTCTCATTCTGTCCCAGTAGGACTCCCTCCTCACACCACTGTGTCCCATCCCCCTTCCCGAAACCATCAGCAGAAACTGAGTCTAAAGATTTCTCCTTCAACGTCACACACTTACCCGTAGGGTTGATTATACACCCGCCCCCATGATGGGATCAGTGTTTGACGACAAGGCAGTCTGTTGTGTGTCAGAGTTCCAGAAGTAATCAATGCTCAATAAAACACCTTTTAAAAATGTAGTCAAGCAATTCATGCCTCCAAAAAGACAGATCCTTTAAAACAAACCACAACCCATGAAACTCATAAAATTCCATTTCCTAAGATTAACATTCAAGATGTGCTTGATGTTTCATAAATATTATTTAGAACATTACAGTTACTTTAACTTATTCTTTTTAGAATAAATCACATTTACAGAAGCACATTTATATTAGGCTTGTGAAGACAATGCCTTGTGTAGTTAATGAAATTATTGTTTTGCTCTTGAGAATGAACACATTGAACACCCACTAAGTACTACAGCTAATAGAAATGAATATGAATGAACACATTTCTTCCCAAAAAGACATTTTCAGTGACTTGATTGTTTTTTTCTAGTATTTGGTTTAAGAAAAAAAACTGACTGTATCACATTAGAGATCAATCAGTTATCAAATGTAACTGTTTTGCAACAGCAAACATTTTTAGATTACATAAGAGATTTTCAACCTTTTTCATCTCATGGCACACATAAATTAATTATTAAAATTCTGCAATCTGACAAAAATGTATAATTTTGACTTATTCATACTGGATGGCTATTGTGTTGGCTATTATCTTTTTTTATTTGACAATCTAAGGGAAAAGAATTCAGTGCCCCTCACCATATAGTCAGGTACCATGCATTTTAAAAATCTTTGTGGCACACTGATTAAAAATCACTGGACTATATGAACACACCATACATACACACACAATAAAAGCATCTAAAATATGCTATCTTCCATTATGCTAAATGTACTCCCTGACTGAGACCTTGTATGCCAACCTGAAACAAATTATCGCAGCCTAGCTACTAACTCCTACAAATAGGGAGCTATAATGGAAACTCTTGGAGGCCAAAAAGTGTGCAAAATTACTGTCCCAGTAAGGGTGCAGCCAAGAGATCCACGTGTACAGATGGCTACCTCATGGTAGAGAGGTGGTACAAGGCAGCTATCCCTGACTTGTGCCACCAACCTGACTTGTGACACCAATCAGGGCTTCTGGTTCATTTTATTTTTTTATTGTAAACTTAAAATTTTTTTCTCAATAAAGTCTTTCTCTCTGTTACTTTCTCTTCTCTCCATCCTGGAAAAATTTCCAGGTCAGATTGTTCATTTCTAAGGCTATACCAAAAAAAAACAGGTCAGGAGAGAACGGCAACATGACATAAATTAAAATGCCAGGGCCCTGACCCTTGGCAATTCTGCAGGGGCCTTGTTGAGTGACTGTGTATGTGAGTGTCCATTCGTAATGCCAACTACTAGATCCCAGTCATTCTCTAAGGTCTAACACTATATTCCTGGAGCTTATGACAGAGTCATAACTCTGTACTTTACATTGCCATCTAAATTATGTGGTCAGTCAGTTATTTGCTATCTTAAAACTAGATGAGTTAGTAAAATTTGTTTGTATATCTATTAGATATGCCTAAGACTTCAAGTAAATCATTTTGTATAGGGCAAATATTATTAAAAAAACTACAATATTTTCTTTAGCCTACAGATTTCAAATAGGCACAAATAAATAACTACAAAATTCATTTGAAATCACAAAGTGAAAAGGAATCAAGTGATCCAAAATGTACTTCTATTTTAAATTTAGGTATAATTCTCATATAACAGAGTGCAGAGAGAACTTAAATGTCCCACTGTTTGATGGGCTTTGAAAATGGATACACTCACTGTGTTATTCACAGATATATTATAATAAGGATAGAGGCACCCCTGGTTATCCACAGGGATGATTCTAGGACCCCCTGAGCATATCACCAAAATCTGTAGGTGCTCAAATTCCTTATGTAAAATGCTGTGGTATTTATTTTAACCTATGTACATCCCCCCATACGCTTTAAATCATCTCTAGCTTATTTATAATACCTAGTACAATGTAAATGCTATGTAAATAGTTGTTATACTGTTGTTGTTGGGGAAATGATTATAAGAAGAAAAACTGTGTATGTTAAGTATTGGGAACTGCCCTGCCAAGTTTCAGGATATGGCTAAGGCTGAGTGAGTGACCTTGAGACCATAAGCCAGTAAGAAGACAAAGCTTATCTTCCTGGCAGGGGTGCCGCCTCTGCTCCTTTTACTTCACTCTGCCTGCTTGATTCATTAGCTAATGCAGGTAAGATTTCTCAAGGGAGGGATGACCTAAGACAGGCATGGTCATGGGGGGCCCAGGGAAGGACTTGGGGGGCTATAGAAAAAGGGGGTGATGGACCCTAGCCCCTCAGCTTTGACATAGCCTGAGTCCTCACTCTGTCTGCAAGAAGTCTCCTAATCTCTTGGCTGCCTTACTTCTCCTGTCTGACTTAAGCCTGAAACAATGCTGTAGGTGGGTGCCACCCTGTGCTGGAAAGGGCGGGTTCCCTAGGACAATCATGCCTAAGAAAAAATGCATAAAATCTTATAAAACCTACTTTGCTCATACCCTCAGTTTAAATGATAAAGGTACCAGCATGAAATGAGTTTGTTTCCCCAAAGTTTTATGGCCCTTTAGCTATTTGATCCTGATTCAAAATAGGCCCTCAGAGTTCTTTGAATGTTATCTATTTGATCATTTCTGCCTGACAATGATTGATGAGCTTTATTCCTGTGCAAATTGAACCCAAAGGTCAGGGTTCAATTGTAAAGGCAAAGGTCGGGGCGCTCTCCCCTTGAGAGAGTGGCCGCGCCATCCCTTTTCTTCCACAGGACTCAGTATCTGTGTGAATTTGTCTCGTATCTCATCCACAATGTCACGGACCCCACAAGCTGGGGTCCACATTATTAAATATAGACACAACCATTACAGACCTAACTGAATAGCACACATCAGCAACAATGTAACGTGTTTTTAAAGATTTTATTTATTTATTTGTCTTTAGAGGGGAAGGGAAGGAGAGAGAGAGATATATATCAATGTCTGGTTGCCTCCTGTCTGTCCCCTGATGGGAACTGGCCTGCAACCCAGGCATGTGCCCTGACTGGGAATCGAACTGCGATACTCTGGTTCACAGGCCCGCACTCAATCCACTGAGCTACACCAGCCAGGGCTTGCAACAATGCAACATTTTTTTTAAAATATTTTTGAGGCTTCCAGTCAAGATGGCAGTGTACCTAAATGTAGTATTCACATCCCCTATAAACACATCAGGATGACAACTAAACTACAGAACAACCACCACTGAGAATGGCTTGAAGTCTAGCTGAATAGAAGTCCTACAACTAAGGATATAAAGAAGAAGCTACATCTAGACCAGTAGGAAGGGCAGAGATAGGGAATAGGTTGGCCCTGTGCTCACATGGGGCACATAAAAATCGAGAGGGATAGCTCAGATGCAGAGAATCCCCCAGCCTGGACGAAAGTGCTGGCAGAGGTCACTATTCCTTTTCTGAGCGCTCCCCACTCAAACCGTCAGGTGGGCACCATATCTGAGTTGCCAGTAACCTGGCTGCCATTGTTCACCCCACAATGGTAACTCCTTAAAACCCACCTCACCTAGTTTGCAGGCCAGCCAAAGATTTTTTGTGTTTGGCTTTTCTATTGGAACGACCTGTCTTGGTTCATGTTTCAGACTTTCCTAAAATTTTTCAGACAAGCAGCATCTGGCTTTAGCAAGCCCCATACCTCTTCCTAAGTGGCACTAGGTCCAACACTAGTAACAGCCAGTGTTAGTTCAAAGCTTGGTCTCTCCTAAGCACCTCCAAGCCAAGCACAAGTATACCATTGATATGGGAAGCTTTGAAGAACCTTTGTTTACCCAAACCCCAAGCACCCTAGGAAGAGCGATAGGGCCTTTTGGGAAAGCAAATAGCAGGATATTCACAAGGGCTAGGACTAGCACCCCTGCGGTTAGAACTAATTTCCACGTTTAGCCTTTGTACTCTGCTTCTGCCACGAAGCTAGAACTAACTTCCGCATTCCGCTTCTGTATCTCGCTTTGCTACGTAGACAGGAAGACCCCGTAGACTATATAAACCTCAAGAATCCTTTGTTCGGGGCTCAGAATTTGGAGACTGAATCCTCTGGATCTGTACACGTTAATAAACCTCATACTCCAGAATCCCTCAGTGTCTGGTTGCTTCACTTTCCTGTAACACCACTAGCAGATCACTTTGTAGCATATTCCATGTAGCCCCAGGCAGAAGATAGGCTCTGACTGACCTTGCCCTGCACCTCCCAGGAGGCCCAGAGCCAGTGCACCCAGTGAACAGCTTCAGACCACATAGGAGCAACACAACCCAAACACCTCCACAAGAAACACACTCAAGGGCCAATTCAGTGGGCACCAGAGCCCCACTGAAGTCAGTCCTACTCCGTGGGGAAGGCATCTGCACATCTGATCCTCAGTGGTGTTCACTGCTAGTCCTTGTAGCTGTTCAGCCAAGGGCTAGTCCCTCCCACTAAGGTGCCAATAGCAATCAAGGCTTAACTATAACAGGAGAGTATACACAACCCTCATGGGGAAATGCACCTGGGGTGGCCAGCTTGGGTGAATGTTCCTTTGCTACTGGAACATACAGGACACCCACTAATAAGGCCACTTTACCAAGCCTAGGAGACACAGCAGTTCTACATAATACATAGAAACAAACACAGAGAGGCTACCAAAATGAGGAGTCAAAGAAACATATTCTAAATGAAAGAACAGAACAAAACTCCAGAAAGAGAACTAAACAAAATAGAAACAAGCAATGAACTAGATGCAGAGTTCAAAACACTGGTTATGAGGATGTTCAGAGAACTTAGGGGAAGCATACATAAACTTAGTGAGAACTTCAACAAAGACATAGGAAACATAAAAACAGATATATAAAACATAAAAAAGAACCAGTCAGAACTGAAAAATACACTAATTGAAATGAAGAGTAATTTACAGGGAATCAACAGTGGAGTAGATGAAGCCAAGGATCAAGACAGATTTGGAATATAAGGAAGGAAATCACACCCAATCAGAACAGAAAAAATAAATGAGGATAGCGTATGAAGCTTCTGGGACAACTTGAAGCATCCTAACACTCACATCATGGGGGTGCCAAGAGAAGAGAGAGAGTAAAGAACTGAAAACCTGGCCAAAAAAAAAAAAATATATATATATATATGACAGAAACCTTCCCATGTCTTGAAAGCTCAGAGTCCTAAAATCAATTCAAAAAATCCTGCAAGACACATCATAATTAATATGCCAAAGGTAAAAGACAAGAGAGAATCTTAAAAGCAGCTAAGGGGGCTCCCATAAGACTGTTAGCTGACTTATCAATAGAAACTTTGCAGGTCGAAAGGGATTGGCAGGAACTATTCAAAGTGATTAAAGGCAAGGACCTACAGTCAAGATTACTCTACCTAGCAAAGCTATCACTTAGAATCAATTGACATGTACAGAGCTTCACAGATGGAAAAGTTAAAGGAGTGCATCTACATTGGCACTGAACCAGTATTATGGGAAAAGCTAAAGGGACTTCTTAAGAAGAAGAAGGGAAAAATATAAAAAAGATGAACAATAAAATTACAAGAAATACATCAAAAATTTCTATCAAATTTTTTGAAATTCTATCAAAAATTGAATCTAAAGACAAAATAAAATCTAAACCTAAAGACAAAATAAATGAACAAGCAGAACAGAAACAGACTCATAGATACGCACAACATTTTGACAGTTGCCACATTGGAGGGAGATTCGGGAGAATGGGTTAAAGAGGTAAATGCATTAAGAAGTACAAAGTGGATGGACAGGTAACTCAGTTGGAGAGTCACACCACACACCAAAGGGTTGTAGGTTTGAATCCTGGTCATAACACATACCTGTGTCGTGGGTTCAAACCCTTCTTGGCACATGTATGGGAGGCAACCAATCAATGCTTCTCTCTCACATTGAAGTTTCTCTCTCTCTGTCTCTCTTCCTCTCTCTATGAAATCAATAAACATGTCCTCAGGTGAGTATTTAAAAAAAGAAGTACAAATTGGTAGTTAAAGAATAGTGATAGGGATGTAAAATATACGTAGCATAAGGAATATAGTTAGTAATATTCTAGTAACTATATGTGGTATCCAATGGGTACTAGATGTATCAGGATGCTAAGTACATAAAGGATGCTGATAAAGTCTAATCACTGGACTGTACACCTGACACTGATATATATTGTGGGGGCGACTTACCTCGCAAGTCCCCCTGGGTGCCACGGATGAAAGTAATCATGACTGAGACATGATGTGATCTGCTTGGGGAGGAGAAGTGGCCATTTTCCCAGAGGAAAAGGCCATGAGCAGTGGCCAGTTTCTCAAGGGAAAAAGGCCAGCAGTGGCCAGTTTCTCTGAGGAGAGAAAGTCCCTGAGCCCCCTCCTCTAGGGATTTTATTGGGTTCTAATACACAGGAATGCAGGGCAGCAAGGATCAAATAGTAGATAACATTTCAAAGAAATCTGAGGGCTTAGTCCAAGTCAGAGTCTGTCAGGAACAGAGTTTTGGGGTTTCTTGCTTGAACCCTTATCATATGAATGAAAGCACTTTTAGCAGAGCAGATTTCACAGGTTTATCAGGAAGTCTTTGTAATCCAGATTTTTCCCCAGGACACGCTCTAGCAAGGCAAGGAGCTGCACCTTTCCCCAACAGGTATTCAGGCTTAAGGGGATTAGAGCCAGGAAGTGCTTCTCCCAGAGAACATGGGGACTCCAGCTCTGTCACATAGCTGGGGGACAAGGGCCCATTACTCCCTCTTTGTTGCAGCCATGCCACCCAGTCCTTCCATGATGGCCTCCCCAGTGATCGAGTCTGGCTTAGGTTGCCCCCCCCTGCTGTGAAGAGTCTTACCCATCATGAACATCAACCATGCTTTTGGGGGCAGGGAGAGGAAACTGAGGCAGTCTTTGCTACCAGAGACAATCTTTGTCTCCTGCGGCTCACATTCCAAAGGTCATCCCTCGTCCTTAGCCACAAGGGGTAGAGTTACAATTCCTAGAACCAGGCAGAGAGGTCTGCAACAATATATTATATGTCACCTATTACTGAAAAATAAAAAATAATAATTTAAAGTAAAAAAAAAAATTGGTGTTTTCTGTGAATGGTTAGTTGAATCCATGGATGAGAAGCTTGCAAATACAAAAGACTCACCATACTGCTGTCATCACACAAAGTTCTCGCATGCTCCTTACCACTCAGTCATCCTCACATTTGTTTTCAGTAGAAGCAACCAGTGTGCTGATCTTCCTCTCATCAATCAGTTTTGCCTGTTCTAAATTTACACTAAAAAATGTAAATAAACACTTTTTGATTGACTTCTTTCACTCAGCATAATGATTTTCAAGGCAATTTATGTGTTTACATGTATAAGTAATGTTTTCATTTTACTACTGAGCAGTATTTTACTGTATAAATTGAAATTATTTGCCCATTCATTTGTTGATGAGCATTTGGGTTAGTCCTAGTTTGAGGCAGTCATAAATAAACTGCTACAAATATTTGTATATAAGTATTTTTGCCAATGTATGTTTTCATTTAGCTTAGAAAAATGCCTAGGTGTGGAACTGCTGAGTCATAGAGTAAATGTAACTTTAAACCATACTGCCAAATAGTTTTCCCGTGTAGTTGTATCATTTTACACACCTATCTCCAATGCATAAGAACCCCAATTGCTATAAAAAATGGTCAATATTTAGTTTTGTCAGCTTTTTGAAATTGTTATTAGAATATAATAAACACACACAGATATCTCATTGTGGTTTCAATTTTCATAAGCTTGATAACAAATGTTGAAAATTTCTATGGGCTCTTTATCTTCCTTCATAAGTGTCTGTTCGGGTCTTTTGCCTGTGTATTAAACAGTGTGTGGTTTTGATTTTTTTTAATTGAAAAATACCTGACATATGTCAGACATCTGAATTGCAAATATTTTCTCCCGGTCTTAGTCTTTTGATGAGCAGAATTTTTAAGTACTTAGGAGGTGTAAATTAAAACAAAAATTACCAAATTTTCATTTTAGTTCTTACATTTATCTGTTTAGAAATTCCATTTCTTTCCCCAGCTGGGGGCAAATGAGAGACAACCAACTGATTTCTCTCACACACATTGATGTTTCTTTCCCTTTCTTTCTCCTTCCCTTTCTCTCTCTCTAAAAATAAATAAAATATTTTTAAAAGACTGTTTGTTTTATTAAGTTTCTATTTTTCTACTAGGTTTCCCAACTGACTATTCATCATGTAATTCTTTCCTTTAAATTCTTAAACATATTTAAACTTATTTTTAAACTCTTTGCCTGCTAATTCCAAACTCTCTCTCATCTCTAGTTCTATCTCTCTCCACTACAATTTTTCCCTTGGTTATAAAGCACATAATACCTTGCTACTATGCCCACATAGTAACATTTTAAGCTAAACATTATGAGTGCTATGTTGCTGAGTGTAAGACATTTTAAAATCTTTCTTTAAAGAATGTTGAGTGTAATTATGGCAGGATATACTTAATAGTGGATGATTGGTGAAGCTATGGAAACAGGATGGAGTGGATCTGCCTTTGACCAAGCAATTCCACTTCTGGGAATATATCCAAAGGAACCAAAAACATTAATTTGAAAGAAGATAAGTGTCCCTATGTTCATTGTAGTGTTATTTACAATCGCCAAGATGCGGAAGCAGCCCAAGTGTCCATCAGTAGGTGAGTGGATAAAACAACTATGGGACATTTATACAGTGGAATACTACATGTCCATAAAAAAAGAAGAAAGTTTTAGCCTTTGCAACAGTGGGGATGGACCTGGAGAAGAGTAAGCCAGTCAGAGAAAGACAAATACCATATGATTTCACTCTCGTGTGGAATCTAATGAATTAACTGAAATAACATGCAAAACAAAGACAGACTCATAGATAGAGAGTAGAATGACAGCTAAGCAGGGAGGAATGAGGAACAGAGCAAAAAGAAAAAAGTACTCTTGACACGGAAAACAGTGTGGTGATTGCAGGGTGGAGTGGGGGAGAGGGGACTATATATGCTAATGGAAGAAAATAAGATTTAAAAAGTATTTAAAAATTTTAATAAGTGGATCACCTTGATTTTTAGAATAGGTCTGTATTATTTTTTATTCTAAACCTAAAGTAGCCCTACTCCTAAGATATAAAGTTTCAGGAGTGAAACTACATTGAATCCCCATTATGTTCAGCAAGGCTTAAGCTGGTTGCAACACCTACCTCTCTCAGAAATGTGTCATCTCTACTGCTTATATTTATTTAACAGTTCATTTATAGTCTATATTTCTTATGTTTATAGCTCCCCAGTTTTCACTATGCACTCACAGCTTCATATCTGGCAAAAAAAATACAAAATTTAATTCCTTGGCAGCTTTCTTTCTGTGCACAGCTCCTTTCCTGGTCTTCGGTTTTATAAATTCCAACCCATTTAGCAGCCCTGAACTCCAATTTCTGCCTCTTAAACTCAGCAACACCAGCATGCTCTGCTTGGGTGCCCGCTCTCCACTCTTCAATCTGGAAACTGCCTCCAAGAGAAAGTACTGGTAATTATAGGATTCATCCGGTGCCTCCTGTCAGAGATCACCCTTGAGTTGCCTGTTGCCAAATGTCTAAAGTGGTTTCTTTGTACGCTGTGTCCAGTCTGACCACTGTTTCTGGTGAGTGAGCTGGCATAGAGCCAGTTATCCTGCCACGCTACATTAGGAGTCCCTCAAGATTTGTTACTTATTGAAGTTAATTTACCCCAGTAACACAAAACATGGATGCTAGTCAGTAAAAGGTCAAGACATGTATAATAACTTCACACCTTTTAATAAAAACCCCATTTAAAAATCCGTTTCCATAAGAGTAAACATCCTGGTTTCATCAACCCCAAGGCATAACAGATTTCTCTGCATTACACCTTCAAAGTGAAGTAAATTTTTAAATATAATGTAAGCAACTGTTTTTTTAAAGCCATTAATACTTAAAAAGAGCCAACTATATTTATCTGCTCAGGACAAAAACAACATATAAAATGTGATTTTTGAAATCAGATCTGAGCTGAGCTACACATGACATTTGATCTTACCTTTTTTCATCCCTCGACAGAGCATTTCACAATAGAGCATTTATATATTCGAAGTTAACAAGGAATCGGGGCTCTTCACCCTGTGTAGCTTAACCTGGATATATACCAAGGTTTCCTTCACCAACTCAAGTGGTTTTACATCCTGCCTCTGTGTATATTTATTCCTAACCCTCACCACCATCACATCACACATACACACAATCACACAGATTCACACACATGGCCCTGCGAGGTCAGACCCATCGCTGCCTTTGCCATAGATATAGGTAAGCAACACGCGAAGCACCATTTGAATTAGTGCCACATCCATTATCATTTTCACTATTCATCATAGCTTAGTATCGGCTGGTTTTCTGATATATTTACATTTTTTTAAGCTGAGGAGACAGGCACCAGTGTAATAATTTAAATTTAAGCTGTTAAAAAGGATGAATATCTCTGGATACTCATATGAAGACTCTTTGTACAGAACTGTGTCTCTTGTTGTTTTCACAGGGCAAATTCTGCTCCTCTACCTACAACTCTGGTAGTGGTGTCTCGTGGGTGTGGAGGTGGGTGAAGGGGGCAGTGGTGGCTACAGAGAGTGTATAAAGCTTCCTGGACACAGGGAAAAAAACCTGAATCACGCTGGAAGAGGAAAGAGCTAAAATTTAAAAACCTCTTTTACTAAGAAACCTTCAAAGGAAGAAAAAATAAGCTAAAAGATGAACAGAAGCAAAAGAGCAGCCGAGCAGAGCACAAGAAAAAGAGATCAAGAACGAGGAGCCCCTTCATTTAGTATAAAGTCAAAGTGGCCCATGGGAGAGGAGACCTTTAAGTTTAAAGTAGTGAACTAAACTTTTGTGTGTAGATGAGGAAAAGGGAGCAGCATAGGGTCTCCTTACCTTTCCCATACAGTTAACTTAAGCAGTAACGTAAGCCTGATCAGCCCACCAAGAATTGCTAAATTAAACTCCTTGTCTTTCCTTTTCAGTGTGCTGCTTTATTTCACGCAGTACACCAGACATGCACTCTAGTCCGCGGTTCATCACCTGTCTACAGTACCTCCTGACACTCTTTTCTGCTGCTCTGTCTGGGTAAATAAGTGCTAGGCACATAGTACACAAAACTATGGAGTGATGTCAATAACATCTTTCAATGTAAAAATAAATAAAATTTAGGTTTAAAATAAATTTCACATTTAAATTTAAAGAGTAAATTTAAAATTAAAAAGGTTGAATAAAGAAGGGATTAAAAAACTGAGGTTAATCTCTGCACTCCCAAAGCACGGAGGCGGTAGAGGTAGAGTTCAGACCTGATGTCCCTGCTGCTCAAGTTGCATTCTTCCCACTGTGCCTCATTCTCTCCCTCAGGTACCAAATATTTTGGGAAGTGAGTAGAATATGTGTAGTTGACCTTTTCGAAAGCTAAACATTGGTTTGTTTGTACAAATTGTAGTGTACGACATGGGAAAATGTCACATTTATTTATTATTTATTAGATAGCTTCTAATAAAAAAAATGAGATTAGACAAAATTGAAAGTTAACAGCCTTTACTCAAAAATGATGGAATCAAATGAAGTTGAAGATTAAATTATATCCTGTCAATAAACTATCTAATACTTTAATATCTGGTTCTTCTTCATCATGTCCAAAATTCTATAGAGCTTTTATAAAGTTTTTAATGAATGAAACATCATCTTTAATTCACCCCATTAGCACTGATAAAAAGCTAAGAACCCATTATTTTAATAAAGGACCTTGAAAAATATAAAAATATGAAAGGATATTATTTATCACTGCCAAGGTGGCCTGGTTCTGCACCGAGGGGACCGGAACATTGATGACGGTATTCAGGTGGGGTGTATCCAGGACTGAGTTGGCCAATTCACATGGTTATGGCAGTGCTGATTATCAAAATATTTAAATACTTCCAGTCTGACCGGTAAATAGCAGCTGCAATAAGCAGCAACATGAATTAATAATGTGAATTTCAGCATATGTGTTTTTTTTTACAATTCCAATGTGCACTGGCATTTCAGTGCATTTTTCCCCCTGGATTAGACAATGTATGCAGAGTTGAGGGCCTGATCCAAAAATCTGATTCTTTACTTTAAATATTGGAGAGTTATATCATGGTAAATATGAGATGGTCAGTCAGGTGCAGCCACAAGACAAGAGAGGATCTCTCCATCACCATTTATCCCTTGAATACAAAATACAGTATACAGGTAATGTGTTGGAAAATAAAAGCTACTAAATACTCTCAAGTAAATTATTAAATTTAAAGAATAAAATAAAGAGGAGACAGAGGAGAGGCTCAGGGAACAAAAAAGAGAAGCACTCCCAGACTTTAGAGACAAAGGCATGGCATGTCCTGCAGGGCCACATGACAAAGCACCAGGGTGGTCAGGAGGAAGGAAACAGGAGTCTGGGAAGCTATAGATCAGAGACTCATCGAAGTTTCAGTGGGAAAGGCAAACTGGGGCAGACTGAACAGTGTGGGACTGACTATTCCCAGTAATACCCTCAGTGAGCTTTGGGATAGAGGATGGTCCCCATATGCTTGGCACCTGGTCCTGGGAGGAATGAAGCAGAGGAACTTTGCTTCCTGAAACTCCTGGGGCCCAGTCAGCTGGGGGCTCTGGATGGCTTTGTTTGCATATCAAAGACATGCACCTTTGGTCCCTTGCTATCTTTAAGAATTGGCTAGTCCTGAAGCAACAGTCTCTTCCCAGGCAGAAAGTATTTTTTAACATGTCAAAGCATCACAATGTACAGAAAAATAAAGTCTTTACAATAAGTTGGAGAGGATGTCCTGAAGCCAAATTGAGAAGAACCTAGTTTATAAACCTTCCCAAGAAATAGCCGCCCAAAATCTGCTTAAGAGGGAAAGCAGGGAGCATGCTCAGGTAACAAATGGGGAGTCTGCTTGGGCGATTAGCAAAGACATGTGCTGAGGTGGACTCTCCAGTGGAATTTTACAGAGTGAATTTTTTTTGACAACTTACATTCTGATGGTCAACTTACATTCTTGTGAGGTATAAAAGGTGAAGGTGGCAGTTCTCTGAAAATCCATGGAAAACACATTGAGTAGTTGGAAGAACACACACCTCAGGTAGTGAGTGACAGTGAAACCCTAGGTGTCACATTCTCCCAAATTTGTCAGATACCACCCCACTCCTCTTCTCCTCCGTGCCCTTCAGTTCCCATATTCTTGGGAACAGTGCAAGCCTGTGGGTCACCTGGCCAAATAAGCTCCCATCTTACTTGTCCAGAAGAGCTGCCATTTGCATTCTCCTCCATTGTCTTCACCTGGCATCTGCCAGTCAGCGCCTCATGTGCTGGCACTGGTTTTCTTCTGACTCACCAGCACAGTGCACGGCTGTCTCATGCTTCCAAGGAAAAGAAGAAGAAAGTCCAGGGTTCTGGTTTCAATAACCCAGTACCCATCAATTTCTCTCCTCTTTCATTCTCTTTTACTCCTTCTTGCTCTTGCCCTCTCACTAATATTATATAAGCATTGGTTAATTGAGTAACCTAGAGAGGGAAAAAGGGAAATCAAGAGTGAGGGACAGACACTTGAAGAGCCATTTGGAGAATTAAAGCTAAGATGGGGAGGCAGCCTCCATGCCTCCGAGAGAATTCCCAGTCACTACATGACTAGACAACTAGCCTCTCTGAATACAGCATGAATGGGAGCTAACAATGATCCCAAAGTAAATTGTGGGATTGGGAATGATCACGGAAATTTGGAAAGAGATTAGACACTTACCTTCTGTATTACCTCATCAGTCTTCTTTTGTATCATGTGACTCCTGGGATGTCCTGGAGCTTTTGTTCAACCTTCTCAAAATGTAGGGCTCGTAGCTAATGAAGCAGTTCAATTTCTCTCTTCCCCTTTCTTTATATTATTTAATTTTCCTACCGGACCACAGGGCAGCATATTATAAGAGGGAAAAAAAGGAATTTGGTAACATTGGCTCTTTAATTCACATTTGTAAAATACAGTGCTCGACAATGAAACTATTTGAGACATTGGAGAAGAGAACATTGACTATTTTTAAAAATTTCTTGTATTTTTATAAATAACACATTTTGATTGATTTAAAAGTAAAGAAATTAAATTAAGATTAGCATATTCCACATAACACAACTAATGCAATTAATTAATCTTAGTAAAGCAGCTTTGCTGCATTCAAATTGTTAATTAATGGGGCGTTAACAACAAAAAAAGAAAAAGAAAAATAATTTATAAAAGATAAAAAACAGTATGAAGGAATTGGAGTGCTATGAAAACATCAAGGAAGAAAACTGCAGGGAAAAAACGGACTACATATTTTAAAATGTATATAACTAATGTAATATTAGACAAAAATATTTGTCTGAGTGTGTTCAGAGATTGGTCTCACTCAAGAATTTATGATTTTAGAGAATTTACCCATTTATTTATTTTTCCAATGTTTTCCATTTATATATTGACTTAAACAGAGGTTCAAAATAAAATTCACTGAAAGAATTTTCTTGATTACAAATTTTATTTTGATGTTTGCTCAAAAAGCTATTAAAATATGTTCAGTGATCGTTGAACTGATTTGAAATTTCTTGTGTGCCTTTAATGTCATATAGAGGTACTGCATTATTCTGTTTCCAAAGATCTTTAATAAAACTTAATAGAACTATTTCAGTGTTACTCCACCAAATGTGAGATCAAAAAATGACAGTGTATCTTTAGACGATAATGAACCATACTGTATGAAGATAAAAAAGTTCACAAATTGTATAGTCTAGACATTGATCTTCCAGAGCATCTATTTGCCAGAGCAAAGCTGAATCCTGCACTCCCAAACAGCCTTACCCTTATTTAGTGCTCTTGTTATCTTCTCACACATGAGGACTCAGCTTTTAAGCCTGGATTAAGATTATGTCATTCCAGACTGTTAAATTATCTCCAAAATATATACTGGGAATTACTTGTTTGGGCAAAGCAAAAGAAAAAAATAACTTGTATTACATTTTTCTTTGGGTTTTTTTGTTTTTTTTTTTGCATTTTATACAAAACATCCTGTCAAATGAGGTCAGGGAGAAAGCAAATGGCATATTCAAGGTCATGTATCATTAATGAAAGTTTATTTCCTTAAGAAAGTTGTAGACTTGGAAATTCACCCATGTCCAGTAAGTGCCACAACATATTTCTCTTTTGTGTTTAGGACAAGAATTTTAAAGCTAAAATGTGCCTCTAGTGTCCTCTAATTGCAAAGTACCAATTACCATGTGAAATAATAGGACAAAAGCCACTTTCTCAAGCCTACTTTTCCCAATGCTGGCTGGCCTTCCTAAAGCATGACTGACCCTAATTGTTTTATGAGCCATTATCCCCATGACCAGAAAATTACTGGATGCACCCAGAAGATAGAGAGGACCCCAGGAAAATTACAAAACAGGACATACCAAAACCACAAAGAATGGACCTGGATGGAACCTGCACCCAAAGATGACATCAAGACAAGCTGCAGCCTAACTGAACACACCCTGATCCACAACCACCCCAATCACCTAACAAAGGCTCACGACCCCACCCCTCAAGGCTGGTGCTGGTACGCTTCTCTGCTCCGGGGCCTTTCCCTCCACAGGAAAAGTAAAAATAAAAACCTTACACTCTGCACCTTCTTCTCTGGGAATTCTTTCACAGTCCACATCCCCAGCCATCCTAACACTAAGGTGAGTGTGTGTGCCAACAATTTATGTTTCAGGATTTCACAGTTCACTTGACTAGAGACATACTGATTTGCCACAAATTATGTTGTGACTTTAGAATTTCCAAAAGTAGGATCTGTGAACTTTCATTTTAACATGATATGAGTTTTACGAGTATTCCATGTTCAGGATTGTGCTTGCCATTACTCCAAATACAATTAATGATCGCTGGAAGACATAAAGTGCAATGGTAGGCACGATACGGGATGCGTTTTTTGTTAGTTTTGTTGACAATTCTGTAAAAAATAAAAGATTAATTTTGTGGCTAAGTACTGCCCAAACAAACTAAAAAATATATTACCTTCAGGAATATCACTTTTTCCTGGCTGCTATCCTTTATAGCCTAATCTGAAAGTCAAATGAGAATTTCTGGGTAAAACAGAGAAAATAATAATAATAAGACCTAGGGTGTGCCAGTGGGTTTATTTTTAATTGGAAAAGAATTTTACTTTCTTAAAAGTCAGGTAACAATTTCAATGTGCTTCTAAGCAAGACCTGAATAAAATATTAGACAATCACGCTCCAAAGCTATTAGTGGTTTTCTAATCTAATACAAGGTGAGGGAGTTTTGAAAGTAATTGGAGTTTTCTTTATGTGTAGTGGAACCTGTGAGAAATTCATCAAGTATATCATTTTTTGAAATTTTTATCAGGCAAAGGACTGAGTTCCAAGTTTTTTTACATGTGAATAAAAATATCTCCATGTATTAAGTGATAAATATAACACATTGAAAGGTTCTATAGAAATATATACATAGTATTCATAAGATAAAATCTAGACCTCCAGAGGAAAGAAAAGTGCTTTTTTATTCTCTTTCATTTTTTCAACTAATAATAGTGTTACTCTAGGGTACGGTCTTATAATCATTTTTATATTTCTGGAGCCAAACTCAAAGGGTCGAGTCTAATGTGTTCCCAGATAAAGATATTTTCACTGAATTAATCAATGGAGACATGGATTTGGAATGAAATTTGAACCTATGCTTTTTCAACTCTGTCTAAAAGTCTTCATTAACCACACAATTTGCTTGTCCATAATACAGTACATAGCAAAGGCTTGCATAGGAAATTACTGAACCTAGAGAAAGAAATAAACTCACTAAGAGAGAGTTGTCTGAGTTAACCCAGGAAGCAGAAACACTTTAAGTGTCTTGTGTGACAGAGCCCGTGGTCACGTCTCCCTCCTCTGAACACTTCAGTATGAAATGCAGAACGTCTCCGGGTATGGCGCATGCGTGGTGGCTTGGCTTCACGTTTCACCTGATAACTTTCCACAGCTGTGTTAAGTTGCAGGATGAAGAAGGAGAATCAGACAAAGTGCTCAAACATATAAAATTCTAACCACTGTACCCTTACAGTTAGGAATCTGACTCACCATCCCCCTCAACAGAAGTAAAGCTCTTTCAAGAATGTAAATCAACTGTGCTCTGAAACTGTAGGTTTTGCTTGGTAAAGGCTCAGTGAAGGCAGAATGACCGGGATTTATTTCATTAGCATACAAAAACTCCACTTAAGGAACATTTAAATGGTGACAAAAGAATTGCTTCTCCACTGCATCTTTAAAAGGGCACTGGCACAGTATTTCTTGTCCCGCCGATAATCACTTTTTCTTCCTGCTGTTCATCTATTCCCCACTTTTAAAGACTGCATCTCTTCTTTCTTTGAAGGAATCATCAGGAAATGTTAAAATAAATGCTAATTACTTGACCTAGAGATAAATTGTGACTACCATTTTAAATATAATAATCATAATCTAAAAAAATAAGAACTTGATACATTTTAACACACAGTGATGTTATATTTTTCAACACTAGCAAGACACATTAAAATGTGGTCTGCTTAAGAGATTTCAAATTCGTTACCAGACAGTTATGCATTCACTTTGGTTTTAAAGGCAGAGCTGACAGTGTTCTATGAATAAAAATGAAAAGTAAATCCCACAGTTGCAAAGTCTAGTGGCTGCGAACCCTTGTTGCAAGGGACTTGAGATTATGCATTGGGCAAACTAATAGCCTGCTGATTCAACCTCAGTGAGCGACAGGGTGGTTAAAGTGAAAAAAAGAAGTTAAAAAATATACTGGGCTCTGACTACCAAAAGTCTTATTAGCCAGATGTAAAAATCAATATATAGCTTTTGGATTCCCAATGTAGAGACATTTAAAGGACCTATAAAGGAATTATTATTAGTCTTCCCATTTATCAATTAAAATAAAATAGAGGCTGGAGTTCCCCTCCTCTTCTCACTAAGAACAGTAAGAATCGAGTTTGGGCAATGCAAATGCTGTTTCACATCCCTAATTTCTGAGCAATTTTTCATTCCTCACCATGTCAGCCACCCACTTAAAAGTAAGATTATGTCTGAACTGAGTTGGAAGGTGTCTTGGAGATCATTCAACAAAATGCCTAGTTTTATAGTTGAGTAAAGAAGCCCAACATAGCTACTCAGCTACTTAGTAGCATAACCAGGAGGGCAGTTCAAGTCTGATTCTCCACCAACTGTTCGGTTTGTTGTTTTTTTCCTCCAGCACACTCAACAGTGATGTTGTTTTGTGAACCGAAGGTTAGTAGCTTTCAACACTTTTGAAGATATAGTGAAAAATATATTCCACATCCTTAACCCTAACACACTCACACACACACACATACAGAGAAATACACAGATCTGAAATAAAAGTTTCTTGAAACAATATTATTAGATACGATGTATCAAGGCATTCTTGGTTCCTTTCTCTCACTATTCTATTTATTTTGTAATGATGATCAAGACCCAGTAAGATGATTTCACAATTCACTAAAGAATCTTGACATACATTTTGAAACAACAACTGCCATCTAACTTTCCTATTTTGTTGTTTTTCAAACAGACACAAGAATGTAATTGTAACTCAAGGAGTTTTGTCAACAATCAGAGAGGCAGTGAAATCGGCACATGCCTCCAGATGGAAGCAGAGATAAGCAAAGTAACGAACTCTCATGTCAGTCACAGTGCCTGCCTTCCTCGTGCTAATACTCTCTCATTACTGCTTTCTCAGGTAACACCCTGGCCCTTTTGGTCAGAAAGTGGATGATCTAGAATTGAAGCTTTATTTCTCTATTACTGCTTCTACCTTCTCAATTTCTTCTTCCTGGGCAGAAACATTTGCCTTCTACTACATATGACAGAGACGTTGGAAAATCAGAATAGTTTTCACCATAATTACTGTTCCTCTTGTAAACAAATTGGGTTTGCCACATTTTGCTGGATTATTCCATTCGAATAATGCTTCACTACATGTCCATGTGCTTTGATTCACTGCTCCACTGCGTGGATCCTGAGCTAGCCACTTTTCTATCCAATTCCTCTTACTAAACAGATGACAAGAAGTCCCACAAAATACTTACAATGTGCTCGACCCAGCTTTGATAGTAACTTGCTACCTCTACACCCTACCCTGCTTCCTACATCTCCTTCTGGACATTCCCATTCTCTGTCTCTCTCACATACTCTTACTCTGTCTGTCTGTCTATCTGTCCGCCTGTGTGACACACAAACATACACAGGAATCATTCAATGAAACTCACAGGGCTACTTAACTGAATCTGGGGGTTGAGCTGTGCAAGCTGACTTGGCTTTCTGGGTGATAAGAGATACGTGCACTGCTCACGCCATCACACACCCCTTTCTACCACACACATACTCATACAGGCTCCCAGGACCACCACAAGCCAGTCCAGAAATCAAGTGATCTTAACATGGCTGGTTCTTTCAAAGCTTAAGCAAAGCCTAATATGAGAGAGAGGGAGAGGAAGAATCCTTCTGGTTTAAGGGGGTACTGAATGTTCATACTGGCTTTGCCTCTCATCAGCCTTCCACCCTCCATCCTCCACCACTGCAAGGCTGGTTCAGCTACCTGGGGCAGTTTGAGAACGGTTTGTAGACCTGAGTTTTCTCTCCCAACCTTCTCAAATACTACCAGAATGGAGAAAAGATAATGCACTGATCATCTGATATTGGAGTGTAAAGGAAAGAATAAAAAGAGGAACAGTAGAGGAAAATGAACCCCCACTAGGTCATGGATAACACTGGAAGAGTTGATCACAAAGCTATGCTGCAGTCTTCACCACCAATACCATTGGCTATTTCATGTGTACTCATCCTTGTATCAATTTGTTTTTGCCAGCAGTCACACAGGTGGTGAAAGGGTCTTCAGAAAGGTAGTATTTAATTATGACAAAAATCACTCAGAGCTAAGCCATCTCTACACCCCTGAAGCATTTACAGGCTCTCCAAAAGAACAAACAAATTAAATTAAAGCAGATAAACACACATTGGACCACAGTGCCCCTTGGCAAAGAAGACATTCTTTCCTCCTGCACTAAAATCATTTTCCAACCAGTAAGGGAGTGGACTGGTGCAAGGCTCTCTCTGCTCTGTGGAGCAGTTGTAGAAATGACAGGTGATGCCATTCCAGCCTTCTGCAAGGTCAGAGAAGAATCTCTGCTCCTTCACATTTGACCCAGTAAATCCACATCAGGTGTAACTACAAAGTAAAGGCCAGCAGTCTAAAATTTTTCCTACTGCTCCGATTACCCAGGTGATCTTGATTATAGAAAACTCTAGAGTTAAAGTAGCACAGCCCCCATAATCTGCTCCCTGGAGTAGAAAGAACCTACCTAACCCAGATGTATGCTTCTTAGCACAGACTTGTAATTGCAGTGAAAACCATGTAAGCAAAGATGTGGAAAAAAAGGTTTCTTAAATATGTTCTTATCTCTCATATGACTTTAGTTAAATATGGATGGAAATGTTTGCAACTTACAAAGTCAAACCACTACCAGGATGGGTTCTTCTTTTTGAACATGGAGTGAAATGTTAAGCAATAAGAAATTTGGCAAGTCTTGGCCACTCTCCTTCAACAATCTGTTTCCAGCCCTGGCTGGTGTAGTTCAGTGGATTGAGCACGGCCTGCAAATTAAAGGGTCACCAGTTTGGTTCTCAGTCAGGGCACATGCCTGGGTTGTAGGCCGGGTCCCCAGCGGGGGCCACGTGAGAGGCAACCACACATTGATGTTTCCCTCTCTCTCTTTCTCCCTCCATTCCCCTCTAGCTAAAAATAAGTAAATAAAACCTTTTTAAAAATCTGTTTCCAAAGGCCTTCAGTTATCTGTGTTCGGCTTGCAGCTCACCATTTGTTTGAGGGTGAAGATGCACAATTGCGACAATTTAGATAAGGTTGATGACTGCACCTTCCTCAAACTCAAACGAGGTAAAAACCGAAACAATAATGTCTGTCAATCTGAGGTTAGTGGTGCAGAGACAGCTGTGCCAGGCAGTAGAGATTTAATTTAAAAATAGGAGCACTTAGAAAAATGGTGAGCAGTCTCCCTGAATCATAAATTATTTTCTCTGGAATGATCCAACAAAATAATTCGTATTATTAACTGTGGCTTCTTTAGCCCCCTTACCCAGCAACTTAAGTGCTTTGGATATGTCACAACAGCAAATTGGAATGAACCACACACCTTTAAAGACTCAAATATCAAATCACTTCCACAAGACCAGCTACATTTGAAAGCCAAAGCTTTTATGCAAACACTTTAGAATGTGTACGTTTAGTATGGCAGACATAATGCTATCACTTCATTTGAGAATAGCAATGTAATTTCCTCCCTTTGAAATGTATGCTTTATACATAGACAGTTCACATGAATGTTTGTGCAAGGCTTGGTTCCTGAGTGTTAACTCATTGGAGAGTAGCCAATTGGTGTATCATTTCTCATGGCATTTATGGCTAAATCAAAATTCCTGAGTTGACCAATGGTTTCTATTCTATCTAGTGTAATAATGCAGATACAGAAGATAACAACCACTTAGAAATTATCCTCATGCTGATCTCCAGGAGCACAGATTATTTGTGCATAGGTATGACTCAGCACCATGGTAGAACTTGAAGATATTTATTTAATTCAAGGAAAACATATATGTATATATGCATGTGTATGTGTGTATTTTACACCAAAGGGTACACAACTGAGGTTTAGGTGAGTTGATACAATAGATGGATCAAGAAAAAATTATATTGGAGCCTTTTTGCAAGTTCCAAGTTCATTTACAGTTACCGCATGTGTAAAGCCTAGTTAACCTTAGCTGATGGGAATTCTATCATTGTACATAGTCTGTGCGTCTGCAGTTTCTGAAGCCTTGACAGCCAGAGCTGTGTAGGCGTAAAGTATAAAGCTGCTGGCATTGTCAGAACCCCAGCAGGATAAACTGAGATCACAATTGTTGGAATTGACATCAATCCCAACTGAGCCAATAGAGTTGCGGTTTTCAGCCTCTGAAAAGGTTAAGTTGAGACTAAATCTGCTATTTACAAGCCCTGTTTTCATCAGCCCGATCCCACCAAATTTCTCAGAAATTGACTATCAATTTTTTGGTACGTTAAACTTTAACCTCTCAGACTCAACTGATTCCTTCCCATCAGCAAGTAAGTAGCTTAAATTTCTCTCCCACAAAATACAAAAAATGTATCAACTTTTATCACAAGCTCTAGGTGTTTTCCTGAGTACAGTTTAACACCTTTACAAAGATGTCTCAAGATACCTCAGAACTACACCAAATTCATGACCTGCCATACCCACCCCACCCATCACCACCACCCGTGACTTCACTCTATTCCTGTTTTCTGTCTTACTGAATGGTACCACTTCATTAAGTTGCTGAACACACCGTATATTTAAGCATCATTCATAACACACCCTTCATTATTTCTTTAAGCAATTCAATATCTATTCTGGCTAATTTTTGCCTCCATAAATATATCCACTACTTCTTCCTACTGTCACCATGGCTGACCCCATCTCTCTGCCTTCATTTTGCCTCCCTCAAATCTGCTCTCCATTTTGCAACCAGAATATAATTTTCCAAATGCAAGTTTAATCATGTCATCTTCTGCTAGAACCCCAAAAGGGGGTTTTATCAGTTCATAAAACATCTTTCACATGTTCTAAAAGACCATTCACTTCTCTAGTTCTTCTCTTAGCCTCTTCATCTGCTTTTGTTCTCAAGGCGTGTTAACCTTCTTCCACATCTTAAACAAGACATGCTTCATCCCTCCAGAAAACATGCTGCTGCTCCTCCTATCTGCAATGCCCTTCACCAAGACATCTCATTGTTATTATTGAATTCTAGCTCAACAATCATATCTTAGCACATATACCACTTACTGTCTTGAAACTAAATCTTATCAGCATAGAACAAGTTTTATAATACCCTGACCTTCATTTCAGGGCAATTCTAATAGATGTGACTTTAAATTGTAACCAAAACCCATTTACTGCCTAAAACATATTATGAATGGGCACATAAATAATTAATCAATTAATAAGTATAGGTACTGAGGTGGCAATAGAAAATTTAAAATAAATAAACCCTAGTTCCTGCTCTCCTTGCCAATGGGAAAGTAACCTAGGCACACAATTAAAAGTATAATGCAGCATAATAAATATTTTAATAATAAAATGTACCATACAAGTTTACAGACAAGAAGATCCAATTATTTCTGTGTGGAAGGAAGAATGTAGAAGGCTTCAAAGGAAAGCTGAAATCTGTGCTGGACTTTGAAGGATGATTGGGAGTTGGTGAGGTAAACACATTAAAAATAAAAAGATATCAGCCCTGGCTGGTGTAGCTCAGTGGATTGAGTGCGGGCCTGTGTAGCAAAGGACCTCGGTTCGATTCCCAGTCAGGGCACATGCCTGGGTTGCAGGCCAGTTCCCAGCAGGGGATGCATGAGAAGCAACCATACATTGATATTTCTCTCCTTCCCTTCCCCTCTAAAGATAAATAAATAAAATATTTTTTAAAAAAAGATATCCTAGGCAAACAGTATGAACAAAGTCACAAAGGTACTGGCATGCGTGTCAGCACAAGGGACTTGGCATGAGCGCCTCGATGGCTCTAGCATACGTGCTTGTGAAGGAGAGTGACGTGGGGTGAGGCGAAGACGTAGACCAAGATAAAATTTCCCAAGGTACAAACTACATGCAAAGAACTGTAAACCACACTTTTCCCAAACACAGTAGGATCTCTTTCTCTCTCTTTTTCTTTCAGTTGATATGAGGTGCAAAAAATAATGGGTGGTAATGTAGAGAGTAGAGTGGAGAGAGGTAGCAGTATAAGAGTCAGACGGACCAATAGATACTTCTTACAGTAGAGTTGTAACTAGAGCAATAACGACAGAATGCCGAGAGAATTCTGAATGTGAGATAAATATGATCTGGTGACCAATTGGAATGTGAACCAGTGGTATGATTTTTTAAAAAGGAAGATCAAAGATGACTAGCTTGGGTGATGTAGTGAATTACTGAGGCAAAAGACACATTAGGAGGAAAGTGCCACATTTCTTCAGCCTTTGTTGAGCATACAATCTAGTAGAAGAAAGACATGGTGTCACTATCTATATATTGTGATAACAATATGCGGGAAAATCTTGCCTTATTATTTTAGCAGTTGGAGAGGGAGAGAGCATCTTAATGAGAGCCCATCATTTGTTCACAAAATGTTTTAATAAGTCACCTTAGAGTTGGACTGACACTTAGAATATACACACCTGGGAACTGACTATATGAAATTTTCATCCAACACAGGAAGGAAATGGAGACAATCGAAAGTTACAGAAAGAATGAGGGAAACACAATAACTGGCATCAGAAAAGAGATGGCCAGTGAGCACTGGGCATGAAATATTTGTGTTATGTGTGGTATAGAACTCTTCCTCACCTTCTCCCATAAATTCTTCAATAAATTCCATATTTATCACTAATGCCTTCTTTGAAAAGAATGCAAACAAGTGCCCAAGTTTTTCTCATGCTTAATGCATGGAGAAATCAGAGAAGATCCATTCATTGATCTCAATGGAATTTAAAAGCCCTATAGAGTGTAAAACAACTCATAGAACCATACATAACAGCTTAGTAAGATCAAGCTGTTTGAAACTTCTTGCTATAAAAGAGGTTATTCCAAGGAAAGCGGTTAAGCATGAGCAAAGTCATAAAAGGCTAATCTGAGATGATTAGCAGTATAAGGGGTCAAAGAAAGAGATAACCAGTGGGAAATGAAAAAAATCATGATTTCAGACCAAAATTATCAATTCAAAACTGCAGTTTATGATTTCACTCACATGTGGAATCTAATAAACAAACTGAACTAACAGGAAAAATAGAGACTCAGAGATAGCAATTGACAGCTAAGAGTGGTGAGGGAAGTTAAGGGGTGGAGGAATTGAGCAAAAAGGAAAAAGAACTCATGGACACAGACAACAGTGTGGTGATTACAGGGGGTGGGGCTGTATATGGAGACTTAATGATAATAGAAAAAATACAAAAAAAAATTAAAAATAAAGTCTACATTCATTTTCCCCCAAAGCACTTAAAAGCAGATTTATACTACTTTCTATGCAGTTCCTATAAATATTTTACTCTGATTTCTCACAAAAATATATAAGGAGTAAACAATGACCATATATGAGGCAAACAGAAGTTCAGAAGGTTTTCTTTTTTTTTTTTTTTTTTTTTTTTTATTTTTCTTACTCATTACTCCATTTTTGAGAGAAAAAGTTTTGAACATGCTAAATCTCTTAAACATATGACTAAAGATATTTTTAAGACTGCAAATAAGAAACCATGCACATAAAATCACCATGCTCCCCTTACATGCACATCACTAATTTCTTTCTATAATATTTCCATGAAGAAAATCATGTATTTGCTAGAAGTCAACTTAATAATGAAAAGAAAGTAGTCTTTTAGCTGAGGAATAATTCGTAGAATTTGTAGTAAGGGTTTCGGCAAATGTGGATTTGCTCTCCCTTCACCAGAATTGTGGCTAATGCTGGTACCTGCTTCAACTTCCTTCCTGCTTAGGGCCCAAGTGCAGTCGAATTCGCCCTACAGGGCAGGTGAGCCAATGTGCATGACTAACTCCATAAAGCTCTCATAAAAGATATAAAATTTGTAACACTGCATTTCCATCATGCTTCAACAATTATTAAAACAAAGGAATGCCTACTGTAAAGGGCTCAATGGACCATGCATTTCCTTCCTCTGTGTCTGTAATGAATCAAAGTAATTTCATATTCTCAACAAATCAATTGCCTATCCCGTAACCTACATTATTGTTCACTTAGGAAAGATGAAACATTTGCTCTTCTGGGCAAGGTGTGATGACGCACTGAATACATTTAAGAGTCTTACGCAAAGGAGTCACTTACACTAGAGAAACAGAGACATACCATTTAATATCCAAGTTAAATTAGCCAAAAAAATCATTATTTCATTTTTTTCTCTCAACTTAATTTTAAGCCCAAGATTACGAGCGCTCCTATGGTTTCTTCTGCATATAAAAAGCATTTAAGGAAAAACACTGCTCCATTCAAAGTTTTCTCAAAAACTCTTTTACTCTTTCCTAGATCAAAAAAGTGATATTAATATTTCCTCTTTTCTATAGCATGTCACAGGACTTCTCGCCTGCTGTCCAGCATTTCAGCAGTTCCAACACATTGACTCTAGAGCCATTTAAAAATCTTTAGTGACAGTGAACAGTAACTGTAGGAGTTCTCTCAAATTTCCTTTCGGACCTTTTCTAGCTCACACTAGGATAAGCTGGCTTTTAATATCATTTTATTAACATTACTTAACCACGTTAAGGAAAATCACCTTTAGAAAGAATGTAATTCAGCCGCACCGATCCTCTGGGAAGTCATTTCATCAACCTGTCAGACCAAGCTACTCATGGTGCGTTACGTGTCTGCGGCCTTGTTTAAACCCGGAACACAAAGAAAACAAACCACACCCCCCACAATCAAACTTATTGCTGTCGTGGGACTGGCTAGCTCAACTACCCGGAGATAAATGCAAAGTTCACAGCTCTCACAAACCCTCAATTTATCCCACAGGTATAACCAGACAACTGCAAAACCACATTTAAAAAAATAATAAAATATTCCTGAATGAGGATTGATTATCTCTGCTTTTATTTTTAATTCTTTTTATAAACTTATTTTAATTGCTATGTCAAGATTTATGACTTCCAAACATAAAATATGACTGAAGTTAAATGGTAGTGCTTTAATAAAAAAACAAAAAGCAAGCAAAAAACCCCTGCTATAGCCCTGGTTCACCGTGAGTTTGCATTAGTTCAGCAAATCCATCCAGGCACAAATCTAGGAGATGTTTTGATGTGGTGCTTTATTTCTCAGTAGTAATATGTCAGTTCTCATTAGGTACGTAATAAAGTTTATTGCAAGACCTTTTAAGTCAGCAACCATTTTGACATAAACTGATATCAGGATTAACAGCTGTTGCAAAGAAGTGATTCTTAAGGAAAATGTAGATGTAATCAACCACTATTGAACAAAAACGTTCTAATATAAAATAATTAAGCAGACATAAATTTTCCCTGTTTGTGGCTAGTTGGTTAACCATTCTTTTTCTGCAAATATTAGCAAATCTCTGAGTATAATTACCTATGTTCTAATAGCTGTTGTTCCTTCAAAACTTCCTCCCACCAACTTCTGTAATAAAATTTTCAGTCATCCAAAATGCAGTGAAAATATTAACACACATTTTATTTATCACACCAAAAGTAAAATGGTGAAAAAATAAATAAAACCTAAAATATAGCCAGATACAAAAGATTTTAACTTCTGAATCATAGTATCAGTTTTTTAAAGGTTTTTATCCTAATACCCTTAATGATACACGTCCCTAAACATGTTTGACTAAATATAGCAAAAGATAGTTAGGTCACACAAAGTGTAGGGAAAATATCCCACAAAAGAAAAAAGTAGAGGACTAGATGAGGATAGAAGGAGGCAATGGTTAGATATCACAAATTACTTTCATAAGAACAACTGCGTTAATTTGATCTTCAATAAATATCAATATTTGCAATTATTTTTAAATGTTTACAATATAAAATAACACTCAAATTATAACTCTAAAAATAGTATATACAATTAATTCTTGCAAACTCTCTTTGTTTATAAATAGAACATTCTTACTGACAAGTTTTTTTTCATTTATAGGCAAGTGACAGCCACAACTGAGAGGATAACCTCCTATTCATTCAGAAAGCATTTGGAAAGCCCCGGGTGTACTGAATTTGTGACAGCCACGCCTATCAAAACAAATGTGAACAGCTACATTCAGTTTGTCTTCTTCTTTTTTTTTTTTTTTTTTGATAAGGCTAGGTTTTGCATGTTTGATTGATTCAAGAGGACCCAAAATACATTAATATGTCCTATACCAGAAGCAGCATTTGCTGAGATGGGCGCTGAAAGTGTGGATTTATCAGTCTAGCACCAAGAATCAATACGCACTAATCAGACCACAAGAGAAACAAGACAGCACAATCAGGAAAGGAAACTGCTTTTGTGTAGCAACACCATGCTGGGAAAAGACGTAGCGAATCGCATTTATAGAAATGAAGATACCATCTTACTCTAGCAGAGACAGTGTTGTAACTATGGCTGTTTTGTTGTTTAATGTTGTCTTAGGCTTTTAACATCTTGGTCTGTGCTGCCAAAATTATAATATTAGAAAGTTGAGTCAAACACAAATCAATTGAGCATCATAAGTCATTAAGTAAAGTATTTGTATTTTTTCAAAAAATATAAATAACTCTTAAAAATTATCTCAATGAATATAACTGTTAAAAGCTGTATAACTCTCTTCACCTGGGAAAACTTGGTCATCCTCTTTCTACCCCACTCAAAATACCCTCATAAAACATGACATTTTATTGCACATCTTTATAAATTTGTTGTATTTCACATGTGACGATCTTTGGAGGGTAAGGACCTTTCCTTATGTAGCTTGGGATCCACTATGCACATAATCAGATGTCCTAAATAAGAAATAAGAAATGTGTATTAAAATTAATTTTTAAATGATCAAATCGAAAAAAAAATATAACCAAGGGTATTACCAATATTTTGTTTTGGAAAAATCAAAGTTTAATTTTAAAATGTGATCTTTTTTATTAGCACGGCTATGGTCTTATTGGTTAATATTGCAAAGCCTGTTCCTTAAATTCTGCCTATGTAATTAGCTTTCAGCAAGTCACTCAACCTCTCTAGTTCTTAGTAGTTAAAATTATTCTAATTTACCTTACAGGAAAGCTGGGAGAACAGCTATGAAGCAAATTACAGCATGAAAATCTATATAAAGATTACTGGGGAGGACTGATTTATAAAAAGTGATTATAATGAAATAAAATAACTCTGGATTCAATGGCAACTTATATCAAAAACAAAGCAACTGCAGAAACAACTTTGAAGTTATTTCAATTATTATTTATCCTAAGAGCATTATATCCAGATCAGAGTTGATATTTACTCTTGTAGTACCTGAATACATTTCTGAGATTACCTAACAGGCCCTATGCTATAATAATTAATAAATCCTTGAAGTTATAAAGCTTGTTATTTATTTTAAAATCCACAACTCTTAAATAAGACAATGAATTTATAAGCTAACAGATATTATTTAAAGTGAGACATGTTTGGAGAGCTGTAAGAAACCAAGGTGCTGCAAGTGGCACAGATTCTTTTGTGCCAAGACAAGACATCTTGTGTCCCTACCTTGTTATTTTGAAAAATAATAAGCTTACATAAACTTGGTGAAATAAATACCATAATCTTTTTACCTACATTCACCCATTGTTCATATTTTATCACAGTGTTTTATGTCTGCACACACACATGTATGCACATTTTTTGGTTTGTTTTTGGCTGAATCACTTAAAAGTAAGCTGTAAGTAGCATAATACTCACCTCTCAGTACTAATATATTCCTCTAAATGCAAAACGACACCACTTTGTAACTCCCAAGAAGCAAGAAACAAAGACTTTCTCCTACATAGTTACAATACCATTATCATACTCAGGAAATAAAACATTGATACAACAATAATAGCTTATTTAGTATTTCTCAAATTATCTGTGAAGAAGGGTTAATATTCATTATTTTCAATGGAGATCAATACTTCCATAAAATAAAACAAAAACCAATTACTAACCAATTACTAAAAACAAGAAAGCCCTTGTGTACCACAATATCAAAATATTATAGAATTTACTAATTGCTTACTCTCAATTTTTTAACTTAAACACTTGTGCTACAATAAATTCCAATTCACTGATTGGCACTGAGTTAAGGACCACAGTTTGAGTAGCACTATTATGATACTAAATAAAATTCAAATGTTCCCAATTACGTTAGCCAATCAAAATTCACCCCTTCATTTTTCTTTAATCACTGAAACTGACACTTTCTTTTCTTTCTTTTTTTGACATTTATGACACTGACATTTTTGTAGAATCCAGGCCAGTTGATTTGTAAAATGCCCCATAATATGGTTTTATTTGGGGTTATCTTATGATTATTTTTACTTTAAACTCTTTGGGTTAGAGTATTACAATAGGTGATTCTGTGCCCTTCCTGGTGCATGGTATTAGCAGGCACATGACATTAGTTTGTCTCATTATTGTAATATTAATATAATGTCTTTCACATTCCATTGTGGGTACAGTTGTTTCTTTTGTAATTAATAAATAATCTGTTTGCTGACATGTTGTCATGGCATGGATATCTTGATCACCAACTATATTTAACAAATACTTTTAGTATCTAATTATGAATCTTGCCTAAACTAATTATTATGTTTTAGATATAAATGATAATTTTTAATTCTATCAAATTTATTTATTAGCTGGCATTTTTCTGTAAAGAGCTTTCCTGACACCATTTATGGAAGGGACTGTCTTTGCTCTATTGTATATGCTCTTGCCAATTTGTCAAGTATCCATTGGTCATACAGGCATGTGTTTATTGTCTGTTCTTGGGCCAGTACAAAACTGTTTTTTATTATCGTGGTCCTATAGGACAACTTGACATCAGGAGTTGTGATACCTCCAGCTTTGTTCTTCTTTTGTAAGATTGCTGAGGCTATTCAGGGTTTTTTTTTCGGTTCCATTTAAATTTTGGGAGCATTTTTTTCTAGTTCTGTGAAGTACACCATTGGTATTTTAATAAGAATTGTGTTGAATGTATAAATTGCTTTGGGTAGAATAGCCATTTTAATTAAAATAATCCTTCCAATCCATGAACATGGTATATGCTTCTAACTGATTTAAATCTTCCTCAATTTCTTTCTTTGGTGGTTTATAGTTTTTAGAATACAGGTCTTTTACCTCCTTGGTTAAATTTATTCCTAGGTACTTTGCTTTTTCTTGTTACAATGGTAAGTGGAATTGTTTTCATAGTTTCTCTTTCTGACAGCTACTATTGGTGTATAAAAATGCCATCTATTCAGGGATATTAATTTGTATCCTGCTAATCTGCCAAATTCATACATTAGATTTAGTAGTTTTTTGGTGGAGTCTTTGATGCGGACACCAGCTTGTGGGGTCCATCACATTGTGGATGTGACAGGAGATATTCACATGGACTACTGAGTCCTGTGGAGGAAAAGGGGACAGTGTGGCTTTTTGTCTCAAGAAGAGCCAAAAGTCTATGCCCTTGCTGTGATTGGCCTTTATTGGGTTTTCGGCACATTACATGATGGTCCTCATTTACTATGCACAGGTTCGCTTTAGGTGGTTACCTTTTTACAGAAAAACAAAGGAGCCAATGCTGCTAATCACATCACAGAAGAGGGATATTTGCAAATGAAAAGGGCAAAACCAGTTACACTGGTCCTTGGAAGGTTTAGCATGGATTTTAGGAAGTTACTTTGTAGTAAATGTTTGCTGCAAATTAGGGTGAGGGAGTTTTTAGCAAAAGCAAGACTCAAAGCTGCCTAGGCACATTGCAGGCCTGATTCCCCACGGGAGAACCTAACCGGGGGTGTGGGTCCTGTGCGTCTCCGGGTGGGAGCTGGGCCCATGCCACACAGAACGGTCTCCTGTAGTCTTTAGGGTTTTCTATATACAATATATCATTTCATCTGCCAATCATGACAACTTTATTTCTTCCTTTCCAATTTGGATTCATTTCATTTCTTCTTCTGGTATGATTGCTAGGGCTAACATGTCCAGAGCTATGTAGAATATGTGTGGGTACATGCAAAAAGTGAGACTAGAATACCACTTATACTGTACACAAAAATAAACTCAAAATGGATAAAAGACTTAAATGTAAGTTGAAAAATCACAAAAACCCTACAGGAAAACATATAGAGTAAAATCTCAGATACTCAATGTAGAAATATTTTTGCTGATATATCTCCTAAGGCACTGGAAACAAAGCACATAATAAACAAATGGGACTACATCAAATTAGAAGGCTTCTGTACATCTAAAGAAACCATCAGCCAGATAACTAGAAACCCACTGCATGGGAGAACATTTTTTATAATGATACATCTGAAAAGGATTTAATTTCCAAAATATACAAAGAACTAATAAAGCTCAATGCCAGCCCAATTAAGAAATGGGCAAAAGATCTGAATAGACACTTCTCCAAAGAGGACATACAAGAACCCAAAGACATATGAAAAAATACTTGACATCATTAATCATCAGAGAAATGAAAATTAAAACCTCAATGAGATACCACCTTATACCTGACAGAATGGCTATCAATAAACAACAAGTGTTGGCAAGGTTGTGGACAAAAGGGAACTCTCATGCACTCTTGATGGGAATACAGTCTGGTGCAGCCACTGATATGGGAAACTTTGAAAAACCTCTGTTTAACCTTTATTTGCCCAGGCCCCAGGCACCCTAGAGAGAATGATGGGGCCGTCTGGGAGGGCGGGTGGCCGGATAATGAGTACTGGAAATGAAGGGAGAGGTCCCAGGAGACCTTTGCTCACCCGAGACCCCAGGCGCCACAGGAGAACAATAAGGCTGTCTGGGAAGAGCAAATAAAGCAGATAGCCGGATAGTCACTAGGACTAGGGCTAGCACCCCCGCAGATAGAACCAATTTTCACATTTAGCCTTTGAACTCTGCTTCTGCCCCATAGATAGAACTAATTACCGCATTCTGCTTCTGTATCCTGCTTTGCCACATAAATAGGAAGACCCCTAATCTATATATTCCCCAAGAATCCTTTGTTCAGGGCTCAGAATTTGGAGACTGACTCCTCTGGGCCCATGCATGTAAAAAGGAATAAACCTCGTACTCCAGAATCCCTCGGTGTCTGGTCGCTTCATTTCCCGTAACATTTGGTGCATTGGCCGGGAAGCGACCTTTCACAAATTCAGGCAACTTGCCACCGACTGGAGAAGTCGGGAGGTGGCCGGAGGTCCAACTGGGGAAGCGGGGGTGCACGTGCCCTGAGATTTCTCAGGCCCCAGCGGTTGGAGCGGCGGCCACCAGCCCAGACTCCAGGCGGGAAGCCAGAGATTTGGACTACGACTTGACCTGAGACCAGACTTGACCCGAGACCAGAGGCGCCAAAATTGGTAAGTGCCCCGGGGACTTGACCCGAGACTGGAAGAGGCTGATCACCTCTAATTAGGACCTTGGGTCGGATCCATGCTGGTTCCGACCACTTGACCCTCACTCGGGGAGGGATTGTTTAAACTCGGAGTGCTTGAGAGTGAAAGTATGAGTGAATGTGCCCCTGTCCTTTGTGTGTCTACACCCTATCTTGGGGCTCGGCGGGTAAGCGCATATCCAGCGCTCTGAGCCCTCTCAGCTGTATAAGTAAACCCGAAACTCAGGAAAGAACTTATTTGATTGGAAAAGCCAGCGCACCCGGAGTAAGGGCTGCGCGATCCCCTCCCCCCTCCTCTTCCCCGCTGTCGGCATCCAGGTGGCAGGGGCCGGGAGGAGGGGGCTATCTCCTCAGCACAATCGGGATTGCTGAAGTCCTGGGTTGCTCCTCCCGGCGACCGCTTCCCCTCCCCAGCCCCGGAGACAGGGTCAGAGGGCGAGAGCCAGGGGCCCAGCGGCTGGGGGCAGGACGGGCAGTCCCCAGTGCGCAATGGGCTGGTCGAACTGTCTGGCCTAGAGCCGGAGGTTTCCCTGCTGGCGGGAGGCCTCGGTCTTCTTTGGAAGTGCTGCGCTGTGGACCCCCCTGTGCCGCGTCTGGCCCAGGTACGCCCCTGGCAAGTGCATGTCCCCGGTGACCCGCTGCCGCATGGGGTCCTGGCCCGACTTCCGTGCGCCAGTGGCAGCCCCCGCAGGCTACTGCCTGGGAGATTTGGAAGGCTGACCAAGGCGGCAGGCACCCCCCCCCCCCCGGCTGTTTCCTAGCAACGGGTAGGGTTTCAGCCAGTGAGTGGGGCTGGTGGCATTGAAGTGAGTTTTCTGGTGCCACAGCTTGAGGCGTGAGGAATTTTTAAGTTCTGAAATGTTTGCCAGTGAAGACCTTGTAATCCGATTGGTCTGGCAATTGTGAGACGGGCTCATCATACTTTTAAAAGAGTCTTGAGCCTTTCCCCCAAGTTTGATTTTATTGGCCATTTTAACTCTTAGCTCGGAGAGGGGAGTGTGCTGTTTGCTTTTCAGAATGACCTTTAGAACTGCAAGTGATGAGAGTGAAGCCATATCACAGAAAAGGCCTTCGCCAATGGGTGACAGCCCTCCACACATTAAATTCTCCTGATCCAGATTTCTCCAAGCTGTGTGGAATTCCAACCCCCTGGAGTGGTCACCTAAGAGAGACTTTTTAAAGAGACTAAATTAATGCTGCAACCAAGCAGGAGTTTTTTTCAGATTCTTCATGCTGAAAGTAACTTTGTAAAGTCTGTGCTAATTCTTCCCAAATTGAAATGTAACCAGACCTGTTACTTTTGTCTATCTCGTGTGTTTATATGATTTTTCAACTGACTGAATTTAAGAGTTTGAGTTATAACAACCCGGGAATGCCTTATTTTAATTCCTGTTTGTACTCTATGATGTACATAGAAGTTGTTCCTTGTAATTGCATTCGAGAATAGCAAATAGCAGATTTCACAGGCCTATTCTGATTTGATTTTATAAACAAGAATAGGGAGATATTGCTGACCGCTCTGCCTGATTTTGGAATTGTACCTCTGCCCCTAGGGGCTAAGGGCAAGAGACAACCTCTGGAATGCCGGCTGCAGGAGACTCCCTGGTGGCAGGCGCTGCCTCGGGTTCCTCTCCCTGCCCCCAGAGCTTGGTCAGAAGTCAGTGGCGGGTGGGACCCCCCCCCAGCTTTGACAAAGCCCTGAGTCCCCATGTATTCTGGGAGAAGCGCTTTCTGACTTCAATCACCTTAGGCCTGAATGCCTGCTGGGGAGAGGTGCAGCTCCCGTGCCTTGCTAGAGTTAGGAAAAATCTGGTGTCACAAAGACTTGCTGATGAACCTGTGAAATCTACTCTGCTAGGAGTGCTTTCATTCATATATATGATAAGGGTCCGAGGGGCAAAGGGTGTGTCTCCCAGGTTTTCTGCGACTCTCTTCCTGACAGACACTCCCACAGACCTCTTTGAAACGTTATCTAATGTTTAATCTTTGCTGCCCAGGAAGGATTAATTGGGTCTGCTGTGTGCTTCAGCCAGAGACAAAAGCAGCATACCTATGCAAGGCATCAGTGAACCCATTGGTGCAAGAAAGTGCTTCTACCTATATGTTGTTTTGAAACTGTTTCATATTTTGCTCTATGTCTACTCTGAAAGGAAAAAAAGGAGCCCACTGGCAGGTGACAAAAGGCAGGGTTACAGGCGCCTACAGCCCTCAGCCTAGCTGGCTTGGACCCAGACCGGACTGCCACAGGGCTTCAGAGACTCTCCCACTCCCCTTGGGGGCATGGGTGGAGAGTAGCTTTGTGGTGCCTCTACACCCACAGGTAGAAGGCATCTTGGGGGTTTCCAGGATTCCTGAAACCGGAGTCCTAAGACCTTTGTAGGTAGGCAGAACCAGAGTCAGGGTACTGCTATTTTAGGTAAAATAGATGAGCCATGTGAGTGAACCACCTGGAAGACAGAGCATGCATGGGCGTCACCATCTTAGAACTGGCTAAGGCTTCTTTTCCGATTATGAGCTGTATGCTGCTACTGTGTGAACACTGCAGCAGTCAGGTTCTCTGTATAACTGGTTCTGATAGGAATAGCTCTAGTTTTGAAGGTCATGAACTGAGGTCCAAGGCTGACCATCTGATTTATAGGGTGTTTGCAAGGTCTAAGCTTCAGAAAGGTTGAAAAAAAATGTGCCTGCAAATCTAGGGACTTTTAGTAGAAGATGCCTATAGGAAATGCCTATAGTACTAGGGACTTTTAGCTGCCAGATACTGAGTTTAAGTAGAGTCCTTCCCAGTATAAGAAAAGAACAGAGATTAAAAGTAAATTATATAGATAAATAAAAAGGCTATAAAGGTTTGTGAATATTGCAGAAAGTCTGGGAAGAGTTATAAAAATAAATAGAGATATGAAAATTTTAGAAAGAAATTATGTAGAGTTAGTAATAGAAGATATAAGGCATGGAGATGCAATCTTAGTAGGTATCAGAGGGAAAAGGATTTTCCATCACGCTTTGTATTTTTCTCCTGACCCCTCCAGAATTTGGCACTCTGAAGCAGTGAATAATAACATAAGGTTTCTTTGCATAAAACCAGTAAGACCAGTCATTAACAGTAGTTTTGTTAACCAGGACTTTGACTGGAATGTCACGCCTGAAGGAGGCATATGGGTTCTGGTCATTACCAGAAAGCCCTGAGGAACTGGGATTGACCTGTGAAGCTAGTGAAAGCCCACGAGAAAAGCCTGGTACTGCGGTTGGTTGTGTGGTTCGTGCCAGTCTTTCCAGGGGAGGAATGAAGGTTGCTTTCCTGAAAGATGGCTGAAAAGGAACCTGTAAGCACAATGGATGCTCAAGGATTTGAGTGAAACAACTGGTACAGGCGAGGCCAGATGTGTGGCGCTGCTATGCCCTGAGGGGCAGACTGAGAAGTCAATCTAAGAGTTCCCTGGGTGAGTGTGTGAGTTCCAGCAAAGCAGACTTAAGGATCACAAGTGATCCAGGCTGCTCTTGGTGTGTTTATGCAAACAAACAGTCAAAAATCAAAAGCTGGACCCAAAGCAGTCTCTATAATAACAGTGAGGGTGATCTTAAAGAGAAAAATTGTAGTTCAAGGAAAATCACAGTGTTCAGTATTGGACATCAGAATGGTACAACTAACTGTCTTGAAAATTTGCTCTCATTTGAAAGTTAAAACCAGGTTTGTGATGTCACCGATGATGTACAATTTACAGGTGCAAAGGACCTGTCAAATTGCCACTGTTAAATGTCATTGTAGGAAGGACCTTGCAATGGAATGTCTTCCCAAAAGACAGTCTCACAGGCGCAGAGACTGGTTTGGGGATCGTTGTGTGAATTAACCTATGTGTTCTTCTGTTTTCATAAAGTGTAAGCCTATGACCTGCCTATGCCTATGAGTGATTGGTTGCAATATAGGCCTCACTTAAGGAGCCCATCTTCGTCATTGCCCCACTGAGACTCAATGGTTTGGCTGAACTAAGTAGTTGGGTTGGTGAAGGACTGGGGCAGTCTGTGGGCTTCACTTTAGAACTGATTTTCCCTTTTCTGTCTTGATAGCTTGGACAGAAAGGGCTCAGAAACCTGAAAGGAGGGAAATCCTAATGTATTCCCCTCAGCCTTAGTGAAGTATAGTGAAGTATAGCATAAAAGTTTTTAGATAGGTGTAACATGCCTTGTTCACCTTCCACCAGGTAAGCCATTCATTACTGAAGTGTCTGCCATTATCAATTAATAGTTATGATTAAATTGTGCTTCCAATTTCTTGCCTAATCTGTCACCTCCAGAATATGACCTGACCAGAATGACAGCGGTCCAGTAATGCCAGCCTTTGGACACCAAGCCTGCGATGTCTGGGTGACAGCCAACTGACCAGGACCCTGTGAGGTCTTTCCCCTTACAGGAAGGACTCCCTCCATGCTGCACCCCCCTTCAGGGCACCCCTAACCCAAGGGTAAATAAGACAGCGTCCATTTCCAGCTTGGAAGAAGTTAAAAGAAGATGAGACCTCCGTCCCTTTTCCTTTATATAATCATGAAGTGGGTGTAGATCTAAAAAGAAGAATATTGATACAAAGTGCATCCACGGGGAGCCCCAGAAAAGATTTGGGATGAGATCCAAGGTTCGGGGTGTCCAAGAGATATTGAGATGTACTCACCACTCCCCAGGGGGAGGGGACGAATAGAGCAGTGCCATTGAAAGATGTTGTGCATAGCAACAAGTTTACAGCTGACCTCTAAAGTGATTATTTGACATATGGCTTTTGGCTAGTTTCATAGATATATTAAATAGTATAGCCAGGCTTAGAGCTAAGGAAATAAAGTCACTTACCCAGGATGTAACTAAGAGCAGAGCCCCTAAGGGGGGAGGCCTGTATAAGAGCTTAGAAAAGATCAACTCCAAGACATGAGGGGATAACTACCGAGGTGAAAGAGGGCGCCACATGGTTTAGGGCAGAGTGCCAACCCCTGCAGCTTTAGTAGAAGAAGCCCACACGGCTTTGGGGTTCCCCCTTTGGCCATGTGGCCTAGAAAGCAAGAGAGACTTTGACTAGAACTTGGTACAAAAAAAACTCTTGCCAGTGGACTGTGAAGGAATGCCACATAACTTTAGATTGGCTAAAGATCCTGCCTGATACAGCTGATGGTGCCAGCAACCTGAAACACAGATGTGTACTCTTTCCTGATTTACAGTACCCGGAGTTAGAACAGTGCAAGTAGGGAGCAAAGAGAAAAAAACTTAGTTTCTGACTGCTCTTTTGCAATAATAGAACTAAAATTATAGGTAATAACAAGGGAAATACCTGGTCTTTACACCATCTGTATTCTTTTTGCTCTGAATCTTTGTTTGCTTTGTTAGAACTATGTGAGTAGTTCTACAGAGAAGTGTGTAATAGTCCAAAAGGAAAAAGGGGGTCTTAGAATCCCTCCATGACAGTAGATCACAGGAGGAGAAAAATGATGAGGAAAGAAACCTCATTAATACTCTAAATCTAAGAAAAGGGGGGACTTGTTTATTCCTACAAAAATATATATTATGCTTAAACAAGCAACTACTGCTGTTTAGCATAAAAGGGTGGAATGATATGGGAAACTTTGAAAATCCTCTGTTTAACCTTTATTTGCCCAGGCCCCAGGCACCCTAGAGAGAATGATGGGGCCGTCTGGGAGGGCGGGTGGCCGGATAATGAGTACTGGAAATGAAGGGAGAGGTCCCAGGAGACCTTTGCTCACCCAAGACCCCAGGCGCCACAGGAGAACAATAAGGCTGTCTGGGAAGAGCAAATAAAGCAAATAGCCAGATAGTCACTAGGACTAGGGCTAGCACCCCCGCAGATAGAACCAATTTTCACATTTAGCCTTTGAACTCTGCTTCTGCCCCGTAGATAGAACTAATTACCGCATTCTGCTTCTGTATCCTGCTTTGCCACGTAAATAGGAAGACCCCTAATCTATATATTCCCCAAGAATCCTTTGTTCAGGGCTCAGAATTTGGAGACTGACTCCTCTGGGCCCATGCATGTAAAAAGGAATAAACCTCATACTCCAGAATCCCTCGGTGTCTGGTCGCTTCATTTCCCGTAACACCACTGTGGAAAACAATATGGAATATCTTCAAAAAAACTAAAAATGTAACTGCCTTATGATCCAGTGATTCCACTTCTGGGAATATACACCAAGGATCCTAAAACACTAATACAAAAAATATATATGCAACCCTAAGTTCACAGCAGCATTATTTACAATAGCCAAGATTTAGAAAGAGCCTAAGTGACCATCATTAGATGAGTAGATTAAAAAATAATGTGGTAAATTTACACAATGGAATACTATGCAGCAGTAAAAAAAAAAAAAAAGAATAAACTCTTGGGTTTTTCAACAGCATGGATGGGCCTGGAGGAAATAATGGTAAGTGAAGTAAAGCCAGTCAGTGAAAGAAAATAACACACTACCTCACTAGTACGTGGAATCTAATTAATGACCATAAGAACCATAGGGTTTGGGTCAGGGAGTGGTGTTGGTGAAGTAACAGAGCCAAGACACAAGCCCAATAAAATTCTGAGACTTAATCAGCTTTAGCCTAACACAGGCAGAGTAAAAGAAGTAATAAAAATTAGAGCAGAAATCACTGACATTGGAAACAGAGAACCAATTGAGAAAATTAACAAAACCAACAGCTAGTTCTTTGAAAAGATCTATAAACTTGCTAAACCATTACCCATCCTAACCAAGACAGTAGAGAAAAGACATGATTACCAATATTAGAAATTAAAAAAGCATTCTAAATGGATATTAAAGTCACACTATGAACAAATCCAGGGCCACAAATTTTATCACTTAGTTGAAATAAATTAATTCTTTAAAATATACAAACTACCAAAGGCTTCCAACACACACAAGTAGATAAGCTGAATAGGCCTATATCTATTAAAGATATTGCATTAATAATTAATGACATTCCAGAAGGGGAAGCATGAAGCCCAGATGGTCTCATTCATGAATTCTACCACACATTTACTGAAAAAAATACCAAGTCTTCACAATCAATTACAGAAAATAGAAGCAGTGTAAATACTCCCTAACTCATTTTATCAGGTCAACATTAATACAAAACCAGATAAAAACATTATAAAAAAGAAAACTATAATTTTTCTATGAATGGTATTTCTCATTAATATAGAAAAATCCACAAATATTAGCAAATAAAATCCAACAATGCAAATATTAGCAAGAAAATATTAGCAAATAAAATCCAACAATGTATAAAAAGAATAATATACCATTGCCAAGTGGGATTTGTTTAAGGTATGCAAGGCTAGTTCAACATTTGAAAGTCAATGTATTCTATATGTCAATAAGAGAAAGAAAAAATATCTTAGAATCATATAAACTAATGGCAGGAAAATACCCTTGAAAAAACCCAACACCCATTCATGATAAAACATACTCAATGAACCATAGATGGAGGAAAACATACCCAATGTGATAAAGACCATGTACAAAAATCCTACATGTAAAATAATACCTAATGGTGAGATACTGGACACTTTCTTCCCAAGACACAGAAAAGGCAAGGATGTCTTCTCTCACTTCCGCTGTGTCTAATTATGGTTTTAATTCTCATTGCTCTAATAGCTAGTAATTTTTAAAACATTTTCATTTATTCATTTGCCACTTGCCACTGTATGTCTTCTTTAGTGAAGTGTTCCATTCTTTTGTCCACTTTTTAATGGGATGGCTTGAGGGGGTTGTTCTGGGTTTGGGGGTTTATGTTTTTAGTTTAGAATATTTTCATACATTCTGAATGTGAGTTCTTTGCCAAACAAATGCCTCAAAAATATTTTCTCCCACTGATGGCTTGTCTTTTCATTGTATTAATAGGGTGTTTCATAGAGCAAAGGTTTTTAATTTTGATTCTTTTTATTAATGAATTGTACCTTTGGTATCATGTCTAAGGAGTTGTCACCTACACTAAGTAACAAAGATTTTCTACTGTATTACCTCCTAAAAATTTTGTAGTTTCAAGTTTTACATGTATGTCATGATAATCTATTTTGAGGTTAGTTTTTTATAACTTGTGAGTTTAGCTCAAGATTCATTTTCTTGGCTATCAATAGCCAGTTGTTCCTGCACCACTTGTTAAAAAGATTATCCTTCTTCCATTAAATTACTTGTGTGCTTTTGTTTTTAAAAAATCTGTAATTTCAATTTCACACGTGTAAACTAAATACACTTTCAATTTAAAATCATGAGTCCACAGCCACAATGAGTCATATTAAAATACTTAAGAGAACTTTAGTTTCACCTTATTTAACAGGTAATTGTTATATTTATAAGAATATGGGGCAATTATAATTTTCTCTTCTTTCTTTTATTCTGTTTTCTTTTTCTCAGTTTTTGAGATACTTCGTGTCTTAATAAAAAGTAGTAATGGTACATATTTAAGGTATAGAATTTGATGTTTTGATTTTTAAGTATTCCAAAGTTTTCATTTGTTAGACAACTGATATTTTCTAAAAATAAATTAATTGTTTGGAATGTATAAATTCAATTAAAAATATTTAAAAGATATTAACTAAAAGTGTACATGATACAAAATATTATTAAAAAGGTCCCTCAGAATGATTGCTATAATTTTATTTCTTTTTTTTAATTACTTGCATTTTTTAAAAGATTTTATTTATTTATCTTTAGAGGGGAAGGGAAGGAGAGAGGGAGAGAAATATCAATGTATGGTTGCCTCTTGTGTGTCCCCTGCTGGGAACTGGCCTGCAACCCAGGCATGTGCCCTGACTGGGAATCGAACCACGATTGTTTGGTTCGCAGGCCCGTGCTCAATCCACTGAGCTACACCAGCCAGGGCTCACTGCTATAATTTTCTAGATATACCAATGCACTAATAATTTATACAAGCTATCCTTACATACTTAAAGATGAAGAATGTCTTTCGAATTTATAAGTTTGGTAAACTGAGTGTTAATTTAAAAAAAAACAAAGTTACACCTCTTAGCATAACTCAAATAAAAACTTATGGCAGTGTAACACTCAGGAGATGATACAGAGAAACTGAATTCTTCATACACCATTACTGGGAATGTAAAATGATACAACCACTCCAGTTCAGTAGTCTCCTTACAAAGCTGAGTGTGTACTTACCATATGATGCAGCGATTCCACCCTTCACTATGTAACCAAGAGAAATGAAAACTTATGTTCACAGAAAACCTTGTACACAAATACTCCTAGAAGCTTTATTTCTGGTAGCCCCAAACTGGAAATAATCCAAATATCCTTCTTGCGATACATTTACACCATGGAATACTATGCAGCAGTAGAAAAAAACAAACAATTGATAGATGCTACAACTTGGATGAATCTCCAGAAAATTATGCTAAGTAAAAAAAATGGCCAACTTAAAAAGGTTACATATAGGAAATTTTATTCATAAAACATTATGAAAATGACAAAATTATGGAGATTGAGAACAGATTAATGGCGGCATGAGTAAGGGCCTGGCAGTATGAGTGAAAAGGGAGGAGCTGTATCTAAAAACGAAAGCGTGAAGAGTCCTTACAAAGTTGCAACTGTTTGCATAGTGACGTGGTGGTAGTCACCCAATCTGCACATGTGATACAACTGCACAAAACTAAATACACACATGCAAACAAGCGCATGCAAAACTCATGAAATTTTAATAAGATCAATGGATTGTATCAATGTCGATACCCTGGTTGTCTTATTGAACTCTAGATTTGCAAGATATTAACACTGTGAAGAGAGGTATTAACACAAGAAAACAGGAAAAGTGTACCCAGAATTTCTGTACTATTCATTACAACAGCACATGAATCTACAATTAAATTTTTGAAAAGGTAATAGAAAAACTAAATTATGAATAGTCCCTTATTTTATACATTAAAAAAATTCTTTTAGGGTATCAAAAATCCTTATACTATCATGAAGATAAACAGAATTTGTTTAGAACAATGAATGGAAATACAGTATGCACCCTGGCTGCTATGCCTCCGTGGTTGAGTGCCAGCCCCTGAGTTAAAGGGTCACTGTACAATTCCCAGTCTAGGGCACACATCTGGATTGTGGGCCAGGCCACCGTGGGGGGGGGCATGCAAGAGGCAACCACACCTTGTTGTTTCTCTTCCTCTCTTTCTCCCTCCCTTCCCCTCTAAAAATAAATAAATAAAATCTTTAAAAAAAAAAGAAGATACAGTATGTACTTAATAGACTGTATCTACTTGCTGCTGTCACTATTATTACTACTTCTATAAATATTATTAATTTAATATTTTTAAAGGGCATATCCCCTCTTTTTTAAAGATTTTCTTAAAAGATTTTATTTATTTATTTCTAGAGAGAGGGGAAGGGAAAAAAAAGAGCGGGAGAGAAACATCAGTGTGCAGTTGTCTCTCAAGTGTCCCCTACTGGGGACTGGGCCTGCAAGCCAGGCATGTGACCTGAGTGGAAATCAAACTGGTGACCCTTTGGTTGGCAAGCCATCACTCAATCCACTGAGCCACACCAGCCAGGGCATAATTTAATATTTTGAACTGGCATTTGATCTTATGCTTGATACGTGCTCTTCAAATATCTTGATGGCTAACTTCCTCACTTTATTTAGTTATCTGAAAATTTTACCACAGGAAAGATCACTTCTTTGAGCAACCTGTCTTCAATAACCCTGCCCCATCTTTCCACCCTGTATTGCTCCCCACTAAATCCTTTTCCCCTGATTTATTTTTCTTCTTGCACTTATGATTAAATGAAATATTGCATATTTATGTGTTCTCTTGTTTCTTAGTGACCCCTAGCCCTCTAAAGGCAAGCTGTAGGAGAAGAGGGCTTTGTCTGTTTTTGTTCATTGTTGCATGCCCAGTTCTTACAAAGTGTCTGACATGATAAAGGCTCAGGAACTACTTATTAAATGACTAAACAGCACAATAAACTTATGAGTGAATGTCAGATATCAAATAAAGAAATGTAAAATTAATTTTTCATTCTGTTTTAAGTAATAGCCTCTGGTGCATGAGAAGAAGACCAGAGAATATGTCTTAGAAATCTCATCTTAAATTTTTTAATTAAAATACTCATAAAAACTATTTTTAAGAAGTCTTCTGTACACTTCAACAACAACCAAAAGAAATCAAGAGTTTGCCACAGTTCTCCTTATGCCTTATTCATGAGTTAGGATCCCTTCTGGAAACTTCTCTCTTAATTTCACTTTTCTGTTTCCACTAGCTATTCAAGCTAACTGGGTTATGGAGTTACAACTCTTAGGGTGAAAGCTTGGTTGCCTCAGAAAAAATTTGCATTTTGCCCTCAGGTTACATGTAAAGTCCCTTACTTCGTTTCTTTTTGTCTCCTTATACTTGAACTTTGGATTTCATCAAGCTGCATAAGTATAAGCTCCACCATCTTTTTCCTCCCAGTATATCCATGAGTTTCTTTCTATCCCCTAGAAAGAAGAAATGACATTTAAAAATATCAACGGTTTCAGAGAGGAAAAATACTAACTCTCCTTCTGCTTCAGCTCTTAAAGGAATATCTTTTCCACCCATGTCCACTGTGAAATGGTTTACAGCAACTCTCCCAATGAATCCATGTGTCTTGCTCTTCATTCGAGTATAAGTATCAGGAAAAAAATTTCATAAGACCTATGCAGGAAAGCAAATACTTACTTACTGAGTATCCTGAAAACATTATATATGTTTCAAGATGTAAGAAGAGCTGAGGCTCCGGATAGAAAGGAGAAAGTAAGATAACTCCCACTTCAAATTATGCAGGAAGTACAAAGGTATGCAGGAAAACCTATGTCATGATTCCTGAAGATGTTAAGCTTATCAAAAGCAATCAGAGAGGGATTTCCGATAGACTGGTAAAGAATACTATAAAATATAAGAAGCCAAAGACCATGTAAATTTGATACTACTGGTAATTGGCTCACATCCCTGACCTAGCTCTCCATTCTCACAATGTCCAAAACAGGGTGTGAAGTTCAAGCTAAAGGAGGAAAGATTAGGGTACAAAAATGAAGTGTTCCAATTATTATACAGTATTAGACATCCCAATATTTAATTGAGACAATATTTGTGACTTAAAGTTTCTATAAAACTGTGTCTTAACTAAGAATTTCCCTGACTGTCTTGGGTCTGCTGGAATATTCTTCCAAGAACAGGAGAAGCTTACCCTGACTGAATGAATGAGACAAGAAAACAAAATCGCATTATGGTCAGATTCCACGCATCATGCTATTCAACATACTGGCCCCACATACCTGATTTAATTGACCCCTCACAGGATCTTTAAAAAGTAGGCGTGCAACCTGTGCAGCGTGAAGACCACATTCTCAGAAAGACCCTGTGCTTCACTTATGCTCTGTTCTTCCTGTCTCAAAATTCCTAATAATTTTGGAACAAGTGACACCATGTTTTCATTTTGCACTGTATCCTACAAATTATGTTGTTGGTCCTGCAAAGAACTTCTAGGATGATGGCCACATTTAACTTCTTGCCCTAGATTGGAGTTACGTGGTTTCTACTTTTAAAATTTTGTTATACTATACATAAGTTTTATGCAATTTCCTACAGGTATTTTATATGAAATATTTTTAAAATCCTTACATAAAAAGCAATGATTTTTATTGCTTTTAGAGAGAGAATAAGAGGGAGAGAGGAAGAGAGAGAAAGAGAGAGAGAAATCTAAGTGAGAGAGAAAACACTGATTTGTTGCCTCCCATAAGTGCTCTGACTGGGGTTGAGCTCGCAGCCTAGTTATGAGCCCTGACCAAGAATTGAAACCACAACCTTTTGGTGTGTGGGACAGTGCTCCAACCAATTGAGCCAATTGGCCAGGGCATATATTAAACAATTTTTAAAAGTTAAAAATAAATCTTTTCACAGAAATGGCAAAAAAATTAATTTCTAACCTGTTTTCTCAAATGAGATTTAAAGGCATGCTTCTTACAAATAAATAAAATTAAGAAGAATAAACCTAAATTTTTAAAACTTAAGATTTGTAATAACATTTTTTGGAGGATTTTACTTAATTTTTAGAAAAGAAAAGGGAGAGAAACATCAAAGTGTGGTTGCTTCTCATATGACACCCCCCCCAACCCCCGCACTGGGGACCTGACCCACAACCCAGGCATGTGCCCTAGACTGGGAATTGAATCAGCCAGCGACCCTGGTTCACAGGCTATTGCTCAATCCACTGAGCCACACCAACCAGGACTGTAATAGCCTTTCTATTTAAAGCACTAAATAGACTTTACATGGTATAAAAATAAATTTTTTAAGAAGAAAAAGATAAGTTTAAGATATAATTACACAATTTAGATGAATACATATGAAAGTGAGAGCAGATAACAGAAATGGAGGTTAAATGACAGATTTAAATTAAAAATAAGGGTCATCTCCAAAGGAGAAAAAAAAGAAAATTAAAGCCAATAATAATTTAAAAAAAAAATCTTTCCAGATTAGAAAATAACCTGACATCAAGAGAAACTAAAAAGTATCCCTGTGTTCATGGCAAACTTGATAAGCAATGTGTTTGCTGTTAACTTTATTATTTAATTTCCAAGAAAATAAAAGTCACCTTGAAAACTTTGAAATGGAAAAAAATGCATTCTTCCAAGAATGAATGTATAATCAGGACAGTTCCACTTGTTTGTTCTTTTCTCTGCAGAAAACAATGAAAAACTGTCTAAGTGTCGGGGACAGAAGGAGGTGATGGCACAGGCACACGGTCCCAGCCAGGCTGGCACCATGGTGGCTGGCGGGCAGGAGGGCGGGCCCAGAGCCTCAGTTCGCTCAAACACTCTATTTAAAGATCACTTTAAAGATGCTAATTAGTCCACTGGGAAAGGAAAATGAATCAGATTTAAAGCTCCATCATTGAAAATTCATGGTAGAAAAGAAAACTAGCATTAAACACTGAAACTAAGAGTAAAAGAAAAAACTTCAGAAATCACTTAACATTACTAGGAGAAAGGCTGATGCTGATAAGTTTAAGTAATTGGTGTAACTATGGTAACTAAAAGGATACAAATGATAAAATATGCTTTAATATAAGAACAAGGGTTTTTTTTCCTTAAATAGTAGGGCTTGCAACTCCAGGTTAAATTAATTAAAAGTATATAAATAAGGTAGGGAGGAAAAAGAGCAATAGTACCATATTTTCTACTTTTGTATAAAGTGGAGTTAAGTTGTAACCTGTTTTCATAAGAGCATCACAAACACAACATTAAGTAATCTGGAAAAGTTGTTAAATTCAGTACTAATAAAGTTAAAAATCAAATTCTCTATTTTCTATTCTAAAAGATAAATACATACAGAACATTTTCTGTGCAATAGAGCCAAAAAAGAAAGAGAAACAGCTTGGCACAAAGACGCAGAAAATTAACACAAGTCAGACCCAGAAAAACAATTGGAAACAATTACAATAAAGTTAAATTCAAAATTAATCATAGGGTTTGAACAAAAATAACCCCAAGCCTTGGAACAGGACTAAATGACTATTATTTCAACAAAACATGACTATATAGAAGACCTTTAATAATTACAATAACAGCCCTACCTTTCTGGTGAACATAGATGCTAAAACTGTAAATAAAGTTGTAGGGAACAAAGAAGAATCAAATCTACAAAGCGCTGGATGGCTTTCTCTCACTCTTGATAATTTAGCAGAGAATTGGCTCAGGAGATGTGATTTGCCTCAGGGAAGAACAGGCAGATATCAGCATTACTTTCCAGGGGTCCCATTTTCCTAAAAAAAACTTTTCTTGGCCAGAAAACTTGCATTCTTACATACTCACATCCATGTTCCCCGGCACTCTGCATGAATGCACGGGGCAAAGATAAGGGCGGGGCTTCCCTCTGCTGCCTTAGGAGCCATTGTGCCCGTGAGCCCCCTCTGCTCCCCGAAAGTGCGAACAGTGACGTTTTAAATGATCTGCCTGTGCCAGTAAACATCCTGCCGTAAGCCCTGTGTTAAATGGGCCCTACTCTGTTGGTGATGTTGCCCATGATTGCTTTGCACAATAAGGATAAAAGTCCACAATTTATTATGCCGAAGGACATTCATCTGAGAAATGAAAAGTGGATTAAGTTTATAAAATTGATTAAGACCATATGTCACATAAAAAGGATAAATAAGATAAATTTGTATTATCCATTTAATGGGGTGGCAAAGCAGCACTTGATAAAATATTATGCCCATTTATATTTTAAAACCCTTAGAAAGGACAAGAAGGATGGGTTCAGAATATTTATTTCAAAACATCTGGCAAGCTACTCAGTGGGGAAAGTGCTAAAGTCGTTTTCTTTCAAATCAGTAGCAAAGAAAATTAGATTTTTATCCAATTCAAAACTAATGATATTTAAGTAATTCTTATTAATTTCAGAATTTATAAACCCCAAATAAGTGAAACCATAATAGAAAGAAGCAAGGAATACTTTTGTTAGTTGCAGAAGACATGATGCAGAAGTTCTAGAAATGCAATCAATTGAAAAATGGAATTCATAGAGGAAATTCAGCAATGTGGAAGACTACGAGATTGATACAAGGGACATAATTCCAGTTCTATGTACCAAATCAAGAATTCCCATTAGAAATAGCAGCAAAAAGTTAAATAAGAATTATCCAAATGAGAAAAGTACATGATCTATAGGTATAAAACTGAAATAAAAACCTATTTTATATTTGTATCTAAAAAGAGTATATTCATTATTCTTATATATTTCTCAATAGTGTTAAGATTTTAAATTTTCCCAAATTAACCCAAAGGTTCAATGTGACTAGAATAAAAGTATAATGGGACCCATTTTGAATATTGAAGAAATAATTTAAACTTCATCTGTTAGAAACCAGGTAAGAATTGTCTCTGAAATTTTTCAAAAGAAAAATAGCAAGCCATATTCTTAAAAGAAATTTCTTACATGTTTACTTAACAGTTATAATTCTACCCTGGTGCTACCTGTTATTTGTTTTTACCATGTATCTGTTAGTCTTAATATTTTCTCATAATTTTACATTTTGAAAAAGTATTTGTAATAAAAAATAAGACATTTTATATTTTGGGTCTACAAAACTAATTTTCAAAAGCACCAAGCCCCACTGATTATCAAAGCAATTTAAGTCAAAGCTACAGTGAAAAATGTTTATATGCCATGTGTGTTAAATTCATAATTTTTAAAAAATGGTAATCCTACAAAAGTGGCTTTGATAAAATAAAAATTTTCTCTCATTCATATTTGGTAACAGAGGAAGTAAAATTAAGAGAGCAATTTATAATTATAAGAAATACTTATAAATTATCATAAAAAATTTAATTATAATAAGTCTATATTCTAAAAGTTAATGAACAACTTTAAAATATGGAAAAGGCTGTTTAAAAATTTTCTAAATAGTCTGTATGGTCAACAGCTCAGGAATAAGACAGCAAATTATGGCACTCATACAAGGACCTCAATGCTGTCATTAAAATAATCATTATGAAGATTATATAGCAGTGTGGAAATACTTATGGTAATTTTATCATAGAAAGCCACAAAAGTAAAATAAAAAAATGATACAAATAGTAACAAAAATGGAAAGAAATGCACTAGATCAATAAACTAGTAGTTCTCAACTGTAATGGCATAATCAATAAAATATATTAAAAAATAAATAAAAAATAAACAACAAAAAGAAAATCTAGCTCCTTTAAATTACAAACAGTCTCTACTCAGTAATTAAAACTGTTAATCCACATTACACTCCTCATGTAAAGATGAAACTCCACCCTCCTTCCATCCCAGGTAGGGCCGGAACCTGGAGAAAAGTCATTCTTACCCCTGTTCCCTGCTCCTCCTTCCTAGATGACTGAAAGGACTTAGGCTCCTCTTGCCGCAGACCTTTCCTCACCCTCTGAAGTGGTCCTGTCAAGCAGCACCTTTTTTCTTAATAGACTTTATGTTCTAGAGAAGCTCAAGACTCAGAAAAGTGGAGAGGGAAGATAGAAGGTCCCCACGTTCCCCCGCCTACATATATGCATAGCCTCCCCTATTATGAACACCCCCCACATTTGTTACTATCAATGAACCTACACTGATAGATCAAAATCACCCAGTCTGGACTTTACATTTGGTTCATTTTGGTGTTATACATTCCAAGAATTTGGACATATGTAAAGTTACACGGATACACTGTCACATTGTACATTGTCCCTAACCACTGGTTAGGCAGAACTATCAGCTCTTTCTCTCCTGTGGCCCCTTGTGGCCAATTGTAAATGCATGCTTGCTCATTCTTTGTCCCACAGGGATTGTGGTAACTAAAAGTGGCACTCTACTTCCTCTGCCTTCCCCTTGGGCTTCAGAGGAGGCCAGAAGGAAGACCCCCGAGAACATCCTTCCCCTCTAGGCTTGACGGGCGAGAGGCAGCAGCACCTCTCCCCACACAGGTGCAGTCTCTCATCAGAGTCACTTTTTCTCTCTCCATTTCCTTCACCACTTTGCATTCTTAAACTGTAAGATCCTAAATGGCCTCACAGGTCGTAAATGGTCACAGTTATTTCCAATTTATTTTAGTGATTAAAAATAAATTTATAAATATTGAAAACAAGAAAAGATAACTCAGTCAGGAATCATAATGCCAAGATCCTTCTTGAATTCGTACTACTTACAAGTTTTGCTCATTGTCTTTAAGCTCACAGAGCTTTCATTTCCTCACCTGTAATAAGGATAATGCACAATAGCTGTTCTGTTCCTACAGGATATTATAATAAACAGATTTTTTACTAGAAATATTATATCGACATAAGCTAGCCTCATTACAATTGATTATTTCATATATAGAACTATTCCTATGTACTCTTTTTTCTCAATACGTGTGAATTGCTTTGCTCTTTTACGTGTGGGAATGATCAGAAGTAAAACAATTATAAGTGAATACCAAAGTCAAAATTTACTGTTACAACTTATTCATTATACTTATCAAAGTATTCACCGTGCATTTTTTAAAAAGCACAAAACCTGTTAATGTTTGAACAAAAACAGCTTGTGAGAGACTTTTTTTTAAAAGCAAAATCAGCAAAATAAGATGTAAAGGATCTGGAAACAAAAGCATGTCAAAGCTTTGCTTTTAATAAGCACAGAAGATATTTCTGGGTTTAGACACTTAAATCTAGTGAAATGAGTTTAGCGTTGAAAGAAACTTTTTCTTGAAGATTATCACTTTTATTTAGATACAGATGAAATTATTTTTAATTAAACAATCATAGTTGGTTTAAACACCTTAAATACTTTAAAATTAATAATTGTTTAATTCATCTAATTTAATGAATTTCTTCTTTAAGAGTAATTCCTCTGTAACTAGTGGCAATTTATATCTAATGTTAGTACAGAATAATAATGGAAGCACTTTGTTCAAGGTTTTTCTGGGGTGGTTCCAGCCGGGAGTCCTTGAATGCAACATGGCTCTGGGGCAGACCAGGCTGAACCGCCTCTTATTTTTCCTTATCCTTCCTTCTTCCTTCCCTCTATCTCCCTCAGCTCCCTAGTTGATTTCCTCCAGGTATGGATATGATAATTAGGAAGGCCCTATGTTCTAAAGGAATCTTGAATGCATTGAAGAGCACACGTTTGGGGGCAGAGGGACTTTCTAGAACTCCTAGCGAATTCAAATCTCAGTCCCCCCTTTTCCACGCCCCTCAACACAAGGACCATCCTGTTAGGCAAATGGCTTCGCCTTGCTGAGCAGCATTCAGTCACACGGCATTACCCCTGCCTTTCCTGTCTGTTCTCTCACTCTCACGGCGTAAATATGAGTCAGAACAGCATAGCGAAACCCAGCAGCATTTTAATTCGGGCAGCTTAAAGTAAAGCAGTACTTACAGCCAACAGTGGCATAGCCCTGAAGAGAGAAACTTCTTTACATATTTTCTAATAATGGGAAAATTATATGAAATTATATATATGTACATATACACATATGTATATATCTTCTGAAAATACACGTCTTTTCAGAAAAATATTAATAAGTAATCTTGAAATGCGAGTTGTTAAATTTAAATAACTGTAGTATTAGTAATGAAGTGTGGTAGTTCAACAGAGCGTGGAAATGGTTACAGTGTTTTTTTGCAGAATTATATAATATTAATGCTGGATATCACGCAAAATCATTTTCACAGCTTGTGAGAACCCTCAGTAATAAAGTGAGTTATTCAAAGGACTTTGGAAAATCAGAACGAGAGATCCCCTCATTCTTGGCCTCATTCATATATTGTATGTGTGTGTTTTACAAAAGATCACACACCTCTTAGGTTTTGTTAAAAATCTTATTGGAAAATATGTGTTGAGATTATCAGCCCAAGACTTCAATGGGTCTCTTGTAACCAATAAAGGTCAAAAGAGATAAAAAAGAAAAGGAGAGAATCTGCCAGCAAACTGTCCTACTGAATACATTATATTCCCTGTATTGCAACTAGTGACATCCATCTTGGTCCCTTCTCCCCATCAGGAGCATAGCTCAGAAATTGACATGAACTTGTGGGCCCCACATTCCCCTCAAGTTATAGCACTAACTGTTTCTGTCATATTATTCACCTAATTGTTGGGTGTCATTCATTGCTTTACCCCCCCACACACCCACTGTATCACCAGATTCTGGCTAAGCACATAGGCCTTCGCCCTGGTATTTTGAAATTGCCAAAAAAACCCTATCCAGTTTCTCCTCAGAAATTACAAGCCTCAGCTTCCCAGTAGTGGTCACAGTGCCAGTTCTGTGAATATGCCTCTTCGTGGAGTGCCTGGGCCATGTGCTACCCAACCTTCATGAGTGTCAGCCACCTCATAGGGTAGGAGACCACTGTGCTTGCTGCCCACACATTGCTACTCTACCGGGAATTAAGAGCACTCTAGTACTTCAAGCTCTGGATACTACTAAAAGAAAGCTTTGGGTCTAGAAGGAGATTAATCTTCAGGTCCCGAGAAGTCTAAGTCTCCAGAGCCATCCGACCTTCCCTCTTGATATGGGAGACATTGCCTAATGCAGTATACAGACAGGATGAAGGTCCAAATGCCCAGAGGAAGCTATAACTTCAGCTCAGGTTTCCACACTTAGTCTTCTCCCATGGGCCAACACACTCCTCCCCTTCCCACCCATTTTCCACTCAGCCCTGGAGCCCAAAGAACAGTCTGATGGGTGAACATTTACAAATTCCTTTGCTTAATAAAGTTTTTTGTGGGATGATATAAAATTAGGATCCAGGAGTAATAAACAATTTAGTATTTTTCCATTTCTATGTCAGATATGTTTTGATATCTCTTTTCATTATTTACTTATGTATTCAGAAATCATGTACACATATATAAAATTATTCATTGCACAAACCAAGAACAATTAAAAATACAACCATAGGTGCATTAATTTGTTACTATGGGAAACAGAGAAAGTCGGATCTTAGGTGCTGGAATCAAACTGCCTGAATTCACACAGCAGCTCAATGGTTTGCTTGCACAGTGACCTGGGCAGGCTATTTGACATACCTGAACCTGGTTCTCATGTGTTAACTTCCAAGAAAAGGTTTACCAGCACACCTGACACATGTGTGAGCCCTCTGTATATACTACATTTCTAAAGAAGATAACGGAGGAGAATAGTGCAGTTGTAAAGAAAAGGTCATAAGAAAACAATGCAAGAGTCCTTCAACAGGTGAATAATATAAATAATTGTGGAACATCCTACCATGGAATACTACTCAGCAATTTAAAAGAGTGAACTTTTTTTCTTAAGCAAATATAAATTTTGTACTGTTCAATTGAAGTTGTCCCCATTTTCCCCCATCACTCTCCCTGACACTACCCACCCCCCAGCTCCCACATCCCATCCTCCCCACTTTGTTGTCTTTGTCCTTGGGGCCTTTACGTATGTTCCTTCACTTGACCCTTCCCCTTCTTTCCTGCATTAAAAAAAAAAAATGAACTCTTGACACACACAGCAATCTGATAGATCTCAAGAGAATAATCCCTTGATGAACAGACTATAAGGTATTCCAAGAAGGCTGGGGAGGGAAAAGGAGTAAAGTGTCTTTGGCTATAAAAGGATAGCACAGAAAATCCTTGTGATGCAAACGTTCTATGTCTTGACTGCAGTGGTTACATAAATCTACAAATGTGATAAAATGGCAGAGATCTAAATACACACATACACACCTAACAGAGTGCATGTAAAACTGATGAGTCTGATGAGCTCTACGACCACATCAATGTCAGTGCCCTGGTTCTGATATTGAACTACAGTGATGCAAGACATTCCCTTAGGGGGAAACTGACTGAAACATTCATTAAATCTCTCTACATTATTTTGTGCAACTGCATGTGAATCTACAGCTATTTCTAAACCAAAACTTAAGAAAATGAACAGTGCTAAAACAATTTTCTGGGGATTATATAATTAAGTCACTGTGCCTTTGGTCTTTACTTATTCAGGAAAGGCACCTGGAAAAAATCTCCCCCCAAATATAATGGTAATAAATGTATTATTTTAAGTAATTAGAAATCCTTTTAAAATGTAAGCTTAAAATTGATAGACAAATATTTTCGCTAACTGTTTTTCCTTGGAAAAGAAAGGAATAAAATTAATCATTCATTGACAATTAACTTGCAATCTGCCATCTGCATGTTTAGTGCTGACCTTCCTGATTTTCAGCAACCAAATCAAAAATAGCTCATCCTGGACTCCTGGTATCTACAATCTAGTAGGAGTCTAACATCAGTTGTGCCTTGGTGCTTTACACACACACACATGCACACAAATAAAGGAAGGGCAGCTGGAAGTTAGTAGGAAATGAGAGCAGGAAACAGATATTTTGTTCACAGATGCCTTTCCTGTCCTTTCCACCTGGTTTACTTACAATGTCAGATATTTTTCCTTTGGTCCTCACTTCCCCAAGTTATTTACCAGATTCTAAGCTGGGTTATGTAAGTCACCAGAGAAAGAAAGGCTGATTGCTGGTGTTTACACGAGTCACACAGGCCAGAATGAATCAAAGTACCCATGGCCCTACAAGTATTCTATAAGGTCTGGGATTTGCCTCATTGCTGTTTGCTGGAATACAGCTATGCCTTTTTTTTTTTCTTGCACTACTAATTTTTTTATCAATTTATTTGCAAGTTCCCCATCTCACCCATGACACTGGGAAAAATTCTCTGTATTTCCTCCTGGACGTATTTGATTCAAGCAGCCACATAGACAAGCTGGTGTCATAAAATTCTCAAAGCCCCAAGCACCAACATGACATTGACAATAAAAATATGTCTGCATCAGAGTTGAAAAGTAATAGAAACTGTGAAGTTAGTTTAAAAATATCACTGTGCTAAATATAAACCTTTAAAAAAAGATTTTATTTATGTATCTTCAAAGGGGAAGGGAAGGAGAGAGAAAGAGAAATATCAATGTATGGTTGCCTCTCGTGCATCCCCTGCTGGGAATTGGACTGCAACCCAGGCATGTGCCCTGACTGGCAATCGAACTGCAATTATTTGGTTAGCAGGCCCGCACTCAATCCACTGAGCTACATCAGCGCCTAATACCAACTTTCAATGAGTGGAATCTAAATTGTTTACTAATACAGAGCTTTTCAAACTACTTGAGCTGAAGAAACAGATGCGGACTGATACATATACAAAATTCGAAAAAAGTAAATTATTAGAAAAATGAATAGAAAATGTAACATGAAGGCATAGAAAATGTAACATGAATGCATAAAAAATAATACCCCCAAATTTTATTACATTTTATTAAATTATATAGAATTGCTATGTCAAGCTGATGGAAAAAATTCTAAACACTTAACCCTGTTTCTGGACTAACTTCAGTAAAAGTAGTTTATGAGGCACCACAAGTCTATCAACCACATCCTGAGTTGCACTGAACTAGAGGACATTCTGTCATCTGGTCATCCTTTCTCATGTCCTTAAACTTTTTCAATATTTGCCCATTGACTGCCCCTCTCCACTTTCTTTCCTCTGCTGCTGCTCTTGGCAAAGAAAGACTATTAAAAAAGCTCCCAAGTCTACATGGTCCTCCACATGTGTACAAGTTGTCTCACTAACAACAAAAAAATTGGCAAGGCCAAATTTATTAAGCCTGATGCTTGGCCTACTTTCTCAATAGTTGAAAGGACCCTGTGGAGTAGGAATTATCTCGGGGAAATCAAAGTAAGTCAACTTGTAAGTAGCAAGACAAAAAAGAAATCAAGATTTTTTTCAAAACTTGAGTGGTCTCTAAGCCACTTCTTTCTCCTAATGTAATATACTAAGATTATTGTTCCTATGCAAATCACTTAAGTATGTAATCATTGTCTAACATGAAGAACTCAATACATATTTTTTGGATTTCCTTCCATTGCTATTTAATTACTCATCTACGTTTCCTTACTTCCCAAAAGTGAGCATACTCTTTAAGATATAATTTTATATCTTCCACAGCATCTAGCACAGAACAAATCGACATTCCATAAATATGGAATAAGAAAAACTAGTATCAGTTATCTTACTGTTAGTGAAAGCCTTGTATGTGCATAATGTAGTATTTTCAGAATACTCAAGTAATACTTCAAAGTGAACGGAGTATTTCCATACAGAAGTAAACATGAAAACATAATTTTAATTATCTTTGATGATTAAAAAGGCCTTAGAAATCAGTTTTCATTGCCTTGGCAAAATATATGCAAGAGAGCAGTTATAGTTATTGTTTTTTTCTGTAACTTGGACCATTGCAGTTATTTAACAAAGATTTTTGGAGGACCCTGAAGACAGGGCTGCATTGCCTGCTGGTTAATAAGGACCCCCAGTCAATACCAAGAATACCCCAGTTGTCTGACCAGCCTCAAGAAGCAACTGATGACCCACGCTGGCTAGTTTTCTAATGCACACTGCCATCTTGGACTTGCTTCTCAGTTGATAAAATTCCTACATCTGCTTTAAAAGCTTTCTACTTTTTATTTTGCCAAAAGCCTCTTTAAACATTGCCTATGTGCTCTGAAGCTTTTTTAAACAAATCGAAGCTTTTCATATTTCTAAAGCAGCTGTAAGTACTTTATATTTTCACAAAGGGAGTAGAAGATGGAGTCTGCAAAGAGTGGCTTATGGGAGTCTTTGTACTTATAAATGAAATGTCTTAATATGTTTATTCATGTAAACAAAATAATCAAAAATTATAAAAACCATGAAAAATAATACTATGTTGACCAGTGTAATTATACAAATGGATTCTATCTACTCCTGTGGAGAAGAAAAATGAAAATAACAATAATTTTCTAAAATCTGACACATTGGAAAATTATATTTAGGTTCCTAAGAAAGGTTTTAGTCACAATTTTAATGGATCAGATTGACATATAATTATATAGTTCTATTTTTTTCTAGCATTCTAAGCAAACTTTAAAGTGCCAAATTGTAGTATATAGAAAAGATAAAAATGAGGTTGTAAAAAATTATGATGAACCTGTTTCATCTTGATAATAGCTTCTTCATTTATACTCTGAGTTCTAAGTAATCAGATTGAACAGGAGCTATTTCCTCTCTACTCCTAATACAGCTGAGAACAATTTTTGATATATTTACATAGTAAATTATTTTATTGATAAAACCATCCTCATCTTTCAGCCAATATTAATATGCTTCAGCAATAATTGACCATTAAATTATATATTTTTGAGAGGGAAGAAAAACTACTCATGACATGACACATTACACTCAGGAAAAGTAAACATTTGAATTGATAATATAAGAAATTTCTTTTAAGACTAAACAGTGCTTACTGCATATATCTATATCTATATATCTCTCTCTATATATAGTAGCTTGACACTCCTTTACCAATTCCAGATGTACCACAGCTCTTAGAGAGATAAATGTAACATTATTCTATTCTATTTCTTATTATATGAAAGTAGATATCCTGTGGCTAACAGATATCCAATGGGGTCTCACAAGCATTTGTCAAATGAATGAATCAATGAATAAATGAACAAACCAATAAATGAATGAAAAAATAAATGAATGAATAAGTGAATAAATAACTAAATAAAAACACAAATAGAACCATACCTAACCAAGACTGAGTAAAATGTCATGTTAGTTTTTCTATTTCTTGAAATCTCTAACTGTACCTCGAATGATTTTCAAACTCTAGGCATTTATTAAATAAAGATTTGTTGTTTTTACCAAGAAAACATGGCTAACATTCTTTACTCCTTTACCAGAAAATACCGTAAAGAATTTGCATATGTTCATTTTAAATTAGTAAAGTTTCACTGCACTATTTTCCTATTAATAATGCTTACTCAGCTGGAGATATTTTTAATTTCTTTGATAGGTTTTTGTAAAAATTGCCTTCATTATGTAATAAGTACATTTTTTTTCCTCAACAGTTTACAAATTACAGTTTGAAAGGCTATGCTTAAAAAAACAACAAGTAGAACAAGAGGGTGTAAGTAAAGTCTGGAGCCCAAATCCCTGCAAGGCTGTAACGGAAAATGAAGAGTCCAGAAGAGAGCATTAACCCTGCCTGTCCCCACTCCCTTGACCACCGAGGACAGTGCTGACGGACGACTGCCTGGGTCTGATTCCAGCCTCCCTGCTTTTCCATTTGTTTCAAAGGACACGTGACTTCTCCAGGCTTCAGTTTTCTCTTAGGTGGATACTAAGTGTATCTACCCTATAAGTTTATCAGGAGAATTAAATAAGAAACGTGTGTACAATGTGTTCAATACATGTTAACTATCATTATTACAGAAAATCCATACTCTTCTTCTGAAAAAGAGACATTCTAAAATTACATGTATTCTTCCAGTATCACTTGTCCTAAAGTTGGTTTGTGAATTAAGTACTTTTCTCTTTTTAGAATTTAATATAGATTATGATTTTGTATTTAATTCTTGTTCTAGCTTTATTTTAGTCATGCTTGTGAAGGATGAGAATAAAAGAGTTATATGAAACAAAGATTCCTTCATTGAAAAAAATGTTATTTATTATATAATAGATGGCAAGAAGCTGGCATAGACACCCTTACATATGCCCTTTGGATCCTCCTACAATTCCTGCCCCCAGCTTTTAATTTCTGGCCTTCCTGAAGGCTCTTTGTGACCTCATGATGTTCCTTCGATATAAAACAAAGTGGTTCAAAGCAATTATCACTAAAGTATTAAAGGGATACCACACTTTCCATGTTTACATTTTAAAAGTGAGTTCTCTGTAATAGTCATGTTCACTATACTTTGTAAGTCTCAACTAGTGAAATTTCACTCAGTGTCATATCAACTGTACAATAGCGAAAGGCAATCTTAGAATCCATAAGGGCAAGTACACATTCAACAAAAGGCAAGAGAAGTGAACTTGAAATGTTGGCCTGGTAAGCCTAATATCAACATAACATAATAAAACAAGACCAAAGAGATAAAAATTGTCAAAAACTGGAGCATGATAGAATCATGAGCAATAAGCAACAGTTTTATAAAGAGCAAATCATGCCCAACATAATCAATAGCTCTTTTCAGCAGCATAACAAAATTAGATGATGAAGGGAATTGGGTAAATGTTGCCTATTTGCACCATCACAGTGCATTTAAAATGGTCCCTGTGTGTTTTAAATTCAACTGTAGATAAAACTGATTCAGTTATGAATGCTTTCTAAAAAGGCCTACAAAAAAAAGTAAAATGTCATAGATAATGACAGTGGGGGCCATTGTGGTACACTGGCATTAATAAAGCTCATTCACAGCACTTCCCAAACTGATAAAAGGAAAAAGTGTATCAGAATTGTGTATAACATACTTAGTGAATAGCCCATTTCATGGAACACAATTAGGCAGATTTTAAAATACAATGCATAATCTACAAAGATCTTAGGTGAGATTTTAAAACACAATGCATAATCTACAAAGAGCTTAGGTGAGATTTTAAAATACAATGGATAATCTAAAAAGAGTTTAGGTGAGCTTCCTACAACAACCATCTCTAGACTAAAATAAAACAGACTGAGATAAGGAAAAAACCCTCCAGACTAAAAATCAAGAAATCCTGGATTGTGTGCTCGTTCATCTTCCCTAATTGCAGCCTTCGCTGACTCATTTACTGGCTGGGCTTCATTCCCACCCCGACTTTAAGATTTAATATGATATGACAGGAGCCTGATCGTGCCCACTGAATGCATTGGCTCTTTGACCAGAAGAAGTTGATGTGACGAGTATATAGACATTTTTTCAATTCTGACACTCCTGCTCTTAGCTAAGAACAAATGTAATCATAGCCTTGATCCAGAGATTCTTTCTTGACCCACAGTCTGTCTATTAGAGAAAGAAAGAAAAGGGAGAGAGAGAGAGAGAGAGAATAAATAACTACAGGGCAATAAGTTCTTATTATTGAAATAAGAATCAATAATACAAAAGAGGTAGGCTTTTCAAAGAGGCAGCATTTGAATGGGGCCTTGAAGGCCAGGTAGAGGAGGGGTGGGAGCTGAGGCCTGTGCCACATAAACAAACAACAGGCACATGAGCTCTCCTCATGGGTATAAAGAGAAGAAAAAACTCCCATTCAGTCTAGCTCAGAATGCTCCTTTGAAGAGTAGATAGAATGACACTTATGACAGAATTTTGTAAAACATTATATAAATATGAAAGATTTAAATTACATTATGAGCAGTTCAAAATTGCTTTGAAATAAAATTACCTGTAGGATAGAATCTAAGAGAAACTTAAGCCCAACATGAGCCTGAACATGGCAGTATCAGCATTGCTGAGCTTCACAACCTCTCTAACTCTGCTTCTAAATCCTAAGCAGGGTAGGGAGATGCCACATGCAGAGCGGAGGCTGGGTTTTGTTATGGGTCCACGTACTAATAACAAAACCCAGCATGACTCACACGTGTGGGATATGAAACCTCCTACAGATCAGCATGGATCTTGCAGGCAGCAGCTGCCACTATCCTCCTCTGCAGTTATGTTCACTGTAAAGAAGGGAGTCTCAGTGTTCCCATCATCCAAGCTTAAGAGTGTGGAATCACCTTTAACACCTTCCCTCTGTGCTGTGATTTCATTGTAACTCATCATGTTTCTTGTACTTATTTGTCATTTCCTTTCATGCTGGCACCAACAAATCCACCTTCTTACTTGAACAATTACATGACTCCCTACCTGGGGTCATCCATCAAACTATGGCCTTTCTCCCTCCTCCAGTCCATCTTCCATAGCCACTCAGAATATAAAAACACTACTTTTGTCCTGTTTCACTTTTATTTGATGGAAATTTATCAATGACTCTCACTATTGCTTCTGTCAGTGAGTCTCAAACATCGTGACATAAAAATTGTGTCTGATTTTTTTAAAAAATATAGATTCTAGTATGTTTCTTTTTTCTGATTCAATTGTGCTGGGATCTTAGAATCTTCATTTTTTTTTTAACACACAGAAATTTGGTGTTAGTTCCATTAAGTATTTTAAGGACAGTTCTAAGAATAGAGATCAGCTATTCTTATTATCTATATTGGAATGATAAATACCTGCTACCAAATATCATTAAGAGTCATTTATACACAATCACTTAACTTATGTGTGATTATCGAAAAAAAGGAATATCATATATAACCTATATATGTGAATAAAACATATCCATCTTTTTATCTATCTGAACACATAGTACTATATAAGTACCAGATGGTTACTAACTGGACCCATGATATCTGTTGAAATGGCTCACAGTTAAAAATAAAACATGCTAAATTCTGGATAGGCATGTTCCAAGGGAGCTTGATTCATGGTCCAGAATCTTACATTTTAAATAAGTACCCAAAAAGTAACCTTTCACCAGGAAGGGAAGGCTGTCCTCCTGAGAAGCATTAAGTCATAAAATAAGTACTTTTTACCCCTTTTCTCCACAGGGAGAAGTTGGCAGTGACGGAACATTTAACTTACCTTTCCCATCATCATACTTCATCCATCAACCTCAAACTGGAGACTGGTACCTGCCTTCTTTCTAAAAGGAGCAAAGTGATCAAGCAGCAAATGTACTCGATATGGTCAGAAGATGATCAGAGCAGAGTGAAACTGAGAGGCATGCTATACAGGAATAGCTTACATCCCCAGAAATAAGCACTCAAGCATTCAACTTTTTGACTAAAGTTGACGTTAGTAAAAAGGTGTCACATTAAGTACTCGGGACTTACAGCAACTTCCCAGTCACCAAATGGGAGGAGAGAAGCTTAGAAGCAAGAGGTTTTAGGGTACATAACATGGGAAAGCAGGTTTATAGTTGTTCGTATAGCAAAAATACAATAATTAATAAATAATAATACAAGAACAAAGTACACTTCACATACTCACAAATGTAAACCTGCTTTTGCCCCACCCTGTATCTGTGGAGAACAGGGGAGGAAGAGACTGTATCTCAGTGAGGCCACCAGACCAGTGAACTGAACCACCAAAGTCCTCAAGAAACCACCAAATGAACCTGAAGAAAGATCTAGCATTTGGAGGCCTGCAGGCCAGAAAGGACCAATAGCCACAGTGGTTACACAATTGCATGACAATCACTGGAATGGATAGTCCCGTCCCACATCCACTAACAGTGTCTGGAGCTGAAAGAATCCTGACAGTCTCCCAGGCCAACCATTGCTAACAATTTAAAACCAGCTCTCCAGAGTTTTATAGAACCTTTGTTCTGTCTGCTGGAGGGAGGGCATTGAATTAGAGAGCGTATAATAATAATGAAGCCGACTGATCTAAACTAGAAGTCTTCAAGTAGTATGGGATAACAGTAACATTATCAGAAGGTGTAAAAATACAGTCATTTGGCAACTTTAGATATCTGTTTATTATACTCTACTGTTTTAAAAAGGGTCATAAGATAAAATTAAGGTAAAGTAAATACAATTTGAAGGTGCATATTAATCATTCTTTTTCTTTTTTAATCATCATAAGTGCAGCATGATATAAAGTAACAAATTTTGGATTGGAACCAAAGACTTGAATTCCAGTACTGACTGAAATATTTAAAAACTGGGTAAGTAATATAAACATGATGAACCGTAGTTCTGTATCTGTGAATTAAGAATAGTAATTTTTGTAGTACTCACCAAAAACAGACCAATGAAACAAGTAACATATATTATCATTTATAGTATTATTAGATTCTCCAAGTTCATTATTCAACTCTCAATTTTTGGTAGATATAGTAAAAATAAAAATTTCATACAATAGCAAATTTTATTTTATTATTAAAAGTTTTTTGCCAAGATCATCTCTAGGGTACTCATCTAAAACTCAAATCTAAAACTTCATATCCAAATGAACAAATTGAACTATATGTTTTCTAAATTTCCCTTTGGTTCTTAAGATTTTGAAGATCTCTTTTTCCTTCACTCTTAAAAAAAAACTTCTATTAGAACTAATAGCAAGTATTAGCATTGTCTAATTTCACTTCTTTACAAGAACTAATGAGAAGCAATATAATCAAATGGTAGCAAAAATCTATAAAAGTGGGAGAGGAATAAGATGGCAAAAGTTTAAAAAAAAACAGACTGAAAAATCAGCTAAAGCAGTAATCAAGAGTTACCTTTTTCATCTCACTTAACACATTATTTTATTAGACATATTTCACATACTTATTTGATGGCCTAAAACAAACAAAACCTTTGAAAATGATTATAGTTGAAACTAAAATGTTCTTGGATAATGAGACAGAAAGCTGATTCAGATATTGTATGAAGGGATCACCAGTCTGAAATAAGATGTTTAAAAACTTCACATTACCTGCTGTGAACTTGAACTGTCTTGAGAGAAATAGTTTCTAGGAGTCAGTTTCTTGGCAACCCGGTGCTGTGGCATAGGGAATTCTCCACTTTTTACCTTTCCAGTACGTTGGGCTGAAGCATTGCCGGAACAAATCAGAAAAACAGAGCCTCATCCAGCATTTGTGATACTTCATTCCCAGTAAGTTAGCGTATCCCTCAATTCAAGGACAGACACTGTGTCACAAACACCTGGTACTACAAGGATTTTTATTTTGCCCATAAACACTAAATTGCCTATGTATATAACTCAAGTATCAAAATTAAATAATTTTAAATGAAACATGGTAATGCAGATTGCTAAAGAAATCAAGCAGAAACTGAGGGAAGCCAAGGAGAAATTTACATCAGAAACCTGTTCCCTTTCCCACTGAGGCTAAAGTAACCACGAATAATTTTAATTAATCTGCCATAAAATGTCACAGCCTAAATGAGTTCAAAGGATTTCAATTCAATCCATAGTGCATCACAAATACCACCGTGAACCAGAGTCAATGCCGCAGCTTTAAATCTGAGAAACATGCAGATAAGAAGACAGGTGTATGCATAAAAGAATAAAGTATAGTAGAAACCAATTACAGGAAAGTCATTTTTCTTCCATAAGAAAAAATTTTATTATAAAAAGAAAAATTACTACAATGAAGGGGACTGTAATTTCTCTAATGATTGAAGTATCTACATACTTTCTTGATGAAATGAATTTCACTAAAGGTGAATTATAAATTGCCCAGCTTGCTATGAATATTATGGTTCTGCTAAGAATTGTACCACCTGGGCTGAAAGATATATTCACCACTTCATGTTCTAAACAATCTGATGTAATTAATGGGGCAGTTATAATTAACATGTTTTCATATCTAAGATTAAATATGCAGATGGTTATAAAAGTCTAGGGTACATCTGGTTCCAAATAAATGCCTGACAAAGACTCTCTTGCTTGATTTGTTACTTAAATATTTGACAGGGTACAGAGATCTAGTATGTAATTTTGCAGGTGAACATCAGCACCCAGCTAGTCCTACTGTGGATATCTTTGTATTTCAGATCCATAGTACTTTTTCTACCCTCAGCAGATTGCTTTTGGTGGCAGCTGAACACTTAGGCACAGCAAAGATGTATTATTAGCAAAAATTTGGCTTATTATTCAATTATCAATGGATGGTTGAACTCTCAAAGTAGACTAAGTATGACTTTGATAACTATGCAGAAGTTCTCAAAAGGTTTTAAAATAGTAATATCACAAAATGAAGCTTTTCTGGATTTTTTTATTTGCTAAGACATACCTGTCTTTTTCTCATTGAATATAACTAAGATTCTGTTATGTCAAAATGGACTTTATGTTGATATTTCAGAAGTGCTGATCTGTTATGTTTAAAATGCAACATAGATAAGGGGTAAGATCTGGATTTGTTCCTTTTAGTTAAAAAAATATGTTAGCCAATATATTTTAGCTAGTATTTGACTCAACAACACTGGTTTATTATCATTACTATGAACTCACATTACTTGTATGACCTTGAGAAAGTTCTTTAATTTCTATGGCTTTTGGTTAGAGTGACAGTGATAATATTTCATAACATTTTCCAATGATTAAATATCTCAGAGAGTCTGATACAGTTGCAGACATAACATAGAGATATTCATTATGTTGGGCTTCTTTATGCTTTATGTAAACATTTTTCTGTTTTGTTCTTGACCTCCTTCATCCTGTACTCCTCATTTTCTTTATTCCTTCCTAAAAATAAGGTTTTTTGAGTTTCAGAAAAGAAAAAAATAACAAATTTAGGCAACTTTCATTTCTCCACTATACCAAAGGCTTTCATGCCCCCATTACAAGCACCATCATATCATCTTGTATCTGTCCTTACTTCTCTGTTTTTGCACTGGACTATAAATTCTGTAAGAGGAAGAATACACATTTCCACCTTTTGATCCTTAGTTCCCAGAACATTTAGAATGTATAATAAACTAACCATAAGTATGTACCGAACAAATCAATGCAACATCGGGAATGTAAAATGTGATCCCTTAACATAAGGATCCCAGAGCCTTACCCTGACTTAAGCTTTGTCTCCACGCTTCATTTGATCTGAGAATCTGTTACTGCAAAAAAAAAAAAAAATACTGGAGACGAGAAATAGTTTTATTTCCAACCAAGAAGGTCTTCTATATTTCGTCTAAATCTTGTTTGTCAACTGGCCAGTCTTTCTTTAGGTCTTCTCTTTCTTTAGGTTACTTTATCATATGCAGCTAAGAGCAAACAGATGACAGTTTCAACATTTGCCTGGAAATCATCATGATCAAGTCCAAAGTACATGAGGAAAGGTGTCTATCTTCCAAATTACCACAGGCCACAATTTTAGCAAATATTTTGCTCCTGCGTAACAAGGGTCATAATTGTTTCCAACTTCCATTCACCATCTTGCTGCAAATTCAACAGAACAAATTTTGGGATTTTTGTTATGGCAACATTCTGCTTCTGGGTATCAGTTTCCATATCACATATTGCTGCATACAAATCCCTTCAAAACCTAGTGACTTAAAAGAGCAAACATTGATTACTTGCACAAGTTTAAGCATGGCTGGACATTTATACCCGTCTAGTGTAGGATCGGCTGTACTCATACGGAATCACTCATGCATCTGCAGTCATCTGATGGGTTGCCTGAAAATTGACTGATCTAAGATGAACCCATCTGGGACAATTCAATCTCCTCTAATCCATGTCTTTCATATTCGTTGAGAGTCTAGCTTGGGCTTGTTCTCATAGTGGCAGATGGATTATGGAGGAGAACGGAAATGCGCAAGGCCTCTTGAGGCCTAGGCTCAGAACTCAGTTCTGCTATATTTTATTGCCCAAAGCAAATAAAAAAGCCAACCATAGACAAAAGATGGGACTGGGGTTGAAAGGATATGTCAAAGATTCTGAGAAAAATGGCACAGTAAGAAGCATCAGGAATTTGTCTAGACAACAATTGCCCTGGCAGAATCTGGCTGATATAACTATTTTTGAACTCTGAGGCCTGTTAAAGATTTGCGACTTCAGGTGTAAGGGTAAATTGTGGCTAATTTTGGTCCATTTCAGCTCGTAGGACACTAGTAGCCACCCACCCCCATTCCCAGCCACGTAGCAGATATCTCTACACATGTTCCTGGAGCATCTTGCACACAGCTAGTGGGAGTTGGGGTGGGAAATATAAAAAGGGAATTACAAAAACAATTCCACTTATAACAGCATGACAAAAAATAAATACTTAAGAATTAACTAAGGAGATAAAAGATACAATAAAAACTAAAAAAACCAAAGAAATTAAGAAATAAATAAGTGGAAACACATCCCAGGTTCATAAATTTAAAAAGTTAATAATGTTAAAATGTCAGTATTACATACAATGGTCTACAAATTCAGTGTAATCCCTACCAAAAGCCCAATGTTGTTTTTTGCAGAAACAGAAAAATCCATTCTAAAATTGAAATAGAATCTCAATAGCCAAAACAGTCCTGAGAAAGAAGAACAAAATGGGAAGATTCAAATTTCCTTATTTCAAAACTCACTACAGAGCTATGGTAATCAAAACAGTGTGGTACTGGCATTAAGATATTCATATAAATCAATGGAATAAAATAGAGCCCAGGGTGGGGAACCCTCCCATATATGGTCATATAATTTTTGACAAATCTAAGACCTTTTAATGGAGACAGCACAGTTTTGATTTTTTTTTAAACAAATGGTGCTGGGAAAATTGGATATCCATATTCAATATCCAAAAAAATGAACTTGGACCCTTATCTACTAATATTATATACAAAAATTAACTCAAAATTGATTAAGGACCTAAATGTAAGACCTAAAACAATAAAACTCTTAGAATAGAACAGAGGACAAAAGCTTCACAACAATGGCTTTGGCAATGATTTCTTGGATGTGATTCCAAAGGCAAGGAAACAAAAGTAGAAATAGACAACTTGAATTTCATGAAATTTAAAAATTTTGTACATCAAAAGAAACTATCCACAGAGTAAAAATGCAACCCACAGAATCAGAAAAATATTTGCAAATCATATGTCTGATAAAGGATTAATATCCAGAATACATAGAATACTAAAATTCAACAAAGGAAAAGAACCCAATTCAAAATTAGGCAAATGACTCCAAACAATATTTTCATTTTAGATACACAAATGGCCAATAAGCACAGGAAAAGTCACTCAACATCATTAATTATTAGGGAAATGCAAATCATAACTACAATGAAATATGACCTCATTAGAAAAGGGCAAGTGTTGGGGAGGATATGGAGAAATTGGAGACCCTGTGCACTGTATGTGGGAATGTAAAATGGTACAGTCACTGTGGAAAATAATACTACAGTTTTTCAGAAAATTAAAAATAGTATTACCCTAGCCCCGACTGGTGTAGCTCAGTGGATTGAGCACAGGCCTGCAAACCAGAGGATTACGGTTACATTCCCAGTCAGGGCACATGCCTGGGTTGCAGGCCAGTTCCCTGCAGGCCAGTTCCCAGCAGGGAACGCACTAGAGGCAACCATACATTGATGTTTCTCTCCCTCTCTCCTTCCCCTCTAAAGATAAATAAATAAATAAATCTTTTAAAAAAAATAGTATTACCCTGTAACCCAGTGATTCCACTTCTGGGTATACACTGAAAAAAATTAAAATCAGGATCCAAAGGAAATATTTGTGCGGCCATGTTTATAGCAGCAGTATTCACAGTGGCTAAGACATGGAGGTAACCCACATGTTCACCAACAGATGAAGGGATAAGTAAAATGTGCTATATACATACAATGAAATATTACTCAGCCTTAAAAAGGAAAGGAATTTTATAATGTGCTACCACATGGATAAACATTGAGAATGTCATGCTAAATAATATAAGCCAGTCACTAAAAGACAAAAACTGTATGATTCCATTTATATGAGGTACTTAGAATAGGCAAAATAATAAAGGCACAACATACAACGGCAGATGACAGGGGCTGAGGGGTGGAGAGAATGGAGAGCTATTGTTTAATAGTGTGGGCTTTACATGATGAAAGGAGTTATGGGAATAAATGGTGGTAACTGCTGCATGACATGAGTGTATCTTTTATATCACTGAACTGTACCTTTAAAAACAGTTAAAGTGGTAAATTTCATGTTATGTATTTTAACAGAATTTTAAAAAACAGAGAAAGAAAGAAAAAGAGAGATGGAGAATGAATTTCACATATTGCTAAAGAATCTGAAAAGTCACATTGCGGAAAATATGGGTACAAATGAGGAGATACCTAGAATAACTGCAATCTGGGACTTGGAATAACTACAATCTTTCTGATAGATGTGAACCATCTCGGGACAGAAAGGAGAAAAAAGTCACAGCACTCCCTCCTAACCTAAGGAGTCAACACACGGACAATTCCCCGACTCTCCCTCCCTCCGCCAGACCTCTGCTTACATAAGGAGGCCAAGGAAAGGGTGGAGACAAGGAAGTGGGAGTTGATGAGGCACTGTGCTGGCAATGACTGGGAACAGTAATACAGATTCAGAGCTAGTGGAAAGTGGATCCAATTTTGGTGCTTTGTTTTAAACAATGTATTTCATTAGCATTCTTTAGACTCTGTAGAACATAGTTGCCAATTTTGAGGCACAAGGAATACTCCCACTCCATATCCTATTATTATAGTTTTATTATATCATTTAATCTGATTGGGTAGATAGAATTGTAATTTATCTTTATTTATCAGATAGACTTTTGGAAGGGTTAAGGACCAGACCTCAAAGAGCACACAGCTGGGAAGTGGCTGAGCTCACAATCAAGTCTTCTGATTCCAACACAGTGGCTCCATAATTTCTACACTCCACTTGAAGGGTTTGATATTGGCAATCAGGTCGGGAGGAGGAACTAGCAGTTTTCTGAAAGCTGCATTTGCATTGCACTTAACATAAGATTTTTAAAAAACCTCAACTGTCCAACTAAAAGCATGGGTGGAGGAGTTGGTGAAAATTATGAAGAGAGTTAACCACCACCTCCCCCTATCAGGATAATACTTGATAATGCCTTTGCAACAAACCTAGTGCTTTTCCCACTACACAGCCTTTCCTCTTGTAGTGGGTGGTACTGTGCCCTCTAAAAAGATATGTTGATGTCTTAACCCCTGGAACCTGTAAATGTGAACTCATTTGGATACAAGATCTTCACAGATGTAATCAAGTACAGATGAGGTCATACTGAATAAGGGTGGACACTAATCCCAAATCTGGTGTTCTTATAAGAAGAGGAAAATTTTGACACCAGAGACATACAAGGGCATGTGACAACAGAGGAAGAGATAGGAGTAATGCTTCTACAAGATGAGGAATGTCAAAGATTGCCCACAAAGACCAGAAGCTAGGAAGATGCCAGAAAGAATCACCCTCTAGACTCCTTCTGAAAAAGAGCAGTTGACATCTCGATTTCAGATGCCTAGCTTTCAGAATTGTGAGACAATACCTTTCTGTTGTTTTAAGTCACACAGTTTGTCATAATTTGTTCTAGCAGCCTTAGGGTATACCTTTCAACTTCTTCCAAGATTTTACAAATTCCTTCCCAGTACATACTCCAGTGCACACCTCATATAATCTAATGAAGAGAAAAAGAGTCACAAACAAGTCAGCCTTTCATATTCTCAGAATGAAGAAGATAGGAATCAGAAGGAACAAAAAGACTTTGCTTTAGAATATTGTTTTTTTTCTCTCCAGTTCTCACAAGGGCAACCCTCCCTCCTCCTCTTGAAGCTAATCTCAAAGCTTCCAGTGCAATTTTATTTGACCTTTACTCAAAGACCACCTCTACCAGGCAACTGACTTTGTTTTATCCCCTTGGGCTGTTGCAAAGGCAGCTTTCACTGAGTTCCTTTCATTGTTCTGCTTGAGAATCTAAAACATGTTCATCCTAAAAGAAACCAAACTGAAAGTGCCAAGCAGGGCAATCACAAAATATATTTCATACACTTTTGAGAATAAATATGCAGGGAAGATAAAAGAAGAGAATAGAATAGTCTGTTTATCTGAAAACTGTGTTTTTTTATGCTAAGTACTACATTTACAGATCCAATTCATCATACACACCAATAAAGTGGAAGTGAAGCATGTTTCCTCCACACATTGTTTGACACAGAAAGTGAGTATTGTATTGGCATTGGGTAATTTAAACTCACATAGTGGTGTCTGGAGTCTATTAGCAGCATACCATGAAAAGACTAGATTGTTTGACAATTTGTATACCAGAGGGAAGCAGTCCAAAATAATCCAGGAAAGAAGCTAGAGCAAAAAGTGTGGGGAAGTTGCTTTATGTCAGACAAATAGAGCTGTCATTAAGATGGTACTGATAAAACCCAAGAAACCTGGCACTCAGTTTGCTAGATAATAGTTCATATGGCAGAATTGCAGGGAATGGTGGAAAGATTGATCCAATCACATGTACAGAACTGATACCTTGTCCGGTAGTCTGTCAGATTCACTCTTCCTGTATTTCTCCATCTCTCTTATAACAGCATATGAAGGGACATACACATACACACAGAAACACAGAAGCGTACATACTTATTGCAATGAAATAAGAGTGCATTTTCATTGAAAGCATTGGCTCTGGAGTTACACTTCCTGGATTCGAATTCCCAGTTTACTATTCACTGCTATGCAAATTTTATGTGTAAAATAGAGATTATAGAGATTATATCTCTTATGTACTATTGTGAAGCATTAAATAGGATAATGCATGCAAAGTGCAGCCTAAAACACAGAATAAGTGGTCAATAAATATCAGATATCATCATCATCATCATCATCACTATTATTATATACATGCATATGCACATTATCAATGTACGTCAGTGCAACTAGAAGCATCTATAGGTTAGTATATAACCTTAAGGGTTTATGAGTTTAAGACAGGTTTGGAATTTGGGAAAATTATATGAATCTTTTCCCATCAAACACCAAATGCCGGTGAGGGTGTGGAGCAAAGGGAGTCCTCATTCATTGCTGTGGGAATACAAAATGGTACAGTCACCTTGGAAGGCAGTCTCACAGTTTCTTCCCAAACCAGACATACTCGTACCATCTAGTCCAGCACTTGTGCTCCTTTATATTTACAAAGAGAGTTGAAAAATTTATGTTCACAAAAACCTGCAGCTGGATGTTTGTAACAGCTTTATTCATAATTTCCAAAACCCAAAAGCAACAAAGATGTGCTTCAGTAGGTGAATGGATTAGTAAACTGTGGTACATCCAAATAATGGAATATTATTCAGTAGAAAAAAGAAATAAGCTATCCACACATGAAAAGATATGCAGAAGACTTAAATGTATATTACTAAGGAAAAGAAGCCAACCTGAAAAGGCTACATACCTTATGATTCCAACTACATGACATTTTGGAAAAGGCAAAACCATAGAGACAGTAAAAATATTGATGTTTGCCAAGGAGAAGGTGAACGGGACAATTGGTCAGAGCAGAGAAGGTTTTATGACAGTAAAACTATACCGTATGATATTGTAATGATGAATATATGTCATTATACATTTGCTTAAATCCTTAAAATGTGTGACTGTAAGAGTGGGATACATTTTAAAGGTTTAGCTTTGAACTTTGGGTGATTATGATGCGTCAATATTGGTCTATCAATCCTAACAAATATCCGGGAGGCTATGCATGTGGGTGGCAAATCTCTGTATTTTCCATTAACTTTAGCTGTAAATGTGAAATTTCTGTAAAAAAATAAAGTCTTAAAATATAAATATATGGGGTGAGGGAAAAGTAGTTTTACAGTAGTTCACATGGAAAATAACATAATAATTAATAAATACTAATACAAGAATAAACTGCATTTTGCATACTCACAACTGTAAACCTACTTTTGCCCCACTCTGTATATTATGAAATAAAATTCAAAAAATGTTTCAGATCCCAAACTTAATCAAATAGCCAATTAAACAGTAGAGGCGTTCTGCTCAGTATTGACACATCTTGCCACCTGATCAACACACAGTAAACAGCATCGTCTCATGTACCCATATATGGACCATTTTATTCATACTACAACGGACAGAGTAACATGTTAAAGGCAAAAAGTCACTAAAGCTAAGGTATAGAGGGAGAATAACAAACAGGTCATTTTTTTCTTCTGGTTTACCACGTGGTAACACACAGCACACTAGAGCTGAAACAAATCCCAGCACCTACTTCCTGGCCTGCAGTAGGAGCACTACATTGTTGGGGACCACTCTGCCTGGTTTCAGGAGTTGTGACTCTACCCACTGTGACCTCACGAATGCTATCCACAGGAGACAAAGCTTGTCTGTGGTAGCAAATGCTGCCTCAGTTTCCTCCCTGCCCCCAAAGCATGGCCAGAAGTCAGAGACAGGTAAGACCCCTCACAGTGGGGGGCAACCTAAGCCAGACTCGGTCACTTGGGAGGCCTTCATGGAAGGACTCGGGAGGCTGCAACAAAGAGCGAGCAATGGACCCTTGCCCCCCAGCTATGTGACATAGCCCGAGTCCCCATGTCCTCTGGGAGAAGTGCTTCCTGGCTCTAATCCACTTAAGCCTGAATACCTGATGGGGAGGAATCCGCTCTGGGGAGGCAAGGCAGTTCCATAGCTATAGTAATAATCTCAACTGTTCAGGAACACCAGCCCATAGTGACAGAATTTTGCCTTTAAAACTCATCCACTAGGGAGTGGTCTTGTAAAAGTAACATTCTCTGAATGTCAGTTTTCAAAAAGCACTCTCACAGTGGTACCTATGCTTTTATAACTGATGTCAGCACACTCCAATCCTGAAAGTTACCCAATCCCCAGACCCCATCCTTCCCAGGTGCCCTAAAAAATTTCTTGCTTTGCTCAAAGAATGTATGCCTAATCCATACAGCTTTCCCTCACTTAAACTGGCAATATATTCAATGTTAAGATTTTTATTTCATATACAGAGCATTAGTCTTACCCTTTGACAAAGGAAATTTTTCTAAAAAAATGACCAGATAGGGGCTACTCTGTCAGTTTTGGTTCCCCAGTAAAGAGAATATGGAGCAGAGCCATGGTCAACCCATATTGGACATATATCATGAGTGAGCTGTTATTTGTGTAAGCCACCAAAATATTCACGTACTTTGTAAACACAGAGTAACTTAGACTAAGCTGAATTATATAGCCTATAAATGTAAGTCATGGCTACAGGAAATAACACAAAGAAGGCAGGCAGTTATAATTTACCTCTCGCACTTCATGAAAGATGGATTTTCCTCTTATGGAGTCAGATTTCTCTTCCCTCATCTAATATAATCAGTACAGTATCCACATTTCATGCCACATTTATTTTGAAACATTCATTTCATTATTTCATTAGAGCATTGTTTTTTCTGTCAAATATATTATTTTAAAAGATTTCTCCTCTGCAGTAAGAGTTGGCCAAAATAATAACAACAATGTGGATAAAAAATATAAAGCAGTATAAAGATATGGCAACAAAAGAAATAACATAGTTCATAATACTTTATCCAGCCATACATTTTCAATTCTTAAGCAATTTCCTTCATTCTGTATTTGGTTTTAAAATGAAAACAAATAAGAAAATTAAACTTATCTTTAAAACATGTTAAAGTTGACTAAGATGTATCTATTGCAAAGGGAAATATCATGTTTATAATTGTGTCTCATTTGATATATAATTATTTTCAAATTTTGGTTCTATCTCATGGAATTCATTTTGAAGGACAATTAATCAAAATTCAGTTATTATGAAAACCCACTGAGTCATTAACGAATATATGATGAGAACACATTATATGTAAAGTACAGGATTAACTGCTGTTAGTTTTTCAAATAAGATACAGAACTTACCTTCAGGTCTGTTGAAGGAAAAATAAAAAGGAGAAAACTTAAAGTCTAATCATAATAAAATGTGAACTTAATAAATGTCATCAGGGAGATACAGATAAAATATTATTTAAGATCTTGAGGAAGAGAAATCACAATTCAGGAAGTCAAAGAAAGGCCATGGAGCAGGTGCATTTAAACTGGACCTTGAACTACAGGTAGGAAATACACACAGGTGCCTGACTAGAATCCATGTAAGCAAGACAGAATCTCCCCTTTCTTCCTTGTTGCCCTGATCTAGCAGGCAAAGTTCTTCTCCCCATCACATGACTCATTCTTCTGAGGTGTATCATCAATACCCTCTGAGATTTGTCAGGAGGAAAATAGGCAGGTTACGTTTTAGGATGTGCTCTCAAGTTTGTCCCACTCACTTAGGCAGCATAGTTTAACCCAACTACTTCTACCAAATCTCAGCGAAGTAGAGATTTCAAAGCATACTGGTCATTGATTCAGGGTCTATACGTTTCTACAAATTGTTGGCCTATGACGGCCCTCTCTTTTCAATGCCTTTTGTCAGAATCTTTCTCAAAGTAGACTATCTTTCTATATTTTGTTTTTTCTATATGGTTCATGGCTTTAATATAAAGCACTGAACTACAATCAGGAATTAATAGTGGTGAAAATTGTTAGTTAACTAGATTTGATGGAGCAGCCAACTGAAAAGGCTTGATTATAATCCTCATAATTCAGTGGGAAAAATTCATTAGTCAACACTTTCCCTGACACTCCCTTCCTATTAATAGTCAAAGCACAGTTTTACAGGCCTTTCCTACAATTACTTTTCTCACTTAAGAAATTCTGGGATGGAGGGATCAAAAGAAAAGTACATTTTTTACCCCATATGTCACCTACAAAAGTGGATAACAACACAATTCGGGAAAATTCCCTGAAGTCATGATAAAATGTATAGAAGAACAAAAGCCACCTGGACCTATAATTTGTTCTGTAAAGCAAAGTTGGTCCTTAAGAAAAAAGAAAAAAAAACTTTTACTTAAATTATTAAGCAATATTAAAAGGCAATACACCATCTAGGATACACAGGAATATAGTACACACGTCATTTACATTCAATTGAGCATAAATCATTTTTATCAGATGAATAGAATCAGAACATTATGTACTTTCAAAAAGTACTCACTTAACTCTCAAGAATGGCTCTATAAAAGAATGCTTATTAAATTGCTCCAAATAAAAAATTACGCCCAAGTATGAGGTCTTCTTCATTTTACGGACATTCTTCAAACCTCTGACTTAATGAAGTTAATATCATTGTCACCATTATTACTTAAAATAAATGGAATAATGGCCATTTTCTGGGAAAAACAATAAATTAACTGAGAGATCCCATGAACATAAATGAAGCTGAAGTCTCAGTGTTTGAAAAGAACATTTTTATGTTCCCTAGCTAAAAAAAAAACTTCATTGTAATCAGCAGCCACTTTCCAAAAAAAGATAAAGGCAGCCTCCTAATTCTCCAAGTCAGCTTCACTGATGGGCCAAAATAGCTGAAAAAAATACTGCATAATGACTCAAAACACCTTGGCCACGAACTCAGATACACTACTAGTTGACATGAAGTCACTTTCTATTCCTCAGTTTCTTCACCTGAAACAAAAAAATCAAATCCCACCCTAGAACTTTTTAAGTACCAAATTCAAGAATATATGTAGAAGCTCCCTGTAAACTGTAAAATATATGAGGTCACTACTACCGCACTTCTATAAAATCTGTATGAACTTGAGTTCTTGTACATGTGGCTCAACAGTTGACCCCATGGAAATTTACTTCTAGACCATCTTGATATTGAATTTCTTGGTACTACTAGATATGTCCTTACCGTCTCTTCTTCTCATCTTTCTGCTTGTAAGACTGAATTGATCCCCACTGGTCAATAATATCTGTGAAACACATAAATGTTTCAAAAGTTCTCTAAGAGATTCAGAGCAAAAAGCAGACTGCAAATTCAAAGTGCTAGTAAGAGTTTCATGACACTAAAGTATTAGCACATCTCTCTGGAATTTGTAGGGCTTTTCTATCCACAGGAAACAAGCAGAAGAAATTGGATATGGGTTCTTGGGTCTGTGAGAGCAGTTCTAAAACGCCGGCTATGCACAGGCTATGGCTAAAGCCAGATACAGAGCCTCAGAATTCTATTATGAGATTGTTGACTGAGGATGTTTTTCCTAAATGAATAAATTATCTCTGACTTCCTGGCTGTTTTGAAACTAGACATGGTACTCAACTTGGGGTAAGCAATTACTAAAAAACTGACAATCAGCACCAACAAAAAAATTCAGAATGTTCCCTTTTACAGCTCAGTACACTTAACTGTAGTGAGAAGAGAAACTAATCTATGTTTCAATTAGTTCCCAGTGACTCCAGCAAGCTTCCATGGATTAATCAAATTCTGGCTTTTAGGGGGAAGGATTTACTTAAAATCAAATTGATCTGTTGTTCTCATATTATCACTGGTGAATCTATATTTACTCTGCTTTAGGGCTTCTGAAGAGTAATAAATTGTCACCACTCCTGCAGTCTGCCTGAGTCTCAAGTCACACTTGAAATGAGTTTAATATTTAGAGCCCCTTTCAAAAGTACTGTTGCTTGCAGACACTCAGTCGTAAACTTTTCAACAACAACAACAACAAAAAACACTGGTAGAGGCAAGATGTCATGAAGGCTGAGTTGAGCTGTAAATTTTCTTCCAGACTTGGGGACACAGAACTCATTTTCACCAAACAAAAGCAAAATTGAAATGAAAAGAGGGTGAGAGCTGAGTGGTGTGTGTGTGTGTGTGTGTGTGTGTGTGTGTGTGTGTGTGTGTGTGTGTGTTGGGGGGTAGGGGAGCATCTCATTGCTTTTTGAAATAATATTTTGATTCACTATCATTTCCATTTTTTCTAGGCTCTGCCTTTTCTTGCCTTTGATGGACACCCACAACCGCCTCCTTTGTTCAGAATACAGTCTGTGTTAAAAGCATGCACATTTTCCAGTCTTATCATCTTCAGGAGTTGCTGTTCTTTGCCTCTCCCAGAACAAACACTCTGATAAATCTCAAGGCTCCAATGTTTAAATACAGTTTCCTATATTTGGAGAGCATCAGTGTGGCTCTTCCTACCAAGAGAACTGGCCCACCAATTTGACAGGTCAAATGAGCCTGTTGGACTAGAAGGGGTTAACCCAGTCTGACAACCAAGCCAGAAAAAAGGAGTTGACTCCCAGATGCCACTGCTAGCAAAATTAATCCTGGAGCTTAGCATCTGGATGCTTCACCTGCCAGGCGAGCCCCAGTAGGTCTTTTTCATCACTGGGCCAGATTAAAAGAAAATGATGAGCAGAAATGGTTCTGCACTACCAGTGACAAGAAGGAAAAAATGTCCCATTGAGAACACACCTCCTGATTGCCTCCAGGTACTAATGTCCTGAAAAAGTAGACAGCAGCTCCAGGTTATGGCCAAATATCACCTGAGCTGCCTGGCTGCTGGAGAGAGCCTCAGAAGCCACAGTGTAAGGCAGACTGAACACGTCCAAGCTACCTTCAGGGTGCCACCTGTCAAGTTCTCACCCACACAGACAGGATTTTTAAGTGTGTTCTTTGATTTCAAGCTGCTGGCAACATTTGCCCGGGACCCCCCAACCCCTGCCTTTTTTCCCCTGCCTTGTTTGTTTTGCACTTAACAGAAAATCAAACTTTTCCAAATCTATGTGTGTCCTTGATCTCTTTGTCTTAAATTCTTTCAACTCCAAACTCCTCTTGTCTTCATAGGCATTGGGCTTTCTTTTTATTATTAAAAAAATGAAGTATTTTTAACATGCTATTTCGAACATTAAAAATGCAATTACATTATTGGGGAATTAGCCAGAGCTGGAAAAACAGTGCATCCTACTGGCCTAGGTGAATGTGGTGAGAGAGCAGAGGGCTGGAAAAGGAGGAAGGAGGGCCAGAAGGACAGGCCTGACTTGCAGGGATAGAACCTCAAAGAAATAATGAGGCCCCAGGAGAGGTGGAGCTCTGATATAGGAAACCGAATCATTTTCCAATGTTTTCATAAGATCTATTTTTCTTTCTACTGCCAGATAAAGTCCCTCATGGGGTAGAGGAGAAGAAAGAAGGAGGAGGGTAGAGGCATTTAATAAAAAAAATGGAGGGGAATGGTTCAGTGCTCTCCTTAGGATTCAGGTAAGATTTCCTTCAAATGTACCATGAGCAAGTTAAACAGTAAAAGTACCTGTGAATTAAAGAATAAGCTGGGATGGAGATATGTATTTCCAAGAGCTGTTACTGGAAACCATATCATTTATTTCTATTTAGCAAATACAGCTAAAAGTGGGTGGTAAATCAGTGCTTTATAAATTAGACCTCTGAACAGGAAGCCATATTTTCTAAGCTGATGAGCTAATATTTTTATAAATGGAATATCTAAACTAATGCAAATTTCTTGAATTTGAGTGTATCCTCTGAAAAATAACTGGCAAGCCAAATTTCAAGTTTCAGATTTGTGTTCTCATAGAAAGATAAAATAATTGTTTCTAAATGTGAATGTCAAAATGCTTATAACTGGTTGTATTTAAGCATGGTTGGTTGAATTTCAACAGAGGTGACTTTTTAAAAAATCAACCAGGCTATGAGGAAATGACACCCTCTTCAACTTCTTCCTACCTGCTCATTACTGCACGTAATTCTTTTATCATTTTGGAAACTATATATCTCAGTATTTTGGAGATAAACAAAACCAAATTTAGAGAGTTTAAGAGAGTCATTCAAGATCAGACAGCTAGAGAATGAAATCAATGTTCAAACTTTCTTTGGCAATGGTTCTGTTTCTTATAGGATCAGCTGCATATAGAAAAGTATTGGTGCAAGGTTTCAATATTGCAGGAGGCAGAAAAATAAATGAAATAAGGATCTTACTAGTAAGCCATGATTATAGACAAAGTTCTTGAGTTTCTGTTTCCTCTTTTGTGAAATAGACAGAATAGTTATAATACTTCAAGACTTATTGCCCTTATCATATTCCACAATGAAATACTCTTGAAAATTCAAAAAGTGATGCCAAGTTTTATTCCCATTAGGAACTAGAAATAATTAATGACTCAAACAGTAACTGCAACTAAACTAGGCATTTTTTTTCTTGAGGAAAAAAATGCCAGGTCAGGGGCAGGAGCTATGTAGAAGATGTGCATACTGCTGTAGCCATATGAGTTGACAAAATATAGAAATAATTCTCAGCTGTTTGATTAATTGTTCTTACATGTCTCGGGCCTCCCCTGGGATCTACCAAGACTCCTCATGAATCAGAAACTAAAGGATTAACACTGGTAGGCTCATGCTAAGGCCAGTACCAACCTTACTAGTACTTGACCTTTGTTTCTGCCTCATTGGAGACATTTCTGACCTAGAGAACACTCCAGCTCTGTGCTTGCAGCCTACTCTCTGGTATATCCAGAATCATGTTGCCAACATCTACATATGTCCTTGTGATCAATGTCCATATGAAAGTAGTACTGCTCTTCCCATACACTGCAAAATAATAATTTCCAGAAATATAAAAATGTGGCTGGGATGGAAAGGTTATCAACATGTAATGCTTGACCTCTAGGGACATTAATGGAGACGTATTAAGGTCTAAGCTTATAAGATCTGTGAGCTGTGAGAAGGTTGTTGATTATTTATTCACTGTCTTTGGTAAAGGAGAAACTAAAGATTGCTTCAATTACCCAGGAATTTATTCCCCAACTCACAGCAATGCAATGCAGTTGGACCAAGAAATAGATCCCTCCAAACCAGCTGAACTGCATTACAGAAAGGACATGTAAACACCAGGAATTTTAGAGACTCTAAACACCAACACTTGCCTCTGGTTTCAAATCTGAGACAGTGCCGGCAGCTGTCAACTGGACAGTGAGGCTAACCCTAGAGAAACAGCCATTACTGTTTGCAGGCAAATACCATGGTGGGACACACTGCACTCATTCAGGAAAAGAAAACAATAAAATCAAACAAAATCAAGCATGGTACTTATGAAAACTGTCTGCACTTTAAAAAAGGGAAAGGCTGTAACCACCAAAAATGTAAAAGAAAAGCATATTTTTTAAAAAAACATCTAGTATAAGAAATGGTAAAATAATAGATTATTTTTTGCAGGAATCTAATTCTTATTCCCAATGAAATTGAAAAAAAACATGGGCTCTATGAAATAATATGTTAACATTTAGATAGAAAGGAAACTGATTGGATCAGGGAGCTAGATTTTTTTTCTAGATAGAAACACGGTAATAATATAAAATTGTAATAAAATTAAATTATTCATTCAGTATGTCTTTATTAAGAGCAAGGCAATCTCAAGATAAAAAGGTGAGCAAGATATCAGAAGTAATATTATAGAAAATTAAATCAGTCCAATAGGCAATAAACTTAAGAAGCACTTCAAGAAGGGGCTGGTTCACAAGAAGGCCCCCATACACAGAGGGCAGAGAGAGACTGAGAAAAGAAGCAGGCTGCTCCAAACTGGCAGGTGGCAGTTTTGACAAACAAGAGAACCTACAAGGCTTGCCTTGGGTGACCACAATGAGCAGATCTGGGCTCCTTGTGGGCCTGCCAGAATCTACGAAGTATATACAGGGCCCTTACCTGAATTTGGTCACACATTCAGTTCAGATGGTCTCAACACCAAATTGCTCTCACAAGGCTGCATCCTTTTTGAAAATAGCTCCCACTGTGGGAACAGCAAGGAGAGTGTGCGTTCATTCCAAGGACAGGGAGGGGTGAGGGGCCTCCGCTACCCAGACTCAGCTCTCTGGTCAACTGACAGTCAGGCCCTCTCCATGACCATCTCCAGCAGGAAGACAAAGAAAGAAAAACTATAGAACTAAAATGGAGAACAGAAAATAAAGATATAAGAAATGGATAATTGATTTCCTGAAGAAAAAACCCACATGACATTATGACAGAATAAATAATTAATGAGATATGAGTAAACCTTTCCTAATGAAGTAAAGTGTTCTTAAGTTTTCCTAATAGAGTAAAACATTCCTAATCTTCACCTAAGTTATGTAAGGGGACTTAGGCAACAGTGAAAGAAAGACCTGAGGTCTTAGACTGAAAGGGTTTCCCTCCTTTCCATCACATTCTAGTGAGGTTGTGAACTTCAAGAAAAAAAGAGCAAATCATGCATCCCTGAGGCTGTAGACAGGACACACAGAACTTAACTCTCACAGAAGAAACCTCTGAAGCTGACCTTGGACTGCTCTACAGCATAAAAAGTCACATGAAAAAAGGTAAAACAAAACGAGACAATTTAAAGACATTTTGAAAAAGAAAATGACTGCTACCAAACCCCATGCTTGGCCAAATTATCATTCAAGTAATGACAGGAGAAACCTATTCTTAGTAATGCACAAGCTCACAGAAGGTATCTCCCAGAGCTCTTCCTGCAAATGTTAACTGTTCAAAAGATGAATCAAAAAGTGAGACAAGAGGTAAGTCTGTGCCATTAAAGGAGGCATGGAAGGCACCAAACTCGCTTAAATGTGATAATTATAAAACAGTCTGAAAATATAAAATTATTTAGAAAGAATAACTACTTAATGTAGTTACACTATTTTGATAATATCCATTCATTCAGAAACCCCTTATCACATAAAAAAATCTGTGAAGGTGGAGGGGTGAGTAGAAGCAGGCACCTGGTGTAGCAGGGTAGGGACAACAGTTTCTGGTTTCATTCATGACACTGATCATCAATGAAATGTATATTCAAATTGGCCATTTTTTAATTTAAAGGTGACTTCTAAAATACTGTTTTTAGGATTTTTTTCCTCAAAATCATTAAGTAATAAAAATAAAGCTAAAATGAACACATTTCACATGACAAAAAGACAAAATTGTAGAAGAAGCAAAACATACAAACAACAAAATACAGAAATCTCCAAACATGACAAAATCTAACAAAACATTTTTAACTATAACCATTATGCAAAAGGAAACAGACCTAGCTACAAAACAAAACCTAGTGATATTAGGCCTTCCTAAAACAAAATAACAAAGAAGTGGTAAAAGCAATATTTACACAAATGCAGCAGGTAAGCCCAAGGAAAAAGAGACAATCAGATTATACCAATAACAAAAAAAGTAGCCATAACATTAAAATTAAAATATGCATGATCTTATTAAATTAAAATATGCATGGTCTTATTTCTGTATGAAGATACAATGTATGATAATGATAATGGAGTCATAAACAATTATACTTTATAATTTAAAACATATGAAGAAATGAGTGTTCAAAATACAATGAAAAATAAATAGAAACAGAATAGAAGATAGAGATTTAATACAATATTAATATGCTTTAATAAGTAAATATGATTAAAATGATGAAAATATCTTAAATATTCAATGTTTACTTAACCTATTTGTATTGAACTCTATGTGGAAAACAGAATACATACACCTTTTTCTCACGTGTCAATAGAACTGTCGTTTTTTCTTTTTTCATTTTTTTCAATAAAACTTTTGCATAAATGGTTCTTATATGAGCCCATTAAAGACAAATACAAAATTAATAAAAGCCTCCAGAAATTCCATGGTGCACAGTCATTAAAACCAATACAAAATATTTTAAAACCCACAAATTAATATTAAAATGTTACATAAAATACAAACTGTTTGAAAAACATATTAACCTCATACATAGCATACATAAAAAAAGAAGTATAATGAAAAAAATTTACTGACATCAGTGACAAAATTGCATATCAAACACTTGGGAAGCGGCCGAAGTTACTTAAGGAACTTTTTTTAAAACTTATTTTTTTAATTTATTTTTAAAGACAGGGAGAAAGAAGGGAGAGAAACATGGATCAGTTGCCTGTCATATTCTATGACCAGGTACAGAACCCGCAACCGAGGCACATGCACTGACTTGGAATCCCGCGACCTTTCGCCCTGTAGGAGGGATGGCACCAAACCAACTGAGCCACACCAATAAGGGATGAAAACTATTCTTCTTAATATTTAATGTTTTTGCTAAAATAAAGAAAGAAAGAAAAAATTCACTAAATCTTAATTTCATAAATTGGAAAGGAAGCACAACTAAGCAATTTCATGAAAGGTAGATATAACACATTTGTTTTTAAATTCAGAAGTCAGCAATTTAAGGGAAAGTTAAAAAAAGAGAATCGGTTAATCCAAGAATTAGTTCTTTGAAAATTAATAAATCAAAGTAACTTTTCCAAAAAATTATTTAAAATAAAATTCTAATATACAAATTTAGAATGAGAAAGTGTATATAGTACAGTACAGAAATAATTAAAAACGATACCTTGCATCAAAGCTTATGTTACAGTTCTGAAAATATCAGTGAAAGGTACATTTATTTCTAAGAATATAATTGGCCCTGATGATGTAGAAATTATGAAAGAATTTCAAAGTTCATTAGTGAATCATTCAGCAAAAAATGTATCATATTAAAATAACAAGGTATCACACTATATGAACCCCTGTGGAAAATAAAAATACACAATTAGCTCACCAGTTTATGTTAAATTTTTTGCATAATCTTAATACCTAAATATAAAAATAGGCAAAGTAGGAATTGAGGCCAACTTCACATAGACATACACATATGAATTTTTAAGTAAAATCTTATGATATGTATACTGTATATCTACACAGCATATTATACTTAAAAATTGTTCACCATGATTTTGAGATCTATTTTTGTGATATATTAAAAGCTTATTATATATTAAAAAGTCTGTTAAGACATTAAACGATTAAAAACAAAATATAGTTGTCAAAAAAGTTACCTTAATACATAATAAAAGAAATTTAAAAATTCTACATATATCCCAACATAGTAACAAAAAGTCTCAAAAAAAAAGTTTTCAGATCCAGGGAATCTCTATAAGATCTCAACAAGAAGTTTACAAGACCCTGATACAAATTTGCTAAGTTGCATCACTGTATATATGGCTGCATTATAATTTGAGACCCAAATAGCAGGATACAAAATTAATATTCAGAAATCAGTTGCATTTTTATATGCCAATATTGAACTAACAGAAAGCAAGTAAAGAAAACAATCTTATTCACATTGCTTCAAAAAGAATAAAACACCTAGGAATAAACCTAACCAAAGATATAAAAAAACCCTGTACTCAACAAATTATAAGACACTGAATAAGAAATAGAAGATACAAATAAGTAGAAGCACAAACTGTAGTCATGGATAGGAAGAATTAACATCATTAAAGTGTCCATACTACCCAGAGTAATCTATAGATTAAATGCAATTCTTATCAAGATTCCAATGATGTATTTCACAGAACTAGAACAAATATTTCAAAAATTTATATGGAACCACAAAAGACCCATCATAACAACAGCAGTCCTGAAAAGAAGAACAAAGTTGGAGGAATCATGCTACCTAACATCAAACTATACTATAAGGCCATAGTAATCAAACCAGCCTGGTACTGAAATAAAAACAGATGCATGATTCAATAGAACAGAATAGAGAGCCCAGAAATAAACCCACAGCCTTTATAGTCAATTAATAGTCAACAGAGGAAACAAGCACACAGAGGAAACATGGGCTAACGACAGTTTATTCAATAAATGATGTTGGGAAAATTGGACAGATACATGCAGAAACGTGAAACTAGACCATCTTCTTACATCACACAAGAATAAACTCAAAATGGATCAAAGACTTAAATGTTAGACCCCAAGCCATAAAATTCTAGAATAAAACAAACGCAGTGAAATCTTGGACATTACTCATAGAAATTTTTTTTACTGGATATATCTCCTGAGGTAAGGGAAACCAAAGTAAAATAAACAAATTGGCTCTTCATCAAACTAAAAAGTTTCTGTATAGCAAAGGAAATCATCAATGAAATAAAAAGTCAATCTACAGAATGGGAGAACATATTCATGATAATCTGATAAGGGGTTAATATAAAAAATGTACAAAGTACTTACAAAACTCAACAACAAAAAAGCAAACAACCTTATTAAAAAATGGGCAATGGATCTAAATAGACATTTCTCCAAAGAGGACATACAGGTGGCCAATAGACATATGACAATATGCTCAACATCACTAATCATCAGAAAAATGCAAATTAAAACCACAATGAGATATAATCTCACACCTGTCAGAATGACTATCATCAGTAAATCAAGCAACAACAAATGCTGGGAAACATGTGGAGAAAGGGGCACTTTTGCACTGTTGCAGCAAATTCCCAGCCCTGTTGCTGGAATTCAGACTGGTGTAGCCACTATGGAAAGCAGAACAGAGATACCTCAAGAAATTCAAAATGGATCTGCCTTTTGACTCAGCAATCCCACTTCTGGGAATATATCTGAAGGAACTCAAAACACTAATTCAAAAGAACACTAGCACCCCTATGTCCATTGCAATGAACATTATTTACAATCACCAAGATATGGAAGCAACCCAAGTGTCCATCAGTGGATGAGTGGATAAAACAACTATGGGACATTTACATAATGGAATTGTACCTGTCCATAAAAAAGAAGAAAAATTTATCCTTTTCAACAGTGTGGATGGACCTGGAGAACATTATGCTAAGTGAAATAAGCCAGTCAGAGAAAAACAAATACCATATGATTTCACTCATCTGTGAAATCTAATGAAGAAACTGAACTAATAAGCAAAACAGAGACAGACTCACAGATGGAGAGCAGATGGCAGTTAGTTGGGGGAGGTAAGGACGTGGAGGGATTGAGAAAAAAGGTAAAAGGACTCATGGTCATGGGCAATGGTGTGGTGACTGCTGGTGGGAAGGGGGATATAAGGGTACCAAATGGTAATGGAAAAATATAATAAAATTTTTTTTACATTAAAAGTGTATAATTAGAGAACCACAAGTAACTACAGTTACTTGATTCAATCTAGAATCTTCATTCATATCCATATAAAAAATCTATTCTTGCCCTGGCTGGTGTAGCTCAGTGGATTGAGCATGAGCCTGTGAAGCAAAGGGTTGCAGGTTCAATTCCCAGTCAGGGCACATGCCTGGGTTGCAGGCCAGGTCCCCAGCAGGGGACACATGAGAGGCAACCACAACATTGATGTTTCTCTCCTACTCTTTCTCCCTCCCTCCCCCCTCTCTAAATAAAAATATTTTTAAAAAAGAATCACCATTTAAAAAATCTATTTTTATAAAAGTTATTGTGGTAATACTGTGATTTGCTACCTAACTTGTAGGGAGAGCTTGATAGCACTCCTGCCCAGATGCTAGGTGTACTATCAGCTGACAGCCTTCAAGTCCCAGCCAGTTAGGTATTTTCTCAACTGCAGAGAACTGCCTCACCCAACATCACATTTTTCTGAGGTGGCCCACATCATTTAACGCAGGAGGATAAAGTGCTGGCCATCAGGACATAACTCCAGACAACTTCGAAGGGCTGCTCTTGCTCTGGAATTCCTTTGGGATCAGCTAAGGCAAACCCCTGGGACTGCACTGTAGCTCAGCCCCTTCCTCAAACAAATCCTGATTTTTCCTTTCATTTCACAGGGGTTACCCCAAGGTACTCCTTAACAAACATCCTGCAAGCTATTTTCATGTCAGAATCCACTTCCTAGGAACCCAGCCTATAACATTATGACATAATATTGTTATCCTAGTCAGTGTCTGGCCCTATATCTGGGCTATCTCAGGGCTTACATATTTATCTTCTGATGAATGAATAGAGATTCCACTTCTGCTGCATTGCTCTGAGCTTCGGTTTCTTATCTATAAAGCAGAGATTTTAAAACTTTTTTTATTCTAAAATGCCATATAATGATTTTCATATGTATGTTAAGAAATTTAATATCCATATACCCATTTAGCTAATTTTCTAAAAACACAGTAATATAAATCACTTGGCAAAAATAGCCATATAGTTTGAGATTAAACCTAGAACAATTATATAGGCAGACAAAGAATTAGGAGAGGTAATAAACATCATCTTCAGTCACTTGTCTACCAACCTACTTATTCATTAAGCCCTTATGGAGCAACCACTCTGTGCTAGGTGTTGTATGATATGTTCTAAAATCAAAGATACATCGTCCTTACCCTCATGAAGCTCACAATTTATTGAAGAAAATGGATGCCTAAAACAGAATAACACTAATCCACTAAGACAATAACTTCAGCAATAAAATGCAGTGAGTTCTGTTCCACTGGAAGAATATACTCAGCTGTAGCTGAGGGGCACAGTGATTGAAAGGTGTCCAGAAGGAAGAAGTAGTATATATACACAATCTCAAACATAAACATGGTGTTTGGAGAACACAAGCAGTGAAGTGTCTTACCACATAGTCGGGAGCAAAGTCAGAAACAATTAGGGAATTGCAGTTTAAGGATTCTGTAGAGCAGTGGTAACTGTGCTTCCTGCAGCTACCTAACTGCCCTCTCATGTCCCCAAGATTGTGATTCTCTAGATGTGTGGCCAGAAATCTGCCAGCCAGGTTGATAGGGTTCATTTGCAGACAAGGTCTTCTACAAATCACACCTCAAGAAACAGTACAAGTGCCTATACATCCATATGCCTGGAACAGCCTCATTTTTCACTTGTTAACCCAGCATAATTAGCAATACTTTCACCATTTACTCTCAGAGGTGTCCTTGTTTGATGGATAAATTATTATAGTCAGTCTAGCCATACATATGTATCATGAAGGTGCCCCAGGGATCGTAGAGAAGGTCAAGGGATAATAAATGATCTAAGAAAGAGAGGCTCTGGCTCCTTCCCCTAATTCAGTTGTACCAGTGTTATGCATTGGGCCTCCTCTGAAGAACAAGTTCTAATGATTAAGAATGAACACAAAAATGGAAAATTATTGAATGGTTTCAACCTGCACTGACATGGTCAGAAAGACAGATGACTTGATGAAGACAGATCATTTGTTAGCTGTGTAGACGATGAAATAGGAGTCCGAGCAATCAAAACAAGAAGCTGTTCAGTTGTCTAATGGAGGATAGACGGAGGCCCTAATTAATGTAATGAGAGGATGAGAAACATTTGAGAAATTTCAAAATTGTCATGACTTAGTAATCAGTTTCATGAGCATGGGGTGAAAATGTGGGTAAGTTATAGATGCATCCCATGTGAATATACATCACTAAAGGAGAGACCTCAGGTACATTATCTGAATGCTCTATATTTTAACAGCTTAGAAAAATCTTCTACAAAGGGCAAGGAGGATTTAGTGAGAAAGACCAAATCTCTTGCTACATATGCAATAATAAAAGCATTTTATTACATTTATAAAAATGTTCTGTTTCATTTAACTTTACTAAACATTTTTAGATTGTCAGACATGCCCAAAAAACAAAATTATAATGCTGAGATCCAAAATCATAGAGGAGTAAAAATTTACTAGTGTTGTATAATATATGTGTTTAATTATAGTTATAAACCAAAAGAATTTTGTGATTTTGGAATGGAATATCATAATATTTTGCTGAGTGTTTTTTTAAAAAGAATACTAAATTGGGTGTAAAAATCAATTTTTATTTAAAAAATATATAAATTACAAGTTTTAAAAATATCACAAGCAAACCCAGAAAAGAGAAGATAATATGTTTTTTAATTATCTGGTTAGCATATCATTACAATACTTCCCCTTATAATTGGCTATATACTCTCTGATCATCTTTTCATAAGACAAGATTTTATACCATTTTCTATTGCAGGGCTTCTCAGGGTTAGCAATCTCGACACTGTTGACATTTTGAGCTGGGTAATTCCTTTTTGGGAGCAGGAAGAGGGGAAGGGAGAGATTGGCTGTCCTATGCATTCTAGGACTTTTCATTGCATCTCTGACCTCTACTCACTAGATGCCACTAGCATCTCCCCTGTTGTGACTATGAAAAATTTCTCCATATGCTGTCAAGTATGTCAAGTATTCCCATGGGTGGCAAAACCACACCCAGTTGAGAATCACTGTTCTCTAGATAGAAAAGAAAGATAGTGTCTTAGTCTGCTCAGACTGCCATAACAAAATACTATAGACTAGTTTGCTTAAACAACAGAAAGTTATTTTCTCACATTCTGGTGACTGGAAAGTCCAAGATCAAGGTTCTAGTAGGACTGTGTTCTGAGTCCTCACATGGTAAGGGGTTCAGGATGGGGCAGTAAGATCTCTGGGGTTGCTTATGAGAATACTAACTCTATGAACCCATTCTTATGACTTCATTTTTTTTCTAATGGCCCACTGTAGGCCCTACTCCAATTATAGTCACATTGAGGGTTAAGGCTACAACATGTGGATTTGGGGGAACACAGTTCAATCCATAGCAGGTTGATAATTGTCTTTTCCTCCAGTATGATTGTTCGAATATTTTCTTTGGTATTTACAAAAAGTTCTATAAGTTTCGCAACTCTTTGTTGGTAATATGTAAAATATTAAGATTGTTTTCATATTTGAGGAAATATCAAATTTCTTTCAAAAGTGGCCTGTGAGATTATAATAAATTTCAAGTTTGTTTAAACAACAATTAATTATAATAGTGCTTCAAGTTAATAATACTTATTTACCAATTTGTCACAAATATCCTCCTTATAGTTATGTATTAAGAGTTTGAACTATTGTCAATGTCAGTCATGTCATTTCAGCAAAAAATTAATAAGAAATTTGCACAGGTCTAGTTGGGCAAGTCTGCTTTAGACAGGAGAAAAAGCATAATATCTGTCCCAGAAATAACAAAAAATTTGTTTGAGTAGAGTATAATGTATAGGTAGATCAGCAAGGAATGAGAACATTAGAAAAATACTCTGAACAAGGAGGGGAGGGGAAAAAATACTGTGAAATGTTGAGAAGTGACTGAGATGTAGTTAATCAAGTTTCAGTTACAGAATCAAAGGCCAGTTGATGGACCGTTAGGCATATAAAAGTTAACATAGTGTAGTGTGAAAATCATTAGCATCATTGTCAGCAAACCTCAGTTTAAACAAAGGTCTTTACACAAGCTATCCTGTGAAAGCTTTGTCAGTCCAAGTTCTCTGAGAAGCAAACACCAAGAAGGAATTAGATGTGCAAGAGATTTACTTAGAGGAATATCTGTGGAAGGTAAAGAAGTGGGAAAAGAGAAATATAGAAAACCTTTCAAACATGATGAAGATCTGATACCTGTGAAAAGAAAAAGGGAAGAAAGGAGAAATGAGTGGGGGAAACCTCAGACTGCAGTGCAACTAATGAGGAATTCTCAGCTGCATAGCACAGACTGTCCATTCTGTACTGGGCAGACATGGTCCTGCTCCAACTCTGACAGATTGTCCATTCTGCACTAGGCTCTAGAACTCGGATGGATTGTTCATTCTGTACTGGAAGGCATGGTCCTGCTCCAGAACTCTGGCTGAGCTCAGTCACTGGCTGAGACCAACCCAAGAAGAGCATCGCATTGGCATTGTGTTGTGATGGATGTGAAGATGTGGCAACTGGAGGAAATATGCCAACATGTTCCGTTGAAGGGAGAGCTGAGCTGTGCACTTGCAGGTTGCCCCACTAGCCGAGGCTTACTTATAGAAGTGATTGTCAAACAAATAAATCCATCCTAGCATACCCAATTAAATGTATCTCACTAACATTCTCCATTGCCACATCCAAAAATATCCTGGCTCACTCCAATGCCACCAGAAATGAGCATAAATAGGACAGAGTAGAAACTGAAGTGAGGAGACAATAGTGATTTTCATGGGTTGCAGTTAAAATATCTTACTTTTGCAAATTTACAAAATCATATGTCTACTTGTGAACATGTTGTGGGAGCCCCTGCAAGGGTATCGGGAGGGGCTCCCACAAAAACAAAGGCCCTGAAACTGAAGATTCTTTAACTGTCACAAATCCATCTCTTTGTAGAAGTGCTCGTGATTGAGGCACAGTCCAATTCCTAAATTCTAAAATCTCTCAGCCAACTAAAATTAGCATAGAATGAGTAGATCTTTGAAAAGGGAAAAGCTGTCTCCTCCTAACATACAAAATCAGGAGGGTCACAGACAAGTGGCTCTTTGCACTTGCAGCATTTGTATAAAATCCAGGTTTATGCAGCAAACTGGTACATCTTTAAGTTTAAAAATCTCTGTTATATAGAGCTCATTTGTGTCCCAGATTTCTGGCTACTGGTCTCATGTTTCCCTTGAAAAACAATTTAGAACCTATGAGTGGGCAGGAGGAATTAGGGATTCTCTCCAGCTATAAATTATGTATCACCTTATTCTACTCTCTCTTTACTTTCATTGGGATGCTTCCAAATTGATAAAGAAACCTATTTACTGTTAATTGATTACCACTCTAAATTCATTGAGATAGCAGCAGTAACAAGAATCTCAAGTAGTTCTGCTGAGATTAGCTGTATAGCCTCCCAGGAGAGAAGACAAGATGTGTCTACAGCAGGTTCTCTTCACTGACAGTGGACTTCCAATTTCAAGTGCACAGGCTTCAAAGTTCAATACAGCACTCAGTTTGTGTGGAAGACCAGCTGAAGAGCAGAGCTTCATCTTTGCAGCATAAATTATGGTCAGTGGGAATTAAGTTAAGAAAAAAGAATCCTTACTTGTTCCATTACTCATAAAAACTTACTAAAAATAGATAAGAAACTCTTGACAATATATCTGTTGATAGCACTGGAAAAGGTTTTCATTTTTATTGAATTCCCCAAATATAATAAGCATTAAATTTTAAAGCAAATGAAATAAATGCAGCAGAATCATGTTATATGGGAATAAGGGAAAATTCTACACACAGAAAAAATTAGCTCAAAGGAGATGGATTTTATTTCACAATACTTTTTTCCAGAAATGAGTTGTTTGTGATATTATCCAGTCGAGAGTGAGGTTTTACTGTAGAAATTGCTCTCCCTCAAAATTGGGAATATTTCTTATCAGAGCCAGAGTTAATTATAAGAAAGCCTGAAGTCAGCAGTTATAAGAGCAATCAGAAAAAAAATTAATTAATATACTTAAGGAGGTTGACTCAATCTTCAAGAATGACAAGCTATGTCACAAATATTCACATCAATTAATTAATACAACAAATACAAATTGAATTCCTAGTTTAAGTCAAGCATTATTCTAAGGGTAAGCAAATTGGAGAAAAAGTTCCTGTCCTTATGGATCATACATGCAAGGCAGGATGAACGGAGTTGTGAGAAAACAATATGTACAATTTTAAGTGGGGATGAATGCTATGGAGAAAAGAGAGCTGAAGTGCAGAGAGAATGTTGCTATTTTATAATGAGTAGTCAAGAAAAACTTTCTGACAAGGTGATATTTTAGCAGAAATGTCAACAAAGTATGGAGATAATCTATTGCCTATTTGGAAGAAGAGAGTTCTGAGCAAAAAGAAATAACATGGGCAAAAGATCTGAGATAACAGCGTGTTAGAATGTTTGAGGAATTAAAGGGGGTCAGTGTGGCTAGAGCCAAGTGGGTGTGAAAGAAAAGTTGGCCATGATGTCAGAGTTCGAATCAGCAAGGCAAGGAAGCTGACGTACCGACTTTTGATCTGTTGTCAATGGGCCTGACTGGTTCCTCTGAAGAGAAAGGGAACAAGGAGGATAAGAAGGTGTGAGGGGGAGAGACTACCTCAGGGGTTATAGAAACTATTCTCTGCAAAAGATGTTCTTGGGAGATGAAAGTGAAGGGTGCAACAATTCAAAGACACAACTGACATACATCTGGGTGCCAATTACCAAACAGAAAGAAGAATCAAGGATAGATGAAGTTCATGTCCTGAAGGTGCCATTTGTTAAAAAGGGTAAGACTGTATTGAAGATGGGCAGACTTGAAGCAGTGAAATGAATTGTATTTTGGTCATATCAAAGTTGAGATGACACTTAGATATATAAAAATTGTGTGTATGTGCCTTTCACTGGTCATATCACTGAGAAAAAAATGTTACTGCTAGTAATGGTTGAGTCATGGATTTTTTAAAAACCTGAGGAAGAGATGCTTGGGACACCATGGAAATACTAGCTGAAGACTATGAAATTGAAATAACTAAAATGTCTCTAGCTAAATGATCTCTAATTGTCAAACAATCTTTCAGAGACTCAGAAGGGTCTCATCCCTAAAATAAAGAAATATGACTAACTTCCAGAAGTAAATGACTCAGCTTGTCCAAATTCAAAGTGGAGATAAATCCTCTCAACCAACTTCTTTCCCAAACCATAGGATATAATTCCTCCCAAATGGATAGTGTACTCCTGTCTTCTCCAAGGATAGAAAAATTGTTATTTTATAGATGATGCCAATTTTCTCCATTGGGTTTCAGGACTTGTATTAAGGCCCAAAAGCTGAAGATCAGAAAGGCCTTCAAAGATTCCAAAACTCTGCTGGTGTCCTTATTCATAAAAGAAACCAAACAATACTATTCTCACTGAGTTGCTGTGAAGACATAAGAAACAAAGAATTTAATACCATGTGATATGGTGTACAATGTAGTGTGAATTAAACTCTACCATGTAATCGAAGATATACCATAATTGTTATTTGCATCTTTGCCATTCTCATCTCCCCTCTCTCCACTCCACAGCTTGAGGGGAGCTGGACAAGAACCAAATTCTTTGGTGTCAGGATCTCATTAGTCAGGTAGCTGAATGAGTGAGAGCTCTAAATGATATGAATTAATTTGCGCAGTAGGGAGGCCAAGAAAACTACATTTTTAGCATCTACTATATGAAAAGTATTTTGTAAACATCGCTTGAATTAATCTCTATAACAAACATATAAGGTAAATATTTCTATCATATGCTATAAATAAGGAATCTGAGGTTCTGAAAGGTTATGTAATTCAAGCAACTCACACAGGATTATGCGGCCAGCAGTTGTTTCTCAGCTGTGCTTGATTCTGAAACCTCTTATCACTCCATTACTTTGTCTCCCGTGATGCTGCTCCCCACTGTGCCTCGGTTCCCTAGAGCTATTTTTAAACATGATGGTGACACCAAGTCTCCGGACTAAGAATAGTCTGGAAACATGACCTGTCCAGATTTCTGCTTGTCTGTGCCTCTGTGTTCTCTGAGTCCCACCTGCCACTGTGGTCTGTCTGTACTTGAGTTTTTATGATCAAAGCCCCTCTTTAAATCAATGTTATTCTTTTTTTAAGATTTTATTTATTTATTTTTAGAGAAGAGAAAGGGAAGAAGACAGAGAAGGAAAGAAACGTCAATGCGTGGTTGCCTCTTGCACACCCCCTACTGAGGACCTGGCCCAGAACCCAGGCATGTACCCTGACTGGTAATCGAACCAGCAACTGTTTGGTTTGCAGGCCCGCGCTCAATGCACTGAGTTATATCAGTCACATCAATGTTATTCTTGATCAGTCATCTAGGCATGTTGCCAGCAAGCAGCCTGGTCTACCAATCTAGCCAACAATCTCATTTGACCACTGTTACCCAACTATGTAGAAACCCAAGTCATCTTGACACCTTCTTTCTTAGTTGTTCCTCAAATCCAGTCCATCACCAAATTCTGTTGTTTCTATATCCAAAATATCTCTTCAATCTTCCCACTTCTGTCTTCCTAATCATTCTCCTCCTCCAGGTCACCATTCACTCCTCACTGGGATTCCTGCAACAGTCCCCTTATGTACTTCCCATATCTCTATTCCCCAACTTCAATCAATTCTCCATGTAACAGAGTAAAATTTTTAAAGCAGAAGGTAATTATATGGTCCCCACCTTTCCCTTAAAATAACTTCCAGATCTTCCCACTAAACTTCAAATAGAATCCTTATTCTTTTGGGGGTTTTTCCCCTTAAGGTAACCCACACTACCCACAAGCCTTCATTATCTGGCTCTCTCTCACCTTCACTCTCCATGCATCAGTCAAAGTGGCCTCCTTCTTCCGAGATGTCCCACTACTTTTCTTCAAGTGCCCTGCCTCTTCTGATCCTTCCAGTCTCTGCATTGTTACACTCATTTCCATTGCTTCATAATAGTTAATTTGCAACTGCATATAGTTGGCTCCCAAGAGAAAGGAGAAGAGCCTTCCAGGCTCAGGTAAAAGCAAATGCAAACATGTACAAGTAGAAAAGAACTATGTGTGTTTAAGAAACTAAAGAAAAAACCTTTAGAAGACACCTTTGTGTCTCTCTTCATGACTGCAGACTCCATGGAGGCAGGGCCATATCTGTCTTCCTCACCAGTCCACCTAGCCTGATACACACAGTGTCTGATACTAGGAGTCACCCAGTACACATGTAGGACTCAATTTATCACCTTGGAAATCAAGTGCAACTGTCACTGTGGGCATCACTGATTAGTTCTAAGTGGTTTAATCTCTTTTCCTCAACAACACAGAGAATAGGTGGCATTTTCCTCAGAAACTTGTATCTCACTGCCTCATATACACAGGGTTTATTTATAGTCACTGATGTTTATCTGTGCATAATTTTGTTATCTTGGTTTAGGCTTATCTTTCATTTAATGAATCCATGACCCATTTCTCTTCTCTACAGTTCCCCTCTCCTGGTTTTATTCTCCATCGGTTGTGGGTTGATCTGAAATGGCATGTGGCCTCATCTTGAGTGACAGATCACTCACAAAAAAAAAAGAAGAGGTATTTTGGCATGTCTTTGTCTGACCTGCTACCCTGAAAAAGACCATGTGAACATTTTATAAGTATGTAGTGATGTTGTGATTTAAAAAAAAAATCGGACTTAATAAGCCTCACTTTTTTTAATGAAGTTTATTCCTAAAAGCCTGTATTTATTCAAACTAAAATTACTCGTACAATGTTTTTTGGATTAATTTTCAAAAATCCCAGGTAAGGACATATTATAAAGTGGTATAATATATTTTAGAATTATGGTAAATTAAGAATTAATCCATTATGACTGTTAATAAGTTACTATTTTACATATATCTTTAGTGCTACATAGAAGATATTGTTACCCAAGTTTTACAAAAGACAAAACTTAGGCTCACTGAAAGTAAGTAAATTTTTCAACAGCATAGAGCTAGTAAGTGATAGAACTACAAATGTAACCACAAAGTGGAGTCGGTTTAATAAATATAGTTTTCAAGAAATTGTGTTTAGGGAACTAAAAATTAGGTAATGATGTCTAGTTTTTAAAATGATCAGATTCCTCATCTATTGCTTCACTAATGCTGCAGAAAAAACACTCCAATATATCAGTGGCTTATTGCAATGACCATTTGTCACTTCATGGGTCTGCGTGTCAACTTCAGTTAGGTTGATCTTGTCTGGGTCTCACTTAGATTCTTCTGGGCATCACTGGACTCCAGCCGGGGTCAAACTCAGGCCTGTTCTACATGTCTTCATTATTCTGAGGCAAGAACTACCTAGGCAGGTGGCAGAAATAAAAAAAAAGACTAAACCAAATGGCAACACATTTAAAACTTGTGCTTACTTTCACATTTCATTGGCAAAAGCAAGTCACATGGCCAGGTCCAATGTCAAGTAGGCAAGGAATTACAGTTCACCTAGTGGACTATGTTAGGTTACCTATGTATACATAGAAAGTTAATTGGTAAAGGACATGAATGTATAAACCAGTCATATAAAGAGACTGAAGAATTGGGAACAATAATACATTCATACTTCCAGACTTTGAGTTCAAGGAGCAATCTGGGATCCAGTTAATAAAAAATGCAACTAAATGAATAAATTAGATCAATCCTTCAAATTTATTGACAAAAATACTTAGTCTAAGATATGTGCTTACATGCAAAATTAAAGGTAAGTATATACAACCATTTTGATAATATTATTTAAAAGACTGTATCAAAAATAGGAGTTGGCAGTTTTAAAACTTTCATATCCAAAGAAAAGTTATTAGCAAGAGTCATTTTTAAACATGTAATATCAATAGCCATTTACCACTAAAATTTATCACAAGATGTTAATTTATTTGTCTCACCAGTAAAAAGATATTAAAGATAAATGCAAAAAACATAAGATTCTATTTAATATGATGGGCTAGAAGAAAGTTTTCAAATGCATGACTATAGAAAAGGCTAGAGAGATCCAAGAAGAGGCAGAGTAGATGAATGTTACAATCACCTCCTCCTTGGACCAACTGGAGTTACAATTAAAATATAGAGCAATCAAACTGAATAATCGACTGAAGAATAGCTAAACAGAAGCCTTATAACTAAAGATTTACAGAAGCCATGTGAAGACTGGTAGGAAGGGTGGAGATGTAAAAAGTGCTGTCCCGGCTCCCACTGGCAGTCCTCAGACCCAGCACCAGCAACAAGTTTGAACTTGTGTATCAGTCTGGTGAACATCAGTTATTCCTACCTAGTAACTAACTGAGAATCTGCCTCAGGCAACTTAAGTACCACCAGAGGCTCTTTCAGTGACTGAAATTAATAGGGAGCTGACAGACAAAGACAGGTGGAAGCATTTCTTGGAGTGCCTTGGGACTTTTGTTGACCTGCCCCCAGGACCAGTGCTGGTGAAAGCTGGCTTTGATAAGTAGCTTGGTCCTTCTCCTACACACTCAACAGAGGCAGCCACAAACTGTGGACCACTTTGTAGCTCCAAACATGTTGCCCAGGGCTAGTCACCGGGAGCCTCTGATGTAGACCTGCAACAAAGTCCCTCCCAAAAGATCCCAAAACAAACACACTCACAGACCAACTTCAGAAAACATCAAAACAGAATCCAATTGGCTTCACAAGTGGCAGATACAAAGGCAGATCTCAGTAGACACCAGACCATGCTGAGGAAAATTCTACTCCAGGTGGTCAGCACCTGCAAAGAAACTCATACACTAAGGTATGGGTTAGTCCCCACAGTCAGTCAGACTGAGGGTCAACTTCATAGACAAACAGGCCAATAGAAATCAAGATACAATCACAACAATAGAACTCATATAACCTCACAAGGGACATTCCTGGAGTACCGTTCAGCTCATGTTATCATCCCATAAGACACATAATACATATGACCAAGCTACCAAGACTGGGAATAGCAGATTTACCTAATAAATAGAAACAAACACAAAGAAAGAGCCAAACTGGGTAAACAAAGAAATATGCCTCAAATGAAAAAATAGGAGAAGTCTCTAGAAAGAGATCTAAATGAAATGGAGGCAAGCAATTTACTAGATATAAAATTAAACAAAATGGCTATGAGGATGCTCAAAGAACTTAGTGAGAACTTCAACAAAGATAGCAAACATTAAAAAAAACATAAAAACAATTTTTTAAAAAAGAACAGTCCAGAAATTCAGAATAAAATAGGAATAAAGAAGAGGGTGGATGAAACAGATGATAAAATCAACAATTTTGGTGGAGGAAAGGTAGCAGAAAACATCCAATCAGAGAAGTAAAAAGGAAAAAATTAAAAATGAAGATTGTTTAAGTGACCTTTGAGACAACGTGAAACACAACAAGATCTGTATCATAGGGGTACCAGGAGGTTAGGAGAGAACAAGGGATCAAGAACCTATTTGAAGAAATATTGACCAAAAACTTCCCCAATGTGGTAAAGGAAAAAGACCTACAAGTACAGAAAGCACAGAGAGTTGAAAACAAGATGAAACTGAAGAGGCCCATACCAAGACACAATACACCACATTTTGTCCTGTTTAATGCACATCCATGTTTTTGTACACATTATACACTGGATTATTATACCCATAGTATGTAATAATTATACCTATGTATAATGCACATCCTTATATTTCCCTCAAAATTTTGGGCAAAAAAGTGCACATTATACAGGACATAATATGGTAATTAAAGTGGCAAAGATAAAAACAAAGATAGAATCTTAAAAACAGTAAGAAAAAGATAGTTAGTTACTTAGGAGCTCCAAAAAGACTGTCAGCTAATTTCTCAACAAAAATATTTCAGAGCCAGAAGGGAATGGCATGAAATATTTAAAGCATTTAAAATATTTAAAGACCTACAACCAAGACTATCACTTTGCTATAAGGCTATCACTTATAATTGAAGGATACCAAGGCCAGCTTTTATTCCTCAAATAATTAAAAATGGATCTGCCTTTGATCTAGAGATCTCACTTCTGGGAATATATCTGAAGGAACACAAAACACTAATCCTAAAAATCATAAGCACCCCTATGTTCATTGTAGTGTTATTTACAATCACCAAGATATACAAGCAGCCCAGTGTCCATCAGTAGATGAGTGAATAGCCCAGGCTGGTGTGGCTCAGTGGATTGAGCATCGGCCTAAAAAACAAAGGGTCACTGGATTGATTCCCAGTCAAGGCACATGCCTGGGTTGTGAGCCAGGTCCCCAGTAGGGGGCACGGAAGAGGAAACCACACATTAATGTTTCTCTCCCTTTCTCCTATCCTTCCCCTATGTCCAAAAATAAATAAATAAATCTTTTTTAAAAAGTAGATAAATGGATAAAACAACTACAGGACATTTACACATTGGAATTCTACTCAGCTATAAAAAAGAAAATTTTACCCTTTGTACAGTATGGATGGACCTGGAGAAATGGTCCATCCATATGCTAAGTAAAATAAGCCAGTCAGAGAAACATAAATACCATATGATTTAATTTATATGTGGAATCTAATGAACAAACTGAATAAGCAAAGCAAAGACAGACTCATAGATGGAAAGCAGATGACAGCTCGTGCTTGGGGAGGTTAAGCAGTGGAGGGATTGAGGAAAAATAAAAAGACTCATGGACACGGACAACAGTGTGCCGATTGCTGGTGAAGGGAGTTATAAGGGGACTAAATGGTAATGGAAAATATACAATAAAGATTAAGTAAAAACATAAAATAAAATTGAAGGACATATAAAGAGCCTTCCAGACCGGAAAAGGCTAAAGGAGTTTGTGACCACCAAACCAGTGCTGCAAGAAATGTTAAAGGGTCTTTTGAAGAAGAAGAAGAAAAAAAGAACAAGAAAGAGGAGGAGGAGGAACAGGAGAAAAAAAGGAACATAGTTAAAGGAATAAAATGGCAATAAATACATACCTATCAATGATTACTTTAAATATAAAGGGCTTATCAGGGGTGGAGGAGTAAGTAGAGTCTTACTCCTCACAGAAAAAATCTGGAATTACAACAAAATTGTAGAGAAAACATCCTGAATAACCAACTAAACACAAGCTGGACAGAAGCCTTACAATCATGGACAGACAAAAATCCACTTGACCACATCAAGATTGGTGGGGACTATGGAGATGTGAGAGGACTGGCTGGGCTCCCACAGATGGCAACTGAAGTTCCAAAAGGATATTTCAGTGACCAGGAGGTTTCCTCTGAGAGCTGTGGGTTCTAAACCCCAATCTTGGCTCCCTAGCCTATAGCATCAGAGCCAGAAAGTAACCCAGATAGCATCCATCTTATTTGAAAAGCAGCAAGGTCTCTGCCTGCCAGGGAGAGAGGGCTGGAGATGCAGAGAGCCTCTTAAAGGACCAGGGCACAAAATTTTGCTTGCAGCCACTTATCCTTGGCTCTGGAAGAGGGAGGGCAGACTGGAATAGAGATACTTGAAGAGTCTGGGGTTGGTGGCTCTGGGGAGAGAACGGAAGGAACTGAAACCAGGATCCTTATGCTGAGTCATTCCCCATACTGTAGAAGGCAATTTTTTAGGCAGAGCACTCCTCTCCCAGTGGCATCAGCCTGAGGGGAAGAAATAGCCCTCAGGAATAGCCAGCAGGAATTACTCTGCCCCAGCAAGTGGTGCTTGAACAGGCTACTAATTACAGCCAGAGGTCACATCACTGATTAGTTTAACAACCAAGGTGGAAAATATAAAGAAGCAGCCAAAATGGGAAGACAAAGAAATAGACCCCAAATGAAAGAACAAGAGAAATCTGCAGAAGACCTAGAGGCAAGCAATTTAACACACAGAGCATATAGAGTAATGATAATAAAGATACTCAACAGCATAAAAAATACATAGAAACCATAAAAAATGACCAGTCAGAAATAAAGAATTCAATAGCTAATATAAATAAGATACATACTGAAAGCAACAAAGAGTACGTAAGAAGAAGCAGAGGACTGAATCAGTAATTTGGAAGAAAAGGTAGAAAAAAAGACCCAGGCAGAGCAGCAAAAACAAAAAAGATTTTTTAAAAAGAGGAGAGCTTAAGAAACATTTTGGATAACATGAAGCATAACAGCATCCACATTGTGGGAATACCAGAAGAAAAAAGAGACAGAGCAAAGGATTGAGAAACTATTTGAAGAAATAATGATAGAAAACTTGCCCAATTTGGTGAAGAAAAAAGTCAGACATGTCCAGGGAGCTCAGAGTATTCCAAAAATATAGGACCCAAAGAGCACTACATCAGGACACATCATAATTAAAATAATAAGGCTTAAAGACAAGGAGAGAATCCTAAAAATCCTCCAGAGAAAAGCAGGGGCTCACCTACAATGGATCACCTATTAGACTAACATCTGATTACTCACCAGAAACATTTCAAGCCACAAGGGAGTGCATGAAATATTCACGGTGATGAAAAGTGAGACCTACAACCAAGGCTACTTTACCCACAAGTCTATCATTAAAAATCAAGAGAGAAATAAGAAGCTACCCAAACAAGAAAAGCTAAAGGACTTTGTTAACACCAAACAAGTATTACAACAAATGTTAAAGGGCTTGCTTTAAGAAGAAGAAGAGATAGAAATAGGGAAAATAGAAAAAAACATGAAAACAGTCTAACAATAAAATGGCACTAAATAGCTATCTATCTATCAATAATCACCTTATCAATAAATGACTTAAATGCTCCAACCAAAAGACACAGGGTACATGAATGGATAAGAAAACAAGGCTCGTATACATGCTGCCTCCAAGAGACCCAACTCAGATTGAAAGATGTTGAGAACCGCCCTGCCTGGCTTCAGAAACTGTAACCCCACACACACACACCCCCATGGCTAAGGCTGAGTGAGCAACCTTCACACAGACCATAGGCAACTAAGGAGACAAAGCTTATCTCTCTGGCAGGGGCACTACTTCTACTTCTTTTACTTCACCCTGCCTGGCTCCCAATGCTTGCTCAATTAGCCAATGACAGGTAAGATTCCCCAAGGGGGGAATGAACTAAGACAGGCACATTCACAGGGAGGCCCCAGGGAAGGACTTCAGGGGCTATAGCAAAAGGGGGTGATGGACCCTAGCCCCTAGGCTTTGACACAGCCTGAGTCCTCATTCTGTCTGCAAAAAGTCTCCTGATCTCTTGGCTGCCTTACTTCCCCTGACTGACTTAAGCCTGAAATGCCTTAAGCCTGAAAGAGTGCTGGTGCTGTGTGCTGCCCTGTGCTGGAAAGGGTGAGTTCCCTAGGGCAATTAGACCTAAGAAAGAACATGTAAAATCCTGTGAAACCTGCTTTGTTTAGAATGCTCTCAATTAAATGATAAAGGTCCAAGCGAGAAGTGAGTTTGTTCCTCAAAGTTTTAAAAAGATTGAAATTATATCAAGAATCTTCTCTGACCACACTGCTATGAAACTAAACATCAATCTCAAGAAGAACACTGAAAAGCATACAAAGGCCTGAAAGCTAAATAAATGTTATTAAACAATGAATGAGTCAACAATGAGATCAAGGAAGAAATCAACAAATACCTCGAAACAAATGAAAATGAGGAAACGACAATCCAAACTCTGTGGAACACACAGAAAGCCATCCTAAAGGGAAATTCATAGTATTACAGGCCTATCTCAAAAAACAAACAAATAACAAAAAAACAGTTCCAATAAACAATCTAACCCCACACTTAATGAAACTTGATGAAGAACAGCAAAGCCCATATTGAGTAAGAGGAAATAAATAATAAATATCATAGCAGAAATAAATGATATACAGTCTAAAAAAAACAATACAAAAGCTCAGTGAATCCAATAGCTGGTTCTTTGAAAAAATACATGAGATTGGCAAACTTTTATCCAGACTCACCAAGAAAAAAATGAAAGGACCCAAATAAATAAAATCAGACATGAAAGAGAAGAAAGAACAACTGACACCAAAGAAATACAAGCACTGCAAGAAAATATTGTGAACAATTATATGCCAACAAACTGGATAACCTGGATAAAATGGATAAATGTTTAGAAACATACAATCTTCCCAAACTAAATCAAGAAGAACCAGAGAATCTGAATAGACAGACTACCCCTAGTGAAACTGAAGCAATAATAAAAAAAAGCCCAGACAAAAAGCCCAGGGCCTGATGGCTTCACAGGTGAATTCTGCCAGACATTCTGAGAAGAGCTAACACCCTTCCTTCTCATACTATTTCATAAAATTCAATAGATCAGAAGGGTCCCAAAGTCATTTTATGAGGCCAGCATTATCCTAATTCCAAGCCAGATAAGGACACTACAAAGAAAAAAATTATAGTCCTATACCCCTGATGAATATAGATGCTAAAATCCTCATTAAAATATAAACCAATAATAAAATATCAAAAAGAGAAACAGAAAACAATCCCATTTACAATTGCAACAAAAAATAAAATACCTAGGAATAAATTTAACCAAGAATGTAAAAGGCCTGCATTTGGAAAATTATAAGATGGTGAAAAAAGAGATCGAGGAAGAAACAAATAAGTGATAGCATAAACCATGTACATGAATAGAAAGAATTAACATCATTGAAAGGTTCATACTACCCAAAGCAATCTATAGATTCAACATAATTCCTACCAAGATGCTAATGGCATATTTCCAGAAGTAGAACAAACATTGTGAAAATTTATAAGGAGCCACAAGGGACCCAGTATAGCCACAGCAATCTTGAGAAAGAACAAAGTTGGAAGAATCATGTTACATGATATCAAACTCTACTACAAGGCCATAGTAATAAACATCATGGTTTTGGCACAAGAACAGGCATACAGATCATTGAAACAAATAAGAAAAAGGGCCCAGAGACAAACCCACACATTATGGTCAAATAATATTTGAATAGGAGGCAAAAACCATAGAGTTAGGTAAAGATAGATTCTTCAAAAAATGACATTAGGAAAAATTAGAAAGACACATGCAAAATAATGAAACTATACCACCAAATTACACTATACTCAAGAATAAACTCAAAATATATTAAAGACTTGCATGTTAGACTCAAAACCATAAAAGTCCTAGAAGAAAACATAGGCAGTAAAATCTCAGAAAATTCTCATAGCAATATTTTTTCTAATATATTTCTTGGGCAAGGGAAACAAAAGAAAAAATAAACAAATTGGACTACAGCAAACTGAAAAGTTTTCACACATCAGAGGAAACCATCAGTAAAATGAAAAGACAACTTTCTAATTGGAAGAACATATTCACTAATGATATATGCAAGTCAAAATAGAAACAGACTCATAGATACAGAGCACAGACTGACAGCTGTCAGAGAAGAGGAGAGGTGGGTGACTAGGTGAAAAAGGTGAAAGGATTAAGAAAAAAAAACAAGAAAATCTTCACAGACAAACAATGGTTTGGTGATTACCAGATGGAAAAGGTTGGGGCTGTGGGGGGAGAAAAGACTAAAAGGGGGATAAATGGTAATGGAAACAGACTTGATTTGAAGTGATAAACACAATACAATATACAGATAGCTATTAAAAATAAATTGTGTCAAAAAAGAGAATGGCTAGAAAATATCTTGATAAAGTTATTGCTGTTGTGGTTTCTCTGAAAAAAAAGCTACAATTTTTAAAAGACAATCAAAGATCTTGGGTAAAAATTTTAAATGCTAAAAATGAATTGAAAAAGGAAACACATATACAAAATCACTCAATAAATATCTTAGGCCAAAGATGGTAAAAGCAAATATTATAATAGCAAAAATCCCACAAAATAAAAATGTGACTAACGCAATTAAATGACATTTCATACTTACTATAAAACTAAGCATAAAACAAATAGATAATAAGTGAAAATATCAATCATCGCCATTATGTGAACAACATTCCAGACATCTTATGCATATACTATCTGTACGAGAGAAAGGAAGGAAGGGAGGAAGGAAGGCAGGCTGGGCAAAAACGTAAGAAAATAATTTTACAAAAGTGGATACATATTAATAATTTTTTACAAACGTATTAAATTTGCTTTAATTAGCTTTTCTTTTGGAAAAATAATGCATCTAAAGGGAATACTGAACTACTTAAATTTTTCTTTGCCATATAGATGTTAGTATTTTAAATATTTAGAAATCAGTTCTAAATTTTTAAGAGTTTAAAATTATTATGTATTTAACAACATGCATTAACTTTAGAAGTATATACCAATGCCCTACTACAGAAGATAAAAAAAATTAGTCTACTTCCAATTCTTTCCATCTCCTGAATTTATAAATTGTATTGAATTACACTCTCCTACCCTCACTCCCACTGGCTCAAGCCAACATGATGACTCTCTTATTATTCATTACCCCCCCAAGATCACTCCTGCCTTAGGTTCTTTTCACTAACTTCTTCCTCTTCCTGACACATTCTGCCCCCAAATATTTGCCAGGCTGGCATCTTTTTGTCAGTTAGGTCTTTGTTCAAATGTCACCTTCTCTGAGAGGCTCCCTGACCACTGATCTTCACGATACTGAACACACCACCTTGTTTTATTTTCTTTAGAGCATATGTCACAAGCAGAAACTCCCTCGTTCAGCACTTTATTTTCTCTTTCCACACTACCATGCAAATTCCATGACAGCAGAAATGATTTGTTTACCAGTTCTATTGAGGACTGTTACATTTCTTAGGAAATTTGTACTTTTCTCTAAATTGTAGAAGACTCTTGTCAGATCTCAGCGTACTCTCTTATCTCTATCTAGACATCAAGAATTTGAAAGTTATACTTAATATTTTGCAGATTGGGGCTGTTGATCCTCATTGCACTCATGACAGTTTTTACAGTTTACCTCTATTTTTCTTGTTGCTATTCCTGGCTTTGATGCATTTTAAAGAAGGAAATTTAACTAAAATCATCCCACATCAATATCATCAATTTGCATTCTGCATACACAGTAAATGTTTTAATTTGATGTGTAAGACAGAGCTTGAATGGAAGAGATGCTGACAGAAGCTGAGCAATGTGAACCACCACTGCCATCGTGAGCTGCATATGCCTTTGGGAGTCTAATAAAGGACAGAGCTCCTTCCCCCACCAAAAATGAATGGGCAGACCTTTACAGGCAGACTTGTAAATGCTGTCCCCCAAACCCCATTCATAGGCTCCTTTGAGAACAATGGATCACACATGAGGAACCCCAAGTAAATGTCAATTTTGGTCAGATTTCTCCACATTTACATTTTGGACCTCTCTCTCACTATATGCATAAGAAAAGTTTAATAATCTCAATCGTTTAAGCCAAAATAAATTCTGCTCCACCTGACCAGGAATTACCCATCTAATGACATCTATGACAATATGTTAACATTGGTAAAGTGTTAAGAACAGTGTCTGACATATATTGAGCACTATATGGTTTTGACAAGTATAATAAACAAATAAAATGGTTTTGAAGTAAACTTGACCATCTTCTCATGTGCTCAAGACAAATAATGTTATATGGTATAATTACTAGTGAAACAGAGCATGTGTTAACTGTATCCCAAATATGTAACACTAGGGGGCAGAGGGGAGGGACTATGCTGACTCAGGGCAAAGGGGGGTTTGTGGCTGTAATGCCAAGAAGGAGCAACTCAAAGTTATTGTCTAGATGTGTCTAAACCCCTCCCAGGCTCCCAAGAGTATGAGCTTCTGCCTTTCCCAGTCCAGGGTCTCTGATTTCTTTGCTTTTTCTACCAAGAATTCAAGGTCATGTACCTGGGATATAAGATAGATACAGAATATTAATATAATGAAAGCGAGTAGGAATAGCAATGTATCAGCACACATGAAAGCCCTCTTGTACATACAACCTCATTCATCTATTTATATAAAAGTAGTATTCTTCCATTAATTACATACTCTGTGGGACAAAAACGTTTCACATTACCACCAGACTTTTCCCAAAGTGGAAGTAATTAGGTGCCCCCCTTAAAAATGTGTATGTTTTATTCCTAATTATAATGCACTTAACATAAGATAAAGGTCATATTGCCAAGGCAACCAGAAGTGGGGTATCTTTCATTGCAGGGGCAACCTTAATCAGGAACTTGAACTCCATTTGGTTGGTTTTTCTCCTTATTGACTGCTCTCTCACTTGGATTAAAGTACAGTTGAGACATTTCTCTACTAGTCTTGTCCCTCATTCCCCAAAGTCTGGATGACTTGCATAGATTTGTGCCTCTGACCCACACTTCTTCCTCAACATCTCTGCACTTTTAAGAAATGTTTAAAATTTTATTTACCAGCATACCCCCCACCCACAGATGTCCATTGCTAAGTTTCACCTTTTAAAAAAAATTGCTTGGGCTCCAGCCAGGTAGCTAAGTTGGTTAGAGTGTCATCCTGATACGCCAAAGTTGTGAGTTTGATCCCCGGACAGGGCACATACAAGAATCAATCAATGAGTGCATAAATAAGTGGAACAACAAATTTTTTCTCTCTCTCTCTCAATCTATTTCTCTCTCTTTCTCACCTTCCCCCTCTCTTCTAAAATACACAAATAAAAAATTAAAAAATTGGTTCAACTTTTTCATTTTGTATGACTATTATTACAATATGGTGTTCTTGAGGAATAATGATACAATATTATAATTCTCATATATTTATAATTTCTTCATAATCTACACAGTGTCATCCCCTAACCTAATACCATCGCTGGTATTAGGAGCAATGGTATACAGAAGCACATCTTTTGACCACCATAGGTAGATTCACTCTTTTTCTTCACTCTACTGTTTTCCATAGGCAAAAAATCCTGAGGTTTCTTCCAAGAGGATTTAATGTATCCTGGGTGACATCTAAGATTTTGACCATACCACCCAAAGCAAAGGAGCCTTTTCTGTAGCTCCCTAAATTGTGACACATCTGTGTCTCATGTGCCTACACTGCACATGGCTATCAGTCATTCAGGGTTGCTGCACTAACACAGAGTAAAGCCATACATGGGATTTTTACTGCCAAATGCAATAGAACTGGGTTTTGCCTTGGCCCAATTTCACCTTTAGCCCAGCTTTATACAATAATATTTGACCTCAATAATCTAGTATATGAAGCCTATGTGACATCCTGCAACACTGTCATTCTCAGTACTAGAGGTGCTCTCACAACTTGTATAACACAAAAAGTACACAAAAGAAGCCATCACACTTAGTTACACAAATCTCAGCAATGACCTCATATACCAGCCACCGTATGGTCATGCACCTTCTATATTCACAAAGACCCTACCACAATATTGCAAAATAATATAGCTAAGATACAGCCTGCCTTTTCAAATGATACGTCCTGCTCTTTTACTCTTTAAATAAACTGTTAGCTACCATATTTCTCAATCATCACAGAAACTAATGAGAGTATAAATGTAGCCAGCCGTGAAAAATAAATGCCCAACAGCCAATGCAGATTATGTATGAAGATGTGGGTTATATGAAGGCAGGTCGTTTCTGTAGGGACTTCACCCCCACAAACCCTCAAGCATGTACGGTGTTACACACAGATTGCTCTGTCAGGGCTCCTGTCTCTGAATTCCAGGTGTGCTTGGTTTTACAGCTGTTACTTCACAAGTGCATCAGACTTGAACGGCAAACCATATGGCTTCCCTTACTGGACCTACTTCCAATTACAACTATGCACAAATTACCAGTGCAGATAAAATGTGCCATCTGAAAATGCCAAGAGTGAGTGGTGTTGGGCTGGGTGCACAGACATAACTCAACGTGAGTGTACGGCACCCATGAATGTATTGTCTGTGGCTTCCCAGCTGACCTTGATCTATGGTATCGGGATAACAAATGTGCACATTTAGAATATTCTGTTCTGTTACAACTATGTGCTGGGAATCACACAAGTTACAAGTTACAAATAGCCCCTAGTCCAAATACAGTAGTGACAGGCAGTTATGGTGTCATTATCAGGCAATAATTCTATGCCTATCACTGACTCCCACTGGCAATAAAAATGATAGCCTGTAGCAGAGTGGCCACTAATAGACACTAGAAAAAAGATAGCAAATTATACTTAGTACTATGAATGTGTTCAATTAGCTTTGTGTGTAAATGTGTGTGTGCCTGTGTGAAAGTCTTTAATGATACAGCTTGGATACATGTCTCTAGCCACTAGTTTCCTGGCCCAAAAAAAAGTAAAACAAAACAGGGATGTTCATTTTTTTAGAATCGTTTTCTGGCACTGCCAGTAGACAAGTTATCATGAAGTGTGTTTTCCCTGCACAGCACTTCTTTTTATAACACAGCCATGGATCTCCAAACATTCCCTCAGGACAAGATGCTTCTCAAGAAGGGAACTCTCTGAAAGCCAAAAATACTGCAATGTTTCTATGTAGTCCCTCCAGCAATGGAAACGTGTTCAGAGAGGAAGATCTACCAGAAATTTTCAATCAGGGAGGGAATAAAATCTTTTAACCCTGCATATTCATGGATCCTGAAGAAAGATTTTTTTGTTAAAATTGATACACACCTTTTATCAAGGACTTATACTCACAAATAGAGCTTAAGGCTGTCTCAGATTATAAAGGTTTTTGTACTCTAGGTAAACAAAAATTCATGCTACCCCATGGGCACTTTTATAAATTCCTTGTTTATTTTGCAAATAGCAAAATGTTGATAGAGCAAAATTGCAAAACAGAGCCACAAATTAGCATTATTTAATAGCATTCAAAACCAGCCTAATTTTATGATCAGGTAAAGGTTACAAACATTTGATACAAAGAGAAGCAAGAGATCTGAAAGGTAGAAATTGAAACCAAAGCTAGCACTACTGGAAATGTTAGTATGCTGTTTCTCTTTTCATTTATATTTTACATTAGATATTATTTTATATTAGCTTAGGTGTACAGCATAGTGGTTAAACAATCATATACTTCACAAAGTATATGAAACTTCTAGTTTCATATACTTAAACTTCTAGTACCCACCTGGCACTGTACATAGTTATTATAATGTTATTGACTATATTTCTTATGCTGTATTTTACATCTCTGTGTTACAATTTTGTAACTACCAATCTAATTTTCACTCCCCTCACCTTTTTCACTCAGTCTCCAAAACTCCCTTCCCTCTGGCACATGTTTTTCATATCTATGAGTCTGTTTCTATTTTCTTTAGATTCCACATATAAGTGAGATCACATGGCATTTGTCTTTTTCTGACTGTTAACCGGAACTTCCAAGATCTTTGACTGGCATTGCAAACTTAGTCCTCAGCAAAGCAACAAATAGCATTGCACCAAAGTCTGCTCAGATCACTCAGCTTGCTCTATTTTTCTTTACTTTCTTTTCTGGTGTGTGGTGAGGTTGGCTGTATTTCAATATTATTTACTTACTAGTTATCAATTTAGGCAATGAATTCTACCATCCAGAGCATCATATGCTTTCTTTCTTGGGTTAATTGTATTGACTTCGTTTTTTTTTTCTTATTGGCAGATAAATCCAGCTTATGTAGCAGCAATTACCAAAGGGAACATTAGTAATATCCACAATATGTAAAGAGTTTGCTTATACTTCCTGGACGATTCCTAAAATCTGACATAGAGACTTTTTAAAAAATTTATGAAAGACAAAAATCTCATGGGCCTTACCTGTTAATTTTGAGTACAATGACATAATTCAGTTGACAGGTATAACTTTAATAAGCGCAGATTCTAGCTTTATCAGAGGGGCCTGTTTTATTTTTTAATAGCCAATTATGTTTGAGAATCAATGGCTTGACGGAGATTCCTGACTCTCACCCTGGGAAGTTGTAAGAGGCAGCAGAGCTAGTACTCCTGAAACTGAAAATTTGCCATAGGAAAAGATGTAAAATATTGTTCCGTGACAAGTTGAGATTGTCTCAATGTTAATCTATTTTACTTGGTTGTCCCACTTCCTGCCAATTTACTGGTTACCATTAATTATGTACAAATAGGGAGAACAGAATAGTAGAAAATATATTCTGCCCATAGTGGTGACCAAAATAATGAGTTAAACCAAAGGTAAAAAGAAGATATTTGTTGTCATATCCTTAGTAATGGGTATTATTAAAGTTATTCACTCATTAGAATTTAATGTGAATATTTACACCATATCTCAATATTACCCCACTCTAAAATTTCTAAATTTACTATTTATTATCCTGAGCAATTTTCTCTCTATCCATTGGTTGTTAAAAAGTTCCTTGTAGCACTAGACAAAATAATCTAAAAATTTGTATGAAAACACAAAAGACCCCGAGTTATGACTGAAATCTTGAAAAAGAAGAACAAAGTGGGAGGTATCACATTACCTGATATCAAGCTATACTGCAAGGCTATGGTAATCAAAAAGAAACATGGTACTGGAACAAAAACAGCCAGATACATCAATGGAACTGAATAGAGAGGACAGAAATAAACCCACAACTATATGGCCAACTAATGAATGACAAAGGAAGCAAGAGCATATAATGGTATAAAAACAGTCTGTTTAATGAATGGTGTTGGTAATATTGGACAAATACATGCAAAAAAAATTAAACTAGACCACCTTTTTATACCATGTGCAAGAATAAACTCAAAATGGATTAAACACTTAGATGTAAAATCTGAAATCATAAAACTCATAGAAGAAAACATACATAGGCAGTAAAATCTTGGATATTTCTTTTAGCAATATTTTTTCTGACATATCACCTTGGACAAGAAAAACAAAAGAAAAAATAAACAAATGGGACTATATCAAACTAAATAGTATTTGTACGGCAAGGGAAACCATCAACAAAATAAAAAGACAACCAATTGAATGGGAAGAAGATATTCTCCAATGATATATCTGATAAGAGGTTAATATCCAAAATGTATAAAGATTAGACAACTCAGGAAAACAAACAACCCGATTAAACAGTGGGCAAAGACCTGAGTAGACACTTCTCACAAGAAGACATACAGATGGCCAATAGACATATGAGAAGTTGCCCAACATCACTAATCATCAGAGAAATAAACATTAAAACCACAGTGTGAGAATGGCTATATGGTACCAGCAAATCAGAAAACAACAGGTGTCGGTGAGGATGTAGAGAAAGGAAACCCTAGTTACACTGGTGGAGGGAACGCAGATAGTTGGAACCACTATGGTAGAGTATAAAAGTTCCTCAAAAAATTTAATATGCAACTGCCTTATGACCAAGTGATTCTACTTCTGGGAATATACCCAAAGAAATTAAAAGCACTAATTCAAAAGAGTATATGCACTCCCATGTTCATTGCAGCATTATTTACAATAGCCCACATGTGGGAGTAACCCAAGCAGCCATCAATAGACAAGTGGATAAAACACTGTGGGATACACACACACACACACACACACACACACACACACACAATGGAATACTTACTACTCAACCATAAAAAAGAATAAAATCTTAACATTTGTGACATGATGGACGTAAAGGGTATTATGCCAAGTGAAGTGTCAGAGAGAGAAAAACAAATACCATATGATCTCATATGTGCAATATACAGAACAAAATAAACAAAGAAAACAGAAACAGACTCAAAGACAGAGAACAAATTGATGGTGGACAGAGGGGAGAAGGGTTTAGGGGGATGGGTGAAAAACATGAAGGCATTAAGAGGTACACATTGGTAGTTACAGAATAGTCACAGGGATGTAAATTGCAGCGTAGGGAATATAGTCAATAATATCACAATAACTATGTTGGGGCCAGGAGAGTACTTGACATATCAGGGAGACCACTCTGTGTAAAGTACATGATTATCTAACTACTATGATGTAAATCTAAACTAATATAGAATAATACTGATATAGAATAAACTATAATTAACTTTTTTTAACTTTTAAAAAGTAAATACTTAACAGTGGGGAAAAAATTAAATAAACATGCTACATTCATATAATAGAATATTAAAATTTATACTTGCAGTGAATGTTTGATGAAATAAGAAAATATTTTTTTGCCCTGACTGGTATGGTACAGTGGCTTGAGTGTCATCCTGCAAACTGAAAGGTCACCAGTTTGATTTCTGGTCAGAGCACATGTCTGAACTCCAGGCGAGATCCTCTGTTGGGGATGTATGAGGGGCAACCAAAGGATATTTCTCTGTCACATCAATGTTTCTCTCCCACTCTTTTCTCCAGCCCGTCTCCCTCTCTCTATAAATAAACAAAATACTTTTTTAAAAAATAAAATATTTTATAAGTATAAATAAAAAAGCATCATAAAAACTGTATGTTATTATGATCTCAAATTAGTAAAAAAAAAAATGTACTCAAGAAAAGAAGATTAGAAGGCAATAATACCTAAATATTTAAAATGGTTTAAAAAATTAAACATTGAAATAACCTACAAGAATCCAAGATGGTAGAGGAGTAAGTGGAAGAAGGTACACTGACCTCCTTCCAGGAATGATCTGGAATTACAACTAAATTGCAGAGAAATCATCCAAAAAATCAACTTAACACTAGCTGGAAAGAAGCCTTATAACCACAACAGACAAAAGAAAACACTTCACCACAATGTCAATGGTAGGGAGTACAAAGGAGACACAAGAGGTTTGGCCAGGCTCCCATGAGCAGCAGCTAAAGTTCTAGAGGGATATTTCAAGGGGTTCCCCTTGAGAAGTACGGAGTCTAAACCCCAAGCTTAGCTACCCAGCCTATAGCACCAGAGCCAGAAATGAACCCAGATAACATCCAGCTGTGAAAAGCAACAGGGTTTCTGTCTACCAGGGAGAGATGCCTAGAAACACAGAGAGCCTCTTAAAGGGCAAAAACCACAAAATGTTATTTATAAACACTTACTCTCGGTGCCAGCAAAGTGAGGGCAGAGTGGATTAGTGATACCTGAGGATGGTCTGGGTGGGTGGCTCTGGAGAGAAAACTGAAGGAGCAGCCACCAGTATTGCTGTGCTGAGTCACACCTCATACTGCAAGAACCATAACTCTCAGGCAGAGCACTCCCCACTGAATTGCATCAGCCTGAGGGGAAGCAATACACCCATTTCCCAGGAATCACTCTGTGCCACCCTGTGGTGTTTAACCTGGATTTTTCTCAGCTTGATTAGATTAACAGCTGATATGTTTAGTGGTTGATTATTTTAATAGCTAAGGTAGAAAGTACAAAGCAGCCAAAATGGGAAGACAAAGAAAGAGACCCTAAATGAAAGAACAAAGAAACTTTTGAGAAGAACTAGATAAAATAGAGTCATGCAATTTACCAGATAGAGAGTTTAGAGTAATGATTATAAGGATAGTCAACAGCATGAAAAAGATATAGAAACTATTTTAAAAAGGACCACTCAGAAATAAAGAATACAATGTCTGAAATAAATAATACACTGGAAAGAATAAATAGTACATTAGAGATAGAATCAGTGTTTGGAAGACAAGGTAGAATAAAACAGCCAGGCAAAGCAGCAAAAACAAAAAAGAACTTTTTAAAAATGAGAAGACCTCAAGAACCATTTTAACAATATGAAGTATAACATCTGCAACATGGGAATACCATAATAAAAAGAGAGAGAGAGCAAGAGATTGAGAAGCTATTTGGAGAAATAATGGTAGAAAACTTGCCTAATTTGGTGAAGAAAAAAGTCACACATGACCAGGGAGCCCAGAGAATCCCAGAGAAGGAAAACTGAAAGAGCACTATATTGAGACACATCATAATTAAAATAACAAAGCTTAAAGACAAGGAGAGAATCCTAAAATCCACCAGAGAAAAGCAAGAAGTTCCCTACAATGGATCACCAATTAGACTAACATCTGATTACTCAACACAAACATTTCAAGCCACAAGGGAGTGTATGAAATATTCTAGGTGATGAAAAGTGAGACCTACACCCAAGGCTACTTTACCCACAAAGCTATCATTTAAAATCAAGGGAGAAATAGGGAGCTACCCAAACAAAAAAAGCTGAAGGAGTTTGTTAACACCAAACAAGTATTACAACAAATATTAAAGGGCTTTCTTTAAGAAGAAGAAGAGGTAGAAAGAGATAGAAAAAACAAAGGAAAATAGTCTAATGATAAAATGGCACTAAATATGTATCTATCAATAATAACCTTAAGTGTAAATGGCTTAAACGCTCCAACCAAAACACACGGGGTAGATGAATGGATAAGAAAACAAGGTCCATATATATGCTGCCTTCAGGAGACCCATCTCTGATTGAATGATACACACAGACTAAAAGTAAAGGGGTGGAAAAAGATATTCCATGCAAATGAAAAGGGAAAAAAAAGCTGGGTATCAGTATGTGTATCTGACAAAATAGACTTTAAACCAAAGCTATAGTAAGAGACAAAGAAGGGCACTACATAATTGTAAAGGGAACAATCCAACAAAAGGACATACCTTAGTAAGCATTTACACACCCAACATAGGAACACCTAAATATGTAAAGCCAACCTAGATGGAAATAAAGGAAGAGATCAACAGAAATACAGTCATAGTTGGGGATTGTAACACCCTATTAACTTCAATGGATAGACCTTCCAAATAGAAAATCAAAAAGGAGACAGTGTCCTTGAATGTTACACTAGATCAAATGGATTTCATTGATGTCTTCAGAGCATTGCACCCCAAAGCAGCAGAATACACCTACTTTTCAGGTGCACATGCAACATCTTCTAGGATAGACTACATGTCAGGACACAAAACAAGTCTCAATATATTTAGGAAGATTGGAGTCATATCAAGTGTCTTCTCTGACCATAATGCTATGAAACCAAACAGTAGTCAAAAGATGAACACTAAAAAATATACAAAGACATGGAAGTTAAATAACATGTTATTAAACAATGAATGAGTCAACAATGAGATTAAGGAAGAAATCAGCATACACCTGAAACAAATGAAAATGAGGACACAACAATCCAAACTCTGTGGGACAAGGGAAAGCAATCCTAAGAGGGAAATTCATAGTATTACCAGCCTATCGAAAAAAAGAAAAAGAAAAAGCTCCAATAAGCAATCTAACTTCATACTTAAGGGAACTTGAAGAATGATAATGAAGTCCAAATTGAGTAGGAGGAAGGAAATAATAAAGATCATACCAGAAATATATGAGATAGAGTCTAAAAAATACAATACAAAAGATCAATGAATCCAATAGCTGGTTCTTTGGAAAAATACACTAGTTTGACAAACCTGTAACCAGACTTATCAAGAAAAAAAAGAGAAAATAAAAAAGAGCCCAAAAAGAGACATGAAAGAAGAGAAATAATAACTGAAACCTAAGAAGTACGAAGGATTGTAAGAAAATATTATGAACAATTGTATGCCCAACAAACTGGACAATCTGGATAAAATTGTTAAATTTCTAGAAACATAAAGTCTTCCCAAACTAAATCAGGAAGAATCTGGATGACAGAATACCCCTAGTGAAATTGTGGCAGTAATAAAAAAACTCCCAAACAAGGAGAAGCCCAGGATCTGAGGCTTCACAGGTGAATTTCCCAAACATTCTGAGAAGAGCTAACACCTCTTCTTCTGATGCTATTTCATAAAGTTCAAGAGGAAAAAATTCTTCCAAACTCATTTTACAAGGCCAGCATTATCCTAATTCCAAAACCAAATAAAGACACTACAAAGAAAAGAAATAATAGGCCAATATCCCTGATGAACATAGATGCTAAAATCCTCAACAAAGTATTAGCAAACCAAATACAGCAATGGATCCAGATGATCATACACGATGATCAAGTGGGACTGATTCCAGGAATGCAAGGTTGGCACAACATTCATAAATCAGAATGTGATACACCACATAAACAAAATGAAGAATAACAACCACATGATCATACCAATAGATGCAGACAAAGCATTTGATAAAATTAAACACCCATTTATAATATAAACTTTCAACAAAATGGGAATAGAGGGATCTTATCTCAATAAAATAAAGGCCACATATGAAAAACTGACTGCCAGCATCATATTCAATGCATAAAATAAGCATTCTTTTTAAGATTGGAAACAAGAGATGTCCACTTTCACCTCTCTTATTCAACCTAGTATTGGAATCCTAGCCATAGCAATCACACAAGAAAAAGAAATAAAAGGCATCCAAATTAGAAAGTTAAAACTGTCTATTTGCTGATGTACATAGAGATACTGTACATAGAGAATCCTAAAGATTCCACCAAGAAACTACTAGAACTGATCAATGAATTCAGCAAAGTAGCAGGATACAAAATTAATATCAAGAAATCAGTTGCATTTTATATGCTAATAACAAACTAACAGAAAGGGAAATTAGAAAAACAGACACACTCACAACTGCTTTAAAAAGGACAAAATACCTAGGAATAAACCTAACCAAGGATGTAGAAGGCCTGTACTTGGAAAATTATAAGACACTGAAGAAATAGAAAATACAAGTAAGTGTAAGTACACACTGCATTCATGGATAGGAAGAATTAACATCATTAAAATGTCTATATTTCAAAGCAATCTACAGATTCAACAAAATTCTTATCAATATTCCAATGACATATTTCACAAAACTGGAAGAAATATTTCAAAAAGTAATATGGATACAGAAAAGACGCCATATAGCAACAGCCATCATGTGAAAGAACAAAGTTTCAGGAATTACAGTACCTAATATCACTATACTATAAGGCCATAGATCAAAACAGCCTGGTACTGGAATAAAAAAAGACATGTAAAAAATGTAACAAAATAGATCCCAGAAATAAACCCACACCTTTATATTCAATTACTATTTGACAGAGGAAACAAGCATATACAATGGGCTAAAGATAGTTTACTCAATAAATAGGATTGGGAAAATTAACAGATACATACAGAAAAATGACAACTTTCTGCAAAAAAAACTAGACCACTTTCTTACACCACATACAAAAATAAATTCAAAATGGATCAAAAACTTAAATGTTAGACCTGAAACCATAAAAGTCCTAGAAGAAAATATAAGCAGCAAAATCTCAAACATTGCTTATAGAAACATTTTTTGGATATATCTCCCCAGGCAATATATTTCTTTGGGAAACCAAAGAAAAAATAAACAAATGGGACTAAAGAAACTAAAAAGTTTCTGCACAGCAAAAGAAATTATCAACAAAATAAAAAGGCAACCCACAGAATAGGAGAACATATTCACTGATACATACAATACAAGGATAATAAAAAAATTATAAAGTTCTTACAAAAGTTAACACCAAGAAAACAACCCAATTTAAAATAGAAAAAGGAACTGAATAGACATTTCTCCAAAGAGGATATACAGATGGCCAATAGACATATGAAAAATGCTCAGTGTCACTACTTGTCACAGAAATGACTATTAAAATCAAAATAAGAACCATCTCACATGTCAGAATGGCTATCATCAGTAAATCAACAAACAAGTGCTAGAAGCAGAGAAAGGGGAACTCTTTTACACTATTGGTGGAAATGCAGCCCAGTGCAGCCATTGTGGAAAGCAGTATGAACATGCTTCAAAAAATTAAAAATGGAATTGCCTTTTGACCCAGCACTCCCACTTCTGGGTATGTATCCAAAGGAACCAAAAACACTAATTTGAAATAACATAAGCACCCCTATGTTCATTGCAGTGTTATTTACAATTGACAACATACAGAAGCAGCCCATGTGTCCATCAATAGGTAAATGGATAAAAATACAATTATGGGACACTTACAAGATAGAATGCTACTAAGCCATAAAAAAGAAGAAGAAGAAGAAAATTCTACCATTTGTGACAGTATGGATGGACCTGGAGAACATTATGCTAAGTGAAATAAGCCAGTCAGAGAAAAACAAATGCCGTATGATTTCACTCATATGTGGAATCTAATGAACAAACTGAACTAACAGGCAAAACAGAGACAGACTCATAAGTGGAGAGCAAGATGACAGCTAAGGGGTAGGGAGAGGTTAAGGGAGGATTGAGCAAAAAAGAAAAGGGAACCACAGTGTGGTGATTGCTGGTAGGAGGGGGTTATAAAAGGACTAAATGGCAATGAAAAAAAATACAATAAAGTTTAAGTAAAAAAAAAAGAAAAGAAATAACCTAGACATCAACAGTGAAGAGAAAGGTTATGTAAACATGATTCAACCACACAGCAGAAAATTAAAATGTATGCTTCCAGTGAATGTTTGATGGAGTAAAAAAATATTTTTGATAAATATAAATGATAAAACATAGTAAAAACAGTATGTGCAGCATGAACCCAACTATGTAAAAAAGTCTATTCAAGGAATGAAGCCTAGAAGGAAATAAACCTGAAATATTAACAATGGTAAACAAAAATTCCTTCTAGTAAAGAGCTAGAGAATTACAAACCTTATGCAGCTTTCAATATAATGGCTTTCCTTTTCTTAAATCAGAAGTGATATTGTCTTACACAAGCATTTGCCCTCCATGGAATTTATCCAATACTGTACATTTTGACACATTCTCAATGGAAACACCCTCAGGACTCTACACTGGGGGATGCATAAAATAGAATTTATTTATATAATGTTGTATATTTATTCTTACATGTTTAAACTTCAGTCACCTTCAAAATACTCTTTATTTGATGCGGTACACCTATTGAAACGTTTTCTCCACTGCTCAAAATAGTTTTTGAACTCATTGATTTTGATGCCTTTTAGTGCTTCTGCCATTTTTTCTTTCACCTTTTCCACTTTGGCAAAATGTTTCCATTTGAGGATTTTTTTCATCTGGGGAAACAAAAAAGGATAGCTCATGGGTGAGACTGGTGAATAGGGAGGGTGGGGCACAGGGGTCATGCTGGTTTTGGTCAAAAGCTGCTGAACACTCAATGCAGTGTGGGCAGGTGTGCTTATAATTCATCTATCATGAAATGGTCATACACATTGAAAGAGTCTTCAAAAAATGTACTGAAACCAAATACAGCCTCTTACAACAGCAGATGCTACATTGATATATACCTAGCAACGGAAGCCTGTACTACAAGGGGCCCACCCTCTAGAAAATAATTCCTTTTTGTGGGGTGCCCCCTTCATATAATCCTCAAAATTATGAGTACCATTGATGGAGGTGCAGATGCTGGGTAGCTGGCTAGGTTTTTTACTAGTAAATTGAATTTATCCATTTCCAGCCTAGCAGCCATTTGACTCAATCCTCATTGATGCTTTCAAGAGGAATATCATTTAATGTCTTTAGGAAATAGGGATGCTTTTTCTCATTCTATTTATGGACACTTAGATCCTTCAGAGAATCAGAACTATAAATGCTAATTTTGCTAATGCCAACAATTGCAAAAGCCCTAAACTTAATATTCTCTTTTTGTAGGAGCAAATAAATTTTTACCTTTAAAGCAATAATAACTTCAACCTTATATTATGTTTAATAGATTTCCGTTAAAGTTTCATGTATTTCCAATGAATATTTTTCAGTATAGACCTTCATGTTTAACATATTAGTGTATGTAGATCCATGTGGTATTTTTATATGATGCTTTGGAATCTTTAAAGTAATCTGCAAAGTAAGAATGTAGATAGATAATCAGTTCACAACTAATTTTATTTAGAGAGATAAAGTTAAAGGAAAGAAAGAGAAAGTAATCAAATGGATGGTCATTAAGAAATATAAAGGAAGCAAGAATTTCAGTGTAACATTGTGTTAATAAAGTGATCAGATAATAAAAACAGGTTTATTAAAGATAAAAGATAAAGGGCAGGATACAAAAATTAATGCATTTAAATTTTCAACTACCTAATGATTAAATAATTGGGCTGTTGTTGAGATACCAGTCCTTCAAAAGTTGTTATTCAGTCTTCAACAAGAAATGTAAACTTACCAGCTGATGTCATAGTAAGTTTTTCATATTTCCCAAAGTTTGGAAACCAGAAGTAGTTCTAACGTGAAAACTGTTAGTTGTATTCCAATAGCTGCTATCTTTTTTTTCTTAATATTAACCTTTTCCAAATTTTTTCTGTATACCTGCTCACTCAGAATACTTCAACTTTCCAGCCTCCTCACAGCTAGGTGTGACTATAGGCCTGTTTATACAGTGGGATATAAACAGAAGTCAAATGACAGTTTTCAAATACTTTTCTGAAGAGCCAGCTAATATCCACTTTTTAAAACTATATTTTGTTGATTATGCTGTTATAGCTGTCTCATTTTTTTCTCCCATTTAGTCCCCTCTGCCCTGTACCCTCGTCCCATCATCATTCCCCCCTTTAGTTCATGTCCATGGGTTGTACATATAAGTTCTTTGACTTCTTCATTTCCTGTACTATTCTTAACTTACCCCTATCTATTTTGTACCTACCTATTTTGAAATTTTAAATGCATTAATTTTTGTATCCTGCCCTTTATCTTTTATCTTTAATAAACCTGTTTTTATTATCTGATCACTTTATTAACACAATGTTACACTGAAATTCTTGCTTCCTTTATATTTCTTAATGACCATCCATTTGATTACTTTCTCTTTCTTTCCTTTAACTTTATCTCTCTAAATAAAATTAGTTGTGAACTGATTATCTATCTTATTCTGGTGCTTATTATTCTTATGCTTCTTATTCCCTGTATCTTTTTCCCCATTTTCCCCTCTACCCATTCCTGCTGATAACCCTCTATATGATCTCTATTTCTGTGAATCTGTTCCTGTTCTACTTATTTGCTTAGTTTGTTTTTTTTTTTAGGTTCAGTTGTTGAAAGTTGTGAGTTTGTTTTCATTTTCCTGTTCTATTTTTGATCATCTCCTCTTTCTTAGATAAGTCTTTTTAACATTTCATCTAATAAGGGCTTCGTGATGATGAACTCCTTGACCTTCTCTAGGAAGCACTTTATCTGCCCTTCCATTCTAAATGATAGCTTTGCTGGATAGAGTAATCTTGTATGTAGATTCTTGCCTTTTATGACTTTGAATACTTATTTCCAGCCCCTTCTTGCTGGTAAGGTTTCTTTTGAGAAATCAGCTAATAGTCTAATGGGAATTCTTGTGTAGGTAACTGTCTCTTTTTCTCTTGCTGTGTTTAAGGTTCTCTTCTTATCTTTAACCTTGGGTAATATAATTATGATGTGTCTTGGTGGGTGCTTCCTTGGGTCCAACTTCTTTGGGACTCTGAGTTTCCTGGACTTTCTGGAAGTCTATTTCATTTGCCAGATTGGGGAAATTCTCCTTTATTTTGTTTTCAAATAAGTTTTCCATTTCTTGCTCTTCCTGTTCTCCTTCTGGCATCCCTATGATTCAGATGTTGAAATATTTAAAGTTGTTTCAGAGGTTCCTAAGCCTATCCTCATTTTTCTGAATTCTTATTTCTTCATTCTGTTCTGGTAGAATGTTTATTTTTTCCTTCTGCTCCAATTTGTTGATTTGAGTCCTGGTTTCCTTCCCTTCACTGTTGGTTCCCTGTACACTTTCCTTTAGTTCACTTTTCATAGCCTTCACTTTTTTCTCTATTTTGCAACCATACTCAACCATTTCTACGAGCATCCTGATCACCAGTGTCTCGAACTGTGTGTCTGATAGGTTGGCTACCTTTTCATGGCTTAGTTCTATTTTTAGAGCTTTGATTTGTTCTTTCATTTGGGTCTCTTTTTTTTTTTTTTTGTCTCAGCATACTTATTATGTAGTAAGGGGCAGAAGAGGGAATAATAGCACTTGTTCAGCTCTCTGTGAGCTTTCAGTCACATCCTCCTCTACCCACAAGCAAATTGAACCCTTCTGGTGCTGATTTCCAGTAGGGTGGTCTTGTATACAACCTAGGACCCTGTGGGTCTCTCCAACAAACTTTTCTGTTAGGCTGGAAGTTTGTCCTGCTGACTGAAACCCCACAGGTTTTTTCAGTCAGAGATTTTGAGGCTTTATTTCACCTGTCTGGAACCCTGGGTTGTGTAGTCTGTCTCTCTCCCCAGCCATTCCCTCCGGTTTATCTGCATGCAAATGTGGGACTGCCTCCTCTGACAGCCACCACATCATTCAGTCCACCAGTCACCTCCTCACTTGCCCTAGTCTCCCACTGCTGCTTTGCTGCAAGTCTTCTCTACCTTGGCTGCCCCTCTCTGCCACTTTTATGGATCTGGATGAATGTTTCTTCTTTAACTCTTTGGTTGTCAGGCTTCCATACAATTCTATTTTCTGGCAATCTTTTTTGTTTTTAAATTTGTTGTCTTTCTTTTCGTTGCACAAGGAGGCAAAGTATCTACCTACCCCTCCATCTTGGCTGGAGTAACACCCACCTTTTACTCTATTGTCATTTGTTCCTTCTCATAGGATGCTGATGTGATGACAGAAGCTAGACTAATCATTCTAGACTATAAAGTAACCATAAGAATGGAAGACAGAGATAGTAGAAGCATGCATCCTGGCACTATGCCAACCCTGAATATCTAGACCTTTATGTGAAAATAAATATATTTCTATATTTGCCTAAGGCACCATTAATTTTTATTTTATTCTGTTTTATTTTACCTTTAAGCACTGAACATAATCTTTTCTGAGGTGTGCTGATAACCATGACCTTTGAATCTGCTAATAATTAGTTATTTGGATAGCAGTCTCAAGCAAATACATGACTCTTCTTTAGAAAAAGTAGCCAGCCTAATAAAATTGATTTTTTCATCAATTATTTCTGCCTTCTATAAGAAATACATCTACCAGACTGCACTTTTAGGTTCTCACTTCCAGTGACTAATTCTGGTAAGAATCTGATTTGCATAGGCCACATGTATCTGTTAGGTAGAGTTAACACAGGTAGAGTCACTGTTCATTCATGACCCAGTTGCTCGACTCTGTCTACCTGAAAACAATGACCACTTACTGTTGACCTCCAAGCTACCAAGAAAGAATGAGGTAAGTCAGCCTCCTCCATCTTGTTCATGTAACTGAGTGGATTAATTTAGGAAGGTGAGAATGGAAGACAAAAAACTCATTTTGGCCTCAAGGCTAAACCCAATTCTGTAATTGCACTAAACATGAATAGGCCGGTTTCACTAATCCCCATTCTGTCCCGTTTGTGACTGTTATCTATTTAGATAGAGCCTCGTGGGGTGTGTGATAAGGCTAACCCAGTAATGATATTGAGCTTCTCTACAGTGTAGCAGTACAGAGTCAAATTGAAAACACGTGACCCTTAACCAAGTTCCACAGTTGTCTCATTATGAGTCTATAAAAATTCCATAGAAAGCATGTTTTTTTTCTTCCTCTTTGGGTCTGTGTTTTTGAAATATATATCCAATAAAATAAAACACAAAAAGCATCCCCAGTGACCCAAGCTTGAGAACAACAGCACAAAATATTACCATTTTCAATCCACCGAGCAATGTCTTCATTGATAGAAATGTGATGCCCAGGGAAACAAGAGTAAAACTGCAGACATTGGGCAGATTTTGGAAACATCAATACAAGTCCTTCGATTCCCCCACAAATGTGCCAGACAACAAGCCTGATGCGGCCAAGGGCAGTTAGACGTCTCACGTCCCAGCGCTGCACCCTTGCAGCAATGTCATCCTAACCTACACCAGAGCCCAAGGCAAGAAGAAAAAACCAGTTACTATACTAGTGCTGTTTTTATTTAAAATTTTAATATTTTCTTTTTTATGAACCTTGTGTGTTAATTTTTAGTTCAATACTGTATTGAAACATTATGAATTTTGATTGCCAATTTTTTTAGTTCCTCCTTAAATTTGGCACCCAAGACAAAAGTGCATGAAGATCACTAACGTGGTCTTTGTGTGTGTGCGTGAGGGGTAGAGGGTCTCACCCTACTTGCAACCCTGCATTTCAGAGTCTAGCGCTGGCTGTTTGTGAGACTTCTGCCAATTCATTTGCATTTTGGGCCCTCAGCACATCTGAAATGTAATACCAGCTGACGCTTCTTTGTTTCACGTATCGTTTGAAATGCCTGTGCCATGCATGATCTCTGAAGAGTTGGCATTAGGTAACATCAAAGCAGTCTTGTTGTTGTCCTCAAAAATACAGATCTCTTACCTTCACCAGGCAGATTTATAAGGGGTCAAACCATCACTAAGGTATGAGCCACATGGACATGTCAACAAGGTGCCAATCAGGTGATAATAAATGCTAAATCCCTTTGGTGGTATTTTTCTTTTTTTCAAAAAGGTGTGTAGAACTACTAAAACCTGCAGATATTGTATTTAATAAGAATGAGCATCTGTGCTTTGCCTGCTTCAAACTACACAGCATCATCCTAGTGCCAGTCCAGTGCTTCTTGCATGCACTGTTGCTTAAAGCACAGCCATAACAAAGCCTGGACAGACACTTTTCTTCACCTCCAGCAGCTGCTCAATGTTCTGTTTTATTTTATTTGGCTTTATTATTTGGCTTGTGTTTGGCCATCCAAAACAACCAGCCTACAAGGACAGCAAACACAGTTTCCCCCACAAGGCCCATGAGTCCATTCTATCTACCTCATGACCTCTGCCTTTTCAGGACACAAAGATGGGGTGATCTCCCTTTAAGGAGCCACACACAAACACTGACATGTCCATGCCTCCCCATAGGATGGATGCTGTCTTGAGTGTTGAGACTGTTGCCAAAGAACAACAATGGCTATCTTTGGAGATAATAGCAAAAGCTAAATGTAAGATTTTGTCAGGTAATAACCTGAGGATTCCCAAGCTATCGCACAGTTGCTGCCTGGTGGTGATTATAGGGTAGGGCACCGTGTGCTTCATGTAAAGGTCCAGATTCAGCCTGTTAGGAGCTAAAGTGTCTGGCAGGACTGACATGCAATGAAAGATTTTAAAAAACTTTAAAATCGTCGGGTTTCTCCAGCCCAACGATGAGCATAGTTAGAAAGGAACTCACCTGAACCATTTAAGATTAGGAAAGGTATAGGTGAAGCAAAGTTATCAACTCCAAGCTTAAAATGCCATTGCACAATATGAGAATAAGTACTCATATGAATGGCCCAGCAAGAAAATTTAAAAACCAATAACATGAAATATTCCTATACATGGTGGAATTCAGTGCTTCAGGAGATCAGAGAGTCAAATGCAATAGCTATATTTTAAAAGGAGGCTGAATAATTTTATGACCACTATAAAATAAAAGATAGGCTTAAATTGCTGCAGGTTAGAAACGAGGAAAAACGTCTTAACTACAAAGGTATTAAGGCCTGGGAGTAGTCACAATCAGAGTGTGATGATTTGCCACATTTTCTGAACTGGATCAGGATTTGTCACTCCTTCTAGCCAAACCAGGAATCTTATCAACTTCTAAGTCCATGACCTTGTGTTTCAGTCTGTGTTGCTCTACCACCTTTTGTCTTTCACATTCTTTTATCATGACCAAGGCATTTATCATGGACTCTCTAGTGATCCCTTCCCTAAAATTTATTCCCATCAGAGTGACTGGCCAGATGCTGCTTACTTTGCACACAGATTCCTGAAACCTACTTACGCCTTCACTCCCTCCTCCACTTCAAATCACATTATAGGCTGGAGAAGTTACTGGGAGCAGACACCAAACTGCACACAGAAATTTCATTAGGTTTCAAATCAGTTGCCTTAACCTCTTATGCACCACGGACCACAATAATCCATCAGACTATGCCAGTTTCACCACTTTGGAAGTCTCCCTATTAGCTAATAATATGCCACTAGATAAATTAATATTTTCATTCTGTAGACTGTTCAATGCTTCACACTCTCCACTTGATCATTTCTTGGTGGCAATGCCCTACCATAAACCCTTACATTTGTGTAGCATTTCAGAAGCTGCGGTATATTTCTATGCTCATATCAATTGATAAGCACAGAAGCTCACTACAAAAGTCAAGGGAGATGTTAATATCTCCTTTTGAAAAAAATCAAGCCTCATTTGTGCTCACATGCTTGCATCTTTTGATTCCTGGTCTTTTTCAATATATAGTATAGTTTACTATAGCTAAGCAAGCTGGTCATTTTATTCGCAAATCCCCCTCCTTTCTCTGCCACCTTATTTACATGCATATAGAATGGCCTGCCTTTTTCCCCAACAGTCTTAGCTCCTAGAATGCTCCTCACTCTATAAAAACAACATTTTTTCACCTAAAATAATGTTGTACCCCCAAGCGATGATCCCTAATATACACATTTCTCTAGGACTCTTTCCCTTGTCTTCTGAAAAATGTATGCTTCCATCCCTAAAACATCAAGGAATAGATAAAGTGAGTGAAATCCACAATATTACTCATTTTATATGCCTCATAGATTCTGGGATATCTTCCAGATGAGTGTCCATATTTTCATTTATTTTTTTCAATAACTATTTAATCTCCTTCTCTGTGCCTAGACACTGAGGATACACAGCAGAGAATAAAACAGACTAACATTTCTGCCCTTGTTGAGTTTAGATTCTAGTGAGGAAAACAGACAGTAAACAAAGTAACCAAGAAATTTATAGAGTTGTTAGATAGTCTAAAAAATATGAATTAGGGAAAGACTGAAAGAAGTGTCAGGATGGAGGTAAGGAGATGGAATTTAGATAAAGTGGTTATGTAAGGCTTCCCTGAGAAAATTACTTGAGTGAAAATCTGAATAAACATTAAGAGCTAATCATGTGGATTTTGAAAAAGGAACATTCCAGATAAAGAAAGAACAAGTGCAAAAGCCCTGAGGTGGAGCTGTTCCTGTGTGTTTTAAGTAACAACAAAGAAGCCTATGTGTCAGAAGGCAGATCCATTTTTAATTTTTTGAGGTAATTCCATACTGTTTTCCACAGTGGCTGCACCAGTCTGCATTCCCACTGACAGTGCAGTAGGGTTCCCCTTTCTCCACATCCTTGCCAGCACTTGTTTATAGATTTATTCATGATAGTCATTTGGATGGGTGTGAGGTTATAGTTCATTGTGCTTTTAATGTGCATTTCTCTGATATTAGTAATGTTGAGCACTTTTTCGTATGAGTATTGGCCATCTATATGGTCTTTTGCCGATTTTTTAACTGGATTGTTTTTGGGGAGTTGAGTTCTATAAGTACTTTATAAATTTTAAATATTAACCCCTTATTAGATGTACTGGCAAATATGACAGAAATTCTACTTCTGGGAATATATCTGAAGGAAGCCAAAATACTAATTCAAAAGAACATAAGCACTCCTATGTTCATTGCAGTGTTCTTTACAATTGCCAACATATAGAAGCAGCTCATGTGTCCATCAGTAGATGAGTGGATAAAACAACCATGGGAGATTTACACAATGTAATGCTACTCGGCCACAAACAAGAAGAAAATTCTACCCTTTGTGACAGTATGGATGGACCTCCAGAAATCATGCTAAGTAAAATAAACCAGTCAGAGAAAGACAAATACCATATGATTTCACTCATATGTGGAATCTAATGAGCAAATTGAACTAACAAGCAAAACCGAGACAGACCCATTGATGGAGAGCAGATGACAGCTAGTGGACAGGGTGGAGGTAAAGGGTTGGAGAGATTGAGCAGAAAGGAGAAATAACTTATGGACACAGACAACAGTGTGGTGATCACTAGAGGGAGGGAGGTATAAGAAGACTAAATGGTAATGAAAAAATACAATAAAGAATAAATTTTTTAAAAAGATGCAGCCTATATGGTCAGAGTGGAAGGAATGGAGACAACAGTGGTAGAAAGTAAAGTTGGAGGGGTACCTGGGATAATAAAATAGGGCCTGGTAGGAGACAGAGAACCATGTGGGCAGAGAATGACAAGAACCAACCTGTGTTTTACAAGATCTCTAGCTGCTCAGTTTAAAATCATCCAAAAGATGCAAGAGCAGAAGCAGAAAAATCAATTAGGAGTCTATTGTCTTAATCTAGAGGAGTTGTAAATAGAGGTGGTTAGAATGAGATAAATTTAGGATATATTTTGGAAGGTGGAATCAGTAGAATTTATGACAAATCACATATAGAATGCCAGGGAATGAGAACAATTAATACCATTTTGGCTAGAGAAATTTGGTAGGTAAATTTTCTATTAATAGAAGTACGAAAGATTACTGTAAGAACAGATTTGGCAGTGGGGAAATATCAGTGGATCTATCCAGGAAATGTTAAATGTGTCATGTCTTTTAGACATCCCTGTGGAACATCAAGTAAGCATTGTGTATATGCAATATTTGAATGCATATGAATACTGAAGTTCAGACATGAAACATAAACATAGACATCATAATCATGTCTATGTTTATGGGGGAGAATGAATAGAAAGAGAAAAAATTAAGTAGGCTATGACACATTCCAACATTTAGTAACTAGAGAAATGAAGAATATGGTAAAGATGTGTCTAGAATAGTAAAGGGAAAGCTAAGTAAATGTGGTATCTTGGAAATCAAGTGAAGACTATATTTAAAGAACAGAGTGATTGTCTGTGCAGGTGCTTCTGATAGGTCCAGTAAGATGAGAAATAATCTTTAGGCTTAACAGTAAGGAAATCATAGGTGACAATGATAAGCCTGATTTCAGTGACATTGTAGAGCAGAAGGATGATTTGAGGGGGTTAAAAAGAAAAAGGAGACGTAGAAAGTCAGCAACATAGGTAACTCAAGAAGAAATGGGATATCTAAAGAAGGAAGTGAGGTCAAGAGAGAGTACTTTTTAATATTGGAAAAATTGTTTATGGTTATAAATTAATCGGAATAATCCAATAGAGTGGGGACTTAGTGAACTACAAAAGAAAGAAGAAAATTGCTGACATGTTGTCTCAAAAAGATGGGGTCTAACCACTTGTGGAGCATTTGGCCTTGACCAAGAATATCAAGTTCACTTATAATCAAAGAAGGGAAGGTAGAGAATCTGGGTTAAGATGAACATAGGCAATAAGAAAATGTGAGTTTCTTTTGATTGCTTTTATTTTCCCAGGACAGAAAGTGGGGTTGTCAGATGAGAGAATGGGGTGGGAGGGCACTTCATAGGCAGGAAAGCACTAATATAGAAGACTGGGAGAACGTTGTGGTGGACTCCGGCCATCAGAGTCCACCTGTTGTCACTGGGGATGAGAATAAATGCACAGGCGACAACAATCCTGTGGAGAAAAAGGGGATGGCATGGTTACTCTGTTAAGGAGAGAGTGCCTATGGATGCTTCAGCCACTCCCTCAAGAGGAGAGCACCTTGACCCTTGCCTAGACAGGCTTTTATTGTTTTCCTTGGGTCTTACATCAGAGAAGGATTTGTTACCTATTACATAGAATATTATTGTCTACATTTTAGGTACAATCAAGGAAATGAAAATAACATGCAGAGGGGAATAGCGATGAGCCAATTAGCTCTGTCCTTGGAAGAACTCATGCAGGTTTTGGAAATTACCTTGAAGATAGACAATACACATTTGTTGTTTTAGACCAGGGTGATAGAGTTTTAGCAAGAGTAAGCCATAACAATCTCTGTGCATTTTTCTAGGCCTGATTCCCACAGGAAAACTCGGTTTGAAGGTCTGGCTCCTGCTCACCACTCCACTCCTGTAAGTTTTCCATACAGAGCTGAGTCACATTTGCCAGACTAAAACAAGCCGGTTCCCTACAGAATGTGTAGATTGGTAGGATGGCTGGCAGCATTAAGGTCTGCCTTAAAAGTAATGATTATATGTTTAATATGAAGCCAATTATCTTGACTGTGCATTTTGTCACATTTATTTTAGTTGCTGGGTTCAATCACAGAAGTACTCAGAGAACTTATTTTAACCAAGGACCAGATGTAGGCAAGTGAGTATAACAAAGGGGAAAAGGACAATGAAGTTGAGAGTATTTGCGAGCTAAAGGGTATAATAACAACAGATTTTATGCTTGAGAAGGGATTTAGAGAGGAAGTTAGAGACAGGGAAAAAAGAAGCAGAAATGGAGGGGGGTGTAATTGAAAGATTGTTGCAATTGACATAATTGATGTAGGGGTGCATGATAATCAGTTAATGACATGTTTGAAATTGAAGTAATAAATGTGCATATGAATAATTTAAAAATCAAATTATGGCTGAGTTCCAGTGAAGGCCAAGAAACTGAGAATTTGGAGTACTGAAATGATCATATACATGGATTTTGAAGTCACTAAGATGTGATGACCAAAGTGGTACTAGAGTGAGAAGCAGTAAACCAAAACCTTCAAGGACTGAGTGGACTACCTAAAGAGATGATGGAGCAGTGGGTAGTTGCAACAAATGGTGTATTGGAAGATACTGTAGTCTGATGACAGAAGAGTAAAACGTAAGTGGTTTTAGGGATGAGAAGGGTAAGAAGAATGATCTGGAAGCCATCAAAAGTAAAAAAGAAGCTGCCCAATACATCTTTCTATGAGGAATATGGGCCCATATTTGAGGGACCCCCAGAAGAAGTAATGCCATCAGAGGAAAGTAGGTTTGTAATTGGACAGGAGGAGTGAAAGGAATTTTCACGAAAGAGGTTAAGGACATGGGGATGTTTTTGAAAATTGACCCTTCATTTCAGGGAAGTTAAAGTGGCTCAAGAAATGAAAAGTAAGCACTGGGAAAGAGAGCCTGGAATGATTTGGGATCTTGGGGCTTCTTTTGTTAACTGACCTGAATACAAGTAAAGAGTATCATGAGATCAGTTCTCATAGCTCCAAGCAATGTAACAGCTGTGAACTCTCGCCTTTATGAGTGAGCTTTTATTCAGGCAAGGAGGCTCTTATTCAGTAGTTAAAGAGTTCTGGACTCCTAATGATGGAAACATGGAAACTGCAGAAGGGCAGTATTATTCCTAAGGCACAGCTGCTCTCCTGGACCCTTTTGCTGTGGAACTGCAGAGAAGTGGCCATCTCTAACATCCTAGGACCTTCTTAACTTCCGTCAAAAAGCCTTCTGGGCTATAGAGACTGCAAAGGCAATAGTGACGGTTCCTCCTTGTCTCCACCTCCATTTTCAGTGAAAGCCAAGGTCCTCCAAAGAAAATGAAACAGTTCAGAAGGCATAAGGAGAGTTTTAAAAGAAACCCTAATTATATACATTTGTTCTGTTCAAAAGATATACAAAATATTTACCATAAACAATTTGGAAGCAGGAAGTGTTGCAAGGCCTATAGCCAATAAAACAGATGAATTTGGAGCTCTACCCAGATCTGGCTGGACTCCTATGGTTATTAAAATGTTTTCTAAATGTAAACCCATAAAGCTCAGCCTAGAAAACTGGATATAGAAGAAAACTCCAGAATGTTTCCCAGTTAGGGTTGCCAGAAAAAATACAAGATGGCCAGTTAAATTTTTATTTTAGATAAACTATGAATGACTTTTTAGTATAAGTATGCCTCATGCAAAGTTTTTATTTATTGAAGTTTTACTTGCTATATTTGACAATCTTACCCCTAAAGGAATTTTAGAAAATCAGCAGAATATAGGTGTAGGGAAGGCTAACCTTGGTCTGTTTCAGAGTAACAAACCCTATATGAATATGCCTCAAAAATACTGGAGGTGTTAAAACTTTCTTCTCTCACGTTACCCATAACTCGATTTCATGTTATAAATCAAGTTTGGAAAGAAACATGCAAAGCAGAAATAAGCTATAAGCACCTGAGGTATCCTGTTGGGAACCACTCTGCCTGGTTTCAGCGGACGGGGGGACTTGCTGGCCAAGTTGCCCCCGCAGTATTCCTTCTGTGCTTTGCCCCACACATCCCATTATTCGCTATGTCCCCACAATTTCATGCAATAGCTTAAGTACTAGAGAGAAAAGCAGTACAAAAAGTTAGAGCTGTCAGCCATTAAAAGGTGCTGTCAGATTTGTTGATGTCACAAGTGGGGTAGGGATAGGGAAACTGGGTGACAGTGACACAAACTTCGAGTTATAAGACAAATAAGTCTTGGGGGTGTAATGTACAACATGATGGCTAGAGTTCACAATATTGTATGTATATTTGAAAGTTGCTAAGGTAGTAGATTTGTTTTTTAATTCTTACCTGAGGACATTTTTTCATTGCTTTTAGAGAGAAAGGAAGGGAGAGAAGATGGGAGAGAAACATCCATGTAAGAGAGAAACATTGATTGGTTGACCCCCATATGTGCCCAGACCAGGTATCCAACCCACAGCCTGGGTCTCGAACCTGCAACATTTTTGTTGTGGGACAGTGCTTCAACTGGAGTCACACTGGCCAAGGCAAGGGAATAGATCTTAAAAGTTCTCATCACAAGTAAAAAAATGTAATTATGTGAGCTAATGGATGTTAACTAAACTCATTGTGTTAATTATTTGTGTATGTATGTATACAATCATTGTGTTGTTTACCTTAAATTTATATGTTATATGTCAATTATATCTCAATAAAACTGAAAAACATTTTTAAAAAACAAAGTGATGTCAAAAAGATTCCATAGGCACAAGACAAAGAGGAGACACCCTCAGGGTTGTAACTAGGACAATACCCCACCTTTCTGCAGGCATTCCACAGCACTGACTTTCCCTGCTGGGTCTCTGGCATAGTCCTAGACAAATAAATATTCTATACCTCTCCACCCTAACAAGCATTTAAGAAAAAAGGTAAATGAAAGATTAAAGAAATTTTCCCTTTAGACATTTATAAATGTTTAAGACATTTATAAAGAAATGTCTTAAACATTTCATTATAAATATAAAGGACTTAGAACAGCACATTAAGCCTGCCACTTGTATTTCTCTTCATTTAGAACAAAGATGATGCTCCCTGGTTAGCGAAGGTCAGCAGCTACTGGAGCACACTCTGTGTCATACCACCTAATGGCACAAGTCCCGCGGTTGGCTGAAACGTGAAAGAAATGCAGCGTATGAAAGTCTACTATCAATCCAGTAGGGAAGAGCCAGCTGGATAAATCAGAACAGAGTTCAAATAAACACTGCATATGAACTTGCAAATTTATCCACATCCCTATCTCAAAAGCTAACACATTTCATGCTCTTTCTCATATTTAAATCTAGATAAGTAAATTTCCAATATCCTTTCAGGATGCAGCTGTTGTTTGACACTGTGATTTCATATTTATACAGTTTCTCTCATCATAGGATCTTAGACCATTTCACCAGGATAATTCAGTATTAATAACCACTAAAAAATCATCTCAGCTAAATTATCCTACTGGGCAACTAGTCACAATCACAGTTACTCTGCTGGGCATTTGGAAATTGCTACTTTATCCTCAAGGAGAATAAACCACCAAATTCTCAGATCCCTCAAAGGGAAAAAAATATTAAGACCAGCCAACAAAGTAAAAGAGTGATATTTCCAAACAAATTCCACTGGTAGGAACTACTACAAAATCATTTTGTATATTCCAGGAAAAAGAAAATTGGTTTAGAAAAGTGATGAAAAAATTGGCAATGTTTACATTGGAAAGGAAACCAAGATTCTTTTACAGAATCTACTTGGATAAATTTGTATTTTTTTGTTCTTTTAAAATGTTATTCCTTATGTCCTCTTTATGTTTTGCTCAATTCATCCATTCCCTAACCACATCCCCCAGAGCTGTCCTCCTGCTCTCTACCTACGACTCATATTTTTAGATTAAGGTGGTAACTCCCCAAAATGTGACTTAAACAAACCAACCTGGAAAAGCATTTTCCATGTGAGTAAATGATTGGACACAGCCTCCTCTACAAGCCCTGCTCCCAGAATATTGTATCCTCTCTCTACCATCCCAAATCCCTCTGTACTCCATCATGCGGCCAGGATGGTTATCTGTATCACTGATATGTGATGTCTGATGCAGGAAATGTTTGTTCCTAGAAGCCTCAGTAACTCCTTCTCATCTCACTGGGTAAATTGGATCCCCCCTTTTTTTCCTCATCTACACATCATTTACATAATTCCTTCTCAAACCAGCTTTCTCAGGTATCACATAACCCTTTTCCCAGCATTTAAATATAGGGCCATAAACAAAGGGGCCTTGGTACAAAGTACAAGTTCCTGAATGAGAGAATCACCACTGAAAATTTATTCAAAATTGGTGCAGAAAGGGAACAAAGAACTCCAAGTGGGAAAACAAGCGAGTGTGTCTCTTCTCTTGTAACCAATATGCAGTCCTGCGTGTGTAAAGATTAGCTGTAAAACCTGGCAGAATCTCACCAGATGCTAACGATGATTGCTAAGCAGTTCAAATAACCAGGGTAAGTATGTCCATTAAATGACACTGTGCCTGTCAAGCACCTTACAGCAGTTTCTTTTGGTTCATTTGCATATTGAAATCTTAATATTGCATCATTTCTACCATTTAAAAATAAAATCTCCCTTTGAAAGTTTGTTTTCTTTTTTTTTAATCATCCTCATAACAGACCTTCCCCCAAATACATGTCATTTGTCAAATCAGGTCCCAAAACTGAAGAAACAGCATGCTGAGAAGACACACTGAACACTGGACATTATTAGACACTATGGGATTACTAAAGTAGCTCCAGAAAGAAATTGCATTTTCATGTCTTGGTGTCCTGAGATGGATTTAGGACAAGACGGGGCAAGTAATAAGGATGTTTGTTGAATGTCATGCATCCTGCTAAATCCATTAGTTGCTAAAATATAAGATTTTCTCTACACCCTTCCTTACTTCCAGTACTACGAAGGCCACAACATTATCGCGCACAAGGACTGGAGTGCACTGCCAGGGTTCAGCTGCTGCAGGAGGCTGCTAAATGGAAAATTACTGTGATTGTGCCAGTACAATTTCAGATGGCAAGCATCATCGATGATGCCGAATCTCTCCACTGAAACTCAGAGAAAGGCCCAAGTGTTTATCCTGTCCGAAAGACACAATTAGCTGAAGTTTTTTTATCTCTACATCTGAAGAGCCTAAATCAGACAAGTGCCCCAATGAGCAACTCTGGCCAAGAAAAGAGGAATGGAGTCCCACACTGGGCTGCTTTCTTTCTCTTTCCATTAACTGACTTTTTGAATAGGCAGCAATTAATCACCCTCCTCTGCCTACAAAGAAAATTAGAGCTTTGTACACTAATGTGATGAGTATTCAGAGTAAAGAATCATCAATGTGGTCAGCATCTTCACTATTAAAATAAGAGCTTCGGTAGAGTGTAGTTACCAAGCAATTTTTTATTTCCATGACAATAGGTCATTTCAGCACAGATGATATTGTAAAAACAAGAAAGTTATTTAATCATCATCAGAGGGTTATAAAGTACAAACAAATACATTGTTAGTGATTTCATAAGACAAGTGCAAAGAACTACTGCCAATAGGGTGTTGTCCTTTAGTTTTACTGTGAGAGGCTGTACTTAATTCAAGCATTCCTCCGTCACACTGGGCCTTTTTGATCCTTTGTTTTGGAATTTAATTTAAAGATGAGAATGCATTCACTTAACAAATATTTGTTCCTTGAAGCTGACTGTGATTTTGAAAACTTCCAAATTCATGTGGAAATTTCTTATTTAACTCTAATGAGTGAGAGCCCCCAAAGTGACCGCATTGAAAAACAAGTCTCCTTAATGAGTACCATGTTTATCATGTTCACTCAGTTAAGCAGCATTTATCAGCTGAGACATTATCATGTGTAAGGTCCCAAGATGGTGAGATACAAATAAGAATACATGCGCACCCTTCCCATCAAGGAATTTAAAGTCTATTGGGGAGAGAAAAATAGGTTCTTGGACAACTGCAGAACATCTGAAATGATTTATAAACAACACACTCTGAGAGCACCTACAAAGCAGTAATTGACTCCAACAGAAGTGAATCATGAGAGAGTTGGTAGTAAAAGTTGGATTTGGTCTGGGAGTTGGGGTGAGTAGGACTTCAACAAGGAAAATCAGTGAAAATAGGGGGAAAAAGTATTTCTTAGACAAATGTGATAACAAAGCCACAGTACACAAGACAGTGAAGGTTGTATTTATGGTGCTACAGGTATCCTGTTGCAATTATCTCAAGTTATTGGCAAAATACGAGACTAGGAAAAGAGAAAAGGGACCATCAAGAAATGTACAACTGCAACAAGTCCTCTCTACTTGTCCTTTCCAAGAGCTTGTTAACTAATTTTGACTCTTTACATGCCTACGTGTACTTTAGAATTATCTTGTCAAGTTGCTCTGCCCAACTGTAGAATTTTAACTGGATTTTTTAAATCATAAATTATTTTGAAGAGAGCTGACATTTTTACATTTCGAGTTTTCTGGTCTATAAACATAGACTGTCTTTCCATTTATGTAGCTTTTCTTTCTTTAATTCTCCAGTAACATTTTGTATTTTGTGCCTTGAAAGTTTGTACATTTTAAAAGATGTGTTTTAGGTATTTTATTATTTGATGCCCTTTCAAAAAATTAATATTCTAACTAGATGATGACATATGGATATGAGTAATCTTCAAATATTGGCCTTTGATACTGCAAAATTATGAAAAAATCATCTATTATTTCCAGTAAAAAAGAATGTACAACTGGATAGGACCTGTGAAAACATCAAGTTCCACTCCCCTGTTTTAGATATAAAGAAACAAAAAGTAGCTAGAGTAACTTGTAAGGTCACAAGGATAACTAGATCCAGCCAGAACTGAACCCAAATCTTCTGCCATTGAAACCAGTTTTCTTTGCACCACTCATATGTAGATTGGCATCAAATTGTAGAAGATGGCTCTGGTAAGCAATAATGAGTTTGAAGTTTTTGAGCATCAGAGTGGTATAATCAGATATACGCACACTAAGGAAAACTCTAAAAGCAGGGAGGAAATACTGGAGAGAGAAAGACTGGTTAAAAAGCCTTTGCAGTCATCTGAGCTGGAAATAATGAGAGCCTGACCCAGAACTGTGATAACTGAAATAGAAATGAATTGAAGGACTCAAGTGTCATTTCAAGGATGAAACTGCTGCAACTTGGTGATGAGAGAGAGGAAAGAATTACAGATGATGATCAAGCTTTAGAGCCTGAGTGAAGGTAAATGTTACCCCATCACCTGAGTAAGGAAAAGGGATGAAAAAAAGACTCAGAGAAATAAAATAGTTAGCTCTGTGCTTTCCTATCTTGGTGAATAGCAATTGACCACTCATTAGAAGCAAGGACCTAAGACTTTGCCCCAAGTTTCTGGCCCTTAGAGAATAACATGCAAGGATCAGTAGCAAATGGGGCCAAAATATCAACTTTATTAATGACTGATGAGGAGCAAACAACAAAAAGTGAGCTTTTGGCACTGTACTAGAGATATATCAACAGAACCTCTCCTTTTCAGCCCACATGAAGTGGGAAACAGTAATATGTGTAGAAGGCGGACCCTGGGTCAAATTCTCAGTCAGCATTAAGGCCAACTTCACAACCTAGATGGAGACAGGATACAGAAGAGAACCCTCCCATAAGAACAGACAAAGAAAAGGGAGGCCTTCTGCATCTTCCTTGAGTTTGAAGACAGTAATTCTACCCTGTAATGTATCATTGTCCAATGAGAATCAAACTCTGTTTAAGCTGAATAATCAATCCTATTCTTCAAAGCAAACACAGAGAGAGAGAAAGAGAGAGAGTGAGAGAGAGAGGCAGGAGCTTCTTTCCCAGCACGCCCATGCAAAAGTCAAACTTCTGTCAGGGTAAAAGAAACAGAAATCTTCATTGCCCTACATCCTAAGTCAGACACCTGCGAGTCACCTTCTCCCAATATTCCCTCCTTCCATAACAGTTAACCAATTCTCAAGTCCCATCAATTTTCACTTCTATCTCCTGAAAGCAACACAACTCTGTCTCCATTTGCCCATCCTTGCTGACATTTTCTTCATATCTCTTCTAGACCATTGCAATAGAACCTCTCAAATTATATATTAATCTCTACTTTACAACCTTTCCTTTCATTGCTTTACAATGCTGAGAAATACTAAAATGCATGTAATCACACTCTCCTCTCACTTAAAACTCTCCACGTGCTCTCAGTCACTTCCAGATAACATACAAACACTTGTCAGCATTGAATTTATTGCAATTATTTTTTGCCATGTCTTTCTATCTTTCTGTCTTACTAAATTGGAGTTCCTTTATTGCAAGGACTTTTTATAATTTTATTTGTGTATTGTCAGTACCTAGCTATTAATCTAGGTATTCAAAAATATATTTTCACTCATACAAAGCCCTTCCACATCTGACCCTCTTTCTCCAACCTCGTGTCCTGTGTGTAACAGCTCCACCAATCCCTACCTAACTCTCTAGCAAGTTCCTATTTTAGGTATACCAAACTATTCACGGGTGTTCGAGTATTCTTTGCTCTTTCTCCTCACATTTGCACACTATCATTGCCTGCCTCTTTCTGTTTCTCTTTTCCACTTAGATATATTTCCTGTATATTACCTGTATTTCAAAATATCAGCTCATGTGTCCCTTTCTCCAAAGAGCCTTTTCTTATTTTAACTCTTTCTTTTCATCCCACCTTGGGCCCATACTGAGTAGAAGACTCTTCATAGCATTTATTCATATCTCTAACACTGCATTTATGAAAATGCTTTAAAATAAATTTAGTAATTTATTTAATTTTTCTCATATTAATGATAAGTTCCTTAAGGGTGGTCATGTGTCTTTATGCCTGGAAATAAAAACAAGTAAATGAAGAAAGATAAGAAAAGAAAAGGAAGAAAGGAAAAAAAGGAAGGAAGGAAGGAAGGAAGGAAGGAAGGAAGGAAGGAAGGAAGGAAGGAAGGAAGGAAGGAAAAGAGAAAGCAAAAACCAAGCTAGTTTTTATACACCAAGTTTCTTGACAAAGCATTCATTGAGAAATATCCAATAGATCCACAGCATGGAGTGGACAGAAGGTTGAGCGCCTATTCATGTCTTCTTGTAAATTACTTTGTGTTACTAGACTTTCAAAAACAATTCAATAACTACAGGGTTCATTCTAAACTGTACTTTAACTTGTTGAGAGACAGAGAAAAAACGAATCCTTTAGGAAAAGTCATGTTTTATTAAATACTTAACTTTCTTCACTTTGGCTTAAGGCCTATGGAATTATACAAGTCAGAAAAGGCCTAGCCCTGGCTGGTGTAGCTCAGTGGATTAAGCGTGGGCCTGTGAACCAAAAAGTCAAGGTTCAATTCCCAATCAGGGCACATGCCTGGTTTGCAGGCCAGTTCCCAGTAGGGGACACACAAGAGGCAACAACACATTGATATTTCTCTCCTTCCCTTCCCCTCTAAAGATAAGTAAATAAAAATAATAATAAATAAAAGAAAAGAAAAAGAAAAGGCCTATATTCAATCGAGGTGCATCTATATAAAGCAAGTTCAAATTCGACTATGTTTATGAAGTATTTGACAATTTCCTATACCACTGAAAGAGTATAGTGTCCCTCCAGTATGCTGTCTGGTTGCTGCCTTTTCCCTAGGCAACTGCATTTCACGTCATGGTCACAATCATGAAATACAACATTCCAAAAATTCAACTATAGTCTTTTATTCTCTGATGACGGTCAAAGACCCTTCAAAAATTCTTATGGAAATAAATAAAAATACATTAAATACTTTTAAAAAATCAAACTATTACCTGGCTGGTGTGGCTTGGTGGACTGAGCATCATCAGCCTGCCAACCAAAGTGTCACTGGTTTGATGCCCATGCCTGGGTTGCAGGCCAGGTCCCCAGTAAGGGACACATGAGAGGCAACCACACATTGATGATTCTCTCTCTCCCTTTCTCTCTGTAAAAATAAATAAATAAAATCTTTTTAGAAATCAAACCATTATAGTTCAAGAAATTAAAAATTAGAGGAAGAGCTTTGGTGATAATAGATAATCATTTATTAAGGCCAATTTAGAGTACTATATAATTAAGTTGTAAGAAAACAAGAAGTTTTATTCTGCAAAGTTCTGCTTTTAGCACCTTTGCTTCTTTGGAGAAGAAAGCAGAACAAAAAAAATAAGGTTCTTCTCAGTGATGGCAAATGTGTAACGTGGCCGTCAGCACTTCCACTCAGCTTCTGTTTTGTCTTTTCCTTGTCTGTTCTCTTCTTCATGAAAAACCCTCTTGACTGGGGCTCTTCATTCAGTCAATAATTCTTTATTGTTTGCTTGCAGATGAACAGCATAATTAACAAAACTCATTCCTGGCCCTGATGCTTAGCAAGTAGATTAAAAATCAAAGATAAAGTCAAGGTATGATAAGGGCTAAATTGAGAAAGCAGGTGGAAAGAAAAAATAATCTAATCTAAGAGAAAAGGCTTTAGTAAGAATTACAGGCAGAGGTCATTGCTAAACTGAGTTACTCTAGCAAAACAAGGTGGCAGAGCAATGGGAAAGGAATCAGAGAACATAGAGGATTTTGCAGTCTGTGGGAACAGCATCTGCAAAATCAAGGGAATGTGTGTTTGAAGGGGGTTTACAAACTTCAGTTTCTTATACTATAGACTGTGATGGAACAAGAGATAGGTGATGAGGCTGAAAACACGAACAGCAAGATCATGGAAAGCCTGATAGGACAAGTTAAAAAAATTGGATTTTATCCTGAGGGCTCTCCGTTGTACTGAAAAATTTCAGTTATATAGGTTCAGTTTTCAAAAGACCATAGGATGTTAGTGTGGAAAAAGAGAAGACTGGAGAGAGTCTGGAGATTGTCCCAATCACCTAGGTGCGAGGTGACGATGGCCTAACTCAAGAGAGTGGTGCTGCTGTGAAAGGGGTTGGGAAATTGGAATGACACTGAGGAGGAAGAAGTTGTGACAGGCCTTGATATATAAATATGGGAATTTAAGAAGGAAAAAAGTGCTCTCCAGGTTTTTTTTGTACCATGTCTTTTTTCCTTTTTAAACATAATCTGTGAAACCTAAACACTATTAGTGGTTAAATATCCTATGAAGTCACCCAAGGCAGCTGTGTGGGCTGCACCTAGCTGTTTATATTGATGGGCTAACAAGACTGGTAGGGAGAAATGAAACTTCCTATCCAATTAACAGATATTTTTCATTATTCTAGGAAAGTGGAGTTTGCAACATTATATCCAAGATATTGGATTAAAAAATACCGGAAAAGAACAATGACTGAAGTTCCACATGTAAATTAGTAGTTAATAAACCAGCCATAAAGTCATCCATAAATCTGCTGATTCTAATTTTGTGTTCCTGGTCATGCTCAAAACAAAAGATGTTTCCTTTATCACCATTCAATATGAGTGTACAACCCATAATTCTTTAAACCTACAATTCAAACTTCAAATCTAATCATAAACCTTTAGGTTTTTATCCTCTCAGTTTTTTAAACTGAGAATAGATTAAAATTCTTCTCACATTTGCATGAAATTTATTTTTCAATATAATTCTTATTTAATATTCCATTCTTGAATTAATAATTATTTTAGGATCTGGATAATCTTATCCATTGTGTCTTTCTTAATGCACTAAAAGTTCTTTTTTTTCTTTTAATTTGGGTTTTTGATTATGCCATTACACAGTGGTCCCCATTTTTTCCCTATGACCCCCTCCATCCAGCATTCCCACTCCCTCAGGCAAACCCCACACTGTGGTTCATGTCCATAGGTCATGTACTTAAGTTCTTTGGTTACTTAATTTCCTATACTGTATTTTATATTCTCATGGTTATTCTGTAACTGCCTACTTGTACTTCTTAATCCCCTCACTTCTTCACCCATTTTCCCAAACCCCTTCCCATCTTGCAACCATCAAAACACTCTCTGTATCCATGATTCTCTGTTCTTTTGTTTGCTTAGCTTTTTTAGGTTCAGTGGTTGATACACATGTTTTTGTTGCCATTTGTTGTTCATAGTTCTTATTTTCTTCTTTTTCTTAAATAAGTTCCTTTATATTTCATATAATCATGATTTGATGATAATGAATTCCTTTAGTTTTTTCTTTTCTTTTTTAAAGATTTTATTTAGTTATTTTTAGACAGAGGAAAAGGGAGAAAGAGAGGGAAAGAAACATCAATGTGTGGTTGCCTCCTGTGTACTCCCTACTATGGACCTGGCCCTGCAACTCAGGCATGTGCCCTGATTGGGAATCGAACCTGCATCCCTTCAGTTCACAGGCTGGTGTTCAATCCACTGAGCAACACCAGCCAGGGCTCCTTTAGTTTTTTCTTGTCTGGGAAGCTCTTTATTTGCCCTTTGATTCTAAATGATAGCTTTGCTTGGAAGAGCAATCTTGGCTCTAGATCCTCGCCGTTCATGACTTTGAATATTTCGTGCCAATCCATTCTAGCCTGCAAAGTTTCTTTTAAGAAATCAGCTGACAGTCTTACAAGAACTCCACTGTAGGTAACTGTTTTTCTCTTGTTGCTTTTAAGAATTCTCTCTTTATATTTAACCTTTAACATTTGAATTATGATGTGTCTTGTAGTGGGCCTCTTTGCATCCATATTGTTTAGGACTCTGTGCTTTCTGGACTTCCATGTCTATTTCCTTCACCCAGTTAGGGAATTTTTCTTTCATTATTTTTTCAAATATATTTCCAATTTCTTGCTCTTACTCTTTTCCTTCTGGTACCCCTATAATGTGAATGATGGAACACTGGAAGTTGTTCCAGAGGCTGCTTACACTATTCTCATTTGTTTGGATTCTTTTCTCTTCTTGTTGTTCTGATTTTTTTTTTTGCTTACTTATGTTCCAAATCATTGATTTGATTCTCAGCTTCATTCACTCTACCATTGTTTCCCAGTAAATTGTTTTTTATTTCCATTAACGTATCCTTCGTTTCTGACTGGATCTTTTTTATGCTTTTGAGGACCTCACTAAGTTCCTTGACCATCTTTAGAACCAGTGTTTTGAACTGTATCTGATAAATTGCTTATCTCCGTTTTGTTTATTTCTTTTTCTGGAGTTTTGATCTGTTCTTTCATTTGGGCCATGTTTCTTTGTCTCCTCGTTTTGGCAGCTTCCCTGTGTTTGTTTCTATGCATTGGGTAGAGCTGCCATGACTCCTTGTCTTGGTAGTATGGCTTAATATAGTAAGTGTCCTATAGGGTCCAGTGGCACAGTCTCCCCTATCACCCAAGCTGGGTACTCAAGGTGCACCCATCATGTTGGATGAGTAAACCCTCCCTTTGTAGTTGAGCCTTGGTTACTGTTGACAGATCAATGGGAGAGATTTATCCAGGCCAGTCAGTTGCAAGGATTGACTATCACCACTGACCACCAACCCCTGCTCTCTGTGGAGGATTAACTGGGCAGAGGCAGGGAGGTGGTGCTCTGGCATGGTCTGCAGCTGTCCACTAGGTGCACAGGATCTGGGATTTCCTGAGTGGTACAGGCCAAGTTCAGCACCTACTTTTGTTCTGTCCTGGGCTATCCTCAATGAGGTATAAAGCAATCTAAGATGGATGCTGCTTGTTCTGGGCTTGGAGATTCCCAGGCAAAGCCTAGCTATGAATCTAGGCTGGCTACTATCAGTGTCAGTTAGCAAGAGGTACTGGTACTGGAGGCTCACTGAGGATTGTTGTTGCTTGATGGGATTTAGGAAGTTGTGAAATATGAGCCAAGACCAGCCATTCATATGCAAAGTCACAGTTCACAGTTTGGGTGGGCCCATAAACTGGTTGGGAAGAGTCTCAGAGGATCTCCACAGTGGGGCAAACAGTGTTAGCCAAGTTGATGGAGTCTCAGATATGGTACCTGCCTGCCAGCACTTAAAGGATGGCTTTAAAAAAAGGACAATGGTCTCTGTACACCTTTCTGTCTGGGAGAAAAATGTCCCCCACCTTTATGCCAGACACTTCAGTTCCTCCCTGTATGTCACTGGTGCCTTTCAAGCTGCTACCCTGAAGCTGGAGCTCAAAGGGAGTAAGTTTGAGTAAGGCATGTGTGGGTTCTTTACGGGGACCTGCTTGATACTGCAGAAGTTTCTTCCACCAAATCAATCTTTACTGGTTATAGCATCCAGAAGTTATGGGGACTTATCTTCCTGGCACTGGAATCCTGGATTAGGGGGCCTGGTCTGGGGCTGGGACTCCTCACTCCCAAGATACCCCCCCCCAAATTTTTATCCACCACATGTAGATGTGGGACCCACCCATTCCCTGTCTCTGCCCCTCCTACCAGTCTGGATAAATGTGGTTCTTTAAATCCATCATTGTCAGACTTCCATTACACTTGACTTCTAGTGGTCCTGAGTAATGATTATTCTATATTTTAGGTGTAGTTTTGATGTGATTATGTGAGGAGGTGAGCCATGTTTACCTCCATCTTGACTGAAAGTCTGCATGAAATTTATATAGGAGGTATAGTTCCCTACCAAGACATATCTCAGCCAAAGATAAATGTAAGTAAATTTGAATATGTTCCAAGTATCATCTAGTCTGCTTTTTACTACGTCAATAATGAGACAAAAAAAGAAAAAATAAAACAATACAAAAAATAAAAATATTGTACCTTGAGTATTGAAAGGAATGGCAGTGAAAATCTAAACATACCACCCTGTTAAGTCTCCGAATGAAAGTATCATAGACTTCTGAGAAGATATGAATGCCATGGGGTACTAAAAATATCATGTAATAAGAAAGAAGATGAGGTAAGGGGGTTGTTCATAAAGAAAACCCCACATAGCAATCTAACTCACATGTTACTCAAGGGAACTTTATTCTTTCACAGCTCCTTGTCTGAATGGTCAAAAGTAAAAATCCAGTAAATGCATGTTGATAGGTTTGATCTGGGAAAAACAATATTCTATCATTACAATCCTTGGCTATAGCCCAGAAAATATATGGCCAAACCAGAAAATTCTCCAACTATTACAACAAAACTACACAACACAGACAAGGATTTTTTTAAGTTTCTCTGCTAACGCTCATTTGTAACAGATCCCTAAAGAAAAAAATTGCTTTAAAATTTTGAGATTAAACTAAAACAAGAATTTTAGAGAGGTTATAATTAGACAATTACCCACCTTGATGGATAATTGGATGAATAAGGCTGCCTGTGAATGTTACCTTAATATGGAAAAATAATCTTGGCAGATATGATTAAGTTAAAGTTCTCGAGAGAGAAAAATGATGCTGGATTACCTGAGTGGGCCCTAAATGCCAACATGAGGGACCTTATGGAGCCAGGCAAGGGCAGATTTAATACAGAACAGGAAAAAGCGATGAGACTGCAGAGATAGACAATGCAGTGACGTGGCTGCAAGCCAAGGAACTCCTGAGTCACCAGGAGCTAGAAGGGGCAAGGACAAGTATCTGCCCTAAAGCTCCTGAGAGAAATGCGCTTCCAACATCTTGATTTTAGGTCCAGTGATACTGACTTTGGACTTCTGGCCTCAAGAATTGGGGGAGAATAAATTTCTCCTGTTTTAAAATACGAAGTTTGTGGTAACTTATTACAGCAGCCACAGGAATCCCATACAGACACCCTGGGTACAGTAGGGTATAGTGAAAGTTCTCATCACTCAGTCTGCAATTCAGCAGTTCTACCCAATGAGCTCAGAGCCTTGGGCACCAACCCTCATAAAAGAGGCAGAGCTTTAACTGCTTTAACTGAAGGCAGCTGAACACAGGCATTCCCCTGGGTACCCTAACACCAAAGCAAATTCAACCTTCTGTGGAATCAGAACAGCCTGGCCCCACTCAATAAGAGAGTTAGGTGATAGGTAAGAGGCAACATCCCTTTCAATGCATTTATTGCTGCCAGTTGCAACTGCAGCCATTCTGGTCACACATCAGTTTGTATGACTCACCAGAAGGGAGAAATCAGAGGCTGAGTATGAAGTAATGGGAAGGCTTCCTGAGAAGGTGCTCTTCCCTCAGGCCCAGGATTCATAAGCAATGTGACTTTGGGCAAATTTCTAACCTACTTCACAACAGTGTCATAGAGCAACTTTGTAATTAATTTGTAAATGCCCTTTGGCCCACAGAAAATCCATTCATCCTGTGAGATTTGTATCTCACGGAGCTACTGATTTGCATACCATGAAGCTCCGCCAAGGAAACAAGCATCTGCCTGCAGTAAGTACACACACAGAGTTCTCCCATAAACACAGATTCCCTGCAAGGCCCAAACAGAAACCAAAGGAAGGAAGAGGGAGACAATTACATTTGTTTTAGCCCCATTGATTAAATCCTATTTGACGTATTCTGATTCCATTTAGCAAACAGGTATATCGCTAAGCATTTATTTCCTTGGACACTGTGAAGCTGCGGCAAATTGTGTTTAAAAGCTTTTGGATCCTCAGGAAAAGGGCACTGTCTAAATCCAGGGAACTATTATGAGCAAGAGACAGAGCCTTTTTCTCTCAGTCTTAATAAAGAAGGGAGCACGAGCGCTATCAGAGTTCTAGTTCAGATACCAAATTGACCCCTCTGGGAGCTGGGAAGTCTCAATCTTGTGTTACATGCAGAGGTAATAAAAGAGCATACACCAAGGATTAACTAAAGTTCACATATTGCCTTGTAGATAAAAGTCTCTATTTAAGTGCTAAAAATTTATATTAGTGGGAAGAGAAAGACTGGAAAATGACAAAAGGAATGGAAAGTTACTGAAAGTTAAAATGAGAAATATAAATTAAAGCAGGTTTAAGGGAAAGATGAGAGATCGGATGCAACAGGGTAGGAAGTAGGAAATGTTGCCAAAAAAAATTTCCTCCATCTGTGTTGTCTCAGGCATGCTCCTCTAGTCCTAAAGGGAAGCATATCCTTTAGGCAACAACAACAAAAAAAACTAGGAATCTCAAGCAGAGAGTAAAGAGAAAACAGCAGTAAAATACCAGGGGATGAAGGGAGGAAAAGAAGACAAAGAACAGAAGTGAAGAGAGAAGGCAGCAAGTGATAAAACAATGGGAATGAAATTCCTAGAATCTCTAACAGGAGCTAGAAAAAGAGCCATTTAGTTCACAATTTATTTTAAAGGCAAGAATTATTACCTTGATTTTATGAAATCAGAGCTAGCCCATGCTATCAGCTCCCTGCTATAAAAACCAAATGTAGATACAGTCTACCCTCTTGTCATATGGAAAAAAAATATTTTACTCACATTCAAGTTTCTAATATAAAATACACTGACCACCAAAGCTGTATCTGCACACACAAAAAACAATTTGGCAGAATTTATTTAAAAAGCTGAATACAATTAAATTGCTTTCCAGACTCTTGTAATCAAGCGAATGGCTAGATTTTTGTTGCTGTGGTTGCTTTCATCTGTTTGTTTTTTAACTTAAATTACCTAGGCTTTGCATAGATGGAGCTGACAATAGATAAACATTTTTAAATTTATCTAAATTGTTGGAGGCAAAAGTTATTTTGGCTTCATACACAGACAATTTCAGAAGCCATCTCACGGTTTTGTAAAAAACCTTGGCCCAGATCCAGTGCATAATAGTTGTGTCTCCTTGTGATATGAGATGTAATAGGCAGTGGAGAGAAAAGGTGACACAGTTGGATTGCTCTCATTTCCCCAGCTCCCATAGGAGCAGATGTCAGGCTGCATGTCCGCTCTGCAGTGCTCTGTTTCTCCAGAACTACTTGGCTCTTTTACCCCCAAATGTATGATTAAACCCCACTGATTGCGTAGCATTTTACGATATAAATGTCTCATCTTTCCACTAGCATCGTTTATTTATTGAACACAAGTATTTGATAGAATCCAATTAAGGAATAGAAAGCAGACCAGGATATATTAATTAGGTATTACAAAACTGGAAACTAGGAGGTACCACAGAGGTAGCAACAGGAGGAAGCAACTACCTCCCCTAAGCCTGGAAGACCAGGTGAGATGCTGGGGAAACTAACTTAGAGCTGCAGGGTCCAACATGGCTTTTGAGCATTTGAAATGTCACTAGTCTGAACTGAGATATGCAGAAATTATGAAATGCACACCAAATTTCCAAAACTAATTTTAAAAAAAGAAAAGTAAAATAACCCATTAATAATTTTTGTATTGATTACATGTTAAAATAGTATTTTGGATACATTGGGCTAAAACATATTTATTTCACCTATTTATTTTTATAATATGACTACTAGAAAACTTAAATTTTTCTGACTTGTGTGTTCTTTCTATTGGGCAGTGCTGGCTTCTAGGCTTGGAAGAAGGCCCCCCAGAGCTGGCTGGGGCTCAGCCTTTTGAGAATCGTGCTGCAGGATGATGCTGATGTACCTGAGAGAGAAGGATGAATCTGGCTCTTGTAGTGCAAATATCAGCAAATTGGAGCCAATTGCCAGTGAATCAACTGTCCCTGCCAAGGTGAAGAAATACTGCTGCAGTGATGCCAACAAGAGCAACAGCAAAAGAGAAGTCTTTTTCTTCCCAGCCTTGCAATTTCTTTCTGTTGCCCCAATTGGCAAAGCCCAAGAAGGATCCAAGTCTAAGGGAGAAATGTGATTTGCAGGGTCCCAGTCCCAGGTGCATAAAGCAGAATATGGAAAGATGAATCTGCAACCATAAGAAGAAATGAAATAATGCCATCTGTGACAACAGGGATGGACCTTGAGAATATCATGCTAGGCAAAATATGACAGAAAAAGTGAACAACCATCTTTCGCTCACATGTGGAATGTAAAACTAAAAGCAACAAATGAACAAACAAGAAAACAAATAAAAATTCATAGACACAGACAACAATATGGTGGTCACCAGAAAAAGAAGAAAATGGGGGAGTAGTGAGAGATAAAGGAGATCAAATATATGGTGTTAGAATGAGATTTGACTTTGTGTGGTGGACACAGAATGCAATATACAGATGATGTATCATAGAACTGTACACTTGAAACCTATATAATTTTATTAACCAATGTCACACCAATAAATTTATAAATAAATAAATAAATAAATAAATAAATAAATAAATAAATTTGCTCTTAAGAGGCAAATAACTTAATCACCAGCAAAAAAAAAAAATCATTAGCTTCCAGGCATGGTTTTAGATGTTAGGATATAACCATGATCAAAGACCCTGTGTTCATACAGCTTTCATTCTAGTGAGACAAGGCAGACAATAAACAGACACATAAGCAAGATGATTTCAGAGAGCGAGAACTATGAGATTAAGAAAACAGTCATGGATTAGAAGACAACAAGGAGAGAGAAAGACGTTGGATGCTGCTTTAGATAATGATATCAAGAAATGCCTTTCTGAGATGACATGTGAAGTAAGGTCTGAATTAAGAGATCAAGGGGGCAGCGGGGAGAAGGAAGACGAAACATTCCAAGACAGAAGGAATGAAACATACAAAATCTCTGAAAGAGGAATGATGTGGAATTGTAGCTGCATCTTAATTGTCAGGAGGAAAGATGGTAATGGATGATTGGGACTGGATTATGTAGGGTCCCTGCAAATCATGGTAAGTAATACAGATTTTAACTTAATTGCTGTGGGAACCACTATAAGATTTTTCAAAGAGAGTGGTAGGATTTTTTTTACATTTGTAAAAGGTCATTCTGGCTTTTGTGTGACAGAATGGACTCTAGAGGGGCAAGCATATGAGGGAGACCAGGAAACCATTGCAACATCCAGGAAAAGATAATGATGCCCAGGACTGTAGTTAAAGCAGTAAAAGTGGTGAGAAGTGACTATATTCACCATAGGGATTGAGGTTGAGCCAACATTACCCATTAAGATTGGGATGATTTATATAACTAATCTGAGTAAATTTTCCAAATAGCTAACACAAATGACAAAATTCTTTTTAAAATATTCTTATTTTTCATGGAAGCAATTCAAAATTATAAAAAACATTTCTTGATCTTCTTCTATAGAAAATCCCAACTAAATTTATAAACTGGTTTTTTTAATATATTTTTTATTTTATTGATTATGCCATTACATTTGTTCTATTCCCCCCCTCCTTTCCCCTCCACCCTGCACATCCCTCCCTCACCATTCCCCCCTTTAGTTCATGAACATGTGTCTCAAGTTCTATATTGAACTTGATTCTATATTTCCCCTACTATTCTTACCCTCCCCCTATCTATTTTCTATCTACTGTCTATGCTACTTATTTTCTGTATCTTCTCCACCTCCCGCTCCTCTGTTGATAACCCTCCATGTGATCTTCATTTCTATGGTTCACTCCTGATCTAGCTGTCCTCTTAATTTGCTTTTGTTTTAGGTGTGGTTGTTGATAACTGTGAGTTTGCTGTCCTTTGACTGCTCATCTTTTTAATCTTCTTTTTCTTAGGTAAGTCCCTTTAACATTTCATATAATAAGGGCTTGGTGATGATGAACTCCTTGAATTTGATCTTATCTGAGAAGCACTTTATCTGTCCTTCCATTCTAAATGAAAGCTTTGTTGGATAGAGCAATCTTGGATGTGGGTCTTTGGATTTCATGACTTGGAATACCTCTTTCCAGCCCCTTCTTTCCTGTAAGGTCTTTTTGGAGAAATCAGCTGACAGTCTAATGGGAAGTCCTTTGTAGGTGACTGTCCCCTTATCTCTTGCTGCTTCTAGGATTCTCTCCTTCATTTGAATCTTGGCTAAAGTAATGATGATGTGCCTTGGTGTGTTCCTTCTTGGGTACAACTTCTTTGGGACTCTCTGAGCTTCCTAGATTTCCTGGAAGTCTATTTCCTTTGACATAATGGGAATGTTCTCTTTTATTATTTGTTCAAATAAGTTTTCCACTCGTGACTGTTCCTTTTTCCCTTCTGGTACTCCTATAATTCGGATGTTGGAGCATTTAAAGATGTCCTGGAGGTTCCTAAGCCTCTCCTCATTTTTTTGAATTCTTGTTTCTTCATTCTTTTCTGTTTGGTCATTTTTTCCTTCCTTCTGGTCTACTTCCTTGATTTGAGTCCCAGTTTGCTTTCTATTACTATTGGTTTCCTGTGCATTGCCATTCATTTCAATTAGTTTAGCCTTCATATGTTCCTCTAATTTGTGGCTAAAATCAACCAGTTCTGTGAGCATCCTGACCACCAGTGTTTTGAACTGTGCATCTGATAGTTTAGCTACTTCTTCATCGCTTAGATTTATTGGCTCTGGGGCTCTGAGTTCTTCTTGAGCCATGTTTTTATCTGTTTGTGCCTGTTACGTATGAGTAAAGGCGCCTTAGCTGTTCACCAGAGCGGGGCCACCCAGGTCGCTGGTTTGTGATACTGTATGTGGGTGCGGGGTCAGACAGGGAGCAATGGCATCCTCTCCACTTGCCCAGTCCGCCTCACCGCTTGCCCCCAGCCTGTTTATCTGAGCACAAATGTGCGAGCCCGCCGCCCTGCGCCTTGCGGTCTCAATGCTCGCCTCTTCACTGGTTTATCTTCGAGCAAATGCTCGACAGATGGCCAGTGGCACCTCTTCCCTGTGTCTGCCCATAGCCAGCCCACACCTGGGATCTGCGCCCTCAGCTGCCTGCACACTGCCCTTGGTCAGGGGATCATCCCTGCCTGACCAGCTCTGCTGCTGGCTTTGCCCCTCTCACCAGTTTAGCTGAGCGGTTCATTGATTTTGGACTCCATATTGTCAATTTTCTGTGTGGTTTGGTTGCATTTATTATTGTTAAAGCTTTATTGTTTTTGGTTTGTTTGTGCGAGGACATAAAGTGTTTCCACCTACACCTCCATCTTGGCAGAAGTCCTAAACTGTTATTTTTGACTCAGGTTCTGGTTTTCCATTTTTGTTTGTCATCTGACAAATGACACTCTCTGTCAATTTCTTGAGTTCCTCAACTCCAGTTGCTTTCACTGCATATGTTAAAGCTCTGCTTATACTGAGGCACATCTTCATTTGAATGAAAGATGATTTTTCAGACAATCTAATCCACACATTGACTATGCCATTTAAGTCGAAGTTGAACCTGCCTGGCTCAAGTCAACATCTGCTGCCCCAGTGAGTCCATAAACCTTGTGTTTACCCAGGCCCTCATCTAACCCAAATCATCCTTGCTTCTTCAACATCAGCCATATTTCCTGCTATAACCAACCAAGGTCAAAATCAACATGATACATATTTCCTAAAGCCAACTAACCAACCAATCATTCAGAAAATCTTATGTATGTATTATTTTGAGTTCCAATGTCTAGTAGTCTTTGTCTATTTTTCAATGTTCCCAGTCAATTCATGAAGATTCTGGAGTTTCAAGGGGCCAATAAATTATCTTCTTTTCTTTTTCTTACAAAACTCTGAATAAGAGTCTGAACTAAAAATCAAATTATCATTTACTAATGGGTTTAAGTTAGAAACTGTGGCTTGGATTAAGGCCAAATGACATTTTTAATATGTCCTTCTGAACTGAACTAAACACACCAAACTACAAATCCACCACCAGTGGAATGGTGAAGGTGGGAATCAAACTGAGGAAGAGTGAAAAGCAAACACAAGGTGAAGAAGTAGAGATAGAAAAATACTCAATAAATCACAAAGTTGAGCAATGAAGAGGGATGGAAAAATGGAGTAATAGCAGATAAGATGTCAGATCAATGGAAGACTCTATAAAGTAGGACCCCCTCAAAATGGAATTTCCTTAATAAAAAATTGTGTATTTATTCTCCTGTGTTTAAACCTCAGTCACCTTCAAAGTACTCTCCATTTCATACAGTACACCTGTTGAGACTTTTTTCCACTGCTCAAAACAGTTTTTGAACTTGTTGATTTTGATGCCTTTTAGTTTTTCTGCCATGTTTTGTTTCACCTCTTCCCCACCTGCCAAACAGTTCCCTTTGAGGACTTTTTTCATCAGGGAAACAAACAAAAAAGAGTCACTCAAGGTGAGATCAGGTAAATAGGGAGGGTTGGGCACCAGTGTCATGCCATATTTGGACAAAAAAAACTGCTGAACACTCAGTGTAGTGTGAGCGGGTGCATTCACGAATCACCACCATGAAATGGGAAAATGTGCTTGAAAGAGCCTTAAAAAAAGATTCATTGAAGCCAAATACAGCCTCTCACAACAACTCAAGCCCATACAGTCTTACAGATGGGTTCCTAGAACACTCACTTAGCAGGGGAAGTTTGTATATATGGTACCTTCCCTCCAGGAGATAATTCTGCTTCTGGTGATGTGTAGAAGGACCTTCCTCATATTTTAAGATAGAAAGTAGTGGCACAAGTTAGTGTGTGCATTAGAATAATCAAGAAAAAAGAGAGAAAATAAGGATGTCAGAAAATGAATGTGTATTTGAAAAGGTGATCGAGAGTCAGTGGATGGTTTTTAGAGCACAGGCAGAGAGTCTGACCTCCACAGTAACAGCTGGGAACGTAGCAGAGATGGGGGCAAATGAACTTCAGTTTTTAGATTTAGTTATGGGCAGATGGAGTTTTCATTCTCTGTTTTCTATTTTCTGAATGAAAAATGAAATGAGGCATTCAGCTAAGAATGAGAGAGTGGGAGGTGTGAAAAGAGAGAACGTTTGAAATTAAAATCTTGCTGGGAAGCAAAGTCACTGAGAAAAGCATTTCTAAGGGGTGCTGAAGGTCCAGCTGAGGAGTGTGGTAATTTAAAGCCCAGCCACATAACTTGCCCCAGCAATATTCAGATGATCATGGATAAACAAGGAAAAGCTGCGTATGTGATCGCAAGTAAATATGGATTATCGCGGGGTACAGATGGAGGAGAAACAGAGAGCCAGAGGAGTCAAAGGCATTCGCAAGAGTATGATTATGTTAATTTATTCAGCAATAATCATCAAAATTCTAATATATGTCAAGAACTAGTCAAAAATACCCAGTTGAGATAGAGAGCTGTAGGTGCAGGCCAGTATCTAGGCATTGTACCAGAATTAGGTGCAGATTTTTTCTTTAACCCATTTTTTTCCTTTTCCTTTTCATTCTTGGGGGGAAATTGTAACATATTTAGTGCTTGCCATGCAGCAGGTACCATGCTAGGCTCTTCTTTAAACAATTATCATATACTCCTTATATCAATGCTATGAGGAAATTGCTGTTATTAGGCTCATTCACTGAGGAAGAAAAAGAATATAAAGATATCAAACAGCTTATGCAGGTAACCACATTCTAAACTACTGGCCATAGGGCTCCTTGCTTCCACAGGGTAAGTCTTCATCACTTGGGGGAAAAAAACCCTGAATATTTTCCATTAGAATATTTAAATTTTCTCATTTTCATTTTAACACAAAAGCAACTTATCCTATATTTAAAGCTCCTTTTGAAAGAAGTAAAAACTTCAAACTGTGTAACAAAACTGAGCGTAGTTATTATTCCAAATTATCTAATTTTTTCAAATTAAAGTCTTGCCTATCCAAGCAATTGTTTAAAACTGCTCTTGTGTGTGATATATGCTGAAGAAAATATTTATGCTCTAACCTAATATTTTCCACTTAAGAGAAACAATGTGAATTTCTAAATTTGGGCCTGGAAAATAAACAGAAGTTTCTCCCCTTAACTCTTCTTCCTTCCTTCCTTATTAATCAAACCAAGATAATTGTTCTGCCCTAGAAAACATCCAATGACTAACAGATACTATTGTTTTTTTCTTCCTATGAGAAACAAGACATAAAGAGGCAACCCACCCTATTCATCAAAAAATCACAAAATTATCAAGGAGTGAGACAACTCACACTTTAAAACAAACTGTGTAGGGGTGAAGGTTTTTCACATTCTTAATGTGAAAGTTTTGACAGGAAAGTGGGCAGTGTTCCCTTATTCCTTTATTATCTAAAAGCCAAATGATTTTTAAAGTTGAATCACACAAAATTCCCTTTGACTAGTTATAGTTTTCGAGACTACATTTTATTTGAATATAATCAGCTATCACTCTCTGTAAAGACAAATGCAGATTAAACAAAACAAAAAGTGAACCACACTTCCTGAAGGGCAAAACTGGTCATGCACCGCATTTAGCCAGGTTTGGTAACAGCTGTCATTTGTTGAGAATTTACTACATTCTAAACCAAAGGTGCTTAATATTGGTTACACATTAGAATTACTGGAGACATGTTTTTAATTTTGAATTTTGAATTGATTTTAGACTCAGTTGCAAAAATACTCCAGAGAGTGCTCCTATAACCCTCCTCTGCTTCTTCTTACATTAGCCCCTTACATATAGTACCATTAACAAAACCAAGAAACTAACTCTGGTACAATACTGTTAAGTAAATTACAGACTCTCTTAGAATCTTACCACTGGTCCCACTCATGTCCTTTTCTTTACATTTGAAATTGCACTTAACTGGCATTTCTTCTTAGTCTTGTCTGAAAAATGATGTTTCCTCGGTCTTCCCTTATCTTTCATAACCTTCATCCTTTTGGAGTGTACTAAACAGTAATTTTATGGAGTATTCTTCAATTTGGGTTTAATGTTTCCTCATGATCACACTGAAGTAATACATTTTGCTAAGAACACCATAGGAGTGATGTATTTTTTTTCAATGCATTATATCAAGAGATTCACATTATCAGTGTCTTATTCCTGGTGGTTCTGACTTTTATAACTTGGTTAAAGTCCAATTTTCTGGGTTTCTCCATTGTAAAGTTATTATGTTTCCCTTAGTAATTAATAAATATCCTGATACTTTGTAACTATGCAAATTCCATTTCTCCTCCAACTTTTACTCAGTAATTTTAACATCCATCAAGAGGTCTTATATAAAACAATTGTTACTGTGAGGTTGGTCTGATAATGAATTTCTGTTTGTCTACTTGAGCATGTATGATTTGGAATTCAACTTGAGGAGTTTTTTAAATACTGATACCTAGGCCCCACCACAAATGAGATGAAAATTTACTAAGCATATTATCCCTTGTTCATACAATATGACTAATAAATATGTATTATCGACATTGAAATATAAATAAATTGATATTTGGAATGCTACAATAACTTACGTTTTCTTAACCAGTAAGTAGTGAAGGCAAGACCAACTCTGAGCCATGCCCTTTCCTCTCTCCCATCTTCCCTCCTTTTACGACCAACTCATTATTCCTGATGTCAAAAATTGCCCTATTTAAAGCTAATTTTGCCCTGCCCAGGTGGCTCCATTGGTTGCAGCACCATCCCATACACCAAAATTGTGGGTTCAATCCCTGGTCAGAGCACATACCTAGGTTACGGGTTCAATCCCCAGTCAGGGCACATATGGAAGGCAACTGATTAATCTCTCTCTCTTTCTCTCTCTCTCTCTCTCAAATCAATAAACATACCTCCAGGAGAGGATTTTTTTAAAATTAAAAAGAAAAACAACTCTTTCTACTAACTGCAATTATCTGTAATTGTAGCCTAGATTTGTCCAGGGTTAGCATTTTTTTGACATCTACCTTCCTAAAGAGTAAGAAACAGAGATGCCAACTATTATTTTTCTTCATCTGGGAAGTAATTTATTGTAGAACAATATGTTAGTGAAAGAAAAGGCTATATCATATACACATCAAGTCATTTAGGTACTTAAACTGATAGGCAACCTTTTTAAAGAAATAGAATCCAAATATTCCCTGAGGTAATTAAGGTCAAAAAGCTTTGAAACATTAAAATGTGTGTATGTACGTGGTGGTTAAGAGCTGGGCTTTGAACCAGGTAGATCTGAGGTGGAGTCCAGCAAAACACTCAATTACCTTGAGTTTTTCTTTAACTTCTTTATGGTTTAATTGTTTAATTGCAAAAATGTAAATATTAATACCAATTACACAAAATTCTCATGAGGTTTCTATGAGTTCTCAGCACAGGGGTGCAAGCAATCAATAACTATGAGCTTTAGAAACAAAAAAACAATAACAACAACAACAACAACAATAAAACCCTGTAACTAAACTGCCTACCACCTGACAAAAGATGAATGTTTTTAAGAGAATTTTGAGGGGGGGAAAAGAGAGAAATAATTTTGGAGGGTGTTGTGGGCACATATAGGGTTTTGGAACTGCCAAAGGGGTGCATAAAAACTCACAGAGAAAGAGATGAAGAAAATGGAGAGTGTGAACTATCATCTTGATTGGTTTCTCTTGTGGAGGCAAACATAAAACACAGACTAGATCAAAGGATGGGCCAGCCAAAAAGTTATTTCAGATGTCGATCTGTAATGACAGGCAGATAAAATGTAAAGAGAAAATTTTCCCCTTTTGGAAGGATATTATACATGTGGTTGTGATAGAAATTTTTGTCTGTTTCATTCATTTTCATATTCCAGTGCCTAGAACCCTACATATAATAACTGTTCAATAGCATTTTTAGATTACTGGATAGATGAATAAATAGATGGGTTCAAAAGACCAGATTTAGAAGCTTAGCTACTAAAAAGAGATGGGTATGTTCCATTACTTATAGGTCTTCTCTCTTGCTAATAAGCAATGCTGACCGTTTTTAGATGTATATAGGAAGCTGAGGACCCACCTACCAGCTGCTTCCCTTGCCTCCTCCTTTGTTAAGGGTCAGCATCTTCTCTAGATACTTACTGAATGAATAAAGAATAATAATTTTAAAAATGATGCCTGGTTATAAATGTGCTCAGGAAATCTAAAAATATGTTTCACTTTGGCTCTAAGTCATTTGACATGGCTATATGTTTGCCCAACTATGAAAATGTAAAATAAGGTGACTATGTTTAAGATAGGGAGTCACTTTTCTTCCTTTACTGCTTAATAAGAGACCCCTTGGAAGTGTGCCTAGCTAAAGAACTATATTTCCAAACCATATCTATAAAGAGAAGCAACAACTGACATATAAGATCTCCAGGTAAACGATGTTGCCCCTGCCCTTCTTACTCCTGCCTGGAATGAAGATATGATGGCTGGAGCTCCCAAAGTCATCTTGTGATTTTAAGGATGGTGAACAGAAAGATACGAGGAGACCAGGTCTCTCATGATTTTCTGGAGCCGATGTACCAATGTCTATCTCTAGTTTTATTGATATGGGAGAAGAATTTCCATCTTGTTTAAGTGACTATAGTGAGGTCAGTAACCAACACGATTTTAGTGTTATGCCCCATTAGATGAAGCGTGGGTATAGTTGTGTCAGTAGAAACTTATTATGTGTACTTTGGAGAGGAAAAAAAGGCAATTAGAAGCTTTAGTTGACAATTTTAGTAAGTATTAATAGGACAGAAGAAAATACAGTGTATATATTTTTAAATACTATGAACTCACTATTGGCTACTACAGAGTTAAATAACTGAGCTGTACTATAACAAGAGTTTTTGTCAATAATTGACACATTTGAATATTAAAAAGAAAAATAAATCACCTAATCCAATTGTCCATGTGATGCTCAGCTCTTCTCTAGATATTTAGGTGAGAAGTCACCCAGCTTATGCTTGGCTACATCAAGTGATGAATAGCTTTGCTCTTCCCACGGCAGCCCATTTTTATCTTTGGACAGTTCTGAAAGTTAGAATGTTGTTTCTAACATTGAGCTGAAAAATCTGTTTTTCTCTGGTTTCCATCTACTCTATTCTAGTTGTCATGTTTAGAGCTATAGTCAATACATGCAATCCCTGTTCTTAATGGTAAGCTTTCAGTTATCACACTTCTCTTGAGACACCTGCCCATCCAGATTTTCATGCCACAAAATTATGCTGACTGTGTTAAAATCTACTTCCCCAGAATTCTGGAGATACGGACCTACTCTTTCTTTTCCTTGCCAACATATGCCTTGGAGGATATGGCCATGTCCTCCCTAGTTATACAACAACTCCTATTTTGCCAAAAAAATGTTCTCTCTGTTACTCAAATATGGATACAAAGCAATCATTATTTCCAGATGTGTTCAATATCTCTGGGGAATATATTTTGGTTTTGGGTTTTTTTTATTTTATTTATTTATCTTTAGAGGGGAAGGGAAGGAGAAGGGGAGAGAAATATCAATGTATGGTTTCCTCTCGTGCGTCCCCTGCTGGGAACTGGCCTGCAACCCAGGCATGTGCCCTGACTGGGAATTGAACCAGGATCATCTGGTTCCAGGCCCATGCTCAATCCACTGAGCTATGCCAGCCAGGGCTGGGGAATGTATTTTAAAACAAAGCAAGTAAAGAACTTGTCAGATGTTATGCTGAATGAGAATTCCATTATATATCCCTCAAGTTTTGAAATCCCTCCTCACTATGTACTATACCTATGCAGCCTATATGGCCTAAATCAGAAATAAATAGTTTATTTCTTACAATTAGGCAAAATAACATTTAGTACATCTTTACAATAATATCACATCTGTCCTTTCACCTTTCATTCATATACCAGTGGTCTCCAGTAAACTTCTATTCTTAAGATTTTAGATTTCTGTGTAGGCATAAATGATATCAACACAGAATGCTATTGTAAATTTCTCTACTAAATAAAGTCTATTTCTACTCAAATGGATCAATTCTCCCACTACCATATTTCAAACAAAACCTGCTCACCAAACTTTGATGATACCAATGAGATATTTACTATCTTCATGCTATCTAATACTATCCACAAAAATCAAATATATTGAGGCCATAGGATGTAATAGTAACCAAAACAAATGTAAACTAAACTAATAATTTTTAGAATTAAGAAATGAAATTAAAATCTAGACAAGTAGCAAAGGTACTGTAAATGTAATCCGAAACTAATTCCTGGGTTTGATACCTAAGGGCAGACCTTCCATCAGGAACTTCTGGCACTTTTCTCTGCTTCTCCAACTAGCGTTATGTCAAAGAGGCAAAATGAAAAGGGTCAGAAACTGCAGTTATCTTATACCAGGAGAGCAGAAGTCATTTTTCAGGCTAGATTCTTTTAAGAATATAAAGCCCAGTTTACAGTTTAGGAGAAACATAGTTTCTCATTCACCATCTGTCTTCCAGCCAGCCTATTCTATTACCAATATCAGGAAGGTACAGAGATTAAAAAAAAAAGTTTAAACTTCAAATTCCTCAAGCCAGGCTGTCAGGGAAGGGAGAGGTCAGATGCTAACTTGGTGGGGAAAAAGTGGTGGGTGCTGATGATGTCCACAGTGGTGATATCAGCTTTTCACCTGTGAATGGGAAGGGATCAGGGGTGAGAGTGGAGTTATGTGTGGTTAGTGCTGTTGATGTAAGAGACAGGTGTGCTTGGAGAGGTTTGGAGAAGTAGCAGCCGGGCAGAGCTCGAAATTGTCATAAAGCTTTTGCAAGCTCTGGGACTCATGTTATCTCCTGCTAAATGCTATGAGAGACGTATAGTTATAAGTCTTGAACAAGACTTATAACTATAGTTATATTCATCTTGAACAAGTCTTTCTTCCAGTTGCAGAAATGGCTTGCCCCAGGCAACCAAGAAAAAGATGAGGGTTGTCTGGAAGTGTACACCTGTCTTTTATTGCCTTTTACTTCACTTTGTATCTATTTCCTTCTCATTAAAGAAAAGAACAAATAAATAAATAAGACATATTAGAATATGTTAGCGAGCTACCCTTTGGAATTCTCATTCATATGGGTTATAAAAAATAATTGCTTAAATTACACAACTATTTTATGGAAGGCAACTTATTTTTATTATTACATTTATGGACTGCTGTTGGCATTTTATGTACAAAAGTAAGGGTAGGTTTCTTCTGTTTTCGAACACCCCAAAACTAAGAGAAATTATAAGACACACACATGTACTGTGGCACATGCCTTAAGAGATATATAAAAAGCCCCAGAGGTTTCAATAAAGGATTAATTCTGAACTCAAGGACACCACAGCCAAATGGCTTCTACATTTTGAATCTTATGCTCCTCCCTCAAAAATTTATGTGTTGAAATCCTAAAGCCCAAAGGGATGGTATTAGAAGATGGTGCCTCTGGGAGATGCACAGGTCATAAATGTGAAGTTCCTGCAAATGGAATACTGCTTTAATTCTGGGAACAAACAAAGTTCCACAGAGATGGATCCCTAGCCCCTCTACCACTTGAGGCCAGAGCCAGAAACACAAGCCTTGGACCAGGAAGAGAGCCCTCACCAGAAGATGACCATGTTGGCACCTTAACGTTGGACTTTCCAGCCTCTGAAGCTGTGAGAAATGCATTTTTGTTGTTTGTAAGTCACCACGCTTGTGGTATTTGTTATAGCAGCCCTAACGGACTAAGACAATGGCTAGTGGTGAAACAACAGGATTCAAACATGAGCACAGGGAGTGCTGATCTCAAGTTCACGGCCCTGCCTTAGCCACATCATTTCACTGTGCATTAGTCTGTTCAACCATTAAATGAGAAAGGAAAAACGGCATTCTCGCCCGAAGTACTCACATCCTCTGGAGATGGCTCCGAGATGAACACATCAATAGACAGATCCCAAACCAAGCAAAAACATCGCATTGTTCACGGAAAGCTTGACAGCGCTCAAAACAGTTCAGTCACGTCCTCGCTCTCCTCAACCGCCTCCCTCCGAACCTGGCGTTCTTTAGGCCGGTCCAGACAGCTGAGAGCGTACGGTCAAGCCCAAGTGAAACTAGATGTTCACATGCAGCCAGTCTTAAAAGAAGGTTAATTTATGTTAGCAAATTGTCAAATAACCTGGCATACCTAATTATTTTTCTTTACACACATCATTTTCCCCCCTCGCAGTGTTAAATAAATAAATAAGTAGGAGAAAATGTCTCCAGGATGATGTGATAGGTGATCTTTGAAGGCTACATTTCAGCTAAATAAAAAGAAAAACACATGGCCATTTTGAAGGACTTGTGTGTTTTTTTTCTTTGAAGACACTGCAAAGCAATAACGATCATGTAAATTCAAGGGCACATGCTTCATTTTTTATAAACTTGAATCAGTACGTTGATCTTTTCACCCATCATGTTTTTAATGCACAGAGAGATAAAATTTGTTACATTCATGAAAATATTACTTTAGCACAAGTGAGAGGTGTTAATAGAGTAGAGGCACAGAAAATGTATAAAACAAGCCAAAATGGAGAGAAAGTGAGGAAGTTACTATTGTAGTATATAAATTGCATTGTTAAAATGATGATTGATATTATAGCTTCTGTTTAATAAACTCCCTTTATATAACAGTCTATTGTCAAAACTAATAAAAAAATATTTCTTCAAGATATGCCTGCCCATATAGTATTCCTATAAAATTTTAGACATGGAAGAGTGATCTGAAATAATAGCATGTCTAAAAATGAGAGGTAGAAAAAGGGATTTAAAAGAGGAAAATTACACCAAAACATATCATCTTAAATTTTTTTTTGATCCACTTATTTGCTGATGGGCATTTAGGCTCTTTCCAACACTTGGCTACTATAAATAACACTGCTATGAACATTGAGGTGAATAGATTCTTTTGAATTGGTGTTTCAGGATTCCTAGAATATAAGCCCAGCAGTAGAATTGCCAGGTCAAAAGGCAGCCCCATTTTTAGTTTTTTTGATGAAAGTCTGTACAGTTTTCCACAGTGGCTACACTAGTCTGCAATTCCACCAGCACTGCACTAGGGCTCCCTTTTCTCCACAACCTTGCCAGCACTTCTTGCTTGCTGGTTTGTTTATGATGATCATTCTGACTGGTGTGAAGTGGTATCTGACTTATGCACCTGTATGTTCATAGCAGTGCTATAATAGCCAAGTGCTGGAAATAGCCTGGGTGTCCATCAGTAAATGAGTGGATTAAAAAATGGTGGTACATTTACACAATGGAATACTACAAAGTAGAAAGAAAGAAGGAATTCCTACCTTTTGCAACAGCATGGATGGAACTACAGACTATTATGCTAAGCTAAATAAGCCAGTCAGTGAAAGACAAATACCATATGGTTTCACTTATAAGAGTAATTTAGTGAACAAAATAAACTAACAAGCAAAAAAGAAGCAGAGACATGGAAACAACAGACTGACAGCTGCCAGAGGGGAGGGGGGAAATGGTGGAAAGAAAAGAAAGGGATCAAAGAACAGGTATGAATGATCCATGGACATGGACAAATGTGTGGGGATTGACCGTGGGAGCAGGGGGCAGGCTGGGTGGAGGGGGAGCAAAGGGGGGAAAATTGAGGCAACTGTAATAGAATAAATGATTATAATAATACGTAAATAAATAATAAATAAAAATGAAAAATATCTTCATGCAGTGCTTCAATATAGTCAATAGGGGCACACAGGTTTATATTATTTAGAGTTATATAACACTTCGTATTTTTCAAACATCATTCATGCATGAATTCCTAGCAGTGTCCTTCTGTGATTACCAAATTATTTGTCTCTCTCTCTTTCTCTCTCCCCCTCCCAATAAAGAAATAAGAGAAATTGAGAGGTGCGGGCCAGTGGCGCAATGGATGACGCGTCTGACTACAGATAAGAAATAAGAGAAATGGAGAAAGAAATGAGTCCAGAAACTTGCCTCAGCTCAGTACTAAATAAAGACAAGTTCTTAAACATCTAATAAGAGAATTTTCAAATATTATAAAAGGGATCATGCACTGACCAACTTAAATAAAAAAGAGAAAAAAATGAAAGAAAACCAGTCTCTTCCAGAGCTTAAACAATGTTTATTTGTACTTTTTTAGGTTAAAAAGAACAGAGGGGAATTTAGGTTACTTCAAGTAACAACAGGATCACTTCCAGTTTCCAGACCAACATGTAAAGAACTAGTCATCGCTCCCATCCTTACAACAAGAAAAGAGCTGAGCAAACTGGAAATCAACTAGTCTTAAATTCATCATAGAATTGAGGTCACAGAGCAAGCCACCATTCCCAAACCTGGAGAGACCAGGATACAATAGGGAATGACAGCTTATGGGAGAACAAACCACAACTAAAGGCAGCATCCACTAGGAATAGTAAGTGGTAATTGACTAATCGCTGAAGAATGAGCATGGACTAGCTTGAGAAATAAAAACTCCTGGAGACCAAGCCTTGGGGGTACCTACAAACTTTTGTGAGTTTTACCTCCAGTAGCTTGCACCAGATTCTTACGGAGAAATCAGAGAAAAATTTCCTCAAGTTTCTGAAAGGGGAGTGAAAAAGTAACAATTCTGAAATATGGCTTGAGCCTTTTATTCTCCTTAATGGATACTTACTTTAGGGAAATCTATTTTACCAAAGCCTAACTGACTTAGATTTTTCCCAGACTCTAACAGACCTGAGAGAAGGGAAATACCTAATTCCAGGCCCCTGTATTCTTTCTTTCTTTCTCACCCAAGGGAGAGAGGACAAAACTGAGACTCAGATACAATCACAGGTCTATAGAATACTTCCTTACTCTCACATGCACATCTTACTACCACAGCAATAGGGCTACTGAATAATAACAGAGGATTACACTTTAAAAGAACTAAAGAGATTAAGAATAGTATGAGATTGAAGAAGCCAAAAAACTTATATGTACCACTCATGGACATAAACTAAGGTTGGGGAATGCTGGTGGGAGGGGGATACAGGGTGGAGGGGAATAAAGGGGAAGAAAAAATGGGACAACTGTATTAACATAATCAATAAAATATATTTTCAAAAAAGAGATTACAGCATGTCTCAGACCTCACAAAGGAACCTTTAGGGAAATGCAAAGACAGTAGAAAGGACAATGTCAAGGACACCACAAGAAATGTTAGCATCTGACAACACAGCTAGAGCACATAGTAAACAGAACCTAACACCTACCCATATAAATATAAACCTCATAGTAAAGGCTTCATTATCTTAGTTCCTTTCACCAAATGCATCATGTTTGGCTTTCAACAAAAAAATTATAAAACATGCTATATGGCACAAAAAGTTTAAAGAAAGGGAGAGAGCATCAGAAGCAGACTCAGATACGGCAGATATTTTAAAATCATCAGACCTGCCCTCACTGGTGTGGCTCAGAGGGTTGGGCATTGTCCCGCAAACCAAAAGGTCACCAGCCTGGGTTGCAGGCCAGTCCACAATGAGGGGTGCACTACAGGCAACTGAAGGGTGTTTCTCTCCCTCTCTCTCTCCCTCCCTTCCCCTCTGTCTAAATAAAACAAATAAATAAAAAATTTTAAATGATCAGACATGGAATTTAACTGTACGCCAAGACCTTAGTGGTAAAGGGGGACAATATAAAAGAATAGATGAGTAATGTAAGCAGGGAGTAGAAACTCTAAGACGGAATTAAACAGAAATGCTAGAACCCAAAAATACTGTAGCAGAAATAAAGGATGCTTTTGATGAGCTCATTAATAGATTGAGTGCAGCCAAGGAAAGAATAAGTGAGTTTGAAGATATGTCTTTAGAAACTTCTCAAATTGAAAAGAAAAGAGATTTTTTTAACTGAAAAAAAAAGGTACAGAATACCCCCAAACTGCAGAACAATCACAAAGGTATAACAAACATATAATAGGAACACCAGAAAAAGTAGAGAGAAAGGAACAGATGAAGTATTTGAAGTATTATTAATGGCTGAGAATTTTCAAGCTATAAGGATTTGTTGTGAGGGTCCAAGGGGAAATTAGGGAGGGTAGGAAACCATCTTCAACTACCAACGGAAGTTTCACTGAGGGTCGGAATGCTGTTGTAGCTACTCTGCTGGTCATGGAATGTAATCTGGCAGTCACTAGTCTTACAGGTAAATTTTCTGCACCTGAATGGGTTGGTCTGCTTTCTGACTACTTTTTCTCTCTACTTAAAATCCTTCATTTATGTGGCTTTTACCACCTGATGCCTGCTGCTTTCTTTCTGTGTGTCTCTTAGCTTGGTGATCAATTTATTGTCTGTGTCCATCTCTGTAAGTCCCTATTCTCCTCAATAAAAGAGAATTTGACTGAGTTAATAACCCTCCAACATCAGCATCCATACTGGACAGAATCCCTTCATCAAACCGCTGACAGGGAGTTGGCCAACGTATAAGATGACTGCACAGTATTTGGCTCAGGTGCCGATTCCTGTTCCAACCATCTCTGAGCTAAGCAGACAGATCTCGTGATAAAATAAATTAAGAGCAGGATGCTGCTTGCTAGTTCACGTTTGGAAAAGACTATTGGCAAGGTCATCTTTTAGTATGTTATGAATTTAAATTATCGGGCATTTTAGTAACAGATTGCAAAAAGCAAACAATTTCCCAAAGAAAATGGCACATTTGATTCAATATATTATTTTCTCCCTGAGTTTCACTTATGGTTTATACCATGTTACATACCCCCACCACCACCACTGATGGAGCAACAAGGAATATGAAAGGTGACTCTGCTGCTGATAGTCCCAGGGTAAAGTCTGAGAGCCATTATTAGAACCAGGACCAGGCTGCCCCTGACCTAGAGAACTGTCATAACAGACCTGGGCAGACCGCTACAGAGAGAGTACAAGATTGATCTGACCTCTTCAAGCTCAGCTATGCACGTCCTTGATGGGCCTATTCCTTGAGTTATTTTACTATGTCACCTCTCCCAAAATATTTTTGAGTTATTATCTACTAAGCATGCAGCTGAAAGAGGCAAAGAGAAAAGATGTATGTACTAAAACATAGTTATGTCATACAATATGTTTATGACATAAAACATGATTTATGTCATCTATGACATATTTGTGTGTGTCATTTTGCCCTCAAGAGCTCCATACATTTGAGGACATATTTTTCTTCTGCTTGGTTTCAATTTAGGCTATTAATTTTCTGCGGCAGATAAAATCAATGTAGAAAGAAAGCATAGTATTCTATTAGTGCTACTTTTTACTTGAATTTAAGTTAAAAATGAATGTGCTTCTTTTTCACTAGTTTTCAAGGAATCATAGTCAACTAACTTCTCTGTGTACATATGACACAGCAGCAAGAGAAAGGCACCAGGTACCAGCATCATTCTTTTTAGTTCTTGACTCTGTCTGACCTGCAAGAACACCTTTCTCTGGGAGGAAGAGAGTACTTTATCTTCACATAAAGGGCCGGGTGTGAGTAAAGGCTGCAAGACAAAAGACAGGAACCCTGTTCTTGTTTAACTAACTCTCTCTGGCCCCAGAATCCAAAGAGGCGCCCTCATGCATCACATCTTCCCTATTATCTTTGTCTTCGGTGCACACTCTTTCTTGGCAAGAAACAGAATGCTACCTTTGGCTTTCCTCGTAGAGATCCGTGTTTAAGAAAGAGACTCAAAATGTGCAGCACTACCATGTTCCTGTTTTACCAATCTTCTCCAGCTCCGTGTACCCTATAGTCTGACTGTTACAAGGCTCTAAACAATGCATTTTATCCTAATCTGTTTTTTAGAAAAAGCTAGTGTTTTCAGTACCTGTTTTTCCTGTAACACCCGTGTCTTACCCCACCCCCAAAAACCTGTCACGGTTGTCACTTTTCAATTTGAAAAAACACCAAGGTCATTTATTCATTCGTCAAATTGTATTGAGTGCCTTCAGACTCAAATGGTCTTCGTATATTATATGTCTGTGGGAACTTAAAACGATCAGATGCTTTTTCCATTTTAAGTCACAGACTGGGTAGGTAATTTATCTAAACTAAGAAATGGAGCCCAGGCCAGGTGGCTCATTTGGTTGGAGCATGTTCCCATACACCAAAAGGCTGGGGGTTTGATTCCCGACCAGGGCACAAACCTAGGCTGATGTTTGACCCCTGGTCTGGCTTGCGGAGGGGAGGCAGCTCATCAAAGTTTTTTTTCTTACATCGATGTTTTTCTCCATCTTTCCCTCCCTTTACTTCTCTCTAAATCAATAAACATATCTTTGGGAGAGGATTAGAAAAAAAGCAAAGGAAGGCTGTATGACTGCAAAATGAGGTCATTTTTTAAGTCTGGCTTAGCAATTATCAGGGAAATCTTTTCACTTACATTTTCATACAATAGCTACAAATGTTACCGTATCTGAGGACCCTTAACTTCTCTCTCTCTCCATATACATGTATCTAATCACTGCTGGAGCATGGGGAATTTATCACGGATGATTGTACCAAGAGCATCATCAGAGCCCCCTCTACTTCTCCTTCAACCCACTGTCACATGTCTGCCAAGACCCTCGTCTTGCTGATGGGCAGAGAAGGTGTCCGCGGTGGTACGATCAACAAGAAATGTTATAAAATAGCCTCCCACCTGCAGCGTTCCCAGTAATGACCAGGTTTTTCTTCCCCCCACCGCTCCCCCAGACCTTTTGCACCCTCTCCTTTCCATACACACACATATATGCCATTTTTATACTGAGGATTACCCCACACCCCTTATTGCTGCCAAAACCACACAGGCTGGGGACCAGGGATGGATCGACAGACACCTTCCCCTACCCATTCCCTTCCTGTGTGTGGTTGGACAACTTCTTTTCCGGGAGAAGGGGTTTCCAAAAAAGAGATTCTACTAACAACAAAAAACGGCTGCTATTATTGGACAGCTCATGCCTCTGATAAATATATATTATGATATATATCATAAATTCATGTAACATATGTCTCATGTAACATAATGCAACTGTTTGTTTATACCTCAGTGGCATAAAACATACTGTGAATTTACACTGTTTTCATTGAAGAGATGTTCAAAGTCAACTTTATTCTTCACCATCAAAAAAAAAAGTAAGTTAGACTTTTTCCTAAATTGAAAAAGAAAATCGACTAGGTTTACTTTGTTCCCTCTCCTAAGGGTCTCTCATATATGAATTAGCATTAATGAAGGTGTGAGAAAAGTGTACTTCCCATACCTGGAGAGTAAAGAAAACCGGGCACATAGAGAGAGCTTAGTGTACATGCTGCATAATAGTATTTCTGAAGAGTACTGAATTCTGTAGTCAAACAGAGGTCAGCAAATAAACCCACAGTGCCTGAGCATTTGATATTTTCTTTTTACAGATGAGCTGCTCTGATGGCTGGAGGTTTTCTTTCCCAGCTCCAACATAGAGTAGTCACATATGCAAACACGGACACTGTGCCTGCAGCCTCAATTTAGGTTAATTATTTCTGGCTGCAGGAGCCAGGAGTGGGCTATGCTGATTCCACAATAAACTCCAACCCTGCCTCACACATAGACAAAAGAAACACACACAGAAAAACGTTAGTGCCTCAGACCATAGTCATTTCACCTTGAATAGACTTTCCAGATAAAGCTCTTTGAATTTGCTTCCTATATTAAACACTAAAAACCAAAATGGAATTTCAAATGTTGTTTTTCTTCATTAATGTATCACAAACCGCTAATTAGAAAAGATTTCTTTTACTAAATGATTCAGTTCTTATGTCTGTTTTAACACTTGAAAGGTTACAGCTTCAGGAAAAGAGGAAAGAGCCTTAATTAAAGAGTGAATTATTGAATATTCAGCCTTAATTGATGTTGCCCGTGCCATTATTTTGCATGTTTATAGATGTGTTATGTGATTCTGTTATCAGAATAACCAAAGAGACAGACACTGACTACTGAGCCTCAAAAAGGGGGAGGGCTTCTGCCTGATCACAGCCAGCCATTGAAGTTCAAGAATCATTTGAAGCGTGGTTTCCATGACAACAAGTCACTAATTGCAAACATAAAGTAAAAAATCAACCTTCCCTGAATTTGGCAGCTACAATGGATGATGTCTATTTTTTTTAATAGTGAAATGGCACTTTTCCTTAGGGACATTCTAAAGTCACTTTCCTGAAACCAGAAAGCCACTCCATTGAGGGTTTACACTGGTCTGGTGAAGGTGTCAGCCTAAGCAGCCCAGATCTGCCCGGCTGTGATTGCCAATACCTGGCTTCTGTCAGCAACAAGGGGAGAAGGCCATGATGAGGTGTCAACAATTTTTACATCTTTGAGCTACACAGCAGCTTAAGAGGGGTGCTGAGGCAGATGAATGAACCAAAGAAAATGCTACCAAATACTGGATTTGAACATCCTTTAGACAAAGGGGTGGCACAAATTGAGAAAGAATGAGCTAAACCCTAAAAGCCGGCATTTTCCTTAGGGTTGGCCATCCACGATCTATCACCAGCAGAGGTTTCTGGTTTCTCTGGCTGGCAAGTTTTTTTTAAAAACAAACAAACAAAAGTGAATCCTTTGAGAGTTGAAAACCTGTTCAACAGACATAATGGCACCATTCAAAATTCACCGGGTTATGGACTGCAGCATATCATTTGTAAAAATTGCTTCAGCCTAAGTAAGTCTACTCACTGGGTCACTAGGAGTGAGCAAGAACATTTTGATAAATTCTGTTTCCATGACGATGAATTAACCAGTGAAAAGGAGGAGGTGTTGAAAGATCTATATTCTGTAGAATACTCTCAAATGCTTGCCTGTTTTCATTTTTAGCCATTTAGTTTTCATGGCTCTATTCCAAGACTCTTTAATTTGCCAGTAGCTGTTTTCCTACATAGATTACAGGAGTAATTCATCAGTGAATGTTTCACTCAGTGGTCTCATCTAATGTAAGGAAACATAAAAATGAATTTTTCTAATTATGCCTTTTTGTTTGTTTAGAAAGAATACAGTAAGCTTTTTTTTCTTTCTCTCTTCAAAATCACGCTTTACAGTTCTTATTCTCCCTTACTTATTGACCATTTCCTTACACAGACTATGAGTGCAATTTGTAAGATGTTGGAATCTGCTTTTAAATACCAATAAATCCCCAAAAGGCAATGATTTTTGAATTTACTGGACTGAAATCCCAGAGGGGAACATAAAGAGAAAAGAGCATTAAAACGTGTAGGCCTAGTACATGTTACAATGAAACAAAGTGTTTAGGGAAAAAATTAAGAAAGCAATAGAGCCTTTCGTTTGCTAAATTACTTTAAATCGGCTTATTTATATACGGTGGAATCTGTTTATGTTATTTCAGCATTTATCCATTCCTAGCATTTAATGATGATACTACTATTTCCTTCAGGGCAAAAAAGAAGTGATTCTTGTGGTTTTATTTTCCAAATGATAAAATATATAGCAAAAGGAACTAATCTATTTGCAACAGAAAAAATGAATATACAACTATTTTTTCTGAACTATGAAGTAAGAAAAATGTCTCCTCAAAATATGTATTCCTAATCTAGCTTCATCCTGTCTTTCAACAGTAACTAATTTAGTTCATTTAAAAAATTAAGTTCAAATAATGGGATTTTTCCCTTGCCTTTCTTTTCAGTTGAAACGAGACAAATTACCAGTTTTCAAATTTCAACTGTTTGTTCTGCCACTGCAGAGCCAAACATTTAAAGGACACTTACAGTCTTTTCCATACTCATGTATCCTTTGTTTAAAGCAGAAAGAAATCTTACTGGGAGCTCTTGCAGACTGCCCACATTTAACAAACTGATTGGATACCATTTTTTTTTTCAGAGTCTATTTATTTATTTATTTTAGAGAGAGTGGAAGCAAAGGAGAAAGAGAGACGAACATCTGTGTGAGAGAGAAACATCGATGGGTTGCTTCTTCTATGCACCTCGAACAGAGCCGGAACCCACAACCGAGGCATGTGCCAAGCCTGGGAATCGAACCAGTGGCCTTTCTCTTTGTGGGACAACATCCAACCAACTGAGCCAGACCAGTCAGAGATGATCAGGTATTGTCTTAATCTAAGATTGAAAGTGCAAAGGATCAGGAGATTCATTTATTATACAAAACTCTGTCAATCAGAACAATTTTTTAAATTTTTCAATAAATAGCAATGTAATAATATATTTTTTCTTAAGAGCTGTTCTTCAGGGTCATATTTACTCTGAGAGCTTAATTTCTCTACAAAGAACAGAGAAAATGCTCACATTGAAAAGAATATGGTAATTTCCTTTTCCTCTCTCTCTAACAAGCACATAAAAATATTATTAATATTAGTGAATCTCAGAGAATGTACATAATTGAGAAATCAAAGTAATTGTTTTAATGAATAAACTCTAGTTGTTTGGCAGCAGACACCTAAAAACTGTTAGAAAAGAAAACCATGTCACTCTAAAAGCAGCATGTCTGTAGCCCTGAATTTGTTCATTTTGATTTAAAATAGCAGAAGTAACAGTGTTGGTGGACTGGAATGGATAAGGGGAAGTCTAATGACTTCTTTTGTTCTTTTGTTTCCCTGCCATACATAACTCCTTCAGCTTCTTAGGGGCACCATGCTTGGGTTCCACTATCAGTGCCCTGCTTCCCTTGCTATACCTGAGGTGGTTATGCAGGTAGCTAGCGCTCACTTCACATTGATGTCAGTAGTTTGAGATCTCTTGGCCAGCTGTCATCTGGGAAATAGGGATGGTATGGCCCACCCAAGGGATGGCTGCCTTCACACCAATGTGACCCACAGCTGGCACAAGGCAGCTCCTTAATGCTGATGTCTCCATTGAGATAGAGATAAACAGCAGCTCTCTCAATCTTGTAGGTTGAAAGTGTCATGACAATACTGTCAGGTTCAGTTGCTGATCATTAAAAATGAGTACAAATGAGAGGAGTAATTGGCTTGTTGGTCCACCTGAATCAAGTTTAACATCTTTATGACACTAGTTACAATTGAATAGATGTCCTTCCAGCATAGTCAGAGAGATTTTTTGGACAAAGAAAATAATCATAAAACGTCTTGAGTTTTGGATTAAAATGGGTCAATAACAAAAATATTATAAACTCCAATAATTTTATTTTATAATGCACATTAAATGATGTACTCCACAACTATTTACAGGTTGCACATGCCACAATACATCTATTACTTAAGTTGTTTTTACCTTTGACAGGGCATTTTATAAATAATAAATAATAGGACAATAATATTTTTAAGGCTTGTTACTTTGCACATGAACATAATACATATACAAATACACAACATTTATCATAAATGCAATCACATTTAAACGACAGGGAAAGGGAATATTGAATATATGCATAGAGCAATATAAAGACTAATAAGGAAATGTATGTTTGTGAATCTAAAGAACAGGTATCTTCTAAAACTTCTGATCTGCTCCTGAAAAGTTGTGTGAGTAGTTTTTAATAATGCAGTTTTTAAATTCACTGAGATTTCACTGCTTAAATATATTTTTCAATGAACCTTTTAGTTAATCCAGAAATGTTTGTAACAAGAAAAACTAATCTGTTTGGCAACCTTATTTTTTTTATACCTATGATTTTTAAATGGTGTATTTAATGTAAAAAGTTTAAAGCATATATACATGCTTTTGTTGTTGGAATGTTTTTCCACTCTTCCCCCAGGAAGAATACTGAGAGGTACAGTTTCAAGGGCAGCATGTTGGAGCAAAGAGATGTTACAAGTGTGTTGGCCCGGGATCCAAAGCCTTGTCTTCCAATTCAGAATCTAATCCCATTGGCTATACCTTGCTCCCCATGGTATAAGAGGTTTATAGCAACATCTAGTTTCACAGCTCAGAATCTTTGTCACATGCCAAGAAAACATTAATTAAAGGATGCTGTTAGGTGAAGAAACATAGTCTTCTACTTAATTTATGGGTCAAGGTTAACCCCCATTTGTAAATCACTTAAAAATTTAACTGTTTTGAGAGGTAATTACTTTTAAAAGCCATTTGAACAGATTGCTACCAATTCAGTGGGATAGCTGACAGTCATTCACTCAATGAATATTTATGGAGTATCCACTATGTCTTTGCCCCAAAGATTTGATTGTGTGTGTACAGAAGATCTATAAAGATAGAGAATTAAATAATTATGAAGCACTATAGAAGAGTAACTATAAAAAGCAACCAGAATAATTGTATTGGAGGATTGTGGGAGGGGGTTATTACAGAGAAAACAGTAAGGTTTAATAAAAACTTTCCGAAGGAAATGAGGGAAAGGTCATTCCCGAGGAGACAGCTGGCAGCAAAGGAGTGAAAGTCAATCTGTTAGGGGTAGACAACACAACAGCTCAGTGCTGCCAGACTGTCCAGTGCAAGGCAGGTGGGGAAAACAAGCAGAAACAGAGATAGACGAGGACACTTCGGGACGTCTCACAGTTATTGTTAACCACTTGAATGTTATCCTGTCCTAATGTCCTTTTGGGAGGTGAAGGCAGCAATTGTGATGAAAGACACTGAAAGTGACAGTAAATATTCCAGGAGATGATGAGTTGAAGAGATGTTTAGAAGTAGAGATAGCACAATTTACAATAGCCAAGAGTTGGAAGCAACCTAGGTGCCCGTCAGTAAATGAATGGATCAAAAAATTGTGGTACATATACACAATGGAATTCTATGCAGCAGAGAGAAAGAAGGAGCTCCTACCCTTTGCAACAGCATGGATGGAACTGGAAAGCATTATGCTGAGTGAAATAGGTCAGATGTTGAAAGACAAATACCATATGATCTCACTTTTAACAGGAAGCTAAATAACAAAACAAACAAGCAAGGAGAATAAAAACAAAGACACTGAAACAGAGAACAAGGGGACAGTGACCAGAGGGGAGAGGGAAGGGAATTTAAGGGGAAAAAGGGGGAGGGATTTGGAGGAACAAGTATGAAGGACACAAGGACCAGAACTAAGGGGGGTGGAAATGGGAGGGAGGTGGGGAGCACAGGGCGGGGTGGGCTGCGATGGGAGAAATAGAAAACTGTACTTGAAAAATAACTAAATAAATTTTTTTAAAAAAAAGAAGTAGAGATAGCAGAACCTGGTGATTAATTGGGCATCTTTAGAGATAAGAGATTGCAAAATCCTACATTATGCACAAGTTCTACCTTGAACTACTGGGTGGATGGTGGCACCACCCACCAACTAAGAAAAAGCTGCCAATTTAGGGAGAACATGCTGAACAGAGTGTCTGTGGAACATTCCTGCAGAGATGCCCAGGTAGTAACTGACTAGATGAGTCTGAGGCTCTGGGCACAGACCTAAATTAGACACAGACTAGGAATCCACTGGTAAATTATTGCATTTGGAACCATGAGACTAGAGGAGAGTGCTCAAAGAATATGGAAAATGAGATGAGTTGTGAATTGAGGAGCCAACTCAAATTCTCGATGCACAAGAATTATTTGAAATTAAAAGTAGGCAAGACAAAAAACAGCAAGGAGCTGAGCAGAGGCAGAAGAAATACCCATACACATTAATATCATGGAGCCACAAAAGTGAAAATGCAGCAGAGGGCTCCAATGAAATAAAGGTGGAAAAATACAACTCTCTCTCTGCCTCCCCCCACCCAAACACAAATCTACATCATTCAAAATGAAAAGAACTTGAACACCTGGGTGAAGAAATATTCAGGAAAGGCCATGATCACCACACTCACATATTATTTAGGAGTTGTCTGTTCTTAATTTTTAAGCAAAGAAAGTCCTATCTATTTATTTTATTGTTTATATTCTACCTTGTTCTCAAAACTCTATAAATTCTTTAGGTAATATTTCTGAATTTATTCTTCTCAATCAAGCTTGTAAGAAATGCTAAGCAAAAGTCAGTTCAATGTTACTTTCATTGGAAAGGAGCAGTAGCGTGGATTGTATTTGTTGCCATTCATGGGTGGAAACTTTTGCTTTAACTTCAAGGAGTGAGTGCAACTGATATTTCATGAGAGTTGAGAAAACACATTCATCAGCTGGGTTCTAATGTAAAAATAGAGCAGTCTTCAATGCAGACAAGAAGAACAAATTTTAAGAGAAAGGAGGCTAGTCTATAAGGCCAAATAGAGTAAATCTATTGTAGGCTCTGGAATAGGAGTAGCATAAATGCAAGGGAATGTTGACTTTTTGGCATTTGCATGGGAGCAACCCACCAACTGAAGATATATAACTAACACACCAACAACACTTTGTTATCGGTAAGAGTAAGATTCTAGTAACAGCTCAGCCCTCACCAGCTCCATGTCTTAGGTCAAATACTTAATGTTCCTAAGTTCTGCTTTCATTTGTAAAAATTACCAACCCTCTAAGCCTGTAAAAATTAAGAGGTAAAATATATAAAGCATTACTATGGTACAATTGTCCTCAACACAGGGTGATTTTGCCACCCAAGGGACATCTGGGAATGTCTGGAGACAGTTTTGGTTATCAGATCAGGGAGGATTTGGCTGTTATGCTGCTAAACACTATAATACACGGGACAGTGCCCCCCCCCACATACACACACACAAAGAATGATCTGACTCAGAATGCTAAGAGTGCCAGGGGTGAGGAACCCTGTTCTAGCAGTCATGCACACTTAAGTGCCGATGTTTCCTGAGCCCTCACGTCATGCTAGAGGCTAAGTGCTTAATACTGCAGATTAAGAAACTGACACACACAAAAAGGAAGTAATGTACACAAAGTTACATAGCTGGTAGCGGTAGCACCAGGATTCTGTAAAAGTGAACAATTACAATATTTCATGCAAAAGTAAAAATTTTTCAGGTATTTTCAAATATCAGACTCTTGATATCAGGCAAAAACAAAGCTTTGTTTTTGCCTTTTATCCAAACATTGACATATTGAAATAAATATGGACAAAAGTGATATGTTACATGTTTTGACTTAAGAAAGTTTTTTTTCCTTAAGTGGGGACAAGATGAAAATGGAGTAACAGTTAACAGAGGAAAAAATAACATTTATTAAGAGCATCTTTAAAAAAAAACACTGCCTGATCTGCTTTTAGAAAAAAACTTTCTTTGTGGTTAAAAATCAGTAAAACCTGACTTCAGTAACCGGCATTAGGACTTCTCTAATGCTGAAGTCAATAGCCCCTTTTGTAATGGTGTTATGGTTTAAGTATTGCTTCGGGCCTGTGTGAAACTTGAATATGGGATCAAAGAGATAAAAGTCACCTGACTATATCACTTTCACTTTATAGTCTAAAATTCTTAGGAGCCGTACATTTATTCAATGTGTCATTGATTGTTTTTAACAATCTTTTGCATCAATGTGTTTTGGAAGGTGTTTTTCTCTTCTTTAAATCTTCCTTCAGGGAAGCCAAAACATAAACTGCTCAGTGTGGATGTGTGTGAACCTTAAACCCTAGAAAGGCAACAGATGCCAAAATATGAGCACACACACAAATATTTTAACAATTATAACATAATGTTTATGGAAGTCTTGGGGTCCTGAATTTCTAAGATAATTATATATCGAGTGAAGACTGTATAGTATAAAAAAGGAAGTAGCATGCATAATGGTTATAAGTGCAATATTTACCCTTACATTGGTATTCAAATTTTAACTATATCATTTACTAATTGTGTGATTTTGACAAAGTCTCCATTATTGTTTTATTGAGGAAGAAAAGTCATACTGACCATAAGAGGTTCTGCAACAATAAAACTTTTATTTCCAAGCACAGATATGCCAAGCACAGTTTTTGACGGTAAGGATACTACAGTGAACTACCCACATTTAGGCTGTAATTAAATGGTGGGAAAAAAATCATCTCCGATAGCAATGATCGTTCCAACAAAGACCATTCTGGGTAAGCTAATAGTGATCAAACACGAGTGGGAGCTGGTAAGTCTCTGAGGAGGTGCCATATGAGCAGAGACCTGAAGGACACAAGTCAGTGATCCTCATGAATATCAGGGGAAGAACTTTCCAAGCAGAGAGAACAGCAAATGCAAATATCCCAACCTGTGCAACTCTGGTGAATTTGAAACAAATCAGGGAGATCTGTGAGCCTGTTGTTCAGTGACTTAATTTAAAAGATAGCTAGGGATTATATCATATAGGAATTTATATGCCATATAGTACGCTTTTAAATTTTATTTTGGGATGGGACAGCACTGGTAACTTTTTAGTAGGGGAATATCATGATCAGTTTATGCTTCAATAGGACCACTTTGTGTCCCATGTGAAGAAGAGGCTTCAGGCAACCAGGAATAAATACAGGATGACGAGGCAAAGGCAATTGCAATGGTGCAGGAGAGAGATGGTGGTGGCTTAAAGTAGAAAGATGACAATTGGTAGCAGCTGAAAGTGGTTAGATACACGGATTTGTAAGAAGACTCAACAGAACTTATTACACATTTGATGTGAGTTATGAGAAGGAAATATAAGAATAATTCCAAAGTTTGCAACGGAAATAATTTGGTGAGTGGAGACCACAAGAAACAGGTGAGAAGAAGGGAACTACAAAGAATTTAATTGGAGATACAATTTAGGCAGCATGGTGAGAATATTCGGTAGAGCATTGGATATATAAGTATGCATTTAGGAAAGAGGTCAAGAATGGATTTTAAAATATGGACCTTATCAGAATATATGTTTAAGTTATAAGGACGGAGTGAGATTCCTATAAGAGTACATTAAAATAGGAAAGTATTTCTAGGTCTGACCTCTAAGCGTCTCCAATATTTAGAGGTCAAGACAAAGAAGAAAATGTGTGTGTGTGTGTGTGTGTGTGTGTGTGTGCATATAATTATCTCACTTTATCCTCATAACATTCTTTGGGGGAACAATACACATGTAAGTTTTTTCCTGGTTTACAGCTAACAAGGCTGAGGCTCATAGCTTATGACTTACCCACAGTCACATACAAACAAAGCCAGAAATGAAGCCAAGTTCTAACAACACTTTACTGTTTTTCTTTTCAGCAATAAATGTAGAAGTTTAGTTATCTCACCAAAGAAAAAATTGCACAATATCAGTAAGAATCAGATAATGTAAATATCCAACTTGAATAACAAGCACTCAAAGGATATTTTTAATTTATAAACACACACATACTATGAACCATCTTGTACAATTTGTTCTTTTGGACATGATCAGATTCCTCAATTAAGTGAGAAAATGTTCTGCCATAAAAAGAGATGGAAATGTTTCCCTTATAGAAATATGTAAAGAAAGCTAGAGAAATGGCAAAACATTTATTTAAGCATATATTTAGTCAATCAAAAAATAGTATATTGTGCGATTACCCATTCCAGGCACTGTGTTAGGTGTCTGGGTAGAAGAGGAAATAGATCAGGTGCGACCCCTGCTCCCTTGGCATCTATAGTCCAGTGAGAGATAATAATCAAATTGGAAAGTAATAATTTGTAAAATTATAATAGAGGTGGAGGAAAGAAATGAATCCACAGTGGAGAAAAATCAGAGCAACATATTTCAGTATCACTATATGAAGTGACAGGAGAAATGTGTCATTTGTGTAAAAGAGATAAGAAAATGTCTGGATCCTTTTGATAAACCAGGTATAATCACTTTTAAAAGTGAAGAGAGACTCAAAGGTGACATGCAGTTTTGACAGCTGTCAGAGGAATGGGGGTAGAGGGGCTGGGTGAAAAGGTGAAGGGATTAAGTAAAAGAACAAACAAACAAAAAACCTCCTAGACAGACAACAGTATGCCAATTACCTGAAGGAAAAGCGGGTGGAGGGAGCTTGAAAAAAGTAAATGGGGAATCAATGGTGATGGAAGGAGATGACTTGGGGTGGTAAACACACAATGCAGTATACAGATGAGGTATTATTGAATTGTACCCTGGAACTTATGCAATGTTACTAACCAAGGTCACCCCAATTAATTCAATTAAACAAAAGTGACATGCATTCAATAAGGCACTTTCATATTACATATGAAAGGGAAATTCCATCAATTTTCTCCTTAGGAATTCATCTTTCTTGCTTCCATTTAAATGAAAACAAGGACAAGTGTACTTTCTTTACATTGCCTTGTAAGAGGACACTGAGGCCAAAGTGAAGCATTAAAAGAAATAAACATCAAAAGATTCTGAAATGTGTTATCTTCTTCCAAGACTCCAAGTAATCAATATGGAACCCTACTTACTCCCACAGGGCCAAATTTTACCATCCACAAAAGGCTAGAGTTTCTTTGGAGCTACAACCCACCCATGTCCTTGGTATCTTCTGAGAGGCATGCATTTCAACATCAGTGACAGAATGGCTGAGGTAAATTGTGTGTCGACCTTCAAATTGGCTAGTTTCACATTCAAGTTGTCTCTGTGACTGACCAAATTAAGTGTTATTGTGTATCCAGGTCTTTGATCCCCAAACTGCTGGGTACTTGTTTCCACCAACTCACACCCACTATTCCTTTTTCCCCCAAGTCTTTCAACTGTGTTCTCTGGAATTCCATTCTGATTAAACCTTACATCTTTAAACGCTTCCTAAACAATCCATCTTCTACTTGGTTAAAATGCACATGTTTTTACATGAGGTCTCAAAATATGAACTATGTTTCAAGAAGTCAAAGATATGCTTTAAAAGTTAATGTTTACATCTTCTTCCTGCTATTGTAAAATACATCTTTTTAAAAAATATTGCCCTGGCTGGCATAGCTCAGTGGATTGAGTGCAAACTAAAGGATTGTGGTTTGATTCCCAGTTAGGGCACATGCCTGGGTTGCAGGCCATTTCCCAGCAGGGGATGCACAAGAAGCAACCATACATTGATATTTCTCTTCCTCTCTCCTTCCCTTCCCCTCTAACGATAGATAAATAAAGTCTTTAAAAATATATATTGTTGCTGTGTTATAATGATATCTCCTGCTACAAAAAGTCCAGGTTGTCTTTTTTGTTGTTATTATTTTATTTTTAATATATTTTATTGACTATGCTATTATAGTTGTCCCAATTTTTCTGCCTTTACCCCTTCCGCTCAGTGCCCACCTCCACCAATTACCCCCATTCCCTCCAGCAACCCCTGTTTAGTTCATGTTCATGGGTTGTACTTATAAGTTCTTTGGCTTCTCCATTTCCTATACTATTCTTAACATCCTCCTGTCTATCTTGTACCTACCCTTTATGCTTCTCAATCCCTTCTATTCTCTCCTTTCCCCCCAACCAGCTGATAACCTTCCAAGTGACCTCCATATCTGTGATTCTGTTCCTATTCCAGTTGTTTGCTTAATTTGTTTGTTTAGATTCAGTTGTTGACAGTTGTGATCTGTTGCCATTTTAACGTTCATAGGTTTGATCTTCTTCTTTCTCTTACATAAGTCCCTTTAACATTTCATATAATAAGGGCTTGGTGATGATCAAGTTCTTTAGCTTGACCTTATCTGGGAAGCACTTTATCTGCCCTTCCATTCTAGATGATAGCTTTGCTGGATAGAGTAATCTAAGTTGTAAGTCCTTGCTTTTCATCACTTTGAATATTTCCTGTCAGTCCCTTCTTGCCTACAAAGTTTCTTTTGAGAAATCAGCTGACAATATTATGGGAACTCATTTGCAGGTAACTTTCCACTTTTCTCTTGCTGCTTTTGAGATTCTTCATTTTTAACCTTTGGTATTTTAATCATGATATGTCTTTGTGTGGCCCTCTTTGAGTCCAACTTGTTTGGGGTTCTTTGTGCTTCCTGGACTTGTATGTCTATTTCCTTCAACAAATTAGGAAAGTTTTCTTTCATAATTTTTTCAAATAAATTCTCAGTTTTTTTGCTTTTCCTCTTCTCCTCCTGGCATGCTTATGATTCAGATGTTAGTATGTTTGGAGATGTCCCAGAGGTACCTTATACTATCCTCATTTATTTTATTCTTGTTTCTTCTTGCTGTTCTGGTTGAATGCTTATTTTCACCTTATGTTCCAAATCATTGATATGAATCTTAGCTTCATTTTCCCCTCAACTGTTGGTTCCCTGTAGGTTTTTCTTTATTTCACTTAGTGTAGCCTTCATTTCTTCCTTTATGTTGTTGCCATACTCAATGAATTCTTTGAGCACCCTGATCACAAATGTTTTGAACTCTACATCTGATAGGTTAGTTATCCATTTCATTTAGTTCTTTTTCAGGGGTTTTGTTCTCTTCTTTCATTTGGCCACATTTCTTTGTCTTGTCAATTTAGCAGCCTCCCTATGTTTGTTTCTGTGTATTAGGTAGAGCTGCTTTGACTCCCTGTCTTAGCAACACTGCCTATAGTAGAAAAGGCACCCATTTGGATGAATGTGGTTTCTTTTAATCCTTGGTTTTTGTACTACCATACAGCTTGATTTTCTAATGCTTATGGGTGTTATTTTTTTAGGCCTAGTTGTAGTTCCTTCTGTGGTTGCAGGAGGAGGTGAAGCATGTTTTCCTATGCCTCTATCCTAACCAGAAATAAATCCAGGTTTGTCTTGAGTGTATGATCAAATAACATGCAATCAAATCATCAAAACCATACTATAATATCTAGAATTGTTTCCTATTCCAAAAAATTAAATCAATGTCTTTGCCTTTTGATTAAAGTAATCTATCATTGTTTAAGCATAAATTTGCAGGAAAACATCAAAGGAAGCAAATTATAAGGATGCTTCCATATCATCTAGTTTTACTTTTATCTTTAAAGTGGGCACAGAAGCCACAATTTTTGTGTTGAAAGTTTTCTATAAGTGGAAGAATGGATCTAGCAAATATAAAGGTTTGCTTTGAATTTGTGGACTGGGTTTTTTATAAAAACACTTGAATTGAAAAGACTGGAACACTGCCAAAAATTTTCCAAGCCAGAAACCATGATCCATTCTTGATTCCTCAATGTCTTTTAGTCTTCACTCTTCATCTATTCAATTCCCAACTCCTATGGATTGAATTTCTTAAATATCTCTCAAATCCATTCACTTGCCTCCATACCCACAACTATCACTCTTATCCAAGCCAATGCTACCTATTAGTACAGTTGCTATTAAATATAATCTTTTCTGCACATTTGGTGTTACTCCTCACTACCCTCATATTGCAAGACAAAGAGAAAGAGAAAAACAGAGAAATCACTGAGATTGTTTTTGAAACTGCAAATATTTAAAATTCTGGGTGAAAGATGTGTTGTAGAAAAAGCTGTATCTACATAGAGGAAAAATAAATGATCGCTTTGGTTCTGGAGGACTAAAGTCTTTGGAGTTAATTTGTACTCTAATCACAATATAAGGTGATGAAGAAATCTTTTAGTTGACTTAAATTTTGTTAATGCTAAGGGATATTAACTTGCCACCTATCTAGACAGAAAAACAAGTTATTATTTTTCTTTGGGTTTGGGATTCATGGAGCAGTTGGGGCTTCGAAAAGAGAGAGGTGGGAGAAAAGGCTCTGATATGAAGAATAACAGATCACAGATTGTACCAACCTGTGGGATGGCTAGAGCCAGGGGCAGAAGTTGGCAAGGAACTCCCTGTGACAGATAATGGTAAATGGGCTGAATTCCAAGTTTTCTTTTTCTACTCTTATGAAATCCTCTTCTTCTACTTCTGTGAATCCTCTTATAAAAGCCTCATGTATTTAGTAAAGCACATTAGTATAACTGTAGAGAAGAAAATTAATAGGCTGCATTTGTGCTTCAAACAAAGCAATATGCAGAGAGGACAGCAGCTTGCAGAGTGGTGATGGAAAAGCCAGGATTCATGAGAAGACGCAAGCAGGAGTTAGGTGTGTGCAGAAAAGGGCAACAACTGGAAAGAAACAGGAACCTGCCTTTTCTGGAGATTGCCAGACAAAATTTCATTATCTGCACAGATGAAATTTGTTTGAAACATTTGTATTATCAGTGTTTAACACTCTTCTAGGGTCTTGAGATAATAGAAATGAGTAAGACTCCCATCACTCAAGTCTTTCGGAATATAGAGTCCTGTGGAGAAATAAACAGCAAATAAACAAGTATAAATAATGTCATATGGCAATAAAAGCCATAAAGAAAATATAGCATGGTGCAGGGGATATTAACTACTGGGGAAGGACTCAGTGACATTTTATAAAAGGAAAAGAGGGGACCTCACTAAAATGAGCGACATTTGAGCAGAGATCTGAAGGAAGCTGTGATCTATACACATGTCTGCAAGAAGAATGTTCTGAGCAAAAGGAACAAGCAAACAAGGCTTGATCATGAAAGATGCTGGACATTTTTGGTAGCTTATTGAAAAAAAGGAGCTTCATGTGTCCATGTGACTCGTTGCTCCCCTATCAGCATATATTGACATCAACTCTTTGTTTTCCACTCAAAAAGTTATAACTTAACCAGAAAACAGTTTTTCTGGGATTTCATCTAGAAATGAAAGAAGAATGTGAAATTCTTTGCTTGTATACCAGAGTTTTCTGATTTTCTGCAGAGCAACTCTTGTAGCATCTGATTAACATTCAAGCAAATATTTCACCTTTTATATTTTTAGAAAAAGAGAGAAAAGGAAAGGCAACTCCAAGAATGCTTTTTAATAATAAATTTTATTCATGATTTGCCTTATTTAGAAGCAATATTTGACCACATTAATGGGATATATATATATATACATATACATATACATACTTAAAAATTTCATATATATTTCACATGTGAAATATATATATCTTTACTCAAACCCAAAGTCCTCACTGCAAGAGTACATACATTTCTGGTCAAGCTCCTTGTTTTTGAAGAGAATGTTGGAGGTAATGCACTATATAAATTCAATGTAACTGAAATATTTTCACAGCCTAGAATTAAGAATGGCAAAGCTTAAAAGTCTCTGCAAACAGTAAGATACAGATAACTGGAAATTAAAAAAACAAGGAAAAGCCTTTTTGAACATTAATCAGGTGAACTTAGAATCAAAACATAAACTCATTATAATTTTCTTGCTGACATTGCTAGCATCTGTGTCATAGTCTTTCTTAATGGTAACTTATTTAATTTGAGAACAACAAAATGATGTTACATGAATTTAACTACTCAGCATAGAAAGTTTGGTGATAACTATAATTCCCCACATAAGCCCTCCTTAATCGAACACATGAGCAGTAAGAGGACTAATTTCCATCTTCTGACTTAACCTTTTTAAGTTAGTGTGTTCCATATTTCTTAACATCAAAATTAAGACAAATGTTTAAGCAATTCTTGGGCAAGTCTTTTATACATCAAAATTCAATTATCTTCCTTCCTTCCTTCCTTCCTTCCTTCCTTCCTTCCTTCCTTCCTTCCTTCCTTCCTTCCTTCCTTCCTTCCTTCCTTCTCTCTCTTCCCTCCTCTTTCTCTCCTTTCTGTGAATAAACCTTGCTTTCTCATTAAGGTTTGTTATAAAGCACATTAAAATTTACTGTTAAAATCTGCATAACTTGTAATTGTGTCAGTTTTTAAGGAAATGACTATTTGCTATTTGTATGAAAAAGCAAGATTGAAAGATGCAATTATTTGTAGAAACTGATTTTACATTTTGTCTCTGAAAATAAATCATTTTTCCATTCAGTAGAATACAGTGTATACAATTTTTGTGCATATGTGTGTTTATATGCAGTTTCCTGGGAACAAGTCTGTGACTTTCATCAAATTCTCAAATGACTTTGAATAGAAGTCCCTTAAAAAGTCAAGGCCCACTGCCTTAAACTGAACCTCAGTTCTGCTTTGAAAATAGTTCTTCCCCTCCTGCTCCCGCCTGTAGAGTGTTAATTTGCTTAAACTTCACAGATCTCAGCACTGAGATACGGTCCCACTGCTACTTTCTAACCATCCTCCCCCACCATTTTGTACCATGTTTATTCTCTCAGCGGCACTGTCCTCCACCAACTTCCTTTTACATCTTTTCATTTGCTAAAAACTTCATGACCTAACCCAGTTTTCTTCTCTATTCCAAGTTTTTTTTAATTCTATTTAGTTATTTTTCAAGTACATTTTTTGTCTATTTCTCCCATCCCAGCCCCCCCCTGCCCTGTGCTCGCCACCTCCCTCCCATTTCCTCCCCCCCAGTCTTCATCCCTGTATCTTTCATACTTGTTTCTCAAAAATCCCTCCCCTTTTTCCCCCTTAAATTCCCTTCCCTCTCCCCTCTGGTCACTGCCCACTTGTTCTCTATTTCAGTGTCTCTGTTTTTATTCTGCTTGCTTGTTTGTTTGTTGTTTAGCTTCCTGTTAAAGGTGAGATCAGATGGTATTTGTCTTTCAACACCTGGCCTATTTCACTCAGCATAATGCTTTCCAGTTCCATCCATGTTGTTGCAAAGGGTAGTAGCTCCTTCTTTCTCTCTGCTGTATAGAATTCCATTGTGTATATGTACCACAATTATTTGACCCATTCATTTACTGATGGGTACCTAGGTTGCTTCCAGCTCTTGGCTATTGTAAATTGTGCTGCTATGAACATTGTGGTGCATAGGTTCTTTGAAATTGATGTTTTAGGATTCTTGGGATATAACCCTAGCAGTGGAATTGCTGGGTCAAAAGGCAGGTCCATTTTTATTTTTCTGAGAAAATTCCATACTGTTTTCCATAATGGTTGTACCAGTCTACAATCCCACCAACAGTGAACTAAGGTCCCCTTTTCCCCACAACCTCTCCAACATTTGTTGTTTGTTGCTTTGTTTATGGTAGCCATCCTGACTGGTGTAAAGTGGTATCTCATTGTGGTTTTAATTTGCATCTCTCTGATAGCTAATGATATTGAGCATCTCTTCATGTGTCTCTGGATATTCTGTATGTCCTCCTTGGAGAAGTGTCTGTTCAAGTCCTTTTCCCATTTTTTAATTGGGTTAGATGTCTTCTTAGAGTGGAGCCATGTAAGTTCTTTGTATATTTTGGAGATTAAACCTTTGTCTGAGGTATCATTGGCAAATATGTTTTCCCATTTCTATTCCAAGTTTTGCCATCGTTGCCATAAAGTTGAGCATACAGGTGGACAATATACTCAAAAGGGGGCTTGAAACACTCCTTTATTTCTATAATTTCATTCCCCACCCTTCTAGCTCTGCTACCCACACCCCATGGATAGGTACTGTTCCTTTGCCATCACTTGAAATGTTCATGTCTGATTTCCCAAATGTAAACATTACCATCTAATAACCACAATATCTCTCCTCCAACCCTCTCACCTGGCTACTTATATAATACCTGTGTCTGCAAACAGTCCAATGGTTACAGCAAGTACTCTGGATTCAGAGACTCTAGACCTAATAGCAATTCTGCCATGTTCAAAATGTAAGAACATGAGCAAGTTTCTTAATCTCTCTAAACTTCTACTTTTTTCTTTTGGAAATAATAGTTGTTATTAAGAGGATATTACAAACCATAACATTTAGCATGATGCTACTGAGGAAACAAAATCATAGTCCTTTTTATGATTGTTTGACCTTACCAAGATCTCTACTCACTTCACTTTTCTAATTTTTCTTTATTAACCCATAGACACACACAAAAACATATTATTTAGTGTGCTATTGTTAGGAAAGTGTAGCTCCTCTGAGAATAACGTTATGAATGAATTAATAAATGTATGCTACCATAAATATAATGCCTCTAGACTCTATGGGACCCAAGGCCACCCAACGGCTTCATTTCCTGGTCATCTTTTCACTTTTTTTCCAAAGCAGTTGTTACAAACACCCTCTACCCTTCTCGAACATCAAGCCTTATCTCCTGACTTCTGAGGCATTGCAATCTAGGTATTTTTCTCTCACTTCTGCTGTCCTATTACACTGACTTTATCAACATTGAATTATGCATGATTCTTTCCTGCCCAAATGAAAACAAACTACTCCTCAAAACTAATTTCATCTTTCCTCCTTGAGTTATAGCCTTCTTTCTCTCCTTTTTTCCATAAAAAGTTCTTAAAAGAGTTATCTAAACACACAATCCATATTTTCTCACTTCCCATTTACTCTTCAATATAATTTGCACCCACACCAGACAATTGAAATTGCTCTTGCCAATGTTACTTGCTGTAATAGAAGCTTGACATTTTCACAGCAATTGACATTTTGACCTCTAGATGTTTTTTCTTGAATGCTTTTTCCCTTGAGTTTTTATACATAACAGCTTTATTGAGATGTAATTCACATGCCATCAACTTCATCCTTTTACAAAGTACAATTTAATGTTTTTACGTATATTCACAAAGTTCTGCATCAATTACCATTATCTAATTTCAGAATATTTTATCATCTCCAAAAAGAAACTCTACCCATTCACCACCACTCCTTATTTTTTCTTCACCTGGTAAACATTAATCTACTTTCTGCCTCTGTAGATTCACCTATTCTGTTCATTTCATATATATGGAATCATGCACGTGGCCTTTTGTGTTCAGCTAAAGCAGCAGGTATCAAAACTTTTTCTGGCTGAATAATATCCCATTACATGATAGGCATATCACATATTGTTTATCCATTAATTAATTGATGTGCACAGAGTATTTCCACTTTGGGGCTCTTATAAACAATACTGCTATGAACATTTAGGTACAATTTAGGTACAAGTTTTTATGCAAAAATGTTTTCAATTCTCTTTGGGTATATACCTATAAGTGGAATTGTTGGGGTATGTGGTCAACCTACATGCAACTTTTTAAGGCATTCCTAAATGCCTCTGTTTTCCAGAGTGGCTACGCCAACAATGTGTGAGGGTTCCAATTTCTCCACACCCCTGAGAACATTTGCTATTGTCCATCTTTTTTTATTATAGCCATCCTATTTGCTATGAAGTGGTATTTCATTGTGGTTTTCATTTATATTTCCCTAATTACTAATGATATTGAGCATCTTTTCATGCATTTATTAGCTATTTGTATGTCTTCTTTGGAGAAACAGCTATTCTTCCCTTGACTTTTATATGATCATAATCTATTAGTTTTTCTCTCTCCTGTGTAGGATCCTCTTTCTCTGCCATTTCTTACTTTAAATATTGATATTTCTTTTATTTTAATTTAAATTATTTTGTTGTTGTTCAATTACAGTTTGTATTTTCTCCCCACCCTTCCCCCCACGCTCTCCAAGCCCACCTCCCTCCCTTGCTTCCTCCCTCCACCTTGGTTTTGTCCATGTGTCCTTTATAGTCATTCCTGAAAACCCTTCTCCCTACTGTTCCCTGCCCCCTCCCCTCTGGATATTCTTAGATTGTTCTTAATTTCAATGACTCTGGTTATATTTTGTTTGCTTTTTTCTTTTGTTGATTATGTTCCAGTTAAAGGTGAGATCACATGGTATTTGTCCCTCACCACTTGGCTTGTTTCACTTAGCATGATGCTCTCCAGTCCCATCCATGCTGTCACAAAGGGTATGAGCTCCTCCTAAATATTGATATTTCTTATTATTCTCCTTATGATCCTATCCCTGATTACCTCACCCACCCCAGACATTCATTAAACTTAAAAATCAAGTATGCCTAAATCTCTACCTCCTGTTCAGTTCTCTTTCTTGAGATCTAGGTTTGGTTATCCTACTGTCTACTGTACATCTTCATCTGCATGTCCTATAAACTTCTAAAACTGAACACAGCTTAATCTGAATTCATTGTTTTCTACCTAAATCTTAACCTAGTTCTCCAGAGATGAATTGTCCAACCATTCAACAAATGACTGAAGCCAAAATTCCTTCTATCTTCTTCTCTTTCCACAAACTCACATATCTAGAATGTCCAAGTCCACCTTATTCTGTCTCTCAAATTCTCTAGATAGGGTCCTCCACCCTTTTTCTACTATCAGTATTCTAAGTCAGACCTGAACTAATAACAAAGGCCTCTACTCCTTCCCCACTGGTCTCCTCATAGCAAACACAATGTCCTTTGATATCACACCCTTCATTATTTTCACTCTGAATTAATGTAGCTCCCTTAAAACCACTTCAGTGCCTCCTGCCAATATGAACAGGGGTTGACATGTTTAACAACATTTCCCAATCTACCTTCAAGCTGGGTTTTCCATTCATAATTTCCCAGCAGAATTATCTTCCAGGTTATAGAACTGTAGTGAATATGATGAAGGGTCAATAACACAGCACTTCTGAAAGCACTGGCAGGAGAGAAAATTGGTTATCCTGTGGCATCTTTCATGGAGATTCTTATGCAATGGCTCTTCACTTTGGCTGCAGAGTTTTCCTTTGTTTTATGTTTTATACTTTGACTCAGCCTTGCTTGAGGTCAATTAAGTACAGTCTCTGGAAGTGCAAGCCAAGCAGCTGTATCTTGTAAAGCATTCCAAGTAATGATGGTGACCAGCCAGATTTGAGAAAAATTACTCTGATGTCCACCTGGCTCCTAACTTCCTGGTTGCCAAGCCCAAGCCCTGGGAGCAGCAGTGCCTCCTCATTCAGGAGTTTTCCTGAGTGTGACCAGAGCAGTATGGTTCTTGAGTAGGAGGTGGTGACCACAAAGACAGCAGTTCTTTGGCCAGCCAACATGACAATGTGACTTGTGCAATTATTGTTTCTGGAAGCTCAGACTACAGCCAGTTTCTTCAGACCGTCCAAGTCTCTAAGTTGCTTAACACCTTGTAATAAATCCCTTTCTGATGAAACTGGCTGGAGATTCTTCAGCTGTCTGCTACTGAACCCTGACCAATGCAGCTCTCTAAAAATCAAGTCTGACCATGTCACATTCCTGCTTTAAATCATTAAACGAATAACCCTTGTTCTTACATTAAATCTAAAAAGCCTTTCAATGGCTTACAAAGTCTTTTGTGATCTGGTACCTGCCTTTATTTAAGACATGTTAGAAATATGTATTAAAAGTATTTTAGAAATGCATACTTTCATTGAGAAATTGTACTTGTAAGAATTTATTAAGAGAAAATATTTGAACATATGGGCAATACATTATATAAACAAATATATATCACTGCATTATTATTGTTATTGTAAAACTTGTAAACAACTTAAATATCAATCAATAGGGCTTTAGTAAGAAGGGTTATGCTATACTCATATAGTGAAACAATTTCCATTAATTAAAAGAATCTCCAGGTGTTAGTTTTGTAACTTCTTAAACTTTATTCTCATTTCTCCTTTTTAAAAAAGAACATGTATACATCTATCTGAAAAAAATTAAGAAGTTTTTAGTGTAGGCGGAAGAGTTTTACATTTATAAAAGATAAATTAAATCAGACAAACAGCCCTCCTTATAGAAGAATACCTTGACAACTATAAATTTTTCCTGGGCAAGTTAATGAACATGTGCTTCTCCACTGATGGTCCATCTTCTTTTGGACAAGCCACTGTAGACATTGTGATAGCATTCTGGTGGAGAGAAGTCATTGTAAGGGCATGTAGAAACACAATTACCTTGTAAACAGTGTTTATATGCCTCACCTGCAGGTTAAAAGTAAAGGAGAGCCCTAAACAAAGGCAAAGGTAAAAGCAGATTTAAGGGAATTAGGAGAAATAATCAATAATTCTCCTTCTGCTTCCTTTGTCTCCTTCTTGAATAGCATATGTTATACCAAAAGAGAAGGAAATGTGGTATTGACTAATGGACATACTAACAAAAAAATCACCAAAATACATTCCTAGTACCGGCCCTGGCTGGTGTGGTTCAGTGGATTGAGTTCCAACCTGAGAACCAAAGGGTTGTTGGTTTGATTCCCAGTCAAGGCACATGCCTGGGTTATGGGCCAGGTGCCCAGTAGGGGGTGCTCCAGAGGCAACCACGCATTGATGTTTCTCTCCCACTCTTTCTCCCTCCTTTCCCCTCTCTTTAAAAAAAATCTTTAAATAAATATATACATATATATCTCCAGTACCAAACATGCATCAGGAGCTATAGTGGGAGCTTTGGATAATAGAAAAATAGCCCCATAGAGTTCCTCTCCTGGTTCCTTCAATAATCCCGTGTCATGGGGATTCCTGCATTGTAACTTTACAGGCAGGGAAGCTGGGACTCTAGAAAAGTAAGTTCATTGCTCAGGCCAGCATAATTCATAAATGGCAGGCCAGGTGACTGAGCCAGCTTTCTCTATTCATTTACATTTCTTTACTTTATAGCAGCTTTATTTACTTTTTAATTTTATTTTATTGTGGTAAGAACACTTTACATGAGTTTTGTCTCTTAACAAATTTTAATTGTACAGCACATTATTGTCAACGATAAGTGCAATATTGTAGGGCAGATCTACAGAGCTTATTCATTTTGCTTAACTAAAACTATATGCCCACTGATTAGAAATCCCCTACTTCCCCATCTCCCCAGCCCCCAGCAACCACCCTCCCATTAACTGATTCAAAGAGTCTGACTATATTACATACCTCATATAAGTGGAAACATGAGTGCTTGTCTTTCTGTTACTGGCTTCCTATTTCACTTAACATAATGTTCCCATGGTTTATCTGTGTTGATACATTCTTCAGAATTTCCTTTCATAAGGCTAAAATATACCACATTTTCTTTATCCATTCATCTGCCAAAGGACATTTAGGCTGTTTGCATATCTTGGCTATTTTGAATAGTGCTACAATAAACATGGAAGTGCTGATATATCTTTAAGATCATGATTTCAACTCTTTTGGATAAGTACTCAGCAGTAAACTGCTAGGTCATATGATAATTCTACTTCTTATTTTTTGAGGAACTTCCATACTGTTTTCCATAGAGGCTGCATCAGAGGTGACAGAATTTTGTATTGAAACCTATAAGACATTGATGAAAGATTTCTAAAAAGACAAATAAATAAAAAGATCATTCATCCTGGTGAATTGGAAGACTTCATATTGTTGCCATACCTGTACTATCCTAAATCCCAATGGCACTTTTACAGAAATACAAAAAACAGTTCTATATTCATATAAAACCACACACACAACACAAATAGCCTAATCTATTCTCAGAAAGAGAAACACAACTGGGGGCATTATACTTCCTTATTTCAAAACACACTACATAAGCCCTGAAATAAAAATCCAGAGAAACATTTCAAGTCTCAATGCCAGGTCTACAAGTGTGCTAGGTGGAGGGCTTGAGGGAAGATGAAAGAGAAGGAGAGGTATAGCTGAGGGGAAAGAGTAACCAAGAAGGAGACTCAGGCAGTAGCATGAAAACTAGAAGGCCCCATTAATCACTTCTTACAATAGCAAATTTGGAGGTAAACATGCCTTTTATAAGCAAAATTAGTCTTTAACATATTGTCTGTGTGTGCACACATACATTCTTGCTGAAAGAGGAATAAACTTTTCTGTTGGCTCTGGGTAAGGCCATTCTAAACAAGGCTCCCAAGTGTCACTGTGTTTCTCTTTTTCCTGCCAATTCCTGCCTATATGGGGTCCTTTCCATACTGATCATTTTTAATTAGAAAATTTAAGTTACAATAAATTTATACTTTAAAAATCTAAAGCTTTTGCAGAAGTGGATAGTAAATACTAAAAAAAAAAAAAAAAGAACATTCTCAGCTTTGTTCCCCACTCTACCACCTGCCTCTTTTCTCTAAAGGTGACTCTGGGGACATGAGCATTGTCCCCTACAGTAAGACATTCATGCCCAAAGCGAGCCTCCCTTCTCTATTTTTAGGAATCAATTTTAAAGAAATGCACATTGGTACATTATATTATTTATATCATTGTTGATAATTTTTAAATGGGGGGAAAATGCCCATCAATAAAAGTGTTTTTATGTAAATCAGGGATGAGCCAGAACCCAGAACAATAGGCAACTTAAAAAAGGGAAGTAGATTTAGAACAGTAATATTAGAAATAGCCCCCAGCATCCCTTCCTTATTAGGGTCTTGGTGCCTGTCTCGAAAGTAGCTTAGGTTTGGGAAGTTGTGAGAAACGCCTTAGTACCATAAATAGTTAACAACAGTACTCTTCAACTCTAATCATTGCGGGGAACTTCAGAAAGTCAAGTGCCAACGCACCAGACAATATAAAAAGTGAATGACGCACATGGGTTGGAGGAGGCCAACAGAATGAAGCCATGCTAGTAAGACACTTAAGTTGTTTTTGCTACTGCCTCTGATTCAATCTGGGCATCCAGAATTTTCATGCTGTCTTCGTTCCTGCTATCAGCTCAAAGGCTGATCTGAAATCAATCATTTATAGCTTAGTAGGATGTGTTTCAGAGCCAAGGTAGATCTGGCTGAATAACTCAGGAGCCTCTTCCCAGAAGCTCCTGGACTAGAGAACTCCATGTAGCTAAAGCATTTAATATACTTGTGTAGCAGAATTACTTTCTGCTATTTCCACTATTTTAAATATTTTATTACAAGAATATGGTTTTCTGCCTCAAAAGGTCAATTGTGTTTTTGTGGACCAGAATTGCAAGATAATAATTCACTTTTAGTATCATTCAGTGGGGTGGAGAAGTTATCCAAATTTCAGAATTACTAATACTCATTAATACTTTTAGAAAAGCAATCTGTTTCTAAATTTTGAAATACTTGGATGTAAATCAGAAATTAAAGGTAGTTAAACACCACAAAATGTTCTTGGAGAGCATGTTTGCCTTTGGAGCAGGGGTCTTTGTATCATTTCTGAAGTTAATGAGAAATCACTGAGTTCCTGAGATAGATCTACAAAATAAAAGTGAAACAGGAAATCAATTAGGGGTGTGGAGAATGGACTGGAAAGGATAGTGGTGGAGGCAAGCAAATTTGAAATTTCCTGATGTGTACAAGTCACTAAACTGCATATTTTATACATCTAATGTCACTTACTCATCATGACAATAACCTGCCATAGATACTGATATTCACTCCATAGATGAGAGAGCTCAGGCTCAAAGGAATAAAACATGTCTCGCAGTTTTATATTGCTATTAAATATCAGTACTAATTTGAGGGAAGAGAGCGTACAGAACAAATTTATGGCATCCTAGGAAGTAAGATCAATTTTGATGATCCTCTCCCTAGAACAGTGCTTCCAACTTGGCTGATCACTGGAATCACCTACAGCACTTTTCAGAATACCTAATCCAGTACTCTACATCACAGTGATTCTGATGATAAGTCAGGTTTGGGAACCTCTGCTGTCATCTAGATGATCTTCTAGTCATTTTACCAGAAAAGAAACTAAGTCCATAAGATGATTAATTCAGCATTAGACCTATTAAGTTTGATACAGTGGCAGAGCGCCCAGTAGGATCTCTGCATAATTTAACTGGAGATATGAGAACAGAGCTTGGAAGAAATGTCAGAACTAGAGGAATAAATTCTGAATCTATCTGCATGGAGGTGATATTTAGAATTATGAAGGGTCTTCCAAGAAGAAACAAGAGGGAAAGAAAGAGAGGCTGACTGAAGAGCTTTAATAAATATCCACAGAAGTAGAATGGGAGAGCAAGGAACAAGTTGATATGATTGAGTAGTACAGTATATTTTTTAAATGAATTTTTTATTTAATTATTTTTCAAGTACAGTTTTCTGTCTATTACTCCCATCCCAGCCCACCCCACCCCGTGCTTTCCACCTCCCTCCCATTTCCACCCTTCTTAGTTGTTGTCCCTGTGTCCTTTATACTAGTTCCTCTAAATCCCCCTCTATTTCCCCTTAAATTCCCTCCCCTCTCCCCTCTGGTCGCTGTCCCCCTGTTCTCTATTTCAGTGTCTGAGTAGCACAGTGTTTAGACAGAAACAGAACCAGGAAGATAAACTGCCACAGAAGCCAGATGAGTGGGGTGCAGTTCTTTCATCAAGGGTAATGTGCACTAAGGAAAAAATTCAATTCACCAACTGAAAATTCTGGTGAGTTCTGAGACTATTATCTGGGGAGAAGGCAAAAAATAAGGAGTTGATAAAGTTGTTGACAAAAAAAGGAAGCTGGTACAGTGTTTGGGGGAGTTTGGCTATGAAAAAAAGGAAGAAATAGTAGCAGCATCTGGACCAGCAAGGTAAATGAAAGACATTTTTTATTCTATTTTTCTTTAGATAGTAAGGAAGGGAAGGGAAAAAGGATGGAGAGAAACATCATTGTTAGAGGAAACATCAATTGGTACCCATCCCAAATGGGGACTGAACTCGCACCCCAGGCATGTGCCCTGATCAAGTATCAAAGGAAGTATACTTCCTTTACAGGAGAAAGGTCTGGGTATGTGTCCCAGATATAAAAGACTAAGACCTCTCCAGACTGCTGATCAGGGCTCCACACCCTGAATACCATCCCTGAAAAATGAGGCCACCTTGGGATAAAAAAGCTTATGCTCTTCTTCCACCAGCTGAGCCAAGACTTTGGCCCCATTTGGGTTTGGGGTCAGCTTATCCAAGGCACTGAAGACACATGTACTCTTATAGCCCTCTCCTTACGTGTGGTCTGCAGATATGAGGAAAAATGTGAGATTCAAGTTTGCTGTTTGTTTTATTGGTGGGGTGGGAGAACTGAAGATGGCAGGACTTTAGACCTCCGGGCCATGTGCACAAGTCCAGCCTCCCAAAATGCTTCCAGTCGAGGTCTGGCCCAGGTCAAGTAAGCAAATGTAACTTCACTTCCCCCCAACCTCTTTTCTTTACTTGTTGCTTGCATATATCCCCTGTTGTGAATGTTGAGTTTGGTCAACATTTCCCTCCTATTACTACCAGATGATCCTTTCTTCAATTTTAGGTAAATCCATCTACTCACACATTGAATTTTATGGCCCCTGCTTTTCTACATACATTTATTTTTCTTCTACTATAACCTGTTGATTATCCCTTTTTTTCTTATATCTTCATCTCTTCTCTCTCAACTGGGTCCTCTTTATTATTAAACTTTCCAAGCCTCTTTCACAATTTGAAAAGCCATCCATAGGCCATGCCCTCAGGTTAACATCTATCTCTCACCTCTCCTTCAAAGCCGGGTTTCTCAGTAGAGAGGTCTGACCTCATTGGTCTTCTGTTGCCATCAGCCTCTCTAACCTTTCCGACTGGCTCCCAGCCTATTACTCTACTGAAGAACCCCTTGGTTCTCATTACGGTCAACCTACCCTGAGCCTGATTCAACTGGCATTTTCATTTGTCATCCTAACTGATCTCATAAGAATGTTCAATATCATTAGTCATTCCCTCACTCTAGAAATTCTCTTTCCCTAGCCTGAGTTACAGAATCCACATTCTCCTGTTTCACTTTATTGTATTTTATCTTATTTATTTCTTCTTAATCTTCCTTTCTAATCCATATTCCTTCACTTGGCTATTAGTATGTGGCTACTGGTGGCATCGTCGGCAAGCCCTTCTCTCCCTCCCCAAGCAGTCTTTTCTATGGCTGTAGATTAAATGACTATATATGTATTGATGACCTTCATTGTATATACTTGTTCCTGTTCTATGCTCTGGCCTCTAGTCCTAGAAACCCAACTTCTTACTTAAAACCTCTGTAGTATCGAAACTTCCTATGCTCATCATGCTCCCAAATGAACTCAGAATCTCCCATTCCAAACCTGGTTTCCTTGTAGTGTTGTTTCTTTCAGTGAATGTCACTTGTACAATCCAGAAACGTATGGGTTGGAAAGCACTCCAAGACCGGCCTAGGTCAACACAGCTTAACTCCTCTCACAGCCACATCAGAATTACAACCTAATTGTAGAACAAGTTTCTCTCGGAACTGGCAGAAATGGAATTGAACGTCCTACAACCACAGAATGAAAGAAGATCACATTCATTCAGGCTGGTAGGAGCAGGAACACAGAGACATGAAACAGGTTGGTCCCACACCCACACATGGTGGATAAAAATCAGGAGGGATATCTCAGGAATGTGAGGTCCTAGCCCCACATCAGGTCCCCCGCCAAGGGTTCCAGTGCTGGGAAAACAAGTCTCTGTGGCTTCTGGCTGTCAAAACCAGTGGAGATTGAGTCGGTGGAAGAATGTTTAGAGTTCCAGGTAGTTCCTCTTAAAGGGCTCACACATGGACTTACCTAGACTCCCTCCTCTGAGCTTCAGCACCAGTACAGCAGCTTAAAAGACACGAGTGTTATATGGGAAGGAACTGAAGTGTCTAGCTTCAGAGCAAGAGCTGGGGGACAGCTTTCTCCAAGACAGAACTACTGACAAAGGCCATGGCTCCTCTTCTGAGCCCTCCCCCCAACAGAGTCACAGAGCTCCATCAACCTGGCTCACACTGTTTGCCCACCCTGGTGATTCCCTGAGACTCCACCTTACCCAATTTATGGGCCCACCGAAGCGGTTAACAGTGGTTTTTCTATATGAATGACTTGTCTTGACACATGCTTCTGATCTTCCTCTCAAGCAAGCAGCAACTGGCCTCAGTGAGCCCCAGTACCTTGTTAAGTGGCCCAAGGCCTGGAGCTAGCAGCAGTGTGTCTTAATTCACAACCTGGCCTTGCTAGGGAACCTCCAAGCCCAACACAAGTAGCAGACAGCTGCAGATCGCTTCACAGCTTATGCCATGTGGCCCAGACAGAATGCAAGCAGGCACCAGAGCCCTGCTGAAATAAGCCCTATTCTGTGGGGTAGGCCCCCCACATAACTGGTCCTTCATGGAGAGTGGAGGTTGGTGGTCAGTGGTCACAGACAGTCCTTGAAGGTGACTGGCCTAGGTAAATCCCTCCCATTGACCTCCCAACAGCAATCCATTCTCAACTAAAAGTAGTGGGTGTACTCAGACCACGCAAAGGGTACACCTTGAGTACAAGCTTGGGTGATATGGGTGGTTGTGCCACTGGACCCCACAGGACACCTACTACATTAGGCCATGCTACCAAGACAGGGAGTCATGGCAGCTCTACCCAATACATAGAAACAAACACAGAGAGGCTGCCAAAATGAGGAGACAAAGGAACATGGTCCAAATAAAGAAAGAGAACAAAACTCCAGAAAAGGAACTAAACAAAATGAAATAGGCAATCTTTCAAATGCCGAGTTCAAAACACTGGGTATAAGTGTGTTAAAAAAACTTAGTGAGGACTTCAATAGCATAAAAAAAAGATCCAGTCAGAAATTAATTATACACTAAGTGGAATAAAGGACAATTTACAAGGAATCAACAGTAAAGTGGATAAAGCTAAGAATCAAATCACTGATTTGAAACATAAGGAAACAAAAAACAACCAATCAGAGTAACAAAAAGAAAAAAGAATTCAAAAAAAAGAAATGAGGGCAATATAAGAAGCCACAGCAACAACTTCAAGCATAACAATATTTGCATCATAGAGGTGTCAGAAGGTGAAGAGAAAGAGTAAGAAATTAAAAATCTATTTGAAAAAATAATGAAAGAAAACTTTCCTAATTTGGTGAAGGAAATAGACATGCAAGGTCAGGAAGGACAGAGAGTACCAAACAAGATGGATGCAAAGAGGCCCACATCAAGAAACACCATAATCAAAATGCCAAAATGTTTAAGATAAAAAGAGAATCCTGAAATCAGCAAGAGAAAGGCAGATAGTTAGCTACAAGGGAGTTCCCATAAGACTGTCAGTTGATTTCTCAAAAGAAACTTTGCAGGGTATGCAGGCTAGAAGGCCTTGGCAAGGAATATTCAAAATGATGAAAAGCAAAGATCTACAGCCAAGATTGCCCTAGCTAGAAAAACTATCACTTAGAATTGATGAGTAGATAAAGAGCTTTCCAGACAAGAAAAATTAAAGGAATTTATCATTCCCAAACCATTATTACATGAAATGTTGAAGAGATTTATTTAAGAAAAAGATTAAAACTATGAACAATAAAATGCCAGTAAATACATATCTATCAACAACTGAATCTAAAAAACAAACTAAGCAGACAAGCAGAACAGAAACAGAATCATAAATACAAATAACAGTTTGAGGATAGCCAGATGGGAAGGGGTGCTGGGGGAATAAGGGAAAGGTGAAAGGAGTAAAAAGCACAAATTGGTAGTTACAGAATAGCCATGAGGATGTAAAATACAGTATAGGCAATGAAGAAGCCAAAGAATGTATACGCATGGCCCAGGGACATGAACAAAGGCATAGGGATGGCCTGAGGGCGTGAGGGGTGCTGGGTGGAGAGGGGCATAGTGGGAAAAATTGGGACAATAGTAGTAGTATAATCAATAAAATGTAACTTAAAAATAAAACAAAAAATTAATGTGTGGGTCATATTTAAATCTCCATATCTAATTTATCTATGAGCCCTGAAATTTTGCCTGAACATCTCTGAAATTCATATATTTCTCTTCATTCTCACAACTACCTCCCAGAACAAGCTGCTGTCAACTTTCCCCTACACTGCCATACTTAATCCCATTGGTTTCCCTACATCTGTCTCGACTCTTTCCAATTGGTTCTCTACACTGTAATCAACATATTTAAAATATGATTGTATCACCCCTACTTAAAATTCTTCAGTATTTTCCAGGGCTCTTAGGATCTTACCTGGCCTTACTTCTCCAGCTTCACCTTGCACACTTTTTCTTTGATTGCTCAAAAGAGATTACACCTACCTGCCTGCTTTTGCTGTCTTTCCTCTCCCTGAAACATCTCTCTCTCTCTCTCTCTCACACACACACACACACACACACACAACTTCTCTTAGTTGACTCTAAGTCACTCTTCCTAAGCAGCCACATGAATAAATTCTTGCCAGGGAATCCCCTTCACTAACCTACCCTCTTTTGACCTGTTCCCCTCCCCACTATACCTCCTCATGGCACATTGCATCTTTTCTTCACAGCTTTATCACAGTGTGTAATTATACATTTAGTTGAGTTTATATGACTCTCCCCCCTTACTATATTGTAAGCTCCCTGAGATAGGGATCTTAGCCCATGGTAACCACAGATATTTATTGAATTCAATATGTTAAATTTGATCCAGGGGCTATAAACCAGATTCAGTTTAAAGTTTAAAAATCAAAGTTCAGGATCAAGTTGAGATCCAACTACAGAAGAGGAGGTCCTTGGGTTCTGTAGCACACATTTAATGCTCCACAGATGGGCAAGTGAGACAGTCTGCCTCAAAGGGGGGGGGGGGTCAGACATCTGACCCTCTCAAAGAACGGTTATAAAAATTAACATATGCATGGGAAAAGGTTTTACAAGCTTTTATAGCCACCGTTTATAGATTTTAAGCCTATGTAGGGTGATATAAGACTGAGGAAGGCAGGTAAAGTCTCTAATTCCCAGCTCCAATCCCAGAGTATAGAGCAGTGTCTGGCATGTAGTAGATGCTCACTAATTGCGTATCAATAAATTAAATGGTTACCCTCATATTAAACTAAGCTAAATTTAATGAAGTATTTTGTTGAATGAGTGAATCCTATTCTCTGAACTGTCAAACTGTTTCTAAAGGAATTTAAGTTAAAGGTTCTAAAAAATAAGATAGAATCATATATATCAGATAGCTTTTTAAAACTTTGGATGGTAGAACATGCAAATGATCCTTTTAAGATAACTTTAAGACCTATATCCCTAGTTAATTTCCATTCATCCTTGAAATCAACTTGGCTATCACCTACAGAAAGCTTATCTTGACCTCCAGTGCAGGAGAAGTACTCATCATACCCCACAACAGATACAGGCACCACACCTGAACTTCTCTGGCAGAAGTATCTCTGTAGAAATATCTCTTTCATAGCACCTTTCTCATTGTTTTTAAATTCAGATGTTTTTGCTACCAATCTCTAACTTTCATTAGGTCAATGAAATGGTCTTATTTTCCTAATGGTTGCTACTCTAACACAGTATCTGACACTTAGTAGGTGCTAAATAAGTTTTTGTTGAAGTGGACTGAATTTTTCAAGACTTTTGCTGATGGTATCAATTTTATAACCTGATTCACCCATGCATTAACTTCCAGCCAGGTTTTCAGCTAATCCCTGTTCATACCTGGAAGAGATGATAACATATCATTTCATAAAGACTTTCTGGACCACTTTCAAGGTACCAAATGTTATTTTTAAAGAATTCTGATCAATAGTAGTTTAAATTAGGTATCAGAAAATCCAATGCATACATAAGTGTTTGCAGTATTTATATAAAGCTAAACTCGACAGTTTTTTTCATTTCCTTTCCTTCATTTAGCATGACATTTTAGCTGATATTCCTGAACTGCTGGGTAAAGCAAATGCATTTCTATCAGGGCCAGCATTCCCCCATGATTCTGCCAACAGGTGTTCAGCTTCTTCATTCTATGTACACTTTCCTTACTTGCTCTATTACTAGAACAAGAATTCTTCATTAAAGAATATACTGTGGTTGCTATAAAGACTGGATCTACTTAAACAAATAAAGCTCTCTGGATTACATACAGAATTAAAACTTAAGGCCCAACTCGCCCCAGTATTGTATAATGTGTGGTCAATAGACAGTATTCCAGTGTTTTCTTTCCTGTTCATATCTTCGTTCAGCTCTGACTTTAGAGGGGGGATATATTCAGGGAACACATCATTATATTCACAATTCTCAGTATTCTAAACACAAAGGAAAATCCCACTCTAAAAAATATAGATGATTTTTTTCATTCCGAGATGACATACCAGCATAAGCCTATATATTCCAGATAACTTTATTTAGTAAATATATAACTTATGTTACCCATCTGTGCAACTGCCATATATTTATAAAGCACTGAAATTCACAGAAAACTCTCTTTGAGGAACAAATGGTAAGAAAGTATACTAGTGTTTGATTTATTTCTTTGAGTAGATACCTCCTTGGGAGAAAATACACTGTACTGTCTTCAGGACATGTGGCTTACCATTGGGGAAGAAGGGTGAGGGTGAGGATAAAATCATTTCTTCTGTCTTGAACTGGCAACCTAGATATATTTGAAAAATATTTGTGAGTCTCATTTTTTAAAAAAGTTGGCATTGCCAAGTACTAACTTGAAATTCTCCTGATATTGATTCATTTTTTCCCAAAAAGTTTGAATTATATGTTGCTACACACACACACACACACACTTTATTTCTATGCTTGATTTCGATTGTATTCATTATCTCCCTCTCCCATACCTCTTGTCCCAACAGAATGAATATTCTTTTGAATTAACCAGCAGAACATCCCCAACTATTATTGCTCTGCAGCAGCCCCTGCTGGCAAAAGACATTATCCAATTTATCTGTCTCTGCTGGGCTTGTCAGATCTGATGATTCATTTCCAATAAACCATACCACGGTCTAGCCGCAAGTGACCTGCAGGTTCGGCAGACCCTGGACCAGGGCTGCCTACCATCTGCAAAGAAGAACAGTTCCTTTCAGTGTGGAAAGAACATCAGAGGAATGCATGAGTTTTGTGAGTCTTTATTGTCCTTGTTGGTAGTACACAGAAGAAAAAAAAGAGATTTGAAACTGTTTGTGACTAAAATGATAAAAGGAAATCAATGCAGCAAAGCATAGACCACCTGAAAATCTTCAGTTGAAGCACAAGTTGTGACATGATGTCAAAGAGGCACTCTTTTCACAGCGAAGGCTGGTGTTAAATTATGCGATTGCTGACTGCTCTTCCAAGGGCTGTTGATAGATGTTTAGGAAAGGAAAATCTTCCTTTCTGGTTGACCTTAAAAGCTGTCTTACCCCAGGCCTTAAACGTTTAAATGTGAACATAAAACATTTTCTCTTTAATCCCAGAAAAAAAATATTCTCAACCTTTTCTCTTTATTTGTTGTTTATCATCTGCCCCTTACATATAGAAAAATATATGGGTATATGTAGAAATAGATGGATGTATAGATATATTAATTTTCAGCTAAAGAATAAATGCAGTTATCACTCAGGATGCCAGAACTAGGGTGGAAAACACCCAGATGACTGCAATTTGTTTTGCCATGCACCATGAAAACTCCCTGTAGTGGGAAGAAAATAGAGCAGGCAGGTTATAATAATAGAATATATCTATTTTTCCTCACATTTATCATTATATTTAAGCCAATCTTCCCAAACAGTGTAAAATGTATACATTTGTAGTAAGGATACAATTTTCCCAGGATGGAGTTGAATGGCTGGGGGGGGGGGGGGAAAGCTGCAGAACTAATCCTCATGAACATGAGTCATGCAACAGAAAACAAGACATCAACTGAGAGAAATAAAAGAAACAAGAACAATGGAGGACAGGAAACAGGACACAGAAGACAAACCAATTTAAAGATTGGGGGTATGTGGCTATTTTGGTATCAGGAACTCTATCTTTAAAAGGAAGGGGGAATGAATAAGCCTCAAACAATGGGAGATACATTATACTTTGCATGCAATCCCACCAGGAACAGCACCTCTTCAAAAGAGTAACCTCAGGGCTACATCTAATTAAAATTTGATACATAGTGTGATTTTATTTCATAGCAAATAATACCACCAGGTGTGCCAGTTACCAAGAGGCCATTAACCAAATGAAGCACTCCAGACGTTTCTGGTTGTGATGTTTGCAGTCTCCTCACTTGGCGGTATCACACAATGAGCAAAGCAGGGTCCCAAGGCCAGCAAAGCATGATTGGTGACAGTTGTGCTATTTTATTGAAACAGAATCATCCAGTGTCTTTATTTTTCTATTTAAAGGCCTAAGTTGACCTGAAAGAGCCATCTTGACATAACAAAGTAACAAAACCCAGGCTGATATTATAGAAGCCTCTTAGGCAAAACTGCTAATAGTTGTACCTGTTAAAGAAAATAAAGAAAAATAAATCAAAATAACATCGTATGTTCCCTCAGTACAGAAGATAAACTTTCAAGTGGTGACAAGGGACTTTGACTTACAGCAAACCTTGACTTAAAGAATCAGTGTGCAGATGAGCAACCATTAAGTCATCTGACCTTCGTTTGTACTCTATTTGGCAGACACTCACAAAAATACTACCCAAGAAATATCACTCTCATAAAGCAATACAAAAAAGTCACTATGTATTACCATATCTGGCAAGGGGAAGGCTCTAGAATCTATTGATTGTTAATGAATTACCAATAGTAGGAATATATTTATATGCTTTTCTGTAAAAAAAAAAAGTAAGGTTTCATTATGCCAATGGGCATAAGCTCCTTTGACAACCTTCTTGGAAGCGATTATAAAAGCAGTATCTTGGGGGAAATGTCACAAGGGTCCAGCTTATTAAATTTTGTAAATCATAAGACTTGTCTGCAAGTGCAGAACACTACAGCTGATTTAGTTGTTGGCCTAGAAACTCTGCTGTTAGGACCATTAAACAGGTCCAGAGTTTAAGTCACACAGTAAATTATACTTAAAAGAAACAGACGGAAATTTTGCCTCATGTTTTCTGTCTGTGAAGTGCAAACCCACTGCACTGCAGCAGCCCTGGGAGGTGGTATCGGATTTCCACACTGAGGCATCGGCTCTGTGAACCTTGATGAAGCCCACCTGAGACTACTATGGAATTCTGTGAATTTTAATATCAAAAGTGGAGAACTAAATCAAGTTAGGCTTTTCCTAGCTGACAAATCTTCACACTGGAATAGATAGAACCAATATTCCTTTTAGATTATACCAGCTTTTAAAGTCAATTTCAAGAAACAGCTATTAGGAGAAACAATAAGGACAATGCGGCTGATCATTTAAAAATGAAGGATTGTCATTTTGAGGTTTTTTTCTTAAAAGGAATAATGAGTCACCTATAGCTACTATGACTGAAACATTTCTTAGAGGTCACAAATAAACCAGGCCAAAACGAAAGCAAAGTCATATGTCAAAGAGACCTAATCCAATTAACCATTCTTTGTAGTAATTCTGCCATGATGTTTTCTGATTTTTTTTCCTATTGATATGTAAACTGTTAGCTGGTAATTTGGAGCCTACTCAGTTATTTAATGATATATTAATTTTTTAAATGAAATTTCCCATGCAAAATTACACTTTGAAAGTTTCTAATGGCCAAGTTCTAAATAGCTAACTATTTCATAAAAAGTGGGAAAAATATTTTTTGAAATATAGAAACTAAAAGAAAATATATTGGAGTATGTCATATAATGTTATTGTGTTTACAGTTTGAAAAACCATTACATTATATAATTGTTGCATAAAAATATTTAACTGGCTAAAAATATATAAAATTGTCCTTGTTACACTTTTATAATATGGCAGCATGCCTTTAAGTTATATTAAAAAAACTATGCTATTTGATATCATTTCTAGGATGGAGCCCTACACACTTATAGATACTCAATAAATGTTGGCCTATGAAAAGCATGATCCTACCCATTCTATAGACTTTGTAAACATAAAGTCCTGACTTAGTTTTCCATGATAAAATAGCACAAGCCAAATAACTTAGGCAATTTATATCTATGAAGCCCATTTTATGAAAAAAAATTTTGTGTCAGTCATTTATTGAGCTCCTCCTTTTGTCCCCCAAGACTCTGCATACCTAGTACTTCACAGTGTAATGCAATAGAACGTAGGTTGCTTGTTCATTAAAATTTTACCCATTTTTTATGTTAAGATATACAAATCTAGTTTGAATGATATGGTTAAAATGTGATTTGATATCAATAGAAGAAAAAGGCAGAAATCAATACTGGGAGAGCTAATAAAGACAAATGTTCTCTGATTCACCAGGGAAGAAATAATGGATGAAAAATTGAATATGATTCAGCAGAGTAACACTGTCACCAAAAGGCAAATGCTTTATTGGATTGCATTAATAGACATATCATGTAAAACAAGCAATGTAATTTTTCAGCAGTGGCCATTCTCAGCACTATTGTTTAGGACAAAATTAGAAAAGTGCCTGTACTCTGGGGCACAATCAGTGCTTAAAGTGTTGTATCAGTTCACAAGAGAACAAAAAACAAGCATAAAAAAATTAGTATAGTTATAGATCAATCGATAGATGGTCAGGTTATCAAACACAAGGTTTAGAAAACCAGGCTTGTTTCCAAGGATTGAAAGAACTAAGTCTTGTTCAGTCAAAAGCAAAGTCAACTAAGAGAAAACACAGTTACTGTAAAAACAAATGCATAAAGGGAAAAATCTAAATGGAAGATAGAGACCAGTTGCTTTTATTAAGCAGCAATCTAACCAACAATAAATGATTCCAGTTGTTTCAGACAATGATTTACATTAAAAAGAAAGAAAATTTCTTTTTATAGACAGGCTTGCAGTGAGTCAATATGTCTGGGATCCCAGTCATTGGAGGTATTAAAAATAATCAGCATACGCTGCATTTCAAAAGGGATTTGGATTAATGAATACATGGCTGAGGACACCTTCAAACATTTACAGCTTTGTGTTGTCTATATAATATATCTAGCCAGATCATTGACTAAAAGAGCAAAATTGAAAGAAACAGCTGGAGAAATTCAGCTTGAAGTTACAGACTCTAGGAATCACTAAATCTCTACTTTGTCAAAAAATAAATTATCTCAAAATAAAAAAGGAAAATTAGCTATTTTATTGAGAACTTGCTATATACCTATGTCATGTATTTTTGACTTGTAAAATTCCACTTACTACATAATCATGAGAGCTATATACTCCATCATAAGCTCCATTTTATAAAAGAGAACATGAGGTATAGGAGGTTAAGTTATTTTACCCAAAAGGTCCCACATTTAAGATTGTGAACTTTAGCATCCTAGCTGCAGGGTATAGTAGGCTAATATGAACCCTCAGTTACCTGGGAACACACCACAAACTTCACAGGACCTAAATAAGATGTGCCACAATGGCAGTTTAAGAATCACTATAATTACAATTGGTGACTAAATAAATAATATTTTGATGCAGAAAGAAAAAATTATACTCAGAATAAGGAAAATATTGCATTTAGTGAGTGGTAGGTGTTAACACTAGAACACATACTGCGAAAATCTAAAAATTATTCTCTCTAGAGATTTTCTGAAATCCTAAAGAGTTTACATATTCATCTTTTGCAGTAATTTTGTGAATTTTTCTGAATATAGAGTATTACATTAAATTCTCCTGAACTCTTTTATACCATATGATTTATATAAATCATAATATTGCATTGGAAACATCACACTAGAGGACTTCTAAGGGAGTATTTAATTTCTGTCTAATATAGATTAACATTTAATTTCTGTCTAATATAAATTAATTTTATTAATAGAGGAAGCTGGCTGTATAACCACATCCCCAAATTTTGCATCTCTTGGGTCTTGATGGAAGAACAGGCAGTTAGAAATAGGAATAGGAAAGCAAGCTAGAACATGGTCATGATTATGACAATTACCTTAATTGTATCACTTATTGTATAACCATACCAAGTTCAGAAAGATTATTCAAAGATGTATTCATGATATGAGAAAAAATGTCCAGCTGCAAAACAAGGTCTGCCCAGAAAGTATACAGCCATCTACTGACACGCACACTGGCCTGCAATGCCTGCGACATTATGGTTGTAAAATCAAGACAAATTCACACAACTACAGAGTCTCCTGTGGAGGAAAAGGGAGGGCACGGCTACTCCTTCAAGGGGTGAGCCCCTCAGAGCGGCCTGGCAACTCTCTCAAGGGGAGAGTGCACCGAACCTTGCCTAGACAGGCTTTTATTGGTTTTTTTTGCGCAGGAATTCAGGTGCAAAAATGACAACTTATTAATCATTGTCAGGCAGTAAATAGTAGATAGCATACAAAGAACTACTAGGGCTTCTTCTGAGTCAGGGTCGATTAGCTAAAGGGCTACAAGACTTTGGGAAAACAAACTTATTTTCTGCCTGGGCCTTTATCATTTAACTAAGAGTATTCTTAGGAAAGCAGGCTTCACAGGATTTCACGTATCCTTTCTTAGGCCTGATCACCCAGGGAGCCCGCCATTCCCAGCACAGGGCTGCACCTCCCTCAATCATTGTTTTCAGGCTTACATCAGGCAGAGGAGGCAGATAGCCAAGGAATTCTTGGAGATGTCTCGCAGACAGACTGAGGACTCAGGCTTCATCAAAGCCAGGGGGCGAGGGTCCATCACCCCCTTTCTCCACAGCCCCTCAGGTCCTTCCCTGGGGCCTCCATGTGATCATGCCTGTCTTAGGTCGTTCCCCTCCTTGGGGAATCTTACTCATCATTGGCTAACTGATCAAGCCTTGGAGGCCAGTTATGGAAAAAGGAGCAGAAGCAGCGCTCCTGCCAGAGAGATAAGCTTTGTCTCCTTAGTGGCTTATGGTCCAAAGGTTGCTCACTCAGCCTTAGCCATGGGGGATTTGCAGCTCCTGAAACCAGGCGGGGAGGTTCCCAACAATCCACTCGAAAATAGAAACATTTATTGATGAAGATACAAGATACAAGAAACATTGTCCATAGGACAAGAATACCCCAACCCCCTTCAAAGCAGGCATCTTGGGACCTCACACAGTTCTCCCAATCACTATTACCTGCCCCATCATATTTTCCTAAATCTCATTGAAAGTCTGGATTCTCTTCCCTTTCAAATGTGATTTTAGTTTTGGGAAAAGCCAAAAGTCATAGGGTGTCAAACTTGGGCTGTAGGGGGACTGAGTAATCTGGGCGATTAGGTGTTTTGCTGACTCTGCAAGAGACTGTGATACAAGAGCAAGCGTGTCCTTGTGATGAAGACACCAATCACCAGTTATCCACGACTGTCACCTTCTGAATCATCCAAATAGTTTCCATAGAGGAATGTTCAAACTTAACACAAAACTTGATGCAGATTCATTACTCTACTCCCTCAGTCATTTTGAATGATACGTCCACACAGTACACATGCTCACTCAATGTCATTTACCAACCCCACTGACTAGTACAATGAAGTCATTGTTGTTCACTCCTGCACATTCCAGTACACTCTCCTTGGCTGCCAGGTTACAGCAATGCTGTGCAAACCATTCTCATTATATTAACAATGGCTGACTTTTTCCAAACATATTCATTCTGCTTACAAAAATCCAGGGATTACAACTATTTTTTTGCCCTTACAGCTTCCAAATATTTCAATATGTTTTGATTCTAGGCACATTTTATAGGTAGACTCAAGAGGATTTTAGAGCCAATGTCAGTGTGGAGAATCAAATATTTCTCCAAAGTTTTGGGCTTGAACAACTATAATAATGAAGCTGCCATTTATAGATATAGGAAGATTGTAATTCAAGCATGTTTGTGGTAGAAAGAGTTCAATTATTAATATGTTAATTTTGAGATTAACTTTTAACTTTTTAGGCTTTGTGATGTCCAGCAAAAGGCAAAGATTTGGGCTAGAATCAAACTCATTGAATTATTATTTCTGTATCAGTGAACCAGTGAATATTTGGTATTTAAAATATGTTTTAAGTTTTAGAGAATTCATCTTCATAGAGCAACACATCAGCCTTATAATTCTGAGTTCAAATGTATAACCAGAATTTAAATATATTAGAGGTTTTAAGTGGAAATTTTAGCTTTATATAGTATCAGATTTTTTAAAACTTAAAGTTTCCCATGTTTGTAATTTTAATTTATTAGAGCCTTAAGAAATTATTAAAGTATAGACTTGTAAGTCATATGATTGACACAGTAAAAAGAAAAGAAAATAAGTATTAAATATATTAATGAAGTTTTAAAAATTTAAACATGGTATTCAAAGGCCCTGAAAAGTTACTGTAGACTTACATACATACAGTAAGTTTTGTAAAATGAACCAAAAAGCTTAAGGAAGAATAAGAATTTTAAGTTTCCAACATTAATCAATTGACTGTTTTTTCAAAACAAATTCAATACTAAATAGTCTTTCTATACACATAACTGCCCCAAAGGGCATCAGCAGACTCACATTCAATAGCTTTCTCTGATGACAAAATGAAGAGATTTGATGTCTACTGTCTAGTCAAGCGTATTTCTGGGAAGACCAGAGGAATTAAATTGCTACTTAAAATTTCAGAGCCTAAATTTCCAGATATTTCCTGGTTTATTTAGGCATTATTCATGCCCAAGTGAACTGTACTTTAATCGTGAGTTGTTTTAGAAGTGTTGGCATTCTATGTTGCATGTCCAGTTACTTAATGGTTGGAAGCCCATCTTGTTAAGGTACTTGCTGTCTTTTCTTGTTGTTTTAACTCAGTGATTTTCACCCTTTTCCTCTCATAGGACACATACACTCACTACTAAAATTCTGTGACACAACAAAAATATGGTTTTGCTAATCTGACAAAAAACAGATATCATTTTGATTCATTCACACTGGAAGCCTCTTGTGTTAGCTGTTGTCATTGTTTCATTTGACAATCTAAGGGAGAAGAGGTCAGTGTCCCAACTAAGCAGTCAGGTATTACATGTTAGAAAAATTCTTGCAACACTGGTTGAAAATTGTAATTTTAACTATTCAGCACAATGAATACAAGAATCTAATCCAACGTACATATGACATAATACTGTTTACTAGGGGTAATGGAGTTGCCAGTAGGTCCCATATGTCACCATCGAGGCCAGAACTGGTAGAGTCAGAGAACAAAGGAAAAAATTCGAATTAGGAGACATGAAAGAAACTATATTCATCTTTTTCTAATCTATTACTATATCTGAGTAGAAACCACAGAAGTTTACAATATTAAGAAAAATTGGGGCAACACATAAAACTGTATTGATTAAAACTTAAAAAAATATATACTACATAGGTAATACCGAGCTCCATTGAATTGGAATTGGAACTCTTTCTAAGTTTGTGACCAACTTTTGATGTGAGAAGTAGAGATTCATTGTATTTATTCTTTCAAGGATTAATTTTTAAAATTTAAGTTATCTGAAATGTTGAGTGGCTCCCATAAGTAGAATTTACTTAGATGGATTTGATACTGAATTATTTCTGAGGCTGGCTGGAGGTGAAATAAGATGAGGTAGTGACATGAAAGCAGAAAACCGGTTTGAGCAGCTCAAATTTCCAGCCAAGATTTCTCTATTTGTGTAATTCACTGAGTAATCCTTTACACCCTTCTGAAATGTATCTTTTGAGAAAAAAATGATTATCACAAAAAAACAACAATTAAGAATTAGTAACCACAGAAAAGTAGAACATGAGGCTTTCTAGAACTTCAGATATAAAATAACCTATTGAAAATTGTATCTAATTTGTCATTTCTTGCCCAACTCATTTAAATATTTCATTAATTTTTTTCTAAATCTTTAGCTATAAATATAACTTTCCCCCTTGTTAAAAAAATTTTTGCCCATTTCACAAATTCATTTTTAATTAAAAAAATACCAAAATGTTTTGAATAAGAAAATAAAGATTTCCCACAGATTCACTATCCAAAGTCAACATTTTAGTGTAAGTTGTCTGGGTTTTTTCCTGCATTTATAAACAGATTTTTAAAAGCAAATTGGAGATCATGTATTTCCTTCAGTTGAGCATTCTTTTCTTCCGGGTACAACTTTTTGTGGATATTTTCCCAAATCTGTAGCCCCTAGAAGCGTCAGCTCAGCACCACTGTGAGTAGAATGAATCTGTTTCATATTGCACTATCCCACTCAAGGTTCAATTTTCCTGGAAGAAAGTGTCTGACTGGGCAAGCTGCCTTGACAGTACTTAGGTAGGAAGAAGGATCTCCAGTAAGGAGCCCACAGGGATGTTTTGGATTCTCTATAGAGAAAGCAAGCACTTGTTTTACCTGACCACTGAGTTGTCACAAGATGGAAAAGGAAATTCCCCGAAGAAAATCAAGGTGCTCTTATGACAAACAGAAATGAATGCTAGACCACAGACAGCATGGGAGCAGAAATCTTTTATCTTTTTTGTTCGCAAATACTATGTGTAGCCCTGCTTAATAAATAGTTATTGAACAATTTGAAACTGGGTAGGCAAAAAAGGAAAAGAATGGGGAAGGAAGGAAACAAGGGAGGGAGGAAGTAAGGGGGGAAGGAGAAAGAAAAGAAAAAATAAGGAGGGTTAATAAATTCAGGGTAAATATTATCTTAATAAAGACTAAAACTTGGTGACAATTTTTTAAATATGATGAAGTGACTCTAAAGCAATGTAATCAATTTTCTTGGGTGGCTTGCATATTGACTTTGAAGCCAGTTTTCAAAAGGAAGTTCTAAAATGCCCTTAAACAATGGCAGTAATGTTGGTGTAATGTGTAGCTTCCCTATGGGGGCACTCCAAAGGACTCATTTGGAGGTTTAAGTCCTGCAATGTAGGCTTTTGTAAATTCATTTGTGATTATATATTGCATTTGTTCTGTAAACTAATTGGTTAAGGAAAGCAATATAAGGCAATAAGGAAACTAAGAAAGAAGCAGAAAGGAAATCACTCTAAACATGGTAGGCTTAATAAAATTTACAGATCAAATATAATTTGAAGAACTAAATTATTTTTAAACACATTTGCAAGGCTTACTAAAAGCTGTACTAATAGTTGCCATATATCTATTACTATGTCTAAGACAGATTACCTTAAATTATCTATAATAATCTTTATAACCTAAATGACTATTATAGATACCACTATAATAGATAAATAGATAGATAAATAGATACCACCGCTGAAATTTTATAGGCAAGGAAATTGAGGGTCAGAAAATTTGAATTGTCCTAAGTCATCCAATAAAGCAAGACAAAGCCATGATTGAACCAATCTGTTCGTGCCAAACCCTGCATGTGATACTGAATGGAATACTCTCTAAAACAGAAGGGCTAATAAGGCAGTGTCCCAATGTGTCCTCTAAGATGCAAATTTATGAGTATATTTATTACTTATCTACATCCAAAATGTTCTCACACAAATCACTTAACATATTTTCAAAATGATACTAAACTCAAGCAAATATTTAATAATATCAAACCTGTCTTTATTTTTTCTTTTAAACTCAATTTATTTTACTGTTTTAAAAATCGAATTACATATCCAAACATCATATTAATTTTTAAATCTAATATACATGAAACATGACCAAATAGATGGATAGTGATAAACTTTCCGTTAAATGAAATTAAGTTCCATTGCTTTAGCATATGATTCACATTTGCACCAAATTCTTATTTTATGGAAAAAAGTCTTGTTTTCTATCATGACCAAGGTCTAGGCCTGTAGATACCCCTTGTAAGGAGCTCTTGATGCCAGAGCATATCAGCATGAAAAAGTAATAAAAGAGAGCTCACGAAGACTAAAAAGTTTGTGGAAAGAACAACTACTTCATAATGAGAGTTTCCAGATCACAAAGTAGAAAGAAGAAATCCAGCTATAAACCTATATTCAGAGCATAGTGGGGGAAATAGGATATGAGATCATTTTGCCTTACTTTGGAGTAGCACAGATCTTACGACAGGAGGTGGAAGCTGTTCAATAACATTTATTGCAATTCCTTGTTCAGTGCCTTCCACGGATGGGCAGTCAATAAATCTTATTTGGAGATCATATTTATGTGACGATAATCAGTCTAAAACAGCACAGCAATTTTGGGGAGAATATTGTCTCTAGTGAGTTTAAGCCATGTGAAATAAAATAATAAAAGCAAGGGAGAGACCAGATGTGGAAAGTATTCAAAAAAGAAATTAAGGTTTAGCTAATATTTGCATAAGCACTTACTACTCTGATTCAGAAAAGTAAATGCATTTTCAAAAAAAACTTGAAACACACTTTGGTAAATTAGGAAATCATTAAAATTATACATGATTCTCCCTTCCATCTTCACCAATCTACACATGTTTACCTACTCATTCAAATAGTGAAGACATAGATTCAGAAGAAATCTGACCTTAGTTTCAGAGCAGAGTAGGTTAACTATACACCACAAAGTCCTCTATCTTCATTTCTTAAATTTTTGTACACTAAATTAACAAATTATGAGCCCTCCCTGTAAAGGTTTGCCACACACAAAAAAATCATACTAAGTAATTTCATACAATGATTTAATGGTCTGGTTCAACTATATAAAATAATTTAAACATAAAAAAATTTAGGTTGATTTTGAGTTGAGAATCTTTATTTTGTGGGAATGAATTGAAATTCGATATCTCATTACACACACACACAGCAGGGACTCGCAGGGGACACACAGGTGCTGACAATAAGCTGGTCTTGTGTCTAGAAAATAAAAAACAAGCTGTGCTGACAGTGTAGAAAAATCTATACATTTCCCTTGTGAACAACTTATTTTTCAAATAAATTTTATATGAAATTTCAAAATAATGGGAATTTAACTTTTTCTATCTAATAAAGAACATTAAGCCCTGGCTGGGGTAGTTCAGTGGATTGAGTGCAGGCCTGCAAGCCAAAGGGTTGCTGGTTCAGTTCCCAGTCGGGGCACATGCCTGGGCTGCGGGCTAGGTTCCCAGTGGGGGGTTGCACAGGACGCAACCACACGTTAATGTTTCTCTCCCTCACTTTCTCCCTCCCTTCTCCTCTCTCTAAAAATAAGTAAATAACATCTTTTAAAAAAACCTTGGTTGGGAATACTGCCAAAGACATAGGTCCTTACAAATTAAAAAAAGAACATTAAAGAATAAACTGAGGAGTAGAAAAGAAAAAACTACCAAAGCTATGACATGTAGAATTATTTCACTCCCTTAACCATAAAGTTTTCCTACATGTGTGTTTTAAAAGTTGTTAACATATCTAGACTAAAAAATTATATGGTGAAGTTAACAAGACAAATAACCAGAGCTAAACCTGTCACCTGACAGTCCCAATTTCTCCTTCAACGTCCGTGGGATCCGTGAGAGCTACATTGCCAACAGGACATTGTTAGAAACCCAGAAAGAATGGAAGTCATTTACTGCAATCTTTAGTTTACCCAAACACTAAAATTTTTTCTCTATTTAGGTCTAATTTTAGTTTTCTTAGACTTGCCTATATCTTCCTTCCTTTGCCCATTCATAAACCCAGTTTGAAAATCCATGGCTGGCATAATACTCTCTAACAGTTCAACAGTCAGCTAGAAGAATAGTTTTCACCTGATTTTTTCTTAAAGAGAAAGTTGGAAAGAAGAAAACCCAGGCTGTTCAGTCAGCAGAAACAATGAAACTTAAAACAGAGATTTTTATTTCATAATTGGAGGCATGGGTAGAGGATTCCAGCAACTGAAGTGTAGGAAGCGAACTGGTCCCTGGGAGTGGCCATGGGCCAAACAAGCAGAAAGGAGAAACTAAAAATAAGAACGACTTCCTTTCTCTGCGGTTTCTCACTTTACACAAACTACTCCCTGTGTCCAACCTCATCTCTGACTTCCTTCTGCAGGGAAGTCTATTTTCACAATTTAAACGAACAAAGTTTACATTAAATCTTCAAAAGCAGACAAACTGAAACCTTGGCAGCAAGTCACTATAAAAACCTGGAGAGGACAAAACCAAACTCCACATTGCACTGAGACCAAGTTCAAATAAATTATGGGTTTGTTTTTGTGGAAACATGTTGGATCCCACCCAAACACCACACACACACACACACACACACACACACACACACACAGCAGTTAGTAAATTCTGAATTTGTTGCACTTTTTCTCATTAAGCCTGGAATCAGCACACACTGGTGCCCATACACACGTGTGTGGGGGAGAGAGAGAAAGACGTGAAGAACTAGAGCAAAGACCACAGAGAACCCCAAAAGATAAACACATATTTTATTGTTTGTAATATTCAAGTACTTAATAATTACTAAATAAGAATATACCCATTCAGAATAAAAAAGCAAGTTTCATGCTAGAATTGGGGGGAAATCTTTCAGGATTATAAGTGAGTTTAATTGAATTAGAGATAGTAAAGTAAGCATAAATCAAGCAGTGGTCAAATTTAGGATGATCTGCCAAGACAAAGTGAAGGCAAGGTGTCCAGCAAGAACTATATAGCTTACCTATATAAGCTCTATAGATAGCTTATATAATTCACTCTTCATCCAATTTAACATTTCTAAATATTTTGTGAGCACCTACCATATTCTAAGTTTGAGATTTGCTTTCAGTGAGTTCACAGATAACCTTGTACAGGAGGCCAAAGGTGTGGCATCTAGAAATCAGGTAACAGGAATCAGAAAATCAGGTAAAGAGAGCAAAGAGAAGGATACTGGCACCCAGAAACGAAACCCATATGAGAAGCCGGGCCCCCAGACCACCATACCCACCTAGCTCTGCACAGAAGTGCTCAATCTCCATTCAGGAGAACTCTTGTGTCACAGATGGGGAACTAAAGCCGACAAAACCAAATACAGTCTTGCTTATTCCCCCAACAACCCCCATTTCACCTGTAATCACCCTCATCATCACTCCCATCTTTGTACATTTTGGCTCAAATCCCTTATCTTAGAACAAAAATACATCTAAGCTTATTCCCTTTGATCAGCACCTGCCACTTCTTTGCTCTCACTTTGTATCGCAGCCAATTTGAGATCTGCACATGCAACATGCTCTTTCATGCTTACGTGTTTGTGCCGGAGCCTCCGTCTGATGAGTTCCCACATATACTGGGCATTTCGCCAACTGCTCCATGTGAATAGCTTATATAATTCCTGTGAAAGAGTTACAGTGATTATTGCTATTGTACAAACTAGGAAACTGAGGTTTTAAGAGTGAAATAACTTACCCATTAATCCCCAGACATAAGTTGAACTGAGAGCTGAAGCCCTAAGGGCTGCATGCAAGGTCCATCTCATCAGCCGCGCCATCCCTCCATCTCTTTAGCTAGTAACTGCTATTCCAAACTTTTCCTTACTCCATAATTGGATTTAGATGCTGTTTGCTATTCTCCCTAAACAGCCTGCCCGTTCCTCTATCAGAGCACTTATCATGCCTCATTTACTTGATTTTTCCCCTCTAGTGAATAAAATAAGCTCACAGCCCCTTCCTATACCCCTTCACAGCCCATTGCCTGGTACTTCAAAGGTGTTCAATAAAAGTTTGTTAACTCACTCAGGAATAAATAAATGTCATTTGGCTATAAATTACGGGCAGTGGAAGGATTAAAATATAAGTCTATTTGACTTCCAATCATTCTTCTTCTAATGCATCATTCTGGCTCCCAACTAATCATGAGTAAATGTCTTTACTCCACCCACAAAGCAGTCATGCCCAGCTTAACGAGGGACATATGTCCTGAGAAATGCAGCCATAGGCGGTTTTGTTGTTGTGCAGACATTGGAGAGTGCACTTACGCACATGTACTATAATTGTATGTGCTACACTTTTATAAGACTGGCAGTGCAATAGGTTTGTTTACAAAGGGCACCACAAACACATGCTAATAGTGGTGTAACCCTTGACTTTTTTTTTTTTTGGTAATTCAAATGCTTCCTTAAGCTTTGACTGCCTCCTTGAGGCATCCACTTAAGGAAGGCTGTCTGAATACACACAGTGCCAGCCACGTGACTAGACGAGGAGTGAAGTCACCCACCTCACCCAGCCCCCTTTGGTTTAGAGCTTGGTTGATTTCAATAACTGACCATTTGGGCTACGTGACATTTTTCTCTTACCATGCTTTAAATTCCTGCTCTTGTGTTTTTAATACACCAATAAAGAGTGAGCCCACAAAACCTAGGCCTCCAGCCTGGACCCCAACAAAAACGGGACCTCTGGTCCATTCTTTTTCTCTTTTCCTACCTGCAACCTCACTGTATACCTCCCCGCATGCCTTGTACAATTCAGGCCTATAAGCAATTAACTCTTTTTTCTTTCAAGGTTTCCTAATGATTATCACTAAACGATGTCTTGCAATGGTCATAAGAACCAGAAAGGTCGGTCCAGTTGAAACATTGACTTAGAACTGGAGAGATGTCTGGGAGAAGTTCACTGGGCCCAGGTGAGTGTCCCAAGGCATTTCTAGCAGACTGCATTACTGTGCATAGGATGATACAGCACAAACCAGTTAGGTGTTATGTTATAAGAGTATGTTACCATGACTATGATGTTGTGACAGGTGTGATGACTATGAAGTCACTGGGTGATAGGAATTTTTCAGTCCCATTATAATGGGCCACCTTTGTATATGTGGTCTATTGTTGATGGAAATGTCCTACTGCACACGATCAAAAGTAACGGTAACAATTCTGTTATCCTTGAATTAGGATGAGAGAACCATAACTAAAATCTATTGTTTCCTGTATCCAGCACACATCAGGAGTTTCGTAAATGTCTATCAAATCAATATGCCTAGTTCTAGCATATATGTGGTTCCTACCACCTGTGTTCTTTTCCATTTGTAAATATAAAGGTTGACATTGAACAGTGATACTCAAGTTGTGATTTGTGGACCAGCAAGATTGGCATTACCAGAAAGCTTGTTAGAAATGCAGAATCTCAGATTTCAGCCCAAACCTAATAATTCAGAATTAGTATTTTATCAAGACCCCCAAATGACTAATGTACCTGGTAAAGTTTGATAAGAACTACTCTGAAGTTTATTGTGTGTACTAGAATGTGGTTCCTACCCAAGGGACTTAAATTTAAGTTTAACAGAAAAATCATCCCAGTTATAAAATGCAGTAAATTAACATCATAAAAACAATATCAATGCACTGAAGTAAAATGAAAATGATAAAGAATAAAATAATGTAATATTTCAAGGAACTCTTCTTGGGCAGAGAGCACAGAGGCCTCAACAAAGGTGCTACAAAAGGTGAACTCACTGCCCAGCTCACCCACATTGAAATCATAATGAAGACAGACATTAGCAAAACCCAGGTGGCTGGGTCTATATCACATAACTCAAACAGACGATTTGTATTGAGGACCAAGAGGTAGGAACTGGAGGCAAATGGCCTGGGTTCAAATCCCAGATGAATCATCAGCAAGCTCAATGATCTTGTGACATTGGGTAGATACATGGCTTAAACCTCAGTTCCTCTTTGGAAAAAAGGAGACAATAAAGTACCTTATAGACTTGCTAGGAGGCTGAGACAAAACAATCACTGCAAAGTACTTAGGAGAACATCCGACACAAATAAGTACTCAATGAAAATAAAAATTACATAACTGTTCTTAAAATACATGAGCAGTTGGCTTCTTTGGGCACGGCTCCCCTAACCTGGTCAGCTTGAGCAGTGGCCTGGATTGACCCATCCCTATTTCCACCACCCCAGCCCAAAACGTGGCTGCTGGTCCCCAGATCAGAGCCCATCGACCAGGGTGCAGTTAACTGTAAACCCCTTAATCTTGTATGAAAGTGTGTGTAGAAGTATATGGGCACATCTCTTCAGAAATGTTTATCATTGTTATCAGATTTTCAAAGGCACCTGTTGGCCCGACTCAGGTTACTCATCACTGTTCTAAATGGCGTGGCTGAGAGCACCCGCGACTTGGACTTCACTCCTGACTTCCCTAGTTGTGTGATTTCTCCAAAGGTGTCTTCTCATCTTTTAAGGGAGGATAATAACAGCATTTTAATAATAGGTCCACGGTGGGATTGTGTAACAATCAAATGAGTTGCTGTGTGAAAGGGTACTCTGTAATTTAGGAATAGAACTTCCAGATGTTAGTGACAGCTGTTTTTATTCATGACATCAGTTGTCTTCTCCCACAGTAGGACCCATCCACTCGCTCCAAGGAACCATGTTCTCAGGTAGCATCCCCCTTGGAGAGCTACTAGTGAGGTAGGCTTGTCAGGAGGCCTCAGTGTCCATCACTTATGCCCTGTTGTGTTTAGAAGATGCAGATGGTCAAGTGTAGCAAGGTGGACCCAGCAGCGTGAAGACTGGTTAAAAATACATGTCGCTTAAGCAGTCCTAGGTGCTGGTGGCGGCTCCTGGCTTGGCGGCTGTGGGTTGCTACACTTTGATCTCCAGACAGACATCTGAGGCGGACACGTCTAGATGTCTTCCAGCCAGCAGCGCTGTCTCTTCAGCAGCACATGCCCAGGCAGCCTTGCTGCGACATTTCCATTTATCAACAGTTAAAGTGAGTGGAATACAGAATTCAGAAGTCAAAACACTCTGCTTATTTAATTAAAAGAGGTTTAAAAAAAACAGTGTAAACAGAGGAAGGAAAAACAGTCTCCATGAGTAGATCGGGTCGTAGCCTGTCTTTGAACTGAGACATTTCCACACTGTAATCGAGTGGATTGTCAGGAAGCCATGAGTGTATAGCTGAGGTGCAAGTGAAAATGAGACTGTGATGGGTGTGATAACAGTTCTATATCCATAACACTTTCATCTCTTTCATCTCATAGTACACTTGTACATCAAATGCATTTGCCGGCAGCTTTCTTGCCTTTTGAGTGGGAATCTGGCTGGAAGACTGGAAGAAAGGAGCTATCAGGAACTCAAGTTTTGTGTAAGCCAGTCGGGCAGGAGTGGGTCAGCCCTGGGCTGAGTGCGTACAGGCAACTTGGGAGTTTTTACAGATGTGTTAACAGTCTTCCCCGAGGGCTCGAACAATCCATTCCAATCAACCAGTCTTTCTCAGCTTGCATTCCTTTTGAATTTAAAAAAAAAAAAAAAAGAAAGAAAGAAAGCAAGGCTGTCTTCCTATCACTTTTATTTTATTTTTATTTTTTAATTCATTTATTTACTTTAATTGTTGTTCAAGTACAGTTTTCTGTCTTTTACTCCCATCCCAGCCCCCCCCACCTCCCTCCCATTTTACCCCCCTAGTTTTTGTCCATGTGTCCTTTATACTTATTCCTGTAAGCTTTCCCTGTAAGGGAAAGGGTAAATCCTTTCCCTTTTCCCCTGAAATTCCCTCCCCTCTCCCCTCTGGTCACTGTCAGCCTGTTCTCTATTTCAGTGTCTTTGGTTATATTTTGCTTGTTTGTTTGTTTTGTTGTTTAGGTTCCTATTAAAAGTGAACGACAAATACCTTGTGATATCACCTCATCACTTTTAAATCAGAAGCAAGGATATTAAGTCAATTCCTGAAGAAATGACATAGGAAAGCTATTAATTCTTGACAATACGGGAAAATAGGATGGTGATATTGGGCTTTTCCTGTGTGTTTAAAACTGAACCATTGTATGTGTTAGCCCGTGACCATATTTAACTGATTTCTATGTCCTTACATTTGTTCACATTTTCTTCTCTTTGAGCTTTAACTGCTTGAACAATACCAGTAATGAGGAGAAACATATTTGTCTTTCATAACTGTCAGAGGTAACACAGAGAAGCAAAAGGAATGTGGAAGGTGCTGTTTTGTTTCTAATTAACGAGGGTTTTCAAGTATTTGTTTAAAGAAAACAAGTACACATTCAAAGGGCTGGAATCTATTGCCCTTTTCAATGTTTATCTGTAAGAAATAACGATAAGTTTGTATGTAAAGAAAATACTGTGCGTGCAATTTAATAGAAATAGTAGGGACAGCTAGAACTAAAATATGAAAAAAAAATTAAACCATTCAAATACCATAAAGCAATGTGTAGCTGAAGGTGCCTTATTACTTTCTATTATACCTCTCATTCCAAATAACTACTGTTATGTAATATGAATCATTGATGTTTAATAATAGAAATAACCACAGTCAGATGTCAAATCAAGAAAAAAGATCTGCATTTGGAAAAAAAGAACTCTTCATGTGCATGCCACATACACATTCAGGGCTTGCACTCTGAAAGGAACCCTGCAGTGGGGAGCTGTTGAGAAAGCAGTTCTGAGACACAGAAGAGGAGTGGGTGCAACACTAGTTACAAGTCTGGCTCTTTCCAAGTTGAAGTAAGTGATACTATGAAGTACGTCTACACCCAGCTCCACTGCCAGACACTGACACCCCTTCTGGTTGCCTAGTAGCAGCTGGCAGAATTCAATGTGCAGAATGTCCGTCCATCAAAAAATACCTACTGAAATGTTTAGAAAGAAGAAAGCTCTGAATCACACATCTGAAGGGAATTTTTTTAAAAAACCACTTTTTATGCCTCAAAGACAAAAAGCAAAACATAAAAAGAATATTATCACCACAAGGTAACTTAGCAACAAATAGAAAGTATTAATATTAAATAAAGGGTCTCAAGGAGCAAAGTGCAATGCATTAATTGATAGTGAAAATCAAAAAGCAAAGGGATGCCCAATGATACTGTTCAATCAGTTCTATGGAAAGAAGAAAATACACTTATGAGGAGGATGTGGATTTAACTATTTATGTTTTCCTGAAATAGGGGAGTTTTTAGAAGATGAGGAATTGATGGAGATGCATGAGAATTCACAGGTGAATGGGATGTTTTGTTCAAAGGTACCGTATTGGAATGTAAGCAGCCACAAGTAACAGAAAAATATGATGGACAGCAATTAAAAACAATGGGGATTTCTTTATCTCACACAACAAAAAGTCTGGAGATAGGCAGCTGCTTATATTAGTTCTAGTTTCAAAGAGTAAAAGCTGAAATTTCTGTGATTTTCTCAGTTCTTCCTCTTGATCACAAAATGGCTGCTACAGCTCCAGTTATCATAGTTTTATTCAAGGCATACAAAAAGAAATGACACAAAGAAAGAATAAGGAGGATGGGGGAAGAAAAGGAAAATGAGTGGTACTCATGGTAAATGTGGTATATGCCACTTTTATCAGGAAAAGTAAAAACCTTCCCAAAACCCCATTTCCTCTGCAGGCTTTTATTTGTGTCTCATTGGCCAAAACTGTTTCTCATGACCACACAAGGAATCTGATAAGGTGAACCATGAGTTTTTCTAGTCTCCAGTTTTTCTAGTCTCATTTTATCTAGTCGCTGGCAGAATGAGGTCGAAATCTACCAAGGGTCAGTGCCTGCCACAATTGAACAGACAAATGAAATAAAATACAGGTGATGGAGAAATTCATTTGAGGGACTGAAACTATCTGGATGGTATTTTGAAAGATTTTACAAAGCACACACACACACACACAAACCCAAAAGTAAATTGTGGGTAGAAATAACATCTAGAATATCTTATTTACAAAAACATTCACACATTTATGATCCACTTTCACACTTTTATACAGTGGAAAATTTCCATGCGTGAAAGAAGAGCAGTGATCTCTGAAACAGGATTTGGCAACAATTTGCCATGCTACATACAAGAATTCTCTGACACAGGCTAAACGAGGAAAGAGAAACCACTTTCACAAGAGCCAAACCACAAAACTGGGTTATAAGGACAGAATATATTCACTTAGAGAATCTCCCAGTGAAGTTCCACATTTTACCCTCGCGCTTCTCTGGTCTGTGATCCAACGAGCGTTGCCTATTTTGTGCAGCACCAAGTGTCTTGTCTGTGGCTATTCTAGTTATTCACAGGCACACTCTCCAGGACATCATGTGCCATTACCTGGAATGAGGGGAGAATGAAAAGCGTTCTACCCTCTGCTTACTCCATGTCACCGAAGTCTTATGTGTTGGGTCTCTGTAAGCTCCCAGCTACCCTGGAATTCAACGAGTTACTTTCCTGACTTGAAAAGGGAGCAGACTGAGGGTTCCAGAAATAAAGTTGAGTGACTAAAAAGGAAGGTGCAGCCTGGCACCAAACCCAACCCATCAGACTGCAGTGCCCATGGTTCTTCCTGGGCACCACACTTACTCCAGAGTTCTTTTTTCCCCTTTTAAATATTTTATTGTTCATGTTATTACAGTTGTCCAAATTAACTCCAGAATGCTAAGGGACTAGCCAAAAACTCCAACAACTGGCATAATTGCTGAATTATGTAATGTGTTGAATAAGTGAATTAAACTCAATTCTACTCTAGCCTCAAAAAAGACAGTAAAAAGCAATGAAATATTTCCCAGCTTTGAGGACACCAGCCATTTTGTTTAAACCATTCTGGTCATTTGAAAGCCTCTCCGTGGTTCAGGGAAAATAACCATCTTGGACAACCAAAGTGTGTTGGGAGGTCCCTAACTCTATACAGGACATGAAGGCAAGAGGATCCTGTGGAAAGAGTGAGGCCTTTAAACAAAACGGTCTCTGAGTGCAATGCCTAGTTCTATCTGTTGCAAACAAACATGCTCAGCTGGTTGGTAAAATGCTCTGAGCCTTCTTTTCCTCTTGGGTACAGTAGGGTTAATGACGTCTACCCAGTTGAGACAATGTGTGAAAATTACCTTGTGCAGTGGCTGACACCTATGGCTGGCGCTCTATGAGGGAGAGCAAATGTGGAGTGAGCCCTCTGTTAGCACCACGAGAACCCATAGTGTCCCTATGACGATAATCCATGGGCCCAGGACCCTCCAGAATATGACAGGGTAAGGGAAATGGAGTCAGCAGGAGAGTTCTCCAGGCTCCTCCCAGCCCAGAACAGGGCAACCAGAGCTCAGTGCCACCCAATAAAAGGCACATTAATGTAGCCTCAGAAGTGTTTGAGCGCACAGGAGTGCAGCAGAGGGCGGGTGTCAATGATCAGGATGGTTTAGAGAATATAGAGATGAGAGGGAAACCCAAAAGAACATGAAACAGAGTGGTCAGAGATGTTTGAAGAATGTCAGAAAAAAAGGAGATATTCTTAAAGGATCAAATGTCTCACGATTAAAAAGGGTGAAGTCTTAACACCATTTTAAAAGCCTTTGAATATCAAAAAATTATGCCATTGACAATAGCCGACCGGAGAGGGATTGCCAGTGACAACTAGGGAATGGATGAAAAGCAGCGAAAGCTTGGTAAACTCCAGCAAGGCTTTGAAGGGGATTTGGAGGGAGTTGTTTTAGAACAGGGTTTCTCAACACCAACACCATCGAGGTTTTAGACTAGATAATTTTTTGTTGCAGGGCTTGTTCTGTGCGTTGTAGAATTTTTAGCAGCATCCCTGGCGTCTACTGGCTGGATGCCAGTAGCCCCTCCCACCGGCAAGTCACAACAATCAAAAATGTCTTCAGACTTTGCCAAATGTCCTTGGGGGGAAAAGAGGGTGAGAGTGGGATATGTGACAAAAATCAATCTTGGTTGAAAACCACTGCTTTGGAATGCAGAGACCTGCGTAGGTTTTAAACCACAAGGAAAGAAATACATAAATAGTTTCAACTTCTTGTCATGTCAAGCTTTTCTGTTTCATATCAATACAGAGGGAAATGCCAAAATTTCAAACACCTGAGAAAAAATAGCAATGACTGTCAGCTCGAGGGCATGGGAATCATCAGTTCCTTGATGCTTTTCTTCTGTGTAATAATGCAAGTAAAGATAACTTTAGGGGAAAGACTTGGCCTTTAATTTAATTTTAGGATATGACCAACTTAGAAATAAAGAGTCTCTATACACAAAATAAAAAATTTCATAATAGTTTGAAAACAAATATGCAACCAAGAGTTTTGAAAGAACTGGATAAGCTTACAATACCCTTACCGTATGGATGGGAAGAAGAAATGAATATGACAAGAAGTCTTTATAGCCTTAGCTTGTCTTTTGGCTTTTTAAAACATGATGCATTTGAACTCTTTCACTGGTTCCTAGCTCTCAGCTTTCTTGCAGTATGAAAGCTTTAGCATTCAGTCATGAAATATTGCACCCCAGTTGCTCCTATTTTTAAACAGATTTTGCAGAGTTGATATTAGTATAGTTTAGTGTTTTAGGTAGGAGTTCAAAAATATAAATAATTCAATCCCATATCTTTACTTAGTCGCATATTAAAGAAATGTAACTTATAATAAACAACTGCTTTCCACTAACAGAAAGAAATAAAAATTGGGTTTGAGAAATGATATACACTCATACATATATGTAATTAAACCCTAGAAGAACAGCTGAGTGATTGTTTATATCAATCCAAGAATTAATAATACTCAAGTCAGGGTCAGGCTTATAAAACTTCCATTTGAAGTTAAACACAGTGGCCTGGTCCAGTGGTGGCACCTGTTAAGATCTCAGTTTATAGAGTCCTCTGAGGTACATGGTGAGGCAACACTATAGGAAAACCAAACAATGGATCAGCTTGGAAGACTGGAAAATCAATAAAATTGATTATTTGGCATTGTGAACACACCTCTCAAAAAAGGGCGATCACATTTAATTTTCACTTTCCAATTGTTTGCTTTAAATCGCTTTGATAAGAACTTGTAGAAAATTACTACAGAGATTGTTCTGTGTTATCATTACACCAAAATATATAATGTTTATATTTTCTTCTGTCTCTTATCAAATCTGTCCCTGAAGAAATAATGGGTGTTTGAAAAAGTAATTGCTGGATTTTCTGGAAAAGTCCCTACAGATAAGGACTTTAATTTTAAAAATAGCCATTAGATTAAAACCAATAAACTCTTGTGTAGAGCATGTTGCAAATGAGGTCAAGCTCTCGAATTAATTCTGTAATAAGCTGTTTATTTTGGTATGGTTCCATGACTATAGATTAAAGTTGCAACCCAGGCCAGCCAAATCAAAACCACAGATGCTATTCCAGCAGGGACTACTCTCCAGTGTAAAGGGATCAACTCAAACCCATGACCATTACTGGAAAAACAACTCAAGGGTATATAAACCTTCCCTAAAACATGGCCCACTAATGGGGGGAAAATCAACCACATGCCTTGTTTTTGTGGTTGATCAATAATGTTGCCTTCATGCCTTAGCTTTACCACCCAGAACAGGCTTTACCTTGCCTGATCTTGGATAAATGCTACCTTCATTTAGGGGAAAACAAGAATATGTATGCCATTTTGAATTGCAATAAACAAAGGCAAATTCTACATTTGTCTCAAACTCAGCCTGAGACTACTAGTTGCAAAGTATCTGTGCCTCTCTTTAACACAACAAGCCAATCTGTAGACATGGTCTATAGATTCGCAGTTCAGTTATAGCCAGCCTTGGTCATTATATTTAACCTGTTACTAAACAGGATTGGAAATAAAATTTGTTTGACAGATGACTCAGATTATAGTATTCCAACTGGAAAGAAATGTTGTAAAAGGTTAGGAAGGTAGAACATCTGACCAGCAAAATCTTGACTGAAAACAATAAAAATCAATATTCCATTTCATATCATAAACACTATAATGCTAGATATCTGGCACCCCAAAACTGAGTCTTAAAATGAGTTGACAGAAAGCTGAAATATTACTGATACTAAAACAATACATAATGTTTTGAATGCTGCAAAAGGATGAGGCTAAAAATAGAAAAGAAGCTTTTAGTGTGAGTAGCAAATACCTTAGATGATTTCAGTTGGTGATAATTTTGCAAAACAAAAAGCAGCCATATTATCTCATCTTTGAATAATTGCAGTTGCTCAATCTTAACATGAGTTTTATGAAAATGAGATTAAATAACATGAATACAAGCTGATATTAAAGATTCCTTTTTTAAAAGCAGTCTTAGCATTCATACAGTTTCAACACAATTTCTCAATTTACTACATTTGCATCTTTAAAGTTTACCATAATTGATGTTTAAAATGTTTAACTGAAGGCACTACAAGAGTCTGAAAAGTCAATCCAGGTTTAATATACCTTGTTTATTAAAGCATAAAATTTGAAAATACATTTTCAAAAGCTTACTCAAAGGTACGATTGAAGTACAGTAACAGAAGTTAGAATGATAGATGGGGAACCAGATGGGTTGTGTTCAGCCATGCCAAAAAGCTGAGCTGTGGCCAAATATTTATAGTTCTGTTACAGAGATCTTTGGGTCAAACTGCCCAAATTTGTTCTCTCTCAGTAGGTCTCGACCTTCGTATGGATGTAGCCAGGGGAGGGGAGTAATGGAGAGGACGTGTCAAAATGCCCAACATCATAGAGTTCCCCTCAAATAGATTCTCACTACTCTAAGTCAGAGGGGATTCAGTGTAGACCTTCGTAATGAGTCTCCCAGGTGATTATGATTGAAATCCATGGCAAATATTTTGAGGAATGTTGCAGCCTTCTGCTTAACACTTGAGAAGCCTTGCTTTACATCCTAAATTCTCTCTTCTCAACCACTCTCAGGAATGAATGATGCTCACAGATTCCTCCTTCCTTCTTACCATTTCCTTGGGGCATTTTTCCAGTCTTTGCCTCAAAAATCTTCTCCTTGCATCTTTTCCTACATCATTTCCTTCCACTGAACTTGATGCTTTGGATTTTGCTTTACTTCCTGAAACTGAGCTCACTGGATATGAAGACACTTGTTCCTCTGCAAATGCAATTTTCTGCAAAATACAGGCAGTTCTATTCTTCTGTCAGCATACCTGCTATTACAAATTTGTGACATTCTTATTTTGAAAAAGGTACAGTGGTGTCATACAAAGAACCTGGCACCCTATGTCAGATGACTAAAGCTTACATCTTGGAACTGCTATTTCTGATTTAAGATATTGGGAGATTCAATGTATGGTCCGAGTTCCAGTCTCCTCATCTATAAAGTGAATTAAATAACACCTACTTCTTAGGGCTTTAGTTTGGGTTAAATGAAATACTGTCTATAAAAAATCTTTAAAAACTGTAATTTCCTATTTGAATATTAGACTATTCAATTAAAATGTTTGAATATGTCTGCAAAGCAAGTGAAAAACTTGCCAATAATTATTTTGAAATTCTCATCTCATATGAAAGAAAATGAGGGAACTTCTAGCTTCTTTTACATGAAGGGTGAAAAGTAGCCCCCTAATAAGTAATTTAGTTCCTTTGACATCAATAATGTTAAATCTTTAGTGATCCAGAGGCCAACGGTTCTGGGTATTTTCCAGTTTTGCACCCCATCCTTCCTTCCTTCCTCTGCCCTACTTTGATTCAGCAGGTGGCTCCTGCAGACTACGTCTCCTAAGCACCTGCTGGCTGTCTTCTAGGTGGGGCTGACCAACAGAGGCACCAGCAGAAGATGGTTGGCAGAAGGAAAGAGGTTGGGATATTTCTACCCTACTCATTCTATTTCCATACCACATCTATGGTGACAACTGTGCCCACCCACTCTGACAACAGCCTTTGCTCTACAGTTCCAGGGCTTACTGGGTTTCAATTTTACCACTCCCTCCCCCAACCCCTCAGCCCCGCAGCCCAGACTGTGGTGATGGCTTCTTGCTTTCAAACCGAGTCGAGCACCTCACCACCCTTCATGCATTTTCCACATTTGATTGCAGTCTCCATATCCCTGTAAGTTATGCTTTTTGAAAGTCTCCTCATTTAAACCATCTGCAATAAATTGTGTTTCCTGCAGAAGCTCTTATATGTATACCAATATAGCAGTAGGCCAACAACATGCATGGAATTTTTGGAGAAGAGCATGAATTCAAGTTCATTTTTATCATTAGGGTTTTTGTCATTGTAGAATATTTTCCATTCTCCTATTCTTAGTTATAAGCAGGCATCACTGCTAATATTGAATCATTAATTAGAGCAACATGGTAAAAAAGATTATTGCCCTGAAGCTACATAGAAACAAACTCTTCTGAAGTCTCTCTCTGAAGTTTTTTTTAATTATTGATTTGAGAGAGAGAGAGAGATCAATTTGTTATTCCACTTATTTATGCATTCATTGGTTGACTCTTGTATGTGCCCTGACAGAAAATCAAACCCCCAGCCTTGGTATATCAGGGAGAAACTCCCAACCAATTGAGCTACTCAGCCAGGACTTTTTGAAGTGTCTTGTTACCATGGGGTACTTTGACTTTGGAGTGTTTTTCTTTCCTTTCTCTCTTTAAACAATACATAAAAGTTTTCCAGTGGAAGGGTGGTATTATTTCCTGTAACTGAGGTGGGGTGTGAAATAATTTTCTTTTGAAACAAATGTTTATAAGTTTTTAATGTGGATTAAACGCCCTCAATATTTTTATGGAAAAAATAATGAAGAAGTTATTAACATTGGAAAATAGGCTATCTCAATTACACAGTAACTTTTTCCCAATGGTTTTCTTAATATTTATGTATTAACATCATAATGGCTCAATACAATTTATATAATAAGAAGCCATTATTGTGAAAAATCCATTAAAATAATATCTCCATCCTACAGACAGACTCAACATGCCCATGATGGCTCATGGGGAGCCAACTGCAGGATTACATGATAGGCCGGAAGTTGTGTCATGGTCTACAAGGCCAGGTAAGTAATACACATTTTGTAAAAGAGCCCAGTAAATAGTTACAGATACAGGAATGTCTCTGTAGAATAAATGTGCACTCGGGCAATTATTAAAATATGGATTATGGAAGAGTCTCTTTTCTCCTTTTCTGTAGGCTTTACCCTTTTAATAAGAACAAAAGTAAATGAGACGTGTGTGCACAAAGACACAGAATACATTTTAATAACTTCAGGGACTCTGTTTTAATTGACAAAAGAAATATATCTCAGAGTAGAGAAATGACATCTTGAGATACCTTCATTCTATCTGGGTGTTACAGCTGATACTGGCCTGTGTCAGGCAAGCTAAGAAGAATACATGCTACTCTGATGCCTGGTATTATAGGTGCAGCAATAACTAGCTTGCAGAGCTTCAAAGTGCTGAAACGATTTCAACCTTAATAACCCCTGTGGCATTTTTCAATTTTCCAGGCTGCCAGTCAAATGAATGCATGTCTGAGAAGGAGAGAAGACAAGAAAGGAAAAGATTAACCTCTGAGATATATAAACTCCATGATATAAACTCCATTGGCTAACATCGATCATGTGTTAGAAAACAAACATGGGTAGCAATAGCCCTCTGTGAGCAGTGAGCCCAAATGTTAGAACAAAGATTCCCACAGAGAAACTTGAGCTTCAGGGTCACCTGGCTGAAATAGTCTTGGAATGTTAATCATTCTTATTTCTTCTTCCTCTAGGCTGAAAGAAACCCAGCAGTATCCTCCTGATCTTCAAACTTATTAGCTCAAGACATGGTTCTTTAAAAATGTGCACTGTCTTCCCAATGAGAAAGGCTTGCAGAAAACTCAGACCTGCCACTGCCAGAACTGCCGGATCTTAAGGGAAGTGAGCAAACAGAACTCTTTGTGTGGCGCCTTCTTCATACACACTCCACCGCCCTTCCGCAGGCTTCCTTTATCCATATGCAAATTAGAAACTTTTCTCCAGGAGGTGAAGAACTCCTAATTATGGATGTCTCTGAAAAAACTGAGATTACCTCTATTGCCAAAAGGGCAAAATACAAATTATATGTGGGATGAATCTGCTAAAAAAAAAGAAGCCATTGTGCAGATGGCTCACTGCACCTTGACTTTATTTCTTGCATTTCCAGGAATTAAACAAATTCCATTTTTTCCAAGTGTACTTTTTGCCTGAGCTTTTCTACTTGGTGCTTCTCCCTGAACCTTTGTGCAAGCACTGGGCATTCCAAAAACAAGACAAGGAATCACTCATTTCTGGAGTAAGGGTCTTTGAAAGTCAAAGGAAAAACTGTGAGGCAAAGTTTGTTGATTCTGTCAGAAATCACCAGTTGGAGACCAAGAGTTTTAGACAGGGTCACCATCATACTGCCGAGGGGTTGCTGACTTCAGGAGCTGCTTAAACTGATCTCATCCTTTTTCATTAACTCATCTATTTATCTATTCATTTATTCACTCAAGAAATATGTATCATGTAGATATTATGTGCAGAACCTTGTGATAGACACTAAAGAGAGATAAAAGATAAATGCACTCCAAAAACATGTATCTTACTAAGGAAAGTCTGCCCCACTTTTATCTGACTCATTTCTAGTCCACTCTCCACACTCTTCCCAAGCTAGTGATATTTCCAAAGGCAGCTCTCCTGTAACATCCACTGTTTAAAACACCACAGCCTTCCCCTCACTGCAAGATGAAGCTCAACACTTTGTAAATGGTGCACAAGGTCCCAGGAAGTCTCAACTTGTACCACTCTTTCATTATGCACTGAGCTACTTCCATTCTGGCCTTACTGCATTTTTAAACTTGTAATTCGTAATAATCTCAGAAATGCAGAAAAGTTGCGTAGCTAATAGAGTTCTCACATACTGCTCACCCAGTTTCAGTTTCTCCTCAAGTTACCATCTTCCATTACTGTGACATGCTTTTCGAAACTTAGAAACCAACTTTGGTGCATTACCATTAACTAAACTCCATACATTATCCATATTTCACCAGTTTTTCTACTAGTGTGCTTTTTTCTGTTTCTGGATCCAGTCACTCTGGCCTTTGATTGAATTTTTACTCTATCATACAGTCATGCACTCCACTGTATTGCTCAACACAATCTCTTTTACCCTCACTCCTCCCCCCAGCCCTCTGTGTACTTTCTACTCATTGTTTACATCTCAGCTCGTCTCCCTGAATCTGAGTCTAGTCTGTGTAATGTGCCTTCATAAAACTGTGTGCCCTGCCTTCGTAGGAATTTTTATTATGCCCTTCTTTATGTAATTATTTAATTTGGTTCCTATTTACAACTAGACTCTAAGGGCCATGAAAGCAGAAAGCCTGTATGGTTTTCCTAATCATTATATCCACCAAGACTTAGCACAGTTAGTGTGTGGCATATACTAGGTACTCAAGGAAAGTATTGTATTAATCAATAAATGACAAATAAATGAATGAAAGAGAAGAGTTAGTGATACCGGGAGGAAGCACACTACAGAAATTATAATGAGTGATAGAGACAATGTAGAAAACCACAGGATTTCAAAGAAAGAAAGATCAAACTAAGAGGCATAATTATAAAAAGACTTCATGAAAATAGGGTGGGGCTTTACCTGGACCTTTTATTCACTCAATTAATAATATTGAGTACCTACTAAGTGTTAAACATTCAAAGTGTTTGTTCATTTTAAGCAAAGAAATTACATGATTAGTGTGACCTGTGAAAACAGTGGAGCAATATGGGATATGGACTGGAGTCGAAAGAACTTAGAAATGTAAAAAAGCAATTAAAATAATTATCTAGGAAATACTGAGACCTTACACTAAGGCAGAGGTGGTGAAGATAAGGAAATATTGAGGAGACTAATTCAACAAAGACTTGCAAATACTGAATAACAAAATAAGAAATTCCCAGTAGGTGAACAGAACAAGAACAAGTTAAGAGTTAAATATTAGCATGGATATTTAGAACACAGTGAGAGTACTTCCATGTTGAAGTAAAGGGCTCATGATGGAGGCAGTGAAATAGAGACTTGGATAGATGAATTCTGCTTCTAAAAAGTCAAGTAGAATGGACTTTATTCTATTAGTAATGAGTCATTAAGCAATAATGACATGATAAAAGTGAGATATAGGATGAAGAGACTTTAGACAAAGGAAGGTGCATTGAGAAGCTGCTGAAGAAACGCAAGCACTCGCTCTAGACGGCTACCATTAGAAATACAAAGGAAGGGACATATTTACAACACCTTCTGAAAGAAGATCAACTTGTAAGTACTTGAATCAGCATCCAACATAGTAACTAGTACAGAGAAGTTTGTCTTCCATAGATTTAATTGACTTACTCCTTTTTATGAACAAAACACACCCTGGAAGACTAGTAGATTTTGATTATCCACTGATATTTATTCAGAATCTTTTATATGACACATACATGGAACACACACAAATATGTATACACATGGTCCTTTGAGCTGGGTTTTTTTTACTCTTATCAGCTTTCAGGAGAAGCTGACTATATGTGATATACCTCTGTGGCTATCGCCTTCCAAAGTGGCCTCAATGATCTCCACCACCTTCATTTACATACTATCTGGTCTCCTCATACCTTACACTGTGCTTGACCCATGAGACCAATGATATAAAGCAGAAGTGATGGTTTATCACTTTCTAGAGTATATAACAAAAGCCCGAACCTTCTGTCTCGGCTTTCTTTCTCTCTCAGATCACTCACTCAGGGGGAAGCAGGCTGCTGTTGTCAAGAAGACATTCGGCCTGCCCACGAGGACTCACAATTGGCAAGGAACTGAGGCCTGCAAGCAGCCACATGAATGAGCTTGGAAATGGAGTCTCCACTCCCAGTCAAGCCTTGATAAGACTGCCGCTGTTGCCAACAGCTTGACTGCAGCTTGAGACCATGAGCCAGAACCACCCAGCTAAGCTGCTCCCCATTTCCTGCCCTGCAGAAACCAAAAGGTAATAAATGTTTGTTGTTTCAAACTGCAAAAATTGGGGGTAATTTGTTACACAGAAGTAGACAACTAAAACAATTTCCTACTACCAAACATTGAAAACTACCAAGGAAATCTCATTTCCATCTTAATCTTGGCTGCTAAAGAGTACAAGCTAATATTCTTGATGTTGTTGATTTTTCTTCCTTTTCTTTTTTGGTCTCCATTCTTTATCTTCTACCTAATGATTTTTTATCTTATTGTACCCACCCATTTATTGTAAAACTCCTTAACATTTTTTTAGAACTAGATGGCCCTGGCTGGTGTGGCTCAGTGGATTGAGCACCAGCCTGTGCACCAAGGGGTCACTGGTTTGATTCCCAGTCAGGGCACCTGCCTGGGTTGTGGGCCAAGTCCCCAGTGGGAAAAAGCAACCACACATTGATGTTACTCTTCCTTTCATCCCTCTGTCTAAAAGTAACTAAATAAAATCTTTAAAAAAGAAATAGATGGGAAATAAAACAACAAAGTAAAACTAGTGGGCCCTACATAAGATCCCAGCCACCCTCAGAGAGATCACAATCTCATTGAAGTGAAAAGAGAACAAGTCAATTACCAGTGTTCAACCATATAGAGATTGCTATTAAAATGCAAACAAAAGGTAAAAGTTGTGTTTTAGGTCAAGTTCCCCAGAATCGGGCCTTGAGATAAGATTTGCATTATTAAAGTGCTCTCAGAGAGAACTACTAAGGAATGAACAAAACAGGACAGGGAAGGAGAAGAAGCCAAGCTTAGATAGTATTTCAAAGTCTCACAGAACATTCTGCATAGAATGTCTGGGATGTAAATTAATCCTTTGTAGCTTGTCCAAGGCAGAAGTGATGAGCTTCCACACCTCTGCACCAGCCACTCATTGGCAAGGGCCTCTAAAAGGACAGATAAGCACCCAGGCACTCCAGCTCTCTGCAGGGCATCTTGAACATGCAGGCCAAGTGGCTTCAGTAGCCTGAGGAAAGTCCTCGAAAGAAACTGCAGGTGTCTGCGATCAGAAGAAAGAACACCCTGAAACCAAATTAAAACACATAGAACTGGTGAAGAGATCTGAGGGCATCTGAGATCTGAGAGTACCAAGGTCTGCTCTATCAGGGAAAACTCCATTCAAAGAGATGCCTCTTCACCTGTACCAAGTCTTACAGGATAAGGTAGAATTGGAACAGACATGAAGGTAAAAGTATTTTACAGAATCTAAATGAAGTGACTAACCAATTACAAAATTAGCAGAACCTCTCAGGTACTCTAGAATGATCTGATATTTAACTTAGTCTCTTAATTTTATTTCTAATCCCAAGGAGGGATCTTGAATCATCTCTTATTTGGGTTATTAAAACACAATCGTTTTTGGCAAAGAGGCAATGAGAGGTTAAAATAATCTTATGTGTCTTCCAAACCTTAGCAATGCTATTTTTTTCATTCATTTTGGTTTTAAAATACAAATGCAGAATAAAACTCTGGGCTTGATGTTAAATAAAAAGAAAGCTTGGTAGAAGAGGATGATGCCCACCAAGTGTTTTGAGACCCTCTCTTCTATTTTTTTCATTATTCCCAGGTTGCTGAAATTTGAAAACCATTTCGAATGCAAGCTATTTAATAATATGTCTCTTTTTTATTCTTTTTAGAATTTATCTCTGACAAGCAAAGTGCTGTAATAGCTTTTCCTCCTATATATGCTTTAGGATTTAGTCTAACTTTATCTGAAGTTGAGCATAAAGGCATAAATCATTAAGCCCCTGCTTGCCTGATCAAGAGCCTATCTTTCAGAAAAATCAGGTGTCCAAAGGCTGCTGTTCACAGAAGCTCTATTTTCTGGCTCTCCATCAGGTTTGCAGACACTTCTCCCCAAGGATTCATCAACCTCCAAATAAAGAAGGAAGGCAGGTCAATGACACCAAAATCTGCAGCTTCAGCAGCTTCTGGAGTTCCTGGCTAGAAAAAAAAATAAAATAAAGAAAAAGAAAGAGAGTGAAAAAAACACTCTCAAAGAAACTTTAACAAATGGTCTCAGAATTCATAGGTTACATCCTGCAAAGGAGACTTTCAGAACCCTATAACAAGCAAGTTTCTGGTGTTACCGTGACGGGCTACCAACCAGCCCAGATAGATGCTGGTCATTATTGTTTCATTAGCTACAGTACATTTTTGTGTGCCATTTTATCATTTTGACAAAAGAATTTCTTCGTATCTTTTATTATGTTATCATGATTTAAATGTGGATAAATCATACTGAAAGAGTCTGTAGATTGTAGGCAGTGCCTTCCAATTGAACACTCCTCAGATGCCCTTGTACTTTGGCAACCCAGTCCACACCACAAAATGATAGGATTGACATCCTTTATAAGAACCACTGTGTTGGGGGTTATTGCTCATTCTACAGGCAAGAAAGCTGAGATTCAGAGGGGTTAAATAAGCCTACTTAAACAAATAAGGCCAAATGAAGCCTGTTGTAGAAGCCCAGCCACCTATCCAAGTGTTTCCAGTATACCACAGTTCAACTAAAAAGGTTAGAGACAAATTTAAACTCCAAAGTTTTGTTTGTATGGAATTTAAAGAGGCTTTGGAGGGTGAGACACAACACAATGAAACATGAAGAGATGAAAAACAAACTCTGCTACTTCAGCTCTGACTGAGACAGGGCCACACACAGGATTGGACAACAAAGTGGGGGAGCCAGCTAGAGATGGAAGAGGCAGCGTAAGTATGGCAATCAGGATAGAGTTAGCTAGGGTTTGGGGCTTTCCATAGATTGGTTGATTTAAGTAATTCCTGTGGTATCTGGCCCAGGGGTGGTTAGGGTGGGTGCATAGTAGCCGTGGAGTGTGGAAGCTCCATAGGGTGAATGGTTGAGTTGTGGACTTAAGCAGTTATTCTGAGAAAGAAACTGATTGGCCTTTAGCCATAGCTGTAGAACTGGGTGAAGACAACATCTCTAAAAAATTTCATTACGAGTGCTTATCAATAAATAGTGTCAGCCCTATGTCAACTCTCAGATACTCACAGAAGGAGCTGTGAAAAAGAAAATTAAACAATACCATTCAGAACCCATAGACCCGGGATGAGTTCCTCAGCAATTCATTTGCCTTGTCATTTGAGTAAGTCATGTGACTTCCTCAGGTTCATCATCTGTGCATGAGGAATTCACATTACTCACCTCCCAAGATTACTGCAGAAATTAAATATAATAATACACAGCTAAACAAGTATGCATAGTTCATATGTTTATATAAAATATTAGATTTAAACAAGGAATTTTTACCTTAATCACAAGTATCATACAAATATAATGATGTCAAACTACTTTTAAATGACCATATTCTTATCACTACATATGCATGCAAGCCTAGCTCTCAGGGAGTGTCCTTTTACCACCAAATAGACAGAGCTATAAATTGTGGAGTCTTGATATAATAGATCAGATAGCTCTTTCCAATGTGTTATGTTCTATTGCCTCAGAATAATAAACTGCCAAGACAATATCATGCATCATATTAGTGGCAGATTATTCAGCAAAACTCACAAGGAGAGGAACTTACAGCTCACAGACAGATTCCAGGCTTCATCCTTTGTTATCTTGTCCTTCTTTGTAGAGTCCTGAGTTTTATAGAGTAAAAAAAAATCTTATAATAATCAGCAAGCAGCATGATTCATGGAAACACTTCAAATTCTTAGAAATACAAAACTTTACATTTATCAGGGGTAAAGCAAGATAAAAATAAATCATTCTGGACTTAGAAGGACTACTCTCAAGGCCAAGATTTATGAAGGGGATCAAGGAATGGGAGTCTGAGTATAAAACATTCAGAATTCTTTCCCAGACATTCAGAACTTCCCAGTGGTTCTCAGTTCATTTTTCTCAGGAAGCACAGTTCTTCTGATATCAATGAAAGAAACTCAAATTGGCCTCACTATTGCTTCTTTCACTCTTCCCTCATAAGAATTGGATAGTAGAGCATACCCTCCCAAGAAAGGAAAAGACCTGACTTACATTCTCCACAAAAACAGGAATACTGATGAATTATTCAAGTACATATTTTTTTCCAAAGCACTGTAGGTAGTGTGTACTTTCAAGATGTTTATGAAGTAATGGTTTGAATAGTCCAGTTCCAAAAAGAAATATCCAACTGCTACTCCTAAATCTCAAACATCTAAGGGTGTCCACTTACAAGTGAGTGAAAGCTCTCATACAGAGTTTTCTTATCTGCTGGGTATCCTTGAAACTCCAGAGAGCCTCCTGCTGCCCTGTTCATCTGTTCCAACTAAGCTCTCTGCAACAACTCCCCTCCTGTATCAGTGGTCAATACTTTGTCACACGTTCACCCTAAATCAGCCACTGGTGAGGGAAATTTGCCCACATCCTTTGGCTTAGATGAATCAGGATTTATGGCTGAATCTCATGGAAAAGTTCTAATATGCCAGTGGGTAAGAACCCACAAGATCTGTTAGCAGTGCCTTTTCTTGTGCCCTGCGCTTAGCGTTTAATACAATATCTTATTCTATCCTCAAATATCTATGAGGTGCTCATCACTGTCCTCATTTTACATCTGAGGAACCAGTTGCAGAAAGAATCACTAACTGCCTAGTACATCAGTAATATGCCCAGATTTACACTACTTTTCATCGTGGAACCAGAAACTATGGCTAGGTTTGTCTGATTCCAAAATGCTTGCAATCACCCGATGTGATGAACTATGAAGTAAAAACTTCAGCTGCTGTCATTTCTCTTGGATCACCATAACAAGTTGCTACCGAATCATCAATTTGTTTTCCTTGGATGTTGCTACAAATAACAGGAGAAAGATACCAAGCTTAAGCCCTTTTTGGTCATCCCAACCTCAGCTGAGAACAATTCATCGATATTGAGACTATTCAACAAAATGGCCATATGGAAACAGAGAACCAGAGGCTTGCTATGAAGTGCTGAGAACAATAGAGATACCAAAATATCATTGATTCGCTGGAGAAAATATCCCTGTTCTGATTCTCACATGCTGATACTACAGATGGACCCAGCTTAGCTGAGGCACGCTCTGTGCTTCAGCTGTTTACTTAAGCAGCACCAGGGTTCTCAGAAATAGTTGCTATGCCAACCAGCTCCAGGACTATATATACATTCATGACCAGGGCTTATTCTTAGGGCTTTGTTACCTTTCTTTCTAAAGTTTGACTCTCTTACTGCTAAACTGCTTGTATTCGTGCATTACGGACTCTGGCAGGCAGATTTTTTTTTAACTCCAGCAGGTGAAAAATCCAAGTGGAGGTTTGCAGCCTGTACTAAGCAACCTCTGACATCGATATTTTTTAATTTAATCTTTGTTGTCTTCTTTCCCATTACCATGTAGTCCTCTTATACCTCCCTCCCCACAGCAATCACCACACTGTTGTCCATGTCCCTGAGTCCTTTTTCCTTTTACTCAATCCCTCCACCCCCTAACCTCCCTCCCAACTAGCTGTCATCTGTTCTCCATCTATGAGTCTGTCTCTGTTTTGCTTGTTAGTTCAGTTTATTCATTAAATTCCACATATGAATGAAATCATGTGGCATTTGTCTTTCTCTGGCTTATTTCACTTAGTGTCACAATTTTATAGTCAGTGACCAGACTGCTCTATCTGTCCAAGCCCCTGACAATTTGGTGTTTAGATGACAAAGGGCAGCATCTTTTGTCATCTATTATTAACTGTCAGGTGTGCCCATTACCACAGAAGTTGTCAGAGGAGAAAGTAAAGCATGCTTTTCAGGTGCCATGATTAACATGCTTTTTAAATTTCCACACTGCATTTTTAGTGGGACACATTTCAGGACAGCATCAGCGAACAAATTTGGCCAATCAATCCTCCTCAGGTCTCCTGCTAGAGCTGCATTTAAATAAACCTGTAATGTTGAAAACTGAACAGAGAAAGCTCTTTAATTACCTTTTCTCCTATTTATGTTACTTTGATGGCCTCTGTTTAAATGTATCTGAAATTTCAGTCTGTTTATTTTATAATTATTGAATGACTACATACGGCACTGCCATTTCAATTAGATTTTGATGACTGATAAAATTGTTGTTGACAGAGAACACACAAATGAATGTGGGTAAACCAGATTAGCGATATTTGTGTTGTTGGATTTAAATAAAACAAAATGACCTGGTGGCTATGTGATCAAATCAGAAAATTTTGCTATAAAGACAAAGCAGCTCTGTGAGAAATCAGGTTTTCAACCAAGAAGCTGTTTTCTGTAAAGACATCCTTTTAAAGCCTCAAGTATGCAGCCACTTCTTCTTCAAACAGATTCTAAAACCAAAAACAGGCATATAATCTCTTCTAACAAGAGGTTTGCAGCTAGACAGATTGCTTTGAAGGAGAAAGAAGTGAAAAGAAAGTCAAGATCTAAATGCTGATAATGCATGCTAAATCCATTTGAATTGATAAGGTAGAGAAAGTTATGGTGATAAAGCTTGAGGGGTTAAGACTTTATGTTCACCCAGAAGATCAACAACTAGGGAAGAAGAAAATTTGGAAACATTTCCATTTCCAAATAACAGCTGAAATATACAAGGGAGATGAGGCAGAGAAGAAACAAACAGGCTGTTTTCCGAGAACAGACCATGCTCAAGCAGGGCTCAGTCTTGCTCTGTTGTTAGTATAACAAATGCTCAAATGACAATCTTTGTGTGCTAAAATATTTGCAAAAAGTAATAAAAATCTGCTGTTTATTCCAAGTTGTTAAAGCAAAGCGGGAGAGTTGAAGCAAGAGCGAACCATGTACAGTCAGCCAGACTGAAAGGATACTAACATCTATCCCCACAGCACGCCCTCCACCATCCGGGCTAGGTGCTCCGTGCTGCGTCAGGACAATGTAGCCTCCCAGTTCAGAAGGTGAGGCCCACACAGCTGGCCATGGGCAGAGCTCGGATGAGGACTCCGGAGTGTCTCCAGCATCTGTGTTCTTGACCATTCGTCAATGGCAGGTTATGTAGTCTGATTTCATCCTGTTCAACATTCACTTACTGATTCAGTCTACTCTTTGCCGCTCCTCGCCCTCCTCTTTCAGCCACATCTGAGATCTGGACCAGGAAAGGTCAACTGGAGTGGAAGTGAGACAACACCTATTGTCTACATATTCACAAATAGCCTGATGTTAAATGTCCTGGAAAACAAAACCCAGAAAGGTTGGCTATACTTCTCATCTTTCATTGGATGTTTTGATAGAATAATTTCAGCTAATAACTGCATAGTGCTTTCTATGTGCCAAACACTTTTCTAAGGACTTCATAGGTAATAACTTATTTAATCATTATAACGCCAAATGTTCTTATTTCCATCATCCTCATCTTACAGAAAGGGGGCAAGGGGGCAAAGAGATCTCTCAGTTATAAAATAAGAGAGCCAGTTTCTGACCTAGGCAATCTAGCCTAGCCGCCAGTCTACACTCCTGCCTAACATTTGCAGGTCTGCAAGGATAACTGAGTGTGTGTATGATTGTGCATCATGCACACTTACACGGTGCTCGCATCTAGTTGCAACTCTGATCCACTAACAAGGAAACAAAATTTCTTTTCCGTCACCTGTTGTTTTCTATGATTACCACCAATCACTGGCTTCTGAAAGAATTATTTTTAATTGTTATTAAATATATAGACTTGCTAACATATTCCTGACTCAAATTTATGAATAAGCTATTTATACCCTGTTTCCTGAGTACATTGCCTATAGTCTCTCCTTTCACATGGAAAGAGACAGCTCTGTAAAGGTCATTTCTGCCAGTAAAGCTTTCCATACCTCCATTCCACTGTGTGTGGGCTTTCCTTCAGACCTTGCTGCAAGTTCACAAAGTAATGTAGGTGTCATTTTCTCATAGCGAAGAGGCAAAGAACCACATGTGGCAAAAATCAAAGATAATAGTCAATAGGATAAGTTCGGAAAACTACAAGATGATGAAGGGAGAACAAAGGAAATGGGGGCTGAAGGAAGTCAAGCCGGCTTGCCCATCCCAACTGCTGATCAAGTCAGACAACCTGTGAAGGTCCTGGGGAGGGTGGAAGGAGGCCTGCTCACCAAGAACTGACAGTCACTGTGTTCTGGGCTCTGGGAGCTTCACAAGGAGGAGAAACCAAACTCTATAACCTTAAAACTCTCACAATTTGAAGAAGAAAGAAATGCACATGTCCATATAAATTAGGACAAGATTTCAAAAAGGTCCATCTTGCCTCTCAGTAAAACTTTGAAAAAAGGAAGTATCTTCTAATTTTTTAATCTTTTCACTCCAATGGATGACTATCAATTGATTATTGTTAAACAAACTAATAAAAATTGTTATTAAAAAATAAATAGCATAATGAAGATTCTTGAAATGGGCAGAGGGGACTTTCCTTTGATGGTGGAATGAGTGATGCTGGAGTTTGAGGACCTATTGGAGTCCATTTGCTTCTGGAAGTGAGATGTCACTTTAAAAGTTTCTATTGTATTAACACAGAACCAAGATCTGAAATGAAAAGTGGTGATGTGGTTTGAGAGTAGCATGTTCTTACCCAGCAAGTTTAAGAAGTTAGAAAAAGGACTGTGAACTCTTGGTTTCTTCCTCAGTAGTGAGGCAAGTCAGAGAAAAAGAACTTTTTAAAAGGATAAAAATTCAATACTGCATTTCAAATATGAAGATAACTGCCTTTCCCTGCTCTAATCTTAGTGACCTGTTTTTATACTGGTGATACATAAGGCTTATTCATCTACTCTCACACTTGACCTCCCCTTCTCACCCTACTCTTCAATAAACATCATACATTTAAGATAACACAACAAAACAAAACAAAACAAACCCTGAAGTTTTGGGTTAGGGAATACATGGTAGAGTTAACTGGAGAAAAGAAAGAGAGCTGGTTCTTATCGACATGTAACAATGAAACCAGACAGAAGCAAGGCCAAGGGGTTATTTCAAGGGCTGGGCTAAAATAGCTGCTTTTCTGCTTTTAATTTCAATTACAATGACAGTTTACCTCAACAAAGTCTGCAGATAAATTATGATTCTGAATCTGAGAACATGGGGAAAGTTACACATCTTGTCAGAATTTTGTTTTGTACAGATAAACTTTTAAATCTTAGCATTCAGCAGTGTATGGCCTTAGGACAGTATGCCAGTTTCTCTGGATGTCTATTTCTTCATCTGTAAAAGATGGTGTTGAATTGGGAAGAGATATAAGCTCCAAGGAGATCTGCTGAAGCTCTTTGAGTCCAAGCACTGTGACATGTATAAGTGGTCTGCAACACACTGTATCACTGTGGGGAGATTCACTCAAGCAATTCTTTCATCATGTAAAAAAGCGATTCTGTCCAGTACACAATGCTACTTTTTAATACTTAAACACACAAAGGCTGTATTATTACTAGCATTTTGTTTTTTTTCTTTCTCATCAAATATAAATATATTCAGTTTCTTCACACTGAATTTTTGGAAGGAAGAAGCATAGAGAATTTTCAGAAGAAAGACAGCTTATATTCTATTTCATGTCAGTTTCATTTTTCAGGTCTCACATTCATTTAGCATGACATACTCTTAACCAAACTGCAAAATATGAAGATAAATAATCAAATCACCTCCATTCTCTTCTCTCTTACCTCTTCTGTTAGAGGACATGAAACAAGAGGAGGGGAGAAGAAAAGAAAGGAGAGGAAAATCTCTTCCAGGTCTCAAACTATCACAATCAAAATGAAAGACCTTACAAACATACTTTTCAGAGTTCCGAGTCTCGCTCTTCTGAAGGGCTGAAGAGCAGATTTCTTGCCCCTCCTCCACGGTACTGATTGCTCTGTCTGCAATTTCACCCCCTGCTCCTCGGTAATCTCTCCACTCAGCTTTGTTTTCTGAGCGCTTTCCCCGCCCTCCACGTCTCTTCTGTGATTGCTCTGGCCTCCCTGGCTGTCTCCAAGCCACCCCCGTTCCTCCGTTATCCCTCTCTTCTATTTTGGTAACCCTTTCGGTGCCTTCCTCTGCTCCCCCCCACCACCCGTGTGATCTTTCTGGCCTCTGTAGCTTTTCCTATGATCCTTCTCTTTGTTTTTTTTTTTCTGTGAGAGTTCTCTGCCCTTTCTGGTTTTCTCAGCCTTTAGAACTCAGAAAACCTCAAAAGGTTCAGGGACTAATTACAGGTTGGATAAGCACCCAAAATTAGGATTGCTTACGGCAATTCTTTACTGAAAGTCTGTGGATACAAAAATCTCATTGGGAAAGTCTGCCTTATAAAAGTTCAAGTACTTAGAGTTGTATTAAGAGAATAATTTCCCTTCAAACACTGGCCTTTCTGCTTCTTATTTTGGGTAGGGTGAAAAGGAGTTAGCCACTGCTCTCTGTGCATAGTTTATGTTCCTTCATTTGAAATAGGCTTCACTTGACCAGAAAAAAACAGCATGCTGAGTACTGAGAGGGGACCCAGCAAGCACTTTTGATTTGTTCAGTAAAGATTTATTGAATACCTACTATGTGCTAGAAAGGCAGGAAGCTAGACTTCATTTCAATCTCCACCAAGTAACTATAGATTTACCTCCCATGAATATATTTTATAGACTGTGACCTTAAACTAGATTGGAAATGTCAAAAATGTTATTGTATAGGTTTCCCTATCACTCTTGTTTCACATCCTAGAATTTAAAAATTAGATAGCTATTTACCTCCTGTTACCTTAAAGTGTATATTGCTATTATTTCTATCACGGAGCAGCTTAGGTGCTTTTAAATCCAAAGTTTACATGGATTCTCCCTTTCCAGGTCAAGCACAATTACCAGGATTACAAGCTCATACCCTATAGGCTAAAAAAATAGATAATGTAGAGAAGGTAATTCTTTTCCCTTGATGTGTCCATCCAATATTTAGTAAATTTCTTTGTTTAGCTTTTGCTTTTACATCTCTTGAGAAAATTGGAAAATGAATTTTTATAGTCAACATTTAGCCAGATTGCATAATCTGAAAATATTGAAATGTTGAGCCAAATGTTCAGTTCTATCTTCTGTCAGACTAGTATCTGGGCAATTTCCTTTGTATCCCTTTGTTCTTGGAGTCCCACACTGATGATTCATGGGCCACGTCTGCCAAAGGATGTGTTTTATTTGCCTGTAAAATATTTTGTAAATTTGAATATAAATTCTCTAACAGACTGAAAATCTCCACTTTGTTACACTCTCCAGTAATATTTGTTGTTATGGACTTGTTCCATTTCACACATTTATATTACTCACCTAGTTCCATAGACATTCGGATTTATGATTCCTAAGTTGAGTGATAAGTTGGACCCAAGTGGGAGGAGAGATATGGAGGGAAATAAAATTTTGATGATATTTCAATACATCCTCACAATAGGTTTATTTGAAATGTAGTGAGGAAATGCAAACTTTGATTAAGATGCCCTCTCCCACACTTTCCTCATACGGATAATACATAAGATGAATGAAATGAAGAAAGCCATTCAGTTCTCTTAAATTCCCACGAGAGCCTTCTGCAGTGTTTGGGATGAGTGAGCTTGTACACTTAGAGGAATTCTCTCCTTTAACAGACACTAGCAGGAACATGCACTTCCTCCCACATAGGAGGGAACCTGCACTTCCCTCCTCACAGAAGTGAATGTTGCTTTCCAGTTACTTTTCCTGATTGTTTCAAGAATCAGGAAGATAATATTTATAAATCATCCCTTAAATTAAAATTGCATAGATTATATAGACTATCACTTATGGTGTGGTGAGGTAATGCCTGAGCATAAAAGGGTATCGGGATTACAAGACTTGGTCCATATCCTCCATTCTGGCAGGATCTTACCTACATGGGAAGTGTCTGGACTACATATGACTTTTCTACATGCTCCATGTAGCCATCGCACCTGAGTTCCATATTAGCATCTTAAATGTGTGTCTAGTTTGGAAGAGAAAATGGTAGTGTGCAATAAAGGATCACCTCTGCCCAGATGGAGTTTTGATCTTGTCCTCAGTTCTTGAAGGCTGACCTCGGAGGCCTTGGAATGACATTTCTCCATAACAGTGTCTTTGTTCGCCTCAGAGATTTGGGCCTCACTAGAGAGTCTCTGCTAACAAAGTGACTTACAGTGGGGAGCCTTGGTGGTAAGAACTCCGCCCATGGGAGAGCTGAAGACTAAGGTCAGCCATGTGGGTGGTCAACCACGACTATGTGACTGAGAAAAAAACAAACCTCTGAAAATCAAGAATCGGACAAACTTCCCTGGTTGGCAGCACTGCGTGTGTGTCGCTGTTCCTCAAAGCTGAGAGGAAGAGGGGCCGTCCGACAAGTCCACGGGGAGAGAACGACTGGAGGCGCTGTGTCCACCTCCTGGACCCTGCCCTAGGCCACGCTCACCTCCGCTGATTTTATCCACGCCTTTCACTGTAATAAACCCTATCCAGGAGGAAAACAGCTTTTCTGCGTTCCATGGGTCCCTTCAGTGAATTATCAAACCTGAGTATAATCTTGGGGACCTCTGAACTTGTGTCAGAAATGGGAATAATCTGGTGGACTTTCAAAATTGCATGTAGACAGGGGTGAGGAGAAGGGACAGAATCTGTAAATCTCTAACATTTTTCAGTGATTTTTCTGGAGCTTCTATCCCTACAAAGCCAACTGTTTTCAGAAGACGGTCTCCCCGGACGTCCAGCCCTTATCCAGCTCACAGAAAATGGTCTGGGCACCAGCGAAGGGCAGCCTGAGCATTTCAGCAACAGCACACAATCCCTCTCCATCTGTCCAACCCGAGCTCCACCAAGAGAGACAAAGGGAAGCCAGTCAACTCATCTTTCATTCGCTCTCATCATCTTATTCAGTCAATTTTATTAAACCTGCTTCTTAATATTATCCCATTAAGGAAAAAGATAATTACAATATTTACATCTTGTTTCCCAACACTTAGTAAAGTCACAAGTATTTAACTTCACACTTAAAAGAAATGGGTACCAATGTATCTGACACCTAATACTCAAATGCAAATCTCAGAGTGATGTTGAAAACTCAATTTCTTTTTATTTCTGACTACAAAGAACAGATGGCATTTTCAGTGAACTGATCTCAAATTGCCTGTGGGACCAGAGGAAAAAACACAGGTATGCGTGCAGATCCATCTTACAAAGTAACAAATTATATTTGGAAAAATACACATCTAGACTAATTTTACCCATGAAACTAATAGCATGCTGTCAAAGACTGAAAAAGCTTCCCCAGTACCTGTTACTTTCCTTTTTAGTATAAGACTCCAAGCCCTCAGGCAGAAATACAGATGCCCAATGGCACACATCCAGGGTTTCCTCTCCCCCAATGCATCTTCCACAGTAGTCACAGGACACACCAGGGGCACAGAAGATAGACATGAGGGTGGCTGCTCTTCCCATTCCCACTACTTACTGAAGGATTACCAAATACTTGTCACTGTGATACAGGGTGCAGCCAAGGGGGGACCCCCAAAAAAGATTTGGAATGGTGTCCAGAATTCAAAGTGTATAGGAATATTGGAGAGACATAAGATGTCCTCACCCCCCAAGGGGGAAGGGACCAATAGAGCAGGGCCATTGAGCGCTGTTTTGCATAGCAACAGTTTTGCAGCTAACCTCTGGAATGGTTATTTAACATATCTATAACCTTTGACTGGTTTCATAGATATGTTAAATAGCTGTGGCCAAGTTTGGAGCCAGGGGGAAGGGAGTGGACTGGGACTCAGGAGGATGTAACTAAGGTCTGCACTCCTGAGTGAGAAGGGCTTGGACTCAGGATGGAACTAAGGGCTGCGTTCCTGAGTGAGATGGCCTGGGTGGGAGCTTGGAAAAGACTGGCTCCGAGACATGAGGGGATAACTGCCCAGGTGAAAGGGAAAACCACACAGCTTTGCCAGAATGGAGATCCCTACAGCCAGGTGAAGAAGAAAGCCACATGCTTTTGGTGGAGTGCAAACCCCTGCAGCTTTGGTAGAAGAGGCCCACGTGGCTTTGGGGTGCCCCCTTTGGCCTCATGGCCTGGAAAACAGGAGAGACTTTGACTGGAACTGGGTACAAAGAACTCTTGCCAGTGGACCATGAGAGGGTACCACAGTACTTTGGATTAATGAGAGAGAGGTCCCGCCCTCACGATGACACAGCTGACGGTGCCAGCGGCCTGCAACACAGACGTGTGCTCTTTTCCTGATTTACGGTACCCGGAGTGGGACAGTGGGAGAAGGGAGAGCTGTGTGGGTGTAGGTGTATACCCTAAAGGACTTTGATATTTTAGTAGTGGCGTTAGGCCTGAATAGCATTAAATAAACATTTTGTTTCCTTTTCACAAATCTCTGGCATTGAGAGATGTCTTTGCAATTGGTGGCAGACAGAAGAGCCCAATAGATATTAGTATACCGTCCTTGGGAGGGGCCTCTGTTCTGTACCAGTTTTTGGCATCCCTAGGTGGGCCAATATTGTCCCCTCCCCCGGACCTCTGGTTCGGTAACAACTGTGCTGAGCACACTCATGACTTCCTTTAATCTGCCCAGTCTGCCCGTTCTGCCCTGCAGGAAGGAGATATTATTCTTCCCATTTCACAGAGATGAAGAATCCAATGTTTAGAGAGGTTAAGGACCTGCCCAAGATCACAAAGCTAGCAACAGCCAAGTCAGCATTCCCCAGCTCTGTCCACCTAACAACATAATTTAATCTCAACATATTCAGTGTTTTGGTTAATTATAGAGTCTGATTATAGCAATTTATCCTATATATCATTAATAAATAGCTAATTTTCAAAGAAAGTCCAGTAAAATAGTCTTAAGACTCAAAGTGCAAAAATTACACAGAATATAATCAAATTTTTCTTGGATGTTTCCGATAATACTTTAAGCCCTAATAATGTCTCGGGTGCATCATCCTGCAGAAGAGTGATTGTGCTAATGAAGTGTAGGTCAGAAGAATAACGGATAAATCAGCTTCCACTTACATATAATCACTACCCTAATTCTCATAAATACTTTTGCAGAGTTCATGATGTAGTGATCTACTAACTTTTTTTTTACTTCAAGTTAACAAATCTTTATCCAGTGCTTTCTTTGTGCCAAGCCCTGTGGTAAGCTCTGGGCAGCAGTAATAAGTGTGATATAATGCTTGTCCTTAAGGAGGACACATTCTGTCTTTGAATCCCTACATTATCCCCCTTGCAGTACAATCACCCTGTCAATATTTAATTGGCTGCAAGTGGAATATTAACAGCAGCAGATCTATATTTTTAAAAAAAACATAACTGGTGTGTCTGCTGATGTTGTAAAGTAGCTAGCTTTTCTCTTATTTTTTATGCTTTTTAATGAGCTATAACTACTTCCCACGTCATCCAAGCTTTTTTTGTAACTCTCCCCCATACACGCAAATACTCACGCACTTTAGTAAATAAATTATTTGGTGCCAGTATTTGTGGTGTTACCTGGTTTCTATCACTGGCTCATATTCACAGAAATTTGCAAAAATCTCTCTTATGACTCTTGGAAGGGAAGGGAAGCAGGGAACAAAGCAGAAGGAAGGGAGGAAAGGAGCATAACCTTCCCTTTGGCGGATGTCTAGGAAAGGGAGACTCTTCATGTGATCACTGCATCAAAGGGAAGTAAGAAGTTTCCAGGCTGCCAGTCACAAAGCCACCAAAAACTCACTTCTAATGAAAAAAGAAACTGTTAACTCCTGCACTGTTGTAAAATACTTACCAAAGACACCTTCCCTGCTAAGTGCCATTCATTTCAGGAGTGAAATGCGGTAACAGAGAAAAATGCCCAGGGCAAATGGGAACCAAAGAAGGAGGGAATGTGTGGTTCAACTGTCCCTGTAGGGGAGGAAAGCATCTCTTTCCTTGACAGCTACCCCACTTAACTGCTGTGCAGTCATCCCTGCTTGGCACCAGTGAAAGTCAGCCTTCCAGCAGATTCCCTGACATCTATCCACCTTATGGCTCCCAGCCCACAGTCGAAATACCTTGAATGCTTAAAAATCCTCAGAGCTCCCAAGAATTGTCTTTTGGGGACAATTAGAAAACCCAAGGAAAGAAAAATCTTTACTTTGCCACTTGGCTTCGATTTCCAAATTTAGTTGAAATTCTGGAAGAGAACTCTCAAAGATTATTTTCTGATTTTTTTTCTTTCACCTTGGTACTGTTTCCGTACTCGTAGTCAGCAGCCGTGGAAGCTGAGGGCGTGACAAATGGTCAATGACAAGGCTTGGGCCTCCAGAAAATCAGCAGACATTTTCTTCAACCAACAAAGAAGAAAAAAAGAGAAATGAAAACAAAACGAACTTACTGGGTCTGGGCCCCAGGCTTCCACCAGGTATCTGCCAATGTATTCACCCTGAAATCTAAAGATTCCACACGAAAGCATTTTAACTTAAAACCATCTCTTCACTTTGTTGAAATTTTAGTGGTTAATATTTGAAAGTTTCTTTGCACAGGGCTAAAAAAAAAGCTAATATATTTTTAAAGCTTTTTAAAGCTCAAAATCTTTGGAGGGAATAAGGAAGTTTTACTTTTAACTCATCTGGGTCACTAGAGTATATGTCTCAGTATAGCCAAGATCTATTCTTCCAACATGTATCCATCTTCCACAAGAAAAAAAACTAGACAACTTTAGTAATTTTTGTTTCATATAAAACACATGACTGGATGGAGCACAATTTGAGTCCAGTTACAACCAAAGCTAAATGCCTTATTCAACAGTTTAGTCCAGGGCCTGAAAATGAGAATTGCTTGGTGTCTTCAGAGTCTGAGAACTCTCGTGAACAGTGGTATGGATGTTAGAGACAGCTTTTTCATATCAGGCCAGTATTGTCTTCCCCACAGTTTCCTTTTTCCAAATGAGTCCCTGGTCATTTTCATTTAGTTCCCCTTGTTGAATGATTCCTCTAGGTTTGGATTAATGAACTTTCAAGCATCTCCAGTTCAGATGTGCATTAATCAGATTCATAGCTCTACTTATTTTTCTGAGCACATACTTGAAGAGTTCATGAGCTCAGATATAAATAATGCCTCTTGAACAACTGTATTTTTCTTCTTTTTTCAATGACAATTTATAGCCAATATTATTTTGTATTAGTTTCAGGTGTATGGCATGGTGGTTAAACAGTTAAACTTTACAAAGTGTTCCCCCTGATATTTCCAGTACCCTCCTGGCACCACATATACTTAATAAAATATTATTGACTACATTCCCTATGTTGAACTTTACATCCCCATGAATAGATTGTAACTACCAATTTGTATTTCTTAATCCCTTTACTTTTTTCACCCACTCCCCCAATCCCTCCCCTTTCAGTATTTAAAGATACATTAGCCCTGGCTGATCTGGCTCAGTACTGAGTGCTGGCCTGCAAACAAAAGGGTCTCTGGTTCGATTCCCAGTCAGGGCACATGTCTGGGTCTCAGGCCAGGTCTCCAGTAGGGGGTGCATGAGAGGCAACTACATATCGATGATTCCCTCTCTCTCTCCATTCCTCCCCCCTGTCTAAAAATAAATTTTAAAAATCTTTAAAAATAAATACATAAAAATACATTAAAGCTGACACAAAGTTTTCTACTTAAATTAGGAAGGAGCCAAGTTTCAACCAAAAACATATTCACGCCATACCGAACCTGTGTTCCAACAAGAGTTTAACTTCTTAAAGATATTTAGAAATGCAGTAAAAGTTATTCCATAGCCTCTGCAGATGGACTTCAATCACTTCCGTTCAGAATTAAACTTAACATTTGTTACAGGAGAAACTTCCAGGAACTCAATTCTTCTTGCCAATGCAGCAAAGAATTACAGGTCAGCGAGTCTACTGGCGTGCAAGCCAGGCTTATTGGTGACCCGTTCTGGAAGAGAATAGACCTAGCTAATGCGCGGGTGGGGCACTAAAGGCATAGTTCGGGGCAACGTAGGGAAAGTAAGGAAGGCCAGAGGAGCGGTGAGAGCCAGGGTGGCAAGTGGGAGCATGACCAGAGGCCAGGTGGCCTGAGGCTGGGTGGCCAGAGGCCAGCCAGCCAGGGAGCCAAGAGAGCCAAGATCGCCAAGCCCAGAGTCCTTTGTTCTGAGGACTTACATAGTTGGTGAGATGGGGGGGTGAAGAAGTTACATATTGATTGACCGGTTAAGATGGTGCCAGTTTTCGGTGGGTTGAGGGTGTGGCACGAATACCCAAAGACATCAGATGGGCTTCTTCCTTTGGGGACTGTGGGCCCTTTTCAGTCTTTCACTGAGAGCCAGGAAGTCTTTGTTCTTTGAGCCTGAGCATTGTTACGTCCCTATTCAGAAGGCCATTTACGCACAGTAAGCTGTGTCCTTTACCTGCATTAAAGGAATTTGAATCCCTTCCCTGTCTCAGTTGGCCTTTCCATCAACTACACTTATACACCACATATCTTGCCACAAAATACTCTTTTAAAATACTTATTTAGTAAATCCGTGATGGCTACATTCCCAAACCAAACAACTGTAAACATCAGTTTAATATATTGTCACTCTTCTGATTTTACTACATTATATGTTACGTACAAGGAAAGTTATCTGTGCCTAATTTGTAAAATTTAAAGAAATGTTTGAGGCTAATTCTATATCATTCTAAATACACAGCTAAAAAAAGAAAATGTAGTCAAATGTCTGCATTTTTGATCTACCTGATATCAAATGCCTAGATATTTTTAAATATGTGGATCACTGACATGTCTTACAAAATAACCTAAAAAGAAAAAAATTATTATGTGTGAACATATTTTCAGTATTCCTGTTTGAATTTTTACTTGGCTACTTATAATTTTGTTTTAATGTTAAATATTATGTTTCGGTTTTTCTTATAAGTTGACTTAGTACTGAATTATCCTTGTTTTTGATGTGTCTGTCATAACTTTTTAAACATATTTCCTGGCATTTATTACTTTTCAACGTTCCTTCTCAGTTACACTCTTGCCATTTACCCTAATATAGCTGTTTCATGATTAGGATAGAGCATATTTCAACTTTCTCACTCTCTTCATTTCTTGAGGATTTATGTCCTTAGGTCGATTTCTTACTTAATGTTACAAACTTCTCTGATTTCACAACTCTATAAAAATACCAAGCGCAAAATGATGGATATAATCAAAAGAAAGTTTCTGTTACCTGATTCACACAAAAAATGGAGATTTGATGAACGAGGTGGGAGGGTTGACCGCCTACTTAGATTCATTAGTGGCATACTCTCTGAGCTTCACGCATGGCACACTTCAAGATATTTTTAAATTCTTACTTCTTCCCATGAAATGAAATGAAAAATGTTTACTCTTCATATGTCACTGAAACAAGTAGTTTATTCATACTTGAATGGGAAGAACATGTTCTCACTTGATGAATCATGTAGAGGCAGTGAATGTAAGAAGCAGGGTATTTATTTTTGTATAAATGCTTACTTATTAACCCACACTGATGGCTAGACTTCATGTTCAGCCTCTTTTTCTACTCTGACTTAAGAAAAATCACTCACTTAAAAATAAATAAATAAATAAAATTATAAACAATAGCACTTATTTTTACTGATATCTTCTTGAAATTCATTATACCTCCTCATAGGTTAAATTTAAATACATTCTCTGATGACTCAACTGCAACTCATTCCAGAAGACTGTTGGAGTTTGCCTCCCCCAAACATGTCCAGGTGCACTTAGAATAAAATCCAGCTTCTTTTACACTGATCACTAAGGCCCTGTCTGATCTGTGTTCTGCCCTCCCCACTCCAATCAACTCCTCCTCCTACTACTACTACTACTCCTATTGCTACTACTCCTTTTATTTAATATATCCCAGACACAGCAGTCTTTACGTCACATGACTTGCAAAGCTCATTTCTCAGAACGCTTGCATTTGCCCTTCCCTGTACCAGGAAGGTTGTTTCCCTAATTCGTTGAATGGCCAGCTCCTTCTCCTTTTCGTCTTACCTCAAACACCACCTCCTCAGAGAAGTCTTTTCTAAAACCACAGCTATTCACTACTTCATTGCCCTGGATCATAGCATTTACCTGTATCTGACATCATATATTCTCCTGCTGCTGTCTGCCATAGGATGAGTCCTTGGACAGCTTCATTCTCCTCGGGACCTTCCTCTCCACCCTAAGTCTGGACCTTGGGGTATCTCCAGGTTCTTGCTCTCCTGCTCTCCACTGAAGCCTGCCTAACATCGTGAGCTGCTCACGTTCGGCCCGATCCCTATCCTCCTCCCACCAGTACCTTCTGACACAGAATATGCAGTTTTCTCTCCCTTAAGGCCTTGTTACTGTAGAGGGACCTACCTAGGACTTCTTATCTTTAGGAGATTATTGGTATCCTTGCTACACTCACTACCTCAGAATCTTTGGCTCAGACCTAGGAAGTTTGAGTAAGCACTGGCTTCCTTATGGAAGAGGCTGACATGAAGACTGTTCTCTTTCTCCACTAATATTACTTGAGACTGTAAGTTCTATTGATTCCCCAATATTCCTTGATACTTATAAGAATATCATTTCTGGAAATGAACAATTTCCCATTAATCTTATCAGGATACCAAACATGATTCATGTGGCTTTATGCAGGAAATGTGTGGTGCAGTGAGGTGGTTAGTTGCATGAGTCTGGATTCAAATCCTGACTATGCCCTTTAATATCTGTGTGACCCTGGAAATGTCATTCAAGCCTTAGCCTCCCAAGTATAAAGTGAGAGTAATAAAAAAATCTTCCTGAAAATGTTGTTGTGAGATCTCAGTGTGATAATGCAAAGAATTCAGACCTGTGCCAGATATGTTCACACATTGTTTGTAGAAGTGAGAATGATACAGTTCTATGGAGGGTGATTTGCAATATGTAACAAAGTTACATTTTCACTTACCTCTTGGCCCAGCACCACACCACTGTGAAAAGAATGGCAAGTACCTCTGTCAACTGATATGAAGGCATTTCTATGACATATACTGAGTGAAAAAGAGGCAGATGCAAAATAATGTTATATACATTAACCGTAGTCATAAGACAAAATCAGAAGTACACACATACTGTTTACATATCTATAGACATGCTTACATGTAATATATACAAATAATTATATACCTATGCACATAACATTTATTAGTAACTTCTTTGCTTATTTTTTGCAAAATAAAATATATGAAGAATAAGCCAGAAAATAACAAAAATGATTACCTAGAAGGTGTGAATGGGAATTGGGAGAAATACAGAAATAAAAAGAGGAGTTTGAGTAAAAATTTTAAATGCCATTTTGCCTTTTGAGTCATGTAAATATTTTATATATTTAAAATTTAAATTTAAATTAAAAAGGATTTACCCAAATCAAACTTTAAAATTGAATACATACAGATACAATGAACCTAACCACATAGCAACTTGATGATATAACCACATAGAAAAGTAGTAAGCTTTGAACACAGTAGTCTGACCGTACACTTTGTTAGACCTTATCAGGAAAAAGCAAACTGTGGGGCCTTCTATAGGAAGCCTGTCCCAGAATCTTCAAAAATATTAATGCTGCAATTAACAAAATAAGCAGATGGGGGCTGTTTTAGATGAATAGAGACCAAAGAGACAAAATAACTAAATATAATATATAATTCTTCCTTAGATCTTGAATTCAGTAAGAGAATAGCCATACAGGACATTTTGGAGAAAATTGGGGAGAATCTGCATGTGGACTGCACATTACAATGTATTACTGCATCCATGTTATGTTCCTTGGATATGCTCGTGACCGGGTGTCTTTGTTCTTAGAAGACATATGCTGAAGTATTTAGAGATGAACTATTAGGATTCTACACGAAACTTACTTTCAAAGAGAGACAGAGAAAGCAAATGTGCGAAATGTTCATATTACTCTCTCAACTATTCTGTATGTTTTAAATTATTCAAAATAAAAAATTGAGAGGTAAGCCCCGAAACAAACTAAAAAAGATCTGCTCCTGCTAGCTACTGCTAATCTCCGATTCTCCCAATCTGGGAGTCTATGAGAAGGAGACCTGAAATGAGCACATATGGCTGATAAATAAAAAAGAAATCGTGTACTGGGATCTATTTTCAGCCTATTGAAGCATGTCAGTTGATACTTTACTTATTCATTTCCCATAGTGTGTGCCCAAACAAATAAAATTGTCTCCAATTTTAAAAATGAAAGTGAGGCTGTCTATAAGCTTGCCTGCAAAGAGGCAGTTAAATCTTGTCCTTATTTTCCCTTCTTATTTAGTGATGTGCCTTGGCAGAAACTCAGGGGGAATCTAGATGCAGCCAGCCTCTGGAAAAAAAACCGCAGACAGCGCTGCCGCTCGCTCCCATTACTTACACTGGGAAACAACAGGCCACCGCTTCCAACCTGCCTGTGTCCATTGTGGTGACAAAGCACTGGGGCAAGAGGCAGACCCCTGGATAGTGGAGTCTATAGTATTTCAGATTCTGAACACTGAAAGAGACACAGAAAACCCTTCTCCCAGATCAGGGAGTGCGAAGTATAATTTACAGTAGATGAGACTCACCTTTTTCAGTGGGGAAAGGGGCGGTATTTAAAGATCTATAGGTTCTGCCTTTTACATTCCTGGTACACAGTTGACCTAACAAAACACCTTTAGACACTCCTAAATCATATATTTAAAAAAATCTTTTCTTCAGTTATATAATATTTGATGAAATGACAATTTGCCACTGGCCTTCTGTTTTCATTTCTTTCTAGGCTTAAAAGCCTGTTTCATTTCTATTTCAGGACTGTGTCCAGGTACAGACAGACGCCCTTTGTAACTGGGTAAAAGCTACAGAAAGGCTCTATGGAACCAAAATGCTGCTCATATCCCGATTCATGCCAGGAGGAATAAATCATACAAAAGCACCTAAAGAAAACTGTTCTAGAGTTACTACTGTGTTACATTAGCTGACAAGGGAGAGATGATGACATTTATAGATTTTTTTTCCTTTTATAGAGACAGAATCTATATGCAGCTGAAAAATTCTGTATTATCACCACTGGAATTTGAATTCAGCTAATGAGAACAAACAGCAAAAGGAAGACTTCTTGCAAGGCTTCGTGGTTTGGTCCTGTACATAAGCCATAAAATTAGACTCCCTTTCTTCCCTTTAGGGCCACAGCACTGATTTACAGGTATATTTCGAGATTCCATTTTGGCATCCAAAAAAATATGAAAACATGTATTTCTTTAAAACATGCATCCAAAGCTAATTATGAAGTTGGAAGCTATTAATACCAAGCTATCCTTTCAAAATAATACTCTCTATTTACATAGTGTTCTATACACCTCTGCTTCAAAGTGCAGTCACAAACATAGTCTCACTAAATCCTGCAAACTCCGTGAGGTAAATTGTGTGGTTAATCATTGCATTATGTAGTTAAAGCAACTGAACAAGATGTGGTCATCCTCAGTGCTGAGACTTTATTTCCACCATTTATCAGAACTGAAAGGGCCTAACAGAGAGACTCAGTTCTGTCGCTTCCTAGGTGTAGCCCCCTAATCAAATGGCCAAACCTCTCTGAGCCTCAGTTTCCTCAGCTGCAAAATAAGGGACACAATACTTACCTCTTATGAATAGTTTGATGGTTAAATAAATTTATAAGAAATAACACTCAGGATGATAGATATTTATTCATTCATGCATTCAACAAATATTTTGGTGTTTTTAGCAGTTGACAGACAAGAAAGATACAGATCTAGGGGAGGCAAGTGATATAACCGTACTGTTCGGAGATGGTGGTGATATAACTGTACTGTTAGGAGACGGTGGTGATATAACTGTACTGTTAGGATGCAGTGCCAGCGGCCGTGAAGCTCACAGACCTGAAGCATGGTGGACATTCGAATAAACCACTAGAATGGAGCGTGATATTGAGGAAAGCAGTCCAGGGCCACCATGTACAGTTGTGAAACCTTCATACTGCACAATCTAGGGGACAACCACTCATGTCGCACTGTAGTTGAGTGATGGTACAGCTAGAGTTGTGTAAGAGACCACCTGAGAAGCCATTCACAGCAATCCTACTGGGAGCAGAAAAAGGTTAATAAACTCTTCACAAAGGTGATATATTTAATCTAGGTCATTCCAGAAAAGAGAAAAAGTACATGAGAATACATGAAATGAATACCGAATTGTAAGACGACTATTGCCAAAGTAGATGATATATGTATACAACAGAAAAATGAAATTGAAAGAAGTGACCCTGGGGTGAGGGGCCTTATAAGCCATGCCAAATACATTGTACTTTATGCTTAAACAACAAAGTACTTTAATGCAATATGTGATTGCTACAAAAGTATACCTTCTTGACTTCCCATCAGCCCCTAGTTTCCATTTGGAGATAGTTCTAGGGATTGTGCAAACAGAATAAAACCCAAAAATGTTTTTGATAATGCTGAGACAACTATATAGGATGCACTGTGGCTCAGAGGGAGGACAGCTAGCATGAAGCCAACACCCTGACAGGCAGGCTGGAGAGACAGGGAGAAGCCAGGCTCCTGATGACTATACTGAAGTCCTGAGTCTAGCCTTGTCAGAGGTCCACCCACTTTAGAATCTTCAGGAATGTAAAGAAACAATATTCTATTTATTCTTTAAACCATTTTAAGTTTTTTTCATTTAATTTCAACCAAAAGATTTTTAAGTGATACAGGTAATAATAAAAGACTCTAAGCAAAAAAGTGGCATAATTGTATCCATAAGGTCTGTTCATGAAGGACACAGTCCTGTCATGTGATGAATAGAGAAGATATTTATTGGAGAAGATACAAGATACAAGAAACATTGTACATAAGACCATGGCACCTCAGTCCCCTTTGAAGTAGGCACCTTGGGACCTCACACAGTTCTCCCAAATTCAGCACAGTATTCCTTCTGCTCTGGTAGCAAAAGCCACAGAAAAATTTGCTACAACCCATTTCATGCCAAGATTCTATGTCAAAATCTCAGACACAGCAGATCCCCAGATCAGCTTCTAGTTCTCACACTGTCTGTCGCTGATCTTTGTTGATTGCAGCCCGCACACACTCAACATTCTCAGGTGTTCTGCTTGTTGCAGGCCTTCCAGAACGTGGACCACTTCCAACAGATTCTCGGACATTTTTGAAGTGTTCATGCCACACTTTTATTTGCACTGTACTCATTGCATCATCCCCAAAAGCCTTCTGAATCATCTTAACAGCTTCCATGAGGGAATGTTCAAGCTTAATTTGATGCAAAATTTGATGCAGATTTGTTGCGCTACTCACTCAGTCATTTTGAATGTGATGGCCACACAGCACACACGCTCAGTCTAGTATAGTAAAGTCATCATTGTTCACAATCTACACTCCTTGGCTGCCAGGTTACATCGATGCCATGTGAACTGTTCTCATTATATTAATAACTGCTGGACTTTTTCTGGACAGACAGCATATATTTTAAGAAGTATTATTGGTAGTAACTGTGAAGATTTACTGGAAAAGGCCAGAAATCAGTAGAATATAGTCTTTTGCCAAAGTCAAACAAGAAGGGAAGCCAGAACAATGAGCTGTAAATACTGAGTAAAAAAGATATTAGAGAAATGTTTTTCATGGCTAAAACCAAGATGCAAAATATTTTGCCTGATCTGACCTTGTTTTATTTTTTAAATCTTCATTATTTATGATAATGACACATTATCTATGTGTCATTTCATATTTTACTATACATATACATATGTATATTTATATGTATATATGTAAAATATGTAAATGTATGTACATATGTATATGTGTAATCTATGTAATACGTGTGTGTATATATATATATATATACTGTCTGAATTTTTAAATTGACAAATTGTTAGTTGCATAATTAAAGAAAGAACATTTAAGAAATACCGCTCACATGACCTAATTTTGTGGCCTTGAATGGAAAGGATGAACTTGAAAGACATTTAGAAGTCAACCTATCTGAAGTCATCCTTTTAGGAAAGGTTGGAGGCCCTCCTTTCTGGACTATCCCTGTCAGGACAATTTTTTTCCTTTTAATTCCTAACACACTTACTCTCTAGATAATTATTCAGTCTTCCCACATTCTACCTTGTACTGAGGCTTAACTTTTCATAAATGTATATCTTCCAAATGCTTATAATCTCCAGGAATCTTGGTTTATGCTTTTTTTAGCTTTGCTTCACCAGGTCTATATTTTTATGTAGTAATCATCTAAATACCCCCTGATCAGCTGAGTGCTCCCCAGTACGCAACACTGCCCTCCCTATTCCCTGTTTTTCTACCCTGCCCAGACTACCCCTTGACTTATCAGGGAGCAGTAGGCCCAGAAATCTCCAAAAGGGCTGGGAAAACCTCTGAACTGCAGTGCTCAAAACTTCATCCCAGGTTCTAGTTTTGGCTCTACTCTGTATTACCAAGTGGCCTTGGGATAGTCTCACCCTGTCTAGGTCTGTGTCTACCTATGAATACTTTCACAAAAATATTTGGAGGGGTCAAGATAGTCAGAACCTGTGAGACACAGAAGTAAAAAGCAGGCTGGTACAAAAAGATAACAGGAGGCAGGAAATCACATGTCAGAATGATGATAGTTAAGGGATATTCTTGGAAAAGTGCAATTGATGAAGACATCCATTTGAGAGAAACAGTAAGACAGGAAGACATAGCTAATGTGGCTTTACACCAGAAGCCAAGATCCAAGCAAATAAACTGTCCTCAAGTACAGAGAACAAACGTAACAAACAGGTTTGATCCAATTGTGTTTTGGTTGTCAAGGTCATTTATTCATAAATGTTCATCAAGTGTCTATATTTATGAAACACTATGGTCAGTATTGAGTTGATAGTAATAAACAAAATAACCATAAATCTGCCCCCATGAAGCATACATTCTAGTGAAGGATACAACTAGGTAACCAATTGCAATACAGTCTGACGAATGCACTCGGAGGGCAACACTCACATTGCAGCCTATGTCATTGGCACCCCTGAAGTCCATTTTCACAAACCACAATGTGAGTGGTGCTCTAGGTAAGAAATATAATTTTAGCCACTGAGTTTTTGTATCTCCCCAAAATTCATACATGCAATCCCAGCCTCTAATGCAACTGTACTTAGAAATAGAGCCTTTAAGAAAATAATAAAGTTAAATGAGGTTATTAGGATGGGGCTTTAATCTGATAGGGTTAGTGTCCTCTCTATGAAGAGACATGATCCTCTCTCTCTCTTGCTTTCTCTGCCATGTAAGGACACAGCAACAAGGCGGCCATCTACAAACCAGGAAGAAAATCCTCACCAGAAATCTACTTGCTGGCACTTTGATATTAGCATTCCAGGCCCCAGAACAGTCAAAAAAAATTTCTGTTCTTTAAGCCACCTAGCCTGAGGTACTTCATTATCTCAGCCTTAGAAGGCTAATAGAAGCACCCATTCCAATCTTACGGATTCATGGAAGTCCTCTTAAAAGAAAATAAAATTTAATTTTAGATCCAAAGAGTAAGAGTTAGCAAGTCAAGCAGTGTTGGTAGAGGAGCTCAGGGAAGGTATTGAATAGAAATTGTTTCCAAGCAAAGAGAAGAGCAGAGGTACAATAAACAAGACCAAGACACATTCACACTGAGTGGGTCATGAAGTGTGAGGAGATCGGCATGTGAAAAGATTAGAAGGGTCAGAGTTACAATAGGTCTTTTATAAAGCTATATAAGAACTTTGAATTTTACCCTAAGACCCATAAAAATGCTATAGCATTCCTAAAATATTTAAAAAATAATAATATTAACTGGAGTCATTTGTTCTTACTATCTGGAAGGATAGTAAGAACTTTTGCAGCTTTTCCAGCATTTTGCCAGCACCACTTGGTTAGTCCTCAGTGACATTTGTTTAATGAATGCTGGGTTTAGGCTTCTTCTGAAGATATCATGATCCTTGTCTTACTACCACAATGTCTCTGTGATTCCAGGTCAGAGGAGTTATTTTTAATGATTTCCTGTTGACATAGTAAGACAGCATTTTTCTAAAGCAATCCATGTAACTCTGCCCTAAAATTCAGGTTTACATTCAGTTTGCCTCCTAGAGCTCATCCCTTGAACCACCAGGCCAGCCAACACAGTGCTGGATTTGTGAAGATCAAGTTTAAACCGATCACTCTGGCCTCCAGAACAGTTCTGTATATTTTTTTCACCTCCTGAAATCTGCTGATCCTTGGATGAGTATTACCACACCACTTTTACATTTTTCATCCTTCTGGAAAACAATAGCAAGACATCAGAGCATGAAATAATGTATTGTTCAGGGGTCTGCAGAGCATGTGAGGTCAAATTCTCCTTTCTTTCGGCCTTCACATTGTTTTGTGAACTCCGATAATGGCATTGTACCACATTCGGTCTTCAGGAAAACAGACTTTGAGAACAAAAGTTGATGGACCCTGACAGCCAGTTTTTTAGGTCTGTTCTTCCAGCCATCCAAGCATGGGATAGAGTTACACTCTGACCTCCAAATCCTTGCTCCGTCTCCAAAGTCCTCTCACAACATGTAGGAACTCGTGACTGTTAGGAATCTACTGCTTGCTGGGCATACTTGAGTCAGCATTTTGAAAAGATGGTTAGCTCTCCAAAATCTTCAAAATAATTTTTCATATTATTTCTTTAATGTGGATCTGATGAATAGGAAAAAGCTCAGTGTGATCAAAGTAAGAACTACCCGTATGGAATGAGTAGCACCATAACCCAAGCTTCAGAACGGCAAGTGAGCAAACCCCACCCCAACCTGGTGCTATTGCTGATTGCAGCTGATAGCAAGAAGGAGGCAAAATGTTTCTGTGATCCATAATCTTGGAGCACCCTATTCCTAAATGCCAGTCTTGTAACTCAATGAGTGAAGATTCATAACAAAGCAAGGGGGGTTTAAAATGGCTTCTGAGACAGAGCCATGTCATTCGACTTAGCTGAAACTTCAAAGGAAGATCAGATAATATGTTTGTGCCTAAAGGACCAGCTCGCTTGAATTCTTTGCCATTTTTGTGTGTGAGGATTAGACTTTGGTGGATTTGGCAAAATCATTGCATCCACTTTATATAGAAATAATATTGCACACCCCTCCAGCCAGTCCTCTTCCCTCCAGCACCTCTGTTAGTGCTCCTTCCCTCTAGAGCAGCTGCTGCCCCTCCACCAACACTAATAGAGTCACTGCCGATCACCTCTTTTTTCCTACTTGTACTTGTTTGCTTGTCTGTTGCAAGTCAGGTTCACTGGAAACAGACTCTGAGACACAGATTCGCATGCAGTTTTCTTGGGGAATGCAGTTAAGACCAAGGTGTGCAAGGAAGTGATGGACTCAGATGTGCTGCAGTGGAAGAATAAGGGCAACAGGGATGTAGTCACACAGAGACGGATGCTACAGGGAGTCCTAAAGATACCATTGTCCTTTAGAGTTGCCTCCAATGAAGGCAAGGGGGCCAGGTCTTTATATTTCTAAGCTGACAGGTTATTAGGTGAGGGCTGCTTCAGGAGACAGGTCACGGCATCAAACAAGACTGTTCTCGTAGGCAAACAGCAATTCCTGGTAAAGAGCTCAGCTGGGAGCCCTTGGCAATGACACTCCCAAAATCTGGGGTCTGGGTGTCTCAAACAGGAAAGGGGATGTGGATGATGCCCCACAAATTCCACCACAGCCCCTCATTCCAATAACGTAAAGAGCAGCCCTGGGGTGGAGAAAGTCTGCCTTAGGGTTATTTGGCCATCTTTTTGCCCCTCTCCTGTTAGGTCAGCATCCCCCTTTGATTCCCCCTCCCTCCTAAATTCTGGTGGTGAATCAAGGGACTCTGCTTCCACTTCTACAAGTGTCAGACTGAGGCAGGCAGCTTAGGCCAAGGGTCTTATGGTTTTAAGTTTTGTAGTGCTTCGATATATGATGTGGTTTTTAAAGCAAATTTCTAATACATGCTTCTAATTTCCCTTGCTTGCTTTTAATTGCAAATGCACGGTATTTCAGCTACATTCAGAGCCAATAAATTTTTTGTCCACTATCCAAAAAGCCTTACAGCCATTGTTTCTATAGGAAAATATACACTGAGTTCCAAATACTCCACTCAGAAGAAGTCTTGGAACAGTGCCCAGGTGGCACCTGCCGCACAGGGAATGGCTGCAGTGAGCACGTTACGATTGTCAAACCTTTCAAACATCAAGAGGGAGGGCACAGCCCATTAAAAGCCAGAGTTGCCTTTTAACTGTGCCTAGCACAAAAAGATGCCTGAGGGCCAAAATACTGTTTTCATCAATCTTTTCCAAAAAATAAATCAAGTACTATGGTAGGCAGATAGATGTGAGCAGAGCAAGGACGATGGACCAGGTAGAGAAGGTCACCAGACTGGAAAGCCCCAGGTGCCTAGCAATGGGTGAAGCAGGGAAGACAAGGTCCTCACCCCCAGGGTAACCTTTTCTCTCTGAGCATATTGCTGGCCATGTGGTTTAGACCCCCCGACCTTTCATATTGCTGGTCATGTGGTTCAAGCCCCACCCTTACATGTCCTCTCCTGGCATGTTGGTACACATGTGGTAGATCCCTTGGAGGAAGAACAAGGGACCGGCATCAAATACATCTAGACCTCAGCTGTGTTTCAGCTCTAGGTCCAGAAAAGCAACAAAAACAGACAACGCCATGGCTGCCTTGGGACCACTGCATTCATTAACTGATGACCCCCAGTTCTGTTGCCAACCAATCAGTAAAGACTACGACCCTGAAAAGACACACCTGAAAAGCTGATGCATCTCCTACTGTGATCCTCCTGAGACCTCCAGAAAAATACCCTGAGGACCCAGGGCCCAGCATGGGTCTCTGTATGGAGTATACCTAAGGCTTTGCCCCAGCCTCCCCCATACCTCCAGGCCAGTTTTCCTTGCCTCCCTCACTCCTAAGGTTCAAGACTCTTCTTTTGTCTCTGTAACTTGTTTCTTGAGCCCATTTCATCTACTGCTCACTTCTTCTGCCTCTGTGACTTTCTAAATAAATTTTATCTTAGTGTTTGAGTCTTAGCTCTGAACTCAAGTACCAAGGTGGCTGAATCAAGGTCTGACTCTCCTGGTCTGACACCTGGTGTTGTTTCACCACCAACAGTACCACACATTCAAAAACAAGGCAGGCTGTTTAAACAGATCACATATTTTAATGGACTCACACTTCATTTCTGGAACAAGCAAGCACATTTTGCCCAAGCAGCTCAGCTGTCATTACAAACGGGATCTGGTCACAGTGTCCCCTCTTCCCAGCATTATCCTTGTTTTACTGGAAAGAAAGCTGGCAGTGACTTAGCCCCAAATCAGGGATCAGGTCTGAAACAGGCAGCTGGTGATAGCGAGTCCTTCCACAGCCTTTGGATGAGTTTGGCTCCCAACCCTGCCTGGACTCCCTCCCAGTGGCTTGAAATGCTTTAACTCTTCTCGGCTCTTCTACCTTGAAACGGGCTGAAAAGAGCCTTTTCCAGGAAGATTCATTTGCTGATCAAAGAAAAAACCACCCTCAAGGGGGACACAGAGCTCAGCGCAGCTTCTAAAAAGTGACTTACTTCTCTTCTTAAAGGGGAGCAGTGTGTCTGAGGTTCGGGGCCCTCTCCTGCTCTCGACAGCAGTGTTGACGATCACACCAGTGCTCTCTTGGCGCAGTGGCGCCAGTGAGCGAAGCCCAGTGAAGAAGAGGTGCCCGATGCGATAATGCCAGTTCAATACGTACTGTTCATTACCTCCCAACAGTCAAGGAGTTTAAAATCCTGTCAATTCATCCCACGTGAGGAAGATTATGTGATTTACATGTTAAAGTACCCCTGTGGTTTGATTTGCATAGCAAAGACTCCAGGGGCACAGAAACAAAGGATCACTGTGCATAACAAGAGCGCGATTAGCATAGAGCCTTCGGATTCTCAGGCAGCCCAGCCCAGCAAACCATCCATCTGGCACCTTCACCCCACAAACGGAATTTATAGGATTTCACAATTTCTCATCTACAATAAAAGGAAATAGGTCGGGAGTTAGGGCGTAGAATAAGGTTTACCAGAAAGGCTATCTTCCGAAGCACAATAATTAGTCTTTTCTTAAAGGGATTCCCTCCTCCCACTCTTTTTCCCCTTCTGATACTCATTCCATGGTAGAAATATTCTGCTTCATAATATTGGGAGAGCCTGGACACACCCATTTGAACGCTGGAGAACTCAGATGGAAGCTCTTTACTTACAGCTGTGACATTCTGACTGTAACTATCTTACTGAAACTTTCTGGCACCCTTTAGGATCTCCCAAATTTTATCAACAAAAGCACTTTGGGCCCAAGCCCTTGAGCTGGCTTCTGGGAATCTATAAAACTAGTTGGGTTTAGCTTCTCTTTTTTCATCCCCTCCTGTTCTCTTCTGAATGGCCCTTATAGCCATTTATTTACATAATTGTTTTTGATTAACTTATAGTGGCAGATGAATCTAACCAACCACACGGAGCTGGCCATTCTGCAGGTCATCTGTCCTGTAGTGGAAGCTACCCTCAGGAGTCCAGGTTGAAGAGCCAGAGGTCACTGGGCAAGCACAGAATCAAAACAAATAGTGTCATTGGAGGTCCTCAAGGTGCTTGTCTATCAGCTGAGGGCACCAGAATGAGTTGCTCTTCTATGCTCATTCACAGTTAAGGCTTTATGGTCTAGAAATAAATAAAACATGGGCCTTGCCACCCAAGGTTTCCAGTCTAGTGTGGCAATGGAGCACTAAGAGAATAAAGATAGCAGCTAAGTCAGCAACCAGTTGGGTGACAAGAAAGAGCATTTGAGGGCAGGAGATGCCTAAGCCAGGAGTAAGGGGTGCACAGGGAAGAAAACCAGGTTGAACATCCTCAAAGCCAAACTGGGCTAGATAGGCCCACATTAACCCCAGCCAACTATTATGCTTTCACTGCTTTGGCCAGGTTTTGACTACTTAGAGACTCCTCTCACTCCTTCCTTCATCCAACCTCTGCCCACAGCACTTAGTTACTTCAGCTGTATTAAGGTAGCAGCATAGAAACTTCATTTCTTTAATCTAACCTTTTCTCCTTTTTTCCCCTTTTCATTCAAAATGGCCTCATCCATCACTCCATCTCTCTTGGAAGATCACTCCCTTAATCAGTAAGCCTTCAGTGATACAGGGTGCAGTGGGGGGGGTGATACAGGGTGCAGCCAGGGGGGCCCCCCGAAAAAAAAAGATTTAGAATGGTGTCCAGAATTCAAAGTGTATAGAAATATTGGAGAGACATATAAGATGTCCTCACACCTCCCCCCCACGTGTGAGTGGGGAAGGGACGAATGGAGCCAGGACATTGAGAGCTATTTTGCACAGCCACAGTTTTGGAGCTAATCCTCGGCATGGTCATTTACCATATCTATAACCTTTAGGTTTCACTAGATATGTTAAATGGCTGTGGCCAAGTTTGGAGCGAGGAGAGAAGGAACTAGCAGAGACTCAGAATGTAACTAAGGGCTGCTCTCCTGAGTGAGGTGGACTGGGAGAAGATTGCTCAGGAGGATGCGCCTAACTAAAGTCTGGACTCCTGAGTGAGAAGGGCTTAGGGACTGGCAGGATGGAACTGATAGTGGGGAACTCAAGATGGAAACTAGGGTCAATAATGGGCTCCAGAGTGAGAAGGCCAGATATGGGAGCCATTGGAGACTGGCTCCAGGACATGAAGGGTCCCCGCTTGTAGCCATGAAGAGAGAGAGCCACGCGGTTTCAGCAGAGTGAGGACCCCCTCTTGGCGAAGTGAAAGAGGGGAGCCACATGGTTTTGGCAGAGTGCGCACTCCCTCTTTCCCAGGTGAAAGGGAAGAACCACGCAGCTTTGCCAGAATGGAGATCCCTGCAGCCAGGTGAAGAAGAAAGCCACATGCTTTTGGTGGAGTGCGGACTCCTGCAGCTTTGGTAGAAGAGGCCCACGCGGCTTTGGGGTGCCCCCTTTGGCCACATGGCCTGAAAAGCAACAGAGACTTTGACTGGAACTGGGTACAAAGGACTCTTGCCAGTGGACCATGAGAGGGTACCACAGTACTTTGGATTAACTCGAGATCCTGCCTGCACGACACAGCTGATGGTGCCAGCGGCCTGCAACACAGATGTGTGCTCTTTTCCTGATTTACGGTACCCAGAGTTGGGACAGTGGGAGAAGGGGAGCGCTGTGTGGGTGTAGATGTATACCCTAAAGGACTTTGATATTTTAGTGGAGGCAATAGGCCTGAATAGCATTAAATAAACATTTTGTTTCCTTTTCACAAATCTCTGACATTGAGAGATATCTTTCCAATTGGCGGCAGACAGAAGAGCCCAGTAGATTTTAGTATTTTGTTTTTGGGAGGGGCCCCTGTTGTATAGCAGTTTTGGGCATCCCTAGATGGGCCAAATATTGTATTGCCCCTCCCTCGGACCACCTCCTCTTGTTCGGTAACAGGGGTACAAAAAAAAGATTTGCAATGGTGTCCAGAATTCAAAGTGTATAGGAATACTGGAGAGACATATAAGATGTCCTCACCCCTTCTCCCCACAGGTGTGAGTTGGAGGAAGGGACACATGGAGCAGGAACATGCAGGGCTGTTTTGTACAGCCACAGCCTTGCAGCTAATCCATGGCATGGTCATTTACCATATCTATAGCCTTTGGAGGGTCACTTGGATATGTTAAATGGCTGTGGCCAGGCTTGGAGCTAGGGGGATGAAGTCACTTCCCCCAAGATGTAACTGGGGGCAGGTCCCCCAAGTTACAGCGCCTGCGTGGAAGCTTGGAGAAGATTGGCTCCAAGACATGGGGCCATACCTGCCCAGACTAATGATGGCAGCCCAGTAAACTTGTAATAATACAGAAATACTGGCAGGTGTAACTGATAGTGGGAAGAGTCGGAAACAGGGGCACAGAGGTAGATTGGCGCGAGGATTTAAAAGCCAGACATGGTAGCCATTAAGGGAGAGCCACTCAGTTTGGGGCAGAGTGAGGACCCCTGTAGTCATGTAGGAGAGAGCCACGTGGTTTCAGCAAAGTAAGGGTCCCCTCTTGGCCAGGTGAAAGAGGGAGCCACATGGTTTTGGCAGAGTGCACACCCCCTCTTTCCCAGGTGAAAGGGAAAACCATGCAGCTTTGCCAGAATGGAGATCCCTGCAGCCAGGTGAAGAAGAAAGCCACATGCTTTTGGTGGAGTGCGGACTCCTGCAGCTTTGGTAGAAGAGGCCCACGCGGCTTTGGGGTGCCCCCTTTGGCCGCGTGGCCTGGAAAGCAGGAGAGACTTTGACTGGAACTGGGTACAAAGGACTCTTGCCAGTGGACCATGAGAAGGTACCACAGTACTTTGGATTAACTAAAGATCCTGCCTGACACAGCTGATGATACCAGCAGCCTGAAACACAGATGTGTGCTCTTTTCCTGATTTACGGTACCCGGAGTTGGGACAGTGGGAGAAGGGAGCGCTGTGTGGGTGTAGGTGTATACCCTAAAGGACTTTGATATTTTAGTGGAGGCGATAGGCCTGAATAGCATTAAATAAACATTTTGCTTCCTTTTCCCAAATCTCTGACATTGAGAGATGTCTTTCCAATTGGCAGCAGACAGAAGAGCCCAGCAGATATTAGTATTCTGTCCTTGGGAGGGGCCCCTGTTCTTTAGCAATTTTTGGCATCCCTAGGTGGGCCAAATATTGCCCCCCCCCAGACCTCTTGTTCAGTAACATCAGAACAATGAGGTTCTGATGAGCATCAAATAATCTTAGGAACAAAGCTGGGGGTCTCTTCACCCCAGACACAGAGATTCAGTCTAACCAGAGGTAACATCTCAGTCTCAGTTGTTCTTCAGCTCCAGGCCCAGAAAATCAGAGGGACCTGCCAAAGCAACGCCATGGCTGACATCAGGACCAGATGCACCAATCAACTGTTTCCTACCCTAGTACCCACCAATCAGTAGAGACTATGATTCTGACCATAACCCTCACTACCTAGTCACCATGATTAATGATTTTGCCCGTATAAAGCCCATCTCCTAGAAGCCATCTGAGAGCCAGGCCTTTGAGCAATTAGCCCACCCATGTCTCTGGGTGTGGGCCACTTTCTAAAAATAAACCCTTACTTTTTTTTGTTGCAAGCTCCTGTTTGTGTCATTATTGGGCTCTGATGGGCATAGGCACATGGACCCCTTTAGTTTAGTAACGTTAACATTGAGCAAGTGATGGCTTTTTGAGAAATTCTCGCAAACTGATACTATTTCTTTCCTGATTATCTGGCCCCACAGATGTTGTTCCCTGATTATTGGGAGGATATCTTTTGCTCTCAGTCCCCTCTTCTCCTAATGCATCCCTACAACACACACATACATGCACACACACACCAAAAATGTATTTATTTGCATGCTGTTTTTTATTTCACTCATGTAATATTGATTGAGCAGCACCTAATGAAAAGGTCACTGGTTAGTAAGTTTGCAGGATCGGGCTTCAGTCCTGACTTTGCCACATCTTACAAGGGCAAGTCACCTAATTTCCCTGCATTCAGGTTTTCTCCTTTCTAAAATGGAAGAGATCAAAAATCTACTAAAGTTTCTTCTAGTCTTAATATAAGAGAAATCAACAAGACAGTCTAATGCACAGTCATATCAGACAAACTAAAACAGAAATGTGGGGGCTGAGGGTCAAGGTGAGAGTACCCCAGAAATCTCACCTAAAATGTTTTCTCACCTGTCACTTTAAAAGTTTATCACTTACCAGCTCTGAGCAAGTCTCTTTGTCTTTCAAAAAAAAAAGAACGTCAATGTCCCAGGCCACTAGAGCATAATGCATATATGTTAAGGTTGCAGGTTCCATCTCCAGTCAGGGCACATACAAGAAACAACTGATGAATGCATAAAGAAGTGACACGAAAAAATTGATGTTTATCTATCTATCTACTTATTTGTCTATTTCCCTTTCTGTCTCTTTCTAAAACAAAAAAATCAATAAATAAAAGAAGAATATCAACAAATGTGCCTGGGGACCATTAGGAGAGTTAAATATAGTGCTCTATGTGAAAAGCACTTTGAAAATTATAAATGCAGTTTATAACTAATGTGTTAACTCAGATGAGATTGAAATTCCAAGTACTAACAGCAGAAAAATGTGGTATAGTCTTTTAACGCGTTCGTTTTCAAGTTGGCATTGGGCGAGGTAGGGAGGGGTTTTGTCCCCCCACCCCCAGGGAACACTGGGCAAAGTTTGAGACATTTTTTATCATCATGGCTAGCACCAGGGGAGAGGTGCTACTGGCATTTCCAAGAGAAATGCTGGGGATCTGCTGAATGTTCTTCAAAACTCAGAACACCTCCCCACAGCAAAGAATTACCCTGCTCCATAGCAAGCATAACACTAAAAAGTCATCCTAACAATTCCTCTCTTTCTCAAGAAAAATGTATATCCATTCAGTATGGACCAGCAATACCTAGATCCCGTGAATTCCTAGATTTCCAAAGAGCCCTGTTGCCCCATGAAAAAGCTCCAGCCAAAAGAAGTTCCCCTCCAAGATTTCAGCACCAAGCTCTCGGCTGCAGGGATTTTGATGAAGGCTGTCCCATGACCAAAATGTACCATAAATTAAAGTGCACAAAGATCAAGAGCATACTAATCTCTAGAAAATTTATGCTCATTTTTATTTTGATATAATTAGGCAATGGGAGTTGGGGAAAGAATGTAGGAAGAGTGCATGAAGCATCATTTACACTATGGGGCTGAACTCATTGATTCTGGGTGTATCCCATTCCCATACATGCAGGAAGTAAGTAGCTCATTCTCTGCAAATCTTCTCATTTAAAGGTCTGCTCTAAGCACACAATGCAAGAGGATAAAGTATCTGCTATAATTGATATTTCTTTTAGTGACTATTTAAAATAATGTTTGGTCACTAGCCAGGTGTTACAGACTTTGAAGCATGAGTCATTCTACTGTAACTGAATGCAGGTTTGGCTGCCTGCCGGAATGAAAGCCAAACTTGTGAGACAGGTGCTAGTGAGAAGAAAAGCAGTTTATTTGCATGCCAGCCAGCTGAGCAGATGGGGGATTCTCATCCCAAAACCCATCTCCCCCTCTCGGTACAGGCAGAGGATTTTTATAAAGAAGGAGAAGGAAAACAGAACAAAGAGATTAAGGGGTGGGGGGCAGGGGAGATTGGGAGTTCTCCACTGAGAAGACTACATGCAAGCCAGCACAATCTGTTCATATAACTGGTTGAAGTTCAGCAAATCTCCCGGAGCTAGAACATCCAAAAGTTGGAGTCTGTCTCCCCTGAAGTCAGCTCCTATAATTCCCATGCAAACAGGCCACTTATCAGCAGTCACCCATCAGCCAGGGTCAGCACTTACAAGAAAAAATGTCAAAAGAATGGAGGGATGGGTTACAGTTCCTCACTGTTACATTACTGGGTATCTGTTAAGCAGTTGCCTCTGGAAACTCTTCTTGCAATCCAGGCTGAACAGTGAACATGATTTGGTAACATCTTTAATGGGTTAACTAATTCAGTCTCCAAATGGGTTCAACACTTTAGGCAGAGAAAAATAAATTAGGAAATAAGAAACTCTTATTTCACATTTAAGTAACAACATTTTTCTCCCAAAGAAACAAAATGACTTTAAACACATCTGTATTATTTCTCACCATTCTCCCATAAGGAGTTGTTACAATAAATGGGGAAACAAAATCATAACTGGAGTAAGAAAGCTTTAAAGGTAAAACTGAGGCAGGAAAGATAGAACAGGAAACAAAGGTCTCAAGCTCTTCTTCCCCTTTCCATTCCAGCTGGAACATCATGGACATGACTTTCCCTGCCCACCTGTTCCCTCCCTTCCCCCCTCCCCAATTTCCTGTAGTTGAGACAAAAACTGGTCTCTGCCAGATTCAGCAGCCATATTGACCTAAAAGTGACCAAACAGGGTCATTATAATATCTTCTTTTAATAGTTTATTTTATTGTGTTTTATTTCCATTGCCATTTATCCCCTGTAACCCTCTTCCACTTCCACACCCTCACTCCTCCCCCTCACTCACCCGTTTAATCACTACACGTTGTTCATGTCCATGAGTTCTTTTTCTTTTAAAATCTTTAAAATAAATTTGCATTGAGGTTCCAGGACCACTTCACCGCCTCTCCTCCAAATCACCACGACAGTTCCAGGAGGACCACAAAAGAAAACACTACCTGGAGAGGAGGGATGAGCTGAGGGTGAGCTGTCTGGGCAGTCAGCCCACCAGCAGCAGAATCTGCATATCCCCCATCCAACACCCCTGCCAAGTTTCATAAAAACCCTCCACCCAGACCCTGTCAGGATATCTGGTCCTCCTAGGTCACCTGCTCTCACTTTTTCAGTGAGTACGTTTGCTTTAATAAATCTGTGTTTTGTTAAATGTCTTCATCTCGCTCTCAAGTCCTCTGTTTGCAGGGACATGAACCAGTGTCAGTATCTGGTTAAGGCCCCCCTTGGCCTTCCTGGGTGCCAATGGCATCAGGATTAGAATTTACAGCCTTTAGGTTATTTAAAACTCCTGCCAACAGTGTTGACAATGCAATTGTCACTGCTATACTTTCTCCTTAAACTTGACATTTTCCTGTTTCATGTTATGCCAGTATGTTCTCTAAAATGTTTTGAATAACAGTGACTCGGTAGGAGAGGGTGTTTCAGTGTTGCATAATTTTGTCTTGACTTGTCATGTTCAAGCCAGATTTCAGGCCCTGAGCCTGGTGTTAAGGTCTCTGGATCCTGACACCTCCGACCTGAACTGAGAGCTCTTCCCTTTACCCTCTTGAAATGTTAGCAACGGCAGGGGCACTGGCTCTCTCCACTGAGATAAGAGCTTGGCAGTGAAATCCCAGAGTGGAGGTGAAACCCTCATAAAACACAGAGCATAAGTGTAATAGTTATAGGGTAAACTAAGATCACAGAGAGCTCAGCGAGGTGGCACTAACAACACCTTCAGAAAGCCTGACTTTGTGCGGCATTAGTAATTGTAGTCTCTTTGAAAAGAAGTAGCTGATTAATGTACATGCAGATAACATTCCAGATTATTTCTGTGTTTGAATACAAACTCAGTACTTCCGAAAATGGCATAAAATCTGTCAAGTCAGCAGGGTGCCATTTTGAAATTACAATGAATTCAGCAGTGCCTTCGGCAGTTACCCCATGTTCAAAAATTGTTCTTATAATTAGGAAATAAAACCATTTGAAAAAACATAAGAATAATTTAAGTCCCAGACAGAAGGAGCCAACTATGTTGGGAGCTTGCTTTTGTCCATGCACTACCCCTAACACCTAAGTGAGCTCCGAAATTTTCTAATGAACACTGTATTGTAAGAAATTCTTTAAAGGTATCATTTTCCTTCCATTTTTATACATGTATGCACTCATACGCATTTCGTCTGTAGAGTCACCTTTGAGGATTCTGGTTAAGGAAAACCTCAACTTTCAGAAAGAGCTTTCTCATTTGGGTCAGGGAGAGGAACAGAAAGGTAAATAGCTCAGGAAGTGCCACCTCAGATGCTTCAGGTCAGAGATTTTCAACCAGTGCACTGCAAGAATTTTTCAAACCTGCACTACCTGACTATGCAGTCAGGGGTACTCTTTTCCCTCAGCTTGTCAAATTTAAAAAATGACAATGGCCAACACAACAATAGCCGTCCAATGTGAAAGAATAAAAATTATACCTATGTTTTCTTTTGGTGTGCCACAGAATTTTAGTAATTAGTTTATGGCATGAGATGAAAAGGTTGATAGTTGATGCTATAGATTACTTTCATTTGGGATAAGTATAGACAAGAATGGCTGATGGCAGAAGAAAGGAGGATTTATTTTCCACAGACTTGTATACGTTGAAACAAAAGGAGAAATTCTCAGTAGTGTCTAGGTTGGCAGATCTTAAAGCGGTGGATTAGGAACTTTACTTGAGAGGAAAGTGGCTGTTCCTGGGAGGATCACCTAAATCAGGTGGCATTGTTTACATGACTGGCACAGAAGAGCCTCAAAGTGAAGCCTCTAGGATAGCAATCCCCTAGAATAACCAAGAGCTACAGGGAGAAATGTCATTTTGGTGAAACCAGCACTTATTCAAAATGTTTCCAAAGGGTATAGGCGTGCTTTAAGGAGTATAAACTAAACATATCTTCTTTCACATACTGAGGACAATGAGCCAGTTACACTGTTGAAGCAGCTGTGACAAAGAAAGCTCACCAAGACATGGACAGATACTTGTGAGGTCGTCAGACACAGTTTGTGGTCTGCGTTAGAGAGTGAGGGACTCTGGGAAAAGAGCGGCAGCAAACGTTCTTCTGAGAAGACAACCATCGTCTCTGAGACCAGAGCATCCTGGAACACATTGCTTTACCTTTGCTTAGGTTTTACACTGAAAATAACTAACTCTATGCCATTTGACACAAAAGTGCTTCAAAACAGAATTAAACAAGCTTAATAAATATAAAAAGGCAAGAAGGTATATAATTATTTTTGTTCCCTTTCCTAGTAACTTATCCTTTGTTCCTCAAACCTGAAGTGTTTATATGGATCAAAACAAAGTCTTTAAAAAATAAAGAATCTGTATAAAGATAAATATTCTGAGATAACACTTGTTTAGTTTCCTCAGTCCCACCCTGATTGTAAGTCTATGTCACACTTATACTCTCCTAGTGATACGTTTAAGATAAAACAATGTTTAATAAAATTTTCAGGCTTATCTGAGAACAACCACCCTTGTCCATTGTCTTTTCACTTTCTGCATTTTTTCACACGAGGAACACCATATCTGAACAATCCATTTAAAAAATAAACAGAGCTCTGTGGGTTGCTGATCTTAGATTGTGTCTGAGATTCATCTTCATATCAGCTCTAATCTGTGTTGTTTTCTGCTCTCAGTGCCTCCCCAGTTTCCAATGGAAGGTACTCAACTAAGAAATGAAATATCCGTCTTTCGGTTTTCCCAGAAGGTTCATTCTTGACGTGAAGGTTTCCACGAGTTGTTTATATCCTGTTCACTATAACTCTATTACCTCTGTTGGGAACAGGTGTTAGTGTGTTGTGGAAAACTAATATCATCTCAAAAATTTCATTTAGATCATTATACATGACCACCTAGAGATAAATGCAGGGCTAAAGTAATAGAATACAAGAACATGGAAAAATTCAGAAATAGCTTACTCTCGCTATGCACTTCATCTTCTGGAAGTAGAAGCAACTACCTTTGCCAAAAATTGATTGGGAATTAATTAGAAAATTCTCTGACCTAAATCAAATGATAAATTATGTGAAAATAGAATTTTTTCATACATAGCAAAATTGTACTTTCCTGGTAATATTGGCTTTATTGTGTAGTATTATATACATTCTTAATGGCATTCTATTCTAATCAACAGTATGTTTTATATACATTTTTTAGTTAAATTCAACTTATAAGGATATTTAGAATTCCAAAAATACATAGTTTTATGGAAAAATTGAGTCTTTCATATACTGCCCTATATAGACTAACAATGCCAATTTTTTAGAAGTTAAGCAAATAATGGCAAATTTTTAATTTTCTGTTGAAGTGAATGATAATAGCAGCACAGAGAGATTTTTGGAAGCTTCCAGAAAAAGCACTGTGCTATCAGACTGTGGTTTTAGGTGTCCATCAAAGGCCACTCATTATTCAAGGCCAAGAGAGATTAATAAGGCCATAAAAGTAACAGGATGTGACCATTATTTCTAAAAGGACATTTGAATTTAGATATCAAAAACTTTAATGGCATTAATGATAAAACATTTGACAAAGTAAAGATCATCAACACAGGCCAAAGATTAACACTGGCTACCTGGGCAGGAGTCATTTTTTTCTGTCCTAGAAACTTGTATCTCAAACACACAACCAGTAAGATTCCAGCTCATTTACCCCATCACTGTCTTGATTATCAAGGTCTTAAGAAAAGATTTTGAAACTTGGAATGAGTGTAAAATCATTCAGGAAAAGCTCAAAATCTCTTAGGGGGTTGTCCCAGCTTAGCTGTGCTGTCATCGATTGGTATGAGGCAGAGATAATTCAAACAAGGGTATTTTTCCTCACCTACTCTTTGTAGGGAATTACCTATTGGTAAAAGTGCTCATAAAGAACCTAAGCATCACAGCAATACTTCAATGGTAAAAATTATGTCAAAGAAGTTAATATTTTTACAAGTTAACAAGGACCTAAGATATCTGATACAGCTCTCTTATTTTACAGATGAAAAAGTCAAATTTGGAGAAGCTGAATGTGACTTCTAAGTACACAGCAAGTCAGTAGGAGGCTATTAAGCTTGAAGGTGGAGGGCTTTGGAATTTTCCTACCTGGGTACACATTCCATCTCCACCATTTACTGGCTATGTAACATAGTATGTTTCTTAATCTTTCTTGGTTTTGATTTATTTAGCCTGTAAAAGAGACATACCAATAGGAGAGTGGAACCCCTTTTATTCAATATAATAAATACTAGTATAACAGAATGTTAGTGAAAATAATGATTCATTAAATTATATATTTTAACCTAAAACATATACCCAGTTTCCTGTTGTTCTAAGGTCTTTTCTTTGACTATTGGCCCTTTAATTGGGTTTCTAGTCATCCATAAAGGTGCCATTTCTACAAAGTGAAGAAAAATTTTAGACACCATGATTCAATTAAGCACAAGATTCTTTTAGATTTTTTTCAGTTTCTAAATGTGTTGTGGTTGTCTTATCCATACCTAACCAAGAACATTTTTAACAATTTATCAATTGAGCCCTGGCTGATGCAGCTCAGTGGATTGAGTGTGGGCCTGTGAACCACAAAACTGTGCTTCGATGCCCAGTCAGGGCACATGCCTGGGTTGCAGGCCAGTTCCCAGCAGGGGACACATGAGAGGCAACCACACATTGATATTTCTCTCCCTCTCTCCTTCCCTTCTCTTCCCCTCTAAAGATAAATAAATAAAATCTTTAAAAAATTGTCAGTTAAATCCTTCCAATGCATTCAAGTTAATTTTATAAAAAGTAACCTTGTTTTCTATTGGGAATCTTATTTTACTGAATTGTGTTATATTTAATAAAACTATGTAATTGTTGTAACATGTGCAACTGGTATAATCAGACTGAGTCCAACTCATGACTCTTGCTATCATGCACCTTGACTCAGAATAGAAATGTGCTTGGCTTCCTGGAGATGTACATATGCCAGTGTTCTGCATGGATGGAATAGAGAAAGCTAAGGAATCTTTTCAGTCCAGGTGGTAAAGGAAGTTTCTACTGAAAGCTCACAGAACAGTGGCAATATATGTTAGCTATTAACACACAAGTTTAGAACTCATTTCTCCTGACTTCTTGTCAAGAGATAGAGAGATACTAATAGGTAGATATTATTCTTTCTTCTACACATTGTTCTCATGTTGACATTCAAAATCAACTTTTACCCTCCACTGAGCTATATTAACACAAATTACTACTTAATTAAACTATATACCCAGTGCTCATTACAACACCAGTAAAGACTGGTATCTAGTCTTTATTAAAGACTAGACTCATGCTAAATATAGTCCCTGTGATATTAAAAATTATTTTTTAATATTTATTTTCTATTTTTTCACAATTAAGATGCAAATAGTCTAAAAGTCAAATACTCTATTATACTGATTCTAATACAGGAAGACTTTATTCCATTGCACTGCACTTTATTGCACTTCACAGATGCTGTGTTTTTTATAAATTGAAGACAAGATCCTCCACCAGCAAAAAGATTATGGCATGCTTTATTGCAATACTCACTTTATTGTGGTCTGGAGCCTAATGCACAGTGTTTTCCTACATTTTAGTATCTCTGAAATCTGGATGCCTTCTTATGGCCCATGACATTTTATAATTACAGTGGACCAGGTGGCAGTCATACATAGTGATGCTGCCTGCACATTTATACTCCTTAAAAGTACCAGCATCAAACCCCTGAAGTGACAGCAATTTGGAAGAGAATCACAGAATCAATAGATCAGTCATTTGAGGACTGCAGCATCAACAATGATCTCAATGGCACAAAGGACACTATTGTATTGAGTAAAATAAGCACTGACAACTTTAAGTTGAAGTTAATTCAAAAGGATTTGAAGGTATAACTTATCCAGTTCATTTCATCTATAATTTTGCTTTTCTTGTATTCACAGGCATGATGCATGATTTAAAAGTGCTATGTCAAATAAATACAAAAGATCTTTTTCATTAAATTTTATAAAAAATACAAGGACTCCTGACAATAGTGGAGTAACTGGTACTAAACTAGCACTTCCATCATAAATAAGCATAGTAATGGGTCAAATATGAGGCAACTCAAAGCCAGTGTGTTCCGGCACTGGACCACAAGCAGTGTAAGGTTGTGATACCCAAGAAAAGGAACTCATAACGTGAGTCTCATGATTGCCCAGCTGTCTGAATGGGAACACATTCCTGAGTACACTGCAATGAGCTGGAATCCAAACAGATGATGGCAGTCCACCTGAGCTGAGGAGGCAGAGGTCAGAGTCAGGGCAGCTGAAGCAGCTGGAATCTCCGTAGCCAGAGCTCCAGAGGTACAAGGTGCACAGAGAGGGTACTCCACAAGTTTGAAATAGGCTTTCTCATGAGTCTTTGGCCAAGGACTATGCTGTGCATGGTCAGATTAAAATCGTGCTGATGAAGATGTGGGGAAAAGGGAACCTTTAATGCACTGTTGGTGGGAATGCAGACTGATGCAGCCACTGTGGAAAACATGTGGAATTTCCTCAAAAAACTAAAGATGGAACTGCCTTTTGATCCAGGGATCTCAGTGCTAGGACTATACCCTGAGAATCCTAAGTCACTAGTTCAAAAAAACATATGCACCCCCTACATTCACAGCAGTACTATTTACAATAGTCAAGTGCTGGAAAAAGCCTTAGTGTCCATCTGTAAATGAGTGGATCAGAAAACTATGGTACATACACAATGGAATACTACACAGTGGAAAGAAAAAAGGAACTCCTATCTTTTGTGACAGCATGGATGGAACTGGAGAATATTATGCTAAATGAAATAAGCCAGGCAGTGAAATACCATATGATCTCATCTATAAGAGGAATCTGATGAACAAGACAAACTAACGAACAAATAGAACCACAGGCTTGGAAACACGGAACACAGTGAAGTGGCCAGAGTGGATGAGGGAGGGGGATAATGTTGGGAAGAATGGGAAGGGACTAGACAAAGAACATGTACGAATGACCCACAGACATAAACAACAGTGTGGGAGCTGAGTGCAGGAGAAGGGACGGGTATGGGCAGAAGAAAGCAAAGAGGCTGGGGGAAGAATTGGTATAATTGTAATAGAATAACAATAAAAATGACTTAAAATATAAAAGAAGATGAAATAAAGTAAAATCATGCTAGGCTTACCAAAGACTAACTACCACAGGGGTGAACATGGAAAAGAGACATTAGTGGTCAAGTAGTGCATGTTAAAATGTCATTAACACCTTGGATATCCTTCAGAGACAACAAAAAGCTGCTCCTTATAAATTAAGACCTTGCCCTACTCCACACACAAAACCTGAAACCTAAACCCTGACAAGACCTACAGAAAGACAGAATTTAGAGACCGAGTTCCATCAAGGTAGAGGGCATTAGAAAGCACCTGATCTTTTCAAATATCTACCTTAATAAGCATAGAACTAGGGTTAAGTTTACAAAATCAAGATGATTAACTAACAATTGAACTGCCTATAAAACATAATCAAAATCCTTGTGTCTCTACAATATAGTATCAAAATGACTGGCATATAATAAAATTCATTGAGAAACAAGAAAATGTGAATTGTGTCCATTAAAAAAGTTATCAAAAGAAACCATTCCCAAGATGACTCTTACGTCAGATTAAGCAAACAAAGACTTTAAAGCAACTACTATAAATATTTTTAAAGAGCTAAAAAATGTTCATAAATATACAGAAAAGTATAGTTGGTTGTAATAAATGAATAGATAGGAAATCTCAGGAAAGAAATAAAAATAAAATGTAAACTGCATGGCTGAAAGTAAAATAAGCAAATGAGAAAATGGAGCTGACAGCCCATTAAAGATGGAGAAAGAGTTAGTGAGCTTGAGTTAGAGAATTTCTGATTGAACAGAAAAATACATGAATAGAAATCATCCAGTCTGAAAATCAGAGAAAATATTGAGGAAAATTGAACAGAGCTCCAGGAAGTCTTACATATTAAAATTTAAAAATGGTGATGATAGATATAGATAAAAGAAAGAGTGAAAGAACAAGAAGAAAAGAAAAGAAAAAAGTGAAAGGGATAGGAAGGAAGGAAGGAAGGAAGGAAGGAAGGAAGGAAGGAAGGAAGGAAGGAAGGAAGGGAAAAGCAAGGAGGAAGGGAAGAAGAGCGTAAAAACTTGAAACAAAAAATGGAGAAGTGTAATTGTCACTATTTTTAGACCCTATAATCTTTTTCTGTATAAAAATCCTAAGGGCTCTTATAAAATCCGGAATTAAAAAGTGAATTTAGTTAGATCATGAAATAAAAATTTTATAAACAAAAATTTTTTGTATTTCTATATACAAAAAAGTTGAAAAATGAAGCTTAAAATAAATAAATATATTTAATTTTAAAAGTGAAAGCTCTCATAGAAAAAAACCTACAAAGCCTTAACAGAAATTTTTTTTGATGTATACACCTTGATCCAATGTGTAGCTTTTTATTTATTTTTTTAATTTTATTTTATTGATTATGCCATTATACTTGTTCTATTCCCCCCTTCATTCCCCTCCACCCTGCACCCCCCACCCCCACCATTCCCCCCCTTTATTTATGACTACGTGTCTCAAATTCTTTAGATTCTATATTTCCCATGCTATTCTTGCCCTCCCCCCTGTCTAGTTTCTACCTACCATCTATGTTACTTATTTTCTGTACCTTCTCCCCCCTTCTCCTCCTCCCACTCCCCTGTTGCTAACCCTCCATGAGATCTTCATTTCTATGGTTCCACTCCTGATCTAGCTGTCCTCTTAGTTTGTTTTTGTTTTAGGTGTGGTTGTTAATATCTGTGACTTTGCTGTCCTTTCACTGTTCATATTTTTTATCTTCTTTTTCTTAGGTAAGTCCCTTTAACATTTCATATAATAAGGGCTTGGTGATGATGAACTCCTTGAATTTGATCTTATCTGAGAAGCACTTTATCTGCCCTTCTATTCTAAATGAAAGTTCTGCTGGATAGAGTAATCTTGGCTGTAGTTCTTAGGATTTCATGACTTGGAATACCTCTTTCCAACCCCTTCTTGCCTGTAAGGTCTCTTTTGAGAAATCTGCTGACAGTCTGATGGGAACTCCTTTGTAGGTGACTGTCCCCTTATCTCTTGCTGCTTCTAGGATTCTCTCCTTCCTTTTAATCTTGGCTATAGTAATGATGATGTGCCTTGGTGTGTTCCTTCTTGGGTCCAACTTCTTTGGGACTCTCTGAGCTTCCTGGATTTCCTGGAAGTCTATTTCCTTTGCTAGATTGGGGAAATTCTCCTTTATCATTTGTTCAAATAAGTTTTCCACTGGTTGCTGTTCCTTCCCCCTTCGATAACCCTATAATTCAGATGTTGGAGCATTTAAAGATATCCTGGAGGTTCCTAAGTCTCTCCTCATTTTTTTGAATTCTTGTTTCTTCATATTTTCCTGTTTGGTCATTTTTTTCTTCCTTCTGGTTCACTTCCTTGATTTGAGTCCCAGTTTCCTTTTCATCACTATTGGTTTCCTATGCAATTCCCTTCATTTCAATTAGTTTAGCCTTCACATGTTCCTCTAATTTGTGACTAAAATCAACCAGTTCTGTGAGCATCCTGAGCACCAGTGTTTTGAACTGTGCACCTGAAAGTTTTGCTATTTCTTCATCGCTTAGAGTTATGGGCTCTGGGGCTTTGAGATCTTCTTGAGCCATTTTTGGTCTGTTTGCACCCCTTAAGTATGAGGAACAAAGCCTTAAGTGTTCATCAGAGTGGGGCCGCCCAGGTAGCTGGGTTGCGACATTGTATGTGGGGGCGGGGTCAGAGCGGGGAAATGGCGGCCCCCTCTGCTGCCTCCCACCACTGGGGCCTTCTCAGTCCTGTCTCTCTGCCCACTCCCTCGCCGGTTTATCTGTGCAGGCATGCGCAACCACAGTCAACCTGCCGCCCTGCGCCCTCGCTGGGTCGCCGGTCGCTCACTGCGTCACTCACTGGGTCTGCCCGTTGCCTGAGATCCGTGCCTGAGATCCGTGCCTGAGTCTGTCTGACCAAGTTTTCTTGTGCAACCCCACTCCACCAGCTGCTGGCTTCACCCCTCTTACCACTCAGGCTGAAGAATTCGTTGTTATCAGACTTCCAAAAAGTTCAATTTTCTGTGTTCTGGCTGTGTTTTCTGTTGCTAATATTTTATTGTCTCTAAACTTGGTTGTGTAAGAAAGCATGGCGTATCCACCTATGCCTCCATCTTGGCAGAAGTTAACAACAGAAATTTTAAGACTAACTAGAGAGAACCAGACAATATTACAAGTTCATAAACTGGAAGGCTTGATATTAAGATGTCTATTCTTCTCAAATTTGACCTATAGATTTAAGGAATCCTAGTCAAAGTCACAGCAGTAGAAATTAATAATCTTATTCTAAAATTGCTATATAAATGAAAGGGCCTGAAATAGCCAAAACAATTTTGAAAACAAACAAGTGAAAATAATTATAGCATCTAATGTTGACACTCACCAAAAGTTACAGTAGTCAAGACAATGTGATACTAATATAATCACAGATAATTAGATCATGGAAATAGAGTCCAAAAATCATATGTATCTACATCTCTATCTATTTGATAGTCTAATAGTGAAATATATTCATTTCATCAAATGGTGCTGACACTACTAGGTATCTGTAAAAAAAAATGAACCTAAAAAAAGTAAGAACAATGAAAACAAAAACTAATCAAATAACCAGAACAGGAACAGAATCAGAGAAATGGAAGGTTTTGAGTGGGGGGTGGGGAATTGGCAGGGGAAGGTAAAGGGAATAATTGGTAGGCATAAAATAGACATGGAGAGGTTAAGAATGGTAAAGAAAACAGAGAATGCAAAGAACTTTTATGTACATCGCATGGACATGAACTAAAATGGGGGAATGCTCGAGGGTTGGGGGTGCAGGGCAGAGGGTGAATAAAGGTGGAAAAATTGGGAAACCTGTAATAGCATAACCACTAAAATACATCTTAAAGAAAAGAGAGAATCTTAACATCAGTCTCACACCACAAACAAAAATTTCGCTTTGATGGTTTGTTATCAAAATCATCAAAAACATTGATAAGTTGGATTCAATAAAATTAAAAATTTTGACAGGGTTGGGATTAGGTTGAGGCAAGCAAAGCCAAATTAGGCAAGTTCCGAGTTAGATTCTGTCTTTATTCAAAAGTTTGACACTGTATTTGTCCATTATGATCTTTACATTAATTTTGTTTTTAATATTGGATTAAAATATTATTTTTCTTGGTTATTCTGTTTTTTTTGGCATGTCTCTAAATATTGTGCTTAAGGCATATGGCTTACTCTTCTCCCTCATTCCTCACCCTGATCCCATCCTTCCTGAACTCTGAAGTCTGTATCCTGAAGTCAGTGGGAGCACCAGGCTGTGTTCTGGTTCCCCCTTCCTGCTCTGTTCCTTGAAATCTCTTCACTAAGTTAATTTGGGAGAATATAAAAAACACCTCATTGGTTTTCCCTCTCTCAGGAATCACTGCCATGTTCTACCTATGGTCCAAAGACTGAATATCATTTTTCATATGTGTTTTGGATTTTTTTAAGGAAGGAGGGTAATTCTAGTCCTTATGCTTCATTATTGCTGGAAGCAGAAGTACTTGCAAGAGTTGTGAAGTGTATTTTTATCTCTAGTTTTTGTATTTTTAACATTTGGTTAATACTCCAAGCTCTTTGACATACTCCAATTTATACAAGGGCAGATAAAAAAACAGAATGTATATATAAAAATTGTATATTTATTCTTACATGTTTAAACTTCAGTCACCTCCAAAGTACTCTGTCTGATGCAATACACCTATCTAGATGTTTTTTCCCACTGCTCAAAACAGTTATTTAAAATTTTTTAAATAATTTTTATTTAATTGTTGTTCAAGTACAGTTTTCTGTCTTTTACTCCCACCCCAGCCCACCCCCCCATTGCTCCCCACCTCCCTCCTATTTCCACCCAGCCTTAGTTTTTGTCTATGTGTCCTTTACACTTGTTCCTGTGAATCTTTCCCCTTTTCCCCTGAAATTCCCTCTCCTCTCCCCTCTGGTCCCTGTCTGCCTGTTCTGTATTTCAGTGTCTTTGGTTATATTTTGCTTGCTTGTTTATTTTGTTGTTGAGGTTGGTGTTAAAGGTGAGATCAGATGGTATTTGTCTTTCAACACCTGGCTTATTTCACTCAGCATAATGCTTTCCAGTTCCATCCATGCTGTTGCAAAGGGTAGGAGCTCCTTCTTTCTTTCTGCTGCATAGAATTCCACTGAGTAAATGTACCATAGTTTTTGGATCTATTCATTTACTGATGGGCACCTCAGTTGCTTCTAACTCCTGGCTATTGTAAATTGTTCTGCTATGAAAATTGGGGTGCATAGGTTCTTTGAAATTGGTTTTTCAGGGTTCTTAGGATATAATCCTAGCAGTGGAATTGCTGGGTCAAAAGGCATATTCATTTTTAGTTTTCTGAGAAAATTTCATGCTGTTTTCCATAGTGGTTGTACCAGTCTGCAAACCCACCAACAGTGAACTAGGGTCCTCTTTTCCCCACAACCTTCCAACATTTGTTGTTTGTTGCTTTGTTTATGATGGCCATCCTGACTGGTGTAAAGTGGTATCTCATTGTGGTTTTAATTTGCATCTCTCTGATAGCTAACGATATTGAGCATCTCTTCATGTGTCTCTGGATCCTTTCTATGTCCTCCTTGGAGAAGTATCTGTTCAAGTCCTTTGCCCATTTTTTAATTGGGTTGCTTGTCTTCTTAGAGTGGAATCATGTAAGTTCTTTGTATATTTTGGAGATTAAACCTTTGTCTGAGGTATCATTGGCAAATATGTTTTCCCATACAGGTGGTTGTCTTTTTATTTTAATACTGTTTTTTCTTAGCCATGCAGAAGCTTTTTATTTTGATGAGATCCCATTTGTTTATTTTTTTCTTTATATCTTTTGCTCTAGGGGACATATCAGTAAAAATGTTGCTGTGTGAAATATCTGAGATTTTCTTGCCAATGTTTTCCTCTAGGACTTTAATGGTGTCATGGCTTATATTTAAGTCTTTTATCCACCTTCAATTTATTTTGGTGTATGGTGTAAGTTGGTGCTCAAGTTTCATTTTTTTGCACTTTTTTGTAGCTGTCCAGTTCTCCCAACACCATTTGTTGAAGAGGCTATCTTTACTCCATTTTATGTTACTGCCCCCTTTGTCGAATATTAATTGACTGTAGAGAGTTGGGTTGATTTCTGGGCTCTCTGTTCTGATCCATTGGTCTATGTGCCTGTTTTTATGCCAGTACCAGGCTGTTTTGATTACAGTAGCCTTGTAATACAGTTCGGTATCAGGTATTGTGATCCCTCCTACTTTGTTCTTCTTTCTCAAACTAGCAGCTGCTATTCGGGGTCGTTTATGGTTCCATATAAATTTTTGAAGTGTTTATTCTATGTCTGTGAAATATGCCATCGGTACTTTAATAGGTATTGCATTGAATCTGCATACATTGCTTTTGGTACTATAGACATTCTGATGATGTTAATTCTTCCAATCCCTGAATACGGTATATGTTTCCATTTGTTTGTGTCTTCCTTGATTTCTTGCTTCAAAACAGTTTTTTAACTCATCAATTTTGATGCCTTTTAGTGCTTCTGCCATTTTTTATTTCACCTCTTCAATATTGGCAAAACATTTCCCTTTGAGGACTTTTTTCATTTAGGAAAACAAAAGAAAAGTAGCTCAGGGGTGAAATCGGGTGAATATGGAAAGTGGTATATGAGGTTCATGGTGATTTTGGTCAAAAACTACTGAACTCTTAGCATCATGTGGACAGGTACACCTGTAAATCACCTGTAAATTACCCATATGAAAGGGGCAAATGCACTGAAAGAGTCTTCCAAAAAAATTCACTGAAGCTGAATGCAGCCTCTCACAAAAATATCAGCTGATGCACTGATATACATGGGTTCATAGAGCACCCACCTATTGGGGGAAGGCTGTACTACAAGGGGCCTGCCCTTCAGAAGATAATTCCATTTTTTGGAATGTGCCCCCTCATACTGGTTTGGAAGAGGAGGTTATCAAAGTTTTTCTAAAAGTATTATAATCTTTAACATATATTACCATTTTGTATATGGCCTAGTGACCATTTATTTTTATCATGCTGATTTTTTTAAGTCTAAAAATATTTGGTAATTATTTCTAAGTCTACCATAGGAAGTACACTGATGTGCGAGAGTACTTCGCATTATACACAATGTGCGAGCATGTGACACATGACTGTCTGTGACATGATTCATGGTGAAAAACACTGAAAGTTGCTGGGTTTCTTGAATGACACTAAAATTATTTTTCTCTCATTAATTTGTAAAGGTATATTCTATTTGCATGAGAAAGACTAGAGATAGGAGAACTTTTAAGAAACTCAGTTTACTTTTCTCTACTGCTATGTAAACTTGGAAAGATGTTTTATCTTTACTTCTCAGCCCAGGAATAAGGTGTGAGTTGCAGGAGCATGGACTTGGCTCAGGCATGGAAGATCAATTGCTCTGAATGCAGGTCACTGGGCCAGAATCAGGAGATGGGGTGGGGATGACGAGAAGGAACAATGAAGACTCATATTCATAGCATGGAATAGAGACCAGAGAAACCAGCTACAGTAAGAAGGCCTGGAGTAGAGAGCAGGGGGATAGAGGCAGCATCACTGTATGTTCTCAGACCTGACAGTGGACAGAACACCCTTGTAACTTAACTACTAACTCTACATTATTGGGCACTTTGATACTTTTCCAGAGGGAGAGATCATTTTCATTCTTTTGTGGTCAACAGCATACAACAGTGAGAGCAGCAATAATAGAACAAAAATAATTTGTATTCATAAGCTATCTCCCTAGAGGCATAAGACATTATTTATATTAGTTTAGATCAAGAAAATTATCCTTTTACTCCCCTCACTGACCAAACATAGAATAATAAGCTTAAGCACCTCCTGGCTTTGCTGCAGCATGTGTTCACTGCAACACAAATGTTAAAGAAACTGCTATTAGACAAGGTATGAGGCCCATTTATTCTCTTTTATTTTTAAAAGTAGCTTTTATTAAATATTGAGCAGTATCAAAAAAAAGTGTGTAAAATACTGTTGAGTGTAAAGGATGGAAATAAAACAAAGACTTGTATACCTACCACCCTACATTGAAATAAACATTGTTTGGGGCTTTTTTGGTTTTTTTAAATATATTTTATTAATTATGCTGTTACAGTTGTCCCAATTTTTTTCCTCTTTGCTCCACTCTGCCCAGTATCCCCATTCTCTCTAGCAATGCTTCCCCTTAGTTCATGTCCATAAGTCATGCATATAAATTATTTGGCTTCTCCATTTCCCATACTATTTTTGACATCCTCCTGTCTATTGTGTACTTACCAATTATGCTTCTTAATCCCTACATATTTTCCCCCATTCTCCCCATTTCTCCTCCCAGCTGATAACCCTCCAAATGATCTCCATATCTATGATTCTCTTCCTGTTCTGGTTGTTTGCTTCATTTGTTCTTGTTTTTATTTTTTAGATTCAGTTGTTGATAGTTGTGAGTTTGTTGTCATCCTAAAGTTCATAGCTTTGATCTTCTTACTTTGTTTAGATAAGTCCCTTTAACATTTTATGAAATAGTGGCTCAGTGATCATGAACTCCTTTAACCTTATCTGGGAAGCATTTTATCTGCCCTTCCATTCCGAATTATAGATTTGCGGGGTTGAGTAATCTTGGTTGTAGGTCCTTTCTTTTCATCACTTTAAATACTTCTTGCCAGTCCCTTCTTGCCTGTAAGGTTTCCTTTGAGAAATCAGCTTATGAGAACTCCTTTGTAGGTAATTCTCTGCTTCTCTCTTGGGGCTGTTAAGATTCTCTACTTAGGATTTGGCATATTAAGTATGATATATGTTGGTGTAGTCTCTTTGGGTCCAACTTATTTGAAACTCTCTGTGTTTCCTGGATTTATATGTATATCTCCTTAGCCCAATTAGGAAAGTTTTCTTTCATTATTTTTTCAAAGAAGTTTTCAGTTTCTTGCTCTTCCTCTTCTCTTTCTGGTACTCCTATGATTCATCTGTTGGTATATTTAAAGTTGCCCAGAGGTTCCTAAGCCTATCCTCATTTTTTTAAATTCTTTTTTCCTCCTGCTCTTCTGACTCAATGCTTTTTCCTTTCTTGTGTTCCAAATCATTGGTTTGATTCTCAGTTTCATCCTTTCCACTGTTTGTTCCCTGTAGTTTTTTCTTTATTTCACTTGGTGTACCTTCATTTCTTTCTTTATGTTGTTGCCATACTCAGTGAATTCTTTGAGCATCCTGATCACCAGTGTTTTGAACTCTGCATCTGATAGGTCAGCTATCTCCATTTTATTTAGTTCTTTTTATGGGGTTTTGTTCTGTTCTTCCATTTGGGCCATATTTTTTGTCTCCTTAGTTTGGAAGCCTCCCTGTGTCTGTTTCTGTGTATTAGGTAGAGCTATTTTGACTCGCTGTAAAAGGCACCTGTAAATTATGTGGGGTAGAGCCTTAGGTAATTGCCAGGATGGGGTAACCCACTTCACCACTTTGTGGCTCCGTGTGGGGGGAGGGTTCAGAGAGGAAACAATGCCACTGCCTGACTTCTGGGGGTTTGCCCATCACTTGCCCCATTTCCAGTCACTTCACCTACTTCCTATATACCACTGGTTTTCTTCCAGCTGTTGTCCTGGTAGTGAATTCTAGAATGGGTGTGTTTGTGTATGCTCTAAATCCATGCGGGCCCTTTAAATAAACTTTTCAGGGGACAAAGGGAAAGGATTTACAGGAACTAGTATAAAGGACACATGGACAACTAAGAGGGGGTGGAAATGGGAGGGAGGTGGGGAGCACTGGAGGGGTGAAGTGAGATGGGAGTAAAAAACAGAAAACTGTACTTGAACAATAATTAAATAATTTTTTTAAAAGTTAAAAAAATAAAAGAGAAGCATGGAACAAAAATATAAATAAATAAATAAACAAACAAATAAATAAATAAATAAACTTTCCTGAAAATCTGGCAGTTTCTTCTGCCTCCTCAACCCCCAGTGGATTTTACAGTCAAAAGTTACAAGGATTTACCTTCCCAGTGCTAGAACCTTGGGCTGTGCAGTCTCTCCTGGGCCTGGGATCTCTCACTCCTAGGGTATCCCTCCCAATTTCTATCCACCACACGTGAGTGTAGGACTGCCCATTCTGCCACTACTGCTGCTATTAGTGGCCCATTTATTCTGAAAAGAATTTCATGTTCTTTTCTCCCTGATGGGACTGCCAGCCACCTGCTAATTGTGATGCACGTTATGATATCAGCAGAGGAAGCTAGACAAAGTTCTCCAATTTTTTCTTCCCAACAAATAACAAAACATAACTTGAAACAGAATCACATAAACCACTGACCATTGGATCTTGGCTTCTACTACGAAAGCAGAGGTAGCTCGTCTTTGACAACTGCTTTAGCCTTGGAATGCCTGCTCCCTGGCCTCAGCTGTGTTGACTAGGGCTGTAAACAGAGAGCTCCATGGTGGAATGTGAGGTTTGAAAAAGATGGATATAAGCCTCCCAGCTTCTACGAGCTATCTGAGGCCCATAGAAGCTATATGACTTGCACAAAATCAGCACAAAGTCAGAGATATATTACTCATACATTTATCTAGTTGTTACATTGAGTGACAACTTTACCTCAACTACAGAGTTTAAGGATGTGTATTCTCACCCAAATTATGAAATTAGTATACAAATGTTTACAAGGATCTTGGCTAAGCTCTTAGTGGTTACTGAAGATAATTCAAAGAAACAAAATAATCTGTACCATCAGCTCTGTATTTGCTGCTGGACTCTGGCTTTAGTAAGCTGGTTGCTTGACTTGTACTGGGTGCTCTGATGGTCTGAGGCCCAAGTGGCAATATCTGAAGTGACAGACCACTAAGTTTTTAATGTTTGGCTTCTTCACATGATGGCAGAAGCATTCCAAAAAAGGAAAAAGCAAATGATGCAAGTCTCCTGAGATTTCCACAGCATCAAGCCCACCACATTCTTCTGGACAACAAAAGGCAAAGGTTAGCCCAGATGCAAATGATGGAGAAAAGAGGGCTTTGTCTCTTCATGAGAAGAGCTATGAGAGTTTAGGACCATTTTAACCTATCATTTCTCTGCATCTCAGGAGCTTAGTATCTGGTTGTAGGAACACACCATAAATATAAACACCCAGAAGGCATAGCATTATTGAATGCTAGTATGTTCCAGGACTGTTTCTAATGCTTTCATATGGAACAAATAACTTAATATTCATTATAAGCCTATGAATTATCAGGAGCGATAATAGGCTTCTTTATTAGAGATGATAAAATTATAGCATATAAAATGTTAAGTAATTTGCATAAGGTCTGTGGGCAAATTACAGAATTCAGGCCCAAGCAGTCAAATTCTAAATCTCAATTTCTTGAACTCCATACTTTTCGAAATGCACAGAAAGGATATTGTACTAGTTTTCATTGCTGTCATAATACACTGCCACAAATTTATTATCTCAGTACTGTAGATTAGACACTTGGTTTGGCTTGGCTGGTTTCCCTGTTTCAGATTTCACAAAGTCAAAATCAAGGCTGGGGTTTTACTGGGAAGTTCTGGGGAGAATCTGCTTCCCAATTCATCAAGATTGTTTTTTAGGGGGAAAAGGGGAAGTATTTACAGGAACTAATATAAAGGACACATGGACAACAACTAAGGTGGTGGAAATGGGAGGGAGGTGGGGAGCACTGGAGGGGTGGGCTGGGACAGAAAACTGTACTTGAACAATAATTAAATAAATTTAAAAATTAAAAAATATAAATAAATAAATGAAACGTTGGGAGACAGAGGGACAAAAAGAGTGCTGTCAGAATTCAGTTGTTTGCTGTCAAAGGACTCAGGTCCCATTCTCTTGTTGGTTGTCGGTTGGGACCAACCAAACCCTTAGCTCCAGGAAACCTCTCTCCAGTTCTTGCATGTGGGCTCCTATATCTCAGAGCCAGCAGCCGTGTGTCAGATCTTTCTCAGACTGGAAACTTTCCCATTGTCACATCTCATCTTCCTTCTCTTCTGCCACTTCTCTCTGACTGCAGCCAGAGAAAGTTCTCTGCTTTTAAGGACTTATGTGATTAGACTGAGACCACCAGGGTGACCTGAGATAACCTCCCTTTGGTGAGGTCTGTAACTTTAATTACACCTGCTAAGTCCCTATTGCCCTGTAATGTAACATATCACAGATTCCAGGAATTAAGGCACAGACTTTTTTCAGGTTATTTTGCCTACCACAAATATTAAGTACTATTGAAGTTTGGAGGAAAATGAGGTCTTGAGAACTGGGAGGTTAGAAAGTATTCAGGAATATAAAATAAGAGTTGGCTTTTATTTTAAAAGGAGATGCAGAAGAGGTGGTCTTTGTGTTGGGAAGAAAGAAAGAAATACCCACCAAGGATGCTATTAACTGACACCAAGGATCCAATAACTGACAAGAATTGCGCAAGTGAAGATGCATAGGAAAGCATAAGGCACTTGTGGTAGTGATAATGATTACAATGATGGACTCGTAAAACAACTGGTAGAGAGATATGTTACAATGTATGTTAAGGTCAGATTGTGGGGAACCATAAATACCACATAGAGGAATTTGGGCTTCATTCTACAGGCAACAGGAAGTCATTACTTTTTAAATAAAGAAGTGAAAAATAAAATGATCTCCTGGAAAAAATAAATTCAATGAGTTGTACAGGAAAGATTGAAGTCACAAGAGTGGGGCAAGAAAATGGCCAGGTAGGACTTCTGGCCAAGATGAAGGTGTAGGTGGAAATACTGTGCCTCCTTGAACAATCAAATTTAAGGACAACAAAGATTTAGAAACAAAAACTCAATCAAAACAAACAGAAAATTGAACTGTGCAGAAGTCTGACAACAACAAACCATTCATCCAGACCAGTAAGAGGGGTGGAGGTGGCAGCCATTGGAGACGGGTCCCAGCAGGAAAAGGTGGTAGTTGGTGACCCAGGCTTGGGGAGGAAATCAGCAAACCAGTGAGGCACACAAGGTGGTTGACTGACCACAGACACACATTTGCACACAGATAAACCAGGCAAAAATCAGGCAGTGAGACAGACCACACAACCCAGGGCCCCAGCAATGAGAAATAAAACCTAAAAGCACTGATTGAAAAAATTTTGGGGGGTTGAGGTGCCAGGAGAGACTCCCAGCCTCACAAGAGAGTTTGTTGGAGAGACCCACAGAGTCCTAGAACGTATACAAGCCCACACACCCAGGAACCAGCACCAGAAGGGCCCAATTTGCTTGTGGGAAGTGGCAGAGGGGACCAAAATTTGAGAGAGAGTGGAGCAAATGCCACTGTTCCCTCTCTGACCCCGCCCCCACATACAGTGACTGGGTTGTCCTGCCCTGGTGAATATCTAAGGCTCTGCCCTTCATATGTAACAGGTGCCACCTGACCAAAAAATTATGGCTCAAACAGAAGAACAAATCAAAGCCCCAGAGCCAATACTTTAAAGCAACCAAGAGATAGCCAACCTATCAGATGCACGGTTCAGAACACTGGTGATCAGGATGCTCACAAAACTGGTTGATTTTAGTCATAAATTAGATGCAAAAATGAAGGCTACACTAAGTGAAATGAAGAAAAATACACAGGAAACCAATAGTGATGGGAAAGAAACTGGGACTCAAATCAATGGAGTGGACCAGAAGGAACGAAGAAATAACCAAACAGAAAAGAATGAAGAAACAAGAATTCAAAAAAATGAGGAGAGGCTGAGGAACCTCCAGGACATTTTTAGATGTTCCAACCTCCAAAGTATAGGGGTAGAAGGGGAAGAAGAAAAACAACAAGTGGAAAACTTATTTGAACAAATAAGAAAGAAGAACTTCCCCAATCTAGAAAAGGAAATAGACTTCCAGAAAATCCAGGAAGCTCAGAGAGTCCCAAAGAAGGTGGACCCAAGGAAGAACACACCAAGGCACATGATCATTACATTAGCCAAGATTAAAATGGAGAGAATTCTAGAAGCAGCAAGAGATAAGGGGACAGTCACCTACAAAGGAGTTCCCATCAGACTGTCAGCTGATTTCTCAAAAGAGACCTTGCAGGCAAGAAGGGGCTGGAAAGAAGTATCCCAAGTCATGAAATCCAAAGACCTACATCCAAGACTGATCTATCCAGGAAAGCTTTCATTTAGAATGGCAGATAAAGTGCTTCTCAGATAAGGTCAAGTTAAAGGAGTTCATCATCACCAAGCCCTTATTATATGAAATGTTAGAGAGACTTATCTAAGAAAAAGAAGATGAAAAATATGAACAGTGGAAGGACAGCAAACTCACAGTTATTAACAACCACACCTAAAACAAAAACAAACTAAGAGGACAGCTAGATCAGGAGTAGAACCATAGAAATAGAGATCACATGGAGGGTTAGCAATAGGGGAGTGGGAGGAGGAGAAGGGGGGAGAAGGTACAGAGAATAAACAGCATAGATGGTGGGGAGAAGATAGACGGGGAGGGCAAGAGTAGTGTGGGAAATGTAGAAGCTAAAGAATTTATGACACATGGACATGAACTAAAGAGGGGGAATGCGAGGGGAGGGGTGTGCAGGGTGGAGGGGAATGAAGCAGGAAAAATGGGACAACTGTAATGGCATAATCAATAAAATATATTTTTAAATGGCTGGGTAATGAGGGGGCTATTCTATTCATCAGGTTGTGCAATAATAAGGTAATAGGGGTGACTAGAAGGAAGAGAAAGTAGCAAGAGATTCTGGGAAAAAAAACAGCTGGACTGTGGAATTGACTGAATATCACCGATCTTTCAGACCATAAAATGCTCCTAGCTTTTAGAGGAGGAAAATAGAAAAAAAATTTTTGAAGCAAAAAAATATGTTAAAATATTTAATAACATAAATAACATAATATTTCACCAATGCAAATGTAACAAACTCAACAGCAGCATTAAAACCATCATTCCTCCCAAATTTGGCAGGGCAGGGGGAGTGCATCTTACAATCCAAAAAATACAGGTAAGTGTGAAAGAAGAAACTGATCTTGGAGAAATAGGGTAGGGGGAGAGAGGGCGGGATCTATCACAAAGAGGAAGCCTGAGTCGGGTTAAGCACGACGTGTGATTCTCCCCTAAGGGGAGCAGGAGCAGCATCCTGCTCAGCATTGGTGTCCTGCCATCTTCCTACTTAGGGTAACAAATAGACTCCCCACAAAACAGGCACCCTGCCAGCCGCCCTGACTTCAAAAACCACAGCTCTAGGCACAGAAAAAGCAGATAACTTTTCCCTCCTGAAAAATTCCTTTTAATATTTGGAGTTATTTTCCAAACAGTGGTTTAATTAGTGTTTTTAATTTCTATACTTAATGAAAAATTTACAGCTCCACGGTTGCTTCTAAGGATTCTGTGTGTCTGTAAGAATGTTTTCTTTTTTCTTCCTATTTTCTTAATACAAGATTTTCATAGACTCAAAATCATCTGAATTTTAATTTGGGGGGACCTCTGCAACTCAGAATTGATGTATGTAATAATAATTAAAACACCCCAACTGTACAATGGAGTGGATTAAGAGATCATTCTTGAAGGCACGTCTTAATAAACATTCTTTGGCAGGCCTGGGATTTCCAGGGGGCCATCATCAAAGTGACCATGTAAATGGGAACATATTGACAACTTCCTCCTCAAAGGCAGAGGGGAAAGGATTTATACACTTCCACAACAGCTCCCTCAGGACCTCAGCATGGGACTTATTTTGTTTCTTTTTTAATAGCTGCTCTTGGGAACTTTATGAACCAGTTCTCTAAACTCAAGTGTCTGATCCAAAGACATAAATTAATTTTAGATGCACCTTTTATCCATCTTGTCTGCTAAGGCAATGTTCATTATTTGTTTTGGTCACCATGGAAAAAATTGACTTCCTGCCATGACAGGAGTCTTGTTTGGGGGTATTAAAGGGTTTGGCTCCTGAGATTCTTTAACTTTCACACAGCGAAAGCCATTCTATCTATAGAACATTTATACACATCTCCCACTTTAACTGGAATTTTTGTATCACCTTGTGAAATTTCCTTTTTTATTACCCATCACTTCATTTTATGAGGCTTCACCTCTACTCTCGTAGGTGCTGACTGAAACCACACTGAAGGGGTACCAGTCCATTCATCACTATTCCACAGGACAGCTGGACAGGGTCTCCCCACAGAATACTATTGAACAGTCGAAGAATCTGAGAAAATGATGGGTTATAGAACTCTGTTCACAGAGGAAGAGGCAACATTCTATCAAGTCAGGGAACACTTTGCATACCAATTCATAAAATCTATGTCCCAGTGACTGGGTCCCTCTGGAGATTAGCTACCAGTTCTGATATTTACAAAAACAATTGTTGAGTTCTGCTATAAACTGTTAAAACAGGCAACCTGAAACCACTTTTCAAGTACAACGGGAAATAAGTTTTAAAAATCAGTTTTTAAAATAAGGTATACAAGATACAAAATTATAAATACAATTTAGTTTACATATTGCCTCTTACCTTCCACATTTTGACTACCACTACAGATCATGCAAATTTCCTTAAAAAATCATTTAGAGACCTTCTAAAGTATTTTAAAACCTATCAGAAATGAATCATACTTGTTGCACTTAACAAGTTTGATTTTTGAGACTCATATAAGTTAAGCATTTCTACACGTATAGTCACAACACACACAGAGAAAGTCTTGTAGCAATTATCCACAGGGCTAATATTTTTGCTAAAATATTTTTTGTTGTAGTTCAAAAAGCTATTACCAAGAGAAAAATTAAATCAACGATCAGAATGAAAATCTTAGAAGCAATAACAGTGAACAAAAGTCTAAGAACCTACTTCAGTTGTTTTAAGTGCACAGCACACAATCAATTTGCAATGACCCTGAGAACCAGCCTTCCTCACCATATGACAACAAAAGAAATAGAGGATGAAAGCAAATTAAAGTAGGTTCTTAAAAGTCTTTTTGCCTTCCAAAGATTTCAAGCTATTTTTGAGCTATAAAACTTTTAAAGGCAGCTCTTTGAGTGTTTACTGATATTATTATACATTCTTACAGTAATGACTTTGAACCAACCCTAGAGGTTCACAATTCCTTTCCCAATTTGTCTTTAATTCTCACTATTCATTTATTTCACAAATGTTTTTGAAGGAATATCATACACATAGCACTGTACTACGCAATGGAGGGCAAGAAAAATAACTGATGCAACGTAAATATTCACAAGGTAAGTATAACACAAGGTAGATAACCAGGTGTATGTGTCCAGAAGAAAAAAAATGCTAAGGAAATCCAAAGTAGACAAAACTGCTCCACTCCACTCTTCCCACACATCAGCTTTCGAACATTAACAATACACAGAAGGGGAAGACCTGGTGACACATCAGTTCACTGATCAGAAAGCTACACTTTAAAAAGGTGTTGATATAGGATGGAAGTGAGATTTGCCCCCAGATCTCTCTGATCACCAACCCAAGCACTAAAACTACAGGTAACCTATAATGTTTCCTTGTTTCAAGTGTTATAGTTGGCTTTCATGACAGCATCTTACTGGACCATGAGAAATTTTAACATGTGTAGAAAGAGCAAAGACATTCCAGAGGAACAAAAGAATACATGAAGGCTAGTGCATGAGAACAACACAAATAGTAGCTAAGTCTTACACAGCAGTCACTTGGTGCTGGACACTGTTCTAAGTGGTTTCTATATATTAACTTATTTCATCCTCACAAGGGCATCTTCATTATCCAATGACAAGAAGTACTATTATCATTCCCTTTGTATAAATGAGGAAACCAGGCTCAGAGAGATCAGATAACTCGTCCAAAGGCAAAGCTAGTAAATAGAAGACCCAAGCTGTGCCCTTGGGCTCAGAGCCTCTGCTCCTGCATCCTCCAAACCCCTGTACTCACCTGCCTCCCTAGATGCTGCCTGAGAAATACAAAGAGATACCAGACAACTGGTATCTGACACTGAAGCTTGGAAAAGTAGCTCGTGGTCCAGCTGAGAAGGGCCTTCAATTACCTTCTCTAGGTTTTGAGGAGCCTTCTTAAAATTTATTTCTTCTTCTTCTTTTTTATATTTCTCTTGAGCAGGAATAAGCTAAGCTCAGCTGTGTTTTAGAAAGATAACCTTGGAGCAAAGAGAAGCATGGATTGGAGAGGATAAAAGTTGAAGGCACTTTTTTGAAAATAAAAATATATTTATTGGTAACCCTCCACATACATACATACCACCATACCACCCACAAACTAATATACATATATTACACACAAGCACACATATACCAAATACCCCAAACACATACATGAATATATACCTCACAAACATACTCATATATACACCAAACATACACACACACATATACACCAAACACAGCCATACATATATAGCATGCACTCACATATACATATATGTATGCATATGTACACTACAGACACACAAATATATACCATGGGCTCACACATCATACTTGACACATGTGTGCCACGTGCACTCATATGTGCATATACACTCAAACATACCACACGATGCGCACACTAGTAGCATGTTTGCACATGTATGTGCACATGCCGTGCATAAAACCTCACACATGTATGCCACACACATTAACAGCACATACACACTGACACATACTCCCATACACACTCACATACATTCCCTGGCATCTGTCATGAGGTAAATGAGCTCAAAAAGGCAATGCTCACTAAGGTGTCCATGTCATTTATTTTCTACCTCTCTGAACAGACACTGGATGTTATTAGGAACCCTGAGCCTGTAGCAAAGGAATGTTGCAAATCTTTATCTTCTATTTCTGATGACCTGGCATTAAAAAGACTTTCCATTTTCCAGATTAATTTAGATCTTTTCTGAGGTCAATCAGCATGCCAGGGAGACTATCTTGAGGGACCTAAAAAGGGCCTTGGGCAGCATTTTCCTTAGCTACCACAGATGATGTCCTGGTTGCTTACGTATTAAAGTAAGAAAAACAACACATTTTGGTTTCTTCAGTTTCAGTTTGTATCCTACTTAGAAATTATCTGTGTGAAGCCTGGATAAAGTCAGTGTTCAAATTGAGACAAGGACCATAGCCTGCCAAGGGATCCTGCTGTGTACATGTAGACTAAATTATGCAATTTTCTTTATGTCTAATTTTATTTTTTGAGATTTCATTTATTTATTTTTAGAGAGAGGGGAAGGGAGGGAGGAAGAGAGGGAGACAAAGATTGATATGAGAGAGAAACACGGATCAGTTGCCTCTTGTTTGTGCCCCAACCAGGGACCAAACTCATAACCCAGGCATGTGCCCTGATTGGGAATCAAACTGCAACCTTTCATTTTGCAGGATGACCCCCAACCCACTGAGCCCATGAGTCAGGGCTACGTCTAATTTCTACATTGTTTTGTATAATAAACACACAAGGACACTATTCACCATTTATGAGAGTAATGTCTCTATCTAAACAAAATAAAAACACTTCTTTAGTCACAAAACTGCTGCCTAGATGGTAAATTAAATTCATATAGTGGTTCATACTTGTAAATTTTTTAAGCCTCTAGGAAATTCTGGTAAGCAAACATTTTTGAGCACACACCGTTTAAGTCTCACTTAGAGACCATGAAAAATACATTCTTTAGAACACACACAGGGCACTTACAGGAAATGTGGTCCACGAGATACAGATTCTCCGTTCTGAATGGAAGATTACATTTTCATATTTTAAGGTCAAATTACATCAGTTTTTTCCAGTAAAAAAAAAAGAGAGACAGATCATCATGCTGGAATGTTAATATCTTTTAAACCTCTGGGACAATATTCTGATCTCTCGGGATAATGTACTGAGGTGAGAGTGATGAGCTGCAAGAGCTGTAAACACCCAGGGTTTTGCTTAAGAGAAAAGGATTTGCAGAACAAATCATTTGCAGAGACAACTCAAACCAGTCTCTTTTCTTTTGAGAACCTATATTTCAGGTGGAAAAAAACCCTCCAACATATATCAACATGGAGTATTCACCCTTTATTTAAGTCTAGATAATTCGATGGCACGATGATTTGGGACCACATGAAATCATTTTATTGAAAGAAACAACTGAAGGGATTTCTTTTAGTTTCACTCGCCTCCCTTCCCTTCCCGCATTGACTGTGGTGAAACTGCGTGCAAAATACATTCAATAAGCATTCACTGAGCCCTCACTCTGCTGGGTGCAAAATGAGACATAAAATTGCAGAAAACTTCATATTTGCCCTGGGTGAGCCAGAAGTCCAGCAAGACGGAAAAGACACATATGGAGATTTAGAAAACAAGAGCACTGTTACCAGGATGAGCAGGGTGCTGCAGATTGCTTTAGGAATGCAAAGTTGGTTGAGAACCATGAGACAGCAGCCTAAAGAAGACATATGCGTAATTCCAACAATGGGAGATGAAATTCCCATTTCAGGGACATAAAGTTTAAGTCTGTTGAGGTACTTTTTGGCTACAGTGGCAGATGTTTGAGACCCTGTCCTAGAAGTAGGGAGAGCTAATGACTACAGGTGGTTATCATACCAAAATGACAAACAACAATAACAAAAAAATCCATTAAAAAACGAGTGGCTTCTGCTTGATGTGCTGGCATACGTTCAAACACTGAAAAATATTGCTCATAAATTATCTTTCAAGTTGAATTCCTTCTTCTCTGCATGCTGGTGAAACACTTTTATGAGCATCAACACCTCCTCAGTGGAATTGGGAGTTAGGGCTCTTTGTGAACAACAGGTGAGGTTGTCGCTCAAGGACATCCTAAGCATCTCTGCTCAAGCAATAAGCCATGGACTCCCGAAGCCCTGGATGGTTTGGGACCTCGCAGCAACTATCAAAGCCAGCTTTTTTAGTCACTGGGGAGTTTTCCATGTGGGATTTTGTGGAAGACTCTATCAGAGAGTCCCGGGGCCTCTTTCTGAGCATTCATACACATCCTCCCTCCTCCCCTTTGCACCTTACAAATGTAAGGTGCAGGTGCCTTACACCTGCACAATATCATATTCATATCTATAATGCAGAGGAGTCAAATTGGATCAGAGGCATCCCTCACCACCCATGCCTGTGAGGAAAGGTTCCATTGTTAATATTTCTGCTGAAGGCTGAGCAGCCTAGAACCTGTAAGTTAAGTATATATCTTATCAAAATTGCCAGCCTACAGTAGAAATAGCAACCTCTACCATTTCTAGAATACCTACCATGTTCCAGAGCCTTACATAAATTATTTTCTCCAAACAATTCCATAGGGATAGCTATTCTCATTCCTTTTTTCATAGGTTTCAAAAGACTATAAATAATTTGCCCAGGATCACACATACAGCAAGTGGTAAGACTTTCTGATCCCAGGTCATTGCTTTTCTCTGTTCTGAGATTGGAAATATAACCCACAAGTGAATTATAAATTCCAATGTAAGCAACATAAAAATATGGTGGTCAGCTAGGTGCAGCTATATTGGGCTAACCTGGAGAAGTTAAACAAAACCCCTGGGCAGCCCAGACCTTACTCTTTTAAGTGAGAAGAAGGTGAGGAAGGGGCTCAGCCTGAGACACCATAATCTCCAAGTAATCCAATGCCCTGCGCCCAGGGACCAGTATTATGGAGCACTGCTCACTCTCTCATGAGTCAGTAATTTCACAGGCAGGAAAACCCTCTCAGAACATTAAAAAGGGGCTTGATGACCTGTCCACTCACACAGAGTGCCTGCTGAAGTGTACCCAATCAAAATCTGAACCCAAACACATGGTAAACCCATGATTTTCCCTATAAACAGTTAATCCAAAAACAGAAATTTCAAGCAAAACGTGGACATTCAAAATTGCTGTGCTATCCTTTAGGAAATAGATGTAACTTATTCAAAACTTAGTAAAATGTCAGGCTTGAAATGGGCTAATTGTAAAGGGATGAATAGAAATGAGTGATGAAAAGATCTGTAGTGAAGGATAATCATCTTGCTCTCTTCTACTTCTTATAACTTCAAATGAAATACATCCTAGATTAGGCAAATTTCCCAGCATCTAATCCGCAACACTCTTTCATTCCTCTTTTTTCTTTCTCTTTTTTTTTTTTTTTTTTTTTTTTTTGCTGCGGTTTCTTGGGGAGTGGTTATGTTCAGAATAAGATAGGTGTTGAGGTTTATGTGGAAAGAGAAAGCAATTAATTCTTTCAATCATTCTTTTCACCAATATCTGAGTATCTACTTTGTGCACTGCTGCAGATGTTGTTCAGGAAAATAGTCAATACTCCCTGCCCTTGTGGAGCTAACACTCTAGTGAGACAGGATGACAAAAAGCATAAATAAGTAAAACATGCTCTGTGTTAAATAATAGATGCTAAGAAATAAACTAAATAAAGGGAGATAAAAATGTCTGGGGTGCAATTTTAAGTGAGGTGATTCATTATGGGAGCACCTGCAATCCATGCAAAGACTCCAAATTGGTAGCAATATCCTAACCCTAGCGGAGCAGACCTAGGCAGTTGGTATCAATATATTCGGTTCCTGGGGCTGCTGTAACAACATAGCACAACAAGGGTGACTTAAAAAACAGAAATCTATTGTTTCCCACTTCTGAATTCTAGAAGCTGAAATCGAGGTGTCCACAGAGCTGAATCCATCTGAGGGCTGTGAGAGGGTCTCTGCTCCAGGCCTCTCTCCTAGCTTCTGGGAGCTGCACAAGTCCCTTGGCTTGTAGATAGTGTTGTTCCTGTGTCTTCACATCATCTTCCTTCTGTGCATGTCTCTCCCTGTGTCCAAATCTCCTCTTTTTTTATTTTTTATTTTTTAAATAATTTTATTTAGTTATTTTTCAAGTGCAGTTTTTTGTCTATTTCTTCCATCCCAGCCCCCCCACCCTGTGCTCCCCACCCCCCTCCCATTTCCACCCCCCTTAGTTCTCATCCCTGTGTCCTTCATATTTGTTCCTCCAAATCCCTTCCCTTTTTCCCCCTTAAATTCCCTTCCCTCTCCCCTCTGGTCACTGCCCACTTGTTCTCTATTTCAGTGTCTTTGTTTTTATTCTGCTTGCTTGTTTGTTTTGTTGTTTAGCTTCCTGTTAAAGGTGAGATCAGATGGTATGTGTCTTTCAACACCTGGTTTATTTCACTCAGCATAATGCTTTCCAGTTCCATCCATGTTTTTGCAAAGGGTAGGAGCTCCTTCTTTCTCTCTGCTGCATAGAATTCCATTGTGTATATGTACAATTCTTTGATCCATTCATTTACTGACGGGCACCTCGGTTGCTTCCAACTCTTGGCTATTGTAAATTGTGCTGCTATGAACATTGTGCTGCATAGGTTCTTTGAAATTGATGTTTTAGGATTCTTAGGATATAATCCTAGCAGTGGAATTGCTGGGTCAAAAGGCAGGTTGATTTTTATTTTTCTGAGAAAATTCCATACTGTTTTCCATAATGGTTATACCAATCTGCAATCCCACCAACAGTGAACTAAGGACCCCTTTTCCCCACAACCTCTCCAACATTTGTTGTTTGTTGCTTTGTTTATGATAGCCATCCTGACCAGTATAAAGTGCTACCTCATTGTGGTTTTAATTTGCATCTCTCTGATAGCTAACGATATTGAGCATCTCTTCATGTGTCTCTGGATATTCTGTATGTCCTCCTTGGAGAAGTGTCTGTTCAAGTTCTTTTCCCATTTTTTATTGGGTTAGATGTCTTCTTAGAGTGGAGTCGTGTAAGTTCTTTGTATATTTTGGACATTAAACCTTTGTCTAAGGTATCATTGGCAAATATGTTTTCCCATACAGTTGGTTGTCTTTTTAATTTAATACTGTTTTCTTTAGCCATGCAGAAGCTTTTTATTTTGATGAGATCCCATTTGTTTATTCTTTCCTTTACATTCCTTGCTCTAGGGGACACATCAGTAAAAATGTTGCTGTGTGAATATCTGAGATTTTCTTGCCAATGTTCTCCTCTAGGACTTTAATGGTGTCACGGTTTATATTTAAGTCTTTTATCCACCTTGAATTTATTTTGGTGTATGGTGTAAGTCGGTGCTCAAGTTTCATTTTTTTGCACGTAGCTGTCCAGTTCTCCCAACACCATTTGTTGAAGAGGCTATCTTTACTCCATTTTATGTTACTGCCCCCTTTGTTGAATATTAATTGACTGTAGAGAGTTGGGTTGATTTCTGGGCTCTCTGTTTGGTTCTATTGGTCTATGTGCCTGTTTTTATGCCAGTAGCAGGCTGTTTTGATTACAGTGGCCTTGTAATACAGTTTGGTATCAGGTATTGTGATCCCCCCTACTTTGTTCTTCTTTCTCAAACTAGCAGCTGCTATTCGGGGTCGTTTATGGTTCCATATGAATTTTTGAAGTGTTTATTCTATGTCTGTGAAATATGCCATTGGTACTTTAATAGGTATTGCATTGAATCTATGTATTGCTTTGGGTAGTATGGACATTTTGATGATGTTAATTCTTCCAATCCATGAACAAGGTATATGTTTCCATTTGTTTGTGTCTTCCCTGGTTTCTTTCTTCAGCGTTGTGTAGTTTTCTGCATACAGGTCTTTTACCTCCTTGGTTAGGTTTATTCCCAGATACATTTTTTTTGCTATATCGAATGGGACTTTTTTCTTGATTTCTGCGTCTGCTGATTCATTGTTGGTATACAAAAATGCCTTTGATGTCTGGATATTGACTTTGTATCCTTCTGTTTTGCCAAATTCATTAATTAGTTTGAACAGTTTTGGGGTAGAGTCTATAGGATTTTCCATGTACACTATTATGTCCACCATGTACACTATCACTGCAAACAGTGACAGTTTTGCTTCCTCCTTTCCTATTTGGATGCCTTTTATTTCCTTTTCTTGCCTGATTGCTGTGGCTAAAACTTCCAATACTATATTGAATAGAAGTGGTGAAAGTGGACAACCTTGTCTTGTTCCTGATCTTAGTGGAAAAGCTTTTAGTTTTTTCCCATTGAGTATGATGTTGGCTGTAGGTCTCTCATATATGGCCTTTATTATATTGAGGAATGCTCCCTCTATTCCCACTTTGCTGAGTGTTTTTATCATAAATGGGTGTTGTACCTTATCAAAAGCTTTTTCCGAGTCTATTGATATGATCATGTGGTTTTTGTCTTTGCTTTTGTTTATGTGATATATTACATTTACTGATTTGTGAATCCCACTTGGTCATGGTGTATGATCTTTTTGATATATTGTTGGATGCGATTTGCCAATATTTTGTTGAGGATTTTAGCATCTATATTCCAAATCTCCTTTTTTTTAAAAAAAATAAGAACACCAGGCATTTGGATTACGGCCTACCCTAATGACCTACCTCACCTTAACTTCCTCATTATAAAACCCTATTTCCATAAGGTCACATTCACAGGAACCAGGGTTTAGGACTTTGATATCCTTTGAGGGGGCACAATTCAACTCATAAGAGTGGCTGAGTAAGAAATGATTTTAAAAAATTAAAAGTCCCAACAATACCCCTTGTAGAGCAGAATCATTAAAGGGTTTGATTGGTCTCATCAGGGAATGGTGATAATGCCTGCTTCTATATTTAATAAAGTCTAATTTCAGCCCTACAAACATTCATAATGAATTATTTAATGTGAGCTGGCAAAAATATGCCTATTGAACACAGATGTGGTTATTAGATTTGGCTATAGCATGAGAAAGGAATTAGTGATCTCTCAGGGACCAGAACAGCAGAAAATTGGGTAGGTAAAGGCCTCCTTAGCCCGAGACCACCCATGGCCTCTCTGCACACAGTGGGCTAGTACCTGTGCAAGTAGGAGCCAGCAGTGCCTCCTGGGGTCCTTATTCAGCATATTTTCTTTTCACATAGGATAGAGAATATTATCGAGCTAAATTTTTTCCTCTGCCAACAAGTAGTGCTAACGTGCACCATGTGGATCAAGCTGATCACATAAATTAAGGCTTTAAAGCACAATATCTGAGCATTTCCCAACTGAACACTACTTTTCTGTATGAATTAAAAACGTCTAAAAGGGGGTTTATTAGAAGGAGACTATCAAAGCTTTTTATGCCTTCTTTTTTGATCCATATAATTTTCAAAAAGTGTTAGACATATCATGATTTCTAGCACAACTAGAATTTTAAGTCTAGGAAAGAAAAGGAAAAAATGCAAATAGGGAAGGCATGATTTTGAAGCCAGGTCTATTTCCCAACAATTAGTCAATTAAGCAGAGGAATTTTGGTTAAAAGCCTGCATTATCTAACACTTTATCAATGAGGAAGCTCTAGGAAAAAAAGCATTTCTAATATCTCCCAACACAAATTTTCTATCTTTTAACCACAGGACTACAAAATGGTTGTTATTTGCTTTCTTACTGGTTTGAGGAAAAGAGAGAAAATTACATCTTTGCATCATTGAGCTTTTTCAAACAATAGTGATTTACATGTCAATCTCCTGACTATTAAAAATTATCTATGTGATTTTTCAACCCCATCAAATAGAAAAATTTAATTGCAGGTGATATTTTAGAAACAGTAAGTAGTTTGAATTTGGTATGTAAAACCTTGGAGATCAGAGTCCGTTCGAGGTTTGCTTGTGGATTACTGAGCCAGAGCAAGTGTGAAGTGGTCATTTATTTCTGAGCTCTCTCTTGAAGCATGTCAATATTAAAATGTCAAATATTGAGAGACTTCTCTGGTTTTATTCTTGAAAAGCTAATCCATGTAAGAAAAAGTAATAGTGCCCCCTTGAACTTGGAAGATTAGTGATAGTAAATATAATGTTCCTAATGTGTCCAGTTGCTGTCCATGTAAAGTGGTAGAAGAATAATTTAGGCACCTTTCCCTGTCTGAATGGGAACTAGGGAAAGGTAAGGTTCCTTGTTTTTGAAAGATTAGTCCATCAAGTTTCTGGACCATGGAATTTTCAAAAGATGCAGAAGCAAGTATATTTACTCACCAGGATTGCCATAACAAAGGACCACAGAATGTATGGCTTAGACAACAGAAATGTGTTTTCTCACAGTTTTGAAAACTGGAAGTCCAAGATCAAGATGATGGCAGGGCCAGTTTCCTCTGTATGTCACAAGGGGATAATCTTTTCTAAGCCTTTCTCTTTGGCTTGTACATGACCACCTTCTCACTGTGTCATCACGTGGACTTTCCCCCTCATGAGCACACCCCTTTTGTCCAACTCTGTGATCTAATCTCTTCTTCATAAAAGGACTCCAATAAAATTAAAGAGGGCCCATTCTAAAGCCCTCATTTTAAAATAATCACCTCTTTAAAGGCCCTGTCTCCAAACAGAGTCATATTGTGAGATCCTGGGGGCTAAGACCCTAGCATAAGAATTACAGAGGTACATAATTCAGCCCCTCACAGTGAGAAAAGTGGGAATCATTTGTTAAGCTCAGTGATCATAAGTCCCCTGTTGGTGAAGTTTTTCACACTCTTCCTGCTTGAAGGATAAATGTAGATATCATTTAATTCAACTGTACAAGTTATACCTCTGGATTCTGCCTGAATGGGGGAAGAATTAGTAAAATATGGACAGCAAAGGCAGTATTGCCAGCCTCTCCCTTCTGCTTTTGAAATAAAGAGAAAATGATTATATAAACAATGCAACATGGATTATCAGAGTCAAGGCTTTAAAAATCTCAAACTAGAATATGGGCTCTACTGGTAAATTTCAAAGTCTTGCCTAGCAGTGTCTGGTATAATTCAAAGCTATGTGAGTAGTGTATTTCTAAGTAGGTTGGCAGCCATCCTACTCCTTTCTTATATCTCTCATCACACATTGACCTCTATAAGAGCAGAGATTTATTCATGTTCACTAGACTTCTCTAGTTCCCAGAATGGTAGTAGACACATTGTAATTAGAACCTGTTGAGTAAGAGAATATAACATGGTCATAGATGAGCAAAGTGGAATGCCTCCTAAATCACTGCCTTTGGCTTTTCTGAATAACCTGATTCAGGTTTTCTGCACATTCTAGCCAGGAGAAAGGCTCCGAATCTTATTGTAAACCATGAGTCTGGCACTTAGTCCCCCATTGCTCTGTACAGTCCAGCTGAAGGAGACAATTCTAAACATGATCGACTTTCCATTGATTCAGATTGCTTCTCATTTGAGTAGCCTGAATCCCCAACAGAAAAGGGATTTCACAAGAGGACCACTGGCTGTAATGGCATGTGTGCTTTTTATATTTAACATAGTACAGGGCAATTTTTGTTTCTTCTAATTAAATTGTAAATTGGTGCGACCAGGATGAAAAACAAAATAGAGATTCAACAAAAACAATTAAAAATAGAGCTTTTATATGAACCAGCAATACAATTTTGGGGTAGTTATCTTCAGAAAACAAAAACTAATTCAAAAAGATATATGTATCCCCATATTTCTTTATAATAGCCAAAATGTGGAAGCAACAAACCAGATGTCTATCAATAGATGAATGGATAAAGAAAATGTGACTAGTATGTGTGTGTGGGGGTGTGGGTATACACACACAATGGAATATTACTCAGCAATAAAAAGGAATGAAATCTTGCCATCTGTGACAACATGGATGGACTCAGAGGGTATTATGCTAAATGAAGTAAGTCAGACAGAAAAAGACAAATACCATGTGATTTTACTTACATGTGAAATCTAAAACACAAAATAATTGAACAAAACAGAAACAGATCCATAGGTACAAAGAACAGGGTGATGGTTGCCAAAGGGGATAACAGGGGTGGTGGAATGGTTGAAAACTCATCTGACGCTATCCATTTCATTATATTTCTTGGTAAAGTGACCCAAACACAAAGCACCCTCCTAATTGGTTCGTGAACATGGGCTCACTTACATGATGTGACTGAAAGGAGACTATGTCCGTGAGTACTTTTATTGTGGTCTATGCAAATAGTCTGCATAAAGTCTGTATCCCTGTAAGGTACTCTTTTCCAGTGTAAGGACTCCTCTGCTTCCCTCCTTTGCTGAGGTTCCCAGGAAAAGAAGTGTGGAACAAGTGTTAGAGACATGTCTCCACTACAAGGGGGATCTCAGTATATTAGCACTGCTCCCCCACCTCCTCTCCTCTCTGATTTCTGAAAATGAAGGTCATTTCTCTTTGCTAGAAGACCCACGGCCCCTAACCTGTGGGATAGCAGGTAGAGAAGGCAGAACAAGCAGCCAAATGAAAGATTAAATGCTGTTTCCAAAAGTTTCACTCTCATTCTCAGTTGTAGATTATCTGAAGGGAAAATTTAACTCAACCAAAAAATTTGTTCAGCTCCATGAAGCTGCAGATGTTATAAACTGACACTTTCCTAAAGAGCACCAAACCTTGAATTTTCCCTGCTGGAGAGGAGCTGATCTTCACGGATAACTGTGCATTACTAGACATTAAGAGGGAAGGTGAACTCTGTCCTCTCCTCATAAAATGCTTTTATTTTGCCTTTTCCCCTTCTCTTCCACTGAACTCACTATGTTTATAAGTATAAGCTCTGACTCTGGAGATGGAAAATCTGATACCATCAGCACAAGTTGAACAAAATGAAAAGGGAAAAAAAACTACACCCATCTGGACTTCCATATGCTCTGTAGCCAAGAGGCTAATATAATTCCTTGAATGTTGGTTATAAAGCAATGTGATATGGATAACTGCTACACACTGAGCTTATTTAGACAAGTGTTCTTTCTACTCAATAAACCTTTGAAAAGATTAAAGTACAATCACTCCCAATTATCTGCCCATAGTTCTTCCTTTCCTGAGTTTTGAAAGTACCCTGTAATTGGTCCCTGTTTATACCCAGTTTGATTTTCTGTCCACTGGAAAGTGACAGAGTATAATAAGATGATATGACATTCAGGGAATGTTGAGAAGCTTAATATGACCAGGGTGCTTGATGCATGGCCAAACAGGGGGCTGCTGAGAGATCTCCTAAAGAGACAGAAGCCAGATTGTAAACAGCCTTATAAGCTATGGTATGGATTTTATCTCTGAGCATCACTAAACCTTTGGAGTAATGTGAAAATTTTGTTTTAAAGAAATAATCCCAGCCGCTATATGAACAAGAAAAGAAAAGAAAGTAGGGGTCGACAAAGTTGGTGAGATTGCCATGGTCCAGCAGATAAATAATAAGGGCCAAACCAAGGCAACTCAGTAGGGATGGAGAAGAACGGGTTCAAGGCTGTGGTCAGATTTATACACTGGGAAACCTCCCTCCTCTTCAGAGAAACCAGACAAATGTGAACTCCCTGAGGAATATTTTGGGGGATTTTTGCAGCCCCTAATAAAAGGGAACAATATTAGGGAGACTTTTAGTGTGCTTGTTGAAGAATACTATAAAGAAAAGGGGGGAGGATCTTCATACACTTCTTTATTTCATAGGAGTAACAAGTCATTACTGTTCTCATCTTAATATGTAAGTTGCTATAGTTTTCTATATTCTACTTTATTCTTTTATGCTGAATATAAAAAATGCCATTGACTTTTCTTTCTTTTCATTTTTTTTTCTGCTGATGCCCAAGATTTTCACTTCTAGAAACTCTAGTAACAGCCTTGACCACTGGTCCTTAAGTATATTTTGTGATAAAATTAAAATTAAGTGGATCTCAATAATCTAGTCTAAATGTTTCTAAGTCTTCTTTTATAAACATCTTTTAAATTTGGAGACCACACAATGGTCTTTGTGGCAGTTATAAAAAGGGGGTGGGAGCATTCTGCAAGATACTTTCTTTCTAAAAATTTAGCCCTTAAGTTAAAATCTAGTCCAAACTACTGTTACATGAAAGAACAGAAAAGACCCAGCATCATTAGTAGACAAAGACTATTATAATTTACAAAGATTTCATGATGCCAATGAACACTCTCCACTGGTTTACACTTGGGATCATTGCATGTTATAAAGATCTTCACCTGTGAGAAAAGATGGGCCAGCTCAGCTGAACACTGTTTTCTAGGCCAGCAGTTTCAGAAGATCCTCAGGGCACGATGCGCACTAGATAACCGCCCCATCCTTCTGCGCACAGCTTGGTGTGCTGATGCCCAGGTACCCACAGCCTAGGTTGCAGGAGGCTTCAGAGTCTTAGACCTGAGAGGTGGGTGGAAGAGTAGTGTGAGCCTTGTTTTAAAAGAATTGACAATTTTAAAAAGGAGCGGGGAAGGGGGTAGGAATCGCCTAGTGCCTCTCTGCAGTTTCTTGGGAAGCTTGGACACAAACTCATGTTGTCAGAGAAACAGATGTTTCCTATTTTTAGTGTTTTTCTCATAAAAATGACCAAGGGTTAAAATAGAACTGTGTTTCTGAGGCCACAATTTGGAGCACATGCCCCAGCAGCGTGGGAGGGACAGCATCAGAAGTCCTCACCTGTGTCATGATGGGCCGCACAAAGACAAGCTCTCGGGAAGTAAACAAGCTTGTCAGCTCACTAAGAATGTGGCAGACTACCTGTCACTCTGTTGCACATTTGGGTTTTAATTTTATCCCAAAGACATGAAAACGGGCATCCAATACCACCTCTCATTTCTCTTAAGCAGCACAATGGAACAGAGATTCTCTAAGTTCCAAGGAAAAAATGTAATCAGAGAAACTGAAATGAGGAGAAAAAAATTAAGGTAGAAGTATGCAACAGCTGCTTACTCAGGGCCAGGTTTTCAATGGGCCTTCTTAATTGTGTCTGCAGCCTTTAACGGCATCTTCCATTTTCACCAGTATAAGCCCACATTTCAAAAGCAAATTGGATACCTGCATGAACAAGCAGGCAGTTAGGCAGCTAATTACCGTTTGCAATTCAATTACCTAATTACTGTGGGCAAGTGTAGGGTGTTTGTGCAAGCAAACAGTCCCACCCACAAATATTGCAGGTTTGATTAAGAAGGCTTAGGTGCAAAGATCCATGTTCACTGCTAGTGCCTAATAGGTTCGATAATTTTCCCAGGGGCCCAGGAAGGTCCTGGTTAAACACTCCTCAAGGAATGGAGTGGAGAACAGTTTGCCAAAGCAGACCTCACAAACCTCTCCTCAAGTCAAGAAGAGGCTATCCTGGAACATTGCCTTGCTACTTAAAGTCTGGTTCTCAGATCAGCAGCATTGGCATCTTCTGGGAGCTTGTTTGCAAAGCGGAATCTGTGGCCCCATCTCAGACCTACTGAATTAGAATCTGCATTATAACAAGATGCCCAGGAAATTCATATGCACCTTTGTGTTTGAGAAGCACCTGCAAGAGCGCTGCTCAAAGAACAAGGTCACCCTCAGCTGCAAGTTAAGCAGAGCTAGGTCTGTGTGGGGGTGCCCTGGAAGGCCTTCTTTTCAAAGGAGAGCAAGGCAAGTGGAAGGAATTGATCAATAGCTGTTCAGTCACAGTGAACAAGTGTGATGCTTCAAGAGAAATCCTAAATAGGTGATCCTTTAGGAATCAGTCCTAAACATACTAACAGTACTCAGCATGTACCCTAGCAGAGAATAAAGATGATATAGTTGGCTACCTCCCTAAAGACTCCACAGCTTTCACACATCATTTCAGGAACATTCACCACTCATCTAGGACCCGTTTGACTGGTGATATTTGTCTTCATCTGGGACTACATGTTCAGCAGCAAAATCATTCTGCTCATGTCCTCAACCAGTACTCAGAGTCCAATTAATCAGTAGAATCTGCCTCCACAGAACAACTGCATAAGAGGGCTCTGCTTTGGGGGTCTCAGCCAATCTCTGCTAAGACAATCCGCGGTGACTCATTCACCCAAATGTTTCTGAGAGGATGACTGTGCAGCCTGGGGGGGAGGCATTTTCCACTCTCAAGTAGACTGCTTCAGCAACCTCATCAATCTGGCTCACTTTGCATGGTGTGGGAACCTGAGAACAATGCCATTTTAAGCAAAATTGTGTAGTTTGTCTTCATGATCTAGAGCAGTGGTCCCCAGGCTTTTTGGCACCAAGGACCAATTTCATGGAAGACAACTTTTCCACGAACCAGGGTACGGGGGTGGTTTCAAGATAATCCAAGCACATTACATTCAAGCTTACCTCCTGCTTTGTGGCCAGGTTCCTAATAGGCACAGACTGGTACTGGTGCGCAGCTCAGACATCAGAGACCCCTAATTTAGAGGAAAAGCACTGGAATCAGGGACCTAACCCCACCACTTAGCATCTGTGTGACCTTGGGTGAGGCATTTAAGGCTCAGTGTCCTCCTCTGCGAAATGAGGGGATTGAATTGTATGGCTTCCTAATTCCCTTCCACTTCCTACAATAATTTGTCATCTTATTTCCACACTTGGGCTCACAGCTTCTAAGTCCATCAAGGTACCTCATTAACATATTAGGGCTTCTAATTTCAGGCAGCTCCCCAGTGTGGGGTTTTTCCTCTATCTCTTACCTGTATTTTTCTACTATGAATCTCATCGAATTCAGAGCTTCCTTCAGCTAAGTGTCCCATTGGCAGCCTCCAAAAAAGCTGCATTCTAAAGTGTTAGCAGCTAATTTCAATGTATTAACTTTCCCATGGAGTATTTGGATTTCAATGGGAAATTCTTGTCTTAGCACAGAGGACTCAATTTCTAATGATGAAATTTTAAACTTGTTTTTCTAATAAGAAAGCAATGGCATTTCCACAAACCTGATCATGAGGCTACAAAATATAATCAGTTTCTTTTCATTTCAGCAACTGAGACACAAAAAGATTGACTGACTCACCCAAAGAGATGTTGCTAGCATCACAACTAAAGTTTCCTGAATCTTGACACTGTAAGGAGGCTCATCTTTTATTATTTATTTATTTTTATTGATTGATTTGAGAAAGAGAAAGGAAGGGAAAGAGAAACATTGATTTGTTGTTCTACTTATTTATGCATTCATTGATTATTTCTTGCATGTTCCCTGACTGGGGATTGACCCTGCAACCTTTACATATCAGTGTGATAGCCTAACCAACTGAACTACCTGGCTAGGGTGAGGTTCATCTTTTGTATTGGTATTATTATAAAGACAACTGCAGTGTGAGATAAGTGCTGACCCATCAACATGATCATTAACTCTGTTTCCCAAAAGGTCAAGGGTAGACCAGATCTCAGAGAGGGAACAGATGTCATTTCAGGATTTCTTCTGTAAGGGAAAAAGAGAAAGTATCTTTCATAATAATGCTTTATCCAAGTTTGTTATCCAAGCTAAAGTTGGTGGCTCTTAAACAACATCAACCATTCAACAACCCAAGGGAAAGGTTACTACAGCTGAGGGCACAGATTACTACAAGAAATGAAGGGCCGAGGGAAGAAATAGGATTCAATAACACCTCAGGAGCTCTGGCTCTGTCATGCATTGGGGTCAACAACTTTATATCCTTGGATGAGATTGGACTAGATGATCTCTATGTTTCTCTCCTATTCTGAAAGTTCTTTGAAAAAAATGTGATAGGTGGGAATAATGAATCAAATCCAAAATGAAGCTTAGTAGTAATAAATAAAAGGTCTCATATGTGTATCCATGTAAACAATGGTATAAGGATACGATGGAGTGAAGACATTATTTAATAGCTGTATGATTCCACCCACTGATTCCAATGAAAGTCCCTTAAGACTTGAAAGGGTTCATTTGAATTCCAGCAGCATTAATATGTTCATTTTTTAAAGAGTGTTTTTATTTATTTTTAAAGATAGGGGAAGGAAAAAAGAGCAAGAGGGAGAGAAACATTGAGGTGTTAGAGAAACATCCATCAGTTGCCTCTCACATGCCCCAGCTGTGGACCTGGCCTGCAACCCAGGCACATGTCCTGCCCGGGAATCAAACCAGTGACCTTTTGCATTGTGGGACAGCACTCGACCCACTGAGCCATATTAGTCAAGGCAATTATGTTCATAGTAATACGGATTAAGGAAAACTGTAGTCCTGTTCTGTTTCATTAGATCACATCTGGAGCATTCCATTCTGCATTTGAGAAGCATGTGGAGAGCCAGAAGAAAGTGGCTGGAAGGTGAAGAGACTCTGAACTTTGTCATGTAAAAAATGATGGAATGACTCAGACTATTTAATCTGATAAGTTAAGTAAAAGCCCTTCGTTACCTAATGAATACTTGAAGGTCTGTCATTTTTCGGGAGGGGTTGGCACTAGTTTATATTGCCCCAGTAATTGGAGCAGGGCCAGTGCAAAGAAGATGCAGAGGGTAGAATTCTGAGCAGTCAGAAACATCTAAAGGCAGAGAGGGTTGACCTCAGGAGGTCACTTGTCAGAGCACTTCAAGCCTTCTGTTTGTCCTTCTTTGGAAAAGATGCAAGCATCAGATGAGTAGAGAACAAGGTGAGCCTTACCATTTCTTCCTAAGAGTCTATGAAATCGAAAGTGAAGCTGAACAAAAAGAAAAAGCAGAAATAAGCAAATGTCAGGTGTTTCTTGTTGCCTTAAGTGAAACAATCCCTGTCTAGGCAATAGCACTAAATCATTCATTTTCACAGGGGGATATTTTTAGTCTATTTTTTAAAATACTTAGAAGGCACTTCTACAGATTTATGACAATTAAGACACTCTTAATGTCACTGATACAACAAGGTTATCACTAAGTTGTTGGTTTGTTTTTGTTTTTTGTTTTGCTAATGAGGTACAAATATTTTATAACTAGAAAACTCATCTTTTTTCTGTACCTAATATGGTCATCTCTCGGAATCCATGGTGGATTGGTTCCAGGACACTCCCATGGATACCAAAAGCCAAGGATGTTTGAGTCCCTTATATAAAATGGTGTAGTATTTGCATATAATCTATGTACATCCTTCCATATACTTTAAATCATCTTTAGATTACCTATAATACCTAATTCAATGTAAATACTATATAAATACTTGTTATACTGTATTGTTTAGGGATCAACTGTCTGAAATTTTTTAAACATTTTTGATTCACTATTAGTTGAACCCATGGATGAAGAACCCAGGGATACATGGGGTCAACTGTATGTAAATTTACTCTTTGTGCCTTATTTAAGGTTGTCATATCTCATTAGCAAATTTTATTTTCACCTGACTGGTTGAAAATGCATAATGACAATGGCAGCTCTTTTTACTGAACTTCATAATGAAGAGAGATGCCTTCACTTTGTATTCATTTTAAGTTTCTTTGTTGCTACTAGTCTAACTATGATTTTTTAATATGTGACTGTCTTCAGTAGCGTGACCATCTGCATCATTAATACAAAAGCAAAACAAAACCTGCTCCTTTTAGCTTACTTATACCCTCTTCCCAAATCTAGTAGTCATGTTATTTTTATTTATCCAAGAAGTATGAACTGTTTTCTTAATTTTAAGAATCTCCAATTTGAGAGTGTTTGAAGTTCACCTTTTCAGCATAGACACAAGAGAAATTGCTAAAACTCTGGCAATCCACATCATAATCAAATGTGTAAATGTCCACAACTCTTAATTAGAAAAGATATTGAAATTATCAAAGAAAAATGCTCCTTATAGACACACATAGAAGAGTCAGGAACTTTTCTATGTTCTGATGAGTCAAGTCTACAAGAAACTCAAAATCTGAAAGTTTGATAGGTAAGTCAATAAGTACAAGACATACAAGCTCTGTTAGGAAAAAGTACAGCCATTATTTATATAACAAGAATGGTTTGCATGACAGCAATGTAACCTGGCAGCCAAGGAGAGTGGACTGAAATGTGCATGCATGACAACTTCACTGTACTAGTCAGTGGGGGCGGTAGACAATGTTGAGTAAACTTGTGTACTGTGTGGCCATCACATTCCAATGACTGAGCGAGTAGAGCAACAAATCTGCATCAAATTTTGTGTTAAACTTGAAGATTCCTCCATTTAAACTATTCAGATGATTCAGAAGGCCACAGCTATGGGCAACTGGTAATTGGCAGCTTTATCACGACAATGTGCCAGCTCATGCATCACGTCTCATACAGAGTTTTTTGGAGATATATCAAATCACCCAGGTGACTCAGCCTCTCTACGGCCCAGATTTGGTGCCCCAAAACTAAAATCACCTTTGAAAGGGCAGAGATTTCAGACTGTCAATGAGGTTTAGGAAAATATGACAGGCCAGCTGATGGCAAGTGAGAGAACTGTGTGAGGTCCTAAGGTGCCTGCTATGAAGGGGACTGAGGCATCCTTGTCCTGTGTACAATGTTTCTTGTATCTTGTGTCTTCTTCAATAAATGTCTCTATTTTTCATATTACATGGCTGGATACCTTCTGGACAGACCTCACATACTGTGAATTATAATAGAAGTTCATAAAAGATGCTGTGTAAGCACAGCAGAAAAAACTCTTAATTTTGTCTGAAAATGTCAAATGTAGTCATGTTTTAGCCAGTTTTTAAAATGTAGGCATCCCCAAAGTAGAAAAGAAGCAAGGAAGGTGCTAGCAGAAAGAATAGGGTAAATAAAGGCACAGAAATATGCAGGTGAGTGGCATCTAAAGACATGGTCAGTGATATAGAGACACTACATTGGGTCTGGGTTGGAAGACGTCTGTATGTTGGGTTAATCAATTGGTAATTAGCCCTATAGGCCACAAGAGGCTATGGGAAGCTTCCCTAAAAATAGTGATTAAAGACTATTTTTAATACCTATTAAGAGTAAAGTACCAGGTTGCAGACACCATTCTACTGTCATGCTGACTAGAATTGAGAACAGCCAGGCTCCTATTCTGACATCACCATTTCACCTCTCCTTCTACACTATCCAGGAGGCATCTAATATAATTGAGCATCCATAGCAAGTTCTGTGTTGGCAGTGAATTGAATCATTCATTCTGGCTACAGGGTCTTCATTATAACTGCACGAAGCTCTCATTGTGGGCCATATTGTGAGAGTGTACTCAGCACTGGCACAAGGATAACTGCCGGGTAGAGCCAGCTGCAAATGTCATGTCCAGCTTTTACACACAAAGCAAATGGGAGCTTAAAAAAAAAACAGTGCTGATTATCATTGTGATTCATCTTCTTCCCATCAGCACCAGGAGTCTCAGATTACATTGTCTAGTCTAGACAAGGTTGAAGGGTAGGGGGTTGTCACTGCAGAGTCAGGGTCCTCTCCTCTGAGACTCCAGCTGCAGACAGCCACGCTCCATGCTGACAGTCGAACCAAGGTCTTCCAAACGATGGCTGAAAAAGCCTTTATGTAACAGAACATGAACCCTGGAGCCTACTGCTCCCTGCAGGTGGAGAAGCAGGGAGCAATAGGAGTTGAGTGTAATTTTCTCTTTCTGTGGTAATAGAGCAAGGAGATGTGTCACAGACATAAAGAGAGAAAATGGGAGATCTTTATGCTGAGCTACTAAATTCAATGGAAGCTGAAAACCACAAAAGATACATTCATATAAAACATCATTTGGTATTTCACCTGTATGTTCAAGAACCTCAAGTGCAAGGTTGTTTAAAATACAGCTGCCTCATTGGTAGACAGGGAGATGGGGCCCTGGGTGAATGTATCTATGAGGAGCCTATCAGAAAAACAATTGATTGTATAGATTTTACTTACAAAATTGAGGGAGCTTGTCAGTGGACTCTGCAAGACTGATGTCTACATCTGATGCAGGAGCTTGATTTCTGCAGGCACCCCAGGAAGGGAAGGTAGATGTAAAGTGGGGAGAGGGAGGATAAGCTAGGACCCCTGTAGAGACTCCCACTGTCTCCTGCAGGAAAAAGTGGATCCTATGCTCAAGGATAAACACACACTAGGCCCAGGAGTCAGAGAGGAAAGTGGAAAGAGAATGCAGGGGTACGTGGAGCCGCTATAGTCCCAGTAGCTGCCTCATACCAGTGAGGTAGGTGAGCACTAAAGTATATGAGTTACAAATGCACCTGCTGATGCTGCCATGACCTTCTGAGCTTTCTAAGCTCAGAAGGTGTCTAGAAGGCAAATACATCTCTTGCTATTTCCGTGGTGCCCCCCAAAAGCTTGTGCAAAAATGATTCCTGTGACCTGCTTTAATCAGAAACAAACAGGGAAGGGAATTCTGGAAACGCAGCCCAGCCTAGTCAACATGTTGCAAAGCCAGCATGTACCTTTAAAGTTAACGTAATGACTTTAACTTACAGGCGGGTGGCAATAAGTGTTGTATTAATTCCTTAGGGGTGCTGTAACAAAGTGCCACAAACTGGGTACCTTAAAACAGCAGAAATTTATTCTCTCATAGTACCGGAAGCTAGAAACCCAATTAAAATGTCAGCAGGGCCATGTTTCCTCCAAAGTTCTTTGGAGCCTTCAGGAGAATCCTTCCTCTTCTCATGTAGTGTTTGGTGATATCAGCAATCCTGAGTGTTCCTTGGCTTGTAGCATCATAATGCCAGTCTCTGCCTCTGTCTTTACATGTCTTTCTTCCTTGAGTTTCTGGGAGTCTTCTTCTTATAGGGACACCATTCAAACTGGTTTAGGGCCAACCCTAATTCAGTATGACCTCATCATAATGTAACTAATTATACCTGCACAGGCCTATTCCTAAATAAAATCACATTCTGAGGTTCTGCATGGACATGAATTTGCGGGGAGGGGGTGACACTATTCAATCGAGCACAAGTGTCATAAGGGAAATCTATACGAGGAAATGAATGGAAATCTTAGAACAGAGAATTCACCAAGGAAGTGGCTGTTATAAAAGGAACAGCCTCACCCCACAGACTGTGTGTTCAGGGATGGAGTTAGGATCACAGTTGGCCCCTAAATCTGTTGACTTTGGAATGCAGGCATATCTAGAAGACTGGAAAACATGCATTTACTGTTTTCTTACTTTATCTCATTTATTTTCTTATGGAACATGCCATATTGTTATTCAAAAGAGAAAACCTAGGGTCAGGAAGATGAAACAATCATGGAGCAGTGAGGCTAGGATTTGAACTGAGGACTGTCTTTGTTCATAATACATCTTCTTTTATTACCCATACTATGTAACAATAACTGATGCTTGCTAAAGTGAATATGAACAAAATTCTTCTGATCATCTCTTATTCATCATTCAGTGCTTACTTAAACATGACTTCTTCTCTGAAGATTTCCTTCACTTCACCGAATAGAGTGAGTTTCTCCTCCAGCCTCTCACACTGTGGTCACAACTCCAGTACTGCACTAATTTTATTATGTTACGGTTTACCTGTTTCCTGTCTTATGAGCAGGGACCACATCTCACCACCACAGTATCCTCGTACCCCAACCCAGTGCTTGGTACATATTAGGAGCACAGACCTAATTGGCTAAAGTTCTCCAGAGGAGAAGCATCACTTTCTAAAAATATCAGGACATGTTGTATCTATATACTCCCCCGATATTCTTTCTTATGCCAAATGAAATAATTTTATTTCAGTACAAAATTCTTTTTTTCTCTTTTCTGAAAAGGTATGAAATGCTAGTCTTGAAAACTTCAGAAGAAGTAGCAGGTAATTTTATTTACTATGTGTGTTTTTCATTTCCTGATTAATAATCTGAATTCCATAACCTAATTTTATATTTTTGAAAACCTGTCATCTATGCTTATGAACACACATAAATGCTTTTCATTTCATTTTGATTTTAGATCGTTCCAAAACCTAAAAAAATCTAAATTAATCCCAGCCATGATTTCCCTTTTCTCTCTTCCCACGCACTGTCTCCATCTCCTGCTTCTTTGTACACATCTTGGGGAACAAGCACCTGCCCTCATCACACTCACTCAGTAGCTTCCCAGGGAAATAGATCACCACGAAAACTACACCAAAGAGGGAAAGAAAGGCAAGGCAGGAGTTACCCGGGGCCACCACCTCACTTTAGACTTCCTGATTCCCCTAAGCCTTGCAGCAACTAAATTCCATCCTTATTTATCCAGTAGGTTTCCATTTGCTCAGTCCTGTGGTATTCACAACAGGAGCTACAAAGTCAGAAAGGGCCATTTTCCTTTAACTCACATTTACCTCTTAGTCCAAGCCCGGTGATGTCCTAGGTCCTGGCCACTCAAAGTGTGGTCCACAGACCAGCAACAGCAGCATCACCCAGGAGTTCTTAGAAATGCAGGATCTCTGGCCCTCCTCAGACATAGTGTATTAGAATCCATACTTGGACAAATTTCCCAGTTGCATCATCTGTACATTAACTTTTGAGATGCACATCTCTAGATAATTGAAGGCAACTGTGAGTTAGAGGAAACTACCATGGATTGGCATGAAAAGCCCCAGGCCGGAATCCTGGATCGGCTCTATATCTCCCTATGTGACCTTGGGAAAGTCACTTAGGATTTCTGATCCTCAGTTTCCTCAACTGTATCTGAACACTGTATAGTAACTCCAGTGCCACTTGCGCCAGATTCTTAAGTCCTAGCCCGTCCACTCAGTGAGGATTTCTCAGAGATTTACATTTTTAACAAGCTTCCCATGTGGTTCTTCTGCATCTTTTTATTTAACAATCTCTGTAGTCAGTACATATGGGGAACAATATTTTCTATTTTGACATCACTACTAGCGATGTGAGAGTCAGTTCTGGTAACACAGAAAAGGAGAAGAGTGATTTGAAAGGTTCTCTTGCTAAGTTGCCACTTGTATTGTATTTTGTCTTCCTTCTGTAGTCTGCATCAGAGATAAAGTGGTAGTCTTTCCCTAAACTGAATCATAGCAGGACAATTGCTTTATGGGATAACTATCAAGAGTGGCAATCATTCTAAAACATTCTGCGTAGTGAGTCATTATTATTATCCGTGGCTATTTATTGCTTTTCTGATTTGTCTAAGAATACCAAAAAGGTTTCTAGGGAGATGTTACTTCCCACTTTCTACTTCACAAGATGTTTCTACACCTGGCAGTTAAATAAAGTGCTGAAAACCAAATGCTTCCTTCTCACTGCTGTGCAAGCTTTCTAGACCAGCAGTCCTAGACAACTAAGTTAGGGAGAAAAATGATGGCAATCAACATTTGGTGAGCCTCTCAATATGCTGGGCACTATTCTAGTTGTTTCACTGCTATTGATTCAGAAAATCCTCCTGTCGTCCTATGAGGCTGGAGGTTATTTTTCTCCATTTGCAGATGATATTGGGAATGAGCATTGAATGCATTACATACAGTTTTAATATATAGATCTTATTCTAGGCTTTAATTAGTTCATTAGAGCCTTAACATATAATTCATTTACCATCTAATCCCATTTGTGATTCTCAGCTTCACATTATCACAAAATTTGATCACAAAACCTTGTTGAGTGCTTGCTCTATTCTCTAGGCCCCTGATTTGCAGGCCAAGGGAAGGTTACACAAGCACTAGGTGGTAACAATACCTGCGAAGACTGCCTCGCATTCTGCTTCAGAGTGGGTTCATACAAATGAATGTGCTGTTACCATATGAAGTGAAATAAGAAAGCTGCTGTCAGGAGAGGGCTCTGGGAATTTCCATAAGAAGGGGCCCTGGTATCTGGTTGAGGGGGACCGACAAGGCATGGAGAGGATCTTAGTATCTGGAGCTCAGAATTTGCAGGAGAAAAATCAAGTAAACCAAGTTCCAGAGACAGGGAAATTCAGGGTTTGTTAAAGCAAATAGGAGTAGCCCTATTTGGTTGCAGCACAACAGATAAAGAAAAGGGACCTTGGAAAGGGGGATGATATCATGGAAAGCCTTGAATGTCAATCCAAAGAGCGTGTCAGGCACTCAGAAGTCTTCAAAACAGGCGAGAGCCTTTGATGATGGCTGCACTTTAAAAGTCACTGGAGCAGCACCACGCAGGGTGCTTGCAGGAGCAAAAGAAATGGGATGCAGGGAAGAAGGCCATTGCCAAACCAGCACTCCTGGATTAGTGAGAGTGGAGAGGGGTAGCTGCCATGATGAACCTCCATGGAGCATAATGGACGCACCTTGCTGGGGACTGAGTACCAGTAGGAAGAAGGGTGGCACACTTATTAACAACTAAAGGAGGCACTGAGAGGAGGCCACTTGTGCTCTGTGATGTCACCCAGTGCTTGGTACATATTAGGAACATATGATGTCATACCCTAGCTCTGTTCCATTTCCTAACCTCTTTGAGTCTGAAACCTTATTGGTAACTGGGGAAAAGTGACCTAGCAGGGCTGCTGTGAGGAGTGACTGATTAAACTTGCAAAATGTCTCATGCAGAGTGCTCCTGGTACCATGGTTTCCTCCTCTCTGTGTCTCCTTATTAATCAAATTATGGTACATGGGCCAGCAGCAGCAGTATTACCAGAAAACATGGCAGAAATTTAGACCCTTAGGCCCCACCCAAGTCCTAAGGAAACAGAAATCTGCCTTCTGATATCATCACCAAAGTTTTCAATGCACATTAAAGGTCGAAAAGCATTATGCTAAGTAATCCTCCTGGAATTTTCCCTATCCAGGTTCCCCAGCTTCTCCACGACTCCTTAACCTCATTTCCTGTATTTTTCCCTACTTCCCATTTGCCAAGAGGAAATGGAGGAAAGAGGGGAAAATGAAGGGGAAGAATACCATATGGCCTAGAAGAATATCCTGTGACTACAGCATAATAACACTACTATTTTTCCTTTTGTTAAAACAGTCACTAGAAGGCATTTTAAAAACAGTTCTAAAAGGTGAATTTCAAAAGTACTTGAAGGAAAACAACTTCCCAAAACAAATTCACTTGGCAATTTTCCTGCTATGTTTGTGAGGAGCAGGGGCTGTCTCATTATTTTACCAGCATACCTGTTTTTAGAATGACAGATAAGGAGAAAGGACAGTTGTCTAGTTGTCACTAGACAGTAATCCAATTTCATAAGGTAACAAGCAGGACCTGTGTCTGGGAGAGAAGAACCTTTGATTTGGTGGATTAAGGATCAGACTCAGTCCTGAATGCCTGTGCAGTTGGCCAACATTCAAACCAAAGCTTTTAGGCTCTTGACATCGTGAAGCAGCAACATGGTAAAAGATTAAAGGATAGAGAATTCTCCACAAGTGAGGGTTAGTTCAGGCTCTGCCAACATAGGTATTCTCTGCATAACATCCACAAGCACAGGGAAGCTGCTAAGCTGGTGAGCCAGCAGCTCAAGGCAACAAAAACAGACATTCTGATTCCAAGCAAAGAGGACAGAACCATAAGCTCCAAGGCACATGCATGCAAAAGGTACATTCATGAGGAGAAAATGAGAGCCACGAAAGCCCTGGATAAACACCTCAGAAATTGATCCAGCATGGACCCAGGTCTCCCCACCAGAATAGTACTTAACATACTTTGTAAAAATACCTTCCTAAATGTCCTAACCCAGATAAGACTCAACAACTAACAGAATATTCCCTGGTTTTATTTCAGTATGAATAAGTGAAAAGTATATAGATTTATGAACATATACAGTTGACTGGATAATCTATCATATTTATCATCATTTCACACTATTGGTGACAGCACCGTTATAACAGAGAACAAAGAACTAAGATGGTGACTTGACATTTTTCATCATTTCCCAGCTTTTTTAGGTAAAATAAGAGCTACCTTTTGAGTCTCAATGATGTCATTAAAATAATGAGAATTAATTTCCATTTATTCAGCAGTTCCTCTCTGCCACAGACTGTTCTTACAAAATGTTACTGTAAATATGGTAATTCTTACCTCACCTATGTCAAAACTAAAGCAGAGAGAGGTTAATATCTTCTCCAAGGACATACAGCTAATAAAAAATAAACCTATCATATTTGTATCTTCCTCTCTCTAAAGTCCTACCCACTAATTCACACTGCCTATCCACTAAGTCACTTTACTTTACTGTAACTCAGTCTCTGCATCTGTAAAATAATGATGTTTGCTGTATGGTTTCCCTTATTCTCTTCTGCTTTGACGACTTTTGATTCTCTGTGAACTTTAATTACTCAATTTATATAACATGGAGTATTGTGATAGTTAATTTAATGTGTCAACTTGGCTAGGTTTCCAATTGTTTGGCCAAAATTAGTGTAGATGATGTACTGAGGATATTTTTTGGTGTGATTAACATTTACAATCCCTTGATTTTAAGTAAAGGAGTGTATCCTCAATAATGTAGGTGGGCTTTTTTTAATCAGTTGAAAGCCTTAAGAGAAAAACAAATCTCACAGAAATAGTAATTTTGCCTTAAGATTGTAACATAGAAGTGAAGGGTCCACTCTTCTGGTCTTCCCTACTGATTTCAGACTCAGGACAGCAAAATCAATTCTTACCTGAGTTCCAACTATACCAGCACACCCTATCATTTCAGACTTGTCAGCCACAACAATCTTGTGAGATATACGTATATAAAATTATGGGAGAGACTCAGTTCTTCTTGCCGATGCAGTAAAGAATTACATATCAGCAAGCCTATTAGCAAGTAAGCAAAGTTTATTAGTGCTAACTTCTCATGGAAGAGAACAGGCCTAGCTAAGGTGGGGGTGAAATGCAAGAGCTTGGATGGCAAAAGCAAAGGTGAAAAAGAGGCATCAGGTCCTTTGTTCTGAGGATGTGTATGGTTGGTGGGATGGGGGTGAGGGAGTTACATATTGATTAGTGGGTAAAAGTCACACCAGCTTCTACCAGGGGAATGTGACTACCCAAACATAGGTATGTGTGTGTGTGTGGGTTCCCAGATAGTGAAAATGGTATATAAAATTTTAAGGACTTCCTTCCCACTTTCTAGGCCTTGAGATGTTCAGGATACCTGAAATATTAGTAAGATTGTTACAGAAGCCCAATCTCAAGGACTCTCTCCTCCCCCTGTACTGTCAAAATTTTTACTTGGGTTGTTTGGAATGCCTAGCAGTCTTATAAGACCAGGATCAGGACTACTGAGTCAACGTGTAAGATAGGTCTTCTTTTGTTTCTAGCTAGAGATTTTAGTTTGGGGAAAAGCCAGAAGTCACAGGGTGCCAAATCTGGGCTAAAGGGGGTCTGAGTCACCTGGGTGATTTGATGTTTTACCAAGAATCTCAAGATGTGATGCATAAGCTGGTACATTGTCATGATGAAGCTGCCAGTCACTAGTTGCCCAGAGCTGTGGCCTTCTGAATCATCTGAATAGTTTTTGCAGAGGAATATTCAAGCTTAATGCAAAATTTGATGCAGATTTGTTGTGCTGCTTGCTTAGTCATTTGGAATGTGACAGCCACACAGTATACAAGCTCACTCAACATTGTCTTATCCACCTCTGCACTGATTAGTACAGTGAAGTCATTGTTCACACACGCACATTCCAGTCCACTTTCTTTTGCTGCCAAGTTACATCAATGTTGTGCAAACCATCCTCATTACATTAACAATGGCTGGACTTTTTCCAGACACACTAAAATATATATACAAATGTGTGTGTGTGTGTGTATACTTCTTGTTCCATTTCTTTGGAGAATATTCACTGATTTAAATATAATGAGAAATCATTTGTATTTTTAATACAGTGTTTTACCATCTTTTGTCCTAGAAAAGTGTAAGAACACAATCAAAAGCCAATACATAGAAGACTAACATCGGCGACATGGAAGAATTCATCAGTTAGCAGCTAGATCTTGAGCTTCACAGCCTTCAAAGTTGTGAGAAAAAAATTCCTGTTGTTCATAAGCCACCCAGTCTGGGGTAACTTGTTTTTAATGTGGACCCCGGCCAGCGGGGCCCATGTGTTGTGGATGTGACAAACAAATTCACATGGACTATAAAAGTCCTGTGGAGAAAAAGAGATGGCATAGGGACTCTCCAAGAGAGATAGAGAGGGCCCTGCCTGGACAGGCTTTTATTGCTTTTCTAGGCACATTACATCAAAGATGGTCCTCATTTAGTATGCACAGGTTTGCTTTAGGTGGTTATACTTTATAGAAAACAAAGGAGAGGATGTGGCTAATTACATCAAAGAAGAAAGATATTTGCAAATGCAAAAGGAAAAGTGGTTGAACTGGTTACACTCATCCTTGGGAGGTGTAGCATAGATTTTAGGAAGTTACTTTAAAGCTATGCAGTAAACATTTTCTACCTCAATTCAGGGTGAGGGACTTTTAGCAAAAGCAGGTCTCATAGCAGCCTAGGTACAATGCAGGACTGATTTTCCATAGGAGAAACTATCTGCGGGCGTGGGTCCTGTGTGCTGACCTTACTCCTCATCAGTTTTCCCCACGCCACGTGGAACAGTCCCCTAGAGTTTTTGCTATCTGAGTAGATAAGATAACGAACAAAAGAACAGACAGACAGATAGAAAACAATATAATGGAAATTGTAATTCCTTCCATATCAATAATTACTTTAAATATAAATGAATTAACTCCTCAATTAAAAAACTTAGAGTGACTAAGAATTTTTTAAAAAACAGCTCTAATTATGTGCTACCTACAAGACTCATTCTAGATTTAATAACATAGAGAGGCTGAAAGTGAAAGAATAGAAAATCCTATTCCATGCAAATGGTAATCAGAAGGGAGCAAGACTGGCCATACTTATATTAGACAAAATAGACTGTAAGTCAAAACTGTAAAGTGGAAAAAATAAAAACCTTCAGTAATTAAAACAGTATAGTGCAAGCATAAAGACAGACATATAGACCAATGGAATACAACAGAGAGCCCAGAAATAAACCCATGTATATACAGTCACTCAGTGTTAGACAAGGATGCCAAAAACACACAATGGAAAATGCATTAATCTCTTCAATAAATGGTGTTGAAAAACTAAATATCAGTCAAATAAATAAAATTCGACCCTTATATTATACCATATGCAAAAATAAACTCAAAATGAGTTAAAGAAAAAGTTAAGACCTTAGACTGTAAAATTCCTATAACAAAACATGGGGAAACTTCATTACATTGGTCTTAGAAAGGATTTATTGGATATGACACCTAAAACACAGGTAACAAAAGGAAAAATAATTAAGTGGGACTACGTCAAACATAAGTTCTGCACGGTGAAGGAAATAATCAACAGAGTAAAAAGGAAACTTGTGAATGGGAGAAAATATTTGCAAACTATATAACTCATAAGGTATTAGTACCCATAATATTTTAAGAACTTCTACAATTTAATAGCAAAAAGCAAATAACTATAACCAAATGCAGACCCAGCTGCCTGCTGCTCTGAAAGCCAATACTCAAGAGGCAGGTGCTGCTGTCAAGGAAAGTGGTTTATTTTCAGGTGCTGGTCACCTGCAAGATGGGGGACTCATGTCTTAAAGCCCATTTCCACATCTCTGTGGAGGCAGAGGTTTTTATAAGGAGGGAGAGGAGAATAGAACAAAGAGATCAATGAAGGAGATTGGAAAGTTCTCGACCTGCAGACAAACACAGTTTATTCTGATAAGGCAAGTGATGGTCAGGTGTGCATCATCCTGGTTTAGTCGTCCTGGTTTCACGTCATCTCAACTTTATGTCTTCCAGTTTCCACAGATGAAGGTCAGCAAATCTCCCAGAGCTGGGATGCCTGAAGGTCAGAGTCTGTATTTTTTTAAGTTAGTTCCTAGAATTCTTATACAAACACGCTGTTCATCTACAAGCTACATATTTGTCAAAGTCAGCGCTTACAGAAACAATGTCAAAAAAGTGGTGAGTTACAATTTCCAACAGTAAGAATTTTCCACTATTATATAACCTGATTTTAAAGTGGGCAAAAGACAGTCTATAGCCATACCATCCTGAACTCGCCTGAGCTCATCTGCTCTCGGAAGCTAAAATGGGCAAAAGACATACATAGACATTTCTGCAAAGAAGACACACAAATCACCAACAGATATATGAAAAGATGCTCAACATCACTAATCATCAGAGAAATGAAAATCAAAACCACAATGAGGTATAACTTCATACCTACTAGGATGGCCAGGAAGGAATGAAGGAGAAAGAAAAGGAAGAAAGGAAGGAAGGAAGGAAGACTAGTGAGAATGTGGAGAAATTGGAGCCCTTAGGCAATGTTAGTAGGAACGTAAAATGTTCTCCACTATGGAGTACAGTATGGAGGTTGCTAAAAACAGAACTACTATATGATGCAGCAATCCTACTCTCGATATTTACCCCAAAACAATTGAAATCAGAATCTCCTAGAGACAGAGGCACTCCTCATTCAGTACCACCTTGCTTACAATAGCTGAGTGGTGGACACAAATGTCCATTGACTAATGAACAAGTGTAGAAAATGTAGCATTTACAGACAATGGAATATAATTCAGCCTTAAAAAGTAAGAAAATTCTGTCATTTGCAACAACATGGATAAACCTCGAGGACATTATGCTAATTGAAATAAGTGCCAGAAGGGTAAATACTGCATTTATAAGAGGTATGTAAAGTGGTTAAATTCATCAAGGCAGAAAGTAAATGGTGGTTGCCAGAGGCTGGCACATGTGGGAAATTCAGAGTTAAAATTTAACAGTATAAAGTTTCAGTCCCTTCAAGTTTAAAAGGTTGCAGTGATCTGCTGTATAATGTTGTGCTTATAGTTACCAATACTGTTAGGTATACTTAAAAATTTGTTCAGGTTAGGTCTCCTGTGCTTTTTGCTACATATGTACTTTAAAAAGTACATATGCTAAAATCGAAAATAAAACCAAATGAGGAACTAATTATAAAATATATAATTTTGCTTCTAGGCCTACAGCCAACCACAGTCAAAACTATTTGGGGTTTTTTTTCTTTAATATATTAACACAATTTTCCATAGTAACTCCCTCCATTGTCCTTAGGATGTTTTTCTTTAAAGTTGTCCTAATTTTATTGTATTACATTTTCTTCTGGGCCTAAATATAAATGTTTTATTTGGTACTTGTCTATGCCCTTAAGAATTCCCATGTGCCTTTTCTTCCCTGTACTATAAAACTTTTTAAATGGCTCTGAGACTTTATCATGCTACAAACTATTAAAATTTCTTAGTATTGCCCAGCAGATTGATGATCTTTAAAAGTTCACTATGAAATAACCAATTTAATCAGCGAGATAACTCTCGTTAGGTAGTTACCTAATTTAATCACATTAGGTCACTACTTTGTGGCCTCGCCTTTACCTTCAACATGCCTGGAGTTAGGTTTAATTTACCTGTGCTACCCACATGTGACTACATTTAAGCTTAAATTAATTAAAATTATATAACCTTGACAATCCGGTTTCCTAGCCACACTAGCTACATTCTGAGTGCTCAAGAGCCACAGGTGGCTAGAGTCTACAGTACTGAACAGCACAGGTGGAGAATGTTTTTATCGTTGCAGAACGTTCTGTTACACAGAGGTAGTCCAAATTCTCCCCCCACTCTCCTAAAGCCCCACCCCGACTCGGCGTATTAGCAGAATGCTCGGCCTCTGAATCAGTTTCACTCGTCTCATCTGAAAAGCCAGAACATTTCTTACTCCAAGAAGAGGACTCACCCAGATTACCTTTCTGGTTCCTTACTAGTGTGGTATCCTCATTTTTGTGAATCCACTAAGACTTGACCTATGGTAAAGAAGATAACTGCATTAGAATAATGTTTCTCTGGGGAAAAAAATCAAATTTGAGTTGCGTCCTCTCAACTCAGCTTCTTTGCCAAGAATATAACCTCCTGAAGTAGGGAAGCTGTGTTCCAGCTTCACAAATTCCTTATTGGGTCCACTGTGGCAGTAGTTTTAGTACTAAAACTACTAAAACTGTTTTGCTTTTTATTTTTTTCACACCCCAAGAGGCCTCAGAAACACTGTAATAGGAGAACCAGCCTCTCTACAAAGGGTCAAGCACTCCTGTAAGAAGACATCTGGGAAGCAGAAAATTCATCTAAAAATGCAAACTACATATTCCTATAAGTAATTAATTGAGGAACATAAGTTGCATTTGAACTAAAACAGAACCTTTGATTACACTGAACGTCTGGTGGATGATTAATGTATAAAGTGTTTGCTGTTTACTAAACAAGGCATTTGTCTTTTCTTTACCATCTGAAAAATCTTGTTTAAAACACTTAGTTTCAGATTTATGATCATTTCTTTGGCACTTACTGGACTGTTAAATTGAATTCATGCTGTCCTTCCACGTTTCCCAGCCTACCCAGGAAATATGAAAATGGGATACGATGAGCAAGGCCTGGACATGTTTCCACATCCATTGTGTTGATGGTTATTGATGCAAGTCAGCCCTGCACACAGATCTACCACCTGGCCCAAGATAAATGGTGAACAGTGTACTTTGCTACTTCAGCAACTTCCCTTTCACATCTAAAACAGAAGTTCGATAACTTGGGATATTATGTACTTTCACTGCAAACATTATTGAGATCATCACTCTATATATATCAGAAACTATTTTATATTAGAAACCCAGACATGTGTGAATGACAATAATCCCCAGCACGAAGTATAAAAGGAAGGTATTCAAACTCCCACTCACCTCCTCCCTTCAAGTAGCTGTCTTGCTTAGGTTTTCCTGAGCAAGGAAAATAAATTGGTTGAGGGTTGAGTAACTCTCTCTCCATTCTTTCACTAACCTTCCTGATCTTCCGTTGAACCAACAGAAATTTGTTGTGTTATCCTTGCTTCACAAAGAGCCAGGAGTTTATAAGTAGACTCAGGAGCCAGTGTTTGTTTGTTTGTTTTTCTCCTGATAAGAGCAAAATTGTCTGAACTCATGCCTTTTGTTCCCTCTTGAAGAGGTTACTGGCTTTCGTGAGATTTTGAAAATGAGTACATGATCCAGAGGAGATTTAAAAAGTCCCAGTTTCTATGGACTTGGAATGTAGTTGTTGGGGAGGGGACATCCTGCTTCCTGGTTCTTCTGTCTAGTTTAAGAATTAAATTGATATGAGACAGATGAACAAGAGAAAATCAAGTTTAATTTTGATCATATACAGGTCTCATAGATATGGGACTAAGAAACATCCAAAGCCAGCAATTTTATAGTTTTTAAATAAAGAAACAATACATTTGTGAAGAATTGATAGCACAAAATAACTGAAGCTTAGGTATTTAGTAAGGAATCTAAGCAGGATTTGTTTACATAATCTTCTCGGCCCTGAATTCTTTGTCTCTGGTGATAGCGACCTCCGTTTACCGCCTAGTACAGAGAGGGAACCTTTCATGTGGGAGATTTACTTCCTGCTTCCTGGGGGAACAGAAGATAGTCAGATGTCCTTTTAGCACTAGCTGTTTCGTAAGTAACTTTAATTCACAATAATCAATAAGCCCAAGGGGCCTATTTGGGACAGCCTGACTTGAACCACAATCAAGGTCCCAGTGAAGTTACTACTTCTGCCACTAGTAGGGGTTGGTGACTGGGCACAACCGAGTGGCCGCAGTTCTGTAAAAAGAAGCAGAATCGGATGCTTAAGTCAAGATCCCCTCTCTCACCCCCAACTTTTAATAGTTGAGGTGTGATCCATGAACATGTATGATGGACTTTATGTGCTGCAAGATTGGTAATACATCAGAAAGTTGGTTGTAATAACACTCGCCACTATTTATTGCACACCTATGTGCCGAACAATCGATACACATTTTTCCATTTAATATCAATAATCCTTCAGGTGGGTATGATTTACTCCATAATGGGGTAAGAATACTAAGGTTCACATTGGCTAAATAGTATGTTCAAGATAACATAGCTAACATTTCAGTGCCAAAATTAGAGCCGAGGTCACTCTGATTCAAAAAACTTGTTCATTCACATTGCCCAGCAAAGAAAGTCCTTTAATTCTCCTATCATCCCACCTAAAACTGAAAAAGTAGCATACCTCATCATTCTTCAGGCAGAGAAAAATAAAGCTAATTTTAGAAGTCTAATGAGAAAGGATTAAGGTACTTCCTGTTAGACAGTCAACACAAGTGACTTTCATTAGCAACAATGAAACACCGGCTTATAGGTTTAGCAAAAGAAGCAGCCATAGCTGCTTTTGTGATTCTTAGCTGGGTTGCCCCTTTAAGAAGCTTAGCCCACATAGTCACATTTATAGATCCTGTAAATTAAAAACCTTTTTAAGAAGCACCTAGGAGGGATCCCTAACTACCAAGGAGTAAGACATATCCTCTCAGGAAGTAACTTTGAAAGATTTTTCTGAATGCCAATGAGTTTAAGTTCTTCAAAAGGAAGCCATCTAGAAAAGTGATTTTACACAATCTGTGAATTTTATTTCATTCCATCAAACATTTATTTGCCACCTATTCTATGCAGTAATTATGTAATATGCTGCAGAAGAAACAGGGATGTATAGAATGAGATTGGCCTACACCAGAGATTCACTGTTCTTTGGGACAAACACACACTCAATGTGTGTAGTCTAGCAGACAGTAGTGAGCTACAAAATTGACTTCCAACCAAAATGCCATAGGACTGAAGGATAGGGAAAGAGTGATTCTACTGGGTGGATGGGGTAGAGACAATTCTAAGACAGGCTTGTACAAAATGTGGGTTCTTTGGGTAAACAAAGGCAAGTAAGTTATTGACAGGGATTCACGTCCTAAAAGCATAGAAGAAGAGGGTGTGTATGTGTCTGGGGAAACGATACTAACCTGAAAAGGCCATAGAGTAGAGTGCAGATGGAGCACCAAGGATATAAAAAGCAATCTGCCTGGGAAGATGGTTGGAAGCTCAATGTGCATCCCATAGGCCCTACATCCACAAAGTGCAGTCCAGGGAAGAGCAGCCTCAGGAACACCTGGAAACTTGTCAGGCATTCAGGAGCCCACCCATCACATCAGAATCTTTATTTTTACAAGGTTCCCAGGTGATTGATACACACATTATGGTTTGAGAACTACGGCTGAGGACAATGGGAGCCACTGAAGGTTTTCAGGGACAGGAGTTGATCTTAGCTGTGCCTGGGAAATGCTACTTCGTGAAGCAGTGTGAAGGGCACACGAAATAGCCATTTGATTTAAGGGCAGTTATTCAGTGTCCACATTCTGCATAAAAATATGGACAGTTGCTTTCTGCAATGATGATTATTAAATGATACCCCTGTAGTCATAGCTCTATCACATTGGACTCTCAGGAAATTTGGATATTAATTTTTTTAATGCAATTTATTCATTGGATAGAAAAATGAAGAAGGGAGACCTGGTTGCTGCCAAAAACAGACTTTTATTTTACTTTAATTCACTATCTGGAATCTGTGTAATCATGCTGTTTGATTTTTAGATGGTTCAAATTTTTTTTAATGCTATCTGAAATCTGATAGCCAATGACCCTATTATATGAAATGAAATTAATCAAGCAGGCTCACAGCCCTAATTTCAGAATAGCCTATAGCAACTTTTACACTCTCTCTCATTCCCCAAACACCCATTTAGAGATAGCCAGGATAATTTTCTTCATTTCCTGCCCAGACAGCTGTGGAGTGTTGTAATTCATTGTTAGACAGCTGCAGCATTCCTCTTTAGAAAAGGATATATCTTGTCAAGGATGCAGTTTTTCTCCAATTTTCAGTTTATTTTTTAAACAGCAGTGTACTCACCAGATGTACAAATGGCATAGCCTTACAAACCTTAAAGCAAGGCCACATATCCCTGCCTGGAAGTCAACACTATAAATACCCTCCTTAGGTTGCTTATAATCTCCACTGCTTCAGCAAACAGTCCAACCTACTCCTGTTGTAAAATCCTCCAGATTTCTGAAAATAACTCCTTACTAGCTGAGTAAACCTTAACCCTCTCCTATAAGCCGATAAGAAAAATCCATATATCTAAAAGGTGAGCAGTAACCAATTCTATTTTTATTTTATTTTATTATTTTTTTAGAGAGAAGGGAGTGGAGGGTAAAAAAGAAGGAAGAAGACATAAAACATCAATGTGAGAGAGAAACATCAATAAGTTGACTCTCATACGCACCCCAACCGGGGACCAAACCTGCAACCCAGGCCTGTGCCCTGACCAGGTATCAAACCAGTGACCTTTCCCTTTGCAAGACAATGCCCAACCAACTGAGCCACGCTGGCCAGAGCACTGTGGTCAGTTTTAATCATCAATTATCACTACATTCCATATTCATAAAATGGCCTTGCTCTCTTCTTATTTTTACTATGAAACTGTGGAGAGCTGAGAAAGAGCTGAAAGAAGATAAAACTTCTCATGTGTCTGTACACATGTGAGCATAGTCATATGGGAGGAAGACAGAAACAACCACATAAAAATAGAAAAACACTTCATGTGACAGTGAGGGAGGCAAGACTCAGAAGACTTCAGGGAGCAGAGATGATGAGAATGAGTAGCAGTGTCCAGTGAAGGCTAAGAGGGTAGAATACTTAGATAATTTAGAAAATGTTGGACATTAAATCAAGGGAGGTTTGTTACTATGTCATGTCTTATAATTTAAAAATTGTAATCACAAAGAGGACAAATATGAGGGGAGCTTTTCTACTTTTAAATGACTTTTACTTTCATAATAACCTCTTATTTGGTACTATTTTAATTTTTTAAGGCACCTTAGAGTTGGCAAAATGGATCCAGAGGCAATTAAAGATTTTCTAGTTTCTTCTGTGAAACTGGTGTTTAATAGCTATGTGGGGAGTTTCTCCAAATAAAAATTCTATTTTTCCTGATTTCTATTTCAGGATCTCTAATATTAATCATTAAATTTTGTTTGATGGGTAAAGCTACTTCTTAACTTAGTAAAATCGGTCACAAACTCTACTCCCTGAAGTAGAGAGGAGATCATCATTATTGATTGGCGTAGCCTGGAAGTCCACAGAAAAAAAGGCCACAAAGGTCAACCAGTTCAATGCAGTCAAGAAACCTCTTCTGGGACCTTTGAGGACCTACCACATATTAGACATTTTGCTAGGCAGAGGCCGAAGGAGACAAATAAAGCATAAAACCCTGTCTCACAAAGCTTACACATCTTAAGACAGACAATTAGGGAAAGGGTAATTATAATACAGGTTTACCAATATAACAGGGGCAGCTACCCATAGGGTTAGGAAAAGCACCCTCACCAATTGAATGAAAAGAACTGCACTACCCCCAAAATGAGAAGAAGTGTCCATCTTCTTCCTAAAGGTTTCCTCCTAAAAGGTGCTACCTCATGTGGGAGACTATTTGGATTATTCCTGCCAAGTTCCTGATACCTTGTCCCACTGGGCTCAGTTCCATGCGGGGAGGATGGGAGAGTGGCTCAGAGCTGGTACATTCACAATGTAAGTCCCTCGGATGCCACTGTTTGGGAGCGGGATAAAGTACTTAGACCCCTCCTGAAGTCCGGGCTGGCATCACCCTCAATAGGAGACTTTTAAAAAAATCCTCACCAGGGGACATTTTCATTTTTTTAAGATTTTATTTATTTATTTCTAGAGAGAGGGGAAGGGAGTGAGAAAGAGGCAAAGAGAAACATCAATGTGTGGTTGCTTCTTTTTCACCCCCGCCAACTGGGGACCTGGCCCATAACCCAGGCATTTGCCCTGACTGGGAATCAAATCAGCAACCCTTTAGTTCACAGGTCATCACTCAATCCACTGAGCCACACTAGCTAGGGCAATAGGAGACTCTTTCCTTCTGTCCCCCTGAGCCCAGGGTGGCTGAGCTCACTTTTACAGAAGGGATGGCTGGTTGCACCCAACCTGAACCTGCAGTTAGCCCCTCCAGGGGGAACTAGAGCTAGAGACTCTGGCAGAAACTAAATGATTTGGTTCTGGAGAAGGGCCACTTTCCCTTCACTTAGTTCCTGACTGAGTGATCCACAGGTAAGGGGCAAACTGACTCAGTTCTTCCAGCCCAGTTGTGGCTCCCTACTTAGCTCACAACCTATGGAAAGGACTATGGTTCCTAACCAGCCTGAGCCCACTCTATAGTGTCTCTTTGGAAAGGCTCTGGGAGAAGACCAGGCAACCTCAGAGAAAGACACAGTAGCTGACAGGTGGAATCAGACTTCAGGGATCTTTAGTCCTTTTACAGATCTGCTACCAGTTCTAACCTGGAGGAAGCCAACCCTTATACACAGACTTTTTCCTTCCACACATATTCAAGTCTAATAGACACAGCCGCAAACAGTGAACAGCCTGATAGATGCAGACAGGTGGCCCAAGGCTGGTTCCAATTTCTGACATCAACCTGTACCTAAACACTGCCCAAGTGGACCCAGAACCAACACAACCAGTGGTGGGCTTCGGAGAATACTAGAGCTTGACCCAACTAGCCACATAGGCAGCACATGAAAAGGTGGATTCTGGCAGGAACCAGACCTTACTGAGAGCAATTCTGCCTTGGGGGACAGCCCCTGCACAGCACTTCATACATGGTGATTGAGGTTTATCCTTATAGTCAGCCAGCCTGAAGGGTTAACTCCACCACAAAAAGGCCAACAGCACTCAAGACTCAACTACAATAGGAGGGTGCACATAATGTACAAGAAATATTTTGGAGCAAAGAGCTCAGGTGATCTGGAAGATTGTGCCACTGAGCCCATCAAGACACTTTTTTATCATAAAGCCATCATAACAAGTTTGAAAGTCATAGGAGATATATGTAATGCACATAGACAAAATAGAGGAAACAAAAAAATATGCCCCAAATAAAAGAACAAGAGAAATCCCCCATAAAAAGAATTAAATAAAATGGAAGCAACGAAAACACCAGACGCAGAGTTTAAAACAATGATTATAAGGATGCTCAAGGATCTTAGAGGGAAGAATGGATGATCTCAGTTAAAACTTAAACAAAGAGACAGTAAGCATAGAAACCATAAAAGAGAACCAGTAAGAAATAGGGAACAAAATATCTGAAATAAAGAAATCACTAGAGAGAATCAATAGCAGATTAGATGAAAAAGATGATCAAATCAGCAATTTAGCGGACAAGTTAACATTAAGCACCCAAGGCAGAGAATCAAAAGGAAAAGAGACTTTTTTTTAAATAAGGAAATTCTAAGGAACTTTGATATAACATCACGTGTAACAACACCTGCATCATAGGGGTACCAGAGAGAGAAGAGAATAGGCAAGAAATAGAGAAACTGTTTGAAGATATAATAGCAGAAAACTTTTCTAACATGGTGAAGGAAAAAGTCACACAAATTCAGGAAGCACAGAGTCCCAATCAAGACAAAATCAAAGAGGCACACATCAAGACATTTCATAATCAAAATGCCAAAGATTAAAGACAAAGATAGAACTTCAAAGGCAGCAGGAGAGAGACAAGTTAAGTCACCTACGAAGGAGTTCCCATAAGGCTGTCAGCTGAGTTCTCAACAAAAACACTTCAGGTCAGAAGGGGTTGGCATGTATCTATCAATAATAACCTTAAGTGGCTTAAAACCTCCAATCAAAATATGTGGAGTAGATGAATGGATAAGAAAACATTACCCATATATGTGCTATCTACAACATATCCACTTCAGAACAAAAGATTCACACAGGTTGAAAGTGAAAAAAATATTCCATGCAAATGGCAAACAAACAAATCAAAACAATAATAACTTATACACAAGAGTCCATTCAAAATGGATAAAACACTCAAATATAAGTTGCAAAACCATAAAAATCCTACCAGAAAACATGGGCAGAAAAATCTCAGACATCTCTTGTAACAATATTTTTGCTGACATGTACTTTAGGGCAAGGGAAACAAAGATAAAATTAAATAAAATTAAACTACATCAAACTAAAAAGCTTTTCCACAGCAAAAGAAATTATAAACCAAATGAAAATGGTATCCACTATATGGAAGAATATATTTGCCAGTGACACACCTGATAAGAGGTTAATTGCCAAAATATATAGGTCAACTTATGCAACTCGACACCAAAAAACCCTCCAACAATCCAATTGAAAAATGAGCAAAGGACCTGAATAGCCACTTCAGCAAGGAAGGCATACAGATTGCCAATAGACACATGGAAAGATGCTCAACGTCACTAATCATCAGAGAAGTGCAAATTAAAACCACATGTCGCCTCATACCTATCAGAATGGCTATCATCAATAAATCAACAAACGAGTGTTGGTGAGGATGTGGAGAAAGGGGAACACTTTAGCACTGTTGGTGGAAATGCAGACTGGTGCAGCCACTGTGGAAAGCAGTATGGAATTTCCTCAAATAATTTAAAATGCTTTATGACCCAGCAATTCCACTCTGGGAATATATCTGAAGAAACCAAAAATCTGATTTGAAAGAATATATAATCCCTATGTTAATTGCAGCATTATTTACAATACCCAAGATATGGAAGCAGCCCAAGTGCCCACCTGTAGATTAGTGGATTAAAAAAGTAGTGGTAATTTGCACAATGGAATACTAATCAACCATAAAAAAGAAGGAAATCCGACCTTTTTCGACAGCCTTGCTGTTCCTCCGTGGAAGAACCTGGAGAGCATTATGCCAAGTGAAATAAGCCAGTTGGAGAAAGATGAATACTACATGATTTCACTTATATGTGGATTCTAATGAACCAAATAAACAAACAAAATAGAATCAGAGTCATAGAAACAGAAAACAGACCAAGAGCTGTCAGAGTAGAGTCGAGTAAAAAAAAATAAAGGGATTAGGCAAAGAAATAAAACCTCATAGACACAGACAACAGTATGGTGATTACCAGAGGAAAAGATGGGGAGGGGAGGTAGAAAAGGATAAAGGGAGATAAATGAGTATGAAAGGAGACTTGACTTGGGGGGTGAACACACAATACAACAGATGATATATTATAGAATTGTACACTTGAAACCTATATAATTTTATTAAGCAATATCACCCAAATAATTTTAATATAAATTAAAACAAAACAAAAAAATAAATTACAATCGAAAGTTAAATTTTATTTCAGTTACATATTTGAGTTTATCTGCGGTGGTATTGGAGAGGTGACAATAAACTTTTTGAGACCCTTTAGAGAATAAACGATCACAAAAATTAATTAATTAATTAATTAATATATTTAACCAAAAGCAAGAGACAGCTTTATATTAAAGAAATAGAAAACCTGAGATATGAAAGCAAATTAACACTAAGCTATAGTCATATCCTTTTATATATCTCTTCTCTGAAATTCAATGCTGAATTTAATTACATTGATTGGCTTTTTTTGGTCCTATCTCTGATTATAAAATTAATTTGCATAAATCTGCTTTCTCTATTGTTCTCCACAAAAGTTAACAAACAACCCTCCTCCTATAGGCCATTTATTTTAAAAAGAAATTGCACTTAGACATACACATAATCTCCAGACTGACAGACTTCTAAAAACTAAATGCCTGATCCTCCAGCCAAAGGTCTGTCCTGAAGCAGCAACCACCTGAAAATGACTTGGAAGTTGCCCAAGGTGAGTAAACGCCAGGAAGCAAACACGGCCACCTTTTAGATTTTACACAATCGTTCCAAGACCCAGAGATATTTTTTCTCCAAAATTTTAATAATCAGTCATTTTCTTCAGTTCTGACCAAAAAAAAAAAAAAAGGAAAGGACAAAGCTTCCTTAGAAGGACATTAGGATTATATTACCCTCCTTCGTCTGGCAGCTTAATACGTGTCCCGCTGAGAGGGTCAGGAGTGGCTGTCCCTCCCAGCCTCACCACAGATAAAAATTCCACTGCGATGCACTTGAGTCCCTGACCTGCAAGTTAACACTCCCTGTTTTCCCAGACAGCCCTTCTCTGGAGCACAGTCTGACAATCACGTCACACGGGCTGGGACCTGACCACCAGCTTCATTTTCAATTGTGAGTAAAATCAGGATTTGAAGCCAGGTCTCTGAAGATCAGGCGCAATGACATGAACTTGGTCCCCTAATAAATCACAGCTGAAGTCGGTGTTCAGGAGAGCAAATGCTACATGATGCTGCTGGCGAGATGAATTCTGTTACAATCTCACTTGTCCCCTTTTGCTTTGGCTTAAAACTTTCAAAGAACTTGAATCAGTTTCCTAAACTCCATGTTATTCCTTTGTTTAAAAGCATTGTTTGTTGCTGTTGTTGTTCTGGAGAATCATCTCCCAGACGGCCTCAGGGGGAGAGTTGTGGGCTCCCCCTGGAGTGGAGTAGGGAGCAAAACTCCTGTGGGGATCTAGGGCTCTGAATGAAGAAAGAAGAAAATTTCAAGCCATTTTTGAAGGGCAAAAATTACATACCGAGTGATTCTTGAAGTATTTTTAACATTTTATGCTTTCTATCTGGAAATGCTGAAAATAAGTAATAATGCCAGAAAATTACAATTTACATTCTGAATTCAGCTTCGGTGGAGCAGGTGATACTTAAGAAAGCATCACCAGTAAATATCAAAACATCACAGAAATATTGATGTTTTCACCTCTACATTCTCTTTAGCAATTTTTAAATGGGACAAATGGTATAAATTCAGCATTTAAATCTACAAAGGAAAAATTTTTTTCTGATTCTTAATGCAAAATGTGTACTCACAAAGAAAAATCAATTTGTCAGCCTGGCGTGTACATGACATTTTTCATTTCCCCACTTGCTGAGGAGAAATGCAGACAATGTGAGCTGCTGAATGAAGTGACATTTAAGGAATTGTGATTTTTTTATTTACCACTTTAGTCACATTTAAAATTTTTATTTCAAATATTTTATTACTAAACCTGCCCTGCGTATTTGAAATAAAACCAGTAAAATTACTTGCAAGGAAGCAAAATTTTCACCCACTCAAATCGCCCTTTTAAGCCTGTTGTCAAAATGATACGTGTAATGGCATCAAAAAGCTGAACAAGTAGAAAACTCACTCTTTGGGCAACATTTCACAAATTTATCCAAATTTTCACTTGCCCTAAACTGACTTCTTTTAATGCCAGATTCACACTTCCAGGACCTAGCCAATCCTTAGTTTCAGGACCACATTATTCTAAAGTGCTAAATGAGAGTCATTAATTTAGCTTCACATTATAAAAGAATCAGGTTTACCTTATCACCATTTTCTAGTTGAAGAAACAGACTGAGAGATTCAGAGGAGTTACATTCACCTAGCTAGGAGGACCTGAGATCCAAACCGTCTGGGTCCAAAACCTGGATTCCAGTAACTGAGTCATCTTGCTTCCATTTCTGGCCACAGGCAAAATACAAAGGTCAGGATCTGAAGGCTGGATTCAAATCGCCCCCCTGCTCCTTCCCAGGTATGGCACTTTGGGAAAAGCATTTAAGCACAAAGTGATGTGAGGCTAGGAATGTCCACACCCTGTAGATGTTTCTGAAGATTAGAAAGTGTGTGAAAAGCTTGAAACCGAGCAGACAGGGTCCCATCCACATGGTGTCTTGGTGAATGACCTAACAATTAATGTGGGAAGAGACAGGTTTTTATTCACAATATTCCAACCTTGGGGGGGGGGCTCAAAGCATTTATGCTCAGGGGCCTCCTTTCCCATAAGACCCAGCACTTGCAAAAGGCTATAAGCCAAAAGCAAACCCCACAGTTCCTCATATTCTTATCTTAAGCTGGCTGTGCAAACAATTCTCCGTCTCCCTAGAAGGTACCAAAATCACCATCCTCATGCAGTAGCTCTCCCCTTCAGGATCTGGGGTACATTGTCTTCAGCCTCCATGTTATAGTCCAGGACATGTGCCGTGTTACACTGGATCGTGGCGAAGTCCAGGAAAGGCACAAGTCCCAAGAGAGTGGCCTTGCCATGTTCTGAGTCCCAAGAGTCAGCATCTTGCAAGGCAGGGTCTTCGATGGCTTCTGAGCCAGCTAGAGTGGGCAGGAACAGAGCAGCAGTAGGTCTCTTTCCTTACTATACCAGGCCACATGGCAGGATCCTGACTGCAAACTACATAGCTGCTTGCTTCCTTCTCCCTTTGTACAGCTGCTACATCATTGCTCTTCTTCTTCATGGGTCCCCACTTACTATGCCCTTTCCAAACCACCTCTCTGCTCTACCTCTCTGCTGGCAACATGACATTTCCTCTTCACTACTAGCACTATGGGTCCTCTCCTTATGGTTGAACCCCTTTATAGCTGCCCACCCTTACTTTAAATACTGACCCAGAGCCTCCTATGTGACCTCATCTCTAACTCCTCCTGTAATGAGCTACATTTGCCAGTTTTCTGTATAGTTTACATTTATTCAGCTGCCATCTTCAGTCAGGGTAAGAATGACTCAGTGATCTAGGGGGTGCCCTCCCTCCTACATCACGAGTCAGGATATATCCTGAAACTCCCACCCACCTTGCCCCGAGGTGGTAGCATGACTATTAAACTAGCTACCAAGTTGATGTGAGATGTGCAAGTTGTCTCCATCCTCCCCATCCCCCAACCCATGGGCTATGGGGCTTTTCTCCTATTTTGCCTGCACCCCTCAGCCTGTACCCCATTATGAGCTCCCTACCCAGTGTTTTCCATGTACCGAAGTGTTCGCTAAGACAGGGGCTGTCAGAGCATGGCCAGTCCCACACTGATTTAAGATACTTCATGTCACAGTGAGTGTCCTCAAGGCATTTGTAAAGTTGAAACCCAGGTTTTCAGTCACCCAGGGCTTTAACGATCATAATTAATGAAAATATTTTTATTAAAAGCTTACCATTGCCAGGCACTGTGATAATCACTTTATACACCCCATCACTTTTGATTCTCACAATCATGCAATGAAATAGAAATTGAATCTGCTTGATAGTTGGCAGGCCGAGAATTACAAGTGGTTTTCTATGCACCCAGCGAGTTACATAGAGGAGGGCAGATGTAAACCCAGGAAGACACCAGAGCCTAAGCTTTGACTTCTGTGAACCACTCTCTGATTATCTCTGGCAGATACATGGTGACCTGTCTAAATTCAACTGCTTTTTTCCTTCTTTCTTTTTATTACATTAAGAGAATAGAAGAGAAACATTTTTACTCACCTGCTAAAAACTTTGAGGATTGACACCTCCTTGCCCACTGGGAAAGAGAAACGAGTTTATCATTGCTTAAAAAAAGTGGGCCCAAGGATGCTGCCCCCACCGCTGGGCCAGCCCTGTGCAGGAACAAAAGGAAAGCGGGTTTTCAGGTGAGTTGAAATCTCTCCAAGAGAGAAGAAGGATGCCTTCAGAACAACAGGAAGTCATAAGGAAGTGACTGGGAAGGAGGAGGTGCATAAGGGTCATGGGGATGGGAGTCTCATCCCGAAAAGTCAGCTTCTCAAAGGACAACTCTGAAGGGCCTGGGTGAAAAGAGAGGCACAAACGTGGTGCAGAGCGGTGGCTCTGGCCCCAGCCTGCCTCAGATCAAACCCCAGTTCCACCTCTTACTGGTTTGGTGACATTTGACAAGTGATTTCTCCTCCAGGCTGCTCAACCCATACCTCATGATACTCTTGTCTAAAAGAGAAAAAATATTGGCAACTACTTTTCAGGGGTCTGAGGATTCGACGAACTGATATCGGATCCTCAGATATCCATCCCCCAGACCAGGGTATGGCCCATTGTATGTGCTTAGTACATGTCAGGCCTTATTATCTACACAATATTCAAAGGCTCTGGAGTTGGCTGGAGCTATTTCATCGTGGGCCCAGAGTGGAAGCCTCTGGTGTGGTCTGAGCCCAACCAGGGTGCATGCCAGCAGGTCCTCCTGTTGGGACTCAGAAGTGACTCACTCCAAAAGGGCCCCACAGCACATTTGTGGTCTCCTGACTGTGCTACAAAACTCCAAGGTCAGGGAGCCTATCAATATCAGAATCCAACTAACTAACATGGAAACCCCAGTTTCCCTTTCTTCTGTCTGCCCTCACTTATTTCTATTTCGGTTCATTCCCATGTTAATAAAATAGAAACACCATTCACCTCACAGGATTGTTATGAGCATTAAATGAGATAACAAATAAAAAGCAGCGGGCACAGTGCCTGACACATAGTAGGTCATTTTAAAGTACACATTTTCTTCCTTTCTTCTTTCCTTAAGCTAAAGACACCACTTACTAAAGCTGTGAACGGACTAATGATTTAAGGCAAATACCTAATGAGAAGCAGAGAATTGGTTCTATCATTAAGACACTGCTGTTAATAGTGTATCTATTGATTACTTTTCTCCAAATGCTTGATTTTCACAATGTGGATAAGTCTGAAAGCATGACTTTAATATAGAAATAAAATAAGGATAATAATAGTAATGGTCTTTAAACACACGTAACCAGATATATAAGAAAATTGGTTTGTATTTAATAGAAAAACCTCTGGTTTTCTCTTTTGGTCCCTAGAAAACTAAATCATAAGTTATTCCTGTGCATTAGGAAGAAACGTGCTCTGCTCTAGAATTAAACTCATTTTAGCTCACGCTACACAAAGAGGCGTTCTGGAAGTCCATTTTTGTTGTTAAATGAGCACCTACGTGGTATTGCCAGAGGCAGAGGAGATAAAGGCACTTTGAGGAATAAGAGAGGAAAAGCACTGGCCTAGAAGTTAATCAGATTAAACGTATTAGTGGAGAGAGACCTGCAATTGGCTTGCTACCCACTTCCCCCCACCCCTATGTGACAACAGGATGAAGCTAATGAGGGGAATTACCAGAGAGGGCCCACAGTTTAAAAACAAATACACTAGAAACAAAGGCTTACTTGAAGTTCCATTTATGATGCTACACCTAACTCCCCACAGGACAGCTAATTTCTCACACTAATCAGTCCATTGCTGGAAATGCTGAGGAGGAAAAAATACCCCTGCTGCACACTTTCCTGTCTCTCCCCAGATTCTAAATCTTCACACAGAAATAATTGTGCAAGCACAGCCATCTCGGGGATTCGACGAATTCTCCTACCACCTCCTGTTGTTCCTTCAGTCCTAGAGGGATGCTCCAAGCAGACAGGAAATGTGACCCAGAAGTGTGGCAGCATATTTGCAGCTTGTTCAGGAAGATAAGTGTCTCTCAGTCTCCTCCGGTTGAACTCACACATTCCATCTTTGAAGAGAGCTTTAAACAGTCCTGGCTTATTTCAGAACCCTTTGTTCTCAGGACCAGTTTAGGAAACAGCCCTGAGGGACAAAAATACAGTCAAACTTGCTTGGTGATAGGCACAGTGCTCTGCATATACACATATATATGAAGTCTGTCCAGAAGGTACCCAGCCATGTAATACGAAAAATAGAGATACAAGATGCAGAAAACATTGTGCATAGGACAATGACACCTCAGTCCCCCTCAAAGTAAGCACCTTGCGACCTCACACAGTTCTTCCAATCGTCTTCAGCTGCCCCATCATATTTACCTGAATCTCACTGACAGTCTTCAATCTCTTCCCTTTCAAAGTGATTTTAGTTTTTGGAAAAGCCAGAAGTTGCCAGGTGCCAAATCTGGGCTATAGAGGGGCTGATTCTCCTGGGTGATTTGATGTTTCTCCAAAAAGCTCTGCACGAAACATGATGCATGAGCTGGTGTGTTGTAATGATGAAGCTGCCAATCACCAGCTGCCCATAGCTGTCTCCTTCTGAGTCATCCAAATAGTTTCTATGGAAGAATGTTCAAGATTAATGCAAAATTTGATACAGTCATTTTGAATGCAATGACCTCACAGTACACATGCTCACTCAATAGTATCTACTGCCCCCACTGACTAGTACAGTGAAGCCATCATTGTTCACACATGAACATTCCTGTCCACTCTCCTTGGCTGCCAGGTTACAACAATGTCACACAAACCATTCTTGTTATACAAACAATGTCTGGACTTTTTCTGGACAGATCTTACATATATACCTTCAGGGATCTGGATATGCCATTAATGTCTTCCTAGCATGACTTTTTAGGCAGGTTTCCTTGTTACCACCCAGTAATATCAGTCCTGATCTAGGTTACACTTCAAGAATCTTTTTTATTATCACCTGCTGGTTAATAGAATGAATATGACGTATGCACATAGCCTTCAAATTAGTTCTAATTTTTCCCTTTCGGTGTGAAATGTCATTGAAAACATTCTTCAGGAACTAAATGGGCATACGTGGATATTCCACACACATGTCTATATGTAGTTGGACTTCACCTAAATTAACCCAGACATAGAAAATGTATCTGTATTAACTAATAAGAACAATCACTCATTTACTTTCTTATTGAGGTAGAATTTCAGGCTAGGGAAGTCAGGGATGATTAAAGTGGAGGGCTTGGGATTCACACAGACACCAAGAAGCACAAACACACTTGGAGCTGTTACTAGTCAATAAGGAAAAGTGGATGATGCGTCACCCCCCACCCACCCTGCACTGGTGCAGCCATGGGGCCCAGAGTCTGTTGAGCAAGAGGGCGTCTAAGTTTGAGACCTTACCTGTGACCTCAGCCGGGCACAGTGCGTGTCACCAAGAGCACATCAGAGAAAGCCACCGCCCTTGGTGTATCCAGGGCACATTTCCTAGGAGAATGAAATAGGGCATCAGTGATGGATTAGTGCTTACTAATAGGGGCTGTCCTACAGATGAATCTTTACAAAGGTGGTGCCTGCCTCACACTTGTGCTTATTCAAGTGGAAGCGAAAGTTTCCCCCATCCACTGCATAAAAATCATGCAAAAAATAATCACTCTATCTCTTGCTAACTGTGTCTCTTTGATTGAGGGAGATGGGAATGCAGAGGGAATATTCGCTTGGCTCCTTGCATCAGTTGCAAACTAGCATCTACTTTGGTGTTGGATTCATGCTTTAGGATGTTTATCACCGATATGAAAAGCTCTAGTACCTCAAATACCCTGATACATGAGCAGTCCAGGTAAGAATGACTACAGTTTATAATCAAATGTTACCTATAAGTGAGTATATTCGTTATACTTTATAGGAATGGCTTTAGTTCATAGTAAAATGTAATGTATGAATGGTTATATTTTTTAAATACATAAGACAAATTTTGTCTTTTCAAATGAAAATTCTAACACATTATCCCTCATAAACAAAACAAACCAAAAGTTCATAGTCAGCAAAGAAATTAGACCCCACCCAAATGATGTCTTTGGAATCATCCCTTTTTCTGCTCCATTTCTCTTTCCCCCACCTTCCCACAGTCTGCTATTGCCAGCAAGTAAGTGTGTAAGTGCTGAAGCAAGAACAAAAGGAAAACAGAAGCATATATTTATGTAAACTTGTATTGATTCAACTAGGAGGAAACCCCACAGCTTTCGAGGTCTGTTACAAATCACTATGATCAGAAATGCTGATGTGCTAGGAATACACAATTCTTTTGCTTGTTATCTGGGCTCAGGCCTGTGGCAGAGCTAGAGTTAAACTGAATAACATTAAATGTAGTTTTAAGCCTCCATTCATCCGGCGATATTTTGGAAGAGGCAGGACACAGTAGCCAGGAGTCGAGGCTTGTGTATTCAGACCCATGTGCAGTGACTGACTGATCCACGTTTGAGAAAATCAGAGGGAGGTCGTATCACCTTTCCAAACATGCGAAAACTCTGTTCTTCCCAAGATGACCCAAAATGTTCTAATTATTGGTTATTCCCTCTGGTTGGTGATGCAGCCAACAAGCACATAGAGTTCAGTGAACCCACAAGCACACAGCTGTTATCTTTGACTTGTGGCCAAAACAAAAATTGGAACGGAATACTTCCAGACAAGTGTAAAGGCTTCTGTTTAAAGCAGCTATTTTCTAACCCAGATCAACAGCTTTGAAATGGTGAAGAAATGAACCCTTTTCTAGAATGTCTGAATCAAAGCAAGGTCACTGTCTTGAAGACAAGATGTTAAAATAGATCACCCACAATGGCTGCAACAAGGAGGCAGCCTCTGTGCCTCCAGGCTGTCCGTATTCTACCTGTTTTGTTAACTGTGTTTGTGTGTGGGAAACAACTTTCTGCATTCAAGAGTGGTGGCTGTGTTTACTTAGCTAGTTCATGATATAAAACATCCAAGAGCAAACTGCTGTGCTGAAAGCCAACCAGATGTTGCCTAGGCCACTGGCCTCTTTGGCTAGTAGCGTCAGAGGCTCTTATCTGGGAGCAGGAGGGCGGGAAGAAACAGTAGTTTCACTTTGGGGTTGAGTCAGTAATTCTGCCCTTCGAAGTTCCACTAAGAAATGACATTAACAAATACCTCACTTTAACAGGAAGCAAAGGGACTGGTAAGAAATAGCTGGTAGGAGAAGAAGGGAAAAAAATCACCCTTCCTGTTCCTTACGCAAACACTGTGTGCCTGTGCTAATCTGGCAATCCATCTTACAATCACCAAACAGTACAGAGCAAGGAAGCAATTCGTGCTGCAGTAGTGCTCCTCAGAGCTTTTCATAGCTTGATGCCTATTGAGGCTGCTTATATTGTACCAGCAGGTGGGTATAAAATAGCAGATTCCGAGCCTACAGAAGCAGTGTCCCAGGGTAGAAGAGGAGATGATTTTTTTCCAGTAGAGTGAATATGCATATCAATGTCCCTGAATGGAGAGCTGAGTCCTGGTGAGCTGTCATCAGCAGCAAATCTGTCTATACTTCCATCTCAAGTGGTCTGTTTCAGCGATAACAGGGCTTATGTAGCAGGGGTTTGAAGAGCCTGCTTCCCTCGATTCCAGTGGGGTTGCAGACCGTGTCTGCAGTGCAGACAGCCCTGAGCCTGCCGTCAACTTTCGTTCATTCCCAAATTCTCCCTGAACTCTTCACTTGCAGAAACGGTGAAGTCGCACCAGGTTCAAAATGCCACACGTGCAGACGTGGCGGGAACAACAAGGCATTGCAGACTGCTCTAAAACACTCTATGGTTAAGGCAGTCACCTGCATAATCGGTGTCGACTTCATGCCCAGTGGGCAGCGATAGTTATCAGAAGCCCGTTGAACAAATGGATGGGATGTTTCAAACCTATGAGCATCCAGCTTCTCCCAAAATAACAAGAAGTGACAGCTGAAGTCATGCTTAACAGAATTGGTTTTAAAATGTGAAATGGATTTTAAAAGCCGTGCTGTCTTCGTACTGGGTGTGAATGAGGCTTAGCATGAAATATCATAGGAGGGGAAATCCCAATCAGGGCTGGGATTCTTGCTTTGTTCTCTGTGCATAACGACTGCAAGTCTCTGGATATTACTTGAAAGGACCAAGTTGTGTGGGCAGCAGCTGGGTGGGTGGCCCCGGCCACGGGAAGCAGCTCTGGAAGAGAGAGTTTCAGTGCCTAAACTGCACACAAGGGCTAATCCTTGTAACAATTCCAGAGCTCTTGTTCATCTGGTTCTTTGTTACCTGAAGTAACCAAGGAAAATTGTGCCTGCCACCTTCCTTCCTGCCCTGGACAGTATGTTTCCTACTGCTGATTGCCTGGTGTCTTACCTTTTCTGAACCTGACTCATGACTTTCATATAATTCTCTAACTTGGGGGTCAGCAAACATTGTGTATAAAAGTCCAGATAGTAAATAGGCTAAAAGTTTACAAGCCACACAGGCTCTGTCACGCTACTTAGCTCTGCCCCGGTAGCAAGAAGCCAGCCATGAGCAATACACAAATAAATGGGGTGGCTGGGTTCCAATATGTCTTTATTTACAAAAATAGGTTAGAACCCACATTTGGCCCATGGGCATAGTGTGCAGAGTCTTTCTCTAAGATACTATATCTTCAACAAAGTCAACCCTGGGAATTTTTAGGGTTTTTTCCTCATTTTTGATAGCACTCTGGAGTAGATTATTCAAGTAATGCTCTCCTCCTATTTGCTCATGCCTTTCATTGTCCATGCCCTGGGTGGTTTCCTTCCATATTGACTATTAGAGGCTGAATTCAGTCCCTCCAAAATCCGTATGTTGAAGTCCCAACTCCAGGACCTCAAAATGTAACCACATTTAGAGATAAGGTCTCACAGTAAAATGAGACCATTCTGGTGGAGCCGTGATCCGACATGACTGGCGCCCTTAAAAGGAAGGGAAGAGACCGGAGCGCGTGAACCGAGAAAAGACCACGCGAAGAGGCAGCAACAGGGAGACCATCTGCAAGCCAAAGAGAGAGACCCCAGAAGAAACCAAAGCTGCCAACACCTCGATCTTGAATTCCAGGTGCCAGAACTGTGAAAAATACATTTCTGTTGCTTAATCCACCCAGTCTGTGACATTTTGTTATGGCAACCCTAGCAAACTAGAACACTGGGCCAAATATGCGACTTGTTTTGGACTATGGGGCAGTAGCAAATATGACACAAACAGAGGCTTGAAAAGTACTTCTTGCTGCTCTTGAGACCCTTGCTGGCAGCCCTGTGAACAAGTCTGGGCTAGTCTGCGTGGTAAAAACACGTGGCCAGTCATCTAACCACCCCAAACTCTGTCCCCTGACCCCCCGACTGACAAACTGAGCCCAAGAGGCAACTGCCTAGCTGACTGGCAGCCGAGCTGATCACAAAGGCATGAGAGGACCGCCCCCCACTAAGCTTAGCCGAAGAACCGAAGAGCTGAGACACTCCAAAGTGCTAACTCACAGAAAATTATTGTTGTTTTCAGCCACTGAGTTTGGGGGTTGTTTGTTGTACACAGTAAATAACTGCTATACCTCCTAGTCATTTTCCAAGTCTTCTCCACCCCAACACTGAGCTGACCCCTCTGTCTCCTGCTTACCTGGGCCACTGCAAAACTGTGCTCCATTTTTTAAGCCTCTCCTACTTCTCCACACCATCTGATACTTTAATCTGGTGCTTCGTCCACTCAAGACATGACGCTCTACTAGGTGGGTATGCTCATTTTCTATTGCTGTGACAACAAATGACCACAAACTTAGCAGCTTACAACAACACATTCATTATCTCACAGTTCTGTAGGCCAGAAGGTCACCATGGGCCTCCCTCCAGGTTCACATTAAGGTGTGGGAAGGCTGTGTTAACAAGGTTCTGGCAGGGCTGGGTTCCTTTACTGGACCCTCTAGGGGAGAATCTATTTCCTTGCTCACTTACATTGTTGGCAGAATTCAGTTCCTTGCTGCTGTAGGACTGACGTCTCTGCATCCATGCTGGCTGTCAGCTAAGGGCTACTCTCATCTTCTGTAGGCCACACACATGTCTTAGCTCATGGTTCCCTTCCTTCCTCTTCAACACCAGCAAAGGTAAATCAAGTCCCTCTTGCACTTAGAATCTCTCCTGCATCTTCTCTGACTGCAGTGGGGGAAATGTCCTTCTTTCAAGGGTTTGTGTGATTAGATGGGCCCATCCTGATAATCCAAGGTAATCTCCCCATCACGAGGTCCATAACCTTTATCGTGTCTGCAAAGTCCCTCTGCCATGGTCATACAGCACATTTACAGGTCCCAGGAATTAGGATGTGGGCAGTTTGTAGGAAGAGGGATTCATTATTCTGCCTACAACAGTTGGCAGCTTGTAACAATGAAATCAGACTAGTTCTTAGCAGCTCATAGTTATAATGAGGACTTTTTTGAAGGTTAACTTCACACCCTCGGTGTGGCCAAGTCCCCACTATCACAGCCACTCCATTCCTTCAATGATGGCTGGAATCATAGCCTTTATTTACTGCAGAGTAGTCTTCACTCATATTCCTAGGAACCTCTCCCTCTGCGCAGCTCCTCTCCATAGCTAGTTGTAAATTAGGGTACATGCAATATGTGGACTGTGGTTCCCTGAATATGAGGTTTTCAACAATGGTGTCTGGAATCCCATTTGTCAGTGTCTTGGGCAAATGAACTCTAACAGGTACTTGTTTTTCTCCCCCAACTGCTTCAAGCTTGAAGGAATTATTAAGCTTATACCTAAGATTGTGTACAGAAAAAAATGCCAGTATTATAACCAATGTCATAAGTTCCTACTTCTTTCTATTTACGATTTTGCAAACCGGCCTATTGCAGTCTATAAAAGCTACCAGGACCCATTTTATATTGGTTAGGATGACTTCAGCTGCAAGTTAAAGGAACCCTGATTTAAACGGGCATATACAATGTGAAAAATTACTATTTCACATTACACAAAGCACGGACACAAATCAAACTTCAAGGTTAGTTAATTCTGTGGCTTAGAAAAATAGTCAAGGTCCAAATTTTGTTCTCCCTTCACCCTGCCATTCCTGTGTCATCAAGCTGGTAGCAAGGCATCTGCAGTTCTTCCTGGCATCACATCCAATTATAACAACATCCAGAGGCAAAAGTGATGTCTCTTCCTGTGTCTCTATCTTTTTTGTGAGGAAACATTTTCCTACAAGTTCCCTAGTAGACATTCCCTCTGGTTTCATTGACAGAACTGACCTAATTTTAAAACAAGAAAAAGGAAGGAGAACATATCAATCCATCAAGCCCTTCCTTGATCTCCCTTTTAAAATAGCAACTCTTCCCCAACTTTGTCTCCCAGCATTTCCTTCTGCCCTTTTCCTGCCCTACCCCAGCCTGGCTTTCCTCCTTTGCTCCTATCACCATATGTTTTGCCTTGTTATTTGTACATTTTTCTTTCCACACACACTCTAATGTCCACTTCATTGTGTTAGGGATTTGGAACTCTTTTATTTGCCTAAAACAATGCCTGGCACAGAAAGAGTTCTCTCAATATCTCTTAAATAAATGAACAAAGAATACCCCTCTCAACCAATCAGACCCTTGGAGTTAGAGGTAAGATCCCCTTCCCCCTATGAATGCAGCGGGGAGGGTGGGTTACTGAATGAAACTGAGTTTCTGTTAAGAGTAGCTAGGGGGACTGAATATTGGATAGGCAGCCAGCATCCTCCTTCTTAATTTCATTTCCCCACAGCCACCATCACATTATTGGCCTGGGGTAACTTCGGTGTTGCTGAATCTTAAAGAGGTTTACTGGTCTTAAGGTAAGCATCCAAGGCATCTCGGGCCAAGGACCAGACTTACAGATACCTCACAGATCCATTCATCCTATCATCATATCATCACATGAAGTAGAAGGAAAGGCTTCTGATGCTACCAAGTCCAGTGGCTTTATTTATTCCTTCTCTATGCCTATATTTCTAATACTTTATATAATTTATTTTCATAATTCTGAGAAAGTGATTTACCTAAAGCTTACATAGTAATAAGAAGAGGTTTATCCTGTAAATAAGGAGGAAAATCTAAAGCAATTTGTTGGAGCAATAAAAGGAAAGCCATTCAGCTAGCCATCAGGCTGATGTCTGGCTACTCAGAATACCCACCTGGGAGAGGCTGAGCAGACTTGAAGAAAAGCAGCAGGTGACTATATTCCTCATAATTAACATCAGACTTCTGAAGCATAATTTCTAATATTCTTCATCATGATCTGCTCTCAGAGTTCTTGAGAGTCCCAAGTTAGGAGAACACCAGGTCTCTTGGACCTCCTTTTGGAGACCCCTCCCTCACATAGGAGTTAATATATTCACTGCCCAGGGGTACTGGTCAGGCACCCTGTTTATGTGGTCCGGGAAACCCCACCCCACCCTCATTCCAAAAGACATTGCCTTCTTCTTGGGAAGAAAATAAGGGGATGATTTGGTCTGTTCATCCCTAATAATGGGAGTGGGACAGTCTCATGAGTGTTACCCAACTTCATCCAGGCTCCAGAGTCTTCTTCCCATTTGAAATGATTCTGCCTAAATGAAGCTGGGCTTCCCTCAGAGCTCAAGAGTCTCTTACCTCACTTAGCCATTATTCACTTCGCCATTGCCATCACTGTCCCTCCCAGGTTCTGCTCTTTCTGGCACTGCTCCCCTTCCCACTTCCTACCATGACCAAAGACAACTTCTGCTCTGTTTCCTCTGCTGGACCACCCAGCTGCTTCTTGGAATTCCTCATGGTCCCTAGGAGCATGACCCTCTTATAGGCATTCTCTGAAGAACCCTATTTATATATAATCCAATGTTTTCATCATTTTTTTACCCAAATTACTTCATCTTTGCTCTGGCCAGTTTGGCTCAGTGGTTGGAACATAGTCCCTCAACCAAAGGGCTGCAAGTTTGATTCCCAGTTGGGGCACATATCTAGGATGAGGATTCATCCCCAGTCCAGGTGTGAGTGCGTGCGACCCCCAGTCTGGACACATACAATCCCTGGTCCCAACATGGGTCCCAGGTCTGGGTGAACATGAAGGCAACAAATCAATGCTTCTCTTGCATCAACATTTTGCTCTCTTCCTTCCTCTCTCTCTCTCAAAAATAAAGCAAATGAAAATATCCACAGGTGAGGATAAAAAATAAATAGTTTCACCTTTGTCCATTAAGAGTTTCTCCAGGTTGACTGCTGCATCTTTGTAGCAGACATCGTTTCTTCTTTGGGCCATTCCTTAGACCCCAAAAGGCTCCAGGTTAATCTTGTATTTCCCCCATCCTACCCCAGGAACCAACCACCTCTTTACAAAACCTGGTTTCTTTAATTAAAGAATGGCATTTAAACACTAAGATATGAGCATCAGGTAAACTCATTGTTATTGTAGAGGGCATTGCTTCTAGGCCCTCTCAGCAGAGAAAGCTAAGAAACACTCTGTGTACATGAACCCAGGCATACATACAAAAATTTGTATTTTATATCTGTCCAACTGTACACACACACACACACACACACACACACATATCTCAAAATTTGTGAGTTTATACTGATATCTCTGATTTCAGGCTGACATCACAAGTTTCATATTAGCCTTCTTTTTCCTCATCTGCAATGTATTTCTCCAGTAGTGTAAAACAGCTTCTTATCTACTTTACTATTAATTATATTTATTATATAAGTGAATATATAATCTTTGTTCAACTCTAGTATATATAAATATTTCAAGATTTCTAATCCATGCCCTTAAGGAACATATTTGCTAACTATGTTACAGTATTTGTATATAGTTATTTTCATCTTCAGTCTTACAGTACTCAGTCAAAATACTGTTTTATAAAATCATGTAGGTTTGCTTTTTTGTAGCAATAGGATCTTGATTTTGAAGTCTTCAAGCAACCTGTGTCCTTCCTTGTAGTCATGGGACCACTTTATCCATGTGCATTGGGTTTTAACATCATGATTCATTTTCTTCTAGAGTGGAGACACATTCGAACACACTTTTTTTTTAAATACTCACCCAAGGATATGTTTATTGACTTTAGAGAAAGCAGAAGGGAGAGAAAGAGAGAGAGAAATATCAATCAGTTGATATTGCACAGGACCTGACCAGGGATGCAACATGCAACCTATGCATGTGCCCTGACCGGGGATAGAACCCACAACCTTTTAGTGTATGAGATGATGCTCCAACAAATGAGTCACCAGCCCAGGGCTCAGACATACTTTTATGATAATACTTTTATATCCTTAACCTAAATAAGTGTCAAATATAGAGTGTGCCACATCTTTGTCTTCTTTACAAGATTAAATCTCTTCATTAAAGAAGGAAAATGGGCTCAACTCTTGTATATATTGTATTTACATTTTATTATTTTTCTATATAATACTTCTGATACCTGAGATGATCATTATAAATTTTTTATTATTCTAAATTTGTATTATCCCCTTAAGTAATATATTGAATTGTTATAGTTCATAACCTCCAGCTATAAAATACGGAGCAATATTGCCTTCTAATGCACACATATGCAAAGTTTGTAATTAAGTGCAAAGCTGTAATAGGACCCAGTACCCCATCTAAAATGAAACAGCAACAACAATGAATTAACGAGAGAAAAGAGGTGGAATACTCAACATTGAAGTCAAATGGTTTTACAGTAATTTAAAGAAAAATATTATTCCAAATGTTGGGGAGAAGAATACCCTTAAAACCAATAAGGAGAACATCTATCCCACTACACAGGAGGATAAAGTGTGTCAGTAGTGACACACTAAAGTGGGAGGAGACCGTAGCAAATGTAGGAGCCTGGCAGTAAGAAAATACGTTCATCTACTGACTGTAAGCTGTCCACATATATTCTCACATACAGCCAAAGCACACTCATGCACACACTCACACACACCTCCATTAGGGTGAGACTTAAATTTCCACTTCCTCTTGCGCTTTTGTTCTACACTTTTCTATATAAATACACAGTAGGCAAAAGTAAGCTTACAGTTGCCTGTATGGAAAATAATACAACAAAACATAAATAATACTACAAGAATAAGCTTGTCTCATGTACTCACAACTGTAAACCTCCTTTTGCCCACCCCTAGATTATGCCCCTTGCTTCAATGGCAGTTCTACCTTTGTCCACAAATATTTCTAATGACATTATCAAAATGACCCACAAATACACTTTTCACAAATGACTTTCTCCAAATTCTAAAAAATTAATAATAGTAATTTAGGAGATCTGAATTTTACTTCAAATGAAAACACATTATTGTATTATATTAATGCCAGGATGTAGCTAACCAGAGCTGCTTCTCCCCCAGCCTTGTGATTGAACACTGTCATCATCAGCCACACAGCTGCCCAAACGGGAGACCAGAAATCATCTATCACTCCTCACTTCCTTTCTGCATGGGCACATGTGAATCCATCAATATGTCCTATAAGTTCTATCTCCAAAATGCAGCATAAACTCTTGTACAGCCTAGTCTCTACTGTTACACCCCCATTCCAGCCGTCTACCATAAATGAGCTGGACCACAGTAGTCGTCCCTTAACTGTCCTTCCAACAGCCATATTTTCCACTGTGAATCCACTCTTGTACTGCAGCAAAGTGAGGGATGTTTCGCAAATAGAAACTGATCATATTACTCCTTTATTTAAAAAGTATTAAATGCTTCCCATTTTTCATAGATGAAAGACTGTGCTTCACTGGTCCCTTCTGGGGACTCATCTCGCCCTATACTTTACCATACTCAACGCTCCTTTGGTTCCCGGAATGTTTCCTTACTGCACAAAACCTTTGCCTGTCTTTCCCACTCTACACCTGGTTAATTCCTACCCATCATTTAGATCTCAATTCAAATGTCACCTCCTGTAAGAAATTTTCCCTAACCCCCATATAATAAGGCAGGGTACCACTTATGTATTCTCAAAACACAATGGACCTATTTTCATAGCACTGATCATAGTTGAATTTTTACATTTATTGGAAAATTATTCAATTACTAGATTTCTACCCCTACTGGAATATAAAGAATTATGTCTATTTAGGTTCCCCGTAGTATCCTTAAAACCAGGTAGAATATATGCCTGGCACTTGGGTGATCAACAAATATTTACTGAATGAATAGTAGATAGAAAAGAAATAGCCTAGATACTTGGAATTTTCACTTTTGTCTTCTTTATCAACCATCAACAGCAGGTGGGATAAAAATCCTGTCAGTGTACGTGAATCTCCTATTGTGATCCCTTAAGTTCTGCTGAGCTCAAGGCAGATGGAAATCCTGCCACAGCCTCACAGAACAGCTCTCAGATGTGACCTGCATACCAAGCAGAGGGCAGGAAAACACTCCAGAACAGAGAGTCGGCAGCCTGTTCACATCCATAAAATACAAGGCTAGTTCTGGCTTTGACCCTCTCCAGTCCAGTAAAACATGGTAAAGATGTAGAGAAGAGATACGTTAATGTCTTGGAATTATTCCAGAAAATTTGAATATATGACCATTTATCAGCCACTCTGTATTACCTGATAGTATGCTATCATCTTTTTAGTCTTGAAGAGCAGAAGACTAAATGCTTCCACATTGATTTTTTTTCTTTCTGCCATTTCTAGGTGACATATGTTAGTGAGATAAAAATAAAGGTAATGCTTTCTGATTTTTTCTTTTCTATCTCCTACAAAAATATCATATCCTAACTGTGTGGAACATGGAAGCAGGTGGGTGGCCCGCCTGAAGAGGAGACAACCATCTCCATAAAGAGGGCAAGAGGCCAACACTGGGCCCAGGGTGTGCAGTGAATGCTTGCCCGCTCTAGACTGGAGCAATATGCAAGGATCTGGACTCAGGAGGTTGACTGTGCACCATGACAGATTTCCAGGTGGCAGAAGTTCTAGACATCACGCGGTGCCTGAGGTGTTAGAAGGAAGATCATGCTAAAGAAAGGGAGAGTGGAAACCAGGCAAGTAGAATTAGGGTTCATGGCCAAGCAAATGGTTTGTGAACAGAGGGAGAAGAGCAACTGAGAAATAAAGAGGATAGAAAGCCAACCAAGCCAACTCTCTCTCTCCCTTATCACAATTAATTGTCCTTGAATGTTACTGAGATTTTATGTTCAGTTTCTTAATGGGTCATTTTCTAATCTTTGCACCTTGAGTGATCCTGCCAGAAAAACTCCCAATGCTGGATCAATTCAGTTGTTACTAGACAGAGGCTTGGCCCTGAGCCAGTCTGCCTAGACCAGCTGTTTGTAGTGTGTGGGTTCTTGACTTCAGGTAGGAAAAATTTCACAACACGAGTCCAGGTGACTACGAGAGTATATTTATTAAAGCTGGGGACAGTGAAACAAGGAAGGGCTAAGCATAAAAGTAACAGGACAGCCTAGGCTGGGCCGCCTTAAGTCGCAGTCAGAGAAAAAGGGGCTTTGGGGACAGGTTCAGGGGAGTAGTTTGGGACAAGCTGCCAGACACCCATTGCCTTAGAGTTTAGAAGACACATGCATGTGAAGAAAGGAGTGGGGAGGGGGAAGTGAGAAGAAGGAAAAGGAAATGGTCCTGGATGCTTCTAAGGAAGAGCTCATGCACTGGGTCCTTAAGAGATAAGAGAAAGCTTTTATCTCTTTCTCACAGGTGGGAATCTTAGGGGAGGTCTCAGGGAAGGGTGTCAGTTGAATATTCATCAGTTCTCCAGGAGTGCCCTTCCAGGGTCGTGGTCTGCACCGATTGGTCAATGGCAGGGCAGAAGTCGTTTGGCATCTCGACCAACTAATTTTGCTGTTTTTCTGGGCCTGGAGCTGAAATAGGGCTGAGACCCAGATGTTACCTACAGGGAGGAAAGACCAGGGGGAGAGAGGTTACCCTGGGTGTGGGATCTTTGTTTGCCTGTTTTGCCCCCTGCCAGGCACTGGGGGCCTTCCAGGCTGGTGACTACCCACGCCTGGCTGTAAATTGCTCAGCCATTGTGTTCAGCTACATGTCTCAGTTTCCTGATTCCATTCTCCAAGAAATCTTTCTATCTTCTCACTATCCTGTCTCCCAACCAGCAACCACCTACACTTCTATTCATATACCTAGTCTGGTGAATATGTACCTAAGGAGAAAACTCTCCTAATGGTGCAGAATAGCATAATTATTAATTAATGACCCCCTACCACCACCCCAATCTGAGCCCCAATGTGCCCAGGCACCTTTTCCAAGATCCCATTCAAAAATATTAAAATCTGAGTGGCTCTTTTGATCTGTCTCCTCTCCCAAATCCTATCCCCACCTTGACTCTCAGCCAACTGCATCCTTTGTTTTATAGAGAAAAATAAAAGCCATTGAGCAAAGAATACCTCAACCCCCGAGCACTACCATAGGAGCTGAACAGGCGTCTGGATCTTTGGTTTTTTCCTCTCTACCTCAGAAAAAGTGGTGGCTCTTCTGCTTCTTAGGATTCCTCCACACACATTGAGGATCACATACTATCCAAGTCCTCAGAGAACTTCCTCCATCAATTACATCCTCCCTTCCTTTCCTCTGTCTTCAACTTCTCCCTTGCTCTTAGCAAGTAAGTCTCTTCTTGTTTATAATAATTGTTATCACTTCAATTCTCTCTTTCCACATTGTCACAGGTGACTTAAAGACTTTTATACTCAAAAGATTTCTTCTCACCTTCTCATTAAGTGAGTGGCACAACTGAAAGAGCACTCACCAAATTAACAACCCAACAGACACTTTCCTGAAATGTAGGACTGGACTCCTAATTTATCTCTTTTTCCCTATTCTGCTCCCCTTTAAACATATCTTCCAGAGTTCTCTGCTTTTTTACTTTGACATACTACAAGAAAAAATAACACAACTTTGAAGCATGATATACAAATGATTCCTAACCTAAAGAACACAATTACTTCCCCAAATATTAAGTACATTATTTGCATATCAGTAATACCTGTAGCCCAGGCTTATGTGGCTCAGTTGCTTGAAGCATTATCTCATGAACCAAAGGCCATGAGTCTGATTCCCAGTCAAGGGCACATGCCTAAGTTGTGGGTACGGTCCCCCATCGAGACACATGCAAGAGGCAACCATCAATGTGTCTCTCTCACACTGAAGTCTCTCTCCCCTTCTTTCTTTCCCTTTTTCCTCCCCCTCTAAAACCAATAAGCATGTCATTTGGTGAGAATAAAAAATATTAATAATACCTACAGCTTAAGTTTTGGGGGAGGCATAAATGAATTAATACTTATAAAATATATAGGACAGTGTCTCATGCAAAGAAAATGCTCAAAAAATTAGATAATATCCTACAAAGAATTCAGTAAGTGTTCAAGAAATAAAGACAGGAAACTGAGATACTCATCAAATAATTTGGTGGTCTGCATCCCAGTGTTATGCAGGGACACAGAAGACTTAGTGTGACACACTAGGCTGCAGAGTCAAGGCTAATGGGGGAAGGAACTACTAACAGGATGCCAGGTAGAGCTGTCATTAGCTAAAGACCACATTCCTGGTATTTGTAGCCCACCTGTGGGTAGGCAGAACAAAGTAATTTGGGATAAAAAGCACATTAACTGTGAGGTCCATTTATTTGTTTCTTATTTTTATTTCTGTTGCAAATAATTCATTTGCATATTCTTCTCTGCTTTTTCTCTTGTTTGAAATCTTTGAGTATAGACACCTACAGGGTATTAGCTGTACTGCACACAGTGGAAACTCAAGTTCTAATGGGTATTCTCTGGGTAAGTGATGAGAAGATGACAACATAACAACAATGAAGATACTAGTTAACAGAGTCCTTCTACCACCCTCCTCCAAACATTACATAAGCTTGCCGAAAGAGGCTCCTGAGAATATTAACCTTAAGAAATGTTTTACATGAAAACGCAATTATCGTGTAGGGTACCAGGTAGAAGACCCTGTCTGTCAGAGGCCCTGAAATTTCTTCACCAAAAGGACATCTCTTTGCTTTTCCACATCAACCTCTAAGACATGTCTGAACTTCCATTAATGGTCTGTCATTGTTGTTTATCTAAACCAGGTCTACAAGCTATTTATGTTAGCAGTCTCCCACACCATTTGTAGGCAGTGAGCTTCTCGTGTTCCAAACTTCTCTCTTCTAAGTGGAAAAGGGCCACTCTGGTGTACCTGGACTGAACGGAGGACACCCCTTTTGTACAACTATGAGATTTAATGGCAATATACTTCACATTCCCTCAAATCTTTCACTGGGGCAGGATACAGCCAGGACCACCAACACAAAGACCACAGACCACTGCCCATAATGGAGAAAGATATTTCACTTCAGTAATTATGGGCAGAAAAGTACATATTTTAAAAAGATAAATGAGCTATTACATTTTGGACATGTTTATTCTTCTTACTCCTTCCTGTTCTAGGGTTCAGAAAGAATCATGTCATACAATTATATAAAGCACGTGAAAAGTGTTTAGTATAGCACACAGGAAGCCTGGCATAGAGTAAATCTAATAAACAGTCATCACTGATATTATTATTATTATTATCATTATCATCACCATCATCATCATCTGTGCTAGTCCATTGAGGATATAGCCAGAAAATAGAGCCAACCATAAGTGTATCTTCTATTTAGGTGATAGAGATATAGGTAAAGTCAGGTATAGACGAAGGGTTTTTGCATTTATCATAGCATCACATTTACTTAGGAGCTCCATGATGTAGGGAAGGTAATATAATTAACCTAATTTTACATATAAGGAAGGAGACATTAGAAGAAGTAAATCAACACCCCCTGCCCATGGAAGTCAATGGAAGATGTGAGCCTGCAATTCTGCCTTTCAGATTCCTAGCTTCTCACTCTTTTTCTGAGGTTGAGGGAAAGGGATGGTTGGGGGACAGAGTTGCAAGGGAGGTGGGGAGATGAGACATAGTATTTTAGGAAGCTGTTTTCCAGATTATCTGTGTCCCTCAAAGTATGCAAGGAGTAGATTGAGCTGTCAAACAATTGATTTTGTTCAAGGGTGTGGTGTATATAACGTATCTTTTTTCTTGGTTTTCACCCCCATAAGTTAATGGGGGCATTAGCCTACATTCATGGTTTGCTGTTTATTGCAGCAGCATAAAAAGCCAGAATACAGTCAGAACACGGCACCGTATTTTACAAAGGCTCAAATTTCTTTGAATTTATAATCCTTGTTCTAAAGGAGAAGTGAGATTCTGACAAGCATGAGTTGATTTCCCATTATGTTTCCTAGCTTCTTGGCTCAATAAGCTAGACTTTCAACAGTGCCAAACATACGATGACTGCCCTGGATCCCCCAAGGTACGCTAGAGGCCTTGGGAGACCATATGTTAGGCATCTGACATATGTTTAAAAAAAAGAGCTGGTCATATTTCTGAAATGGATTTCCATAATATAGCTTTGGCAGTGCTAGAATTAGCCCTGTAGCTCATCATGTTTAATTCATGCTTAATTACATTTGAATCCGTGAACTTTTCCGTGAAGTCTTTACAATTGCACTTCCATTGTAGTAATCATTCTCGCTGAATTTTTCTGTGCTTTAAACACAAATGTCTGTGCCTTGTGAAATTTCACAATTGTACTCTTCACTGTCATTTTTCATCCAGCCATGAATCAACATGATTTGATGGTAGCTGTACAATTATGAAAATACTGTCGAGTAGACATCACCCACATGAACCCAGCGCTAAGCATTATTGAAATGAAGTCAGGAAAAAGCCATGAAATTCCGAGCCAACCTGAACTTAACAGAACATGAAGTCATTTAACTTAATTGAAAGTGTTAGCGCCGGGTTTTCCCACTTAAGCAATAGAAGTTTTATACAAATGAGAGCAGTTTAGGGAAGGACTGCCTCCATAGTTGCCTTTTACACAGAGCCGACACAACTGCCGATTTGCCCTCACATTCCACATTCACTCAATCATCCTTTCTAAGTACCATTTGATTATCTCCAGGTTTAAATCAGGTTCTCCGAAGCCCCATGTCAGAAAGTCGTAGCGTCACAGTGGAAAGGAACTTTGTAGACTACCAACTCCTCACATTCATTTTACAGATGAGAAACTCAGACCCAGAGGTTTTTCTTTTTTTTATAGCACAGCTATATAGCAGTGGAACTGGAGCTCAGGTTTCCTGACACCCAAGCCAGGAAATAGTTTCCCCATGTGCTGGGGCACATCTCCATCATGATGCTGGAGTGTTACGAGTAACGCCTGAAACTGTGCTCCTACCTGAGAAATGGAGCACCAAAAGCTCAAGCTTTGTCTTCTTCTACACGCAGACAGACCATCCCTACTAGTAGTCTGGCTTTATGCCTGAAAACTTCACCATTAGAAGGATCTTCCTTGGATTTAAACCATTGGATTCCTCGTTAAAATAGAAATAAGTGTATTATACAGAGAGGCTGTATAACCTGAAGTAATCATTTGTGTGGATTTCAAGTCAGCAAGCAGGGCCAGAATGATGGGACGAGAAACAGATTCTATTTCATGGAGGTAACTGATCAACGGGAAGAGGGCGAAGGCCCCGGGCATGGTGGGGAGCCATGTGGGTACCTGCAGTCTGAAGGTTGGGATACTATACAAGCTTCAAAGGAGCAGCAGTGAGTGACTATCATAGGTTGGGAAATGGAGGGAAAGACACTCCGATAAAGGCATGAAGGTAGGTAACTGATAACCACACACCAGAGCCCAGGTATTTTCTTCTTTGGAGAAAATTCATGTCTCCATGAATCATTTTCTATTTTCATCTTTTTTTCAATCAGAAAATTTAAAAAAACATTTCTGCATTCACTTTAAGCACTCTTGAGTGAGGTTTTCTTCTGGGTATATATTACCTGCAGGTAGTCAATTCTTTAGGCAGAAAGTTCACGGTTGTAGAAAATCTTCTGAGTTCAAACAGCAGGGAGGAAGCTCCCAAACACACCATCCTCCTCTCATTCTTTTGTTATAAAGCTTCTTCAAGAAGGCCTTGGCCAGTTTTGAAGTCCCTAAAATACAGGAAAAGAGCTTTAGCTACTGCCAGGCAACATCTCTACATCCCTCACCTTTTTTTCACCTTTATAACTTACATACATTGAGCAGGGGAATGTGATTATGATGACATGTGGGGACTCTTGGCTCAGTGTTTTGCCCTGCTCCAAGTGGGTGAAAATACAAAGGAGGAGAAAACTCCCACTGAGGGGTAACCCCTCTTAGGATAAGGTGTGATATTTAAAGATCGCTTTCTGGTGAGTGTGAGTCAGTCTAGCAGCAAGGCCCTGCGCTAGTCAATGAGGCCACAGAGGAAAACACCAAAACAAAGGTGGTGTGCCTCAGAGCTGCCAGGCCAGTGAAGGAGAGGAGGCGTCTGTGTAGAGAGATAGCCAACGTCAACGTCAGGACAAGGCAATGAGAGGGAAAGCAAGAGGAAGCTGGACAGGAGAGACCTGTGTGTGAAAGGAAGAAAGAAATGGATCAGACAGAAAGGACGGGACATTCATCTTCCTGTAGATTATCCCCCAGTTAAGTGAGCATTGTCTTCCCAGCATATGATTCATATATATTATCTTATTTGACGGTATTTGTAATTTCACATCTCCAGGACAATACTGTAATCATTAGTAACGGTCTCCAAAGACTTACCTCTAGGGGAAGTATTACAACTGAGCAAAGGTACATTACTTAGTGATGACAAAGAAAAACCTGTGTTTTGATAGTAGGGAGTCCATGGCAGAAACTCTGCCTTACAGCTCCTTCCGCTGGAAACTATCTCTGTCATTTTATCACCTTGGCTTTAGATGTCCCCTACTGTTTGGCACAGCACCCTATTCATTTGTCGGTTTGCCTTGGATATAACTTCTTGGATCCTAAGTGACTCTGCATTTTTGTTATTAGCGAGCGACCAAACTCTTACCCTCCAATCTGGCAGCAGTTCAAGTTTCCAAAGTGCTTAACTGAATAGGACCCACTGTGGACCTCTGGCTGATACATACTCTTTTTCCCTTTGCAGACCCAGGAGTTCCCCTAAGTTCAAAGTCACCCAGAAGTGCAAAGAGCACGCGTGGAATAGAGAGGTTAGTGAAGCAAAGGTGTTGGAAAGCAGCAGAGGACAAGGCAACAACAGCACTTACGCTGAAGACATTTTCACGCAGGGCAGGCCAAGCCGTCACCTGCCAGCTTTGAAACTGCTGGCCACAACACGCCCGGCATTTGCCAGGATAAGAGATTCTATTGTAGAACTCTCTATAGGTCCAGGGAAATAATTATTAACTGTGGCTTCCACAGGCTAGGATTATGCCAGGTGGGGAAAAAAAACATGGACTTTAATCTGCTTGATCTGAAATGTCAAATTGGGCCTAAACACTTCCTAGTGCCCTGAGTGCTGCTGGGAGAGCCAAGCTCTTGGTGCCTTAGACCTTCTGTTCTGAACGCAGCATTCTCTTTCACGTTTCCACATTAATTAGAATTCTTTGCAAGGGAGAGAGTAATTGTTCTGCAATTATGCACTATCAACCAGCCATTTTCAAGCTTATACCCCCAATTCAGTGATTAGACCTCGGTCGACATGCCTTCTGGTACCTCGAGCTTAGCCCTTCCCACTTGCTGAGGAGACAATAGTAAATCCTGTGGTTCTGAGATTGGAAAAATATTAGGCCTCCATTCAATTTTAATCTCTGTGCCTACAGAGCTCTGAGGGAATAGCGGCATTGATGAGTCCTCCTCCTGGGACCAGAGCAAAAGATAACTCACTTCCATAAAACAGACAGAGGAAGTCCTTCAGGGGCATGTGGAGAACCGGCCTCAGCCACTTGACGCCATGTCAGAAAGCCGGGCACCGCCAAGCTGGCAACAAGGACTCTGAGGAACGAGGTGGGCTGGTTTGCACAAAGCAAGAAATGAGACCAGAGCCGGAGGAGCAAGAGGGCATCGACCCCTTCAGATGGAGACTCGGGATGGTGCGGTGTGCTGCTGGGCAGCCAGCTTGATGGTGGCTTGTCACTGCCATTCATTTGCCATCAGGAGTGTGGCTGTCACGTATGGGAGGTTACTAAACCAACAAAAAACCCGAGTTCATTACCTTAGTCAGTCATTTAGCTCCATCTCCGTTTTTTGAAATCAGAGGATCTGTGTGACTAAACTCTCAAGGAGACGCAAACATAGTGTGATGGACTCTGACTCCGTTTATGTTTGAGTGCAGATAGCTTTCTCGACCCACCACACCCCCTGCCCCACACCTGAGCAGGCTAATAAGTAACCCCAGTTCTCCCCTCTCCCTCTCCCTCTCCCCTCTCCCTCTCCCTCTCCCTCTCCCTCTCCCTCTCCCTCTCCCTCTCCCCCTCCCCCTCCCCCCTCCCCCTCCCCCTCCCTCCCGGCCCCAGCCGCCCGCACCACGCCAGCCACAGTCCGGCCTACCCTGGGCTCAGCCCGCTAACCGCCATCAGATCTTCCTCTGCTTTCTCAACCCATTTTCAGACTGCTTTAGAGCCTGCCTTTTCCTCCCCAGAGAGCCTCATTATGTGAGCAGGAAACCGGCTCACACCCTCCTGTGTAACGTCATCACAACCAAATCGGAGGCAGGGGCACCCCACTGCCATGGACCAGCCACAGCACATTGTTTAAAACGCGTGAACGCAGTATTGTCTTAAAGAATTGACCTGGAGCGTCTTCCAGATATATTCTTAAGTGCAGAGAACAATTTGCAAAACTACATGGATTGTAACATTTCGTCTATATAAAATTATATATATATGCACACACAATTAAAATCTATTAATCTTGGAGAGAGGAGCAGAGAATAAAAAGGGTTGAAAGGTTACCTTCTTGTTTTAATTTTTGTGTTTACATAGATTTAAATCATTCACCATAGATATATTACTATTTTGTTTGTCTAAGTCACTACCAAACATTAATAAAATAAAATATTAAGCCTAAAGTAATTTGAAAAACTAATTTATAAATCGTTTCATTCATCAGACGGCCTGAAACTTTTTACCGGGCTCCCCCACAGTGACGGGGGTTGAGGACACAGGCACTTCCCACGTGGCCAGTAAGCTGTGGTGCAAACGGGTACATGAATGATCAGACCTTTCGACCTAGTAATCCCTTTTCTCGTGATCAATCCTCAGGAAAAAATTAGTGCTGTACGCAGTGAGCTATATAAAAGAACCCTATCACATTGTTGTTAAAATGAATTTTTATTTCTGTCAGTGGAATATATGCACATAGTTTAAACACGAAGTAGGTTATAAGGCTTATTGTGAACAGAGCCGCCCTGCCCCAATATTCCCTGAGCCTATTCCTTAGATTCCAGCTCTTTCCTCTCTTTGATAGGTTTCTTTTGATGTGTAACTGCATATTTTTATTTTTTATTTTTCTATTATAGTTGGCATAACTTCATATTTTTAAATAATGTGCTTATCCAGATACTTCTTGATTCACCCATTTTAGACATAATATATTGATCTTGTGGCAACTGAGACTTCAACTCTCCTGCATCATAATCCCCACCCATCCTTACTTCCTATCCCTTCCTCTTCCCAATATCATTATATCACAGTTTTTATTTTCCATTATTATAACTGCAAATATTGTATTGAGTCAAGAAGTGTGCTACATTGCACTTTCTTTTTCACACAATTATTTTTCCTAAATTTAATAATTGCTGCTTCTTTCTTATGTAACTCGCTAAATATTTTCCCAACATTTCCTGATGTTTAGCTCCTCCTCCAAAGAACATGCTAGGACTTCTTTTCCTTTTCTCATGTTAGATAGGAAAACCATTTTTCTTGGTTTTTCTCTTTCTTCATTTCCTCTCTCCTTTACTGGAGTGTACCTTTCACCAGCCTTTCAAGATGGGAGACAAAAAAGATTCTTTCTTTTTTAAAGTATTTGCATGTCTAGAAAATTTTTCATTATTTCTCCTATAATTTTTTCATGCTTGTTTTTTTCCACCTCTTATTAGATTAATGTTAGACTTTCTAGACCGACCTAATTTTTCTGTTCTTTCTTCCATGTCCTGCCTCCATTTATTCTATTTTGTTCTATTTTCTAAGAGTTCCTCAACTTCTTTCTCCAGTGCTTGTATTGAATTGTGTATTCTGCTATCAAATTTCTAATTCTAAGGGCCCTTTCTAATCCCCTAATTTTTTTATAGCTTCTTGCATTTGTTTTATAGATGTAGTATCTTTTATGGCTCTGAAGATATTAAATATAGATTTTTGTTTGTTTTCTTTTGCATTGTCTCTGTTTTTATGGGTCCTTTATTATTTGTTTTTCTTTTTAATGTTGAATGAATTCCTCAAATATGTAGTGATCCTTAGCTGAACATTTACACTTAGGGCTGGCAATTCCAAAGCTGCTGATTAGCAGCTCTGTGTTTCTCAGTGTGACTTAGACCAGTGGAAGTGTGTCCTCGTGGGCATGACCTGTGGACCTATGACCCAAATGGAATGATGTTTAGCTCTGAAGTAAACAAGGCCTTTGGTGAGAGGTGTCAGCATCTGAGCTCTCTTCTAATACAAGGATTAGGTTCTCTGAAAAGCCTCTAATTCCCTGTAGGATGCCAGGAAATTTGGTGAAAGAGGCATCATACAACAGGGCTGTCATGATTCTAGAAAAGTAGGGCAGGGGGAGACTGCTGAGGATTTCAAAGATCAGTACATTTTAACAGCACCGCTCATAGCTCTGTGCCCACCTACCAGTCCCTCCCGCATTCTGTGGTACCACTGCAAGTAGTACACATGGTACCTAGCATTACTATGAGAGGGGAGTCAGACAAATTGATATAAGCAGCAGGTAAACTGCACAGCCCGAAGGAATATTATGTTACTGGGATGGTGTGCATGGGGCTGGTGTCTTCTGCAAGACCAGTGTTGTTTATTGACACCTAACATTTCCTAAAGATGAATCCTACTCTGAGGACTAACTCTGGCCAACATAAGGAAATAAAATGTTGTAAGCTGGATAAAAAGTACCAGGCAGCAGCATCCACAGAGCTATATTGCTAAAATAAATCTTCCTGCTAGCTGGTCTGAAGCTCACTGTTTCTGTGTATTGGATTTTAGCCTATTTTTATAGTCATGCTTTCCTGTAAAGACAGTTACCACAGACTGCAAAGACCTGATTATGAAGAGTAGATACAGAAAATGAATTATGCAAAGAGAGGATTTTGTATTCTTAAAAATATACTTGTTAACAAATACGTAGCGAAGAAACAACAGGCAAAGAGCCACTACCCCAGAAATGAATGCTTATTATGTGAAGCAATAAATCATATTGTTTGGTCGAACTATGTGAATGACATCCTGCAACTCAAGCAGATAACATACACTTAGCCTTCTTCCTAAACTCTCAGTTCAAGTTAGGATCATGTCAGGATCAAGAAGAAACTCAAATACATAGCTTTCTGAGTATCTTGTTCAAAAGGATCAGGAAAACATCCAGAAGGCAAATTCAAAGGTGGCTTTTCCAGATGATTATTTGGAAAATGTGAGGTTCTTATTAAATACTTGTCTCTTCCACCTTAAGGGTAGTGATTTCTTGCTATGGATAACTGAAATGCTACTTCACTGAACTTCTCTGTATATGTGAAAAGTTTTATAATAGGCAACCCCAGGAAGACAGGCTTAGTACAAACTCCAATGGACACCACACAGTAATGCAAATATTCATTAGATACAGTGCTACGTATTTACCCACGCATATATCTACCATGTCCACAATGCCTGTATATTATAGTTAACATAGTGTTTAAATTATCCTATAAAAGGTTCTTCAATCCTCAGGACTATAAATAGGTACCCTTACTGTATACTGACATGTACACTTACTCAATCTTATTTATATATTTATGTCCCTTCTAGGTAAGAAGGCATGGATGGTGCATGATCCATCATCTCTACCCTGCCCGGTGCCTGACACAGAGCTGGGTACATAGCAGAAGTTCAAAAATCACGTGCCGTGTGAAGGACTGACGTACAAAGTCTTTATTAAAAGCTCCTCACAAAGCTTGTTTCACTTCTCATTTAGCTGCTCAATAATCTAGGGGTGAGTATAAGGGAAAAGATAGAGTGGATAATGATCAAATTGTCAAATGAATTTGACTCTTTTTATGTATCTAATCTTGGTTTTTGAAACTGAAATATTGAAAACCACAACTCCACCTACTTAAATGTTTTGAAAGAAATGTAAATTAATACAATTACCTTAGCAAATGGGTTAGCACTATCATTAATAAACACAGTCTACAGCCCAGCAATTTCATTCTTATACCCTTGAGGAACTCTTGCACACAAAGGGACATGCGTAGAAATGTTTACTGCAGCTTTATTTATAACACCTGAGAAATGCAAACACTTAAGTGTCAATTGACAAAAAAAGAAAGCGCAAATAATGGAATGGTGAGCGAGCTGAATTACAGCTATACCCACAACAAGGGCGAACCTTAAACATGCGATGGTTAGCGTTACACGTCCACCTGACTAAGCCATGGTACTGGGTTGTCTGGTCTAGAGGTTGCTGTGGAGATACTTTTTAGCTGTGATTAAAATTTATAGTCAGTAGACTATAAACAAAGCAGAATACCCTCCATAGTATAGATGGGTATCACCCAATCAGTTGACAGACTTAAGAGCAAAGATGTAGGTTTCTTGAAGATATTCTGAAACTACAGTATAAAAACCCTGTCTGAATTTTTATTTCCGGGCTGCAGCCTGCCTACAAATTTCAGACTTGCCATTCCCCACTGTCATGAATCAACTCCTTCAAATGTATAAATATATACATCTCCTATTGTATCTGACTAATACCAAACATAAACATCAGTGTAAAAGCACATGAAACTCCGCACAGCGGTCCTGAGGCACCATATTTATAAAGCTCAGGGAGAAGGGACACTAACCAATGTAGTGTTTAGGGATGTGGAATAAGAATTTTTAAAAAGTGCAGGATAAGCCACGCACGCGGTGTCACAGTGCCTCCACGCAGGGACTGAGGAAGAGCGCGGGCTTCCCTTTCCTGGGGTCTTACTAATGTTCTAGTTCTTAGGTAAAATGGCATGTGTACGAGTATTGATGCGGCATAAAATGAAAATGTTGAAAGAATTATTCAAAGTACACTATAATGATTTGTCTCCACTTTTGTTCTCATTTTTATTCTAAGTTTTTGTATTCTATATGTATATTAAATGTACTGTTTTACAAAGCGAATATTTTAGGATTAAAACTTTTTAAATAATGAATCTCCTAGGCACCTCTATAAAAGAACATTGTGCTGAGCGCCTTTTGTTGGCTCAGCCACTGTTTTTAACATAAAATATTATTTCCTGGAAGCCTTGCTCTGTTCCTTTTTCTTTCATGACACTCCTTCTTCATTTATTCAGATCTCACTTGTACTTTTCACAGCTTCTAGTCCATTAACCACTCTGACATATGGACTTAAGTGCCCTTCATAATACACTCTGCTGGACTCTGCTTCTCCAGGTCGGATTGTCCCAACTCTGTTTCCTACTCAGTAGCGTTTCTTGTAACTTCATCTTTTGACTGTCCTCTGGTTGCACTGCTGTACCAGGCTCTGAACTCTTTCCTGGGAGATCACAGTGTTTCCTGTTGACCCTTCGATCTTTCATTACTTCTCCTCATAACCTTGCTCTTTTGGTTAAGTAGTTCTTCTTAGCCAAAAGTTTGCACCTGTTCCCTTAAATTTCTTTCCTTTAATTCTCTCTTTGACCTTCTCTAATCCGGCTTTTACCCATTTCACCCCTTTGAAACACAAAGCTACCAATTACTTCCTCCTCAGGGGCTAAGCCTCCTGGCCTTCCCGACAGCCTCAGCCCCCTTGACCTCACAGCTGCCTTTGATCTCGTGAAATATTCTCTCCTCGGGTCCGTGGTTAACTCCCACAAGGCCCAGGCAGAACGGGCCTTGCCTACAATGTAGAGGGGCCAGTGCACAGCGGCTACCAGGGAACTGTGCGTACTATAGAGTAGCCCCCAAGAAAATAGAGGGAGCCTTGAGAGGGGAATCCATTTTTCATTTGAAAGCTGAAGAAAGGATTGATTGTGCAGGCTGAATTAACCTGGAGAAAGAAAAGAGCTGCCAAAGGATTGGAAAATGCAGACCTTCTTTCAAATAATTTTTCAGCAATCTAAGACATAGTTGTATAGAATGAAAATGTTGAAAGAATTTAAACTGCATTTAAATTCAAAGTTCACTGTAATAATTTGTCTCCATTTTTGTGCTTATTTTTATTTTAAACTTCTGAGCAGCTATTCAGGTTTTAGTTTTGTAACTACATATGTGAGCAGCATATCTGGACATTTTTATTTGACTGGTTTTTATTTAGATTTAGAAAGAGCTAGAAAAAATTGTTTCTTCTCTGAAATTATACTTTAAAAAAATAATCTCCCTTTACAGCCCTCATTGTAATTTATTATATGTTAAGATAGGATATATTATTTATAAAATAGTTGTTTAAATTGGAGTTGATAATCTGCATTTAGACATTCAAGATAGCCTCTCATGGTACATCTCCAGTTATCCATTGGCAATTTATCTCTATAATTTCATACACTTTCACTCTACATGACTCTTTCCTCCCTGGCGCCTTCACTTTCCTTCTTCCCTATCTCTGCTTCAGAAGCTTTCTGGGTTTGCTCATTTGTTATTTCCTCGGTTAAAAACGCCTTTGCCCTCTCGTTTTCATTGGTCAAAATTCCTGTCATGATCTGACCTGCAGAGTACTCAATTTATATCCTCTCTGACCTATTTTGTTTTGTTTTATGCATTTGCTATGCTATTTCTTTATCTTTTTATTTGGTAATATTTCAAACTCACAGAAAAGTTACAAAAATTATACAGAGCACAGTACCCTTTACACAGGCACATAACTGTTAACATTTGTAAGAATTGTTGTAACTCTTCCTTTCTCTATATGTGTGTTATGTATATTTCCCTCCTGAACTTCTTTAGAATACAATGCATTTTTTGTGCCCTTTTATCCCTCAACAATTCAGTGCATATTTCCTAAGAAGAAAGCTATGATTTTATGTAACCGTAGTACGGTTACCAAATTCAATAAATTTAATATTGATATGCTACAATTTATCTAAGCAGTTTATATTGCAATTTATTAAATTGTTCTAATAACATCCTCCATAACTTTTATGACCTCTGGTGCAGGACCCAGCCTAAGAGCACACATTGCACTTAGGTTACATTTAATCTAAGTCATGTCACTAACTGACATTCACATTGCAATTTTAAGCAATCTGAACATAGTCATACTAAGAACATAAGAAATCCTGCTCTTCATCACACTCTTCCCCCTCGATTCAGCATCACTTGATTATTCTCATCCAAACAAATCTTCATTATGATGACTGAAAAATTATCATCACTCCATCCACATTCATGTGTCTAAATTATCCTTTAAGAAAGAGCTCTCTGGACTTCTGGCCAAAATGGAGGTGTAGATAGATACACTGTGCCTCCTCGCACAACCAAAATAAGGACAACAACAATTTAGAAACAAAATAAGAACCAGAACTGACAGAAAATTGAACTGTATGGAAGTCCAACAACCAAGGAGTTAAAATAGACACATTCATCCAGACCAGTAGGAGGGGCAAAGTCGGACTGCTGGCAGAGAGGGGTCAGGACACAAAAAGCAGTGATGCCGGGCATGCAAGGCACCCGGGGTGGGCAAGATGGCAATGGGCAGGCCCTGGGCATGCAGGCAGTGGCTAGTAGACCCTGGGCGTGGGGTGACAATGGGAAGACCCAGCAAGGCAGCGATTGTGAAGCAGGGCATGGTGAACAAGGCGGCTGACTGACCGGGTGGTCCCACGTACGTGCATAGATAAACCAGGTGAAACTGGGGAGTGAGACAGACTGCACAACCCAGGGTCCCAGTGCAGGGAAATAAAGCCTCAAAACACCAACTGAAAATACCTTGGGGGTCATGGTGCAGGGAGAGACTCCCAGCATCACAAGAGAGTTTGTTGGAGAGACCCACAGCGTCCTAGAATGTACACAAGCCCACCTACATGGGAATTAGCCCCAGAAAGGCCCAGTTTGCTTGGGAAAAGTGGAGGAAGGAATTGAAATCCAGCAGAAAGCAGAGCAAGCACCATTGTTCCCTCTCCGGCCTGCCTCAATGTACAGTGTCACAACCCAGTGACTGGGTTGCCCCACCCTGGTGAACACCTACGGCCCCTCCCTTCATACATAACAGGCACAACAAGACCCAAAAAAAATGGCCCAAACAGAAGAACTGATCAAAATTCCAGAGCAAATACAACTAAGTGACAAAGAGATAGCCAACCTATCAGATGCACAGTTCAAAGCACTGTTTATGAGGATGCTCACAGAATTGGTTGATTTGGGCTGCAAATTAGATGAAAAAAATGAAGGCTATGCTAAGTGAAATTAAGCAAAATGCACAGAGAACCAATAGTGATGGAAAGAAAATCAGGGCTCGAATCAATGCAGTTGACCAGAAGGAAGAAAGAAAGAACCAAACAGAAAATAATGAAGAAATAAGAATTTGAAAAAAAATGAGGAGAGGCTTAGGAACCTTCAGGACATCTTTAAACACTCCAACATCTGAATTATAGGGGTACCAGAAAGGGAAGAGGAAGAGCAACAAGTGGAAAACTTATTTGAACAAACAGTAAAGGAGAACTTCCCCAATCTAGCAAAGGAAATAGACTTCCAGGAAATCCAGGAAGCTCAGAGAGTCCCAAGGAAGGTGGACCCAAGGAGGAACACACCAAGGCACATCATCATTACATTACACAAAATTAAAATGAAGGAGAGAATCTTAGAAGCAGCCAGAGATAAGGGGACAGTCACCTACAAAGGAGTTCCCATCAGACTGTCAGCTGATTTCTCTGAAGAGACCTTGCAGGCAAGAAGGGGCTGGAAAGAAGTTTTCCAAGTCATGAAATGCAAGGACCTACATCCAAGATTGCTCTATCCAGCAAAGCTTTCATTTAGAATGGAAGGGCAGATAAAGTGCTTCTCAGATGAGGTCAAGTTCAAGGAGTTCATCATCACCAAGCCCTTATTATATGAAATGTTAAAGGGACTTACCTAAGAAAAAGAAGATAAAAATATTAACAGTGAAATGACAGCAAAATCACAATTATTAACAACTATGCCTAAAACAAAAACAAAAACAAACTAAGCAAACAACTAGAACAGGAATAGAACCATAGAAATGAAAATCACATGGAGGGTTAGCAACAGGAGAGCGGGAGGAGGAAAGAGGGGGAAAAGGTACAGAGAATAAGTAGCATAGATGGTAGGTAGAAATAGACAGGGGGAGGGCATGAATAGTATGGGAAATGTAGAAATTAAAGAACTTATAAGTATGACATATGGACATGAACTAAAGGGGGGAATGTGGATGGGAGAGGGTGTGCAGGGTGGAGGGAAATGAAGGGGGGAAATGGGACAACTTAAATAGCATAATTAATAAAATATATTTTAAAAAAAGAAAAAGAAAGAGCTCTCCCTCTTCCAACTTTGTTTACAATCTGATTACCAGTACAATAGTATTTGATTCAATGTGTTACTTTCCTTGTATGTTTGATGCTTCAAACTGTCCCAACTGCAGCCAATGAAAGTCTCTTCAAATTGGCTTCTGTATGCTTTTGTTTCGTTCATTCATTTTTTTAAATTGCTTCCTCACTTGCCAGCATAACAAAATGGTCAAGGCTCATCTTGTACTTTCCCTGTCCCAGCCCTGCAATCTGCAATCGGCCATTCATTCATTCATATTGCAAACATTATCTCAGTACCTACCATATACCAGCCACTCTGCTAGGCTTTATAGATACAGTGATGAGAAAAACTAGACATTGTCCTTTTCCTTATGGAACTTACATTTAACTGAATCAGATGGACATTCATCTTTTTCTTTCCCCATATCTCACAATCATTCGTCCTATCCCTATGTGGAGAAGTACAGGAATTTCTCACAAACTGAACTGCATGTTTACTAAATGAGACTCAAGTTCGTTTCTGATTATCTCCGAATTTCTCTCTTGTCTAAACCTAGGGCAGGGTGATCCTGCAGGCCTATGAGAAGTAGGTTTGAATCTAAAGTTGTCTTCACCAGCAGGGAAGGTTGTGGCAGGGTGCTCCATCCTGGGAGGAGAGTACACCTCAGGGTCCCCTGCTCACTGCTGCAGGGCAGATTTGCTGGGCACCCAGGTGGCGCAAGGACTCAGGTGGCATTGACTGTCAGGAACACAGGGCATTGAACTGACACTTTAAGGAGGAGTCAGAAACGCCCAAGTCAGAGATCTGGGTTAATCAAGAAGAGTATTGCTGAAAAGCCCCAATTTCTCCAGACCCACTTTATGGGACGCCTTTCCATTTCTTGGAAAAGCCGAGTTCCCTCCCGCCACAGGGTCTCTCTGCTCCTCCCCACACTATTCTCATCTTCACCACACTCTTCCCCCGAGATTCAGCATCCATTGACAATTCTCCCCCAAATAAATCTCTGTTACAATGACTGAAAAATCATCATCATTCCATCCACATTTGTTTGTTTAAATGAACCTTTAAGAAAGAAACTATCTAACCATCCCACCAAAATCGTCCTTCACCCTGTTCATTCCTTAAATATGGCCTTTAAAGTCTGCAGTATAGCACCTTAAACAACATGGCAAGGAGCTTGGATTTTTATTCAAGGACAGTAGATTCTGAAAAAATTTTTTAAAAAGGAAGAAATGAAAAAAACGAACCATTATGACATTTAAGGTAACTATTAGAGATACCCTTTCACTTGAGCTAAGAAATGTGACAACTGAGGTGAAAATGTTAGTACTCTCACCTCTGTAGTGTAGCAAAATGACTTACAATCTGAAACGCTAGGAATAAACAAGTCACTGCACACAGATTCAGAATAAATGAACTATCCCATGGTGAGGCTCCAAGCAGAACATCCTGTCTTATTTGGGGATGCAACTTCCTGCTTTGGTCATGCTGTTTGAAAGTATTAGTGTGACTGTTAACTACACTTCAGGGACTTTTGAGAATGTAATTTACAACATCTAATATAAAGGTGAATGTTTTTCATACCCAGTTGTGCAGAGCTGAATGCATGAGGGCAGATGACTGAAAAAGTTTGTACTAGTAGTACTTAATTTTGAAGACCTTTCTCTCCGTAACTCTACAACCTTAATCTGGAAAGTGGTATGAAGCAGCAAATGTCCTGAGGAAATGGTATCCAGGAGACTTTTAAGCATCAGAATTTTTGAACCTTAAGGCCTTGAATAAAATGTAATCAATCATTCTGTAAATTGCTATTTAAAATAATCAAATTGCTATTGTTTTATTCATTAACAGATAAAAGTATCTATAGTCAAGACTGGAGAGATTTGCTCTCTAAAAATTAGATATAAAGAAAAGACTGACTTAAGATTTTTTTAATTTTTATTATAAAAGTAACACACTAAAAAACTGAGTATGTTAAACTGCAAAAGAATGAAATCCAGTAAATTTGCTACAGTCACATTATCCAATTATACTAAAAACTATTATGATTTTGATACATGAATGAGAGAATTGGGGCCAGACTATAAAGAGAATTCTATATTCTGATTTTTATAAACAGAATATTCTGAGCATTTCTCTTTGTCATTAAATGATCTTCAACACCATGATTTTTAGTGCCTATGCGTTATCTTGGCACACACACACACCTGATTTATTCAACAACTTCCTGGTTTGGGGAAATGTAGGTTGTTTACCAATTTTTAGTCAAAATGAATAATGTTGTGGATTTTTGTTTAAAAAATGTCAGACCGACTACACACACTTTAGCCCTCTGCTTCCCCAAATCCTGTTAAAATATCAGAAAAGGGCATTAATCCACAAGGAAAAGGAGATTGCAGGGAGAGGCCTCAGTGAATTAAAGATTTAAAAATGTTTTTTGAAAGCGAGAAAAAAGATAGAGTAGATTGACTGGTTATAAGAAGAAAAAAAAGAGAGAGGACCTGAGGCCTGTGGAGAAGGTTCCAGTGAGAAGACAACCAACTGACCCCGGCAAATGCCGAGCGGCTCGGCCCTTGCAGGTGTCTTGCTATTTCATCCCTGTGAATCAACTTGCTTAAACATCGCTGTCTCTGCAGTACCCAGTCAAGAATGATGACACATTTCTAACCTTGATCAAGTCAAGAATTAATAAGCTCTCAAGGGGCCACTTGCAGAGAGCGCAAGATGGAGTAGAAGCCTCAGTCAGAAGGGAGGAGACGCAGGTTGGCCCCGGTTATTTGGGGAGGGCCTTTTAATGTGAAGCGAGAGACAGAGAGTGGGAACACCCCGCATTGTGATCTCTCCCTCCTTCACCAGTTCTCACTCGCCATCCTCTATCCAGTGTTTCATGAGTTCTCACGTTGAATCGTAAAGCAACAATGTGCCTTTAGGGTATTAAGACACTTACTCAGGTCTACCACTCGCTGATACTCCAATTCACTAGACCCCACCTCGAAACCAACTGCCCTTTTCCTTGCGTGAAATGTAGCACATATTTTATCATATATTTATAGATAATACACATCATTTTATTCAGCACATATGTTGAAAATCTTTAAACATGCAATTTATTGAGTCATGGCAGGAACCAAAAGTCCAGCTATGTGACTTTGAAAGCAGCCCAGGTTGCACCAGTGAGCTTAATAAAAGCTTCTGATGATAGAATAAGCGGATCCTATCATGTTCAGATCTGAGCGTTTGGTTTTTGACAGCTTTCCTTGGCGTGGTAACACCACACCCGAAGGCTTTCCACCACCTCCCTGCTATCATAGCTCTTCTACTACTGCAGTTATCACTTCACATGTTAACTATTGGTTCACAGAACGGTCTCACACACTAGCGTATGAGATCATGGAAGTCAAAACCCCTGTTTTCATTCCTTTATCACATATTTTTGAACACCTGCTACAGCACTGTGTGATAGGAACAGGAAATACAATAATGAACAGGGTAAACCTGTTGTTTTTATTTAGACAAATACAGTGTGGTCTGAATCACCAGACTGGTGTGTTAGTTAGCTGTGGCCACAGTAATGTTGTGTAACAAACCAACCCACAACTCAGCGACTTAGAACAACAATGCTGTACTCCTCTGCCCATGGGTCTGTGGGGTCTCTACAGCTTGCCGAATGAAGGCTGGACTCCTGTGGGAGGTTCTGCTTCAAGCACAGATTGGCTGAGCTCGTGTCCTCACTGAGTGGGTTCAGGTGTAAGGCACTTGTGTTCATTCTGGGGCCCGGGGTTCTCGGAGCATGTTCTCGTCATGGTGGACCACTGGCACACAAAATGTCTAATATACAAAATTTTCTGCTCCCTAATTTCCATTAACTTTTCACTGAGCAAAGCAAGTCACCCAACCAGGCTCGATATCAATGTGTCAAGAAAGTGGCCACTGTGGGAGGGCACTGCAACGTTACTGAGTCAGGTGTTGGCATGCACTTCAAATGAGGTGGGCGTCAGGAATTGTCATTATCTACTACATTAGTTTTTGTTAGAGCTGACTATCGTCCCCTGTACTACTGTTCCCCTTTAGTCACACGTCAAGCTTATAAATAACTTATTTAGTATTTGTCTTTCTACTCTTGTGCGAGCTCCATGAAGGTAAAGGGCTTGCCTAATTATTCACCAAATTATCTATAGACATAGTAAATGCTCAATAAACTAGTATGGCATTGAATTGAGTATGTGTCATGATAGGAAAGTCAGAAACCTAAGAGACCCCATGGGAGAGAGGTTTGTAACAGTATCTGCTGACTAGTGTCACCTAGGGGAACTTTACAAACTCTCTGCCCATGCCTCACCCAGACCAGTGAAAACAGAGACCTATTAGTAGCTTTGCTCTCTGGAAGCGGGGACTGGGCATATTGTAGATGCATACTGGGTGATTCTAATGGGTAGTTGGGGATGAGAGTCACTGATCTGGGCAACACCTAACATGGATTTGGGCAGTCAGGGGAGAGTTTGTGAAGGAAGTAGTATTTAAGCAAAGACCATTCCTGGACTCATAAAACAGATTCTGGTCCAGTGTGGGTGGTGTGGGGAACAGTCAGGTGCTGTGGGGTGGAAGGTGGCTGGAAGCAGAGATTTTTAATAGAGGGAGTTGTGTGTGCAGAGGCATTGAGGTGAAAGGGTTATTTCACTTGTTATCTGATTCAGGGTGAGGCCAGTGGTGTGGAGCCCAACAAAATTAGCTCTGGGAAGAACTGTTAGATAAAATGACCAGAAAAGTTCAGGATTTGGGGTGGGGGACGGAGCCTTCCCAACCAGGAAGCGGACGGGTTTCTCAGGAAGGGCTGCGCCCAGTCTGAGTTAACTTCCCTTGGCTGCTTGCCAGGCTGAGGCTTTTGTTGAGTGAAGTTTTGCCTGTGTTTATTTCTGTTGCTGCTGTTATTATGCTGAACTCTTTCCAGCTCTTTTTTGTTTATGTAACTCTCTAGGCAGCCATCTAATTCTAGGATATGACAATCTTCCCTCACAACATTTTGTTCATGATGACTGCTGAGTTACATTTTAATAGTATGCCAGCAAGTTTTTTTTTCAGGTACCAATATAAGAAGTAATCATAACAAGGGTATTCTGCTTTTTAAAAATGTTCTCTTCAAAATAAACTTCATGTAGTTCAATATTCTCCCTCTCCAGATCTACAGGATGAATCCATTTTTAATTTTTTTTAAATCAGTAAAAGCTTGTAACCCTTGTGAAAATGTTCTTTCTTGCACTCAGTAATGAGACATAGTGCCATGGCCAGGTGGCTCAGTTGGTTGAAGTATCATCCCATACACTGAAAAGGTTGCAGATTTGATTCCTGATCGGGGCACATACCTAGACTGTGGGTTCCATCCCCAGTCAGGGCGTGACCAGGTGGGAAGGGGCAACTGATGGACGTCTCTCTCTCTCTGTGTCTCTCTTTGTCTACCTCTCCCCCACTCCCTACCTCTGTCTCTAAAATCAATAAGCATATCCTTGGATAAGAATTTTAAAAAATAAGAAGAAGAATTATTTATCTATCATGTTTTATTTCTTATCTTAACAGAAAGCTGAGAGCTAAAATTGTAGAATTCAGAATTTGCCCAGATTTGAAATATGATTTTCTTCCCACTTATCAGATTTTAATTCTTCATTTTAGCAGTTCTACTCTATGTGTGTCTTCAGCAAAAATGTACCTGAAATACTTTTTGAAGCAAGAAGATTGCAGATAACCAGACAGAGTAGTCAGAACACTCACTGGATGCAATAGCATATCAAGACTTATTCACTGACCGGGAATTTTCAGTCTACTAAATATTCAGAGAAGGATTTAGCAAATAATTATATTATTTCTTTAAAATATATTTTATTGTTTATGCTATTATAATTGTCCCAATTTTTCCTCCTGCGCCCACACCACTCAGCACCCACCAGTCCTTCAGGCAATCCCCACTCCACTGTTCATGTCCACGGGTCATGCTTATATGTTCTTTGGCTACACCCTTTCCTATACTGTACTTTACATCCCTGTGGCTATTTTGTAACTATCATTTTGTACTTCTTCATCCCTTTACCTTTTCCCCCAATTCCCCAGAAGCCCACTCCCTCTAGAAACCATCAAAATATTCCCCATATCTATGCTTCTGTTTCTGTTCTGCTTGTTTGCTTAGTTTGTTTTATAGATTCAATTGTTGATAGATACATATTTATTGCCATTTTATTTTTCATAGTTCTGATTTTTTTCTTAAATAAGTCCCTTCAACATTTCATATACTAACGATTTAATGATGATGAACTCCTTTGGTTTTTTTCTTATCTGAAAAGCTCTTCATCTGTCCTTTAATTCTAAATGATAGCTTTGCTTGGTAGAGTAATCTTGGATGTAGGTCCTTGCCTTTCATGACTTAAAATACTCCTTTCTAGCCCCTTCTAACTTGCAAAGTTTCTTTGGAGAAATCAGCTGATAGTCTTATAGGAGCTCCCTTGTAGATAACTAACTGCTTTTATTTTGCAGCTTTTAAGATTCTCTCTTTAACTTTAAACTTTGGCATTTTAATTATGATGTGTCTTGATGTAGGCCTCTTTGCATCCAACTTGTTTGGTACTCTCTATGCTTCCTGGACTTGTATATCTATTTTCTTTACCAAATTAAGTATGTTTTCTTTCATTATTTATTCAAATAGATTTCCAAGTTCTTGCTTTTCTTTTTTCCTTCCAGTACCCTATGATGCAAATGTTGATACACTTAAAGTTGTCCCAGAAGCTTCTTATACTATCCTCATTTTTTAATTTTTTTCTTCCTGCTGTTGTGATTGGTTGGTTTTTGCTTCCTTATGTTCAAAATCATTGATTTGATGATTCTCAGCTTCATCCACTCTATTATTGATCCCTATAAATTGTTCTTTATTTTAGCTAGTATATCCTTCATTTCTGACTGGATCTTTTTTAATGCTGTGTAGGTCCTCACTAAATTCCTTGAACATCCTTATAAACAGTGTTTTGAGCCCTACATCTGATAGATTGCTTATCTCCATTTTGTTTAGTTATTTTTCTGAAGTTTTGTTACGTTCTTTCATTTAGGCCATATTTCTTTATTTTGGCACCCTCTCTATGTTTGTTTCCATGTATTGGGTACAGCTGACTTGACTCTGTGTCTTGGTAGCATGGCATAATGCAGTAGGTGTCCTGTAAGATCCAGTGGTACAGCCTCCCCTATCACCCAAGCTGGTACTCAAGGTGCGCCTTTTGTATGGGCTGAGTACATCCTCCTCTTGTAGTTGAGCCTTAGTTGCTGTTGGCAGATTAATGGGAGGGAGCTACCTAGGCCAATCAACTGCAAGGACTGGCTGTGACCAGTGGCCATAAACCTCTGCCCTCTGTGGAGGATCAGCTATGCCAGGGTCCACTCCACAGAGCAGGACTTACTTTCAGCAGAGAACCAGAGTCCACCCCTTGTGTGTGTCACTTGTGGAGTTGGTGGGTGGTGGTGCTCCAATGTGGTCTGTACCTGTCCATTGGGTACACAGGGGCCGGGATTTTTCAGAAGATCTGGCCAAGGTCAGCCACCACCTTCATTCTATCTGGGGCCACTTGGTATAACCTCTAAACAGGTCTGCAGATGGCTGGGCTTGGAGGTGCCCAAGCACGGCCAGGCTATGAAGCAAGACCAACTGCTGCTAGTACCAGGCCTGGGGCCACTAAGTAAAATGTACAAGGGTTTGTTGAGGCCAGCTGCTGCTTGTTTGAGAGGATTTAGGAAGATCTGAAGCCTGAGCCAAGACAAGCCATTTGTATGGAAAAGCCACTGTCAACAGCCTGGGTGGACCTATAGGTTGAGTGGGGCAGAGCCTCAGGGCATCACCAGGGCAGGACAAACAGTGGGAGACAGGTTGATGGAGTCTTAGATATGGTGCCCGCAGCCCTGTGGTTCTGTGTGGGGAGGGCTCAGAAGAGGAGCAATGGCCTCTGCCAGCAGTTCTGTCTGGAAGAAAGCTGTCCTTCTGCTCTTGCCCTGATGCCAGCCACTTTGGTTCCTCCCCATATGCCATTTGTGCCTTTCAAGCTGCTGCCCCAGTGCTGGAGTTCAGAGTGGGCAAATCTGAGTAAGTCCATGTGTAGGTCCTTCATGAGGAACTGCCTGGGAATCAAGCAGTTTCTTCCACTGACTCAGTCCCACTGGTTTTTACAGCCAGAAGTCATGGGGACTTATCTTCCTGGCACCGGAACCCTGGGCTGGGGGCCTGGTATGGGGCTGGGACCCCTCACTCTCAAAATATCTCTCTCAATTTTTATCCATGGCACATGGGTGTGGTACCAGCCCACCCACATCTCCATGTCTCTACTCTCCTACCATTCTGGATGGTTGTGGTTTCTTCTTTAATTCCATAGTTATAGGATTTCCATCCACTTTGATTTGTGATGTTTCTGAGTGATGGTTGTTTTATAGTTTATTTGCCATTTTGATATACTTGTGTGAGGAGGTGGGGCATGTTTACCCAGGCTGCCATCTTGGAGAATCTTGTTGATGTAACTAAAGAGCTATTCTAATGTAACATGTCACTTGAACGGTCCAAGAGATGTGGTATGGTATAGTGAAAAAAGCACCAAATTAGGACTCCATATTCATCTTCATTGCTAGATTGTGAGCTCCTGAACACAGCAACTAAGTTTTCTTCTTCGTGGTTGAATTGTCCTTAGCACCTACGTTGTTGGGTATGTTCCCTCAGGCTAAGCAAATAACTATATTAACAAAAGGCTTAAATTTCTTAAGTCTCAAATATTTTGGCGATTGGTCTAAAGCTAAAATGTATTTCCATGCATTCTACCTTAACATCAAAGTTATAATCATTTCTTAAATTTAAATTCTTCCCCCTGTATACAAAATATTCTTTTCTAGAAAGACATATGTGTGAGTATATATACACACATACACAAAGGTAGCAGTAGTTATTACCAATGTATCATGGTAAATGTTGACGAATATGAAATGTGTCTTTGTAGTAGTTCCAATTGGAGGGTATATGGGCACTAACATTGAAATAGTAAATGCATAAATAATTGCCGCCGGCTGCCTTTTGCAGCTTTGCAGAGAAAATAGTATCAATTGAATTCAAGTAATTTTGAGCCCTGTAAATTTAAAACAGAGTGTTTAAGAAGACTGGGCACCCAGCTCCAAGGATGTTATGAATACAGTATTCAATAAACCAACATGTGGAGATTTTTCAAAAAAATTAGGACAATCTAGATCCCAACACCAAGACTGTACTCTAATGTACCTCCTTCTAATAAAAGGAGTAATTTTTTAAACTCTCTAAAAAATATTCCTTGACACAGTACTGTCTTCTGAATCCAATTAGTAATCTTAGTACCTCATTTTATTAACACCTATTCATCCTGAAGAAGATTACTGCCATTCTATTGATCCTTTCTGATCTGTATTTATGAGGAAAAACGTGTTATGTCTATTTACTAATGTGAAACAAAAAGAGTTAAAACAAGACAGCTAGCGTGGAAAGCTCACTGTGGAGAGTGTCCACGCTGCATTGCTAGTGTGGAACGTCTAACTATGCAGTTATAAACAAACAGATGCATCTGAGCAGCACTGGTAAACAGTGCCATGTTATGGCCCAGTCAATACCGTAAATGCTAATTGCAATGGACTTTTGTCACAATTATACTTTATGTTAAATTTAATTTCTGGTTTTTGTCATTCTCCATAAAGAAATTCTGAAAACTTGAAGCTTATTGTATCTCCTTCCTGCTAATGAGAGGCAGCTGACATGATTTAAATAAAATTCTATCCTGAACATTTGAATATCAGGTTCAATATTCCTGTCGGTACAGAAGGGACTGACATTGACTAAGTCAACCCCCACCTGCCTGAGACTTGCAGTAATGCAGCTCAAAATTTTCAGTGAGTCAAGACTGACAGCTCTTGACCCAAACCGTATTTATAGAAAATGCCACAAACATTTGTCTCCAGAGGTAATGTCCTTTACAACTGTGTAAAGAAATGTAAAATGCATTATAGAGTGCCTTGATAGCTTTGTGCAACAGGTGCTGCATTTCCCAAATGGGAGAAAAATGAAAGTTCTTTTTTATTTGATTACAAGTCTCCTGTGAACTGTTCCATGATTGTTCTTTACATGCCAGTTCCTATTCCTTGGAATAAACACAGGAATTGCAGGAGTCAGATCAATCACAGCTTGTTCTGAGGCAGCTGGGAAGTTTCAGAGCCTCCTGCTTATACAGATGTAGAGAAATCCTGCCTGATCCTTCTACTAGGCGGTATCATGTCAGACAATTGCATAACATAAGCTTGTGCTAAGCACTGCTTTCTTGTTCTCCAATCAATCTCAATCAATCTCTCTCTCTCTTCTCTCCCTGGCTCCCTCGCTTATTCTATTTATAACTATCTGGTTTGCATTTACCTTTACAGAAAATTTTGGCTGGATAATTCACACTCTTTGAGAAAAATAAAACTGCAAAATGCCAGGTTCTCAACTAAGATGTTTACAGAGAAGAATCTAATAATTTCCCATAGTTATTCCTCTCAGCATGGTATGGAAATGCATTCAGTAGTTTAATTTGCTTTTTCTTCTCATTGCCAGGATTATTTATTGCTGAAAATGGAGGAGTCATATTATATTTATTTTCTTTTGATTGGTTGAAAATTCAGTTTGCTGAGAATCCTAAAAAAAAATACCGGTTTAAATGTGGGTTGGAAATGCAGCAGAGGGATTTGAAGAGAACAGATCTGATGAAAAAGAAAAATGTTAGCATTTTCAACTGACCAGTGGAATCACTGAAAAACAGGAAATCTCAGAGGAAACTGCAACAAAGTAAAAAGGTTTATAAAAAAAATACACAGCCATTTTGAGGGTTGTGTTGGAAAGGATAAGGTGATATATTTTTGTATCTGAGACTGTAATGAAAAGACCAGAATTACAGATTTGATACATCTGTGGGAATCAAACTTTTCCCTGACAACAAACTAGACTCCCATCCCTGGCTAAACATTTTGAAAAGACATGGAATATGGAACGGATATATAGTTAATTATGTGAGAATTCGTGAACAAAACAATGCATAATAAAGGATCTGGGTAATTAAAACAGTCTCCACAAACTAATCTGAATGATTATTAGAACTGAAGGTTTCTTGGGCTATGACTATCTGTACACATGAAATGAGCACATTAGGGCACAATCTATTCATTGTTACTCTCTGTGGAGATTGTTCAAGAGTCAGTTCTGCAGCCATGGTTATTGGCAACAGCCAGAGTGAACATGAGCAAAGAGTATGGTGCCCTGGCAGGAAAAACAGGGTGCGGAGATGCGGCCTTACCCTCTTAGCTCTTTCACTAACCAGCCATTTGATGTGGTATATCGAAAAGCACCATAAATTCCCTACCTCTTAATTTCTTCAGCTTTCAAATAGGAATAACTATACTCATTTATCTACTACCCCACTGTGTTGTTATGAATATCAAATGACATGAAAAAAGGTAAAAGAATTTCAGAAAATATTTAAATCACTTATAAACATAAGGCAGTGATAGTATTTGTTGATCAGTGATACCAGAGATCATTCTTGCATCAGCTCAAGGCTCCGATCGCATAGCAATTTATGCCATGGAAATTAGTGTTACTCTTTTCCAAAGTTCATCCTAACACATTCCTACTTAAAAAGCAGATGTGATGGTTTTTGCAGAGACTTGCCTTTTGTTCTTTTTTTGATCTAAATGGAAAAAAAAGTTCATTTGTAGACACTTTTACAGAGGCAAACTTTAAATCCTCTTCTTAAATATTTCAATGCTGATAGCAGCAACAATATTAATACTAACTGCATTGATAGAGGCCTTGATTTCCCTTACGGTTATGTCAAATGCATGTTACAGCTTGAAAAAGATGGAGCAATACTTCCTGGGAAGAGCCAGCTGGGCTCAGACAGGCTCACACAGAGAAGAGAGCTTTGTGTGGTCACCAAGGGTCTGGGGCATGGATGTGGAGGTTGAAAATTTAGTGGCCAATGCATCCCAAGACAATCAGGCTCAGGGATGCAACTTCAAACCAACACAACTCACAAATCTGAATTTAGAATTCAGAATGCAAACCTGTTCATTTACAATCAAAAGTATCACTCTCCATGGGTAGATGAGGGTAGGGCCACGCTCACCAGAAGGTTGCCCGATGGGTGTGGAATCAGAAGTTTATCACCTAAACTGAATGGCAGCTGTGGTCAAGCCAGCAGAGCGCCGTGGGATACCTGTGCTGCAAAGGCCAGGGCCTGGGCTCTTACAGTTCCAGAAACCCAGTGTTCTGGACGGGTCTGGAGACAGAGAGTTCATCTAAACCTTGTTCAACCCAATCAGCTTTCAGGTTAAGGCTCTTTTTATTTTGTCGTATGAATACTTTTCCTGCAACTTTAGCCTGAGAGGCATTCTGGTGTGTTAAGGTAATCACGTATCTTTGCTCTAACATATGAAGTGTTTGTTTCATAGACACACTTGAAGGGTGATCTTTCCAGGTTTGGGGCTGTATCTGATTGTGGCCCTTTGCAACCTATCACCAACGTACTCCTATAAAACTCTCAGTACCACTTTAAAAGGCCTCTCCTCTGTGCCCACTGTGTAGGCACAGACCAGTGTTCACTAAAAGAGCCTCATCACCAAACTCAGTTACACTGTAGCACTTAAGTGACTTTGCTAGCATAGCCCTTCCCTCCAATGGAGAAAAGTAGTGAAGAGCATCCTTATTTTGCAAGAATGACCATGTACATATCAGTTTTTAAGGAACCATTCTGGTTTCAAAGGTCTATAGTAGACCTTAGGCTTCCTCTTGACTAGGAGGATTTTCTGTTGTCAAACAAACAAAAAAAATGTTGTATTTTATCAAATAAAAAGGTTTTATTGCTAATCACTATAACACTTTGAGATTCAAGAAACAGCCCCAGCAGGCTACATTTGTAATTGCAGCTAACAGTTATTGAGTAATTACTAAGTTCTAGGCAGAGTACTAAGCATTTTGCATTATTCCATTTAATTCTCACAGTAACTTCATGATGTGGGTGGTTTAGTCATCCCCATTTTACAGACAGGGAGACTAACAGTGAGAACAGGCAGGCGGAAGGAGGCGGAGGCCTTGCATCGACCTGCTGGTAAAATCTGAAACTGCGGTGACGAAGGAGTGTGCCAGGATCAGAGATTCTGCTTTCCCCACATCTCTGCAGTGTGCCTGCGCCTGCGAGAGGTGCCTGCGTGAGGCTCCTACGTCTCCGCAGTGCGCCTGCGTCTCTGCAGTGCACCCGCAAGAGGATCCGGGTGTTCCACCGTGGCTACGCAAGATTGGAGCTAATGAAACGTCAGAGTTATACAGAGTCAGGCTCTGTCCATGAAGGAATGGTGCCAGGTGCTTCTCAGATCAGCTGGTTCCCAACAGGCAACTTCCTCAGCTGCCACAGAGCCATAAACATAGCTCGGGGATTGACCGGTAAATGCTCTGAGCTGTCCAAGACTATGTCACACAACTGAGAAGTATTAAGGTTTTAACTAAGAAAAAGTGTGTGCCCTACAGAGGCACACTCCCAGAATGTATTACCATATCTTCAGCCACACTATTTGCTCATCCAGAAGTAGCTACTGTGGAGGAAGGTCATTGCCAGCTCCCACTGGGACTCAGCCAGCTGTAGTATCTAAACACACCTGTTGCTACAGTGTCCTCTGTCCTCAAAAACTTGTTTTTGACACCTACAATATGCTGACTGCTTTGCTAGCAAACTCATGTTTTAAGTTTTATAAACCAAGCACTGAAAATCATCCGGTCAGCATAAAAATTTTAGATCCATGCTTAATATGTAGATGAAATATCACAATTCAGTAAATACTCTGTCATGTACTTTGGATGGAGGAGATACGCCTTTTAGAATCAGAAGGCACTCAACCTTTGAAACTGGTTGTTAGGTCTTCCTTCCTTATCTGTCTTTCCCCAAAGCCATTTCCAAGTCTCCTGCTCTCATCCCCTGCATACATACACATACTTCATCAAAACAAATCTGTAGAGCAGCTCCTTGCACGGCCGCTCCATCATTAAGATCTATCACTTCACTGCACCTTATGGTTATAATAGGATTCCCCCGCTTTGATTAATGCTTGTTCAACAGCTCTCACACTGCCTCGCCAAGACACTCTTTCCTGGGGGAGGAACCAAAATTACACCTTCTTTAACAATGATCCAGCAGAGAAAATGAGATTGCCCAGCACATTACAGCTTCTGTTCAGCGAAGCCACATGCTCCCTCTTGAGAAAGGATGGAAAATGAGCTGCCAGCTACAAATTCCTAAAGAGTGTCACAATTACAACTTTTCATTGGTGCTCCTAGTGACAGTACTTCTGACCTAAGACAACTGAGACACACAGATGTACTCCTGAGTCTGCTCATTAGCCTAATGAGGATGGAGTCAGGCAAAGAGTTAATTTGACTAATTTAATCAGCATGCCCTTCATTTTGTCTACTGGGAGAACACCAAAGTGACGGAGACAAACACAGAAGCACACAGAGGAGAGGAATTTACTGAGCTGTTTCTCTGATTAGGCAGAGCCACTGTTTGAAAACATAATAGAATCAAAGCTTAAAAGAATCTTAATGCTTGCTTAACCCAGTCACGTCACTTTATAAGGTCTAATTAGGTTAAGAAATCATTATAAAAATTATTGTAAAATGAGTCGTACGTGGGAAACATTTTATAAACTGTAAACGGCTATGTGTGCGCACAATACAAAATGTTATTGTTTTCCTAAAACAACATGGAAGTAGAATTTGAACAGTGGTTACAATGCTATACACTTCCATAGAACAAACCCCGTAAATAAATGAATTCTCTTTCCCTAAAAATACTCTGATTCTCTTGTTGTGCGGCAATACTTCAAACCAGTCATCTGATGAGAATACAATTCAAAATTATTGTAAAAATTTTTATCAAATGTGTGTGTCCTTTTCTTGAAGACTCTAGAAAAATAAAGCATTGATGAGTATTATTTGATGATCAATATAAATTTTAGTTTTACCAGATTTAGGGATTTCAGCTAATGCTTGGTGTGGATGATTTACATTTTTTATTAATAATTTTGATTTCTTTAAAGTTTCACCTTAAAATGAGCACCATAAAATATCTATTCAATGTTGGCAGTACTTCTAACAGCATGCCTTGATCATACAATTAGAGGTTAAGTCACAATTACTCATCAGATTCAGTAATCCTAAGAGAGTTGATTGAGGTTTTTTTCTGGACAATGGAATGTCATTTGCACTGATTATTTCATTGTATTAATTTTCTCATTACTTTCCCCCTTTTTTTTCACTTAAACACTATTAAGGAAGTTTTTCTACAGGCTCAAGCCTAAAGGGATAAAAATAAAATAAAATAAAGTGAATGGGTTTCTTTTAAAAAGAAAAGGAAGAAATAAAAATTTTATGTGGATACTAAGCCACATAACCTATAATTGGTTCCCGTTCTCTTTTTTCTTTGATGATGGTTTATAGAATTAAAATAAGATGAGAAAATTTATATTTCCAAGGTGAGTCTTTAAAAAATTGATCTTTTGTAATATTCCTTCTATTTTGTGCTGTCCCAACCATCGGGCCAGGCAAAACATAAGGATCCCTTTCTATAAGTTTTCTTATATTTTTTTATTGATTATGCCACTACAGTTGTCCTATTCTCCCCCTTCATTCCCCTCCACCCTGCACACCCCTCCTGCACCATTCCCCCCCTTTCATTTATGTCCATGTGTCAGAAGTTCTTTAGATTCTATATTTCCCCTACTATTCTTGCCCTCCCCTGTCTATTTTCTACCTACCATCTATGCTACTTATTCTCTGTACCTTCTCCCCACTTCTCCTCCTCCCACTCCCCTGTTGATAATCCTCCACGTGATCTCCATTTCTATGGTTCCACTCCTGATCTAGCTGTCCTCTTAGTTTGCTTTTGCTTTAGGTGTGGTTGTTAATAACTGTGAGTTTGCTGTCCTTTCACTGTTCATATTTTTTATCTTCTTTTTTTTTTAGCTAACTCCTTTTAACATTTCATATAATAAGGGCTTGGTGATGATGAACTCCTTGAATTTGATCTTATCTGAGAGCACTTTATATGCCCTTCCATTTTAAATGAAAGCTTTGCTGAATAGAGCAATCTTGGATGTAGGTCCTTGCATTTCATGACTTGAAATACTTCTTCCCAGCCCCTTCTTGCCTGTAAGGTCTCTTTTGAGAAATCTGCTGACAGTCTGATGGAAACTCTTTTGTAAGTGACTGTCCCCTTAGCTTTTGCTGCTTCTAGGATTCTCTCCTTTATTTTAATACTGGCTAATGTAATTATGATGCACCTTGGTGTGTTCCTTCTTGGGTCCAACTTCTTTGGGACTCTCTGAGCTTCCTGGACTTCCTGGAAGTCTATTTCCTTTGCCAGATTGAGGAAGTTCTTCTTTATTATTTGTTCAAATAAGTTTTCCACTTGTTGCTCTTCCTCTTACCCTTCTGGTACCCCTAGAATTTGGATGTTGGAATGTTTAAAGATATCCTGGAGGTTCCTAAGCCTCTCCTCATTTTTTTGAATTCTTGTTTCTTCATCCTTTTCTGTTTGGTCATTTTTTTCCTCCTTCTGGTCCACTCCTTTGATTTGAGTCCCAGTTTCCTTTCCATTACTATTGGTTTCCTGTGCATTTCCCTTCATTTCAATTAGTTTAGCCTTCATATGTTCCTCTAATTTGTGACTAAAATCAACCAGTTTTGTGAGCATCCTGATCACCAGTGTTTTGAACTGTGCATCTGATAGGTTGGCTATCTCTTAGTCACTTAGAATTATTGGTTCTGGGGCTTTGAGCTGTTCTTGAGCCATAATGTTTTGGTCTGTTTGCACCTGTTACACAGAGGGGCAGAGCCTTAGGTATTCACCAGAGCGAGGCTACCCAGGTCACTGGGTTGTGATGCTGTATGTGGGGGCGGGGTCAGAGAGGAGCAATGGCATTTGTCCCTCTCTCTCTCAGATTTCTGTCCCCTCTGCAGCTTCCCACAAGCAAATTGGGCCTTTCTGGTGCTGGTTCCTGGGTGTGTGGGCTTGTGCACCCTCCAGGACCCTGTGAGTTTCTCCAACAACCTCTCCCAGAACCTCAGCCCCAAAAGTCTTTCCAATGGCTGCTTTCAGGCTCTAATTCCTGTCCCTGGGGCCCTAGCCTGAGTGGTCTGTCTCACTGTTTGCTCCTTCACTTGGTTTATCTGCGCTCAAATATGTGACCGCGGTCAGCCAGCTGCCCTGCACCCTCACTGGGTCTGCCCATTGCCACCCTGTGCCTGGTATCCACCAACCACCTGGTATCCACCAACCGCCTGGTGTCCACCAACCGCCTGGTATCTGCCAACTGCTGCTTGCACTTCTGGGTCAGTCCACCAATCTTTCCTGCCTGACCCCACTCCACCGCTGACTCTGCCCCTCTTACCAGTCTGGCTGAGTGGTTCATTTTTGTCAGACTTCCGTACAGTTCAATTTTCTGTGTTTTGGCTGCATTTTTGTAACTAAAACTTTGTTGTCTTTAAACTTGGTTGTACAAGGAGGCATAGTGCTTCCACCTACACCTCCATCTTGGCCATAAATCTCTATAAGTTTTCTTAAAAATAACTTTTCTCCTGCAAACCCAAGTATAAAGGACACATGGGTGAAAACAAGGGCAGGAGGAAATGGGAGAGAAGTGGGAAGGACTTGGGGGTGGGCTGGGATGGGAGCAAAAGGCAGAAAACTATACTTGAACAACCATTAAAAATTTAAAAATTAATAAAACAAAATAAAAGTGAAAAAATTAATTTTTCTCTATTTAATTATTGAAGATTTCATGGATACTGGGCATAAAGTTTATACTCTTGTAAGAAAGATAGACATTAAGTAAATAAATATGACTATGAAATATATCTGCAATATAGGAAGAAAACTTTGTTCTATCAGAGAAAAATGGGGGTAACCATTTACGTATACATGAGTATGGTCAGGGACAGCCTCTCTGCAAAGAATTATCCTGTTTAGACTTGCAGAGGAAGGGGATGTGGGACAGGCAAAAGAAACAGCATATGCAAACTGTCCTGAGGTGGAAAAGACCTTGGTGGTTTCTAGGACTATTACCACGATAGCTATAACTGCAGTAAGGCAGAAAGTGGTGCAGGATGTAGGCTAGAGAATAGGCCATTGTCCATACTGGAGCAGCTGAGTAGTGAATGGGGAGCTCATATAGGATGGTGGTAGATTGAATGCAGGGTTGAATTCCTCTTTCTCATCTCTAATCCCATTATAAAATGACAGGCAAAAAATAACTCATTTATAAAAGGCATAAACCCCTAGGAACAAAGAGAAACACAAAGGATAACTTAGAATCCAAACTTTTGAGTCTACAAACCAGGTGAGCAAGTGGTAATTAATTTATCAAATCTGAGAAAGTTTGAGTGAGGAAAGCAAAGAGGTAGACCAATCTACCAAGTTACCTCTAGAAGGAGAGTGAAGATGAGGCTAAAAACAGAAGGATTGGTGGAAAGTTCATTCAAACAGCTGTTAGACTTTGCACTAGTGAGGAAGGGATTCAATATAGTGAATTCACTGCTTATAAAACTGTTGAAGGAACAGAGGAAAAGTGCAGACCAGAAAAAGCCACGGATACTTCTTAGGTTTTCTGTCAGTTGTTTTTTGGTTGTTGTTTTTTTTTTTTTGAGAATCAAGTTGTTGCAGGAACTTTAGGAAATTTCCAAAGATGATCATGGCTATCTGAAACATCAGAGCTGGTGATTTGCAAGGAACTACATTGGAACTGTCACAGTATCTCATATTTGCTAAAGTCCACAAAATTGCCAGCTCTCAGAGGGCAATAAGGTGGTATCTACCTTTCTCATGCCTTCCAGTCTTGTAGGCATGTCTCTCATGGATAGACTTGAGTCCAGAACTTGACCAGCAAGTCATTCTAGGAATTTAGTTTCTGGGCCTGTAGCTCTTGCAACACAAGCAAGAGCTTGGAAGAGTTGTGATGTCAGGAGGAGCAGAAGGTGTATCAGAGCTGAGTTGCCACCCAGGAGGTCAGCAAAGATCCCCTCTAGATCCCATTCTCCATTTGTGCAATTGGCCAATCACCCTTGCCTCTCATACGCAGAAGATTAGGTGTGTGTAGAGCAAATGGTCTCTAGATTTGAACACCAGGCTCAGCTGATGGCTGGGAGACAGTTCTTAAAACAGACAGGTTAAGAAAAAATGACCATATTAAATACTGAGGACTCTTCCACCCTGCTTCTTCTTTCATTTAACTGCGAGTTTGAAACCCGTGGGCTAAACACTGAAAGAGCCATCCCTGGGAAACCTGACCAGCCCAAGAGAAAAGGCCTCAGACATATTGACATCAGGGCTTTCTCAAAACAAAAGTCCCTGTCAGTTCACTTCATAGAGAAGCCCACAGGGGCAAGCCCAACCACAGGCATAAAGCTTTAGATGGCTAAGTTATGTCACACATTACGTATGAGCCAAGGATCACCAGCATGTATCACCAACAAATATGAAAATCAGAGCCCAAAGTAAAAAAGAAAGAAAACAGGGAAGACAGAGGCTACTAAAGAAAAAGGAAATGTCAAAAAATAAAACTCTGATTAACCAACCTCAGAGAAAGGAAAATACATTAAAACAAGGACAGAAAGCTAATTTAGGGGGCAGAACAAAAAGCCTTAACAGAAACTTGAAATAATTGTTACAAAAATATCCCAGAAATTAAAGCAAAGAGACAAAAAGTTTTTTTTAAAAAATAGGAGAGAAAAGATAGAGGGTGGTTCAAATAATAGAGTCTCCAAAAATAAAGAACTAAGGAAATTATAAAAGGAAAAAAAGCATTTGAAGTGAGAATAATTCAAGAGAACATACCGGAAATGGAGGGCAACCCAATGAATGAATATAGACCAAGATACAATAAAACACCAGGGACAATATCGTACAAACTTTTTAAAGTATTAATTGTTGTTCAAGTACAGTTTATCTTACAAACTTTTAAAGAGGAAATAAACCCAGGACTTATTTGAGAGATTGGAAAACTTTTTCTGTAAAAATCCAGTTGATAAAGGTTTTATATTTTTCAGGACATATAATCTCTGTCAAAACCACCTAACTTGGCTGTTGCAGTATGAATGCAGCCATAGACAATATGTGAAATAATGAGCGAGGCTGTGTTTAAATAAAACTTTATTAACACAACAGACGTGTGCCAGATCTGGGCAATATTTTGCTAACCCCTGTTGTATATAAAAACATTAAGAATGAAAACAACACCAATTTGCAATAAATAAACTAAAGAATAGATGACAATTGCTCATTGTTAGTAAAATTCTGAAGAAAAATTATTTTTAACCTAGGATTCTCTTCCCAAATTATCAAATAAAAGGGAGGGGTGAATAAGTTTTGAAAAATTTTACCTCCCATCAACCTCTTTCTCTGGAATCTGATAGTTGGATTCAAAATGAGAAAGAAAATCAACAACACAAGTAAACAAAATGATTACTATTAATTCCAAAGGAAACAAAAGTTATACAGAAAAAAAAAATCATTGATCACTGTATGACTAAACTCTGGTACTGGTCTCAAAGTTATAAACATTATATTGATCTAATCAAATACATAATAGAACTACACTGAAAAGATAGAGGGAAAGAATGGCAGTGTGTGGTACAGTGGGGTTTATGGAAAAGAAAGCTAAAACTTTGTCTCCCAAAGCGGGAAATCAAAAGGTAATAGGTAAAATCTAAATTGGAAAGCTAACATTTAATATAGAGTTTTAGAGGCAAATATCAAATAAATCAGCTGCAAAAGTTGCACATGGTTGTCTCTGGAATGAGGTGTAGCTAAATCGCTTAAAAGCCTTATAGAACAATTTGATTCTTTTAAACCATGTGCATGTATAAACTTTGATTTTTTTTTAAAAAACAACTTTAGAGAATAATGAATAGTTTTCCATCAACAGGAAAATAACTAAATGATATATTTAACCAGTAGATTTTATGTAGCTCTTAAAGTAATCAAATAGAGCTTTTATGCTTTAAGATAGATAAAGCACAATAATTATGCTGAGCAAAAAACCAAAGCAAAGAGAATTGCAGAAAGAGATACAGAATATGGTAGACCGATAAAAAGTTTAAAAACATGAAAAGCAATACTGTAGTTTATTTATACACACACACACATACTAAAGACGCACCTGTGGAAAAACAGAGCCAACTCAGAAGGTGGCCACATCCTGGAGGAAGGACAATGAGAACTAGAATGCTTCCAATCTAGAAGGTTTTATTTCTCTAAAAATTTCTCCTAAGTAAATGAGGTGAGCTAGTACAGTTAGACACAGCAGAAAGAAGGTAAAGATGGGAAAAAAGACCCCAAAAAAAGAATAAACATGATGAGCAGCAGCAGCTTTAAAACCAGAGGTCTCATCCACTTCCTGACAGCGCCTGGTCCCTGCATATAAGCTGTTTCTTTCACTCCTCTCTGCTTTGCTTTGTTTCTGTTGTTCTGTGGGTTGTGTTTCTTCTGCTTTTCCATCAACCTTTCAACATGCTCTTGTGGCGATTATATGTCCCCCCAATTATAATCCTACTGGGTCACCCTTCCTGAGAGAATTTGAAAGAGTTTTATACACAAGGTCTCCATTCTCTTACCTCCCATCCATTTTTTCTTTTAAAGTGTTTCTTTTTTAGTAACAAAGCTTCAGAAGGAGTGTTTCCGAGTAAAATATGGTGCTATAAGTTAAAATTGTTTCCTACCTCAGCCCACCATGCAGTCATATCTTTGAAGAGAGGGAGCTATAAAGCTGTGTGAGATTTGAAGCACAATTTTTATCATTAAACATAATAAGAAAGCAGGAAGTAGCTACTTCCAGGATTGGTTCAGTCAGTGCAACAATGTCATCAGGAGCCAGACTCTTTCTACCCTGGCATCCTGAGAACATTAGCTCAGTCCTTAGATCTGCCCTGTGCAGTTCCATGGCGATTGCCACAATTCCAATCTCTGCTTGAGGAAGAGAGATGTTTCCTCCCATGCATCTCTGTTTTATTACAGAGGGAATCCTAGTAACCAAAGCAGACATTCTGTCAGGTTACAGTCACAAGGGTTAGATTACATGCCCACGCCATAAGAGCAAAAGGGATAGATGAATGAGAATCTGGAGTTTTCAGTCTCTAGAGAGACAGGTGGGTTTTGCCAGCAGGAAAGTGCGGTTTTGTTATGGTTATTGGATAGGCAATCAGTAGTGCTGACCACATCCATGCCCAGTGGACAGAGCCATACCAGGCACAAGTGGCAGCTCTACCCGTAAGGAAAGGCAGTATCAAACGCAATCCTCAGTGGTGCCCGGTGGACACAATGGTGCCCAACAGATTTTGCTGAGTCCAGCACATGGAGAGACCACAGCTTTACTGTTCAATATCATAACAATTGTCCCCAGGTGGCTCTTTAAATCAAAACTAAGTAAAGTTTAAAATTGGGCTCTCAGTCACAATAGCCACATTTCAAGTGTGCAGTGGCCACTGGATGCTAGAACAAGTTCCTGCTGCATTAAACATTGCAGATCAAGAACATTCCCCCTTATGGAAAGCTTATTGGACAGTGCTGGGCTAGAACATGGGAAGAATTACTTCAGTAACAAATCCACATTATGCCTGCAACCATGCTACCGACCCACGGCCCAGATAGGAGTGAACTATACCAACTAATGGCTTATAATGTGCTGCTTAAAGCCCAAGAGTTTCCTGGTGGCCCCGGGTGCCAGCTTGTCCGCGATGTTAGTGAAAATGTATAGATTGATGGTCCACATCAATTCAGGCTGATGCTGGCCGTGTGATCAGTGAGGTATAAAAGCCCTCCATGCAAATTGTGCTTCATCTTCCGTGAGACAGATACCTTATTTTCATGTTGATGGGTCATGAGCCCGTGAGGAAGCATATTCTGTGCAACTGAGAGAAGACCCCAGAGCTGTGTCCACGTGTTCTGGGCCCCTGTAATGTTGCTTTGCGCTTTCCTGCTCCTGGTGCTGCATACCCTTCCCATGTAATAAATCTTACTGGGTATGCCTTGTTAGAGTCCTGCCGGTCTTTTCAACTATGTGACCCTGGGTAATTGCTGCCCCCCAAGGTGACCAATTGGACTTGGTCATTAACACACACAAAACATCCTCAGGACACTGCTAGAAATAACTAGGTTGAACTTTACATGGCTATAGAGGTCCCACATTAGCAGGTGTAAGCAAGCAACACCAAGATATAGTTAAGATTTTGTTGTTCTTTGTTCTTACACGTTGAAAGGAAGTTATAAATGAAGTAATATAGGTTGGCACAAATGCAAGTCAAAAAGATTATTTGTGTTCAAGCCCTTGGAAAAATAATTTTATCCCCTAGACCTCAATTTTTCTTCTGTAAAATGGAAAATATTGCAAAATTGACATCATAGGACTGCATGTGCATTGATTTATACACTATATGTAGTAAGTACAATGCTGAGCATGTAGTAAGAACCCAATAGATGTGAGTTCCTGTTATTATTCTCGCCAAATAAAGATATCTATTAAATATAAATATCTGTAACAAACTGAGTAATGCATTATAAAAGATTTCATTATCTGTCTTAGATTTTATTTTACTCAGCAGCACTGTCTCAATTATTTTCTAATTTTACATCCCTTTTGTTTTTCTTTCAATTATATTTTATATAAACACACACTGTATCTGAATACATTGCTACATCTTCTGACCCCAACTAGAGTGATATTTCTATATGTCCTACTGATGAACTTAGCTTTTATTGGAAGAAAAAAACTGCATTTTTATTTCCTGCATGGCACTTCCTCAGTGGGAAAATTATGAATGAAATTGTTAGGCCACTAACTCAAATTTCTTCCCCTGGTGGTTAATCTTGGTTTCTTATCCCAACGGTAAAGAAAAAACTTCTTTTCTGGCAGTCTTCCGGTATTAATCATCTGCCTTTATAGGGAGATTTCACAGCTAGTAAATGATAGAACTGGGACACAAATCCAATCAGACCCATAAAATTGTTCACATTGTAAGAATATATGGATGATATGGTGCATTTTTGGAGGGGATATGATTTGTAATTGAAGTAAGAGATTGTGGAGAGACAAAAAAACTTTTTAAAAGAAATTTATAGAATGATGCTGCAGGAGAAGCAACAAATTAAACTTTATTCTTCCTACCTACCATTAAAGAACTTGAACCCTTCATTGGACTTGTTCTAGTCAAGGTTCTTTAAATCACATGAAACAGAAACCCATTCAAGATAACTCAAATAAAAGGGTAATTTATTGTCAGGCTATCTTAAAGGAGAAAAGGAAATATGGATGAGTCTCATGTAAACTAGGACTGGAAAGTGGAAGGCTGCTACGAATTGAGACAGGCACTTAATCTCTCCCCCGCTCCCCTTCAAGATGACAAGTTCTCAATCCCTACCTTTCTTTCTTTGCTCTGAACTCCTTCCTGCCTTACCTTGTTTGCTGTGCTTGCATAGATGAGCATGGCACAACACAGCCAGACCCTTAACACTAGGGTCCGTTACCTTGTCAGCACCCTTCTTACCATTATCATCCATCTGAAATATCTGCCTTTGGCTCAGAAATTCATCTGCTGTTGATCTGTTTGGCTGGAGGTTTGTGAGCACCCACAGTCTAGAGCTGACCTTCTGGGCCTGTAACAAAGCAAGTACCTCCCAATATATCCTTTATACATACGCATACAGGTGTGAGAGTTTAAGAACCATGCAAGTGTGGTCATTTAGGGCTATTCTGGAGGCATCATGTAAGGTATGTGCCAAATGCATAGTAAAACCAGAAGTGCTCCATCCATTCCATCATGACAGATCTTCATGTGGACTGAAGCTCTAGGAAGTCTGCATGGAGGAGGTGAGTGCAAAGTGGTATCTTGAAGAAGGGGTAGAGCGTGACCATGGAGAAAGAAGACAAAAGGGTGTTTCAGGCAAAAGTGTGAATGTTAAGATGCATTCAATGAGAAGAGTATTTGAACTGGAGTAGAGTGTTCATATACAGGTGCAGTAAAAGATAAGATTGCAAAAGGCAAATTGTGGACTAATTGAGGAGGGTCCTGCAGTTCATATTATAAAAAATAGATTTGGTTCCTGAGGCACATTTAGATAAGACTTGGTTTTAAAATATTTTCTATTTGGGGTACATGGGGAGAAGCTTTGGTATTGGAGCTTTTTGAAGATGAGTCTTGGGTGGTCCAGGGTTGGAAAAATGAGGAAAGGTAACATAGCATATTCTACTTCTAAGGTCCCACCCTTATGAAAATATAAAAGATAAGGACCACGATTTATGAGCCAGTACTCCATATTCATGGCAGCATTGTGAATAACACAAAAAACTGGAAACAATTAAAATACCTAACAGCATGAGGTTCATTAATAAATTATGTATATCCAGATGTCATGTCATTAAAAAGAATGTTGCCAAAGAATATTTAGTGACATGGGGGGAGAGAAGGTAGAGCTGCTGATTGTATATAAAATGTAAAATTCAAGGACAAAGCTAATGTTTATGTACATGATATTGCCTACAATTTACACATCAAAATCTTTCTTCCAAAATTTTTATAATTTAATCTCCACTTCTTAAATAGAGGATATTAACATTATTGTTTACATTTTTGACAGATTTATTATAGCAAGCAAATATTCGCATCTGCTGTATATGTGAAGGTAAATGCTAGGTTGCTGTAACAAAAAATTACCAAAAATACAATGGCTTCAGTAAGACAGAGATTTGTTTCTTGCTTATGTAATCTAGTTGATGTAGGTTTTTGAGTACCTTCACTTTGCAAGATCATTTCAGGAACCCAGTTTCTTTTATCTTGGTTCTTCATCTTTTTCTGAGTTACTACTTTTTCCTGCACAGTCAAAGCTGAGTCTATGCTGCATCCCGGTTCTAGTCTGCAGGATGGAGGGAAGAGAGCAACAAGGTTAAGCAACTTTATTTATTAAGGATGTGGAGCACAAGTTCACATCACCTCTGTTCATAGTCCATTAGCCAAAATTTGGTTATGTGGTCACACCAGCTGTAAGGGAAGCTAGAAAGCTGAGTGGGAGGGTGGGTGCTCTATGACTTAAAGGAGGGAGAGAAGGGATATTTGGGGATAGTAATCTCTTTCAAATCTGATAGAACATAGTGCACCCTCAGGGGTCCTTTATTAACTGTTCTGCCAAAATCTAAGGGGTTTGGGGGGGTCCTTATGTCAGCAGTGGAATCACAGCTGGCAGTAAACTAGTCACCTGCTTTGCATGTTTGCTACGTGTCCTTGTGTGGGCTCCTGGCAGTCCTGTGACTGAGTGATGTCCACAGTGTCCTACTCAGTTCTTGCAAACCCATGCCTATGGCTTTCTTTATGGAGTCTGTCCACCTCATATTTGGTCTTTCTCTTTTCCTGCTGCTTTCTGTTTTCCCAGCATAATTGTCTTTTCCAAAGAACCCTGCCTTCTCATTGTCTGCCTGAGGCAGGCAAGCTTCGGTTTTGTCCTTGTTGCCTCTAGTGATGTTCCAGCCTCATTGTTGTAGGACGCAGGTGTTTGTCCTTCTGACTGCCCAGGGCATCTGTAGAGCTCTCCCCTAACACCACATTTCAAATGAATTCTATTTTTTTTACTATCAGCCCCTTCACTGTCCAGCTTTCTCATTTGTACACAGTAATTGGGAATTGGTATTGGTCTCTAAAGACACAGCATTGCTCTCGGTGAATTTTCCTAATTCTTCCATCACTGGCCCTCCAAGTCTCAGCCTTCTTTTGATTTCTTGGCTGCGTCTCCATCTGAATTGATAACTGATGCAAAACCTTTAACAATTTCAGTGTCTTCATTGTCTCTTTTAAAGTCGTGTATTTTTCTGTGGTCATGTTTTTGTCTTCTTGAAGCTCAAATGCAGTCCTGCTTTAGCACTTTTTTCTTTGAGTTTCATCAGTCATTTCAAATCATTGCTACTTTCAGCTGATGAGGTAGCATCATCAGCATATCTTCAGTTATTGGTATTTCTTCCACCAATTTTCACTCCTACTCTTCTGAGTCTGGTCTAGTTCTTCCATGTGATGTGTTCTGCATACAGATTAAACAAATAGGGAGGTACAATGTACCCCTGTCAGACAGCTTTGCCTATAGTAAACCATTCTGTCTATGCCTGTCCACAATATAAGCTATGCATCAGGATATTTAAGTTTCCTATTAACAGAGCAACTGGATAATTAGATATAGCTATTATAAATCTCAGACCACAGCAGGCGGGGAAAAGTAACCTCATTCTTCTATTAACTTTATATCTATTTAAATCTAACTCTAACCCCCATCCATCTGGCTGGCAAGACATTTGGGCTTAGCTGTTACTGGACTTTTCTGCCAGGGTGTGCCAAGGCCTTCAGCTGAGCCCCCCTCAGCTGTCAATGCACATGAAATGTGTATTTCCTCCAAGTGCCCAACTGCACAGAGCACAAGAGTATTTCTGAGACCACAGACACAGGACACGGGCCATACCTCTGTGTTCTTTCTGTCATCACTTCCTCCCCTCCCCTCGCACTGCCAGGAGACAGGTCCCAGGACCCCTGCAGGCAGGGCCTCCAGACCTGTTCGACCTTCCCGTTTTGTGTAAACCTTTCTTTTCTCCCTCTGCAGTGTTCAGGAAAATACTGTGAAAGCCTGAAGTTCAGACTAACATTACAAATGACAGAAAATGCTTTAGCCCTTAAGCAGTTTTCTGCATTCCACCCTGCAACATTTCCACCTGCTTGAAGTGGAAGAAGAGGAGAAAATAGAGTAAACAAACCACAAATAATCACTTGTAAGAATTATCCTGCTTCCAGCTTGCTGGAGTTGTTTAAAACAGAACCAATGTGCTTTAGTACATGAACTATTTTGAATTCACAGAGCTTTTTCTTTTCTGCTTGCTGCCTAGTTATTGGTCTGATTTTGGAGAATTGAAAGGGTTAGATAACCTGCACCTAAGTGATGTATCTTGAGTTTCTCAAAGATAAAAAATAGAGAGTGGCAAGAGGAAATGTGAAAGAGCAAAAGCTTACTTATTTAACTGCTGTACCTACCAAGTTTGCCCAGGGTTTAAAAATAACCTGGGGACTGGAAAAAGCATGAGGGCATTTGTTCATTACCCTAGGCCAGCAGATGGATGTGGAACAGTGTAGGGAGCCCTGAGCATAACAGATAAGAAGAGAAAAAGAGGGGAAAATAGAAATTCCACCCAAATCATAACCAGGGCAAGTAAATGGGCTCCCTCCTTTCTTTAGGCAGCTTTCTCCCCACCCACCTCCTGAGAGAATAAAACTCTCTCTCTCAAAATCAGTTTTTTGAGAATCAAATCTCTTATGCCTCAGTTCTTTGCCTGACTTCCCAAACATCAACATTTCAAATTTTTAGAAATATTTGACATTTTTTCTGTCAATTTAACACAAGCCAGCAATATTTTTTTTAATTTAAGAAAACTCATTTTAACACAGCGAAAACCTGACGAAAAGCAGCGTGCAGCCAGCTGACGGTGCAGGCGGCCTCTCAGCAGACACCTGGGAGCACCTCGGAAGCTGAGCCAGCGAGGAGAGCATTTAAATAGTTCATGTCAGGGAAAACTTTCTCTACCATCTTCACTTTGTCCTGAAGAAGAGGAAGTGTTGTAGCAGCTTTCCAAGATGCTATGGTTGACAGCCTTATTAATGATCTTGCAGAGACAGCAAATGATACTTAAATGAAGTTTACAGATAATGCTAAATGAAGAGCTGTTGCTAATACCAGCAGAGACAACATAGTCATAAATAAACTTGTGATGGCTAAAAATACAGGGAAGAAAAACGGGGGGAACAGAAAACATCTGAAAGCAATACAGAATACGTATATTAGGTGATTGCATATGAAACTACCATGCCCGCTAGAAGGAGACCCAGTTTAGGGTAAATATGAAGACACTGCTCTAAGGAGAGAAGAAATCCCATGTCTTTTTCTCCAAATTCAAATGGAACTGAACTCAGGAATAATGAAATCAAGTACAGCATTATTTCAGCAATATCAAGACACTTTTTTTTCCAGCCATAAAAGCTATTCAATTTAAGCAATTGGTGAAAAAAATTCTGGAACCTTCCATTCTGTGAGGAAGAAGAAAAGTAATGAGAAGAACCGTAAGGTAGCATATCAGTGAGCAAAGAACAAGTAAGGCAGGGACCTGGGGCTGAGAAGCACCAACCAAGACCCCCAGGAATGTGCTATCAGCAAGAAGAAAGACTCGTGATTTCCAGAACATCTCTCTCCAGTGTTGGAAAAGATGAGCAGAAAAGACTCCATTCATACGGGAAATGCTTGACAAACATCTCTGACCCATTTTCCTGGTGACCTCTATGAATTAATTCTCCTGTGAACAGCAGATTGGCAGCTACCAAAGGCAGGAGCTGGGAAAAATGGGTGAAGGTGTTCAAAAGGTGCAGACTTCCAGCTTAAGATAAACAAATTCTGGAAATTTAATGTACAGCATGGTGACTATAGCTTATAATATGTGTGGTATGTTCCAGAGGTGCTAAGAGAGTAGATCTTATAAGTTCTCATTAAAAAATATTTGTAACTATGTGAGGTGATGGATGTTAACTGAATTTAGTGTTGGAGTCAGTCATTTCACAATTTATACATAAATTATTATGTTGTACCCTTTAAACTTCTGCACAGTTCTATGTTGATTATATCTCAATAAAATTGGTGGGGAGAAAAGGGGCAGAAAAATTATGTTAAGGTTAAGCTTCCCAGAGCAGTCAGTGTTCAAAGTCTACTGGTTCATCAGGAAATGGCCACCATCTCCATTAGAGACTCCCACCCCATGGAGTTGCTGCTACTTGCATCTGCCAGAAACTCAACAGGGCCACACCATGGCTGCTGTTGGCACCCTCACCACCTCTGCACAGACGGTGGTAGCCAAATACCTGGGCGGTCACATCCTCCTGTCAATTGGGCTCCACTCACAACCAGCTCCTCCGGATTTCTGCTCTGAATTAGTTTCACGTGTCTAATTGGCAGTGTCTGGGTCACTGCCAGTTCTTACTGCAAGGGGAGCTGGGAAAAGGGGTGTTATGACTTCTTAATTGGGGTGGCAGGATTCATGAGGCTACATATTCCCTTAAACACAGGAAGGGTTTCAAGAGATGCTGGACAACCCAAAGCCATGACAAGTGTTTCCTGGAGGATTTGGCTCCCAAACACTAACATACACATACTTTGTTTCACAGTAAAGATTAAATAGCAACAGATTTAGCAACGATGGAACACAGAGTGCTGCCACCTAATAGATCTCTCATATGAGCCATCTGCTGAGAGAGAGAAAGGCTGAACTGCGACTGCCTTCAAGTCCAAATGCAAGGTCTTGAAGTCTGTTTGCTTCCTCCACTGCATCTTTCACAATTCTCTCCAGACAGTCTTTAGGCTATGAACTATTTTTTAAACTTTACTCAGTCTAAATAAAATGTGGAAAGCCAAAGTAGTGGAAAAAGTGTTAGATAAAATGTACAAATATATGCACCAAATGGTAAGGAAGAAATATGAGTAACTATAACAGTTCTTATTTCTGAATGGGTCACAAGATTTTTTTTGTTTTCTTCTTCTTCTTCTTCTTCTTCTTCTTCTTCTTCTTCTTCTACCTATTGTCATCAGCCAGTATCTCAGTAGGTGACAATTCTTTGCCTGTTTGGGAGAACCCAAATTGTATTCCCCAAATAGATAAGCCCTTGGTAATGTTGCCCGTACAGGGTCACTGCAGTTTTCTCATCTGCATCACTGGATAAGGAAAACCGAGGAGACATCGCGGAGAATTCCCTGGGTTCCACTAGAACCCTCCCTGCCATCACCATGTAGCAGCCCCCCTATTGCCCATTAATAACAAGGGTCAGCCACATCAGTGAACAGGGACCCTTATTTTTGCCTATTTTCTGGAACAAGAAGAATGCTGGCTGGCCAGGTAACAATCTCAGCTTCTAATACTTGCATCTCTTAACAATGGAAATACTTCCCTTTAAACCAGGAGAGTCCAGGGATATGAAAAGAGAAAGTGAAAGCTGTTAATTTGGTGTAATAGTGAGATGTATCATGCCCACCCCTACCCCTCGATATCAGGACTCCTGTTCTCTGGCTATTGGGAAAGAGCACCAGACACTGGTCACTGGTTTAGAGAAGCCCACATCTTGTAGAAGAGCACACAGGCCACACAAGGAGCTGTTGCCCAGCAAAGCTGGAAGCGAGTCTTTGTGAGACATCAGTGGAATGAGACATTCCACTGAGACATCAGGCCCGCTGCTCCTGGATGGCAGGGTACCAGGTAGTACTGGTAATGGCAAACGGCACCCGATGTTAGACCTTGTCCTGAGTTTTGGCTTAGAGAGAACTCAGAGCCGAGTCTCAGATACAAGCAAAAGTTTATTTAGAAAGTCACAGGGGTAGAAAAAGTGAGCCATAGAGGAAGTGAGCCTGCTGGGCTGCATGGGCTCAGGAAACAAGTTACAGAGGCAAAAGGAAGGGCCCTTGAGAAAGGAAGCAAAGGTATGCACCTTGAGGGAAGAGAGAGTGGGAAAAGGCACAGATATGCCAAGATAGAGACAGAGAAACACAGAGATAGAGCACTGGGTCCATGCTCTTAAGGAGTTTTTGTCCTTTTTGAAGGCAAATGTGGGGGTTTTATGGGAGGTCTCAGGGGAGGACTTTAATAGAATATTTATCAGGTTTTCCAGGTGTTTCTTTTCAGAGCTGTGGTCTCCACTGACTGGTAAGCACCAGTACAAGGGATCATCAGTCATCACGGCTGGTCCTGATGTCAGTCTTGGTGGTACCCTGGCTAACCTTGGTGCTTTTCTGAGCCTGGAGCTGAAACACAACTGAGGCCTAGATGTCATCTCTAGTTTGACCAAAACCCTGTCTCTGTGGTCAACAGACCTGAGGCTTTGTTCCTAAGATTATCTGATGTGGGTCAGAACCTAATTGTCCCGAGGGCTTAATATTTAAGGGAGTGGTCGTGCCTGTGTGGGAGTCGTAGGAGGCTATTCTCTGCCCCGATTTGTCCCTTCTTGAAGGCGGTCTGCCACATGCCCAGTGACGTGCCAGCGAGGAAAAGTCAAGGGAGGGTCCCAACCACATCACCGGTGATATGAAAGGTCAGGGGGTCTAAACTACATGCCCAGTGATGTGCTAGAGGAGGAAAGGTCACCCCAGGGGTGAAGTCCCACCCTAGCTTTGCCCACTGCTGAGTAGGCAGGGCCTTGTGCCCCAGTGAACTTCAGTACCTGGACTGTTGTCCCTAATCCGCTCACTCCTAACTGCCTGCTATAGAACTGGGGAACCCCACGGCACGATTACATTGGCTCATGTCTTGTACTCTGAAATAAACTTTTGCTCTGTAAATTCTGGCCATATCTCAGACCCTCTAAAAAGGCACTCTTACATTTCTCAGTGGGTGGTCATGGGGGTATGGCCTCCGTGTAATTCTTTCTTTACCCTTTCCCATCAGCTTAGGGAGTGAGAGAGCATGATTCCTGAGACTTCTCAGAGTCACACAGTGATCACGAAGAACTAATGTCAGCCCCTGAGGGCTCTAGAGGCTCAATTTACAGCAGACTCTCGTCCCTTTCACTCCCTCTGCTTCCTCTTTCCCTTCCTCCCCGCCCCCAGCTCCCTTCCTCTAGACCAGGGGTGTCAAACTCATTTTCACTGGGGGCCACATCAGCCTCTCAGTTGCCCTTAAAGGGCCAGATGTAATTTCAGGACTGTATAAATGTAACTACTCTTTACCTAGGGGCGAGGAGCTCAGCACTGCCACTGGGTAGAAACAAGGTGGAGGGCTGGATAAAACCAAGTGGGGGGCCAGATTCAGCCCACGGGGCCCTGTGTTTGCCACCTGTGCACTAGATCATCCTTACCCATCTCTTCCTTCTTTTAGCCTTTTTTATTCTTCTCTTGTTCCTTGTTTACTCTCTTTTCTTCTTCATCCCTCTTCTCCTAATTCTTTCTTTTCCTTTTTTGCCTTGCACACTCTTCATCATTTGTGTACTTTCAACCATCTACCACCTGATGCAAATGGGGAGAAGCCCAGTCCCTACCTAAATTTCCCAGAGCAACTTCTGTCCCATTCAAGCCCCAGGCATATGATGTCATAGAAAGTTTAGCACATACAGAAATAGAGAAAAAATCTTGACAGAATTACATTAAATTGTCCTCCACAACATATGAGGGGGGACCACAAAACCCCAGTACTTATTTATTAAAAATTGTATGTTTATTCTTCCACATTTAAACTTTAGTCACCTTCAGAGTACTTCCATCTGATGCAATAACCTATTGAGATGTTTTTTCCACTGCTCAAAAACAGCTTTGAACTCATTTGTTGCCTTTTAGTGCTTCCACTATTTTATGGTTTCACCTCTTCCACACTGGCAAAATCTTTCCCTTTGAGCAATTTTTTTTATCCAGGGGAACAAATAAGCAAACAAAAAAAGAGCACTCAAGGTGAGATCTGGTGAATAGAGAGGGTGGGGCACGGGGGTCATTTCATTTTTGGTCAAAAACTGCTGAACACTCATCACGTGTGGGCGGGTGTGCTTACAAATCATCGGTCATAAAATTGACCAAACATGTTAGAAGATTCTTCCAAAAAATTCAGTGAAGCTGAATGCAGATTCTCACCACAATACCAGCTGGTGCACTGATACAGATGGGTTCCTCAAACACTCACCTAGCAGGGAATCCTGTACTACAAGGGGCCTGCCCTCCTGATAATAATTCCAGGTTTGGGGGGTCCTTCCTTATAAAGACATCAATTTTTCTCATTTGTGTAAAAGTTCAAGCTTTGATTCCTTCAAATCAGGGGAAGTATTTGCAAATTCTCTCATACAATCCTTACAAATTTTCAGTTTCAATCTCTATCTGAGATCATTTGTTTTTTCAAAATAAAAATCCTCTTTTACATCCATAGCCTTATTTGAAAATTACATTTTAGCTGTTAGTGATGTGGCTTAGTGGGTTCAGCATTGTCCTGCAAACCAAAAAAGGTCGCCAGTTCAATTCCCAGTCAGGACACATGCCTGGATTGCAGGTCAGGTCCCCCGTTAGGGGGCGTGCAAGAAGCTACCCATCAATCAGTGTTTCTCTCGCACATCGATGTTTCTCTCCCTGTCTTTCTCCCTCTCTTCCCCCCCTAAAAATAGATAAATAAATGTTTTAAAAGAAAAGTGTGTTTTAACCAACCATTTGATAGTCTTTTGATCTGTCTGCATCCCTCTATGTTTATCATGTTAAATTTAAGTATACATTTTTAAGAATAGTGCCTTTAACCACTTTGGATTTTTTTTTATATCTGTGCTATTATGTTATTGTTGTTTTACCCTTTCTAACTTGTGTTGACAATTTTTATTTTCTAACTTTGATCTTTAGTGATAGATCTATTATAAAAGTAATCACTATTTCTGTAATCTGACATCTTTCAAAAGCTTTGAAGCCCAGGCCTAAATGGTCTCTATTGACTGTCAAATGTCTGTTTTTACTAATAATATGGTTTTGTAAAAAAGATAAAGAATGGCTTAAAATTTCAGTGAGAATTTTTCAATTGAGTCATAAATGAGAATATACAAAAGAAAAACCAATTTATTGCAAATAGCATGTGAGTAGAAATGGCCTAAATTGGAAGGAAATTTTCAGAGAATAAAAAGAGTAGTTGAAACATATGCGCACACACACACAAACACACACATTTTCTCAGGGGTCATGATTTTTCATCTTTTTGGATCTTGAGTCCCTTTAAGAATCTAAATAAACCTTTAGATTGTCTCCCCAGAAAGAAATATTTTGGCACTCAAGGTCCATGGGATCCCCCAAGGTAAGAACCTATCGAAAGAATAATATTAGACAATTATTCCAAGTCGAAATACCTTCTTGCTTTTTGTTCTGCCTCAGAGCCCCACTTGTTGAAGCAGTGTTCATCCTGAAGTCGAAGTGAAGTCGGTATCACCTGGGGTTCAACACTCTCTCCATTTCAACTCAGCAGGAAAAGAAAGAATGAGTGAGGCAGTGAGTGTTTGAACACAAGGACAATTCATCGTGGATGAGACTCTGGAAAATTACCACGGCCCACGTTTGGAGAAAGTTTCTCTGAGCAGAAGACATGGCCTAAGCAAAGGAAGGAAGTATGAAGCGCTGTGTCACATGCGGCAAATTACCCGTGTGAAGGGACAGTGAAGAGACAAATCATTCCATGGGGGTGATGTTGTATGTAATATTTGGCATTTAGACTTTACCCTGTGGAGACAGAGTTTCAACTGTAGAGTAACTGGTCAGCTTTGAATGTTAAAGAGATCACCTTGGCCAAAGTGGGGAGTGCATTTGAAGAGAACGAGCCCAGAGTGCTGGAAGCAGAAACACCACGGGGAGGCGGTTGCCGAAGTCCAGGACAAAGGTGATAAGGGACTGAAGCAAGGCAGTGAGAGTAGACTTGGCAAGAGGAGGAAAGACTTGAAAAACAATTAGGAAATAAAAAGCAGCAGGACTTAGTAACAGACTGGAGGTTAGAGGTAATGGAAATGAAAAAGCCAATGTGCTGTCCTTACTAGGGGTACTTTTGTTTTATGAGAATTCGAATGTAGAATGAACAGCTTTAACACTCTGGGACCACCCTACTCAGGGCTTTGGGTGGTCTTGTGCTGAGGGCACAGCACCGGAATGTTTTTTTTTCCACTAAGTGACATCCAAGGCTAAAGCCAAGAAGCAAAAATATTTGTGGGATGGAGTAAAGAAAGGGACTCACAAAGTGATTCATATACTTATAAATGTCCTTGTAGTTTCCTAAGTCACACACACACACACACATGCAAACGCATGCTGAGCCCCCAAAACAGAGCACCCCATCAATGCCATGCACATACAGCCCGTTTGTCCAGGATTCTTCTACAACATCAAGTGCACACTCTCAGCCACTGAGTGACTAAAGTATGTTTTCTTTGATTTCCAAAATACATTCTTTCATATTGAAAAACTGCTCCTCAAACTGCTTACACTAGTAAAATCACAAGTTATGATTCATATGCCTGAATCATATGATTCATATGCCAGAATCATATGATTCATATGATTCTGCTTTACTGAAGCTTGACTCTATTTACAGTTGATATATTTGGGGGATATTTTCTCTCCTTCTTTCTCTCTTCTTCAAGTCAATGGCATGCAAAAGATAAAAAGAACCAGAAAGGAAAAGGAAAGAAAAAGGTGTATGTATGAAAGTAGTCGGAACTAATGTTAACTACTGATGATTATATCATGGCTTTCACTTTCCTGCCTCCTCTCCATCAAGCTCAGAATAGGGGTTGCATCAACAGGTGGCTACTGAGAAGGTTTCAGCTCCACCCCACTCCCCTAATAATTTCCACGAATGCTTCCTTCAAGCAATCCACATAAAAATACAAGAAAAATATAAGTAAAGCCATGCACTCGCCTTTGCAAACTCAGTTACAGGTTTCCTACATCCTCATCACCAAACTTAGGCTTGCTCTTCCTAAGCCCCTTCCACAAGGAACCCTCCTTGCACTTCAAGAACAGTTGCATGTTAGCAATTTCACCTGTTCAGTTTTATATGTAGGAAATCTGGAGTTGCTCACATCCAACATGTGTCCCTTCCTGAGATCAGAGGAAGAGAAACATTCTAAGCCACCCTTTTTGCCATTGTCACCCATTGTATATTTCTGTGAGTCCCCAGTTCCTCGTACTTCATGGCAGATTCTCCCTCCTATAAAGTTAGTGTTGGGTTGGAGGAAAAAGTGACAAGGCATCCTGAAAAATGTAGGGGTTTGCTTGGAAGAGATTTTTACAAAGCCATCTGCTGGCTAGTTTGTGTCTGAATCAGTGTGGTAATATGGAATCTTTTCACTAGTTTCCTGGGACCCCATCTGGGGCCGCGATGTCAGCATGTGGCAGGACGAGGGGCGAACACGTTTTCCTCATACTACATCTTGGCTGACACCCAAAGCACTCTCCTGGGCTCCTAAGAAACATACCTCCTGCCTGCATACCGAGGGGGAAAATATGGATTTTACAAAATGTGGCCAACAAGAGAAAACTAAAGAGGTTAAACTCTGGAGACACTTCTGGAAAAATTCGTATCTGACTTTAATAATCAATAGCTCATGCCAGCGATCGTCACACACTCTGTATGCCTGCAGACTGTGATGCAATCAAGCTTTCATTTATATTTATGTGACCAGGAGGACTTTGTGTTTGATGATTTTAAAAGATGCACGGATTCAGCTCTGTGTAATTCTGATATATTTGGTCTATTATCTATAAGAGGCCATTGGCTAAATTGTACTATTCACATGAGGATCCATGATGGAAATTTATGAGAATGATAGGGAAATATTCAGATTTCTTCAACAGTAAAAATGGAGAATTTAAGCATATTGTGCTTCCAAACAGCCATCAGAATTAGATTTAAGAGGACCTCTTTGTACACCAAATGCACTATTAAAATAGTTTTTTATGCTGCATTAATACAGAAGAAGGTTGACAATTGAGGGAGCTGGAGAGATCGGACCCACAGGATCACAGCAGATGAAACCACAGTTTCAGGGAATCATACTCGGCGAGTCTGGAGGGGCCCCACAGTGAAGGAGACTGGCATTTCTTAAACAGGCAGAGTTGTTTATGTTCTTATTTTGTTTCAGTGACAATATTTATTTAACTTCCTTGCTGCTAATTAGTCTAGACAAGTCACACTGGTTCTCCAGGACCTTTCACTCACTCAACACCTAGGGCTGAGTGTCTCTGTATGATAGTTACTGTGATGGTCAGGGATTTCAGAGCACATATTCATGGTCACTGCTCATCTAGAGAGGAAATACATGGTTTGTTGATTAACAGAACGCACTAATTTAGTGTTCCTCTTGAAGGAGGTAAGAAGAGGCAGGAAATTTTTGGTTCCCAATAGAAATTTAGTGTGGAAGAAAACGCCCTGGTCAGAGTTGCTCAGTTGGCTGGAGCATTGTCTTGTAAATGGAAAGGTCGCAGGTTCTATTCACTGTCAGGGCATGTGCCTAGGTCGTGGGTTCTATCCCCGGTCCAGGCTCCTACAAGAGGCAGACAAGCAATGTTTCTCACATCGAGGTTTCCCTCTCTCTCCTTTCCTTTCCTTCTCTCTAAAATCAATAAGCATGTACTTGAGTGAGGATTTTTTTTAAAAAGGTGTGGGCCCTGGCTGGTGTGGCTAAGTGGACTGAGTGCCACCTTGCAAACCAAAGGGTCACTGGTTTGATTCCCAGTCAGGGCACAGGCCTGGGTTGCAGGCCAGGCTCCCAGTAGGGGGCGTACAAGACACAACCACACATTGATGTGTCTCTCCCTCTACTTCTCCCTCCCTTCCCATCTAAAAATAAATAATAAAATCTTTTTTTTAAAAAAGGTGTAGTATAAAGTATGTGTCTTGGTAAGCACGTTCCCCTCTCAATAGCATTTTGAGACTGTTCTTTTAAGGGGCAAGGTATATACCCACAGCTGTTTCAAGGCGTGGTGATGGGTATAAATCATTCTGTGTGTGATCTGTGGCATGCCTATTCAGGATGGGAGTCTTGGTGAACCAAGAGAATTCAGTTATTGTAAGTGACACAAAGGATTTAAAATGTGTAAGACTTAGGGTCAGAAGGTCTGGCACCGATCCTCAACTCTGCCATTTCCTGACTATGGAGGCCTGGAAAAATCACTCTAGTTCTAAGGATCTCAGATTTCTTCAGCTGCAAAACATTAACTGAATATTAATAGTCACTAAAAGCATAAGCTTTTATTGCTTGATGTGAAACTGAGCATTTGCCTGTCCACCAACTCTATCTAGATACCTTTAAATGAAGGCAGCTATGGAGTGGTTTGTTGCATGTCAGAGTCAGATGTAGAATCTTACCTGTACAACGTGGTCATGCCGATGAAGTAGATTTTGCTGTCTTTGTACATTGGATATTGGAAACTAAAGATCCATCCATTCAGTGGATATATTTTGAGTGTGTACCATAGGTCCTGAAAAACAGTGGAAGCAAGACAGAGTCCCTTCCTCTCCCTGCAGAGATAAGCAGGAAAAAGTTCCTGGAATTAAGGTCAAGGAGTTCAAATATCTTCTAGCTAGCAGAATGCATAGCTTGCAGCTAGTATCGTAAAGCACTACATCTAAACTGATTTTAGCATTCATGTAGAAAAACCTCCCCATTTTTCATTAGAGGAAACTGAGACTGGATATGGTGTATACATCTTTCCCAAGTCCCTAGAGCATTAGTGACATTTTTCATTTATTCAACCAATAGTTAAGTGACAGGCTTTTTGCTGGGTACAAAAAAAAAAGAAAACAACTCACAAATCTTATAGTTTAACGGGACACACAGATGAGTAAACACAGTTTGACAAGCACTATGATCTGGAAACCAGTTCGGGAGTGTCCGAGACCACTGTCTTGACGGAATCAAGTCTAGGCTGGGTTCTAAATGGTGAGTAGGGGGCATGGAGCTAGCATTGTGAATCCTAATTTAGGTTCAACCCCCATCTCCAAACTGGGACTGTAGGAACCAGTTGTAACTAGCTGCTCAGTGAGGGGTGGGGAATGTTCCTGGGGGAGATTTGCCTGCTCTCAGCCCAGTCTGACACAAAGGGTCAGCCAACTCCTGAGAACTTCTGCCAAGGTTTGCTCTGTCCTTTGCTTTCATGGATAGTGTGAGTAGGATAATGGGATAGAAAGAGCATGTCCCACTGAGTTGGGTAGACCTGGGTTCAATCCCAGCCCTGACAATGACTATGGCTGGGACCCATGAGCAAAGCCTCTGTGAAACTCATACTTCCCAACTGCAAAATGAGAAAAATATTTTCTTAATAACATTTTGAGTCTTTAATCACATAATGAGTGTAAAACAGTAGCCAGGCCAATAAAGAGTACACAGAGAGCAACTTTGAAGGTTCAGGCAACAGCAAACACACGAAACTGCAGGCTTCTTGTCAGAGATAGTCAAAGGAAACAGTAAATTTGAGGTCTCTGAACACTAAGGAATTATCTTTTGTTCTACTTCTCTGCTTCCTTATTATCAATTTAGATTATTATAAACTTTCTTGGTGCTTTACTTTAAGTCCATCAAAATATATCTTTATAAACCCTTTATCCCAAGCTCACTGCTATGAGCTTATTGAAAAAAAACACAATAATAAAATTCAGATTTACAGATTTACTGATTAGAATCAATTCACTGAGCCAAAACATGTGGTAAGAAGCATAATTTCTGTTGTCTTATTTTCCAGCATAAATTAATGCTAGTTTATTCAAAGGATTTTTTTTCTTTTTTATCTTTTGCTTTTCTGCCTTTTCCCCCATCCCTCCCCACCACCCCAGGACTCCCCTCCTCCCTCCCATTTCCACCCCCCTTGTTATTGTCCATGTGTCCTTTATAATTGTTCCTGAAAACCCTTCACCCTTTTCCCCCATTATCTCACTCCCTCTCCCCTCTGATCACTGTCAGCTTGTTCTCAACTTCAATGCTTTTGGCTATACTTTGCTTCCTTGTTCATGTTGTTGATTAGGTTCCTGTTAATGGTGAGATCATATGGTATTTTTCTTTCATCGCCTGGCTTATTTCACTTAGCATAATGCTCTCCAGTTCCATCCACGCTGTCAAAAAGGGTAGGAGCTCCTTCTTTCTTTCTGCTGCATAGAATTCCATTGTATAAATGTAGCATAATTTTTTGATCCATTCATTTACTGATGGGCACTTGGGTTGCTTCCAGCACTTGCCTATTGGAAATTGTGCTGCTATGAACATTGGGATGCATATGTTCTTTTGGATTGGTGTTTCATGGTTCCTAGGATATAATCCCAGCAGTGGAATTGCTGGGTCAAAAGGCAAATCCATTTTTAGTTTTCTGAGGAAATTTCATACTGTTTTCCACAGTGGTTTCATCAAAGGAAATTTTGAGGGAGAACCTAACCAAATTATAAACATAGGCCTCGGCATATTTTATTTATTTTTAAATTATTTTTTGACAGAAAGATATTGATCATTAGTAATTTTTAAAGATTCTGTGTATTTATTTTTATTTTATTTTTTTAAAGAATTTATTTATTTATTTTTAGAGAGAAGGGAAGGGAGAGAGAAAGGGAGAGAAACATCAATGTGTGGTTGCTTCTCACATATCCCCGGCTGAGGACCTGACCCACAACTCAGGCATGTGCCCCAAGTGGGAATTGGACCAGTGACTCTTTGGTTCTCAGGCTGGCACTCAATCCTTTAAGCCATACAAGCTAGGGCTAGGCATGTTTCAAAGAAGAGCATTAAGTACCCCAAGTTATTTCCTGCTTCAGAAGGGTTCCTCCAGTGTAGCTAGAAATACCACTGCCCAAAATGATTTTCCTTGATTGGATACAAAACAAAACAGATGAATAAATGACATCAAAGTACATAGATTCTAAACCCCAATGCATAATTCTCATCAGAGCTGGGGGTTCTGTCTTTGTTATAAGCGTTTGTCTTTAGTGAGGAGCACCATAACTCTTGGCTCCTTTGTTTTTACTCCATGCAAATACCGAATCAGTATTCATTTCATTCTTACATCTTCTTCAAATGTTTTGATAAGCTTCTCATTAGACTTTGCAAAGGAGGAAAATGACAAGCTGCAAATTAACCACACTGTGCCTGGTCCAAGCTAATGAGTGGAATTTTGGAGAACTGGGTAGTGGAGAGGGGAGTGACTGATAAAACACCTGTAGGTTCTCACATATAAAATTTTTACTCTGGGTTTCCAGAAACAATGATGTTGCCAATTCACTTTTTCCTACTCAAGGATGTTCTGGACCGTCAGCTTCCAGTCTCTGATATTTACAATTTTAATAAACTCTTCCCAATAGATCTTAATTGTAGCCACAAAAATCCTAAGGATTTCTAAAACTATTGGACAAGCGATCTGCATATCCTTTTGTCATTATCAATAAAAGTCCAACTCCTTGCATGAGAGAGGGAACATAGTGCAGTATTTTTAGCCCTGAGAGAGCTTCACCACTCAATTTAATGAATCCAACCAATCAGTGACCTTTGTACCCTTTCAGCCAATTACAAACCTCTACCAATAGGTGATTACTTAATATAACTTTAATGAAAGGAATCAAAGTTTCAGAACTAAGTAAGAGTGCACATAAAGAGAATGTATGATTATTCCAAGAGTCATGAAAAAAGGCTATTCTGAGCTTTCAAACTCAGCATGTGTCCTGGTATCTTTCAGGACTTCCATGTTAAGTTTTCATCAAATACATGGACAATCTAACAATTGTTGAAAGAGTCACTCTTCCTAGTTTCTTAATATCACCTCCATTCTCTTGTCCCTTCTACATCCCAAGCGCCATATGCCAGAGCAGTGATCTGCGTAGGGATTGTCACTGTGGGGTAGTCACAGCCCTAGGAACGTATAAAGGCTTCCCAAAGAGCATGGGGATTTCTGCAGTTTTATTTCCTTTCTTCTCTTTAGCATTCTTTATTAAAACTGACATATAACTGACATAATGTTATATTAGTTTCAGGTACCCAGTGTAATGATTCAGTATTTGTACATATTGCAAAACAACCACCACCATAAGTCCATTACCATACAAAGCAGTGAAAGGACAGCAAACCTACAGTTATTAAGAACCACACCTAAAACAAAAGCAAACTAAGAGGACAGCTAGATCAGGAGTGGAACCATAGAAATGAAGATCACATGGAGGGTTAGCAACAGGGGAGTAGGAGAAGGGGGGATAAGGTACAGAAAATGAGTAGGTGAGACAGTCACCTACAAAGGAGTTCCCATCAGACTGTCAGCTGATTTCTCAAAAGAGATCTTACAGGCAAGAAGGAGCTGGAAAGAGGTATTCCAAGTCATGAAATCCAAAGACCTACAACCAAGATTGCTCTATCCAGCAAAGTCTTCATTTAGAATGGAAGGACAGATAAAGTGCTTCTCAGATAAGATCAAATTCAAGGAGTTCATCATCACCAAGCCCTTGTTATATGAAATGTTAAAGGAACTTACCTAAGAAAAAGAAGATAAAAAAGATGAACAGTGAAAGGACAGCAAACTCACAGTTATTAAGAACCACATCTAAAACAAAAGCAAACTAAGAGGACAGCTAGATCAGGAGTGAACCATAGAAATGAAGATCACGTGGAGGGTTAGCAACAGGGGAGTGGGAGGAGACGAAGTGGGGAGAAGGTACAGAGAATAAGTAGCATAGACTGTAGGCAGAAAATAGACGAGAGGGGGCAAGAATAGTACGGTGAATGTAGAAGCTAAAGAACTTGTGACACATGAACATAAACTAAAGAGGGGAATGGTGGGGGAGGGGGTGTGCAGGGTGGAGGGGAATGAAGGGGGGAAATAGGACAACTGTAATGGCATAATTAATAAAATATATTTTTAAATTTTTCTTTTTCTTTTTTTATAAATAATTTATAAAGATTTTATTTATTTATCTTTAGAGAGGAAGAGGAGGAGAGAAGGAGAGAAATATCAATGTATGGTTGCCTCTCATGAGTCCCCTGCTGGGAACTGGCCTGCAACCCAGGCATGTGCCCTGACTAGGAATCGAACCTCAATCGTGTGGTTCGCAGGCCCACGCTCAATCCACTGACCTACACCAGCCAGGGCAAAATTTTCTTTTTCTTGTGATGGGAATTTTTATGATTTATTCTCTTGGCAACTTTCAAATATGCACTACAATATTATTGACTACAGACACTGTGCTGCAATACAGTGTTATTAACTTTGGTCATCACGCTGGGGAGGGATTTATGTCTGGATTGTGTCTGCTTCTCCTACCCACTTCAGTGGGATTCTTCTCTCATTCATCCAAAGCACAGGAGGTCAGTCGGCCAGCTTTTAGGTTTTTCTCAGAGGACATTGTCCCATGTGAAGCTGCAGATTCAGTGTGTTTGTGGAAGAAGGTGAGTTCAGGACCCTCCTACATCACCATCTTGAATCAGAACCTCCCTGTAGTTTTACCAAAATCAATTTCCAGATTCTCAAACTCTACTCACACCTTTTCCTTAAAAGAATTGTCTGAGCTTGCACCTGTGTTCACCAACAGCCCCTTTCCCACTTCGCTAAAAATTAACCATGGCCTCACTTCCCAACTCCTATGTAAAAATTGTCAGGGTGCAAAAAAAAAAATAAAGAGTGAGAGTACTTCCTTTTATAAATACTCAAGACACTATAAATTCTTAGGGCTTCCAGTTATTTCTTCTATTATACATACTCCTAATAATTATAAAGATGGCATGAAAAATGAAGAATGTGGGTCCCTGTTTAGATGTTCTAAATGCAGATGTAAAATAAAGTGGGCCAATGGTAATAAAAATAAAAATGAAAAAAGTAAAAGTAATGATAAGTTTTGTTTAATGTGTTTACTTTTCTATCCCCTAACTACTATCAAAGAATTCATTATTCATGAGGGAAAATCTATTGAAAAAAAGGGAAAAAGAGCATCTGTGGGAAATATTGAACACTAAAAATAGTTTCTTTTTATGTATTTAAATGTAAGCACTTCTTTTCAGTTATTCTCAATGCTCACCCTAAGACACATTATTAGCTGAGAAAAAAAAACAACTTCCAACAGCCAAAAATAAAGGAACTTCCATCAGCCAAAGCAGTATGGGTTAGTGATGCAGATCGTTTAAATATAAATGGAAGGTTTTCCGGGACTCCAAATTTTCCAAGATAAGTTAGGTAAAATCCACAGATAACCTCCTGTATGATTTATTTCAGGATTTGGTGTGTGTTATTAAATAAGGTATTTAAAATTATTTCATCTGGCCATACCTTAAAATATTTATTCTAATCTTAATTTTATTTAATGTTTAAATTTTCATCCCTTATTAACAAAATATAAAAGTATGCTAGTTGCCAGACTGATTTGATTGTATACCTAAAAACCAACTTATTAAAACATTTATTTATTTAAAATGAAGTCAGAGAGATTTGTAATTTTAAGATAAGATAGAGTAAACATACTTCCCTATATTGCTTCTACTAAGTACAACTAGAAAGTGTGGACATTATATAAAAAACAAGCAAGACTCAAAGGTGGAGGAAAAATGCCAACCAGTGAAGAACCTTGAGACCTATAGAACAGCATAGCAATGAAATTCTCATTTTTTCTATTCACATTACATACCCTGGACTGGGTGTTAAGAGAAGCTAGCAATCCAGTAACACTAATAGGCACAGGGGAAAAGTTCCCCCAAAGCTTACACTTCTGAGCCAAGGACCAGGAAAAGACTGCTTAGCAAGAGAGAAAACTTTCAGACAATATCTGCCCTACTCTAGCCACACGACAGGGAAAAACTGAGGCCACACCCCCATCAGTGAAGACTAGGTAGGAAGATTGGACTACCATATCATCAAGCAGCCATAAGTTGTGCCTCCCTACTGCCAGCATGGGGTCAGAGAAAGCCAAGACGGGACTTAGGACTTTCGCCACCACCCAGTGGTATGATATGGGTAGCTCCCCTCCCAGGCTGTCAGTGGAGATCACTTGGGGGTCCCCCCACCAACAGTGATGAGGCACCCTCTTCCAGAGTGTCAATGTGATGTGGACATCTAACCCCACCTGACGGTGACTGGGTGGTGTTTAACTTCTTCGATCAGCATGGTATCAGAAAACAGCTACTAAAATAAAGGATTTAAATAAAATCCAGAGTTTTATAAAATAATACTCAGAATCTCCCAAATTTGGCAAAACATATAAACCTACATACTCAAAAAGCTACACAAATCTCAACCAGAATAAACTCAAAGACAACCATGCCAATATATAATATAAACTTCTGAAAATTAAAAACAAAGAAAAATATTTGAAAGCAGCAGTAAAGAAACACCTTACCTAGAACGGGGATAAAAATCTAATGTTACATTTCTCATCAGAAAACATGGAGGTTGGAAAGAAATGATAGAACATTTTCAAGTACTGAAAAAGATAATTGCCAAACCAGAATCTTATATCCACCAAAAATATCCTTTAGGAATGAAGGGGAAATTAAGACATTCCCTGAAGAAGAAAAGCTACAAGAATTTGTCACTAGTAAATCTATCCTAAAAGGACAAAGAAACTTCTTGAAACAAAAAAAAACATTATTTTTTAAAAGAAATATTGGATTATTATAAAAGAAGAAAGAACGATGGAAAGATTAAGAATATGAGTAAATACAATAGACTTTCCTGCTGTTCTGAGTTTTCTAAAAATTGTGTTTGATGTTAGAAGCAAAAATTATCCTCTGATCTAATCAATGAATGAAGAGAAAATATTTTAGATAATTATAATACAAATGGGGAAGGGGAAGGGGAAGGGGTTAGGGGGAAGTAAGATTCTCCTTCACTCAATTCACTCAAACTGATCAAGTGTAAATATCAGTAGACTGTGTAAATTACATGTACACAAAGTAATACCTAGAGTGACCACTGAAAAAATCTACCCAAAGATATACACACAAAAGCACTGTAGATAAATCAAAACGGAATTCTAAAGTATATTTAAGAAAAGTTGAGGGAGGCAGAAAAAAACAACAAAAAACAAAAAAGGATACATGAGTATATATTTGTGACTAACAATTGTATACACGGGTTGCACCCCAGTCTGTTCTCTGTTTTTTTTTGTGTAAAATGTAGCCTTTGGGGAAAAGTAGGTGAAGGGACATGAGATATATCTCCACTGGCTTTGCAATTTTCAATGGATCTATAGTCTCAAAATAATTTTTTTTAAAAAAAATGAGGTCAGGCATCTTCTAAAATGAAGTAAGCCTGACTAGGTTGATTGGCTTGCAATGTGTCCTTGCTTTCTAAGTGAACTCTTTGTTGGTCATTAATGAGTTAAATTCTCTACTATTTGCTTTAAATGAAAAATTATTTAAGCCACATGATAAAATAAAAGTATTTTATCAAACATATAATACTGGGAAAAGCATAATAAAATTAACAATATATTGTCTCCCCTCTTCTTTCTAATTGTATATTAGGTTTGGGTAAACAGGGTGCTTATAAATTTAAAGTTAATAGGTACAATTCATTATCATTTGATACATTTGATAGAGCCTTTTTGATATACTGTGCTCTCCTAATTGGAAACTCAAGTTCAAGGAGACAAGGGGAAATTGTAATAATTTTCCAATTTAACAGAGAACTTAATCATATCCACTTAAATTGGATGATAGTAGATAGTAAATCATTATGGTATTTGGATCCCATTAGATACACTTTGAAGAATGATATAGCAGTTTCATATTTAAGTGCTAGAAATTACGGTACATCTTTTGCAGTTATTTAAACGTATGATGGAAAAATCTTTGAGGTCAATTTAAAAATGTGTGGGAAGGTACGTACGCACACACACACACACACACACACACAAAGTTGGTAGCCCGTTCATAAGCCCAGCATCTCTCGAACTGCCCTTTTCTCCCACTGTCGTGAACCACTCTGGATGCTGACCATCTATTATCGCTACATGCCTACGTAGCCACTCACACAGAATTCCTAGAATTCATCTCCTCTCCTATTTGCACTTGTGTCAGAGACACTACTCTTAGAGTCAGTTTTTCTGGGTATGGAGACAGTAGACTTGCAATGCCAATCACAAAGAATGAATGGGAGGGGTTAGTTGAGGAGGTTTTGTGCCTGGAGCACATTTGACCTAGGACTGTTTCTGACCCATTTGTTCTTTACAAATTTTGTTTAGTTTACTTTAACAAATAGTATAAATATCTTGTGTATCGAGGCAGACTGTGCACCATGCAGAAAAATTTTATAGATATATAAATTATATATATATATACACACACACATATATATACACACAATTATATATACTTTCTGGCTCTTAAGAAGCTCAAGCTAACAAACTTTAATAGATTTTGAAAATGAAATACTGAAGGTATAATAATAAAACACACAGGAATACTTTACTTTTATCAGAGCTTAGATACCATGGCTTATAAATTATACTATTCTTTTATGCACCATTAAGGAACACTACTGCTGCTTAAATAACAACAATGCTTTGTTGTCACTTAGAATCTTTATTATATATTTATTGAAAGAACCTTTTAAACTTATCTAGGTATAGCTTCTTATTACATTGAATATACGTTAAAGGGAAATGTAAGTAGAATAAACTGATTAAGGCGTTCCCGAAACTTCTTCCAATTCAGAGTTTATCTATTGAATATTAATTTTTGAGTCAGAGATTTTTACATCTATGTATTTCAGTGTAGCATACGATTTCCTTTCAAGTTGCTAATATTGTACTTCTTCAAGTTTGGTGATATCACCTTTTTGACACTATGGAGAGGTTGTCGACAAAAAAATTTCAAACAAGTAAGACTCCTGTTTCTTCTTTGAAAACCTTCCTTAAATAGTCTGTTGACCATGAGGGTTTTCAGTTGTTTAGTTATGCTTCCGTAAATAATAACCAAGTTTGAGTATGTCCATAAAATAACAGCCATGATCAGGAGCCTATATCCCAAAATAAGATGCCCAGACTCTGCTGGGCGGCTACTATGACCCACTGAAATTTTCAACAGGGCTAAGATTTGGCTTAAAAGAAAAAAAAAAGATGCTTGAGTTGGCCAATAAAGGATACATTTAAGGAATGCATTACCAGAGAGTATGGAAGACAGGGGAGAAAAGTTCTGGTGGCAAAAACCAAAGATGATGGGAACAGCTGTTATGACACCTGGAAGCCTCCGAGCAGTCCTATACAGAACCAAACAGCATCTATACCCAAGGTGCCTTGAAGCTCAGGCTCCAGTGCAGTTCTCAGCAGGTGGAAGTGGTAGAGAGAATCTGGTGCTGGAGTCGGTCTCCAGTGGTGGTCCTTCGCATTTGCCTTTCAGATCTCAGCCGAGTCTATCAGACAAGAGAAAATTACTGCTGGAGCAGACCTCCCCAATTCAACCAAAGCATGTGGTGAGTACTTACAGCCAAGCAAAGAATTTTATAGGTGTTCTCCAAAGGGAGGTTAGCAATAGGAAGTAAAGTTCTGGTTCTCCAGAAAATATCGTAGAGACTCAATAAATATTTGCTGACAGGAAGGTGAGAAAGAGAGAGAGAGATAAAAAGAAGGAAAAACGGAGGAAAGGAGGGACGGAAGGAGGGAAGGAAGGAAGGACGGACTTAAAAAATAATCAACACTTCAAATAGGAGATCCTATTTACTCTTTGAAACTTTGAAAGATTTTAACTAGATGATACAGGAAGACATCTAAAAGAAGAGTTCCCCCACAGGATGAGTTCTGTTAAATTTCATTATGCCTCCTCCTACATCTTTACCCATCTCCATTCACTCACTGGACGATTAGAAGTAGAATATGTTCCATTCGCTCTTCTACTCCCAAGACTCCAATTTCATGTTAGTTCTTTTTATATCATTCCATAGGTTCTTGAGGATCCTTTCAATTTTTCAAATATTTTTTCTATGCAGATTAAATAGTTTCTGTTAATCCATCTTGAAGTTTACTTTTGTCTATTATTTACATTCTACTATTAAGCCCATTCAGTTATTTTTTTTTATTTCAGATACTGTATTTTCAATTCTAAAATATCCAAATGGTCTTCACTATATCTGCCAATATTTTCACTTATTGCCAACATGTTTTCCTTTACGTCCTTAAGTATAATTAAATAGTTGAATAGTTAAGTACAGTAATAGTTAAGTACAGTAATAGTTTTAAAATCTCTGCTAACTCTAACATTCTGCTCTCCTCAGAGTTTATCTTTACTCTTGAGAATCAGTTATCTTTTTCTGGTTCTTTGAATGTCAAATTACTTGGGATCATATCCTCAACACTGTAATTATTATATTTTAGGGACTGAATTTTTTTATATTCCTCTGAAGAATGCAGATTTTCTACTTAGAAAGCAGTGATTTGGTTGGACTCAAACTCAAAACACTGCCTCTTGGGCAACACCTTAAAGCTCAGTTTAGTTCTTGAATTTTAACTGGAGTCTGCCCCAGGTACACATGGTTTGACAGCCAGTGGTGTGGGCAGAGTTCATAATAAAACTTGAGCTCTCTCTCTCTCTCAGACTCTCTGGAATTTTCCCTTCATTTGCCAATAGCTATGGTTGCCCCCAGCTCTGCCCTTTTTGGTTCTTTAGGCCAGAAAACTTGAGACTTTTCTTTCAGAATTTTCATGACATCTTGGCGTCAACTTTGACCTGTCCTCAGACTAAATACTATTGAAAAGCAAGTAGTGTATCCATGTGGTTTTCTTTTTCAGGAGCCCACTCCTCTCCAGAATCTGCCTGCTTCGTTCACTCTTCCGTGCCTTTAGGTCATTTGTTTTTCATTTGTGTCCAGAAACAATTACTGTTATCAGCAGAAGGGTGAGGTTCAGTCAGAGCTGCTCAGCCAAATGGGAATGAAAAGTCTGATTATGACTAATCCTAATTACGATTTGTAATTACTTACTGAGCCTTGGCTCAGTGCAGGAACTGTGCCTTTTTAAAAATAGATTATCTCATTTAATCCTACACAAATCCCAGGAGGAAGGGACACAAGAGATGTTATTGTTGACGTTCTACAGTTTAAGGAAATGGATGTTGAGAAAGGCTTGAGGTCACACTCCAGATTCAAATCCAAAGGTTTTAAAGTCCAAAGTCCATCCTCTTAATTCACTGCTTTAAGAAGAAATAAACACACACACACAATTAGCTTTCACTACCAAAAGGCGCCCTGAGGCACCAAAGAATGCCCTAGGCAGTTTTCTTATCAGAAGCCAACTTTGAACTAGATGATTGCAAGTGCTAGAAATTCCATTTCTTATGCACCTAAACCAGTGTTTCCCCAACTTGATTTATCATAACGATCGCCAGAGTGGACTCTCTGGCTACAGATCACAGACTTTGGGAATCAGGTTCCAGGGGTAGACACTGAAAATTCAAATTTTCAACAGGTACTACAGATGATTCCATGGGCTTTGTGAATCAGTCCCCAAGGGTAGATGCTGAAAAGCTAAACATTTGTCAACTCCTTTGGATGATTCAATGTTCTTCCCAGTTTGAAAACACTTATTTAGAGAAATGAGCACCTGGTACCCAAACACTTCATTCACAACTCTGTGATCCCTGATATAAATAATGATAGTACTAAGAAATGCTAATTATCACCTAGCTTACTTACCTCAGGCCTGGCAGCCTTTTTTCCTAAGTGTTTTGCCTAAGTATTTTACTGTAATATGTCCTTTAATCCTACCAAACATACCTCTAAATCTGCACTATTTTTATGATGAAACTGAGGTTTGCCCAAATTGTACCACTTAAGTTAGAGGACCCCATTTAACTAGATGATTGATTTTAGGACCACCCTTTTGATCACTGCACTATTCTATTTCCACTTGCCCAGTGTGCCACAACCACTCCTGAAAAGTTCAGGTAAACACGTGGCCACGAAGCACTCTGACCAAAGGGCCCAAGGGACAGACTCCAGTTAAGTAGAATGCTTGACTCAGCCCAGAAAAAGCCACTTTTCCCTGCCAGAACCTGTTGAAGCTTTGGGTTTTGCCCTGGGCAGCTTCAGAAGGTCCTGTTACTTTGATTACTTTCAGCACCAAGAGTGGAGAGGGTAGGAAGAAGCATGGGGAGCCCATCCAGCTCATCCACAACATGCCCCTAATGATTTCTGCGCATTTCCCATAGCAGTCCCTGTGCTAGGTGCCAACGGGAAAGCCGGATGGAGAGTTTACGGCCTAAGGAAGGAGGTAGACAATAAACAGGAATGTCAACTATTGCAAACTGACCTATTGACCATATGCACGATTCTTAGGCTCTTTTATAAATTGTAGGAGCCACCAATGGAGTTTAAAGTGGAGATTGTCAACTGTTTCCTTACGAAAGGTTATGCCAAAAGCAAGTCTCATATGTTTCTTAAATAAAATTTTACTAACAAAGCAAGTATTTTTAACAAACCATGACTTCTGTAGACTGGAGAAGGTCTCCATTCTCTTTCATTTCAGATGCTTTCACCACTGGTTTTTACATGGAAAATTTACTCTAGGACAATGCCAAGTTTCTGGGCAGGGCTCTGTCACCATGGTGGCCCGACAGAATCCAGACTTTATGGCTACAAACCAGACCTCTTCAATGCAATCCCTCAGGGTATAGTCACAAGCCTTGCTGGATTTTTACACTTTATTTATGCTATTTATTAAACATTCAATGTATACTAAGTACTTTAATTTCACCAGTGACAGTTCATTTCTAATATTTCTGACATTAAGCAATAGGCTACGTTTTATGCAAATAGAAACCTATTTCTGACATAAAATATGCTAATTAGAATCTGTTCTTGATGAGATATAGATAACAGGAGGGCCTGTGATAGCTACCTCTGGAGAGTGGTCCTTTCTGATAGTGCTATCTGACCCCTCAGCTTCACCTAATGAGCATACTAGCTGACCGCTTCTTGATTGTGCTTTCTAAATTAATCCCTGGGTATGGGTTTAACCTAAATTTACATCCTATAATATCATATTGTAACACTAAAGAGTTTTTAAAATATTTGCCAACACAGGAGCAACAACAAATAAGAAACTACGTTAACTGCTAGAAAGGAAGCCCATTACAGAGTGTCCTGACAGTGAATGAGAAGGGCAACCAGTTTCCTCCCACCAGGGCCCCAAGACTGGAAGCAGAGTGGCGGTTCACAAGCCAGGGATCACCTCTCCTGCTTTTCCACCTCTGTTCTACTGTTTCGAATAATGATAGTACTAAGAAATGCTAATTATTACCTAGAGCTTCCCTCAGACCTGGCAGGCTCTTTTCTAAGTGTTACACTGGCCAAAAACTCCATTTAGTTTTTTCCCATAAAATTAAAGACACACTTTTCATGTTCACCAATACCTTTATTGATTTGGATATTTTGAATATGTCAGCTATCTACCTCATGGTATAACACTGATTGTTCTCAATTAATGTCTTGATTTGATCACTATCAACTTTCAGCTGGTCTGTCCGACAACCATGGAACATTGTCCAATGAGAAATCTCCAGCATGAAACTTCGCAAACCACTTTTGACACATTCAATCCTCAACGCCAAGAGAGGTGGATGCCCACCCTAGATGCCCAGGCATCACAAGGAACTCTCGCCCTGACTAAAGATGGAGGCGGAAAGAAGGTAAAAGATACGGGGGACTTAGCAAAAGTTGCACATTATAGGAGGGGCCAGATGTGAGATCACATAGGAGGTTCTGGGCTGAACATTTAAAATGAGGGTGGGCTAAAAGAGAAGAGAGAGTCCACTCTGAGAAGTAGCCAAGCAGGCTGAAAGGGTGTAGGACAGTGTCCCAGCCCATCGTGGGGTCTGGTGTGTGGAAAAGGGTCTGCCACAAGGTCTGGCGTATAAGGAGATGCCACACAGTCTGGAGTAGGAGTCTGGAGTAAGAGAGAGCTGATAGAGCTGTTCAGGGACCTCCCTAAACAAGCACGGATTCATGGGAGATGCTTGGAGCTGAACTGTGACCGGGGATGCTGAACTGTAGATTCCTGCTTCTCTGAAGGACATACAGAGAAGCCACTCTCTTGGGACGTGTGCCTCCCTGGACTCCACCATGACCCAGTGTAACACAGCACATGTCTCCCCGAACCACTGCATGGAGGCTGAGAACACTGCACCCCAGATCCTGAAGGGGAGAGCTGCTGCGAGAGGATGGGGACTCTGAACCCCACAAGTGCACCTTCCAGAGGGGATGGAGGTCTGTTTCTGTGGCTGACTTAAGAACAACAGATGAGGACATGGGGGACGCCAGGGAAGTGCTGGGAGAGGAGGGTTCTGAGCAGGAGTGCCCTCAGCCCTCCCAAGGTTGGAATCCTGTTCATAAAAACCTGCTTCTTTCAACATTAATTGTTGGGTCATGCATCAAGGTGTCACATGGCTGAGCCCCAGTTTGCTCAGTTACAACAATACAATCTAACAAAATTGTTTTGAATGAAGTTAAAAAGAAGCAAGCACTACTAGAGCCATCTTATGGAGAAAAACAAAACACAACTTTTTGACCAACCCAGTATTTTACGTGTATTATCTCCTGTAATCCTCCCAACATACCTGTAAGTCGGTACTGATTTTTTTGATGAAACTGAGGCTTGCCCAAAGTTGTACCACTTAAGCAGTATAGGTTGTTCAAAAGTACAAGTAGGACAGAGGAGAGAATGTCTAGGGAGGTGCAAGGAATAGTAGTCATCAAAGTGAGTCAGAGGGGACATCTTTAGTGCCAGGATGCAAGAGAAAAGCTCCCTGAAACACCCCAACTCATACCTTCCTCAGTCACCAGCAGAACTAGGAGGGTGTTTCACTAGTGCTCAGATGCCTGGGTTCCTCCTATTCAGAGTGCAGGCTGTCAGCTTAAGAAACCTCCAGACCTGGAAGAATTTTTCTGAGTGTATTTGAGCCAAACTGATAACAATGGCCAGGAAACAACGTTTTAATGGATTGAGAAAATGCTCCAGAGGATGGCAGTTTTACACCTTATTTTATATATTACAAACCAAGGGGGAAGCGTAAAGGGGTTACATGAAATCACTGATGATAGATTAGGGAAGTGGGAGAAAGCAAAGCAGGGAAATCTCTGGGATTGGATAAAAAGTAAAACAAATAGACACATACATTGGTAGGTATAAGATAGTTAATAGTTAACAACACAGTAACAATGAAGGCATGGGTGGTTTCAGGGGCCTGAAAAAAATTACTTTGATATTCTAAGGGTATGTTATTGTAGAGGAAAAAAAAAGACAACAGGCAGGCTCAGTTAAGGTAAAGACTGGCCTGTTAGGGAAAAAATATCGGCCTAGGACATGACTGCCCATCATGAACTGCTTTTAGTTAGAAAGTTTTAATTTCAGACCATCCCGTGTGGTTACTGTAGGTCTCTGAGTTTGTTAAGGCCCCACGCAGGCCTCCTCTGAGCTTGTCACGTTTAGTATGTGGTCCCTTTTCTTCCACCACACAATTCCAGACTCTAAGAGCCCATTTCCTCCCCCTCACCAGCCCTAAACCACTCACGCTGCTGCCTCCTCCTCCACCTCACCTAAACATCATCTTCCTCTTTTGTTTAAGCCTGATCCAATATTTCTCTAGAAAAGTGATATCTAGTCTTTCACACCTTCCAACACAGCTTTTTGTCTGCTTCCTGGTTCCTAAATGATGAGAACTTGTGCCTTCTGTTCATTTTTATACTTCTACTGGTAGGGCTTTTTTTTTTTTACAATTAAAAAATTTTTATATTTTGTTTTGCATGCTCATTACACAAAGAAATCAAGCGATATGTCAAATAAGAAATAAATTTTTTAAAAACCTCCTCGAATTCTGCAACCCAGAGAACCCATGTTAGCAAACTAACTTTTCAATATCTCACCCCAAACAAAAGATCTTACTACAGGCGGGGCAAATGTAGGTTTACAGTTGTTCATATGGAAAATAATACAATAACTAAGAAATAATAATACAGGAATAAACTGAGTCATGTATTTACAACCCTAAACCTATATTTGCCCTGCCTTTACATAAATTTGTATATTCGTATGTAAATAGGACTTAATTATACATGTTATTTGTATGTTAGCCTTATTTTAACATAATCGTGGGCTTGCTCCCACACTCACATTCTAACATCATCACAGACAATCATGTATACGTATATGAGGGAGTTGCCATTTTTTAATGAAAACATGTTAAATATCCTTCCCTTCATCTTGCTTCTATCATTGAACAATATGTCATGGAACTTTCTCTAAGCCAATGATTTAAGTTTTATTTATTTCTTCAAATATCAGCATAATATTTTGGTATAGATTACCAGAGTTAAACCAGTCCCTTAATGATGAGCATTCACATTATTTCTAAAGTTCTATTTTTGGTTTTCTTTTTACTATAAATAATATGAATACTTATTCATTTACATATATCCTTCATATACTGGACACTTTAATTTTTTTACTATATTTACAGGAAAAAACTTGCAGGCAATTAAAGAGTATGCTTTAAAATTTTTTTACTACTACAAGTAAGACTGCAATAAACATTTTAGACCATACCTCTAATTATTCCCTTAGGTTAAATTTCTAAAAGTTAGTCAATGAATGAAGTAGAACATTTTTAAGATTCGTAATGCATATTGCCAAATTTTTCTTCAGCAAGACTGTGGCTGTAGCCTCTTTAATCTTTTTAGTAGAGTATGAGGCAGCTTATTTTACAGCACCTTTCACAGTACAGACGATTCTTGCACTCATTTGTTCATTAACTCTGATTTGTAAGAGCATCCCTAATTCTAACCATCACTCTCTGTGTTGATATCTTTTCCAGATTCTAAAAATGTTGACATTTGACTGGTGGTTTATTTTTTATTTTTATTTTTAGGTGGCACTCTTTATGAAGTATGTTCAATAACTTCTTGAACAAAATGAATTTCACTTTGGGGCAGTTTTCACTATTGCTGATTACAAACTATATCTCAATACAGCCACTAACTTTATCTTTCAAGGTAGATGAATTTCGTTCCTTAAAGTTTATAGCACTGGTGGATATAATCTGCATGGACAGGGGTGTCTATTTGACAAAGAACAGACAATATTAAGCTGGAAGCAACTTAAAATCTTTATTTCTTTAAGATATTTGCTTCTCAAGTGATCTGGAAATGAAGCACCCATCAGAATTATCTGTCCCCATGATTCTAAAACCTAAGGTTCATCAGAACCACCTGAAGGGTTTGTTAAAACACCTATTGCTACTCTGGCAAGTGTGGCTCAGTGGATTGAGCACCAGCCTGCAAACCAAAGGGTTGCCAGTTTGATTCTCAAGAAGGACACAAGCCTGGGCTGTAGATCAGGTCCCCAGTGAGGGGTGTGCTGGGGGGTGGGCAAGAGGTAGCCACACATTGACGTTTCTCTCTCTTTACCTCTCCCTAAGTAAAATCTTAAAAAAAATTTAAACCTTTAAAAAAAGACACCTATTGCTGAGCCACAACCCCAGAGTTTTTGATTCAGTAGGTATGGGCAGGTTTCAAGAACTGTCATTTCTAATAAGCTTGCACGTTCTGCTAATGATTCTGGTTCTTTAGCAACACCTGAGAGTCACTGATCGATCTATTCTACCCTGGCCACTTTTTTTTTTTTTGGTAATAGAGTCAAGTATTTAATAGACTTCACCATGAATTCTATTACTTCTCTATAAAGTATCCTCCTTTTTATGAGTTCTCTCCTCTGTGACAGTAGAGAACAGCTGGTCAGCACCTTCCTGATTACAACCTTTCACATCCTTGAAGAAAAATATTAAGTTTTCCTCATTCTCTTTTCACCTATCTAAAGTCCTGATTCCTTAGCCTTTCCTAAAATCACATATCCAACCTGCCCATCATTTTTATTGCTCTTCCCCAAAACCCATTTTAAATTTCCCCTCCATCCCTACCATGCTGCTGTTCTCATCCCAGTTCAGAAGATGATATGAGGAGAAGGGAATGTGCTAACATAATCCTTAAATGCATGATTTGGGGGTATATCCCTATTGGTGACTGGTCATGATATTTTATTTTAAGTAACTTCATAGAAATCAGCACTGTAGGATATTTTTTCTCAGCTCTTTGTTTTAAACACTATACTGTTACACAAATAGAAAATATTGGTCACTTTCTATATACTTATTTAAACATCATCAGTTGCCTCTTTTGGTATAAGAAACATCCATTCATTTGTTTAGTTCACAAATATTTATTGGACACCTAGAATGTGCCAGGCACCATGAATACCATAGCTAATGAATGCAGCATTAACTCTCATTAAGTCAACTTGATCCTAACAGCCTGAAAATATCAGGAATGTTTCTATAGCCCATCCACAGTATAGCTGGAAAGATGAAATTTAGCAACCCAAACGTTCTATAGCCTCTTTCAAACCCAATACCACCATACAAAAATGAACCTAGCTTTTGTCAACCATACATTATCTACAAAGAAGTAATATTTTTATAATTTTTCTGTAACTCACATTGCCATATTATTAAAAAAAATCTTTTCTGTTTGTTTTTAGGGTGTGTTCTGAAACATGCTTATTTAGTTTAATGCTGTAACAAGTAGCACTAATCCATCAAAACACTCTGAAAAGATCTTAGTTCTCATGGTGCAAGGACAGAGGGAAGAATATGGGGTCTCTTAACCCCATTCATGAGAGCTCTACCTTATGACTTAAGTAACTTGCAAAGGCCCCACATCCTAATACCACCACCTGGGACACTTTAACATCGGATTTCATGTTGGGGTCTGGAATGGTGAGGGCACAAACATTCAGCGCATAGCAGAAACATTTTTTGGAAAGCGACTAGGTAATTTTCCCATTTTGTACTCTGAGGGAGCGAGAATTGTTCAGCTGACAGCACTATGCATTCTTGGCACTGTGCTTGTGGCGTTAGGGTGCCAGACGGTTGCTAGTGGGCCAGGTAGCACTCTTGTCAGGTCAGCCCGTGCAGTTTTGCTCTGCACATGAATTGCTTACTCCTCTTTCCCCCAGTTACTCTGACTTCCGATGAGTGAATTTTGACTCCTAACGCCCAACATAATGAATGCAAATAACGGTGCTGGACCTACCTCATATACACAACGATAAAACCCTTTCATGAAATGGTATAATACAAGTTTTAATGATAGCTTGCGTCCTCATCAAAGAAATGACCATGGAAAAGAGAAGGGAACCTGCAGACAGTTAGGGGTTGGAGGAAGTGCTTGGACCTAACAGTAGGTCTCAGGCATCATTGTCGCCGATGCCCGTTCATGGCTTCGGAGAATGTGAAGAAAATGAGAATTGATTTCCAATGTGAAAGAAATACCAGTGCCCCATTTCCTTAAGGGCTGTGCTAATACTATCTTTTCTGATATCAGTTTCATTCCCTCCAGAAACGCGTGGGCCACACCCTGTGGGGAAGTAGGACAGGAAGGGCTCAGTGTGTTTGAATTTCACACCCTCCAAGTGAATTTTGAAAATTTATCAACAAATAAAGTACTAGTGAATTAGATTAAACAGTACATTAACATTACAATCCACCATAATTAAGCATAATTTGTATAGAAAATCTGTTAACATACCACTTAAAGTCAATTAAGTGGGAAATATTATAGGATAATCTCAGTATGCTCTGAACAGGCATTTAATAGAAGCTTACTCCCTGGCTGGTTTAGCTCAGTGGATTGAGCTCAGGCCTGGGAACCAAACAGTGGAGGTTTGATTCCCACTCAGGGCACATGCCTGGGTTGCAGGCCAGTTCTTAGCAGGGGATGCATGAGAGGCAACCATACATTGATGTTTCTCTCCCTCTCTCCTTCCCTTCCCCTCTAAAGATAAATAAATAAAATCTTAAAAATTTTTATGCCCATTTTCAGTTTTAAGGTCTCTAAAAATTCAAATATAGGACTACTTTCCTATAATAATAAATATGTATCTAAAATCTAAAGGTATTTTCATACTTAATGGTAAAATACTATAAGCATTTCTATTAAAATCTGAATTAAGAAATAATGTCTACTACAATTATTACACAAAATCTATTTTCTTATTTAAAAATGCATATTAAGATTACACATTTTTTCTAGGTGCTAGGGATATAAAAATAAACTAAACAAAGTCTATTGTCTTAAAAGTTATCACCAAACAAGAAGATATAAAAATACAGCTTTTGGAAAAGAGAAAGAAAATTGATACTTACAAATCATGTAAGTTTATGTAGACAGTACTTTACATAGAAAATACCAAATCAGTTGAAAATGTAGTAGGATTAACAAGTGAAATCAGAAATATAAATTTCTCCAAAGTAATACTGGGAGGAAATGTTATCCATGAAGTAACAAAAAGATAAAAGAACTAGGCACCTTACCAAGGAATGTGCAACACAGGCATAGATGTGAAGGGTACTAATATATGCTACCCCCAAATACGTCTTTTTGGCATATGGATTATTTTAAGCTACAAACTATTGAGAGCCATCAAAGGCAGGAAAAGCTTTTTACATGTCTCTAACTGCCTAAAACTAGAGTATAAATGTCCTTTTTTATAAATAAAATTTTGATTTGTACAGTTATCTCCACAACCAGAAGAGAGCTTCTCCAGACATTATTCTTACTTTCAGCATGGGTAGCTAGTTAGGAGGGAGAGAGAGAGAGTAAAGGGAATCAGATATTAAACATAATAAACCAGGGGGCTGAGTAGCCGAATGGGACAATAAACCTGCCTCACCAGGGAGTTGCAGCATTCACAGGCTCCCCAAGGGACTGCCGCAGCCTCCATCCTCCACCCTCCTCAAGACCTAACCCTGGACTACCAAGGGGGGTGGGGAGGGGAATAAAACAGCAGGGGAAATTTATTCTCTGCTGGGCACATCCCCAGTAGAAGCCAAAATGGACAAGGGGCGGTACTTCTGCTGAGGCACACACAGCAGGAACCGGACTGTGACCAGAAAAAGGATCGGGTTGGATAAGAGACACAGAAGCTCAGAAGGTCCAGGAAATGGATTGATTACATGGACGGCCCCGCGCAAGCTAATAAAGGATTGGGGAAATGACCGGATAGTTTGAACGAGCACCTGGTCCTTCCCAAGCCCAAGGTAATATAATTAGAGCCTAACAAAGTGCTCTGGCCCAGTAACATGTGTTCACTCGACTGTCGGTTCATGCATTCTCTCCCAGCAGGCTGCGAGCTCAGCCTGGTTACCGGGTACGAGCACACAGCGCCGGCCTGAGCGCAGCTGGAAACGGACTAAACCAGAGGGTGACAGACTCTGAGCTGGACTCAGCTCTGGCATGGACTGAATCAAATGCACAGAATTTCTGGACTCTGGCCCTTCTTCTGGGCTTGATGAAGGCAAGACCTGACTTCTTGTGCAGCGGGATAGATGGACAGAGATGGGACACTGGGAATCTGGGGGCAGTTTTTTATTTCTACTCCAGTAAATCTTACTATTACATCTAATCTTCCCATGTGTGGGTCCCCAGAAATGGCTTTCTTGTAGCACCATGGAAGGACCCCATTTCTACTGGCAACATTGTCAATTGAGAAAAATCTCAAAAGGGTCGGCATAAGCCGACCCTTGTGAGTATCCATTTCTTCTTCTTACCTTCCTATAACTTGCCTCCTCCACCCAAAACCCAAAATCCCTTTTCCTCGGTTTGATGTAAGATAGTATATAAACCTCAATCATCTGGCTGACTCCTTGAGTTTCACCTAGTCATAGATCATCATAAGTAACTGAAATTGTTTTTTCTCTTATAACTCTGTCTTTTATCCTTTTATCAGTGTGATTCTAGCTAGGGCCCCAGCCACTGAACCTAAGAGGGTAAAGGAAGTTTCTTTTTTTCCCTAAAAATTAATCTATGAAGTTTACCAGAAGAACCTAAAGAAAATATGACTAAACCAAGAGGCTTACTAAACAGCATGCAACCTCACAATTTCAATGAAAATAACAATGAAATGTTTTTTAACTTGACAGAAGTAATCACAAATTTAATCTGAAAAAAGTGAAAGGCAAGACCATCCAAGAAAATTTTGAAAAAGATGAATAACAAAGGAGTCTTCAACAAATATTTAAAAATCTTAGAGCTATTTTTTTTAAGTATCTGATTCTGGAAGAAGATTCAGGCAAAACAATAGAAGCACAAATTTATAGGATAAGTAATAAGTTCTTCAATAAGTGATTTGGTTAAAATTGGCAATTTAAAAACAATCTATCTGGAACCTAACTTTAAATTTTATGTAAAATAAAATTTAGAACCTAACAGATAAATTTTAAAAATTAAACATAAAAATATAGATGTTTGTCAAAAGTTAAAACGGAATTACCCTAGGACCCAGAAACTACACTCTGAGGTATTAAAAATAATTAAAATAATTAAAAGCAGGTATTCAAACAAATACTTATATATAAGTGTCCACAACAGCACTATTCACAGTAGCCAAAAGTTGGAAACAACCCAAATGTGTATACTTGGATAAATGGATAAACAAAATATAGTATATCACATAATTAAATATTATTCCTATAAAGGATTAAAGTAGTTATATGTGTTTCAAGGTGAACAAACCTTAAGAAACATAATAATAAGTGAAAGAAGCCAGATAGAAGAAGTCAATATTATGTGGTTCCATTTATATATAATATTCAGAATGAGTAAATCCCTAGAGACCAAAAGCAGATTAGTGGTTTCTGGGGTTGGGAGAAGTAGGAAATGAGAAGTGATTGCTTAATGGGTTTGGGGTCTCATTTGGGAGTGATCAAATGGTTTGGAACTAGATAGGGGTGGTGTTCATACAACATTATGAATATACTCAATGTGACTTTGAAACGGTTGCTGTAGTTAGATAAATTTTAACTCAATAAAAATATAAAGAAAATCACAGAAGAACACGTGGGTGTGAATTTGTACATTCTCTAAATTTGAAGAGCTTTCTATATAGAACATTATGAAAGAAATCAGAGAAAAAATAAATGTAATTTCTGTGAAAATATTTAAACTTGGGGGAGTCAAATTAAATAATGAATCTGTGCATGCTCTGCAGACATGATTCCCAAAGAATAGAAGAGGCATTTTGTCCTTAAGCCTGCCCTTCCCCTTCACGACTCTTCCCTGCCTCTGTAACTCAGCACCTCCTCTTAGCCTGATCTAGAGCCCCAGCTGAAAAACTATCAGACATAGACACAGAATTGCTGTTTCATACCTCCCAACAGCATGAAATAAACCTTAGTATAGTCTGTGAAGGCACCAAGCCCACAGTGTTGAATTTTGAAAAGGAGCAGATCATAGCAAGATTTGTTGTAAGTCTCAGTTCGGTTCATCTATGAACAGATTTTATTAGATATTTATTTAGATGCTCTGTACAGATTGCTTTGTTTAATTTTGAAATTAAGTTTTCAGGTTGGCAGAGGAGTTTTTAATACTTGAATATTAGAAAGGCAGCAGCTTTTAACCTTTGTACTTCTCTTTTAAAAGCTAATTAGAAAATTAGATCCAAAAGGACCGAATCCCTACAATGTTAGCTTTGTAACAATTTGTCACCTGCTATTTCAGTGTCACCTTCTGATTAGTCACTGGGATAAGATATTTTAAAAACTTGTAAAGATTAAAACATAATTTAGAAGTTTCACCATCTTTGTTAATATTAGAAACTTTATTGCTTGGAAAATTAAACCTGAACAGAGAAGTATTTTAGATTTTCTTATCACCCCTGGCTAAACGGTTTTCTTTGTTATGCACTTGATCAGTCGGTAAACTCTGGGAATAACTCTCAGTCCCCGTGGCAGCCTGCACTCCAGGCCTGCTCATTATCTCTGTAGGTCGCCTGGCACCCCGTGGACGCTCACCACAAACAGCTGGAGTCCACTGAGGGGGGAAAAAACACTGAAGCTTTTCTTTTTTTTTTCTTAACCTCCAAAGGCATTTCCAGCCAAAAGCACTTGAAATGCTCAGCGACATTCAAAATTCCCCTTTCCTTCAGCACAGGGTTCCATGACAGCTGTGACCCTTGGCTTCTTTAATAGGTTTAAACAACCTCTTGACACTGAGGTAATTTTTTTCTCTTTGGTCTCAAATATGCCCAGGCCCCTGTGAAATCCCACCAAAATGCAGGGAGACCCAGGTGTGCCTCAGGTGCGAGCCTCCCTAAAAGTCACCCGTCAGTATCTCCATTTGAACTTCTTTCTCTCAAATACCAATTCTGCAGAGGATATTTCTGGTTATTTTAATCCTCGAAAGCAAACAGTTTTTTTCTTCTTCGACAATATTTTTTAAGGTTCTATTTTGTATCTGGCGCTTTCCTACGCACGGATGATAAAACACAGACTCAGGTTCTGAAGTGTTTAGGAGAGGCAGAAGTATAAACAAGTAATTAAATAACATGTTGTAGATACCAAGCAAGAAGCCCACAAGGTATTCAACGAAAAATAAAAAGCCAAATGGAGAGGCAACAATCTCTCATTTGAGATCACAGAATTGCAATCTGGGGGGCACAGATTCAGGCAGAAATTCAAATTGTATCCCAATTTCAGGGTGAGGACAAGGGGCTTTTGTTTTGTTTGGTCTTGTTTAGTGAGAAAAAAAGGAATGAAAATAATTACACGTATAGAAGAAAGGAATTTGCATTGGTGGTAACACTTATTTTCTAGCCACACACGGCTGCTTACTGTTTCTCAGGCATGTCCATAATTGTCAGTTCTTGTGGTCAAGATGTCTGCTTTTCTGTTCGTTTTCCAAGCAGTTGCTAGGAAGACAGTGCTGCTCTGGCCTAATCCAGAGGTTATTTTGTGCAGTTCAGACATTCCAATGGGTCAGGGAGTAAGATGTGCAAGTTCTTCTGTAATGGCTATTTTGGCTCCATTTAAAAATGACTCCACTTATATCAGCTTTTCAGGAGGGGAAGTGCAGGCCTACAAAGGAGAATGGGCCTAATTCTGCCTTGAGGTGCAGGAGTCAGGGACAGAGTTGATCTCGAAAGGTAAATAATACATTTGCTTATGGAAGTAGGGTGAAAGCGAAAAAAGCATGGCTGACAATAGTAGCTAGTCTCCAAAGACAGTCACCATCAGCTCCTTCCCTCCATGTATGTACGTGATGTTTCTCACATCAAATGTGGAATCTAATTCCCCTATGTTTGAATATGGGCCGATCCTAGTGACTCCTTCTAACTCATAGCAATGGTGGAAGGATACTCTGTGACTTCCAGAGTTTGGATAGAAAGTCCGTGCCACTTCTACCTACTCTATTAGGAATGCCTTGCTCTTGGCACTATGTTGTAAGAAAGCCGAGGCCCATGTGGAGAGGAATCAAGGGCCTCCAGCTCTCAGGCCTGGCTAAGCTCCCAGCCCACAGTCACTATTGATTGCCAAACATACAAAACCTTTGAGATGACTCCAGCTCCAGCCACCATTTGGCTGACACTGCATGAGAGAACACAACAAGAATTGTGCAGCTGAGCCCATCCGCCTCTACCTCAATAAAAGATAACAACAGTAAGCCGTGGTTGTCGTTTTAAGCCACAATGTTGGGGGTATTTTTTTCCATAGTGGTAGATAAGTAGAATACAGATGAAGGCAGAATCCTAAGCAATGGCACAGGGACACTAAGCAAGAGCCTGACTTGTAGCATCACAGGCTCACTAAGATTGAGAAAACGGACAGAAGGAAGGCAAGGCATAAAGCTGCAGGGTCAGGGCAGGACATGACAATCTGTGATGCCACACCAGTCTTGAATCCATACCACCTGGTAAGGATTGCATCCTACGGGCAACGGGGAATACATAGCAGAAGTCTTAGAGAGAGTGGGGAGGTTACTATGCTAAGATCTGAGAAAGACCTTCTAGCACCAGTGTGCCAAAGGGTTGGTTATCTGGAAAATACTACAGTCACCCATTGGAAAGCATGAGGGCCCCCCGAACTAAGGCTGGAAAAAAGGAGATGGAAGGGAGTATTTAACATACGAAGAATGTTAATCTGTAAGATTTGGAGGTTGTTTGTATATTATATTGAAGGAATGGAGAAATTTTTCAAAACCTCATTCATTCATTAAATTTTGACTGAGAGCCTACTAAGTACCAAGCATGCTTCTGGGCCCTGAGGATAAAGCACTGAATTAAACATTCTAGACCCTAGTGAGCTTATATTCTCGTGAGAAAGAAAAACAAGTGGGTTTAAGACTCAATTTTCAGTTAATGGCTTCCTATTAATTCATCTTTTCATTTATTATGCGGCATATAGGAGAAATGGACAGTTTTCCAGAAAGTAAAATGAACACCTTTAATTTAACACTCTGATGATGATCCATGACACAGATTATCTGGGAGGTGGCAAGAGTCTGCGACTTATTCTTTGATACTGTTGGACCTCACATGGAAACCAGACACGTGGGGGTCAGAGGTGTGTTCTGGGTTGTGTATTATAGTCCTTGGTTCCAGAGGCCAATACCATGTAGCAAAAGGAAGCATAAAGGATATGTTTCAGCCAGGGAGGAAGTGATTTTCATTCATTTTCCTACAATCTTGTACACATTTGTTATTTCAACAAATATCCACCACTCTGACTGCTGGACATATTACAGTGAAAAAGAGAGGACAATAACTTTTAATTCATTGAACTTACATTGTGTTAAGGAAGACAGATAATAAACAGTAAAAAAAACAACGTAATATCAGTGTATTGGCTTCCTATTGCTGCAGTAACAGAATACCATAAACTTAGTTGCTTAGCACACCATGGATTTATCTTACAGTTCTGGAGGTTGGAAGTCTGAAATTGGACCTCATGGGTTAAAATTGAAGTGTCGGCAAGACTGTGTTCCTTCTGAGAATCCATTTTCATTCCTTTTCCAACTCTTCAAAGCCACCTGCATCCTTTGGCTTGTGGCCCCTTTCCACAGTCGCATCACTCTGACTTCCACTTGCCTTGTCCTATCTCCTCAGACTTTGATTTTCTTGCCTCCTTCTTATAAGAACTCTTGTTCAACCCAAATAATCCAGGATGATCACCTCATCTCAATATTTTAAATTTATCACATCTGCAAAATCTCTTTTGTCATGTAAGGTAAGAAACATATTGATAGGTTCTGGGCATTAGGCTATGAACATCTTTGAGGACCATCATTTGGCCAACCACAGTCAAGTACTAATTGCTATTAAGAAATATAAAGCACGTTGCCCTGGCTGGTGTGGTTCAGTGAATCGAACGTCATTGGCCTATGAACCAAAGAGTTGCCAGTTCAGTTCCCAGTCAGGGCACATGCCTGGATTGCAGGCCAGGTCCCCAGTAGGGGGAGCACAAGAGGCAACCACACATTGATGTTTCTCTCCTCCTCCATCCCTTCCCCTCTCTCTAAAAATAGATTAATAAGTTTAAATATATGTGTGTGTATATATATATATATATATGTGTATATATGTATATATGTTGGTAAGTTGATAAAACTTACCAACAGGGTAAGTTGATAAAAACCGTGACTGGAGAAGAAAGGGAAAAAAATTAGGTCAAATAGGTGATGTGATTATGTAAGTTCTATAAACTATGGTAAAAATATCAGGATTTTATTCTCCATGTGTTGGCAAAACTCTGGGTGACTGACTAGCTGGGTATGGTGTGATTTGATTTAAGTCTTGAAAGTTCACTTTTGATGATGTGTAAAGACCATTTTTAAGACGTTTTATTCCAAGGAGGACCACAATGTGTGGGCAAGGGGGGTGTTTTTATTGCTATTGTTTTTATTCTCGCTCTCTCTTTCTTTTTTTACCTTGGAGATAGTTCAGCAAGTCTAGGTGGTGGTGGGAATAGTCTAGTAAAGGGAAATGCACAATACAGGAAGAGAATGGGTTAAAAGCAGAAGCAAATCTTGGCTAGGCAAGAAGGCAATAGGATGCAGTTCATACGTGGAGGGAGGGGTTGGACGTTGATAGGAACAGACGACACCCTTTCTGTGCTAACAAGGGAAAGGTGGAACAGGAGGGAGGAGACGGACGCCGAACACCAGTACGTTGTACCTGTTGCCCTGGTGGAACGAGAAGCAGGCACTGCTAAGTGTGTGTGTGTTGGCTTGGGAGGGGAAGGGGAGTGTCATAGGAGAGAAAAATAACTGTGAAATATTTATTTAAGAGAATGAGAGAATGCATTGACTATGGAAATGTTACAAATTTCCTGGGCAATGTTGAAAGTCCTTGTAGTCATTAACTTAAAGTCAGGAGGGTTGTATGCATATTTTTTCCTTAACTATGATCAGCTGCTGGGGAACAGTAATGAAGAATGGGAAAAACTGGATTTAATCAGGGTTAGAGTTTTGAATATAAACACAGGGAAGAGAGAAGAGGAAATTTGATCGTGATGCGAGGGGGCAATTATAAGTATGGACTATGGCATCTAAGTTGAATAAAGTAGGGAAGTGAGGACACAGAGCGGTAATGGACAGTAGAAGAGGTAGAGCCAATGGATAGAAGGTCTAGAGAGTGAAAAAAATATTGGTATGGGGGTGTTAGAATAATAAAACATTACCAGTATGTGGGCATTAGAATAAATGAGAAAAATAGGAAGTAGTGATCAGAATAGGATGTCTGAAATTGAGATTTTGGAGGAGATATCTGTACCAGGTAACAAAAGATACTATGAATTTGGATAATTAAGGAACACTGGAAGATAAAATCACTGGAGACAAGTATAAGCTGATGAATATTCATATAGATATTGAAACCAGAAAGGATGATAACAGAATAATGGTAGGAAAACTTCCAGGTTGGAAGGATGGTAAGTGGTTACTAAAAGGAAGAGTATCAAATACAGTAATCACAGGCTTTTGTGGGTGCAGAGAGAACAATGGTCTGGAAGTGGGAATGAAGAGCATTACCCATTAGGTACAATGGGGTGTTGGGAAAGAAAAGAGCCCTCATTTGGGAGACCTGCAGGGAAAGCACCAGCGTGAAGGAACAGCCAGATTTCTGTAAGAACAAGAAGATGGAAGGGGATTATGCTGATGACACATGAAGGGTTCTAGAGATGATCGCTGTGAAGTTTCAGGCTTTGGAGGAATAGGAGCTTGGATCAGGAAAGAGCTGACCCAAGACCCATGATAATGCCTTGGGAGACTTGGGCTTTTCATAGAGACCATGGTCACAAAAGATTCAGGAAATCATGGGATTAATCTGATGTTCTATTAGGGCAGGAGTCACCAAATACTTTCTGTAGGGAGCCAGATAGGCTTTATGGAACATAAGCTCTCTGACTCCACCACTCAGCTATGCCATTGCACAACAAAAGCAGCCATAGAAAATGCATAAGTAAATGGGGGTGGCTGTTAAATTCTGGGGACTGTAATTCAGGTAGTTTCAGGGATAAAGCAGGTGCAGGTTGGGTGGGGTGGGAATGGTATTCTCACTAGAAGCTTGTATTATTCCAGAGCCCTCCATTCTGCCTGCAGAGTGAGTGAGGGCTAAGTACTCTCCCTGCAGCATTTAGATGTCTGTGGACCCACTCAGACCGAGCTGTGGACTTTTGCTGCGGGTTTCAGCTAGAATAATGGGTGAGTGGTGCAGTCAGCCTCAGAACACAAGTGATGAAGGAGAGTCATTTTTGAGGGAAAGATGATGAATTTTATCAATAATAATTTTGAAGTATCTGTGAGACATCCAAGGAGAGATGACCAGGGGCTAGTTGGACAGGGTTATGGAGCTCAGAAGATGTCTGGATGGGACATACAGATGAAGAGGCATTGTTATTGGGGAGGGGATAAGTTGAAGCTGTGCCCAGGTTCCAGCTGGAGGCAGAGAGATTCAGATACAGAAATCTTGAGTCCTGAGGTTTCTGGTTTTATATATTAATAAAATCAATCCCACATTTTTCAAATCCCATCCTCGTTTCGTGCCAGGTGGGCACTGAGATTCCAAAGAATACGAGGCAGAAAATTTCCATCATGCACAGATGAGATAAAAGCACTACATGCTTGAGGTTGTATGAGAGGTACAACCAGAAAAATGACTGCATGAAAAAGTCTTGAATCTTCTGCAAATTTTCAGGAGAGCAGCACTGACTAATGAATGGCCGTTGAAATTCCCTCTGCCCTCTTTTGATTGATGGCTTGGTTTTTCTGCCCATCATCACCTCTAGAAGACAAAGAAATTAAATGAGGTGATACGTAAATCATTTGACATTGCAACCAATTAACAGCTTCTGCAGTGGGAAGTAATGGAAGCTGTTGCCTAAGTGGATCTTTTCAGGTTGTCTCTTTTTGTGCCTGGAGAACCCAGAAACTCAGTGTGAGGTAGCGGAAAGGTGGTTTGTACTGGGACTCTGAGGACCGAGATTTGAGGTGATTTTGGCACAGACAGGACCTGTGACCTTGGGCTCCTCACTTATTAACATCGTTGCACCACAGTGTTCTCACTTCTAAAGCACCAACTCTGCGAAGCATATGCCAGGCACCTTATACACTTGTTTTGTTTAGTAATCCCTGCCTCAAACAAGGTTGCTGTCAGAGCCACACAGAAACGGATATAAAAGCTCTTTGGAAACCATAAAGCAGTGCACCAGCCCATGGCATTGGGTAACATTAATCGTTGTTTTCAGGTCCCTAATTGCCATAAAAACAAGTTTGCCCACGCCTAAAAGCCTCATTTTTCGGTTCAGTTTTCTCTTTGTGCTGCTGTTTCTGTTATTGTTTTTCGGTTAAGGAACCAAATCACCCATTTATCATTTACGTTTTATACTAAAATTGCCAAACTCAGAAAAGGGAAAGTGAAGTTCCAAAATTCTTACGAGTCCTGAGCCCCAACCCTCTCACTCAATTTGCTGTGACTTTTATAACCACACAGTCCGCTGCTCTTTCTAAAACTCCCCTGAGCAAGATAAAGGATTTGGAAAAGGAATCCGTAGGGGAGCTCTTTCCTGGACTGAGGAGGCACCGCCATCCGAACAGGATGGCATTCTTGCATTACAACTTACACCTGCATTTCATGCATTTCATTCGCTGCCAATAATTATTGAATAATCACTTTGTTCTCCCACTGTAGCCTCTCTTTGTGCCCCCACTTCTTCCCAGGGTCTCGGCAAGACTGTTGCCTTTTGAAAGTTTCTTTGCTTCTGGAAAGGAGGCAGGTGGTTTGTAATTCTTATTTTTGAGCCAAGTATTTAAATAGACAAGACTTTTAACCCAGTAGCCTGCCCCGTCCCCTGTGCGGCTTCCGTTTGTACAGTGTTACTGGGACTGTCATAGGAAGCAGTTTGTCGTAGGAAGTCACTTTTGCTTAAAGACCTTAAAATTCATGTGTTTGTGACTCCCATGTTACCTATTTTCATGTAGCATCTTCCAAATTTGCTAAGCTGACTTGAATTGAGATAAATTAGATCGTTTGCAGCCCACTTGCCTGCCAAATTCATATTGGCACTTGAAGCACTTTATCTATGTTTGGGGGTTTGTTGGAAGACAAAATCATCAAGCCTTAGCTACGCGGAAGGAGTTTGTTTTGTTTCGCTGTGTGGGAAAGCAAGTCAACTCTTGCTTTTTTTCCTCTTGTTTGTTTTTCTCCCTTTGTTGCAAAAAAATAATCCCCCAGTCACCCAGTTAGTCTGTCTATCTCTTTCCTAACTCAAAGAACAGTCCTGTCTCTGTCCAGGAAACAAAGACTTCAGAAATGGCAGATAAATGTGAAGCACTAGATGTAACCTGAGTCGACATGAACTTCCAGTCATTCCAATGTCATTCCTCCAGGGGAAATTTTTGTTAAGACTTGAATCTTTACTCACTGTTTTTTTCTGTTAAAAAAAAATAAAATGACTCTTGGAAGGAACTTGAACTTCTGTCAGTCCCGGAAGAGTACTTATTCTGCATCCTAAGTGTTCATTGGGTTTTCATCTCATACTTTCTAACCACAACAGACTTTGGTTTATGACAGTTTAATAACCAGATCTTTCTTGAACCTGATTATGGAAATGGAGACAAAAGCAATTCTGGAGTCCAAGCCTTGTACATGGTGTTGGTCTGCTTTGCGTAATCAATCAACCTTACATCTTGTAACCAAAATGACCTGAGCCCTGGCATTACAAGATAATTGAATGTTTATTATCAGAAGGCAACCTCCATTGGGTAAATGTGGATGTTGCTCAAATTGGTGGTATAATGTAACACCCAGAATGCACCAAGGCAAAGTACTTTAAACTCCTTTCTCAGTTAGTCGTCACATCAAGGTTTCTAAGGCAGGAGATAATAAGATCCTTTGCTTTATAACATAGGAATTGAGGTGGTTAAAGTCGGTTTGGAAATATTTGTGTAGAACATTCAAGACATCGTTTTGTTCACAGGGGCCTCCTAGAACAAGGAGTTTCTAAGTGAGTCTCTTTTAGAAAAGAAATGATGATAAATGTTTGAAACTTCATTTTGTTTTGTTGTAAATAACACATTCCTTTAAATAATAACCCCTATAAAGCACCTTACCTAGCTTCCTCTGTTGTGAAAAACTCAGATTTGGGAGATGACAGATGGGCAACCCCAATTGTTATAAAAAACTAGATAAGCTCAAGTCTGCCTCCATGTATTTTTTTAGGCGTTGGCCAAATTATACATTTAATAAATTATTACTGAGCATCTGCCACACACTAGATACTGCTCCAGGGTACTGGTAATAAAATAAATAAAGCCTAGCCCCTGCCCTCCATTCCACCTTCAGCCACCGCCAAAAGTAAAATTAGAATCAAAATCCAGGAGATGAGTTAGATAAAGATATGACTAACCTCAAGAATTAATCTGTACATGGCCATGAGATTATGATACATAAGTGATAAACAATCATATGTGTGTTGAATTAGAGCTACTTTTAAAACAAAGTACAGTGAATAGAATTTGAATTAATTAAACTCACTCAGATATCAGATGTTTATTGTTCGCGTACCTTTCCCTGTCCTCACAGAACTTTCAGCACTTATTTTCCAGTTTCTCTCTGTTTTTCCCAACTGTGAAAATATCCCAACATCCATTCCGTTACCAAATTGTAGAAGTCATCTTCAATTCTTCTCTTTCCTTCGTCAAACTTCCTCCACCCTCTCATCCCCAGACACACGGTCTATCAACAGAAACAGCCTTTGCCAACTGCAAAGCACACCCCGAACGCACCTGTCCTCACAGCGCCCATAGTCCCTGTCCTTCAGCAGGGAAGGCCACGGCTGTGGAGCCCTAATTACCATCACTGCTTCTATTACCCCTGCCAACCCCAACACATGCCGTCCATTCCCAACTCAGTAGCCAAAGTAAGCTTTTTAAGAATGGAAACCAGGTTGTGCTATATTCTTGTGCAAAGTATGTTCCCCTTGAACATGGAATAAAACCCAAACCTCTTTTCCTAGGCTCTAAAGGCATGTGTGGTCTAGGTCCTATCTCTCTCTCTCCAAGGTCAACTCCTACTACTACAGCCCGACCCCAACCACACTGGTCTTTCTGTGCCTCAGATTCGCCACCTTCCTCCCCAGCTTCGAGTTTTCATACAGGCCGGTCTTTCTAATCTCCACACAACTATTTCGTACATCATTCAGATCATAGCATAGAGTCACATTCTCAAAAGTCTTTGATTTCTTTCCTTGCCCTCATATCATTACAACTTTAATCCCCTTCATACCACCTATCACAATCTGGAAGCTTCCCTCTTTAACAGCTTCTTTGTTTATCACTTTTAGAATGAAATTTCCACATTCATTTGCCTGTTCCATAACTATAGGGCCTATAGCAGTGCCTGATATGTATCGAATTCCCAAATAATATTGGTGGAATGAATGGGTGAGTGTTAGGAAAGGAGCAGGGAATAAAGAGCTGGAGGCAGAGGAAGTGAGGAGAAAAGGACAGATAAGACATGGAAAGATGTCGGCAGAACAGGGAGAATGAGAGACAGGGAGAGAATTTAACTGCTTTGAAATTTCAAGGACAGGGAAAAGTCAAATATGGCAGAAATAAAAAGCGGGGTGGGAAAAAGGATGGCGAGGCTCAGAAGAATGGGCAGCAGCAGGCGGTCATCATGTCTGAAATCCAAGCAAAGAAGTTGGTGCTTCAGCCTACGGAAGCCAATTAAGGGTTTTAAGCAGGGGAGTGACAGGATCAGATTTGTGTTTTAGAAAGATCGCTATAGCTGCAGTGTAAGAAATGAATTAGAAGAGAGAAGACAGAAGAAAAATTATGTTAACAGAAAAGAATGGTCAGTGTGGCAGCTTAAACAAAGGGGAGTTAGGAAGCAGGGCTTCGGCAGTGTGTCTCCGACACTGTCGGGGAGAGGCAGTAAATCTGCAGGGCTGAGCCTTGCGCAGAGAGTGGAGGAAGTGTATAATGGTGGTTAAGAGTCTGGGCTGGGAGTCAGGCAGACCCGGGGATAACCTCAATCTATCACTCCGTAGCTTACGTGGTCTAACACAAGTTAGCAATGCTGAGCCACAATTTTCTCCTTTGTAAAGTAGGAATAATAATTGCAAGCATGTAAACTGCTTATCTCTCCTCCCATGGTGTATGAGTAATAAATAAATATTAGTTTTATTATAATATTATTAGGCGTGCTTTATTATGGGCTTGGATAATTCTAATAAGTCACCGCAGGACCTGGGTGTACTGCACCTCAACAGCTTCTACCTCCTTTTGATATGATTCTCTGCATATCAAGAAACTCTGATTATTAACTTGAATTCTTACATACCTGATTTATTAGGATCCTGGCTGCCAGTAAAGGCATAGTTCACAGTGAATATTAAGAACACTGTGTTTAGTTAGTCATTGACTTTGGTCAGCTGAGTTGGCCCCTGAACTTACTCATCTTTGGGAAAAAACAGATATCAAGACAAGGGGCCTCCAAGGCTGAAGTTCAGGCCCTGGCCCCGTGGCTGCATCCAGGACACGCAACCAGGAGAGTGACCAACAGCTGCCCTGGACAGCAGGTCCCTGTCGTGCCCTGTGTCAGTGTGTGCTTTGAATCTAATCATTCTTCTGCGTAAAATTCCCTACTGCCCGTTACCCGCCTCCCCCAGCTCTTCTCTTAAAGATGGGAAACCGCACAGAATGAGAAGTGGCTGGGGCTGTCTCGCAGTGCTGAGCTTCAGATGAGGAGGAGTGAGATGTGTTTTTCTTTTAATCTGTCTTTTGGGGGGAAAGGCTAGATCTGCTATAGACTTAATATTTGTAGAAATTTAATAGGCTCATTTAGAGGCAAATATTTACAATGGCCACCCATGTGTCACATTAACTGCCCTTTATTGCCACAGTATTACCAAAACTTCAAACCCTAGGGACTCGGAAGCCTTTTAACACCCCGTTGAGTAAATGGTAACCCTTTGGTTGAACTGAGTTCACTGCCCCTCGTGTAGATCAGGCAGCTGAGGTGGGTGATATTTCAGTCATTCGAATGTCAATCTGAAAACCCGAGCATCTCTGCTGCATGTCATCAGAGCCTGGGGTCATTCACACTTGTGGTTGTCTGACTTCAAAGCCCACACCTTCCTGGAGCTGCTGTCACTCTGACCCCGAGCCCACCCTTCACAGCCTCCTGACTCCCAACATCCTCTTTCAAGCTGACGCAGAGCAGAGTCTGACCTTGTCCCATCAATCACTTACTCACACAGACCCCGTTAATTTTTGGTGGCCAATCTCACTTCCTTCCTTGATTACTGTAGAATCTCACACAGGGGATGCTTTGGCTTCATTTGCTTCCATATGGAATGAGCTGTGACTAAAATGTAGACAGCTGCCCTGTGGGATAATTGGAGGACCCCTGATGAGCACAGGTAATTTCATGCAGAGTGTAGGTGTGGGCTCTCACCGCTAATCCCTTTCCTTTGCTCCTTAGGGCTTCTTTCCAAGGATAAGGAATTCCTAGAATAATTAAACACTTGCCCCCAGCCAGGTAGTCTGCTCCATGACAGATTCCATCCAAGTATAATGGGAAAGGGATGGAAAAAAGGCACTAAGGAAGAGCACCGGGTGCCTGCAGGTAGCAGGTGTCCAAGTGAGGGCACAACATTTTTCTAAAATGAAAGTAATCTGGGTTTATTCAAGGTGATTAAACTGTGTGGCCTGGGTAAGATATTTTATATCTCTGAGGATATAGACATCCAAAATATTAAATGATATCCTGTATGCAGACTTCCATAGTGTCTACATGCCACATGTATGTTGTTGTATTAGAGACAAACACCACTCATTGTTGAATTTAACCTTGGCCAGACATGGCTTCAGCCGGGAACACAAAACCATAAATTAGTTGCTACTTCAAAAAATATGGGGCAGAGGTCTAGCATGAGGATTAGCCTTAGCAGTCAAAAATCAGAACATTCGAAATGCATTCAGATTACTGTTGTCTACATGAGTGGCTCAGGTGGGCACCCAGATTTGATGAGCTTCTCACGACGAGTAGGACAGAGACTGCCATTCGGGATGAAAGACCTGGTAAGGAAGAAGGCATTGCCCAGAGTGAGAAACCTGAGGGGTAGGGAAAGTCAGTGGTCCAGTACACCTTCCAATAACAAGAAAAACATCCCATTGTCCCACCCCTGGAGTCCAGGGGACACATGCCATCCACTGTAGCAAATATTGGGGAATATGTTTGGGTCCTGTCATACACAGAATATCAGCCCCCACCCCCAAATATGTCCAGACCCCAATTCTTGGAAGCTGTGACTATGTTAAATGACACAAGAAGGGGAAATGAGGTTGTAGATAGCATTAAGGTCAGTAATTAGCTCACCTGGAGGAGGGAAGATTGTCCTGAAATACGCTGGTGGACCAAAGGTAATCACATAGATTCTTAGCAGAAGAGGGAAGCAGCAGGGAAGGTCAGAGCAACAACATAGAAAGATTTCACCTACTCATGCTGCCTTGGAAGATGGAGGAAGGGGGCCACAGGCAAGTAGTGGAGACAACAGGAAAACTGAAGGACGCATTCTCCCCTTGATACAGGGTGCAGCCAGGGGGGGGGGCCCAAAAAAAGATTTGGAATGGTGTCCAGAATTCAAAGTGTATAGGAATATTGGAGAGACATATAAGATGTCCTCACCACCCCCCCCCAAAGGGGGAAGGGATAAATAGAACCAGGGTCATTGAAAGCTGTTTTGCATAGCAATAGTTTTGCAGCTAACCTCTGGAATGGTTATTTAACATATCTATAACCTTTGACTGGTTTCATAGATATGTTAAATAGGTGTGGCCAAGTTTGGAGCCAGGGAGAAGGGAGTAGCGGGGACTCAAGATGGAAACTAGGGGCTGCGCTCCTGAGTGAGAAGGCCTGGGTGAGAGCTTGGAAAGGACTGGCTCCAGGACATGAGAGGATAACTGCCCAGGTGAGAAGAGGGCCACGCCGTTTGTGGCAGAATGGAGATCCCTGCAGCCAGGTGAAGAAGAAAGCCACATGCTTTTGGTGGAGTGCGGACTCCTGCAGCTTTGGTAGAAGAGGCCCACGCGGCTTTGGGGTGCCCCCTTTGGCCGTGGGGCCTGAAAAGCAAGAGAGACTTGGACTGGAACTGGGTACAAAGGACTCTTGCCAGTGGACCATGAGAGGGTACCACAGTACTTTGGATTAACTCAAGATCCTGCACAGTGACACAGCTGACAGTGCCAGCGGCCTGCAACACAGACGTGTGCTCTTTTCCTGATTTACGGTACCCGGAGTTGGGACAGTGGGAGAAGGGAGCGCTGTGTGGGTGTAGGTGTACGACCTAAAAGACCTTGATATTTTAGTGGAGGCATTAGGCCTGAATAGCATTAAATAAACATTTTGTTTCCTTTTCACAAATCTCTGGCATTGAGAGATGTCTTTCCAATTGGCGGCAGACAGAAGAACCCTACTGGGTTCTTTTTGTTTTTGGGAGGGGCCCCTGTTGTATAGCAGTTTGGGGCATCCCTAGGTGGGCCAAATATTGTATTGCCCCTCCCTCGGACCTCTTGTTCGGTAACACCCTGGAGACTCCTTGACTTCCCCTCGTGAGACCCATGTTGAACTTGTAAGCTACAGAACTGTCAGGTGATAAATGTGTGTTGTTGTCGTCACCAAAGACTGAAAGCTTCCCAGTTCCACACCTCGCAGTGGCATGCACAGATCCCCGGTGACCACAGGCGTTTAGAAGTTCGAGGTGGGCAGCTGAGTGCTAACGGAAAGAGCATCTGTTATTGGAAGTCACCGGGAAACTTCCCTCGGAACTGTTCAGACCACTACTTCAAAAGAAGAAAGAAACATTAAGGAGGTTGATAGGGATCTGACTAGGCAGTGTTTGGGAAAAGGAATTCAGAGACAAAATGTGTCCTTGTGTCCCATGTCTCAAGTTTACCTTTCTTGTTCCAAAGAATAGCGGGATCTAGAAGGCTCAGCTTAAAGCACAACGTGCGAGTTGGAGATGGAGTGGCAGTATTAATGGAACTGCCTTGCTTTAGTAGGTTTAAGGTAAATCCTTAACATTATTTTCCTGCCGTTTTCTAAATTAAATTTATAAGAAATATTATGTATCCTGCTGTGCAGCGCGAAAGCTGTATTCTTGTAAAGGACTTATAATCATATTAAAAGGCTGGAGGGTGAAGTTTGTTCATGCCTTCAAAGTCACAAATAGAAAATAGAGTTTTGCATTGTGCATTTTGATAACGGCATTACCTTTTGGGGTATATAACACCACAAAGAGCTTCACTGGTGGTGTTTGTTAATCCTCCGCACAACCCCGGTGGGGAGGCACGGTTTTATCTCTACTTCGCGTGTGGGAAGACTGAGGCTCGCCGAGGGTCGGCGGTGCGCCTCGGCCTGCCGGTGGGTCGCCAGCACAGCTCGCCCCAGAACCCAGTGTCTCGGCCTGAAGACGATTTATACCGTTCATCAGACGACAGTCATCTTTCTAATCTACCTTTCTGCAGGTACGGAAATGGCTCCAGGAGGACTTCTGTATCGCTCAAATTGTATTAACGTTCCGTAAGGAAAAAAATCCTATAAATAGATTTTCTCTGAATTCCACGGCATCTGCTTAAAATGCTTATGAATTTGTCTTCCAGCTCTGTGGGTTGGAGTTGGAAGGCTCAGAGCAAGGGCCTTTTTGCAATTAGTGGGAACTGGGGATGCTCTGGGGAAACTCAGCCGGGGACACAGTTTGGGGAGCTACAGCAAGACTGCATAGAAAGTCGGAAGCTCCCCACAGGAGCCTGTCCCCCCAAAGCCCACACTTCTCAGACCAGAGAATTTGAGGCCTTTCAGGAAGGTATGTTTGTGGGCACAGAGGTTCCTCCCCTTCTTCTGTAGACTTAGATTTTTATCCTGGGTCTTAGGTCTCTGCTTGGCATGCTCTTAGCAAATTGATATGCCCCGGGATTGAGTGTCTTCACAGAAACTTATAGTCTCTGAAAATCATACCCTTTCCTTTGATGTGGGCGGAGGGGGCAGTTCCAAATCTTATTCTGTCTGCTTGCACCCTTGGCTGTGTGTCGTTGAGTGATACAGAAACCAATGGCTCAAGCATCTTACCAACATGGGTGAATAAAATAATGTTTGGAGCACCTGCTATGTGCAGTCATTTGTCTCTGGGCATCACTCTCGGGGCCTCACTAGAATCGGGCTGCCCCTGCGTGACACAGGGAAAGGGTCATTTGCTCCAGGCCACACACCCAGTGAGTGGTGTTGCTGGGATTCAGTCCCAGCTCTGACAAAACTTAACCACCTGCATTGAACCAGCACATGAAGGCCCTCCTGGGCTGCAGGAGTTCTCCATGTGGCCTGTGACACATGGACCCTGCCAACCGGAAGCTGCCCTCCCAGCAGTGAGGTGCCGTTCTGTCTGCTCCTGGCATCTTTCTTTAGTATTTCACTGTTGGGTCTGATAAGCATGCTCATATCTCTTTTAATTTAGGGGTTTCTTATCCTAAATACACTTCAATAAAAAAATTTATAGATTTTGCTTTTAGTTCTTCACCCTAGGAACTTACTGAAAACAAAGACAGTCAATTTATTTGGATAATTAATATTGTCTATTCCTTTCCTTCTTGCACTCATGTGTTGTGTGTATGTATCATTAGTGTGTTGCAAATGCTCAGTTGTTCTATGATTTATTAATACAAATAGCCAATTGACTAGCTACATAGATGGACATGTTAGCACATTGTTTCCATTCCAGGAATAAGACTAACAATTGGGAGACAAGGGGTATATTCTGCCTGCTCCTTTCTGGACAGCGTAGATGGTCTTACAGTGCTGGTTCTCACCCAGGGTGTTAGAAGCCAACTGGAGTGTTTCCCAGACTGGCCAGCAGAGCTCTGGTCACTTCCCTTGCTTCACCCCACTCCAGTAGATGCAAATGGCTTTGTGCTTCCAGGGCTCTCTGTTTGAGAGTTTCAGCTGGCTGCATACACACTCGGCCTGAGAGGACAGGAGGTCAGAAACCCTGGAGAATTACTAGCCCTGGAGCAGCCCTAACCAGTGATGAATTAAAACGAGTAGACTAGCACCCCACCTTCCTTGCCTCTCAGGCAGGTCATTTCTAAGGCATATTCTATACCACCTCCCACAGGCCCTACAGGATTTAAATACATTATCTGCAGAAGTGACCTACCCACTAATGCACCTGATATTGGCCTTTTCAATTCCCCATCTCACTTCTGCTCTCTCTGCCCGTGACTTCTGGAGTAGCTTCCTAAATCAACTTAGAGTCTGCTTCTCCAAAACCAAATCTAACACATCCATGCTTTCTAGACCCCAGCTTCCCTTCTCATATAAAAACATGAACCAACCAAATTAGAGTTGGAGTGGACCTTCCAAGTCATCTAGCTCCATACAATCCTTCAGGGTGGAGAAAAGGCAAGAAGGCATGACTCCATTTCTTCCTGTCAGATAAGGGAAAAGTTCTGTGTTTTACTTCTTGCTTTACCAGTATTATTTCACTTACACCAAAGACTCTAAACTTTGAAAAATCTTGAAAAGCATGGATATAGGCAATCCAATTTCCACATAGTGGAATCCCACCTGTATTAGTTTCCTAGTGCCATCATAACAAATTACCACAAACTTGAGGACAACAAAATTTATTTCTTCATAGTTCTGGAGACCAGAAGTCCAACACCAAGGTGTTAGCAGGGCCTCCAAAGTCTCTGTCAGAAAATGCTTCTTTGCACCTTTCAGAGTCCGGTGGCTCCAGGCAGTCCTGGGGTTGTGGCAGCGTAATCCCAGTCTCCGCTCTGTCTTCACGTGACCTTCTCCACTGCTTCATCTCTCCTCATCCTTTGCCTTTTAGGTGGCTGTCCTCATTGTATTCAGGGCTCACACAGATAACTCAGAATGATCTGATCTTGAGATCCTTAATTATACTTGCAAACACCTTTTCCCAAGTAAGTTCACACTCACAGGTTCTCGGACTGGTGACCTGAACCTACCTTTTGGGAAGCCGTCCCTTGACCCACTGCATCATCCGTAGAGTCTCTGACCAGCAGCATGTGATCACAGATCATACCTGTGATGATTAGCAACTCCTCCACTCACAGGTGATTCCATTTCCACTAAACTCTAATTTCATAAAGATAATCTTCATGTTGCACAATATTCTGCCCAAATCGGCTTTTTCCCATCAGCCCTGCTTTTGCCTAAGGAGATAACTAGGGGAAATTCAATTTCTCTCCAATTAGGCTAGTGAATAGAGCTGAGCCTAAACATTATGTGCCAGAGAAATGTGGACGTTTATGAATTCAGATCCATTTGGACAATAATTCAACCTAATTTATGAATCACTTACTATGTGTTTACATCGTGTCATGTGCTGTGTGGTGGGTTGTGCAGAAGACTCTAAGACAGACAGGAGAGCCCAGGATCTCCCATATGTTACCATCTAGTATTGCAACAGACGTGCTCACACAGAACTACAATGCACAGTATTATCCCAATAACTATAACACAAGGTAAAATCTGATAGAGGTCATAAAGGAGGGTTAACAGTGCACTGGGAGTTAGATGATACAGGGTCTACTTTGCCATCCCTCACAATCTATTCTTTACACAAAAGCCACAATTAAAGAAAAATCTGAGCATACTCATCCAAGCTCAATACTATACAATGTTTTTTCATGAAAAAGGAAAAAATTCAACTCCTGGTCTGGTCCTCAAAGCCCCTCCTGATGGGGCTCAGCCTTGCCATGTACACAGTCCTCCATGCATTCTGGAAGGGCACCAGCCACGTTAGCCCACGTTCCACTCATTGAACAAGCTCTGCTCTGCCACAGGGCCACCTCGCTAGTGACTCTCTGAGCCTGGAATGCTCTGGCCCCAATTCTTTTCTCATCATTTAAGTCTCTGCCTCAAAGAAGGCTCTCCTGATTCTCTCATTTAAATTGGGCCCCTTTTCATTTCTCTTACAGCACCTTTACTTTTCTTCATACCATTATTATAGTTTTCAATCACACACCTAGGTGTGTGGTTATTTATTCAATAACAGTTTCTTTGAGACTATTATTTCTCACAATGTCTGCATGACCTATCATAGTACCTGGATTAGAGATGTTCAATCAAGACACTTGCTGTGATAGAAGAGGCATATAAGGGGGATAAATGATAATGGAAAAATATACAACAAAAAAGAAGAAATGACAAAAAAGATACTTGCTGAACTAGTGATTCAATGATGAATGTATAAAAGCAATTGGATCAAAGTTTTGCAGAAGCTGACATTTGAGGAGAATTTTGAAGGAATTGTAGAGAGGGCAGGGAAAACATTCCAGGAGAGTGAAGAATGTATAAGTGTGAAGTTTGGGACTTATTGTCTAGTGGCAAATAATAGAATTGGGTTTTAACACTGTAAAAATACATCTAAGATAGGGATCAGTCAAGTTTTTCCATAAATGGCTGATTAGTAAATAATTTAGGCTTTGGGGGCCATGTGGTCTCTGTTATAACTACTGAACCCTGCCATTGTAGTGTGAAAGCTGACAGACAATACACAAGCAAGTGGGTGTGGTTGTGTCCTAACAAAACTTTATTTACAAAAACTGGTGATGGTCCAAATTTGACTCATGGGTTGCAGTTTGCTGGCCCCTGACCCAGGAAAAAATGAGAAGGCTAAAATTAATTGGGGGCTGGTGCTTCATCTCAATGCAAAGTTGTGCAGCTGATAACTTCCTAGAGAAGTAATAGGGAGGCACAGGAAGTTTTTGGAAAAAGCAGGTATGTGACAAAAGTGATTTTTCCGTGTATTTAGTCTGCTAGTACCATCTGACGAACTTAATCAGAAATGATTAGAGGCATAGAAAGGAACATTAGGAGTCTATTGTAATAATCTAGGTAAGAGTCTCACCTGAAAAGATTGAAAATGAAGAGGTAAGAATATGCAAGATAACTCTGCTGTTTTTATCCTGGGTAGTTGAAAATGGTGTAAGGCTACTAAAGAAGAAACAGGATATTAGGAGAAGGAATAGCTTTGTGTTGAAGAGAAATGGTCAATTGAATCTCCACATGTATAGTTTAAGGTATCAGGAGGACATAGAGTGGGGTATCCAACAGAACGGACAAAATTTGGGGTTCAAGTGAAGGATTTCTGCCATGGATGCAGACTTGAATGAAAGGTTGAGAGAGTATAGAGAGGGAAGGCATGGTGCGCAAGAGCAGACCTTGGAGACAATCTTCATTTAGACAGTAAGTGGAAGAAGAAAGCATTAGCAAGTGTCACAGGATAGAACAGGACCATGCGAGACAAACAGAGTTTTAAGAAGGAAAGGTGTGACTTCTGGCCAAAATGGAGGCATAGGTAGATGCACTTTGCCTCCTTATACAACCAAACTGTCAGAAATCGAGTTAAATGGAAGTCTGATAACTATGGAATTAAAGAAACCAGACCCATTCAGACTGGGAGGAAGGGCACAGATGGAGAACAGGCTGGTCCCTCACCTATGTGTAGTGGGTAAAAATTCAGGAGGGATATCATGGGAGTTAGAAGTCCCAGTCCCATGCCAGGCCCCCCAGTCCAGGGTCCCAGGACCAGGTCATAAAACTTCTGGGTACAAAAATCAGCAAGGATTGTCAGTGGAAGAAACTTCTGGAGCTCTAAGCAATTCCTCTTAGAGAACACATGTATAGGTTCTCTAAGACTTACCTACTCAGACTCACTCCTCTGAGCTCCATCACCCAGGTAGCAGCTTAAAAGGCACTAGTGATATACAGGAAGAAACTGAACTGTCTGGCCTCTGTGAGCAGAGGCCATTGTCCTTTTTCTAAACCCTCCCCTGACAACAGAGCCTGCAAGCTGGTGTCATAACTGAGACCCTAATCAACCTCACTAACACTCTTTGACCCATCTTGGAGATCTCGAGACTCTGCTCCATTCAATTTACAGGCCCACCCAAACTGCTTTTCCATGTGAATGGCTGGTCTTGGGTCTTGCTGCACAACTTCCTAATCCTCTCAAACAAGCAACAGCTGGCCTCAGTGAGCCCAAGGACCAGCACTAGGAGCAGCCAGCCTAGATTCACAGCTTGGGTTTGCCTGGGAATGTCCAAGCCCAGCACAGGTAGCAGCAATCACAGATTGCTTTGTAACACAGGCAAAGTGGCCTTGGACAAAACACAGGTAGGGGCTGACCTCGGCCCACAACACCCAAGAAATTCCAGGGCTAGTGCATCCAGGGGACAGCAACAGACCCTGTTGGAGTGTCACCACCCTGTCCCTGCACAGCTGATTCTCCATGGACAGCAGAGGTAGGCATTAAGTGTCCATAGCCAATTCTTGCAGCTGACTGACATGAGTAAATCCCTCCCATTGATCTGCCAATAGCAACCAAAGCTCAACTACAAGAGGAGGGTATACTCAGCCCACATGAAGGGCGCACCTGAAGTACCCAGCTTGGGTGATAGGGGAGTCTGTACCACTGGATTCTACGGGACATCTACTGCATTAGACTACACTACCAATACACAGAATCAAAGCAGTTCTACCTTATACCTAGGAACAACCACAGGGAGGATGCCAAAACAAGGAGATGAAGAAATATGGCCCAAATAAAAGAACAGATCAGAACTCCAGAAAAAAAAGAGCTAAATGAACTAGAGATAAGCAATCTATCAGATTCAGAGTTCAAGACACTAGTTATAAGGATGCTCAAGGAATTTAGTGAAGGCTTCAACAGCATAAAAAAGATCCAGTTGGAAATGCATGATACACTAAAATAAAGAACAACTTATAGAGAAACCACAATAGAGTAGATGAAACTGGGAATTACATCAATAATTTGGAACATAAGGAAGCAAAAAACAACCAATCAGAACAGGAAGAAGAAAAAAGAATCCCCTCAAAATGAGGATAGTATAAACAACCTCTGGGACAATTTAAAGAAATCCAACATTCATATAATAAAGATGCCAGAAGGAAAACAGAAAGAGCAAGAAATTGGAAATATATTTGAAAAATAATGAAAGAAAACTTCTCTAATTTGGTGAAGGAAATAGACATGCAAGTCCAGAAAGCACAGAGAGTCCCAAACAAGATGGATGCAAAGAGGCTACTCCAAGGACACATCATAGTGAAAATGCCAAAGGTTAAGGATAAAGAGAGAATCTTAAAAGCAGCAAGAGAAAAGGAGACAGTTACCTACAAAGGAGTTCCAATATGACTAAAAGCTGATTTCTCAAAAGAAACTTTGCAGGCAAGAAGGGACTGGCAAGAAATATTCAAAGTCATAAAAATCAGGGACCTGCAGCCAAGATTGCTCTACCCAGCAAGCTATCAAAGGGCAGATAAAGAGCTTCCCAGAGAAGAAAAAACTAAAGGAGGTTTGTTATCACCAAACCATTATTATATGAAATGTTAAAGAGACATATTTAAGAAAAAGAGCAAAACCACAAACAATAAAATGGCAAAAAAATACATATCTATCAAAAATTGAATCCAAAAAACAAACTAAGCAAATAAGAACAGGGACAGAATCACAGATATGGAGAGCATTTTGATGGTTGCCAGATAAGAAGGGGTGAGAAAAAATGGACGAGGAGGTGAGGGGATTAAGAAATCCAAATAGGTATATTGAACATGGGCCTGTGAAACAAAGGGTCGCCGGTTCGATACCCAGTCAGGGCACATGCCTGGGCTGCAGGCCAAGTCCCTAGTAGGGGACACATGATAGGCAACCACACATTGATGTTTCCCTCCCACTCTTTCTCCTTCTCTTCCCCTCTCTCTAAAAATAAATAAATAAATAAATAAATAATGTAAAAAAGAAATGCAAATAGGTAGTTACAGAATAGCCATGGGTATGTAAAGTACATTACAGGAAATGGAGTAGCCAGAGAACTTACATGCGTGACCAATAGGAACAATGATGGGGGATTGCCCAAGGGAGTGGGGGTGCTGGGTGGAGGGGGGCAAAGGGGTGAAGATCAGGACAACAGTGACAGCCTAATTAATAAAATATAATTTAAAAAAACAAAAGTAAATGTTTGTGGGATTATTTTTAAAATGCATTTCCACCACACGGTGCATTAGCTAAAATTAGCCGAAGTGAGCCTGTCCTCAGGTTTGGTGCCACCCTGTTCTACTCAGAAGCTGCGTTACAAAGAGTGGGATGCAGCGAAGAAACAGACCTATTTGCTTTCTTTATCCTAGGCAGGCTCTCTTACTTCAAATGACCTGAAAAAATTCAATCATCTGTTCATTTGCTCCAGTCTCTCTGAGACTCTGTTGATGGGCGATTTATCAGAGCAGCCAGGGCCAGTGCAGGGCATTTTCTGCATTTACTTTGATGCCCTGATGCCAAAGCACATTATCAGAACTGAAGGCCAGTTATTTCCATTGAAAACAATGGCTCGTGGTTAATACGCCCCCATTGGCATATAATACAGGAGATGACTGGCGATAATGCAAAAGGCTCAGAGTTCAGGGTAGCCTACGTCTGTCACTGGGTTGAAGGCTATGTGTTTGCTCTGCATTCTCACGCTGCCCTTGTGTTCCCAGGAAGAGTGGGTTGTATCTGTCCTTTAAAACACAGGCTCAGAATCCTTGGCCATAGGTAAAATCTGGAAGGAAAATAACCCCACAGCAGAAGGCTATCAAAGGCTGATTTTACTTTTTTGTGTTTTTTTTTTATTTATTTTTTTACCTTGCACTCTGAGTTGGAGGCATTTGATCATAGATTTGTGTGGTTTGCCCAGCAGAGAAATTAGAGGAAGGAAGAGAGCAAAGATCCCAAATAACCTTCCTTCCTTGGAAAGGACCCAACTTGTTCTCACCTGCTGAGTTCTGCACTCTTTCCAGGTGCTCTTGAATTTGAACTACTGTGTATTACTTTCTGTGGATGCTCTTTGTGGAAAGATTTACTGTTCTGCATTTCTTGGAAGAAAAAATAAAAACTTCTGAGGCCTCTTCAGGGATTTTACAATCAGGAAGTAGAAAATTACATTTCAAAGTTGCAGCTAATGAGAGATCATCCTGTAATAGATGGGACATAAGACTCTGCCTGTGGAGGGAAAGGATGAAGGAAACAGACAATCTGCCCGCTGCTTTTCTCTGTCACCAGAAGTATTTCACCTTTGCCATCTGACCACAAAGGTTTGCAGCCTAGAACATGTCAAACCCTAAGTGAAAACAACTGTTCCCATTTCAGGTAAAAATGCATCTGATTTTCACAAAATCATCTGGCTACAGGGTAGTGAGTTAATTATTTCCCTAGAATGACTTTGTGAATACATTTCAAATTTCAACAACACTACAGTGTTGCAAGTATAAAAGTTACCAGACCATAAGTTGAGCTGTGCTAGTCATTCATTGCCCACTTGCCCCTTCAGATCCATTTTCGGGCTTTTACTGTGCTGCAGGAGACTGGCCTCTATGAAGCTTCTTCTTTTCTGGTTTCGGATTATGTTCATTAGTAAGCACCAGCAGATCAGAGGACAGGGCACACAACCCCGTCCCCTTTCTACCGCTTCCCTTCTCTGCCAGGTTCGGGCGCAGCTGTGTTCTGCCACACTGCTTGTCTTGGGGCTCCAGTCACGGGGTCTCCACCTCTGCCCATGCAGGTTCCGGGGTGCTGACGACTTCTCACTCCTTGTCTCAGGGGTTCCCCATCACCTGTTGGTTCCCTCGCACCTCTGAAAGTAGTCCTTTTATTAACGTCTTTTCAATAAAACCTTTTATGCACGCCATCTGTTTCCTTACTGCTCTCTGAAGGAAGCCAGAGCTGTATTGTAATGATACCATTTGTAAGGTACATAGAGGGTAGTGTGGAAATAACCATGTATGTTCCAGTCAAAACTTTAACAGGTGTACTGGGAAACCTGATAGATTAATTCTAAATTTCATCAGGAAGAAAAATATTCAAGAATATAGTCAGAAAATTTCTGAAAAAATTAAAAGCAACAGTGATGAAAGAACTCTCAATTTATCAGATGTTACAGTTGATTAGGAAACTTTACGGAAGGGAACAAACACTAGTGTAAGGAGGTACCAGAACCACTGGGTTCTGCTGCTCTGGGTTCTACTGCCCACTGCTGATGAGAACCGTGACTCCCAATGCCAGAGTCTTATGAAAAGGAAAGGAACTATTTATTCAAAAGTTATCCAGGGTTAGAACAATGGCAGAATTCTGCCATTAAATCCCACATTCTTTAGAGACAATAGAACACCCACAAACACACAGTCAGGCCTCTCCTGAACAAACCAAGCCAGTCAGAGGGACAGTCTCTCAGGAAAAGAAATTGAAATTTGTGGTCTGGCTGGACAGACTCCCGTCTGTATTCTGGCTTCTTCCAGTCATCTGTGCTTGGCTGGCTAGGCTCCTGCTCTTAATCCCAAACTGGATCCTCATGGTGGGCCAGTGGAAGTCCACCTGCATCCTTTCAAACATGCGGCCAACACCCCACACTGCTGCTACATCCTGCTTTTCTGCTCATTTCTAAGCTGCATGCTCAAGAGTGCAATGGTTGCCCCACACCTGAGTTTAAATTCAGGTGTGGATCTTCCTCCCTAACCCCATTTCCTAGTCCCCCCACACTGGATTACACCTACCAGCAGCCTGGTCTCTTCCGCCTTTCTCTGCTGCCATTGTTAGTCCAGGCAAACTTGGTCCTGGGACAAAGAGCTGACTACCAGCCAGCTCTCAAGCAGGCGCAGTAATCACGGTTTAGAGTCCCGCCCATCTCCCAGGCTCCAAGTACAGCTACTTAGCATCACTAAAACACGGGCCAGGTTCTTTAGATATGCAAAGTAATTCTCAATGGTCTGGCTCTGCTTCCTCTTTCCCCAGCCAGGTTACTGGGAGAACTTCCTCATTTGGGGGGACCCCAGTGCTCCCTGTTACAAGGATAGAAGACTGATCAAGTAAAGAGAATAGAGAGCACAAAAGTCCCCAGAAGAAGATATGGGAACACTGTTCAAGAATATAGTTTGTTCCTGGCTGGTATGGCTCAGTGGATTGAGCGTGGGCCTGTGAACCAAGCAACCACAGTTCAATTCCTAGTCAAGGCACATGCCTGGGTCGCAGGCCAGTTCCCAGCAGGGGACGCACAAGAGGCAACCACACATTGATATTTCTCTGCCTCTCTCCTTCCCCTCCCCTCTAAAGATAAATAAATAAAATCTTAAAAAAAAAAAAGAACGTGGTTTTTGAAAATGGGAGTATTTCTAATCAATAGGGGAAATAATGATTATTTTAATAAAAGGTGTTAGGGTAACTGACCAGTTATTTGTAAGAAATAAAAAAGGTAGATTCCCAGCCTCATTGTTCACATCACAGCAAATTACAGAGGAACGAAAGGTTTTAATGGGGAAAAAAGTCAAACACTAAAAATATTAGGACACATATTTGAATATTGTTGTAATCCTGGAGCAAGTATATGGGTCTTTGTAAGAATGTAAACTAATATAGGATGCATTGTTAATTATAATTAAATACAAAATTATACTTGAATGAAAGAGGACATATATAAAGAAAATACTGACAAAACTTCAGTTACTGACAATATTGTAGAGTAAACAGCCTAAAAATTTTTCCTGCTGAAAACAACTAAGAATACTGGCTAAAATATTTTAAAGCTTTTGGTGTGTATCACTCAGCTGGGATAAAAAAAATCAAGGAGTTTGCAGAGGTCAAAAGTGAAATTAAAGTAAGTCCTGTGAGGCAAGTGACAGTGGAAACAGTTTTCACCCTGAGCATGTTTGCCGTCCTGGTGACATGCATCTTCCCTCTGCGACAGTTGTCCCAGGAAAGGGGACAAGGTGGAAACAGGGCCTGCACTGGGGCCCCGGAGGCTGCACTTCACTGTAAGGGTGAATAAACACTAAGCCCGTTTGCATGGAGAGCGAAGAACCTTGCCTTTGGCCACTACAGCAGTGAATGAACAGGTCCATTTCCATGGAATGGAAATATCCTTCCCTGAGTTTTGCATCCATTATGGGGCTCTGCAGCCAGACTCTCATTATCTGGTGTAGTTAGACCAAGAAACTTCTTTCTGGCTGTGGCCCTGGGCAACTGACAGAAGCAAATGCAGATAATCTCAGAGGGCGTGCAAATTTCCTGAAGGAAACAGCAGGCCTCAAATAACTTTCAGAGATAATGTTCCAAAGAAAATAAGCTCATAAGCAAAAATAAAGGAAACAAGACACCAGAAGCAAGAGCCAGCAGATACAAACTGGCCACGTGTTTAGATATCAGAATTATCAGACACAAACTATAAAATAACATATTTACTATGTGTAGGTAAATACAAGAGAAGCTTAGAAATACGAGAAAGAAACAAAAGACTATCAGAAGCAACCAAGCGGGCTTGGAAAAGAAGCAAATAGATTTCTAAAATCAACCATATAATTGTTAATACTAAAAACTCAGTGGGTGGGTTCCATGGAAGCTTAGACACAGCTGGAGAGAAATTAGTATCCTGGAAGATAGATGGGAAGAAATCATCCAGAGTTTCACATAGAGTGTCAAATAGAACTTTAAAAAGCACAGTTGAGACATAGAAGACAGACATTGTCTTCTACATATATAATCAGAGTTTCATAAAATATAAAACAGAAAAAAATACTACTCAGTGAGAAAATGGCCAGAATTTTCTAGAACTGTGTAGAGACACCAAAGCTCAAATTGAAGAAATTCAAGGAATCTTAGAAGAAATAAATAAAAACAAAGCCATACCTAGGTAGGTTACAGTGGAACTGCAGGACCCAAAACATAAAGAAATGCAAAAGTAGTCAAGGAGAAAAGTGAGATTACCTCTAAAAATCAGCTGTTAGACTGACAATCAATGACTCAATGGCAATAATGTAACTTGTGAAATACCTTCATGATTGTGCTAAAGGGAAACATGCAAATATAAAATCTCTCTTTCAAGAATGAGGGTGTCATAAAAAGAGAACTCAATTAATCAAAAATCAGAAGTGTTCCCCATCAGTAGACACTAAAAGAAATTCTAAAAGTAGATACAAAATTATTTCAGGAGGATTTGAGATGAAGAAATGATTAGCAAAGATACTGGTAAATATGGGGTAAACAGAAAGGGAAAATGGTATAAAACAGCAATAACAATGTGTAATTCATGTAATTAAAAAAGGAATGATGTAAATACTAGACAACATAAACATATAGTTTTTAAGGGTCTTGATGTTAAAATATTCAAGGAGTTTCTGTCCTTTGGAACAGAGTGTGAAATAACATATCTTTGCCCCCTGGTTCCTGGCAAAGAACTCGTAAAACTGTTGTAATTTCTTGAGTAATAAAAGCACTAGGAACATTTCTTGTTCTAATATTTGATCTTTGACCCTGTCCCTGACACAGAGCAACTTCTAAAACACTTGTAAAATCCTGAGAGCACTAGGAGCAGCTTTTGTTCTAGTGAAGTGATTCTGAGTAGACTTCTGGATAACTCCGGGCTGGGGACAAATGATCAGAAAGACCAAGCCATGACTAGGAGCTTGGAATATTCAGCTCCAAACCCCCATCCTCTGGAGAGGGGAGAGTGGTTGGAAATGACGTCAGTAACAGATTATTTCTATGTGAGGAAGCCTCCATATAGAACCCTAGTAGGAGGGGGTTTGGAGAGCCTTCAGGCTGGCTAACGCAACTCACACCGGGAGAGCCACGTTCCCCAGCTCAAGGGAACAGGAGGGTGCTCTGCTCAGGACCCTCTCAGACCTCAGCCCCTGTGCCTCATCCTCTGTCATATCCTTTACTAGACTGGTTAACACAGTTGTTTCCCTGAGTTCTGTGTGCTGCTCTAGCAAATTAATCCATCCCACAGGAGGGGATCTTTGGAACCTGTGATTTACAGCAGATTTACACAGGTGCTAACCTGGTCTTGCAGATGGCATCTAAAGTGTGTGTGTGTGTGTGTGTGTGTGTGTGTGTTCTGGGGATGGGGAGCAATCTTGTGAGACTGGCCCCTAACCTGTGGAATCTGACACTATCTATGGGTAAACAGTATTAGAACTGAGTTAAATCGTAGTAGGTAACCCAGCCAGTGTCTGAGACGTGCTTGTCGTTGTGAGGAGAACACCACACGTTTGGTGACCAGAAGTGTCACAGGTGAGATGTTCTGTCTGAGTAATAAAGGAGACACACAGGAGGGAAAAAATAATAGGAACGAACTGGGTTTTCCCCTACATGGAAAAGAAAAAAACACTCTAGTTTTTTAATCACAAAGAGTAATAAAAGTAATTAACTTTACACTTTTAAAGATAAACTATCAGAATAGCTAGGGAAACTACAAAAGAATAGAGTATAACCTTCAAATTTATAGAGAAATAAAGTGAGAAAAATTGGGTGTGGGGTAAGACTAAAATGAATTGTGTGTTTACATATAAATTGTTTAAGTGCTATACATATTCATAGACATATGGAAACTGCACAAAGAAAGGGAGGGGTCAGTGAGCACACAATTCAGGGAGCCTCTGTGGCTAATCTGCAGGCCTCCACTGGCCTGGGCGCAGGACGGACTCGGGAGGGCGCCCAGAGCACAGCGCTCAGAGGGGACCTGAGGGCCGGCTCTCAGCAGCTCCTTCAGGAACTGCCGGTTCAATGGCAAAGATGGAGATTAACATGGATTCGGAACCCAGAGCCTCTCCTGGGTTTCTTGGGCACCATCGTAGCCTGGGAATTCTGTATGTTCTCGTGGGAAGTGAGAGGAAGCTCCACCAATCAGAAGTGATAACTCACATCACAACATCTGACTTAGAGAAATAAAGGAACAGAACAGTTCTTTGTCTGAAAACAACAAAAAAACCTATTTCATTCCCAAAATGTTAGTAGTGATCTTTAGTGAAATTTAAGGTATCATGTGTTGCTATGTCTGATATGCACTTTTTTGCCCAAATATTTGAGAGAAAACTAGGGATGTGTTTTATACATGGGTAGTACCTGGAGTACCTTGTACCTGTTCTTGCGTTTTGTAATTATTTATTACATAAAATTTCTTGTTCCATAATATGTTCAAAAATAAATGCTAACATTCCTTTATAATACAAAAAACAAGTGTCTAAACATAAATAAATAAAACATCGATTTTAAAAAATTAAAATATTTTTTTCCTGAAAGTTTGGGCCAAAAACATGAGTGTGCATTATACAGAGCAAAATATGGCATTTTTCGGTTTCTTTATATTTGTATTTTTGACACTTACCTTGAAAAAAAAACAGGATAGCTATAAAACTAAACCTATCTGTCTGCAAGACATAACAAAGGGAGTTTTCTGTGAACTGAAAAGGCCAATGTTTGTACGTCCCTAGAAGCTTCCTGAAAATATTCTTCGATGGTTTCTCACACTCTGACTTTCCGAAGGCAGGCTGTGCTTTGCAAACTGTGAAGCCCCATCTGTGCTGTCCCTATCCTTGCTTTCCCTCTGTGTCAGTTAACATTTAGTAGTCATTCTTCCCTCATGATATGTTCGTGAAAACACATCTGTAACTTAGGTTGTCATGTAATTCTTTGTCACCTCATAACAGAGGACCCCTGTATTTTGGGCTCTTTGTAATTAATACATGAAACTATATCTATATATCTCTCTGAATTTTATATATAAATGTATGTATGTATGTGTGTGTATATGTATATATGTGTGTGTGTATATATGTATATATATAATTTTATCTCTTCTAACTGCTATCCTATTTATTTCCTTCTCATCACCAGAGCTGCCCCCCGCCCGCCCTTCTCATCCCTCCTGACGCACTCACACGTGTTCACACAGGTCCCGGTTTTTCATTCTCTTCAATGTCCCCGTTTCTCGGACCCGGCGTCATGCTTTCTCCCTACCCTTTATGCGCATAACTAACGGTACAATATTAAATTTAAAAACACTTCTCTAGTAAGTAATATTCTAAAAGGAAGAAAATGAGACCAGAGAAGTAGCCTGGTGAAGATGGTCGGTTTTTTCCGTTGCGGTCCCTCCTTTGGACACACAGCTGCGCTGCAGTTCCCCTTCCCTGCGTTCGGGGTGACCGAGCTCTCAGCAGTGGTGTCTGCTACTCCCAGGCCTGCCGAGGAAACCTCTCTTGTCTCCTCCTCTTTTTCCCTCCAGGCTGCCTGCTCCTCTTCCCACCTCCCAACCCTGAGCAAAGCCAGGGGCTGAAACGGTAGAAGGACCAGCAGCCTGGGCTCTGACCCGGCGGAGCATCTTAGCCCAGCCAGCCAAACACTAGCTAGATGACTGAGAGAGCTGGAAGTGAACTGCTCTCTGGTGGAGCCAGCAGTCTCTTTGCTTTCACTGTGCTCTCTGCTCTAAAATACAGCAGTGGCAAATTCTCAAGAGTTGCTCACAGTGACCTGTGAATGAACATTTTTTTTCCTCTGATGACTTTTTCTAAAGTCCTTTTCAGTTGAATCCTTAAACACTGTGTGGTGTTTCACCCATGAATGTCAGATTTACCTCATTAGTTAATTTGATCTCCTGGGTGCGAAATGGTTCAGAGTTTCACTCAGCGTGATTCAGAGGCACACTCAGTGGGGTACATCTCAGATGCCAAAAGCTAAGCAGAGCAGTATTTTCCACCGTTTATTTTGTTATGAAATGTGGAACCATTTACTTTGTTACAATTATGGATGGGAATGTGATCTGGAAACTGAAATTGCAATTTTAAAAGTGCAAAAGTAGCAGCAACGAGTCCTACGTTTAGAGGAAACAAAAGGGTTAAGATAGGGTTGTAACAAAAACGAAATAGCATGTAGTGTTCTGGAATGGGCTGAAGACCTTTCGGAACGAGCTCGCTGTTTTAATTGCTCTTCTTGAGCCTGAGATGTCGCAGGAGCGCAGGTGAGCCATTCATACACATCCCACAAATCTGACTCCAGAGACCGTGACAAATAACATGGATATTTCCTAAAGGTTTTCTGGAAGGAGCACTGCCAGGCCTCTTACGTGCTGCACACCGGGAGGTGCCTGCAGGTCCCCATGGGCCCTCCCTCCCCACCATGTCCCTGCCGTGGTGGCAAAGGCCCTTCTCCCTGGGAAGTCACTTCCCATTTTCCTCCTCCGTCCGCTGGTCCCTCTCTTCTCAGTGCAGACCCTGCCACCACACTCCCCGGTTTTCCCAGTTATTTCACCCTTCCTTCCACAGTTTACCCTCCACCGACAGACCCAGGGAGAGAAACATGGGGCTGGAAAGACAGAGGTTGTGAATTCTTATGTATGGATTTTTGTCCCTATCATAATGATCTGGAGCTTTATGAGACTGTGTGATGACAGGATTCTTCACTGTGCTCTTTCCAGTTTTTAGGAAGAAGCTCTTGGTTCTCCAACAGCCCCTAGCCCTTAACTGAATGAATTGCGAAGGTTTTAGGGAAAGACAAGGACCAGAAGTTCCTTGTCTGGTGAGGCTTTGATTTCCACCAATATCAGTTGTAATTCTGAGTTATCAGTTTTGGGAGGCTAATGCCCCAGGCCATTGAAATAAGTTGTTGAGAATTGTTTGATTTATTTCCACCTAAATTGCACTTTAATGCTACAGAGTTCACAAAATAAAAGCAGTTCTGCTGCCTTTTAACCCAGCAATTCTGCTGCTGGGATTATACCCTAAGACTTCTGAAATGACAATTCAAAAGAACCTGTGCATCCTAATGTTCACAGCAGCACAATCTACAATAGCCAAGTGCTAGAAGCAACCTAAGTGCCCATCAGTAAATGAATGGATCAAAAAACTGTGGTACATTTACACAATGGAATGCTACACAGCAAAAAGGAAGAAGGAACTCCTACCCTCCATGACAGCATGGATGGAACTGGAGAGCATTGTACTAAGTGAAATAAGCCAGGCGGGGGTAGACAAATGCCATATGATCTCACCTATAAGTGGAACCTAATCAACAAAACAAACAAGCAAGCAAAATGGAACAGAGACAAGGAAATGAAGAACAAACTGACAGTAACCAGAGGAGGGAGGGGAAGGAGGATGGATAATGGGGAAAAGAAGGGGAAGAGTCATCAAAGACCATGTATTAAGGACACATGGTCAAAGCCAGAGGGTGGGAGGTGGGGATGGGTGGGGGGCAAATGGGGACAAGTTACTGTACTTGAACAACAATAGAAAGAAGCAGTTCTGCAAGGCTTGCAGGTCCTTCATAGGATTTTTAAGGATACGCTCTTTGCCTGGAGTCTTCCCTGATGCAAACCAATAGGAGGTCCTGCCCAGTTCTTCAGTGTCTGTGGTTCTGCCCACATCCTCGCTCTATAACAGGAAATGATGATGACGACCCAGCACTGTATCCCAGCACTTGTATCCCATCAGAACCTGGGGCTGTGTCAGGGTGACTTCTGTGAGCCAGTGTGAACAGGAGAATATGAGATAGCTGACTGTCCTGTTTGTCCTCAGCCTAATGCTAGTGATTTTCTTTTTTATTAGAAATGGCCTGAGACACTGGCACCGTTCCCATTCCTTGTGCTGACCCCCCCGCCCTGACATCCCCTGCCTCCATGTGGGCCCTGTGATGGCAGCATGCACTTCAGCAAAAATTCCATCAGGGCACTTCGAGGAGCAATGTTTAGTGCTCGTGGGTCCTGGAGGGCACACAGTCCGCCAGAGGACCACAAGGGGAGGTCACAGGTAGGGAGAGGGAGGGAACCTGGGCTGGCCTCTTCTTTTATTAGCAGCGGGGAATGGGAGGTCTAGGATTTCACAGATTCACTCTGTATTGGCAAATTTAAAGCATGAGTTTGGGAATTAGGGTGTAGAGAGAAATGGGGTCACCTAAGCTGTCAGTCACCTAGGTTACCCAGGGCTTTCACGGGTGGGAAATTCATGGGTGGGACAGCCTGGCTCTCTTAGCTAGTTGTGTAGCTGGCAATATGTTTATCTGGGGTGAATATCTTTGAAATGGCTGTGTCAGCAATCAAAAGCTTAATGTCAGGTACTACCATTACATTGAACATACTGAGACCTACACTCCTCTGAGCTAGAAGCCCAGAATCCTGGTGCCAGACAGTCTGCTCGTTTTACTGACTAAGGAAGAGGGCCCTGAACTAGAACTTGGGGTTCCAAGGGCTCGTGTTTTCATTACCCTTTTCATTTTGCCGGAGCCCTTGGACGGCTGGCAGCTCACCTGGCACCTCATTCTCGGAGCTTCTGCCGTGCATTTCTGAGTGCTGAGTCTCTGTGCTCCCTGAAAACTTCAGGCTAGCTACCATCATTTCCTCTGTGACCTTTATGGTTGCCAAATGAGCTTACAGTCTCTTTTCCCTTCAGTCCCTTACCCCTGAAGTGAATGAAGTAAGGCTACACATTAATCAACCTGCTTTCCTGGACACTTTGCTTCGAGCGTCTTTTATGCTTCTCTGCTGTCTCATAGAACATGCATTTAGAACACATCTAGTAGAACACAGCTGCCCTGCCCTTTTGGAACACATCGTGTTTGCAAAGGCGTCATGACACATGCTGGTACAGAGACAGGGCCAGGCCTGTTCCGGTGGCTTCTCTTAGGCTTATTTGACTTTGGTGAGATCATATTCAAGTTTCGTGCTTTCTGGGTGTGTAAAATTGATGTAGCATAAACTAGTTGGCTGATCTATGCATTTTTTCCTATTGTTTGAAAATTACTGACTCCAAGGAGCTCCCCAGTGGATACAACCTTGCCTGTATAGATCCTAGAAAGAAACACCGTGTTTGTCAGAAATGTATGCATGGAGAAAAAACAGACTTCACTGAAATATCAGCCCATATGGTTATTCTTACATATTCTTCTTTTTTCTCCCCATCATTTCTAAAGAATGTCCACCCACAGTGACATGGGTGATCCAATGGCATTCTGTATGAGTAGTATTAAGAATGAGAGCGACAGACTTAATCTCAAGCTCTATGGTTGCTTTCTAAAATCATCACATGAATGCACATACTGAAAATGTATCAGGTAGAAAGGGGATGTGCTTGCTTTAACTGCTGAGATAATTTAGTGAAGACTAATTTTTGCAATAATTAGTATGATAACCAGTTTTCACCTTAGAATACCTTAAATCTAGAAATCTTGACACATGTAAAATTAACAAAAACTTGAAGCCTAATTTAATGACATCATATTTTTATGAAAATGAAACAAAATTTAAGGATGGTGATACCATGAGTAATTGTTAGTTATTTGCCTTTTGTGGTTGGCTCAGCAAAATTTCTATAACTTGTGGTCAAATTAAAAAAAGATTTCCAACAGTTAACAAAAAATATCAGTGTGTTTGTTACAGAGGAAGCAATATACTAGCTTCCCCTCAATCTCAGACCTGTTTTTGTGCTTCCACATAGAAATTTCATGCTCATTCCGTCTATCCCGATTGTTCCCTCCGCCTGGCACCCCCTCCGTCTGCCTGTTTTTGCCCATCCTCTCTGCCTCAACTTAAGTGACCCTCCAGGACAGTTTCCCTGTGCCCCTATCGCTCTGTTAACCTCCCTTCCAATGTCCTCCTAAAACCTGTGCTCCCTATATACCAAGCACACAGATTCTGTGTTTATTTTCCCTGGTGGATTATACATCCCTCAAGGGCAGGAACTATATTTGTTGAGCTTTAGGTCCCCAGTATTTAGCATAGTCCCTGACATTTATTGAATGAATGGGTTTATGTTAAGCACTGACATCGGAACAGCTGTGGCAGGATCTTGCATCTAATTGCTATTTCATATACATTATATGAACTTTAGTGAAAGGGTAAGAGTTGTCCAGGAATAAATTTATCATTCTCTAATGAAATCCTTGGTCTTCGTTCACTGAACAGATTTTTCATCAATTATTTTCGACACAGTTGAAGTAGACTTTGTTGAGCTTTATGCCAGACATCATTCAGGACACTGATGTAGTTCACAAAGCATAGCCCTTTTCCTCGTAAGCAAATTATATCATGGATATACACACAGCGAGATATGTGTGCTAAGGATAACGCCAGCAACTTTAACTTCAGAAACACTTAACCGTGCAGACAAAAAGGACAGGCAGGTAGAAACCCCATACTGGAATGCTTTAGTAATAACAGACCGATTTGCTTTTTATTTGTCTTAAAAAATGCAATTTTTTTCTGGTCAGTTTTGCTAGTTATGGAATGGAAAAAGCATACCTGTGGGAGGCCAATACCAAGTTCAATTCACCCACAATAAACATCTTAGGTTCGATAGGACTGGAACATTAATTGCTTCTTATCCAAATGACATAACTCACAAATCTCTCAAAATATGTTATTCCAAAATGCACAGCTTACTACTAATCAAAGGTGTGAGAAATATGTTGATGAGTGGATTAGTCTCCTAAAAACTTCACACATCCTGAATTAAAAAAAAAACCCTCAAATGCACTCGAATTTCTAGATATTATTAAGAGGTCTGTTTTAAACAAAGTGATTGTTTTGGCAAAAACAAGTCTTCTCAGAGGTATGACTTATGTATTGTGCTTCTATTTCTCCCCAAATTCAGAAAGAAAGAAGGGAAAGAAAAAAGAAGCCAACAGAAAAACAAAAATGATGAACACTTATTTTGTAGAGAGGCAAATGGTTTGGGAAGGACTCAGCTTTCGTACACATTGTGCTCACAGAAATCTCATGAGTCTTCACAACACAGAGGCCTTGACAAGCTGTTCATCTCTGCGGGGAAAGTGCTCCCTGGTGGGGGCAGGGCTGGCGGGATGGCCAGTGTGGGAGGACTGGACACCCCTGTCAGCTGCTGGTCATTTTGACCAACTGTGGCAGCAAATGTTCAAATTTAAATTTATTCACCTTTGATTCATATGTGTGATTGATTATTTGACAATGCCATACTTAAAGAAAAGCAGTGATAACAGGAATCCAAATTTTAAATGCTTTATAAAATTTATCTATCATTATCTTCAGTATATATAAGTATTAGAGATTTGGGGCAATCATAGCATTTTGTAATAAAATAGTGCAGCTGGGTGGTGAGTCTATAAAGGCAACTACGAAAGTGTTGCCAAAGCACAGGGCAGGCCAAGTGTTTGATTCTTACCCCTGGTGCTTCCCAGGAGCAATTTAGAATTCTGCAGAGACAGAGAACAGCTGAAGATCGTGGGTTCTGGAGTTTTGGAATGCCTAGATTTTCATCCAGCGGTCACTCCTAACTGGCTGTGACCATGAGTAGATCACTTGTCTACTCAGTTTCTTCACCGGTAAAATGGCTCTATTAGAAATCCCTCTTTGTGAGGTGGTTATGCACACAAAGTGAAATAAGAGACACAGCATGCTCAGAACAGTGCCTGGTGTGGAAGCGTGTGAGCCGTGGTGGTAAACGGTTTCTTTGCTGCATTTCCATATGCTGGCAAGGAGCTGCTTTACCTCAGACTGGGGCAGCCCACCAGATCCTTAGCAGGTGTTCTTCCCCACTAGGCTTCTTTGCCTTTCTGGACCACTTCTTTCTAGGATAGGGCTGATTTATTTCAGTTGCAAGACCCGGTGCATGCACATGAATAAACCAAGACAGTTATTATGTCTCTCGACAAGGTAAGCAAGCAGAATATGTGATGGCTTGAAGGTGAAAATGCCCAAGGCTAGGGTGCCCACTTATGATCCCATAAAATCACAGAACACAGTCTAAGAATGATAAAGTCCTTCAGTGCTCATGTACGCCAACCTTCTACCTGAGTAATAGATTCCTTTATTATCTCCCAATCAAACAGGTACTGGCCTCTGCTTGCCGAGGGAACTTGGGGAGGGAGGCTGTGTGATGAGGGGAGGGTGTGAAGGGCAAGGAGACATGGCTGCAGTGGTGCATGGGGAGTCACGTCACCCCTCAAATAGGGAATGAGGGGCTTGAATTAGATGACTTCTAATGTCCCTCATAAGAACTTGCTCCAGTTCTAAGACTCAATGACTTTACAACTTTGAAGGACAGCCTCTCTCATCACTGGGCAGGTCTACAGTTAAAGTGCTTTTCCATATATACTGTTGGCCCTACCTAGCTCTGTCCTCTAAAGAGTAAGTTCATTATCTTTTCCATATGAACCTTTTAAGGATGTGAAGGCAGCTGTCCTGTCCTCTGAGTCCTCCCTCCTTCAACGTGGTCAGACGTGCCGAGCATCCGTGTTGCTTCCAGCCCTCAAGATGCCCATCCTGCACCACCTAGCAAAACTCCTTTGATCTCATGCTCCTTATTCTGCTGTTTACCTCACTCCTAGTATTGTGCATGGCTTCTGCCCCCACCCACACCCTCCGGCCAGTGCATCATCAGCCCAATGATGAGTGTGGCTTCTGAAGGTTGTTGCTGTTTAGTATCACACAGCAGTAAAGGAACCACATACCCAAATCAATAAAGACAGCAAACCCAGGGGCCAAATGGCTCTCATTTAGTGTTTTATTTCTCTTTTTTAATATATTTTTATTTTATTGATTATGCCATTACATTTGTTCTATTCCCCCGTCTGTTCCCCTCCACCCTGCACACCCCTCCCCCCACCATTCCCCCCTTTAGTTCCTGAACATGTGTCTCAAGTTCTTTAGATTCTGTATTTCCCCTACTATTCTTACCCTCCCCCTATCTATTTTCTCCCCACTGTCTATGCTACTTATTCTCTGTACCTTCTCCCCCCTTCTCCATCTCCCACTCCCATGTTGCTAACCCTCCACGTGATCTTCATTTCTATGGTTCACTCCTGATCTAGCTGTCCTCTTAGTTTGCTTTCGTTTTAGGTGTGGTTGTTGATAACTGTGAGTTTGCTGTCCTTTCACTGTTCATATTTTTTTATCTTCTTTTTCTTAGGTAAGTCCCTTTAACATTTCATATAATAAGGGCTTGGTGATGATGAACTCCTTGAATTTGACCTTGTCTGAGAAGCACTTTATCTGTCTTTCCATTCTAAATGAAAACTTGGCTGGATAGAGCAATCTTGGTTGTAGGTCTTTGGTTTTCATGACTTGGAACACTTTTTTCCAGCCCCTTCTTGCCTGTAAGGTCTCTTTTGAGAAATCTGCTGACAGTCTGATGGGAATTTCTTTGTAGGTGACTGTCCTCTTATCTCTTGCTGCTTCTAGGATTCTGTCCTTCATTTTAATCTTGGCTAATATAATGATGATGTGCCTTGGTGTGTTCCTTCTTGGGTCCAACTTCTTTGGAACTCTCTGAGCTTCCTGGATTTCCTGGAAGTCTATTTCCTTTGACATATGGGAATGTTCTCTTTTATTATTTGTTCAAATAAGTTTTCCACTTGTGACTGTTCCTCTTCCCCTTCTGGTACCCCTATAATTCAGATGTTGGAGCATTTAAAGATGTACTGGAGGTTCCTAAGCCTCTCCTCATATTTTTGAATTCTTGTTTCTTCATCCTTTTCTGTCTGGTCATTTTTTCCTTCCTTCTGGTCTACTCCCTTGATTTGAGTCCCAGTTTGCTTTCCATTACTATTGGTTTCCTGGGCATTACCATTCATTTCAATTAGTTTAGCCTTCATATGTTCCTCTAATTTGTGACTAAAATCAACCAGTTCTGTGAGCATCCTGATCACCAGTGTTTTGAACTGTGCATCTGATAGTTTGGCTATTTCTTCATCACTTAGATTTATTGGCTCTGGGGCTCTGAGTTCTTCTTGAGCCATGTTTTTATTTGTTTGTACCTGTTACATATGAGGAGAGGCGCCTTAGGTGTTCACCAGGGCGGGGCCACCCAGGTTGCTGGTTTTTGATGCTCTGTGTGGGGGTGGGGTCAAAGAGGGAGCAATGGTGGTCCTCTGCGCTCGTCCAGTCCACCTCACAGCTCACCCCCTGCCTGTTTATCCAATAGGAATTGTGCGACCCTGCCGCCCTGCACTGTGCGGTCTCAATGCTCGCCTCTTCACTGGTTTATCTGCACGCAAATGTTTGACCGATCGCAGACAGCCAGCTGTGCCTCTTCCCTGTGTCCGCCCATAGCTAGCCCACACCTGGGATCCGCGCCCTCGGCTGCCTGTGCACCTCCCAGGTCAGGGGATCGTCCCTGCCTGAACTACTCCACTGCTAGCTTCGCCCCTCTCGCCGGTTTAGCTGAGCAGTTCATTGATTTTGGACTTTGTATTGTCGATTTTCTGTGTGGTTTGGTTGCATTTATTGTTGTTAAAACTTTATTGTTTTTAGGTTTGGTTGTGTGAGGACGCCAAGTGTTTCCACCTATGCCTCCATCTTGGCGGAAGTCTCATTTAGTGTTTTTTTGACAACAGTATACAGTTCAGGCAAGGCCTGGTGTCTTGTCTCTGAGGATTAAGAAAGACCACATTGCCCAGATAATCTTCATGGATATGTGGGATGTCATTCTGGGACTGAGTCAGCGGTTTCTGCTCTCTCTGTGGGATCCCTGCAGCTCTAGGGGACTAGATTGTTCCTCAGGAATATGGGCCAGCAGACCTCTCAACCTCAGCTCTCACCTGCTCCTCCTCAAATTCGAGAGGCATGTTTGCTGTGGAGGGTGAGAACTCTTGTGTACTAGCTTGGATGCCTTTGTATTTTTTGCTGCCTCTATCTTTCCCTTCACTTTGTACTCAGAGCTTCGTGAAATCTTTTGAAAGTGCCCTCTTGTTGCAACTTCACAAGGGAAGATAAAGAAAAGGGACTTTGGTTCTTACTTTGACCTCAGCATTAAAGGATGAAGCAGCTGCCCTTGAAGACAGGGTGGTTGGTGATCAGACGAAAGGAACGAGGGGAAGCTGTGATTCAGGGTTCAGTTTAACAAGTGAGCATAGATTCCCCCAGTTTGTTTCTTCTCAATTCTCCATTAGTAGATTCTCAACCCTTATAGGTCAAAGGCAAGTGAATATGCAAATATCCTTATGGAATTGACCTTTTGCTGTTGCCACCTATTTAAAGAATGCAAAAGAGGCACCGGTGTAGTGTAAGAGGAGCCATAAGGATAGCAAAAGCCCAGCTTCTCAGAAAGAGTGTGCCTTATCAAACCAGACTTTGCCTTCCTCATTCTGCATTGGGGCACGCCCCAAAAATGGTCATCTTGGTTGTAGTTAGCTTGCATAAACATGGCATCTGGTCTCCACAGGTGTGGATTCCATTCCCGTGTGACACTAATATCTTCATGCTTAACTGCATCCTTGAAGCGTGCCTGGTCTGGTACACAAGTGTGTTGTGCTTTGGCTCATAAGACAGAGACTGTTAAGTTTCTCTGGAGAGTATGAGAAAAACTATTACAACATATTTAAAAACTCCCTTTCTGGGAGGATTCCCGAGGAAGTGCCTGAGAGACAACTCTCCTTAGGGACGGCCAGGATGAAGGAACTAATCATTGAGAAAGTGGGTGGTAAATTGGTGAACTAGGTACGTACCTGTTTCTTATAATAACTGGGGACCCCAGCAGTTATTGAGGAATGAAGCTGGACATTTCTTGATGCGGTCCTTTAATCTCTGAGAGACCTGCAGTATTCATTTCATAAAGTGAGACAACATTTCATCTAATGGAAGCAGTAAATATTCTACAGAAAACATACGAGTCATTTCGAGGACATTTTAACTGACGTTCTTATAAAGATTAAAAAAACCCAGATCTGTTTTCTTCGGGTCAGCAATCTTTTATTTGGGGAGAGGCTGTGGAGGGAGGAGCGGGGAGTGGGCACAAGCTATAATTCAGGAGGGCGCCACAGGGAAGGTCAGGCAGGACAGGATGATGTGTGAGATCACGTTAGAAATATCACCAGATTCCTTCGGGAGTTGTAAAGGTGCCTTAATTCTTGTCCTTGCCAAACACCCTATAATAGTATGACAAGACATTATTTATTATCACAGTCAAATTGGACACTTACGCTCTGGGTAGGCCACAGGTGTGAGATGTCTGTCGCAGCTCTTACCATCACCAGAATGGCTCTTGTTAGGCTTGAAGAAAAGGAAAGGAGTCAAGAGGAGACCCTCCAAAGAAAATGCCCTTTTTTTTTTCTGACTGGAGAGGCACCTGTTTGCTTTTATTAGGCCACTGGTTGGTTTTGCACTGAGGGGTCCAAGCATTTGTGTCTTATACAAGGGAAGAAAGGAAATGTCATTTTAAAAATCAAGCTTCCCTCAGAGGTTGGGTATTTTAATTTTGAGGTCTAAACTTCTGTTGCCTAATTTTGATGTATTTTTATAGAGAATACTTAATACATACTGAGGCTTGAAGTTATTACAAAAGATGAAAATAGACATTTTCATGTTCTTAGCATATATCCATACTGATTTGCCTTTACACATGTTATTGAGTATCTTAAATACACATTATATATTCATTATTAATCTGCTAATTTTTTAATGTAAAGATAGACCTTTTTTTACCCAAATGGGCTGAGTCTTTGAAAACAAACACTTTGGGGAGAAATTTATTGAAATATACCTTTCTGAATACTTGGTCCTGTTCTTAAGAAGTAATTTACCAAACTCTTGTTTCAATCTGTTTGATTTTATTATAGCTTCTATTATAGGCCCCCTGTTTGAGCATCAGTCACCCCTCGTGAGATTATCCATAAAATGTTAATATTAGATTCTCATTGGAGATTCATCTTTAAAATAAATTTATAGTAACCCATAGTTCAAAAAGGAGAAAAGAGAAATTTATAGAAATAGGTTCGTAATTCAAATATAATATAGACTAAAAATGTCAAGAGAAAAATGGCAAGTCACAAACTTCAGATACAATAAAAGATAAAAAATATTAAGTGGCAAAGATCTGACTTCTGGCCCAGATGAGAATGTAGGTAGACATGCCTCGCCTCCTCCTGCAACCACAAAAAAAAATTACAACTAAATCTCAAAATAAATAACCCCCAGAACTATCAGAAAATCAAACTGCATGGAAGTCCGACAATCAAGGATTTAAAGAAGCCACATTCATCCAGGCAGGTAGGAGGGGGCTCGGTGTGGTGTGGAGAGGCTGCGAGGGGGTGGTGCCAGAATGGCACAGGCAGTCCCACATTGACGTGTGGTGGATAACAATCAGGAGGGACACTTTAGGAGCAAGCAATCCCAGACCCAGGCCAAACCACATAGCCCAGGGGTCCAGCACCAGAAAGATAAATTCCCATAACTTCTGGCTGTAAAAACCAGTGGGAGTTGGGGTGGTAGAAGAAACTGCTAGATTTTTCAGGAAACTTCACTTAAAGGGCCCACATTGTCTTAAAATGTATACAAACCCACCCGCTCTGGCACTCACCACCAGTGCAATAGCTGGAAGGGCACCAGTTGTATATGGAGAATGAATAAAGTGACTGGAAAACAGGCAAGTGCTGGGCAAACCTCCTGGGAAAACCAGGTGGTGGCATCATCCCCTCTCTCTGCCCTCCCCCCACAGAGCCACAAAGCAGTGAAATGGGTTGTCCTGCCCAGGCGAATACCTAAGGCTCTGCCCCATACAACTTAGCAGGTGGACTAAAACAGGGAGTCGAAGCAGCTCTACCTAGTACACAAAAACAAACACAGGAAAGCTGTCCAATTAAGGAGAGAGAGAAATACGACCCAAATGAAAGAACAGAACAAAACACCAGAAAAAGAACTAAACAAAACAGAGATAGCCAACCTATCACATGCAAAGTTCAAAACACTGGTGATTGGGATGCTTAAGGAATTCATTGAGTATAGCAACAACATAAAGGGAGAAATGAAGGTTATACTAAGTGAAATAAAGAAAACCTACAGGGAACCAACAGTGAAGGGAAGGAGGCCAGGATTTAAATCAACGATTTGGAACATAAGGAATAAATAAAGATTCAACCAGAACAGAAAAAAGAAACAAGAATTTAAAAGAACAAGGATAGTATAAGACTCTGGTGCACCTCCAAACATGTTAACATCTGAATCATAGGGATGCCAGAAGAAGAAGAGAAAGAGCAAGAAATTAAAAACTTATTTGAAAAAATAATGAAAGAAAACTTCCCTAATTTGGCAAAGGAAATAGACATACAAGTCCAGGAAGCACAGGGTCCCAAACAAGATGGACCCAAAGAAGACCACACAAAGACACATCATAATTAAAGTGCCAAAGGTTAAAGATAAAGAGAGAATCTTAAAAGCAGCAAGAGAAAAGCAGAGACTTACCTACAAAGGAGTTCCCCTAAGACTTCCAGCTGATTTCTCACAAGAAACTTTGCAGGCAAGAAGGGGCTGGAAAGAAGTATTTGAAGCGACGAAAAGCAAGGACCTACAACCGAGATTATTCTACCCAGCAAAGCTGTTGTTTAAAATCAAAGGACAAAGAGCTTCCTAGACAAGGTTAAGCTAAAGGAGTTCATCATTACCAAACCATTTTCACATGGAAGGTTAAAGAGACTTATTTAAGAAAACAAAATCAATAGTATGAACATTAAAAAGGCAATAATTCACAACCATCAACAGCTGAATCTAAAAAGAAACAAACCCCAAAACCAAACAAACTAATCAAACAGCCAGAACGGGAACAGAATCATAGGTATGGAGATCATTTGGAGGGTTATCAACTGGGAATGGGGAGGAGGAGAATGGGGCAAAAGTCGCAGGAATTAAAAAGCATAATTTGTAGGTACAAAGCAGACAGGGGGATGTTAAGAACAGTATAGAAAATGGAGAAGCCAAAGAACTTCCACGCACGACCCATGGACGTGACCTAAGTGACTGCTGGAAGGAAGGAGTACTGGGCAGAGTAGGGCAAAGGGGGAAAAACGGCGACAACAATAACATGATCAATAAAATGTACTAAAAAATTAAATTCCATAAGAGAGACTTCTAAAATGCCTCAGAAGGCTGTTGTAAAAAAAAATAATAATAATAAGTTGCCCTGAAGGGATAATCCAGAAATTTGGCTTCCTGATCATTATCAGAATGCCTTTAAAAAAGTTACATTTCACATATGAAATGTATGATTATGTAGATCTATCTGTGAGAACATGCGCAATGTTGGTGATCATAATTGTGAGGAGGCAATACTGGAGATTTAAAAATTTTTTTGTCAGCCTGGCTGGTGTAGCACAGTGGATTGAGCACGGGCCTGGGAACCAAGCAACCACGGTTCGATTCCCAGTCAGGGCACATGCCTGGGTTGCAGGCCAGTTCCCAGCAGGCGACGCACAAGAGGCAACCATACATTAATGTTTCTTTCCCTCTCTCCTTCCCTTCCCCTCTAAAGATAAATAAATAAAATCTTTAAAAAAAAAAGTAAGTAAATAAAATCTTTAAAAAAAATTTTTTTTGTCCAATGGAAAAAATACAATAAAAATAATCAAAAATAAAATAAATCTAATAAAATACTTTTGTCCGATGGCTGGAGTTTTAAAATGGATAGCAGATGGGAAAGAAAACAAACCTATCCTTTTAAGGCTCCCTGAAAAAAAAAAACCACAACCCAACAATATTCCCTTTAAGTTCTTCTCTCTTGGAGAAGGCTGAAGAGAAGATATTGTTGAAGTCAAATGTTACTCAAATTTAATTAGGTGACTAGGAAACAAAGAGGTCTCTGCAGTCAAACCCCAAATAGAGGACAAAGCTAAATTTCATTGTACTTCAAATCCCATTCCCGTAGCCTACTTGTAACCCATTCCTTATACTCATTTTAAAAGGCAAAAGTTCTGTTTAGCAAAAATGAGTTTTTATGGTTTAAGGTTCCATTATTCTCATTTTATGGGGAGATTTGGATTCAGTTCTGAAATGCCATCCAGTCTGTGGTTCTTTGGCAACGCCAAATGTTTTGCTAAACAGTAACTCTTAGAGCAAAATGGTGTAACCATTTGGCCCTGGGACATATTCTAAGAACACTTACATCTGGTAAGAGCCTGTCACAGCTGCCTTTTAACAGTTCACCAGACAAAACTGAGTGCTGAGACACTGCCAGCTACAATTCCTGGATCTCAAAAATTTTAATAATTACTGTGAAGGAAAAAAGACCAATGCCACTTTTTTATTTTCAATCAAATGAGCAGTTTATATATAAGGATACATTACTTTTCAAAAGTGACATGGTCTGTATGAAAGCTTGCCACAAAACTAATCACTAAATCTGCTTCCAATCCTCACTTGCTTACCTGTGCAAGAGTTCACTAAGATGAAATATAGCAGATTCACATTACAGCCTGAACAATATAGTTCCTAACTAGTCAACTCAGAGCTATGTTGGATTATATTTTAAAATAAGAATGAATCAACCCAGGAAATAATCATTTGTGGCTAAACTAACATTTTAAAGTCATTAGTAACTACTGTTTTTGAATAAATACTATGGTAACAATTTGGGTTAATAATTGCATTTTCCAGATTTACTGGAAATTTTGATGTGAATTATTGAAATTTCAATTACCTCATAAACACTGATGTATTTTGTTTGAATATTCCATTAACAAAGGGTATACATACATACATGATTCGATTGCCTTCCTCTTTTTTATTATTTTTTTCCCCAGATAAATGACATTTTATTTATTGTTTCCACTTTCAGAATATATTTTTCAATTACAATTGACATACAACACTATATTGGTTTCTGGTGTACAACATAATGATTAGAAATGTATACAATTTATGAAGTGTTCACCCTGATAAGTCTGGGACCCACCTGGCACCACACACAGTTGTTCCAATGTTATGACTTTATTCCCTACCATATACTTTATGTCCCCATGACTATTTCATAACTGCCAATCTATACTTCTTAACCCCTTTACCCTTTTACTCATCTCCCCAGCCTCCTCAGCCATTTGGCAGTCATCCATTTGTTCTCTTGGTCTGAGTTTGTTTCTGTGTATTGTTTTTCAGATTCCACATATAAACAAAATCATACGGTATTTGTCTTTTCCTACCTGACTCATTTCAGTTAGCGTAATGCCCTCTAGGTCCGTCCATGCTGTCTCAAAGGGCATGATTTACTTCTTTTTACGCTGAGTAATATTACATTGCATAAGTGTACCACAGCTTTTTTACACACTCACGTGCTGATGACACTTAGGCTGCTTCCATATTTTGGCTGCTGTCAATAACACTGCAATGAACATAAGGGGCCATGTATCTTTTTGAGTCACTGCTTTGTATTTCTTTGGATAAACACCCAGAAGCTGGGTCATTTTTAATTTTTTGAGGAACTTCTACAGCATTTTCCATTATGGCTGCACCAATCTGCAGTTCCACCAACAGTGTATGAGGGTCCCCTTTTCTCCACATCCTCACCAACACTAGTTTGTTGATTATTGATGATGGCTATTCTAACAGGTGTGAGGTGATATCTGTGTTTTTAACTTTCATTTCCCTGGAGTTTAGTGATGTAGAGCAACTGTTCATGCTTATTGGCCATCCGTATGTCCTCTTTGGAAAAATATCTATTTAGGTCCTCTGCCCATTTTTTAATTGACTTGTTTTTTCTTTTTCTTTTTTTGGTGTTAAATTGTATGACTTTTCTATATATTGTAATTTAATTATTAACCACTTATCAAATGTATCATTGGCAAATATCTCCTTCTAATCTGTGGATTTCCTTTGCTGTCTCAAAACTTTGTAGTTAAATGTAGTCATATTTATTTATTTTTTCTTCTGTTTTCCTTGTCCAGTGAGATATATCATAAAAAAACATTGCTAAGAGAAGTATCATAGATTTTATTACTTATATGTTTTCTCCAGGAGTTTAATAATGTTGGATGTTACATTTAAGCCTTTAATCCATTTTGACTTTATTCTTGTATATGAAGCAAGAGGGTAGTCTACTTTCATTCTTTTGCATGTATCTGTTCAATTTATTGGAGAGATTGTCTTTACTCCACTGTATATTCTTGCCTCCTTTGTCTTAGATTAATTGACTGGATAGGTGTGGGTTTGTTTCCGGGCTTTCTATTCTGTTCCATTGATCTATACGTCTGCTTTATGTCAGTAACATGCTGTTTTGATTACTATAGGCTTGTAGCATCATTTGATATCAGGTAGCATTAATACTTCCAATTTGGTGCTGATTTCTGGGTGGGTGGTCTTGTGTATGTTGTAGGACCCTGTGGGTCTCTCCAACAAACTATCCTGTGAGGCTGGGAGTTTCTCCTACTGTTACAACCTGCACAGATTTTTACAGCCAGAGGTTTTGAGGCTTTATTTCCCTGCACTGGAACCCTGGGTTGCATAGTCTGTCTTGTTCCCCAGTTGTCCCTCCCAGTTTATCTGCACTCAAATGTGGGACCACCTGGTCTGCCAGATGCTGCTTTACCTGCCCTGGTCCTCCAGAGCCACCTTGCCCCCTGTCCTCTCCACCCTGGCTGCCCATCTCCACCCCTCCTACCAGTCTGAATGAATGTTTCTTCAACTCCTTAGTTATTGGACTCCCATACAGTTAAATTTTCTGGCAGTTCTGATTGTCTTTTGTTTTTAAACTTGTTGTCTGTCTTTTGGTTATGCAAGGAGGCAAAGTGTATCTACCTACGCCTCCATCTTGGCTGGAAGTCCTCTTTTTGTGTCTTTATTTTGTTTTGATATCAGGGTAATGCTGGCCTCATAAAAAGAGTCTGGAAGCCTTCTCTACGCTTCAATTTGGGGGGATAGTATGAGAACTGGTATTCTTTGAATGGTGGTAAAATTCACCTGTTGAAGCCATCTGGTCCAGGGCTTCTGTTTGTTGGGAGCGTTTGATTACTGACTTGATTTTGTACTAGTTCTTGGTCAGTTCAGATTTTCTGCTTCTTCCTAATTCAGCCTTGGAAGACAATATGTACTTAGGAATTTATCCATTTCTTCCAAGTTGCCCAATTGGTGCTGTAACTTGTTTGTACTATTTTCTTATAGTCCTTTGTATTTCTGTGGTGTTGGTTGTGACTTCTCTTTTATTTCTGATTTTATTAATTTGGGCCATCTTTTTTTTATTTGATGAGTCTGGCTAAAGGATTATCAATTTTGGTGATCTTTTCAAAGAACCTGCTCTTGGTTCATTTATATTTTCTGTTGCTTTTTAAAGTATTTCATTTACGTCTGCTCTGATATTTATTATTTCCTTCCTTGCACTCACCCTGGGCTCTGTTTGTTCTTTTTATGGATCCCTTTACGTGTGAGGTTAGACGCTTGAGATCTTCCTTGTTTCCTGAGGCAGGCCTGCACTGCTATGAGTTTCCATCTCAGGACTGCTTCACTCTCCCCCGTAGATCTTGCACTGTTGTGTTTTCATGTTAATTTGTATCAAGGTATCCTTTGATTTCTTCCTTGATCTCATTGTTCACTCACTCATTGTTTAGTAGCATGTTATTAGCTTCCATATCTTTGGGTGTTTTTCAGTTTTGTTCTTGCAATTGATTTCTAGTTTCATACCATTGTGATCAGAGAAGACACTTGATAGAATATCAGTCTTTTAAAATTTATTGAGACTTGTTTTGTCACCGAACATATGGTCTATTCTGGAAAATGTTCACTGTGAACTTGACAAAAGTGTACGTTCTGCTGCTTTGGGATAAAATGTTCTAAAAATTTCAATTAAACCCACCTGATCTAATGTGTCATTTAAAGCTGCTGTTTCTCTATTTTGTGTGAATGGTCTACCCCTTGACATCAATGGGATGTTAAAATCCTCTACTATGACTGTACTATTGTCAAGTTCTCCCTTTATGCCCATCAATAATTGCTTTGTATATTCAGGTCTCTACCTTGTGTTTATACATGTTTACAGAGGTTGTAATTGCTGGATAGATTGATCTCTTTATCATTATGTGGTCTTCTTTGTTTGCTATAGTTTTTGTTTTAAAGTCTATCTTATCAGATAGAAGTATTGCTACCACAGCTTTTAATTTTTCTGTTTCCATTGCATGAATGTCTTTTTCCATCACTTTACTTTCAGTCTGTGTGTGTCTTTCAATTTGAAGTGGGTCTCTTGTGAGCAGAATTTGTATGGGTCTTGTTTTTATATTCATTCAGCTACCCTTGGCTTTTGATCAGAGCATTTAATCCATTTACATTTAAGATAATTATTGATAGGTATATAGTTATTGCCATTTTATTACTCATTTTTGTAATCTTGTTAAAGTCCCTTTAACATTTCTTATAATACTGGTTTGATGGTGATGTTTCTTGTCTGGGAAGCTCTTTCTTCTCCTTCAATGTTACATGATAGCCTTGCTGGGTAAAGTAATCTTGGTTGTAGGTCCTTCCTTTTTTCACCACCTGAATATGTCTTGCCAATCCCTTCTGGCCTGCAATGTTTGTTGAAAAAGCAGCTGACAGTTACGGGAGTTCCCTTGCAGGTATCAAGTTTTTCCCTTGCTACTTTTTAAGATTCTCTTTTTTTCATCTTTAAATTTTGGCATTTTAAATTATGGTGTGCATTGGTATGGGCCTGTTTTGAGTTCATCTTATTTGGGACTCCGCACTTCCTGGACTTGTATGTCTATTTCCTTCCCCAGGTTAGAGTTCTCAGCCATTATTTTTCCAACTAGGTTTTCAACCCTTTACTCTTCTCCTTCTGGTACTACCATTACATGAATGTTATTATGCTTGACGTTTCCCAGAAGTCCCTTGAACTATCCTTAAATTCTTTTTTTTTTTTTTTTTGCTGTTCTTATTGGATGTTTTCCACTACCTTTCATCCCAAATTGCTGATTTGATTCTCTGCTTCACCTAATCTGTTGTTGAATCCTTATGATGTGTTCACTTCAGTTATTGTATTCTTCATTTTTTTTCATGGTTTCTGTCTCTTTGTTGAAGATCTCACGAGTTCATCTATTCTTCCCCTAACTTCATTGAGCATCCGTATGACCAGTGTTTTGAGCTCAGTATCTGATAGAATACTTGCCTGCATTTTTTTTAGTTCTTTTTTCTGGAGTTTTGTCCTATGCTTTAATTTGGAACATGTTTCTCGGACTTCTCATTTTGGTAGCCTCCTCGTGCATGTTTTTATGTATATTGGGTAGGTCAGCCATGCCTTCCAGTCTTGGCTGAGCAGCTTTATGTAGGTGTCCTAGTGGCACAGTGTCCCTAGTTATCTGAGCCAGGTGTTCCAGAAGTGTGTCCCATGTGAGTTATATGTGCCCTCCTGTTGTAGCTGAGTCTTGATTGCTGTTGGCATGTCAGTGGGTGGGACTGACTCTCAGGCTGACTAGCTGTAAGGATAGGCTGTGACTCCAATGGATAAGCTGTTGTGTGGGGACTCACCTCACAAAGTGGGGACTGCTTTAGCATGGCTTTGGGCCTGCTAAGTCTGCCCACTGGGTGTGTTGTTTGTAGTGCTGGCTGGGTGTTGCTCTGGTGTAGTCTGAAGCTGGCCACTGGGTGTGTTGGTTCTGGGGCTTCTTGGGAGGGCTCATTTGCAGGCCAAGGTCAGCTTATGGCTTTTGGGGCCCAGGGCCACCATGTAGCAGCTACAAAGTAGCTACAGTTGGTTGTCACCTGTACTGGGCTTGGAGGCATCCAGGAAAGGCTATGCTACAAACTGAGGCTGGCTACACGAATGACAGGATTTGGGCCACTTAGCAAGTGGCACAAGGCATGCCAAGGTCAGCTGCTGCTTGTTTGGGGTTTGTGGACATTTGAGAGATTTCAGGAAAGGATGCAGCACTAGGTGAGGTAGGCTGCTTGTGTGGAAAATTCACTGGAAGAAGTCTGGGTCAGGTAGGCAAAGTTGGGTGGGGAAGAGAAAACAGTGTTAACAGAACATTCAGATTTGGTACCTGCCTGTGCCTGTCGGCTTGGTAGGGGGAATACTCAACAGGGAAACGATGTCTGCCAGCAGTTTTGTCTTGGAGAGAGCTGACCCAAACCCTGACCCTCCAGCTCTTGTCCTGAAGCTAGACAATTTAGTTTCTCCTTGTATGTCCCTGCTGCTTTTCAAGATGCTGTCCCTGCACTGGAGCTCAGAGAATGAGTTTGTGAGCAAGTGAGTCTATGGTTGGGCCCGTTAAGACCCAAAATGCCTAGGGCTCTAGCAGCAGTGTCTCACTCAGACTCAGTCCCTGCCAGTTTTCACAGCGAATACAGGGATTCCTCTTCCCAGAACTGGTGCCCCGGTCTGGGGAGCCCAGTTTTAGGCTGGGACCCCTTGCTCCTTTTTGGGGGTGGGGGGCTCTACAGCCAAGATATCCCTTCCGTTGCTTAACTGACACACTGTGGCTGTGGGACTAGCCTCCTTTTTGACTCCACCTCCCTTACCAGTCTCCACAAGCCTTCACTACCTCCTTAGTTACAGCAAGTGCGTTCAGCTAGTGTTCAGGTGGTTCTCAGTGGGTATTCTATCATCTAGCTGCAATTCCACTGTGGTTGTGAGAAGAGGCGAGTCCAGCATTTAACTGTTCTTCCATTTGACCGAAGGCTCTGCTTTCTTTATGTTTCAATTACGTTGATTGGGAAAATTGTTAGCTGTAAGTCTTTGCTCTTGAACAACTCAGTGATCACTTAGCTGTCTGTGTGTTCTTGCCAAATTCTCTACATTGGCCTGAGGCAAAGAGGAGGCGAATCTACTTGGGGTTTGTCAGCAGCCTGGACAGAACATCCTCATCAAGGGCACTGAGCTCTGTCAGATGGTTTCGAGTTGGCCTTTTATCTGCTAATTCACATGAACGAACGTTCGCTCAGAAACACAAAATTGTACCTCATGATCTGCCTTCAAGTCACAGTTCATTAAGACAGTTTTCATTTTCAGTTGGCTAAAGGAATATTATGAATTTTAAAACCCCAATTCTATACCTCCAGCCCCTTGTTGAATGGACATTTATCAAGGACATAGCAAAAAACGATCGGCTTCTAGTTGGCACTCACCTCTGTCGACCCTTGTATTTTTCCCTTCATATCTATAGTCTTCCTATTTAGGACTGCTCAGAACAGGCCCTTCTCCACGGTGGCGGGGAGCGGATGTGGGCACCCGCACTGCTGTGCCAGGTTCAGGCGACTGGCTCTCCTGCTCGGAAGTTGTCCTTCGGCTCCTGCGCACAGGCGCCCCGAAGCTGACTGCTCGACTTGGCGCCTCCCTGCCTGCCCCCGGGAGTCTGCGGCATCCTCCCTTCCCTTTGTGTGCCAGGCCGCTCCATCCACCCTGATGGCTGCTCCTCAGCTCCAACGTTTCAGAGCTTTCACCTGCCACCTGGTGTATCCAAACTACCTGGCTGAATTTCAGTTGTGATTCTGCAAAGCCCGAGTCTTTGCAAAATCGTGTTAAAAACCAATACTCAGAATCCTTTCATTTAAATTCTCTCCATCCCGTTAAGTTTCCTTTCTACTTAAATCTGGAAACATCTTCACTTTTCTTGATTTTTAAGACTTGTGTTCAGGAAAACAGGAATTGCAATGGGAGTACAAAATGTACGTTTCAGTGATACACAGGAGAACGATTTATTCCCACACTGCATATGGATAACACTCTGGTCCCCAATATCTATAAACAGGGCCTGGTTCATGGTTCTAATTAATTAACTTTATTAAGCTGGAGCTGAAAGGTGGCAACTTAAGGAAATAAAAAGCAGTGGACCTCACAGGCTACTTCCATATAACTGCTTTTTAACTGAAGGTAAAAGACCAGTCACTTACTTACTGCAGATAATAAAGCCAAATAGATGCTGAGATCAACTGCATAGCACAGTCTATTTCCAACTCATCCACAGAATATGCTAACTACAAAAAGGAAAGGAGTGATTTTTCTCATTAAGTGCAAGCAGCAAGTTTATTTTCTTTGATACAGAATTAACAAAGTTAATTTGATGCCCTAAATAAAATACAATCGTAACATCTGCATAAGAAAACTTTCCTTGAAACATTTCTTCAGATATTTGTTAAAATTATTGATTGTCAGGTCAAAGAAACTGCAATTCCAAGTTTGTTCGCAGAAATCAAAAAAATCCGTTACTTGGGAAGTTTCACAGCAGCAGCTCAGTCACACAGTCCCAATTACGGGGTGGGGGGCGGGGCGGGCTGCGCTCTCAGCTGAGTCCCAGCAGCACTGTAACACCACGTATGTCCAACTTTATGCAAAAGCTTGTGCATTTTGCAGAGTGTGTTCCTAGTACATCACTTTTGGAAATGTGCTCAGTGGTATTATAGTTTCTTACAGGTCTAATTACAATGAATTCAGTGATGGTAAGGAGCTTACCAATCATATCCTCACAGCTCTGTTATATTAAGTTTCACGTTTTTGATACTATGCTAATAGCATATTAACCTCAGTTCAGGGAAAATCTGGGCCTATGAAAGTAACATGCATGGATATGTAGCAAGACTTGAGGTTTAAGATTTGACGTTTATTGATGTGGAAAAGAGTAAAGTAAACATTACAGTTGACTTAGAAACTTGGTATTTTCTTAAGGACCCATTGCTGAACACATGGCCACCTCCCTGCTCTCAGAAACACGTGTGCAATTTAACCCCCAAATATAGGACACATAAATACCAGGTGATGAAAATACATTAAAGCCCATTACAACCTTGATTAAGTCACAACCTCAAGTCCATAGGAAAAGCATCACAATCATGCATTTAACTTTGTTTTTTAATATATACCATAATTTAAAATGATATAAAGTAGCATATAAAAAGCAATTTTTCCAAGTGTTAGAGCTCAGAGCATGGCTTGATATTTGGTGTGATCCTTTTTAAATTTTTTTTTACCAGTTTAATTTATAAAGCTCGTAATCTTGCCAGCAGGGCTTCAACTTCAGGAATGGATTCATTTTTAGGGACAGAGCCGAGAATTCCCATTTCCTTTTTTCCGCTGCTGTCCACGTCGCAGGCGTCCTTCCTCTCAACCGCCTTGATCCTCCCTGCAGACGCGTGAGTGTCCGGATTATAATTAAGCTCCTTGGTGACTGGAACCCTCGTTGGGTTGCTGTTGACACTGCAGTGTGGATGCGACCCTTCGGTCAACTGCGCTTTCTGGTTTTCTGCAGTGAGGAAGAAACATAACATTTATCACCGTAAAAAGCAAGGACTGTGCAGATTACAAGATATAATTTTAAAATAATTATTCTCAACAAACAAACTCTTAGCTATATTAAGCTAAAAGTATTCAAAAGAGTAAGGTAGATTTAAAATGAACATGCAGAGGTTAAGAATAAACTGAAGTATACACAGACAATCATTTCATTAGCATTTCTGCTTATTTCTTTCTTCCTTTATGCCCACGATGCCCATCACTCAGTTATTATCAAAGCTTGGTTCTGTGTTTCATTCAGGTGCCTGCTCAAATGCCATCTGAAGAAAGAGGTCTGCTCTCACCATCCATCGAAAATGACACTCACTCTCTCACTACAGCATCTCCTTACCCCCTCGCCTTTCCCTCCACAAAACTTAAAACCACTGGACACATTTTGTATTTGTTTACTTGCCCATTGTCTCTCTCTTTATTGCAATGTAAGCTCTGAGACACCAGGACATTGGTTTAAATACTGCTGTAACTTTTGTGGCTAAAATGGCCCTGGAGCAAAGTAGGTGTTCAATAAATACACACTGGGTAAAGAAATCATTTCCACACTCTATCACCCAAGATAAGCACTAGTTTGAATAATAATGAATTAATTTCCTTTGGAACAAAACCAAGGAGAAAAGCTTCTAAAAGGAATTTAAAAAGTTGACAATTTCCCCTAAAAGAAATACTGAATTTGGCAAGCAAATTGTTGAAACTTCCTAGCAAAACAGAATTGCCATAACTTACTTGTCAAATATATACACTGTGTACGTACATACATATTTTCTTTTCTTTTTTTTTTTGGTGACAGTGATGATGACTTCTCAAGGCTCTAAGGAGAGAGTTGCAACAGCTAAGGACTAAACAGCTCCAGCTGATTGACTTTTCCGAAGAACACTAGATTTTCTTTTAATTAACTGACTCTCACATTGCACAACCTCGTGAGCAATCTCTCTCACAGAGCTCCAACTTTGAAAAAACAGACACCCTCAATATTCATGTAACCTTGAATGCAGCTTGGAAATGGCTTCAACAAACTTGACATGACATTTAAAGTTTTTTGGTTATTCGCTGAGAGATGTTCCATTATCCCAACAGTAATGACTTTGGAGCACAAGCAGTCACTCATGACAGTGTGTTTTATGTGAGTGCTGAAAATTCCAACCGAAAACAGCTTGTACATTAAAAGGTGGCTGCTGGAGATATTTACTGCACTGTCATTTCCTGACCAGGGGCTCTCCGTGATGGATGAGTATTTTACACACTTTCTTGGACAATCTCAACAAATTTTAGAAGTATGATCACCTTTTAGCTGTTGGAAGAAAATAAATACACTTTTCCTATCACCTTCTCTATCAGGTGGGTAATTGTTACCCCAAAATCAACATCTAATGGAGCAGCGCTTTTCTCTCAGAGCAGTTTGTGCCCTGCAGTTCCTGAGGCACCTCGAGTGTCTGCAGGGGAGGGTGCAGCGGGCCTGGGATTCCTGCAGCCCCACGACCACACCCGTGTATTTTCTAGCACGCACCCTTTCCCCCCAAAACATGTTTGAAAGCCACATTTTTTGCTAAGTACAAATTTTTAGTTAGCTTACTGCTCCCTCCCCTAGATGGTCCTGTCTTTTCTTCTTATTTGATTTTTTGTAAGTGGCTCTATCATGATGATATTTACAATAATCCAGCTTTTTCGGCGACTGGGCAATTCCAGTCAAACTTCTGATGGCAGAGAAGAGATTAACGGGGCCGAAACGCAGGTCTATAATGTACAGTTATTCTGTCCCTTCCGAGGCTGTCATGCAGCAAGCCTGACCCCAGGGTGGCGGAGTGGAAAGAGCGTGGGATTTTAAGGCTATGCTGGGTTGAAATCCAAGCTCTACCGCTTGGCTTCACACGTTACTTAATCTCTTTGGATTTCAGGTTCTAATAATCAGCCTCACAGAGTACTTGTGAGAGTTAAAGGAAGTAATGTGAGCGACACCCCATTTTCCTCCCCCCGTTCAAAGTTTTCTAAGGGAGGCATCTACCTCCCAAGACTTAGAGGACTTTTCCAGTTGCTGCGACCTTTGTGATTTTCTGGTGACTGCAACAGTCAGGATTGAAATAACATTGTATTAATAGCTTGTGCTTATGTAGCACCTTTACTTGTAAAGCATCTGTTGCAGTTTACACATTATCACCCTCATTTTATAGACTGAGAGGCAGGAGCAGTGGGAGGTTAAGTCATCGCTTAGACTCTGGTACCCAGTGACTCAGTGGCAGCGGCCCAATGCTGTCTCCAGAGACACTAAGGCTGTCTCAGAGAAATTTGAAAAGCTTTTTGCCAAGGAAAAAATGCTAAGTAATTCAAAGCTAAGTTTCCTAATAATGACCTGTACTTAATACTTCAAAATGCTTTCTCTATGCTTGATTTTAGCCAAAGGCAGAGAAGTGGTTTTCAAAATGCTTTCTGACACGTTTAATCCTCCTTATCAATAACTTTGTAGGGCAGATGGTATACCTATGTAAATTACCTCAGCACATAGTATGTCCAACGTCACACACGTACTCCTTTCCTTTCCCGGTCCCACTTAAATTCATGATTATGAACTTCAAGTACAACCTTGGTCCCCCTACCACCCCCTCCTCCATGCACCCCTCCCATCTCCTAGATGACTATTTCTCACCTTCTGCTTTCTTTTCAAACATCCGGCATGATCGCCTTCACTCTCATTTGAGACATTCGTGGAAGTGATTAGGAGAGATCAGGCCCCCATGCGCTCTCCCTGTCTCTGCACTGAACGCTGCTGTCAGGGTCTGCTCCCTGTGCTCCTCTGTGGGCAGCACCTCGCGCTACTCTTGCTTCTCTATTCAAGGACACGCCTTTGGCCGCTGTGTCCTCACTACCACTTCACAGAAGCTTCCCAATTCCTGTGACCAGTCTCTTTAGCACACAAGTATGTTGTATCAATAATAACCTTAAGAGAAAAGAATCCTTTGACTTCGACTCCACATCCTGGCCCATTTACCACCTCTGTTGTTGACTGACTCACAGCAGAACCTCTTGGAACTGGCCTTCCTCACTTTCTCAGTTCTGTGCTCCCCATTTTTATCTGGAACCCACTCCCATCATGCTTTTGACCCTTTAACGCTTCTGAAGCAGCTCCTGCCAAGGTCACTAACAAACGGCATACTGCTAAAAACAAGAATAGTATAAACCCACTCGGATATTTTGGTTGTCTTTACTCAACCTATACCAGATCTAAGGATGAACTGCCCGGCAGAGCCTGGGTTTTCTTTCAGAGTTTGCTCTTTGAACTTGCTCCAAGGCCAAGGTAGATAACAATGGGAGGACCAAAGCAGGCAAGAGCATTCTTCCCTTCTGAGAACACTCCACAAATAGCCGGGAGCACGCTTAAGGGACAAAGTGATAAGAGAAAAACCGAGCTGGTATTTAACTCCTCTGTGGTTTCAGATACGGAATCTTTCATGAGAAGCAACAGACAAGGCGAGATAAAAAGAGGCCATTCCTGAGACCACTGAATAAATAAAAAAGAAAGAGCACAAGGGTTTCTTTAACAATGAGCTTATGGCACTGTCAGAAGTCTCTAGACAACTCTAGCCCCCACATTTATCTCTCAGCATTCGAACAGCCCCCATGCAGGTCTCCAGACGTGGGAGATCCAACATACAGCACGGAGGAGTCACATTTTAAATTGCGAAGCAGGTAAGTGAAGTCGGGTTGGAGGCGTCTTCTGCTCTACTACAACTAGAGAAATTTTTACAGTCAGAGGAAGGTCCTGAGATGAAAGTTCACTTTTATATAAAAATGTTACTGTAATATTGGTTGAAGGCCAAGTGTCTTTTGCTATAACTATTATTTTTAAAGTCCCCTGTTAATGGCTTCACATGGGCTGAAGTAGAGACCCAAATTCCACACACTTAACTGCAATAAAAACATGCACTTAATTTCTAGGAGGTTCATTTCAAACATCCAGGAGGTGCCACAACCCTGTCGTGCACTGGAAAAAATTCCATACAGGTGCTCAGAGGCATGAAATAAATAGTCATTTCGGCCAATGGGCTTGTCCTTATCATAAGAAATTAGAAAGTTGCATACAAAATGACCTACCTTGGATACATAAACTCTTTCATTCAAAGGTAAGACTGGAATGTCAACAAAAAGAGAAGCATTTTCTATTTCCCATCAATTCAAATCCTTACCTATACAGTTTTTAAAAAATGGAAAACTAAAAACATTAAGACAAAGTAGAATGATTATGTAACTCTACAAAGAGAGAAAATCTGTGCCATTATTTTGTGAATTGAAGCCAAGCCTGCTATTGCTGGCCCCCATCCCGAGATATTACAGTTGGTGTCTGTTAAGAGAAGTGTGACCTATCCAGGACCACTGACAATATCCAAAGCCACTGGTGATCAGCAAGGCCCAGCTGCTATTCTTAGTACCAGGCCAGTAAGAGAATCCTGACCACACATCTCGTGTTTATTTTCTGTAGAAATAAACAGGATGAAAATACATGCTATTTTCCTTTAACATACAAAAGGTCACTAATTTCACTGTATTTCCTCCTATGATTCTTACTATAAGAATGGATTCTGGAGTCTTACCACAGCTTTTTCCCCCCTTGAAAATGAAGGAAGTTGAAAATCATTGAAAAGTTGAATGGCTCTTAAATATAGAAAACTCACTAGACTTAGATATGAGAATAAAAGCCTTAAACTGCATTCGTGTTGGGTCCCACATGGCCTTTGGCAGACTGGAGATTTGGATGACAAAGAAAACTAAAAAAAAAAAACAACAAAAAAAACAAAAAAACAAGGAACAAAACCTCTACCATCCTGAGCTAACATTTCCATTGTTTTTTTTTAATTTCTTATTCTTTTTTTAAAAATTTTATTTAGCTATTTTTCAAGTCCATTTTTTTTGTCTATTTCTCCCATCCCAGCCCCACCCCACCCCGCGTCCATTGTTTTTTGAGTAACACAAAAAACAGAAAACCAGGAAAACTGCTGACACAAAAACGTAAATCTAAATATATGCGGCTTGGCATCAAACGAGGAAATATTTCAGCCAAGAGCGAAGAAGGCGCGGCTGCCGCCCTGGCTGACAGCCCTCGGGGAGCGCCCTCTTGGCTGCAGGAAGTATCAGTTATGGTTCAGAGAGAGGCATGATTCCCTTTAAGTCAGCATTGATCCCCCATCACACTGTGGTTCTAATGGGCATGAGCTTCTTAGAAGTGCCAACTCTCAGATGAAATAGGAAACTGAGCTCCTGCCTTTTGTGGTCAACCGTGAGCCTGTGGCAGCTTTGACAGGACGACGAATGTGGAGCTCCGGCGTCCGCCATGGACTGCATTTGTTTAGTCTTTCTGGAATTCGGTCTCCCCTAACAGTCCTGTACCTTTCCCTCTTAACTGTTACTTTGGCCTCTACTGAGGAACTGTTTGTTTCACCCCGGCAATGACTTGACGTTGGTGAGGGAAAAAGTGATTCATAAATATAATTTTAAAGCACTACTGGGTCTACGTGATAGTAAAGTGTGTGACAAATATATGTTTTTAATCTATGCAACAACGGAAGTTAGTGCTGGCCGCCAGCAGCCCACATCCCTGTGGTTTTCCTTACTGCTGATTTACTGATGCTATAAATAATTGTCTTCCCCCAGCTTCATTTTGCTGTTTATTTTTCCTTTTATATTGAAAGTGTATAAAAATGATAAAAAGAGCAAAGGGGCATTTTGTATATAGTTAAAATCTTTCAGGAGTGCTAAGAAACTCTTATTGAAACCATATGTAAAAACAAAAACCAAAACAAAACAATTACTTCCCCCATTCAAACAAAACAAAGCAGAGGATGATAAATAAAAAGTATTGTGTCTCTGAGTAGAGAAGGTACTTGACAATTAAACTAGAACTTTTTGGTTTTTTTTCTCAGAAAGCCATCAAATATACACTTCTATTCAGTCTCGTTCTGTAGCACTACCCTTCAGGTAAAACTTCAGAGATGGCACTGACATTTTGCAGTTTCCTGTGCTGAGCCTCCCTAACTGGCCTAGGGCTGGAAGGAACTGGCGACGGAGGAGGCGATGGAGCAGGCGATGGAGCAGGCGATAGAGCAGGTGACAGAGCAGGCTGAGCCGGAGACAAGGCTCAAGTCTTCAGATTCCTGATTAGAACGCCCTCTCACAATAAAGCCCTTGACCGTGCTTATGCTCCTGCTTTTTGATGACTCATTTTCAGTCATCTTCGATAATTTATTCTACCTTTCAGCCCCTTGCCAAACACAATGATGCCCATTTTTCTGTACCTTCTACATTCTTTTGGCCAAGATCCCATAGCTGCAGTCGCGTTCTCTAGGAAGGAGTGGCCCTGTTCTGTGCCCAGCCCTACGGGGCGGGGTCCCACACTGCGCCCACCTCAGCCTCCCGGGCATTTATCTCAGTGCCCTACCATGACTTCAGACCACATGTTTTCAAACCAGACTTCCACGTGCAAAGCAGTGCCCTCTTCATACTTAAAGCAACCACAGCACCTGTTTACCAGTCCCACTCTCTGCTCCCCACAGCTGCCTCGGGTCACTCTGCACTTGTGGTCTCCAGTATGTGGCTTAGCAGCCATTAAGTAAATATTTCTAAAGAATGCAACTGCCTGTCAGATAATGCATGACAGGTAGGAAACACCTTGATAAGTTGATCTGGTGGTTTCAGAGGAAGAGGGTGGGGAGATAACATAGGACTATGATTTGATATTAGTGTTATTAAATATATATATATCTAAAAAACTCATTACATGCTATTTTAAATTTTTTCCAACAACCCTAGAAGACAGCTACTAACAACTCAGAAAACTGAGGGGTAGAGAAGTTCCCGACTGAGCAAGCCCTGCAGACCTCTCTAGCTGCCCCGGGCAAGGCCGACCCAGAGCTGGTGCTGCCCGGGCTCTGGCGTCGTGATAGAGCCGATGAGACCGACACACTGGGAAGTGGACAGAGCACCTTACATGTGAGAGGTTCCAGGAGGCCGATCCCTCATGCTGATGACTGGGAAGCTGTTGTTATAGTATAACGTGCTTTCAACTTTCTCCTTTACCTCTCATATTTCCTAATTCAATATTTGTTAGAAACTTTCAATGAATGCACAGGTGTTTCTTCTGAATAACAAGCTATTTTAAGTCCATTTCACTTTGATTCATAGACTCATAAAATGTAGACTTACGCAAACTCAGGAAATAGAAGAGTCTCAGTTACTTGGTAGAACCGTCAGGCCACTGCTTAAATTCCACTTACTCAGCCTCCTGTCGGATGGTTGTCTAGCCTAAGTTTGAAGGCTTCCAGTCACATCCACATAATCATAGAAGGCCATATATTCCTCCTTTGTACAGCTCTAATAATGAAAAGTTTTACCTTATATTTTTCTAGAGTTTGCTTTAGACACTGGCCCTACTCATGTTTTCCATTAGGGCTGTATTAAGTGAGTCTAATTCCTCTTCTACTCACTACCTGTTCACCCATTAAAAGACAGAAATCGCATTCCCCAAATCTCTTTGTCAAGCCAAACAGCTACGATTCCCACTGCTCTCCTTGAAGTAATAGTGACATCAATTCATTAGTTGATTCAGTGAGTACTCAGCTACCATGCTAGGTGCTGAGTCCTTGAAATATTTAGGATTGTGCCATTTTTATAATAAACATGCAAAACCATAGTCATTTAAATAGTTCAAAACTCTGGGAAGAACCAAACCCAACTACTGTATCCAGTACTATAAAACAATAGCATTGTATATCAGAGAGTCCTTTTGAATTCAACCTTTAAAAAAATTTTCATGTATACTTAATGTGAGTCTGATTTTCAACATATGCCTAATAAAAAAATCTGCTTAAAACAGCCTGTTTCTATTCATTAGAGAATTCAAACCTGGCATACACGTGTGATGAAGACCATGTTAAATTCAAGTAATTTTATGTATGACCATGACACAGAAATGCCCCTTTACTTCTCCACAATCCATCACTAAAGGCATTTTGTTAGCCATATCTAAAAGGTAGTAATATGTTCGAGGACTAAGAAAAACTCACAGCCATCTAAATCTGATCTAACTTACTAGGTTACAACTCCATGTGGGCAAGGATCTTTCTGTTTTATTCACTGTTGTGTCCCAGGTATAGTAAGTCCTCAGATACTGTCACTGATAGGTTCTTGGCAACTGCAACTTGGAGTGAAACAACGCACAGTGGAATGACATACAATGAATCCAGGTCAGGACTGTACTCGCCAGCGCTCATCCTGGCGGTTCAAGGCACAAGGTGGGAACCCACCTCAGACAGCACGCCCTTTCTTCGAAGGGCCACCCTCACGCACCCGCACGCACCCACACCCACACCGTGCCAATGCAGACACACCCGTTCACCTCACACGCACGTCTTTGGGAAGTGGGAGTCCCTGGAGAGAGCCACACAGACAAGGGGAGAACATGCGAACTCCACACAGACAGTGGCCCGAGGCGGAAATCGATTTTCCCCTTCGTTAGCATTACAACAGAACGAGAGACTGAACAGTTATTTGAGGACTTGCTGTACTCGGAATGGTGGTGCCTGCCTCTCAGTGAATGTTTGTACATTATTTCTTGAGCAACTGAACCTAAGTACAATATAATTTTACCACCTCGTTTCACTTAATGTTTCATAGTAATCTGTTAAAAAAAAACACTTTGGAATAGCATTCCCTAAATAACAAACTGATGACGTATCACAGAATTATGATTAATGCATATTTGTTGTGTTTTCTGGCCTCTTGAGGACATAGCACTGAGTCTAAGACAGCTGTCCAATAGAAACACAATGAGTCAGCAAAGTAAGCTATATATGCAACTTAAAATTTTCTAGAAATCACATTAAGCATTGTGAAGAGTCAGGTAGAATTAATTTTAAAGATGTATTTTACGGGACCAAATGTCAGCTTGCTAGTGTTCATCCTGGCAGTTTCGACATGTAAGCAAAGTAAAACGTACTGGCAAGATCCGTAACATTCTGTTTTGGGGAAACACTAAGTCTTCACACCAAGTACCTGTCACACCTGCAGCACCCTGTAGCCTCCATCCAGACCAGCCGCACCTCCAGGCCTTGGCAGTGCGCGGCTACCGGCTACAGTACTGCGGGCACCGCCCTAACGGAGTCTCTACCAGCACTCTCACTTGCGATGCGTTTAGGTTGGATATCTTTGTAGAAACTTACAGTGATAATAACGTTACCTCAAGTTTGATTTAGTACTATAAAAGACCTAATAATTATTAAAAATAATTTAGAAATCATAAAAATTTAAACTCCAGTTAAAAGTTAAAGTTCAAATCAGAATAATCCATATCCTAATGGAAATTAATATTGTCCATTTACCCATATTTACTAAAAATACTTCTATAATTTACTTAAGTTACCAGCAGGAGTCCCCAACATCCGGCCGAGGACCAGTACTGGTTAGGAACCTGGCAACAGAGCAGGAGGTGAGCTTGAATGTAACGCACTTGAATCATCCCCAAACCACCCCCCTCAACCCCTATCTGTGGAATAATCGTCCTGCATGAAAATGGTCCCTGGTGCCAAAAGGGTTGGAGACCGCTGCTGCAGAGGGATGTGTAGTTCTCCTGGCCACAGCAGAAATTACAATAGCAAGATAATAAACCCCACCCTTGTATGGGCATGTCTTTTGGAATCTCTTACTCAGTATTAGAAATGTATTTATTCTGCAATTTACTTCCCTGTGTAGTTTGGATTAGAAAACTTGGCTTTGTTCTATGGTCAGAGTGTACACAAATCATGGTTAGTTATCATATAAATATGTGCTGTTAATTACATAAGGAAATAATTGCAGTTATAAATACATTCCTAATATTGAGGTAATCCCAACATACAGACTTTATTAAAATTAGGTCAATAAATGAAAGACAAACTATTAACAATATCAATTCTTACAAAAGAATTTTTCTCAATATTTTTACTTTAGCTACATAAGAAACAGTCAAGTGAAAGAATGCAATGTTCCAAAATTTGAAGAGGAAGGGACAGTTGGATATTCCTACGTAATGTGGATCTATGTACTTTTGTGAATGGTAAAACTAAAGTTAAGAACACAGTCGTGACAGGCGGACACCAACTGCAACAAGCCCACTGCTGTGCGGTCTCTGTGTGGACTCGTGTTTCCAGCCACCCAAGCAGAGGAAGACCAGGCTCCCTACTTTTGCTTCATGGTTCTAGAAATACGCGTTTTAGTAAGTCAGTGAAAATTAGAAGGGTCTAACATTAACTGTGACTCTCCTTCTCTCCAAAATGAGATTGGCCTTTATTTCTTGCCATTCTTCTATTCAAATTGGAACTGAAGTACAGAGTTGCCACTGTTAGAAGCTGATAGACTTGCCTCTTTTGATTGTTCTATTCATAGCCCAGCAGCATGGAATGATGGTACCAAGTTTCATTATAAAATCTGAAACTACTTCTAAGATTTTGGTTTCATATATTTCTAGAAAATGAGTTAAAAAAAAAAAGATCTGGCATGCGTCACAGACATTACTGTAAAGAGAGCAGCTCAGACCAGTGCACTACTGCCTCCTACTGTCAGCTGGAGGAAAGTGAGGGCCTCGGAGGACGGAGCTCAACCTCGCTCCGTTTACAGACTTGGGCATCACTGGCCGCCTCGCTCCCGAGGACAACTTACACCCTGTGCCCTGGGATCATCACCTGGGAGGATCTGTTGGCGTTTTCTGAATTTTCCTGAACTCCTTCCTTGCACAGACTGCTAGATCTTTGACAAAAGTCCAGGAAACACCCTGGGTGTGGACCTCATCCACTGAGAGCATGTGCACCTGGTTTTAAATTTACAAAATATCTGTTCTTTTAAAATTCCTTTCCACATTATTTTATTCTTAAAATTTCATTTTTTTCTCCCCTTTCCCCTTCAAAGACTTACCACATACACACTGTAAGGAAAAATCAAGAGAAAAAAAATCTGTATGATTTTTAAATCTTTTAGCAGCTTTCTCCTAAATAAAAATATTAACAAGTATGAGTTAAAATATATAGTGGAAAATATAACAATTCATTACATAAGAAAATGTTTGAAAGCTTTAATTATGTATCAAAAATATGCACAGAATATATAAGTATTTAGAGTAAATACAGGGATGGGCAAAAGTAGATTTACATTTGTTCATATAGAAAAATACAATGAATAAGAAATAATACAGAAGTAAACCCATATTTTGCATATTCCCAACTGAAAACCTACTTTTGCCCACCCCTGTATAAACCACTCATTTCTAGAATCAGTACATTTGGATCAATGATTTGGGCGCTGGTTTGTAGAGTCCTTTGTGCTCAAACTACAATCTGACTTATGATGGTTTCGGCTGAGTCAAGAAATATCAATCCACATTTTAAAGATAAAATTTTTGATAGGAAAAATAAATCAGGCAAACAGAACCCTGCTTAGAAGCTGCTCCCTTTTAATAAGGAAACAGTAAGAAGAATAGGTCAATGTTACTTCAGGTACTTTACTGCAAACAAAACACTATCTGTGGTTACAGGCTGCACTGAAATTACTGAAAAATCGGTTTCTGTACACAACTCATTTTTAATGCAGCTGATGGGCTGGACCTGCGCTTCCTGAGACCCTACGGAGGCAGAGCCTGATCAGGACACGCAATTGCCTCTTTCCATTTCCCGCTGTAGATTCCGGCCTCGGGCTTCTCTATTGTAGCCAGCGGGACTGTTTTCTCAAAGACCTACTTCTACTCATCTTCCCAGGGCTTTGGAGTACCTCCTGTCTCTATGGTAACATGAAACACAAAGCATTAGAAATGTACCATACAGCAGGCAGAAAAGAACGAAATTAGAGGGCAGTACTCTTGGTAAGCTAAAGCAGGTGCTGACTGCAGGAAAATGGACAGAGGGCAAGCTATTGCAAATGTCAGTTGTCCATTTCCGGCATATTCTCTTAAGATTTATAGTAATTGTTAGCTCAGAAGAAGTTTTAAAGTATATGGAACCTTAAAATCGACATGGTATTTGATATTAAAAAAATTACTGAGGATCCACACTAACTGTAAATGTCCAGCAATTTATGGTTCATTAATTATTGAGATGCAAGTTCTCAGCTGAGATACAAAATATTAAAAAGAAAAAAAATTAAATCAAATATTCCAGAATGGTTCATGTTAAAGACAAAGGAAACTGTTATCATCACACTACAGAATATTCCCTCTTTTATTACTTTAAGATAATATAAGCGTTTTCAGTGTTTTGAAATTTGGGACATTGTATAAAATGTAGTGCTTAAGTCTATTTGGTTCAGTGGCTCAGTACAATCAGAGAGTCTAGACCCCACACTCTTGGTCAATTCCAGTCTATTTCTTGGTCACAAACATCATCCTTAACTTATGATGATGTGTATGAGGAGCAGTAATGCTATTCAGTGGGAATCTGAAAATATTCGTATTAACCCCAAACATCTATATACATGCAAGACATGTTATTATTGCAGCCATTTCATACATAGCTATTCTGTCACTGTTTTAAAAATATTTCACATAAGATGAGTAAATACACTTATTTATTATATTTAATATGCTATATTATTTATTTTACTATATTATGAAAAATAATGCTGAATAAATAATACATTTTCGGCACATAAACTCACAGATCAACAATGTTGGCTCTGAACTCTGTTTGTTGAGGCAGTACCCCAACAATTAGACTGGTGGAAATTCAGGGGAGCTAATACACACTCACCTGTGGAACTCTACAGTTAGGATCTCAGAAGATTTCTTTCCACAGTCTAAGTTTTTTTTTTTTTTTTTTTAACTCACCAGCTGAGATGCACCTATAAGCTCCAGCCACTAGAGGTTGGACAGTCACACCTGTCACCAATCATTAAATTAAAGTGGGTATTACAGCACCTTGAAGAATTCTGGTGACTTAAAATACAGAACATAAACATTCTCTTACAAATATCACAGTATAGTAATAATATGCCTTCTAATTGATTATTCTATTTCTAAAGGTCTTAGATTTTGCAATGCTACTACCTTTCTGTACTTGCTCTCATTTAATTGGAAGAGAGAAGAAATAATCACAATGAATGGACTGTAGAAACCCTCACAATTAATGGAATCCCATGACATGAAAAGGCCTCTTCTGGAGTAGAAGAGGTAAGTGATGTGTCCTGCAGTTGACCAAGTCCATTTGGAGACCCAGCATTCATGGGCTTTCCAACAGGAACCACTGTATCTTTATTTTTTAAATATTTTAAAATTTATTTTTAGAGAGAGGGGAAGGGAAAGAGAAAGAGTGGGAGAGAAACATCAATGTGTGGTTGCCTCTCATGTGTCCCTTACTGGGGACCTGGCCTGCAACCCAGGCATGTGCCCTGACTGGGAATCGAACCAGTGACCCTTTGCTTCACAGGCCCAAGCTCAATCCACTGCGCTACACCAGCCAGGACAGGAACCACTACCTCACGTCTATGTTCTCCTCGATTACATAGACCTCATTATCTCACATGTTTACAGCCCCACTTAACACAGTAAAAAATAATCATAATGGGGTGGTAATTTCTTATCTATCCAGTGAGGTTTACTACGTGGCAAACCAAGTATAGTTTGTTAAAACACAAGAAGACTTTTGAATTCTAACACAATCCACAAAGATAGAACCCAGATTTTGTTCTAACAAAAATACTACATTCACTTTCTCACCATTATTACAATTAATAAAATAATTATGTCTTTTTGTATTTCAAGTTTTGTTTCGCAAAAAAATAATGAAAATAATACTGATGTATTCGAGCACTTAGTAAGTGCCTTTTACATGAACTGTCATATAGCCTAATAGAATATAATTCTTATTCTATTTCACAAATGAGGAAGGGACACTATGAGGAGTTAATGAACTTGTCCCAGGTCAGAGGCAAGTTACGGTGAAGCTTGAATTCAAGCCCAAGTCCCCTCATTCAGGTCTGGGCTCCAAACTATTCCACTGCTATCTAACTTAAAAAACAAAAAAAAGTACACGTGCTGAAAAAAGTAGTACACAGTATTCCGACATCAGCACAAGGAAGTAAAGTGTGATATACTTCATTTCTACTGATATTGTTTTTGACAAATACCTTAAAAATTATTTGAGCTCTCTAGTTAAACAGAACCAGGAATATATTTTCCAGAGATTTTGCTTGTATTGTATAAAGTACTACCTGTGCTTAAAATGCAATATAGCCAGTTATTCATAGAAGAAGCAAAATCTGTGACCCAGATTCAACAGTACACTACAACATTCAGAAAGCTAGTTTATGACGGTCTCTCCGACATGCACAGAGGAAAGGCTCCGAGACGTCCGTGGATGCCCGAAACCACAGATAATACTGGCCCTATACACACTATATTTTTCCCACAAACACACCTATGTTAAAGATTAATTTATACATTAAACGCAGTAAGAGATTGACAACAACAATAATAAAATAGAGCAATTATAACAATCTGCTATAATACAAGTCACGTGAATGGCTTTGGGGCCCTAACTAAGCATGATAAGGGTGACTGGACACAAACACTGTGATACCAGGACAGCTGGTCTGAGAACTGAGGGCTGCTGAGTGAGTAACGTCTGTTCATGGCATGGCTATCAGAGGAATGGCTCCGGGCAGTGTGGGGGTGTGAGATTTCATCACGCCACTTGGAGTGGCATGTGATTTTAGAAGCTCAAAATCGTATCTGGAATTTTCCATCGAATATTTTTGACTGCAGTGGATCAAAGGTAACTGAGACCGAGAATAACTGCAACCGTGGAAAACAAGACCATGGACAAGGAGTGACTATGGTACTTTGACATCACACATAAAAACTACGACTTTTAATTAATACTGTCCAATTTGTCCCAGCTAGCGTCCAGAATGTTTGTAAAATGCTAGAAAATGTTTTTTTTTTTTTTAAATAAAATGAGCTAACCACAATGCCTCAGTCAAGTTTACATTTAAAAATTTTTTAATGTATTTCTCTCACTGGCAAGCCCTGCTTGAGGAAGCTGCTATTCTCTTAGGAAACTGAGCAATTCCTGAATCTAAGACGTGTTGTAGCTTTTTTAGTTTTACGGAGGTAGTGAACCCTGGAATGCCGCCCCTTTTCTACTCCTCTGTCATGATCATTGTAACAATCTGCGATCCCTCGGATCTCATTGAACGCTACTGATTTCTCAAACGGCTGTGCTGTCACTCGCCGCTGAACTGTTATTGTACTTCTCTCCCATGTTGCATATCTTGGTCCACTCAGTGTCGCGGTTTTTTTTGTGTGTACCTGCTATATGCCAGAGTCAAGTGATAAGACCATCAACTCCTTAGAGAAGAGTCTGTGTTCTTCTCATCCCCTGTGGAGTTAAAAGCAGTACTTTACACGCAGATATGGCATATGTCATCATAAGAGTCTACAATCAAGGCAGCAAAGACTATGTTTAACAATTTCTGGGCAGATGGAGACCATGCTTTCATTCACTTTGCATGAAATGCTGGGTGTGTTACAGAACAGGGCCAAGGGCAAGGGGGGGTGGTGCAGATACACTATTACTGAAAGGACCCCCTGCCAGGTCTGTTATGTCCATCACCTTGGGAACTATACCAGAGATTCGTGAAAAGGAAAGGAAATGTTTATTCAATGCTATACAAAGTGATCTAATGTCTTCGTTAAAGTATCAAAGTCCTTTTTGATACCCACAGACGCCCACAATGCTTCCTTTTCCCCCTGCCCTAATTTGGGGTACCATATCTCAGGAAAAGAAATAGATGTCCCTTACTCTGACTCCTGACACCATCAGCTCTGTTGCCATCCAGGCAGGATCTCCAGTTAATCCAAAGCCATGTGGCACCTTCTCATGGTCTACTGGCAAGAGTTCTTTCACCCTTCTTCCAGACAAAGTCTCTCCTGCTTCCCAGGCCACGTGGTCAAAGGGAGCACCCCAAAGCCACATGGTCCTCTTCTACCAAAGCTGCAGGGGTCCCCACTCTGGCCAAAACTGAATGGTTCTTCTCTGCACCAGAGCTGAGGGGGTCTGCACTCTGGCCAAAAGCACGTGGTTCTCTCTTCACTGCACGGCAGGGAGGGGGTCTACACTCTGGCCAAGCCAGGTGGTACTCTCTTCTCAAGGCTGCCGAGTCTGGGTTTAAATCCCCTCACCAACCTTCCTCTGTACCCATATTTCCAACTCCTCCTACAGTCAATTACATCTTGCAGCATTCCTGTATATTACGAGTTACTGGGTTGCCATTGAGAGTCTAGGCAGGTGTGGCCTCATGTCATGGAGCCAATCTTCTTCAAGCACTCACACAGGCGCTGTAACTTGGGGGAACTGCCCCCAGTCACATTTTGGGGGAAGTCCCTTTCCACCCCCTATCTCAGAACATGGCCATAGCTATGTAACATATCTATGCAGCCAGTTAAAGGCTATAGATATGTTAAATGACCATGCCATGGATTAGCTGCAAGGCTGTGGCTGAACAAAACAGCCCTGCATGTTCCTGCTCCATGTGTCCCTTCCCCCAACTCACACCTGTGGTGGGGAAGGGGTGAGGACATCTTATATGTCTTTCTAATATTTCCTAGACACCTTGAGTTCTGGGCCGCATTCCAAATTCCTATTTGGGGCCCCCTCCTGGCTGCACCCTATAACAGGTGTGTACAGTGGCCACACTGTACTGTCAGGGACATTGCAGAGGATGAGCAGACATGGTTCCTGCCCTCAGGAGGCTTAGTCTCATCACATCCCTCCAGCAACATCTACAGAGGTATTTGCTTATTATTTTCCCTATGTCACAAGGAGAAATGGCAAGACTGCTCAACGTGATTTGAACAGTCAATTATGCCTCTCATTTTTTAATGCATTATTAGATCTGGTATCTGTTATAGATTTTATCAAAAATAAGATCCATGCCTCTTAAATAATAAACAGAAAAGTTTAAGTCCTGTGGATGTGTCAGATTAAAAAAAATGTTTAGGACTGGGAAGGAGGGTGTCATCTGTGGCGGTAGATGGTAACTGAAGGGAACCCATTCAGTGATGAAAGTAAAGGGCCTACTGAGGAGATGGTCTAATGGGAGAGGACTGATGAACTTGGCTATGGGGGGCCTGGCTGACAGGTGGGAGACAGGGAGAGAAGAGAGAAGGCTATGTAGGCTGTGTAAAAATACAGGTATGAAGTTATCAAATCAGGAACAGTTCATACAGGATGAACTAGGCAGGATTTGAAGAATAGCATGAAGATGGAATAAATTTGTAGTCAGAAGTCCTGAATTTGAGATGCTTTTGCCCCAGACGTAGTTGACAATGGTGGCTGTCTCCACTATCTTCTTTCACTGTGGATAATGTCCTGTTATTCTTGCTGTCAATGTTATATTAGAAAAAATGATATGACGTCATCGTGCTACCTGGGCCTCTCTGAAGAGGCTGGTATTCCAGTTTCCACGAACCAGGTCCAAGTGCTTCGGCACAAGAAGTCAGCTCCAGGGAACCCTCTTTAGCGCCCACCCCATACCTCCTCCCATTCACTCTCACATAGCACCCTGTTCTTTTCCTTCACTGCACTTACCATGAGCGTAATGTGTTTGGGTAATTATATATTTAATATCTGTGTCCTCTACTGCATCCCACTAAAGAAATCTTTCACTCAGTCTCTTCCGAAGATAATGCCAGTAATTTAGTGTGCCTCTCTGCGCCAAACACGATAAGGCGTTTAGAAAACTTTTCCCATTAGTGCTCACATACTCTATGAAGCTGTTATTAATAACCCCATTAAACAGGAAAAATATCACTATCTGTCAGAATGTGGTGATGCTCTTTGCTTTGCTGCTGGAACTCCCGGGGGGGACGGTGATGATCTTCTCAGGCAAATTACAGGCCCCTTTGTGGGAGGCAAGTTTAGCTCACCCACCTTTCCTGCCGTCTCTACAGATCTGGCTTTAACTGAGCTACTGCCACAGAACAATCTTTTTATCAAGCTGTATGCTCATTGTTTGTTTGTTCTTTGGCTTTACACGAAAGGGAATCCAAAGCCATTTCCCTGACTCATCTGATTGGCTGCAAACTCTGCATTTGTGACTAGTACATCAGAAGGTGCTCTATCATGAAGCTCGTTTATACCTGAAAGGAAAAACTGGAAGGGTTTCTTCTTCGCTCTATCGTTCAATTTTTATTCGCTGGAATGACTCTCTTCATCGCTGTAGACCTCAGCACCTTTCTTAGTTTACCTGGGATGATTAAATAGGCCTAACCTACACAGAGACTTTTATGGCAGGAACAATATACACAAAAGCTCTTTGATGAGTACAGATCACCATACAGAGGTCAGATATCGGTAAAGTGTCCTCTCATCACAAATCTCGAAAGCAGCTGTGTTTGGGCTTCTTTTCTAATGGTTATAGCAGGAACCTCTGTAACAGACACTCCTAAAATTATATAACTGTGAGTGAACACAGAGCCATTGATGATGCTCTTGGAGTAACTGATCAAGATATTGATACAGGGTGCAGCCAAGGGGGTGGTGCAAAAAATATTTGGAATGGTGTCCAGAACTCAAAGTGTATACGAATACTGGAGAGACATATAAGATGTCCTCACCCCTTCCCCCCCACAGGTGTGAGTTGGAGGAAGGGACACATGGAGCAGGAACATGCAGGGCTGTTTTGTACAGCCACAGCCTTGCAGCTAATCCATGGCATGGTCATTTAACATATCTGTAGCCTTTGGCGGGTCACTTGGATATGTTAAATGGCTGTGGCCAGGCTTGGAGCTAGGGGAATGAAGTCACTTCCCCCCAAGATGCAACTGGGGGCAGGTGCCCCGAGTTACAGTGCATGCGTGGGAGCTTGGAGAGATTGGCTCCAGGACATGGGGCCATACCTGCCCAGACTAATGATAGCAGCCCAGTAAACTTGTAATAATACAGAAATACTGGTAGGTGGGAGGAGTCGGAAATAGGGGTACAGAGGAAGACTGGCACGGGATTTAAACCCAGGCACAGCAGCCGTTGAGGGAGAGCCATGCGGTTTTGGGCAGAGTGAGGACCCCCTCTTGGTAAGGTGAAAGAGGGAGCCACGCGGTTTTGGCAGAGTGCAGACCCCCCTCTTTCCCAGGTGAAAGGGAAAACCACGCAGCTTTGCCAGAATGGAGATCCCTGCAGCCAAGTGAAGAAGAAAGACACATGCTTTTGGCAGAGTGCGAACCCCTGCAGCTTTGGTAGAAGAGGCCCACGCGGCTTTGGGGTGCCCCCTTTGGTCGAGGGGCCTGGAAAGCAGGAGAGACTTTGACTAGAACTTGGTAGAAAGAACTCTTGCCAGTGGACCGTGAGAAGGTACCACAGTACTTTGGATTAACTGGAGATCCTGCCTGACAGCCAACACAGCTGATGGTGCCAGCGGCCTGGAAAAATGGATGTGTGTTCTTTTCCTGATTTATGGTACCCAGAGTTGGGACAGTGGGAGAAGGGAGCGCTGTGTGGGTGTAGGTGTACAACCTAAAGGACTTTGATATTTTAGTGGAGGCATTAGGCCTGAATAGCATTAAATAAACATTTTGTTTCCTTTTCACAAATCTCTGGCATTGAGAGATGTCTTTCCAATTGGCGGCAGACAGACGAGCCCAGTAGGTATTAGTATACTGTCCTTGGGAGGGGTCCCTGTTTTGCATCCCTGGGTGGACCAAATATTCCCCCCCTTGAACCTCTGTTCGGTAACAATATCACTTCTCATGTAAAAAAAAAAGAAAGAAAAACTTTATTTCTGTTATCCTCAATGTAATCTATACCATCAGCCAACTAATTTATGCTTACATGTAGTGTGATTACTTTCACAGTTAAAGTGATAAACCCAGTGAAGTGCATTTATTCATTAATTTGATGAGGATAAGGTGGGTGGATATCCAAATTCTGAATATATTTGATGAGAATGTCAGCTGTAATATTTATGAATCACAGGTCTCTGATTTAAAATAAACTGACAGCTTCCTCTTAAAGCTTGATAACAGCAACCAGTTTAAAATCAAACTTGAGGATTTCAGGGCATCTAGAATTATTAAGAAAAAATTGCAAAAAGCTGTTTTATTTTGTGGGGGAGGGCGGTGGTGGTTTGGGGTGGGAAGGAGATTCTTTTTTCTGAGAGCCAGAGAAACATTTCACATTTTCCTTAAATGCTGGTGCTTCCCTAAGGGACTTCCTTCCACTCTCAGCTCCCAGTATCTTAAAAGAGACATCTGGGACTTCTTCTGAGTAGTACCTAACACAGTACGTTCACGCACACACTGGCAATGAGGAAACAGATGAGGAGGAACTGCTGAAACCTCCAGTTTAATGAAATGCAAGCTCTCTTGTTCTTGCACTCTTGTCTTTCCCCAAGGTCTCCCTGGCTCTCCGTGGCTACACAACACAGCCCTCGGAGAAGCCGGCTCATTCACACAGGCAGCATCCACTAAATCCTCCTGCGAGGTGGTCAGTGCTTATCTTAATTTACCGACGAGGAAACCGAGCTCAGAAAAGTGGAGTACTCCAGTGACAGAGTGGAGAAAAGGCAGAGGCAGAATGAACACCCGAAAGCCCTGTTTCGGGCGGCACCCGGCCACTGTCTTCTGGGCCATGAATCAGCTGCTCTCTGTTAGAAGAGGTGGCCAATGTGAAAAAACAGTGAACAGAGATGGAGAAGTGGTATTGCTGGTGGCTGCATAGGAAAAAAATGAATATATTGGGGCTGCAGAAGAGCTAAGCAGCTGTAAGCTTCAAGAGTTTGTAATAACAGTTTGAATAACCAAAACAAAGAAAAGTTTTGTTCGTTATAACAAAAAATAGATTCCTTTTATGTGGACTCTATTTGGGGACTGATACCATTTATGATGAATAATTTCTGTGTTTATCCTTTATTTGGTTTTAGTCTGAGATAAACAGAAATCAACTGAATATATTTAAATTTCGGAAGTTAAGAGTTGCAAATTCCCAAACTAAATGTGCCACTACCTGTGGTTTTCTGCCAGTCACTCAGGCTCAGATTCATCAGTCACAAAATGAACATTTTTTCTGAGATCCTTTTCTATTAGAATGTTCTTTGATTCTATGAAGAATATGAAAGTACTAAAAATAATGTGATAAATATTTGCTAGCAGAATCTCCCATAGAAGAAAAAAGTAGATAAGCCTCAGAAAATGGGACGCTCAGCCATTCATCCTTCCTTCGGAAACACTGGAATCCTTACTTCAGATAATGCGATTATAGAGCAATTCTAAGCTGTAGCTGTGCCCTGGCTACCGGCCTGATTTAGTGCCTTGAAGATGTCACCTGTACTTTTTAATCTGATACTGCAAGAATAACATCATAAAGGATATCTATTCACATCAATGTTTCACTTGAAAAAGAAACAAAAAATTCAACTCACAGGTGGCTACCAGGCAGGAGTACTCACAGGTTCTAACAGGATAAAAAGGAAAATGATGAAGCACATCAGCTCTTTAGGAAGAAGGTACTGCTATTAGGCAAACTCAAGGATCTTTTCCCATCGAGATGATGTAAAAATGCTTTCACTGACAAAATAGGCCATTTGTTTTTAACATTAGTAAATTCTCACCACAGTCCATAGCTTCTTGGAAACAGTGACTTTAAGTGAAATGACATATGAGAAAGCCAATTTTACCATAAGCTTACTGATATAAGCAAGAATTAAGTTCCTATGGCACATTTCTGGCCACAGAAAACATCACTGAACTTCTCAATAGTCTCCAAACACTTCTAATGTTACACAATAAAACACATTTAAAAAAGATGATTGAAAACATGATCCTGATTTTTCCACCCCACTTACTCCAGTTCAGGGTCAGGGTCGGCCAGAGCCTCACCCAGCAGCACCCAGAGTGCAAGGCAGGCACCCACCCGGGACAGGCACCCTTCCATCACGAAGAGCCCTCGCACCCACAGCCTCAGTCTCTCCTACTGAGACAGCACGGACATGCCCATCCGCCTCCTACGCACACCTTTGGGATGTGGGAGGAAATCGGAGAACCCGCGGAGCACCCACACCGATGAGATGATGTGCAAGCTCCACGGACAGTGGGTTTGACAGAAAATCAAATTTTCCCCCATCAATACTGTAACAAAATGCTGTTCAACAAAATGCCATTATTTGAGCTATACTTCTGCTTTGTATACAATGACTTTGTTGTGTCAAACACAGTGTCTGATTTACTTTGGGCTAGAGGTACGGAAAGTTTTGTGGAAAATAAGCAGCCTTTTGCCTGGTTTGTGCCAGAGGTTTATCACAGTTTACACACCCCGGGTAAGCACATTCCGAAGCAGATCCTATCATCACGTATCCTCAGGCAAAACCACGTGCACCAGGGCACTGCAGAAACAGCCTTCGGACGTGGAACAGAGCAGTGGCGCCACAAGGAGAAAGGCTGCAAAGGCCAGAACCTTTCAGGATCTTTGACAAGCGACACACCTACGTGAGACGGTAATGACGACATCAGAGCGTGGAGGTGCTGGGGCTTCACGTGAAAGCACCATCCACTTCTCTTTGTCTGCTCTTACTTGAGCTTCCCCATAAAGACTGAGTCTAGACTAAAAGGCAAGATTAAAAACAAAAGGTTAGAGATCACCATGGGACATTAATTATGCAAAAGAAGGCATACTGAATTTAATCAGAAGCAGCAGACTCGGTGCAGGAAGAATTTTCTCTTTTTGACAGAAGCAGTTAGGAAAACATTCATGGTAATACTGCAGCATCTGCTGATTGCAGTTGGAGCTGCAGGACACCAGGGTTAAATCACTGAGCCGTCCTGACAGCTCCTGGGTGCTCCAGTCACATCGAACTGCAATTTGCAATGAAATTCATCCAAGTCTAAAAAATCACCCGACATGTTTAAACCAGACAGAAATAACTTAGTTTTGACTTTAAAAAAAAAAAAAATATATATATATATATAATAGGGAATTATATTTCACAAAACTTTGGATCTAATGCAAGAATTTCCCCCAACAAATACTGGTACATTTTTTAAAAGAACACAGGGATTTTCAGGTCTATTAATGCACACTGTGATCAATCAATATTTAAAATTTATAGAAAGAAAAGAAGTCAACATTTAAGTCAAAATATGGGAAATAGAGTTTTAACTCCTTGACAAAAAGGAGAAAATCTGACATCTCCGAGTGCTTTGATACGTCTACAAGGGTCAAAGAGTAATTAAGTAGAATAATAACTTGTAAACAACCGACTTGGCTGCTAAGCAAATGTAGGTAAAATAAGCAGTGCAGAGAAATAAAGAACTACAGAGTAGCGTGACATTAGGATGGCCGTCGTGTGGACTGCCCATCATGGACAGGCAGGTCGACCAAATGTGTTAGTGCCCATCAGGGAACTGCTGAAATGGTTAAAGGAATAATGAAATTCTATAGGTATTCATAACCAAAACTCTCATACATAGGTGTTTCTGTGGGATTTCTGGTGGTCAAAAACACACTGTGTTTAAACTTAAATCTTTGAATGACACAAGAGCCCAGAGAACAAAAGATGATGTTAAATTCTTCTGAGATTAAAATTCACAGAAGTCAGTGTCCCATATTTTATCCAAAATCAACTCCAAAGATTTTCTTCCCTCAGCTGCTTTGGGAGCTCAACTAAATATTATTCATAACATTAAAAGATTAAAGAAAGAAGGAAACAAAAACTTTAAAATGTCGATTTTTGAAGGGAGCCATTGAAACTAGCCACCAGGGATGGCTCTATTGTTGCCTTATTCTCAGCTAGATGAACTGTTTGAAAATATGTCTGCTACAGGGAACCACTAACACAATATTCATCTGCAACTTTAAAATCTAAAATTTTAATTAAATTTCTTTTGCTAAACACATTAAAAATATCTCTAGACTTCTCTTCATAGACATAACCTATTGATGGTAAAAAAAAATGCAGCTAGGTAATCAAAACACTCACAAAAAAACCACTGAAAAGGTAAAAAAATCGATCAGTTGAAAGCTTCAACTTAAGTCAATAGGTAATTGAATAATGAATCAATAAATGTTTATTGAACAGCTGTACGTATAAGCTACAGAGCTACAAATGGATAAGAAGTTTAAGGCACCGCTGCTGGTCTGAACAGGACCATGGACGAGAGCAGAGCTTCCGTGGGCTCGGTTTTTAGTGCTGCTGAGGGGCCGGAGGACTTGTGCCCAGTAGGGGTGAGGTCTGACCAGAAACAGTGTAAACGAAGGCAGGCTTCACAATGGCACAGTCTCAGTTGGGCTTTGCAGTAACAACAGGACTTTAGATAATTCGGAAACAATTTACAGGGGATCAACCTGATCTAAGGAGAAAATCTAAAAATGCTACAAAGGTCCCACCTGCAGATGTGGATGTTATGATTCAGGACAAGTGACGTGCATGTAGACGAACATATAAAGAAGACACATAACATGGGTCAATCCAATACATTTTAAGCACCCAACTGGTGAAATGTCACACAGGAAATGTTTTTGTGACAGAGTCTGCCCCCACAGCACTGTTTCTGTGGGAGGAGTCACATATTTAGTCCCCATGGGTTCCCCCTCAGGCAGAGGGAAAGCAATGACTGAGGGAGGGACAAACGTGACTCTAGTCACAAAAAGGTGACGCTCTCAAGATTTTACCAACTTCTTTCTTTTGTCCCAGAAAACGTTCCTCAAAGGCCACACATTTTTCTGAGAAAGTTTAAATATAAAGCAGAAAATAAAGAGGGCTTGGCAGCCTAAGGAGGGAAGCAGACCCTGGGGCCATTTCTGTCCCCTCCCACATGAAAGACACGGAAAACTGAGCTAGGAAACTGGGAAGTCAGGTGGTGTGGTAAAAACAGATGAAGGCGCTAAAATGAGTTGCACTAAAATAAGACAAATAAGACACAGAGTAGTCCTTGGGAAACATGGCTCTTAATAGAGAATCTGATGAGCAAGTTAGCTGGGCATATCCCCACCACGCCAGAATCACCTAGAAATTCTTAGGTACAGTGAGGGAAGCTTCCCTGTCACTGCATTTCTGCAAGTCTGGATGAAGACACTACGTTGCAGAAGTTAGATTCCATGAAGACTTTTACCTTGGGAACTAGTTGGTTTTTAAGGTGGGCTTATTCAGCAGATCAAGGAAAAACATCTTATCAACCAGTAAAGATAAAAAATATGTAAGTGGTGCTTGAAGGAAACTAATCATAGAAGAGAAAACTGAATAAATTTAGGCCATATTCATTATCTCTCCAGGCCATTTTTGATCCCACCGAAGTTACCACTATGTCCTAATGTTAAGTACAGACATTCAGATGAAAAGAACTGGAGGGTCATCTACTCTAAATGTCACTTTGCTTGAGAAGAAACTATGGCCCAGCAAGATGAACTCACGTGCCCTAGAGCTGCTCGTGGTGGAGGAGGGGTGACGTGGTGCTTGTCCAGTGCCTAGGCCTTGGGGTCAGGCTGCTGAGGTATAAACCCCAACTTTGCTACCTTATTTCCCACTCTCTTAAATGTTCATAATTCGGTGTAATTTTGTTTTTGGTGGGTACTTTAAACCATGACACACTTTGCATTTGTACAGGGCTCTATTGTTTCAATGTGTACTTATACACATTACTTTGCTTTTTCTTCAGGACAGCAGGCAAGAAATACCAAGCAGGGAGGGGGGCAGATACAGAAACTCAGGCAAAGTAAAGGATTTATAGGGCTTGGCCTATCCATATTCAGAGATCCTGCTCTGTTGCTAGGTCATGTTATACCTGCCCATCGGTATAATTTGCCCTGGACTGCAGTTTCTACACAGAAAATAATTGTATTTACTTAATATAATGAAAATACTGCACATTTGTAGCAGTGTTGCTTTCTGCTATTTTTCATTACAACTGCACAGTGTTTAAGCTACATTATGGGTTAAATACACTCTTGAGGGCTAGCCTGGTAACTTAACCACCATTTATAACATTTATAACATTGTTTCAGTGGGAAATTGCTTTGAGTTCCACAACAACTGATTTAAAAATTAACTGTGGGAATATAACTGGTTTCAAAGTAGAAGACTGTCTGTCAGACATTTCATGTAATTGGTTACTTAATTCATGCACTGAAGCAACAATAGTGGATTGTGTACTGTGTACCTACTGGTGAAAGAAGGTCTTAGACCCTTAGGCACTCACAGCTAGAAGGGGGAAGCATATTATTAAAACAAATACACTCTAACTACCGGCTGAAACAGAGCTATGGGGAAAAATGCTGTAGGAGCAAAGAGGACAGAGGAACTTGCCTCCAAAGGATTGACTGTGGAAGTAACATTTGCGTTGAGTCCTGACAAGTGAGTACAGCCTGTCAGGAAAGGGAAGGGGGGCACCAGGCAGGAGGAAGAGCACACACAGAACACCAGCATGGGAAAGGGTCTGGTGAGCTTGAAGAAATAATAGCAGAAATGCCGGGGGAAGGACTTGGGCTATGAACTGTCAGATACTTTTTAATCATGAACAATTTAAGTAATTGCTGAAGGAAGAACTACCGAGGAAAGGATCCAAATTAGTATATCAGTCCATATTGGAGCATCTTAAACTCTTATCTTCTTGGATTCTCCAAAGGAAGAAGGATGACGGGATCAAGAACATTATATAGACCCTTGCCCTGGTGAAAGATGGGAATTGCTCCTCACTCATTTCATTAGGATTGCTTTTATCTCCATGGATCATGTGATCAACCTACACCAATTTTTTGCTGACCTACATAAAATCTAAGGTTATAGAAGTCTGCCTCATGATAATTACCGTCTTAGCTGTTAGGGAGAAGGATCAGCACAACCGGCATATTTCAACTGTCTCTGTACGCTTGCTTCTGTTACATTAATGTGTTTCATATTGAAGCTGTAACCTTTTTGACTACCAGAAACTGTCTCACTGTAAACTCCTGCTTCAGGAAAATTCTGAATCAAAGTTCGTCTGACATTTCAGCCTGTTTACAGGTCAGTTTTAGTTAATGCATATAGAACTAGTAACATAAAGCAAAAGAAGGAAGCAAACCTAGAGGAAGGGAAAGAAGAAAAAGAAGAGTGTTTCAGCTTAAGCGCATTTTAAATGTAGGGAGAACTATTTTATATTCAAGTACAAAAACTATTTGCTGGCTGAGGGTGTTAAGGACTGAGTAAACTGTATTTCTTTCATATGTAACATAAACAAAAAGAAGCAGTCCTTTGTAAACATTAGTTAAAAATATTCCTGACCCTTCAGTGTAAAGCTTATGCAATGTACACATTGGGACTAAAATACTTCATTTAGCCTAAGACAACTTAAAAAGGATTTTAAAAAGCCGAGTATGGAATCGAGAATGTAGGCACCACAGCTGTGGGTGATGGTGTTCTCTGCTCTATGCTTTTGATAACTAAAAACAGAATGAAACTCTTTTTCAAATCTTACTTGGTATAGATTACTCATAGCTTTGATAAATTATTAGTTGCTTCTCTTTTTTTCTTTTTCTTTTTTAAAGAAAGGAATATCAGCTTTCATACTTGGAGTCTTAACTATTTTTCAGAATCCTGAGAATTTATCCATGAAATCTGGTGAGAAGAGCAAGGCCTGAGTTTTAGGTCTAGGGAGCTACAAAAAAGGGAGCGTGAGTGCTAACTCACTAACTGTGAATCTGGAGCCAAAGACGCTGCTTAGGCGAAGTCGTTCCACTCGCACCCCTCCTTCCCCCTCAGAAGCTCTACATTATCTGTCTGTGTCTGAAATCCCTGGCACGGCTCCTGGCTACAATCCATCTTCTGAAAACCAAAGAACACGGGAGCTCAAGCCTCCCTCCATCCTACTTTCAGGTTGACAACACTGTAGTAAAAGCACTTTGGGTTTCCTTTTCCAGACATGGAAACTGAGGCCCGGAGAGGACAAGAAACATGGCCTGGATGAACTGTCAGGATCTGCTCTCTCCACATATGCCCTCCCCTGACCCCCCCACCCCCCGCCACGTCCCCACCCGTCTACTCTATGAGCCTGTCTGTGGACACCAGGCTGCGCGCCTCCCGCAGGACACCGCACAGCCGCTCCTTCATTTCATGGTCTTCAAGCTCTCTGTTACTCCCTGGGGATGATTTTGGTCTAATTTACCTGTCAAAGGTGTGAAATACTGATTCTAATAAAATCTTCTTTCCTCTGTCGCCTACTCTTTCTTTAATCATAGAGCTTACACACTATTGGGAGAGACAAGCATTAAACAAATAATCGAACAAATATGTAATTATAACTTGTAAATGCAGTGAAGGAAAAATAAAAGATGCAATTATGAAGTGTAACCGGGCACCTGATTTAAGTTTCAAAGGAAAGACAGTTGTAGAAAAGCTTCTATGAGAAAATAATATTTGAGACCAGAAAGAGTAAAGTTAGCAGGACAGGTCTGGTGGGAGAAGAGCATTCCAGGCCGGAGGAACTGCAGGAAGCCCTGGGACGGAAGGCTCCTGGTTAGAATGCAGAGACGGAAGGTGAGAGGGACCGAAGGTGAGAGGGGAGGCGTGCGATTTTACTGCAAGAACCAAGGGAAGCCACTGAAGGAGGTCAAGCAGAAGCCTGGCACGGCCAGGTGTGCAGCTCTCAGATGACCCTTGTCACGGAACTCAGCTTTAAAAGTTCATCCTTAGTCCAAAAAGTGGAGAGAGCTATCAGTGCAAATCTTTCTCTCCTATTTGCAAAAACAATGGAAGTCTGTATGTGGGTAGTATCATGGCATCACAGGCTATACTGAGTCCTAGCATTGCAATCTAACAGGAAAGCAAACTGCAGAAGACAGCATTCTATCCCAATTCAGAAAAAATCAAGTTTGTATAAAACTCATGGGGCATGAGAGATCTTCGAAACAGCAAATTTTTTTTTTAAAAATAAAAAGACAAGGAAAATTGTTACAAAGTTACATGACAAATTTGAGTTTCTTATTTGCATGATAAACTTGAAACCATAAATTATATTGGAAATTATATTTTCTAATCTGAATTTTAAATGATCGTTATAATCCTCATTTTATAAGTAATGCCAAAAGTGAATTTCCAAGAATATTTTCATGAAATAAATTATGAAATAGTCTGTTTAGTGTATAAAATTCTAACTTCATCATTAAAAAAATCCTAGTAGTATTCTGAAGTGTGAGTTTTCAAATAAGTGACTTTATTTTTGTGATCCTGAATTATTCTGGTGGTGCTATGTATAAGCCAACGTTTCCAAATACTCCACCTTCAATTTGCTGACCATTATAGAGAAAGCACAGGTATGAGAACCTATTAAATTGTTCTGGCTTTGAAATTAATATTAATAACCAATAATCAATCTCAATAATACTAAAAAGAATAACTCTTGGAATGTATCTAACCACGGTAAAAGAAAAAGGAGACTCGGAAAAAACTCAAGAGACTTGCGTTTGACCTCAACCCTCCCAGGACACTCAAGGTTGATCCGTTACAGGAGTCGCGAATCCCTTTCTCAGGTTCATTCCAAGAGTAAGTGTATAGGGTTGATAACACTCTAGTTTGGGTTTAGTTTACTAGAAAGGAAGCTGTGTCACTCCTCATTTGTAGCATGACTCTTAAAAGAAAAATGGGAAGATCTTTGTCAAAGAAAGCCTATTTTCAGAGTCCAAAGTGAAATGTTTTTTAGTTGAATACTTTAACAACTTCAGAAGAAAATAAGTGATAACAACATTATAAAGCAGCTATTTTTTATAGCTGCCAAGTAATGCTCTTGGAATGCCTATGTTTCTGCTTAATAAAGTAAACTAGAGTAGCTTCTGGGTGGATATAAGACTTTAGAAAATACTTTATTCTTGATTGTTATTAGAAACAAAAACAGTAGAAATATGTTATATTTCTAGAATGAGACAAAGTTGTTTAGTCATTTGAAACATCTGGTACTGAATGCAGATTTCTTAATTATTGAGAGGGCCCCAAAATATAAATATTCACAGATTCCAGAGAGTGCTGCCAAATATTGTAGGTTATCAGGCAAAGAATACGCAACCACCTGGAGAACAAAATCCATCTGTCTGACTGAATTTAGTTGAAAATAATTTTTTACACTTGTTAGTAAAACCCTCATGCAAAATTTATTTGATTGAATAATTTACCAAGAATATTTCCATGAGCATCATAAAGTGCTATAGCTGATAAAAATAAATACACTAATCATCTTTCTAACTTGGACCCACTGCCGCAGCTTCCAGCGAGTATTTTGCAGGAATCGTCAGCCTGTGGTCTCGACTTGGAAACACAGGATTCCCATAGACAGAAAGAAGCCGGTCCCCTTAAGGACCCCCTTTGGGGGGGGGAGAGAAAATGTCTTTCTCTCGGAGACATGTACTGGGATGCTTTTCCATCTTCTCTGATACTGACACCTGGGTGTTGGCAGAGCTGGGATGGGGAAAGCTGGCGAAGGCAATACTAGCCCTGTATGCCCTTTCCTGGAACTTCTGCCAATTGTGTGTGTGTATTTGAAAGGGACCACAATGCAATACATCCAGATGACTCCCTGCTTCAGCTGTGCAGTACAATGTGTGTGAGGCGCAAAGCCAGTACTCCACCTGTTAAAGTCACTGAACAAATAGTAGTCCCATCAACTTGCCACTTCCCCTTCTCGAAAGCATCAGAAAACTATAACAGCACAGTTCCTGACGAAGATGAAAGGTTGACAATTAGGTAAATTATCTCCTAGTAACTGAAGTGCCAATACACAATCCAGTGGGATTCATAGTTTTAATACTGATATGTGCATTCATTCCTCCTGAGGACTAAAAGATGTACTTAAGAAGTTAGTAGTGAACTTTTAACTAGAATAAGAGTATTCCAACAGAAGGACATTAAGTAGTGGAGTAAAATGACCCTTATCTAAAACAGAATGACAAGCCAGACTGAATCAAGCAATTAAAAAGATATGCACTGGTACCCTTTCTGCTACTCTAATATTATGAAAAAAAAATCTTTAAAAGAAGTTCTTTGTTCCACTACCAAAACCTCCCAGTGTGGTTATCTTTAAAGAGAAAGCAAAAACCAGAAACTAAGATACACGGTCTCATCTTCCAAACAGAAGACATGACAGATCACTAAACCCTTACTGAAGCAGCTTGAAAAGCAGGGATGTGGCTCCTGCCTGCCATTCAGAATAGCTTCCAGTTTAAGTGCATCCAATCCCACTCACCAGTCTACTCAGATGAGGTGGTTACTGGACCTTATGCTTTTTGGAGGAGATCAATCATGATAATCTAATCAGATCAAAATGGCATATTATTTAAATTAAGTCATTCTTTAGAAATAGCTTCATTGATTTCTTATCATTTGGATGGACATTAAATAACAGGTGGTTATTAATGGTACAACATTGGATTATAAAATTTTAGGCAACTTGAAATCCTGTCAGTTGGTATGATGACCACTTGAGACCACGTGGAGCTATTTCTTACCCACGATGCCACATTCCTGTACATCCCAAACCTGTTCCCACGACAGGAGGGCAAAGTGCCTGCTGTGCAGTGCTACGCACCCCATTGCAACGGGTTCATTCATATTTATAACACAATCTGTGATGTCGATGCAATCATTGCAGGTCTCAGTTATTTCACACAAATCCATAACTGAGCAAAAGGAAGGATGTTGACAGGAGTTAATGTGGATTTTACACTGCTTACAATTGCCTTCTAATCTGCTAAATGGCTGTGAAAATTGATGCATTGTTAAGAGTGCTTTCATATCCTTGTACAGTTGTTGTGACGCAGTAATCTCTACAATGCTAACTTGAATTTTCTACAGTGCTTTGTGTTTTTTCTATTTGTCTGTGATAAGTAGGTTCCTGATTTTATGTAAATGATTAATAAATAAACCCCCCAAATCTCATTTTATTGAAGTGAGTTTGTTTTACTTTCAGACAGTAAGTCAAAATAAACTTGTAATTCTATCTTAGCTACATATAAAATAAACTCTGAGTTTTTCAAATAAATTAAGGAATCACATCCCCAAGGGGTGTGGATTATCTCATTCCAAACCTCTGAACCATTTAACCTGACTAGGAACCTGGCTAGCATATGGTACACTGAAGCAAGCATAAACCGAAGATAAAACTTCAGACACATCAATATGAAACATTAATAACAGCACCTCCTCTGCAGACCTACTGCTCGTGCTGACAATAAGGTAGAAAGAGGGCAAAAAGGGTTTCAAAGAAGGGATTGAGGCTCATGTAACAATAGCTATAATTATTATATACATATATTTACAACATATCATATATAACATATGTAATATGAATATGTAATAACACGTTATATATCATATAATTTTATTTAAACACTACTACCAACACACAATGTGTGAGTGCATTAGCCCTCCAGAGCTACCAGCAGACTGCATTGCCTTTGCAGCTGTAACACACTATGACTGTGAATGTGTGACAGATCTCAGAATCCCTCCTCCCTTGAGAGAATGTGGCTCATGTGTGACACTCGGAACAACCTAGAATCTAAGAACTGGGAGCTGGGTTTTCAAGTCTATAGAAGCTATGGATAAAGACTAACTATTGATACAAGCAAAGAACAACTAGTGTTCGTGATATTTAAAAACAACTTTAAATCATCAAACTAATTATCAATTACTTGTTCATTGTGCTAATGGCCTTATATTTTCAAGAAAGGAGTTAGAAGCAGTGAATAATTATGCTTTCATTCTAAGATGCTAATTGTGCTTATAAACAATGGTTTCTTATTTCCACATAAAATTTTGTTTGTAGGAAATAATGCTCCTAGCCTTTTCCCTCTTACTAATATTTTAAATTCTGGTAGTCAAAGAAAGGAAAACTCTGTTATGTACTGGCGAGAATTACACACACAATTGAGTTCAATAAACGCATATGCCCAAATGTGCACAAAGCAGAGAATAATTCTTTTACAGCTACTGGAACGGGTAACATCCTTTTCAAGACCTGTCTTCTTCCTTTTCATACTTATCAATACATTTCATGCTCTTACTATTTTTTCCTATCACAGTTATTGCAATGACATTTATAAAGTGCATCATTAAGAAAATTAAATAACTGGCTGTCTGATTACGATGTTACTCTGAGCTTAATGTGGGGTTTTAAAGTCTTTTCCCATCTGCCACCTCCGATTCCTTGTGGCAAACTGGTCTTCTCAAGGACTTAAAATAACTAAAAATTATGTTTTTCTAATGAAGAAACACAAAACTATTTCACTGCCTCAAAACAAATACAAAAGGAAAAAAAATAAAAGAATTAACAATAAACCTTACATGACAACCAGCTACATATATCTGGCAATCAGGACGTTAGAACACAGCAGTTGCTGAAGGAATCTGAATATAGAATAATATCTCTTGATACCAAAGGTAAAAAAGCACCAGCAAGTACCCCTTTCATCTGTCTTTTAAAACAACCTCCGTGTACAAACATATGGAGCAAATGCGCAAAAAACAAGTGTTGCTAAATTAGTGCATGAAAAAAGTATTATAATTGCCTATCTTGACAAAAGAAATAGCACAATAAATCATATTCCTGCCTTCTTAAAAAATAGGAAGTAAGCAATATTCTTATTTCCTTAAATCAGCTTTAAGTGGTTTATTTCCTACCATAACACAAATACTACCTGGCAAGGATTAATAGATCCAAGAGAATTAGATGGCATGGTGTAATAATTCCCAATAGCTGCTCACGAGCGTTCACTGAGGCAAATAAAAAAAAAAAGCTTCCTTAAGCTACTGTTCTACAAATTTAACATTAACATAGCTTTCTGATGTTAAAATATTATTATTAAAAATAAAGTATAGGTGACTGCAAAGGATCATCTCTTATGCCTATTCATTCAACAATTAGTTACCAAACTCCCATTGTGCATCAGACTGTTCTAGAAGAGAGCCAGCCTGGGGAGGTCCCTGGCACCATGGAGCCTGCCTTCTGGGGCTAAGGCGGGAGGGTGCTCACAAGAGATAAACAGGTAAACACACCTTATGTCTGAGTGCTCAGCACATTGGAGAAAAAGGCAGGGCAAACGTGCTGAGGGTTGGGGTTGCTCTTTTAACAAACAATGGTCAGAATAAGCCTCTCTGATAAAGTGAAAATGGAGAAGAGAGATCTGCAGGAATACAAGGGGGGGAGCACGCATACCCTACATTTTAGATGGAAAGGTGTTCCAGGAAGAAGAAAGAGCAAGTAGACACTAATGTGTTCTAGGAATAGCAAGGTTTCTGGAACAGCCAGGGCAGGAGTAGCAGAAATGAGATCAGAGAGATGAGGTGGACAGATGGTTTGACCTTGTCGGGCTCTTATCCCACTGGAGGGTTTTAAGAAGTGTTATCTAACCTGACCTACACTTGAACACTTTCACCCTGGCTGCTACCTTTAGGGTAGAGCAGACCAGAAGAGGACAGGGTAGAAGCACGGAGGTCAGTTAAGAGGTGAAGCCAGTAACTCACAAGAGAGGGTGAGACTAGATTGCTTTTCAAAGGAGAACCAGAGAAAACACGAGATGTCCATTCAATAGCAATCATTTCAGTATTGACTTTCTAATTTATTTTCTGGTGTCCCACATTTTTTCAGAAATGCTTTTAAGCAAGACTTGTCTTAATTCCAGGTTTTTATTAGAAAGTGATTTCAGTCATTTACTCCATCTTAATTTGTAGTTGGATTTTCTCCAGGACTTCCTCTTGGCTCAGGGGCTTCGATGACCCTGGCATTTGGAAGCACAGCCCCCCAGGGAAAGGGCTGGCAGTAAGGGACCATGCACAGGCTGTTGGAGCGGAATTAGAACAATGGCCTCACTTGGATTTTCTAATCTCTGAAGTGGGTTTTAAAAAGAGCTATTTTTTTCCTTTTTTTCCTTCCAGACTTCTTGGTCTATCGGTGCTGCCCCTAAAGACATCCTGCTCCTTCACTTCTTTTACGATCCTCCTACTCCTCCAACCTCACAGGTTATCTCTGTCAGCCTTTAAGCAGGCAATTTCCCTAAAGAGCTCACCAGGCTCTGGCTTCACCCTCAGGCTTCCGGTTGCAAACATTATACCTGTACGCTGAACACTTTCCTCAGCTTCAGATCTCAGTTTCTATCCCTCTATACAATGTTGCTGCCTTCTTTTCTCCTCTTCCTCCTCCATCCTCCCCTTCCTAACAGCCGATGCATCAATGCAGTGATGTCTAAATCCTAGAGAGAAAAATCCGCCCTTCCTTTCATTCTCTATGTTGTGTAGTGGAACCACCATTCTCTCGCTTAGCTCATTACTTCTGTCCTCAGGAAGGACAGAAAGGAGGAAATAGCAATTCTAATTATAGCATATCTCTCTACCTTTTATCCGGCATCCAGTCAACCAGAAATCTTTCTGCTAGTAGCCAGATATTTCAGTGGTGGGAACTTTTTTGGGAGAACCTCGGAAGAGTGCACACCACATTCCTTTGTTTAGGCCGTGTGATATTTTTGCTGGTAAGTATCCCCGAAGATTGGGATGTTGGAGGGTGCGGCAGACACACTGCTCACCAAATATTTCCTGTGGCTTCCTACACTTCCTGGACTGCTCTGTGATCACCCCGGAGCTGCATGAGTAGCTCTGGCCTCTGCATGTGGGTGGGTGACACTGTTGGGATGAGGCAGTTAAGAGCCATGGTGTCTCCTCCATCTCTCCTTCCCTTCAGCAGGGACTGTGGGCTTCCAGAAAATGTGCCTACATACAGGTGAGAGGTTGTCGGACCCACACAAGACCACAGATGGGAGAGGAAAAAAACCCTTCATTTAGTTCAGTCAATACGATCCAAGGATTTGTCTGACATGACAGTAAGTCTTCATCACCCCGACTAAGAAAGATTGCTTGGTTATCCTGGTTAAATTGACCTTAAATGTGAAATGGATCACTTTAGTACTTCTGTCTTTCTGAAATTTGTCAAAAATCTTAATTTCCATTAATCTTTTCTTCCAGTGCCATCTTTAGGATGAGCACAGAAATTTCTTTGCTTAGTAAAGAAAGTTACCCAAATCAAGATTCAAAAATATGTATCTGTTGTTCTATTATTGGAGGATTTGGTAAGTCTTACAATACAACACTGACGCTCTTTCTGTTAAAAAATATACATGTAATTTGTATTTATACGTATACTCATACACACATATGTCTATTTTATAGTACTCTCTCAGCCTGTGATTCCCAGACCCAAAATGCTGTACATTTAAAATTTTCTCTTGTCCTTCTGCTTCTATTAGTTGCTTTATTCCATTGTATCTATGCTGAGGTGTATCGGATCTACAGATACTAAATGTTCTATGTCTGGACTTTTCTGGGTAACTTTTTGACCGAAGGTAACCACTGGATGTCAATTAGAGGTCCCCTCACGGACATCTCTGAACTCTGTTTCCACCCCAGTCTGAGTCAGCGGACCCTCCAGACAATTCACGGCATTTTAGGAGGAGGAAATAATCACCGCGTCACAGCACAAAGGCCTGCTGATCTAGCCCCTCCCCAAATTGTAACCTATGTGAAGTCAGATGCCAAGTTTGTCTTGGTGTCTGTGTGTCCTTGCACTTAATATAGGACCACATTTGTAAAAATGGAGCTCAGTAAACACTTATGCACTCACCAAATGAAAGGCTGAGGAAAATTATTTCTGAACTTTTTAAGTCTAATTCAAGACAACTATCTTGAAATGTGACTTATTATTGTGGGGGTTATGACCTTTTTCCTAGGGAAAGCTTCGTAACTTTAATCAGATCTTCAAAAAGTCTGGGTGCCCTCCAAAAACAGAAATTGTCACTGCTTTCAAGTCACACAGGCACAGGCACACACGGGTTTTCAAACACACTGCAATACGTCCTTGCATTTGCCCATTTCAGCGCTCCCCTGCCCCCCTGCACACAGCCCCCAGGGTCTTCCCTGAGGGCGCTCATCAATTCATTGACTCTTTCCTGCTAGAAGGCTTTTGACCAAGCATTGCCTTTCTCCAGGTTACTTGTAAAAGTGTTAAGTGAGCTGAGAGTTAATATTTCCTGAAGAAAACTAGTCCTTAAACTTCTCAACCTTTTCTTCTGTTTGTTTTCTTTTGAAGATTTTTTCACCATAATTAATCCTTTTATGCAACCTTAGAAAGTGAAGACGCATATTTATTTTTCTCCTTTGGTTATAGCAATTACACTGTTACACACCTTTAAGCAGGAAGGCGATAAATAACTCTCAGGCATCCTTACTTTAAAAAGCTTCATTTGTCAGATGAGCAAATTCCTTCTTTCTAACTAGACATCTTCCTATCTCCTAACATATAATAGACTAAAAAAAGAGCTATTTATATATATTTAAAAAAATACATGCTTAACTCACTAATTGAATATAATTCTTTTAAATCTTTAAAGTAGAAAACACAGTGTTAAAAAACTGAACATGAATAACTGTATTGGTTTTACTGCTAGATGTGCAAAAGCTGTTATTTAAAACACTTGTGCCTCTAGAGCTGGATCACATCCAAGGGACTGAAAACCAGCCTCCAAACAAACACACCTTCCCTGACTCTGCACTGCGGCACAGTGATACGAAGGCGCGGCGTGATTTTATCAGGAAATTTTAAAGATATACATTAATATACTAATAACTGTAGAAAAACCAAAGCTAATTTTTAAGCCTTGAGATTATCCGCGCCCCCCACCCCTTATCTGAAGGAATATACAAAACATGAAAACATATGCTCTTTATTTCTACATACGCTCCAAGAAGTCTATTAGGCTTTACCTGAGAGGGTCCCCATTTGCTTTTCTGTCTTAATCTCCTTTTAGTGTCCCAGTTAATTCCTCCAATATACCAGTCTCCTTGGTGTTCTTAAAAAATACCTACATTGATTTTGCATCCTATAACTTTCCTGTATTTGTTTATTGTTCCTAATAGTTTTTTGGGTGGAGTCTTTAGGATCATGCCAACTGCAAAATGTGGTACTTTTACTTCTTCGTTCCCAATGTGTGTGCCTTATTTCTCTTGCTCGACTGCTCCGCCTGGGACTTCTAGGACTATGTTGAATGACAGTGGTGAGACTGGGCATTCCTGTCTTGTTCCTGAGCTTAGAGGACGAGCTTTCAGTTTTCCACCATTGAGCATAATACTAGCTGAGAGTGTGTCACATACGGCCCTTATTAGATTGGGATACTTTCCTTTTATACCCGTTTTATTGAGTGTTTTAATACAAATGGATGTTTGCATCTGCATCTATTGATAAGAACATACAACCTTTACCCTTTATTTTGTTATTGTGCTGTATTCAACTGATCCATTTGTATATGGTGAACCATCCTAGTGCTCCTGAAATGAACCCCACTTGATTGTAACATATAATTTTTTAATGTACTGTTGTGTTCATTTGTTACTATTTTATTTTTTAAGATTTTATTCTTTAGAGACAGGGAGACAGAATGAGCAGGAAACATCAGTGTGTGGTGGCCTCTTGTGCGCCCCCGACCAGGGACCTGGCCCGTAACCCAGGAACGTGCACCAGACGGGAAATCCAACCAGCAACCCTTTGATTCGCAGGCTGGCACTCAACTGCTGAGCCACACCAGCCAGGGCCATTTGTCAGTATTTTGTCTAGGATCCTTACATCTGTATTCATCAAAGATACTGGTTTGTAATTTGCAAACAACAACTCTGACAAGAGGGTAATATTAAAAATATACGAAGAACTCAAACAACTCAACATAAAACAAACAACCCAATTAAGAAATGAGCAGAGGACCTGAAGAGACTCGTCTCCCAAGACATACAAATGGCCAACTGATATATGAAAAGATGCTCAACTTTACTATCTATCAGGGAAATACAGTAAAAACAATGAGATACCACTTCATACCTGTTTGAATGGCTATTATCAACAAGACAGGTAATAACGTGTGTTGTAGAGGTTGTGGAGAAGAAGGAACCCTCATTCATGTGGGCACAGCCAGCACTATGATACACGCCTCCCTATGTTCACTGCAGTATTATTCACGGTGGCCAAGACAGGGAAACAACCAGTGTCCTTTGTGGACAACTGGATAAAGAAGATGTGGTACAAAGGCACAACAGAATACTACTCAGCCCTACCAAAAGGTGAAATAGTGACATTTGTGACAACACAGACAGACTCTGAGAATATCACGCTAAGTGAAATAAGTTAGAAAAGGCTAAGAACTATGTGCTCTCACTCCTTTGTGGGATATAAAACTGAAACTCACAGACACAGACAACAGCATGGTGGTTACCTGAGTTGGGGGGGAGGAGGGTAGTAAAAGGGGAAGGGGGACAAACATGTGGTGATGGGAGATGACTTGACTTTGGGTGCTGTAATATACAGATCACGTATCATAGAAATGTACACCTGAAACCTATATAGTCTTATTAATCAATGTCATCCCAGTACATGTAATTAAAACTATAAATAACAGTATACTCATGCCTCAGGACTCAGTCTTCAACCTTCTTCCCTCATCTATCTGCAAGGCTCACTCATTATCCCCCATCTCCTCCTTGTCCGTCCTCAAATACTGTCCTGCGGCGAGGCCTTCCCTCACTTCTTTACTTAAAACTGTATGGCTCCTCGTGCCCCCTGCCACCAATATGTATGACTCTCTGTCACCTTTCCTCTCTTCCTTGTGGGATTCCAATGACACACAAGAAAGCCTGAGCTGCCCAGTATGGCAGCCACAGACATGGGACTGTGCGTCACTGGAAGCGGAGAGTGCAGACCGAGATGAGGACTGGAAAGCACACAGTGACTTCAGAGACTTTGCAGACACGGCAGTATCTCCGATGGCTGACACACTCACATGAATTACTAGTTAAAATGAAAAGTAACAATGTCAAACTAAATTCTTTGAATACACTGGGTTAAATAAAACACGTTATTAAAGTTAATTTCAGATACTTAAGTTCCACACGTGTCCTGCTACCATGTCTGCTGGACGGCACTGTCAAACCCCTTCGGGAATCTCGCACCTATTCATCATCTCTGTTTCCCTTTTTCCCCTTTCGGTGATTCTGATTGGATAGTTTTTCCAGCTCACCAATCCTGTTTTCTGTTTCTCTAAATTGACATTTTAACCATGATTTTAGCTATCGATTTAATTTCATATTTTGTATTTTTCAATTCTAAAATCTCCTTTTGATTTTTTATAAATTCTAATTCCTTCAGTAAAACACCTGATATTCTCATCTATTTTATTTTTCTTTCCCTTCACTTATTATTAGTACTACTCTATGACAGTTGTCCCAGTTTTCCCCCTTTGCCATCTTCTGCCCAGCCCATCCCCTCACTCCCAGAGTTAGTCCCCACACTGTTGTCCGTATCTATGGGTTATTCATCCTTTACTTTGTTTAAAATTTTAATCTCAGTTAAAGTACTTGTCCAATAACTCTAATGTCTGGGTCATCTGCATATTCATTTCATGTGTGTTCATATGTCCTATTTCTTGACAGGCCTAGAAATATTTTACTGAAATCTCGACATTATGTATATACTAAAAAACAAGATAAAACAACCCCCCCTCCATAGGATGCACCAGGTAATACTGAGGGCTCATACTTTCCTGTCCTGGGAGTGAGCACCTTTATCCAGCAGGGACTGGGCTGACCCTGAGCTAAGTTGCACTTTGAGTACGACTCTGACTACACTGCTGGCCCCAGTCCCTAGGGCATAGCCCTCTAGAATTTCTGCCCAGCAGGTTGTTATTCCCTCAACAAGGTATTTTCCTGCTTGTGCAACTCTTCACGGCCCACAGCTTCAGAACGCAGGAAATGTCATAAAGAGGAGACTGACTCTGAGCTGAGGCCTTCCCAGCCTCCCTTTCTGCCACTCCAGCCCCACACGGCTGCCAAAACCTGGCTGGTTTTGCGGCTCCCTAGGAGCTAACCTCTTTCTGGGGCTATACTCCCAGGCTTAGCAGCTATGTGTACCATCTCACAGGTGCAGGTACCTACCTCATCTTCAGGGATCGGGGAAAGACGGACTTCTCCCCAGATGTCACTTCCTTTGGATGGCTTGTGGGTTTTAACTGGCATTTTGGTTGTTGCCGGCAGAGATGGTGATCTGCTACCAGCTCAGCCCCCAGCCAGAAAGAAGCACAAGGTGGTTTACTGTTTTTCAAAGAACACTTAACCATCTATATTTTTTATTTACTTAGTTTATCATCTTTTTCTTCAGTGGAATGTAGCCTTCCTTCAAGAAGGCTAGTGGGTTTTGCATATTTTTTTCATATTTGCATCCTCAGTTCTCAAAAAAAATGTGGAAAGAATAGCAAATTAATTGATAGTAAATGCATTGTAAGATTTATAAAAAACCTGAATAAAACTGATTCTTAAGCAAATATAAACTATTTGTCTACCTAATAGATTTATTTAATCAACAGTTACTGGCCCTTACTATGCGCCAAACAGTATCTTAAGAATTGAGCATTTAAAATTGAATACAATGTATTCCCTATCCCCCAAAAACAGACTAGCAAAAAATAGAGATAAAAAGTACTTTCCTGATATGACAAGAAACCAACAATGGATTTTAAACATATGAAGACCCTAAATAATAACAACCCCTTTCCAAAGTGTCTGTGGGAAGTTACTCCCTTACTCTGGTTCTGCGCAGAGCAATCTGTCATTGTCTCTATAACTGCCTTCAGGGCCCGCAGCACTGCTGTTTTCAATGGCGGCAAAAAGAAAAATCCCCCTGGAAGTAGCTTTGACTTTAGAAAACAATCAGAAGCCCTTTGGAGTGAGGTCTGATTAAAAAAGACTCATACAATCCATTCCGATCAATGAGGGAAGACCGAAGTAAATGAGACTCCTTGTCTTGTGTGGTTTGTAAGCTGGCTATGAAGGCAACTTCGAGAAACTAAAAATTGTGAGTAGAAATACTGCTGAAATAAGCATTTCAGTGTTCTGTTTCATTATTTTAGTCCTGTGGTTAAAAAAGTAATTTTCAGATTATACAATGTCTGTTCAAAGGGAAGACTTAAAGAATACTAGCATATTCTTAATATGCTAGTACTAGAAGAACTAGCATATTAAGAATACAGACAAGTACTTAGGAATTGTTACGGTAAGTGACATTATTTAAATTTCACAAAGCAAGTATTTCATAGCTTAGAATGTAACACTTCCTGTGCTAATATTACTAAGCAGGTCTTTCATAGCCAACAATTCTATTTTATGTTTCAAGACACTTAACTGATGTGTCCATCATGCATCACAGTTTTCCTCATGCCCTGCTGTGATCTACTTACGAAGATACGTGAATGTATATATTTTTTACATCTTACAATCCAGAATTACCCTCAAACTTAAACTTAAGAAGATATTAAGTAATAATCAATAGGAAAGGAAAAAGCTACCTTTCCCCATTTTTAGCTGAGGAGTTATGAGATCAAACAGGGAAGAGAGAGAAACATTAATAATATAGATAAAAGAAAAACTACAAAACCGAAAGTTGGCTGTAAATAATGGTGATTAAGTCAAACTATTTCTTAATATCCTTTACAAAATGTTGTAACATTTTAATTTATAAACAGCTGGAGGATACAAAATAAACAAACACTCCAAAGTGTCGGTAAGTCATAAGTCACCACTTTAGGATGCTATTTCTTTTGTTATTTAGATTCCTGACCAGAAGAAGGTTCAACTCTGAGAGACCTGCTACTAATGAGAAATAAATTAGCTGCTGAGAAATAAAGCTACTGAGAGGTCACCTTTTTTCCCCCCTCTCCTTTTCCTCCTGTTAGTCATTCTCAGATCACTATTGATAATTCGGTTATATTAGCATTTTTGACAATAAAGATAGCTAAAGGTAGTTTCAATTTGAGTTCTTCAAATTGAAACCACCAACAAAAATGTTAATATTTTATATTAGCAACACATTTCTATATGAATATTTTGAGTGAATAGAATTGACACATATAAATGCAAAGAAGTAATTATAATTACATATTAGTAGCTACTGTGGCAATAATTTCAGAAAAATGGTTATATCTACCTCTCTGAGAAAACAGACTTGAACACAAAATGAAGTCATATTCCTTACATGAAAGAAGTGATTAGAACCTAGGAGGAAAGCCAGTTAAATGTGCTTCTACCATGCTCCAAGTTTAAGTTTTAATGCATTTAAAAATGTTTCTGGTCTCAAAACACTGAACCGCAGAACCCCCAAGAGAACAATACCTTGAGGGGAAAAGCAATTAAAATATGGATTGACCAACAATCAGTAATCGTAATTTGGTACATTAAATGCAGTATGCTGGCAGCTGATTAATTTAGAAATTGGTTAAATATCTGGAAAACAGGTCTTCCTCAAGTTAAATGTGGATGCTCAGAGAATAAAATGGACTCTCTCACAGTTAGCACATATCAGGAAGAATACTGTAGAATAAGACCTCAGAAAGTTAAAATTCGCTGAACATATTAGAGTCGATTGGAATCAATTTCTTCTAAGAAAATCTGGTATTTTTTAGAAGAGCTGATGACACATTTTATGTCAAGGCTTAATATTTCTGTGAAGGTAATTTAAATAAAAAGTGCAATTCAAAAAAAGCCTTTCTATAAAATTCTTCAACTAGAAGGAATGAAAATTAATTACTAAACCAGTGAGACGAGAACTCCCACAAACCCCCCACCGGCGGCATCTTTCACCACAGTCCCCGTCCCCTGCCTTCCCTCCTTTTCCTGCTGATGAACTGTCCAAGCTTTGATGGGGTCAGCTCCCCCACTTGCCTCCGGGGCCTCATCACACCTCATTCCAGAGCAGTGCTCCAGTAACCTTCACCTTTTCCCACCATCACCAATTTCCCCCATGTCACTGAGATGTTCTCTTTAGTAAACAAACATGCTACTACTTCTCTCATCTTAAAAACCAACAAATGCCCTTTCCTTGACTCCAGTTCTCCCTCCAACTTCTAATCCATTTTTCTCCTTCCTTTTACAGCAAACTTCCTTGAAAGGGTCATCTATACTCTCTCTTAGTTTCGGATTTATGTTATTCCTTCTGGAACCCATTCCAATCAGGCAATGATCCTCCCCGCGGCAGCCAAAATACGTTTCATCTCAAGGCCACCGGGCACCTCCACTCTGATCAATCCAATGGTCACTCCTCAGGTCTCGCCCTACTTGACCTCTCAAGCAGTGCTAGACACAGCTGTCACCGTCTTCTTCCTAAGAGTCCCTTCCTTTGGCTCCCAGGACATCGGCCTTGCCCAGCTTGCCTTCTCAGGGTTCTGGCGTGTCCTCCTCATCACCTGGAACCCCAAATGTTAGCAAGGCTCGGGGCTCGGCCCTTGATAGCATCTCTTTTCTATCCATACTTATTTCCAAAGCAATCTACTCCAGTCTCTTTGTTTATATATCATTTGTTAATAACTCCAAAATTTATATCTCTATAGCCCTGATCTCTTTCTGGAATGCATTTTCTAAATATTTTAAATAAGATGTATTATTTTATAATCCCCCTTTTGCTCCCACCCCCCAATTGTTCACCCGTTTGTTTTCCAATGAAAACACTGCTTTTCTTCTGGATTGAAACAAAGGACTATTTGCTGTGAACAATTAAAAATTAAATAAACGGGAGGGATTTTGAAAAACAAGTATGAAAGACACAGGGATGAGGACTGTGGGGGGGGGATGGGAGGGAGGTAGGGAGACGGGGCGGGAGGGGCTGGGATGGGAGAAAAAAATTTGTACTGAAAGTTAAAAGAAAAACAACTGTACTTGAAAAATAACTAAATAAAATTTAAAAAATAAAAAAAATAATTTTATTCAAAACACCCTTAGTGACATGTATGATTTTTCTTAATTGCTAGATATGAAGAATATGAGAATAAGAAACTAAAAAACAATCACCTGATCTTCCATAACCATATATTCTCATTCTCTCTCTCTGTCTCCATATATATATGTGTTTCATTTCACATGAATGTATTCATTATTTCAGGCACATAAAAATTCATTAAAATCTATGAAATAATGAATATACTCAAGTGAAACAAAACCTGATAAAAAGTTTTTAAATGTGCATATATCTTTTGTGCCTTTTTATATTTTTAATGAATAGCTTTTATTTCTGAGCAAGTCTGTAATTTTATAGATTCATTAGTTGAATATGATTTACTTTTATTAGGATGGTGTTTTGAAAAATAACAGACTGATGGCGGTTAAGGTAGAACAGTTATATTAAAAAATACCATGGCATATCATCTGAAAACCTCTTATAACAGATTTCAAGTAAAGGAGTAAAAGTGTACAATTTCCATTGTACTTTCTACATTTAAAGGTAGTTAAAAAATTGACAACAAATGCTAGTCAAACTGAAGTGTAAAAAAAGCATGAAATTTAAAATATGGGCATAGATAGACTAGGGCTATATTAATAAGATGAAGACTCAATTCTCAAAAAAACATAGAATCCAACTTCCACTGAATTTGAACTCAATTGTTACTCACCCAATTACTGCACAGCAATTGAGAAATAACAGAGAGCTTGCTCAGTTAAAAGTGCAGTTAAGAACATGTGCTGTGCATGTGGGCTGCATCTCATCTGAGTTGCGTATGCATGGGGTTCTGAGTTTTAGTTCATCTGTCAAATGAAGGTAATACCGGCTCCCATGTCATGATTATTTTGACTACTGAGTGCGATAATATATCTAAAAATCTTAGCCTAGTGCACAACCTATACACTAAGGGCTTAACAAATGTTAGCTATTCTTAGCATTATATTCAACTTTTCAGACTTGTTTACTCCCTCTTATTTTTTCCTAAGGTACTTTTACTCACCAAAGCTAGTCAAATGAATAAATAACAAAAATAATTAAAACAAAGAGAACATCAGTACTGAGCTATGAATTCTGCCTGAAAATTTTAAAACAACATGGTTTATTACACGGAACAAAGCTATACTTTGAAATCAGTTTGTTCTGCCAAAAATAGTGGTGGCAGGAGAGACTCACAGGAGAGCTCGTTGAAGAGAACCATAGGGTCCTAGAATGTACACATACCCACCCGATTCAGGAATCAGCACCAGAAGGGCCTAGCTTGCTTGTGAGTAGTGGGGGAAGTGACTGAAAACTGACTGAGAGCTGAGCAAGTGGCACTGTTCCCTCTCGGCCCCCTCCCTGACATATAGCGCCACAAGGCAGCAAAGAGGGTTGCTCACCCTGTGAATACCTAAGGCTCCATCCCTTACTACGTAACAGGTGTGCCTAGACAATGAAATGTGGCCCAATTTCCCAGGTCAAGTTAAAGGAGTTCATCATCAAGACCTTATTATATAAAAATGTTAAAGGGACTTGTCTTAAGAAAAAGAAGATAAAAATTATGAACATTAAAATGACAACAAACTCATAACTATCAACAACTGAACCTAAAAAAGCAAAACCAAAAATGAACTAACCAGACAACTAGAACTGGAACAGATTCACAGAAACAGAGATCACATGGAGAGTTATCAGCAGGGAGGGGGAGGGGTGAGAATGAAGGAAAAGGTACAGGGAATGAGAGGCATAAATGGTAGGTAAAAAATAGACAGGAGGTTAAGAATAGTATGGGAAATGGAGAAGTCAACGAACTTACATGTATGACCCATGGACATGACCTAAGCCAGGAGGGGGTGGGAAGGGGGTTGCTGTTGGTGGGAGGGGTGATGCAGGGTAGAGGGGAATAAAAGGGAGAAAAAAATGGGACAACTGTAATAACATAATCCATAAAGGATACTTTAAAAAAAGACAAAAAAGCTCAGCGGGTGCAGCCGAATGACTTCTAGAGTGCACCCTGGCCAAAAAGCAAGACAACCTGCTTCTTAACATTCACGGAATTGAGCCTCGTTCTTTCCATTTCATACAGATTTTCCACTCCTAAATTCACTGAAATAGTTAGATAATTGTTGTACATTTTTAAGTCACTTTGTCAGTGTTCTTGAACTGTGAAGGTAATTCAGTGTCTAACTCATAAAATAGACTCTTGAAGGTCTGAGTTTGTGATTTGTTTCCTAACAACAGTGTCTGACTTAAATTTAAAAACTCCTTCGTACTAGGCAGTCTGTGAATCAAGTTCCTGTCCTATCCATCGCCCTTCTGAACAAAGCAGACATGGGTGTTCTGGGGGACCACCCCCACAACAGTCAAGATCAAAACCTGTCGTTACCTCCATCCCTACCCGCCACACTGTTCCCATCCCCTCGGTGGTCGCATCTGTTGCTCTCACAGCCACCAATGCCACTAACCCTCTTACCGCCACCACTCGTGATAAATATGAAAACACTGATCCTTTCACTCGTATTGCTCCATTTAATCCTCAGAACAACTTGAAATGTTCGTTTGTTTTAAATATTAAAAAAAAATATTCACCTGAAGATGTTTATTGATTTTAAAAGGTGAAAGATTTATATGAGCTAAAGAGAAACCAGAGTATGCTTATTGATTTTAGAGAGAGGAAGTGGGGGGAGGAGAGGGAAGGCAGGCGGACAGAGGGGCAGAGAGAAACATCAGTTTCCTCCCATCGACTCCCCGACCAGGGACTGAATCAACACCCTCGGTATGTTCCCTGACCAGGGATTGAACCCGCAACCTTTTGGTTTTTGGTGCAGGGATGTCACTACAACCAACTGAAAACCTGGCTGTCCAGATACAACCAGGACTGTTGTACGTATTTTATGGAGGAGTAAATCAAGACACAGAGAACTTAATCATTTTGGCCTGTGTTCATATATTTGATGAATGGAAAAGCCAGAATTTAGATAAAAATTTTAATAACCACAAGGCACATATTCTTTTCATGGCCTAGTGTATCATTTGGCCCAGAGTTCATAATAAAAAAAATGTTGAGTGACTGGATTAGTAAAAGATGCCATGCTTTGGGTCATCTGGCAGTGGTGACAGCTAAGTGGACAACTGTCAGGAGATGCTGCCTTGCAGCAGATTCCATACTTGGTATTACCTAAGTCGCCTTGCAAATTCCTCTTGTGGGACAATGAAACATATAGAGAAGGGCACAAACAGTATGGAAACACTGAAACCAACAACCAGAGCGAAGGCAATGGGCCACGGCCACAGAGTCAAGAACGCTAGCGTAAACCCAGCAAAAATGGTTAAAGCACTGTATCTGCTGGTAATGACAACGGAAACAGGAAGAGACGGACAGAAGGTACATTATCAGGATGGCGCAGCACCCTTGGGGTGATGGCGGTGTTCTGAACGGCATTCTCGTTCTCTGAGTCATTTACTGTTGACACACTCTCTCAAACGTTTCTGGCTCCTCTTTCTCTAACCAAGTGGTGATCCCTTTCTTGGAAACCACAGTCTCGTCTGACTGCTCAGGTCAATAACCCCAGAATCAGATGTTTATTCCCCCCATGCAATCCTTTACTGTGCTCTCAGTTTCCTGTCCTCCCTACTTCAATCCTGGTCCAAGCCCACACCATCCTCTGCTGGGATCGCTGCAGCTTCCTCCTAACTGGTCTGCACCCACTCTTGCCTTGCCTTTCCCTGTCCATTCTCCACGTGGCTGGCTCCCATAACCCGCTTCTGCACCTCCCTCGGACTTACTCAGCTCTTACTCAAAAGATCACTCCTTTGGGGAAGCGCACCTTCAGGTAAAATTGGACCCCCTGTGATTGAGTCTTTCGCCACTCTCTACTTTCTTCACATGTATCACAATGAACAATTTCTTGTTCCTAAGTCTGTTTTTATACGATAGGCTTCTTGAAGACAATGCTCTGTTTCGTTTAATCCCATACTCCAAGTACAGTGGCTCACCCGTAAGTGTACAATAAATACTTGCTTAATTAACACTGCTTACTGTTTCTTCACATATCACATCATCTTTGGTAACTTGAAGGTCTGTTTTTTTTTAAACTAAACCTCAATGTATGATTTGAAATGCATTTATACATATTTCACAATTAACAGAACGAGAATCCAACGCACCTCCTTTGGGGACTGACGTTACATCTGCACCGCACGGAGGAACCAGGGATGGGCAAGAGAAAGAGGCAGAGAGCAGGGTTTATTCAGTATGCACAGAGAAGCCACTAATAACCTTTAACCAGTGGAATGATCTGACCAGATCTGCGTTTTGGGTGGAAAAAACTTGGAGGCAGTGGACGAACTACAGTGTGCTAAGCCTTGAAGAAGGAAGAGCAGTTGGCGAGCTGTGGGAGGCTCTTTTGATGACAAGAGACAGCTGCCCACATGGCCATGGACCTTCTGGCCACTAAGTCTTTAAAAAGTCTGTTCAAGGACTTCTGAGAAAGATTTCCCTTCCTGTAAACAGGCCCAGACGACTTTGGACACGGCTGTGTGCAGGTGTGACGGCAGTTACCTCGCAAGCTTGAGTCGGTGAGCCCAAGAACAGTGGCAACAGAGAGCAAAGAGGAGATTAAAGAGTACAGACCTTTGAAGCCATTGTTGCACCCCTAATGAAAACTGGAAATAAGTTTTACTTAGAAGATTTTAAGACCTGAGACATTTTTTACATATTTACTTTTATTCTTGTTCCTCTTTTTCTAATAGGATGCCACATCCTCACTCATGGAAGTTAGGATGCCCCAACTTCAAGTGACACATTACTTATTAAAGTGCCTAAAGTAGGAGGTGTATTTATTATCTTGCTTATCAGTAAATCAGCTTTTTGACTTTCTGAAGTGGCTGAATGGGGCCCTCAGGGAGCAGGCTGGGAAAATGGAGAATATGCAATTCCATTTTCTACATGTAACATATAACTTAATTTTATAAGATAATTGTTTTGGTGAATAAACATGCATCTCCCCAAAAATACCCTCTGATCATTTTTTCCAGGGAGACAAATGACAAGGAGCAATACTAAAACATGTTTTATCTTCTCACCAAAACTTCTTATAAACTGAGATGCTTATTACATGCTCTCAAGTAGCATATACCCTATTTCCCACTTTATATATCTACATGTGGCCGATAGGCGCCTTCCTTTCTTTCATTCACCGAACATTTGTTACCATTTGACAAATGATTACCAAATAACCATCAATTATCTAGATGTTAATAAAAGCACACCATTTTGTCTGCCTTCAAAGAATTAATTCAGTATTTACCTCAAGAAGAAGTCACATATTACTTGCTTACCAAAATTCCCAAAACATGGTAGGTGTTCAGGCATTTACTTAATGCATTAGTTCTGTAGCATGATATTGCTGAGGGTTCTGAAGAAACCCTATCAAGATAAAATTTTCTGGATAGGGCATCTGCTTAAAGGAGATGAGGAAACATATCACTACCAGACATGATTTTGAGCTTTCAAGGTCCTCATCAGATAGACATGAAACCCAGCCATTCATGTAAACCTCAAGGCAATTATTAAAATAATCCTATATGTCAATAATCATAGAAAACTTTTTATCTCTCTCTACGGAGCACTAAACACACAATATGGAATTTTAACAATAAAATGAAAAATAAATAGTTACTGAACTGGTATATGCCAGGCACTAAGCCAGGGCCTTTTATATATATAAATTCGTTTTCAGACTCACAATAGCTTTTCATGGCTGGAATTATCATTCCAGTTTTATAGTAAGGAAATAGATTTAAAGGCCAAGGTCATGCCGTTGGTAACCTTCTTGACATCATGCTGCCAGTGGTGAGAAAAAAAAAACACCTCACACTAACTTTCCTCCCTTTCAAAAGAATATCACAGAACATAAACCACCCTAATAAGGTTCTAAAACTTTAGAGAAGGTATATGGAATGAACTTATAACTATAAAGCGAAATCCCCCTTGTTCTGAAATCTATTTGAATAGCTCAAGAAGAAAACCAAATCTGTTTAGCAACTGACAATACTTTCAAATTTTAGAAACAGTAATAGTGTTTTATTCAAGGAAAAGCATTATAAATTATAAACACCAAAGTGTTACAGGCCTAAATAAAACAGACTATCTAGTCCTATTCATAGTTACTAAATGTGAAGTGCTTAGTAACAAGCACTTGTGAGCTTCATGTGCTATGCCTGTTAAGCTGACACCAGGCAGCAAGGAGATCACCATAAGCAAGTTTCCAAAGTCAAATGGTAGCATCTAATATCTTTCCACATCTCCTCTTCCTCATGTTGGGAAAAGTTCTCTATAAAGCTATGCTTTTGGCTCATACTGAGTTTCTTTCTTCTCCATGGAATATAGAAATGACAGACGATGACCCAGTAGCCAAATTAAACCAACAGGCAACCCTGATATTAGAAGCTAAAGGATAAAGATGGTGAGCACAAGAACAGAAGGAGACAAGCCCTTCTGTTCATTGTCTGCAAACTGGGCCCAGCATAACGGCCCCCACAAAGGATGGCGAGAATCAATATCATCAATGAGGTGAGGACTAGAGAATAAACCACCAACACTCACAAGCACTTCTACAGAGTGGGCTTGGCTTCAAGAAGTAAGCTTCATGCCCTTCAAGCATTCAAACGGATTGACAATTTGCCATGAAGGATGGAAACTCCACATGTGCACACTGACACCAGGCTCAACAAAGCTGTCTAGACCAAAGAAGTAGGGATGTTCCATGTGATATGCACATGTGGTTGCCGAGAAAACGCAATAGGATGAAGGTTCACCAAACAAGCTCTGTATGTTGGTTATCCACATACCTGTTAACCTTCAACAATCTACAGTCAGTGTGGGTGAGAACTAGCCACTGAGTTAAAAAGCTGCAAACAAAAATGACAGAAAGAGTTCACATCCCTGATGACGTTGTGCAACTTCAAAGCAAGCATCATAATGACACCTTTGAATTTCCGTTTAAATGACATTTTAGTTTTCTCTTATATGCACTTGAATCTAATCCTAACCAATATGCTCAATATGCTTCCCCCCCCTTTTTTTCTGGAAATTGGGAAACTGGCTGGTTAAAAGATAGGGAGAAAAAAGGGATTTGTATTTTCTTTTAAAAAATCTCAATTTGAGCCATGTGATCACTTTTGGGCCCGCTGGCTAAGATCAAGTTGAACTATGTGAATGTATTAGTCAGAATTAAATTATATTAAAATTAATTTAAAAATACTAAAAAATTAATAAAATATTATATCTGAAACATTAGAAACTGTTATTTTATGAAAACAGGTTTATTCTATTAAAAAGTTCATAAAAATCTGCACATAAGACACTTTAATAAATATTGGCAATGTGACAGAAACCTCAATGGTTTCCTCTGCAAAGCTCAGAAGGACATCAGGACAGGAACCACTGAGTCCACCTTTGTAACAAGAGCAACTAGTCTGCAACTGTGCATGTGGCTGGTGCTTGAAAATACAGGCTGAACAAATTAAATGCCATAAAATCCATCACCATTCCAAGTGCTCACCTCAGTATGTGCTTCACAGTTATCTATAAAAACTGAATGTATGAGGAAGACTTTAGGCAAACACAGAGGAAAAAGATTATAATTTTTTCGTAGAAGCTTAGCAGAACACAGTTATTGGTAGTTATTTAAGCTGGTAAGCAAACATTATAAGCCCATTTATTTATCTGCCTCAATAACTCATTTTCCTCTGCAAGCAGTCATTGACTGACTAGCGTATGTAACACTCTCAAGTTAAAAAGGTATTTATATGGGACATGCTGTAAAATTGCTATTAAAGTATAGTAGGAACTTTGCCCTAATTGCCATGATTTTTATTGTTTTAATATTTTCATGCTATTAAGGCAATCCAAAAGAATACAATTTACTAAATGTGCACTCTGCTAAATTTTCATACTGAAAAACTGTACGTTTACAATATAAAACATTTTTGTTGTTCTACTTAAAAAAATCACTCATCTTCCCCAAAGGGACTGTTAACAATTATAACTAGCTTATATGAAAATCTGATTGAATAACTCAAATAGAATTTGCAAATATGTAAAGCCTTTTCACTGAGCAAATCCGTGAAACTTTTAAAAGATTGATAGGAATGTGTAACTTACTTTGTCAGTTTCATTTTTCATGTCTTGGTAACAAATGTTATTTTGATAAATAAAGATGATTTATACTTCATTTATTGCACTGTGATTTTTATACAGCTATGGTTCCTCAAGTAATATAAAAGGAGGGACCATACTTCAGTACTCAAGCTGTTAACTCATGTTTGTTTTAAAGTTGTTTGTCAACATTTCTACATCTGTGTAAGAACCAGATGAACTGATGATGTGGGTTTCTCTATGTCCTACAAAATGAAAGTCTGAAGAAAAACAAAATGGGTGCAATAGCCCTTAAACGGTTTTTGTTCTGTCACTAATTCTCCTCTACCTGCCTCTCAGCATCACCGTACGAACATTCTCACTTGTGTCCACCTGACGAATAACGGTAATGACAGTGGGAAAGATGGCTGTACCATAAACAAAACAAAAGATCCTTGGGTGGATCTGAGCAGGCAGCACTCGACATCGCTCAAGCCATAATAGCAGGTGAAGGAGCACAAGAATTCCAGTCCCACTGGGTGACTTGCAAAGCAGAATCAGTCGAGGTGGATCTGAAACCAGCTTCTGAGCAGCATCAAAGTCATGGCCAGAACGGACTAGCTGCCTGTGTCCTTTCAGGAGTTGGCTTCCGCTTGAGAGCAAAATCAAGACAAAATATACAGCTATAAAAATAGCTTTTATATTTGGTTAAAAAAAAGGAAAACTTGTCAAAACAATGTCCAAAAGACATCTAAACATATTTGTCAAAAATTCTGTGTTCAAAGCCCTTAGGTATTTGAGTCCTAACTTCAAGTTAGGACTTAAATCTGAGTCTTGCCATTGTTTCAGAATTGTATATGACCTCATAAATGCAAATAATAATGATCTACCTTAAAGCAGTTCCTCTCAAGTATTTTTCTGAAAGGCACCTGGGATCTTTATTACACGGTCTTTATTGACTTTTCTCTTCTGTATAGAGAAGATGGATTAGTAAGATGTGACTACTACTTACAAACAAGGTTGCATGTCCTGGTTATGGTGGACTGAGAGTCAGCGTCCCTTTGAACCAACTACTAGAGTATTATAGTGGCTGGAAAGCCAAAAACCACATCAAAATCCTCTTGTAGTTTAGATGTGATTTGGTCTGGGCCATCACCAAATTACTCAGAGGATGTTGATGCGTGTGAACTAGTGGCCATCTTTGCTGGTTTTGAGCACGAGAGTGACTTCAGAAGCATTGGCTCTCTATTGTACCATCAGCAGAGTTCCTGGTATCTGGTCACTAGCTTGCGGATAAGGAAAGGCAGGTACATGGGTATCTGTCATGCTGGTCTGGATCATAACAGACGCTGTACAGTTCGGTAGCTGGCAGCAATGGTGGCAGCTTCCTGACACAGGAACTTCCTGTCAGCAAGTGGCAGTAAGGTTCTGGTGCCGGTAACTGAAGCTTGAAAAGGAGAGAGCAACCACCTTGGTGGCCTAGTTATGGTGTCAGTGTTGTTGGTCCAAGGTCAACCTAGATCATTTCTTCAGTCCTCCCCATAATACTGTAATCCATTTCATATGCCATTATAAATATTTTTCTGCTGAAACTTGATTCTGGCTTTTGTGGCTAAACCCGAATGAACCCATATGCCAGTGCACACATACCCTTTCCAAGAAATGAATTTCCAATTTGTAATGATGAAGGACAATGCAAGGTTCAAAGGTCTATAGGGAATTCAGCACCTCAAAAGAACGTTCAGGGGTGGAAGATTGCGAAACAATGCTTTCCCTCACTCAGAACGAAGGTGTGGTCTTGGTTACACACTGTGATACGTTCAAAGACCAGGAGCGGACAATGTTTAAAATATTCCCTTGACCAGATTGTTGATATAAGTACCTCCAGAATAATATCCACGACTTAAAACTCCTCAAGTGTAAAAGAACAGTAAGTGCAGTTAAGAGCTGAACTTCTCAAAGCCTGAGCCACCCTCCCTTGTGGGGAAGGGTCCTGCCAGCAGCCGGCCCCATCAGCTCCCAGAGGTAGTGGAGTTCTGAGACATGCTTCACCCACTCCTGCCCTGCAGCCCTCTGACGCACCATAAGATGCTACGTCTCGGCTATTTCAGTTGGACACTTAATTTAACTGTACTGTGTATGTGTGTGTATGTATGGAAGGGGTCTTCTCCTGCCAATCCATAGCTCATTTGAAATATTCAAGTCTCTTGATAAGTGTTTCTTTTTTAGGGTCAGTGGTAGTATTATGTACTGTCTAAAGATTCTTTTGTTAAGTGTCTCTTTGCCTGAACATCATGGTCTACCCCCAACAATGTCTTAACAAAAGTTAAAAGAAAAAAAATGAGCTGCCACTGTGGTCTTTCAGTTTTTGTAATAAAAAAAAACAACCCCTTATTATAGTTCATGAGCTTTAGCTGCAGACTGGGGGTAAGGTTGTCAAATTCAGCAAAACAAGCTAAAAAATGAGGATACATATTTAAATTTGAATTCAGGTAAATAATGAATAATTTTTAAGTGCAAGAATGTCCCATGCAATGTTTTGGATCTATTTATATTTAAGAAGCATTTATGGGACTTACCAATATTAAAAAAGTATTGATTGCTTACCTGCAAATCAAATTTAACTGACTGACAATCCCACGTTTTATCTGATGATCTGAGCTGCATGCACCACCACTGAGGAGTGATCTTACTCTACAGCAGCCCAGGGGCCCGACACTGTTTGAGACTCTAAGACACCCACCAGGAGACAGAGGGAAAGCGCCAAGTGTGGGCAATTCATGGCCTTTTAAATAATGGGGACAAAAGAAGAAATGAAACTCTTAACTGGCCTCAGACTGTTGGTATTTCCTGTTTTGTTTTGTTTTTTCCTTCCTTGAATCCAGATTCAAAGATGTTCTTGCTCGGGAGATACAGTCCAAGTTTCAGCACTCCATAGTCAGCTATGGTCCCTCTTCTATGCCTGGCTGTTAGGAAGCTCAAAAATATATCACAGTATTTACTATTCAGCTTCTTCACCCATTAAATACACAAACCACCTCGAATCTTTTAAATAAAAGGTGGCCATGAAACATTGGAATCAAATGAGTTGGCTTTCTTCTGTGGTAGTCATGGGCAGTTAACGAAAGAAACAATTCTAAAATTTATAACACAGCAGAAGTCACCTGCTTAATTTTTCCTTCTGTGGGGAATAAAAAATAATTACGACGTTTCCCTTAATAATTATGTAAGTTAGAAATTTTACTATACAGGTTTGAAAGCAGCATAGCGCCCTACACTACTGCCACAGTGATGAATGATACCCCAGAGCAGAAAAGCTACTCTAGGGTTTCGACTTTCATTTACCAGGCCCTGCTCTGTAACACAGAGATGAGAGCAGGACCAAGCAATTTAGTGTTTTTATTTGTGAAAAGTGTTCTACTGCTCAAGTATGAGAAGTGAAAATGTGGCTGAATTTTGAAATGTAATATATATCTGGAAAATAAAATAATTTGCAGTATAGTTAAGTTCTGCTCAAGTCTAAAGAAATTAGATGAGAAATTCTCAGACTAGCAATTTGCTGACTAGAAAATCACTATTTTTCCAATCAGCCTAATATGGCAGTTGTTTTTCATAGGCAAAGAAAAGCTAAGAAGACTTACAGCCTGTAGATATTTGGCATAGCTTTGCAAAATTCAGCTGCTAGTTTCTTCGTACCCTTGTTACACATTTTCCATATGGGACTTATTATTATCAACCAGAAGTAACAGAAGCAAACAGAAGCAGGAGACAAGGTCCAGAATGGCACACATTAACTCCTTGTCAACTGTGGTTTTCCTAATGAATGGCCCTGTTGCTCTGCATCTCACTGATTACAGTACAACAGCTTTCATTAGTCACTGCAAATAAGACTTAGTGCCACCTTATTTACATTCTAGTGCAAATAATTAGCATTTCATATCAGAATCATCCAGGGCACTTCTGAACTTACAATCAAGACTATTTGACATCACCCAATACTTGATTCCATCCCAAACAAGCTTGAAAACACAGTCTGTGCTTTTTAGTTACAACGGTGTCACCAATGAATTCTACCATGGCTTAAATTCCTGCCCGTGTTATAGCTGGGGATATCAAAACGCTGCAGTAATTAGACCTTGCAAGTCTGACTTCCCTAGTGGTAAAACTGTCACAGAAGGGGAGGAGTTGATATTCAAAGTTTATAATAACTCAAACCTCTAGAATTATTGCTAAAACCCGAATGCAACCATTGTAAATGGCAGAAAGTAACTTAAATAAAAGCCTCATCACAAAAGTAAAAGAAAAAAGTAACGTCACATGCTTTGATAACCAATGTCTTTTCTCTGCTAAAAATATATGATTACTTATTAAAATTCAAACCCGATTCTTAACTTGGTGAGGAAGTATTTTTTTGAAAACATAGCTGTCACATTTAAGATGGTCAAGCCTATTCTGTAACATAAATTAAAATTTCACTTTATAAGTGTATTATTCTAGAATTAAATATGTAGTTGACAGATATTATTTCATATAACCAAATTTATGAAAAGTATTTTGTACAAAACCAATTATTTCCATTTCTATATAAATAATATGTATGTATATATAGGTCTACATTTGTAGTTCTTTATATAGAACTGATATTCCTGAAAAACAGGAATCAATCATTGTAAATTTGTGTGAATATGCTGTTCATGGATAGAACTGGACAATCTAAATACAACATTTCAGGACAGGGTGGCCCCAGCCCCAGTCAGTGGCTGGGTACATATGCATGCTCTTAGTTTCCTACTTTTCCATCGCTGGGCTCTGTGCTATGCGAACAGCTCCTGGTACCTGCTTCTGGACCTCGCGTGATAGCAGCCTCCTGGGCCAGTAAGTCAACTCGGAAATCCCCGACTGCTCACATGCTTCCTTCTCAGAGTCACAGATCCAGCCTGCGTGTCTCCAGGTGGCTGATCTAGTGGCCCCACACTCACCAGAGGGGTGATCTGCCGGACTCTTCCTATTTCGCTACTTCAGTTTTTAACTAATGGTTTAACTGTCTTCATTAGACTTTGGAAAAAAGCATGCAAGTGGGCATTAAAAATGAAATACAATAACAATAAAAAAATTAGCCATAGGAGCAAAGAAGTAAATATAAACACGGTAAAAATGATAGTGTGTGGGACCGTTGGCTAAGAACTCCCCATGTACCTAGTACACATTAGAGGTTATAAATCAATGATGAGAATAAAGTTTACTCAGTTGATAAGGGCCTTTCACATAAATTATCTTTTCTATAAAAAGATTAAAGACCTTCAAAGATATAGGGTCTCTCTTTTTTACGTTGTTTCATTCCTTATCATGTCTCTCAAGGGGAGCAGTGAATTAGTTCTATCTGAAGAAACCTCTTCAAAAACAAGGTAAACCTCTGTGGATTTCTTGCAAGGTGACTGTGACCTACAGTCATCAAGGGACTTTTATTCTCCCCTGGCAACAGCTGGTAGTTGAATCCCGAATATAGTTCTTTAGGGTTATAAGTAGTTGTTTAGGAAGCTGGGATGATAATTAGGTCACATAGAGCAAAGCAAACAATAATTGGATATCCAGGGAAGAGGACTGTTAGAACTTGTCTGGGCTGATATGTCTGCCTCCTTCTCAAATGTCTGTCTAAAATGAACCAGGGAAGTTGGAAACTGTTCTCCATGGCAGTCCTCGTCATCCATGCATCTTCAAGCAAAGAACATGGACAAACGCATGAGTCTGAATTCCGCCTCTGCCATTCACGACCCATTTAACCTTAAGCAAGTTATTTAATGTGCCTAAAGTTCCTCATTTACACACACACACACACACACACACACACACACACACACCCAGCCATGCCTTAAGGGATCTTTGTGATGATGGAATGAATACATATAAGGGCAAAATGCTGCCTAGCTAGAGTAGGAGCTACATAAATGTTGATCATTATTTCTATTGTTAGAAAGATGTGAGGTAGAGCAAATAAACCATTGTGAACTTGTGAACTTAAAAAAGGCATTTCTTGTCTAGTTTGTTATTAAAGAGGGCTGGTGTGGCCTTCTGCACCAGCCTACCACCACGCACGTAGTTTGTCACGCAGCACTAATGCCCACGTTTTGGTCTCCAACACTTCTCCATTACAGAAAATGAGTGACTGTGAAGAGTAACTGATCTCGAGTTCTGCAGTAGAGGAAAAAAGTAAAAATGAGCCTGCGACATCTTGTTACCAAATCATAAGCACATATTAAAAAATGCCTGGGATGCTTTTAAAAAGACACAGAAACTTGAAGAGAGCTCTTACTTGACAAGAATGATAATTTGGGTGTCAAAAAATAAATATGTAGAAGAGAAATTAGTCCTCCTGAGTTGAAGTCTATTTTAGGTTCTTGTTTCTTGTTTCATGTTTTAATATCTGGTGTGGCTAGAACCCCACCAGTTATTCTGTATTTTAATAATTTTCCCAGTTTTTGCTTGTTTTTCTATTTAAATTTTAGAATTAGCTTGTCTATTTCTAAGAAAAATTATGTAGGCAATTTTTATTATAAATGACCATGCTGACTGATATTTTAATGAATCAATTCATAAAGAATTCCTAGAAATAATTAAGAAAATGACCAAATGACTCACTAAAATGAATAAAGAGACATGAGATATATATTAAAGAAACTTAAATAGAACATCTAAGCTCTAGAATCTGATTTGAAGAGATTTCTCCTCATACTAATTGTTATTACATTGGTAAATTACTAAATCTCTTTCAATCTTACTTTGCCATCTATAGAGCAGAAACATTACCTCCTATTTCACAAGGATGCTGTGGTGACCAAATGAGATACACACATGAAACACTTAGCACAGTTCCTGGTACCTAGTAAGTGCTCAATGAAATTCAATTGTTACTGCTTTCAGCATAAAAACCAAACTCCTTATCTTATCTACTAAGACCACTCGCTGCCTTCTGCAACAGCCTACCTCTCTAAACTTCATTCATACTCCTTTTCCTTCTTTCATTCATCACCCCGCAGCATCACTCTTCTGTTCATTCTTCTAAGAAGCCCACATCTTTCCTGACCCCAAGTAATCACTATTGCTTCCTCCCAGCTCTATTATTAGTTGGGACCTCCCAGGGTTGCTGTTCAATTTGTAGCTCAAACGTTACTCCTAAGGCAGGCTTCTGCCGACTGATTATCACATCTTTTCATTCACTTCCTTCACAACCTTTATAATAAGCTGTTATTTGCTTTATTTATTTACTTGCTGTTGCAAGAGAAGGGTGGGCCTTGTAAGGTCCACAATGGCATGTAAAGCTACAGCCTCAGCATCAAAAACAGAAGCTCCTGGGAACTGCATAAGGAACACCTACAAAGTAAATGTCTCAGACCTAAACTACAAAACACTGATGAAGAAAATGCACATTTTATATACAACAGCAAATCATAATTCAAGCTTAAATGTTTAACTGTGATTAATGTCTCATGAAGTTCAAAAGAAAATCCAATCATATAATTACATTAACAAAGAATATTCAGAACACTGAGACAAGCAACAGTACAACAACAAAAAAGAATGCCATTCTGATAAATATTAAGCAACCTAATTAGACAGCCGCCATACCTACTTTTGTATAACATTTTTGACCTGCAAACTGTGCCTTCACACAGGAGAGGCAGCTCTGTAATTACCCCAATCACCACAGTTAAAAAGCTTAGAAGGAGAATGAGCCAGTAAATCAATGTAAAAGACATAATTGCCACATTTCAAAGATCATATGAGGCTGCTTGTTATCTATAGGCTAATATAGTTATTTAAAAGGGGGAAACAGCAAGAAGAACCAAAAAGTCATGTTGCTTAGATTTTCATAGCTGAAATGAAAATGTTTGTATCTAAATTTAGAAAGATTTCTAGCTTATTTTCTGCTGGTTTCAGTTGAATGTAAAGATTTTAAACACCTAGATGGTCTCCACTGATCGCCTGGCAGAATCCTGGCGTCTGTGTCACTAGAAATATTTGAAAGTATGTTATGAAAACTGATCCACTGTGCTAAATGATGTTGGATCTTTGTGGGATATTAGATTCGGGACAATAGGAGCAGAATGTATTTATATAGCCAAAGTGAATTAACAAACTCCAACTTTGACCCTCATTGTTCTGTAAAATTTGATTCATCAGAATTTATTTATCTATCATACAGAATGTTATAATGAAACACCTTCCCAAAAGATTTTTTTCTGGGGAAAAAAAGTTTACCTTTCTCTTCCCCTTCAGAATATAGTTAAAATATAATTTTGTTTATACAGATTTTTAATCTATCCATATTCTTCTCATCTGTGCAATCTAAATATTCATATGTAATTCTATTTCTTATAAGTTGGTCTTAAGGGGGTTAGTTGTTAATGATTTAATATATTTAATTGTGTTTGTCCTATTTATATTTCAGTCCATAAATTCCTCAGGGGCCTGGAGCTTAATTTCTGTTACTTCTTAATAGGAGACCGTGGTGTTTCCCTTCCCCTCCCCTCCCCTCCCCTTTTTGTTTCTTTTGGATAAAGAGTACCTTTGGTTTGGGCTTTAGTGTCTTAACCAATAAAATGAGAAAACTAGACTAGAATAGTATTTTCCAAATTTCAGGTCTCTTATCCATCAAAACTGGCATCATATATTCTTTTCTAATGGAATATAGATTAGAACAGATTGCATTACAAAAAAAGACCACATCACATGAAACACAGGTAACAGTTGTGACATTTTTGTTCTCCAGTTTTCTGTAGGTCTGTGTGCAGATATACACAGTGGGTCTTGGTATATTACGTTTTTCCCAATGTGGTTCAAAGTCAAAAAATTTGAAAGCCACTGGGGATAAAAGACATTCTGTTTCTTTAAGATCTAAATTCTATAATTTCTAAGGCTCTCAGATATTTACCTTTCTTCTTATATCATTGTTCATTAGGAACCATTAATGAATTACATGCAATTTAATCCAAAGGAGACTAGTAAGAAAATTGTAATAGATAAGCACACTAATGAATAAGAAAATGTTCATTACTGAGTAGAACTTGGAAGAAATGGATTTTGGCAGTTTCTTTTTCTCAAAATAAACAATATAGCCAGAACTTAATTTCCATAAAAATTTCCAATTTAAAAACACCATAATCTAAGTATAACTACTGAGAAGGTAATAATAAAATCTATTTTGTAACTAGTATGTCCTATAATCTCATTCTAATGTTTGAAATAAAAATATCCTAGATGGGGGCGGGGTGGCTGGGATGAGAGAAAACTGTGCTTGAACAACAAGTAAGTAAAAAAAAAATATCCTTGATGATTTCTAGAAGAGTTGTTATAAAAAATAAATACATATCCTCTGATAAATTCATTACAGATAAAATTTAATGTTGGAGATATGAGGGTTTACCTATATTAAAGTCTTCTGTACCTTCAGTATCATGGCCCTTAGATTTCTCATATGTTTGCTTAGGAAGAAAAAACCCCAAGCATATATTCACCCCACTTTTTTCCCCACTCTCAACTTCAACAGGGTAAAGTACTATTCAGAGGGTAAACGTATGATATATAATATGTCACTTCCCTATTCTGTACCCATCACAGACATCACTAAATCAGCATGATATTCTTTGCAACTGAGCCTTCCAGAAAGCAAATGCCAGTCACTAAGCTATTGAGAGGAAACATTTTCCTTATCTGGCCCAGATCAGAATCCATTTATGTCAGAAAACTATGGCTTGGAAACTACGTTGCCATTACACACGCATGCACACACACAAACACAAGATTTGCCGAACTCACTGATACATACACACATTCAGAAACCTGGTTTCAATTAGATAGCAATGAGGCATGATACAGTCAGTAACTCTAATGTTTTATTGTGTTTGGATTGCGAAGTTGCTTGATTTAATGAAACTCAACTTATTCATAGTCTTCAAACTCAGAAATCAAGGTCATATTATGAAGGTAGATTATATATCTGGTTCTTATAATCACCCTCTTTTCACTCTCTCTTAAAACTCACATTCCTATCAGGTGGCTTTTGTTGGAAACCACTCTGCCTGGTTTCAGTTGTAACTACCCCCATGGCTAAGGATGAACAAGCAACCTCCGGAATGCCAGCCACAGGAGACAAAGCTTATCTCTGGTAGTAAACGCTGCCTCAGCTTACTCCCCTGCCCCCAACGCTTGGTCAGTTAGTACATGACAGGTAAGACTCCTCACAGCGAGGGGCAACCTAAGCCAGACACGATCACTTGGGAGGCCATCATGGATGGACTCAGGGGGCTGCGACAAAGAAGGAGCAATGGACCCTTGCTCCCCAGCTATTCTGACATAGCCCGAGTCCCCATGTCCTCTGGGAGAAGTGCTTCCTGGCTCTAATCCCCTTAAGCCTGAAAACCTATGATGTGGGAGGTGGTGCAGTCCTCTGCCAGCTAGAGTGGGATCTGGGGTGATCAGGTATAAGAAAGAATTCCTAAAAATCATGTGAAACCTGCTTTGCTAAGAATGCTTTCATTCACATGTTAAGGGTCTGAGCAGGAAATGAGTATGTTTCTCACAGTTTCTGTAACCCCCTTTCCTGACAGACACTGACTTAGACTAAGCCCTCAGATTTCTTTGAAATGTTATCTACTGTTTGATCCTTACCGCCTATATTCCTGTGTATTACAACCCAATAAAAGCCCCTGGCTTTTTTCCTCTGAGAAACTGGCCACCTCTCCTCCCCAAGCAGATCATGTCTTGGTAGTGTTTACTTTCATCCATGGCGGACGGGGGGACTTGAGGGCAAAGTCGTCCCCACAGGCTTAGTAATGAAAATGATACAGAATATGTGATGTTCTGCATTAAACTGAGTATCTTAAGAATTATTTATACATAATAAAGTCTTCAGGGTGAAGGAATGGAAAGCTAGGCTAATCCAACAAAAGGCACCATAAAGCCTGACTGTGAAAAACAAAAACTTAATTTTCTTTTTGCTTATCAACGTCATCTCATATCAAAAGTTAATGTTTATGAATTATTGAGTTGGTAAGTAAATTTGCCCTTTTAAATCATCTGACTTTTTGCCTCTGAGGAGTCATGTCACTTTCTCTTCATGTCAATGTCTTGCAATGGCTGAGTTGCCACAATCCACTATGGCCACTAACGCTCAAGTCATTCAGAGCCATCGAATCAATTATAACAGCCACCACTGTCTTACACCGACAACCTGTGATTGATAACAAAAGCTGTTTGCTTTCAGTTCCATTCCGAAGCAACAAACCAGCCCCTGCCTCCTCTCACTGGCGTTTGTCATAAGTCAATAGCAATTCCCTCATGCAGAAAGGTGCTGGAGATGCTGTGGTGCACCTGGCCACACTGTGTTTTCAGATTTAAAATATATCTATTAAGCAAGATTAATGCCAAAAGATTATTTCTTGAAGTGTCTAATGTTACATGTAATGGCATAATTTAATACCACATCATGTTCCTATTCTTTAATCCCATTTCTAAAGTGAATGACTAAAATAACACTAAGACTTAAAAGAGAAAACCTGATGGTCTGAAATTCTGCAAATTTATATTGAGTAGAGAAAAATGACACATCCTTTCAGATTATTCCAGATTAATGCCATACTTTTAACTCTTTGAATATTTTAATTGTTTCAACAAGAGATATTTCAACAAACTTAAGAAATTTTTTAACTGTTAAGCAATATCATTACAAAAATGAAATAAAAATTTAATGCAGTATTATAAGCAAGTAGTAGTCAATAAACAGTGAATATTAATTACATGTAGAAGACTATAATTTACAGATATAAAAATATAAAATTTTCTTTAAAAGGTATTACTTATAGACTGAGACCAGTGCACTTTATATATATTGTGAGTTAACACCTTAGTTATTTGCAGAAAAAATAACACTAATTTAATTAGCAGAATTTGGAGAACACTTGCAAAATTTTAACACCTTACTACACAATTTTCAAAACCAAATAATACTGAATCTACTCTATGTTCAAAGCTAAACTAAGCATCAGATATATAAAAATGAATGAAATGCAGAGACTGGAGTGCAGGTAAACAAATCAGACACAGAACCACAGAGTGGTAGCAGCCATGGGAAATAAGGGAATATCACAGTGAGGAAGGTAGATGTGTGTGCGCGCGTGCGTGTGCACCGCCTCGCGTGCAAGTTCACAGAGAATGACTTAAATCTCAACTCAGCTACCTAGTTGTATGACCTAATAGTCTCTTAACCTCACCTCTTTCTTATCTGGAAAGATGGATTTATCTCAAAATAGTGAGTAGGAGTTCAAAATGAATGAATCAATACCAGAAAACATTGAGCACATGGTAGTGGCTAATTAGTTTCACTTTCCCTTTATACAAATCCTCACCTTCAAACACCTCCTAAGTTTAGTCACCATCCTCAGAGATACAGAAGACCTACCTCCCTCATTTAAAATGTAAATGACTTGATTTATAGAATTCCCTGCGCAGAACTGGAACCCTTGGTAACAATGGCCTTCGATCAATTTAATAAAGATCCTGGTCTAAGGTAGCCTGCCAAAGTGGGGGGACCATAGCCATCAAGGGTGTGGGTGAACGGGGTGAGAGAATCCGGAGTGGTTGGCTCAAGGAGCTTGAAGGGTACAGTACAGCAGCCTCTAGAGCACAGGTGGCAAACATGAGGCCCGCAGGCCGAACCTGGCCCTCCACCTTGTTTCTACCCGGTGGCAGCACCGAGCTCCTTGCTCCTAGTTAAGGAATAGCTACGTTTATACAGTCCTGAAATTACATTTGGCCCTTTGAAGGCAAGTGAGAGGCTGATGTGGCACCGGGTGAAAATGAATTTGACACCCTTGCTCTAGAGACTGGGCAGACCTGGAGACTGTTGACTTGCCAAAGCAATACCTAAACTGCTTAAGAACTGTCATATTCTAGTCCTAGCTGGGTAGCTCAGTAGGTTAGAGAATTATCTGCATATGTCAAGGTTGTGGGTTCAATCCCCTGGTTAGGGCACATGCAAGACGCAACCAATGAATGCATAAATAAGTGGAACAATAAATCGCTGTTTCTTGCTTTCTTTATTTCTCTCTCAAAAAAAAAACAGTAAGAAAAATTTAGAATTGTCATATTCCCTTTAGCTTGCTTCCTCCCTCCACGTGCTGGGGAGAGAAGGGGTTGTTACTCTAGGTAGGCCCCAGGTGAGAGAGATAATACCTACTGTCAAGTACTAAGGCTACTAAAAATAAGCACTAGAGAGAATATACTCCTCAACATTTTGTGATTAAATGTTATAATCCCATTAATCCATGAAAATATTTTTAGTGGCACCACTTTAAAAATAGACTCCTTCATATAATAGCTTGTAGCACCCATAAGGGGATTCTGTAGATCAAATTAGCTCAGTATCTGTCCCAATAACTGTTACAGATTGACCTGAACTCTATCTTCAAAAATTTTTGGTAGTTTGACCACTGTACATATTACCTATATGCCCTTTGTGTGCTGAAATATTTTCACCAACACAGTGTCCACAAAAACTTGGCCATGTTTATGATCAGTGGTTTTCCTACTTCTGGAAGATGTTTTTTTTAAGACAGCAGTGTAGCAATACAAGTTCATGTATTAAGAACATTTCAGGGGGTAAAGTTTAAAGACTTTCCCTGCTGGCCTCCCATCTCTCCTGACCATGCTGTAAGGATCTATCCCTCACACTTAGTTCCAAATTATCAAAATTAACAACTGTCAGTAGAGAGGGATTAGTAAAGGGATTTGAAGTTTTGCATTTGCATCTCGTTAAGAATGTGATCCTCTAGAATAGCGTGCTATACAAAATAATCACATTTCATCTACTGAATTTTAATTTGGTTCTTGAATGCATTTAGCATTCTAATACCGAACTGTTGGAGGCTGCATGGTGTACTAGAAAAAGCCACATGAGAAGTGAGAATTAGAAGTTCCTTACTCTGCAGGCAGCAATGTGAGTGGGTCAGTTGACTGCTCCCGAGTCCCCTGGAAATCGGAATAGTCTGTCTTGCTTCACAGGACTGTTGAAAGACTGAAGATAAGTGTACACTGCCTGTCACATAGATGGCACTCAGTAAATGTTATCTGCTAGTATTAATTACTGTGATAGTACTAATGACATTTAATTAGCTTGTGTGTTGGGATTTCCCATATGCTAAGTCTAACACCATGTATCAAAGCCTTCTATAATTTGTAAAATTAGCAAACAAAGCATATTTAAACTGTACATAAAAATGCCATGGAAAAAAGTAAAAACAAGTTAAATTCTAGCTTGGTATCTTGGAAAAAACTTCATCAAATATACAATTTGATGTAAAGGGTAAAAAAAACTTATAACAAGCTAGCATGAGATAACTCGCCTACTATTCTTTTGTAATATAGAATCATTTGACCTCTACTGGAAATGCACTTGCATATTTCCCCCCATATATGTTACCCCATAGTGAGAGGATGAAGAGTAGGGCATGAGAGAACATGTGGATAAAAAGAGAAGGTGTAGCCCAAAATCACGGAGGACATTTTCTCAGAGTTGGTGAACAGTGGGAATAGCTCGAGGAATCCACACCCAAGGCTGGCAGGGATGGAGATGATGGGGTGATGAGCAGAGAGGGGTGAGGCTAAATGGTGACTTGGAATCAGGAAAGTGAGACAACTAGTTTTTTCCTGTGCCCATTTCTAGCCATTTAGAAGTCATTTTCACAGCTTAACCAGCTGTCATTCCTGACAAGTGAGAACATGATGGACTTAAAGGAAAATTTACGATTAAGCAGTTACAATTTAAAAGAAAGAGAATGGGTACAGGTTAGGAAAGAAGAAATACACATGGACATTTTTCCCTTGAATTTCCTTTCATTATTAGGAATATTTTGGGGGTGTATGCGTGAGATACAAATATGCAAAGAAAAAATGTGAGTATCACTAAAGGGGAGAGAAACATTCTGAAAGCACTTATGCTATTGTACTACTTATGTGGATTTCTTCTCATATCTACATAATAAAAACATTACAGATTTCAGTGTACTTCAGGGAGAAAAATACTAATGGAAGCCACAGCTGTAAGTACTGTTAGCAATAAGTGAATGAATTGAAAATATTGCTTTTTAAGAGATATACTCTATAATGCCAAATTGTTTATATTATGATAGATAAATTAAAAATGCTTAGGTAGACTGATAAAGATTTCAAGCAAGCATAAAATCTATAGCCCAATTCAAATATAACTAATATGTCAACAATAAAATTTTATAAAATAAAGTCAACTTAAGTGCTAGAATTTAACCTATTTAAATATTATTCAACATTAACATGATTTTGAAATAGCAAAAAAGAAGACTGTGGCAATTACTAGTATCCTAACCACATTCATAATTTGTGATTTTTTTTTATCATCAGTATTGCCTCCAGTAGACACAGTACTTTTCTGTCTTCTCTATGTTGTTTCAACCTAATAGTGTTAAATTAAAATATGTCAAGTAAATAAAAAATATTTAAAACAAAGAATAAAACATTTTCTAATACTTAAAATATATTCCTTCTGGGCAGTTTGTATCTAAAGTTAGGAATTAGGTATTGTAAAAATTAGAAATTAGGGACTTAAATTATGGTTTTGTATGCAGATCTAGTATTATTAACTTGTGACAAAAAAAGTAGAAAGAATTATTCTATAAAAATATGGAAGTAAGATGGGCAGTTGGTATTTAATGAGCACAGTTTCCACCGGGGAGATGACAAAGGTCTGGAGGTGGGTGCTGGTGAGGGTCATACGACAGTCTGAAGGCATTTAATGCCACCGACTGTACAGATGAAAATGGTTACAATGGCAAATTTTAGGTTGTGGATATATGTCCACAATAGAAAAATGTAAATATATAAAAACAGATGGCAAGTAAAGGATAAAGGCACAACTAAAAAGAACCAAAAATAGAAGATTAAAAACTCCATGTTCTAGATGGTAACACTAAACAAGGAAGGCTTTAAAAAACTATTATTTATTTTTAAAGATTTTATTTATTTATCTTTAGAGGGGAAGGGAAGGAGAGAGGGAGAGAAATATCATGTGTGGTTGCCTCTCGTGCGTCCCCTGCTGGGAACTGGCCTGCAACCCAGGCATGTGCCCTGAGTGGGAATTAAACTGCAATTCTTTGGTTCACAGGCCCATGCTCAATCCACTGAGCTACACTAGCCAGGGCTAAAAAACCCTTTTAGAAGAAAATAGAATATATTTATAATCTTGAGGTGATCAGAAAGGTTTTCGTACATAGGAAGGACACTAAAAGTGTTATAAAGGAAAAGACTAATTAATCGGACTACATTAAAATTAAGGTCTTTTTATCATAAAACCACAACTGAAAGGGGAAAAGGTAAGCTCTATACTATGGAAGATATTTATGTTACATGTACCCACCAAAGAACCTGGATCCAGAATATATCACGAGTTAATAAGAAAAAGAAAACCCAAGAGAAAATGGACAAAAGGCTTGATCAGCCACCTCACTGGAAAGGCTGCACATTAAAGGAAATACAGAACCAAGCCCCAGTATAATACCAGTACACACCAGCAGAATGATTAAAATACAGAAGAATTCAAAAGACGGGCAATACCAGCTGGTGAGAATATGAACCGTAATTTCATTCACTGCTGATGGAAGTATAATTGGTATGATTTCTTTGACAAATCTTCTGGTAGGATTTGTGTACACTAAACATAAGCATGAGCTGTGATCTAGAAATTCCTCTCCCAGGTGTATACTCAACAGCAATGTGCATATATATTTACCAAAAGACATGTTTGAGAATGTTCATAACTAACGCCATTCAGAATAGCTACAAACTTGGAGCCCTGGCTGATGTAGCTCAGTGGATTGAGCGTGGGCCTGCGAACCACACGATCGCGGTTCGATTCCCAGTCAGGGCACATGCCTGGGTTGCAGGCCAGTTCCCTGCAGGCCAGTTCCCAGCAGGGGACGCACAAAAGGCAACCATACATTGATGTTTCTCTCCCTCTCTCCTTCCCCCCCTGCCCCTCTAAAGATAAATAAATAATAAAAAATATATATATATTGTTAAAAAAAAGAATAGCTACAAACTTGGAACAAACCAAATACATTTCCACAGCAGAATGAACAAATTATACATCATTCAAATAACGGAATATTAACTAGCAGTAAAACAAAAAATTCAGTATGTGTAGAGTTGTATGTGTTCATTCTGAGAACATACAGTGAACTATACACAGCTGACCCATGATCAACATGGGTTTGAAAAGTGTGGGTTCACTTATATGTAATTTTTTCCCATTGGTAATTTGAAAATACAGAAAATCTGCATACACTAAAACAGATGCTATAAACTTATAGTATCGATAAATATACAGACTTATAAATGTATTTTCTTAAAAACATTGTCTTTTTTCTAGCTTACTTTACTGTAAGAGTATAGTAGATAATACACATAACTGTACAAAATGTGTTAAGCAACTGTGTTTTCAGTACAGCTTTTAGACAACAGTGAGCTGTCAGGTGTTGGGGGAGTCAAAAGTGACACGTGAATTGTCCACAGCGTGGGATGTGGAGAGGTCAGGAGATCCAACCTCCGTGCTCTTCAACTGTAGTATTATAATTTGTGCATTTGTGGGCACATATGTATACTTCATTAAAAATTTCTAAAAGAAAACATTTATTAAAACTAAAATCAGAAAAAAAATAAATGAAAACAAAAATCCTCCATTTTAATTGAAAACCGGAAACATCACAGCACACTAAACAGCCTATCTGCAAAAATAATTGCCATGGAAGACACTAATTGCTGGCACATACCCTTGCAGATTTCCAGCAGAAACAGGAGAAATTTAGAAAATACAGGTTTTCTAAACGTAAGTTTCAGAGACTGGGGAGGTCTCTGACGGAAGGAAGCGGCTGGAGCAGGGAAGAGCTGGACCCAGCACCGCACGGACCCAGCACAGAATGGGGGCTGAACAGAAGTCCTGAGGACACACCCTCCTCACAGCCAAGGGCGACTGACAGCCACGGGTAAAGTGAGACCAGCAGGTTCCACTTGAAAAGGCCTGTGACTTAGTTAAGTGCCACAACTATGTGGACACTAAAAAGAAAGAAAAAACCCAGGGCAATGAAAAGAAAATATTGGAAGAAACTTGAATTTCCACTTGAGACTATACTAACCCACTCTCACCACCCACCCACTTCAATTCTTCAGCATACTATTTGCAGCAATACAAAAATGAGCAGTAATCCAACCTGCATGTGATTTAAGGGTAGATGCTGCTAAAAGGAACAACAACAACAACATACCAGAAAAGGAATGGATGCAAAGAAGAGATTAAGGTATTTCCACTCCACTCAGTAGGTCACGTGTTTATTTTATTCTCCCTTGATTTTTATTTCAGCAGCTGTGACAACTCACACTTCATCAATGATAACAAGACTTATCAGAATTGAAGAAATGGTAGATTTTGGGGGTGGCCTTTCTCGGAGAGAGTGTGCACATTTTTAATCTTAATGAAAATAAGAGGCAACATTTCTAGATGATAAAGAACAGTACAAATTGAAAAGTGTAGGGCATAATGGGGACTGCAACGGCCTAAGTACGGCCCCTAGTGAGATAGAGAAAGGCTGGAATCTGGTGACAGGCCACAACTAGGTGAGCCTGGGAGGTACATACAGGATCACGTGGGCATTTATACTCTATAAACTATTGGAATTTACACAGAGCCTGAACATATCTGCGTTTTGGATGAGCTCCTTGTAGCACTACGAAGGAATGAGTTGGAGTGGAGGAAAAGTGGCGGGAGGGAGAGTGGAGGGCAGCGGGCAGCAGACTGAAAGTGGCGGGGCACTGGCAGGGCGGAAGGCTGGGGTGGCGCAACCTAGTGGAGATGGAGACATGGCACCTGGTGATGAATGCCGTGGGTGCGTGGTTGTGGTGGTGATGAGGCAAGGCGGGGGGGGGGGGGGGCGGTTTCCAGGTGGGGAAGAATATAGAGAGTAGATTCAAATGGAGTTAGGAGGTGGGATAAGAGTTCCGTATTCGCCCTTTTGGGGGCACCCGAGGAATGGCCACCCCGGAGGGAATGCTTCCCCCTCATCTCACCCCTTCCTCGGTCTGCCTGACAGCCTAACTGAGGAGTGCCACAGAAAAGTAGGGAGTTTCCTTTTCTGAACATTTTAAAGAAAAAGTGGCCAATTATCTTTTGTAATGGCTATTCACAGATCTACTGAAGGTTCTCTTCTAGCTTTTTGATTCCGTGGCAACTGTCTTTTTCAGAGTCATATAGAGATGCTTGGGGAATTAATAGGATATTTGTAAAGCATTTTCATTTCCTTTAAAGTTTTTATTTACAATCCATTTACATACATTTAAATGCAGCTAGAAAAGCACATTTAAATTCAATTTCCTTTGAAATTGCCAAGGGATTGCTACAGGGAGAATAAAAAAGGACTTTAATAGAGGAAAAAAGTCTTCACACCACAGGTGTCACTGTCACTTCCCTCTCTGAAACAGCACACGTACACACAATCAAGTACAACTGGCAGGCCAGGCTACTTCTTTGTACGAGGTTTATGTTAGGGTCAGTCCTTTATTTTCTCTGGTAAATGTGTGTATATTGCTAAAAAAAAAAAAAAAAAAAAAAACCCCGCGAGTGCTGGTTACATGGCCAATGCATTTTGAGAAAATACATTGAATTATATATGCTTTTAAAATGTGTACATTTTCTGCATGCATGTAATAAATCAGTAAAATAAAGTGAAAACCAAAAATAAAACTCCAACCTTTAAAGACGATAATAAGCTTGATACAGCATAAAGATGCAATATCTAATATTTGGACTGATGAACCAGTCAATTACAAACTATCATCTTGGAACAAATGACATTACAGGCCCACATAATAATAATCACTAAGCTCACTTGATAATCTGCCAGGTACTCTGCTACGCATTAGGGAATCCAAGGTGAAGATGGCCCCTGCCCTCCAGAAGTTGATATTCCAGTAAGACAGACAACTACATCAACAGCTAACCTAGGAATAAAGAGGCAGAATGTTCTATGGGAGCAGCACAGAGCAGCAGAGATTATTTTTCTTTGAACAGGAATCAGACAGAAGTGGCCTGGAAGGTGACATCTGAAAGAGAGCTTTGAAACTAAGAGTGTACCTGGACAAAGGAGAAACAGAATCTCAATCAGCACGAATGACCCAAGATGTGGAACGACTAAAGACTTTTAGTTAAGAATGACTAAAGTGGAGTTTATGGACAACCTGGAAGAATCACAGCCTTTTTGTTCCGGAATGGTTTCTGTTGAAGTTGCTTTCAAATAACTGACAACTTTAGCCTGCCAGGAAGGAAGTGTTTTAAACCTTAGTTACTTTTTTGTCTTTCTTTTTCCTTTAGCTTTAACACACAGCCTGAGGTTTGTCAGAATGTTTAACAAGAACAAAGCCAGGAGTTGAAAGAGAAGGCAAGATAGAGAAGGGAGACAGGTCCGCAACCCAACACGGTAGGGCTAACACTATTCAGATGTGAACATCGCTTAACCTGAGGATTAACTGTCTTCTACAAACAATACCAAAGGTTTCAGCTCTAGGGAAATTGTCACCAGCAAACTGACTACAAATGAATGCATATAATCTTTGCACACTTTAGGGTGCTCTAAAAATTCTTTTTCAGCCATTTATGACTGTTCTGTTTGTTTGGCAGTTTTCACTAATGTTGAAAGTATGTTGTAAGCTCTCAGTAAATAGTCTGGGAAGATATGGATTGAAATGAATCTTTCCAATCACTGATTGATGGTGATGTTACACTTTTTGTTCTTGTGCTCTGGACTATACTAACCAGTTTTTACACCTTAAAAACAGTAATTCTGTCCATGTTCTATATTATTTTAAACTTATTTTCAGTCACTAACACATTATATCAGTTATTTTATATTTGCTTCACATTAAAACACTTTAAATATTTTCCTTTTAGAGAAAAACAGACATTAAAAAGTAACCAAAAAATATATAAGGCAGTTGGTTTTCAATATTCCTAGAATTTACATCAAGACTTTAAGCCTTGCCCTTACTGCTAAGGCTCAGTTGGTTGGGTGTCAGCCTGCAAAATGAAAGGTTGACGGTTCGATTCCCAGTCAGGCACTTGCCTTGGCTGTAGGTTCAATCCCCAGTTGGGGTGTGTACGAGGCAACCAATTGATGTTTTTCACATCAGTGTTTCTCTCCCTCTGTTTCTCTCTCTCCCTTTCCCTCTAAAAATAAGTAAAATAAAAAAGATTTTAAGCTTTGTTTTCACATTGAGACCTGATATTAATAAGTGGGAAATATTACTCCAGGTTTGCAAAATGCTCCTTTTCCAACCAGGAACATCTCAGGGACACAATAATCTTTTGACGAATTTGTTTAAAATATAGTTCCTGAGCACCCAGCCCAGAAGTTTGACTCAGGGGTCTAGAATGAGGCACATAAAACTACTTTTTAAAGGAGCTGCTTGGTTGGTTATGACCAAACAGCAGGGTTTGGAACCACAGATGGAGTTTCTCTTGTTATGCATAATTTTTAACTTAAGTAGTGCTAGTTACTGGCTTGACTAGTCATTTTCATGCAATGACTGACAAAGAGAAAAATGTATTTAAGTTTAAAAAATTAAGAACTCAAACTATCATACCCAGAAGTTATAAAGTCATGCCTACATGCAAAAATTTGTGCATATTTAATTAGTAGCTGGAAAGATTAGTTTCTGATGAGGTTTTTCTAGGAGTGAAGTGCTTAATGATGATACGGTTACAAATAATTCAGATAACTCTGTGAAACTGTGAAGACAACAGATTTGGTTGAAAATAACTATAAAAGCAAATCAAACTGTAAAACACAGAAATACTAAAAAATACTTAACAGGTCACTCAGGTGACCCATTTTATCAATTGCCAATATAAGGGGAAAAAATCACCACCAGGAACTGTTATTGAAGCATACATACTTAGGGAAGGATTTGCAGATAATGTCCTGGGGATTCTGGCATAGGTCAAGAGTGATGGGATCTCCTAATAAATATCCACATGAGGTACAGATTTTTCAGCTAGATTTTTATATCGGCCAGCTTCCATCAATGTATTGTTAGAATGGTCCATCGACCTTCGGGGGTGGGCAGGGGAGTGATGGGCGGTGGGAATATCATAGTAGAACGCAGCTCCCTCAAGCTTCCTTTATTGAAAAGTAGAGACAAGGAGTGAGTGGACTGAACAGGGGTTAACACAGATCTTTAAAACTCGGGTCACTCACTTTCTCATTTTCCCAGTGGAGTGGTTCTTTTAAGTTGTCTGATCTTGTCTGGGCCAGTGGGGTCTGGCTCAGAAGAAATCTTCAGCTGAAAGAGAGGGCCATCTAACGTTATGAGCACTCAGACAACATCTGCTCTTTGACCGCTTGAGTTACAGCCTACTGTGGACATCCTCTTCTCCTCGGTGAGTGAACATCTGTCTCACATTTACATGAAATTATGACTGTTTTCTTCTCATTTTACAGAGTGATTATCGTGCCATCCAAACCAGACTGAGCAACCCGTTCGTCCCCTGATCCCTTTCCCTCATAGTCAATGCTTCCTTCCCAGGTGATGGTCCTGTGTAAGGCTCACTCCAATCAAGGACCTGATTCTAAAAGCCTGTGGAGTGTCACCTTCCACGGGACATTATCTGAGAAAGCTTTAGTTTGTCTTTGCCCAGGTGAGCTTAGTTAGCCAGACATTGGGTATGTTGCATCACCTAAAGCAAAGGCCTACAAAGCATCCAATAAGACAAGCTGTGCTGAAGATGTGTACACTGGAAGGTTATGGAACCAGTCAGCAATGGGTATGATTTTGTGCGCAAAAGAAAGGTGGTGGGGGCACTCGACCACTCTACTTATCACAAAGAGGTGACTCCCTGATGAGATTTAATATTGATATTATGGGCTTTCAAAACCCTCCTTGATATTAGAGTACTCCTCATCACATATTCAGGCTGTAGACCTTTCATCTCTTTGGCCATGAAGAAGAAAACACTTTAACAGAGTGAGGAAGGACTGTCCACTCTTATTTCTCCAGTGGGCTCCTGTGTAGTCTGATCATGATGGACATCTCTCCTTCCAGTTATTATCTAGCCCACTGCTAAGTTTTGTGTTAACACAAATTCTCTCTGTCATGGAAAAATGCCAGTGCATCCTCATCGTAAGGATATTTTAAACTTCATTTGTTCTCAGAACCCTATGGGAGGCCTAATCATTTGAGGGACCAGAAGTCATGACTGGTGGTAAATTTGACAGTAACTAGATCTTCACTGACTGAGGAGCTGAGTATTTCTTACCTTGTAGAGAGCTCTTCTCAATTACTATACAGTGAATACAGTATTTTAGAAGTGTAGCCAAATATTTAAATTTGAAACTTTAATGAAAATAACCTTTAAAAATATTCCACGGGGCTTATTAAGGAATATCTGAGATACTGTATATATAAAGTTCATAAATAAAATGTATATAATATTTAGAAAATAGTATTTGCTATACATGTAATTTATAGTTACTTTTATCTTAATTTAAAACTATGAACATAGTGAGTCTTAGAACATTTTAACACATAAATTTCAATTCTTTTCTCCTTGTAATTTATAGACCGAGTATCTATTTTAATCATTGAGATGGGACCAATTTTTTTGGTGTGTTTGAAGTATGCAAATGACTTAGATCACGATCATCAGAAGCTAATTTCTCTCAGAACACTGACTGATACTCCGGTAGCTATCTCGCTGGAAAGGGGACAAGTTATAAACACATTAAATACACATGGAGTTCTATCAGGGAAAAGAAATCACATTGAATTGAAAGGCCTTCTTTCAACCTGCTCTCCACTACGAAGAGGACTCTGTGGTTATGCCCGGGCCATCTTTACAACAATTATAACTATTTCTATACAAACAGACATTAAGCTATGGTAAGACATAGCCTGAAATAATGATATTAGCTTCTCTGAATTCTCAGAACATTTCAGCCAGGAAGCACCTTCAGTCTATTTCATTAAAAGACACATATATTAAGACTTCCAGCCAAGATGGAGGCATAGGTAGACACACTGTGCCTCCTTGCACAACCAAAAGAAGAACCACAACAATTAAAAAACAAAAAAACAAGAACTGAGAGAAAATCAAACTATATGGAAGTCTGACAACCAAGGAGTCAAAGAAGACACATCCATCCAGACCAGTAGGAGGGGCGGACGTGGGCAGCCAGGCAGAGAGGACTCCCACCAAGGCAGTGGCTGATGGACCGGGTGGTCCCACATTTGCTCGCAGATAAACCAGATGAAACAAAGGGGGAGTGGGACAGACTGCACAACCCAGGGTCCCAGCACAGGGAAATGAAGCCTCAAACCACTGACTGAAAACAGCTGTGGGGGTTGAGGCAGCAACAGGAGAAACTCCTAGCCTCACAGGAGAGTTCACTGGAGAGATCTACAGGGTCCTAAGATCATATACAAACCCATCCACATGGGAATCAGTACCAGCAGGGCCCAATTTGCTTGTGGGAAGCAGCAGAAGAGACTGAAATCCGGCAGAGAGCAGAGCAAGCACCATTGTTCCCTCTCAGACCCCTTCCCCACAAAACAGTGTCACAACACAGTGACCTGGTGAACACCTAAGGCTCCGCCCCTCACTATGTAACAGGCAGGTCAAGACAAAAAAAAAAAAGGCCCAAACGAAAGAACAGAAGATCAAAGCTCCATAGCAAATACAACTAAGAGATGAAGAGGTAGCCAACCTATCAGATGCACAATTCAAAACACTGGTGATCAGGATGCTCACAGAGTTGGTTGAATTTGATCACAATTAGATGAAAAAATGAAGGCTACGCTAAGTGAAATAAAGGAAAATGTACAGAGAATCAATAGTGATGGGAAGAAACTGGGACTCAAATCAATGGTGTGGACCAGAAGGAAGAAAGAAAAGAAAGAAAAGAAAGAAAGAAGAAAAGAAAGAAGAAATAAGAATTCAAAAAAATGAGGACAGGCTTAGGAACCTCCAGGACATCTTTAAATGTTCCAACATCTGAATTATAGGGGTACCAGAAGGAGAAGAAGAGCAACAGGTGAAAAAGTTATTTGAACGAATAATAAAGGAGAACTTCTCCAATCTGGCAAAGGAAATAGATTTGAGGAAGTCCAGGAAGCTCGGAGAGTCCCAAAGAAGGTAGACCCAAGAAGGAACACACCGAGGCACATCATAATTACATTAACCAAGATTAAAATAAAGGAGAGAATCCTAGTGGAAGCAAGAGAAAAGGAGGCAGTTTCCTACAAAGGAGTTCCCATCAGACTATCAGCTGGTCTTTAAAAAAAAGAGCTTGCAGGAAAGAAGGGGCTGGAAAGAAGTATTCCAAGTCATGAAAGGCAGGGACCTACATCCAAGATTGCTCTATCCAGCAAAACTTTCATTTAGAATGGAAGGGCAGATAAAGTGCTTCTCAGATAAGGTCAAGTTAAAGGAGTTCATCATCACCAAGCCCTTATATGAAACGTTAAAGAGATTTATCTAAGAAAAAGAAGATAAAAAACATGTATAGTAAAATGACTGCAAACTCACTCACAATTATTAACAACCACACCTAAAAGAAAAGCAAATTAAGCAAACAACTAGAATAAGAACCAAACCACAGAAATGGAGATCACATGGAGGATTATGAACAGGGGATTGGGATGGGGAGAGAGGGGGGAAAAGGTACAGAGAATAAGTAGCATAGATGGTGGGTAGAAAATAGATGGGGGGAGGGTAAGAATAGTATGGGAAATTAGAAGCTAAAGAACTTTTATGTGTGACACATGGACATAAACTAAATGGAGGAGTGGGAGGAAGGGGGTGTGCAGGGTGGAGGGGAGTGAAGGGGGAAAATGGGACAACTATAATAGCATAATCAGTAAAATATATTTTTAAAGGGCACATATATTAAATATATACATACAAACTACCTTGAAATTTATTAGTATGTTTACACAGTAGCTTGTTTCAAAACCTCATGAACTTGACCAATTTTATGGGTCAATACACTTTTAAAGGTAAGAAACAATATAATAGTACCTCCCATATATTCTCTTACCATTAATTTCTTTCTTCCCCAACTACCTATGGTAATTAGGTTCTATAACGAATTATTACTTGCCAGGTTTAAGAACATTTTTTTCCAAATTAAACTAGCATAAAAGACCATACAGTTGGTAGATACCACTTTGTCATTTATTTTTCAAAAGAGGTCTGGTCTCATTTACATTGAATTGATTTTCAGTTTCAACTCATCTGGCAGTTAAATCATAAGACTCTTAAAATAAGGAATTATAAATAGAGGAGAGAGCTACCAGTACAAACTGAATCTAATACCTATGTGGATTGCAATTAGCTAGTTCCAGTACCTATGTGAATTACAATTGACTGGTTCCAATCAAATGAATATTTTTACCTCAGGCCACACTACTGTAGTTTCAGATGGCAATAAAAGAAAGAACCATTGATCTGTCTGCCACAGCCTCTGGGCATTCCAGTTTTGAGTTCAGCCTGGATAAACAGTTGTTATGTTATTCTTCACACCTACCTCTGAGGGGCTGGTGTCAAATTAATCTCCATGTCATCAGAACCTTCTCAACAGGTTTTAAACAGTCTTCTCCTTCCCTCTCAGTCCCAGATCAACAGTTGTCAGGGTCTGAGTCACGCTGTGCTTTTCTGCCCTCATAGTGGCATTGCCAGCACTCAGCTGCTCAAATGATTTTTTAAGCAGAGCAGCCGGATGCCTTCAGCAGCAATGCTTTTGGGGGCACTCCGTGCTGTTCACCCAGAGTCTCTGGCTGCTCTACAACTGTGCTAGTTAAGGGATCGACAGAAGGAACAACAAATGGCTACAATGAGCATTCGCCCTGTTCCTGCAAAAGAATTTTGTTGCTATGGCAACGGGAGTTGCCCAGACAACATAGGGCTTTGCCTGAGAGCAGTGTACTGTATTATACCAAGCTCGGAATAAAATAGCTGAAGATCAGGCTCTCGATTCATGGCACTAAGATCTATGCCATTATATTTAAGTTTAATTAGCAAGAACTGATTTCTTAATTTTATGAGCCAAGGTTCTGGCTGTTAATAGCCTAACACAAAAGATCATTATTGATCCATTCTTTTAAAATTCCAATAAAATAATTAGAGTGATTAAATTAGGTTCCTCTTAACTTGATCTTCCTATTTCCTACCTTAACTGCCATCCCTTACTTTTATTGCTTCAGCTGTTATTTACAGATCTATTTTTACCCAATCAGTTGCTATGATATAAATGTATATAATCTGTGAAAAAATTACCATGTGTTTCCTTACACCTTGATATTACCATGCCCTAGATGTTTATAAATGTATGAAAGAATGAGCAACAATGTCTAAGCAATTTATATCGAGAAGTACAATGTTGCAGTTCTTCTAAACCATTTGAATAGAATAAGACCATATTTATCACGCTGTTTTTAAAGTAAACTTTTTAAATGTTTTGAAATTGGTTTGGTAGCAGTACAAGTAAAATGGAAAGATTAATCTCAATGACATGAAAATAAGCTGCCTTGGCTACCACTAAATGGCCCTGCAGTCAAGCTATGTAATTGGATCAGCGCCACTCACAGTCACGCAAGCCATTCCGCGGGTCTGACCCAGGAGCACTTCTTAATGAGCCAGGAAGGGAGGTCTGCTCGGGTAGCACAGGACAATGAGGCTACTTGGTAAAATTTGGCAAATGATGATCTTCTTTTCTAAGAATTTCAAAAGTCAAATATCTTTAGAGTACAGTCTCCTTCCCAGCCAACATCCTTGTCAGCAAAGGACCGAATATTGTCATCAATTACAACTGTTAACATTTACTGGATGCATCGCAGTGCTTTGTGTAGTTTGTTCAATTCAGTTTTCACAAATTCCCTATAAGTGGGCATAATTTCTGTCCATTGACAAACGATGAAACCAGGCGGCAAAGAGATTCAGTAAATTCCAGCATATAAGCAGCAAAGCTGGAATTCAAAACTGAGTCCACCCTGCAGTATTTCCTTTTCCTACAGCAATATTGTCTTATACCACAACCAGTAATAATGTAGCAATTTTAAAGCTTTGGTCTCTTTTCAGAATAATAGTAAGTACAAATTCTATGATAAGACAGTCTGAATGAAAAAATTAGTAGTACATATGATAAGCATAATGATGCTTTATTTGATCAAATTTTGTAAATGATTTTCTGGGAATGTGGGTGCAATGGCTGAGGGTGAAGAGAGAAAGTATTGAACCCTCATTGAGCATATTAGCTAGTACTAGTTTTGGCACAAAAACACATGTAAAAAATCTGGCCAGAAATTGTATCCCTTAAATTATGCAGACATTTATTTTCATTTTGTAAAAGATTTTAAAAAGGTAACCCCCTTTTTAGCAGTAGGTAGCCATCTATGAAAGGTAAGACTATTTTACTGACAGAAATAATCCTGCTTTACAGCTTTTTAAATGACACGTGGATATGTAGCAAGGTACAGGGCGGGGTCCCCTGAAAATAGCAGAGCATTATGCCCCACAATTCTTGGTTGGGGGGAGAGGGAAGTGGATGATATCGCTTTAAGACACTTTGAATAATAATGGCAAGTTAATAGAGGTGCCTTTCCTGGAGGGAAGAGGGCTGCCACCCAGGGAGAAAGTTGTGACTTTAAGAACATGTAGTGATTTGTGACATAGCCAGTGGAGGCAGATGTCCGCCCCAGATGCCCTTGTGTCACTTGGAATTTTTGCCCTGACCAAAGATGGCAGCCAAAAGAAGGTAAAAGATATGGGGGAACTGGCAAAAGTAGCGCATCTTAGGAGGGGCCAGATGTAAGGTCCCGCAGGAAGTTCTGGGCTGAGCATTTCAATGAGGACAGGTTGAAAGAGAGGAGAGTCCATCACAGAGAGAAGAGGTACGGAGTAAGTGAGAGACATGGGAGTCCGCCACGAGGTCTGATGTATAAGGGGGAAGCTATGCAGTTTGGAGTAAGAGGATGCCACTGGGCCTAAAGTCAGAAAGAGGCGACCTACTGGGAAGCCTGCTGGGAGAAGGCAGCAGCAGAGCTAATGGAGCTGTGAGGCAACCTGCCAAGCTACGCATGGATTTGTGAGGGATGCTTGGAGCTGAACTGTGGCTGCGATGCTGGGTTGCAGCCTTCTGCTTCTCTGAAGGAGGTACAGAGAAGCCACTCTCGGGACGTGTGCCTCCCTGGACTCCACCACGACCCAGTGTAACACGGCACATGTCTCCCTGAACCACTGCATGGAGGCTAAGAACACGGCACCACAGATCCTGAAGGGGAGAGAGAGCTGCTGTGAGAGGATGGGGACTCTGAACCCCACAAGTGCACCTTCCAGAGAGGATGGAGGTCTGTTTGCACAGCCGATTTAAGAACAAATAAGGACATGGGGGACTTCTGGGCATGGTTTTGGCTTATAGCCTCTTGGAGAGCCAGGGAAATGCTGGTTCTTGCTGGAGAGGAGGGCTCTGAGCAGGAGTGCGTTTGTCCCACCCCATGAGGTGGGTGATTGGAACGCTGTTAATAAAAACCTATTTCCTTGAACACTAATTGTTGGGTCATGTGTCAAGGCACCACATGGCCGGGGCCTGGTTTGCTCGGGTACAGATAGTTTGCATCATACAACAGTTGGTTAATGCCAGTCAAGCCAGTCAAAAAAAACCAAAACAGAAATAATTAGGGATTTTACAAAATGTTCCTATAAATAAACAAATAAATTTGACAAAGTCTAACTTTAGTCCAAGGTAATGGTAAAAGGCAAATATTATGAGACTTTATAAGAATTTCAATATCTGAGGTTTTCACTCTCATGAATTACTAGAAATTTATTTCTATAATTCCAATTAATGAAAACAAGAATTTTTGTAAATTGTCAAACTTCAGACAAAATGCAGTACAAAGTTTTTTTTACTGTAACTCCAAATGCTATGGTAATGTTAGCCTACAAAATAGTTAAAATCAAATCGATAAGTTGGCATGCACAAGTGCATTACATGGGGAAAATCGCTTCATTCTGAACATGTCTGAGCGGCAGCAGCAGTGAGATTTTGAGGCAGAAAAAGGAGGTGTGAAATGAGAGGGAAGAAAAGCAAAGACCCTCCATGACACTGCCTGACAGCCAGTATTTTCCAAGTAATACCTACATTTTAATTTTTCATCATGATCAAACTTGTCATTTACAATGCAATAAAACACATTACAAAGGTGTATGCACAGAAATTCCAATACGGACGACTTCCATCCAATTTGGTATAAACGTGTTTCATGTACTCGTGGATATTTCAGGGCAACAGAAGCAAATCGCAAAAGTGCCCACCAGTATGTTAGGATCAAACAAAATCATGTTAAGTGAAAGCACTTTGAAAACTGTAAAGGGCTATAAATTGCTTCACCAAAAAAGTGTTAGTTTTCATGGGCTCATAGGATCAACCCTTGGTGTTTACTTATTTTAAGTAAACCAGTGGAGAAACGACGATAAAGTATATGGATTGCCTACCTTTCTAACCCATCCTTTCCAATCTATTTCCATTTCTAATACCTCCATCTAGCCCATTTATAGCCTCTTTCTTCTAAAACATCTTCTTTTTAGCTATTTAACTAATTTAAATACATGCTAAATGCAAGAGAAAAAGCCCCTCAGCTGCTTTTCCCATTTTATTCTGTCACTAAGCAGGAAGCCTGCCTCCCACCTTATCTCTCTGTACTCTAATTCTGGTGTTTTCCAGTGCATATTCCATTCCAGAAAAAGTAATTTCCTGATTCCATTCAAAGATAGGCAATTTATTGAAATGATTTAGAGAATGGAGTTCACTGTGCCAGATCTGGGTCCAATTCCTGCCTGATTCATTTATCAGCTTTAGGATTTGGGGGCAAGTTACTTAACCTTTCTAAGCCTCAGTTTGAGACAATGTAAATAACGCACTCAATAAATTCTGACAGGTAGCAGCTGGTCAAAATATTGGCTCCTACATTCTCCTTGGAATCTTATTTTTCTAAAATAGATTCCCACTCCTTTCACTACTTATGTCTGGGGCAATCCATTCTCTCTGTTCCTACCATTTAGCTATGATCAACTTGTAGGCAGAAGTTCTGAGTTTGAATTCTGGCTCTACCCCCACTTTCCAATAATAAACATAGCACATTGAGACTGAAAATCTAAACTGTTTTCTAATAGAAAAACATACTTAAACTTGTAAAAACTGAAGTTCCAATTTAGCCTCATTAGTCATTGAAGAAGACAGATCCCAGACCGATCATCCTTTGTGTCACTTGGATTATTAATTATCAGTCCTGTCAAACCAAACCTAAAATACCTTCTATCAATTCCTCAACTGATTAAAATTACTAGCACTTATTTACTTGAATTGCTGCTATTCCTCAAGCCCTGTTGAGAATCTTCCATGATTGTCTGATTTAAATCCTTACAACAGACCAAGGCAGGAATGATTAAGATCTCATTTTATGGGTGACAAACTGAGGCACGAGGATCTAGTAACTTGCACAAGGTCACAGCAAATAGGTAGCAGCTGGTACTCTTATTTCTCTTCTGTATGAGCCACAGTTAGACTGTGACATTACATGCACCGACATGACCTACATTTTCAATGTTCAATTTCTGTGTTTAAATGTTTACTTGCTCTGTGTTGTTTATACGGCTCACATTATACACATATGCTCCTTACAGTTAAAGCTACATGGAGTCAGATCCAGCACTATTTCCACCTACGGAGAAGTCATAGAACGGGTCAATACCACGCAGCTTCTGAGCACTAAATAAATGTTCCCTGATGTGAAGAAAATGTGCATGACCAAGGCAAAGTCAAGGTAGCATCACCCACTTGATAGAAATAATTTGCAATAAAATTATAAAATATTGAAACTTAATGAGCACAGTCTCAATTAGGAAACTCAAAGTCTGCTCATTAAATTTACAGATGATATTTAGTTGAGCAGGGGTTAAACACTTTAGGAAAAAAAAACTATTTAAAATGACCTCGACAGATTAGAGGAACTTCATCAAAATCAGAAGTAGTCTACTTAAGAGATGAACAAAATGGCCCGCATAAGAACCAAAAACATACCCCAAAGATAAATGACATGAATGAGTACCTGGACACACTGATGGGGGGCGGGGGGAGAAAAAAAAGAAACCCAAGCCACAACCAAAACATCGGATTATCTATTGTCAAATGGGTTGTTTTTCTCTCTATCTGTGGCTTACAATTCTGGCCAACACTGGAGTCATAAGGGAAGTTATAAATATATAGTGTCTAGGTCCACCATGGACCAGTTAAATCAGAACATGTGGAATAAGGCTCCATACTGGTGCTGTTTAAACTCTCTGGGTGTGTGTCTAATGCAGCCGAGGTTCACAACCAACAATCATACCCTCCAGGTCCATATGAAGAACTTTATGAAAATAATAACATGGCTGTTATTATGTATAAGACAGTGGGATAGAACGTTCACAAAAAGAAACTATTTAGTTAAAAAGAACATCAGTCATCCATTATTCTAAACACTCAAAGAAGCAACAGGACAATCCAGACCAGCGCCTCTCACAGTGTGGTTCCTGGAAGAGCAGCATCTGTGAATTCCACGCCCACCACAAACTGAATCACTGAGTTACTGAATCACTAACTTGAGGCTGGGCCTGGCCACCTGTGTTTTGATAAGGACCCTACCCGACCCAGGGGGGTTTCTGATAGATGTTAGAGCCCAAGGCTCTAAGCTAAGAAGTCAACCTACTTTTGTTTTCTTATAAGCATCTATTCTATTATAATTACAGGATTATTATATGCCTTCTTTTGTCAGCCATCTCAAAGTATTTAAATTATAAATTTTTTAAAAATCACACTTAGCAAAGTGGTCAACATGTACAAATACCTTCATTGCTGAAATCTCTCTTAAATGAACTCATATGATAATTTCAGTGAAAAGGAATCTGTTAAAATTGGTGTTAAAAAATCACCTGGCACCATGGAATTCTATGCAGCAGAGAGAAAGAAGGAGCTACGACCTTTTGCAACAACATGGATGGAACTGGAAAGCATTATGCTGAGTGAAATAGGCCAGGCATTGAAGGACAAATACCATATGATCTCACCTTTGACAGGAAGCTAAAGAATAAAACAAACAAGCAAACAGAAGAAAAACAAAGACGCTGAAATAGAGAACAAGTGGGCAGCGACCAGAGGGGAGAGGGAAGGGAACTTAAGGGGAAAAAGGGGGAGGGATTTTGAGGAACAAGTATGAAAGACACAGAGATGAGGACTGGGGGGGGGGGGGGGGATGGGAGGGAGGGGGGGGAGACCGGGTGGGGGGGTGGGGTGGGATGGGAGAAATAGATTAAAAAAAAAAATGTACTTGAAAAGTAACTAAATAAAAAAAAAAAGAAGTAAAAAAAAAAAAATCACCTGGAAGAAAAGTCAGTTGTGGGTTTAGTTTCTTGAGCTCTCAAATGGCTCTGATGGAATCGGGTAGATTATGGTTAGTCACAAGCATCTTCACAGACACACTAAGTTGCTGCCTAATGACCCCAAAACCCCCAGGGAAGGAGGTGCAAGCCCACCTGAGATTCTGCCTCCCTTGATTAGTCATGTGCCACTGCGACTCAGGTGTAGCTCCAATAAGTCAGGAGTTGATTTTATGTATTATTGCTAACGGCCAAATATATAAATAAAACCAACTCCTGTGCTGGCAGCACTGGGAAATCATCACAAATAAACAATAATAATAACTGCTGCTATTGAAGAAGTAAGATAGAGGAGATAGTACTAACGTTGATGACTTTTCCTTAATGGATACACAACTTCATAAGAAATACTAAGAAAGTTTCTCTCCTGCACCCCATTTCTGTTCTCCCTGCATTTCACATTCTGTCAGTTATAACAAAAGATTTTTCAAAAGATACAATTTCGTGGCTAACTAAAAATGGAAAACACCATGAAACATCATTTTGTCTAATTGGTAAAAATTTTTAAAAAGCTAGTGCAGCTGAGGGTTTGCAGAATGGACACTGCCCTTGGCAGCCAGCAGAAGTACAATTTAGTAAAATATAATTAAGGGATTACTTCACCCTACCCAAGCCAGTGTGACAGTATGTATGAAAGCCTTAAAACTGTTCATACCTGTTAACTTTCTCTGAAGAAATACTTCTATTTACTCTGATGGTGAACAATTTGAAAACATCTAAAGGTAAAACCTGGGGGAAGCTGGTCAGGTAATGTATGGCTCAACCTTATTATAGGTATTATATATGGATTAAAACATTGTTAAGATGAATTCATATGGAAGATACTCATAACAGTCACTATGCACAGCATGTCTGTATTTAAAAATTTGTGTTTACAATTAGAAAACCAATGCCAATAATATTTACATAAGAGTAGTTAGGTTATGGGTAAACTTCATTTTCTCCTTTATACTTTTCTGTATTTCTAAAATATAATACTCTAAATAGATGTTCACATCAGAAAACTCAAAGACACTGGTTTTTAATTTTTACTCAATGTTTACTTTTAATAGGCATACTTGAACTCAAAGGCAGCTCAATTAGTTCAAATGTAGCAGTCAAAATAGACTGGATACGGAACAGCCATAGTTTGGATCTCAACTCTAAGTGTTAATCAAATAAATATTCAGTCTAGAAAGAAGAGAATGGGAGGTCTAAGGCTTAAAAGAGTAAAAACTATCTAATAGCACATGCCACAGATGAAGAAACACGGTAAGTAGTAAACACAGGAACACATACTAATTCCACAGAGTGGAATGACATTTTAAAATAAACGGCTTCTACTTCATATGAACCCTTTCTGAATTGAAAACTACCTTAATATGTTGCAAGCTTGACTTTGGAAGATAGTATGGAGTCTTTTTATGCAGACAAGTCATGGGAAAACCACACATTTATTCACTCAACACTGATCTAACTCATCAGCAATAGAATCATGTGCTTGGGCTATTTTAAATAGGAAGAAATTTTTTCTTTGGTAATAAACTACATTTTTAAAAGCAGTTTATAAAGAAGCTATGCAAATTTTATCATAAAATTAGATCTAAGTATGTTTGTTATAAGTTTTCACCTTGCCAGTTCACCCTGACTCATGTTTGTGAGCTCCAAGGTGAGCACATTCTATGACAATTATTCAGCACACGCAAGCAATGCTTCCTGATTAATAGTAAGCATTGGGGCCTACTGGAATTTACATCAGATTTAGAGGTGGAAGGCCGAACTTCAAGACTCGGCTTTGCAGTCCTTTGTTTACTTTTCTCCTTCCTGTATTCACATGTTCACTCACTCAATCATTCATGCAGCCATTCACTGAACAAATGATTTTCTGAAGTCTTTTGCATGACATAGTTGTCTTTTCTAGAATAACGTCCTTGGAGTGTCTGCAGTTTAGTTAGAGAAGCTAGAGGGGCCCTGGCTCCAATCACATACGACAACAAAGAGGAAAAGACAATGGACAGGTGCACCAAGGGAATCTGACAGAAGAGGGTTAGCAGGTGGCAGATTTCACAAGATGCTCTTTTCGTGTATAATATTGACCAGACCTGTCATTCTAAGGTCTCGACTTGGAGATCTGAGCAACATGGAGGCTTATGTTAACATAAAGTGACGCACAGTCTTCCCTTCAATTAGCGGTTTGACATAAGTGTTATGATCAAGTTTTAAATGGTGTTAAATCTATTTATTCTTAATTTGAAAAATGCCTATGAGCCAATAAAAACTAGGCAAAAGACTTGAACAGGCACTTCAGATAACAGGATATCCAAAAAGACAAAAAACTTATGAAAATGTACTCAAGTTACTCAAGGGAAATGCAAATCAAAACCACAATGAGCTCTCCTACCAGAATTGTTGAAACAAAACTCTCGTACATTGCTGATGGAAGTCAGACTGGTACAATCACTTTGGAAAACTGTTGGGTGCCATCTACTAGAGCTGAACATGCAAACTCAATGAAATGACAATGAGACTACACCTTAGGTCTTTACTGGACAGAACCAAAAGACTTGTACAAGAATCATGTACGTTATGTGTAATAGCCCAAATCCAGTAACAAAAAAATTTGATATATTGTTAGTGTGAAATATTAAATAACAATAAGGACAAACAAACTACAACTTCACACAACAACATGGACACAAAGCGTATGACTCCATTTGTAAAATGTGCAAACGAGGCTGGTTTTTGCTGTCACAGTCAGGACGGGAGAGGGGTGTGAGGAGCCAGAAGGGGCTTCATTGTTTCTGACACTGTTTTTTGATCTGGGTACCGGTTATATAGGTAAATTCACTCCAGGAGCATTCAGCGAGCCATAAACTTAATACTGTGTACTCTCCTATATTTATCTTATTCTTCAGTATAAAGTTTACGTTTAAAATGAAAGAAGAAGCAAAAACATGTATAAGGGCTGTGTAAACAAAAACAAAGCCTCTCAGTGCAATATATAGTGCCAAGTAATTTAGTAAAATAGAGGGCTTTTATTCCCATTCTGAAAGTAGAAAGAGTGTGCTATTTTTTTTTTTTAAAAGAGGACAGTAACAGGGTTAGAGAAGATCTCAGTGCAAAGGGGATTCTAGATAAGATCAGAGTTCTGTTTGGTAGAGGAACATGTGACTAATGTGGGCCTATCACATGGAAAAAATAGTTCACACTTTTCAAAATGGAGAATTATGCATCTAGGAGCACAGAAATTAACACAAAGAGAGTATACTAGGAAGATGTATAAAACTCATCTGTCTTTAAAACAAATATATAGCAGTCAGAGAGTTACTTTCTAGGAAATGTTATAAGTTTCTACAACACGGCACTGAAGAGTCACTGATATTCATTATTTCATTTTATTACTGAATATATTTTATTTCTTAACCTGAGCAGATCATGTGTTGTTATGTTTAGGTGAAGAGAGGGAATGGGGATCAGCAAATGAAGAGAAAGGTTAATAGGACAGAGAGTAACAGGCTATGTCCAGTTTCCAGCAAGTGAGGAGCAAACAGAGAGACCAGTGAGCAGAAAGCCTTAAGGCTTATCAGAGAGGAAGCTGCTGCCGAGGGCTGACAGGTCCTGGGAGAATCCGCCCAGAGGCGCCTCCTCTGCCCAGCGAGACTGCGCCAGAGACTGCACCCTGGCGCACCGTGTCCTTCACCTGTTTCCGTCTGCACATTAAACAATGGAGTGTCATTGTCATTACTGGGGAAGCTGCCTGATGACAGATCACAGTGAATTTTAAAAGATCTTTTTCTCTATCTTTTCTCCCTTCCTTTGGGACATGGGGAAGAATAACGAAAATGTGTGAAAATATGCTTCACATCCACTGATAAAATATACTTTGGATTATGAATAAAACCCTGTTCATGGTTTATCAAACATAAGCTTGAGAACTCCTCAGGCTAATTTTATTAACAAGAAGTAAGTAATACAAGGACTGATAAAACTGCCTGAGTTGTGTCTTAGATTTGTAGTTTTGGAATTCTATAGATTTTAAATTATTGGCTTGTTAGAACTAAAATACATGTTATGAACATTTTTAATGTTAAATCTAAACACTTTCTTAGTTCATCTTTTAATATGGAGAAGTTGGTAAAGGAGGATTTTGTTTTTATTTGCATATTCTGTTAGCACTTTTTCTGCTGTATAAGTGCTTTAATGGGCAAAACATGCACATATAATTTAATAAGCCTAATCACCATATTTCACAATTTAAAAAATGCCAGGCATTTTTGAGGTTGTTATAATAGACTAAGTGAAGGTAAATAAAGTTGATATATGAGGTAAACAGTGACACACTCTCACTTACTTTAGAATATTTCAATGTTCCTTTATTTCATTATTCCTCTAGAAATTGGGAATAGACAGCTCCTTTGACTAATTAACCAAAAGAGGTTTGACTAATGGAAGGAAATTGCAAGCACAATTAGTTAAATAATAATGTACATAGCACTTAATGATAATTATCATTTATTCTAATCTCACTGCTAATAAATGGTAAAACTGTTTAAGCCAAATGCTATCACACCACAATAATGTCATCATGGCTAACACTGATAATTTCTAATTTACTTGGCAGTTAGTGGGATACATTCAGGTTTATTAATACATGGCAGTGCTTTCTTCAATGAATTTGTAGACCCTTGTAAGGTAAAAAATACTCAATATTTATCTCCTCACCTTCACTACTTAACAAGTAATCATATAATAAGGGAGTTGCCTTTCCTCTCCAAATCACGAATAGGTCTAGCTACACTAGAGCTACATCTTTGGCTTTCACAAAGCCAATGTAATGTATTAAGACCTTTATTTACAAAAGAGCAACTGACTATCACGTTCATGTTTCAAAATGTTAATTTCACCCTATTCTCTTGCTTTCTAAGACTTCAGTTTATCCATCCAGTTCTCATGCAGCACTGAAAGGCTATTTTTCCTCTGAAAATAAAAATAAAAATAAAAAAAGGAGTGGAACTTGAATTTTTACTGTAACTCATTTTCTTCATTATTTTCTCTCACATTAAGAATGACAAGGGAAGAAAATATTGAGATACATGCTGCAAAATAACTGACCAGTATTATCTACGGAACACCCACAAAAAAAGGTTGGACAAGGATCCATTTTATTGGAGCAGCATCTTTATTATCCTGACCTAGAGGCACTGCCATTATCAACTCCTATCCTCACCAACAACTTTTTAGGAGTACACATTAAAGAGCACTTCGGTTTCTAGATCGCATTAAAATGAGAGAGAAAATGAAAAGGAAAAATAAAAAAAATAAAAGTACAATCAGTCTATTTTAGGAGAAAAGAAGAAAGCTAATGAATGAAATTGAGTTCCATATATAGTTCCATACATATACATTCATATTCTATCTAAATAGCAGATAGACTAAGTTATTCTTGGAGATGTCTTGCTATCATGATTTTCTACCTGTTGTCAATTAAACACCTCAATATTTCTAAACATTAGCTTTCTTTAAAGTTATTGGTGCTTTACACAGAAATCCAACAGGCCTCCCCAATGAAATATTAGCAGACCCTTGTCCCTGACTCTGCCTTATTTATATGTCTCCTCCTGTTCCCTGATTCATCCATTTTAGACATTATTTAATGATCTCCCATTATAACAGACATAAGCTTAGTTTCCTCATAACTTGGGCCTCTCCGAAGGGCAGCTCACAACATGGCCAAAAGAGACAAAGAAAGCAGGGGAGGACATCCAAGACAAAAGCCCTGGTGCCTTTTGTAACCTATTATTAAATGGGACATACCATTATTTCTGCCTTATTTAATTGGTTACAGACTCAGCCTGGAAAATATTCTGGGGGAGATGCCATAAGGCTGTGAATACCAAGATGCAGGGATCCATAAGGGCCACCTTAGAGTTGGCCACACCAGCATTTGTATTGTTACAGCTGTAAAACAGCTCACCACGCTACGTCAAATACAAGCATACTGTGATTATACACCACTTTTCTTTTTTCTACCGTTAATAACTGCCGCTCACTCTTTCCAAACCCGTACCCAAAGCATTATAGAACAACTGTATACGTAGTCGAATCTATCGGGCTATCTGTAACTTCTGCATTTTCCCCTGGAACCCTCTATTGTTTATGCTTTTCCAAATACTGTACTATTTTTTTATGCTACGAAATTTTTCATATCCAAAATATCTTGTTTCTAATAATTCTTTTGTAAATGCAGGCACATGCCCTCTGCAGATGCCACTTCTTACAAATGGAAGGTTTGTGGCGACTCCGCACTGAGGCAGTCTATTGCCTCCATTTTTCCAGCAGGCTCAGAACATGGTCAGCATTTTTTTTTAAACAAAGAAGTACTTCAAGTTAAAGTATGAGCATTGTTTCTATTTGGACATGATGTTATTGTACACCCGAAGACTACAGTATAGTGTAAACATAACTTTTAAATGCACTTGGAAACCAAAAAATTCACGCGACTTCCTTTATCACAGTGTGCTTCCTCATGCATGGCCTTGAACTGAACTTGTGATATCTTAAATATCTGTCCAGCTATCTAGCTATCTAATCCTATTTTCATCACCGCAATCTTTGATATTGTTGCAATGATTAATTATGGTGTTATTCTTCGCATTTTCTCTGCTTAGTAAGAGTTCCTTTGGTTGATTATTGTTTTTTTTCATGTTGAACGTTTTCCTCAAATGTCACACAAATTAATATCTAAGAGTAAGGATTTTGTATAAGTGAGCAGGTTTGTTCACTTGTGGGACTCCCCGTGGGATGGTCTGGTAGTAAGCTAGGGCCTTTAGGGGGCGGTCAAATGTCATCATCTGAAGACCTTCTCTCTAAATTGTTCATTACCTTCACAGGAATATTCTGTAATCTGCTTGGAGTATAAATTTAGCTTCTATACTCTGAGGACTAAGAGGTGGGAGGGGCCAGAAGAGGATTTTGCAACTCATTTCTTTTTTCTGCAGAAGACTTTCCTCTGAGTGCACACAATCCCTGTTTCCAGTGGTACACTTCATCCCTGGCCTGTGTGGCCATTCAAAGTATCACAGTGTTTCCAATCAGTGCACCTCTCACCTCCTGGTTGGGAGGAGTGAAGGGGGCGAGGGAAGAGCAGCATAATGGTTAAAAGTCTGAGCTTTGAGGCCACGTGGCCTGCGTGGAGGCCGAACTGCCCCTTTACCAACTATCCATTTCCGGCTCTATACCTCATTCCTTCCGCCAGCTGCTCCTGGAACCTATAATTCCTGAGCCCTTTTGTGGTCGGTCCTGTGAGGAGTAAATCAGTCTGCTTCTCACTGGAGTCACTGCTGTTATGGGTTAAATTGTGTCCCCTAAAACATGTTGAAGCCCTCAATCCTGGTTGTCCTGAATGTAAACTTATTTGGAAATAAGGTCTTAGCAGATCTAATCGAGTTAAGATGGGGGTCATACTAGAATAGGATGAGGCCTAACTAAATGACTGGTGTCCTCATATGAAGGCCAAGAGAAGAGACGCAAGGGAAAAAGGCCACGTGTAGGGAGACTCAGCGATTAGGGTGATACGTCGAAAGTCAAGCACCGCAAGGCCCACCGGCCACCAGAAGACGGGAAGGAGAAAGGGAACAGACTCTCCTCAAGAAAGAACTGACCTTGCCAAAACCTTGATTTTGGATGTCCAGTCTTCTGAACTGTGACAGGATGATTACCTCTGCTGTTTTAAGCGCCCTAGTCTGTGGTTTGTTATGGAAGCCTGGGAAACCAATACGCTTGCTTCCCAGTTCTCTCCTTCCTGCAGCCCCTTCTTCTCTGTTCTGCCTGTGTATGTCTCAGGTTAAAGGCGCCTTGATTTCACAGAATTTGAGACTGTTTTTTGTTACTCCTCTTTTGGGTTTGTGGTGAAAGAAGGGGAACACATCTTTATTATGGTATTTTAAAACGCAAAGTCCCTGTAGTCTTTTAATTTTTCACTTTTTTTCTTCTATAGTTCACAATACTTATTGCACTTTAAGTGAAAAAATTCACTTAAGTGAAAATATTCACCATAAGAAAATGAACTTCAACCTGTCTCATTATCACACCTACTCTGCACACCACTATCACTTTGCTGAAGAATTTACGACTTTCTGTGGACGAATTCATCATGGAAGTATAGTGGAGAAAGAAAAAACAAATGAGGAGGAATTCACGCATATGGAATTTTTTGAATATTGACTCAATTCTAGGTAATTCAGTAGAGTATTCTCAAACACTTTCATTTAATCTTACAAACAGTCAAAACACATAGTGTAATTTCTCCTTTTATAGCTGAGGAAAAGGAAATTCAAAGCTGAATAAAGTTGCTAGTGTCACCCTGTTAATACACAAGAAGTCAAAGCAAGACCTGTCTGCTTCTAACGCCCAAACCGACCCCACACTGCTTTTCAAGGTCAGAATGCACCTCCAGGTCACTCAAGGTCTGTATAAACAGGATTAAAAATGTCTGACTAGGTTTGTGCTTTCACAAGTAGTCAGTGAATAAGAACTGTTACTGGTATATAATTATTTTTTAAATTCTTGCCTGACGACATTTTTTCATTGCTTTGAAAGGGAGGGAGCGAGGTAAATATCTGAGGGGGAGAGAGTGTGAGTGAGTGCGGCATCAATTAACGGCTGCCTCCCTTACATGCAACCTGTGCATAGGCCCCAACCTGGAACCGAACCCATGACCTTTCAGTTACAGGATGATACTCCAACCAGCTGAGCCACACAGACCAGGGCCACTACTGGTATTTTTAAAGTAACTGTTATGTGCCAGTCAGGCAGTTTGGAAAACCCTTATTTTTAATACTGACAAACAATCTTAAGAATAGTTTTCGTATCTGTGGCTACTCCAAACTGAACTTTAGTGAGGGCAAATACAATAAAAATACAGAAAATAAATCCAATGGCCCCTTGTGAAAAATGAGTGTAGCGCCAAGTGTTGTTCTGTGGGGAAACACGTCAGACACGCGATCCAGCTGGCACACGCCCGGAAGGAAGACAACCAGCTGTGTCAGGGTCACTGCTGTCCTGTCACATGCTTTCCTCACACGTGACAACACTCAGTGCTCAAACACGCACTGCACAAAGCATGCCAGCAGGGGACCCATTATTTCCCTAAGTAACTACTGCACTATTTTAAAATATGAAATAGCTTACGTTTTTAAAAGTGGAATGGCTCTGCTTTATGAGTGAGCACTATGGTTACATTTGGACATTAATTTTTGGTATCTTCAGGCTATTGGGGAACCGACTGCCCTTTGTCACAGAACCTGGGAAGCACCTCAGTGACTTTTCTTCCCCTCACGCTTCACAGACTAATGTTACACAAGTTACCGTCTCCCTGTTCAGCGGGGCCATTATTGCCAAAATTATTCTGCGTCTCCCCGAGCAGCGATTTCTCACTCCCTGGAAGAGATGTGCCGTCCGCCATCGCTCTCGGCCACCTTTCCCTCTCGGAGACTGTTGCTTTCAGGAGGAGACTTTAGGTCCTAGTTCTCAGCAAAAACAGGTGTATCAGGTGAGGCCTCCCACTCTTCCTTACTCGGCACTTGCATGCACTTCTCTCCGTACACCCTTTCTTCTTACTGTCCAGGTTCTCTGCACCTGTGCTCTCCCGTCCCAGCCCCCAAGAACCTCACCCTAACTACTGCCCCACTAAATATTCATCCCTCCCATTTAGAATACAAAGATAGTAAAGCCAATGTCATACAAAAGCAAAGAAACATAACCCACTCATTGAACCATCAACCCATTATGGTGCCATCTACTATAGCGCCATCTACTTTCTAGCTATTTTCTCTCTTTCATAACCAGGCTTCTAGAAAGAACAGCCTTCACTACTCCTCCAATCGATGCTGTCTGGCTTCAATTTCTAGTATTCCACTCTGCTCTTCCTCAGATGACAATGACACCTGTGTCCTCAAGCCAATCTGTACCCACATGCTCCTCCATCCTTTCCATACCAAGCCCTTCTGAAGCCGATGGCTTTGCTGACTGCTCCGTTCTAGGCTCATCTGTCCCTTAACTGCTCCTGCTTTCCACGCTGCATAGGCCCAGATGAGCCTGCACACCTTCCTGCCTGGGAGACCCAGGAAGACCAACGACTCTCCTGGGTCCAGACGACGCTGTCCCTTCCCTGTGTCCTGAGTGAGCCTCCAATTGCAGCACCACTTCATCGGACCTTAACTGTTTAGTGACAAACAATTTATTTGTCACTAAAATTCTGGACTGGTCAATCATTTGACATATTTCCCATATTTGTGATTATAGCAATGGAGGTTTATTCTCAAATGACAAGCAGTTACAGTAAAAGTGGCTCCCTTTTAAGGATATGCCTATAAAAATATAATATGTAGAAAGGAGGAAATTTATAACAAACCAGTAATCAAATAGCAATGTCAATAATTATTCTTTAATCTCTTTTTTGGGGGGAAGAGAAATATGAAAAAAATCAGGCCTGGCTGGTGGAGCTCAGTGGATTGAGCGTGAGACTGTGAAACAAAGTATCACGGTTCGATTCCCAGTCAGGGCACATGCCTGGGTTGCAGGCCAGTTCCCAGCAGGGTACCCATGAGAGGCAACCATACATTGATATTTCTCTCCCACTCTTTCTCCTTCCCTTCCTCTCTCTCTAAAAATAAATAAATAAATAAAATATTTATTAAAAAAAAAAGATATATGAATGTAACGTTCCTAGTCCAATAAAATAACATGCATTCATTTGAATCTTAATATAGCCAAAATATATTAATAACTGATGATATTTTAAGAATATATGTGTCCCTGGCTGGTGTAGTTCAGTGGATGGAGTGTGGGCCTGTGAACCAGGGTATCACGGTTCAATTCCCAGTCAGGGCACATGCCTGGGTTGCAGGCCAGTTCCCAGCAGGGGGCGCACGAGAGGCAACCACACATTGATGTTTCTCTCCCTCTCTCCTTCGTGTTCCCCCTCTAAAGATAAATAAATAAAATAATTTAAAAAAATCAACAGATCCTTTCACTAGGGAGAAAAAAAAAGCCCAAACACAAAATCTTAATCAAAAGTATAGAATTCAAGGAACTCCTAAAGTCATTTATCTGCTGACTCCAAGTAAACCTGATTCTGGACCTGTATGACAAGCAATGGGAGAAATTCAGAGTGAGCCAAAATGTTAACATTTCTAATGCTTAGAGTCTACTACAGACAAACAGAACAAGAGACGGATTATCATAACACCTATTTCAGGGACATCAGGGGCATTCCTTTCCTTACTTAACAGTTCTTTATCTTCTTTTCACTCAATTTGGTTTCAGCCTTCAGCATCCATTTGTGAATGCTCATTAAATGAAAGACATTGGCTATTTCTTGCATAAATGTCCTTTTAAAACAACTTGAAGTCTTTGCTACTTGAGAATTTTCTAACCTGTTCCGTGCTTAAGAGGCTGTATGATAATGTCTGAGCCAAAAGGTCGTCCCGCCCCGCAGTGTAAATCGGTCCTTCTCATCTCCCTGCAGGGTACACTCACCAAGGCAGCCGCCTTCTATTCCTTTGGCTTGACTACATAGTAAATAGAAGAGACTGATGTCTGAATAAAATGCGAAATGACCCAACCTGTTTTACATTTCTGGCCCAGAAAAGTCTCCTTAAAAATATTTAAGTCTTTTCACAGTAACAGGTAGCAATTGATTCTGCTTGAAAGCTCAAGTGTAAGGGTGCCAAAAACAATTAGTGTTTTAATAACTCCCTTTCCTAGCTTATTTGACAGGCACAAGTGTATCAGAAAGAGAACAAAAGCTCTTCTCAAGAAAATAAGCCAATGACATTTAGCAAAATGATATAATTTTACTATAGTATTCCTTATGCTCTTTATACTTTAAAAATAGGATACAGTTTAAAGAAATGGAAATGGTGGTTGTCAACATTTCCTACTTTGACAGATAAAGGTTTTCTAGACAAGGACTGGATTCGCGTTGTCCTCATTGTTTTCCAAGAAGCCTTAAGGCAGCCAGTGCTCAGCAGGCACCACTGAAAGTTTTACAAATTTCATAATTTTGCCTCCAGACAAATTCTTGCTGTTTCGGGAAAAGGGAGGTCAAGAAATAAGGGACCGAGCCTGAGTGGTTTGGTGAGGGGGCACGGTTATGTGTGAAGCTTTGATACATCAACAACAGAGGCTGTTTTGTGTGGCTTCCTTCGAGTTATTTTGTAGAGAAATATGCTAATTCAAAAATATCTAACTAGCTTCACAGTTAATTCTGACTTCAAATCTTAAGAGTGGCGGAGCAGCTGTGCCTGGAGGCGATACAATCTTATTGCTATAAAAGCCTCTCAAAGCTCCATATATAAGTAGGAGAGTAAAAATAGATAATCAAATCCAAATTAAGGCTATTAAGAATTGATTTCGTGTAAAGATAATATAGCAAGATTTTGTTTAGGTTACGAATATTCACTAAAAATGCATAATACTTGTTTGCCTAAAATTTTGATTATGTTTTATCTTATTTTGTCACAGTTAAATGGTTTTATCATTAGTGATTTTAATTGCACATAGTTTATAGAATTTTTTTTGATTACTCTGTACCCATCTAAACTGAGGGAAAAAAACCCAAATACTCCTTAATGAAAAGAGAACTATCTAATAAGGATGCAATCAAGTTACAGGGGGATGCACCAGAAGGTGCATTTCTGTCACACATTTTATAGTCTATATAGTGTGGAGGGAAAGGCATGTCCTGACGACAGCAGGAAGAGAGACACTGGTCACTCCAGTGGTGTACTACTGAATTGAATGAAGAAACAAATAACGGAAGAAAAAACCAAGAAAACCAACTCCTTGAAAGCTGTCTTTTAACCATCATGTAGGCTCTATTATTATGTGCTCTCCCCCCATTTCTTTTGCCTTTCATTCACTTCATTATTCACCTGGCGTCAATCCTAAGGTCCAGCCCTGGATTTACCATTCTCCAGTTTAAAGATTTTCTTGTAGATAACTCATCTGCCTATGCATCCTTAGCTATTTCCTGTGCTGGTCTCAAGCAGAGGCTAGACCTGGCTTCCTTCCTCAAAACTTGATGAGCTCTTTGACTGTCTCCTGCGCCCTTGCAGCCAACCCCTGTCAGCACTGAGGTAGCTACAAAGTCTCTGATTCTTTCCTGTCATTCAGTCGTCACTTCAATTCCAGGCAAACTGCCCAAGCCTGTCATTTTCTTGCTCAAAAACATAAGTAGTCTAAATTCTTGATCTAGCATCAGACTCTTGATATACTTTTCACCACTCTGGTGTGTTATTTTCAACTAGTTGATTTGCTAACACCCAAATCAGGTATGAACTCATAAGTAACCTTCCATTTCCAAGGAGTGAATAATCCAATCAAGATTAAACTATACCCTCCACATTTGATCTAACAGACCTAATGAATCCCAGACCAGTGATAATCAAATACGTCCTTCAGATAACATTTTAGGGAGATGAGAGGGGGTTAATTGTGTTCACAGCCTAAGCTTCAGCAATTTGGCATATTAAATTCCATTTATTTGGGTGATATCGAGGGACCTGATTTTGCTTACTACACATTAATTGTTCCAATGCAAGCCAAAACCTAAATATGTCTGTTCATTCAGTTCATTCTTACTAAACATCCCTGTACCAGGCACCAACACAGCTAAGTACTGAGGTTACAGCAACAAACAAGACAGACACCCTCCTTTATGGTCTTACCCCCACCCTGAAGGGCCTCACAAGTAGAGTAGCAGACACTGAATAAGAACATTTTTAGGAAAATGAGTATCATAAATTGGGAAAGGCTAGGGCGTAAGTAAGAGCATGATTATATTAGCTAATAATATGTGAAAATAGAGCATATAGTCTTACAGGGTTCAGAATGGGGCTCAAAAGGAGCTCTTGAGAAAGGATGCCCAGGCGGCTCCTTTCCTGGCCCACACACCCTCGTCCTTAGGTTTTTTGGGGGCCTCGTTTCTGCTCATCCCTCAAAACTCAGCTTGGATTTTAGGTCCTTCTAGAAGCCAGGTGTGAACTGCTCTTCAGACTTCTTGGTATTCCCAAGAGTCTGGTGTGTTACACCTAACTTGGCATCAAGCAAAGACAGGGTGAGAATTATTACTCGTCTATCTTCCACCTGGATGGTGAAATCTTTGAGTGTATCTCTATATCTTAAGTGCCTATCATGTTGTTTTAATCAATTTTGCTAAGTTAATGAGTGGAGATTTAGCAAGGAAAAATGCCAAACACTTAATATCTGCCTAGACTTTAATAGGCAAAACAAAAGATAAAACAGGTAAAGGATTTAACCAAAGTATTTTTGCTAGAGGTTTGGAGAAGAGCTAAGTTATTCCGTGTGTACAGTTTCTGTGCTTCTGAATCCCACAGAAGTGAGAACGCTTGAGGTCATCTTTTGCCAAAGTATGTATGTACCAAGGTCTCAGAGGACACTTCAGAATTTTCTGATTCTAAAATGAAATAGGACAGTGGTATATAGACACATATCTTTCTAAATGTGTATGTATAATCTATATCATCTGTGATCTTTTAGTGTATAAATTTATTAAAACTAATATAGATGTTTTAATACAGAGTTTATTAAAGGAATAAAAAGTGGTCCTAATTCCAGAAGACGGTACAGCCTTGTAATCCAGCCTCTGAAGAGGAAAAGAGCGCTATCTAGTGGTCTGATCAGGGAATAAGAGACTAGACACACCAGAGGCTAGGAAACCTCAGAGAGTCTGTATCTCAATAGTTCAACTTTATGTCATGAGAAAAAAAATGTACACAAATGGCTCATCGGCCCAAGGATGGGAAGAATGGATACTGCTTCGAGCAGCTATATTCAGAGCACAACGCTGCACTGAGATCAAGAACGTGGATGCAGAAGTCAGGCCCAGGTTGGAAAGTGGACAGCAGTGCTTTAAGCAAACTGTTGGACCTGTGTAATCCTCGGTTATTTCCAACTATAAAGTGGAGATGAAAGAATTGACTATTAATAGGAGTATTAAAAAAATTAAATGGGATATGGATAAAACATTCACCATAGTGCTTGGCATTTAGTAACCATGCAGAAAATCTTATAAATCTTTCAAAAATAGTCTATGATATAATATCAACAACTACATACTTTTAGAAAAAAGTAAACATCAGACATTACTTTTAAATACATTAGAGCAAATTAAAAAGTAAAAAGAGTTACCTGTTACATTCCAATCACATACTCCAGTTTTCGATGAAAACAATTTTTAGAAGATTACAAATAGACACTGAAATGTCATTTTTCTAAAAATAATCATGATCCTTATTGCAATGAATATACTTTCCTTAATCAAATTCTTTATTTTTTAACATCTAGTCTAATAAATCTATCTTTATACACGCAGTTCTTAACGATTAATTTGGTCATTTGAATTTTGTTCTCACTGGCTTAAAAATGTGAAGGGAAAACACAGCAGAAATAGCAATACAAATTAAGTCAATCCACTGCGCATTTCTTTTACAACAGAGAACTTGATATTTGTGGTATATGTCCTTTGGCTCACCATCCTGAGCTTAATTATCACAATGGCCTTAGGACTTAAGATAGTACATATAAGCTTTAGTAAAGATAGAAATGCAATTCTCATCTGCTTTCACAAAAGAGATTGAAATATCACAATTTATATGTAATTATACATGAGCCTTTGAAGCCTTAACACTTTACTAATATTATAGTCACAGAAGGACTGGAGCTCCTGAGGTCAGTGCAGCAATTTACCCTAAATAATTTCCCTCATCATTACACCTAAAATATGTATATAAAATTAGGCATAGCAGAAGTACATATGCCACCACAATCACACTATAGTCACTGTGTTGGCAGTGGTTTTTTTAATGACTTACAATGTGGGCTGAATTGTTTATTTTATATATTTTACTACTAATAAAAATAATCAAAGTACCTATATGCAATCAAAAGAGAAAGGCAATGGGAATCAGAACTGTGTCATGGTCAAGGTTGTGTCAGTTACTAGCTGTGTAGTTTTGAGAAGTTTTCAGTCTGAGTGTCCATGTATTAATCTATAAAAATAACCTCTAGTGTCCAGAAAGAGAATATCCTCTACACTTTTTGCCATTATTTCTTAAGTCACAATGACTTTAGATCATAAACCTCAAATTAGGAATTAATTATCCACAATAAATTTTTCTGACTTATTTTAGTTGGTTTCCCCTATTGTTCAGAGGGAAAAGCAAAAAAAACAATACAACACAACAAAACAAAACAAACATCTTTCCCCAAAACACTGTTGACAAAAGTCAAAAGATCTATGTAAAATTTCCCTGCAGGTTTTTACCTTTCATATGAACTTTGTTTACCGTGAGCAGTAGGGACCATACAGCTAGTAAGAGATCATTATACCCATGTCATTTTTTTATTTACCTCATAACCTCACAACTTTTTTAGGCTCTCCTAAAAATGTTTCTCTTCTCAGGTACACATTAGAACTAGAACTTAATTACTTAACTCATCTGTACTCAAAACAACCCTTGAATGGAATCGATCAAGTATTTTTCCATTTGTAAAGCTGGTGAACTTTGGTGACACTCCCACTCTGAGTAAATGGCAATCACAGTGGATAAATTTGTTTTTGACAAAGGAAGGTAAGCAGACCCCATAATACGTAACAGTGAGAAAAAGGGAACCAAAATAAATCAAAGCCAGTCAATACAAACTGGCAACTTGAGACAGGTGTGCAGGAGGTGGTCAGGGATGTTGGGAAGGACTCAGTCTCATAAACAGCAGAGACTAAGTCAACTTACCTTCTTTTTACTGACCCTAGCACCACTGTCCATAACACCACATGAAGCTCGCCTGCATTATAATTTTGCAAACCGCTGATCACAGTGTTTAAAACTGCACTGGCAAGTGTGGTAGAGTATAGTAGGTAACAGATTCAACATTTCAAATTGTATCCTGATGTAAAGTAAATCCACTACTTAATACAGTATTATGAAAGCATAATGCTTTTGAAAGAATACAGAGAACAACACTGATCGGAGATGTGTGAGGTAACTTCAAATAACAACAATAACAACAACAAAAACACTCACTCAAGACCTAAAAGAAGAACCCTAGACACTACCTCAAGACAACAATGTCAGGATGCAGAATGAGTACACTACCCCCTAGCAAAGATCCACAGTTTTACTACTTTAGATATATTTAAACTTGAAATCTTCATAGCAGTGCACTAAAATCACAGATCAACAGGATAAAAGTAGATAAGAAGAATGTGCAACTTATGAATACTATTTATTACCATGGTTACAAACTTTCAGAACAGGCCGCTGAGACATTGGACTGAGACTCTGCCGAATATCTGTTAAAAAAAATACAGAAGAGAAACTTAATATAGAGGTCTGTTCATCTCGAGAAGTGTAACAGTATTTTTTTCAAGGTTAAGTATTTCTGGAAGCAAGCAATAATGTTATGACTTTTACTTGCCATTTAATTATGCTACTGTAAACTCCACTGGGAGAAAGTACATATGGTTCTTTAGATGAGACTTGTCACACTAATCAGGATTTCCTAGGCTCAGCACATTGATTTGTAATGTGCCACTGACACCGGCCAACTGGAATGCTTCTCCCTCTGACATTTGTCATCGCAAGGGAAGGATTAAGAAAACTCATGAAACTTCTGAGATGTTGCCCACAGCACTACATTCTTGACATATGACTTTAAAAGAATTAAAAAGTGTAAAAGGGTTGTTCTTTGTGATAGTTCCCTAGAAAGTAACATGAAACAAGTATAATATTCACCTTTGGACTTCGGTGTCCTTTTTCTTCGGTCGCGGAAGGCAGCCCCCGACTGCAAGGCCTCCAGCAGACTATCCATCACTCCTGTCTCGTCACCCTCTGTGAAGAGAGATGCAGGGAATTCCATCAGCCCTCAGGGTTACGCAGCAATGTCACGCACACACACAAACTGGAGCTGGTGGTGGCAGGGGGAAAAGAGCAGACGCTAGGACGAAACCGGCAGTGATTTCAAAATATGACAGGACTTTAACTCTCTCCTAAATCAAAAGTCTTTTAATGAAATCTGTCTCATTGGTGCCTGTGTTACTGTCCATTACAAAGGACCGAGTTCTACGATTCACCTCAGAGCGCTGCTGTAGGGGTGGCACAATAACTTTCAGTGGAATGTGGTCCCCGGCATTTTCGTGGCTCAGGTTATCATAAATCACACTTGCTTGGTAGAAATGGGTTATTTTCAAAGCATCAGCTTCTGTTCTAAAACCGGCCAGCTGTGGGAGTGCTGTTGTTGGTTTTATTGATATTCTGCTGCCTAAAATTACTGTACAAAATTGTATTTCCATGCTAACTTTTGAGAACATGCCCCCAACAACTGATTCTTCGTATCAGAGTGTAATCAGTCCTTAACTTTAGGTGAATACAACAATCATTACAGATTGTTACGGAATGTATGAAGGTTGTCTTCTACAATGAAAAACAAATGACGAGGATTTCCAAAATCTAAAGAACTGTATCACATTACGATTAGTTTAAATTGATATTCTGTATATGATTAATGACGCAGTTAGAGGGCCAATTCTCGCTACAAATACCAAATTTATTGCAGTAATCATAGCTATATATAGTTGTCGATGCTAAATACTATTTAAAGAAAACAGAACAAAAGGTTTCAACAATACTACTGGCCCAACTGAAATACAAAGAAACAACAAAGATAGTTTTTGTCCCTTAGAGAGAGTGTATTTGCAGGCATTCTCTATGAAATTGTACGGATGGTATATAGGTGTGTCTAAACTAATAGAAACTTATTTTCCTCTGGAATTTTTATTATTTTTTGAGATGCAATCCCCATTATAGGAAACAGATGACAAATGAATACATTAGAATACAAATAAAGCAGTTTACAAAAAAATACATATAAACACAAATATGCACCAACCCCTTTTCCTTCTGGTTCTAATTCATATTTTCAGAAAAGTACTAAAACTTGAGGGTGTAATACAAAAAGGTGAGTGAGAAAGAGAGTATTTGGAGATTGTTAATTTACACATCAATTTAATTCTAAAGTGGCTTGATGGCTATTTTAATTAAAATACATTAAATAGTCCAGACACCAACTATATTTTCCCCCCAAAGAGCTATAGGTAATGTCAAATATTTAAGGTTTTGAATAAGTTTCATTAGTAAAAAAAAAAGCATTTAAAAAATCAAAAACTTCAAGAAGACAAGCATGCGATAAATGGCATACATAAAAAAAAAAGAACTACAAAGAAAATTTAAACTTTCCTTAGTAAGTCTGCTGTTGGTAGTGGTATTGATAGAGTGATCTGAAACTATCATGTATACTGTAAGACTGAACAGACGGGTAAACATGCTGACATTGGCAACAGGAGTGGAAATACAAATATAAAGTGGTAGAAGGACAGGAAGAGCTGGGAAGTGTTGGATTAGATTTAAAGGCATCATCTAAGCTCAAGGTTTAAAAAAAATACTTTCCCAAACTTTGTGGCTCAAGGACCCCAGAAGTAATACCAGTGCAGTAACAAGGTACACTGCTCTTGGAACTTGGTGTCTGAACATCATTACTCAGTAACAGGAACCAGAAAACTTAGAGAAATGGGTGGTTTTAGGGCTGAGACCAAGACACGGTGAGATGATCCAGGAACATGCTGTTATGCCGGAAAACAAGAACGTGCTCAGATGGACAGGTACGTATGTGTCCAAGGGCAGAGGAGCCAGACTGCAGGGGGGCTGTAGGCGATTAAGAGGACAATTTGAACACTGAAGAAGTAAAAATGAGAATGGATTATTACACACTACAGAAAAAAAAAACATGCATCCGTACTGGTACTAAAATATTAAAAAGTAAATATGGAGGAGGAAGAGAAAGCTCCTCTTTAAAGAAGACCGTAAACTCATAGAAGTGAAAGATATAAAGAGGACCAAGGATATAAACAGGACACAGATATGAGGAAAATAGAAAAAAACACCGTATTACAATTCACATGGTAGCAACTGATTCAGGCAGAAATCATCAATGGTTACAAAAAATCATCTGTATAAGACTGGTAGAGGAACAGGATATGAAGAAATCTCACAGCTACCACCTTACCCAAATAATCAAATCTGACATCTCTGTGTTCCCCAGTGATGGGAAACACAGACGACTGCCTTCTAAAGTGGTGCGCTGAGGCAGAAACAACATAACCTGTGCAACACTTTGCTCAACAGCATTTCACCTGAATTTAAATGGGAGGAATCATCAGACAAAGCCTAAGTGAGGAATATTTTGTGAAACAACTGGCTTGGGTTCTCTCTCTCTCTCTTTACCATTTTAAATTTATTATTATAAAATTTCAATTACAGTTTACTTTAAGTATTATTTTCTATTGGTTTCAGGTAATGGCACAGTGCTTAGACAAGCATATACGTTACAAAGTGCTCCACTCAATATTTCCAGTACCCGGCTGGCACCACACATAGTTGTCGCAATATTACTGACTATAGTCCCTATGCCGTACTGTACATTTTGTAGCTACCAATCTGTACTTCTCGGTCCCCTCACCTCTCTCACCCGGTCTCCCATCCCCCTCCCCTCTGGTGATCAGCAGTCTGGTGTCTGTCTCTATGAGTTTGTTTCAATTTTGTTTGTTTATTGATTTTGTTTTGTACATTCCACATAAGTAAAATATACTGGCCTGTTCTTAAAAATCATCAATATCATGAAGGGCCAAAAGAAAAATAAAGTAAATAAAAAGTTAGGGAACTGTTCTAGATTAAAGATTGAAGAGCTCTGGCTGGTGTAGCTTAGTGGGTTGAGCATGGGCCTGTGAACAAAATGATTTCTGGTTCGATTCCCAGTCTGGGCACATGCCTGGGTTGTGGGCCAGGTCTCAGTAGGGGGCGCTTGAGAGGCAACCACACACTGATTTTCTCTTCCTCTCCTTCCCCTTCCCTTCTCCTCTCTCTAAAAGTAAGTAAATCTTTTTAAAAAAACATTAAAAAGACATGAAAACTAAATGTAACCCACAATCTTTGATTGGCTGTTGAAAAGTGAAAAGGTTACAAATGGCATTATGGGGATAATTGAATAAAATTTAAAACGCACTGGGTATTAAAGAATTATATCGTATAGTGTTGAGATCCCCGAGTGTTATAATTATACCATGGGTGGGCAGGATAATTCCATTGCTCTTAGGAGATAGAAGCTGATTCTTTTAGGCTCACTGACAACTTGCACCACAGTTCGTGTTCTCCAGTTCGTGTCTTTGAATGCGCTCTTGTGCTGTACAAAACAGCCATCACACTTTCTTCACTAAGCTCACTCCTTGTCCTTCAAGACCTATGTGGCCGAAGTGGGTGGTCCTCTGGGTCCAAACGGCATGTGGCACACAGAGTAGTAAGTCCTTTACAATATCGTTTACTTGACAATTTCCACCACTAGACTATGCGTTCACTGAAGGCAGGGACTGTGCTGTTCACTTATCTTTAGCACCTATCACAATGCTATTATTACACAGGAAGTGTTCCTTAAGATACGCTGACTATGTTAACAAATGTGGCACAACATGGTCAGCTGGAAAGAATAATGATGCAGGAGAAAGGAGGTCATAGATGAAGATGGGGCCAGGGAAACAGCAGGAGTGCATTCCCATCACCGTTGTAAACAGCACATGGCTTTTTGTCTTCCTTTTCCTTTGTCTCAAACATCCAGTCGGCTGACAAATGTTAATGGACGCTCCCAAGTATCTCATAAATTGATCCACTGTTCCCCTTTCTGACTAAACCTTATATGTTGGTGGTTCGAAATCGAATTATTTTTTACCTGAACACTGCAGGAGTTGCCTGGACTCACATTGCTTCCAGTTTCTCCCTAATTCTAATTCATCTCACGCAGTACTGATAAGTCCTAAAGGAGGGTGATGATCTTAAGCCCCTAGGCACAGGTTTCTAATATCTCGCACTTCCCTCAATATAAAGTCCCATCACTTTTACTTGCTCCCAACACTGATTCTAATTGCTCTTCTAATCTTATCTTGACTTTCAGCATCACAACCTATTCTTCAGTTAAATGCAACTGCTGTGATTCTTCACAAACATTCTCTCTCCTGTCCATCACTTTCTCCACCTGGAACCTCTACCCCTGCTCTGGTTCCCCAGTGCTGACGGCTTCTCTTGGCCTTCACACCCACATGCATAATGGAAAGAATAATACCTACATAAGAACACCTGTATTCTGAGCTCTCACCTAACTACCTGCGTGACACCAGACTGGTATAATCATTCCCGAGATATATAAGAGAGAGAATACCTGTCTAGTGTTAATCAGAGGATCAGATGAAATCATAGAAATAAGAGCACTTGGTAAATTGCTAAGTGATATAAAAATGTAGAGAAATTCATAAGTAAACTCTAGAGTGCTTTAGCAAGTTTATGAAATATGTGCTTATATATTTCAAGCATCGCTTTCTATACATTAGAAATTAAATAAATCTTTTATAGTGTACTTGAGTATGTCCTTAGTAAGGGACATAGTTTATGACATCATTAACTTTCTTAGTAAAGGACATAATATATAACATCATTTCTAAGGGAAACTCTAATTGAAAGTACAAACAGAGTTTTAAACAATCCAATGTGTAAGATGAAGAGAAGTAATGAAGGTGCTTCTCCAAATGTGAAAAATGCGTTTAGAATATTCATTCTACACATGTTTACTAAGGGCCTACTATGTAGCAGGACATTATTAAGCACTAAAGATACCTAGACACCAAGGGTTAACGAATGTTGTCTGCTCTCAAGAAGCAGAAAAGTGTGAAGGTATGTGAGGGATCTACATGAACTCCAGGAACTATGACCTGACAAAGAGGCAGGAGGTAGCCGCTGCAGGGACTGCGGAGGGAAGAGCATACCTGGCAGAAAGAATAGCAGGTACAAAGCCCAAAGATATGAGTAAAAACAACAGCGAGGTATAGGAGAGTACTTAAATGATTCGTGTTTACATTATTCTAACATAAACCGGGGGACAAAAATTAGCCATTTTTTTATTGTAGACTAGAATTCAATTTCTCTAACTACAAGTCAATTTATATTCAAAATATTTACAGCCTCTCTCTTGCTGTGAAAACTTTTAAATAAACAGAGTAACTACAATAGTCAAAGCTCTGCTATGTCTGAATAACAAAGCACCTGGTTTAATTTGTAAATGGTGTTTCTAATAATTGCAGTGTCATGGGAAGTGGAGAAGGGAGAGTTAAGGATATTCCTAAGGCAGAATCAGTGAGGTGAGGGGACAGACAGGGACTGAACTTGCTAAGGAGTGAGTGGGTCATGTCTGATGTCTTTGGGACCTATGACTGGTGAAACAGAAAACATGGAAATTTTTAAATAATATTGAATTTGCTGGGGGGCAATGTTTGAGAAGATAATGAGTTTCCTTTGGGACTGGTGAGTGCAAGGTACTTGCAGGGACCTACAGATTGCTTCTGGAAGTAAGCTGGAAATTCTGGCCTCAAATTCAGACAGAAATTTGGGCACTATTTTTGGGAGTCATTTTCATATTACAAAAAATACTCATTTAGAACAATGGACCAGACCCTAAGAAAGACCTTGGAATTAACAGGGGGAGATTTCTCCCACTTCATAGTTGCCAGTGGCACTCTGGAAGTGAGTGTGTCTGATGCATCCACAGAGGCAGCATCTTGAGAACATAAATATAAAAAGCGGAGGCAAAAAGATAAGGCAGTGAGATGGCAGGAGTGTTCTTCCTTTTATTCCATTTTCTCCAAGTCAAGACACAACAATGAAGTTGCAGGTAGCTATGTATACAAGGACCCTAAAAATGTCTATATGCACTCATTCTGAGGAAACTACTGGAAGGTGTAACTTTTGCAAAACAAGAAAGAAAATTAAGAATAAGTAAAACATAAGCTCTAGCAAAAGGGAAGAAGGGACAAAACAGCAAAGTGGCAAAAAGAATCCCCAGCACAGCACTGGTGCGCCAGGCCCAGAGCAGCCAGTTCGGATCACATGGGAGAAAACCATGGCCAGGAACTGAGAGCAAATCTGCTGTGTTGGACTATTTGCAAAAATAAATGCTGCTTATTTCACAGACCTGTCAGAGTGTTTGGATAAAACAGTGACAGGTATACACAAATGCTAAGTGAATCAATAAAACCTAGAAATGGCATTGTTGTCTGATAGGAAACAATCATGGAACACTAACTAGAGGGCTGAGGAATATTTACACACCTGCAGTCTCTAAACACTGCCTATCCTTTTGACTGCTACACATTCCAAAATTGCTGTGAAGACACGGGTGAAGGAGAAGGGGTGTATGAGGACAGCACAAATATGGAGAGGGAATAAGGGAACTAAGTCTTCAACCACTTGCCAGGTAACATCTAAAATGAAAAAAGGACAAGTAATAGTCTAAGCATATTATCTAGAAACAGGGAGGAGGTTAACACCATGGGGAGAAAAACCCGAAGCACTAAAACAGTTGCCTCTGGAAAGTGGGAGAAAGTTGAGAAGAGTGAAGGAGAAGATACTTTATTATGCTACGAATTTATTGTATTTCAATGAGGAATTTGCACATGTTATGTTAATACAAAGTAACTAAAAAAATCCTGACAGGAAGGACAACAGAGAAAGAGGAGAAGGAGGAGAAGGAAAGGAGGAAGAAGCGGAAGATGAAGAGGAGGAGGGGAAGGAGGAGCAGGGGAGGAAAGGGAGGGAGAGGAAGAGGCTGTTTTTTGACCTGAAGTGCTTGCGTCTGAAAGGAAGAGAGGTGACAGATGGTAGAACACAGTGTCGTGGGTATGAGGACGGAGACCGCCAGCCCAGAAAGGACACCAGGTGTGGGGCGGAGGGAGAAGGGACAGCAGCTGCAGGCCTCCTGCATACCCGACTTAAAGAAGAACTTGAGTTTGCCCCAGCTTCCTGAGGAGGGTAGGTCCTGCTACTACGGAGTTTGGTTTTGACCTTTAAGGGACCCATGAACTCATTTTAAGTTAGGAACTGGTATGTTCACATTTCTACTTTAGAAAGATTACATGAGAAAAGAAGACAGAGGGCAAGGAAAATAAGGAGATAGGAGGTTTAGTCAGTTAAATACAGACAAAATGTGACTGTCGGTCTCAAGTAAGAAATGGAAGTGGTAAAAAAGAAAAAAGAGAAAGGAGGAAGAACACAAAAGTCTTGATCTGCATGGATGTATTAAAAAATAAAGTTGAGCCTAGTTTCCAGGTAGCTGGTGTGGCCACCTGGACATATGTGAATATTATTCACCACGTAGCTGAATTACTTTTGTTTGGTGGTAGAATGGGGCTGAGCCTAGAGAGGAGTTCGGTTTGGTTTAACATCTCAATGTTAAATTGAGATGTCTGCTAGCTATCCAACTACAGGTGATTAGAGGTGTCTAGCAGCCTGATGGATTCATAGATTTAAAATTTGAGGGAGAGGAAATGGCTATACTCATAGACATAAGAGGATATTGGTCACACATGATGCTATGCAAAGGAGTGTAAGTGCAGTGAAATAGTAGAAAACACAAGTTTTGAAATAGAACAACCTGGACTTCATGCTGACTTTTCAATCTTCTGCGATTGTGACTTTGGGCAAATTACTAGCCTTACTATCTCCCCCACCCCCAACTATAATGTGTGAATAATAATAGCACCTACTTCACAGGGTTGTTGGGAGGATTAAAGGAGGTACAATCATGTGCCAACTTGACAGTGTCTAGCAATAGTAAGAACTTAGAAACAGGTCATTTTTGCTGTAATAGTTACTGATATTATGGTGGAGCATGAGCTCTCTTAGGAAGAGTATGTGCAGTTATAAAAGAAAGCTAAGGTTAAGCCATAAGACAAACTAATATGTAAAGGGGGTTTTAGAAAATGACAGCTCTCAACCTGTGACATTTTCCACTGTGTATATTTTGCATGTGGTTTCAAGGCTGTTTTTATTCCCATCATTCCCTGACATATGATCTTTAAGTCTCAGCACTTAAACATTTTCTTCTTCAAGTACAATTGACATTTTATTAGTTTCGGGTGATCACTACAATAAGGCTTGTTACCATTTGTAAACACGCAGTGTTATAAAATAATATTTTTCTTGTGATGAGAACTTTTAAGATTTACTTTTTTAGCAACTTCAAATTTGCAGTATGATATTACTGAGTGTATGCACCATTCTGTACATTACATGCCATGACTTATTTATTTTGTATCTGGAAGTTTGTGTCTCTTAATCCCTTTCAGCCACTTAGCCCACCCACCTCCTCTCTGGCAATCACCGATCTGTTCTCTGTATCGATGACTTTTGTTTGATCATTTTTGCTTTTCTTCTTTTTAAATTATACAGGTAAAGTTATATGGTATTTGTCTTTCACTCTGACTTATTTCACTGAGTTAAATATGTCTCACCACCTTTTCTACGATTGTAATAGTAGTAAGAGATACAAAGATAACCACCTGGAATTTGGAGCGGAGATAGGGAAGGAAAGCTCTATTTCTCCAATTATTGAAAGTGTGCAGCTAATGCACAAAATTCAGAGGCTCATAGTTTATCCCAGCTCCTTCTAAAAACAAAAAACAAAAAACATGAGATAGTTTTCCTAATGAAATTTTATAAATTATTGTTCTATAATGTTGATTCAATTGACCTTCTGGGAACCAGGCTGCATTTGCTTTACTTTGGTAACCAAGTGCAATCTTTAATCTTCTAGAACAAAGCTCAAAATACTCCTTAAATTAGATAGCAAATAAAATCTCTGGACCTGTTTTAATCTAGAAATGAAAACAAACATGTACTTGAGTCACAGGAGTGAGAAAGCTGATGTGCACTGAGATTCGACTGATAAAATGACACTTAGGACCATTCTTTTTCGTGCTGTCGTCATGAAATGACTGGCTCACCAGAAGTGGAATTTTATATTAAAAACATCATTTTAATATGTCTGTTTTTCTCTACTATTCTTCATTATTTGCATAGCGTGAATGAAATATCTTTCCTAGTATAAGTTAGAAGGAAAAAAACAATAGAATCTTTTCTCCCTAAGATAGAACAATTAAGAATATCATCAAAGAGTCAAAGTGCTGGGCTTAAATCTTGGCTCGTCCTCTTACCAGCTGCGTGCCACTTCCTCTCCTCTAACACGGACATAATGACAGTATCTACCTCCAAAGGTGGTTGTGAGGATTGAGTTAATACATGTGAAGGGCGCGGGACAGTGCCTGACACATGGTGAGGCCTCAATAAATATTAGCTGTTTTTCTTTAAATTATCGTGACTATTCTTTTCCACTCATACGGCACACATCCCTGACTGGCCAATGCCACACCCCCACTCTGTCTGCTTCCACTGGAGAGAACGGAGAAGTTAAACCTCACGTTCTAAGGCTCCCTCGCAGCAAAGCCGGGGCGGCAGCAGAGCACGTGCCGCAGCTCTGGCCAGTTAAAGCGGGCGGACAGCTGCTCGGGTGTTTCCAGGAACGGAACGGCACGCACTGAGAACCGGTCTCCCTCTTCTGCCCGCCTTGAACATCTACTGGGGCTGCGACAGCCAACGCACACGGCCACCCTCCCCCTGCCCTCTCCAATACGCTGGGACCTGCGGCAATCCCCCGCCTTTTAGGGCTGAGCACAGACAGCAGGACTGGTTTTTTAGTCGCTGTATAAAGCTGCATTTTCAAAGTCTGAATGAACAAACCTTTTACTGGTACACTTGAATGGAAAATTCTTATTATCATACTATATGTTACACTGTACCCAAGTTAGAACGTAAATAACTTCATGTCTTACAGTAAATCGTTATAGAAATAATTAAAGAAATGTTCTTATATAAACTCTCTGTTCTTTAAAAACATCCATAATTGGATGTGATGTATAAAGCACTGTACTATTTTAATTATATAAACAACCCGGATAAAGGTAATATGAACATACCGTAACACAGCATACTGTGTTGCTATTAATTTTTAATTTTCAAATTTGTTATGATTTCAATTCTGTTGTAAGAAATGATTTTGGCATCATACTTTTTAGTTTAACTCAGTTTCTTCTGGAATCTTCTATTGAAGTTCTTTCATTTTTAAAACTAATGTAAACTATGGGCAAAAATCCACAAATGTAAGTTACTTGTCTGCTCATGTACTTCTTCTCTCAAACAAAAGGGCAAACAATCATGGGAATGTAAACATACATAAGACACAAGATTTAAAACTAACCATACAGTCAACGAATGAATTTGTCATTACAAAATACTATAGCAAAAGCCTAGATTACATTCAACAGACACCCCATATTAAAAAAAAAAACAAGAACGACACTTCAATAAGACAACAGAATTTACCAAAATGTATACCACAGAATTCTGGTCCCATGAAAAGTTAGCTCTTTGTATGCTGTGTGTGTGTGTGGGGGGGGGGAGGTGAGGAGAGTGGGGGTGGTTCTGTGGTCAAATAAGCTTAAAGAATAATGTGCAGTATATACTGTTCTTGATAATATTGAATATATATAGAGACTCAGTTCATGATACAAAAAATGTGGTATTTCAAATTAGCAGAGTATAAGAAAATAGTCAATAACTAATGTAATGACAGTAATTTATTTGAATTCCACTCTGCAACTTACACCAAAATAAATTGCAAGTGGATCAAACATTTCAACATTAAAATATTAAATTGCAAAAGTATAACAGACAATATGGAAAAGTATATTTTTTATTAGTTATGGAGTGAAAAGATCTTCCTAAGAAAAATCTAAATACCTAAATGTCATACAGATTGTATTAGATAGTAAATATCTACAAATCAAAAGAAAAACAAGAACAAAGTCTACACACAAACAATAAAGGGAAAACTAGAAAAAAATTTGAAACACAGGAATTTCCTGACTGACTTTTTTAAAGTGAAAAAAATTATGACTCAGTAAGAAGACCAACATATACTAAAGAAGACACCCATAGTCTAACTTTAATAAAACAACAACAGCAAAAACCAGGGAAATGATATGTTTAGGAAACCTATCATAAAAATAAATGAGACTTATACAGAGGATATAATCCTTAACCTTACTCATAATTAAAGATATTTCAAATACGTCAACGACAGATCTTTTTCTCCCTATCAGCATAGCAATAATAAAAATTGAGAACAAAGTAAAGGTTAGAAAACAGGTCACTCCACACATTGTTAATGGAAATATAAAACAGATGCAACCTCTTTGGAATGCAATCCAGCAATCTGTATCCAAAATGAAACTGCACATACCATATGATGAAATGATTTTTTCCTAAAAAAATCATTCCAATTATAACTCAGTCGCATGCAAGGGCATATGTACAAGGCTGCTCACTATAATATTGTTTATAATAACAGGAGATTGGAAACAACCTAAATGCCCATCTGCAAGAGACAGCCCAAGTAAACGATGACATCCGTATACTAAAATATGTGGAGATGTGAAAAAATAATGAACCATATTTAAATCGTTGATATGGATCATCCCCAAAACATAGTAAGTAAAAAGAGCTAATCGCTTGTTTTATCAATGAGGACCCTAGATAATAGACCTTTCTATGGCCACTCACAGCTATTAGTACGAAGCAGATATTTTTTCTGACTTCCTGCTTAGTTAGCAATTGCTCTACCATGTGGTACTGAAGAGAAAGGCATTACTTATTAAGTTGTTTCTGTGTTAAATGTTTTTAAAATTTACATACCTGTAAGTATGACTCTGATTAGCTTGCTCACAGTGACCTATTCTAACCATTACTAAAGAAAGCTACATTTAAAAACCAGTGTTGACTCCCTGGCAAAAAGAGCGTTGCCAGAGTTGCTTCTGTGTAGCTATATAGGGTCGAGGGTGCTGAACAGATGCTTTCAGTTGCAAAAGCACAGAATGTCAGGAAAAAATGTATCTATTTAAATATACATGTAGATGAGAAATGATAATGACATTTAACAAGATGTGACTCTCACAGACAGTGAGCACCCATGACCCCTTAATTGAAGAGTAATTTGGAGAGGAAAAGGTTAATTACAAGGCATAACACCACCACTTCTGTCACAGGAGCTTCACTTGTCACCGGCAAGAACTTCACTTCGCTCTGAGAAAAAAGCCTGACAGTCGTCTAGCTTGGCGATTGCTTATTTCCTGTTGAAACTATATTGGGATATGTTTTAGACTTGTTTTATTTTTTGGTAAAGAATTTTGAAACAGACTTTTTGATGCCTTTGTTTTTCATAAAGCTTAGAAAAAAGAGTAAAATGCTTTTAAATACAGAAAATGAGAATACTTAGTGCAATACCAAGAACCAAAAAAGGAGGGCGGGAAAGCTGGGAATAGTGACTGCACAGGGATTTTCTTTCAGAAACAGCTGGGATAATGGACTGGGGGCCATGAGGAGCCACGGCAGTGAGTGGCCTCGGGAAGCCTGAGAGGGCCCCAGGGGCCCCAGGAGTGAAGCTCTGACAGCAGCGTCTGGTGCACGCCAGAGGAGGGGAAGAAAGGTCAGGAAGGGAACCGAGGGAGCTTGGACTCCTGACGGAAAAACTGCCATAGAATATGTCTGAAAGGTGTGAAATAATCAAAATTGGACTTCACTGTGATTAAAGCTGGCATGTGTGAACGTGTCAAGCCTGGGTGACCAGGAAAACGGCAGTACAATTAACCCAAAATAACAACATGAAAATCAGGTCTTATGTGGAACATGATGTTGAGTTTTAGATGAATTGATTTTGAGGTGCTAGCAGAATAGTCAAACAGTTTTGCCCAGGTAGTTGAGAATAAAAAAACTATAAAGTCTGCAATTCAATTCAATTCCACAAATGTTCACCAGGAATATGTGTCAAGCACTGAAACCAGCCTATCCCTGTTCTCATGTGACGCACAGTCTACAGGCAATTTGAACGCGTGATTTACAACGACCTGCATGATGACTGTTCCAGACCAATAACGAACAGACTGCTATGAAATTCCCCAACACCAAGGCGGTAGGTTCGTTCAAGTGATATGGCTGCCCAGTGATAATTTTAGGGGTTATTTTTTGATAGGTGTATTTGCACTTATATTTCTCAAATGTTTTATTTGTAATTTAAAACACAGGACCCTATACTTAGTACAGTAAAACAGTGAAAATTTGTGGATTAGCATTTTGGGGACCAAGAATGTTTTTGGTTAAGTATCACCTCACTTCTGCCAACCCTGTCCAAACAAAGCATTTTATGAGATTCAAGTTCTAGATTCATTTCTAATATGAATTTGTGGTTCAAAGTATTAAGTATTCATTATATTTTCAATTTGTTTCAAAGGGAAAATACAGATTAATTCTGCACAAGTATGACATTCCCTCTCCATCCCTTCTCCAATCAGACGCAGAAATGGTGGCATTAATATTACAAACTGAAGGAATTCGAGAATCTCAGAGTAACAGCAACATATTTTTTGAGAGAAAGGAAGTCAGCAAAGATAATAAAGCAAATCTGAATGAGTGGAAAGTAAGAAAAGGAACTGACATACGCTTCCAGAGAAAGCAAATAACACAGAAAAGAAATGAAAATGGGAGACAACTGAACTTTCCACGAACTCATTAACAACTGCAAAGAAACTGGAGGCCAAAATGTGTGGAAATTCGCTGAAGAGAAAGATAGCAGATTTTCCTCTTGACTACAAAAAGCTGACAAATATAGAAATCCATAAATAAAAACTGAGGTTGAGAACAATTTTATTTAGAAAAAAAGGAATGCATGAGGAAAATAATGACGGCCTAAATACAAATTAAGATATATCAGAAACCATCACTTTGAATGCCTGCTTGCTAGGGTCTGCGTGGAGCATTTTACCTAGATTTTCTAATCTAATTCTCACGTCAACTCTACAACACAGGTGGCAAACACAAGGCTTGTGGGCCGAATCCTGCCCTTCACCTTGTTTTATCTGGCGTAGTACCTTGTTTCTACCAGGCTGCAACATGAGCTCTTGCTTAACAGTTAAGAAGTAGTTACACTTATACAGTTCTAAAATTACACCCAGCCCTTTGAAGGCAACCTCAAGGCTGATGTGGCCCCCAGTTAAAATGAGTTTCCTGTTCTACAAAGTAGCTGTGGTCAGATCCATATTAAAGCCAGAGAACCTGGAGCTTAAGGAGGTAACGTGATATGCCCACAGCTCTAACAAAGGCTAGGTAGCAAAAGGAGATTTGAATCAGTATCTTTGGAATGCTAATGCTCACATTTTCTCCATTAATAGACTTTTGAAACAGAGGTGGTGGTATATGACAACTGAGAAGTATTCAGATCCTTAGCATTGCTGACGAAGGTATTTCAGGAAATGCGTCTTACAAAAAGACAATGGCTTTCATAGCTGGGAATTCAACCAACGAGCACGAGCACGGGTTGGGTTTCCTCAAATTCACTGGGCGCCAGATTCCTTTCCTAGAACTTGGCAATAAGTGAGGTGGTCACAGACGACTCCTTCCTCACAGAGAAAGGTCAGAAACAATCCTCTCCTAAAACCAGGAGTATCTGGAAATACAAGGATCACTTCAGTGCTCAGTGGCCCACTGGTCCCTCCCTACAGAGCATAACTTGTTTCATGCACAGACACTGTGCTTTCACCAACATCAAGGCAAGACCCTCCACCAGCAAAAAGATTACAACTCGCTGAAGGCAAGAATGATGGTTAGCATTTTTTTAAACAATAAAGTGTTTTTTACTTAGGTATACTGTATTTTCAGAGGTAATGCTATTGCACTTAGTAGACAACAGCAGAGTGTAGACATAACTTTTATATGCAATGAGAAACCAAAACAACTGTGGGACTCGCTTTATTGTGATGCGCACTCGATCGTGGTGGCCTGGAACTGAAAATGCAGTATCTCTACAGTGTGCCTGCATGGGTCTTCATCTTGAGGCTGGGAAACCAGTATCACTATCATTCTCAGACACCACTGCCCAAGAGTCAAGTCCTCCCTGACCTTTATTTCCTCCCATACTTATTAGCATAAACGACTTCTCTACTATCTCAATGTCTTTAGTGAACATTCCTTCAACCCTCTCATCTTCATTGGAAATGGGCTGTACCCGGACACTGCAGAGATGGCGTCCACAGCCCCTTGCTAGCACATGTTGCTCATGCTCTCACACCTGCTCTGCAGGGGATGGGTGTGGAGGAGTTTTACTGCTCTCTCTATCAGGCTATCACTTCCTCCACCCTCATGTAAAAAGCGCTCTCCTATGAGACACATGTCATTCGGTTAGACCACTGTCACTCTTCTAGGTCAACATCACCTTAACCAGGCACTAATCTCCTTTCTCACTCACAATAGACATTGTCATCTGATTCAGTCTTCCTTCGAGTCAGGTCCTGCAGGAATTCAATTCCGTCAGAACAAGAGCAAATCCTCCGAACTTTTTGACCTCCCACATCCCCAGAGACCACTGCTTTGTCTCTGCTTTCCATTGCTCACTCTTGTATCCATAATTCAAATCTGGATGTCGCCCACAATGGTTTTATCTTACTTCTCACAATTTAACACAAGCCATTCTCTGACTGCTGTCCAAGTTCTTCCCTCTTCCCTTCCCACTCTCTCATTAGTCCTAATGTCTATCCATGGAAATCTCCACAGTCCTGCTCCATTTTCTTGCCTATCTAGTTTATGCACTCATCTTGTTGACCATGGCCAACAAGCCAGTATATTTGACTTCCCTCCTCCAATGATGTTCTTTCTCAGACTGGTGCCGAAGCATAAATGAACCCCAAATTCCACCTTCTTGGCACTACGCCAGCTGCTAGTAGAGGTGAAAACTAATTCTGCAGGGTCAGGGACCGCACATAGTCACAGCTGCCAACATCAACTGGATTCTTCATACCATCCAACACTCCTCCTGTGTTTCGCCAGGACAGGCTCCCTCGAGCTCCCTCAAAGAGGCTGTTTCGTGCCTCCTCACTTCCCTCAAGGCTCTCAATGGACCTCTGCCCTTTGCAGCACATGACTTCCTCTAGATTTCGGCTACAAAATACAGGCCACCTAATGAAAATACCCTGAACATCCTACCATCAAATCTACAATCAGCTTTTCCTCCTTCTCACCCATCATCGCAATAGCAGAGCAGCTGCTTTCCAAGATGATGTCCCCCCGCCTATGCTGGTATCACACCCTCCGAACTCTGCCCTGCTGCCCTGGGGTCCTGTTCCATTGGGTGTCACTATCTCCCAACATCTCCTCTCCTCACTCCTCCCAACCCACATTAAACAGAGTCAGACACCTACTTTGTCCTCCTTGAGCCCTCCAGTTATCTCCAGTTAGTAACCTTTCTTAAATCTGCCTCACTTTCCATAATCACTTACCAACACGCCCTTCTTTTGAGCTGAAGTCAGAGACAATTGTTGGTCTGTTTGTTAGATGCTCTCTCAGCAGCGTTTGACAATGCTCTACACCTTCTCCTTTGAAATGGTGTCCTCCCTGGGCCTTGTGATACAGGAATATCTTGGTTCCCCTACTGCCTCCATGGTGATGCCTTTTCAAGCTCTCCTCCTGGCTCCTCTTCTGCTTACACCCACATCATTCCTCACATTCTCCAACAGGGATTCATTAATTCCCACAGCTTTGCTCACTGAGAACCCTAACTGTTTTGTTTTTTTTAAATCATGAGCACAAACTCTATTCCTGAGCCTTGACCATAGTAACAAGCAATCCCTGTTTGCCAAGGGCTAAGTGGTTTCCTGGGACACAGGATCTTCATTGTTAAATGGAGGAAAGTCTCAGGCAGACTGAGATGAGTTAGTCACCTTAGTACAATCACACATTACACATGGGAAATCGAGTGTCCTATAGATATGTCAAATGTAACATCTGTGATACTGAATTCATCACTACCCTCCCCAAATTTCTACGATACCTCCTCTTGTGTTCCATATCTCAGTGAAGGGCACTACCTGCTCAGGCCAGAAAGCAATGGCCCAGGACAAGTATACACAAAAGGTTCTCAACGCATTGAGTTCCCAGTAGCTTTTCTTACTGAGGAATTGTCCAATAAGATTCTTATAAGACCTGTTAGCACTTAAAAATTCTCTTAAATGAAAACTAATGTGCCATTTGTCTGAAAAGTTACAAATCCCTTGGGTAGCTCCAATGGTACAAAATTTTTTTCTTCAGTGAAACATTTTTCTACCACTCAAGTTCTTGACGGTAATTTTCACTTCTATCTAATACATCATTAAATTTCTTCTTTAATGGAATATTTATTTGTAACATGTTTTTATGGAGTGATCCATTTTCCTCTCCAATAAGCTGAAATAAATAAATGTTCCTTGAGTAAGGAAATGCTGGAAAGCAACTTTGCATCCACTTGGAACTGCCTCAGCCTAATGACACGGTGGACATTCTGTAGGTCACGGGAACACAGAATGGTTGCCCTTCGAAGTTCACTCTGTCAGTGGTCTGCAGACCTCAGTTATCTCCACACGGCTCCTGGCTCGGGTGCCTCAGTCAAATGTTGCCTTTAAAAGTGCCCGGATAAGGGAAATGCAGTCCAGTGCACAAAGGAGAATGAATGAAAGGTATAGATTAAGAAACTATAAGACAAAAGGAAGACCCAAGACTCTTTAGGTCAAAGAAACAAGGCAAATTAGTAACTTCATGGCACTTGGGTTATTATATTTATATCTCACCTTCATTCTGTATGAGTCAGTCAGTAGGTTGATGTTACAATGAGAAAAAAATTGACACTAAGTTGTGGAAATAATTATATGAAAAGAAATGGTTGTTAACAGAGAACTAGGCTGCTGTGGGAAATGGTGTTCTTTCCTTTCTCCTGGGTATAAGGGGATGTTCCCTCTGTCCCAGAGAGCTCGGGTATGACATTGCCGGAGCTGGTGGCTTCCCCTGGTTTCACAACTCGAAGCTCGTTAGACATGTAGCTACAAATGAATCTGAACAATTCATTGCTCAACATATTTATTTAGTTTGTGCTTCCCATGTTCCCCCTCTTGCCAGACATCTTGTGACCACATTTGTACATCCTAGATTTTCACCAGGGGGTAGGTGCATCAATAAGAGGACGAGTGGAAATGAGATTAATCTCCTATTTCACTGACAGCTATGGTAACAAGTCCAAAGAAAAAGGAGACTGAAACTAGCCAAAATGAGGGGGCTTATATTGTGAGCAAATCTAAATTATCTACGTCCCCTTTTCCTACGGATAACTGAGAGTCAGCTGCGCACACATCTGTGGGTGTTTATAAACATTTACCATCTGTTAGAAGCTTATGGGTTATAAATGATGAGCTAATTAGTGAAATGCTAGTTATTTCTAATGACAGTTGTTATGGATAAAGGTTTTATCCAGGTTAAATTGATCTCAGAACCTCGTTGATCACTGGAGGCCACTCAACTTTTTATTACAAGACTAAAGAGTTACACTGTGTCACACATTAAAGATGCATTATAACTAGATCCGGCTGCTAGTTTATGCATGTTAATGAGCCCTACTTTATATAGACTGAAGTGCTGATTGAGTATTTGCCAGGGAAAATGGGAAGTTGTCCATCTGTAAAAAGTTCTGCTGATTCTGTAATATAGACATTTTTATTTCTGTTCTACATACATACTAAACATACTCCATTCGGAAAATTAAGGAACCATTAGAAAGCAAACTAGTAATTGACATAAGAGACAATTCATTAATGAAAAGGTTTGTTCACATACATTCACACATAGCTGCATACACATATATTTGCCTAAGTCCTCCATATCATAACCTTTTTCTATACCCATTTCTCTCTTTACTGATCAAAAATGTGAGAAAAACATGCAAAACCAGTTAACTTCCAAATACATTCATCCTGTAAGCTAATGGGAAACAAAACAAAAAACAAAAAAAAATAGATCACTCATGGGTAGACTCCTCATATTTATAGCAAAATGAAAAGCATCTTATAATATAGTGTGTAGTTTTTTAAAAATGTATTTATTTTCTAGAGAAAGAGGAGGGGAGAGAGAAAGAGAGGGAGAGAAGCACGTCCCCAGCTGGGGACCCAGCCTGCAACCCATGTATGCGCCTGACTGGTAATCGAACCAGCCATTTTTCAGTTCCCAGGCCAGTGCTCAATCCACTGAGCCACACCAGCCAGGGCAATATGGTTTGTATCTTAATACAGGACACTGTTATAGAATGACTGACAATGGACCTAAAATGATTTTGGCTGCTTAGACTATAACACAGCATGTTTTTTACTTAACAGAGCACTCTGCACTACGCGACACTGCTTGTAATCCAAGAAAGTAACAGCGTTGTCCACGGCATCGAGAATTTTCACAAACGGGAAAAACCACATCATCTACAATGTCCCTCCTGCTCACATTTCCTGTTCTCCATCCTTGCTTTATTTCATTCTCCTTAGAACTGACTAAATTCTAATACTACGTATTTATCTTAAATGTTGTTCATCATCTCCACAAGCATGTTAGCTCACAGGGCAGGGATGAGGGTTTGCTTTGTTTCCTGTTTTATCCCCAGGAACTGTGCTCAGTAGATATTTGTTGAATGAAGAAAATATCTTGATAGAAAAGTTTTTTCCACTACTACTTTAATAATTCCATCAATAAAGGGGATTTTCCAATGAGATATCTTAAAAACTTCTTGTCAGAAATTTAAAACCGTAAGAGCAAATAACACAGAGCCTTGGAAATTCTTTTTGAATGCCAGACAAGTGTGATTAATGCTTAAAAAAATAACAAAACTCTGACTAAAGCAGCATCACAGATGCCAGGAAAACAAACAGGAAGGCAAAGTTCAATGACGAGTCCTGCAGAGCCCGAACACAGGGCTCACTTCTCCTCGGCAGGACGGCTCTGTCTCACCTCACCCATGCTCCAAGCCTCGGCTGGAGAGGGCCGGCCCCAGCTTATCCACATGAACTGATGTGATTTGGCTCCAGATGTTCTTGTTTGGTCCAGTTACAAAAGAATGCCTAAAATGTCTCTTTGTTAACAAAAGAAGAGTTTTTCCTCTCAGAGAAAAAGCTCACATTGATGTGAAGGTGTGTTTCATACCCTACGCCAGGCCCTTTCGGATGAGCAGTTATTCCCAGCTGAAAACTGGAGGTGCAGAATCCCTGTGTAGAAGTACCACCCACCCATCGTGAAAGTTTCTCCTGTTCTCCCGACATTCAGTCAGGTACAAAGCTCATTGGGACTACTTCAAAACTGCCTTTCAGACCTGTCCTATCTTCTCTTTCTCAGTACATCCTTACTCAGGCCTTTGGCATTTATCTTCTACAAAATTTCAAGTTCCCTAATTGGTCTCACTCTTTCTACTCTCCCCACATCCTCTGATCCACCTGCAGTTCTGCCATCAGAGTCCTGTCTCTCTCAAAGAAGACCCGATCACTGCTCTGCTTAAATGCCCTCAGAGCGCGCCTAAAGCACGAAGCAGAAACCCTAAGCACAGCACTCTCCGGCTTTCAATTTAGCTTCATCTCTTCCCGCAGCTCTACCGAAAGATCACTCCAGGCATGCTATGTTATTTGTTGCTGTCCAAATATGAATTTCATGCCTCTGTGTCTTAATTTACTCACTCCAGTGGATTCCCAGGCGTGGAAGCCCTGGCTCATTTAATTCTGTGTTCAACTGGTATCCACCCAATTCAAGATTCTGCATTTCAAGGGGCCTGTAGAGGTCTGAGTACTATTGCTCAGATGCCAACCCACCATCCCTTCCTTTACTCTCATGTGAAAGCCAAAAGGACTATTCTACATATAGAAACCAACCCATAGGAGAGAATGCTCACTGCATTCTTGGCTTGTACGTGGAAAACATGCCCCCATCTGGTAGCAGAGAGAGGGAAGGGAGGAGATTCCGGGCACACTGCTCCTCATTCCAGAGGCAACATGGGACTGACAGGGTGAAATCCCCACGGATTCACAGGGAGTGGACTCCAAGAGTGGAAGTATCTTGTGCCCAACACAAAGAGCTGGGAGAGTGGCAGACTCACTGGCGATGCATTGCGAGGTTGTACGTGTACAACTGAGAGGTGCCGGGAACGAGTACGGGCACAAGGAGGCTGCAGAATCTCCTTCCCACGCCCCCCTCCCCCACAGCTGAGCGCTGTCGGGGGAGCAGAGCAACTTTCTGTGCACACTGGCTGGGAAGAAGAAGCAGTTGGCAGAGAGGAAGTAGAAATTCAAGTGAAGAACATGGATACATTTTTGAGGATCATCAATGTCAGGGACAGAGATGGTATCTAAGAGAAAGCCAACAGACTTCCCAGGTTACCATTTGAGAGCAAAACCGACATCACTGAACAGAAGAAATTAGGTCCAAGTAGAGAGGCTGTTTCAGGCTCAGAAAGAAGTGAACCTAAAAGAGTACACACCCTTAGAAGTGTGCCCCATGCCGGCTTTCAAACTTGGGGTCCATTTAAGGGAGAAGGAAAATAAGAAGAGAAAGTGTACAAAGAAATTTCAAACAGGAATAACTGAATTCTACACTGAAATTACTGAGTTAAAACTGAGGGAGAAGGGGGTAGGGAGGGAGAGGGGGAGGAATCCGGCTAGGTTGTTCAACATTGTTTAGGCTGGCAGCTCAGAGTCCGAAATTAAATTTGCTCTTATACAAAGAGTTACATCTTTGCACACCAAAGTTTGTTGTGATTGCGAAACACCAATTGTCATCAATACCATATGAACACACAAAGCAAACTTGACAGATGTCATATCTCATTCCAGGATTGGCCCAATTTACTTCAGTGAGTCTACTCAAATAGAATATGTACAAACGAAGGAATTTTTGTCCCATAGACATGGATTCTGTATTTTAAAAGTGCTTATTGAACACCTGTTGTAGAAAGATACTATACTAGAAACAGCAGCTCAAACAAGGTTTATTTTTATAAACATGGCTAATTTTGTATAAAAGAATTTGATTTTTGTAAGATTTATTAACTAGAAAAATAATGGTATGTTTAATTTTCATGTATAAGGTAACTATAGCCAAATCAGAATGTTAAATGAAATATCATTTAAAGTAACTATAGTAGGTATTTCATGTCATTTTCCTTTTTTATACTTTATCTCATTAACTAGATAAAATCTAATTAATAGACCTTTATGCCAGGGGTCCCTGATAAATTTCTAGGAGGATATGTTAAATTCTCAAAACTTTTGATGTCTTTTCAAATAACTGACCCCACATTGGAGCAGGCTAGCGGCATGTCTGTACAGGCAAACCTCCATTAGCTGAACTGTGATACGCAGGTGGGAAGTTTTATATCTCTCTGAGCTCCTCAGATTCTAAGAATGCTAAAAGCTGTCTTCTGGAGAGGCACCTCCCTTCTCCTCTTCCCTTCCCCTTTGACGCATGATGACTGGCGACTGTGAGTATTCTGTTTCTATGGTATCAGAGAGCAATGTTTTAGGAACAGGGCGATGCCGACCATAACATGGAAATGCTCTCGTGGGTGAGAGGAAGTGGAGCTTCTTTCCGGCTTTTCCCACCATGCTGGTGTGGCAGATCTGAACAAAGCGTGGGACCGTTTAGGCTCTTCTAATTTTCCAGGTGGAGAAGAAACACTTCTTAAACTCCCCACTAGGCCTCCAAGTACAACCTTAAGACATTTTCTGTTCAAGATCGTAATTTAAGAAATGGTACTCCCTCGGACTGCAATGCTGTGCACCTTAAAGTGGTGAAATGGAAGGGTCTGTCAGAACACAGTGTAACCCCCCCGCCATTTCCCTGGACACGGTTCCTTCGCAGCTCACAAGAAAGCTTCAGTCTAAAGGGAAGGTGAGCAGCGTTAGGGTCTTTTGCAAAGATGGATGGTGGTTCCAATGACTGTGAGCGATACTTTCATGTATCAAAGTTAAACTCAGAGTATATAGCAACATGGTAGGGTAATCTATTAAAATATTTAGATTTACTTATTGACGGATTTAATATTTAACAAAACCATTCTGTGCACTCAAGAAACAGTGAGGGGCTAGTCTCAAAGGACCCCATGCTTTCATTCAGACAAAAACAGCATTGTGCCACAGAAATATTTAAAAATGCTTTTATTCTCATGTGACTTCAACAGAAAATAGAATTTAATTAGCATTGAGAATATCCACTGGAAAGGATATCCGAACTGCAACCCAGCACCAGAGAATAAATACTTCTAAAGATATCTGTGGTGCACTGGCAAGGCTGTCTTTCCTGGCTTTGGATTAAGATAGCCCCTTTTGTTGACTTCATGCCATTTGAAGGCTACTTTGCAGTTATGTTAAAAAGAGGAACTGTCAAACATTCAAAATCTTTAGAACTACTGACAAGTCAGAGAACCTGAGCTGGAATGACTTTGGGAAAACTATTCAGCTTTCTAATGCACTTGAAGTTAGTGATGAAACCTCCAGTTCAACAATGATCTGAGGAAAATGTTTCTACTTTGCAAGAAATCTTGCCTGAATATCACTAATCGTTTAAAAATAAACACTCAAAGGATTATACCGAATTAAAATCACTGTCACTTCTACCCATTAATGACAATTATCAGTGGGAGTGTTCTTGTGACAGTTCATGCTAGGCAGGCACTGGTCTTGCAAGAACTGCTCATTCCAAACACAGTCACCTGTTTTCTGTTATTATACCAGTCTGTCCCATTCCTCCTGCCTCGGGGCACCCGAGCCTGTGCGAGGGCTGCCCTCCACGTTAACTCTGTTAATTTTATGCTGCTTCTAATTTTCTTGAAGAACATTGGATACTGAGGAAGGAAGCTACCCAGGAAACAATATTTTAAAACCCTATTACAAAATAATGTCTAATTTCATCTGAACACAAATGGCTATTTATGCCATTTTCAAGTAACACATAAATATTCAATTTCTCTGCTTAATTTTCCCAGTCTGCCCTAGGGTATATTCAGTCATCATCACAAGCCAAATACTACTGAATTCCTTTTTCACTAGGCAAGATAATCACTTTAGACTGAGCAACCTTCACAACCAAGTTCAGCACCACTGAATGGATTTCCTTCAACTTTAAGGATTTAATGTCAAAATGACCAAAAATAGGAAGAGAAAAGAGACAGCCGATTAATAAGAAAAATAAAACTCTGGCTCTTGCTATGACCTTCTGACACATTGATATTTTCATCTCAAAAAAGATATACAAACAATAGTACAGAAATACTGGGAACTGTAACCTGGAATAAAAGGATAAGAAGAGCACAATGGTTGGTTACTCATTGGTTACTGGAACAATCAGAAGCCCAGGAGCTTGCTAGCATTCCAAAAGTTCAAGTGCAGATATTCTCTGCTATTAGAAATGTGCAGAAAGATTAAGATTTTCCTAACACTTCCCATTACCTATCAATCAGTATTTTTACTTATTTAATTATTACATATTCATTTTCCAGCACAGACCAGTCACTTTGCAAATGTGTGCTTTGGCTACAGGAAAACAAGAAATAATGAACACCCTGTCTGGGTAGCTCAATTAGTTAGAGCATCATCCCAAAGTCAAAGTTGTGAGTTCAATCCCCAGTCAGAGAACATGCAAGAATCAACCAATGAATGCATAAATAAGTGAAATAATAAATTGATCTTCCTCCCTTCTTCTCTCTCCCTCCCTCCCTATAAAAATCAATAAAAAATTAGCAAAACAGTTAAAAAATTCTGTTATGAAAATCAAAGAATATTATGTATAAATTACTGATCTACATCAAAATGAAATACTGAAAAGACAAACTTTTTCTGCAAAGAACTAGATACTAAATATTTTAGGCTTTGTGGAGTATATGACCAGTGTTCTAATCACTTAGCTCTGCACCTGTAGCACCAAGACAGCCGGAGACAATGTATGTAAAGGAATGCATGTTGCTATTTTCCAATGTAAGTTTATTTATAAAAACAGGTGCAGTCTAACTTAGCTCGGGGGCTGTACTGTGATCTATATTTTTCATTTTCTTTTTTAAAATATATTTTATTGATTATGCCATTACAGTTGTTCTATTCCCCCCCTTCATTCCCCTCCACCCTGCACACCCCCTCCCCCACCATTCCCCCCCTTTAGTTTATGACCACGTGTCTCAAGTTCTTTAGATTCTATATTTCCCCTACTATTCATGCCCTCTGCCCTATCTATTTTCTACCTACCATCTATGCTACTTATTCTCTGTACCTTCTCCCCCCTTCTCCTCCTCCCACTCTCCTGTTGCTAACCATCCATGTGATCTTCATTTCTATGGTTCTGCTCCTGATCTAGCTGTCCGCTTAGTTTGCTTTTGTTTTAGGTGTGGTTGTTAATAACTGTGAGTTTACTGTCCTTTCACTGTTCATCTTTTTTATCTTCTTTTTCTTAGATAAGTCCCTTTAACATTTCATATAATAAGGGCTTGGTGATGATGAACTCCTGGAATTTGACCTTATCTGAGAAGTGCTTTATCTGCTCTTCTATTCTAAATGAAAGCTTTGCTGGATAGATCAATCTTGGTTGTAGGTCTTTGGATTTCATAATTTGGAATACTTCTTTCCAGCCCCTTCTTGCCTGTAAGGTCTCTTTTGAGAAATCCACTGACAGTCTGATGGGAACTCCTTTGTAGGTGACAGTCCCCTTATCTCTTGCTGCTTCTAGGAGTCTCTCCTTCATTTTAATTTTGGCTAATGTAATTATGATGTGCCTTGGTGTGTTCCTTCTTGGGTCCAACTTCTTTGGGACTCTCTGAGCTTCCTGGATTTCCTGGAAGTCTATTACCTTTGCCAGATTGGGGAAGTTCTCCTTTATTATTTGTTCAAATAAGTTTTCCACTCGTGGCTGTTCCTCTTCCCCTTCTGGTACCCCTATAATTCGGATGTTGGGACGTTTAAAGATGTCCTGAAGGTTCCTAAGCCTCTCCTCCTTTTTTTGAATTCTTGTTTCTTCATCCTTTTCTGTTTGGTCATTTTTTTCCTCCTTCTGGTCCACTCCTTTGATTTGAGTCCCAGTTTCCTTTCCACTATTATTGGTTTCCTGTGCATTTCCATTCATTTCAATTAGTTTAGCCTTCATATGTTCCTTTAATTTGTGACTAAAATCAACCAGTTCTGTGAGTATCCTGATCACCACTGTTTTGAACTGTGCATCTGAAAGTTTGGCTATTTCCTCCTTGTTTAGATTTATGGGCTCTGGGGCTCTGCGTTGTTCTTGAGCCATGTTTTGATCTGTTCGTGCCTGTTACATATGAGAAGCGGAGCCTTAGGTGTTCACCAGGGGAGGCCCACCCAGGTCCCTGGTTTGTGACAGGGTACGTGGGGGCGGGGTCAGAGAGGGACAATAGCGGTCCCCTCTGCTGCTTCCCGCCACTGGGGCCTGCACGATCAGTCTCACCGCTCGCTCCTTCACTGGTTTATCTGCAAGCGAATGTGTGACCATGGTCCGCCCTCACTGAGTCCACCACCTTGCGCCCTCAGTGGGTCCGCGCACTACTCCACACCTGGGATCCGCCCACAGCTGCTGGCGCACTTGGGTCACGTGCCCGGGTCAGTCTGGTAGATCTTTCTTGCTGGACCCTACTCTGGTGCTGGCTCTGCCCCCTTACCAGTTTGGCTGAAGGGTTCGTTGTTGTCAGACTTCCCTATAGTTCAATTTTCTGTGGTTTGGCTGCATTTTTGTTGCTAAAACTTTGTTGTTTTTAAACTTGGTTGTGTGAGAAGGCACAATGCTTCCACCTACGCCTCCATCTTGGTGGAAGTCTGATCTATATTTTTCTTTACATATTAATACCAATATCCCAAACTCAACTCAAAATGGAAGAGATGTCACTTGACCAGTTACATTTTATCAACTGTCTGACATATCTTGAGTGGCCTCTGTGGTATCTACTGTGTGTACACAGGAAGCCAGGTCCTATGAGAAAAGGAAGGCATAAAGCCATGTTCTTGAAAAACATACACAATCTGTTGGAAGCATAAGACTAGAGCAAAATGCAACAGCATTAATGAAATATTGCATATGTAAGTTATATGGCAAGAATATAATAGTTTATAAAAAAGGGGTTGTCTGCCCTGGCTGGTGTAGCTCAGTAGATTGAGCACGGGCCTGAGAAACAAAAGATCTCGGTTCGATTCCCCGTCAGGGCACATGCCTGGGTTGCAGGCCAATTCCCAGCAGGGTCCAGTTCCCAGCAGGGGACGCACCAGAAGCAACCATACATTGATATTTCTCTCCTTCCCTTCCCTTAAAAAGAAGAAAAGGGGGGGGTTGTCTGTTTATCAAGGACATATATTTAGAAGACATTTAAAAAATCCAAGAATTGAACTTAATCACATTTTGTTATACTCAGTCAGTTAAAAATGAGACGAAAGGTATTTATGGCAAAGAGAGCACCAGAAAAAAAGCAGAGAAGTAGGAGGCACTGTGGCCGAGGTAGGTGGTATAACCAGTTCAACAGAGGCAGAGAGCAGTCAGTGAGAAGTCCAAGTTCACAGTCTCCTATCTGACTGTGATCAGACCTCTGATATGACCAGACCAAAACATGACCTCTGATCAGAGAACATGAGTGCTGGCTTCATTGCTGGCTAAATCTAGCAATGCAGTCAGGTATGTCAGATTTAGTTTTTCAGACTGCAGGAAATTTAAAAAGGTGTATATGCTGTAGAATCTTAACATACCCAGAGCAACCTGGGGCAACAGCCTCTAATTAAACGTATTATATTCCCATTTGATGGGACCTCCTATCAGTTCAGGTCAGGTGTGGCCTCAAATGCGCTGGGGCACTAATTTACTCAAGAAAATTAAGGTTTTCAGACCATTTTGCATTTCTGAATTGCAAAAGGCATTTAGACATAAAATGGATTCAGCCGTCCTGAGGCATGAAAAGTAATCCTGTGTGTGTCGCAACTTTGTCCACTTGGTTGTTACAGTTTTTTTTGACTGGGGACACAAGTACTGGGCTTTAGAGATGGTATAAATTTCACCTCTTTTTTAAACTGCTAGATATACTGTTAGATATATTTTTCTTTTTTGAAAGTGCTGGAATAGATTCTATGAAAGTAAGAAGCTTCCCAAGTGTAGCTTTTTTGGCTCTAAAACAACTGGAGGCCTGTATAAGGCTCTGTTCCTCAGGGTAAAGGTTAAAAGCAGAAATTTACATAATATTTAAGAGTATGTATTAGATAACAGAATGTGATAAGCTTCTTTTTAAAATTGATTTGAGAGTGAGAGGGGAAGTGAGGGGGACCAGGGAGAGTGAGGGAGAGAGAGAACTGCCTGGTGCGGGGTTGGGGTAGGAGGTGGGGGGGGAACCAATCAGTTGCCTTCCATACTTGTCCAGACTGGGAATAAAACGGCAACCTAGGTATAAGCCCTGAGGGGCAACTGAACCCACAACCTTCTTGTTGTACAGGACGGTGCTCCAACCAACTGAGCCACCTGGCCAGAGCATTGGTTGGTTCTTGTTTGTGTCCTCACTGGGGTTCCAAACCACAAACCTTGGTGTATCGGAATGACACTCTCACCAACCGAGCTACCTGGCCAGGGCCATGATAAGTTTCTTAGAAGCTGGAAAGATTTATGGTTATGTTTGAAAATAAGACAATACTCATTGATTGTCTATCTCTGGAAATAAAAGAATGACTTCCCATCAAATACAAGTAATTCCACTTAGAATTGGCAGTCTGGCATGAGAGGGCCCTTTGTGACAGCACACACACGTCTCAAAGTGTACACTATGTAAACGACCACCGGTTAGGGAGACAATTACTGAAGGCGTACACAGCGGTACACACAAAGAAGGTGCCACTGTGATTGAGTTCTCCATTACAGCACAATAAATGTAGCCGATGTTATCAAAGGTATGGCATTCTCCACATTAGAACGGCATTAAAAGAACTGAATGGTATCATTTCTGCCCTAGAATATACACAGGGTAAATCTGTGCTTGGTAACAGAAAAGTTTAAATAAATATTATCAACGCAAAGATTTCTTTGGTAAAATTCTTAGAATTCATGCTATAATATAAAGATTGAAATTATTTTGTCTCAAATAGAATTTATAATAATTATTCACTCTGAAACAAATTTAAATAAAAATTGGAGTCTCACACATAACTCAACAAAGTAAAAAACAAAAAAAATCATGGTTTCAAGATACATTGTGCTGGGGAGGTCTGAGACCCTCCTCTCCTAATTTCCCTTTCCTGGGACTTTTTGGAAGAAGACAGAAGGTCACGTGTGAGCCCTGCACAGCTACACAGAGAAGACAAGTATTAGTTCAACCAAGGCTGGACTCCAAATGAGCTCTGACCATTGAAGCTGTGTTACGCCAGTGAAAGAGACTGCTGTGTTCAAGTCAAAAGCTGTGTAACTGTTAGTGAGACCTTCGGAAAAATTTCCCACTTGTTGCCCAATAAGGACTCATGGAATCTCAATCTCTTACTAACATTTAAAAAAATGTAACTGAAAACACTAATTTGAAAGAATCTGAAACACTAATTTGCACCGCTGTGTTTACTGCAGTGCTATTCACAGTAGCCAAGATATGGAAGTAGCCCAAGTGCCTGTCAACAGAAAAGTGGATAAAAAAGCTGAGAGACATGTATATAATGGAATACTATTTGGCCATAAAAAAGAATGAAATTTTATCATTTGTGACAGCATGGTTAGACTTAGAGGGTATTATGCTCAGTGAGATAAGTCAGTCAGAGAAAGACAAGTACCATGTGATTTCACTTATATGTAGAATCTAAAGAACTAAACAAATAAACAAAATTGAAACATTCACAGACAGAGAGAGTGGAACGGTGGTTGCCAGAGAGGAGGAGAATTAGAGGACTGGGAAGAAAAGGCGAAGAGATTACAAAGTACAAATGGTAGAGACAAAATAGTCACTGGGATGTAAACTACAGAGTATAGTCACTAACGTTGTGATAACGATGCATTGCGCCAGCTGGGCACTGGAAATATCAGGGGGGAGCACTTTGTAAAGTATAAATAAGAGTATCTAACCACTATGCTGTACAGTTGAAACAAATACAAAATAATATTGAAAGTAAACTATAAATAAAAAAGTAAAATGAAAAGTAAAACCCAGTATATTGTAATTTCCCTGGTTCTTTAACTTCTGGGTCAAACGATAAAAATACTGAAGATGTTTCCACCTCCTTCAGAACTGGTGAGTTCTGCTGGGCCCAGAACTACTCCGACCTTAAAAAACCCCTCTTTCAAGAGGGGAAGGATGGTTCTGATTTATCCTCCTACTTCTGGGCAGTGGGATAAACAAATCTTTGAATAAACCAAAGCATCAAAATGGAACCTGACCAGAGTAAGGAAGCCTTTCTAACTTGGCAATCCTCCCAAAACTTTGCAAAGGAAGGAGTCATCTAGTTTAAAACCACTGAGGATGGTTACCACAGAGACAGCTATCTCTGTCGGAGGCTTCCAGGGAAGATAAGTCTCAACCTTCATGCACAGGCATAATCTGGTACCAGTTACTGATCACTAAAATACTTTTGGTCCTTTTCATTAAAGGAGTAACAGCACAATAATGAAAAACATGACCTCTGATCAGAGAACATGAGTGCTGGCTTCATTGCTGGCTAAATCTGTGACCATGTACAAAGGAATTAAACAGCTTTTAGATGGAAATAGTACCGTACGTTTGTTGTTAAGCATTACATGCAATAATGAACACATACGGAGCCTGGCAAATAGTCTGTGATCAATGGTTGTAATAGCAGCAGCAGTGCTAGTACTAGTAGTAGTAGTATGAGTGCTGTTGTTGCTACTATGATCTGTATAGTACTACTATTCCAAAAGTGGGGGAGGTTAAGAAGAGAGGAACACATCAAAGCCAGTGCAATTTAATTTGTTATGTTCTTCTAAATAGAGGAATGATTAAAACCACTGGCCTATTTACGTGTATCAATGGCCAATAGTGCCAGAAAACTGAAAGCACTGCTGCATAAAATGACGATATACACAATTATGGAAAATAATCTCATTTTATGTTATCTGTAGAGGACAGGGTAATTGTCAAAGCCTTTATGAAAGCAAGTATGCACATTAATTGCTATCTGTTGAGACTGGCAGGCATTCCCGAGCAGTATTTGTGTAATGTGCATTTCCTCTAAAATGGAGGCCTAATTGCTTAGTTATTCTAAATTGCAGAATGGAAAACAAAGGGGCAGTTTTAGCCGTGTGGGTAAACAACAGATTTCTAAAAGCTAATTATCTTTTTATTTAATAGACTCAAGTTGCACCAAATAAGACATTTAAATCTAATAAATAATAAACAAATTGTAACCTAAAGACTAAAATATAGGAGCCGCTCATATAGTTTTTATTGCCCCATTAAATAGGCTCTTATTTACTTCCCCCACAAAACATAATTATACAACACGGGGTCCATTTCAAGGCCATTCTGATGTGCTATTTAAAAATTATGTGAATCAACTTACATACTCAGGAAGTCTTACAGCATAATATTTGAATTCTATTATCAAACACCCTATTCGTTTCCATGATTAAGAAACAGAAATGCAATTTCCAAAAACTTGTATATGATCACATAAAATCGCTATTACTATTTGTCTTGCTAGAAATGATTACACAGAAGGATAGCTGTGCACTTTAAATAAATAAATACTAGTATCTACACTTAGTAGTTTCTACATCAGACATGTAATACTTGGGCATCTTCTAAATTAAAATAATTCAAATTTAAACATCAACCTCAGAAAATGTATTCAAAATTCACATACTGATTAAACAAAGACCCCGTGAAAATACAGTTAATTTGCTTGTTTGTTTAATGTAATATCAAATCATTCAACATAAATAACCGTAAATAACCGAAGCTATACATGTGAATATTTAAGAGACCTCCAGGCTCATCTTTTTTTAGAGAAAACAAAAATGAGAAAAATGCCCTTTTAATGCTATAATATGAAAATATGTGATGCTGTACTTTCTTAGTTTTGTTGTGCAAAAGGATTTTTAATGCTTTATTCTTCTTCTTAGGGAAATGTAGTCCACTAGTCTACCTTTTATTTTCACTCTGTTAACAAAACTCACATTCTGAAATAACAGTGATAATAAATAGTAGATTTGAAAACAGCTGCCTGCATTTTTGCCAAAGGCAAGTGATGACTGATGCTGGATAAGCCAGAGCAGGACTTCAGTTCACCACCACAGGTGGTGATGGAATACTTTGAATATCGGGAGGAACACAGTTCTTATTCGCAAGGTAAAAATACTAAAGTCGTGAAAGTATTTAGAAGGAAGCTCCCTAGGGGCAAAAAAAAAAAAACCAGGAAGCTCCATGTGAGGTTACGACAGGATTATTTGAAGATGTCTCTCTTCCTCTATCATTTAGGGATGCATATCCTACAGACAAAAATAAGATGAAACAAAAAGTCCCTGAATCAGTGATGTAAATTCAACAATTCACCTTCGACTTTTTTTTTTTTTTAAGAATAGGAGAGCTAAGCTGACAATATCTACAAAGATGAGAGTGATACAGTTGTCCTCGAACACAGGTTTGAACTGTGTGGATCCAGTTATACATGGATTTTTAAATTTTTCCAATAAACACCTGTTCTGTTTCTGGCCAGTGGTTGGGAGTGCACAGAGGCAGAGGGCCCGCTGTACGCATCAGTCATTTTACACAGGGAACTTGAGCCCCCGTGGACACTGGTATCTGCACAGGTCCTGGAACACATGCTCTCCAGAGACGGAGAGACAACTAAGTTTTGGGGGAGTCAAAAATTATACATGGGTTTTCGACTGTATGCGAGGGATCAGGGCCGTAAACCCGATGCTATTCAAGAGTCAAATGTACTATGTTCTGTACTAAAACATCATAGCTGCAAAGGAAAATCATATAAAGTTTCAGCTGATCCTCACTATTAGACATTAAAAGAAGTACACTGTATTAACACAAATAGTATAGCAGATAAATGTGAAACTAGTTTTCCTATCAATGTCTAAGGAGTTTTATATAATTCATATTTTACATTAATATGTTTGGTATAAGTAACATTCTCCTTAGTCTGTAACACCAAATCCTGTGGCCCCACTTGCCACCCTGGCATGCCCCATCTCCATCTCATGGAGATGAGATGTCTTATTTTACTACCTGGGACTGTTTGTGATCTGTGACTACCATATCTTATCTATATGGTTTGTCTGATTCATTCATTAAAATTTTAAACATCATTGCAGCAAGTACATTTTTGTCTTTATCACTATAATCTCAGCATACAGAAAAATAAAAATTATTTGTTGATGACTAAAAGAAACAAAAGTGGCCAAGCTATTAAATTTCTTTTCTGTGCCAATAAAATACTGACAAGCATTAATAAAATAATGCTGTGTGAATAAGACCATAGCCCTTGTATTTTTCATAAAAACACAATGCCTTTATTGAAGACAGTATTTGTCAAATATCAGATATGCATTAAATTCAGTGTCAAAACTGACATTTTGCCTAAGAATACTTTCAGTAATGAGTACTGATTAGACATACTTCTTTGTAAATTCTACTTTATAAAGCCTCCAAATGTTATAAAATCATGATTTCACATAAAGCATATTCTATACTTAATACGGAAAAGGTAGGACTTCTGGCCAAGATTCAGGTATAGGTAGAAATACTGTACCTCCTCGCACAACCAAATTTAAGGACAACGAAAGTTTAGAAACAAAACCACAACCAGAACAGACAGAAAATTGAACTGTACAGAAGTCTAACAACAATGAACCGTTCATCCAGACCGGTAAGAGGGGCAGAATCAGTGGCTGGTAGAGAGGGGTCGCTGCAGGAAAAAGTGGTGCTTGGTGGACCGGGTGGGCATGGGGCGAAAACCCAGTAAAGCTTGCAAGGAGGCTGGCTGACTGTGGACACACATTCACAAGCAGATAAACCAGTCAAAAAATGAACAGTGAGACAGACCATGCAACTGAGGGCCCCAGCGACAGGAAATAAAGCCTAAAAGCACCGATTGGAAAAACTTGCAAGGGTTGAGGTGCCGGGAGTGGCTCCCAGCCTCACAGGAGAGTTCGCTGGGGAGACCCACAGGGTCCTAGAATATACACAAACCCACCCACCTGGGAACCAGCACCAGAAGGGCCCAATTTGCTTGTGGGAAGCAGGAGAGGGGACCAAAATCTGATAAGAGAATGAAGCAAACGCCATCGCTCCCTCTCTGACCCTGCCCCCAGTCACAACCCTGAGACTGGGTCACCCCGCCCTGGTGAACACTAAGGCTCCATCCCTCATACATAACAGGCACGAACAGACCAAAACATTATGGCTCAAGAAGAACAGCTCAAAGCCCCAGAGCCAATACTTCTAAGCAACAAAGAGATAGCCAACCTATCGGATTGCACTGTTCAAAACACTGGTGATCAGGTTCCTCACAGAATTGGTTGATTTTAGTCACAAATGAAATGAAAAAATGAAGGCTACACTAAGTGAAATGAAGAAAAATGCACAGGGAACCAATATGATGAAAAGAAAACTGGGACTCAAATCAATGCAGTGGACCAGAAGGAAGAAAAACAAACAAACAAACAAACAAACAAACAAACAGAAAAGAATAAAGAAACAATAATTCCAAAAATGAGGAGAAGCTTAGGAACCTCCAAGACATCTTTAAACATTCCAACATCCGAATTATAGGGGTACCAGAAAGGGAAGAGGAACAGCAACGAGTGGACAAATTTGAACAAATAATAAAGGAGAACTTCCCCAGTCTGGCAAAGGAAATAGACTTCCAGGAAGCTCAGAGTCCCAAAGAAGTTGGACCCAAGAAGGAACACACCAAGGCACATCATCATTACATTAGCCAAGATTAAAATGAAGGAGAGAATTCTAGAAGCAGCAAGAGATAAGGGGACAGTCGCCTACAAAGGAGTTCCCATCAGACTGTCAGTGGATTTCTCAAAAGAGACCTTACAGGCAAGAAGGGGCTGGAAAGAAGTATTCCAAATTATGAAATCCAAAGACCTACAACCAAGATTGATCTATCCAGCAAAGCTTTCATTTAGAATGGAAGGGCAGATAAAGCACTTCTCAGATAAGGTCAAATTCCAGGAGTTCATCATCACCAAGCCCTTATTATATGAAATGTTAAAGGGACTTACCTAAGAAAAAGAAGATAAAAAAGATGAACAGTGAAAGGACAGTAAACTCACAGTTATTGACAACCACACCTAAAACAAAAGCAAACTAAGTGGACAACTAGATCAGAAGCAGAACCATAGAAATGAAGATCACATGGATGGTTAGCAACAGGGGAGTGGGAGGAGGAGAAGGGGGGAGAAGGTACAGAGAATAAGTAGCATAGATGGTAGGTAGAAAATAGGGCAGAGGGCAAGAATAGTATGGGAAATATAGAAGCTAAAGAACTTGAGACACATGGTCATAAACTAAAGGGGGGAAATGTGAGGGGAGGGGTGTGCAGGGTGAAGGGGAATGAAGGGGGGAAATGGGACAACTGTAATGGCATAATCAATAAAACATATTTTTTAAAAAGTATTATATTAAATTGCAAAAACAAAACTTAGTTGTTCCAGAAATTGGAACTTTCCATCAGGAGAAATACAAATTTAAATAAAATTATTACTAAGATAACACTGAATTTAAAGTTTCGCTTAGATGTTCATGGGAGGTTTCAACTCTCTGGACTGACTGAACCGAGACCTGGGAGAGGCTGTGTGATAGAGGGTCAGGCAGAACTCACAGCAAACAGCACAGCCAATCTGCCTGCAAGAAGCAACTCTTTAACCAACACCAAATGAGTGAATGTTCAAATAACCAGAAGGTTTGGTAAACCAGGCAATACTAGATTAAGTCAGAATGTTTTTCAGAAGCATATTTTTAAAAAATCAATGATAAACCTTTCTAATCTCCATTTTTGTTTATATTTTAAGATATTTCTCAGGATACTTCCTGAATTTCAAGTGTACTCTTAAAGGAAATTGTGCTTAGATGATTTTTTTCCCTTGTAGTAACATGTGTGATACACTAAAGTACTTGGTTTGCTTTATTAAAGATAAAATATGTCTGTAAAAATGAAAGGAGAGAAGGCAAGAAGGCATCTCTGTGTACCCCCAGGGGAACCTTGGGTAAATTTGCAGCTGTCCTGATTGGAAGCTACAGTAATGTGGAAGTGAAGTTGATGGATTTTAATTAAAGGCTTCTGCACCCTTGGTGACTTAGAGGTAGAAAAGCCAAAATTTTCAGGGGTGAAATATAACCACAATTTACTTAATTCTTTTGCTTCTAAGTTTGTGGTATCTTTTAGCTTTGGGGGGAAAAACATATCTCTATCTCTAACTCTGTCAAGCTGTAATTTTGCTATTTTTTCTTTTTAATTTCTTCGAGGAGCTTTTTATTAAAGAAAATATCAAAACACACCAAAGTAAAGAAAACAGTGTAGTAAATACACCCTTGCCTTCAAGCACCCATCAGCGAACTTCAGCAGTCCTTACTGACAGGCAGTCATGTTTCACCTGCACTCCCACTGGCCTCCCAGCTGCACTGGACCATTTTGACTGAAATCCCAGACATTGTGTCTTTTTGTCTATAAAATTTCAGTGAATTTCTAAAAGATACTTGGAAACATTCACAGCAACTCTATCATATCTGTAACAACAACAAAAAAGCACTTACATTTTTCAAATTGATTTTTCCTAGATTTGGATTGGAATATAAAGGGTGAAGGAAAATGTAGGTTTACAGTTGTAAGCAAAACACAGTTTATTCTTGTAGTATTAATTACGAGTTTTCTTATTATGTGCCATATGAACAACTGTAAACCTACTTCTATATTTAAGTTCCATTTATTGCAATTGGTTGATATGTCTGAGTCTCTTAATCACTTTTTTCTTCCTTAGTGTACTCATATGTTGTTGAAGACACAGGATTACTTGGTGTATAGAGTTCCCCAAGGTTTCCAATAGTTGTTGATTTACTAACTGACATAAATTATTGCAGATTGGTTGTTGAAAGAGTAGCCAAAGAAATATACTAGAACCATAATATACCAGAGAACCAAAATCACCCACAAGCCCAGTTAGAATGAAAACACTGTTAGTAAACTAAAGCGGGGGAAGCCCATAAAAAATGAAGTGCTATACAATTTCATAACAGAAATAAGTAACCATATCTCCCTTCCTTCTTCACTGAAGTATTACACTGCTAATAAAATAACCAGTATAAATCTTAACTATACATAGTATAAATAGCAAATTTGATGGTACTTACCAGTCTTCATTTCTAATAAGCGCTTTTTCTTCTGTTGGCGTTCAAGTCTTTCTTTCTCTGCCAATTCTTGGGCTATTCTGGCACGTTTTTGTTTTTCCTCTGCTTCCCGTTTTTTGACATTTTCCTTTATTGCTTGCTATAGAAAATTAATTTTGAAAAGTGGTCAATTTTAACCACAATGATTCCACAAATAAAATGGGAAATTATTCATCTGTAAAACAGTGAATATCTTTTAAATAATGGTTACTTATTATATTAGTAACACAAGCTTTTAAAAGACTAGCACACAAACCCTTGTTAAATATGTCATGTAATATCTACAAATACAGCTGTTAGGTTTAAAGCATCTGTATCTTAATGTAATCAACTAAGAGAAGGGAGACAGAAACTAAAAATAAAAACTATTTAATTTACAAGTCAAAACTGTTTCTCTACATATTTCCAAAAGAATACATTTGTATTAAGAGTCTCCCATACTTTCTCTGCTAAGTAAACTATTAAGTACAAGTAAAATAGTTGAACAAATAGTAAAAGGGAGTGGAAATTTTGAAATGGCTCTTTTATACTATAATCATTTAAAAATTTTTCTCACATAGAAGTGTTATAAGCATGACTAGAGAAATACTTGGCATTTCAAACACAGATCCTCTGATTATTCATCAAAATGAGTAACAACCTGTAAAATATAAGATCTCAATAGATATGTGATCAGTTAATTTCTTATTTTCTAAGTTTTATACGTATCAAGAAACACCTCTCATGTGGCATTAGTGGGAATTAGCAAAACATGGATTTTTCTAGGTGCCAAAACCAGTATGGTATCATATTCCAATCTCATGTGGAGACCGTATTTCTCAGTACCAATGAAACCAAAGAGGTTATCTAATTACTAGTTTATCACTAATAGTATCAAATAGGAAAGTGAATAATTAAACTTTAGCAAGGAGGTAGCTTATCTTATTTTTGGGGAGGTGTTAATTCCTCCTTTACTGTAATATTTTTTAACCCTAGAAATAGTGCAAGTTTTTCATTAGAAATCAGATAATATAATTTAATATTATTAACCAAAACAATGAAAAGAAAAGCACAAGGGAGAAAAAGGGAAAACCCCCAGACAATACTAATTCATCCATCCATCCACTCAATAAATTCTTACTGAGAGGCCAAGTAGCAAACAGCACTATTTAAAGACGAGAGATATATAGCTCTAAAACAGGCTTACATTTTCTGTGATAGGGTGGGGCAGGCCAGTACAGACAACAAATGATAAAATATTTGACGAATGCAGCACTACAAAAAAGGAGTGATGGGAGAGAAGACCTGGGAGCTACTTTACACTGGGTTGTCAGTAAGGCCTCGCTCACTGGCTTGACACAAGCTGGACTGTGAATGGCGAAGAGCCAGCTCGGTGATCATTTGGGAGAAGAACGAATGCAAAGGCTGCTGGAAGGTATGGGAGGCAGGCAGCCAGTGCAGTGGTGTAAGGTGAGGTCAGGAGATCCGCTCAGGCCTGATCATTTGGTACTTTTGGTCTTCTAGGACAGCTGGATTTTCTTCTAAGGAAATGGGAAAACTGGAGATTTTCCAGCAAGAAAGTCTAAGACCAAGCACTCTGAGATATAAGTACTAATTGAGCACATTTGTTTCCAACTCCCTTTTCAAAGATATGTGCATAATGAAGAGTGTTGGAAAGTGGAGGTAGTGTCTCCCTCTTAAGCAAACGGATTTGTTTGCTGTCCAGTGCGGTAAACTGGGGAGAAGTCTGGGCAGTTGTATTAGCTCTTAGAGAAGACTGAGTTCCCTAAGTTGAGGATTTTATCTTGTAACACAAACTCCTAAGCATGTAGGTATTATACCTGGCCCTCTTAACATTGCCCTGTGGGAATTTGGGCTCAGGAATTGACAAAATTGTTTACTCTGGCTACTGCTATTGCTGTAATGAACTGTGTTTTGTCTCTGACCCCACAGTCTTGTGTCTTCCGCCAACATCCATGGAATTGCTGGCAGGCTAACAAGGTAAATTCTCCTACTCTTCGCAGTGCATGACATATTAACACATCACTATAGCTAAGCTATGAAAGACCAGCTGCAATGGCAAACGCTTCAATGTGCAGTCCCTCCAATCTGCAAAATGGATTCTATATTCTCCATTCTGGCACAGAATGGTTAAGTATTTGTTCACTATAATGAGACTAGTCAGAGGCAGAGGTAAGATTTGAAAGTAGCTATAATCTGTTTTGTCCACCACGTTGCTTCATATTATGGTAGCATATGGTAAGTGCCAGCTATAAGACAAAAGCTGTGATAAAAATCAACATAAGATTGGGAGATAGGAGAAGGCAACATAAAAAAAATAAGCCCAGTTTCAAAGGTGAGTGTGTATATCTGTGTGTGTGCATGTGCAACCAGCATATGTACGTGTGAGAAAGAGGGTATAGGAAGAGTGGACTGTGGTGGAGAGTAAGATAAATATTCAGAAATCAAAACTTTATTCTTGCTTGAAAAAACGAATACAAGGAAATGGAGAAACATACAAATATATATCATGTAGCTTATTTATGAAACATTAAAGTACAAAATTTTCTGAGGTGAATTTTCCACTTTAATGAGTGGATGCATTTCAATGAGGACATTTAATAGACTACCTGTTACCACATATAATTGCCACACCTTTTTAGTATTTTGAGGGGCAAAAAAGGTCAAAATTACTTCCTAGGACCTATAAAAATAATGTTTATATTTAGAAATAAGATCTGAAGTAGTTCTTAAAGCTATTCTGTTTTATAGAAAATGCACTATTGATTTTCATTAAAAAACCTACCTCATTTAAAACATACCTTATTCTGACATTATAACTATTAGGAAAGTTTAGCTGGGAAAATACCAATAGACAGCATAGAAATAGGTATTTAGTCTAAAACTGATATTCCAGTTCAAACAGTAATTTGGGATATTTTTTAAATTCTAAATGTTGAGAAGTAAAAGTAGCGTAAAATAGAAAGGCTGAATAGTTAGGAAACCACATTATTTTAAAAACAATTGCCTTTTGGTTACTTTAATTGTAAATTCAAAGCCAGAAAACAAAGTTAAGGGCGAGCCATACATAAAGATAATTAGGTATAAGACACTGATTTTTTAAATTATCTGCCTCTTGATCTGGTTTTCTATTTATTCAATTGGCAAATAAATCGCACCGCCACCGCCTCCTCCCAGCCATGCAACGCCAGAAGGAATTCTCTGAGCACTCACTGGCCTCCTGGATGCAGCCTGCCACACACTCCTGTCCGAAAGGGCTGAGGGCTTCCTAGTGTGGAGCAGCTACGGCCAGCTGGTGCGCCCCAAGAATTTTTCAAACACCCAACACCTATTTAGTTGGGAGCACTGACCTCTTTTCCCTTAGACTGCCAAATAAAAACTAACAACAACCAACAAAACAATAGCCATCTGGTGTGAAAGAATCAAAACTATACCTTTTTTTCTGTCAGATTGGCAAAAACATATTTGTTGGTGTGCTGCAGAATTTTTAGTGATTAGTTAATGTGTGCCATGAGATGAAAAAGGTTTAAAATTATTGACTACAGCAATGACTACAGAAGGTTTTAAAACTTCAGTCAGTTTTGACTATTCGTTTCAAAGGCATAATCAATAATTTATCTGAGTTCTTAAGGCTCACATGTTTTTGATGGTGATAGTAGATTCTAGCATATCTATATTAAAAATACATAAGTATGTTAATAATATATTTATACAAACATATATAGAGATGTTAACAAATGTGAGTGTGTGTTTATTCTGGAAAGAAATAAATGTGGGCTCAAAGTTATTTTCCATCTATAATTTGTTTTCTATGTAATTAATGTAACAAGAATTTGCTACATCTAGTTAAATATATATTATAGCATTATATAACATATTTTCTCTCAGAAACCAAAATAATCCAAAGTCAGTAAATTTAAATATGTGTCTATGTGTGCGTGTGCATGGGTTTAAAATTTTAAAGTTTAGGAGTGTGTAATCCTCCATAAATCATGGTTATCATAAACATTACTGCTGAGTTTTTTGAAAACTGCTTCATCCTTACTTTGAACTTATGTTCAAAATGATGTTGAGTAAAACTTCTTTTCTAAGATTCATCCAATTTTTATGTATAAACTACACCTCATTTTCAATGCTTATAATATTAAATTGTTTTATAATGTACTCTCTTACCAGGGGGATTTGGGTTGTTTCCAGTTGGGGCTATAATAAACAATATAAATACAAACACTTCTGTATACATCTTCCTGTGTACATGTGTAAAATTTCTTTAATGGCACGTCCTATCAGTTGGTTCTTAAATCTGTTTAGAAACTGGTGATAGACACTGTGTAAAGTCATGGGTGTCAGAGTCATTTTCACCAGGGACCACATGAGCCTTGCGGTTGCCTTCAAAGGGCCAAAATAATTTTAGGACTGTATAGATGTAAGTGCTCCTTAACTGCTAAGGAGTTGAAATTACATTCGGCCCTTCAAAGGCAGCCATGAGGCTGATGTGGTCCCCAGTGACTTGACGCCCTTGGTTGAAGGGAAAGAAAACAGAACACTTTAGAATGTGACACAAGTAGGAGAAGAAATGTTTGCTGATGATTTTCCGTTCTAAAAAATACACATGCATAAAAGTGCTGAGTCTCACTGTAAAATTTTACAATGTGGGTTATAGTGGAAAGTTTGAAAACCACTGCTCTCTAGAGTATGAGTGAAGCTAATGAATACATAAAAGGAGAAGTCCATCTGTAATCTTACTCGATGACGTCAATGTATCTTCAAAGTGGTTGTCCAATGAATGAATACCCCTTACCACCAGTGCGGGATGGCAGCACACATACCATCAAACTGTCCCCACCAGTCTTCCATTCACTGGCAGGGCTGTAGTGGTGTCCCATCGTGCTTTTAACTTCCATTTCCTCCTCCATGAAATGCCATTCATATCTTTTACTCACTTTTCCATTACATTGTTCATTGTTTCCTTAGTGATTTGTAGTTCTTTAAATGTTCCAGATACTAATCTTTTGTTAGCCTTAAGTTTTATCAGTATACCCTGAATTGTAACTGTCACTGTACATTATTTAGGTTCTTTCAGTAAACAGACGCTTTTAAATTTACACAGTCACAAATATTTTTCATGTTGCGGGTACCTTTTATATCTTATTTAAGAATTCCTTCCCCAATTCACAGAAAAGCTATTTTCCTGCATTTCCTTCTTAGTTTTAATGATGCTGTTCTGTTCACATTTCAGTATATACTTTATCTGAAATCAGTGTTTTTGAATGGTAATGAAGTGGAGATATAATTCACTTTTTTCATGTGGGAGACCAGCTGACACATAACCATTTCACTACTGGCCTACCCTTGCTCCATGGATCTGCAAAGCCACCTCGTCTAAATTTCACACAGTCATGAAGTGTTGATGTTTTAGTCTTTTAGGTCAAGATTTCCATGTTTGCACCACTAACACACTATCTTAATTATCACAGCTTCTATCTTATCTTACTTTAGAAATCTTCATTGTTCTTGGGACTTTGCTCTGTCATCTATATTTCAAAATGTACTTACAAAGGTTTTTGAAAGGCCTATTAAGATTTTGACCAGAATTCCTCTGATTCTGTAGATTACTTTACAGAGAATTGAAATTGAGTCTTTACAGTATTGACTCTCTGTATAATGAATGTCATGTGGCTCTCCATTAACTTGGGTCTTTTTAAGTCATTGGACAAAAATGCTTAATTTTTTTCCCATTCAAGTTTTAGATATTTTGTGTTAGATTTATTCTCTGTGTCTTCTCAATTATTCTTGTTAATGGTGACTTTTTAAAAATGTGATTTTTAATATTTTCTAAATAATATACATTTAAATATTCCATTGATAAAATTCCTAATTTCTAAAAATTTTCCTATAGATTCTTCTGTATTGTTTATAGATAACCATGATGACAATTAATCTCTTCATATTCTATTTTTATGCCATTTATTTCTTTCATATTGTACCATTCGGCTAGGAGTTAAATTCCCATTTTTAGGTTGGGAGTTTCCCCTTTGTCCTAGTTTCCTACTTTGAGGTACAACGTTCAACTAGTTTGTTCAGAGAGTCTGTTGTCTTGTTTTAAAACCTGAACAAGGATTGAATTTTATCAATGTTTTTCTCAATCTACTGTAACTCATAATTTGATGTTTTATTACTAAATATTCTTTTATAAAAACACACTTTCATTTCCGGGATACGCTTAACCAGGACCTGAAAAATTTATCTTTTGAACATTTGGTCATAATATATTTTTTCACACTCTAGTGTGTAATAACCATTTCATTAAAATATGGTAGAGTATCTGCAAAACATTCTGGGCCAAATATTTAGTTTCCTGGAAGATTTGAAACAAGTCATTAAATTAAAAATTAGTCATAAGCTTATTCAAGCTTTCCAATTCTTTTAAAGTCAATTTCAAGATGTAATTTTTCCCCATAGGAACTTAACTATTTCATCAACCTCTCAATTCTGGCTTACAAATTTTTATTGTATACTCTTCTGTTTTTACTATCACTGTATCTGTCCTCATATTCCTTGTTACATTCTCAATATTCTTTGTCTTGATTAATCCCTTCAGAAGTTTATCCAATTAACTTGTCTTTTCAAAATAACCACAACTGGACTTTAAAAAATTCTCTCTTAAACCAGTTTTTCCCTCACTTCCCTCCTTTTATATTCTCTAGGATTATGTATTTCCTTTTCAATTTTTGTAGTATGATGCTTACCTTGTTAATTTTCAGTCTTTATGAATTTTCAATATAAGCACTTAGGGTATAAATTTCTTTATAACACTATTACTATATTCCACAAATTCTGATGTGGGGTATTTTCAGTATTATTCAGGTCTAAATTTTTTCTATGATTTTTTTCTTGATACCTAAGTTACTTAATGTATTTAAAAAATTTTCAAATTAGAGATTTGAATTTCATCCTCTTTTAAACTTTATTTCTAACATCATTATTGTGGTCAATAAATAAAGCTGACACTTGGAAATTTGTAAAGATTTCTTTCATGATCTCTAGTACATGATTAATCTGACAAAAATTCCACTTGTGATTGAGAAGAACGTGTTCTTTAACTGTAAAGTTGGGTTTTATAGTTTAATCAAATGAAGACTGTAATTGGATTGTTTATAGCTCCCATGTCTTAATATTTTTCTGATTGAGTTACCAATAAGTTAGAGAACTTTGTAGAAGTTTCCCAATATAATGTTGACTATCAATTTATATCTAGAGCTTATTAATTTTTACATGTTAATTTTGGTGCTATGTTATTATGTACTTGTAAAGTTTAGAATTATGTCTTTCTGCTGAACTACACTTTTTATAATCTTGAAGTAATATTCCCTCGTCTATTTGCTTTGTTTTTAACATAGTTTCCCTTTTTCTTTGATTAATGTTTTTAACAGTTCTATTACTTGAAACTTTTCCACATCCCTGAATTTTAGGTAGACTGGAACCAGCATAAAGCTAGATTTTATTTTTTATCTAATGTTGTGGCCTTTGAAAAATTTTGGTGTGATTTATAAAATATGTTTCTACCACCTTACATTATTCCTTCTATTTGTCCAGCTTTATCTATGCTCCTTTTATTGTTTCCTATTTTTATTAAGTTACATATCTTTCTTATTCCATTTCTTCCCCTAAAGTCCAGAATTTTTACTGGATATATCTATCCTCTTACATCCTTGTAATTTTATCACATAAATTAACAACCTAATAAGGTCTGAAGTTCATATATCCTTACTTCTCTACCTCTTCTTTGGATAATACATAGAACATAAAACACCTGAACTCCAAACATCTCTTTCAATTATTTAACAAAGTCATCCAATAGCTAAGCTCTGTCTCCCCTTTCTACGAAACAAGCTACACATTGTTTTATTTTATACTTTACTCTTTACATTTAGTTTCATGGTAGGTACGTTTTCTTGTCTCCAAAAAGTTTCTTTTTGGAAAAATAAATTGCTTGGTCTTTAATACATCCTTCAGAACAAGAGTAAGCAAACTACACTACTCAGGGGGTCAACCTGTTATGGTAAATAGAGGATTATGGGAAGGTGGCCACACCCACTCATTTGCACACTGCGCAGTGCCTGTGGCTGCTTTTGCCCTGCTCCAGCACAGCTGAGTACTTGCAACAGAGACTGTACGGTCTGCAAAGATGAAACTTTTGCTAGCTGGCCCATTAAGGAGTTTGCCAACCCCTCCTTTAGAAGATCTTTAACAGAAGGGTATTTGTGGAAAACGCCCTCATCTGTTTATTTGCAAATAGTTTAATTTTGCACTTGCTGCATAAAGTGCTTTTGCTAAGTACCCCAAAAGGGAAGAACAGTTTTCTTCTCAACACTTGAAGATATCTCTTGGTTTCCATTTTTGCTGATGAGAAATCACTTGCATTGGGGTCCTATCCTTCCCCTTAGGCTGCTTTTAAGATGTTTGTCTTTGGTGTTGTGTTCTAAAGCTTCACGACAATAGTTTCTCATGTGAATTTTATTTTATTTATCTCTCTTGGTATAGGTTGCACTTCCAGATTCTTGATGTGGAAAATATATAACCATTAGTTTTAATAATATCTCTCCTTCATTCTTTTGAGTTTTTTCCTCCGAGACTTCCATTGTGCAAAGTGTAGTCCTCCCCGTGCTGCCCGCCCTGCCTCTTCACCAGTTTTTACCCCGCTAATCGTGTTCTCTCTCTGAACTGCATTCTGGACAATTTCTTTAGATCTATTTTTCAATTCACTGTTTCTTTCTTTGGCTGAGAATAATCACTGAACGTTTAATTTCAACCATTGTGCTTTCATTTCCTTACATTCTGTTTGGTTCTTTCACAAACCTGCCTGGCCATCTTTGGTGGTCTCTTGTTTCTTTAATCACATCTGGACTTCCTTAAACACTCCGCATATAATTCCACATCTGGAGTCTTGGGGGTTTACATCTACTGTTTTGTTCTTTGTTCTGATCACTTCACCATACAACCCCTTGTTTTCTCTGTGTGTTTGTTGATTGGGATTAAGAGCTCTTATTTGATTAAACTTAATTTGTGAGTATCTTGAGGATATAAATTGTAATTGCCTCCTGCACAGAGCTTTGAATTTGCTTCTGTAAATAACCAGGGATTATTTCTAAACTAAGTTTAGTTTCTTTTTGTCCTAGATTTGTCTTATTCAGTGTACTGGATAATTTTGTGCTGGTCTTGCTCTCGGCAAACCTGGCTTCCTCCTTTGTACCTATGCACAACATCCAAGTTTTAGCTTTGTTCTTTTTCTCTTTAATCTGACTACCCTCGGGAATTTCACTAACTTTCTCCCAGGACACTCATGTATTAACAGAGTTTGCTGTATTGTGGTGGGATGGATAGTCAAGAGTTTCTGTTACCACACATGATAATAGCCCTCAACAGTGTGTTCTTGTAGAAAGTTGAACATAGAGATCTTGAATTTTTTTAAGATTTTATTTATTTATTCATTTATTTTAGAGAGAGGGGAAGGGAGGGAGAATGAGAGGGAGAGAAACATCAGTGTGTGGTTGCCTCTGCACCTCCCCTACTGGGGAACTGGCTGGCAACCCAAAGAATGTGCCCTGACTGGAAATCAAACTGGCGACCCTTTGGTTCACAGGCCAGCGCTTAGTCTACTGAGCCACACCAGCCAGGGCAGATCTTTAATTTTTACCCACTTTTGTATAATGTGTCAGATCTTATACACTATATGTTTTTCTGGGTATCTTACATGTGTGTGTTTTAGGATTCAAGGAGTAAAGGATCCAAAACAATTTAACAGTGGACAGACACATAAGATCAGTCTAAGGCAAGCACTCAGAATAATTTACCTGACAATCAAGAATATCTTAAAAAATATAGTATGATATTTCACTACTTTCAGATATATTTTTTTAATTTACATGATGTTATCATTGCATATTAGATGGAAAGTACTATAATGGTTAGAAGGAGGAAAGCTGAAGTCATATATTCTTTATTTGAATCTTCACCGGGCACTTAATAGCTGTGAGGCTTGTGTCTCAGTTTCCTCTTCTGTAAAATGGGCAAAATAGTACCAAGATTTTGCCCATTTTATGAAGATATGATAAGAATTAAATGAATTAAAACATGTAAGTGACTTACAGAACTGCCAACATAGTAAGCCCTATATAAATATTATCAATTATTATTTGAATTACTATATTACTAATCTATATATTTTTCATTACTACTATGATACCACACACAATTATTCATCCATCAACAAATCGAGTACAAGCCACTGTCTAGCATCCATCAATCATACGTGTACCTACTATACTGGGGACGTGCCAATTTTCATAGCTCCTGTGAGCGTATGAATGCTTTCCATTCCAAGATGTTCAGATGTGACTGTACACTGATTTAATAGAAGGTATTGTCGTCAAAGCATGCATTCAATGCAGCTGGATTATTGGCTGGGAAAGTAGAGAGGTATATGGAAGGCAAAACCTACACTTGACCTTGAGTCTAGATTACCTCTAAAGATTTAAATACATGTATCTATAGAAATATTGCTTTTGATACTTCTAAATCTAATATGCTTTATGAAATTTTACTTTAGAAAAGAGAAGTACTTTAGTTTCCTATGTTTTCTTCCTCCAAAGTCTTGCCTGCACTCTAGATAAATTAACTTAAAACAATGCCTAATGATACAATTAATAGTAGTTTTATTTCCCCCCTGAAGTTCAAAATATAAAAATTTAGTGTGCATATTACCTGCTCCTAAAAATGAAAAATCAAACTTAGGAAATAGTCTGTATCCAAATATGCCTACTTGAAGAATACATTAGTTTTATTTTACAACATTGTGGTAAAATATAAGAATGAAAGTATAAAACACAAGTAGACTTCCGTAGATCCTGACTGTATGACTGTACTTCATCTCTGTTGATGAGTCTTAGCCTATTTAAACAGACCTATGTATCTACTGAACACTTTTCAACATATGATAATATCCTATATAGTTTTGTAAATTAAAAAAACTAGTGCAGATTTTATTATATGAAAAATAATATTGAAAAGCTAGTAAATGTCTTCTTTTTCAGAGATATATTTCTTTCAACATTAATGGATATTTAAGCGATGTAAGCCACGAATCTCAGCACAGTTTTCACTACGCTCAAAAATCTTTTCTTCACATCCTACTATTCAATTTTTGCTTCAAGTCCCTAAAATAAGATTAGACAAACCAAATTTAAATCCACATGCTTTACAAAGGATGGATGTGAAGGTAGTATGAAAACACAGACTAATTTTCTCAAAGTAAACAACCAGGTAAGAGTTCAACACATTCCCACTAATCCTTTGTTAGGAGTTTACTTCATCTTGCAAAGAGACAACACTCAACCATACTAAATGACTTTTTTTCTAGAAATTTCTATTAACATTTTCAGGAAGAAATGGAAAATAGTTTCTATAAACATTGAAAATGTATGCCTGTATTCTTATATATAGTCCTAGACTGGAACATAAAAGAAAATATTTTTAAATAACTAATGCCAGTGACAAAAATCTTTAAGAATATTGAAAAAATGTGATGTACTTGTCAGTTTTCAATCAAAAATATTTTCTTTTGTAACTACTATAAATACAAAATTTCCCTCCATATTCAAAAACAGGATTATAACTATCTTTATGGAAAAGAAGTTTATTCTTAGAAACCCTTATTTGCAATAATTACAAAATAGAGGCTTTAATTGAGTGTGGGCCTGTGAACCAGAGTATTGCAGTTCGATTCCCAGTCAAAGCACATGCCTGGGTTGCAGGCCAGTTCCCAGCAGGGGACACACAAGAGGCAACCACACATTGATATTTCTCTCCCTCTCTCCTTTCCTTCCCCTCTAAAGATGAATAAATACAATCTTTTAAAAAGTAGAGGCTTTAGAAAGAAATACATATGACCTAAACACTACCAAATTAATGTCTCTGGCATCACCAACTCCTATAAAAACGGTGATCACTGAGAACAGGAGAGCATGCTACACTGGCACAAACAACTCATAATCTTAGCATTCAGTACAAGGTGTCATTAGTTAAGCACTTTACAACTGTGAAACTTACGAGAATGGGACATTATCCTTTGAGAATGTCCCAAAGGAAGTGCAGATGCTAATGATTAAACTGTTTCAGCTTACAGTTGTTCTTTATTATAGAGTCAGTCTCAGATGAAACAACAAATTACTTGTTAGCCCAGCAGGGACTTACCATTACCAACCTTTCATCACTGTGCTACCAGTGTGTTTCCTATTCCTTCAAACACTCTGTAAACGTCTCAAATAAATGAGATATTTCAACCTATTCAATAACTTCTTTAATAAAGCATGAAATGTTTACAATTAAGGTTTTCCCAAAGTAGAATTTGATTCTTCCATTAAATGTGTTCTCTTCCTTTGTGTTCTGAAGTGATACACTATAAAAATATTCTCTTTACCTTTCAATTGTGGGGCTAAATAAAGGTACAGGTAGGCATAAGATGGCAGCCCTGAAGTACAGTGCTTTAAGGTAGGCGTGGTGATAGGGCTGCATTTTTTTTTTGGCTACTGCTAATCACCTCTTCAAGGAGAACATCCAAGTAAAACCCAAAAATATCCCATGCAAACCTGGTAATGTTTAAGATATAATAAAATGTAGTCTTAAGCCAAGAGCCTTCTCAGTGTTCTCACGAGCGCACTCTCTCTCGCTCTCTCTCTGTATGGAAGATCAGAATATCTGATATGCAAAGAATATGCCATTTCATTCACTTTTGTTGGTTGCATACTAGCTTAGTGCTATTTTTTCAATTACATGGAGTAATCTACTTATGATTTTATATTAGTTACTTAGTTGACTTCTTTTTACCAATCATTGGCCTCATTATTGTATAGAATAATCCAGTTTTACCTTTTAACATAATATTTCAGTGAATAAGCAAAATACTTAAAATAGGAAAGGAAAATACAAATTATTAGTTATTTAGTCGTACAGAACCCATCAGTCAAGTGCACGCATTATCCCACTAAGAATAAATATTATCACTAAAGGGAAAATGTTAGCTAGTTAGTCTCAGTGTGTTTTTATTGTGAAAAGCCTAAAGGATAAAAATTAGAAGAACCTAGCAACTGATTTTTAGGTTTCATATCCAAAATATTCAGCGCCTGGGACTGATCTAATTCCTTAAATAAAGAGACGCCAAGGATAAGAAGAAAATAAGATCCTTTATTTAAAAAACTTACTTTATTCTGGGTTTAGAGCTTTATACCTCTAAGTATGACCTCAATCGTGACAATGAAGAGAAATTTCAACTTTTAAGCTCACCAAGATAGGCAAGGATTGAAGATACGTCCTGGTCCTATTATAATTGCATAAGTTGACTCAACATCCAACCACAGGACTTTTGTATAATTTTCTTGTCTCTGATAACATGACATATAATGAGTCAATCTACAAGAATTAAGGAATACATCGAAAATGTTTAGTGCTTTGGAGTTTCTGTTAGTTACCTAGTTGGTTTATATAGTAGTCTTCAGAAATCACATTTAGAGTTTACAAGTATCAAATTTATCTACTTAAATGAGCTGTCAAAATGAGATTTGTTCTGGCTGTCCTATTTATTAAAAAAATTTACACTAAAAATACCATCATTGGATGAATTCATATTTGTTTGGCAAATCACTACTTTAGCCTGGTTATTCAGTAGAAGAATAAATTGTATTTGATCAACAGAAACAGCAAGATTAAATGAATTGTAATTGATTTTATATTTGTTCACTACACAATGTTTTCAATTGTATGAACCCAAAATCAACTTAAAGTCTGCAAACAGCATGAATGACAAATCTTTAACTGGATAAAACATAACACTAACAAATTTGAAGAAGTAATCTAAAGACAGAAATATTGATGAAAAATAAAATACTTAAAATATTGCCTTGTTATAATGAACTGGGAAAGGTAAAAATTACTGCACTTCTATTATTTGTAGATAGCTAACTTGTTTTGAGGGTATATGTACATTATGCCATTTGATCTTGAAAATGTAACATCCCTAAGAAACACAAATTGTTACTAACAGGAAGCTGGGGCAGTGAGGTTAACTGACCTGTCCCGCCTCCTATCGCCCAGAGTGTTCTGATGCCAGGGCCTGGACCCTCGGCAATTCTGTTTCCAATAATGAGGTGGAGGCAAAACATCACTATTACAAACAAACAAAGAGGATGAGGCTTCTTGCTGGCAGAATTCATACATCACTTACGATTCGAAGAAATCAGAGCCCTTTCTCTTTGTCACTGCATGTAACTCAAATGGGGAGTGTGCATGTGGGCAGGTTTAGGGAGGAACAGACTGAACTTCATGGGTTAGAAAATAAGTACAAAGTTTAGCACTTTTATATATTTAAACCTAGGGGCAAAAAGGAAAAATATACACCACATAAGGCTCCCACTTCTGTGTGTACAACAGTAATCCCTTTAGCACAGGGATTTCGTTCTGTTGCCCTTGAAAGATTAATCCTAAAGTGGGGTATTCAGATACGCAGGGTCTTAGAAACTATAAGTATGTCCAATTAATCTTTTTCTAGTATTTTAAAACAGAAAAGGTTCATACGCTCAGAAAAGTAGTCGCATGAACCAACAATTCTGACCTCTCTCATGAATCACATCAATTCTACTTGGGAACCATGCAAGTGTAACCTCAGAGGGTCTCCACAGAAGGCCCTCTGATTAAAACAGAAAAATGGTACATTCTTAATATGTGTAATTTGACAGAGAAATTTATTTTCAAACATGTTAACTAAACGGGACAAATAATAAAGGAGTCCTAAGAGGGGAAAACACTCAGAAGTATTTCTCAGAAGATCGTTAAGCAAAATAAATAAGGTGTCAGATGAAATTAGCTTAAAGAACTAAGAGTGCTGCTGCACTGTGCTAATAATTCTGGTTAGAGAATAGCAAACGAACTTTCAATGATGGAAAAGGAAGCATCATTGGAATAAGAAGTATGACATATAAAGAAGAAACCATGTAATTCAGGCCTATGTGAGTATAAAGCAGTTTAAGCAACATTCCCTAAAATGAATACGAATGGGAAAGGGGCAACCAGGATGTACATTATGCCTCAAGGCTACAGTGACCAATGAGAGACACAAAAATTAGGCTCACACTCAAAGGACAGACATCCACATGCTATAGCTATTGGGTAAGATAAAGTAGGAGAAAGGTTACCTAGCAAGATCCAACAAAAACCTCAGTTCACCCTGTAGAAGCATGACATCTCTGTTAACAGCAGGTATGTTGGTAAGGGCATGTACCGATGAATCTAAAACCAGTCACAAGAAGAAAACGATGACTATTGGTATGTAACACCATACTGCTTTAGTGAGGCAGGAACCTCACTGTGAAACCCAATGCCTGGTAGGCTACCAGTTTACGCAGCCTGAACAGTGAGTTCCACCTACTGCCTTCAGTTTCAACTCTAAGCTTCCATAAAGATCTCCCGCAGAAAGGTGTTTGCTAACTCTACCTCTCACTTAACCCTCACTTCCGCTATTAATTGGCCTCTAATTTTGAAAGAAAACATTTTAGGCTTTGAAATAAAAGCAGACCTGCGAGCATTCTTCTATCATACACCCATCAATGTAAATAAATAGGAAGTTATTATATTAAAGAGTGAAGAAATAAAGTATGATTTGTGCTGACTCCCTCTGGTAAAATATTGTAAAAAACACTTAAAAATTGCATTTTGACTTTTCTTACAAATGCTCTGTGCAGCACTGTATTGTAAATGTTTAAAAAGTCCAGGCTTTGCACTTGGCAGGCCTCCATTAAAACCCTAGCCTCTACCAATTATGCAGGGCCTATGCAAATGCACTGAGGTCTCCCTGCTGCAGTTACCCTCATGGGTATCACTCTGCACCTCTCACAAACAGCATGAGGACCAAGTGAGACACATGTAAAGCACCCAGCACAAGGGTCCAGCTGGAAGCAAACACTCAGTGGCTGTTGTTTAGTTTTGGCCTGGTGAAAATGGTAATAATAAAAAAAGCTAGGTAAAATTACAAAGTAAACAAATTTTCTATTTTTGAAAGCTATTAGTTCTAAATAAAAATCATTCCCTATGTGCATGCTACCTAGAGTAGACTGTAAAAGCAATGATGATGACAAATGAATTCCCAGTTGAGGAACTCCAACTAGAAAAGGGATTAGTTAGAACTACTTCAGAATGAACGGTGTTTCCTCAGAGGAAGCTCCAAGATCATGAAACACCCTCTTGGTCTCTATAGCTTGAGGCTGCAGACTGGAAAAAATATTTCTACTTTATGTATTATAAAAAGGCCGAGAGAGACAGAGAGAGAGGCTATATCTATACAAATTAGTTGTGAGATTCTAGTAACACCAGTGAGAGGTTGTAGGAATTAGTCAATTTTAGTAAAGAGCTCTGAATACAAGTGAGCCAGTCTTTAATTGCTTCAGTTTAAAATCTGGGGCAATCCTAAAACAAGTATTTTTGGATAAATTAGTTGCAAGCTAAATTACTATCAAGAGTAAGAGTGACGCCCTTTTTCGGGACAGAAGTTAGGTTTCCAGTCAGTCCTGTGAACCTACTAAATGTAATTCCTGTGTACAATGGAATTAACAGAGTTCATCCACATGTGGCACAGACTGTGGAGCCCCACTCCTCTGGTTCACAGCTCAGCTCTGCCTCTTGTAACTGTGCAGCTGGGTAGAAACAGGCAAGTCATCATGTCTCTGAGCCTCAGTTTCCTGATTTTAAAATATAGCACCTGGTACTTGGTCAGCACTGTGAGTTAGCTATTAAAGCCTATCACCCATTTTGATCAGAACATCAGTTACTTAATAAATCTGTCCATTTGTTATATTCCATTAATTAGAGACACAAAGGTAAGCAAGACAGACACAGGCCTTGACTGGCTGAGTATCTGAGCAGGGACCAGAAAGGTGAGCCCAATAGCAGAGCCAGGCAAACGTGGAGGCCTGCTCCCTCCTGAACTCGAGAGAAAGAGTCCGTGAAAAGCCGCCACAGCGGTGGACGGCAGCTGTGGCGGGAAGACAGTGGCTCCCAGCTCCTTACCCATGGTATGAAATGGGCCGCCACAAAACACTGAACAGTACGCTTGGCTCGTTCATGAGCAGGCATGTACCTATGTTCCAGTGGATGAAGTAACGGTATAAGCAGAGCACAACACTATTTTCTTAAAAGAAAATATGCTTTTTGCCTATTATATTATGTGGCTTTCCAGAACAGACCTTCAATACGTGAAAGGCCCACATCTATCGCTAACATTTTCATAGAGGCTCACTAAATTTACCGTTTTCCAAAGTCGAATACTATGAAATTAAATAGCAACCTAAAACACAAAGAAGTTTTAAAACCACAAGGTATTTCTTTATCAATAATTTTTGTTAATATTGATATCTTGGTATTTTTAAAGACCCAGTGCCCAGAATTCAAGCAGTGTAACCATATTTGTCAGAAAGAAAGAATAAAGTGGATGCAAAATTGTACTTCCCATCCAATCACCTTTATCTTTACTTTTATTCTAAAGAAAAATTTCCTCTTCATATTAGAAGAAAAATACGTTTTTAAAAAATATTTAGCTCTACGGACTTTAATTTAGTACAGTGTGTGTGCATGAGTGTGTGAATACGTGAGAGCAGATACTTCTAACCTGTCTGGAATAGGCAAAGTATATTATCACTCAATTATCCTCTGTCTTTGAACCATTCTTCATTCAAACACTTACTTTCTCCATCTACCCACCACTTAATAACAGAAATGCCAAGTTACAGAATGCCCAAAGCCTCTAATCTTACCAGACTTCAGAATGATTTGGAATTAGACATGGATTCAAATCCCAATTCAACTACTTACAATATGGACTTAGTCTCATTAGGAAACCTTCCAAATGCCAGTGTTCTTTATAAAATAGAGCATAAGCTATAGAACAAGGGAAGCAGCCATGCCTGGCATTTAAGAGCACAGGCTCTGGAGGAAGCCTGTACTGGTTCAAATTCTAGTTCTAGCATTTTATACCTAAGTTACACTGAGCTAGATATATTGTACTTCTGTGCCTCAGTCTCCTCATTTGCCACAAAGACATGGTAACAGTGAAAAGATGGAGAATTATTCAGAATGAGAAAGTATATATAAGGTATTTGGGAAAATGGTTCACAGAAAACACTGACTATATAATGGCTATTATTTTATATACGCATTTTATAATTTTGTGCATAATTATGTTAGGGGTCCCCAACACAAGCTTCAAGTTTGATTATTTTTGGGGAGGACTCACAGAACTCAGAAAAGCTGTTTTATCTACTGTTACAATTTGTTACAGGAAAAGGATACAGATTAAAATCACACCGTCCTCTCCCAATGGGGTCTGATTATCCCCGCAATGATGTGCGACAGCACGAGAGGCAGACTGCCAACCAGGGACGCTCGCCCTGCCTTGGTGTCGGGAACTTTTATTGGGGAGGTTGGTATCACAGGCATGGGTCTCCTGCATGAATGAATAACCTTAGCTCCTCAGTCTCCAGTGCCCCACAGAGGACCAAATGACACAGTGCAGACTGCGCCTCAGGTGACCAAAAACAGGTATTCACCATAAACTGCATATTTAGCATAAACTATCTGGCTTGGTCCTAGGTATACAAAGACACCCTTCCCAGGGGCTTAGAGGTGACCGATCTCCCAGGAGTCAGTCAAAGGCCAGAGCTCTCTCTGGAATGCTCAAGATTTGAGTACCTCGAGTTTGCTGAGTTAACTAACTCTTTACTGAATAAGAATTTATTAAGCAACTACCATGTGCCAAAAGCAATGTAAACACTTAACATATAGTATCTCATTTAGTATTTAAAGACTCTTACGAGAAAGAAATTAACATCCACTTTTACAAATGTGGAAACTGGGACTCTGGAAGGCTGGTGTTCCTAGTCACTTAATTAGTGCGCAATCCAAACCCAGCTCTTTCAGACTGCAAGGCCTTTGCTGCTTGCACAAAGCCACGGTGCCTCACAGAACCTTATAAAAACTAAAATAATATATCATTCAATACATCATGCATATAGGCACAGAATATTTAATAATCAAAATCACTTCTGGCATAGAAATAATCAAAGAATCACTTTCATTTTGTAAAGAAAATAAACCAGAGCTGTAAGCAAAATGTATATTTAACATAGACAAACCAGTTTTCCTTTAAAATACTGACTTTTATTCAAAGACTATCTAATCATAACCAAGTGATTATAACCAGTCTAATCAATCCAGCAATAAAGTTTTCCTCAGATTAAAAAAAAAACAAACCTCAGTTACTCAAAACTTTTAAATCCCATCAAACATTTGCTGAAATACAGAAATGACTTACCTATCTATTAAGAATAATGTAATTTTTTTTTTTGCAGAAATGTATCTCCAGTTCCCTAGGGAGGCAACAATGCTTCCTCATTTTAATATGAGTGTGGTTTCCCCCCATCTAATCAGCTAATACTTTTCAAAAGATCTTTTTAATGCCTAAATGAAAGGATTCCACATCAAAGACCTGACCTCCCTATTAAAATATCTAAAGGAAACCCTAGGAATGTAAAATCCATTCAAAGGCAAACTGCAGGTAGCTTATTGTACAATGCATTAAGCAAAGAAAAGGGGGAAAAAGCTTTGTAACAGCAACACGGAATTTGGTAAAATTATACCACAAAAATACAAATTGATCTTAAGTATAATAAAACAAATTCATGGCCAAAAAACTTATTACAAAAGTGCTCTGTAATCTGCCAGGAGGGGAGTCTCTATGAAAAACTTCAGAATTTGTCACATTTTCAATCAAAATTTCTAATTACAGTTTAATGTTCGGAAGGCCAATAAAAAAAAAAAGAAAGAAAGAAAGAAACCATACACTTTCCAATAGATTTAAAATTTGAAATTTTAAAAGCTAACTTTCAACATCAGAAAAAGTAGGTATTACTAGACAACAGGAGTGAAATGAAGTAATGAAGTAAAAGTGGTAATAGATGAGATAGTATTGGGTTGGCCAAAATGTTCATTTTTTTTTTCTGTAAGATTCCTCTAGTAGTGCTTAGATGTCTTTAACTTCAATCCACAGTTTTGTTAGATTGTATTGTGACAATTGTCATATCAGCATGCATTTTTAAAAAAAGCACATTATTTTTAAAAGCTTTATTACTTCAAGAAAGGTAAAAATGCAACTGAAACTCAAAAAAGGATTTTACAATGTATGAAGAAGGTACTGTAACTGATCAAACATGTCAAAAGTGATTTGCAAAGTTTCCTGCTGGAGACTTCTTTCCAGATGCTGCTCCATGGTTGGGCAGGCTGTTAAAGTTGATAATGAGCAAGTCGAGACATTACCTGAGAACAATCACTGTCATACCACAAGGGAGATAGCCGGCTTCAAAATGTCCAAATCAGTGAAGTTATTGGTGTAAATGAAAAATTTTGTCTTTTATTTTAGGGCAAAAAACCATATGGACTTTTTGGCCAACTCAATATAAATACAAATTCTTCAAAAAAAATAGACTGATTTTTTTTAACATACCATGAACGCAGTTCTGAAGTTATTTAAGTCGGTCAAAACATCTTCCACAGACACTTTCTTCGCATCGATGGCATAGTACTCCATTATGCTCTGGTACAGCTCTTCCATGTGTTCGTGCAACTTTGAAAGTTTTTCATATTGCTCCTTCGCACTGATAACAAAGCTGTATATGATAGTTAAGGAATTCTGAAACGTCAAAATAATGTTTAAAAAAAAAACCTTTTAAGTCCAATGTTTTAATGTAATTGTTGGCTAGTATTATATATTTCCAAAATCGCCTCTAAAAGTCAACCACTCTTACAATTCAATCTATACTGAATATGATGAAATCTTAAATTCAATTTCTAATTAACTCTGGAAAAATTATCAGAAAATTTAAGTATTTATACATGTAATATTTGTCTTTGACAATTGAATTCAAGGAAAATTTTCTTCCAATCTGCCCAGTTATATTACATAGATTATTAAATGTGATTTAAAATTATAGTTTAAGTAGTTGTAGCTGAGTACTTTCAATGGTAATGAAATCAATAACCAGCATTGACCACAGCAGTTAAATTGGACGACCAGGGCCCGGGCTCCAGCTCCCACACGTGGCTGTACTGTGTCCGTGGGCAAATGTCTTCATCTCTCTGTGCCTAAATTTCCTCCCTTGTAAAATGAGAACAATGATGATAATGTCACCTATTTTATAGGGCTGTTGTGAGGACTAAATGAGCTAGTATATGAAACATTCTTAGAAAAACAAATGGCATTTAGAGTACATATAAATACTTGGTATTTTGCTGCCCACTAATTCATTTTAAGCTTTATGTAAAGTGGTAAAGGCAATTAAAAATAAATGTTTAAGAGTTACATTTAAAACCTCATATGAAAGTAAATTCATGTTTTAACTTCTCCTTTGGAAAATCAGTAGTTTCTCCTATACACTATGTGATTTCAAGTTATGATTATACATACACATGGAGATGTTCTTTTCTCAATTATGACAACTTAGTTTAAGGCACATTGAGATTGGTAAGTCTAAATGTGAATGTGTTGGAGGCATTAGAACACATTTTGTAAACAAAACCTGGAATTCCTCTGGGGCATGACATATTGCTGATGCAGTCAGATATAAAATCACCAGTCTGGAAAGATGAATTTTATAGTGTCAATCATAATTGTCTATGGGGCCTTTAAATTGGGTTTTAAATAAATGGAACATACACAATCAAACTTCCTGAAGTCATCTTATTGTCTCTAACACAAAAGGATAAACAGACATTAGCACACTAAAGAAAAAAAAAAGGCCAATATTAAGAATAACTAGATTCAGACCAAGAGAGGCAAACCAAAAATGTCATGTTTATTAAACATTCCAATGTTAAGAAAAATTCTCCACAACTTCAAACAGATATGGTTCCTCTGGTCAGAGCATTGCCCAGTGGAGGATAAAATAAAGCAAGTCATCCAGGCCCTTCATTCTGAGGGTGGCAAGTGGGGAAGACTGAGGATGAAAGAGGCAGTGCTGCTGCCAGGTAGGTGGTGAGTTCAGGGGGCACAGGAGAATTCTAGGAATCAGAACTCAACCTCGCAACAAGGAGAAAAGCACCCCAGCCGACTACAACCCACCTGCACCCATGTTTGCTGTCAGTCCAGGGGTTGCCTATTGCTCTTCTATGTCTCTGCTTTTCATATTATACTGTGTGTGTGTGTATATACACACTCACTTTTAGATTACATAGAGTCTGGATTTTAATGCAAGAGCTGATTTTTATTTTTAATGACCTTAAGAAAACCTATAAATCTTTTCTGGTTCAGTTTACATTCAACTGAATAGCAAATTACCTCCTTACACTTTCTAGAATCTAGATCGTAATACTACACCAGTGATTGATGGCTTTATATGTGGTATCATTCTTTAATTCTTGAATGAGCAACAAAAATTTCTTATGATTAGTCAAATAACAAAATCACAAGGAATTATAACAATACAGTGACATGGGCATGGGATAGGTTTCAATATACTTTGTCTTGTGAAATATCCATATATATGAAATGTTCCAGGTAAAATGAACTTACATAAATAAAAACCACATCTGAAATGCATTCAGAAACTATCATTAGATGGAACATATGGGGAGTCATTTGTAAAGTGAAAAATCAATCACTCCCTTTACCTAGTAGGTTCAGAAATCAACTGGTTTATCATCTACTCCATCTATAAACTCAAACCTAAAATTATTTACATCCCAGATAGAGATTGCATCCACATGGATTATATATATATATATATATATATATATAAATATATACCCTTAACTTCTATCTAAAAGAGAAATTGTTTTCTGCCTTTACAAGTCCAAGCCTACCATTCAACGCTTCATTAAATTCTTCCTCTTCCATGAAGCTTTCTTCTCTGCAGCTGTGAGTGATCATTTTCCACTGAAGACATACAGCACTTTTAGTCCACTGTAGTCATGTGCAATGACATTGTGCATGTCCCCTTGTAATCCAGTTCCCTAGCAGCGCTTTGTTCTTGCCCTCTTCCTGGGAGGTGGTCACCCCTGATTGTCAGCCCCTTCTCTAAATGCCAGGTTCCACCTTCTTAGTTGTTCTAGGTCTACTCATCTACAACTGCACTGGTGACAATCACTTATTTCACTCTGCTGTCAACAGTCTTAAACTTTGGTGGGAAGGGTAACAGAGGTCTTCTCACAATTCTGATGGAAGTCATGGAACATCAAACTGCACGTATACAGTATCCCACACACAAACAGTTGTGATGCCCTACTAAGAGCTAATTGAGTGCCTGAACAGGTGTGGTCCTGGACAACAGGCTACACTATTTTCACGAGTGTTCCGAACTGTTCGGTTCTACAGGTACTACTTTCTGCCGCTGTCACTGCTTATAAGGCTTTGAGTTTTCAAAAAGGCACTTCAGCCCTAGCTGGTGTAGCTCAGTGGATTGAGCGCGGGCCTGCGAACCATGCGATTGTGGTTCAATTCCCAGTCAGGGCACATGCCTGGGTTGCAGGCCAGTTCCCAGCAGGGGACTCACGAGAGGCAACCATACATTGATGTTTCTCTCCTTCTCTCCTTCCCTTTCTCTCTAAAAATAAATAAATAAAATCTTAAAAAAAAAAAAAAGGCACTTCACAAGTCCTAGCAATTTTATTCTAATACCTGGGAATATGCCTATTCTCAAGAACCAATTTGGTAAGTAGGTTAAATTAAAGCTATAAGTATTATCCAACAATATTTTTTAGATATTCAGATATGAATCAAAAGTTAATGAAATATTTGGAATATGCCTGGGCACACTTAATATTAAAATAGTATAGTTCTATTTAAAAAGATGGGAAAGAAGACCAAGAGTAAAACCATGAAAATTACATGGTCTTGTTCTAACAGCTGGAAAGCTTTAGAAGTTAATTTTATTATAATTGTTCGCTATAAAACAACTTGCTCCCAAAGGAAATAAAGTGGAGCTTTGAATAACTGGAATTACCAACAAGAATGGTAAAACTGTGATGAAACTGAAATAATTTTAGAAATAGCCAAGTTCTCAGAAGATTAAAATGACTGTACAATAGGACAGAATAAATGGTTACATAAATGAGTTACTCAGTAAGAGATGGTGAGCCCTGACCGGGTAGCGCAGGTGGTTAGAACATCATTCTGATACATCAAGGTTGCAGGTTCAATCCCAGGTCATGCAAAATTAATGAATACATACAAAATCAATGAATACATAAATAAGTAGAACAACAAACTGATGTCTGTCTGCCTCTCTCAAATCAATCAATAAAAAAAAGAGATGGTGAAACATTCAGACAAAAAAATAACTTCATCATCATCACTCAAAAGAAACAAATGCAGGTATTCTTGTGCCAACTGTTAAACAGCAGATAAAAGCAATGCTCATCTCAGTAGTAGTAAGGCTTTATTTTTTCCCCAGCATGAAGTTCTATATTTGTAAAAAGCTTTAGAAAGATAGGTGAGCCATGTGACAAAATAAACATTTGATAAAATTCATTACGAAACTATTGATATTAATCCAAACACTTGATATTCTTACAAAATCTATTTTCTATTCCTTTAGTAGGACAAAGGCCAAATTCTCATGAATTTCTACCTGAACCATTGTAATCCTTCCATTTGCAAGGTATACTGATAACCAGACCTGTGTACACACCTGCTGAAACACTAATACTTAGCGTTGGCCAACTAAGTAGCAAGAGTAAGATTTGGGATTCAGTCTTGGTCAACATTTACTGCTCATTCCCTAACTACCCAGCACCAATGTATTCTCCATTTATTCTTATGTCTTGCCTTCATTTTTGTACTTTCCCCACAAAAGATGTCTACTATTTCCATGAACACACCTGATAAAGATCAGCTTCAGTCATACGTGTCCAATGCCTTTTATACAACTTCTTAAGTACCCAGGATCTGACAGCCACGCAGCCAGTCGGCTAATCTGCAAGTATTCATTGAGGGCCACTGTATTCCCCTCTTTTGGGCACTAGGGAAAACAGTAGTTAACTACATAAGCAAAGTCCCTGCTTTTGTGAAACCTCCCTTCAAATGAAATAGACAGTGATAAGTATGAAAAAAAATTGTGTGATGTAATACAAAGTGGCAGAGGCTAATTTATGTTGTATGGCCAGGGAAGTCCTGACTACGAAGCTGGTATGGACTGAAATGACTGAGGCATGACTATGAAAGAGCCATGAGAGCTAAGCTGTGGAACAGCCTTTGTGAGTGCAACAAGATTTCAGAGAAGAAAAAGGTCAATATAAATGGAAGATTCACAGAGGATGAGGAATAGGATATTGTAACCTAAGTCTCACAAGTTTGTTAAGAAGGGGTTAAATGAAAGACAGACGAGAGAGAAAGAAGTGAGGAAAAAGAAGATTAATTTAAGAGAAGAAAAATCTGCTTTTATGTATCACCCAACTCCTGCAAATGGACAGTGTATTATACAAGTTTACATTTCACCCATTCCTCTCTTCTATTTTACTTCCTAACTATAGTTCAAGTCAATAAAAGTGTACTGAATTCCTTTACCTCAAAAATGCTCTATTTTATGTAGTGTGGAATATACATAAGATGTCTTACAAAAAATTTACTGAAATAGTTTTATCGTCTACAGAGTAATTTCAAAAGTGACTAAAACATTGTTATGTAGTAGAACAACATGAAAGAAAACGCAAAAATAAAGCTGGATTGCAAAAGAAATTTAAAGACGGTAACACAGAGAAGAGGCAAGTAACTTGTTACATATATTGTGATAAATATAAAAACATAAATGTCTAGCAAAATGATTTTTTCCTAAGAGTCTTGGAAGGGGTAGGAAGAAAAGAAAATAGAAAGATTAAGGCTGTGCAAGGAGAATTTCAAGGACAATATTCTAGGATCTATTTTTTTTTTCTCTTAAAGCAAGAAATATACCAGAATGTGAAGGTCAACAGAAAGAAACAAGTACTGCATGACACAAATCCTGGCATTTTCTTCACTTTTTCACTGATAAGAATTTAATATGCATATTCACCTCACATATAGTAGTTTGTATATAACAATATTAATGACCTCACCTCAAATTTGTGTTAAACATTTTTCAAGCAAACCCTTACAATGAAACTATTTTACTGTAATTAGATTTCAGAGCAGGCTTAGCAGTTGTAAAGTAACATCATCATTACTAAAAGTCAGTGCTATATGTATGAAATAATTGTTCACGCCTTTTAAAGAATGTACTAAATTCACATTTTTTATATTAAGAAGTATATGCAAAGAAAAAGCATGTATTGAGAAATAATACAATATACTATAATTGAATGCTATTAGCCAAATTTTCTATAACAAAATTGTATCATAAAGACAATTTGATTAACAGATTATTTAATAGTTCACCAAATGATGACTGTTTACTCACACTGACTAGCTGTAAACTTGAATAACATACCTATTCTGCCAGAGTTGGTTGATGAAGCAAACATCTGATATGTGCTGTAACTAATAAGCACTAAAAATTAAAACAAAGTTTGAGTGTTAATAACCCAAACTTTGTTAAATATATCTCTATTCATTGTGCATTTTCGTTTCCAAATCTCCATTTGCTAGGATCTAAGAAGCTCACAATTTGCCATTTTAATAGGATCTGTATAAATGCATTTAATATTCAAGATCTCATTTGTTGTCAGTCCTAATTAAAGTAAACAAAGCTTTGCAATGAATGAATTTAATTACTTGGATACTAGTATGTCTAAGAGGAAAAGCAAACAAGTGCAATCTAATCTCAGCAAAGAATATTTATGATCATAAGCTTTGTCAATAGCGAAGTGCACCGAGTGTTCATATATCTGACTTCCAAGAGATATGTGAATGCTAATCAGTTCATTAGAAGCTTCTAGGTTGTGATATTTAGTGACAGGATATAGTAGCTTTCATGCCCATAGATTATGATTGTACTCAGAATAAAAAATTGTTTCCAACAAAGCACCGTCCTTCCAGTTTCTGATTTCCTGAGAGGTGCTTTTTATGAGCTGCATACCTTTCAAGAAGCCGCCATCATTCAGCTTCCTGTGCCATACAAATACAAGTGGTCCTGAGATCATCTGCTGAGCACGGCTCTACCACATTTACACCAAGCTCAGGAATTTATCTCGGGTTACATGTTCAAGAAACCTGACCTTCATAATTAATACACTCACGATGTATTGCCAGAAACTGTATGCAAGCAAATCCTTTTCTAAAATGCTATCTGTAGGGAACAATAATAAGTACTTCAATTAACAGTACTTAATGATTTAAATACACTGTCATTTGTGAATATTTTAACAATAAGATGACTGAGAAAAAAGCTAAGGAGGGTGAGACTAATATAACTGCAATAACAAATTTAAAAAATTTAGTTTTAAAAAGCATATGTTGCCAAATGAGAAGGTACTGAAAAAAATATTTTTGATAAATATAGACTTCATTTTTTAGTTAAAAATACAAACAAAAAACCCCAGCTGTCTCCAGTGCAGTGATAACGGCGCCCCACCTCATAAAAGGAGAAACTGGACAGGCAGGGAAGCCAGGGAAGGAACAAGCACATTAGCCTGGACTGACTGTCGCTGGAGTGTATGTATTTTTACAATATTTCCCAAAAGATACAGTGAAGGAAGCTAAAATGGAACTAATTCACAATCAAGCTGAAAGCATATACAAGAAAATCTATGACAAGCCAAATAATAATTTTGTGATTTGCCAAATCTCAGGGGAGAAGTGACAGAGAGAGGAAAAGTGGTTATTTTACTTCAAGTAACTCCGTTTAAAATAAAATATTAGGAGTGTCTATTTATAACAGCTCATTTTAAAAGTGGGTTATCCTTTTATGTAGAATTCTGAAGTCCATATGGGATTTTAATAATGCATAGTAGTAATACTTCATTATAACACAAAAGATATCAGTCTCTAATTTCACAGATCGGTTTGCAAAGCAACTTAACATTAGTTTCAGGAAATAAAGTTTATTACTTCAATTACTCATTAGAGTTTAAGCCACAAAGTTAGCAAAACCAAAGATAATTGAATTCAAAAGAAACATTAAATGAAGTAGGACACAAGCCTCAAGCTATTAATTTTATATATGCATGTATATACACACACACACACACACACACACATTTGTCCATTTTATTTTGGGTCTGGAGAATACCTTCACAAGCAATGATGGTGACAAACTCAATTTTGATTTTGGAACTATAGTATCTCTAAAGAAAATAGTCAAGTTTCTGAAACGCAAGTTAATTTTTAGTATATACCAACACTTGAAATTAAGCTGAGTAGTCACTCCACTTTATAGCCTTTATCTGCTTCCTGAAACATTTCAAAATACCTAAATCACATCATCATGTTAGATTCAAACTTCCTCAAATTGAGTTTTCATATCCTTTCAATCTAACATGAACATTAGAAGGAAATAAGGCATGCGGAAGGAAAAAGATGAGAGAACATATTATCCAAGTTGATGAAAAGGGAAAAAAATTGAAATCAACAGAATACATTTCTGCATTGTTCATGATAAATAAACACTTTGATAAATTTCCCTGTAAGAAAGCAAAGATGAAACCTACAATTTGGCACTATAGAAGGGTCTCTGGTTATGCAAGTATTCTTAAAATGTTAAATATCTTCTAATTCTACGTGACTGATCATTGAAGTTATTTAGACATCAAAAGGATATGGACATCTTTGTCACAAACTTATCATGCAAGTCCTCAGGAGGGGGAAAGGTTTCCAAGTCTCTCTCAAGCTGTTGAAGCTGCCTTCCCATCTGCTTCAAATTCTTTTCCAGCATTTCTACAGAGACTAAAAGAGAGTATATTAAATGCCTTGAAAAGATGAAATTATACTATATAAAAGGTAAAACAGTCTAGAAAAAATATTTGTGAAAAATCTTACAATAATAAAAATTTACTATAATAAAGGTAAACTTTTAAACCTTTCCATTTTTAACTCCAGGAATAAAGAAAAGTATTAACAGTCTTTAAGACATTGGATGAAATTCAGAACGGACCACATGAACAAGCTATATTTAGGAAATGTGTTTAAAATTAGAGCTCTTGACTTCTAAATATACTACAAAATAATCAATCTATTCAAATGGACAAAGAAAGACTATGTTTGTAACATTAAACTAGTTTCCATATAATCTTAACATTCTTCACTATCACGATCTCTTTGAGAAGGAACAGTGAGCACATGAAGAAGATCTCTCGGGCAGGCTTGTCTACGGCAGGAATGAGGGTGTCAGACTATCTGAGTAACAAGTGGAATGGTAGGTATCAAGCTCTCTTTGCAGGCACCGTGAGCACAATCTGTGGTGATTATCAAACGAGGAGTTTCCGTCTCTGACTTAACGTTGCTCTCACAGTGCACTGGAAGGGACCAGTGGTGAAGCAGGGCTCAGAGGCACTATCAGATGGCCTGGCCACCCAGCAGGACAGAGTTTAGGTATCACTTCCTAATGTCTTTGCATAGTCAACTTTAGAAGACATCGAGAAGAATTAACAACATGTAAAGACATAGTGGCTCAAACCAAATGCTTGGATATGTGCTTTAGGTTCAAATGAATTTTAATTACAATTTGTTTTGATCCTGACTACTATGAACTATACAAAATAATATTAAAAATGTACATCATAATTCCAGGTATGCTATGATTTTCAGGCTTCAAACTAATCCAGAGGAAGAGGTGTTAAGTTAGTTTTCACCTGTAAGAATGCAAATATCCTTTAAAGCAATTTAATTATCCAACCAAATGAATTGCATTAAAAAAAATTATGGTTTGCAGTCTTGGGTCCATAGAATGGAATAGAAGGGAGGCATGAAAATGTTGCATGAGGACAAAGACTCTTCTTGTTTCTGTTTTATAAACTACTGCATACAAAATAACATTCGTTATTCTAACATGCCGATAGCTGTTAAGAAAACCTTAACATATTTGGCTGTAAACACAATGAGTAAGCTAATTCCCAGAGACGCTGTTTAAGGAGACCAATGACTGAACCCTTCAGAGAGTCACGCGCAACAGCTGTGCCTAAAGAGCTACGACACTTGAACCTTCAGCTCCCGCCGCAGTGAAGTTCTTCGGGTGCGTATTTTCTCCATGGTTTTTTGCTACTCACGTTTCCCCTTCCCGTGATCCTTGAAATTGAGACAATAATTCAGACAAGGGAGTGCACAAAATATTTCTATCACAACAGGGTTTAGTGTGTTAATTCAATTGATTAATCTCATGTTCCTGATATATTGTGTTGTAGGTCAATATAGGATTGGAGGAGTTTGTAAGCTGTACAACCACTTTATGCTATGAATTAAATTAAAAAAGAATTGTATTAGTATCATAATAATAGTAGCAGTAAGAATTATAATGGTTGTAGTAGTGATAATACATTGAAGATTAAGCAGCAGCTAAAATTTACTGAATGTACATGTGTGTCAGGTACTGGCTTAGGTGCTCTGCATTAATTTTTTTAATCTTCCTCAGAACACTATGATATATACTATTATCTCCACTCTAGATGACAAAACTAGACCTGAGTGGGTGAGGTAAAAGTTAACTACAAAGTGGTAAAGCCAGAAACTGAACTCAGGCAGTTTAATTCTAGGTGATATTTTTGAACCATTCGACTTTATAGAAATTATGAACTACAGACTTTATTTTACTTTTACAACCCCTAGCTACCTATCTGTAACAACATTTAAGAATACATATAATTTTCACAAAATGACTTTTTTTCTTTTTTTGATATACGATTATCCTTGCCTAGTGCAATGCCAAGTAATCCGTATATGGCTAAACCAAGGAGAATATATCCAAGCATTCTGGCTGGATGCATGGCAAATAAATACACTACTATATTTTTTTATAATGTGGTAACAAATCACTGAACAAAGCCACACACTTAAAATATTATAATTTAGTCTGTGACCCAGTTTTATTATGCACACAATCATGTCTGCACAGATATAGAGAAAGGCCTAATAAAAGGCTCCCACATGAACAAAAAGCACAAGGCAGACAATGGGCGGGAACACAGCTGGACTTTTTTTTTTCTGGCACAAAATACATTATTCCAATACCTACCACTTCTCCAACACCTATTGAGTACCTTCCAATTCGATTCAATTGAGACACTACCTCGAGTTAGCCTAAGAGTTTGAGAACTCAGTCCCATGAAACTGCCATATTTCACACAATAGCCCCAAGTCCCAAAGACCACCCATATTTCTGACAAATTGGCTATAAACATTTCACACAAATGTTCCCAAGTCCCCTCCCTCTTACAATACTTTCCACGATTTGCTAGGATGATTCAATAGAACTCAAGAAAGCACTATACTTCCTATTAGCATACAGAATACAACTCAGGAACAGCCAAATTGAAGACGTGCATAGAGCAAGGAATGGAGAGGACAGGACAGGTGGTACAGAGCTTTCATGCCCTTTCCAGGTGCACCACCCTCCCAGTACACAATGTGCTCACCAAAAAGAAGCTCCCTCAGTCTGGCTGTTTCAGAGTTCTTAGGAAAGCCTAATTACACAGGCATGATTAATTAAACCATTGGCCATTAGTGATAAAACTCAGCCCCCAGCCCCTCTTCCCTTCCTGGAAGTCAGAGAGTAGACTGATGATTCTAACCTTCTAAACACATGGTTGCTCTGGCAACCAGCCCCCCATTCTGAAACCTCTAGAGTCCCCCTGCCTACCATCTGCAGGGGAATCATCTCATTGAAACAAAATGCACTATTACTTAAGAAACCCCAAAGCATTCTGACTGGATAATGTGGTAGCAAATAAATATGCTGCTATATATTTTAAATGAACACTTAAATATAATGTGGTAACACCATTCCTTTCCCTATGCATATATTCGATTGACTATTCTGAGTTGTATTCTTCACACTAATAGGGAGTATAGTGCTTTTCTGAGTTCTGTTGAATCGTCCTAGCAAACTGTGGAAAGTATTGTAAGAGGGAGGGGGCATGGGAACATCTGGGTTTTAGGAACTCTATGCCAGAAATCAAGAAAAAGACTAAATATACATATATATATATATTACTATATCTCATGGATACGGAAGCGTGTGTCTGATCAGAGGACAGAACTCCAGTAACTGTGAGGAGGTGTGAGTACGGTATATTTTTGATGAATGAGTTGTCATCCTCAGAGCAAATAGCGTGGGCTGTTTAGAGGAGGCCAGCTGCTTGTAATTTAACACTGAGCCATCCCAGTGAATAAGTGCTTCTCAGTAGAATGAGAGAAGAAGAGCGTAAGGTTCAGATGAAAGGCTTCTTAGGTGATCCTTTTAGCTTTTCCAACTCCTTGGTAGCCAGTGGATCAGTAACCACATTATATCATTGTGATTTGAAGCAATTTCTCAATGGCTCAGTTTCCAAATCACTGGAATGGGTAGAATCCTACCTCATATTTTTACCTCACAGATCTCTCATAAAATGTCAATATATACTGATATTTTTAACATAGGCTGTAACATAGAATGAAGAACTTTTTAAAAATAGAGTGCACTATGTAGTCTTTTGTTCTTAGTGAAGAGCTTAATAACTGAAATACAAGTAGGTAACAGAATCAAAGGAAACGTAAATGATCATTATCACCATCACCACCACCCAGGAACAGTGTTTTAGAAGTCAGGCTAAGGAGAAAAGCTGTTCATTTCAACAGTAAAATATTAGGAATGACTGCAGTGTATTCAAACTTGTAAGGTCAACAGCATAAAACGTAGCCCTCCTTAAACAATGGCTCTGTGGCTGCTCTACGGAGGGAAACCCTGGCAAGCCGTAACTCATGCTTCATCAGCAGTCTCCCAATACAGTACTTGTACATTGTAGTTCAGAGGACTTCTGTGCAACTGACCAACTTTTCAGTGTTGGCTTTTAAATAAAGACCAAAGCACACCTGGAAAAAAGAAAGGCATGTACATATTGTAGGCTAATAAAACAGAATCTAATGTTTGGGGTCTTCTGATGGGTAAAACTGGGAGCATTTAAGAATTTCCTTAATGTTATTCCTTTTAAAATTTTTATTTATTTATTTTTAGAGGGAGGAAGGAAGGGAGAGGGAGAAGAAATAACATGTCTGGTTGCCTCTCATGTACCACCTACTGGGGACCTGGCCTGCAACCCAGGCATGTGCCCTGACTGGGAATTGATATGAGTTCCTTTATACATCTTCAAACATAATTTTAGCCACACATTTCATATGTGTCAAGCTCTTTGAGGTCGGTGACAGTATTTTTTTAAATATTAGAAATCTGAACTACAGCAGAGTTTTAAATTGCGCTCTCAAATAAGTGATAATTTACTGGTATGCCCCTATGTGACCTGTGAATGAATTTTATCTTTCAACTTTGTCACATTTCTTGACCAAGAAATTAATCTTATTTTCCTATTCCTTTTCATCATTTAGTAGCAACAGAACATAGCCGTCATCAAACAAAGGTGATTAGATTCTTTTGAGGCAATTCTTGCATTTCACTCAGTTAACATCCAGATAGACGTGGTGTCTCTGTCACCTCAGACATCGAGTGGTCTCCTATTGTTTTTCTCCAGGGCCTTTTTCTCACTGTGCATGGGGGTTTCCTGACAAATATTAATATAAAGATGTCCCCTCCCTGCTTAAAACCAGCCAGTAAACTGCTTATATGACAAACATCTTAGCTCCACCCCCATCTGGCTTGGCTCTATTCCTTCTTCTGCCATGTTTCCTTCTAAAACAACCTCCTGCTTGTACTTTCCCTACCTCATCCCTCTTCACCCATTCTGCACCTGACTCTGGGAATAATGTCCGTTTCCCTTGCCTCCTCCACCCAACTCATCCTATTCATACTTGATAACATGAGTTAAAAACTCTGGCCAGCCTCCAGGTAAGCTGCCCTCACTACCCATCATACCTGCTAATTACCTCATCTTTGCAATTACTACACTTTATTACTTTTATTTTTCTATGTGTCTTCCTCTCCCAAATGACTGGGATTTCCTTAAGGGAAAATACCATACTCTAGTAATCTGTGCATTTTCAATTGTATAACATAGTACAGACACTCAATGTTTGTTGAAGAAATGGATTTTAGATTTAACTTTTACCATTTGAGGTAAAAGCAGTAAAAACAAAATAGAGAAATATAACATATTAAATATCTAAAATCTTAAAATCTAAGACACAGATTGCTTGTCATTATAATACCTGTACTCTAGAGGTGTTAAACAAGCTTTGAACAAAAACTAAAATCATAACTATAAATATTTAAGTTTAATGCAATCATGGATATAGGCTTTCTGCAATATGATGGCTTCTGTGATTTATCATGTTACAAATTCAGATAAGAAAGGTGAGTAGAGCTTACTACACATATTTAAGTAATCTTTGTAATGAAATAATAATCTTCTTTGAATATGTCCTGAAATTGTTGACTTTATAACAAGCTTACAAAGAATGACATTCACTCTTAAGTTTCATAATATATTCCAAAAATACTAATTTCTTTAAAGAATGCTTGAACAACAACTTATTACCATAAAACAATTTAAACATTCAACCTAAATTAACCTTCCGACACTCACTGACACAATTATTTAGTGAAAGAAACTAGAGACTAGAGCATTTCAGGCTTCCAACAAAACAATTTTTCCTAGAAGATTGTAATAATAAAAGTGTTTTTATAAAACTATAAGAATATTTCATAAATGCAAGTTATGCACAAAACTTCAGTATCATTAAAAAAATCTGTACTACTAAGTAGGTCTATAACGAAATCTAAGTTCTATAATACCATTATAAAACACATTACTATTTTGAAAATGTATGAAATTGAAACAAGATGGTAAAGAAGCACAAACTCAGCCCTGGCTGGTGTAGCTCAGTGGATTGAGCACCGGTCTGTGAAGCAAAGGGTCACTGGTTCAATTCCCAGTCAGGGCACATGCCTGGGTTGCAGGCCAGGTCCCCCCGTAGGGGAAACATGAGAGGCAACCACACATTGATGTTTCTTTCCCACTCTTTCTCCTTCCTTTCCCTTCTCTCTAAAAATAAATAAAAAGAAGCACAAACTCAAAATAAATTGCAGCTTAGTTCTTACCAGGAAAATAGAAGTTGAAAAAAACAAAAGCCAGTTATTATCCTCACCAAGAGCCCTGCCTTCCTCTACTCAGCTTTCCTTTCCTCCCTGAGTTCTGATTATTGATGGAACCCATATCACAAATACAGCATAACTTGCATCCTCCCCCCCGCCCCCGTTAACTTGCTGTGCTCTCTGCAGTGAGGGTTTTGCTGTTGCTGCTAACATCACACTGCATGAGAACGGCCTACGTCTGCCATGGAACCTGAACGAGGACAGGGACAAGGCAAGCAGAGGAGATCACGGTCACTGCCAGTGACAGGTGCCAGTCAGTTCTGTTGTCCCATGTCACTCTCACCAGGGAGACATAAGCAGCCTTATTCCTCAACTACGAAGAGGGTTTAAAGGCAAAATAGCTTTTTAGGAGAGAAAACAATATTAGTGGGAGAAGCCTATCTCATAGCATATCATGTTTACATGTAATAATTTGAGAATCCCTTTCTATAAACAAGATGTTGAAGAACATGACAAATGCCAGACAAAAGTGGTCCATAATACAGTTGTTTGTGACAGTATCGAAATGTCCTCTCAGGATAGCAGTTCTGTCTGCATGTATACCGGAGGGAGGTGTTGTTGCTTTAGATGTGCTCCACTGTAAACATGAAGGACAGACTGACATGCAAATTATGAGATGAGTTCTCTGATATGGCTACTGGAGACCATGTTGCCTAACAAGTCCCGGCCTGTTCATCTCTAGACCTAAAAAATTCCAAAATTTTTTAGCTCTTTCCCCTGAATTCCAACTGTCCATTGGACATCTTTCCTTGATGTTTAATAGACATTGGCAACTCACATTTTCAAAATGGAACTGCTCATCTTCCTTCTTGAGTCTACTCCTATATCATCTCGGTCAATGGTGATTCCTCTCTTTCTGCCATATTCCACACACCCAATCACTGGAAATCCTGCTGGTTCTACCTTCCATGTAGATTCATTGTCTAAACCCTTCCCACCACACTTGGTACCTCCTCCTGGCCTAACCCAACATTTTTTTCTCTCCCTTGCATTATTATTATTAAAACCATCCAAATGGTTTTGTCCTTCTGCTGCTATTGGTCCTTTACATTTTTCCTTCAACACAACAATGAAAACATCCTATGGGAATGCAAGTCAAATATCCTTCTGCTCAAAACACTTCCAACGGCTCCCCATCTCAGAGTAAATGCAAATCCTTACGATGGCCAAAAATGTCCTGCAGGATAGGTCACCTTTCTGACCTATCTGCTAACCCTCCGCCTTCCTCCCTCTGTTCGACCCAGTTCCGTATCTTGGGGCCCGTACACTTGTTCTTCCCTCTGCCTTGAGTGCTTCTCTCCAATACTCAAAAGGCCTCGCGTCCTCGCACCTTCTTCGAATTTTGCACAAAGGCCACCTCCTCTTCAAGGCCTCTCTGACCACTCAGCATAAATTCCAAAACACTCTGCCCTGGACTTCCAAAGTTAACTATCTGACATAACACACGCCGACTGCTTTCTTTGGTGTATGCTCTGCATCCACAAACTAAATGTAAACTTCCAGAGAGCTGAGATTTTTCTTTGTGATCATGTACTGTATCCAGTACCCCAAATGGAGCCTGGGACAGAAGAGGCATTATATGAACAACTTATGAAATAGTGAATGAATAAATCTTATTTAAGAGACTGTTATTTTTTTTCCTGTCACTCAAAGTCAAGTCTCATCCTAGCTTATACTAGTACCTAGGACAGTATCTACTATGCAGTGAGAATTCAATCAATTTTGGGAGAACAGTTCTTTCTTTATAGTGTCAAAATAAATAAAAAACCATTAATAAGCACTAGTACTTCTTTCCTTAAAAGAACTAGCTTGACAAACAGCTGCTGAGAAGCTGCCATCACAGCGACAGACACGGGTACATAACAAAGGGACTCCCTATGGAGCTGTTTGAAATCCATCCTTAAAGATGACCTCTTCCAGAGGGGTCAACATTCCCTTTAGTTTTTTTTAAGGTAAGTAAACATCTTTTTGGACATCTCTGTCACTTACATCACTGATCTTAAGTGTTACTTCATATTTTCACAGGGCACGCCTTTCTCAGGGCTGATAAAATTGTTTTTTAAATAACATGTAAACACTCCCGTAAAAAACAATCTCCAAGTTGTTGAAGAATTACTGGAAGACTAGTTCTTTTCAAAAGTTATTTAGTAATAGAAACCCTTTTTCTACAGGGTTTCCATAAAGAAATCTTATCAAAGTTCAAATCTTATCAAAATAGAGTGTCACGCTGAAGCACAGAGGAAAAATAGAACTCATTTTTCAAATTCTATTCCCTACTCTTATATGTCCAATTGGTGAAAACGCACTGAGCTGAACATTCATGATTTGTGTAATTTCCTAGATGGATATTATTCTCTAATTTTTTAGAAAAGTGTAAAAATTTTTCAATAACAAATCCATAAAGTTCTTACATTCTAAAGCTTACATAAGTGTCAGGTAAGACACAGTTGGTGTCTTATCCTGTAAGAATATATATTAAAAGTCTACAATATATTATTCACAGAGACTCATGTTTACCTGAACCATTACTGACACCACAGGCAGATCTATGTCAACAAGAAAAAATCATCTAAAAATAACGGCAACAACAACTACAACAAACAGAGACTATTTATGTAGTGCTTACTAGGTGCTATTCAAACTTTATCAATATTTACACATATTAACTTATTTAATCCTCATTACAAACCTCCGACTTACTACAATTATACAATCCTCATTACATAGGTCAAAAAGAAAAGAAAAAAGACAGCAAAAACAAAAAACAAGAAAACTAAGCCCCAGAGAGAATAAGGAGCTCATTAAGGCTATGCCTTTACCAACTGGTGGATCTGGGGTTTGAATCCCAATTGTCCAGCTTCAGAGTAATAACAGCCTCCCCCACAGTGTGTGGCCTGCACAATCTAACTAGGATCACATTTTTATTTTGCCCACTGAAATCATTTATTGGAGTTACTGTCATTGTCACTATCTGTCAACAAAAACTCCTCAATTCAGAGGCATATTATGAATTTAAGGCATATTAAGATTTTAACTGCTTTAGTATTTGCATAGACTTAAGAAAAGGATGCTCCATAAGCTCACCAACAACTGTTAAACACCAAAATGTTTCACGACTTAGTGATAAATGCTTTCCATATCTACCTATCAGCGTAATTTCCCTTACTGTTTCCTGATACTCAAAGATGATAATGCTACCTCCATCAGTTATGGGACTGATGACAAGAGGGGACTGAGTTGAATAGTGTCTCCCCCCCCCCCCCCGCAAATCCATGTCTACACAGCAGCTCACAACTTATTTGGAAATAGGATCTTTGTAGAGGGAATCTGTTAAGAATCTTGAGAAATCTTCATGGATTTAGGGTGCGCCCTAAAGGAAAAGACTGGTGTGCCCTTATGAGGGATGGGGAGGGCACAGTGACACAAAGAAGGCAGTAGGAGATGGGGCAGAAAACCGCCAAGGACTGCGGGCAACCACTAGAAGCTCAGAGAGAGGCACTGGATGGTTTTTCCCTGAAAGCCTGCAGAAAGCACCATTTCTACTGATATCTTCATTTCAGACTTCTGTATTCCTCAACAGGTAGTTGAAAAATTTCTCATTTAAAGCACCCCAGTGTGTGGTAATTAGTTATGGCAGTCTCACAAAACTAATATAATTACTAATTCAACATGTTGTAAGCTGCGCAAACAGTGCAGGCAATTCTACCTGCTGCATCTGATCAACTCCCCGCCTCCCCATTGGTCCCACGTCAGCCTTGAGCACAATGAGATTCAGCCCATTGCCATAAATATGTTTTTCCCATCCAAGCTTAGATTTCTTGATGGCATACACATTTGCTTTGTTAAGCTGTCTTTCAGAATGCTTTCATTCTGAAATTTTCTTTCATCTACCTTGTTTGTAATTTCCCACCTCAGGTTGCAAACTGAGGGGCAGTAAATATAACTTTACAGCCAGCAGTGTGAGAGAGCTCCAAGACCTTGGTCGTCACTGTTGACCCTGCCCTGTTATTTGATGTTAGCTATGGCTCATAGGTGACACTGATGTAACTGTTTGAGTAGCTATTTCAAATCTGTAGCTGGCCCAAAATCTGAAAACACTATAAACTGTTAGTTTCTCGAAAAGATTAATGCTGTGTTGATGCCACTTTCCATCTGCTAACCTCCAAAAAGATATAGAGGGCTTCCTGATGTACTTTTCTTCTTCATCATCATCTATCAGCCCAAGCACCGACCAACTCAGGAAATGTTCCTAGCTCAGTATCTTAAAAAACCAATCTCTACTGCGAGTGGTTCCTCCACGCCCGATGCTCTTCAGTCTCAGTCCACAGAGTCCTTCAGCCTCACAGACATTCTGGCAGTTTCTTTCTAAATTCCTATCTGCTGCCTTCCAAAACAGTTTATATTTGCACTGTACAATACTGCATGAAAGCCTCCAATTTAAATTTCTGATGCCAACTCTTCATAGATAATCCCTGAAAATAAACAGGCAGAATTTAAAACAAAAGGCTGTTCATCAGGCAACTTGGGCCTTGTGGATCCCGACCAGCACACCGTGCAAGTATTAAGTTTAGAGGTGTTGCCCTTTTACTAAGTATATGCAAAAATTTGTATAAACTGCAATTTTTAAAAGTTTAGCTTTTCTGTATTTGACTTGTAATAATATTAAAATTATGGTTCCTAAGTATAGTTATTAGATGGCTGCAGATTGTCAAATTAGATCATTGAGGCCAACTACCCAGAAGTCATAGACTACCTTCATAGACAGAGCTTGTTACTCTGCCACCAACCTGTAAAACCAGTGCTGCCAGCTAGGAAACACCAAATGCTTATACCATTTCCATGGAATCAGGGGTGAAAATTATATAAGTAAAACCATCTATCCATTTCTCCTATTTTGGAAAGTGTCAAAAGATGATTTAGTATAAGTAGCCTTTATCAGCTACTTGCTTATAATAAAATTACAACTATTACATTAGCAAAACAGGGAGATGTGGCAAAAAAGTATACATTGGGATGTGGTCAGTAAAAGGCAAAAAAAAAAAAAAAGACTCAGTACAATTCAGTATAAATGAATGCATTCTAAAATAAACTCTAAGAGATGCCATGGATCTAACCCTGAAATGAAATGTAAGTATTCATAAATACATTTATTTTTTTAATTTTATTTTTTATTTATCTTTAGAGGGGAAGGGAAGGAGAGAGGGAGAGAAACATCAATGTATGGTTGCCTTTTGTGCGTCCCCTGCTGGGAACTGGCCTACAACCCAGGCATGTGCACTGACTGGGAATCGAACCGAGATTGTCTGGTTCACAGGCCTGCGCTCAATCCATTGAGCTACACCAGCCAGGTCATAAATATATTTATTAAAAATACCTCAATGTTTCTTTCTACGTGTACTAATTCATGTGTCATGTCTATTTTTAAAAAAGGAATTGAGACACACCTGTAATTATTTAGAATCTCGTGATAATTCAAGGTTTGTACAAGAACCTTTGACATTCCCTGGTTGATTACTAGTGAATGAACAATCTGCACAGCAGGTCTAGGACTGTTTCTTCAACTGATCTGATGAAATAAAAAAATTTTCAGGTAGGCTACTCTATTCTGTAGCCAGACATTTCTAAACCAGAAAAGTGAGCGTATTAGTTTGCTAGGGCTACCATCACAAAATATGCCACTGAGTGGCTTAAATAACAAAAATCCATTTCCTCAAAGTGCTACAGTCCAGCATAAGGTGTCAGTAGGTCGGTCTTGTCTGAAGCCCCTCCGTTGGGTTTGCAGGTGGCCACCTTCTCACTGTGTTCTCAGTGGTCTGCCTTCTGTGTGTGCACATCTCGGGTGTCTCTCTGTTGAGTCCAGTTTTCCTTTTCTAAGATGACTAGTCAGGCTGAATTAGGGCCCACCCTAAAGTGCTCATTTTAACTTAGTCACCTCTAAAAGCCCTGTCCCACATATAGTCACATTCTCAGGCATGGAGTTGGGGCTTCACTGCATCGGGACAGAATTCAGCCCAAAAGAGCATATAGATTTTTTGTGCTTCATTGACAATTCAATGAAAGCAATATCCTACATGTTTGTCTTTTCCAACAAAACTATTTTAATATAAATGCCCTCCCAGCAACAATGTGTACTATCAAATTACTTCACTGTATTGAGAGAAATGGACAAAAATGTGTATTTTCAAAAACTTTAATATCCTACAATTGATTTAAGACATGGAATGAATTACTTATCTCAGAAAATTATGGGGCCCCAACCTACAGCCTTTATAACATAATGGTTTCAACTAACACAATGTTACTTAGGTTGTTAACTTGCTACACAATAAAATTTTAGTGAACTGACAATTACATTTAAAATATAAAATGTAATTGAATTAATAATGCTGAATACTCAAAATATATATTCTCTCTACAAAACTCACTAATAAATTTTAATTGATATTTTTGAGGTCTATAGCATAAGGAGGTTAATGGAAGCCTTTGAAAATGCTTTGTGCTTGTTACTGCAGGTGAATTTGAAATTTTCAAACACTGTGCAGTTTCCAGGTGGCAGCCACCTGGAAATTAAGTGTTCTAAGTGTTCACAGTAGGTGAATAAAAGACAAACATTTGGTATTTAGTAAGGCATTTATCATAAAATGTTGGAAAGTCAGGAGGAATTGAAAACTAGGAGATATATTTAAATAGACAAATATTTGGATTAGACCAAGAAATTACTAGCTAAAAGCAAACAAATAGAGCCTTAAAAGCAGAGAGGTCTTTAAAATGGAGAGAAAAAAATCAAATATATCAAAGAATGCTCCCAAAAGCTAAAAATGTGGAAACAAAAATGTGACAAAAATGAAAATGGGTGATCATTAAATCCACTCTAATACATGGGATATTGCCCTTTTTCTAGAAGCTAATTACATTCCCAGCAGTTCCAGGAATGGTATCTAATACATGGTAGGAATTTTTAAATAGTGGTCTAAGATTTTCTGCAAAACCTATAAATTTATCCTTAAGGACAAAGTGTAATGAATACACAGAGACTTTGGTGAGGTTGCCAGTGAGGACCAGAAAAAAGCACCAAAGAGAAGGTGACATTTATTTGTTACTTGATGAAAGAGAAAAGTAGACAATTCAGGCCACAGCTGCTACTCCCCACAGACTGAACTTAGAATCTACCACAGACCTCTCTGTTGAGATGGTAAAAGGTGGTAAAAAGGGCAAATGAGAGAAAGGAAGGGAATGAAAGGGGCTAAGGAGGATTTTCTCAAGTAATTAAATTTTGGGCAGGAGAGGTCTAGGGTATAAGAGTCAACAGCCACATTTTATGGCACATCGTGATCTACAAATTGAGATGTAGCTAGAGATGGCAAGTAAGCTGAATCTACAAGTGTAGAGCTTAGAAGAAAAGTGTCTGATAAAAGCTTGTGAGTCATTAATGTTATGATGGTATTTAAGCTCTTGGGACCTGAAGAGATTACCTGAGGAGAAGCTATAGAGAGAAAAAAAGGGAAGGGCTCAGTAGTAGGCTAATAACAGCAGCAACACTTAAAGGTTGCATAGAAGAGGAGGAGGAACTAAAGGGCACTGAAAGTAACAGGGAGGAGCCAGCTGGGACAGAAGCCAGGTATGAGTGACAGAGCCCGACTGCACTAAGTCAGACACTATGCCTTGGATCAGAGGCAAGACAAGAGCACAGTTTCTGGCACAGACTAACCACACAACATATGCTGGTTTAATGAATGAGTGAGTAAGTTACAGAGTGAACTCGCATGGCGCTTCTACAATTCAGAGTTGACTACCTAGGGAATAGTGGAAATATATGCTAGAGGTATGATAACCCTACAAAGGACAGAGGTGAACAAGGTGACATTGTAAACTTACCTTTGTTCCATTTTAATATACACCAAGAACTCCACAGTTTTGTCATATTTTCTATTCATTAAAAAAAATCATTCCAATTTAATGAAGCAGGTCGTGTGAAATAATCAATAAAACCTTCATAGATTAGAGTTCATTAATTTCACTTGTTTAGACAAGGGAAAATGTATTCAACCCTTAGAAGTCCAGAAAGGAAAGAACTATCACAATCGTATACAGAAATACAATAATGACCTGAAATAGTTTTCACTGAAATACAACAGATAAGCTGTAAGCTATTATCTCTCAGAAAAGAAGCAGCCCTAATGAAGTAGAGTTTTGAAAATTGTCATCCGGGTAAGCTCATTAGTTGCAATGAAAGTTCCCCCTGCTGATCCAAGAGTACCTAATGGCCAAGATTTGTTATGTCTCAAAAAACAAAGGTACTTTTTAATTCATGAGATAGCTCACTATGGAGATTGCAAATCTAGAAACTTTAAAATAATGATATATAAGAGCACTGAAATACTCCAAAGCAAACCAACTTACTTCATCCAAAACCTTACATTTATTCCTCCAAAATCTCATGCATTAATGGGGTAATATAAGCATAGAAAGAAATTACGCTCCACAATTACCTGCACTATAAAAACAATGATCTCAGTAGTGGCTACTCCACCTTAAACATGAAGTTTGCTGCTCCCTGAGAAACACATTAGCAGTATCTGCTGACCCATCCACATACGCGTTCCTCGGCTATAACAGATGGAAGCCAAAGCCTCCAAGGCCCCTACTGCCCCACAGAAACACCAAAAAGGAAAACAAACAGAAGAACTAATTACCAAGTTACAACTCTGCAAGACCTTATGAAAGTTAAACAGTTTTCAAAAGTAAAGTAGGGTAATATTTGTACAGAATTTTACGTACAGTCAAATGACTCATGATAAATGATACTTCAAAAATTTAATTTACAAGCAAAAGCTGCCAGAAAATAAGTTCTGTGATACCGACTGCATCTGCAAGACAAGTAAGTCCAGGCTTACCGTTAAGTTTTAGGACTAGCGGGAAAGAGGGTGAAGAGATCAGAAACACAAGCAGCTGTTGGCAGATAATGCCCGCACTACTTTAACTCCTGCTCAACACCTGATGTGGACATAAGCTATTAACTACTCATCTACCTTTTTACTAGGAGAAAAAAAGAAGGAAATTTTCACTATATTTCAAGGCACTTTGCACCACTTTTTCACCTACCATTCTGTTACTTATAAAAGATAATGTTGGTCAAGAACACCAATTTTCAATTCTTCTTCATTGTTAATTCACATTTTACTCCAAAATTTCAGAAATCTCATTTAGGAAAGTCACTTTTCCTCAGTTAAAGAACTGACCACGTAAAAACTATTTTTGAGAGTCACCGAATTATTTTAAATTTTTTTCTTCTATGCCTCTTGGCCCTATCTCACACTGTTTAATTTCAGTTATTTTCATTCTCAAATTTTACACACACAATATTCTTATACCAAGCACATTTTAAAGTAGCACAAAGAGAAAGTAAGTAATTCAATTACCATTCAAGCACTGAGAGGCAGGAGCGAAAAGTAAAGTTAAAGGTTTAGTTTTGGTCTTAAGAAATTCAGGCCAATATTCCCAGCACCCATCCACACCCTGAAAACATACATCTCAGGAAAAAGTGTCAAAGAATATATCATCTCATTGAATCACATGCTTTTATGCAGGTAAATTACTGCAATCCCCATTTTATAGAAGGAAAAATAATTTAGATGGGGTAGGGAATGATAAAAGTGAGTTTTTTGATTTAAGAAGTATTCACTATAATATGGAAAAAATATATATTTAAGTTGACAAATTCCAAATTTAAGAAGGAAATAAACAAATGATAAAATACTTTTACACTGCTAATGACCAGTGCTCCACACAAAGAGGACAGTCACCATTTCAACATTTGTGTATCTTCATAGAGGTGTGCGTTCGTAAATGGGTTGCTGGGAGCCAAATTCGAGCCTCCCATAAGATCAACGTGATATACAAATAAAAACTAATCAAAAATTACAATTGATCATATCATACCCAAGTATTAATAATAGGTTCTAACTCTTTCTATGACCATTTATAAACCGATCTAAACCCACAGTCAGGGGTAGAAGCAGGTTAGGAAAGGAGTGAACTGAATCTCTGGAGGTTCGGTGTCTACCTGGACAGGGAAAGCAGGCTCCACCTGCAAGGCGGGTGGAGACAGATTCAGGACTTGAGCAAACAGGGGACACTGATTACCTGTGCTTGGCTCAGATACGCAATAGTCCCCAAGTACGTGTCCCCAGTGTATGACACTGAATCAAGGGAGCATGACGCTGGCTACCAGTGGGGCAGGCTTACCAGCAGAGGTGGGGCTGGCAGGCGCGCCTAAGGTTTAAACTGACTTTTAAATATAGGTAGGGCCTCAGTATCAACTCAACTTAGACTCGTAGCTCCAATAATGACAGTTCATAAAACAAATGTTCTACAACTTCCATTTTTAAAAGGACGCACTCAGTATGAAAACACCGTGACAGAAGAGCAAGTACGCTCAAATAAAAGGCATTACTTTCTGTCTTTATGAACCGAAGACCCAGAACAGCGGCATGTTTTCCATAAAAGCACAAACCTTTGCTAGCTTTGTCCAAATGTTCCAAATCGTTCACAAAATTCAGAATATCAGGGTACTTTTCTTCACATATTTCCACCAGAAAATGAAGTAGTGTTGTTTTCTGATCTGCTGATTTTGTGTCCTTTAGCTAAATAGGATAAGAGGTAGAAAAAACACAGCATCAAACACGTTTTGATAACTGGCCTATTAAATAATGTTAATACTATATTTTCTAGATAAGAATAAAAGAGTAAAATTAGTTCATTCTATTTTTGAAAAGCAAATATTTAAATACTTGCAACACTACTTTTTACATGTAGTTGTTTGGTCAAAGTCATTAACATTCGTTGAAATGAAGGAATAAGTTCAACCCAATCTGGTATGCAACATTTTATGGGGGAAATATATATATAGTAAGTACCTAAGAAAACAGAAAAACCTCAAAGTTAATTCAATAGTGTCTTTAAAACACCCCCGCTTTTGGTCATTTTTTTCACTTGGTGCATCCAGATAGAATGTGCACTATTTACTGTGGAAGCTGCAGATACACAGATGACACAGTCATTCCTCAAGAAGCTGTTTAGTGAAAAAACAAAGGAACGGAGAATACCTATTTATCGTATTTGGTGTGCCAAATAGTAGAGTAAACTAGTCACAAAGCACATTTAGGAGGACATGATGTCTAAATTGAACATCTGTAGACAGGAAGTTGCATGGGGTTAGGGAAGGAAAGAAAAAAATCAAAAGCTCGGTGTCAGGGGCAGAAGGAGCAGCTGTGGCAAACGGCCATGAATGCAGAAGAAAACAGCACAGTGGAGGCATCTGCTAGACTCCAAAATACTGGTGTGTCAGGGAGGGCAAGAAGGTGAAAAGATATAAATCTGATAGGACAGAAAAATAAAGAAAAATAAAAGAAAAAGTAGGCCATGCAATAGAAATAGGATTTTTGACCCCTAAAAATTTGGAGTTTTTAAGCAGATGACCACATTTTAGAAAGCTCCCTGTGTGGTAGTGTGGATAAAAGATGAGAGCAAGGGTAATAACAGAAGCAGAAAGAGTAAGTTAAAGAGCTGTAGCAATAATCCAGAGAGGGGAAGAAGGCAGCGTGAGCCGAGGTAATGCTTCGGGAATAAAGGTCGCAGGGCAGAGTGGACACAGAAGCTCAGGTGGTACCATAAGTGAGACAAGCCAGAATGGATGAGAACTGTTTGGGTGGGTGGGCAGCGAAAAAGTCACTTCAGCTGTGAACAAGTCGAGTTTGAAGTTTTTAAGTAATATCCAAGTGGGAATGTCCAAAAAAGGCAGATTTATATAAGTGTACGACAGTGTTCCTCAACCTTTTTCATCACTGCCAGCTAAGGGGCTTTTTAAGGAGTTTCACCCCCTAGTTGTTTGCACCCATGGAATTTTTAAACCACAGGCACACTGTACATGTATTTAGGTAGTGTATGTACATCTGTGCTTTACAAATAACAACAGTAAGACATTTTTGCTAACCAAGAACAACTTTTCTATCCCTACGAAGATGAAGAACTCTGGGAAATTCCTCAGGTGGTTGGAACTTAAAAGGAATCAACTGGTCTAAGACCATCAGTTTGTGAGCTGTTAGCCCTAAAGCTAAAAATTTGATCACATAAACTTCAACAGGTACACAGAATGAAAGAAAGAACAGAGGCTTGACAATCAGAATGGAACCATTCTAAGCTGAAATGGCCGAGGAGTGCAAGCTGAAAGGAGAGGTGGTGAAATCCAAGCAATAAGTAGAAAGATAGCTGGTGTTTTGTGTGCTTATTGGGGTAAGGAGTACTGAGTCCGAACACAGGACAAGTAGATAATCTGGTAGTGTCCCCTATAACTGAGGAATCATCCAGAGCAGATACATGTATGAGAGGGGGAAAAAAATCACTCTTTGCATCATACCAAGACTTAATTCAGAGCTGGAACTTCTTGGCCTACCTTACTTGGACAGCCTTATTTTCTTGTTGCTTTTCCAACAATTTCCCACTTTAAAATATAGATGTATCAGCCCTGGCCGGGTTGCTCAGTTGGTCGGAATGTTGCCTCATAGACCAAAAGGTTTCAGGTTTGATCCCTGGTCAGGGCACATACTTAGGTGGTGGGTTCAGTCCCTAGTTGGGAGATGTCTGGGAAGCAACCCATCAATCTTTCTCTCATATCAATGTTTCTCTCTCTCTCTCTCCTTCTCTCTTCTTTCCCTCCCTCCCTCTTTCCCCTCTCTATCTCAAGTCAATAAATATATCCTTGGGTGAGGATTAAAAATAATCTATAAGTATGTATATAAATAGACATCCACATATGTAATATTTTTACAAACCCTACCATCACTGAATATTACTATCACCACCAGAAGAAAAGTTAGTATACAACACAAGAATGGGGGCTATTCTATGCCATCATAAATATAAACACACACAATATTAATACAAAACCCAGAGCATTCCTAGAACATACAGCTACCTTTCTAGACAGCCTGACTTTCATATGATTACCCATGTAATAGGGTCAAACACTACATCGACCTACTCAACACACAAACTAACATTCAATCGCTATGCTGTACACTTCAAACTAACATAATATTGTATTCCAACTGCACTTTAATAAAAAAATGAAATGAACATTTAATCCATTATTTAATGCCTTTTAAAAGGAACACAAATCACAAAATCTGGCTGAATGTTTTGAAAGAGTACAGGAGGTCTGTCCGGAAAAAGTCCACCTATTATTAATATAACGAGAATGAGTTGAGTGACATTGATGTCACTGGCAGCCAAGGAGAGTGGACTGGAACACACATGTGTGGATAATGATGACCTTACTGTACTAGTCAGTGGGGGTGGTAGTGAGCATGTGTACTTCACATCTGAAATAACTGAGCGAGTAGAGCAATGAATCTACATCAAAGTTTGCTTTAAGCTTGAACATTCCCCCGGGGGAAACTACTGGGATGATTCAGAAGGCTGTAGCTTTGGGCAACTGGTGACTGGCAGCTTCATCATGACAAGGCACCCACTCATTCATCACATCTCAGGCTGAGTTTTTTGGTGAAACATCAAATCACCCAGGTGACTCAGCCCCCTTACAGTCCAGATTTGGTACCCTGCAACTTCTGGCTTTTCCCAAAACTAAGATCACTTTTGAAAGAGAAGAAATTTTGACCATCATTGAAATTCAAGAAAATATAACAGGGCAGATGATGGTGACTGGGAGAACTGTGTGAGGTCCCAAGGTACCTATCTGAAGGGGACTAAGGTATCATTGTCCTGTGTACATTGTTTCTTGTATCTTGTATCTTCTTCAGTATATGTCTGTATTGTTCATATTACATGGGTGGATACATCCTGGATACCTCATACTTCAAATGACCTGAACAGTAGAATGGCCACTAACATGCAGAGTTGGCCTGGAAATGTTGAAACACATCCTAAACTAGTTACATAGCCCTGGGCAAGTTACTGGCCCTCAATTTTTACAGAAGTAAAACAAGAATACAAACTAGACAGAGAAAGAGAACTCTTCAATTCATTTTCCACTCTAAAAATATTAAATATGTATTCCAGTGGACTTAGTGCTGGTGGATGTAGCAAAATCTAATTTGAAACAATGGTAGGATAAAAATGAAGAAACCTAGTTATAATCTCAGTTCAGAAGTTATTTTTGAGTGCTTGAGCTAATTAAAATCTTTCTGAGTTTCAGTTTTTACATATGGTGAGAATGTTAATACAATTTATAAAAGTTATCTCTCAACCGTAATTGCATTCATGCTATCACCTTCAATGGATAAGGCCAGATTAAAAGTAGAAAACTTCTGCAAATGCAGTTTTCCTTTGTACAATTAACAGTTAGCATAAAAGTTGTCTCTCTCTTTTTTTAATAGCATCGAGTAATGAAGCTCTTTATGCCTCCACCCCACCCCCTTTACAATAGCATCTGTCTGGGAAATCCTGTCCCTTCTGTGAACGCTCCCCTCCTGATGGTCACCAGTGTACACCCTTCCTATCGTGCTCCTTTCATGTGACACTAGATACACAGCCTGTGTGGAACATTAAGACAAGCACCACCTACCTCTCTAATTGTAAAGCCTGGAAAGAGTGTTGCTGTACTGTTTGTAACATAGCGAAACAGCCAGCAACTGCTAGGATTGATATACCAAGCCTCTATGATCCAACAACAACCAACTGGATCAATGTTGATTTTTATTCATGAGCAGCAAGATTCTGAATTAGAATCCTGGAAATACTATAGTTTACGTAGCTAGCATGTATGAATTTACTGAAAGTTAAGTCTGCACATCTAATACATTTAAGTCTTTAGAAACAATCATGAAGCTAAACACTAATTTACAGAGGATGGTGGTATGTTGGTTGTATACTGAAAACATCAAATAACTAGCAAGTAGCATATTGGTAAGTTTAATATTAAAAAGTATACTGTGGATAGTAAAAAAAAAAAAAAAAAGCAGAATTCTCCTAGGCCTCCAAAATCTATTTTTAACAATTATGACAGAAAAAACACCCCCTGCAAATTTCCAATAAATAATCTGAAATGAAATTAAACCTAATAAGTAAGAAGTTCAAGAAAGAAACACAGACAGAGATCATTTGTCAATAATGCACAGCGTCTATTTACAAACTATATGGCTCTAAATCTGAGGTCGAGCCTTTTTTACTCAGGTCTAACATTTCCAGAAAGAAATCTGTGATTCTACCAAGGTATTCTTCCTGCCTCAATTACTCTATTTGCTCCCTCCTTCCCCAAATCACTTAAAAAACAAACTCCTGCTAACAGCAGGAAAGCACAACAAAATGTATTTGTCAAAATCTTTACTTGCTGCTCAATTTTTTTCACCTTTTTGATAAACATTAACAGTAAGGAGGGCACATCCTATTTCTACTAATTTCTCATATCAAACGTAATCAGTGATTAAGTCAGAAGAGGGATGCTTGGGAGATAGTGGTCATTTTGCTGAAGAGACCAACGTGAGCACATTTGTAATGCTAACTTTTGGAAAGAAGCAAAGCTAAAATATTTGCTTTGAAAACTCACTTAGGTTTAAAAATATGTTTTATTTAAATTTAACAGACATTGCTTGACAGAATTCCTTTTGTATTATTGTCAACAGATTTATCTTCTTGATGAATAATCATCACTATTAAGCAGAATTTCTTATTTATATATTGCTTCTTTAAGGTACATTTAATGTGGCATACATGTCAAATGAACCAAAAGATGGATGGACTTTCTTCAACTGCTCTATTCATTCCAGACAAAATAATGTTAAAAGCAGATACTGTAATAAATCATTGCCTAGTTGTCAGTCTGGAGCAGAAGTTCTTTGTTGCTACAGGGCAAGCTTTTGGAATATTTCTAAGGTACTTGGCACAAATTTGGATGGGAATGAGGTTGGGCAGGGCAGGGAAGAGCAACAGGGGGAAATGGGACAACTATAATTGAACAATAAAATCAAATTAAAAAAAAGAATATTCCATTGTTTTAAGCACAATGAAGAAAATTCCTAAAATAAACCTTAGTATCTTGGTGATTTTCTTAATTCAAAGGCTGTAAACCCTTTACTCTTCGATAATAAAACTTATATCACATGAATATTATTAAATGACTAATTCTTCTCTCATTATGTTCCTGTAATCTGAGTATGTTTCCAGAAACCACTGTTTCAGATGTTATAGACATTGCTGACCACCAGAAAAATGACCAAAGTATGAGTACCCGTAACGATGAACATTCTAGACGACCATCACTTGTGAACAGCATTAATGCTGAGAGTGACAGCAGCAGCTCCTTCATGTGGCACTTGCAATGAAGCAGAGACAGGCCAAAAATACATGTTTTATGCTTAAAACACTCATCATTCCCATTATTAAGGAGGAGACACAAAGACATTCGCGAGATCGTGTACTGAGCCCTGCATCACACAGCTGCTACCTAGCAGAGCCAAGATTTGCGCCCATGCCTGCAAATCCGAACCTCTTCACCACTACAAACACAGTTCCTCGACAGAAGTCTTTTTCTAGTGGGTTTTATTGTTCATTAAAAGAAACAAAATTCTCAAAAACACAGTGGACAAAATAATACTAAGACAAAAGAGCACTAATGCAATTTAAAATACTGAAGCTCTAACACCTGAAAATTCTAGCCTGGAAAGTCTCTGAAAATGAACACCCTCCACCCTCATGTCATTTCTAGTTCTGAGAGCATGATATTCTTTTGATTGTTTTATATTTTATGCTAATAAAATGCCACCTGAATACTATAACCCAAACAGCAAGCCTTTCCATATTGCTAATGTAATAGTGCTGACATAAAATATGAATATGGTTGGGTGAAAACATATCTGTAAAGTTTAAACTTTAACAGATTTTAACAAGTATTCATAATAACATCATCTTTCCTCTCAAATCCTTTGCAGAGCAAAGTGATTTGTATATGTATGAAATAGCATCTCTAAATATAAGTTAAAGTTATCCACACAAAAATGAACGTGTAGATACAAACTTCCAACGAATGTCATAATTACTCAGATAAGAAGTTCAAAAAGTCAAGTTCACTCTAGAGAAACCAACCCACAATTATAGAATAGACAATATTTTCTGATATGCATAAACACATTAAAAATAATCACTCCCTAATTAGATTTTTCAAAAAAACGATGCATCCCTCCAAAATGAATGGAATTAAAAATATTAACATGAACAAATCTGGCATGGATATAACCATTTTAAATTCATATAATAAAACTTTTATAATGATTTTAAAGATGGGTAGAAGTCAATCAATACTAGGTAAAATAGATAATTGGATAAATTTATGGTATTTGTATATAAAATTTTTTATATTTTTGCTAAATTTTCACTTTAAAATAAGAGGGTTGAAACATTAAGCAAGCAAAAAAAATTCCTATGGATAATAAGGAGTTCTAAAATTAAAATAAGCTGGTTTTACCATATACTCATGGACATTCAATTTAAAAATTATAATATTTTGTTGATGAGTTTTACACCTATGTTTATGAGAGCCATTAAGCTAAATTTTTCCCTTATTGTAATATCTTTGTCTGGTTTTGGGGTACACCTATGTCATCACCATACCCTTCCCCTCCACCTTAAAATCAATGTGCATAAACACCTCAGAAAGTACAAGCAATAACAATGTGTGTTTTGCCTCTGGTCCCCAAAATCGAGAAACAATGCAGATCCTTGATAAAGGAGAGCTAGATAACAAGCTTCCTGGAGTATCAGAAATAAAGCACCCGTTTACCAGGGGAGACAGATGGATGCAGCCTCTGATTTGTGGTAGCTGTTGATAAGCACGGTGTTGAGGAGGACCTGGGAGTCTCACAGATCAGCAGTGTTTGTCCCAGGAGCAGCAAGACACACACACAAGTGGTGTATTTGTTGTTGAGAGCATTACAGTTCTATTAAAATAATAATTCTAATTTACAATAATTAATTACAATGGAAACCAGTCAGAAGTAATATGAATAGAATTCATCAACAACACTAGTTAGTAAAGCCAACTGTATGTTTCTTGGAAAATGCCATGCATTATTAAATGGTGTTAATGACTAAGTCAAAAGGGGTTAAGAATCTAAGTAGTTTCATGTTGCTTTGGAAGTCAGTATTTCAGTGATTTAATTGGATGGATATAAAATAAGAATGGCATTTGTTATCTGCAAGTCTTTGGCCAAAAACTGCTTTACTTTCAGTAGATGCCAAATTTATAGTAGGATTTTGCCAATTTGATTAGAAGTGAAATTTCTCTCAAGTTCTTCTAAAACACTGCCTGCAGATGGAACAATGGGTTGGTTTGGTAGAGGTCTTTCTTAAAAATAATTTCATAGTATAAAAGAAAAGGTGACCTATGAGAACCAAAAGTTAACCTGTGTGAGTGATTGTGACAGGTGGGCACCATACAAACTGCCTGTGACGGGAAGAGGTATTTGTCTTCTGCTTTTTAAAATCACTGTAACTTCACCTGTGCAAGGTGGAGGCCTGTGAAATAACTCAGGATCTGCCATCAACTTATTTCATTTCCATTGTGTGCCTCACATTCGTATTCCTTTCACCCCCCCCCCTTTTTTAAATTTCATAGTAGTGTTCATTCGTCACCAAAAAAGAGAAGTAATGGTTTTTGGAAATTCTCTCACCACTTATCACCCTACAGTGAAGAAATAAAGTTGCTTCTTTTTTGTTTGTTTTTGTGTTGGTTGGGTTTTGCTTTTTTTGTTTGTTGGTTGGTTCCAGACCACCAATCAAGGATCTTCAATTCTGAGACAAGGCAATAGGGCAGGAGACAGCTAAAGTGATTCTCAGGTCTGTCAGTGCATTAAATCATCAGGAACTTTTTTTTTAATGCCACTAATCAAAACCCACATCTATACCTGCCGAGGTAATCTGATGCCGGGCTGACATATGAGTGTTTCTCACAGTTCTCCAGGTTGAGAATCAATGTCCTGCAAGAGGGCTGTTCATAATTTCAGGAAACCACTCACTGGTATTGGTGTATTGGTGGAGATATTAAAGGAAAAAATTCATTTTTTTTCTAAAAAATCTTCCCCAGCACAACTTTGGCAAAGTTATTCAATTTTGTCCTGTGCTTATAAAAGGAACATTTAGAAGATGAGATAAAGTTTTCAAACACTAGAAAAGAGAACTCAGATAAAAATCAATCTTGCATGACAGCACCCCACCTTCATCACCTAACTCCCCACAGCCACAGCCCACTACTGTGCATCCCTCGATGACTACTCTTTGAGGTGAATGCACATGTTCTACTGCCACTGAGAACACACAGTGTGCTATGGATGAATGCCGTGGATGAATGTATAGTAGAATCAATGGCTATTTGTTTCTGTAATTTTCCCCAAAATCACAGCACAAACTCTGATAAAATTAGTTATTACAGTTAGTAAAGTCTTCCAAAAATCATATCTACTATCCTAATATATGACATTAGTTTAATTACCTTGACAAAGAGCTACACTTTACAGTTCCAGCATTTATTTGTATTCACTGAGATGATTTGTTATTCAGATCATAGTGAACATTACTAAACACATGATATAGTTATTGCATGTGGATTGATAACATCGATTTTATATTTATAAGGTAAAGTCATCTCATATATTTTAATATGATGGTTGAGTCAACGCCTTCTTCTGCTAGATCTCCTTGGGACCAAAAGATGTTGGCCTTACAAACAGGTTTTTTTAGAGCACAAACTTCAACATTATCCACATACAATTTCTTTCTAGGTGTTAGCGTAGGTAGCTAGATAATAATAAAGGAGAAGGAAGCAAAACTGGCTAAGCTTAATTAGGCAAGAAGCTACAGCTTCACACACCCCAGGTGACTGCTGCATCCTCTACACCCTGGACCTAATGCCGGAAGTGGGCAGAAGAACTGGGTACTAGTCATCAGCCCAGATTACCCAGGGAGAGACAAAACAGCAGAGAAAACCCATCTGCTGGGCCCACATGCAGTAGAAGCTAAGATGGTAACCATGAAAGGGAGGCATTTAATTTGGGAAAAAGAATGGAGAGGTCAGGGAAAGACCCAGTCAGTACAAGCCCAGAAAGATCTATGAAATGGATTGGTTAGAGGAAGGGTCCGGCACAAGCAGACAAAGAACTGGGAGACTGGTCCACTGGATAGCCCAAGATAATGTAATCTACACTTGACAAAGGTCTCTTGCTCAGTAACACATTCATTTGTTGGTTCATTCCTTCCTCCGTTCTCTGTTCCCTCTCCATGGCTGCCATGGCAGCCCAGCAGCCACAGGAGCCCAAGCATGGGCCCTAAGGTGCAAGCTGTCAGCTGTCTGGCCCCAGCAGCCAGGCAGGCTCAAACACAGGCCTGGGCTGGGCAGCGCATCCGCAGCCAGAGCACAGCCAGAAACAGAGGCTAAGCCGGAGGACGACAGACTGAATGGCAGTCAGCTCTGGCATGGACTGAGTCAACAGCACAGAATTTCTGGACTCTGGCCCTGCTGGGCTTGGTGAAGGCAAGGCTGGGCTTCTTCCACAGCGGGATAGATGGAGATGACACATGGGGAACCTGGGAGCAGTCTTATTTCTACTGCAGTAAATCTTACCACTGTACCTCATCCTCCCACTGGTAGGTCATTGAAGTGCTTTTCTTTTGATTCTGTGGAAGGACCCCATTTCCACGGGCAACATCCACAGGCATTTTGGTCAGGCAAGAACCTACCATTTGCTGATTAAATTTCTAAGGATATATATTTCCATTTAATCAATAAAGCTCCTAAAAATAGAATATAATCTCAAACTACCTATTATCACGTTTTTATCTAAAGTCTAGTCATACCTTTGGAGGACTTTGATGAAGTAGTCCATCCATTGTCCGAAATTACAGGTCTCAGGAAGGATAATCCATTTGAAAAGCCATGTTATCAGAAAGCAAGTTACTAACTCTATTTTACTTAAACTAGAAGTAGTATTACTGTAACTAAAGACCATACTTATATCTTACCATGAGGGTTCTTTTGGAGTGCCAAGTCCTACCATGCCCTGAATACACATTTGTAGGAGATGAGAAAGGAGAAAGATGGTAAGAGGACACTTGTAATGAATGTTTTCCCACTTATTGTTTGTAAGAACACAGCTCTGTACCACATTTTTCCTTTATGACACTACACATGCAAAATTTCTTATGAAGGCCAGCTCTGGCTAATCACAGAAACCACTATTTTTAGCTCATGAAAATTTTCATAACCATGTTTGTACTTCATTTTTACCACCAGAAATGCTCAAACGTATGCATCTACTATAATTTTTATTTAACTCTTAATAATAGATTCTATTTTATGTTTCCCTTATATCTCATATTTCACTTTTATATTTATTTATTATAAGCTATATTAAATCTTCAGGGCAGAAGAAATTAGACGAACCCTTTTCTGTCTCTGAACTCAGTTATTTTAGTTAGCCATCTCAATGACAAATAGATACAAGAATATAATACAGCTCCTAAAATATAATATATATGGAATTCAAAATTCACATAAATATTCCAAAGTTAATAAATTTAATATGAATCTTCATGCACAGTTCACACTTGAGATAAATGTACAAAGGATACTTACAAGTAAAAAACTGGGATAGAGAATATCAGATGTCACAGGGTTACCTGGCATGTTTTAACAGCTTAAAATACAACTCTGTCTTTCTACTTTCAAGTAAGTTTTAAATTCCTTGTGTGGAGACATGATCAAACCAAATGCTTTATACTCAGTGTGAAAATTCAATCACAATTGTGAAAGATCAAACTGCTACTTATAATAAAAAAGAGAAAACATGATGAGATATCATCTTGTTCAATATGTGCTTTCAACTTGATGCGTAGGCTAATAAAAAATATGAAGTTCTACTATTTATTTTGTTTTTACACAACATAAGTCTCCTAAGAGGGATGATTAAAATATCCAGTCTCACTGGCTGAAGAAAATAGAGTCCACTTTATTATCTGGAGACAGATTAGCCAGTTTGCAGATTGACTATAGTAAAATAAGAACAGCATGCATTGCATTTGTAAAAGATTTTAAAATTACTATGCATCAGTGACTGTATCTCAATACAAGAAGATGTCTATTTTCAACTACATGATAACTAAGAGATAGAGCATTGTTTCTACTGCACTGCCATTCAAGAGCTATTTATTGATTACTTACTATATACCAAGCACTGTCAGGCTACTCCACCTCATTAATCAGTCCTAATCTCTCCTCAACGTGCTCTTTCAGAGGAGGACACGTGGGTCAACACTTTGTGAGTTGGCCATAGTTCTGAGATACAATATCTAAACAGAAACAGACACCTAACACCAGGAAACAAACACCAGGAGATTTCTAGGTGTGAACTTAACTTCTCCACCACTTGCTCTGCATTCTGTTTTCCTTTGCTTCCCTTCTCGGGGAAAGCCTGATCCTGGCAGTCTAGCTTCTCTCTTTGTCCTTCAGCTTCCAAGTTCATAATCACCACCCCCTGACAGTTCCCCACATGTTTCTTAAATGTGTGCACTTCCCACCATCCCCTGCCCCATTCTACCTGGAACTGCTCTATTACTACCTTAGCAAAGACCACCATCATCCCAAAGCACAATGACTATTATATAATGGACCCTCAAATATTTGCTATGTAAGTAATAAGGGACATCAATCAGATGCTCTTCAAGACACTGAGGTAAACAGGGAAGAAAACACCACAAACCACCTGAACTTCATTTTTAAGCAACCGCTCCAAACATGTCAGTGGCATGGAATTATCTTTGACTCTTCCCCTTTTCCCTTCACCTCCCATTGTCTTCCCTATTTATCTTCTCAGCTACATTTCCTCTGTCACTCTCCTAGGTCACATGCTACTGTCAGCCAATGACAGTCTCTCCCACTGTAGCCCTCTAACCAGTTCTGTCCATAGAACTTGCTTTCTGCAATGAAAGAGGTTATATTTGTATTGCCAGCATGTATGGACACTGATTCACTTAAACTGATTCCCAAAAGTGGGACTGAGGAGCTAAATCTTTTAGTTTAAATTTTTATTAAATTTAAATAAAAACATTTGGCTAATGGTGACAATGTAGCTTACTTTTTCCATACTGCTACTAGAATTATCTTTCTACAAGATATCTGAAAATATCACTTGACTTATATAGATAACATGTCTCCATAAAACCTTGACCATGAGGAGTGACATTTGAGGCTTTTTGAGATCTAGGCCCATTTACTACCTCATTTCCATTTTCTCTGCTCCTCTTCTCTCGGCTCCGCCTGTAACTAGATCACTCAGTGTACTCACACACGCCATGATACACCTTTCATACAAACTGTTGATTCTTGCTTAGAATGCCTTTTCCTCTCAGGGAACACCCACTCACTCTTCCATATCCAGTGCAAATTTCTGTTCCTCTCTGAACACTTGATGGCCCTCCCTTAGCAGAGCTAATAAGCTCCCTTAAAACATTTAATCACAATGAATGATTTACATGTGAAAAATGTACACTTCACACATGCTAAGTAAATATAAACCGTATTAAATGAGACCATCAGGTCAAGCACTGGGCACAACAGTCACTCTATAAATGCGTGAAGTCTTCAATACATGTGTGAGAAACCACATCACCCATGCTAGAGACCTTAACAGAATACAGACAGCCAAAAAAAAAAAAAAAAAAAAAAAAAAAAAGGAGATATAGAGGAAAATGAAAAGATGGAGATGGAAGAGGGGAAAAGCTCGCAAAGCTCTGATATCAATGGGAAGCTCAGGTTGGGGAGCTAATGTAAGAAAAGTCATGAAAATACTAAGAGATTAAGTATTCAGCAAACCCATAGCTAAAGCTGAACTTGTTTCTCACCTTCCCTTCCTAACTGGCAATAGCAATAATCAAATTCCTTAGTCAGGGAGAGTACATGTTACCAGGTCAAGAATGAGAGAAAGCTTTCCTTGAGATGTGCAACTGAGAAGAATTTGTTATAAGGAAATCAATAAAGCACTATTACTCTGACCCATTATTTAGAAAAGAGCTCTCTTACATAAAACATTGAATATATTTGCTGTAGAAAATGTTAATCTATGGAAGAATCTAGCAGAAACAAGTATCTGTAAACTTACACAATTTTCATATCCTCTAAAATTATATTTAGATAAAAACATTTCAAAATCTGTTATTCCTTTATGTAATCATGACTTCCCCTTTATATAAAGCAATCTCACTTTTCCCTCCCTTTAGTTTGCTTGCAAAAATTAAATACAAAGAAAGAAACATTTAAATAGTTAAAGGTAAATATTTTAGTGGCAATCCTAAGCAACTGTCAATAAATATCATAGATTCAGGTACCGAAATTGAAAGACAACATTTTGATGTCCCATTTCATCAGTTTGAGAAAGCACAGGTTTATGACATGCCTTTGTTATTAATCAAATGCCTTCAGATGGATTTGCAGATCAAAGAGAATTAACATGTGGATTTAGGTCAGAGGTTAAGAAAATTAGCTCTGTTCACTCTGGGTTTGGGTTCATGGTTCGGTTCAGGTTCTTGACAATGAACATATCAAAATTAAAAAAAATAATTAAATATATGTAATCAGGGCTGGCATTCTACAAGTAAGTGTGCAGGCAAATATGTATTTCGAAAAAGACAAAAACAAATAAACTCACTTTACAGAGGGAGCTAAGGTTAAATCCGAAGGTTTGAGCATTCCGGGAGCCGGCATTCATGTAGTTTCCCATTAGCAATACAAGTTCCAGCAACTTGCTAAAGCTTTTGCTCTTCTTTATCTCTTCGCAGGCGGTGCTGACAGCCATGATGTCAGGTTTGATGTTATTCACCTGCTCTTCAAACTGAAGCTTAAAGAGAATAGCACTGAGCCGTGGCCGCAGTCTCTTCACATTGCTCATCTGATTGAAAAGAAAATAGCAGATTTCCTTTAAAATGCATGGTATACTTTAGTACTGTAAGCCTGCAAGTAATCTGGGATGATTTATTGGTATGACAGTACCGAAGAGGCAATATGTCCCCTAAAACTGATAGCAGGAAGAAAGAAAAATCCTGGTTGTTTTTCTGAGGAATCCAGAGCCATCCCTCAAAAAACAATAACAACAACAAAAACAATTTAGATGCTTAATGAAATGAAAGCTTTAATTACATGATAAAGTTTAATTAAGCAATAAAGTACTGTACCTATTTTTACAACTAAATTTTAAAAAGAGGATACAGAGGCAACAAATTACAAAGCATTCATATCATTAATTTTGTTCGAAACTGAAACATGCTGGGTCACATTTAAGACATATTTAGAAAGGTGTACAAGAGGGTTTGTTTTCTTCAAGTAGCTAATGCTGTCCTCAGAAGCACTGCTGACTACGAGTACATGTTAGATAGAAGGAGAGTAAATAGGTCCCAATTTGTACCAAAGTGACTTTCTTCAGCAACGCAGGAAAGCGGAATGACTACTGACATGTACTAAATTAGCAGAGTTAGACTCCAGAAGCAGGGGCGTAACAGGAGACAGAAGCAGTTGGGACTTGGGGTTTCCCTGCCTTCCCAAGTTTGGGACTTGGGAAGGCAGGGGTTGAAAGTGTCAAAAATGTACACAAAAGGGCTACAGGGTTAGCAAGTTCTTGCCTTAAACTTACTCCCCATGTTCTAACAACACCTGTAAAGGAAGAGCCAGCCACTTACCTGAAGGCTGGAGACCTAGGGCATTTAAGCTACATATAAATTCCTTGACCAAATGTGTCAGGAATTTGAGACTTAAAACAGATTGATGGGACAGTAATAGTTTAACTCTTGAACTTCAACAACTATTATACACATCGAAAGCAGTTTCCAGCAAGGTCAGGAAAAAAATAACAGAACATGACACGGTTAAAACAGGAACCACTTCCTCAGTCACAGACCCAAAAGGAAAAGCTAAACAGCTCATGAGGTGCACAGGATATCTGTCGAGGACACAGAAATATGTGTCCTTGACACATGATAATAATAGGTGGTGGTTATTTAGAACAAAATATGCCATACAGACGCCTAAACTTATTAGATCCAATAGGGTAATACAGATATTATTTTAACAATGCAACAATATAACCCAGCACACTCATCTAAAAAGAATTGAGCAATAAAGAGTTAATCTCAGTAGATACCTCTGAGAATATATCTTCAGATGGACCAAAATCTTACAATGACTGGACCGAAAAGTTTCCTAGCAAATAGTATAAATGTCTAATTTACATCAGTACTCCCCCCAGGCTCTTGGCATGTGAAATGTTTGTTTATGTGTACACAGAAGAGAGTCTATGAGCTCAACAAATACAGTTACCAAGAAGGCCCCCGCTACAAAGTACTTTAAGGAATGTTTTAAAATTCCTTAACTTCAAGGAATGTCTTCAAATTCTTGTCTAGAGAAAATGTTTTTCTCCTAGGAGAGAGTAAAAAACTATAAGCTCAAAAAAGACATTTCTTAAAGGAAAAAGAAATGAACTAATAATGATTTTATAGAATAAGTTTAATACAAAATTTTAGAAAAAAAGTGAGGTTCTATTAGAATGTTTGACTATTGAATGTCTAGTACACAAAGTAGATTTAAGCATTATTTCTATAAAGTCATTTCATATGTTTTAAAATGCCCCCAATGAACTCACTTTCTTGAAATTTTTATACTTACTTAAACATTGCAAATGGTATACGAGGTCTGTCCAGAAAGTATCCAATCATTTGATATGAAAAATAGAGGTATTTATTAAGGAAGATACAAGATAAAAAAACAATGTACATAGGACAATGACACCTGAGTCCCCTTCAAAGTGGGCACCCTTCATTCACCTCTGGCTCTGACCTCCATGAGGAAGTCTGGCTCACTGGCAACTGTAGCACGACATCACTTCTGCTTTGGAAGCAGAAGCCACAGAACAAATTTTACCACGACAGGAATTTTGCCACAACATGTTTCATGCCAAGATTCTTCATCAAAATTTCAGTCACAGTAGATTTTGGAATCCTGAGATCTGCTTCTAGTCCTTGCACTATCTTTCGCTGATCTTTGTGACTGCAGCCTGTACATGTTCAACGTTCTCAGGTGTTCAACAAGCAGGTGTTCTGCTTGTTGCAGGCCTTCCAGCATGTGGGTCACTTTCAACAAATTCTAGACCATCTTTGAAGCTTTTGTGCCACACTTTTATTTGCACTGCATTCCTTGCATCATCCCCCAAAGCCTTCTGAATCATCCAAGTAGTTTCCATGGAGGAATGTTCAAGCTTAATGCAAAATTCGATGCGGGTTCATTGCTCTACTCACTCATTTTCAATGTGACGGCCATACAGTACACATGCTCACTCAATAGCATCTACCCTCCACTGACTAGTACAATGAAGCTGTCATTGTTCACACATGTGCATTCCAGTCCACTCTCCTTGTTACACTGATGCTGTGCAAACCTTTTTCATTATATTAACAATGGCTGGATTTTTTCCAGTGAAGCCTTGTATATTCATATTATATTGCAGCAAGTCTACATAATACTCTATTATATTTAATATATCCTTTAGAATAATAAGATGTACAAAAGAACACTCACTTCAGTATATATATTATGGCCTTCCAGAGGTTTGTAATGAGCCCCTAGAATCGGTTTTCAGTCTGTGCCTTTATTCATCATCATGAAGTTAGGTATTTAGCACTTTGCAATAAACATGAGAAGGAATCCTCCAGTATTCCATGAAAACCATTAGTATTACAAAATATATTAATTTTAACATATTGCATACTAGTAAACTGCTTTGTGCAGAAAGAGGAAAAAAAGACTGCTTAAATGGCTATACAATGCCGCCCCAAAATATGTTAAAGGTTTCCTGCTGACAAGCTAACCATACGCAGCCAGTATCAAGTAATTAATTTTCCTAGGGAAAAATATAACCTAGATTTGTATGAGTAATGAGTCTACCTGGCACTAGGGACAGGTAGCTTGAAAAGATAGAGTAAGTCTATGATACAATGCAGAACAAAGTGTTCAGGAAAAACCCTGATAAAGCAAAGTCAGGAAAGCCAACCAAACAACAGGTCTTTGACCACAGTTTCGTAAATTGGACGTCCTTTTCATATCGCTCTTTCTTCCAAACTTAGAGTTAGTATTTTGACTGATATGAAATAAATGTATTTTAGTGAATGAAATTATTGAGATGAAAAGGGACATGAGAGGTCACCTGAATGTAGTCACTGTCTTTAGTCCACCATTCAGCCCACTCCAGCCCCTTAGGCCAAATGGTTGCCCCTTTTATTAAAAAAAAAAAAAAAACAGTGAAAGCTAATGTCCAAAGATCTAAATCTGGAGACCTATGATAATAACAGCATGACTTTTTCTTATTAATCAAATCAAAGTTTATTTCTTCAGATGGAATCAAAGAAAATAGGTTTAAAACAATGGGGAAATATTTTATTTTAAACCCTGAAGAACGTTTCCTTATTACTTCACATAGTCTATCAACACTAGAGATTTGCATTTTGTTTGCTTGCTAAGAAACCTAGAAAACTCTGGCTGGGCTATTAACGCCTAAGGTGAATGCAAAAATAAAGCTATAGTGCACAAATCATTATTCTCAATGGTATACAAAATCACCAAAAAAAAAAAAAAAAAGAGGAAGGGCTATCATAAAAGTAACTTTAAGATAGTTAATAATTAGAATGTTAGAGGAAATTATGTCATTTTTACAGACGTATCCTTTACATTTGTTAAATAATCTTCGCAATGTAAACCCAAAGCACCAAAGTCTGACAAAAATGAGTTACAATCTGAAATATAAGGGTATAAAAAAGTAAAGAATATTTGATTTCACTACTATTTCTTGAAGGCAGGGAGCAGTACTCCTGTAATCTCCCACTACCACCACAGATGACTCATGCCAGAATGAAATAACCTTAAAAGCAGTGACTAGTGAAAATTAAACAGGCAAATTCAGAACCCTAAGAGTAATCTGTATTCTCAAATGTTGCTGCTGGGCAACATACGTAGTTGGTACAGGGGCAACATAAGATGAAAAGACCTTTAGAGAATCAATTAAGCAACAAGTCCTGACTGGGTGCCCACTGGGTGCCCGCTGAGGGCCCACTGGGGGCCACGAGAGGTGCAGAGGCAGTACTTACTGCCCTTACAGCACATTTCCTCTTTCTTCTTCTGTCTTAAAAGGTAAAAAGTACAACAAAGTCCCCAAGGAGATGTGATCTGTCAAGATCTAATTTTAATTGTATCTATTATTCTATGAAGAAAAAAAACTAATTTGGTATTTTTATACCAATTATGTTTAATGCTGAATATGGTTCACTTTATGCAGTTTCTTTTATAAGGAAGAAATTTTCAGGAGCCAACTTATTCAAAACTTGCTGGGTTTTGCCCCTTCCTGTCTGCAGGCTTACTTAGGCTCACCTCAAAAGAAAGTTTAGTACATGTTCCATCTCTTCATTACTTTTACCTAAAGCCGTACATAAAGTCATAGATACTTAACTGTTCATTTAACTTTCAACCACTACAAGCAACCAACTGATTAAAAAGCTACTTGCTTCAGTCTTAATTGACTGACTAAACCTTTACTTTATACACTTTTAAATACATAATTATAAGGAATAATGAAATAGTATTTCAGGAAGGCTAAATGACGCTTCAAGGTCACATACTGCCAATCAAGCATACAGTTCTACTAAGAGCATCACAATGTAGAAATTAACAACCGCAGCTTAAAAGCCATCTGATACTCATACTACTTCTGCTATGTCTTCCGATAAGAATGGACTTTAATTTCCCCACAGCAGTTATTAGATAAAACACCATGGAGAGGACCCGGCTGTGTGCTCTGCCTACTACGACTTCACATTCCTTTCCTTTCTCTTGGGTATATCCATCTACCTCCTGCTCTGCTGAATTTTTAATATTTTTTCCAGATCCACACTGTATTCTCCACTCATATTTCCGTATTAGCCAATTATTCTATTCTTGCGGGAGAGGTGTGATAAGCAAGCAGAGGGTGAAAAAACAAATGCATCCTTGTGAAAGACAGGACTGAAGAAAATGACAAAGGGTTGAGGGAGGGAAGTGACATCTGAGAAACAGGATCTAATAACAGAATTAAGACGCTTATGAAAAAGTTTTGAACTTCACTTTTCTAATTAAACTAGGTGAGAAATATCTAACCATTATCATTAGCTGGCCAATATTTTCATGATCTCCAGAATTCTCAGAAAAAAGCAGTGTTCATTTTACTTCAAGAGAGGCGTCAAAAACATAGCTATTCAAGTGCTCAGAATATTTTTTAAAAATGTTTTTTAAAAGAAATGTGGCCTTACAGTATTAAAACTCATAAGCTAAAATTATTTTTAAAAACTACACAACAGCAAAGTACATATGGTATGTTTTTTACAAGTTTTCATAGGAGCAAGGTAAAGCCAAGAAAAAAATATATTAACCAGATAAAAATGTATATTCCTCTAGCTAGCTAGCCAAGAAATCAACAATCAGCTATAGACATCATAAATAGCTTTGCCATTGTTTACAAATGCTTATCAATTCTGGACCACCAAGGATTTCACAGGAGGTCCAGATGAATTCTATAGATACTCAGGTGGTAAAGCTAGAGAGCAAGAGACTTATTTAACTTGGCAATCTTAGCAAGCACTCTGAACACATAAGTTTTGTATCTGATGAATTAAAAAGCTGGCATAAGACTCTGAACTATTCTGGTGATTTAAATTCATTCACGTCTGCTTCCAGACAGTCCCCGCCCTCCCAGAGAAAACCAATGTTTTTACTCCTATCATTATAACTTAGTTTTGCCTGTTCTTAAAAATTTGTATTAATGAAGCCTACAAGAAACACTGTTTGAGTCTGGCTTCTTTCACATACCAAAATTACTTTGAGATTCATACACACCTGGTGCAATTGACTACTTTGTTCCTTTTCATTAGTGAACAATAATATTTCATTGCAAGAACACTCAAAATTTGTTTATACATTTTCCTGTTAATAGTTTTTGGGGGTGTTTTCTTTTTCATTTTGAAGCTATGTAGAGAATTGGGTTGAATACGGACTCAAAAAAATGGTATTTTAAGTCCTAACCCCAGGTACCTGTTAATGTGAACTTATCTGAAAATAGGGTCTTTGTAGATGTGGTGAACTTAAGGATCTTTGCAATGAGATCTGCTAGATTTAGGGTGAGCCCCGAGCCCAATGGCTGATGTCACTTTAATAGAAATAGTAGAGAGAGAAACAAACAGAAGGCAGCGATGGGAAGGCGGAGGTAGACTGAAGTCATGTTACAAGCCAAGAAGTGCCGAGAACTGAAAGCAGCTACCAGGAACCAGGAGAGGCAAGGAACAGATTCTTCCTCAAGAGTCTCCAAAAGGCATCAACCCTGCCAAAATGCAGATTTAGAGCTTTTGGCCTCCAGAAATGTAAGAGAATAAAATTCTGTTGTTTTAGGCCATCAGGGCTGTAGATGTTGGTTACAGCCACGTGTGAAAACCAATACAGGATATTATGAATAGCCTTATATGAGTCTTTTCATTTCCATGAAATATCTAAAAAATTATAGTAGAAATGTATACATAACTTTATAAGAAATAAAAGTTTATACCGTTTTATACCCCCTTTACTGTTGTGGTTTATTCCAGAAGCTGTATACTTTATCTTTACATATTTAAGTCTACACTACAAGCTCTTATTAATTAATTACTCTGTGTGGTGTGATGCAGGAGCTGAGATTCATTTTATTCCACAGGATATCCAAGTTTTGCAACACCATTTGATACCAGGAAGTTCCTTTTCCCATTCACTAGCCTTGAAGTCTTTATTGCAAATCATTTGTTGGTATCTTTGCGGGTCTATTTATAAACTTTTCAGAAAAAAGTTTATTTGTACCCATATCTTTGAGCAAAACCTTACTGCCTGGATATCAAATCAATAGTCTAAGTCCTCCAAGTTTGTCCTTTTCCAAGTTCATTTTGTCTATTCTAGGTTCTCTGTATGACATATAAATGTTTGTAATTTTTATCGACTGCTGTAATGAAACCCACTGGGATTCTGATTGGGAATGTGTATCATATGTTTATTAGTAATTTACAGATCATTTGAGGGAAAAAATAAAATCTTGGTAATATTGAGTCTTCCAGTTTAATGAACATGGTAAATACCTCATTTACAACTTGAATTTCTCTCAGCAATATCTTGTAGTTTTCAGTGTAAAAAAACAGCTTATTTAGTGAAATGTATCCTGAGTATTTTAATCTTTTTGGTGCTGTTGTAAAAAGCACTATTTTTTATTCTGTTTTCCAATATATATCATTGCTACACAGAAAAATACAACTCATTTTGGTATACTGACTATCTTGTTAAATACACTGATTACTTCGAAAAAGTTTATTGCAAACTCCTTATGCATTCACACAGACAAAAGTAAACCATAAAAAATGGTTTACTTTTTCTTTTCTTATCACACAGGCTAGGAGGTTCATTATAACGCTGAAGAGGTAGAAACAGATAATCCTTGACTGGTTTCCAATCATAAATAACTGAGCACTTAATATTTTACCATTAACCATGAGGATAGTTCCAGCTTTTCCATAAATGTCTTTTATTAGGTTGAAGAAGTTACTCAATTTCTCGTTGCTAAGAGATTTTGTCATAAAGCAAATTCTATCAAATGCTTTTTATTTTACATCTTTTTAGATATAACTTGTCTCCCTTTGTTTCTGGTAATAGGTTAACTACATTTTTTAAGGTAAACCAAGCTTGCACTACTTGGTCATAATAAATTCCTTTTAATGAGTTGCAACATTTGATATACAAATATTTTGACACTTTTTACACATGACTATGTATGAGTCTTTCAGTTTCTGTAGTGAACTTCCTTCTTTGATTTCTGATATTGGTAATTTAAGATTTAGTTTTCTTTTTCAATGTTTTCATTTTCATTCAGTTCAAACTAATTGTACTTTGACACACAAATAACTTAAGTGTGTTACATAATTTTCAAAGAGATGTTCTATTGTTGTACAAGTCAATTGTTTTAGATAGAAAAGCAGAAAACATATAATGTAAAATCTGAATCTTCTAAAAATTACTGAGATCTGTTTTCTGTCCCTACATGGTCTACCTTGGCAAACACTCCATGGGTATTTGAAAAGAAAGCATATAACACAGCTATTGTGTGAAATGTTCTACAAATGTTAATTCTAAGTTGGTTGATAGAACTATCTTGATTTTCAAAATATTTACTAATATGTTTGGTCAGTTTCTGTAACATTTACTGAAAGAGGAGTGTTTAAAGTCTCATTATGATCAATAAATTATTTATTTCTCCATTTAATTCTACCAGTTTTTGCTTCATGAATTTTGATACTGTGTTATTGGAAGCATACATGTTTATGATTATTCCTAGTAAATCACTCCATTTATTAATATCACTCTTTTTTTCTTACAGTATGCTTTGCATTGAAATATTCATAGCTATGCTATTTTTCTTTATTTTTACTCTTTGTTTTCTATTTGCCTGTTGTTTTTATCTTTCTTTTATACCTTTCCTGATTTTGTGCTAATCAAGCAATTAATATTCCATTTTATTTTTTCTGTCTTCGGAACTGTATCTCTTTTCATTAAACTTTTTCTGAGTGCTCTAAGAATAACAAAATGCATCTTTTTGCATTATTCTATTGAGAGTTGCTATTTAGTAAATATTGTAACTGTTCGTTTTTCATTAACTGCCTCACCCTTCCAACAGTTCACTCCCATTTCACACCTCTGGTTGACTGCTTCTGCGTAATGTTGCAACAGCACAGTCCCGTTTGCTGTGCACATCATTTGTGCCGTTTCCATCATGTCTCTTACTTCTGTGAACATTAAGAAACCCAGCCCACATTGTTCTTTTTTCTTTGTTTTAGTTATCAGTTTTCTTTCTGTGGATCTGAGTTTCCCTACAGAATCACGTTCCTTTGGCCTGAATTCAGGACAGCCTATACCATTTCTTGTAGGATAGGTCAGATGGCCCCAAACTCTCTCAGGATTCACATCACTTCAAAATGTATTTTGCTCTACTTTTGGAAGAGTATGTGATAAATAAAACATTTTGAGTTTATAGGGTTTTTTGATTTCAATGGTTTAAAATACACCTTTCTCTTGACTTCTGCTTTCCAACAAAGCCAGCAAAAGCTCTCACCCTTGGTTTCCAAAAAGTAATACTCTCTATGCCTCTCTCCCCAGTTATTTTTATGATTTTCTCTTTATCTTTGGCTTTCACCAATTTGATCAGGAGGTACCAATGTATCTTTCCCTTTAATATTTACCCTGATTGGGTCTGTTGAGCTTCTTGAACAATATGTTGATGTTCTTCATTCAATTTAGAATTTCCTAGCCATTATTTTGTCAAATATTTTGTCAGCCATAATCTTACTCCCTTATCCTTTTGGGATTCCAATTACAGGAGTTCTGGACAGACTGGTATGTACCCAACAGTACCTGAGACTCTGTTCGTATTTACTACAATCTTTTCTTCCTACATGCTTAAGAAAATAATTTCTGTAGATCTGTCTTCAAATTACTGATTCTTCTGTTATTTGCAATATACTTCAAGCCCTTACATTAAATATTTTGATTCGGTTATGGAAATTTTCAGTTTGAGAACTTCCATATGCTAAGTTTTTATGATTTTCATTTCACTGCAAATATTCCTTAATTAAGACCGTGCTTTCCTCTATTTCCTTTAAGATAATTTCTTGAGTTCTTTGAACATTTTCATAATATCCACATTAAAGTCTCTGCATGTGAAATCCAAAATATGGGCCATTTTGAGTCTGGTTTGACTTTTTCATTTTAACAACACATCCTGTTTTATTATTCTTTACTTTTGAATTAAATTTTATAACATAACAAGGACTGAGGTGTAATATTACTTTTAAAGAACATTCACTCTTGCTTTAGCAGGCAAATCAGTCACTGGGTGATTACACTGTTCAGGCTTGCACTTGCACTTAGTTGATATAGCTCTGTGTAAAGTAAGAGGTGCTGGCCCAGCTCTTCGAACTTGGCACAACTCAATTACCAACCTTTCTTCCCAGAAGTGTCCACAGGACTTGACTATAGCTTTTGTTAGGATGGGCTTAAAGTAAAAATTCGTTTAGGGTGTGGTCCTTATTCCTACAGTACACCCAACCTTTCCAATTCCTTTAGTAAATGTTTAGTGAATGAGCTATTAAAATTTTTCTGTTCTGGCAGGGTCAGAAATCCAATGCCTCCCAGAAATGCTGGATCTGTGTTTAGTATCTCTGTTCCACTCTAAGCTTGGAGCAGGTGCTATGTGACAAATCGTGCTCAGCATACAAACAGCCCCGCCAACATACCCAAGTGAGATCCCCACATGGACAACTGGTATCCCTCTCTGCACGATCCCTCCCGCTCTAATGCCCTGCCCTGCAGATCCCTGCTGTTTCAGCCGCCATAACATGTGATCCCTGCCTCCTCAGCTCTGAGAGAACCACACCCTCTGCTTGAACTCAGCTCTCTACTACAACTGAAAACTCTCACTAGGCCACTCATGAAATTTATGAGTTTATGAGGTTTGCAGTTTTTCTCTTCTGTTTTAAAACAGAAACTTTCCATATTTTGTCAAGTGTTATCATTATTAGTGGTTTACACAGCTTTTGTTAAATTTATTCCTTATTTCTGAGGTGGCTATAAAAATGTTTTGAAACTTTATTAAAATATCAGTTTTAAGAATACAAGAACAACTCTTCACCCAGATGAACTAATTGTTTCCCTTTAGCCCCATTTGTTTTATCAGTTTCTCTTCTTTACCATATAATAAGGATATTACACAATATGTATCAACTATAAAGGAAAACATATGAGTATATGCATACCTGGTTAAAGTGATATTTAATAGTTTTCCAATGTAAAGTAACCATATTCTTCTTTTACAATAAGTAATTTATAGGGAGATGCTTTGAGACCATGTAAGATATATATAATCTATCTTCATCAAATATTCACTTTTGTGTTAATGAGGACAGCCAACTGAGTAGCATACTCATTATAGCATTTTACTTGACTTCATTAAAAATGCACTTTATAGACCCTGTACAGATGTCCTCAAGAATGAAGCATAAAATAAACCAATCTACATACAACAATTACATCTTAAGTCACAAGTGGGATAAAATTGTCCAACACTATAGGACACAGTTCCACAAGTCCAGCCCCCCTTTTCCATCAGGTTTCCAAAACAGTCTTAGAAGAGACTACATAAGCCTATTTAATGAAAGTACTTCCCAGGCACTAGTTGATATTTGGATCTTAAAAGCAACCTTAAAACAATGCCGTTTGCAAAGTGATGAATCATAAGAGACCTTTTTGCTTATAACTACAAAATGCTTTAGGCTCAATTTCAAATGAATGATGCATGGCTAGTAATTAGTTTGTGACTATAATGATGTTTTGTTTTTGTTTTTGCAAATGAGACAAATTAAGTAGATTATGCCATAAAATTCCAATACTACATAGACAGTCTGACTAAAAACCACCATGTTTCCACCTGAAAAAATCAACAACACCCCCCCATTCATAGTATGGACTTAAATATCCCACTTATTTGTTCATATAGAAGACTTAAAATCCCAATGAAGAAAAGTAGAAACTAACATAATTCCCAAAAACTTGATTTCAAACATTCCAGTTCCCATACATTCTATTTGTATCTTATAACTCAAAGTTACTTTTTCAGTATTACAAATAAATTGCTCCAATAATGAAGCATACAGAAACTACTGCTAAAAGCAACTTTGAGTAAAGCAGCCAACAAACACAAAAGTGACTGCCATCATGAGCAGTGACATGAAGGACATGAAGTGTCCTAAAGGACCCAAAACTGTGGTTCACGCCTGAACTATATACTACTGACTGGTCGAGTGACTAATTTGTCATGTCTACATAATGATAATGCCTATTTCTGGAATTATGTGAAAATATATAATTACTCATACATCAGTTTAAGTATCAAATATTTATCGAACACTAATTATGTGCCAAACATTGTTTTAAGTCATATAAGTTCCTATGAAAAGATGACAAGGACCTCCTCCAAATCGTGTACATGATAAAGCAAACAGACAGGGAGTGGGAAAGAGACAGAGGAACAAAACAAATGAGAGATTTTCGATAGGGGCAAGTTCTATAAATAAATACGGTACTGCCGACAGCAGATGAGGGGGGCATCATCATGATGAGAGCTCGCCTGAGAAAGTGGCCTATGGGCTGAAGGAAAGGAAATGGCCAGAGGCAAATCTGAGGTTAGAACAGAAAATGAATGTGGCTAAAGGGAGTGGTAAAATATGAGGTCGAAGAAAGAGACTATATCATCTCACAAATTATCATTAAATTGAAAACCATCAGAAGATGGGAAGGGAAATTCCCTCTCTGGCCAAAGATGCCAATAGTGAGTAGACTTGTCCCCTCTGCCTGAAAGAACAGTTTTGAGACTTTGGACCCGGGCAGTGTGGGACAGTGGTGCCTGAGAAGAGGAAAACAAACAAGGTGAGCCTATGACCCATGACCCCCCCCCCAGCTTACTGTTTGCAACTTCCAAACTGCAGCACAGGGAGAAGCGAGGCAAAGCGAGGATGTCTCCATGAGTGGAGGAGATGGAGGTGGGAGTCCGGACATGCTGGAGAGGCACAGGTAGGTCTTGAGGCACAGTACCAGAAAATACAGAAAGTTCTGAGGATCTCAAGGGGTCCCCCAGGAGTGTTTGGCTGTAGCAGTGACTAGCACATGCGTGGGAAAAAGAAACACTGGAGGCCTGGGAACACATCGGGCAAAAGGAGTAGAGGTAACAGCGTCTGATCCTCACAGAAGGTTGGGAATAACACCTGTTCTCACCAGTCAGCGGGGAAAACCTTCAAATACCTTGAACACTGAGTTCCTCTCAGAAGGGTATTGCTTTCATTAGTGGGGGAAAAAAGGCTCTCGATTCAAAGCTACTCTGATTCCACGTAACAAAGCTTTTTACAAAGCTCACAGAGTATCAAACTGTTGCCATGCATTTTAACTGCCTTCCACAACAAAGCTCAAGGATATTTATAAAGAACACAAAAATATCTAGAGTACACAGTAAAATTTTTGGTTAGCACCCACAATTATCTTGGCCCAAGGAATCAAGAAAATACAATCAATGAAGAAAATAGTTAATTAACAGGGCCAGAAATACACAGATGACAGAATTACTACACTGGGAAGTTAAAAGTTATTGTAACTATATCTCACATTTTGAGAAGGTTGAGGAAACACTGAGCATTTTACGTGGAAACGTGATAATGCCAAAAAAATCAATTTCTAGAGGAAAAAAAACCCTATAATATCCTAGATCACTAAATAAGAAAAAATGTAGATTAGGACACAACAAAAAATCAGGGAACTGACATACATGGCAATAGAATTTGAAATTAAAAAAAAAAAAAGTAAAAAGAAAGTATAAAGAGTACCAGGAGCTGTGGGACAACTTTAAGAGGCATAATATATGTATAATAAAAATATGTGTAATTGAAGTCACTAAAATAAGAGTACCATGGGAAGAAATACTTGGAAAAAACTGGAAAAAAAAAACCATAAGCACTAAAAAATTCCTCAGAAATTTAGAAATTTTAGATGAGAACTAAAACCTCACAGATTTGAGGAGCTCAATGAACCCCATGGAGAAGAAATATGAAGAAAACGATAACGATGCCCATGATACAAAATAATCAAATTGTACAAAACTAGTGATAGGAATTTTCTAAGCAACCAGAGAAAAAAACACATGTACAGAGGAACAAAGTTGAGTTTTATGGCAGTTATCTTGCCCAGAAAAATTTGACTGTGAAGACAGTGCAGCAACATATTTAAAGTGCTGAAATAATAATAATTGTAATAAAATGTCCACCTGAAATCTCATTCAAAAACATTTTCAAAATGACTTCCTCAGAAAAAAATGAAAGAATTCATTAGCACTGGAAGAAATATTTCAGGTGTTCTTCAGGTAGAAGAAAGAATTTCAGATAAAAGACAAGATCACACCAACAAGTGAAAAATACTCAAAATAGTATATAAGTATACAGACATAAAGTCATTTTTAATATGTTCAAGCTTCTCTAAAAAATAAGTGAGTTGAAAGTAAAAATAACATGTTAAGAGTTTTAAACATATGCTATAGCAAAATGCATATTAGTGAAAGCCCAAGAGGAGGAAAATGGGAGTATATTATTATAAGGCTTTATATTGCACATAAAGGGTTATAACATTACTTCAAGGTAGTTCAAAATATATACTATAAACCCCAGAGCAACCACCAGTAAAATGAAACAGAGAGTAACAGCCAATAAGCCAACAAAAAGTGAAACAAATTAAAATATTCCACCAAAAAAAGAAGAACTCTGCAGAATAGATGAGATAAACAGAAAACAAATAGCAAGATGGTAGATTCAAACTCCATCATATGAATAACCACACTAAAAAGAAAAAGGACAAAACCTTCCAGGAAAGGCAGAGATGATCAGACTGGATCAAAACAAAACAAAACAAAACAAAACAAAACAAAACAAAACAAAAGAGAGACTCAACTAGTATGCTGCCTGTAATAGCAGTATGTTAAAAGAACAAAAAAGATACACCATGCTATCATTAATCAAAAAAACAAAAACAAAACCCTGCAGTGGTTTTATTAATAACACAAAATAAAATTTAAAACCATTAGTGTACTTTAAGCTTGGAAATGACCTCATCTCATTTACTTTTACAGTGAGAGGTCACTAGCTGTGATGTGGACAAGGGCAGGGCACTGAAAACAAAAACATCGGGCCTGAAATGCAGCAGGCAGTCGACAAATGGCAAGTACAAAAACACATACAATTATGATGCACTGGCCCAGCACTACCATCCCTAAAACTGTACCTTTTCCCAACCATACTGTTCTAAAATGAATACCCACATTTTATTCTACATTAAAGTTGGCTTCCCATTGCCATTCATACCCACGTATGCAATGAAAGCACTCTAAGTATGGAAATCCCTGCCTGACTTTCAGAATTTCATTTAACAAAAGAGGGATTATGAGCAATCATTAGAATACCATAAACATGATATCTACATTCAAGAACCACTTTGGCTAAATCCTCTATACTTGCAAGAGGTTAATTAATTACATGTTCAAGATCGACCAGTGGACCAGGTAAGGATTAGTCCGTTACCGTGTAAAAGGGTAAGTTGGAGCTGGAGGCAGGAAGCAAACAACAACAACTACAATGGAACAGCTACCCTTAGATGTAATCTAGCCCGGTGCCCGTTAACTCTACTTCCAGAAGCAGGTCTCACCAGTAGACTTGACCATGAGCGATGTCCCTGTAGGCCCCTCCTTGCACAAAGACTCTGAGACTAGTTCAGGCTTCCCAGTTCACTGACGAACATGGGGAGGCGTGCCCAGCTGGCTGGAAGCCCGATGCCCAGAAGAGTAAAGAGTGTTTCTCTAAGCAGAAGTGAGCACTAGGCCATTGTAGGGTCATGGGGCAGTGGACGGCCATGGAAACAAAACCTTTACTTTTACTACTGTCATGTCTAACACACCAGACCTTAGACTTAGCCCAGATGAGGTGTGGGACGGGACAGGGTCGGGGAGGCCAGCCTTCCTTCCTCGGGGGGGAAACAGCCCAACCTCTGCTATGGAGCAGGCCAACTGACGTGCACGGCAGTGGGCATCACTTAGGATGTTTTGCAGTTTCTATTAAACTTGATCTGAGGAAAAAAATTGAGAGTGGGACTTTGAGGAGGCAGGGTTGGGGTAGTGGAGGTAAGAAAAAGTGACACAGAGCCCTGGCTGGTGTGGCTCAGTGGACGGAGTGCCGGCCTGCAAAATGAGAGGTCAGCCGTTCAATTCCCGGTCAGGGCACATCCTGGATTGAGGGCCAGACCCCAAGCTAGGCCAGGGAAGAGGCAACCAATCCATGTATCTTTTGCGCACTGACATTTCTCTCCCTCTTTTTCACCATCCCTTTCCCTTTACCTAAAAGTAAATAAAATCTTTTTAAAAAAGTGACATAGAAAAATTTCTCTATGTTGTAGATCAGTTTACTCAAAATTAGTAAGGAATAACAAGGCCTTTTCCTGTAATGTTTGCTAAATAGCTCAAATAAAAAATAAATAAATAAAACTCCCCACATACTCTTAGCCAACGTCTTGCCTAGCCTTTAGTTTTTCCTGTACCATTTTAAATAACTATGCCCAGAATTTAAAAATTCTGATGCCAGAATATTAATGGCAAAGGTGTTTCTGTATTTATACATGACACCATGTTGTGTTTCTTGGTATTGTTTACAGTTTTTTTCCTATTTCTACATGAAGACAAATAAAATCCACTTAGAGACTTTTAAAAATAAATCAGTGGCTTTTCAGACATTCATTCAGTGTTTGGTTTCATGCTTCAGTTCAAGCCACTGATTTTGGTGGGTGCATTTCATTTGGTAGCATTCGAGTCAAATGACTATGCTACATTTTCAGGGAACTCCTCTGCTCTTCAGTAATGAAGTATGTCTAATGCTTTGCCCAAAGATGCTGCAGGCACCAGGTCTGGGACCTGCACTTAAGGCAGAGTGGGAGAACTATGTGGCTACTGACTAAAGGTAAAACAAAGCAAAGTCGGAAGGCGGGACTAAGACAAGGGGAATTAATAAAGGATTGGGGTATAGTTAAGACCCATGGTTGGGAAAAAATAGGCAGAAACCTGCATTGGGGGAGGATAAAGTTAAAAAAATATATAAGGAGTCTTCAAATAGCAAGAGAGGTCATTACTAGGGCCAGCAGTCAGAATCACACATAGTTCCAAAAAAGGTTATAAGAATCCACTAAGAAATAAGAGAGTAAGAAAACAGCAGAAATAGCCCCTAAGAAAACAACTAGAAAAATGAAGAAGGCAAAAAAAAGTACATATAGTAATAAAATGAGAACAGAAAATAGCAGATAGACAAGCAGTAAAGGATAGTCATGAAGCTAACAGAACTATTTTTTCCCTAATTACATTCCAAATATAAAATGCTTCAAAAAATTCTGGGTCAGAACTTAGGGAAAATATAAATAATAATACTGTCAATGAAACCTATAATATAAGCCTGCTAGATCTTTAAACCCCTTCAGAATATATAAGCATTCAGTGGATCAAAATGACTTGGGTGCTTTCCTGTGGTTAGTCGTTCCAAGGGGACCTACGTACAAAGGAAACCTTGTTATATGGGACAGAAAGACTACTTGTCCGTGGCATACAACTTCAGAAATGCCACACAGATCACTGCAGGAAGAGACTTGTACTGCAACTTCAGTAAACAGAAAGTGGACCGGATTCTGGTCCTATCACACTTTCAGCAGAAAGCTACAAACTATGTGAACTCTTAAACACATTAATATTTATACTGAATCATTACTATTTAATGTAAAAATATAAATCTGCATTATCAATGGCTCAGTACACATACACACAAAGAAAACTTAATTTTTCTAGTAAAAAGGAACTTGAACAAATATTATAAGACAAATGATTTGGTAGTGGCAATGCTGGTGGTCAAAAGTTAACACTAACTTTTCACCAAAGAGGGGAAAATCACTTTGACTGGTCTCTATCCCAACCTGAAATAAATATTATATGGGGACTTGGATACAACATTAGCATCCTCGGTTAAAAAAAAAAAAGCATTAGTAACAGATAAAGCTGAGTTTAGGACAGGAAACTTGTAAAGGGATTTATCCTTTCAAAAGAGTCAAGACTGGTTTGGAACTTAAGTATGTGTAATGAAACATATAATTCAATACAGAATAAAAATATAAACAAAGAGGGAAAAGGGCTAAAAAAATATATAGGCAAGTACCATAATGAACTAAACACACACAGGACTAAAACACCGCCATCCTGTGTACCAAGTTTTATTTCACTTAATGCAAATTAATTGAAATCAAACTTTATGCAATTGATTCTGGAAATCACAGAAAAGTTTTCAAGGGCTCTGGCCCTTAGCACCAAAGTGCCTGCTGTTCCCCTGTCAGCCACGGGACAGAGAACGGCCGAAAAACTTTCCATGGGAAATCAGTGGTCAGGCCACAGAGGAATGAGCCAGCAAGGCAGTCCCTGTTCCAGAAACGTCTACACAAACCAGGCTTTTCAAGGAAGGACAGTGCATTTCCCTCCCATTTTAGGCCCCAAGTTTCTGATAATAAAAAACAGTCAAATCCTGAGTAAAAACACATTATAAGCTAAAGTATATTGTAAAACCTTTCCTGTGCATCCAATGACCTTTTCCCCCACATCTACTTCTCTGCCAACAGGTCAAGAGTTTTATACCGAGAAACAAAGCAGTGTGTGAAACCAAATCAAACACGAAAATGTACAGTCACAAATCCTAAGTCTGAATCCTTCTCTTCTGTTTATCAGCTGTGTGTGCGTTGGGGGCAGGGCGGGGGGGGGGGGAGAGCAGTCATGGTTAAGTTGCCAATTCTATATGACTTTCAGTTCTTGCAAACTTAATAGGCTGCTGTGAGGAATATAGCACATAAATGTATACAGACATACTATGTAAACCACATCACTATACAAATTCAAATAATATACCGGTCATTGTCACGTAATTACTTGGCTGCTCTGCTGCTGCGCATTTGGTCCAATACTTAAGTCATTGACCAAAAACTCTAAAATTAATCTCTCTACCTGCTATTATTATCCAAACACTCATCTCCTAAGTATAACAAGTCTCCACACCATATTAAAAAAAATAATCAGACTAAACTAATGTAGAGTAAGATTTTAATATCCTCTCACTACCCCATCCCACATGATTTAGAAGCAGAGGGCTAACTTGCTGTCTTGTAATATCTCAGACAGTTAAAATAGATTTGCAGAGTTTTTTTTTTTTGGGGGGGGGACCCTTGAACACACTTTCCATAATAACCACCAAGCTGTTATTGTCTGCATTTGGGTGATTTTCATTTCAGGGGATTCCTAAGCTAAGGCTTGGATCCTTGGTTAAATATTCCTAGTGGAAGATCTTGAAGTTGAAAGCTTTTAAGCTCAAATTTCTGGCCCCAACATCTGTGACTACTATTAGAAGAGAAGCTTATCCTAACCAGTTTTTCAATAATTTGTCTCGAACTCCTGAAGGCTATTCCCAGGAATAGAAAAAAAAATATTCCAGCACCATGAGGTCTAGAAGGTACGACAGCTGATCATAATGGAAATGTTCATGAATCAGTACTTATCTTTACGTCAGGTTCCTTCTAACTCATCCCCTTGGCTGCTTTGTGTGACATTAAATTTTGCATACTTAAAAGTCAAAGTACAAAATGTCTGGAAGATGTTCAAAATGAGTTATTAATAAATGTGTGCTGAATAAAAATCATTGAGAAATAGAGTATGGAAAAAAAAAGAGCCCAGAAAACAGTATTTGAGTAAGAATACATTTACTTGGGTATTAAAAGACATCAATCAAGAGCCAGAGAAGAGGTGAGAAAAGAAGCACAAGGGAGCCAGTAGACAGGACAACAAAAAAGGAGACAGTGCCAACAGGGTGAGCGGGTGACCACAAGTCACCAGCACAGGGGACCAGGGATGAAAGGACACGTGTTGAATCTGGAATTATGAGGTCACCGACACACCAAGAGAGTAACTCTTAAGACAGTAGTGACTGAAGCAAAAACACACACATGCGGGAGGACTACACAACAGTGAGGAAAAAATTCACATATAAAGAAGGGAATAACATCACAACAGAGGAGAAGAAAAGCGCCCAAAATAAAAACGGGATGATGATGGCAGCAGCCACGACGGGCACTTATCCGCACTCCTGACACCTGTGTGCGCCATCTCCTCAAATCTCACCACAACCTAGTGAGACGGTAATAAAAAAAAAGCGAGGGGTTTGAAGAAACTTGCCCGAAACCCAGGTCTAATTAGACTAGAAATGTAATAAAGACTATTTTCAGGAATACTAAGTAACAAGAAGTTGTCTTAACCCAGATTCATGTTTTTACACTAAAACATGCTTCACAGCAAGACTTAGTGAGCCAAAAGCTAACAAGGATTAGTTTTTTAGTATTTAAAATAAATCTTAAAGTGCCTTAAGGAAAGTTATTTATTCATTCATCAGATATTTATTGATATTGACCAAGACATTATAAATTCATGTTAGATACCCAAAAGGATGATTCCTGAGATTAAAGACACTCTTATGATAGAATAATAAATAGGTTAATGAACAGAAGATAATACAGCAAGTGAGAAAGAAGATGGGTACTTGGGAGAAAAAGTAAGTGGGGAAGAGAAGTGATAAGGGCAACTGGGCATGCTATTTCAAATAAAGTGCTCAGGATAAAAAAGACCTGGGGAAGGTGACTCTTCTGGCAGGACAGGAGGGAGGAAGCCATTTGCATATCCAGAGGAAGCAAGGTCCCAAGAGGGCCAACAGCAAATGTAAAATCGCCATGGTGATGGGCCTGAGGAATAGTGCAGAGCCCGTGTGCCTAAAGCTGCAGGAGCTGGGGAAGAGTGGTAGAGGCCAAAACCAGCTGCGCAGTGTGTAGGGCACTGTCAGCCACTGCAGGGTTACAGGGAGACAGAGAACATCATCTTACTGAAGTCACTACTTACTCTGTTAAGAACAGACTGTGTTGAAGATAAAATGAAATAGATTATTTCTTACTATTACCAAGTTCTTTCACACATTTTACATGAATGTTATATAAAATGCAAGCAAAAAGTGGGAAAGATCGAGATAAATCAGTGGAAAATTCAAACTTTTTGAGCAACTTTATTAGAGTTCCTCAAAAAATGTAGTATTATTCTGATCATTCTGTGTTTTTATTAGTTCTAATAAGTTAAATAATTGCAGCATTATTTAATATAACTGACATTCTACTAATTTCAAGGGAGCGAGGGTAATAAAAGCTCATAAAGAGAATTCATTCAGAGTTCAATTTCATTTACCCTCCCACTGTTCTCTCTACAGAGAACACAAGGCTAGTATGTTAGTGAATTTTCCCCTTACCGGCCAGATTTGACATTACTATTTTGAGATAGATTTGAACTAAATGAACTCAAGCCCTTGATTAAATGAGCTATTTTATCAAGGGATATGCCTGTATACTTTTGACATTTTAACTTCATATTAGTTCATAATATAGGCACTTATATACTAATTATTATGATGTATTAGAGATTATTCCACTATTTCATATGAGAGCAAGTTTTGCTTGGAGGCAAAGTAGATTTTTCCTTTCTTTTTACAGACACATAGTCTCATGAGCACTAGCTTCTTTCCAAAGATCCCTGATGAATTATGTCCTACAAATGCCAAATCGCCCTTTCACCCAAGCTCATGCTCAGTTTTTGAAACAAATTGCAATAGTGTCCTATTATAAAATCACCTTGGACAATTCCCTAGACCACAGATTGCAATTTTCCTCAGAGAGGCGGTAACCAGCAGCAAAAAAAACAAACAAAACTGTGCTGATGATGAGTCCCTCTCCAGAGAGAAGATTGAGAAAAACAGTAGTGTCTGCATATTTCCTCTTGCCCTTCACTGACTCCTAGGTTACATTTCTAATTCACTTCCTTGATGATCTCATCCCCTCCCAGAGCTTTAAATGCCACCTGTATGAGAAAGGCTCCAGATTTATACATCCAGCCCTGAACTCAGAGCTTACTTCATATGCCCAATTGGGTGTCAACACACATTTTAAGTGAGCTTCCTTCCTACTGCAAATCTGTTCTTCTTGCTGTAAGTGGACAGTCATCTTTCTAATCACACAGGCCCAGAGCCTTGCAGTCATCCTTGACTTCTCTTAGACTCCCATCCAATCGATCGGAAATCCTGTCTTCCTGCCCTGGCTGGTGTAGTTAAGTGGATTGAGCATGGGCCTGTGAATCAAAGAGTCACGGTTCCATTCCTAGGCAAGGCACATGCCTGAGTTGCAGGCCAGTTCCCAGCATAGGGAACATGAGAGGCAACCATACACTGATGTTTCTCTCCCTCTCTCCTTCTCTTCCCCTTTAAAGATAAATAAATAAAAGTTAAAAAAAAAAAAAGGAAATCCTGTCTTCCCTACCTTCAAAATTCTTGTGGAATCTGACCACTTCTCACAAGTGACAATGGCATCAAACCTGTCCAGCCAGCACTCTTTCTCAATTACTGGATCACAATAATAGTGTATTAACTGGCCATCAGCTTCAATCCATGCCCCTCCCCCAATCTGTTCCTCACGCAGCTGCCAGAACAATACTCCCAAAGCATCAACCTGATCATCTCACTTCTTTGTTCAAAATGCTCCAATGGCTTCCTTAGAATAAGTGCCACAGGTCTCACACCATGGCTGCAATGTCATCTCTCATGTCACCTCTTCCCACCCTCCATGTCCCTTCACTCTGGAACAGCCATTGGCCTCAACTGTGCCAAACTTACCTGCCCGCAAAAGCCTTAGGGCTGTGGTCTCCTTCATCTATAACATGTTTTCCCAAGACGGCCACACAGCTAACTAAAGGTATTCAGACTTCTGCTCAAATATACCCCTTTAAGCTTTCCCCAGCCATGTTAGTTCAACCCATAACACGGTGCTCACCCCACCACTTCCACAGGAGTTCTATTATTGCTTGATTATATTTATCTTACACTTTTGATTATATGTATATTGTTGCTGTGCTCAATTAAAGTATAAGGCCAATAAGGAGTGAGAGATATGTTTACAGCAATAAACTCAGAACCTACAGGAATACTCAGCACAATTGTTATTCAATAAATATTTGTCAAGTGCACAGCTGAATCACTGGTGAACCAGTGAAACGAGGTATTCAAATAAAATGTATCAGTGCTGTGCTTACCAACATAAACTCAAGCTATCAACTCATCCATAAACTAGGCGGCAGTCCAGGGCCTGTAACACCACAAGGCTGAGGCCCACACCAAGGAAACGCCACGACCTGGAGCCTTTGCTTCGGGGTCGGCCTCTAATGAGAGCTCAGGTCGGCATGAGGAGAGTTCTCAAATATACTCACCTTTCCAGCACTGGAGCCATGTTAATTTAACCATTAAAAAAAGCCTCTGATGTCTGTGAATTTCTAGTACATTGGTTAAATTGGTAAATCTATTACATGAGTACATTATTTTCTATTACTTGTTAAACATGTAAAGGAAAGATGTAAATGACCTTTTAATAATTTTGTTAACATGTATCTCTCCATTGGATAACGTGTAGGAAGAACTAAAAAGAAACATGTAAGTAATAAGATTTTAAGAAAAAGTAATAGGATGGGCAAGGTAAAGATATCTTTCAGCTGACCATTGATTTTAACTTCTTAAACCAACAAACTTTCAGTAAGTTTAATTAAAAACTCAACACTGTGTCTATTTTAACTGAGACTGAAGGAGATGGGAGGCAGATATCAGATTATAATAAAAAGTACAGAAGTAATAAATGTTGGAATAATTTCAGGCTACAAGTCAAACATAACTGAAATCAAGCTGAATTAGCAAGCCCTGGACTGGACGGAAGGAAAACCATCTGTGTCACTGAGCCGTATGAAGTCCTGGCTCCTGGTAGGAGCATGTCAAGAAGGCTGCAAAGCAATGTGACAAGAATACTGAACAACAGATAAATGCTTGTGATCTCCAGAGAACAAACCTCTAAGGCTATAATAGCTAGGAATATAGTTACAATAGTGCATATTATTCTGAACAAATGTCCTCCTGGATACTGAAAGATTAGCCAATGAGTTTGCCAAAGTGCTGTCTAAAACATTGAAATTAGAGGGACTTGGGACAGATGGACAGGAACCACGATGCAGCAGCAGAAGGCAAATAGAACTATTTTCAAGTAGGAGATTCTGGTAAGATTTATAGCATTGAGAGATAAGATCAAAGATGAATTATTAAAGAGAAAAAGTAGTAATTACAAGAAGCCAAAATGGGTCTTGAAGAAGAAATTATATCATACTAACTCCACATCCTTTGTTAATATTAAAGTGATAATTCTATGAAACATGATTTGTTTTTGTATCTGGATACTTGGCAATACACTTGAAATAATCACACCAAAGGAATGAAAGATGAAGATATTTGTTAGTCTGGGAAAGTGATGGTTCAGTGAAGAAATTCTTTCAGGTTCCTTACCTGTCTTGGTCAGTCTTATCTGAGGTACTTCAGTAAGCCATCCTGTTAAATCAAATTACAATTTCCTCAACTGTTTTTCGAATAAAACCAGAGGCCAAAAGCAGTATTGTACGTAGCCTTCTGAGTTAAAGGAGGATCAAGGAAAAAGTCCAATGGAGGTGTGGTATCAGAAGAAAAGTAAAATGTTGAGCAGCATACGAATTAAGCTGCAATTTCACAGGGCAGTTAAGTTCTATTCTTTTTTGGAAAAGTGAATTCTATTCTTTTTTTGTTCTATGCACAAAAGTGTTGATTATCTGGTCTACTTTGAATTAATCCATTCTCTCACACACAGAAATCATTACTAAGAGATTCATCTTAATAAAAATGAAAATGATTACCTCAAAAATAATCAACATTTTTATTTTAAAAAGTAACTTTAAAAACATTTGTTTCAGCATGACAAATACTCTGGATAAAACCAAGATGATGTACACATGTCATTATGCATTTGTCCAAATCCATACAATGTACAACATCAAGAGCGAACACGACTGTAAAGTCTGGACTTTGGATGATGATGATGTGGCAATGTAGGTTCACAGCTATAACAAACGTACCTTCCCAATTCGGTGGTGAACCATAAACTGGTCTACAAACATTAAAATCTGGAAAAATATTTAACATTAAAAAAATTTTATTGTTTTTGCTATTATTCTTCCTCCTTTCTGTTCATCATTCCCTTATTTCATATATTCATTTAGCCAATACTGTGTGGCCACCAGGGGCTGGAAAATGGGCTGTGTGTTGATAATATAGAGATGAGCATGATATACTCCAGCCCATCAAAAAATTCTGAGCATAAATGAAGATGTAACATGTAAAATAACATTTCTGTTCCAAATTAAGAAGAACCATTGAGAGATACGTAAAGGGCATCCAAAGGGGAAAATACTGAAGTCTGCAGAAATAAACAGAAGTGTTAGGGACAGCATTCCAGAGAAGGCTTCCTCAAAAGGGAAAGGAAGTATATTGACAGGCCCAGAAACATACAGCAAGCTACAAGGAAAGATAAAGCACGGGGGGGGGGCGCGGGGGCGCGGGGGGGGGGGGGAGGAAGCAAGCCAAGAGGTGGGAGGGGATAGCAGGAATTGCTTCATTAAAGACCTAATAAAGATGGGTACCTGAAAGAAGAGGAGGGCATTACTGAGAGACCAGAGGAAACATTTGGGGATGATGGCTATGGTCACTGTCTTAATTATGGTGATGGTTTTATGAGTTTATTCATGTGTCAAAATTAATCAAATTGAAAAAATTTAAATATGTGCATTTTATTGCATGGCAATTATGCCTCAAAAAAGTTTTTTTAAAGGCCAACTACAATTTTATGGATTTTGGACATCCATGTAAAAGTTATAGGGAGCATCTAAATAGTTTTAGGGAGCTAGTGAAAGTCAATGGCACTTCATTCTTCATTTTACATCTTTACAAGATGTTCTAAACTAAAGACTTAATCAACTGCTATTTAACAAGCTTCTACTAAGCACAAAGGACCAAGCTTTTTCTATACATAGAACATGTTCCTATCATTAAATGAGTAACAGGACTTTTTTTTTTTTTAATGTCAATTCACTTATAAAACCCAACTCAATCCACTGGTGTAACTCAGTGGATTGAGTGTCAGCCTGCAAACCAAAGAGTCACTGGTTCAATTGCCAGTCAGGGAACATGCCTGTATTGTGGGCCTGGTCCCCAGTAGGGGGCATGTGAGAGGCAACCACACACTCATGTTTCTTTCCCTCCCTTACTCCTCCCTAAAAATAAATAAAATCTTTAAACATATTTAAAATGTAAGGTAGAGCAGACATCAGATCTCTAGGATGCATAGCCTTCAAAAACATATACAAAATTATTTTTGTAAAGCACTGGGGAAAACAAAAGTGTACCATCCTTCACTGAGGAAATAGTTAAAAGAAAAAGTCTTAGTATGAACCATGCAATGCCACATCAAAAATTTAAAGCAGCACATCATAAAAACAACCTCCAAAATACATTTTACAGTTAAAAAGTTTCAGAAATAGGAATTTTTAATGTGTATACAAATATTCACATATTTGTAAATACAAAGAAATAGGATTGGAAATCCAACAAAATGTTAAAAATGATAGCTTATATGGAATGTAGTAGGACAGTGAGGTATAAGGAACTTCTCAATTGTATTCAATATTTTTATATGTTATTTGAATGCTTTACAACAAGAATATTAGGGTGTACTTTAAAACAAGGCATTTCTGATGCAGGGAAATAAGCATGAACTCCCTACAACATTTTTTTATTAAAAAAAAACAAAAACAAAACTGGAGGTCTCTACCGCACAAAGTTGAAAAGCCCTGCCCTACAGTGCCACCAAATGGTGGCAGATCAAAACACAGCACAAAAACAGGACATTGGTTCAGTTTAACCAGACTGTAAAGCATTTGATTCCTTTGAAGAACAGGCAGCTTAATAGAATTAAATAATATAGAGACAAATACTCAAAACCTCAGAGTTTTTAATCAAAGTATAGAGTACCAAGTTTCAAATGTAAATTTTTAGGCCTTTTTCCAAATTTCAGCTAATCTTCTGATCATTGAATATTTACATATCTTATTTCTCACACAGTTAAACCATGTAACTGTGAGCATAGTGATGTTACTTGGTGGTTTACTGATCAAAAAAATACAGCAAACGGTTTTTAAAATGCAGTCATACAACTAAACCCAGGGTCTGCTCCGTGGGAACCAGGAGGGTAAGCAGGCAATATTTGGAGGGATGAAGGAGGAAGTGCTGGGGCTGAATATGGAAGGAAGGAATCTGGGAAAGACAGGCAACCAACTGATCTGATGAGTTTCTGGGAAGCGTATGTTCACTTCTTCATCTTCTTAATGGAAAGTTAACTTAAATAAAGCATGGGGCTAGATCATGCCGAATACAAACCAATTTCGCAATAAAAAATTTGCCCTGGACTGTCCAAGAAAAAGAATTTTTCAAATTAAGCAAATCAGTCAATACTTAGTATCCTCTGCTCAGAACTAACAAAATCAGAATGGAAACTATCTCCTTCATCTGAAGTTACATAAAAAAATTAAGAAACGTACTAACTCCCAGAACATTCCTCTAAAATAGCATTTGACCAGAACCCTTAGTCCAAAATTTTTGATGCATTATTTTTCATATACCAAAATCTCCCAGAAAACACAGGACATACAAATATACTATAATCAGCTACTAAAACAAGTCAATAATATCTTAAAGTTCTACGCCCTGAATTTGTAGCACTGATGTTAACTCTAAAAGGTACCAGCCCACCAAACACCACCACGTCACCGCCACTTACTCCACTGCAGTGTATAAACAGAGCCAGACCCGGAACACCTGAGTCACAAGGACAGCAGGAAGGTTCAAGAAGGTACCTTAAAATTCAGAAATACTAGAAAAAACTGATGAGCAACTGAACTGTTAATTTCAAAAAATATCCATGTCTTGTACTTATGCATTAAGACAGTTCCTTTAGGAATGTAGATAGTAACAGCATGTAAAAATTTGCTTCCAATTTCAACGGAGAAATAAATAAGTGTGAATACGAAACTCTGTATTACAGGAAACCTGGAGAGAATGTAGACATATCAAATGCTTCAGTGGTTGAAAGAAAGCTTCAAGGACACACACTGACATACTATTTCTGAATAATATATATGTATACCAGTGTAACCGTCTAGGACACAGAGCCCTGGAAAACTGTATGTAAAGTAATATAAAACAAAAGAGAAACACATTTCTAATTTATATGTTACATCTTATGTATTCTAATAAGGCTTTAATTGACTCTGGTTACTAGCATTTTGAATGTATTTCTTTTGCACACTGCCTTTCTAATCAAAGACAAAATAATGAAAACAAATGCCACAGTCCAGGTAAAGCTACTTTTTGTTAATTGTTTTACAAAATTAAAGCTGATTATATAATGCAAACAACTGTAGTGACTCTATCAAATTCATGTGTATGTTTATACACAACACTTGAGAAATCTGTAATTCACAAGAATCAAGTATGGTAAAACTCACTAGCAAGTAATATAACTAGAGTTTTAACTAATTTCTGTTAAAATAAAAATAATGCTAAAAATAATAATTATCAGTCTATAGAACCTGAGAACAAAATAGAGCTAATCACAAATCTATGGTGCAAACAAATGAAAAGGCAAACCACAGCTCTATTTATGGGTTAAAACGCTATCTCCACCCTTGATGATTCCTTATTTACAACTCTGATGTTTTTTTTTTAGGTTGAAATGAGTACATTAAATCCAGATTAAGTCAATAAGTAAATATTTTTCTACAACATAAAAGTATATAGGAATCTGCAGTTTACCTTACCTCACCTCAATGTTAACAGCCCATCATCAATAACATAAACATAATTTCATTAAGTTTGTTACTTGAAACATGAAACTTAGTATTATGGGAATCTTTCAGAAATATATGTGATAATTACAATCAATTTCCCAAGCCTACCAAATTATTATATTATTTATACAATGTTGATAAGTTGAAAACATACCACTTTAATTAGCAAACTTAATATTAAACTTTTAATCTAGAAAGAAGAGCAGAAAAACTTTGGGCATTCCACACAGTTCCGCACTTTTTGTCCCTTTTTTTTTTATAACTCCCACGTATTCTTTGTAACTTCAGCAGGACCCCCCTCTTTTTGGTGGGAAGGGGGGGCTGAGAAGTAGGGGAAGCTAGACTGAGAATGGTAAAATGCTGAAATAGAAAAAGGCGAAGGTAAAGAATGATTTGACAAGATATAAAGTTTTCACATGTTCTTCGACTTTCTATTTTCTGCACCAAAACAATCATATTTTAAAATGCTAGAATGACCCAAACCAGAACTTAAAGCAATGTGTTCAAGAACATTCATAATCAATAGATGATAAAGCACTGCTCATACTGTCTGTAGCAGATGTTTTCCACCAGCATTACTCTTTTTACATTAAATTCCATTTGTAGTCAGGTATGACCTGTGACAGATTATGTACATTCAAGGTCAAGTTTGAATTGACAAGTCATGAAAGGGAAGTGGTCCATATGTCTTAAAACTATAACCTCTAGTGCCACTATCTGGGAATATAATTATTTTAATGTTCTTACCCCTATGAGTACACTGCTTGTAAATCACAGCTCTTTGATATGAACACTACTGTTTGAATAGCATAACTTGGCTATTTTAAACAAACCTAAAAATATTTGTCAGTTTGAGTTCATTCTTCTGTGACAATCATGAGAATGTGGTAATAATTTCCAATCTTTTCAGTGATGCTATGCAACATGAAAAATTATTTGTTAGGTAGACATTTAATATAAACTTGTATGGGTTTCAGACTTAAGGTACTTGGAAGATATTACAAAATTATAATTTTACACTTTATGACTTTCATTCAAGGGCTAAAAAAAATGGCCAAAGATAAAAACTCTGATCTGTGGTTATAAATTTAATGTAATCTGCCTTATTCATTCACTGTCATATGGAAGACACTGCAAGTAGAACACTGTATATGGACTAAGTGAAGGACTAAGTGATCAGGTAACAGGAAGTAAAGCAAATAAGAAAATACAGAAGCAGGTGAGGAAAAACAGTACCCTGAAAAACTGGGGGGAAAATGAAAAGCATTTTTGTAAATACGGTAAGTTAAAAAGTTTCAAAAGAATGAGAAGACTATGAATAGGAAAACTCTGTTTTAGGGGGTTTTGGTTACTCCTGTGTTCTATTCAGTTTTGTGAACTTGGGGAATAAGAGGAAAGGAGAGGCACTGCAGGGAGGGCTGAATAGCATGGTTTTATGAAGAGACGAGAAATAGTTTTATTTTTTTAAAGATCTTATTATTTATTTTTGAGAGAGAGAGGAAGGGAGAAAAAGAGGGAGAGAAACATAGATGTACTAGAGCTGACTCTCACAAATCCCCAAAAAGAGACTTGGCCTGCAACCCAGGCATGTGTCCTCACTGGGAATCTAACCAGCAACCTTCCGGTTTGCAGGCTGGCGCCCAATCTACTGAGCCACACCAGCCAGGGCAAGGCAGGAAGGAGTTTTATAGCAAATGCCAACAACATGCAAAATATGGTATGGAGGCCACAGTCAGTCCTTCAGTCAGTCAATCCAAATTTTCCAAATTTTATCAAATGCAATTTCATCAGATCCCTGGAGGTTGGTAATAGTATAACTGAAGAGGTAATATAAAAATAACCATATATATACACATATACAGATGTGTGTGTATATATGTATATGAGTGTGTACATTTAATGGAACACTAAAGTATTGTCATGGTAACTGAATGTAACCAACCTCAAAATGATAATTTAATGGTAGGAGAAAGAAGCAGGAGAAAAAAAGCTTGATAAAAATCTTAAATTTGTTGCAACACAGCTCATACACAACAATGGCAAGTCTTCTCACCTCCTCAGACCCTAGTTTCTATAAATAGGAAGGTGGAACAAGACAATTATCAAGGTTTCTGAAGATTTTTTAAACTATTTCATTCTTGAACCTCATTGCCAAAAAAAGTAATAATAACTATATTTCTAATTTCAGATCTAAAACATGAGATGAACTGAAGTAAGTGATTAGAACAAAAAACTGGAGTTACTCTTGCAATCTGCTGGATTGCAGTTCTAGAATAAACCATAATTTTGATTTTACATTTTGACAGTAAATAGAGAATATAAAAATCACATATATTTTTAAAGACGACTTGGACTTCACTTAAGGCTAGAGTCTCAATATATATTTTAAATGAACATAATTTCCCACGAATATCCTTACATTAAAAAGAAAGAGAAGAACCTTAAATGTGTGTGAGTAATAATGAGTGAAAAGCTTGACATTTTCTCTCCTGTTTTCCACAATATTAAAATCCCCTCAAGAGAGTTAACACTGAGACGGTACTTACCACAACAGCAAACTGCTCTGGTTCACTTAAGTTGTTATAGTCACTCTTGAACTGAGATAATAAGTTTAATTGTTCTTGATCAGGAAGATGCTTTATTAAGTTCTAAAAATTAAAACCAAAAGAAAATGTCTTCATTAAATGTGCTTCTTGAATTGTAGGAAAATTTATCAATAACCTCTGGGAAGGAAATCAGTAAAGAAGTTAATCTTAATTTTATTTCTAGGTAACCTCCCTTTATAATAAGACTTAAGCTGCAGTCTCTGCATCTTGAAAGCAATTTTCTTCTTCTCTATCCAGACCTATTATATATTCAAATCAAGCACTACTGAATGTTTATTTGATTAGGTGTATAATGGAGAAAGAAGAACTCAACCTATACCAATGAAACAGCTTTCTCACCTGGATAAATGTGATCAATTACATTTCAGCTTTAGGGAATTAAATGTCAGGAATTTCAGGCAAAGCCAAACATATTTTAACACTTCACTCACAGTGATAAAGAAATTATCATATTGCTACTTAAAAGGCAAGGGAAGGAATAGAAATCAAGAGTATTATAGTGACAGTTCTTGCAAGGTTTAACCAAATGAGTATGGTTTTAATAATAAAAATAAAGGTATCTCTATAACACAGACAAAGTAATTCTTCTAATGGGAAAGAAACTCTGAAAGGCACTGAAGACGCAAAATGATACACCTGCAGATAAAAGCATACACAGATGGAGATCCTTTAGGAGCTGAAGTGCCTGTGGCTGCAAGGCCCTTTGCCTGAGTTATGTGCAGTCCAGAAACGAGATTCAATTGGTCATTGTGACTCCTTTGTCCACGCACAGCCTTTCCCAAGTCACACACACACACCCCCCCAAACTCTCCCAATGGAAGAAGAGCATGGAAATACATGTAATTATGCTTCTGTTTAGAACTTAAATGATTATACAATCCCTTGGCCAAAGTTTACATAGATTCTCTGTGTCAAACGTATTTGACTGTCATGGTTATAACCAGTTAGTGTAATGATAATAAAATTAAGAAAAATAGAGTAGTTGGTGCTCACAATCCTAAATTATAGTATCAGTATATTTTGTGTAAGCTAAAATTCAAGTACAAATTTAAATTATGCCTATATCATGCTATACATATTAATGGGAGAAAAATCCCTCAAAGATGTTATTATTTAAAAAATAATGTCAGAGTACGTTATATATCAAAGTAGTTAGATCAAAGAACAAGTTTTCCACTCACTCAGTGTGTATCTTTCAACAAAAATTTGGTTGACTGGTCAAACATAAACAAAAAGTGGCAATTTAAAATCATTCCTAAAAAAATATTCACTATATTATTACCACAAACTAAATAAAAACATACGGGTATATGATTTTCCCATATAAATAGATATTTCTCTTAGAAGAACTGCCTGGGACCAAAAGACCTGGTTATTTATATTTTATTTTATTTTTTAAATATTTTATGTTTACTTATTTTTAGAGAGAGGGGAAGGGAAGGAGAAAGAAAGGGAAATACCAAGGTGTGGTTGCCTCTCAAGTAACCCAGGCATGCCTGGGACCTGGCCTGCAACCCAGGCATGTGCCCTGACTGGGAATTGAACTGGTGACCCTTTGGTTTGCAGCCCATGTGCAGTACACTGAGCTACACCAGCCAGGCTATTTATATTTTCTTATAATCATTCTAGCTGACAGTTAAATTATTTGAATTATTTATTACATCAGGTTTCTAAATTTCTTTAGCACTCTCTATATGACCATCCAATCCCCCTGAATATTTTCAGTTAATATATAATTAAATTTTAATTTCTCAGCAGAAATTTTTCACTTCATTATTTTTTCATCTCAAAGCAATAAAAGTATTGTAAGAACACAGGCTCAAATTTCCGTCATCTCTCCATTCACCATCTTCCCTATACACTTTATAAATCCTAAGATCCTATCAAACTAAGCAACTCTTCACAGTGGCCCTCACACACCCAGCTTTTCCTCTTCTCATACCTGAGGGCTTTATTATTGCCAGAATGACTGCCCCTCACTAAATGACTAACACACCTCTCTGCCCTTTTCCATATCCACACCGTACTCAACCTATGAGTACGCTTATATGCACACATACACACACCTAGCACTCCCCTAACACATTATGTAGTTCTGTAACTATCGTAAATCAGCTATGTCTGTCCCGTATTTTAAATATATGTATGTATGTGTGTGTATCTGTATATACATATATATAAAATCTCTCTTGCCACACTGTCAATTCTATAAAGGTAAAGTCTGTGCTCGAGCCTAACACAGTGCCTTGCACACGGTGGGCGTGCATACACAAACACACAGAGCTAAATAAACAAAGACTGATGGAAGGAAGCTAAATGGATGAAGAACGAGGTGGGAAAATGACATCAATGCCGACATGTTGTTATATAGGAATAAATAAATAGATCAATAAATAAACCAAAATGAGGTCATGATTTGGTAGGTTTTGAAGTGAATAAAACCTACCAAAAGAGTAATTATTGCCAAGCAATGCTCATTCCCTATCCTGTTCAACACAGGCAGTTTTTCACTTTAAAAATATGTTGCCATAAGGAACATATAATTAAAATTAAAAAAAGAAACTTCAAATATCATGAAATCCTTGTTTTTTTAATGACTACAGCATATGTCATTATGCTATGAAGACTTTGCATATGTCCAAACAAAAGTTTTAAATTTTAAATTCATAAGACCAGTTTTATATTTAGGAAGTCTGTTAGGCAGAATAATGACCCAACCTCCCCCAAGATGTCCACATCTAATCCCCAGAACCTGTGAAAATATTAGGTTCTGTGACATAGAGAATTCTTTCAGCTGACCTTAAAACAAAAAGATCATCCTGAATTATCCGGATGTACCCATGTAATCATACATAAAGGTCTTTAAAAGTGGGAGAGGGAGACAGCAATCAAGTGAGAGGGAGATACGACTACGAAAGGAAGGACAGAGATGCAGCACTGCTGGCTCAGGAGAGAAAGCACTGTGCCCATGAGCCAAGGAAGGAAGCAGCCATGGGAACTGGAAAAGACAAAACATACACATAAGTAAATATTAAATAAAAATGTATATACTAAATGTAAATACACATATATTAAATATATGTATCAGGGTCCGGCACATACAACGTTCCTTGTTTATTACAAAAATCTTTTCTTACAAAGTCATAAGCATGTCATTCTGTAATAGCAATACCTCACTCAAGCACACCATATGACATTTTAGGTGAAATGTTCAAATTAAAACTATAAATTATTGCACCCATATGATTACCCTGCCAACCACACTCAAGCAAACCTTACTTCTGCCAGACCCTGTGTATATATAAAACAAAGTCTTCCCTAAAGTCTATGGAAAGAAAAGCAAGCCTGCCAACACCTTGACTTTGGGACACTAAGGCCCAGGCCAGACTTCTGTTCCATAGGAACCTATAATAATACATATTTGTGTAATCAAAGCCACTAAATTTGTGGTAAATTGTTACAGTTGTAATAGAAAATTAATATATTAATAAGCTACATGGAACTCAATGCTCTTTAGATATGAATTTCAAATGAAAATACTTGTTTTTCCAACTCTATACAACAAGTCAATGATCATCCAAACCATTTGTTTGAGCAAGTTAAAATCTATTCCATGAATATTTAACAAATGCATTATAAAAAATACGAACATGTATAAAGTAGAAAAATTTTAAGAAATTTGAAGTCAATTAAGAACAAGGCACATACACAATCAATTAACAAAATTCTAGTAAAAAGAAACTGTTAAAGTACTTAAAAATTGTTCAATCATGTAGATTATGTCTCGGAGACTCACAGCACAAATCACTAAAGGGATTATATTCAAATCACATTTAGAAGACAAGATAGGATAGATGAAACCAGGAACAAATCCTAATGTTACGATTTATTGATGAATTAAAATGTTTAGAACAATTTTAATTACTTGTAAGACCAACGAATAATCCTTATTTTCTTTATATTGTTAAAACACCATTTTTCCTCCATTATAAAAATAAAAGACAGTACACTGAAGACGTCATCCTCTTGCTATATAATTTGTGATTTGTTTCTCCAATTTAAAATTCTATCTAGATGTGCTCTCTGTGGAATTAGGCAAGTAACTTTGGCACCACACTAGCATTTCTTAAAAAATACCATCAGTTGAATCCATTTAAAAAATCTTCCAGTCTTCTAAATGAATTCAGAACACTATGCAAACTATCTGCGGTGTTCGCAGCACAAATGACTCCAGCAGGGATTGTTAGTAAGGTTACTCTGAAGGAAGAGACATCTCCCTCAGTCTTTTATCTTAAATAATAATACAACTTCCTAAGACACATAAGCCTAAGAAAAACACACAGTGGAAAGATTATACAAGTAAATTTAACATATTACTAGTCTTAACTGTAACAAAAACAAAAATGTAAAATTAAACAACCTGGCTTTCAGAAAAGTCAATTAAAATAATTGAAATGTAATCATTTTGAAAATATTATATTTTGTTTGCACTTAAGCGAACATTCAGAGTTTTATCTCCTGGCAATGCCAAAGTTAGGCTAAAACTAATTATGCAGCAATGATTTTCCGCTTGAATGCTTTGGTTTAAGAATTTTGCTTCACTTACAGATTTCTATTTAATGAGAAGCTTTGCAATGAAATGTTGGAATTTAAGCTCTCTGCCCATTACTTTACCTGAATCATGGACTCTGCCAACTGTGTTTCATCCACTTCCAATATCATCATTTTGATTTCTTCATATGGTACCCGAAAAGAGCTCAGGAAGATTGCTGAAAGCAGGAGGGTGAAGGGGGGTTGTTCATAAATAAGGTATGAAAAGAGTCTAAGGAGTAGTTCTAAATGCAAAATCAAAAATATTTCATAAAACAAAATATTGTAAAACATTTCATAAAATTACTGTGAAAGTTTCATTAGCACATTTTATACTTCTCCAGTTTTAGAACTATTATCATTATCCTGATTCTGAGGTTGATTATTAATGAATAGTTATTAGCTTATCAGAGAGGAATGGCAGCAACTTTTGAGTGATGAAAAAAAAAATATGTTTGGCCATGGCTGGTGTGGCTCAGTGGATTGAGTGCCAGCCTGCAAACCAAAGGATTGCTGGTTCAATTCCCAGTCTAGAGCACATACATGGGTTGTGGGCCAGGTCCCCAGTACGGTGTGTGTGAAAGGCAACCACACATTGATGTTTTTCTCTCTCTCTTTCTCCCACCCTTCCCCTCTCTAAAAATAAATAAAATAAATCTTAATAAAAATAAAATATGGTTGGTTCACTACAAAAATAACACATTATAAAGAAAAACACCACAACACCCAGTATGTGCATATAATATTTGTCATATCCTGTGTGTTGTCAACTCATGTAATATCTTTTAGCCCTACAAAATAGTTCAGAAAAAATACTTTAAGAAAACTGCTTATGACATTACCACTTCTACAAGTTGTAATAATACTTTACTGTTCAGAAATATTACAGACATTATGCCAGAGAACTACCTTTTGCTGTAACTAATGCTTAAATATCCAATATTAGAAAACAAGTTTTCATGGAAAACTATCCAAATGAATTATATGGGATAATATGTTATTAATGAGAATCCCAACATTATTTACTTCATTTTTGACACTTCATAGATCTACTGTTAAAATGATCTTCTCAGAAGCTATTGCAGTGTATGCAGATACTTTCACAGCATCAGACTTAGTGTTTTGGCTGTTCTCCCTTATTCTACTATTACTGTGTTTCCTCTCTCTCATGACAAATGTCACTTCTTGAATATACCTAGAACTTGCCAGCCAATAGACCACTAACTTATTGTATATATTGAACTCTTTTTCATAAGGCTCAGAAAATACGATCCACTTCTTTCTTAGAGTAAGGCTGTATTCCAGATCCCTGAGAATCCAATGTATCATCCACAGCTGAACAACCAAGTCACCGTCCATGTTCTTATCACTAGTTTCATTCCCACACTTCGGAACTCAATCAGTCGTAAGTCTGGGAATAGTGCTATAAATTATCTATAAAATATGGATCCATATAATCCTTAATGTCCCAAGAACAGGAAGAAATAAAGGATATAAATGAAATTGTAATAGAATTATACAAGGAGAAATCCATAACAGGTATTAGAATTAGAAAGCACAAAAATACGATAATATATACTGTTGAAGAGTAATTAATGAATAATTGATGGGACAATCATGTACATCACGTACAAAACAAGAAGCAAATAACTGTAGAATTAAATGTAAATATTAGCAACAGAAAAGAATACTAAAAGAAATTTAGCATAGCAAATTAACTCTTTTATGGTTACAGAAGAACTTCTTAATCATAAAAACCAATGGAAAAATACGCAAAGATTGATAGCTCACAACTAGAAAGAAAAACACTCCTATCAAAGTATTCATACTCAAAACAATTAAAAAGCAAGGAAGTTGAAAGGACAAACCCACTTCAAAATTCACAATGTATTCATTTACCTTCATTTAGAACACCGTGAGGTCCAAATAAAAAAGTGGACAAAATGGGTGTGAATTCAATTAAAAGAATAAGAAAAATATGACCAAAATAAATGTAACATAATAAACCTCAGGAGTAAGCAAATTGAGTACACAAATTGTAGAACCCTTAAAATAATTGATTCCATTTGAGAAACAGTAAATTCCACTCAAGAAATCTAGCCTATGGAAACACAACAAACAACATACAAAGAAGATTATGTCATTAAATAAAGTAATCAAAAGTACAGAATTCCTCTGAGGCATAATATAGTAACTGAGAGAGAAAGAAATGATAGTTTGATATTTTACACAGTAAAGCAAAATAGAGAGATACTTAAAAAAAGATAGATGTAAAAGTACATTTTTAAATTTTATTATTATATGCATTTCTGAGCTATCGTGAAAGAAAATAATAACCTGTGATAAAATAAGTATTTAAAGAAATGAAAAAAGTTTGAAACATTGGACAGAAAAATAATACAATACTAAAAAGAAACAAAATGATTTAAGGGGAAAAAGTCAAACTTTTAGAAATCATAGAGATAAATTAAACTACTGAAATACAAACTAAACATACGAATTAGACATCGATGAAAATTCATGACACGAAAGACCACAAAAGAAGTTACCCAAAGTGTAACATAAAGAGATGGAAAAATACAAGGTACACAGAAGATTAGTAAAGGTAACGAAAAACTACCTACTTCGAGTTCCAAAAGAAAATCACAAAAAGAACAGGAAGTAAACGTATATAAAGAGAAATTATCAGAGAATTTTCCATATTTAAAGAGACACAAAACACCCAATCAAGGAGGCTGAACGGATTTCAAACATAATTATTTTAAAGCCACAGGAGATTGACTCCTGCAAAACAGGAAGCATTTGGGAGGTTGTAGAGCAGGAACACTCAAGCAATGATGGGGGAAAGCACGTCGGTGCAGCCACAGAACAGGTGTACATTTAGAGCAGGGTCACCACACATCTTCTGTAAAGAGCCACACAGTAAATATTTACCATCTGTGAGCTATACAGTCTCTGTCACAGCTACTCAACTCTGCTACTGTAGCACAAAAGCAACCACAAACGATGTGTAACTAAATGTGTTGGCTAGGGTCCAATAAATCCTTCTTTTAAAAATTGGGCATTGGAAAGATTTAGCCGAAGGACCATAGTATGCCACACCCTGCCTCTGTGACGCCAAAAATGGGAAACCCCAATCCAACCAAGCATCGAATGAAGTATGATATTCAAAATTTAGACTGCAGATAGACATACTTTATTCCTTTACTTCTTCTGTATTTGTAATTCATCCACTGCTTTCAGTTATTATTCCATAATTAGAATAGTATACACATTAAACACATATTTAGAAAGATCGAGCTATGTTTTTTCTTAAATAGTTTATGAATAAATTCTTTTGTGGAAAATATTTGCTGTAACTAAAGGCAATAAAAGAAAAAGAATTGAAAAAGGCCTAATGCATAAACCCAAACATAGAATAGACTTTAATTGTTTTAATATTTTAAAAAGTTACTGAAAATAATGGGACTCAAAGCCTCCTAAAGACCCATTAAAATTAATGTTTTTACTAACATGTATCTTATCCTTCAAAATGTGATTTATATAGATTCCAGTGGGAAGCTCTGAGTTCAGTGAAGGAGTGTAAAGTGTGCAGATTTTGGAACCAGTCACACATGTTTCCTGCAAGGGAACTTACAAATATTTACACCTTTATAAGGAACCTATTCAACAAAACAAACAGACAAGCAAAATATAACCAAAGACAATGAAATGGAGAACAGGCTGACAGTGACCAGAGGGGAGGGAATTTCAGGGGAAAAGGGGAAGGGTTTGCAGGAACAAGCATAAAGGACACATGGACAAAAACAAGGGCGAGGGTGGAAACAGGATGGGAGTAAAAGGCAGAAAACTGTACTTGAACAACAATTAAAAACTTCAAAAATTTGTAGATTTCTAGGTTCCTCCCTAGAAATCTAATATATCTAATATTCTCTCCGAAAAGTCTGCTAAAGCACATGAACCTTGCAAATCTCCTGAGCTCTCTCTTGATCCTAGAATGGCTGGAATTCTATCTTTTATCCTGGACCCAGAGTCTTTGTCAAAACATTTATGAACTCAAAATACAGGGAACCTCACCCACCTTTTAATAAACCGGTAAATAAATGAGTGATTTTTATAGATCCTTTCCTCAACTTTCTATAGAATATTTTGGATAAGAGGAATCTAAGAAAAATTATATTTCTAAGTGACAAGATAAAGTCTTGTCACTATCATAAGACTCTTCTCAGAATTCAGTATCTCAAAAGACTGAATTTTTCATAGACAAAAACCAGCTGTGAATCAAACTATAATTATAGTAAAGATTTTAAGCCTTCTAAAGCTTCTTAGAGCTTAACTCATAACACGTGGTGTAATCAGAGAGGGCAGAATAATACAGAATGGATTACATCATAATATGGCAGTATAAATTCTGCACCTTTCGATCTTATACTTTAAAACATGATTAACAATTAAAGGAATGGGTATATATCCTCTAGCAAAAGCAAACAAAACAGTATCCTGTCCAATGACAATATAATTTTGTTATCCCTAAATAGGGATAGTTATATACCCACTGGACATTTTCAAAACAAGCAATCTTATTCAAGTAACTGAACTGCTACACCCACCAGATTCCCCACCTACAATGGCCACACTACTACCTATGCCATGGGCTGTCCTAAAAGATTGAAGAGTAAAATACAGAACTAGCACATTCAGGCAATCAGTAATTACTATTATAATTAAACTTAAAATCCTACTTAGTACATGTTCTATAATATATAAATAATACCAAAGACCAATGAGTCACTTCAAGATGACTTCAAGATGAATATATAAGCTAACTTATCAAGGCTGAACCATCTGAAAAGCACTCGATGCAAAATAGTACTTCTTCAGGACCCATAACGAGGCTATTTATAGAGTTAAGACTAGCAATCTGTAATGCATGGCATGGACTGTTTAAAGAAAATAACCATTTCTTTCAGATCACCGGACACAAAATTTTTTTATATTACCCAAGTTAATAATGCTTTAAACTGAGACCATGTTCCTTTAAGGAGGAAAATTCCCTGAAATCTCTGTTTTATGTAATAGTCCCCAAAACTTTGCTGGTCTAAACACAAAACAAAAATAAATAAAATATTTCTAATTGAGACCACGTGCCCATCACACACACCTGAAAGACAGGACTTGCTTACTTAGGATCCTCCCGTCAGGACAGTGGACGCTGTTCTGACCACCATTCTGGGTGAATGGAGAGAGCACTGGAGCTCTCCCACGGCAATTAAATGCTTCCACACAAAAACTTTTCAAGTTGACACCTAACTTGAAAGAGGCAGGGATGTGCAATCGACTTGTAAACAGAATAAAGAACTATGTATTGGCCAAGAGCATTCGCGTCTGCACACTTTTACGGGGATCTCGGCAGCCTATGCTGCAGAATAGGGATGGCCCTCCACCACAGTGACTGTGAAAGGAAGGAGGTTTCCGAACTTTTCTAAGAGGAGGGTATTCTCTGCCTTTTGTACACATGCCTCAAAGCCCTCTTGCATCAGTAGTATCGATCTTTATACTCTTAACAAAAAAAATTTTGTTCTAATACTCGTTAAAAGCTTACCTGAGGCATGTAATAATTGAAAGGCAGATTAAAAAGCCACGTTAACTGTCCATACCTCTAGATTCTCCACATTATATCCCACTTGCACCGTCAGAGAGTAATATGTACTGATAGTATCTTATTGCCAAGCAGAACTATCTTTAATGCATTTAAGCAGCAGTTAGAAATGAGTTAGAAGCAAACCCAGTTTCTCCCACAGTAATTCAGTCAGGAAGACAATTCAATACTAAGTATTTAGCTCCTTATAACAGTAATTAAATCTAAAATACTTCCAGTTAGTACTTTTGAGGAAAGGCTTTGAACTGTTCAGATGGAATAATGAAATTCATTTTACTCATCATTCCTTTACTTCCATTAATATTCCAGCCTCCTTTATGTGTGATCAAGTATTCAAATGGTAGAGATTCAGAGGTATAAAAGAAATAATACACTACACATTTACTTCAAAATAAGTCATCACTTACTTTGTTAATTCTTTATTTATATACTTAAAAGAGAATTTAAAGGGTAGGGTTTTTTTTTTCAGTTATGAGAGATATATTCTCATTCAGAATCCTTTTCTGTTTTATTTTATAATATGCTTCAATCTTTCAAAGAATTTAAAGCACAGGTCACCTACAGGAAAGTTGTCTTTGAATTTATTATACAAATTATAAATTATTACGCAAATTATAAAAAATAACAAAATAAAAAAAACAAGTCACAAAGAAAATGAAATTATTTAAAGAAACCATCTCCAGTGTATTTTACTGATGTAATAGTATTAAAATATTATACTTACAAAGGTTCTGGGCAACTTTAGAATCTAGAAATTTAAGTTCTTTAATTTTTTTTTTAAGAGCTTTCCTCTCTTCACAATCTTCCTCTTCTCTTCTCTCTGTAAAATCAAGGAAAGGTCTGTGTCAGGGGCAATCATAAGGCACTCGGCGGCCACAAGGGTGGGATGTGAGTGCTCTATCATCAAAAACCTGGAAAAGATATAAAGCTTTTAAATCACATAGTTATAAAAACAATTAAATAATAGATAATCCCAAGACACAACCTATTTCAGATAGGCACTGGTGGCTCTTATGAGAGAAGAACAACTAAGAGTAAATATTTGAAGGTCTAAGAGGAAAAACAAAAATAAATCTAGTGTGTGCTGTGGAAACCAATAGCATCGAGTACAAGAATAATTACAGTTACCTCATTTGAACAGTTCACAAGATTCAATTATTAAATATATATAAACTGCACTTAGGATGGGTGAAGAAGTTAGCTCTAAGAGTGCAAACAAGGACAAGCACATAGCTGTTTTACGTTTCATACCCCATGCTTATTTAAAAATATAGCTTAGACAAAATTGGAATGGTAGGTTGTTTACAATTTATCCAAATACTTGAAAAAATAGTCAAATTATGATACTCAGCTTATTTTATCTGAGTGTCTTAAAATCAACAATTGCATTAAACCTCTCTGTCCTCAGCAGTAAATACATAACTAAATACATTAAATAAAGAATCATGCTGCTAAACAACATTACATGACCTGTAGTTACACTACAGTATTGGAGAGTCATGGTGAACGGCTGTAACTAATAAAGAAATCCTGTCATCTTTGTTGTTGCGACATGGTCAGTGCTTCTAATTAACATCAGTCATCTTACAATATTAGGATCTTGGTAACAAAGATAATAGAGCCAAGTTTTTAATTAGATATGTACAAATAAATCACTAATGTTGAGAAAAATAACTTTAATAAAGCATCTTCACATCTGTAATGATGACACATTATAATTATGTGATTTTTAATATCAGAAAAGCATATTGTAATTACATGTTTTGGATCCAATGTCACAGTTTTCATCATTATTACTAATAATCTCTGTATCATTTTATTCGTGATCACTAATCTTTCTCAACTGACTTTACATTGCACTTTACCTTGACTTGTTTTCTGAAGTCCTAATTCTGTTGCATCGCTCTATGCACTTCGCCTGTGCCACGATTACTGTCTTAGGTACTGTTAATTAATACCTTGTTAACTGGCTGTTCACACTTTTCTTGCTTTTCTAAATTTTGTTCACTTTTCTTATTCATTTCTTTTTTTAAAATATTTTATTTTTATTCATATTTAGAGAGAAAGGAAAGGAAGGAAAGAAACATCAATGTGTGGTTGTCTCTTGTGTACCCCCAACTGGGGACTTGGCTTGCAACCAGGCATGTGCCCTGACTGGGAATCGAACCAGCAACACCTTGGTTCACAGCCCACGCTTAGTTACACCAGCCAGGGCTCATTTCTTTTTCCATGTGAACTTTAGAATGATTCAAAAGTTTCAAAAATAAAGTTGATTTGAATTGTATTTTAATTTCAAGGCATTTGAAAATAGTATAGAGAGATGTGATATGTTGACAATTATCAAACTTCCCAATCCATGAACATGACACGTATCTAAATTTAACTTAACATAGGCAACCTACATAGTACTGTTAGTGTTAGCTCTACTAAATATGTCTAAATTATACTTTTAAGTATTTGATGGTGAGTGTTGTCTAATTCTACTTTTTATCCACTATACTTTGCAACTAGTTACTGCTGGAATATAGAAACTTGGCTGAATTTTACATACATGTTTTATAATCAGTGGCTTTACTTATTCTTTCACTCAGATGACATATGTATTAAGCACCATCTAAAAGGGTCTGTGCTGGCGGATACGGAAATAATACCGGGCACAATACAGACACCTGGCCTCACAGACTTTAAGAACCAAGCGAGGTAAACGCAAAGGAAATGGCAATCATAATACAGATACGCCTGTAATGTTTTTGTAAAAATCACAGGAGAATAAAGAATAGACTCTTAATCCATACTTGTCAGGTACAATCTTCACAGAATAAATATCTAATCAAGAGGTTAAAAGAGAAAAGGAGATAGGCAGTGAGAAGGTTTGGGTGTGTGGAGGGAGAAAGGTCCACATAATGGAAGAATAGTGTTTCAAGGTGAAAAAAGTGCAAGAACATGAAGGGCACAGAAAGAAGTGAGAGCAATGAGTAGAGAAGATTGAATGGAAGTCAATGACACCAGACTCTAATCAGGTATCATAGCATGCAAAACCCTTTAAATCAGGTTAAGAAGTGTCGATTTTATGCTCCAAGTTCTGAGGAGACACTTATGGTGTAAGTAAGTGAGAGACATCAAAATTATTGCATTTTAGAAAAAACTCAGCTGTTGAAGGTAAATTCAGTGACAAAAGTAATTAATGATGGAGGGCAAGACAGAAAGAAGAGACGGTAATCCAAATGGCAGTAAATGGAACCCTCACCTAGCGCAGCGGCAACTGGATGGAGAAAAGGGGTGAATTTCAAAAGTATAATCCAGCCCACACCTGTCTCCAGAATTCCACACCTGAATATCCAACTGCCTACTCTCAACATTTCTACCTTGATGTCCAGTGGGCAGCTTCAATTTGACATATCCCAACACACACGCACACCCCTCCACACCTACTCTTCTAACAGTTCTCCTCATGTCAGAAAATGCTCTTGTTGCAGTTCTGGGGGCAAAAAGCTTGAAGTCATCCTCCTTTCCCTCCAAACCACATTCAATCCTGTCAGTGAATCTGGCCAATTCTAATTACAAAACATTCACTAAAATCAGCCCTCCTCACCATCTGCCTGGCTACTACTTATCCACTGTTTGTGGCTACCATTCTTTTTCACCTGGACCACAGCTGCTTCCTAATACATCTCCCAATAGCAGGCTTGACAGCTGTAGTCTCTTCACTACAATGCAGAAGAGTCCTGCTAAACCTTAATGGAAAACTGCCTTATAGCTACCCCCAATGTGCTCCCCACCCCTGTATTCCCTACTACCATCATTCTTACCCTTTCTTCCTCTTCCAAAGTACTTACTCCTCACACATCATAAATACGATAGTTTCTCTTCCACTATTACAGAACAAGTCCCTTAAAAATAAAAACTTTGTTCACTATTACATTTGTAGTACCAAGAAATAAGGCCTGGAATATAGCAGGTGCTCAATAAATGTCCCTGAGACATATATATGTGTGTGTATATATATATATATATATATATATGAACCTGCAAAATAAAGGGAGAAAAAGGGGCACTGAGGTTGCTTAACAACCAAGTAGATGATGCAGCTGTTTGTTTAGTTCAGAAGTAAATGAGCAACAGGTCTGAACTAGTCCAATTTTAAACATGCTCAGTTTGAGGGGCTCTCATAAATGTACATGGTGATGTACAAGAGGCAGCTAGACGTCAGACTGGAAAAGAGAAACCTAGAATGGGGATTCATACACTATCTGTCCTGTTACTTATTCCAGTCGCTGTCAGATGTTTCCTGGGTACCAGCAAATACTGACATATTTGTTTCCTTACTTCAAGTATTTAAATTTTTTCCTTGACTTATTAGTTAAAAGTTTCAGATGAAGACGAAAAATATTTATCTACCTAAAGAAGAAAGTCAAAGGAACAAGTAACCTTTAACTTTAGCACTTGAGTATTTATTAGGCACAGCACTGAACACTTTTTGGAATAATTCTCGTAATAATCGTGCTCCTACCAGTATCATCATCATACTAACGGTGAGAAAAATAATGCTTAGGTTAAGTAAATTTGAAAGAATTTAAAATCACTAGACTTTGATGCTAATGTTCTTTCCACTAATTATGAAATATATTACATGTCATATTTTTTAAAAGTGTACCTAGCAATATTGAGCACTTCAACTTCCCAATTAGAAACAAAAGCAATTTTAACCAATTCTGCCCTTTTTAAAAACCAACAAATTAGACTTGCTGAGTTTAATGCATCGGCACACCAACAATGCAATGAAATTGTGGTTTGTTTCATTCTTTCCTGCTACCACACAATCAGAAGATGGTTGGAAAAACGTGGGACTGACAGAGTGAGCAGAACACAGACAAAGGGATATGTTTTCTAAGAGGAAAACAATAAAATTCAAAAAACAAAAAAACAAGGTAGATTATGGTTTTATTGAAATAAAACAAGAAAACCAGTCTATTATCCAAATAAAGTGATTGGGATAAAATCTCGTATATGGAGGAATAATGAAAAATAACATTGAAAACAAACAGAGTCAAGTAATAGACTGCTTCAAATCAGTGGAAAACCAGTGAAAGTATTTATGCAAAGGCCACTGCTAAGGCGGACTAAATGTTGGCAACAATAAAAGGATGCATTAAGGAGGAAAAGAATAAAGGAGAATGCTTAGTGGGAATAAAGCTTTTCACAAAATCTTATTTCGGCTGCCCATGCTGACAGCATCTCTGTGAAACACTCGCCAGAAGAAGTGCAGGTCCCTCGGGGAACTCAGGCTTGGAATCAGGCGCCAAGGCCTGCGTGCTCCAGGGCTGCGGATCCCAGCCACTGAACCGCACTGTGCTTCCCATCCTTCATCTGTGACCTGGGAACGCTGGCCCTCTGAGAGATGTTAATGGAATGAACTGATGATTACCTTCCTGTGGCCTGCCCCTACTTCCAGGAGTGACAGAGAAGGACAAGAATCAGAGTTCCTAACCACAACTCGGGAGCCTACAGGACAGCACCTTGTGAGTGCTGCTATTCATCCCACATGGCTGGAGTTCCTCTTCTAAAGCCAATACAGTAAAACACTAGGTTTTTGCAAGTATAAGATGAAGCTCTGAATCACAAAGTCAGATTATTACTGCCAACTATACGTGTGCTCTAGCCTTTTTGCCATTAGAGGTCTCTGTTTAAAAACATCGTGTGTGTGTGTGTGTGTGTGTGTGTATTTAGCACGACCTGTGGTTTCAGGTACCCACTGGGAGTCTCAGAACAAATCTGCTGCAGATAAGGACTACTGTATCAGTGAATGCAACTAATTGTTTACTCTATTTTTGTTGGTGCTTCCTGGTTAAATGTATGTAATCTCTGTATTTTTAAAATACTAAACATTTCCAATTTTTCTGGTATTCATTTAGCACAAATGCTATTAGATTTTACAGGTTTACAGTGAATTGGTAATTCATTAGACTTTTTGCACTGGCCTTGAGAGGACAAAGGACAAAGGTACACCTGATTAAGTGAGCAGGCTCTGTGGCACTGCCAGAGGCCAGTAAAGTCATCTTGATCACAGAAATAAAGCAAGCGTAACTCACAGTAGGTAGGAAATGAAAACTGAGGCCTCCTACAAACTTCAATGGGGTAAAAGGTGAGGGCCAGGAGACATTTTTAAACTAGAGATTGTTCCCATTGTGGTTATTTTTTCTTCGTGCTTTCTAACTATTAAGGTTCAAAGACACTAATAACTAGTGTCCAAATTTTATATGGTCCAAAGTTTAAAAGTAGATCAACCCTAGAATATGAAGTTTAATCATATTATTTTAGTGAGGAAACCTAGGCACAGAGAATATGAGTCACAGAAAGGGCTTGGGGGTGACCAGCTCCCAGACAAGGGCACTGACCTTCATACCGCAGGCCCAGAGCACCCTCTGGGACAGGAAATCTGCATGAGGAAAGCGCTCTGCAACCAGGCACACAGAAGAAAGTTAATACCCCAAGCTCTGAATTTATGCTTGACTGAAATTTCCCTTGCTGTGCATGGTCTCTGGCAGAGTTTGTGAGAAGGGGAATGGACCTGGAAGAGGGAAGAGAATGCTTGGTCTCCTGAACACAATGAGCAGGATTTGCAGCGATGGAAAACAACAAGGAGACACCCTAGCTTCACCCAGTAGTACCTCGCAAATAGAGGCTCACTTTGCATGCAGTTCAGTTACTCAGCCGCACAGTGCGAATGCAATGTTCTTGGGAATCGGAAGGGTCAGAATTTGAGAATAGCCAACTAGCTGAGAAAGAAAAATAGACTTTTAAGAGTTACCATTAATGGTTGCTATGATAGAATATGATTTCAAAGAAGATTTAGGCAGCTTGAAGATGGAAAATATGAACTGTGTAGAAAGAAGTGAAAAATTATTTTTTAAGTAGGCAATGTCCACTTGGCAAAATGTCAAACTAAATGCTCTGGTATTGAAAACCATAATTGTATCAATACTTGTATTCATATCTGATCTGTCAAACACAGTTTTAATATTTCTAGGCACATAAATAATGACTATGTACCTAACTACACAGAAAACACATAGGGAAGAAACAGATTGTTTTCCTATGCAAACATTAATATATGACTACCATAACTAATCAGAGTGTTTTCCTGGCAAAATGATGTCTGTTTGATAATTTTGCTACAAATGATATAACATATAAGAGTGGCTGAAGCACTAAATAAGGTTTTGTGGAATGGATTATTTCATTTACAGCAATCATCAAAAGTAGAGTTAATAAATGCATATTTCTCTTTATGTGACATTCGATTTTAGCAGATAGTGTCACAAACCAAATAGTTTTGAAGGACTTTTCTCTACAACTAAAGTCTTACAATGGATAGGAAGAAGAATTTCATTATTTAACAAACTCTTAATTGGGATTGTTTCCAGATTTTTTCCCCCAACCATTACTACAAGTAGAAAGGGATCACTAGGCATCTGAAATATATTCCATAAAAAATTTGAAAATATACTTCAAAATGACAATGATTTCTACATAGTTGACTTAAAAGTATGTTTCCCCATCTCTTTATCTCTATATAAAATTTAAAAAATTGGTCAAGATATGTTATAAATATAAAACTATTTGGTCCTGGCTGGTATGGCTCAGTGGATTAAGTGCTGGCCTGTGAACTAGAGTCGCTGGTTCGATTCCCAGTCAGGGCACATGCCTGGGTTGCTAGCCAGGTCTGCAGTACAGGGCACAGGAGAGACAACCACACACTGATGTTTCTCTCCCTTTCTTTCTTCCTCCCTTCCCCTCTCTCTAGAAATAAATAAATAATATCTTTAAAAACATAAAAATAAAACTGATCTCCAAGGACCTTTGAAATCATAAACTAATCATTTTACTGACCTCAAATGTATTACCACTACATACTTAAAAACCCACTTACTTAAAAAAATAACAGATCCACTTACTTGAGGTCCCCTTGTAAATCATAATTAAAGATTTAGATAGCAGAAAAACTGGAGTTCAGAACAATGAACATATCAAAAACCCTCAAACTCACATATTCCACAATTATTTTAATTTAACAATTACGCACTGGGGATAAAAATAATGCTCAGACACTTTAGTCTGTTTATCACGTGTATCTTAGTGTTAACTGTTACAATTAATAGTTACAAACTGAAATGAACTCTGATTAAATGGATGAAAGATATGGTGTGGGGAAAGTAAAATAAATAGCTAAAAACTCATCCAGAGCAACTACTGAAGCATGATCTTTTCCTGGCTCATCACAACTGCTCACAAAAAATTTATTACATATACTCAGATCTCCCCACTTGAAGTGCCTGCCCCTGTGAATTTTCCCAAATGTCACTCTTTCCCAGTAATGAAATAATACATGTATTTATTTTTTAAATTGATTTCTACTTTTGTTTTTTTAAATATTTTATTTATTTATTTTTAGATAGAGGGGAAGGGAGGAAGAAAGAGAGGGAGACAAACATCAAAGTGTGGCTGCCTCTCCCGTGTCCCCTACTGGGGACCTGGCTTGCAACCCAGGCATGTGCCCTGACTGGGAATTGAACCAGGCTGGCACTCAATACACTGAGCCACACCAGCTAAGGCTCTACTATTGTTTTTGCCAATACAACCTATTTCCTATATCTTCTGATGATAACAGAAAGTAGAAATGTATCTCTGCTAAAAAAAAAAATTACAAAGCAAAGAGTCTAAAAGTTAATGCATGGCATACTAATATACACACAAAAAATGTACTGAAGGAGGTGAAACTTATTAAGAAAAGAATGAGAACTCAGTATTCATTCCTAATTTAAAAGAAAAATTAAGTCCAAATGAAGACAGGTAATTCAGGATCTCTTGCATGCTGTAGAATGGAAAGACTTAATAAGCTAACTTATTAGTATTTGCACACACAGTGCTGAGCAACTTGGAACAGAATAAGTAATAATAAATTATATTAACTAACAGATGAAAAGCAATGCCATATAAATAGTGAGCTGACCATCCCTGGTGTGTCAGAATGTAGGAAAAACAGAACAGAGTTTCATCAAAATGGCCAGAGTGATTATCTAAAACTTGACAGAAGAAATGTGATCAGATATAAAAATAAGCATTATTCCAAAATACTGAGAAAGAACTTCAGGTTTAAGTGCCGCGGTCTGGCCGCAGCGGGTCTAAGGGTCCCCTCGAGGTGAAGGTAGGAGTCTGCGCAGAAATCAGGCAACTACGCAGCTCAAGGCAGGTGATGCTCTGAAGACCTTTACTGAAAGTAAGGCTGAAGCTTTTATACTATTCTAGCTGGCAAGCAATTTTGGATTCGTTGGCTTTTGCAGTTATTGTTACTATGCTTCTTGGTCTGAACAGGAACTTGGCTGTCTGCCTTGGTTAGGCTGTCGCAGGGGGCCTATTCTTATTCTGCATATTAGATATGTCTAAAATTGACTCGGGGGGTAAACATGCCCTCCATGCCACATCCACCAGGTTGGAAAATGCTTCTTTGAAGTCTTGGACCTCCCCTCCTGACTTTGTCAAGGAAGGGATCCAACTGTGGACGTGGCATTTAAGAATCTGAACTTTTCAATGACAGCATGCTTGTATTCTTCAGAATCTTGTGTTTTTGCAAAAAGGTAATTAGAATGTAGAGTGTCAACTCAAATTTTTGATATAGAAAAATGATGCTCTAGTACCCCACCCTACCATAAGAACCACTGACTTGTCTCCACCTGTGGGCTTAGCAATGCCCTAGAAAATGGGTATAAACATCATCTCTAACCAAAAAAAAAAAAAAAAATGCTTAATTTTGTGTATATGTGAGTGAAGGAAGCAGGAGATAGAGTCGATACCTAGGTATTTGTTCAATTCAACTCAACCTTTATTATAGACTTTCTGATAACTAGTTAACTTCTCCTCAGATTTGACTGTTCTTATGTCTGAGAGTTCAGTTGGGGAAAACTCAAGTCATTTTTCCGATTTCTCAGTTATTGAATCTCTATTCGTCTGTGCTCTAGAATGCTAGCAACTAGAGCTGAGGATAATTTGGTCTCCAACTGACCTACCTAATTGGAGCCTCATTAGGTGCCTGGTCTGTTTCTAGAATAAAACATTCTGCTATTTTTTTCCCACAACCACCTAGATTTGGAACTCTTATTTTTTTTTTAATTTCGGTTTTTAACAACTGTATACCTATGTTCCCTCCCCTTGAAGCTAACACTTCTTTATGCAGATCCTGCACAGCCATACACAACTCCTGGCTCACCTACAGACCTTTCTTCCAGTGCACCACCTTCCCTACCTGCAAATCAAATGCAGCTTACATGCCTTCCAACTGCAAGGAAGAGGTCACACGAAGACTAGCAAGGTTCATGCTATACCGGGATTGGGGAAATATTTCTAAAACATGATCTTTAAGTAGGAAAGAGAGTGGGGAGTTATTCTTAAAAAATACTGAGTATCTAGTAGAGAAGAGAGTAATTGCTGGAGGTGGAGGGTGGCGGTGACTGAGCAACCATGTGAATGTTCTTAATGCCACAGAACTGAATGCATAAAAATAGTTTAAAGTGTAAAATTTGGTTATATGAATTAACCACAATTTAAAAATGGGAAAAGAAGATCTTTATAAGGCTAAATTTCAAATCACTCTCTTTTTTTTAATGTTAATTGACCTCTTCTTGATTAGAATATAAATGTGGACAATTTTTTTTAATGAAAAGAGACAGACCTGAGTAACCCCAAAATTCTCCAACCAGACCAAACTGGGATGATTTTAAATGCATGTGGTTTTAGCCTTGACTGGTATGGCTCAGTGGGTTGAGTGCCAACCTGTGAATTAAAGTGTTGCTGATTGATTCCAGTCTAGGCACGTGCCTGGGTTGTGGGCCAGGTCCCAGTAGGGGGTATGCAAGAGGCGACCACACATTGATGTTTCTCTCCCTCTCTTTCTCTCTCTCTGAAAATAAATAAATAAAATTAAAAAAATAAACTGAAATGCATATGGTTTTCCCCAGGGCTGGTCAAAAGCAGAGACAGTGCTTATTCACTGCACAATATACTTCACACACATACACAGGCATGAGTGCTGACCCACGGCGCCGACAGTGCTGGTAAGAACCGTCGCCTCCTGCCCCTCAGCCCAGGCTACCTCTCCAAACTGTACAAGGACTTTACCTCTCGTGCAGTTCAGTGTTTTGAGAACCTGGTCTCATTTCCATTTTCTGGAATACCACAGCCCAGCTCTTAGATTTCTAAGAACACGGTAGCCCCTGTCAAGTTCTCGGTCATAGAGAGATACAGAGTGAGAAAACAAGGGTGTATTTTATATGAAAAGAAGATCTTAGCTTCTCTTTCCAATCTCTACTTACCCTTCACTTTCGAAGGTTCAGCACAGAGTGTAGACATCTCACCTTTTATTTTCTTCCTCCCTAAACAGTTGGAGCAGGTTAAGGGAACCTGGAACATTTTCCAGGACTGAAACTGCCCTTCTCATGTCCTTGGGCATGGCCCCATATAGGTGGCTGGCACACAGGTACGGTATAGGACTGGATTCTGGAAAAAGGCCAGTCATAGGCCTGAGCCTCAAACCACTCACCCAACACAACAGAGTTTTATTTGGTATATTCAGACAAAAGCCACATTAACAATAACACTGTGTTTTGTTTTTCTTTGCTGTGGATCGCTGTGTACATATTTCAAAAAGGAAAAAGGAGAGGTAAGCCAAGACAGGACTCAAAAATCTCTTGATGCTTGATGCTAGTCCCCAAAGCCCCAATAAAAACTCCTAAGACTGAACTGGAGGAAGACGGCGGCCAGGCAGGTAGAAGGTCAGTCCACTTGCTCTAGCCCCCCAACTCGAATTCGCAGCTGATTTGCCAACGAAATCCCTGAACAATCAATGGAATCTTAGCTGATACAAAGTTTTCAGCCAAGGAGTACAGAAGACACTTCAAGGTGGGTGGTAAGGAGATCTTCTAAGCTGAAGGGGAAATATCCCATGTGCGGTACCTGTAGATGTGGAGAGATTGGTCAGAAATCTCAGCTTTATGGTTCTACCCCCTTCCAGGGCCAGGGAGCCCAGTCCTGAGCCAGAAGTGACCTGGGAGGTTGTGTTAGATCACACACAGAGAACAGCAAGTCATCCATGGAGCTGCAGGGCCAAATGGGGAGAGTGCGGGGGGAGACTCTACGGCACCTGGGTTGGGTGGAGGCAGGCTGCGGGCAGCCGTGCCCGTGAGCGACTTCTGGCTTGGTGCAGAGGTGGTGTGGGTGGAAAGCCAGCCAGTGACTCAGTGGTGCAGTGGGTGTACAACAGAAAGACTTTTTAAAAGGGGAGCTGAAGGGTGCTGGGCAGGGAACCCACGTGTACCTGCCTTGACAACAAAAAGACAATACTGAAAGGGCCGTTTGCTCCCCGTGAATAGAGCTGGGCAGGGAGATCAGAAAACCGCACAGCAAAGGGATTTCTGGCCCCAGCCCAGCTCCGCTAGCAAGCCAGGGGCTTCACAAAATGGAGTTTGGAGCAGTGGGCTGGGAATTAGCGAGGCAAGAGCTGAATGCCTGAGATTACTGGATTCTACCATGTAAAATGTGCACCTTTTTGCCCACATTTTTGAGGTAAAAATAAGAATGTATATTAGACATGGGTGGTACTAATTCCGTATGTATATAAATGTTTTTAATTCTTTTATTTATGTTTATGCATTAAAGTGTAACTCTAGAAAGAAATAATGGTATCTATATGCAAAATAATATCTTGGTGTACAATAATTGGTTTTGTTTCTAAATACGAGTAAATAAAAAACTGAATTAAAAAATTAAAAGATTTTTTCCCTGGAAAAGACCTGGACCAGATGGCTTACCAAGCAAATTCTGCTAAACATTCAAAGCAGAACTAATACCCATCCTTTTCAAACTATTCCAAAAAATTCAAGAAGAGAGAAAACTCCCAAATTCTTTTTATGAGGCCAATGTTACCCTAATTCCAAAACCAGGTGAAGACACAACAAAGAAAGAAAACTACAGGCCAATATCTCTGATGAACATAAATACTAAGATCCTCAACAAAATATTGGCAGTCTGGATTCAGCAATATATTAAAAATATCATGCACTATGATCAAGTAGGATCCATCTCAAGGATTCAGGGATGGTACAATATTCACAAATCAATAAATGCAATATATCGTATAAACAAAATGAAGGACAAAAAAATCATATAATCATATCAATAGATGTTGAAAAAGCATTACATAAAATTTAGCACCTATTTGTGATAAAAATACTCAGCAAAGTGGGAGGAGAGGGAGCATACCTCAGCATAATAAAGGCCATATATGAGAACACTACAGCCAAGATTATACTCAATGAACAAAAATTAAAAGCTTTCCCCTTAAGATCAGGAACAAGACAAGGGTATTCACTTTCACCACTCTTATTGAACATACTATTGGAAGTTGTAGCCACAGAGATTGGAAAAGAAAAAGAAATAAAATGCATCCAAATTAGAAAGGAGGGCGTAAAACTGTCTTTATTCACAGATGACATGACAGCGTACACAGAAAACCCTATAGTGTCCACCAAAAAACTACTTGACCTAATAAGTGAATCTGGCAAAATAATGGGATACAAAGTCAATATTCAGAAATCAATGGTATTTTTGTACACCAACAATGAAATATCATAAAGAGAAACTAGGAAAAATATCCAATTTATTATAGCATCATGAAAAATAAAGTACCTAAGAATCAATTTAACCAAGGAGGTAAAAGATTTGCATTTGGAAAACAATAAAACACTGAAGAAATTAAGGAAGGGACACCATATTCAAAAAGCATCTGGAAACAAATGAAAATGAACACACAACTACCCAAAACATATAAGACACAGTGAAGGCAGTTCGTTGTTTATGGATCATAAGATAACATTACTAAAATGTCCATACTACTCAAAGCAATCTATATATTCAACACAGTTCCTATTAAAATATCAATGGCTTATTTCACAGATCTAGAAAAAATACTTCCAAAATGTATATGGAACCAAAAAAACCCTTTGAATAGCCTCAGCAATCTTCAGAAAGAAAAACAAACTAGGAGGGATCACAATACCCTATATCAAATTTTACTATAAGGCCAATGTCATCAAAACCATCTGGTACTGGTATAACAACAGACACATAGATCAACAGAACAGAATAGAGAGCCCAGAAATAAATCCATGTCTCTACACTCAATATTTGACAAAGGGGGCATGAACATACAATGGAGTGAAAATAGCCTCTTCAATAAATATTGGGAGAACTGGACTGGTACATGCCAACAAATGAAACTCGATAACCAACTTACACTATATACCAGAATAAACTCAAAATGGATAAGAGGCTTAAAAATAATTCATGTTACCATAAAAGTCCTAGAGGAAAACATAGGTAGTACAATTTCAGATATCCTGTGCAATGGCATTTTTGTCAATATATCTCCTAGGACAAGGGATATAAAGGAAAGTATAAACAAATGGGACTACATCAAATTAAAAAGCTTCTGCCCAGCTAAAGAAAACATCACCAAAATGAAAAGGGAACCAACTGTATGAGAAAGTATATTTGCCAATGATATCTTGGACAAGGGTTTGATCTCCAGATAAGTGAACACTAGGAAGACAAAAAATCTAATTTAAAAAATGGGCAAGGACCTGAAAAGACACTTCTCCAGGTTAACCATACAGAGGGCCAATAGACATATGAAAGGATGCTCACATCGCTAGCTGTCAGAGAGATGAAAATTAAAACCATAATGAGATACACCTGTCAGAATGGCTATCATTAATAAATCAACAAATAACAAGTACTAGTGAGGCTGTACAGAAAAGGGAACCATCGTACGCTGTTGGTGGGAAGGCAGACTGGTGCAGCCACTGAGGAAAACAGTATGGAATATCTTCAAAAAAACTAAAAATGTAACTGCCTTCTGATCCAGTGATTTCACTTATGGGAATACATCCTATGCTAATCACCAATTCAAAAGGACTTATGCACCCCTGTTTCAAAGCAGTGCTATTTACAATAGGCAAGTACTGGAAACAGCCTAGGTGCCCATCAGAGGATGAGTGGATCAAAAGCTATGCTACATTTACACAATGACACACTACACAGCAGAAAGAAGAAGCTCCTACCCTTTGAAACAGCATAGATGGAACTGAAGAATAGTATGCTAAGTGAAATAAGCCCATCAGTGAAAGACAAATACCATATGATCTCACCCATAAGAGGAATCTAATGAATAAAATAAACTAACTAACAAAATAGAACCACAAGCATGGAAACATGGAACAGACTGACAGTGACCACAGGGGTGGGGGTGGGGGTGGGGGGAATAATGGTGGAAAAAAGGGGAAGGGACTAGTTAAGAGCAGGTATGAATGACCCGTGGATATGGACAATAGTGTGGGGAGTGACTGTGGGAGCAGGTGGTGGGATGAGCAGAGGAGGGCAAAAGGGGAAAAATTGGAACAACTCTGACAAAATAACATTTTTTTAATCTTAAAGAAAAAAACAACTCCTCAGACTTAAGCAACATTTCTACCTCCTTCCCAATGTACAAATTTAAAGTTATGGGCTTCTTATAAAATCATAATTTGCCCTGGCTGATGTTGCTCAGTGGATTGAGCGCAGGCCTGTGAAGTAGACATCTCAGTTTGATTCCCAGTCAGGGCACATGCCTGGGTTGCAGGCCAGTTCCCAGCAGGGACCAGTTCCCAGCAGGAGCCAGTTCCCAGCTGGAGCCAGTTCCCAGCAGGGAACGCACCAAAAAAGCAACCATACATTGATGTTTCTCTCCTTCTCTCCTTCCCTTCCCCTCTAAAAATAAAAGAATAAAATCTTTATAAATAAATAAATAAATAAATAAATAATTTATCAACATCTTGCAGCTTGCCTCCCCCAAAACATATTACCTTTAGCACACTAACCAATGTGTTATTTAAAAGAAATACTTAACAGAATCATTCTGTGAGAGGGGAAATGGAGAAACGTTTCATTAATGGGAACGCAGCAGCTTAAATCTAGTTAGAGAATCTCACTTTAAACTCAATTGCTTCACAATGGTGTTGGGCCACCTGACACTTGAATGGGGAAGCATTAACATCTTAGTGGAGAAGCATCTTTCCTGGAACTGAAATATCCCTTACTGTAAAGTATCCAAGTTCATTAATTAAAAAGTCTCTAGTGTAAATGCTTCATGAAATTGTCAGACAGTAAAAGTTACTGCTCCAAAGACATACACCAACAAGTCAGTGAAGAACAGAAAATGAAATACTAAACAGAACAACACTTCTGACATCCAGGAACACCTATTAATTGGGGCTCTCTGGTGCATGCCAAAGTTCTTCATGTTTAAGAGGTTTTAATAAATCATATTCCTATTCTTAAAACTGTTTTACTTCATGCCAGAAACATCAAGTTCATATATCAAATAATTATTTGAATTTCTGAAAATTTCAAATCCCTTTTCCCCATTTAAAATGAAGAGTAGACAATCATGTAATAAAAATTTCATTTTACAGCCCTGGCTGGTGTAGCTCAGTGGACTGAGCGCAGGCCTGTGAACCAGACAATCGCGGTTTGATTCCTAGTCAGGGCACATACCAGGGTTTCAGGCCAGCTCCCTGCAGGCCAGTTCCCAGCAGGGGACGCATGAAAGGCAACCATACATTGATGTTTCTCTCCCTCTCTCCTTCCCTTCCCCTCTAAAGATAAATAAAATAAAAAAATATAAAAAAATTTCATTTTACAGTATGAAAACTGAAGCAGAGAGAGACTAGGAGTCTAACAAGTGGACACCAGCATTCTGGACTTCCCTTCTTATTTATGCCTGCTCCACTCTGAAAATGGTTCTGTCCTGGCCATTCAGAGCCTATCTAGCTCATCAGTGGATACTGCAAAGGTGATGAGAAGAGAATGGAATTAAAGGCAGGATGACTGAGATTCATTGAGCCCTGCAGAGAAAGTTGAGCCAGATAATAATTGGAGATGATATCTGGAGATTAATTTTTTTTCTTTCCTGAGATTTTCCCCAAAGCCTTGCCATTTCAGGATCATGGCATTTATTTCCTCTGGGGAACAGATAACACTTAGAGTAAGAGGTCATTTCTCAATACTGAGTATAAAATTATATTCATTAATATCTATAGTGAGAAGAAAGTTTTGAAAACTACGTGGTCCGAATGCAAGACTGGAGTCCTTCCAAAGGAAAAAAAAATTAACACATTCACGAAACTTCCCTTTAACTACATAAAACTTAGAATAGGATCCCACTTTCAGCAGTGAAAAGATGTCGAATACATGGTAAGTACAATGTCTTAGGCACAGGAAAGCCGAAGAAGCTCTTGGGCTAAAGGAGCATTTGCAGGGCATCGGGGGAGATGAGGCCAGCTTTTAGATCCAGCTGTACAGGGTGTGCTCCCTTCCTCCTCCCACACATAACAGTGGGCTGGAGGACAAGGGTCTAGGGAGTGAAAAGAAACCAAAGAAAGTTCGGAGCAGCGGGTACCTGTGCCCAGCTTCCTGCCTGGATCTCAACTGAAAGACTATCTCATGGCGCCATTTTACCCCGTGGGCTCTGCTGAGTGGTGAGTGCACCAACCAGAGAATATGTGTGTGGTAAAAAAGTCAGCAGACACATTTTCAGAAATATGTGGTATCCTACATTAAAACTTTCAAATGATTGAGCAATTCAGGTTGGATATAAATCCCTTGAAATTCTAGTAGAAAAAAATCTATATGAGCAGAAAAATATATCCAAATTGCAAAGACTAAGTCAGAGTGAAGGGCTGAAAAGAAAATTCTTCCCCATCTGTACATACAAATGCCCAAGAGGAATATAATATATAAAACATACATTTCTATTGACACTTATAATACTTGACTTCAAATTATCAAATTTAAAAGACTAAGCCGCACATTTAGCCCTCTTTATTTAGTTCCTTAAATTCTCACAATGCTTTCTCAGCCTTTCCCAGGCTGCTCCTAAGCCTGAAGATCTGTGCAACTTCTCATTTAATCAATTACTTCACACTCAGAACAAACGTTCTTCTGGATGACCATGACACAGGTCCCTTCATTACAAATGGGTGTCCCTTTTAATCATTGGCACCATTTGGAATAATTAACTATCAAATATACTGCTTACTGAATGCAGTTTACTGATTTAATGAAACCCTGTGTATGTAATATACTTGACAAAAATTTCTTTCACTTTGGAAAGCTAAGGTCACTTCTAAGCCATGACTGTTTGAAAATAAAACAAATGACTCAAATATCTTGTTACGATTTGGGGATTCATTTCTGTTGACAAGGCAAAGTCACCTTGTCACTTTCCAGTTAAACAATAGACATATAAAATATATATATTTTTAAAAGACTGAACACACTATTCCTGCTAAATGCTCTTTTATTCTGGAATTATTCTTCAGGAAAAAATTTAAATTACAATAAAAATTTAAAATTTCATTGTAAAACAATTCAACATTATAAAAGTGCATAACAAAGGTTCCTTTAATGCTTACTACAAACATTACCCATAGAAAACTACCAGTACAAATAGTTACTGGTGACAAAAGCTACAGCTGGCACTCTTCTAAAAGGCTACAAATAAAATATGAATATGCGCATGAGGGTGTATACAAAGACAGATATATCTCCATGTATACAACTATACAGCTTAGGATTTTGTTAACCAAAAGTGCTTTTCACAGCATACATTGTTTTACATTTTACTTGTTTCACAGAGCAGTTACCCCAGACATCTTCCCACATTCACACGTACAAATCAACCACACTCTCTTTAACATCTTCATGGTATACCGGCTAGGTACCACAGCTGAACAGTGTCCTAGCTTAACTATTTTCTTTATGGATGAGTATTTACGTTGTTTCTAAGTTTTTACTATCGAAATTATATTACGGTGAATACCCCTATATTTTCTCATATGTATATGTTTGCTGTATCTGCTTTTAACTACATATAAGTGAGAATCTCACTCCCTCACGAGAAAAGAAATATATGATCAATTCACCATGATTAGTACAGTCACCCTTCTACTGAGCACAGGTACAATGGACTTTTTGAGATTCTTTTTTTTTAGTCATCTTTTTTGTAACTTTATTTTTATTATTGACACTATCACAGATGTCCCCATTCTCCCCCCTTTGTGCTCCTCCTCCTAGTCCCCACTCCCCTTTCCCTCTGGCCACCCCAACACTGTTGTCTGTATCTATGGGTTACACATATATGTTCTTTGGCCAATCCCTTCACCTTCTTTCACCCAGTCCCCCAAACCCCTTCCCCTCTGACAGCTGTTAGCCTGGTCTTTGTGTCCATACTTCTGTTTCCATTTTGTTCATGAGTTTATTTTGTTCATTAGATTCCACCTGTGAGATCATATAATATTTCTCTTTCTCTGACTGGCTTATTTCACTTAGCATAATGCCGTCCAGGTCCATCCACGGTGTCACAAAAGGTGAGAGTTCCTTCTTTTTTTATGGCCGTGTAGTAGTCCACTATGTAAATGTGCAACAGGATTTTTTATCCAGTCATCTACTAATGGGCACTTGGCTGTTTCCAGATCTTGGCTATTGTAGATAACACTGCTATAAACACTGGAATGCATATATGCTCTCAAATTGGTGTTTCAAGATTCTTAGGATATATCCCCAAAGTGAGATTGCTGACTCAAAAAGCAGTTTCATTTTTAATTTTTAGAAGAAACTCAAAACCATTTTCTATGGTGGCTGCACCAGTCTGCACTCCCACCAACAGTGCACTAGGGTTCCCTTTTCTCCACAACCTTGCCAGCACTTGTTTGTTGATTTACTAATGATGGCCATTCTGACTGCTCTCAAGGGGTATCTCATTGTGGTTTTAATTTACATCTCTCTGATAATTAGTGACTTTGAGCTTATTTTCATATGTCTATTGGCCGTCTGTATGTTTGATATGTTCCTAATGTTTATTTTGGTAGCTGATAGAATGTTAAACTACAATGAACTCATATTTAGTAGATGTGCAACTGAGGCCCAGAGAACGGAACTCTCCAAGATTCAAGACTAGAAATCAGCTTCTGGATTCGAGGCCATTCCCAAGGGACCACATGGCACTTCCTGGAGAGGACACCCAGGCAAAGAACCCCTCAGAGCAGTGATAGCAAACGGACCTGCAGTAATGGTCAGGATGGTGCTGCCCCAAGAGCCCCTTTGTCACGACAGGCAATCTTAAATTGTTCCATCCACTCCCTCACTCACTCACTCAGAAGCCACTGAGGATATGAATGAAAGAACATAGAAAACATTGTCTTTGTCCTTACAGAACTGCAACTGAAACTGGAGCAACAAAATATACAGAAATAAAATTTAGAATAATACAATTAGGTTCATAAAGTAAAAAGTTTTAGAGAATTCAAGCATCTTGATATCTATGCAGTCAAAAGCCCAGTAAATGAGTTCACTGAAAAATTAGTACATTTTTAATGGCTGAAAGATATGAGGCCGATAATGAAAAAAGATGCATGGAGGTTAAGAGAAGCAAAAAAATAAAAATAAACTAACATCATGCGGTAAAAGATGTGGGCCTTGAAAAATAAACAGGGGACAAAATTACAATATACTTGTTTTTTCTCACCCCATAGTCTCTTCTGCGTATAAATACATGAATTAATATACACGTGTACACACTAAGTAATAAAGTACAGTTCTGAATAAGTTTTCTAAAGAATATAAATAAAAAATTTTAGTAAAAAACCTAAATGCAAAGGGCAAGAGCTTCAGTCATTTCTAGTCTTATTCTGCGTAAGGCATTTGAAGAACAAAAGGGTTTATTTTAAGAATTATCATCACACATGAACTCCTAGTGCATTTCTGAGATTCAAAACAAACCAATCCTCGTGGGGAAGCAGGTTTTTGAGTGGAGCAATAAATTATAAGATTAATTTGACTTCTACTGCCAACCATGCTTCGTATGCAATGGAATCTTTGGTATTTTATTCAAATAAATCTTTTTTATTTAGTAAGGAATAATTAAGTCAAAAACTCAATTGTTTAACACTAATTTGTTTCAAAAATAATTTTGTTTTAGAAAGGGGCTATGTCTTTACATCTCCTTTTGGAGTAGACAGGCAGAGCCTCTAGAAAAAACTCAACCCTCAGCATCAGTACTGCTAAGCTCACAGCAGGCCACTTTCTGGCCTTGTCACACTGCCCACCCGCCCTCTCCGCAGGACAGCCATGCCATCACCACCACCTACGTGTCTGTGTCCCAGCGAGTGGGCATCTCAGCAGCGCGCCAACTCTGCCCCTTTTGTACTTCTGCAGGGTTGGTCGTCTTCCTCCTGACCACTTGCAAAAAGCATGTCCACACTTGGAAAAACACTCAAAAGTTTATGTGAAGTATTTCCAAACAGCCCAGACCTCAACTTCTGATGGAACCTAGATTACATATTTTTTTCACCTGAGGAGCTCAGACCTTGCTATTTCCCACTCGTGGACATCCATCCCTCGATTCCTTGCCTGGAAAAATCTACTTTTCTCCTCTGAGTCTCCATTTAAACGTCACGACCTCCAAGGCATTCTGTGGCCACCCTCTCCGTTCTAGCTCTTATCAACATACCTTGCTTACTTAGTTTCACAGCACATTCAAAAACTACAGTCAGTTTTCTTTACCTACAAATTTATTTACTACATTCCCCATTTAAAAATATTCTACATAGAGGCAGGAGTTATATCTGTCTTGCTCAGCACTATATCCCAGGAGCTAGGACATTCATTACCTTTCATCAGAAGGGCATCCAATATTAATTGTTCGCTGGCTGACTGGCGGTCAGCTGGGCTGCATAATTTGCCATGACTGATTCAATAACTAAACCCAGAGCCTTTGCTTATTGATGGCAGATAACTGCAGGCCTAGACGTAGTATTAAGAAGTAGCCAGACTTGAGGTAGTGTGATTTGTACATCCAATTTCACTCAATGACAGAAAAAAAGGCCACAGGAGCACCAACACTGAAGCACTGAATACAACAAGGATTCCAGAGCTCCAAGAAGTAGCCCGTAAGCACAAAGCTGCTGGGCTAGGAGACAAGGAGGCCCTCTTCTTCAGCACAGCAATCGACCTTAGCACAGAAAAGATGTGAAAATCAGTGCTTAGAGGTACAGTAAGTGTTCCTCCTGTTCTATTTCCTTCAGAGCTCAGGTTTAATGCATGAGTGTTTTCTGTAATTAGGAATTCATTTTATCAGGAAAAATTAAAAACCTATCGGTTGAATTTTAAAAAACAAGCTTCAAACATTAAAATAGACTTATATGAAAATAAATAATACTCTGGCTTATATTTTAAAATCTTACATTAAGTATGCAGTGAATTATAGAAAGCTGTCTCCATAGGGCACATAAAAAGTAAGAAAAGATTCTCGATGATTGACAAATAATCCAATTATGTCAAATAATGGTTCTATTGGCAAAGGTTTTAATCTACTATGTTTAGCTCTCAAATTTTTCATCTGTTAAATGATAAATGATGGCTATAGTTCCTACTAACTTTATAAGTCTATGTCTCTTTACCAATGTTTTTTCTATTTCTCTTTCAAGATGTAAAAGCATTGTGATTCTCATGTGCTGTCCTTTAGCTAAAATAGGTTAAATACGAGCATTTGCATAACATTTTATACTTTACAAAGCACACCTTTCAGTTGGAAAACCCCATTAATGAGACCCCCATTAATAATGGGAAAAATGATGAAGAACAAAAGCCTCATCAACACTTCTTAATACTGCTTCTTACACTGTCATTTCTTTAAAAAAAAAAAGTATTTGAAGTCCATGCTCAAACTATAGTATATGAAATGCCATATTCACAAAAATCAATTCAAAAAATTCCTCAAGATTACACACACGGTTTCCTCTAATTAGCATACAAACAACAAATGCTGGCAAAGCACCTGGGTCATCATTTAAAAACACATGCAGATGGCCACGAAGAGGAAGGACGGATTGCTGATGAATACTGGCTCATGCTTCTTTGAACAGCTATTGTATACGATATTTTAATTCGATCATACTTACAATTGCAGATATTATTCTAAAAATATACGTACATGATGGACATGTTAATTTAAAAAAGAAAAGAAAAACTATACCCCTACCATCAGGCACAACTTTAAAATAATGTGCAATATGAAACAAGAGAAGTTGGAAATCTGGTACAATAGAAAAAATGAAAATTATAAAATAAGACACGATGCAGAGTGGAGCTGCACCAGAGGTCAACAACACTATTATTCAGCTGAAACACAGAATTTGCCTTTACACACCATTTTATTGTTAAATCGAGAACTGTCAATCAGCACCATTTGTTGTAACCCCTCAGCAGAACCCACTGCCTCAGCCTGAACGTTCAGAGGGAAGGACTGCAGAAGGCATGTCTGCAACCACTTAACCTTCATCAACCAACATTCATGCATGCTCATTAACATTTTCTCATCCCACTTTCGAGCATGACACAGCTCAAACCAGAATAATAACTCATTGATAATTGTTCAAGACAACAGCTGGACAGGCAGAGTGCAAAGGTGAACACTCTCATAGATTATGGAGTACAGTGATGCATTACAATTAGTATAAAGAGTAATGTGTTCTTGTTCAATAGTTTCCAAAAAAACTTTAAGGAAATGTCTTTAGACAAAACAGCAGTCTCTTCCAACTTTAACTCTGCATGGCCCACTGCCTGATTTTCTTGGCACTTTATTATTTTCAAATAAACCATAACAACCATTGACCCCAGTGACTGTAGTGTTTCATGGATGAAAGCAATCATTTTGATGTATCATGGTCAGACATCATTTAAACTTATTATCTAACCTAAAACTACAAAGTGGGAGAGGAGAATTTCATACTTTTCTAATAACAATTGGTTTCTACTAAATTTCTTGATTATTGATTATTTTAAAAAGTGGTACTCAATATTATACTTCAAAAATGTGAATTCAGAAACATCAATTGATATCATTGAAGAAACCTGGAATAATGCAAAAAAAGAGGAATCCTTGCTATGGAAGGGAACTTAAGAGAATACCCAGTCCATTCATAACAATTTGAACAGCTAACGCTACTTCTCTGCCACAATGCAATACAGATAAAATGAAATTAATATAATGATAACAGTTGCCATTTATGAAGTAATGTGAACCAGTTATCATTCTAGGCATTTATTCAATAGACTTCGTCTTTCAGCTGTCCTGTAAGTAGATACTGACCCTCTCTTACAGAATAGGAAATTGAAGTTAGCCTGGAAAAGACTGAAAATTCACCCGAAGTCAAGAAGTCTTAGAGACTGGATTCCCAACGGGCAGTCTGATATCAGAGCTAAAGCTTTACACTGTTAATTTCTGCTTCAGAATCTTGCTTCCATTTCCATTATTTCATTCCGACATCTCATTGCACAATTATTTGATGCTCTAGAATTAGACCTCTTCCTGAAAGGTGTTCATTCTAAAGTTTAGCACTTAAAATTCCACATTATTCTTTCCATGTCCAAGAAGCCTGCTCATAACACTTATAAAATATCTAGTCCCTGTAACAGAAATTCCCTTTAACACCTTTCTCCCACTCACCTTTTTTTCTCCCGTCACCCAGCTTATAGTTCCTGGTCAAACTTCTAACGGGAGTTCCTACTATACCTTTTCTCTGTCATGCTTATTTAACCTTTAGTCACAAATGTCTGGGAGATGGATCACTGAACCTGAGTAAATACAACAGTCCTCCTTTAGATTAGTAATCACTGTTTTAGGAAATTGCATAACCCACCCTGGCTGGTGTGGCTCAGTGGATTGAGTGTTAGCCTGTGAACCAAAGGGTCACTGGTTTGATTCCCAGTCAGGACACATGCCTGGGTTGTCGGCCAGGTTCCCAGTTGGGGGCACATGAGAGACAACCATACAATGATGCTACTCTCCCTCTCTAATGCTAACCCTAATTCTCCCTTTCCTTCTTTCTAAAAAGAAATAAAACTTTAAAAAAATAACACAAACTTCATTTTATAAAAAAAAATTTGAACCCTTGTACACTGCCAGTGGGAATGTAAAATAATCCAGCTGTTGTGGAACCATTTAGCACTTCTCCAGAAAGCTAAACACACAAATACCGTTTTATACAGGAACTAGACTTCTAACTCAAAGCCCAAAAGAACTGAAAACAGGTGCTCAAATGAATACATGTACACACATGTTCACAGCACCACTTTACAACAGCCAAAAGGAGAAAACGGCCCAATGTGCATCAAAGAAAGCAGGGACTAACAAATCGTGGCATATGCATGCAGTTGAATATTATTCGCTCATTAAAAGAAATGTTGTATTGATACATGCGACAGTGTGGATGATCCTCAAAAGCAGTATGCTAAGTGAAAGTAGCCAGATGCAAAAGGCCATATATTTCAAGATTCCACTGATGTGGAACATCCAGAATAAATTCATAGAGGAAAAAAAACAGATTGGTGGTTGCCAGGCCTGGGGGAAAGGAAAATGAGGAGTTACTGCTTAATAGGCACTGGTAATTTTTTGTTTTGTTGTTTCTTTTAAACTTTGGACTGGTAGAAATATTTTGGAATGAGACAGGGGTAGTGGTAGCACAATACTGTAAATATACTAAGTGCCATTGAATTATTCATTTTTAAATGGTTAATTTTATGTAATGTAAATTTTAGCTGAATCCTCACACTCACACACTCACACACACACACACACACACACACACACACACGAAAACCAACACCCAACAAAGTAGCAATTTTCAGGAAAGAAATTGTAGCGAGTGCTATAAAGGGTATGCTAACAGTTATTCCTGCTTTGCAGACATCAAATCAAGGTTCATCTGCCAATAACACAGAATTCATCTAAACTTTTTCATCCTTATATTGATTCTTGCTGCTAAAACAGAAAATAACAATGAATTATTTTAGAATTAAGACCTTGAACCTACATCATTCTCAATCACCTTTATTATTCTCTGAATTTTTTATGTAATTTACAAAAGAGCCTGTATTTACACAGAGCTACAGTCATTCATCAGTGGCCAAGTTAATTGGACTCTAGATTGTTTAAATAATACTTATCTCCTTCCAAAATTTCTATTTGCTGAAAACGAAAAAAGACAGTTTGCTGGAGGAGTGGGAAAATAGATTTCTTCTTTAAAGGAATGAAATTCCATTCATTTATTCAGCAAAGGTTAATTTGGTGTCCACTATGTGGCAGGCATTCTTCTATGTGTTCAAGATATATCAGCAAACAATGACCCCTCTGCTGAAGGAGTTCGAATTCCAGGAAGGGCAGAGAGAGAAAAAGAAACATATAAATGATAAGTAATAAACAAAGTAGGGGGACTGAAGTGGGGATTGGGAACATGGAAAATGTAGCCTCACTGAGAAGGCAACAACTGAGTTAAGACTTGCGGTGGAAAGGAGCTGTATCAAACAGATATCTAAAAGTAAGAATATTTCAGGGCCAAGGCAGGAGTATAACTAACACGTCTGAGGTATATTACAGAGGTTCTCCGGCGTGGCTGAAGAGAAAGAACTGAGGGGAAAGTAGTAACAGATGAAAATAGAGAGCAGGGAAGCAGGAAAGAGGGGTTTTCTAAGGCTTTGGCTTCCTCCCAGTACAGAGAGAAAGGACTGAACCAGGGGAAGGCAGAAGAGACAATTGTGGAGGCCAGGGGCAGAATCAAGGCAAGCTCTCCAACACCTCAGCCAGTGAGAGACACAGTAATCAATAAGGCAGCAGCAGCTCTCGTGAGGAGTTTTCCCAGGAGAGGAAGAATGGGTAGGGACCGCAATATAAAACATTCAGTGTAAATGAAGACAGGGAGAGGCAAGAAAATGCAGTCAAATTTAGTGAAAAAGTAAAGCAAGGTTACTACAGTATCATGTGCAGAACAGAAAAATAATAAGAATACAGCTAGAAGTACAAGTTGGATTTGACTGCAGAAGGCTACGAATGTCAGACAGAGCAGTTTTCTTACTTTTCCTGTGTGCACACTTGGGATACAATAAACATGATATCCACAGGGATGATAAATCTGAACAGAGCTCGCAGTACTGTTGTGAAAACAGGAAGAATGTGAGAAAACAGTATGAAAGGCATTTAAGAAAAACAAACGTTGCAGAATGTATGTAATGAACAAAATGACTATCACAGCTTCTAAAGTTTAAAGAACCAAAACAGACGTCATTGTGTTAACACAGGCAGTTGGTGGCTGGTAACGGGGTCACTCCAAACCAATGCACATGGACTTCCACTGAGGCTCCCTCTGACCTGCTCACATGCCTTTCCTTCCCTCCTTTACTTGTGTCTGAACAGGGGACGGGAAACGACACAGGACGTGAAATCAGGCAGAAGTGAACTTTGGACTTTCTAACAATGCAGACACGAAGGCCAGATTTTTAACTCCTCTCAGCCTCAGCCTCTTCACATTATGATAGGACAAAGGCCTAAAGCTTACACGGCACGGATGGGGTGCGGTCACTGGGGCTGGGCAGCCACTCACTTTCCCCTTTACTGTGGAAGTCAGCTCCTTTCTCTCCTTTCTTTGTCTGCCTAACAACCGCTTTGGCCTTACAACCCTAATGTAATCAAAAATAATGAGAATTTCTGATTTATTGAGGGTGTAGGTTATGCTTGTTCATCAAGAACACATTCACAAAAATAGCAGTTCTGAAAGAATACACCTCAGCGACACAAAAGTGAGCACAGATGACCATGTTGCCTTCTCTGGATTCAGCAATCCTGCTGATTAAAAAAGATTGTAAAAAATGAAACAACAATCCAGCGATCAGTCAATTTTGGATAATCTGGTTTATGGAACAATGTTCTTTCATACATACATGTGTGTATATATACATATATGTTTTTATATACACACACAAAGGGTAAATTCTTAACAAAAGCCTCATTACCACACAGAAGCTGCACAAGCTGTTTTCCTGGTATCAAAAGCACTGCTAAATCTTGTAAAACCAGTAATAGAAATAGAAAGGACTGGTCACTTTAAAAAGTTCATACTCACTCTTATACAGATACATAAAAGCTGAAATGAAGTGAATAAAGAAAAAGGGTAATTTTAAAACAGAACAACATAAAAGCTCTAATGACTAACATCCTTCATTTAAAAACAAACACAATTATCCCATTGGCTATCTCAACTCTTGAGTTAAAACTTATGCGATGAGAACAGAGAACCAAACTATCCCAGTGTGACCTGGGAAACCCTGAAAAATAATTGGTTCTCTAATTGAAAAAGAAAAGAAGATTAAAGAAGGAAGAATAGCCTGCTTCAGGAAGAACCAGTCTAAGGCAATATGATGAAAAAAAAGCAGACTGTCAAATAACTAAGAACCAATAATTAAATTAAAATAAATTGCTTATTTTGTGTGAAATGTAGTTGTATTACCTCTTTTGATAAATGTGGTTTTCCTCAGCGATAAAATTTTCCCAATTAAAATAAACTTTGTTACATATATTTTAAATGATCCAGTGAAATATGCAATTATAATAATATATTTTCCAGATTATAATGCAATTATATATTCATGTCAACTTGTAGATGTTTATTAGGTTTGAGCAATGGTTGTACTCAGAAAAGGTCTCTCTTCCCAAAGTCTCTATCACATAAAAATATTTTTCAGATAAAAAAAGCATATCTAATATATGCTTTATATCAGATATAAAACAAGAGTAAAAGCTATACTTTAAAACATAAAGAAATATTTAAGGTAAGCAAAGTATTAAGTTTTTCGAAAGACAATGTAGAAACAGTTATCTCCTAAAAGTTAATAATGTATAAAATATAATAAATTTGTTTTCCTAAATTAGAATCAATCTCTCTTTCTTTCTTAAAATACATAGCAACAAGTAAAAGTCAAGAATCAATTTTTTTAAAACACCAATGGTACTTTACCCTAAGTTTTTGGAGGGTATTTCTGGTTTGAGAAAACAAATGACTATGAGGTTAAAAATTTAGATAAAAATTCAATAATTTCCCAGAAAAACCAAAATTAATAGTATATATTACAAACTGGAAAATATACAGTAAATGATGATGCTTGTTGCACATTAATTAAATATAGCATATTTCAACAAAAAGGGGGAAAAACCTTGCCTAGAACTCAGAAAGACAGAAGGGTTCTTCCTAAAACTCCAGAAAGGCACTTCACTGTGGTAACAAAAACATATGTTCATGTAACTTGTGAAGATCTAAAGCTCAATAAATAGTGAACAAATGATTTAAAAGGTTAAGTCAAAGTACCCCCAGACCCTAAAATGACATTCCTATAAAGGAAATTCAAGGTTAAAGGAAAGTGACAATCATGAGTGAAATTAATGGGAACAGCTATCTTGTGATATGTTGAGATTTTATGGCACCCAGTTGTTGGATGTCTATATAAGAGATGTCTATCTATGTCCTAGTCCCTGGAACCTGAAATACAAGGTCTGTCCAGAAGGTATCCAGCCATATAATATGAAAAGTAGAGCCATTTATTGAAGAAGATACAAGATACAAGAAATATTGTTATAGGGCAATGATGCCTCAGTCCCCTTCAAAGTAGGCACCTTGGGACCTCACATAGTTCTTCCAGTTGTTATCAGCTGCCCCATTCTATTTTCCTGAACCTCTTTCCTGCATGTAATCTCTTCCCTTTCAAAGGTGATTTTAGTTGTAGTAAAAGCCGAAAGTCACAGGGCACCAAATCTGAGCTGTAGGGGGCTGAGTCACCTGGGTGTTTCACCAAAGAACTCTGTACCAGACGTGATATCTGAGTGGGTGCATTGTCATAGTGAAGCTGCCAATCAATAGTTGCACATAGCTGTGGCCTTCAGAATCATCCAAATAATTTCTGCAGAGGGATGTTCAAGCTTAATGCAAACATGCAGATTTGTTGCTCGACTCACTCAGTCATTTTGAATGTGATGGCCACACAGTCCACACACTCACTCAACGGCGTGTACCACCCCCACTGACTAGTACAGTGAAGTTGTCATTGTTCACACATTCGCTTTCCAGTCCACTCTCCTTGGCTGCCAGGTTACATCAATGCCGCACAAACCTTTCTTTTTATGTTAACAATGGCTGGACTTTTCCAGACAGACCTCATATGTTGCCTTTCTTGGAAAAGGGAACTTCTGAAGATATGATTACATTTAAAGACTCTAAAATTGGGAAATTAGCATGGACTACACAAGTGGACCTCATTTAATCACAGGAGTCTTTAAAAGAATATTTTCTGGCTTACGTCAGAGTCTGTACTCAGGGAAGTCAGGTGAGAGAGACAGCCTCTGAGGACTGACTTCTGACTCTGAAGGTTAGAGAAAGGAGGGCCACAAACTAAGGAATATTTGTGGCTTCTAGAACAGGCAAGAAATGAATTCTCCCCTGGATATCCACTTGTGAGCATAATTACTCCCATCATGGCTAGTTAGGCTATGCTCAAACTGGAGAGAAAGCTAAGAAAATGGACAAGAAGCTACATAGAGCCCCGACATAATTGGGATATTGCTTATGAGCTCTGAGACCACCAACCACACTTGTTTAAGTCACTTTTAACTGGGACACTGTTACCTACAAGCAAATTTCCTCATAGAATCCATGGGAAAGACTGGCTCATACACATCTATGCAGTATGAAAAATTCCAAGTATTCCAAACTGAGATCTGGGGGCTACAAATCATTCCAAGATAAAACTTCCATTTCCAGATTTTTGCACCCTTATCCATTACTTGACAAGCTATTAGAGAAGCAGAAATGCCAATATTCATTTTCGATTAAGCAATAAACTAGAGAAACCTCTTTATGTATTTCCTTAATTTGACAACAGTTTAGGAAACAAGAATCAGACTGAACCAAATGAAGTTGGTTCATTTATTTTCACCTATTAAGATAGATCAAAAGGGTAGAATTTCAACAAATGCATGATGCACCAAAACATTTTTTTAGCTTATACCACAAAGCTGGAAGAGAAAAAAAGGAACAATTATCACTCCTTTGAACCTTCTGCTAGCACGACATTAAAATTAAGTTATCTACCCTCCTGCAAACCCTGGGGAGAATTTAGCCATAAGCTCTACTCAGCATTCATATTTGCCTATCGACTAAAGATTTCCTACATCTTAATGCATCCCAGTTCCATAATTATATTAAGCCATCCATACCATCGTCACAAATCTTTGTAAATCTTTGTGACTGTAAATAACTGTGAAAAATAGTAATGAATTATTAACAAGAACCAGTGAGCTTTTATAAAGAACTCAATGAGCTTTTCAAGATCCCTCTCAAGTCATCAGCTCAATGCTCTAAAACTGAATCACACCAAAAAAGCAAAATTAAAATGCTGTTTTTAAACTTCATAAAATTACAGAATCATTGGGAAATAGCTCTATTAATGACTGATAAACTAAAAGGAAAGTAAATCATGAAAAATAAAAATTTTTAAAGATTTTATTTATTTATCTTTAGAGGGGGAAGAGAAGGAGAAAAACATCAATGTATGGTTGCCTCTCGTCGTGGGTCCCCTACTGGACACCGGCCTGCAACCCAGGCATGTGCCCTGACTGGGAATCGAACCGCGATCCTCTGGTTCGCAGGCCTGCGCTCAATCCACTGAGCTACACCAGCCAGGGCTGAAAAATAAATTTTTTAAAAAAGTAATAAAACCCCAAACGGTTCTTTATGTTTATTCCTGATTCAACAGATCCCTCTCTACAGGAACTTAAATCATTTGGCAGTTCAGACATACACAAAAATGAAAGAAGACAGGTACACAGAATAATCTTCTATGACTATTTTCTAAAGTTAATGGTACAGACCAGTGTTACATCAGATGTGCCTATTAATAATCAGTTAACACAGCAGTTTCATAGTTAAGAAGCTGCATTTGGAGGTGGGGCCAGAGCTGGAGGGAGATCATTGAGCTGGTAATAACTGTGGACGACTCAGAGATGATAATAAACCAAACTTTACAAGTAGAAGTGAGCCTATATTCTCAAAATTTAAGTTCAGCTAATATTTCCCAAGCAACTACAATGAGTTACGCACTGCAAAAGAGGCTTTAAAATGTTAATTCTATAATCCTCACAGAAACCTTGTGAGATGGATAATATCTCCTTGTTTTATAGAGGAAAAAACTACAGCTGTGAAAGCCAGGGTCACTTACTTGGCAGGGTGGCCTCCACAGTCCCCCGCTTCTCCTACACACTCCACAGCCTGGTGTTAGTATTTACAGCTCAAATACTCGCTGAACTGAACAGAGGTACCAAATGATGAAAGATGGTTTTGAGATGGAAAGTGTTTAAAGCCTTTAATGTAAATTGTGGGATGAGGGTGAACTGCTATGGGACAGTGGTAAGGTGGCAGGAGATGAGAGGAAAATTATTTTAAATCAAAGAGGAGCACTTTAAATTAAACAGAATAGTTTGTTGTTCCTATTTTTTAATCAGGGAAGCAGTGTGGCATAGCAGAAGGAGCAAGAGCTTTAGACTCACGTCTGTATCCCATTCGAAGTGGCAGCTCCTTTTAGCCAAGGTTCGCTTGAGAAGTGGAACTTCTCCTAAATACAAAATGGACACAGTGTTTGCCTTGGTTCTTTCACAGGATTGGCTTGGGAGCAAATAAAATTACATAAATGAAGTGAACATAACTGCTGAAAAAGAGTCAATGTTATTAATACTGTTTTATTATTGTTTAATTAAAATTTTCATATTTTTCCAGATTTGACATATGTTTTGAGTAACAAATGCATAACAATAGGTTGTTTAAGTGGATTTAAAAACAGATGCCTGGTGTTAAAACCACCACATAGTTTTTTCTACATCGGATGGAATATCTTACTTATTACAGATAATGTACTGGTCCCTGGAATTAAAATAAAAAACATACATATGGGGTTGGCAAAAGTAGGTTTACAGTCGTGAATATGCAAAACCGGTTACTAAAGCTATTGTAATGACCACACCCTGAGTGTCTTTTCCCACACACACACACACACACACACACACACACACACCTACTTCTCCCACCCCTGCACGTGGACAGGCAGCAGTGCAGGCAGGCCCCAGGCCCTAGTCACCTCACTCCTACCACCACACAGATCGGAAAGGCCATAGCAGCGTTCATAATTTTACTGCCACGGACCCTATTGGCAGTCAGAGAAGTGGCCCCTTCTCGGGATAATTTGTATTTTATTTTTTAGAAGACTTTATTTATTTTTAGAGAGAGGGGAAGGGAAGGAGAAAGAGAAGGAAATAAGCATCAGTGTGTGGATGCCTCCCCCATATACCCCACTGGGGACCTGGCCCGCAGCCCAGGCACGTTGGCTGGGAATAGAACCAGCGACCCTTTGGTGTGCAGGCCAGGGGTCAATTCACATAGCCACAGGAGCCTGGGCTCAGAATAACTTTTAAATGCAAAAATATTTGTTCTAGATCTGTATTCTTTACACATCTAGAACAAATACTCCAAAAATATATATGGAACAAAAAAAGACCCCGAATAACCTCAGCAATCCTGAGAAAGAAGAACAAAGTTGGAGAGATTACAATACCTGGTATTACACTGTACTACAAGGCCACTATAATAGGGACAGTCTGGGACTGGCGTAAGAATAGATACGTAGATCAATGGAACAGAATAGAGAGCCCAGAAATAAACCCATGTCTCTATGGTCAAGTAATAGTTGACAAAGGGGCATGAGCATACAATGGAATAAAAACAGTCTTCTCAATAAATGTTGCTGGGAGAAATGGACTGGTACATGAGGGGAAAAAAAAAGAAAAAGAAACTACACCACCAACTAACTTATATTGTACACCAGAAAAAACTCAAAATGGACAAAGGACTTAAACGTAAGTTGTGATACCATAAAAGTCCTATCATAAAACATATACAGCAAAATTTCAGACATCCCACATGGCAATATGTTCGCTGATATATCCTAGGGCAAGGAAAATAAAGGAAGAAATAAACAAGGTTATATCACATTAAAAAGCTTCAGCACTGCTAAAGAAACCATCATCAAGATGAAAAGGGGACCAACTGTGTGGGAGAACATACATGTCAATGATACACCAAACAAGAGTTTAATCTCCAAAATATATAAAAAACTCATACAACTCAACACCAGTAAGACAAACAACCCAATTAAAGAATGGGCAAAGCACCTGAACAGACATGTCTCCAAGAACGACGTACAGAGGGCCCAGAGATATATGAAAAGATGCTTAACATCACTAGATCAGAGAGATGAAAATTAAAAACACTTCACACTGGTCAAAATGGCCATCATTAATATATCAACAAACAACAAGTGCTGGCGAGGATGTGGAGAAAAAGGAGCCCTAATGCACTGTTGGTGGGAATGTAGACTGGTACAGCCACTGTGGTAAACAGTAAGAGATTTCCTCCAAAAATTAAAAATGCAACTGCCTTTTGACCCAGTAATTCCACTACTGGGAATATACCCTAAGAATTCTGAACCACTCAAAAGTGGTTCAAAGGAACTTACACACCCCTATGTTCATAGCAGCACTATTCACAATAGCCAAGTATTAGAAACAGCTTAAGTGCCCATCAGTAAATGAGTAGATTTAAATATTGTGGTATATTTACACAATGGAATACTACACAGCAGAAAGACAGAAGGAGCTCCTACATTTTCCTGACAGCATGTATAGAACTGGAGACTATTACGCTAAGTGAAATAAGTCAGTTGGCAAAAGACAAATACCATATGACCTCACTTATAATTGGAATCTAATGAACAAAATAAATTAATGAGATAAATAGAATCAGAGACATGGAAAAGTGAGATAACAGCTATAGGAGGGGAGTGCTGAGGGGGCAATGGTGGAAGAAAGCAGAAGGGACAAGTCGAAGCACATGTATGAATGACACATGGACATGGACAACTGAGAGGGGATTGACTGTGGGCTAGAGGGCTGGCCTGGGTGGAGGGGGTCAAAAGCAAAAAATAATTGGGACAACTGTAATAGAATAAACAATAAAAAAGACACCATCAAGAAAATCAATAAATACATGCAAAAATGTGTAGGATTTGCCCTGGCCAATGTGGCTCAGTTGGTTGGTGTGTCATTCCATAGCCCAAAATGTCACTAGTTCGATCCCTAGTCAGGGCAAGTACCAGAAGGTAATCAATCAATGTTACTCTCTCACATGAATGCTTCTCTGTTTCTCTCTCTTCTTTCCTCCCTCTCTAAAAAAGCAGTGAAAACACATCCTCAAGTGAGGATTAAAAAAAAAAAATACATTGGATTTCAAAGGAAGCAAATGATACCACGATGAAGATTCAAAATGCACTGAACACCAGTTTATTAACTAACTACATATATACATTTCAGCCAAGGAGATGCATTGCTCAAATCTAGCTTCAGGAATGAGCTTTCCACTCAGTTGAATGGAGTGCTCTTGGTTGACAAACTGCATTAGCTCCCTCGGGATCCTCCTTAGCTTTTGAGCCCAGGCAATGTTCTTCCGGGGCATCCTCCAGCCAGTGACTGAGCACGGCAGGAGTACTACAGGCTGGCAGGGGTACTACAGCCCGGCTGTGCTCCAGAGCTCCCCCCAAGCTGGGCTGGCTGAGAATTTCACCATGGCCTAAGGTTCCTCCTACCCAGTCCTGCTTTCCCCTTCTACCTTTCATATGCATTACCTAGCCCCTGCCTCCTAAAATTACCTCTTGCACTCTGACATCTCAGGATCTGCTTCCTGGAGGACAATAAAATGCCCTTCTTTATTAATGTATTAAATAGCAAGATCTAGCTGCAGGTCTAATAAGTACTCTGATTTTCAAATACTGATGAGTTTCAATGATATGTAGATATATGCACATATCTGAACTGATTCTAATGTGATATGAATGATATATGTACTTTACAGCTAGAAGAGGCAAAGGTACCACTGTATTTGTTGCCTATATTTATAATTGAAGAAAATGTTAAATTTCAATTAGAAGTTAGGGAAAGTGATAATATTGTGTTTTGATGGTTTTGGGTTTTTTTCTTATCTAATACCTCAAGTTAAGAACTCCTGGAATAGTGTGTCTCTGGCTTGAAAAAGCCATTCTTTTAAAACAAAGATGCACCCTTAGGTAAGTTAGAGCTGTGACAACCAAAGGTCTCTAACCTGGTGCTCTTCTAGGATACGATGAAACATACATGAAAGCTTGTGGTAAATGCACAGAGTATCTTACAACGTATAAGACCATATGCCCAAATGATTTTATCTTCAGGGACAAAATATACCCAGCACCTAAACGTGTAAATATCTAATTACATCAAAATCTAATTTAGAAAATTCAACACTTATAAAATACATAATAAAGTTATTTTCATAAAGTTTTTTTCAGTTACAACAAGCATTGTGTGAGGAGGCGGGCCTAGGGGCCAGGGAGGGAGGAGTGGAAGAGAGGGAGACAGATTTACAAATACCATTTTAATATTAAAATAGTGTATTCAGAAGGATGAGCCTCGTTTACCATATTTTGCCTTGTATAATATGCTCCTGGGTATAATGTGTGCCCACATTTTTGGCCTTTTCAAGAAAAAAAAATCTTTCATTTAATTTTTTTAATTCAAATTTTTATTTATATTTAGAAATAAAACTGATCGTCATATTCCAGGGTATTATTTTGCATATGTGAGATATTGTTATTGCTTTCTAGAGTTACACTTTTAATGTATAAGCATAAGTAAAAGAATGTAAAACATTCACATAGATATGGAATCAGAACTACCCAGGTATAATGCACATCCTTATTTTTCTCTCAAAAATTTGGGCAAAAACGTGTTCATTAAACTTGACAAAATATGGCACATCTTCAGATGGATCATACTGTGAACTAATTATGAGTGGGAGTTTGAAGGGGTAGAACATAATGCAGACAAGAAAAACACTAGGGAAGTGTAGTTTGAGCAACCACAGGGCAATAGGGAAGTGCCGGGTAAACAGAGTAAGACAGAGGACACAGGAAATGGAAGAGAAATCCTGGGAGAAAAAGGTGTGTGGTAACAATGGAATGGAATGGATTTACAGTTTTGTTAAGGGACTTAAGTACAGTTAGACCACTGAAAGTGCTAGCAGAGTTAAAAAATACCGAGGTGAACTGGTAGCACAGAAGGGATGTAGCATCCCCACACTAGTCAAGTAGCTTGAGTTGAATCTAGTGCCCTGATACCATTCCTCTCTACAGTGGAAGAAGAAAATGAGAGGAGAGGGGAAAAAAGGAGTGAGAAAAAGCTGTTTATGGGCACATCCCCCACAACACAAGTTCAGTCCTCCTCCTTTTCTATTTATAGCATCTGTACAATATATAAGAAATACACCTATTCACAGGGACCTTCAAATGCCAAAGATATGAAGTGTAACTAAGCACATAACTGAGGCATTTTGTGGATTTGAAAGTTGTCTGTGGCTCCATGCTAAAAAAAACTCTATACCCTTTCACTTTAGGTTCTATTTCTACACTTGATCTTAGCCAAAAGGCCGAGAAGCGATTAGGTTCTAGTTCTCTAAAAGCTTTCAGAATCATTTGCTGTTCCTTCAGGGATCCAACAGAGTACAATATAATCAGTAACAATGAGATACTTTCTAATGGTAAATCAAGAGATTCCTGGCCTGCTTCTTAATTTCCTTAAGTTTTTAGTTCTTTTGAAAATCTAGACACATAGAACCAAATGATAAATTCAGCCACAGACAAGAAACAAATGAGAAATCCCTAGAGAAATATTTAATTCTCCACTGACTTCCTCCCAAATCTTTCCAAATTAGTATTTCTCAATTTTTTTTAAATCTTGAAGAAGTTCAAGATGTGTTACATTAATTTTGACATCATCTCTTTATTAACATGCATTCCCAAGAAATATAGCTGTTAGAAATTATACTGTTCATCTAAATGTAGGCTTGTGAGGTAGTCTAGTATTTTTTATACACTTTTGTTCATACAGAAGAATAAACTGTGTTTCTAATGCAAAGCAACATCCCAAACACAGCCAAGTCCCTGGGATAATCCATAGTTCAATCACTTTCTACCCCGATATTTTATCTACTGATCTATGATGTTAGAAATCTCAGCTTGATTTGTTTTTTTACTGTATAATCCATTAACTGTTTCCATATGCCAAACTATTCAGTTGAGAAATATTTATAAACCAGTTTACTGGCCCTAACCGGCAAATATGATGCACCTGTTATAAAAATGTGATTGCTTCAGGAAGCTAACAATTGTGGAATCACATTTTGATAATAAATCAGTCTAACTGAATTAGAAAATCCACATACTTTCAGAAAGCCCTTTAATCCCTATTAAGTTAACAGTTTGTGAATAATGAAAGTAATCAATATTAATTTTAGTTGATAAATTCAACACCAATAACCTGTTAGTATACTTTAATCTATTTTCCAACAGCCTGTAAAAATCAACCAACAGATGCTTCCAATCTGGTAAAAAATACACAGGTCATTAGCATCATTCTGATGACACCAAATGTTCAGTATATGAATATTGTGATTAAATATTAAAGAGATTACAATGTTCTTTTTTAATCTTGTTAATTCTTAACAAAAGCCAAAGACCATAAAATATGTCATTCTTTACTAAATTCCAAATCAGCACTTACTGTTCCACTCCTCATTCTTGAACTTGATGGAGTCTCGCTGAGACTGTAAAAGCAACATGAAAACAGGGCACGTGCCTGCCTTCCTCATTACAGTGTCCCCGGTGGTAAGCGACATGAGGCCTGACGTACAACATATACCAAATAAATATCTGTTGACTTGAATATGCATAACTAAGTATAAGAAAGAGAAAACGTGGAACAGACGACTGAGAGAAAAATGAGAAAAAGAAACAGTAAAAGAAAAACATCAGGTTATTTTCAGAAGGATTTAAAATATGGAAAGCCAAGATGTATCTCAAAAACTTAGACCTGAGAGACACAGGGAAATCCAAGTGAGATACTTAAATAGAAAAACAACGCATTTAAGAAATGTTGATTTCACAGGAAAAACATTTTTTCTCAATTAAGAAAATGCATTTACTGAGGAAAACAATTTTTAAAGACAATATTTTGCTTCAGAGGCTTTGGCTTTTCCAGATTTGTTTACAAAGTATGTAGGGGAAGTTATCATTCCAGAAAACCCAGGAACACCTCTGCTAAACCTGAAATTTCTCCCTTTGCTAATGGGTTGCTGATGGGTGGTATGTATACTTTGGCATCTGATACTGGCTGTCCTTTCATAAAATGCTTTTTGATTAACAAGTGTCCACTTCAACCATTTTCCCCCTGAATGTGGGATTCTTGGGCACTAAAACCTGCACATAGAATCGATTTGTGTTCAACACAAACCTTGGAATCAAAAGATTCTTCTGTTACTGACATTCATTGTCTTTCACCAATCTTAAAATTAGAGAGAAGTTCTTGTACTCCTTAAGATATGACACTGGCACTATCCCAAATGAAGCAATGTTATAGATGTCACAAGGAGATAAGTTTAAAAAACAAAATAAGTAAAATCAAACTGAAAAAAAAAAAAGGCAAAGAGATACATTGAAGAGCAACATGAAGGAGGAGGAATATACAAGCTCTTACCAAGAAGATCTTGCAATATCTATGAGTAACTGGGCCAGGGCACTATTCTGAGGAATAAGACCTGTTTGTAGGAGAAAAAACTCAGCAGAGATGTGGTAAGGACTAAACCAGGTGACATGAGGACGATGGCCCCACTTGTGGACCTGTATACCAAAGGGGATCCACAGGTATCATCAGTTCTTCTTCCTTTAATAGCTCTCAGGGTGCAAGAGCTCTAAAACCTAAAAGTCCCAGAAACCTAAACCAGTGCCTTCTGTTAAAAAAAATTACTTTGTAACAAAAAATAAAGAGTATGTAAGAGAAAATTTTAAGGTTCTCTTTAAATGACTGGATTCAGTTCCATTTACCCCCCCCCCCCCCCCCCCCCCCCATATATCTCAAATGCTTAGGATGCACAAAGGATTCGCATCTACCATTTTAAATGTCTGGGAAGGAACATCCACCCGCCATTGTAATCAGAGAAATAGCCTTGGTTCTTCTTTTTAAAAAATTAATTTACACCCCCTTCACCAGTTTCTCAAACCCCATCTCACCCCCACCTTCCACCTCTGGCAATCACCAATCTATATCCATGAGATTGTTTTGTTTTTTTAAGATTACACATATAGAAGAGGACATATTATTTCATTTAGCATAATGCCCTGCAGGTCCGCCCATGTTGTCAAGAAAGCCCCCAGTCTTAATCAAAAGGGTCTGCAGGGGGAGGTGGGGGGTACAAAAAAACCCTCAGATAAACCAATTGCTCCAAAACCCCACAAATCACTGGCTTTGTAAATCCTGTTCTCCCTGACAAATTGTGATGCAAACCAATGATGAAAATCAACCAGCAGACAGGGCCTCAACTTCCCCTTCTTGCTCTGGAGTGGTGAGCAACTAACTATATTTCTACCTTGCACTGAACAATAAATAAGTGACTAGCTTTAATTTTGAATTCTGCAAAAACTACAAAATTGATTCAAACAAAGTAATCTTTGGAGACCTTAGAAGCTGGTAAACATTAACATTTGCACCTAATGCCTCAGCACCCATGCCCTGAACAGAGACCGTAAGGAGCCATCTGTCTACTCCACCAGCCCTTTGTCCTAAGTTTTTAGTCACCGTTCTCTTGACTTCCTTTCTCATCTAGAAAGGAAGATATTTTCTTTGCTAGAAAATATCTCTACAGAATCCTGATTTTCTGAAAGTAACAATAAGTGGCCTTTTCCAATAAAATAAATGACTACTAGTCATTACTACATGAAGCACTCTCAACTGAGGGTCCTTGACTAATGCTCACTACAAATTATTCTTTAAAATCCAGACAAAAAAATAGTTACATTTATAGCTTGTCTCCTGTTGACATTGCGAAATGTTAGCATTGCCCGGGGCTACAACCCCAGGCTTCCCCATTTTTTCTGTTCACCATGGAAATACCATCCACAATCACAGAAAGGAGAAGGTACCATTTAAAGAGAGAAAACAGAAGTCATAGGCCTCTGCCAGCTTCTAAGTCAAAAGAAAGAGAGATTCAGGGCAGAGAGAACAACGTGTACAAAGACAGAGAGGGATGAAGTACGCAATATTCAGAAAATGCTCATCATTTCCTCACCTTAACCTTTTTTTACCACTGGTGTTAGACTGAGCAAATACATTGTTTTTTTTCCAACCTTGAATCTCAAGGCTAAAGTTAGATGACTTAAGAAATTTTTAAAGGTACAATTATTTCATTTAGGGCTAACACTACAGCTAAATTAAAGACATGCTAACAAGTTTCCCTTTTGAGCCTCATTAATTAAGAAAGTAATCAGAGTAAAGATGGAAAAAAGAGAGTAGCTGGATGGCAGTATTACTGAAATAGCTTTTAGGTCCCTCCATTTGCACCTACTAGGAAAGCAAAGGGGAAAGTAATCAATTCTAGATTATGAAATCTGAAATTCTGAAGTCTTTTACATGTAAATACATTTTAACTGCCATATAGTTGCTTTGATTGCCAAAAGAGTACACTAATTTTATTCAAAGAAAATCTTGATTCTCCATAATCAAAAGGTACAATTAAGATCTGCTTACTTCACAAGATTTCCTAGGGTAAGCTTGCTGAGAAAACTCACCATTTTCAAAGATCAAAAATATATCATTTTTATTATTTTAGTCAAGACCAATAGTGCTTAAAAATATCTGCTAAAGACTTTGAATTTACCACACATAATAGAAAACTACCTTATTTTACAAGTACCTTTTAGTGTTTCTAACTTACAATTATTTTTTAGAAAGTGTCTAATTTACATTTATATTTTAAAAATCATTTCAAAGGAATGCAAACGGTTTTTGGGGTTTTTTTTTGGTATCAGCCAACATCCCTTATTTGCTGTGATGATTAAGTTAAAACAGACACATAAAGCATCCAGTGTGGTGCCTTGTACACAGTAGGCATTTTAAGAAACCAGCCTTCCCATCTCCATTCAATGCAATCACTCCAGTCCAGCTCTGTGCTCATTGAGCTCAGGGACAGAAAGAGCATAAGTCTATGGGTTCTTTTTTGAAAATTAAAGGAAATCACTGATCTAAAACCAACCAGGATATATAACACTTAAAAATTAAACTAGTCAAAGAACACGTATCAATGCTCATGTACACTAACAATGAGAGGGGACTGATTGTGGGCGAGAGGAGAGTGGGTGGAGGGGGAACAAAGGGGGAAAAAAGACATTGGAACAACTGTAATAGAATGAACAATTTTTAAAAAGTATAAGTGGGTATCAGCCTTGAAACTGGGCCATGAAATTGGATGAAATAAAATTCAGTTTACAGACAAAAAGTGTGATATCTAAATATAACTTTTTTAAAAAATCAGAAAACAATTTGAACAGTACATTCCATTACTTTTAATGAAAAGATCTTATAACCTACTCACATACTTCTGCTTCACACTAACTTTCAAAACACTCTTTAAAATTGCTATTTCTATCCCATGTGATTCATACTAATTAAACTATGTGACAGTCACTGTAATATTAAATATTAAAATCTGACTCAAGGAAGGCTCACATTTTGCTTCTGTTTATACTATTCCTCATTGACAAAAAAATTTTCATGACAAAATTCTCTCTAAAAATATCCTTTCTGAAAATCTATATATAAAAATTTCCTATGTAATACACTTTTTGAAGATGGGTATTATATAGAAAATTTAAGTTTTGTTTCAATCATCTGCATTTTAAAAATTGCTAATTTGATACTCTAATAACATTTTCTTTTTAAAGATTTCATTTTAGTAAATCATGTTTTTATCCGTTAATAAGGTAGAAATATATATAGGATTCTCAAAATAATGCTTTCTAGTAGTTAATATATAAAAAGTGGCCATGTTAAAATACTAAAATTAAAAAAAAAAAAAACCAAGATGTTAAACTTACCTTTTTGTTGGCAACAAAATGTATTCTCAAGTTTACAAAGCAAATCCACATTTTCATACTTGTTCTCATTTGCTTTTATCCAGAAACAGTTTTCAGTCATTTCATGAGGTCTGATCTGCAATCAGAGAGAAGACTGATTCATCAAGAGACGGGTGTTTCATCTGTCCCAGCACAATCATTATGCTCAGACCCAGCGGCCCAACGCTGCCAGCCAGTGTTTATGAAGTAATTCTTATATGATTTTTCTCCAATCTGTGTTCAACCAGATACAATTTCTGCAGGAAGTTAAACTTTTATTAGGGGAAAAGTTGGGGATTGAAGCTGAATAAAATGAAGTTTGTTTCATCTCAATTATACTTCTCAGAGTCTTTAATAATACTCATGTGCACTATAACTCTTCCATTACATAGAATTTCCCAAGGTTATGTAACCAACTAACATTGACTCCCACTGCATTTATAAACTAGAAAGCCTTAGTTGAGAGCAAAAGGCTTTGTCTCAACACTTACAAGGTTTTTTTCTTTTTTTAAAGGCTATTTATTTAAATTCACTTTGAATAGGGTTCTTACTAGAAATTATACATAAGTAAAAACAAAATAAAATTTTAATTTAGGTAACAGTATATTTTCTTCTATTTATTCATTTATTTACTTATTTTTATTTTTTAAATATTTTTACCTTTAACCAGTTCAATCTTCTCATGCTGATTTCAGGTTTAAATTCTTTCTTTGGTTTCAACCCAAATGGCAGGGTGGGTGGAAGACAGTTTCCTCCACTGAGAAGTCCTAGGGGAGGAGGTGGAGGCACAGGACCACCGAAGGGCAGAGGCACTCCTGGCAGTGGAGGAGGCGGGGGAGGAGGCGGGGGAGGAGGGGGTGGAGGAGGGGGAGGGGGTGCCACAGGAGGAGGAAGGGCTGGGTGCTCAGTTCCATTTTCTTTTGACAGGTGCAAAGAGGCATTTATGTCAGCAGGCAAGGCACCAAACTAGAGAGAGATAAATAAACAAACAAACAAACAAATAAATAGGCAAACATGACTAAGAACATTCTGTAGAACATGTAAAACTACTTTCCTTAAATATAATGCAATACTTTAAACCAAAAATAATTGGATATCAGTAATTTCAAGTGGTTTAACCTAAAAATTCCAGTGACGTTTATTCCCAGTTTAAGCATATAATTATAACTTTTCATGAAAATGTAACTGAAAGAAATATGACTCCCCACTTTGAGGTAGGTATGATCATCCAGACAGAGATGTCTAGGAAGAAAATGGGTCTAAAGGTATGAAAATCAGCAGGTTCTAAGACACAGTTAAAGCCATGTGAATGGAGAAGTTCGCCTAGTACAGAGGCAGTAGCAGGAAGTTAGTTCTATGTACAGTATTGTATAGAACGCTGGCATTTAAATAAGCTTTTTTAAAAATCCAGAAAAAGATTTAACTACTATTGCCACATCATGCCTTTGCCCTTGAGGAAAAAAAAAAAAATTCTTAGTAGGACCTCCAAAGACCTATCACAATCTGGAACTGGTCAAGTGACTTTCCTCTACCACTCTATGTATATGCCAACCTCATTTCAATGTCAGGTTCCTAGCACATGTTATTCCTTCCACCTGGAACATCCTCATCACCTGTACCTTTCAATCTTAGCTACCATATCCCTTTCTCAGGAAAGCATTATCTGACAACTCATTTCACACCAATAGTACCCTTCACTTCTCCTTCATAGCTCTTCCCAAAAGTGTTTTATAACCATTTAGGGAGTTGATAGCATTTATTTCTTTGATAGATTATAACTCTATGAGGGAAGTGACTATGCCTGTATAGCTACTCTTTTCCCCAGCACCTGATGTTGTGCCTGGCCCATGACAGCCACTGAAGAAATATGGGTAGGCTAAATGAATTAAAGACAAGAGGATAAAAAAGGCAAGGCAGACACGAGGTCATGAATCAAAAGTAAAGAGAGTGACCCTCATCCCCTAAAAAAGGCATCAAATGTCACAGAGAAGCAAACTAAAATCAGGAGTGAAAAAGAGCCAAATGTGTCCACTGGTCACTTTTCTCCTTATGTTCCATGGTATGGTAAGAATTTAATAAATATATTTTGATACCATAAATAAGTTCTGGGTTCATAATTAATTTTTGTGATCTGATTATTTTCCTGAAATTACTAACTTTAATCCTGAACTAGACGTACACATACATACAAACTACCTTGCAAATGGTGCACATTTAATATATGTTCAATCATTTTTCAGTTTTATGGCACAATTATGAAAAACAGACTATGTATAAATGCCTGAAATTGACATCTGAGATCAACACAAAGAAAAACTGTCATAAAAATTGAAACCAGAAATCAAAGACTATGCCTTATCAAAAACATTCATGTTGGTGCTGCTCTGGGGTGTTGTCTTGGACAGCACTGCCCTTTGAATGTTAGGAAGTGTGTACACTCTACTCACACTCAATGCACATGGAGTTAACTATTCACATCCTAAAGCAGAGATATACTGGATTTCTGCTCTCGACTAGTGTATTTAACAGGATGGTTGACTTGAAATGCATTGCTCATGAGGCTGGACACTGTGATTGTCTTGCTCACAGTTATATTCCCAGCACCTAAGAATGCTTGGTTGTTAAGTGACTAAATGAATGAAGTCTAAGATAACAGAACATATTTTACTCATAACCTTCAACATCAGCATAGCTTTTATCAAAGAGAAGTATCTTAAGACAAATGCATAGATTTCATGAGAAACAGATACTAATTCAAAGAAATAATTTGTCAGGTGTTCTTCAAAAACGAAAATGGTGGCCAATATTTAGACCCTAATTCTAGGCCTTCCTTTGATAGCCATAAAAACATGCCACACAATTGACCCCAATTTTTACTACATAGGATTTAATCTCAGTTTCAAAATATAAATTTATTGGCATTTTATACAAAAGCATAGGCAGCAATTAGATATCCAAAGGTGGTAAATACATTTTTTATAAACTGGAATTTTCTAGAGTACATTTATAAGCAACCCCTCAACTGGGAGAAGTTAAAAAGAAAAGAAATTCTTTTCATTTGTATTAGCCCAGATCAGGAAAAACATTTCATAAATATTTCAGCCATTGTCTGTAACTCTATCTAAAATATAAAACACGATCAAATGTTTCTTTTAATGTGAAAGACAAAGAACCACCTGGGAAATACAAGAAAGTTCAATACACTGTTATGTTCTCATTTTGTGCACTGAAGAAAAAAAAGATAATTGAGAATAATTTATTTGTAGGTAGGAGCTTTTAATTTTTTTTAGTTGAACACTAACAGAGAAGTCTCCCTTAGGGTTTCTTCAGACAGTCTCTGTAACAAAACTATCCACTAAGTTTTAAAAAGCATGCCAACAACATAAGAAATCGTACACCAATATACAAAATAGTATACCTGAGACTACTGTAGCACAACCATAAGTTAGAGTAAGAGGAAAAGAGTAAAATGATACTAAGTGCTCATCATCCTTATATAAATATACATAAAGAAATTTAGTTATGAATATTCTACCTCCCAACTTTTACCCATTTAAAATATGTAGATGATATACTTCTTGCTACCTAAATGTTTTATGTATAGAGGGTGCATGTGAGCTATCTGCTTCATAATCCAGATTTGCTCTCTCTCTTTTTTGTCATGTTTTAAATCTGTTTACTTTTGGAAATTGAAAAATTATCAGAAAATGTTCTTATTCAGCTAGAGGTTATCTTTCACTGCAAGGTACCCATGGGCTGAAGGTCTTGAAAAATAAATAGCTAGAGCAATAATTTCCTGTAGTAGGATAAAGATCAGTGATGAATGACAAATCTAAGATGAAAAGACTTTTTTATGCTTCATGCTTAATTACATTGGAAATGTGACATTATGAACAAAACCCAAATAAAATATAAGGAAGCAGATTGGTTAGTAAAAGTTTAAACATTCTTAAAAATGCAAGTTGAAAAAAAGTGGCAAAATAGTTTAAACATTTTGATGCTCTGATGATATTATAAGACCCCTGCTCCCCTGGTAAGCTTTCAATACTGAAGTTCACTCTGGATAGTCTGTATTTTTACCTGAGATTTAAAAGCTTGTAACTCTGCTTGAAGCTCATTAATCTTCGCCTCTTTTTTCTGCAATTGAGCCTGTGTTTCTTGATGGTCGGCAAACTCTTTTTCAAACTAAAAAGGAAAAAAGGAGAGAAAAAGGGAGGTGGAAATAAAAAGCACTATTTATAGAGAAATGTGGCTCTAATCATCTGTCAGGAGAACATAAACTTTTATGAAAGGAATCGTAGATTTTCGCTAAGTCACCCACAGCCTTTCTCTAAGTCCCAACCAAAATCATTTCCGAGCGGGCAGACAAAGCCAGAGATGCAGTCTGTGACCTTCTCCTCGCAGCAGAGGAAGCAGGCCCACAGTTGTCTGCAACCCTGGCATTTTTCTTGAAAGTCCCTAAATATCAGCACGACTTTGTGTAAAATAATAGAGAGCAAAGCATTGTACTGAGTTCCCTGACCTCTACCTGAAAAAAAAGTACACTTGAAATTTACCTAAAGTTTACCAATATGACTTAAAAGAATTCCCTGTTAATGTGAACATTCCCTGTTTATCAATAAATATTATATAATTTAAGAGAACAAAGTCCGTTTTACTTATCATTAATCTGTTGGAAATTAATCTTTGAGCTATTAAGTATAAATTAATCTTTCAAAGTCCTTAGTTGGAGGAAGGTAAATGATAAAATTTGGTGAACCTGATGAGTTTTTAAATTCATATAGCCACCCATCACGTGTCCCCATCTTGAATTCAAAAAGCTTACTATCATTATGACTGAAAACCTCTCCTAACAGAAGTAAATTTCCAATAGGGTATTGTCTCATAATCAGTAACTAGTACTTGACTCTCTTTTAAAAGTGGGTGGTGGGGGCAATCAATCAGTTAAAAATAATGCAACTACTTCACAAATATAGCCTGCACTTTTAAAATACAGACAAACCTCAATAAGAAAAATAACATTGTGGAGCTTAACAGTTTACAAAGGGCTGTATGCATCTCGTTCTCTACTTAAGAAAAAGAGATAGTTCTCACCATACAACCAGTGAGTAAAAGATGTGAGATTAAAACCACATGTTATGTCTTTAAAGTCTGAGTTATTTAGATGAAACCACACTATCTTCCTACAATAATGTTCAGATCGTGCTTTACAGTTTTTTCTATAGACTTCATTTTTTAAATTTTTATTAGTATTTATCTGATCCTGGGCCATAAGCACTTGTTTCTTCAGTTTCTTCTGGGATGGCTCCTTCTTCTGTGCCACCCCCTCTTCTGTTTTGGGAACAATTTGTACCTGCTCTTTTCCAGGAAAAACCATCTCCATGTGGCAGGAAGAGCCTGTGTATGATGGGTTAATCCGCCCATGAGCTCTGCAAATTCTACACAGCATCCTGGGAGCTTTGTTCACGTGGATGTGCTCAATGACCAGAGAATCGACATCTAAACCCTTAGGTTCAGCATTACTCTCTGCACTTTTAAGCACGTGCAGCAAAAACTCAGCACTCTGTTTTGGGCCGCCACCCCTGTGTTCAGCCCCACTGTTTGGCCTGCCAGTTCTTCCACTGTAACGACAGACTGGTACACATTGCTTCTTTCAAGTGACATTTTTCAAAAACTTGGTGGCTCTTCGAATATGCATACACTGGATAGCCTGGGCAGTTTCAGGAGTGCTCTTAAAGTGAACACAAAGATTTGAACCTCTTGATTTGCATGATTTTGCGGGATTTTCTGGGTCAAGTGAATAGTGATCTATTTTCAGAGGTCACCTCTGGTCACCTTCAGGAAGAGTAGACTTTATTTTTAAAGTCACAGTATCTGGCAAAAGCTTCAGAGAGTTCCTACATATACCCTCCCTGCACACATATATTATCATTTCCTCTCCATGTTCCACAGTATTTAAAGCACAAAAATAAGCACATTTGCATTTTATCACCAAAACAACAATGAAATAAGAAACATTATTACAATTCTAACTACAAGATAGAAAAGTGAATCTAAGACTCATGATCTTCTCCGTGGAAGTGTCCTTTAACTCTCACACACAACACCAACATTACCACTCCTACCCCCATTCTTACTACAACTCCTCCAAACCCCTCCTACCACTAATAATTTTAAGAAGATACTAACCTTAAATCAAATGAAATAACTAACTTACACACCAAAGCAGCCTGCTTAGATCTCAGAGGATAACCCAAAGCCCGCCTGCTACCCAGGATTCCCAGGAACAGGCTAAGTCACGAACACCTATTGCACCGTGAACCTCTCTGTCCTTTTGCCCTCTCACTTGCCCTATGTCACTGTAACATTGTTTTCATTTCAAGCCAACTTCTTGAAAAAGTGTTCTTACTCCACACTCACTTTTCCGACCTGTGACCTTTATTCACTTCATCATCCACCACAACGTATTCATCACTCACTTTAAAAACTACGGGTCACTTGCCCTGGTCACGTTGCTCAGCCAGGGCATATTCTTAGGCTGTGGGTTAGATCCCACGTTGGGGCATATACAGGAGGCAACTAATCAATGTCTCTCTCTCTTCCCTTTCCCCACTTCCTCTCCCTATCTATAATCAGTAAAGATATCCTCATGTAAGAATTTTTTTTAATTTTTAACAAAAAAATAAAAACTATAGCTTATCAAACTGCAAATCACCTGGATTTCTCCCAGCCTCATCTTACTTGATGTGTCCATAGCTGTGCTATTTCATAGAGTACCCACCAGCCATAGGTGGCTATTAAAATGTAAACCTAATTAAAATCAAATAAAGTTAAAATTTTAGGTCCTCAGTCCAACCAGTCACATTGTTAGGGCACAGGAGACACACTTGATTGACAGCTACTGTATCAAACAATACGGATTATAAAACCTTATAGACACCCCTGCTCTAAAGCATAAATATGCTCTTACATCTGCACATTGAGTCTCTCTTCCCCTGTGTGTTCTATACTACAGAATCCTAATCCCAGCTGTTCCTACCAGTTCCTTATGTGTTCCAAATCTTTAACACCGCCACTGAACTGGACTTTCCCCACCCCTCTACTGGACTCAGATCCCATTTTTCATGAGATGCGGTCTTCCTCACACATATGCTCCAATCACCATTCTTATATTATTGGCTTCCAAAATCCCCGTCACTAGCTCAGCTTCTCATCTGAATTTCGGAGTGCACATCAATCCATAAAAGTATTTTCAACTGCTTAATGAATACTTTCCAATGTAAACAAAAAACCCAGTATTTTCAAAACTAGTATTATCTTTCCCCTACATACTTTGTTTTTTGAATACTCCTATCCTTTCTAAAAGACAGCTTTAATGACATGTCTCCTTTGCCCTTAAACCTTTTTCACTGGCTTCATTATAAAGGCAACACTCACTGGCATAATATCGAAGGAACCTCTGGAATCTGGCCCCAAACTATGTATTTCCCATTATACAATAACTTCTAATAGCATGACTGTGTGTGCCCTCAGAGTGGCAGGTGCTAAAGATACAGAATTAAATAAATTCTGGTTATTGCTTTTAGTACGCATAGTGTCTGGTGATAAAACCAAAGCAGACAAACCAAAACTTGCACAAATTACCAGTAATAATGACAGATATAGTGAACAATTCTTGGAAGGAGGATGTTCAACCCAGGGTTAGAAAACCTGGGCAGTTAGTAGAGAAGGGAAACTAGCACTTCACCTAGAGGAACTAGCACTGGATGACAAACAACCTCTTATACGCAGAAAGGAGAAGGGGTCAGGACAAACTGCAATGGAAATTGTTAAAAGGAGTTTTACAATAAGCCCCCCAAAAATTCTTTTTCCCAAAACCCAGGGAACATTATTAAAGTATTTATAAAAAGAAAATAACGACCAAATGTACATGCTTGAGAACCCAAACAGCAGCAAGTGTAGAAGATGAAACAGAAACACGAGGGGCATGAAACAAGTGAGGGCTATGGCAGGAACCCAAGCAAGAACCGAAGGCCTGAGTGACTGAGGCACAAGACGGGATAATGCAAAGGAAATGGAACGAAACATTTTTACAGAATTCAAGAAAGTTAGTGTCCAACTGAATAACAGAAATGAGTGAGAGAATATGTATAAGATGACTATGATGTATACCAGATGAGAAAATAGAATGCAGGTTGAAAAAGTATTTTGAGAGAGATTTCTGGCCAAAATGGAGGAGTAGGTAGACATACTGTGCCTCCCCGCACAACCAAAAAGGACAACAACAAATTTCAAACAAAAACAACCAGAATTGGAAGAAAATCAAAATGTACGAAAGTCCAACAACCAAGAGGTTCAAGAAGATACATTCATCTAGAACGGTAAGAGGGGTAGAGATGGGCAGCCAGGTGGAGAGCACTCGCAGCAAGACGGCAGCTGGAGGACTGGGTGGTCCCACATTCATGTGCAGATAAACAAGGAAGAACAAGTGGGGAGCAAGACAGACTGCACAACTCAGGGTCCCAGTGCAAGGAAATAAACCCTAAAAGCCTCTGACTGAAAACACCTGTGGGGGTTGAGGCAGCAGTGGGAGAAACTCTCAGCCTCACAGGAGAGTTCATTGGAGAGACCCACAGGGTCCTAGAATGTACACAAACCCACCCACCCAGGAATCAGCACCAGAAGGGCCCAATTTGATTGTGGGTAAGAGAGGAAGTGATTGAAAACTGGCAGAGAGCAGAGCAAGCAACACTGTTCCCTCTTGGACCCATTCCCCACGAACAGTGTCAACACAGTAACGTTGGTTGCCCCGCCCTGGTGAATGAATACCTAAGACTACACCCCTTACTACATGACGGGAGTGCCAAGAAAAAAAAAAAAGGCCCAAATTAAGAACAGATCAAAACTCCAGAAAAAAATACAATTAAGTAACAAAGAGATAGCCAAACTATCAGATTCAGAGTTCAAAACAATGGTTATCAGGATGCTCCAGGAACTCACTGGGTACTTCAACAGCATAAATAGACCCAGGAAGCAATGAAGGTTGCATTCTGTAAAATAAAGAAAAATCTACAGGGAACCAACAGTGATGAAAAAGAAACCAGAACTCAAATCAATAATTTGGAGCAGAAGAAAGAAAGAAACATTCAACCAGACAGAATGAAGAAGCAAGAATTCAAAAAATGAGGAGAGGCTTAGGAACTTCCAGGACAACTTTAAATATTATAACATCTGAATTATAGGGGTGACAGAAGAAAAAGAGGAAGAGCAACACATTGAACACTTATTTGAAAAAAATAATGAAGGAGAACTTCCCCAATCTGGCAAAGGAAATACACTTTCAGGAAACCCAGGAAACTGAGAGAGTCCCAAAGAAGTTGGACCTAAGGAGGAACACACCAAGGTACATCATAATTACATACCGAAGATTAAGATAAAGAGAGAGTCTTAAAATCAGCAAAAGAAAAGGAGAGAGTTACCTACAAAGGAGTTCCCATAAGACTGTCAGCTGATTTCTCAAAAGAAAATTTGCAGGCAGAAAGAGGCTGGAAAGAAGTATTTGAAGCGATGAAAAGCAAGGACCTACAACCAAGATTATTCTACCCAGCAAAGCTGTTGTTTAGAATCAAAGGACAGACAAAGAGCTTCCTAGACAAGGTTAAGCTAAAGGAGTTCATCATTACCAAACTATTTTCACACAGAAGATTAAAGAGACTTATTTAAAGCCCTGGCTGGTGTAGCTCAGTGAATTGAGCACGGGCCTGCAAACCAGACAATCGCAGTTCGATTCCCGGTCAGGGCACATTCCTGGGTTGCAGGACAGTTCCCTGCAGGCCAATTCCCAGCAGGGGACGCAGGAAAGACAACCATACATTGATGTTTCTCTCCCTCTCTCCTTCCCTTTCCCTCTAAAGATAAATAAATAAAATCTTAAAAAAAAAACTCTTTAAAAGAGACTTATTTAAGAAAAAGAGACTTCCGGCCAAGATGGAGGCACAGGTGGAAACACTGTGCCTCCTCGCACAACCAAGTTTAAAGACAACAAAGTTTTAGAAACAAAAACGCAACCAAAACACAGAAAATTGAACTGTACAGAAGTCCGACAACAACGAACCATTCAGCTAGACTGGTAAGAGGGGTGGAGTCAGCAGCGGGTGGAGGGGTGGAGTCAGCAGCGGGTGGAGCGGGGTCAGGCAGGAAAAAGCAACCAGACCAACCCAGGCGACAGGAGATGGTTGGCAGATCCCGGGTGTGGGGTTGCAACAGGCAGACGCAGTGAGGGCGCAAGGTGGCTGGCTGACCACGGTCGCACATTCACACACAGATAAACCAAGTGAAGGAGGAAGCAGTGAGACAGACCGCACAGGCTAGGATCTCCGGGGACAGGAATTAAAGCCTAAAAGCACCAATTGGAAAAACTCTCGGGGTCAAGGTGCCAGGAGAAGCTCCCAGGCTCACAGAGAGTTTGTTGGAGAGACCCACAGGGTGCAAAGGCCCACACACCCAGGAGCCGGCACCAGGGGGGCCCGGTTTGCTTGTGAAAAGCAGCAGAGGGGACCAAAATCTGAGAGAAAGTGGAACAAACGCCATTGCCCCTCTCTGACCCCGCTCACACATATAGCATCACAATTCAGAGATGTGGGTTGCCCAGTCCTGGTGAACACCTAAGGCTCCACCCCTCATACATAACAGGGGCGACCAGACCAAATAATTATGGCTCAAAGAGAAGAATAAATCAAAGCCCCAGAGCCAATACTTTTAAGAGACCAAGAGATAGCCAACCTATCAGATGCACAGTTCAAAACACTGGTGATCAGGATACTCACAGAACTGGTTGATTTTAGTCACAAATTAGAGGAACAAATGAAGGCTAAACTAATTAAAATAAAGAGAAATGCACAGGAAACCAACAGTGATGAAAAGGAAACTGGGACTCAAATCAAGGGAGTGGACCAGAAGGAAGAAAAAAAAATGACCAAACAGAAAAGAATGAAGAAACAAGAATTCAAAAAAAATGAGGAGAGGCTTAGGAAACTCCAGGACATCTTCAAATGTTCCAACATCTGAATTATAGAGGTACCAGAAAGGGAAGAGGAACAGCAAAAAGTGGAAAAATTATTTGAACAAATAATAAAGGAGAACTTCCCCAATCTGGCAAAGGAAATAGACTTCCAGGAAGTCCAGAAAGTTCAGAGAGTCTCAAAGAAGCTGGACCCAAGGAGGAACACACCAAGGCACATCATAATTACATTACCAAAAATTAAAATGAAGGAGAGAATTCTAGAAGCAGCAAGAGATAAAGGGACAGTCACCTACAAAGGAGTTTTCATCAAACTGTCAGCAAATTTCTCAAAAGAGACCTTACAGGTCTCTGTAAGTGGCAAGAAGGGGATGGAAAGAAGTATTCCAAGTCATGAAATCCAAGGACCTACATCCAAGATTGCTCTAAATGAAAGCAAAGCTTTCATTTAGAATGGAAGGGCAGATAAAGTGCTTCTCAGATTAGGTCAAGTTCAAGGAGTTCATCATCGGCAAGCTCTTAGTATATGAAATGTTAAAGGGACTTATCTAAGAAAAAGAAGATAAAAAATATGAACAGTGAAAGGACAGCAAATTCACAGTTATTAACAACCACACCTAAAACAAAAGCAAACTGAGGTCAGCTAGATCAGGAACAGAACCATACAAATGAATATCACCTGGAGGGTTAGCAACAGGCAAGTGGGAGGAGGAGAAGGGGGGAGAAGGTACAGAGAATAAGTAGCATAGACAGTAGGCAGAAAATAGGTGGGAGGGCAAGGGCAGTGTGGGAAATATAGAAGGTAAAGAACTTATGACACATCGACATAAACTAAAGGGGGGGCAATGGTGGGAGAGGGGGTGTGCAGGGTGGAGGAAAATGAAGGGGGGAAATGGGACAACTGTAATGGCATAATCAATATAATATATTTAAAAAAGAAAAAGATCAAAAATATTAACAATAAAATGATGACAAACTCATAGCTATTAACAACCAAACCTAAAAAAAACAAAAGCAAAAACAAACTAAGCAAACCACTACAACAGGAACAGAATCACAGAAATGGAGATCACATGGAGGGTTATCATTAGGGGAATGGGAGGAGGAGAGAGGGAGAAAAGCTACTGAGAATAAGTAGGATAAATGGTAGGCAGAAAATAGACAGGGGGAGGTGAAGAATAGTATAAGAAATGTAGAAGCCAAGAAACTTTTATGTACAACCCATGGACATGAACTAGAGGGGAGATGAGGGTGAGAGAAGGTGTGCAGAGTGGAGGGAAATAAAGGGAGAAAAATGGGACAACTGTAATAGCATAATCAATAAAATATATTAAAAATTCTCATGGAACTATCATAAAAATGACTATGAATGAATACAAGGGTGTGTTTGCTTTGTAGCAATAGCATATGTATGCTTTGCACATTTTTCTATACTTATGTTAAATTTTAAACCTGTTTGTCAAAAACAAAATGCTGTCCCAAAGAGAGTCTCTGGGAATTTCAAAAACTAATATACAAAATTCTCTGACAATAATGCAATTAAATTAAATACTAACAATAAAAAGATAGAGAAAACGAAACTTCTTGGAGAGTGAAAAATGCATTTCTAAACTCATGAGTTAAGGGAAAAATTTTAAAATAAATAAAATCTCTTTTAAAAAAGTATTTTTAGGGTACAAGAAAGATAAGTTTGGTTTATGAAAAGTTAAGCATGTGTAAGAAATCCACAGTTTGTGCATGGCTCCTCTTTGGCATCTCACCTCGTTACCTCACACTGATCCATCAGAGTTCACATTAGTCATTGCTTCCTTGAGTGAGCTGTCCCTGGCTCGCCACCCAGGACTAAGTGAGGAATACAGTCAAACCTCAGTTCTCGAACATCTTGTTTATAGAACAATTCAGTTCCCAACCAAGTTGTTCATGGAAGAAAATGTCTCAGCTGCCTAACAAAACTTTGGGTCTCGATTCTCTGCCTAACAACTCCTTTCATGCTGATACATGTATGGTCAGTCAAGTGTCTCCCAGGCAACAATGGAGATTTGGTTTTCGAACAACTTGCTTCTCAAACAGTTTTCTGGAGTGAATTAGGTTGGAGAACTGAGGTTCTTCTATACTTCCTATAGGCTTACACACCACATAGGGTTTCTCCTACTAGAGCAGTTATCACACTGTAATATAAAAATTTAAAAATGCAGCATCACATTCTTCAAAAACACTCACTAACCTGGAAGTTCATCAGTAATGAAAACCTTTTCTATTTTATTCCAAAGCTTTACATTTGTAATTAAACTCCACATATCTTTGTTGAATGAACTGATGGGCCAATTCCTGTCCAATCTTTCTTTATATGATGAATGACTAAGTCAACACCACATATTAAAGTCCTCCAACCTCCCAACATCAAACACCTTTGAGAGGTCTTTTTCTCTATTCTCCTTTTAATGACTGCTCAGTCAGTGTTTACTGCAGTGTAGCGAGAAATATTAAATTCTTCTTATGAGAGTAAGAATGAAAATGTCTTTTCCACAGTATAAATATGTACACTATCATATTTCATAGGCCTTGGAATGAGATTCATAAGAATAAAAGATTGTGTAGGGGAAAATGATAAAACTATCAAAACAACTAGTCATAATTAGTACACACAAGAGAATTTAGTAAATTAACTTGGCCCAGTATTACATACCAAAGGAAAAATATCTAGATTCTCCCCTATAAAAGGATCAGACAAAATATAAACTTTACTTTAGCATTTTTATAATATCTATAGACAAATCATAGTAGCCTTGGGGATAAAATGAATATCCATTAAAGACGTACTTTATAAAAACTGATATGATAGCTTTCTTCTCCAAAAAGAGTTACTAGAGCAATATTGCACTTACAATATTACATGCAAAAATGTCAAGAAATACAGTTAAGGTTGAGGGTCTGCTTAATTTCATTCCCTAGGGTAAATGTATTAGTGCATCTGTACAAGAAGGTTGATAATTCAATATTCTCTATGTACTTTCTGACATTTCTGGTCTTCATTTTTCAAATTTATGCACCAAAATAAAGAATGTGTCTGACAACTAAGATAGCTTCCTGCCTAAAGCAAAATATTTACATGTGTCCTTATAAAGCTATCAGAAAGAAGTTCTTGCTGATATATACAAAATGGTATGGCAGTAGAAATCTTTTATGGAGCGAACAATATTTTCTGAATATACCTAAGACACATAACTTCTACTAAATGGAGACATCTAACCTTGAACAAGGTCTTTCTTCTATTTACATTTAAAGCTTACAATTTTAAAACAATATATTAAGAAGGTTATCATGTTTAACACCAATCACATAAGCTGCATGTCTAAAATTATTATAAAAACAAATTTATACTATCTGGGATACATCTAAATGAAGTACTTGAGAGTTTCCCACTACCTTCCCATAAAGAATAAAAATTCTTACTAATATAAAGGTGGCAGGGTGAGAGAGTCACTCAACAGCACGTCTGTCAGCTGTGACAATGACGACACTTAATTTAAATGATCCATTGTTTCTCCACCAGACTAGGTACTTCAGGGCAGTGACAACACCATGTTCACAGCTGTAATCCTGGCTGCACCAAATGCCTGATATATAATACCCTCCCGTTAAGTGTTCAGTGAACTTTAGGACATTTTAGGAAATTTACAAAGTTTTCCACAAGTTACTGGTAATTTACAAAAATGTGCCCACCACTGGAAGTCATATTTTATCTTAAAAGTTTATAAAATTGTACATTTCTCTCAAGATTTTTTTTAGGGCCAGATACCAAAAAAAAAAAAAAGTAGAGTCTTTTTCATGGTGCTGAACACACAGTGAATGTTCATTTGGTGGTGGTAGTAGTAATAGTTATTTCTCTGATGTAAGAAACCAGTTCAATCAATTCAAATCAGAGTAATTACCTAAAATATGAAGAAAACAACATTGCCAGCAAAAAAAAAAAAAAAAAAAACTGAACAAAACAAAAAACCACCAAAGGAAAAAATCTAATAGAGATTTTAAGCACGAAATAAAAGAGATAAAAGCACGAAACAGCATGTTAAAGAGAAGTAATGATCAAATGACTGGCTGGTTAGCAATACTACTAGGCTGAAACAAATGAAGTTGGCAATATCTGATACTTTCAATCTATGAAAATGATAATTTTATATGGTTCAACCTGATCTAATATGAAGAAACATTAATCAAAACAAGCAAATTAACCTTTCTTTAAAAATTGTTGGATATATTCTCAAACCTAAATCCTAAATTATATGACTTCTTGAGAAATACACTGATGTTAAAATTCTGACTCTATATATTTTGTTCAATTAGTCATTCAAAAATATTCTTTTAGTTCTTAGACCAGGAATCATCAAGGTGTTGGGGATAGTGAATAAAACAAATGAAAAAAAATCCCTAATAAAATGTACTCTAGAGAGATGGACAACACATTTATATATACACACATAAATACATAATAAACTATGTAGCATGTAAGATGATAAATACAACAAGAGAAAAACAATGTAAGCAGCACAGGGAAGGTCAGGGTTGGGTGTGAGGAGCTAAAAATTTTAAACATAATGGTGTGGAAGTCCTTGGAAGATGGCATTTGTGCAAATGCCTGAAGGAGGTAAAGGAGAAGGAGGGAACAACGAGCAAAGTCTCTGAGGCAGATTCATACCTGCAAGTGGTTCCCCACATAGTTCCTGAAGTTAGTCAAAGTTACTTACTTTCTTGTAAAATTCTGATGCTTTCTCTTCAGACTCTTCGACTTTCACTTGATCTGTGCAAATATCTAAAATTGCAAAAAAAAATTTTAATTGCAGTACTTCCCAAATGCATTATGACTTTAAAAGTTTAAAAAAATTAATCACTGAAAAGATTTTTTGACTTATAAAAAATTTATTTTTCAATTACTGTTGACATTTAATATTATTTTATATTAGTTTTAGGTGCACAGAATAGTGGTTAGATATACAATAGCCAAGAGTTGGAAGCAACCTAGGTGCCCCTCAGTAAATGAATGGATCAAAAAATTGTGGTACATTTACACAATGGAATTCTATGCAGCAGAGAGAAAGGAGCTACTACACTGAAAAGATTTAGAACAGTGCTAGTGATAAGGAAAATGGAGAAACATATTACAATGTAGAAATGAACAACTTTCTAAGCATAATACCAAGGCCATAAAACATAAAGGAAAAGATAAACCCTACCACAATTTTAAACTTCTATTAGGCAGATGGAGGAGGTACTTGAACCATGACATGTAATACTCAAATGTTTCTATCATCAGTCCATATATATTTTAAAGGAAGAAGATTATATCCAACACAAGATAGGAAAATGGGCAATAGTAATAGAGAGTTAAGAGTAACAAAATTAAAAATTACTAAAATATATGAATGAATATTTTATTTTCCCTGATAATAGGAAAATACAAAATATTTAATGAGAAATAGCACAGATTAAATGGTCCATAATGTCAAATGTGGAAGTGGCACAGAGAAATCAACTTTGTCAACACAACAAATATAAATAAGAATCTTCACTAATGAGAAACTAGGCAATATGTACTAACATTTTAAAATATAAATTTTCTTCCCCACAGCACTTCTATTTCTAGGACTTTGTCTTTAACGATGGATAGTCATAATATTATTTATGTTAGAAAAAACTAAAAATAAATGCTCATAAAATTATTTAAATAAGTTATGACACAGGAGGTCTGTCTAGAAAGTATCCAGTCATGTAATATGAAAATAGACATTTATGGAAGAAAATACAATATACAAGAAACATTATACACAGGACAATGATGCCACAGTCCCCTTCAAAGTAGGCAGGCAGGCAGGCACCTTGGGACCTCACACAGCTCTCCCAGCATGTCTTCCACTGTTCAAAACACTCTGCAAAATCCTTTGTTAGGATCACCGCCAGCTGCCCCTTTGTATTTTGCTGAAAATCTCATCAATGGTCTGAAATCTCTTCCCTTTCAAAGGTCATTTTAGTTTTGGAAAAAGCCAGAAGTCACAAGGTGCCACATCGGGGCTGTGACAGGGCTAAGTCACCTGGGTGATTTGATGTTTTCCAAAAAAATTCTGAATGATACATGATGCAAAAGTGGGCACGTTGTCATGATGAAGCTGCCAATCACTAGTTGCAACTGTTTTCATCTTATTGAATCTCTCAAATGACAAAGAACATCGAGGTGGTACTCTTTATTAACTGCTTGCCCTGCAGGGGCATACTCGTGATGGATAACATCTTCCCAATCAAAAAACACGCTTATAATGGTATCAATCTCACTGTCACTTTGCCTTGACTCCAGGTGTGGAGAACCAGGAGACACTCACTGGGACAACTAGGCCTTTGTTCTGGATCATAACCACAATTCATCTCCAGTTATGACCCTCTTGAGGAAATCTGCTTCATTGGTAGAGGTTTGAATCAAGTCATTAGCAATTACACAATAACGCTCTTTCTGCTCTGGTAGTAGCAGCCACAGAATGAATTTTGCCATGACATGTTTCATGCCAAGATCCTGCATCAAAATCTTGGACACAGTAGTTTTTGGAATCTCCGGATCAGCTTCTACTTCTCACACAGTCAGTCACCAATCTTTGTGGATTGCAGCCCATACACATTTAACATTCTCAGGTGTTCTGCTTTTTGCAGACCTTCCAGAATATGGATCACTTTCAGCAGATTCCCAACTATCTTTAAAGGATTTATGCCACACTTTTATTTGCACTGCACTCATTGCATCATCCCTGAAAGCCTTCTGAATCATCCAGTTTCTGCAGAAGAATGTTCAAGCTTAACACATAATTTGATGCAGATTTGTTCTACTTGCTCAGTCATTTTAAATGTGACAGCCACTCAGCACACACACTTAACGGCATCTACTGTCCCCACTGACTAGTACAAAGAAGTCGTCATTGTGTGTGCATGGACATTCCAGTCCACTCTCCTTGGCTGCCAGGTTAGATTGGTGTCGCACAAAGCATTCTTTTATATTAACCATGGCTGTACTTGTTCCAGAAAAGACCTTGTATATCCACATGATGGGATACCATGGCAGAAGTGATTTATATGGATTTCCCATGATGTATTTTATACCTTTCACTTTTTAAATGAAAGTAATATATGTGCATGGCTTTAAAAAATTATAGAAGGGCTTATAATAATAAGTAATAGTGAACCAAATTGACTGTATTGAAAACTGAACCCAACTCCCTAAATGCAACCTCTCAAAGCTCTTTCTATGTTAGATTATTCTGTGGTTAGGTTCTTAACTCTAAATAAAATGTCATACCATTATTTCTTGACTTATTTAAGACATTATAGATAACTTCCTGTTACTTGCTAAGTTGCCTGGCTCTATACCACTAAACAGACATGTAAACCTCTGATTCCTGTTACACAGACAGCATCTCTTGGTTTTCACTCTAATACATGAAGCTACCTATGCCCCATGCTTTCCAACATTTGTCTCCCAAACTGCCCAACCTGTGTCTTCTCTCATCTTTTCATTTCAACACTCTTCTGTATCTGCATTGGTCAGTGCCTGTAACTTTATTCTAAATTTTAATATCATAAATACAATAAATTCATTACTTGTATTAGTTATGTTCCCCTTATATAGCCATACAGTGTTTTAAGATTATAATTTCTTTCTACATTCTATATTTTGCAAGAATTGAATGTCAAAACCAGTCATCTCCTCAAAAAAATAAAAAGTGTTCCTAATGTCCAGGAATAAATATTCTTTTCCGATACTATTCAAAAATCATTCCACATTTTGAATTTTTACTTGAAAGCTTGAATTTTATCACTGGTAACAAATTCCAGCACTCATTTTCCTTGAAGATACAGACACACTTCATTTCATTTTTAAGAAAGTGTGTGCCAAACATTCAGTCTGAGCAGTCAGAGCTTGTATGACAATCATCCATTTGGTGTAGAACAAGCCAGTTTGGGTCACACAAACAATTACACGCGTGTGTTCTCACTGCACTCTGGAACACAGCAGCAGTCCTTCACATGCACACCTCATTTTGTCACACAGATAAGGAAAACAATGTGTGCTCAGGGTAGATATTTAATAAAATTAATATTTTCTAGGTCTTTATCAAGGACATTCCTATGTAAAAAAAAAATGAGTTTTTACTGTTTTGTTTTGCTTTACTGGGAGTGAAGAATACAATGACTAAAAGGATCGTTTTGCACCACTGCCTGGTTTAATCACAAAGTGCTAGCACTTCTACCCGCCTTCGGTTTGCATCACCAGAGCAAATATCGACACAGTAGAAAAAGACAAATAATGTTTTAATATTATGAAAGTAGTTTTAAGTATTTGAACCCCAGTAAGGGTATCAAGAACCTTGGAAGTCTACAGGTTCCACTGTGAGAACAAATACTCTAGAGTTAAATGAGGGAGTAAGAGACAACAATCTTATTTCCATTTAAACAGTAGAGAAATACTCACCAACAAATTGACTTAAATCCAAATCTAGTCTTTTTCGATATGTGAAGTCTGGATCCATCCCATCTCTATGCAATACAATCTGAGCTACACATTCGTCAATTAACTTGAAGTACTGTTGCCTAAACCAAGGAAAAGAATAAGTGTACACTCAATTTATTAGAGTGACTTTACATTAAAATAAAATATTTTGGTAAGCTTGATTTCAAGTTCAATAATTTACTTTGTACAGTTTCAGCAGTGGACGTAAATTTAACATGGGAGTGACAGTAAATACCATTACCTTATCGCTTTCCTTTTAGTCATTTTAAGACATTATATTTTATAATACTTTAACCAATACAGTGTGTTTTAACAGTTCCCTTACCCAAGTCAGAACCCTGACTTAATTAGTAAGCAGTAAAAGAAAGAATATTAAGATACAGTGAGATACGTGCTCAAAAGCAATCCTCACTAAAAGTCATCAACCAACCACTGTAACATAGTGAAATAGCTACCATTAATTCATTTTATTAATATAAAATTTTTTAAGTCTTTTCTAAAATATTCTCTGGCCCTGGCTGGTGTGGCTCAATGGATTGGGTCCTGGCCTGCGAATCAAAGGTCGCCGGTTCAATTCCCAGTCCTGAGTTGCGGAACAGGTCCCCTGTTGGGAGTACGCAAGAGGCAACCACACATTAATGTTTCTCTCCCTCTCTTCCTCCCTCCCTTCCCCTCTCTCTGGAAATAAATAAATAAAATCTTTAAAAAATTCTTTTGAAGTTTCTTCAAACCATACAGTATACTGTTTCTAGAATGTATGGGAAATGAAATTGAAGACTGAGACTGTAAATTATATACAATATCAAATAAATATCTTCCTCAAAAAAAAAACTAGAAAAATTTAGTGTTACAATTTTTGTCCAAAATTTAAAGTTTAATTAAAATACCCAAATGGGATTTGTTCATGTTGTCATCACAGGTCAGTCCACTATGAGTGTAATAAACTAGAGAACATCCCTTAAACTCAAGTCAACACAAGTGAAAGAAATATCTAGAAAATTTTACAAAAACCAAACTAAAGTCATAGAAACTCTGGACACCATTCCAGTGAGGTACAGTCCTCCATCCCCAGCCACCTCCCACCCCACAACTCATTTCTGCCTGGATGACATTCTGCAACTTCTCTCCCAATCATCCTTACTGTGTATATGTGTCCCCTCTAGCCACTTGGGCCTTCCTTCCCTAGAAACTATTACCTATAGCTCTTGACCTACTTACCCTACATCTAATAAACCATCCATTATGTTTAATAAAATTTACAAAAGCTTAAGATTAGCATAAAGACTAAGACTCATTAACTGTCTGAGTGAAAATGTTCAAGACACTGTTCCAGGCTACAAAATCAAAGCAAGAAGGTATAATCAACTTCTTTCAAATAATCTCCCATTCTCTAATACTTCAGCACAAACACATTTACACTCAAGGTACATAAATTGCACGCACATTTATATCTCTCACATTTGAAGATTTAGACAATCCACTTCCATTCCTCTTTACTCATTCAATGCTATGCTAATGTTGTTTTAATAAGAAAAAGATTTTAAATTAACAATGCAAGCTACTTATGTCATTGAAAAAATTCATTTTAGTAACTATTTTCCCTCTTCCACACTCCCAATTATGAGCTCATTTATAATCTAGCTGAAATTTTTACAAAAAATAGTTCAGCGAGGCAATATTAGCAAAGAATAATATGCATCTGATTTCTAAAAATGAAAATTGAGAAGATAATCTCTATGAGTGATATCGGTGAGTTAGTGAGTATGTCAGAGGCACATGGGAATAACATTAAGAAATGAATACAAATTGTCATTACTTACTGACAAAAAGCCATTTTAGAGGATTTTAAAAACAATATTCATTTTCTCTGTAGTATTTTTACAAAATATGAGAAATTACCTCCCATGCACACCCAACAACATGGTGTTCTGCAATGGTCAGCCACTAATCATTTGTCGCAGAACTGAATCTGATCTTCTATTCTACCTTCTAATTATCTCACTGCATTTGATTTTTCTTGGTTGGTAGGGGCTACTTTGATATGCATTTTCCCACGAGTTCCACTGAAGTAAAATTCTCTTATGTTCCAATGTAGAAGTGAAAAAATAATCTAGTTCTGTTATTTACTAATTAGTTTAAATGAGACTACTTTGCACTCTGAAATCTATTCATTCCGTACCTAATCTATTAAAAATGAATTATGTTTCTTCAGATCAATAATTTAAAATGTTCATTAAGCAAAATGCATTCAGATAACAGAAGACTTCTGAAAGGGAAAGTCCAGGTCCATCTGAGATAGCATACTAAAAAATGAAGGTAAGACCAAGATTCACAGAACTCTAAATCAAACAGTTAATTTTACTGTATGTAAATTTAAAAAATGAATGTCTGAAAAAAGTCTATGTAAATAAACATGATTCTGACTTAATATCATTATAAAAGCACAACCACCTTATAAGAACAAAAACAACCCGACAACAAATAATGAGGATGTTGGGTCACGGGAAGAACACCCGTGGAACTGTCTGGACCACAACAGTCGCAAGAAAAACACTGCCTTCAGAGCAACCATACTTGGAACAAAGACTAAGGACCTGCAGCTTAAAGAGCCAACAAAAAAGCAACATTACATGTGAATCGAATTTAAAAAGTGATACTCAAAAGATGACCAAAATAATTAAACTCGTGTGCCTCACTAACGTCACTTCAGTAGGACTACAATTTAACACTTCTCTGAGACCCTCGATCCCACTGAAGTGATTGGACTGATCCCCTGAACATGCCCAGCACAGCTGTGCTTGGTAATCTGTTTTGAAATTAGACACAACTTCTTGTCCCCCTGGAGCACCGATGAAGGGATTAAGGTCATTAAGTAAGATATAACCCCCGCAACCTCACCCCCCTCACCCCACATAGCACTAGGGCCACATTCAAATTTTTGAAAGCAAACATCAGTGTTGAATCCTTGAAACCTCAAACAGCTTTAAACAACTGAAGGTTGACAGGACCAACCACACAGGGAGATCAAGTAAAGGATGGGGTTTCTTCAGAGGAAATGGAAGTTTCAATTTCACCTATAATTAAATCTGGAAGATAAATATAATATCCCAACTAGCAGGGTACCTCTATTTTAAAGTCTTATGTAATTAATGTATTAGTATTTTTATCTAGCATTTATAAAGTGGTTAAATATTTAAACTGTTTTATTTTTTAATAAAATAATAGAAGAAAATTAAGCATCAAAACTGGTCACTAAATTCATATTTTACAATACCACTGGGATTCCTCAATTCTACAAAGGGAAGAGATGGGATGGATGATCTGTACTTAACCCAAAGCACCTAAAGCTTCAGCATTTTTGCCTCATTCTGCTCTGATGTTGGCACATCAAAGCATACTCCCTGACCTCACCCCGAGGACAGTACCTGAATGACGCATGTCTAGCAAATCCTTCCTGCTAAAATAAGAACATGGAAAAACTTACTAACCGCAGTATTTGAGAGTGCAATTTCAGTAAAGCTATGTTGGTGGCAAAAAAAAAAGGTTTTATATTCAAAGATCTCAGCTTCCCACATAAAATAGTAATAAAAGCAAAAAGAGGATATTGAAAACATTTACTGAGCATAAGCATACACCATGTGCCAAGTATTAGGCTAGGAGTTTACCTATGTTACCATATTTCATTTTCATAGCAACCCAAGCAAGTTAGGTGCTAATATCCATACCTAGGTACATGTAGGTAAAGTACAGCCAGGATAAACAGCCTGTTAATAAGGTCAAGATGGCTAAGACATAACCAAACTTGAAAAGTCATTTGTCTTGCTTTTCTGATACATTAGCAACATTAAACACATCTATCTTATTAAGGCACTTTCTACCTGCTTAATAAAAGCAATGTTTAAGTGCCCTTCATATAACTTATAAAAAGAAACTCATCATCATTCCTACTGCCTAAGGACTAACCAGAAAATATCATCCATCACTTGATAAACTAGCAATTTGTTGCTGGTTTGCATTTTTATTCAGACGAAAAGTTGTAAACAAGAATCCATTGGAGCTTTAAGAAAAAGTAGTAATATTTTACCATCACCTATCTAAATATAAGCCCAGAGGTAATACTACATTCTATGAATCAGTATTATGACAGAAATGAACATCTTACAATTATTTGCTTGCCCAAATCAAACATCAGGTGAATTTCAAAATTAACAGAATTTTACCAGTGAAAGAAAACATTAGAATATGGCTTCCTCTTACCTTATAAAACAATCATTTCGAATCAGTAAAAGATGCTGAAGAATAGAAATAAAATATTTCTCTGCTCTAGTTTCCTTAACTGTGCTCCACAGCATGTTGTAAACATCATATGCATCAGTAAATCAATTAAGGAACACGTCGATTTATTTATGCTCTACAATAAACTAAATAATATGACCTAGAATCTGTAACACATCTAAATATTACTGTGTCTTACCCTGAAACAGGCATCGTTTATACTCAACATGTGATCAAAAACAGGTAATTAGAACTGAGAGTAGAGGGGAAGTTGTGTGCAAATGATGCCCTGACACTTCTTGGCTTCTCCTCTACTTCAACCAACCCCCCCTATAGAGCCAAGATGCTGCTGGCAGGCTGTGCACTGGGCACCTGCACTGGGTTCAGGGCGGGGTGGGGTCCTGAACCAAGAGAGCATTACCTACCAGGGAGAAACCTACAGGGGGGCTGGAACCTGGTGGATCTCTGAAAAAGCACAGACATCTGCAGACCCAAGGCATTAACAAAATCCTGTGTGAGTACATACCCAAGGTGTAAGGAAGGAACTAACCAGAAGGCTATAGTCCCCTAATTCCTACTGCTGGAAAGCATGTAGGGAGAGGGCACGTACCAAACACAAAAAGACAAGAGGGTAGAATACAGATACACATAAGAGACTGATGTCACAAAATTCATCTGTACATTGTAACATCTGTTTACTTATTGGTGTATTCATAAAAATCACACATTAATTAACTAATAAAGTAAGGAAAGTTTATACAATTATCCTCATTCATAAAGATTTGATTTTATATTGTTTGTATAGACATGGCTACAAGAGTTTAATATTTTATGGGATGGAACGTGGTTGGTTGAGTTTTAACAGTAATGTATATATCTGTCTAGACTTTAGAACAAAAGGATATTCAAGTTCAGCTCTAATATCTTCCAGGCGATGAGACAACTCAATCAAGTCTTCTTCCTTGTGCTCATCAAAAACTTTAAGTTGGATATCCAGGCCATCATTCTTAATGCATTTTAAATTCTAGAAATAATAGAAATTATAATAAAATATTTATATTATGCAAAAAAATAAATACAAAAAATAAACAACCAACCACTCAACTTGATTTATACCATTCAAACATTTAAAGTGCTAATACTCAGAAATCTTATCTAGATTTAGAAAATAGATTTTAATATTCAAGCCTTTTTTCCCCACAAATAAATTATTCTTGAAGGTAAGTTATCTAAATTTCCCCTTACTCAAATACTTCTCTAATTTCAATATTAATAAGGAGCCTGCTGGGCACTTACTGGCAGTATCTCTTTCAGTCCACAACGCAAAAATTCATTTCTGATGTGAAGCCTGAAGTCCAGATCATCGGGAGATGTGACAAGGGCATTGATGAGCTGCATACATGCCACCTACAGTAAATTACACAGCCAAGGTCAGACTTGGATGCGACATTTAAAAGGGGGGTCACGGAACTGAAACATCACGGTTTTGCTCCAAGTATTATTATCAAATATCTTCCTTCACAAGAGAGTTTATTAAAACAATGATTCTTACGTAAACTATTTTAAATAACTCTAAGTTTTATAAAAATTACAGTTTCAATGCAGTCTTTACTTTTCAAGCAGTCAGAGCTTCCTGTGGGCAAGGAGGGGTGAAGGAACATTAGGCACTGACACTGTTCACAGAAACATTTACTCTAACCCAAAGTTAAGTTCTTGTCCAAAAAGGTCAGTTCATACACATAAACCACAAACTCAACAATCCTAGTTGACAGACTGTAAATCTCTAATAGATGGCTAACACGTAAAATAGGAAAATGAAATAATTTTCCATTCATCAGGAGAAATCCAAAGTCCCAAAGACTTCAAAGTTGACAAGTGTCCTGAATCTGGGGTTGTTATAACTGGAAACTATTTATAACTGCTATACAATTAATTACTAGCAGTTAATTTCCCTAGAAACAGTTCTTAGCTTTTGGTAAAAATTCAAAATCACTGTATATTTTGACAAATGCAAAAAGAATTAATATAACTAACTATATTATTTATTATTTAATACACACCTTAAATGATAAAAATTAAAATCCACTGTATTTTTTTCATCTAGGTTTAACACTCCAACTTTCAACCTCTCCATTTTTTAACCCTGGCCTAAATACATCATTCATCATCTGAAATCCATACAATGGAAGAATGAGAGATTGTCTCTGGAGAAGCAAAAGTATGCTTTGCTGCTGATGTTGTTATTTTTATAAGTCTACATTCTACCAAAATCTAGCAAAAATGATGAGCCTTCTGATCAATGTTTAAACTCATGCTGTTCCCTAAATTGTCCTTTCTCCATCCCTTAAGGCAAGGTTTCTATGAATTTAAAATGCCATTTTTAGATTAAAACACCAGTAGGGGACTCAGTCCCTGTTGGTTGAAATATATAGTAATTGTTGTATGTTATATCCAAATGCTAAAGTCTAACCAGCATTCTTCTACTGTCAAAAGTTAAGACTGTTTAAAGTGGGGTTGAAAAATGTGCCAGAAGAGAGGGGAAAGAAAAACTTTTTTTTCTTGAAAAAAGGAAAAACTGAAAAAAATAATCAATCTTTCCAGCACACATTCACTGAACTGTAACCAGTTCGTGTCAAAAAGTCAAGTTTAAAATGCTTTCTTTCCACTTCCTTCCCAGTCATTACCTGGTACCCACAAATGTTTTTCTCAGTAATGCTACACAAATTTAAAAGATCTCAAAGAGCATATAAGTAATGGTTCTGTGCATTCAGAGAAATTAAATCAGTCTTAGTCACCAAGTTTCTGGGAAAAATGTAAATTAAAGGCTACTCAAACAAAGCCACAAAAAATAGTAAATTTGCTCCCTTGGCAAATATCACCTAAACAGAAAGTAGATATGTGTAGAGAAATAATAGTATGAAAATGCAGAGAAAAAAGAGAAAAGTCTCATCCAAAGTACTTCCAGTAACTATTCTAAATGAGAATTCACCATAACAGGAAAAACAGAAAATTGACTTAATTTGAAATGATGAATTTAGTTCTATAAAATATCCTTCGCAATTCTAATAATAATTTGCCATCAAGACCTATAGCCACCCTTTGATTAATTTATACTGTTTATGTTAATTATGCAAAGATGTCTATGAATATATACAAGTATGCAGCAAAATGTATTATTTCGTTACAGTTAAAAAATTCTATAATCAAGCTAAAAACCAAGGAATGAGTTTCTTCTACATTTTTAACACATATACCATTGTATCACATAATTTCACATTAATACAACATACCAGCAGAAGTGAGTACCAAATCAATTCCAAGAGACACTAAAAAAGTTTCAGGAATTATAACAGTAAACAAGTTGTCTGCCCAAATAAAGGTAAATAGGAAAAATGATTAAAAATATACTACATACGATGAGAGATATGTTTGGTATATAATGGTGTAAGAGGGTACAGCCCAGGGGCCCCCAAAAGGATTTGTAATGGGGTCCAGAACTCAGGGTATCAGGAAATATTAAAAAGATGGGATATCCTCACCCCCAGAGGTCTGAGCTGGGGGATGGGACTGAAGGAGCAGGACCATTGAGAGCTGTTTTGAATAGCAACAGTTTTGCAGCTAACCTCTAAAATGGTCCTTTAACATATCTATAACCTCTAACTGGTTTCATAGGTATGTTACATAGCTGTGGCCATGCTTTGAGCCAGGGTAATGGGAGTGACTTCCACCCAGGATGTAACTGGGAGGCAGCTCCCCCTGATTACAGAGCCTGGGTAAGAGCTTGGAGATGACTGGCTCCACACCACAGGGCCACACCTGTCCACTGGGCCGCTTACTATGGCAGCCCAGTAAGTCTGGAAGAATAAGGGAATGCCAGCAGGTGTAACTGACTGTAGGAGGAGTTGGAAATGGGGCTGCAGAGGAAGACTGGCGCTGCGATTTAAACCCAGGCCACCATGACAAGAAGCACATGGCTTTGGCAGGGGAGAACCATGTGGCTTTGGGTCTCCCTTTGCCACACAGCTTAGGAAGCCAGAAAACAAGATGTAGCAGCAATGCAGAGCTCTCACTTAGCAGTTTGGAAGAATGCAGGGCAGACACTGTGGGAAGGAAAGGAGTGAAAGGACTCTTGCTGGTGGGCCATGAGGAGGTGTAATGTGGTTTTGGATTAAGAACTGGGGATCCTGGTGACACAGCTGATGGTGCTGGGAACAGAGGGAGGCCCAGCACGGATTACTGGGAAGAACCTGGGGCTGCCTGAGCCATGGACTTCTATTTCTTTTCCTGAGATACGGAACCCCACACTGGGCAAAGGTGGGAAGGAAGGACTGTGTTTATGGGTGTTTTAAGGGACGTTGGGATTTTAATGAAGACGTTAAGCCATTCTTCTTAAGTCTGTATAACTTTTGAGTAAATAATTCCTTTTCTTTTCACCAATATCTGATGTGGAGAGCTATAATTCCCTGGTGACAGGCAAGATAAACCTAGTAGAGGGGACCCCAGGAGAAAAGGGAGTCCATTCGATAACATTGTGTAACCCCTTCTCTGGTGGCCAATCAGGGGAAATAATGGGAGACCACATGCGCAGTAGCTTCAAAGTAATACAATTACTTATAAATGAGCAATAAAAGCCCACCAAAACTAGCCAGGAAGGATCCGCCTTATAAGAACAGAATCCCTCCGGCCCATGAGGTCAATCTCTGCTTGGGGTTGGCCTGCTCCCATGTTCTCTGCTATAAACTCTGTGTGTTCAGTTCAATTCTTTGTCCCAGTCACCAAGAACCTGGTTACCTGTGCCCACATGTGACAATGGGAATATGGAAAAACTAAATAAAAACAAAGACAGCTTAACAATGGTACAGACTCCTAAGGATTAATAGGAAGGCAGCCTAATGAAGAGGACAACCAAGATGTTGCAAGAAGAGGGATTAACATGTTCAACGATATGAGCTCATTTGCTAACTTACGAGGAATTTGGATTCCCTGAATAGTCTGTAGGGTGGGAAGGAAGAGAGCAGGGGAAGAAGTCAATGGAGCTGAGGCTGAACAAAGAGAAAGGGTAGGTGAGGCACCAGATGCAAACAGAAATAGCAGCCAACAGAAAAGATTTTACGCAAAAAGTCAATAATAGAGGCAAGTTAAGAATCTATTATAGAAATAAGTTTGATGAGCCATATAAGGGAGAGCTTGAACATCTGAAGTATAAAGAACAATGGATACAGTGCAATGGCTGGATGAACAGGGTTTGGAGACACGAATTTACAACAGTCCTGCTACCTTTGTTATTCAAGTAACAGGAGGTGGTACCATTAACACATAGAAAATTGTGTTAGAGAGAGAAACAACTTCTCTCTCTCTACCAAGCTGAAGGAGAGAAACAAGTTTATAGGAGAATAGAAAAAAATCCACTTTTAAAATTCTGACATTGAAATGGAGCCATTAGGAATCTCTCATTCATTAATAAAAACTAGTTACTGCGTACCTTACCCTATGTCACCTGGGGATATTAACAGAAACTCAAGGAAATAATAAGTGAGATGTTAATCATAAAGAATTAATCACCATGCTCTGCTTGATGTTGCAAAAACGCAGCATATGATCTCCATTAATTTGCATTATGCCATACTAATTGCTTCAATAGCAGATCTGGAACCGAGAAAAGTAAGAAAACAAGGACCTTCTGCCCTTTGGGGAGCATCCTAAGTTAACGTAAAATTCTATCTTTGGGCATCAGACTGCAGTTCACTTTCTGTTTTATTAGCTCACACAATTCATTCCATCAAAGCCTATTTATTGGTGCCTACTATGTATCGGACACTATTCTTTTTCTAGGGATACAGCTATAAAAGAGAGAGAGAAAGACAGACAAAGTCAAGAGTTGAATCTACATTTTTGGGCCTAGGCAATTCAAAGAATAAAGCTGTCATTTATTTGGATGGGAAACACCATGGGGGAAATGAGCTTGTGAAGAAAGATCAGGAATTCATTTTTTGGAAAACGTTAAATTGGAAGTATCTATATCAAAAAGAGTGGGGGGGGATGGTTATAGGAGACTCCAATTCAAGAAGGAGATTACCACAGTGAAATGAGGTGCAAAGCAAAAAGGACCTCAATATAGAGCTTTTTGCCCCACAGCCCTTGGTTGGGGGGTGGGGGAGCAGATCATAAGACAGTTAAGATACTTTGCATAACAACGGCAAGCCCATGCCTAGCTAGTAGCTGTGCTACCACCCTGAGGTGCAGGGTGTGTATGTGACTTCCACAACGTAAGGTGACTCCTGACTTGGGGCAGTGGGGGGGATTTGTTCCTGAGCTACAGGCAAAGAGTTGGTTCCCCCTGTGTCACTGAGTCACTCTTGCCCTGACTAAAGGTGGCAGCAAAGTGAATGTACACAATACAGGAAAGTAGCAAATGTAGTTCATTGCAGGGAGAGCCACATAAGACGTCACTTAGGAAGCTCCAGGTCAGGATTTAAACTAAGGGCAGACAGAGAGAAGAGGCTGATCTGCCATGAGGACTGAGAGAGTAGGTAGCAACCATGCTGACCTGTAGCAAAAAGGGCAGCCACGTGAGAGAGATTCAGCACTGCTGGTGGTAGTAAGAGAAGGGCCATGTAGGCAGAGTCCAGAGGAGAAGGAGCTATGATATAGCGGGTAAGCAGTTTGTAGTCAGTATTTGGCCAGGCGGCCTAGTGTAGTAGGGAGAGAACAGCATGCTGCTCTGATCAGGCCCGCTCTAGCTGACGCAGAAGCCATCAAGAACTCTGCCTTGCAAGAGGCTGACTCTTGGGACTTAAAACATACAGAAAAACCACTCTCTTGATGCTTGTGCCCTTCCTGGATTTCACAATGATCCAGTGGAACATGGCACATGTATTCTTGGACCACACATGGAGGCTGATGGCAAGGCACCCCAGGTCCCCAAGGAGAGAGCTGCGGTGAGAGGATGGTGACTGAAGCCCACAGTGTACCTTCCAGGATGGAGATCTGCTTGCGCAGACAGCTTAAGCATACATAAGGACACAGAGCTTGGTTTCTGCTTTTAGCATTTTGGGGTGCAAGGGAAGCAGTGGGTCTCATGGGAGAACAGGGCTCTGGGCAGAAGTGTGCACAGTCCCCTACCCCAAGGTTTCACCCCAGTAAATAAAAACCTGTCTCTCTCCACACTAACTGTTGGGTCATGCACCAAGCTCCACATGAACAGGTCCCTGTTTGTTTGGTACAATTACAATAGAATGAAAACACCAAGAGCTTAGATGGATGGATCATCTAGGAGGCAGCAGAGAGAGAGAAGAAGAAAGGACATTGAAAAACTGATAGGAGCAGTTCAATTGTAGGTTTCAATTTATAGGTTGAGGAAATAAAAATAAATAAATAAATGAGGAGGAGGAAGAGGAGGCACCAACAGGTGTAGTGATTTAGTGCCAGGCTTACCTAAGTTCACAGGCCTCCAGGGCAGATGCCTTCTCCCTGGTTGTGCTAAAGGAACGGAGATGTTATCTAACAAACAGCAAAGCAAGTATTCTATAGAAAGCTCACTCTTCAGTCAACTTGTTCCTCCTGGATCTAAGTAGATGTTCTCACAAGTAAAATGATGGCTCTACTACATTAAAAACCCATCAGCTACAGAAGCTAAATCCAGACTGGAAACAAGTACCAGTAAGAGACTTAAATAAAAATTCTATCAGCATCAGTGAATAATACTTATTATCTGGGCATGAAAGATACTGCTTAGACTGCTATTCATCTCTCCTACCCCATAGCAGATATCCTCTGTCTCTCTCAACACAATCAAATTTCACATTTATCAAGTTAAAATGAACAAATGATGTTTACAAAGAAGTATTTTGCCTCCAGTACAAATAAACTCAAAGACTTTAAATAAACATACTTTAATTCAGAATAAAAACTAAATAGAACACACTATATAATATAGACAAACACAAAAACAGTAAAGTAAATCAGCAAATGAGGTAGTATAATTTTATTTACACTTCCAATTATATGTTCTGTAAATGATAGATACAGTAAGAGAGCAAGCCAAAACTTTGGATGACTGCATATATCCCACAGATTAAAAAAAAAAAATTGCAGGATTCAAAAAGCTATAATTTACATGAACAGGAATGCTGAAAAACAAACTTGGATTTTTAAATATTTATTCAGAAACTTCTCCTGAGACATTATTAATTTCTTCTCTTTCCTCCCATAAATTTGGTTGGAACTGCCAGTACTGCAGTTTTCATAGGAAACACTGGCTGGCTTTATAAAACCTTGAGTATAAGCTTCGTAAGGACAGGGGTGTATTTCATTCATCTTCATAGCTCTCGTATCTAGCACAACCAGTATGCAATAGTCACTGCATAATTAACTGACTTGCTGATAATCACGAAACTTAGCGTTTACCTTTGAGGCATGAGTTAAGTTTATCTTTCTGGTGGTCTATTGTAGCCTAAGTGAAGAAATAAATTATGCAGCCCTGGTCTGATAGCTCAGTTGGTTCAAGTGTCGTCCTGATATGCCCAGGTTGTGGTTAAATCCTGGGCCAGAGCACATATAAGAACCAACCAATGAAGGCATCAATAAATCAGAACAACAAATCGATGTCTGTTTCTCTTTCACAATAAATTTTAAATTTTTTTAATTATGCCCACTAAGAAAACTGACAGGAAATTTTAGACAAAAATGTTAACCACTAGTTTATACTTAAGTGCGCTCCATGACAATAAGTTCACATTGGAATGTTATTTTACCGTATTTTTTATGGCTATTAGCTTAATGGCATATTATTTACCAGTCCAATTTAACATGTTTGGTGTTTGATTTGTATTGGTATATTAGTCTTACTCATTAATCCTACTGATTTTGACTACTACTCCATAAAATTTGTAGTCAAAACAGAGGAATTAAATCGATCTCTGTATCCTTCTGGAATGCTCCAACAATGGCTCTTAAATTAACTCTACCACACTCCATATTCTTCACTGGATCTGTCATTAAATGTGAGAACAATTTATTTAAAACTGAAAATAACTTAAGCTGACAATGATTTTTTTGTGGGGGGATGAAAGATATCTAAAAACTACAACTCAAGAAATGGCAATTCATTAAGAAAGACTTTATTTGATCTCAGGCAAAATTACCCTTGGGTGCATTTTTAGCTTTTGAGGCCCGAAGGCGGCAGAGTGGGGGGGGAGCAATTAAATTTGGCTAAGTCACAAGGCATTTTAACCTATGATTTGTGTAATTATTGCCTGATGCCAAAAATTCCAAATACATAGTTTTAACTCAAGGGAGATTTTTAATACTCGGTTTTTAATACTTTAATAAACCTGAACCACTTAAAAATGAAGGAAATTGTAAACTTTCTACATTAAAAAAATACCAACTTTTTCCTATTTTCTCACATTAAAAAACTGAGATCTAATCAAATTTTCAAAGATCTAGTCTGTAGTTAAACTCCATGAAATACAATGAGATTGGAGAATTCACCTTTTTTTTCTTAAGTTAAAAATTTTCACTGTCGTTACGGCAGCCATAACAACACAACTCTTAAATTTTGGCTAAGGTGAACATAACTGAGGTGAAGAGATTAAGAATTTTTTTAAAAACCCTCATAGACACAGACAATGGTTTGGTGATTACCAGCGGAAAAGGTGGTGGGGGGAGACAGAACTGGGTGAAGGTGGGATAAATGGTGAACACAGAATACAATATACAGACGATGTACTACAGAATTATACGTCTAAAACCTGTATAATTTTATTAACCAATGTCACTTTCATAAACTCAATAAAAATAAATAAACTTTGGCTCAAGAATTCCCAAACTATCTTGCCGAGTTCTCCCTAGAACAGCATAGCAGCCTAGGATGTTTCCAACCAACCTCCCTCCCTCTTTTCCGCACTCCCTCTCCCCTTCCTTTCTTCTCTGTCTTCCTCCTTCCTTCACCTAACTCTCCTCCAGGTTCCCCACAGGCACTTCCCCTGTTGGACATGAGAGCTCTTGCTCGCAGAGGATGCAGATTAACACAGCCTGTTCCACAAAGAAAGTTCCAACAAGGTTATCATTTTCAAACTGTAAGATTAATAAGTTTATAACTAAAACTTCATATATTTAACAGAACACTTCCACATTTTCTTATTTTTCTCAAAATGTGAGCACCCTCTTCACTTTAATTTATAAGCAACCATGAGATACTTGTAAAGACCATATGCATGTCACATACCTAAATGTGTCTGGGACCTAATTTTCCTTTAGTAACAGTTCCAGAGACTCCAAAGGCTTGGAGAAGACATGTCTTCTCTCCAAACCAAGGGGCAGTCACGCATTCTGTCTAGTAGAATAAAGATGGTCTCTCTTTGAAGCAAAGGGCAGACACATGTACAGCCCATTGTAAAAGATTTAGGTTCTCAAAGTTCAAAATTCCACTTTGACAGCAAAACTGCCATCTCTGCCATATCTTTAGACAGTTAAGTTAATCCAAAACCAAAAATTGGACTTGGTTATTTCTAAAACTGAGAATCCTGATGCCCTATATGGGGAAGCCAGAATTAACTTGCCTCATTCTCCAAAAATGCTGTGACTTGCACCTTAGAGATGGTCATAAAAGATGTTCAAGTGTTTCAGGAAATACCAACCAGTAGACCAGGAAGCCCTCCGACAACTATGGAAATCTCTCCAGACTGAGGCGACCTTAGCTCATCTGGAAAGCCTCTGGAGAGAAAACTGATCACTATGTGCATGCACCCAGCAGACAGTCATCCCTATGATGAGAGTCACCCAATTAGAAAAGGTGGCAAGAAACGTGTCCCTGATTTTAGCTGAAATGATCAGCGACACCTCATCAGCTCTGGAAGGCACGCAGGTCAGCACCAACTCACCCGCCAGACTGTATGGGTAAGAGGATTGCCCTAGACTTCCTCTCTGCTGAACAAGAAGTCCATGCAATCAGCAATACAACATTCTGCACCTGAATTAATATCTCAAGCCAAGCAGAAAGATCAATAGAAAAAATTAAGAAAACTTCCTGGTATTCTAAAGCAGACCCAGGTTGTCTGTGGAATTTGTTCAGCTGACAGGACCTGGGACCAGAAGGCATAGCTGAGGTCGATACTGCAGGTCAGCTCCAACGTCTTGTTGACCAGCAGCCTTAATTAAATATCTATGAGGCGAACTAAACAGATTTCATCACAGCCTATATAAATCAGAATGATCGCTGCCCATGATAATCAGGTTGTATTCCCTAAATTCTCCTGAATTTAGGTTTCTCTCCTGAAACACAACCCAATGCAACTGGCCACTGGGGCTGAGGCAAAGCCGATACTCAATCTACAGCTATTGCTGTGGGTAATAAAGTCCTTCATGTTTGATCTAAGAGTTTGTGTCTTCTGACAGCAACCCTAAAACTGTGATATACTAACTTGTTAGTTTACAAGTGGTATAAAATTGCAGACCATTCGTGTTCTTCACACTGCACAGCCATGAGTCCAAGGGGACTAGATAAGGAAGAAAGACACCACAGGAAAGGAAAGGTGTGGCAGGCTGTCACTCTGGGCCTGAAAACAGAGACACAAAAGGAAAGCCAAATATCCACTCAACAACACTCTAGAATTGGCTCCTTTCCTGACAAAAATCTACAACAATTCAAATCAGCCCTGTGACGACAGCAAAGCTTCCAACAAACTCTTTAAAAGCTAGATTAATGCTTCTAGTAATCTAGCAAAGTGTTTCTAATAAGAGAAGAAAAAGGACACACACAGAAAGAAAGAAAAAAGAGAGAGAGAGAGAGGAGAGAAATGAAAATAACAGATAATATCAAGAGGTAGCAGAAACTAGAGATTGGTTCGCCCATACTTAGTCCAACCCTTTTCTGCTAAAATACGATCTGGCCAACAAGAGGGGACAATTACATTTATGAAGAAAACAGGTCCATGTGGAAAAGCTTTGGTGCTTACTGTCTGTCCTTAGTGCCTCGGTGCTAATCAGAGTAGAGTGTTGGGAGTGGTGTTTCCATGGGAACATCTCTAGATGTGGATTCCGACATTTCTTCTTCTCATTACTTCTGGTTATCCACTATCCACATATGGTTCTCTGAACCTGCCAGGAATTCTGCAAGGTGTCCAGTGGTATTTCCTGCTTAAACCACCTAGAGCAGATTATACTGCTTGAAGCCAAAAACCTCATCTGCTACACTTGGAAAAAAATAATGTACATCTACTTTTTAACTCCAATATTTATATTTGTACTTCTTTCCTCATAGTAAGACTCTCCAAGGCCTAAAAATAATTTTGAGTTATTTCTGGAACTCAGTTTTTTACATTTTTACAAGCTATTGGGGGCTGAGCAGAGCACTGCAGGGCAGTAGAAGTATGCTCATTCCATCAGAAACATAGGCAGTCCAATTATCTCCATTATTATGACCAGACTCAAGAAAATCTAAAAATCCTCCTTTAAAAAGTACTTCGTTATAAATATACTTCGCAAGAAAAAAATGCATTTTTTTGAATTTTACTACCAACCATCTCCTCTGACATAAAAACAAACAATTGAGTTCTATTTTATTCAGCAACAAACAAGTTTTATTTTTAATTTGGTGATCTGCCAATATCACCCAAACTAGTATATTTTAATATATGCAAATTATACAGCTAATAGAGTAAAATGGGCACTTATAGCCATAGCTTTATGGGAAAATTGATAACCAGCTAGCTTTAAAATATGCTTTATTTTATAAAAAATTCCAAAGCACTCAAAAAGGAAAGTATTTTTAGATATTACTGAAGTGCTACTTTATCATTTTAAACATAAGTAGTGCACAATCAGCAATCCCAGAAAAGAGAATCTCCCCCAACCCCCAAAATAGCCTCTAAAACATGGGAACTTTTAACTCTTAATTTAAGGTTGCCACGTCCTAGCAATTCCACACACTGGGCTTCAGAATAATGGAAAACCTCAATTAAAAAGTAAAAATTCACAACAAAATGGATGAGAAGGGGAAGTAAGAAAGAACTATTGTTTCCACTGTCTATGTTCTCAATCAAGAGCATGCAAATTTAACCTGAACTTATCCTAAAAGTGAAAAAGAAATGAACTTTAATAAGTGATGCCATGATGACTTTTCATTTACCAATGAAAACTAAACTTTAAGAACAATGTCAAGAAATTTATTTTAGTGTTTACAGGGCATCAAAAAAATAACATTATTAACCATAAAAAATATAATTATTTACAACTAAGGCCATTAGTTTCATGAAAGCAAATACGACCAGCCATCTACATCTTGGTAAAAAAATTTCTTAAGAACTGTACTAAATACATGACTTCTACAACTATTAAAGGAAGACACTGGGGTCGGCCCCAATGCTCTGTGCCCCGTATCCCCTTCCATACACATGAAACATAAGCAGTCAGCAAAAAGACAGCCTCTCCACTAATACCCACAGCTACATTTTTTATAAAAGTCAGAAAGTAGAAACATCCCAAACCTCCAAGTGACAAATGATAAACAAAATGCAGTACACATCCAAAGAACAAAAAATGAAGTTCTGATACATGCTATAAACATAGGTGAACTGTGAAAATATTGTACTAAGTGAATGAAGCCAGTCACAAAGGACCAGAAATTGCATGATTTCATTTATATCACATGTCCAGACTATGAAACCCTATAGAGATAGTGAATTAATGGTCACCTAGAGCTAAGGGACAAGGAGTTTCTTTTAGGGATGATGAAACTGTTCTAAAATTGTAGTGAAAGTTGCACAACTCTGCAATTATAAACACTGGACATATACTTTAAAGTGGGTGAATTATATAATGTGAATTTATGTAATTTATAAAAATTTACATAAAGCTATTAAAAAAGAAATCACTTCAAATCTATGTCAAGTCTTTAGACATATATGTATATATTGTAATTTCTTCATGTCTTGGTAACATCTTGAATTAGAGTATACCAAAAAGAGGGAACTGAAATCAGTACAGTCCACAGTTTATTCAGACTGTACCACCTTCACACTCATGCGTATGTGTGCATGTGCAATTCTATGAACTTTTATTATATGTGTAGATTTATATAACCATCACTATAATCAAGACACACAAGTGTTTCAACCATACAAAACTCACTCTTGCTATTTATTTATGGCTATACTCAATACCTTCCCAGACACGATCCCAAACTTTGGCAACCATCAAATTGTTCTCCAGCTCTATAAATTTAGTTATTTGAAAAATATTATATAAAAGGAATTATATAATGCTTAACCTTTCAGAACTGGCATTTTTCAATTAGGATGATTCTTTGGAGATCACGCAAGTTATGTGTATCAGTGGTTCACTCCTTTCTGAGCAGTATTCTGTGGAATGGCTGCACCACCACTTAATCATTCACCAGTGGTCAAGGCTCTGGGTTGTTTCCAGTTGAGCCACGACCAATAGAGCTGCCATAAAAATTTGTTTATTTTTTCTGTGTGTGAAAATTTTCATTAATCTGGGATAAATGTTCACGAGTGCAATTTCTGGGTTGTATAGTTAATACCAATTTTAATATCAACACTGGTAATGTTCCTGAAAAAAAAATGAAGATCACTTCCAATCTCCACTCTCCACTGACTTTGTTTAATTTAACAAAATTACTTTTTACGGCTTGCTTTTACTCAACAATTCTGCTAAAGAACTGAGCACTACACTAGCATTTTAAAAACATTATCCTATGTAATCCTTGCATCGACAACGAGCTGGGTATTGATATTAATTATCTCCATCTTACCAATGAGAAAACCGAGCTACGGAAGAGGTTTGGGGTTGACCCAGAGTCACACAACTAGGACGTGAAGAGCTGGAACTTAAATTGGAGGCAGCCTGCCTCAGAAGTCTATTCTTGTCACTACAAGACACTACATTTCCCACTTTCATAGCACGTATGTGATTAGATACAAAAATTATATGTTAGTACAAAAAAAGTCTTCATTTAGGGCATAAAGTTTATATGCAACCATTAAATTTCATAAATGAGATTTTAAAAATTAGACATGATCTCTAACATGCTGCAAAAGTAAGTGAAATTAATCTAATAATCTGATATTTGCACAAATATTATATATACAGAAATTAACGTGATTACTGGATGAAAATTCACCTAAAGTAGCTGTTCAGTTTTTCTCAACAAAGTTTCTTTTAGGTTTACTCTTCATTAACATTGTGGTGAACAGGGAATCTGGGAACAGATGCAAAAGGAGGCAAAGAAGAGAAAGGAGGGAAAAGAGCGGGGTCTGGGTCAGAAGTGGGTAACACATCCCAGATCCTTACTTGCAAGCCCTCTGATAAGCCCGGATGAGCAAGGAGGGGCTCTTTTCCAGGGGCTGCACTAACTGAACCCCACTCAGCATGGTCACACACTCACAGCTGCACACCTGCCTAGTGCCCAGCAACAAATCCCAGAAGGATTCCTCACCAGCCACTCACAACAGTGTCATCAAAAATGTCACCCTCACAAACACTGTCATCAGAAATGTCATTAGAGATTTATTAATTTGACAGTTCCTAACATTTTCTGATTTTTTCTCAGAAATGTTTTATCAAGATTTCCTTAAATATACTCACAATTGATTAGCAGTGACTGTAACAATAATTACAGGGAGAAAAACTCATCTCCTTTCTTAAGGAGAAAGTAAATGAATATTATTATGCACCTTGGATACTCTAATGTTTAATTCCAAATGTGACTTTTGGGGGGCATTTAAATATTTTGAAAATCTCTATAAGTGTACCTTGGTCATCATTATTACTCATACAAAATTTCAGTTATAAAAATTATTATAAGAAGCCATTAGGAGAAATTGCCAAAATTTTTTCAAAATTATAATCAACTTGTAAAACTAACACAGAATAAACAATTTGTGGGACCACAATCACAAAGTTTACAGAGAAACCAATAAGTCAACTTCTAGGAAAGTAACCCTATAGAAGCAATTGTGGGTATATACCAAGCTGCATCTATAAGATAAATTATGATACAGAATGAATAGAATTCTATACAATTCTTAAAAATGGTATGAAATAGTAAATGACACTCAGGATTTCACACTATCGTGTTCAATATAAACCAGTCAGAAAACAGGTTACAAAACAATGTGCTTGATGTACATGACACCTACTTGCAGTTGGACTGAATTGTGCCGAAGACCTTTCACAATAGAAGAAAATCTGTCAATTCTTCTTTCTTCTCCAGCTGATGTTAAAGCTTCTAAAACCTCTTCAAGGCTATTGGAAATTTTGAATTTACTATTAAATTGCAAACTGAGAATAATCCAAATGCTATAATCTAATTGCTTGATTTAATAATCTCTGTAGTCAATACTTCTTCCAGGCAACCAAGAACATTTCAAAGTAGCTTACTCAGTACGCATCAGCAGTTCACACAATATATATCCAGCAATGCTCTAAGCATATTACACATTTTGATTTATTTATTCCTCATAATAACCATAAGATGATGTTCATTTATCAAGCATTTATATAGTGCTTACTACACATCAGGCACTAACTGAACCTGATGTAAACCAGTTTACAAATAGTAACTCATTTTAATGTCTATAATTCTATGAATTAGGTATTATCATCATTCCGTATTACAAACTAGGCAACTGAGGCAGAAAAGGTTAAGCAATTTGTCCTCCATCTACTAAAAGATGGAGCAAGGATCTAAAACCAGAGAGTCTGCACCATATAAATGCTCATAACCACTACACTTTACTTCCTCTCAAATATAAGTAACTGAAGCTCTGATAGGCACAAATATATACTAGTAAGAAATTATAGTTGAATAAAAAAATAGTTTAACAGGAACTGCACTGGCTTCTCCTTTAAAACAAATAGCTGTGTTCACAGGACCGAGCACACTGTAGAAGCTCACATGGTTTCATAGTTTGTGAGCACAAACAGGTGGGTCCTCAGAGTTATCAATATTTATGTCATTTTGAGTCCTATTTTGAAATAAAAAAATAATAGAAATAATATGGAACTAGGGGAAGAAGAAAAAATAGGAGGGGAAAAAACAAGAAAAAAGGATAAAGAAAAAGAGGAAAGAAAACGGAAAAGGAAGAAGAAAGGGAGAGGGAAGAAAAAGGAAAGAGGGAAGAGGAGAAGAAATCGGAAGCGTGGGAGAAACGGAGAAAGGAGAGAAGGGGGGGGGGCACAGGAAGTACCCTACATGACAACACTAAATTCACTCTAGAAGGAAACTTGACTCGGGAGAGTAAACACATAATACAATATATTTTGATGGTATAGAATTGTACTCCTGAAATCTGTATAATTTTAATAACTCACATCACCCCAATATATTCAATAAAGAAGACATTAAATTTACTCTTAGGTTTCTATACCAAAATTAATATGGCCTCTTTAAAATGGAAAATGCAAAGTGCTTAGGCTGTTTGCCTGGCTTTGCGTGCTGGGATTGCAGCAGGTGCAGCTTCACCCACAGAAACTCTCCTAGATGCACATGGGCACAGAAGGGCAGGGCTGAGTGCTGCCACCTGTTGACTCTCCAACTAAATCCAGACTGAGAGGTTCGATAGTCACCAGCCACAGCAGGATCACCACAAGGACAATGTCCCACTGTATGCAGGAAGTGCCACTCACAGGGCTCTGCCTACCCTTACCTGAGAGGGCTGTTTCCATTTGTCTCTGGCTTTTTGGTTTTTATATCTTTATTCTTTTTTTAAATATTTTATGTCATTTTTAAATGGCTCCTTGTAATAAGAACCCCCAATCTTCTTTTTAAAAAAGTTCCCCTTTATAATTCTTTTAATACGCATGTAATAGTCTTTAGGTACAGCTATAACATAAATAATAATCTCTTTAAAAGCTTCAGTATGTATCTTATGGTCAAGAACTTTGTACCCTCAACCAGTAAAATACAATTCCATATGTCCCTTTTTAAATCTGCCTTACATACAGATTTTTAAGTAGTATATTTGCTTTTTTATAATGGAATATATATGACCTACACTTTGAATTAATTCTATCTATCTAAAAAAAAAAAAATACAAGGCAGAACTCATTAGCATCTTTTTCAAATCTTCACTTAGCATTTTTATTTAGGGTCTGAGTCCAGAACAGTCTAAAATAAGTAAGATGAAGAAGTCGGTATCTCACGGCCTATATCAGGGCTTCCCAAACCCTGGGCCACGGACCAGTACCAGTCCACAGCCTTTTAGGAACCTGGCCGCACAGCAGGAGGTGGGTGGAGAGCAAAGCTCCATCTGCATTTTCAGCAGCTGCCCATCGCTCACATTACTGCCTGGGCTCTGCCTCCTGTCAGATCAGCGGTGGCATCAGATTCTCACAGGAGCGTGAACCCAACCTGAACAGCATGCGTGAGGGATCTAGGCTGCACACTCCTTATGAGAATCTAACGCCTCTAACGCCTGATGATCAGGGGTGGAGCTGAGCCAGCTCAACAACCACAGTGGTGCAAATACAGATGACCATTAGCAGAGAGGTTTGACTACACAGAGACTGTAACAAACTAATTAGTTGCAGACTCATATCAGTGAGTGGCAAGTGACAATTAAGCTGCATCTGGTGGCAGGCTCTCAAGCCATGCACTGCCCCCAGTCTGTGGAAAAATTGTCTTCCACAAATGGTTCCCTGGTACCAAAAAGGTTGGGGACTGCTGGCCTACATGAATCTAAATCAGTTGCTTAAGTACACTTCATTTATTTAAATTCCAGTCTAAAACAGAGTAGATAATGAAAACATTAAATACATCACCTTGTCTTAAATCATTATATAATGAAAGGAGTAAGTTCAGAAGACTCACATGCTTTCCTCCCCGACAATGCACACTGCAGAGAGAAGTTTGACCACGTCCGTCATCATGCTGGGGTGCTCAGGATCGATAGCCTTGGCTAATAAAGAAAGACTCCTCTCTTCACTCATAATCCTTTCCAAGCCATACTGTAACATTTTGGAAATGAGAGGTTAAATGTTAACAGTTAGTTTAAAAAAACCAGTGTTCTGAAGAAAATGTAGCTATTAAAAAATATTTATATTTTAAATATTTATTTATATGTTAAATTTATATAATATCAATATATTTAATTTATATTTTTACAACTACTAAAGCTAAAAAATATAAAGAATGTTAACATCCTAAAAATGAATAGAATACACTTTATATCAAGAACTATAAGAATCAACCAAATACAAATAACCATTCAAAGATGATTTTATAATACTGACTGATTAATTATTAACATAGATAAGCAGTCAACTGGAAAAGAAAGAAGCAGTGTAAACTATTACGATTTCCCAACAGAAACATACAAAACATAAAGTCAGACGATGAAGTAGACACTAAAGCCATCAGGATTCTTCCTGTGGGGGGAAGACCGGCAAGAGACACACAGCGGCAAGAAGCCGCACTCTGTCCCGGAGAACCACACCGTGAGCTGCATGTGCAATGCAAAATTTACAAGCAAAAATGAAAACTAGTTTTAATAAACATTTCAGTACATCTAAAGTAATAGCATTTCAACATATAATCTAAATAAAACATTCGTTGATGAGGCATTTCACTTTCTTCCTCCCAAAGTAGTGTAATCTAGTATGTATTTTATACTTACAGCACATTTCAACTCTGACTAGACACATTTCAAATTCTCAATAGCCACATGCATACAGCAATCACATTATACAGTGCAGGCCCAGAGAGTAACACCTCATTCAAAACAGGAAAGAGCCAAAGGATGATTTGGGCACGTACCATATAGAAACTGCATTAAGGAGCATATGTATTTTGATTGGAATATTTATCATCAGAAACACAGTGTAGTTAGTTGTAAACACATATAAAAATGGGATGATTTGGCATAAGAACAAAGTTTGTTTGCTACTGCCAAGATGTCACATCCAACTAGAAGACAGAAGTTTATGTTAATGACAGTGTTCTGATATAAGGATGTATACATCGCTAAGGCCTCTTTACCATCTATGGAAGACAAGTATCAAAAAACAAAGAATTGGCCCTGGCGGGTGTAGTTCAGTGGATTGAGCGCAGGCCTGGGAATCAAGCAACCACGGTTCGATTCCCAGTCAGGGTACATGCCTAGGTTGCCGGCCAGTTCCCAGCAGGGGACACACAAGAGGCAACTGTACATTGATATTTCTCTCCCTCTCTCCTTCCCTTCCCCTCTAAAGATGAACAAATAAAATCTTAAAAAAAACAAAACAAAACAAAGAATTCAGAGAAGTAATAAAACAATACTATTTATTTACCATGCATCCCAGAGAATCCTCCAGAAGTGAGAAATTGGTTAATTATAGTTACTCCTAAGAATTAAAAAAGGCCTTATCCCAATTATGAACCTATGAACTATGGTTTACACTAAAAATTAGCACTGGACGTATGTATCATAGCTGAATCTATAACAGGCTTAGACCCAAATGTGTTGAGTGTTACGAGATTTTAGTTATAACTTTCCTATTATAAATAGCTTTTATGTAAAGAAGCCTTCACACCGTGCTGAGATACTGCATTTACTTTAAACTAGGGAACACAGGTATAAAGAAGGAGGGACAGAGGATCAAAAGGATCAGGATACAATTTTGGGGAAGACTACTGTCTTGGTGGTGACTGGGGAAAGTTACAGAGATAACTGCACTGGCCTGGAAATGCTCACTTCTGTGATTTCTTGGGTTTGTGTCACACCTGAGACAAAGAACACAAAAGCAGGCACGAGACCAGACACTATAATGTGGCTCAAAGATCATTCCAGGAAATTGTCAGGGGCTTGTAATATACCACTTAGATCCAATTCAAAAATTCAACCAGTCAACAGTTACCAAGTACAAAGGACTGGCTCTGTCTTCAGAAACGTGAGGACTGAGAAAAGCCTGCCTCCAGCATTTTCCCCTCATTTCCCACCCCCTTGGCTAGCCTTAGCCAGTGAGTGCCTTCCTGGATTCACAACCCTGTGGTTCCTCCAGCCACTCACGGGATTTTCATACTACTTTCCTCTGGGCAACACTACAACTAACTTCTCTGTGTCGACCTCTAAACCATCAGGTAGGAAGCGCAGAACAGCATTCTCTGATCTCACAATTTTGACCATCATCCTGTGACCCCCAATGCTCCATCACAGGCAGTATTCTCTGATTTTGCTAATGTAAAAATGTGTAGTTATCAGTTTTAGCATGGAATGAAGACAGTTGTCAATATTCAATATCTAGAAGTGAAGACAGAATTGCTGCCTACGTGTATAAAATTACTCTCATCCAATTATTTAAAACACAAAGCAAAGCAAAACAAAAAATGTCAACTTTGTGGGAGAATTAACTGACTTACCAGTGCTGGCATGTACAGTGCATTAAGTGAAGGCTTTTACAAAGTAACAGAGGTGGTGACAACTTTTGGAAGGTCTAAGGAAGACTCTTGACTCAATGTCAAAGACCCACTCTGGATTCTAAGAAAACCTGTGTTCTAAACTGAGGACTAATGTCAGATTCCATCTGCATTCTACACGAGGCCTATTATTACCTAATAGAGGGAAGTTCAGGCCAACGAAGAAGGGTTAGGTAGGGGAAGGTTAGTAACCCAAATCCCTGTAGAGGGCGCCCGCCCGACACTACATGCATCTGCTGCTGAACAAGTCCCCCAGCCCTGCCAGCACCAGTGAGCCAACCCCAGCGGCAGAAACAACATGGGGGAGGGACTGGCTCCAGGAGCGAAGCACCCTCACTGAGGGGTGCAACTCAAAGCCACACACAGAAGCTTAACTGACCAAAAGGAAACCCCTCTTCTGCTCACCTTTTAATTTCAATAAATTAACTTTTCATCCTGACTTTTGCAATCAGGATGATTGCAAAACTAATATTCACAATCTTTTTCCATTTAAAAAATTAGTCCACTTTAGTGTTATAAGAAATTCACTTTCATATATTATTAAATTTGCTTATTAATTATATAAATAACTACTAGTTCAAAATAAGGCACCACACTTTTTTCTCTAAAGCCTGTATTGTTCATCGTTCAATACCTCTTATGAAGGAAGGCTGCACAAGGAGATATAAAAAACAGCATCAGCAGGTCTTGGGAAAGAAGAAATAGCCTTACCAAAAATTTCAGACAGAATATATAATACTAATTCCAAGTATCAGTAACTTAACTTTTCATTCCAATTAGCACAAGTGATATTAACAAATACAAATAGCAACATATATCAGCTCCACATATACAAACTGTAAGCAATACTGTGTTATAAAAAGTAACAGTATACTAATTAGAATATAAATACATACAAAGTTTACCCCCTGTCCTATCCAGTCTCAAAACAAATAGGAATATTATTTTCAATATGCCATCTCACTGTAACCCTGAAATTCTTCCCAAATTAGGATCCCCCTGCCCTTCTGGTTTGAAAAAATGGTGCTAGGTTTTCTCTTCTCTCAGACTTGCCACCACTAGTGAATGTTCAATTTCTCTGTTTCCGCTTTCGAAGGAGCCTCCTGAAGCAGCGCTATGCACTCACGATGTGAAAAGGCCTCTCCCCGTCAGTAGTTTCTGATTCCTTTGTTCATTTATTCTTATGATATAGTCTGCAAAATACCTAAAACCTACTTCTCACAGAACAACAGAAAGAAGTTTGATTTCCACAGCAGATGTTTTCCTTGAAAATCTTATCTAATTAGAAGGGGTGAGGGAGGAGAAAAATATTTCACTGGTTAAAAATAGAAAACTTAGCTCCAGAAAATGCTAAAAAATACATAAATAATTCAGCAAGTTAAAAATAATTAGAAAACATAAATATTTGCTATATGTAGTAAAAATACATGAAATAAATGTTAATAATTTAAATATCAGTACTTCTGTGCGAAGTCTTCTAAAGGTTTATTCTGAAAATCAAAGGCAAAATATTAAAAATAAAATTAATCAGAAGTGTACAGTTTGCTATAAAACACAAATCATCACACCCTCATAAGTACAATTTCCTCTCCTGCTGCCTTTACAGCAACTAAAATACCTATCATTACTCACACATCATGAGGTAAATGCGTTTAGATGTTGGAGCTAAAGACACGGCATGGGTAGAGAAATTTCTTCAATTAACAGTATAAAAGAAATCCTTTCAGAAAATCTAACTTCAGTAAAGAGCTTGAAGTATTTTTCTCTTCTAATGTTTCCTCTTTAAATATGCAAAATCTGCAGATCCGTCATATTACATTTGGTCTCAATAATACGTGTATTAAGCATAACTGCTCCATTTCTGGGACCTGTTTTATCATTTTCATTAATTGCATTATACAGTTGAATTCCTAAACTGTAAAAATTAAGTCTTTCCAACTTGATTCTTTGGTAATGAATATTAGTGCAAACCCCATTTAACAATCATGTATGATTTCAAAGGTGATTCAGGCTATGGTTTCGAAAATTAAGAGAGAGAGAGAGCAAGAGAGTAAGGAGGGAAGTGAGGGAAGGACAAAAAGAAGGGCAGGAAGGGAAGGAGAGAGACAGGGAGGGAGAGATTAAACGACACGTGAGAAGGGCCACAACACGGTCCATTTATCCCCAAGCTTTCTCCGCTGAAAGACAGTGGTTTGTATACAAAAATAAAAATTATACAATTCCATATGTTTTCCATTATGTACTAAACAGTGTGTCAAAGCAGTACATCACTTAAGTGCAGATTCATTACACAACTCTAATTCTTAAAAATTCTAGAAGAATCGGTGAAAAATGAATACAATATGATTAACCATGTACACACCTGGGTATTCATCAAAGCCTTCAGACACTGTATGACTTTGTGCTGATTCTTCTTTACAATGTTTTCTTGTCTGCATCGGCATAAAAGATGTCAGTGTTAGAATTATAACTGGACATGCAAATGTAGCTTAAGTGTAAATAATTAACAATACTTACATTTTGCTACTAATCAGTTTTTCCAAAATGTCCAACAATAACCCCAGCCCCTCACAGCCAAAGCTCTGCACCCAACTGAAAAACAAGAAAAACGCTGTTATACAGTGTCAGTGTTCTCAGTGTGGAATATCACAAGACCATCACACATATTTTACAGTAGTTATATTCTAATCATAACACAATATAAGAATAATATCTTGTATAGAATCATTCGTAATTCATAGTCTTAGTTGTAATGGAGCAAAAATACAATGAGTGGTGTGCATCTTTATAATTGCTGAGAATTTCCTAAGTTTCAAGGTTTGATTTTTTTTTTAAAGTTTCTTCATTATTTTTTAAATGAGTATTTTCATCCTCACCAAACCACCTCTATTCCAGAAGCCCATAAATACAGTCCCAGTACAGTATGTAATTAGGACATCACTGCCAACACACAATAGCTCACTGAGATTATAGAAAATCCACCTTCATAGAAATAATGCATTTTTTTCCAGTGGTGATTTAGAATGCCTAAGTCAATAAATAAAATGATAACAAGAAGAAAGCAAAAAATATATGTGTTTATATCTCTTCATTTGTATCTTTGTAAGTATGTATGTTTGTGTGTGTGTGATATGTGTGGCCTTTGAAAAATGAAATGTTGCCCTGGCCAGGGTGGACCGCCGGTTGGGCAACATCTGGCAAACCAAAAGGTTGCTGGTTTAACTCCAGGTTAGATTACCAGTCAGGGGCACACGCCTGGACTGCAGGTTTGGTCCCCTGGGGCATGTATGGAAAGCAACCAATCAATGTTTCTCTCACTTCAGTGTTTCTTGCCCTCTCTTTCTCCCTCCCTTCCCCTCTCTCTAAAATCAAAAATGAAAATAAAATGTAAAAAAGAAAAATGAAATGATAAAAACAAAATTTTGTCCAATAATCAAACACAGCACATTATAAAGAATAAAAACAAATTTAAGTCATATAACCAGGATATAATACCACTGTCTTAGGATACAATATAACATTTCCCACGAAAATAAGAAGGGTAAAAAGCAAATGCACCATTTTACACGAAAAATAAAAATCTACCTTTATTTGTACATTTCTGTAAACACAGCTTAATCACCTATAAGCTTTAGAATTTCTGATTTTACCACTCCCCAAAAACCACAATTTGCTATTTACACTGCATACTCTTCTCAGATTACTTTTATTCGTCTATTCTCTGTGAAAACCAAGGAATAACTAATTCAAGAATGCACCATACAGTAACGACCCTCCTCTGTAAAAAAAAGACTGAAGGTCACTATCATAGTTAAGGGAAGAAAAAAAAAGTTAACGAGAAGCTGGTATTTTCAAACCAGAATGCTGCTTCAAAAGCGAAGAGTTCACTCTGCTCTATCAGCAACACACATTACCTGTGGACATTTCAATTCCGTCTTTCATGTTTCACGAACACACCTAGGGCATCCCGCTTAACTGTTTGTCTTGCTGTCTCCTATTCTGTATTTATTCTTATTTCACATGCAGCAGGGAAGCTTGTAATCAAACACATAAGGAGTGATTTGAGTTCTACGTGGGCTGGTCCTGACATGTGCGGACAGGCTCCGTTCATCAGGCCCTCCCGTGTCAGTACCTCACAGTGGGACTTCAGCGTGTTGTTTGAAGCGAATTTTCAGCAATCTCTATATTTAAAAGCATATCCATAAAAACATTCTAAAGCTAATATGAGCAGCTTAGGATGACTCACACTACTATCATCTTCAATCACTGTGGACAATACAGTTACTATTCCTAAAACTGCCTTGTACCAAAATATACAAATTTAAAATTATGTTAATATAACAAAAAGACCTTGTTGAATTTAATATGCTTATCTTGGAGTCCAGTGCACAGTTCAGAAAGCCTATTAACCCAGGTAAATCAAGATAAGGCCTCTGGTCTGAGTAGTTAATAGAACATAGCTATTTTAAAAATGTATCACCACTAATATAAAAACTGTATCTACAATATGGGGGCCCACAAAAATACATCCTCACATAGACCATTTTGGACCCACTACATAAGTCTCTTTTATATTGTAGAATATGAATCATTAAAGCGAAACTTACATCCATTCATGTATATTACATATAAACTAATTCTCTATAAAACACAGTTAAATGTAAAGAGGCATCCTACCTAATGACTTCATATTACAATCTTTTAACTCATGGTGGGAAGTAATTTATCAACGTCAATAAAATCAAAGAGGATGGTAACAGTCTTATGAAAGGCAGACTATATTTCACTAAACATCAAAAATAAGAAAAGCAGGACACAGTACAGAGAGCAGAAACTAGGATGCTCAGTAACAAAAGAAACACTATATTTTAACATGAAAAGGAAGCTGATGAAAGTACTCATTGAAAAAGTAATACTGAAACACAAATTAAATAGACATAAAACGTCTTCCCATTTTCCTAAAAACCCGCAAGGCTAACGTACTATTGTATTAACAAGTTATCACCCACAAACCCATTCTCTCAAAACATTCGCCCCCACCCCTACTATTTTCAGCAATATTATTTTTAAGGATAGGGGCAAATACCACCAGTTCCTATCTCTTCAGAAAAGATGTTCAAGATAAAAAGTGATATTGAGTAGGTAGGTCTGCAGTCCTGACAAGAGGTTTATTGAAATCCATAGCTTTCTACAAAAGTAAAAAATTTCTCATCATCAGTGCAAGAAGCAACCTGGAAAAAAATAATCAACTGATCTATAAATAATCAATCTTCAGAAAACAAAGTCTGTACTATTTATTCTGGGCCTGTCAGCAAAGTGCCATCAGGCATTACGTGGTTCAACTATAAACTGCATTCATGGATGAATGAGCATTGTGCAAATGTTTTTTTCTTCATGATAGAAATGGCACAGAGATTAGCATAGCATTTGCATTGGGAAAAAAACTGCTTTAGAAAGCGAAAAGTAATGTGTTAAGCACTAATTTAAAACAAAATCTATTTCTTAAAATTCTGTAACAGGAAATATGAAACTCTTAATTGCTTCAAGAGACACATCTAAGTATATTTATTACTATTTAGCACTTCATAATGGGGTCTCAAGGTAGGAGAAAAGAAAAGGTGAAGGAAGAAGAAGAAGAGAAAAAAGAGAAGGAAGAGCAGGTCTCTAGGATTAAATGTTCAAACCACCTTTAAATGTTCAAAGCAGATTAGGCTTTGAAATTCAGTTATTGCTTCCAAAGACAGAGAATGAAATCAGAAGTGTGCAAAGTGATTTCCAAAGTGTCATTGGCTTTATGAAGCAAATACAGTCACCTCATAGAGCACAAGAGGCAACATACAGTCAAGCCTCAGATTTACTTCCCAGCCAAAGGAACAAAGCACTATGTGTGTATGTTTTCTACAGACTAAAGTTCAAGTTACTAACTCTTCCCAAATGTGCCCTAAGGAAGGAAAAGACAAATGCATCACCGACTGTCAGAGCTGAAACAAGCCTACCAGTCTTAAGAGCAATAGTACCTGAGGCATGCAAACTGGAGAAGAGGGACCATTCCTTCTTTGTCTTTTTATCTCCAGCACCAGGGACAGACTATACTGAATAAATGGTTTCAGAAGGGAACTGAATCACTTTCCAATTTTATACAGAAGGAAAGGAATACACTGAGAGATTAAGTTCACTTGAAATAGCATCTAGGTCTGCTGATGCACAGGCGCACACCCTCACTTTATATACATAGAAAAAGACACAAAGAGATGATGTGTTCTATGTAGCATCACTGAACCTGTCTCAAACTTCATGCCAGGAACATCTATTCTGATTTTGAAACTGGTACTTATCCATACTGAACCAAGGATGATGAATCTAAAGACTCTGTCCTACATCACACTTTAGGACTTGATTGACTGCTGCTAGAAGGGTGGTTTCATTACTACTAAACCTCAAGTGCTCATTAACCAAGTCAGCCAGCCTTTAATAAGGGCTCACTATGTGCTTAATACTGTAATACATATGAGAAAAACAAAACTGAATAAAACATGTTCTCTGCCCTTGAAAGGATCACAAACCAGTGATTGAAACGATGTTGAACAAAATTATTCCCATAATGTAATAATAAGTGTTATAATCATCTACCTCTTGGGAACAAAGCTGCTGATGTCTGACCTGAGTCTTGAAGGACAAGTCAGGAGGAAATACATGCAAAGACATTAAATGTTAAAGATGCAACCTGTACTGAGCACCAGCTATATTAGAGATAAAACCAAACAGGTAGGAATGAGACTGATTTTGAAAAAACTGTATCTAATGCCATGGGCAATGGGAAGCCATTAAAGGATCAGGCACATATTTGTGTTAGGCAACGGAAGCCCACTTCTGCTCCCACCAAAGATGGCCACGCCCTAACACCAAAACCTATGAATATATTATACTGCATTGCAAAGAGAAATTAAAAGGGAAATTACAGTTGCAGGTGGAATTAAGATGGCTAATTAGATTATGTTAAAATACAAAATGACCCTACATTATCCACGTGGGTCCAATCTAGTTACAGGATTCTTAAAGGCTAAGACCTATCTCCAGCTGGGTAGGCAACCAGAGATGCAAGAAAGAGATTCAAAACATGAGAGCAACTCAACCTGCCTTTACAGGCTTTAAAGACAGAGGAAGAGAAATGTGAGCTACAAAATGTGGGTGGACTCAAAAAGCTGAAATAACCCTAAGTCAGTAACTATCAAGAAAATAGAGATGTCAGTCACACAACTGCAAGGAATTGAATTCTGCCAACAACTCCAATGAGTTGAGTCTCCTCGCTCATGATCATGGAGAGAACTTATTTGATTTCTTTCACCATTATTTCATAGTTTTAAACATAAACGTCATATACATAAATTTAGATTTATACCAGAGTATTTGTTTTTGAGCAGCAGTAATAAATGATGCTGTTTTCCAAAAGTTCGCTTGCTAGTACATAGAAATACAATTGTTTTGTTTTTCAGGTTAGAAAAACACGTCTTATAAATATATCCTCTTAATATTTAAGTGTATAGTATTGTTACCTATATGCACACTGTTGTACAAAAAATCTCAAGAACTTTTTCACCTTGCAAAATACAATTGATTTTTGTCTTGAATCCTGCAATCCTGCTGAACTCACTAATTAGTTCTAGAAGTTTTCATAAATTCTTTGAACTTTTCTACATAAACAATCATGTCCTCTGTAAATGGAAATACTTTTACTTCTTCCTTTCTGATTCATATTCTCTTTATTTCGTTTTCTTGTCTCATTGCACTAGCTAGAATTTCTAGTGCTGTGTTGAATAACAGTGGTTAGAGCAAACACCCTTGCCCTGTTCCCATCCTAAGGGGAAAGCATTTCACCATTAAATATAATATTAGCTATAAAATTTTTATAATTTGTGTAATTAAGTTGAGAAAGTATCCCTCAGTATTAGTTTCCTAGGGTTGCTATAACAAAAGTGACACAACCTGGGTGCTTTACATATTCACCCTGGCTGGGTGGCTGAATGGTTAGAGTGTCATCCCATACAACAAACAGTTGAGGGTATGAGCCCCAGTCAGCAGGCAAGTGATCAATGCTTCTCTCTCACATCAGCAATGTCTCTCTCTCTTTTTCTTCCTCTCTCTCCAAGATCAATATAAATATCCTCAGGTGAGGATTTAAAAAGAACAACAACAGATACTTATTCTCATAGTTCTGGAGACTGAAAACTCAAATTGTCAACAAGGACAGTCTTCCTCTGAAACTCTGACTAGAATCACTCCTTGCCTCTTCCTAGCTTCTGGTTTTAGCAGTTAATACAGAATTCCCATACTCTATCATCAAATGACATCCTGTCTATAAGAAGATAAATTATATGGGAGTGAGAGCCCACTTTACTCCCTTATGACCTCACCTACTTACTTACATCTGCAATGACCCTATTTTCAAATAAGGTCATGTTGCATTCTAAGGTGCTAGGGGTTAGGACTTAATTTCTTTCTGAGGGACCACAACTCAATCCACACCATCTATTCCTGCATTCCTGCAAGTTTTTGTCATGAATTGGTGTTGGGTTTTGTCAAATGCTTTGCATCAGTTGATATGGTTCTGTGGCTTTTCTTTTTTATTCTTTAGCCTTCTTAATGCAGTCCATTACAATAATAATTTTTGTGTCCATATTCATGATGGGCATTGGTCCATAAATTTGGGTCTTTGGGGGTTGTTTTGTTTTGACATTGTCTTTGTCTGTCTTTACTATCATTACCAGCTTCATTAAATAAGTCATGAATTCTTTCCTGCTCTTATATTTTCTGAAAGATACTGTATAAAAATGGTATTAATTCTTCTGTAAATGTTTGGTAGAATTCTCCAGTAAAATCATGTGTACGTGAAGACCTTCTGAGGAGTTGTAAAATAGTAGTTCTATTTTCCTAAAAGTCAAAAGACTATTCAAACTTTTTATTTCATACTACATGGATTGTAGTACATTGTCCTTTTCAAAGAATTGACCTTTTTCATCTAAGTTTTCAAAAGTGTCTTCAAAGTTCTTTGCAGTATTTTTTTATTACCCTGTTAATGTGGGGTTGTTAGTGAGATTCCCTGTATCATTCCTGATATTGGTTTTTTGTGTCTTTTTTTCCATCAATATTAATAAAGGTTTGACAATTTATTAATCTTTCAAAATAACTAGCTCTTTGTATCATTGATTTCCTTTTATTTTCTCTGCTGAATTTAATTGGTTTCTGATCTTATCTATATTTCCTTTCTTTTTACTGCTTTGGCTTTATTTTTCTCATCTTTTTCTAGAGTCTTAAGGTGATAGCTAAAAGATTAATTTGAGCCTTTCCATCTTTATAATGTATGTTCAATTATAAATTTCTCTCTCAAGTATTACCTTAGATATATCCCACAAGATTTGAAACGTATATGCCTTTACTTAGGGTATTTTTTTTAATTTTCCTTGAAACCGCTTCTTTGGTCCATGGATTATATAGATGTGTTGTTTACTTTCCAGAGGTTTAGAGACTTCTAGTTTGAGTGCACTGTGGTAAGAGAACACATTCAATATAATTTCAATTTTCTTAATTTGATGAAATTTGCTTTTATGGCCCAAGTTATGGTCTACCTTGGTGATGTTCCATGGGAATAAGAATGTGTGTTCTATTAGTGTTGAATGGGATGTTCAAAAATGTCTTTTGGTGTTATGGCAGTGTGGAGTTCTTCTACATCTTTATTTTCTACCTAGTTCCACCGATTAGTCACAGAGTATTGGGAAGTTTCTAAATCTAATTTTGGATGTATCTATTTCTTTCACTTCTACTATATTTTTGCTTGGTATATTCTGCACACTTGTGGCTTGCCATGTGCACATTTAGGAGTGGTCTCTCAGTGGCTGACTCTTTGATCACTATGTATTAATCAATCACTTTATTTTCTTTACTGTGAAGGCTAAACTATTTGATATTAAAATAACTACAACTGCTTTCTTTTGATTAATGTTTGCACGTTTTACCTTTTTACTTTTAATCTGCCCACATCATTATTTTCTAAGTAAATTTCTGGTAAAAAGCATACAACTAATATTTTTTATATCCACTCTGCCAATCTCCTTTAACTGCCAATTTAAACTATTCACAATTAATGTAATGAATGGATATGTTAAGGTTTCGGTCTACAGTTTACTTTCGTGGGGGGGCGGGGGGACGGCTTGTTATTTTTCTTGGGGGAGGTTATCTTCTTTTTCCAGCTGGGATGAGAGCAAAAGACAGAAAACTATACTTGAACAACAATTAAAATAAATAAAATTTAAAAATAAATTAATAAATAAACATGTTTTAGAATTCCATTTTGATTTATTTATTGTTTTTCATGTATATCTCTTTGCATAACATTTTTACTGGTTGCTCTAGGTGTTACATCGTAACATACCACAGTTTTATTGGTATAATCACTTTACAAGGTGGAGTGAATTATAGAAAAATTCATTTCTGTTATGGATTGAATGGTGACGTGTATGTTGATGCTCAAATCCACAATATGACTATGGATTTGGAAATAAGGCTTTTAAAGAATTAAAAGTACATGAGGTCATATGGGCACAGCTCTAATCCAGTGCGACTAGTGTCTTTGTAAGAAGAAGAGACACCGGGGATGCCTGCCCATAGAGGAAAGGCCGTGTGATGGCAGGATGGGCGCCACCTGCCAGCCAAGGAGAGAGGCCTAAGAAGAAACCAACCCCGCCAGCACCTTGAGCTTAAGACTTCCAGCCTCCAAAATGGTGAGAAAATAAATGTCTCTTGTTTAGCCACCTAGTTTGTAGTATTTTGTATGGAGCTCACAGCAAACTAATACACCTCCCTGTATCCTTCCCACTTACAGTATAATTGTTTTAGGTATTTTCTCAACATACATTTAGAAACATATTAAACAGTGTTATAATTGTTGCTTCTACCATCGAAAAATTTAAAACACACAAGAAAAAGAAAGTCTATTGCATTTACCCATATTTTTACTTCCGTTCTTCCTACTATTTCAAGGTGGCTTCCTTTCTCATTTCCTTGCTATTTAAAAAATATCCTTTAGCCACCCTTTTAGGTTAACTTGCTAGCCACAGATTCTCCGGATGTTCCTTCATTTGCATATATCTCAATTTCCCCTTAGTTCCTGAGGATATTTTCACAGCACATAAGATTCTGAGCAGACTGTGTCCTCTCCTTTCTTGATTTGAAAACTATTTTTCTCCTTATTTTGCTTTCTTTTGACATTCTTAATACCGGAGGAGAAAACCAAGGTCATTTGAATAGTTTTTCTCCAAAACTAAAGTGCCATCTCTTGCTGTTTCCAAAAATTTTCTGTCTTTAGTATTCAGAAGTTTGACTGTCACACTGTGTCCTACTATGAATTCCTTTGGGTTTATCCTGTGTTTAGCTGACCTCCTGTGGCACTGCTCCAGTAGAGGAAGGTGGGGCACCACATGCCAGGTAGGGATATAAGTCCAAATTCCTCACTTGGTTTCCACTGACACGTGAGAGAAAACATTCCTTGTTACTGCTTAACACAGATGGGAACCCGGGCTCCCACGTGGCCTCCACAGCACCTCCCAGGCAGGAACAAGTAGGACTGCATTTTCACACTCACCATGCCAGCTCCATGGTGCCAATGGGAAGGCAGGGGGAGAGAGGGTGACCTTGCTACCACTAGGTTGTGGTGAAAGTTCTGACTCTCTACTAAGTCTCCTCTGACACCAACCCCGGCGGAAGAGGGTAGAGCACCTCCCTTCTACTGCCTGGGAGTCTAAGTCCAGGTTCCCCACTGGGCAAGCAAAGTCTGGTTACCGCCCAAGTTTTCTGTATTGCTGGCTGCCCCTTCCATGATCCTTTGGCTTAAGAGAGCAGGCTTTGGGGGATCAGGGGACTTCTCCTTGTGTCTATTGGCATTTCTGGGTTGCCTACTTCTTTATCTCCAAATCCAGGATCAAAGAGGCAAAAAGAAAACCCAAAGAATTCACCACCATGTTGTTCCTTGGGTCCGAAGTTTCCTAGACTATGTGCTGTCTTGTATTTGGTTCACATATAATGTCTAAGTGTTTCAGTTGTATTTAGCAGGAGAAAGAGGGAAAACTTTATCTCCATCTTCCTGGAAACATAAGTCTGAAACATCCACTGTTGAAGTGTGAGAAGGCAGAGGCTCTCGCCAGGGCCCCCAAGGAAAAGCAATAACAATAGCAAACGAAGAACCAAATGAAGATGCTACGACAAGTCCTAAAAGACAGTTTTAAAAAAAAGAGGGGTCACTGCTTCAGTGAGGTAAAAAAATTGAATTCAAGAGCAGTTCATAAATAACTCTGTATAAGTAAATTTCTAATTGCATAAGAATTAAACAAGAAACAATAGTAAGGGCAGAGATAACAAACATAATACGGAATAAAGCCTTGATGGTCTGAAGGAGAACCAAGAACAGGTAAATACAACAAACAATGAAAACAGTATGTAATATATGTGACAAAAGCAACCGATGGAGGCTAAATTAAATGGCTACCTACTAATCTAGCATGGGGATAGAAAAGAATCTCAAATTAAAGAAAACTATGCCTTCTAAATTTAAATTTTGGACATCAACCCCTTATTAGATGTATAATATGTTCTCCCATTCCATGGGTTGTCTTTTTATTTAAAATTTTCACATTTGTTTTTCTTTTGTTTCCCTTGCCTGGGAAATATACCTAATAAAATATTGCTATGAGCAAGGTCTAAGATTTTGCTGCTTTCTTTTATTCTGGAATTTTTATGGTTTCAGGTCTAGCATTTAAGTCTTTAATATGTTTTGAAATTATTCTTGTGTGTGGTGTAGGAAGGTGGACTAGTTTCATTTTTCTGCACATAACTGTCCAATATTCCCACCAGTTACTGGATAAACCATCTTTAGACCACTGTATGCACTTGCTCCCTCTGTTGAATATTAACTAACTACAAAGGTGTGGGTTTACTCCTGGGCTCTCTATTCTGTCCATTGATCTATGTGTCTGCTGTTATGCCAGTATCATGCTCTTTTGATTACTATGGCCATCCGGTGTAGTTTGATATTTGGTAGCATGATTCCTCCAAACTTATTCTTCTTTCTTAGGACTGCTGTTACTATGCAGAACATTTTATGGTTCCATATAAATTTTTGAAATATTTGTTCTATTTCTATGAAATATGTCATTGGTATCTTGATAGAAATTGTGTTGAATCTATAGATTGCTTTGGGTAGCATGGACTTTTTTAAAAATATATTTTATTGATTATGCTATTACACTTGTCCCATTTCCCCTCTTCATTCCCCTCCACCCTGCACACCCTCTCCCACCCACATTCCCCCCTTCAGTTCATGTCCATGTGTCACAACTTCCTCAGCTTCTACATTTCCCCCACTATACTTGCCCTCCCCCTGTCTATTTTCTACCTACCATCTATGCTACTTATTCTCTGTACCTTCTCCTCCCTTCTCCTCCTCCCACTCCCCTGTTGCTAACCCTCCATGTGATCTCCATTTCTGTGGCTCTGCTCCTGATCTAGCTGTCCACTTAGTTTGCTTTTGTTTTAGGTGTGATTGTTAATAACTGTGAGTTTGTTATCATTTTACCATACATGTTTTTTATCTTCTTTTTCTTAGATAAGTCCCTTTAACATTTCATATTATAAGGGCTTAGTGATGATGAACTCCTTTAACTTGACCTTATCTGAGAAGCACTTTATCTGCCCTTCCATTCTAAATGAAAGCTTTGCTGGATAGAGCAATCTTGGATGTAGGTCCTTGGATTTCATGACTTGGAATACTTCTTTCCAGCCCCCTCTTGCCTGTAAGGTCTCTTTTGAGAAATCTGCTGACAGTCTGACAAAAACTCCTTTGTAGGTGACTGTCCCCTTATCTCTTGCTGCTTCTAGGATTCTCTCCATTTTAATCTTGGTTAATGTAATTATAATGTGCCTTGGTGTGTTCCTCCTTGGGTCCACCTTCTTTGGGACTCTCTGAGCTTCCTGGACTTCCTGGAAGTCTATTTCCTTTGCCAGATTGAGGAAGTTCTCTTTTATTATTTGTTCAAATAAGTTTTCCACTTATTGCTCTTCCTCTTTCCCTTCTGGTACCCCTCCCCTATAATTCAGATGTTGGAGTGATTAAAGATGTCCTGGAGGTTCCTAAGCCTCTCCTCATTTTTTTGAATTCTTGTTTCTTCATTCTGTTCTGGTTGAATGTTTCTTTCTTGCTCTGGTCCACTCCCTTGATTTGAGTCCCAGTTTCCTTTCCATCACTATTGGTTTCCTGTGCATTTTCTTTCATTTCATTTAGCATAGCATTCATTTGTTCCTTTAATTTGTGACTAAAATCAACCAGTTCTGTGAGCATCCTGACCACCAGTGTTTTGAACTGTGCATCTGACAGGCTGGCTATCTCTTTGTTGCTTAGAAGTATTGGCTCTGGGGCTTTGAGCTGTTCTTCTGCTTGAGCCATAATACTTTGGTCTGTTTGCTCCTGTTACATATGAGGGGCAGAGCCTTAGTTGTTCACCAGGGTGGGGCCACCCAGGTTGCTGGTTTGTGACACTGTATGTGGGGGCAGGGTCAGAGAAGGGACAATGGCACTCTGCTCTACTCTCTGTTGTACCTCAGTCCCTTCCACTGCTTCCCCCAAGCAAACTGGGCCTTTCTAGTGCCGATTCCCATGTGGGTGGGCTTGTGAGCATTCTAGGACCCTGTGGGGCTCTCCAGTGAAATCTCCTGTGAGGCTGGGAGTCTCTCCCTGCACCTCAACCCCCACAGGTATTTTCAATCAGTGTTTTGAGGCTTTATTTCCTGGTGCTAGGACCCTGGGTTGCGCGATCTGTCTCGCTCCCCAGTTATCTGCCCATGAAGGTGGGACCACTGCCCGGTCAGCCAGCCACCTTGTGCATGGTGACCCATTTCTCAATCGCCACCTTGCTGGGTCTGCCCGTTGCCACCCCACACCCAGCTGGGGTCTGCCAGCTGCCGCCTGGGTGCCCAGGGTCTGCCCGGTGCCACCTTGCGTGCCTGGGGTGCCTTGCATGCCAAGTGTCACCGCTTCCTGTGCTGCAACCCCTTTCTCCTCAGCCACCTGACTGTGCCCTGCCTACCGGTCTGGATGAATGTGTCTATTTTAACTCCTTGGTTGTCAGACTTCCATACAGTTCAATTTTCTTTCAGTTTTGGTTGTTACTTTGATTCTGAATTACGGTTGTCCTTATTTTGGTTGTTCGAGCAGGCACAGTGTGTCTACCCACCCCTCCATTTGGCCAGAAGTCTCCAGCATGGACATTTTAATGATGTTAATTCTTCCTATCCATGAACACAGTATGTGCTTCCACTTATTTATATCTTTTTCAATTTCTTTCTTCAGTGTCTTATAATTTTTGGAGAACAGGTCTTTCACATCCTTGGTTATTCTTTTTGAAACAGTTGTGAATGAGACTGTTTTCTTAATTTCCCTTTATGATAGTTCATTACTAGCATATAAAAATGCAGCTTATTTCTGGAGAATGTATAAAAGTCAACACCAAAACAACAAATAATTCTATTAAAAAATGGGCAAGGACCTGAATAGACACTTCTTCAAAGAGAACATATGGATGGCCAACAGACAAAAGATGCTCAAAATCACTAATTATCACAAAAATGAAAATTAAAACAAGAAAATACCATCTCACACCTGTCAGAACAACTATCATCAGTAAATCAACAAACAAGTGCTGGCGAGGATGTAGAGAAAGGGGAACACTTTTGCACTGTTGGTGTGAATGCAGACTGGTACAACCACTGTGGAAAACAGTATGGAAATGCCTCAAAAAATTAAAAATGGAACTGCCTTGTGACTCAGCAATCCCACTTCTGGGAATATACCTGAAGAAACCTGAAACACTAACTTGAAAGAATATAAGCACCCCTATGTTCACTGAAGCATTATTTACAGTCACCAAGATATGGAAGCAGCCCAAGTGTCTATGAGTAGATGAATGGATAACGCAACTATGGGACACTTACATAATGGATACTACTTAACCATAAAAAAGAAGAAAGTTTTACCCTTTGCAACAGCATGGATGCCCCTGAAGAACGTTATGCTAAGTGAAATAAGCCAGTCAGAAAAAGACAAATACTGATGATTTCACTCATGTGGAATCTAATGAACAAACTGAACTAATAAGCACAATAGAGAAATACTCACAGAGAGCCAGCTGAGAGCCACTAGACGGGGGTGCAGTAGGAAATGGAGGGGCTAAGCAAAAAGGACTCATGGACATGGACAACAGTGTATTGACTGCGGGGTGGCAGGAGGGGTAGGCGGGAAAAGGTGTTATAAGTGGATAAATAATAATGGAAAAAATACATTAGAAGAATTTTTTAAACTGTGCCTATAATCTTTACATGAAAAGATGCTAACACATCTTAAGACTAAAAAGCAGAAATCGTTATGTGACATTTTTTTTGTTCAAAATATGTTTTTGTTCACATCAAGGAAATGTGTGCATGTACATGTTGCTATTTAAACACACTGTTAGTCATTTTCTACCTAATCAACTCATTCAATTACCTGCTGTTTTCATTCTATTTATGAAACACTGGCTAATACCATGGCAAAATGAACATTCCAGGCTGATGTTCTACTCTCTCATACATTCACATGCTTATGCTCCTACCAAGAATCGGTGGTGTTCACTTCCAAATTTTGCCAGTTGCAATTATTACTGTAATTATGGAAATTATATAAACTTACCATTGGGAACATATCAGGAAAACATATCATAGGGGAAAAGTTTCTGTTTCTGTGAAAATAGTACTTCTATGAACATATCACTGGGCCACCATGTCACTGGGAAAAGAATTGCCATTTCTATGAAAACTAACCCTAATGCTTTGACAAAAAAATTTTTTTAAGGATGACATTTGAAAATGTTATAGAAGTAGATATGGATACAAGTATTAATTGTCAAAAGATATCTCCAAAAAGAAAATGAATTCTACACTCAGCTTACTTTGTAAGTCTCTACATTTCTGTTTCCTGTTAAAAATATCAACACGAGGATGACAATACATTACGGGCATGGTTTATGCAATCAGCCTGTGCCTACTCCAAGAAAAGGCTCCACATCAAGTGTCCAGAGGGAAGAAAAGGCAACCAATGTTTATATCTTGAATCCAAAAAGAAAAAATGCTTATGGTATATATGAGTCACTTATTTTATCATTCCTTGCTTTAACCAACTCTTTCAAATAAGTAACCAACAGCATTAAACAAGAGGGCTTCATCATTAGACATTCGCTTCCACCCAAGAAATTTCCGTGCCTCCCTACGTAATTACACATTTTTCTTTTGTGTATACATTTGCCTTTGTGTAAGAGCTTGCTTATTTTCCAGTAATGAGCCCACATTTTTGTAATAAGAAAACTATTTTTAATTACCCCAAATAATAATCTTACATGAATACCTAGGGAAATACAAAGTTACTTTGCCAAAAAAATCAGTGTAAGAAGCTTCTTGAAAGGGGAAAAAATACATCATTGATCATATGTGACAAAGTAACAAATTTCATACCTTAAACTCAGAAGGTCAGCTTTAATACTGTATAATATCCAGATCCAATTTACATTCCTCTGTCAGAGTAATATATCACCAATGCTGAATATAATTATAGCTTATTTTAAGCTTTCATTTTCACCTACTCTTAGCAAGGTGACTAAATACTTAGAATGAACAATTGGGGGTGTGGGGATGAGTACAAAGCAATTAACACGCCCTGGAGGGCAAAACAAACATACACCCACATACCAAGTGATGGCTTATCCACAAAAATCACACTAAATTATACAGCCACACAAGGAATTCAAGAACTAAATACTGTCCTGATTGTAAAATCTGCCAAATTTCAAAATACAGCCATTAATATGTATATTTTCTAGAAACTGACTTTTAAAGAAATTATATATTTAAAACTATCGTTTATTCTCACTTCTAATATTAGACAAGATGATAGAGTAACAAATTGAGTAGTTCATTCCCCTAGTTATTTTTAGCCATAACATATTCAAAGGCATAAAATGTGTAGAGAAAGTATTCCAAATAAAATAAAAAAGAAAACCAGGTCAACAGCAAGGATAAAAAACAAAGCACTTATATATGACACGTGAGTTCTTGATGGTTAGATAAAAAGATAGTAAGACAACTATGGATTTAAAATAGCATATACACATATGTCTTCTTCTAATCAAAACTTAAGACAACTGTTAAAAAATATTTGTAGTAGAAAACAAAATTGGTTGAATATGTTGAAATATATTAAATATTAGTATGTTTCTTAGTATCAAATCAAAGCCATCATTACCTCAGGAACGCATTAACTGAATTATTCATTTTAAATACTGACTACAGTTGACCCTTGAACAATTCAGGGGTATGGGGTACAAAGTCAAAATAATCACATATAAGTTTTGACTCCCCCAGAACTGAATTACTAATAGCCTACTGTTAACCACAGCCTCTACAGATAATATAGTCAATTAACACATATTTTGTATGTTATTTGTAATACATACTATATGATTGTTAGAAAATAATATTTAAAAAACCATAAGGAAGATAAAATACATTTACAGTACTGTGTGAATCTATTTTTTAAAATCCACCCATAAGTGGACCCCTATTGTTCAAAATTCGTTATAACTGGATAACCAGCATGGGGAAAGGAAAATTATGATCACATTGTTGTCAACTGTTCCCGTCATCTGTTCCTACCCTAATACTTGTTACTACTGACCAATAGTGGTCCCATTGGTCAATTAGATCGGTCCATAAATATAAGCCCATAATCTGCCCTTGACTCTATCAAGTTCATTGCTAGACCTTTACTCATAATGCTCCCCTCCACAGAACTGTCTCATGTTTCAAGGGCCAATTCAATGTTCCTTCTTCTGTGAAACCTCAATAATTTACCCTTCACCATTTGCTCAATGGGTTCCATATCCTGAACCCCAGATATCCCTCCAGTTACTGCCCATTTCTCTCCTTTCTTTTGTAGCAAAATATCTCAAATAATTTCATGACAAGCATGGCCAGTATTACTTCACCATTCATTTACTCAGTCTCACTTCAGTTTGGCTTCTGCCACCCAAACTGCAAAAAACTGTTTTTCTCAAGGTCACCAACACCCCCTCTCCTGCCAGTTCCGGCCCTGCTATCAGGCTCCACTTCTCAGTAACATTCTGTGTGGTCACCACTTCCTTCTTTTCAAATACTCTTCCTCTCTTAGGCTCAGATGTTCTGGGTTCTCCTCTTTCCCACTTGGCCGCTCCATCTGTTTTCCAGGCTTCTGCTGCCTTTATATACCACGGCTGGAGTTACTCAGAGGGTCTGGGCACCCTTGTCAATCTTTCTATTATCTCTGCACACACACACACACAATCCAGGATCTCAGCCATTCTCAGGGATTTATGGATAATCCACATATAAACAACAGATAAGTACCCCTTCATTTCTCCACTGAGCTCCAGACTCACTCGCACAGCAGACTGCTTGAAATCACAAACTGTAAAACTCTAGACATAGCCAACTTAACATGTTTAAAATACATATATTGGTTTTCTTCCTCAAAAGGCAAGAAACCAGTAACAATAACTGTCTTCCTCCACCCCAGTTAATGGCACTACTGTCTATTAGCCCAGGTCAAAAACCACAGTGCCATTTTTGATTCACATATCACATTCAATCCATCAACATGTCCCACAAGTCTCTGCCTCCAATGTACCTGCAAATTCTATCCACTCCTCACCCCACCACCACTTCAATCCTTATCCCAGGCACCCTCAATATCCCTGTGACTGCTACCACAGTCTCCCTTCTCATTTCCCTTTCTGCTCATTCCTCCCTTTTAAATCCATTCTCCCTAGAGGAACTTCTTTGAAATAAGTAAATTGAGACTACAGCATTTCCTGCATGAAGGTCTTCAAAAGCCACTTATTGGATTAAAACCCTGATCTCCCTACCATGACCTTTAAGAGCCCTTACAGCCTGGTCGCCTTCCACTCCTCTGATGCCCCACCCTCCTGCCACACTGCCTCCCAGCCTCAATGTCTCTGCTGTCCAACAGGGCTCCAGGTCTAAGTTCCTCTTAACAGGCTCCTTGTCCTTCCCATCTCTTAAACGACACCATGTCACAGAGACTTCCTCTCGTATCTCAGTGCCTTATTATTTCTTGACTGAAGTGATAATATCTTCTGTTTTATTTATTTACATGTTTGTTTTCTAAGTCTCTCCCCCATATACCTGTTACTGTGGTACCTAGCAGAGGATCTGTGAATACTTTTTACATGGGCAGATTAACAAATGCATCCTCTACTTCACTCAAGCGGTGTGTTATCTGTCGTACCACATGCTTAAGGATTATTTAGATAACAGCTGTTGGTACCATTTATTCTTTAATGTATGTAATGTATGTTTCTCTTGAAATAGAATCTGAGGAATCTGAAGACAGGAAAAAGCCCCTGTACCTCTTCTACTCTTCCAACAGGGAGGTGGTTAAAGACACTCCAAATACTTGACCTTCTGAAAAATGAGCAATAGAGGTACATGCATTTCACTTTATTTCTTTCTCGAATTTCTCTATTTTCTTGTTACTACTTGAACCCATTTAACACATACTCTATTACCCTCTGCTGAGCCACTCATTAGGGTTCTGGTCTCCTCCTTGGAAATCCATAGCATGGTGGAGAAAACACCCACGCCCAGGGGGACTCAAGAGGACAAAGTTTCAAAATGAGTGCACAGGAAAACTAGATGACTTTCCAATCTCTAAAACCATGTCGTTCAAAACAGTAGCACCCGTATGTTCATTGCAGTGTTACAGCCTTATATACAATGCCCAAGATGTGGAAGGAGCCCTAGTGCCCACCAGTAGATGAGTGGATAAAACAACTCGGGGACATTTACACAGCATGCATTTGAGGAAAAAACAAATCAAAATTGGTGATTTTTATGCAGCCATTTAAATAGTAAAGATAGAGGAAAATAAGTAACAATTTCAGAGTTTTATGCTTTATTATTTCAAGAACGGTAAAAATGAAACTGAAATGTATAGAAAGATTTGTGCACGTATGGAGAAGGTGCTGTGACTGACTGAATGTGTCAAAAGTGGTTGGCGAAGTTTCCTGCTGAAGATTGCATACTGAATGATGCTCGAGTAGGCCAAGTGAAGTTGACAGAGACCAAGTCAAGACATTAACTCTCACAATCAATGTTTTACCACATGGTAGACAGCCAACATACTCAAAATATCCAGATCAATAAAGTTATTGATGAAAATGGAAAATGTGCCTTTACTTTTATGGAAAACACTAAATGGACTTTTTGGCCAACCCAACATAATGTATTTTACTACATCAATAAGCCAAAACCAAGCTATGCTATGAATGACAGTACACGAAAGAGAAAGCCTCCTACCAGAGCACTCAGGCTCCTAGACAACCTCAGAAAAATGACACCAGCTTTGGAAGACTGCGAAAGTACTGAAAAGTATTAGCTTGTCCTTTAAAATATCAAGTTAGACCTTAACCAGCATGGCTCGGTTAGTTGACCATCATCCAGCAAAGTGAAAGGTCACCATTTCAGTTTGTACTCTGGGCACATGTGTACATTGCAGGCTGGTCCCCGGTTGGGGCATGTGAGAGGGGCAGCAAATCGATGTTTCTCTCACACAGTGATGTTATTCTCCCTCTCTTCCCCCTCCCTAAAAATATCTAAAATCTTTAAAAATATATACATCGAGTTAGTGCTCCTTTGAAAATATTACTATTATTTTCTTCCAAGATATTTTTCACTAATATTTCATTTAATTATAATACTTTGGAAGGGAGATCAAAAAACGCTAAAATTAAGGGCGTTTTCAACAAGTATTTCCTTAATAGGCAATCTCAAATATCGTAAAAGTTATGTATCCTGAATGATAATTTAGAAATAAATAACACCAACTGTAGCCTAAGATTTTTGGCAGTGTCTAAATAAAGAAGTTAGAATGAATGTTAACATCCTACTTACACTTTTTGACTTCTTACTGAAAATCAACCCACGGGGGTTGGGAGGTGGTAAATGCTTTTAGGAGGTAAAAGCCCATCTCACTGAAGGGAATTCTGTTTAATAAACATGCACCCTACTAATACATTTAACCTACCAAAGGGGATGTTTCTGTGACTTCACTGATGTGCCGCATTATTGCTCATTCTGATATCCTGGCTGCAGGCAGCCACACTGAAGGTTGCCAAGGACCCTGTAAAAGCATTGCCTGTCCAGACATGCCATTCCTCTCCTTTTCTATCCTTTAATGAATGGTATGAAGCCCAAACCCTTAGCTTTATATTTTTAAATCAGCAGCCGCCATTAGATCTCAGTGAGAACTTCGACAGTCAACCAATAAAATATTGACTGTAAACTATAATTTAATATTTTAAATTTTAAAATATTTTTAAAATCACAGAAATAAAAAAGAACCAGTTAGAAATGAAGAATACATAAACTGAAATGAAGAATAAACTAGAAGAAATCAATATCACATTAGATGAAGCACAGTATCTAACCAGTGATTTGGAAGGCAACATAGTGGAAAACACCCAGCAGAACAGAAAAAAAAAATTTTTTAATGAGGAAGTTTAATAAACTTCCGGGGCAACATCAAGCATACCGTTATTCATATCATAGAGGTTATGTATGAGGGAGGCACCAAAAAAACAAGGATTATCTTCCGGAGGGTGGGCCCGTTGTAGCAAAGGCCTCGCCTGCTAGGTGAGTGTTCTAGAAACCATCTGTATCAGCACACCAGCTGGCATTGTTGTGAGAAGATGCATTTGTCTTCAGTTCATTATTTTTGAAGATTCTTTCAAGATGTTTGCCCATTTCATGATGGATGATTCATAAGTGTACCTGCCACACCAAGCTGAGTGTTCAGCACTGTTTGACCAAAAATGGCTGGACTCCCATGCCCCACCCTCCCTATTCACCTGATCTCGCCCTGAGCAACATTTTTTTGGTTTCCCGAAAAAAAAGTCCTCAAAGGGAAATGATTTACCGATGTGGAAGAGGTGAAACAAACAACAACAAAAATAAGAGAAACACTAAAAAACATCAAATCAACAAGTTCAGAAAATACATTGAACAGTGGGGAAAAAAATGTCTCCACAGGTGTGGGCCATCAAATGGAGAGCACCTTGAAGGTGACTGAAGTTAAAAATCTAAGAATACGCAATTTTTTAATAAATAAATTCCAGGGCTTTTTGGGTCCTCCATCATATGGTATCAGGTTGGTATGAGACTTACTGGAGATATCATTTCATAAATTATATAAATGTATAACTGCTATGCTGTACACCTGAAACCAATATAATATTGATTGTAAAGTATAATTTAAATTTTTTAATTTTTAAATAATTTTTTTAAAGAGGAAAAGAAAGATTTAGGACAAAAAGACTTCCTCAGTCAAAGAACACTCAATATCTTCATCATATTTATTGCCCTTTCCCCCAGACTTTTCCCAAGTTCACTCCCTCCATAAATTTCTAGGATATATCTGAGGAATACTAACACAGTCCACTAATCTCTAATGTCAAAGGATGCTTTTCAAAAAGATAAAACCATTGCTCACCCAAATAAAGTCAGAAGTATCCATGATTATTTACAAAATAAATGAGGGACCCAGTAAGAGGTATGGCTGGTTCAAAAAGAACTGGAAGAATCAAGGAATTTATCGTGGCTTTAAAGATAGTAGAATAAGAATACCAAATTTAAGTACAAAACTAGTTAATATCCTGCAGGGCAACTTCTGGAGTTCTTCTTAAATAAAAAATAAGCACCAGTAAGGTAAAAAAAATAAAAATAAAATAAATATGAACATACCAACATAAGTATTAAAAATATGGGTCAAAGGCACACAAGAAACTATTCACAAAAGTTCACCACTGAGCATCAGGTCTGGCAATCAAATGGCAAAAAGAAGACTTTCTAAGAAATCTAAAAATGTTGGTGTTTGGCAAAGGAATGTAATGCTTTTATAATTTAAAATTCATTATTCAATACTATTTTCCTGATATTAAACTAGATTCCACAACCACCTTCTCAACAAGAGTTATAGAGACATGATTTTAGATGTGCATCTGAGGTTTGGGTGGTGAACACAATACTATAAACAAATGACATATTATAGAATTGTATACCTGAAACCTATATAATTTTATTAACCAATGTCACTCCAAAAATTCAATTAAAAAAACCCTCAGACAACAGAATAGTGGTTACCAGAAGGGGCTGGGGGGATGGCGAACTGGTAGAGAGGGTCAAATATAAAAAACTTTCTTGGGTCCAACTTCTTTGAGAATGGAAGGGCAGATAAAGTGCTTCTCAGATAAGTTCAAATTCAAGGAGTTCATCATCACCAAACCCTTATTATATGAAATGTTAAAGGGACTTACCTAAGAAAAAGATAAAAAAGATGAACAGTGAAAGGACAGCAAACTCAGAGTTATTAACAACCACACCTAAAACAAAAGCAAACTAAGAGGACAGCTAAATCAGGAGCAGAACCATAGAAATGAAGATAACATGGAGGGTTAGCAACAGGGGAGTGGGAGAAGGAGAAGGGGAGGATAAGGTACAGAAAATAAGTAACATAGATTGTAGGTAGAAAATAGATAGGGGGAGGGCAAGAATAGTATGGGAAATATAGAATCTAAAGAACTTGAGACACGTGGTCATAAACTAAAGGGGGGGAATGGTGGGGAAGGGGGTGTGCAGGGTGGAGGGGAATGAATGGGGGGAAATAGAACAACTGTAATCGCATAATTCATTAAATATATATTTTTTAAAAACCTGACTTTGGGTATTGAACACACAATAAAGTGTACAGATATCAAATTATAATATTGTATACCTGAAATGTATGTTATTAAACAATGATTTTTAAAAAAGAAAAAATGTGTCTGAGGTGATAAAGGAAAGTCTCCTTAAAAGCAAGATTTAAAGAGAGAAAGAGAGGAATTCAAAGAGGTAAGCCAGCCTCAAGACCTATTTGATCTGTGGGACAAAGGCCAAGCCCTGGAAACCCACCATGTCCTTTGTGACAGCTGTGCACAGTGAAAGGGACGACAGATGATGAATGCCTAGAGGCCACCATCAAGCCTAGGACACACAAGCCAAAATGTGAGGATAGCAAAGGGTTATACCTTCAGTAAGAAAGCAAACCAGAAATTACCTTGCTCAGTACATGAGGCCAACAAGGCAAATTTGTTCTAACTCATAACACTAACCAGACACATGTAAGGGGCCTGCCTATGTGGTCAAAAGCAAACAAAACCCCTCAAGCCTGCGAATGAAAAGGGGGCCACATACTGCACCTGACAAACTTGGGAGGGAGGACATGAGCAACACAAGGCAGGCTTTAGAACTTGGGGATGGAAAGCAACCACACAGTATGGTCTCAACATAAAAATTAAACTAAAATGGGTCATAGTGTGTAGTCACATCCTCGACATGCAGTTTCCTTGACAAAGGTCATGTCTATCATCTTTGTGCACCTAGGAAAACATGCCCTTGAAATCTCAGAATAATCTTCTTTTCCCACCTCTGGAAGGCACAAAGGCCAGCACCAGACCACCAGAGCAGGAGACCAGAGAACCCCTTGTGATCTTGTTGCAGGCATACCATCTCTGTGTGCTGGAATGTTGATTAACTGTCCTTTACCCACCAAGGTAACTATGTAACTACCCACGGAACTATGTGTCTCTCTAATTTGCCTTTTATCCAATCCTAGAGATTTCCCCTGCTTTGCCTGCCCCACCCCTTTAATCTATCACCAATGAATTTCATATATCTTCCTCTTGTCTTCCCCTTTGATTATAAAGTATAAAATACGCTGAGAAACTGCCATTCTCCTGAACATTTTCTCAATCCGTTGAGATTTTGCTTCCAGGCACGTCCTCAAATTTTTCCTTCAAAAAATTCTTACGAGACCTTTCTGTAGGTTGGATGTTCTTTCATCAACAAGCCAGTAATTTTAGTTTAAGGTGGTACCAGGTCATTAGTATCCCTATGCTCCCAGTAGTACAAACACATTAATTCATTCTAACAGTATATATCTTCAATAAAAATCTCAAAGGAAAAGTTCTAAGGAATAGGAGGTCACACTCTGAAATTATAAGACACACAAAGAAACAACATATGAGTAAAGGTAAAAAGAAAAAACCAAGACCAGTATTAAGCCTGGCTTACATTCATTAATGGGAATTATAGACATAGAATATAAAATAAAAATATTGAATATGTTTAAACAAATAAAAAAGCACTATCAATAACTGAACCTAAAAAACACAAACAAAACCTAGGCAAACAGCTAGAACAGGAATAGAATCACAGAAATAGAGATCATGTGGAGGGTTATCAGTGGGGAGGTAGAGGGAGAAAATGGGGGAGAAAAGATACAGGGAATAAGAAGCATAATTGGTAGACATAAAATGGACAGGGGGAGGTTAAAATAGTATGGGAAATAGAGAAGCCAAAGATCTTACATGTATGACCCATGGACATGAACTAAGGAGGGAGGATGCTGGAGGGGAGGGGGATGCAGGGCTGAGGAGGGGGCATAATATGGAGGAAAAACATGGGACAACTGTAATAGCATAATCAATAAAATATACTTTTAAAAAAGAGAGAAAATACTATCTTCAATGTTCTAAATAAGAAATCTAAAAACCTCAACTTCATGTGGTAGGAAAACTATCCTTCAAAAGTAAAGTCACTGTCAGACAAATAAAAAAGAGTTTTACCACCAACAGGTTCTCACCAAGGGAAGTTAATGATATACCTGAAGCAAAAAGTAAAACAATCAGGGAAAAACATATGCACAAAACCCAAAAAGAATGATGACAATATGTGTTTGTAAACATATACAAATATTTGTACTAAAACTCAAAAGTAGTAATAGTTAATTTATAATATTAAAAAATAAAAAACAGCCTTGAACAGCCCTGGTGTGGTTCAGTGGACTGAGCACCAGCCTGCAAACCAAAGGTTCGCCCATTCAATTCCAGGTCAGGGCACATGCCTGGGTTGTGGGCCAGGTCCCCAGCAGGGGGCACACGATAGGCAACCACACAATGATGTTTCTCTCCCTCTCTGTCTCCCTTCCTTCCCCTCTGTCTGAAAATAAATAAAATCTTAATAAAAATAAAAATAATAAAAGCATAATTAAAATAGCACATAAAAGTAGCACAGAAATTAAGAAGGGATGACTGGTGTCTAAGCATTCTTAGGTTCAAAAAGAAAAGCGATCTTGCTTATTTTTTTGGCTTTCACGTACACACATGTTAAAGTTACTTTTTTATATATGTTAAATATTTTTGTTATAGGATCAGAAAAATGAATGTGTCTTCCAAATTAGTAAATGAGAAAAAATAATATAAAAGATTTTACATCTATCCAAAAGAAGTTAAGGATGAGGAAGAAGGAAAACTACAGAAGGAGAGGAAGGAGCACAATGAAGGAGGAGAGGAAGGAGAGGAGGAGGAGGAGGAGAAACACGGAAAGGGTAGCAAACTAAAAGCTCAAATGAAATACCAGATATAAATTCCAACGTATTTTTATAATCAACACAGAAAAATAAAACTATAAAATAGAGACAAAGATTATCAGATAGGATTTTTAAAAAAGCATTCACATGCTATTTATACATTCCTAAAGTATAAGAAAAAATAGTTATAAAAACGACTGATACAATGTGAGTAGTGGCACACATCAATATACGTAACTCTGACAGCAGAGGAACCCGCGAGTCTCAAAAAAAAATACAGGGAAGATGATGCCATTTATACAGAGGTGAAGAGGATATGAAACCAATATATTTAGAATACATATGTGGTAAAAAACTTTAATAAAAGGAAAAAAGATAAGCCCAAAATTCAGGATACTGGTCACCGCAGGACAGTGAGAGAAGGCTATGCAGAATGAAGGAGGGATATATGGAAGTTCCAAAAATACAGGAAATAATCTATACCTCAGCTCCATTAATAGGCATGTGGTACTTGTTTTACTGTTAAGAACCTCTTTTAATATATTTAACATTTTATAAAATAATCTTTAAATAAAGCAAAGTATTAGTAACTTCACAGTTTTGGGTCTTTTTTCTTCGTGTTGATGCCAGTGAGTACATGGATGGCACTGCTCACCACAAGATTCTCTATCTTTTCCCATCGTAGATGCCATACATGACAAAAAACATATCAACACCAAAGCTAAGCTCCTCCACAGGGCCTGTGTTTTCAAACCCAGGAAAGAGACAAAACTAGATTTCAAACATCACGCTGATTGAATGGAATAATGGCATGCTAAAGCTGTTTATTTGCTTTGAGGAAAACAAATACATTTTAACTGCATACTTTTCTAAAATGATTTTCTGGAAGTTATAGTTTAATAAAACCTAGTTCCGAAACCTCCTTAGAAATCTTCTAACAAAAAGATAAAGTAAGCGAGAAAATATTTCTTGTAAACTTCAAAATGTTAACCTTAAGGGGAAAAAAATGCCTAAAGTCACAAAACACAAAGAACTGATGATTTTCTGCGACAGAAATCTCATCCCTGACAGCTGCGTCAAATTGAGAAAATGAAGATGCATTCTAGAATTACTTTGCTATATGTGCAGATGGGTATGGACTAAAATGCTGGATATCAATCATAATGATGTTAGTGTCTACCTTTTTACGTTTCCACGTCAATGTGTCTGATGGCTTAAATGTAATTGCTGACTATGTCAAGATCCACTAAAAGTAATATTTGATCATTTGAAGAAGTTACTCTCTTCTCTAGTGCTTCAAAAATAAAGCAATTTTGTCTTTTAGCGCAGAAGTGTCACCAAGAATATTGAATAATCAATAAAACTTCAAACAGAAGAACTTTGTGATCTTCAAATCAACTCTTCATAAAACAAGCCAAATAATCTGTTATGCAATGCACTAGTTTTTACATAATTCACTATCCGGATAGTAAAAGATTGCTATGGCTCATAATTCCTAGGCAGAGTTTCAGAAGTTGACGAATGGCTCTAAAAATACTGCATACCAGCTGGGGTGGGGGAAAGGGGTAGCACCTCCTACCTTCTCCTTGATTTTTTGAATTAAGTAAATCTGGATCCCAGCATTGGAGAGCCACCATTAATAAGTTTACTTGTTTCTTTTGCAACTCAATTCACAACACAGACATTAAAAAGTTTTAACTATAATGTTCTCACTAGCACCACATAACAATGATCTCAAAAGCTGACAAAAATTCGAATTCTTTCTCTCTTGGAATGTAGTTACATACTGTACATAAAAAAGAAGAATAAGTGATTCTATCAGCAGATACATAGTAACGGCAGCGAAGTGCGTAAGATTTGATCATAGGCATAATTTCAAGTGTTACATGTACAGCTAAGTCTTTCCTCTAATCAGAGCACTAAGCATAGAAATTACTTACTCAAGCATAGAAATGTTCTTGAGTAGCTTCTCAACTCTTCAATTCTCTGTCTACATAAAGTGCTATGATTTTAGAAAAAAGAATCTCCAAAAGATTTGCTATTCTTTTCTATTAAAAAGACTACTTCTCAAGGAACATCCACATCACTTGTGGAATCCTGCTAATGTTTTCTAGAACAAGCCATTCTTGGGGAAATAATTTGATTTTTATTTAAATTAGGTTCAAATAAAACAGACATAAAGCATTATTCCCCAGTGTCTTTGAGTGAAACCACAAAAAATAACTGTATCTATAGTCATGTGCATAAACTTATACATGAAACCCTTTCAGTTTTTCTTGTTATCACATTCACTTACTCAAAAAATGAAGATAAAGAAGAAAAGGTAAGGTCTACTTTTAATTATATTGAAAAGCCAAGAATATTTCCAGTGCCCTACCAGATAAATTGAAAGATGAGTATATCTCCCCACCAACCCCCAAATAGCTTTTCCTACATTCGAACTCCATAGAAACAATACCAGAACAGCTTTGCCATCTTCTCAAGGCCCACGTCTAACATAGAACTTGGAAAGTAGCAAGTGCTTAATAATTACTTTGTGAATAAATACATTTAACAAGAACAGATTAAGCTAGAAACTAGGGCTCTTCATACGTGACTACGCCTCTAAATAAATTAGTAATTCAACTTAGTTTCTAACATTAGGCAAGGTTAAGACTTACGAAGGCTAAAACCAAACTTCGTTGTTTCAATCAACAAATCTTACCGAACACTTCTATGTGCTAAGCATGGTCTAGGAAAGAGAGGTAAATAAGAAATATGAAGTCCTTGGTCTCATGTTCACTATTAGTTTACAGTCTAGAAAACAGATTAGAAGTGGCAAAATATGAAAAAATAAAGTTGAACTACAGTAAATATTCTCTGTTTGCTCTTCATACTCCTTGGTCAAACCTCACTCACTTTCATGACTTAGCAGAAAGAGCTCTTCTGTTTTAAATACTTGTACTGTCAAAGATTTTTGTCATACTATAACCTAACTATAGGAACGTCCAAAAAAAAAGTAACAGAGAGAATGTCAAAAAGATTTTTTTACATATTAAAAACCAATCATAATTTGTCATTCTAGCCCTCAGAATATATGCACACACACACAAACACCATGTCCACACATAAACATACATTCCTATGCACAAATAAGCATTGACATTTAATACAATAATAAGTTAAAAGTGATCTACTTTAGACCCTTGGAACTGTGAAATTCTAATTCTATAACTGCTGAGATATTTTATAATTTCTGCTTGAAAAATTTCAAGAATATACTCAGCTAGAAAGTCTAAAAATTGATGTAGAGACATCCCAGTAGTAACGCTGCCAGATACAGGACACCCAGTTAAATTTGGATTTCAGAAAATCATTTTTTCTAAGTATAAGCATATCTAAAATTCAGATTTTACTAGGCATCCTGTATTTATATTTGCTAACTCTGGCAACACTAATCTAACACAACCATTTCCAATAAAAGAAAAGGTAGATTAATGGTACTTCTGGCTATGTTCAACAGGAATAACCAATATATATGAATCCCCAAATTCTAAGTGAAACGCAATCACATTAATTAGTAGTTTTTGATCATGATTATTCTATGTAAAAATAAAAACCTGTTTTTTAAAATTCTAAGAAAAAAGTGATTTTTTTTATTTTATTTAGTTATTTTTCAAGTACAGTTTTTTTGTCTATTTTTCCCATCCCAGCCTCCCCCGCCCCTTGCTCCCCACCTCCCTCCCATTTCCACCCCCCTTAGTTCTCGTCCCTGTGTCCTTCCTATTTGTTCCTCCAAATCCCTCCCCCATTTTCCCCTTAACTTCCCTTCCTTCTCCCCTCTGGTCACTATCCCTTGTTCTCTATTTCAGTGTCTTTGTTTTTTGTTTGTTTTTTTTTTCTGCTTGTTTGTTTGTTTTGTTGTTTAGCTTCCTGTTAAAGGTGAGATCATATGGTATTTGTCTTTCAACCCCTGGCTTATTTCAAAAAGTGAGTTTTTTTTGAAATCCAGTTTATGTATTACTCAGTAATAAATACAAAAGTACAACTGACACTATATTTCTTAATGCATATAAATATCGTATATTCACTTTTTACAGGCTCTTAATTATAGAAAAAGTACTAAATAAAAACGACAGGTTGATAACTACTGTTCAACTCGGCGGCAAGCCCTGATGATGCGCAGACACAGGAATTACCTCACAGGGTTACTAGTCAAAGACACACGCAGTGACTCCAGGCACGTGACGAGTCTCTCATCTGCAGACCCCATTCGCAGTTCATGGATGAATTCCTGAGGTGAGATCTGCCGATTTCTCTTCAGACTTCCCTGTAAAGGAAGTCAAAAAGAATTTTTAATTCATACTGTGTGAAGATTATCCCTTAAAATAGCAATTACATTAACCTCACCTTTCACATTAATAGCTATACACAGCTCCTTGAAGTCTTACTATCAGAGGATGATTACTTCTTCTGCCCATAAATCTATAAATTCACAATTTATGGTATCCACAAAAATAGTAACATCATATCAAAAGTTGCGAATTAACACAACTTTTTCCAATCAAAAATATAAAAGGCTATAAAGTTTCTCATAGAAAATATTTTAAAATATTTTAGGCACACTCAAAATAAAAACCAAAACTCAATACAAAGATGACCCTATTGGAATAAATCCTCCAAGCTAGGTCAGCCTGTTAAGGTTTAATGGATGCTGACAGAAAACACAAGAATCCTAAGATAGAGTCAAAATACTTGATTACGCACATATTGGTTCCCCAACCCAGCAACTCTCACGGGGGACGATGCAGGGTGACGGATGCAGGGTGACGGATGATGGATACCTGCATAGGCAGGGGACTGCATTATACAGGAAGAACACTGAGCTTGGGGGATACACCATTTTTGTAGTGAGCCCTAACAGGCTTGCTTGCTCATTACCCATTGACAAACAAAACTTCACTTCTAAGGCTACTCGCTGCAAATGCAACCCTGAGAAATGGCCCGGGTGAAGAGCATTCAAGCCTTGAATTCTTGCCAAAACCAAAAACTATATACACCGTATATTCAGGGCGCGAGAAAGACTGCCTTTCCCAATGATAAATGTATCTCACAAGGGATTTGTACTCAGAATATTTAACACACTCCTACAACCCAACAGTAATGACAAAAACAATACAATCACTAAAGAAGATATACAAATGGCCAATAATCACATGAAATGACATTCACAATCACTTATCAACAGGGAAATACAAATGGAAACAAGTGAAATGCAAATGAAAACAAATGAAATAACACTACACACTCCCTAGAAAGGTGGGATGTGAAGCACTGGAACTCTGCTACGGGACCCTGGCCATGTAACGTGGTGCTGCTGCTTTCCAAAAGAGCTCTGACCGTCTCTTTTAAAGCTAAGAATATTCACTGAACCTAGGACTCAGCAATTGCACAGCTAAGTGCTAAGCAGGAGTAAATATATGCATACAATGTTCAGAACAGTTTTATTCATAATAGCCAAAGACTGGGAACGACCTAAATATTCATCAACAAACTGGGTTATATCCATACAATGGAATACTACACAACAATAAAATTTTTTCCACTACTGATAATGCAACAAAATAAATGAATCCAAAGTAACTATGCTGGGTTAAAGAAGCCAAACAAAAAAAGTACATAATGTATTGTTCCATTCACATAAAAGACCAAGACTGACCTGCCAGTTTTTCTCCATATACCATTTTAGCTCAAGGCATAGAAGCGGAACTGTTACTTTTTGGTGTTTGGCTACAAAATAGGGTTAAAGGTGAACATCTTATATGGGGTAGCAAGTAGATTTTTCCAATAAACATTGAGCAAAACAGACCACATTCACTGGCAAAAAATACTTCTTTATCTCAGCCACATTAAGTTTTTCTAGTTTGAACAATTTATTAGGCAATAAATTGCCTAAAAGCTTCTGCATTTTCACCTGAAACCCCTGCCTCTAACACACTTCCCTCTCGCCCAGACCTCGCCATCACTGCGCATCCTCGCGCAGTCCTATTCCTAGATACCAGTGAGGTATGGGCTGGGGTGAACTTCTCAGAGAAGGCTTTCTCTGAGACACACAAACTCAATCCCTGATCAAGAGCTTCCTGACTTAAAATATGCCCCACTGTGTGTAAAAATAACTTTTACATTTATCATTTAAAGGTTATAGTGAATGCCTACTGTGTGCCAGATCCTGTTTACATGATGTAGATCCAGGGGTAAAATAAAAGACAAAAATGGCCCCTAAGTTTTTGGCCTAAGCCAAAATGTGGTGCCATCTACTGGAATGGGAAGGAAGGAGAGTGGGTGATAGGGAATGTTAAGAGTTACAAGATTGAGCAAATGACATTTTCCTGAGAAAATAACATTTGAGAAGAGAGGAAAATAAAGAGGGAGAAAGATATTCCAAGCAAACAAAGAGCCAATACAAAGCCCTAAGGCAGGAATTCACTTGGTATATTCAAAGAACAGCAAGAAGATGCATCTACATCCCAGGGAACAGGACAGTTAGCGATGGCGAGGACAGACACAAGAGGCAGGCTTCTGATACTGCGGTTGGGATGGAAACACTACAGTCTGGGAGCCTAGTGGTTTTTTTTTATCACTCTTGGGCTAAGAATGCTTTTTACATTTTTAAAAGCTTGAAAAAAAGAAGAGGAAGCACAGGAGAGGGGGAGGAAAAAGACAAAGCAGCAGCAACCGAGGCCCTATGGCCACACGAAGCCTAAAATGCTTCCAATCTGACTGTTTAAAACAAAGTTTGTGGGCCACTGATAGGATCCCGCAAACCATGGTAAGTGCTTTAAGTTTAATTCTGAGTGGATGGAAACCTATTAGAGAGTGCTGAGCATAGAAAAGATGTAATAAGCATTTTTTTAAATTATTCTAAGTCCTATGTGGCAACATACTGTAAATGGCAAAACATGAAACAAGGAGACCAACTAGAAGGCTATTATACTGTTTGGTCAGGAGCTGACGGTAGCAGTATAAGATGCCAGTGATGGAAGAGAGGAAAGTTGCTCAACATGAATGTGGACCAGACAAGATTTGCAGACAGTTTGGATGTGAGGTGTGAAAGAAATAAAATGTAAAGATGATGCCAAAGCTTTTGGTCTCAACAACTAAATGAATGGTGTTACCATTTACTGATCACTATGACCTTACCCATATCAGCTTGAGTGGTAGGTAGATTGAAGATAAGCCTGATCAGAACTTGAGGGGGAAAACAAAACAAAACAAAACAAAGAATGTACAACACTTCTGAAGAAATCTTCTGTTAAGGGGGGCAAAGAACTGGGGCAGCAGCTGTGGGGTAATTTGGGCAAGGGTGGGAGGGGCCTACCATGCTTGCATGCTGATGAGAATAACCAAGCAAAAGGGCAGAAATGGAAGACGCAGAGGATAGTTACAGATGCAGTGAAACAAACAAGAGACAAAAAAACCCTTGAGTGAGGTGACGGGATGTGAGCTACTACATAAGAGGAAAGACTGACCTTATGCAGCTGCAGGGAAAGCCTATCACCATAGGAAGAGCAAAAGCAGAACCAGAGAAAAGATTCAGGTACAGTGTTAGGTCTGGTGACTTGGACATGAGGGATGGCAGTTCTATTACCTCGACACTCTCAGTGATGAAGCAGCAATAAAATCACCTAAAAGTGAAAAATGCAGAACTGGAAGTATGAGAAGATATGAAATCATTTTCAGAAAGTAGAGAAGTGCACTGACAAGACCTGATATCTGTTCAGATATAGGTCACGAGCTCGTTGGTCACCCATGGTCGTTTGGGAAAGGCCAGTCAGTGTGCTACATGCCTCCTCCTAGCTGCACGCCGCACTGAAGTGCAAATACAAAGAGGTGGGGAGTTTAACCGAGGGCAGAGGATACGTGAAGAGGCCAGTGAACTGACGGTTTGTTTACGCAAGAGAACAAAGGCTTGTGTGTCTAAGGTCCATAAGGAGGTGAGTAAAGGCATGGCAAGGTTGCAGAGGCAGTAAATATTTTTTAAAAATGGTAGAGTTGATAGATTAACATTTCTAAAAGGGTTATAGAAATTTTTTTGAGTTTTTATTTATTTATAGAGAGAGAGGAAGGGCGGGAGAAGGAGAGGGGGAGAAACATCCATGTGCAAGAGAGTCATTGACCACACGCCTCTCACATGCTCCAAACTGGGGGCCTGGCCTACACACCACATGTGGGCCCCGACCAAAAAGGAAACCAGCAACCTTTTGGTTTGCAGGCAACTCCTGAACGATAGAGCCACACCAGTCAGGGCTAAAAGGGTTATAGAATTCTTAAAGTGAGAATATTTAAGCACATAGAAAAGACAGATGATGCTCATGAAATGATGTTTTTAAACCATATTTGGAGCTGATATTTTACTGGACAATGGGTAGTTGAGATTGGTTGGAAAAACAAAGATCACTGGGAGTGATAAAATTGAGGAAATAAGAGTACGGAATGTTGGGTGGATCATCTATGTGAATGATGAAGTCAGTGAGAATAATGACTGTGGTAGTAGCAGGAAGAAAAGCAATGACCTCGGGAGGCAATCTGCTAGGAGCAAGGAGTCCTGTCAGCACATGCCAGCACCTCTACGTGATGCCATCGTCACCACTGGAAGACATCTGCTAGGGCAGTGTGTGCTTCTGCTAATTCATCACTATGTCATCAGCCCCTGGAAAAGGCCTGGCATCCAAATGAATGAATGAGCTCATCATAAAACAGAAGGTACACATAGACTGAGGATTAAAATAAGAAAGAAAAGTCAGAAAATTCTGAAAAAAAAAATTGATTACTCAGAAGGAAATATTTCAAATTAAAGACATAGGTTGGGACCAGATAATTTGGAATTTTGTTTTCAGCAAATTTCCCCCCTTTTATTATATTACTATCAAAATACAGGTTTAAAGGAAAATTGAGGAGAGAAAATATTGTTACACGAAAAATCAGAAATATTCCTTTCAAGCACTGCTCTCCTTGTGTTTCTTTCATTTTATACAACTTCAAGGAAGTGGGAAGGAGGAAGAGAGAAGGCAAGGCCACTCACGTCTGCACATCTACAAGTCCATTAGCCGGGAAGGGGAAGATGCTTAGAAAGCTTTATCCCCTGTGGTATCAAACACATTACTGAGATAAGAATGTCTGCCTGATATCACGAAAATTAGAAGAATATTTATCCAACATAATTTTTAAATCTTTTTTAATCCCATAGTAAATTTTATTCTAAAACATCAAATGTAGAACAGAAAGTAAAGCCCATATATCACTCATCAGATTCTTTATTAAAATGTATTCTAAGGCACAAAATGTAACACTCACTTTTATACTTATTTCCCTTATCATTTCTATTTCTCTAAAACCAAATATTCTTGCATTAAAGGCAATTCTTTTGACTCACCTTAGAACAGATTCTTCTGTATCTGCCTCAACGCCTACATGTCAAGTCAGTTCAGATGTAAAAATTATTATTAAATGTATGTATCCTCACGCTTTCATCTTATTTACTTGTTTGCAGAGTAATTTGGAATACCCTATCTATGACAAATTAAAAATATACCATACCTCAAGTTACCAGTGGAAAATGGTGAAAAACTTTCTTTATTTTTTCAAATAATTGAATGACTTCTATATAACCATGGAGAATCCATCATTATATGATGGCCTGTTTTTTAAATAATATAAATAAAAAGCTAAACCTAGAATGTCTGCGTGCTCTGCAGGACAATGCAGCACAATGCCATGTTGGTGTGGGCTGGGACGGTGACCTTCAGTCCCCAGTCAAGTGTGGAACACAGGGCCATTGCTTTTAGCAAAAGTATGCCTGGATTATTTGAGACATCACAGAGATCGGAAATTCTATTCTTAAACATTACTCCAACCGCTGTAAACTGTTATTCAAAACATGAAATCAAACCTTGCTTCTCCTGAAAAGTGGCCTATATTACAATTCACCTTTCAACATCCCCAACTACAGGTAATGTTTTGTCTTTTAATCACATTTTTAAAATGCTGATTTGCTTTCTGAATTCAACATAAAGACCCAAAAAACCTCTAGAGATGTAACTTTTTAAATATTGGGAGACTGAAAGAAGAGCTTGAAACTACAAGTGATTTTGGTATGACGTTAGTTACTAGATCCAAGATCCTTCTCCACAAACATTCACTTAGTAATTGTTAGCACACAAACTGCAGAAAACAGAAAAGTTCCATGAAAATAAAGCCAATAACTCAGAAAGCCTCAGTCTTCATAGTTATGAGAGAGCCTGTGCACATGCCGGCACCGGGCTGTGTGTCTATCTCCATGTCTATGGGGTTTCTCTGTCAGTGACTGAACTGTCCTGGTTTCTTTTTAGTAGTATAATTCCTGAATTCTTAGTGCCTATTATTTAGGTGATGAGACTTGTGAAGATGAATAAGATGATACAAAATGTAGAGCCTTTTTAAAGAAATAGTTTGCATGGATAATAACAATATTTTAAGAAAACAGCAGCGTCAGCATTGTAAAAAGGAGGGGTAAGCACAGTTGACACCAACGAAGTAATTATAATCTAAATCACTGTCACGTATATTGCTATGAAAATGCATTGCAACAATCTCCTTACGTTTTTCAAATGATTTCTAGCATCTCTCACGTCACTGATCAACAGAAACACTGCGCTGTCCCTGTGACATAAATGGCTTGTTTCAGAGCATTTACGACCCCAGCAGATCTCCATTACCTGTGAAAACCTGTTATTCAGAGATGATAGTATGCAAACTCATAGTAGAAACTAGGAGCCATGTAAAGTACTGCAAAAAGGTACATTCACCAACAAAATAAAGTTTAGCAGAGTTTCCTTAGAGTTACTTATAATTTTTTTCATAAACATTAAATGAGCACCATTATATACCAAAAACACTGGCTGTAATTTTAGAAGCTTCTTTTAAAATACACTAAAAATAGAATATATTAAAAGTTCAGAATTACCAAGTACACTTTTACAAAGAAATGTGATAAAATGTAAAAAATACGCTGTTCTCCTTTCAGTTCCTAAAATATCTTTATAAACGAAAACAAAAATTGATCCAACGCTAGTTTTAGACGCTTAGAAATTAACTTGAAAAAACAAAAGAAACTTCTACATTTTAAGATTGTTCACTATATTCACAACACTCTATATTTGTCTATAACCCACCAATACCTAACTAGCATTGACTTCCCTCCTATTCACCGGAAAGCTTTCCTGCATTAGCCCACTGCCTTCAATAAGACACTTGAATATTTAGACTACTTTATGTGTTTAAGAAGAGTTACTTCAACTGCTGTCTGCAACATCCTGGTGTTATGAAACTGCTACCTGCTTACCATGACCAGAACTGAGATGTTATTTTAGCTTTTAAGCCTTAAAAGTGATATACCAGAAGGTAACAGTCAACTGCTTCTACCCAAAGCCAGAGAATAGCAGTTGCATAAGCAATGGGGAGCCAAACGCACGAGCTCACTGCGTCAACTGTAGCACACAGTTGTAAGAAGAACGAGGGTATCTCTGAACTAACATAGCGTGGTTTTCAGACTACGCAGGGCTGGCAGAAGTAATGCCACTGGGTGCCATTGGTAGGGTACGTGAATGTCTCGCACGAGATGGACAGTAATTTGAACATTTCACCTAAAAGGTCACATGGTATGCATGAATGTGATGTATGTTACAGAATTACATGCTTATGATTTTGTAATAAAAGATTTTTTTCCACTACTGAATTAAAAAAAGGTTATTTGTGCTGGACCCTGTGTATTACCTTGTGCTTATAAAAGAAAAATGAGAAAATGCATTATTTTTTATTTGTATATAATAATGGGGACAGAAAAAGATACAAAATGTGAAATTAATGAGACTGTATGCCTTGCATGGGGACATGATGAAAATGAAAGAGTAGAACAGCTCAGAGAAACGAGGATGAGTAAAAGTTCTCGTCATACACTTTTTGTGCAGTTTTGATTTTCAGAACTATGTCAGTGTTTCATATATTCAAGACGAAAAATATAAAACAAGAAGAATGGGAAGGAAATCCTAAAGTGAAATAAATCCAAATCAAATCAACCTAGCTGTATTTCAAATTCATAATAATGTCAGAAATAAACTAGAATATGAAAATGGAAGCTATCAGAATAGCTCCTGGTTTGGGTAGGAAAAGGAGGGGCTATTTAGATAGATGATAGATATAGACAGCTAAAGACATAAAAAATAAGATGGGTACTTGTATATATTTTTCTATATGTATAGTAGATACATTATTACATATTTTATATGTGCACACATGCATGTGCATATATAGAACATGTATCTCTATATTATATATCTATATATACACAATATCAAAATGTCCACGCATGCATATATTCATGTGTCATATATAAACACACATATGAGTATATACATACACCCTAACTACCCTTTAGAAGATCTAGCACCCCAATATTGATTTCCAAATAGAGTCCCCAACTCAAGGGAACATTCCTTGGAGAAAAAGCTGATTCCATGGCTGGAGCTAGGGCAGTACAGGCTGACCGTGGAAAATCCTATACAAGATAGTAAGGAAGTGCTCAAAGGATGATGGGCTACGACCAAAAACAAAGGAACCAGCTTGAAGGGCTTTCTATCCACCAAACGGACCAGTGTGGGTGAAGGGGTGACTGATTAAAGGACACAGCTTCTCCCTTGGTATTGATGACAATGTGCGGGAGCTAGATGTTGGGAAGGTACTTGCCAATGAGTTGTATACCGCAAAATGATTAATGATATTATTATATTGTGCAAATTTTACCACAAGAAAAAAATTTTAAGGAACACTTCTAAAGCAGAAAAAAAAAAGTTAATTTGTAGTAGCAGATCAGGACAAGGAGTTATCTTGAGGAAGAGGAAGTAATAGTGACTGGGACAGTCAAGTTCACTGGTGTGCTAATTCTCCAGCTGGGTCCCAGTTAAATGGGTGTGTTCACTCTGTGATGACTTACCTGGTGCTATATTGAATACTTTTGAACTTTATTACATAAATTTAATTTTAAAATATTAAAAGTTCAAATTTACCAATTTTTTATGCTTTATGTACATATACATCCATATCTAAGGTTAGGTATGTTCAACTTGAATGCCCTTTAAATCTTAACTTAGGTTTTAAAACATACCATTTAAAATATTTTATACAGAATAATATTATGTATTTCCTTGCTAAAAAATGAAAAGGAAAAATGAAAAAATAAAAAGAAACAGTTATATTGTGTCAAATAAGGCCATTTGTTATTATTTAGCGTCTTTACTATACCTTTTAGAACTGGCTTTACTTCCATTTGAACAACAAATTGTATTTTTAAAACTTAAAAAAAAAAGAACTTCTGCCAAGATGGAGGCATAGGTGGATGTGCCGTGCCTTCTCACACAACCAAGTTTAGAGACAACTAAATATTAGCAATAGAAAACACAGCCAGAACATGGAAAATTGAACTTTTCGGAAATCCGTTAACAACAAATTCTTCAGCCTGACCTGTAAGGGGGGCGAAACCAGCGGCTGGTGAGGGGATGCACAGGAGGACGCGGTCAGACGGACTCAGGCGCGGAATCCAGACACGAGGAATCCAGGCCCAGGGTTGGACTTAGTGAGCGACCGAGCAAGCGACCAGGCGAGCGACCGCGGGGGAGACAGCGGGGGAGCGGGGCTGCGTGTTGACTGTGGTCGCGCATTTGTGCAAGGGCGGACAGGCGAGGGAGTGAGCGGTTGGACCGCGGCCCAGCGGGTCCCTGCGGCAAGCGGCAGGGAGAGCGCCGCCATTTCCCTGCTCTGACCCCACCTCCACATACAGCGTCATAACCCAGTGACTCTGAGTGGCCCGGCCCAGGTGAACCACCTAAGGCGCTACTCCTCACTCAGCCATGCGAAACAGCAGAGGAGGTCGCCAGTTCCCTGCTCTGACCACGCCCCCACATACAGCATCACAACCCAGCCACCTGGGAGTCCAAGGCTCTGCTCCGCATACTTAAAGTGCCAGAACAGACCAAAAATGGCTCAAGAAGATCTCAAAGCCCCAGAGCCTATAAATCTAAGTAATGAAGAAATAGCAAAACTCTCAGACGCACAGTTTAAAACACTGGTGATCAGGATCCTCACAGAACTGGTTGATTATAGCCACAAATTAGACAAATATATGAAGGCGAAACTAATTGAAATGAATGGAATTGCACAGGACACCAACAGTGATGAAAAGGAAACTGGGACTCAAATCAATGGAGTGGACCAGAAGAAAGCAAATAATGGCCAAACAGAAAAGAGTGAAGAAGCAAGAATTCAAAGAAATGAGGAGAGTCTTAGGAACCTCCAGGACATCTTTAAACGCTCCAACATCCGAATTATAGAGGTACCAGAAGGGGGAAAGGCACAGCCACCAGTGGAAAACTTATTTGAACAAATAATAAAGGAGAATTTCCCCAATCTGGCCAAGGAAATAGACTTCCAGGAAATCCAGGAAGCTCAGAGAGTACCAAAGAAGTTGGACCCAAGAAGGAACACACCAAGGCACATCATCATTACATTAGCCAAGATTAAAATGAAAGAGAGAATCCTAGAAGCAGCAAGAGCTAAGGGGACAGTCACCTACAAAGGAGTCTCCCATCAGACTGTCAGCGGATTTCTCAAAAGAGACCTTACAGGCAAGAAGGGGCTGGAAAGAGGTATTCCAAGTCATGAAATCCAAAGACCTACAACCAAGATTGCTCTATCCAGCAAAACTTTCATTTAGAATGGAAGGACAGATAAAGTGCTTCCCAGATAAGGTCAAGTTAATGGAGTTCATCATCACCAAGCCCTTATTATATGAAATGTTAAAGGGACTTATCTAAGAAAAAGAAGTTAAAGAAACATGAACAGTGAAAGGACAACAAACTCACAGTTATTAACAACCACACCTAAAACAAAAGCAAACTAAAAGGACAGCTAGATCAGGAGCGGAAACACAGAAATGAAGATCTCAAGGAGGGTTAGCAACAGGGGAGTGGGAGGAGGAGAAGGGGGGAGAAGGTACAGAAAATAAGTAGCATAGACAGTAGATAGAAAATAGATGGGGGGGGCAAGAATAGCATGGGAAATATAGAATCTAAAGGACTTGAGACACATGGTCATAAACTAAAGGGGGAGTAATGGTGGGGATGGGGGGTAGGGTGGAGGGGAATGAAAGGGGGAATAGAACAACTGTAACAGCATAATCAATAAAAAAATTAAAAAAAAAAAAACTTAAAAAAAATCAACCCGAAGTTGGGGCTGGGGGCTGATTAAATAAACGTGTATGTTCTAATTTGTCAGTCTCTATTTGACAGCTCAGTGAAAGATAAATCTATTCATAGATCTTAACAGATAGAAGAAAATATGCTAATGCCTTTAGTCATTGGTTCATTATCTACTTTATTGTGTTGATTATGAAAAAAGAAAAACCACAACAAAATTTCACTGGGCATTGAAACACACACACACACACACACACACTCTCTCTCTCTCTCTCTCTCTCTCTCTCTCTCTCTCTCTCTCGAGCGTGCGCATAGTGGAAGGAGGTGGTTAAAATAACACCAGCTGTTCCGGTCTTCAAAACTAGGCAATTTGGTTTTCAGTCCCTCCAGGTAATTGCACAATTATTTGCCTCCACAATTCTCAGTAGTTTTTTAAAGTGTCACTGTTAGATTTATAGTGTAAGCCATCTTCCTTTTCTCTTCTTTTTCTTGATTTATGGAAGAAAACCATCTTGGCTACGCATACACACAGGGTAGCCCACCAATCCAATGTTTGTTAGTAACAAGGTCGAAAATATAAAACAGTGCAAAATTAACTTCGAAAATACCTGTATTCTCTCATCTTGTGACAGCAGGCACATATTTCCTTTTTCTTAATTAGCAGTTTTTAAAGCTGTGTAGTTTGGAGATCAAAGCAAAGGAAAGGAAGGACCCACAGTCTGCAGGGTGGATGAGGGAGGGAGCGACATGAAGAACTAAATTGATTAAAATGAAAGGAAGCAACTGAAACCCAACAAAAAGAGGTTAATTGTTCATTTGTTTATGTTCATCCTCCTTGTTACTAAGTATACAGATATGAAAAGGCAGAAACAGTCTCATATCTCTTCTCTGTCTCCCAGAACAACTGGCATTATGTTCTAGCAGATACTACATAAATGTTTCCTAATAAATGAGAGAGAATAAAGAAGGTAATGAACTTAAATTTACTTAACTACTATGTTCCTTCTAAAAGCATCCACAAATGTGAAGTCTAAAAACTTTGGTAGTCACATGACAACAATTTTATAAGTATATAATTTCTAGGATGTTCTATAAAACCTACTTGTCCTCCTAAAATAATCACTCAATAAACATGTATGTAAATGCCTATTATGTACCAACCATTATGATGAACACTCCGACTCAAAAACAGCAAGAGAAAATTCTGCCCTTGGGGTTCTCACCATCAGATGGGAAAGAGTAACTGAACAGTTACAAACTGGAGGAGCCTGGATATAAATTCATTCTCAGTGAGCAGAGGGAGATGTCCTAACTGCCACCTGCATAATCAGAGAAGGCTTCCTTGATTCAAGAACCAGGTCTTTCAGGATGGGGAGTGGGAAATAAATAGCACAGAGAATGTGGGGCAATGCACGGTGAGGCAGAAGAGCTGGGAACTACCTGGCTACATCGCAGGTGATGTACAGAGTGTGGAGAACAGAAGCACAGAATACACAGAAACCTGACCACTGAAGACTCCTGCCTCGAACCAAGGAAAGTCAACTGGAACCCAGAGATAGCAGGAAGTCACTGTAGAATTGGAAATAAAGTACAAGAAGCTGTGTGTTAGGAAGATACTCTGGCAACAGCAAGGAAGACAGAAACATGAGCCTCTGAGGCAGCTTACGAGGTTAGAGAGAGACAAGGCCAGTTCAGGTAAACTTGTAAGAAAAAATTCATCTTCTCAGTTCTATTAAAACCTTTAAAAAAGAAAAACAAACAGCTGAGAAGAGTTAGTGGAGTTGATCAGGAAGCCCAACATGTCCTATCTCCAATGCACCTAAAGACAAAATACGGGGAGAATCATTCTTCCTACTAACAGACACAAAGAAGCCTCTTTTTAATCATTCCACTCTTCTCATAATATTCAATGTTCTACCAGGAAAAAGAAATTTTTTCCCAAACCTACCCTTTCAATCCATGTTACACTGTTCTCTCTCATGGGCACCTCGCCACAAACTGAACTTCCTGTTCCACGTGTGCACATCAGTCTCCCCACACGCACATCTCTCCTGGTGGGGTCTCCACGGTCTTCTGCACCCCCACTCCCCCACCTCCAAATACTCCAATCCTGCCTGTCCTACATACAGCCCTACTCAACACCACCTTCTCCCCGAAACCTTTTCGAATCGCCTCAGCAGGAGGCAACTCTGACCTCCAAGTCACCACTTCAAATTTCTTTCTCCCATTGCACTTCAATTATTTCTACATGGCCTCAATAACATATTTACACATTTTATGACTTCTACCATATTATAAACTCCTTGGCAAATGATAAGTGTTGAGCTCATCTTTATACACATTCCAGGACACAGGAACTCGAACCATTTAAGAAATTTTATAAATCCTACCTTAATCAAAATTACATTACAGCAGTTGGTTAAAACAATCTGGTTACACCCAGTCTTTCATTTAACATTATTCACTGGGCAGCTACTACATGCAGCCACTGTTCCACAGTTTAAAAATTGTGAAATGAACTAAACCAGAAAGAAATCCCTATTAAGATTTAGAACTATACTTTGGGGATGTTTACCACTTTGGGAGATCTTTCCTTCCCAGAGTAGTTTTAGCATCATTGCTAGTTAGAGATTCAGTATATCTCCTTTCAATTACCTCCTAAAACTTTCCTTCAGGTATCTACCAAGCACCACCCCTCATGAACTACATGGACAAATTAGGATTTCTGTCCTGGTAGAGAGGATGAACATGTAGGATGCTCAAGTTCCATCCTATGAAAGAATCTAGACATATAGAAAATATTAACTAATACAAAAGTAACTAATACAAATTCTTTGAGTTTGGCCTGGTCTTATACATTGATTGATTCTACTAAAGTATAGCCTACAAGGGAGCAAGGACATGGTCAGCATTGGTTATTACAATATCCCTTTGCCTAGAACAGTGCCTGGCCCATAACAATATTTACTTATAAAAATGAATGAAAAAGATTAAACACTATTAATCTAAGACTTACAGCCCTATTACAATGACTCAAAGTAAAGATCATGACTTGAAGGCCTGCTCCATGTCAATACACTAACTTATTTTCATTTCTGGTTTAATTGTCAACTACAATTCTCATAAATTCCCAGAGTAGTTTCTAAATAGGCTATCTTCCCAGCCTGCCATTCCCTACATACCATTATTAAAGATAAAAATAAAATATAACACTTTCAATAAAGCATCTTTCTTTATAAATAGGCCAAGAACATTCAAGTAGCTAGATAGCATAAATTCACAGGAATATAATTTTAAGTGCAATTTCCATTCATTGATATGTATCATAAGCAATAAGCCATTTATTAAGCATAAAAGTAAAGGGTTATCCTTGAAGCACTAGTACCCAGAAATCTAATAATGGAAATGGAGTAATTTACACTTGAATTTTTAAATGAGAATGCATAACAAAAATAAAATTGTGAATATAAGAAAAGCAAATATCCTGTATGTTATAAATACATTGCACAACTAATTCCAGATAAAAACAATCATATCAATTAAGTTCTGGAATGTATAAATTATTTTCCCATTTTTACAGTCCGTATCATAAGTTATGATCCACAATTAAGTGCAATGGCATTGCTGGTAAGTGCTTAAGAACTGACTCTCAGGAGAACAGTAACAACAACTTATTGGCAGTGTTTGCCAATCTGTGTGAGATAGAGACTCCCAGATGGCTGATGGCAAGCAACTACTGCAATGTTACTGAACATGACAGAAAAACTGGCTCTAGAACACCACTGAAGACTGCACTGTGCTAGACTAATATGTGTTTGGTACATGCTGTATTTATAAATCACTGACTTATCCATCAATAGCTTATTCTGCATACGCTACATTCCAAGTTAGAATGGAGGCATGATAAAAATGACAAAACCCCAGCCTTTGAAGCCCACCCCTGTACTAAGTAACAAGTTAACCTAAATAAATTAAAGCTCTATATGCTTTAATAGGGTGAAGAGGCATATAAATATAAGTAAATATGCAGACACACCTCTTTATTCAACTAACATTTATATAGATAGCCAACCCCCTGCTAGGGTACAAAAATAAAGTAATTAGGATGTCACTACCTCAAAATTATTTCCTTTACATAAATAGAAAATCTATACCGTCTTCAATTTATGCCCAAAGGTTAGTGTCTTTGAATGTTTTTCATTTTCTTGAGTTTGGCAGTGAGATTTAAAATCTAACATTCTGAAATCTTTAAAAATAATTTCTGTGTAACTACACCTGTATTGCCGTTTGATATGATTTTCTTCATCTTTAAAACTCTTTATTTATTCATTTGTGTGCATATATGTACACAAATTTTTTATAAATCCATAAAAGCAAAAAGTTACACCGAGCTCCTCTCTGCCCCTTCCCATCGTAAGGTAATCCTTGTAAAACCCCTTGTCCGTATCCTTCCATATTTTAAACAATGCTCACGTAATCATATGTGCTTGTGTGTATACACACATACATAATTGTACCGGTAGAACTTGGCTTTTAATTGCATTATCTTATATAATTTTCTGCATTTTACTTTTCTCTTATTTAGACATTATGGAAGTCTCTCCATCTAATATAACTCTAATTTATTCTTTTTAATATTGGCATAATTCTCCATGGTATGGATAACCATAATTTATAGAAATGTCTTTTGTTTCCAGGTTTTTAACATAGTAAGTAATAACAAAAGGAACATATCACTGTGAGTATGTTCTCATCTATTGGTGCTTGTTTTTTTTTATTATTTACTGTTTTTATAGAGAGAAAGGAAGGGAGAAAGAGCTGTTCCACCTATCTATGCATTCATTGGTTGCTTCTTGTGTGTGCCCTGATTGGAGGTTAAATCCACAGCCTTGGTGTATCCAGATAACACCCTGACCAACCAAGCTTCATGGCCAGGGCTGGCGTGTGTATTTCTAAGTCAGAGATTCCCTGGATCAAAGAGCACGCATACATTTTTCTTTTTCGTGAACATATCAGGCACCTTTCCCACAATACTGTATCATTTTACAACTCCACCAGCAATGGATAAAGGTACTTTTTCTCCACTAGAAAAGTAAAACTACCTAATGGGAATAAAGTTATTATTACATGTATATAATCAGTACTATCTTAGTATGAATATATAACTACAAATTTCACATGTATTTATGTTTTTAAATTTGTTCTTGAATTGTTATTACCTCATTTTTTATTTTTTCTCTTTTTCTAGTCAACTCATGCAAGTTCACTATAAGGTATATATTTATCCTTTGCCCAGATCATTAGAAATATTTTTTTAACCGTGTCTCGTCTTTTGCCCATGCTTAGTTTGGCATACAAACAGTTTCAGCTTCTTTTTTAAACAGCCGATTATACCTGTTTTCTTTCCCAGTTTCAAGCTTTCCATTTCTGGGAAAACGTTGTTCTGTAATCAGAGAACACAACACCGATGTTCAGAGGTCAAGGGAAAAGCGGAGAGAAAGTCCCACCTTCAGACCCTCCTTCTCCTCATCCCTTCCCTTCCAAGTAGAAAAGTCAATACAAGGTCTTCTTTGCTCGTTAGTTCAAGCTGGATTTCTAATACCAACAACTAAAGCAGACGTGACTAACACTGTGATGTACTTCCCCAACCGAAAGGTTGTTACACTGTGGTTTTCAATGCCAGGACCCCAAAATCAGTACTACATATTAATAAATTATTTCCCATTCTCTTTACCCATGTCGGTTTTCCTCAATCCCCACATTTTCTAACTGCATTTATTGAAGTGACATTGGTTAACAAAGTTATATAGGTTTCAGGGGTATAATTTTATACTACATCTCATCTGTACACTCTACTGTGTGTTGAACATCCCAAGCCAAGTCTTCTTCATCACCATTTATCTCCCCTTTACCCTCTCCGACTTCCCTGCATTCTTTCCCTCTGGTGATGTGCATACTGCTACCTATGAGGTGAGGTGATTTGGGGTTTGTTTTAGGTTTTGGTTTTTGCCCTTTGCCTAATCACTTCACCTACTTTGTCCAGCCCCTCACAGCCCTGCCCTCTGACAGCTGTCAGTCTGTTCTCTTTATCTGAGTCTAAATCTCCACATGTTTGTACAGAGAAATTATCACTACATAGTTTAAGGAAAATGAGATCTAGCTATTTCTTAAAGTACAATAGCTAAAGCTTGGGAAATTTATGAAGAATCGACAGTATTATTTAAACTATTCCTAAGGACTATGCTAATAATACACTCAGAGTTTCCATTAGACAAATGTGTCTTTTCCTTAACACATAACATCACACAATTTTTATCCTTTGTATTTTTTATCTTTGTATACCATAAGTGAGATAAGCTTTATTTCCAGGTATTCGTCCAGAAAACTATGGATATGATAGCTAATTCTTAATTTTAGAAAGTATTTAAAATTTTACATTTATTCTCATTTTAAAACCCAGATTTCTAAAGGCTTTATTCCAATAAACTCTACGATCCCTCCACTTAAGAATTAAAGGAAGGTGAAAAATTAAAAGTTGATAGTAACCATCTGGTAAGAATGAAGTAAGTCAAAGCTGATGTCAACGGTTTGTTGCCCTGATTATCCTGTGCTGAGATCATCTCGTGCTTGGAGGAAGGAAGTGAGAAATCAGACCCGCAGGCTCACCCATCCAGGTGAACTACAGGAGGGATGCATATCACATAAAGCGCTCTCTGGATCTGGGGCAAAAACAGATCCATGAGCCCTTCATGAGATCTCTAGGTAATTTTAATAAAGCTCACAATGAATTTACCCAAACTGAACTTTACAAGCCACACGTGAAGGCAACAACAGACTCACTGAGGCATCTGGTGCTGTTTGCAACACCCACACACAAATCCAGAAGCAGAATGTGCCTCTAGTCCCCAGACCTCCTTTCCAACCCACACACAAGACTCAAAGTTACCCACACCCAAAGGCGGCATGAAGACAGGATGAGAGCCAATCACGTGATGTTAACCTCATATGCTACACTGTTCTTGTACCTTCTTAAAATTCCCAGACTCATGAAGAAAGCTCTTGCTCAATGTGAACCCCTCAAATCCACACATTGTTTCTTTAGCTAAGTGACTTCCTATGCATGTATTCTAGTTTCTTACATGATCTTCCAATATTCACTTGCTCCTCAGCCTGGCCTTACTCTCAGGGTTACTTGATTTGGTGTTAATTAGCCGATCGTGGTTATTCTGGCCTCTTCTTTGTCAAACAGAAGAGAATTTGAAGGTTCTAATTTGTCCATATCACCTTCTTTTCTTGTGAGTTGTACTTGTCACCTATCAGTCTGTATCATGGTTCTTGGAGTTCTAGGCTTCCGTAGCTGTGCCTCAGAGTTGACCATAAGTTCACCTCAAAGGCCCACTAGTCTTTCTCAGAGAAAACAGATTCACTTCTATCACTGAGATATGATGGGAGGAAGGGAGCTATGTAAGACTACATTTTTTATCAAAAGGGTTCTTGCACTAACCAAAACTTAGGAACCATTAGCCTGCATTATTTGTTCATATTTTCCAACCTCAAATAGGCCCTCAAGCTACAGTTCAGATATTTGTACTCATATTCCATTCATACTCTCTCGGTAACTGTTCAAAACCCATTAGCTCTTTCTGAAACTATCCCTATCCCTGCCCTACTTGTAACGCATGACTTTGCACCTTGCTTCATTAACATAGTGAGTCTAGGACACCTGAATTGCCTCAGTTTTCCTCTTCTATCAAGGAAATCAGTTTTCTTCTCTCTTTACCAGACCTCACTGCCCAGAGAAACACATGTACTTCCTTATTGTTAAGTCTTTTAACACTAAGCCATTCGACTAATCCCAGCACCTGTTCCACTGATTTGGATGCCTGCCCCATTTAAACTCTCCCCGAGTTTCTCTTACAAAAGTCCACCAGGGAACTCCTAATCCTTGTCTCTCTCAGTGCCTATCCCCTGATACCCGCTAAAGCCAAACACTGGTATTTTTCCACTTGAACCCTTCTCTCCCTAAACTATCCCATGTAATTCTTCTCCGCCTCCCTGCACCATATCTAAAGCTGCAGAGCAGCTTCTGCAGCTCCTCACAATCCTTCGCTGGGTTTCTCCTCCTCTGTTCATTCCATGGAAGCTTCCAACTGTGGCTCCACCGTTTCCCTCCTCTTGCTAAGTTACCTTCACTGACTAGTTTCCACGTCCACTGGCATAAAGACATGATTAAAAATTTGTCTCTGGCAACATTCAAGTTTTCCTTGAAATGGGGAATTAAATATCGAAAAACACTAGATGACAAATGTATTTTTATCAAAAAATACCTTATAGTAATTATTATAAGTTAACAGTCATAAAGAATCTCTAACAAGCCTCAGAATAAAAGAAGCTGAAACATAATCAAAGACACTGTAAAAACAAAAAATAAAAATATATAAAATAAGGCTGACACTTTTAAAAGTTACTAGAGAGAGGACCAATCATCAGTAATGCTTTACCTAACATACATGCCAGACACCAAACAGGTAATAACAGCATGTGGCACTTCATTTGAACTCCACGACCACCTTGAGATTGATATTCTCAAAGTCATTTTTCAGACTTGGGAAAAGTAATCAAAAATGTTAACAACAGTTATCTCTGGTGAAGAAATTATGTCTTTGCAGCTTCTTTTTGCCATCTGTGCATGTTTTACAATGACTATACATTACTTCCGAAAACATTAAGATGAAAACATGGAGTTTTCAACTAAATAATTTTGAAAGGAGAGATTGAGTGACATATCCTGGTAAAGAAAGGAAGCAAAGAATATTCAGAAATAGAGTGTAACTTAGATGTTTTCAAGATATAGCCTCTGGTTTTTCAGGTTGAAAAGTATCTGTTCGGGTAATAATAAATTCTAAGGCACACAACAATTACATGAAATACTTCAAATGTAAATGATGCTTTTTATATATTTTAATGTAGCCATATACCTCTTATGGGAGTCAGGTCTCCAGGTCTCCTACATGTTTCATTTTCTGTGGTACTGACAGCATCCAGCATTATCATACATAGGCAAATGCTTAATACACATTATTTGGCAATGATCACAAACTGAACATTTAAATTATTCATAGATGTATCCAGATGTTTCCAAAACTTAAGTTCTGTAAATAAAAGCGATTATTAAATGAATGCCAATTTACTACAAGAATGTAAAATGCATCTGTGTGCTATTCCAAGTTACATTGAAAAGCTTTGCCAACAGCGTACTATCAGGTCTGCTGATTTGTTTTGATATTTCTAATTGAAATGTGGTCCATGTTATCAGGCCATCTGCACCACAGGAAACTGACTTGGTAAACAAGACAAAAATGGTGTTTTCTGTTAGAAACAACATCTGATTTTATTTCTGCTAAGAAAATACTATAAAAAAGACATTTTCTGGGACTGACGCAGAAACTCAGAGGAAGGCGCCACAGCAGAAGCAGCCATTCTGCGCTGCCTCTGTGGCCAGCCAGGAGGCCGATGAGACCCGGGGTCTCACCATTCGCTCCCTAACACAGAGTGCCAGGCATTCTCGAACACTGGGCTGCTGCCAACGGTCCAGCACTTTGCATCTCACCGCATCTTCCGAGGTTTACAGTTTTGTCTCTACCAAACTGTGAGCTGCCTGAAGTAATAGAGATCTTGTTTTGTTCACACTGACTTCCCCAAGTTTCTTTCTCATAGGAGGAAGAAGGTATTACTGTAGTCTAAAATCGAGGATCAGACACTGAAGCTCATCACACACACATACCTCGCCATCCAAGTCATTGCTCTCCCTCTTCCCCAGCTCGGTTGCCTCTCGTAAGTGCTCTGACCAGGACCAACCGGGCAACCCAGGCTTTTGCCCTGACTGGGAATCGAACTGGTGACCTTTTGCCTTGCAGGACAAGGCCCAACCAACTGAGTCACCACCAGTCAGGGCATATTCCTCTAGCTCGTCACCCTCTTCAATTTTTTAATCAAAAACCAAACCAAACAAACAAGAAGAACCACAGTTTACCTTGAGAAATACACAAAAACACCAAAATCTAAATCGTCTGTAATCCCAATAATCCTTTTTGTTTAATTACTAGAGGAAATTGAAATTCTTGCCTCTGTTTCTCCAGTCTTAGCCCAAGAGAAACAGTGCAAATGATTTTTAGAAATTTGGTGAGAATCCAGCAAGAGTTTTTCTTTAGTTGGAGAGATATACATAGGCACCTGTCATTCACAGAAACAAAAATTGGTTCAGACTGTACACAGACCTCTATGTTTTTTTAAATAGTAGCTCACTCTCCAAGTGATATCTAACTCATTCATTTTAGCATGCTGTATCATCCATCATTGCGTGAATGTGCTGAAGATTACTTAATCACTTCTCTAATGATGAATATTTTGGTTGTTTTAAATTTGACATTTTACACAATGCTACAAGGAACAACTTCATACATAGATCTTTACAAGTTCATGCTACTATTATAAAAACAGAGTCAAAATAGTGAGATTATTAGGTCAGTAGGACATACAAGTTCTTTTATTTTGATAGATACTGGCAAATTATAATCCAAAAGGCTTACATTGCTATATATTTCCATACCCTCACCAAACGCTATCAGCAATCTTTTTCACTCTACTTTGACAGCTGAAAAATGCCCTCCGTACCCATTTTAATTTACATATTGAGATTGAACATCTTTTCAAAGATCTGTCTGCCATTTGTATTTCTTCTCAGGTAAATTGCCTATACGCATTAAAATTTCTCCTATCAGGTTATTCATCTTTTTCCTAAAGATTTGTAGATGTTCTTTACAGATTAGTGATATGGAGCAGATATTTTCTTCCAGTTTTTTATTTCTTCTAACTTTACTTACTCCCTCCTTCTCCCCATCACCCCCCATATGAAAGTTTTTAGTTACATTAACACATGTACCCACCTTCTGCTTTATAATTTCTGGATTTAAACTTGCATATACAAACACTCTCTGAATCCAAAGTTATTTTTAGTAAAATTACCTCATAATAGTATTCTACATTTCACACAACTTGCCTAGCCCAGTACGGAAGAGTGAGGCTAATCTTAAAACTTCAATCTTAACTAACTGAAAATTTCTCCCCTTCCTCAGTGTGGCCCTGACTCAGACTACGAAATCTACAGTGCTGAACAGGGCTGTGGACCCGCACTATTTTCCCACCTTGTTCTTCAATTCCATGGCCCCTACTCATCAGGTTTCCTCCAGCACCTTCAGAGCTGAAGAAAGTGGGGAAGAGAGTTTAAGATGCAGAATCCTGCAGTTATCAGGTATCGCTGTTGCACTCCGGTGCACCCGTCCCCTGGCTATGGCTAAAATGTAATCACCGTCCTCTCCTACGGGATGTCCCTGTGGGTTACTCAGAGACTCCCTTGCTGTGACTCGGCAGTCCAGCCTTACAAAGACTCTCTCAGCTGGGTCACTGCATATGCTGGGGGTTCCCTTGGACAAATCTCTTCCCAGGACAGCTCAAAGTCCACTCCCTCCTGAGAGGTCCACATCCAGTCAATGTTTTGGTGCAAGTCACACTTCTCCCCACAAAAAGGTCTAACTAATCCTCTCTCCTCGTTCTGCCACCACAGAAGCTCACTCAGTCTCGGCCTTTAGAGCCTACCATTTGCAGTTTCCAGGGCCCACATCCCCAGATTGGAAGAGACACATTCAACCTCCGAGAGGCTCTCTCAAAGGAACACTCATTTAGCTCCACTCCGTCACAAAGATTTGGAAATAATGCCATTGTACTACGACACCTCTTTCTCCAAAGAAAGCCTCTCTCGCAATCTTCCATTTTAAAAAGACTTTTACACCTACTATTCTATCTAGCCTGGAAGTGAAGGATGAGCTAATGGCAGCACAGTCGGCTCCACCGTCTATTTTCACGGCCACACTGTTCTGGCTCTGCCACCTTCAGCTTTTGGACTTAGGCCAAAACTCTGACAAAATAGAAAAACCACATTCAATATTTCTGCTACAGAAACCTTAGCTTCACTGTTACAATAACTCTTTTTAGGCTTTTTCCAAATCAAAACAACCCTAATATTGTAGCTGGATGCCTCATCTTGAAATAGTAGGTTTTTAAACAATCTTCCTCTCTATGATATCTTGTATTTTCTAAATTTTCTGTAACAGTGAATTATTTTTGAAATGAGAAAACACATTGTTTAAATTGTTATATTTTAATGCCTTTATTTAAAATATTCCAAATTAGCCAAATTCTGAACTTGGGTTTCATTAATCTTAAAAAAGCTTTATAGAACAGCAAATGATTACTTAAAACCATTCTATTCATTCTTACATTTGTACTTAGTCATTTTGCATTAAGATATTTGTTTTCTGATCAGATCTCACAAGAAAAGCATTCCTTCTACAGAACTGATCATGTGAAAGTGTCCTGAGGTCACATACTTTTGTCACTGAAGAACAGACAACGTAGTAAGAGTGTAAGAGCCCTGGCTGGTGTGACTCGGTTGGTTGGAGCATCAGCCAGTAAACAAAAGGTCACTGGTTCAGGACACATGCCTGGGTTGTTACAGGATCGGTCCCTGGGCAGGGCATGTACAAGAGGCAACCTATCGATGTTTCTCTCCCTCTCTCTCTCCCTACCTTCCCCTCTCTCTAAAATCAAGAAGCATGTCCTCAGGTGAGGATAAAAAAAAAAAAAAAAAGGATAGTAAGAAATTATTCAATGTTGGTTGAAGACCACCTCATTAAGTATACTCTATCTTTTTAAGTTGTATCTTTGATTTTAATAATTTTAAATTTGAGCATCTGAATAAATGAATGATACTTGGAATGTTACTTGATTACAAACAAGTTGATCTTAGAATTTCTAATCACTTTGATTATTTAAACAACCTTTGTGTCCCACAAAATTTCTCAAAAATGACAGGGAGAAATGTATCAAGATCATGAGTTATAAAACTGAAATACTTAGTGAGAAAATAAAATGAGAACACCAGTTCCTATCAAATTCTCCCCTAAAAGGTAACCTGAAAAGAAGTGAATCTTGGGGGATATGCATTTTGCCAACTGTAAGATACCCCCAAATCTTAAATCACAAGAAAATTAGGAAAAATACCAAAAGATAACAGATAATGCAACTCCTATAAAAATGACCAAAGAGATTACACATGTACACCAAGACCAAGAGTTACCTCAAGAAAAAATAAATTTATTTTAATTACTGTAAAGGGTGTGGCCTCAGCAATTTCAGAGCACTAGCATTAGTGAGCATGTGCTATAGGAGAAGATAGTCGACATGGCTACGTGAAGAACCCAAAGTTCTTCAGAGAAGCCGCTCCCCAGAAAAAGGGGTAACAGAAACATTTACACAAATATCTACTTTGTGCTGCATCAGGTATTCTCTTACTCCAAGGAGCTTCCTTCCAGTCTATCACATAAATAACGCAGGAAGTATGAGAACAGTTAAAAGAGCAAAAGCCTGCGATGCTATGGGCATATACCCCATTATCTTTACAGAGAAGATGTTCCAACAAACCAAGTAAGCAACTCGCTATCACTTGGCTTCCTACATATACTAACCTACAAAGAAAGAAGAGAATATAAGAATTATTTTCCCCTTAATAATGTTTCTGATTGTAAAAGTAAGTGATACTTAGATTTTTATACACCAGTCTCTATTAGCTTGGATTGTATACCAACTCACAAATGTATACTGGGTCTTAGCATATGGATCAACCGAGTTTGTGAGACTTCTAGACCTGTCACATGTGGACAATCATGAATTAACAAAGATAATACTGCCTTAAAGGGATCTATCCTGTCCAGATGACACATGACCTTGATCCACATTTTCATATCTTTTTCTCCACACACAACACATAAAGGCAGCGACAGGGCACATTTAGTGCTCAGGGGCCTGAGCACTAAACTAAAGAGGACAGCCATACTGACCAAAAAAACCCAGCAAATGCAAACTGAGTCTTTAACTAAATGTGGCTAAATGGAGGATAGGAGCTGGTTAGTGCTACGGGAGAAGAACCAGTACAAGCAAGACTAAGGAAGAGCTGAAGTGGGCAAGATCGAAGTCATCTTTGAGCTTTGGAGAACTAAAAAATTGCCTACTGCATGCTTGTGTATGCTCGCAAAACATTCCTAAATGGGCACAATAGATTTGGTTATAATATAGAGTAAAACCAGTTATTAAAAATTAAAAAGGCATTTAAAATTGAGAGGCAGAAGTATAATTTTTAGAAGAAAAATAATAAAAGAAATTTTAGAGTTAAAAATTTATCTTAATAAAATGCACCAAGGCCGTGATGGATGTGGTTCAGTTGGTTGGGCATCATCCTGAAAAGCAAAAGGTTTGATTCCGGTCAGGGCACATGGCTGGGTTGCAGGGTCCATCCCCAGTTGGGGCCCATGAAAGAGGTAATCAATTGATATTTTCTTCATATCAAAAGAGGGAGGTTCCTCTCCCTCTTTTTCCTTCCCTTCAACTCTCTAAAAAAAAAAAGTACCAAGTGCAGAGACAGTTTTATATTCTCCAATAACAAGTCATGAAGTAATTTGTAGATTGTGTAAAACCACTTGAGTAGAAAAAAGAAGGCATGTTTAGCAGTTTGTCATGAATCTAGCACCGCTAAAAGGTGATGATGAAAAAAGAGGAACCAATTTCATTTGTGTATATAAGGCAAAATTTCCCAGTGAAATAGTAATACTTTAATTTATATTTTGATATTAGCAATTCATATTAGATAGATAGATAGATCGATCGATCGATCGATAGATAGATAGATAGATAGATGCAGTCCATGTAGCAATGGCGAAGGTAGCTCAGCCCTGGTTAAGAAAACTGGCAGGTGTGAGGCAACACACAGGAGCCGGGCCCACAGATGCACGTTCCCATGAGCAACCAGGCCTGCATTGTATCTAGGCTGCCTTAAGGCTTGCTTTTGCTAAAACTCCCTCGCCCTGAGTTAAGGTAGAAATGTTTACTGCATTCCTTTGAAGTAACTTCCTAAAGTCTGTGCTAAACCTCCCAAGGACAGAGTGCAACCAGTTCAACCACTTTTTCCCTTGCATTTGCAACATCATTTTCTTTGTTATCTGTAAAAAGTAATCACCTAAAGCAAACCTGTGCATAATGAATGACATCCTGCCTTGATGTAATGTTCCCAGAAAAACAATAAAAGCCTGTCCAGGCAAGGGTTGGGGCACTCTCTCAACTCAGAGAGTGGCCGTGCAGTCCCTTTTTCTCCACAGGATTTCTGCAGTCCGTGTGAATTTGTTCATTGCATCCACAACACCACAGACACTGCCATTTGGAGTCTGCATCATATATATTTAGAGATAAATTATAATTTACCTCCTTATATATAAAATCAATAACAAATATGAGGAAGTAGCACAATAAACATGCTTATGATAAACTTTCACCGACTTACTAGTATATATGATCAACTTATTTAAATTGATAGGGTAAGTGAGCTAAAATCTGGGGATACTACTGATTTAAAATATAGTAGTTAAGTCCTGGCTGGTGTGTCTCAGTGGATTGAGTGACAGCCTGAGAACCAAATGGTCTCTGGTTTGATTCCTAGTCAGGGCACATGCCCGGATTGTGGCCCAGGTCCCCAGTAGGGGGCACACGAGAGGCAACCACGCATTCATGTTTCTCTCCCTCTTTCTCCCTCCCTTCCTCTCTAAAAACTAAATAAAATCTTTCTTAAAGTAAAATAAAATAAAATATAGGGGTTAAGTCAGAAGCTTCTACTATCCATCTAGATTAACCATAACAAAAGCCTGCATGAATGAAGTCAAATAGTAAAGCAGCACTAAGAGATATAAAAAACTGGGTGGGTCCTTAGGTCATTTGAGTACCTAGGTCTAGGCCTATCAGAAAGGTACACATCTCAGGGCTACTCAGAAGCAGAAGCTAATATGCTCCCATTTTTCTCTGAGTCAATTTGAGCTAAGATGGTCATTTCTAATGAGGGGTACAACAAAAAAAAGAAGGGAAAAACTTAAACAATTACAGAAAGTTATATTTTAATGACCCCACTGATGAGAAAAAGAGTGGAAAAAAATAAAGTTTTCAACCAAGTTTGATTTCTGTATAGCTGCCAGAGGAAAGCGGGAAGGGGGGACTGGTGGAAAGAAGGTGAAGGGACTAACTAGACAAAGAACATGTGTGAATGACCCATGGACACAGACAAAGGGGTGGGGATGGACTGCGGGGGCAGGGGTGGGATGGGTGGAGGAGAACAAAGAGAAATACGTTAGAACAGCTGCAACAGAATAAACAAGATTTTTTTAAATTTTTTAAAAATATGCTAGCGATACACATCCAATATCAGACTCTCCATTATCGCATTACATACAAAGACGCATAAAACATGCTGTAGGCAACACAGTTATACCTACGCACTGATTTCTGTGGATACCAAGAGTTGATTTTTCATGCCCCACAACTGTTCACAAACTGTGATAATACTTGTTCTTGTTAATGGAATCATAAGAGAATGAGAATACTTGTTTCTATGATAAATCACTTTAATGCTTAGAAAAGACAAGATAGAGTGAGTTGGTTTAAAACACCCATTTCCAGATTAGGTACGGCAAGATAATGGAAAACATAATACTGTAAATAGCATACAAATCTCTTGTAACTCTGAACACAGGCTGTATCACAAATATAAATTCTTAGTTGAATTAAAATGCACAAATGGTGATCACAGATGATGCTTCCCGGGTATGACTTGTGTAGGGAAAAACTTAAAGAAAAATGCTCCACTCTACAGCCAAAGAGTAGTATGTGAATACATATTTTAAGAAGGAAAAAATATTCTATGTATTATTTTTGATGACCAATTTTAGTGATTTTTATTCAACCTTTTATTCTAATATGAATTAGAATTAAGAACGCCTCTGTTGTAGCATTCATACGCCCAGTCCCATTTTACACTCTCAACCTTGGTAAGAGGACTGGAACTTAAGGTAGCAAGATAACTCAAAGACTTCATTTAATCATTGCCCTTACTTCCCACGGCATAGTTTCCCACACAAACACTCCGAAATTGTATTATTTAGTAAACTAAGTCACAGAGAGGGATTCTAAATTTTCTGAAATCTTAAAGCTAGAAGTAACAAAGTTAAATTCGTAACTACTAAAAACAAAGTATAATCTTCCATGAAGAGTAAAATGACCTTTTACAAAATATCATCGAACACAGATCTATTTCAAACCTTCTAGAAAAAAATTTAATGCATTCTTTGTCACACTTTCAAATAATTAATGTTACTATACTTTGAATATTTCAATAATTTTCTTAGTATTTAAAAATGTGCCTAAATATAATTACTCACCATTTTTTTAAATTTACTTCACTACTGTATGTGTAATAAAATCCTAATGTCCATAACATTTTACAATGTGTAACAGAAATTGATGACTTTAATTACTTAATGTGCACGAATCAATTTGAAATAAATTGAAAATGAACACACCGTACACTCTACTTAATCTTGTTACAGTCTTGTTTCAGATTTCGCTTTCTAATTTGCAACCCAATAGGTTACATTTTAATAATTAGAAAACTTTAACATTTCAGCAGTTTAAGTGAAAGCGACTAAAAGTGGGCAGAGTTCTACTAGACAAAAGGTCTAACCTCAAAGGGAAAAAAATCCTATGCTTTTATTGTCTAAGCCAATTCAATGGCTGGTTATACTCATTTTTTTCTTCTTAAAACTCAGGTTGAAATAACTCCCTGTCTATAGAATAATTTTTAAATGAATTATAGGCACAAAAGGTAGACAAACAAATTGGCAGACAAATGAAGTAACAAAGGAAATAATCATTCAAAGTCAATTCTAGCTGGTTAAGGATGGCATGGAACTACATACTTAAGATGAATAATACATTTTCATTCTAAGTAATACAACTATCTGCATAAAGGGTCACAAATCACTTTTCACACTGAACCAGTTTAAAAAACAGGGTGACAAACTCTCAGATGCCTATGAACTCCATTTACATGGAGTACATCACAATAATTTTTTAAATGCATTGATATTCAAATCTGAGAAACATGATTCTGAGCTCATCAGGCCCGCTTAATTGCACCAACATCTGCAATCAATTTAAATTCTTTAAGATAGTCTTTCACAGAGCCTGAAGTGATTTCATGCTGTGATAGATTTAACACACTCACTAATTTATAGACACATACAAGCAGCTGAGACCTATTTTCTGGGGGTGGAGTAAAGTGCTGAAGGGCAGTCTGAATCTGCCCACCATCAATGGGATATTTAAAAAGGCTGCATTCTGCATAAGTTATTTAAATTATATGAGAAGATCTAGCACTGCACAAACATAATACAGAAATTAAGACTAAAACTAGTGTTTTATTGAAATCTATTTGTAGGTCATGGACCACTAAGGGGCTTGATGAAAGTTTACTAGTTAAACAGCAAAACCTTGAGCTATCAGTTAAAATTACATAGCAAAATGTCATTTCTCAATATATCATAACTTCTCCCCTGAAAGTCAAGGGACGTGGGGGCGAGCGAGAGGAAGAACTCTAATAATCCGGAATTGTTTTACTCTCCAGGTGCCCCCAGAAAAAGAAACAAAACAACTAAATGCCAAAAGCAAAGTCCCAACAATACTGAAAGACAAGGTACAGGCATACCCTTGTTTTATTCTGCTTCACAGATTTTTTTTTTAATTAAATGAAGGTTTGTGGAAACCCCGCCTTGAACATGTCTAGCATCACCATTTATCCAACAGGCCCTGATGATGGTCAGCATTTTTTTTGCAATAAAATATATTTTAACTAAAGTATGTACATTGTTTTCTTTAGACATAATGCTCTTTAACACCTAAGAGACTACAGTATAACATTAAAATAACCTTTATATGGACTAGGAAACCAAAACCTTCATGACTCACTTTATGAGGTTTCACTTTCATGAAACCTTCATGAAACCTTCATGACCTGCTGTACTGTGGCGGTCTGGAACCAAATCTGCAGCGTCTCTGAGGGATGTCTGTACCCCCACCCGTGACCCTCAGAGTACAAGCAGCTGGAGACAAACCACAACAGCCACTAGATCTGCACAGCATCAACATCTGTGCAGGAAGAAGCAAGAAAGTGTCTAATGAGTGGGAAAACTCCAAAATACCCAGAGATACTCATCAGAAATTACAATGGACCAGTCTGAGACAAGCAGCCTACACTGGCTGGAGGTCAGCCCACTCCAGTTGTTGCGAGTGGACACAGGCAGAACAGATCAGGAGAGACCGCAGCAGTCGATGTCCTAAGAACTCCCAACACTGAGCTGCCAGGGCTTCCAGGATGGGACCCCACACATTGTAGAGAAGGTCCCGAGAGTGAAATCGAAACGAAGCAGAACACCCTACAGATGGAAGGTCACCACAAACAGAAACCCTTAAATTATGGCAAACTACAACTTCCAATTTCACAATAAGAGGCATTAAGAGAATATATAAGACATGAAAAAAATACTTAAAGCACAGTTAGGAAAACTCAGAAATGAGGTGAGAAAACTCAAGGAAACACGGAATAAAAATAACTTCAGTAATCCAAACTAGCCCTGGCCGGGTAGGTCAGTTGGCTGGAGCATCGTCCCATATGCCAAGATTGCAGGGTCGGTCTCCAGTCAAGGCACATGCAGGAAGGAACCAGTGAGAGCATAAATGGATGGAAACAAATCAGCGTTTCTGTTTCCGTTCTCTCTCTTTCTCCTTCTCTCCACCCCTCTAAAATCAATACATTAAAAAACAAAAGAGAAGTCAGTGAGAGTCTTACATGGGAAGGAGAAGAAAGAAAAAGAAAAAGGCAGCTTAAAATGTGCACAGTCACTTACTTGGCAATCTTCTTTCTGGAAAAAAAGGTAAAAGAAAAACTAAACTACAATATAAGAACAAAAACATAATAAATCACATCATAAGAGATTCAAAAAGGAACTAATTTGTTTTAGTTTAAAGGAAAGGAAGAATAAGACAAACAGGATTTAGGGGAAAGTGGCAGATTAAAGGTAGAACTCCAATGCACAGACAGTAGGATCCCTGAAAAAGGAAAACCAAGGCAAATACATAATGGAAGAGAACACTGCGTACTTTACAATCCCAACTCAGACTTCTGAATAAAAAGAGCCAAAAATCGATAAGGAATGAAAGTTATTCAGCAGCAGTCCTTCTGACAGCAATGTGGATGTACTTTGTGCTAGAAGAAAATGGTATGTGTGAGATACTATGGGAAAAAACGTGAGCTAAATATTTTATATCCAGTAAAAATGCCTAAACAATAAAGGAAATTTATTGTTATCAACATGAAAAACTCAGCAACTAGAGTCCTTCAAAGGAATCTACCAAAGAACAAATGTTAAACAGACAAAATGACTAGAGAAAACACTGACCTAAGGACTGCTAATGAGCATTAAAACAGTTACTCACAGCAGCAAAGACGTAAAAGAGGGTTAAAAACAGTTATTCATAGAAGTGAAGGCTAAGTAAGGACCATAAAGAAGAAAGCATATAAAATGCAATGATTATATGCTCACTGTATAGCTAGTACAATGATAGTTGGTGATGTGAACAGAACATACAAAAGAAAAGAATTTAAATACACACATTTTTCTTGTAGTCTCTCTTCACTGGAGAGGCCTACGAACAGAAATTAACCCCCCGGCAATAAGTATCCTTGATCCCAACACTGCTCTTGAAATATCATTTCTCACTAAAGGAAATGACTGATTTCAGGTCTAGTGTGGAAAAAAAGAGGAGCCTGACATCTTATCTAGTCAGGTGGGAATGAAACAATCCCAAACTACTGGGTCATGCCCAAATGACTAGAAGCCAACTGGACAGGGTCCCACCAGTCAAATATTGGACAAATTGAGCTTTACCAGAAATAACTGTGATGCACTAATTTTAAATGACATTAAGAATAGTTGATCACCTTCGAAGGATGATAGGGAACCAACTCAGTATCTTGAAAACTGGCAAATAAAAATGAAATCAAGTATTTATCCTAAATTTCCTATACTATGAGATAATCAGTATTTTAGAGGAACTGTCTCTTTAAAAATATATTCAACTAATGAACGAAGTAATAGGATTCTAGTTATAAAGCACACCTAATAACAGATCATCATACTTCCTGGGGTCTTGTCAGAGGGATCAAACCCGAGTCTGAACAAGCTTCTGCATCTAATGCAAAGAAATGCAAATGCAAAGAAATGCAAAGAAATGCAAATGCATTTCTGCAAGAAATGCAAATGCATTTCTGCAAGAAATGCAAAGGAAAGCGAACCTGTTAACTTCACCACAAGTATGCAATCGGCAACATCCAGACTGCCCTGGACAAAATAAAGAAACAAATGTGGAACCCGAAGATTAAAAAAAGGTTTAAAATGCTCAAAATTCTAAAATATAAGCAAGAATAAATTATGGTGTTTGGTAATGTGCTTCTGGATTGCAAAGCTGTAAAATTCAAATAAGCAATACCTTAAAAAGTCAAGATAGGAACTTCTGGCCAAGATGGAGGCATAGGCAGACAAACTGTGTCCCCTTGCACAACCAAAATCAATACAACAAAAATTTAAAACAAAAAAACAACCAGAACTGACAGTAAATTGAACTGTATGGAAGGCTGACAACCAAGGAATTAAAAAAGACACAGTCATCCAGACTGGTAGGAGGGGTGGAGTCCGGCGGCCTGGCAGAGAAGGATCACAGCAAAAAGAGTGGTGGCACAGGACGTGCAAGACAAGCAGCAGGTGGACCCTGGGTATGGGGTGACACTGGGCAGACCCAGCGAGGCGGTGATTGTGAACAGGGCATGGCATGCAAGGCAGCTGGGTGGACCGGGTGGTTGGTCCCACATTTGCATGCAGATAAACCAGGAGAAACTGGGGAGCGAGACAGACCACACAACCCAGGATACCAGCATGGGGAAATAAAGCCTAAAAGCACCGACTGAAAACAACTGTGGGGATTGAGGTTCCAGGAGAGACTCCCAGAATCACAGGAAAGTTCGCTGGAGAGACCCACAGGGTCCTAGAATGTACACAAGCCCACCCAGAAGGGCCCAATTTGCTTGTGGGAAGCAGCAGAGGGGACCAAAATCTGAGAGAGAGTGGAACAAGTACCATTTTTCCCTCTCTCACCCCACCCCCACTACAGCCTCACAACCCAGCAACTGGGTTGCCCCACCCTGCTTAACACCTAAGGCTTTGCCCCTCATACATAACAGGCGCAACAAGGCAAAAAAAAAAAAAAAAGGCCCAAATGGAAGAACAGATCAAAGCCCCAGAGCAAATACAGCTAAGCGACAAAGAGATAGCCAACTTATCAGATGCACAGTTCAAAGCACTGGTAATCTCAATGCTCACAGAATTGGTTGAATTTGGTCACAAATTAGATGAAAAAATGAAGGCTATGCTAAGTGAAATGAAGCAAAATGCACAGGGAACCAATAGCGATGGAAAGAAAACTGGGACTCAAATCAATGGAGTGGACCAGAAGGAAGAAAAAAACAAAACAATCAAACAAACAGAAAAGAATAAAGAAACAAGAATTCCAAAAAATGAGGAGAGGCTTAGGAACCTCCAGGACATCTTTAAATGTTCTAACATCTGAATTATAAGGGTACCAGAAAAGGAAGAGGAAGAGCAACAAGTGGAAAAGTTATTTGAACAAATTATAAAGGACAACTGCCCCAATCTGGCAAAGGAAATAGACTTCCAGAAAGTCCAGGAAGCTCAGAGAGTCCCAAAGAAGTTGAACCCAGGGAGGAACACATCATAATCACATTAGTCAAGATTAAAATGAAGGAGAGAATTCTAGAAGTAGCAAGAGATAAGGGACAGTCATCTACAAAGGACTTCCCATCAGACTGTCAGCTGATTTCTAAAAAAAGACCTTACAGGCAAGAGGGGGCTAGAAAGAAGTATTTCAAGTCATGAAAGTCAAGGACCTACAACCAAGATTGCTCTATCCAGCAAAGCTTTCATTTAGAATGGAAGGGCAGATAAAGTCAAGTTGAAGGAGTTCATCATCACCAAGCCCTTATTATATGAAATGTTAAAGAGACTTACCTAAGAAAAAGAAGATAAAAAACATATATACTAAAATGACAGCAAACTCACAATTTTTAACAACCACACCTAAAACAAAAACAAAAAACAAACTAAGCAAACAACTAGAACAGGAACAGAACCATAGAAATGAAGATCACATGGAGGGTTAGCAACAGGGGAGTGGGAGGAGGAGAGAGGGGAGAAAGGTACAGAGAATAAGTAGCATAGATGGTAGGCAGAAAATAGATGGGGGGAAGGCAAGAACAGTCTGGGAAATGTAGAAACTAAAGAACTTGTGACACATGGACATGAACTAAAGTGGGGGAATGTGAGTGGGAGAGGGTGTGCAGGGTGGAGGGGAGTGAAGGGTGGGAAATGGGACAACTGTAATAGCATAATCAATAAAATATATTTAAAAAAGAAAATAAAAATACTCTGGAATATTTAAAAAAGTCAAGATAGTAATTACTTTTAGAGAAAATAACAGAGGTTTGAGACTGAGGCAGGGCAGATGCAGGCTCTCCTGCTTCCCAGGGTAGCTGGCAAGGTTCTCTTTACTGATCTGGGTGGTCTTCTCCTTATAATAATCCACTAAGGGACATACTTGTTTGGGGGAGTTTTCTAGAACTATGTTTTATTTGATAACAAAGGGGCTTTAAAAATCAGAAACCCTGTTTCTAGTTCTCAGCGCAGCGCTAACTTGGGAGTGTCACACACGCTTTAGGCCTTTCCTCATGTACAGCATGTAAAGACACTGTAAGATACACCAGACCTAATGTAAATAAACAGCTTCATAACTAAGAACAATGTCTACTAAATGAGTGCAATAAAGCCATCCTTAACATATTGCCAGGAAATTTTTAATTCATGAAAACAGTACGATACAGCTTTCCCAAGAAAAAGCCTATACCCCCCCAAAAAAGTCAAATGTAACAGTAATAATGTACACAAAGTAGTCAAACCATAAGACTGTCTGAGTTTACTATTGGAGTATTTTGCTTTCCCACCTCAATAAATACTAAGGGCAGAACTCCCAGTTTACGTAATCTACCCTGGAAGGCTTTCTGATACTGAAAATATTTGACAAAACTTTGTATTACATAGAGGGTACGAAGTTTTATCAACTCTTACGGGTGGAGGAAAACCATTACTTTGTATCATTTAGGAAATGGCAATAAATCAGGGCAGCATGAAATTAGGAATGAATGCTTTTTGCACATCAAGGTGATTAACATATAAAGGATTTTTAAGTTTATGTATAATTTTTAGAAATAAATATAAAGGTTATTGAGACTGAAAGGATGTCTCAAATCCAAACTAAACTAAGAGAGGTTAAATTTTACCGCCACCAACTCGGAAGATGAATCAGTCCACTGAACCTTTAAAACCAGGCACACCCACTATTCTCCTTGCTAATGTCTGTTCTATGGAACATCTTTTTCCAAAACAGACCAGGTTCTTCTAATTTTGACAGTAGCTAACCTTCCCCTTTAATTATTTCTACAAGTGCCCAAGGGTCATCGAGAATTTCTTGGTAGCTATAGTATGCCACTTGAACACTTCCATTATGCACATGCCAACCAGGCTTGAACTCACAGTGACTTGATCACGGTTTCATCAGTAATGTCGCCAGGCTTAGCCTTCAAATTCTGCGAACCCCTAGTCTTTGGTTGAATGAGCATCACAATAAAGGACATCTAGCCCTGGTCAGGTTGCTCAGATGACTGAAGCAACGTGCATCCTGTATACCAAGCAGGTTGTGGGTTCGATCCTGGTCCGGGCACATACATACGCGAGGCAACTAACTGATTTTTCTCTCTCACACTGATGTGAAGAGGGATAGTAAGAAACCAGGAAAATTCCGGGGCAAGTGGAATGGAGAAACTGAGACAAGAAAATTAAACACAGAGAAACAGCTTATAGCCAGCTGGTGAATCACAAGGACACTGAAGAGTAAATGGTTTATACCTTTCCTCCCTAACCAAAGAATACACAGTTTAAATCTCCCTGGCCTGGAAAATAGAGAACGGAGACCAAATTACTGCCATTCATGCCAACTAAACCCAAGGACAGATGAAATCAGGGGGAATAACAAAAAACACCATTAAAAGCCAGACAGACCCAAGATAAAAGTCAAACAGGAAGTACAGCAGACCAAAGAATAGTTCCAAAACACCCGTAACATGCTCATTTTGACACATCAACATATTAAAAATGCACCTGGAAATCTGATGAATATTCCACTGAAACTCTCCCCTAAGATTTTCACCTGCAGCAAAATAATTTAAAAGCCTTCAGGACAAAGACTAAATGAGTGTAATAAAGCCATCCTTAACATGTTGCTCACTCTAACATATTGCTCAGTGTGGTCTCACTCTATTCCATGCCCCTTCCTGAGCATGAAACCTTTACCTCCTCCTTAACTCTAAGGGTCCCCAGGGACATGCAGCCAGGGGAGCAGTGGGCAACAGCAGCTCCGACCCTGCTTATCCCCGATCCTGTCTTTGGGGCTCCCCTTTTTCTCTGACTTCCCAGTGAGCAAAAAGCAGCTGCATCTTGGCTCACTTCTGTCACTGTGACCTTCACTTCCCAGTGAGCTAACAGCCCATCCCCTGGCTCAGTCCTTTCCTATAACACTTCTGGAGATCTCAGAAAAGCAGAGCACAGCCTAGGCTCTCTCCTGTTACTTCTTCTACCCTAAGTCTTTCCTTCGTTTCACTGTCGCAGCCTTAATACACACACTCTCACGATCACCTGGACTCAGGCTGTGAAATCTTTCCTACACTACAGGCCAGCCAGAGTCTTATCTGGTCTTCTTTCTCTCCCAACCTCCCTGCCCTCACCTAAAATCAATTAAAAAACAAAACAAAACATAGTCTTTGGGTGAGGATTTCAGAAAAAAAGGGGGGACATCTACTGGTGAGATACATCTTGTACAGTCCAATAGTTCTCATCCTTGACTGTACCCTGGAATCGCCTAGCAGGGTGTCCAACCTTTTGGTGTCCCAGGGCCACACTGGAAGAAGAGTCTTAGGCCACATGTTAAGTACACTGCAGCACACAATCACAAAAAAAGTCTCGTAATGTTTTAAGTAAACTTACAATCTTGTCCTGGGCCACATTCATAGCCATCCTGGGCTACGGGCTAGACAGACACCTGAGTCCCAGAGGTTTACTAAATACTGATACTTGGGTCCCATCTGCAGGAACACTGACTTAACTGTTAAATACTAGGGTACGGACAGTGTGATTTTTAAAGTTGTCCAGATGATTCTAAAAGATATCAAGGTTGAAAGCCATGGTTCCTAATTATTTTTCCCCTCATTTCATCAATTAACTTTCCCCTTGTTCACTGAAAGGCAACTGTACATCATAGCACTTCTCTCAGTTTTCCACTCTTCCCTTCATAACTGTTTCCTCTCTCAAAAAATTCACTCAACAAGGATAGTTTCGCATCATTTTCATCCTCATCATAACCACATGTCTCTTCCCTCTGGCACTTTCAAAGTTTTCACTAATTTTGCCGTTAATACACAGGGTAAACGTAATTAACATTCATAAAAATTTAACAAGTGAGCATGGGAATAGCACAACATCTTAGACCAAGAAACAACTCAAATACCCAAGAGGGAAAAAAATCTCAGATGACATCTAATGTCACAGTCAGTGAAAGCATTACTGACCATGTTGAGCTCTAAAATTACAGCACTTTTTACTAGTAGTAACAATGCTTCTACATCTGGCAAGTCTTTTTTAAAGAAAAGGTATCTTAAATAACTGTAAGTTTTTTAGAAGACCAAAAGTACCCAGTTCTAATTTACACCTAATGTAATTTCTTCCTATAAAAAAAATAAGGCCTGGCTGGTGTAGCTCAGTGGCTTGAGCACGGGCCTGCCAACAAAAGCAGCGCCAGTCTGGTTCCCAGTCAGGGCACAGGCCGGGGTTGCAGGCCAGGACCCCAGTGGGGGGTGCACAAGAGGCAACCACACACTGATGTTTCTCTCCCTCTCTCCCTCTTTCCCTTCACCTCTCTCTAAAAATAAATACATAAAATCTTCAAAAAAAAAAAGAAGACTGGTAACATAACTCATCTTTCATTATTTAAAAAAAAGAGAAAAAGAAAGAAATAAAAGAAAAGGTACCTATTTTGTTCATTGCCACCTCCTGCCTAAACAAATGAGAGTCTCAGTAATGGCAGAGACCAGCAAACGCTGCTGGGACTGCCCAGAAACTGCTCCTGAGAAAGCGGATGCATTTCAGCAGCTGGAAGATCATTTTAATGGTACATAAATAAAACCTGTCCTTCATAGGCACAAATGGAAATTAAAGTGCCAAACAGATTACTAGGAAATCCTCTTAACAAGAAATTGGTTCATTGCCCTAAGGCTCTGAAATTTCATCCTGGTCAACAAGCAAGTCCTGGAGATGAACAGGCAAAGTATCTTAAGCAAGGGCATTGTTGATTAATATGTGTCTTATACCAAGTACCAGCCACAAATTTTCACTCAGCTTTTATGTTAGAAGGGTGCTTTGATCAAATCCCTAACCCGATGTGGAAGCCAAAATATTATCCACACTAACTTTAATTAGCAAAAACAAGTAAAACCGTCTGGTTCCTCTACATTTTACACCATGATTAAAATATAAACAGCGATGAAAAGTGAAAGAAAAAATTTTTAAAACTTGATTTACCTGTATCTGACAACAATTTCCAAAATTAAAATATAAAACTGAGCTCTAAAGGTCTTGGCCAGGTACCGCAGTTTGTCAGAGAATCTGAGGAGACAGGCCAAGGTTGTAGGTTCAATCCCGAGTCAGGGCACTTACAAAAAAAATCAATAATGAATGCAACAATAAGTGGAAAAACAAATCAATCTTTCTTTCTCTTTCTCTCTCTCACACACATACCTTTCCTCTCTCTACAATCAACAATTTTTTTTTTTATTTTAAACTGAACTCTAAGAAAAATAAACACTGAAAGGTATGAACATATCCCTACTGGTAGAACAATATTAGCAAATCAATACTAAAACAAATGAACACTAGATTTTCTATCTAGAGAAAATATATACAAATCTGCTTCCTTCCCTGGGAAAAAACATCAAAAAGAAAAAAATAAACATAAATAGGGAATAAAGGATGACACATGGTGGGAAGGGAGGAGCAGGAAGCCAATGAGAGCTTTTGATTCGAAGCTAAAACAGAGGAACTAGAAGTATAAATTTAAAAAGAAAATTTCTGAATCATTTTACCCACCTCTAATGGTACAATCATTTAAAAAAGTAATTACGTGCTGACTGGTAGCAGCAGCCCAGTTGTAACCTGCACAGAAATAAACAGTCTGCACAGCCTCATCGTCTTGTATGCAAAAAGTGGAAAAAAGGAAAAGATGACCCCAAACGCAATGATGAGCGAATGCTTATCTCCACTGAATAGCTCTCGAAGACATACTAAATGTCTCGAAGATATTGAACACTATATAGCATAAACAAAATTTCCCTAAGAACGCCTAATTTCTCTCCCTGAAACTCCACCTCCCCACACGGAACCAGACATCCTTCCGGTTCTCCTGTCCTCTCCCCAACTCTGCCTCCCTGCCTCCCCTTCCCCTCCGCTCATCTCCCGAGCCTCTTCCTCCCTGGGCGATTTGCCTTCACCTTCGGGGATATATTTTGGCTTTTCAGGACTACTTCATTGTGGTATTGGCACAGGTTACCCTGAAAAAGCCTAAATGTGGAACAACAAATAGAAGAATCATCTGACAGAAAAAGGAGGGGAAAGTAAAGCGAATGTTTTATTTTTACTAATCATTTGTGACAAGGGGTGGGAGGTTAACCCATTCTTTAATGGGGTATGAACAAATCCGTAGCTTTCTGTTAAGCCTGTCGTGAGAGACATTCACACTATCCAGACACAATATATCCTGAGCCAGCTCACCCTAAATACAGCTCAAGTACCCAGAAGAAAATGAACATCAACATGAACACTGGTACCACAGACACATGATATGATAAATCAAAACCAAAAAGAAGAGGAAAACTCTTCCTTCCAGGTTAGTGTTTGAGTGAAGGGAGCGACTCTATGAGGATACAGCTCCTAAGCTGGCTCGCCCACAAAAAGCGCAAGAGTCTTGACTACAGAAACGTCATTTAACAGTGTCTGTAAAAATGCTTCAGGAATTTTAAGGGAAGAAAGGGATTAAAAATATTAAACCACAATAAAGAACTATTCTCAGATTAAGCATAATTAGATACATTTATATAATAGATCTATATATATTAAATTCTAGCTCCCTTCCATTTAGAAAATAGGAAAAATTAGTAGGCCATTATGGTTTAAGATATTCTTTGCTCTGTTCCAGAATTTTCTTACATTGTTCAGGAACTGTAAATTTACTTCTACTTGGACTATCATATCACATTCTGCTTTCAAGGTCCTTACCACCAATTGCAGAATAGTTTTACCCTCTAGCTAGTAACCGAACAAAAGGAAAATAGGTATCATTCTTTTTGAAAGAAGTTTTCTCCAATAGACTTGCTGCTAAACATCTGAGGCAAGTCACTGACTAAGAATGGGCCCCTAGTCCATGTAGCACCTACCCCTCTCGGGTATGCTCTGAGTATACTGGGTGAGGGGAGGATCTTATAAGAAGCTCCTTTGGATGGAAGGAGTAATTTCCAGCGTGAATCAGTGATGGAGAGAGATCCTGCACAGGCAAAAGTGTATCTGGATGGCACATCAGGATGCTCACAGCCGCAAAGCAAAGAACCCAGCTTAAAGCAGCTTAAAGCAAAACGTGTATCTTATACAATAGAACCATCTGGAGGCAGGATGGCATCAGACCAGAGCAGCAGCTCTAAGATGTCTCAGGCAATCCACACCCTCTCATATTCAGCGGTGAAGACACTGCCTTTCCTGCTCTGGATCCTTCTACGAGGGAGGGAAACCTGTCTCAGAAGCCCGGAGCAGCCCTGGCCATCAGATCATAATGGTCAAACCCGGGTCACATGTCCATGCCCTAGGATAGGTTAGAAACTTGTGAATCTGGCACTTGCCACCTCTACACATAATACTTGCTTAATAAAATTTTTGAAATCCTACCTAACTGAAGAAATTCAGTTTTACACTTTTGCTACCTAAACTGAAACTTACTAAGGTCTTCAAAATAACCTAATTTGATTGATTTTTCCCCCTCTTCTAAAAACCAAGCTAATCTACTTCAGCCTTACTTTGAGAGTTAAATGAACATTTCTAAAGCATTTTCAAAGCACTGGCTAGGCATCAGCACTATTTTCTAAAAAATACTAATGCTTCCCCCAAAAAGAGAATCTCAAAGCAAATTCTAAGGCTGAAATGATAACAAAAGTATATCTGACACACACACACTCCCCACATCTTCTCTAACACAACCTATCTGTGAATTTTGTTTGGTTTCTCAGAGTAACTTTGTGAGTACTCATTAACCTAAATATACTGGCATGACAAGGCCCACATCTTAGAGTTAATAAAATGTGTTTCTACTTCCAGAGTGAAAATAGATGACTGGTCAGCTTGCACTTGCTAAACGCCTGCCAAATTACTCACAACCCTCTTAGGAAAAGCCTTGACCCTCCACACGCCAATTAAATGAGTTGAGGCTTTAATCAGACTTTAGATAACTAATCTATTTCAATCCTGATAATCTAATTAACTAATTCTGGTAAATAAATTCCAACCTTAGTACAAAATGATTAGGGGATTAGAGTTTTAAATCAGTGAATGCAAACTGAAATAGATCCACTATAATGAAGTTCAAAATGGTTTGTTCTCCTACTCAAAAGTCTGTTTATTACCTGAAATTCAAGAATTAAAGTGCAAGGTTTTTTTAAACCAGCTCTAATATCGTATCTCTTGTAATTATATCATGTAAAGGCTTGCTTGTTGGATTTAAACTTCCCAAATCAGAGTACTCTTCCCTGATTATTCTATGTCAAACAGTTACACCCTCTCCACTCCCTTGCTCTTTTTGTCACCTATGTCACCTATTATTCATGTTTCTGTGTTGTCCTGGTTGCTCACGAGACCCTGATGGATTATCTTGATGCTCTATCTCCAAGGCGTAAAATAGTGTCTGACATGTAGACACTTACTAAATGTGATGGGTGAACAAAGGCATGTCTTAGAAATGTGGTCTAATAGTAAAATTGTATTTTTACTGATGTACATTTACTTCTATTTTTAATTATGGTATAATAATTTCAATAGCACAAACAATAAACAAACCACAAAAATAAAAGTAAAAAGCAACTGCCACTGCCACCACTGCTACCACAGAGGCAGCCACCAGTTATAAAATCTGTTATGTTTTAACCGTGGAATAAACAATTTAATTCTAACAACAAGCCTATGTTGTTGGGTATTAGCTCTACTTTATGGATGAGGAAATTGAGGGTCAGGGAGGTACAGTAAAATGCTCAAGATCAAATACAGATAAATAAATTGATCTAAAGCTTAAGAGCTCTGACTTCTAATGCTAACTTGTGATGTCCAAGTATCGTTAAGGTACAAAGGCAATTTGTATCATGCTAGCAAGTACAGCACCCACCTATATAAAGAGCTGAAATCTCAGTATTCAATGATTTCTACAACTGAACGGCAGGCTGCCAAAACGAGAGACATGCTTAAAAATTAAACATCACTTGAGTCTTCTTCCAAAATAAATATTACAGAGTCACTGACTGGTCTATCAGATAAATGGAGTTAAAGTATAAATAACTTATATTCATTTAATCTGGGCTTAGGTTAAAGTATCCAGTGAATATTATAGTACATTAAGTTATTTTTCCCTAATCCAATTCTATCTTAAATTCAGCCAAAATCATTTTTATGGCCTCTCTACTGATCGACTCTTCATTAGTTTCCATTTTATATTTTTCATCTAATCTATTTATTTACAATTTTTATATGACTGGTCAAGCTCATTTGTTGGTCCAGGAACTAAATGTAATTGATTCTGGGTGCCAGTCATGGTTTCTCAGACATTTAGTCATTACGTCAGCCCACATATTTCAAGTTTCCCTAGAAAACTGGCAACGATGTAGAGGCTCAATGCTCCTTTCAATGTCTACATTTATAATCAGTTATAAGATAATTTTATCAATACGAAAACTCACAAGTATCCTGATTTAGGCAGTTGGAGGAAAATCAGTCTCACTTTTCTATAATACAAATACTATCCTAATTTACAAGTGACGTAGAAATCAATAACCACATTAATTCACTAACAAGAAAAGTTATCTTAGAGTAAATAAACCAACTAATCACAGTGTTTCTTAGCAACGTGAATGGCTAAAATACAAAAGCAGCTTAAAGTTATAAGATGAGAAATATTTTTAAATTAAACAAACGTACAGTTGGTGTGCCCATAATTACACACTCAAAAGCCCTCTGATTCGTGGCGCCCGCACACTTAAGCCCTTCACCAGACACGCGCATTGTTTCCCGCATCACAGCACGTCTCAGCAGTATCTCTTCACTTGACACTTTTACTTACTGCCTCGGAAGCAGTATTGATGTACTGCATCACCATTTCTTTTTTGATACTGAAGTCCTTTTCCCGCAATGGTGCCTTCTTATCTTCATTTAAATTCATATCTTCCTGGAAAATACAATTAAAAAGCCTCATTTTAGAATCTAAGTAGAGCAGCCACTCTACATACACTATGAACGGAAAATCAATAATTTGTGACTACAGCAGCATTAATTGTTTTGGAATGATTTGTATGTAGTTCTGCCTGGAGGAGAGAGAGGAAAAGAGCTGAGGTACAGAGAAAGGAGGATTCTAGATCATCTTCTCAGGTAAAACACTTCCTGAAACAGCTTTTTAAATTCACGGCAGGCTGGCAAAATTACATCTGCATCACTATAGTAATTAGACAGTTGGAGATATCTGCCTTTCATAAAGCCATTAAGATTCACAATTTCAAAATATGGGTGTATATATAAGTATATATTTTACCAACACTGTACCTGAAACTATCTTGCACTGTTTTAAAAACACTGCTCCATGTTTCATAAAAATTAAAAGGTAAGTAAAGCCAACCACTTTCCAGATTCTGATAGCTATAAGCAGCGATTATCAAGTACCTAGTAGTGACCCCTCCAAAAGGTGAAGCAGTCTACAGTTTTGTCTCTCCTTCACTTCATCTAAAATACTCATTAACTTTTTAACCATATTCAGTGTTCCAAATTATAGAAAAATTACAGTTACATAAAGAGATACCACCTAAAACTCTAACATTGATCAAGCACCATTCAAAACAAGGGTTTAAGTGACCTGGATATTGCTTTAGGCCTAATCCTCACTAAAAATACAAGTCAAGTATATCCACAGAAATATAAGACTTGTTACCAGGATCTACCAGTTAAGCTGCTTGAGTCAGAAGCTGTTCTGCCAAAGGAAAAAGGGCCTCGGACAAGGCAGAACGGTGTAAGAAGGACAGCCAAAGTGGCTTTCCTCCCGATGATTAGCCCTGAGTGGTTTCTGACATACAGAGTAAAACCTGAATGAAGATAAACTCCATTGCCACTCAGAAATGAGACCACGAAATTCAGAACTTTGGATCACCTCTGGAGTCCAGCAAGTTAAACTTCTTCCAAGTTTTAGAAGGGTGCTACAATTCATCGGACACTGTAGTTTATGGCTTTAGCTGATTCAGATTTTGGCTATCGAACTGTTGAAGCACTTAAAAGTCAAAATTCCCTTCATTGCACCTTGATATAAATATTTGAGGTCTTATAAGCTGTTCCATTTGACACTCCAATAAAAGATAGTAATTAGTAATGTCTCTCCTGGCTGTTCTGGTTAGTAATATCCTATGATGTGAATAATGGTTTGTTTTGTGTCATTATTTTTTCCTGCTAACCCAGTGATTTTCATAGGCCTTAACGCCACTTCAGAAGCACTTTGAAAACGCCGGGGAGCACTGTGGTTGCCAGTGTGACTGAGGGGCTTCTGCCAAGGTTTGGGGGAACCGCATGCCAGACTTTTCACAGCAAGTGGGCTTGCCCTACAGGTAACAGAAAAAATGGGGGGAAAACCTCTCCTGTCTCTCAGGTGTACATACCTTAAAAAAAGGAGAAAATCTTAATTATCTAAGCCTAAACTCTGATTCAATAGAATGAGATGTAAAATGGAGTTTATATGTAAATTGTTGCATATTAAATATTATTGCATGGTTTTAATTATATGTGGGATTTTCCAACAATACAACTACTACTCTATAACTTAGAGTTACACTGTTTTTATTTAAGGGTGTCGAGTTTTGGTTTTCTTTTGTTTGTTTAGTTTTACCAACAGGTGTGCTCCATTTCTGAAATTTAGGTATCGCAGGACAAATACTGCCTTTGACATTTGAGTCACCAGAACAGCACACCTATATCAACCTACACTGCAGCTGTTGTGCTCACGGGACCATGAGGCAGAGTCACGAATGTGACTGTGCTGTGCCTTCTTGAGTCATCATAGCCAATTGCTTATACTGAAATATATATTGCTTTATTATATAAGTTTGGCGAGGCAGTGTAATAATTTTTCTAAGTTACAAGTGTAGATAGTTTATATTATCTATGAGGATTTTCACAGGGAAAAACGTAATGGGGAAATTAGGGAATATTTATTGTAAAAGGAAGGGGACCAAAGAACATTAAGAACGTATTTAAAATTATTCACTATTTTTTTATATTTCCTTCTGTCTGATGACCAAACATGACCCAGCCTCCATAGCCAGTAAATTAAAATACCTAATAGATGCAGAATACTAAAAAGCAGAAAACCCATCAGCTGTGGTTAAAGTCAAAATAAAATTTCAAGACAGACAGATGAAAGATGAAAAGACTACTGTTTTCTTTGTGGAAAGGCATCTTCAAGATGACATGAGCTTATACAAAAAAAGGAGCATATTTGGAAGTAAGGACCAGACCCACAGCTCCTCCACCCTCTTTCCTCTGGCTTGTCTGACCTCCCTGGTCTAAATACAGTACTCACCAGTACTCACCTTCACAACACAGGTGTGCTGACAGTCCCTGTTTTAAAAAAAAACAAAGAGGAAACAGAAGAAATGACACTACAAAGAAGTTTGCAATCAACTACACATAACAACACAAACCTCTCAAGAGCATTTATGAGGTATGTGACTTCATCCAAAGACACAGTTATTCTCTGCATGTCCAGGAGAAAATGGCACTGGAAAGTATAAGAAAAATTCTGTCCTTTACAAAAGGAAAAAGAAATATGGGAATAGAAAAAAAAGTGTGTGTGTGTGTGTGTGTGTGTGTGAATGAATGAATGAATGAATGAATTAGTAAAGGGCGCAGTGCTCTTAGATTTTTAAGCTCTATCTACAAAGGGCTAAAAGAAGAAAACCCTGTGATTCATTGGCACTGAACTTGTGGAGGTCACAAACTCCTTAGGAAATATACTGAAAGCTTTTTTTCTAGAAAATGCACATCCATGTTTTCTATTGCAATTCCAGAGGAGTAAAGCTAAGCATCTTCTAAAGCTACCCCAGAAGTTAGAGTTGGGGGCATCAAGGGAAGCCAAACACCTTCCTGTAATAACCACCTTCCTTAAGGGAAAATCTTCAACATGAGAGTCTGAATAATGCATAATCTAAGCTCTATATATTACAGAACAGAAAAGATAGACTCAGAGAAATAAAATGGCTTTTTTTTTCCTATTATTGTTGTTCAAGTAAATGGCTTTTCACAGCTAGCTGGTTTTTACAAACTCCAGAACCAGAGCCCAGATCCCACGTCTGGTGCAGTGTCCAGGTAATCACAGTGGGTACCCTGTGGCCGAGTCATCAATTTCCACGTTCCTTAAGTTTGCTTCAGCTCAAAGTGATCATATCATAGCTCCACTGCCTTAGGTCAGGCTTCCTAGAGGCAGCCTCACAACTGGGATTGGAGCGCACGTGATTAATAGAGGGAGGGGATGCTTTCGGAACGAGGGGTGAAGGAAGCAAGGGAAGACAGGAAAAAGAGACATTCGAAAACGTGGCCTCAGGTGGATTCTCACTTCAGCCCAAACTGCCCCACAGTCAGTACCTCCTGAAAGGACACCCCCAAATCAGCCATAGTTCCCTGAGGCCAAATCTCTGAATAAGGGACAGCTGTCAATCACTAGGACCCTCACTCATGCACTGGGGTAGGCATGCACCACCCTGGTGAAGGGGTCTTGGGGGGGGGTACCCACAGTATCCACAACACCACTTGAAAGTAACTCACTTTACATTATAAGAAGGCTTCTTTCTAAGAAGAATGCAGAAACCTAAACAAGCTTACAAACCATCCTGCGTTAACCAGTTCTTCCATGACACATGCACTGAGACACCCACTGCACTGCACGGGTATAAAATGACACTGAAGCTACAGATTCTAAAGCAGCTCCAAAGTGGCAGTTTCAGCCATTGTACAGCAATATACTGATATGTGTACACAGTTCATTAAATGTCTATCAAGAAAATACCGAGCAGAAAATACATAGAACACCTAACCACAGCCATGCTAACTACCTAGGGCCTGAAGAGCAATTTGAGTAAGGTCAATATTTCAGTAGTCTTTAAACAGAAACAAACCCATCAGTTAGCTATTTAACTGAATATTGTCTCATTCAAAAATACTATTTAAGCAGTCATCAAATCAAAACTTTAGCTTCTGTCTGTCTGTCTGATGAGTAGTTGTTTTTGTTGTTAAAATTCTACTAAAACCTTAGCAACATAGACTGTGAATTAACCCTTTTCTTTTTATTGAATTTACTGAGGTAGCATGGTTTAATAAAATTACATAAGTTTCAGGCATACGATTATATGACACATCATCTATAGACTGTACTGTGTGCACAGCGCCCCAAATCAAGTCTCCCTCCCTCATCATTTGTCTCCCTTCACCCCTCCCACCCCCTTTCCCTCTGATGATCACCATGCTGTTGTGTCTATGAGTTGTGTGTTTTATATTTTTGCTTAATCCCTTCATCTTTTTCACCCAGCCCACGACCTCCTACCCCTCTGACAGCTGTCAGTCTGTTCTCTGTATCTATGAGCCTGTTTTTAACTTGTTGGTTTATTGTGTTCATTAGATTTCACATACACATGAAATTATATAATACTTGGTCTTTCTTTGATTGGCTTATTCCACCTAGCATAATACTCTCCAGGTCCATCCATGCTGTCACAAAAGGTAAGTTATTCTTCTTTTTTACAGCCAAGTGGAATGCCATTATGTAACTTTACCACAGCTTTTTTATCCACATATCTACTGATGGGCACTTGGGCTATTTCCAAATCATGGTTATTGTAAATAGTGCTACAGTGAACATAGGGGTGCGTATATTCTTTTGAATTAGTGTCTTGGGTTTCTTTGCATGTACTCCCAGAAGTGGAACCACTGGGTTGTCAGGCAGATCCACTTCTCATTTGGGGGGGGGGGGGGGGGGGTAAATCCATGCTGCATTCCACAGTGGCTGCACCAATCTAAGGGAATTTCTATCGGTGCAGATAAGCCGACACAGTGACACTGCCAATTCTAAACATTGTGTTTAATTTTTATTCTCACAGTTATCAGTCCTTTAGTCCTAATATCTGTCCTTATCTTTGCCATTGTTTGAGACACAAGGTTCGGGCCCAGTCCAGGTTATTCAGCCCTGCTTCAACATTTGAAAGGTCTGAGGAGTCAGCTTCCAAGGCAGCTCCTCTGGGACGACAGTTGCAGCACCCGTTTAAAGTGGCTCTGTTTATATTAGTTTTTGCATATATATGTTTATCAAGTCATCGCACTGAATGCCTTGAGCTTACACAATGTTTTACATCCACTATATCTCCATAAAGCAGAAAAATAAAAAGAAAATGATGAGCTCGGTGTCTGGTCTGTTCAAGTTGAGCGTATTTAGAGAGATTGATTACAGCTGTTCTGGTGTAGCAGCCACAGTGAGGTATCAAAGCAGGAGACAATGTACAACACGAAAGGGCTCTGAGCCCTTTGGAGGAGTGTGCAGGGGAAGACACGATGGTCAGAGGCAACACTCAGGGCAAATAAAAGGACAGATAGAAGAAGAAACCTGGAAAGAAAACTGGTAAGAACTTTCCAGAAAGGAGGCCAGAAAGGAGGGAAGGGGGATGAGGTGTCATGGGGCCCAAAGGGGGGAAAAAAGCAAAGAGGGGGGGATGGTCAGCAGTGTTAGATGTTGCAAAGAGGACCTAATCATCAGAAAGCCACACAGAATTAGAGGAGTAAATAGCTGGAAGAAAACAACTGCAAAAATTAAAAAGCTACAGTTAAAAAGAGCCAGAGTAAACCGCTCTTTGTAGAGAACAGATTCTGAAGGTCCAAAGGACAGGAGCTCAGGGCAAGGGAGGCACTAACTTTCCTTGGACAAGACGTGGACCCCAGGGAGGAAGCAGGCCTGGGCCATTTAGAGGCAGTGCACCCAAAAGGTGACCCCAGCAGAGGAATGGGGTCATGAACACTGGGAAAGAAGACCAGACAAAGCAGATGTCACCAGTGACAAGGGAACTGTAGGTGAGACTGAGGAGGGGAGGGTGGAAGGTGCCCCAGAAATACCAGAGGAGCAAGGAGTCGGTCCATGTAATCTCCTACACCTCCATCAGGTAAAGGGGACTTTGCAGATGCAATTAAGGTTACAAACTTTAAAATCCTTAGGGAAATTGTTTTGGATTATCTAGGTAATACATGAGTCCTTAAAAGAAAAGGACTTTCTCTAGATGTAGGCAAAAGATGCCATAGATGGGGAAGCCGGAGATTCTAAGCGTGCGGTGGATTTGATGTCTCCGAGATATGGGGGCCCACATGAAGCCTAGGAACGAGAGTCTGGAAACTAAGATAGCCCCCAGATGACAGTCAGCAAGGAACTAGATTCTGCCAACACGAACTTGGAAGAATATTTTTCCCAAAGCCTTACCAGTAAGAGCACAAGCATTAGACGCTGATTTCAACCTTGCAAAACCTGGAGAAACAACGTGAGTCAACCTGGACTGTGACCTGCAGAACCGTGATACACTATGTTGGTGTTGTTTTAAGTCACCAAATCAGTAATAGTAATTTATTACAGCAGTAATAGAAAATACAACACCCCAGGGCACCAATGCCTGACTATAAAACCATGGGTATTTATTATTATTATAGCAACTGTATTCTTGTTCCTCCTCCCCTCACCTCCAATCTAATCCTAGAGGAGACATTCAGTCTGGAGAGTAGAGAAGAATAATATGGAGAAACAGAGAATGGGCCAAAGCCCTCACTCCCCCCAAACAGCCCCCACTAGAGACTCCAAGGGGAGCAGGCTTGAAAGGGGAAAAGAGGGGAAGTTTTGGGGGATGAAAATTAAGTTATTTATATTAAACTAAGGCTTTTTTGTTATCAGAAAGTGAACAGAAAGCTCTGGGACCTGCCTGAGATTTAATCCAGGGACAGGAAAGAAGCTGAGAGGGCCGGTTGAAGGGGCAACAGGTGGAATACACAGTCACTTTCGACTTGCACCTATGATGTTCACCTGGTTCAAAAATCAGTTACATGTATCTACAGTGAGTTCAAGAGTAACTAGTGAAATCTGACTTCCAGAAATCAAAGTTTTATATACAATGATGTCCGCACAACTATTTCATATAAGTAGATCCACAAAGAAACCAATATGGGCTTTCAGGTAAAAATTCTGCTTTCACGAAAAGACAAGTGGGGAAAAAAAAGCCCTTAAGAAGTGTAACTACAAATTCTTCAGCACTTTAAAAGCACACTAAAACTCTTATCCAGAGACCAAGCAAATCAATTTCCTAAACAACTGAATTGAGTACCAATGCTGAAGTACTACAGTGTACTTCACAGTCATTAAATAATCAGGTTAGCACACTGTCTTTCAAAGGATTGTCTTGAGGAGGAAAAAGAGGTTCTTCAAAACAAAGTTTTTACTTCACGTAAAAATTATTTAAGTACCTTCGATAATGTTAAATAAGAATCATTTTTAAAGTGGCACAATGCCAAAACAAAGTCTTTAGATGCAAATTTTAAATGGTATGAAGCCTCTGTAGGTGCAAATGCTGAAAGATTAAAGTGGCAAATTACTACCTGTTGCCTCATCAAAAGAATTTTTATTCATAAAAATACCACCAGTAGGTACAAGCCGAAAATCAAACCCAACCTAAATCTTGCATCTTCCACAGACAAAGAAGCAGCTTTAAATTTGTCAAAAATGTGATGCACCAAAAAACCTGAAAAATGTTATTGATTCGCATTTTAAAAAGGAGAAAGACCCCTCTCATGTTCAGAATCATCAGCAGATCTTCCCTATAATGTCTGTGATATGTTGAAGGAATCAGAAAGGAAGGGAAAGGAAAGAACCTAGTCCTCATTTTTAAAAAAGAACTTAATTGTGACAAACTCATTTATTAGCAAATTGAGCAGCCCTGAAAAAGCAACAATTTCATATTCTGCTTAGTAAAGTGAATTTGATCGCAAAAGATCTCTGCCAACAGGAAGTCCTGTTAAGATTTAACAAGTGATCTGGCCCAGTTATTAAATATGTATTCTGTAAACACTTCAGGAATGTCAATATCCATCTGCCCTGCCCATACTATTGAAATTGATACTCTCAGCCAGGAGAAGGGTAAGACTAACATAAAAACACTTCCAAAGTAATCACGTTCGGAACCGAACACCATAAACTACATTCACTACTTTCAAGGCAGTTGTTTTCCTGGCTTGTGGTGATAAAACAAACCTCTGTAATTATCTAATATCAATAGCCTACTCGCTCTACTTACTCAGATGGCACCAGCAACTATGACCAAAAAGAAAAAAAAAGTATTTATTTTAACAAGGTAGTCACAACGGAACCACAAGAGTCCCATTCCAGAACCTCCCAGGTGATTTAGGTGAGTGGTTGCATGTCTGAGACATGGATGAGGGCAAGGAATGGGCACTGGAGTATCCTGGGTCCAAGGTAGTAATGTGGAGAGAGGCCTTTACACAGCCTGATTGAGAGGGGCAAGGGCTAGCAAATAAAGGGGGAGAAGTTAATTTTTTTGTTGTTTTTCTAGGCTGAAATTATATCAATTCATAATGACAAGGGTTAGTAAAGAAGTATATATGTATGGTTAATTAAAATCAAAGCCAGCACTTCATCAAGAACTGACATGAGATCAGAAGTTCCCAAACATAAGGTCCATGCAAAACAGTACTAATAAAATGTATGTTCAACAATGAAAAGTTAGGAATCACTAACGGGAATTAAGAATCCCATGCAGGCACACACCAGGCATTCTTTCCTCCTGGGGTCTTCTGAAGGGCCATGTGCAACACTGAACTCGAACACTTGTGGAGGAAAAGAAAATAAGGCAGTATAACAGCAAACACCTGCCGATTCCAGCTGACCAGTGAAGAGTCCAGCTATTAACTTTTTCCCAAATCCCAAGAACATCGCATACTCTAATTTAAACAGGTGAATGCAATAATCCTCCAAAACTAAATGAGGCTATCAAAACCAATAACCAATTTGTACATTAAATAGACATGTACAAAACAAAATGATGCTGAAATAATATATAACTCCTCAGAACAGCATATAAAATCCTTTCATAATCTGTCCCAAATAATCATCCCAGTCTATTTTATCCAGCCCCTCAGTTTCCCCACCACGTGAACTATTTGAAACCTAGCTCGTCTTTACTGCCTCCCATCTCAAGAGAAAGCCCTTCCCTTTGCTGTCCAAATTCTGTCCTAAGTTAAGACCAGTCTCTAGTCCACCCTCTCTACTAAATATTCCCAAACTACTATGATTTCCTTTCCAGCTTGGTTTCCCCTGAACCTAATGAGGTATCACAAAAATTAAAGTAGTTCGTTCCTATTCTGAATGTATAAATAACTTAATCATTAAACACTACCTTCAGGCATTTTTTACTCTTAATTTTTTCAATTGTTTGTTTTGAATCCTAAGAGTTCAGCAACTTGAGGGCAGAAACTATATATGTAAATAATCTATTTATATAAAATTAGCATTCACTTGTAGTAAGTGGTTTGAATATACTTTAACATGTGGGTTATGGGTTAAATCAGTCCAGCCGGCTTGAACGCCAGCGGCTGAGTCTGTCAGAGCATCACCATTGACTTCAGAACCCACTGAAGAAGGCCTCGAAGGACACCAGGTGTCTCTCCCAGAACAGGCACATTCCGAAATGAAGGAGTTCAAGCCTCTACCAGTGTAACTACTGCAGGACTACAAGAACTTGGTTATCCTGAGAACCAAGAAGGAAAGAAAGCACGTCAACAAATCAGCGCACTCAACAGCGTCACACACAGCAGAGCGCTGTGGCCGCCTTCCTAAACATGCATCCGAACCTAAAAAGGCCACTTAGATCATCCATTCAAGACAAAAATGTATCATTTGATACTTTAGAGTATCTATGGTACAGTATTTTTCTTCATTCTTTTTTTGTCACTTTAAAGTTTCTATGCCTAAAGTGCCATGTTAAATGATATCAGAAACCATTCTATGGAACATGACGAGTTCCAAATATGTTTAGCGTTTCTAAACATGACCATAAGCTAAGGCTTTAACACCAAACATTTCATAAGACTCTAATTCTTACCATCATCTTTTCAAAAAGCTCTAAGAGTTCATTCTCTGACAGTGGCTTCGGAAGGTTTTCCATCGTCTCTGAGGAACAGTCACTGCTGGCAAATGCAGCCTTCAGGTTCGGAAGTGCAGGCCTCTCTTTCTTGCTCCCTGGAATTTTTATGCTGGCAAATCTGTCCAGCTACAAAAGAATAAAGTAGAACACATGTAAATATCTCCTTCTCAACATGAATAAACAAACAAGGCCGATCACATATGAAGTCAACCCATGAAGTCAACAAGTACCTGTTGACTTCAAACTATCAGGGAGCTGAGATCACGAGAAAATTTACAAGAACTATCAAGAAGTGATGGACTTGATTTAGTCGCCGGTTGGGGTGTGTATGGGAGGTAACTGATTGATGTCTCTCTTCCTCGTTCTCTTCCTGCCCTCCCCTCTCTAAAAATCAATAAGCATGTCCTCAGTAAAGGATAAAAGAAAAGTGCAGGTGCTCTCATCACTGACAAATAGCAAAAAAGTAGTTAAACAGAGGTAAAGAAAAACCAAATTTTTAATGAACTACTGTTGACAGGAACACAGGTACTGGCACGAGAGACTAGAATTCCCAGGAGCCCAAGTCACAAAGGCCCAGCCAGGAAACCAGTCTGCACCCACCTACAAACTCCTGCCCTGAAGTCTTCACCAGCTCCATCGGGTAGCACGCAATGGCGGGGAGCACAGGAAAGCTGAACAACATGTTCCCTGGGGCATGAGAGGCACAGGAGGAAAATGCAAAGCAGCTGCCCTCTGAAGCCTCTGGCCTAAACCAATGATCTGAGAGAAATCCCAACACATTAGGGCCTGGGATAAAGGTATCAGGTCAGACAGAGACTACCTGAAGAAAGAGCCAGCAGTGGGGCTGAAAGCATAAAGAAAACTCTACCATTATCCTACAAATGGGCATCAGGACATTAAAACACAGACACCCCAGAGTTTTGAAAGCTAGTGGTTCAGTCATGAAGTCAAAAACCACACAGCCAGAATCTCATTACTGCTCAGATCCCAAGCCCTCAAAACATGAGGCCAAAAATGAGCTGAATAAAACAGAAGCAGCAAGGAAGCCAAAACTCAGCTCAACTAGAGATCTCATTGACCCATTCTAGCCACTTGAAAGAAGCTTTTTTGGAAGCAAGTATTATTTAACTTCTACTATAATTTTCTTACATGTTCACCAAACGATCAAACATTACAAGATGCACAAAGATCAAGAAAATGTGTCCCCTAGTCAAAAGAAGCACACCCAGACATGGCTTAGATGGTGGAATTACCAGACAGACTTTAAAATAAGATTTATAAAAATAACAAAAGATATAAAGGATAAAAGATATAATGAAAAGAGTGAACACCATGCATGAGAGATGGGAAATTTCAGCAGCAAGGTCAGAAAAACTTTTTTTAATGTCTTTTAGAACAAAAAATGGATCAGAAGTAAAGAATTCATTAGATGGGCTTAACGGAACCTAAACATCGCTGATACAAGAATGGGTAAACCTAAATACAGATCAAGGAAAGTATGAAAACCACAACAAATAGAAAGAAGAAAAAGAAAAACACAAAAGAAAAAAAGAACAGAGCAACCAAGATCTGTGCTACAATACAAAATATTGTAACACAAGTGTAATTGGGGTCCAGAAGCACAACAGAGTGAGAATAATACAGAAGATAAATGTCAGAAGATAACCATTCTATTAAAAAAAAAAAAAAGGCTCAGCAAACACCAAGGAAAATACATACCACCCACCCCATAAAAAAAAAAAAAAACACCACTCAGGTACCTCCTAGTCAAACTGCTGAAAATTAAAATTAAAACCACAGAAGTGCAGACAAAGAAACGAAGACATTATATACACAGGAGGAAAATGACACGAATGATAACTACTGTCTCACCAGAAACAATGACAGCAAAAGACAATGGAATGGTCTTTAAAGTACCAAAAGAAGGGGTCCAAGATGTCAGAGGAGTACATGGAAGCTACATTAACCTCCTCCCAGGACTACTCTGGAATTAACAACTGAATTGTAGAGAAATCACCCTGAAAAAACAACTAAACACTAGCTGGAGAGAAGCGTTATAAACACAGACCGAAGAAACCACTTCACCACAACATGAATGGTAGGGAGTGTGGAGCAGGCACAAGAGGGCTGTCTGGGATCCCATGGGTGGCAGCTGAAGTCCTGGAGGGTTATTTCATCTGGGGGATTCACTTGAGAAGTGTGGGTTCTAAACCACAAGCTGAGCTCCCCAGCCCACAGCACCAGAGCCAGGAAAGGAACCCAGACAACATTCAGCTGTGAAAAGCAGAAGGGTTTGGGGGGGGGGGGCGGGCAGGGAGGTGGAGATTCCTAGAGATTCAGAGGGCCTCTTAAAGAGCCAGCACACAAAATATCATTTGCAGCCATTTACCCCAGTCTCTGGCAGAGGGAGGGCAGAATGGACCAGAGACATTGGAGGAGAGTCCTGGGTTTGCAGCTCAGGAGAGAGAACTGAAGGAACAGCCGCCAGGATAGCTGTGCCGAATCATTCCCCACACTGCAGGAGCCATCCTCCTCAGGCAGAGCACTCCTCTCCAAATAGCATCAGCCTGAGGGGAAGCAACCACCCCACCCTGTGGACCCTAGGCCTGGCTGCTGATTACTGCTTGATGCTACATCACCAATTAGTTTAACAAGTAATGCAGATACTTGGGAATTCTGTAAGACTTCAGCTGATCCCCCCCAGCGCCCAGTGCCGATAAAAGGTGGTGACCTTTGTGCGCAGACTGGTTCCTTCGCACACAAAAAGCCCAGCCAAGGGGGCCACATGCTGTGGACTGCTGATAGCTCTAAACAGGTTGACTGGGGCCAGTCACAAGCTGCAGCTGACAAAGGCCTGAACCACAGTCTTTCTACCTAACATATAGAAACAAATAAAAAGCAGCAGCCAAAATGGGAAAATACAGAAACAGACACCAACAGAAACAAGAGAATTCTCCAGAACAAGAGCTAGAGGATATAGAGACAAGCAATTGTGATGTCTTCAGATACACACAGATTAAAGTAAAGGGTAAAAAAAAGTTATTTCATACAAATGGAAAGGGAAAAAAAAAGCTGGGGTAGCAGGACTTATATCTGACGAAACAGACTTTAAAACCAACACTTAGAGACAAAGAAGGACACTACATAATGATAAAGGGAACAAATCCAACAAGAGGATATTATCCTAGTAAAAATTTATGCACCCAACATAGGAGCACCTAAATATATGAAGCAAATCTTCATGGACATAAATGGGGAGATCAACAGAAATACAGTCATAGTTGGTGATTTAACACACACTGACTTCACATCACTGTCAGTGATGTGTTAAATGGGTAGATCTTCTAGGCAGAAAATCAACAGAGACAGCAGCCTGAAACAACACACAAGATCAAAAGGACTTAATTGATATCTTCAGAGCATTTCACCCCAAAGCAGCAGAACATATATACTTATCAAGACAACATCAATGTTTTCTAAAGTAGAACACATGTAAGGGCACAAAACAAGTCTCAATATACTTGAAAAGATTGGAATCATTATCATGCATCTTCTCTGACCACATTGCTATGAAACTAGTAATCAATCACAAGAAGAACACTTACACCCAAAGACATGGAAGTTAAATATCATGTTATTAAACAATGAATGGGTCAACAATGAGATCAAGGAAGAAATCAACAGATACCTTGAAACAAATGAAAATGAGGACACAACAATCCAAAATCTGTGGGACACTGGGAAAGCAATGCTAAGACAAAAATTCATAGCATTAGAGGCCTATCTCAAAAAAAAAAAGTTCAAATAAACAATCTAAGTTCACAATTTAAGGAACTTTAAAAGAACAACAAAGCCCCAAGTGAGTAGAAGAAAAGAAATAATAAAGACCAGAGCACAAATAAAGGTAATAGAGTCCAAAAAAAAAAGAAAGAAAGAAACCAAAGATCAACGAATCGAAGAGCTGGTTCTTTGGAAAGATAAAAAAGGTTGACAAACCTTTAACTGGACTCATCAAGAAAAAGCTCAGAGAGAGGACCCAAATAAATGAAATCAGAAATGAAAGAGGACAAATAACAGCTGACACCAAAGAAATACCAAGGATTGTAAGAAAATATTATAAACAACTAAATGCCAAAAAAAATTGGACAACCTGGACAAAATGGGTAAGTTCCTAGAAAACTACAATTTTCCAAAACTAAATCAGGAATAATCAGAGAATGTAAAATCGAAGCAATAATCAAAAGACTGCCAACAAACAAAAGCCTTGGACCACATGGCTTCAAGAAGAATTTTACCAAACATTTCGAGAAGGACACACAACTTTCCTCAAACTGATAAATTTCAAGAGGAGGAAAGGTCCCAGCCTCATTTTACAAAGCCAGCATTACTCTAACTCCAAAATCAGATAAAGACACAACAAAGAAAAAAATGATAGGCCAATACCCCTGATGACCATAAATTCTAAAATCCTCAACAAAATATTGGCAAGCTGAGTAGAGCAATGCATCAAAAACATCAAACACCATGGTCAAGTGGGATTTATTCTGGGAATGCAAGGTTGGTACAACATTGCAAATCAATAAATGTGATTCACCACATAAATAAAATGAAGGATAAAACCACGTGATCGTAACAACAGATGCAGGAAAAGCATTTGATAAAATCCAGTACCCATTTCTGATAAAAACTCTTAGCAAAGTGGGATTAGAAGGGACATATCTAAACATAATAAAGGCCATATATGACAAACCAACTGCCAGCATCATGCTGAAGGAGCAAAAACTACAAGTGTTCCTCTTAAGATCGATTGCAAATAAGACAGGGATGTCTGTTTTCACCTCTCTTATTCAACATATTATTGGAAGTCCTAGCCATAGCAATCAGAAAAGAAGAAGAAATAAAAGGCATCCAAATTGGAAAGGAAGAAGTAAAACTGTCTTTAATTGCAGATGACATGACACTGCACAGAGAGAACCCTAAACATTCCACCAAGAAACTACTAGAACTGAAAAACGAATTCAGCAAAGTAAGAGGATACAAAATTAATATCCAAAAATCAGTTGCATTTTTATATACCAGCAATGAACTAACAGAAAGGGAAATTAAGAAAACAATTCCAATCATAGTTGCTTCAAAAAGAATAAAATGCCTGGGAAGAAACCTATCCAAGGAAGTAAAAGACCTGTACTCAGAAAATTATAAAACACTGAGGGAAGAAACTGAAGAAGATACAAATAAGTCAGAGCACATACCATGTTCATGGACGGAAAGAATATCACTAAAATAAATGTCCATACTCCCCAAAGCAATCTAGAGTCAATACAATTCCTATCAAGATTCTAATGATGTATTTCAAAGAACTAAAACAAATACTTCAAAAATTTATATGAAACCACAAAAGGTCCCAAGTAGCATCAGCAACCTGAGAAAGAATGAAGTTGGAGGAATCATACTACCTAATATCCAACTATACTCTAAGGCCATAGTAATCAAAACAGCATGGTACTGGCATAAAAACAGACACATAGATTAATGGACAGAACAGACAGCCCATAAATAAACCTACAACTTTGTAGTCAATTAATATTTGACAGAGGAAGCAAGGACATACAATGGTCTAAAGATAGTTTATTCAATAAATGGTGTTGGGAAATTGGACAACACATGCATAAATGAAACTGGATTACCTTCTTATACCACACACAAGAATAAATTCAAAATGATTGAAGACTTAAATGTTAGACCCAAAACCATAAAAATTCTAGAAGAAAACAGTCAGCAAAATAACAGACATTGCTTGTAGCAACATTATTGGACATATCTCCCCAGAAAAGGAAAACAAAAGAAATAAACAAATGAGACTACATCAAACTAAAAAATTTTTGCAAAGGTAATCATCAACAACAGAATGGGAGAATATATTTGCTGATACATGTGATAAGGGCTTAAGGTTCAAAATTTATAAAGAACTTATAAAACTCAACAGCAAAAAGAAAAAACGAGTAAAGGACCTGAACAGACACTTCCCCAAAAAGGACATGCAAATGGCCAACAGACAAATGAAAAGATGCTCACTGTCACTCATAATCAGAAAAATGCAAATTAAAACCACAATGAGATATCAACTCACACCTGTCAGAATTACTGTCATCAATAAATCAATAAACAAGTGCTGGCAAGGATGTGGAGAAAGGGGAATCCTTTTGTACAATTGGTGGGAATGCAAAATGGTGCAGCCACTGTGGAAAGCAGGATAGAGATACCTCAAAAAATTAAAAGTGGATCTGCCTTCAACCCAGCTACTCACTTCTGGGAATACATCTGAAGGAACACAAACCACTAATTTGAAGGAACATAAGCACACCTATTTTCATTGCAGTATTAAACTAAATCACCATGGTATAGAAGCAGCCCAAGTGTCCATCAACAGATGAGTGGATAAAACAACTACGGGAAATTTACACAGCGGAATACTACTCAGCTATAAAAAAGAAAAAAAATTTTCCCTGGCTGGTGTGGTTTAGTGGATTAAGCGCCAGACTGCAAACCAAAGGCTCTGGTTCAATTCCCAACCAGGGCACATGCCTAGGTTATGGGCCAGGTCTACAGTAGGGGGCGCTCAAGTGGTAAGCATACACCGATGTTTCTCTCCCTCTCTTTTCCCTCCCTTCCCCTCTATAACTAACTAACTAATTAATTAATTTTTTTTAAAGAAGAAGAAAAGGTTACCCTTAGTGACAGTATGCATGGACCTGGAGAACATTATGCCAAGTGAAAGAAGCCAGTCAGAGAAAGACAAATACCATATGATTTCACTCACATGTGGGAACTAATGAACAAACTGAACTAACCAACAAGACAGACTCACAGATAGAGAGTGGGATGACAATGGGTGGAGTGGGACAGGGCTTTGCAGGGTGGTAGGGGATAGAGAGATAAAGCAAAAAAAAAAAAGGACTCATGGACATGCACAACAGTGTGGTGAGTGCTGGGGGCAGGGGGATGCAAGGGGACTGAATGGTAATGGAAAATAATACAATAAACATCCAATCAAAAAGTATTAATAATAATTAATAATAAATAAAAATTTTAAAGTACCGAAAGAAAAATACTGTCAATCCCGGGTTTTTATGTCCAGTGAAAATATCTTTCATAAATAGAAGCAAAACATAAACATTTTCAGACACACAAAAGTTGAGAGAATTTGCCTCTGGCAGACCTATAATACAAGAAGTGTCAGAAAAAATTATACCAAATTTCATGTTTTTCATGCCACCAAGAAATTACATCAAATGGAATCCCAGATTTCAAAAAGAAATGAAGAGCACTGAGAGGTTGTTCTGTTTGACGTTGGCGATACAAAGGTACATGAGCTCTTTAGGACATAAAAATCAAACCAGCAAAGGGGACAAGTGCATAAAGAGGATATTATATACCTATGTAGAAAATGCAGCAAGAGGTATGTACAACGTACTGCAGTAGCAAAGAAAAGAGTTATCTATCTAACTCACTGAGATAAACAGGTTCTCCTTAGGAATAACCCATAAACATAAAACTGCCTTTGCATGAATATATTTCCAGAAGTGATTGTACCTCCATACCTTAGTACCCCAAATATTCATATGTTTTAAAAAACCAAGGAGATACAAAAATTTGTTTTTAAGAAATGAGACTGGTTGTTCTATCTTCTGATTTACCTCTTCATTCCCATCTATGCAGTAACAGTCCCTCAGTGTGAAAACTACACCGACTCCTCTTCGAACACCACAAAGGTATGACTTGACTAATATGCTAACATTACGACATGAAATTAAGCAAAACATCATTAATACAACATCGATATTATAAGTGTAAACATGTCAATGAATGGGAAGTGTGCTCAAGCAATTCACAAGCTGATTTGTTATTATATAACTTAATGATTCCATCTGTGGTAGAATAAAAATTTTTAGTTTTCACCAAAAAAAAAACCACAAACCTTTCTTAAACAAAAATCTCTAAATGTCATAAAAATGGCAATGGCTAATATTTATTGAGTCTCTTCTACATGTCAGTCACTGTGCTAGGAGCTTGAGCAACAGCATCGGACTGAATGCACGTCTAACTAACAACGAACAAGCTCCAAACCACTTACACATAAAAACTGCATAGTAGTTGGCTTATAAAATAGCATAAAGGGGAAAGAGAGTCAACCTATTATGTTTTTAGTAGGACAGTATTTTTATCAATAAACAATATCAGAATACATACAGTAATAATAAAACAGAATTAGCACAACTTCCCCATACACTTAGCACTTAAACTCTGGGGAAGGATGAATTTTATACAAGTGGAAAAATTAATTTGCACATTACCACTAGCATACCTAGCTAAAGGCACAATAGGAAAAATTAGCATATCCCTCTTCTATCTTGTAAATCTTCAAAGGTCCAAACAGTAATGCGAGATACAAAAGATCAGTGTTTCATAATTCCATTACAATGCTTTTATCTATTTGCCCTGAGTTGAAGGCATGAAAGACAAAATAAAAAAGGAGCCATAGGAGAAAAAGAAATACAATCCTTCCCCCTATACTAGGACAGTAAATTGAATTTGCTGAATACCTCAGGCTTAACATAAAACTGTTCCCAGCTATGTGATGAGCCATTGAGCACTACAGGTAGATTCCACGTAATCGAGACATTATTACAAACCTAGGTGCAAAGTGAATTTTACTATCAAATCATTTAAAATGTAATAAGAAATTTCATTTTTAAAGGGATGATACTATGTGTCCTCCACTCACAAATGAAAAAAAATCACTAATTTATCTTTCGTAAAACTGCACATACTATTTGCTTAAAGCAAGACACAATAAAACATAAAAGCAAACTTTTAAAAGCAAACTTTAAAATACTTTTGTACATAAAAACACAATATAAATCCCCATCATACTGACTATAACTGGTTGTTATTTTGTATTTGGCAATTTGGCTGGGAGTATGTGTCTTTTACAATTTCTGTAGTTGTGTAGCTACTTTTCAAATTCTTGTCTTACAGATAAGTTAGAAAAACAACCCAAGGAGACAAAGTACAAACAATTAGCCTTTGTTGAAGAACTGGTTAAACACAGAAGACTGAGGGAATTCTATTATAATGCTATTTGAGGTGGTGCGCCACACTTAATTAATACAGCTACAGCTGTGTCTGGGGTGTACTGAGTTTTATAATTAATATCACTTATCTTCAGGGGAAATTAAATGAGCACCCTACTGAGTATTACCCCACACTGATAATCACCAATGACAGTTTAAATAAAATTAATTTAACCGAAAACAAGCTCTTTATAAACTGTCTAGATTTTTAGCTATAGCATAACATGGTAACAGTGAAAACACAGTATATAACTCTTAAAACATTTTAAAAACAGTACTCCTTTAATTTAAAACAAAAGGAAGATACTATGATTATTGGTCTTCCTACAACTTGCAAAGTCTGGAAAACTATGTGATCATAAACACACTTCCTTAGAACCTGAAGGAATTGATATTTTCATACAATCCAGAAGTGTTAAGCAAATGAACCAAAAATTCATTGTGATTATAGAATCATTTCCATTTAAATATATGATAACTGAAATCCAGAGAAAATATACCACTAAAATTATCAAATTCCATCTAATATTGAATCATATTTAAGAGGAGGGAAAACCTAACAGCTTAAATAGTGATACTTTTTCATTAGCTTTATAACTAAACAGGCAACTTGATAATAAATACATGGCTCTGCAGTCTGACTTCTGAATCTTGCTTGCTGTGTTATGCTAACCGAGCCACTTCGCCTTTCACGTTCGTACCCATCACAGTGAGTTGATAATAGCAAATAAAACCACTTGACAGTCAGGCCTTAAGTTAAAAGGTCAGAAAAGCCTTAGCTAACCACCCTATCTAACGTACTACATGTCTACACGCTCCCCACTCTGTCATAGCACAGTGTATTCCTCTATGTGTCATTTCATTGACACTAAGAAAGCCTATGATTATCTTATTTATTTTATAATTGTTGATGCCCTCTCCTACTAAAGTGTAAGTGCCAGGCCGGACAAATGATGAACTGCCTTAGTCTTAGTGGCCAGTCTTTGAAAGGGCTCCCAGTGGTCCTCTGACTTGTGTAACCAATAGGATACTACGGAAACCATGGAGGGTCATTTCCAAGACTAGATCATAACAGACAGTACAGATTTTGTGTCACTCCCTCTTGGATCCCCTGCTCTGGGGTATGCCAAGCTGCCAAATGAGGACACTCGAGACCACCTCTACAGCGAACGAAGCCCACAAGACCAAGCACTGAACTACAGGAGCTACAGCAGCATGAAGACCTCCCACCAGCACTCATGGGAGCACAGCATCTTGGAAGCTCCAACTAAGTCTTCAGATAATATTATACAGCAGCAGGTGACTAACACAGAGCTCCTCAAAGAATAATACTTTTGAAAAGCTCTAGTCAAAGTCTTCTCTGTAACCTCCTGAAAGCCCTAGCCAGAATCTCCTAGCTCAGCCTACCAAGTTCCTATCCCAGGAAACAGTATGAGATAATTGCTGTTTTTAGTCACTAAATATGAGGGTAATTTGTGGGGTAATTTTTATACAGCAACAGATAACATTACAGCCCCTGGTGTGTGTTCGGCCTAATAGCACAGTAGCTGGCAGATAGGTAGCAATCAATTAATACTTGTTGAAAGTATGAATGAATGAGCAACTACTGGGTGATAAAATACACTGCCATCCCTGCAGATAGATGTTCGCCACCGAGGGGGGGAAATGTATGCTAAAGAACTATTTATAAATTAAGGTAAAATATCGTAAGCACCCCAAGAAACTCCTAAGCCATGTGAATTAGGAACAGATAGGAACCAGTGAATAATTCTGGAGAGAGGAAGAACCTCAAGAGAAGCCCTAGAAAGGGGGATACATCAGGCACTCCTTTGAGGCCAATACACATGAGAATTACAGGAAATGGTACATGTTACAAGCTAAATAGTATGCCTGCCTGTTCCATGGTCTTCACTGAAATGCTACTGACATCACTATTAAAACAGATATTATAATGGGGGCAAAGTGGGCCATTCGCTGTTTCAGTTGCTTGAAAGTGAGACACAGCACGCAGTGTGTGTTCCACAGCCAGGGGTTGCAGAGCATCCAACAGAGATGCCACACAGGGAAGAACTGAGGCCTCCCAACAGCAGTGGGCACACGTGCCAGTCGGCAGTGAACCGCCATGAAAGGGGTTCTCCAGACCCATCAAGGCTTCACATAACCATGGCCTGAGCCGATGCCTCGATTGCAATCTCACAAAGACCTCAAATCAGAACCATCCTGCTAAAATGTTTCCAAATTTTTGACCCAAAGAACTATGAAATGTTGAGTGTTTATTACTATTATAAACCACTAAGTCTTTTGGGATAATTTACTGTGTAGCAATAGAAGACTAATACAGAGGCCCTCACAGAATACTTTTAAATGTCTCAAATACATACAATTACAAAACAACTAAGTAAAATGAGGTTATAGAAATAATAAAAAAATAATTGTGATACAGTAATATTCACCTCCATGAGTCTATTATTGTCAACAGTGTTGAACAGAAAGCATATTTTGAAGTATCTTCAATTAACTACAATATGTCTTAAAAACATCTATGATTTCTGTGGCAAACCCTACTGAGTGGGGAGTGGGTACCTTTATTTGTAAGTTTAAAAACACTAAACTTCACTTAAAGATTAATGAAAAACTTTTTTAAAGTTCACTCGTTTCCTATTCAAGGACACCATAAATTCTACTCAAACCCTTAATGGTCCATAAAACCCCAGGTTAAGACCCCTTGTAGGTAAATATGGAATAGTAGCAGAAACAGGGGTAAAAAAGAAATTACCTTAGAAGAAAGTTCTGGTGGCTTCAGTAAATCAGTGGGAGGGACGAGAAAACCTACAGTCAAGACCAACTAGGAGAAATGCACAGAAATGCTTAAAAAGAGCTGGAAGCTTTTGAAGAAGATACCAGGAAAGCAAAAGCCTTCAAAGAACATCTAGGTTTCTGCAGAGCAAGAAGGAAAGCAAACATTTTAAATGATAGGCTTTGAGACACAAAAGGCAAAGGAGGAGGGTGTGGGAGGCCTAGAGAGTTCAGAGACAATGTCGGCTTAGAGGAAAAGTGGACCTGCATGGGGAGAGAAGCCTCCGGGTGCTTGCTGATGATATGGATTAATTATGACTTCTGATGCTGTCTCATGTCAGCAGAAAAGTGAGCTGCACTGTAAAAACCAATGAAAATTAATAAGGAAACGTACATCATCCACCCTGTTGACTGACCTTAATTCATCTTCTCTGTCCTTATTGCTACTGCCCTGATTCAGGCCCATGGGACAACTGCTACAGCTTCCTAAACTGCCTCTGTGTCTTCACCGCCCCCTACCCCTGCCGTCCTGGCGCTGTTCTCTCCCCTGACCTGTTCTCATCTTACTGGAATGCAGATCCAGTCCTGCCCCACATTCCTGTGCTTCACACCCTTCAGCCTTTGTATCCCCATTACTCAGAGGACGACATTCAAGTGTCTTTCCATGGCTCCAAGGTCCATTTTAATCAGAACCTTTCTTCCTCTCCAGACCACCTCTCACCATTCCACCGCCCTTATGCTCAATGATCTAGATATCCTGACTAACCTAGAATTTCCTAAGTGTGCCAATGCTTTTTCTTGTGCCTAGAACCTATCCACATTCACAACTCATATCCCATCCACTTAATCTGGTGAATTTCAGTTCAGCCATTAGTTCTCAGTCTGAGCTCTATCTTAGATGGAGCCTTCCCCGACTCCTCCAGGCTGAGTCAGATCCTGCAGACCTAGTGTTTGCTTACTTACAAAGTAGTATGTATAATATTCTAAAACTGCGTGATACCATTGATATTTACTCAACTAGGGTATAAGTCCTTGAGAACAGGAATTGTTATTTTATTCACTGAACCACTCCTAGAACTTAGCATGGTCCTGAGTATGTAGTGTGTTTTCTGTTAATATTTGTTAAGTGAGTAAATTAATGAATAGCTTTCTATCTTCCAGAGCTGGGACACAAGCCACTGCTCCTTGCCTTCTAATTCCTTCTCAACAATATCAGAAAAAATACCAGGTGTTATGCCTTTAATATATTCAACAGGTAAACTAAGGCTCTTCCCAACACCGATCACAGAGCAGCCTGCTACACTGAAAACAACCACGAATCTCTGTAATGTAACACCATGAAGACAGTTAAGGAAAACTTCACTCAAAGGAAAGGAGCACAAAATCATTTTAAAAGAATTTAATATTCAAAAAACATTTTATCCACATCTACTCAAAGTATAATGATAATTGTATATGTTCGAATATTACAGCACTCTATAATTAAAAAATATAAATTAGCTCTGTAAATGACTACTATACTTAATTTTTAAAAGACAGACATACAGTAGCCATTCATGAAAATTATCTGAAGATATTCGTAATTGCTTTCTACTTGCCAATCTGACACTTCCACTAGGCATTCATTCCATTGACATCCAGGAAGGAAGGTTATTGCAGTAAAAAGTAACCACGACTCCTCCCAGCCTGGATTCCAACATGTCCTTCGAAACTCAGCTGAGGTCACCTGCTCTATGAGGTAAGTCTTCCCCTAGATCAAAGTTGACCTTGCGACTTCCACTGAACCCTGTATACTATTACTCTAGCCCCTATCACACTGCACTCAAATGTACACTGACTGTGTACTCATCTGTTTCACCACTGTCCCAAGAGGGAAGAGACAGTCTTATTCATCACTGTATTCCTCTAACAGCACTAGGCGCTCAATAAATGTTTAATGAATGAATGGATAAAAGGATGAATAAACAAGTCTGTACACCCTACTCCCTCTTAGTATATTTAACACCGAGAGCTCTTGATCTTATTCCCAAGTTAGTACTGATTTGAGGAGGAGCTCTCTAAACTATTTCATAAATATTTAAAGATCCTAAGATAGTACTTAAGTGTTGCTACTAAAAACCTAAGTACAGGAAGCTCTAATTAACTCATATTAATGGGCTCAGAAAGGCCCACCTGCCTTAGCAAATAGTTTAAATTTTATAGAACATGTTTTGATGTATTTGACCATATATATTCAGTTGCCCCAGTCCATACTGGTGTTTCTACATTACACAGAAGAATAAAATGTATTTTGAGGATATAGTTTTATAGAAAAAGTATGGAAAATACTGTTTTTAATTTACAAGGAAAATATAGTAAGTTCATAAAATGCAAAATGAACTTAAATTATAACATTAAAGCTTTATATCCTACCAAGCCAATATTACTTTAAATAATATCACCTTAAGTTTAGCTCTTTTTATGTTTTACAATTCATATTAACTGACTTGAAAGTTGGACATATGTTCATATAATCAAAATCACTTTATTTTCTTTCATTGAAATCATTTCATTTTCTTTTTATACATCTGCGTCTAATTTAGCATATACCCCACAAGACAAGTCACATCTAGATACAGGAATAGTCCGCAGGTAGACGGAACCTGCAGGCACGTGTCCTGCTAGGCATGTTCCTCTGGAGAACTGCTCTTTGAGGGAACTGGTCTCACAGAAACACCCAGCAATGTGCTGGAGCTTTCTGGTAGCAGTCAGTTACACCACACGAGCCAGGTGGCCCACAGAGAACAGTGAGAGCTCCACAGAGCACGCCCACCCCAGACTAGGCAGCATCCTCTGCGGCTCTGGGTGTCCACACCCCCATGGGGGACTTCCAGGGGAACCAGGAAAACCTGTACTCTCATCTGGGAGTGGACCGCTGTTGCTAAACCTGTGAAGCGGCGTCCTCCCAGTCTTTCTATGTCCTTGCAGTGTGACAAATCTCAGATCTTTTATCTGTGGCCGTCTCAGTCACACATATCACTCTACTGCTTTGGAATAAACCTTTCACCCAAAGTTCACTAGAAATATTCAAAGTAGTTCATTTCTTATGAAAGAAAACTTGTTAGATACAATATGTTTTTACAATTATCGTTAATTCTCTCAGGATATAGACCAATGGCTATGATACTTTTTCCTTTTCAGTTTAAAGTCAGAAGTCTCACACTTTCCTCAAAGATAGCTTTAAAGAAAAAAAAAAACAGAAAATAATGAGATACACCTTGAGATTTGGCTCTGGCCTTCTCAGTGGAAAAAGGGACAGCACCTAGGGGGCAGCATAACTCTCTTGTTAAAGATCGGGTCCTCTGGAGCCAGTCAGTTTCCTGGCTGCCCCCTGTGACTCTAAACAAGGTACTTAACCTCTCTCTTGCCACAGTTTCTTTGCCTTTAAAATGGGAATAATAATAATAATAATAATAATAATAATAATAATAATAATAATAATACCTATCCAGAGGCTTGCTCAAAAAATTATAAAGCTAACATTTGGAACACTACTTAGCACACAGCTAATAATTATATGGTCGTTACTATCACCTCACACTCCAATCGGCAACTATGTTTTTCCATTTGCTTAGTAAATCCTCTAACAACTTATCTCACATGTTTCTATTCCCTGGAAGGCTTCTGCCTGCCTGGTGACTGAGAAATGTATATTGAACTAGACACTGTCCTATCATAGAGGCCTTATGTGCCAGGTTAAAAAGCCTGGGCTTGACTTATAAATAGCAGGTGCAATTAAGCAGTTTCAAATATGGTAAAACATGGTCAAAACTACAATTAGGACAGGTCACTTAGTTGCTGTGCAGGAAGCTGGGTCTTTTAGAGAGCAACAGGAAGTCGTGAGTCCTGATAAGATAATAAGAAGTCTAATGTTATAATAGAAGTACTTCAGAGATGAAAATAGATTCAAGAAATAATAAAAAGAAACATGAGGAGGATGAAGCTACCTTTTAGAAGAATATAAGAATAAAAGTAAGTGTAAGATGAAAGTGAAGGATTTAATTTAGGGCAGGCAGAGTTTTAAGTACAAATAAGACATCATATGATGGTATTCAGCAGGCTAATGCATTAATGTCTCACCTTGAGGAAAAGGTCACAGACGGACACACAGACAAAGGTAACTACCCAGATCGAGCACTATATACGGAGAGCAGTGGATTCAGGAGAGAGCTGAGAAATCACAACGGTTCAAAGGAAGAACGCACGGGAGAGAGAGAACAGGAAAGGTCACAGGGATGTGGAACCCACAGTCGGTCTCAGAGAGTCAAGAAATCTCATCCTTCCAAGAGGAAGGGGACAACTGCATCGAGCAGAGCAGAGAAACCCAGTTAATTTTCAAAGACTAAAAACGAATGAACATAACTGAGGATAAAAACAGTCATTTCATAATAAAGGATGCATAACAATCCTAAATATATACATACTTGATTGGAAAGATTTTAAAAAAGAAGTGAAAACTGAGAGAAGTGAACAGAAAATTTAAAAATCCTACATAATATTTGGAGACTTCAACACTCTTCTTTCCATAATTGTCACAACAAGCAGACAGAAAATCAGAAATATAGATGTGAACAATATATCAACCGACTTGACCTATTTACTACTGAGACCAGTTCTAACAAAAATGGTGCCACAGAACATTCACCGAGACAGACCACATTCTCACACAGAATGCCAGATTCAAAACTGAAATGGACTGAAATCTCACAGACTATGATCTCTGACCCAAGGGAATTAAATTGCAAATCAGTAGTAACAGAAACACATCAGAACACTCCTCAAATAATTGAAAATTAAACAACATGTTAGCTAAATGACCAATGGGTCAAAGAAAAAAACAACAACAGAGAATTAGAAAGTATTTTCAATATTCAGAAAATGATGCGGCAGCTCCCCAAGGGGAAAATGTATAGCATAAAATTCCCATAGAAACAAAAGCCTCAAATCAATTATTTAATCTTCTATCTTAAGAAATGAGAAACAGAGTAAAGCAAGATGAAGGAGATAATAAAGATAAAATAAATGAAAACAAAAGTGCTATTAGGAAAATTTGTGAATCCAAAAGCTGTCTCTTTCAGGAGATCAATAAAATTGACAAACCTCTACTCATACTACTGAGGAGGGGGTAGAAGACACAAATTATCAATAGCAGGATTCGAAAAGGAGGAGATCAACACAGATCGTACATTAAAACGATAAGAAAATATCAAAAACAACTCATAATTCAACAACAGAGATATGCCAAAAAAAACTCCTGGAAAGACAAACTACCAAGATCTCAGAACTTCCTGTTTTGCTAGCTATAGCTGTGAATCATGTGTGGGTCATGAAATCAGTGGAGTGTATTAGATCATTTTTTCTTGTATTAGTTTTTTTTTATGAAATGGAGAAGAATGGATAAGATCAGAAAAGAAAGGATCTGAGATTATTATGCTTAGAAACATTAAACACTATTTTTTAAATCTTAAACTTTAAGAATTTGTGTGTGTGTGTGCGTGCGTGTGTGCACGCGCTCTGGGTTACAAAACAAAATGCATTTCGTACTGTGGGTCCTGTTCCAAGTTTGAAAACTGCTGCTGGCATGCCAGGCAACAGGTTACAATAGCAATGCTGAAGTCAGTGGGAAAAGGAACGGATTATCAGCAGGGGCACTGCGTCAATAGTTCTGACAAATGGTTGTGAGGGGCAGGGGCGGGGAAAGGCAAGGCAAACACAACTCCTGGACGGCAGAGACACTCAGTGCACACTGAGGTGGAGAATTGAGCACGGCCAAGTCCACATTCAATTTCTCTCAGCTTACCTCTTCATACTGTCCCCCTCCCTGTCCTTCTCCCAACTTTATCTCTACAGGGAGAGCTTCCTTTCACCCAGACTGTAACAATAGAGGGTGGTAAACTCAGTGACTTTTTTCACCTTTACATTACCTTAACACTTTGGACTGCACTTTATACACGGTGAATACTCAGATATTTATAGAATAAACACTATGTAGAATACGCTAACTCTGCCTAGGGACCGCAATGCTATAGTACTACTTCACTCTTAACAAAATAGTGTTCTGTGAAATTAAATTCTGATAGTAATTCACGAAATAACCTTAAAAGGTGAAGTACTTTTGCAGGCCTTTAACAAAGCACCTTAGGCCCTGGCCAGGTGGCTCAATTGGTTAGAGCATCATCCAGATACACCAAGGTTGCGGGTTCAATCGCCGGTCAGAGCACAGGACAAGAATCAACCAATGAATGCATAAGTAAGTGGATCAACAAATTGATGTTTCTCTCTCTCTCTCTTCCCCCCACTCCCTTCCTCTCACTCTCTAAAATCAATAAATAACAAAAAAAAATTATAAGCAACTTAAAGAAATAGTAAGCAACTATCTCATGTTTCTAAGCCCTGTTAGCACAGCAGGTGCTACTTTAGATGCCTTCTCTCAAGTGCGGCCCAGAAATGGCTATTCTCATTAAGAAGTTCTGATTCGAAAGCACACGTGCAACATGTGTACCCTGCGAGTGCCAGCGTTAATTAGAAAACATCATGCTAGCGTACTTCACAGTCTCAGCTAGTGACAAATGCTTCCCTGAGCTCTAACCAGAATAATTTGAAAAGACTTCGAAACACCCAGCTCCCCCGTCCTCACAGCTCTGCACTGATCTATGCTACACATACCCTGTAAGCCTCAACTGCAAATGCGTCACACCACCCCCTCTCCGTCCACCGGGGGATATTTTTAAAAGGGGTCAAAAAGGGACAAAACAAATGCAGCAGTACAACCTACTTGGGCTTAATTGAAACACACCAAAAATCGTTCGGGAAGGCAGGAAAGCTTTAATTAGTCGTCCTTTACAAGTAAGCAAACATGTCATTGATTTGCCAAGGTCACAGAGCTAAGAAGTGGTGAAATCCTGTCTTTCCACAAGAGTCTTTTGATTCCAAATTTGATGCTCTCTCCACATTGCATTAATCAACAGTAGGAAAAACCTTATTGGTCAGTGTCTCCTGTTCAAGATAATCATGCTTATTCTCTAAACTCCACAAAAAACAGGTCCAGCACTTACTTAGATTAGATTATCTGTCCATCCTTTCCTGGACTCAAGTCAAGCCTGGGCCACTGAAGAGCCAGGCTAAAGCCAAGATCAGAAGAGAACAGTGAGAGCTGGGAGACAGCAGTTCAGTCAGGGGGGTCACTGAGAAGAGGGTCACCAAGCAATCTAGGAGACAGTTATGTGTACATCTAAGATGACGGCAGGAGCAAGGCAATTCAGCGATCCAGACAGGTGCTGAGAAGACTGATGGCATGTCCTTGTCAAAGCTTCTCCACCCTACCCCGGCTGGTGTGGCCCAGTGGACTGAGCACCAGTCTGCAAACCAAAGGGTTGCTGGTTCAATTCCCAGTCAGGGCACATGCCTGGGTTGCAGGCCAAGTCCACAATAGGGGACATACAGTAGGCAACCACACATTGATGTTTCTCTCCCTTTCTCCCACCCTTCCCCTTCATAAATAAATAAATAAAATCTTTTTTTTTTAAAGCTTCTCTACCGTCTGCAAAACAAGACTCCATCTCTGGGAAACCTGACCAGGACCTAGCCGGCACAGATCCAAGGAAACCACAATACAATGCCGGTTATCAAAGCAGCAACTCATCCTTTCACTTCAACAAAGAACTTACAAAAGTGCTTAACATGTGCCAGAAAACATGCCTGGAAATATTAGTAACACACGGCCTCTGCTGTCTAAACAAATGAGAAAGACAGATAGCAAATGATGTACAGCTGGATGAAAACACACACACGGCACTGTGGCACCAACCCGGAAGTTCTGACCCTGCCACGCCCAGGTATAAGGGTCAGGGGACAGGTGAGGAAGGCAGGCAGATGGAGTACGGAGGTTAGGAAACTCTTCACTGAAGAGGAGCCCATTGATTAATGTAAGATCAGAGCAAGGTGGCTTCTAGAGCAGCCCGTTGAAGCGACTCCATCACATGACCGTTTCTAAAAATTTGGGGGTTATAAGGATACAGTCATATAACAAAGGTATAAGAAAGGCAAAGGGCACAGGCTGAAAGGTTACAGGGGGAAAAATATAGACTGCCCATAAAATGGAAACAAATCTCAAAGAAATCATCATATAAAATACTATTCATCGATAGAAAGGACGTACTGATACATGCTTCAACATGAATGAATCATGAAAACATTATGCTAAGCAAAACAATTCAGTCACAAAAGCTATGTCATGTGACTCCATTTATATGAAGTGCCCAGAAAAGGCAAATCTATGGACAGAAAGCAGACTGGAGATTGCCTAGGGCTGGGGAAGCTGGAGGGTTTGGGAAGTAACTGCTTAAGGGTATGAAGTATCTTTTGGGGTGATGAAAATGTTCTAAAATTGACTGCAGTGATGGTTTCACAACTCTGCAAATATACTAAGAACCACTGAAATGTACACTTTAAATGGATGAAATACATGATATGTGAATTATAGCTCAATAAGGCTGTTGCAAACATACCACTGTATATTCTCATAAAAGTTCAAACGTAAAAATTGCAGATGGTTTTATTATCGGCCTTAAGAAGCCATTTGAAAGCTAAGTCAGCAGAGGAAGCGTATGGGTTTGGAGCTATGTACAAGATTCAAGCCACAGCTGCACCACTTGCCAGCTGTGCATACTTGAGAAAGCTCCCAACTTAACCTGTCAGCCTCAATGCACTCGGTGGTAAAATGAGGACAGTCTCAACCTCGCAGGGTGAGAAATGATACAATCTACATAAGTGTTCCATATTGCTACCATTTTCTAAATACTGTTATATGAGATATAAATGTTCTGCCAAGTTTACATAAATATCCTTTTATTAGATACTATACAGAGGAATAAAACATACAATCCAATTCAATTTTTTAAATCTGCATGTCAAAATCTATGTCTCATTCATATCCACATGTCTACTTTACCCTAAAATGGTTAAGTGTCTAAGACGGTACTTTGCATTATCAGAGGTACTAAACATTTTCTGAGTGCTTTCTATGTTCCAGACACTCTGTTTCATATTGATACAAGGTGAATTTTAACTCAAAACTTGGTCGGTAGAGTTATATGCTTTGTCATCTATAAGACATTAATATATTTTGGGTGTTATTCTTTATTGGGGTCTTGCTCTAGTTACTCCTTTACCACTAACCAATAGTTATATTCAAAAATAGTTATCGGAATAATGTATTTGAACATACAGGAGTCAGTAAGGGTGCTGTGCTAATGACAATGCATAATATTTTCAACATGCATAACATATACTAAAGCTGCTTAGTTCTCTTGTTTTTAAGCAAAATTTTAAAAAATACGGGGGGGGCAAAAAACTGGAAATTATTCATTAAAAATTGTGTATTTATTCTTACATGTTTAAAGCTCAGTCAACTTCAAAGTGCTCTCCATTTGATGTAGTCTACCTATCGAGACTTTTTTTACACTGCTCAAAACAGTTTTTGAACTCGTCTAATTTGATGCCTTTTAGTGCTTCTGTTGTTATTTCACCTCTTCCACATTGGCAAAAACGTTTCCCTTTGAGGACGTTTTTATGTAGGAAAACAAAAAGGTCTCTTGGGGTGAGATCAGGTGAATAGGGAGGGAGGGACATGGGGGTCATCCCATTTTTGGTTAAAAAATGCTGAACACTCAGTACACTGTGGGCAGGTGTGCTCGTCAATTACCCATCATGAAATGGGCAAACATGTTGAAAAAGTCTTCAAAAAAAATTTACTGAAACCATATAGAATCTAAAGAACTTGAGGAACGTGGTCATAAACTAAAGGGGGGAATGGTGGGGAAGGGGGTGTGCAGGGTGGAGGGGAGTGAAGGGGGGAATAGAACAACTGTAATGGCATAATCAATAAAATATATTTAAAAAATAAAAATTAAAAATTTACTGAAACCTAACACAGCCTCTCACAATAATGCCAGCTGGTACACTGATACAGATGAGTTCCTAGAACACTCACCTTCGAGGGAAGTCTGTACTACAAGAGGCCCGCCCTCCAGAAGATAATTCCGTTTTTTGTACATATATAGTATTTTACTCTGGTCTATTTTAATTAGCAACTACATATTTCTGAAAAGCTGACATGTCTTTAGCTATTCTTTTTACCTCTTTTTGTAAGCATGAGAGCTGATCTGAATGATTCAGGTTGACTAATAATTTGTAATCAAACAAAATTTTTAAACTAATGTATCAACTAGTCCCTTTTACTATTGGAAAGCAACAGTTTAATAAATTTTACTACTTCTGCCTCTTAATTTAGCACCTTTTAACAGTACATTTACAAAACATGCAGCTTTTAGCAATGTCCAAGGTGTTAGCACAGCATGCCATCAACATCATACAGTTAGTCTACATTCAAACAAAAGAAACATTGAGAGGAAGCTTACCACGTCATCTGTCAACGTCCTAATATTTAAATGCTGCAAATTAAAGAAACCAACCATATTAGTAATTTATAACAGCTTCTTAAATTTTTAGTTAACAGAGTACATTTAATATTCTACAATGCTAGGTTGAATGTAATTAAACTCATGATAGTCTAATAAAAATGCATTATATATTGTTGTAATCACTTTCACAAAAAGGTAGACAAAAGTTGCCCTAGATATGGTAGGTCCAAATATTTCCTAAAATTTCTTGTATTTGTAAACCAAACTAGGAACCTAATTGTGGTACAATAGATCCTCCCAAGTAATCATAATAATTATCATTAAATATATAAACTTAAAATACAGTGGATATTTTTAATCTAATTTTCAAAAATGTGTTCATATTACAAAACAGGGAAACTTCAAATCTAGCACTAGCATGCAGCATAGCAGATAATGAAATACTTTGCTGGTTTAATTAAGTTAATTCTAGAAAGGAAGAGAATACTATGACCAGTATTTGCATCTTTAACATCAGTTTGACTTATCACTAGTGGTGACAGTGGACACTTTCAATTTCATTGCTATCATCTTTGAAAACCCATTTTCTGATTTCCTTGCTAGATAAACATAAGGCCACTTTAGAATATGAATAATTTAGTTTCCTGCAAAGTGGAGTTCAAAAGAAAAAGTATTTAGGTGAGGAGGGGGAACAGAAATCTAAGTTTTATAAATTCTGGAGTCAGGAAAGATTTTGTGTCCCAGTTGCTGGAATCAATATCTGATCCTCCTTCTTTTATTCATTGTGGCATTAGATCTTTAATAGGGCAGAACAAGGATCAGTGCATTTCCTAAATAGGAAATCAGAGATATGGACTATATTGTAAGTATAGAATAATGTGTTAGCAACGAGTTCACCTTTATGCTCATGAATCTAGTTCAATGATGATCCAGATTAAAAACTGTTACAGAGTAAATCACTATCCCAGATTCTCTTCTGTCTTTCACCAAGATGTTCCTTCGTCTAGTACAGAGAAAACAGTAACTCTAGGGACCCAGAATGAGCCCTGTATACCCCAAAAAGAACACAGAGGGATAAATGACCACACCATTAGCCATTACCCACAGCACTAGGTTCCAGACTGAACTGCTCGGTAAATTAGGAACAAAGAAGTAATAATATTAGATAAACAAAGGGTTAGTGTGTAATTTGGAGCTGCAAAATTTGCTTTTAATCAAGACTATCTCCAGCTCTTGAAACTGATAGGTATGCTCAGAGGTCCTTAAGAGTGGGTGTGATCCTCACCCGGCAGAACTACAAAATCTCTGAAGCACTTAGGACTCCAGTCTCATCCCAGAGACCTTTACTAGGATGAAACCCAAATCTCCACAGCTCCCAGGTTCACAGAAAAAGGAACAGTGCCAAGGCTGCACAGGGTTCCCTTCCTCTAACTGCAGCCCCCTGTGTGCTTTCCCGCCGAGAGAGCTTTCCGGCCCCTGCATCTGCCGAACCGAATCTCTCTCTTCTCCACCCAGAGGTATCACCCCAATCACAACTCTCACAACACTTGAAAGCGGTCGTTTCGAAGTTCTCTAACAAGAGGAATATATAGCCGGCTTCTGACAACAGCATTCTAGGTGGCTTAATGCTTAAGAAAAAGTAAGGTCTAAGAAAAAGTATGAAGCGGAAATCCTATTTAGAATAATCGGCTACAAGAAGAGAAACACCTACTTAAACAAATGAAATATTCCCAAACTCCAATTTGAGTCGCCAGAGAAAAATGCTATAAAAATTATATTAAAGAGAAAGACAATGAAAATAAGCAATTTTAAGAGAAATGGGGTAGAGCCTGTGCAAGATTTATGAGCTGCAGAACGCATAGAAGATAGAGAAAGCAGAGCACCAGACAGAAAAAGTAGGGGCGATAGGTTACGCGATGTCAAACCCAGAAGATGTAAATACCCAAAAAGAAGGTTTTTCATACCTTCAAAGGCTCAAAACTACACAGCTTTTTGGAGTTAGGGAAAAAAAACAAAGAGTGACTTGTCTAGGAACAAGACGTATAATGATTAATTTTTTTTGACATGGCTTTATATTGGGTTAGCCAAAAAGTCCATTTAGTTTTTTCCATGAAATAAGATACAGTTTTCATTTTCACCAATAACTTAATTGATTTGGACTATTTTGAGTATGCCATCTATCTCCCTCATGGTATACGTTCATTGTTCTCAATTAATGTCTCAATTTGATCGCTATCAACTTCAACTTGTCTCCCCAACCACGGAGAAATCCCTAGCATGAAATTTCACCAACCACTTTTGACACATTCAATCCATCACAGCACCTTCTCCATACACTGCACAAATCTTTCCTTGAGTTTCATTGCATTTTTACATTTCTTTGAAACAATAATGCATAATACTCAGAAAATGTTGTTTATTTCATTTCATCTTCAATATTAAAATGGCTACACAAAAATTCACCGATTCTGATAAGTTGTTTTAAAATGCATGCTGATGTGACAGGTGTCACACTGCAATCTAACAAAATTGTTTCAAGTGAAGTTAAAGACAACTAAGCACTGCTGGAGCCATCATATGAAAAAAATAAATAAACTCTCAGCCAACCCAATACGTTTATAAACATGTATATCTGTATGTTTAAATGATCTGACTCTTGACTTCCGCCAAGATGGAGACCTAGGTGGGAACACTTTGCATCCTCGCACAACCAAATCTAAAAACAACAAAGTTTTAACAAAAATAAACGCAACCAAACAACACAGAAAATCGAATACGGAGTCTGAAAACAACGAAGCGCTCAGCTAAACCGGTGAGCGGGGTGAAGCCAGCAGTGGAGCAAGTCAGGCAAAAAAGATCCCCCCCACCCGGCGGTGCACAGGCAGCCCAGGGCGCAGATCCCAGGTGCAGGCTAGCTATGGGCAGAACCCAGGGAAGAGGCGCGACTCGCTGTCTGCAGTCAGTGCATTTGCACGCAGATAAACCAGTGAAGAGGCCAGCGTTGAGACAGATCTCGAAGGCCCCAGCAGCCCGTGCACAGCGCAGGCTCCCACATTTGCGCTCAGATAAGCAGGCGGGACGAGTGGAGAGGACCGCCATGGCTCCCTCTCTGACCCGCCCCCACATACAGTGTCACAAACCACTGACCTGGGTAGCCCCGCCCTGGTGAACACTTAAGGCGCCTCTCCTCATAAGTAACAGGCACAGACAGATCAAAACATGGCTCAAGAACAACTCAGAGCCCCAGAGCCCATAAATCTAAGTGACGAAGAAATAGCCAAACTTTCAGATGCACAGTTAAAAAAACACTGGTGATCAGGATGCTCACAGAACTGGTTGATTTTAGTCACAAATTAGAGGAATAAATGAAGGCTAAACTAATTGAAATGAATGGTAATGCACAGGAAACCAATAGTAATGGAAAGGAAATTGGGACTCAAATCAAGGGAGTGGACCAGACGGAAGGAAAAAATGACGAAATAGAAAAATATGAAGAAACAACAATTCAAAAATATGAGGAGAGGCTTAGGAACCTCCAAAACATCTTTAAATGCTCCAACATCCGAATTATAGGGGTACCAGAAGGGGAAGAGGAACAGTTACAAGTGGAAACCTTATTTGAACAAATAATAAAAGAGAACTTCCCCATGCTGGCAAAGGAAATAGACTTCCAGGAAATCCAGGAAGCACAGAGAGTCCCAAAGAAGTTGGACCCAAGAAGGAACACACCAAGGCACATCATCATTACATTAGCCAAGATTAAAATCAAGGAGAGAATCCTAGAAGCAGCAAGAGATAAGGGGCCAGTCACCTACAAAGGACTTCCCATCAGACTGTCAGCAGATTTCTCAAAAGAGACCTTACAACAGGCAAGAAGGGGCTGGAAAGAAGTGTTCCAAGTCGTGAAAACCAAAGACCTACAACCAAGATTGCTCTATCCAGCAAAACTTTCATTTAGCATGGAAGGACAGATAAAGTGCTTCCCAGATAAGGTCAAGTTAAAGGAGTTCATCATCACCAAACCCTTATTATATGAAATGTTAAAGGGACTTACCTAAGAAAAAGAAGATAAAAAAGATAAACAGTGAAAGGACAGCAAACTCACAGTTATTAACAACCACACCTAAAACAAAAGCAAATTAAGAGGACAGCTAGATCAGGAGTGAACCATAGAAATGAAGATCACATGGAGGGTTAGCAACAGGGGAGTGGGAGGAGGAGAAGGGGGGAGAAGGTACAGAAAATAAGTAGCATAGACAGTAGATAGAAAATAGATAGGGGAAGGGCAAGAATAGTATGGGAAATATAGAATCTAAAGAACTTGAGACACGTGTTCATGAACTAAAGGGGGGAATGGTGGGGGAGGGGTGTGCAAAGTGGAGGGGAATGGAGGGAGGGAATAGAACAAATGTAATGGCATAATCAATAAAATAAAAAATATATATATATAAAAATAACAATAACAAGAAAATAAATGATCTGACTTTTGAAGGGCTCAATTTGTTAGATGTTTGACTTGTGTTTTTAAAACTATAGAGGCACATACATAAGCCCCATTATAATCTACATTATTCTACATGCCTTCACACACACACACACACACACACACACACGTGATGCATTTCAATACAATTATAATGCAAGGGTAGCTTATGCGGAAAATAGGAAAAATAAGAACCCAGGGGAATTTAATAGTCTGAGAGAAGAGCAAAAGAGCAAGAAGATCGAGTCAAGTTCATTATTCCTTCTCTTCAGGAAAATGCTCAACTATGGATTCTCACCACCAGCCAGAGAAGCCAGCAGGACAGGAAATGACGGCAAATTCAAAGTTCCCATAATTGAACAGGAGATACTAACTAATAGGGTGAATGACTAAAAAACTAATCTAAAAAAATTTGGGTATCTTTATCAAAACATTAAAATAAGAATTTAGTTCCAGAAAACAAATGACATAGCTATTTGTTTAGACACATTCAATCTAAAAGAAACCACCAAAAGGAAAAAAAATTTTAATAGATCTAAGCAAAAGTAAATTCTGCAAAAAGCTGAAATATCCAATCATAGTCTACTTCAAACATGCCTGAAAGAAAAGAAACAAACACTAAATACTTAGTGAAAAAATGTAAAGGTTATATAAAATGGCATTCTTTTGTGAGATGTTTGAATGTCAATATCAATTCAGGTTTATTATCCAGTTTACACTATCTCAAGGTCCAACCTGTTTAAATTAGAGACTTCTAAACAGTTGAGTGAGTAAGTGATGGACATAAAATCCTCAGATCATTACACAGGGCTTTGGCCTTTTGTAGCTACAAAACTACATGGATGATACCCTTAATTTTTAAAAATAGAAAAACTGTACTGTAGAAAGTATTGCTTTTGTACTGGTACCTGAGGTACTCTTTAAATGTAAGGTTGACTGAGATACTGAGAAAATGAAGAAGTGTTTCTGTTTTCCAGCTACAAGCCATGCTCTTTACTCCCGGCTGGGGCAACAGGAAGTGCACACACATCAATCCTGTCCAGGACGAGCAAGTGCTGGTACCAACGCCAAGAAGGAAAAAGAAACATGAAACTGACTATTAAGCAGACACAACTAGAAATGCTGTTTAAAAATAACCATTCGATCTTTAGGGTCATATCTGTCCCCCCAAAAGTTAGAACCATATTGTTTTAGACATTAAAACGGTCACACAAAGGTGACTTTGTACCTTTAGTTTTTTAATTGGCCTGTGGTCCTATAGATATTATTATGGCTTTAGAGGAGAGAATAAATCTGGGGATAATCAAAATATGAACAGTTCGGAACACAGGACTACTGATAATTGGTTAGTGCGTGGTATAGTGCTATTTTCCTGGCCCTAACTTTTTAAAGCAAAAACCTCACCCTTCTTCCTGTGGTCTTATGTTTCTCTGCTTGCGAATTCTATTTTCTCCCTAAAAAGTAAGGAGTACCATATATAGATATGTTTTCTGCTAATGACAGTTCCTAGGATGAATGATCAGAGACTAAATCTGGAATTGATAGATAAAGTGTCTTTTTTCTAAGGAACGTAGGACCCAAGAATAGGGGCAGAAACACAGACCACAGACCTCCATATTCCCACTTAAGCAAAGCATGCAAACCTTTACTGAAGACAGAACATGCTCCAGAATAAATCTAGAGCTTTCAGAGCACTGTGCTAAGTGCTGTAAACATCAAGAGGTATGAAGAAATAATCCCGCCTCCACCCATGTACTTTACACGTAAGTAACAAAAACCAAATAAATTAACACAAAGCAAGATAAAAACCCCCGGGGTACTCATGCAATGAAAAAGATTCCCAGCTACAGCCAAAGATGTTTAGCAAGTTTTACATTTTCTTTCATTGGTTAACACATCTGAACTAGCAGGGAGCAAAGGATCTGTCCACTGATGTCATCAAATATAAGACAGCCACCACCAAGGGTCAAGATATCAGGCTTGGATCACTGTCCTGAGAGCCAAATACATGGTAATATTGAAAAATCGTTCTCAGCTGCTGCAATTCCATTCAACTTACACCTTTTAACTGGGTCATTATAAGAAACTACCAACAAGAACAAAACCTGTAAGACTAAAGATTCTGAGCTCACTTGACTCAGACTGAATTTTCATAAACTAGGTTCTCTGGACCATCCGGTTAGTGGGCACGAATAACAAGCCCAGATTATCTTTGTAAAACTCAACCACAGGGCCTTGGCTTCCCAACATTCTGCTTCAGTAGGTCTAAGGCCGGGGGCACAGGACCAGCCTGTTTAATGGGCCCCACAGAGGGCCCAGGACTGAGAGAAGCAGGCTCCACACAGCCCCCCACACCAGCCACGGAACATTCCCCCAACCTGCACACACATTTCTCATCACATGGCTCACTTTAAAACCGGTGCCCCTGAAACGAGCTAAATGAAAGGTGCAGGTAAGAGCACAAGAGGATTTCAAAGAAGTGATAGACAGGGAGCTGGTACAACTGGGACAGGTTTACGGCCAGGAAGTGGCAGGCACCAATTAGTACTGTTGAAATCTCTTAAAACAATCTCGGGTGTCAGGATGAATTACCAATTACATCATTTATTCAAATGCTTAGTCTGTCTCTAAGGTACAATATTTCAATTTCACAAGCATATGCCTAGACCCTAAAGTATCAAAGATTGTTCATTATATGCAACCATGACATGACAGTATGTGCTTGTCAAAATGAGTCAGTGACAGGTTACCTACTGACACAACAAAGTGATACCTTAAGGGGGAAAAAAAGCAAGGATCAGTCTCTTAATCATAATCTATGGGTAAAGATAATAGGTCGAAATGTTGCTCACACTTGTGTTAAAGTCCAGATTTTTCCTCCAACACACTTAGGAGTATATATTTTGACCTGATGACATTTCTGGTCCACACACCTGTGTTTATTTTAATGTGAATTCTAATTATAAGTATGGTAGAAATATAAAGTACATTACTACTAACCATGATACTAAACACACCCACAGATTCTATCTGAGGGTCATCTCCCGGGCAACTACACCACACACACAGATGAGAAAATATTCTTCAAGGGCTCCAGATTTAACATCTCGGAAGGGTCCAAAAATAACACTGAAGCTTTCCTAGCACCGAGGATAAGAGCAGAGCTGGCCCTTTGATTCCATAAAGAAAAGCTTTTAAGTTTACTGGCTCTTCATGTGGTCAATTTTTTTAATCTTAGATGGAGAAAAGTGAGAGAGAAGACGGTAGGTACAGCTGAGAATTAGGAAACGCTTCCAGCTTCTTTTAAATCTGTCCATTTGCTGAAAGCCATAATCCTGCCCACCTCGAAAAGATAAACACCTGTCCATTAACTATTATCCAAGGCTCCTCCACTCTCATCCACCCCAGAAGCCAGACCTCCCTTCTCCATAATTCCTTCTTTGGGAAAGGAGGCTCATCAAAAAAGACCGGCTTTCAAGAGGAGGCATCATTTAAGCATCAAAAGAAGTAAAAAAGATTCATTTCTAAGAGAATATAAGGTTTTCAAAAGGCTGCAACATAATTGCTAGAAGACAACCACCTCTCTAGAAAAGCCAATTATCAAACTGCTACTCGAAAGTCTCACCTAGGTTCCTCATCACAGGGGCTGAGCACCTAACAACTCATTTTTATTCTACAAAGAACCCTAGTGTTCTTTTTTCCATCAATGAATGTAAAATTTGAGGTAAAATTAAAGGGAAATCATAATGGCTAACTAGTAACACAGCTTTAATATCTATTTTAAGACGCTAGCTTCGGCTGTTCCAGTTCTTTTCACTCTACTACCCGATCAAAAACGCTTCTCCAGTCAGCCCTGGAAAAAGCCATGTATCTCTTTGAAAAGCTTTACACATAGGTTTAGTTCTAGACCTTTTTCATTATCTGAAGAAGGCTGAAAAGTACTTAAACTGTAAGTTATCGGAAGATTTTAAATGGTCCCTGGGCTTTGAGGCCCTGAGGTTTACCCAAATTACTCGATTACTCCTGACCATGCCTCAGCCTCCTGGTCGTTTGTCCAAGACACGAATCTAGACTGAACGTCTCTGAGACCAGTGGAGCACCACACATCACCTCATACACGTTTGAGAAGGATTGTATTCATTCCCATTCTAGCATCACCATTAATGAATATAATTTCATTCAGTCTTTTTAGAGAACAAATTGGTGAAACAAATCCTATGTTCCCATTTTTAACCTAGTAAGTCTACTTCTAGAACCTACACTTAGGAAATAAGAAATACAACCAAAGATTTATATACAAATATGTATCGCTACAACATTACTTTAAATATCTAGAATTGTAATCAACCTAAAATTTTCTAGATTATAAAATAGATTAAATTATAGTCCTGCCATACGGACGGTGACATAGAAAAATACAGACAACAAACATTACATTAAAAAAATGTTGCATTTACAATGGTGTACGCAATATAAATCCAACTTCATTAATACAATAATTTATGGAAAAAATAAGATAGAAACCATTGTTAATTTTATGTACCTGCATTATGGGGTTTGAAACAACTTTTTTCTTTCTCATGTATTTCTGTATTTTCCAAGTTGTCTAGAATGAGTAAATTTATTTTTATAATGAGAAAGCTTTTTACATTACTAAGAATAATACTTTTCACACCAAGCAGAAAATATAGATTAGTTCCTTTTCAAAAAATAAAAGTACGTATTAGTGAAAAAACTAAAAATGAAAATCTAAAAGATCTGATAAATGCTATGAACAGACTTTTTAATGGGCTGGGTTTTTTAATGCACATTTTCAGATGTCAGAATATTAGGCACATTATTCATGTGTTTTCTAATTCACATATATAAATTAACCAATCTCAAAAGGTCCTTGGTTTTGTGAATTATTGATGGTGTCACCTGCTAGAAACTTAATTCCAAGAAAAATATACGAATCACTCCATCACAAGCACAAATCCTTCTGACACAAATTCAATTTCTGTGGCAACGATAATATATTGACTTAGCTTTAGTTTTCTATTTTATGACACTTATTAATGGCAGAGATAAAAGAAATCTAACATTTTACTTTATTGTAAATGTAAACGATCTCAGGTTATCTTGAGAAAGTCAAACTAAATACCACACACTTGATAACCCCTTCGTGAATGAGGACATGATAACAAAATATAAAATATAAGACCTACGATTTTCAATGGAGACCTAGTTTTATAATCCGATTATTTTTCTACTACGCAATTTAATTAGGCCGCCAACCTGTAGAGGGCACTGCATTAAATATAAATAGAGCCCAGTTCCTTCCCTTAGGAGCTTAAAGCCAGAAGAGCAGCAAGACAAGTTAATAACCACGGTACTGTACGAGGCAGTGGGGTAAGCACCACGGCAGAGGCATTCAACGATGACTGGAAGGAAAAGCAGAGCCTCTACCTGCTAATTATGCATGCTTAAGTACATGCTAATTAACTTGCAAACATTACGGCAATGACCTAAGACTATAAAGTGAAATTAATTTTTAACCATAGTTTAGGTAAGTTATAATACACAATTTGTTCTTCTTACAGAATGGGATTTCTAAAACATTCATTCAACAAATATTTATTCAACATTACTACGTTCTTGACAAGGGAAACAAATAAATAAAACAAAGATTCCTGTCCTAAAGGAACTTACCTCCCACTGGGGAAACAGACGATCAACACATAAGTAAGGCAGAGAGGGTGCTGGGAGGTGATGGGTGCTCTGCTACAACCGAAAAGCAGTGCAGGCCAAGGCCAGCCCGGAAGGAGTGGCAGGAGGGTCTGCAGGCTGCAGTTTTAAATGTGGGTAGCTGGGGTCGGCACTGGCCAGAGTGAAAAAGTCTGAGCAATGCTGAAAATGGACTAAGTTGGCAGCAGAGCAGAAAGTGCTTCAGATGGAAAGATGGGCCACAACAAAGGCCAGGCAGAAACCGGCGCCTGGGCTGTGTGCTCTCGGAGCCAGGAAGCCGGCGCAGCTACAGAGGAAAGAGGGCAGTGGCAGCAGGCCGTCCGGGCCATTTTGAGGATATGGGCTTTTATTCCTCAAATGGAACAGGTGCAAGTGTTTAAGTATAAAAACACATTATGAATAATCGGCTTAAACAGTAAATTATATTTGAATCTGCACATTATTCAAGATACACCACAGGGAAGGAAGGCAATAGGACTGGCCTCAAAAAATCCTTTCCCGTCAGGGCCCTTGAAGAAGCTGGTTTGGTTGAGCTGCCAGGAGTCTCCACTAAAAAGTATTAGAAATACTCCCAAAACACTGTGAAGATCACATAGGCAATTTTTGGACAAACTCAGTTAATTCTATTGCACTACCCACAGTCCCTCAGCCCCCTGGCAGGCCTGAGTGTCAGCCCTAAGGAGTCCTCCTACAAGGGTCCCCACACAAGTGCAAGACAGACACACAGCCTCAGGGACCCCACTCAGGCAGCATCGCCTCTGCCCTTTCCCTTCCACTACTTTATGAGCAGTCCCCAGATTAAATCTACCTACCACGGTTTTCATTTCAGTGCCACAGTCCCTCCTCTCTCAACACCTGTGCTCAGGCTGTTTCTGTTACCCCACACACCCAGCTACTCACCTTCAAAAGCTGCCTGGTTCAGGAATGTTCTCCAATTCTCCACAACCTCAGGTGTGCCTCTCCCGTGACTCTTACATACCGGCTTGCACTGACTGGGCAGAAGCAAACTGCCTAGGTTCTAGGATCAAACTCACCTGGGTGGATATCCAGCTCTGGATACCAATCAGCTGTGCGACCTTGAGCATATTAACCTTCTGAGCGTCAGTTTCCTATCTGCACCAGGAGAATGGGAAGCATCTGGCCCCATAGACTCCTTGGGAGCCTTAACTGAAGAGGCCAGGTAAAGTATACAACATACTTCACCTGGCGGGGAGGTGGCTCTAATGAATGGTTGTCCCCTTCCTTCCCACTAACGTCCCCACAGGCACCACCTTGGTTCAGACCAAAGTCACTCACCTCAAAGCCACTCACCTCAAAGCCACCCCCAACAGTCTCCTCCCCCCTGAGCAAGGGAATCATTCTCTAATCCACTTACAATCAATTAGTACCTAATGTAAATGTGTGCAGGTCTCCCACCCTGGGCCCAGACTAGGGTTCCTGGAGAGCAGGGATTTCTGTCGTGGTCACTTTGCCAGCAGCTCTGTGTTGTGGGGTGTCGGGGATACTGGATCACCCTCTCTCACCTGCTGGAGCTTCTCATATATTGTTCTTTTTCTCTGGGGCTCAGATCTTAGGGCTGAGAACTCTAAGCAGTCAACTTCCCATTGCCATCCCAGAGCCGCCACACGTCACTGGGGCCTGACCGGGGAGGTAAGCAGACTGAACCAGTACTGCGCACAGAGATCCCTAACGCCGTCACTACCACCAGGAAATAAAAACCCCACCTCTGCCCGCCTGGATCTCTTTTTTCACAATTCCCTTGGTCACACTGATTGCTGTTTATCTTAGAGTACGTGTTTGTCTTGTTGTCTCATTTTTTTTTTCCATTTTAATGTGGCAGGGACTTTGCTTCTCTCATCTTTGAACACCTAGACCTACCACAGTGCAGGGAACATTTTAGGCCAGTGGTTCTCAACCAGACTGTGCAAGAGAATCATCTGAAGAGTTGTTTCCTTTTTCTAAATCAGATGCCTGAATAACATCCCAAACCAAATAAATCAGAAAAGCCGGAGGTGGGGGCCTACCATAAGTATTTTTAAAGGTCCCTCAAGTGAAGCTAATATGCAACCAGGGTTAGAATCCACTAAACTGGGTGAAGTACAGACATACTTCATTTTATTGTTCTTTGCTTTATCTCGCTTTACAAGTGTGTTTTCTACACGTTGAAGGCAAGACTGTCCACCAGCAAAAGAGTATGACACACCTTACTACAACACTCACTTCATTTCGGTCATCTAGAACCAAACCTGTAATATCTCTGCACACCTGAATTAGGAACTCAGTCTTCTGGTTCCAAGCCCATCATCAAGGAATCACCAAAGACCCACACGTGGAGACGTGGCAGACACCTGTTGTGTGTCATGCACACAATCACTTCTCTATGTCATGGGTGTGGGCCCCAAAGTCTTCAATGTCCTTTGTGAGCCAGCCCTAGCCACAGCTGAAGTGAGCAGAGCTCAGCACTTAAACACAAGCCCGACCAATCGAATCCTCACTTTCCCAGAAACCTGGATTTGGGATACAGAGATGAGAATCAGGATCTGCTCTCACCTAGACCAAGGGCATACATAGATGGGCACGTGGAACTGTGAGGCTCTGGACTTGGTTGTATGAAGATGGGTAGTAGAAGCTGCAATATGCAAAGATACGACAGTGGGCAAGGGTGAGAAGCAAAATGAGGCTATATAGCCCCAGAAAAGAGAATGAGGAAAGCAGCCAGCTTTCAGTTCTCGGCTCCAGTCTCTTGTGAGAACAAGACACATTTACTGTACTTGATCCCAAAGATAACCCTGTCTATCTACAATTGTGCTTTCCAAGCTTAAACTAGCTATTTTTTTTTACTTTTTTAAATTAATTTTTTTATTGATTATGCCATTACAGTTGTTCTATTCCCCCTTTCATTCCCTTCCACCCTACCCCCCCGTTCCTACCATTACCCCCCCTTTAGTTTATGACCATGTGTCTCAAGTTCTTTAGATTCTATATTTCCCATATTGTTCTTGCCCCCCCCATCTATTTTCTATCTACTGTCTATGCTACTTATTTTCTGTACCTTCTCCCCCCTTCTCCTTCTCCCACTCCCCTGTTGCTAACCCTCCATGTGATCTTCATTTCTATGGTTCTGCTCCTGATCTAGCTGTCCTCTTAGTTTGCTTTTGTTTTAGGTATGGTTGTTAATAACTGTGAGTTTGCTGTCCTTTCACTGTTCATCTTTTTTTATCTTCTTTTTCTTAGATAAGTCCCTTTAACATTTCATATAATAAGAGCTTTGTGATGATGAACTCCTTGAATTTGGTCTTATCTGAGAAGCACTTTATCTGCCCTTCCATTCTAAATGAAAGCTTTGCTGGATAGAGCAATCTTGGATGTAGGTCTTTGGATTTCATGACTTGGAATACCTCTTTCCAGCCCCTTCTTACCTGTAGGGTCTCTTTTGAGAAATCCGCTGACAGTCTGATGGGAACTCCTTTGTAGGTGACTGTCCCCTTATCTCTTGCTGCTTCTAGGATTCTCTCCTTGATTTTAATCTTGGCTAATGTAATTATGATGTGCCTTGGTGTTAAACTAGCTATTGATTGGGGTCTGTTCCTTTAGGCCAAATAAGCCCTTACTGAAATAGAACCCAAGATGCAAAACAGGTCCCTAGGTACCCATATGATCTAGCCCACCTCACCACCATTACCACCAACACTGACTGAGCACTTACCATAATCATTAATACATCAAACAATCCTACAAATTAGCCATTACCCCCAGCTTAAAGATCAGGGAATTGAGTGCCACAGATGTAATTTGCCAGAGTGGTGAGTGGCCAGGCTGGGAATGGAACCTGAGTTACTGCGGACTCCCAAACCCAGGCTCATTCCCCCTTCCCCTCCCCTCTCCCCTCCCCTCCCCTACATTCCCCCTTCCTCTCCTCCTCTCCACTGCTCCATGCGACAGCTGCTATAATCCAACCTAGTGGAGGAAGACTCACAGTGGAAATGAGGTTCTGAGTTGTCTACCAGGTGAGGAGGTGGGCAAAGAAATTTGGAAATTAACTAAATCACTACTAAGCTTTCTTGCATTATCTTAGTACTACTTCTTATCACTGCCCTCTACATTGGTTTGTAACTGAAAATAAGTCAAAGGGATGGCTGCATGTTTACAAAGTTCACAATTGCAAAAGAGAGGAAAGTGGCACAATTCCAGCTCTTCTGTGCAGTCCCAGTACTGTGCATAAAATGCCATCACATTTTACACTTCTTCTAGAAATATTAACCAAACAGAATTTATTTATTGAGCATGTCAGCTAACTCAGACATCACATTAAGGCTGGCATATAAAGACCTATAAAACACAGCACCCGTCCTGAAGGAGTTTACCGTCCAAAGGTTCTAGAGGTAATAAATAGCCTGGGTCACTTATTTTTCCCTTCTTGGTGACTCAAAACATAGTATAACAAAAGTAACTGCTAGTGCTACACAAACTGAAATATACACAGGTTTCTTACCTTAATGTTTTCCTTTGTACTTATCATTCAAAGAATTTTGGGGATTTGGGGAGATAAATCCTTGAATAGGATTAGATACAGAACAAGGCAACTCAGTACCAACTTCCACTGTGCCATATGAAAATTATGTGAAAATCCAGTGAAAAATCCAACACATCACTTTCTATGTCACATGTCAGGTTTCAAACACCAGTTTCTGCAGTGAAGCTGCAAGCTCAGACAACTGCAGCTTAAACTGCCCTTGGCAATCTTCCAGCAACACTGAAGGAGACTTCAGCCATGACTCTAGCAATAGCCCAAGTATATTTTTAAAGGACTTCTAAAAGTACATAGTTTCATGTTCACTACTGCACCACTCAAGCACACTAATAAAGCAAGTCAACAAGGGTTATGGGTAACTCAGCAGCTGACAGTCACGGGCGTGGGAGAGCACCCAACAATCCCAATAACCTAATGCAAATCACTGAGTACGGCAGATCTTACAAGGAGGACTGTTGTGGACGCCGGCCCCCAGTGTCTGCGTCACTGTGGATGAAATGAGACATTCACACAGACTACGGAGTCTGGTGGAGGAAAAGGGACAGCATGGCTTTTCTCTCAAGGGGAGCAAAAGCCTTGGCCCTTGCCATGACCTGACTTTATTGGGTTTCTCGGCACATTACCTGATGGTCCTCATTTACTATGCACAGGTTCACTTTAGGTGGTTACCTTTTACAGACAACAAAGGAGCCAATGCCACTAATCACACCACAGAAGAGGGATATTTGCAAATGAAAAGGTGAAAGTGGTTGAACAGGTTATACTCATCCTTGGAAGGTTTAGCATGGATTTTAGGAAGTTACTTTGCAGTAAATGTTTGCCACTAATCTGGGTGAGGGAGTTTTTAGCAGAAGCAAGGCTCAAAGCGGCCTAGACATATTGCAGGCCTGATTCCCCGCGGGAGAACCTATCCGTGGGCCTGGGTCCTGTGCGTCTCCAAGTGGGAGCTGGGCGCACGCCCCGCGGAACGGTCTCCTACAGGAAGACAATTCTCCTGTGCCTGTTTCTTTCTTTTTTTTTTAATTGATATATAACTGACATATAATGTTATGTAAGTTTAAGGTGCACAACATGTTGATTTCATTCATTTATGTATTGCAATATGATTACTTCTGTAATTTAGCTAACACTTCCCACAATTATCACTTCTTGTTTGTGGTGAGAACATTTGGGGACTAATCCCTTAGCAATTTGGAAGTATATAATACAGCATGGTTGACTACAATCGCTATGCTGTACATTGGGTCCCCAGAATATATTCCTCTTCCACATGCAAGTTTGATGACATCTCCCCAATCCTCCCACCCTGTCAGCCCCAAGGAACCACGATTCTGCTTTGTGTCTACAAGTTTGCCTTTTTGAGTTTCCATATAGGAGTAATATCCTATAATTCTGTCTTCCTTTGTCTGCCTTATCTCAATAAGCATAATGTCCTCAACGTCCGTATATGTTGTCACAAATGGCAGGATTTCCTTTTTTCTTATGGCTAAATAATATTCCAGTGTGTGTGTGTATACACATCTTTATCCATTCGTCTGTTGATGGATATTCAGGTATATCCTGTATCTTGGCTATTGTGCATAATGCTACAGTAAACATGGTGACACAGTAAACTTGATGATATCCAGTCTTCATTTCCTTTGGATATATACCCTAAAGTGGAATTGCTGGGTCATGGTAGTTTTAAAAGAACCTCCTTACCGCTTTCCACAGTGTCTGCACCAATTTCCAATCCCACCAACAGTGCACAAGGGTTCCCTTTACTCCGCATTCTTGCCAGCACTTATCTTGTCTTCTTGATGATAGTCATTCTAACAGTGATCTCATGCCTGCTTCTGTCATCTTGTTTTGCTCATAAACCTATCATTGAGGGTAGGTCCAAAGGCTATGAATGAGCATTATCTTTGCTGGAATAATATGTGCATGTTATCCAGCAGAAGTAAATTGTCACATGACTGGAAGGCAGTCTGATCTATAGGTGAAGACTCTGAAGGCCCTTTAAATATACCGACAGACCAATGTCACATACGGCTATTTAAATTAATTCAAATTAAATTGAATTAAAAATTAAGGTTTTGGTAGTTATTAGCCACATGTGGCTAGTGACTATTGACTTAAACACAGCAGGACAGAATATTTCCATCATCCCAGAAAGTTCCATTGAACAGCAGTGATCTAAGCAGTAGTAAGAGCTAAATACATGAACGTGCTCATGCTGAAAGGGGTATGGAGTGGACAGAGAAGCAAATCAGAGAGAGTACTTGGGAACACTAATTGGAAAGAGTGAGAAGAGGAAAGAGCAAAGATCAGAGAGAAGAACACATTATGGCAAAAATTTCAGAAATGACAGGTCAGCGCTAATACTGTGAAGAAGTCAAGTAACATGAAGTTTGAATATCAGCCAGAGGGTTGGCAATTACTGACCTGCCAAAGCAATTTCAGTGGAGTGACAAAAGCCAAGGCAAAGATGAGGAACACTTGCAAAGTGGCTGAATCTCCCCTTTATCGGTGCACTTACCCCTTCCCAGTGCCATTGTGAGAGCGGCAACGAGCTCAGCAGTACTCATGGGCTAACCCCCATTACAACATCAGCATACCTAACCTACACACAGGGACTAATGCTTCTATTTCACAGGTGAAGAGAGAAAATGCAAAAGTAATTTTCCAAGGTCACACAGCCATCAAATACAGAGCCAGGGTTTAAACACTGGTTAACTCCACAATCTGAGTTCTTAAATATTGTACAACTTGGACTCCCCAGGATCACTTTACAAAAAGAGGGGTGTTGGTTCACACCCCTCTTTCTCCATACCAGACTGAATGTGGGCCTCTCAAAGTCAAGGATCAAACCTTATCTACCTTTGCTATGCTTGGTATAAAGATCATTCAAATATTAATGAAATAAGTGACAATAATTATTGAGTTGGCCAAAAGTCCATTTCGTTTTTATAGTAAAATAAAAGACACATCTTTCAATTTCACCAATAACTTTAGTGATTTGGATATTTTAAGTATGTTGGCTATCTTCTGTGTGGTAGAATGTTGATTATTCTCAATTAATGTCTCAAATCGGTCACTATCAACTTTAACTGGTCTACCCAACCATGGAGCATCATCGTCCAAAGAGAAATCCCCAGTGTGAAGCTTTGCAAACCATTTCTGACACATTCGATTGTCACAGCACCTTGTCCATACACTGCACAAATCCTTTGCTGGGTTTCAACTGAGTTTTCACCTTTCTTGAAATAACAAAGCATAATATGCCAGAGATGTTGCATATTTTCTTCCATCTTCAGTATTAAAATGGCTACACATAAATCCACCAATTTTGATTTAAAAAAAATTTTTTAATATGACAGCTGTCACAAATACAATCTAACAAAATTGTTTCAAATAAAGTTAAAGACAACTAAGTGCTACTATAGCCATCTTCCAGAAAAAAACATGAACTTTCTGGCCAAACTAGTACTTCAAAGGGTCTGGCTACAGGGGAAGAGCACGGTATTCCATGGGAGGAAGAGTCAAGGGCGAGTTGGAGAGGGAAGCCACTTGCTTCTGCTACTGCTGTTTCTGCTACATTGGACGACATCAGGACGTTTTCATAGGAGGGAGGCTGTAAAGAATGAAGCATTCCTAATGGGATGGGGCTGGAACAAGAACAGTGCACAAGGGATTGACTTTGATCAGGGAAGCAGACATTTCTTCTGTGGATATTGGAGCAGAAAAGATGAAGAGCTGCAGGTACAGAAGATTCCAACTGCAGCAGCAAGAATTTGAGCAAGTTCAAGCAAAAAGGCCTGTATTTGCTCTCTGAAGAAGGTGTCAAAGTCAGTGCTGAGAGTCAGGAGTAACCGTCTCTGATAGCTTTTAAGTGAATGCTGTGGTATGTTCTTGTGTGGGTACAAAATGAGGGCTTTACACACACACAGAAAATATCATTAAAGGATACAATAGAAAATAATAGAAGTCATCATCGCCTCCGTCCGGGTAAAGCCTGAATTGGTGGTCTGGGATGTAAGAGGAAAGCTTACTGAATTTCGCTCTGTACTCTTAATAGTTTGGGGCTTTTTAAGAGGTGCACAGATTACTTTTTCAATTTAAAAAACTATTTACAACAAAAAGATATCAGGCCCATAGAGAAAGTAAAGAAAGTGGTAAGGGTTTAGCCTAAATGCTGCAAGAAATGGAAAAGGAGGGAACCAAAGAACTAGTTCAAAGCCAGGACTCTGGAGCCAGAATGACTGCATTTATATCCATCATTCCCTATCCCCCGCTGGGGCACCTGGGGAAAGTTCCCAAACCTCCCTCCCCATCTCCGTCCCATCCTGTGCAACACAAAGGTGGTGAGAGTACCTGCTTTAAAACACTGTTAGGAGAAAGTGACTTAAACAATGCCTAGCCCACTAGGAGCTGGATAAATGTGGCTATTGTAATGATTAATATCCAGCAGTTCTGAGGACCAAGATAGTCAGCAGTACCTTGGAGATGCAAAAAGGCAAAGGGCATCAGTTCACATAGCTTGGAGGGGTTCCCACCAGGATGCCCCAGCCTGGTTCAGCCTGTCAGGTGGCTCCAGGTTTGGAGATCTGAGACAATTAGACAAGGAGGCCAGAGGTTCTGTTATTTTTTTTCATATTCTACCTTATGGCAGCTTGAAAAGGCAAGGAGTAGGAAGGCCTCATCAGTAAAGGAGTTCTTGGGTTACTTTTGGGTTTAGTGCAGAGCAAATGTTTGCAGGAGGATATCAGAGAAAGGCAGAGGCAAGGTGAGGGGGGTGGAGGTCTATGATGGGGACTAAACCCTTGTGGTCCCTACACAAATTAAAGTTCAGTCCCTGGAAACAATCAATGCAGGGGTCCAGCAGGCAGGGAGGCATGAGGAGAGAGGGAGGTGAGAAGCAGGAGAAAAGGTCAAAATGCTGTCAATAACTGCGGTCCTGCCACATCTCCTTCAAGACAACCAACTCTGGAGAACTCAACACTACAGAGATGGGATCTCGCCTACTGTGGTGTCCACAAAACAATAAAAAAATAATAATAATAACACTCATAATAGCTATCACACTGCTATGCACTGTGCCCAAGCTATTGTAACATGTGTTACCTCAACTAATCCTCACAATCTCGAAGTGTTGATACTGTAACTCCCTGTTCCATTTTACAAATAAGAAAAGCTGAGGCGCAGAAGATAACTAATTTGCCCAAAGACATACAGCCATCTTTGAACCCAGCCCAAGCCCAGGGGTAGGGGCAGGGCTCTAAAGCCACACTGCCAGGCCCCTGCAGGAGCTGGAGGTGGCAGGCTCAGCTTGCCAGTGACCCACATATTTCCCTCACCCACCACTACTGAGCTCTTCTATAGAAAAAAGCAGACATTTAAGATATATCAGTAACATTTAAATTTAAAAATTCATCAAGAATAGAGTAATGAACAGGCAGTGTAAGGCTACAAGATTAATTTGACATAGATTTTCCATTAGCCAAGCACTCACATTCCTCCTATAAGCTCAAGCCTATACAAGACACCACAGAGAAGGTGACTTCCAAAAGCTTACAACCATGGGCATAAAAGCAACTGAAAGCAAGTTCAAGATAACGTATTAACAAGAACAAAGAGACGAGAGGCTTAGAGCATAGTTTTAACTGTAGATCACCATCTTCTATAAAGAAATGAAAGTGTCACATTGAGTTTCTGATTGCAGATTATGTGCATGTGTTTTTCATGTTCATTTCTCAGGCAGGCAAATTTTTCGTTAGAAATGAATTGTAATTGCCACTAGAATTACATTCTACCGAAGGTTTTGATAAACTAAAACAGTCTAATGCTACAGTACAGTCCGTAATTAATGTCACCCATTTGTAAATTCTAGTTAAAAACTGAATTTTACAGTTTCATTTAATGGTGCCCAAATAAATAGCACACTTTGACAAAATGTAGCAATTACAAGATAAACTGCCCACATCCTGGAGATACTTCATAGTAAATTCACCAAATAAATGCAATGTTATGGATCTTACAACAGACATTCTATACTATAACTTAAAAAGGATCACACTTTTTTTTTTTTTTTTACTTCTGGAATGACCTAGGATTAGCAATAACTTCCTTGAAGAAAGCTGAACAGATGGTTAGCCATCTTTAATCCATGATGGTCTGACTTGGATCTCAGCTACCTAGATGTACCCAAGTCCTTCAGCAAACAGAATGCCCTTAGAACATACCTGGTACCAGGAAGGATTGAATGCATTTAAGATGGGCTATGATGCTCAAAGATGGAGAGATAGAAAGATATTAAATATTAATTCCATTCACAGATCTATTTTTAGAAAAAAAAGATCTATAACTAGAACCAAAAAAATCAAAATAAAAAAAAAGCCCTTACCTCAAGGTTATGAAAAGCAAAGATTATAAGGAGATATAGATAGGAAAGGAGAAAAATGAACATTTCAATAGGATTTATGAAGTTTCATTTGTGAAGCTTACTGGTGAGTACATGGTGTTCTATACCTCTTTTGTATAATAAAATATTTTTTGAAGATCATAAGAAAAATATCTACCCTTAGAAAACTACTTAGAAGTAAACTATTTTAAAGCACATTGATACGTCCTTAATATTTGCTAATTACTTTTAATCTGCCACTAGACAAAGGACTGAAGGTGCAAATACCCTCATTCCAATACTCTTCTAATTTCATGAAGAAAGAAGGATTCTGGATTCCTCAAACTGCGGTCTGCAGAGCCCTTCCACAGACTCTCCAATTAGGAGACTTCTTAAGTCGTGCATTTATCTTAAGCATAAGAAGTAAAGTAAGCACATTCGGGGACGATCCTAATGACCACTACAGCCACGTTCCGGCAGGCACTTTCGGTGGCCACGCCTGCATTGGGTGTACACAACCACGGCAGTGGGCAAAGGCCAAACATCACCAACATGATGCCATGTGGGTTTTCACAAGCCTCCTCCACTTGGGAAGGACTATTCAAGGAACCATGTTCCAGAGCTAGAGAAACTAAAGTTAGGGGGAAAATGAACATGCATGCTTATAGGTGTTGACTCTGATTCCTTCTGCTCTTCTTCAACAATTTCATACAACTTACTAAAAAATTTACATACGGCTATTTTCTTTTTTTCACTAACAGGCTTATAAGGGTCCATACTACTTCACCCACTCCAGTCAAAACTTTGTGAAAAAGACAGGAGATGCTCGATGACAGGCCGCTGCCCACGGCATGGGGCTGAGTGTCTGGATTAATGGCTCTGCACGTCTATTCCTCAGCCTCCGGGACTCCATTTCCATCCAAGTCAAGATGACACAACGGAAAACAGCAAACCATACACATATCTTTCCAATATTAAATCCAATAATGACTTCATTTCAGCTAAACATCATCGTCAATCACATTAAGTTGATGTTACTGTTCATTTGAATTTTACTGGCTCTACGGTTTTCTGGAGTTTATATGTAAATCTTGGTTTTATAGTTGAAAAGACCCATAAGCATGAAGAATTATGCATAGTTTTATGTCTATATTTACATATCTATGTAACATTATTTTAATTTTCATTCAAGTCCACACTGAGGATCATAGAGTTTTTTTCCTAAGTGTGAGGTTGTTGCCTTTAAAGGTTCCTTTGTGTGAGTCTCACTGGCACGCAGACCCCACAGTCGACGACCTGCATTAGGACGAGAACCGAGAACAGAGTGACTCTGCCTCTGCCACACCTGCCCCAATTGAGATTTTTCCAATATGAGAGAGTGATTCAAATATTCAATATAATTTCCCCAAGACCCTAAAATCAAGCTGTTGGGGAAATTACACCACTACTTTTATTACTAATGAATACAACTACAACCCTATAAATGGCAAATATTCATGTAGAGTTTAAAGTGAGCCAGGTACTATTCTAGGCCCATCACATTAACTTTTAATCTTTCCAACAACCCCATTTTACACAGGAGGAAACAGAGGCACCAGAGAGGTTAAGTAACTTGCCGAAGTTCACACAGCTAGTAAGATCCAAGCACTGAAAGTGGTGCAGGTCACTGCCTGTTAATGTTCGTCACAATGCCCTTTCTACCAAAAACAAACAAACGAACAAACAGTAAGAAAGGATGGAAGTGGGTCCTTTCGCAGAATAAAAATCTATGGCAAGCATTCCCAAACCTGAATATTCCAGCACCAAAACTTAACTACAAAAACTCTTAAATCCTCCCCGAAGTCAATAATAATGATTTGATTTGCTATTTGAGAAAATTACTCCCAATTGTAAGGTATGTCAATGCCACCATGCTGCCAGCAAGAGAAAAGTTACCTTTGCAGATCCTGTTCAAAGAAAGCTCCTGCTTTGATCTTTAATATCCCATGAAGTAAAAGGTTATACTTAATCTATATTTTATAGATCTAAAAGTCAAATTAGTTCCTGGGATAAACAAGCAGAGTGTCAGGGTAAGCATATTCTGCAGCATTTGTTGCACTCCTAGTTTGGAGGATACTATGTGCTGAGTTAAAGACAATTACATTAGTGTAAGACATAGCAGTTTTTTCTGGCATTATTCTGCAAGCATAAACAAGTTATACACATGTTAATTTACATTGTATATAAAAAGCCAATTTTAAATCCAATTTATAAGGCAATAAATATATAAAGATCCTAGGACACAGCAATAAAGTTATGCCATAAAGTAGAGTTAATTCAAGACAACAATAATAAAAGCATGACAAATTTTAGCATTCTACCAACAGCACAGAGGTGTTCCATGTAACATCTGTTCAGAGGCAATTGCTACAAGCCAGACTAGACGAGATGCAAGGTTTCACAGTGTAATAAATGTATGTCAGTTTGCTTGCTTCATAATTAAGGATACGACTCTTTGAAAAAAGCAATTAAGCCATGCTCTAAATCTGAGACAAACATATCTATTCCCACCCATTTTTAGCCCACAAAGAAAAGATCTAGAGTGATAACAAGTAATAAATACTACACATCATCCTTCAGCAGCTAACTGTACTCCCCGAAACCCTTCTGATATAATTTATTTTGAAAATCATATATTAAAAAAAATTTTTTTAAACCTTATATTCTCTGTTAGGAAGGGTAGAAGGAACAATTCAGAGTAATTTCCTTAGAAGACTGGCCCAAATAACATGATTTTACCTTATGAAGGTTTCAGTGTTTGATGGGTTAGGTAGAATTTGGTATGAATAAAACTCAGGTGCCTAGTCTTCAACCAAGAACACTTATCTCTACTTCTTGAGTCTTTAACTTTAGGACCATTGAAAAAACATCACCTTAGCTGCAGACTCCATAAAGAAATAAATTCAGAAAACAGCACACAGACTTGGCTCCATCTTTTCTCAGCTTTCTAGCAACTATGAAAATGATATAACAAACCAAGATGAGTGAAGGTTCTAGTGGTTATTCCAGACAACCAATCTGTGGTGATCTTATCATCTCCCAAATCACAAACCTTCCAAAATAAAACACTGCAAGAAAGAGATATAAATGAATCTGATGGTTCCTCTAAAAAACACATTTTTAAACTGTTCAACCAGACCTCACGTCCAGGTCACCCTCAGCTAAACCTGCTGTGTTGGTTTCCTATGGCTGATACACCAAATTACCACACAAATGGAGCCCCTGGGTCCTGGAGACCAAAGTCCAAAATCGGGTTCACCGAGCTGACAGCCAAGTGCCTCCCTCTGGAGTCTCTGTGGGAGAATGGTTCCTTGCCTCCTCCAGCTCCTGATGGCTGCCAGCCTTGTTTTGTCTGTGGCTGCATCACCCAGCTTTGCCTTCTCATCACACCGCCTTCTCCTCTTCTGTGGTCAAATCTCTCTGGCTCCCTCTTACAAGAATATGCACGTTTGCATTTTGGGGGCCCATCCTGATAATACAACATAATCTCATTTTAGAAGCCCTAACTTAATCATTCCTGCAAAGCCCTTTTTTGGAACATTGACAATTTCTGGGGATTAAGATGTGAATATATTTGGGGTTAGAGGTCATTATTCAGCCTGCCACAGCTGCCTCCAAATAAGCCCAAAGCAATTAGGTAACCCTGCGCTAATCTCATCAAGCCTACTCTGATTTCAACTATACCAGGGGTGTCAAACTCACTCATTTTCACCAAGGGCCACATCAGCCTCACGGTTGCCTTCAAAAGGCCAAATGTAATTTCAACTCCTTAACAGTTAAGTAGTTACATTTATACAGTCCTAAAATTATTTCGGTGAAATAGGAATTTGATACCCCTGAACTATACTCAAGTTCTCCAACTTAATACCTCTCCTGCTCACGACCAGCCTATGATCGAGAAGTTGCTAATTCTATATTCATTAAAGCCATTATTAACTACTGTTAGAAGTTCCTAAATGAGAAAGGAAATGTAGCAGTGGAGAACTGTAACAGTGGAACATTTCTTTTGACCTGTTTCTGTAAATGCTCTGACTGATGTGTAGTTTGTTGATAAACAGTATGTTTATATAAGAATCTTAGGTGCTAACTTCAAAAGACAGGCTCCAACCTTCAGTTATCCCAGCTCCAGGAGACTTGCTGACCTTCAACTTTAAAACCAGAATGAGGAACACCAGACCAGCACTTGACCAGTTTCGAGATCCTTATTGGAATGGAATCTGCTGGTCTTCCTGTAGAGAACTTTTCAGCCCCCTCCCTTTGATCTCCTTGTTCTGCTTTCCCTCTTCCTCCTCACAAAAATCTCTGCCTGCACTGAGATGTGAATATGGGCTTGGAGACATGAATGCCCCCCCCCCCCCCGCCACCATCTTCTCAGGTGATCAGTACTTAAACCTCCTTCCTTTACACCAGCACCCTCTCTTCAGTATTGGCCTTCAAAGTGGCAGGCAGCCAGACCTGCATTTGGCTACAAAAAGAAGCAGTAAAAATTAAAACTCCCTCCCAACAGCACAGGAGAGTAAAATCAGCCAGCCCAGGTACGACTCCCATCTCCCCAGGTGGAAGCTGTGTAACCTAAGGCAATTTAACTTCTGTACCCTGGTTTTCCCATCTAGCAAGTAAGGCTAATAATACTATCTACTTCATAGAGTTATTGCAAGTACTAAAGGAGCTGATAGTTATGGAGCACTAATAATGCCCAAACACTGTAGACATCAAGCTATTAATAGACAGGGTGAAAAATCTCCCACAACCAAATTTGAGGGTACTATAAAGACATAACTGAAGGTAGTGTAATAATCCATTCAGTGCAAACCATAGAATTAGATGTTATATTTACACTAAAGTCTAAGAATTTTTAAAGGATGTTCCTAAATAAACAGCTACTTTGCCAAGTTGGATCGCCAAATTTACAGGCCTCCTTTCAAAAGACCGGCCACATTCCAGAGATGGAGACGTCTCCAGTAGCCACATATCTTGCTCCCACTCTCTGGATCTGGTGGCCACCGCTGTTTACCATGTGTTTCTACAGGAGGAGGAGGTAGGAATGCAGTGCCCAAGTATCCCTGAAAAACAACTCCTTTGTTTTGTTCTACAAGTGAAACAGGACTCGGGTCTCAGTACTGAGAGTATGACCTAGGGCAGGTACCAAGCTTAATGATCCTACTGAATTCTACTACTTTTATAAAATCTTCACCCAGGTACCTGCCTCCTCCTCCCAGTCTCCTTGTTTGTATCCCATCTCCTAGCAACTATCCCAGCATCTCAATACTCACCATTTACCACATTTTCTATAGAAGCCAAGTTGGTTAGTTCACAAACAAGCCCAAAAGCAGATGACTGATTTTACAGCCAACACATCACACATTTACAATAGACTAATTTCTACTATTTATGCATATTTATGGGGGAGGTTCTATAAACTTTTATATACAATTCAAAAGTAACTTGAGGCCCACAATTATACATTCAGTAGAAAACAAAGATTTATCTGCTTTATCATGGCTCAGAGTAAACCAGGGTTTCAGTGGGCACCAAAACTCCTTCTTAAACTAAGACAGGACCAAGTGGCCAGTTTACCACTCAGCTCTATTACCTGCTTGCAGCTTTGAAGAGTATGCAAAATACCAAACACCTAAATTAGCCCTGCTCCATTCACATCACCAACCTACATTACTTGTCCTACTGAAAAAAGTTGCCCCAGGCAACCAGGTGATCTGACCTGAAGAGATTCAAGCTAACATCACTTCATACCAAATGAAAGCCAAGAACTGGCTTGACGCCTTGCAGTACAGCAAACTGAACTAAAGAACAATCACTTTTTGAGATATTGCTGAGATCTCATGAGGAAGTGATGGTCCCTAAAGATCACCCTTCATCCCCAAAACAAGAGTTATTAGGTTGGGACTGAGAGTAGTGAGAAGTTGGCAAACTGTTCAGAAGGCAGCCTTGAGATTGGGAAACTGAGTCTTGGGCCAGGAACAGAGTTAGAGCTAAGATTAAAACCCCAGGCCCCCTCAGAGTTCTAGTTCAATAGAGAGATAGTCCCAAATCAGTGGGACCCCCAGGGTGCTGTTGGAAAGAGAGTCTAATCTCCACAGAGAAGCATTCTCAATTAGGCCTCCTGGAAAACAGGTAGAGAGGAAGCAATGAACTTGCAAAGATCAACAAGCAAAAGGGGAGAGAGGAAGCCACCACTGAGTTCAAGTCAACATAGACAGTCCAAAGATTGTGAGTACCAGGACTGTCGAATAAAGAATAAGAGCCCAGTAAGAAATTCCTAAAGAAATGAAAGAATAAGAAACAGTACTATCAGGAATGACCAGGCAGAACTGAAGAAACAAATGGAACTTACAGAAATAAAAAATAATTGCTAAACTCAAATAGTCAGAACAAGTTAGACAGAAGATTAAACATAGCTGATGACAAAATGAGTGAAATGGAAAATCTATCTAAAGAAGTTACAATGTCAGCAAGAATCTAAATTAGTTTTGGAAATTATGAAGGGTCTACTTCTACATAATTATGATGGCTCAAATAAGACTCCTATTTTAAAAAGAACATAGTATTTTGGATGTGCTCATTAGTTTTATAACCTAAAAGTATTATTTTATTGTGTTCATCTTTAAAATAACCCTTTCACATACCTAATAAATAAAAAACACACGCTAGAACCCAAATCACCTGATATTAATTTAGGTTTTGTTTTGATTACATCCTTGTGCCAGATGAGTCACAGAAACTTATACTTTATGTATAAAGTATAAGGAGTGAGACACAGGAGTGAGACAAAATGGAATGTGTTTAACCCAGAGAGAAAACTATATAGGGAAGAAAAGTCATTGCCCCAATGGATTCTTCTCCTACTGGATAGAGTCATTGCTAATTTAACCCCATCCTATTTATTCCTCCAATCTGTCAGTATAATAATCAACAATATATTTGATCCTCCTGCAAAATTTTGCCATTCCTACAGGTATCTTGATGCTTAATTTAACATAACTAATCCATGTTGTCTCTCATTTCACATAGTATTCTGATACATCTTAGAGCTCTGCTCCCAGTTCTACTCAATTTTCACTTTTAGATGTTATACTTAGCAATTCACTCCTCTTCCACAAGTCTTTTAGTCCTTTAATGTGTATCCTAACTTAAATTCTTAATGATTTATTTGTTCACAGAAGGCACATCTGTACTGTAAAAACCTACCTATGCCTAAAAAGAAATGTTTTTCCATACTCCTAAGTAAAATGGAGGGATATTAAATTTTCAGTTCTGCTGGTCTCTGTCGTTTATTTACAGACACACACCAAACTATCATCACTACCTACTTTTCCACTAGTTGATACCAACAAAGATTTACAAGGCACCTATCTGGACACTCCCCCTTGAGTGTTAAGAGTGAATAGCGAGTTTCAAAAACTTGGGACTTCTTTCCAATCATAACATTCTTTAGCAATGACTGCATGGCCCCACCCAAGTTTTAAAACAAGCTCTTTCGACTCGGAAAATTACATCTCCCCTGAAAAGTTTTTCTAGGATTAAAATATTAAGTAGGAAAAAAAAACGCCTAAAAGTTCACTTTGATATGTCTCATACCCTTAGACGCTAGGAGTAAGGGGAGAAGTTCGACTTAAAAAAATGCAATATCCACGTGGGTGACGTCAATACAAATGCATTTGAACAGCCCTAAGATATCTGGGACAACTCCAGTGATCATTGTATGCCGGAGGATCCAAATAGAATTGGACAGTGTCGTCGTAAAACGACTGGTAGCTCTGAAAACCTAAAACAAAATTTAGCCCAGGTGGGCCCACCCACTTCAACGAAATAGAAGGACCCTGGGACACAGCTCAGGGCACAGCTCAGGTCGATCCGGCCAGGGCTCCCGGATCCGAGCCTCACGCAAAACTTACAAATTTGGGGCGTTTCTCTCCAGGCACCTCCCGACCGCCGGGCGCCGGAGGGTGCTGGGAACCCTTCCTGCGCGGCATCTTGCCCTCCCGACAGCTGCGGACAGAGGCAGAGGACGAGTAAGCAGCCCCCGCGGCGGAGCCCTGCGTCAGATGGTGCAGCCGTGGACGCTGCCGATCCATCTTCCCCGAAGCTCCGAGCGACAGAGAAAAGGCTGCCTCTCAACAAGCCACAAGCAGAGAGCTTAATGATCCTGGCTAGACTCTGCTTCACGTTCTGCCGCAGACGCCCGCAGCCAGACTCAGTCCAACCGCTGCACCCGGGAGACGCCGCCAACACTTCCGAAAACTCCCGCCACCACGGACCTCCCGGGAACCCGCCAATCGTGCGCCGCTACGTTACTAACACGCCCTCGATCCGCCCCTTCCGGATATACAGAAATATGATTGGCTCTGCCGTCCGCCCGTTTAACCACTCAGCCATTCGGCGGGCTTCAAGGCGCTCACATTAAGAGCACAAGCCAGAGTCGAGTTTGGAAAGCACAGGTAAGACCCGCTTGGCGCCACCTTTTGCGCACCTCCTGAATGAGAAACCATCTGCTAACCCCTTTGCGGGTCTGCGGAGCCCCTGAGTGTGTGCACCACCAGGAAAAGTAGTTCTGGGATCCGTGCTTGAAGGGGTGCTAGGCGGTAGAAAACGACAGCGCCCCCAACGCTCGAAAGAAAAAAAACTTTCTCGTCATACTTACTGAGCGACTGACTGCTTAGTGCCTACGTGCAGAGAGCCACTCGGGTGGCAGAGAGGTCCCTCAAAAAATCAGAAAGCGCTACGTCACACCCTTATGGAGGGTACCGAAACCCTTATAACAAAATGATGTAAATGTTATAGCAGTTGTTTTAAAAGTTCATTGAGAACAAAGACGGAAGATATATTAAGGAGCAGTTCTGGAAAGGTGAAAGAAAGAATACATAGACTTTATGCAAAAAAAAGAATGGTGGGACAATCAGATAAAAGGCATTCCAGCCAGAAGCAAGGCCAAGAGAGGTCAAGAGCATAGGGTTGAAAAACACTTGAAGGGCATATAATGAAGGGCTTTGAGCTGAAACCATGCAAAAGAATTTGTTGTGTATACCTAAGGTCAAGTTACAAGACTAAAGCAGTTTTTCCACTTATCAGTGTGCTTTTTTCATATTTAAAAGGCATTTTTTTCTTTGAATTCTTTCCTTAAGTTATCCACCTCCTGACTGCCTGGAGGTGGTGTGGGCCAAGATCCTGGTAAATGTGCAGTGGTGATTTGGGTTCAGGAAACAACTCTAGTAACTCTGGGGATATTGGCGCAGAGGTTCAGAAATAGGACTTAGTTCCAGCTAAGTCTTGACACTACAGTTAGGTGTTTGTTTGTTTGTTTGTTTGTTTGTTTGTTTGTTTTTACTGGCCAGCCTTTCTATGCCAGTCTCTACTCAAAGACAGCTAATTTTTAGGAGAAAGTACAAAGAACAACAAGGTTAGGAGAATTGTGAGTCTTATGTCTTAACTGTTAGACCCAGATGCAAGTTTTATTCCTGTCGTTTACTAGCTACGTGATGTTGGAGATGATGTTAAACTCTCTTTGACTTTCCATCTGAAAAAACGGCATGATAATAATAATAATAATGCCTAATACACAGGGGCATTGTTAGGTTCAAATCAGATAGCATATGTAAAGTTTTTAGAAATGTCCATGAAAGCCCCTCCCACCAGAGAACACCAGTAGCAACATTTGCTACTGTTGAATAAGTGGAGTTTATTATTCCCAGGGAAAGACAACGTGGGGAACGCTGGGCTTTCTCAGTAAAAGGGTACTAGAAAGGACTGGGAGGATTTGAGCTTCGTTTAGTGTTAGGTAGCTGAGGTGGCTAAGAAATGACCTAACGCCAGAAAAGTCCAATTAAGGGCTTTTATTCAAAATGAGACACTGTGATCAGGGGAGCTGGGTCCTACAAGAGGCAGCCACAAAGGGAAAGGATAGGAGGGCTTTTAAAATGTGTAGCAGACCCCCAGGGGAGGGTGAGTCACCCTGCTGATGCGCCTCAGGTGTCCTGGGTATCTATCTGATCAGGGATGGCTGAATCTGTAGAAAGCTTGAGGGAGAGGGGAAGGGCAGTGAGGATTCAACCGGTCTCCAGCAGGATTCCAGCAGCCATGCCACAGTTGCTTCTAATATGGGGAATCTCCAGGTCAGGTATTTAGCAATTAGCGCCTACCTTCTTTGTTCCAGCATAGGTGGTGGCTTCTAAGGTCCATGTCCCTGTACATTCTAACAGGTGATGTTGGAAGACCCCTCAGAAGCAGAGTGGGAGGATTCCCATGCTGTCAGGTGTAAAGACAGTTCAAAGATTGGGTATCTTAATACAGCTTATCTAGAAGGATGGCAGGCTAAAGAAAGGGAATTAAGCTGTAACTGATAAAGCAGCCGCAGTCATTCAGTGTATCATGGAGAGGGAGGTATTTGGTATTTTGTGATTTTATACATTGACCTTGTTACTGTTTGTGCTTAGAAAAAGTTAGTAGTTTTGTTCTGTCTCATTTCAACATAGTCAGAGTGATCTTATCTGATGTTGGCCATCTGTAAGTTTATGTCCATGAGGAGAACAACGTGGCCTAGCTCTGTCAGGCTAGTTTCTAAAAGCACTGCAGCTTAGCTGTGTCAAACTCGTTCCCTGGTGTCCAGGACTGTTCTTTTCTTTCTCCTGTTCTTGACATGCAGAAGGTTCTCAAAATAAATAAGCAGGAGCTACTATAATCAACTTTCAAACTTCACATAGAACACTCTGAAATTTTTCTCATACAAATTCTTTGCAACTGCAATGCATCTGTGAAAATAATACCTTTGTCAAAATTTTACATTTTAAAGTGCTTTTTATATGTGTTTATCATTTAAACCTCACAAGAGCACGCACTGTCCCTCATTCTGATGCCCCAACAAGGAAATGTACACCCCACTGAGTCAACAATTTTAGAAATGCTACCTCATGCCTTGTAGGCTCAGCACACAAGGCTGGGACAAAGCTGAATGAGACGGAAGGCAGGCCTAGGGAAGCTTGGAATCCAGAAATACATTCTTTCCTTTATCACGTCTGTTTAGTCTCAACATTCAGGAATTCAGACAATTTTTTTTTTAATATATTTTATTAATTATGCCATTACAGTTGTTCTATTTCCCCCTTCATTCCCCTCTACCCCGAACACCCCCTCCCCCATCATTCACCCCCTTTAGTTTATGACCACGTCTCAAGTTCTTTAGATTCTATATTTCCCCTACTATTCTTGCCCTCCCCCCGTCTATTTCTACCTACCATCTATGCTACTTATTCTCTGTACCTTCTCCCCCTTCTCCTCCTCCCACTCCCCTGTTGCTAACCCTCCATGTGATCTTCATTTCTGTGGCTCACTCCTGATGTAGCTGTCCTCTTAGTTTGCTTTTGTTTTAGGTGTGGTTGTTAATAACTGTGAGTTTGCTGTCCTTTCACCGTACATGTTTTTTATCTTCTTTTTCTTAGATAAGTCCCTTTAACATTTCATATTATAAGGGCTTGGTGATGATGAACTCCTTGAATTTGACCTTATCTGAGAAGCACTTTATCTGTCCTTCCATTCCAAATGAAACCTTTACTGGATAGATCAATCTTGGATGTAGGTCTTTGGATTTCATGACTTGGAATACTTCTTTCCAGCCCCCTCTTGCCTGTAAGGTCTCTTTTGAGAAATCCGCTGACAGTCTGATGGGAACTCCTTTGTAGGTGACTGTCCCCTTATCTCTTGCTGCTTCTAGGATTCTCTCCTTCATTTTAATCTTGGCTAATATAATGATGATGTGCCTTGGTGTGTTCCTTCTTGGGTCCAACTTCTTTGGGACTGTCTGAGCTTCCTGGATTTCCTGGAAGTCTATTTCCTTTGCCAGCTTGGGGAAGTTCTCTGTTATTATTTGTTCAAATAAGTTTCCACATGTTGCTGTTCCTCTTCCCCTCCTGGTACCCCTATAATTTGGATGTTGGAACGTTTAAAGATGTCCTGGAGGTTCCTAAGCCTCTCCTCATTTTTTTGAATTGTTGTTTCTTCATCCTTTTCTGTTTGGTTATTTTTTTCTTCCTTCTGGTCCACTCCCTTGATTTGAGTCCCAGTTTCCTTTCCATCACTATTGGTTTCCTGTGCATTTCCCTTCATTTCACTTAGTGTAGCCTTCATTTATTCCTCTAATTTGTGACTAAAATCAACCAGTTCTGTGAGCATCCTGATCACCAGTGTTTTGAACTGTGCCTCTGATAGGTTGGCTATTTGTTGGTCACTTAGAATTATTAGTTCTGGGGCTTTGAGCTGTTCTTGAGCCATTAATGTTTTGGTCTGTTCGTGCCTATTATGTATGAGGGGTGGAGTCTTAGGTGTTCACCAGGGAGGGGCCACCCAGTGGCTGGGTTGTGACACTGTATGTGGGGGCAGGGTCAGGGACAGGCAATGGTGTTTGTTCTGCTCTCTCTCAGATTTTGGTCCTCTCTGCAGCTTCCCACAAGCAAGCTGGGCTCCCCCTGGTGCCCGCTCCTGAGTGTGTGGGCCTGTCCATCCTCCAGGACCCTGTGGGTCTCTCCAACAAACTCTCTGTGAGCCTGGGAGCTTCTCCTTGCACCTCAACCCCGAAAGTTTTTCCAATTGGTGCTTTTAGGCTTTAATTCCTAACTAACTGGGGCCCTAGCCTGCTTAGTCTGTCTCACTGCTCACTCCTTCACCTGGTTTATCGGGGCACGAATGTCTGACCGCAATTAGCCAGCTGCCTTGCGCCCTCACTGGGTCTGCCCATTGCCATCCCACACCTGGGATCTGCCAACCACCACCTGTGTGCCTGGGATGGTCCAGCTGCTTTTTCCTGCCCAACGCCTCTCAGCCAGCCACTGACTCTGCCCCTCTTACTGGTCTGGCTGAATGGTTTGTTGTTGTCAGACTTCCGTGCAGTTCAATTTTCTGTGTTTTGCTTGTGTTTTTGTTACTAAAACTTTGGTGTCTTTAAACTTGGTCATGCAAGGAGGCACAATGTTTCCACCTATGCCTCCATGTTGGCCAGAAGTCTTGAAATAACTCTTAACAAAATTTAACATATATTGAATCTCAGTGGTGAGTATATTTAAATCTATCTTTTATTTCCTGTTTGCTGGAAATGTTTAATATCAAGCTTTTAACAAAATATGCAAATTAAGAGAAATATAGGAACCTTAGAGTTAGTGACCTTAACTCCTATTCCTCTAGAAAAATCTTTATTGGCATTGAGACCACACTGAGCTATCAAGTTCATGTAAGGGAAAAAAATTAAATAATTTCCTTTTAGGATGACTTTAATTTTTAAACAAATATGTGAGCCCTGGCTGGTGTAGCTCAATGGATTGAGCACAGGCCTGCGAACCACATGATCACGGTTCGATTCCCAGTCAGGGCACATGCCTGGGTTGCAGGCCAGATCCCAGCAGGGGACACACGAGAGGCAACCACACATTGATGTTTCTCTCCCTCTCTCCTTCCCTTCCTCTCTCAAAATAAATAAATAAAGTCTAAAATATATATATATATATATATATATGAGTAATAAAATCTATTTCCTCCCTTCTACCCTGTCCTTCCACTGTCTTTTATCTCTCTTATCACATGCATTTCTCTTCCCTCCCTTAAAGTAACACAGAGTCAAGAATCGGAAACAAGGAAATTCACTGTGTTCCCTCTTTTAAGTTTCAGGTTAAACTACAAAAGCAGGTCTTTGTCACACATGCTTTCCAAATGGTCCATGGATTAATGCAAGAACCATGTAGTAATTACAAGTCTAATTCAAACCTAACTGATGTAACATTATCACTTTCACCATTGTTTTAGCACCTGACTACAATGGAGGTAGCTCACTATACACAAATTCATAGCATTTTTTACTTAATGACAAGGTGTTAGATAATTATCTGGCTTTGTACTTTCAGTCCAAACTCTCAATGCCAGGAAATAATAGTTTTGCTTGCCCTACCAGACTTGAGACATGACTGCTTCCTCACTGTCCACATGCATGTCTGTCTTTGTTAAAATTGCTGCTGTTTTACAACTTAATGTTAAATGGCTCAAAAGCCAATTTTATGCACAGGATGATCACTGATATAGTTCTATAATGTATGTGTCTCTGCCAGGGTTTCTTAACCTCCACATTGACATTTGGACCTGGATAATTCTTCAACGGAGTTGGGGGTGGGAGGCTGTCGTATACGTTACAGGATGTACAGCATAGCAGCATCCCTGACGTTTACCAAAGGTGAGTCAGGTAACTGCACTGGACAGATAATAATGACCTTTACCCTAGATGCCACCTAAAACTTCCCTAACATTCCCAAATAGCCCTGAAGGGCTGAGTAATACTTCATTGTATTGTATGGATATAGCACATTTTGTTTATCAAATCATCAGCTGACAGATATTTGGGTTTTTTCTACCTTTTGACTATTGCAAATAATGCCGCTGTTAACATTCGGGTATACGTTTTTGTGTGAACCTGAGTATTCATTTCTCTTGGATATATTCCATGGCAGGAATTGCTGGGTGATATGGTAACTGTGTTGTGGCTGCACCGTTTCACATTCCCTCCAGGAGGCAGGAGGGTTCCAGTTTCACCACATGCTGTCTAACAATTACTTTTACCTGACTTTTTTTGTCCAGCCACGTTAATGGGTGTGAAGTGGTATCCCACTGTGGCTTTGATTTGCTGTAAATTTTTTTGTAAATAAAATGTTACTGGACTGTAGCCATGCTATTCTTACATATTGTCAATAGCTGCTTTTGCTCTACAGCTGTGGAGCGGGGACGGGGAAGGGGGGCGGTGGCCACAGACCGCATGGCCTGCAAAGCATGAAATGTCTGACATCCGGTCTTTTACACAAAACTGTTTTCTGACCCCTGCTAAATGATTTTTCCCCTTGATCTATAACAATTACTTGTGTTACGTTATCTCTTGTTTTCAATAAGAGTAGTATTCTAGTAGGAATCAAATATTATTTTAGGCAAATGTTCACAGTAGAGCTAAGTATCTCCCTTTGCCATATTAGACACTCACACCATGTTTAACACCATTTTTTAAAATGTGATAAACAAGGTCAAGAAGATCTTGCCACAGTAATGAACCACCATGGAAAACAGAGTTGATTTAAAGCAAAATGAAAAACAAAATGATTATATGGATATATGATTCTTCTTAAAATGCATTTAAGCAATTTGTGCTCTTAAGTTTTTTCTCCAGGGTCTTATGCTTTAAGTTCACATAGAAATTCTTCATAGGGAATATAATTAGTATAACACAGTTTAATGTCATGCTTAATAGTTTCTCAGGATGTTTTGATTAGAAAATTAATCTCCCCACATTTGTAGATGATAAAACCATTTAAAAGAATGAAGGAATATTTCTATTAGTGTGAGACAGTTAACTAAGGTTCAGTTACAAGTGTGATATGTCACTACAAGATCATACTCCCAATATTTGAAATAAATAGCAAAAATAAATTAAGTAATTATTAAGACTATTGTAAGATTACAGTTTAATTCCTTCATATTAACGCACAATTACTAATGCCTCAATATAATTTGTTGAGTCACTTGGATAATGATTTTCCTGATAATAGCAAATAGTAACTATGTCACTTAAGGCTAAAAATACATGTAAATGAGCTAGAATTCTATGGTGCCTAATAGAGATTTTCAAATTTTCTTTTTTTCATCTATGTCTCTTTTTTAGCACCATATATGTTTGCACTTTTTGTCCTCAGGTAAATTGCCATTTTGGGACATTTTATGAACTCAAACGTAAAACCTCTCTTAGTGAGATCTCTCCTGAAGGCATTCATTTGTGTGTGTTACTCATTTTGTGTTCCAATTCTTTAGTTGAACCCATCTTACTTAATACAATAAACTAAAACCTGTTTTGTCAATTTGGTGTGATTTAACATATTGATGTCTCCAATTGGTTATGAAAAGGTAATGTAAAATTAGTTACAATATTTTTACCAAAGTAAGCATTCTTACCATTTTGTTGATGATGACTGAAATATTTACAATTTCTGGTGAAATCAAGCTCTGTCTATACACTCGCTCAAAACTACTTATAAGTCACCAGAGAATTTTATACTATCAGATCTTTACTCTCAATCTTTAATAAACTCTCCACTTGCTGCTATTGATTACAGTATCCTTTTTAAAATTTATTTTTATTGATGCATAATTGACATGTAACATTATATTAGTTTCAGGTGTACAGCATAATGATTTGATATTTGTATATATTGCGACATGATCACCACAATAAGTCTACTTAACATCCATCACCACACAAAAATTTTTTTTCTTGTAATGAGTATCCTTTTTTAACATCTCCTCTCACTCATTTCTCTCTACCCATTCTGTGCCTGACCTCCGCTCAGGTCAGCTTTCTCTTCTATGCCGCCCGGTGTGAAGAATGCCTTACCCCGTGGAATGCCTCGGGGTATGAAGCCTGATTCAGTTCCACTTTGTGTGTGAGTTACCAATGATAAAGTGACTGGAGGAGAGAATGCTTACACCTTACAAGCTGGCCTCTGTTTACTCGTCTGCAAAATGAAGAGGTTAAATTGTGTTCCTCAAAGCTTTCCTATCAGTACCCTAAAGCCTCTGTAGGAAGTGAGGGAGAAGGCATCAGAAATGGGGTGATCCTGGACCCTCTCCCTAGCAACACTTAAACTGACACTGTTTCTACTTATTGTATGTGTTTGTGTCGACATGTGAAGCAAAAATGAATTCTGCAAAAAACAAGTAAAAACTTCATTAAATGAAATGAGATCCGAATCAGTGTTTCTTTACCTTTTATTATCAGCCCTTGAAGGGTCTTTGTTGACATTTTCCCACTTGTCCCCAGTGACATTCTACTTTAAACATACTGTATATTTGGTTAAGTGCAATATGTATATCATTTCTTTACATAAAAAGTGACCATTGTTTGCCCCATAAGAACCACTTTTCATGCTTTTGGAATGGGGTACTAAGGATGATAGAGGCTCCCCACCCACACTCAGATGCTCTAAATAACCCACTAAATAACTGAGTACTTTGAGCTCCTTATCATCTGAGAATCTCTCTTTTCATTTACAACACAGGAGATATAATTTATAAGCATATTATCAAGATTAATTGAGGCAATATATCAGAAAGTATTCTAGCAAAGTGCCTAGAGTATTATTATATGCTCAATAAATGTTCATTTTTCTTCTCCTTGAAAGTCCCATCCAATCTGACATTCTATGAAATCACAATTCTACTTGAATGTTCCCAGTTTAAATATTAACAGAACTGAACCCCTCGCAATCTCCGCCTCAACTGCCAACACCTGCCAGTCCCATTGCTACTCCTCAGTGCTCCAGACAGAGCCCAGAAGTCCCCTCTGACTCTTCCTTCTCTCTGACAGATCGCACCCAACTCCAGGTGGTTTGGGGCAAGAAGTGAGGCCATGCTGAGATCTGGAAACAGAGGAGTAAAATTAAGTCATTCTCCTAAGAATAAAACGAATTTAATTAGCACATGTTGGGAAGTTGCTGGAGGTTTTTCTGGGTGAAAAGATTGATAACTTTGACTTCAAGAGTATATTAATTCATGAAGAGAATAACATCATTAGAAGTTTGGCAGTCAGAAGGAGAAATTAAAAAAACATGAGGCTGCCCCACAGCCACCCCAAATTCAACACATGTGAAAGTGAGCTCAGCAGTTGCCCCTTCACACCTGCCTCTCACCTAGGAAGCTCACCTTCATGAATAGCAAAGCCCTGCCCAGTTACCTCACAGAAACCTGCTCCACTTCCCATCCAGCCTCTAATTCCTGCCACTTCCTCGTTGTCACTATACTTCATACCTCTCAAATCCATTCTCTCAGCACCATAGCCCCTGCCTCCGACCAGCCCCTGGCCCCTGTTCACTCTCAGGGCTGAACCGGCCTCCAGCTGCTTTCTCAGACCACACTCTTCCCCCTCCACACACTCTGCAGGCAGCTGCCACAGAAATCTCTCTGAATAGGTTATTATAGTCTACTTACTCCCCGGGTTTAAAATCCAGCTGCTCCACCTTCCTGGCCCTCCAAAAGAATAAGGGGGAAAGCTGTACAGCAGAAACTGCCACAAACCAATGCGGCAAGATTGCCTTATTAGATAATTGGCAGTGGAAAAATGTTTTGACCAGTTGCTTAATTTCGTCAAAGTCTGCCTAATGCTGACCTTAAAAGAAACAAACTTGACCCAGTGTAGGGAATGGAGTGATTCCTGAATTTAACAGGCTTTTAATGCACTCAGCCAGTCACCCAGGCTCAGCAGAGGCTTTTCTCTGCACTTGAAGATGTTTACTGTTCTTCCTGAACAAGAAGAAGAGGTCTGCATTTTATTAAGTAGAGAATTTCATCAGTCTTTGTTCAGTGTCAAATGTTTAGTTTTTATAAACAATTTCTTTGGGAGCACTGTTTAATTTCTCAGTACCATTCTACTATTCCTATAAATAGGAATCCTGATTCATAGTTCTGTATTGTTTAAATTACAATATATATCTTTTCTTCATTTTCCTAGTTTTAATTTCACTGCAAAATCTCTTCAAAATTCTGCAATTTAGACCTATATTGCCATCTCTCTTTCTTTTCTTTTCCAATAAATCTTTTCCTTTACCTTAGGTTGTGTCTTCGAAAATAAGTTACCAAGATTTCTATTTTCTTAAAGGCAAACGCTGGAGCCTAATTATCATGTTACCATATGGTTTCCCCTCTCTTCCTTATTCCTCAAAACTATCACGCAGTTCTGCAATTGCTATCGAAATTCATCTGACCTCCCCCATTTGTATCTGTACACCTCTAAACTTGCCATCTGTTGTTGTCCTTCAGATGGTTACTAAATTCTGAATTCATTTTAAGGTCTTGCCATTTCTATAACTCTATTTCTCACCTCTCTCTGTGCTAGGAATCCCTAAACCTAATGTTTACTTCTTACTCACAGGAGGGAGTGGACTGTTTCAGACAAAATAAAGCGTCCTCTCTTCATTCACTCTCTGACAAGGAGAAGAGGCACCTTCTCCATTTTCTGAATAGTGGTCCAGAGCAAGAACAAATTACTCTGGAAAGGAAGAAAGGAGGAGAGCCGTGGAGGATGCCAGAAGGACAATTTCAGTACAACAACGTCCCGTTAATTTTCTCAGGGTAAATGAACACCCTGGGGACTCTAGCCCAGAATATTTTTGACAGATAAAACCACAAGACTAAGGAAATGTGTTAGCCTTCCATCAAATTTATGTTAAACCTTAATAGTCAGGCATAGTCTGTTCACTTTTAGTAAACATGAGCCCAAATGCTTAATTAAGCAGTTTTGTAGTTCAGCCTAACTTTCTAGACTGAGGTTTCAGAAGACAGGCTCTCATTGCAATATTCCAGAATGCAAAGTACCTGTTCTTTTTTTTTAAACATCTAATTATTACATATGACTTCATGCATTTTGGTTATGTCCTCCCTTCGCCTTCACTCAGTTGAAAGCCTTCCTGCCTTTGAGTCCTGTTTCCATACAACAGCACCGCATCCCCATTTTGGTGATCATGTAGGGGTATTTCTCGCGAATCTGGTGTGTCTCTACTAACATGACGAGCAGCACCACAAACTGAACTTCAGATGTAGATAAACCATGCTTTTATAGGGCAGCAGGATACCCCTTTCATTGGGTTTCAAACTTTTCAAACATGAAAATGTATCCCTTACCCAATGAATGGTTTAGCTCTTAGTGGCCCAGTAGTTCTATTCAAAACAGAAAACCTTATAGTAATATATTGTATGCAAAAGCATTTTATAAACTGGACATCACTTTAAAAACATTAATTATGATTTATACATTGAGTACTATATTTTAAAGACATTTTTAAATATTTATATTACATGCTAAAATATATATTAGAAACTGATAACATTTTTCATTCCAGGGACAATTTAATTGATGTTGTGGAGTTAGCTGAAAACATGACAGATGACAGGAGAACAACATTCAGTGTTAAAACTATGTCACAAAGAGTAAGTGAATAATTTATCCTTCAGAGATGATCCAGGGTTGAAGCTATCACAACCTTGAGGACTAATAGAAAGAGTGGGTTTGGAGATATATGTGCCAGACTTGTTTCCATTGCAAGTCACAAATTTTCAACTCAAACTAGCTTCAGCATAGAAGGACACTTTATTTTCCTACGAAGCAGAGAAAAATACTAGGGACTTTCACATAACAGAAGGAATTAGATCACAGAAGTTGAGCCTGAAGATCAGGACTAGCTACATAATTTGGAAAGTAAAAAAGCCTTGTTTCAAAATTAAGAATTACAAGCTTGCAACAAGAGAGCATTAAACCTTATGTGCAAGGCCTTTCCAAGCTCAGAATCCTGTATGACTATGCGTACCCATGTAGGTGGTCCTGCTAATGACTCAAGTCAACCAGAGCCTTCCTTCTCTCTTTCTTCCTGACATCTCATACCCACTTTTCTGTGTTTTTTTGGTTGTTGTTTTTAAATGTATTTCTCCTTCTCTCCTACTACGGCGGTTTAGCCAATCTGCTTTGTTAACTCAAGGAAATAAAGACTCAGAGAGGTCTCTGGTGAGTCAGACCTGAGTGAAATGCCTAGGTTTATCAAGGCAGGGCCTGGGAAGGCAGGGGACGGATGAAGTTACACAAGTGGGATGATAAGATGGACGATGCATCCAATGCACAAGGGATTGGTGGGGAGATCCCCAAAAGAATTTGGGGTGCCCTGCCAATGAAACAGTGGGACAGAACAGTATTCTGAGCAGGCAAAAATGAAATGACCACATAAAACCCACTGGGTTTTACTTGACACCCTAATGGTTGTATTTTTTAATCTTTCTTACCCACAGTTGTGAAGATGAAATGACATGATTAACACTACACTGTAGACATTCAATAAATATTACTTCCTTTTACATTTATCAGTGTTAGTGTGAACTCCAGGGTATAAACAATTTTATCATTAATTTAAGACACTGACACAGTTTTAACATTTATATATAAACTGCACGGTGATTCTGGTTGACTTTAAACCTTTTCTATAAAACCCATGTAGAGAAAGGTTGAGAGAAAGCTGGAGAACAAATAGCAGGACAAGTGACAAGACACTTGCGTTTCTAGAGCCGTTTCACAGGTAGAGAGAGTGCACAGTGTAAAGATTTGGTCAGTCCCCCAATTCCCCTCAGTACAGGTGAACAGTCTGTAATGATAAACAGATCTCTTCCTAGATTTGGAGATAACAAGAGGGAATTTCAAAAATTTACCAAATATAACTTTCCTATGAAGCCCAAAGCAAACCCTTTTGTAGACATTCCCTCCTGGCCATTACCTATTCAGGTATCCAGTCTGTTTTATTTCTATGCCTTTCTCATTCAACTTTTCAAATCATATCCCAGACTTTCCTTTCTCTTACACATAAGTGTCCAGGTCACACCTGGCCTACACAGTATTGAAGGTTTATTGAAGAATAGAAGAGGTTCTCCATAACCTCAGTGAGGAGAGAATTACCTTTCATTTCAGGGAAGAGCTGCTTATGGGAGTCTTTGTAAACAAGAGAATTGGTCAAAGAGAAATATAAACATAGAATCAATATTTTGTTTTCACAACACAGTCAGAGTAATATGGAGAATTGGCCAGTCATCAATATAAACAGCCAGTCTTCTTCAAAGCTAAACACTTTGACAATTGTCTGTTTAACCACCTGAATTCTTTTCTCTGAGTTACTTTTGTTCATATGGACTATACCTTCAAAACTAAATTTGTGACTAAAACTATTTTTAATCATGGTACATGATTAGTAGATTTTTGTGTGTATGGTTTCAAAATATACTATGTAACTGAAAATATAAAGTTTTTTGTTTATTGATTTATTAAACCTCTTCTGTCTATATTTAATCTCGTTTTCGTGAAGCAAGCATGTTAAATACATGATCTATCCTCCCTGCCCCTGTCACTCTCCTCCCCCTTTTTATTTTTTAAACTTTGAGGAATCAAAGTGTTGATGCTGGCCCTGGAAAAGAAACCTTCCCAGCTGCAAGATGGATTTCACATGCATTCAGAGATACCTGGGACCAAACAAATAGTTTATTTGCCTTAATTACCATGCATAAGTGGAACAACAGATGTTCTCTGACATGTGGCTTACTAATTTACTTCTTTCTTTCTTCCATTTACATGAGTCATTCTGAATATTAGTGCTGAGAAAGTGTAATCGAATCTTCTCCTCTTGGTAAACAAAATCTGATTTCTCACATTAATATGTCATCTTTCAATACCAAAACTTAGAAGAATGCCTATTACCAACCACAACCACACATGATGCACAGATGAAAAATCTACATCAATCTTTAGCTCCATGCAAAAATACCAAAATGCATTTGTCTAACAGCAGCAGCAGGAAAATAAACACAGCTGCTACCACACACTCATGCTCTCTAAGGTATTTAACATCTATAAAAGGTTGTTTGATCTTTACCCATAAATTGTGGCAAATTCAAATTCAATCACTTCCCCCTCCCATATTCATGTACATTCAAACGTTCACTGGATGTCTGGAAATTTGCCCACAATTATATTTAAAGCCACAATTTAAATATGGCTAGTTTTGAAATAAATGAATGACTTCTACTAAAATTACTCTACATCAAGCATGTTCTAGAAAACCTTTTAGATCAGGACCCATTTTTCTATTAAGTCTGCCTAATACGAGTAATGCTAAAGTGCCCTGATCCACTTAAGGAAGAAACTGACATGGTTTTCCATTATATAATATAGCTGACCATAGAATATTTAAATTGGTTTCAAATTTTAGGTTAATGTTCTTACCGCTGTCCTGCTACTTACTTTAATTCATCTTAGTATTTTATGATGTTAGACATTACTGCCTGCATACTGATCACAGAACTTTCAAATGCAGTGTCTCCTTTCTCTTCATTAATGCTGCTACTAAACCTCACTTCTTAAAGAAAAATGATTACACTATATGCCGTATGTATATATTTAATTTCAAAATAGATAATTATACTGTTGAATGATACTGCCCTGTGTGGTACTTTAATTTTTGTGTGGTATAGAACTTGATTGTAAGCATCTAGGGAATTTGCACTAAATTTACCCCTTTTTAAAGTTATAAATATAAAATTAATATGTTAATAAAAATCTAAAATAACAGATTATGAAGCACCAAATAAAAATCTCCCATTTTTATGCTGAAAATCTTGTTTTATTTTTGTTTATTCTATTACAGTTTTCCCAATTGTTTCTCCTTTGTCTTCCTCTGTGCAGCCCATCCCCTGCTCCCACAGTCCATCCCCACACTGTTGTCCATGTCCATAGGTCATTCATAATGTTCTCTGACTAGTCCCTTCCCCTTCTTTCCATGGCAGCTGTCAGTCTGTTTCCTGTTTCCATGTCTCTGGTTCTGTTGCTTCTTGGTTTGTTTTGTTCATTAGATTCGTCTTATGAGTGAGATCACATAGTATTTGTCTTTCATTGACTGACTTCTTTCACTGAGCGTAATAGTCTCCAATTCCATTCATGCTGTCACAAAGGGTAGGAATTCCTTCCTCTTTCTTTCTGCTGCACATGGAATTTCATCAAAAAATTAAAAATGGAACTTCCTTTTGACCCAGCAATTTCACTGCTGAGAAAGGAGCCTGAGAATCCTGAGATACCAATTCAAAAGAACTTATGCACCCCAATGTTCATAGCAGCAGTATTTACAACAGCCACGTGTTGGAAGTAGCTTTAGTGCCCATCAGTAGATGAATGGATTAAAAAACTGGTACATTTACACAAAAACCTCCCATTCTTTATTCCCAGTTCCATTTGGCAAAGATAACCACATTTAGCTATTTTTATTTCAAGCCCTTCTGGTCATTGCCTCTGTAATACTGAATATTATATTGATGCCTTGTTTTTTCAATTTATTGGTACTCAACAGTGTCCACTGACTCTATTATGAAAGATGAGAAAATTAGCTTAATTCTACTCCTTTTACTATCTTTTTCTCCCAATTTTTGTTAATTTAATTTTTATTTCTGTTCAGTAGTTACCTTTATTTTTAGTCACATATATACATACAAATATTTTTACATTTATCATAGGTATATAAGTGTGATAATATAGTACACGTTTTGTCTTAATGAAGTTTTTCCTTTTTGTTTTTTGGGGGGAGGGGGGTTCCTGAATTCTCCATCTCTCAATTTAGAAATGTAGTCTCTCGCCATTAAGAAATATTTACAGCCTATTAAGAATCCTTTGGTCTTTCTTTGTGATTACAATACCATATAAAACACACACATTGCTTAATAGATACAGAGTTTCAGCGTTGCAAGGTGAAAAAGTTCTGGAGATCCATTGTGTTCAACAATGTGAATCCATGTACACTCAATATTACAGAACGGCCCACTTAAATGGTTAAAATGGTAAATTTTAAGTTATATGTTTTTACACAATTAAAAAACTTTTTTAAAGACATAATTATGTAACCATACACATGCGTTTATATATAGGACGTTTTCTTTGCAGGGTTCCTACATCAATGGGTTTCATGTAGGACAGTTCAGTTAACTAACAGGAGTGCCCAAACAACATAGTCAAATTTCACTTGCCACGAAATATAAACTGTGGATGATTGCATGAAGTGCAAACTTCACTGCTGGCTTCTCAGTCTGCACATCACCGTGTAAATAACAAATACACATCATTAACACGTCACTTCCTGCAAAATCTGTTGGTGATTGGTCACTGCACAGAAAGTAGAATTGAACGTAAATGGAGTTAGGAAAGAAGTAGCTAGCCATGGGAATGTTGGCGCTGCTGCCATTTATTTCAAAGACTTTAGCTAAGAGGCCAGAGGAACTTAAGGAGGGTGTACTTACCGACATAAACAATGAAAGTGATTGTGATGAAAAAGAATGAGATCCCTGAGGAAGCGACACGAACCAAAAAAAAAACACCAAAACTTGCTATTAAAGGCATTTCTGCGGGTATGTCACAGCTGTGAGTGAGTGAAGGATAAAATGTCAGAAGCCAATTCGAACTCAGGAGTATAACAATTCGCCAAAGCATTGAACAGATACGTGTTCTGTACTGTAGTTATCCAAGGAGAAGAGGCAACACTCTTCCAATTATTCTCAGTAAGTTTGCTTTAATGAGTTTTTAACAAAGAAATAAAATGCTTTAACTCTTAATGCTCCTAATGTTTTCATTTACAGTGTATGAGATAAACATTGATTTTTACAATTAGTTTATTTCTCTACATATATAACTGAGGGTAACAGAGATTTGAATGTTTTGACTAAATTTTTAAAGATTTTAGAATAATCATAGTTTCCTCCATTGCCTGTTAAGATCAATTGCATGGTTTCAGTTTGCATGGTCCTTTTTTTTTTCTTTTTTCTTTTCATGATCGTTTTTAAGTTCCTAAAAGCAAAGAAATTGTGCCTATATAGGTTGTTTTGGTCATTATTTACTATATAAAATTGAAATGGTGTTACCTGCACTTTTCTGCATTTTTCTTTTCCCATTCAACATTTTTTGTGTGGTTTACTTTCAAAGGATTCTTTTTAAATAGTTGCAAATCTCATAATACACATGTACTATAACTTATTGAATAATTCCTTTCCAAATGAGCGTGAAACATATTTTTAGTTTTATACCCCAATGATCACTGATTTAATAAACATTCTGTACAAATATTCTTCAGTACATCTTGACTTATTTCTCTGATATAGATTTCCAGGAATGGAATTAGTAGGTCAGTTATACTGTTTTTTAAAATTCTCTCAGCTAACTCCAGATAGATTACCAAAACCCTGTAACAATGCATATTTCAGTTCCTTGTAAGTAAGATAAGGTGAGTAAAGCAAGGTAAAACAATTTCTTTTCCTTTGCATCCTCCAGAAACAAATACTAGAATTCTTAAATTGTTGTCAGTTTGTTGGGCAGGGTAAGACTATATAATTTAATTGGCCATTGTTGACTATTGAAGAATTTGAACATAATCTTATGTTTATTGGGCATTTGGATTTTTTTTAGTAAATAACCTTTTAGTGTTCTTTGCTTAGGTTTAAATTGAGCTGTAATTTTCTTGTTGTTCTTGAGTTCTTTGTAAATTATAGATTGAATGTAAAGAGGAAAAGCAATTTGGATCAGGTCAGAACTTGCTTTACTAATTAGCTGGAACATGCATTCGTCAAGTCACTAAGATTGGTATAGGAAAAGAAAATGGATCTGCAGAATGGAATAGGCTTCAGAAACAAATCCAAGTCTAATGTTTAACAAATTTTATTGGCAAAACTAACTAGACATATTGGAAAAGTCAATTGGACCTTATTTTACACAAAAAAATATATATTTCATATGAGTTAAAGTTATAAATGTAAAACTTAAAAAAACATTCTTACATAAAAATCTAGTATACTATATGTATAATCTATGAATAGAAAAACTAATATTTCTAAAAAAGATGAGACATATTTGACTATACAAAATTAAAACTTTTATGTGGCAAAATCTATTTGCAAAATCAATAGAAAATGTATATATGTGTGTATACGTAAATATGTACAGAAACATGTATATTCATTATTGCTGCATAATAAATTACTGACATAATAAACAGATAATATGAAAGTATAGCAACAAAATTTACTATCTCACGGTTTCTTTGGGTCAGGAATGTGTTAGCTGAGTGCCTCTGACTCAAGATTTCTCATAAGGTTTTTGTCACATTACCTAGAAATTCAGCCTTGCCTACAGCCTCCCCAAAGGGAAGAAATCACTTTACAGGCCTTTCCACAGGATTATCTCACACCCTGGCAGCTGAGCAATCCGGGAAAGCACTCAAGGTAGGAGTTGAGATCTTTTTTTATAACCTAATCTCAAGAGCCATCCTATTACTTCTGTTGTATTGTAGTCCTTAGCATCTAGCGAGGAGATCACATAAAGATGTGAAGACGAGAAGGGAAGGATCGTTGAGGGCCATCTTAGAAGCTGCCAACCACAATATATTACATTCAGAATTTTAAATAATAATATACCAACCTAACTCTTATTTTTCATTTCCACATTTTTAGATGAAATCTCTCAACCATTATAAAAGGAGGGGATTAGTTCCTTCTACCAGTTGGCGGCTCCCAACTGCCATTTCTTTCAGTGAGACTGTTGCATTAACATTGTTAATGTTTGTAACATTTATTTGACAAATATAAGTAAATCTATTGACTACCTTCACTTTAACTGAAGGAATGGGCAGGAAGTTTTCTTCTCTTCCATCTTTCAATTTGAGGGAGAATAACCTCCAATTCAGGTGAATAACCCCCCACTAGACAATGTAGCCCTTCTCTGGCAAATCAGTCCCTTTATTTTTAACCTGGAGATTACAAGTAAGGAAACTCACACAGCTCATCTATAGACTTTGCTTCACAAAATCACCTCAATTTTTGTCCCACTTTTTACTCCTCGTTTCTAAACTTTTTTAAAAAAAATATTTATTGTTGTTCAAGTACAGTTGTCTAAATTTTCTAATGGGGAATCTGAAGTCTCCCAGGACTTGGCCAGAAATAACCATGGTCACTTCCACTACAAGTTTTCTCAGGCCGCGTTTGGTCTATAGATTCTTCTGCTCCAGGTTATTCATCAGCATGCTCCTATCTACTCTCTATCTTATGCAGATTCATCAAACTCTCTTATCTGTTGATGTTCACACTCTTGTTTTTGAATACTTTATTAATATATTCTCCTATTTACTACTTTGTTAGTATTTCCATAAAATTTTGAGAGAAAGGGGTGGTAAACCCTTTTACTCAATTTGCTACAGTGGAGCAGAATTAGCCCTATGTATCAGATGAAACTGGGCACCCTGAAAGGCCACAGACTAGCCCTATTTATCTACAAGACTGTTAATAAAGCTTATAGAATAACTAAATTAATGAATAAATTAATTATTTGAAGTGAGTGTGATTACAGAAAGAGAAAAAGAGAGAAACATTGATCAGTTGCTTCTTGTATGTGTCCTGACTGGTGGCTGAACCTGCAACCTAGGTATGTGCCCTGGCTAGAGATGGAACCCACAACATTTTGGCATACGGGACAATGCTTCAACCAACTGAGCCACCTGGCAAAGGCAGAAACACCATTCTTTTATGTTTCACAGCCTTAGATTTTCAACTACAGTGGACTCTTAACTACATCCTTCAATTTCCAAATACCACTGTGATGCCTGATTTTTGTCATAAAATGACTATCTAAATTACTATACAAAAAGGTTTTGTGTTTATGAGTTGCTTTGTGAATGGGTATAGAAGCTGCTAAACACAAAGATGATTTGAATATAAATGCAGAACAGTAAGCTAATCTTAGCTACTAGCTAATGACAGCCACCCTGTAATACAAGTAGCCCCAGCAAAATTACAAATTACTATATGGCATGAAAACTTGAGGTCATTTATAATTTGTCAATATGTGAATGCTTGAGAATAATTTATTAGGTATGATTTCCCAGTGTTAAACTTTATAACACGATACTATTTGTAAAATCTGAAGGGAAGGCAGAGGAAATGGAAAGAATTAAATAGAAGCTTTCAGGAAAGTGTTGGAAAATTTGCGTTAGCAAGAAAATGTAGATGTATACTGCAGTATTCCAGGAAAGCCCTGAGGTGTATTTGAGATTTTGATACAAGTTCTAATTCTTCCCCATCAACTTCTCCTGTGTCTCGTTCATCCTTCTATTAAATGAAATGTTGTACCTAATGCATTTGGGCCACATTCCCAGCAGAACTGTAATGAACAGAGAGCCCATGGAGATGCCAGCAGGAGAGAATCAATCATAGCCTGAGGTTTGAGGACTCTTGCACATTAGATTTGGAAAGAAGAATTAGGTCTTGAGTCGGCCTAACCGTTGCTGTTTACTTTTTATGTTAAACTCTGTTTATTGTTCTGATTTCCTGTCTTCTCTGTTTCCTCTACAACAGCAGCTCCTCTGACATTTGACTTTGCCTGTCCTCAAAACTGCTGCACCTAGAAAATGTGTTTTATGACTATTGGCTTAGTGTCCACGTTAACACCTTCTATTCACCGATCTAGACTCACTGCTCATCTTTCTTTATCCAGCTCTGTATTTTAGGAGGCTGACTTGCATAGACTTTATCTGTGAACTCTCTCGCCTCCAAGCTTTCAGCTAAGGAGAGCCTCATTGTCAGATTGTGTAGAAGGAGGATGATGAGCTTGAAGTACTAATTCTCTATCTGCCATAGGTTCTCTATCTGTAACATAGGTTCTTCATGGAGGCAATAATGCCCCTTGTAGAGGGTGAAAATTAGTACTCAGGGCCCAAAATATTTTTAGCTAGTTGCAATGGTTCGTGGCTCTACAAAGGGCCATTGGTACAGAAACAGATAGACACTAAATCCGTGGTATTCACTTCCGTGGGGGAGAGGTGATCAGGTATAAAACATCTAAGAAGCCTCCCCCAGAAGCGATGATGATACATTTTCCTGTGGAGTCTGGCTGACTTGGCTGCATCCTTTAGCTCAAGGTCACAGCTGTTCTAAAATGATGGGGTAGGTAGAAACCTAGAAAAGAAAGATGGAGGGAGAGATTGAGGGTTTCTTTCAAATAACTATTCAGAAGTGAAAGAAAAAGAGAATTGAAACTTCCATGGGAAAAGGATAAAGGCCGCTCTTTTTTTCCTCCTTTCTGCAACCTAAATTCCTGTACCTAATCTTACTTTAATGTATACTTTCCCCCAGATCAAACCTTTATGTATAAATCAATTAACATCACATTTTCTGACCCTATACATAAACAAAAAGGGAGCTTTGATAAATATTAATTTATGCAGAGTGTTTTACAATTCAAATAGCTTTTAGTGAGATAAGATACACTCTTATCTTTCTCTCAAAATTACTTTTATATTACCATTGGTAAGTGAGGACATAGACAAAGATTGCTTATGTAACTCACGTTGGCTCAGAGCTAGTAAATAACAGTACAAAGAGTCAAACATTATTTAAAAATAGATTTTGTGCTTTTTCCATTTCAACAAGTTGCCTCAAGTTATTTCCTACTGAGTAAGTAGAAGTTAGTCATGTACAGAGAAAAAATTCCAAAATCCAAATAATCCTAAGAATGAATAATTATATTCTTAAATTAGTTCTTTATCTCAAATGCTAAATTCTTAGGTGTTACAAAAAAATAGAGGACAATGTCTGTCCTGTTAGAAATTTTTAAAGAATATTTTATTGATAAAATACAAATATTTTGTAGAGTATTATAGATATGTAAGCATACATGGATGAGGAAAATTATCAATTTCGGTATAATAGTGGAGACTTAACAGTATAATAATTCATGTTAAATAATCTCAAATAACCCAAGTGAAAATAAATGTATAAAACCTAGACATTTAGAGAAAGTATTCAGTCCAAGAGATTTTAATAAATCTCAGTTTAATGAAAACTCAATATATTAAAATTTTTATTTTAATCCCCACCTGAGGATATGTTTATTGACTTTAGAGAGCGAGGAAGGGAAAGAGAGAAACATTGCTGTGAAAGAGAAACACGTATAGGTTGCTTCCCATAAGAGCCCTGGCCAGGGATTGAACCCTCAGACTTTTGTTGTATAGGATGAAGCTTCTACCAACTGAACCACCCACCCAGGGCAAAACTCAGCGTATTTTCTAACTCCTTCAGAAGTGAGAACTCTATAGAACAACTGGCTTGAGTATGTACCACTAAAAGATCTTGACAAATAAAATCTGTGTGGGAAATGAGAAGATGACAAGGAAGCGAAGTGAACACATCACATAAGACAAGACTTTAGTTGAAATGATATGTGTTTGCAAGTGAGCAAAACATTCTAATAATAAAAAAGGATTAACACTAATCAGTAGGGTGTTAACAAATATATCAGAGGGAGGAAATAAAAAAGGAAGTAAATTTGCTAATAAATGAGGACAAGCATGAAATTAATTATGTCTCTTAGATGCCTCTGAAACTGAAGTTGTTTTTTTTTTAATCTCTTCTTAACAAGAAGAGTGAAATGGAATGTGTGCAATTTAGAAGTAATGAAGTCCTTGCCAAAGTAACAACTGATAATACGCATGATAAGGCATTTAGGTATTCTGCACAGACATAAATCTGCAGCCAATCATGACAAGCTGGTCGGAGATGAAAAGCAATTAGACACAGGGCTTATTGGGTTATTGCAAACATCATTGTTAAAAGCTAGTGGATATCTTTAGAAATAATTTGTTGAAAAGAATTCTGCACTGCTGAAGAAAAAAGTGAAGGAATTAAAGCAGAGAGAGTAACTATCTGGGATATATATTGTTACCTATTAGCAAAGTGGTGGGCTCACCACCACAGGAGAAAAACTGTACATGTCAGGGAAAGGTGTTTCCAAGAAAAATAAATAATAGCACATTATCAAGATAAAACATCCTATTTAGAAAAATAATTTTATAGAATTATCTAGAGAATGTTTAATATTTCAACATTAATAATACTTTGTGCAGTCTGCTTGACTATTTAGTTGAACAAAAATGAATTTAATTTAGATAGAATGTGCTGAAGAAGAATCTAACAGATATTTTTCATACAAGCTATTTGAACTTTTCAGGAGAAAAACATAATACTTATAGACTCAACTTTTAACCAAGTTGTTTTAGCAAAATCAAAATAATTATTTCTATCATTCCATCTACCCAACATTTAGAAATATTGAATGTAATATTTTTGAGCCAGAAGTTATAATTTTTTAATAAATGCATTGGATTTTCTGCTATTCATAGCTTAACATTTAAAAAAATATATTTGTAAGTTAGATGAACTTGATAGAAGTACATTGTGGGAGATAACAAATAAAAGTTTTAAATGTATCCTTATTCTTTTTCACAACTGTGTAATATTCCACAGTATCTTTTACTTTGTTGTTTTAAGTAGGGACATTTAAGTTATCTGGAACATAATTATAACAATGTTTATATATAATTACTTATCAGTTCATAAAGAATGTCTTTGAAGGAATTATTAATATTTGAAAAAATCCCATGTCAAAATACTTTTACCTATAAAACAATCATAGGTATGGATTTCTCTTTCCTGCCTGCCTCTACACATGCATGCACACACACACCCCCTCTCCCCCCAGAAAAATCAAGGGTAACAATGAGTTGAAATGAAATCAACGGCATGATAATGATTTCAATTTTAAAGAATCCAAATAAAGTGTATGTTCACAATACACTTTAATACACAAGTCACTAGTTAAATTCATGAATCCACAGAAACCACTCCTTGTAACTGCCAGATAAATAGTCTAATTGAATTGACCATTCATTTTAGTCAAAATGTTTTACCGGGTACTCTAGTGTAAACATTGTCTCAGGGATCTTCCCCTCTACCCTCCCCACCCTGCAAAGGATACATTTCCCTCAGAGAGACAAGATACACAGTGAATTAACAAAGCTGACTAATCTGTTAGCAGACACAGAGGTAATTCTGGAGTGCTCAACAGTGATCTGACTCTTAATCACCCAGACTGAATAGCAAGAGGTGACCTTGAAAGAAACTGTCTAGGACTCAGTGTTCCAAATACTCCTGAAAATTTGAATGATTCTTCAAGGAATAGATATGGTAGAAAGAAGTCCCTGGTGAATGGGTTCTAAAGAGTCTATTTGTTTATAAAAGAAAAAGATCAAAAACATAATTCATTAGATACACTGTAATAATTATATGCCTTGCTTTCTTGGGGACAAGCTGTTATAAACATTACTGTATAACTTCAGAAAGTGATACCTGACAGCTTTAAAAAAATTAAATGATATCTGACAGCTTTTAAAGACCCTGAATCTTTAGTTAAATCAAAGTACATTTATTTATTTATTATGAAATAAAGCCTGTTGACATGTGTCAATGAAATGTTGTTACTTTTAAATGTTTCTACTTAATCTAAACATTCACATATCACATTCTTGAAATTGCAAACAGCACTCAAATTAAATACAGGAGTACAACCTAAATCAGAACATTGAAAGGAATGATTGACATACTTGACAATCTCATGGGGGCAGAGAAACCATATAAGTAAAATAAAAAGTAAAAATAAATTAAAAGTAGAAAGATGAGTGACAAGCACAGGAAAAAACTTTATGATGGCTTATAAAGTGTAATATGAAGCCTACGAAGAAAAAATGAGCTAAGAATAAGAAAAGTCAACCTGGAGAAGGAATGAAATGCCTACTAAATATTTTTAAATGTTTAATTAAAAATTATTAAAGTAACTAATAATCAAAGGTTTACTAAGTAAAATATCAATTTGATGTTATTTTTGGTCCATTGAAGATACAGAAAAAATAACACCTATAAGTGAACAGAGTGTGAATAAACCAGGATTTTCACCCATTGGAGTATATCTGAGAGCAAAAACTGGAAAAACCAAAGGAAAGCAATTTGGAAAAAAGTTTCTAAACATGAAATGTGCATACACTTTGACCTAGAAAATCTGTTCCTAGGGCTTTTCATTAAAGAAATGATTTTATAACTGATCAAAAATGTATGTACAATAATAGAGTCAGCCATCTGTATCTGCAGATTCCACATTCACAGATCCAATCAATTTCAGATGAAAAATACATGAAAAAAAGTTACATTGTTACAGATGCGTACTACATAGTTAGTCCTATGATTGTTGAGTCTATACTGAACATGTGCAGACTCTTTTATGTTTTATTTTCTAAACAATACAGTATGACAACTATTTACACAATATCTACATTGTTTCAGGTATCGCAAGTAATCTAGAGATCATTGAAGGTATACAAGAGTATTGATAGGTCATATGAAAATGGTACATATTTTATATAAGGGACTTGAGCATCTGCACGTTTTGATATCTTCAGGGGATTTTTGGAAACAACCTCTCATAGATACCGAAGGATGATTATATTCATTTCTGCATTTTTATACTAGTAAAAACTTGGCAACAATCAAAATGTCAATCAAAAGGAAATTAGGTAAGCCCTGATCAGCGTGGCTCAGTTGGTTGGTGTTGCCCAGCAAAGTGAAAGGTCGCTGGTTTGATTTCTAGTGAGGGCACATGCCTGGGTTTTGCATGTTTGGTCCCCTGCTTGGGGCACATCATAGAGACAACCAATTGATATTTCTTTCACACATTGATGTCTCTGTCCTTCTTTGTCTCTTTCCCTTCTCCTTTCCCTATAAATAAGTTAAATAAGTAAATAACTATCTTTCAAAAAAGAGAATTAGGTAAATATATTCTAGAGTGATCATGTAATAAAATATTATGCAGTCATTAAAAATGTTTATGGAGGCCTATACAAATAGGGTTATATTATAACTAGGGATATAAACCCAGGTTCTGTCCCCACCTATCACTGAATCAATGCATTTATAGGGTCAAGAAAAAGACAAATATGACAGACATATATGTTCGTGAATGAAAATTTAAATCAAGAAGCTTTAGTATTGCAAGAGTTGGGAGAGAAAGGTGTTTAGTTTGATAAGTTTGACTTTGCATATTAGAAGCTCAAGCCCTCAAGTGTTCAGAACAAATGGTAGATTTGGAAGAATGATGGTCTGGCCAGTTATTTCCTCCTTCTAGGAAAAGAAATAAGGTTTTTTTTTTCCTGCACACAGAGAGTAGAGTAATAGACTTGGCAGTTGCTGTTGGTCTCTGAGAAAGAAGATAGTTCTCTGTATCCCTGTTCATCACGCTTTAAATGTGGGGTGAGTGGGGACAATGGAAGTCTGATTTCTACTGGGGGGGGCATGAATGGAGAGGTTGCCTATATTTGACTTCCCTAGGTATAGCCTAGAGACCCTTCAGGCCTTTCAAAGGAAGTCTATGTTTAGTATGTAGCTCTATTAATTTCCTATTGCTGCTATAACAAAATTCAACAAAGTGAGTGACTTAAGACAATACAAATATATTATCTTATAATTCTAGATATCAGAAGTTGAAAATTAGTTTCAATGGGCTAAAATCAAAGTGGTTGGAAAGGCCACATTCTTCCTGAAAGCTTTAGGAGAGACTATGTTCCTTTCCTCCTCTAGAGGCCGCTGACCTTCGTTATTAGCTCGTGACCCCTTCCTCCATCACTAAAGCCAGCAGTGTAGCACCTCTCTCTCTCTCAGCTCCCATCATCATATATCCTTTACTGCTTTGGGTCATTTTGCTTCCCTCTTATCTGGGCCTTGTGATTACACTGGGCTCCCTAGGATAATCCAGTATAATCTTCATATCGAGATTGTTAACTTCATTGTATCCGCAAAGTCCCTTTTGCCATTTAAGGTAACATATTCACAAGTTATGGGATGAGGATGTGAATATCTTTTGGAGTCCTTATTCGGTCTACCACAACATGCTACCCTAGCAACAGAATAGCAATGACTGTATTAGATGTGTTGGCAGGTGGTCTCAAGTGCAGCCTTGGTGTGGCATGGGGAGAGCAGCTGAGAGAACATGGATGGTATTATGGACTGAATGTTTGTGTCCTCCAAATTCACATGTGAAATCCTAACACCCAAAGGTGGTGGTGGTAGGAGATGGGGATTTGGGGAAGAGATTAGGTCACGAGGACAGAGCCCTCATGAATGAACTTAGTGCCCTTATTAAGGCAACCACAGAAAGCTCCCTTGGCCCTTCCAGCAAGTGAAGGCACAGGGACAAACATCCCTCTGTGAATCGGGAAGTGGGTTCTCACCAGACACCAAATCTGCTGCTTCCTTAAGCTTAGACTTCCCAGCCTCCAGAACTGTGAGAAATAAATGCCTGTTGTTTAAGCCTCCCAGTCTATGGTACTTGGGTTATAACAGGTTGAATGAAGTAAGACAGGTGGAATGATGAGAAGACTTGTAGAGACCTTGTGTTTGAAATAAAGTGAACAGAGTTTGTACATGCCGTATGTCAAAGAGTGATTCCAACTCTCTGGAAAATGTAGTGAGAATTAAGACTGCTGGCCAAAGGGCAGATACAAGGCAGCACAGGACCAATTGGCATCATCAAGGACATAACTGAGTCCTCTCCACTGCTCAGATGATTCGTAGCCCTTGCCCAGTAATTGAAAATTGCCAAGGATGCAGTGAAGGAGAAAGGAGAGTCCACCATTAATTGGCCAGATTTACTTTTTTATTTGTGTATTTTAACAAGAAATGAAGTAGTATCTTAGGTGAGATTTTATACATCTTTTTTTACTTTATTTTTATTGTTGACATTACAGATGTCCCCATTCCCCCCCTCCTTTGCCCACCTCCACTGGCCCCTCCTTCCCTCTGGCCATCACCTCACTATGGTCTGTGTCTACGGATTATGTATAGATGTTCTTGGACTAAACACTTCCCCTTCTTTCATTCAGTCCTCCCCTCTGCCCTCCCCTCTGACAGCTGTCAGTCTGTTCCAAGCATCCATTCCTCTATTGTTATTCTGTTCATACATATATTTTATTAGATTATACATATAAGTGAGATCATACTGTATTTGTCTTTCTCTGACTGGCTTATTTCACTTAACATAATTCCCTCCAGGTCCATCCATGCTGTCACACAGGGTAAGAGTTCCCTCTTTTTTAATAACCAAGTAATATCCATTGTGTAAATGTACCACAGCCTTCTTATCCACTCATCTACTGATGGGCACTAGGGCTGCTTCTAGATCTCAGCTATTGTAAATAATTATACATCTTAATAAATATTTGAAATTCATAACTATCCATATTTATTGATATGGAAATGTGTCTAAATGTATTATTACATGAAAATTACACTATAAAACAGGATATGTTATATCTTGTTTTAATTGTGACATTGTGTTCCTATGTGTTTATGCATAGATAAATGTCTTAAAAGTTATATTCCTCATTAAACTTGTTTTTCCCTGAGTGATTGGATGGTGAGTGATTTTTTTGTATTTTTTTCTTTATAGTTATCCAATTTAGACCTATGCAATTGATTATATAATAATCATGCATTATTTGAATATTCAGCAAAAATCACAAAGCTGTTTTCATTTTGCAAAAAGCTATGGTAAAAGACTCCATTATCTATTTAAGAACACTAAAACAATGCCAACAAAATAACATCCAGTGTTAGTTTCCCAGTTTACTAGTGTTTTGACCTTTGGCAAGGCACCTGCATTTTCTGGCTCTAATCTGAAAAGTGGGGATAATCATGCTAGCTATATTACCTGGCAGCAGAACCATGTAGAATGCACTAGATTTGACATTTAATGCATTATCTAATCCTTAAAACAACTTATGATGTGGCTATTATTATCCCCATTATGCAAAATCAAATATAGACTATATACTGTATATTGCGGTTCTTTGAAAAACATACTATAAACCTAACATATTCCTGTAATATAATCAAGAAGAAATACTTTCAGTGCTCATTGTAGATGTCCCATACAAGCTCTTTTAAACCATTTATAAAGAAACTGCTTTGAAGCATGAATATCGGGCTCCTTTAAGATATTCAGAAATTTGTGTGTTCTCTGCCTAAAGAAAGCTTCTTTAAAGCCAGACATTTCAGTGGCCCTCCTTCCTTTCTTCTCTCAGGGTTCTTGACTAAAGCTTTGCCTCTGGGAAAAGATCGTGGAATGAAATATCAATTAGAAACTTTTGTTCACTAAGGTCCAGGCTTTTGCCGTAGTAGTGTGTGTATGTGTATCTGTATACTCATACACATGTATGTTTTTCATATACGCATACACACATTATTTTAAGTACATAGCTATCATTAATTACCTAGTACTCTGGTTAAGATGAGCTATATTATAATTTATGGATACAGGCGAGGAAACTAAGATCAGGAACATGAAACTGTCTAGAATAATTTTATATAACCTAAGTTGAAAAACTAGTACCAATTCACAATTCCTTATCTAAAAGCTTTGAGGCTAGAAGTATTTTAGAATTCAGGAATTTTTAGGTTTTAGGAAGATAAGGTAATGCATATAACTTATGTAATGTGCTGGTAGGTAATATAACATCCCCAACAGGTCTGTGCCCTGTAATCAAGCACATTGTTATTTCTGCAGAGAAATGAATGAATATTCATACTAAGTAGGATAAGCAGTCTTTAAACAGCCTTATATAAGTTCAGGCTTTGCTGCCAAATGAGTTTGCCCTAAACTTAGAGAAAACTTTTTGATTCAATTAAACTCTGTAATGAGACACGAGGTGCTTCCCTTTCCTTCTAGCTGTTTTCGGGTTTTCACTTGCTCTTCACTCTGCTGTTCTTGCTGATGTGCCGAGAAAGACTCACAGTGGTGGAAAGAAAACGTGAAGGCACAGCCTTGACTCTTACCGGAAGCTTCACCGCTAATGGCAATGAGCAAGTTGTCTGTAAGACGGGAAGTGCTTCCTTCACAAGATCAATGTGTACTCCTGCATAAATAAAACATATCCATCTCACGGAATATAAAGAGTTGATAAACAGTTTCCTATGTTAAAGCTTTTAGAAGCCTTTAGTTTGTATGCAAACCCAACTCCTAACCTCTGCTGTCTGGGCTCTTGCTAATGGTAATGCTTATTACCTATTTCAAGTTCCGATGACCTAGGTGCAATTAATGGTAATGTTGATACACTTAGGACTGTAGATGCTTTAATAATTTTATGTTTATGTGAGTAAGGTGAGTAAAAGGTACATTTTCTCTGGACTTTGGGTAGAATGTTTCCATTAGCAACAGCTCAAACATAAATAGTGACTTCAGGTTGAAGAAAAGTTTTCAAGCAGTGACTCAAATTTTTCTGAGTGTTTTCAACACTTAGGATATAATAATGGCTAGTATATCCATGAGGATGTAAGAATAAGAAGAAAGAGGGTACAGAAACAGCTTTTAAACTCTCTACACCAAATCTCCCAGCTCTCTGTCACCCTAAATTCAGCAGAGATTGAAGAGAATAGGCTGTGGTGTCTATCAGACTACTAGGAAGGAGGTTCACAATGGCAGGTTAATGAACAAAGCCAGTTGGCTAATACGTGGTGAACAGCCACTCCAGTACCGGCTTGGTTATTCATGGTTCTATATAGTCACATCATTTCAGGATTTGGTTCTCACTCTTTTCTCCTTCCCTTCACCCAGGGTGATTTTTCAGTTAATGGGCAAGGGCCATGAGTCATCTGGGCAGCAGAGAAGACAGGGCTGGGATCTTTGACGATCCTATTTGGCCTTTTATCTTCCCTTTGGCTAATGGCCTCCATTCTTGCTACACTGACCAAGAGGGCCAGAACAAATGTGTGGCAGAACCTCACCAATCTTAAAGGGGAAGAATTATCTTCCTACTAAGAATGGGGAAACTGAGGTCCAGAGAGGTTAGATTTTAAAATAAGAATCATGTGGACATAAATGATAGAGCTTGTAGCTTTATCTAGTTAAAAAATGAAATAAGAACAACTTATGGAAATTTTATTTAATATATTTCTAGCAAGCTTTTAATGATAGCTACATTGATTAAATTGCACATATAGTTATATATTCAGTGGCGTGCTTCTTAAAGGAATAAAATGTAAAGGAATAGTGACATTTATGATCAGGAGAAATGGACCAAAAAAGAAGGGAAACACAAAAATGATTAAAACAAGTGATCAACCCCCCCCATATAGTTAGCATGGACATTGTTCCTGCACGTCTGGAAGTAGCAGACATTGTGTGACTGTGTGTATACTCATCTAATGAGAGGTAAGAGAGTAGGAAATAAAAATCTCCCAATGCAAATGGTAGCTTTGTTTCTGGTTACAGTGCAAAGAGCCAAACAAGACGTTCTACACTTATGCCAATTTAAATCGCTTTCTTAAAGCAAACTTTAAGAGTGATTTGGTTCCTAATCTATGGTAGCAAAAATGTACCTCTGCCTGTTTTGTTTACTTTTTCTGTATTTAAACTCATCTACCCACATCCACCCACCTTCTCTCTCTCTCACACACACACACACACACACACACAATAAATGTAGAAAAAGACTTTTCCAGATCTGACCACAAATTTTCTCTCTCTCTCAATTGGAAGGGAGTAAGATCTGACAGAATCCTGGAAAGGAAGCTGAAATATGAATCAAACTGCATGTAGCCAAGTGGAAGGATCATGTAGAGGCTAGTAATCTTCACAGTCTCCATTGATACAGCTGCTCCCCTTCGTGAGGTGACCCTGACTCTGAACGGAACTTATTAGGGTGTCCTATTGCTCGGCCCTCTTGACTAATCTGCAAGAACGTATGTAAATATATTAAGCAGTGTATAACAAATCAAACTATTATAAGTATTTCTAAATGGAAACAAATAATGCATATTTAATGGGAGGTGTTCAGGCATTGTGATAAGCTTGTATAAAATGATATTTATCTTAAAATCCCCTAATCAGACTCTATGCCAGCTGGTCTTCTTAATCAAATATTTGACATTATAGAGGACTCATCAAGTCCTCTTCATTAGCTCTTAATTAACATGGTAAGCAGAATTAATTTTTTAATATACATATTAAATTGTTTGATTATCATTTTGATGTCTTCTGGGGTTAAACAAAAAGTCAGAGGAAGTTGAATTTGTTGTTAAACTGAGCACACAGGCTCGGTTCTTAGCAAGTCAAACTCACTGAATGGAACCATGAGCAAGAACTCAGAAGAAAAATAAAACCTTACGGATCTGATATGTCTAATATATATGCCTAGTTTGGTGTAGTAAAAACAAATAAATGTGCAAGAAAATAAATTCCTAAAATTGGTCTGGGCATTAAGGAACATCAATTTACTTTTAATTAGATTTGTGATCTCTTGTTTTCCCCCTTAAATATAGAATAGTTTTGGGTGCCAGAAGGATAAAATTATGAGAAAAGTATTATAAACAGAAGTGGTTTTTTTTTTTAGCACATTCAGAATTAGAGCATGTAAGTTGTTTTTATTTATTTTTTTTAATTTATTTTTATTTCCCCCCCCCCGCCCGGTCTCCCCCCTCCCTCCCATTCCCCCCCCCCCCAGTCCTCATCTCTGTGTCTTTCATACTTGTTCCTCAAAATCCCTCCCCCTTTTTCCCCTTAAGTTCCCTTCCCTCTCCCCTCTGGTCGCTGCCCACTTGTTCTCTATTTCAGCGTCTTTGTTTTTATTCTGGTAAACAGAAGTGTTTTTAAACCCTGACTTACCTTCCCTCTGCTTAAAATACACTAATACTGCTGGACAATGAAAAATCATCAGAATAAAATATAATGATCTGAAGGTTACTGTTTATTAAAAGCTCATTGAAATTGATAAGAAAAACACTGAAACATTGACATGAAAATGAGCAAAGGACATGAACTAAAAATACATACTAGCAGAAAGAGGTAGTAAGCAAACATATGGGAAAATCTTTAACCTTGTTAGTCATCAAAGAAATAGAAGGTAAAATAACATTGTGTTAATACCATATCATTTAAGTGTATAAAAAATTATATTCTGGTGAATTCTGTCAAATGTTTAAAAGAGAATGAATATCAGTGAAATATTACCCAGATATCAATACTGAACAAAAATATTACAAGAAAACTATAAACCAATATGTCATAAATATAGATGCAAAAATCTTCAACAAAATACTAGTAGACCAAGTCTTATAACATGTAAAAATAGACTATATACCATGAGCAAGTAAATTTTATCCTAGGCATGGGTATTTCAACAAAAATAAATCAATGTAATATGTCACATTTTTTTAAAAAGGAAAAAAACAAATTATCAACTCGACACACAGAGAAAAAGCATTTGACAAATCCAACACTCTTTCATGAGGAAAATACTCAATAAACTAAAAATAGAAGAGAGCTCCCTCAACCAAATAAAGGCCATCTACAAAACCCGACAACTAGCATCATATTTAATGGTTAGATACTTTTTCCTATGATCAGGAATGAGGCAAGCATGTCTACCCTTACCACTTCTTTTAATACTATACTAAAGGTATTAGTGTTAAGCAAGTAGGCAAGTAAATTTTTTAAAAAGTCACCCAGATCAGAAAGGAAGAAGTAAAATTATCTGTATTTGTATATAACATAATCTTTTATATAGAAAATATGAAAAAGTGCACAAAATAATCAACTATGAGAAATAATAAATGAGTTTAGCAAAGTTGTAAGATATCAGATAATACAAAAATCAATGGCATTTCTATGGACTATAAATGAACAATCTTTAAATGAAATTTAAAAAACAATTGCATTTTGTGATCACGTCAAAAAGAATAATTTTTTTAGGAATAAATTTAATAAAAACTGTGTAAGACTTGTACACTTAAAGCCAGAAAACATGGTTGAAAAAAACTAAAGGTGACCTAAGTAAATAGAAAAATATTTTATATTTATGGATTAAAAGATTTAATGTGGCAACAGACCCAAAACTAATCTGCAGATTCAATACAATACTTATCAAAATTCCAGTTGCTATGGTGGTTGGGTGGGTTCATTGGTTGAAGTATCATCCCATACACCAGAAGGTTATGGGTTTGATTCCCAGTTAGAGCAGATTCCTAGGTTTCAGGTTTGATCCTTGGCCAGGGCAGTACATCTGGAAAGCAACCAACAGATGTTTTTCTCTCCTTACCCCTCTCTCTCTCTCTTTTTCCCTACTCCCCTTCCTCTGTCTCTAAAATCAATAAGCACACCCTCTGGTGAGGATTTTAAAAAAGAAAACTTCTTTTTTTGGATAGAAATTGATGAGCTTATTGTAATATTCATATGGAAATCCAAGGGACTTGGCCAAAACAGTCTTGACAAATTGGAGAACATATCTCTCTCAATTTAAAAATTTACTATGAAGATTTGATAAACAAGACAGCATGCTACTGCAATAAGGACAGAAATATGTATTAATAGAATTGAATTGAGAATTTAGAAATAAATTCTTATGCCTACAGTCAATTGATTTCAATAACAAGGCCATGACAATTCAAATGGGGGAAGAATAGTCTTTCAACAAATGATGCTGGACCAAATGTATATCCACATGCAAAAGATAAAAATTGGACACTACTTCACACAAAAATTAACTCAAAATGGTCCATAGGCTGAAGTGTAAGAGCTAAGACTATGAAACTCTTAGAAGAAAACATAGATGTAAGTAAATCTTTGAGAATTAAGAAACAGTTTCTTAGATAAGACAACAAAAGAACAAGTCACAAAAAGAAAAAAAGTAAATCTGATCCTATCAAAATTAAACATGTGGACTTCAAAGGACACCATCAAGAAAGTTAAAAAGAAAATACAAGAAGTGGGATATGAGGAGAATTTGAAAACTTCATAGATTGTTTATGGGAATATAAAATAGTACACCACTTTTGAAAGCAGTTTATCAGTTCCTCATAAAGTTAAACATAGAGTAACCCAGCAATTCTACTTCTACTTGGTATTCATAGAATTTGAAACACATCCACACAAAAACTTGTATACAGATGCTCACAACATTATTTATAATAGCAAAATGATGAATACAACCAAAATGTCCATCAACTGATGAATCAATAATCAAAGTGTTATATCCATACAATGGAGTATTTTTTCAGCCATAAAAAAAGAAATACTGATTTGTGTCACAACATGGATAAACCTAAAAAAAAATCATCTCAGTGAAAGAAGCCAGATATAAGATCACATATTGTGTGATTCCAGTTATACATAATGTTCAGAATAGACCTGCCCATAGAACAGAAAGTTGATTAGTTTTGCCAAGGGCTGAGAGGAGGGAAAATAGGGAGTAGTTGCTAATGGGTATGGGTGGTATGTGAATAATATTTCAGCAATGCCGTTATTTAAAAAAAAAGAAATTATTTAGTCTTGGCAAAACTGTGATAAAACTGGTAACCACAATGCATTGCTAGCAGCTTATAATCAGTGTAATTTTTTCTAAAGCGAATTGTTCCAATTCCTGTATGTTCCAAGAGACAACCAAGTCCTCATCCAGTAAATATAAACTATGTTCAATGTTGAAACAATAAAACAAAGCTATGTACTTGAACATGCTCATTATTTACAACAACAAAAAAAAAACTAAAAACACATCAAATGCTTTACAAAATGAGAATAAATAACAGCATATTAACTTAATGAAGTATTTTCAAAACTATGTGATGAATTAAGTAAAAATGTTCTAACTATAATTACATGTTTTGAAATCTTTTAAATTATTTATACATATAGACAAGGACAGACGGAGAAAACAAGTGGCTTGTTAGAGTGCTGTGATGATGGGATTCATCGCCACGCTCCTGTTTCTTGTATTAGTTTTGTGAGGATTATGAGCTGACTACAATATACTTTGCTTTTTTAGTGTAGTTTTTAAAATAATTTTTAACTATTTAAAGGAGGATTTCTGGCTGTTCTTTTGGTCATGTCTGGCATGTCCAGGAAGATATGCCGATACTCTGGATGTCGAGGAGAGGATCCTGATGAGAAGGCAGCAGGCGATCACAGCAAAGCTGGGGGACTGCGCTGAGTGCAGCCTCCCCTCTTTGTGGAGCAGCCTGGCTGTGGTTACCCCAGAACAACCAAGCCAGGGGGACCACTGGCCTCCCCACTGACAAAAGCTGGGACTACAGACTTTGTGTACCCTGAAGGGAAAACCACAAGAATGGCGATCCTAATGAATTCTTATATAAATCACAGAAAATAGCAAGTCACTGGATCTTGAAAAAAAATTATTTTTAAGTACAGGTATACAATTACAGAGACCCGATTGAATAAACAATGGTATATCCACACACAATGGAGTTACACAGCTATAAAAAGATTTCCATGAACTGATATGAAGAAAAATCAAATCAAATCAAAATACAGGTATAATATACTTTTACAAATTTTAAAATGAAAACAAACTATATATACATTTACACATAGTAAAGTACATAAATCTTAGTCTACAACTGGGCAAATATGTGAAGAAGCATAAATTAATTTTGCCGCCTCCTGGATAAAGACAGAACTTTCCTGGCAGCATTCACAGGCTCTTGGTGCTCAGTCGCATTTGTACCCTGCAAACAGCAGCCACTCTCTGACCCGTGTTACCATAGATTAGGTTTGCTGCTCTTGAACTTCATAAATATGGAATTCTTCAGCATGCACTCCTTTGTGTGCCCTTTCTCTTGCTCACCTGGGAAATTCACTATGTCTGGGAGATTCATCCGTGATGTTCACATAGAGAGAATTCATTCCTTTTCATTGCTGTGTAGTATTGTCACTGGATTTACAATTGCTGCAATCTGCCTCCTACAGAAGATAGACAAGATTAGTGAATTTTTAATTTAAATTTAACTCTGATGTTAAACAAATACATGATTAAATAATCTGTCTTAGGAGGAGAAAGTTTAGAATAACAAAAAAAAAATTCTGCTAAGAGCACTTTGTCCCCAAGGAGATCAGACTTGGGAAGAGAGCAGTCACCTCTGAATAAATGAAACAGGCAGATGTTTGGGAAAATCTGCAGCATTGTATGATAATCCTGTGGAGAGGGTAGGCAGACCGGGAAACAAGAGAGATTTGACCAGCTAGTCAAAATGGTGAAAAAAGGAAATCGATAAGATGGGAAGGATTTGCAGGGAGCATGGTGAGCACACAGCTCTTTGGACTCTTGGTGTTTGAGGCACACTAGGTGTGAGTCCAGAGGTCTGTCCTGTCCTACTATACATCCACCTCTCCTGCTCCAGTCATAAGATCAGTTTAAGTTCCAGTGAAAGTCTTGAGAAAAAACTTTTATTCCAGTCCGTCAGCAAACTGCTGCCTGCAAGCACCAGGCTTCCAGATGACACCATAGCAGACAGGCTTTGATCAGAAAAGGAGAATACCATGGTTTTTAGGTACACTTACACAAGGGAATATTACACAACAGAAAAAAAGGAGCTTCTACCCTTCACAGCAGCATGGATAGATCCAGAGAGCATTATTTAAGTGAAATAAGCCAGGCAGTGGAAGATGAATACCATATGATCTCACCTATAAGTGGAACCTAATCAACAAAGCAATCAAGCAAGCAAAATATAACCAGAGACACTGAAATAAAGAACAAACTGACAGTGACCAGAGAGGATTGGGGCAGGGATAATGGGTGGTAAAAGGGAATGGTCATCAAGGAACGTGTATAAAGGACCCATGGACAAAGCCAAAGGTGGGTAGGATCAGGGTGGGAGGTGAGGACAGATGGAGTTCTGGGGAGTGATGGGAGGAAAATAGAGACAACTGTGCTTGAACAACAATTAAATATATATATTTATATATATATATATATATATGTATTTATATATAAATATTTTATATATATATATATATATATATATATATATATATATATATATATATATATATATATAAATGCTATGGAGACCAATTAAAAAAAGAGTTTCAGGCAGGAGCTCCCTAAAGTAGTGAAAAAAATATTTTCCCTTTATGAATGGCACTAAAACATACATTGGTTACTCTCTTTTGTACCTGCTTCTCTGTTAAAAGACAATATAAACTAGTAAATTTTAAAAAAGGAAAAGGAGAATATGTTCTTAACAGCTGTAAAATGCATTTCAGTGCTTGCTTTGAGAGGACATTAGAGGCTAGATTATGATAAAAAATAATAGCAATACTAGTAATAATGTTAGTGGTATAAGTTTGTTCTTATTTAATGGAGAGATTGGGGCAGTTATTTTCTGCATCTGAAGCTGGTGACCTTCTCAATGGCTTCTTACCTACCCCCTCTCTGTTGCCTTCTTCCTCTCAAAGCTTGGTGTACTGAATCTTTACTTTCTAGAAAGGTAAGTAATTAGTAATTTGTGAATCTATAGAAGAAGCAGAATCTAAATTGCTGGCTGTTCACTGATCTAGGCTTTCGCTGACAGAAAAAAAGATCTCTGTCATAACTAAATATATCAAAGTGTTTAGAACATATTTTGAACAGTTAAATAGTTTTACTTTCTCCATGATTAAGGTACAACAACACAATGTGTAGGATAAGCTAGCTCTTGTCGCTGACGTCCGTGTGACCTTGGGGAAAATTACTTCTTGGAGTCTGAGTTTTCTCAACTGAAAACCTATGAGCTTAAAATTAAGAGAACTCTAAAGTGCATATTTTAAATGCTAAAATAATTTATTACTAATTCAAGTCACATAGAGACTCTTAAAAAAAGAAAGCTCCCCTTTGATGCTAAGCTTATCCTTACATTAGTATTGACTCCAGGAACTAAACATTTTATTTCGAATGACTTAGAATTATATTCTACTACAGTTTGGATGCTAAACTTGAAAATGACCACATACCCTAGTGAAACAGCAGGTAAGCACCAGGAGGCAAAATAACAGTTACTACTTGGAAAAGAATGATGAGATCCTGACCAAAAAGGGGTCTTTTTGGTTTAGATAAAGGAAGTGCCAGATGTCAGATAACATTAGATTAATTTAAGGTTTAGAGAACATTTAGGTCAGGCCAACAAATTTATCTTTATTTGAGCTTTTTAGCAACCCGTGTAGCAGGTGTTTATTACTCTCAGACGAGCACCTTCTGTTTATCTGGGAGGAGTTTGTGGAGACATGAGTGTGACATTAAGTGACACTAAGTGATAGGAAGTTGGCAGGCCAAGTCTTTATTGTAAGGGACCATGTTTTATAAGGAGTAAATGGTCATGATTAATAATTTCTTGGACAAAATGTAGGTTAGGCTCATGCTTAAATTATTCCCTGTATAAGATGATCACCAGAGAAAATGTGTGGTCATCCTCCATGGAACTGTGCTTATTCAGACAAAATTATTCCTGATGTCCACCCCTGCTGTTTGGTGACCAACATATAATAACCCCAGCTGTCAAATGCTGATGGAAGGCATGAAAATTCCATTTTTCTTTTCTCCTACAGAAAAACACAAAGATCTTCCCATGCAATCATCTGGGCCATTGTCATACATATGATTTATGTATTTCTTACATGTTTTTTCTTTTAAAATCTAGAAGTATATTCTTTTGTTTTATTGGGCTATTTATTCTCTTGACATCCTTGGATGTGAGTTAATGGAACCATGATAAAAGGGTAGAGAAGTAGAACAAACAAGCCTGATGGTATAGATCCAGGACTGCCTGACAGATTGGGGATGGCGAGGATAGGAGCAAAGATAAAATAACCTGACTCATGTGCTTGGGGACGATCCCAATAAACCGGTGCTGGAGGGTTTCACTATGCTGTGACTCTGCAAAGTAGATGCAGGAGAAAATGGGTTATGAGTATAGGAATTAAGAAAAGTTGTTTGTTTTCCTTTTAAAAGTTAATTTTGATATGTAAAATGTAAATGCTTACCCTAAGAGTATAGCACCATGCCTTACACCAAAAGAGCATTTAATAGACTTTTGTTAAGTAAAGTTAGGGAAAGGAGTTGATGAATGTGAAGATAAAGAGGTGGGGTGGGCAGATGTGTTTTATTTTGTGTGCCTGGAAGAGCACCCACCCCATTCTGGTCATGCCCCATCCACCGGGCCAGGATTGTGAGGTGCCACTGTCCTACAGACCTTGCTGGTTGTTACTGGTGTAGAGATGGAAACCCAACCTAAAACAGATCTCGCACCTTCCCTTCACTGTGACAGGCCCAGAGAAATACACTTAACCCAAGCCGAACCAATTAGAGGGCTTCCCCGGGATTTTTTAAATTGGAACCATGGAAAGGCATAATAAAGTTGGAATCAGATAAGTGTGAAAACTTCTAGTGGTTGCTACATCAGACTCAGGAGGAAATAAGTCTGACCCGGGGAATAGTCTGGCCACATTTGTTTCTGGTCCCAGCTGTCCCCATGGCCCAATTTTATCCCTGCCCCTTGTGAGACTTGGTCATTTGAGTCAACACTCCTGCCTTGTGCCAAAGCTCAGAGTCCTGTCTAAACAAGGGACAATTAAAGTAGAAGTAGGACTGAACTGATCTGAGAATAATCTAGACTCAGAGTAGTGTGAGGTCAAAGTTCATGTCTTTCATCTTTATAATCACAGTGCGAAAGACAGTGCATAGCACACAATTGGCAGTAATAACTGTATAGTCATTCAAAATATAGTCATTTATGTCTGGAAAACACACTAAGTGCTGAGAATAAAATAGTGAACAAGACAAATGCAGTCCTTGCCCTTAAGAAGCTTTCATTCAAGTGAAGAGCGAAAACAAGATAACTGTCAATGGTAATAAAAAGTGATGCTTTTTCGACAGGGGAATATATTAATTTGGGTTATTGGGTGACAAGTGTATATAGCCTAGCTAATCTAAGTTAAAAACAGAATTACTAGGTAATGGGCTATTTCATAGAACAGGGGGAGGGATGCAGCCTGACCTTAGCAGGGACAGGGGACAGGCGTTGAGAGCCATTGTCTACACAAGCAGTGCTCTCTTTTTGACTCTCTGCTTCTCTTAACTTTTTTTAAAGACTAACTTCTTTGCTCACTAATATAAGTGCTGTTATCAAGCTGGTTATAGCTTCCCAGTATAAACCTTTCTGAAGAAGATAATTATAATGACAAGAATTCCCCTGAGGAAAAATATCTAGTTTGAAAGTAATACTTTGATAAGCTGATTGGCTTAGTGGGAGAGTCTCCAAGCCATGCACAAGTTGCAAAAGAGGATAATTCTAAACTGCTCTGCATAAAACAAGGGGAATAATGAGTGTAACTCAGACAGAGTTAAGGAGAGGAAGAGGAGAGACTGAGTGACCTCTCTCCCCTTCTCCTCACTTACAGTGAAGACGACAAAAATTATAAGATAACCAGAATGCCCAGACACTTGCATGGAAACTAGTGAGAAAACTGAATTCTGTCTGGGCTGGAGAAAGAAAGATAGTGTATTACTAGGTGAGGATCAAGGACAGCCATGTTACACAAGCAAAAGCCTCAGCCACCTAGAGAGGCTGACTAGTTCTTCACTACTATTTCCAATTGCTGGAGAGGAAATGGCGATTGACTGATCTTGTGACTGGTCTGGCTGATAAGATAGTGGGATCATATTATACAAAATGATTCATAGTCCATATTTATGAGGGTGAAAGGGACAATCAAGAGATTCTAGTGACTTGGTCAGATGTTCTAAAACATATTCAATACAGGGAAGAAGTGAGTGTCAAGGAAACATGTGAGATGTCTAATCCAAACTAAATATTCTATGAAGGAAAGAATGAATAAACTAGACTTCCTTGGCTGGGCTGGCAAAGCTGTGATATATGTTGATGAAAAAAGTGTGTTCTACGGACAATAAGCTCACAGGGTGATCTGATTGTAAATTCCTAACTGGGCAGGTCATGGTGGGTAGTCACTTCCCAGGCCTATAATTTCTTCAGTAAAAGGCTTTAAGCTAGTCCTACCCATTGTTCTGTGCATCTAGATCAGCACACCTTCGTTACCTTTTACAATAACCCTGAAGTGGGTGTTAACCCTCAAGAGAGCACATAATCTTGTTGACTATCTTGTGTTCCAATCCCAGCCTTGCCTTTTCCCATGGTCATGTAATCTCTTTTAAATTCCATCCTTAATTCCAAATGCATAAAAGAAACTACAAAACTGTTACTTTTTGGAGCCTTTGAGATCTTATTCTCAGGCATATGTCACCTGTTTGGCTCAAATTAATTCTTATGAAAACTTTCCACAGGTTTGGATGTTTCTATGTCAAAACATACACAGAAGAAGGCGAGGCCATAATGCAAAGTCAAGAGTAAGAAAAAGCCAGGAGGTAGTAAAAAGGAGAGTAAGAAGAATCAGTGGTGGCAATAAATAAGAGCCATGACACAGAGAGAGACAGACAGACAGACACTGGAGGCCTGTTGACAAGAGGAAGGTAATAATGAGATACTACTATTTTAGTAGCTGAATGCTGTTCCAGTTCTCCTTGAGGTCTGACTGTGAACAAAAGTCTATTATCACCAAGTCCTCGTGGTTTAGCTGCTAGATTTATTTTCTGTTTTTCCTTAACTTTTCTTATTTTCTTTAGTTCCCTGACAAACAACTATCATAATTAAGATGTCCTGAGCACATTTATGATTGTGAGAATCTGTAAGAGCTTAACAAAACAAAAAAGGAAGGGTAGAAGAAAGAAAGAAAGAGAGAGAGAGAAGAATCCAGGCTAGCCCATGCATTTTTATAATTGAGTAAGAATTAACTTCTTTCCAATTGCTGTTCCTTTCTCATAATTACTATTTTTCTCCCCACTCCCACTTTATCTGCTATAATTCCTTTCTCTCTTAGCTTCCAAGTTAAAAAAAAAAATCTATCCTATCTGCCTTGCTCCCTTCCTGTCCTATTTAGTTTCACCTGACTTTTGCAGATTTGACCTCATACAAACTATTACATAAAGCACATTCAGTTTAAGAGAGATAGAAAATTTTATATTATGCATAGATGAATGTTGTACATAAAGATGGGCTCTGGAATAATCTAATGGAAAATAACCTTCCAGGGTTATCTGATCACAAACTCCTAACTGGGCAGGTCCATGACGTGTAGTCTTGTCTCTGGCCTGTGATTTCTCTAGTAAAATGTTATCCCTGCCTGGAGCAAGCCATGGCCAATCATTGTTTTTGTGCATCTAGGCTAACAGAGTTTTCAAATGCTTCCTTTCCAGATCCCCACCTCAAGTGCTGCCACCTTCAAGAGAGTACAAACTCGCGATAACTATCCGGCAATCCAGTCAGAGAGATTTCCCTGGCTTGCTTTCTCCCACATTCTCATGATCTTCCTTACATTCTTTCCTAAATTCCAAATATGTAGAGCCAACTGCAAACTGTCATGTTGGGAAGCACTTCTCAGTCTGTTGAGATCTTGCTTCCAAGTGTGCACCGTGTTTGGCTCAAATAAACTCTTACACACATTTTCTACAGGTTTGGACACTCTTGCCATGACAATGCTAAGAAGCAGGGCCCAGAAGAGCCCCAACCAGGAAAAGAACAATAGCTCTTCATCTTTTTTTGTCTCCCAGCCTCTGCATCACCAGCTGTTGCAGTTACTCCCCCACCATTTCTTGGAACTCTGTTGTATGGCATGCAGTTGGTCCCACTGCTTAGATTTGCATCCCTTTCCTACCATTTACTAGCTGAGTGGCCTTGAAAAAATCATTTAATCCCTCTCAGCTTCAATTTCTTAATCCACAGAGTTGGAATAAAAAAAGTTTCCTTCTTCAGAGTTGTTATGAGAAAGAAATCAGATAATATTAGCATGATGCTCAGCTCGTAGGGAACACCCTTGCCAGTAAATTGGAAGTGTAATAGTGCTCACACCAATGACAGACTTCTGGTTTCTTGGCCTACAAGTTAGGTTCTTTTTAACTTTTGGGCATGAAAAACAAAACAAAACAAAACCAGAAAACAGAGAACAACTAGGGAGCCTCCATGGTAGAAAATGTGGTAGTGGGGAGTTCCAGACCTAAAACAGCCCTTTCATTTTCCCAAGTGAGCTGGATTGATCTGAATTAACCTAGTGACAAAGGGAGCTTTACGTTCCTGTCAAATGCTTTTCCCGATGTTTGGCCCAGCTCTCAGTGTCTCCTGCCCCAGTCTGTCTTCCATCCTAGGTTTTCCAGGACTAGTAAATGTGGGGGGGAAGCACCTAAACTTAGTTTGGAGAAAGAGAAGGGGGAAGACTAATAGTCAAGGACTGTAACCTAAATATTCTCCCGATAAAGACGAGTTCCTGGAGAAACTCAGGTCAGACGTCTTTAAACGACAGTGCAGTGGGAAAAACATTCTTCAGCTCCCTTGTTGAATAGAGAACTTATCAGGCTGCCTTTTATAAAATCTCCTTTTGTGGAACTAGTGAGAGTCTCAGAACCATGTTCATATCCATAATAATGAAGCTAGATAAGGATGCAGGACTGGATTCTGCCCTGAAAACAAACCATCCCAGCACCATGTGAAAAGCTTTGATAAGGCCCAGCGGAGATAGTTTATGCAGTCCATTTGTCATTGAATATGGTTTCATCCTTAGCACAACATTTTTAAACAGCTTGATTTTTTAAAAAAAAATCAATAGTCCTTGAGTAAGAATAATATCAGGACAACAATCTTCAATTTAATATGGATGGCTTTTTTCACATCTCTTTTAGCTTCAAACCACTGGCTTGTAACACAGTCTAAATTCCAACAGTGACTTTTCAATGCTTCCAGATTAATTCTTTCTTACTTTTGTCATGTTACACAAGTTCAACCTCTACTCACTCTTACTGGTGGTTTACAAACTTGATTTTTGATCTTGGAAAGTCCTTTTATCAAACAAAATCTTACTCAGAACCCAACCACAGACTGGAACTGCTCAGGAAGTTTCTCCTATCTGGAAGATGATTGGAAAACCACTGCCCTATGGCCAAAATGCTTTGTTTGACAGGCAGATTTCATAGCCAGAAGAGAGAGAGCAAATGTAATTTGCTTGCAAGAATGGAAATTCATGAAGTAGTACATAAATAGAAAACAATATTGCACAGTAACTACATTCATAAAAAAGTTGCACTTGGCATTGTGTTTTCTCATGAGAAATAGCAACGGCTACAGGCTCAAGACTGCATTTCCAGGTCTGCATTCCCCACTTTCTTCCAAGTGTGATGGGCTGAAGCTCTAGAGTTAAGTAGTTAGCTTTCTTGCTTCTCTTCTGAATGTGTCCTCCCGATAACTAGAATTTGAACATGTCCTGGGTCCAAGCCTTTCAATCCCAAGGGACTGATCTAAACTCTGAGACTATGGGTCCAGAATACAGCCCATCTAGAAGGTATGTGTGTCAGAGACAGAACAAAGACATTCTCCTAAATTAATCTGATGTTAACAAAACTGGAGAGAATGGGACTTTTCTTCCAACCCAATCATGCCAAAGTTTACTTTGCCAAAAGGAACTTTGATCTTAGAGCATTATTCTGCAAATAACAGTTCTCTGTACTATTTTTGAGATGAACCATCTTTATGATGAACCCCCATTTTCCAATGCCAGAATGGGGTCCTTGGTTTTTATAAACCTAGAGAGGAAAAATATTTCAAGTTCCTAAACAAAGTTACCAGCAGGGTAATGAAGTGTGGCAGACCCAGAAGCATGGCCCCATTGGTACCGCACACACCTAGATGCAGTCAGAACAGTGTGAGTTTTTAAGAGGAGAAGACAGACATAACATATTTTACGTTTACCCTTACGTGAAAAAGCTGATTTTCCCCTGTCTCCCAGTTTCTCTGTCACTGTTCCTTCAGGGCAGGCAGTCAGCATTCTTCAGAGCTGCTGCTAGTCCTACGCACAAGGAGCTTTCTTTCCCAGGGCTCTCTGCTCACAAGCCAGTCCTTTCCACTAAGATCAGTGAGGAGCAGTGGTGGCGTCACACAGAGCTGTATCACCCAGGCTCGTGAAATCTGGCTGTGCAATTTGGGGGAATATTGCAAGCCATTAGTAAAAATTAAATTGTGTAAACTTAGAACTAAACATTATTTAAAGTAAAGAGTTCTCAAAAACTCATCCCTTTCTAGTTATTTTACAACTACCTATACTCTTGGTATTATCTACATTCATTTGATCTCTGTATACTTATTGAATAGTACTGTGTTACTGTGCAAATCTTTCTCTTTCCACATTCAGTGAGGTTTGGTAGACAGCTTGAAATCAATTGCAGTGAGAGCATTTATACCATGGAAATTAGTAAACACACAAAAAATTAGAGCCTTTTTATTTTCTAGAGAACCAGTCATTAAACATTCACCATCACACTCTTGGCGAGGAGTGTTTGAATAGATGTTTAGTTCTTGGTGGGCACCTGACAACACAATTACTTAAGTTTACATGACTGGCTATTGGGACATTTTTGCCATCAACCAGCTATTTTTATAGCATTGTGAGCTCCGATGCTCACAAGTGGCTTCCTTCGTTCTCTCTCTATCATCAGTGAAAACTGGAAACCAGCAGCCATAAAGGATTGTTAGGTTTCAACAAGAAATAAAAACAAAGTCAATCAACTGTGTGGGTAGCACTTTACACTGTTAGAAAAGTAGTAAAGATATGAAACTCATAAATCTATTATGGATATATGAAGCTGAGATGGAAACAAGCTATCACAAGGGGAAGGACATAAATTGTGCTATGTGACTTCTCAAGAAAGACATGTACTAAAATAAAGAAATGCATGGGCTCAAACTTTGATGATACTGTGAGATCATTAGCAAAAGTTTGGGATGTTTTTGCTGGCAATAGACAGTTTGTCACTACTAGAAAGAAGACTTTACTTCGATATAAGGGTTAAATCATAGGAGCATGACTCAGTGCATAGCTAAGGGCTATGATCGTATGTGCGGACATTCAAACCTAGGTCCATCTGTACAAGGGATCACTTGTGGGTGCCTTTCTGTATAGTGTCCCTGAAGGGAAGTCACTGAGCATTTTTGCTTTCCTAGAATCCAGGCTTATCATGCCTCTGAGTCCCAGACAGTGTCCATCTCTACCTAAGTCATATACCTTCAGTCCATAATACTTGTTTTAGAATTAACCTCTCTCCAGGATGATTAATCCTACCAACATTTTCATTGGTGGATAAAGTGTCTGTGTCAAATGGGTCTGGGACTAGTGTGAGGCAAGGGGGTACTTGATTCTGGTGTAAAACTTAAGGGGAACCAAAAAAACTTCAAAATAAAGAAACATTTTAATGCAATGTTTAAAAAATCAAAATAATAAAAAATTGCATAATTTATGAACTATCAAGCTTTTAAATAATAATAGGATTATAATTTAGCACAAAGGGTAGGTGTTCTCACTTGTAAACCAGTGGAATGCTGTTGTTCCCATTTTCTCCTGTGAGAGTTTGCTCAGGTGGCTATTCCCTCTCTAGTTGTTCAGTTTCCTCTTAAAGAAGGTGTTCCCCAAGCCTGCAAATTGCTCAGTCATCTTTAAAACAAGACAAAAGCAAGAACTGCCTCACCTCAATTGCCTTGATTCCCCCAGCGAGTACCTCTCTCACAACATCCCTTTACCTGAAAGATTCTTGGAAAAAGAGTCTATACTCCAAGTCTTTATATTCTTACCTCCTCGTTGGCATTTCTTTTTTTAAAAATATATTTTATTGATTATGCCCTTACAGTTTTTTTATTACCCTCCTTCATTCCCCTCCACCCTGCACACCCCTCCCCCACCATTGCCCCCCTTTAGTTTATGACCACGTGTCTCAAGTTCTTTAGATTCTATATTTCCCATACTATTCTTGCCCTCCCCCCTATCTATTTTCTACCTACTGTCTATGCTACTTACTTTTTGTACCTTCTCCCTCTTTCTCCTCCTCCCACTCCCCTGCTTCTACCCTTCCATGTAATCTTCATTTCTGTGGTTGCGCTCCTGATCTAGCTGTCTTCTTAGTTTGCTTTTTTTTATTATTATTAATTTTATTTAGTTATTTTTCAAGTACAGTTTTTTGTCTATTTTTCCCATCCCAGCCTCCCCCGCCCCTTGCTCCCCACCTCCCTCTCATTTCCACCCCCCTTAGTTCTCGTCCCTGTGTCCTTCCTATTTGTTCCTCCAAATCCCTCCCCCTTTTTCCCCTTAACTTCCCTTCCTTCTCCCCTCTGGTTACTATCCCCTTGTTCTCTATTTCAGTGTCTTTGTTTTTTTTTATTTTTTTCTGCTTGCTTGTTTGTTTTGTTGTTTAGCTTCTTGTTAAAGGTGAGATCATATGGTATTTGTCTTTCAGCTTAGTTTGCTTTTGTTTTAGGTTTGCTTGTTAATAACTGTGAGTTTGCTGTCCTTTCACTGTTCATATTTTTTATCTTCTTTTTCTTAGGTAAGTCCCTTTAACATTTCATATAATAAGGGCTTGGTGATGATGAACTCCTTGAATTTGATCTTATCTGAGAAGCACTTTATTGCCCTTCCATTCTAAATGAAAGCTTCGCTGGGTAGATCAATCTTGGATGTACGTAGGTCTTTGGATTTCATGACTTGGAATACTTCTTTCCAGCCACTTCTTGCCTGAAAGCTCTCTTTTGAGAAATCAGCTGACAGTCTGATGGGAACTGCTTTGTAGGTGACTGTCCCCTTATCTCTTGCTGCTTCTAGGATTCTTTTCTTGATTTTAATCTTGGCTAATGTAATGATGATATGCCTTGGTGTGTTCCTTCTTGGGTCCACCTTCTTTGGGATTCTCTGAGCTTCCTGGACTTCCTGGAAGTCTGTTTCCTTTGCCAGATTAGGGAACTTCTCCTTTATTATTTGTTCAAATAAGTTTTCCACTTGTTGCTCTTCCTCTTTCCCTTCTGGTACCCCTATAATTCGGATGTTGGAGCGTTTAAAGATGTTCTGGAGGTTCCTTAGCCTCTCCTCATTTTTTTTGAATTATTGTTTCTTCATTCTTTTCTATTTGGTCATTTTTTCCTTCCTTCTGGTCCACTCCCTTGATATGAGTCCCAGTTTCCTTTCCATCACTATTGGTTTCCTGTGTATTTCCCTTCATTTCAATTAGTTTAGCCTTCATTTGTTCCTCTAATCTGTGACTAAAAGTAACCAGTTCTATGAACATCCTGATCACCAGTGTTTTGAAATGTGCATCTGATAGGTTGGCAATTTCTTGTTCGCTTAGATTTATGGGCTCTGGGGCTTTGAGTTTTTCTTGAGCCTTGTTTTGGTCTGTTCATGCCTGTTACCTATGAGGAGAGGAGCCTTCTTAGTCATTCACTAGGGTGGGGCCACCCAGGTCACTGGGTTGTGATGCTGTATGTGGGGGCGGGGTCAAAGGGGGGCAATGGCGGTCCCCTCTGCTGCTTCCTGCTGCTGGGGCCTGCGTGGTCTGTCTCACTGCTAGCTCCTTCGCCTGGTTTATCTGCACATGAATGTGTGACTGCAGTCAGCCCTCAGTGGGTCTGCCTGCTTCTCCACACCTGGGATCCACCCATGGCTGCTGGCACACCTGGGTTGCATGCCTGGGTCAGTCCAGTGGATCTTTCCTGCCCGACCCTGCTCTGCTGCTGGCTCTGCCCCTCTTACCGGTTTGGCTGAAGGGTTCGTTGTTGTCAGACTTCTGTGTAGTTCAGTTTTCTGTGGTTTGGCTGCATTTTTGTTGCTAAAACTTTGTTATTTTTAAACTTGGTTGTGGGAGGAGGCGCAGTGCTTCCACCTACACCGCCATCTTGGCGGAAGTCTCCTTGTTGGCATTTTTTCATTGGACAATGTTGACTATCTCTGTCTTGAGAAATCTCTTCCCTGACTTTGAGGATACTACGTTCCTATTATTCCTCCTCCCACTTCCAAACATTCCATCTCAGTCTTTTCTGCAGACTCATTTGTTTCTTATCTTTCTTGAAATGTTGGTAGTCCTCAGGTGCTGACACCAGTTCTTTTTTCCCTTTATCCCTCCCTCAGTGACCACATCAACTCTCATGATATTACTATCACAAATAAGTACATAACTCTTTTTTCATCCCCAATATATCTCCTGAACTATAGATTCCTATATAAACCATCCACTGAACATGACCTCTTGACTCTCCCTGAGACACCTCAAATTCAACATATCCAAATTAAAATAATTTTTACCTCTCCAGTAGGATTTTCCTCTACTACACACAAGATCTGGTCTGTCTCGGAAAAGTCCAGCCATTGTTAATATGAAAAGAAAGGTTTGCATGGCATCAGTGTAACTTGGCAGCCAAGGAGAGTGGACTGGAATGCACTTGTGGGGACAATGATGACTTCACTGTACTAGTCAGTGGGGGAGGTAGATGCCATTGACTGAGCATGTGTACTGTGTGGCTGTCAAATTCAAAATGACTCAGTGAGTAGAACAATGAATCTACATCAAATTTTGCAGTAAGCCTGAACATTCCTCTGTGGAAGCTATTCAGATGATGGAGAAGGCTGCAGCTTTGGGCCACTGGTGATTGGCAGCTTCATCATGACAGCATGTCCGCTTATGTATCATGTCTCCTGCAGAGTTTTTTTTTGGCAAAATATCAAATCACCCAGGTGACTCAGCTCTTCTACAGCCAAGATTTGGCATCCTGAAACTTCTGGCTTTTCCTAAAACTAAAATTACCTTTGAAAGGGGAGAGAGTTCAAACATCAATTAGATTCAGGAAAATATAACAGGGCAGCTGATAGTGATTGGAACTGTGTGAGGTCCCAAGGTAGAAAGGGGATTGAAGGGAACTGAGGTGTTATTGTCCTGTGTACAATGTTTCTTGTATCTTCTTCAATAAATGTCTCTATTTTTCATATTGCATGGCTGGGTACTTTCCAGACAGACTTCATATATCTAATCGAGATGCATGGCACTAAGGATCTAACAAAGGAGCCTAGAATAATCTTTAAAAAAAAATTGAGATGTAATTAACATATAACATTGTATTTATTTTAAGTAAGCCACATAATGATTTGATATGTGTATATATTATTACCACAAGTTTAATTAACATCCATCATGATTCATGATTACAAATTGTTTTCTTGTGAGGAGAACTTTCAAGATCTACTCTCTTAGCAACCACCAAATATATAATACAGCATTGTTAACTAAGGTCACCATGCTGCACATTATACCATGAGGATTTATTCATCTCATAGCTGAAAGTTTGTACCTTTTGAACACCTTCACCTATTTCACCCACCCGTCACCCAGTGTCTGTGGCAACTACTAGGGTTTTTTTGTTTTGAGGGGGGCAGGGGGTAGATTCCACCTATAAGTGAGACCCTATAATATTTGTGTTTCTCTGACTTATCTCACTTAGCATAATGCTCTCAAAATCCATCCATGTTGTCACAAACAGCAAGATTTCCTTTTTATGGCTGAATTTTATCCATCATACAACACATATGTGTTACATATGTATCACTTTAATTTTACCCATCCATCCATCAGTGGACACTTATTGGAGTCACTGTTGAGTCTTTCCTTCTGTCAATGGTTGAGGGCTCCAGAGCCCAGTGTGCTCCAGCGGACACCACCATCGATGGAGCTGCCAGCACAGAGGGGCCCTCAAGACTCCCCTTCGATATCGACACTCAGAAGCTATAGGACAGCTCTGCTCCTGGAAAGTCATTCCCCCCACCACAGTCTACCCATGGTCATCCCAACACGCTCTCCCTTTCTGCCTTCATTTGCTGCCTCTCCACCATCACTACTTCTGCACTAGAAACTCTAGTTTTCTTATTTCCACCTGCACCTTTCTTCCCCAGATACTCCTGTGGCCCCCACCTCCCTTCCTTCAGCTCTCTGCTGACATAAAACTCTTCCAGAGGGGCCTTCCCTGACCACCTGATGTAAAGCAGAAACCCACTCCCTGCTATTCTCTAGTTCTCCTATCCTGCTTCATTTTTTTCAGGACAATTATACACATCTGATATATTATTTATTTGTTTATTCTCTCTTCCCCATTGGAATTTAAATTTCCTGAAGGCAGAATCTGTTTCATTAACTCTCTATCCTCCTCACTTAGAACAGTGTTTGACATTTAGTAGATGCACAATAAATATTTGTTAAATGAAAGAATGATTAATTCCTGTGACATCTACTGTAACACTTATCATCACTATTAGTCCCCTCTTTTGTATGTTGAATAAATATTGACTCAGCACTTTGAGCCCAGCCCAGTGCTCTGTGCTCTCTGTTCTGCTGCTCCATATCTTATGGTCTTCAGCCCAGACTCTTGCAATTGTCCCCTCACAGATTCTGCTTGCCATCAAGTCTCCTTTTCCCGTGTTCTTCATGCTATTGCTAGGTTATGTTTCCAACTTGGCTAAAATTGATAGTTTTTCTGTAAAGCCTTTCTCAATAATTTCAGTAGAATTACTTGCCTTTCTTTGTGCCTCAACATACCTTGTACAGATGGTGATCATGGTACATGTACTGTGACACTTTGCTGCACATATTTACCCATTTGTCATGTTCTGTTTGATCACAAACCCAATGAGGGAAGAGACTGTCGTGTATTTTGCCCCTAAGCCTTATTCATCCTTACTTTTTAACACAGTGCCAGAGCTATCACAAATGCTTGGTAAATACAAAGTATTTGTTGAATAGTGAAGTAAGAGTGTATTAAGTGAGTTGTCAGTCTCCTTCAAGTAAACACTTATGTCCTTCTTATATGCCCCTATCAGTTGTTGAGCATTTCCATATTTTCTGGCACCCCGATTTGTTTCAGGCTCTTCTTGTATTTTTCTTGCCTCAGCACTGGAATCGGTCAGGGAGACTTAGCTCATTTTATGAGAATGATTTGAAAACAAAACCAAGATCTGAGTGCCACATGGGCTCAATGCTGAGGTATCATCATTTCAAGGCTCTTGCAGAGAAAAGAAATAAGAACTATATGCGTGTATACACACACATACATTTGCACACAATGTGTTTCTCTCACGTTCTCTATCTCTAAGTTACATTAAAGACCACGCATCCAGACTGACACAAACCAGGCCCTCACGGGCCTTTCCAGCCTGCCTCACAGCTTTCTCCAAGACTGAGAAGCCAGACCCTCATTCTGCTCAATGTTTTTACTTTTTTGTTTAATTCTAAAATACACATAAAGAAGTTATCGAATTGCGGAGTAATACCCCAGTGAAAAACAAATTTAGTAACAATATTTCTGTACAATTTTTTGTCTTTAGTCTTATAATAGTTTTCCAAATGTTTTGCTCCGTGTATTCCACTTGGGTTTTCATCTACTTCCAGATTAATTTTAACTATTAATGAGTGTGAATAATATTGCTAATGGAATTATAACTCCAAAAGTCAGAACTTGGAGAAGCATCAATCTCCCCTCAGCTCTTCCATCCTGTTCCCATTCTCTCATTCTTTCCATCCAGTCCCTTCCCATTTCCTTTAAACAACCAATCTCCTTAGCTCCAGTCTATCTTTCCTGTCTTTTTGTTCGTAAAAGTGAGAAGATGTCCCACCCTGACCCAGTGTGGCTCTGTTGGTTGGGCATCCTCCCGCAAGGTGAAAGATCCCAGGTTCAATTCCTCATCAGGACACGTGCCTGGGTCACAGGCTTTGTCCCCAGGTCAGAGGGTGTGCAAGAGGCAATCGATTGTTGTTTCTCTCCCTTCCTTCCTAAAAATAAATAAATAAATGTTTTTTTAAATGAGGAGAAATATGTATATTTTTATACTATAGTATACATTATATGCTATTATTTTTGCACTTGACTTTTTTTTACTTAAAAATATATTCTGGAAATTAATCCATATCAGTTAACAAAAATCTTCCTCATTATTTCTTTTCTTTTATTTTTTATTGTTCAATTACAGTTGTCCTCCATTTCCCCCCATTGCTCTCCCTTGTTCCACCTTCCTCAGTCAATTGCCCCCCTGTTGTCCATGCCCACAGGTTCTCTATACATGTTCCTTGACTTGCCCCTTCCCTACTTTTCCCTGCTACCCCCCTTCATTGTTTCTTTACAGCTACATAGTACTTCACTGGGTGGACGTGCCATAGTTATTCAACCATTCTTGTATGCATGGGCAGTTAGGTTGTTTCAGATATTTTACAGTTGTTAATAATGTTGAAATGAATAACTGTGTGCATGTATATTTCCATATTGTTGGAGAGATATTGTCCACTTCAGTTCTCTAGAAGTGGGATCATCAGGTCGAAATGTAACTGACTACATAATATCGTTATACATTACCAAGTTTCTCTCAAAATTGTTGTACTACTTTACATTCTCCCTAGCAACCTATGAGAATGGGTTTTCAGAGGGGCTGTTTAGACATCTTTTATGGGCATGTTGTTTGTAATGCTATACATATTGTTCATGTAATAAATTTTCACTTAACTAATATAGTTTTATTTAACTTACATATTAAATGATTCTTTAAAAGAAATAATTTAGAGTATTTCATGTATTTTATTTGTAATTATACTTTTTGCATTTTACAAACACATTTTAATCACAATGTGGCTAAATGAGAACAGTAGAATCAAAGAAATAGATTCATGCAAGAACTCTATTATATGAATCCCTCACATAGTATTTCCTTAGTGAGAACAGGCAAAAAAATGTTTTTAAGAAAGAAGGTATATCAATTGGGCCATTCTGAAACTGACACTCATTTTTTAAAAAGGAGGAAATAGCCTCATTAGTAATTGAACTAAAGGTGATAAATAAGTGGAAAGAGTGAAGCAATGGAAAAAACTACCAAAATGGAGACTTACCTAGATATTAAGCAGCTTTACTAAGATCATATATCTAGTCAAATACTGAGCTGGGCAGCTTCTGGTTACTATTTGTTTTCATTTGTTTAATCCTTGTCCAAGGATATATTTAGTATTGATTTTAGAGAGAGAGGAAGGGTGTGGAGGTGACTTTGCCTGCAAGTCCCCCCGTTTACCATGGGTGAAAGTAACACTACCAAGACATGATCTGCTTGGGGAGGAGAGGTGGCCAATCTCTCAGAGGAGAAGGGCCAAGAGCCTTTTCCTCAATGGCTTTTATTGGGTTGTAATACACAGGAATACCGGCGTCAAGGATCAAACAGTAGATAATAGTTCAAAGAAATCTGAGGGCTTAGTCTGAGTCAGTGTCTGTCAGGAAAGGGGGTTACAGAAACTTTGGGAGACCTACTCATTTCCTGCTCGGACCCTTATCATATGAATGAAAGCACTCTTAGCAAAGCAGGCTTCACAGGACTTTTAGGAATTTTTTCTTATGACCGATCACCCCAGATCCTGCTGTAGCCAGCAAGGGGCTCCACTGCCTCTCCCATCATAGGTTTTAGGCTTAAGTGGATTAGAGCCAGGAAGCGCTTCTCCCAGAGGACATGGGGACTTTGGCTATGTCAAAATAGCCGGGGGGCAATGGTCCATTGCTCCCTCTTTGTCGCAGCCCCCCAAGTCCTTCCATGATGGTGTCCAAGTGATCGTGTCTGCTTTAGGTCGCCTCCCCTTTGAGGGGTCTTACCCATCATTGACTAGCCACCATGCTTTGGGGGCTAGAGGATGAATCAGAAGCAGCTTTTGCTACCAGAGACAAGCTTTGTCTCCTTAGTGGCTTGCATTCTGGAGGTCACTCACTCAGTCTTAGCCATGGGGGGCAGTTGCAACTCCTGAAACCAGGCAGAGTGGTTCCCAACAGAAGGGAAAAGGAGAGAGAGAGAGAGAGAGAGAGAGAGAGAGAGAGAGAGAGAGAGAGAGAACAATGTGAGAGAAAAAGAACAGTGTGAGAGAGAAACATAGATTGGTTGCCTCCCAGCTGCACCCTGACCAGGGATCACACCTGCAACCTGAACATGTGCCTGGACCAAGAATTGAACCTGCAATGTTTTGATGTACAGGATGATGCTCCAACTGAGCCACTCAGCCAGGGAAGCTTTTGGTTACTATTTAAAAGACTTTGTTGAATATTCTTCCTAGTTCTCTCGAAGAACAAATAAAGAATTTATTAAGCTTTGCAGATGTACTAAACAAGGTGTTTCCAACAAAAGAACAGCACATTTGGAACGAACAAAGTTAGGAATGTGAGGTGGGAGTAAGCAGTCATGATGTGATTAGTCTTGGGCGGGGGGAAGCTGCTATTGTTCCTTGGGTGGGAAACATGGAAATATTAAAATTCAGAAGAAATCCAAGGGGACAAAATTCCACATGGCTCGAAAGTAAAAAATAGACCTTTTAGTAATAAATACAATAAAATCAAATAACTAATAATAACCGGCTGCTATGAGAGCAGGCATTACCCACATGAGAGTTCATCAGTTACTTGTGTATCAGTTGGTCAACTTGTTTTTCAGGGGTTCATGACATTTTTAAAAAATCTGCATTTGAATTTATTTAGGTCCTACCACTCATTCCCAATTGCTTAGTATTTGGCAAATTTTACCCAAATTTAAGTCTCCTGTCCATGTAATGCAATAACCCTCCCCTCTTTTCAATGCCATTGATTTGTTGAAGAAACTGGTATAGAATGTACCGCATTCTGGATTTGACTAACTGCCTTATTGTTGTACCATTTAACTTGATTTTTTATATCCACTCTATTTCCTGAAAATTATAGAATAGATCTGAAACAGGGGTTGGCAACCTTTTTCTGGAAAGGGCCAGATAGGAAATATTTTAGGCTTTATGGGCTATAAGCTTTGTGCCACAGTAGCACAAACACAGCCGTAGACTGTAAATAAATGGGCATAGCTGTGTTTCATGAAAACTTCACCAAACCCGGTGATAGTGTCAGTTGGGGCAGAAGGAATAGTGAGGACCCGGAAACATGTGGGAACGTGTCATCTCAAGGCACAAAAAGAAATTCAGTGTGGTGGCAGGTGGAGTGAAGAAAAGGTTGAGTGAAGGCCACCTGCTTTCAGTGACTTTACCACAGAATTCCAGCACCTCCCTTAAAGCTTTTATTCAGCAAATCGCATCCTGCTCTTCATCTCCTAACTCAGAGTCATCCTCAGTGTCCTCATAGGTCATACACCTAACAGCCATTTTACAGTCATGACCACATGCACAGTTGTGGATCAGTGTCCCAAAAGGCGGGAGACAATGCTGCATTCATTTATCAAGTATTTAATGAACACCTACTATGTGCCAGGTTCTGTGCTAGGTACTCAGGGGCATGCTAATGAACAAAAACATAGTTTTTCCTCCTGGAGCTTACAGTCTAACAGTAAGAGGACAGACATTAAGAAAATAATCATAAAAATGCCACTGAATGACCTAAACGGAGCAAAGTGCTGTGGTGTCTGTCAGAAGAGTGGTTCTTGAAGAGACTATACCAGATGGCCCATTGTGGGAAGGCTTCCCTGAGAACTCTTTCTTCTGCTCAGGTTTCGACCTGCCTCTAGTCTCTTCGGAGAGCACCTGCCTAGGTTGGAAGTCGTCTCTCCTCAGTCACTGCTTCCATGTCAGGCAAGTGTCCCAGGTCATCCGGGTAATAGGCCTCTGCTCTTCTCCCCATTTTTACTGCTGTCAGGGGCTCACTCCTCCCAAAGAGCTGGCTGCCTCAGGATCCCAAAGTCTGCAGAGGCAGCATCTGTCTCTCTCCTCTATTTGTTTTTCGGAGGAGACCTCTAGCCTAAGTGTCTCTCCTGGAACTTAGATAATACTGTCCCTAGAGCATGACAAGGCCCAGAAACATCTTTTTTTCTCTTTTGTTACAGATTTTATTTATTTTAATTTTAGAGAGGGTAAGGGAGGGAGAAAGAGAGGGAAAGAAGCATCAACGCCTGGTTGCCTCTCGAGTGCCACCCACTGGGGACCCAGCCCACAACCCAGGCATATGCCCCAATGGGGAATCGAACCACCGATCCCTCAGTTCACAGGCCGACATCCAATCCACTGAGCCACACCAGCCAGGGCCCCAGAAACTTCGTCTAACTCAGCCACTCAAGGGGTTCAGTGCTGCTTAAAGACCAGACTGATGACCAGTGTAACGCGTGAGAAATGAAAGAGAATCCATCAGACAGAAGTCAGGACATGGAAACAGCAGGGCAAAGAAGGGCCCTGGCCTTCCCATCCCCCCTGTCTCCCTCCCTGTTGCCTCCGGAGATACCTCCCCCTCGTTTCCCTTTCAAAGCAAGTCTGATGTCGATTTCACCCATTCCCCTCTGCGCCAGTGTGAGACGTGGGGGTTGTTCTTTTCTCCTAGGTTTCCTTGGATCAACTGAGGTCACCTCATAACAAACGTTCCAAAGTAGCTGTTTCCCATCCACCTTTTCAAACACTCAGCCAGCCTTGGCTGTTGTCAGTTCCTCTTTCTGGAACCACTTTCTGTCCCTTCTCTACCTGGAGGTCTCCAGCTCACCTGGTAAATGTATCACTTCCTCTGTCACATGTTCCCAGGCTCCTTTATTCCTGGAAACGCAGCAGAACAAGTTCATTGTTCTTTCGTTCCTCCTTTCTGCTTCTGCACTTCCCTGAATAGGCCCAATTAGAGTATTTTCCCTATTACGTCCTTTATTGTATTAGGTGTTTTCATACCTGTCTCTCCGACGGCAGCTCGACTGCTTGAGGCCTGGCATAATTACGTTTTATTCCTCTTTGTGTCTCCAGTGCTCGGCGATATCTGCCACATAGTGGGTGCTGAGTACTGTTTAAATGATTTCATTAACTATAATTCTTTGTCTCAAATGCACTTGTAGCACAGATACTGAAAAGGTACATCTCTAAAGAGATTTCACACATTCTGCTAATGCAAATGGAGGAACTAAAGCCCAATGGTTAAGTGAGAAGTTTCTCATTTTCAGCTGTGGAGGGTGAAGTCTTGCCCACCTAAAACTGAGAGGCACTGAATAAAATGGTCAGATTTTCCACAAGCTGAGCCTGGGGCAATTAGGGAAGTTTTACTCTTTATCTGTTTACCTCTTGCCTGGACCCTAAGGTGTTGGAATTGCAATAAGGGCTTGGCTTATGGGATGTCTATTCCTCTTCTAGCAGGCGAATGTCAATAATAATTTGGGTCTCACTAGGCTGCATCTAACTATGCAACTGGTCTGTGAGTTTGACCTTTCAGTTGCCAACCACCGCTGACCTAGGATTCCTTAGGATCCTCACATCATCAAAGAAATAGCGTTCCCCCAGGAGAGGATAACAATAAAAATAAAACAAAATGAACTTCGATACCCAGCTCTGTCGGCATCTTTTTAAAGTACTACCTTCATAAGAAAGAGTTTCTGCTTCTGTTTCATTATGTGCCAGTCAGAGACTGTAAACGCTGTCGGTGGCAGAGAAAACAGTGTCGCAAAGCAAATGAGAAACTAAAGATGAAACCGGAGAATGTACTTTGGGATTCTGTGGTCATGACAGCCTTTGCTCTCACGAAAGCACTCTGTGTGCTGCTCTTTTTCAGTGTAATGATTTCTGCAACCGTGTGACTTGTGGAATTTGCCTTAAAAAATGCAGTGAGTGTTTAATCACTCAGGGTGTGAGTAACCACATTCTGTACAAGTACGCTCCAAGCCTTCACTTTCCTCCTTATCAGCGACAGTACTACAAACACTTGTCTCAATTTTCAGATCAAAGCTGATGAGAAACAGACCTCTAAAGAGTTGAATTGCCTCCTGCATTTCTGTACACCAAAAAAAAAAAAAAAATGCCTATGTCACTCGAAAGGGCTGAATTTTTTTTAGTGCTTCATCTTTAGATCGTGAATTCTGCATTGCCTTTCTGCTTTGCTTATTTTTTACTCTGTCAATGTCATCTGCTTCATAAAATGTGTCTTTTAATTAACTATTCTTGTCTCAAATTGTCTGCCATGGCTCACTGTCAGGGCAAAAATTTATATTAGTAAAATGTGATCTGTCACTAAAGGGAAATATCTGGGCTTATTTCAATGTGGAACTAACCTCGTTTACCCAACAATCACCTTAATTGGTTTTCCAGATAAATCTTTATATGTACATATATTTCTTTGAAGTTGCACACAACGTGGCTTTTCTACAAAGAGCAGAAATTCAGAAATATGAAAACACTAAATCATAAAAGAGCTGAGAAGTCTGAGAAAGCGCCGGGAAGGAATTTGAAGGCTGGAGCAGCCCAAACCACAACACAACAATAACAGCAATGCCATTTGCATCCCGCTCTGTGGGGGAATCTCTAAAGAACGCCTCCCGAACATGCATTATAAACTGTGAGTAGTTTTGTATAGATTCCTCACGTTCTGCCTGGGTTTTTATTAAATCAGTGGAAGGCAAATGAAGGCAAATGAAGTTATAACAAATACAAACAAGATGAATGATAAAATAGATATGAATTTTCCAAAGGCAATCTTTAAAAACAATGTTAGATTTTCAAAGTTAAGACACTTACCAAAGTGAATAAAATCACACTTTCTTATGCTTCAGAGAACCATAACTTAGTCCTTTGGGGAAGAAATTGAGGTAGGAGAATTTGCATATATTTATACACTCTTTTCTATGTAATCCTTCAGATCAAATTTGTTCTCCTTTCCTAAGAAGGGGGGAATGAAGACCACTCTTCTCCTTCTAGTCCAGATATTAGGGACACTATGATGATGTGATGTGCGCTCATTAAGACCCACCACAGGATATAGAAAGGTCACTGAACTAGCAACAAAGAACTTTCTCATCCCAGATTTACTGGTTTTGTGACCTTGTAAATATCAATGAATTTGACAAATATTCTTTAAGTACCTAGATACTGTGCAAAATGTTGGAAATACATTTGCATTAAGAAAGGTTCCTTGACTTCCAAGATATCTCTCTTTAGCAAAGAAGACTGGCGGTAAAAAATAGCCACAATAAAAAAAGCTACAGGTGCATCAAGAAGAAATAGATGGTACAGAGGTAGGAGCAGGAGGAGGCATCTAAGGAACTTCAAGCCCTTTGACCTTGATGGCCATGACAGACCTTGACAAGGTGGGGAAAAAATACAGCTAGACTTTCAGGCAGGAAACAAACTGTGGAGTTGTTTTTACATTACAGTAAGGGAATGGGAGTTTATTGTGTATCCAGTGATTCTCCAATTTTGATATGCAACAGAATTACTTAGAGAGCTTGTTAAAACACACATCAGCCCTTCGTGATGGCATCAGAATCTTCAGTGGCAAGACCAGGACACTAATTGTTTTGACAAGCTGTCAGTTGCTAATGTACACAAAACGTCGAGAACAACTGGTAGAGTCAGTGGGGACCCACAGAGGAAAGTAAGGAAATACACCAAATTTGTGTTTAAGAAAGATCATTCTACTGAGAAAGTAGAGATTGGACTCGAAAAGACTGTTTGCCTCGTGACCTATGACTCAACATTCCCTTTTGGGTATTCATCTGAGGAAAAGCCTAATATATGTACCTCAGGAGACAAGCACAAGAATGTTCACAGCCGTGGTATGTATAGCAGCGAAAAACAGGAGCATCCCAAAATACTCACTAATGAGAGAATAGGTAAATTGTGGTATCTTCCTACAACAAAATGTTCTATGACAGTGAAAATGAGCAAGTCAAATCCACATGCAACTGAATAGGTGACTCTTACAGAATTTTGAGAGTAAGAAACCAAGTAATTAAAGACTGTATACTATATATAATTCAAGTCATTTAAAAATGAACACAATTGAACAGTTTGCACATACTCACTGTTTTTTAGCAAAGCAAAAGAATAAAACACACAATTCAGGATGGCATTTACTACTTGTAGACAGCAAGGTGTTTACTGGTCCAGAGGAAAGACATAAATGACTTCAATGGTGCTAGTAATGTTTTACTTCTTTAGCTGAGTGCTGGATTAATGGTTGTTGGTGTTTTGATCACATATGATTATATATCATAACTTGCATTTGGTGACCATTCGACAAAGATGGCCCTCCAATGAGCCATGCTTGTCAATGTTATGCTCTGGTGTGGTCTCCACTCACACCGAACCTGGTGGTGTAATCGAGAGGCTGCAGCCATAGTAACAATGTGTGGGTTCCAGACCTGTCTCAAGAAGGCTTATATCCGTCTGTGCCTCTTAGAGCACACACGCTGGGGAAGCAAGCTACCGGGTAGGAAGTCCAACCAGGCTGAGAACATCATACTGTGAGGAAGCCCACGTTAGCCACATGGAGAGGCTACAAGGAGCCAGAGAGATGTCTTACCAGCTATCTCAGCTGAATCTCCAGATGTATGAGTGAAGAAGCCACCAGAGGTGTCCAGCGCAGCTGGGCCTGTGGATGACTGCAGCCCATCCACTACTTCACTGCAGCTACCTGACAAAATCCCAAGTGGGAACGGCCTGCTGCACTGAGTGAATCTTCACAACTGTGAGAGGTAGTAATAAAGTAGCATTTTCAGCCATAAAGTTTGAAGTGGTTTAGGTAACCACAACATTAGAAACATGTTATATATATTCTTTTGTATGTATCACTTAGTTCAATTAGTTTTCCAAAATGTGATTACTAAAATAATTTGTTAATGTTGGACAGTTCTGGCTTCAAATCCTGTTCCTGCCACTAACAGAGTCTTTGGTCCTGAATAAATCACTTAACCTCTCCAATAATTAGTTTTTTCATCTGAGAAATAGAGAAACTAATAACTCCTAATTTATAGGAAGATTGAGAGGCTTACAAAACACAGAGGCCACATGCCCTTTATGCAGGCAGAGGGTAAGGATCTAGTAAAATTACAGGAACCAGGCCAGACTATACAAATCTGCTCCCTCTGGGTCTCAGGAAGAAAGAACCATGTTTTTGTAAATAAAGAATGTGGGTCCTAACTCAAAACTTCTATGAATATCCACGGTGAATAGGAATTCAGCTGGAACAAGTGACTATAAAGTCTTTTACCACTTGGTGGTTTTATGAAGATCCATTGATTTCCTGCAGTTTGTTCCAGGTATAAAACATTTGAATTCAGATTTCCCAGGGACAGGTTTCTCCGGCTATTTCTCTATTTTTAGCATGCTCTCTGCCTTTGCTCTCCCTTTCCTGTGGCAATTCCCACATTGGGCCTTCTCATCTCGTGCCAGGTGACAGCAAAAAACGAAGGGGTAATTCAGTCAAAGCACTTGATGGTTGGTTAATACATCTTGGGGAGGGGGTGGGATAAGCGAGGAGGAGCATGAAACTGAATGTTCTTTCTGCAGAGTAGGTGAAGTCTGGGAAGACAAGCTGGACAGGTGACTTTAAGAAGCAATCTTGTTTCAGAGATGATTATAGTCCGGGAAGGGGTGAAATATGACCACTGAGTGTCCCATAAATATCCTCAGAGCGGAATGAAAAGCAGTTCTTGCCCTTTTGCATTAGCTTGGTCCACAGTAACACAATTCAGCAGGATTAACACCATCGGCCACGAGATAAGCATTGCTGTCCTGAAGGGCTTGTTGCCTGCGGAGCTTGTGAACCACAAAACATCAGCATCGAGACCAGCTGCGGGCGATCCACGGGGAATCGCCCGGCCTGGCTGCAGCATGCACAGGGGGCAGCCTTTCTGTCTGCAGACCCTGGAGCTCGCAGGATCAGAGGCTGGCTTTCATCTTTTTCTATACCCACCAGGGCAGAGCAGAAGGGATGCAGGTGATAATCCGGCAGAAGGTATTTGGGTTAGATGAGCTCCAGAGGTCTCTTTAAGGTCCAATTCAACGTGAAGAGATAGCATTCTAAAACATTTCAGGCACCCTGAAAAATATTGCACTTGTGAACTATTTGTTGAAACTTTGTAAACGTCTATACTTAAAAAAAAGTTTTAACTACAGTTAAATGTTCAGATTTGCTAGAGACCTAATGCAGGAATCTGGTTTTTATTTATTTATATGTCTTTCTTTTTTATATTCCTTCCTTTTTTCACTGAATTTTGGAAAAGAAATACAAGTCACTTTCCTTACAAGAAGTCCCTCTATTCCCAGTAGTTCTAAATGTCAGACGGCAAGGTAATACCAGTGGTTAGCACTTCAAGGTAAGATTGTGGATACTTACCTAGCAAATTCTTGTGTAGTTTAGCCATATTTAGCACATAGAATGTTGTTATTACTGTTGCTTTGCTTGGGGGAAAATACATAGATTCACATCTCCACCTCACTGAACTTTCCTAACAAATTCCAGCGTGTTGTACTTTTTTACACAATTTCAAGTCTACAGAAAAATTACAAATACAGTACAAAAAAGCTTGTTTCTTTCTGAATTATTAGAGAATAAGTTGCTAACCTGATGTTCCATAATCCCCAAATACTCTAGTTCGAAGTCATATTCCCATATCACAACAAGAGGAGTACCCTGATCAGGAGATCAAAATTGATATATTACTACCACCTGATCTTCAGAGCCCATTGAAGTTTTGCCAACTGCACCACTGGTGTTCTTCACAGAAAGAGGATCTGCTTTGGAAGCAAGAGTGGCCTTTACTTATGTATTCTTAGTTTTCTTCAGTTTAAAACAGTTCCTCTGTCTTTCATTGACCTTACTGACCTTGACACTTACAAAGAACAGGCCAGTTTTTTTTTTTTTCAAATAGAATGCCCTTCAGTTTTATTTCTTCACAATTAAGTTTATATTCTGCATCTTTGGCAGAAATGCTGTGTTCTCGTTGTATTCTGTCGGATGGAACATGATTTTGATTTATCTTTTTACTGATGATGCTACTTAGATCACCTGATTCAGGTGCTGTTTGCCAGACTTGTCTGTGAATTTACTTCTCCCCTTTTAATTAATAAGAATATTGTGGGGAGATACTTTAAGACTGGGTAACTCTTCCTTCCTTCCTTCCTTCCTTCCTTCCTTCCTTCCTTCCTTCCTTCCTTCCTTCCTTCCTTCCTTCCTTCCTTCCTTCCGTCAGTATGGAGTTATGGATTCCTATTTTATATATTACTATATTTATTTTGATTCAAAAATAAATAAGTACTGTATTTCTAATAAGTTACTATATTTATTTTGACATACCAATCGTCCCAGATTTAGCCAGTGGGATACTCTTAGATCTGGTTCCTGTGTTCTTTTGACAGGTCACCATCCTTCTTTCAGCATTTCCTCACTTTTGGGCACAACAACATGTTCCAGGCTCCCCTTGTCCTTCTGCTGCTCTAGCACTGGAATTGGCCATTTCTCTAAGGAGCCTAGTGCCTTTTAACGGATGATGGTATTTAGAAACCAAGATTTGGCTGCTAGGTATGCTCATCACTATCAGGATATTTCTGCTCCCGTCCCTCTCAGCCTTTTTAAGCCCTTTAGGTTTTAAGAAATGATCCATTTGTCAAAATGTAGCAAAAAGTTTTTCTCAGTTTTAGGGTTGTTTTCTTTTTTCCTCTCCTACCGCTACCCCCACCCCAGCCATCTCCACCTCCCACACCTCGATCCAACCCGTCTGTGGCTTTGTCCATGGGTCCTTTATACCTGTTCCTTGACAACACTTCCTCCTTTTCCTGTTATCCCCTCCCACCTCCCCCTAGTTACTGTCAGTTTTTTCTTTATTTCAATGTATCTGGTTATATTTTGCTTACTTGTTAGTTTTGTTGATTAGGTTCCACTTATAGGTGAGATCATATGGTATTTGTCTTTCACTGCCTGGCTTATTTCACTTAGCATAATGCTCTCCAGTTCCATCCATGCTGTCGTGAAGGGTAGGAGCTCCTTCATGGTGATTTGGGCTATGGAAAAATAACTATATTGTAGTCCAATTTATCAATTTTTTTTGTTTTGGCTTCCGGGATTTATATCTAACTCAGACATCTAATGCTTCAGAGTTATCAACATTTCTTCCCATTTTTTGCTTCTAGTACTTTCACAGAAAAAAGTTAAAAAATCTCAAGTGCATCTACTGAGATGTGGCAAAAATTTTGTGTTTCATTTGGGGAACAAGCTCAGTGCCACAGGCTGACACACCATGTGAGGAAAATCAATGCCAGGTCCATTTTTTTAGATATGTAGGTGTTCTGTGAACTTGTTATCCAAAGTGTTGGTTTTCTACCCTGGTTGACCATTATCATCATGTTGGCAGCTTTTATAAAACACACTGACATCCAATATCTACCACAGAAAGCAATGGAATCTGACCTTTGGGGATTGCCAGGTAAGTTTTTAAAATATATTTTATTGACTATGCTATTACAGTTGTCCCATTCCCCCCCCCCCCCCCCTTTATTCCCCTCTGCTCTGCACTCTCCCTCCCACCCCTCCTTAGTTCATGTCCATAGTTTGTACATATAAATTCCTTGGCTTCTCTATTTCCTATACTTTTCTTAACCCCCCTTTGTCTATTTTGTACCTACCATTTATGCTTCTTATTGCCCGTACATTTTCCCCCATTCTTTCCCCCTCCCATTCCCTGCTGATAAACGTCCATGTGATCTCTCCATCACTGTGATTCTGTTCCTATTTCAGTTGTTTGCTTAGGTTTTTGTTTGTTTGTTTTTTCAGGTTCAGTTGTTGATAATCATAAGTTTGTTGTCATTTTACTCTTCATAGTTTTGCCCTTCTTCTTTTTCTTAGGTAAGTCCCTTTAACATTGCATGTAATAAAGGCTTGGTGATGATGAACTCCTTTAATTTCACCTTATCTGGGAAGCACTTGATCTGCTCTTCCATTCTAAATGACAGCTTTGCTGGTGAGAGTAATCTTGGATATAGGTCCTTGCTTTTCATGACTTGGAAAACTTCTTTCCAGCCCCTTCTTGCCTATAAGGTTTCTTTTGAGAAATCAGCTGCTCGTCTTATGGGAAGTCCTTTGTAGGTAACTGTCCCCTTATCTCTTGCTGCTTCTAGGATTCTCTCCTTCATTTTAATCTTGGCTAATATAATTATGATGCACCTTGGTGTGTTCCTTCTTGAGTCCAACTTCTTTGGAACTCTCTGAGCTTCCTGGACTTCCTGGAAATCTATTTCCTTTGCCAGATTGAGGAAGTTGTCCTTCACTATTTTTTTAAATAAGTTTTCAATTTCTTGCTCTTTCTCTTCTCCTTCTGGCACCCCTATCATTCAGATGTTGGGGGGTTTAAAGTTGTCCCAGAGGTTCCTAAGCTTCTCCTCATATTTTCAAATTCTTGTTTCTTCATTTTGTTCTAGCTAAATGTTTATTTCTTTCTTCTACTCCAAATTGTTGATTTGAGTTCTGGTTTCCTTGCCTTCACTGTTGGTCCCCTGTACATTTCTCTTCATTTTACTTTTCATAGCCTTCACTTTTTTCTCTGTTGTTTGACCATACTCAACCATTTCTATAAGCAGCCTGATTACCAGTGTTTTGAACTCTGCATCTGATAAGTTGGCTATCTTTTCATCACTTAGTTGTATTTTTTCTGGAGCTTTGATCTGTTCTTTCATTTGGGCAATATTTTTTTTTGTCATAGCACACCTGTTTTGCAGCAAGGGACAGAGCCTTAGGTATTCACAAGGTGAGGCAGCTCATGTTGCTATGCTGTTGTGCCGTATATGGGGAGGGGGTCTGAGAGGGAACAATGCCACTTGCTCGACTCTCAACTGCTTTCAGTCACTTCTTCTGCTACCCCCAAGCAAATTGGGCCCTTCTGATGCTGATTCCCAGGTAGGTGGGTTTGTGTATGTTCTAGGACCCTGTGGGTCTTTCTATCAAACCCTCCAATGAGACAGAGTTTCTCTTGCTGCCACAACCCCAACAGTCTTTTTTCAGTCAGAGGTTTTGAGGCCTTATTTCCCCATGCCAGAACTCTGGGTCGCATGATCTGTCTTGCTCCCCAGTTGTTCTTCCTGGTTATCTGCACACAAATGTGGGACTGCTGGGTCCCCAGTCACTGCCTTTCTGCAAGTCCTCTCCACCCCTTCTACCAGTCTGAATGAATGCTTCTTCTTTAATTCCTTGGTTGTTGGACTTCTATATGGTTCAATTTTCTGGCACATCTGGTTATTTTTTTGTTTTTAAATTTGTTATTGTCCTTCTTTTGGTTGTGTGAGGAGGTAGAGTTTATCTACTGACTCTGTTGGCTAGAAGTCTCAGAATTTGCTTTTTGTGCTCTACAGGTGATTTTAATGTGCTGCCAAGACTGAGAAACACTCATGCAGCTACCTTAAATTCTACCGCTAGTAACTGCTTCCTTTGAGTTAAGTAATTTATTTTTGGTTGTCTTTTTGAAAAATATAAATATTTTTCAGATTTAATGTTCAAGTTTCAATAATTTAGTACTAGTGAGTTTAGCAGACTGTTAAATCAAGATACAAGTATTAAAGTTGTATATGTGAAGAAAATACACATTCAACATGCCACTCCCCTGTGCTCATTGTGCCTAAGAAGGTGTCAGTTACCTACACCAGTGATTTTCAACCTTTTTCATCTCATGGCATACATACACTAACTACTAAAATTCAGTGGTACACCAAAAATGTGTTATATTTTTCTGATCTGAAAAAAATATGTATAATTTTGATTCATTCACACCAGACAGCTATTGTTGTGTTGGCTCTTGCCATTTTTTAAATATGACACTCTAAGGGAAAAGAGGTCAGTGACCCACAACTAAATAGTCAGATATTTCATGTTTGAAAACTTGTAGCTCACTGGTTGAAAATTGCTGATCTAGGAAAAGGTGGTATCATGAAAAAACAAGAAGAAGCATTGCCATCAGAATGGTCTAAAGAGGAACTTAAAAATATGGCTCATTATCTATGTGGTTATGGATAGGTTACATAATTTCTCAGAACCTCAGTTTTCTTATTTGCAAAAATGAGGCTAGTACTAATTAATACCTTTTTTGTGGGATTGTTGTGAGAATTAAGTTAGGTCATACAGTTAAAGTTCTTTACATGTACCTGACACAGAGTAAAAACTCAGTAAATAGTTGCCTTTAAATAAAGAAGAGCTACTCTTACTTTTTCTAACCATGAGCACTTCTAATGGCAAACTACTTCTGCATCAGCCAAGTGTAAATTGACTTCTTGGGTGGCCTATATACAATATTTAAAAATATAATTATTTTTAAGTGACTTTTTGACATTAAATACTTTTTCATTTTTTGATTACAGTTGACATGCAGTATTTATATCAGTGTCGGGTGTACAACCCAGTGATTAGAAATTATATAACTTACTAAATTATCATCCTGATAAATCCAGTACTCACTTGACATGATACATAATTATTACAATATTATTGACTATATTCCCTAGGCTGTACTTCATATCCCTGTGACTACTTTGTAACTGCCCAGTTGTACTTCTTAATCCCTTCACTTATTTCACTCCTCTCTCCAACGCCCCTCCTGTCTGGCAATCGTCAAAATGTTCTTTGTATCTATGACTCTGTTTCTGTTCTCCTTGTTCATTTACTTTTTTAGTTTTTTTAGAATTCAATTGATAGTAATATATTTATATTCATTGCCATTTTATTTTTCATATTTTCATTCTTCTTAACCCTGTGGATGTCATGGCTGATCTGAGAGAGACAAACAAACTCTTTTCTTAAATATTGTTACATATATTGGGTGCATTGGTTCAAGGTCATGGCTAGTGTTTGTATGTGACTAATGTTAAGCCATAACATCTAAGCCATTAGTTTGGTTATAACATGTTTTGTAATGGTGTGCAATAGTCAATAGTAAATTATATGTGAGAAATACCCTGAACTCCAAAGTCAGTGTTGGTGTAGTTGTTTTTCTTTCTGTCCCCCACCTCAACAAATTGAAGCCAGTGTTCTGTTTTGTGGTTTTTTTTCTTTTTTTTTTTAATTTATTTTTTTAAATTGATTATGCTGTTACAGTTGTTCTATTCCCCCCTTCATTCCCCTCCACCCTGCCCCCCTCCCCACCATTACCCCCCTTTAGTTTATGTCCATGTGTCTCAAGTCCTTTAGGTTCTATATTTCCCATGCTATTCTTGCCCCCCCCCATCTATTTTCTATCTACTGTCTATGCTACTTATTTTCTGTACCTTCTCCCCCCATCTCCTCCTCCCACTCCCCTGTTGCTAACCCTCCTTGAGATCTTCATTTCTATGTTTCCACTCCTGATCTAGCTGTCCTTTTAGTTTGCTTTTATTTTAGGTGTGGTTGTTAATAACTGTGAGCTTGTTGTTCTTTCACTGTTCATGTTTCTTTAACTTCTTTTTCTTAGATAAGTCCCTTTAACATTTCATATAATAAGGGCTTGGTGATGATGAACTCCTTGAATTTGATCTTATCTGAGAAGCATCTTATCTGTCCTTCCATTCTAAATGAAAGTTTTGCTGGATAGAGCAATCTTGGTTGTAGGTCTTTAGATTTCATGACTTGGAATATTTCTTTCCAGCCCCTTCTTGCCTGTAAGGTCTCTTTTGAGAAATCTGCTGACAGTCTGATGGGGACTCCTTTGTAGGTGATTGTCCCCTTAGCTCTTGCTGCTTCTAGGATTCTCTCCTTCATTTTAATTTTGGCTAATGTAATTATGATGTGCCTTGGTGTGTTTCTTCTTGAGTCCAACTTTTTTGGTACTCTCTGAGCTTCTTGGATTTCTTGGAAGTCTATTTCCTTTGCCAGATTGGGGAAATTTTCTTTTATTATTTGTTCAAATAAGTTTTCCACTGGTGGCTGTGCCTTTCCCCCTTCTGGTACCCCTATAATTCGGATATTGGAGCGTTTAAAGATGTCCTGGAGGTCCCTAAGACTCTCCTCATTTCTTTGAATTCTTGCTCCTTGACTCTTTTCTGTTTGGCCATTATTTGCTTTCTTCTGGTCCCCTCCATTGATTTGAGTCCCAGTTTCCTTTTCATCGCTATGGGTTTCCTGTGGAATTCCATTCATTTCCATTAGTTTAGCCTTCATATGTTTCTCTAATTTGTGGCTATAATCAACCAGATCTGTGAGGATCCTGATGACCAGTGTTTTAAACTGTGCGTCTGAGAGTTTTGCTATTTCTTCGTCACTTAGATTTATTTCTGGGGCTTTGAGGTCTTCCTGCGCCATTTTTGGTCTGTTCTGGCCCTTTAAGTGGGAGAAGCGGTGCCTTGGACTCCCAGGTGGCTGGGTTGTGACGCTGTATGTGGAGGCGTGGTCAGAGCGGGGAAATGGCGGCGCCCTCTACCGTTGAGGCCGGACCAAGGTCCAACCGCCCAGTCCCTCGCCTGTCCGCTTGCGCGCAGATAGGCAGATAGGCGACCGCAGTCAACATGCAGCACGCCTCCCCACTGTCTCCTCTGCAGTCGCTCACCTGGTGGGTTGCTCGGTCGCTCACTAGGTCCAATCCTGCGTTTGGAACCCGTGCGTCTGGATTCTCGCGTCTGGATTCCGCGCCTGGGTCCGTCCGACCGGAGTCCTCCTGTGCAACCCCTCACCAGACGCCGGTTTCGGCCCTTACCGGTCGGGCTGAAGAATTTGTTGTTAACGGGCTTCTGAAAAGTTCAATTTTCCGTGTTCTGGTTGTGTTTTCTGATGCTAATATTTAGTTGTCCCTAAACTTGGTTGTGTGAGAAGGCACGGCACATCCACCTATACCTCCATCTTGGCGGAAGTCCCTACTCTTAATCCTGTTTTGTGGGTTTTTTTCATTTACCATTGAAAATATCTACCTTGACAAGCAGGAAAAAAAAAGGTATATTTGGTGCTATGCATCCAAAATTGAGTCGCTTATCAAAATATTTTTGCAAATGTTGTGAAAGGTATTTATGCCTTGAGCATAGCAATATTGTTTGCAATGGCTGTTACAAACATTTTGCAAAGCCAGCTATTGAAGATTCTGATTAATTAATGTTAAAGACTTTTTTGGTTGTATTTTTTGCAATATCCATATTTCTGTTATTTGAAAAAATTTTATTTTGTATATTTTTATGTTTCTTTGTTTAATAATTTCTAGATGGTAACTGAAGATAAATTTAAAATCATGTATTTTATTATATAAGTATAATAAATGCAAAATTTCAGTGTTTTTAACTTTTTTTTTACATTTCAGTACATACTAGTAATGACTGTGACTCTTGGATACATGATCTACACTGTAATATTTGACTACAACCTCTGCAGGGTTAAAGACATTTTAAAATTTCATATAATACTGATTTGGTAGTGATGAACTTTTAGCTTTTTTTGTTTGGTAAGCTCTGTCCTTTAAAGCAAAATTATAGTTTTGCTGGGTAGAGTTATCTTGGTTGTAGGTCTGTGCTTTTCATTGATTTGAATATTTCTTTCCAATCCCTTCTAGTCTACAAAGATTCCTTTGAGAAATCAGCTGACGATTTCCCTTGGAAACTCCCTTGCAGGTAAGTAACTGCTTTTTCTCACAGATTTTAAGATTCTGTCTTTATCTTTAACCTTTTGCATTTTAATTATGATGTGTCTTGGTGTGAGGCCCTTTAGGTTCATCTTGTTTGGAACTCTCTGTTTACCAAACTTGTATTTCTGTTTCCTTCACCAGGTTATAGAAGTATTCTGTCATTTTTTCAAATAGGTTTTCAAGTTCTTGTTCTCTCTCTTTTCCTTCTGGCACCTCTGTGATGTGAATGTTGGTAAACTTGAAGTTGTCCCAGAGGATCCTTACACTATCCTCATTTTTTTGGATTCTTTTTTCTTTTTGCTGTTCTGATTGGGGGTTTTCTGCTTTCTTATGTTCTACATTTCTGACTTGATCCTCTGCTTCATATACTTCACTATATTGATTCCCTATAGTGTATTCTTTGTTTCAGTTCATGTATTCTTTCTGTATTCTATTCTAAATGTATTTTATTCATCTCTGACTTGTTCTTTTTTATATTTTGTAGTTCCATTTTTGTGTTTCCTGTTTACTTATTGATGTTCTTGCTAAGTTCATCTACTCTTCTACTATGTTCATTAAGCATCCTTAAAACCAGTGTTTTAAACTCTGTATCGGGTAGAGTTTACTTTTTGTCTTCATTTTTTTAGTTTGTTCTCTGAAGTTTTCTTTTTACTTGGGACATGTTTCTTTGTCTTCTTATTTTTGGCAGCCCCCCTTTTTTGGTTTCTATGTATCAGGTAAAGGTGCTATGTCTCTTGGGCATGGTGGAGTGGGTTTACATAGTAGGTGTCCTATAGAGTCCAGTGGCACAGGCTCCCTGTTAACCTCAGGCAGTCACTCCAGGTGCACCTCCCTTGTGGGCTGTGTACACCTTTCTGTTGTATTTGAGCCTTGATTATTGTTGACACATCAATGGGAGGGATTTACTTCCAGGCTGATATGCTGCAAGAATTGGCTGCAAGTACTGTGGAGAATCTTCAGCAGGACTCTGGTGTTCACCCAGTCTACCCTTCGAGTGTGTCACTTGTGGAGGTGACTTGGGGCCTCTTGGAAGTGCATGCCAAGGTCAGCTGCCAACTGTATCCTAGCTGAGGCCACCCAGCATAAGCTACAAAGCAGTCTTCAGATGGCCGTTACTTGTGCTGGCCTTGAAGTGCCCAGGAGAGCCCAAGCTATCAACTAAGGTCAGCTGCTGCTGGTGCCATGCCAGGACCACTTAGGGACAGGTATGGGACATGCCAAGGCCAGACGTTGCTTGTTTGAAAGATTTTAGGAAAGTGTGAAGCATGAAATAAAATAAGTCATTGGTGTAAAAAGCCAATGGAATCTTGGGTGGGCAAATTGGGTGGGTCAGGTTCTCACCCCAGGGCAGGGCTAACAGTGATAGCCAGGTTGATGAAGGTTCAAATAGGTATGGTGTCTGCCTTCAAGCTCTGTAGAGAAAGGCTCAGAAAAGGATCAGTGGTCTCTACCAGCACTTCTGTCTGTAAGAAAGCTGTTCCTCCAACTCTTGCCTTGATACCAGACAATTCAGTTCCTCCCTGTATGTCTTTGGTGCCTTTCCAGCTGCTGCCCCAATGCTGGAGCTCAGAGTGAGTGAGTCCAAGAAAGTCTGCGTACGGGCACTTTAAGAGAAATGTCTGGGGCTCCAGAAGTCTTGGTCTCACTTAGCCACAGTTCCTGCTGGTTTTTATAGCCAGATATAATGGCACTGGAATTCTGGGTTGAGGGGCCTGGTGTGGGGCTAGGACTCCTCACTCTTTAAGGGGAATCTCTGCAGCTAAGCTATCCCTCCTAATTTTTATCTGCCACACATGGGTGTGGGACCAGCCCCTTCGGCATCTCTGCCTTCACCCCTCCTCCCAGTCTGAATGTGGCTTCTTTATATACTTAATTATAGGATCTCTGTTCAGCTAGATTTCAGGAGGTTCCAAATGATGGTTATTCTGTATTTTAGTTGTAATTTTGATGTGGTGTTGGAAGATTCCAGTACCATGTTTACCTATTTGCTGTCTTGACAGAACTCAGTAGTATCATTATTTAACACTAATCTTAGCATAAGAGTTTATGTTGAGACAAGTTTTTTCACAGTAAGCATGCTTTTCTTGATTTCTACAGAAAATCTGATTTAAAAAACTCTTACACTTTAGAGAAATTATTTTTAAATAGTTAAATTACTCAGTCTACTCAATAGGATTGTACTGAGGTAATAATAAATCCATGGTGATAAATATGCTGTAATTGTTTATTGTACTAAAATGCCAATGTTGTAACATTTGCAGTATCATGTGTGAATATCATAATTTCTTTAAAAGGTGATATGAGAGCATGATATGGTCATGGATAATACCGAACATAAAAGTTTATTATGGTATTTAAATTAGTATGTATATACTTATTTCTTATTTTACCTGATGCATGTAAAGAGTCAAGCAACCTTATGACAGTTTGAAGTAATAGACAAAGCGTTTCAGATATAAGCTCAGAATTATGTAGCCTGAGGCATGTACAATTTCCTGTACTGTCAAGTAAAATGAATATGAAGTGCATCTTTAATAAGCAGAAGCAAAAACTGATAGCCTTTCCAAAGGGGAGTCTCTTTAGCTTTATATATACCTCAATATATACATTTTTATATATTTCTCATATATACATGTTATTATATATGCATATATATTTCATATATATACCAATTTATCAATAGTTATTTTATTTAAAAGAAATTGATGGTTTAAGTAAACTGAATTTATATAGCCATCAATTCTCTTTATAAAGATCTTCAACAGGGAAATTTTTGCTCTTGTTGATCTATTTCAAGAAACAGTCCATTGAAAGGGTCGCTATTGATGCTTAAACCAGGACACTGACTGGATGGGTGGGGGAGAATATCAAATCTTCTTGCTTTCAGCGAGTCAATTTTTGTTAGGTTCTGAGAAAACTTAGAGTTTGTATAACTGAATATATAAAATACTACAGAGAAAAATGAAAAAATTTTTATAAAACTGAAGGGAGATAGTATATATTACTGAGTGAAGTAGTCAAAGAAGGCTTTGTGAGATAGCACTTGACTTGGGTCTTAAAAGTAAATAGATACAAGTAGAGGGAAGAGAAGAAGCCATTCTAGGAAGAATATGTAGACATAAACACAGGTGGGAATAAGTATGGAATGTGTTAGTTCTTGCTATATAACAAATCACCTATCAGCTTAAACCCAAGGCTATTTGCTATTGCCTATTATTCTCCGGTTGGCACAGTGGTTCTGCTGATCTGGGCCAGGCTCAGTTGATCTCAAGTGGCTTGCTGTAATTTGCACAACAGTCAACTAGAAGGTCAGCTTGGGCTGGCTGTTGGCTGGCTGTTGGCTCAAGTACCTAAGTTTGTCTCCACATCATTTGCTGTGCTCCAACTAGCTGTCTCTGCTTGTTCTCATATGGCAGGAGAATAAGGGAGCAAGAGCAGAAGCATACCAATGCCTCTTGAGGCCTAGATTTGAACTTGGCACATTATCATTTTGGCCACATCCTTTTGGTCAATGCATAGCAGAAGGCCATATTAAAGTGGTAGGAAATTAGACTCCACCTTTTAATGGGAGAAGCCACAACGGGTGTGAACAACCGGGACCGGCCATTTTTGCTAAGAGTCTACCACATGGGCCAACCTCACTGAAATACAAAAGTGAAAAGAAAAGGAAATAGTGAAAATATCTGTGTAGGAATATTAGCTTGGCAAGAGCTCACATATGACGTTGAGAATTCATAGAAGAGACTGAAGGAGATCGGGGCTGTGTTAGTAATTTTAGTAAAAGATACAAGGACCATGTCTTAGTCCATTTGGACTGTCATAACAAAATATCATAGACTGAGTAGCTTATGAACAATAGAAATTTATTCTTATAATTCTGAAAGCTGGGAAGCCCAAGAGCATGATCGCATTCTGGTGAAGACCATCTTTCTGGTTCAAAGTTGGCATCTTCTCGCTGGGTCCTCTTGAGGTGGAAGGAGCGAGAGAGCTCTGTGGTCTCTTTTTTTGTGAAAGTATAAATCCCATTAATGTCAGCTCCACCCTCGTGACCACCAGAGGCCCCACCTCCTAATTCTGTCACGTGTGGAGGTTAGGATTTAAATATTAGACTTTTGGGATGACACAGACATATAGACCATAGGAGGTTAGGTCAAGGATAGAGGCAGTATGGTGAGGATTTTTTTTAATGCAACCACCAAAAAGATGGGTTCCTTTCATTTGAAAATATTCTAGAGCATTTTTTAATTGATCGTGTTTCACAGCTGTATGTTTCTGAAGTGTGTCTTTTGCTGTCTGTGTCTTTGAGCTGCAGCCTGTTCTTGGACTCTGGCAGGTCATGAGTTCACAGCGTTGTGCTGACTCCCCAAAATGTACTATATCCAGCAAATCTGCTTGTGCGAGCATTTCAGGTGCACATTCATCAGCATTCAGCTGTTCGACAACTGAAAGATTTTTTTATAGTGTTTGTACTCTCCTGAGTGAAAAGAGTTTCCCAAAAGATTTGAAACAAATCCCAATCTTGGTTTCTTAAATCGTGTTTGTAACCTCAACTATGCTTACTTTAAATGTGGACCTGTTAAGCACCTTGCTTCTTTCTTTTGTTGATGGGACCGTCCCAACATGAGATCACCTATGGCCTGCCAAACATCACCATGTATGAACCTTAACTCTACTTAAAGTGATAAATGATGGTGTTACTGCTTCTAGCATTTCAAGATATCACATCAGATTAAAAAGAAAAAGTGCGTTTATAAATACCGTAAGGCTTATGTGATAGCTACCTTCTGTAAGAATTATAAGTATAAAAACACCATACTGATTTTTTAAAGCATTTTATTTCTTCAGGAAGTCTCGGGAAAAAGATAATTGAGAGTTAGGTTTTGAAGAAACCTTAAGAGGTCAGTGTAAGAATGTTTGTCGTAAGAGGGAAAAATCATTTAATACCAAGTAAAGATTTCAGATACTTATCAAACTTCCCAAATTGATTTAAAATTTATTGCTTTCATAACTCAAAGTTCAATTATTATTACCTTCCCTGATACTCTTTTCAAATGGCCACACTGTTTTGTTCTAATGATTTTGCTTTTCCAAAGACTTGTAAATCTTCTATGCAAAGATTTAATTGCTTCCTGTGAAGGAAGGAGGGGAGGATGAAAATGCCTGGTGTGGAGCTCCAGAAAAACAAAGCATTTATCTCTATTTCTGTCCGTTAAGTTGTTTTAAGGTTAATAATTGGGAATTGCTCATTTTAAAGCCACTTTGCATTAAAAAAAAAAGGCACATGCTTCCTGCTGATAGGATTTTCAGCCAGCCTAGAATTTATTATAATTTTATGAGAGAAGAATCTTAATAGCTCAGTGATCAAATACATTATAAAATAATTTTAGAAAACCTAAGTATTTATAATTTTTCTAATTGTTCCATGTAAATTTCACTTTCCCTGCTCATGCAGTTATGTTATCGGATTTGGAATTTTAAATTGCAGCTTTCATTCATTTTACAACAGTATGATGAACATTTTATCTTCGCCGGGAATTATTATTTCCAGAGGTAATAAGAACAGTCATCTGTTATTTTGTCGGCATTTCTTGTTTTTTATGCTTTTTGTTGTCAGCCTAGCAAAATTAATTGGATTAATTCCCTAAATTCTAGAGAATATTATTGAATATCAATTCAGCTTTCAGAAATGGGTATTTTATATACTAGTTTATAGTCTAATTTTCAAACAAAGTAACCCCATATAAATTCATATATCTTAATGCTTTGTCTTCACAATACACCCTAATATCTATTAATGTTGTCATTATTTTTTATAGAAATATAGTAAAAAAGTCAGTTATATGTATTTTGAGTAACACATTAACTGACTTTAGGCATTATTTTCCTGTTTTTTTTTTCTTTTTCTATATTTCAAATAGGTCTAGGCACTGATATATCCTCAAAAAAAAATACAATAACTTTATTTTTTAATATATTTTATTGATTATGCCATTATAGTTGTCCCATTTCTCTCCCTCCACCCCTCCCACCCACATTTCCCACCTTTAGTTCATGTCCATGTGTCATAAGTTCTTTAGCTTCTACATTTCCCACACTACTCTTGCCCTCCCCTGTCTGTTTCCTCCCCACTGTCTATGCTACTTATTCTCTGTACCTTCTCCCCACCTATCCTCCTCCCACTCCCCTGTTGCTAACCTTCCATGTGATCTCCATTTCTGTGGCTCCACTCCTGCTTTAGCTATCCACTTAGTTTGCTTTTGTTTTAGGTGTAGTTGTTAATAACTGTGAGTTTGCTGTCCTTTCACTGTTCATATTTTTACACTTATTTTTCTTAGATAAGTCCCTTTAACATTTCATATAATAAGGGCTTGGTGATGATGCACTCTTTGAACTTGACCTTATCTAAGAAGCACGTTATCTGCCCTTCCATTCTAAACGAAAGCTTTGCTGGATAGAGCAATCTTGGATGCAGGTCCTTGCCTTTCATGACTTGGAAAACTTCTTTCCAGCCCCTTCTTGCCTGTAAGGTCTCTTTTGAGAAATCAGCTGACAGTCTGATGGGAACTCCTTTGTAGGTGACTGTCCCCTTATCTCTTGCTGCTTCTAGGATTCTCTCCTTCATTTTAATCTTGGGTAATATAATTATGATGTGCCTTGGCATATTCCTTCTTGGGTCCAACTTCTTTGGGACTGTCTGAGCTTCCTGGATTTCCTGGAAGTCTATTTCCTTTGCCAGATTGGGGAAATTCTCCTTTATTATTTGTTCAAATACGTTTTCCACTTGTTGCTCTTCCTCTTCCCTTTCCAGTACCCCTATAATTCAGATGTTGGAGTGTTTAAAGATGTCCTGAAGATTCCTAAGTCTCTCCTCATTTTTTAAAATTATTGCTTCTTCATTCTTTTCTGTTTGGCCATTTTTTTCTTCCTTCTGGTTGACTCCCTTGATTTGAGTCCCAGTTTCCTTTCCATCACTATTGGTTCCCTGTGCATTTCCCCTCATTTCCCTTAGTGTAGCCTTTATTTTTTTCATCTAATTTTTGACCAAATTCAACCAGTTCTGTGAGCATCCTGATCACCAGTGTTGAACTGTGCATCTGATAGGTTGGCTATCTCTTGGTCATTTGAAAGTATTGGCTCTGGGGCTTTGATTTGTTCTTCTGTTTGAGCCATAATTTTTTGGTCTGCTTGACCCTGTTATGTATGAGGGGTGGAGCCTTAGGTGTTCACCAGGGTGGGGCAACCCACATTGCTGAATTGTGACGTTGTATGTGGGGGCGGGGTCACAGAAGGAACAATGGTGCTTCCTCTGCTGTCTCTCTGATTTCCATCCTCTCTGCTGCTTCCCACAAGAAAATTGAGCCCTTCTGGTGTTGGTTCCCAGGTGGGTGGGCTTGTGTATATTCTAGAACCCTGTCAGCCTCTTCAATGAACTCTCCTGTGAGGCTGAGAGTCTATCCTGGCACCTCAACCCCCAGTGTTTTCAATTGGTGCTTTTAGGCTTTATTTCTCATCTCTAGGGCCCTGGGTTGTAAAGTCTGTCTCGCTGCCCATTTTTGCCTAGTCTGTTGGCAGGCGAATGTGTGACTGCAGTCAGACCTGTGCTGCCTGCGCTCCTGGGTCTGGCAGCCACTGCCTTTTCCTGCCACAACCCCTCTCCACCGGCTGCCAACTCCGCCCCTCTTACCAGTCTGGATGAGTGGTTGTCAGACTTCTGTACATTTCAATTTTCTGTCTGTTCTGGTTATGTTTTTGTTTCTAAATCTTTGTTGTCCTTAATTTTGGTTGTGCGAGGAGGCACAATGTTTCCACCTATGCCTCCATCTTGGCTGGAAGTCACAATGACTTTAAAAAAGAAAATCACATACCTGAAACAGATTGGCTGCCAATATTAAGTGCCTGACTAGATTTCTTATGGTTTTAAGATGATTTTGATTCTTATGGTTTTATGATTATTTTTAAAAATAATTTTTTTGGAAATAATTTTTAAAAAGCTAACACATAGAGTTTGACCATCATCAAGTGTACTGATACAAAATGGTTCCTTGGCCTACTTTCCAGCCTCCAGTTTTACTCAACAGAGATAAGGACTTCCAACTAAGTGCTTTTTAAAGTTTTGGTCACTGATATTTCCAAGCCTGTCTTGCAGTTTAATTGCAGTCAAGTTTCAAGTTCAGTCCAGTGGAATATGAGCAAATATGATGTAAGCCACTTTCAGGCCTATCAAAATCTCCCATGTACCGTTTTCAACTTTCCGCTGAAAGGAGATGACTCTGAGACCTAGAAGCGTGTGCATCCTGAGATCACTGTTTGATATTCCCTGTGGAAGGTTGCCATATTGTTTTTCACATAGTCATCTAGCTATCTTTCACTCCACCAAAAACCCAAATCATTCCTCACTATGTGAGTTTTTTTGCCTTTATTATTATACAAGGAAAGAAGCAGTTTCTAAAAATATATCAACAAATTTAACAAAATTTTGTTCCAGCTTAAGTATTGTATGTCTTTCTAAGTAGCTGAAAAACAGTAGAGGTTTGCTTCATGCAAATGCTTTGTTTTAAAAAGTCTCACTCACTGTGACAGCTCCGCCAGCATCCCAAAGAACAGTGCACAGCCATGGAGGCAGCGGGTACTAACATGTTAGATGTGAACCCGTACCACAAATACTCTTATTCACAGTTTTGATTTATTTTTAACCAATGTGGAGTCAGATTTTTAAATCAGTGTTTTCATGTCACTGTGTGCCTACCAAGAGCTCATTTCAGGAGCAGCAGAAGTGTTACCATTGCCACTTGTATTGTCAATTGTCAGTTGTATTGAGATTCCTAGTATTGTTTTTAATCAGTGGTTTGTGTGTAAGAATCTCTTTAGTCACTTCTCCATTTTCTGAGTATCAGTTAACATTAGACAATATAATCCAGATATCCACTGAACAAGATATATAAGTGTACTATGTGGTTGTAAGTTGAAATTTGACATTGGAAAAAATGTGACACTGTCCATGCCTCGAACACCCACGCCCCTACAGGATGCCTTACCTTTCACAGGTACCAAGTATTCAGCAGGCAGAGTGAGGGAAGGTGCCAGAGTGATCTCTATATTATGGTAGCAAAGTTTAGTGTCCTACTTTTTCACAAAGAAGAGTTCTAACATCTTCCTTCCTCACTCCAATGAGATGTTTCCATGTCCCCTCTGGAGATGAATGCACTTTGAACCATTGCTCCTTACAGTGTGGTCCATAGATCAGCAAAACAACACCCAGGGGCCTGTTAGGAATATGGCATCTCAGGCCCCTTCCCGAACCTTTTGCCTTAGAATCTGCATTTCAGCAAGATCCCCAGGAGAATCATATGCACATTAAATTTTGAGAATATTTGGTCTAGAATAAATTCCTGACTTGGCAGTGGAGACTGGAGGCTGGCATTCTCTGCATAGGGTAGGGGCTGAGAGACCCATTATTTTGTTAAATCTTCAATTTAATGCCATTGTTTTCAGTTCTCTGCTTCACCATCATCAGTGGCTCTGCCTGGTGTCCCCAACTTCCCAATTTTACTTGGTCAGTTTCCTCAGGAATGAAATTTCCCTGGAGGAATCAGTTTCTCAAACCACTGAGTCTAACACAGATTCTTTCTCCTTTTCTCTGCCTGAACTTTCCTAATCGTTTTTTCCTTTCCTTTTGTCCTTTCCAAGCCCATTCCAAGTGGCAGTTTTCGGAACACTTCCTCTGGCCTGCCTCCAGCTCCATCCGTCTACTACCACAAACCCATAGAACCACAGACATGCATCTTTAGGGGCATCCATCTCACCCCACTCTCATCTCCACCTCTTCACAGGCCTTGGTCATTGCTACTTTATCCCTCTTTTCAAATGAACTGTAAGCACTTGATGCCTTTGCTTCCCCAATTCTGGCACATGCAGGAAGCTCACACTAAGTTTCTGTCAGACAACCTTGCCTGGACTCAGGTGGAATCTTTGGCAGCTCTTTCACCGGCAGTGCGAGCATAGGAACCCCATAAGAGTGTCTTCAGTTGTGCCCAGTGGTGTGGAGAGCTTGTCCAGGCTTCTTCGGAGTGAATTAGGGTAGAATCCCTCCATTCTGTTTTCTGACTTGCTGCCTCACAGCTGACTTCGCCTCCCTTCTTGGACCCCTTGGGCTGAAGCCAGTTACACTTGCTTGCCTAACTTCTCAGCATGGTCCTTCACAAGGAAAACACTTAAAAAGTTGATAAAATCAAATTTCTCAATTTTTCCTTTTATGGATTATGCTTTTGGTATTGACTCACAGAAGTCTTTTCTTGGCCCTGGTCATTAAAATTTTCAATGATTTTTTTAAAAAAGTTTTGTAGTTATACATTTAAGTCTTAATGTTTTGAGTTAATTTTTTTAACCTACAGATGACCAATTCTTGTAGCACCATTATTGAATGGGCTGTCTTTCTTTCATTGAATTGCTTTTGTACATTTGTCAAAAATTTATTGAGCATATTTGTGTGGATCTATTTCTGGGTTCTCTGTTCTGTTGCATTGATCTGCTTGTCTATCCCTCCATCGATACCACAGAGTCTTGATTAATGTAGCTATGTGTCTCGAAACAGAGTAGACTGATTCCTCCCACATTATTCTGCTTTTAGAAAATTGCTTTACCTAGTATAATTCCTTTGCCTTTCCATATAAAATTATTTATTATACATATAATATATATAATTTTATGTAAATAATCTCTCTCTCTCTCTCTCTCTATATATATATATATATATATATATATATATAATATTAAACTCTTGTTGGGATTTTGATAGGGATTCTGTTAAACATGTATATCAGTTTGGGGAGAATTGGTATCTTTGCCATGCTGACTGTTCTAATCCAAGAATGGACATTTCTATCCATTTATTTAGATCTTTGATGTCTTACATCAGCATTGTATATAAAGCCTGTACATATCATGTTAGATTTATACCTACGTATTTTTTCCTTTTAAGCTATTGTACAGTTATTGTTTTTAATTTCAGTATCTGCATGTTCATCGCTAGTGTACAGAAATACAACTATATATTGTATGCAGATTGTATCCTGACACATTGCTGAATTCACAAAAATCTCTAGTTCTAAGAGATTTTTTTGCAGAATCTGAATTTTAACTATAGGTAATTGTGTCTCCTGTAATAGTGACAGCTCTATTACTTTTTTTCTGGTCCGTATACCTTTTTTTTCCCCCTTGACTTGCCTTGCATTATTGCACTGCCAATAAGAAATTTTAGCCCTGGCTGGTGTAACTCAGTGGGCTGAGTGCTGGCCTGCAAACCAAAAGGTTGGTGGTGTGATTCCCAGTCAGGTCACATGCCTGGGTGTGGGACAGGACCCCAGCTGGGGACACGCAAGGGGCAACCAATCCGTGAATCTCTCACTGATTCATATTGAAGCACATTGATGCTTCTCTCCCTCTCTTTCTCCCTCCCTTCACCTCTTTCTAACAATAAATAAATAAAATCTTTAAGAAACATAAGTTTTAGCACTATATGAAATAATAGTAGTGAAAGGAGAGATTTTTGCAATAACGCATAATGTTAGTTGTTGAGTTTTTGCAGATGTTTCTTATTGAGTTGGGTAAATTACCCTTTATTCCTATTTGTCTTGAATAGCTGTTGAATTCTGACATATGATTGTTCTGCTCTGATTGATTTGATCATTACTTTTCTTATTTTTTATATGTCATAGGTTACATAGAACTGATTTTCAAATATTAAACCAGTATTGTATCCCTGAAATACATCTTACTTTTTCATGATATACAATGATTTTTTAATATTGCCAAGTTTGATTTTCTAATATTCTGTTAAATATTTTGCATCTATGTTCGCAAAGGACATCGGTATAAAGTTTTCTGGTTTCCCACTGTCTTTAGTTTTGGTGTCAGAGTAACACTAGCTTCATGAAACAAATTAGGAACTGTCCTTTGATCTTCCAATTTCTGGAAGAGATTGTGTATAGAACTGGTGGTATTAATTTTTCTTTAAACATTGGTAGAATTCTCCAGGAGAAGCACCTAGGATTGGAGATTTAGTACTTTTTTAAGATTATGAATTCAATTCCCTTAATAGTTATAGGACTATTCAAAGTATCTATTTAATTTTGAGTGAACTGTGGTAATTTGTGATTTGTAAGAAATTGATTTATTTCTTCTAAGTTGTCAAATGTATATGTGCAAAGCTGTTGTTAGTATTTTCTTACTATCTTTTGATATCTGCAGTGTTTTTGGAGATAGCATCTGTTTTATTTCTGGTATGGGTAGTTTGTCTTTTTTCTTTTTTGTATACTAGAGCTTTGTCAATATTATGATCTTTTCAAAGAACTGGATCTTTGTTCGATTGATCTTCTCTATTGTTTTTCTGTTTTGAATTTCATCAACTTCTAATTTTTATTATTTCCTCCTTTCTGCTTGTTTTGGATTTATTTTGTTCCTCTTCCAGGTTCTTTTTTTTTTTTTTCTCTTCCAGGTTCTGAAGGTGAGATGTTATATTAACCTGAGAATGTTCCTTTTTATTATCATATGCCGGCAGTGTTATAAATTCCCCGCCCAGCACTGCTTTAGCTGTGTCACACAGATTTCGGGATGTTTTATTTTTGTTTTCATTCTGTGCAATGTATTTTTTTTTAATTTTCACTTTTTTTCTGAACTTCATGATTTCTGATGAGCAACCCACTGTCATGTTAATTATTTCCCTCCATTTGTAATGTGCCATTTTTATCTGGCTGTCATTTTTATCAAGATTTTGTCTTTGCTTTTAGTTTTCAGAAGTTCAGTAATGATGTGTCTTGTAATGACTGTCATTGTGCTTCGCCCAGCTTCTTGACTCTGAAAATTCATGTCTCTTGCCAAAGTTAAGAAGTGCCCAATCATTATTTCTTTGAGTCCTTTTTCATCCTCATCCCCTTTTTTGTCTGTCCTGTGGAATGTGGATGATTCGAATGTTAGATGTGTGGTGCCCTTGGTCTTTGAGGCTCTGTTCACTTTACTTCTTGGTCTATTTTCACTCTTTCATTCAGATTGAATAATTTCTATTGTTCTACCACCAGTTCACTGATTCTTTCCTTGGTCCCCTGCATTCTGCTTTTGAGCCCATTTTATTTTGGCAAATATATTTTACAGGTCTAAATCGTCCATTTGCTTCACTTTGTATCTTCTTTTTCTTTGCTGAGGTGTTGCATTGTTGTTTCACTTCTGGAGTGCCAGTGATGGTCTGAAGCATTTTTGTGAAGGCTGCTTTCGGGTGTTTGTCAGATCATTCTAACACCTTGTCACCTTAGTGTTGGTATCCACTCATAGTCTTTAAATTCAGTTTAAGGTCTTTGTTCTTGGTATGATGAATGATTTTTTATGAAAGTCTTGACTTTTTAATTTTATTATGAGACTCTGAATCTTGTTTAAGCCTCTTAATTTAACTCTTTTTTTCTGACACTGTTCTTTCAGGACAAGGGGGCGCTATCTCTTTATTATTACCAGGTAGTGGTAACCTCTGCAGCCATCCAGCCTCGGTTGATATCTGGTAGGAGATCCTCATTACTGCTGGAGTGGTGGCACCTGCAGCTTCTCTGGTGTCTCCATCAGAGTGGGGGTGGCCTTGTTACTGTCAATTGATGGTGTGGGTCCTGACTCTCCTAGAGCGTCCTCTGACACCACCCAGCAGGGAGGGGGAAGGGTGCCTCCTTACTGCTAGATGGGAATGGAACTGTATGTAGACTTCCACATAGTCTCCAGTGATTTTGTGGGGTGATCCATTACTGGTCAGCAGGATGAGTGTCCTGACTCCCTGCTCGGCCCTCTCAAATGTCATCACCCTACTGGGTGTTGGGGCACTTTGTTATGGCTGTGTGTGAGTAGAAGTGTCAGCTCCTCACTCTATTCAGTCCTCACTAGCATGGGTGGGAGTGGGACTAGAGTCTTTTCCATGGTGCTTGGCTTTTAAGGTCTAAAAGTTTTCTGTCTTGCTGTGCTACCCTGTTTTGATCCTTTGGCTAGAGACAACAGGTCTTTGTTTTGGCCTTTTTCCGTGCCCCACTGGCATACAAATATCGTAGTCTTCTTCAACTCTGAGTCTAGGATTTACAAGTATGAGGCTAAAAAACCAAACAAAAAATAAAAAACGAAAACATAAAAGCCCCACCTCACCACTCTGTCTTTTCTCATGTCCCAGTCTCCTTTTGTTCTGCCTTCTTTTCTCCAGCTTCCAGTATCTCCTCGTGTTGTCATATAAGAGGTATGTCCAGAAGGTATCCAGTCATATAGGATGAAAAATAGAAACATTTATTGAAGAAGATACAAGATACAAGAAACATTGTACACAGGACAATGACATCTCAGTCTGCTTCAAAGTAGGCAACTTGGGACTTCACACAGTTCTCCCAATCACTATCAGCTGCCTTGTCATATTTTACTGAATCTCATCAACTATATGAATTCTCTTCCTTTTCAAAGGTGATTTTAATTTGGGGGAAAGCCAGAAGTCACAGGGCACCAAATATGGGCTGTAGCAGGGTTGAGTCAGTTGGGTGATTTGATGTTTCACCAAAAAGCTCTGCACAAGATGTGATGCATGAGCAGGTATGTTGTTTTGATGAAGCTGCCAATCACCAGTTACCCATATCTGAGGCCTTCTGAATCATCCTAATAGTTTCCGCAGAGGAATGTTCAAGCTTACTTACAAAACTTGAGGCAGATTCACTGCTCTAGTCCCTCAGTTATTTTGAATGCAACAGCCACACAGTGCTCATGCTCACTCAACTCTGTTTACTGCTCCCACCAACTAGTAGAGTGAAGTCATCATTGTTCACATATGTGAGTTCCAGTCCACTCTCCTTGACTGTCAGGTTATATTGATGTTGTGCAAACTGTTCTCATTATAGTAACAATGGTTGGACTTTTTACAGAGAAATCTCATTTTATGTTTATATATATGTATATATGTGTATGTATAACATAATATATAACATATATACATATGTGCATGTATATATGTGTATGTATATATGTATGTGTATATAGAACATAATATTTATATAATATAAAATGTCCAGGGTTTTTAAGTTGTATTCAATAGGACAGATAGAGAAATAATGTCTACTCTATCTTCCCAGAAGCAAAAATCTAATACTCTTGACTTTAAAATGAGAAAATTGAAGCCTTGGGTATGGATGCACAGCTAATATTGGTGTGGCTGGTTTAGATCCCTGTTTTGTCAGCTTTTTGTTCATAGCTGATCCCTTTGTAACAGTGAAATCCAGGCATCTGCCCTGAACTGTGATGGTGGAGAGACAGTGTCATGAGAACGCTACATGGATTCCCACTGCTTCCCAGCCACTTATTTCTTCAGAAATTTCTTCACACTGTATTCCTTCAGAAACCTATGTGAAGTTTTAGTTGCCTCATTATATTGCTGTCTCCAACAATGGGTCCTGAATGGCCTTATATGAACAGCTTTGAGGCAGCAATGTAAATTTAAGGGTGGGCAAGGGACCAATAGCTTTAGTTTAGCAAATGCTCTGTTTTTACTCCCAAACATGGATTTGGGGGTGGTGGGTAGGAGGTGCTAAATCACCTCAGGCCTTCCAAACAGCACCTGCCTTGTATTCAACTATGATGTTAACAGTATGTTGATATGGTAGCTTCTGTTGGTTTCAATTCACTCAGGATAAAGGTGGAATATTTTGTTCATGATAAATCTGAGGTTATCTTTGACACTTGGGAGATTAAAAAGACTTTAATAAAAAATTTGCTTATTTCTCTCCTACTATTAACATTAGGTGCACATTCATATCTACATAAAAGCAGAATCTGTCATTTCTGAGTTCCACTTATCCTTGCATAAGTCTCAAGTATCAAAATTAATTTTTTTAAATGTTCATTTGAAAAACTGCAGAGATAAGATTCAAGGATGCTTGCTTTTAGAGGATTATTTATTGAGGAAAAGACTTGTCCTTTGAAAATTATTATCATAATTATCACTAAGAACCTAATTCTATATTTCTTATTAAGGCAAAATCCCCATTGAAGCCGATACGAGAAGGCTGTTGATTGCAGTGGGACACCTGTCTGAACAGGGCTAAGTAATCAGCCTCGAAATGTCACTCAAAGGAACCAGCAGGGCAGGGGCCATCCCCTGGTGGGTTGCAATACATTTTTTTGAAACTGCCAAAGATTTTATATTATCCTTGCATCAGTAATTATTCTGGATAACTCCAGAAATAATACTTAGGACTCAAGGAAAAAATATATTGGAACGGAGAAAGTGGCATAGAAGTCCAAGGAGCCACATCGACTCACTGAATATGTTGAGACTCACTAAATTATATGTTCTGTAAGGCATTTTGTTTTAACTCACAATGGCGAGTACTTATACTTTAGAGTTACCTGGCTGTGATGGGTATGAGTCTCATGTCTGGAAAACTGCACAGACGGACCACTTCAGGCTTCATGTGTTGACTTCCCTGTCTTGGTTTGTGGGGCCTGACTCTATTCCTTGCAAGTGCTTTGTGAGTAAATGATGAGAATAGAGTTTAGATTAAGTCACTTGAAAACATTAAAATCTCAATACGATAAGCACTTGACATTTTGAAAGGCTATATTCCAAAACTTTTAATATTCTTTAGACATGAAAGTATTGCTATGGATCATAAAGTGTGGCGAGTCCTCAAGTAGCAAACTACATCCACTCACCACTGAGCTTTCAGATATGAAAACTCACTAGTTTCACTCACTTGCCAAGAATTTTGAGAAAACTTTGCTAATGTAAGTGCCCTCAGCTCGTTCATTTCTTTATTTTTTCATTCATTCTTTAAATATTTATTGAGGCCTAGTACATGACAGGCACTATAGTAAGCTCTTGAGATGATAAAGCAAATGCAATCCTTGTCCTTAAGGTATTATCAATCTAGCAGAAGAAGTAGTCAATGGACAAGTAAACAAAAAGTATGAAACACGAATTGTAATTAATGAAGGAAATAAACAGGGTTGAGTGATACGTGGTACATTGTAGAGGAGAGCTTACTCACAACCGGTAGGCAGGGAAGACCTCTCTGAGGGAATGGCATTTAAACTGAGAACTGAAAGAATCAGTTTCATGAAAAGCAGGGAAAATGGTATTCCCAGTAGAAGAACACCATGTATAAAGTCTCTGAGAACAGAAAAAGCATAGGGCCTTTGAGGGGTTGAAAGAAGGTCAGCGTGTCTGGAGAGAAGTGAGAAAAGCTGAGGGGTCAGGAGATGGTGAATTTTGTCAGACAGGCGAGGCTGCATCACGTGGGCTCCCCGTGGACCATCTATCTCAGTCCATCTGGGTTACTATAACAATGTGTAGACTGGGTGACCTCAACAATAAACATTTATTTCTCACAGTTCTGGAGGACGGCAAGTCTAAGATAAATGTGCCAGTAGATACAGTGTCCAGTGAGGGTCCATTTCCTGCTTCATGTATGGCCGTCCTCTTGTTCTGTCTTCACATGGCAGAAGGGAGCAGGGAAGCTCTCTGGGGTCTCTTTCATAAGGCGCTGATCCCATTCATGGGGGTCCTTCCCTCAGGACCTATTCACCTCCCAAGGCCCCACCTCCCACAGCCATCACATTGGGGTTGACATTTCTACCTATAAATTGGGGGTGGGGGGCACAAATATTCAGTCCATAACACCACTATAAGTTTAGACTTTATTCTTGTATAATAGGAGCCCATTGAAAAGGTTTTAATAGAAAGGTGACATGTTTGTAGATAAGGTCAAACTTGTGACAACTCAGAGTAGCCATTTTGCAGTAGGGTTTAGAATCCACTTGTTAATTTTAAGGAAAGGCAGCTGCCAACAATGTATGGCAGGTAAAGATTACCTTTTTGTTGTTGTTGTGGAACAAACTGGTTGAAGGAGACATGAGTGTCAATAGCCAGCAAGGAAGCCAACAAAATAGTCCACAAGAGATGGTGGCTTAGAGTGGGGTGACAGTGTTGGAAATGAACATCAGCAAGATTTGACATGCTTGTTCAACGTAGAGGAGACAGAGGCATCATGCTGGTAGCCAGCAGTTCGAATGGTGCTAGTTGCTCAGGTGGAGAAGTCCGGTGCCACATGGGTGGTCGGCCACATGGGTGGTGGGCCACACTGAGAATGCAGCTGTGGACTGACTGGCTGCATCTGAGCTGCTGGCAGACCTGTGAGAGGAGACGATGGGCAAGGATCTGCAAAGTGGAACTCAGAGGACAGTTCTGGGTATGTAAATTTGGGAATTGGGGTGTAAAGATGAAAATGAAATCCATGGAAACCAACAAGATCACCTAGAGAGAGGGTGATAAGAGAAAAAAAAAGAGGGCTCAGGACTGAATTAGAGTCAACAGTTACTCTAAGGGAATCCACAAGTATGCATTAGCAAAGAGAAAGAAGAAAAACCAAGAGAGTATGGAGTCAATTCAGCAAAGAGTTAAGGGGAGGGGAAAAGTATGAAGTGTCTGTCTACTGTACTGAATGCTGATAAGAAACTGGTTCCTGACTTCAAGAAGCATAAACATCAAATCAAAATTAGATGTATTGCTCATCTTTGTTATTTCTCGTGTTCTACCTACTAGTATGTTTTCCAGCTCACCTGCAGAAATGACAACTGCCATCTGAATCTCAAACATAGGCAAATCACGTACTTTAAAAAGATATCTTTCATCTTTCTTTATGAATTTTGATTGTCCCTGAATTCTTGAATAACTTCTACAACTCTCTCCATTTTGTTATTATATGCAGAATCTATTGTTCAAAAGCCTCCGCTTTCCAAATGTAAAACTATTTTAGATGCAATTTATTATCTTTGAAAATTATCCATGCCAATTTAAAAACATATTAGCTCTTCACCTTCAATGTATTTGAGTTGTCATGTTGTAGAAGCCTTGGACTATTAAGCTAAGCGGAAAGTTAGGACAAGTGTTCCCTAGAGGATAGAGAGTAGCTTGAAATTCAAAGTAGAAAAAAATTCCATATCTTAAAATAGAAGCAAATTTGTTCTCTGTCTCACATTCTCTCAAGATATCCACAATCCTTTTTAGACTCTCTATTTATTATTAAATACAAGCAATTTAGCTCCTTTGTAAGGTTATGCAAATAACTCATCCAGAATTAGCATTTAACATGCAGTTCTTATATCCACACAAATGTTTTGTATAAAGTTGTTTTAAAAAGATTCAAATCTTTATAATTAGGAAGTGAAAATATATTAATAGGAATAAAGGGATACTCTGCTAATCTCCCATATGTAAATTAGCTTATAATTTTCATCATTTACTTTAGAAGCAACAGAACAATGGAACTTTTATTCTTCAATATTGCTGTCTCTCTCCTCCTGCTAGAAAGTATGTGCTTATACATGTATATTGAAAGGAAAATGACAAGGAATGTTAAACACTTCACTTTTACGGGACAGAGAGGGTTGGTAACTTGGGAGTAGGACTGAAGGTGATATTCTGTATTTGGCAGCCGAAGGGAAAGACTGCAATGCTCTTGTGTTCTCATTTCAACTGGTCGACATTCCTTTTTGCTAGGGGGTTGGATCCACTCTTGCTCACCTGACCCTTCCTCCACAGTGTCTCCATTTCTTCCCCCCTCCCCAGTCTTTACACAGAGGACATTTCTCTAGAATGTATGCGGAACCTGTTCACTCCCTGAGGGACTTGCTTTTTGCATTAGTTTCTAGTTTGGCCTTTGGAGAAAGAGATCAGGAAGGCAGCAGGTACATATTGGTCAACAGAATAGTACTGGTTAGATTTCTCAGTCACACCTTCTGGAACTTGACTTTTCTCTTTCAAGATTTCAGCTGTGCAATGCGCAGTTCTGGAAGTTTACCATGATTCCGTGAACTACAATAAAACAGTGAAGGGATCAAAACAAAGTTGGACACAGACCCATTAAAAGGATTAGGTTGTTGAACCTGGAAGTGGAGAGGAGAGCTCTGAAAAGACTTTAAATAAAAAATGGGTTTAAATATGTTCCTTACAGCTTCAAAATAGTAGAACTAGAAAAACGAGTGAAATGTGTATTTCTCCTTCAGCAAACATCTGGGCAATTCCATGCCCCAGGCAGAGAGCTGGCAGACTGAACGTCAGATGAAAGTAAGCACTTACGGACCTCAGGAAAGTTACTCTGCAGTGGGGAAATAGACAAGCAAGTAAACAATGATAACAAGTCATGATATACAACCACAGCGGTGTGTATAGGATTCAAAGAGAAACGGAGGAAGGCTCCTACATCTGCTTGAGGGTACAGAGGGAAGTGCGAGTAACAGCCTACTTTTCTCCACCCCCCTCTGCAGTCACCTCACCCAAAACTCCGTCGTCTCTTCTAAACTTCTGCAACTGCCTCAGAACTGGTCTTCTGGCCTCCAGTTCGCCACTTCCTCTCTTTCATCCACATTGCAGCCAGAGAAATGTTCGAAAAAAGAAACCCGATCATATCTTTTGCAACACTTAAAAGCCTTCAATAACTTTCCATAACCAAATGCTAAAATCCAAACCCTCCATCTGGCTCACTAGGCATAAGTGGCCACTGTTTCTCTCTCTAATCTTTCTCTCACTGTTCCCCACCTGCAGCTCCAGTTAAATGACTAACACCATTTTCCTAAGTCACTATTTCTTTCTGAGTCCTGGGCCCCTACACCTGTGTGCTCTCTGCCTGAAACTAACTGCCCTGCCCTCAAAATTCATGCATAAAGATATACAAAAAGAGGGGTACACACACATGCACATTGTTCTCCCTGTCAACTCCTGTTCTTCTCTCTGGTCTGTGACACCCCGAGACCCAGTGTTGTTTTTCCTGTGGGTACACTCCTGTGTTGCACCTGCTGTAGGCACCTAATCAATGGGCTCATCACATCTCGTGCTTGGCTGATGCGTGCACTGGCTCATAGTGCCCGTGGCGTCATGGATGAGACATGAGACAAATTCACATGGACTACTGAGTCCTGTGGAGGAAAAGGGAGGGCACGGCTACTCCCTCAAGGAGGGAGCACCTCAGAATGGCCTGGCAACTCTCTCAAGGGGAGAGCGCACCGACCCTTGCCTAGACAGGCTTTTATTGGCTTTTTTGCACAGGAGTTCAGGTATAACTTATTAATCACCGTCAGGCAGTAAACGGTAGATAGCATACAAAGAACCGTTAGGGCTTCTTCTGAGTCACGGTCTGTTAGCTAAAGGACTACAAGACTTTGAGAAAACAAACTCATTTTTTGCCCGGGCCTTTATCATTTTAACTAAGAGTATTCTTAGGAAAGCAGGCTTCACAGGATTTCACATATCCTTTCTCAGGCCTGGTCACCCAGGGAGCCCGCCATTCCCAGCACAGGGCTGCACCTCCCTCAGTCATTGTTTTCAGGCTTACATCAGGCAGAGGAGGCAGATAGCCAAGGAATTCTTGGAGACTTCTCGCAGACAGACTAAGGGGAGTCAGGCTTCATCAAAGCCAGGGGGCGAGGGTCCATCACCCCCTTTCTCCATAGCCCCCCAAGTCCTTCCCTGGGGCCTCCACATCATCATGCCTGTCTTAGGTGGTTCCCCCCTTGAGGAATCTTACCCATTGGCTAACTGATCAAGCCTTGGAGGCCAGTTATGGAAAAAGGAGCAGAAGTGGCGCTCCTGCCAGGGAGATAAGCTTTGTCTCCTTAGTGGCTCACATTCTGAAGGTCGCTCACTCAGCCTTAGCCATGGGGGTGGGTTACAGCTCCCGAAACCAGGCAGGTTGGTTCCCAACACTTGGCAGTTTTCTTTCCCATCTTTTTTACTAGAGGGAGTTTCTTAAGTGTAGGGAGTATGTCTTATTCATCATTGCATTCCCAGAAGCTAACATAGTTCTGAGTACATTGTTGAGGGAAAGTATTTTTCAATAGACGAGTGATGGAATAAACTTCTGAGCAACGCTATCCCAAAATGAGAGAAACATTCCTGTCACTGGCAGCGTACAAATAAATGTTACACATCTCAGTGGAGTGACTGCTCAGAAAACTTTGAAAGTTTCTAAGACTTATGATGACAAAAATCTATCTTACATGCTTTTTAGAAAAAGGCAATGTATTGGTAAATAATCTATGAACTATTTCTTACCCATGGGCAGTGATGATCAGGCTTCTTGACTCTTTCTCTACATTGGGCATATTCTAATTTCAGGGGGAAACACTGAGGCTGAAGTCGCAGACAAAATATTTCTCTATAGCGGGAAGAGCTGAGTCTCGCAAGCTTCACGAGGCTGGCTGGGCAGACTAGTAGGACACAGGGCTACTTAGCTACGTTTGGATGAACTGGGCTTTCGTCTCTCCCTTTCACATTTTGTAAAAGGGCAAGAACTGCAGCAGCCTCCTTATAACAGACCCTAGTCCTCTCTCCTTGCCTTTATTGCCTCAATGACTCCAACTGTGAGCACCCGCACTTCTTTGCGTCAAGCCTTCTCTTGCTGCCAGAGCCCACGCTGTAGCCTACTGGGCAGCCTGGAAGAGTGAGCCTGGAAGAGTTGACTCCCCCACCCCCCAGCAGCTCTCAGACAAAGGCCGACCAGTGCTGGTATATAACCAGTTCTCAGGTGTGCTACCGGTAACTCGAAGGTACATGTTTTCTCTGGGTCCCAGAGGTCCCCTGATGGGATCTGGCTCCAGCTTTCTGCAGTGAAAACTGACTTACTGCAACTTTTCTATTTTCCTGCCTACTCTCTTCCGTGTGTCAAGGAAGAAACATTCAAACCTGTGGAGAATTTGTGTCAGTTTATTTGAGCCAAACTGACGACAATTGCCGGGAAGCAAAACATCAATGGATTGAGAAAAATGCTCTGGAAAATGGCAGTTTAACACTTTATTTTATACATTATAACCAAAAGTGAAGATGTAAGTGGCTCACATGAAATCCATTAATGATAGATTAGGGAGGTGGGAGAAAGCAAATCCCATCTTACCTCTGGGATTGAATAAAAAGTAAATCGATAGACAAATACTACTTTTACATAGGTGAGTACAGGACAGTTAAGAGTGAACAATTAACATGATAACAATAACAGTGAGGGATTTGTACTTCCTCTAGTGCTTGTCCCTGTGCTTTGAAGGGTCTGGAAAAAGGAAATTGCTTTGACATTCCGAAGGTATGTTATCCTACATGCAAAAAGCCAATAGACAGTGTTAATTAAGGTAAAGATGGACTTTTGTCAGGAAAGATTCCAGCCTCAGATGTCACTGCCTGTCATGATCTGTTTTTCGTCACAAAGTTTTTAACTTCAGACCATCCTGTGTGGTTACTTTGGTCTCTGAGTTTGCATGGCTGTCGCACAGGCCTCCCCTGAGTTTGTTAGGTTTGGCATGTGGCTCCTTTTCCTCCACACCTGGTTTCCTAGGATTGCACCCAAAGGAATTCAAATTCTAGTCCAAGAGTTTGCTTTTAGGGGAAATCTGTACTGAGACAGCTGCTGACAAGCATATTCTTCTCACCTTGGAGCACAAACCTGTCAGCAAAGCCTAAGACAGATGGGAGTTACCAGCAGGGGCCTTGCTCCTCAAAGAGAGGTTAGTAGATTGGGCAGGTGGGAGATGGAGGATGGGTGCTGGCTCAGAGGGCTCAGAAGTGGTTTAACTGGGGGCAGCTGGGGCCAAACCCCACTAGGGAAGCTCTGGGAGCCAGGACGGGACACCTGAAAGGCACTTAGTTCTACACCAGCTCTGGTCAGGCTTTGCTTGGGAGTAGAAGAGGAGAGTCAGTTTTGGGACTCTTCCAGCTGCCCAATTGGCTATTGTTTGCATTGGCTTCCAGAAAGAAGTGTAGTCTTTTCCACATGTAGACATCTTACAGATTTGGTTAGACTAAAACATTATAGAGTCTGAGCAGACTGTGGCTAGGTGTTTACATACCTATCCACAACTTTGGACTTGACCATAGGGTAATTAAAGGCAACAATTGCAAAGCTCTTCTCTAAGAAGTGTTCTTTTTCGTCCCTGACTTCGTGCCAAGGAGCACAGAGCTCTACCTGTGGAGGTGTCGGAGTCAGGTCAGAGACACCGCTTCCACAGCTGGGGCCTCAGTGTTTATCTACCACAACCCCAAATTTACCCATGAAGGAACGGAAGCCCAGAGAAAAGAAGTGAGGTGCTCTCAGGTACAAATAGGCTCCCACTTTTTATTTCAGGGCTCTTTCAACCAGATCCCCCCACCTCACTACAAGCCTGGACAAGTTTGTTGGAATTTCATTCCTAACTTGAGAACTCCATTTTAGATTTTTTCTTTACAAAAAATTTTTAAAATATTTAAAATTTTATTTTTCAATTACACTTTATACTTAATATTGTACTGTATTATTTGAGGTATACAGCACAGTAGTTATATAAGCATATACTTTAGAAAGTATTCCCCCCGACATTTTCAGTACCCACCTGGCACCATACATAGTTATTACAGTATTATTGACTATATTCCCTAAACTATATTTTACACCCCAATGACTATTCTGTACTTCCTAATACTGTCACCTTTTAAACCCAGTCCCCTCTGGCAACTATTAGTCTGTTCTCTTTCTTTGATTCTGTTTCACCTTTGTTTGTGTATTTATTTTGTTTTTTAGATTCCACATATAAGTGAAATCATATGGTATCTGTCTTTCTCTGTCTGACTTATTTCACTTAGCATAATACACTCTAGGTCCATCAGTGCTGTCACAAATGGTAAGACTTCATTTTTTATGGCTGAGTAATATTCCATTGTGTGTGTGTGTGTGTGTGTGTGTGTGTGTGTGTATACCACCATGTTTTTATCCACTTGTCTTATTGATGGGCACTTGGGTTGCTTCCATATCTTGGCTATTGTAAATAATGCTGCAATGAACATAGGGGTGCATATATTCTTTTGAATTAGTATTTTCCTTTACAGATATATACCCAGAAGTGGAATTCCTAAGTGATAAGGCAATTTTATCTTCAAATTTTGAAGGCGTCTCTATATTGTTTTCCATAGTGACTCCACCAGTCTACATTCCCACCAATAGTGCACAAGGGTTCATGTTTCTGCACATCCTCATCAACATCATTAGGGATTTATTGATGACAGCCATTCTGACAGGTATGAAGTGGTATCTCATTGTGGTTTTAATTTGCATCTCTCTGATGGCTAGTGATATTGAACATGTGTTCACATGTCTATTGGCCCTCTCTGTATGTCCTCTTTGGAAAAGTGTCTATTTAGGTCCTCTGCCCATTTTTAAGTTGGACTGTTTTTTTTTGTTTTTTCTTTTGATGTTGACTTGTATGAATTCTTTATAAATTTTGGATATTAACACCGTATTAGATATATCATTGGTGAATATTTTCTTGCATTCAGGACATTGTCTTTTCATTTTGTTGATAGTTTCCTTTTCTGTGCAAAAGCTTTTTAGTTTGACATAGTGCCATTTGTTCATTTTTCTCTTTTGTTTCCCTTGTGTGAGAAGATATAGCAGAAAAAAATAGTGCTAATCGAAATGAGAGAGAACTTATTGCCTATGTTTTCTTATAAGTGTTTTATCATTTCCAGTCTTATATTTAAGTCTTTAATCCATTTTGAGTTTGTTCTTGTTTAAGGTGTAAGAAGATAGTCTAGTTTCACTTCTTTTTATGCATGAATATATCCAATTTTCTTAATACCACTTATTGAATAGACTGTCTTTACCCTATTGTATATTTTTGCCTCCTTTGTCAAATATTAATTGACCGTGTAGGTGTGGGTTTTAGACCAGATTTTCCCTTAGAGAATGAGTTCTTATTGAAAAGCCAACGGTGGTTGCAGCAAATCTGTAGTGTTCAGGCCTCCAAGAGACTGCTTCATTCTGGAGTCTTTCTTTATGCTCAAATGATCAAGAGAGAGGCCACATGATGTGGTTTGCCCAGAAAACCAGGCCTCAGAGCATCAGCCAGGTTAAGTCAAGGACTGATATCCTTCTCCCAGGAGAAGGTAGCAGTTCCTCTGCTTCTCTCTGGATTCCTCTTGCTGCTGTCACAACCACACCAACATGCCCCTGCTCCCATCCCACCAAAAAATTGCTTCGACAGAGACAGAACTTTTCTCAGAAATGCAACAACATTGTTAAATCTGCCTGATTCACCTCCTATGAGTCATGTAGTCTTGAGCCCTCCATCAGAAGATAAGGGCTGTTAGTTAATTTCACAGCCTTATTTGGAAGCCCCACGGTGCCCCCAGCCTATTCACTTTTGTTGGTCCTTTGCAAGGAACTCTGGTTACTTCAATTAACAAAACATATATTGTGGAAGAAACAAAAAATGATAACAGCAAGTGTTTCAGGGAATTAGGAAAAGGCTGAAAACTAGGACTCATGGAAATGGTTTGTGTTCTGGTATTTTGTAATTAATATGACTTCTGTATCCTTGTGTTTCTGAGGAATTTCTCTCTACATGACCATTTTCTGTTTTATGGCTCTGCCATTTTTACAGCGTCTGCTCATTTATAACCTTTATAGCCTCATGGCCTCTAAAAACTGCCTTCTCTGTGCATTCTTTCACCTTCAACCCCTCTGCTAATTACTCAACTCTGTATTTTTTTTTCTTTTTGAAGTTTCTGAGAGGGAAATCTCATTGCCCTGCCTAATTAACATTGCACCTTTCTGAATGAAGCCATTTTGTCAAATCACCTAAAAAACTTCTGGCTAGCCAATATTTTTGTTCCCATTACTTGTTTTAAGAGATGATGTGTTGTGTAACATGTTATGCAAAATGCTTAAGGGACCGTTTAGATCTGCCTTTCTTAACCTATGGGTGTGGGTGAGGGCTTCCTAGGTTCCCAGGTGAGTTAGTGAACTTTGGCCTATCTGGTCAATACCCCAGAGACAGGTACGAACATGGGGATGATGCCTCTTTTCTCCTTAGAAGTTCTCAGCACCTCATATCGTGCATACAATGAAGTGGTTTGGTGGCTTCCAGGCAAATAATAATTTGTGCTTCTTCTGACCACTCTCCCAAAAGATTCCAGGCACCTCTTGAAAGAGACTTTGGTCATCTTAAAAAGAAGAACATATTTAGATTCTTGTATGCCCAACTTTATTCTGTACAATAACTTAGGGAACAAAGTAAAATACACCCTGGGCCTCTTTGAACCAAAACTTAAATGCATTTTGGTATGTGATGTAATTTCAGAAAATGTGACTATTGGCTACAGACCCTCCCTCATGATAATTTGGATATTGAAAATGATGCATTTGTGTTTTGGCCATCTGCATGGATGAAGGTGATCCTGAGTTATGGATGATTCATTTCTCACTACACAGAGCACTTGGCATCACTAAATGAAGTTTAAATTGGAGAGACACTATACATTACACATGGCAAAAATTTGCATTTTAACATCTCTAGAATGCTATTAAATATCTCAGGAAGATTCATAAAGGAAAGTGTGTCCTAGAGCTTGAAATAGAAAGTGATTGGAAAAAGTAGAAATAGAGTTCCTACTTTTCAGAAAAGAGCCATATCATCCCATAAATCTTTGAAAAGAAGTTTTCTTGGGCTCTGCTCTGAGCATTCAAATGCTTCCCAGGAGCACCTTGACCTTAAATTAACATTTATAGAGTTTAGCTGACATCAAGCTTTGCAATTTAATGGAAGGTTTAAAGTTGAAGAAGGTAAGTAGTCTAAATTGGTATTGTATATTAAGTTCTGAATAAGGATGCATTTCTACAACCACCACCATTTTCATTTATTTCCCCCTCTAGAACAATAATAACAATTGGCAAAATATATGAAATGCATTTTCTTTCATGAATAATGCATTTTTATATGTTAACCTCATGGAAACAGAAACTGTTTAATAGTAACAGCAGCATTAATGCTGTCTTCTTAAGAAAGGGTATAGATGACGACATATGCACTGTCTGACCTTGACAATGGTGTTTTCTGTAGAAGCTGTGATATAAAGGTAGGTTGTAAGACATATTAACCAACTGTTAAAATAATAAAGAGGTATTTAAAAAATACAGAAAAGAAGAAAATACGCAGTGTTACCCATAGATTCTGTTACAGATCAAATGCAAGTGAGATATGCCCCATGCTGTTCAAACCAGGAGTGCACTGTAAGGGAACTGCAAATGTCTAGAGACTAATATGTTAAGCACAAAGATGGTGTTTTAATTCTGCTAATGAGTTGCTCCTTGCTTGTATTGCAGATAAAAATGGGCTCCCAGTATATATACATATTTCTGCACTGCATAAGGTACAATTTATAAATGCTTGGCATTAGCACACAAAGGAAGAGTTCATTTCTTCAAGTGTTCTGTCTGCCAGAATGACAGTGATTTGGTCTCTAGAAAAAGTGCCTGTGAAAGAGCAGATTACTAAGGAGGACTAGTACTGCCTTTTACACTGCAAAATGCTCCGGGTCCTGGCCCAGGGGAACTTAGTTCCTCTTTCCTCGTTCCCCTTGTGTTTTTGGCACACCTTCTGCAAAATGTCTGAGTTCTCCTCTGGTGGCTGGGACCAGCCAAAGTGGCAGTGCCATTCCAAGAGGGTGCCCTTAGCCAGACCATTCTGAGTGGCCTTGAGTTCCCTTACTTCTCTTTAGGGTGCTCTCCAATCCTCTCACTGTAAGTGTGGGGTCAGCCAGATGCTGTGAGGCACTCTGGACTCATGTTAGTGAGGTTGTTGGGGGAGCTGTGGCCAGCTACCAGTTCCTGGAGGGTAGCCTGGTAAGCAGCATTGCTGAACCTTGTTCCTGAGGTTCAGCATTTCTTTTATCAGATTATATGGGCTGTCCAAATGGTGCTAACAGTAGATTTGGGAGAACTGAAATTCTTTGTATAGACAGTAGCTCATTGAAAAAACAGTAGCTCTTCCCAAGGTGAGGATGGCCTTGTCAGTAGTACAATAAGGATTGTAAACAATAAGGATTACAATTCTAGCCAGAATAAAACAAGATATTTCTCTTTCTTTGAAGTTGATGGCATATCAGTTACACAAGAGCTGAGAAATAAATTAGTTCTTAGTAGTGAAAACTTAGTCATGAAAACTATCTCATTTTGGGAAAACGAGATAGTTTAAAAAAACACTGAACTATAAAGCAGAACCTATTGACACGTACTCCTTTATAAAAAATATTAATCACGCATAGAGCAGGGGTGTCCAACCCGCAGCCCCTAGTCAGCATGTGGCCCGGGATGGCTATGAATGTGGCCCAACACAAAACTATAAATTTACTTAAAACACTTCTTAGTTCTATTACGAAGTTTTATACTTAATTTTATTACTTAGACATGTACATTTTTCTATATCAGTGATCACAGACTTGGGACCTGCTCGATGATTTTAAAAGATTATTGAAAGAGCCACAGCACAATTAGGGCCATTATGTGAGGACTTTTTTGCTTATCTGTGGTGACAGATATCATGAAAATTATGCATGGACCTTTTTCTTGCTCGTCAGTTTTCATTAGTGTTTGTGTATTTAATATGTGGCCTAAGACAATTCTTCTTCCAGTGTGGCCCAGAGACACCAAAAGGTTGGACACCCCTGGCATAGAGGTTCAAATCTCTATTGTGGAATACTTCCTTGCTTAAATCCTATTTGAGACTCTAGTCCTTAATGAGAATTCTCTTTGCACAGCGCCCTGGTCCTCTCAGTCTTGCTTCCTGTCGCAGCTATGGTGGCTGTAAGCAGGTCTGCACAAGCTGTGACCCATTTTATGCTGAGAGCACCACTTCTCTTACCTACCCTTGTGCTGTGGCTCCTTGTGCTGTGGTCGGGGATATCTATGGCCTTGGAGGTGGGAAGGAGTTAACTCCCAATGGGCAGCTCTCAACCAGAGGAGAAGCAAGGGAGATCCAAGAGCCAATGGGTAAATGCATCTTGCTATGCTCCCCTAGATCGACTGTTATTCAGCTACTCAGAAATTACCAGCAAGAGAGAGTTTCAGTTGCCCACAGTGGTGACCAAATCAGTAACGCACACTTGATTTGGGTTTTTCTCCTTTCTGGTTTACCTCTCTGGTCTTTCATGCCAGATCCCTGGCAATGCTTTCCAAAATAAACCACCTCCGGGTCTCAGACTTTGTTCTTCTGGGAGGAACATGGGCTAAGACAACAGACTAACATCACAGGTCATTATAATTATTCCCCTAACTTCCACAGGCCTCTCCACCATGAATTATCTATCACATGTCTCGGTGCTGCACACAGAGCCTTCCCTATGTACATATACTTACAAAGTTTATCACACTGCCATAAAGACACATGATTATCCCACCCCTTTCTGCTAGAGACTAGTAGTTAATAACTCACGGCCCACATCTTACATTCCCTTGGTAGTCTGAGTAGTATTACTTCCAGAATGTTGTCTTGCATTCACTGGATAGTTCATGGTGTTGGACCACTGGCAACCTGCAGAAGGTGGCCATGCAAATAGCTCTATTAACTGTATAGCTCACTCAAAATGCAATCATATGAGTGAAGGCAAGAAAATATTTTCCTCTAGCATGAATATTATGAACAACAAGATACTACATATTTTTAGATGGCTAACTGGCTTTATAAGATAAAGACTTCTACCTACATGCCAAATGTCATTGAAATTAGTGTAAAATCAATAACTGTTGTATTTGTGTTAAGTAAAATAATTGTCAGAATATCCAGAAGTTTTCAACATTTCTTGGATCCTCTGTTTTAGGAAAAATGTTCAGTGATGGTATAATTTAGATGACTGAAGCCAGGTTGCCCAAAATATTCGAGATTTTTAAAGATTTAAGAACATTCTGGATTTATAGAAAAATGGAGAAGTATTTCTTAAAAATAAACAGGCAAGTCAGAAATATTGGGTTGGCCAAAAAGTTTATTTGTTCTTTTCTATAAGATGGCTCTAGTAGTGCTTAGTTGTCTTTAGCTTCATTTGAAGCAATTTTAATTGTATTGTAACAGCTGTCATATCAGCATGCATTTTAAAAACTTATCAAAACTGGTGAATTTTTGTATAGCCATTTTTATATGGAAGATGAAAGAAAATAAGCAACATTTTTGATGTGTTATGCTTTATTTCAAGAAAGGTAAAAACATAACTGAAATGCAAAAGCAGATTTGTACACTGTTGATGAAATGTGTCCAAAGTGGTTTGCGAAGTCTCATGCTAGAGATTTCTTGCTGGATGATGCTCTTGGTCATGTAAATCAATTGAAGTTGATAGCAATCAAGTCGATATAGTAATTGACAACAATTAATGTTAAACTTCATGAGAGATAGCCAATGTACTCAAAATATCCAAATCTATAAAGTTCTTGGTGAAAATGTAAAGTGAGTCTTTTATTTTATGACAAAACCATTCAGAGTTTTTGGCCAACCCAACAAAATAGCATTAGTTATACACAGTCACATTCACATACTCATACATTATCAATTAGCCTTGGAGCATTTGCTAGTGACAGTTTCCTATGGTCCCAAAGGGAGAGTGGAAGGATTAAAGTGTTTCTGTTGGACAGGCATCATTGCTCTTTAAAGAGGAGAAAACTGTAGTTAACATCTGGTTGAGATACATTATTGAAATACATTCCAGACCACTGCTTCTTTTGGTCAAACAGCTGGATACTTTTCTTTTATCTTTTTAATAATTTTGATCTGCCTAATCTTCAACCTCCACTGTAGGGAAAAAAGAAAGCATGAGTGGCAAAGAAATATACCCCCTTTCTGGGCACCTATTCCATTTCAAGCTTGTGACTAAATGTTTTATATGTTCATTCTGGTAGGATCAATGAGAAATGGCCAAGTGATCGGCTGTATATGAGTAGGTGTAATCACACTTGCATGCAATTTTTTTGTTGTATCTTATGTAGTCTATATTTTTATTGATATATCTCTCTCTATATATATGAGCGTATATGTATCTTATATATTTTATATCCAGGTTCTAGACAGGAAAATAGAAGCAAGAATAGGTATTTCAAGCAGAGAAAATTTCATACAGGGAATTATTTCCACAGGAGTTTGAGGCCCAAAAGAGTAGAGATGAAATACTAAATTGCCCCAATATGAGCAATTTCTGCGCCTGGAGGGAACAGGAGAGAAAAGAGATGATCAGAACTTAGGAGTTCAGGGTTAGCTCACATCTTCCCCACAGAGGGAGCCAGTGCCCTGAGTGGGGATAACATGTTTGGCACTAGGAGTGCCAGAAAGCCCAGCAGGCTGGAGAAGCGGCTCTCCAGAAGCTGGAGTGCATGATAGAAGTAACTTCTGCCTTCCAACCTCCCATCTGCGCATCCACTAGAGAACCTAACAGTGGGTAGACGGCAAAGGAGCCTGGGAAAAGCACTTCATAGAATCCCAGCCCCATCGCATCCCATAGAAAGCTGCATATGGATCTGAAAGACCATATGCAAATCATCCATCCATCGCTCTGTAGGAATGAAGTAATATAGTAACTTCATGTTTAAATGTGTGTACAGGTCAGGCAAAATTTACTTTAAGATCTTTTTAAAAGTTTTTATTTATCTTTAGAGAGGAAGGGAAGGAGAGAAGGAGAGATATATCAATGTATGGTTGCCTTTCATGGGTTCCCTGCTGGGAACTGGCCTGCAAGCTAGGCATGTGCCCTGACTGGGAATCGAACTGTGATCGTGTAGTTCACAGGCCCGCACTCAATCCACTGAGCTACACCAGCCAGGGCTTTACTTTAAGATCTTTAAAATCATTTATAGTTGTTTTACACCTTGGAGCTTTGTGATTACAAAGGATACAGAGTAAGGTTGGATCCTATCATTTGTTAATACTCCAGAAATATTATTATGAAATGAAAATATATTAATATTTCATTAATTCATATACTAATTAAAATGATATTTTAAGGCATTTTTGTACCTGGTATTATGAATCATTTGACATGTAAAAATTTTAGAAGGTTAGATGAGTTTCTACTGGCTTCAAATCTAAGATACTGTAACATTTAAGGGTATGTTAAGTTTTCCAATCTCTGAACCAAAGAACATGGTTGAAGACTGACTTTCATTCAACAAGGTGAAACCAACTTTCTATGTAACCACAAGGGACTTGCATCCTTAATTGGCTCTAAGTTAGCAAGCAGTATGTAGCAACTCTTCCTATTTGCGATCCAACGGCCCTTCCCCTAAAATCCCCAAATTGTACCTTTATACATAAGAGAGGTATTATTTACCGACTGTGACTAAGTCAATGCCCAGAGTTAGAAGTAGAAATGCTTGCTTTCTGGTAGAGGAAGATGATGAAAACGTAAAATGTAAAAGTAAGGAAAACTGGAGTTCAAACTCAGTTGCAACATCTATTATCTGTGGTACATTATTTTTGTAGCAGAGTTTCTCACCGCTGGCACTACTGACATTTTAGACAAGATCATTCTTTCTGTGGGGACGTGCCTATGCATTGTATGATGCTTAATAGCATCCCGGTCTTCTCCCCAACAGAGGATAACATTTCTTAGATCTTGTGGAAACCAAAAGTGCTTCCAGACATTGCTAAGTCTCCTCCAGTTGAGAACCGCTGCTCTGGAGGACGTTTCCTCAACTCACTGTAATTGCTTCACATGGTGGTTTAAGAACGAGATGAGATGTTGTGTGTGCATCAGGGGTCCTAGCATCCACCCCAGTTAGCACTTTGGTGCATAATTGGCAAAACAGGGCTTGTAACCGCTGGCAAAAATAAAAATGTTTTTGACTGTGAGGCTTTGCTGCTAAAAAATGTGGTCTGATCAACATCACTTGGGATCTTTAATCCTGCATTTAATATTTGGATATTTTGTTCATCATGGATTTTTTGGTATTAACTTGTATTTTCCAAAATATTACATCAAATATTATGAATATTATATTAGTCAAATATTTATTATATTTATATTTATTAATAAATAGTATAGTTATAATAAATACACTTCAAATATTGCATTAAGTATTATTATTACATTAAAATGGATGTTCAATGTATAATGTTGGATAGTCTTCTCTTTTCCTCTCTCTACCCCTCATCCATTGTTTAATTGAAAACACAGCATGTTTTCATGGGCAGCAAATCAATGTTGTTTCTAGGGAAAACTGTATCTTAATGGACCGGGTTCCCTGAGCTCCTTGCCTCTGACGGGCATGTGTTCCGTCAGTTCGTGGGACTGCCCTGACCCTGCCCTGACCCTGCCCTGACCCTGCCCTGACCCTGCTCTCCGAACCTGGGGTGCAGCCTCCCCTGCAGTGCTGGCCTCTCCTCGCACACTCCTGTTCCCTCAGAGTGTCAGAGACCAATCTAGAAATTAGGAATGAATTGCTAATGTACAACTTGTCATCAAAATGTATATACAATAGGCTCTCAGACTTTTTAAAAACTCCATGTCCACAACGATGTTAACCTTTAAGTACCAGTCCTACGTTCCTAGTCCCACATATTCCTTGTCATAGCAACTGCACTTCTGATGACAGGTACTCCTTGGAAAATTATACTGGTGTTGATGTGGATGAGAATTAACAATTTTTATTTAAAAGTATTTAAAAAATAATTTTAAAAAATCTTGATTACTGAGTTTTTTTGTGACCTAGTCTGGGCTCTGCCTGGCCTGGAACGCAGGCCTGGAACAACCTCACTAAATCCCTGTTTGCATTTGAACAAGATCCTGGGTGATTAAGATGCCTGAAAGTTTGAGAGGCACGGGGTATTTGCCCCAAGAAACGGTGGGGGGGGGCTGGGCGTTGGCGGCACTCGGGGGAAGCAAGGCCTGGGAGGACGGCTGGGGGCACGTTTCAGATGCTTTCCTCGGATTTCCCTTGGTGTCACAGCGGCTGCAGGCAGAGCTGAGGGAGCTCTTGTTTCAAGGGCTTAGGTGAGTCATCTGCTGTTTGGATGCCTAGCTGATAAAGCGTGACGCACAGTGGGAACACATGGCACTGCCTCCTCTCCTGTGACAAACACGGTGAAGCCTGTATGAGAACTCTGCAGGGACTGCGACAAGTCTCTTCAATGACTAGAGGGCTGTTTCTCCAGGAGGGTGCTGGCGCCCTCAAGTGGATCTGTGGGCGCTGCTGGAGTCAGACTAGGAAAGGAGTCAGCACTGGTGAGTTGCACGGTGAAGACCCAGAAATAAATACTGGGTGGGGGCGTTTTGCAAGGGACCCAAGGCCTGCAATATGCTGGCGAGGGCAGGGGCCAGGGAAGATGTCAACTATCCAGGTTCAACTATCCTATCTCCAGTGGGAACCATAAACTGGAGGGAGGGTGGAAAACTTTCCTTCATTATTTTGCTTTGAAATTTTGAGGATCTAGTCTGCCCCATGTACCAAGTGGGTAAACAGCGGCCAAATGCATGTGGTTATTCTTCAACAAACATTAACTACCTAAATACATGGATCCTGACTTCGAACACTTGACTTGGGCCACATTAACACTCTTCTCGCACGAGCACGTTTCAGACCCAGAAATAGTTATTGCGTGTTATAGCCCTAGACCAGCAGATCTTAAATCTGTGGAACTCGGTTATTTTAAGGAACAGGCAAATTTTTATGCATGGCCATTTTACATTGGTACGTGATGTGTCTCATATGTCAAAGAGCATGTGGAGTTGCCATAGTATTTTATAAAATACAAACTCATTGAAAATTGCACTAAGTGAGCTTTGCATTATTCTGCATTTTCACCTTTAAGTGGTACCAAACGGGCACTCAGTTCCGCACGGGAGCCTCTGTGTGGCTGTGTATGTGTGACATGACGTTTTCTTTATGCCACTTCCATAGATAAAATAGCTCGCTTTCTTACAGCTTCCTTTTTGTCTGCTGAGTTAGAGTGGCAGAGAGGATTGAACCCGAGGACAAGAGTCTAGCTCAAAGAACTCTGATACCTGCTTTTAACACTGTGTATTTTTATTTTTTTGTATTTTTATTGTTGTTCAACTACAGTTGTCTCCATTTCCCCCCCCACCACGTTCCCCCCGGCCCACCCACCCCACCTCCCACCCTCAATCCTGCTCCCCTTTGGCTTCACCCATGGGTCCTTCATACATGTTTCTTGACAATAATCTTGGCCAAACTTTAATTTCATACTCATACATATAAAAAGTATATTAAGTGTACATATATTGTATGTAATTATTTTTAAAGGGGATCTTATACTTAAAAAGTTGAAAACCTTGAAGTGTGGACTATCCTTTTATAATTACATTTAGCAAATAAGGACATTCTAAGAAATTGAGGTTTTGCCCAGACAACTAAGGAGTATACAGTGTTAAAAGCAGGTTTCATAATTTTATACACCAGACTTTCTTGTCCATGGGCTCAATCCCTCTGCTACTCTAACTCGGCAGGGAAAAAGTAAACTATAAAAAGAAAACTATTTTAGCTATGAAAGGTGACCTAAAGAAAAATTATTTCAAGACCAAGTTGGTTGCAGCAAAATTCATTAGCCTCCTTCAGGATGAAAGCTGGTGTCTCGGTGACATGCCAAGGTTACTAATGCTTGTCAGCCCAACAACCTGCAGCCTGTATAGGACAGGGAATCTTGGGGGCTTGGCATCAAAGGAGAACGGATGTAAAAATGGCCCTGATGGATGTTCTGAGGTTGTTTGATCTAAATCCAGAGAAAATAGCAGCTATCACAGCTGATGGAGTGCCCACTATGACTGGGAAGATGAATGGCATGAAGGAAAAAAAATTAAAGTCAGACAACCTTGTGCCAGACATTTTATCATATCTTTTTATTTTATTTTTTACAAACCAAGCTTGACAATGTGGACATCTCTTTATAAAAGAGTGAATTCTCAATAAAGGCCTAGATTCACCAGTAGACCAAGCAATTCTGTAAGCAATTTCTGTTCCCCAATACGGCTCCCTGTCACTGTGTTTTTCAAGTCAAATCACTTCCGTGAGGGGAAACCGTAATACACATGATGAATATCTCAGAGATGTTAGCTATCAGACATGGTAGGTAGCCAGTTACTCGATGTCCGATGACAAGAAAGGTATCCCTGTGCTGTATTTCCTCTTCTGATTTACACTCAGAAGAACCAGCTGAAAGATGAAACTGCTACAGGATAATCTGTATTCTTGTATCATTTCTCCTGTGTTCAGACGCCTTTATTCTCCGATTTCATTACCATGGCTGTTTCTCACTTTCAAGCTCCTTTTAAACACACACACACACACACACACACACACACACGCTCACATTCACACACAGCTCTTGAAGGTTGCAATTAGTCGTATGCTTTCAAAGTGTTACCTTGTGTTAATGCTGTCCTTCCATCAGCTTCCGAGCTCCTGGGCAACAAGCAGCCGCGGAGTGCGTGGTGCCCTCTGTGCCCTCCCCACACAGTGCGTGTTCAATAACCAGTATCGACTGACTGACACAGCTCCCTTTTTCTCTCTTTGTCTCTGACACCCCGGCTTTCTTTCAGAAATGATAATTTTTAAGTGGCAATATTTCCCCACTCTGTACTTGTAAAAAGCTCTCATCAGCCTTGAACATTTTCTTTAGGTAAGATTTTCAACAATAGATAAAATGTAGGTGGAAGGAAAGCGATACCCCTTCACAATAAATCTGTCTTTCATTGGAATGTGACAACCACCTTACAGAACAGATGCTTTTCCCCAAGAACAATGTCCACATGGACATCTCTGTTGAAGTAGCCATTATGAAATAATAATAACTCCTGCCCGCCCCACCCACTCCAATGCTTCCCGAATTCAAGGCAGATTTTAATGGACAGTCTGTCTTTATTCTGCTCTACCATGGGTCAGAGACGGTGTCCATATCCAGGGTCTCTGTTGTTTTCTCACAGATCTTAAATAGCAGTTTGTTCTCTTTTTGAACTGGACGCCTAAGCCACAATCATTTTTTTAAACCTATCTTAGGAAAAGTCTTGGTAGCTCAGCAATATCCAGAAATACAGACATTTCAGGAGACACGGAAATACCCTCCATCAACCTGGACATTGTTTGACCTCACAGCGGCAAGGCAACTCGCCTTTGTTACTGTCAGCTTTCTGCCACAGCTGTTAGGCCTGTGCGGTGGTGGTCGATGATGCTGCAGGGAGGTTGCTCTCCTCTCATAGCCTCCCATGTGTCAGCCTCCTGGAAAATGTGCAGGGAGGAGATCTCAGCCCACGGCGGCCCCTGCTTTTCACAGCCTGTCTCAATGCTCACAATTACAGTTTAAAGCAGCATTTTAGGTATGGTTTCCATCTCAGTTCTTTTTCTGCTAATACTTCCAGTTAAAAGCCTCTAGGAGCAAAAGAATATTTAGAAAAAAGAGTAGACCATTCAAATAAAAGTCATGAAGATGATCATAAGATGCCCGTGTGTACGGACATTTCTTGCTCACCTGTGTGCAGGAGCCCGCCTCACTGTTGCTGCTGACACGTATCTGGAACACATAGAGCAGGGTGAACCACTGCAGGTCCCTTACCTGCGCCAAGCCCCAGTAATATCACCAACCCCCCGTGAACTGAGTATCTTAGTTTGGGTGTCCTTGGAAGAAGACCCCAGACAAGGATGCTAATGCAAATTGTTTCTTTTGCATTAGGCGATCCCAGGAAACAATGGGAGATGGTGTCATCTAGCATCAGATGTCTGGTGCTTTCCATAGAGTTGGGGGACAGGTCTCCACAGTGGGGTGACTCCATTTTCTGCATTGTGTTGGATCTATCTCCCTGTGTTTGGGAGCAAAGAAAGTCAGTGGGAGTAAGAGGTACCTGTGGCCCTGATCTGTTACCCGTCTTTGCCACAGGTCGAGAAAGTGCCTGTGGAGGAACATGCCTGTCTGGGCCCAGGTTCAGCAGAAACAGCAGCCCAGGTGTGGATTCTTCAGTGGAACCAAGGGCACAGGCAGAAGGGGTTTATAGATGGGAGTCTCAAAATTCCCCTTCTCTCTTTTGAAGTAGACAGAAGATGACTGAGGACAGAACAACCAATGGACTCTTAATTTGCTTCTTAAACATGTCCTGAGACTCTTCTAGGACCGGGGGACAATAATAAGAATTGGTATCTACAGAGCACATACCAGGATACCAGGCCCTGACTTGTGAGGTGGCCATATTTTACAGAGGAATGCTGTCGCACTGAGAGATTACCTGCCCAAGGCCACACAGCTGGTAGGAAACAGATCTGGCATTTGAGCTCCAGAAGCTAACTCCAGGGACTATTCTTGCAATCCCTGCATACACTGTCACAAGGAAATAACATTTATTTACATCTGTGCTCATCTTTATTTCCTGTAATTTTTCCAATGTAGGGGAAGAAATGGTGATGCAGTGTCTTGAGAACTGCATTGCTTCCTCTGGAGATTCTTGGATTTAGCCATCTGCATGCTGCCATCAGAGCACGCTCCCTGCCGTGCTTTTGGTGTCAATAAGTAAAACCTGATTTACCAAAGAAAGCACACCCAGAATAGTATTTTTAGCACGTGGCAAGGGGCATCCTGCTTCGGATTATGAACTCTTCACTGATTTCATCTCTTCCCTCTTCTATAACTGTATATGCCCATTCCCACATCACATTCATTTTCCCATCCAAATTATCTGAGTGAAGAAGTTGGAACCATTCCTCCGTCCAAGGCAATGACCACAATACTTCAGGGAAATCCAGCCATCATAATAATCCTTTGATATTTCTGTTGGGAAAATAGGCTGGGCATGGTAATTATTCAGGTGATTTTCTTCCTCCCAGGAGAATAGGCAGTTATTTTGACAGCTTATTTCACTGTTACCGATAAAGTTTACGTTGTCAATTAATGGGAATACACCAGGTAATAGTCAGGAGCTCTCAGGGGATCACCTCGAAGCTGTTTCCAAATGTCCTTTATGCAAGCATATGGTCATATCCTCCACTTCATCACCAGGTCAATCAGCAGTTGCTCTTTAATATGGTATGTTCTTCATGCACCACTGCAGTTTCCAAGCTCTATCACATTTGTTTTGTTCCCCTTGGTGCTTGAAACTTGCTTAAGCCACTGATTATTACCTTGCCATAAGCTCTGATCACTCTTCTGGATAGCAGGCATTCAGATGTCATCTTTAATTTGTGATATTAATATCGAACTCCATCACTGTTCAGTGGTTTTAGTGAGGTATTTACATATAGACTAGCAAAGTGTTTGAACAGTGAATTGGAAATTGTCTGTTCCTAATTGGAACCGTAAAGTTTACTACAGCATCTGCATGACATGGATATGATTTCTGGTTGTAAAGCAGCCTCGAAGGTTTGCTTCCAAAAACAAGTGCGACGTGTTTTCACAGCTCCGCGTTTCCTCACCCGTTCAGCCCGTGCGGCTGGTGGTGACAGTGCTCTGACGACTGTCTCTCTCCACCTCACCTGCTTGTATGAAAGATGGATTATCTCAAAGAGTTTTTTACTGGGAATCACATATAAAATTAATGAACTAATTAGTTAAGAAACGTATTACTTTATTATGGAAGGAGAATCCTTGCACCATAATGATACCATGAAGTGCATGAAGTGTCCTTTCATTTTATGGCATTAGAGAGAGGAGGACTTGGTAAGGAGCAGTTGGATGGCTGTTATTAATGATCTGATGTGAAGATCACCTCACCCTGTGAGGAAGATGGATCTCAGTCAGTACCCGAGAGGTTCAAACGGATGAAAGAGAGAAAAGAAAAGGGAACATCTTCCTACGTGTGTTGTTATATGACCTTGTGCCCTGCTATGTTTAAATTGCTTACTTCCTATAACTCTATAAACTTCTGTGTTTTCATTTGCTGGATTAGATTGAAGTGTCAACTATATGTGATGAATGGCATTGGTAATATATGTTCATGTTCGTCTTTGCTCTTTCTGCTTTTATTTATATAGTCAGTATAATTTATTTCTCCAGAAAAAGCTTTCAGCAAAAAAGATTTTTTAAAGTACAAATACTTTTTAACAGGGCTCTGGGGTTTGTGATGATCAAATCACTCATCTTTCCTTCTTTCTTGCTTTCTTTTTTTTTTTTCCACTTGCTTACTTTTCTTTTAAATCTAGCGACTAAGCAGAATTGCTCAATGGTTGCACCTAGACAGAATAAGAAATTAACATCATAGACAAGCTGTTAGCTCAGTCTATGCATTTTTAGCTTAAGTTGCTAATAGTATAATGATCTGAAGAATTGTGCAATTATCTGGATAATTTAATTTAAAAACACCAGCCTCCAGGCTCCCCTATTCAAACACTTTATACTTTCAAATAGCAGGCCTAGTGTAATACTGGGGATTTATTGTAGCTCTCACTGACTAGGAGGAACCTGTTCTTTCCTTAGAAGATATTGGGAAGGAAGGCCTAGTAATCGTCAGGTTAAAATGGAATATGCTGTTATTTATCTAATTAGCTACTCGCTCTGGGTTTTTACTTAAATAAAAACGCTGTGTTTAGGTGAACAGGCACACCTATCTACTTCAAAGCCCTCTGAGGGTTAATAGAAACGATGGGGGAGGGGCAGGAAATCGAGGGGCAGAGATCACTAAGTCGGCATTGTCAAAATCTGAAAACCACCTAGCACAATAGTGGTTAATAAATGAGCCGCAGGAAAAAAATGGGGAAAATATAATAAATACAAAGCTAGATTGGTAAGAGTACCTAATTTGCTCCCCCCTCTCTCCCTTCATTCCTGCTTCCCTCCCTCCCTTTCTTTCTTCCTTCCCATTTTTCCTTTTTAAAATACTCTATCCTGAACTGCATTCTTCCCTTATTTCTCTTTTCATTCTTTTCTCTACCCACAAATTTCTCCTCCTAATTGAAATCCAGGATCTTTTTCTTGTTTACCTAAAGGCTGTTGAAAAAAATAATAGACGTGATGGAACACCCAGGTTGAATCAGTTCAATCACAGGAATAATGATATGCTTAATATAACTACTTCTGCCTCGCATATCCACTTGTCTCTGCTTCACAGCCGTGATGATTGCCATGACCCACTGGCCTGGGGTCAGCCTGACCTGTGTTCTGAGTGCCCTGGGCTCCCATCCTCACTTCTCTGGGACTCTATGCAATGAAACAAGATGACATGTATGCTTTTGCAAGACTCAGGACACATTTTTTTGTAACTCCAGAGAGTCAAATAAGCTGAATTTTAAAAAATAAATAGAACCTGAATAACAAATTTTAATCCTGCATAACTGAACACCAGATATAAGCTCATGATTTTTTTTTAAAAATCCAAAATAAGCCTAATTTTATTTCTCATGTACCTGTGGATAATGTGGGGTTGATGATTTTTAATTTTTGTAGTCTTGACAACACAGATGACTTTGGAAGTGAAATCAGCATTTAGCCAGAACAGAAGAATTTGTTTATATGTATTTTATTTTTAATGCAAAGTTTTCCAAATTATGTTATCAATATGCAAAATAAGTTGGTGCAAATTATACCTTTGCTTCTTTTTGTATAACTGTCTTTGCAATCAGTTGTTATAATTCCTGTTCATTTGGAAAAAGCATATGTTAACATATGGGCTAACATAAAACTACAGTTCTAATTTTAAAAAAGAAGATATTTCAATAAACATATAAGAAATCATTTGAGGGAGCTTAAACATTATAAATGTAGGAAAATGTTTATGGCCTTGGCTCTGAAGTGAATATTATCATGTGGACCACAAGAAGACAAATTCATTTGATGTCAACCTCCCAAAAGGAATTTATCTGCTGAGATGGACTCCCCATGGTCAACCGAGGGTCCAAATTTTGTAAATAAAAAGAGTCTAGGGGCCATTTGCTGAGAGGCTCCTCGCATTACTCTGCATACTGGGAAGAACTGAAACCCCATCTCCTGCACTATGTCCTGCTGGTTTACACAGTCTCGGCAACTGCAGAAAACCCCGGGTTCATCTTTCCACCAACAGACAAAGATCTGACCTGTCCAATCACGTTCCCACAATTTTGGATACCTCATTTACATAGTGGACCTAACTGGGTGGAAACTTTGGCCATGAAAGACGGCTTCCCCTTTGTTTTAGTCGAATGTACTTAGGGTGCTATCCTGAATTTCTGTCTCTGGGGCCGCAGTTCCTTCTTGCTCAAATAAGTGCCTTTTATTCTTTATTCCAGTTTAAAATTAATTTTATTTTGCAATCATAGACCTGTTGATGTCTAATAAACACCTCAAATTTAACGGAACCTAAACTGAGCTCTTCATCATGTATCTCCTCACACCCTGCCCCTAACTGCTTCTACTGCAGTGTCCTCATTCTTTTCATTCTTCCAATTGTTCAGACAAAACACTTCAGTCTACCTTGATCCTGTCTTTCTCTCACATCCCATGTCCAATCTGGCACCAAACCCTGTTCATTCTACACTTAAAATATATCCCAAATCTGACCACTTCTCACCATTTTCTTCAATATCATTTACTCTGTCCCCTAAATTCCCCTGGATTAATATGCATCTAGCTCATCTTCCTTGGCTCAACAGAACAGGAGGAGGAATTCATTTTTTATAGAGTACGTTTCAAAAGAGTTTGACCTGAAATTTTGCTCCCCAAAAGTGAAATAAAATTTGAGGTAAGCTACTCCTTTCATTTTCCTAATGGGCAGGAGACTTATACTCTACTCTTTAGGAGTAAACTTCTCGACTCTACCCCCTTACTGAGGAGCGGAGTAAATCGCGACTCCTCAGGCATGGCCCAGGGCACAGGAGGCAAACACAAGGCCCACAGGTGGAATCCAGCTCTTTACTTGGTTTTATCTGGCCCTGCACCTTATTTCTACCAGGCAGCAGCACTGAGCCCTTGCTCAACTATTAAGGAGTAGTTACATTCATACAGTCCTAAAATTACATTTGGTCCTCTCAAGGCAACCTCGAGGCTGATGTGGCCCCTGGTGAAAATGACTGAGGCCCCTGGCCTGAGGTGTCGGCTCTATTGCCCTCCCTCAGCTGCTTCAGCAGACAGTAAGGGAGGCTGTCATCCTCATGGGACTGGTTAAAGTTGGCTGTGTAGACCCAGCTCTTCATACTGGCAGGCCCCAAAGTGTAGATTTGGTGGGGCGAGGAATGGTAAATCTGCAAGTCCATCTTTCTTAATAGTTTGAGATTAACTCTACATTTCTCTCCAACCCTGTAAACCTAATGGCACCGAGCAGTAGACCCTAGGCAGCTCTTTCATTTCAGCCACTCTTTCCTTGATTACTGATACCATAATTCCAGTTAATATGCAATGGGGTTTATGTATAATCCGGGCCGAAAAATTTTGATCCTCAGAATGTAGGGTTCATTTCAGTATGACCTGTTCGAAAATACTTTGATGTCAAATCATCAATTCCAAGTTGTTGGGAGAACTGTCAGAGTAAAATAAAAAGCCTTCTCAGAATAAACATTCAAATTCCTTGCCAATAAATTGTTCCTCTGGTGAGTAAACACAGAAAGTGCTCTACAGAAGCACCATCCACCCTGCCGCTGTGATTCAGTTGGCTGGAGTGTCATCCTATAGCCAAAAGGTTGCAGATTCAATTCCCTGACAAGGCACATACCTTGGTTGCGGGTTTGATTCCTGGTGTGGATGCAAATGACTCCTGGTTGGGACAGGTATGACCAGCCCGATCCTGGTCTGAGTGGATAAGGAAAGCAATCAACCAATGTATCTCTCTGGCATCGTGCTTCTCTCTTTCCCTTCCTCTCTATCTCTTTCTTTCTCAAAAAGTCAATGACTGAAATGTCCTTGGGTGAAGATTAAACAAAAACAACCAAAAAAAAGCACCATCCAATGTTAAAACATAATTACCTCATAGTATATTATTTAAACATGAGTACTGCCATTCCTATCAAGATTCCAATGATGTATTTCACAAAACTAGAGCAAATGTTAAAAAATTTTATATGAAACTGCAAAGGGCCCCACATATCAACATCGACCCTGAGAAAGAAGAATAAAGTTGGAGGAATCATGCTACCTAATACCAAACTATACTATAAGGCCTTAGAAATCAAGACAGCATGGTATGGCATAAAAATAGACACATAGATCAATGGAACAGAATAGAGAGCCCAGATCAATTAATATTTGACAGAGGAGGCAAGCACATACAATGGGCTAAAGATAGTTTATTCAATAAATGGTGTTGGAAAAAGTGTATAGATACATGCAGAAAAATGAAACAAGACAACTTTCTTACACACACAAGAATAAATTCAAAATGGATAAAAGACTTAAATGTTAGACCCGAAACTATAAAAGTTCTAGAAGAAAATGTGGCAGCAGAATCTCAGATATTGCTTGTAGAAATATTTTATTGGATATATCTCCCCAAGCAAGGGAAACAAAAGAAAAAATAAACAAATATGACTACATCAAAATAAAAAGTTTTCTCACAGCAAAGTAAATCACTAACAAAACAAAAGACAACTCATAGAATGGGAGAACATATTCCCCTATGTGTCTGATAAGGGATTAATATCCAAAATTTATAAAGTACATACAAAACTCAACACCAAAAAAACCCAAACAACACATTTCAAAAATGAGCAAAGGACCTGAATAGACACTTCTCCAAAGAGGGCACACAGATAGCCAATAGATATATGAAAAGATGCTCAACATCACTACTCATCAGAAAAATGCAAATTAAACCACAATGAGTTACAATGTCATTCCTGTCAGAATGGCTATTATCAATAAACCAAAAAACAACAAGTGCTGATGAAGATCTGTAGAAAGGGAACGCTTTTGCACTGTGGGTGGGAAATGCAGACTGGTGCAGCCCATGTGGAAAGCAGTATGGAGATACCTCAAAAAATTAACAATGGATCTGCTTTTTGACCCAGTGATCCCACCTCTGGGAATATATCCAAAATGACCCAAAACACTAATTCGAAAGAACATAAGCACTCCTATGTTCATTGCAGCATTATTTACAATCACCAAGATATGAAAGCAGCCCAACTGAACATCAATAGATGAGTGGATAAAACAAATATGGGACATTTACACAATGAAATACTATTTGGCTATAAAAAAGAAAATCTTATCATTTGCAATAGTATGGATGGACCTCGAGAACAAACAGCATGCTAAGTGATATAAGCCAGTCAGAGAAAGACAAATACCATATAGTTTTACTGATATGTGGAATCTAATGAACAAATTGAGCTAGCAAATAAAACAGAGACAGATTCATAGATGGAGAACAGAAGACAGCTTGTGGAGGGGGATGTTAGGGGGTGAAGGGATTGAGCAACAAGAACTCATGGACATGGACAGCAGTGTGGTGATTGCTGTGGGGGAGGGGTATATAACAAGACTAAATGTTAATGGGAAAAATACTATAAAGATTAAATTAAAAAATAAATAAACATGAGTACCTCTAGCTAGAATCTTCTCTTCTAATTCTGCCATTTTCTTCTTCTTTTTTAAAAAAGATTTCATTTACTTATTCATAGAGGGGAAATGAGGGAGAAAGAGAGGGAGGGAAACTTCAAGCAGTTGCTTCTTGCCCTGGCAACCTTTTGCTTTGTGGGATGATGCCCAGCCAACTGAGCTACACCAGTCAGGGCTGCCATCTGTTTCTTATAAGCTTTTAAAGCTCCTTAAAAGTGATTTTTTTTTACAAGAAAAAAACCAGAGCATAGTTCTGTCTGTTCAAAACACTCCAAAGGCTTCCTTATCACTCCAAGTAAAAAGACAAAGCTTTAAAATGTCCTATATGATATGACTCCCATTACTTCTCTGACACTTCCTATTGATCTCCCCTTTACGCAACTCATTTGAGTCACCTAAATGATTTTACTGTTACCTCTTCCTAGAAGTTCTTCTAGATATCCTCATGGTTACAGCACCTCCTTTATTCTTTGCTCAAAGGTTAACTCATCAATGAAGCCTTTCTTAATCACCTGATTTATATTTATATATAATTGTATAACCTCCTGTCACTCTGTATCTTCTTTTCCTATTCATTTTTTCCTTATACAACATATTACTATCTGACTATGTACACACACAGACACAAACACACTTGATTGCACATCCAAGGTCGGCCACTGCTTGTGTTCTCTCCAGGGTCACAAGCATAAGTTACAAAGTAATCTGCAGGTGGCTGCTACTTACGTTGGGCTTAGAGGTGCCCAGGTAAGGCCAGGTTGTGAAGCAACATTGGCTGCTGCTGGTGCTGGGCCTGCTGAAACTTAACAAGAGGTAAGGGTTTTGCTGAAGCCAGATGCTGCTTATTTGAGAGAATTTAGGAAAATCTGAAACATGAGCCAAGACAAGCTATTCATATGGAAAAGCCACTGGAAACTGTTTGGGTGGCCCTGAAGGTTGCGTGGAAGAAGGCCTCAAGGAATAACTCAGACGGGAAAAACAAGGTGAGCCAGGTTGATGGAGTCTCAGATATAGACTGGCTCTGTGGGTCTGTAGGGGGAGGGCTCAGAAAAGGAACAATGGCCTCTGCCAGCACTTCTGTCTGGAAGAAAGCTGCCTCCTAGCTCTCACCCTGATGCTGGACAAATCAATTGCTCCTTGTATGCATCTGGTGCCTTTCAAGCTGCTGTCTCAGCAAAGGAGCTCAGAGGCAATGAGTCTGAGTAAGTCTGTGCACAGGCACTTTAAAAGGATCTGCCTGAGGAGACAACTGTATTTGAACATCATTAAAAAAAAAAGTAAAAAAAAAACAAAAAAAAAACCCCCAAAACTGAACCTGCCCGAGATTCCAGCAGTTTCTGTCTCCCACCCCTCAATCCCCATTGGTTTTTACTGCCTGTGTGTGTGTGGGGGGGGGGGGCTCCCTCCATGGATGAGAATAAGTTTACCAAGACATGATCTGCTTGGGAAGGAAAGGTGGCCAATCTCTCAGAGGAGAAGGACCAAGAGCCTTTTCCTCAACGGGCTTTTATTGGGTTTGTTTTTCACAAGAATACAGGTAAAGCTCATTAATCATTATCAGGAAATAAGGATCAAACAATAGATAACATACAAAGAACTCTGAGGGCTTATTCTGAGTCAGGGTCTGTTAGCTAAAGGGCTACAAAATTTTAGGGAACAAACTCATTTCCTGCTCAGACCCTTATCATTTAATTAAGAGCATTCTTAGGAAAGCAGATTTCGCAGGAGTTTATGTACTCTTTCTTAGGCCTGATCACCTGGGGAGCCGCCCTTTCCAGCACAGGGCTGCACCACCCTCAGTCATTGTTTCAGGCTTAAGTCAGGCTGGGGAAGTAAGGCAGCTAGGAAATTAGGAGACTTCTTGAAGACAGAATGAAGACTCAGGCTACGTCAAAGCCAAGGGGCAAGGGTCCATCACCCCCTTTCTCTATAGCCCCTCAAGTCCTTCCCTGGGGCCTCCCTGTGATCATGCCTGTCTTAGGTCGTTCCCCCCTTTTGGAATCTTGCCCCTCACTGGCTAACTGATCGAGCATTGGGGGCCAGTTATGGATAAAGTAAAAGGAGCAGAAGTGGTGCTTCTGCCAGGGAGATAAGCTTTGCCTCCTTAGTGGCTTATGTTCTGCAGGTTGCTCACTCAGCCTTAGTCATGGGGCAGTTACAGCTTCTGAAACAAGTCAGGGCGGTTCCCAACAATGGCCAGACATTATATAGACTTATCTTCCTGGGTGAGTGAGGCTGTGGTCTGTCGAGCCTGCTTCAATGGGCCTGGGGCTAAAACACAGCTGAGTTTACAATGTTATCTTTAGTTTGACCTAAATGTTCTTCCTATGCTTAACAATTGAGGTTTTATTCTTAAGGCATTTGCTGTTGACTAGAATCTGATGTCTTAAAGGCTTAATGATTAAGGGAATGGATATGCAAGGGAAGAGGAAGGCAAGAGTCATGGTGACATTAGTCTGGACAAGGCCAGTTTGAATGAAGAGGAAAGAAAGGAGAAAAGGTCATATGAAATAAATTAAGTGTCTGCATGGTTACATTATAGAATTGGTCATGTATAACAAGCGATCCATGCTGTGATATGGTCATTTCAAAAAGAACAATCATAAATAGAACAGGCCAACAAATAAATAAATAAAGCTACAGTTAGATGCTTTCTAATAACAGGTACTTGCTTTGGCGTAGTGAGAAGTAGGAGAAGGTCTTGGCCACAGAGCAGGGGTGTGGCTCACACAGTGGGGATTAAAAAAATCATCTGTATACCTAGTTCAGAAAAGAACACTTTGTAATCAGTTTCTGGGTTGACTAGATGGGTAAGTCAATGGGCCTGGGCTGGTTTTGTGTAGCTGGTGTGTATGGGAGTGGAGGGGGGCAGCAGTGGCAGGGTGGGGAGCACAGGGACATAAACAAAGGAGGTAGAAGACCTGGCAAGTTGGCCTTTGCTCTCTCCTTCACCCTGGAGAGGGCTGCCAGCCCCTCGGCCTGACCAGGGACTCACTTCAGGTGTTGGACATAAGTAGGATGCTCAGCTACTCTCAGCCTGGGCCCACCCCTTCACAAGCTCTGTGCCACCCCTTCACAAACCATGGGCTCTGGGAGTTTTGGGTCCCACAAAATTCAAATACACAAAAAATCTAATGCATTTCTACCCTAATGCTACACCTGCAAGAGCGGTCCTACTCTTGTGACACCTCCTTTACTACCATCTGAAGCAAGGAGTAAGGTGGACATCTTCTAGAACAAAGAGAGAGAAAGAACCACTTCCCCTGCTGGTAATGTAGGTAACCTTTTTCTGGCCAATAGGTTCCTGAGGACAGTTTGAGGTACATATTTACGCAGAAGGATCTTTTATTTTGGTTGATTTTTTAAAAACTTTTTATACAAGACCCATAAGAGGTTGCAAAGGAGTTTCTGTGCATCCTCCACCCAGCTTCCCCAACAGCAGCCTCTGTCATGGCTGTAATATATTAGTAAAATAAAGAAATAGATACTGATATACAACTAATAACAAACAGAAGGGTCTTACTTTATAATGACAAAGGGAGAAAGGTCACCTTAAATTATATTTGTTTTTGCCTAGGGTTTTAAACAAAGGGACTCTGAGCAGTACCTCTTTTCTGCATTTTCTCTTTTATGGGAGAACCACCATTATTCATAGGTGGATGGATGGAAAGTGAGTTGTCAAATGTGCTTAAGTCTAATCACGTTATATCCCTGTGCCACTCCTTGGGTGTTCAGGTTGGGTCCTGGATCTTTGCTCATCTCTGAGATGCTGATCTCTGTGACTTTCAAATCAATGCAGTCTCAACTGCAGACTCCCAGTGCTCAGACACATAGGAGCAGCCACAGCAACCACATTTCCTGGGCTGATTGTTAGTAAGGAGGCAGGCTGTGCTCTAGCTAATTGAGCTTCCATCTCTTTGAGTCAGTCCCAGCTGTTTGTAGGACTGCATGCAGCTTCATCATTTCTTTTCTTCTAGCCATCCATCTAAAGCTATATATTATTGCAACCTATACAATCCACAGATTTGATTTTCCATGTGAATTGGTTATCGATGGAAGTGGGTGATGAAATTATGCTTTCAGTATGGGTCAGACTCAGGTGCTATATATTCTCCTGTCTTCTTCACCTATGCATGGTATTTAAGTTTAATATTTTCACATATATTCCATCCCCTGCAATCTAAAAGCTTTCTTGCACCAGCCGTTTTGAACAACTCTTCCAGGACTTCGTGGGGATTAATCAAAGACTAAAGGACACTCCCTAGGAGAATTGACAGCATATTTCTCTCCTGGAGGTTCCAACACCCTGTTTACCTTCGGTGTAGCCATAAACTGATGCAGCTACACTGGACCCACCTGAAGGATTTGTGCAAAAGTAAAACTATTTCACCAGGTGCCACAATGTCTTGGGTCACATTTCGCTGTAATTTGATAAGTCTATGTTATGTGGAGGGGGGTTTGCATCAGCTTTCTAAGTCTACATCTAACTGTTGCTGTTTAAAAAAAAGACTCAGAATCTAACTGTTGCTGACTGAAAAAAAAAAAAAAACATTTAAAGAATGATAGGAAGCATTCAAAGAGACTATCACCACAGACGTAGGGACCACTGCAGGGGGGTCTTATAGTGAAAAAGATAAATTGACTCAAGTCCAAATACACCAAGAAAAATTAAGAATTTAGGGACAAGGAGCAGGGTGGGGGCCAGGGAATGAAAAATCACTAAGAGGACACATGACGGTGTAGGGGAGTTTTGGCTAAATCGACCTGGCAGGATCCTTGCTGAAGGCAGGCCAGGGTGACCAGACATCACTCGGGTGGTGGTAGAGAATAAGATTAGATGTTGAGGGTGATTAATTATACAGGATGAGTATTCCAGCTGCATTAACTTCGAGAATTCTTGCTAAAAAAATTGGACAATGCAGAGGTGAACATGAACTTCTAAAAGTTGAGTCCTAGTTTAAAAAGTGTTCAGAGGAGTCTGATTTGTGTTTGGTCAAAAGAGAAATCTTCGCTGATGTTTAAGGAGCAAAAAGTTGCTTATTATCGCTAACCAAATAGGTAAGTTTTTTTTTGGCAAGATACTCAAATTTTCTTTATCTGAGAAATTTTTGGTAAAAATACAAAGGACAAGACCCTTAACTTTTTTTCTGTTAAACTGAAAAAGGAGAGCAAATTGGCTTCATCCTCAAACAGAGTTTCCCTTGGAACACTGTAGTAATTAGAGTAGAAATTGTGGGCATCTCCCTGACCCCAGAATAGTATTATCTTCAGAGACTAAGAGATTTAGCAGGAACTAAGATTTTATAATGATACTATTGTTAAGGGACAGACTCATGCATATATGGGGTCTTGGAAATGACCTCTCTTGTCAGTCTGAGGAGAACCAATTTTTGCAAGCGTGTATAACCTGAAAGAATTAGAAATTAATGCATTGGTTTTTCAACCAGAGCAAAACACAAACTATGTGTATCTCTTGCAATTTAGGAAAGAAGATTTATGAGAGAAAGTGTGGAGTCTACAGACGATAAAAAGATGATCTGATGGCCATGTTTAAAAAAATAGGATTCTAGATTGTAACCTTTTATATCTTTGGGAAAAGACATTAAAAAGAAGAAAAGGCTTACCATTACGTAGGGTTAATTTTAGTCCTGAATCTATGACAATGACTAATGCTTTATTTGGGTTTGCTTTTAATTTGTGCCTTTCCCACCTGCCTCTGCCTGCTCCACTCTCAGAAGACGATCTTGCCTCCCAATTAATCAAGAAAATTGCGGCCACGAGCCTGACCTTTCTTAAATCCTGACCTCACTGTCTACAAACTGTTTGCATTCACACCTGCACTCTGTTTCCTTCCCCGTCTCAGAGGTTCAGGTGTTTTCTCCTTTTTAAGGTCAAATCCTCCACCTGTCTCTTGAGCCGACCACTTTCCTCCTCTTTCAGTATCTTGTTACATCTTTTAGGACCTTCCAGGGGTTCAAAATCTCTGCAGAATTTTTTATACTAATTTCTAATGGAGAGAATGTTCTCTCTTCCATTTTGGTTAGCATTTCCCCATCTATTATTCTATACAAGATTGCTTTTTAAATTCCCTTTCGTAGGGCCAAGGAAACAGTGAGGAGTGGCTGACATGCATACCAATGTTCTCATTGCATTGATAACTTCTTTTTGAAACATTTAAATGTACAAATCTGGTACCTATAAAATTAGCAATTAGAAACAATATTTCTACATTTGAAAAGAACGACTCAACTCAAATCCCCTACTGATTTAGGAGGCAGTTTTATCTTATTTAAACACCTGGTTTTTACAATAGGGCACATATGCTCTTATATTCTGGATTTTAATAATTTACACTAATTACACTGGACTAATTTATTTTTGAAATATTTTTTAGCGTGCACCTTTCATTTTCATGACAAAAATTTGATTGTTAATAAAATACAGCATCTATTTTTAAAATTTCTGCAGGAAAAGAAGTGGGCTTGTTATTTTCTCTAGCATCATGTTAAGTCTATACCAAATAAGCATTAAACTGATTTCAAGCATAACCTTTTTTTCCCCTTTCCATGTTATTTGACTCAGGCATATTGGCGATATGACCATTAATGACAAGTAATAATACCAGTGACTACAAATTAATATTAATGGAGTGGCTCACAAATTTCAAAGTGCATCGCATTATCACATTGTCCTTTCAGTGACAACATGAGTGGCATATTCTGCAGGTATCATTAGCTCCTTTCCACAGATAAGGAAACTGAGACTTATGAGTATTAAGTAACACACTGGAGAGAGACAAAGTCACATGTAAAACAGTATCATTTAATATTTAAAACAGCAATTCAGCCCTGGCTGGTATTGTTCAGTGGATTGAGTGCCAGCCTGCGAACCAAAATATCACAGGTTTGATTCCCAGTCAGGGAACATGCATAGGTTGCCAGCCAAATCCCCAGATGGGGGTAAGTGAGAGGCAACCAATCAATGTATTTCATGAACATCAATTTTTCTCTACCTCTCTTTCTCCCTCCCTTCCCAGTTCTCTAAAATAATCTTTTAAAACTTTAAAAAGAGCAATTCCTCCCCAGCAATTCAAGGCATTATTTTGTTCGACATCAATATACATAAGTACAAATAAATATTTTTGAAGGGGTTTGATGTGGTAAAACTATTTCTGGTATAAATCAGATGTTAAATATACTCCTTCATTTTCACATCTGTTTGTAAGTGTGATATATAATAAATTTCTCATATAATTTTTATTAGTTATTTTCTTCCCAATATTTATTTTGTGCTGTTTGTTTAGTATTTTCCCCAATACACAGTCAGGGTTTCAAAAGGTTCTAAGATTTTCTGTTCTAGTCTTTTGTTTACTGCATCTCATTGAAACCGCTAGATGAGAAACTCTGTCTGTCCTCTGTGTATCCCCGATTGCCAGTCACTAATTTCCTATTTTTTAGTTACAGTGAGACTGTGGTTTTTCAGAACTGTTTCTTCAGAGAATTATATTCTGAACCACAGCATCTATTTAACTTTCCTATCTACACATTTGGAAGGCTACAAATTCATTTATGCTTTAGATAGTATTACTGCTTTTCACACATCATTCCTGGGTTTTCTCTCTCATGCCCTTAATGCCTCCTAGGGAGAGCTAGTATTCCATCATCTTACATTTTCATAATATTTGTGAGCAGACCTTTTATTCAGTTCTCAGCTTTAGCTTTCTTTCTCATTGTGTAATGTCTTTGAAGTTTAGTCTGTAAACTTCGTTATCCTCTCTCTCACCTCTGTATTTTGTGCCTCTGATACTCGTTATTCTTATCTCTGATTACTTTTCTCAGGTCCTATTCTCTCACAGTGGCCCCTTCCACTCCTGGGGCACCTACTGTTAGATATTCACAGAACCCTGGGACAGCCAGTAATTGCTTTCTGAGCACTTGTCATTTCTTTTTCCTATTTGCTCTCTTATCCTTCTGTAATATACTCAACATGGATTCCATTTTTTAAATTGTTTCTCTCTTTTTTCAGAATCACTTATGCTAATCATTAAAATTATTTGAAATAAATATACCATCTCTATAGCTCACACCCAACATGTAGATTTTAAAAGTCTTCTTTTTGTATTTGAAAATGTCTCCACATTCTTTATTCTAATATGGTTCCTTGTTAGGTGTGCTGAAAATATTTAAGCCCAGTTTACTCAGATTATTTTTTGACAGCAGATCAAAGATAGACTGAAGGACTTCCAGTCAAGATGGTAGCACAGGTAAAAACACTTGCCTCCTTGAGCAAACACATCAAGAGTACAACTAAACTATAGAACAACCATTATTCAGAACCACCAGAAATCAAGTGAAGGGAAGTACTACAAGTATGGAATTAACGAAGAAACCACATCAACTTGTAGGAAGGGCAGAGATGTGGAATGAGCTAGTCCCACACACACAGTTGGCAGATAAATATCAAGAGAGATATCTCAGAAGCAAGGGGTCCAAGCCCCATGCCAGGACCTGCAGCCCAGCATTTTAGTGCCAGGTAAATAAACCTCTATAATTTCCAGGTGTAAAAACCAGCAGAGATTGAGGCTGTGGAAGACAGACTGCTGGACTCCTTGGCAGTTCCCCTGAAAGAGCCTGAACACAGACTCACACGGACTCACACTTTTTGAGCTCCAGTGTGGGGACAGCAAATTGAAAAGCATCAGAGACATATGGGGAAGAACTGAATCATCTGGCAACACGGCAAGAGGTAGGGGGCAGCTTTCTCCCGCACAGAAATGCTGGCAGAGGCCATTGTTTCTTTCCCAAGTCCTCCTCCAACTGTGCCAGTAGGCAGGTGCCATATCTGAGACTCCATCAACCTGGTTCACACTGTTTGCCTCAATCTGGTGATTCCCTGAGGCCCTGTCTTAACCACTTTCAGGCCCACCCAATCTGTTTTGACTTTTCCATATGAATGGCTTGTTTCAGCACATGCTTCAGATTTTCCTAAATTCACTCAAACAAGCAGCATATGGCATCAGTGAGCCCCCTACCTCATGCTGAGTGGCCCCAGGCTTGGCACTAGCAGCACCAGCCTTGGTTCCAAGCTTGGACTCATCTGGGTACCTTCAAGCCCAGAACAAGTAGCCAGCGTCAGCAGATCACTTTGTGCCTTATGCTTGGTAGCCCCAGACAGGACACAATTGTGACTGACCTTGGCCTGCAGCTCCCAAGAGGCTCAAAGCCTGCGCTCCCAGTGAACAGCTTCAGACCACATCAGTGTACTGCCACACAACACCTCTACAAGCAACAAACAAACTCAAAGAGCAGACTCGACAGGTGCCAGAACCCTGCTGAAATAAGTCCTGCTGTGTGGAATAGACCCTTGAACAGCTGATCCTCCATGGTGGTTGGAGATTGGCGCTTGGTGGTCAGTAGTCATAGCCAATTCTTGCAGCTGATTGGCCTGGATAAACTCCCATTGATGTGCCAAAAGCAATCAAGGCTCAACTATAAGAGGAGGGTGTACACAGCTTACATGGCTCATGCAACTTGAATACCGAGCTTTGGTGATAGGGAGGCTGTGCCACTGGACCCTATAGGACACCTGCTACATTAGGTCACTCTACCAAGCTAGGGAGATGTGGTAGATCCCTACATAGAAACACAGACTTACATGGACTCACTCTCTCTCAGCTCCAGTATGGGGACAGCCAAAGTAAGGAGACAAAGAAACATGTTCCAGGTGAAAGAACAGAACAAAACTCCAGAAAAAGAGCTAAACAAAAAGGAGACAAGCCATCTACTACATACACAGTTCAAAACACTGGTCATCAGGATGCTTGGTGAACTTAGCAGAACCTCAACAGTATAAAAAAGATCCAGTCAGAAATGAAGAATACACTAACTGAAATAAAGAACAATTTATAGGGAATCAGCAGTAAAGTGGATGAAGCTGAGAATCAAGTCAGTGATTTGGAACATAAGGAAGCAAAATGCACCCAATCAGCACAGCAGGAAGAAAAAGAATCCAAACAATGGGATAGTGTAAAAAGCCTCTGGGACAACTTCAAGCATACCAACATTTGCATCATGAGGGTGCCAAAAGAGGAAGAGAGAGAGAGCAAGAAATCGAAAACCTATTTGAAAAATAATGACAGAAAACTTCCCTAACTTGGTGAAGGAAATAGACATACAAGTCTGGGAAGCACAGAGTCCAACACGATGAACCCAAAGAGCCTGAAATGAAAAAGGTTAAAGACAAAGAGAAATTCTTAAAAGTAGCAAGAGAAAAGCAGTTAGTTACTTAAAATGGACTTCCTATAAGACTGTCAGTTAATTTCTCAAAACAAACTTTGTAGGCTAGACAGGATTGCCAAGAAATATTTGAAGTGATGAAAAGCAAGGACCTACAACTAAGATTACTCTACCCGGCCATGCTATAATTTAGAATCGATGGATAGATAGTTTTCCAGACAAGAAAAAAAATTAAAGGGGTTCATCACCACCAATCCAGTACTATATGAAGCATTAAAGGGTCTTCTTCAAGAAGACGATCAAAACTATGAACAATAAAATGACAATAAATACATGTCTATCAACAATTGAATCTAAAACCAAACTAAGCAAACAAACAGAACAGAAACAGAATTATAAATACATAGAATGCTTTGATGGTTGACAGATGGTAGGGAACTCAGGAGGAGGGGTGAAAACACTGAAGGATTAGGAAGTACAAATTTGTTGTAACAGAGTACTCATGAGAATGTAAAGTACAGCACAGTGAACATAGTAGCCAAAGAACATTCACATATGCATGACCCATGGACATGGACAACAGTTTGTGATTGTCTGAGGGACTGGGGGTGGGGTGCTGGATGAAAAGGGACCAAGGGGAAAAAATTGGGACAACTTAATAACATAAACAATAAAATTTAATTTAAATTAAAAAAGACAGTTCCGGCTAAGATGGAGGAATAGGTGGAAATATTGTGCCTCCTTGCACAACCAAAATTAAGGACGACAAAAATTTAGAAACAAAAGACAACCAGAACTGACAGAAAATTAAACTGTACAGAAGTTCGACAATCATTCATCCAGACTGGTGAGAGGGGTGGAGTCAGTGGCCGGTGGTAAGGGGTCTGGGCAGGAAAAGGTGGCTGCCAGAGCTGGGTGAACAGGTGGCATAGGGCTAGCAGACCCCTGGCACAGGGAGGAAATGAGCAGACCCAGTGAGGTGTGTAAGGCGGTTGGCTGACCATGGTCATACATTTCTGTGCAGATAAACCAGGCAAAAACAGGCAGCGAGACAGACTATGCAACCCAGGGCCCCAGCAATAGGAAATAAAGCCTAAAAGCACCAAGTGAAAACACTTGTGGGGGTTGAGGTGCCAGGAGAGACTCCCAACCTCACAGGAGAGTTCACTGGAGAGACCCACAGGGTACTAGAACATACACAAGCCCACCCACCCAGGAACCAGAACCAGAAGGGCCCAATTTGTTTGGGAGAAGTGGCAGAGGGGACTGAAATCAGAGAGAGAGCAGAGCAAGTGCCATTGTTCCTTCCGTGATCCCGCCCCCACATACAATGTCACAATTCAGAGACATGGGTTGCCCTGTCCTGGTGAACACCTAAGGCTCTGCCCCTCACCATGTAACAGGCACAACCTGACCAAAAAAATATGGCTCAAACAGAAGAACAAATCAAAGCCCCAGGGACTTCCGCCAAGATGGAGGTTTAAGGTGGATGTGCCTTGCCTCCTCTCACAACCAAGTTCAAGGACAACTAAATATTAGCATCAGAAAACACAACCAGAACATGGAAAACTGAACTTTTCGGAAGTCCGCAAACAACAAATTCTTCGGCCCGACCGGTAAGGGGCGAAACCGGCGGCGGGTGAGGAGTTACAAAGGAGAACTCGATCGACCCGGGCGCGGGCGCAGAATCCAGATGCGCGACATTCGCGCGGGTTCCAAACCCAGGATTGGACCTAGTGAGCAGCCCACCGGGTGAGCGACTACGGAGGAGTCAGCGGGGAGGCGGTGGTAGCGAGTTGACTGTGGGTGCCCGGATACGCGCGGGTGAGGGAGTGAGCGGTGGGACCGGCTGCGGCGGCGGCGGCAGCGGCGGCGCCATTTTCCCCGCTCTGACCACGCCCCCACATACAGCGTCACAACCCAGCGACCTGGGACTCCAAGGCGCCGCTTCTCTCACTTAAAGGGCCAGAACAGACCAAAAATGTCGCAGGGGGAACCTCAAAGTCCCGGAGATAAATCTAAGTGACGAAGAAATAGCAAATCTCTCAGACGCACAGTTTAAAACACTGGTCGTCAGCTTCCTCACAGATTTGGTGGACTATAGCCACAAATTAGAGAAACATATGAAGGCTAAATTAAGGGAAATGAATGGAATTCCACAGGAAACCCATAGAGATGAAAAAAAACTGGGACTCAACTCAATGGAGTGAACCAGAAGGAAGAAAAAAATGATCAATCAGAAAGGAATGAAGAAATAAGAATTCAGAAAAATGAGGAGAAGCTTAGGAACTTCCAGGACATCTATAAACGCTCCAATATCCGAATTATAGGGGTACCAGAAGGGGGGAAAGACACAACCACCAGTGGAAAAACTATTTGAACAAATAATAAAAGAAAATTTCCCCAATCTGGCAAAGGAAACAGACTTCCAAGAAATCCAAGAAGCCCAGAGAGTACCAAAAAAAGTTGGATTCAAGAAGAAACACACCAAGGCATATAATAATTACATTAGCCAAAATTAAAACGAAGGAGAGAATCCTGGAAGCAGCAAGAGCTAAGGGGACAATCACCTACAAAGGAGTCCCCATCAGGCTGTCAGCAGATTTCTCAAAAGAGACCTTACAGGCAAGAAGGGGCTGGAAAGAAATATTCCAAGTCATGAAAACTAAAGACCTACAACCAAGATTGCTCTACCCAGCAAAACTTTCATTTAGAACGGAAGGACAGATAAGGTGCTTCTCAGATAAGACCAAATTCAAGGAGTTCATCATCACCAAGCCCTTATTATATGAAATGTTAAAGGGACTTATCTAAGAAAAAGAAGTTAAAGAAACATGAACAGTGAAAGGACAACAAGCTCACAGTTATTAACAACCACACCTAAAACGAAAGCAAACTAAAAGGACAGCTAGATCAGGAGTGGAAACATAGAAATGAAGATCTCAAGGAGGGTTAGCAACAGGGGTGTAGGAGGAGGAGAAGGGGGGAGAAGGTACAGAAAATAAGTAGCATAGACAGTAGATAGAAAATAGATGGGGGGGCAAGAATAGTATGGGAAATACAGAACCTAAAGGACTTGAGACACATGGACATAAGCTAAAGGGGGGGGTAATGGGGGGTTGGGGGGGCAGGGTGGAGGGGAATGAAGGGGGAATAGAACAACTGTAACAGCATAAACAATTCAAAAAAAATAAATAAATTTATTTAATAAAAAAAAAATCAAAGCCCCAGAGCCAGTACTTTTAAGCGACCAAAAGATAGTCAACCTATCAGATGCATAGTTCAAAACACTGGTGATCAGGATGCTCATAGAACTGGTTGAATTTGGTTGAAAATTAGATGAAAAAATGAAGGCCACACTAAGTGAAATGAAAGAAAATGCCCAGGGAACCAATAGTGATGAAAAGAAAACTGGGATTTAAATCAGTGGAGTGGACCAGAAGGAAGAAAGAAACACCCAAACAGAACAGAATGAAGAAACAAGAATTCAAAAAAATGAGAAGAGGCTTAGGAACCTCCAGGACACCTTTAAACGTTCCAACCTCTGAATTATAGGGAAACCAGAAGAGGAAGAAGAAGAGCAACAAGTGGAAAACTTACTTGAACAGATAATAATGGAGAACTTCCCAAATCTGGCAAAGGAAATAGACTTCCAGGAAATCCAGGAAGCTCAGAGAGTCCCAAGGAAGGTGGACCCAAGGAGGAACACACCAAGGCACATCATAATCATATTAGCCAAAATTAAAATGAAGCAGCAAGAGATAAGGGGACAGTCACTTACAAAGGAGTTCCCATCAGAATGTCAGCTGACTTCTCAAAAGAGACCTTACAGGCAAGAAGGGGCTGGAAAGAAGTATTTCAAGTCATGAAAGGCAAGGATCTACATCCAAGATTGCTCTATCCAGCAAAGCTTTCATTTAGAATGGAAGGGCAGATAAAGTGCTTCTCAGATAAGATCAAATTCAAGGAGTTCACCATCACCAAGCCCCTATTATATGAAATGTTAAAGGGACTTATCTAAGAAAAAGAAGATAAAAAATATGAACAGTGAAAGGACAGTAAACTCACAGTTATTAACAACCACACCTAAAACAAAAGCAAACTAAGTGGACAGCTAAAGCAGGAGTGGAGCCACAGAAATGGAGATCACATGGAGGGTTAGCAACAGGGGAGTGGGAGGAGGAGAGGGAGGAAGAAGGTACAGAGAATAAGTAGCATAGACAGTGGGGAGGAAACAGACAGGGGGAGAGCAAGAGTAGTGTGGGAAATGTAGAAGCTAAAGAACTTAAGACACATGGACATGAACTAAAGGGGGGAATGTGGTCAGGAGGGGGTGTGCAGGGTGGAGGGGAATGAAGGAGGGGAAATGGGACAACTGTAATGGCACAATCAATAAAATATATTTAAAAATAAAAAAATAAAATTAAGAAGACAGACTGAAAGTGTTTTACATTAGTTTCTGAAAATGGACTGCTGATGCAAAACCCTAAATAATATTGAGTGATCATATTTAAACTCTCTGAATTAGACCATACATTTGATAATAATTATATAATTTAATAAACTGTAAGTTATCTATTATCAGCCAACACAATTGAATTAGGACCTTTACTGGGTAACAGGTTAAATAATATAAATTAAAAAACATATCTACTATTTACGTTTACTCATTTAAAAACCTCCATGTTCACTATAGATGGGGCTTGCTTTTGTTGAGTATGTTTTCTATAGAAGTTTTGGTTCATGATATACTTGCTATTGAGCTGTCTTTTCTTCTCTGTTTCCCGATCTTATCAAGCGTTCATTTCCATCAAAGCCTGACTGTATGGTGTTTCCTGCCCATAGTTTTCTGACCTATAACTGAAGTTTCAGTGGCTTTGAGTTTTCATTCCTTAATGTTTTTTTTCTGCAAGATTTTCTTTTTTTTATCTGTCCTTCCTTCCTTCCTTCCTTCCTCCCTCCCTTTCTTCCTTCCTTCCCTTCCTTCTACTTTCTTCTTTCTTTGAGATGAAATTCACACAACATAACATTAATCTTTTTAAAGTGAGTAGTTCGGTGGCATTTAGAAGATTCACAGTGTTTTGAAACCACACTCCTATTTAACTCTAAAGCATTTTTATGACCTTGTGCCCACAAAGCAGTTACTCCCCACTCCCAGTCCCCTGCAGCCACCAGTCTGCATCTGTCTTTATGGATTTACTTCCTCTGGATATTTTATATGTATGGAATCATACAACATGTGACCTTTTTCATCTTTGGCTTCTTTCATTTAGCATGTTTTCAAGAATTCCCTGTGTTGTAGCATGGATCAGTACTTCATTCTTTTTTATGACTGAATAATATTTCATTGTATGTATATGTCACAAATTGTTTATCCATTTGTCCATTGATGGATATTGTGGCTGTTTATATATTTGCAATGTTAGGTATAGTGTTGATATGAAAATACATATACATCCATTCATTGTAATACTTGTTTTCAATTCTTTTGGGTATACATCTATGAGTGGAATTCTTGTGTGATATGGTATTTCTTTTTTTTTTTTTAGATTTTATTTATTTATTTATTTATCTTTAGAGGGGAGGGAGAGAGAGAGAGAGAAACATCAATGTATGGTTGCCTTTCGTGCATCCCCTGCTGGGAACTGGCCTGCAGGAAACCAGCCTGCAACCCAGGCATGTGCCCTGACTGGGAATCGAACCATGATCATGTGGTTTGCAGGCCTGTGCTCAATCCATTGAGCTACACCAGCCAGGGCCATGATATGGTATTTCTTTATTTAAGTTATTGAAGAACTGCTGAACTGTTTTCTTCCTTAAAATTTTAAGGTTCTCTTCAACATATAAAGTTTTAGACACTATGTCCTTGAAAGTCAGTTTTCCTTGAATTATAATTCAGATTTTTTAATCAAAGTCATTATTTGATTAATTATATATGTTCTTCTGAATGATGTGCTTTACAAAAGCCATTCTTACATTAAATACTATCACGTAATAAAAACTAGAAGTTTCTCTGATATTGTGGACATTGGTAGAGGGGAAGTAACCGATCACCGCAGTCATGAAAAAAATATGCCTAAAATCTGCCTGAATCACCATAAAACTCACTAACCTGCCTTGTCAGTGACATAGAACGATTCTACATAGAGTTGCAGTAAAGTCATTAGTTTCTAGTTACTCCTATTTGTTTTTAATTTACCTCCTTGCTTATGTGTTTTTTAATATTACTGAGTTAAATTCTGTGTTGAACAATGCAGGGAAGGAATGTAAGAAAAAAAACAGAGAAAAGGAAAAAGAGCTGTGGTAAAAAACCTAATGTCATAATAAGGAAAACATTTTTTTTTAAACAGCGTTGGTAGTCATTTGCTTTAAGGTTGCCCTGAACCCCACAGATTATTCATATGGAAAACCATTTCTTCTAGTAAGCTACTCCTGTGTCTGTTCAATTCTCTTTATTTCTCACAATTAATATTTATGTCTTCCCTGTGGGAATTACCTTACTTGTAGGAAATTTAAATACCCAAATAAAGAGCCCTTAGTAATTTTAGAAGAAAAAAATAGCCATCTCTTATCTTAACTATTTATGCATCAGTCTGGGTATTTAAAATTATTATATAGATAAGCTATAGAAAGGCCTTTATATGTAAGTATCCTACTATTGTTTCTCAATGGTAGGGGAAGTCCTGATGAAATTAATACCTTTCTGGGAGAGAATATTTATTTTCATCTAACCCCTTGCCATTTTCAGTAATGTTTTAAGGAAAATTAAATAACTTTTGAGATTTGAAAGGTATAGATGAAATTACATATTATTGTGGCCATGCTATGTTGCATTTTTTTAAATTAAAAATGAATACATCAACTTAGATTTATTTGACAGTGGTGTATGCCTCCAGAGTCCAGGCTTTAAAGGTTCATTCTGTTCAGTAATACTTCAGCAAGACACATCTCCTTCATCTGCAGGATCTCATTTATAAGATCTCATTTATAAGCTAGGCTCACCTTCTGCTTCCTGCAGTAATAAACATTCTTGCCTGAAAGATTTTAGATGAGATATTGTGTTCCCCCTCTTATCCCCTTTCAACCTATCACCCTGTAAAAAGTGCGTTTCTTCTTTGTGATCTTTAGAAGGAAAAACTCACTTGACTCATTTTTCCGAAGCAGCTCTTTTAATGTGTTTGGAATTGCTTTCTGAATACTGTCTCTCATGTGACTCTTGAGGTGTTTTGTTATATGTGAGATAGAAAATAGGAAAAGCCACTTAGATGACTGCTTTCTTGATTAAAAAATATAGCGTCAATAAAAAATGTTTTTCTTGTGTCTCTGTGTCTTTGAGGCTTTTGATGTTTAAACAACCTGTGTAACAACTGGAGGGAAAGGTATTTAAATATGCATAAAAAGCAATGTAAAAAATCTTCCACCCGACCACTTTAAAACAGGACTGAATTTTTAAAAATAGAATGTGATATATGCTCTCAGAGCATGCTTATTTGTGTGTGCAGGGCAGTAAGTCCTTTCATTGTCCTTCTAAAGGCTTTCCTTCCCAGCAGATTAATGCACTCGTTTTCCAGCTGCCGCTGGTTTAGAAGGCAAAGGCAGGCCTATCAGGACACTGAAGAGGGCTGGTCCACTCTGGGTGCAGCAGGGCTTGCCCGTTTTCCTGCCATGTTTCTGGCCAGGCCATCTGTTCCCTAGCTCTCTGTGTAGCTGCCCCCCCTAAAAGCAGCTTTCTGGGGCAGTGCAGGTTTCAGAGGGTTGTGGAACATTTGCACTATACACGGAGGACAGCCAAACAAATATACACTCACCCCGGTGATATTGCCAGGAGGGGGCGTGCCCGGTGTCTCAGGAAATGAGCACAGGACCAAGGCAGAGCTGTCCCCTGAAAACTGTGCCCCGGGACACAGCAATTAACATCTCGAATCTCTGTTTCCTCATCTATGGACTGGGAACAATAATATCTGCACTGGAACTGGTTGTAAGATTAAAAGAGCTATCGGGTAATTAATAAATGATATTATTATTATTATTACTTTATTTTAAATATATCTTAAAAATAAAGACACATGATTCAGAACAAAATTCAATTTCACAGAATACCTAGAATTGAAAAGTCTCTTTGAAGTTAAAATTCCCAAATTCCTCATCTTTCAACATTATCAAGTGAAACAATAGACGTAAGAAAAGCCTCCTGAAGGAGAACTTTGAGAAATCTCAAATTGAAGTGTGGAGAGTGGAGCTAGGAGATGCATATTTTTATTTCCTTCTCAATTAATCTGTCTATTCCCCATTACTGCTTTTCTAACTCTGTGCAGCTATATGGTGTCTAGAGACCCTTGAAAGATTTTCATTTTATTTTTCCTGAGATGATAAATATTTTATCCTTGAATATTAAAAAACTGAAAATGGAAGAATAAAGTCAAGTCTTTTAAGTTGTAACTGAAAGAAATATTCTTAGCTCTATTTATTCTTTAGTAGTTTTTGGTTTAACCACACAATTTAATTATGCTGCAATGAAAAAGCACATTATGGTAGTAATCATGCCAAGGACCACATATAAGGGAAGCACACTAGTGTTTTTTTGCTTTGTGCTTTTTTTTGTATAAGGGAATAATTTTAGAATTATTTTCTACAACATAGAAGATAAAATATGTATAAATCTATACTAAAATCTATAGTGCTCCTACTATGTGTTGGACATTTTATTGATATTACATGCAGGGCATTGTATTAAATGTGTTATTATAGATGTTTCAATAACAAACTAGTCCTTGCCTTCTCAGAGCTGATAAGCATGGGAAAGAAATAAGACATTTTCACAAATATCAAAACTATAAATCATGTGGGAGGTACAAGAAAGGTGAAAATAAAAAAAAGTATTTATGAGAATAAAAAATAATACAACCGAATACTTTCTGAGACCTTTAGGAAGGCTTTGTACACAGGTGGCATTTAAACTGGATAGAATTTCAACAGAAGGGACAGATGAGGTTAGAATGATTCAGAAAAAAAACTGTGAAGAAAGGACTGGAAATAGCGAGTGGTCTGGGGGGCTGAGTATATGGGAGCACTGAGAGAGAAGGCATAGACATATACTGGTTACGCTGTGGGTGGGTGAGCATTGGTTACATTCACTAAGGAGGGTGCACAGATTTTAGGGATATTGACAGCATGTGAAAGACCAGGGAGAGAGAGTAAGGAAGGAGACATCTCAGAGAACATAAGGACTTACTGAGGAGGAGCCATTCCAGAGAAACCAGAAGAGTTGCTTTCTGGCTCACAGTTACAGTTGGGGATGACAGTGGGAAAAAAGCAAAAAGAACAATGATAAAGTATGCCATTCTCCCCTTTTGACATGTGAATATTTCTATAGTGATACGGAAGGAAAAGGGCCAACCAGGAAGTTTCATGCTGTTTAAATATGACTTCTTCAAGGAAGTCTTTTTTGTCTTCGCCTCCTCTGTCTAAATTAAGGCAGAGTCTCCTTAATTTAGAGAATCTAACTCAGAACTATCAGCTCCGAGTTAATAAGGATCCTAACAAGGAATAGACAGCATACTCAAACTAGAAGACTGATAAATTTAACAAAAGATTGATTCACAAGGGCTAAGGGAAGCCAACAGGGATGGTCAGGAGTGGCAGGCTGGCACATGGGAGCCGTGATCACCCCTAGGCCGCAGTGAGAAGGGAAGGAAGAGTGGTTCCCAGTGTAATGGGGTACAAATCATGTGTCCTCTGGGTTCAGAACAACCTCATAATCCTGCCTTCAGGCAGGATACGAGGCAGGATTGGAGGCAGGGAAAGCGGATGGTACATTGTTTAGGATACACTGCATAACAAAAGGCAAGTCAATAGTCATGCTTTCCTGGAGCAAAGAAGGTAGTGGCCCAGGGCTAATTGTGTACCTGACTGTGAGAAGTTCAGGGACTCAGGACAAAGCCAGGGGAAGCTCATACAGTGCCTGCAAAAAGGCAGAGGGTGGGTGCTCTTATGTCACTGGGAACTCTTGCCCTGACTAAAAATGGAAGCCAAAAGAGGATTGAAGACACTGGGGAACTAACAAAAATAGCAGATATTAATGCACCATAGGAAGGGCCAGATAGGAGGTCACATAGGAAGTTCTGAGCCAAGCATTTAATTTAGGGCAGGCTGAAGGTTAGGTGGAGAGAGAGCCACCAAGTCTGCAGTGAGAAAGGATGTCCTCTGGGAGGTATGAAAGTCAGTGAGTCTGCCATGAGGTCAGGAAGCCTGCCTGGAGGAGATGGCAGCAGAGCGGGTGGCACTGCAGGAGACTGGCCTAGCCACCCAGACTCGTGAGAGGTGCTTGGAGCTGAACTGTGGCTGGAGATGCTAAGTTGAAGATTCCTGCTTTTCTGAAGGGCATACAGAGAAGCAACTCTCTTGGGACGCATTTCTCCCTGGACTCCACCATGACCCAGTATAACACAGCACATGTTTCCCTGAACCACTGCATGGAGGCTGAGAACACGGCACCCCAGATCCTGAAGGGGAGAGCTGCTGCGAGAGGATGGGGACTCTGAACCCCACAAGTGCACCTTCCAGAGGGGATGGAGGTCTGTTCAAGTGATTGGCTGATGGACAGACAAGAACACGGGGAACTTCTGGGCATGCTTGTGGCTTGTCGCCTTTGGGGAAGCAAGGGAAGTTCTGGATCTTGTGGAAGAGGAGAGCTCTGAGCAGAAGGGCTCTCAGTCTCCCCAAGGTTAGAACCCTGTTAATAAAAACCTGTTTCCTTCAACAGTAATTGTGGGGTCATATGTAAAGGTGTGGCCAAGTGACTGAGCACCGGTTTGCTTCAGTAACCTGAAGAGAACAATGTAACCACTGCCATACCATGGCCAGGCTGGGAGGGAGCAGAGAAATAATTACCTTGACCTGGATCCCCGTATGTCTTCCTATCTTCTGCTGAACCCGGAAGGAAGCCGGGGAGCAAGGAAATTCATGGAGGTAGCTCAAAGAGGTCAGCCTTCCAGACCGCAGAGCGGAGCAGAGAAAGGACGGGACACATACAGGGGGACAAATAGAGATTACCTACCTCATGTGCTTCCAGAGTTTCTTGTGTTTCTTATTTCTGGCTCTTGTCACAATTATAGCCAAAACATGGACTGCATGCTTAGTACAATGGATTGTATGCATCTTCTTATCACAATGTATGCTCCATGAGGGCAGATACCCTTCGGAATTTTTTCTCTGCTGTATTCTAGTACCTGGCCCAGTCACTACACATAAAAGGTCTCAATAAACATTTATTAAGTGAACAAATAAATGAACTAATAAAAGCAGAATAAAATGTATCTTTAATGCTTATTTTAGGTGTTTTGAAAAAATAAATTTAAAAGCTCTAAAATGAGATACACTTTACATTGTGCTTTGGATTAATTTTAAGCTACGCTTAGAAGAAAAACTGTCAGGCTAAAAGTTTTTCCTCACAGTTGTGACTATAATTTCATTTCATTATTGTACTGATTGCCTTTCCTGGATATAGGCCCTTGGAATAGATCTTTGTATGATTAGCAACATAAGGCTGATGGTCCTGAATATCTTTCACATGTGATTATGGTGCTAGAACTATAAGAAAAAAAATTCCCTCAAGTAGCTCTTTCATGTCTTGAGTCTTCTACAGACTACAACAAAAAAGAGAATGACTTGCTTATCTTACTTGACTTATCTTCATCAAATACGGGTCAAAAAATTTGTATTGACTAAAATATGCACTTAACTCAGTAACAGGTTTTCTTATTAATTACAAGTGGAAGGAGGGATCTGCCAGAGTAATGTTGGTTAAATGTAAATATGGTGATTAACACTGAGAGACATAGAAAGGAGAGCCATTTGTCTATTCATATTGTTAAAACACAAAATTCAACTGAATAAATTTTAAAGATCTTATTGGCTTTATTTAATGACTCGTGAACCAGGCAACATCCTAACTAGTAGATAGAAAGGAGCTCTGAAGAGCTGTACAAATGAAGGGCTTTTTATAGGCAAAAGGAGGGGCAGGAAAAGGAAATTTCTGGGGAAGAGTGGATTGTTTCATTCAAGGTCACTGTCCTCTGGGGGACAGAGGGTTTGATGTGGGAATTATCTCACTAGTGCTAAACAGGTAATTCCAGATTGACTCATTAAAGGTAATGTTTCTGGGAAAGGCTGTAATTCTGAGTAGGTTAAATATTCAGTCTTGGTTTAGTGACCTGGGCTTAGCACAAGTGACTCCATTTGGGGCCTATTGTTTCTTATTTTAAAAAACAATATTGTAAATTAGTTATTGAGGCCATATTATCAGCCAGACACTGTACTAGAAGTTTGAGATGTAGTAGTGAACACAAACATATTCCGAGTTCTAAAGGAATTTACAGTGTACTGAGAGAAGCAGACAATAAGGAAAAATAGTGGGATAGACGAATAGGGGAAGAACTATGTGGAAGAGCAGGCTGCTCAGTGGCTCTGGGAAGGGCAACTCTTTCCACTTAGGGGTAGAGTGAAAGAGCACATATCTGGAAAATGTGACATCTGGGCTGTGCCATAAAGGGAGAGTAGGAGGTTAGGTGATTCGGAGTGTATTGTACCTATAACAAGATGTCATTGAAGGTTGTGCTAAAAGACCCAATTTGCATTTAAACAGATTCCTCCTGGCTGCTTTGTGCAAAATGGATTGAAGAGTGGCAAGAACGGAATCATAAACCCATTGAAAAGCATTGTTCTGGAAAAGAACGGCAATAGTAACTAGGAAGAGAAATGGACAGATTCTACATATACAGATGCTCCTTGACTTACCATGGGGTTACCTCCCGTAAGTTAAAGTTAACTTAAATCAAAAGGCATGCAATACACTCAGCCTGTCTTAATCATAGCTTAGGCAACCTTGAATGTGCTCATAATACTTAAATTAGTCCATGGTTGGGCCAAATCATCTAACACAAAGACAGTTTTATAATAAAATATTGAATTTTGACATGTGTAATACACACTCACATTTTTGACTCAGACTTTCAGAAAAAAAATCTTGTGTTTGAATTTTAACTTATTTATTTATTTATATTTAGATATTTGTTTTTTATTACGAAGAAATTTTAGTATTTATTTTTTAACATATTATGGTGCAAGAAATTTTATATAACAAATAATTACAAAACACAAGAACAAATATAAGGTATTCCAGGTACTATTCATGTACAATGTGCACCCTTATTTTTCCCTAAAAAATTTGGGCAAAAAAGTGTGCATTATACACAGCAAAATATGGTGATTTATTATGCTTATTGCTTTCACTCCATCTTAAAGCCCCCAAATCAATAAGTTGAACCATCATAATTTGGTGACCATCTGTATTTTGAGGAAAAATTGACAAGATTTGTAAATGGTTGGAGTGGCAAGGAAGAGGAGACAAGATGAAACAAAATGTCCCTTAGATTTTTGGCTTGTTCCTCTGGGCAGATGGTGGTGCTATTATCTGAACTGTGGAAGACTGGAAGGCAAATGATTTCAAGGGGTGGGTGTTGCTTTGGACAAGTAAATTTTTAGATGCACACTAAACATTGAAATAGAATGGTGGACACAGAAGCCAGACTGAAATTACTTGAAGAGAGAATGTAGAAGTAGAAATGTGGGTAGAAATGAGGTTCTTCCATGGGATCACAAGGAAAGCTTTCCAAGGACCCATGCATAGGACATTGTGGGGTAACAAGATGGTTTATTCATGGGGAAATACAAGCTGCTCCCATGGGTTTCCAGTGTCCGATTTTCCTCTGTCCTGCCATGGAAAAAGTCCAACCGTGTCCTTTGCAAGGCCAAGACAAAAGTCAGTGTGCGGAGTTTTTGCTTCATATTAAAGTCTAGTCCAGTCCAGCATCCTGCTAGCTTAGCATGTGTTTCCAGATGCAATCCATTTCAGGCTTCCTCCTGGAGCCTGCACGTGGAGTTGCACAGCCATGGAGATGCACTGTGCAAGTGCTGTTTGTGTGTGTGAGAGAGAGAGAGAGAGAGAGGGAGAAATTCTTCGTTCCCCTAGGATTATATTTACTTGGGCTTGGGATGGACTGGGTGCTTTCTCAAACCAGCCAATCAACTTCCCATGTTTTCACTGGTTTTGATAGAGTCTATTCCCATGTTAGACTGACAGGCATCTATGTTTCAGCACCTCCCCCATGTCCCCCAGTAATCTGGTACTCAGGGGGAGGGAGGAGTATTAATCCCCTTGGTGGAACACAGTGTTGTGGTCCTCTGGAGTGTGAAAAGCTGTGGCTTCCTGGTGATGCAAACACATTCCTGCTTCCTAGTTTATTAAGGTCAATGCCTAGCCCCCTTTGCTCTCCCTTTTTAGCTAAATACTGACAGTAAAAGAAGCAGCAAATATAGAACCTATGTAAAGATATTCTGAAGTGAATAGCAAAAGAGAAGTAAGGAGACAGCTGGGAGGGATTTTTGGGAAAGAGAGAGCAGTTGTTTTAAACAGGTAACACTAGAGCATGTCTGTTGTGCTGGTGGGAATGACCCAGTACCAAGGAGAGGCTGATGATACTGGAGTGAGAGGAAACAACCAGAAGCATGAAGTCTTTGAGGAGAGAGGAGATGGCAGCTTAGACACAAGAAGAATAAGGTAGTAAGAGTAAGAAAACAGAGGAAAACAGAGAACATGAGTGATAACAAGAGGAAAACAAAGAACTTGAGTGATAGGTAGATTTTTCTATTAGGTGCCAGAAAAAAAGAGAGAGTTTTTAATTCTATTTTGTCAATGAAGAGTAAAGAATGCAAGAGTGAGGAAGCAAAAAGTGTGGTAAGAGACAAGAAAGTGTGCAAGAGTGGTTTCAGATGTGGGAAAGCAAATTTACTAGGGAAACATGCTAGGATTTGGGGGTACCCAAAGATGCTCATCTGGGGTTTGTAATCATGATTCAGATAAAATCAGTCATCACGTAAGTGCTGTGTGTCACTTTCTTACCAATGAGGAGCAATGTCGTCGCAGATAGGTGGCCAAGCAAGTATGAGTTTTGACAGGTGAATGTGATGGAAGAAGAGAGGAGGAATTTTGTTGAGGCCACTTGCCTCCAAGTGACAGACCATGAAATTTAAACTGGAAAGCAGAGATAGGAAAACAGAAGGAGAATGATGAATAGTAGAAACTGGTCACTTACTCATGTCAGGAGTTAAAGAGCTATGATAGTGTGTGTAGTGGGGAAGTGAACTAGAAAGATAGGAAGTGGTATTTAGAAGCAACATAGTGAAAGTACGATTTTAGAGGGGTCCATTACTAGTGATGACCGGGACTAAGCTCTCACCATGGCTGTGGGTGACAGAGGTGGAGTGAATGAAGAGCTTACTGGGTCTGGGGTGCCAAAGCCAGAAAGGTTGGATGTGCTGTCCTTGTGGATGTGAAATTTACTGAGAATAGTGACAATTGTAGAGGTGGAGAAGATAGCAACAATCTTTGAAGAGAGGGGTCTAGGAAGGGGTCCACCAAAGAAGGGAGAAAAATATGGCAAATGAGAAGGCAGAAGAATAAAAGGATCTCGACCTTTAAGAAAGAGAAATGGCTTGGGTATGGAAATGAGGAGCGTGTCACACTTTACTTTTAGCCCTGAGATTAAAGGTGCTCACACCCATGTGCACGCATGTGCGTGCGCATGTGTGTATTGCCAGGAAGCAGTATCCTCAGGGAACAGCCAAGTTGCAGTTAGACCAGAGGTTCAAGGTGCATTCAAGGAATTAGAGACATAGGAAAATTTGCTAATCATGGATCTAGAATAATACAGGGCACAGGAGGGGCTAAAAGGGGACAGGAGAGTGTATAGGATTGGGGAAGGTCCTGCACTGTATGGAGAGAGTCTGGAAAAAGGACAAGAAACAAGACCACAGAGCGAGGTCTAAAAATGGAGGAGACATAGTTTTATGACTAAGGATAGAAAATGGGCCCGTGGGACCTGGGAATACTGGGCTGAGAGGAAAAGACTAAAGACTGTTTCTTCTGAGATCTCCAAGATAAATGGTATTCCTCCCACTTTGCCCTGAAATTAATATTGGCTCTTTTTTAAGGTGTGAAGAAAGTGCCAGAAGAGTAGAAGAGGAGAGATCCTGAAGGGAAGAGAAAAATTTATTTTGGTCATTTTTAAAAGAGAGGTTTTTATCTGATCAAAATGTTATTAACTATCTTTCCTGTCAATTTGCAGAAGATGAAAATTTTAAGAAGCAAGTAGCAATCCCTTATAATTTTCCCACTCAAGAACACCACTGTTAGTGTTTTTCAAAATGCTTACCTGCTTTCCCCAAGACAAACACATTTCAATCTTCATAGAGATGATAGAAATACTGAGAATCACAGTGGAGAGAGGAAAGCTGAACGAGCTTCCTTTCTGTAGCCCCGAGTATCTCAAAAAAGAGGTGATATTAGCAGCAGAGGGTGAAAGGAGGAGAAGGGCTGGGGTGTTAAGGAAACTGATGAGTATCCACAATGGCTGTGATGGTGGTGTATCAACAGAAGACCAACTGGGGGTGGATAAGTACTTACTGAGCAACACTGAGCACATATATAATGAAATTCTGGTGATTTCCCCCAAGATTGTAAAAGTGGGCATTCTGCCAACTTCCACTGCTCCCCTACGCCAAAATTAGGGGAAAAAGCCATAGGACAGCATCATTTATTCTAGAAAATTCATAGCAATTTTTAAAAGATCATATCAGTTAAATCGAGTTTCAGGTTCTCCCCAGTAATTGCTACAAATGCTGTTGGTAGAGAGTATGGGATGATTTTCCTTGCCTCCCTAGCAGTTGACTTCAGAAATGAAAGAAACAAAAGAAGAAATAAAAAAGAAATAAATAGCCTTTAATTCAGATCATGATACACATCTAAAAAGAGGAAATGACTTTTAAAAGAATATGGTGGTCAACTTCTTTTGACAGATACCACCTGGTGAGGTAGGAGGAAGCCCGACTCCCCAAGAAAAGCAAAGTTACCTGCATTCACCCTGAATTTGATGACATAATTGAGAGTTATGTAAAAGTTTTTATTTTCTTATAGTGTATTCTTTTAAACACACTCTAAAATAACTCTAAAAATTTTTCTTGATTTTTTTCCTAAAAAATTTTTATATTAAAAAAAATGAACATGTTTATAAAAATAATTTTTCTCCTATACTTGTCTCCCTTTCCAGGCTGTAATACAACTGTAAGTGATTCTACACCGAATAAGTGTCTTAGCCTCCGAGGTAATGATTCATTCTCTTTTTTTCTCTTGCCAGCACTGAGGTACGAGGTGGCAGCAGGTGCATGAAGCACTGACCTAGAGAGCAGAGAGGTAGACAGCATGAGGCCAAGAGAGCTGCGGGGGCCTCAACAGCCAGGCCAGTGGACAGGCAGGCAGCAGAAGACTAGAAGCTCAGGGAGACCCTCCCCAGGGCTCAGACACCAGGGGGTCTGAGGGCCCTGACCAGAAGCAGAGGTTGGGCAGAATTAGAGGGCAGAAACAGGGCCCAGCAGATGCAGATGAAGAATGACTCTCACCGTGTCAATGAAACTTTATTCTTAGAAAAAATGTCCTTCCTGCCCTTGTAGTTGGATGTTTCTCATGGTGGCTATGGGGTAAAGAAGCAATATAGGCACATGATGGAAGTGAGGGGCTTTTCCTTTAACATGTAGCCTGAAAAAGGAGTTGCCTATCAAAGCCTCATGGAGTTTTAGGTCCTTCAGAAACTGGCATACATGAGTTCATTTCTTTTGTCCTCATTCTGATTCTTTGATTTCCTGTTTTAGTATCTGCATATTTCTCCTCTTGTTCAGTGTTTCTGTATATTTATAGCTGATAGCTAAATCCGAGAATAATAATAGCTATCTTTCAATCAGTACCCCAACTAATTACTCAATAAATAATCAATTGGATTAATTTACAAATCATTGTCATTATTAGCTGAATGAGCATTTATTGAGTGCCAGACTCTACATCTAGCATTTATTGTTTTCTTCCATCTTCACAGCAATTTGAGACTAGTATTTTTATCTCCACTTTACAGAAGGGAACTGAGTCACAGAAAGGGTATCCGACCTCTTTCAGTATGTACCAATTATATGTGCTATGGTGGAACCAGGATTCAATCTGGATGAGACTAGATTCTCAATACCAGGATTTTAAGTGCAATGTGGTTAATGTTGTAACCCTCCACGGGGATGGGAGAAAAAAAAGCAAGCATATAGAATTTAGGGTGCTTTGAAGATATTTTGTAAGGATTCTTTTAAACTGTTTATTACTAGCCCTGACTCCTGTGACTCAGTGGGTTGGGAGTCATTCTGCAAGCTAAAAGTTTGCCGGTTTGATTCCTGATCAGGGCACATGCCTGGGTTGTGGGCCAGGTCCCTGGTTGGGGGCATGTGAGAGACCACCTATTGATATTTCTCCCTTACATCAGTGTTTATCTCCCTTTCTTTCTCCCTCCCTTCCCATCTCACTAAAAGCAAATAAAATCTTTAAAAAACTTTTTGCTAGTAAAAAACTAAAATAAAAATAAGGAGAATAGTATAATTAACATCCAGGTGTTATCATCCAGTTTAAGAATTATCTTTCTTAGGTCAAATGGAGGCATAGGTAGATATATTTTGCTTCCTCACAAAAATGAAAGAGGGATAACAACCAATTTAAAAGCAAAAAAAAAACAACGGCCAGAAAATCAAACTGTATGGAAGCCTGAGAACCAAGAAGTTGAAGAAACAACATCCAGTCTGGTAGGAGGGGCAAAGACAGGAAGGCAGGGTGGGAGGACTCACAAGAAGGCAGCAGCTGATGAACCAGGTGGTCCCACATTTGCATGCAGATAAACTGGGAAGAACAACTGGGGAGCAAGACAGACCATGCAACCCAGGGTTCCAGGCCAGAAAAATAAAATCTCAAAACCTCTGACTGTAAATACCTGTGGGGGTTGCAGCAGTGGGAAAACCCCCCACTTTCAGAGGGGAGTCTGTTGGAGGGGCCCACAAGTTCCTAGAATGTACACAAGCTCACCCATTTGGGAATCAGCACCTGAAGGGTCACAAACCACTTGTGGGAAGCAAGGAAAGTGACTGAAAATGGGGCAAGAGCCAAGCAAGCAGCATTGTTCCCTGTCTGACCCCTCCCCCATATGTAGCACCTCAACATAGCAAAATGGGTTGCCCCACCTTGGTGAATAACTAAGACTGCGCCCCTTACAACATAACAGGTGCACAGAGACAAAGAAATATGACCCAAATGAAAGAATAGATCAAAACTCCAGAAAAAGAACTAAGTGACCAGGAGTTAGCCAACCTACCAGTTGCAGAGTTCAAAATACTGGTAATCGGGATGCTCACAGAAATGATTGAATACAGTTGCAAAATAAGGGAAGAAGAAAAAGTTATACGAGGTTAAGTAAAGAAAAATATACAAGGAACCAACAGTGAAGGGAAGGAAACTGGGACTCACATCAATAATTTGGAGCAGAAGGAAGAAATAAACATACAACCAGAACAGACTGAAGAAACAAGAATTCAAAAAAGAAAATGAAGAGAAGCTTAGAAACTTCTGGGACAACTTTAATTGTTCCAACATATGAATCATAAGGGTGCCAGAAGGAGAAGAGGAAGAGCAAGAATTGAAAACTTACTTGAAAAAAATGATAAAGGAAGACTTCTCCAATCTGGCAAAGGAACTAGACGTGCAAGTCCAGGAGGTCAGAGAGTCCCCAAAAAGTTGGATCCAAGTAGAAACACATCAAGACACACCACAATTAAATTGCCCAAGATTAAAGGAAGAGGTAAAGAGGAAGTTACCTACAAAGGAGTTCCCATAAGGCTATCATCTGATTTCTCAAAAGAAATCTTGCAGGCAAGAAGGGGCTGGAAAGAAGTATTCCAAGTCATGAAAGGCAAGGACCTACATCCAAGATTGCTCTATCCAGCAAAGCTATCATTTAGAATGGGAGAGCAGATAAAGTGCTTCCCAGATAAGGTCAAGTTAAAGGAGTTCATCATTACCAAGCCCTTATTATATGAAATGTTAAAGGGACTCATCTAAGAAAAAGATCAAAACTACGAACAGTAAGAGGACAACAAATTCACAGCTACCAACAACTGAACCTAAAAAACAAAAACAAACTAAGCAAACAACTAGAACAGGGACAGAATCACAGAAATGGAGATCACATAGAGGGTTATCAGTGGGGAGAGGGAGGAGTGAGAATGGAGGAAAAGGTACAGGGAATGACAGGCATAAATGGTAGGTATAAAACAGACAGGAGGAGGCTAAGAATAGTATAGGAAATGGAGAAGCCAAAGAATTTATGTATGGCCCAAGGACGTGAACTAAGGGTGGGGGGTGCTGGAGGGAGGGGTGTGCAGGATGGAGGAGAATAAAATGGAGGAAAAAATGGGATAACTGTAATAGCATAATCAATATAATATACTTCAAAAAAATTTTTTTAAAATTATCTATCTTGTTTTATCTAAATTCAAAGCCCCCACCAGTAGTTTAAATCAATTCAAGAAATTCCCAGGCAATATATTATTATCATCTCTAAGTATTAAAAAATATTGATTCTATTTTAAAACCCCTCAATATTATTATTTTATCTGAACATGAAAATGAGATCATTTTGAGTCTTTGAGTACTTTTTAAGAATTGAATATTGTCTCTTAAAATGGCATGAAATGGAGAAAGCTCTTCACTAAGGCATCTAGATATTCCTGGAATGTAGAAAGTCTAGGTGCCTTCATTAACAGAGGATAGAGTGTTGAATGTAGGGTGAGGTGTTATAAGGAAGGGAGAAGTTTAGTATTAGGACATATGCTGCACTTCAAGTGTTAAGATGCTCCTTCATCCTTGAATACTCATCCAGGGAATATGGGCCCTACTATCCCTCACCCCCCGTCACCAGACCTGTCATCTCGCAGTGATACTGATTTCCAAGGATGCCACTTTCTCCACAAATTGCTACCTACTGAAGTGATATTTATCTTTGCTCTATGGATCCAGAGAGGCTTTTGACCCCACCACTGTGGTATTTTTTTTAATTGACTGTATATTTTCTGACATGTACACAATCTGAAAATGGTAGACTACTCTGAACTACACACTATTTAAAATTTCTATATTTGTATCAAATGGAATGTTCATTTTTAGAGAGTTAATAGAAATTGGAAACCAAATATAAGTATTTTCAGTTTCCTGTTGGACACTGGGTCCTCCATCAGTTGAGCCACCAGTACTGTTCACACTGTCTCTTTAATATTGCCTGCTTCCTATGTGTACTTAAGTGTTTCTCAAAATATGTAGAACTAATGTTTAAAAAAACCCTACTCTGAGTGAGGTATAGTGTTAGAATTCAATATGAAATGGTGGACAAAACAGACAGTCTCAGCCTTCTCACAAGAGACAGACATTAAATATACAGTCCCCACCAAATTATATAGCTCAAAACTGTGAAGAAAAAAGCAAGAAACTACTAGAAATAATAACAAGGAAGATCTATATGGATTGGAAGAAAAAGGTGACCAAAGCTCATAGTGAAAGTGACCTGATGACGACTGGAGCGAGCTAGATGGAGTGTTTGAGGAAGAGGGTTCCAGGCAGAGCAAATAGCGTGTACCAAGGCCCTGAGGCATGCAAGTAATTGAAGAGTTCAAAGACTCAACAGAGAGCCAATGTGGGTGAATATAAGGGGTAAGGCAAAGTGGAAGATGAAGTCAGAAAAATAAGCAGGACTTTGTAGATAACAGTCAAGTACTTTAATTTCATGTAAAATGCAAAGCTGCTGAAAGATATTAAAGCTGGAGAGTCACTTTAAAATATATGTATATATATCACTTTGATTGCTATATGGAAATTGCTGTGTGGAAAACCTTGAGAGAAAGTAGGAGACCCATGAGGAGGATATTGCTATTATCAGGCAAGAGAATGTGTCTGAGGAGGAAGAAACCTATAGATCAGAAGTGTATTTTGGAGGTAGAATCCACAGGACCTAATGGACTGTGGATGGACTGTGGATCTGACTGCCAGTATAGCTCATATTGAGGTCGTCATCATCCAGGTTCTGAGTTTTTCACATGCAAATCCTTTCCAAGTACTGAGGTTCCTTTCACTTCTGTGATCTCATATTATACTGCTGATAGCTGATAATATTAATTGAGCAATTATTAGTTGCCAAGGACTGTGCTAAGTGCCCACTTTGATATCTCATTTTTTTAAATTTATTTAATTATTGTTCAAGTACAGTTTTCTGTCTTATACTCTCAACCCTGCCCACCCCCATCCCAGTGCTCCCCACCTCCCTCCAATTCCCCCCCATCTTAGTTTTTGTGCATGTGTCCTTTATACTTGTTCCTCCAAATCCCTCCCCTTTTCCCCTGTGATTCTCTCCCCTCTCCCCTCTGGTTCCTGTCAGCCTGTTCTGTATTTCAGTGTCTTTGTTTTTATTTTGCTTGCTTGTTTGTTTTGTTGTTTAGGTTCCTGTTAAAGGTGAGATCATATGGTATTTGTCTTTCACTGCCTGGCTTACTTCACTCAGCATAATGCTTTCCAGTTCTATCTATGCTGTTGCAAAGGATAGGAGTTCCTTCTTTCTTTCTACTGCATAGAATTCTATTGTGTAAATGTACCATAGTTTTTTGATCCATTCATTGACTGATGGGCATCTAGGTTGCTTCCAACTCTTGGCTATTGTAAATTGTGCTGCTATGAACATTGTGGTGCATAGGTTCTTTTGGATTGGTGTTTCAGGGCTCTTAGAATATACTCCTAGTAGTGGAATTGCTGGGTCAAAAGGCATATTTATTTTTAGGTTTCTGAGAAAATCCCATACTGTTTTCCATAATGGTTGTACCAGTCTGCAATCCCACCAACAGTGAACTAGGTCCCCTTTTCCCCACAACCTCTCCAACATTTGTTGTTGGTTGCTTTGTTTATGATAGCCATTCTGACCCGTGTAAAGTGGTATCTCATTGTGGTTTTAATTCACATCTCTCTGATAGCTAGTGATACTGAGCATCTTTTCATGTGTCTCTGGATCTTCTGTATGTCCTCCTTGGAGAAGTGTCTGTTCAAGTCCTTTGCCTACTTTTTAATTGGGTTGGCTGTCTTCTTAGAGTGGAGTCATGTATGTTCTTTGTATATTTTGGAGATTAAACCCTTGTCTGAGGTATCATTGGCAAATATGTTTTCCCATATAGTTGGTTCTCTTTTTATCTTAATACTGTTTTCTTTAGCCATGCAGAAGCTTTTAATTTTGGTGAGATCCCATTTGTTTACTCTTTCCTTTATGTCCCTTGCTCCAGGGGACATATAAATAAAAATATTGCTGGGTGAAATACCTGAGATTTTTCCTGCCAATGTTCTCCTCTAGGATTTTAATGGTGTCACAATTTATATTTAAGTCTTTTATCCACCTTGAATTTATTTTGGTGTTTGGTGTAAGTTGGTGCTCAAGTTTCACTTTTTAGCATGTAGCTGTCCAGTTCTCCCAACACCATTTGTTGAAGAGGCTATCTTTACCCCATTTTATGTTACTGCCCCCTTTGCGGAATATTAGTTGCCCATAGAGACTTGGGTTTATTTCTGGGCTCTCTGTTCTGTTCCATTGGTTTATGTGCCTGTTTTTATGCCAGTACCAGGCTGTTTTGATTACAGTGGCCTTGTAATACAGTTTGATATCAGGTATTGTGATCCCTCCTACTTTGTTCTTTCTCAAAAGTGCAGCTGCTATTTGGGGTCATTTATGGTTCCATATAAATTTTTGAAGTGTTTGTTCTATGTCTGTGAAATATGCCATTGGTACTTTAATAGGTATTGCATTGAATCTGTATAGTGCTTTGGGTAGTATGGACATTTTGATGATGTTAAATCTTCCAAGCCATGAACAAGGTATATGTTTCCATTTGTTTGTGTCTTCCCTGATTTCTTTCCTCAGTGTTGTGTAGTTTTCTGCATACAGGTCTTTTACTTCCTTGGTTAGGTTTATTCCCAGATATTTTATTTTTCTTTTTGCTATATCGAATGGTATTTTTTTCTTGATTTCTGCTTCTGCTGATTTATTGTTAGTATATAAAAATGCCTTTGATTTCTGGATATTGACTTTGTATCCCGCTGTTTTGCCAAATTCATTTATTACATCGGGCAGTTTTTGGGTAGAGTCTATAGGATTTTCCATGTACACTATCATGTCATCTGCAAACAATGACAGTTTTGTTTCCTCCTTTCCTATTTGTATGCCTTTTATTTCCTTTTCTTGTCTGATTGCTGTGACTAAAACTTCCAATATTATATTGAAGTGGTGAAAGTGGACAACCCTGTCTTGTTCCTGATCTTAGTGGAAAAGATTTTAGTTTTTGCCCCTTGAGTATCATGTTGGCTGTAGGTCTCTCATATATGGCCTTTATTATATTGAGGAATGCTCACTCTATTCCCACTTTGCTGAGTGTTTTTATCATGAATGGGTACTTATCAAATGTACCTTATCAAAAGCTTTTTCCGAATCTATTGATATGATCATGTGATTTTTGTCTTTGCTTTTGTTTATGTGATGTATTACATTTACTCATTTGTGAGTATTGAACCATCCTTGCATCCCTGCATGAATCCCACTTGGGCATGGAGTATGATCTTTTTAATGTACATTTGGATGCGATTTGCCAATATTTTGTTGAGGACTTTAGGGTGTATGTTCATCAGCAATATTGGCCTGAAGTTTTCTTTCTATGTTGTGTCTTTATCTGGTTTTGGAATTAGGATGATGCTGGTTTCATAAAAAGAGTTTGGGAGTCTTCCATCCTTTTGGATTTTTTGGAATAGTCTGTGAAGGATAGGAGTTTGCTCTTCCTTAAATGCTTTGTAGAATTCTCCTGTGAAACCATCTGGTCCAGGGCTTTTGTGTGATGGGAGTTTTTTGATTACTGCTTCAATTTTATCTGCTGTTATTGGTCTGTTCAGGCTTTCTGCTTCTTCTTCATTGAGTTTTAGAAGATTGTATTTTTCTAGAAATGTGTACATTTCACCTAGGTTTTCAAATTTCTTGGCATACAGTTCTTCATAGTAATTTCTTAAAATCCTTTGTATTTCTGTGGTGTCAGTTGTAATCTCTCCTCTTTCATTTCTGATTGTATTTATTTGGGTTTTCTCTCTTTTTTTCTTGATGAGCCTGCTTAAAGGCTTGTTGATTTTGTTTTTCTTTTCAAAAAACCAGCTCCTTGGTTCACCGATCCTTAGAATTGTGCTTTTAGTCTCTATGTCACTTAATTCTGCTGTGATCTTGGTTATTTCCTTCCTTCTACTTGCTCTGGACTGTCTTTGTTGTTGTTCCCCGAGTTCTTGTATGCGTAGGGTTAGGTTGTTTGTTTGAAATGTTTCTATCTTCTTTAGGTAGGCCTATATTGCTATGAACTTCCCTCTCAGGACTGCCTTCACTGTGTCCCATAAGTTTTGGGTTGTTGTGAATTCATTTTCATTTGTTTCCAGAAATGTTTTGATTTCTCTCCTAATTTCATTCTTGACACATTCATTGTTTAGTTGCATGCTATTCAATCTCCATGATTTTGAGTGTTTTGGGTTTTTTTCCTTTGGGGTTGTTTTCTAGTTTCAGGGCCTTGTGGTCACAGGAAATGCTTGGTATAATTTCAATCTTCTTGAATTTGTTGAGGCTCATTTTGTGTCCCATCATGTGGTCTATCTCTGAAAATATTCCATGTGCATTTGAAAAGAATGTGTACTTTGCTTCTTTGGGATGAAAGGCTCTCTATATATATCAGTTAAGTCCATTCCATCTAGGGCATTGTTCAATGCCACAATATCTTTGTTGATATTTTGTTTGCGGAATCTGTCCACTTGTGACAATAGGATGTTAAAATCCCCTACTATAATTGTGTTGCTGTCAATATCTTTCTTGAAGTCCTCTAAGATTTTCTTCATATATTTGGGTGCTCCTCTGTTCGGTGCATATATATTTACAATGTTTATGTCTTCTTGGTGGGTTCTTCCCTTGAGTATTATGAAGTAATCTTCTGGGTCTCTCTTTATGGCCCTTTTTTTTGAAGACTATTTTGTCTGATAAGAGTATTGCTATCCGAGCTTTTTTTTTTTTTTCCCTGTCTGTATGCTTGGAAAATTTGTTTCAAGCCCTTCACTTTTAGTCTGTGATGGTCTTTTGTCCTGAGGTGGGTCTCTTGTAGGCAGCATATGTGTGGGTCATGTTTTCTTACCCATTCAGCTATTCTATGTCTTTTGGTTGGAGCATTTAATCCACTTACATTTAAGGTTATTATTGATAGGTACTTATTCATTGTTATTTTTGTACCTGTGTTCCTCTCTGTCTCTCTCTCTTCCTTCCATTCTTTAGAGTAGTCCCTTTAGCATCTCTTGCAGAGCTGATTTGGTGGAGGTGTATTCTTTTAGACTTCTTTTGTCTTGGAAGCCCTTTATTTGGCCTTCTTTCTTGATTGAGAGCTTTTCTGGGTAAAGTAGCCTTGGTTGCAGGCCTCTGGTTCTCATTACTTGGAATATTTCTTGCCATTCTCTTCTTGCTTGGAGCGTTTCCATCGAGAACTCTGCAGCTAACCTTATTTTGGGCTCCCTTGTATGTTACTTCCTGTTTCTTTCTTACTGCCTTTAAGATTCTCTCTTTGTCTTGGAATTTTGCCATTTTAATTATAATGTGTCTTGAAGTGGCCTGTTTGGGTTCCTCTTGATTGGGACTCTCTTTGTTCCCTGGATTTGTGTGACTTTTTCTCTTATCAAATTAGGGGAATTTTCCATCATTACTTTTTCAAATAGGTTTTCTATCCCTTGCTCTTCTTCTCTTTCTGGTATTTCTGTTACACAGATATTATTACTTTTCATATTGTCTTGCACTCCTCTTAATCCCTCTTCATTCTTTCTGAGCCTTTTTTTTTCTTTATTTGCTCTTTCTGGGTGTTTTTTTTTCTACTTTGTCCTCCAACTCACTGATCTGATCTTCTGCTTCATCGATCCTACTTTTGATTCCTTCCACTGTGTTCTTCAGTTCAGAAATTGTATTCTTCTTTTCTTCTTGGCCCTTGCTGATAGTTTCTATTTCCTTTTTCATGTTGATATAGTTTTCAGTGAGTTCATTGTAATTCCCCTGTAGTTTCTGGTATCTCATTGTGAGCTCTTTGAACTTCCTGATAACCAGTGCTTTGAATTCAATATCTGATAGCTGACTTGCCTCTATTTCATCTAGCCTTCTTTCTGAGGCTTCCTCCTCTCCTTTCATTTGGGGATTGTTTTTTGTCTTTCCTTTGTTTGTGAGACTCTTCTTGTTAGCTTCAGCTTCTTAAATTGATTTGTTCTTGGGTTTATGGTATGAATATCTGTGGTATAATACCTGTGAGATTCAGTGATGTAGTCTCCTTGATCTCCCAAGCTCACTAATCTTGGGCTGTCCCTTAAGTTGGCTCTGTGTTTTTCTTTGGGTTTTGATCATTTGGGGGTCTTTCTTTTGTGGGTCCTTCCCACCAGCTGGTTAACTGATGGTCCCTGTGTCCGCCACCTCTTGTAATTTGTTGCGTTGGTGAGGGCAAGTTGTGTTGAAGCTAGTTCTTCCATGTATACGAGGTTTTGAGGATTCTCTTTTGCTCTTCTTGTTTAATTATTTGCACTGGGTAGTTTCTTCACTATTTAGTTGTATTTCCAGATAGGTCTTGGATTGTAGTTTGTGTGGTGTCCATTCCCTCCTTCACCTTCTTCTGTTGTTATCTGTTGGTGATTCCTTTGTTGTTGGGTTTCCTCTTCAAGTGGGTATGCTTTTACCTCTTGTTGGTTTCAAACTGGCCAAACCAGTTTTTCTGGTCTCGCTGGCTGCAGCAGGCTGAAGGGCAATTGGTGTGGCCTTTCTCCCTTCCTGATGTGTACTCAGCCAGTCTTGTGAGCACTCTCCCAAGAACTAGTCTGACACCTCTTCCAGTGGCCCACGCAGGGCATCCAGGTCTTCTTCAGAGCGCTCTTTTCCAGGAGTCATCACCATGGGCTGGGGTGCCCAGCGAGGCTGCCTCGGTCACATGGGTTTGGGTGCAAACCCTTCCTAGTGCTATGGGGAAATGCAGGGCCTTTTTTTCTGGCTTGGTGGGGAGTAGGCTGAGCGGCTGTCACAGAGGAATCCCTCAAACAGTTTTACTTTTTGAGATTTAAATTCCTGCTACTCAAGCCTGCCACTTAGTACAGCCTAATTCTCCAGCCAGACTGGTGACTATCAGGGTCAGTGTGCATCACTGCATGGCTCTCGACTTTCCCAAGCTGGTGACCACAGACTTTGAAGGTGATCACAGCCCTTCTGTGTTTGCCTCCTTGTCCTTTTTCCCCTCTCTGCAACTTCAAGCAACAAGGTCTCTCCTGGTGCTGCTCAAACCCTGCTTGGCCAGGGAGGGAGGGAGCAGTTGACCTGGTCTCTCCCAAGGACTCTGTGGCAGGCCCGCCACTCCCAAGGAGTCTGTGGTAGACCCAGCACCGGGTACCAGGCTGAATATTATTTTTTTTAAGCTACTGAGTTTTGGGAGTAATTTATTACATAGCAAATGATAACTAGCACAAATGATAGTGTCAGTGTTAATAATATTAATAACTATTATAACATCTTGCATTTGTGTAATGTTTCAGATTTTCCCAAAGAAAAATTAAGTTTCAAAATAGTAAGATTAGAAAAACATTACCATTATCTTCCCTAAAACATAGCAGCTGCACTGGAAAGTACAACTTGCATTTTCAACAAGAAAAAAATGGTTTATTCATCTGTTTTTTATTACCTTAATTTTCATCTCTAAAATCACTTGAAATGTACTATCTAGCTAGGCAGTAATTTTTTTTTTTTCTCTAAGGTATTAGTGAAGAGGCACGTGTCAACCATCTGGCCTGGATGTTCTTTGGACTTCAGATTTGCAGCGCCCAGGTGGATTTCTTACCCGTGCTGGGTTTCATAATCCCTATATCAATTTTTGCTCCAAGAGAGGGACATGGATTTTAAGCTGTCAATCAGTATTTTGGCCAGTTAAGATGAAATACAAAGGGCAAGTTTTTTTTTTAATTAACATAAGACCAGTGCTCAAATTGGGCAAGAACATAAAGAATTTTTCTAAAAAGTTTTCCCAGAAGGAACTAATTACTGTGGGAGAAAATTATATTCATGTTTGGCTTGAATAACCACAGAAACAATAAAATGCAAATATTTTTTAAATGATGAAAAAAATTAAAGGAAGAAAACCTTTCTATTGTACTCTTATGGAGACTCTTGCTTTTTAAAAATTTTTTAAAGCAATATATATGTGTAAATGTATATACCCATACATTCTCATCAACAGCAAGAGAAATATAAGAAATGTACTAAAACTTCATTCATTTCACAAACAGTGAGCATCTAACACGTGCCAAGCAAGTTCTGCAGGTAAGGGGCACACTGCAGAACAAGGCAAACACAGTCCCTATGCTGATGAAGCCTAAGTTCTAGTAGGAGAGACAGGTAAGTAAAAGCTAAAGCAATAAATCAATAAATAATTACAGGTTGTGATAGTGATTGAAAGTAAAAAGGAGAAATTGCTTACACTGGATGTTCAAAGAGACTTGTCTGGGAACTAATGGAAGGGTGGGGTCAACCAGGTCAGGAGCTTGGGGAGAGCTTTCCAGACAAAGGGAATAGTAAGCATAAAAGCCCGGAAATAGAAACATTGTGGAATACTCTGGAAACTGTCAAAAGCCTGTGAGCCTAGTGGAGAATGGGGTTAGATGGGGGGATGGTAGTCATGAACCAGATCATTTAGGGCTTTGTAGGCCCTGAAAAGGATTGGGATTTTAGTCTAAGTTCAAAGGGAATCCATTAAAGGCTTTTAGGATCCAAATGGCATGATCTATGTTTTCAAAACATCACTATTATGGCTGTGTGAAGAACAGACTGTGAGTGAGGAAGAAATGGGTGCGAGAAGCTGAGTTGGAAGCCTACTGCAGTATTCCAGGCTAGAGAGGAAGGAGCAGAGGGTCGGGAGCAATAGAGAGAAAAAATAATGGGCAGAATTTGGAGGTAGGATGAAAGGGACTTCAAAGTGACTTGGATGTGGGGGCTGAAGGGAAGGATGAGTCAAGGAGTCCTCTTGAGTTTGGCATTTGAATTAAGTAAACATGTTGCTGCTGTATATCATGGGGAGAAATCCCTTTACAGGTCTGTGTATGAGAGACTCAGGAGATTTGTTTTGAACAAAGTTTGAGGTCCCTATGAAATATTCAAGTAAGATGTAATTTAGGAAATAGAATACATAAGATTGAGTTAATATATAATAAGTATAAAGCCAATCATAGTCTATGATTAGCCTAAATATACAAATATATACACCATGAGGATTATGCTTGGAAATTAAATTCTTATTTTATTTTCGAGAGTTGAAGTAAAATGTCCTTTTATTTATTTTCTACATTTAACTGTAGCCCAAACACAGACCAATGCCATTAAATATTTTTTCTGTTTCATGTTTTCTAATTTCCTTATATTCTCGGTTTCCATTATAAACGCTTTTCCTTGGACAGGTAGCTCACTTGGTTGGAGCATCATCCCATACACCAAAAGGTTGCAGGTTTGATTCCCAGTCAGGGCACAGTCCTAGGATGCAAGTTTGATCCCTGGTGGAGGCCTGTACTAGAATCAGCCAATCAGTGCTTCTGTCTCACGTTGATGTTTTTCTCTCTCTCTCTCTTTCTGTCTTTCTCAAATCAATAAACATATGCTCAGGTGAGGATTACCAAAAATTTCAAAGGTTTCTTATTTAGTTACAGAAAGGAGAGAGGGCTATACTTCATAAAGCATTTACTATAAAACATGCAGGGACAACTTAAGATTATTTCACTGAAATTTGTAGCAGTCCTCTACTATTATCTTCCTTTTGCAGATGAGGACACAGAGGTTCAGAGCATTCAAATAACTTGCCCAGTGACATATGGTCAGGATTGGCATCCAAGTTTTCCTTTGGCACTAAGAGCCATGTCCCATCTTTATAGGTATGAAAAGCACAGAATCTCTTCTTCTGTTTCTTTCTTAGATTTTGTATTTATTTGCATAGTTCTTACATCTCTTTTATTATGAAATTCAATTGAATTCAAGAAACACTTAGAGCATCTCTGACACTAGTATTGCTGTTGACTACATTTCTGCTGAATTGTGGACATGCTCTCTTCCTCACCTCCCCCATTTGATGGTATCCTGCCATCGTCTCAGCTGCTTAATAAAAAGAAATTTCCAATACCCTTTCTTCTCAGAACATCGTAAATAGCTGCTATTGCCTTGGCAATTTTCTGGACTTCTGCATCCAGTGAGGATTGGCTGTTACCTAAACTATTCATTTTCTCCTGGCCATAATCCACAGAAAAGTAGATTCATTAACTTTGAGGCTTACTTAATGGAACAAACAACTTGATTTTCTTCCTCTTTTCTTTGTTCTTCCGTAATATATTGTCTTGTTATATTTTCTGTTCTGTTATTTCACTATTTTCCTTTGATGTTGTTTTTTAGATAATTCAATACCCTTTTCTAACCCCCATTTCTCCGCCTGCATTTCTGTTTTTGGAATAGTACTATTTCAATCTCTTAGTACTTAGTTACTCATTTATTTAAGCAAACTAATAGCACCAGCACAGGATTTGATTAATTCTATCTCAGAAAAAAAATTAGTATTTGTCATTAGAAGGCATACTGATTTTAATTTGATTCAATAGTCAAATGAACTCCCACATTATTTTTTTGAACAAATTCCTTTGTAGCAATTTCTGTGTGCCAGTCACTAGTGTTAACAGCCGTGAGCTAACACTTATTCCTCCTGGCCACTCTGTGAGGTAGATACTATTATAACATGTTACAGGTAAAGAAACCACCAGGAAAGTAGAATAGGCACTCAAAACAGAAAGTTTATATCCACTTTCACACATGGGAATGGAATCTAACCCCAGTCACCTGACTGCAGTATATATTTGGGGTATCATATGATGGGAAGAGGGGAAAAATAAGAAAATTGCATCTCTTCTACTATGCAGAGTTATGGAATGCGGTTTCTTACTATGTAATGTCGTGGCATGTTCCTAGGAGAGAGTGGAGTTCCAAATGGACAGAACTGAAGGAGGGGGCATGGCGTAACCAGGCTATGAATGGAAAACTGGCCTTTTGGGGAAAGTAGAACTCTCTTATGCCCTTTCTTTTGACCCCAAAATAACTTTGTTAGTTAGAAATTTTTTCTTGGTGGGCCAGTGTTTCAGTAGAAAAATCTGCAGATACCTGAACAGTGTGATATACTTGCCAGCAGAGACAAAAAAAAAAAAAAAAAAAAAAAAAAGAGGGCACACTCAGGGAATACAGAATCAGCCTATTGAGTGGACTGGGTCAGAGTTTCAAGTGGTGATTAGCATTACTGTTGTTACTGTCGGGCAGTCCTCATGGGAACCATCTTGGAGAAGCACTGTAGAGAAACGTAAGACCAAACCTGCTTACCCGTATGGAGTGGAGAATGTTTCTATGGATGGGGCGAGGAAGGAGCTAGGAAACATTTGTATTTCAGAACACACACGACTGCTTATACCTTAGGAGAAGAATACAGCATGTTTTTGTATTTATGCTTCTGTAATTGTATGTAACTTTATGACACCCCGATAGCATTGGTAAATTAGAAATAAAATCACAAATCCAGTTGTAGCCCATTCCCAATGCCGTGTCCTGGTACAAACAAGTTTCTGGTGAAATTTACAGCTTTATCAGAGGCTTCATGGTTGAATTCTATCTGAACCACAATGTACATGTGTATAAAGTAGAGTATTTGGAAAATTATAGATCAAATGAAAATAAGTCTACACCATAAGTTTAACCAAGGAATGCAAAACAGGCTAAAGTGGTAATAATGAAGCTAATAGTTCTGTATAATTAAAGAGTAGGAATAGTAGTGATTACAAACTGTGGTCAACCCAATGTAACACAGTTAATATGCTGAGAGTTGAGGATGCTTTCACAAATGAGGAGGGATTTCAAGGATCTGTAACACATAGGTAGTAAACACTTAAGCAAAATTGTTTAACAACCAGTAGAATTCTAATGGAGAGCCCTCAGCAAATTCTAGAATAAGATTAGTTTATGAAGACCACATTTCAGTCATTCTTAATAACTCATTTTCTATCACAGTTGGAATGCTTTGGGCTGCATATTATAGAAAACTCCTGTCAACAGTGTCTTAAGCTACAAGAACACTGTTTATGTAACAAAAAGACTGCATGTATATAATTTGAGGATTAGATCAGCAGCTCCAAATTTTGGGGCATTTGGTTGAAGTTTCTATGATTCTCTTGATATTCACTGAAGCACCAAGCATCACATCCTCAGGCTTCAGAATTAAAATACAAAAGAGAAAAGAGAGAAAGAAAGAAAGAAAGAAAGAAAGAAAGAAAGAAAGAAAGAAAGAAAGAAAGAAAGAAAGGAAGAAGGAAGAAAGGAAGAAGGGAAGGGGAGGGGAGGGGAGGGGAGGGGAGGGAAAAAATAAGTAAGAGTATGGCCAGGGTGATGAGAGAACTTCTCTCACAGGTCTGTCTGCTTTTATCAGGGAGGAAAAAAAACTCTTTAGTGGAAGCCTACCCATGAGAACTCCTCTTATGTCACATTGACCAGGACCAAGTCCGATGGCATGTAAACTGCAAGGGAGACAAGGAAAATGAGTACATAGTCTTTTTTATCCTTCCCGAGAGATGAGCAAGGAAGAAGGAAGTTGGTCATGGCTGCTGGTGTTGGCCATATTTTCCATATTTGAAATCCTTTACTTTCTTTGGATTTCTTACAGCATAAAGTCAAGACTCTGTACCCTGACACATGTCTTTTATAAATTCTGCCCACCTCTCCAGCCTCTGCCCAATCCTCAGGAAGCCTGGGTTATGATCATCATGGACCAATTGCAGTTGCTACACCTCAGCATTCTGTCCTATACCACTATGTCTTGGTGATGCAGGTGGCAGTTGGGTCCTTGTGGTATTGTGAGAAAAAGGTATTTCCAGGGAATTGCAAGGGAGGATGAGGTCTGGTGGTAAGATTTATTTGAGTGGAAATAGAAGGCTGCCCCTAAGTTTCCAATGTCCCATCTCTCTCCATCCTGCCATGAAAAATCAGAGCCAAAAATAGGGCCAATGTCCAGAGGTCCTATGCCTTATTAAAGATTAGTCCTGTGAAGCTGTGTGGTCGCCAGGCCCCCAGGCAGCTGCTAAGCAGTAGCAGTTCCTGCCTAGGTAGCTTAGAGCTACTCCTGGCTGCCCTGCTGCATCCAGGCTCCCATCTGGAGCATGCATTTGAAGTCTGTTTGGCTGCTGGACCTGCATGGTTACTATGGAGAGAATGCATGAACCCAAGGGGCAAGCATGTGGTCTCTGGGGAGAGAGAGAAAGGCTTTGTTCCCTGGGATTACATTATCTCTGGCTTGGGAAGGACCAGAAGCTTTCTCAAAATAGCCAATCAACTTCCCAAGCTTTCATGGGCTTCTGATAGGTCCACACCCTAACCATTCCATCCCTTTCCCGGCTAGACTGACAAGCCCCTACAATCGCCATCTTGGCTCCTATTGCTGGTGTGCTTACCTCCTCCCAATAGTCTGGGCAAATGGAAAGCTGGTCCTTCCTCCCTCTACAGGGGAGGGAGCCAAGTCTGTGATTCCCTGGAGTATATGAGGCTGTAGCTTCCTGGCTAAGCAAGCAGACTTATGCACCCTGGTTGATTATGTACAACAATGTCCGATTCCCTTTGTTTTCGTTCTTTATTAATATCCAGCTACCTAGGCTAACATTAACCGTGCTGTTCACCCTTTAGAGACACTGTCTGCCAAGCATTCTCCAGCCTTCTCTATGACCCTGAGTCATTCTCTCCTCTAAGTTCCCACAGCAGCCTGTATGCTGCTGTAATACATGATCACATGGTTATGTGTCTACTTGTTTATCTGTCAGTCTTCCTTATCAAATCCTCAAAGACAGAGATTTCATTATGTCATCTTTGTGCAACACCTTGCACAGCGCCAGGCATGTATTAATAGCTCCATCAAGCTTGCTGAATACATGAATGAATCATTGGATATTACTCAGTCTTTGAAGTCCTAGGTAAAAATGTCCTGGATGCAGGCAAACATTCTTTCCTCTCTCTTTTTTCTTCAGCAGTTTTGCCCTTCTGCACTTTCTTTTCCTGGATACACTTCTATCTGTGTAGCACAGAACCGAGGGGCTGCTGCTTCCCCCAGCCGCTGCTCCACCCTCGTCATTCCCCTGCAACGCTTCTTCCCAAGCCTCGGGCTCAGTCTGACACCTCGCTGAACCTCCTCTCCCTGCATTTACAGAGGATCCGTCCGCGTTGTCTGCCTCCAGTACCAAGGCTGCAGAGCTCAACAGGCTAAAGTAACCAGCCCCCTGCACCATCACGTTGCTACCTGATTTTACCAATCATGTTTTTTTACTCTATTCTCTAAGAGAAGGGAATGTTTATCTCCATAAAGTAGTATTTCATTAAAAAAGAATAGGTTGGTTTCCTGCTTCAAAATCTTTACCACACATTTTACATGCCTGGCTCAGTTCTGTCTGGGATTGGGCAGGGAGGGTTAGCAGGAACCATGTTACTCCTTTCTGCCTGTTATTTATTTATGGTTTTGAAAATGCTCAGTCCCCTGGAGGGAAGTAATGTCACTAATTTTTTCATTGACCTTCACATGGGCTTAAATACTGATTTCCCAGATTTTTGACATAATATATTCTGCACAGTGTGAATCTGAGATTAAAATTCTACATGCAAATGGGGTATATGGGTAAGAGGTTGAGGGGGTTCTACTCAGGGCTCAGAATTAATAACAAGCAACAGGCATCAGAAATGCAAGTCAAAACTACAATGAGATATCACCTCATACCTGTCAGAATAGCTAACATCAATAAATTCAACAAATAAGTGTTCACGAGAATATCTAGAAAAGGGAACCCTCATTCATTGTTGATGGGGATGCAGACTGGCGTAGCCACTGTGCAAAGCAGTATGGAGTTACCCCCCAAAATTGAAAATGGAACTGCCTCATGACCTAGCAACCCCACTTCTTTTTTTTTTATGTTACCAGGAGCAACCCCACTTCTGAAACTACCTGAAAAAACTCCTACGTTCACTGTAGTGTTATTTACAATAGCCAAGCTATGGAAGCAGCCCAAGTGCCCATCAGCAGATAAGTGGATAAAAAGCTGTGGTACATTTGCACAATGAAATACTACTACTCAGCTGTTAAGAAAACAAAAAAAGAAAGAAAGAAAATCTTACCCTTTGTGACAGCCTGCATGCATCTGGAGAGCATGCTAAGTAAAATAAGCCAGAGAAAGACAAGTACCATATGAGTTCACTTATATGTGAAATCTAATGAATAAAATAAACTAACAACAACATAGAAACAGATGCATAGATACTGAGAACAGAGTGACAGCTGTCAGACAGGAGGGGAATTGAGGGGCAGGGTGAAAAGGCAAAGGGATTAAGCAACACCTCTCCAAAACTCCTAGACACAGACAACAACAGTGTGGTGATTACTAAGGGGAAGAGAGGTGGGGGAAGGGAAAAGAGAGTAAAGTGGGTATAAGTGGTGATGAAAGGAGGCTTGGCTTGGGGTTGTGAACACACAATACAATATACAGATGTATTATAGAATTGTACGACTGACACCTACATAATTTTATTAACCAATGTCAGTCCAATAGATTCAATTAAAAAAAAAAAAACAAGCAGAAAGTTTGTCAGTGGCTGGGAGCAAAAACAGTGCAGGGATGACAAGAGTGCAATCCTCTTTGATGACATAATCCTACAATTTTTATATGTGTTTAAGAATACATTTATAATATTTGTATTTATCTTTCTCAAGGTAATGTGCTTCTTTAATCTGAGGTCTCATGTCTTTATTCTCTTTTGAAAATTTCTACCCATTTTCTCTTCATACTCAGATATTTTCATTCTATCTTCTATTTTTCTTAACACTTCTTTCATATTTTCTATCTTTTATTTGTCTGTGCTATATTCTGGGTTATCTCCATAAATTTGTCTTTCAAGTCACCATTATTTAACAAATCTATTAAGTTTTGTAAGTGACTCTTGTTTTTTTTGTTTTTTTAATCATCCAACTTCTTTCAGGTTTAATGATCTGCTCTTAAAAAATACATATTCAATTTCTTTGAACATCTAAAGTATATTTATATTGAAGTCCCCTTCAGATTGCTTTTCTGTAATAGTTGTGAATCTCCATTTCGTTGGGATTAAGGTTTCTCTTATTGGCCACTGAACTTTGTTATATAATTTCTGCCTATGAATTCAATTTCCACAAGAGTTAACTTTCCTAGCAGTTTCACATGGGCTTGGAAGGCAGCTCTGAGGGATGTTTTCCCATGGCCTCCCCTGAGGTTTTGAACTACCATGTATTTTAGCTTGAGATTTCGGCATGTGGGCAGTGTGAATTTAGATGCGCTTGAGCACAGATTTGATTCCTCCGTGTGGACTATTTCCTCCTCACCCCAGGCTGCCTCTGGGTTCCGTTGCAGGCCTGTTGGCCTCATGGCAAGACATTCTTTCTGGCCTTCTCCCCTTAGGCAGGGAACAGAACGCCTGCTTTGCAAAGGATCTGCACTTTGAGTCTTCTCTCCACGAAGCATTAAGGCCCTGATTATAAAATCCTGGCATCTCGTGGGCAGTGCAACTTTAATTTCTTTTTTTACTCAGAGCTTTAAATTTCTTCTTTCCTCACATTATCTAAATGCTTGTTTTAATGTTGAGCTTGGCTATCTACTATGAAAATAATTCAAAATGTTTTACTGAGATTTCTATTTGGTTGTTGTTTTGTTGGAGGGATGAAGGGGTTTTTCCTTTGGAGTCCACCATCTTCACTAGAAGTTATTTTGGCTTGTTTTTACCCCTAACATATTTTTTACTTTAGTACTGAGTAGGTACTTAAGAGATGTCTGTTGAATTGTTGTGCACTTAAAATGTATATCATATGTTAGCCAAGTTGAATCTCGTATAAGGGAGTTTTGAGCTAACATTATGGAAAACACATAGAACAAGAAGCTAATGCTGTTTTTGGTGATATGTTGATTTGGTTACTCATCTTATACTGGAATTTTTTTCTTTTTTTCACTATTTACTTCCTGTTAGGCTTATCTGAGAAACTGATTCTTTATAGTTCTGTACTTAAGTGAAGGTATCTTAGGCTTTGGTCTCAGCAGATCAGGGTTTAATTCCAGCTGAGCCTTGTCCAAATGTTCAAGGCACATAGTAGGCATTTAGTAATCACTTGTTGAAAGAAATGAAAGAAGGCATAATTTTACTGAGTATCAGTTCCTCCTGAGTATGGATAATAATAATAATCACCTCATGCGGCTTTGAGAATTAAGCAAGCTCATCTGTGTAAAGAATCCAGCATAGTGTTTAGTGTAGAGTTAGAACTCAATAAATGGTCACTGGTTTTATTCCACAGAGTTACATGAAAGGCATATCTTGGGACACAGATATAGAATAATTGAAATAATTATTCATTCTTCTTCTTTCATTTCCCCTATCACTCCCATTATCAAAATATTCTTTTTTACAGGTTGTATTGATAGATGGTAATAGTTTCCAATTTGAGTTCATAGTCTGTAGTTTGCTCCCAGCCTAGATTTCTGGGGAAAAAAATTCTGACGTTTTACACACTAATAACAATGGAATGGCTGACTTTCAGGTAAGTATTTATTACATTGTTAGAAAAATGTAATCAAGAACATAGAAACTACTAGTCTAGTATCTCTGCATGAATGGAGATACCATATTGTATTATTCTAAAAGAAAAGACTTTTTTTTATTGAATAGATGCTAAAAACAAAGAAATAAAAACACAAATTTCTTTGAGTTTATTCTGATTTTCACTGAAAACCTTTTTAAGAGAGTTAAATATCTTAAAAAATTATATCATCATATAGTTTTGTGCTATTATATTCCCTTTAATATTAAGCTACAATTTATGTAATTTAAACTATGCATTTTAAAATTCTATTGTACTACCCTTTTTGATAATAAATACAGAAAGTTATAGTGCCATCTTGTGGAAAAGATGCAAAACTGCATTGTCTTAATATTTTAATAAATTGGAGTAGGTGGAAAAGATACAGAGCTGAAGAATTGTGTATAATAAAGATTCATCAGAATATTTCTGTTTAACTTAGCTAGATGTAATAATAAAAACATAGGACACAGGTAGGTTTTCCACTCCCAGGTTTTTCTGTGGCATGGATAATAACCAGAAAGAAAAGGTTAGCAGGCTGAATTGAAACCATGCAGGAGGAATTACCAAATTTCAGGCCATTTTGATTACAAAGGAAAAAAGAAGATAAACTAACCATGCCCAACGCTCTGAACTGCAAAGCCATGAACATGACTGACCCAAAGATGTCGCCAAACACAACAGAGAGAAGAGGGAATTGTTCACAACAGCGAAAGAACACCTGTACCATGTATTCCCCAGAGCCTACACGAGGCAGCAACACCCTCTGGTTGTCACAGAAAAAGGATCTGGGGAGCTGTCAGAGGTTGTGGTGTCTTATAGAAAAGAGTTATCCTGAATGAATAAAAGCGACTCCAGAATATTTTTGTTACAGGAAGAGCCAAGAAACATTTTTTAGTCTCAATGTGGAGCATATTATAGGGAAATTCAAAGCTCTCTGAAAGGTGTGATGCAACAGACAAGAGCTGCCACTGGCCCACCCATTCAGGAGCACTGTCCTCGCCTGCTTATGTTAGAACACCCCGCCTGCAGGCGTGCGTGAGCAGCTGGACATGGTCATCAGGAGAGTCCTGAGATCTGGTGAAAAAACCAACACCAGAAATGAACTGGTATTTGAGGTTTAACAAGCGCCCAACTGGAAAGAGCACAGAGAGAGAGAGAGAGAGAGTTCTTGTTAGAATGGGCCAACAGAGAGAGAGACAATGATGAAAGGACAGAATCTGGGAAGTAGTGACAGTTAGGGGTGGGATGTGACTAGGTTCAGTGAAGGCACACTAATAGCACTTAAAATGGAATCTCGTTTCTAGTGGTATCATTCTGATGGTCAAAATATAGCTTCTAAGAAGTATGCTGAAGAAAATACCAAGGACAAAGAAAACATGAGAGAATAGTAATACTGAAAGGCTTTATCCGAAAAAAAAAAAAAAAGATCAGATCATTCCCTTATGATCCTGCTCCTATTACCAATATTTTTAGTTCCTTCGCTGATTTAAAGGTCTACGGGAATTGTCAGCTACATAATGTCATCGTCTCTGCTGCCTCCTGTATGTTTAAGGAAGTGGCCGTGCACATGCAGTGAGGCATGAAACTGGAGGAATTGTATTCCTGAAACCTAGCTTTGAATTTTCTTGCCTTCATGGATTTAACTTAGATCCTTTAATGCTATAATAATTTGGTTTCATACTGAATGTCCTTTGGGCTTCCATTGTCATTTATTTTTTTAAAGAAGTTTTTCATGAGTTCAAAATAATCCTTTTGGTGAAAAGGCAATTCAATTATAGTGACAGCATAAAAGGAGCCCAACATGACACAATTCTCTAGTGAGATCAGATTTATTGCTAAACCTGGATGAGTTTATAAAACCGAAATTTGTATTTGCATTTTGAGACACTCAACTGAAAGGCTTGATCAGAACCTAAAGCATCAAATAAAAGTGAATCATCTATATAAGGCAGAGCTGAATTAAGAGTTTAAGTGACTCATCTAGGAGTTTAGTGACTCATAAGTTGCCATGGCACAGCCATTTACCTTGGTTTGAAAGCATGTTTATTACAGACCAGATTCCTCCCAATGCGCTTGCATTCATAGGCAGAGGGGAAAATGTCCAATTCCTTCTGTTCATGGGGCAACACCCACTCCCAACCCTACCACAATGGTGACTCGATTGTGCTGTAACTAGTTTTATTTTTAACAACATTATTCTCTGAATACCTAACTGCTGACACAACATTCAAATTATGGCTTCACCAGTTCATGGCAATGTGACCTGAATCTCTCTGTCTCAATTATATTCAACCTACAAAATCAGGTAATATTAGTACCTTTTATGAGAGAACTGTGCTGGACATATTTTAATGTCCATATTTAACACTCTCCCTAAGTGTTAGCTATTATTATTATAATACAAAGAATCAAAATATAAATGTAAAGTTTGGATATGCATATGTTTATCTACTAGTGGTGTTCTTGAGGATGAGATCATAGAATTCAGCATTGTATGAGATCATAGAATTTGGCATTGGATGTCTGGAGAATTGAATTTCCTGAAGGGTGATTGATGACCACGAATAAGAAGTTAGAAGCTGGAATGAGGGGATTCTGTACAGGTTTAAGTCGAACAAAGGAGTTATGTTAAAGAAATAGAGGTGCAGAGAGATGCTTTTGTAGACATAGAGAGAAGAGAGTATTTGCTGTGAAGGTGTTAAGCAAATGTTTGTAGTAGGAGTTGATGGCAGAGGTTTAAAGTAGGACCAGAAATACTGAAATGAATCAGGAGGTTACTGAGGAAGCAGCATGGTCCAGAGAAATTTGGAAACCCCCCTTTAATTCTCAGTTTTTCCTATGTTTATCATAGCATCTAGAAGTCTTTATTGCTTGGACTTGCTTGATTGTATTCCCATCCTCCTTTATTGCTCTACAAAGTGGATCTCACTGGAGCAGCATGGGTCTTACCTGGGAGCCTATTAAAAATGCAGACTCTCAGGCTGCACTGCCTTTTTATCCCCCCTTCTAACAAGATGCCCAAGTGTTTCCTGTGCATGTTAGAGTTTGAGAAGCACCACTTTCACAGACCTTAAGCTTTTAGCATGGTGCCTGGAGCTTAGTTAACACTCAATGGAAGTTTATTAAGTGAGTTAAGTTGAATTCTTGGAGGCCACCAAATTATACTTCAGGTGGAGATGAAAAAAAGTAATTTTAACCCCAAACTAATGCCTTGACCTAGAGCTAAACTTCTATGCTGACTACAGAAACTAAGAAAAATCACCTGCCTTGCCTGACAGGTAGAAGAAGAAAGGTGTGTAGAAGAAAAGACAGAATGATTAAGGATTGGAGCAAGTGTGAAGATGAACCCTAGGAAGGAAGCCCAGGAAATAGCCCACAGTGACCCCATGAATATAGTTTGTATCACAAGAAGTTGTCCATAGCAATATGATACATTGTGTCCTTTTTAAAATTTAAATTATATTTTATTATTCATGCTTTTACAATTATCCCAGTTTTTTCCCCCTTTTTCCCACTCCACCCAGATCCCCGACTCCCTCGGGTAATCCCTTCACCATTGACCATGTCCATAGGTCATACATACATGTTTTTTGGCTACTGTATTTCCTATGCTGTACTTTACACCCCCATGAGTATTCTGGAATGACCGATTTGTACTTTCTAACTTCTTCATCTATTTTGCACACCTCCCTGCCAACCGTATTCCATCTGGCAACCATCGAAACACTCTCTGAATCTGATTCTGTTTTTGTTCTACTTGTTTATTTTGTTTTTGAGATTCAATTATTGATAGATATATACTTATTGCCATTTTATTGTTCATCTTTTCAATCTTCTTAAAGAAAGACCCTTTAACATTTCATATAGTACTGGTTTGGTGATGATGAACTTCTTTAGTATTTTCTTGTCTGGGAAGCTCTTTATCTGCCCTTCAATTCTAAAGGATAGCTCTGTTGGGTAATGTAATCTTGGGTGTAGGCCCTTGCTTTTCATCATTTTAAATATTTTCATCAATCCCTTCTAGCCTGCAAAGTTTCTTTTGAGAAATTGGCTGACTGTCTTATGGTAAATAACCCTTGTAGGTAACTAACTGCTTTTCTCTTGCTACTTCTAAGATTTTCTTTTTGTCTTTAACCTTTTGCATTTTAATTATGATGTGTCCTGGTGTGGGTCTCTTTGGGTTCATCTCCTTTGGGACTCTGGGTTTCTGGACTCATATGTCTATTTCCTTTACTAAGTTAGGAAAGTTTTCTGTCATTTTTTCAAATAGGTTTTCTTTCTTCTCCTTCTAGCACCTCCATGATGCTAATGTTGTTGCACTTGAAGCTGTCCCAGGGGCTCCTTATACTACGCTTACTTAAAAAATTTTTTTCTTCTTGCTATTCTGATTGGGTGTTTTTTGCTTCCTTATATTCCAAATTGTTCATTTGATTCTTGGCTTCATAACTGTAGTACTGATTCCCTGTAAATTGTTCTTCTTTTCAGTTAGTTTATTCTTCATTTTTGACTAATTCTTGTTTTATAGTTTCCATGCCCTTTTATATACTTTTGAAGTTCTCTCTGAGTTCATCTACTCTTCCCCTAAGTTCATTGAGCATCTTTATAAGCTGTGTTCTGAACTCTGCATCTCGTAGATTGCTTGTCTTCATTTCATTTAGTTTTTTTCTGGAGTTTTGTTCTGTTCTTTCATTTGGAAGATGTTTCTTTGCCTCCTCATTTTGGCAGCCTCCCTGTCTTTGTTTCTATGTTTTAGGTAGAGCTCCTAAAACTCCCTGGCTTGGTAGAGTGGCCTAATGTAGTAGGGGTCCTGTACACAGCCTCCCCTGTGACCCAAGTTGGGTAGTCAAGGTGCACCCACTATGTAGGCTGTGTATCCCCTCCTCTTGTAGTTGAGACTTGATTTCTGTTGGCATGTCAGTGGGGGTAATTTATCCAAGTAAGTCGGAATTGGCTACAGGGACTGACTGTGACCACTGACCACCAACCTCTGACCACCATGGAGGATAAGATGTGTAGGGGTCCACTCCACAGGCCAGGACTTACTGTAGCAGGGCTCTGGTGCCTCTACCCCTTGAGTGTGTCACTTGTGGAGGGGATTGGGTGGTGGTGCTCCAACATTGTCTTTAGCTATCCACTGGGTGGGCAGGCTCTGGGCCTCTGGGGAGTTGCAGGCCAAGGTCAGCAACCATCTGTGTTATGTCTTTGGCTACCCGGCATACACTACAAAGTGATATGCTGATGACTGCTTCTTGTGCTGGGCTTGGAGATGCCCAAGCAAGGCCAAACTGTGCACCAAAGCTAACTGCTGCCAGTACCAGGCTGGTGCTTCTTAGCAAAAGGTATGGGGCTCCTTGAGGCCAGATGCTGCTTGTTTGCAAGAATTTAAGTAAATAAGAGGCATGAGACAAGACAAGCCATTTGTATGGAAAAGCCACTAGAAACAGCTTGGGTGGGCTAAAAAGTTTGGTGGGATGGAGCTTCAGGGGATCACCAGAGTAGGGACAACACTGTGAATGGCATTGATGGAGTCTCAGATATGTCACCTGCCTTCAGGCTCTGTGAGGGGAAGGCTCAGAAAATAACAATGGGCTCTGCTAGCACTTCCATCTGGGAGAAAGCTGCCCCCCAGGTCTCGTCTTGCTGCCAGACACTTCAGTCCCTCCCCATATGCCTCCAGTGCCTTTTGAGTTGCTGCAGCAGTGCTGGAGCTCAGAAAGAGTGAGTCTGGGTGCAAGAGGAACTGCCTGGGACTCCAGAAGTTTCTGTTTTCCACAATCTCAATCCCTGCTGGTTTTTATAGCCAGAAGTTAGGGAGACTTAGCTTCCTGGCATTGAAACTCTAGGCTGTGGAGCCTGGTGTGGGACTAGACCCTTTGCTCCTGAGATACCCCACATGAATTTTATCTGCCACATGTGGGTGTGGAACGAGCCTGTTCTGCATCTCTGCCCCTCCTACCAGTCTCAACGTGGTTCCTCCATTAATTTCATAGTGTAGAACATCCATTCAGCTCTGTTTCTGGTGGTGCTGAGGAATGGTTTTTCTGTAGTTTAGATATAATTTTTATGTGGTTGTGTGAGGAGGCAAGCCCTGTTGACCTATGCTACCATCTTGCTGAAGTCCTGATATGTTGTGTTCTTAAAACACTTGATGCCTTGGGTCCTACACTGTGTAGCAGTGGCAGAGACCTGAGTTTGGGACAGGCATTGCAACCCTACATGGCAGGGAGGCAGGGTACCAGGGAACTTTGTTTAAAAGATTGCTTCAGGATCTTAAATTGCAAAAGCATTAAGTAGAAGATGCCCCCACTCTACCCATTTTTTCCTAGACCACAGTCTTAGAGGCACATAGAAACTGCCATTTAAACACATACTAATTCATCTTAACATCTGCTTTGGGGGTTGACCCTAACTCCTTGGATATGCTGACAACACTTTTGAAGTGTTCACTTCAATTTAAAATACTTGTTTCTGAGACTTCCTTTTCTAAAGTAGTTCTAAAGTAGCATCCCTCTTTTAAGTTCACCTTGAAAAAACAGAATCGCTTTCCATCTTTCCCCTACGTTTAACTTGCCCCTAAGTTTTGTCTAATCTGTCTTGCATAAGATTCTCCCTTTACATTTCTAAAACTACTGCTCTGATTTGGTGTTGGAAAAGTCTTCTAAATAGGAATTTAAATTTGGAGTCAGGTGAAACTTGTCTTGACTTTCTGCTTCATCCCTTATACATGGGGGACCTGAAATTACTAACCGGTTTCATTTTCTTTATTTGTAAAATGGGGATAATGGTAGTACTTACTTCACAGAGGTTCTATGAAAATCAAGTGAGCAAAGTGCATCATAGCATCTCCCATATTGTTAGTGTATATATCTGGTCCTTAGTTTAAAACTTTTTCACAAGATTTGCTCAATAATTGCTTTTCTGCTGCCTGCCTTTATTTTCAACACTGCATCAACTCATCCCTATGGAAACCCCTTACAAATCTTCCTAAAAATTTCCCCTGAACATTAGTTAGAATGGTGTGCCCACAAATGACAGGAAACCTGACTAATACTGGCTTAAGCTATAATATATCTACAACTTACTTATCTGGTCACCTGGCATTAGGCAGGCCCAGAATTGATTCAACATCTCAAAAATGTCATTAAAGACCCATATTTCTTTAATCTTCCCACTTAGCCATCCTTAGTATGTGAGAGACATCTTTCATCATGGACCCAACATTGCTGCTGAAGCTTTAAGCACCCATCCCTACACAACAGAATTCACAGCATAAGTTCAGCAAGGGAAACCAGATGTAAAAGGATATAAAGCAAAATGATGTTCTCCTTGTATATCTTTCTCTTTAAAAATGTTTTATTTCTCAGAAGCACCCAGCAGATTCCCCCCACAGCTCATTGCTTGGACTTGTGTTACACTGTGAGAGTTTTGGCCCATTAAAGCTAGGCACAACCAAGGAGGGAGTGACAGTAGGAAGGCCATTAACTTAGTCCGCCACACTCTCATCTTGCCTGGCTTCAAAACCCTTTTGTGGCCCCTCATTGCCTGTCAAAAAAGCTCTGGTCTTATTGGTTAGGTATTGAGATTCCTCCATGATGTAGCCCTTCCATGGACTCAGCTCTCTGGGCCTGCTCCATAAATCTATACTGGCACTGAACCATCCTCTTGTGTTTTCTTGCCATTCCTTCACCATGTTTTATTGCCTATGTATTTATCATTTCTCCCTCTTCCAGCCACCACAACACACATGCTTGTATTTTCAAACAATATGCTATCTGACTCCTTACTGTAGTACTTTTCAGGTACGAATCTTCATTAATTTTTTGCCTAAATGAATGAAAATATATTTGTATAAATTGGCTAATAAAGGTAGCCAGTCCATGTGACATGCACCGTACACCAACTTCTCTCTTCCTAAATTTAAACCCAAGAAACAAAATTGTATATTCTGTGTACATTAAAATATCTGGTTATCTTCCTCAACCTCCTTTATTTTGCCTTAGCTGTGTAGTTTTTTATTCATTCAACAACAAATACCTATGTTAATTGAGCATGTACTGCTTGTATGTATCAAACAATATGATAAGTCACAATACTTTTAGCCCCATCTAAACACCTCAATAGAAAGTGGCTTAAATATTTAGTGGTTTTGGCTGTCTTCTTAACAATTGGTAGGTGGTGGCTAGACGGGTATAGTAGCATAATGATCCCAGGTCTCAGGATTGGTATCTCTGCAATTCTCTTGACCTTGTGGTTGCAGTGTGGTGGCTGCAATTCCAGACTACATCACTATACAGCCTGCAGAAGATTTTCTAGACTTATCACTGTATCTCAATGGTTAGCGTTGGATTACATGCTTGTCCTGTCTTCCCTGAAATCTGGAATTTCATGATACCTGAACTAAATTGGGATTCTGCTAATAAAGGAAAAGGAAGTGGTTTTGAGTCTCCAACAAAAATTGTCACCCCAGATGAGTATTGCAGAGATAATTAAAAGGGTCATGGTTCTGACCCTTTCATTGAAATGGGCCCCTACCAAAAGAGACAAATAATAAATTGAAAATAAGATTAGACATTGTGATAAGTGATAAGAAGAAAATAAATAAGGGTCTGTGCAGTAGTCTGATGTCTGTTTAAAGCAAGGTGTTTCTGGAAACATCCTTCTACAGGAGTGACATTTAAACTGAGACCAAAGAATGACAATGTATCTGTCCTATGCAAAGAATGTATTTGTATTAATCATGTTTTTAAAAAAATTCTGCATCTTGTGATGTTTTGATATTTGGGGGGCCTTACAGACCCACGAAAAGACTACCAGGACTACCCAGGTCTTAGAGATAGCAGAGTGGCCAGCTGGGAGCATTCCTTTCATATGAGAACCATCCTGCCCAAATCCGCACTCCCACTTACCCACTTACGTGGTCCTTACACACCAAGCCAATAGTTTCCCTGCCCTAAATTATCCCACAGCAGGTACCAGGCTACAAGAGATGGCACCTGTAGCCTGGAGCCTGCCAGAACAATCCAAACCAGCCAATCCTGCACTGTCCACCCCACCCTACCCTTCTTCTCCTCTGGCCCAGGCTTTCTCCTCACCCCTGGCTTTGCCATCTGACCAAAACTGGCACTTCCCCTTTGGCCCTGTGTGGCGTGGGCCCTTTCTCTTGGGAAATGTAAGTAATAAAAATCTTTTCCAAATGGCCTTAGCTCCTCCACGTTGTCACTTCAATAAATTGAGACCTGGGCACTGAACAGTATGGAAGCAAGTGTGAAGACTTTTGGTGGACACTTGAGACAAAAAAAAAAAAAGGAAGCAAGTGTGGCTGTTGGTTAGTTGGTATAAGATTGAAGAGGAGTGAGGACTTCTAACTGTCCACCAAAACCCATTCTCCTCATGCTCAAGTTTGAGAACCACCATTATAGGAGAGAGAGGAGATAGGAAATGGAAGAAGCATGAGCTCCTGAATGCCTACATGGAGTAGAGCTGGGTATATGAATGTGGAGCTCAGGAGAAAAGCTTGGGTGGGAGATGATCAATTTAAGGTGATATTCGCAGCCATAGAAATGAGTAAGAAGACCTAGGGAAAGATTTAAAGAAGGAAGTAAAAAGTACCCAAAATTGAGGCCTGGATAACTACATCATTTGGAAGGAAAGGGGGGAAGAGGAGTCTGAAAGCAGCCTTAGAAGTGGGAACTGGAGAGTTAGAAATCAAACTGAGAGTGTGATCCCAGAGAAGTCAAGCAGGTAGGGTGTTTGGCCAAGGGAGCTGGGGCCTCCTTTGCTCATTGCAGAAACCTCATAGAGCAGCGGCAATGCACTGTTGGAGATCTGGCTCCCGACTCACGTGTGAGTTATACTAAATTGAAAGTAAACCCGCCTTGTTGTTGCCTATGCTTGGTACGAGAATGAATGTGAAGCCCAATTCTTTCTAAGAAGACGCAAGGAGAAGTGTGCCAGAGACTTCTGTGGCTATTCTTCCCTTCGTCGTAATTGAGAGCAACAGGAAGCTAATGTCTATCTCTGCCACTGGATGTAAATAATATAGCTTCGATTGTCACTGCCAGTCATTTCATAACAATGAAGGGACCACAGGGACATCATTTAAGGCCATAAATTTCCTCATTTGTAAAATTGGGGTAATGCTAATACTTCATAGAGAATGAAGCTGGCATTTTGGACACCCATGCGCAGAGATGAAAGGGAACAAAGTCCTTGATAATACAGTTGAGCTGTGGAATCATCCAAAGCAAACTTTCTATTTTGTGAGCTAATACAGTTCCTTGTTGCTGAGTCAGTTTAATTTAGGATTTCCGTTACTGGTAGCTGAAAGCAGCTTATCTGATACAGTAATATATGAAGACTATTTCTATTCTTAAGTGTCAAAAAGTCACTGATTTACTACAAATTCTCAAAAAAAATTATTTATATAAAATATTATTCAATGAGTATTATAAAGCACTTTTCTAATAAAATAGAATCAGCAACCGAATCTTATAAAACAACAAAAAACCCAGTTTAGGAATAATGGATTAAATATTTTACTTATCTGAGAATGAATATATATTTCCTCTTAATGTATTCTTCTACAATTCAAGTCATATTTTAATATTAAAATCTCACTGAAGCTAATTTTTGAACTCTCATTTTGCATAAAAGGAAGTCTATGTCTTATCCTTCCTTCAACCTTGAGTAATTGTAAGGATTGCAAATTAGGTCTATGGAAAGAATGTCTTGAATATTAAATATGCAAAATACTATAAACAGGAAACTATATCCACACAAAGTCAATGGTTGGATTAGTCAAAATATTGATAATTTCATTTAGAAAATTGATTCATCAAAATACAATGGAGCTTATACTTCAAATTAATTTTATTTACTACTGGAATATTGAGGTTGTAGGAAGAATGTTAATCTGGAAATCAGGAGCTTTATGTATTAGTTCTGCCCCTCCCACCAGTTGTGCAGTTTCAAGTACATAATTAACCTCTTGTTACCTTGTGGAGGAAAGGGACATGTTGATCTTGGTAATCTGTAAAATTCTTCCAGTTCTATGAGTCTATAATTTAAATTGTGTCTTAAATTTTGAATGTAAAAATAACTGAGGGCACATTTTTGATAAACATGTTATATGAAATGTACTCTATTTCTAATTCCAAATTGGTAATTGTTTTCTATTCATGACTTAGTCTCTTTTAAAACATTTCTATTGGAGTTATGTATTAGAAGCAGGTAGAAAGCTCCCATATAGATGAGTTTTAATTAAATACCTGTCTACCGTGCACCAGAAAGACACATTTTAAAGAGATGTGTAAATAAATTGTCACAATGAAGAAGTGAAATTTCACCTTGGTGATGGTAAGAAAAAGAATTAAAATTCAGCATGATTCTTAAGCCAATAATGTATTTCATAAATCATAAGATTATAATGCACAATATTCTTATTAAAAATGACATTGTCGGCATTCCCACTCCGTGTGGCAAGTGCTGCGTCAGTAGGACTGGTTGTGTGGTGTGGTGTTTTTGGTGTTTGGTTTGTGCTGCAGTGTCTTCTCTGTGACAAACACATTTCATTGGTCCAATGACCAAAGGCAGCCATATGCAAACGTGAGCAACAATGATGATTTTCTATGTAATTTTCCCTATATTAGTAGATGAATATTATAGTTCTTTCCTTTGACCCACTGTTAGTTCCTTTGATTTCTCTCTTTAACCCCTCCTCAACAAGATATATATATATATATATATTATTAATATAATTTGGGACATTTTCTTGGTAAGTTCACCGTCTTCTCCAATTTTAAGAGGCAGTAACACTTAACCTTGGCTTGATAAATGTGATCCAATTGAGCTAAACTGCTGTTCTTCTGGAACTTAAACAGTAAAATGCCAATATAAATATGTGGTAATTATCACTAGAACTGTTCATTTTTAACTATTAAATTTAAACAAAGAGCAATCGTTGTTTGTTCATGCAAAACAAACAGTGCCTATTTAAGATCTTTTTGATTAATTTGCTTCCCTGCGTGCAAATTCAGAAGCAAACACTGCCTCCGGCTCAGCACACATCCATGAAATGAAAAAGCTTTGCTGTCCCAGTCAATTGTTAAGGTTTTCCCAAAGCAGGGCTTTCGTGGTAAATAATGCAGGACCAGCTGGGGGAAGGGAGACCAACTCTCAGGGAACAGACCAACACATCCAAAGCACAGCAGATGCAGCCCAGTTCTAAAACAATTGTCGGAAACAGAGGGGGCTCTGCTGCTGGGGGGAGGGTGGTTGAGTGGGTAGGAAGTGAAACTATTTATAGAGAAGGAAGTGTTTTCAGACGGAGTGCCAAGTCCCACTAGAAACTGCATCCAGCACAAGTGTGATGAGAAGGAGGGAACTTTTTTCACTGAAACTCCTGGCTGAGGCACCGTTGCATGAGGGCCAGACACATGTCTCCAGGCTGTGCTCAGTGGGTAGGTCAGCGGCCACAAGGAAGCAGACAGAGCCATACAGTAGAGGCTGTGTTGGAGACCCCCATTCTCCCGGTGCCTGTCAGCTTGAATAAAAATCCACAGAAAATGACAACATGTTTTATTTGGTTGGATTTCTTGCAGAAACTGGTGGAAAGTTAAAAGTGAATGGTCAGGACATAATGAAGGAACAGTGAAAGCCTTCCCAGAGGAGTCCAGGGAAGTCCTCTGGACCCTCCCTGTGGTAATGGCTGGAAGGGTCCAGATGAGTGCTGGTCTGCGGGCAGAAGTTTCTAGTGGAGCTGAGTGGAATGGGAGGCCCAGGGTACTTCTAGGTTACGCAAGAAAAGTGAAATGGCAACTGCCTACTATACCTTAGGCACTGGCTAGGTCTTTTCACTTGAGTAACTCAAACATGGAAGAGCAGACTGGGCCCAATCTCCCAGGAATAGAGGTGGCAGGAAAAAGGTACTGGACAGATTGCAGCTGCTGGCAGGCCTGAGCTCCTGTGGGAAGCCATCAGTGAGGTTCAGGTTGCGTGTGTGAGTGGGCGTCTGTGAGGGAGAGGGGTTGGCCAGGAAACCCAAGCAGAAGCCAGTTAGGTAGCCTGGCCCCCAGTTACTTATGGGGTTCTCCTAGGTGGGTTCATGTACTCAGTAACTCTGTCTCAGGCTTGAATATTTTACATGCTCCTCATTTCTGAGGTGAGAAAGTTGATATACAGATTCGATTGTCTTCTAACTTAATTTTGAGGCTGAACTGGTGTGAGTGGCCATTGAAATCATCTTCTGAAAAGGGGTTAAGACAGGGACAGGAGTTGACATCAAAATGGACAGAGTTCAGATTCTGAATGGAGAGATAAGACTTGTAAATGCTAACTTATTACAGAACGAGTCATGATGATATATAACCAATTGCTATCATGCGACAAAGGTTGGGTAACGACTAAGGCACTGGAGAGCATTGACTCATATATTAAATACATAATGATAAACTTCCATGCAAGTTTATCAAGAATGACACTAGGTATGGGGGACACAAAGATGAATGGCATGATCTCTTCTTTCAAGAACATCCCTGTCTGGTGGAGAAACACTGTGGTGGATGAATAATCAAACCTAGTGTGCTACATCAGATGTAAGAGCAAAGTTTAATGAGAGCCCAGAGGAGAATACGCAACTTAGCCTGGGAGTCCCTGACAGCTTCCCAGAGGAATAAAGACATTTCAAATGCAATGTCAATATACACTTATATAAAGAACTGGATGGCTGAGACAGGGGATCCTGAATTTATTACCAATCTTTTTTAAACCAATAGTCTCTTTTTTCAAAATTCACAAAGAAATGTATGCACAGGAACTAATGGCCAGCTTTGGCCATAAATCAGTTAAAGTGAATGATTTTGGACAGACCATGGAGATTATGCCAGCCAAGTTTCCTACAGCAGAGATAACCCCAAAGTCCTTCTGTGCCTCCTTCTATCCTGTCCTTTGTCTGTCTCCCATCTACTCAGGCCGCGTCAGGCTGGGGAGGCAGGAGCAGTCCCTGTGGCACTGCACTTCTCTTCAGTAGCACGTCAGGAAACCACAAAGACTGCTTTATGTGGACTTCATCTTTGCCCCTTTGCTCAGACCAGGGGAAAGCTCTTTTCTTCTTACAGTGACCAATAAAATTGACCAATCTTAAGAATATTGTTCTACCTTGTGGGAGAGTTTGTGGCAGGAGGACAGGATGGAGAGGAGCTCTGACCTCCCTGGAGATTCTGAGAGTGTTGTATGACCTACATTTTGAAGCATGAGGAAACATCGAAATGAGTATTCTTAGCAGAGAAAACAATATGCCAAATTCATGAGGCTGAGGAATTCTAACAAGCCTAAGGAGTGCTAAGGAATGCAGCATGGCTGTGAGGAAGGATGATGGGGGACAGCAGGAGAGGTGGAATCCTAAATACCTGGGGCATCATTTGGTAGAGACTGGTGGGCCGTCAGATGATTGAAAGAAGCAGTCACTTAATCAGCTGCTTGTTGCAGAACCACTACTTGCTCCCTAAAAAGAATACTTAAGCTTATTCTGTGTTTTACAACCACCCTTGGGTTGTAGGTAAGTGGGGCAAGAGAGCCAGGGCAGAAGAGTCCTTCCATGCAGGCATTGGAAGCAGTGTGGGGAAGGCAGCTAATTTCAGAAGGTGGCAAAGACGAAATGCTGTCAGAATCTATCAGGAAATATGTGAGAGGTCTGCCAAGCAAAGAATTATAAGATTAAAATTCCATTTTGTTGTTAATGACTTATCAGAATTTTTCTGCACCTTGAAAATTTAGGGGCTGAAAGTCACACCTGGAGTCAGGCTCTCTCCATAAGGCCCACAAATTATAATGTGGTGTCTGATAGTTGCAAACCCTCTATCCTGCTGTGTAGTCATCCCAATTTGTCTGCCTGTAATGAACTTGAGCCCGTAAAAGAACTTGTTGGCCCTGCTTACATTATAGGCCCAACTGGACCAAGAGTTGTATCCAGCAGGGTATAGTATCACAACCGGCCTACCCCAAGGCTCATGTCTGCCTATGTATCTAAAGACTGAGGGCACCTTGTGCTATTAACACTAGCAAATATTCCCACTTTTCTTCTGGGCATATGGTGCAATTGCACTTCCTTGTGCCACTGGAATAAGTTGTGGGTGTGTGACTTTCTTTGATCCATGAGTGAGCAAAGTGATGCATGTTACTTTTAAAAATAGCTTTATTGAAATATCATTCACAACATAAAATTCATCTCTTAAATTGTACAATTTAGTGGTTTTTAGGGTACTCGCAGAGTTATATAACTGTCACCACTAATTCCAGAACATTTTCAATACTCCAAAAAGAAACCCATGTCCATTAGCAGTCACTCCTTATTTTCCTCTTCCCCCATAACCTGTCCATTGCAAATCTATTTTCTGGATCTATGGATTTGCTCATTCAGAATCTTTTATATAGCATTCAGCCTCTGTGACTGGCTTCTTTCATTTAGCATGATGTTTTCAAGGTTCATCCAAGTTGTAGCATGAATCAGTACTTCACTCTTTGAATGATACTGCATTGTATAGATTTACCACATTTTGTTTACCCATTCATTAACTGATGGACATTTTGGTTGTCTTCACTTTTTAGTTATTGTGAAAAATGCTGCCATGAACATTTGCTTACAGGTCTTTGTGTGGGAATACGTTTCATTTGTTTTGTGAATAGACCTAGGAGTGGGACTGCTGGATCACATGGTAACCCTGTTTATCTTTTTGAGAAATTACTGAACTATTATCCAAGGCAGCTGTACCATTTTACATTCCTACCAGCAATGTATAATAGTTTCAGTTTCTCTACCAACACTTCTTATTTTCTGTTTAAATTTAACTCTTTTTGTGAGTACCTCATTGTGACTTTGGTTTCCAATTCCCTAATGACTAAAAACGTTGAGCATCTGAACTTCTGGCCAAGATGGAGGTATAGGTAGACACACTGTGCCCCCTTGCACAACCAAAATAAGGACAACAAAAATTTAGAACAAACAGAAATGACAGAAAATTGAACTGTACGGGAGGCCGACAACCAAGGAGTTAAAAAAGACACATTCATCTAGACCTGTAGAAAGGGCAGAGTCCAGTGGCCAGGTGAAGAGGGGTCGCAGGAAAAAAAGCGGTGGCTTGTGGACCCCGGGTGCACAGGTGGTGGATGGTGTGGGGTGGCAGTGGGCAGACCCAGCGAGGAGTGCAAGGTGGCTGGCTGAGTGGAGGATCACACATTCATGCGCAGATAAACCAGGTGAAACTGGGGAGTGAGACAGACCGCACAACCCAGGGTCCTAGAGAGGGGAACTAAAGCCTCAAAACACCAATTGAAAGCCCCTGTGAGAGTTGAGGTGCCAGGAGAGACTCCCAGCCTCACAGGAGAGTTTGTTGGAGAGACCCACAGGATCCTAGAATGTACACAAGGCCACCCACCCAGGAACCAGCACCAGAAGGGCCCAATTTGCTTGGGGGAAGTGTTAGAGGGGACTGAAATCCAAGAGAAAATGAAGCAAGTGCCATTGTTCCCTCTTGGACCCCTCCCCCACATACAGTGTCACAATCCAGCAACTGGGTTGCCTCCCTGTGGTGAACACCTAAGGCTCTGCCCCTTACTATGTAACAGGTGCGACAAGACAAAAAAAATGGCCCAAATGGAAGAACAAATCAAAGCTCCACAGCAAATACAACTAAGCAACCAAGAAATAGCCAACCTATCAGATGCACAGTTCAAAACACTGGCGATCAGGATGCTCACAGAATTGGTTGAATTTAGTCACAAATTAGATGAAAAGATGAAGGCTACACTAAGTGAAATGTACAGGGAACCAACAGTGATGGGAAGAAAACTGGGACTCACATCAATGGAGTGGACCAGAAAGAAGAAAGAAACAACCAAACAGAAAAGAATGAAGAAACAACAATTCAAAAAAATGAGGAGAGGCTTAGGAACCTCCAGGACATCTTTAAACATTCCAACCTTCAAATTATAGGGGTACCAGGAGGGGAAGAGGAAGAGCAACAAGTGGGAAACATATTTGAACAAATAATAAAGGAGAACTCCCCCAATCTGGCAAAGGAAATAGACTTCTAGGAAGTCCAGGAAGCTCAGAGAATCCCAAAAAAGGTGAACCCAAGGAAGAACACACCAAGGCACATCATAAATACATTAGCCAAATTAAAATGAAGGAGAGAATCCTAGAAGCAGCAAGAGCTAAGGGGACAGTCACCTACAAAGGAGTTCCCATCAGACCGTCAGCTGATTTCTCAAAAGAGAGATTTCAGGCAAGAAGGGTCTGGAAAGAAGTATTCCAAGTCATGAAATCCAAAGACCTATATCCAAGATTGCTTTATCCAGCAAAGCTTTCATTTAGAATGGAAGGACAGATAAAGTGCTTCTCAGATAAGGTCAAGTTCAAGGAGTTCATCATCACCAAGCCCTTATTATATGAATGTTCATCATCACCAAACTCTTATTATATGAAATGTTAAAGGGACTTATCTAAGAAAAATAAGATAAAAATATGAACAGTAAAATGACAGCAAACTCACAATTATTAACAACCACACCTAAAACAAAAGCAAAGCAAACTAAGCAAACAACTATAACAGGAACAGAACCACAGAAATGGAGATCACATGGAGGGTTAGCAACAGGAGGAGAAGAGATGGGGGAAAGGTACAGAGTATAAGTAGCATAGAGATGGTAGGTAGAAAATAGACAGGGGGAGGGCAAGAATAGTATGGGATATGTAGAAGCTAAAGGATTTATGACACATGGACATGAACTAAAGAGGGGGAATGTGGGTGGGAGAAGGTGTGCAGGGTGGAGGGGATGAAAGGGAGAAAATGGAACAACTCTAATAGTATAATCAATAAAATATATTTAAAAAATGTTGAGCATCTTTTCAAGTGCTTATTGGTCATTTGTATATCTTCTTCTGAGAAATACGTATTCAAGTCCTTTGCCCATTTTTTTTATTGTGTTGTCTTTTTATTGTTGAGCTGTAACAGTTCTTTAGATATTCCGAATACATGCCTGGTTTCAGGTATGTGATTTACAAATATGTTCTACCATTCTTGTTTTGTATTTTCATTTTCTTCAATTCTAATTTTTTATTTATTGATTTTAGAGAGAGAAAGGAAGGGGGAGAGAGACAGAGACAGAGAGAAAGAAGCATCAATTTGTTGTTCCACTTATTTATTCATTTATTGGTTGCTCCTTGTATATGCCCTGATGGGGTATTAAACCCCCAAACTTGGCATATCAGGATGATGTTCTAACCAACTGAGATACATGGCCAGAACTGTCTTTTCACTTTCTTGATAGCATCCTTTAATGTGTAAAGTTTTTCACTTTAAGGAAGTCCAATTTACCTGTTTTTCTTGTGTTTTTGTGTCATATATAAGAAACATGAGGTCATGAAGATTTAGTTCTGTTAAGAATTTTAAAAAGAGAAGGCTCACAGACACGGAAAACACTGTAATGTTTGCCAGAGAAAGTGGGAGTAGAAGGAGCTGGAGGAGGGTGTAGGGGGGATAAATGGTGATGGGCAGAGACTTGACTTGGGGTAGAGAGCACACAACACAGTGTACAGATGATGTGTTGTAGGACTGTGCATCTGAAACCTGTATAATTTTGTTAACCAGTGTCACACCAACAAATTCATTAAAAAGGCAAAAAATTATGATTTTTGCTTTTACATTTAACACGCATATTTTACATTTACAGCTTTCACTTATATTTTACAATTACTATTTACATATAGGTCTATGACTCATTTTGAATTAATTTTTCTATATGGTGTGAAATAGTGGTTCACCTTAATTATTTCTTATGTGGGTATCTAATTAGTAAAACACCATTTGTTAGAACAGCTATTTTTTTCCCATTGTATTTCTCAACATCTTTGCAAAATACTAATTGATCATAAATGTAAAGGTTTAAGTCTGGGTTCTCAATACTGTTTCATCAATTTGTATATGTTTAGCCTTCTGCCAGTGCATGTTTGTCCCTTCTACATGTACAAGTTTTCTGAGGTAGTGCATGTTAGCCACACTTTATTTCTCTGCTTATTCATTGATGATATTTGCAATGGAGGCAGGAATCAAAGGCTGGGCTCCAGAATAAGGATAACATGGGGAAGAGCTTTGGACCAAAGCACAGTGGCCATAGTGTGAGTAAGAATTCAATTTGTGTTTGAACTTACTAATATCCTGAAGTTGTTTACTAGGCTGTTACGACAAGTTGTGCACTAAAATTCACAATTCATGGAAAGTGAAGGTGGAGTTCCCAAAAAGCCAGAGGAAGGGAAATGAGAAAGCATGTTGGGCGAGCAAAACTTTAGCTATAATTAAAACCCCCAAGGTCATGAGCTAGCCCTAATGGTGTTGTTTACCATCATCATATTGCTGATCACTACGTCCTAGGTGCTAGGAATTCAGTGTGTGAAATGGCGTCTCTTCCCTCAGGATCTTACGTTCCAATTGGGGAGACAAAATGTGTACACAGAAAATAAATAACAATACAAGCTCCCATGTGATAGTAGTGCTAGAGAGGCTGAAAAGAGAAGAAATAAGGATGACTTAAGACAGTTAAGGAGGGTTTCGCTATGTTGTGATTTAAGTTGTAACTGCAGGAAAAAAAAAGGATTTAAATGAAAGAGTAGAAAAAAGGCACAATGGTACAGGCACACAAAGGGGAAGGCCAAAGAGTATTAACTTGCTTGGGAGACAATAAATAAATAGATAGACCAGTTTACCTGGAACAGGAAGATATATTGAGAAGTAGTTGCAAAAACAGCTTGGGGCAAAACTGAAGACATATATGAATGATGAGCCTAAGTTTTGTTCTATAGGTAGCGGAAAACCATTGAAAACTTTTTTTGAGGAATAATAATGCTTTTGTGAAATTAATCTTTTGGCATGACACTAGAAGCAGTAACAGCAGTTCTTTGTCACCTCTGAACTAACCTGTGAAGGTGACTTCCATGTTTCAGATTTACAGCAGTTTATCAGTGCAGTCCTGTAGAGATGTGGACGTGCCAATTACTTCACCGCCTGCACCGAGGAGCAGTTCAGGCTGCGGTGAGAGAACGCCATAAACTGGGGGGCTTATAAACAGCAGAAATTTATTTCTCACAGTTCTGAAGGCTAAGAAGTCCAATATAAAGGTGCCGGGAGATTAAGTATCTGGCGAGGACTGCTTCTTGGTTCCTAGATGACGCATTCTCAATGTGTCCTCACACAGCAGAAGTGGAGAAAAACGTTCTCTGGAATCTTTTTTATAAGGGCACTAATCCCTTTGGTGACAGAGTCACCTCCCGTAAGCCCTGTCTCCAAACACCATCGCATGGGGGATTATCATTTGACATAAGGATTTTGGGGAACACGCACTTTCAGTCCACAGCAATCATCATCTAACATTGGAGTTTTCTATATCGGATAGTATAGTGCCAGGACACCAAGTAATAATATATATCAAAATGGTCAAAAAAGTACTAAATTTGGGCTTTAAAATTTTGGATCTATTAGGACCTTGCAAATAGATTCCAGGGGAAAATAGAAGTTTTTATAGTGAAGGAAATGGAAGACTCAACCATCTGAATGTGGCAATCAGGAGCCGTTCTGAGTGAGAGTTGGCAAATATTTTCCCAACTGTCAATTCTAAGAAACATGCAAACAGTTTCTGTAGAAGTGAATGCAGTGGTGAACGCAAGTCTCTGTTCAACCACAGAGAAATGAAATCAGCTGGTTTTAAATTTCTAAAGGGAACTTAAACCACCTGCTAAGTTATAGAATTTAATTTGCAAGATGAATACTTGGCAATGTGACACTTCTTTCATAGCTTCATTTGCTGTTTTAATAAAAATGTTCACAATGCTTTGGTTCCATCTGTTAGAGAGCGTGAAAACAGCTAACTGCTATTCAAACAACAAAAAATACAGCTTTCTAGAAAACTATATCTAGCGCCACCAAAATGTGAAGAGGTATTTATAAATTTAAACTTCTGCCTCACTTCTAAAAAATGTTGTAATAATTGCACTGCATCTTGGACATAACATATAAATAATTTATGCAAAAATTTTAAATTTAAATTATTCTCCCACACTCCAAATGCAAACAAATGCTTTCAAGGTTATCATGACCATGAATCTTACTGCAGCAGGCTACAGATTTTCATTATAACAATTTGTGAGCAAATATTTGGTTATTTTTATAAGCTACAAATCTGGCTGAAGGAGAAAATGATATGTAATAAATAAAAACTGTGCTAACCACAAAGTCTGTTTGTTGTTACATTTCCAGATTGGAGATAACAATAAGCTATAGTGTAACAGCCTTCCTACTTTATTGATTAAATTTCCATAGTTTTTCTCCCTCAGAATAGATAAAAATTTTATAATGTTCAATAAGAGTTATTTCTCAAGTGCTAATTTCAGGACTTAGAACCATGTTGGCACATGGTAGGCACAACCTATATTTTGTGTTAGAGAAATACAATGACAGTCAATGTTATGTCAAAGAAAGGCAATGAGAGAAGAGACATAGAGATGGGACTACAATATAGGAAAGGAGGTAGAAGAACCTTCTCGATTCTGTGTACCATGGAATGACTTTGGATACTAGTTTTAGTTTTCCTTTCTGTGAGATGCTGGGTAAAACTGAACTTTTGTGCAAGGAGAACTATGGCTGATAATAATCTATTAGGGGGTCGGTAGGATGTCCTAGTGCACAGGTGGCAAACACAAGGCCCATGGGCCAAATCCGGGCCCCCCCACCTTGTTTTACCTGGCCCAGCACCTTGTTTCTACCCGGCAACAGCGCTGAGGTCTTGCGTAACTGTTAAGGAGTAGTTACATTTACACAGTCCTAAAATCACATTCGGTCCTTTGAAGGTAACCACAAGGCTGATGTGGTCCTCAGTGAAAATGAGTGTGACATCCCTGTATTGTCCTTCCCATGCTGTCCTCCCACAAGGAAGTTGTATTTACGTTTTCTGCAGAAAGGTAGGGTTGTGAAAATATCAACTCGTTATTCAGTCTTGTGTTTGATTCAAGATGTCATGGTTTTGTCTCAGATTGGTAGATATTAAAAGTCTCTTAAATATTAGTTTTAGATATTTGGATTTAAGCCTAGGCGCTTTAAAGGTAAAAGAAGCTGAGACTCTTGAAGTTAAATAACCAGCTGATTACCTATTGAATAAGAAATAGATAAAATATTTTCTTAAGATTATCTGGACTTCTACCTCAAGTTCAATAAGGAAAGGAACAATAAATATACTCTTTTATCTAGTCATTTCATAGCAATAACAAAACTTGTGTCTCAGTACCAATCTTAAGATGGGCTAGAAACAGCAAAAGAAAAGACACCTATGCAGAGCGGAAACAGAATCATAGATATGGATAATACTGGGATGGTGGCCAGTGGGTGGTGGTGGTCTGAGGGGATAGGGGAAAAGGTGAAGGGGTTAAGAATTACAAATTGGTAGGTAGAGAATAGCAGGGGGGTGATAAGAGCAAGTATAGAACATGGAGTTGCCAAAGAACTTACATGCATGACCCAAGAACATGAACAAAGGAGGGGGGATTGCCATAGGGAGTAGGGGGTGCCAGGTTGAGGGAGGCAAAGGGGAAATATTTGGACGATTGTAATAAGATAATCAAAAAATAAATAAAATTTAAATAATAAAATAAAATTATAATGATAGTAACAAAAACGCTATGTAACAGTGTTCAAAAATGGTTGAAGCCCTAAATATTTATACTATTTTAAAAAGAGAAATTAAAAATATATAATCAATCAACTTAAAAACAAAATAAAGATTTTAAAAGAAATTATTAATAAATATAAAAGCAGAATTAATAATTTTTTAAAACATTTTATTTATTTATTTTTTAAAGATTTTATTTATTTATCTTTAGAGAGAAAGGGAAGGAGAGAAACATCAATGTGTGGTTGCCTCACTTGAGTCCCCTGCCGGGAACTGGCCTGCAACCCAGGCATGTGCCCTGACTGGGAATCAAACTGCGATCGTGTGGTTTGTAGGCCCGCGCTCAATCCACTGAGCTATGCCAGCCAGGGCCAGAATTAATAAATTTTAATAATAGAAAAAAGGAACTGAAAAATTCAAAACTTGAATCTTTGAGGAATAAAATAAGAGTACATAAACTAGTTAAATTAATCAAAGAAAAATATAGGGAAAGTATACCTACATAGATTAATAAATGACAATATAAAAGTAACCCAAGAAAGGATATTCAAAGAATTCTGAGATTACTTGGCTCAACATTATGCCAAAAATAAAAAAACTTAGATGAAATGAATAAATTACCATATGAAAGATAAAATATGTAAGCAGACCAATTTTCAAGAGTATATAGTAGTTGTCAAACTGTGATCTTCTAAAAGCATTACCAGGCCCAGGTAATCTTAACAGAAAAACCTTTTTAAAAAGGTAACTTTAATGCTATTGGAAATGTTTCAACAAATTAAAGTTCCAAACTATTTTTTAAGTAAATGTGCAATGTCTATATGAAGAAAACATAGAGACATCGTCCAAGCACAAAGAAGGTCATGTATATAACACTTGAATAAATAAAAACACATACTCTATGCTTAATTAGGATTCAAATCAATTTCCACTAATTTGCTAACCTACTGTGGCCCCAGTAAAATATAACAGATTTATTTTTTACCTAGGCAAGTTGTTTTCTAAGTTTTAAGTAGAAAAAAATTTAAAGCAAGAATAAAACATAACAATTCTTTTTTTAAAATTTTATTTAGTTATTTTTCAAGTACAGTTTTTTGGCTATTTCTCCCATCCCAGCCCCCCCTGCCCCATCTCCCCACCTCCCTCCCATTCCCCCCCCCCCAGTCCTCATCCCTGTGTCTTTCATACTTGTTCCTCAAAATCCCTCCCATTTTTCCCCTTAAATTCCCTTCCCTCTCCCCTCTGGTTGCTGCCCACTTGTTCTCTGTTTCAGTATCTTTGTTTTTATTCTGTTTGCTTGTTTGTTTTGTTGTTTAGCTTAATTCTTAAAAAAAAAAAAGAACACTGACATAGAAGTAGCCCTACCAGATATTAAAGATTCCTGACCCATACCACATGCATGTAACCAAAAGCCAGTTCAGCTGTCTGCTGTTACCAAAGCCAATGCTTGAGGGGCAGGTGCTGCTGTAAAGGAAATTGGCTTATTTGCAGATGCTGGCCACCTGGAAAATGGGGTCTCATGTCTCAAAGTCCATCTCCACCTCTCAGTGAAGGTAGAACTTTTCATAAGGAAGGAAAGGGGAACTGAACACAGAGATCAAGGAAGGGGATTGAAATATTTTCTCTGTGTAGATAAGCACAGTGCGTTCTGATGAGGCAAGTGATGGTCTTGTGCGTGTCATCTTGTTTTAGTCATCCTGGCTCCATGGCTGAGGATCAGGAAATCTCCCAAAACTGGAATGCTTGAAGGTTGAAGTCTATATCTTTTGTAGTTAGTTCCTAGGATTTTTATGCAAACATGCTGTTCATCTAAAAGCTACATATTAGTCAGAGTCAGCACTTACAGAAACCATGTCAAAAGCATGGTGCATGGGTTACAATTTTCCACTGTTATGGACACACTCTGCACAATCCTCACCACTTGATTATGGACAAGACCTGTAAGTGTGATGAGTGTCACTGCTGTAATTAGATTAGATTAAATATAAAAAATATATTTTTCAGATATGATTAAATCTCTACTCTGTTGACTTTAAATTAAAGAGAACATTGTTCTGGGTGGGCTTGACATAATCAGGTGAGCACTTTAATTGAGGGTTTGATGCCACAATGTTTTCTGCTGGCCTAGAAGAAGCAAACCTCCCTGTTGGGAGAGGGCCTATAGGGGGGCCATGTAGCAAGGAACTGAAGACGCCTATCAGAGCTTACAGTGACCCTCAGCATAATAAGAAAGTGAGTTCTACCAGCAACCATGAATTCTTGGCAAAGAATCCAAATCCCAGGAGGGATCACAGCCTGGCTGATACCTAATTTCAGCCTTGCGAGAACCTGAGCAGAGGACTCAGTTAAGGCATGCATGGCCTCCTGATCCATGGAAAGGTGAGATAAATATATGTTGTATCAGGCTCCTACTGACTTGTGATAGTTTGTTACACAGCAAGAGACAAAAATACACACTTCAAAACCTAAATTCTAGGAGGATGAGAGAATTATGTGTAATAACAAACTATTAGTAGGACAGGATATGAATATGTGAAGCTGCCAATAATTTAGTCAATAACATTTTAAAGAGGTTCTTGCTCTTAAATTTTCTAGCCTAGAATTACCAAAAATGAAAGTGCTGACAAGGAAATTAGCAATGAGAAAACTCCAAGGTAAAAAAATCTGTGGAGGGAAAAATCAGCACAACTGTAATGCCATAATCAATAAAATATAATTAAAAAGAAGAAAAATTCTCTGGAATATCACCAGAGCAATATGTTAAATAAATAATGTACAAAACTAAAAAGTCTTTAAAACAACTAAAATATATGCTAGAAGAAAGTGGAAGAAATTAATAAATCCATAAAGAAAATAAATTAAAAACAGCAACAAGAAATAGACCAAACAAAAATAGAATTAATATGTAAAATCTTTATTTTATTTTTTTAAATACATTTTATTAATTATGCCATTACAGTTGTTCTAGTTCCCCCTTCATTCCCCTCCTCCCTGCACACCCCCTCCCCCACCATTCCCCCACTTTAGTTAATGACCACGTGTCTCAAGTTCTTTAAATTCTATATTTCCCATCCTATTCTTGCCTTCCCCCTATCTATTTTCTATCTACCATCTATGCTACTTATTTTCTGTACCTTCTCCCCCCTTCTCCTACTCCCCTTTTGCTAACCTTCCATGTGATCTTCATTTCTATGGTTCTGCTCCTGATCTAGCTGTCCTCTTAGTTTGCTTTTGTTTTAGGTGTGGTTGTTTATAACTGTGAGTTTGCTGTCCTTTCACTGTTCATCTTTTTCATCTTCTTTTTCTTAGATAAGTCCCTTTAACATTTCATATAATAAGCGCTTGGTGATGATGAACTCCTTGAATTTGATCTTATCTGAGAAGCACTTTATCTGTCCTTCCATTCTAAATGAAAGCTTTGCTGGATAGATCAATCTTGGATGTAGGTCTTTGGTTTTCATGACTTGGAATACTTCTTCCCAGCCTCTTCTTGCCTGTAAGGTCTCTTTTGAGAAATCTGCTGACAGTCTGATGGGAACTCCTTTGTAGGTGACTGTCCCCTTAGCTCTTGCTGCTTCTAGGATTCTCTCCTTCATTTTAATCTTGGCTAATGTAATTATGATTTGCCTTGGTGTGTTCCTCCTTGGGTCCAACTTCTTTGGGACTGTCTGAGCTTCCTGAACTTCCTGGAAGTCTATTTCCTTTGCCAGATTGGGGAAATTCTCCTTTATTATTTGTTCAAATAAGTTTTCCACTCGTGACTGCCCTTCCTCTTCCCCTCCTCGTACCCCTATAATTCGGAGGTTGGAACATTTAAAGATGTCCTGAAGGTTCCTAAGCCTCTCCTCCTTTTTTTGAATTCTTGTTTCTTCATCCTTTTCTCTTTGGTCATTTTTTTCCTCCTTCTGGTCCACTCCTTTGATTTGAGTCCCAGTTTCTTTTCCATTACTATTGGTTTCCTGTGTATTTTCCTTAATTTCAATTAGTTTAGCCTTCATATGTTCCTCTAATTTGTGACTAAAATCAGCCAGTTCTGTGAGCATCCTGATCACCAATGTTTTGAACTGTGCATCTGAAAGTTTGGCTATTTCTTCATTGCTTAGATTTATCGGCTTTGGGGCTCTGAGTTGTTCTTGAGCCATGTTTTGGTCTGTTCATGGCTGGTAGTATGAGGAGCAGAGGCTTAGTTGTTCACCAGGGTGGGGCCACCCAGGTCACTGGGTTGTGACGTTGTCTGTGGGGGCATGGTCAGAGAGGGGCCACTGGGGTCGCTGGTTTGTGATGCTATATGTTGGGGGACAATGGCCGTCCCCTCTGCTGCTTCCCACCACTGGGGCCTGTGCGGTTCGTGTCACCACCGCTAGCTCCTTTACCAGTTTATCTGTGCATGAATGTGTGACCAAGGTCTGCCCTCAGTGGGTCCACTTGCTTCTCCACACCTGGGATCCGCCCATGGCTGCTGGTGCACCTGGGTTGCATGCCCGGGTCGGTCTGGTGGATCTTTCCTGACCGACCCCGCTCTGCTGCTGGTTCTGCCCCTCTTACCGGTTTGGCTGAAGGGTTTGTTGTTGTCAGACTTCCGTGTAGTTCAATTTTCTGTAGTTTGGCTGCGTTTTTGTTGCTAAAACTTTTTTGTTTTTAAACTTGGTTGTGTGAGAAGGTGCAGTGCTTCCACTTACGCCTCCATCTTGGTGGAAGTCCCTGATATGTAAAATCTTTAAAGAGCCCATGAGGTAGGCAAACATTATACAAGTCTAACCAATGAAAAGAGAGAGAGAAGTGGACTATGTGATATTCATGAAGAAGGGCTATGACTACATACAGAAAAAAATTTGTAAATAATGATAGAATTTCCCTTTGCAATAGCATGGATGGACCTGGACAACTTAATACTTAAGTGAACTAATCCAATCAGAGAAAGACAAATACCATATGATTTCTCTCTTCTGTGGAATCTAATGAACAAACTGAACTAACAAGCGAAACAGAGATTCCTAGATAGAGAGCAGGATGACAGCTAAGGTGGAAATAGGGTGGGGGTGGAGGGATGGAGTAAAAAGGAAAAAGGACTCATGGGCATGGACAGCAGTGTGGTGACTGCAGAGGAGAGGTGGTTATAAGGGCACTAAATAGTAATGGAAAAAAGTGCAACAAATAAATGATGATGATAAAATCCTCAGTACAACTCTCCAATTAGATGCCAAAATGAGAAAAGAGAGCCCATTCAAAAGGTAGTTATTATATATCAAAGAGCAATGAATAATTATTTTGTGTGTATGACCTAGGAATAAGTGTAATAAGAATGGGAAATAAAAGGAAAGGACAGATTTTTTAAAAAGACTTGAAAAATGAGAAATATATTGTGCTCTTGAATAGAAAAACTGCATGTTATAAATGTGGCAATTCTATCATTAAATTTATACAATTTTGAGCAAAATTCCATTTGAAGTTGGAAAGCTAGATTAATGCATTTAAAAAATAGAAAAAAGTAGTCATGAGAAGTTACCCAACCAGATATTAAATAGATAAATATAAAAACAGTAATACTAACATAACTAGAAATGGTAATGAAGTTTACCACATGCCAAGAATCATGTTGAATATTTTACCGTTATCTCATCTTATTCTTGCCACAACTCTTAGAGGCATTTACTATTATCTCATTTTTGTGGAGGAAGAGCTTAAGCTTTAGACACATTAGATGACATGTAAATAAGAGAATCAGCCTGGTTTTAACCCATGCTGTCTGTACCCAACACCATCCTCTTAACCACCACATATACCATTTCAAGTTCACATTGCCGGTGAAAGAGTGGACTTATGAATTGGGACAATTGGCTTATGATTTGAAAGAGAGTGAAGTTGAATCCTTACTTCCCACATGACAGTGAAGCAAGTTTCAGAGGAATTAAATAAAAACAATTTCCCAACAAAAAATACCAGAGAACAATCATATAATCTTTGGGAAGGAAAAATATTTTTAAGCATAACTAAAGTCAGTAACATTAAATTTTAGATTTTTATACAATATTATATAAATAAATAACATTAGAGCTCATTAACAAACTTAAAGTATGAATGACAAAATAACACAGACAAAAGGTAATATCTTAATGTAAAAAGAGATTTTCAAATCAATACATAAAAAATAAAAACCCTCAGTTTTGTAAACTTAGGTGCTTCTTAGAAATAGCTCAGTTCATTTAGGATGGGGGCAAGGTTGGTTGATGACTTGGTGTGGAAGAATATTAAGATGCATGGGTTGGCAGGGGATTTAAGGAAATAAAAAATTATTCAGAGAATATCCAGGGAGTAAAATTATTCCTTCTATTAATCACTAAATAGTCTGTAGTCTTTAAAGGGTGCTAAGAGCACACGGTAAATAACACATAGAACATACGTTCCAATTATGGGAAAATAAATTAAGGAGGGAGAGAAAGAGAGAGAGAGAGAGAATGAACATGCCAAAAATTAAAACTAGGTGAGCCAATGATGACAGGTCATGGAAAACTCCTCTGAGGAGGTGAAAGTTAAATTAAATCTGAATGACAAGAAGCAAGATGATGCTGTGGCAAGAAGTGATTGGCCAGAGAGAATGGAGTGGATTGACCACCTGGGAAGGTACTGCAGTGATCTAGATAAGAGATGATGGTGTCTTGGACTAGGGTGGTAATGGAGATAGTGAGTGGACATAGAGTATGTCTTGGAGATATATTGATAATTCTTGTTGATTTTGAAGCCTAGGTAATGAATGGAATTAGGAATTAGGCCCTGATTCAGACCTGAAACAATGAAGGAGGGTGGTGCAGCCCTGTGCCAGAACAGATGGAGGCAATCAGGCCTAAGAAAGAGTGCATAAAATCCTGTGAAACCTGCTTTGATAAGAATACCCTCAATTTAAATGATAAGCATCCCAGCATAAAATGAGTTTGTTTCCCAAAGTTTTAAGGCCCTTTGACATCACTCTATCTATCTGACCCTGACTCAGAATAAGCTCTTATAGTTCTTTGAATGTTATCTATTCCTTCATCATTACTGCCTGACAATGATTGATGAGCTTTATGTATGTGCCCTCTATTCCTATGCAAACTAAACCCAATAAAAGCCCATTGAGATACAGTCTCAAGTCCCTTCTCCTCTGAGAGACTGGCCACCTTTCCTCCCCAAGCAGATCATGTCTTGGTAGACTTATTCTCATCCATGGCAGCCTGGGGGAGCTCTGCTGGGCAAAGTTCTCCCACATCGTAGGGTACAAATACATTATAAATGACAACACAGAAAGTGGTTTTCTCCCTTTATCTTTAATCTAAATCAACTTAATTTGATTTACTAACCATATCACAAGCATATCTAATTCTTATTTTGGGGTATTACCCTTTAATATATTGTAAGTCATGTGTTTAAGTGTAGTGAATTATAAAATCAAAATAATAGGATGATTAATTTGAACAAAATAAGTATAAGTTTTAACAGTCCTATGGGGAATGCAAGTATTTCTCTGAATTATATCCTAAATTATACACTTAACTGATTTAATCATAACCCATTTGACCTGCTTTAAGTGAGTTAGGATCACTAACTTTTTAAATTTTGTTTTAAAGTTAGATAGACTTGTTAGAGAAGTTAACACAGTGAAATAAAAATGATTGTACTAGCCAATCTATACAAAATGTAACTCTTATGTCTGTACCTTATAAATGTTAATTCTGTTTTACTAATGAATCATAATTCTACTAAGCAACACTCCCCTTGTTCCATTAGCAATTTCTAAGAGAAGACATATTTAAGTGATTACTAGTAAATTGTTTTAAGCAGAATACAGTGTTTGAAACATTTATTGGTTATATTCATAAAAACTCACAGTAAAGAAAGTTAAAACACAGATGTGTCACATACACTCTTAAAATTTTTCACCCACCATCTATTGGGCTCAAGAACCAAGTGACAGTGGGGGAAGGAAGGAATGAAGAGACATAAAGCCACATGATGGAACAAGACTTGTGATTTCCCAAATACTGAGTGTTGTACTGACATACAGTCCTTGTGCAGAACAGTTATTATTATACTGTAGATCTAAGTGGGAAAAGGCTGTTTACCTTCTGTGGATAATTGAGTCATAGCTGAGAGGTAAAATCTCGAATTGGGCAAATAACCATAGTCATCCTAGTTGTTTAGGAAAACCCTCACAACTCTATCCTTACCCACAGATGCAGGTGCAGCTTCTGCTTACTCACAGGCTCCCACCACTGCGTATTCCATTGCACAGTGGCCACTCTCCATACTCTGCCTCCACAAATATTCCCTCATCCTTCAGGGTGCATGACAGATCCATTAATTTACATTCCGTTCTTGCTCTCCACTCTGCTCTGTAGACCTGGATCAACTCACTTGGGCCTCAGAACTTGATTGGAACCTGGCTGGGTCAATAAATATTTGTTTAATCAAATTTAATTTTAATAGTTTTCATTCTAAGATAATGATTTAGTGTTTACAAAGTCATTGTTGATGTTGTTAATTTTGTTGATTGACTAACTAGTTGACCTCTCTGTTTTGTATTCTTCCTGTGTAAACTGGACATAATAATATTACCTATCTCACAGGGTTATTATTAGAGGTAACTTAAGTACTTCCTAAGGCATCTTCCATTTACTAAGTAGTTAATAAACAAAAGTGTATATAGAGAACTCCAGTAGATGTCCAAGGATTATTTTCTTACAGTTGCTCTATTTATCTTAGTTGCTAGTAATTACTGTTATTCTATTTTTGACTGACTTACCCAATATGGAAGAAAACTTACTAGCCTAAAATTCTCAGAGTTAGCATTATGATCTTATGGATGTAACAACAAATGTTTGTTGAGCATTCATTGTGTACTTGGCTGTGTTAATGTGCTCTTGTTAAATTAACTTTTTTGAGCTTCTAAAAACCTATGAAGTGGGCTATATTATTTGTCACCATCCTCATTTCAAGGGTGAGGATTTAAGGATTAGTGAGTTTGAGTAAAATGCCCACCTAGTTGGAGACAGAGTCAGTATTTGAACCTAGGCAATCTAAGTCCAGTGCCCATTTGCTTAATTACCAACCTATACTCACTCCTGAAGACATGTTTACCCTGGCATCTGACTAGTTCCTCATTCTTTCTTTTTTTACATACAGAAAAATAAGCATTTGCTGAATGTCTATTATGTGCCAGGTAATAAGAGAGTATGCCTACCCTCAGGCTCACAGTGGCTAAAAACAACAAGTTACAGATTCTAAACTACCATAACTTAATTACTAACAACCACAACGTGTAGTTGCCAATATCTGATGGAGTGCCAGCTCTCAAAGGGCACTATGGACTGCAGCAAACAACTCATTTAATCTCTGCCTAGTCTCTCTGTACATGTTTTATACTGCTATTAATAAGTGCCTGTCTAGCAATATTCTTATCTTTCAATATTTTAAAAACACACTGATATTTTAAGTTTTCCATTTTATTTTGAGATAGTTATATATATATATACATACAGTTGTAAGAAGTAATATATAGAGATCCCACATACTCTTTACTCAGTTTTTCCTATGCTACCATCTTGAAAACAATGGTACAATATCACAAGGACATTAACACATTCACACTGAGCAGTCCATTAACTTACTCAGATTTGTTTTACTGGTACTTGTGTGTGTGCGTGTTTCTATACATCACTCAGATATTAAATCAAGGTTAGCCCTGTACATGTTTCCCTCACATAATTTTATTTTCAGCTTATCTCCTCCTTGTGTAATCTTTACATTTTTAAAAGAAATGTTCTATTTTTTTCTGTGATAGAGTCTTTGACTTTGCATTATTTTAAACATTGTAAATCAACCATATTTTCTTCCAGAAATCTGGTCTTTTTAATTCATGCTATATATTTTTTTGAGTTTCTGGTAAATTATTTTTAAATTATCTGGAGAAAATCTGTGGCTAATTTTTAAAATTGATCCATTATTTTCTCCTAATAAATGCACTTATTTTATTAAATTTCTCAAATGAAATGTATGTGCTATAATTTTTAGGTTTTTCTCCTGAGTTAAGTCACATTCTGATAACTCATATAACAATGCTACACTTTCAGATTTTCTATAGGTAGAAATTTTTATTCTTACTTCATATCTAATATTATTTTTTCTAGGTGCTAACATTGCTTATTCTAAAAATCAGAGCATTGAATAATGTATTCTACATAAACACTTATCCTTAAAATATCCACATTAGGTATCGTCAACCTGAGTGTTTTATAGTACTTCTACTTTTCTTAGTTCTCTATAGTTTGCAGCTTAGCCTGTATGTTACAGAACAGCCATGTGGGGTTCTGCTGCCCAACATCCATAAATGCCAGAGGCAGAAGTTTGGTGAAAAAGGAAAGAAGTCTTTTATTTAATGCCTATAAAATTTTGGAAGAATAGTGAACTTCTGCCTTAAAGCTCATTCCCTTTAAAATACCCAAAGACATGTAACCCCTTCACCCTTTGCCAGATCTGTTCAAGGCTACACATGGAATTCCTTCTCCCATTTAAAATGACCATCCTTTGGGATATCCAGGTGGCTTAGCAGGTTCTTGGTCACAGTCCAGCTCCAGGTATCTTTTAGAGTCTGTGGACACTGGTGTCCTATTCACTGCATGCTGCCCTCTCCTCTGGTCCCTGCGTGCTGGCCCAGTGCCTACACCCTGTCTCTCCAGCTGTTGGCTTACTGGTACATCCATGTGCCTGGCTGGGTGGGACTGTGCAGGGCAGCACCAGTCACCAGCGCTGCCACTGTTCCTCACATGGGGAGGAGTGCCGGGCTTGTTGCCTGGCCACACAGTCTCCAGGATTTGCCAGCCTCGAATGCTTGGGTCCCCCACCTCCTACATGTGAGCAAGTGGAAGAAAATAAGATGAGTTTCCACATGCCCTCTGTTTAAAAATTCCACCCCAAAATCCTGCACTCTGTGGAAGCATCCAACTTTTCTAGCCAATTCTGTGGGCTAGAGTAGTGCATGCCAGCCTGCCTGCCTGCACAGTGTCTCTGTCCCTCCTCCTGCCACCATGATGTAGAAGTGGGTGGGAGGGTTTCTAGCTGAGCACAAGGAAGCAGCATCTCTTCCCAGGGCAGGGAATCACGCACTGGTTTTTTACCCCCACTCAAAGGTATGTCATGCCCCCACTGCAGCTTCAATCCTGCACCTTCAGGTTTCCTGCAAACCTTCCCACACTTTGAGGAGTTCAGCCTTTCATGCTGCCTTGGGTTCCCTCCCCAGGGCCCAGGAATTTGGCCAGATCCCCCTTGCTACATATATATCCCTTTGGTTTTTCTCTTTCTACTTAACTTTCAAGATAAAAATGAAAGCAAAATTAGTATGTTCACTTGCAATTCAGTGCATTATAATAATTATATTACTCTGAATGCTAATCTCTCCATTTTGTTTTAGAATCTATTATTTATTAAGTAGGTAACATTAGTTCCATCATCTGATACAAAGAGGTAGGAACCTTAGATCTCTTGATTCTGCAAACAACAACTTCCTGCCACACAGTCACTGGGATGTCAAGATCACATAACATATGCTCCCCACTCGGCAGAGACTACAAATGAGCAGCCCGTAAACCACATCCAGTTTCTACTTATCTTTTGCTTGACCTGCATGGTATCAGTCAAAATGGTTGTTTTTTTTTTTTAGTTTTAATTAATAGAGAAAACTTTTAAAATCAGGAGATTTTACACAAAAATCCAGATTTCCAATGTTCCTTGAAAAATTAGGATGCCTGGTAGCAATTAGCTGGAGTAGAGGGGCAGGTGCTCACTTCAGACAGGGCAGGCGCTCCAGTTTGCCACAGCTGCACCACTTATTCCTGTCAGCCTGACCTGGAACATGAGTGGCATTGCTCATTTATCATGGCACTCAGGCTGTTGTTTTCTTTAGGTCCTGTTACCTGCCTCGTGCCCACAGGCACTGTGATATGCAAGCCCTTATCTGGCCACTTGTCTGGTGTAGTAGTTGAACATGAGATCAATGAGAATTCCTTCGTATTATGCCAAAGGCAGGCTGGGGTCTGCTGCTTGTTCTTCTTTGATTGGCTTAAACCACTATCTATGGTGGGCTTCACACACAGAGCCCCACCCCCATCTGCCATGGGTGAGAATAAGTCTACCAAGACATGATCTGCTTGGGGAGGAAAGGTGGCCAATCTCTTAAAGGTGAAGGGCCAGGAGCCCGTTCCTCAGTGAACTTTTATTGTGTTCAATTTGCACAGAAATACAGGTAAAGTTCATCAATTATAGTAAGGCCGTAATGATCAAACAATAGATAACATTCAGAGAACTATGAGGGCTTATTCTGAGTCAGGGTCAGATAGCTAAAGGGCCATAAAACTTTGGGGAAACAAACTCATTTTATGCTTGGACCCTTATCATTTAAATTGAGGGTATTAGCAAAGCAGGTTTCACAGGATCTTATGTATTCTTTGTTAGGCCTGATTGCCCAAGGGAATCCACCCTTTCTAGCACAGGGTGGCACCCACCTCTGGCATTGTTTCAGGCTTAAGTCAGGCAGGGGAAGTAAGGCAGCCAAGAGATTAGGAGACATCTTGCAGACAGAATGAGGACTCAGTGTATGCAAAAGCCAAGGGGTAAGAGTCCACCACCTCCTTTTTTATAGCCCCCCCAAGCCCTTCCTTGAGGGCCCCTTCATGACCATACCTGTCTTGGGTCATCCTTCCTTTGAGGGATCTTACCCGTCATTGGCTAACTGGTCATCCACTCAGAGCCAAGCAGGGTGAAATAAAAGGGGCAGAGGTGGTGCCTCTGCCAGGGAGATAAGCTTTGTCTCCTTAATGGCTTATGGTCCCAAGGTCTTTTACTCAGCCTTAGCCATGTGGGGGTTACGGCTTCTGAAACCAGCCAGCGTGGTTCCCAAGCCCCCCTGAGACTTCACCTATGAAGCCTGGTGGAGAAAAAGGGAGCCCTGTCTTAAATATCTGGAGAAGAGCTGCACGTTGTCTTCCTTTCCTCACCCTGTCATCCACTGTGTCTTCCGAAGTCAAGGCATCCTCAGTGAGGGTTCTGCTGGCAAACAGCCCCCGTTCGCTCTTGGATATCCAAGTACCCCAAGGAATACAATGTTTAAATTGGTTTGGTGTGAGGTTCCCGTGGAGAAAATATTCTAAAGCTCTACCTTGACATAGTAGTCACAGTGAGGGAAAGAAAATGAAGGAGCCGGCCCAGTGGCCTAAGAAGGGAGAGTGATAAATCTCATTTGAATTCTCTAAACTGTATCTGTGCAATTTCCACTAAATGTTCTGCTCTTGATATTAAAATATCTATTTTGCCTTTGATTCTTCACTGGTTTGTATGAATGGGGTTAGGGCAGAGCTCTGGTTTTCCAAGGAAGTTAGAAGCACTTCAGGCTATTCAAGTTACTGAGAGTCAGTTACTGGCCGTTCTTCACATCACATTGCTCGTATATGCCTGGCTTTAAAACCTTAGGCTTTTGGTCCATTAAATCTGCAAACTTTGATTTTTGAACTGTCCTCAGGGTTTTGAGGACCATTTGTTAGACTCACTATTTTGATTTCCACAGGGGAAAATATCCAGCTTGCTATGGAACAGGGTCATTAACTGACATCATCCACTACAAGAAGGAAAGCGCAATAATGTTATAAACGAAGTCGCTGCCATGTGGTGAACTAATGCAGGCATGTTCTTCTTAGTGAATTCTGTGCAAACACCCAGGCAAGTGAGACTTTCCTGACTGCAGATGGAGAATGTATTTCAGAACATCAACAGCTGGGTTTTTCAGTGGTTTAAAAGTTGCTATGCTGCAGCATTTCAAAATAAAACCAGTAAATAACACCTGCAGACTAGTCAAGTTTTTTCCTATGCAACATCCCTTTACTTCAAAGCTTATAATAAAATTGATATTTATTGCTTTTTCATTTCAATGAACAAGACCCAATGCATAATGAATCTAAAATAATCTCAGTTTAAGAATGTTCAGGAACCGGTGAGCAATTGATAGTAACTGTTTTGTGCTTAGCCAAAAGACACTGGAAAAAAAGTAAAAGAAGAAGTTGCATGTTTAGATGACAAGAGCCATATGATAAGGAGGCCATGAGCCAGAACATGATTTTCCATGATAATTACAGTACATGAAAACTTTTTAAATTTTTGGTGGGGCTGAACCTTCAAACAAATGAAATTTAATTGCCTGGGTAATTGACAGAGGCTGTAAATCAGATTCTAAGGTGTTTGCCCTTGGAATGTCATTCACTGGTTACAACTATCTAATGAGATCATTGTTTTAGGGAGAGATTTTTAAAAACTTGGCAGATCATCCAGCTATTTGGAAACTGGAGAAAAAACAGAATTTTTTACTTTGTATTTAAATAGAATTGTATTGATAGTTATTTTCAAGGCATGTGTGGACCTAGGTTTTCGTGTCCTGGCACTTGTACAATTTGGAGAGAAGAGCTTTTTTAATGAAAAGAATACAAAATTATGAATATAAAATTTAGTAAGAAAATGAGTGTTTGGAAAAATAGAAATAATAAGGAATTGCAAATCTCAAAAGTTCATAATCACACAAAAATCACAAAATCCTTTTAAAGACAACTAAATACTTTTAATGGATGAACTTCCCGATACATCTCTGTGACACTCTTTTCCTGATAGCTTTTGGCTGCATACTCAATAATTGTCTCTTCACATGACAGTAATTGCAGAATATAAATTTTATCCAAAGAATAGAAAGATAATTCAGCGTTTCCTCTGTTAATACACATTTATCTAATTAAAACTTCTTTATTTTGACTGAAATTTTAGAAAACTTTGGGCTTCACAACTCCTTGTTGATGAAGTCCATGTACAATGTTAATATTATTGCTAAGTTTGGGAAAACCTCTACCAAGTTTCTTTCATACTGAGCTGTTGGATTTCAGGACATTTCGAGATCCCTCAGGCAGTGAGTGATCCGACAGCCACATTAACCAATTCGCCATTGATGTCCTTGTATCGCAGTGATGGCTGGGTCTGCACCGTGGAGTGAACGAACATTCCTGGAAGTCACTTGTACAATGCGACAGCTGGCAACAACAGCTATGCAGAGAAGTGGCCAAACTACATAAATAAAACTGTACCTCCAATTCAGTCTCCTCCTGTAAATCCCCTAGATGCCTGCAGGGCAGAATTCCAGAGCAGAATAGAGAGTGGTTTTAACTGACTGTGATTAACATACCATTCTGAGAATTTTACAAAACAGTCACAAGAAGTCCACTTACATCTCAAGGAGAAGAACTAGATGGAACATTTTACTTAATTATATCTGTTCTCTGAGGAGTGCCTTCTGAGCTGTGAGTACTGGTCTATCCCCAGTACAGCAAATTTAGGACAAATATTCCCAGGGTTTCTGTATCCCAATCAGTACCTACATATATTTCTTAAGATGTAAATTTGGTTACTAATCTCTGTTCAAACTATAGCCTTTTGGAGACCACCAACTGAATTCCGATTGAAATACCTGGGAATTTATCTGACCCTCATTTGCAGGGGAAACAAAGCCTTCCTTAAGAATGTAAGAGAGGGAAGATGTGAAATGTTAAAGAAATACATCATTTGAGAAAAGTGAAGTGTAACATTCTTGTTTAATAAAAGATCAAATTTGTTATTTTGTGTTATAAATAATTAACTGTAAAAAACAGGTATTAATTTATGTATGGATTGCAATTTATATTAGATGATATTTAATTGCCTTATATAAGCAAAGCTTTGTTATAATCAATACTCCATGCTTTCTCAACATACAGTTTAATTTCTGCCTTAAATAAGTCATTAGGACTGTTGTAGTAATTTGGCAAAGTGGGGGTTTCTAGTAAAATTTTGATTTGAAGGACATCCAAAGGTCAGCTTGTTCCAAAATATTTCTATATGCCATGGCAAAAGGGATATTTTACTAAAGCATGTCCTTCTCCTATTATGATAATGTAAATTATTTAATTATATGAGCTATTTATCATCTTGATTTCTGTAGAGACAAGAAATCTGACAAGCTGAGGGTCAATGAAGTCGAATGGAACACAGCAGTGATGAGACCTTGAGGGCAGCAAATTTTTTTATCATAGATCACAGGGTTGGGGCAGTGTCACAGGAACCAGCTACTGTGGAAATCTCAATTTTTCAATTTAATTTAGTAAGCACAAAATATGCAAGTATTCGTTTTATGCATTAATGTTTTAGAGTTTCTGAAAAGTTAGCAGTTAGGGAATGAAGTAATGAATATGCTATCTTTTCTAAATGTGATTTGGGTTTTTTTTTTTAAATGGTAGCATTTCATTTAATTAAAAAAGTAGATTGTGGCTAATGGAATCTGAGGAAGCTTAAGTATTATAAGACAAAACTTCTATAATTCAGTGTAATTTTTTTCTCTTTAGTTTGAAATAAACTAAGAGTAGCACTTGACATGGTTTTAAGAGGTAGAAAATCCAATCCAAACTGGCTGAAGAATTTAATGGCTCATATAACCTAATTTCTTTATGTTTGGCTTGATCTGGAGGCTAGAGTAAATTAATTTACTTCTTTCAGCCATGCTAGCCATTGCGAGGCTTCATTTGAAGGCCCCAAAAGATGGCTTCTGCTCCAGGCTTATATGTTCCCAGATTTAAGTCCAGTAGCGAAGAGAAGAAGATATCTCTTGGCAGTAACTCCAACAAAAGTCCTAGGTTTTATTCTTCCTGGACTACCCAGGGTCACATGCCCAGTCTAGATGGAATTATTCTGTAGAAGAAAGTGGTAGCATGACTGGCCACATTCACATACTTCTTCCTGGAAGTAAGGGTGAAAGTGCACCTCACAGCATGGATGACAGTGGGAGAGAAAGGGGACCCAAAAGAAATCCAAACACAACACTGTTAGCAAAAGAAGGAGAATGACTGTTAGAGAAAACCAGTGGAGTGTACTCTTTGGTAACTCAACATCAATATGCATCTTTCTTCACGTACATAAACTCCCTAATATGCCTCAGCTGGGCTCATAATGACACAAACTTCCATGTGCACTCCTGCCCTTCCCAAAGGGGGACACCTCAGCGTCTGGTCTACTTACTGCATCTAACTAAATTTAAGATACCTGGATGATGCATATTTTTAAATAGATCTGTATATAATGCTCATGATGTGAGAACCCACAGAGAAATGCAAAACCTAATCACTTCTAGTATACTCAAAATGCAATTATAGATTGAAATAGGCTAACTTAAGCCCTGGCTGGTATGGCTTAGTGGGTTGGGCATCATCCCGAAAATCAAAAAGTCACTGGTTCTATCAGGGCACATACCTGGGTTGCCAGCCACGCCCCTGGTTGTGGGTGTGTGGGATGCAAACCAGTTGATGTTTCTCTCTCACATTAGTGTTTCTCTCTTTATTTTTCTTCCTCTCTTCACCTCTCTCCAAAAATAAATAAACTCTAGAACTCATATAGAAAAGAGGATAGAATGGAAAAGAGAGGATAAAATATTTTTTTCTTTGAAACAACTGAGAGTGGTCACTGATTCAATAGTGTGTATTATATCCTGCAGATAAGAAACAATAAAAGAAAATCCTTAGGCTGAAACTCTGGTGGCCTGTGGTCCTCTCTCTGAAATAACCTCTCTAGTATCCTCCACAGATGATGAACCTCAAGGAGGAGGTTCTCTCTCTGATGGACGCGTGTCTTCAGCAGCACATTTCCTGTTGATGCAAAGAAGGCAGGAGTGTGAGAGCCAACCATGTTCATCTCTTCCCAACTCTGAATTCAGTGGCATACATTGCAGCCTGAAATGAACATGATGGGAGTAGTTACGCCACAAAAATCAATGAACACCATGAATCAAAGTCCTCCTCCCTACAGCCAGTTTTACCATTTGTCAGAACACCCTTGAAAGGAGATCTAGAAATTACTTAGGGCTTAGGGGCTAAGCAATCACCAACTTTTGTTCAGTAAATTTTTGTTTACTAAATTTGAAATATCAGTGGCAAAACAATTTAAGGATTTAGTTGGGTCTGCAAGTCCATGGGTTAATCACCAATCTGTTTATCTTTTTAAATTGGAGTCTTTCAATTTGCAATCTGGGCAGGGGATTTGTACTTCTGAGCAACTACCTTCAATTGCTTCTTTATTTACCCAGACCCCAGTGTCAAGGCCTTTATCTTGTCCTTTGTTTCACAGCACAGTCAACAGATGGTCTGCAAGTAAAGAGGCAATAACTAAATAGCGTTTAGTCCCTAAGCTGCAAGCCCGCTGAATATTTGCAATTAGAATATTTATCCCTTTCACAGGTAGAGATTTCGTAGCAGGAGATACTGGATAGGAGCCTGAGCATCAGACTTTTAATGTGCCAATTTCATCTCGTGCTGGGTTTCCTACCTCCTGCTTTGTTTTCATTTCTCTAGTTTGGTGGAGAAGAATTTTGTTTTTATAATATTGCAAATCTTATTACGTCTGAGGTCACTGGGCCCTCAGACATTTTGGATTATAGCATGTTGGCTAAAGAATGTCTCCCTGAGCATAGATACATTTAAACCAACCTTTGCAATGGGTCAATTTCTATGAAGTTTTGGTCTTGTAGGAGAAAAATCAAGTGAGGCATGTGTATCAGGGAGGAAGAAGTGTTCAGCTGTGTTCATTGTCAAGGCTGATAAATCAATATGCTAAATGTCAATGCTGAAATGCCAGAAAGAATGAGCAGGAAAAACTGAGCACTGCTCAGTTTGAAGGTCTGTGAGCACTGTGACCAGAGCAGTTTTAATAGAATAATGGGGGCAAAATGGAGTGGGTTTAGGTGACAATGGGATCGGAGAAATTGCAGAAAGTGTCTGGTGAAGTATTGCTACAAAAGAAGAGCTTTGAAAATTATTTTTACCCCTGTGAAGTTTTGACAGCATGTCCCTGAATATATTTCCTTCAACAAGACAGGTAATTCTCTCCTGGGCTAGTCACATTCCTGTAACTACTCTAGTGTGCTCTGACTTATTACCACCTGGTGGCACCTATAGGTACAACAGCTTCAGTTAAAAAAAAAGTCTACTCTTTTCAGTTAACCAATAGTATAATGAGGGTCTTAACTACAGCTATTGGTTGACAATTTGTGACAATTACATTTACTGACTTGAATTGTGGAAAACCCCTGAATTCTCCTTTTAACTCATTCACCATGAAAATTACCAGAAGAAAGTTACTTAACTTCCCATATACCAGTATATGTATGTGTGGGTGTGTGTATTTGTATGTAATATGGGTACATAAATATGTGTGTAAAATATATTACATATAAAGTTTTTTCATTACCAAAATGAGGATTAAAAGAATACCTATACTTAGGTATTCTTTACCTAAGAATTCTTTGTTCTTGCAGCAGCAAGAACAAAAAATATACTTAATAAATAGTTTAAGGCCTAATGAACAAATATGATATAAATTCAAAACATTACTAATCTATTTACATTTTTATCTATTACATTTAATTCTACTTATTAATGAATAGTGAAAAAAATCTTTTAGTTTGTTAAAGTCAGAATAACCAATTTCTAGGCTATTGTCTGCTGGAAGATCTAAATTTGAGAATGAATGGATTTACTTAGGCTTTACTAAGAGCCTTGAATTTTAAAAGCCTTACAGTTTATATATAATAAGGATCGAAACTTCCCTCTATTTGTAGATAGAATGTGCATTTCAAAGTAATACCATACTGGCTATTTGCTTGACATTTCTGAAAAGAGCTTAAGTACAAGAAGAAATGAAGAGCAGTGATAATGGAAGGAAGCATTGAACATTATTATTATTCAGCTCAGTTCTTGCCTCCTACTTCTGTATGCTGTTTTTTGTAGTAGGAACTGTCCTTAGTGTTCCTTTGCATTTTCATGTGGACAGGAGGAAAGTATCTTTATTCTTTATAGGACAAAGAGGTTAGCATGATGGGAGAGTCAGGGTTCATTTTGCTCCATTTCAGAATCACTCTCCAGTTCCCCTGAGAAGGATGCCTGACTTCTCTGCTCTGCACGTACACTCCCACTCCATGTGTCCACTGTCCTGTGTTCAGGGCTGTAGCTTCAAGCAGGTGACAGCTCATTATTACTTCTGTCCGGGGTCATGAATAAGGTAAATTTATAGGCAGTCAGTTTTCCAGATTAAATTCATCCTCAGCATGAGTTTGATACTGAAAAATACAAAATGCTTCAGGCTCCTGGCCCTGTCACAGGAGCATAATCAGATTCTACATCAAGTTCACTTATCCTCCTGCCCACTGAACAGGTCACATTCCTGACTGGGGCCTTTCCTGTGTGATAATGTTTCATGTGAGCCTGTAGGTGCATATTTTGGAATATTGACTTTGACATTATTTAGTATAGGGCTAAGCATAATGCCAGGGCTATTATATAATAACAAAACAATAGAAAACTATTCCTGCATGGTTTCTACTTCTTTACCAGTAGTTGCTATTTCTAAATATATTAAATAGTTGATTTATTTTGAATATTTTTTAAACATTTTATTTATTTATCTTTAGAGGGGAAGAGAAGGAGAGAGGGAGAGAAACATCAATGTATGGTTGCCTTTCGTGCGTCCCCTGCTGGGAAATGGCCTGCAGGGAACCGGTCTGCAACCCAGGCATGTGCCCTGACTGGGAATTGAACCGCGATCGTGTGGTTCGCAGGCCCGCGTTCAATCCACTGAGCTACACCAGCCAGGGCTATTTTGAATATTTTATGTATAATAATAAGAGCTAATTTTACCTACAATGGTAATATTGTATTCATTTTAATATTTAAATTTTAGGAGATTAATTAAATATACTCCCATATTAATAGAGAAAAATTATGGAAAGAGAATTTGGTATAAATAGAAAACTACTATGGTAATACTGATCATTTTTAGTTTTTTGAGGATGTCCTAGAACAGGTGGCAATATTGAGTCAAATTATATCTGTATGGATTCTTTTTATTATTGCCTGAGGTGCAATGAAGATTTGTTGAAAACATTCATAAAGTGCATGAAGTGCTTTTCATCCAGACAGAACAAATAGTTTCATTACACTAATTTCAGTTTGATCTCACCTAGAATAAACATTTCAAATTTATCAGTTGATAGCAAATGTTACATTCAGTAACCAATGTTTATTGGGTATTTGCTGTGTAGCAGGTACGGTAGTGTATTTTATCTCATTCACACTTCCAAGCATTCCGGTTAGGGAGGTCCCTTAGAAGATAATGTGGGTGCGAGGCTAAGTAGCTAATCCAGCATTACACCGATCATAGGAGGTGGAACCAGAACTCAAACCTGTGTGTCTACCTTCCAAGTCCATACAGTTGACCACCAAGCTCTGTGACCATGCTAGTTAGTGAAAGGATGAAGTGATGGTTCCTGCCTTTAAGCATCCTACAATGTGAAGGAGAGATGGATAGATAAATACGGAAATGATATCAGTGTGGCATAGTGAGAACTGTAGAAAATGGATACGCAAAATGACATGTGAACACAGAGGCAGGAGGCAGCAGCTGTGTCTGAGTAAATCAGGTGAAGGTTCACAGAAGTGAAATCTCAGGCACAAAAGAAAAGAGGGGCATTTGAGGCTAAGAGCACAGTAAGTAAAGAGACACCAAGGAGGAAAAGACATTAGGCCATTGTGGAAATCCTGCAACATTCGGTATTGGAGTAGAGGTGTTTGTGGCAAGAGCACAGGAATTCAATATGGCAATGCTCTGGATTTACTCTGTTGAACAATTGAATATTAAAATAGCCTGGAAGGTTCAGGGAGCATAAGTTAGAGGTTAAGTGACTAAGACAGGACTTGCAACTTGCTAAGTTTTAAGCTAGGTCTATTTCTCTAGTTATTTTAATCACTTTGTCAGCATCCTTCGGAACACATTCTTTCTGTAGATATTTTGTCTCAGGTCAACAACTCTGTGTGCATTTCAGCTAATGCCTCATTATTATGCTAACTGTATTTTCTTTGTTGAAAATCTGTATTACAGAGTGTTACTATATATGGCAGGGCATGATTTGGCCTTGCTGAACTTTGGGCCATTACCAGTGGCTTAAGATTGAACAGGGTTATTTTGAGGTTATACAGTAACACTACAAAGGATTAAATTATTTATGACTTTAATATTTACCAGTGTTTCTAGCTCAAGATCCAATATACCCCTGAATAGTGTCTGTCAACAAAACACTGCATCTGTTCCATTTGTTGATGACTGATAAAACAAAACAGTTTGAGTTGCTGCTTTGAACTCAGTATGGGTTGAGTTTCTGCCCAAAGTATTTCAATAATATTAATAATATTTTTGCAATAAATATTTATAATGTTTATAACAAGTAATAGTATTTATTCTGATACTAACTAGTACCAATCAAGGGATATATGAAATTAACATATGTATCTATGCTATATTACTATATATACTAATTTTATTTTTGCATAATAGACTGACTTGGAGAAATAAGTGTGTTCTTCAAATACGGGTTGTAAGCCCTAGTTACATTCCTGTAAAAAATTAGGGTCTGGTCTAACATATTTTTCAAATATTATGAGTGAATACCTCTCTTTTTATTATACATACCTTCAACAAAGGTTAGGAAAATGAATATTAGTTATTATGAGAGAAAAGGTAGATGAAATATTTTTAAATTCTTTTTAGAAAGCATTTGAAAAATAAATATATTGATAATTTTACAGAATTAAACTGTAGAGATGGGAAGTAGTTTAGAGTTCAATTTTAATCATTTAAAAATATTTTTCAGCCCTGGCTGGTGTAGCTCAGTGGATTGAGCGCGGGCCTGGGAACCAAGCAACCACGGTTCGATTCCCAGTCAGGGCACATGCCTGGGTTGCAGGCCAGTTCTCTCCCTCTCTCCTTCCTTTCCCCTCTAAAGATAAATAAATAAAATCTTAAAAAAATAATAAAAATAAAAATATTTTTCAAAACTGTAAACATCAAAAACATCAACCCTAAAATGGGTTTTCATTTACCTTATAGTAAGTAATGCAGCATAGGGCATTTCTGGGGAATATTTCTAGGAAATGGGACATCTTACAATATTAATTATTTTTCCCAAGAGACAATGTTACATCTGGGAGTTGCATTATTGACCAAAATTCAACCTAAAACAAATCCCAGATATGTCCACTAATGCTGTGTAAAAGTAAATATTGAGTCACAGAACTGCCTAACAAAAATAACGCAAATCAGGTGCCTAGCACAGGGCCTGGCACCTGTGCACATAGGCAATCTGTGCCTGTTAGTTTCTCAAAGCCCATTTTCTTATTACTTTGGCTGCTAAACATATTACCCCATAACTTAATGCCTAAAATAATAATAATCACTTATGCTCTCTCATCGTTCCTGTGGGTCAGAAACCAGAAATCAGACAGGGCACTGCAGACTCAAGTGCTCTCTGCTCCATGATGTCTGAAGCCTCCACTGGAAGAGAAAATAATGAAGTACTTTTCTCCAGTGGGTTGTGAGTCAGTGGAATCATCTGAAGGCTCATTCACTCACATGTCTTGAAGCTGTAGGTGCTTATCAGTTGGGAGCCTAACTAAGGCTGCTGGCTGGAATATCTATACCTGGCCTTTCTGTATGGCCTGAATTTCCTTACAACAGGGTGGTTAGGGTCCAAGAACGAGCATAAGATATATGAGGAGAGAAAGAAAGAGAAGAGAAGAGAAGAGAAGAGAAGAGAAGAGAAGAGAAGAGAAGAGAGGAGGGGAGGGGAGGGGAGGGGAGGGGAGGGGAGGGGAGCTACGTATTACACTGAAGCTGTTGTGCCTTTTGTGATCTCTTGCTTGAGAAATCAAGCAGCCTTACTTCTGCCACATTTCAACGGTCAGCTACAGAGATCCAAAGATAGGAACATCAACCTCTCCTCAATGGAGGCATGTAATATCATACTGTAAGAAGAGCATGTGGGAAATGGTATAAATTGGTGCAGCCACCTTTAAAAAATACAATTTGCCAACCCACCAATAATTTGAAACAATAAAACTACATTTGAACTCAGAAATTAGGAGGGTCCAACTGACTTTATAATGCAATTATTTGGAGATCTGTTGGGAACCATCCTGCCTGCTTTTAGAAACTGTAACCCCCCCCCCCCCCCCCATGGCTAAAGCTGAGTAAAGGACCTTGGGACCATAAGCCACTAAGGAGACAAAGTTTATCTTCTTGGCGGGGGTGCCACCTTTGCCTTCTTTACTTTACCCTGATTGGCCCCAGGCTGATGACTGGTTAGCCAACCATGGGTGAGATTTCTCAAAGGAGGGACAACCTAAGACAGGCATGGTTGTGAAGGGGTTCTCAGGGAAGGGTTTGGGGGCCTATAGAAAAAGGGCATGATGGACCTTCACCCCTCAGCTTTGACATAGTCTGAGTCCTCATTCTGTCTGTGAGAAGTTTCCCAATCTTTTGGCTACCTTACTTCCCCTGCCTGACTTAAACCTGAAACAATGCCAGAGGGCAGTACAGCCCTGGGCAGAAACAGGAGGTACCCGGGATGACTAGGCCTAAGAAAGAATGCATAAAATCCTGTGAAGCCTACTTTACTAAGAATGCCCTCAATTTTCTGATAAGGGTCCAAGCATGAAATGAGTTGTATCCCAATGTTTTACAGCCTTTAGCTAACTGACCCTGACTCAGAAAAAGCCCTCATAGTTCTCTGAATGTTATCTATTGTTTGATCATTACTGCCTAACAATGACTGGTGAACTTTACCTGTATTCCTGTGCAAATTGAACCCAATAAAACCCCACTGAGGAACAGACTCAAGGCCCTTCTCCTTTGAGAGATTGGCCACCTTTCCTCCCCAAGCAGATCACGTCTTGGTAGATTTATTCTCATTTGTGGCAGATGGTGGGGGGACTCTGTGGGTGGAGCCTCCCCACAGAGATACAACCCTCTGAAGAAGAAAACAAGAGTCCCAGAAAAGTAAATAATCTGAGTGGGGCCATTCACTGGTTATTCTAGTGTCAGGAGTTAAACTCATGTTTGCTGAATCTCAGTTCTATAGTAATTTGCCATAATGATATTCCATAAAATGTGTCTGAGTTTGTTCATTGATTAGAAAAAGGGCTTAAAGTATTTAAAACTATCCATCAGTGTTAAAAACATTTTCCATGTGAGAAAGCTGAATTATTGGAACTAATCTTGGGGAAGGATGTTTCCCAGCTATAGTTAAAAATGTATAGGAGTGTCTGATAAACAGGCTGGCCCGTACCTCCCTGATATATACTTGCATGAACTAGAAGAATGGTGCAGTTCTCGCAAGACAAAAAAAAGGACAGAGTGTCTGTTCTCCAACCCTGGTTCCTACACTTTCTTGTTTGAGCTTTAGGGAATCTGAGAGCTTACACAAAAGCTGTTTCAGAAGGAATGTGTGAGAGTCACAGAATAAGCAGACATGCTTTCGGTTCCAGGTGACTCCAAGTATATCCAGTATTGGGAGAGGGGCAATCCGTTTTATACACAGGGCACAATGGAGGGAACACACGTTTTTGGCATACTGAGGTGTTTCAGGTTTGAGGTTATTAATAAACAATCACCTAGACAGAGAAACACCATGTTTAGAGAGGTCATGGGGCAATTATAATGTCCAGGTACTATCCTCCAGTGGGTTTTGAATCACTGGATAGAAACAAGAGAGCAGAGGAGAAACTGTTGAGGACTATCACTGCTCATGTGTCATGCAGCTTCTGAGAAATCCTTGCAAAACTAGGATTAGTTTGGCAGGATGGGGTGAGGTGGGATGGGGGATACTGACATAATGATTAAGTCCTATAGTTATATTGTGAAGAGTGACAGTAAAACTGGCATATAAACACTGATGCAGTCTCATTTGAACCCATAGACAGATAAGGTCTGTGAAAATTTGGATCATACTAATAAAGTATCTGTAATTAATAAGGAATTAGCAATGGTTTTATTTGACTTAAAATTTTGAAGGGTATTTGGATACATGATTTGGATAACTTATGTCTAAAACTGAACTGTTACCCTTTCTTCCCTTTATGTAGAAGCATTATAAAATTATTCATCGCCATTTTAAAAACATCACTGAAGCATCTAACCACTTGAAAACATCATTATAGGGTTTTTGTTGTTGAAATTTAGAAATCCACAGCCTATTCAATCTGCTGTCCTGTTTATATTTTATTCTTTGCTATTCCCAGAATCCTAACCTCTTTTCTCACTTCCAAGGCTTCTTTTTCCACATCTAATCCAAGGCAGCTTTAGTGTACAAAAATCACAGAAATGCAGTTGCAATGGTGTGTGCAAGTGGAATGAGACTGAGTAGGTAGTAGAAGACAGATAACTTATCAGAAGTGTAGGTTCACCCCCCGGGCTCTGCCAATGACCAACTATGCAAATTTGGGCCTGTATTCATCTGCAAATAGGGACACACACACACACACACACACACACACACACACACACACACTATCTCTGATAGGTCTGTTGTTATGATTAAGTGAGCTAATACAAAGAAAGGTATGAGGCACACTTTAAGAACCTAGGTCACAAGAGTTTGAGCCAAGATTTCCAAAAAATAGCACTAACTAGATAGAGCCCACCCACCCAACATTTTCTGGGTGAGCTGATCCGTGTCTCAAGGCCTTCCTCCAGAAGTAGAGCACTGATGTTAGTTGAATAGTTTTGGATAAGCAGAGGGGTAAAAACAAACAAACAAACAAACAAACAAAAACAAAAACAAAGCTTTGAAGAACAATAACCAATCTTTTATTTATTATTGAGACATTTTAGGCATAGAAGTGAATCTGAACAAGCTTTTTATGCCTTGGGCTTAGAAAATTCCACATCTAAATCCTTTATAGCAAAACTCACTAGAAGTAATTCCTGGCTAGTCAGTTAGCCCTGGAAAGCCAGGGGGGATTTGGACTGTGAGAACAAACTCTGAAAGCCCAGCTGAACTTCTTTGGCCCACTGACAGACATCCCATCAACATGCAAAATGTCAGCTGCTCCTACAGCTGGTGAGTAGTGATTTAAAGAAAGAAGAGTCTACCATATGAATGGGAAAATAATGTGGAAGGCATTGCTTGGATCAGTGCTACAGCAAGCATGACAGGAATGGATGGAGGAAAAATAAATAATTGATCCCTGGCACCAAGTTATGGTTAAGGATTTTACAGAAAAGAGAAGATGTTAAACATAATGCAGTTCTCCCTAAATTTAGTCATTCACAAGCCACCCTAGCAATTTTGACAAATTCACATACTTCCTGTGTTGTTTGCTTCATTTTTTTAAAACAGAGCCACTTAAGAAAATCTTATATATATTTAGACAGGAAACTTTATTCACTACTATAAATGGAAAAGCAAAAATACTTTTGCATAAATAGGAACTATGAAAATAAAAACAAAGCAATGTTGTTAAAGTATAGTTAAATATTGTTATCTACATAAGATTTTGATGTTAAGGCAGGTCTGCTGTATTTTTTGTTAAAAATGGAGGTTGGCAGGTGTTAGATGTTAGACATACTCGCTCCAAATTGATACCTACCCTTTTGGGCCTTTAGAAAAACTAAAAGAGATTTGGAAAGGGGGACAACTTTCTTACTATGTGAATGATTCAATAAATATGTATTAAGTCAGTGTTATTTAATGCCGTGTCTACAAACATAATATGTTTATGATAGAAATAATATAAATTTAACAATATAACTCTAGAAATGATCTCCGTCTCCACTTGTACATATACTGGGATTGGCAAATTGGTTAAGAGAGTGGTCTGAGTGTTAGACCTGCATTTAAGTCACAGCTTTGTCACGTAATGTCACAGCTTTGTCACTTAATGTCACTTAATCTTGAAAAAGTAATTTTAGCACTATAATGCCACTTCCTCATTTTTATCTAAGATGATCTTTAGCACATTTGGCAAATTCTATTGTGATGATTATGTTAATGGGAATATGAGGTCTGTCCAGAAAGTATCCAGCTTCATACTATGAAAAATAGAGACATCGAAGAAGATACAAGATACAAGAAACATTGTACATAGGACAGAGATGCCTCCTCAGTCCCCTTCAAAGTAGGTAGCTTGGGACCTCACACAGTTCTCCCAATCACCTCCAGCAGTCCCATCATATTTTCCCGAATCTCACTGATGGTGTGAAATCCCTTCCATTTCAAAGGTGATTTCAGCTTTGGGAAAAGCCAGAAGTCCCAGGAAGCCAAATCTGGGCTATAGAAGGGCTGAGTCACCTGGGTGATTTGATGTTTTGCTAAAAATCTCTGAACGAGATGTAATGCATGAGTGGGTGTGTTGTGGTGATGAAGTTGCCAGTCACCAGATGCTCATAGCTGCGGCCTTCTGAATCATTCAGATAGTTTCTATGGAGGAATGTCCAAGCTTAACTCAAAGTTTGATGCAGATACATTGCTCTACTTGCTCAGTCATTTTGAATGTGGCAGCCACACAGTACACATGCTCACTCAGGGCGCTCACTGCCTCTACTGACTAGTACAGTGAAATCATCATTGTTCACACATGTGTATTCCAGTCCACTCTCCTTGGCTGGCAGGTCACATTGATGTTGTGCAAACCATTCTCATTACATTAAAATGGTTGGACTTTTTTCTGGACAGACTATATATATACACACATATATATAGTCTGTCCCTGTACACACACACACACACACACACATATATATATACATATGTATATATATGTATATATACACACACACATACACACACATATATAAATAAAATATTTCTAATACTTCAGGAGAAGTAAAGGAAGAAATATTCTATAATGAAATGTAGCTAACATACAGAAGGAAATGTAGCTAATATACTTTTTATATTGAATTTTTCTTTACTTATCTGGTCACTTTAAAGAAAGTAGTTAATATCAGTACTTAAAAGGTAAATAGTAAAGTATGTTTACATTTTCTTTCATGTACTTCCTTGTGAAACATTAGTTCTAAAATTAATTCAAGTTAGTTAAGTATTATCAGTGAGCTAAAAAGTGCTAAATCCCAAAGAGCAGGAACAAGCAGCAGTGACCGAGTTCTGAGGAAGGGCCGCAGAGGGGCTGCACGTTAGGCTGGGTGTTAGCAGTAAGTGTTGAAGAGAATAAATGATTTCTAATATATTTAGACTACAGTAATTGTGAGGAAAGTGAGGAAATATCAGAAGTAGTCTCAGCAAATTTTATTAAGTATGAAAACTACACCAAGAGTCTACAAAGATTTTGGGGGGACCATTTTTCACTCCTCTTAAAAACACATAATCCTGTGCACTGTATCAGAACATGATGTGAACACAAAAATACATGTTCTCTGTCCTGAATAGCTCAACGGTTAAGTTCAATTACTCCAAGGAATATGGTGAGATTCAGTGCTTTAAGTGAATTTAAGGAAATGAGTAAAATACAGTTTAATTTTGTGATGTGAAAGCAAAACTGGCCATTTCTTCTTGTGCATCCTTATGAAACTTGTACAGGTTAGGTTGTTGGAAAGTGACTGTCAGTGATTTTTATTTAAATAAAAGTGAATATGTGAAAGTTGAAATGTATCCAAAAGATACATTAAATTTTGATGATTCATCTTTTAAGTGGGTGCCACTATCATTCTTTTACATTATAGGGACTTCAGGTGATTTAAAATATTACATAATAAAATTTCAATTTGCATGTTTTTAGAAGGAACACAGCTGTGACAGATATCTTCTAGCATGTCTGCTCCAGTAAATGGCCCCTTAATTGCCTGTGTCAAATGTGTCCCCACCCTCCGACCATGTTGACTGAACCCTGTGGTGGGCTCCTTACCCATTTCATGCCAGAGCCCTTCCGATATTTCCCTTAGGAGTCAAGAGTGAGAGTCTTTCTGATGGCTGGAACTATAATATATAAACTCAGGAGATAAGGCAATACATCCTTACCTTGCATACTGCCATGCAAATTGGGAGGTAAGGAGTAAAAAGATACACAAGGAGCAGCAGAGATGTCAAGATGAAATTTTGTGTGGGAGTCCAGAGGCTTTCAGCTGTTGCTTCCCCTCCTTCTTAAGGTCCACTACTTTTCTGCTCTTGGGTTCTATGTGACCCCCTGTATCTTTATACATTCTATTTCTTTTTGCTTAAGTTAGATGCTGTTGAAAACAAAGGGCCCTACAACAACATCAGTTGCATTTCAGTGATAGATCAAAACTACTTAATATAGATTTAGAAATGTTCAGTGAAATATAAAGGATGTTTGAAGTGCTCATCGACTTATAAGAAATGATTAAGTACAAAGGATACGCAGGGTACCTAGGTGAAGTAAAGTATTAAATTGGAGAAACTGTATTTCAAAAATATAAATATAATTTATGCCAAATAACAAAGAGAAATAACATAAACCAAAATATAAAACACATATCATGAGAAATGTTACAGTAATTAGACAACAAAATCCTTAACAAGTGTAAAAGAATCTTCAAATTTATGTAACTACCAACATTATTGCACATACATGTGAAACTCCAAGATTTCATAGAATAAAAGAAGCCACATAAATTTACTCTGGCATATTCTTACTGGTTCTGTATGTATTTTTACAAGAGTAATACATGCTAATTTTGGAAAACACACATTCATTTAAGGGACATAAAAAAGTGACACTAATTTAGGCATAGGTTTTCTCAGTCTTTTTCTTTATTTGTAACTCATTTTCCAGTATTTATGTCCAATTATACTCATATTCTGTTATATTTTGTAGCAGTTGACAGAAACCACAGTTGTTAGGGTTGTTGGTGATGTGGGCTGTGAATGAATTCACAAAGAAAGGAAAGTGCAAAGAATAAAGTTTTTAATTTACTGTCCAAGGGGAAAGAGGGATTTGGTGTGGAGAGATACACCAGCCATGAGGGATGAGGGCTTTGAGCTTTAATTAGCTGTGTGGGGCAGCCATAGAGCAGGATGTTTCAGTTAGTCTTGTATAGGCTGCAGCTGGTTTTAATGTTACGTTTGGGTGCAGGGTCTGGTGGTTCCAGTTTAGCATGTCTTGTTGCCTAAGTTCCAGGAACCTCTGTACCTTCGGGGTGCTTTGCGTAATTTTCTAGTCTTGAGGATAGAAGCTCATAAAACAAGAGTCAGTCTTGCTTTATGGTATCCAGCTACCTCTAGCAAGGAGGGCCTGAAAAGGGGGCTTTTGTCCTATTATTCATCTCTCTGTTTCTTGAGATCGATTTATTCTTAACGACCTAGCCCTGTTCTGGTTCCAAGGAGTAGGAAATAAAGTTCTCTTCTTCTGAAACTGCTTCAGGTGGGCTATGGACATAGAGTTGCCCTTGCCTGTGGATCTGGGTATGGGTCATTAGGAGGGAGAGGGTAGAACTGGGCAGACTGAAAGGTGAGGGTTGTGGCCAGAGGTCATTTGTGGAGGGAATCTCCCAGATCCTGAACACTCCACTGAATGAAGGATGTGAGATATTTGAGGAGACAAGTCCCAAAAGCAAGAATAGAAAAGGCTACTATAGGTTCTAGGAAGGGAGTTAGCCAGGAAAAACCAGGACTCCATATTGGTCTTAAAATCCCAAAAAGGGATAGGCGGAGTAGGTAAATTCTGTATGACTGACATTGGATCAGCAGCTCTCAACAATTCCAAGTCAAGGAATGAAAGAAAAAATGAAACATTAGCTTGGAATAAAACTAGAAAAATTAGTATTTAATTCAGTTTGTTGGTGACAATTGAACATTGTGATTTCCGTTGAAACACAACTTTTCTCTCTAAAACTACCTTTATTTTTATTCAAGAGATTGCATTAAGTCCGGTTTCAATTTGGCCTGATTATTTGCATGAACACAAGAATAGTAATTGATCAGATAGGTTCTTCCAAATCTGCTTTGCTGGAATTTCATAGGCAACCTTCAGACTGAGCTTTAGTCAGCCCTTCAGGGCACAGAAGCCAAGCCACACAGTTGCCGTATGGCTTTGGCTGCAATACCAAAGGTGTGGGTAGATTCTTCAAGTTCTTGAGGTCCCCAAATGTCCTGAGTTTCTTTCCTTATCATTTTTTAGGAAAGCAATCTTTGTTCATCACCTAGAAAGACCACCATGAAACATGTGACTGACCAAGGAACCAGGTCATTTCTCCATGGGGCTCTTATTGGCTTCAAAAGTCTATCTTAATCTCTTGAGGCTTTGTGGTAACATCCAAAATCCAGACATGACTCTTTTGATCATGACATTTCAGACAAAGACTTGGGTAACAAAACCACATTTAGAAAGTGGTGCTACTATAGACAGAATAGATTCTTACTGGATTTATGCAAACAAACATATACCCATGAAAAAAACACTCACTCATTAAGAGATGGTAGATTCTGGAGGGATTAGGTATGGAGAAAAATGCAAATGCTTCAATATTGCTTATGCAAGTATAACTTACAAATTGTTCAAGGAGGAAAACATGTTTCCTTATATCTGGAAAATAAAAAGTTTTAAAATTAGCAATAGTTTTAATCAATTTTTGTCTTGATTATTTGCCTGCATTTTCATGAATACGGTTATACCTTAGGGTTCCATAAATCTTCATTTAATTCAAAGACGTGATCTCATTAAATACCTGTAATTTAAAGTAAGTCAGAATTCTTTGCATGAACCTTACCAAAGATACATTTGCAAATGCATTAGAGTAAAACAATGAGTATAAGTGACAAAATTTTAAATGACATCGTTACAGATTTGATTATAATGCAATTGATAGAGAACTTTTCTTCTTTGTAAGACATAACCTCCCAACATAACAATTTCTTGGTAAGTAATAATTACTATGAAATGACAGAAAAGAATAATATAAAGCTCATATTTTTAGATTTAACACACAATCTCAATATATATAAAGACCAAACAGTATGCAAGATTTTAAAACATTGTATAGGACTTTTGAGCATTGGAAACAATTAATAGATTCCCAATATTTGGGTTATAAATACCCAGATTACCACTGCTTAATGTCCCCAAAGGGGAACCATCATCTTTGGCTTGTCTTGTGAAAAAATTATGACATAACATTATTGTAAAACAAATAAATATGCTTTGAAATATATAGTAATGACTTTTAAAAAACATTAATCAAATTTAAAACTGGTTTTGATATAAAATAATTTGCCCAAACCACAGGATCCTACTTAATTTTTATCAGTATTTAATTTTTTAGGCCAATATAACTTGCCCTAGTTATGCAATCTGGAGGCAGAAAACGTACCACATGCAATATGCAGACAAATACATACTACACAAAGAGCATACACCTGAAGACAGACTGCAAAAAGACCATACAATAATTTGAATTACTAATTTTTGTAGAGAAAACACAAGATTTTTCTCACTTGCTTTTGACAACTTTTAAGAAGACTGGGAAAGGGGATAGAAGGCCCTAAATACCAAGCAAGAACACCTGTTGAGACTCTCCATGAAAGCTTCAAGAACAGCAAATGAGTGGTGGAAATAACGAAAGCCTTGGCTTCTATCCAAGGAATCAAGCAGCAGGGAATAGCCTGGGTGGGGCTGCTTTTGCCCCCTGAAAACTCAGAAACCTGGTGACAGAGTTAGAGGTTCCAGATAGAGGACCAGGAGTTCTAGTGATGAAAACAACTCCAGGTCCCAGCAGAGTCAAAATATGTCACCAGAGAGAAATTCGGTGGAGGAAGGGCTACTAGAGCCTGACTAAGGGTTTTTTCTTTACAAATTTAAAACTTTCATGAGCCTTTTTGTAACTTTCACAAGCTTTTTATCCATTCATAAATAGTTATCTTTAGAAAAACTCACTTTTATTCCTTGTTCTTCAAAATTGCATCTCCATGCCTTAAGCCTTCTATTACTAATACCATGCAATTTTCTTTCCAACATAATTTGAACTTTTAACTTTTAGAAACCTCAATTTCCAATGATAAATGGTAAGCAACTGGCATTCCCTAGATTAACTTTTATGAACACGTTTCATGATCTTTAGAAACATCAGTTCCTTTATTGGCAAGCACACTCTCATTGTCAAGAAACACACCTCCAACAAAGCACAAGGCATTTATCTACAATTCCAAATCCACTCTACAGCCTCTTTGTAATAAAAAGCCAAAAGCAGGTGAACTTAGGACTTGTCTAACAATCAATGTTTCAGTATTTCATGTAATTTCAAAATACCTAGACATTCAATAACTTATAAAAATTTACTAATTTAAAAAGGAGTAGCTGAAATAAATTAATTAGCTCAAATATAGCTCAGATTTTCTCCATTTCATAAGAATTATCTCCCCCAAATTTGTGTTTTAGATGGCCTAGACAAGAGTTCCTGAAGAAGACCAGGTATCTGCATTTAAAAAATATAGGTAAAGAAAAGAAAACTTCTCCTAGAAGGACTTTGGTTTCATAATGCCAATTACACATAAGGTTTTGTTAAAAAGATGAATAGAAGATATTTTGGAAAGGCAAAAGGGTTTAGTGGACCACATTTCTGGCCTTGTAAAGACTTTATTCATAAAACAAAGACAGTTATTTTTAATATCTCAACGGTTGGGTAGCCACCCATATGTTTGTGAAGGACTGACAAATTCATTTATCCATATTTGAAATGTTTTTTCCATCTGGGTATATTTCTTCAGTTTCTTGACAGCATATAGTTTACTCATCCCCGAGAACCATAAAGGCCTAAACATATGGAACCTCTGTCCATTTCCAAGGGAATAGCAAAACAGGTCCTTTTGCAAGATAGCATTCAAATTAAGGGTGTCATTGACTAGACAAACTTTTCCATTGCCTACTTTTATTAGGACCAGGCCATGTTGTAAAAGAAGATTGGCCTTTTTCTTGAGGGACTCAGGGTCAAATTTCTCCCAGTTGGTGAGTATGTACACCGGTTGGGGACTCTTGAACTTTGGAGTGGTTCCCCATGGATGGAGAGACATATATATGTCAAACAGAGAGTTAGAAGCCTCCCTGTAAGTCCCTGGGCTGTTTCGGGCCATTGTGAGTGGAGCAGGTGCCCTGTTATGCTGTCCCTGAGGTTCTCATGGAAGTTAATGATGAAGAAAAGATAGTTAGCAAACATTCATCAGTGTTAAGATTAATTTCCTCTTGGGAGGGTCCTTTAAAATCATTATTTTCCCCTTTGGTCCAGTATCCAGTTTACTTAGTTATTTTGGAAAAAGATATTTGATTCACCTACCAGGTGAATCAGAGCAGATTTGATTGGTAAGACTATATGTTCGCCCTTAACATTTCCTAGCCAGAAGAAAACAGGTTCTGACTTAAACTGCTGAGTCTGACTTCAGTTTGGGAGAGGTCTTGTTACAGAAACCAGCCAATGGTGTTCTAGGACAGCTGTGGGGTTTGATTGCCCACTGCTAAGAAGCGTGACTCTGAAGGCAAGAGTATAGTAAAAAAGGAAGGGAATTGTTTATTTAAAGGTTATACAGATTTAGAATAATGGCTAACTTTTGCTGTTAAGTCCTACTCCCTTTAAATCACCGAAAAATAAATAGCCCTGCTTTCCTCTGCTAAGCCAAGCCAGACCAGTTTCAGAATATGCTTTCAAAGTACCATTGTTCAGAAAGGTAGAAGCCTGCAGCTCAGCATTCCCCATCACGGTTCAGCTCCAAGCATCTCTCGGGAGTCTGTGTGCTTTACTAGGCAGGTCCCCCCAGCTCCACCAGCCCTGCTGCCATCTCCTGTGCAGGAAGGGGTGCTGAGGACAATTGCCATGGGCCTCCAGACCAACCAACATGCAGACCTCCTGGCCCTGTGACAGACCACATGTTACTGGGCCACAATGTTAAGGACCGCATGTTACTTTGCCTCATCCAATTTTAAATGCTCAGCTTAGAATTTCCTGAGCAGCTGAACAGCCAGCTCTTCCTATGGTGCATCATTGTCTGCCATTTTTGTCAGCTCCTCAGTGTCTTTGACCCTCTTTTAGCTGCCATCATTAGTCAGGGCAAGAGTTCCCAGCCAAGCACAAGCACCCAGGGTGAGCATTGACCCCGGCAGCTCACACAGGCACTGTATGAGCTTCCCCCCTGGCTATGCCATGTGTCACAGCCAAGTCAGTCTGCCAAGCATGTTCTCACAGTCATGTGTATAATTTCCTGTGGCAGCTTCCACATCTCCTCACTTCAGGAAAGCACAGGCTGTTAATATGCTATTGTTGTGCAATGTACCTTAAATGCTGTACTTTTCACTCTGTGGGCATTCCTCGCTGCCTCTGTGTCTTTGCAGGATTTGGGGGTTTGGGGGCCCCTTACTTTCAGAGAACCCATGCTCTATACCCAACTATAGTCTGATATTGAAAAAGGAGCCTGGACTCAAATAATGCCCTCTGATCCAGCAACCTCATGGAGAGGAAGTTGGGTTGTTACAGAATGGACCCGTGAAGGGGAACAAGATATTTTTACCCAAGGGGGTGCCCTTTGGATAAAAAGTACAGGGGGACTGGGGTCCCCCTGTACCAGGTTCACCTTGCCCACTGCCAAGAAATTATGGCTCTCAGTGCCAGAGATTGGTGAAAAGGAAAGGAACTATGTATTCAAAAGTTACACAGACTTAGAGTAATGAGACTTTGTTAAAATGCCAAAGTCCTTTAAAACACCCATACACACAGTCCTTCCTCCTGACCTTTGCCCAGTCAGTGGTAATGTATCTCAGGAAAAGAAATAGATGTCTGTGGCTGAGGCAGTTCCCAGTTCTCCCCAGTAATCCACACTTGGCTGGCAGACCTCCCAAGGTTCCCAGTACCATCAACTGTGTTGCCATGATCTCCAGTTCTTAATTCAAACCTGAATGGCACCTTCTCACAGCCCACCAGCAAGAGCCCTTTTGCCCCTTTCCTTCCTGCAGTGTCTCTCCTGCATTCTTCCAAACTGCTAAGAGAGAGCTCTGCATCGCTGTTACATGTTGCTTTCTGGCTTCCTAAGCTGCTTGGCAAAGGGAGACCCAAAGCCATGTGGTTCTTCTCCTCATGGCTGCTGCGCCTGGGCATAAATCCCAGCACCAATCTTCCGCTGCAGCCCCATTTCTGACTCCTCCCACCATTGGCTACACCTGCCAGCATCCCTGTATTTTTCCAGCTTTTCTTACAACTGCCATTGTAAGTCCAGGCAGGTGTGGCCCTGTGGCATGGAGCCAACCATCTCGAAGCTCTCACACAGGTGCTGTAACCAGGGGGATTTACCTGCCAGTTATAACCTGGGTTGAAGCCGCTTTTGTCTCCCTGGCTCAAAGCATGGCCACAGCTACTTGCCATATCTGTGAAACCAGTCAAAAGTTATAGATCTGTTAAATGACCATCCTTGAGGTTATTTGTAAAACTGTTGATGTGCAAACTAACTCTCCATGGCCCTGCTCCCTGTGTTCAGACTTGGGGGAAGGGGGCAGGACATCCTGTATTTTTAATATTTCCTGGACACCCTGAGTTCTGGACCCCATTACAAATCCCTCTTTGGGGGGTCCATGGGTCACAGGTTATAGGGTCACAGGTTTAGAGGGTTCCTGAAAGGGATGGCTGGCTTGGTTGGAATAGGAATGGCTGGGGCAACTCCAATCTGAAGGGAGAGAGGAGAGGTCTGTGGAGGAAAAGTGGGGGGAAGAGAAGAAGGGGTTGTTAAAAGAGACAGGCAAAGAGGTAGAAAAGTGGCTGGAGTTTAAAACTATCAGTTGTCATTGCATTGAGAGGCAGGCACCCTGCTGCTTCTGCAACCCACAGTGAGTCTGAGTAGCATTATTTGCCCCATTTTCCCCAGGGTTTAGCAGCTACCAGGTCTCCAGGAGAAAAATTTAGAGTGTTTTACAGTCTTTGGGGGGTGGTGGTGGTAGAGAGGTAATAGAATGGTCAGAGAAAGGAGGGAAAAAAACTTGTGAGGCAAAATTGAACAAAAAGGCATAGTTCGGAGAGAGGCCTGGAATTCCTGGAATCCCCCCTGAAGGTTAAACTCTCGACTCCTCTTGAGAACTAAACCTAAGTAGGGGATTGAGACCATGACAGTAAAGGTTGAGTTGGAGGATAATATTATAGTTAAGAGATCTTGTCCATGGGCCAAACCTCCTGGTTACCCAGTGTGAAATTGGGGAGGGCCATATTGTAGTAGAAAGTCAAGCACCCGGGCTTGAGGTGGGTAAATCCCAGAGCCTCAAGTTCTTATGTAGACATCCCAGTGTGGAAGCCTTGGGTGGAGTCGACTGAGTGTTGCCCATGGTAAAAGGGAAGAACACCTGAGGGGTGAGAACAAATAGAGGGAGGGGAAGTTTCAAGAAGAGCATCCCCTGCTTACACGACCTGAAAATCTGCCACCAGAGTTCAGTGTCCTCAAGCTTTAGGGCAGACTGGTCACAAAAATCTGCCTTAGAGCCAGGTATTTCTGAGCCGGACAGCAGACTGAACCCCAAAGATCTGTCCAGAGCCAGGTGTCCCTGAGTCTGAGAACAGACCAAACCCAGCAGGACAATGGTCTGAGGTGTACTTCACAGCCCAAACCCTGGGACCCAGTTTTGGGGGTTTATGACAAGATGGTGGGGGCTGGTGGTGAGAAGCTATCGCTTTTGACAAAGCTAATGTTTCTCTCCCAAGATGCAGAGACTCACCGGTCCCTGGCCATGTAAGGAAGGGGTAAGGAGGGGGCTCTCTGCAGAGTCCAGAGGGACAGAAAAGGATTAGAATTCTCTCTCCAAGCCTCATAGAGACAAGGTTCCGGGGTTAGCCTGGGGCGAGCGTCAGCTGCCCACTGCCCTCAGGTCGAAAGTCTCAGGAGGCGGGGGAGAGGGAGAGGGAGAATTAGAGAAAGTCCCTCATGGGCAACCAAAATCTTAGGGTGGTCAGTGATGTGAGCTGTGAAAGAATTCAAAAAAGAAGGAAGTGCAGAGAGTATAGTTTTTTATTTACTTTCCAAGAGTGAATAGAGGCTTGGTGTGGAGAGATACACCAGCCCTGAGGGGTGGGGGTTTGAGCTTTAATTAGGTGTTTGGGGCGGCTGTAGAGCACGATGTTTGATGTTTCCCTTGGTCTTGTTTCAATGTTACCGGTGAGTGCAGGGTGCAGTCATTGCAGCCTGGCATGTGCTGTCTCAGAGGTTCCAGGAGAGGGCGCTTCACATAATTTCCTAGTCCTGAGGATAGAAGCTCATAAAACAAGAATCAATCACACTTTATGGGGTCCAGCTAGCTTTGGCAAGAAGGGCCTGGAAAAGAGGCTATTTTTCATGTTAACAGTGATCACCTAATATTGAATTTACTAAATAAAACATATGATTTCTTCCCTAAGTGAAGAGAATAAAATCTCTGTAATGGCAGAGAACCCCATTTTGTTATTCGCTGCTATTTCCCCATGCCTAGGACTTAGTAAATAAATTTTTGTTAATATGATATTCAAATAAATAGACAACAATATCATTCAAGAACACATTAAATATATAGCACAAACTCAAGTTAATTAAACATTTGTCATTTTACGAAGCAAACAATTGTTTTAGAGCTGGGAGAGTGATTTTCTTCTTTTCTGAAGTAGTACTGGCTCAGATTTAAATGAATTAGGACTTATCTGGGTAGAGAAGTCACTTTCTTACAATATACAAACTGAAGGCAGCATGACTCTTTTCACTTTAAAAGCATCTATCTCTATAGAACTCAGTTCTTGAACTCAGATAATTTGTGTATCTGCAAACGTTATCTAAACCATGTCTTCTAATCTTGAAATTCTCTGCTCTTGGAGGTATACCTAGTAGTGTCCTATTAAGTGTTTAATGACTGGCTCTGTAGAAAAAGATAAAACGAACAAACCTGATTTGTAGCACTTGCCAATTACTGTGGTATAGAAACACTGTGGCTAATTTCACGCTGACAACATGATGTGAACGCTGTGTTCTGGAGATGTGTTTGGCGTTCATAAGCAGGTAGGATATGGTCCCATCACACCCCAGGGTTAAGAAAAATAGTCATTTTGCCCTGGCTGGTGTAGCTCAGTGGATTGAGCATGGGCCTGTGAAGCAAAGGGTTGCCAGTTTGATTCCCAGTCAGGGCCCATGCCTGGGTTGTGGGCCAGGTCCCCAGTAGGGAATACGTGAGAGGCAACCACACACTGATGTTTCTCTTCCACTCTTTCTCCTTCCCTTCCCCTGTCTCTAAAAATAAATAAATAAAATATTTTAAAAAATAGTCATTTTGACATGAAAATATAGATTCACAGTGTCACTCATAAGAGCCCAGAGGTTTGGTTGGATATTTTCATAGCACTTACAATCAACTGTGTATAAGCAACTTAATGCTTTTCTCCTGAGACAGACTGTAAGCTTCAAAAGCAGGGATCATGACTGTTGATTTCACCTGCAGTGCCTGGCACAAGGATTCGTTCCCAGTGTGGACTCAGTAAAACCTTGTTGAGTGAAAGACTGGTGTTTTCATCTAGTCTCATGGTTTTTAAAACTTTTTATTTGTTGAATCCTTTATTCAGATGAAATCTTTCATCACAATGCAGTGAATAAAGTAGATAAAATAAGCGCTGTTCTGCTCTGAGTGGGCTCGGAGGCCGAGACTCCAGCTTGATGACCCCTCTCTTTGCCCACTACTGTGGCTTTTGAGACACGAAGTGAAGCCACTAGGAATCCTTAGGAAATCCTCTGAAAACCAATGAACCATTCTAACTGCTTAGATTCCTTTCTATAATGTTTGCAGCAATTGATCATCTAACAGAGGCTTGAATACCTCCATTGCTGGAGAACTCACTCTTTCTAAGGCACCTGTTACCTTGCTGGGTTGCTTCTAGATTAAAATTCTTCGTTATACTGAGCTAAAATCTACTTTTGTCCCCAGGACTACCCTCTGGGATTGACAAGAATGAGCCTAAATTTCCTTTTACATGAGTCTTTCAAACTGCTAAAGGTCACTAGAGTAGTCTCCTTTTGGCCTTCCTTTCCTCTTTATTTTTTTCATATTGGTTATATTTTGATTATATTAACAATAGAAAAATATACTCTAGAAAGTAAAAGTACCTTATTATTAAGTGCCATCATAATACAAGTGACACAAGTCACTTTTTTGAAGTATTTTAAATGTAACAAAATGTATAAATAATAACAGAAAAATATCCATATTCTTAGTACTCAATGAACAATAACTAATACATTGTCATCACTGCTTCTATTTTTTTAAAGAAACAAACTTTACTGATAAAGCGAATAATCCTCTCTGGCAATTACCCTCAGATCCATGACCTTTCTTCCCCGTTTCAACTAGTACTCTAAGTTTGTTGTGCACTCCTCAAATCTATTTTTACACTTCTACATACATATGTCCTCCTCTACAATCCAGACATAAATATACCCGAACTGTCCAGTAAGTATGTGGCCACTAACCAATGTGGTTATTTACATTTAAATTAATCAAAATGAAAATTTAAAAATCAACTCCTTCATTGAAATAGCAATATTCCAAGTGCTTGGTAGCCAGATATGGTTAGTGGCTAGTATAGTGCATGGTCAGATATAGAACATTCCCCTCATTGCAGAGAGCTCCGTTGGATGATTGTAGTGTGTGTATGTGTGTGTTTTAATGTGGCATTTCATTGTTGGGTTGCATTCAACTGATATGTAGAGAGATTCAGTGTATTTCTTTAAACTGGCATAGCACATTCTATTTTATAAATACACCATGTTCTTTCCTTCCTATTTCTCCCTAATTGGGCATTGGAGTTGCTTTTCTTCTTCTATTAGAAACAATGCTTCAGTGAAGATCTTTCTCTAGAATAAATATCTAAAAATGGAAATGTTCTATCATAAGGTATGTACATCTTCAGTATTTCTAGATATTGCCAAAATGCTCTCCAAAGTAGTTGTATTGACTTCACTTTCTATGGTGTATTAAAAAAATAAACTTTCCCATATCTGTGCCAACATTTGATATTGCTTATTAACTTTTGGCATTGGGGTTAGATAAAAATAGAATTTTATTGACACCCCATTGCTTTTTTGATTATTGATGTGGTTAAATATTGTCACATATTCATTGACTACTTACATTTTATTTTTGCACAGTCTATTCATATCCTCTGCTCATTTTTCTCCTGGGATTTTTGCCTTTTCTTAATTAGTTCAGTAGTTTATCCTATTAAAACTTGCTTTTATTCCATCACTCCACATACACATCTAACACATCTTCGTCAGCAGATTGTCCAGAGCCTCCTTTCTATCTGCTGCTCCATGACCAGGTGTGAGATGGTCGGTGCTCTGTCCGGGTGTGGAGTGATGGTGACCACTATGATCACAGGCTTTCTTCCACTCTCCCAACATTCTCACTGCACATATGGCACGAAAGAAAAACATTTTTGATTAAAAGCCACTAATATATCGTGGTTGTTTATTATCGTAACATAACCTACTCTATCCTAATGACCATATCCCATTTCTTGTACTTACAATTTTTCTGAAGGAAATGAGGCTTAAGTGATATGATTTAGAATCAGAATGATAGGAGTCAAACAACCTTTAGAAGCCAGCTATTTCAATTCTACGTCTTATTAAATATTTATCTCCTAAATCACAAATTCTAGAATCATGGCTAATGTGTTAAGAGTAAATTCCCCAGCCTTGTTTGTGGAATCCCACTTATCTATTTATCAGTTGATGAACATTTGGATTGTTTTCACTATTTGGTGAGTATGAATCATTTTGCTATGAACATCCATGTGTTTTTGTGTGCACATGTTTCCATTTGTCTTAGGCATTACAGTTAGGACTAGAATTGAGTCCTACGGTAACTTTATGTTTAACTTTTTGAAGAACTACCAAACTATTCCCAAAGTAGTTGCATGACTTTATATCCTCTTTGATTATTATGAAGGTTCTCATTTCTCTACACCCTCACCAACACTTGTTATTGCCTGTCTTTCTAACTATATCAATTCTACTGGGTATGATATATCACATTGTGCTTTTGATTTACATTTCCCTAATGATTAAGGAGGTTGAACACCTTTTTCATTTACTTATTGGCTATCTGTATATCTTTTTTGGAAAAATAGCTGTTCAAATGCTTTACCCATTTATTAACTGGGTTGTTTTTTATTATTAAGTTGTAAAAGTTTTTGATAGGTATTCTCAGTACAACCTCTATTTTCATCCATTCAGTTTAAGTTGTCTTTTCACTGTCTTAATGGTGTCCTCTGATGCACAAAAGTTTTAAATTTTGATAGTCCAGTATATCTTTTTATTAAAATTTTTTTTCGATTGTGCTTGAATGTCATATCTACTGCCAAATCTGGTGTCATGATTTACTTACACATTTTTCATACAGGTGCATTATATTTTTAGCTTTTACATTTAAATCTATAATAAATTTTCAGCATTTTGTATATGATATAATGAAGTACTCCAACTTTATTCTTCTGTATGTGGATATCCAGTTGTCCCAGTAATATTTGTTGAAAAACTATTTTCCCTTTCTTTTTATTAAAAGATTTTATTTTTATTTTTAGAAGTGGGGAAGAGGCAGAAAGAGAGGGAGAGAATCATCAATATGTGAAACATCAACCTGTTGCTTCTCACCCTCAACTGGGGAAACTGACCCACAACCCAGGTGTGTGCCCTGATCGGGAACTGAACTGGCAACCTTTTGGTTCACAGGCTGGTACTCAACACACTGAGCCACATAAGCCAGGGCTCTTTTCCCTTTCTTAAAACAGAAAATATTTTTCCCTGTTTCCAGCTTTTAGCACCATTTCCTGATGAGCCCAGTTCTTCTGGGTTCCTTGGTATTGGCTTATCTAAGTCATTTGCTGGTTATTTTGTATTTTCTGGAATGTAAATGGCCTCAAGAAAAAATTTATTGTGCCTCAGAGAAACTAAGTACTTTTAAAATGTCATATTTTGTTGTATCTTCTATTCTTACTTACTCATATTCTTTTATCCTTCTTTAGTCTGAGAACCTTTTCTTTCACTGAAGTGATAGGGGCAAAAAAGAGGCGAATGGATTCCCAGTCTCTCTTGTGTTAATTTATACCATTGACTACAAATAAATTGAAGTCTGCCTTTTTGCCCTCTTGTACCTAAGGCTCTTTTGTCATTTTAGTAGTTCCCCCAACTTTCAGCTTTACATTTTGTGTAAATCAATAATGCATCTCATTAAAAATGGAGATCCACTTTTTTATCTAGTCTGCTGTTACCATTTTTCAAAGGCACTAACTTATCTATACAGAACAAAGGAGCTCTGTTTGGGAAAAGCCCATTGTTAATATAATGACAATAGTTTGTGCAACACTGATGTAACGAGGTAGCCAAGGACAGTGGACTAGAATGTGCCTGTGTGAACCATGACAACTTCACTGTACTAGTCAGTGAGGGTGGTAGATATCGTTGAGTGAGCACATATACTGTGTGGCCATCACATTCAAAATGAGCAAGTAGAGCAAAGAATCTGCATGAAATTTTGTGTAAGCTTGAACATTCCACTGTGCAAACTATTTGGATGATTCAGAAGGCCACAGCTATGGGCAACTGGTGATTGGCAGCTTCATCACCACAACCTGCCTGCTCATGCACCACCTCTCATGCAGAGTTTTTTTGCAAAACATCCAGGTGACTCAACACCACTATAGCCCAGATTTGGTGCCCTGCAACTTCTGGCTTTTCCCAAAATTAAAATCACCTTTGAAAGGGAAGAGATTTCATAATGTCAATGAGATTCAGGAAAATATGATGGGGCAGCTGATGGTGATTGGGAGAACTGTGTGAGGTCCCAAAGTGTCTAATTTGAAGGGGACTGAGGCATCATTGTCCTGTGTACAATGTTTCTTGGTATCTTGTATCTTCTTCAATAAATGTCTATTTTCATATTACATGACTGGACACTTTCTGGACAGACCTTATAATTCCAATAAAAACTTTTTGATGTGAAAGAAATTGGTATAACCCATACATTCCCCTTAAGTTTTTATTTTTAGAACAATTTCATACTTAGGGAAAAAGTATGTATGACCACTTGGAGCCTCCAATGAAATTCACCCATTTTTAACATTTTGCCACATTTACCTTCTTTCCCTCTTTCATGCTATACATATGGGGTAGGGCTAAAGTAGGTTTACAGGTGTATGTGAAACAAAGTTTATTCTTGTGTCATTTATTAGTTATTATATTATATTTCATACAACTTTAAACCTCCTTTTGCCTACCCTATATATACATGTATACTTATTTATGTAAGTATATCTACCTATATGGGTGTACATATCCAAAGACACACTCTGAATCATTTGAAAATAAGTTGCAGATACCACAACTCTTCAGCCACAAATATTTTGGCATAAAATTTTCAGGATTAAGGACAATACCATGTCTCTTTAAGATCAAGGATTGCATTTTGTTGTCATATCTCTTGGGTCTCTTCAATCTGGAAGAATTCTACTTTTCTTAAAAAATTACAATGGCTTATCTGAACAGTCCAAACCAAGTTTCTTATACAATATACCACCATACTCTGGATTTATCTCCTCATGTTTAATTTATTCTAATGTCTCCTATATATCCTTTAACTTCATGCTTACATCTAGACCACGGCTTCTTAATCTTGGCATGATTTACATTTTGGGCCAAATAATTCTTTGTCGTGGAGAGGCTGTCCTGTGCATTTTCTGATGTTTAGTGGCATCCCCGGCCTCTACCCATTAGATACAGTAACAACCCTCTCCACCCCACCTCCCTACCTGTCCCCCTCTCCATTATAACAAACCAAAATGTCTCCAGACATTGTCATGCCCAGGAGGGTAGAGGAGGGTAAAGGAGCAAGGTGGGGATCTATCCCCGGTTGGGAACCACAGGCTAAAATCCTGATTAAAATCAAGTTAAACAATTTTGGCAAGAATAGTTCTTAGATAACATATATTTCTAATTGCATAACATTGGAAAGCACATAATATCAGATTGTCCCATTATTAGCAATTCTAACTTTGGTCACTTGTACAAGCAGTGACTATTTTAAAGTAACGGTACATTTTCTATTTTATAAGTTTGACACCTTGAGAACAAATGAAGAGCCTTTATTTCTACAATCTTTCACTTAGTGGCTTTCAGCATTCTCTGATGAACTTTGCCTGAGTTGTTTGTGATTGTTTTGGAAAATAGTGATTCTTCTAATTCTATTAGTTGTTCTACATTTAATCTCTAGTATTCTTGTGAAAAATTTTCATTCTTCCTCCTATTTTAGTGGCACTCTATACTCATAAGCTTTATCTAATTATTGTAATTATTCTTTTTGATGCACATATTGTCCCAAATTTCTCCAGTGGAAACCCTCAACTCATTCTTTAAAAGATATCTTAAATTAAGCAAGGGAATTTAGTGTTTTGTGCAGCATTTTAAGTACCCTACAATGGTAATTTCTTATTGTATTACACTTATTTTATACACATATTGCATATGTGAATAAATATGTGAAGGCTTCACATTTAATCAGTGAAGATGTCTGATGATTAGAGCAACCTATCATTTTCATAGTTAACATGTTACATTAATCTCAAAATGTAAATAATTGGTAAGAGAAGATTCTATCCACATTCGATAAGAATTATTAGCAATTTAATTAATTAAATTAAATTTTGAGTTATCTATTTACTTTAGAAGGGTAAATCATTTCCTGACTTCTGGATATTATGACTGGTATTTCATAAATTGAAATGCACCTGTAGCAATATATATATATGTTACATATATATATAACCTGTAGCATATGTGTGTATATGTATATACATATATATATATATATAAAACCTTTTACATATATTGTATGCAACTGCAGATTGTAGGGAATACGACCGGGTTACTCCTCTTTCTAAAAGTGTTTGGGACGTATTACAATAGCATTCGAAGTCTGGAAAACATCGCGCTTTTAGAACTATGACTTTTGGGAAGCCCGGATGGCACATCCCAGTTAAAATCACAAATATCTGTATTAAGTAATTTTAGCTCCCCCTAGGACAATTAGCACCTTTCCTTCTCTAACAGTCAATTATATCCTCCGCAGTCCCAGCAGTGGCTCTCCCCAGTTTCGCAATCCGTTTTAAATCTGTTTAAGATGATGGCTTCAAATAAAGCCATCGCAGTGGTAGGATTTAAGCTCTCAACAGTCTCACACTGGGAATTGTCAGCCCAGGACAACACCTGAATCTTTTTCTCGGGCGCGGGTGAAAGACGGTGATGGGCGGAGCAAATTTTTAGGGAGAGGTTCGCAGAGCCGCGTGCTTCCTGATTGGCTGACGTACCAGCTGCCCAATCACACTTGAGCGTGCCGTTCCCCGCCGCCGCAGCGCATGCCCACTCGGGGACCCGCCCCAGAGCTTCATCCCGCCAGAGAGCCTGCGGTTACCGCAAATAGTGGGTGGTAGGCAGGTCTAGTGTTTCTGTGTCAACGTCAGAGGGCCACACTGGGACCTGGTCGGGCCCAGTGAGACAGCCACGAGAGAAAACTAGCACTGACTCAACTGCCCGATTTTTCCACATTTCTTAAGTGCCGGTTTTCTTGGGTTGACCATTCACTTTCATTGTGGTGCCTGCCTCGGACTATTTGATTTGCCTGTGGGGACAGGAAAAAAAGTCGACTGCGTTTTTTGCGTCCAGGCAGACAGAAAAGCAGGATGAATGGAATGAGTGCTTATAAGAAAGTAAACTTTTTTCCTACGCAGAATGGGCTTGGGAACCGCTTTCCTTTGAGTCCTTCCGCATGAAACATGGCCCTATAAGCGCGGTACTGCAAGAGCTCCCTCGAGTCCATCTCTATGCTAGCGTTATCTTGCTCTCTCTGGGCCGACCATTCCTGTTAGCGCAGGAACCGCGGACCTTACTCTGCTCTACACAGAACCTCCCCAACTAGTTTCCAAGGTGTGCAACTCAAGAAAAGTGACCCAGAACAAGCAACAGCCAGCCTTTGGCGGAGAGGCAAAAATCTCGTGGTCCTTGGTAACAAACCGGCCTCCTACCTCCCGCCTGATCCCGTCTCTGGCTGATTACCGCCTCGGCGCGCCGCAGTCACCCAGACCAACACCGTGCCAGCCCCTCTGGCCGCTAGGAAAACTCGGCGTGCGGAACCCGCACGCGGAAGCGCCGGCTGCACTGAGCATGCCCAGTTGTAGTGTCGACCAGAGGAGTTTTTTTTTTTCTTTTTCTTTCTTTTCTTTATTTTTCTTCCTTTCTTCCTTCCTTTTTTTTTTTGGTCTAAAGTAGGAAGCCGCCCCCCCCACCAGCCCCCCACCATCCCCGGCCTAAGCAGCTGCCATGGCCGAAGTGCTCGGCGCGGCGTTGTCCCAGGCGGGTTGGTAAGTGGTGATTCCCGCCGGCCGCCGGCGCGGACCTGGGCCCCGAGGCGGGTTGGGGTTGGGGGCGGTGGGGTACGCGTCTGGGTGGGCGGAGGCCGCGGGTCCCCGGCCTCTCCCCAGGCCCTCCGGCCCGGCTCCGCCCCCGGCGCCACGCGGAGCCCACCGTGTCCCCCATCTCCTATCGGGGCGGCAGCGCGGCCTGGGCCCCGGGTGGCCTGGGCCCGGGGTGGCCAGCGGATCGGGTGAAGCCGGGGGACTACAGGCAGGGCCGCTCCTGCCCAGGCCCGAGTCGGCTCGCCCGGAACAACCTGCAGCGCCGTTCGCGCCTCTACCGGGTGGGGGAGTTGCTGTGGCGGGACGAGGGGCGGCGAGGGCTGGAGAATCTAGTGCGGCGGAGAGGGAGGATCGCGGCCTGAGCCCGCGGGCCCGCGGGAAGTTGAGGTGGCGGAGAGTGCAGCCCTTGCTGCTGCCCGGGTGGCGCTTTTTATTTCTAAGTACAAAACTGACGGGCATGAAGCTGAGCTTTGAGGTGCGCACACACAACTTCTGAAGCTAAGAATGATCGTTCTGTCAACGCGTGTGGGTGCTCTGTAGAACTTTTCTTGAAGGACGGAGATGTTCTGCTACTTAAAGACATTTCATGCCAAGAGTTTGGCATGAAACGAAATTAAGCAGTTTCTGGAACTGCGGCCATTACAGTTGTAAACATCCAGTTTCATTCAGTAACGCTTTTCCAGGCCTGCACAGTCTGAGATGAAGGGTGGGAAGGCAGATGATTTGCCTGCTCTAGAGAAGTTTGACAGCTTCGCGAAAAGAGGAGAGGGAGACATTAAAAAGTTTAAGTGCATAAACAGGGAAAATAGTGGTAAATTGTACCGAGGAGCAGACAGATGTGCAATGGAATTGGAGGGAAGGAGAGTTAATTTCCTAGAGAAGTGGGATGAGGCACGAAAGTAGAAAATGCTTACGGGTATGCAGAACTGACACCAGATTCACATGCTTCGTGGAAGTGGTGGGGTGTCCAATGAAGATTAAGACCAGAAAGTTTGGGGCTAGATTATGGAGTCTGCAAGTACCTAAAAGATGTGAATTTGATATTGTGAATAAAGTTTTTGATTAGAGTGATATTAGTAACACCTGTGTTTGGAAGCGGCCGCTCCTGGCTGTACAGGCACCCGTTTTTCCAGGTGGAGACTGAGACACAGCTGTTAAGTAATTTTCCAAAAATGACATTGCTAGAAAGTGGTGGAACTGAATGGTGATCATAGGAGGGCCATTTCCAAATCTGGTGCTTTTAGCTATTATATTTTATTGTTCCTACATTTTTTTAGCATGTAAAACGGTAAAGTTAAAAAATCACCTTGTTCAGTTTTATTTTTGTTCTTTTAACTGGAATCTCTTCAGTTTCTTTACCTCATAGGGTTGTCTTGGAGAATCTTGGGTCATGACTACCATTTGAGTTGTTCTCCGTTTTTTCATTAGATTGAGACTTAGTTCTTCAAACTAGTTTTATAATTTTATTTACAAACTTAGTCTTTTACTGCTTCCCAGCAGGACCTCACCTCCTTTAGAAAAGCTAATCTCATTATTTTGGTTCCAACACATACTACCGTATTTTGCCAAGTATAATGCACACCCACATTTTGGCCCCAACTTCCAGGAATAAAATCTTTTGTTTAAATTTTTAAATTCAATTATTCATTTAGTTATATTTAGAAACAAAACTGATTATCATATTCCAGGGTATTATTTTGCATATGGATATCGTTATTGCTTTCTAGAGTTACACTTTTAACACAAGCATAAATAAAAGAATTAAAAACATTTATATAGATATAGAATTAGCACTACCCATGTATAATGTGCACCCCTATTTTTCCCTAAAAAATTTGGGCAAGAAAGTGTGCATTATACACAGCAAAATACTGGTAAATTGTTTTCTTTGGATACCTTAAAAGTGGGGAAATATACATCTTATTTTTCTGTTTATCTGTAGTGCCAGAGAGCACAGTACATTGTAGGTTTTCAGTAAAGTGTGATACAGTCCATCTTGGAATATCCCTGTCAATCAGGCATTCTGTAGCCAAGGTCTCTAACCAAGCCTAGATAGAGTTCCTCCCTTTGTTACTTTGTTATAAATCCCCAGCACTAATATTGTAACATTTGCCACTATATTACAAATAATCTCTTTACATGTTTTACTTTCATCAAACTCTCTTGCTTTTATGTGACTTTGACTCATAAAGAGAGGAGTAATCTTTGGGTCTGATAAAACTATCTTTCTAGGAGTTGGAGAGTGTCATGTACCTTCTGAGGAGTCTTGAACAGACTAGACTTGTACCAAAGAAGGGGAGGAACCCCTAGGCTTTTGGGTGGCCTGTGTTGTAGTAGATCTTATATGTAAGTAGAGACTTACTACATTAAAATAGAGAATCTCAAAGGTTTAGGCAGGGAAGAGCAATGGAAGGAGAATTTCTGACCATAGAGCAGCTTGGACCAACTCATTCCAGTTCTGACATTCTGACTTTCCTCTAACTCTTGAAATTCTCTATTATTGTCATTGACAAAACCATTTTTCTTTGTGCTCTACTCATTTCATTCCTTGTAGGACCTGAAAAGAAATAGGCACTAAAACACCTAAACTATTACTAAGTCTGTTCGATCGGTTTCACCTGGAATAGTAGGTTAGGGAAGTACTTAGTGCTGAAAGCTCGTTTCTGAAAACGTGATCTTCAGGGAGTAGAGGTGATGTATATAGACCAATCTATTATTCCAGGCTTTTATTTTTTAATACATTTCCCCCCCTTAAGTTGTTAATCTTCGTTAGAACCCCACAAAAATCAATATTTAAAAACACAACTCCATCACTTCTCGGCCTTTTGGCTAAGATAGAGTGTAGTAAAAACTCCAATAGTAGCCACCTGGGCAGATATCAGATATATGAGGTCTGTCCAGAAAGTATCCAGCTATGTAGTATGAAAAATACAGGCATTTATTGAAGAACATACAAGATACAAGAAACATTGTACACAGGACAGTGATGCCTTAGTTCCTTTCAAATTAGACAGACAGTTCACACAGTTCTTCCAGTTGCCATCAGCTGCCTTATTGTATTTTCCTGAGTCTCTCATTGATGGTTGGATCTCTTCCCTTTCAAAGGTGATTTTAGTTTTGGGAAAAGCCAGAAGTTGCACGTCACCAAATCTGGGCTGTAGAGGCCTGAGTTACCTGGGCGTTTTACCAAAAATCTCTGCATGAGAGGTGATGCATGAGTGGGCGGGTTGTGCTAATAAAGCTGCCAATCACCAATTGCCCATAGCTACAGCCTTGTAAATCATCTGAGTTATTTCTGCAGAGGAATGTTCAAGCTTAAAGCAAAATTCGATGCAGATTTGTTTACTCTACTTGCTCATTTTGAATGTGATAGCCACACAGGACACTTGGTGACGATGAACCAGTCAGTGGTGTTAACTGCCCCCTGACTAGTATAGTGAAGTCGTCATTGTTTACACATGCACACTCCAGTCCACTTTCCTTGGCTGCTGGATTTCATCTATGTCTTGCAAACCATTCTCATTATATTAACAATGGCTGGACGTTTTCCAGGCGGGGACACACACACACACATATACACACCCTTTAAGTTTAATTAGCAAAACCTAATACTTTATGTGCTACTGGCCACTTACAAAATATATATAAATTATATATATGACATTAATTTTGCTGATTTGAACTTGAAGGTCCTAGGTACTTCTACAGTATGGTGGTTATGTTTAAATAATGCACTAAATGCTATATTGGTTTTTGTAACCAATTTTGTAACCAGTACCTAATTATATGTGTTTACTAACTTCACTGATTTGACTTGTTTGTTCGGATAACAGGTTTACTTCACTCTCTGCTTTTCTTGTTTTTCTCTTTGGATATTTCCCTTAAGAGGAAATTGCATATTTATACTAACCTTTTGAGCCTTTAGAATTTTAGTTTTTATAAATACCAACCTTTGAAACTTAAAAAAAATAGAATCCATTGAAGAACAAAAATTCAGCCAAGTTAATTTAAAGATCTAATTGGTTCTACTGAATGATTTATGAATCAGACAGCATCCCATCTAATAAAGAGAAACGTGCTCTGAGGAGGGAGAGACTGAAACTGCAATTAGAATAGGTAGCAAGTCTTGATGGGGCTTACTGCATTGACTGCATTTAGGGTCCATTTCTTTTTAACAAAAGATATAAAGGGAACATAATCAGCTGTGTTTGTGTTTTTGAAAAGATATTTTTCATAGAATTAATGATTGCATAGCTAACTCCCTTAATGTACAGATGAGGAAACTGAAGCACAGAATGTATTGACAATTTGCTCAGTTATAAGTGCAGAACCAAGAATAGAGCCTAAAGGTCCAGAATAAACATTCAGTACTCATTTTCACCATGTTGTGGCAACCACTCTAATTTAAATTATTGATCAAAAACCAGCACATTTTAAAACTGAAAACGATTTTAAAGCAATTTGTGATATGTAAATTTACTTTCTTATTTGGGAAAGCTAAGGTCTTATTCTTTTTTTAATATATTTTATTGATTATGCCATTACAGTTGTCCTATTTCCCCCCTTTATTCCCCTCCACCCTGCACACCCTTTCCCCACCATTCCACCCCCTTTAGTTTATGACCACATATCTCAAGTTCTTTAGATTCTATATTTCCCATACTATTCTTGCCCTCCCCCTGTCTATTTTCTACTTACTGTCTATGCTACTTATTCTCTGTACCTTCTCCCCCCTTCTCCTCCTCCCACTCCCCTGTTGCTAATTCTCCATGTGATCTTCATTTCTATGGTTCTGCTCCTGATCTAGCTGTCCTCTTAGTTTGCTTTGTTTTAGGTATGGTTCTTAATAACTGTGAGTTTACCGTCCTTTCACTGTTCATATTTTTTATCTTCTTTTTCTTAGGTAAGTCCCTTTAACATTTCATATAATAAGGGCTTGGTGATGATGAACTTCTTGAATTTAATCTTATCTGAGAAGCACTTTATCTGCCCTTCCATTCTGAATGAAAGTTTTGCTGGATGGAACAATCTTGGATGTAGGTCCTTGCCTTTCGTGACTTGGAATACTTTCCAGCCCCTTCTTGCCTATAAGGTCTCTTTTGAGAAGTCAGCTGACTGTCTGATAGGAGCTCCTTTAAGCTAAGGTCTTATTCTGTGGAGTGTTATTGGACTCAGGGAAACCTTTACCTTTTAGTGGCTCACCTACTTGTTGATTAAGTTCATTTGAAAACCTCATTAATTTTTTGAAGTCCAAGAATATCTGAAAATGTAACATACTATATTGTGTATTTTTCCTTTATCTAGTAGTGTTGTGTTGAAGACACCAAAGGTAGCTTTAGAAATAGGGTGTTTCCATTTTATTCTGAAAGAGTGTATTTCCTTAGAAACTACAGGTTTCTAACATCCAAGATTTAACCAGATTGTGCCCAGGGGTGTTTGTTTTGTTTTTGTTTTTGATGGAGAGGGTGGCGTCTAAGGGGAAAGGAAGGGTGAGCACAAAGGTCTTCTTATCTTGTCCCCTTTGAATTTCATCTTTCCTTTTGGGTGGTCTCTCTTGGATTATTGGTGTTGCCACCATAGTGATGTCCTCCCGCCCAAGTGTGTACCAGACTTCACTCCCTTTGCTTTATCTTTGAACTACTGAGAAAGGCTATACCACTTACTAGAGTCCTTATCAAAATTTCGTGCTAGAGGAGAACAACTGTGGGATAGATAAAATACGAAGCACAATGGCAGTATGGATTGAAAAATGATCACTGTTCTCTTGTTTTGAGGGGCCTGCCCTGTTATTCTTCATTTTGCCTTGACATAGCTACTCCAAAGAAGTGAAAAATCTTCAGGACATTTTTCTTGAATTTCTGATTCCTGGCTTTTGATTGGTGCACAGATGGGAGTTTTTTTGTCTCACCCCATCACCTAGAAGCTTCCTCCCAAATACATTAATGATCAAGACCCCCAAATCAGATTTCTCTTCTGCTTTCTACCCCTGTATCTTTTTTGTTTGTTTAGTTTCAGTTTTTTGAGAGATATACCTATTCCCCAGAAGACTGCTAGTAAGTGATCTCAACCTTCAAATAAGAAACAACCTTTACGGTATCATTAATATAACTACTATACCTTCAGATAATACACTCTTGGTAACAGTTATACAATAAGAGTTTATGCAAAAGGTATTTCAGTGTAACTCTGAAGCATAGGTATATTTGTAATGTTGGTAGTTCTTTATAGGGTTGTATGTATTGAGTACAGGATTTTTTTAATATCTAGAATTATAAAACAGTTTATCATTACTACTTTGATAGAAATGTACCCTTGGAACACTCCTTTGGAAAAGATCAGAACCATTAAAACACTTTTTGGATGAAACTGAATAATAGATAATGCTGAAGAACACTAAATGCAGCCAGTTGCTTTATACTTGGTTTTCAGGGGAGCTTATTGGAGACATCCTTCTATTTTGAAATATTTCTTGTTTCTTTAATGAGCATTTGTAATTATCTCTTTGGTTTATATTGTTTGTGAAATTATAATGTTCAAAGGTAAAAAGGCTTCTTGACCTTCTATCTCAAAATATGCTATATATTGCTTGGCTGCTTCTATAGATACTATAAACTTCTAAAAATGACTGGATAGTCTGTTAAACTGTGCAGGTTTTCAGATTTGAAGGTGCCATTTGCAGTGATTTTATTTTTTTGGTGAGTAACCTATAAATCTAGTTCAGCTTCCTATAGACTCGACTGACTGCCTGAAGCATAAGGGGGTAGAAAAAGCAACTTGCTACCTCAGCAAGTTTAAAGTAATCTCCTCTCACATAGCAGCATTTGCTAAATCAAGTAAAAATTGCATAGTAACATTTCAAGAAGCATAAAAACACAACTAAATTACTTTTTTGGCTCATGTTTTCTGCTTTTGAAAATAGAATATGGGCATTTTGACTTACCATGTTACAGTTAAGTCCCATCTCTGTAGAAATTCTGACTTTTTGAAAGGTGTAGGGTTTAGAAGTAGCTGAAGAACACTTTACCTCCAGATAATTTTTAGAAGAAACAGACTGCATTCCCAGCAATACAAACCTTTTTATGTAAAATTGAGAAACATTTGTGAAGTCAGAGGATGACAAAGAAAAGCAAAGAAGGGGGGCGAAAATATGTTGTGATAATCTAAAGTATTGACAGAGGTGTCAAATGAAAGATAATGATGGCAGAAAAGAAGCACTTTGATAATGTAGAGAACAAGGAAAGAGCTATGTTTTACTCCAGGGCTGGACAGAGCTTTATAAAAAAATGTACCTTGGTATAACCGTGTAACACCCACTCAGTGGGTGTGAGTCTGAGCACATGGGCGCACTTCCCACACGTGTTACAGTTTTACAGCTCTTAGGGACAAATGCTGCCCGTATCCTTCATCTTGTCGGGTACGTCATAGCTACCTAGGAAGACACCTTGTTGCAACAGGCAGTTTCTTTAGTATAGTGCTACTGAAAGTATAATAATCTTTATAACAATAGCCAATTATAATGTAGAGGAAAATGTAACCCTACGGAATAATGTCTGATGAAATACACGTAGTAAGTATATATTTCTTCTAACAACAAACAAACACTGTGTTTGTTGTTGGGATGATATACAAGACAGGCAGAATTTAAACATGTCATACACTGGTATTTTACATGTAGAGTGTTGTTGAAAGCAGTTGACTCAGACTTGGGAAGTCTGGAAGGCTTTCCAAAGGTAATGATATATAAGCAGGGTATGTTGAATATGCCATCTCATTATATGGTACCTGGTCTTTGGGGGAAAAAAACAAGATAGATGCACTGGTGCAATCATTCAGCAAATAACTATTGAATGTCTTGTTCCGGCAGGCAGTTTCTTTAGTATAACTGGGTGTAGTCTTATGGGAGGGGAAGCCATTAATTACATATTTAAACATACTGCATCTGTGAAATATACTAGAGAGGAGAAGGGACACTATTCTTTAAGAACTTATAAAAAGGAAAACTCGATGGCACTATAATGGTCAGAGAATGCTTGCCCGAGATCTGAAGGAGAGTGGGAACTAAATAACCTCAGTAAGAGGAAAGCAGCACATGTAAGCGCCATGTAAAAGTCATACAAAGATCCGAGGGACCAGGCTGGGAGGAGGGCAGGACAGAAAGTCAGTATAAGGAGATGGGTTGGGAGATACTCAGGAGCTACATCAAGTACCTGGGGCTTTGAAGACTATTGTAAGTTTTGTTTTTATTCTGAAGGTAATAGAAATAGTTGAAAAGTTTTATCAGGGAATGGGAGAGTTGAAGTTGGATTGACATCATAGTTAACTTTTGAGGTATAATTGCATTGAAGAGAATGGATTGGAGATGGGCAGGAGTAGACGGGTGGCGTGGGCGATGGTTGTGATGGAAAGCGGTAGATTGAACTGAGATATTTAGGAGGTAGATGGACAAAACGTTTTGCTGGAGTGGATATGGGAATAAGAGAAAAGGAAGTGTCAAGGGGCTGGTTTCTGGGTTTTTGGCTTGTACAACTGAATAGGTTAGATAGGGACTATTAGAATGGGGCCACATTTTTGAGGGAAGGATCGTGAATTCAAGTTCGACATTATTTGAGCATGAGGTGCCTTTGAGTCACCTAAAATAAGATCCAGTTAGGCATTACAAAATACTAATCTTGTACTCAAGAAGAGAAGACTGGAGATACAAATATAGTCATCTGAGTATAGCCGATGATTGAAGCGTGCATGGATGAGATCAGTTAAGCCTGTACTGTCCAGTTTGTTAGACGTTAGGCATATGTGAACACTTGAAATGTATCTAGTCCAAATTTAGATGTGCTGTAAAATGTGAAATACGCACTGAGTTTGGAAGACTTAGTACAAAAAGGGAATGTAAATATGTCTCATTAATTTTTATATTTTTACATATTGAAATAATGCTTTCAATATATTGTAGTAAAATATATTATTAATTTTAGCTTTTTTTCCTTACCTTTTAAAAGCTGGCTACTACAAAGCTTAGTATGTGGCTTGTATTATGTTTCTATAAGACAGTATTGATCTGTGATCTGGATCTGTGACCACGCTTTGGGTAAGAGTGAGGTTCAAGCTCTGGGAATTTCAGTGTTTGTTTTTAAGGAGCTACTAGAGAGGGGAAAGAAGCTTTATGAAAACCATGAATTTTTCTAAAATGAACATACCTTAGAGTTCTGTGATGAGATAGATTATTTGATTAGGTTAGTGGTAGTTTGTTGACTTGCTGATATTAGAGATTCAGAGCAATTTTTAAACATTTTTCATAAATTTATTTATTTTTTAAAAGATTTTATTTATTTATCTTTTAGAGGGGATGGGAAGGAGAGAGGGAGAGAAACATCAATGTATGGTTGCCTTTCATGCATCCCCTGCTGGGAACTGGCCTGCAGGGAACTGGCCTGCAACCCCAGTATGTGCCCTGACTGGGAATCGAACCACGATTGTCTGGTTCGCAGGCCTGTGCTCAATCCACTGAGCTACACCAGCCAGGGCTCATTCTTCATAAATTTAGATGACTGAAGATTCATTGTTTTAATTTCTCTGAATTCTCCCCAAACTCCTCTAAATATAGAATGCGTTAGCATCTTTTCCAAAGACACTCTTTCATGGATATAAAGCGAAGATGTTAAGGAAAACCCTTTTTATTTTACTTAATTCTAAACAGAACCTTGAAAAGTTTGAAAATTAATAAAGGTAGATATTGCACAATAAAATACCTAATATGAAACATTAAACATAGATATTGATGGAAGACTTGCTAAATAAAGCTAACATTTAATAATGGATTGAAACATTCAGTTTAACTTTCGTTTTGAGAGAGAAATAGGGGTGTATACAAGTTTAAGTGTCCAAACAGTTGATAGGTAATCATGAAAAGTTGGTAACATCAGTCTTCCTTTTGCCATAAATATGTTCTAATTTTGGATCCAGAAATAAATGAATATGTGGTTTTTCTGGTTAAAATAGTTTGATTGATACCTTATTATTTTGTAAGTTTTTCTAAGGCAAAGATCAAGTCTTTGCATTTTTATAGTATTCCCAGCATTTAGCTGGGTGGGAGGTGCAAAGCAGACGCTCAGTGTTTGTGGAATGAATATTAGTGTTGACTTAATCAGTATCTTTCATTTTATTGTTTTTATATTGTCAAGGAACATGAAACTTGTTCAAGCTTTTTGAAGAATAGAAATTTATTTCTGAAATGAATGTTGTGAAGTTAAAGTTTTTATGAAAGATGTAATCTGTATAGATATGTAGGAAATAACCTATTGTACAAAGCTTTCTTTATTTGTTGATGTTAACTTCTAACAGAACACAGACACATGCACTCATCAGTATATATTTGTATTTAGTTAGATGTAAATTTTCTTTTTTTTTTAGATGTAAGTTTTCATAAAATTTCTTTGCTTGGAACAACTGTTTCAGTAGGGACTTGAAATGTTCTCTCAAAGCAATGTTAATAGAAACTATTTTGAAAAGTTTGTTAAATTAGTGTGTTCTGTTTCCTAATTGTTTTTGTTTACATTTGATATTTTAAACTATGTGAAATTTTTACTTTTCTCTTAGATACTTCAGAATCACTTGTTTTCTCAGAGGCCCTGGTCAGCTCAGAGTCCCTGGTTAGGAAGGCATTAAGATGATGAGATTGTAATTCATTCCAAGGTCTTTGATGAGGCAAAAGAAAGCAGGTCATTAGGTGTTTTGCAGTCTAGTAAGCATAGATAGGGTTTCAGTACACTGGGGCTACCTGAGGACCCTGCCAAGCGCAGGTTGCTTTTTTGTTAACTTTCAATTATGAACATCAAAAAAGACCATGTGTGTGTTACTAGTTAAGACAAAAAGCAAGTGAAATAGGCTCCTCTTCAGTGTCCTTCCTTAGTTCACCATGATCCAAATGGTAGGTCTGAGCGATCCTTTCTGCTGGAGCTGAGAATGTAAGTTGATATGCAGGGGCTTCTCTTCCTAGGGGTTTGCCATGAACTTTTTTGTCCAGCCTGCCTGATAATTCCTCTGTCCGTTCCACTCTTAATTTGTGAGTTACAGTGATATTTTTCCAGGATTGTGTTGACTTGACTTCTTTCCTCAGCTGTGCTTCATGGGAGGGATGGGGTAAGGTCTGTACCCAGATCCCTACAGAGTCTTACTTGATTGCTGTATTTTGAAGTTTTACAGGATTAAGCTGTACTTTTTTCTTATTTTATTGCTGCTGATAGGTTTTTTGACTGCTTTTTGTGGTTGTGCTTATTTTCTGTGTTTTTAATTATTTTTTTCTTGTTCATCTAACTTAGTTACATATCCATCACAAATCATTATAAACATATTAATTAGGTATTTCTTTGACAATTAAAATTGATAAATAGTGAAAGTATTTTTCTGCATGTATTAAAAACATGATTACTATAGCAATACCATGAAATTACAGTGCCCACTTTGTGTCTGTGTTTACATCACTGTTGATGCAAACTGACCACTCACAATAACATTTATTTGTTGGTAAACATGTCTGACTGCTCTTTGCTACACAAAGATACCTACCATTGTATGCATTAATTTTTTTAACCAATTAAAATACAAGCTTTCTCTTGCAAGAATAGTTCACAATTGGAACACATCTATGTATAATTAGATGCGGTTTTTTAACTAATTGAAAGTTTAAAAAGAGATTTTGATATAACATCATAAAAAACATATTCCAGTGTTATAGTATAGACTTGAATGGGTACAGGGTAATGAGAAAGGACTTAACATTTAAATGGTACATGACAAATCATGGTGTGCATACTGAAGTCTGATTGTCTTTCAATGACAATTGGGCCTTAAAACTTTTACCAGTTTATGCTTATGTGAATAAGCATTTATGTTGATATTATTTTAACTAAAATACAAGAACTGGCCCAACATTAATTCTTCTAATATTTAAAAAACTACTCTGTGTTAGTTAGGTTGAGGGCTAGGCTGACGTACATAACAGAGACCCTACATCACAGTGATCTAAAGAACATAGGCTTCTTTTCTGTCTGTCACAAAACAACCCAGAGTGGCGGTGAATTCTACTTTGTGCTGTCATTTAGGGACCCGGTTCCTTCCCTCTTACTGCTTCGTTGTCCTTAACCCCTGCTATTCTAACCGTGGTCCTCAGACCAGCAGCATGAGCTTACTGGTAGCTTGTTAGTAGTGTAGAGTCTCAGTTTCCACCGTAGGCCTACAAAATCAGCATCTTTATTTTAACAAGATCCTCCCAGTGATTTCTTTGCACATTAAAGTTCAGAAAGCAGTACTCTGGGACATTGCCATTGTCTTCACAATTGTAGTAGGGTAGCCTCTTCATTTGGATTTCAGGTAGTAGGCAAAGGAAGGACAGCAGAGAACCATAGAGTCAGTTCCCAAGGTGCAGGCCTCATGTCCGTGGTTTCCAAGAATTTAGTCTCACATCTACCCGAAAAGGAAACTGAGAAATGTTTTCTAGCTCAGTGATTCCCAAAGTGTCAGTTTTTAAAATTTCTAATTTTTCACAGATGAAAACTTTGGTAAACTGTAAAATCTTACAGTAATGTGAGATTGCTCTAAAAGTTTCTAAATGCTTACCTAGGTTTCTGTGCTTATTCCATCATGGAGCAAGAGCAGAGTTTGAGGGTTGGCAGTGATTGATCCACGGATAGCACCTGAGGTAGTTCTGTTCTCCCTGGACACACTTTGAAATTTCTACTCAGTGATACTATTCAAGTTATGCTAGAGTTGCACGAATTGGTAAGAATGAATGAGGCACCTTTTTTTTTATTTTTGGCTTTTTATACTTTTGGATATAATTTGCTTTTAATATTCTACTTTAAAAATGATATTTAATGGTGATCTCATGTTTGTAAAAGACTTTTATTCTTTTCTTTCTCTAACATATAATTAGGGAAAGAAAGCTTGCAAAGCCTTCTTTCCCTAATTATATGTTAATCCATAATAATAAGTAGTATGTATGAATTTATTATATTTGCTTATGACAAGGGATTGCTAACCTTGGTTTAGTTGTGTCAGTAATAACCTAGTATGGCACCTCAACAAATGGTCATACTTTCTATAAGATCATACTTTCAGGTATGAACTAAAATTAGTTTACAGCTGGTGTTAGGAGACTTATCTGTGCCATTACCATACTGGAAAACATTGCTCGACATGGTTCACAGTATTCCTGTCTCAACATATTTCATAGAAGACAAAATTGAATTGGACTGGGGTTGCTCTTTTAAAATGTTTTATGTTATCACAATAATTTTCATGTATAAATTGAATTGATAGTTATTGATAATGCTTTAAGCAAAAGGTATTTTAAAAATATATGGTCATAGATTTCTATATATCTAAGACATATACTTTCAAAGTGGAATAATAGGCTAATATTTGACTGATTATTAAAAAATATTTTACTTATTTATTTTTAGAGAGAGGGGAAGGGAAGGAGAAAGGAAGAGAAACATCAGTGTGTGGTTGTCTCTCGTGTGCCCCCTACTTGGGGCCTGACCTGACCTGCAACTCTGGGCATGTGCCCTGACTGGGAATCAGGTTCCCAGGCCGGTGCTCAGTCCACTGAACTACAACAGCCAGGGCTGACTAATTTTTTTGTTGTTGTATTCAATGTGCGTGTTGTTGTTTGGTCTGCCTGATATTAACCCACAATACCAATTTCTTTCTTCTTTTTTTTTTTTTTTTTTTTGCCTAAGTTCCCAGGATATATGAAGTAACAGGTCAGCATTGTGAAAATGTTGCCAAAGAGCAGACTTGCAAGCTTGAATCAATTTGTACTTGAAACTGTAGTTATTATGTGATTTTGAAGTTAAAATGTTATATTAGAATTATTATTTAATTAGAATTAGTTAATTGTGTGTAACTACATCACACAATTGGATTATCATGAAGAATTAGTGAGAAAATGAAAATATTTATGAAAACCCCATTATATACCCTCAATTCTGGTTAGATTTTCACCTGCTTCTTAAGAAGTAGTATGGTAGGTGGTTAAGAGAATGGGCTCTGAAGTGCAGTTCTCTTGAGCCAGGGTCACTTGAGCATATTAACTGCTCATTGCCTCACTTGACTCATTTGTTAAAGGGTGCCGATTGTAACACTTAACCCATATTATAATTGTGAGGATTAATGAGTGAATACAGACCAAGTGCTTAAACACTGCTTGTTATCTGAGTGCCCAGTAAAAACTAGCAGTTCTTCCCATTGTATGTTAAGACTGGACTTTCATAATTTTTTATTACTGATCAATAAATTCATGTGATTTGCAAACCCCTGGATTTCTGATATGTCACTTTTGGAGAAAGTTGTTGTCACTTACCTATTTTAGAACACCTCATACATATTGTCTCTAAAAGGGTTACTTTGATAAAGACAAAATCTTTATATCATATGAATTTTGAATCTTGTAATAAAGTATATCTTACCATTTGGTAATCTTATTAATGTCTCAAGATAAAGGTAAATGATACCGATAGAATATTTATTTCATATGATAATAATTATTTCACTTGGAATTAAAAAAAACATTTGGGAGAGGAAACTGTTACTATTCAGTCTCTTATGGAAGTAAATTTAGTAAGTCTCAGAAATAGAAGGCTGGTAATTTTAGTCTTGTTGAGATGTTTCATTGTTACTAAGTACCTGACTTTGTTTTGGGTAAATAAAAATTTTGCTTAGGGAGTATGGGGTAATCCTCCTCAAAAATTAAATATTTGGGGCCAATTATGTAATACGTAAATTTATGGGGCACTATAAAATTTTTTAAAGATTAAATACATTTTTGAGAGAGATATCTTTTTAGTCTAGTTTTTAAAGAAGGACAGATTGTATATAGCTTTACCTTAAGTAAGGTATTGTCAAACTATGGCCGATGGGCCCAATCTGGACTCCTCCTTGTTTTTGTGAATAAAATTTTATGGGAACTCAGCCAATCCATGCTTTTGAGCATGGGGCAGAGTTGAGTAGTTGTGACAGACATCCTATGGATGGAAAAACCTACAATTTTTACTATCTGGCCCTTTCCAGAAAATGTTTGATGATTTCTGCCTTGAGCAATTAGTGAAATACATTTATCAGTTCATTATTACTCAGAATATACTGAGGTCAAAATGAGTCCTCCATACTACTTGTCCAATATTTGTCAAAAATAATTTTCAAAACCACTATAATCCTTGTTCTTATGCTTATTCATAATGATTAGTATGAATGGAGCTGCCACACAGATTAGTAAATCCTAACTCTTTGATAGGAATGTGCCAGTACTTGCAATGGGGCTTTCTATCAAATCCAGAATTGTCAGGTGTTTTTGAAATGGTCTGCTGATTTTAATAGAACTTTTCCATTATGTCCTAGAGCAGATAGAAATCCTTCATTGCTTTCAACTGAGAATTTCTATCACACCTGGACAACTTTTGAATTTTATAGAAAAGCTAGACCACAGATAGTTTCTTTTTATTTTTCAAATCAAATCAGTACTGCTTAAGGGAAGGCAACAAAGTAAATGTGAGGTTGAAAATTCTGTTAAAATATATCAACCCTGAGTAAAATATAAAAGTTTGTCTTTAGATAACATAGTGCCAATCATATTTTAATTAATCCAATTTATCTGTAACAAGCCGATTTTGGATAAGAAGTTGAACTTACGTAAAATATAACTTCATGCCTTGGTTTGACAAAGGTTCACGAAGTTTTGTAACAGTGTTCAGGTGGCTAAAAATCTCCAGTGTTTCAGTATGTGTTGCCATACCCACACATATTTTTCCTTTTAGGATATGTGCCCTCAGATTTGTAGAATGACCAGTCTTACCACGTGGAGATTCATATTCCCTGGGATCCAGTGCACACTTTTCACTCTTGACATTCTGATTATAGAAGTTGGCATCACTGTTTCATCAGAAGTTTCACACGTCATCTAACCACTGGGGCTACAACGAACTGATAACAAGGAAACTTATATTTAACAAATGTAAGCAGCAGTAGGCAAATGCCATTATTGAGAAAAACCAGGCCCTGAATTTTAGATAAATTAAACAAACTAATGCAATTTTTATATCTCATCTATACACTGAAAAAGTACGATAATTTTGAAGAGTACATTAGTTTTTCTGTAAAAATTATGATGTATTTAACATATGAAATTGTGAGATGTATGCAAAAAACTGCTTCTTTTTTCACCCAAATGGTCAAACTTTGTGTGGGTGCCTTGATGGACTATGACACCCCCCACCAAGATCCATTGACAGTTTAAAATCAGGGACATGAAATGACCAAACTTGTTGAGTTTACAAAGATCACCCTGGCTTTTATTTCAAGGATGGGTTAAGAGATCAGTACCCAGGCAGGGACAGTTTGAAGAAAGCCATTCTTAGCCCTGGCCAGAGTGTCTTATTTGGTTGGAGCATCATCTGTAAACCGAAGGGTCACAGATCAATTCCTGGTCAGGGCACATGCCTAGGTTCCAGGTACCCTGGTGGGGGCACATACAAGGGGCTACTGATCAATATTTCTCTCTCCCATCAGAGTTTCTCTTCCTCTTTCTCTCCCCCTCACTTCCCCTCTCTAAAATCAATAAACATATCCTTGGGTGAGGATAAAAAAAAAAGAAAAAAACATTTTTTTTTAGAGGCAAACATCAATTAATGATGACAGGGAAATTAAAGAAAAGGAGAACTTCGATATGCTCTCAGTGACCTTATCCTCCCCACCCCATTTAAACATAAAAGCAGTTAATACTGTTTAATCTGTTAGTGCTGGTGATTTCTTGATGTTGTTTGCTTAAGAGTTCATAAGTTTGCTGGATGCTTCAAAGATTGTGCTTTGTAAGTCAGTAAAGTAAATGGTGACTTAAAATTTAACATGCTGTGATACGAAATTATAGCAAGAATGAGCTACTTTATTTCACTGACTCCCTTCAAAAAAATAAGGCATATTCAAGTGTAAGGATTTTTAAGGTAATATGAGGAAGTCTTCATAAAATAGTTTTACATCCAGATGTCTGAAGAGTAGCAGGGACATTATTTTTTTTTAACTAATGAAAATTTAAGAACGTATTTACAGAAAAGCAGTGATTACTGTCAGATGGGAACACTTGCTTTCACTTTTCCCATGATTGGGTTGATATGAACAACTACAAATTTCATTCTTATTTTAGTTCCATTTCCAAGCCAGGATGTGAATGAAGCTATATATAAAGCATTTATTGAATAACTACATTATTTATTAAGCAAGACATTTTTCTCTAAGATCCGAGTTTCCTTTTTAAGGAAATATTTTATGTGCCTTTTCTGGTATTTTTCTTTGGTTTGAAACTTGTAGTTTTAATGTTGAGCACATGCATGATTATGTTTATATGTAGAATTTTTTGCACCAGTCTTTATGTTACAGGGTGGGGTAAAAGTAGGTTTAGAGTGTAAATACACAAAACAGAGTCAATTCTTATATTATTAGTTATTAATTATTCTATTATTTTCCATATGAACAACTGTAAACCTCGTTGTGCCCCACCCTGTAATTTCTGCCTCCTCATATGTACCTACCATTCCCTCTGCAGCGTGGCTTGTGCTTCTTCCACACTACTGAGTGCTTTTGCTGAATTTACCACCACTGTCTTCGCAGTGAGACACATTTCAGGCTTTTTCTTACTGACCTCTTTGCTACATTGGATGGTATTGGTTAGTCTATTCTTGAAATTCACTCTTCTTTGTTTCCTTTGACACTGCAGAATTCTTGTTCTCTTCGTCTATTTCTGATGATCCGTTTTCTGTCTTTCTATGGTATTGTTATCCCACCCTTCCCTGCCTTTTCTTACCTTCCCTATTAGTACTACCACACATCTGTTTTTGTTCCACTTTCTCATTCTTCTTACTTTAACTGGTCTGTTTCATTTGATTTTGTTTCTTTATGCTGATGATTCTTAAATCTACCTATGCTTGTATTTCAAAATGCAACCTTGTGTATGAAACACTTGGTGTACAATTTGAATTTTAGGTATCACAGAGGCACCTGAAACTTCCCATACTTCTAACTGTGTTTCTCTTCCCCAGTCTCCCAAATTCTTCTCATTATAGTCTGTCTTGGTTTGTGGTCCACTCCACTCATCAGTCATGTAAGTCATTTTTTGACTCTTACCACTCTCTTACATATAAATTAAGAATCAGTCTTACCAGTTTTACCTGGTAAATATTTTTCCATTTCAGACCTTCATTCTTGGGAGCACATTGATAGCCTCCCTGGTAGGTTTCCTTGTTACTTCCCTCCAGTCCATCCTTTACATGGCTGTGAGAATGTGTTACCTAAAGAGGCTGTGTAACTTGTACATCTCTTGTCAGCTAAAGGACGAAGTCTCTGTTCCTTATCAAGGTTTGTATGGCCTCTTTTTGTTCTCCCTGGTCTCCTTTCTTGCTCCTACCTCCCTGTAGTTTGTATTCTCACAACATCAACCTGCTTGTGGGTTTCTTATGGACATGGTATATTATGCCTTGACATCTATCATTTCTCATCTTGTTCTTTCTGCCTGTAATGATTATTGCCATTGAAGTTAATTAATTCTTGCTTATCATTTTACTGTATTTTATTTATTTTTTAAAATTATTTTTATTTTTCAATTATAGTTGACATATAATATTATATTAGTGTCAGGTGTACACCCCAGTGATTAGACATTATATCATACCAAGTGATCATCCTGATAAATCTTGCACCCATCTGACACCATACATAGTTATTAGAATATTTTTGACTATATTCCCTAAGCTATATTTTATATCCATGACTATTTTGCAACTACCAATTTGTATTCCTTAATCCCTTCACCTTTTTCATCCAACCCCCCAACCCCCTCCTACCTGGTAGCCATCAAAATGTTCTCTTAATTTATTAGTCTGTTTCTGTTCTGCATGTTCATTTATGTTGTTTTTTAGATTCAATTGTTGATAAATATGTATTTATTGCCATTTTATTGTTCATATATTGACCTGTTCCTCCTCCTCCTCCACCCTATAACATTTTATGTAATACTGATTTGACGGTGATAAACTCCTTTAGCATTTTCTTGTCCGGGAAGAACTTCATTGATTCTGAATGACAACTTTGCTGCATGGAGTAATACTGGTTGTAGGTCCCTGCTTTTCCTCACTTTAAATATTTCTTGCTGATCTCTTCTGGGCTGCAAAGTTTCTTTTGAGGAACCTGCTGATAGTCTTATGGGAGCACCCTAGTAGGTAAGTAACTGCTTTTCTCTTGCTGCTTTTAAGATTCTTTGTGGGTTTTTTTTTTTTGCATTTTAATTTTGATGTGTCTTGTTGTGGGCCTCCTTGGGCTCATCTTGTTTGGGACTCTGCTTTCTGGACTTGTAATTCTATTTCTTTCACCAGGTTAGGGAAATTCTTCATCATTATTTTTTAAAATAGGCTTTCAATTTCTTGCTGTTTCTCTTTTCTTACTGATACCAGCATGATGTGAATGTTCATACACTTAAAGTTATCCTAGAGCTCCTTACACTGTCTTTCACTTTTTTGAATTTTTTCTTGTTGCTTCCTTGTATTTCAAATTGCTGTTTTGATTTTGGCTTCATCATCTCTACAGTTGATTCCTGCAATTTTTTTTATTTTCTGTTAGCATATCCTTCTTTTCTGACTGATTCTTTTTTTTTGGTTTCTGTGTTCTTTTTTATGTTGTTGAAGTTCTAAGTTCATCTACTCTTTTCCTAAGTTCATTGAGCATCTTTATAACCAGTGTTTTAAACTCAGCATCTAGTAGATTGATTGTCTCTATTTTGCTTAGTTCTTTTTCTGCAATTTTGTTTTGTTTTTTTCCTTGGGGACATCTTTCTTTGTCTCCTCACTTTGTCAGCCTCCCTTGACTCCTCCCCCTTTGTGAGCTATTTGCACCCTCATGTTGTGTTGATCCTTGATTACTCTTGGCATGTCAGTGGGAGGGATTTACTGCCAGGCTGATCAACTATAGGGACTGGCTGCAATCACCATGGAAGATCAGCTGTGTAGGGGCCCATCCCACAGAGCAGGACTTTACTACAATGGGCCTCTCTTGCCCACTGTCTTCCTCTTGAGTGTGTTGCTTTTGGAGGTGGTTAGGTGGTGCTTCAACATGGTCTGAAGCTGTCCACCAGGTACACTGGCTCTGAGACCTTCCAGGGTCCAGGTCAGCCATCACCTATGTTCTTTTCAAGGGCCACCTAGCATGAGTTACAAACTATTCTTCATATGGCTGCTTTTTGTGCTGGGCTTGGAGGTGCCCAGGAGAGGCCAAGCTCTGAACAAAGGCTGGCTGTCACTACTGCTGGGGCTGGAGTCACTTATTAAGAGGTACAGGGTATCCTGAGGCCAGATGCTGCTTTTTTGAGAGATTTTAGGAAAGTCTGAAGCATGAACCAAGACAGGCCACTTGTATGGGAAAGCCACTGGAAACATCTTGGGTGGGTCTGAAAGTTGGCTGGGGGCAGGGCCTCAGGGATTCGTCAGGGCAGGATGAACAGTGTTAGCCAGGTTGGTGGAGACTCAGGGCAACTGTTTGCCAGTTCTGTCAAGGGAGGTCTCATCAAAGGAACAGTGGCATCTGCCAGCACTGCTGTCTGGGAGAAAGCTGTCCCTCCAGCTCTTGCCCTGATGCCAGACACTTCAGCTCTTCTCCATATGTCCCTGGTACCTTTTAAGCTAGTGCCTCACAGCTAGAGCTCAGAGGGCTGTCTGAGTAAGTCTGTTTGTGGGCCCCTTAAAAAGGAACCACTTGGGATTCCAGTAGCCCTCTGTCTCCCTCAGCTACATTCCCCACTGGTTTTCACAACCAGAAGTTATGGGGACTTCTCTTCTGGGCACTGAATCCCTGACGTGTGAGGACCTGTGGCTCCTCAGGGGGGACCTCCAGAGCCAAGCCCTCCTGATATTTATCTACTGCATGGGTGTGGGGCAAGCCTGATCTGCATGTCTGTAGCTTTTTCTTAATATCCTGAGTGGTAGGATTTCTGTTCTTCTAGATTTTAGATGATTCTGAATGATGGTGGTTCTATAGTTTTGTTTGATTTTTGATATGACTGTGGGAGGATGTGAGTAGCACATTTACCTGTTGCCTCTGTCCTGACCAAAAGCCTCTTGCTTATCCTCACTTGAGGATATGTTTATTGATTTTAGAGAGCAGAAGGGGACATGGAGATAGAAGGAGAAGGAGACAGAGGGAGAAACATCGATTGGTTGCCTCCTCTATGTGCCTGACTGGGGATGAAACTCACAACCTAAGTATGTGCCCTGACTGAAAATAGAACCTATAGTCTTTTGGTGTTGGGACAATGCTCCAATCAACTGAGCCACCCAGCCAGGGCTTGTTTTTCATTTTGAAACATAGCCATCACCAGTAATAGGAATTCTTCTCTGATAGGAAATAAGTATACTTTCTCTGATCTCCTTAACATTCTATTTCTGGCTCACCGTGCTTTGATTATTTATGTCTTCCTCCTCAAGTTATTAAAACTTCACTGGTACTGAACTTATTTTAGGTCAGTGACCATGTTCTTTCATCTTGAATTCACAAGACTAGCACAATGTTTGTCTCAGAGTAGGAACTGAACAAATATTTACTGAATAAAGTGATAGGCCTTTTTCTAAAAAGAATATATGTGTGGCAAAATTAACATACATTAACATGTATAGCTCTTAAGTGTTGGTGCACTTGGTTTTGATAGTTTTATACACTTTGTAACCAACATCTTGAACAAGATATAAATGTTTCCATTGCCCAAGTAAGTTTGCCCAGGCTCTGTCCCTTCCCCTGGGCCATTGCCCAGAGATCATCTTTTTCTAACATCTGTCATCATGAATTAATTTTTCCTATAAATGGACATCATAAAAATGATGTCATTTTATCTGATTTCTTAGAAGTTTAATGTGATTTTATGATTCATCTATGACCTTGCCTGTATCAGTAATTCATTCTTTTTAAAAATTGTTGAGTAGTATTATATGTTTGAGTATGCCATAATTTGTTAGTCATTTTCTTTTGATAGAAATTTTTCTTTTTTTCTAGTTTCTGGTAATTAGGATTAAGACCATGAACATTTTTGTGCAAGTGTTTTTGTAGGTATGTGTTTTCATTTATTTTGGATAAATAGGAATGGCACTGATGGGTTGTAGGACAGATTTATGTTTCACTTTGTAAGAAATAGCCAAACCTTTATTTTCAGAGTGGCTGTGACATTTTATATTCTAACCAACAATATTGTGAGATCTGGTTTCTCCACTTCCTCACCAGTACTCAGTGTTTTCAGTCTTTTTAACTTTAGCCCTTCATGATGATGTGAATAGGCATCTCATTGTGGTTTTAACATGCATTCTTTTGATTCCTAAAGATGTTCAGCACTCTTTCATGTGCTTATTGGCCATTGGTATATATTCTTTCATGAAGTATCTATTTGAGTCTCTTCCCCATTTAAAAAAAATTGAATTGGTGTATTTTTAAATGTTGATTTGTAAGAGTTATGTTTTTACAAATTTTACAATTTCTAAGAGTTATCTTTTTACAAATGTTGATTTGTAAGAGTTATGTTTTACAGCACATCTGTCAAACAGATACAAATTTTTGACAGATGTGCTGTAAGTACTTTTTTCAATCTATGATTTTTCAATTTATTTATTAATGGCATCTTTTTATTTTGGAATTGTTTAATTTTAGTCAAGATCATTTTTATCAGGCTTTTTCATTTATGAGTATTTATGTCCTGTCCAAAATTGTTTCCTACCTAAAGTTTTTGAAAATATTCTTCTAATGATTGCTTCCAGACTTTAGAGTTGTTTCAGTATATTACCAAATTGATTTTGGTGTGTGGAGTAGGAAAAAGGCTGTTTTATTATTTTTATATAGGTATTCAGTTGCCTCAGTAATATTTGTTTAAAAGATTTTTGTTTCCCTATTGAATTGACTTGGCATTAGTTGAAGCATATTCTGTGGGTTGACCATATTCTGTGGGTTTATATTTAGACATTATTCTGTTTTATTGTTCTATTTGACTAGCTGCATGCCAGTTTTGTACTGTTTTGATTAATGAACCTTTATAGTAGTACTGATATCAATTAATATAAGCCCTCATTTTTTCTTTCATTATAATTTGCTATTCTTGATCCTTTGCATTTCCATATGAATTTTGGAATCAGCTTATCTACTTACTAAACAGAGTCTGCTGGGACTTCAGATAGCTAGAAGATGGTGGTAGTAGTATAGTAAACAATATCCCAAAGTCTCCTCCTCAAACTATTCAGATAAATTCACATTTATGAAAATTCTGTGTAAAATTCACATTCTCAACATTATGTAAAGACAGAGAATCTGGACTATCAAATAGCTGAGGCTAAAAAGGGTTAAACACCAGCATCATGGTTTCACACACTCCACTCCAACCTTGTCCTATTTGGGGCTTTGTTGACTTAAGTAAGGCAGACATTGAAAAAATATAGGATGGTAGACTTTTGGTCAAGATGGAGGTATAGGTAAACATGGCTTGCTTCTAAACACCACAACAGCAAAAGTTACAAGTAGACTACAAAACAAATATCACCCAGAATCATCAGAAAATTGAGTTTATGGAAGTCTGATAACCAAGGATTAAAGAAGTCACATTCATCCAGACTGGCAGGAGGGACAGAGATGCAATGACTTGGAGAGATGTGCAGAGACACTGAGTGGGTGATCCCACACCCATGTGTAGTAGATAAAAATCAAGAGGGATATCTAAGGTGCGAGGGATCCCAGTCCCACACCAGAGCACCTAGCTGAAGGTTCTCATGCTTGGAAGATAAGTCCCCTTAACTTCTGGCTATAAAAACCAGTGGAGGTTGGGGTGGCAGAAGTAAGTATGGGATTTTCAGGAGTCCTCTCTAAAAGAGCCCACAACAGACTTAGGACTTATGCAGACACACTCCCTCTGGGCTTCAACACTGGGGCAGCAGCAGGAGGGGCATCAGTGGCACATGGATAGAAATTGAAGTGTCTGGCATCAGGGTGAGTTCCAGGGGATAGCATCTGCCAAGACAAAACTCCAGAGACCAGGCAGTAGCATTGTCCCCTTTCTGAGCCCTCCCCTACACAGAGCCACAGAACAGTGACAGCATATTGGAGATCCCATCAATCTGGGTCACACAGGTAGCCCTACTGTGGTGATTACCTAAGGCTCCACCCCATCTAGCTTACTGGTGTGCTTTTGTAGGCCATGCTACTCAGACAGGGAGTCAAAGCAGCTCTACCTAATACATAGAAACAAACATGGGGTGGAGGGTGCCAAAATGAGGAGATAAAGAACTATGGCCCAAGTGAAATAACAGAACAAAACTCCAGAAAAAGAACTAAACAAAATGGAAATAAGTAATCTTTCAGATACAGAGTTCAAAACACTGGTTATTGGGATGATCAAGGAATTTATTGGGTACTTCAATAGCATGAAAAAGACCCAGGCCGAAATGAAGGTTACACTGAGTGAAATAAAGGAAAATTTATAGGGAACCACCAGTGGAGTGGATGAAGCCAAGCATCTTGTCAATAATTTGAAACATAAGAAAGGAAAAAACCAATCAGAACAGCAAGAAGAAAAAAAGAATTAAAAAAGGACAGGCTAAGCAGCCTCTGGGACAACTTCAAATGTACCAACATTCAAATCATAGGGCTGCCAGAAGGAGAAGAGGAAGAATAACACATTGAAAACTTATTTGAAGAAATAATGAAATAAAAAACTTCCCTAATTTGGTGAAGGAATTAGATATACAAGATATACAAGAAGCACAGAGAGTCCCAGACAAGATGGATGCAAAGAGGACCACACCAAGACTCATCATAATTAAATTGCCAAAGATTGAAGATAAAGAGAAAAACCTTAAAAGCTGCAAGAGAAAAGCAAATAGTTACTTACAAAGCAGTTCCCATAAAGCTGTCAGTTGATTTCTCAAAAGAAATTTTGTAGGCAAGAAAGGACTGGCAAGAATGATTCAAACTAATGAAAAACAAGGACCTACAACCTGGATTACTTTCTCCAGGAAAGCTATCATTTAGAATTGAAGGGCAGATAACGTGCTTCCCAGATAAGGTCAATTTAAAGGAGTTTATCATCACCAGTCACCAAGTTCAAGGGACTTAGAAGATAAAATCTATGAATGTTAAAATGGCAATAAATTCACAGCTGTCAACAATTGAATCTAAAAAACGAGGCAAACAAGCACAACAGAAACAGTCATAGATATGGAGATTATTTTGAAGGTTATCAGTTGGCAGGGAGAAGGGGAAGAATGGAAGAAAAGGTACAGGGATTAAGAAGTACAAATTGATAGGTACAGAATAGACTTGGGGATGTTAAGAAAAGTATAGGTAATGGAGTTGCTAAACAATTTACATTTATGGCCCATAGGCTTAAACTAAGGGAGGGGAATTGCCGGAGGGAATGGGGGGTATCAGGTGGAGGGGGAGGCAAAGAGGGAAAAATTGGGACAACTGTGATAGCATTATCAAATATATATATATATATATATATATATATATATATATATATGAAAAACTGTAGGAAAAGCAGAGGAGCGATACAAATGAAGTGGCTTGAGAGTGAATAGGAATGACCACCAGAAAGAGAAGTCTTCCCTAAATCCCTAAATTTGAAAATTCTGAAGTAATTTAGCATTTCAGGAAGATATTTTGAAGTATGCATTATGTTAAAGGGATGGACAGGTTCCAAATACAGGGCCAGGTATGTAGCTTAAAAAGACAGATACCTTATAAAGGAATGGTATGTGATTTAAATGTACTACTTAAAAGATTAAGACTGAGTTAGAAGAATAGGCGTTATTTAAAGAGATGATCTTTTTTGTACGTTTCTTCTGGAAGAAAAAAAAATAAGGCAAAAAGGAAGAAAAATATCTCCTCTGGCAATTGGGTAGTGAAAAGAAGAGAAGAGAATAAATTTAGGCCTTTACAAGACACTAGTGTAGCAGAAAATTGGAGGATTCACCCCTCCCTGCCTCCAACCCCCACGCATACACACACATACCCCACCCCAAAACAAAGTAACCATCCATTCTATTAAATTACCTGACAGTGATGGGAAAGGGGAAGATTAGACTAGAAACACTGTAAAACAGGGTATTGCACAAAACCGAAAAAGGAAAAACAACAGGAAAGGATTCTAAATCAGAAAACTAATTTATACATACATAGAGAAAAATTGCCCTTAAAAAACCATGATATATCAGAAACCTGTGAGTTTGTATTTTGAATAGAATTGTATGTACTACAACAACCATTTGAGAGTATAACATTCACTTGAGTCAGAAATTTAAAAACTGAAAACAGAAATGGACAATAAACAGGGAGAAAAATATTGATAAAAGAGTTAATGCAGTTCAGGAAAGAAATGGAAGACAATGTGACAATATAGTCTTCATTTCAGAAATGAAGACTATATTACAAGCTACCTAAGGGAAAATAGACTAAAATGAAATTTTAATAAAGAGTATGAAGACATAAAAATAACCATGAGAATTTAAAAAAAGTAAGAAGTATGGAATGTCAAAGAAAAAGTAGTGGAAACTGAAGACTTAGTAAAGGAATGAATAACACATTGTAATGGAATCTCTGAAGAAAAAAAACAAAAAGTTGAAAGAGCTAATATTTAAAAGAGTAATTCAAGAAAACTTTATACATAGGAAAAGACCTAAATCTACACATTGAAAGTATACCAAGTACTTGGAAATATTAATCTACAATAATTAACTCCAATATGTATCCTGGTAAACTTACTAGTTTTCATAGATAATGATAAAATCCTTAAAGCCTTCATGCAAAAAAAAAAAAATCAAATACCTTAGGCAAAAGAATCATGTAGTCATCAGACTTTTCAAAACCAATATGGAAAGCCAGGCAAAAGTGGGCAAACATTTTTTTATTCCTCACCCTATGATGTATGTAGGAGAGAGAGGAAGGGACAGAGAGAAAAAGAAACATTGATGTAAGAGAGAAACATCAATGGTTGCCTCCCAGGGATTGAATTCCACAACCTAGGTAAGTGCCCTGACCAGTGATCAAGCCCGCAAGTCTTTGGTGCACAGGATGACACTCCAACCAACTGAGCCACCCAGGCCAGGAGGCAAGCATTTTTTAAAAAGTCATTGAAAGTGTGATTTCAGGATTTTATACACAGTGAAGATAAAAATGGTTTTCAACATTTCAGAACTTTGGGAATCTGTATTCCTCAGTCATTTTTGAGAAATCTAGATGACCTTCGTCCAAACAAATGATGGAGAGAACTTCAACAGGATTGATGGTGAGCATTAAAAACATATCTAAATATCTCGTACATAAGACTAAATGACAGGGATGAGAATGGAATACTAATAAAAATGTCGTATATGTGAAAACATTAGAAATAGTGCAACTAGAAAATAGGGAAACCCCAGAGAATCAGTGATAAAATAAAATCCAACAATATGAAATTAACATATAAAAATTAATTTCTTTGCAATAATAAACTGGGTAAAATGATAGAATATGTTCATCATAGGAATAAAGAGGATTAAATATTTAGGAATAAAATTAACAAATGTATAAAGTCTATGTGAAGAAAAATTTAAACATTCATTAAGAACACAAAAGTAAAAATGGAAAAATATCCTTGTGCTTGACTAGGACAACTCCACATTATAAGGATGTCAGCTCTAAGTTGATTTATAAATTTAACAAAAATACCAACAACTAACTTTGTGGAATTAGTCAAGTTGATACTAAAATTCATATGAAAAAGAAAACTATGCAAGGATATAAAGGAAAACTGTGAAAAACCTACACAAGGGTGGGAGGACTAGCTCTACCAAACAAATTGTAAAGCCTCTGTAATTACCCTGGTGCAATAGAGGGATATGTGGCCCTGATTCCCCTCTCTAATCTGCTTTGAAGGCCTGGAATACGTTGGAATGCTTCTGGTTCTTCTGAGTCTTAAGACCTTTGGTAGCTGAATGGCTTGATCATCTCAAGGGACTTCTCTGAATTCTCTTGCCCCACTTCCTGTTTTTAGTAGTTAAATGCCTAGAGTGTTTAATTCATTATTTAACACAATTATAGCTATGGCTGATTTTAGTCTCTCATTTTATTATTTGTTTCCTATTTATCCCAATTGTTCTTTCGTACCTCCTTTTCTACTTTCTTTTTGGTGTAGCATGTATTTTCTAGTACAGTCAATCCTGCCACTTTGTATCCATGGGTTCCTCATCTGTGGATTCAACCAACATGCATCAAAATTTTTGAGGTTGGTTGAATCCCTGAGTGTGGTACCCACAGATATGGAAGGCCAACTAAGGATTGAGCCTCCCTGGATTTTGATACTCTTGGGGGAGTTGGAGGTCTGGAACCAAACCCCCATGGACACTGAAGGACGATTGTGTACTGTTTTGTCTCCTGTATTGACTTTCAGTCATACTTTTCAGCGTCATCTTTTACATAGCTTCTCTTCCAGTGATTACAGCATGAATCTTTAAGTTATCACAGCTTACTTTCAAGTAATAATACTTCATGAACCACGTGAGAATTTATAACAGTATAATTTTATTTTATCCCCAGCAGTTTGACTGTGATGTGCCTTACTGTGATTTTCTTTGTATTTTTTCACTCTGTGTTTGTTGAGGTTTTGTATCTTCACTTTGCTATCTCTCATCAATTTTGGAAATTATGCAGGTGTTACCTTTTCATGTGTTTCTCCTACCTCATTTTTACTTCTGTTTCTTTCTACACCTTATTATCTTGGAGTTTCCATTTTGTTAATTGTCTACTTTTACTTTTCTTAATTAGCCACTTCCATTTTACTTATGTTTAAGTTCACTAATCCTTTCTTCTTTTTGTCATGTCTGCTATAAAACCTATCTATTGAATTCTTTATTTTTGTTCTTGTATTTTTTATTTTTAACATTTATATTTTTTACAGTTTACATATCCTTTGAAATTCCTCATTTCCTACATACTATCTAGTTTATTAAATGAGATATTTAATTTATATCATAGCTTGTTTTAAGTGCCTACCAGTTTCAACATTGACTCATCTCTGCTGTTTCTATTATTTTATCTCTTGATTGTATGTATATGTGTGTATATAGACATATGTGTGCGTATATGAATGCATACACACATACATATATAAATATATGCACATATCCATATATACATATACATACATATAATCTATAAATACATATATATTTGCTTAATGGTATGCCATGCAAATTTTTCATTGCATGCTAGGCTTTAAAGAACTATAGAAAATGAAACAAATAATGATACTCATTTTCATGACCTTCTTCTAGATCCGGGTGGTGGGCTTTGGTGGGGAAGTCAGAGTTCATCATATTTGTGTTTATCGTGACTTCTTTTCTTTTTTAGTTTGAGTCAGGTCACCAATGGGTCAGGTCCTTTGAGGGTAGGATCACAACTTTCTCTTCAACCTGACCTGGGATCTGAGCATTGGTATATTCCAGAGATCTACTCTTCCTTCACAGCTGAGCTGCCAGCTTTGAAACTCTGCCAGATCTATTTTTCTCCGGTTTCCTGTCCAGCTATCAGATTCCTGATTCATATTCTGCTTTCTATGGCTCTTTCAGCCCTGTTGCCTGGAGTGTCTTGGAGTGGTTGCTTTCAGCTCTGCTATCTTACTCCCTGTAGATGAAAGCTTTGAGTGTTTGGAGATACAGGAGTGGGAAAAGTGGGGGGTAGACGAAAAACTGTTTTTTCCTTTTCTGCCCCACCTACAGTAACTGGTAACTGAAAACCTGATGTGTTCGGACAGTACCTCTGCTCTGGACTCAGCCTTCTGTAGCTAAAAGCCCAGAGTGCTTCTGATGGACTTATCTTTTTTCCCCCTGGGTCCCAGCATTTGGCATATAACACCTGATTACTTGGTGAAGACCTGTGTGAAAGCTGGCAAGTAGTTGCAAACTTGGTTGTGGCTGGAAATTGTTGGGATTCTAATCTGTAAAGCCAGATACATGACTCTAAAAAGTTTAAGTCTGGTGGACTTCTTCCCACCCTGTGTGTGGTCAATCCCTCTTCCTTCAGCAAGGATGGAACAACTGTGGGTCTCTTTTTTTCTACAAAGGACTTGTCTACTGCAGGAGTTTAGTACATGTAAGTTTGTTTGTGGCCTCAGCTCCCTGATGGGGTTAAAAGCCTATGAATTTGTAGTTTACCTAGTTTGTTTTGGTGGTTCAATTGTGAGTGTTGGTCTCTTGCTGCTTTGTGGAACTCCATATTTCTCTTGATATTTCTGATTCGATAGAATCTTTTTTCTTAGTAGTAGGAAAAACATGAAATTAATAACCAATGAATCATCCTTCTCTTGATTTTTAAAATTGTCCTTACAACTTGATTTTTAAATTAACCTATTTGCTTAACTATTACAAGTCTACTTAAGGTAGACTGTGGACTATGTCTACTGTAATTTGAAATAACAAAAGCTACCTCATTGCCCTAGAACAGCAATTTTCAACCTTTTTCATTTCATGGTGCACATAAACCGATTACTAAAATTCTGCAGCACACCAAAGATATGTTTTTTGCCAATCTGACAAAAAATATGTATAATTTTTATTCATTCACACCAGATGGCTGTTGTGTTTGCTGTCTTCATGTTTGCCATTGTCATTTTTTTTATTTGACAGTTTAAGGGAAAAGAGGTCATGTCCCTGACTAATTAGTCAGGTATTGCATATTTTAAAAATTCTTGTGGCACACAGGTTGAAAATTGCTGTCCTAGAATATCACTGAGCCAAGAAAGGTTCTTTTGTTATATCAAAATGTATCTCTGGATAGTCATGACATTAAGTGTCTAAATGGGAACCTTTATGGCCATGTAGTCCACCCCGTGTTTTACCCATGGGAAAGTGTCCTTATGCTCCAGCTTGTCCTAACGGTTGAGGTTGAGTGTGCGTTCTTGATATCTGTAGCCACTGCACTTGGGTTTGTCTCTTAGCACAGTGTTTTTATGCGTTAGTTTGCCATTTTGTAATTCTTAGTCTGTCGTGGTGAACATACTTTTTTAGAAATTTTAAATGTTTAGAAAGACATTATTTCTCTGGGCTTCTAATTATTTGTATTTGATGCTCATGTTATGTTAATGGGATTATACATGTGAATGGATTTAATGTGTTACACGGTCATTAACTACAGCTGTTGATAATATTGTGAATACAGTGGCTTTTTAAATTAAAGTATAGATTAGTAGTCATGAATAATGTTTCCCTGTAAATTGTTTTATGTAGAATATATATATATTTTTAATAATAAATTTTATTTAGTTACTTTTCAAGTACATTTTTTTATCTATTTCTCCCATCCCCCCCCCCCAGCCTGTCTCCTCCCTCCCTCCAGTTCCCCCCCCCCCCCAGTCCTCATCCCTGTGTCTTTCATACTTGTTCCTCAAAATCCTTCCCCCTTTTTCCCCTTAAATTCCCTTCCCTCTCCCCTCTGGTCGCTGCCCACTTGTTCTCTATTTCAGTGTCTTTGTTTTTATTCTGTTTGCTTGTTTGTTTTATTCTTTAGCTTCCTGTCAAAGGTGAGATCATATGGTATTTGTCCTTCAATGCCTGACCTATTTCACTCAGCATAATGCTTTCCAGTTCCATCCATGTGTTGCAAAGGGTAGTAGCTCCTTTCTCTCTGCTGCATAGAATATATTTTTTAATAAAAATTGGACTTCAATATTGATTTTGGAGATATGGGATGTCAATGCAAATAACTTTACTTTCTTTTAATTATAAAAATAAGATTTGTAACAAGTAATAAGGAATGAATGGCTGTATGTTTAGTCAGAGAAAGATAAAAATATAAATTGCCATTTCCTAGGAATAGTTGCCAGTAAAAGTTTTGTTTGCCATTTATATAAATATTTGGAGAGCAGAAAAGAGCAGGAAGATTTTAAGTTGCCAGAGGGATCAAGTTTTTCTAACTGGTAAGATTCTAAATTCATGGGATTGAAATAGAGGAGATCTTTCAGTAAACACATATTTGTAACTAAAAGCTAAATGTTACTTCTATAAAATAAATATACTTCTTTATTTTAATAACATACAGGCCCAGTAAGTCTTTTTCCTTCACTCTTTTCTAAGAAATATAGACTCAGTTATAAGTGACCTTAGATAACTAGAGTCTTCGATACCTTTTACAAAGAATATTGCAGTATTTCAGGATTTTTGTTCTTGTATTTGTCACAATTATGGTTATGGAATTTTAATTACCTTCCAGTCGACTTTTGCCTTCAGTTAAATCTCTGCTTTATTTGTTTTTGTCTTGAATCATTTATGGTATGAAGTGGAGTATGATTAGGGTCAGTAAGAGTGAGCTGTATTGTTCCTAAGGCAGGTGAATAGAAGAGTGTTCAGTACCTTCTGTAACTATTGTTTTACCAAGTTTGCTGTTTTTATCAGATACCTCTCCCTAGTTTACTAACTGTATAACTTTGGGCACATTAATTAATCTGAACTTTCTTACATTTAAATGGGTATAAAATAATACTTTCTTCACAGGGTTGAATGATAACTGGCACTTAAAAGTATAGTAAATATTTGCCCTTATCATTGTCATGATAGTTGTTATCATCATCCCTACCCCCTCATCATTCCCTTTTGACTGTTGTGATAATTACCATCATTTTCTGCACACATCTTATTACTTTGCATTTAAACTTGTGCAGTAACCTCCTAACTGATACTTCTGACTTCAGTTTCTGCCGCATTCATCTGGTTTATTTACACTTTTAAGGCTCTTCTACATAAAATACAACTTTTAATCAGGACACTGCACATTCCAGAATCTCTCTATTGCTCATAGGGTCAAACCTTACATTGACCCTGTGCTTGCTTGCTTCATTTTGCTTGTTCGAAATTTGTAGTAGTTTTTTTTTTACTAAATACTTGTTGAATAGTTCAATCAATGGCTCCGTCATAGCACTTACAAAAGTTAGATTACAGGCCCTGGCTAGTGTGGCTCAGTTGGTTGGAGTGTTGCTGCAAAACAGAAAGGCTACCAGTCTGATTCCTAGTCAGGGCACATACATACCTAAGTTGCGAGTTCACTCCTCATTAGGGTGCACGCAATCTGAGTGCATAGGGGAGGCAGCCAGTGGATGTTTCTCTCTTGCTTCCTCTTTCTTTAAAAAACAATGAATGCATTGGCCAGTGTGGCTTAGTGGTCGAGTGCTAGCCTGTGAACTAAAGGGTCGCCAGTTCAATTCCCAGTCAGGGCACATACATGGGTTGTGGGCCAGGTACCCAGTGGGGGTGCTTGAGAGGCAACCACACATTGATGTTTTTTTCCTCTCTTTCCCCCTCCTTTACCCTCTGTCTAAAAATAAATAAATAAATAAAATATTTAAAAGAATCAAAAATAAAAAGCAATGAAAAAATGTCCTTGGGTGAGGATAAAAGTTAGGTTCAAGTGAAATCGCAGTATGTCAGTGGTTGATGATACTGATACTGTTTCTGTTAAATACTGAGTATTTACAAATATTTGGAATTCCAAGTATTTCTTCTTTAGGAGATACTCATTGATTTTTAAAATATTATTTGGTCTTCTCTCAAAGTAATATATAGTCATTTAAAAATTAAATGATTCTGGTAGACTTAAATGAAAGACATTAGTTCTTGTTCTGTCTATCTTTCTCTCACACCCCAGTGTGAGAGAAATATTAACACTTAAATATTACTTTAACACTTAACACTTAAAATATTCCTGATGATTTTCTTCTTCTTTCAAAATAATATGCTTTATCAAGCTGTTTTGACTTTATAATTTTGATTTTATTCTTAATCTGTTGATTTACAGATAGATGAGTATGTAGCCTTGTTCTATTATTTATCTTCCCTAATAAATTATTATTTTAAGAGCTTATTACTTGCTTCATTTATTTGTATTTTGACAGTATAAATGGTATACACATTTTGCCATGTAACTATAATTAAATCTTTCATATATTTTCTACCGGTTGACACTATAGCCACAATTAAACTTACAGTGTTTCTATTATTGTGACTAAATTTTCTTTGTAGAAAGTCATTTAAATAATTTCTGATTTTATTTTCTTTCTTACACAGCTTTGTATATTTCCTGGAGTTTCTAACAGCATTATTTTTTCTGTTAATTACTTTATTTTTATTATATCCTTGTGTTCTTTTAAGGCAGTGATTCTCAGTTAATGACAATTTCTCCATTTCACCCACAACCCCCTCCTTTATCACTGCCCAGGACATTTGGTAATATCTAGAGACATTTTTGGTTCTCTTAACTAGGAGATTGCTACTGGAATCTAGTGTATAGAGTGTAGGAATACTGCTGAACATCAACACATTAATATGATAAGGCTGAGAAAAAAATTATTACATGTGTGGAATTCCTACTCCCCTTTGACATGTTTCTGCATGGGTACCTCCCTCCTGAAGTTTTCCTTGTTTCTAGTCTAATATGATTATTCTTTAGTCCTGCTGTGCATTTCTTTTGGGATTTCAATTTGTCACACTCAGGCTGGATACATTTTTGGTTCCATTTTCTATCTTAGTTTATTCCATTTTCTTGTTAAAACACATCCTTATATAATTTAATTTCCAGTGAGTGAATGGGAAAAAGTCAGTTTTCTGAGGCATCTGTAACTGTATTTATTTTGCACTCACAGCTGAGTAATATTTTGAATAGCTGTAGAATCATAAATGGAAATAATTTTTAAAATAATTTTTGAGGACATTAATAAATAAAAAGTAACAGTCTCATTCTAATTTTTTCTTTCTTTCTCCTTCTTACTTTCTGTCTGTACGTTCCTTGAGAATTCACAGTTATATATTTTGAGTGTTCTGTGCCACCCCCGCCCCCCACATTTATTGCATTGGGAGCTTTCCGTTTTTACGGTGTTCTTGCAGTGTAAGTATGTCCTACTTCATCTTTGGAAAACTCCCTTTTATTTTGCTAATTTCCCGTATACTATTTTCTTTTTTTATTAGATAGTTATAGGACCCTCTGGATTATTTTTTAGTTTCACTTTTTTTTTGGTAAGAAATAAAGCAAAGAGATTAATATAATAAATACCAGTGTTTCAAATACCCGAAGTTGACATTGCTAACTGGTACATTGATTTTCTGTTTTTTCTAATAAAAAAAGAGAAGTTTCAGGTACAAGTTCCCTTTGACATACATCCCCTTCTTTCTCATTTCAGAAAAACTTCATTGTGGTTTTTGCATACGGTATATTTGTAACCAAACAAAAACAGAAGTTCAGCTGCCTTTGCTCCAAAAACCAAACTTATGAGGCAGATGATGATACAAAAGGAAGGAGGTTTATTTAGGTGCTTTGCAACCTGTGAAAATGGCAGACTCCCATCTTAAAGACCATCTCATCTTTTTGCCATGGAAAAAGTCCAGTTGGGTCCTTGGCAGCATCAAGACAAAAGCCAGTGTTCTGAATTCTTGCTCCATTTTAAAGTACAGTCCTTTGGAGCCCACAGGCAGCTGCTAAGAAGTCTTAGTCCCCATCCAGGCAGCTTAGTTTGTTGCTGGCTGCCGTCCATTTCAGGCTCCCTCTGGGAGCCTGTGTGTGGAGCCCACACAGCCATGGGCCATGCAGCTCTTAGGATCACACGGTTGCATGCTCACAGGAGAGAGCACGTGAATGCACAAGCAAGAGTGTCACCAGATGGGCCAGGGAGAGCTTCTTTGTTCCCCTGGGATTATATTAGTTTGGGCTTGGGATGGACCAGGTGCTTTCTCAAAATGGTCAATCAACTTCCCAAACTTCTGCTTACTTTGGGTGGGTCCACCTCTCAACCGCCACCTTCTTTCCCCAGACTACACTGACAGGCCCCTTTCATCTTCCCTTAGTGCCATTTTGATTCTTGTGGTGCATGTGCCTGCCTTCTCCTGGTCCCACCCCCAATCTGGTACTGGAGAGGGGGGGCTTTTTCCTATCCACTTATCTTTTGTCATAGTTGGGACCATATCCATTAATTTTTCTAGCGTTTGGCACTCTCAGTATAAGAACCTTGCCCTGTTGCCTTCTTGGCTGATGAGGGAGATTCCCCAGCACTCTGACTGTTTTATAGTAACATATTCTTGAATGTTATTAAAGGATACATTTACCTATATGTGTACATAAATAATATGTAGGATTGCTTCATATATAATTTGGGGATTTACATAGTCACTATTTCATAGATTACTGTTTCTGCCTTCTGTCCATGCTGGTGTGTATGTCGATCAGTTTGTAAGACTGCCAAGTGCAGGGCTTTGTCTTGCTTATTATGGAATCATCAGCATCCAGAACAGTGTCTGGCATACACTAGGCACTCAATGTATGTCTGTTAACTTTTTAAAATTTATTGATTTTTAGAGAGAGAAAGGAACGAAGATAGTGAGAAACATCATTTTGTTGTTCCATTTATTTATACATTCATCGGTTGATTCTTTCATGTTCCCTCATTGGGGATTGAACGTGCAGTGCAGCCTTGTGTATCTGGATGAACGCTAACCAACTGAGCTACCCTGACAGGGCTGTATTTCTCAAGTGAATTAATATACTGTATTTTTCGGACTATAAGACACACATATCCCCCAAATTTAAGAGGAACAATGGTTGTTAATGCTGCTGTTGAGTTGTTTACATTTACATTGGTGAAATATCATGTTATTTATGTTATTAAATACTTTACCACATTTTTTTGCTTTAAATTTTTTTCCCTATTTTCCTCTAAAACCTAGGTGCATCTTATGGTTCAAAAAATATGGGTAGTTTATTTTTAACTGCTATGTAATAGTCAACTGTATGCATATGGTACATCACATTTTATTTAATAATTTTCTTGCAGATATTTAGATTGTTTATAATTTTCATGCTTTTTAATACAGTCTTGTGAAACGTGCATATACTCATCTCCCTGTACTTGTGTTTGAGATTTTTATCTGAAATACTCATCTAGAATTGGAGTTGCTGGGTTGTAAGGAAAAAACTTTAAAATTTATCTTGATACAACCAAATAGCTCTTCAAAGTTTCCTGGTTTTAAAACTATGGTTTTAAAACAAGTTCTCTCCATATATATATTTTTTGTTTGTTTGAGTGCTTTGCCTCCTGGGGCAATAGTTTTAGCTTAGCATCAACTTTTTTAAATGATAATCTATAGCCACAGAAACTTTTCATGCCTTATGCTTGAAAGAGTTAACATTTGATCTTTAGCTATCTTAGCCAGTTATTCCCCCTTAAAATAATTTATTGAAGTAAAATTTATATAGCATAAAATTAACCATTTTAAAGTGAAAAAGTTGGAGCCCTGACTGTTGTGGTTCAGTGAGTTGGGCATTTATACAGCAAACTGAAGAGTCGAAGGTTTGATTCCCAGTCAGGGCGCATGCCTGGGTTGTGGGCCAGGTCCCTGGTTGGGGGCAGGTGAGAGGCAACCAATTGATGTTTCTCTCGCACATCGATATTTCTCTCCCTCTCTTTCTCCCTCCTTTCCCCTCCCTCTAATAATAAAAATAATAAAATCTTTAAAAATATAAAGTATATATATCTCATATATACATATGTAAATACATACCTATATATGTATTTTTCTTTCTTTTTTTTTTTCCTGGGAGAGAGTTCTTGACATTTTCCATACTTAGTATTGGATTTTTAATTTTTGGTTATTATTTTTAATTTCTAGGAACCCTTTTTTATTATTATAATGTTTTTCATAATATCCTGCTCTTCTTTTATGAATGCTTTAATATTATTCATGGTACTCTGTTTTTTTTTTTTTTTTTTTAATCTCTTGATTCTCAGGGAATTAATTGGGACCTCTCCCCCTCTGAAGTATTTGTTTCCTTTAGTGCCATTTTAATTTTTTTGTTTGTTATTCTTGGTCTCTGTTTCACATTGCAAGTGTTTCCCCAGTTATCCATGGTATTTGGTCATTAATTCACACTTTAGAATTAGCCAGGAGAAAAACTCCCAGGGAGGGACTTCTAAACTGAAAGGCTTTGCTCTAGAGTGACCAAGTGGATTATTTAATAATTCACTCTAGGGTCTGTAAATGCTAGAATTAGAGGGGCTTATTTTCTCTGGTACCCAGTGAAAATACTTGCTATCTTGGTTCTAAACAAAGAGATCACTTGGTTTCTCTAAAGCAAAGCCCTGTTTTTCTTTAAATCCTACCCTTCTACCCCTCTTGCCCCTCCCCCCTCCTCTTCTTCCTCCCTTTTCTTCTTCTCTCTTTTTTTTAAATGTGGGCAAATACCTAGTTGCCAGAATTTGAGTGTATGCCCTCGATCAGTGGAGGCTGAAAGAATGTTGACCATTTTTTTCTTTGCCTATTTCCCCTTCTTACTACTCTTCACCCCTACCCTCTTGGTTACCCCCTACCCTGGTTTCACATATAATCCCACCCTCTCCCCACACCCCACTCCGCTAAAAGTAGACATTTGAAAAGTTTTGCCTTGGCCGGTGTGGCTCAGTTGGTTGGAGCATCCTCCCGTAAACCGAAAGGTAATGGGTTCAGTTTTCTGTCAGGGCACATGCCTGAGTCATGGGTTTGGTCCCTGGTCTGGGCATGTACAGAGGCAACTGATCAATGTTTATCTCATGTGATGTTTCTCTCCCCTCTTTTCTTCCCTTCCCTTCTCTCTACAAAAGAAATAAATAGAAACGAAGTTTCAAAAAATTTTACCCCAGTGACAGCAGAAGCCCCAAACTTAATTTCCATATAACCTGAAGACAGCGTCCCAGATGGTCACATGAGTGAAGCACAGAAGTGTCAAGGGCGTCTGAGTTCCACTCTGAATAAAGGAACTGATGATGGACATGCGCTAGGGCAGACCCTAATGTTTTGGAATTTGCCCACAAAGAGAGGCAAGCTGAGTGAAAGATACTTTCTCAGACTTTCTTGCAGGCTTAATTTTATTTATTTTTCAATGCTTATTTATTAAATTCTTCTCAGGTTCCCTCTGTGTGTCAGGCATTGGAATAAGCACTCTATATATGTTATGATATTTATAGTTCAACCATAACTCATTGAGGAAGGCATTGTTATCTTAATTTTGCAAATAATAAACAGGCCCAGGGAAATCGACTAGTTTATTTTAAAAGTTATTTAAATAACTTTTAAAAAGTTACTTATGTCCTTTCACAAAATGTATTCAATTTGTTCTTACCCAGAGGAACTCTGAAGTGGACAGGACAGGTCATTTGTACAAGTAACCAAATAGAGTGATAAATAGTCACTGAGAAAAACGTTCAGTCGAAGCCTAATCCTGGATGAAGGGAGGCAGCAGAGGAGGAAACTTTTGAGTTGCATCTTGAGGAATGAATAGGAATTTTTTGGAGGTGGTGGGGTGAAGGAAGGGGAAAAGTAAAAGAAAGTGTAAAGGTGAATGCATGGTTTTGGAGTAGTTGATAACTTAAGTGTGATTTAAGTTCACTTGTTTGTGAGGGCACAGTGGTGACCGACACACAACTCCCCTGAACATCAGCTGCCTGCAGGACATCTTCACTTGGTGGATCTTGTGGACACCAGGCTGGCCCTAATCTGAATTCGCATTTCTCCCCTGAACTGCCCCTCACTAATGTCTCACAGTCCATCCTCACTTTCCCTCATTGCCCTTGAATCAGGTACTATAGATTTTTATCTCTCAATGCCTCTTGCCTGTTTCTGCTTATTTATACCCTTCTCATTGCCTCAATCCGGGCCATCATCATCTTTGATTTGGATTGATGTAGTAGCCTCCTAATCACTTTCTCAGCCTCCAAAATTGCTTCCTTCCTGTTTGGTTTTCTGTTGCGTGCAGCCCAAACCTTCCCTGGTTGATCCACATGGTGGTTAAAGTAAAGAGAGAGGTCTGAGGCAAGGGTTATTTTGTAAAAACAGAGCTTCTCTCAGTATCATCTTGAGTGTTCAGATTCAAGTTTCACAGTGGCATGATGAGATGCTTTCAAGGAAATGGCTGAAGAAACTTCAAAAAAGGACCAGCAAGCCTGGAAAGGAACTGCATATTATGACTTTAGAAGTCTCTAATGACTCAGACTCAGATGGGATATTAAAGATCATCTCTTACAGGTCAAATTTTATATGTGAACCTGAAGCTCAGAAGTGTAAGTTTTTTTTCTAGTCATCTCAGGTCACACCGTTAGGACAAATACAGGTTCCAGATTCTGAGCATCTTTTTACTCTGTTTAAATGTGGTTACTGAGAGTATAAACTGGAAGTAGACCCCTGAAGTCACTATGCCAGCTCTGTCATTTGCAAGCTGTGTCCCTGAGCAAGTTAATTAAGCACATTGTGCTTGAGGCACCTTATCTGTGAAATGCATGATAATAGTACCTACCTCATAAAGTTGTAAGTTAATATACAGGAAGTACTTAGACTAGTGTCTAGCACATAGTAAGGAGCATTAGCTGCTCTTATTATTACTCTAAGATATCCTGATTTCAGTCCTATGTGTGTTCTAATTAATACAAAATGTTACTTAATTCTGGCATTTTACAATACAGGGAAATAGCCATAGTGCTTACAGCATGTTCTTCATGTATTATAGGGTTAAATTATGCCAGAGATTTTCAACTGACGTGCCTTAAGAATTCTTAAAACATGCAGTACCAAAAATTGTTTGGTCAAGGGCACTGGCCTCGTTTCCCTCAGATTGTCAAATTTAAAAAGTGACAACAGCTAACAACAATAACCATCCAGTGTGCATGAATCAAAATTATACCTGTTTTTTGGTCAGATCTGTAAAAAATATATTTTTTAGTGTGCCACAGAATTTTAGTAATTAGTTTATGTGTGCCATGAGATGAAAAAGGTTGAAAATTGCTGGATTAGAAACCCGATATTGGTGAAGGATACGGCTTGACTTCTTTGTGAAGGCTAGAGTAGAGTGCTGGAAAGCTGCACTGGGATTTGGATAGCTGGTGTTGGATAAGCTCTTCTGTGACTCACTCCCACAAAGCAGCCTTTCAGCAGATGTTCTTCAATTTGTGATTTAGTAAAATTGAACATCACTCTTTTGGGGCTTATTGGGCTACATAAAAATAGTGTTAAATCCTCAAATACTAAAATACTAATATGAAATATATTCTGCATGTGTTAAGTGGGAAAGTAGGCTCCCTTGTCTAATCAACTCTGTATTTAAAAAAACAGAAAACAGATTATTTATTGTAGGACTCCTTAGAGCATTCTTCTTGTCTTATTCAAGCTCGTCTTGTAACTTTCTTAAAGAGCAATGTGATGTATGGTCAAGCTTACTTGGTCTTGATATTGGTTGTTTTGGCAAATGGAAATCTGCTAGAACTTGTAAAATAATAATCATGTGCCTTAGACTTGCGTTAATAAATGAGCTATTCTTTTAGTAAGGCAAAAGTTGTAGGAAGTTCCGTAAGTGTCAAACAGGAAAACTTCCAGTTGAGAAAGGTATAAAATTGATAAGTGATACCTTTCTTACTTTTTACAGAGTTTATAATTCTATATACCAGCTTAACATTGCAGTTATAGAGTATATTACTGATGCTGCAGTTTGGACATAGAATATGCCTTTGACTACTACAACTTGCATACATATTTCAGAGCTCTGAACTTTTTACAATCATGCAAGGCTTGTCATTCACAGAAATGACTGATAGGTTGCCAGTGAGAAGGAAAACAGGATTACACTTTGGTGTCCTAGTTGCAGGGTTGTGTTCTTTCAAACCTCAGCCCATCATACCATTTCCTCATAAAAGCCTGTTCTGGTCTTTCTCTGCAGACTTAATTGCCTGCTTTGTCTTACTCACACAGGGTATATTAGAACAGTTTTGCATCTTTTCATTCTAGCTTCTTGTTTTTATGTCTTCCAGTTCACTGGACCTTTGATTCCTTAAAGATGGGTCGGAACTTTTTTTGTAGCTTCTGGTGTTTTGTGTCTCCAGAAACATAAGTGATAAAAATGAGTGAAGTTGATGGATGTTGTTTATTTCTTTTCATTTTAAAAAAATATATTTTATTGATTATGCCATTACAGTTGTCCCATTTCCCCCTGCATTCCCCTCCACCCTGCATACCCCTCCATCCCATTCCCCCCCTTTAGTTCGTGTCCATGTGTCACAGTTCTTTAGCTTCCACATTTTCCATACTGTTCGTGCTCTCCCCTCTGTCTGTTTTCTACCTGCCATCTATGCTACTTATTCTCTATACCTTCTCCCCCCTTCTCCTCCTCCCACTCCCCTGTTGCTAACCCTCCTTGAGATCTTCATTTCTATGTTTCCACTCCTGATCTAGCTGTCCTTTTAGTTTGCTTTTGTTTTAGGTGTGGTTGTTAATAACTGTGAGTTTGCTGTCCTTTCACCGTTCATGTTTTTTTAACTTCTTTTTCTTAGGTAAGTCCCTTTAGCATTTCATATAATAAGGGCTTGGTGATGATGAACTACTTGAATTTGATCTTATCTGAGAAGCACTTTATCTGCCCTTCCATCCTAAATGAAAGCTTTGCTGGATAGATCAATCTTGGATATAGGTCTTTGGATTTCATGACTTGGAATACTTTTTCCAGCCCCTTCTTGCCTGTAAGGTGTCTTTTGAGAAATCAGCTGACAGTCTGATGGGAACTTCTTTGTAGGTGACTGTCCCCTTATCTCTTGTTGCTTCTAGAATTCTCTCCTTCCTTTTAATCTTGTGTAATGTAATTATGATGTGCCTTGGTGTGTTTCTTCTTGGGTCCAAGTTCTTTGGGACTCTCTGAGCTTCCTGGACTTCCTGGACGTCTATTTCCTTTGCCAGATTGGGGAAGTTCTCCTTTATTATTTGTTCAAATAAGTTTTCTACTCGTGGCTGTTCTTCTTCCCCTTCTGGTACCCCTATAATTCAGATGTTGGAATGTTTAAAGATGTTGTAGAGGTTCCTAATCCTCTCCTCATTTTTTTGAATTGTTGTTTCTTCATTCTTTTCTGTTTGGTTGTTTTTTTCTTCCTTCTGGCCCATTCCATTGATTTGACTCCCAGTTTCCTTTCCATCACTATTGATTTCCTGTGCATTTCCCTTCATTTCACTTAGTTTAGCCTTCATTTGTTCCTCTAATTTGTGACTAAAATCAACCAGTTCTGTGAGCATCCTGATCACCAGTGTTTTGAACTGTGCATCTGATAGGTTGGCTACCTCTTGGTCACTTAGAAGTTTTGGCTCTGGAGATTTGAGCTGTTCTTCTTCTTGAGCCATAATGTTTTGATCTGTTTGCGCCTGTTATGTATGAGGGGCAGAGCCTTAGTTGTTCACCAGGGCGGGGCAACCCAGTGTCTGGGTTGTGACACTGTATGTGGGGGCGGGGTCAGAGAGGGGCAATGGCATTTGTTCTGCTCTCTGTCAGATTTTGGTCCCCTCTGCTGCTTCCTGCAAGCCAGTTGGGCCCTACCGGTGCTAGTTCTCGGGTATGTGGGCTTGTGCACCCTCTAGGACCCTGTGGGTCTCTCCAACAAACTCTCTGTGAGCCTGGGAGCTTCTCCTTGCACCTTGACCCCCAAAAGTTTTTTCAGTCGGTCCTTTTAGGCTTTAATTCTCAGTGCTGGGGCCCTGGGTTGCATGGTCTGTCTCATTGCTTGCTCCTCTGCCTGGTTTATCTGAGTGTGAATGTGTGACCACGGTCAGCCAGCTGCCCTGTGCCCTCACTGGGTCTGCCCATTGCCACCCCACACCTGGGATCCCAACCGCTACCTATGCGCCAGGGTCAGTCCAGCCGCTTTTTCCTGCGTGACCCCTCTCTCCAGCCATTGACTCCGCCCCTCCTACTGGTCTGGATGAATGGTTCCTTGTTGTTGGACTTCTGTACAGTTAAATTTTCTGTGTTTTGGTTGCGTTTTTGTTACTAAAACTTTGTTGTCTTTAAACTTGGTTGTGCAAGGAGACAGTGTTTCCACCTACACCTCCATCTTGGCCAGAAGTCTGTTTATTTTTTAATTAGAAGGAAATGCTCATAGATCTTGGCCAAGCTTCAGTTGGAGATCTGGATCGGGTCTGAACTTTTAACTTTGAATTATCTTGTGTCAAATAATTTCCTAAATATAATTTTGCTGAGAGGAGGAGAAAAAAATTCATGAGACCTAATTACTTTTAAGGAGACTTAAAGAAATTTTTTGTTTATGTTTTTGCCTTGTGAAAGGCCAAATTTTTGTAACCTAATTGATATAGGATTGCTATTACTAACACTAGAATCTATATCTGTGTATTATATCTACTTCCATTGGCAATGAAGTGTCAGATTTTTTGACACTTCAAAGAAAAATAAAGTAAGAAGGTGTAAGTCCTTATTTAAAACTACCTGCACAGCCCTGCCATGTGTAGCTCAGTGGATTGAGTGCAGGCCTACTAACCAAAGGGTTGCTGATTTGATTCCCAGTCAGGGCACATGCCTGGGTTAGGGCCAGGTCTCCAGTAGGGGGAGTGCAAGAGGCAATCACACATTGATGTTTCTCTCCCTCTCTTTCTCCTCCTTCCTCTCTCTATAAAAATAAGTAAATAAAATCTTTAATAAAATAAAATAAAATGGAATTGACAGCATGGAATAAACACAGAATAGAAAGATTTATTTTACATGAAATAGTACCTGCTACCTGAAGTAGTGCATTATATTTTTTTAAGATTGTGTTTATTTTGAAAAAGAGGGAAAGAGAGGGAGAGAAACATCAATGAGAGAGAGAAGTAGCACTTGGTTGCCTCTTGCACACAACTCTGGGACTGAACCAACCTTGTGAGTAGACAGTTTGGGGATCCTCTTTGAGGGTCCTTTTTTTATAAGATTCCCCCATACGCTTATTTCAGTGCTGCTGGCTTCTCCACTTCCCTTTTCCACAAATCAGAAAGATCGTGGCTGTATCCTTCTGTAACTTGCTGCTATGTCCACCATTTGGATGTACTTTTTCCTAGGCAAAAAGCCCCAGGGACCAGAAGTTACTTGTAGCTCTGTGTCTTATCTGAGTGAGCATGTATTTTCCACCAGTGTTTTGTGCTCATTCTCTAGTAACTTTAGTGGCTTTTTGCATTTTGTCCTGATGTTTAGTTGTTTTCTGAAGCGGGGATGGGATGGACAGTTTAAGGGTGTTGTAATGTATCCATTACGGTCTTCATCACACCTAGAACTGGTATCTTAGAGATCACATATTGATTTCTCTCATTTTAAATGGGGATAATAACATACACACATTAAATAGGTATGGGAATCACAGGAGTCAGATATGTAAACTTCAACACATGACTCAGAGAGCGTAGGAAAGGATGGTGCCATTTATCTGTAATCTTAATCAGTCGTTGAAAGTGTTTTGTTAATTGTAAAGCTCTTTAGGAATATTTGTTTATCAATTAAAATTTCTTAAAATAAGACATTACTTAAAAATAATTTCATTAAAACATTTAAATTATCCAAAAGCACAAAATAATTTATAATTTTAGAATTTAAAGTTATTTTTCCCCATTCTAATATGTACAGGGTGGCACAAAAGTAGGTTACATTATGATTACATGAAATGGGTTATTCTTGTATTATTTCATTAATTATTATATTTTCCATAGAAACAACTTTAAATCTACTTTTGTCCCACCCAGTATATGTGTTTGACATAGAAGTTGGCCATGACATATTCTTAAATGAAAACATATATTGCAGAATATTTTGTACAGAATGAGTCTATTTTTTTACTTTTTTGTAACATTCTGAAATAATTTAAAACTTAAAGAAAATTGCACGAATAGTACAAAAGAACTTCTGTATATACCTTTCATCTTAATTCACCAACTGTTAACATTTTACCAGATTTTCTTTTTCATTTTTACCCTCTTTTTCTCCCCCTCCCTTTTTGTTCTCTCTCTGTACAGTCATAATATTTTTTGAACCATTTGAGAGTAACATGCTTATATCATGCCTCTTTTACCCCTAAATACTTATGGATGAAGTGAGTCTATTTTTATAAATATATTTCCTTCCAAATTCCACTCCTACCTATGTCTATGTATATATTACGAGGATATATCTAAGATTGCTAATACTGTTATTTTTTTGGAAGAAGAATTGGGCAAGGACCACTATCAAGTTTTAATTATACATCTGAACAGTTTGTGTTTTATTATTTATAGCCTAAACACACCAAACAAATTCACTGGGAGGATTCATTCAGGAAGAGTTAATGAATCAAGGCATTTAAATTTAATAGAAAGTCTTCTTTTTTGTAGATTCTCACCTAAAGATGACCTTTCAAAAATTTTTTTATTTAAATGAATCAATACTTTATAAATAATTACTTAAATTCATAATAGGTAGGTTTATTTTCTGTGGCTCCTGTCACAAATTACAACAAACTGGGTGGCTTAAAACAACAGAAGTGTGCTCTCTCAGTTCTGGAGGCTGGAAGTCTGAGGTGAAGATTGGGCAGACTTGTGCTTCTGCCACAAGGGCCAGGGGAGAATCAGTTACTTGCCTCTTACAGCTTCTGGCGGTTTCTGACATTCCTTGGTTTGAGATCTTATTACTCTAATATCTGCCTTCGTCTTTACATGGACTATCTCTCTGTGCCTCTCTCTTATAAGGACACTTGTCATTGGAGTTAGGGCCTAGCTGGATTCTTAACTTAATTTCTTCTGTTAAGACCATTTTTCCAAATAAAGTAACATTCACAGGTTCCAGAGATTAGGACATTGGAGTACCACTACAGAGAGGTGTCTTTACCGAACAAAGGGGGTTTGTCTGCCTGCTGCCACAAGAGCCAAACTCCTGAGGCAGTTGGTGGTGAAAAAGGAAAGAGGTTTTATTCAGATACTGCACAGTCCGGGAGAAGGCAGACTCCCTGTCTCAGAGGTCATCTCTTCTGCGAAACCCAGACATAGTGCAACTGTCCTCAGCAAGACTGAAACAGAAGCCAGTGCTCAGAGTTCCTGCTCCGTTTTTAAATACCATCCTTTGGAGCCTGCAGGCCTCTGCTAAGTGGTTGTCCAGCTAGCTTAGCTTGTTTCTAGCTGCTGCCCATTTCAGGCTCCGTCCTGAAGGCTATGGGAATGTGGCTGCTAAGGCTGCATGGTCGTGCACTGCCAGGAAACAGCTGCAGGTGGGCAAGAGTGGGGAGAGAGAGAGACTGACTGACTGACTCCCTCCTGGAAGCCAAGGGCCATGAGGCTTCTAAGGGCATGTGGCCAGTGGAGATAACGGGCAAAAATACCTTGTGAGTGCAGGCCCTGAGTCAGAACACAGAGCCAGAGAGCATTTCTTGGTTCCTTCAGGACAGACCAGGTGCTTTCTCAAAATGACAAATTAATCTCCCAGATATTCATGCACTTTGGGTGGGTCCACCTCCCAACCAATCCCTTCTTTCCTCAGGCTAGACCGACAGACAGGCCTTTTATGTCCAGCAGCTCCCGGTGTGTCATTTTGACCTCTGCCTTCCCCTAATCCTAGCCCAGCCTTGTACTGGGGAGGGGGGGGTGGTGTTAAGGGAGAAGGGCTTTTTGTCAGCCCAGTTTAAGAGCCTCCCTCTGCCACTATCTGGCCAATGGATGGAGACTTCCTGGGCTCAGACAGTCCACTGGTAACGGTATGGGTATACGCTTAAATTAGGTGTTCTAAGCTAAAAAATTAAAACCTTAAAATTTATTTAGAGCATTTCAGTTTCAAAAATGTAATTAATGCCAAGCATTTTATATTTCAAATGCATTTTAAAGGAATGAAAATTAGAAATATTCATATTTTCTGTCTAAGATATATATGGGAATATTTCACTCTTGGCAAAACATTTATTTATTTCTTTAATATTTACTTATTTAATTTAATAGCATATTTAAGTGACTACTCTTTTTGATTTCTAGACCTCATTTTCACTTCTTTTTAATTTATGGAGAATTATGGTATTAGATGGTATAATATATGATTACACTGGAAACAAATAAGCATTTGATAAAATTGACTATGATAATTGAAATAAGTTTTCTTTTTTAAAGTTTTGAGTGAATGGCATTAGTTTAGATTATAATCAAATATAAAATGTCTAATTTAAAAATTAAATATTATAATTATAATTCTCTGTGCTGTAGAATTTAAAAGTTATCACTTACCAGCTGTTTCTTGACATTATTTTAAATGTTGACATAAATGGTAGGCTGGGCAAAAATGATGGCAATGTGTTTTCCATTGGAGATTCTGTTTGGGCAGAAACAGTTGCATATATCCTCATGGAATAATTGATTTTCTTATTGTTAAAAGCTATGTATATCCCTCCATCATTGTAAAATTGGAGGATTTGAATGAATTAAGTAATAACATTTTTTAAATCTTGTTGGAATTTTTCCTTTAGTTCTCACTGAATTTCAGGTGATTATTATTAGTGTGTTAGAAATAAATAGTTCAGTCTTCCTGTAATGATGCATGCACACTTTCGACTATTAGCTGTAGCCTTTAAGGAAATTCGTTGTCAAGCAAATTTCATTCTTTTGATTTCTTTTTAGAGCCTAGAAGACATCTTTGAGTATCATTATGTTTTGACAATATTTTGCCGAATAAACACCAAGGTGTAAGAAGGAATGTAAAACTAGTATTTATTTAGCATCTACTTTTTATCAGTCATGTGCTGTAAGTACTTCAGCTATCTCATTTCTTCTTAAGAGTGTACATCAGATGACAGTCTCTCCAAGTTATTTATAAAAATATGTTCTGATTTTTGTTATGCTATTTACAGTTTTAAATAGCATTTCTTAAGTAAACTTCTGAGTGTGGGGTCCCCTGGGGTTGACCCTGAGAGTCTCGGTGTGGACTCTGCAGGTACCCGTGCTGTGCTGCGGTGGTCAGTGCACAGGGCGTCAGGCCCCAGTGAGCCTGTCCACCTGCCGCGTGGTTTTACAGCCGTCACCTTTGTGCTGCAGGAAAGATGACCGAGATACCAAATGAGCTTACATTTTGCAGTTTGAGCTATTAAAAAATAACCTCAGCTCTGCTTCTGTAATAATCTATGAAAATGTTGAATTAGACTAGGACATAAATTATAACCTCCAATGAAAGTAAAAATATGTAGGACTTCATTTTATACTTTTAAGTTTATCTAAAGGTATGGCTTACAAAAATGAATAACATAGGTAGGTGCCCTTTGCCACTATACTTCGTAACATCTCAATATGGAATTTCAAAGGAATTTACAAATATTTGCTCTGCTGTTACAGTTTTTTTTTTTTTACAAAATAAATATTCTAGGGATAATGTCTTCATGGGTCAGTTTATGTCTGGAAAAATTTTAATATCTGAAAATGAATCATAAATAAAAGTTGTAATTTATTGCCACCTTCTTATAGTTATTATCTTAGATTGTCATGCTTATTTATGTTGTCACAGAAAAAAGCAACTAATGAATAATGTTGAAAATACTCTTTGTAGCTGTTTCACTGCAAATAAGCATTAGTCTCTAATAAGTTATGTGTATTTTCATAAGTCTCTATTTCCAAAGGATGAATGTAGGAGAAAATAGGAGAGAAAGTTGGCTTTTGATATACTTCAATTTTTTTTTCTTGTGAGGAGATATTTCTTGAATACTTACTAAGTTTCTTTAAACACTGAGTAATCTTTCTAGCAAAAACAAATTCTAAAACTAAAATAGCCTACTTTATTTCCTTTGCTGTCTCTACTTTCCAACAACAATAAACAATAAATGTTAGAAACCTTTATTTTAAAGCTAGTTTAGTGTATCTTTGAAGTTTTAGTTTCCAATAGCAGTGATGGTATTTTACTTGTGAAACAAGATTGTCATCTAGTGGTGTTTTCAAGTAGTACATCGTTTAGAATTGGCTAATAAACCAGCATTTTAAAGGAAGTGCTAAACAAAAGAAATATATGTTTCAATTTTTCAGAATATAAACACTTCAAAATATTTTAAATTTTATGTAACTTTACAAAGAGTTTTCCCTAGTACTTTTCCTAAGTTCCATTTTTCAATAATTAATTTTAGGCCAAAAACATTTTGACTGGCCACTGAAATGTTGAAGTTTGACTACTGTGAATGTTAATGATGACGTATACCAAGACATTTCATAAGTCTTCACATCTCTAGAAGCTGCTTATTTAGAAAAAATAATGTTTCTGTAGTACTAAGTAAAAACTTTTTTTACTTTTTGCGTATTCATCCTTTTAGTTTTTGTGTATAATAATTTTTGTGAAATGTTTGCTTCTAAAATGTTAAGATTTTAATGATTTCTTTGCCTTTGGTGTTTTTTAATTTTTTAATATAATAATGTGAAAACTTAGTATAGAAGAAATGTAAATAAATTTTATGGTGTGTAAGTATGTGTGTGGGAAAAACTTAATATAGGTTAGCCAAGTAGCAAAAACAATATACATTTGTACACACACAAAGAAATTATAAATAAAAACTGAATAATTCATTTTAAAAGAATTTAGTTTGAATAAATTATTTATTGAAAACAGTTTAAGATCAATACTAAATGTGGTTTTTCTTAGCGATACTTTAAATAATACATAGTTTTATTCATATGATACATTCATATATAAGTCATGGAGAAAATTAAATTTTAAGCTAGAGTTGATTCAGATCTCTATTGTATTGTCGGAATAAAGATTGTGGTATTCATTTTGGTATTGTGTAGGTGGCCACTTTGCCAAAAGAAGGGAAGAAAATGGTACTGATAGGAGAGGTACTTAGTTGTTAAAGGAAATGAAATAAAAGACCTCTTTTTTCATATTTTATGATTTGTGTGTCATAGTCTTCCTTCTTCTGAATTACTTTTTGTGGCATTCTGATTCTCCAATTTTCTGTGCATAATAGAGATTTAGGCACGGAATTCAATGGATTCATTCAACTTACTGCTGGTATACCAATTTATATTCTTCTTAGTGATTTCTTTGATCTTTAATGTATCTATAAACTGTAATGCATATTGGTTTCACCTGTACTAAGTTATTAGAAGCAGATTTTTTGTCCAAATCTTAGTAGCCTTGTTACCTTACTAATCTTGTTAAAACAACTTAATATTGTATTTTCCCAAATTGTATCCATTAATAGAAATTTATGAGCCACTTTTTTTCCCCCTAGAGGAGGAAGTTAGCAAGTTATTTCAGTATCTGTGCCTGGGTATGAGAATAATAGCAAAACCGAATTTGGGGGCAGGTTTATTATAGTCCATTTACACTGTGGGGGATGGGGGACAGGATAAGGAGAGTGAATTATTCGGATAATTTAAAAATTTTTTGATGTCTCAGGAATTTGCAATAGGTTGCCAACTTTCGTATTTGCTAAGATTAAAGATACCTTTTGATATAAGAAGTTATTTGATTATCTGTTATGTTTTGTTCTCGCATCCCCATATCAACTGGGGTAATTGAGAGTTATCTTTATTTTCTTTGTGTTTAAGGAGGAATTCATTTATCTAATTCTCATTTGGTATTTGGATAATATATGTGGGACGGTAATCTCAATGTAGTAGCGAATAATCATATATAGATCAGAGACCCCAAAACCATTTAGTTTGTGTTTTATTCAGATACCATTAAGACTACCATGTACCAGTCATTGTCCAGATACCGCCTTCATTTTTTGATTGCATCACTGTCCATTTGGGAAGAATGTTTTCACTCTTTTTTTTTTCTGTTGGCATTTTAAAGAATTCTTAGTAGTCTTCAGCCTAATTTGTATATGCGTTAATCGATTTCTTTTTCTGTCTTTGATTACTTTAGGGATTCAGGTCTCAGTGCAGACTTGAATGGACACCTTTGCTTGGGTGGTGGAGGTGGGAGGAGCATAAAGCTTTGGTATCTGCTTTTTAGTGTTTCTAGTGAATTAGAACGATATTTCTCTCATCTTTTTATATCTAGAAGTCTGAAAAAAGGGTGAAATCTATATATTTCTAGTTTATAAAATATTTAGGCCAAACTAAATGATTCGACATCTTTTAGTCTGATGTAGACGACTTTGGTAAGAACATTTTTTACATGCACAATTATGTTCACTGCTCTCCAAGAATCATACAGACTGACCTGAAGACATAGTTCTTTTTCTCTTTTGCTTGCAAAGAAGGTCAGCTATGAATAGTATATCATTTGAGAGATACTTAGTGGCACAACCCTGGTATCAAAGACAGCTTGGAAATATACCAGAGCAAACAATCAGATACATTTCATAAACATATGATTAGTAAGTACAAAGTGTGTGTGCCACATCCAGGCTTGTACACATCACTTTATAAAAACAAACACACACCTAAAAAAAGTGAGACGATCTGACAATAGCTGCTTTACCTGTCCTACAGTCAGCTGGAGCTGAGTTATGGCTGCTGCCTTTAAATGGGCCAGGCACTCTTCATTTTGTCATGATCCTCATTATATGACTCAAGATTTTACCTGCTCTTAGAGGGGTGGATAAAAGGAAAATTGGCTCTCTTTTCTCTTACTGATAGTAATAGGTGGTAATGATGATCTACTGTGTGGATGAAATAAATGAGATTCAAATGACAGTATTTGTTTTTATGACAGTTTGTGTCAGTTGAGATTATTGAACTATAGTTTGGGCATGTCTGCCACGTGACTTCTGCACAGGAGTTGTGGTAGTGGCACTTGGGCTATGCGGTCCTTCTTATGGAGTATGTATTCATTATCTGTGATAGGGAACCTCCTCTCCCCCAAGTTGGTGGATAATAATTAATTTTAAAGCCTTTATTTCAGAAGTAAAAAGAGGTGCTTAGGAGTACAAATTTAGTGATTTTGAGTAAGACAGAATTTTAACCTCTATGAAAAAGGAAGTACTTTCTAAAATCTTATTTTAAAAACTTGAGTACATACTAAATTGTGATTTTAAATGCCATTATTTGAAGGTAAATTAGTGAGAAATGTTAATCTATTCTGTGTCATACAGAAATTTAGCCCTTTCATGTCCTGCTTGTCAATAAATTGTATTCTGATGTATTGTTAGTTCATAATAGTAATGAGTGGTTTTATAATGTTAATTTTTCAAAATCTCCACTAGAGAGGGAAAATCCAGTGTGTTTTACTGGCTGTTGTAGTAAGCAAGAGCCCTACTGGGTTTGTTTCTTCTTTGGGGTCCATGCCCTGAGTTTTATAAATTCAAAGATGACACATGGGGTCAGATCTCATGCCTGCCCCAGTTTCCCATTCCTTTCTTTCTCAGTGACCTCATAAGGCTGGTGAATGTTGTGTTGTTTTGTTCTTTCAATGTTGTGTTGTTACTGTGCTACTATGGTACATTATGAAGCCAATTTGGGCATTTGACTTACTTTTATCACTTGTTTTATTCATTGATAATGTTGGAGTTTTAAATGTTTACAAAAACAAAATGATTTTTTTTATAAATCGATGTTATGGTTAATTTAGATTCAGTCCTTTTGTGAAAATGGTGCAGTGGATACAGAAGGATCACCAGTATTAGTGGGAGAGCTGTGAGTGCTTCTGATTCTTGATGCTGATGGAGGACAGCTGTGAGGCTCAAGTCTTTTGAGCCTCATGTTTTCAAAACATGAAGGTTGAGTAAGGGAGACTTGTAAAACTTGCAAATTGAGACTGAGCTACATGGAGGGTCAAATTTTCTTTTACCCCTTGTGGCTGTTGCCTTGACAATATTTATAGATTTTCCCTTTTTATATCTTACAGAGATTGGTATTTTTATTGTTATAACAATTTTTGAATTTTTAACTTTCAGTATTAGTTCCCTGATATTTTACTATAAATCCATACCTACTCTTTTAAAATATTTTTAGGTGCTTACTGTGAAGTTGCCTAGTTGTGTTTTTTTGTGTGTGTTGGTGAAGCATCTAGTTGATTAAGGAACTGATTTGTATAGATGTTGACTTATGTTTATGAGAAGCTCACATTTCTAATATTAGCATTAGTTATTGATAAATAGAAATGGTGTATTGTAAATAAAAACTGTGAGGATGGCCAGAGCTTCAGTAGGGGAGGTAAGGATGGGGGAAATGGGAATCTGTAATAGTGGAAGCAATAAAAAATAAAAAATAACAACAATAAAAATAAATTTAAAAGTGGTGTGTCGTAATGAAAAAACTACTAAACTGAGAGTCAGAAGGCATTCTTGTTTTTACTTCGTATCACTTAAGTTTGTATTTTGGGGCAAGTTTATGAACAACTTTGGACCTTTTATATAGCTGTAAAATAGAAGAGGTGAACTTTGATTATTTTAATGATCTATTCCAGGTCATCTGACATCCTATAATCTTTTAATGCTAAAGAGTTGCCTTTCTAGAAAACAAAGCATTTTGTTAGTGACTCTATGTTATTTCCCATTGTGTAGGAATTTGAAAGTTGCATTTTTGTAATAACTCAATTAGTATTTAATATCACCTATATTCTGTTGTGTACTGATGATTTCTGAAATCAGCCTCATCCTATACTTAGCTCTCATTTCTTCCCCATTTTTCAACCAGAATGTTCCAGCTTATTACCTCTAGAAAGTGCTTCACTTTTTTACTTGCATATTTCTGTTCATACCATTCCCTTGTATGTAGTCTTTCTCATCCCACAGCCACTCAGAGTCCCTATGACATTTTTTAAAATCCTCACCCGAGAACATATTTATTGATTTGAGAGACAGAGGGTGCAGGGGCGAGAGAGGGGGGAGAGAGAGAAACATCGATGTGAGAGAGAAACAGTGATTGGTTGCCTCCCATACACACCCCAGGAGGGAATCAAACACACAACCTAGGTATGTGCTCTGTCCAGGGATTGAATCTGAGACCTTTTTGGTGTATGGAACAGCACTCCAACCATCTAAGCCACTTGGCCAGGACTTTAACATTTTGTTCATAATTATTTTGGCTTTGTGTGATAGCTGTTTATCACACAAAGTATGTGTATTTGTATTGTGTTTATGTATTATGTTATGCTGTATATGAGACTATGAACTCCTTAAAGGAAGGTGGTTCATTTCCCTCATTTTACTAACCTTATTACCGAATCATAATATTTTTCACATAAAAAGGACTTTATTAATATTTGTAGAACTGAATATATAAGATAATTAATGAGAGATACAGTCAATGGCTATGAGCAGTGCAAAATTAACAGTTAACAGGATAATAAGGAAATTTACTTGGCAATTTTGAATCAAAGTATGTTTTAACAATCTGTGCTAACTGCAAACATTTGTATTTCATCATCCTTTATGTCCTATTATAACTGTCTCCCATTCATTTGTTCTTACAGGTTCATCTATATACTTAACACTTGTATATGTTTTTTTCTCTGTAACTCACTTGCTTTCATTCATCATAACAGTTTAGCCTTCCATGGTCTTAAAGTTTTAATAGTACCTAATTTTGTTAAACACATTCTTTCTTTTTTTTCTTTTTCAAAGATTTTGTTTACTTTTTTCTTTTCTTTTTTTATTTTATTGATTATGCCATTACATTTGTTCTATTTCCCCCCTTTGTTTCCCTCCACCCTGCACACCTCCTCCCCTACCATCCCCCCTTTAGTTCATGAACATGTGTCTCAAGTTCTTTAGATTCTATATTTCCCATACTATTCTTACCCTCCCCCTATCTATTTTCTACCTACCGTCTATGCTACTTATTTTCTGAACCTTCTCCCCTCATCTCCTTCTCCCACTCCCCTGTTGCTAACTCTCCATATGATCTTCATTTCTGTGGTTCTGCTCCTGATCTAGCTGTCCTCTTAATTTGCTTTTGTTTTAAGTGTGGTTGTTAATAACTGTGAGTTTGCTGTCCTTTCACTGTTCATCTTTTTTATTTTCTTTTTCTTAGGTAAGTCCCTTTAACGTTTCATATAATAAGGGCTTGGTGATGATGAACTCCTTGAATTTAATCTTATCTGAGAAGCACTTTTATCTGTCCTTCCATTCTAAATGAAAGCTTTGCTGGATAGATCAATCTTGGATATAGGTCTTTGGATTTCATGACTCGGAATACCTCTTTCAAGCCCCTTCTTGCCTGTAAGGTGTACTTTGAGAAATCAGCTGACAGTTTGATGGGAACTCTTTTGTAGGTGACTGCCCCCTTATCTCTTGCTGCTTCTAGGATTCTGTCCTTCATTTGAATCTTGGCTAATGTAATGATGATGTGCCTTGGTGTGTTCCTTCTTGGGTCCAAGTTCTTTGGGACTCTCTGTGCTTCCTGGATTTCCTGGAAGTCTATTTCCTTTGCCAGATTGGAGAAGTTCTCCTTTATTATTTGTTCAAATAAATTTTCCACTCGTGGCTGTTTTTCTTCCCCTTCTGGTACCCCTATAATTCGGATGTTGGAACGTTTAAAGATGTTGTACAGGTTCCTAAGCCTCTCCTCCTTTTTTTGAATTCTTGTTTCTTCATCCTTTTCAGTTTGGTCATTTTTTTCCTCCTTCTGGTCCACTCCTTTGAGTGGAGTTCCAGTTTCCTTTCCATTACTGTTGGTTTCCTGTGTATTTCCATTCATTTCACTTAGTTTAGCCTTCATATGTTCCTCTAATTTGTGACTAAAATCAAACAGTTCTGTGAGCATCCTGATCACCAATGTTTTGAACTGTGCATCTGAAAGTTTGGCTATTTCTTCATCACCTAGATTTATTGGCTCCGGGGCTCTGAGTTATTCTTGAGCCATGTTTTGATCTGTTCGTTTTTGTTACATACGAGGAGCGGCGCCTTAGGTGTTCACCAGGGCGGGGCCACCCAGGTCGTTGGTTTGTGACACTGTATGTGGGGGTGGGGTCAGAGAGGGAGCAATGGCGGTCCTCTTCGCTCGCCCAGGCCGCCTCACCGCTTGCCCTGCCTGTTTATGTGCGGGCAAATGTGCCAGCCCGCTGCCCTGCACTGGGGCCTGCGCAATCTGTCTCAATGCTTGTCTCTTCACTGGTTTATTTGCGCGCAAATGCGCAACTGCAAACAGCCAGCCGCGCCTCTGCGCCTTCCCTGGATGTGACCATAGCTACCCTGCACCTGGGGTCCATGCCCTCGGCTGTCTGTGCACCGCCCGGGTCAGGGGATCTTTTTTGCCTGACCAGCTCTGCTGCTGGCTTCGCACCTCTCACTGGTTTAGCTGAGCAGTTTGTTGTTTTTGTACTAGGTAATTTGGTTGCATTTATTATTGTTAAAACTTTGTTGTTTTTAGATTTGGTTGTGCGAGGAAGTAGAGTGTTTCCACCTATGCCTCCACCTTGGCAAAAGTCTAAACACATTCTTTGATTTGTATGTGTACTTTCCTGACTTTATCTCCTTGATTTTGTTCATGGGCTTATCAACTTTAATCTACTGGTCTTCATTTATACTCTTCAATTAACATTTCTTTTCCCTTGCTCTTTTTACTTTACAGAAGTCATTTATTTTGTTTCCTAAGGCACAAGCCCTTTGCTTGCCGTCTCCAAGTCAAGTTGACAAGTATCTGAGAATCAGTCTAATGTTGGGGCTTGATGATGGAACTGCTGATTGTCAGGAATGAGCTTGGGCTAGCTGTCAGCCTGGTACTCCTCTGTCTAATGGGAGGATGCTGGCAGGTGCAGTGGCTAGCACTCACCCTTTGGTTAAAGGAGTTGATACTTATCACAAAACATGTCAGATGCTAATGGGCATTTTTATAGATGAAATTTGGTGGGGGTGAAACCTGAATTGTAGAATTTGTCAAAGAATTTCAAAATGGCTGTGTTGTGCATAATGAATGGGTTAGAGATGATCTCCCCCCCGCTCAGATTCAGTAATCTTGAATTAATTACTGCCTGTGACAAATATATGGTTAGTTTGGACTATTTAAAAGAACAAAGGTCAATAAAATGATGAGTAAACTGAAAAGATACAGGAAGAGTACAAGTTATAAGGTAAAGAGTTGCCTATCTTTCTGCTACTTGCAGTCAGTTGAAGGATTTGGGGGAACATTGTGGTTAAGAAAGGGGACTTGAGAAGATAACCTGAGAAAGTAGCACAGAGGAAATTTCTTTTGGACTAAGTTTAAAATTATGTTGTCTTAGCTCTGTTTTTACAGTGCATCTCAGTCTCCAAGAGTTTACTCTATTACCAAATGTTTAAGTCAGAGATTATACTTGTGTAATGGTAAAGAGTAGTTTATACAGTCCTTAAGAAATGTATTGATGTTTTAATTGTATTAACAAAATATCTTTTTAAGGATACAAAGAGGAAAAATAATGCACTCTCCATTCTGTTCTATCAGATATAGTAAATAATCAGGGAATGTCAAGGACTTTTCCCCTGGTGTTTGTAGAGGCATTTCATAGTAGAGAACAAAATTGCATGTTAACTTAAAAAATAATTTTGGTTAATTTTGATTTTAGAAAATATTAAGCCATTTATTTTCTTTCAACAGGTATCTTTCAAATGAAGGTGTTGAAGCTTGCACAAGTTCTCCTGACAAAGTCAATGTAAATGACATCATCCCGATTGCTCTCAATGTAGGTTTTATTTATTAACATTTTTAATCTGGAAGCTATATTCATGAAAAATGTTTTATAGAATAAACTGGATTTTATGAGTAATGTGGAATAATAAATACTTCTTTTTTAGTTTCCATTTTAACTGATGTTTATTGAAATTGCTAATCTCATATCATCAAATTATTAGAAACATGTTTCTTTTAATAATTATTACATGGCATACAATGAAAAGGGGAAACATGTAATTAAAACTTGTTTAACCCAGTGCTCAGTTATATAATTTCATAGCATTTACATTATTTGTATAGTAGCAGTAAAAACTGGTCATATATATTAAAATAAACTGCCATTAAATTAACATAGGATCTCAAGTTATAGCTTTTTAACAATTGTATTTATTATTTCAAAATAACATTTTCTGTTCATAAAAGTAACACATATTAAAGACTTCATAAAACAAAATAAAAAAATTTAAGCTATTTATAATTACTGTTAATGTTTTGATATGTATTTCTTTCCACTCTTTCTCCCTCTACCCATCTGAACAGCTGTATCTTTTCTATAATTGGGATTGGCTTTTGGATTTTTTTTGAAGAGTTATAAAAATTATTTTAAATATGCATATGTTAATGAATATTTTTACTTTTTCTTTTTTTAATCATTTCTTGAGAATATACTTCCTGATTTTAGAGAGAGGAAGGGAGAGAAGGAGAGAGAGAGAACATTGATGTTAGAGAGAAACATTGATTGGTTGCTTCCCATATGCGCCCTGCGGGAGACAGAAACAGTACCCTAGGTATATGCACTGATGGGGGATGGAACCTGCAGCCTGTTGGTGTCTGTGACAAGGCCCCAACCAACTGAGCCATCTGGCCAGGGCACAAATACTCTTTTTATAATCTTATAGTTACATCAGTGGGAATTTTCATGTTGCCTTTACAATAACAGTCTATCAGCCAAAACTTAGATGTTATGACACATAATTAAGTTTATAAGACAATTACTGTCTGACATAATCATCATATTACTGCAAAATAAGTATAACATAAAGCAAGAATGGCAGCAACTGATAACAATTAAAATATAAATAAACATGTATATAACTGCAGATAACTTTTTCTTTTCAAATTACTTAAATTTATACTTATATAATAAAATTTAAACAGCTACAGTTTGCTTTGAAATCTCATTCATCAGCTTCTTTGAATTTTATCAATAAGCCTAATAAGGTCTTTTTTTGTTTGTATATTTCTGAGCTAACTTAATACAAGACCATAATTTCTTTTAAGTAAGCATTAGTTAGAAAGTGTGCAGGCTATCTATGACTACACATGGAAATACTCCCTAGTCGCTTTTATTTTCTTCAACTTGCAGTCAAATTAGTGAATTCTACTTTCAAAAGTGTTGTAAAGAACTCTATTTTTGTTTATTAAAAAAATCCTAAACATAATAAAGATTTTTGTGACAATATCTTGCTCTTCTTTATTTTTCTTATTTATTTACTTAGGTAAATAGCAATGAATTATTTATAATTGGGTGTGAAATTTAAAACAGAGCAAGATGAAGTATTTGCTCTGTGCACATGGGAAGTGGATGATGACCATCATTTTAATGAATTAAGTAGTCTTTATAATTTTCTCTGAAATATATAGTTGAATACTCCAATCTAAGTTATCATACCATATAACAGGAAAAAAACTTTTAATCAAAATGAAGTCATCAGTAAATAATGTGCTTTTCAAATTTATCACCTTTAAAAAATTTAGACAGTTACAGCAGTGGTCCCCAGCCTTTTTGGTACCAGGGACTGCTTTCATGGAAGATGGTTTTTCCATGGGCTGGAGTGGGGGGCAGGGAAGACAGGAGGGGTAGCTCAGGCAGTAATGGCATGGTGTCCACGGACAGTGAGGAGGGAGGTTAATGACCCCTGATTTAAAGTATTTCTGTTGAATTGGTTTTCAACTTTTGAATGATTGTTGATCACTAGTTAAGAAAGACATGCATTATTGGTTCTTAATGTATACAATTTATTACATATGGGATTAATAATCTATGCACAAGCTTTCTTATGTTCCCCTTCTCTTTTTGGGGACACACTGAGCTGGTTCCTTTCACCAGCAGTGAATAATGCAATAAGATGTACACAATGTTTCTGCCCAGGGAAGTCCATTAGAGGCTGGTAGCGAAGGCTTTCTTTGGACTGCTCATGAAGGTACTCACTGCCTACAAGAAACAAAATTCTGGATTCCCCCTGTGTTCCAAAAACACATGTGTTCACCATAAATCGTATTGTTTATACAGATAGTCTAGGCAGTGAACCACATTTTTAGTTAGGAAATGGTTCAAGTGCAAAGTTCCCATATGCCAGCCGCGTGCCAACCTTGCAAAAGCAGGTCCTTATGAAGAGAGTAGCCTCCGAGCTGGTAAGTGATTATTTTCTGTGCAGGTTCTTATGTTGAAAACAAAGGTTCTTTATTTTTTATATTGAAGAACATGGAGTAAGAATATTAAAAAAATCTGACATGTAGTTTTAGTTTCAAATACATGAATTATTCAGAAAAAAAATTAAGGTGCTAGCCCAGTCTTAAAATGAATACTATGTATTAGTAAAACTTTAAAAACAGATTTTTTAAAGATTCTATATCATATAAATTGACTTGCCAAATAAACATTTTGTTGAACTTAACTTGAATAAATAGGAATCTTTTGTGTGTGCACATATGCATGTGTATTTAAAAGCTAAATTTTTATCCGGCATAATTTTTTATGTTCAATATAAGTGTATTTTTGTATCTATGTATACTAGGATTTTGGTATAATGGCATCTGAATCATAAGATTATCTTGTAGTACTATAAATTGACTTTGAACTTAGCATGTTTATAGATTTGGTAGCTCATTTTCTTTTGCTAAAAGATCAATGAAATAACGTTAACTATATGTATATATAACTTTAAAAAAATTATTTAAACTTGGAGTATGTTGTCTGTTTTGAGCCTGACAACAACTTTGTGAGATAGGGTTGGTGATTCCTCCCTCCAATCTCCCATTTCATAGAGGAATAAATTAACTGGATTTAGAAAAAAAATTTTTTAAGATTTAATTTATTTTTAGAATGAGGAGGAGGGAGAGAGAAAGAGAGGGAGAGAAATGTCAATGTGTGGTTGTCTCTTGTGCTCCCCACACTGGGGACCTGGCCAGCAACCCAGGCATGTGCCCTGACTGGGAATCAAATAGGTGACTCTTTGCTTCACAGACTGGCTATCAGTCCACTCAGCCACACCAGTCAGGGCGGATTTAGAAAAATTTTGATGGTATCCAAGATCATATTAGTTATGCAGTGAATCATTTCTACTTTCATTTCAATGCCTCATTTTCATTTAGTTTAGTTCATAATTATTGATAAAAACCAGAAATGAGGGAGAATGGTATACCATAAAATTTGTATATACTCTGTTTCTCACATATATTTAAATGTTGCGGCATTTGAGTGACTTCAAAATAATGCGTATGCTTTTATGAACTGTTAGTTATAGTATTGACTTAATGGTTATACATTTTTGGTGATAAAATGTACATGTTTCATATTCACTAAAATAAACATGATAGCTAACATGAATTAAATGCTTGTTCTTTGCAAGTCATTGTGCCAAGTGCTTCTCATGCATTAACATTTAATCTTCAAAACAATCCTAATACAGGGAAGAGTAGTATAAGAAAGTATTTTGTCCCCATATGTCACTCAGTATTTTCAAAGTGAAAAGGCTATGATTTGAAGTATGGTTTATAATTCGTTCACTCTGTTATTGGATGGAGGCTGCAAAAAGGGTAAGCCCAAAGCATTGTTACACAAATGTGTGGATTTGGGGGCTTAGTTTGCCTGGCAGTTCATTTGGTGTGTTTTGGTTGAGGAGTGATTCCTGTATTATATTGAGAAATAAATTATGAATCATGGTAGGAAAAGACTGGAAAGATCTGTGGGGATTGTATGACATAGACTTCTGTCTTCAGCTGACCACGTATGGGTATTTCAAATAAAATAATATTCTACTATTATAGATGTTCAATAGATAGTTAAGACTATCCTGCTTGTCTATATGTATTCCTTTTATATTGCAATAATTTTAATCATCTAGTGTTTTCTCCTTAAGTCTGATATAAATTTCTCCCTTGTAATTTATGTGATTAAAGGCACTCTAAGTCTGTTTCATTTTGCTCTTAAGGCAATGAAGAGCTACTGTTTGCTATATTTTAAAGAATAACAAAACAATACAAATTTATTAATCGAACCTCACATTCTGTTTTCAAGATAATGTCTTAGCTTAAATAATTAGGCCTTTTTCATGAGTATTGACAGTTTTCCTAAGAAGAAACTTCTTACCATTCCTTTACTTTTTACTTCCCAAAGAAAACAAAAATCCTGAAAAGTTCTTCTTTTTATGAAGACTGTGGAATTGAAGTTCTGGTTTTATGTCAGAAATGTGATAACTCTATCTTGGGCCTTCCTTAAGTTTTCCCCTTTTGTATTTTGCTTTTTAGTTTTCTGAATAATCTGTATTTCTGCATTTTTATATGGTTAGTTATTTGTTTACCAACTTCAATTTTTATAATTTGTTTAGGCAAATTAAATACATTTTTATTAAGGGTAACTCTCACTATAATTTCTTGTTGTTGCGATGGAATTCTTCCCTGGGACATATAGCTTTGTTATGTTACGGTTATTATAGCCTATAGAATAATGTGTTTTCATGTCTTTGTATATCAAGCTTATATAGGATTTACTTGTCAAAAATGTATACTTTTTATGAATTAATTTGGTTTTGAATTGTGACATTACTTTTGTAGTAAGGCTATATAGTTTGCATAAAATAAAGTTTTAGAATTAATTTGAGAATATTTAGTAAGTTAAAAGGTTACCTAAAGAGGTATGACCAGAAATAAGGTTATCTGTGTATTAATGTCCAACCTACTGGTACACTTTAAATAACTCATGTATGGGTCTGAGTTATTTGAAAAGATTGATCGTGTATGTAGATCTCGTAATCAGCTAAAAGACATTTATTTAAATTTTACTCCATAAACTTTAAGTAATTTTATCTTTTGTTTGTGATTGAGACTAAATTTAGATTAACTTTTCTTTATAATTATATTTTAATAATAATGTTTTTTATTTTAGACAGACTTGAGAACCATTGGCAAGAAATTCCTCCCCAGTGACATCAATGGAGGAAAAGTAGAAAAGGTAAAGAAAAATGTTCACTTCTTAAATTATGCCAACTGCAACAAATATTAATATACACTAAATTACTGGAATTATTTTTTTGTCAATAGAAAGTGCAACTGCAAAATATTTTGGAAGCAAACAGGCCACAGAGTCATTATTGCAGTGATTTCCTATTCACATGGAAAATTATTAGGACTTAGAGTTTTAAACTTTTGATGACTTCTAAACATTTTTTAAAGATTTTTCTTTTAAGAATTATAAGTATGGCATGTCTGCATATCAGACTTCCCAGACATTGTTAGAGCTCAGGACAGGAACCTCCTCATGCTTTTTAATTTTAGTTGCCCTTTATGTTTATTTACTGAACTTAATAATATTAAATTATAAGAGTGTAAGAGAACATTAGGAGTAATTTGACAGAGCCATGAATTTAGTTATTCCTATCAATTTGCATTTACAAACCTGTAAAAATATATATTTATGTTACAGTTTTTCAGCACTTTTTCTAAAATTCAAGGATACAGTGTTCAGATAACAATGAATCACTCTTTAACTTCTTACTCATTCCTTTTTAATTTCTTCTTTTTATTGAAAAAGGAGCAATTTCATTTTATTTTTATGAAAATGCCTGTAAATTATGTGAGCCAAAAATTTTTTATGTGTTTTTGGTCACATGCTGTTGGTCTGTGTGCTGTTGGTTATTATTTTTTTTATGTTTTATTGATTATGTTATTACAGTTGTCCCAATTTCTCTCCTTCATTCCTTTCCACCCTGCACACCCTCTCCCACCCACATTCCTTCACTTTAGTTCATGTCCATGTGTCGTAAGTTCATTAGCTTCTACATTTCCCATACTATTCTTACCCTCCCCCTGTCTATTTTCTACCTACCATCTATATTACTTATTCTTTGTACCTTTCCCCTTTTCTCCTCCTCCCACTCCCCTGTTGCTAACTCTCCATGTGATCTACATTTCTGTGGTTCTGTTCCTAATATAGTTGTTTGCTTTGTTTTCATTTTTGTTTTAGGTGTGGTTATTAATAATTGTGAGTTTGCTGTCATTTTACTATATGTGTTTTTATTTATTTATTTATTTAAATTGTAGTTCGAGTACAGTTTTCTGTCTTTTACTCCCATCCCAGCTCACTCCCCCAGTGCTCCCCACCTCCCTCCTATTTCCACCCTTCTTAGTTTTTGTCCATGTGTCCTTTATACTTGTTCCTGTGAATCCTTCCCCTTTTCCCCTGAAACTCCCTCCTCTCCCCCCTCTGGTCACTGCCAGCCTGTTCTCTATTTCAGTGTCTTTGGTTATGTTTTGCTTGCTTGTTTGTTTTGTTGTTTAGGTTCCTGTTAAAGGTGAGATCATATGGTATTTGTCTTTCGCTACCTGGCCTATTTCACTCAGCATAACGCTTTCCAGTTCCATCCATGCTGTTGCAAGGGGTAGGAGCTCCTTCTTTCTTTCTGCTGCATAGAATTGCACTGTGTAAATGTACCATAGTTTTTTGATCCATTCATTTACTGATGGGCACCTGGGTTGCTTCCAGCACTTGGCTATTGTAAATTGTGCTGCTATGACCATTGGGGCACATGGGTTCTTTAGGGTTGATGTTTCAGGGTTCTTAGGATATACTCCTGACAGTGGAATTGCTGGGTCAAAAGGCAGATCCATTTTCAGTTTCCTGAGAAAATTCCATACTATTTTCCATAGTGGTTGTACCAGTCTGCAATTCCACCAACAGTGAATTAGGGCCCCCTTTTCTCCACAACCTCTCCAACACTTGTTGTTTGTTGCTTTGTTTTATGATGGCCATCCTGACTGGTGTAAAGTGGTATCTCATTGTGGTTTTAATTTGCATCTCTGATAGCTAGCGATATTGAGCATCTTTTCATGTGTCTCTGGATCCTCTGTATGTCCTCCTTGGAGAAATATCTGTTCAAGTCTTTTGCCCACTTTTTAATTGGGTTGCTTGTCTCCTTAGAGTGGAGTCATGTAAGTTCCTTGTATATTTTGGAGATTAAACATTTGTCTGAGGTATCATTGGCAGATATGTTTTCCCATACAGTTGGTTGTCTTTTTTATTTAATACTGTTTTCTTTAGCCACACAGAAGCTTTTAATTTTGATGAGATCCCATTTGTTTATTCTTTCCTTTATGTCCCTTGCTCTAAGGGGACATGTCAGTAAAAATGTTGCTGCGTGAAATATCTATTTTCCTGCCTATGTTCTCCTCTAGACTTTAATGGTGTCACAGCTTATATTTAAGTCTTTTATCTACCTTGATTTTATTTTGGTGTATGGTGTAAGTTGGTGCTTGAGTTTCATTTTTTTGCACGTAGCTGTCCAGTTCTCCCAACACCATTTGTTGAAGAGGCTAGTTTTATTCCATTTTATATTGCTGCCCCCTTTGTCAGATATTAATTGACTGTAGAGAGTTGGGTTGATTTCTGGGCTCTCTGTTCTGTTCCATTGGTCTATGTGCCTGTTTTTATGCCAGTACCAGGCTGTTTTGATTGCAGTGGCCTTGTAATACAGATTGGTATCAGGTATTGTGATCCCTCCTACTTTGTTCTTCTTTCTCAAAATTGAAGCTGCTTTTCAGGGTTGTTTATGGTTCCATATAAATTTTTAAAGTGTTTGTTCTATGTCTGTGAAATATGCCATTGGTACTTTAATAGGTATTGCATTGAATTTGTAAATTGCTTTGGGTACTACTGATTGCCAGCAATGGCTGGGTATGGGCCCGATGCTCCAGTGCCATCCATTTTCAGGGCTAGTTGATTCAGCAGGTGAGTTGTTACACACTCCTTAGTGGATTCCGACTTCTATGGGCACTGTCTTCTCATACATCTTTTTTATCTTCTTTTTCTTAGATAAGTCCCTTTAACATTTCATATAATAAGGGCTTGGTGATGATGATCTCCTTTAACTTGACCTTATCTGAGAAGAACTTATCTGCCCTTCCATTCTAAATGAAAGCTTTGCTGGATAGAGCAATCTTGGATGTAGGTTGTTGCCTTTCATGACTTGGAATACTTCTTTCCAGCCCCTTCTTGCCTGCAAGCTCTCTTTTGAGAAATCAGCTGACAGTCTAATGGGAACTCCTTTGTAGGTGAATGTCCACTTATCTTTCTGCTTCTAAAATTCTCTCCTTCATTTTAATCTTGGTTAATGTAATTATGATGTACATTGGTGTGTTCTTCCTTGGGTCCACCTTCTTTGGGACTCTGAGCTTCCTGGACTTCCTGGAAGTCTATTTCCTTTGCCAGAGTGGGGAAGTTCTCCTTTATTATTTTTCCATTTGTTGCTCTTCTTCTTCCTCTTCTGGTACCCCTATAATTTGGATGTTGGCATGTTTAAAGATGTCCCGGAGGTTCCTAAGCCTCTCCTTATTTTCTTGAATTTTTGTTTCTTCATTCTTTTCTGTTTGGTTGTTTCTTTCTTTCTTTCTGGTTCACTCCCTTGATTTGAGTCTCAGTTTTCTTTCCATCACTTTTAGGTCCCTGTGCATTTCCCTTCATTTCACTTAACGTAGCCTTCATTTTTTCATCTAATTTGCAACCAAATTTTACCAGTTCTGTGAGCATCCTGATCACCAGTGTTTTGAACTGTGCATCTGATAGGTTGGCTATTTCTTGGTTGCTTAAAAGTATTTGCTGTGGAACTTTGATCCGTTCTTCCATTTGGGCCATTTTTTTGTCTTGTCGTGCCTGTTACCTAGTAAGGGGTGGAGCCTTAGGTGTTCACCAGGGTGGGTCAACCCAATCACTGGGTTGTGATGCTGTACGTGAGGACGAGGTCTGAGAGGGAACAATGGTGCTTGCTCTGCTCTCTGTTGTGTTTCAGTCCCTTCTGTGCTTCCCCCAGGCAAACATCCTTTCTGGTGCTGGTTCCTGTGTGGGTTGGCCTGTGCATGTTCTAGGATCCTGTGGGTCTCTCCAACAAACTCTCCTGTGAGGCTGGGAGTCTCTCCTGGTACCTCAACCCCCACTGGTGTTTTTAATCTGTATTTTGAAGCTTTATTTCGCTGAGCTGGGATCCTGGGTTGTGCCATCTGTCTCACTCCCCATTGTGCTTGGTTTATCTGTGCGTGAATGTTGGACTGCCCAGCTTTACTTGCCGTGTCCCGCTTCACAATCGCCACCTCAATGGATCTGCCTGCTGCCACCCTGTGCCCAAGGAGTGCCAGCCGCCGCCTGCGTGCCCAGGGTCTGCCCGGTGTTGTCTTGCGAGCCTGGGGTTTGTCAGCTGCTGCTTTGCACGCCCGGTGCCCCTGCTTCTTTTGCCAGGACCTCTCTTTGCCAGGCTGCCTGCCCAACTCCACCCCTCCTCCTGGTCTGGACGAATGTGTCGATTTTAACTCCTTGGCTGTCGGATTTCCATACAGTTCAATTTTCTGTCAGTTCTGGTTATTTTGTTTCTAAATTTTTGCCCTTATTTTGGTTGTGCAAGGAGGCACAATGTGTCTATCTACGCCTCCATCTCAGCCGGAAGTTCCCGCTGGTTATTTTTTGAATGATTAAGAAACATTATTAACCTTGATTTAAATAAATACTTTCAATATGTATGTTTTGTGTTTGAATATTCTTATTTTAACACTTATATATTTAAAATATAGTTATTGCACCACAGATATTTTAAATTTTATATAATTTTAAAGGTCTATTATGTAACAACATTTTTCATGTTGCTAATACTAGTTCATTTGTGCTATAGATGGTAATACCATGAGTTTCTAGTCCACTCTAGTTTTTTGAGACAGATACTCAGAGAAGAGGTTCTATAACTCATCAGTTAATTTTATTGTTTAGCAGCACTGTGTCAGCAACCTTTGATTATATTTTAATCTAAATTTCTTACGGCACAACTTAAATCCAGTAATGCCTTTATTTTCCCTCACATAAACAGAGAACATCTGGTTACCTTCCCATGGGAATAATTCTACGTATACTTAAAGACTTGTAAATGTCGCTGCCACAGGTTTCATTTTTGCTGAAGCCATTTATCTTGGTTCCTTTGTTTATCCTCAGTGTCAAGTTTTTGTTCAAATTCATTGTTCTCAGAGTTCTTTCCAGTTTCTGTGTTTGTGTGTGTGTGTGTTTCTTTAGTTGTGGTAGTAGTTCTCACACTTCATTGTACACCAGGATCACTCTGAGACTTGGCTAAAACAGCACACTCCCACCGCCACCTTCACTCCCATCCCCGTTTTCTGATTTAATTAAACTGGGAGAGAGCAGAATTTATATTTTTGGTCAGGTTTCTGTGGGATGTCGATTCGGCTTGTCCAGGAAACATACTTAGAAAATTGCTGAGTTATAGGACTCCAGATGAGACAGCAGTCTCGGACAAGTTGTATGAGTGCAAAAATTCTTTACAGGAAAAGTAACTAATATCAAGGCAGTTTCTTCGCATTGTTACACTAGATTATGTAAGACAAATTTGAAGGTTTCTGGATTTCTTTGTTTTCCATTGTCTCTTTATGTGTCTTTAGGGATTCTGAGAACTCACCTCTGTTCTGAACTTATGGGGATGGTGAAGATAAGACTTATTTACTCTGTACCCTCCACTTTCTCAGAACAGTTTTTCCTTTAAAATCTTTTACGCCATGGTCTTTTTAGGATTTCTTTTGAGTTTAGCTAACAGCACTAAAAACAGCTTAAAAATCTTTGAATGTAGAAATTTTTGTGCCAAATTTTATTCTTTAAAATTTTCTTAATGTTAAATGACTTTATACCTAAATGAGGAGATATGAAAAATAAAGCCCTTTTCAGATGGAACGAATTGAGTTGGATAACCTCCTTCTGCTCTTCCTCTTTGACTGTATTTTTCCTTTCACTACCTACTTCTAACAGCAAATATACTCCTCTTCATCGTATTAGTGACAATGTTTTAGAAAATAATTTAATAGAAATTTTAGAATCTGTTCCACGGAGATTGCTCATCTTATTTGCCTTTAGTTAAAACTCGATACACTATATAAAAATATAACTATTTTAGGCCAAAATAAATGTTTAAGTCAGGGATGTCAAACTCATTTTCACCAGGGGCCTCATCAGCCTTGTGTTTGCTTTCAAAGGGCCGAATGTAACTTTAGGGCTGTGTAAATGTAACTACTTAACAGTTAAGCGAGAGCTAGGCACTGCTGAGTAGAAACCAGGTGCTGGGCAGATAGAACAAGGTAGAGGGCTAGATTCGACCCGTAGGCCTTGTGTTTGCCGCCTGTGGTTTAAGGAATATATTTTTGATGTGAATTGAGTTATTTGTGCTTCTTTGTAAAGTAAGATAAGTGCAGGAAAAATCCACTTTTTGGTGCCTTTACTGGAAGATTTATTAACTGGTATTTTGCTGTGTTAATGCTGAATGAATCATAAAGACATGGCTCCAGTCACAAACTTATGTATATTGTAGTTCTTATTTAAAATAAATTTTAAATAAAAAGTGTTAAATACATTTGTTTTAATTTATGCACAAGATGTAGGGCAACATTTAGTAAGCACAGTATTTAAGTAAGTAATCTGTTCTTTTGAACATGTCAGATTTTGCTATAAAATACTATTTTCTAGTTTTCTTTTTATATTAATAAAGATAAATATAATATTAATAAAGAAAAAATGAATGAATGAATGAGCTGGGTTACCTAGTGATCTTCCAAATAGATCATACTGGAATTTAACTTTCCAAAAACTAATGTGGACAGAAAAGTTAAAACAGAAGACAGGCCACGCTGTCTCAGGAAGTGGAGGCATGGCTTTCGTGTGTCTCAGACAGTGTGCGGAGAGGGAGGGTAAGTGACAGGGACTGTAACGTATTGGGAAGATACAACTTTTAGCATCATTAGGCTAGGCTTAAATCCTGATTCTCTTGCTTATTAGTTTTTTGACTGCTGGCAAGTTTTTAATCTTGCTAGATTTTAGCCCCTTATTCTTCAAATGTCATCTCCCTTATGACATTGAAGAGTGATGTGCTAAACGTCATGCACTACATGTGAAAGGGATTAAGGACTGTGAGCAATTTAGGATGGTGTTTTTTTCCTGGAGACCTAAGAATGCATAAATCTTTATTACCTTGTTTGGGTATCTCGTTACTGAGAGATATCCAAGGGCAACTGGACACTTCATTATTGACTGGGTTTTGACCCCCGCCCTAATGCGGTACTCTATAACTTGAGCTATTATAAGTTCTGATGGTGATGGAATGAAAGCAGGACAAAAGCCATACTCTGACTATGTCTACCAAGTTCCAAGTCTGCCAGTAATATTATAATTTTTAAGAAAGAAAACTCAAGGAAATTGTGAGGGTTGGAGAACATTTGCCCCAATATTTAAGAAGCAAATAATTAAGAAGCAAGAAGCAGGCTGTGTTAGGAGCTGCTTAGTACTTAGTCTCTGTGGTCCCTTCAAAAGCCTCAGCAATGTGTCTTCTAAGCCCTTTGGAAGCTTATTCATTGGGCCTCAGGGTTATACAGTGTTCTGGAGAATCTCCAGGACAGAGAATAGTTGTCTTTGGAGGAAGATTAAAGGAGTGTAGAGAGGAGTCTACACTTCCTTTAAACTTCCTCTCCTGCGTGGCCAAAAATAAATGCTCACGTGGTGTGTATTTTTTTAGTTATAATTAGTAAGACTCAGATAACACCATTCTCAATATTTGGGAATGTGACAGTATAAAGAAGAGTGGAGAACTGATAGGTCTGTGAGGAGGTAAGGAAGGTTGTGGGTCTGTAGTTAGGAGAAGCCAGTTAACCCTGGACACACTGAATTACCTCCTGTTCAGAGGCACATCTCAGGCCTTCACTAGGTCATGGTCATTTGGAGTTTGAAACTGGTCTTCATAATTGCTATTAATTGTCACTGATTCATTTGGGAGAAAGTAGAAGGGCACAAAGATCAAGTAACTTTATTATTATGGTTTTGCTCGGTCAGGTGCTTTTCTGTCTCCTTCCATTCACTCCTCAGCATTATTTTGCAGTTCTTGTATTTTCTCTACAACCTTGATCCAGAGTTTTCAGACAAGTTTAAAAAGTGGCGAGAATAGGAAGATGACATTTTCTCTAGGCTTCCAAGCCTGAGAGATTTTCCCATAGGCAGGTTATGATTAGTTTTTAGGCCATAAAGATTTTGAGAGTGGAGGGATATGTGGTGGGGAAGCCACATTTTGCATCTTATTTTCTGAGTTTTTCAGGGCAGGCTTTGCATTTCTCTGATAGTACAAAGTCCTGAAGCATGATAACTTATAAGCTAAAAGTCATGGAAAAGCCATGACGCAAAAGAAATAAAACAATAATTCTTTTTAACTATTTAATATTTTTCATACTCTTCCCTAAGGTTAATATTTTGCTCTAGTTATTTTCAGTTTTAATCTTCCAACCAATGTATAGAAATCATAGGTTTCTATGATTTCTAGTATAAAATTTTTAGTATGATTTCTAGTATTTCAAGTATAAAATATAGGTTAACATAAAAAATGTGTTACACAGCCCAGCTGTGTGATGACCTTATGCGCTACTGTGGAGCTGTAATAAGAAAGGCTTTCAGTTCTGTGTTTTACTTTTTGCACATAAGTTCTAGGACTGACAGGTTGTATATGTCTTTTTGAATGTGAAACTGATTAAAGACTAAATTTTTTCAAATGGAAGTGACCAGCTCAAAGCTTAGGCAGTCCCAACATCAACCACAAGATGGCTTCACTGCCTTAAAATTGACAGCCTGGGAATTAGGTGTTTTTAAAATGAAAAATAATTGGAAAAATTAAGTTTTAACTTAAATCAAATGGTATTGTTTCATGTATATTAGCTTATTGTGTGCTAAATAATAGAATTTACTATTGTTTATTTAGTGAACTATTGAAATTAAACATGTGCTTATCAGAACAGTGGGTTAACTGAAAGACTGATTTTTTACCATGTTTTGTGTATAAGTGCTTATTAGTCATTATTAATAGGACTTATGTGGATTTTGAGAATGACTGAACAAAGCAATATATATTGGATAGATATGCTTCTGATAATTAAAAGCAAACTGTTACCATACTTTAAAAAAAAATTCTCCCAGGGAGCAAAAAGCTGCAGAGGTGAAGTATAGAGGTGTGGAAATAAGCAAATGACACACAGGGGGAAGTGTTGCTTTTGACAGGGAGTCTCATGGTATTTTCCTTGTATTTCATTTGCTGTGGTTACTTTGAATCATTGAGTAAAAGAAATTGTGTGCTGTGCTGTTACTTTGATGTATAAATTGATGCTTTTACAGGGATTGCAAGTTTAGGAAAAGCTAGTCATGATTATGTTGTCTGTTTCTAAATGACCAAGCATATATGATAAACCTCTTTTACAGTTTTCTGAGTGAGGCTTTCAGATTGCTTTCGGTAAATGTATCATATCCACGATTCAGCAATTATTTATTTATTATTTTTTGATTGGTTTTTAACATTTAAACTCTCCTGCTATATATGAATATCACTTGAACAATTTGAGATCAGGATTTGGGGGTCCTTTCCCAAAGCCTTTTCTTTCAGTAGCCCTGATGTGACTGACCTGCTTTCTTTCTCTCTTAATCATTTTGGTATAAGCACCTAACTTATCTAGGAGAACCCTGGTTTTCAGTAAACTCCTTTCCTTCTCATTTTCATTGAGAACCTACTCTGTGCCAGGTCCCATGTTAAGTCATTTATATGAATTATCTATGTAGTCTTCAGGACAGCACTGAAAATAGGAATTATCATCACCACCGTTTTACTATAGAGATGGGGGAACAGGAGCTTCCTTAACCTCAGTCTTCTCCTCCCACAGCACCTTGATAATTGTCCTGTGAACGGAATGCCCTTCCCTCAGCTGCCAGGCAGACTACTATTTATTCTTCAAATCCCAGCTCAAATGCCACTTCTCTTCTAATTTTCTTGACCTTTTTTGAGAAGATTTAACTTTGAACAGTTAATATTCCCATTGCCCTTTATACTTACATCTGCTCTTAGTATGTAGAAAATTTAGAATAATTTTAGAATGCATAATAGAAAGAAGACAGACTTCACAGTGAGACAGAATTTGAATTCTAATATTGCCTCTCTAGGTGAGTGACCTCTGGCAAAGTAGTTTATCCTCTGCCCTCTATTTTCTCATTTAAGATACACAAATGATCCTAACATTGTAGTTCTGGAAATAAACTAAATAACTTACGTAAAGATCCTACCACATTTTTAGCATATCTGTTAAGTGATGAATAAATTATAGCAAAAATACAAGGGGATACTTTATTGAGCAGGTTTTATATTTGTGTTAAATTCAAAGGATGCAGAGATAACAGAATAGCTCTGCCCAATGACAGATTGGGAAGCCAACACGGTCAACATAGCGAAACAACTGTTAGGTCAGAACTACGTACAGGGGCAGAGCTGTGGGAAAGGGAAGATCTCTCAGTTTGATGAGGCAGGGGGCGTTGCTTTTCTTGCTAGACTGTTTGTTTTTGGCGATGTAATTCTCAGTGAAGGAACAGTGAGCAAATCCCTATTTGGGGGCATGTTTAAAATCTTAGGGTAGGAAGGTATGTATGTGTGTATAGGTATAAAACCGTGCAAACTGGGGCTTGACCACTTGGTACCTTCAATGTACATGGCTGAAAAATGAATATTGAAGGAAACAGTTTTTTATTAACAGGGTTACAGCCTTGGGGGGGTGGATGCTGAGAGTACTCTCGCTCAGAACCCTCCTCTTCCATGAAACCCAGGTCTTCCTTTGTTTCACTAAAGGCTACAAGGTAAAACCATGCCTAGAAGTTTTCGATATCCTTATATGTCTATGAATGGATCATGCAAACAGATGTCTATCCTCTGGAACGTGCACTGTGGATTTCAGAGTCCCCGTCCTCCCCCAGCAGCTCTCTGGTTCAGGATCTGGTGTGCACTGTCCTCAGCCTCCATGCAGCAGTCCAGGAAACCATGTGCTGTGTTCACTGTCCCAGCATGGGACCCTGCCTCCAGAAGTGGGCTGCCATCCTCTGTGGGGACTAAGCCCCTGGTGGGCCCTGCATCTCCTGGTCTCACAAGGGCCCCCGTCTGTGTGGAGAGTAGGGCCAGAGGCCCAGAATGTCCAAATGCCAAAACCCTAGGGGGAGAGAGCTTACACAAAGCTCTGAAGTCCCATACCAGAAGTCCATGAACCAAGAGAGTACCTTCTCCGTACATCCTTCAGAGAAGCAGGAATTTGCAACTCAGCATTCCTGATCACAGCTCCAAGCACCTCTCACATATCTGGACAGCCTGGCCTGGCAGGTCACTGCAGCTCCATCAGCTCTGTCACTGTCTTCTCCAGGCAGACCTCCGAGGCAGACAGACCTTGTGGTTCACTTACTGACCTTTGACCTGCTCTAATTTACATGGTCAGCTTGGAACTTCCTATGTGATCTCATATCCTCTTCCATTTTTGTAAGCTCTCCAGTGTCTTTGACCCTCTTCCAGCTGCCATCTTTAGTCAGGAGAAGAGTTTCTAGTGACATGCAGGCATGAGGAGGGCATGTACCCCCTTGGCTATGTCACAGTCACTGCACGTTCTCATAGTCACAGACACAGTTCACCCTGGGCTGCAGCCATCTCCCCTCCAGGAAGGCACAGCTGTTAATTTGCCTTCGTTGTGCAATGTGTCTTCAGTGCTGTACCTGCCACCATTCTCTGCTTCCCAATCCTGCCTTCAGGTGTTTCCCTATCTATCAGGAAACCCATGCTCTGTACCCTGTTACAGGTATACAGTAGATCTGTGGACAGTGAGGGGGTTGGGGGTGTCAACTCCCATGCCTGCATAGTCATAAATCTGCATATAACAATTTTGACTCCCCAAATACTTAATAATAGCCTGCTGTTGACCAAAAGCCTTACTGAAAGCATAAAAAGTTGGTTAGCACATTTTGTATATTATATGTACACATACTATATTCTTATAAAAAAGTAACCAAAGAAAGGAATAGGAAAAGAAAATATCATTATAGTATTTATTTAAAAATCTGCATATAGGGGTGCCACGTAGCCATGCTGTTCAAGCGTCAACCATATATATGTACACACACACATACACATCCCCCATATATGGTATTATTATTTGTATTTGGAAAATAACCAAAACAGATTTCTGGCCAAGATGGAGATATAGGTAGTTATACTTTGCCTCCTCGCACTACCAAAACAAGGACAACAACAAATTTAAAAACAAAAAATAACCAGAACTGCCAGAAAATTGAACTGTATGTGAAGTCCAGCAACCAAGGAGTTAAAGAAGAAACATTCATTCAGACCAGTAGGAGGGGCAGAAATGGTCAGCTGTGGCAGAGATGACATGCAGCAAGATGGTGGCAGGTGGACTGGGTGGTCCCACATCTGTGTGCAGATAAACTGGAAGGAACAACTGAGGAATGAGACAGACCATGCAACCCAGGGTTCCTGAGCAGGAAAATAAAGCCTCAAAATCTCTGACTATAAAAACCTGTGGGGGTTGAGGCAGCAAGAGAGAATAACAGCCTCATAGGAGAGTTTGTTGGAGGGATCCACAGGGTCCTAGAATGTATACAAGCCCACACACCTGGGAATCAGCACCAGAAGGGGGCCCACTTTGCTTGTGGGCAGCCGGGGAAGTTACTAAAAACCACCCAGAACCAAGCAAGTGGGATTGTTCACTCTCTTACCCCTCCCCCACATACAGTGCCACAACCCAGTGACATGGGTTGCCTTACCCTAGTGAATATCTAAGGCTCCGCCCCTTACAACATAACAGGTGTGCTGAGACAAAAAAAAACAACAAAAAAACGGTCCAATGAAAGAACAGATCCAAGCTCCAAAAATAGAACTAAGTGATAAAGAGATGGCCAACCTATCAGATGCAGAGTTCAAAGCATTGGTAATCAGGATGCTCACAGAAATGGTTGAGTATGGTTGCAAAATAGAGGAAAAATATTGAATGCTGTAGCTCGCTTTTATCATTCAGTGTTATGCCTCTAACATATGTCTGTGTTACATATACCTATTATTCACTTCCTCTTTCGTATAATATGAAATTGTGTAAATATACCTCAGTTTATTTATTCATTCTCCTGTTGATGGATATTCAGATGCTTTTTCTTTTGTTGTTACAATAGGTGCACTACTTCTAGAAAAAAACTTGTGTATTTTTCCTAATGCATGTGTGTAAGAGTTTCTCTAGGGAATACAACCAGGCATTTAATTATTGTATGCTAGAGTTAAGCCAGTGTTCAACTTCACAAGATTATGTCAGGTTATTTTTCAAAGTGATGATACCAGTTTATATTACCTTTAGTAGTGTATACTGCTAGATCCCATCAATACATATCTTTTGTGGCACTTGAACTTATCAGAATGCTTTGATTTTGCAGTTGTAAAATATGGTATTTTCCCTCAGTCTATTCTCTTCCCCTTCCTTTTATGTAAATTCTAGTATCAAGTGATGAAGTTTTTTTAAATACTTTGGAATTTTAATTGAAATTGCATTGAATCTCCAAATCAGCTTAAAAACAATTGACATCTTTATATAATATTACCAGTGAAATTCTGGTGAACTGCCTCTCTGAAGGAAAAAACACACCCTGACATGTAGCATTTGCCACTTCTCACTGTATAAAATATTCCTACCGTGACTGATTATAAGCTACAGTGTGAAACCACTGAAGCTGGAACTAGGACAAAATGAGCAGAACAGGCTCTGGTGATCTGGTAGGAGCTGGCTGCAGCAGTCCTGGGTATATCTCTTCATTTATTTAGTTTTTTATAGAATTTTATAGTTTCCTGAAAGTATATAGGTTGTATATCTTTTGTAAGCTATCTTCCTGGAAGTTTATATTTGTGTTGTCAATGGTGTTTTTAAAAAATTGTTAATTTCTGTCTCTGTTATAGGTACGTAGAAAGGCAACTGATAATTTGCACAATGACCTTAAGTTATGCTACCTTGTACTTATTATTCTTAAGAACACATCTGTATATTTCTTTATATTTTCTCTATAAATTTACCTTCCATGGACATTTCACATGAATTGAATCACATAAAATATCCTCTTTTATATTTGGCTTCATTCACTTGGTGTAGTAGTATTGAGGTTAATCTGTGATGTAGTACATGTCAGTAGTTTGGTCCTACTTATTTCTGAAAGAATTATTATTCCAGTGTATGGATAAACCACATTTTCCTTTTCTTTTGCCAGTTGATGGACATTTAAGTAGTTATGTACAGGTTTTTTTACTGCTGCTAAAAATATGTTTTTAAATAATTAAAACTTCCCTTGATATAAATGGGTGCATGAAAAAATGAGCTCTAAGAAGTCACTACTGAAGTGACTGGAAATGCTTCTGGAAGTAGTGATAGAGCAAAGAAAGAAATGAGTTGTGGTTTGAAGTACTTAAAGGGACTGTGGAAAATAAAACTTTTTGATTCTCTTAATTTTAATGCACTTTATGGATACTTCTGATGGGAAATTGATCAGAACTTAATCATACTCATACGTTCCTTCTGAGCATGTGGCTCTGTTTCTAGGGTTAGTGGAGAACGTGATGCTTACATTGTTAGGTATAGATTGAGAATCTTTTTCTAATGTAAATTGATAAGATTATATAAGAAATGGCTGGCAGATGTTTCATAGTATGATAGAATATCAATGTTTACATGGTTTTCAGAGTCCTAAAGAAATCTCAGTTTTAACCCTTTATCTATGTATGATCAGACTATATATAACTGATTCTTTTCATCCAAACTTTGGGGAAACATTATAAATAAGAACGTTATTTAATATGATTAATAATTAAGCCATTTAAATCTGATATTTTATATCGGTTTCTATCATTACTGAACAAAAGTGGGGTTAGGCAGCCTGTCGTCACTGACAGGCAAATTCTGAAAACAGAGTTTGGCGGGGAAAGAAAGAGGTCTTTATTAAAAGGTTGCAGTTTGGGAGGATTGAGGACTCCCCAGCTCCAGGTTCATCTCTTCTGGAAAACTCAGGCAAAGCCCATTTGTTCCCAAAAAGACTAAAACCAAAAACCATGCCCCCAAATCCCACTTCATCCTTATCTGTCTGTCTGTCTTTAGAGCCTGCAGCTGTTAGCGGATGGCTTTCTGGGTTCAGGCTCTTTCCTGGGGTCTGCTTCCATCACTGCTTCCAGGACCTAAGTGATCCCATAAATGCTCGGGCCTGTACCTCCACACTGCTAGGGCGCAGAGGAAGAGGAATACGTGTCTTTCTGTTTAAACATACTCGCCCAAACTTCCACATTCTCAGAAAGGTACCCCCCACCCTGCCCACCCCAGCCAATCCCATCCTTTTCACTGGTTAGAGTGACAGGTCAGCACCTCCCCCTGCAGCCAATGTTGACCTTTATGGAACCTGTGTGGCTACATGTCTGGTTCCACCTTCAGTTCAGGACCAGAAGAAGGTAGGAGGGCTTTTCCCTTTGCCAGTTGCTCGCCCTAGTTTCCTGTGGACAGCACAATGACTTCCTCCAGTGCTGCACTAGCAGCTAGGCTTCACCTGCGCTACCTTGGGCACTCCCTGCAGCCTTTCCCACACTTGGGGCACCATGCCTGTATCCATATGACTAGTTAGGAATTCAAATGACAGAGGTGTCTATCTATTTAGGGAGAGGAAGGAATAAAGCCCGGATGAATTTTTTTTTTTTGCCTCAGAGAATATTTCTGGCAGATATTTGCTAGCATTTATTAGAATTAGAGATTTTTACCTGGAGACAAAATTTTAAGTTATTTGTACCTAGTTAAATTTTTTTACAATAATTTATTTTACTTGTTTCTTATTACTTATGCAAAAGAGGAAAATCAGACATTAAAGAAATTTGGGCAGTTAAAGGTTGGTCTTTGTCTTTCATTGTTGTTTTTGTTTATAATTAATATCTTTTTTTTTTGCTTTTGGGTTGCCCTTTATACTAGTTGAACAAAGGTTTTGAAGTTAAGTGTCATCCAGTTTTGTGACTGTTTTTAGATAATTTTAGATTCAGGGGTAAAGTTAGGATTTAGGATGTTAGAATCAGTATTTTTTCCCCTACTATCTGAGTTTTATTTAGCTTCAGTTCTCTATTTTTTGACTACAGAGTACAATAAACTGAATATTATAAACATAAAAATGAAAGAATTTAGTGTATCTTTTGGTTTGCTTATAGAATATTTCTGAATTGTGGAGTCACTAATTTTAAGGCTTAATAATTCAAATTGAGGAATGACCATCAAAAGATTGTGTATGATTTCAGAATTTCTGTGGTGAGCCTAATAAAGAGTACCTCCTTTTCATCTTTGGTTCTGGATCAGTTGAAAAATGAGTGGCAGATGTGGGTGAAAATATCAACTTTACTGTTGATAAAAATTAATTTGAAAGAAGTAGATTGGTAGGAAAGCCAAATGGATTGATTAACCAAACTACAAACCAGGCAGACTTGTACATTCATGGCAGTGCCAATCCAGTGAGAAGGCTGAGCTACTTCCTTCCTGAATCCCTATGTAGAGCCTCTCAAAAAAGAAGAGGGAAGATGAGCCCAATACATAGAGTATATTCTTTCCAATCAGTCCATAAGTGGGTATGTTAGTGTCCTGAGGCTGCTGTAGCAAATTACTACAGACTTTGTGGTATAAAAATAACAAATTTATTCTTTCACCATTCTTTAGGCCAGAAATCCAAAATCAAGGTATCATCAGGGTTGGTTCCCTTTGGAGTCTTTGAGGAAGAATCTGTTTCATGCTTTTCTCCCAGCTTCTGGTAGCTATGGGTAATCCTTGTTGCTTTTTGGCCTGTAGATGTGTAATGCCAACTTCTATGTCGATCTTCATATGGCCTTTATTCCCTGTGTCTTCATGTTTATTTTTCCCTTTCTTTTCTTATAATGTCAAGTCACCGTTGGATTTTAGACCCACCCCAATCCAGGTTCATTTCTTCTCTGGACACTGATCTTAACTATGTATGCAAAGTCCCTTTTTCCGAGTAAGGGTATGTTTACAGTTCCATGTAAATGTATCTTTTGAAGAGACCACGATTTAATTCACTAAAAGGAATGGAGAGGCCAGGAGTTGGAGTAAATAAGTAAACTTGCTGTTTGCTAGGAAATATCCAGAGTTGGGGGCAGGTGTTCCTCCCTGGCATTCCCCAGCTTTTTGTTCCTACGGTCAACCAGAGTAGGAGATCAGCAAAAATGGGCCCTTCCTACCCTGTATTTGTGTTATTGGCATGATCTTTGATAGAATCTTTTAAAGCCACTTGTACATTTGGTGAGTATTAATGGTTAAAACTAGGTAAAATATATATCTACTTAACTGTGCACAGATAAAAGGCAGTTTATTACAATACATTGAAAGCAAACAACCAGTGAAGGGGCCATGTCAAATACCCTTGTGATGTGCAACTTCCAAAATTCCACAAAGATGTCCTGTGAGCTGTATATCACATGGACTGAATGAGGGTTTCTTTGTTGCTCTGGATATGAAATACTATGAAAGTTTAATTTCTTTTTTACTAATAATTAAATAGAAACAGGTATTTCCCTTCTTCACTTAAATGAATGTGTACTTCCTAGGATGCATGAGTCGTATGTATTTTGGAACATGTAGGTCTAGACCATTATTGATTATCTAACAGAACTTTTTGCAGTGATTTAGACAGTCTCTACTGGTTTTGTGCAGGTATAGAACACTCGAATGTGGTTAATGAGACTGAAGAATTGAGTTTTTAATTTTATTTTTTTAATAGACACGTGCTTGGTGGACTGTATTAGGCAGCACAGACTAGATAGATATTTGTCATTGCCTAGCCAGAGGTGGCCAACCTTTTGGCATCTCTGAGCCACACTGGAAGAAGAGTTGTCTTGGGCCACACATTAAATACCTTGTGACGTGTGATCACACACAAAAAAATCTCATACTGTTTTTAAGTAAATCTATGGTTTTGTGTTGGGCTGCATTCACAGCCGTCCTGGGCTGCAGGTGGGACACCTCTAGGCTATAAATATTGGGAGTAGTAAAATAAAGGGAATGTCTTTAATTTAGTGACATTAACAAAACGAAAAGTTCATCCTGAATTTGCAACTTATCTACACTTATTGAGGGTTTTGTTAGAACTTGGAATTTCTCACATAAACATATTCATGCTTACGTGAGAAATTAACTGTAAATGCCAATCATTTCACATTTCTCTTTGTTGAAAATTTAAAACTAATACACACAGAAAGTTTTTATTTAAAAGACTATAACAGAAAGTATTTTTTCACTGTAGATATACTATTTAAAGGTATAATATTTAATAATATGAAAGTATCACTTTATGATAAATTTATTTTGCAAACATAAACAGAGTTTGTTGTTATTTCCCAATCATGCCAACAATTGTTTCATAATTGTTTCATAATGTGTTTAACCTAATAGCCAGTTCATAAGTTGTATTTTTGTCTTTGATTGGATTGTGGCCAGAGAGAACATTTTTTTCTCATTATCATGCCTGTAATATAGTATTAGATTTAAACTCATTTAAAAAGGAAGTGTGAAAATAAATATAGTTTATATTTCTTAAACTTTCTATAGTTTAAATTTTGGAGTATTGTAATCTTCATTTATGCCAGGAGAGGGTGTACTTGAAATTTGAGTTTTTGAGCAGAAAGCATTCCTTTCAACGACTGTTGTAAAGTTGATATTTCTTAAAAACATTACAAACTCTTTAATTCCAGAATGTCCCTTAATGTACATGGGAGGAGAAGGGAGATCTCTGTGAATGATTTAGAGCACATAAGACTAAAAACATCTATTAATAAATTTTTCAACCAGAAATATAATTTTGTTTTCCTCAAGTTTTCACATCGCTTTCTGGAAATGAATTCAGAATTTTTTTTAATATTCTCTAGGAGACGTTTTTGAAGTTTTATCTTTAAATACAAAACACAACCCCTGGTATATGTAATATCATTTCAATTTTGACCTTATTTAATCAAAATTATCATTATAAATCATAATGCATGACTGTTAAAGAAAAGAGATCCTAAATGAAAACAAATCTGTGGCTAGAAAGTGATCATTTATTTCTTTGTGTTTTGACAGCTTGAAGGTCCGTGCGTTTTGCAAATTCAAAAAATTCGCAATGTTGCTGCACCAAAGGATAACGAGGAATCTCAGGCTGCACCGAGAATGCTGCGTTTGCAGATGACTGATGGTCACATAAGCTGCACAGCAATAGAATATAGTTATATGTCAAAAATAAGGTGATTGGCACTTTATTTTGTATATTTGTTACAGTGTTTTACATGCTGTTCAAAATGGATTTTATTTTAGGAACTTTGAAAAGAAGGAATGAACTCTTAAGTGCATGTTACAGTTTTTCAGAAAAAATTAAAGTTTGTCTTTCTATTTCATATGTACAGAAAAATAATTAAGAAAGGTGTTAGTTACTCCTTGCTTCAATGTTAATTATAAAAACAGAAATTTAAGGTGTTCTTGCATGAAAAATAATCGTTTTGTTTTCAGTAAGTTTGAGGTCATTCAAAAATTTCCTAGTACAAAAAGAATTTCTTTAACTACATTACAGTTTAGTTCCTGGACAATGAGCTGTGTCTATCACCAACTATTTAGTGTAATAGAAAAGTTCATAGGCTAATGAGTTTTCTGAAGAAATGACTGACAGTAGGGAGGTTTGTGTGCCACCCTACTGAAACTCTACAATGGGAGAATTTTCCAAATCCTTCTTCTGGCTATTTTCACGAGAGGCTTTTAGAGTCAGGCCTGTTGGAATGGAGACAGGCAGTGGGGGGTGGGGTGGGGGTAGGGGTGGGAGAGTCTCTTTTATCCTCAATGTGCCCATTAGATCAATTGAGTTCTATTTTCTGATGTGGAAATTTTCATTAGACATTTGTAAACCCCCCTTTTTGTCTTCTTAGTAATTTTATATGTTTATGTTTTCTATTTTGAGCTTTTCCATTTAATGTAAATTTTAAGACTGTATTCTTCTCCTGAGTAAGCATTTGATAAATATGTAGCATCTATTGTGTTCCAGTTCCTTATCTGGAGCTGGGGGTACACAGGTAAACAAGGTTTAGATTTTGCCGCCAGATAGCCCACATGCTAATGAGAAAGGCACATGGGTTTATAAATTATAATAAACATATAACTGAAAGGATTAGGAGCCTAGAAAATTTACTTAGGGGACCCAGGGTTGGGACTTAAAATGTGAATAGATGCTTTGACAGAGATGAGAGGGAAATAGCACATGCAAAGACATACTGTTCTGACAAGAGGTGATGACAAGATTCCTCTGGAGGAGCTTGGGTGGTAGGTATATGGGAGGAAGTGTGGAAGGGTCAGACCTTGAATATACTGTGCTGAGGGATTCCCCTTCTTTTTCTTTCCTTCAGCCAGCATCTGCCTCCTTCCTTAGAAGATACGTGTTTGTCTAAAATGTTGATTTTCATGCACAAAGGGGGGTTATTGAATTTGTGATTATGTTGTCTGCTTTTTGAAGAGTAGGAGGATTCTTGCTTTTGTGAGAAATACAGCCTTTCCTCTGACAAATTCAGTGAGATGTAAAGGGAGTTCACAGATGACTCAGAAGGTAGACTGGCCACATAATGGCTCATTCTCTGTTTTTATGGCTGAGTATTTCTCTGAGGTAAATGAAAACAAGATTAGCCCAGAGAGGAGGGTCTCTTATGCTTCCCACTGCCTTCTTTCTTTGAATTCATTGCAGTTCGAGAATTGAAAAAAATCATTGCTACTTGCTCATTCACTCATTGAAATAACATGTCTACTTTGTTGTAGAAACATCAGCTTTCGGAACTGTTCTAACATGTGAATGATTTGGGAGACTATTTTCAAAATACAGTTGGTTAGTAGTTATCTGAGAAGGAAGGTAGAACTCACTAGGGAGGATAAACAAGGAGCTGGTACGGAATGCGTTGCCTACAGTGGGCATTGCATTTCTCTGGGGTGCTTCTTTCCACTCTTTCATCCTATGTCTTGCCTCACTTCTCCCTATTTTCTTGTTTTTCTGTTTTGCTTAAAACAGCAATACAGAGAGAGTAAAGGTACGTTTGGGTGCCAATAAAAGTAGTAGTTATTTTTTTATCTTTTTAAAAAATATGAACAGTAAAAAGACAGCAAACTCACAGTTATTAACAACCACACCTAAAAAAAGCAAACTAAGCAAACAACTAGAACAAGAACAGAAATGGAGATCCCATGGAGGGTTAGCAACAGGGGAGTGGGAGGAGGAGACGGGGGAAAAGGTACAGAGAATAAGTAGCATAGATGGTAGGTAGAAAATAGACAGGGGGAGGGCAAGAACAGTCTTGGAAATGTGGAAGCTAAAGAACTTGTAACACATGGACATGAACTAAAGCGGGGGAATGTGGGTGGGAGAGGGTGTGCAGGGTGGAGGGGAATGAAGGGGGAGAAATGGGGCAACTGGAATAGCATAATCAATAAAATATATTTTAAAAATAGTAATTAAACCAAAATATGTTCTCTGAATTAGAGTTAGTTATGGCCCTGAAAGTGATGCAGTAAACATTATTTAAAAATTTTAGTACCTACTTACTCTTTTGTGGGAGTAGGACTATAATCTGTTGAGTGCAAGTTTTTGTCAGTTATTATATGAAACTGACAGTTATTATAATGAAATTGTGATAACAAACTCAGGTCCAGCTAGCTGCCTGCACTTTGAAAGCCAATACTCTGGAGAAGTGTGATGATGTAAGAAAAGGTGGTTTATTCAAGTGCGGCAGCCCGAGCAGGTGGCAGGCTCCTGTCCCAAAGACCACCTCAGCATCTCAGTGCAGGTAGAGGATTTTATTAGGAGGGAGAGAGAAGGCAGAACAAGGAGATTGGGGGAGGGGGTTGAAATTTTTCTACATCTAAATCAATACAGTCTGTTCTGATGATTATCTTGACTCTGGTCAAGAAAAGGTATGGGGTTGTTGTTGTTGAATGGCTGAGAGTCAGCAAGTCTCCTGGAGCTATAACATCCAGTTGCTGGTATCAGCTCCCTTTGGTTCCTGGAACTCTTTCACGAATATGCTGTTTGTCTATGGGTTACATATTAACAGTTCATCTTTTACAAAAACACTTTTAACAGAAGAAACAGTATTAAAAGAATAGAGGGATGTGTTACAGCTGTATTTAGGACCATCTTCAAATAATTTAAATTTTTTTCTTTTAAGTTTTAAAGTTATAGTATCAAAATTTTAATGTGCCAGTGATTTACATCCCATTTTTAAAGATCTTATGTAGTTTTTTTATATGTTTATTTTATGCATTTCTACATTTTTACCAATTTGTAAGAAATTATTGGCTAAAAAGGTGATTTTGAAGAATACACATGGGTTTTATGTAATTAATATATGTTTCTTAGTAATTTCTTTAGAGATAAAGAGTATGGCAGAGTGGTATCCATGGTCCTTATTTCATTTACCCCTGAACAATGACTATAGAGTTATGAAAATTTGGATCTGCTGATTGTCTGGAGTTGGGAAGAACGTCTTCACCTAGTATGACTGTATTCGGTTGTTGCTGATCTTCAAGTCAGATTGATATTGTCTTAAGTTTACTTTATATAACATAAAAGAACTGTACTTCAGGGGTAGACAAGGCTGTTTATGACCCTTTATTCTATAAGTTACATGTAATGAATAAGAATGATTAAGCTTGAGATCCTCAGAATAATTTTTACCAGATAATGTCTTTGAAAAATGGTGTTGGAGGAGAGCTATAAAAATACCCTGAACCTTCAGAGAAATGAACAAACAGATTCTAGAGCCAGTTAAGCCTGAAACATCACTAGAGATACAAAAAGATGAAACTGAAGCTCTCCTACTTTGGGTACATCATAAGGATGCAGGAAAAGGCAGTAATGCTGGGAAAAAGAAAAGACAGCAGGAAAAGGGGGAAACCACATGGCCGGTTTGGAGCTGGCTGGACTTTATAAAAGAAGCCCCAGGGCCTGGGCCCACAGGAGCTGAGCAGGGCTGTTGCGGACAGGACACTGTGGACGTCACTCGTTCACAGGACTGCCAGGAGTTGGAGCTGACTCAGGGGTGTGTTACACACAATGTCTTGCAATCTTTGAAGCTTTAAAAACAGGAATATTCTATTTCTTGTTGTTAATAACTATTTTATCAACTTTTTTTGATAGACCAGTGCTTTCACTGATTTACTGTTGCATATATCAGCACTTGGTGAATTTCATGAGTAGCATAGACAGTAGGTAGAACACTGAACAATATAAAGCCATTTCAGTGTGGTTTTCTAATTCTACGTGTTTTAGGACAGTTTTTACTCCTATGTGGAATGCTTTTTCCCTTGTGAAATGTGCAGAGGTAGATGCAGTGGGACTTGGTATATGTGCTTTAACTTTAGAATAAACCTATGTGACAAAATGGATTTCATCTATTGATTCTTTTACCAAAAGATTGGTAGTGGGATAAACATAATGTCTCCAGTTTCTATAAAAGGGATTATGGTGTAATGTTTGCTCCCAAACTGAAAATATTAGTCTATTATAGAAAAATTCTTTTAATGTTAGTATGTTTTTATTCATCAGTTTGTTTATTAGATTCTAAATGTAAGTGAGATCATATGGTATTTGTCTTTCTCTGACTGGCTAATTTCACTTAGCATAATAATCTCCAAGTCCAGCTCTACTGTTTCAAAAAAGTTAGTATGTTTTAGAGCAGCAATTTTCAACCTCTTTCATCTCATGGCAGAAATAAACTAATTACTAAAACTCTGGCACAGCAAAAAACATTAAATAGTTTGCTGATCTGACAAAAAGTAGGTACGAGTGTAGTTTTGATTCATGCACAGTGGGATGACTTTGGTGTGTGGGCTGTGGTCATTTTTTTAAAATTTGGCAATCTGAGGGGAAAGAGGGCAGTGCCTTTGACCAAATAGTCAGGTATTGCATATTTTAAAAATTCCTATGCCTCACTGTTTGAAAAATCGCTGTTTTAGAATAAATAACACTCATTTGATCTTTAACTGCATGGTTAACAAGAAAGAGCATTGTTTTGCCCTGGCGGGTGTGGCTCAGTTGGTTGGGTGTTGTCCCACAAGTGAAAGATTGCTGGTTTGATTCCCAATGAAGGCACATGCCTGTTGTTGCAGATTTGGTCCCCCTTTGGAGTGCACACAGGTAACTGACTGATGTTTCTCTCTCACATTTATGTTTCTCTTCCTCTGTGTCTCCCTCTTTTCCCCTCTCCCTAAAAATTAAATAAATAAAATCTTTTTTTAAGGTTATTTTTTGTGGATTATGGTAGCTCATATAGGTGTAAAATTTCTAGGAATGTTACTGGTCAGATATCTTTACCCATAATAAAATTTAATTTTGTAATATAGCATATTTTGCAATGTACAGCCAAAGCTCAGAGAAAAAATAGCAGATCATATTTGTGCAGCATGGCATTATTGAGAAAATAACTTTCATATCTTTTATTATATTTATCTTTACCATACATATTTATGAGGTGTGAATTTTATTGTCCAGATTTTTTTTTATTCCTAAAAAATAGTTTTTAGGTTAGCAGATTTTGAAGAACTTGACAAAGTCATAATCTAAGACCGAATCACAGTTTTGAGAAGGAGCTTCAACTTGTTTTAACTTTGTTTTTTTTCCTTTGCTTTAGCCTGAACACACCACCTGGAACTAAAGTTAAGCTCTCAGGCACTGTGGACATAAAAAATGGATTCCTGCTCTTGAATGACTCTAACACTACAGTTCTTGGTGGTGAAGTGGAACACCTTATTGAGAAATGGGAGTTACAGAGAGTAAGTGAACTAAGAAGAATGTCTTAAACTTTTAAAACGCTACACTCTTTGTCTTGCATTCTGTGTTTTAAGGATGCCTTCCCATAATGAGTAGTAACATTGATCCTTGAGTCAGAGGGGAATAGAATGGACTACAGGGGTCTTTATAGACACTATCTTCTTTTGTTTAAGTACATTGTTCCTCTAATGCAGATGTCATTTTTCAGTATTTTTTCTATTTTCTAACTTATTTTTGAAAATTTATGTTTTACTGACTAGTTTTCAAAACCAGTTATAACTTGTGTGTAATGTACATAATTGTTTCTGCAAAAAGAAGTGTGTGTGCATATATATAAACACAATACATATTTCTCTCATCTACATACATACATACATATATACATACAAGTGAGTACAAGTTAAAATTTCACTATACTGAAGGGGTTTCTTGTAACTAGGTGCTTCCTAGTCACTTTAGGTGATGTTTCCCCCATGTGTGTTAATAGTATCTTCACTCTTGTAGTCATCTAGTCAATCTAGTAATTGTTCCTCTACTTTGCATCCATTAATCAGTTCTCTTTATCCACTGTAGCTGTACCTCATGTCAGTCCCTTGCTCCCCAGATGGATTGCTGTTATGGTAGTTTTAAGTATTAGTATCGCTTGCCTGGACTGCTGCAGTAGCCTTTTAACTGATCTCTACGCATATTCTTTCTCGTGTTCTAATCTAGTTTATGCACTTCTGCCATATTATCTTCCTTAAGCATAACTCAGAGCAGATCACACCCTGCTTTTATTTCAAATGCCTTCATTTGGGATTCAGTTCCATTTGTAACCTAGCCCTAGTTCCAGTTTGCCTTTTCAACTCTAATTTTTTTTTGCATAGATCTTGTTTTAGCCAAATGGAACTACTTTTTCTTTGATTCACTATGCTTCCCTCAATTTTATGTTTGAATTTAAAAAAAGTGTACCACTATATACCATTCATCTTGTGTTCTCCTTCCAAATCCCTGCTTGGCCAAATTGTCCTTGTGCTTTTAGACTCAGATCAAATGCTTGTTTCTTCACATAGTGAAACAGTGACTCTTTTATTGAATTCTTGGGACAATTTAGCCATGTTAAGGAGTGTATTACTTTTTACCTAGCATTAAAATTATATTTATTGCTTGTCTCCTTTAATAGATTATAGGCATCTTAAGATCTGAATTTTTGTTTGAGTCATTTTTTGTTTAGTTCTACAAATATTTGCTGAACAGTGTGTAGGTATTGTGCTGAGTTCTTGCATCTGTATATCATGTAATCCTTTTAATAGTCTTGTGAGGGGGGTTTATGTCCATATAGATCAGAAAATGGACTTTAAGAACTGTTGGGTAACTTGTTTTATGATTATGTTATCGGTAGAAAATGAGTTCTTATGGTGTCACAAGGAATTAAATTTCCCGAGACTAGCACAGGAGGGTGGGGCTCTGTGGTATGGTTTATCGATGATGTACAATTAAGGGGATTTCCCTCCTGACTTTTCAATGTCCCATCACCATCTATCTCACCAAGGAAAATGTCCAACCTCGTCCTCAGCAAGACCAAGACAAAAGCCACTGCCCAGAGTTTCTGCTCCATTTTAAAGTCAGGTCCAGTCCAGTGTCCGGCTAGCTTAGGGTGTGTTCGCAGCAGCAGTCCATTGTTGTGCTGTGGTATTCAGGCTCCGTCCTGGAGCCTGAGTATGGAGTCCCCACAGCCATGGGTCATGTGGCTGCTAGGGCAGAATGGCCACGGAGTAAAGAAGATGGTGCACAACTCCAGTGAGGGTCATCGGGAGAGAAAGAGAGCTTGGTTTTTTTTGAGCCTGCAGGTGTTTGATGATAAGTGGTCTTAGTCCCTATTCAGGTATCTTAGTTTGTGTTTCCAGCTTCTCTGGTGGCAGAATCCACATGGTTGCTGGCCATGTCGCTGCTAAGGCCACATGGCTGTGGAGAGAACGTGAGAGTGCATGGGGCAAACATGTTCCAGGTGGACGAGTGACAGCACTTGTCTGTTCCCCTGGGGTTATGACCAGGAGCTTGGGTTTGGGATGGACCAGGTGCTGTTTCAAAGTAACCAATCGACTTTGCATGTTTTTGTGGGCTTCTGTAAGGTTTATACCTCCTACTTAAACTGACAGGCCTCTGTGGGCCAGCACCTCCCCGTATCACCCCAACAGTCCATCACAGAGGGGAAGGAGGGCTGTTAATCCCTTTGGCAGAACACAATGCTGTGGTCCCCTGGAGTGTGAAGCTGTAGCTTCCTGGTGGTGCAGACAGACTGATGCATCCCATTTTATGAAGCTCAATGTCTAAGTCCCTTTGCTCCCCTTTTCTAGTTAAATACTAAGGTAACCATTAGACTGCCATTAGGTGATGGTCTGAGCATTCCTTTAGCTCCACATGGTAGCTCTGAGTCTTACATGTAATAAATATCATAACACATAATTGGGAAATGAAGGATTCACAAAGCACATAAAGCTAACTACCCTTTAAGCTAAAATTGATGTTCTCGTGCCATTCTTAAATCTTGCCTAAGTGAGCCAAGTGACCTAGCAGTACTTCAAGCTTTGGTATTTTATGATATATTGCTTTTTTCTATTTTCTTAGTGTACCTGTTGGGGGATAAGCAGATAATGAGAATTAAGCACAGTTTTTATTTCATAGTACTCATTCCTTATGATAATAATATGTTACCTTTTGGACTGCTACACTGTGTAGTATAAGATAATGCTTCCTAACTTTGTTGTTTAGTTGGAAATGTTACAAAAGCAGGTACATGGTTGGCTCTTTACATAAAGAGCCAAGTTTATGAACTTTGAATTTCCCAGCGAAACCACACTCATTTTATGTGGTCCTCTCTTTTACAAGTTGATAGTTTATAGTTTTTATTATAATTAGAGTCTTTAAAAAATGTAATAAGATGTTCTAAAGTCAGACCAACATCCTACATAATTTCCCAACCAAGCCAGAACTATTACTACTTCACTGACTGAAAAGTCAGTTATCAGTCTAGGAACTTCCTTGTTCCCAACACACCTGCATGCAGACACATGCACACAGATTAGTAGTAGTTTGATAGTTGTCCTTGTAGTGTCCTATTATCTATCTTTTCCCTGTTTCCTGAAAGCCTACTAGTATTTCTTATAAGGGGGCAATAAAAATTTAGATTAAAAAGAGTTTAAAAACATCTTAATATAATTATAGTTCTCTTTGGTTTTATGTTTTTTGATTTGGTAACCATAGTGATGTAGAAACCATGGAGAGTTCAATTACTTGAGCATCTGGCAAGTAGTACACATAGAAATCATAAACCATGGAGTTAATTTTGGAATTAAAGAGACCCTAAATATTCTTATAAGGTAAATAGGGGAAGAGAACATTGAACAGTATTTAAACTACATGTAGGTGTTGTAGCTGTAGCAAGTTGATTACATACAGGGGAAGAAAAGAAGAAACGTGTTTTTCATCTTCTCAAAGTGAAACTCTGTACCATTAAATGTCAGCTTTCCATTCCCCTCCTCCTCCCAATCTCTGGCAACCATGATTCTACAGGACTTTCTGTCTATGAATTTGACTATTTCAGGGACCTTGTGCAAGTGGAATCACACAATATTTGTTCTTTTGTGTCTGGCTTAGTTCACCTAACATAATGTCTTCAAATTTCATTCATATTGCAGCATGTGTCACAGTTTCTTAACTTTAAGGCTAAATAATATTCTAGTGTGTGTATCTGTTTGTATCACATTTTGTTCATTCATCACTGGTAGACATTAGTATTTTTTTAACCTTTTGGCTATTGTGAATATTGCTGTTATGAGCATGGGTGGATAGATATCTGTTCAAGTTTTGGCTTTCAGTTCTTTGGGGTGTATAGTCAGAAGTAGATTCAGGGATCATACGGTTATAGTTTAATTTTTTAAATAACTATCCTTTGGTTTCCCACAGTGACTGTACCATCTTACATTCCAATCAGCAGTGCACAAGGGATCCAATTTTTCTACATCCTTGACAACTTGTTATTTTATGTTCTTTTTTTAAAAAAGATTATTTATTTATTTATCTTTTAGAGGGGAAGGAAAGGAGAGAGGGAGAGAAACATCAATGTATGGTTGCCTCTCGTGCATCCTGTGCTGGAAACTGGCCTGCAACCCAGGCATGTGCCCTGACTGGGAATCGAACAGCGATCCTTTGGTTTGCAGGCCCGTATTTTATGTTCTTTATATTTTAATATTAAGTATCCTATTAGGTGTGAAGGGGAATCTTCCTGTGGTTTTGATTTGTATTTCCCAAATGCTCAGTGATGTTTGGCATTGTTTTTTCATATGCTTATTGTCCATTTGTTTATCTTCTTCGGAGACATATGGTCTATTTAAGTCCTTTGCCAATTTTTTAATTTGGTTTTCTTTTTTGCTGTTTGATTTCTGAATATATTCTGGATATAAATTTCTTCTCAGTTACATAATTTCCAGATTTTTTTTATATTTCATGGGTTTTCTTTTTATTCTGTTGATCCTGCCCTTTGATGCACAAAAGTTTTTAGTTTTGATGAAGTTCAATTTTATCTTTTGTTTTCTTCTGTTACTTGTTCTTCTGGCATCATATCCAAAAAATCATACCAAGTCTAATGTCATGAAGCTTTCTCCCTCTTTTTTCTTCTAGAAGTTTTTATGTGTTTAGCTCTTAATTAGGTTTTTGATTCATTTTGAAATAATTTTTGTATATGCTATAAGAACACAGGGAAACTTTTTTGTAATGATTATTATTAAAAATATACAGAAATGTTTAAAGTTAAGAAGCTTTCTTAAATAACTAGTATCCTGGCCTATGTGGCTTAATTTGTTGGAGCGTCATTCCATAGATTGAAAGGTTGCAGGTTCAATTCCTAGTCAGGTCATGTACCAGTTGGGAAAAAAATGACAATAAGTGCTCAACAATATATATTAACATCTCAAAAATGAAACAAATAGGAATAGACAAGTGAAAAAAATCTTTCTGAAGATTCTTAGTAACATTTCAAAGGAATTTATAATGTGATAAATTGCTTTTGCCAGGAGAATTTTTTACATATTTATAATACATTGTTAACTTTTTAATTTTAAATATGAGGGTTGAAGGAAAAACAAAATTAATAGAGGGATGGGAGTTTATTTTTATTAAATATCAAATGGTTGGTTGAATACTTCAAAATATAAACTGATTTTCAACAGTCTTTGTGTTTGTTTTTTATTTGTTATTTTGAATCATCAAGTCTTTAATCCATTCCATATATCTGGCATAAGAAGGTGTTCTGATTAAAACAAGTTATCATAAAGGACATTTTATTGTAATTAAAAGTAATCACTATATTATAAACTGTAACAATTTGATCATTTTAAATAAGAATCACTGTTATCAGTATTCCTATAAACTATTTCTAGTCAAAACACTTTTGAACCCTGTTTCAAGAACTGGGGATGAAGACCAAATATATATTTCTTATTATATTGCAATATAACAAGTACGTTGTTTGCTAATAGATTATCTGTCTCAAAAATTTTATTTTAAAGGTGATTTCCAGGTAATATTTGTATCAGACAAATATTTTAATATGGGTTAAAGTAAAATTTTTGTTACCAAAGTACGTTATGTTTGAATTTGCTACTTGTTGAAGAGGTTTTTTACTGTGTTTTGTTCTTTTATTTAATCCTCACTTGAGGACATGCTTATTAATTTTAGAGAGAAGTGAAGGGAGGAAGAGAGAGAGGAAGAGAAGCATTGATGTGAGAAAGACGCATCAGTTGGTCACCTCTAGTGCACGCCTGGACCAGGGATAGAACTTGCCACCTAGGCATGTGCCTTGACTGGGAATCAGACCCACAGCCAGGGCTGTGTTTTGTTCTTATGGGAGCAGCTTAGAAAGCGGTTGTGAATGTGTGTTTTGTACGGAAAAATTAGGAGAGAGCCTCTGCCTAATTATAGAAGTTAGGGATGAGGTATTTTGTGTAGTTTGAAATAATTTATGGAAGACTTTTTTCCTTTTTTAAATAAAAATCTACTAAAATAAGTAGATTCCTGGTGCATCATAAATGTAGAATTTTTTAATGTGTATCTTCTGTTTTGTGACTCACTTTCTTCGCAGAGCTTGTCAAAACATAATAGAAGCAATATTGGAACTGAAGGTGGACCACCTCCTTTTGTGCCTTTTGGACAGGTAATGACTTTCATATTGGCAGATGTAATTTAATCAACAAGAGGTATTTTTCATTTGTATCAAGCTGTTTTTAGTTTTGTGCCAAGCTATTCATTCAGAGGTCAGAGAGTTATATGGAAATATAGTCAGTTAAAGAATTTAATAATTGTTTTTTTTATTTACTGCAATTAAATCATTGATGCAGGTGCTTTTCTCAAAAGCTGTTAACCCAAAGATTGAAGAAATTAAGAAACACACCTGAAGAGCAACGAATAGCTAATTAAGATAAAACGGTAGTGGGGCATTTTTTTGAGAGAAATGCAAAAGAAGATAAAATATGCTATAATTTCTCATTTTATTTATTAAAAATAAAGGAGGGAATGAGAAAACAAAAGTTTCAACAGGAGACAAGATGTGAGAAGACAAGGGGCAGGGAAGGGGCACCATGGCACTTGCCGGGAGCCTGCTGTCCCAGGTGCCCCTCTCAAGGTTCTGTTTGTCTTCCTTGATCCAAATACCCACGTTAGTCAGGGACATAATTTTGTTTTCAGAGGGATTTTCTTTTTCAACCACAGTGACACTGATCCTCTTCTGACATAAGCCAAAGGTTACCGCAGCATGTTTGTTACCTTGAGGTAGCTGCTCCGCTGGCCGGTATCTTGTGACTTCCTGGCTGTGCTCAGCAGCAGACTGCATTCGGGGCAGTCTCCTCTGGTCTGCCCCTACTGCATCCCTGAAGAGTCTGCGAGTAATCCCTAGGACGGCTTGCTCTTTGCCGCACGATGCCACCAGATTTAGCTATTTGTATTCCGCCTTGTGTTCGCTCTTTATTTTTTGTTGCGACTGCTGGCTCAGATGAGAGTACTGAAGGTGGGTTAGGAACACGACAGGTAGGAAACAGAGACCTGTGTATCTGTTACAGCTTAAAAAGGATCTCGTGTGAAAAGGATGATCAGAAGATAAATGAGTAGGATCAGATGGTATCCTCTTCAAAAACCTTTTTGTAGAGTCTAGTCAAAATTAAAGTAAATCCAGCATCATGTCTGTTTTGAAAGAATTTAAAAATGTGTCAGTTTTTATTGTGCTTTGTAACATGACACAGTGAAGATGAAAGGAGGCTCGACGCCCTGTGGTGGGATCTGTGTTGGTGATGCCCTCCCTTCTACTAGTGTAATGAAAACCCCAGAGTAAAACCAGTGCAGATATTCCAGTAGTTTGTATCTGAAAGTGATAAATGATATGTTTCTAAGTATATGCTTTCCCCTTATATATTCCAGTGATAATATTTCTTTTATAAATGGCTCAGATTTCTGATTTAATTACTTTAAAAAATTTGAAGTGTGTTTTACAGTTTTTTGCCTTAGGAAGGGTAATAAAAGTTATAGTATCACTAATATTATTTGTTTATGAAGTTCATTGTAAAAAATTCTTTTCATCATATCTTAGCTTGTATATGGATGGGTTAAAGGGAGAAATACTGACTGTGTATTACTATCTACAGGATATATTTATTTTTATTGCTCAAAATCTGTATTTGTATAAGACATTTGTTTGAGAGAATGTTTCCTTTGTTTTATCAATGAGTTGAGAAAAGGTTTATTTTTTAGAATTTTTACTGCTTCAAGTAGAAGGAAGAAATAGAATTCGGGGCTTATTTTTAAGCAACGATGACTTTCTTAATTTATTTTATGAGACTAAAAATAAAAAACTTTGCATCCTGATTGAGGGGCAGGGTTTGTTTTTAGCTTTTAGTTTATAAGTTCAGATACATCTTTTTATATGTTAAAATAACTCTACTACTTAACCCTCATAAGGATATTAAGGCATAATGTAATAAATCAAGCACTTAATAAAAACCTCAATTTATTTTTCTTGTGCAATAGTCTAGATCTTTTGAAATTTAAAGTATGTTATTTTCCTAAAATGAAACTTAGATCTCCTGCTTTCTTATGTGTTGTGAATATGGGCCCTGTTTTAGGGGGGGCACATTTTTGTGAAGCCTTCCATTGTATTTACCAGTTACACTTATTTAAAAGTTACTTTAATCAGTTTTCTCCTTTTGTTTTTTAAATGTATGATAAAGAATTGTATTTTTATGGGCTCTCAGCTGTTGTGATAGAAATTTTTTTGAAGAAGTAATACTTTATTATGTAAACCTTGAATCTCCTTGGGAAGTACTGAAGTGACTGATTTTTATTTATTATTACCAGAAGTGTGTATCTCATGTCCAAATGGATAGCAGAGAACTTGATCGAAGGAAGACATTGCAAGTTACAATGCCTGTCAAGCCTGCAAATGATAATGATGAATTTGAAAAGCAAAGGACTGCTGCTATTGCAGAAGTTGCAAAGAGCAAAGAAGTAAGAAACTAAATTATAATAAATTTTTCTTATTTCTTATCATCGTGTTCTATTTTGATTACTTATAATTATTATTGTTTTTTCACATATGGCAACTAATACTACAAACTTTTGACATTCTCCAGGTATCGGTAGACACGCCCTGGTGCATATGGAGTCTCAAGCTTACATACTGTGGTCCAGTGTTCTTTTTCCAAATCCTTTTGACAATCCCATTAAGTTGCTCTTTCTAGCAACCACACTTGTTTTCTTTTCTTTTTCTCCCTTCCTTTTCTTTTAACATTGTAGCAGCTGAATCCAATTGCTTTTTATTTCAGTAGAGGGTTTTCTATCATTGATTGAGCTTGATAACACTTTTTGAGGATAATTTTCTCCTGTAATATTCCTCTCAGCAATTTCTGAGAATGCAGGTAAAAATCAAAGGATAATCAGTAGCTCAGGATTTATATCTGTCAGTTTTCATTCTTAAATCTATTTAATATATAGTAAAAAATTTTATATATACATATAAATATGCATATAACCCCACATTTATATGTCATACATATTTATATGTATATATGTATTATTTAGTATTAATATCCAAATGTTTTTTTAATTATGTTTAATTTCTTTCTTACTTGAAATAGGTGTTTTCTCTAGTTATTAGACTTTGATAAGAAATTTAAATTCATGAATTAGTAGTTTAGACAGGATTTTCTTAACCAGTAAGATTAATATTGGTTTTGTTATCAAAACCAGTAACGAATATTAGCTAACTGCTCTCCTGTTGAGATACAAAGTTGAAGGAGGAGACTTCTTGCATTTCGGTTGTTCTTCTGCATGTCTTCCTATCATCAGTCCAGTGTAGACGCCAAGAGCACAGACTCTGGAATGAGGCAACTTGGAAGCATATCCTACTGACAAGCTTGGATATGTTATTAAATTTTGTAACCTGTTTTTCTTTATCTATGAAAAAAAGATAATAATGGTACCTACTTCATGTGGTTATGGTGAGAATTAAAATTGATAATCTTTAAAACATTTAGAATACTATATGGCACAGATCATCATATTCCTTTGCTAAAAAGCTTTTAATAAACATGACTATTGCTATACTTTAGTATTTTCTCTATTCTAAAGCATATTTTTAAAAATGATTTTAATATTTCTGAAATTAATATATTTTACACAGTTTACACAAAATATATTTCTTTTTCCCAAAAATTTATTAAAATGTTGGAGTTTCAGAAGAGGATATTGGGGATATATCAAATTCTCAATGACTTTGGGAAAGTTCTTTTGATTTATGCTTCAACTTTTCTCTCAATATTTTGGCTGATGTAGTTTCTACTATGTTTATTGGAATATAGTTAACATACTGTAATACGTTTCATTTTTTTAAGTCATAATTGATCATGTTATATTTTCCCATATTTGATAAGTGAAATTCGTAGTTTTCTGAAAAACACTTGACTTCTCAATTTATATATGATGGAGTTGAGGGAGGCTGAGAAGTTGCCTGAGTTTACCCAGTGACAATTCTGGGACTAAACCTATGTGTATGACAGTAGAAGATTATATCTGTATTTATATATCTCTATGTATTGATAACTATACACACAGTTATGTTTAATCTTTCTGAACATCAAAATCACATAACAGTGTAATTGTTCTAAAAGGATGTTTTATGATCCTTCATCAAAATGCTTGTATTGATTTGGTGAAATCTACTACAAATGACTAAGTGATGATTTTCATTCAGTTTTTTATTCTTTCACTGAGCAAATTTTTTTTGAGAATCTACTGTATGCAGGAAGTGTTTTAAATGCTTAGGTTAAATCAAATAGATAAATGATCCCTACCCTTATCAAGCTTATATAATAGTAAGGGTGACAGACTAATACATAATAAGTATATAAATTTATGTAGGTTAGAAGTTGGTAAGAGCGATAGAGAACAAAGGAAAAGTAAATTAGGATAGGGAGTCTGGAGTGCCATTTGTGGGGCAGGGGTACAATTTAAAAGAGGATGCTCAAAAATAAAGAATTCTTTGTAATTATGTAGTTTACATACTAGTAAAGACAGTAAATTTAGTACGTACACATACTAAATGAGTACACATTTAGTACACACTAAATTTGAGTATACATGCTCAGATCTCATACTTACAATGAGATTTGAGCAAGACTTGAAAGAGATAAGAAATTAATTATGTGGTTATCTGAGAGACTTATTGTAAGGAGAAGGAAAAGCTGTTGCAAAAGATCAAAAGTAGGAGTATATTTTCAGGGAATAGCAAAGTGGCTCTTAGAAGCAGAAAGAGCAAAGGGACAAGTTGTAGAATATAAAGTCAGGTGATAATGGGGTTCGGCCTGTATGGGGTCCTGGAAGCCATCTTGAAGACATTGGCCTTTATTCAGAGAGAAATGAGGAGCCTCTGGGGGATTTTCAGCAGTAACATCAGCTGACCTACATTTTTAAATATACATTTCAGAGACAGAGGAGTGGAGAGAGAGAGAAAGAAGGAGAAAGAAACCGATTTGTTACACTTATTTACGCAGTTTTTGGCTGTTTCTTGTATGTGCCCTGCTCAGGGATTGAACCTACCACGTTGGTGTATTGGGATGACATGGCATTCTAAGTAACTGAGCTACCCTACATTTTAAAAGTCTAATTCTGGCTGTTGTGTTCAGAACAGATTGTAGAGCAGGGGGATTGGAATCAGACAAGTCAGGAAATTATTGATGTAATCCAGGTGGAGAAAAATGGTGGTAGTTTGAATGAAGATGGCAGCAGTGCAGGTGGTACAAAGTGGTCAGATCTGTAATTTTGAAAGTAGAGTTACCAGGATTTCTGACAGATTGAATGTGTCGTGTGAGAGAAGAAGCAATGTCATGAATAACTCCAAGGGCTTTGTCTTGAAAAATTTGCAGGGTAGAGTTGCTTACCTTGAATTAGAGAGGATGGGAATGGAACATGTTGGAAGGAAAAATATTTGGTGTTTTGTTTTGAACCCGTTAATATTGAAGTGCCTAACAGACATCCTTGTTGCAATGTTTGATAGGCAGTGAGACAGAAGAGTGTAGTTGAAGGGTGAACTTTGGAATGAATATATGGATTTGAGAATTGTCATATGGTTGATATTTAAAATGATGAGTTAAGTGAGATCACCAAAGGAAATAGGGCTGATTAAAAAAGAGAAAAGGGTAAGGAATGAAAGTGGTTGCATTTCACCCTTACAGGTTGGGTGAAGTTGAACCAGCCAAGGTATCACTGGTAAGATAGGATGAAAACAAGACAATGCAAAAATTGTATCATGGAAGGAGCGTTGAACTTATCAAAGACTGCTGAAAAAATAACGTAAAACATTATTTTACAAGAACGAATGTAGGATTGGGGAAATCATTCATTCACTCTACATTATTCTTAACATTCATAGAGGTGGTGTTAAGATAAAGGATAAGGGTACAGATACCAGTAGTGGGTTGGTGTGGTGAAAATGGTTCAAGTTCTTCAGTGATTATTTTAGTTATTTCAGTGAGGGAGTAGGTAAGGCCAACCATGACAGTGGGGTGATGCTGGAGGCTTGAGTAGTGAAGAGAACAGGCAAAACTCTGGTCTAGAAGATTGGGAGGATGGATGGGCTAGGGAAATGTAGGAAGATTGCTAGGCAGCATTGAAGTCCCACTTGAGTTGCATGGTCATGGTGATCGCACACATGCTTAATTCACATAATACGCACCAGATGGTGTGGCTCATAGAGGACATCAGTTGCCTTATGGATAATGTTTAAGTTTTGATGTTTCTAGATATTTATATGTTTAGTAAATAACAACTGCTTTAAAGCATTGAAAAGCAATACTGAAAATACTATTTATCCTATTTCTTAATCCATAAAATGGAAAGAAAATAATAAGGAAATGTAACCAGAAGATGAGATTATTTCACTGACACCAAAAGAAAAAATACTTTTGGAGTTACAGAATTTAAATTCCAGGAATATATTTAATTTGGAACAGGTCAGGCTCCAGACTTTTCAGGTAACTATGTTTGAATATATTAAACAAAACAATATTATTGCCATCTGTTATGAGTGTTTACTATGTACCAGTTACTGAATTTATCACTCATGTCAATGATGTCATTTGATTCTCAAAATATCCCTAGCAGGTGAATTTTCTCCTCTCTGTTTTAAGCATGAAAAATCTAAGGCCTGTGGAAGGAGGGGGTTATATGACTTGTCTCAGGGCAGGGGCTCCACAGCGTGGCGGAGCCAGGGAATTAGTCCCACCTGTGTTCTTAACTATACTCCATTGTCTCCCAGCTTAATGAACTTTGTATCACATTAATATAAACTCACATATTTGTGCAAGTAATGACTATCAAGACATTCCAGATGTGCTTTTTTTGCTGGGATTGCAAAAACCAAAAATTAAATGAATCCAGTAATACATGTTTGGTTTTTGAAGATGTTGTTTTACTTTTGATTTGAATTAAATTCGTATATTGTAGTGTATCAACTACCTAGTGGAAATATTTACTATGTTGTCCATAAATGCTTAGCTAACATCATTTTTCTGTTTTTTAGGTTTTATTTCTTTATATTTTATCTGATCCAAAATAATTTCCCAATATTATATAAATCTATATCTAAGATGTTTTCTTACTGTAATCATTTTAAAACATTTGAAAATATTGATCGTTATCTTGAATAAAATCAAGTCTTGACTGCCTCTTCTTTTATTAGATATATTAGGTTATGGAGATATTATATAAGTGATGCTTAATTTAATATTATACAAGTAACAATTGTGAGATTTTTTTTTTTTTAAGAGAGGGGGGAGGGAAGGACAAAGAGAGGGAGAAAGAGCATTGATTGGTTGCCTCTTGCATACCTCATCTGGGGACCTGGCCTGCAACCCACGCATGTGCCCTGACTGGATAATTGAACCAGCGACATTTTGTTTCACAGGCTGGCACTCAATGCACTGAGCCATACCAGCCAGGGCTATGATATGCTTTTAAATCGTGAATTTGTATTTTTCCAAAGCAGTGTTCTTTATGCTGTAGTGTTTTCAGAATAGCTTTGATAAAACATAACTGAAATCAAATAACATTTTAAAATTTGATTATACATGTAATTATTCAAAGACATTAGGCAAAATAAGAAATACGGACTTTAAATTTTCTATATATAGTTTGTAAGACATAGCATATGTAATTAATATGAATAATAAATTAGTAATAAAAGTTTTAATCTTTTGTTGATATTTATATTATTTGTTTACCTTCTAAGATTATAGAATTATATTACTAGATCATGGACATAATATAACTGATTCTTGGACAGGTTCAGTGCCTTACTGATGATAGCCTTGACATGTAGCTGGATTTGTAAGCCAAGCCTCATGATATTAGTCAAGTATTTTACCCTAGAATTATTTTTGACACCCATTCTCCATAGTGCTAGTATTATTTAATTTTCTTCTGTATTACTACCTACTTAAATTTATTATGATTTGCCTTGTACACTTAAAAATTATAGTTATATAATTATTTTATTGCTTTGCCTAGACTTGTGGGGGAAAAAGTTTATAGCTAGTAGATACTTGTTAAAAAAACTAGGTAAAATTAATTTTTTCATGCACAATATAATTAAGAAACTTTTAACTACTTCAGTTTTGTTAGATTATTTTTAGTTGTAGCTTAGCCTTTAGAAATATTTTTAAATGCTGTTTATTTACATCTCTGTTCTCTTTCTCTTATCTAAAGACCAAGACATTTGGAGGAGGTGGCGGTGGTGCTAGAAGTAATCTCAACATGAATGCTGCTAGTAACCGAAATAGGGAAATTTTGCAGAAAGAAAAGTCCACCAAATCAGAGGGGAAACATGAGGGTGTCTACAGAGAACTGGTAAGGCTGAAGAACCAACACAAAGTTAATATGTTCTTTCTTTGATAGCCTTGATGATATATTTTTTTTTTTGCAACCACCATTGGCCTCCAGTGTATTATGGATAGATGTTACAACTCTAAAAAGGCCTTCATTAAGATTTATAATTCATTCATGGAAAATTTGGATTGTTTGAAAAATAATTTACTTGAAACTTCCGTTTTATTTAAATTTATAATATCTGAATAACATCATTTGGAATGGATTGATAAAAACCATCAAATTATATAGAGGGTTCTCAGTGGAAATTATGTTCTAAAAGTTGATGCATCAAAATGTAGATATCTGCCCTTCCCACAGATTTTTGTCTCTGTTTTGTTTGGTCTTTGAAAAAACATATTGAAATAAGTTCATGTATATTATGGACTCAATTGTAAAATATATCAGGAATTTTAAGATAAATAGGAAGAGCCAAACATATTTCTAATATGCTGCAGTATCCTTAGAATGTAACAGAGCTAACAAGAATTCATTTTCCTCTGTCTTAAAAGGTTGAATTACTTTGGATGATATTATCTGTAGAATACAGATTAATAAGACTATCTCATATAACAAAAAATTCAGAGATAGATGGTTACAAAAGTCGATAAATTTAACAACGTTGGGACTATCGTGAGAATCTCTGTGATTTATTGTTACAGGATTCTCTATCCATTAAATTGCCATTGAAAAAATTCAGAGTCAGGAAGGAAAGGGGTCCATTCCCTGGGAATGGGTCTGTTTTATCAGATAATAAAATACTTTTGGAATCTCCTACAACTTTCATTTGTGTCTCATGGACTAAAAAATAGGTCACATGCTTCATAAATTAATTAAACACTGGCCAAGGAGAATGGTTTTATAACTAGGGACTAGGCTTTCTTTTCCTTGTATATATGCCTATTTAATTATTGGGGGAAATATTCAGGGTTTTAAGGATAAATTCAATATAGCAAACTCCAAAATACATCGTTCCTAATTTAAGAAGCTCTTAAACATTATTAAATTGAGAACACTTCTGTGGGAATGTTTTGGCATAGAATATCAGAGGCTTGCACTTTGGGGTAATTGCAAATATTAAAAACATATGAAGGCAGTGATATCACAAAGATGGCAATATAGAAATTCCTAGGAATTTGCCTATCCACTGAAATAATCATTGAGTTGAGAAGCACTGTCTGAAGTAACTGTTTTATCACCATGGAGCCTAGTCAGAATCTTCAGTATCCAAAATAGTGATTGATGGAGAAGATGCCAGTCATAGAGATAATAGAACAAAGACTTAGGTGAACATACAACACAAGAAATATAATTTTTGCAAAGGAAATTTTGAAAGTACCTAAACAAACTTAAAAATGCAGTCTTTATCAAGTAACATCATCAGTTCCTGAGGAGAAGGGAGAATCTGATTTACAAAATTACCATCATTGTAGTATTCAAAATGTCCAGTTCTCAAAAAAATTACAAAGCACACCAAGACAACAACAACAGCAACAAACCAGGAAAATATGCCTCAGTTGTAGGAAAAAGAAATGGACAGAAATTATTTCTAAAGAAATCCAGGCATTAGACTTACTAAACTAAGACTTTAACTGTTTTAAATATGTTCAGAGTATTGAAGTGCACCATTGACAAGGAGATCAAAGAAATCATTAGAACAGTATTTGAACCAGTAGGGAATACCAATGAAGAGATAATTGTTTTTCAAAGGGGTAGAAATTATAAAAAAGAAACCAAACAGCATTTCTGGAGCTCAAAAATACATGAGCTGAAATATAAAAAGAAATTATTAGTCAGGTTAAACATGAGACTAAAGCAGGCAGAAGAAAGAGTCAATGAATTTTAGTATGTGGCAATTAAAGTGACCCAGAGTAACATGCAGAAAGAGTAAAAGAATGGAGGAAAATAGAGCCAAGGGACTTGTAGGGTACAGTCAAATATACTAACATATATACTGTGGGAGTTATGTGGAAGGGATGGAAAGGCTATTTGAAGAAGTAATAGCCTCAAACATGTTAATATCATGAATCTTCACATCCAAGAAACTTAACAAACTCCAGGAAAATAAAATCAGAGAGATGCAACAAGATAATCAAGTTATAAGACACAACAATTATAATCAAGTTGTTGAGAGCTGAAGGCAGAGAAGTCTTAAAATCAGTGAAAGAAAAACAACTCGTCAAGAACAGGAAAGCTCAATAAGATAAACAGCCAATTTCTCATTAGAAACTATGGAAGCAAAAAAAGCAATGGGGTGATATATTGAAACTAATGAAAGGAAAAACTGTTAACCAAGAATTCTATATCCAGGGAAACTTATTCAAAAATGAAGAGGACCATCAAAAGAATAACTTAAAATACTGTTATAAATTTGAGTGTACATGAATTATTCTAATAACTAGGTAAAAAATTCTTTTATAAGTTGGATGGTTTTCAATTCTCTTTTTCAACAGTTGATCAAGATTTGATTGGGGTGCCAGCTGATAGCTCCTTAAAATAATTTTTGTAATAGATGATATTATAGGTTGAATTGTGTCCTTCCCTAAACACTTATCGGAGCCTTAACTGCCAGTATCTTAAAATGTGACTTTATTTTGACATAGGGTCTTTACAGTGGTATCAAGTTAAAAAGAGGGCAGTAGAGTAGGCTCTAATTCAATATAACCCTAATTCAATCTCTTTATGAAGAGGGAAAATTTAGACACAGGTAGAGCCACATATATAGGGAAAATGACCTGAAGACCCTTGGTGAAAGGATGGCCGTGTAACTAGAGTGATGCGTATACAAGCCAAGGAATGCCAAGGATGGCTAGAAACAACAGATGCTGGAAAAAGCAGGAATTTCCCCCCTAGAGATGTCAGAGAGAGTACGGCATTGCCAACACCTTGAATGAGATTTGGTTAATGCAAATCAGATCAACAAGAAAGTTAGAATAAGGTGTACCAAGGTTGGGGATTAATTGATTATTAAAAGATTTTTTTTTTTTTAGTTCTATGTATGGGACAGTTTTTTAATTAGATACTTACTGAAGATAGTTAGGAGAGAGAAAGTTTTGGAAGGTTTGATTATTTTTTACATTCAGGTAAGTTTTCAAATAAGAAAGAAGAATTACAGTTTTAATATCCAGTCCTTTTTGCATTTACTTTAGCATAGCTAGAGCATGGATGTATATTTTCTCTTATGTGTCAACTATGATCTATTGATAGTAGCTACTGTGTTTAAAAAGGATTCTTTGTTTAGAAGGATACAGTCAGAGTTTGGGAAGAAATACTGTGCTTTTATCAATGTCTGCATGGGTATCAGTGACTGCCTGCAACATGCATGCCATGTATATCTTAAAACCTGTCCATCTGAATTCTTAGGTGTAGTAAAGTTAGTTTTGTATTTAACAGCAGGGCACGACTGAAGGAATTTCTTTATGGAATATGTGTATGTTGTTTAAACAGTTTTGAAATTCAGGTCTAGATTTGTCAAGGAGATTTGGGTTCTGGCATTTGTAAAGTAGATTTTCCTACTCAGTCAGTGTACAGATTGTCAGAGCATCATAGGTAGACTATATGGCTAATAAATATACAGCAGTATGGTGCAGCAATGGAGAGTAGAAAAAACAAAGTAGAAAAAAATGATGCTATCATTTTGTTAGCTTCATTTTATTATTTTACATTTAGGACAGGTGCTATATAAATTATATTTTCTTTCTAGAGTGGAGATGTGTTAACCATAACAATTTTTAATTAGGTCAGTTTTCCTGTCTATACTATTTTCAAAAGCCTTATCATAGCATATGATAAATTGTTTTTGTTTTGCATTAGTAATGGTACTTGTAACATCAGAGGATACTCAAGGCACAGCTCTACATATCATTGCCGATTCTTCCTTGGCTGTTGGGTACAAAAAAAAGCAGCAAGTGAATGTTTGATTTATTTGACATTTTTCCATAAGCATATGATGTAATTTTTAGTTTAATAAAATAATATGTAGTTAAAAACTTATACCTTGCTTTGTTTATTTACTATCAGCATACCTTTTCTCTTTATTCCTTACAGGTTGATGAGAAGGCTCTGAAGCACATAACAGAAATGGGCTTTAGTAAGGAAGCATCAAGGCAAGCTCTTATGGATAATGGCAACAACTTAGAAGCAGCATTGAATGTACTTCTTAACAGCAATAAACAGAAACCTGTTACAGGTCCACCTCTGAGAGGTATAACTCATTAAGCAATGTGCGAGATAGTGTTTGCTTTTTGGAGGAGTATATGTTGCAGACAGAGTCTGAGATCTAGAAGGATATTGACCATTGTGGTAAATGCTTCCAGTTCTGCAACTACAGAAATTTTTGGAGGTTCCTCTGCATTTTGTTTTTTTCATTTTTATGTAAAATAGGTCTAACAATATCTTATTTATAGGGTGGATATAATACAGAAAATATAAAGTGTCTAGTTCTATTAATTATGTCACTTGTATAAATAACTAAAGAATCTGCAAACTTTTTAAATTACAGGAATATGACAATTTAGTGTTATTCTTTAATTGCATAGTTGGATGTATTATATAATTTTTAATTGCATAGTCAAATATATTATGTGATTTTTAAAGTCCTAATCCTATATTCTTTTAAAAAATTAAGTGTATAAAAATTTTATGAAAATTATTTTTTCCTTAGAAGTAATTTATGTGAAAAAAATTAAGTTTCTAGATAGATCATTTGGATGATTAAAAGGACTAATTAATACAGTCATTAAATTTTATTGACTTCCGGCTAAGATGGGGGCGTAGGTTGATATACTTTGCCTCCTCACACAATCAAAAGAAGGACAACAGCTAATTTAAAAACAGAAAAAGACCATATCAGCCATAAAATTGAACTGTATGGAAGTCCGACAACCAAGGAGTTAAAGAAGAAACATTCATCCAGACTGGGAGGGCGGTGGAGACAGACAGCCAGGGTGGAGAGGATGTGTGGCAAGGCAGCAGCTGAAGGAGCAGGCCGACAAGACAGTGGCTGATGGTCCCACATTTGCATGCGGATAAACTGGGAGCAGTGCTGGGAAGGGAGACAGACTGTGCAACCCAGGGTACCAGCAGGGGAAAAGAAAGCCTGAAAACCTGGCTATAAAAACCTGTGGGGCTCGTGGTGGTAGGAGAGACTCCCAGCCTTAAAACAGAGCTCTCCAGAGAGATCCACAGGGTCCTGGAACATACACAAACCCACCTACCCGGGAATCAGCACGAAAGGGGCCCAGTTTGCTTGTGGGTAGCAGAGGGAAGTGACTGAAAGCCAGATGAGAGCCAAGCAAGCGTCATTGTTCCCTCTCTGACCAATCCCCTACATACAGTACCACAACTCAGCTACTTAAGTTGCTTTGACCTGGTGAATATATAAGGCTCAGCCCTTTACTACATAACAGGTATGCCGAGACAAAGACATTGGCCCAAATGAAAGAAAAGATCAAAGCTCCAAAAATAGGACGAAGCAATGAACAGATAGCCAGCCTATCAGATGCAAAGTTCAAAACACTGGTAATCAGGATGCTCACAGAAATGGCTGAGTATGGTCACAAAATGAAGGAAAAAGTAAAGGTTATGCAGAGTGAAATAAAAAAAATACACAGGGAACCAGCAGTGAAGGGAAGGAAACTAGGACTCACATCCACGGTTTGGAAGGAAGAAATGAACATTCAACCAGAACAGAATGAAGAAACAAGAATTTAAAAAGATGACGAAGCTTAGAAACCTCTGGACAACTTTAAACATTCCAACATCTGAATCATAGGGGTGCTAGAAGGAAGAGTGAGAAATTGAAAACTTACTTGAACAAATAATGAAGGAGAACTTCCCCAGTCTGGCAAAGTAAATAGACTTCCAGGAAGTCCAGGAAGCTCAGAGAGTCCCAAAGAAGTAAGACCCAAGGAAGCACACACCACAGCACAGCATAATTACATTGCCCAAGAATAAAGATAAGGAGAGAAACTTACAAGCAGCAAGAGGAAAGGAGACAGTTACCTACAAAGAAGTTTCCATAAGACTACTAGCTGATTTCTCAAAAGAAACCTTGCAGGCAAGAAGAGGCTGAAAAGAAGTATTCCAAGTCATGAAAGCCAAGAACCTACATCCAAGATTACTCTCTCTAGCAAAGCTATCATTTAGAAGGGAAGGGCAGATAAAGTGCTTCCCAGATAAAGTCAAGGAGTTTATTATCACCAAGTCCTAATTATATGGAATGTTAAAAGGACATATATAAGAAAAAGAAGATCAAAACTATGAACAGTAAAATGACATTAGACTCAAAATTATCAACAACCAAACCAAAAGGAAAAACAAACTAAGAAAGCAACTAGAACAGGTACATACTCACAGAAATGGAGATCACATGGAGGGTTATTGGTGGGGAGGTGGAAGGAGCATAATGCCGGGAAAGGCACAGGAAATAAGAGTAGTTGGTAGGTACAAAGTATCAGGGGGAGGCTAGCATAGTATAGGAAATGGAGAAGCCAGAGAACTTATATATGTGATCCATGGACATGAACTAAGGTGGAGGAATGCTGGTATGTGGGGGGGCAGAGTGGAGTGAAGGGGAGAAAAAAATGGAACAACTGTTAGAGCATAATCAATAAAATATACTTACAAAAACATTTTTATTATAAATGATGTAGAATATACAGAAATATATGAAAAATATATACAAAGTCTTGCTTAAGATGTCTGCTAATTATAATTTAGTGTATTTTGTCCTTTTGTTTTTACATGTACAATATATATGTTCTTACTTCTTAAGGTAAAGGAAAAGGCAGGGGGCGAATAAGATCTGAAGATGAGGAAGAACTGGGAAACACAAGGCCGTCAGCACCAAGCACCTTATTTGATTTCTTGGAGTCTAAAATGGGGACTTTGAGTGTGGAAGGTAGGCTAACTCAAAATAGTTTTTTTTTAAAGACCAAACTTCATGTGTAACTACAGAAAAGTTTACTAGTGCAACTAACAGTATGAACCTCTGCTCTGGGTGTTTATAAATTTCCTTAATTATAAATTGCCTATTTGATAAAAACACATAAGAAAATTGTAGTTGTTATAATTTGAAATATTAGATGGAAGCTTATTTTTCTGTCTTACTGTACATTGAGTAATAATGCCAAGCTCTTTTTCCCCAACTTTACTAGGTGGCAGATTTAGCCATGGAAACACATCACTATGTTGGGAAAGTTATAATTATATAACCTTATATAATTAGTTTGATTGTAAAGTTGGTCTGTCTTTTTCCCCACATATTATGTATCAAGTAAAAATATTCACACAAAGAGTAAATATGCTCCATCAATGTTGTGTACTTTGTAATGTGATATATTCTGTCAATTAACATAAATGCTGAAAAGAGAAATAAGTATGTTAAATGTTTATCTTTTCTCTTAGCATGGAGCATGGTAAATATTTTCTAAAAGAGTAAGTTTTCAAAATATGATTTCAAAAATTTAGGAAAATAATACTGTTAAATTCATTTCTCACTTTTATATATATTTTGAGTCTATTAAAGCTTGGAGATAAATGCTTTATAGCAAATTTAAAGTATCCATATTACATGAAAATAGAAGCTTATTTGTTGCTAGATTACATAAGTAATGTAATTGAGAAAACAAATATTTGATGTGGAGAATATTTATAAGCAAACACATGTAAGAGCATTATTTTCTTGATTATAAATCATAATGTCTTGGTTTTCCATTGTTGTTTAACCAATAATCACAAAAATCAGTGGCTAAAAACAATGCAAAAATATTACCTGTGAGTCAGAAATCCAAGCCTCACTTGGGGCTTCTGCTCAGTCTTAAGTACTGGAATCAAGATTGCAGTTGGTTTATGATCTGGTCTGAGGCTTGAAGTCCTCTTACAAGTCACAGGTGGTTAGCAACACTCAGGTCCTTGTGGATGCATACTGGGGAGTGCTTTCAGCTGCTAATGGCCTTCCCAGCTGCAGGACCCACGCCACAGGCAGTTCACTTGTTGGTTTGCTTCTGCAAAGCCAGCAGGAGAATCTCAGCTGCTGCTTCCAATTCCTTTGACTTCCTGACATTTTTGTGCCAACCTTCCTTTATACTATCCTAATCAGGGCTCCTTTGATTTCCTTTATCTTTCTTTCTCCCTACATTTGTTTTTGACTCTTGAGGTATCTTCTTAGTCATAATGAGGTTGAGATTGAGGAAAGTGTTTCCACTGTGAACTGTGGGCTTGCAACGCTTCAATTCTCACAGAATGCATCTTAAACTAATAAAATGAACTAGGTATCAAGGTTAATTAAGATACGTGGTAAGAATGATACATTCAAAAGTGAACCTCTGTGTTAGAGAAATTTATTTCTTAGAGGACAGAAATTTATGAATACTTTGTTAATAGTGGATATTATTTGAGTAGAATATGTTGTATTTATGTTACTGTTGTCAGTGTGACACAGAGTCAACAAGAATGTGAGAAAGATAGGGGCATTGTAATAGTATTCTAGACACTTGATTTTCCCAGGGATACAGCCTGTGATCTTCCCAAATCCCCAAATTCAAGAAATTAAATATGTTTCTGATATTTGTACAGGCTCTTAAATTTTATACAAATTCCTATAATACAAATTCCTAAATTCCTATAGGAAGAAATTATACATCTTCCTATAATCATCCTAACCCCAGAAGTTACCTTCCCCTCCAACTTACATGACCATTTACTGTCCTGCTTGATGACCATTATTCTCAGAGAAGCAAATGTTATTCTTTCCTAAAAGTACTGTGTGGGAAGGCCAGCTGACCAAGACGGGAGATGGGGAGAAGGTTTTGCAGAGGAGGTGACAGGTATGAGGAGTGTTGGGGTGAAGGGCAGTCGAGGTAGAGCGAGCGGTGGGTGTCCGGGCCTGGAGGCACCAGAGCACCACTGCCCTGTGCTGTGAGGGCGCGGGAGAGGTGGAGGTAGAAGGCCAGGGGTCAAAGTGGTAGGCTGGGACCAGATCGAGAAAATTTTGTCCTAAGGAGATTTTTTTTTTTTTATCCAGATGGCTGTGCAAAGCCACTGAAAGGTTTTGGGCATGAGAGCAATGAGGTTTGTTTGGTGTTTTCAGAAAAAAAAATTTTCCCCTCTGTATGCAAGGTAGAAAATGGGATTTTTTAAGTAAGTCTACAATTGCACGTGTCATGAGGAATCATTTATTCCATAACTGTAGTAGGACAAAGGGTGCTATAATTTGTTTTTCTGATTTTTTAAACCTTTTATTATAGATAACTGATTATTACATGTAGTTTTCTTAGAGATTTTTTTCTAGCATTAACTTTCTAAAAATTGTATCTTTCCATTGGAACCTAATGTAATTCTAATAGACACTTTTATAAATTTTCTAAAAAAAATGAGTTTGGATTACATTGGTTTATGAGAGTAACCACTAACTAAAGTGTTTGATGTAATACGTAATGACCTGATGTCAATTTGGGACTATTCGGTTGCTCATTTTGTGAGGGGGTTGTGTTCTGAAAGGCTCTTACATAGGGATTCTTTTTAAATTTAGTTCTATATTTTCATTATTGTGGTTGCTGGCTGGATTATCAGGCCAACTCCAAATCCAGGCCAAACTAGGTGCAAATCTAGGTCAACTCCAAAAGGTCATTTTTCTGTTATAACCTAAGTTTATCAATATGTCACTTCAGTAATACATAGCTACCATTTAAAACAATGCCCACTGGGAATATGTATTTGAGTTTCAATTTGGGGACAGAAGAAGTAGGTTTGATTCTGTTCATCATCATGGAAGAAATCCAGGTTGGCCAGAGAGGGAGAAAGGGGTGCCTTGAGGCAGTAACTTGACTGCTCTAACTTTCTACATCTATATAAAACTGGGGTAGCAGCCTTAATTGGTTCTGAATGAGGACCAAGGACACTGTGAGCAAGGTGCATAGAGTAACCCTTCTACTATCCACTCATTTGTGTAGCTTATTTTGTAAGTCTAGTGCTTTTTGCCATTTATGCATTTTAAGTTAAATAAATATTGGAAATAAGAACTCATCTAACATTCCTAAGTGTTGGACATGATCACAGATGATCAGGTTTCCCCTTTCCAGGACCCAGCCTTGTCTCCCACTTTCCCACTTTTATTCCTTAGTTCACGGAATTCTGTAATCCCTGAAGAAGCATAGTTACCTAATTCTCAGTCTGTTTGGCTGGTTGGTAATAGTTGAGAAGAGCACATCTTTGCTAGTTGTATCTGTGACCTTTCTACTTTCAAACTTGCCCACTTGTCTCTTGTAGGACTCCTAAAGGCAGTAAGAAGTAACCAACACTTTCCATCATCCTGGCACTTTCATACCAAGTTCTCCAAAGCATTGGCCACATTAGTCAGGAGGTCTTGTTTTTTTGACAGCAGGTTGAACTATGCAGTAAGTGCCAGCATACTGTTAGGAGATGAGCAGACTTTCACCACCCTGCCCCCTTCCTTTACTAGACTGTTTTTACACTGTAGGTTTTGTTACTTTATCGCCCTACTTCCTGGCACCAGTTTCTAAATTAGTTTGCTTTAAGATGTAAGACGCAGAAATTCAAGAAAGCAAAAAGGGAATTTATTGGTTCATATAGCTGGAAAGTGTTTCTCCGGCTCTGAATTCTGCTTCTTTCTGTTGGCAGACTGCCTTCCTATGATAGCAAAGATTGCCCAGGTAGCTCCAGGCATAGCATGAGGCCAACATGTAAGGTGGCATAATGACATACAAAGATATGCAGGTAAAAAGACATATCTCGATTTTGCAAGCATGTTCTTTTTCTGGGAAAAAGTAAAACACCTTTCCTCATAAAATTACTGATTCCTCAAGCTCAGGTGAGTCCCACTGGGGATGCTGCTTTGAGGTGTTGGCATCCCTGGAATAGAAGTCCAAAGAGACTCGGGGAAAGAGCACACTATCACTTGGTATCAAATCTCCATCATAATATGGGATAAAAAGTAATGAAAAATGTTTTTCAGGAACAATCAAATGGTCCTCATACCTAGGAGATCAGATAGTAAAAGACTTTCCATCTCCTTATGTCTCTATCTACCCCATTTTTATTCAGGAAGCATAGGACTTCTTCATTGATTCCATCAGGATTATTTATAAAGAGGAAGGTGAAGTTCCCCTCACTGCCTGTCCCCTGAAAATTGGGCTCTATTATCAAAAGCAGGGGAGAATTGAACAGGGTTCTGGGGCAGACAAATACAATGGATTCTACCACTAACTTAAATCACAATTCTTGTATTTACTAGTTGTGTGTCTTTGGGTAAGGTAATCTCTTAAATTTTAATTTGTTCATTGGGAAATGGAGAAATAGTAATAACACCTAAGTTACAGGGTTGTTGTTAAGATCAAATTAGGTAATGCATATAAAGTGCTAAGCACAGTGCTTGACATGTAGGCCTCCATATAATGGTAGTTCCTGCCACCACCACCATCACCATTATCATCATCATCATGATTAACAAGAGCAGCAGCAGCAGCAGCAGCCTCCACCCGTCATCTCCGTCCCCACCAGCCCCACTCCAGGTCCTCAACCCTCCACTGCTGCTTTGCAGAACTTTATCATATCATCCTCCATATTGCAGTCAGTGATGTTTCAAAATACCAGTTTGATCCTACTACCCCCTTGCTCAAAATAATTCATTCACTCTTCTCATTGGCAGAATAAAATTCAGTCTATATACTATATATACTGTTTTTATGGAGTGGCATTATACCATTTCCTGTGGATTTTGTGAAAAGAAGCATTTGGTTAACAGTACTCCTAATTCCAAATTCTGTATAATATTCAGATGTAAATAATATATTTAGATGGTAGCAGATAAAATAGTAATGGTTGCTGGATAATTCACATGAAGTTGCAGGCTTTTGGTAGCTGTTAGATGTTGGTTTTGTTTTTATTTTATTTTAATCAAATTTTAAGCCAGTTTAAATCGTTTGGCTTATGGACTTATGGCTGGAATTTTGAAGACTGAAGAACAGAGACTGCAGGAAGGAAATGTAATATGATGGTACTAGCTTAATTAGAAAAGCCGGAAGCTGATCAAGAGGAGAGAGAGAATATGAATGTGTTAAGCTGGCTATTCTTATGAAGGGTCTCCTTAAAAAAGGATCATCCATTATTGACTATTGTGTATTTACATCTAATTGCATCAAACAGCATTACTCCTCATTTCCTTCTGCAGCTGACTGATTGAAATTGATGTTGGAGTGCCTTTTTGGAAGCCAGGGACTAGTGGTAGCTGTAAGCACAATAGAGAGAATATGTAGCTATCTACACGCTACTTGTCACTTTCTGTACCTCCCTGTTCTTATGGCCTTCCCTGTCCTTGCCTTTTTTTTTAAAGTGCAAATTTTCCCCAAATTTCTAGTTAGTGCTTTAAGCTTAACTTGAATTATTTCCAGTTCTGTTTTGTGCGTCTGTTACTGTCACAGTGAGTAGTCCATGCCCGTGATACTGGTGTCACACATAGGTACAACTTAGTACTGAAATCTAGAGTCAGGAACTCTTCTAGTGATTTGACAATGCCTTAGCATTTGTTGCTGCATTTTATAAAGTAACAGTCCACAGCTGTTTGGAAATTGAAATCAGAACCAAAAACTACAAGAAAAAACCTGGCCCTTTATTACAGTTTGTTTGAAATTCCTGGTCTGTGTTGTTGTGACATAGCGGCCTCATGACTTGCAAGCGTTCTGACAGCACAGCACCTGACAGTTGACTTCCCAGGGCAGTGAGGCCGTCACTTAAAGATGTTCGGCAGATCACCAGGTGGGGAGGGAAAATACGCTGCATGCTGCACATGGAACGTCCTAATTATGAATGTAAAAGTGTTTATTGGGATTTAATAATTACATAGAGAAAACTTTATATAGATGTAGGAATAACTTTATTGAAAAATTTTAAAGGTCACTATAGAAAGTTGGTTAAAAGTAGCTTATAAGTCTGAAATATAATTTTTAAAGCACGTTTACAACAAAAAAAGGCATTTTAAAGATAAAAACAGAATGGGGTTAATTTATTTTTTGATGAAGTACCATAGAAGTGTAGTTTTTGCCTATTGTATAGATGTTACTTGGTAATTTGGAAAAATTAGAAATATAGATAACAAATAAAAGAAAAAGAAACAGCCTTTAATCTCATGACCATATTTTGTTTTCATTCTTATTTATGAGATCATATTTATGTGATCTGCTTTTTGTCCTAACAGTATAACATATTTCCATGTAATTATATATTTCTCTTAGCATAATTTTTACAGCTAAATAGCAGTCAATTATAATTCTATTTATTTTAGTGATATGAAAGTTGTTTTCAAATTTTGCTATAACAACAACCTTCAAAATAGGTTTTTACTTTTATTTATTTATTTATTTATTTTTATTTTATTTTAATTGGTGTTCAATTATAGTTCTCTTTTACTCTCATCCCAGCCCACCCCCCCAGCTCTTCCCACCTCCCTCCCATTTTCACCCCCCTTAGTTTTTTGTCCATGTGTCCTTTATACTTGTTCCTGAAAACCCTTCCACTTTTCCCCTGAAATTCTTTCTCCTCTCCCCTCTGGTCACTGTCAGCCTTGTTTTTTAGTTAAATTATTTACCTACAGATGATTTTTTTAGATATGTATGGAAGTTAAATTGCCTGCCATACATATTTTTAAGATTTGTTAGCCATGCTATCAGTTATGATATAAATATTTTTCTTTGGTTCTTAGGTATATAGAATATGGATATAGCTTTTCTCAGAAAACTGGAACACGAATCTCTTTTTCATTTTTGCCATTCTTTTATTTTTCTTCTCCTCAATTAATGGTCCATTCATTTAAACATTTATTGACCTTAAAATAAAATTATAATTGGCATTTATCAAGTATCTACTATTTGCTAGGAATGGTGCTGGGTACTTTGTATACTATTAATCCATATAATCATCTACAAATGCAAAACATATGTTGTTTCCATTTGACAGATAAGTAAATAGATTTGAAGAGATAAAACATCTTACCCATAAGAAATAAAGAACTAGGATTTAGACCCTTGACTGTGTGCTTCTCAGCTCTGAACTTTTTCTCATTTTTATATCATGATGCATTTCCAAGCACCTATTAGCTTTCTGGTAGGGAAGAGCAGTCAAGAGTTTATTAAGATACATTAAGTTTTAAAAATCAAGGAGAGATATCAAGCAGGCATTTGATGATCAAGTAGAGGTGGAGAAGCCAGGCAAAGACACAGAGAATGCAGCTGCCAAAGAAGTTGGAAGACTAGGAGAAATGCTGAGAGAGAAGGATGAGAAGTGTTCATTAGGTTCACATGACATCGGCAGTGTGCTGGTGAACATATAACAACAGGTTCTGGGAGAAGAGTAGGTGGGGCAAGGGAGGAATGCCCTGAGTTTTAGCTTCTGCTGATTTCTGTGGGGTAAATGTTTTCCCTATGGCTGATTTCTAGCTATCAACTGTTTAACATCCAGCGTGCAAGGTTTCTAAAAATCGAATAATCAGTTTTTGTACAATATTCAAGCTCGTTCCAGAATACCACTGGTTGGAGAACTTGACAAAAATAGTTCTGGTGAAGTAGTTGGGATTAGAAGACAATCTGAAGGATATCCAGTTGGTAAATGTTAGACAAGCATTTGAAAGACTATTTTGAAGAGAGTGCTAAGAATATTAATATAGCTTGAAAAAGTTGTGCTGTAGGCTTGGGGTAATGGGTGATTTATCTTCCTGCCTATTTATCATATTTTTAAAAGGTTGCATTTTATTTTTATAATATATAAAAAACATCATCATCATATATTAACCATGTGTGATAGGAATGAGATATACTGTGTGGTTTTACACTTTGTAATATGTCAGGATTCCTACAGAATATATTTATAGGGGAAATAGTTTATATAGAAGAAATAAAATATATAAATTTTGAGCCAAGAGGCAAACTTTAAAGCCGAAGAACTATGTAATTATTACAGAATGTACACATTATCTAAAGGTATTTTACACAGAAATCCCTGATTTGTACAATTGAAAATATTAGTCAAGAGTTTTTAGGTGAAAAACATCTCATGTATAAAATGGCTTAAATATAAACATAGGAATATTCCAAAGTGTTATACTTCTGTTATAATGTGAATTTGTGTGTTAATCAGTCAATACTACCATTTTGTAACAAATATCTTTAGTGATTTGGTTTTTGTTTTGCTTTACTTGTTGAGGGATTACTCAGCAGTAATCTCAGCTGTTCTACTTGGATCAGTTTATACAGCAGTAGGTAACCTGTTGTACCATGGTACTATTGTCACTGAGCAAAAACAAAACAAGAAAACCAAACCAAACCAAACAAACATACAAATAAAAACATTTGGCTGCCTCTCACCACAAAAGCCAAACTTGTGAGGCAGATGTTGGTGTGAAAGGAAAGATGTTTTATTCAAGTGCTGTATTTATTTATTCACAATCTGGTAGAATGGCAAATGCCTGTCTCAAAGTCCATGTACTCAGCAAGACCACGGAGTCACCGTGGTTGCAAGAGCCATAAGGTTGTGTACTCCCAGGGTGGAGAGTATACGAACACACAGGTCGTCAGTGCATCACCAGGTGGCCAAAAGAGCAAAACAGGCTCCCTCCTGGAAACCAAGGGCCACATAGCACATGGAGAGAACAGAGCACCATGTGAATCCAGATCATGAGTGAGAGCAAATCACTGGGCAGGTCTTTGTTCCTCTTGTATAATGTTAGTTTGAGTGTGGTATGGACAAGGCACGTTTGCATTCTTCAGGTGGCTCCACTTCCCAACCAAATCCCCTTTTTTCCCAGGCTAACTGACAGGCCTCCTTAGTCAGCACCCCTCCCTGTGTCATTTTGACTTGGTATGGTGCATGTGCCTACCTTCCCTTGACCTTCCCTTGGTCCCACCCCCAATATGGTACTAGAAGATAACCTATGCAGTTATATTATTAGCATGCTCATAAGATAGCTTGGGCCGTACCCACTGATACTCTTAGCCTTCTACACACCAGTCTAAGGAAGCTCTTCCTACGACCCTCTTGGTCAGTGAGAGATTCCTTGGGCTTCAGACATACTGTCTACCAGTAATTTTGTGACTTTTAAAAACTAGTACTGTAGTCCAGAAATGGACATTCCATTGGCTTTTCTTTTTAAAAATCCTATTTATTTTTATTTTCCTGCTCCTTAAAATAAATTGGCTTTAAATTTCACCATATGTCTTGGCCTCAAATTGTAAGAATTCTCACTTTTATTTTGCTATGGTTTGGGTTCAAGAACATAATTGCAAAGATAATGTGTTTAAGATGATCACGATTATGAGCCTGGAAAATATTAATCAGATTGGAAGAAAAGATCATACAAATTAAATTTAGTGTTTTGCACCTGAGTGATGCTTCCTGTGTGACAGCTTCACTAGTTCTGGAATATTATCCTTTCAGTTTTTATAGGTTTGATAATATATCACAGTACTATGTATTTAGTTGGTATTTCCAGTTTATTTTCTTCAATAAACAATATTTGAGTTGAAGCAGAAATAACATGTAGTCTTTATGTCTAAATGGTTTTTGACCCACAAAGTTAGTGCCTTATGTATAAATGCCCAGCTTATCAACAAGAGAGCTATATTTTACTTACCGACAGATGTCAATGTACAGTTGAACTTCAGGCATCTGTGGCTGTGAGTAGTGTGGGAATAACAGTAAGACTGCACTGTTACATTTGATTCAACAATTCTTGTGTTATTTTATGTCCAGGATATCTAGAAAGATACAAATAATCTAATTTTATAGGAGTTGTATAAGAAGTGTACCTCAGAAGTATGACCATCAGTGCTTATTTACACATGAGTTTGATTGGAAGGAAGGAAAGTGGGACCACTCCTAAAGGAGTGGTGTGTGGGACCACTCCTTTAGGGACCAATCCTAAAGGAGTGGTCCCACATACTTTAGGATTTTAGACCATTAGGATCAAGAGTCAGATGACTCAGATAAAACACAGCAACTAAAAGGAACATGATAGGCTCTAGAAAGTAACGTCACCATATGCACTATCCTCATCTCCTGTTTTAATTTTTCTTAATTGGAGAAAAAACACTATACCCATAGAGAGGTGACACAACTAATATTTTTCCTCTTGAAGTTATTAGGAAAACACAGAGATTAGGATTATAAGAGATTTTGCTACCAAGATGATGTGAGTAGACAGTAATTACAAATAAGCTTTATTTCTAAAATAGATTTTTCTTCATAAAAGCAGTGCATATTGAGTCTGGGAAATATTGAGTGGTCATTTATTTAGTCCACAGTATTAACTTGGAGCTTACTATGTGCCAGGAACTGTGTTAGAAAGGGGTGTATCGGTAAACAGAACATGGTTCAAGGACCTGAAAGTCTAGCAGGGGAAGGAGATTCATTCAGGCAGTTTGTCTGTGCTTCTGTTGTGCATGTTACCTGGGACAGAGGAGGGGTGCCTGGCTCAGTCCTTGCAGGAGTGGGGAGGAGTGATGTCCTAGAAGAAGAGCAGTCTATGCTGAGGACTTGAGAGAAGTTACAAGGAAGACACCTGGGACACGTTCAGGCATGTGCAGGCATGGATACGCGTGTGATCATAAGACATTGAAAATGCTCAGTACAAGACTTTCTTTCACCAGGAAGCAAGGCTGTGTTTTAGAGTGACTGTTAATAACTGATAGAAAAAAAGGTGAAACTATTAGAAAAGCCATCTGAAGAGGTCATTACAGAAGTTTTTAGAGGTGGAAGAGAAAGCAAAGTTAATCCAATGGCATACTTTCGGTATGTGATATGTGATGTAATTATAACCCCCAAATTTGTTTATATAGAAAAAAAAGGAAAATCAGATAAGTTGTGTAGGTGTATTCTCACTTAATGGATCAATTTCTACAAGTAATACCTTTTTTAGCCCTGGCAAAAAAATTTTTAGTGCTAATCCCAACCTAGGATTGCCATGAGGAAATACTGAAAATAACTCATGATTAGTAATGATTTAATGTTAGCAGCGTAATGGTAGCTTTATTCAGGAGGGATAGCAGGGAAGTTATCTTGAGGCCTGCAGCCTGCCTGCTTCATCCCAGCTAGTCCTGTGACCTTGGTCGAGCTTGTACAGCCTCCTCATCTGGGAAATGGGAATGTTATAGTTGTGCCCTGAGATCAGCTCTTTTGGTCTTCCAACATATGAGGAATTTTATGTACTCACTGAAGTAAACTTTTTTTTTTGGCAATTGTAAGGACCAGCTTGGACTTTTCATGCCTTTTAAACGTGCCTGGAAAGGGACTTCTTTACAGTTGCATTGTTGATGTGTGTCGCCGTTTCTCAGAGTCCTCATGGCTTGTACATTTGTAGTAGTGATGATCTTATGCTTCATACCCCTATTTTTTTCTCTCTCTGTTTTATTAAGGGGATTTTGGGCACTAAAAGGTTAATTCTTCAAACACTTAATATTATAAATACTTTGTGAGCTTAGCCTTAAATTTAATATGTGTCATAGTTATGAAAGAATTTAATAAGAACAGGAAAACTTTCTATCTTTGAGTAACAAATGAAAGAAAAAATGCTGTGTCTGATTATAACTACTGTTTATTCTTGTGTCTATTTTTTTCTGGGGTTTTATGTCTTTAATTAATTTATTTGTTTATAATGGACATCAATTTTGGAATATTGGTATGGACAACCTTTTTCTCTTTAAAATGCAAAATTACTGGTGATTGTATTTTTATTTAGCCCTGCATAGGTTTTGTGAGGGGACCATATTCCCTCCTGAAGGAAGCGTCTAGCCCAGGACTTCTGTGCCGCTGTTCTGTCTCAGATCGCCCTTCCATGCTGTCATTGCACTTCTTAGTTTTTAGGAGTCAACCGAAGCACCGCTTCTTCAGAGAACTGAAGTATTTGCCTCCCACTATTCCCAGTTTTATCACAATGGTCTGTAGGTGATCTTTTTAGGCTTTTTCACAGTTCTAAGCTATGTCATTTGTTTACTTACTTTTTTCTTGCCACTTCCCATTGTACCTAAGGTCCCACAGGATGGAGAGGTTATGGTTCTTCCCTTTTTCCTGTGTGGTGACTACGGCAGGGTTGCCTCCTGTCTGTTGCAGGTGTGCAGTAACTGTCATATAGAGCAACTGAATGGAGAAGTGAGGTGAATAAGGTCACAGCTGCTCAGTGGTGGGGCTGGGATGTAAGATGGATCCATGAGAAAAGCAATTTCACCAATATTTTCAAATTGAATTTTTACCATAATCCTGTGATAAGTATCATTATCCACACATTACTGACGAAGGAACTAGGCTCTTTCTGACTTTGTTAGAGCTGATCACTGGGAAGAGGGAGAATGAATCTATTTGGTTGTGAGCTTAGTGTTTGTGTTGTGTAATCTTTTTCTATGATCATTTGAATTCAGTCTACTGACCTTCAGTGTGCAAAGCCCAGTGTGCTTTGATGCCCACCTTTCTTACAGAAAGCAAGATAGAAGACTAGATTTTCTATTTCAGTTTGCACCTTTAGCTGAGGTCATGTGAGACAGTGTTAAACAGGGAATTTTCAGCTTGGAGGCTTGTTTCATTCCCATTGTTTTTAGTAATTGTATCTTTCAGCAAATATTTACGGAACGCCATCCATTTGCCTGATCCTGTTTTATTAGGCACTGAAGAAAGCAATGCACAGTAAGACTTAGACCAACCCTACTCTCAAGTTGGTTAATATGTACTAATATTTAAAGTATCCTCTTTTAAAAAACATGCCATATTGAAATAAATGAGATACCTCTATGCATTGACTTGGAAACATGCCCATAGTATACAGTTAATTTAAAAAATATCCTACAGCCTGTGCAATGTGCATGAGTTCATTTTGTATAAGTAAGTAAATGAATAGGCAAGCAGAGTTGTATGTATGAATTATATAAAAAGAAAGAATAACCTCTGGCTCTGGCCAGGTAGGTCAGTTGGTTCCAATATCCAAGGTTGTGAGTTTGATCCTTGGTCAGGACACATAAGCAACCAGTGAATGGATAAACAAGTGGGACAAGAAATCACTCTCTCTCTCTCTCTCTCTGTCTCTTTTTTCTCTCCCCCTTCCTCTCTCTCTCTTGAAAAATTAAAAAGAAAAAATAACCTCTGAAATTGCTAACAGTGGCTCTCCCTAGAGGTAGGTAGTATTAAACAATCAGAAGATAGAACTTTCACTTCATATAAGATTGTAAGTAATTTTTACTTTTTAAAACATTTCTTAGCATTTTTAATAGAGAAAAATTTAAAGGGTATATAGAAGAAATTTTATTTATAATATTTTTAAGTGATAAATCATATTAGGATGTGATTTTGATTTTTCTAATATATCTAAATTTTCTCTATAATATGAATCTGATCATTGGACAACAAACAATTTTCACTAAAGAATTCTTTCTGCCCTATTTTTAACAAGAAAAAAACCAAAACCAACCAAACAAAAAAATTAAAGCAAGGTAAAGGTTCTAAATAAAGATGGGGTTGGTGTTGGTGAAGTTGTGTAAATAGGAAAGCGTCTTGTCCAAGTATTGTTTTTTCTTGATGCAGTTAATTATGTTTATTTGCATGATTATAAGTGGTAATATGTATAATAACAATGAGAGCTAACATTTATTGAATCCTTTTAAAGCCAATTATTGTTCTCAGTACTTGCTTAATCCTCTGAGGTAGGTGCTAATATTATCCCTATCTTAAAGCCAGGGCTCACAAAATTTAAGTAACTTGTCTAAGATTGCAGAACTACTAAGTGGCAGAGCTGTGTTGTAACTCTGCAGGCTCTCTCCAAAGGCGTACCTTACATGCTATACTAAGTGCCAGTTGTTGAGCTTCTGAATAGCAATCAAACTCTTAACAGGGGTTTTAGTTTTTCTGCTTTAATGTAAAGATTATTAATTTTGTGTCAGTATTCTGGCAATCCTAGTATACAACTTAATTTTTTTCAGTCTATCAGGGTTTGTTAAAGAGCTTTTGTGATTTCTGCATATCCCTAGAAATGAGCAGATGTAGGTGATAAACTTGTAGCTGAAATGCTGTTGGTTGCATTTTATTTTCTTTCTCTGGGCAGGCAGCTTGGCATTTTGGAAAAATTGTGGGCTTTAGCTTCAGTTGGATTTGAGTTTAAATTTGGGCTTCAACATTTTCTAGCTGCTGGCTTTGCATTGTTTCTTCACTTGCAAAATAAAGATAATATTATGGCCCTTTTGGGTGGCTATGAGAATTACGTGAAGTAATGTAGGCAAAAGACCTGTGAAATGGAGACAGGCACATAGTAAAATCTTAGTAAATTTTAAGCTACTTCTTCAAGTAGGTCTCCCAAAATAAAATGAAGAAACAAAAATGTACCTTTTTATACTATGAGATGCAGGCACAACTGTGACTGGAGAATGAATATTCTCAATAAATTCATTCTTCATTCTTAGATTTCAAATCATGATGATGTAAAAACTATTGTCATCCCATATCTTTTAATCATTGTAAAAATCCTGACCTTGTGTAACAGCAACATTTTATCACAAGTCAAACTAAATTCATACACCATTCTTTGATCAGTTTTTTTGATATGAGATTTTTTCACTTTGATCTTTTAGATGTTTTCAATTTGTTATTTTGTGATGAATTTTTTTATCACATCTTCCCTTTTTTCTTCCCTTTTTTCCCTTTTTTTCTCCTGTGTACTATTAAATGTTACCAATTTCTGTTTATATTTCTGTATGTCTTTGAGTAACTAATGAAAAAAATTTAATGTAAATTTTTGTGTCCATTCTTTTCTGGGATTATTTATTATAATAAACATCAATTTTGGGATATTGGTATGTACAATTTTTTTTCTCTTTGAAATAAATAATTACCACTGATTATATTTTTAGTTAGAATTATACCTGAGAAGGTAATTTTTTAAAAGTTGATGCATTTTATTCTGTTGTTTACAGAAAAATAACTCGATACGTTTTTTATTAGAGTGATTGTATACCTGACCTGTGGTGCTGGTTGGCATTTTGGGTGATTTGGAATCATCGTACCTCTTCAAGAAGGGTAGCAGAGAGCAGGGAGATTTTGACTGGAACACTGAGAAGCTTTCTATTTGATTTGCAGGTTTATTTCTTAATTAACCTTCCCATAGTTTAGTAATTGAGCACTTTCTGTTATTTTTTAATAGACTATTTCAGTTTTAAAATATTTACTTTATATCTGACATCACTTAACTGTCTAAGGCAAAATGTACTGGGTTTAAGGAAATTCGAGGATGATAAAATATTTAAGGACTTTCTTTTTTTGGCTTATTATTTTATTTTGAAATGAAATGGGTATATATGAAAACTGTTCTTTTAAAAGCACAATTTTATCCTCTTCATCATAGAGTTTAATTTTTTTAATTCTTATTTAAAATTAATTTTTTATAGATTTTTCTCTCACTGTATTATGTTAGCACATAATTGGAAATGAAGTATGCTCATAATTAGTAAAATCACTTTTTTATTCTGTAATCTAATGAATGTCATCAATTAAGTAAATCAGGACATCTTTACTTTTTTGTTGTTTTAGAAGAACTGAAATCAAATTCTCCCATGCCTAGTTGAAGCTTTCATGCTCTATATGTGGTTATCTAGAACCCAGTCTACAGTTCAGGATACTTAGTTACTCTTGCAATGACCTAATATATCTGTACTTTCTGACCATCATAGATATTAGTGGCCCTAACTGGAATAATAAAACAAATCGATCCCTAAATACAACCACCCTAAAATGCTTAAATCTCAAATATGTATTCAAGCCTACTGATGACAAGTAAAATATCTTAATATTTGACTTACTTTAGAAGCTGAAAAATTTCTTTAATTCACTATATGAGGGACTTTACTTTCTTTTTGTTTATTACATAAAACTCTATAACATCTGTATCTCAAGACTATAGTAGGGAATATTTGATATTTGCGAGTGTGGGGTACCTAACACACTGCAGATAGAAAGAGGTGACTACTGTTTTTATTCTCTAATAATGGATGACAAATGCCAATATATGCTTTCTGCTCAAAGTGCTCATTTGTATACTGCTTATATTCACTACTGTTCTTGCTTCCCTGAATGTTGACTCCTGGGTTAAAGAAGGAAAATGCCAGCAGAAACTAAAAGTGACTATTTTTATTCTCTTTAAGGAAAACTTAACGTTGAGTTCAAGTGTTAAAACTAAGATATTTGTGTTATATTTATAAAAGCAAATCTTGGGAAAAAGTCATTTTTAGAAAATGTCTCTGTAAATGGTCTTGGCTAGTATTTGATATCTTGTGTATTTAAAAGTCTTAATTCTTTGTCACAAAATGGGTGAGTTGATTGGATATAGAATTATACTTAGAAAAGCTTTCCTTTATTTTCAAAGATATTTAAAACCAGTTAGATTAGATAGGCTTCCAACTTCCAGTGGTTCTGTTGAGAAGTTTTGTTTTGTTTTGTTTGTTTGTCTATTTGTTTTCCTGTTTTGAGTCTTGATATTTAGTCCATGCTTTTGTTTTGTCCCTGAGGAACTTGTAAAGGTTTTCTTTTTCTCCCTGTCAACTTGAACATTTTAGGTGATACCTTTCTGACTCCAGTGGGTATTTGGAAATGTATGGAAATAATAGGAATTCTGGGAGAGTGTGCTTTGGCAATTAGTGCCTGGAGGTCAAAGATATTAATTTTCTTGCAATGCAAGAAACAGTCTCACCCAAAATGTCAATAGTGCCTTTGTTGAGAAATATTGTGATCCTTGGGAAATATAAGAATAATTCTTACCTGATATTTGGTCAGAATTGACCAGATTATGGGGCATGACAAGGGAAATAAGACATGTATACCAAAGATCAATCAGTATATTTCATAATAATGTTATAGACCTGTTGTGTGAAATAATAGAGGAAGAAAAGTATAAGTGACATGGTACCAATAGAATAGAATAAAAATCATTCTATGAAATAACAGTCAAGTTATCTATCAGTATATATTTACCATGTTACTAGTTTTAATATCTAGCTGGATATTTCTTGCACTATTGTGCCTAATTATATTTTTGACAATTTTCTGTATTTCCAAATAGTACCTACTTTGATATGTCAAGAAAACTATTAATTCTTTTCTATAGTGGGATATCTGTTTGTAATCCAAACACTTAGCAGTTCCAGGTTTAGAAAGACTTGAGAAATAGCATTTTTGCAAAGGCTAGAATTTGACTGACAATAATAGCTATACTTTCCTAAATTGGAGTAGGATTCAGAAAGAAGTTGAGCAATGGTTATAAACTTGTGCAGGTTTATAGCAGCTTCACAGTTAGCAGTTTGCAGTTCTATTTCAGTAATGTCTTGGGAAATGAATTACTGAGGTTGAATATATAGGTAGCTATAAGAATGCAAACATTCAATGACAAAGACAAATTGCTTTTAAATTATCCACAAGTTTTCCATGGTTTATACATACCATTGTTTTACTTCACTAATGTGGCTGACTTGGGAAACTACATTAGAAATATATGAGTCTGAGGAAGCAGAGAGGAATGAGGAAAATGAGGAAGGAAGATGGTAAAAGATTAAAATAGGAGTTTGATAATTTTGTATTAATATACTAATTGTTGGGCATTCTAAAATAAATATTGAGAGTCATCATTTTAATATGCATATGATTTACTTTTCAGAACCTAAATCACAACCGCAGCAGCTTCATCAGGGACAACACCGATTGCTGAATACTGAGCAAAATGGAATAAAAGATAATAATCAATCAAGATATCTTCCTCGAAGTGATACCAGACAGCCAAGAAATGAAAAACCTCCTCGTTTTCAAAGAGATACCCAAAATTCAAAGTCAGTTTTAGAAGGCAGTGGATTACCTAGAAATAGGGGAACTGAAAGACCAAGTACTTCTTCAGGATCTGAAGTTTGGGCTGAAGAGAGAATCAGATGTGATAGACCATATTCTAGATATGATAGAACTAAAGACATTTCATACCCTTTAAGTTCTCAGCACAATGATGGTGCTTTTAAAAAAAGGGATAACTCTATGCAAAGCAGATCAGGAAGAGGTCCATCCTACGCAGAGGCAAAAGAAAGTCCACTTCCTCAAGAATCCATAGATTATAATAATCAAAAACGTGGGAAGAGAGAAAACCAAACAGCAGCAAATCCTGATTATTTTTATGACAGGAAACCACGAACAATAAATAATGAAGCTTTCAGTGGTATAAAAATCGAAAAACATTTTAATGTAAATACTGATTACCAGAATCCTGTCCGAACTAATAGTTTCATTGGTATTCCAAATGGAGAGACGGAAGTACCACTGAAGGGAAGGCGAGTAGGACCCATTAAGCCGGCAGGACCCATCGCAGCTGCACCCTATGATGATAAAACATTTTACAATAGTGGGCCCAAAAGAAGATCTGGGCCAATTAAGCCAGAAAAAGTACTAGAATCATCTATTCCTATGGAGTATGCAAAACTGTGGAAACCTGGAGATGAATGTTTTGCACTTTATTGGGAAGACAATAAGGTATGCTTGTTATAATGGTATTATATAGTGATATTACTAACTGTAACATTCTAGTGAGACTGTAGAAAGCCATTGCTTTGGGACTGGAAATTTTGTTCAACATTTGTACCTGTTTAAAGTCTTTAAACATTTATAAATGTGTGATTTGTAAAAGAGGGAAAACACAATACTTAAACTGTTTTTTATTGATGATTAGGAGAATTGATCTCATAAGATTTGGTTAGATTAGGTTTGATTTTAGCTTATGCATCAGAATAGTATTGTAAAACTGGTTAAGTGAAGTTGGTAAGTGATTTCACTTACCATCCACTGAATTATTAATGTTTGCTTTTCTTTCTAGTGAAATTATACTAATTCACAGGGAAGAATATCAAGCGAGTGGCACAGAGTTAAATTCTGCAGATTTCATCTACATTAAAGACAATTTACACAGACTACTTTTTTAAAAAATTAAGAGAAATATTCATTGTTTAGCTAATAGATAATTTAATAATTATTAAACCAATAATTTAAACATTCCTTTGTTATACATGATATGCTGGCTAAAAGGGAAAGAGGGAAATTGAGGAGAAAAGGAAAGGGAAAGATAGAAGGTGAGATCAAGAAGGAATACAGTGGATCAGATAGAAGAGCTTCCTGAGGGAGAGAAGACCAACACAGTGAGAACAGGACTGAGGAAGAGAACACAGGGATTCTCTGAGAGAAATGCCTTTCTTTGCACATGCTTACCTTCTGCCCAACATTTTCTACCAATTACTCTTCTCACCTGTAAGGGCTGGACTCAAAAATCACTTCCTAAAAGAAGCCTTCCTTAACCTGCCCCCTTCTTCCTCCTACATTATTGTCTTTCTCAATTGGTGCCTTATTCATTTTCTAAAAGTTAAATATTTTTATTTTCTTTTTTCTTTAAGAAAATTTTTTTATTGTTGTTCAAGTACAGTTGTCTCCATTTTCCCCCACCACTCCCTCCCACTCCAGCCATCCCCACCTCCCACTTGATTCCACACCCCCTTGGTTTTGTCCATGTGTCCTTTATAGATGTTCCTGAGAACCCTTTCCCTTCACCCCCATTATCCCCTCCCATTTGCCCTCTGCTTACTGTCAGTTTACTCTGATTTCAACGTCTCTTTTTATATTTTGCTTGCTTGTTTGTTTTCTTAATTAGGTGCCACTTAAACATGAGATCATATGGTATTTGTCTTTCACTACCTGGCTTATTTCACTTAGCATAATGCTCTTCAATTCTGTCCATGCTGTCACAAAGGGTAGGAGCTCCTTCTTTCTTTCCACTACGTAGTCTTCCATTGTGTAAATGTACCATAGTTTTTTGATCCATTCATTTACTGACAGGCACTTAGGTTGCTTCCAGCACTTGGCTATTGGTAATTGTGCTGCTATGAACATTGGGGTGCATAGGTTCTTTTGGATTGGTGTTTCGGGGTTCTTAGGATATAATTCTAGCAGAGGAATTTCTGGGTCAAAAGGCAGTTCTATTTTAGTTTTCTAAGGAAATTCCAAACTGTTTTCCACAGTGACTGCACCAGTCTGCATTTCCACCAGCAGTGCACTAGGGTTCCCTTTTTTCCACATCCTCTCCAACACTTCATGTTTGTTGATTTGTTTATTGTGATGGCCATTCTCACCGATGTGAAGTGGTTGAATAGAAGTGGTGAAAGTGGGCATCCTTGTCTCATTCCTTACTTTAGTGGTAAATCTTTTAGTTTTTACCCATTGAGCAAGATGTTGGCTATAGGTCTCCCGTATATGGCCTTTATTATGTTGAGGAATGCTCCCTCTATTCCCACTTGCTGAGTTTTTATCATAAATGGGTGCTGTACCTTATCAGATGCTTTTTCCGTATCTATCAATATGGTCATGTGATTTTTGTCTTTCTTTATGTTTATGTGCTGTTTCACGTTTATTGATTTGTGAATATTGTACCATCCTTATATCCCTGAGATGAATCCCAGTTGATCATGGTGTATGATCTTAATGCATTGTTGGATGTGGTTTGCCAGTATTTTGTTGAGGATTTTAGAATCTGTGTTCATCAGCAATATTGGCCTGTAGTTTCCTTTCTTTATTATGTCTTTATCTGGTTTTGGGATTAGGATGATGCTGGCTTTATAAAAAGACTTGGGGAGTCTTCTGTCTTCTTGGATTTTTTGGAATAGTCTGTGAAGGGTTAGCTTTTCCTTAAGGGTTTTACAAAACCTTGAAGGTTTTGTAAAATTCTCCTGTGAAACTGTCTGGTCCAGGGGTTTTGTGTGCCAGGATTTTTTTGATTACTGCTTCGATTTTGTCAGCTGTTATTGGTCTTTTCAGGCTTTCTGTTTCTTCATTCAGTTAGAGGAGAATATAGGCAGGAAAATCTCTGATATTCCATGCAGCAGTATTTTCACCTATGTGTCCCCTAGAGCAAGGGACATAAATGAAGAATAAACAAATAGGATATCATCAAAATAAAAAGCTTCTGCACAGGTAAAGAAAACAGCATTAAAATGAAAGGTGAACCAACTCTATGGGAAAATGTATTTGTCAATGATACCTCCGACAAGGGTTTGACCTCCAAAATATCTAAAGAACTCACATGACTCCACTCCAGGAAGACAAACAGCCCAATTAAAAAGTGGGCAAAGGACCTGACCAGACACTTCTCCATGGACATACAGGGGGGCCAGAGACATAAGAAAAGATGCTCAGCATTACTAACTATCAGAGAGAAGCAAAGTATTTTTTATTTTGATTCCTGGATTGATAGCTCTCCCCTACCATACTTTTAAGTTTATTAAAGACAGGATTATGTCTGTTTAGTTTTCATCTGCAGCCCTTCTTTTTTCCCACAGTGTAGGGACTTAATAAACATTTTGGACCTTGTTCATTAGTTAATTTTGAGGGAGCAGTTGTATAAGAAAAAAGTAGAGTGGTTAGGGGACTGGAGATACCAGCAAGATAATGAAAACAGAGGTAAAGGAGTTACAGTGACAGAGAGCTAGATAGATGTGAGGATCAGGTAAAAGAAAAAATATTTGAGGTAAATATTTCATAAGTAAAGTAGTTTCAGTTGATAAAGTTAGAATGTGTCCAAAAGAGTGTGTGTGTGTGTGTGTGTGTGTGTGTGTGTGTGACTAAAAGAAGTGGTGGAAGCAAAGTTAACTGAAAATTTCAAGGAATTGAAATTCAGGCCAGGAAATGTGGGTGGATCGTCTAAAGAGATGCTGTAGGCCTTGGGATCAGGAACCAGGCCCCATAATGTTCAGTGGATAATGAGGCATCAGCTGAATGTTAGGTGTTGTTACCTGATGATACCAGCAGGGAGGGTACAGATGGTATAACTAAGTGGCATAGTCTTAAAGCATTTATATACATGGGGGATGATACTCCTCTAGTAGCAGCATCTATTGCCTAGTTTTTATTCAAGGCTAAAAGGAGGGGCAGAGATAGCACTGGTTGTGTTTTTCTTTTTTTCCAGAAAAGCAAAGCCTTGCCAGAAATATCAACAGGCAATCTCATTAGTTGGAACTGATGAAATTAGTTGGAACTATTAGTTGGAACAATCTCATTAGTTGGAACTATTTTACATGGCTACTTCCTAGCTAATAGGAAGGCCTGGAAAGCAACTACTGGTTAGATTATTACACTTTCAACTCAAACTACTCACTTTCCAAAAAACAAGAACTATTTGATTTGGGTAATAAGGGATTACTTATATTTATCTGTTTCTCACTCATGATTTGTAGACCTAAGTGTCTACCACAGAGTGGACTTTGTGTCCGATGCTTCTGTGAAAGGTTGATTAGGATGAAAATGAAAAAAATTTTTTCCATATTGGACAGTATGGGATTGTTGGTGACTTCGAGGAGCAGAGGAGCTAAGTGAGTGGAGTTCAGGTCTGGTAATGTTTGAAAGGCTTGGTCAACCACTGGGACTGTCCATTAAAATCTCATAAAGAGCATGTTCTAGTAGTAAGTGTGAACTACAAAGAAGGCATTGCAAACTCTAAGACTAACCCTTACAAAATCAAGGATATCTGTTTGTATTCTGTCTGCCTGTCCAAAGAAAATATAATTCTCTTTTAGGGAAAAAATACATTTTCTAGAACCTTTTCAATATTTTATCTGCAATGTCTGGCATCTTATAAAAAATTATGAGGCATGGTTTAAGAGAGAAAGAATATGATTGAACAGAAACAAAACAACAGAGAAAAATAAAAGACCTACAAATATTGAAATATTAGACTTAGCAGACAAGTTCTTCAACAAATATTGAGCATTCAATAAACCATGACTGAGTAGCTGCTAAGTGGGTATTTGGGATCTATCAGATAGTTTGGGCTGTGCTATTGCCCATATACCTTCAAATACCTAATGAGATTGTTAATAAAACTTTACTTTTAATTGTAATTGTCTCAAAAAATTCAATAATACTGAAATCATCCATTGCTGCTACTGAATGTATTCAAAATAATATGTCTTCTGAAAGACAGTTTCTAATAATTCCCAAGATATTTTGAGCTTTTAAGAGTATTATTAGAATGATTGGATGATCTTCTAAGGTGACTACTTTGGTTTTAATTGGATTTATAATTTTAGTTTAGAGTGAGGGACTATGGATACTATATAGATTATACAATTAAACAATGAGATAAACAGTATTCACCCCCTGAAAGAGATGAGATTAGTTATCTTCCGAAGCCACCTAATTTAAGAAATAGCTTTTAAATACTTTGTCAAGAATAAGCACATTCTGGCCTGGCTAGTGTGGCTCAGTGGATTGGGTGCTGACCTGCAAACCAACGGGTCACCAGTTCGATTCCCAGTCAGGGCTCATGCCTGGATTGTGGGCCAGGTCCCCAGTAGGGGGTGCATGAGAGGCAACCACACATAGATGTTTCTCTCCCTCTCTTTCTCTCCTCTGTCTAAAAATAAATAAATATAATCTTTAAAAGAAAGAATAGGCAAGTTTCTAATTTTCTAGTCAAGTGACCAGGTTGTGAAGATTTAAGAAAAAGCATTAGCTATAACTGTCATTAGGAAATCATAATCTTAATTGAATGGTAATGATGTTTTGGAGCTGATTAATTAATTAGTATAGTCTATCACTTAAAAGATTCTTCCCAATATCTTGCCTTCTCTCAGGCTTTATTTCCATTGAAGGATTTGAGAACTTGGAACAGTTCTTTCTCTAGACTGCCGTAACTAGTTCAGTTCTTTCTGCCCACTCAACTGGAATGCTCTAACAACCTCCAAACTGGTCTCCTTGCCTTAAACCTTATTCCTTTTAAACTTGTCCTTGAAACTGCCACCACTGTGTCCTGGACTTAGACCATGTCATGCTTCCTAGGTAAAATCTTGTACCTGTACAGTAAATACAGATTTTAACAGGCATGCAGCGCCTCAGTCAGTTGGCTGTAACCTTCTTGTCCTGTCTGATTTTCTACTGATTGACCTTCTCACATCATGCCGTAATTAATTTTGAATTCTCTGTAGTTTTCTGCACTCATCTTCATGTTTTATGTCTCTGTAACATTCCCTGGAACAAACTCCCTTCTCAGTTCTTTACTTGGCTAAAGTTTCTTCTCCCTTAAAGACTATATATGGATTGTCATCTGCCCCAGGAAGCTCTCCCCAAACACCTCAGCCTTATCATATGCCTTATCTTATCACTACACCTTTATTACAGTGCTTTCCACATTATAAGGTAGCCATTTTTTTTTTTTTTTTTAGAGAGAAAGGAAGGGAGGGAGAAGGAGAGGGATAGAAACATCAATGTGTGGTTGCCTCTCACATGCCCCCTACTGGGGACCAGGCCTGCAACCCAGGCAGGCATGTGTCCTGACTGGGAGTTGAACTGGCAACCCTTCAGTTTGTAGGCCGCCGCCACTCAATCTACTGAGGCACACCAGCCAGGGCTAGAAGTCATTTTTCACATGACATGTCTTTATGAAAGTGTAAGTTCTAAAAAGATGTCGACTTGTTTGTTTTCCTAGGATATATTATGACTCATTGTTTGTTGAACCTATCTAAACTGACATAATTATCTCAGAAGCTTACAATTAAAGCATAGGTCCAAAAAAGGCATCAATTCACAAAACACAGAAGAGGCTAAAGAAATAAAGGAGGTATGGAGAGATGTGAATGAATTGGAAAATTTCAAGATGATGTCTCTAAACTTCCTAGCATCCAGACCTGGGAAGGAAACACCATGGATTAACTTAATAACCTTTGTAGTAAAAAGTTTACTAGTTAGTCAGTAAAAACAGATTTTTTTCCTGGTATATCCAGGGTAACTCATATTTTAGAGGGATATGGAGAATAAGACTTTCTGTTGCCTTTAGCATTTTCTGATTCTAATGAGTCTATTAGGAGATACTGTTAGAGTAGATAGTATTAGAGTTGAGTCTCCAACTAACCTAGTTAAAGAAATTATTCCCCTGGCTGGCGAAGCTCAGTGGATTGAGCACAGGCCTGCGAACCAGAGTATTGCGGTTTGATTCCCAGTCAGTGCACATGCCTGGGTTGCAGGCCAGTTCCCAGCGGGGGACACATGAGAGGCAACCACACATTGATATTTCTCTCCTACTCTTTCTCCTTCCCTTCCCCTCTCTCAAAAAATAAATAAATAAAATATTTAAAAAAATTATTTCTTAAGAGGAAATAGTTTTTTTATTTCTATTTTGTGTTCACTAAGCAACATTTCGACCTACAGTTTAGGTCCTAAATGGTTTGGTTCATAGTGAAGCAGTTCTCCAATTAGTTGACCTATTCCTAGTTACTTTAACAAATACGTTTTAAAATTGTACTTGTAATGTAAATCAGTTCCTTGTGGGTTTGTTAACATTAACAGAGCCAAGTAAAACTGGGTAAACTGAAACAATAAAAAATGTCCAGTCTTGCAGTGTCTAAAATCCAGTAACTCCTAGATATGAATAATGCGCTTACTTCGTACCTGAAGTGACATCTTTACTTCACCTCAGTTGCCTGTGGAGACAGTGGCAAAGAGCCTTTTTCTTTGTATTTATTTTTGCCATATATTTCTTTTTAAAAATAAATTGCTTCTGCTCTGGCTGGTGTAGCTCAGTGGATTGAGCCCGGGCCTGGGAACCAGACGATCGCAGTTCGATTCCCAGTCAGGGCACATGCCTGGGTTGCAGGCCAGTTCCCAGCAGGGGACACATGAGAAGCAATCATACATTGATATTTCTCTCCCTCTCTCCTTCCCTTCCCCTCTAAAGATAAATAAATAAAATCTTTTAAAAAATCAAAATTGCTTCTTAAGTATTTATTCTGATTATTACATAAGAATTGTCTTATCAGGGTTAGTCAGAGGACTTCAGTGGCTAACAACAAAGTATAACACTAGTCCTTTATGCACCCACTAGCATGCAAACATTCTCCTCCACTGAGCGTCTAGCTCTGTCCTGAATTTCTGCTACTTACTGCTCAGTGTATGTCAGAACTCATATGGATAAGATCATTTATCTTTTTTTTAGCTAATTCATGATTATTAAAGGTAAGATTTCTTTCTTAAATATATTATTCTCTTAAAATTTTTTCTTTAAAATATTGCACATGTGAATGTTGCTAAGAGAGTAAATCTTACAATTTTCATCACAAGAAAAAAATTCTTTACGGCGATAGACATTAAAATTATTGGGATCATTTTACACATTTACATATCAAACCACTATGTTGTACATCTAGAACTAATATAATGTTCTCTGTCATTTTTATCTCAAAATGGTAATTAATCTTAAGGAAGAACTAACCTTTAAAAAAAATGACACATTCTAACACTTCCATTATTTACATTCCCATCACATATTCCCCTTTGTAGTAGGCAGTGTCGATTGTCCTATTTAAAACTCCTTTTTGTCTCCTCAGTTTTACCGAGCAGAAGTTGAAGCTCTCCATTCTTCAGGGATGACCGCAGTAGTTAAATTCATCGATTATGGAAACTATGAAGAGGTGCTACTAAGCAACATCAAGCCCATTCAGACAGAGGCATGGGTACGTGATCCAAATTCTGTACATAGGCATAAGCTATTTTGAAGAAAATACATAGCTCTGAAAGATTAGTCATAGTAATACAAAATTTTCCAGTGGAAAAATATTTTAAATTTGTTAAGACTGGTCATCCTTAAAGTAAGATTTAATTTAATAATTACATTGGACTACAATAAAAATGAAAGCATCGGAATTACTTTTCCTGTATAATGCTTTTGTTATATTATGTTTTGGAAATAGGTGCCCTTATTTATATGTTTGCCAAAAATTTGTATGTGTAAAATTAGTTTTTATGCTTATTTTGTTACTTTAAATTTGACTGGATTCTGTCCAGCAGTTGTCACATTTAAATCTCCGTTGGATATATGTGTATTCTTTATTTTAGTTACATGTAAAATTAAGAAAAACACTTCAAAGTGTATATGAATTCACACTGCATGTACTACACACATATTTATATATGTATATGTACAGATTAACTATAAATAACTGTTTAATAATTATTTGATTATTTTTGATGCCAAATGTTATGTTGAAGCTATGTGACAATTTTGATGATATAATTTAGAATGTACTGGTTTCATGGAGTCCATTTTATTCAGGATTTATGTGACTTGATAATAGATAGATTCTCAACTACATTTCATCCAAAACAGGAAGATGAAGCATATTAAAATTAGTTTGATCAATCAGTGTTTCTCTCCCTTTCTCCCTCCCTCCCCTACTGTCTTTAAAGAAAAAAAAAAAGGGAGAATGAAGCCCTGACCCGCGTGGCTCAGTTGGTTGAACATCGTTTCGCAAAGCAAAAGGCCCCTGGTTCCATTTCCAGTCAGGGCACGTGCCTAGGTTGCAGGTTCGGTCGCCAGATGGGTTGTGTATGAGAGACAACAGATGGATGTTTCTCTTTCACATCAATGTTTGTCTCCCTTTCTTTGTCCCTCCCTTCCCCTTTCTCTGAAAAAAAAAAAGTTTGATAACTTTTAAAATGGTCTTTCTCCAATCTGTAGGTAGCTGTTAATATGCTTGTCATTAGAAGCCTAATCTGTAGCTATTTCCATAAAATATCAAAATGTACTAGAAAATTTTATCATCTAGACAGTAATTTTATCACTGAAGCATACATCGTTTTTTCTTGAACAGCTTTTAGTTTAATTTTGATTTTTTACATTTTTCTGTCATGACCTCAGTGTCATGCCCCAGCCCCCGAAAGATAAACAACAAAAAACCTTGTAGCTGTAATAACATTTTGGAACAGGGATCTTGATCCTTTATATTTTTATTCTAGAAAAACTATTATTTCTTAGGTAATTTATCATTATATCACTAATATCATTAATGGTTTTCTAAAAGTTACCTACTTTTTTCCTAAAAGCCCAAAGAAATATCATCAATATCTAACTTATGTCTTTTCTTTTGAGAAACTTGCACCCAAATTCTTGCCCTTTAGATCCCCATATGATGGCTAATTGCATTATTTTTTCTATTAATACTTACATCTTAATCCATTTTTATAGTAAAAGTAATTATTTATTGAGTCTGTATTTCTAGGAGTTCAGTCCTGGCTTGCTCCTCGTCATGTGCTTCCAAATGTTTTTAGCCATTCCCATCAGAGGTTAAAATAGAATTTTCACTTTTAGTTTTCTCTTTACTATTTAGAGATTTAATAAGAGATTAATTATATTCTTTTCTCCTTAAAGAGAATTTGTTTTCTTCATTTCTTCTCTACTTCCTTTATCTGTTCCAGGGTGGACATACGTGAGGAGCATGTTTGTCATTCCTCACTGTAGCTCTTCCATTCAAAAGGTGTTTGGTACTGAAGTGATGATTTTCTTTCCACAGTCAGTGACTTTTCCTCTCTGTCCTTCTCCCCATCCTCATAATCCTTATTTCTTTTCATTGGCTTTAGATCTACATAAACTCAGCTGGACAATAACTTTTATCAGGTCTCACAGCCCATGTAGGGATTTGTTCTGAACAACTGCAATATGTTCATAATCTTCCTACCCCTTTGTGAATACTCACATGTGCATTGTGCTACTTTTTTTTTTTACATATTTACTTTTTCTACAGTCAACTTAAAATCTAAGTCTTTTTAATCTTTTAAAAATCTTATTAGATGCTTGAAATATTTTTTAGGAAGGTAGATGCAGGATAGACTCACAAAGACTTTTGGAGATCCTGGTATTTCTTTTTTCCTACTTACAAATAATCAAGTGATTGCTGATGTTTTATAATTTCACATAAATTAAAATAACAAATTTTTTGGGTCATGAACATCATTATTGAGGATAAGATTGTCCTTTATTCCTTATCTGCATGTATAACAGACTCAGTTGTAGAACCATCTTCTTCTTGATACATAGAAGCCACCAGCTTAACATAGCTTCACCCATCTACATTAAAAAAATACCCAAAAAGCCCCTAAGGAAAAGTCTGTGTGGCTGTCAGTATATTTAATGTAGTTAGTGTAGAGTTCTCTTAGCCTCTGAGAGTGTGAATGTTTGGGTGTGTGAGCACTTCTTTGTGTAACTGGGGAACTGTAACAGGTTTGAAGTTAGTAAAAAACAAAACATTTACTATATCAGTAAGTAGGTAACTCCAGTTGGTAAGTTATACTAGGAAAATTAAAGGGCTGTAAAGGTGCAGTGAAGTTGTTAGAAGCCTTAGGACAGTTATTTACTCATACTACAGATTGTGTATTTTTTTCATTTTAACTTTTGCACTATATATATGCATTATGATTTTTCATTTTTAGATGATATTGTATATTTTATTAAGGATTATATTTGTTATTGGCACAAGATTTTGGAAAACCTCTTGTTTTCCTAAATGTAGCACCGATCATGTATTGAAGACTTTTTTAATAGTTTGTGGGGAAAACCCAAAAATCCTATATGTAAGCCAAAAGCCTTTATAGAAATCAGTTGCCTGTTTTGTGTCTTAAAGGTCTAAGGATAAATCATTAAATAAAAAGCAAGAAATATTAAGATACTCAGTGACTACGTTAATAGTCTCTTATATGGAAAATTAAAGTAAAAATTTAGTTAACAGTTTAAATCTGAGTATTAATATTTTCCATGAAGTTTAGGAATTATTTGCCTTAATTCTGTCTGTATATAAAATATCTATTTTCCTTTTCCATATGGATGTACCCTTTTATTTCCAGACATGCTAAGTCAGTGATGATATTTTAGATAGCAAAAATTTATATACTGATTCTGATTAAATACTTTATTTCCTCTAAAATGATTTACTAAACTTTGTGGTAAGTTACTTTTTTTTTTCTATCTTCATTTCACCTGGTTCTCTTAGCTATCATAAAATATTCTGTCTTAAATTTAGGGTCTTTATTATAGTGAACTCTAATTATCACATGTGAGTTTCACAGCTCATTCCGAATTGGATAAATGCCCTAATTGTTTTTCAAAAGTCTTTAAACATTGTAGAATTTTCCTTATTTTATTAAAGTAGCTGAAACATTAGGAGTCTTTGTAAAATTATACAGGGAGAAAACCATACTGTGTATTATTTTATATTTTTGACTACTGTATGAGAAAACATTAGGAGCAAAGATAACCTGCTATTTATGTTCCCTGCAGTCCCCTTCCAAGTTGGTTCCTCTTAACTCTAAAACCTATACCAGAAATCCAGTAAAAAGATGCCGTGGGCAATTTGGAATTACTGTAAAATCTGCTGGTGCTGCTACTCAGATGAACCTTTTGTGTTTTTAGGGTGGTGTTGCTTCTGAATTGCTTTTCTAAACCTGAAAAACACACTGTCAAGTCTTGATTCTCCAAGTATATTTATGACTTGAATTCCATTGAGACTTTTATGCCCTAAGAAATGTTGTAGAACATGCTAGTTTCTAAATGTTCCTTTCAGAATTTCATGGTATTTGCTTCTTGGTATCCAGAAATGATTATTGTTTATTGTTGTTTCAACTAGAAAAAATATTATTGTATAGATAATGGTAGTTCTAAGACCTTAACATACACATTATGGACAGTAATTCTGGACAGTAACAGATGATTGTTATCATCCTGATGATCATCCTGTTTTAACTGTTTTTCTGTAAAGAAAGGTATCAAGCCCCATTCTAGGTCAGGGATGCATGTTTGTAGGTAAAACCCCAAATTTCCTCCCACTGCACGAAGTTTGAAGAAAGTTCCAGTTCCAGTTGTGTGAAACAAACTTAAATATCTCATTGGGGTCTTTATTCATACTATTTGCAGCTTTAAAACAGAATAGAAATGGTGAAAATCTTGTTTACTGAAGTTTTCATTTAAATAACATTTAGGCCTTTCCACCACAGTTTAAAGATAAAATTAATATGAAAGAAAAAAGTGTGATTTAATGAATTTTATCTACTTAAGAAGTTCTTAACTATTTATTTAAACAATAAAATTTATTCTTAGGATGCTTTAGATTCTGTTTTTTAAAAAAGAATTATAATATGTATACTTCAATTTCAGCATACTTGAAGAAAAGAAATACCAGCCTTGAAGTTTACTTTTGAAGTAACTTTGTACAAAATTTATTTTATAAGGATATTCTAGTAAGCACATTTGGAAGTTACCTTTTCAAATTCAATTATGGTTCATAAGATCCATAAACTATTCTACCACTAATAAAATATTTTAAAAGAAACATATAATCAAAATAAACCACGACCTATTTACTGAGGAAGGACACTGAGAGTTGTGAGACACAAATTAATGAATTAAAATGCATCCCAGTTGTATTACAACCATACTAGTCATATTAGTAATTTTTATCACATAGTGAAAATGTTGGGCTGTCTTTATTTGTATTTGATATCCAAAGAAAATACTAGATATTAAAAAAGGACAATCATTTTAGAAACCATAACTTCATAAGAAAATTAGAATGTAACAGTGAGGTTTGGCCAATTAGTACCCAGTAAAAAGTCTAGGTACCTATTTCAGAAGGATTTTTATTCTTTGCTGATAAATTCTCATTAATAAATTAATTAGTGGGTGTAATTTACCATACTTAAATTTCTACATTGAAAACATAATGTGATTAAGGTCATTAAAATACATTTCTTCTACCATACCTATTTGGGGAAACTTCCCTTTCAAAGATGGCCACAGGGGCACTGTTGATTTTGTTTTGCAGCAAACAGAGTAAATAAGAATGAAACTGTGCAGCTAGTTGAGCCCCATTTACAACGTAATTTTTAAACCACGAGCAGTAGAATTTGGGGGCTTTTATGCAATATCTTTTAGCTTCATTTAATAAAGTTTGGTTGTATTTGATGTGGTTTATTGGTTTCTTCATCTATTCCCCAGGCTTTCCCAATCCCCACAGCAGGCTGTGGATTATACAAAGGCTTTCCTGGTGGCAGGGAAGCTGCTGACACAGGGAGAAGTGCTAGTTCATCAATGCACACCATGTACAAAGAGGTGTCACCTTAGATTGTGTCCATATCTACCTCCTGAAGCCCAAATTTAGTTTGCGATAACTAAATGTAACAGATAATTACCAAAATATTGAGATCTAGTTTTGATCTGGCTACATTATTCAATAGAGACATTTTATTTCACCATTTCAGTTAGTAATAAGAAAGCAATATGTTATTTTAGAACCTGTAGAAAAGTACTGTTTGAATTTCATTATCTGATAATAATATAATCTATTTAGAGGAAATGTACATAGAAATATCTTTAAAAGATTTCTGGATAATCTGAGTTTTCCTTTATTGAACAGTGAAAGTACAGATTAGATTATTATTTCATCTTTCTTTTTTTCTGAAGGTGAAATAACTCCCAAAGTGAAATAACATAGCAGGGTATTAGCTAAGATGTGCTTTCTTTTAAAGTTATTTTAATGATGACTCAGTTTTGTTTCTAACTTTACAGTTTATGAAAACAATTTAAGCCTTAAATTATTTAAGTATGAAGTTCCAAGTTAGTGTAACTGAAAAATCACAGCATTCTTGTTTTATAGGCATGAATAATGCCAGTGGACATCATGTTAAACTTTTGTCTTCTAAGCTGCCCTTTTACTAATGGTGGCCTACAGTATGGACTCCTGAATTATGATGTTGATTAAGAACTAAATTCATGGTGCTTTTGATTTCTCTTTCAAAGTAGTTTGGAGGAGGCATGGATGAGATCTAGAGCTAAAGGGGGCTGGGATTGTCAGATGAGCTTGTACTCCTTTGACATCTTGATTCAGTAGACCCAAGGTTTGTTCTTTTCTAAGTATAAATTTCTGTTACTTACCAGGACTTTTAAAACTATAATTTCAAACTATGCTGTATTTTACCATTCCTTTGCATATATATGCAATAGACTTGCTAATATACTCATTGTACAGGAAATAAAGGTAGTAAAACAAATGAATCTGAGGAACATTTTCATTTTATTTTATTTCTTCATTCCCCAAAAAGTTAATCTTATATATTGAGTATGTGCCTTGATGAGATACTCACGTCAGTATATTTTAAAGATTTTTATAAATCTGAAGAAGCAGCCTTTGTAAATTAAAAAAACAAATAACAAATACACACAACTCTCTCTTAGTTTCGGCCCAGAATGGCTATGAATGTGGCCCAACACAAAATCTTAAATTTAAAACCCTTTTTTTTTTTGCTCATCAGTTTTCTTTACTGTTTATATATTTAATGTGTGGCCCAAGATAACTCTTCTTCTTCCAGCATGGCCCAGAAATGCCAAAAGGTTAGACATACCTGCGTAGGTGGCATCTTTTGATTTAATGGACTACCTTTCCTACTGATCCTAATTTTCTGGACTCTATTGGACCTATGCTATTTGTTCTAGCATCATGTGCACTAGGCTTCAGTATCACACCTCTAGGAAAAGGATGGATTTGGTCTGTCTCCTTGTGAGAAATACTCTGATGTTACAAAACTTCCAGTTCCATTAAACTTGGAAATTATTGGGAAGAGTTTTACACCTTGGCTTGACATAACTCCCTTAGTGGCTTGTCATTGGCTGAGAGCTCCATTCAGAAGGTAAAGGAAGTACTACAACAGTGAGTACATTTTATTTGCCTTAAAACAATACAGTTTATTAAGAGTTAACATAATAAAGAGGTTCCAGTGAAGCAGATTTGACTGTCATAAGAATCATTATTTTTTTTGTACATACTTTTTCATGCCTAGTCCATCTAGCTCAGGGCTTTCTAAAATGTTCTGAGAACATTAGTCATGCTTCATGGTTAAATAAGTTTGAAAAATGCTGGGTTAAAAAAATTAAGTACACTTTTTGATCACAGGACTTCTTTAAGCCAGAAATAGACTAATATGTATTTTTAATCTCCGAGAGAGATATATAGTGGATATTGTTTCACAGACTTATTTGTTCAGGGAACACTTTTTTTTCTTTTTCTGTATAGAACTTGTTATGTAGAAAGTCTTTAGAAGATGCTTTTGTTTTAGCTCTCTCCTTAACTTCTTTCTAAATTTCAAATGTCCCATCTGTAAAATAGGGTGAAGATTTATCTTTAGAATATATAGTTTTAGATATTCCAAACTTCTTATTAATAATATAATCAGATATTTTTATTTTATAAGAAGTGTATAAAAGTTAATTTCTCCTCAGACATGTCCCAAGAATCTTTACCTTTCTGTGAATAGAGGACAAAATATATTCCTGAAATTTTATGCCCCTTCTGAGAACTTTTGCCATTAGTCATAGTGTTTTATTACATAAAAATAAAATGAAGATTCTATTTTACGTGTAACTATATACAAAGCTCACTAGTCCTTTAATTCTGGAAACTTTTTATGTATTAACTTTTAGAAATTGGCTTTTGTGAAGACTCCCATCATAGCTTTTCTAATATTGTTGCCCTTTTCTGTAATTCTCACCTCATGCCCACCGGGTATTATTTACATGTTCCAGCAGTAAGGCGTTTTCCTTATTTGTGGTTTCGTATTAATTCTTCTTCAACAGTCTAGTCTAAGGCAAAACCTGAAACCTTTTTTTTTTGTTGTTAAGCTAGCATTGGCTACTAAATCAGAAGAAAGTGTCAAAGAAAGTTGATTCCACTGGGTGTGTGGGCTTTCTTAAATAAAGAAGAGTACTCCAAAAAATCCCAAAATTCTATTTTGTGTCATCATTAGCTCTTTTTCTGCTAGGACAATGTGTTCTGAAGCTTTTTGATGGTATCGTTTTCATTTACTAAAGGCCTTCTAGAGAATAAACTCTTATGCTTAACTGCTCTAGATCTCCTGTTCTTATTTTCCTGATAAAATAACAGACTTGATAATCTTGAATCTAATTCCAAAATCTACTTGAGAGTTCTGGAGGGGAAAAAACTCATTTTAAGAAACATGCCCTCTCCAAGCATTTATAAACAAGGGCAGAGTTTATGATTGGAAAATAGCTAGTCTAAGTGCAAAGAAACTGTCTAAATAAGTAGTAGGTAAATGCTATGTGTACCATCTCTTTTAGTGCTTGAGAGAATCTGAATTTTAAGTGAGCATGTGCCCTGGTTTGGTAGCAGAAACAGTAGAAGGAGGTCAGTAATTGTTTGTCGAATGATTCACGTAGTCCAGATGGTAACCTTCAGTACTGACGAGCTCTTCAGACATCAAACTCTGGTATGACAGTTTCATATGATAGTTTTCAACAAATTTTTTTAGTGCTTTTTGTAACAAAGCTACTTTGGAAAATAGATTGACCTATATACCCAAGGAATTAAAATGATATAGAAGAAGAAGATATATTTTCCTCCTTCCAGAAGCCATCTAATACATATTAATAAGGCCTCCATCAAACTGGGGTGATTCCGTTCTGGGAACTGTTGTTGGCATGGTTCCTGACAGAATTTTGTTATACATGTTAAATGAATGGGATAGAATGAGGAAAGTAAGTGGAAAAGCCAACATTGACTTTTCAGAACTAGTATTAATGTTAACTACCTTTTATTGGCATTTTTGTCTTGCCTAAAGAATGCTCATTTTTTCTACAGATCATCTGATTGGGAAATTAGGGTCAACCCTCTTGGGCATGTTTAACAAAGACCTTATAATACAAAGTAAAATATTCAAACTCAGTTTAATTCTGTTTCTGTATGGTTCAAATTCTAAAATTTTTGTACTTGTGATTTTTTTAAATGTTGGTAACCATTTTTGGTACCATATACCAAATGATTTAAGAGAATATAAAGAGCTTTGGCTGGTGTGGCTTAGTGAATTGAGCTCCAGCCTGTGAACTAAAGGGTCACCAGTTCCATTCCCCGTCAGGACACACACCCGGGTTGTGGGCCAGGTCCCCAGTAGGGAGCATGCAAGAGGCAACCGCACATTGATGTTTCTCTCCCTCTCCTTCTCCCTACCTTTCCCTCTGTCTAAAAATAAACAAATAAGTAATCTTTAAAAAAGAGAATATAAAGAGCACTTTATTTTGAAAAGACAAATAAGGCTTAAATAATGTAGGGAAAAGTACACTAATATATTTTTTTCTTCATAAGGTGATCAGATAATATAAACTTTATTTTTAAGAATCCCTGAATTTGAATATCAGTACCCAAAGAATGTTAGACTTAATTAGATTTTTAAAATACAGACTTGACAACTTAAAGGGAAAAGGGAGACATATTAAAAGCTTGTGAGTATTAGTACTTATTCAAATTTTTTTTCTGTTCTAGGTAAAACCTTTTTCTTTCTTTGTATTCTTCGCCTTCCCTTCTGCTCTTCTTTACTTTTATGCAAAAGAGGCTCCCCCTCTTTCTCCTTTTCCTCTTCCATTTAATTTTTTTATGTCAGTTTGCCCTTTTTTTTCCATCTTAAAAGTAACAAGTGACTTTTAACTCTTTAGTTGCATATGTCTCCTGTCAGATAGGACTGATGCTCAAATGAAGTCTGGTTAAACAGAGCCTCTAAAACCTTTCGGAAGAACTAAATGATATGCCTGGTTGATCCCTTCTAGGCCCTGATCAGGGTTAATGCTTCCTGAGCACCTGGCCCCACTGGTCGTAGTTCTCATAAATGGAAAGACTATTGGAGACTGAGATGTATTGGAGCCGATTATAAAACCATCTAGAAATGAAAAGAAATTGGTTCTATGCTCAGTCCACTTAAATTGTATCCTCAATTCTTAGGAAGTAGGCAAAGAAAAAAGAAAAATTCTCATTAAATATGTTAAAAACTTAGTTAAGATGAGAAATTAAAATATGTAAATTTCTGAGAAAAATTATAGAACTATTCAAGAAACTAGGACTGGAAATTTTAAATTTTGTTATAGAAAATGAATTATAAATGGCTACATTAAAATCATTTTAGATATATCTTAGAAAGGAATATAAGATTACAGCTTGAAAAAGACATCTCAAAAAGACGCACACATTTTCTTTTAATTTGCTGAAAATATTTAAAATTGCTCATGAAAAGACTGATTATTTTGTCCATTCATAATTGCTTTAATGAAAATAATCACTGAGCCCTGGCCAGTACACCTTAGTTGGTTGGAATGTTATCCCATAGACCATAAGGTTACAGGTTCGATTCCTGGTCAGGGAACACACCCAAGTTGTGGGTTCAGTTCTGGTAGGGGCCTGTATGAGAAGGCAGCCAATGGATGTTTCCCTCCCACAGCTTTGTTTCTCTCACTCTCACTCTCTCCCTTCCTCTCTCTGTTAAAGCAATGAAAACGTGTTCTCGGGTAAGGATAAAAAAGGAAAAGAATCACCGGGGGGAAGATGATTAAGATAGAAAAAAAAAAGACCATAGAGTATGTTAAAAGTAGATTTGGTATTTTGATTCTTAAGCATTTCTCAAGATAATTTCTTAAATGGTGTAATTTAAAAGGTTTGCCTGAAACTGCAAAACAAAATCTTTTAAACAAACTGCTTTAAATAATATCAATTATAAGAGTAAGTTTTCCTTTCTGAAATGAGAATTACTATGCCTGAGGTTCCAATAAATTTCACATAAATGACAAAAGTGTAGCCAAAAATAGTTCCAACATTGTTTGCTATTTATTGCCATTCTTGGGCCTGAGGCTGAGAAACATTTTCAGATTGCTTTATCCTGAAAGAATTTGATGAAAGGGGTCACTGAGAGTTAAATGTCTGCTCTGCTTGGCCTTTGAATGAAGGGGAAAGGGCAAGGCCGGTCTTGGGCAAATTACTTCCACCTCCCTTTTTGCCCCTGCTTCAGCTCCAGGGGAGCTGGAAATGCACAGGAGGAATCAGAAGACCTGGGTCGTGTCCTGGCTCTGCCACTTACTACCTATGTGACTTTGGGTAAGTTACTTAATATCTCTGGGTCTCAGTTTCAGTACAGGGTTGTTGTGAACATTAAGTCATATGATGGTGAAAATGTGCTTTGTAATCTCCCAAGGTCTATAAAAACATACACTTTTATTGTCATAATATTGACCTTTTCCATGCCTATTCTTCCGTAGTGTAGTGTCCTCAGCTATGCATTTGTAAAGCAACCCAAAATGACTTAACTCTTTTTGCTTCTCCCTGTGCCCTCTCCATACTGGAACTCTTATTTCTATTCTCTGCATGCTTTAGAGTTGAGTATTCTAAGAATATTAAACCAGGCTGGTAAACTAATCATCACTGTGGAGTGTGGGTTTTTTTAATCTCTTGCACTCCCTCCCACCTTTCTTCTTTAATTTTAGAATTACATACCTAGAAACATCAAAGCATCTTTAATTCATGGAAACTTGGACAATGTTGGGAGAAAGATGTGTGGCTGAGGGCAGTGTCTTAAACCCAGTTACCCAGATCAGTCCTCCGTTAGTTAGGAAGGTTGACTGGGAAAATGGGAGAAGGATGGTGCCTCAAGCCCTTTCTTACCCTCTGCAGAAAAGGACATGGCAATGGTTCAAAGCTCTTAAGCAGTCTCACTGGAAACCTAGATCCTTCACTTGAGGAGTGCTCATAGAAGAGACAAGGGGTTTGGTAGCCATTTCTTTGACAATATCTGACTTGATCTTGTCTTTGATTCTCAGTAAAGTAAGTGTTAGGCCACCTTCAGCCAAACTAAATGTACAATGCCTATTATCTTTACTGGGTGCTCAGTTTAGAGAGGCAGCATGGGCTAAGACAGGAAAGCAAACGAAAACAAAACTTGTCTTCTGGGTCACATCTGGTTTCAGATTAAGAGACCTTTATGAGAACATAAGAAGAGTTTATAGCTCTACTTGGTCCAAGCTTCCCCCGTAATCTAAGAATGCTTTATCTGGCTATGTGGAAATAATAGTAATAATGGCTTCTCACGTGAACTGCTTGCCATTAATGCCTAATTACCGTGGAGCCCAATAATGGTTACTCGTGTGATGATTGATTAACTTTCTTTAAGATTTTACTTTTTATTTTATTTTTATTTTATTTTTACAGCCTTGAACCATTGACGTATGCTCAATATGGTTTCTTGCTGAAGTAGCAGTGTCATCTCTAATTTCTAAAAAATTAGAAATTTTGAACCCAGGTAGCATTCAAATGCAAATTGAAACAGTTAAGCACAGTGTTAAATTTGGGAGTTAATGGGAAAAATTAAATGATAATGCTTATGCTGGCAAAGATGCAGTAGTGTGAGTGTTCGTATACATTCCTAATGACATTATAAATTGGCATGATTTTTTTCCAAGCCATAAAAGTGTTCCTACCTTTTAAGCCAGTAATCCCACAGCTGTTAATTTCTCCTACAGAAAGATCAAAGGAAATAAGTGAATTGCTGGGAGATAATTAATGCAGCATATAATAGTAAAACACTAGGCGCTACCTAAGTGCCCAACAATAAGAAAATGGTAAAATAAATTATTATCCATCTGTGAGGTGAAATATTATACAGCTGTGATTAAAAAATCATTACCAAGGTTGTAATATCTTTGAGAAATATTTATAATAAGTGAATAAAAGTAATTTGAACATCATTATACTCCTGGTAGTTTTAGAGTAGTAGAGTTATATATAATCTGTGTATATATACATATATTTTTCAATTTTATAAACTTTCTGTAATTTTATATTATATAATTTATTTGAAAAAGTAAAAACAAGAAAAAATAGCAAGAAGAAAATTGATCATGGTTAGGGAATTTTAGTGTATTTTTTATTTAAATTCCTAAAATTTGCAAAAAGGATCTGAAAATATGGGCGTTTAAAAAAATAAAAACTTCTTAATTTCTAACTTTGCCCTTGTTTCTCCATTGAGGTTAACAGCAACGCGATTATGGTTTTTCATGATAAGATACCATGATTCTTTAGTTTATTTCTGTCTTTAATTAGTAAATGAAATACCTGTACAAATAAACCAGTAGACTTACATCTACAAAGCTGTACCACATTGCTTTCACTCTGCCCATGCTATCTACTTCCCAGTTCCCTGCAAAATTCTTATTGATACTTCTCCACAACACTTACATACCTTTATAATTCATTCTCCCAAAAGTGTTTTCAAATGCTAAGCAAATTACATGTCTCATATGAAATGTTTATTTAATCAGTACTTACCTACCGTTCATAATTCAAGAATATGTTACTATGTAGTTATGATATTTTGTCAGATTCCTTATCCTGGTTTTAGTATTTGATGTAGTATTAAGCTATTAAGTATGAAGTTAAATTTTTACATTTTGAAGTTTTTCTATTAACTTACAATTTCAAATACATGTTAATTTATTGCAAAAAATGTTTTGAGCACTTATGTGGCTTTATCGTTCCACGCTGCACAGTGTTGGCACAGTACAGTTCCTTAGCATGATTATGTACTAGAAAGCAGGAATGCCCAGATGAAAGTCTCCACCCTCAAGGAGTTACAGGCTATCAGAGGAGCCCAGCAAGTAATCTAGCATCTGTTCTTCATGATCAGAGCACTTATGGAGAGCACCTAGCTCAGTTAGGAACAGACTCAGCAGAAGCAAGGGCCTCCCAGAATCTTCCAGTACCAAACAGTGCACCATCACACAAACCCTGTCTCCACCTTGCCCTGCTTTGTTTTCTGCATGTCCCATTCCTGTCTCCAGTCCCTCAGTGAAATCGATGTTAGAACAGGACTTTGGCTCAGCCAATACTTCAGCCTTCAGATGGGCATCTGAAACAGAAGGTGCTTTCAATAAATATTTGTTGAATATGAATGAGATTTAATATGTGTCTTGAAAGTCTTGAAGAGCAGTTAGGACTTAATTTGGGGGGAAAAGGGAGGAAAATGAGAACAGAAAAGGCAAGAAAAGTGTAGGAGGGCATGGTAGGGTAAGGTATTTTGGCAGCACTATAATTTAGGTGTAGCGAATGCCTGTAGATGAGGCCGAAAAGGCCGATGAGGTCAAGGGATGAACAGTCAAGCAGGTTATTTTTATCCCTCAGACTAGGAACAACGAGGGATTTTAGACACGGGAGTGTCATGATGTGATCTGTGCTGTAAGAAATTATTGCCTGTAGTATAGAAAATGGGTTTCAGTGAAAGTAGAGAGCACAGCCATCAGAATTTGGGCTAAGAGCCTGGGTGAGATTGCCAGGAAAAACTGAAAAAAGAGATAAGACAGGACTGGGCTTAGACTTAATGGGGAATTTCAGGGTGGAAGGGTGGTTATGGTGTTGCCTGGGCAGACAAGGGGTTTGGCAGTGGGGGCAGGTGCTGAATCTGTAATATAAAATGTTGGAGCCCTGGCCCATTGTCTCAGTTAGTTGGAACATTGTCCCATAGGCTGAAAGATTGTGAGTTTGATTCCCAGTCAAGGCGCATATACCCAGGTTGTGTGTTCAGTCTCTGGTTGGGTCGCATTTGAGGAGGCAACCAATTGATGTTTCTCTCTCACATTAATGCTTCTCTCTGTCTGTCTCTCTAAGAGCAATAAAAAAGGTCTTTGGTAAGGATAAAAAAGTAAATGTTGGAAAGGTTATAGAAGATAAGAATTGAACACTGGTTTGACAATCAACAGGTGGCAGATAACAGTAGAAGGCACTTTTTCAGGGGAATGGTGGACGTGCAGCATGACTTGTAGTTTTTGAGAGTAAATGGGAAATAAGAAAACGAATGTAGACTACTTTTAAAGTCTTGGTTGTGAAGATACAGAGGATATAAATAAAGACTAAAGAAGCTCAGGTCACAAGCCCACTCATGTTTACATCAAAGGCATAGGGAAGCAAAAGAGAGGAGAGGTTGTAAAAGTAGGAGTAAGGATTAAAAAAAAATTAGTGCACAGAAAGTGGAATAAAATCACCAGTGACTTTGGGTATGCTGAGGGACACTACAGAGAGGAGAGGAAATAAGTAAATACAGGTGCGGGTAAGGGTAAGTTGTTGGTTTCAGGGAAGGAAGTTGAGTAATTCCTTACTACTTACTGAACTATTATCTGCAGAAAGCAGGTAATCTGTTGAAAGCAGTAAGGTCAGGAGCATGAGAGGATTTTTCAAGAGGTATGTGAAGATTTAGAAACTGCTCAGCAGAGTGGGAGAGGTTGCTGACCAAGAATGCATTTTCACAGCAGAGCGTTTAACCCTTAGTAAAAATGTACAAAGCCCTCAGTGATATAGTTCATTCTCAGTTTCTAGTCTTTTTTTGCCCCTCTCCAGTTTCTAGTCTTTTAAGTAGCTGCAAGAAAAGTGTCAGTGGATATATAGGTGAAAAGAACAGTCTGTGTTTATTCAGAAGTTAGCAGCTGACCACTAAGCCAGTTTTCAGTAGAGATTCTCATTAGGGACTGCATATTTGAAAGTCCAGATGGTCATAATGAACCTTGTTACCAGTATTGCCCTAAAACCTCAGCAAATTCGACACTGGAAAATGCCCTGTGAAGATGGTTTTCGGCTCTTGCTAGTAACATTAATATAATCCTAGGGATTTTAAGTTAACAAAATTTTGGCCTTCTTGAGCTAATCTTCATGCCTGGTAGTGATACAGTAAATAAGTGAAAATGTTAAACTGCTGTTTAATCTCATAAGATTTAACCTATTTTCACTTCATCTCTTCACTAACTCATTCATAGAGATTATCCTAACATGGACACAGCTTTAAAAGAGGAAAACAATTTTAAATGCTCCTAACTGTTGTGCGACAATTATAAAAAGTTATCTACCACTCACCACCAGTGAGTCAAAAAAACAAAATCCAAATAAGAAACCAAGTAATCCTGTTAAACACATAAGCTCTTTTACAATCACAGGGCTCATTGAATATTCTTGTTCTGTCCCCCATTGAAGGGGATGGCCCATCACTGACACTTGTTCCCATTCTAATTGCTACCACGTCAAAATATTGATAAGGGTCTAAAAAGAGCCTGAACAACTCTCATTAAAAGAGCTTAGGAAAAAGTCTGTCTGAAAGTTCTTGGCACCAAATGTGATAACACTCATTAAACAGAAACAAATACTATGAGGTTTATCAAATTATGAAATTAATAAACATCCCTTATTTAAAATATAAGTTCTTAGGTAAATTTAGGTCCTTGCCAGTTAACTATACAAAACAGAATTATTTGTATTCATCTGAGTCTCTGAGGACACATGTCTTGGAACATGTAATAGTTAATGTGAAAAATCTGCTGTGAAAATATTTGTATTGGTGAATTTTACCACTTTATTACACTTTGCTTCCCAGTCGTCATGTTCTCAGGGGAGTTAACACTCCATGCCTACAGATAGGAAGGGGAGGAGACATGAACTCAAATGAATTTTATAAGATTTGTCTCAGTAAAGACAACTGCCTCTGGGTTCCTTTCTTCAGTTTAAGAAAAATGAGCATGTTGCTAATTGACAAGATTCTGAGCCTCCCTCAAGTATTACATTGGTTATTAACACCAATAATTGTGAAATTCCTTTGTAAAGTGCCACACAAAGGCTCGCTTAGCATCATGTGCTAGGTTCTCAACCTCTGTAACTCACTGGGATAATAGAAAAACTGTTGTGTTTTTCTACATATTTCTATATATTGTGTAATAACCATTGATTCTCTCAACTAGAGTGTGCAGTCCTCAGAGTAGACAGCATTGTGGATAATGTGTGTTTTTCAGTAAGAACCATGACATCTACATGATATATCCACTTTGTATTATTAATTTTGTGACGTATTTATTATGTAAATGAGATGGAAAGCTCTTGATTTTGATCTGTTTTTGTAATCATCATTAGAGTTGAACATGGTCGGTTTAGTTCACCCTGCTAGCCTCTGCATCCGCTGGGGTGCGTGGAGAGAGCGTGGACTTTAGAACGCAGAGTAACCTGCACAAGACATACAGTCTTTGCAAAGCTCAGTTGTGTTCTCCTTAAAAAACAGCCAGAAGTGGTTATTTCTAGGTAACAAGATTATCAATGATTTCTTTCTCTTAAATTGCCTATCAGTATAATTTACAATAAACATGATACATGATACTTTGTTGTTAGCTCTAAAAAATAAAATAAAAATAGCATGAATAGCAATAAAAATATGCAACTCAAAGGGTTGTTGAACGGAACATAGTAGGTACTCAGTAAACATTTTGTTCAGTCGCTGGGTGATTGAAATGCCTGGCACACCAGTTCTCAATTACTGTTGGTTGCATCTGTCTTGTTTTCCTGTAAGAGTTCCAGGGCAGCAGCCTCCCGTGGCAGTCACCCTGGGTTGCAGCAGTCACCACTGGTCCAAACTTCCCAGTCAGGACGTTTGGGTCCCCATCCCAAATTATCCCTTTTAGAAGGAAATCCAAACTGCTTCTTTGTACCATCTTTTTCTTTAAACTAATTCATTTTCCTTTTGCATTTCCTGTTAGAATTTTCTATTTGAATATTAGTATAATGAACTTCTATTTTAGTACTCTTAAAATGTAGCCCTAACATAAAAATTCACAAATCTTTTTAAAATAAACTAATTTTTCTCACAAAGTGGAAGTACCATGTTCTTTTAAGCTAATGGTATTGCCTGCAAAGTTATAAAAATATTCATCATTTTCTTCATGAAAAGTCATTTTCCTTCACACTTTGGAATTCCTTTGGTTTGTACCAGCCTTCACAAATTGGCGACTTCCATCCCAGCTCTGACACACAGCTTTTCAGCCAGTCCTGCTGTCACTGTGCCTGCTGCTTGACATTGATAAGATTCTTGTCAAACCTGGTGTTTTGCACAAACTAGTATTTAACCCTGGACAGGCTTTGCCACCTCATTTCAATTCAGCTTTTAAAAGACTGTCATGCCCTTATTCATAGATGATGAAAGTGAAATTCGGCTGTGTATCATTACATTTTATATTCTGGAGAGAACCATAAACTATTCTGGTCTTACTAATTCTCATTAAGTTAATTAGGCATCCTGAGATTTATGAATTCCTGTACAGTGTAGATACCATCACTGTTTACTATCCTTTCCTTCTAGTTCAGAGGCTCTATTTATCATACTATTTTAATAAGTAGCTTACATTGGTGGAAAATGGAGGAAGGAGGAGTTTTAATTTGAATAAAGGAATACACTTTAAATAATCTTATGGATAAATTCAGAATTAAAAAAAAATGTTTTACCGTAATACCTTTCAGGAAGGTACATAGTAAGTATTTGGAAAAACTGGAGAAAATCTTTTGACTCTGTAGTAGAGAGACTTCATACCTTCCTAATTCATTATTGTTGTCATTGATCCAGCCCTGGATGACTGGAGGAGAAATATCTTCATTCTTGAACAAGCAAAATATAACACATTTAATAGGAACAAACATTTGTCATGTTCTTCCTTTGTCTAAAATGATGAGCAGATTACCCTTCAAAAAAGTGCACTTTCAGCCCCCCTAGTCTCTGTTGAACATCTCAGCTGTTTCAGGTGTGGGATTACCAGTGACTAAAACATCATTCCTAAATTTTGGGAAACTTAGAAATAATATTATTACCACAAAATGTGCAATGTTACTAGCCTTAATTCAATCAAGTGGTTTATATTGTCTAATTTTCCTTTATCTCAGTTAATGGAAATAACTTCGTCTCCCTTATTACACTTCAAGAAAATCTTTGTGTTATGTTTTTCTTTCTCTAACCATTAAGAAGTTCTCCTAACCTCGGAAACAGGGTAATTTTTAAAAAAAGAGCTAAATCCTCGTATACTGAACATTTTGAAATCTCAACATGAGAGAAACATTTTGTAAATTTAAGCATCCTAAGAGTAATTTATATTTAGATTACACGATAATAAGTTATATGTCTACTGATTTATTAAGATAAAGTGGACTGAATGGTTGAGAATGTGAAGATTGTAGTTCCCTCTGTTCCAATGCTGATTATAACTGGCACACATGTGCCAGGCAGCACGTGTAACTCTTCACCTGCATAACTTATTTAACATCTATAAGAATTTTACGAAATAATTATTAGTATTTCCATTTTACACCCAAGGGAAACTACAAATACAAGTTCAGAGCCATTAAATAACTTGCTTAAAATCACTGAGCCAGGAAGCTGCAGAGTTGATGTGCAGGTTTCGAACTTGTCGACACCATAGTGCATGATCTGACACTTTTCCTGTAAATGGAGATAAGCAAAACGAACCTACTTGACGATTTTATGTGTGTGTGTGGGGTGGGGGGTTGATTAATGAAATAGTGTATATAAAAATGGTCAGCCTAGCAGTAAGCCTGTATTCAATATGTGATACGCTGTTTTGGTAAAGTATCTTTCAACCACTAATCATTCAATCTTTGTTCCCAGGGATTTAGAGAATTTTGTATAGAGAGCTGATGATGTATGCGAGTAGAGGTATCAGCTAATATTTTTTGAGGAGCTAGAACATGTTTAACATTGGGCAGAAAAAAGACTATTTCTTTTTTTGAATTTTATTTTATTTATTTTTAAGTATATTTTATTGATTATGCTATTACAGTTGTCCCATTTCTCCCCTTCATTCCCCTCCACCCTGCACACCCTTCCTCCCCACATTCCCCCCTTTATTTCATGTCCATGTGTCATAAGTTCTTCAGCATCTACATTTCCCACACTACTCTTGCCCTCCCCTTGTCTATTTTCTCTCCACCATCTATGCTCCTTATTCTCTGTACCATCTTCCCCCCTCCCCCTCCCATTCCCCTGTTGCTAACCCTCCATGTGATCTTCATTTCCCTGGCTCCACTCCTGTTTTGGGTGTCCACTTAGTTTGCTTTTGTTTTAGGTGTGGTGGTTAATAACTGTGAGTTTGCTGTCCTTTCACTGTTCATCTTTTTTTATCTTCTTTTTCTTAGATAAGTTCCTTTAACATTTCATATAATAAGGGCTTGGTGATGATGAATTCCTTGAATTTGACCTTATCTGAGAAGCACTTTATCTGTCCTTCCATTCTAAATGAAAGCTTTGCTGGATAGATCAATCTTGGATGTAAGTCTTTGGATTTCATGACTTGGAATACTTCTTTCCAGCCCCTTCTTTGCCTGTAAGGTCTCTTTTGAGAAATCCGCTGACAGTCTGATGGGAACTCCTTTGTAGGTGACTATCTCCTTGTTTCTTGCTGCTTCTAGAATTCTCTCCTTCATTTTAATCTTGGCTAATGTAATGATGATGTGCCTTGGTGTGTGCCTCCTTGGGTCCAACTTCCTTGGGACTCTCTGAGCTTCCTGGACTTCCTGGAAGTCTATTTCCTTTGCCAGATTGAGGAATTTCTCCTTTATTATTTGTTCAAATAAGTTTTCCACTTGTTGCTCTTCCTCTTCCCCTTCTGGTACCCCTATAATTTGATGTCGGAATTTTTAAAGATGTCCTGGAGGTTCCTAAGCCTCTCCTCATTTTTTGAATTCTTGTTTCTTTATTCTTTTCTGTTTGGTTGGTTGTTTCTTCCTTCTGGTCCACTCCATTGATTTGACTCCCAGTTTCCTTTCCATCACTATTGGTTCCCTGTGCATTTTCCTTCATTTCACTTAGTGTAGCCTTTATTTTTTCATCTAATTTGTGATCAAAATTGACCAGTTCTTTGAGCATCCCGATCACCAGTGTTTTGAACTGTGCATCTGATATTTTGGCTATCTCTTGGTCGCTTAGAAGTATTGGCTCTGGGGCTTTGATTTGTTCTTCTGTTTGAGCTATAATGCTTTGGTCTGTTCGCTCCTGTTACCTATGAGGGGTGGAGCCTTAAGCGTTCACCAGGGCGGTCAACCCAGTGTCTGGGTTGTGACACTGTATGTGGGGGTGGCGTCAGAGAGGGAATAGTTGTGCTTGCTCTATTCTCTCTCAGATTTCAGTCCCTGCTGCCGCTTCCCACAAGCAAATTGGGCCCTTCTGTTGCTAGTTCTCGGGTGGGTGGGCTTGTGTATGTTCCAGGACCTTGTGGGTCTCCAGTGAACTCTCCTGTGAGGCTGGGAGTCGCTCCTGGCACCACAACCCCTGCAAGTTTTTTCAGTCGGTGCCCCTCTCCATCGGCCTCTGACTCTGCCCATCTTACTGGTCTGGATGAATGTTTCGTTTTCAGATTTCCATACAGTTCAATTTTCCATTCGTTCTGGTTGTGTTTTTGTTTCTAAATCTCTGTTGTCCTTAAATTTGGTTGTGCAAGGAGGCACAGTGTTTCTACCTACGCCTCCATCTTGGCCGAAAGTCTTTCTTTAACCTACTTATTCTATTGCTAAAAGTGTTTAATTTTATACTGAGAGTTTCTTTTCACCTTCCAAATTTCACTGAAATTTACTTTTAAGATTAAACTACATTTTAGTTATCCATTTAGATATTTTCCTTTTAGATGCTAGTCCTTTAATTTCTACTATGCAAAAAAGTTAATAGATCACCAAATAACCTGTCAGAAAACTCACTTAACATTAACTAGTTATTCATAATACACTAATGATAATACTGTTCCAAAATATCCTTCAGCAATGCAAAATAATATCTTTAATTATGGTTAAATTTAAAACTTTGTATTGAGAAAATAATTCTCTTTAAATATAGGATGAAATAGTAGACCTGGTAGTAGGAGGGATTTTGCTTGATGACAGGCACGATAGGATCACGCAGTGTTGCAGCAGCTGCTGAAAATGTTAAAGCGAGGTGAGATTGCACTAACAGATTGGTACAGCGTGTGTTTATTGTTGGTGATAATAGTATTATATTCCAAGCAGACCACACTTGAAATATTCTGAATACTAGGATATACAGAATAGTAAACATTAAAATATATAAAAGAAAAGATGATCAAAATGATGGATAATTCAGGAAATAATGATGTTTGACAAATGATTCCAGGAACTGAGTCTTCTAAGTCTAAAAAATGGAAGAATAAGGAAAGGTTTAATACTTGTTTTAAAATAATTTAAAATATTTTATATGGCAAAGGAAACAGGCTCAACTAGAAAACGGAGGTAGGAGTTCCAGAAATGCAGGTGTATACTTTCTGGGAAAGGGGACAGAGCAGCGCCACTGGGTGCTCGAGGAAGCCTGCGCTCCCTCCACCAGAGCCCCCGGAGGCAGGGCGGCAGAACCATCACACCACCTGTGCGAGGCGGGGATGAGTTTCATACCACAGAGGTCAGATCGCTGGCTCCCAGAGCGCCTCCCATTTCTACAACTATGGCTTTATTAATGAGCCTGGTAGTTGATAAGGGTTTTGAAACATGTTACCTTTATGTTTAACCACAGAGAAATAATTTTAGTTCATTATGCAGATAATTGTCAGCATGAGTTGTTGGTATGAATGGGATTTAAATGTGAAAATGGCAAAGATCAGTTCTGTATTTTGTCAATTTGATAGGAAGATTTTTTTTCTAATTCCATTCCTTGAATCTGTATTTCAGGTCACTGTAGCATACCATGACTATTTGTCTCAGGTGGTCAGCTATCTAAAATCCATTAGGATGACTGCTGCAGAGTGAAAAGCAGTCTGGCATTATGGTCTAGTAATGATCACTTTCAGAGAAAGAATTGGTTAAACCATGTTATATTATATTTGCCTACCAATTTAAGATGTAAGAATGTTATAACTTAATGAGAATCAGATGATTAATGACTTGTCATTACAGCTCATATATATTAACCATAAAATGTATTTGCCCAATTAGCATACTTGGGGAAGCATTTGCTTTTGCAAAGATAAAGTTGTAGGCATTGACCTGAAAACATATCAACAGGCATTTTCCATTGTTAATCATTATTGTTATACTCCCACTTTTCAAATAGCGGTTTCTAACTGGTTTCTCTTTATGGCATTTATTAAAATTCTAAGGGTATGGTCTAAAGGCAGGATTTTTAAACAGGTTAATCATGTTAATATGTTTTTGCCTTTTTCTTAAAATATTCAGATATTATACAGTTAGGGTGTGTAACTTTTGATTGTTTTCAGTAAAGCTTCTTTGCTTCCCTCTTTTTGTTCTATTTGCCCTTTTTCTCTATAATTAAAAGGAAAAAGAAAGACCTCCTTTCAGAATAAACAGAAAACAGTGGTAACAATAGAATTATTTATAATGTGATTAGTTTTGTGGATGATTTTTTTTAATTTCTGAAAAAAATAAAAGGAGAGCAGATAGCAAGCATCTTTCTTCTTGCACTGGCTCTTTCAGCTTCTTCACGGCTTTTCTACTTTCCTTACCTGCCCCAAACAGTTCGAGAGAGAATCTCACAACAAACTTCCTGATTTTTAGCCAAGTCTGTGAGTTTAGATAGTTTAATTGAAGTAGGGATGTATATTTTATTTTTAAATGGTTACTTAATTCAGAATAATGGACAACATAGATGGCTTATTTGCTAAACTCTTTATAAGCATTACTTTATATAATTTTCCTTGTAAACCTATGAGTTCATGCCTGTGAGAAAACAGGCATAGGGAAGTTGAGTAACATGCAGAGGAAGCGGTGGAATTGAAACTCAGATTCAGATCTGACTGCCGAGACTGAGATTTTAAATAGCAATGCTATGATAAAGTATCTCTGAAGGGAATCTTTGAGTAGACTGGGATCTTTTGAGGCAGGAATATATTCCCTAATCTGACTTCTGGACAAGGCTTTTGAAATCTATTTAACCTTTAGCTAAAACAGGAAATGAGAGAGCTATACGTTTTACAAATTGTTCTTTGGACTTCACTATGGTATTTCAACAATGATATGGTATTCAATGATACTTATCCTGGGCTCAGGGCAGTAGCCATTCATTTATTTAAAATCGATCCTAAGCCAGCTATTAGAAAAAATTAATCATAACCACCTGAAGCAAGAAATATAAGTGCACACTACACGCACAGTGCATTGGAAAGAACTTCGGAGCAGACAGCCCAGGGGTCTCACTGAAGTGTGGTCACTCTCAACTTTGGGAGAGTTGCTCTGAGCCTTCATCGCTTCATCTGTAGAATGGTGAGATTAAGTCGAAATATCAAATGAGTTAAATACAAAAATACCAGGCACACAGTGGAATAAACATTCATTTTTTTTCCTGTACCAAGTGGTAAATAAACTTAGGTGTGTTTTGAGTGGAAGAGTATATTTTTATCATTTGAAATTTGATAAGGATGCCATGTCTGCTAGTCTCTTTTTTATATTGTATTCTCTTAGTTAACATATGGATGCAGTCCCTTGATATGCAGAAGTTGAACTTCAGTTGAATTTTCTTAAGTACCTTAGCTGCAAAAACTAGCTTATTTACTTTGAATTAAAGGGTGGACCCTAATGGGTTGGAGGAAGGACAGTGATGCATAGTACTACATTTGCTTTTATGCCGCGGTCCGGCCACAGCGGGTCAAGGGGTCCCACAGGTGAGGGTAGGCGTCGGCGCTGGGTAACAGACGACAGCACGCCTCAAAGGACAGTGAAGCTCTGTTCCGTTTATTGCAAGTACAAGCAGGTTTTTATATTTTCATTTTAGGTAGTGATTAACATTTGCAGTATAACATGATCATTTAAGCAGAAAAAACTAATACAAAGGTAATCAGTAAAAGTACGAAAGTTCCCATAGATTTAGTTATAATAAACAAAGATTATTTTAACCAGGAGAGCTATTAATCAGACAATTAGAAGTATCTTATTGTATGTTAAAGTTTCTCAGAATTTGTCATAGGGCAAAAGGATACGCTAGATTGAGTAGAGAAAATAGGAAATTTATTATAAGGCCCTCGTGATGTCTAACTTAGCTATCTACCTTTTTTTTGCCCAAAATGTTTTTCTGTGTACCATAAATTCTGACTCCCTAGTGACTGTTTAGTTTGTAATAACTAACTAGCTTTTGTTATTTCTTTGCCTGTCTAGTTGATATATATTCTTATTCAAGGTAAAGGAGGGGCTATTCCTATGTTGCAGGGGGCTTTCAAGGGTACTTCTTTTAAGTTTCTCTAGGAGTTCTTTTATAGACATGTTTTGTACTTTGATTCCCTCTAAGTAAGCAGTGAGATCATCTCCTGATTTCCTAGAGTATTCTATCTTATCTTGGGTGTTTTTCCAATGATCTGATATTGATTAAGCTTGAATTCTCAGATTGTTCTGGTTGTTTCTCTGTACCTATATTCCCTGACGTTTCTAGTATGATATCATTATTCTGTTCATTGAGCCAGGAAAGGTCTAGGCACACTATCTGAATCACTGCCAGGGTATTCATAATGATTAAAGCAAAAAGGGTCATGATCCCCAAAGCAAGCACAATCACAATAGGTATTGCAGGGCCTTCCATGCCACGTCCACCAGGTTGGAAACTGCTTCCTTGAAGTCTTACACCCCCTCTCAGGACCTTGTCACGGAGAGAGGGATCCAACAGTGGACGAGGCAGTGGACGTGGCACTTTTAGTGTCATTTAAACATACATTTTCTTTCATGTTAAAGTTTAGTTGTCTTATTTAGGTTGTGCTTTAGTTGGCAAAGCATAGAATAAAACCCTTGATCTAGGAATTCAGATGATTTCCTAATATCTTATATAATCATCAATAATTTCCATTTTATATAACTTTAGAAAACATACTCTTTTTTAAAAAGAGAAGATCACAGCCACAGTGAAATGTCTCCTAGTTCTCTTGAAATTCAGCCTGACACAGGAATGAACATATTATGTTATCTCAGCCATGCATTTGGAACACTTGTTTAGTGATTAGATTTTTTATCATATTTTTTTAAATTGGTGTTGTTTTTCACTTCTTTTCTGCCATAATTATTTAGCTTAAGTAAAATATTACTGGACATGGTACATTATTATAGAGTTGTTCTTAGAGCTGCTTTGAGGGGGAGGGAAAGTATGATTCCCCATTGTATTTTATTTTAAAAGGATATTTTGCTCGGACATTTAAAAACATGTTAGTCTATTATAAAATTTACTTATTTTAGTTATATGTAATAACCTTTTCCTATGTTAATAAAGCCTGATTTTTTCCCATTTGGGTATAGGTAAATTTTTACTCTAAAATGAGATTTCATTTATAGAAGTCAAAAGAAGGGATTGGATTTTCTCTACAATAGAAGGCAAAGGCAGATAGTCTCTGAACGCAGAGTTAGAGGCCCACATTCCAGTTTCATCCCTCCACTAGTTCCCTTTCTTATATTTTAATCAAGTCACTCGACCCAGCTTGTTCACAGCGTACAGCAGAGGTTGAACTAAGTTGGGTTTTTAATTTTTGTTGTTTAGGGGTTACAGAGTTTAGAGGAACTAAGAAAGAGAAAAGCAAGGGGATACTGTTAACATACATGTATATAAACACACACTTTAACCTGAACCAATCTATTTTATGTTAGAATTCAACATACAATATTTTATTTGAAACATGAGGACGATATTTACCCCCCAGAAGTGGATAATGGTTTTTGTAAAAGTTGATTCTTGCTCAATCAGGTTGTCTCCAGTTCCCCTTCCAGTTCTGAAATTCGGGGTTTCTTACCCTTATTACTCAGAAGCATAATGAAGGGCAGACAGAGGACCTGTGTTCTAGTTCGAGTGGTGGTGCTTATTATCTGAGCAAGTGATAGCTCTATAGTCGTTTGGACTGTTGTTTACAGAAACTTCCTCTTACAGTATGTGGTTCCAGGCTGCCACAGCCCAGTTTATTTTGTGATGGAGCTATAAATATTGAATTAGAGCATATTTCTTAAACAAGGATAATTGGTAAACCTAACATTCGTGTCGATACCTGACTCTAGTGGACACAAGTATTATCCATGATACTCACAAAAAATAATGATTGATTCAGCTTTTACTTTCAAATTTCAGTTACTTTAATATAATAGAATATTTGAGCTAAAATAGATCATTTAAAAATATTTTAAATTCTACTTTTGGAGTCCATTACATTATTTTGTTTGTTTGTTTTGAATGAGACAGAGATACTTTATTTCTTAATTCAGACTGACAAACTGAAAGGTCCGAGTTTTCCAGTGGGAAACCGAGAGGAAATGCTACTAAGACCCAGGGTATAATCAGAATTAAACACAACCTAGAGCTAGTTCCGACAGCTCAATAATCTTCAAAGTTGTTTTCACATAGTAATTAATTAATAGCATCCCACGGAGGAGAGAAATTTACTTCTCATGCTCTAATTATGATATCACTGATAAACACAAGAAGAATCCAAATGGACTGAGATATACCATTTTAATAAGCGGCAGGTCAGCAAATACTTCATCACTTACGAAGGACCCGCCATATCATCAGCACTATATGAGGCACAAAGTGTATCCACGGACGTGGCCTATTTTTTTAAAAGACTATTTTTAAAAGCAATTTTAGATTCATGAAATACTGAGAGGAAGATACAGAGATTTTCCACGTGCTGATGGCCCTCACACAGGCACAGCCTCCCCCATCATCACATGTCCCCACCCGAGTGGTACGTCTGTTACCGTTGATGAGCCTGCACTGACATGGTGGTGACTGCCCACAGGCCACAGGTAACACATGTCAGGGCTCAGTCTTGGTGGCGTGCATTCTGTGGGGCCAGAAAAAAGTATAGCAACATAATGGTATCACACAAAATAGTTTCCTGGCCCTAAAAATCTTCTGCCTATTCATCCTTTTGTTTCCCCCGCCATCCCTTGGCAATCACTAATCTCTTCACTGTCCCCATAGTTTCGCTTTTATTACTTGACATTTTGGAAAAGCAGATTTGTCTTTCACATGATTGTTTGCTTAGGTTTTATATTAAAATCAGTTTATATTTTTTATAAACTGAGTACACAGCTAACCAGGCAGGCAGAAGGTGGCCTGGAAATTCATACAGTAAGCCATTTAAGCCTTTTATATATGAGTCACTAAGGAGATATGTAGTCATTAGTACTCCATTGTTCAAAATATCCTAAAGTTTAAGGATTATTGCCGAGGGTACGTGGCATACATTTGATATGCTGGCTTGTGTTTGTGACTACTGTGTAAATTCTGCGAGAAGGAACCAACTAGAAATAACTATTAAATTACACACAAAATACTCTCATCTATTCAAGCACAGGTAACAGCACAAAATAAGTTTTTCTAAGTGTTTTTGTGAAGAGAATTACCATCCCCAATCTCCGGTTCCACCAACCAGAAATCTCTCCTTTCTCCTCACAAAGTTATGGCTGTGGAGAAATGCTAAAGGAATGGTAAGTTAAGGTAAGGCAACTCAGCAAGTTAAGTAACTATGAAGATACAGCTGGAGCAGAGGAAGACAGTGTTGTTAGCAAATGGAGCTCCCCACAAAAGTTCCACAGAGGGTTGGGTCAGCATTTAGGCCTTAGAGGCAGAGGCAAAAGAAGAAATGTCCAAAATGAAAAGGGGAAAGTGGCAAACCCAAACTTCCGGGCACACGGGAGCAGGAAGTTTTCTCTTCCTTTTGCCTGGCCCAGGGTTTCTCAGCCTCAGTGGTGCTGGCGTTCGGACTGGGTAGTGCTTCGTCGTGTGGGCTGTCCTGTGCTTTGTAGGTGTTCAGCAGCATCCTCCATCGCTGACCATTGGATGGAGTAACAGCCTCCCCCAGTCCTACCTATTTAGTCTGTAAAAACCAGAAATGTCTCCCGACCCACAAGTGGACGCCACTTGCACCCTCAGATGTGACAGTCAAATATATCTAGATATTGGCTAATGCCTCCTGGGGTATGAAGTCACTCCCCGTTGGGAAGCACTGATCCAACATCTTTCTCAGGGTACTGATTTGCCCTCTTTGCTGCACCTCACCTTACTGTTTGTGGGACAGAGAACCTGACCTCTAAATGTATTTCACAATTCCTACTGAAGTATATTCAGCGGGCCAAGTGACCGATTTACAATGAACTTCTCCAACACAGCTCATTTACAAATGAGGGGATATGTATTTGCCTCTGATCTTACTTGTGGATACGCTATGCTAATGAGAAGCTAGAGATGATATTCAGGAAAGATGTAGTATGTCCTGCGGGACATGTTTTATATAATACACAAAATTGTACGTCTCCTTTTTGCATTGGTGCTTTGAGTTTTTTTCAAAACATCACTTCATTTATGCTTGATATCATGATGATTATTGCATCTTGCATCTTTTCACTAAAAGGAACAATAAATTAGTAAATACTGGCATGAAAAGAAGGCACATTTTAAATACTAGTCATTTAGTGAGCAAAAATGTGAGTTCAATAAAATGGTGACAGATCTCAAAAGCTTAGGTGAAGATGACACTGGTTGCTTCCATTTTATCAAATCGATTGCAAGTCCTTGAAAGAATGCTGCCTAGAGTCAGAAACAAAGCAGCCCTGGTCTGGCCTTTTTCTGTAATGAGCTCTATGGCTTGGGAAAATCACTTCACCTCTCTGGGCGTAGAGATTCCTCGTCTGTCAGATATGGGGGGGCAGGCTGGATGGCATGCCAGGACTGTGCCAACTCAAGCACAGAGTTAAATTTTTAAATATGTTCAGAAACTATGAAATAATTTTTTTGAGTTTTAAATCTGTTACATAGTAGTACAACCTAAAATAACAAGATAGGCTAAAAGAACAAGGTATAAATTTCATTCAAAGATGAGTCCAAATAAACTGATGTGTTAAATTGAGCTGTGTCACACAAATGGAAAGTGGTACTTATTCCATCTAAAAATTACCGTCTACTATAGGGAAGTGGTGTTTGTGGGAAATCAGGTTTGCCCTCAACTACTCTGCAGGAAGAATATTTTAAAAGTTTGAAAAGCAAGATTGTGTCTTTGATAATAACTGAAAACCAAGCTGTCAGTATCATTTTATTTTTTGCTTGCATTTTGTATAAAGAGAGAGCAAAAACATCAAGTAATGTAAAAGAAATCTCAAGATCCGTCATCTCTATGAAACCATTTAATTAGCTCTGGCTGGTATAGTCTGTGAATCTTTTAAACACAGTAGAGACAGCTTTTCAAATAGCAATGTCATATTTATTATGTAATGCAGCTCACTCAGCAGATGTGGTGTTCTGTCCTTAACAATGTATTTTACTGGTATAAGTGTAGATTTTATATGTTCTGCGGCCAGTTCTGAAGCTGGGTGTGGAGAAAAATAACATTCCATTCTAATTCCTTGTGGGGGCAACTTCGCCTGCAAGTCCCCCCATCGCCATGGATGAAAGTGAAACTGCCAAGACTTGATCTGCTTCGGGAGGGGAGGTGGTCAATCTCTCAGAGGAGAAAGACTAAGAACCTCTTCCTCAATGGCTTTTATTAGGTTGTAATACACAGGAATAGAGGTAAAGTTCATCAATCAATGTCAGTCAGCAAGGATCAAACAGTAGATAACATTTCAAAGAAATCTGAGGGCTTAGTCTGAGTCAGTATCTGTCAGGTAAGGGGGTTGCAAAAACTTTGGGAGACACTGCTTGGACCCTTATATGAATGGAAGCACTCTTAGCAAAGCAGGCTTCACAGGACTTTGCGAACTCTTTCTTATGCCCTATCACCCTGGATCCCACTCCAGCCGGCAAAGGGCTGCACAACCTTCCCAGTCATAGGTTTTTAGGCTTAAGTGAATTAGAGCCAGGAAGCGATTCTCCCAGACAGAAATGGGGACTCAGGCTATGTCAGAATAGCGGGGGGCAGGGGAGGCGCGAGGGTCCATCACTCCCTCTTTGTTGCAGCCCCTCCAAGTCCTTCCTTGATGGCCTTCCACATGATCGTATCTGGCATAGGTTGCCCCCCCTCTGAGGGGTCTTACCCATCTCTGACTAACCGATCAAGCATTGGGGAGAGGGGATGAAGCAGAAGCAGTGTTGCTGCCAGAGACAAGCTTTGTCTCCTTAGTGGCTCTCATTACGGAGGTCCCTCACTCAGCCTTAGCCACGGGGGGTAGTTACAATTCCTGAAACCAGGCAGAGCAGTTCCCAATAATTCCTGAAATGATTATTTCATCTTCTGCATTACCAAATAACGGATTGCTTGTTTTTTCTTGTTGTTCTCAGTTAACATGCAAAGCTTCAAATGCTGTCAGTGTTTATACAATTAAATAGCTCCTTTCAAATGTAGCTATATTTAATAATCATCCATCAGAACAGTGACCAGAATGATAAAACTAATTCTTTTCTTTCCTGTACACTTCTTAATTTTCTTCCTGCAATTTAATTGCTTACTAAGTTATAAACATATATGATGCTTCCAACCATTTTGAGATTGATTGTTAATGAAAGGGGCACAGAAAAAGGAGACCTAATCGGGAGTTTGTGTCTAAAATATTTGGTTTGGTCAATTGTTCTTTATCTAAACTTTTAAAAGTAACTTTGTTGTGCTGCCTCACTATTGTTTGATTGCATTTCCCCAAGGGTTTATAGAAAGCTTTTCTCAGATGTGTATTTGCTATTTCTATATCTTTTGTAAAATGTCTGATCATATGTTCTGCCAAATCTGCTATGAGTTTTGGCAATTTTCTTTAACAGAAGGACAGTAAAACAACAAAGATGCATGTTGGAATTTCTAAAATAAAATGTAGTTTTTGAGTTATATCAAATATTGACAGCTTCCTCCATTCTCTTACTTAGGTGATGAAATCCCTTTCAGGATGGTCATTAATTTTTAGCTATTGGTTTACTTCTTCTACATACAAACTGAGATTTTAAAGGTTTAGCAGAAGTCTTTGAATGTAAACTCAGGTTTGCCTTAAGTGTTAGGGCAAAGCCCTACAGTTTGCTAGGCTTGGTATCCTTAGCATAACTGGAAATAATGGTTCTTTCTTATGAATACCATGTGGGATGCCTAATGAGGGTTATGTTCATGCCAAATATTAAAAATTATTTCTAAATACTAGGATTTGATCACATCGTCTTCACCTTTCTGTTCCCATTAGATAAAACTGGGATAGTTAGATGGGTAAAATGTAAAGAGAGTAGAACTCAGTCTTTCATATAACTTCCTATGTTATTAATAGGGTCAAAGGAAAATGATACTTTGGGGGAAAATTCAGAGATAAAGTGAGGAGGAGAAAGAAGTAGGATGAATTTCTGAAGCCATGCAAAGTATCGTGCTCTGATAATGCAGTTGGAACTGAAACAACTTTTGCCATAGGCCTGCTTCTTTCCACAAACAAAACTGAGCCAATTTTTTTCTGTCTCTAAAAGGGAACATACTTCATAGCCACATTAATTGACAAACACTAAAATAACAGGGTGGCAGCACTCAGTAAGAAACCAGTGTGGCTTTTGGCTCCATTTCTGTTGCTTCTAAGTGCTTTTCAAATGTTATGATTAACTATAGTCTTTCTGCTTATCCTAATTTGCCCACGCTATTCCTTAAGCTGGCTGACCCACTCCCTCAGTAAGAAAGAAAATGAGAAGAAATTAGTTTGTTTCTTACTGTGGTTATTGCTGTGTCTTGCATGAAGCCTTCTGTATATGTAAATTGTGTTTCCCTCCTCATTCCAATCCATTATTTTTTCCTGTCTCTAGATGTAAGGTTCTTAATGAAGCTGGAGATTTCGTCAAATGAGGACAGAGACTGGTGACCATTCTGAGGCTCTTCCAACCCTTTTCCATGTCTTACCAAACCTCTTTCCATGATAAACACCTAGAAGTATTTAGAAGCCCAAATAGTGAAGAAAATTTTTATCACGATGCTTGGATTTCTATGTTTTCACACTAGTGTGTCATGTAATTTGAAGAGAGAATCATGCTGTTATGTGGAAATGGTTTCCTTTTCTAGAATTAAGTTTGATTCTAATATCACCACTATAAGTGTTTATTCTTCTGTTACCTAGGACCAAAAGAGGTTTTCTTCTTCCTCTTGCCTCTCTCTGTTATAAACGTTGATGGATATGAGTCATAGGCAGCTTAAGAGGGTGTATCAAGATGAGACCATAAAATGTATTTAACTTAGGCAACTTGGAGCTGTTTTGAACATGTTTCATCACTATGTTTTGCAAATAGGAGGAAGAAGGAACCTATGACCAGACCCTCGAGTTCCGCAGAGGAGGTGATGGCCAGCCACGGCGATCCACTCGGCCAACCCAGCAATTTTACCAACCTCCCCGGGCCCGGAACTAACAGGAAAAGGTAAAGTTGACATTGTAAGGTGATTTCCATATTTAAAAAAGATGCCATTTATGTGAAATAAGGAGGTCCCATTATTAATATTTCATAATAGTGTAATAGGAAAAAGTGGTGTTTTAAAAACTTCCAGTTATAACACATTTAAAATTAAGCCATAGTTGTAAACTGCTTTGCCCCAGGCCTTTGCCCACAAATGCGATCTCTAATCCCCTTTTTTCTCTCAACACACTCTCATCTAATGGAGGTGGACGGTCAGCAAAGTGACCACAGGTTTGAGAGCAGGATGATGAAAGGAAACAAAGGACTAATCTGGATAATGAGTATATTTTTTAATTTTTTTAATTAATCTCAATTCTTTTTAAGAAAGAGTAAATGTTTTAGAGTACACCTTAAGGAATTGGGAGAAGACAACATGCTTGCTTATTGAGATGTAATTTGGGGGCCTCAGGCTGTCGATCCAGAACAGAAACTTTGAAAATCATCTCCCACTGAACGGAAGAAAAATATGACGAAACATTAGGAAATTGTAGGAGTAATTTGAGGTGTCTCATTTTGATGACCAAAGACATTATTTGTTAGTACATTTTTGGAAGGAAATATTTTTTTAATACTCAGAGTTTTCCCATTCCAGCTTTTGTTATCTATCACCCTAAAGAGAATTTTAGACTTAATTGTATCTGTTTTTCTCAGTCTCTTCTCAGTAACAAGACCATTGAGAATTTTAAAGAAATCGTTCTTAATTCCTCCTTTCAGCTCCTTGTTTCACTAAGGCTGTTTTCCACATCATATTTGTCCCCTGCAAAGTGATGCTCAAGTTTTCAGACCAGCTGCGCCTGTTCAGAACTGGAAATGCAGCCAGCCTGAGTTGAGATGAGCTATTAGTGAAAAAATGCATACCAAATTTTAAAGAGTTAGTTTTAAAAAGTAAAATATCTCAATAATATCTTCATAATTTTTGTTGATCACATTGAAACATTTTAGATAGATTGGGTTAAATGTGTTATTAAAATTAATTTTACTTCTGCATTTTATTTTTTTTTAACGTGGCTACTGGAGAATTAAAAATGACACGTGTCTCACGTTCTGTTTCTGCTGGACGGCGCTGACCCAGAGTCTCGCACCTTCCCCAGCGCCCCCATGGCTCCTTCAATGGTTACAAATTAGCACTGTCATCTCTAAGTGAAGACAGCTTTCATGTCCCAGCTCTTACCTCTTCGTGTTTTAATTGGCCTGGAGAGGAAACATGACTTCTGATTTTCCTGAGCAAGACCGTGTATAACAGCTTTCTCCTTTTATCATTGGCTTTTCTTTGTGTTTAATTCAAGGATATTTAGTAAACAGATATAAAATGCCTAAATAAAAAAAGTGATAAAACACTTAAAATAAGTTTAGTATACTTACAGTTAAATCTTTCTTAAGGTGAATGAAAACTGAGAATTTCCTCTTAGCTTCCTGAGGTGTTTTAAATTGTTTAGAACAAGTTTTAAAATAAGGCCAAAGGTCCCTACCACCACCACCCTCACATACACATATACTTCACCCAAAGTGGGGAGGGACTGTGTTCTACTTGAGCCTGGTACTGAGGATATCAGCAACTACAAAAGCAGTTGATACGGGGGGTCGGGGTTAGTGAGAGGAGGGGTCTCAGGGAGGGATGTGGGGAAGTAGGCCCACATCGGAGGAAAAGTGGTAACTAGTCAGGTCAAAGCTTTGAGGGAAGACCCAAAACTTCAAATTTTTAGTTCATGGCCTTTTTGTAGCTGCTATAGACAACTTAGAAATATGAACAGATATAGACAGAGAAATTAATCAGTGAAACTGACCAAAACTATGTGTATTTGGCAAGTTTTCTGACATTGCAGTCATAGGAACCAGGCTGCGGTAGTAGGGGTAGGCTTTAGAAATTAATTTTAAGCTTCATTTTCTTGGTAGAGCAGAGTCCTACCAAGAGAAACCTCTAAAGAGATTTTAAAGGCCAAGGAAAGATTAAAGAGGGGAAGAAGCACAGACCCCAGGAAGCAACCTTCTGTGGCTCCAGTAGCGTACATAAGCCAAAACACTGGGTGTTCACGGTATTTATTGGTAGTGGCCAAAGGGAATGGCTTTAGACACTTTCAGAATTTGGATTGTTTGGTGCTATCATGAACTTTCGAATAAGAGTGACATGTTCAAAATTACACTTACAATGTTGGATGTCGATGGATTATACCATCTAAGAGGTGAATGCAGTGGTCCAGTCAAGAGGGGTCAGGCTTTCACGTCCTGCTCCGAAAGGAGAAATGGCAGGCCCATCAGTGTGGGGTTCCCTGGTGCAGTGGAGGGTAAGGCTCAGCGTGGGAAGCAGTTTAATAAATGTTGACTCACTTTGAACTTCATTTCTAGTTTCTTATTTGTTTGATGGAAAAATCATCTTTTCAGTTTCCCATATTAACCACAAATGTTGAAAAGTACAGCTAATCATATATTGCTACATAAATACCATGACTTTGTTCATTTTCTAAGGTTTTAACACTGTTTCGAACTGGTAAAATAGCTATTTTTAATTAATTAATTAATTAATTAACTTAATCTTTACCTGAGGCTGTTTATTGATTTGAGCAAGAGAGACATCAGTGTGAGAGAAAACCTGATCAGTTGCCTCTCGTACACACCCCAACTGGGTATCGAACCCACAACCTGTGTGTGTGCCCTAGTCGGAAATCAAACCTACAGCCTTTTGGTGCACAGGATGATGCTCCAGCCAGCTGAGCCACTTGGCCAGGGATGGTTCAAGATATATTTTTAAATGTGAAGAATTTGTTTGACAATCTGGTGTGGTGACATTTTTCAAATCAAGGTCAGGGAAATGAACACTATTCCTGAGACAGCTGTCGTGGAGCCCGGTGGTGCCGGCAGGCTGGGCTTCTTGTGAGGATGGTAGTACCCAAAGCTCTGTACTTTGGGGGGACTCTTCACCTTGGGAGATGTACGAGTGGTTGTGTGCAGCCATGGGAGCTCCGCCTGGCCCTGCCCGAGCATTCTTTTATACATGAAACTCAAACAGAACCAGAGCAAACAAGGCTTCTCTCCACTTGCTCTCAGCTTTTTCTGTTGTCACCACCCAAAGTGTTTCAACTAGACTGGTACCTATAAAGGTAAAGAGCGGACAAGGGAGGTGACAGACTGAAATAAATGACCCATGTGAACCGAACTACCATATTTTGCCGTGTGTAATGCGCACCCACGTTTTTGTGCACATTATTCATGGGATTATTATACCCGTGGTATATAATCATAATACCCATGTATAATGCGCATCATTTTTCCCTCAAAACTTTGTGTAAAAAATGCACATACACGGCAAAATACAGTAGTTCACAGGTGTTCAAAGGGGAAATGGAGGTGGAAGGACGGAGGTAGAAGTGGTTCACGGGCAGGCTGTTACTTTTTTAAGTCATTCTCTGTTAAAAACTATTTGGTTAATGGAAATTCCTAAAATCAGCTTGCTAACAATAAAGGGGCTAAGGGTGACACAGATGTACTATAAGAATTTAAAAGAAAAAATTACTCTTTTTCCTCCTTTTATTTATTTATTTTTAATAGTTCATTTTTATTATATTTTTCCATTACCAGTTATCCCCCATCCCCTCTGCCACCTCCATCCCCTCCCCACTCACCCACCTCTCCCATGTAAAAGAAAAAATTATTTTGAAAGATTTTGCTTTGGGGTTACATATTGCTTTATATAAATTATGTTTATAAATTAGACAGCAGTGTCCATTTTATTCCACTTGAGATCTATTGATATTTATACAGGCACTTAACATTTACAGCTCAGTTTCGGTAGAAGTGTGTGTTGAGTATGGAAAATTCAATTTGTGGATCCAATTTCACTTTCTTCCTCTCTTTCTTTAAAATAGAGTCTCGATGAAGAAAGGAGCCCATGATGGAAACATCCTGGTGAAACCTGTTGGTGGACCTTCCCATTTTCCTTTGTAGCCAGGGTGGATATTATTATTTGGAGAATGAAAAAGCAGATTTTAGGGGGGAAAATTTGACCTACACAAAGAATGGGGAAAAACACTGAACTCAGTGAAACAAATACATTTTACAAGCGAAAGAATTTTTTCTTCTGCTATCAATAAAACCAATGTGCTATTACATACATTGTTTTGCAGTATGTTTTATTTGCTGAATGTTATCTTTCTCCTTCACCTGGTATTAACATCATACTAATTGTCTTGTAGATAGAGGAGCAATGCCACATACTGGAGACTCCCCTAATAATTACAGAATAAACTGACTTACACAGCTTGCTGCACTTTTTGCAAGACCAACCTGAAGCCAAATGGCAGTTCTTAGTACAGAAAGTACTTAACTGCTAAGTACAACAGCAAAAAGTACTCAAAAGTCAAATACGTTGTTTTTAGCACTCTATTAGCTTTTCCAAATGCAGTTCAATTATACAGCTGTACCTGAACAATAATGACAAAAACAAGACAAAAAATGCAATTCAATGCTAAAACAGGCATTCCATCCCCGTAATGTGTGCAGTGGATCTTTCAGGACGCACCTAAGTTGCAAATAACAGAAAACCCAACTCGGACTACTTCCATGTTTAGCTTAAACCCCGAAGAGCATTTACTGGCTCACTGCACTCCCAGAAGCTCATTAGGCTTCAGTTCGTTGAATTCAGTGACTCAGACTTCTCAGGAAAGACCCTGATTCTTCCTATCACTCCTTCCTGCATGCCCTGTCATCAGCTTCATTTATAGCAAGCTCCCCATGTGGTCACAAGATGGCTACAATTCCCAGGGCTATTAAGTGCAAGGGTGAGGTTGGGGTCACTTCTAGCTAGAAATGCATTAAGAAGGGAAAAGAAGCTTCTCTCCTCAGCCCTATTCACCCATATTGTGCTGCTTTTGTGCTTATCAACCAATAACTTCCCCAAGGGTCTGTGAATCAGTTTGGGCCTGATCCGAGTGCCCCAGACTTACAAGTGGGAGTGGTTTGCTTCCCGGAAACATACTTGATTTGAGGCAGAGGATATGCATCTGAAAATCAGGAGAATTGGCTGAAAGGAGAAGGTGGAGGTGTTGGAGAAGCAACCCAGGCTGTCCATTGCAGAGAACCAGTATGTCTCTGAATAGAGAACTACAAAATCTTCATTTACTAGGACAGAAATAGTCTTCCCCTTAGTCTCCATCCTCAGAACAGTTAGGGGGAAAATAAAACGAGGAGGGAGGGAGGGAGGTGTGAAAGGAGGAAGGAAAGAGGGAGAAAATGGAATCATCCCGCCAAAGTAAGTGACGAAATTTACTGCTTTGCTTTAATGGAGAGGGCCTAAGTCTCTCCATTAAAGGCCTTGGTTTCTTTATTAGCCTATGCTTGATTATTTCTGCAGTATCTTAACAAATGAGAAGGCATGGCTTACAGTGTTGGATTTTGTTGTCGTTGCTATGTTTTATCATTGCTGTATATCATAGGAGTTCTTTCAAAGGTCTCCAAGTAATTCTAATGTGTATCTAGGGTTGAGAACCAGGAGAAGAGCCATGTAATTGTGATGAATTTGACAGTTAATAAGACAGTAAGGGAAGACACAGGAAAACTTAAACTGAGGCCTCAGTTAATGTATGTGTTTGCATTTAGTTTTTAACACACAAGTGTAAAAACTAAAAAGAATTAAATTTTTTAAAATAGAAAAACAGTGCAGATATAAGGGAAGAAACTTTTTGTACAGTTGTACAATACGTTTTAAGCTAAATGTTATTACAAATGAGTCAAAAAACTTAAAAAAAATTTTTTTATAAAGTTAAAAAAACAACAGTAAGCTAAGGTTAATTTATTACCGAAGAAAGCAAGCTGTTTTTTACAAATGTAGTGTGGCGGACATTTACAGTACTCACAGTCTGCAGTAGTGGACAGTAAAGTCCAAGGTCCCCGCGTCATCTCACCACTCACGGACTCACTCAGCAGCTCCCGACCTGCAAACTCCACTAGTGGTAAGTGCCCTGCACAGGTGCACCAGTTTTAGCTTTTTATACTATTATATATTACTGTGCCTTTTCTATGTTTAGATGTTTAGATACATAAATACCATCGTGTTACAGTTTCCTACAGCACTCATTACAGTAACATGCTGTAACAGGTTTGTAGCCTAGGAGTAACCAGCTATTGAGTACAGCCCTGACGTGTGTGGTAGGCTGTACCATCTAGGTTTGTGCAGTGCACCCTGCGATGTCCACACAGTGATGAAATTGCTTAACAATGCATTTCTCAGAGTGTATCCCTAAGGCAACACATGACTGTATTTTCTTCAAAACCTTGGAGATTCACGTTTAAACTCATTAAGTCTTTGGACAATGTTGTCCATTTTCCACAGGTTAGCCAAAGCCAGTGCTCATGTTAGACCAGTCAGCCAAAGGAAAGCATGGGCCTTTTTTTGGTCAGAAAACATCTAACTTTATTTTTCTCCCCCTAAATCAAACAAACACGATAATGTTATTGAACAGAAAATGGGGTTCAGCTGCTGGCGCCGCCACCCATAGGCAAATTCCAGGGGCAGAGGTTTGCTGAAAAAAGGAACCAGGTCTTTCATTCACAAACTGAGCAACTTGGAAGAATGGTAGGCTTCTGCCTCAGAGCCCATCCCCCCCAGAAGGAAAAACCTTGCCACCCTCTACCAGCCCAGGCCAAGTCCGTGCCCACAGTTCCTCCTCCCGTTTAAAAATACCAGCCTTTGGGAACTGCAGGTGGATGCCCTATGATCATCTCAGCAGCTCGACTTCTTCCCCCACTGTCAGGCCTCAGACTCCTTTCTGGAGTCTGCATGTGGGTAGCACCACCATGCCACCCAGTGCCCTAGGCCGCTGCTGCCGGCCTCGGCAGGGGTTCCATCCTGCCAGCCCTGGGCTCACCACCCACCAGTCTCGCAAACCTCCAGCTCACACGTCCGTGCTGTGGGTCCCAGAGAGGAACAGAGAGCATTTCTTCCTTCCCTGAGTTTAAATTTCCCAGCCCACACTTCCGTGCACTCTGGAGGGGTACATCTCCCCCAGCCAATACCATCCTTCTTCCAGGCCAGACTGACAGGCCTCCCCTGCTGCCCTGTTGATCTGTGTGGTACACGTGTGGCCGTGTCCCCTGGAAGTAGACCAGACCAAAGGAAGTAGGAGGGGCTTCCCGTTGTCAGTCGCTCTCACGAGCCGGACAGACTCAGCAATGACCTCCCCCTGCACCACATAACCTGTCACCCAGCGCCCCCTTCAGGGCAGCACGGGCACAAAGTGCTAGGAGGCGGTCCTGCCAGCTCCTTAAGGCAGTTCCCTTCCTCGGCCCCTCCTCTGCTCCGCCGTCTGGCCAGGGCTGGCCACATCTACTATATCAGTAGTATCTTTTATAAAAACATTCATCTTCTAAATTCTGAAGTGACGGGGTCTGCAGTGTATTTGTCACAGGGAAAGAAGACGCCGTCAGTACTTCTTGGCCAAGCTCTAATGCCCGAGCTGCTCCAGGGCTGTCTGGCCAGAGCTAAATCTTGAATTGTCTTTACCGCAGCCCCTTCCCCCCACCCAACCAGGAAGAAGACAGCACTTTAAGGTGTGTGGCTTTAAGAGATTTGCCTTGTCAACAGGCCAAAAATGGAGTCATTTGTCCTGACAACAGCAAACCAGGAGTTAACTGCAGTTTTAATCTTTCTCAGAAGCGTCACCTTTAAAAAGTCAGACTGAAATGTTCTGACTAGCACTAGTTGGGCAATCTGTGTGATAAAACCCTGCTGGTCTTCCCCCACCCCCCTAATAAGATGACCTGGCCTGAGAAAATACGTTCTTTTCTTTGGCTAATACTTCTTGCACCACCCTCCTGCCTAGGAAAACCTTCCGTAGTCCACAGCCCCTCGGAGCACCTTGCTTCCCAGTTCACAAACTACTTAATGAGCCCATTGGATCTTTGAATTTATTTGATGGAATTTGTTTTTAGCAGCACATATTTTTATCGAAAGCTTATTGGGTTGGGATGGGGGTATTGGACAATCATAAATACACAGCCCCCCCTTTTATGCCTCCTTTCCTTTGTTAAAAGAGGGAGAAACATGGCCATGGCCATAGATGGGAGGAAGAGGTAGCAGGGATGACCACAGGCAATACTCTAAAAAATATGCTATTTTAACCATAAGAACTAGAATTTGAAGATCTAAAAGATAAATCCTCCAACTACTTAAGTCTCTGTGTCCTATGGAAAGTGGTCCTTCTCCCCAGGGCTCCAGGTGTCCCCTGTGAAAATGGATGCTGTAGTCTAAGGCCGCGATTCCCAGTCTGCAGAGAACATCAGAGGCCTCCTGAGGGCTTCTTTGACTGCCACTGCCAGCCCCGCCTCTGAGCCGCTGATGTAGTGCTGCCCTGTTCAGGTTCTGGGAATGTGCATTTTCATCAGTCTCCTCCGGTGACCGTGTTGCTCACGGCTGTCTGTAGCCCTCATACACTGTTCTGAACAGACTAGCAGGTTCTCTGCAGGATCTCCTGCAGGGCCTGAAAATGGCAGATCAAAGTATCGGAATCAGAAGACCTACAGAGTCTGAATGCTTGGGGTAGGGTGTGTAAGGACAAAGAAAAATGAAAAGTAGGAGGCCTCATTCTACCCGTCGAGATTCCTCTCTGTTTTCTTAGATCTCTTACTTCAGAAAACATGTAAGTAGTTTCTTCTCTCTTTGAAATGTATATAAATCCTTTTGAAAACTCGATAGGACTTTTCTAAGTTTGATGACCCATGAATGCCTTTCTCAAGGACCTTGATGTAAACATCAAGGAAAGTAGCACCCCAACACCCAGTTTTTGTGTGATGGTAGGTGCCTGAATGCAAATTGCATAATTACCTCCTATCATAACGATGAGTTGGTTTCTCAGCGAGATGAAGCTGACAAGCTAACAGAGACAGTCGCTCCATTTCCAGTATGTGTTGAGGGTGGACTGTGTGCATCACAAGTGATGCTTTCCAGTGTTCTCTTAGTTGAGGGCTAGTTACTGTTTTATCTTGAGAACGTGTGTAATGGCTTCTGTCTGCCTGACCTCATAAAGGGTGAGATTTCTTTCTGTTCTTGCAATCTTTCAGCAGATGACCAGTGATATGTATCACATTCTGGTTCAATGTGTAGTCACTAGCAAAGAACCTTTCTTATCTCTCCTAGCTTAGCAGAGAAGTTTTCTGGTTGGAAGAAGATTTTGTATTTAATGCTCTCTCCCCATGTAGGAGAGAAAACATTAATTTTTCTCCTTTTAAATTTTTCTAGCTGGACTAATCAAATTAACATGAGGCAGATTAAGGGGAGAAAATGATGGAATTATTACTTATATACATACAGGGATTCCACAAGGACATCGGGCCCCAAAACCACATGGGTTGTTGGAGCTTATATGTCATCTTCAGCTAGGGAGAAGGGGCTTGTGGTTTGGGACTTCAGAAGGCATGAGGGCAATTCACATGGGGATGGAAAAGTGAATGTTTAGTAAATTAATGTTTGTTGGACCAACTTAACAATGGGACACTGGAAATGATAGCAGTGAAATGGCACCAGAAGTTAACCAGCAGAATTGGACCTCAGTTCAGCAACCCTGGTTCTTGAGTTTGGCTAGGAAAGAATTCAGAGCCAAGAACTCAAATTATAAGAGGAAGTTTATTTAGAAAATTACAGAAATAGAAAAAGTGAGCCAGTTGGGCTGTGTGGATTCATGAGGTAAGTAAGAGAGGGGATAAAAAGGCCCTTGGAACTTAGGAGAAAGAAAGCAAGGATATAGGAATCTGGGAAAAGGAGAGGGGATTTGAGAAGGCAGGCCCTGGGGGAAGAAGAGGGTAGAAAAAGTCACAGGTGTGCTTGAGGGGGAGGGGAGGGAGGAGGAGAGGGAGAGAGAGAGAAAAGAAAAACTCTTGAGTCCTTTATCTTCAGGGGTGTTATCTGGAGGTCTCAAGGCAGGACCACGATAGAATTAGCTTTCCAGGTATGTCTCTTCAGGGAAGGGATCATTAGTAATTGCACCTGGTCCTCATGTCAGATTATGGTGTTGCACACCTGGCCTTGATGCTTTTCCAGGCCTGGAGCTGATACACAACTGAGGCCTAAATGTTTTCTCTAGAGCTTACTGCTTATGGGAGTGGTTGTAAACGAGCTTGTGTGGGAGTCATATTCCGCTGCTCACTGGCCCCCTTGTTCCTTCTCTAAGGGTGTCTACCACATGACTAGCAACATGCCAGGGGAGGAAAGACCAGGGGAAGGTCCAAGCTGTGTGACCAGCAATATGGAAGATCAGAAGGTCTAAACCTTATGACCAGCAAGGGATATGCTAAGGTAGAAAGGCTACCCTGGGGGCGAGGCCCCGCCTTACAATTGTCTGTTGCTAGGCACCTGGGGCTTTCTGCTCTGTTCGCCTTCCTACCTGGCTTATTGTTACCACCCTGCTCAAGTCTGTCTAACTGCTTACTACAAAAAGCCTTTGATCAAAGGAGTCGAGCTAAGTTCTTCCCTGTCTGTCACACACTAGTTTGTATTGATTGTACTTATCTGTGGTGATGGTTTTCTTCCTGGAGCAGGTCCTCTATTTAAATTCTTTTAGACATTTAGGGGGAAGGTCAAATGGTTTTCCTGAGCCTTCCTTTTCTTAAAAGTAATCAGCCTAAAATAATTAGTATTCCAAAAAGCATATTTTGGGATGGCAAACTCTGCTTCCCCTCACCTAACAGGTGCAAATGGTTGTTATCTCAGGTTCCCCAGGGTAAGCAGTGAGCCTAACCCTAGGGTGTAACTCAACTATGTGGAAGCTTAGTTTCATTGCCTACAGACCTGTGAGGTTGACCTGTGAGGGTTCTGCTTGGTTCCCAAGGACATATCCTCTGACCCACTCATACTGACCCTGGCCGCACTGTCCAGGCACCAGGGCACCAGTCAGCAAACGCCTGGCTAACACTGGCTTCCAATACTTGCCTTTTCCTTGCAGCTGCCTCCCAGAGTCTGCTCCGACTAGCACTTCTCAACCTCACTGGGCCGGAACTACAGAAGTCAGCCCAGGTCTGTAGTTCAGAGAGCAGCTTCCTCATTGCTGCAGGACCTGCTTTGTTGATGGCTCTGAAATTTGGACTGTGAAGGAATGGCTTGCCAGATGAATGCTGCTAGCATGAACCTGCCTCAGAAAGGATGGCTCTTCTCTTTGATATTTGTGTTATTTCCCCTCTTCAGACCTTGTTTTTGTCTTGTTTAGCTGACATGTTTTAAAAGCTCTCAGTGTGCATTAAAAGCTAGAAAAAGCCTTACCATGTTTTAAACTCTTTTCCTTGTGTGTGTTTGCCTGCTCCTCAGCTGTGGGCCCCACTTCTCCTTCCTGGCTCAGTGATTGCCTGGTAAACAGGACGGGGCATCCATACAACACGATCTGAGGAGTGTCGGAGGAGTTCCACCCCACCCCAGCCCCCACCGCCGAAGCTCTAAATTCACTGTTCTGGAACAATAGCACATTAAGCCATTTGCCTTTGAGCACACCAAGAGGATCATCAGAAAAATTAGCCATTTAAAGGCTGTGTGAGAAAAGGGGGAAAGCAGATTCAAATCTAAGTAAGCTATTTGGCATCTGTGGCAAGTTGTTTTATTTCAGTTATTTTTTAATCCTCACCCAAGGATATGGTTATTGATTTTAGGGAGAGAGGAAGTGGGAGAAAGAGACATCAGTGTGAGACAGAACCATCAATCAGTTGTCTCTGGTTTGCCCGTCAGCCAGGGGTTGAACCCCCAGCCCAGGTGTGTGCCCTGACGGGGATCGAACCTGTGTATGGGATGATGCCCAAACCAACTGAGCCACCCAGCCAGGGCGTTTTATTGAAATGTTTAACTTTATTTTTATCATCTCTAAAGTGGAGAAAAGTTCCCCATCTTGCTTCTTATAAGCCCTTAATTGGTGCTTGATGAATAATTAGCATATTATTGCAAAGGCTCAGACCAGACAATATGAATTCCCTTCTCCATAGGCAAAGAACAGGACCCTGAGGGAGCTGTTTGAGCAGTGAGCACTGGACCAGGAAACCCAGGGGCAGCATCAAGTGGAAATTTCCCTCAGAATGGAGAAGAGATACAGAGAAAGAATTATGGGAGAAACACTTTCTAGCTGAGTAATTTTAACAGCCCTAAGTCAGAAATACTGCTTCAGTAGAACTAACTAGCTTACTTTCTGTAGGTTGTCACATGTGTTGAATTAAGAACAAACCAATAGATGAATGAATGTATATTTACTTGCTATAAATTACAATTGGAGATGTGGATGTGGTGGAAGCAGGATTTTGCTACCCCAAAATGTGTCTTTTTGGCATGAGGATTATTTTAGCTGATTATTTTTAAGTAACAAAGTACTCAGGAAATTTTTCTTTTTACCTCCTCCTTAGTTGCTAAAAAAGAATTTAGCTAGAAGACTAGTTCCAGGAAGAGGGTATCAGAGGTAACTACAAAGACTGAGCCAGGTGTGGTAGGATGGGGGCAGTAAGTAGGGCCAAGAGACTAACGTCTTCTCATTGTCCCATGGTCTCTGCAGGGCGAGGCAACCATTCATTTACCAAACAGCTGCTTTTCTGTATCCATGTGAATTGCCTTCTTCTCCTTTCCTGTCCCAGACGTCTACCTGCTTCTCCTTAGCTCTGGGTGGCATACAAGCCTCATTTGCCCGATTGTCTCTGGGCCTCATATTTTTAGGATGCCCTTGTATGTATGAAATTGTTTTTCCTCTGTGGCTTAATGTCTTATGTTAATTTGATCAGACCATCCAAAGAACCTGGAAGGGTAGAAGAAACAATTTTTCCTCCCCAACATGGACATTTGCTGACAAAGTCCAGTGTGTAATGATATATATATATATGAAATAGGGCTTTTCAAGAAAATAGCAGTCTAAAACTCTTATCTGCAAATGTGAAATTTTAGAATCTCTGAAAACTTTGTTGATAAATTTATGACATTCACCATGAAATGACATGAAACCTTACACAGAAGTTATTTATCCCTCTTAGTGTGAATATTTATATTTTATGGCAGAAATACTAATAGTCGATTACAGATGCTCCATCACATATCACTTGAGGGTGTCATGCATATAGCACTGTATCATTTTACTAAAAGCCAAATTGCTTAAAGTTTGACATATATCTGACCCATGTGTTTTAGATAAAGTATCGTGGACATATATTATTTCACAATTATTCTTGAATGAAAAAACAATTTAGTATAATTTATAAGGTAACATTTGTGTATATATCCTTTTGTAAATTAATGTAAATATTTTTCAACAATTTTGTGAAGCACTAGGAGCAGTTTCTATTACATGCTTGGTTGTCACATGCGATACAGATTATTGCCCATCAAATGTTTCAGGATTTGTGACTCCCCTACCATAACTGCTGTGCCTAACTATTAAAGAACAAGCACAAAAATGGTAGAACAAATATGCAATGCATATTCTTGGATGGGGTTTCATCCCAGAACCTTTTGTTTTAACTCCACTCCTATCTCTGTAAACTATCTAGACAACCTAGAAGAAAGCCCAATGCACTTGTATGTCTCAGCAGCAGAGTGTATCCTTGTAGAAGACACTTGATGGTAGAGAGGAAGTGGCTATAGTGGAACTTTGTAGAATTAACCCTTGTGGTAAAGTGCAGCTTTGGGAATGACACTGGGAGCTTTGAATTTCCCATCTACCACTCCCTGAGGAGAGTTCAGTCATGGTACTTAACCCCTGTGAGACTCACTTCACAGAGACTCACTTCACACCCATCCGAGAGGGCGCTGTGATGCTTAGAGGGGACAGATATGCATCCGATGGCAGTAGCTTATGCAAGAACCCAGACTGACTATTCAGTACCTGGCATTCTTTTTTTTCTTAACTGAGGCATAACTGACATCTAACATGAGAGTAGTTTCAAGAATAGAACAAAATGATTTATATTTGTATTTATTGTGAAATGATTGCTACAATTAGTCCAGTAACATCCATCACCATACACAGTTAAATTCTTAACAACCCTTACAACACAGTATTACTAATTATAGTCACCATGCTGTACATTATATCCCCAGGAACTATTTATCTTTATAACCGGAAGTGGTACCTGTTGTCCCCCTTCACCTATTGTGTTCATGCTTCAACCGACCCCACTTCTGGCAACCACCAAGCCAGTGACTATGTCCAGGAACTTGGTTTTGGGCAGGGGAGGAGGGTTGTCATTGTTTCGTTTACATTCTACACTTGAGTGAGATCATATGGTCAGTGCCTGGCACTCCTGGCTCTAAAGTGGATCCTGTCACATGTCCATTATCAATGGTCCCCCCACCATGTGACAACTATTCCATGCTCAAGAACTGCAGGCTTCACTATTTCCCCTTAAAACCACCATTGATCATACTTTATGCTCCAAGAAATCACACTTGCAATTACTCCCACCACTTTTCTCTTTAAATGATCAACTTGTCTTCCATTGTCAATGTCAATTCCCACTTTGTTCTTTACCCATTGAGTGGTCTTTATCTTCTCCCTGGGAAGGATCAGAGGGAGACCTAATAAAATCTACCAAACTTCAGGAGAAAAACCTTAACACTGCTTTATAAGCCAAAGTGTATTGTGTGTTCTAAAGTACAGTTTAATGACTAGCAGAGCAGAAGTTGCCAGATTTTTTTAGTACTAAAAAACAATTTATTGTCTTTTGAGAATTTCTTTAACATGGCACTTTCTAATATAATATATGAACAATTTGTTTTTTATTGTTTAAATTCAGTTTTGATTTCAGTTAGAATGGTGATGTATTAAATGTGCTGTTTTAAAGTGGTTAAATGTGCAACTTAAATTTCATATAAACCCTTTAATTACATTTCAAAAAGTAGAGAGGCAAAGTAAATTTTAACTGCCATGTTCACTATAAAATTAATTAAAGAAACTCAAAAATGCTAATGAAAATCTTGCAGGTATTACACTTGTGCAAATAGAGACCAAAATTCTGCTCTACAGCTGACTGTTTAATCCTTAGTTTTCACGCTTAGTCAGGATGAGTTGTTAGTAAATCCATCATCCATTTATCAGTTTATTTATTCAGTCAGTCGCAAATACAAATCAAAACTTAACATCACCTATTTTTGAGATTCTGCGAGATTTTAAAAGTATTAACATTATGGACTGTCCTTATGAAGTTTAAGAGAGAAGATGAAGTCTGCTGCAAGTGAGGAACAATAGATTTCATTTTAACTTGGAGCATTTGGAAAGGTAGAGATCATCTTTAAACATGATAGGAGGACAGATTTTTTTTTTTAAAGCATGGGCTTTGAAACCAGAAAACCTATGTTAATTCTGGTGCTACCATTTACAAGCTGTGTGACCCAGGACAGACTGCTTAAAGCGTCCAAGCTTTAATTACCTTGTCTATAAAATGGGAATTTTGCTTGTTCTGAGTATTAATTGAATTAAAATAAGTAAATCACAGTACTTTGCAGTAGTAGGTCTCAGTAAATTCCAGTTTCACCCCATCTATCTGATTTTAGTCCTGATGTATTTTTTAAATATCCAAGTCCCTGGATTAACTCATTTATTCAGTCATTTAAACGTTCATTGAATACATACAATAAGCCTGGCACTGTGGTAGGTGCTGGCGATCCAAGAATGAGTCACTCAAAATCCCTGCTGGGTATAACCATTTATTAGAAGAGAAAGGCCAGTAAATAAATCAATACAGTCAAGGATAAGAGAAGAGCCGAACGGTTCTCTTCTATTATACACGGCGCTGCTCCCGCCCTGGAAGGTGGGGTGCGGAAGCGGGAGGCAAGGTACAGATTTGTGGTTGCCTTGGCAACTGGCACTCCGCAAATGTGTCTAAATGGAGACTTTTTCCAACCATGTAGTTCTAGCAATTCTTTAAAAAATCTAATGAAAAGTGGAAAAGAAGCCCAAATGTTTGACAACAGGAGGGGGTCGAACTGCACAGTCCAAGTGCCTGGATCCATAGCTGGGTCACATCCTTTGTCAACTGTCACCCTTAGGCAGGTGATTTCACCTCTCTCAATGTTTATTATAAGAATAATAATTGCACCTACCTCACTGACTCTTAAATAAGAAAAATACTTATGTAAAACACTGAACTCTGTAGTCAGCACACGTTAAACATTCAATATTAGCTGTTACTATTACTTGTCTAAGAATTTTTGTAAGTATTGGAATAGGTGTTTTTCTTTAAAAAAATTGGGTCCCATTATAATGGCGAAAGTGAAAAGGCCCATTCAAGCCTCTAATGCAGGAACTGTCCCGTCACCTCGTCGCCCTCTTGCGTGCACAGCCTCGCTGTGGGGGGAGCGTCAGCTGTAGCGGCAGGAAGGCCCTGCTGGCATCTCTCGCGGTAACTTCACTCACACAGAGACAGGGCCCCCGCGATGACATGGGGAGACTGGTCCTACCCCGGGGTGCCCTAAACACAGAAGCAATCTCTATGAAAGTGCCTCTTTGAAGGAAGTCATTATTTTCACTCCAGTTTATTTCTGACCATTCTAAACACAACAGTTTCCCAGGATCCCTTGCAATATAAACTCAAGTTTAAGTTCGTTTATATTTTATCCTCACATAGCACTGTGCGTGATACATGAAAAGTGTTCCCAAATAGTGGTTAAAATTAAAAAACAAAATTATATATAATGAACACACCCTGCACTGAAGTCATGTTCAGGAATAATTTGCTCAGAAAATCTTTAATGACTTATTAAGTTGAATTACTTAAGTGCAAACATTTCAGTCTTTGGTTCCAGATGGCTATGTGATTTCAAGGCTTTGTTTTCATATTCCCAGTAATCCAGACGTGGGCACAAACACACACCTACTTGTTCTCTGTTACTCTAACCGCACCTGGTGCTCCTGGTTGGGTTTTGGCTCTGCTTGTGGATGTCACACAGTGGGCTTCTGGATTGTGGAGTGACTCTCCGAGCTCAGAGGCAATAGGGAAGATGCCAAAGCCTTAACTCCTGCATAATTGTCTGCTTCCTCCTCTCAAGAACACACGGAATTCATGGCTTTAGCTCGACCTACCTGCCACGCCTTTCAGCTGTAATTCATCTCGGAGCAAAGGGATTCCAATTGTAAAGCTCATACCACTCAGAAGCTGCCTTGGCATCTGACAAAGTGATTGTGTCCTGGGGCGTCCACCAGCCCTCCAGGTGGCACTGAGCAACCCAAATACCGTTTCACCTCCACTTTCCCAAATTGTAGTGAAGAGTATCATACATTCTTACAGGCCACTGGTGCAGGCCGGGCTTGACTCCACCCTCAAAGGAGAGGGAGGACTTGACTCTGGGACACCCTCCTCCTGCCCCCGAACCCTCTGTGTGCAGGGTCCAGGTGGGTCCCTGACTGCACAAGCTTGCCTTGGCATGGACAGCAAAAGCTCCAGGGCGCTTTCCATTTGTCACTTGCCAAAAAGCTGCATTGCAGCCAATGTGCAGTCCAAGTGTGTGGCTTGAAAGCGTTCCAGTGAGATGTTCTGTGGGTTTGAGGTTTGCCCTCACTCGCTCTCGTCGTGTGTGGGAAGCTCCCCTGGGAAATGAGGTGGCAGCTGGCACGCAGCCGTATCAAAGATCTTCCGCCCTGTCTGAAGCCAGCCCCCAAGCCCCCGCGGCAAGTGGGGAGCGGCCAGGCTCCCTCTCTGAGGCTCCTAACTTGCCAATTATTTTCAAATGCAATTCAGTATGTTGCCTTCTTCCTATTCTCACATCTGAATGTGGCAGGTTGTTTTTCTTTTCATTTTTTCTTTGTTAGGCCATTGAATTTTAAGTTCCAGTTTTGTATTTTCTGATGGATTCCCTTTGTAAAATTTGCAGCAACCTTTCAGATCTGTCAGGATAACCTGTTAAGAAATTTTCTGACAAGCAAATACTTGTTAACCGACTCCCCTTCCTGTTCAGGCTTTATTTTTACTTGGCATCCAGTCTATAATATCTTTTATTAAGATCAGAACTTTAATGGTGTATCTGAACCCCTTATGTCTATAGATCCCCTTGAAAGTGCTGTTTGCCAGGTGGGCAATCACATTGAATGTGCTAAAATGTCCATAATTAGTTTTTAAAACAGGCTGAGGGACTAGCATTTTTGGTAGAGAAAAATGGCTCCCTAGACATTAGGAAAGTAGGAAGATGCATGAAATGAGATTAAGATTATATTCATAGGAAAGGTATTGGGAGTAAAGAGAGACATTGAAAGGAAGGACAGAAATGAAGACTTAACAATGTCAGCAGGAGCGGAGTCCTCCTGCCATGGGCGGCAGAGGCTGGTCAGCAGACCCTCTGCTCCTGGTCTCCCTGGGTCCTCTTTCTCCTGAGACTGCCACCCCCTCCCTGTGAGTCTGTTGATCTTTATGTGGATGCATTTATGCCTCATGTGATCGATCACGGTTTGTTAGCTGTCTCTCCCACCAGACTAAGCTCCTCCAGGGCAGGAGTCATGACAAGTATCTGGGACAGGAAGGGTGGTTTGTTGGGATGGTAATAGGGTCTAACAGACACGCCCCCCTTCAGAAGAGGCAATGCTACCCTGCTTCCCGAAGTGCTGTCCGTCAATAGCCTTCAGCTCCCAGTCCATCAGGGATAGCCTCAGCCTTGACCAAAAGTCAGATGCCTTTCTGGGAGGGGACCATTTCCAGTGACAGGGCCGGTGTGACCTGGCCTGGGGCAACTCTGAAAGGCCGCTCTGGTCCGAGGGCTTGGCCAAGCTCTCCAGGGCCCATGGTGCCACTCAGACTTTTCTCTCTGTCCTCTCCTGTGTTCACCTTTCGTTTCCACCAGTGTTTGTCCCGAGGCTACTCACTGCTGAATGAATGCTCTGCACACGACATTCCATCTGAGTCTGCCTCTGGGAGAATTCTAACTGTAGCACTATTGACCTGATGACAAAAAAGAATTAGGGAGTAAAGGTAGAGAATTCAGGAGGAAGCATGTTAATGCCTTAAATACAATGGAGTTCTAGAGGAGAATGAACAAATACAAAAGCCAAGGAAGCTGTAACAGACCAGTGGAGACAAAGATGGTCTGGGAGTTGTAGACCGGGTGCTCACACAGGCTCTGCTAGGAGTTGAATGCGAGACTGTGGAACAGTTAGAGCACCTTCCTCTGCCAGGCCTTGCTCCTCTTCCTCTGTCCTTCTACCAGGCGACCACTTCTCTGTGAGCACAAATTTCCAAAGATGACCTTACAACGGTAAATCTAGGCCAGCTGGTGTGGCTCAGTGGATTGAGTGCTGGCTATGGACTGAAAGGTTGCTGGTTTGATTCCCAGTCAGGCATATGCCTGGGTTGGGGGCCCAGGGGTGTGTGAGAGACAACCAATCAATGTACTGCTCACACGGTGATGTTTCTCTCTCTCTCTTTCTCCCTCCCTTCCCCCTCTCTAAAAGTAAATTAAACAAAAACAAAAACTAAATCCAGGAGCCAAACCTGAAGGGAGAGAAACTGTACCTTGTAGCACTGGAGCCGATGACCTGATATCCTGAGAGACTGTCATTCTGGCAACTCACCGATGTGTGAGGAAGCGAGTGCTCGGGCGGCTGCTTGTCTGGAGGTAACTGACACCTTTCCAGGGCGTGTGGTAAGAGGATGAAGAGGGGGCTCAGCAGAGAATGGAAATTCAGATGGAAGCACCAAGGGAGAGTAAGTCAGATAGAAAAAACACAGTCGCTGACATTTACGGTGAAGAGATTGACAAAGAGAAACATGACAGTCTCAGAAGTAAAACTTACTGCAAACCAAGAAGTTTGGCCTAGAATGAAAAATTGGAATCCTAACTTAGTTTATTTCATTTTGGTTTCAGGATCCTCTGGTTTCTAGTTTACCTTTAGTTAAGACGGTAGTCACTCAGCCCTAGCTGGTGTGGCTCATTTGAATGGAGCATTGTCCCATGGTCCTAAAGGTCATGAGTTTGATTCCCAGTCAGGGCACATACACAGGTTTCCAGTTCAATCCCCAGTCAGAGCACATACGAGAAGGAAACTGATTAATGTTTCTCTCCCTCTCTCTCTCTTTTTCTCTCTCTCTCTTGCCACCCCTGCCTCTCTCTAGAAGCAATGAAAAAATGCCCTTGGATGGAGATAAACATATGTTTCTACTTAATAAAAAAAGTCATTCAACAAATAATTAAATGCTACTTTTGTTAGTTAGGCTTCTCTGATGCAGCCAAAAACAGAAAGGAAATGATAAAGAGAGTTTATGTTCAGGGTAAAAGGTAGCCAAGAGAATAGAAGGCAAAGCTGAACTGCAGGAGCTCCAAGGGTCTAACGGCTGAAGCCGAAGAGAGGTTTCCCAGCTTCCACCTGTCCAGCCTTTTCACCTGTGAAGATTTCACCTTCCAGGAGAGAAGGGAAAGTGACTGCCTTGGTTTACTTCTTGCACCTTGGCTGGAAGGACAGGACCCCTTGACTGACAGTCTTACCACAAGTGGGGACGGGGCATTCTCCAAAGGAAAACTGGGATTCTGAGACAAAGGATGGGCCAGCCGAGATTTCAGGGGACTCCACCCCCACCTCCGGTCTGGTAATGGCTTATGTTGTGAGAGGCACGAACATGAGCCCTGCTTGCAGGGAACATACAGTGTAGTGAGAGAGTGTAACAGTACGTGACGGGTACTGTTAGTTGGCTACTTACAGCCCTTCTCGGCCTAGTTTTCTTGTCCACTTCTACCACATAGTGTGGCAAAGTAACTTTGTATAGTTAGAACCTAACATAATACCCGGCACATAGTAGGTGGTCAAAAAATGATTCAATGAATTAATCTTTAAAATTGGAATTATTATGTTAGTTTAGTAGACCTCAAGAAGTTATTCTCTAATAATATATGTATAAATTTAGAATTATATATGGAATTATGTTGTAACTCTGTGAGATGAATTGAAGTTGCCATTTATTAGTTGATGTTGAGTTTGAGTGTCCACTAATAACGAATCATTTCTAACCCTTAAAATTGGGTTGTTTCTTTTTAAAACATGGAATCACGAAAGTGTATTCTTGGAAAAGGTATTAGAGATTATCCAATTCAACCATTTTATTTCATTGGCAAGGAAATTGAGGAACAGCCGCCGTGCCCCCGGGGCGTCGCTCGCACTTGCCAGAGCCGGGACTCTTGGTTCCCTGCCCGACGCGCTTGCACGGCCTGTGATAAAAACAGAAGCACCGCAGTCAGGCCGGTTTGAGGGTGGGGAGGTTTAAATGTAATTCAACAAAGGAAAGCTACCAAACGTACATTTATAAAAGTAATGAAAAGCCTCTGACTTTTAAATTGTTTCTAAATAAAATATTGTGAATGAACTTCATCCAATATTGATATATCCTTTGACAATGAGGCATTTAGAGTATTTATTTGTTATTGTGAAAAATTGCACTTGAATAATGCATAGCAGGATGTGTATCAGAATTGCTTTTGAATAATATATAAAGAAAGGTTTCCTTTATTCATTTAGTACCTTGCTTTCAAGGAACGGCAGTACGTTGGACCATTCAGGTCACGTATGCCTTGTTGAGTATGTGCTTTTATACTTTAACTTAACATTTGGGAGACCAGAGTGATATGTTGAGCCCAGGGGAATAGCACTCAAAAACCTGAGAGATGACATCATGACAAAGTAATAGGTTTACATCATTCAACCCACCCATCAGCACAACGTGGAAGCATTGCCTTGGAAATGAAGAAGGTGAACTTGAAATTGTATCTGTTAGTGAAATTCAAGCACTCTGGGCTTTGGGAGAAAACTGTAGGGCCAGTACCTGATGAGCTGTTATATGCAGGCCGGTTGTGGTGCCCCAATGACCGTATGGCCTGAAGAGCAAAGGGCGAGCCCACACAGTGGGGACTGTAAGGAACGCTGTATAGCTTTGCTGCTGCGGGGCTTCAGGAGGCCTTGTCCTCAGCACAGGCAGGGGGAGATCATAGCGGCTGTGGGGCTGGTAGCAGAGGAAAGTGGGCCATGTCCTCGAAAATCACCATGAACTGTAGCCACCATCAGGACAAAGATCTGAGAGGGCTATTCTTAAACTCATCGGAGACTCTAGTCCTAAAGACTCCCCGAAATATAGGGCAAACCTTTGAGGGGGTGTAGAAGATCCTATACTCATATCATGGCACAGAACTCAATCATGAACAAACCTGTGCCAGGTATTCTTCTTGAGGATGGAGATACAGCAGTGGACATAGCAAAGATTCCTGTCCTTGTGGACATACACGAAGTGGGGAGATGGGGTAATAAAGGCTGTGGGCTGCGTAGCGTCCCCTTGAAACTTAGATATTGAAGCCCCAGCCCCCGTTGTGACAGTATGTGGAGGTGGGGCCTTTGGGAGTTGATTAGGTTTCCATGAAGTCATGAGGGCAGGGCTCTCGGTGTTGTATTAGCGCCTTTAAGGGGAGACCCCAGAGAGACTGTGTCTTTCTCTCTCCCCCAGGTGAGGACGCAGTGGGAGGCAGCGGTCTACGCACCAGGAAGAGGACCCTCACTGGGGAATCAAATTGGCTGGTATCTTGATCTTAGGCTTCCCAGCCTCCAGAACCGTGTGAAGTAGATTTCTGTTGTTTAAGTCACTCAGTCTATGGTACATTTTTGTTATAGCAGTTTGAATTGATTAATACAATAAATCACAGGTGGTAAACAGAAGGCCCGTGGGCCAAACCTGGCTTCCACCTTGTTTTATCCAGCCCGGCACCTTGTTTCTACCCGGCAGCAGCACCGAGCTCCTTGCCCCTAGTTAGGGAGCAGTGACATTTGTGTAGGCCTAAAATTATATGTGGCCCTTTGAAGGCAACTGCGAGGTGGATGTGGCCCCTGGTGAAAATGAGTTTGACACTCCTGCAATAAATAATGATAAGTAAATTGCCTAGTATGTTAGAAAGTGATACACATTATAATTTTTTTGAACACAATAAGTGACATTGGGAGTAAAAGTGTACTGAATGAAGATGGCCAGATTAGGACTCATTAGGAAGGTAATAGGTAAACAAAGAATTGAAGGAGGTGAGGGAATTAGCTAAGCAAGTCCTGAAGGAAATGTGTTCATAAAAAGGACATTATAGCTAGAGCAGTGGTCCTATGATGGGAATGTGGTTTCATATTGTAGCAACCCCAGTGAGGCCAGTTTGGCTCAGGGGGATGAACCAGGGGGAGAAATAAGCATCAGGGCAGAAAAATGACCTGGGGCACATCTCAAGGGCCTTGGAGACCTTTGTAATGACTTACTCTGCTCCGAGTGAACCAGGAGATACAGTGAGGTCTGAAGTAGGAAGTGACATGATCACTTCTAAGTTTAAAAGGGTCTCTTGGGATGTTGTGTTGCAGATAATGTGGAATTTGGAAGGCAAACTGAGATAATATTGCAGTAATGTAGACCAAAGCATGGACCAGATATCAGCAGTGGAAAGGATAAGGAGTGGTTAGATTTTGGATACATTTTGTAAATAAAGATAACAAGATTTGTTGTGTTGGAAAGAGGGAGGTGCCAAGGATGGCTGACCTGAGTAAAAGGAAGAATGGGGTTGCCATCAAATGAGGGGCTATGCAGATTTGGGGGTTTAGGACCTTGGTTTGCCCATATTGAGTTTGGTATGTGTGTTGGTCATTCAAGTGGAGATGGCAAGACTTAAATGATTTCAGTTGGTGTGGAACTCTGAGCTCTCAAGTGATGAGTCCTGAGAAAATCTGGGTTACTCACCACATGCCTCGAAAGTAGCACATTTTGAAGGGATGTTTGCAGAAGTGGCCATTGTGACTTGTTAGAAGTTGGACACACTCATGATAAGATTTTGTTAAGTGGCTGGATTTCCAGCACTGAGCAGTGGCGTCTCTCTCTCCAATCTAAAACTTTGTAAAACGATTTAATGCTTCCAGGAGAAACTTTTTTGATCCATGTTCTTCTTTTAATAAAAGTAATAATCTCTGTGTGTTCTTCTCCCATCAGTTATGAACTCCCTGAAGGCGGGGACTGAGCTTTCTTTGTCCTAGTGTTCTAAGCACTTGGCAGCATAGTGTCCGGAGGCAATAAATGCTTATTGAGTGAATAAATAAATGAATTTTTGTCAATATAAAAGTCAAATAATTGTTTTGCCTAAGTAAACTATTTTAAAATATTTAAAGCCATATATCTCCAAACTTAATATCCTTAATTAGTTCCAATAAAACAGGGTGTATCATGAAAAATTATCAAAGTGTTATTACTATAATTTAAACGTGTTGTGTAGAAACATAATATATTTTGTGTCTCCTGATGAGGCCCCTCCCATGAGTCTCTAGTTTCCATATTATGTGGCTAATAAAGTAAGTGTTCTTCCTTGCTGTTCTAAGTGTTATCCTCCGACCAACAGCAGTGGTGTCGCCCAATTGCTTGTAGAAATGCAGGCCCCAGTGTGTATCTAATGAATCCCAATCTGCTTTTCAGCAAAATCCCCAGGTGATTCCCATGAACTCTGATGTTTGAGCTGCACTGCTCTAGAGCAGAGGTTGCCAAACTCTCATCTGCTTTTGTGAATAAAGTTTTATTAGAACCTGGCCCTGCCCATTTGTTAACACACTGCCTATGGTAGTCGTGGTGCTACAACAGAGCTGAGTAGTCATGACCGAGACTGAATGGCCTGTAAAGCCTAAAATATCTACTGTCTGGCCTTTTACAAATTAGTCTGAAGTTTCCTTTCTTGGGTTCCAGTGTTAGACCACATGCCAAACGTGAATGTCGTGACCCACGTACAAATGTAAGCGTTTATTTCTTTTTTATTCTTTTTAATTGGGAAAAGTTGTTTGATGATTTTGAATGTGAATGTGAATTCTTTTAAGGCAATACTCTAATATTGGATAATGTCAATACTGTTCATGTTCCAAAATTTTTTAGTTTAACTCTTTCTGATACTAAAAATAATTCATGCTTCTTATCAAAATTTTGAAAAGGACAGAAAGGATGAACCCAAAATACTACATCATTAGAACAATACTATTATGGCACCATATATTCGGACTTACTGTTCTGCTCCAACTGCCTGAACATCTGTGGGCACAGACGCTAGGGACTGATCGGCAGAGAAAAGGGCAGCCACTATCTACTGAGAAGGTGGCTTGTATTTTCACTTAGATTGCAAGTAACTCCTCAAAATAGAAAAAAATTATTTTTAGCAACACAATTAGTGGCACCTCATCTTTGACTGTGTGGCAATTGTTTAGTTCTCTTAATGATTCTTCCATGGTTGGCTATTTAGGTCAACTATTTATCAGTGAAAACTAGTGCCTATCACAAAAGTGACTCACAAATGATGTGCTCTGGCCATTTCGCTAAAAGGGACAGTGAAGCAACACGGGATGAAAGTCCAAATTAATTAGCCCTTTAGTATCGATGTGCCTTGTATATAGATAAGACAGAAATGATTTAGAAAACCTGTACTGTTTACACAAGATGGAAAATAAAGATACAAGTAAATAAATAGCCTAATAAAAAAGTATGTGATCTGTGAAAAATAGAGAAAGCATTACAAACACGATGTAGTGTGGGCAGTTTTTACGTAACACAAATGAGAAGACATTATGCGTGAATTACAAGATTAAAAAGTAAGGCTAGGCCACCAGCAGGCAATGAAAATATCATCTTCCCAAACAGCATGGCATCTACAGGCAAAATATACTATTTCTTGCTGCTGACAATACAGCATCACTGATGTTAGTGGTTCCCTGGCCGTGGTTCCGGTGCAGACTCAAATGTGCTCATCTCACTTCGATGGGTGTGAACTTCGTTTGAGGTAGCTTGTAGGATGGCACCAAGTGCCAAAAGACCCCCTGGGGCTATGCTCCGTGTCTCCCCAGAGCTGCCTGGTCTTGTCAAGCCATCCCCACTCTCAGCTGAGACCTAATAGCTTGATCCCTGCAAAGGGAAGCTGATCTCTGTCGTTCTAGAATAAATTGTCATCACCAATGGTGCTCTTTCTGTGGATTTACTTTGGTCTGAGCCTGAAACGACACTCCCATCTTTGCTTTCTGAACGTTGTCTTGGCCCATACCCCTAAAATTTGGCTTTTAACTCTAGCTGGCTTAGCCGTCATTTGCTCTGCCCCAGCTGCTAAGGACTCTTAACTCTGAACTTAGCTTGCCCTAGCAGTTCATAGTGCTCACGTGCCTCTCCTTGAGAAGCCAATTTTCTAATGGGATCAGGGCTTATATAGCACTTAACTTAGAAAGTCTGCCGTCCTGTGCCCATGTGGATCAATTGCTAATGAGCTGCTCATGACTGACACTAGCAGGATCTGAACGATTTCTGCAGTCTGCTGTGTCACCATGAAAAATGCAATGACAGAAGGAAGTCTTCACCTAGAGATAAATGCAGTAAGGAGTTGTGTGGTGTCCTCTCCTAGCCCTGCGGTTCACAAATGCTCTGAACCTGAAGTAGGAGGGCCTGGCCCTACAGGGGTTTGGATGTATATTTGTTTCCTAGGGTTGCTGTAACAAAGTGCCACAATCTGGGTGGCTTTTTAACAACAGGAATTTATTCCCTCCCAGTTCTAGGGGCTCAAAGCCCAAATCAAGGTGCAGGAAGGCCTCTCTGAGGCCTCTGGAGGACAATTGTTCTGTACCCTCTCCAGCTTCTGGTGGCCCCAGGCACTGACTGGCCTGAAGGACAGAAATGCAATCTTTGCCTACAAGGTCAAGTGACGTTGTCTTCCCGAGTCTCCCTTTTATATTCTTGCAAGGACCAATCACATTGGACTAAGGGCCCACCCTACTCCAGATGATCTCATCTTAATCAATTACACCTGCAAAGACCCTGTTTCCAAATAAGGTCACATTCTGAGGTACTTGGGTTAAGACTTCAACATATATATATTGGCAGGGGGAGGAGTGGGGGACATAATTCAAACCAAATCAGAAAGGTAAAGCAGATGAGTATACAAGAGAGGGAGCTTTGCTTGTCCACAAAAATTTAGAGACATGTAATTCACTTCTATCATGAAATATAATTTATTCCATGTATCTTGAAACAATAAATTCTTTTGATCTACTGGATACAGAGCAATTTTTATTATATTTCTATTACTACTATTAAAATATTATACTATAAAAATTGTAAGTGCAATAACGAGTGGCAAATAATACTTGTCCCTGTGTCAGGGAGACATTAGGATGTGTGAAGACTGTAGCAAATTTGAGTGTGCGTATATGTTTAAAGGAACAATCGCTACTCAGCACCTGCAGATTCCTGCTAAAAATGAACACGGGCCCAGTGGTGTTCTCTCCTGTAAACGGTTTACACAACCTTATTCTCATCGACTCAGGCATCTGACACAGCCACTTCAGGCAGAAGCTTTAAGGGGTGGTTCATGGTTCTGTACACTCTCTTCTCTCCTCTCAGATCAGGAGAACATGTTTGGGGCTAGAGCTCCTGTCAGTTTCCTGGAGAGAGATGATAAGAAGGGATGTTTTCAGCTTACCATGAAGGACGTAAAGCATGAGTAAGAGTCAAAGGTTGTTCTTGTTGTTTTTAATGTGGAGTTTTGCATCATTTGTGTATCAGACTAGTTCATCTTGACCGATACAAACCATGCATCTTGATTTTTATGTGAAATCTAATTTTTATATATTACAACCAATTAATTTTTTATTACAAAATTAAATTTTTACATAATGCAAAAATTTCTAAAAATATTTATTTTTACCCTGGCTGGTGTAGCTCAGTGGACTGAGCATGGGCCGACAAACCAAAGGATCATGGTTCAATTCCCAGTCAGGGCACATGCCTGGGTTGCAGGCCAGTTCCCATTGCAGGCAAGTTCCCAGCAGGGGATGCATGAGAGGCAACCATACATTGATATTTCTCTCCTTCTCTCCTTCCCTTCCCCTCTAAAGGTAAATAAATAAAATCTTTTAAAAAATGTATTTATCTTTTTAAATCCAAGTGACACCTACTGGTTAAAAAAATCACATAATATAGAAAATCTATAATAAAACCGACAAATGTCTTGTCCCACCCCTCCCACTCCTGAGTCCAAGTTCCTGGAATGGATCCTTTACAACACATGGGTTATGTGTTGTGGTTCTAGGGCTGCCCTTGACACCATCCTGGTTTGAGCCCCTCTGTCCTGGATGCTGTTTCTTCCTTTGTTCAGGTGCATCATTTGCTGTGCTGCTACTAGCTTCTAAACAGAGCAGTGCATGAAAGTACCTTTATTGTCTTTGCATGTTTGGAGATTTCTATTTTGCATTTATTTAATAGTATGCATGGATAAAGAGCTTGAATATGAGAAATATTTTTGTCAGAATTTTGAAGACATTTATCCACTTGATTTTAGCATCTAATAATGTTATTGAGAATTTCAAAGCAATTCTTTTTTTAAATATATTTTTATTTTATTGATTATGCCATTACATTCATTCTATTCCCCCCTCCGTTCCCCTCCACCCTGCACATGCCCTCCCCCACCATTCCCCCCTTTAGTTTATGACCATGTGTCTCAAGTTTTTTAGATTCTATATTTCCCCTACTATTTTTGCCCTCCCCTATCTATTTTCTATCTACTGTCTATGCTACTTATTTTCTGTACCTTCTCCCCGCTTCTCCTCCTCCCACTCCCCTGTTGCTAACCCTCCACGTGATCTTCATTTCTACGGTTCACTCCTGATCTAGCTGTCCTCTTAATTTGCTTTTGTTTTAGGTGTGGTTGTTAATAACTGTGAGTTTGCTGTCCTTTCACGTTTCATATTTTTTATCTTATTTTTCTTAGGTAAGTCCCTTTAACATTTCATATAATAAGGGCTTGGTGATGATGAACTCCTTGAATTTGATCTTATCTGAGAAGCACTTTATCTGTCCTTCCATTCTAAATGAAAACTTTGCTGGATAGAGCAATCTTGGTTGTAGGTCTTTGGATTTCATGACTTGGAATACCTCTTTCCAGCCCCTTCTTGCCTGTAAGGTCTCTTTTGAGAAATCAGCTGACAGTCTGATGGGAACTCCTTTGTAGGTGACTATCTCCTTGTCTCTTGCTGCTTCTAGAATTCTCTCCTTCATTTTAATCTTGGCTAATGTAATGATGACGTGCCTTGGTGTGTGCCTTCTTGGGTCCAACTTCTTTGGGACTCTCTGTGCTTCCTGGATTTCCTGGAAGTCTATTTCCTTTGCCAGATTAGGGAATTTCTCCTTTATTATTTGTTCAAATAAGTTTTCCACTTGTTGCTCTTCCTCTTCCCCTTCTGGTACTCCTATAATTTGGATGTTGGAGCATTTAAAGATATCCTGAAGGTTCCTAAGCCTCTCCTCATTTTTTTGAATTCTTGTTTCTTCATATTTTTCTGTTTGGTCATTTTTTCCTTCATTCTGGTCTACTCCCTTGATTTGAGTCCCAGTTTCCTTTCCATTACTATTGGGTTCCTGTGTATTTCAATTCATTTCAATTAGTTTAGCTTTCATATGGTTTTCTAATTTGTGACTGAAATCAACCAGTTCTATGAGCATCCTGATCACCAGTGTTTTGAACTGTGCATCTGAAAGTTTGGCTATTTCTTCATCACTTAGATTTATCGGCTCTGGAGCTCTGAGTTGTTCTTGAGCCATGTTTTGATCTGTTTGTGCCTGTTACGTATGAGGAGAGGTGCCTTAGGTGTTCACCAGGGCCGGGCCACCCAGGTCGCTGGTTTGTGATGCTGTATGTGGGGGTGGGGTCAGAGAGGGAGCAATGGCGGTCCTCTCCGCTAGCCCAGTCCACCTCACCACTCGCCCCACCTGTTTATCTGAGCGCAAATGTGCGAGCCTGCTGCACTGTGCTGACTGCCGGGGCCTGCACAGTCTGTCTCAATGCTCGCCTCTTCACTGGTTTATCTGCGTGCAAATGCGCAACCAACTGCAGACAGCGAGCCGCCCCTCTTCCCTGGGTTCAGCCTGTAGCTACCCTGCACCTGGGATCCGCGCCCTCGGCTGCCTGTGCACTGCCCGGGTCGGGGCATCTTTTTTGCCCAACCCGCTCCGCTGCTGGCTTTGCCCCCTCACCAGTTTAGCTGAGTGCTTTGTTATTTTCGGACTCCATATTCGATTTTCTGTGTGGTTTGGTTGCGCTTATTGTTGTTAAAACTTTATTGTTTTTAGATTTGGTTGTGTGAGGACGCAGTGTTTCTACCTATGCCTCCATCTTGGCGGAAGTCTCTCAAAGCAATTCTGAGGTCTGATTACTGGTTTTTTGAATGGTTTTAGTTTCTCCTTTCTAGAGCTGTTGATTCTAGATGTTCTGAAAGTTTATAATGATATATTTGGGACTCAGGGAGTTTTTCATACATTGTTCTAGGCACTTGGTAGGTGCTTCATCGGAAGACGCATGAATGAGAAATTTTTCTCTATCAATTCCTTAATAATAGTAATTCATCCGTGTCCCTGCCCCCACCCCATCCCCAACACTTTTTTTTTTTCTTGGAATGTCTATTGGTTGACTGTGAAATCCCTTAGCCTGATTCACTAATTTTTTGTATGCCTTTTCCTGTTGCCTGTCTCTATATTTTTGTTCTGTTTTCAGGGAGATTTTCTGGCTTTATTTTTCATCTCTTCTATAGATTAAAAAAAATCAGTGTCATATTTTAGAGAGAGATGAAGGGGGAGAGAGACAGAGGGATGGAGACAGAGAAAGAAAGAGGGAGAAACATCAGTTGGTTGCCTAGTGTATGCAACCCAACTGGGGATCGAACTCACAACCTAGGTATGTTCCTTGACTGGGAATCAAACCCACAACCTTTTGGTGTATAGGACAATGCTCCAACCAACTGTGCCACCCTGCCAGAGCTAAAACTTTAAAAAATATTTTTGTCTGTTTTGGCCTCTTGAATGTTGGAAAATTCCTTCAAGTGCTTGGAATTTTTCATCTTTCTATTGACACTGAAAGTGAAGCATTTAGAAGCTGTTCGTAACTCCTTTCATAGGAGCAGGGCTGATGGCTGATGAATTTACCATGGGGTTATTGGGCAACACCTGATTTTTTAATTTAGAAATCCAGTTACTAATATCATTCGATCTTAACTTTGGGGTGGTTCCAGTTTTCAGAGAAGACTTTCTAGCCCTGTGAGTCTGGCTGCTGGTGCTCTAGAGCGAGCCAGGGGAAGAGAAGAAGGCTTTGGGCTCCTCAGTACCTCTGCAATGTAGATTTCAGATTAATCCCCTGCCTCAGTCCTCCACCGTCTGAGACCTCTTTGAATCTAGGGTGGCTCAGATTCAATTCCTTGAAAGAGTAAACATTTGGTCTCTTTGAGGGTGAGCATGAGGAGAACTGGCTAACCACACAGACTGGTAAGGGGGACTCAGGATCCAAGTGCATGTAAAGAATCTTTCTACCCATCCCAGTATTTAGCCTTTAAGGTGCACACTGGATTCTGTGTCACTTCTGAGTTCTGAGTTTTTCTAGGGTTGCAAAGGGCAGATTGCATAGCTTCTTGTTACTGCAGGGGAGCAACAAAATTACCTTACTCAATCCTCAAGGTTTCTTTGGCTGGTCTAATACTCCAATAAACATAAAGCAAAAGAAAATAACCAAACTTAATCTATACATACATACATACATATGGGAACCCTACATGCATGAGAGAGTCAGAGACCACACATGCACAAGGGGTTCAGAGAGAGAAAGAGAGGTTGAGGTGTATGACATTTTTAATAGTTTATTTTTATTTTTATTGTATTTTTCCATTATCATTCATCCCCCTTATACCTCTTCCACCTCTACCCACCCCCCCTTCCCTGCAATCACGACACTGTTTTCCAGGTGCACGATCTCTTTTTTTTGCTTGATCCCTCCACCCTGCAACCCACACCCCCACTCCAGAGCTGTCAGCCTGCTCCCTATCTATGAGCCTGTCTCTATTTTGCTTGTTAGTTCAGTTTGTTCATTAGATTCCACACATGAGTGAAATCATATGGTATTTGTCCTTCTCTGACTGGCTTATTTCACTTAGTATATGTTCTCCAGGCCCATCCATACTGTTGCAAAGGGTAAAGTTTTCTTATTTATTTATTTTTTTTACTGCTGAGTAGGAGTCCATTGTGTAAATGTCCCATAGTTATTTTATCCACTTACCAGAACATGGGCACTTTGGATGCTTCCAAACTTTGGCTATTGTAAATCATGATACAATAAATATAGGTGTGCATATATCCTTTCAAATTAGTGTTTGGGGTTTCTTCAGATAAATTCCCAGAAGTGGAATCAGTGGGTCATAAAGCTTTTCCATTTTTCATTTTTTGAGATAACTGCATACTGCTTTCCACAGTGGCAGCACCAATCTACACTCCCACCAACAGTGCAAAAGTGTTCCTCCTTCTCTACATCCTCGCCAGCACTTATTGATTTGTTTATGGTGGCCATTCCCACAGGTGTGAGATGGCATCTCAGTGTGGTTTTAATTTGCATTTCTCTGATGATTAGTGATATTGAGCATCTCTTCATATGTCTATTGTCCATATCTGTATGTCCTCTTTGAAGAAGTGTCTATTTAGGTCCTTTGCCCATTTTTTAATTTATTTTTAAAATTTATTTATCTTTAGAAGGGAAGGGAAGGAGAGAGGGAGAGAAATATCAATGTATGGTTGCCTCTCGTGCATCCCCTACTGGGAACTGGCCTGCAACCCAGGCAATGTACCCTGACAGGGAATCGAACTGTGATCTTTTGGTTTGCAGGCCTGTGCTCAATCCACTGAGCTACAGCAGCCAGGGCTCCCATTTTTTTAAACTGAACCTTTTTTTTGGTGTTGAGTTTTATAAGTTATTATAAATTTTGAATATTAACCCCTTATGAGATTCATCACTGACAAGTACATTCTCCCTTTCTGTGGGTTGTCTTTTTAATTTTGTTGATTATTTCCTTTGCTGTGCAAAAACTTTTTTGTTCGTATGACATTCTGAACTAGGCATGAGGAAATGAACCTTGGGGGCTTCAGAAGGTTATCACAGTGTGATTGGAAGAGCAAATGTTTAGTCAATAAAAGTTTTCCCTCTTCTATAGGTGAGTCAAAAGGAGATTATAGCTGATAGACTCATTATGGCCAAGGCCCCTGATTCAAGTTTTTCTGGGTATTTAAAGGGGAGACAGAGGTCTCTCTTGAACCTAAATTGCCCTTAGGTCAAAACAATCCACACACCGAAGAAGGACATCCTGTGGTGACTAGCTCTGAACCTCCACATTACCATTTCCTTCTGAAGGCTCTTGAATTTCAGTTTTTCTTTGCTAATGAGTTACAACTACTTAATTCCCTTTCTGTCTTCCAAAATTTTATTTGCATTGCCTGTACTCTACCACCTTTCTTTTCCTCTTTATTGTGGGAGGGGATACTATTTTTATTACTTTATTGTCACTTTAGTGACATTTCACGAGGGTGTTGGGACATGCACATGTGTTTGGTCTGCCATGTTTAACACTAATTGAAACTGAAACAAGCAAACCAGAACAAATTCTCTCTGGGCTCCTTAACTTGTGTACTGCCAATTTGTGATGTCAGGTCTAACTTAATCTTTTGTTTTGATTGAACTTTGTTGCTGATAAACACAACTCTAGGCAAGTAACACAAATTGGAATTTAGAAATTTCAGTATTCTTAAAATATTTGTTAGTATGAGTCTACTTTCTCCACTGGTTTTATTTTATTGTCTTATACAAATATACCTATCAGGTAAAGAATCTTCAATCCTGGCATCAACACCTTTCGCATCCAGAAACAAATCAACAATGTATCAGTATCACTTGAGTGTCTGGTATAATTAGCACCAATTGGATCCTACAGCAATGGATGCATTCATGTTGAAATTCTCCACATACCTAAATGATTAACAAGGCTTAGCTAATAATGCCCATCTTGCTTCTGTGTCAGTAGAAGTTCATGGTGATGGAATCTGACTGGTTTAATGTTAATAAATTATACCCCACTGCTATGTGGCTGCATTTGGTCTTAAATAGTAAAGTCAGACTTACAGCTTTTTATCATTAAGCAGATGCTTTGCTTCATCACTTGTCTTTCAGTTGCAGAAAATATGCTTCATTGCAAAATTAAATTGGTATGATTGTCTAATTAACGGTGAGGATCTGAACCAATTCTTTCCCTCTCTTCTTCTTTTATTCCATAATCCTATTCAAAACCAGATCCCAGAAGGAGAAACAGCATGTCCTCACCAGCTCTGCAAGCCTTTTATGAGGCAATGCTTCTTCCATTCCAGGCTTTGCTGCATTAACAAGGAGGCAGGAATGTGAATGATGATCTTTAGTGGCTGAGAAAGTCTGACCAGCTCTCACTTCCAAACACATGTAGCCCCAGGGGCTACTTTATCAGGATTCTGTCTAAGGAGAGGTCCTTAAACACACTGTGTTGTGTAGCATGAACAATCGTGCCAGTTTGCCTGGGATTGAGAGGCTTCTCGGGACATGGGATATTCAGTCGAGCAAAGGTCCTTGGAAAGTGAGAGGTTAGTCAGCCAGGCGGTCTCTGGCCAGGGGTCCATGCGAAACCTCATGGCTGAAGATTTATACAAGCTGTTCATACTAGATGGACAGATGCTGTTCAACAACTGGAGAGACTGACATCAGAAACCAAAGCTCAAGGTGGGCACACACTGCTCAGCTCTCTGTTGGATCTGGGCAACTGGGCAGCCCTGGATTGTTGTGTTACCATTGGTATTTAGCTAATTATTGGTGAGAAAGAAAGCAAAGGGACTTAGACATTGAGTTTCATAAAATGGGGAGTATTAGCCCTCTTGCTTAGCCAGGAAACTGCAGCCTCACACCCCAGGGAATTACAGCTTTGCTCCACTAAGGGGATTAACACTCTTCCCTTCCCCCTTCCAGTACGAGACTGCTGCAGGGCACAAGGGGAAGTGCTGGATAATAAAGGCCTGTCAGTCTAACTAGGGCGTGGACCCAACCAAAGCCCACAAAGCCTGGGAAATTGATTTGTCATTTTGAAAAAGGACTTGGTTCATCCTGGTTTAATCTAATGCAATCCCAGGGGGTCAAAGATCTTTCTCTCTCTCTCTCTCCCTTTCTTCCCCTCTCTGTCTCTTCTTTGCTTATGCCCTTTTCTCGTCCTATGAACTCCCACACCCTTTCCCCATAGCCATGTGGCCTTAGACTCCATACTCAGGCTCCAGGAGGGAGCCTGAATGCCACAGCACAGCAATAGGCTGCTGCTGGGAGCACACCAAGGTAGCTGGATGCTGGACTGCACCGAGCTTTAATATGGAGCAGAAACTCTGGGCAGTGGCCTTCGTCCTGGCCCTGCTGAAGATATGATCACACCTTTTCCATGGTGAGATGGATGGAGATAGAACATTGGGAAGTCAGGAGGGGAACTCCCTTAATTTTACAATCATCAATACAATTCATCATGGAACCCTATCTTCCTGTGTGTGCATCAGGAAATTCTTTTCTTCATGACAACAGGGGAACTTGTCTTTCACCAGTAACAGGTGGATAACTCCAGCAATCCCCATGCTGAGAGAGCTCTGCACCCCAGCTGTTCTTGCTCACTTTAGTTTCCCACCATTTAGAACTCCCTGTGTGTTTATGGGATGTGCTGGACAGGTTGCAGCTCCATTTCCTTAAAAAAGCCATAGCATTCTGAGTAAAAGCAAAGAATTTAAGATAGCCTATTATGAATTCTCACTTACATGTTTTGGTAGAGTTGAATACTTTGAGAAACTTGCGCTTACTGAGTATGAGTATAGTCAGCGAAAAAGAAATCAAAAAGGAAATAATGGCATGGGTCTCCTGCCCTTGACTGCTTCCTCAATAATTCTAATTTCTCTCCTCTACACCTGATTCCAAGAGAGGAAATTCTGCCAGTCTGTCAGAAAATACTTTCCTCTGGATGGATGTGGCTCGCTGCCAATGTCATGTAATTGGCCACCTGGGGTGCCCATTTTCAGGAGCTTGCATGGGGCAGTGGAAGTCCTAGTGACCAGGTAGGGACCCAAAGTGTGCTCAAGGCAAGCAGTGCTGCCTGGGGCCAGGTCTGTGTGTAATGTAAACTCTGCTTCTCTCCACCGGAGCGGGGCATGGCTTCTGATGTGGCAGTTTTGCTGTTATTAAATTACTTTCTCCTAAGACCCAGAAACACAGACTTTATAATTTACTCAATTATACTCTCTTACCTGGGAATTAAAACATTCTTATAACCAGGTCATGTTAACTAGTCTAAAATGCTCTCTAATTCATTGCAATAATCCAAAGCATAATAATTAAAATATAAGAAACGCGAGTCTTATTATTTTTTGGCTGAGTGTGATAATCACAAAGAGAACTTTAGTAAATCAGCTATGTAGAGATAAATTTTAGACTCTCCCCTGTAGCATTGTCATGAGTGCATTTTTCTATTATTTTAGTCTATGGATTAAAGGGGGAAATAAAACAAACATGTATTGAGCAACTGTTATATGCCAGGGACTACAATTTAAACAATATAACAGTCCACTAAAGTTGAAATTCATATCCTCATCTATATGAACAGCTGAGTGATTCACCTAAGACCACACACTAGTAGTAGAAGAGAGATGTGTTTGCATCTCTCATGGGTCTGACTGCAAAGATCGTGGTCTTGCACCTTGAGCATGCTGAGGGGTGCTATCCCTCTTTTTTTATATCTTTTTTCAAGGCCCTACCACAAGGTATGTAAGGAGAGAAGGGTCCTTTTCAAACAGAAGTATGTGAAAAGAGGGGAAGGAAACTGAGAACTTCCAGCCAAAGCAGGGGCATAGATAGATACATTTTGCCTACTCATACAATCAAAAGAAGGACAATATCAAATTTAAAAACAAAAAAACCCCAGAACTGCCAGAAAATAGGACTCTATGGAACTCTGACAACCAAGGAGTTAAAGAAGAAATATTTACCCAGACTGGTAGGAGGAGTAAAGACGAGCAACCAAGGCAGAGAGGACTTGTGGCAAGGCCACGGCTGGAGGACGAGATGGTCCCAAATTTGCTTGCAGCTGCACTGAGAGGAACAACAGGGGAGCGAGACAGATCAAACAACCCAGGGTTCCATAGCAGAGAAATAAAGCCTCAAAACCCCTGACTAAAAAAACCTGTTGGGTTGAGGTGGCAGGAGAAACTCCCAGCCTCACAGGAGAGTTTGTTGGAGAGACCCACAGGGTTCTAGAATGTACACAAAACCACCCACCTGGGAAGCAGCTCAGAAGGGCCCAATTTGCTTCACAGTAGCCAAGGACGTGACTGAAAGCTGGTGGCCAAGAGCTGAGTGACATTGTTCCCTTTTAGACCCCATCCCCCACATACAGTGCCAAAATGCGGCAACCTGGGTGGCCCCGCCCTGGCGAATACCTAAGACTCTGTCCCATACTACATAATAGGCATGCTGACACAGAAAAATATGGCCCAAATAAAAGAACAGATCAAAGCTCCAGAAAGAATACAATAAGTGATGAAGAGATAGCCAACTTATCAGATACAGAGTTCCTAACACTGGAATTTAGGATGCTTATAGAAATAGTTGAGTATGGTCCCAAAATAGAGGAAAAAGTGAAGGCTATAAAAAGTGAAATAAAGGGAGCAAACAATGAAGAGAAGGCAACTGAGACTCAAATCAATGGTTTTGAGCAGAAGGAAGAAATAAACATTCAACCATAACAGAATGAAGAAACAAGAATTCAAAAAAAATCAGGAGAGGCTGAGGAACCTCCAGGACTTTAAATGTTTCAACATCTGAATCATAGGGGTGCCAGAAGGAGAAGAGAAATGCAAGGAATTGAAAGCTTATTTGAAAAAATAATGAAGGAGAATTTCCCCAGTCTGGCAAAGGAAATAGACTTCTAAGAAGTACATGAAGCTCAGACAGTCCCAAAGAAGTTGGACCCAAGGAAGCACACACCAAGGCACATCATAATTACATTACCCAAGATCAAAGCTAAGGAGAGAATCTTAAGAGCACCAAGAGAAAAGGAGACAGTTACCTACAAAGGACTTTCCATAAGACTAGCAGTTGATTTCTCAAAAAAAAAAAAAAAAAACAAAAAAACCTCACAGGGAAGAAGGGGCTGGAAAGAAGTATGCAAAGTCATTAAAGGCAAGGACCTACATCCAAGATGACTCTATCAGCAAGAGTATCATTTAGAATAGAGGGGCAGATAAAGTGCTTCCCGGGGAAGGTTAAAAGAGTTCATCATCACCAAGCCCTTATTATTATATGAAATATAATAATATTAAAGGGACTTATTTAAGAAAAAGATAATAAAAAATACTAACAGTAAAATGACAGCAAACACAACTATCGACAACTGAATCTAAAAAAACAAAAACAAAAACAAAAATGAACTAAGCAAATAAGTAGAACAGAATCACAGAAATGGAGATCACATGGAGTGTTATCAGTGGGCATGGGGAACAGGCAGAATGAGGGAAAAGGTACAGGGAATAAGAAACATAAATGGTGGGTACAAAATATACAGGGAGAGGGTAAGAATAGTATGGGAAATGGAGAAGTTAAAGAACTTATATGTATGACCCATGGGCGTGAACTAAGGTGGAGGGGTATGACAGTGAGAAGGGTATAACAGGGTGGAAAGGAATAAGGGAAAGAAAAAAATAGGACAACTGTAATAGCATAATCAATAAAATATTTTTTTTAAAAGAGGGGGAGGAAGTGGAAGGAAGATAACAGCTAGGTTGGGTAATTTTATGTGTCAGCTTGACTGAATCAAGGAATACCCAAGTAACTGTTATAACATTATTTCTGAGTATGTCTATGAGGGTGTCTCCAGAACAAATTAGCAATTGAATCAGCGGGCAGCCCCTAATCCATTGAGGAACTGAATAGAATTTAAGACGGAGAAACTTCTTTCTTTCTGATTGAGCTCAAATATTTATTTTCTCCTGTCCTTGGACAAAACACTGCTGGTTATTGGGCTTTCAGACCCAGACCAGGACTTAGATAACCTCCCTCCACCTCGCCCCACCTTCCCGAGCACCCACTGATTCTCAGGGTTTTAGACAAAATTACACACAGCCTGGTTCAACAGCTTGATGACAGATACTGACTTCCTCGCTTCCAGAAGTGTGGCAGCCAATTCCTATAATACACTTCTCTCTCTCTCTCTCCCCTCTTTTTTTCTTTAATGTCTGAGTCTTTTCTGTATTATTCAAAGTCAAGCTTTCCAAATTTATGTGAATCCTGATTAGACAGACTATGAATATTGATCTCCTTTAATTCCTTCATCTTTTTTAATCCTTTCTCTTTCATCTTCTGTTATTCGGGTTTGTCCACTTTTATCTGTGTTGAGCTACCAGTTGATACAAGGATTTCTGGCTTTCCCTATAATCTCTGAGAAACTCTCTGGGCCCTTCCTTATTAATTTTTTAAAAATTATTTTTTGTTTTATTTTAAAAAATATTTTTATTGTATTTTTTCTGTTACCATTTATCCCCCTTGTTATCCCTCCCACCTGCAATCACCGCACTGTTGTCCAAGACCATGATTCCTTTTTCCTTGTTGCTCAATCCCTCCACCCCACCAACCACGCCCTCAGAACTGTGATCCTGCTCTCCATCCATGAGTCTGTCTCTATTTTGTTTGTTAGTTCAGCTTGTTCATTAGATTCCACATATAGGTGAAATCATAGGCATTTGTCTTTCTTTGACTGTCATATTTCACTTAGAATAATGTTCTCCAGGTCCATCCATGTTGTTGCAAAGGGTAAAATTTTCTTCCTTTTTACTATTGAGGAGTATTCCATTGTGTAGCATAGTTTTAGCTATTCATCTACTGATGAACACATGGGCTGCTTCCAAGTGATTCTGCAATAAATATAGGGGTGTGTATATTCTTGCAAATTAGTATTTTGGGTTTCTTCAGGTAAATTCCCAGAAGTGGAATCACTGGGTCATAAAGCAGTTTCGGTTTTCATTTTTTGATAACTGCACACTGCTTTCCACAGTGGTTGCACCAATCTGCATTCCCATCAACAGTACAAAAGGGTTCACTTTCACCCATCCTCATCAGCACTTGTTTGTTGCTTTATTGATGATGGCCATTCTGACAGGTGTGACAATATCTCATTGTGGTTTTAATTTGCATTTCTCTGATAATTAATGATGTTAAGCATCTTTTCTTATGCCTATTGGCCATCCGTATGTCCTCTTGGGGAAGTGTATTTCAAGTCCTTTGACCATTTTTTAATTGGATTATTTGTTTTTTTGGTGTTGAGGTTTATAAGTTATTTATAAATTTTAGATATTCACCTTGTATTGGCGCATATGTTCTCCCATTCAGGGTTTTTGTTGTTGTTGTTGATGATGATTTCCTTTGCTGTGCAAAAACTTTTTAGTTTGATATAGTCCCATTTGTTCTATTTTTTTCTCTCCCTTGCCTGAGGAGATATATCAGCTAAAATATTGCTATGAGCAATGTTTGAGATTTTTACTATGTATTTTTTCTCGGATATTTATAGTTTCAGGTCTAACATTTAAGTCTTTAATACATTTTGAATTTATTCTTGTGTGTGGTACCAAAATGTAGTCTTCTTTCATTTTTTTCTGCACATATCTTTCCAATTTTCCCAACACCATTTATTGAATAAACTACATATTTTAGCTCATTGCATGTGTTTGCTTCCTCTGTCAAATATTAATTGACTATAAAGGTGTGGATTTATTTCTAAACTCTCTCTTCTGTTTCATATATCTCTATATCTTTTTTTAATGCCAGTGCAATGCTGTTTTGTTTACATAGCCTTATAGTATAGTTTGAATTAGTATAGTATAGTTTGAGCTCCTCCAACTTTATTCTTTTTTCTCAAGATCTCTGTTGCTATTTGGGGCCCTTTGTGGTTCCATATAAATTTTTGAAATATTTTTTCTAGTTCTGTGAAATATGTCACTGGTAACTTGACAAAATTGCATTAAATCTACAGATGCTTTGGGTAGTATAGACATTTTAACAATGTAAATTCTTTCTATCCATGAAGCAGTATGTGCTTCTACTTATTTGTAGTTTCTTAAATTTCTTTCCTCATTGTGTTATAATTTTCTGAGTATAAGTCTTTTATGTACTTGGTTAGATTTTTTTCCTAGGCATTTTATTCTTTTTAAAGCAATTGTGAATGGGATTATTTTCTTAAATTCCCTTTCTGATAGTTAATTATGAGCATTCAAAAATGCAGCTGATTTCTGGATATTAATTTTGTATCCTGCTACTTACTAAATTCATTTATCATTTCTATCAGTTTCTCAGAATCTTTAAGGTTCTCTATGAACAATATCATCTCATCTGCAAATAAGAATTTTACTTCTTCCTTTTCAATTTGGACACTCTTTATTTCTTTTTCTTATTGATTGCCATAGCTAGGATATCCAGTACTATGATGAATAAGAAAGATGAAAGCAAAAATCTCTGTCTTGTTCCTGATTTTAAGAGGAACACTTGTAGTTTTTGCCCATTGAATATGATGCTGGCAGTGGGTTTGTCATACATGGCCTTTATTATGATTCATTATGTTCTCTCTATTCCCACTTTGCTGAGAGTTTTTATCATAAATGAGTGCTGTATTTTACCAATTTTTTCTGCTTCTATTGATATGATCATGTGGTTTTATCCTTCACTTTGTTTATGTGGTGTATCACATTTATTGATTTGCCAATGTTGTACCAACCTTGCATTCCGGAATCAATTTACTTGATCATGGTGTATGATCTTTTTAATGTACTACTGGATTCAACTTGCTAATATTTGTTGAAGATTTTAGCATCTATGTTTATCAGGGATTTTGGCCTACAATTTTCTTTTCTTTTTTGTAGTGTTTTTATCTAGTTTTGGAATTAGGATCATGCTGGCTTGATAATATGAGTTTGGGAGGCTTCCCCCCTCAAATTTTTGGAATAGTTTGAGAAGGAGAGGTGTTAGTTCTTGGCATGTTTGGTAAAATTCACCTGTGAAGCTATCCCATACAGGGCTTTTAGTTCATGAGTTCTTTGATTACTGCTTCATTTTCACTAGGTATAATTTGTCTGTTCAGATTCTTTGATTCTTTCTGATTTAGTTTTGGAAGATTGCAAGTTTTTAGAAATTTATTCATTTCATCCAGGTTGTCCAATTGTTGGCACATATTCATAATATTTATTTATTTATTTTTATGATTCTGTGTATTTCTTTGGTGTCAGTTGTTATTTCTCCTCTTTCATTCCTGATTTTAAGTTTTTTAAGTTCTCTCTATTTTTTTTTTCTTGATGAATCTGGTTAAATGTATGTCAATCTTGTTTATCTTTTCAAAGAACCAGCTCTTGGATTAATTGATCATTTGTGTCATTTTTTAGACTATATTTCACTTATTCCTGCTCTGATCTTTATTATTTCCTTCCTTCTACTCACTTTGGGCTTTATTTGCTGTTCTTTTACAACTTCTTTGAAGTGTAAAGTTAGATCGTTTATTAGAGCTTTTTCTTGTTTCTTGAGATAGGCCTGTAATGCTATGAATTTCCCTCTTAGGTTTGCTTTCCTGTGTACCACAGATTTTGTGTTGTTTTGTCCTCATTTTCATTTGTTTCCAGGTATCCTTTGGTTTCTCCTTGATCTCATTGTTGACCCATTTATTTTATAATAACATGTTATTTAGCTTCCAAGTCTTAATGTATTTTTCAATTTTCCTCTTGTGATTGATTTCTGATTTCATAGCAGTATGGTCAGAGAAGCTGCTTGGATTGATCTCAGTCTTCTTAAGTTTATTGAGATTTGTTTTGTCCTAACATCTGGTCTATCTTAGAGAACACTCCATATACACTTGAAAAGAATGTATATTCTGCTGCTTTGGGGTGAAATGCTCAAGATATCAATTATACTCACTTGATCTAGTGTATCATTTAAGACAATTGTATCTTTGTTGATTTCCATCTGGAAGATTTATTCATTGAAGTAAATAGGGTGTTAAAATCCCCTCCTTTGACTGTACTTCTGTCACTCTCTTCCACTATGTCCATTAAGATTTGCTTCACATATTTTGGTGTTCCTACTGGGTGTATAAATGTTTACTAGGGTTATATCCTCTTGGATTGTTCCCTTTATCATTATATTCTTCTTTGTCTCTTACTATAGCATTGGTTTTAAAGTCTATTTTGTTGGATGTAAGTATTGCTGCTCCAGCTTTATTTCTTTTATTTGCATGAAATATCCTTTTCCATCCGTTTACTTTTAGTCTTTGTGTATCTTTTGTTCTGAGGTGGGTGTTTTGGAGACAGTGTATAGATGGGCCTTTTCTTATCCATTCAGTCTTTTGATTGGAACATTTAGGCAATTTACATTTAAAGTGATTATTGATAGATACATATTTATTGCCATTTTATTTTTTAAACTATTTTTTCTCTGGTCTTCTCCTTCTCTTCCTCCTCCTCCTCCTCCTCCTCCTAAAGCAAGCTTTTTAACATTTGCTGCCATACTAGCTTGGTGTTAAAAAACACCTTTACTTTTTCTTGTCTGGGAAGTTCTTTATTTCTTCTTCAATTTTAAATGATAGCCTTGCTGGATAAAGTAGCCTTCACTGTAGGTTCTTGCATTTCATTACCTAGAATAAATATTTCATGACAGTCCCTTCTGGCCTGAAGTATTTCTGTTGAGAAATCAGGTGACAGTGTAATGAGAGCTCCCTTGTAGGTATGTAACTACTTTTCCCTTGTGGCCTTTAAGATTCTCTCCTGTCTTTAAACTTTGTCATTTTGATTATGAAATGTCTTGGTGTAGGATTCTTCAGGTCCATCTTGTTTGGGACTCTCTGCTTCCTGGACTTCTATGTCTTTTTCCTTCATTAGGGTAGGGAAGTTTTCAGTCATTATTTCTTCAAATAGGCTCTCGATCCCTTGCTCATTCTCCTGTCCTCTGGTATCCCCCCACGATGCAAATGCTGTTATACTTCATGTAGTCCCAAAGTTTTCTTCAACTCTCATTTTTAAAGTTCTTTTTTCTTTCCGATGCCCTGCTTGGGTGTTTTTTCTAGTGTGTCTTCCAAATCACTGATTTGATCCTTTGTTTCACCTAACCTAATGTTTATTCCTTCCAGTATATTATTTATTTCAAATATTGCATTCTTTATGTCTGACTGGTACTTTTTTATGGTCTTTATGTCATTTTTCATGCTGTTATGAATCCTTAAAATCATTACTCTAATCTCTATATTTGATGAATTGCTTGCCTCCATTTCATTTAGTTCTTCTTCTGGAGAATTCTCTCATTCTTTCATTGTGGCATGCTTCTTTGTCTTCCCATTTTGGTTACTTCGCATGATTTGTCTATATGTATTAGATAGATCTGTAAAGACTCTGGTATAGTCCTATGTTAGATGCTGCCTGTGACCAGCTCTTGGCAACTTATATGGAGCCATCAGCAATCCACAGGTTGTGACTCCCTCTGCTGTGCCCGGATGTGTGCAGAAAAAGAGCAAACTGTGCACCAAGGTTGGCTTTTACCAGCACTGGGCCTGGCTGGGCAAGAGTCGGTTAAAATTTCAGAGCTCCCAGAGATCCACCTTCACCCGAAGGCTCTCTCTTAGGCTTAATCACTGAAATAGGCTTCACTGGTTGAAATAAACCAGGATAATCCTCAGCATCCTGGCTTAAGCTCCCAGGGATGTTGTGGGTGGGGCTATTGCTTCTCTAGGCTGATGCCACTTGGAAGGTATTGTGAACCACTCTGCCTGGTTCTAGGAATTGTAACTCTACCCCCTGTGGCTAAGGACCTCTGGAATGTGAGCCACAGGAGACAAGGCTTGTCTCTGGTAGCAAATGCTGCCTCAGTTTCCTCTCTGCCCCCAAACATGGTTGGAAGTCCTTGACAAGTAAGACACCTCAGAGGAGGGGCAACCTAGGCCAGACATGATCATTTGGGAGGCCATCATGGAAGGACTCGGGGGGCTGCAACAAAGGGCAATGAACTCTCACCGTCCCCCCCCACACCAGCTTTGACAAAGCCTAAGTCCCCATGTCCCCTGGGAGAAGTGCTTCCTGGTTCCAATCCCCTTAAGCCTGAATACCTGATGGGGAGGGGTGAAGCTCCTTGCCTTGCTAGAGTGTCCTGGGGAAAAATCTGGCATCACGAAGACTTTCTGATAAACCTGTGAAATCTGCTCTGCTAAGAGTGCTTTCATTCATATGTTAAGGGTTTGAGCAGGAAACTCTAAAACTCTTTTCCTGACAGACTCTGACTCAGAGTAAGCCCTCATATTTCTCTGAAGCCCTCATATATCTACTGTTTGATCCTTGCCACCTGTATTCCTGTGTATTACAACCCAATAAAAGCTCCTAGAGGAGGATGGCTCAATGCCCTTTTCAAACCCTGAGAAACTGGCCACTGCTCAAGTCCTTTTTCCTCTGGGAAACTGGCCACCTCTCCTCCCCAAGCAGATCACATCATGTTTCAGTCATGCTTACTCTCACCCGTGGCTCACAGGGGGACTTGCAAGGAAAGTCGCCCCCACAGGAAGGAAGTGCTCTGCCCATGAGAGATGTCTTCTACAGTATGGGGAATGACTCAGCTTAGGATCATTAACTCTATGCTCCTTTCTTCAGCTCCCTCCACAGAGCCACCAACCCCATTCTGCTCTGCCCTCCCTCTGCTGGAGCTCAGGGTAAACATTGCAAATAAAATTTTGTGCATTGGCCCTTTAAGAGGCTCTCTGCATCTCTAGAAGTCTCTCCTTGGCATACAGAAACCCACTGCTTTTCCACAGCCAGATGTTATTTGGGTCCCTTTCCCAGTTCTAGTGCTCTAGGCCAGGAAGCCCAGCTTGGGTTTAGACCCCACAGTTCTAAGGGGACTCCCTCCAACTCCCAGCCTGTGAAATATCCCTCTAGAACTTCAGGTGCTGTCTATGGGAGCCCAGTCAGCCCTCTTGAACCTCTGTACTTCCTGCCATACTTGTTGCTGTGGTGTGGTTTCCTTCATTAGTCCTTGGTTATAAGACTTCTCTCCAGCTAGTGTTTAGTTGGTTATTCAGGATGCTTTTTTTATAGTTCAGTTGTAATTTCAGTTTGGTTCTGGAGCAGTTTAATGTAGCTTCTACTTATTCCACTGCCATTTTTGATCCCTCTTGATTTTTTTTATTGGTATAATACACTGAAAAAAAAAGAAGAAAGAGAACATTCCGCCACACCTCTGCAGCAGCATAACAACTGTATTTTAAGTTTGTTTGCTCACTACACTATATATTCTACCAAGACATATTCAAGAGCACCCTCTTCCCACCTGGGACCCTGCCAATGTATTGTTTGGTTCATAGGGACCTCTTCAATATTTCTTGGGTGGGGGAGCATCCCTGAGATTTAATGTAGCCTAATGGTTACCCTTTTATACTTAAAATTTGTGTCTAATTTGTTCTTTGTTATGGTGCTGATCTCATTTTACTATTTTTTTCTGGGAGAATATATTCATTCGTGTGCATGTGATTTGGATGTTATTTTATTATTTGGATCCATATGCTTGCCATTTTCCTTCTGTCTATCTGAGGTCTTTGCATATTTTTCCAGTTTATTATCATCTAAAAGTTTCATCACTTTTATGATATGCTCATTTTTCATTATTCATGTTCAGTGGTTATGGATCTTTGAGAAGCTCAAGGCCAGAAAAAGCCCAAGGGAAGACATAAAGCGTGTGTTCAATAGGACTGTCGGAAATGATCCCTGATTAGTAAAACAGTTTTAACAAGAGTCACCCTTTGCTCCCTTTCTGTTTTCTCTGCCCCCTTGTCAAGGAAACATACCAAGCCTTATTTCTTCTTAGTACAACTCTTATCCAACTTAAGAGTTGTACATGTGTAGCAAGTATCAAAGCCTCTAATTTCAAGTGACAGTTTCCTCAATATACTTGGAAAAGAAGGTATTTATCATGTATTTGGGAGCTGTCTCCTTGGCAGCTAATTGTCTGAATTGCAAGTTCCTCTGTCGGTCCTTCGTGGTGAGCACCACTGTTCGGCACTGGGTCACTACCCAGATTTGTGTGATTACAGCCTGCTCGGTGCACTTCTGCCATCACCTCGTTCATACACCCAGTGGAGTGTAGGGCTGAGTTCCTATGTTCTGATCAGCAGATGCTAAGCTCTTAGAACAACAGTCTCTGTCCCTATTAGGTTTATAAGAATTATGTTTTGGGTGAATGAATTTATTAGTTAACTGTTATTTGTCAAGCACTGTGGAGACAATAGTTATAAAGAAGTCTCTGTTTCTCGTAGATTATACTTTCCCAGGGATGACAAGAAGACAATTAGAATAATAGGTGATACGTGATATGTCAGACTGGTGAGGCTAAAGGAAAATGAAGTGGGGGTTAAATAAGGATCTAATAATTGTGGTTGGGAAGACACGATGATAGAGCATGTGATAAAGAATAGAGGGATCTATAACCTGGAGGGGATTTTGAGTGAAGGAATGAAGAAAACTGATTTTGTGCTCAGAGAGTGGGTATATGACTCTTAATTTCAGAGCTCCAGGGCTCCAGACAAAATCTCAGCTAATGGTATGCTATGGGAGAGGATGGACTGTAGGAGGAAATGACTATTCAGGAATAGCTCAAACAACTGACAGGTCAGGTAAAGACTAACATCAATACCCAAAGGGCATTGATGTTATTTAGAATAATTGGAGAGTCTACATTAAAAATTCAACCAAACATCTCAAACTCTTCTCCCTCTAGGACACAGATGACTTCCTTTGTGTCAGGTTGCTATTCTAGGAGCATCCTGTGTAGTTCTGTCACGCCTCAGCATTGATTACCCTGAATGGTCATTGCTATTTGACATGTCAGTGAAACCTTTGAAAGCAAGGACTGCAATGCATTCCTAGCCCTAGCAGAAGGCAAGGCACATAGAAGGGCTCACAAACATTTTTCAATGAATGAATGAATGAATGAATGAATAGAATTCACTCATTATTGCAAGCCCATTGCAAGTAGGCTTAGTTTCAGGTTTATATTGATGAAGGAACTCAGTGTCACAAGAACCTGTGTGTTTTCTCTCCATGTTTTTAGACTCTCTTTCCTTTGTTTTGGCTCTATTCTGAGACATCTTTCTTGTGCTGGAGAAATAGAATGAGACCTCGTGTTGCTCAATCTATTGTCCCCACATGCACTGCATAACATGCAAAATATTATCTAAAGCACATGGACTGAAAGTGGGATAGAAGAGAGAAGTCAAAGTGAAGTTGTCAAAAAAGAGTGAATGGGTGGCAGTAATAACAGATATGTTCCCCAAAAGGTAACAGTAGTTACTGTATTTCTTTTCTGAGACCAAGAGGTGCCAACAACCACTTCAAGAAGTGCAAAGTGGGATCTCTTTTGCTCTTCAGGGTGTGGAGTCATCCTCTGCCTTTGTTCCTAGTGAGATACTGACTCTGATTTCCTGGAATCACATTAGCTGAACTTGTAGAATTTGGAGGTCACTGGTTGTGGGTCACATTCCTCACATTCCAAGAGCCCCTTTGAACAGTGGAGTTAGGCACACCTTGGTTACCATGGGCAGCTTCATCTTGGGAATCACTTTGAGAAAAACTAATGGAGACTTGACAGTGACTCTTGAGTGAAATTAGATCTGCAAGCCTTCCAGTAAATAGCCTCACTGCTAAACAACTTCTGTCTTAAGAAAGAAATAAGGATAAAGGCATAGAGAGTTTGGGGATGCTGGCGTGTAGAAAAGGAAAACTGAGAATCACTAAATGCCACAGGTGAAGAGAAAGGTCCACAATAGTTTACAAGATTACAGGGAAAAGAAAAGACTTTGCTGGTCAGCGTTACATTTTGGGAGCTAGAAGCTAAATCTGCTCATGGCATTTAGCCATGCATAGTAATTTAATCGTCAGAATCCTTTAGAAAATATAGCAAGCCTCAGTAACAAAAAAAGCAATAGAATCCGTTTTAGAAGACCCTAAGCAAATCTTGGGAAGAGAAAAATACTAAGTGACAGACAAGTTATTATATGGAACAGATATGAGCACATTATTTTAATCTCCTGGCTGGTATTCTTCCAAGGTTTTGGGCCATTTTAATTACCTTCCAACTTACAAATTACTTCAACATTTTTAAGGGACACAGATGTGTCTTAAATTGGTAAGTGCAGTGTCAAGCATCATTTCCAGTAACAGAAAAAGAATCCACAGTCTAATTTTTACATCTAATTGACTTCAGTTGAGGGGTAGTCAAATAAATGTATATTATTTCTTAATTTGACACCTTGCATTTAAGAGATCTTATTTTATATGTATCAGAGTCACAGGTGTGAAATTAGTCACTGGGAAGGCTGACTGTTCCAGATTTTTTTGACCTTATGGCTGGAAGGAGTTTAATTGTAACCTCATAAAAAGAAAGGAATTCTGGCCACTAGGGAAGATGATTACGTGGTCATTGACAATGTGAATTTGAATGGCTCCATTACCTCTTTAATTACAACAGATCAAAAGGAAACATTCAAGGTTGGAAAGGAGGCATTTGATAAGGGATAATGACAGGTACTAGTTCAAATGGTGTCAACACAGACAGAGCCAAGATTCTGGAGCTTCTCTGGGCCAGTGGGAAACTTCTGCCAGAGAAGGAAGCACAAGACCTACCAGAGAGTCAGCGTTAAGACTACCATGTACTTCTGTTCACTAAAGTTCAAGGTAGAGGGTTTTTTTGTTGTTGTTATTTTATTAAGATGGTGATTCAATTGCCTTTTACCCCTTGAATTTTCCATTCTAATTTACTTTGAATTACCCTAATGTGAATGGAGTGGAGGAAGAAGGAAAAAAACAATTTGAGACAAACATATATAAATACACACACACACATATATATATACACACACACACATACACACACACACATACACACATATGCACATACACATATATATGTATATATATATATATAGTTTCTCACTAGTAACAAAATTTTAAAGAAATTGTGGGTTTTAGTTTTTATTCCTAGCTCTGCTTCAACATTTATCATCACAAAACTCCCAGGGCATTTCTTAATGCACAGAACATACTCATTAAGACTAGATAAATAAGGTCCTGGCAAGATAGCTCAGTTGGTTAGAGCATTGTCCTTATACACCAAGGTTGTATGTTCGATCCCCAGTTAGAACACATATAGGAAGCAACCGACGAATGCATAAATAAGTGGAAAAACAAATTGGTATTGTCTACCTTTCTCTCTCTCTAAAAAATAGAAACATTTTTAAAAGAACTAGCTAAATTAATGATTGAGCAAATATAGGGATATGAATGTAAAAGAGAAATGAAACTGAATTGAAGGAAACAGCTTCAACAGTGGATCTCAATTTACATACCTTCTATACCACTGAAAGTAGAAGTATTTCTTGGAATACTTTAGAGAAAATCTGTTGAGAACACTTAGGAGACAACCATTTTTAGTAAGAGATGACTTAATTAAGGTAAAGATATGTAAACAGCTTTTACCACCTACTGGCAAAGTGCGGTTGTTTGTCAGGGTAATGAAACTGAGTGTGTTTATAGATAATAAGGCAGTTCTCATTGGAGCTCCTTTTCTTCCGTGAAAAAAAGTCCCAGCAAAAAGTATGTTTTTTTCAGGATATAGAATCATTATCGTGGCGGGTATGTTTATGGGGAAAAACAGTTCTTCCTCAGTCCTAATGTTTTATTTCACGTGCGTCGAACTTCCGTGAGAGTAATCCCCCTCTCCTTCCCTTTCGATTTCTCTCCGGGATAAGAGACTATTTGATATATCAGTGTGGGACAAGGAAACAACCTCTCCGTCTTTTCCAGAACCACCCTGCCCACAAGAAGCCTACATTATTTGTTCCTCTGGATCAGTGGTTCTCAAAGTATATTCTTCAGCCAGCGGCGTCAGGGTACCCTGTGGCCTTTTCGTGTTGGCCCTGTGTTGCTTCCGTCTCCACAGCAGTCAGGCATCATTAGTTCAACGCCCAACACACCTAACAATTTTTACACATCCATTTTTTATAAACACGGTCCTGATAAGCAGATTTTTAGCCCTAGAGATCCTGCCTGCTTTGCCTATCCCATGAAATTGTACCCACAACCTGTTTAGCACAGAGGAGATACATCAAGACTGCCCTGGGGCTGTAAGTAAGACTCCTGCTGCTTCCAAGCTCTCTGACCCTAAGACTCCCCTACAGGCAAAAGTGACTTCGCTTAGGCACAATAACCCCTCCCCTCTCAGCCTCCCTTGGGAGTTCCCTTGCCTTCCTCTTTTCTGTGGGGTGGCCTCTGGACAGTCCCGTGCTCTGAGAGACTTGCACCCACGTGCAAACCTGTCAGAGTGGGCTCCCACGAAGCTTGCTATGTGTTTCTGTCATCTCCTACTCACACTGTTTTCTTCGTTCAGCTCCTCATCTCCTGGAACTCACTGCAGAACGGCAAATTGTCAGGCCCTGTTTCAGAGCTCCTGAATCAAAAACTCTTGGGTAGGGCCCCATAATCTGTTACTTTAATAAACCCTTTGGGGGATTGTGTTTCATGCTAAAGTTTGGGAACCACGGTCTTAAGTTTTACAGGAAATGATCACCTTGGTGAGGCCTACAGTTCTCCGGCATATGTGCTAAGACCTGGCAAGTTTCTGTATTATTTATCTGTTGCTCTGTAACAAATTACCCTAAAAAATTTAGCAGTTTAAAATGATGAGCATTTATTACCTAACAGTTCTGTGGGCCAAGAATTCAGAAGCAACTTCTCTGGGTGGCTCTGGCTCAGGATTCCTCATGTAGCCACAGTCGAGGTTTTGGTTGGCGGGCTCGTCACCTGGGGGCTTGACAAGGAGGTTCTGCTGCCCAGATGGCTTGCTCCCATTGATACAGGGTGCAGCCAGGGGGGCCCCCAAAAAAAGATTTAGAAAGGTGTCCAGAATTCAAAATGTATAGAAATATTGGAGAGACATATAAGATGTCCTCACCGCCCCCCCCCCCGCCCGGGGGGGGGGGGGAAGAAAGAATGGAGCTAACCTCTGGAGGAATGATTATTTAACATATCTATAACCTTTAACTGGTTTCATAGATATGTTAAATAGCAGTGGCCAAGTTTGGGGCCGAGGAAGAAGGGAGAAGGGAGATGGGAGATGGAACTAGCAGGGACTCAGGAGAATGTAACTAAGGGCTGCTCTCCTGAGTGAGTAGACTGGGACTCAGGAGAATGTAACTAGGGTCGGCGCTCCTGAGGAGAGAGAAGGAACTAGCAGGGACTCAAGATGGAACTAGAAGCTGCGCTCCTGAGTGAGAAGGGACTAGAGATGGTAATGGGGGGCTGCGCTCCGGAGTGAGAAGGGCTTGGACTCAGGATGTAGCCAAGGGCTGCGCCCCTGAGTGGAAGGGCCGGTGTGTGGGAGCTTGGAAAAGACTGGCTCCGAGACATGAAGGGTCCCCACTTGGCCAGATGGAGGGAGAGCCACGCGGTTTCAGCAGAGTGAGGACCCCCTCTTGGTGAGGTGAAAGAGGGAGCCATGTGGTTTTGGCAGGGTGCGGACCCCCTCTTTCCCAGGTGAAAGGGAAAAACCACGCAGCTTTGCCAGAATGGAGATCCCTGCAGCCAGGTGAAGAAGACAGCCACATGCTTTTGGTGGAGTGCGGACTCCTGCAGCTTTGGTAGAAGAGGCCCACGCGGCTTTGGGGTGCCCCCTTTGGCCGCGTGGCCTGAAAAAGAAAGAGAGACTTTGACTGGAACTGGGTACAAAGGACTCTTGCCAGTGGACCATGAGAGGGTACCACAGTACTTTGGATTAACTCGAGATCCTGCCTGCACAGTGACACAGGTGACAGTGCCAGCGGTCTGCAACACAGACGTGTGCTCTTTTCCTGATTTACGGTACCCAGAGTTGGGACAGTGGGAGAAGGGAGCGCTGTGTGGGTGTAAGTGTATACATAAAGGACTTTGATATTTTAGTGGTGGCATTAGGCCTGAATAGCATTAAATAAACATTTTGTTTCCTTTTCACAAATCTCTGGCATTAAGAGATGTCTTTCCAATTGGCGGCGGACAGAAGGGCCCAGTAGATTTTAGTATTTTGTTTTCGGGAGGGGCCCCTGTTGTATAGGAGTTTTGGGCATCCCTAGGTGGGCCAAATATTGTATTGCCCCCCCCCCTCCTCCTCCTCTTGTTCGGTAACACCATGGCTGTCGGCAGGGGGCCTCAGTTCCTCATTCTGTGAGTGTTTCTGTAAGGCTGCAGGATGTGGCAGCTGGCTTCTTCTAGAGTGAGAGATCCCCAAAAGAGCAAGATAGAAATGGTAATGTCTTTTTTAACCTAGCCTCATGAATCGCATTTGCCATCGTCACTGTACCCTGTGGGTCACGTGAGCCAGACCCGTTCAGTATGGGAGAGGACTACCCAAGGCAGGGATACGTGGTGGCAGGGGCCAGCTGGGCCCATCCTGGAGGCCGAGTATGAAATTCTCTCTAAATCAGGAATGAAACACTGGCCATGGAAGTCTCCTGAAGGTCAGTGTCAATAAAGAACTGAGGCAAGCTCAAATGACCAGAAATTGAGAATTTTGGGAATAAGAGAAGAATTGCAATTCCGACAACACATGCAAGCTACAAATGAGTTCATTCAGGATTTGGGGCTGCCTGTATTAATGGGCAAGGAGTGCGAAGAGGTGTAAGTCCAGCCAGAGTCCAAGCAGGAAGTTCATTGGCTCGAGGATGGGGGAGATGCTTGGCAGATGTTCGCTGATTAGGAGCTAGTCCGTCTTCCATGAATCAGACCTTTAATGGAAGTCAGCCTCTTGGTTCTCAAGTTCTGTTCTTCTGTGGGCATCACGTGAGATTCTGTTGCACATCTTCCTGCTCCATTTTCAATCGAAATCCTTTCACACAAGCACAGCATGTATCTACTGTACAATCCAAGGTGATATTGCATTTCATTCTTCTCATGCCCATGTTTCACTCTATGACCAACTTAGATGGGGAAGAACAATCCTATCAACCCCTCAAAACCCAACATATAAAAAATGATGTCACGGAAATCCCTCCTGTGCTTTTCCAATCAACTGCCTACTATACATCTCTGTCAGGATGTTCCGCAGCACCTTGAGGTCAAATTTAAACTCCTCATAAGCACCACTATACCCGTTTTCTTTCATTTCTTTCTCATATTCAATAGTGTTGCCATTTATTTAGCCAGTTGCCTATGCCAGGAACTGGGAGTCTCGACTGCTGCCTCCTTTGTCAGCCGAGGCCTGTAAATCATCAAATCTGCTTGCTTCATCCCCGACTGCTCCGGCTCCCTCTTTGCCACCACAGTCCTATTCTGTCAGTAAGACTGATGCTGTCACCAGCAGCTGGTCTCCCTGCTTTCTCCGTGGAAAACAGTTTAGAGCTGGGACAGGCAGGGAGACTGGCTACAGGATGTACTGTCAGTCCCGTTGAGAGAAAGGAGTTGTGTGGTGAGGAAGAGAAGTGGGCTAATTCGAGAGCTATTCAAAGAGAAACAGGATTCGGTGATTTTTCTAAAGCGTTATCTTCTTTAGGCCCCTCTGCAGTTTCCCTCTGTCCTTAAAGTCCCAATTCCCAGGGTGTGTGTCTGCAGTTTCTCCTCTTTCTCCCAACACTCGGCCGGTCGGAGTCTCCTGCACACCCACGACTGCTGATTTCCACGTACTATCACACCTTTTTATGCACTTCCCCTCTGTCTGAACCACCCTTTGCCTCGTCCTATTCACTTGCGGAGTTTTTTGTGTCTTTTAGGGCTTGGTTTAGACGTTCTCTTTGTTGGTCTTTTCTGAGTTCCGCATTTGGAGCAGAAGCCGTTCGATGGTCTTCTGCAGCACCCTGCGGTTGTCAGTCACATTTCTAATATTCTAACATTCCAATATTTCTAATATTGAAATGACAGTTTACTCGAGAGCCTCCTCCAATGAACTGTACAGTGCCTGAGGCAGGGACCATGTCTCACTAACTGTTCTATGCCCAGCCCCTGCCATAGGTTCAGCACTTGGTACAATTTGTTGAACAAATGAAAACTTTCATATTTGTTTTTTACTATATTTTTGCGGTGTCTCCTTTGATCGACATCTCATTATTTCCCTTTAGGTTGCCCGACCTCCCCCTTCCCTCGTTCCCAGTACCTTCTCCTCTGCTTTCCACTTCCTTTTTCTCTTCATCCTTTTCCAAACATTTATTGAGCTCCTACTATATGGATAGCCCCAACAGCACTCCTACAGCCAGTAAGTGCTGTTGTAATGTCTGTCTATCATTTCTTCACATGATCTGCACTAGATTTCTCCAGTTGCTATATTTTTCTGTTTTTTTCAAGAATATGGATGTATATTAAGATTATTCTAATCTACATGTAACCCTGTAAAAAGCATAGCAGATAAAGGCTCTGTGTAGAAATCAGAGATGTGATGCATTTGACTGGCGGTGATGCACATGTCTTGCTTTACTTTTTTCTTAACCATATGAACATACCTGGGTGAACAGGCCTCTGGTCTCTCTAGAGCTGTGGTCCCCAACCTTTCTGGCACCAGGCACTGGTTTTGTGGAAGACAATTTCTCCCATGGGTGGGGTGGGCGGGCAGTGGACGGGACACAGGAGGCAGAGCTCAGGTGGTAATGCCTTCCCTCTGCGGTGCAGCGCAGCTCCTAGTGGGCTACCTGCTCCAGAGGACTATACTTGTGAGGAAAAGGACACTGAGACTACTTGCATAACTTCACAGTGTGTGAGTAGACATGAACATAACTGTGTCCACCATCACAAATCAGAGACTTGTGCAGGAGTGGTGTGCTGGTATACGGACTCTCTGAGAAAAGAACCTGATTTACAGCGTTGTCAATTTTTACAATATAAATACTTCTACCATGGTTGATTTCAAGCTACCAGTATGACATCACTGAACTTGACATTGGCAGTGAAGGACAGAACCGGCTCTCACAGACTGGTACACGCTGGTCCGTGCCTGCTGTCAAGGGGTCTAGGCTTCCAGGGAGCGTCTGTTGGACAGCTGTCCTCAGGTTGCCCAGCCCCTGGCCCTCTGAAACCTGTCCTACTCACTGCAGAGCTGCCAGGCGGATTATTCTGACGGGACCTGGAGCACTCGACTCAAGCTGGTACTTTCTAGAGCAAAGAATTTTCAAGAACACTTGGATTTGAGTTTTGGCTGGCTAGTTTCATGAACAGAGATGTCAGTCAGCAGTTAACTTCAGTGGGCCTTTCCTTCACAAGGACTTAGAATAAAATAAACTCATGTGCAGCAACAGGATATGGAAAGAAGGACTTGTATAGCTCTTTAGCATCTAAGCATGAGGAGTGTCTTTGTCTGTGCATCTGTGAGACTCCCTCACCCTGGTTTACTTTTGCTTCAGCTGGTAGCCCCACATGATTGGAAAACAGAGATGTTCATAGCACAGAGGACCTGGCTGAGAAACAATCTATTGTTCCTTTCTTTCCTGCGTTCTTTCTCCCAACTATTTATTAGAAATTAAATCCTGAAATCATTGATTCTTGATTATAGAATCTTGATTTCTAGAGTCTTAAATTATAGGTTTAAGAGAAGAAACAGCTTTTATAGCAGTGAAGACCTCTTTCACTATGTCAACTTCCAAGTGTCTTTCCTGTAGCTTTAGGTCCTTCCAAGCTGCCTCAGCAATGGAAGGATGAGAACAGTGAGCAGAGTTTGGGGCTCCAGTGGTAATATCAACCAGAGGAGCTCTGGCTTTAGCTATTTTAAATGATTTTGCTCTAATTATGATGTCATTTACACAACCGTTTGCTTTGCTGAAGCCTTAGGTACAATTGCGGAACTGACTCATTTCCTGCTTCAGGCTCTTTTCCCAGACGTCTGTGACCTTGCACACTCTTCATTCAATCTTCCCATCAGTGCAGCTCTTGGTAAAGGGACAGGTAACTTAGAACACATGAGTGCCTAACCCCTGAAGCAGGACCTTTCTAAGACTAACTGCTTCCAAGTATAGTACAACTGGAAGCTAAGGGAAGAAGCTCTAACAATAATAAACATAACTCCAACAATCATTCAGAAGGTGGTGAGAGTACATTTTTGGTAGATGTGAGCAAGTCATGTAGTTGGGGCAGGGATGATTTTCTGAAATCTTTGAATTTACCATGTAGGTGAATAACTTCTGGGGTGCATGAGGTCTGTGCTGAAGTCAAGGGCAGGATTCCCCATCCTTATTCAGGAACTGGGTTTAACAGATGTCTATAGTTGTTACACTGGTTTCACTTAGACAAAGTACTTGCATTACTAGTACTAACATTTGCTTTTGAAAAGTTTCATTTTTCAATAGAAAATATGAATGAATGTGCTAAGCTGCAATGTATACCTGATTACTTTTTGAGACAAGTCCTTAATGATGCTTAGCTAGTGCTTCTCTTTCTCAGCTCAAGATTGAGAATGTTTTCTAATGGACCTCATAGTCTCTAGACTAGATGTTAGTGGCTCATCAAAGTTCCATTAGTAAGATAAAAGGAAGATGGGCATGTGAATTAAAAAAAAGAACAGGACACACCTAAGCATAATTATTTCTGTATGTTTGTAGGGTACCATGTCCAATGTAGAGAGGAAAAGTCAGATCTGCATTGTCTGAGTTCTGACATGCCTTAGGCTTCAGGTGGAATAAAATACAGTCGTTAGAAACCTTCAGGAAAGGAGCTCGTGCGACATTTTCCACAGGTGTGTAAAAGCTGGAAAGTACCTTGACTCCTGTGGGCTTTCTTTCTGGCCTTAGAAATGTAATTACATGTAACAGGGTTTTGTACTGAGCACATCCACTCTTCACGTATTTGCGGTAGCCCCTAGGTTTTGTTGTGTGTACCCTAATTAACAGAATATTGAATAGTTTGCAGCTAGTCCATTAAGGGCAATTGCCAGTTGAAAAACAGAAAAGGTGATTTCATTGCCAAGTAAATATATAAAATATCTTGCATTCTTTTGTTTTGAATTTTCCTTGTTTTATTTGGTTTTGGTTTGCTGTAGAATAATTTAGCTTGGACATCTTGCTGTAGATTTTGTTGGCAAGTAATTACTCTTACTCAACTGGACAATCTGCACACGACTAATTTTAATAAGCATTTCTTTCTGATAAAGGTATCTTGTTTGCCTATCTTAAATTTTATAGGCTACAAGTTAATTACTAATCATTGTTTCTTTTTCTCACTTTTTCCTTGGTTAAGGTTTCCTTTCATTTCCCATTATAGTTTTATTTAATGTCACTAATCTGCTAGCCTGCCTGTTACCTGGTGCTACAATTTGATGTTTTATGAAGTTTTTTGCAGCAACAGGACTTTCTATTATCACTTGGTTTTTCTCATTCCCTCTTTCGCTGCCACAGAGGGCGTTCGATTGTTCACGGACAACTATACTTTTTAGAACTTGATACCTCCTTTCATAACATTTTGGAGGGCTACCAAAGCTGAGGTTGCCTAATATATGAAACGTTTGCCATGATCAGAGCTTTGTTTTTTATAAGTTATGTAAGCGAAGACACCAACTGGGCTTCGGCTGTCTGCTTCCCCCTACTTCTGGGATGGAAATGGCTACCCAGACACACTTGAATGGGACGTTTGCTGAATATTCACTACATGTTAACTGCCAAGAGAAAAAACATATTGCCATTTTTTTACTCCTTATAAGAAAGCCATATTTGAAGTTGCAATATCCTCAATTCACTCACAAGACAGCTAAAGTGTGGATCAGGTGAATCACACAGTTTTCCTGGGGCTGGTGTTTTCTGCATGTTTTTATGTAGATTTATAAGACTGTCATAGGATGTGAGAGCGTTAAGCAGTATCAAATAGCACTTTTGACTTTCCGATGTTCGTGCTGCTATACTATTTCTGAAATTTCATCTAAATATTTGTGGTATCTTTGATTTGTTCTTTGTGAAAGGGGCAGGAGTAATTCCAATTAACAGTGATGTTTTATGGATAGCTGCTCCTTCTTAACATCTCCAACCTAAGTTTTTTAATAGTGGAGGTCTCTGAACACTATATGGAGGGTCGGTCCACTGGAGTTGCATGACAGGAGAATTGACCATTTATTCATTTAGTAAATATTTAGAGAGAAATGACTGTGTGTGTGTGGTTGTTTGCTATTTCTAACTCTTTGCTGTCATCTAAAGAGATTGGACTCCAACTGCAATAGCCAAGAGACAGGCATTTTGTCCTGAAAAGAAATAGAAAAATGGGGGCATGGGTGAGGCCAGTAAGACAGAGGTTGGAGGGACGTATAGGGGGTGATCGTTCAGGGAGGAGATGTGCTGGTTGAGGTTGCTGGAGACTGTGGAGGGGAGATGAGTTTGTATTCATGGAAACCCCTATGGTAGGTGCCATTAGTCCCTCCTCTAGCTGGGCCATCTGAGGCTGCTCGGGAGATACAGTCAAATTTGGGTGAAGTACTCTGCCATCCTAGCAGGATGCATGTATGTGTGTCACATGTGTGTGTGGGAGGGGGGCACAAAGGTGAACGTTTGAAAGAGTGGTCCTCCAAACCACAGTAAGATATATTTAAGGAGAATTTATAACATTTTATTGTATCAAGTACAACAGAAACTCTCTTCTGTGTTTGATCACAGAATCAGTAGTGCAGTATCTCAGTTTGAATGAAAACATATTCGATGGTCTTTATGTATATATTTCTTGTTAATGGTTTGGAGTTTGGACAAGTTGGGGATTGGTTCAAATTACAGGCCTTGCTTTAGGGGGGGTACCACGCAAGACTTGAGGCTCTGAGAGGTAAAATGCGCACGAGGACTGGAACTCAGATCTGCTGGCCCCGCGGCTGACGCTCTTAGTGACTGCGTTTCCCTCAGAGCATGCTTACGGGGCCCCCCACAGGCTGCCTCAGAAGTACCCCCGTCACACTGGTACCCCAAGGACATCACGGCCCCACACTGTGGGTTCCAGTTCTAACAGGAACAATGGACAAGAGGGGTGCACTGCCTTTCTTACACGTTTTTAAACCACTGATTAACTACTTAATGTTTCGTGTGTCAATCGTAAGAAATTCAGTTGTGTTTCCTTGGCGCTTCCTTGTTGCGTTGAGGCGTCTTACCTACCAGCAGAGCAATCTACAAAGATTCCTTAGGAATGGCATGACTATAGACAGTCATTAGGAAAACAAGACACCTGTTTTTTTAATTTTAGAAATAAAATATATGATGAAATACAATTTACCAAACCACACTCACAGATGCTTTGTCCCAAAGTACAGTTTAAAAATCCCACTGCCTTGAAATAGTGAGGTCCTCGCTACTCAGTGCATGATTCTTGCCCCAGCTGCGCTGGCACCCCTGGCAGGCTGTTAGAAACCCTGGTCTCAGCGCCACTCAGAACTTCTGGGTTAGAATCTGTGTCTTAACAAGGTTCACAAGCAATTCATAAGCACATTACATTTTGAGAAGCACCGCTCTAAGGCAATTTTAGGTTCTCAGGTGGATTAAAAATCTTAAGAATCGTCTTTGCCCTGCCTGAGCTTGCTAGTAATGGCAATGAGTGGAAAGCACATGAACTGGCAATTAACCAAAGGCGGTGAGAGTTAAGTGCCAAACCAGGGGTAACCAACGGAAAAGGCTCTTTAAGTGTTCAGAGGAAAAGGGCTATCAGGGCCAATTAGGTCCACCAGGGAAGATTTCAAACTCACCGCCTTCTGGTGTTCCAAGGTAACTGCCAGGACTTGCCATCTGCTCCTGCAGCCCTAGGGGGCAGTGTGGTACAGTAAAAATAAGATTGGGTCCCCTCACTGTGTGTCAGTAGCACCCTGACTTTGACAAATCACTTAAACCCCCCTGAGTCTCAGTTTTCTCACGAGAGGAGTAAAATAAATAATACCTTCCTCTAGGGTTGTTGTGAGCATTGGAAGTTAAATAAATAAAATGCGTAACGTTAGGCACTCAACATTTCCGCTTGGTGCATTCTCCTTGCCGAATTCATACTTACTACCTAATTCCTAGTTACAATGAAGGAAGCTCCACTGTTCACTGACTCTCAGAAAGCGTTAACCTATTACACTGAAGCAAATGAATCTAAAAGTTGTCAGCAGCAGCTAGACTGGCAGACAACTAAGTTTCCCAGAGGGTGTTGACTTGTAAGCAGTTTCTCTAACTGGGAGCTCAGGATGATGGGCGGGGAGAGATTCAACCACAGTGCTCGCTGAGTCTGGAAGAATTCTGAAGATGGCGTCAGTTTCTTGCTGATTTTCTGACTTTTAGAGGCACTGATAAACCCAGGAACTTGGCTGTGAGAACCCCCACAGGCTTAGGTCAAGCGTTGGCTCCACACTGGAATCTCCTGGGGATTTGTAAAAACTACTGGTTCCCACGGCCCACCTGGGAACAGCTAAAGGAATGCCTGAGGTGGACAGGGATTTTAGGAGAGCAGCCCAGGAGATTTTAATGTGGGGCCAAGGTTGAGAACTACTGTAATCTCAGTATTACAGACTTAATACCACCAGAAACCATTCATCACAGGCTTGGTACTTACGTGCAAGTGAGAGACTCCTCCCCAAAGGCTGGGGCTCCTCTGGCTGCCCACACACTCACGCACGTGGATTTGTGGCTCCTGAGAAAGTTTTAGGTTTCATCTGCTTTGGAATGTGGCAGGTGAGAAAACACCAAAATAAAACAGAACCGAAAAACAAGCTAAGTTTTATGTATCGAGATGTTATGTTCTTTTTTTTTTCCTTTCCAGTTTTATGTGAGATTTTTGGATTCTAGCTGGTTTCATTCTAGATACTCTGTAACATTTGGAATACTTAGTAATAACGAGTTCATTTCCTTAGAAATTGGCTTACATTACAAGTTCCTCTTTATCTCCTGGTGAAAGAGAAAACACTTATTCTCAATCTGCGCTGGGGGAAGGGTGGACTCATTTCCTTGAAATTTGTATATTTCCTAAGTGGTTGTCAGTTTTCATTGTCTATTTTCAACAAAGTTATTCAGCAAGGAGACTTACGATTCATCGAGGGTAACCTGGGGAGATTGACAGTGTTTGGTGTCAGTGCGTATTTCCAAGATCCTTGTGAAATGTGAGAAACAAAAAATATGTTTGCATTCACATATAGTAAATAAAAGTAACAACAGCAGCTTATTATCTTCCATGGCTAAAGTAAAGGTTAAACCTGTAAATATTTACAAGTGTTATGAACAGCGCTGGTAAACTCTCAGTAAGAATCAGCTTATAACTATTATTCTAGGAAGCAGGGTCACAATGTAGCAAGTGTGTTTGGAAATAGGGCGTGAATTAGTTGGCTGTGGTAGTGAAAAGCTTTAATTTTCTCTTTTTATGAAAATTTCAGGTTGGGAGAATAAATAAAATAATGACACATTTCACAGCTTCTATGGCTGACTGAAAGTACTATGACACTCTGCAGTGTTACTGACCGGTCCAGGCTCCCACTTGCCCTGCCCCGGGGGAAGAAGGTGTGTATTTTAGAGAGTGCCATGGGTAGTGAGGTTTTTACTTTAATTTTGTTAACTTTTCTGGAAGTTTATAGAGCAAAAGAGAAAGCAGTTGAAATAAGTAAAGCAACCTTACGTAATGAGAACTATATACATTTTTGATACGTTATTTTATATCATTTTCTCTACATCTAACTCTTTTGACACATCTTATTAGTTCTGTCTTTGAAATACGCACATACCTTGGATCCGTTCCCTTTATTTCTGCTCACACAGCTACAACCCTAGGTCTACCCTCCACTTGTTTTACAATTACTACAGTAATTGTCCCCCTGTTTCTGCTATTCAGCAAATAGCAGTGGAAGCAATTTTTTAAAGCACAAATTGAATCATGTGGCTTCTACACTTAAGCACTTTGCACTTTTCCCTAGTGACCTTCAAAGAAAGAATCAGACCTTGGCATGGCCTTCAAGGCCTTACATGATCTAGTTCCAGACTACTTTTTCAATCCCACTTTTTAAAAATATTTTCACCCAGGGATATATTGTCATTACTTTTTAAGAGTGGAAGAGAGAGAGAGAGAGAGAGAGAGAATGAATCAGTTCATCGATTGGTTACCTTCTCGTATGCACCCTGACCAGGATTGAACCTGTAATCTAGGTATATGCCCTGACCAGGGATATGCCCTGCAACCTTTCGGTCTGTGGAATGACACTGCAACCAACTGAGCCACACCCACCAGGGCTCAATCCCTCTTTTGGCATTTTCAACATTGTATCATTCAGCTTCTTAGTTCTTAGAGCCCACAAACTCTTCTCCAGGCCTTGGTAGGTGTGCTTCCCTTGGCTTGGAATCTCCCTCTCTTTTTTTCTGGTTAATTCTAGCTCCATTTATCAATGGGCACTGAAACTGTTTCCATGGCTTGGTTGTTGTACATAACACTGCTACGAACATGGGGATGCAGATAGCTTTTCATGCTAGTGTTTTCATTCCATTTGGGTATATTTATCACCAGAAGTAGAATTGCTGGATCATATGGTAGTTCTATTTTTAAATCATGAGGATTCTTTATAGCTTAATGCAAGTCTTGAGATTCTTCTATATTGCTGAATGTAGATATAGCGTATTTATTTTTACTCCTGTACAGTATTCTGTTGCATGACTGTGATACATGATTTCTTTTTCTATTTTCCTCAACAGGGACAATTAGATCACTTTCAGTTTTTTGATATTACAAATAATACTCCTATGAACATTTTTAGATATATTTTTATAGATATATGTGTGAATTTCCCTAAGATTTATACTCAGATAAAAATCGAGGGTTATAGAGTTGCATATGTTCAACTTTACAAGATAATGCATAATTATTTTTCAAATTGCATCAGTTTAAATGCACTAATAATGTCTCAGAATTTCTTTTGTTTTACATCTTAGTATTTTGAGGTTTTTATCAATCTCAGGAGAATGAAATGGTATTTCACTGCAGTTTTATTTTGTTTTCTCTTGTTTAATAATAAATTTGAATAGCTTTCCATATGTGTAATGGCCACTCGTGTTTCCTTTTCTGTGAAATGCCTGATAATGTATTGTGATCATTTTAATAAAAGATTGTTTGTCTTTTTGTTCTTGTCTTGCAGGAGTTCCTTACATAATTTGGATACTAACTTTATAACAGTTGTGGATGTTGCCAATATGCTCTTGCAGAACATGGCTCCTCTTTCACCCATGCGTGCATGTGTGCTTGCATGTGTGTGCATGTATATGTGTGCACGTACGTGTGTGCATGTGTGTGAGTTTTCCTAAATAACAACTCTTATTTTAAGTGTAGTTGAAATCAGGTACTTTTTATTTATAGCTTGATTTTTTTTAGTTGTATAAAAGAAGTTCTTCCCTACACTGAAGCCATAAAGTTATTCCCTGACATTTCCCTAAAAGTTGCATCTGTCTTACGTAAGACCATGATCCACCTGGAGTTGATTTTTGTGAGTGGTGACCTGGGCATGTGAATCCATTTCCCCCATATGAGTAACAGTTGTTATAGCTTTACTTTTCAGTCCATTTTTGCCTGATCAGCTGTAGACGTAGCTCTGCCTTATGTTATGTTGTAGACGTGCACAGTCTATTTCTGGGCTCTCTCCTGTTTCGTTGATTTAGTTGTCTGTCACTGTGCCAGCATGCTTCCTAAATTACTCTAGCTTTACAGTAAGTCAATATCCAGGAGGACAAGTACCACCAATATTATTTTTTAAAATTCTTCAGGGGGCATTTTATTTTTCTTGGATCATTGTTCTATATAAATTTCAAAAATAGGTTGGCAATTTTTATAAAATATACTATTAACATTTTTATTATAATTCTATTGAATCTATGGAACATTTTGGGAAGATTGATATATTTGCAATATTGTTTATTTCTGTCTATGAACATGGTTTATTTATCTATTTAGGTCTTTAATATTTTTCAAGTATGTTTACAATTTTCTAAATAAAAGTCTTGAACTTGGCCCTGGCTGGTATAGCTCAGTGGATTGAGCACAGGCCTGTGAACCAGACAATTGCAGTTCGATTCCCAGTCAGGGCACATGCCTGGGTTGCAGACCTGTTCCCTGCAGGCCAGTTCCCAGCAGGGGACGCATGAAAGGCAACCATACATCGATGTTTCTCCCCCTCTCTACTTCCCTTCCCCTCTAAAGATAAATAAATAAAATCTTAAAAAAAAAGTCTTGAACAAGTTTTAGATTTACTATGAAGCATCTTACTTTCTGTGTCTATTTTAAATTACATTGCTTTAAACCTATATTTTTCTAACTTTTACTGATTTATTGAAATACAATAGGATTTTATATATTAATTTTATATCTATACATCTTGCAAAACTTTCTTAATACTTCCGGTTTGTTATCTGTAAATTCGTGGGGGGTTACTATGTAAACTTTATCTGAGACCAAAAGTTTTGTTTCTCCCTTTATGATCTTTGATTTTAAATGTCTTCGTTTATATTTAGTTTGCTACCAGAATATAGTGTGGTGGTTAAAGGCACAGGTTTTGAAGTCAGACTGGGTCAACCCACCACTGCTCCTCTCCTGCTATATAACCTAAATTTTGGCATTTGCAAAAAAAATGGATAACACTATACCCACTTCACAGGATGTTGTGTGAATTTAAAAAGTTAACTCATTTAAAGTGCTTAAAACAATGCTGGTACCTGGTAATGTTTAATAAACATTAATGCACACCAATGCTCATAGCAGCACAATTTACAATAGCCAAGTGCTAGAAGCAACCTAAGTGCCCATCAGTAAATGAGTGGATCAAAAAACTGTGGTACATTTACACAGTGGAATGAATACTACACAGCAGAAAGGAAGAAGGAGCTCCTACCCTTCATGACAGCATGGATGGAACTGGAGAGCATTGTACTAAGTGAAATAAGCCAGGCAGTGATAGAGAAATACCATATGATCTCACCTATAAGTGGAACCTAATCAACTAAACAAACAAACAAGCAAAATATAACCAGAGACACTGATATTGAGAACACTGAGGGGAGGTGGGAAGGGATAATGGGGGGGGAAATGGGAAAGGGATTTCAGGAACATCTATAAGGGACATATGGAGAAAGCCAAAGTGGGGTAGGATCGAGGGTAGGGAGTTGGGGTGGCTGAGATGGGAAGGAAGTTGGGGGAGGAAATGGAGACAACTGTACTTGAACAACAACAAAAAAGTTAAATGTTATTATTAGGCCCTCAGGTATGATGTTAAAATGCATATTCTGTGTTTGTTTTTTATTTAATCCAATTTAAAAATATTTGTCTTTTGAAACTGCCCTTTGACCTGGCAATTTCACTGCTGGGATTATATCCTAAGAGCCCTGAAACACCAATTCAAAAAATCCTAGGCACCCTAATGCTCATAGAGGCACAATTGACAATAGCCAAGTGCTAGAAGCAACCTAAGTGCCCATCAGCAAATGAGTAGATCCAAAAACCATGCTACATTTTGGACAGTGGAATTCTACGCAGTAGAGAGAAAGAAGACACTTCTGCTCTTGGATGGAACTGGAGATTATGCTGAGTGAAATAAGCCAGGAAGTGATGGACAAATACCATATGATCTCACCTTTAACTGGAACCTAAGCAATATAAGAAAAAAGCAAGCAAAATATAACCAGAGACATTAAAATTAAGAATAATCTGACAGTAACCAGAGGGGAGGTCAGAGGGGATAATAGGGTGAAGGGGGAGGGTTTTCAGGAACCCTTGGACACATGGACAAAACCAAGGGGTGTGTGGAAGCAAGGGAGGGAGGTGGGTTTGGCTGGGGTGGGGAGGAGTGGGGGGGGTGGTAAATGCAGATAACTAATCAAACAGCAATAAAATAATTTTTAAAAAATTTTAAAAAATTGTCTTTTAATGGTAGAGATTTTTTTCTGAGAAATTTAACAACTCCATGAGGTAAGGAAGTTATATATGGCACTTCTCTTACTTTAGTGGTTCTTCAAAAAATTTTAGTTTTTCTCTTTAACTTAACCAAGTCTAAAATTAATACCATTACTTATCCCGTAAAAAGCATTCGTGTTAATAACCTGCAACTGTTATGCTATTTCTGCATTTTAGTTTTACTTTGTTTTTTTGGAAACCTTAGAAGTTACACGTTAGTTATCTGATTATCATGTTATATGCTTGATTATTGTTTATATGCACCCCAAGTTAATCGTTTTCTAGGTTCAGAATTTTTTCTTGCACCTTAGACTTTCCTCATGAGATAATTTTTTTCTTTCTAGTGTTTCTCCTTTGTTTTTGTCATCATTCAACACTCATTTCTTTCTTTTGTGGTATTTTTGAAATACAACTTCCTTGTCTTTACAATTTTTTATTATATATTTTATTTAGGTTTTTTAATATATAATTTCACTTTTCTTTGGCTAGTTTCTTTGTACCTGATGTTCCACAATTACAATATAATAAAGCTTTATTTCCTTTTTCTACGTTATGTTGTTTCTGAATCTAAGGACTGTTCTTACCAGTTCTGGACAATTTGCAGTCATTATCTCTTTGAATATTTCTTCTATTCTTTGTATTTTTACATTTGAAATTCTGTAGTCTCTACCTCTTTGATTATATCCTGGGTTATTTCTTAAGATCGATGTTTCAGTTCATTAAATCATTTTTCTGCTGTGTCCTCTCTGCTATTTCATCAATAATTGAATCTTTAAATTAATTTTAGGTCTTTACTTCTGAGGTCAGAATTTGTGTCTTGGCACTTCCGAAGCACCTTGCTTCATTGCCACACTTTTAAATAACTTCTTCTATCTTTTAACTTAATTACATTCATTTTAAAACACATAACTTTGTGAATCTGATTCTGCAGTTTGTTATTTCAGTTGGCTTTTGCTCATGTTGCCATGATCCTCGTGTGTTTCATGAATTTCGACTGTGAATTCATGTTCCATCAATTCTTACTTGTAAGTATTGTTTGAAGTGTGGCTTAAAATACCTTCTCTTATTTAGGATAATGTTTGCTTCTGCCCGGCACCAGGAGATACTACAGGCCTGCATCCATTTTCAAGTAAGCTTTGGCTTGGTTCTAGTTCTAAATGCATGTGAATGTGGGCTCTGTTCGGAGTTAAGCAAGTATCTTTCCCATCTTACTTCATTCGAAAGGACTTTTCTCTAGATCCCTTTCTGATGTTGTTGCCTTCGCAACATCAGAGCCCTAGCTTCATTTGATTGTCTCTGATATAAACTCGTGTCTCTTTCAAGCTCCAGGCTTTGCCTTCTGTCCCCCATATTCAGGAACTCATTAAAACTCAGGATCAAAACCACAAGAGATTGGCATATGTACTCACAGCTTGTTCACCTCTCTGAAGACACACTTTCTACTTCTTTTTCTGACATCTGAAGATTTCCCTTAATTATATTTTCTTTATATTTCCGTATTAGCTCAGTCATGTGGTTAACATACTGGATAAAGATTTTAAGAAATATATTTAGGTAGTTGTACAAGAATGACTCTCTGGACACCTAGTTTGCCATGGCAAGTTCCTGGCCTCTGTATTTTAACTACTACACTATTTCACAGAAGTATTATTTTACAATAAAATTATAGTGGGTAATACGTATCAGTATTAGTGCTTTACTAAGTGCTTTGCGTGTACTATCTAATTCAGTGCTTATAACAACCCATCCTAGATATACAATGGCCATCTTCACCTAGAGATGAGAAAACAGAGGCCTAGAAAGCTGAATAACTTCTCCCATTCATACTGCCAGACTGCCTTTATATTTTTTATTTTGTTTCTAATTTTATTTTATTGATTATGCTACTACAGTTGCCCTGACTGTTTTCCCGGGCAGTGAAGAAAATACTTGACAGGAGGGATTCTGTTTTGTTGCTTTGTTTTTGTTTTTTTGAAATATAGGAAATATAGCAAAATGCCTGGTACTTAGCAGATAAATTAATCAATGGTTTGTTAAAAGAGAAGCTAGGTGAGGTGAATAAGAGAGGAGCCAAAAGTTATTTAAGATAAAAAACTTCTTCTAATTTAAATAACAGGAAAAAGAAATACATTGAAGTGGCTAGTTATCTTTCCCTAAGAATTATGCTGTAGCATTTCACTCTGACAAGCCAGCAGAGAGACATCATGTGAAGCTATGTGTATAAGCATTTATCCCCCTGTCATGTCCTATTTGGTCCCCCAGCTAGATGGTGAACCCCTGGGATAAGGACTGCCTTTTCTCTGTGTATCTAGCCAATAGATGGTTCTTGGTACAACTGAATGAATGAATCAAGTAATTCATTCTAATATACTATTTATGTAAATGTAATTTCTACCTTATTATTGCCACTGTTCCTGCTACTGAAACCAATTCTATTGACAGTATTACTGCCTCTAAAACTGTTACTATTTCTGTGATCAATACCCCTCTGAGGAAGATAGGCCAAGCAAAAGATATTATTCCCTTTCTTATGGCTAAGGAAGACTTAAACTAAATTAGCCCAAACTTGAATCTGGTCATTCTATTTTCAAGTCCAGTGTTTTCTCTATTCCATTTCTTTAAAAAAATTAAATTTATTTTTAATTTTTGAAAATGTATATTTTAATTATGGCTCACTTATGATATTATATTACTTTCAGGTGCTATGCCATTTTTTATTCAACTCTGGATTTGTCGAACTCTCCCTATACACCAGGAACTATTTTACAGGTTAAAGCAGCCAAGAGGCTAAGAGCAGAAACAGCATGTTCGCAGAACTGATTGATTTTGTTAACATCTGACACCTGAAAAAGAACAGGACTAGTGTTAGCTGCTTTAAAAAACTCAAGCTATTATAAGTAATTATGCACATATAAATAAAGTACTAAAATGTACTTTTAGATGAACACATATTTAGATGTTTATAGGTATCACTTATGGCATATAAATATTACTTATAAAACAAATGTTTTATATATGTATGTCTTATTTGTGCATCTCTGTATGTACTGCAGTGATTGGTGCCTAAATTTGCACCCATGGGTGAGAAAGCAAGAGTAAGGAAGCTAATGAACCAGGGAAGCTCTGAGGTTCCTGGGGGCTGCAGACGAGAGGTGAAGGCTAAGGGGGGGCCAGGTGATGGCCTTGCCTGCCCACTGGAGTCAGGCTCTGCACACTTTTTAACTCGACAAACCAGTGATCAGGGTCCTGCTGATACTGAGGCACGTGGAACATCGACTCCAGATGGCACCTGAAGTGGTAAGGCAGCCTTTGAGCATTTCAGTTGATGGCCTTTAACAAACTGCTTTTGTTCTATTTCTGAAATCCATTGCTACATTTGTATTATTTCTCCTTTCTAAAAACTTCCTGCTAATGCACTGACTGTTGCTAGATTGTCCTCTCTGACTTTTGAATTGATGTTCAAGTTTTTAAAGAAAAGCAAGCATTGTGAATTTCCAGTATGAATCAATTTCTAGTATGACTGACAATCAGTGCTTAATGGTGTTGGTCTTGTATCTTGGTTCCACATATTCAGATGAAGGAGAGTATTTGTTCTGTTCTTAGATCTTTATATTCATACTTGGACAAGACTTCATTATTTCTCTGGCCTTCACGTGTGCTGTTTACCTCTCTCCTCATCATCATCATTCACGCATCTATTACACAGTAGGAGAGGAAGGCATATTTAGTGTCAGATACCAAGTGTAGAGACACAGCAAAACTGCTGAAAATCAACTGCAAATTGGTGCGCTTATTTTATGCAATGTTCAGCCTTTTGGCAATAACTATCTCTATATAATCTCCAGACTCTCCTCATTATAAGATGTTTTCCTGGCAAAAATGTTGTGAATGATATAAATGCAATCTTTAAAAGACTTGGTAATATCTGCAATCCTTTCTGTGATAGATCTCAAACTTGTTAGAGGAATATCAAATATGATTGTAGCAAGAAATGCATTCTTAATGTCATTCTTATTTCATTTTTAAGCAAAATGGAAGGATTCGACAGTACTAGCTCAAGTTTAGACCTGAAATGTATTAACACAGAAAATACACAGGGATCTAGATACTGTGAAAATAAGTCAGCAGTAAACATCATCATAAAAGAGTGAGGAAACAAGAAGGATTGAGGAACCTACATAAATAAAATCATGTAACTCTATTGAAGGTAAGATTAATACACGCTCTTTGGGGATAGAGCAGGCAAGCCTCTGGTGAAAAGTGACTTCTTGGGACCCCAGATTACCATTTAATAGAGCCAGGCAGGGAAATGCCAAACTGCCAGCTACATTTTATACCCATCAGTCCTGTGAAAGGAAGTTAAAATAGAAGATGGAATCATAGCAAAGACTTGATTCGTACTGAATGCAGAGCAGAGAAGATGATTGAGAGCGAGGAAGAGAAAATACAAACAAGTCGCTGTTATTCAGTTTTCAGGCATTTGAAGTATAAGTTGGAAGCTGAGAGAGGCTAAGAATGTGGAGCTTAATAGAGAACTTCACATGATTCTGTTAATTCTTTCTCCAGAAGTGGCAGATTACTTCATACCATAGAGTGGAAGGTAGAACGCTCTGTATTGAATATTTGCCCTACCACTTAATGTTTCAATATTGAATGATTGATAAGAAAATATGAACCTTGGTTTTCTTAGGTAAAATATAAGGTTATTCATATCTATCTAGAGATGTTTTGAAGGTTAACACAATGAGCAAAAGTCAACCACCACATCTGACAGTCCAGGTACATAATATGGTAGCTATATGTTAAATTCGCAAGCACTCAGTGTGTTTTGCCCATAATATTTTAAGTGTTCTCCTGTCAAAATCACACCTGAATGCTACACAGTTAGGAGGACAGGAAGGTGTCTTCCGGAAGCTGATGAACGGTCTGTCTTTCCCCTCCAGTTCTGTGGGTGACGCCCTCTGGACCTGGTAGCCAGTAGGGACCCAGGGTGACCACAGTAGTGATGACTACCTTTCTGTTCATGCTGTATGGCCTGGCTCACTCACTGAATCCCAGCCATGCTGGCTGTATATATAGAAGGGGTCAAATACCCATTCTCATTCTAAAACTCTCTGTAGCATGGAACCCAAGCAATGCCACTCAGTTGCTAAGAGGCCAGGTTTCTCAGCTTCTGTTGACAGATCGTCTCCTGTGGGGGCTGCAGCAAGTCTCTGCACTCTAGCAGGCAGCACCTCCCTGCCTCCTCTCTCCCGGCACCTGGAGAAAAGCGCATGCACACAGATTTCTTCCCAAAGGGAATCAGCTCTGAAATAGGGTGGAAGGATGAATCAAAGAACGTATATGAAGGACCCATGGACTTGAAAAATGGTGTGGGGGTTGACTATGGAAGTGGGGGGTGGGTTAGACAGAGGGGGAAGGAAAAATTGGGACAACCATAACAACATAAAAAATAATGAAAAATTAAAAAAAAGAAATCAGCTCTTGAAAAGAAAAGGTAGTCTCCTGAGGGTGGAAACAACCTATTAGCGAAGCTCCCTCAGAGCCCAGGGCCTATTATTCCTATTGTAACTCCTTTTCTTCTTCATCATTCTCTCCTTGTTTCTTTTTTTTAAATTCTTTTTTAAAATATATTTTATTGATGATGCCATTACAGTTGTCCTATTCCCCCTTCATTCCCCTCCACCCTGTATACCGCTCCCCCACCATCCCCCCTTTTGTTTATGTTCATGTGTCTCAAGTTCTTTAGATTTTATATTTCCCCTACTATTTTACCCTCCCCCTGTCTATTTTCTACCTACCATCTATGCTACTTATTCTCTGTACCTTCTCCCCCCTTCTCCCGCTCCCACTCCCCTGTTGCTAACCCTCCATGTGATCTTCATTTCTATGTTTCCGCTCCTGATCTAGCTGTTCTTTTAGTTTGCTTTTGTTTTAGGTGTGGTTCTTAATAACTGTGAGTTTGCTGTCCTTTCACAGTTCATTTTTTTTATCTTCTTTTTCTTAGGTAAGTCTTTTTAACATTTAATATAATAAGGGCTCGGTGATGATGAACTCCTTGAATTTGGTCTTATCTGAGAAGCACTTTATCTGTCCTTCCATTCTAAATGAAAGTTTTGCTGGATAGAGCAATCTTGGTTGTAGGTCTTTGGTTTTCATGACTTGGAATACCTCTTTCCAACCTCTTCTTGCCTGTAAGGTCTCTTTTGAGAAATCAGCTGACAGTCTGATGGGAACTCCTTTGTAGGTGACTGTCCCCTTATCTCTTGCTGCTTCTAGGATTCTCTCCTTCATTTTAATCTTGGCTAAAGTAATGATGATGTGCCTTGGTGTGTTCCTTTTTGGGTCCAACTTCTTTGGGACTCTGTGTGCTTCCTGGATTTCCTGGAAGTCTATTTCCTTTGCCAGATTGGGGAAGTTCTCCTTTATTATTTGTTCAAGTAAGTTTTCCACTGGTGGCTGTTCCTCTTTCCCCCTCTGGTACCCCTATAACTCATATGTTGGAGCATTTAAAGATGTTCTGGAGGTTCTTAAGCCTCTCCTCATTTTTTTGAATTCTTGTTTCTTCATTCTTTTCTGTTTGGTCATTTTTTACTTCTTACTGGTCCATTCCATTATTTTGAGTCCCAGTTTCCTTTTCATCACTATTGGTTTCCTGTGCATTTCCCTTCATTTCAATTAGTTTAGCTTTCATTTGTTTCTCTAATTTGTGACTAAAATCAACCAATTCTGTGAGCATCCTGATCACCAACAGTTTTGAACTGTGCATCTGAAAGGTTAGCTATCTCTTGGTCACTTAGATTTATTGGCTCTGGGGCTTTGAGCTGTTCTTGAGCCATAATGTTTTCATCTGTTCCCACCTGTTATGTATGAGGGGTGGAGCCTTAGGTGTTCCCCAGGTTGCTGGGTTGTGATGCTGTATGTGGGGGGGTGGGGTCAGAGAGGGGCAATGGCGTTTGTTCTGCTCTCTCTCAGATTTCTGTTTCCTCTGCCACTTCCCACAAGCAAATCTGGTGCTGGTTCCCAGGTCTGTGGGCTCGTGCACCCTCCAGGACCCTATGGGTCTCTCCAACGAACTCTCTGTGAGCCTGGGAGCTTCTCCCAGCACCTCAACCCTGAAAGTCTTTCCAATTGGTGTTTTCAGGCTCTAATTCCCATTGCTGGGGCCCTGGCCTGTGTGGTCTGTCTCATTGCTCGTTCCTTCGCTTGGTTTATCTGAGTACGAATGTGTGACTGCAGTCAGCCAGCTGCCTTGTGCCCTCACTGGGTCTACCCATTGCCACCTCACACCTTGGATCCTCCAACTGCTGCCTGCATTCCTGAGCTCCTGGGTCAGTCCGGATGATCTTTCCTGCCCAACCCCACTCCACTGCTGACTCTGCCCCTGTTACCTGTCTGGCTGAATGACAACATTGTTGTCGGACTTCCGTACAGTTCAATTTTCTGTGTTTTGGCTGCATTTTTGTTACTAAAACTTTGTTGTCTTTAAACTTGGTTGTGTGAGGAGGCACAATGTTTCCACCTATGCCTCCATCTTGGCCAGAAGTCCTCTCCTTGTTTCTTAATGACCATATTTTTTTTCAGTTTATTTCTTATTTTTTATCTCTGTACCTAGACTGTAATCACATTGAGGGTAAGGAACATGTATTATTTTAAAAAGTAAGCTCTTCACTATTATGTTTCTAATGCTAAGCCTAGTCTCTGACATGAAAACATTTGGATGAACAAAGGAGCAAATCTTCTCTATTATCTGTGCTTCATCTGGGTGACTGACTGCAGTGTTGTCATTTCCTTTTTCGATCAAGAGGAGCAGTGCTCCCTGCAGAGCTGGGAAGCACTGATGAATCTTTGGTCACCTGCACTCCTCTGTGGACCTGTGCATGTCACATACCCCCAGCCACTGTGGAGGGCACTGTGTAGGCACTGAGGCTGTGTCTGCTGAGGTGACCTGGCCCAGGGCCTGCACAGCCTGAGATGCTCTTCCCTCCCTGCTAGCAGAGTAGGCAGCATGGCTCCAGGGGCTTCTCTCTCATCTTGGCAAGGGAATGGAATCATAGCTATTTCCTGGCCACTTCTAGTTCCAATCTCTGTGTTTGTATTAACAGGTCAATTGCTTTACCCCTGCATGTCCCCAGCCTGGCTTCTCCTAGAGAGGAAAACAGTAGCAATGAGAACTGCCTTTCTACTCTAATATTATTCCCTGCACCACCTGCACAGAACCTTTTTATATGAGGCCATACGTAGGTTCCCATTTGAGAGACGGTGGCTGCTGGCAATGAGTGGTGGCTGGCTGGGTAACCGCCTGTTCAGAAGCCCTTGAAGATATTGCTTGATCTTTCTGTTTACTGTGGGCAGGTGGAGAACCATTCCTTGTTTTCTAGGGACAGCCTTTAATGAGCACCCAGTAGCTTTTTGATGTCACCCTCCCACAGAGTGTGGGTAAAGGCAGTCCTAGGAATCATACATTTTCATTTGTAGGAGTCTGCTGTTGAACCTGTCAGCAATAGCATTGCCTTGGAGACACACGAAACCAGTTTGGAAGTAATGTCTCTGCTTCTTTTTCCTCTTGGACATATTCTATCAGTTGGGATGTAATCTTCAGACCTCAGCTATTTTTCTCTTGGAACGTAATTTGGATGGAGCTCTGTGCTGTTGTTGTAGGCAGTCTTGTCCTACAATGACCCAGATGAATACCTAGTGGTGTCAAGCGTGGGGAGAAGAAAAGAGGAAGTTGTTAAACCACATACTTTCCCTGGAAACTCTTCATGGCAGAAAGTACTCAGGAATTTCATGAGGACCCTGCTTTTCCAACTGCTGACCACCTGAAACATCCTGTGAGAGAGAAAGAATGATTTGGGGGCTGATAGAGGAGGTTCAGGGACCTGGAATTTCTTTTCTTTAAACAGGAGACAAGCATTGAGTGGAAGATTACTTTCCTAGATAGAAGACTATTAAATACACAGTAGACACTTAAATACATGTTGAACCAGTAATGAACAAAACATATGAATAGGGCTAAGAGGAATGCAACCTAGACCTTGTCTTCAAGGTCTTATAGTCTAGTAAGGGACAGAGACAGGTACACAAATGAATGTAATAAAGCACAGGCAGCAAACACAAGGCCCACGGGCTGAATCTGGCCCTCCGCCTTGTTTTATCTGGCCCAGCACCTTGTTTCTACCTGGCAGCAGAACCAAGCTCCTTGCTCCTAGTAAAGGAGTAGTTACATGTAAACAATCCTAAAAATTACATTTGGCCCTTTAAAGGCAATCATGAGGCTGATATGGCCCCTGGTAAAAATGAGTTTGACACCTCTGTAATAAAGCATTAGAAGGCCTTAAATTAAAATAATATACAGGTACAGTGTCAGCTTGGGGATGTGTTTCTTAACTTCTTTTTTTACTATCACACCTCTGAAAAAGACTTCTTAGATATTTTCCCCTTAATTACTCCTTCCCATATTGTTTCAATACCACATATGTATTCTATATGTTTATATACTATATGCATAATCTGTGCTTTATACAAAAAAAATTAAGATTTTTTTGCCCTCCAAAACCAGTGTTTGCCCACTTTGGTGTGTTGTCAGCTCCACTGAGAATGCATGGCCAAAAGGAAAGAGAAGTTATTTCTCACTCTGGAGGGTCCAGTAGGACCTTATAGGAGAGAGATGTGTTAACTAAAGTATTAAAAGATAACAAGAGCCTTGGCTGGGTAGCTCCGCTGGTTAGAGCATCGTACCAATAGGCCATGGTTGCAGATTCAATTCCTGGTCAGGGCACATGCAAGAATCAACCAATGGATGCATAAGTAAGTGGAACAACAAGTCAGCATTTCTCTTTCTCTCTCTAAAATTAATCAATTAAAAGAAGATGATCAGGCATTTATTTCCTCATATGGAAAAAAGAGGGACAGCATCATCAGAGTAGGACCAACATGTGCAAAAGTACAGAGACATGAAGGGGACAGTTTAGCATGTAGTAGGCACAGGCAGAAACAAACCTCTTTTAGGCTGATTTCAGTTCAAGTGCTTCTGACCTGATCTGCCTATCATGTGTACCAAGATATTGATTATCATAGGAAGGTTCTGCCTAGTTCAGGTAAGTGTCTACAATGAACGTATTATATCTGAAAATATTCATGTGACTTTCTGGGGGCAATAAAGAATTTGTAAGGAACGTTGGAGCTCAAAAACTGGAAAAAACTATTTATTACATACAAATCTGTAAAAGGCAGGGGTTGGAGTGAAATGAATGGGCAGAGCACAGGGGATTTGCAGGGCAGTGACCCTGCCCTTTGTAACAGGTACCATAATGGTGGGTACATGTGTTGATGTAAGAAACATCCAGACCTGTAAGAATTTTAAAGAGTTTTGAGCCAAACTGACAACAACTGCCATAAAACAAAGTCTGAATGGATTGAGAAAATGCTCCAGAAAATCTCAGTTTTACCATCTACTTTATACATCAGAATCAAAGGGGAAGACATGAGTGGGCTACGTGAAATCCATTGGTGAGAGACTGGGGAGGTGATAGAAAGTGAAAAGTAGAACGCCCTGGGATTGGGGAAAATCTGAAGTGAATAGACACATACTTATACATGGGTGGTAGAGGGTAGTTAAGAGTTAATAATTAACATGATAACAATAGCAATGACGTGTTCTGTGGTTTTTCGCTCTGGTGCAGTGATTATGCCCTGACCTGTCTGGAAAGAGGAAATTACCCTGACATTTCAAAGCTATGTTATCTTCGATGCAAAAAAGCAATAGACAAACTCGGTTAAGGTAAGGACTGACCTTGTGCACAGAAGATACCACCCTACTCACCATGACTCCCTCATAGTTTGGAAGTTTTAATTTCAGACCATTCTGTATAGTCAGTTTGTAAGGCTGCTACGCAGGCCTCCCCTGAGCTTATCAGGTTTATTATGCAGCCCCTTTGTAAACTGTGGCCTATGGGTAACAATAATGTCTCCATGTAGGTTCATCCATTCAAACAAATGTACTACATACACTACTGGGGGATGTTGACAATGGGGGAGGGTTATGCATCTGTGGAGGCAGGCGGTTTATGGGAAATCTTTGTACTTTTTGCTCAATTTCACTGTGAACCTACTACTGCTCTAAAACATATAAAGTTCTAGCATCCTTAAAAGGTGTAACTGGAATAACATAATTTGTATGGCTAGGGGTTTAATTATGAGCACCATGAGTTTGGAGTCAAACAGACTTAGAGTTCAAATTCTGAATCCATCATTTAAATGAATAACCTTGAATAAATAGCATCCCTCAATTTCCTCATCTGTAAAATGGGGGGAAATATCTATACCACAGTGGCACTATGAAGACATGCTCACTCATACTTTAAAATTTCTCCCGAGAGACAGCGGTCTAGAAGGCACTCTGTTTACCAAGGCACTGAGAATATGTCAGTGAGTGGTGACTGGCAGCTCCTTTGAGGAGCTCTGAGGTGGTTATTTTCTTTAGGTCAGAAAAGAAAGTGGAAAATTCTGCCATTTAAACAAACTCCCTGAGTTCAGTAGAGATAATAGGAGTCCTGGTAATCCATTTAGAAGTCAAGGGAGATCATGGGAATTTAATGGTGGCAGTGGGTCAGATGGGTCAGATGGTGGTCATGCAACCAAACACACATGGAGGTTCGGCTACCTGCCACCAAACTTATGAGGCAGGTGCGGGTGGAAAATGAAAGAGGTGTATTCAGGTGCCCTACTACCTGGAAGAACGGTGAACTCCCATCTCAGAACCCATTTTAGTCCCCATCCGGGTGAGCATAGCTTGTTTCCTGATGCTGTTCATTTCAAGCTCCCTCTTGGAGACTGCGTGTGGAACCCACACAGCCATGGGCCATGCAGCTGCCAGGATCACATGGCTGCATATTCCTGGGAGAGAACATGCAAATACACAAGCAAGTGCATCACCAGGTAGGCAAGAGAAAAAGGGAGGGATGCTCACCTGGATGCCCGAGCCACATGGCCCATGGAGAGAACAGGTGAATACACCATGTGGGTGCAGGTCACAAGCAAGAGAGAGGGAGTAAGTAGAGAGCCTCTTTGTTCCTCTGGGATTGTATTAGTTTGGGTGTGGGATGGACCAGGTGCTTTCTCAAAATGACCAAACAACTTCCCAAACTGTAATGCACTTTGGGTGGGTCCACCTACCAAACAATACCTTCTTTCTCCAGGCTAGACTGACAAGCATCTCCTCCTGCATCATTTTGACTTCTATGGCACATATGCCTGCTTTCCCCTGATTCCATCCCCCAGTCTGGTACTGGTACTGGTACTGGTACGGGGAGCTTTCTCCTATCCAATTACCTTGCTACTTTCCACACACTTGGGCCCTAACCATTGATATTTCTAGCTTTCTGTGTGCTCAGTGTAAGAACCTCTGCCTGCCGCCATCTAGGCCAGTGGGGGAGACTCCCTGGTCCTCTGGCAGATTGTCTACTGGTAACGGTTGGATGGTCAGATGAAATGGTTACTGTAATGAACAGTAGAACTGAAATAGAAACAGTGGTTTGATTCACAGACACTTTTGGCATTGGCTAATTGATCTTGGTATCTCTAGCGTTTAAATAGATGGGCAGGCTACTAAAATTTTGGTTGATTTTAAATAAGTGGAAGAACTCTAGGTCTTGTGTACAGTAGCTTGACTTCAGTCAGCACAAAAGAGTGTTGCAGCCCTTTGACTATTTCCCAGATTAAGCCAGTTCACAGGTCTAGAACCCCTTAAATTAAGAGGGGGAACCAGTGCCTTTGGGCAAGCATCCTGCTGTGATACCAAAAATTATACTGTAAATGTTTCTCCTAGCCTGCGTTAAAAGGACTGTGGATATGTACCTGGTGCTGTGCACTGGGAAGGAGAACTAATGAGACTTTATGCCTCTGAACTGACAGTAATTCTTGGAGACTCAAAACACCTCCATGGTCCACCCATAAAATTAAGAGCTTAGGTAGTCAGATAATTAGTGCAAGTTTGGTTTGTGTTCATCTCAAAGTGGCTCAGTTTGTCCCCAAACCTATCCCATAGTTATTTCTTCAAGTACGGATTTGTAGTTGAAGGAGACACACTTAGCCACTTGGAGAGTCATCACTCTTTGACTTATGGACAGAGGTTGTTAAGGTATGAAAGTTTGCATGGAAGCCAGTAGAATGTCCTCTGTCTCCCCAAACAGTAAACTACAAGCTACCCTGCATTCCTGGAGAGATTGCAGTGATTTGTGCCATGATGAAGGCCTTGAAGGATGTAGGAATGGTGATTCCTACCACATTCTGATGCAATTCATTTATATGGCTTTTGAAGACAAAAGATGGATCTTGGGTCTTAGAGAATGGCAGTGGGATTTTTGTAAACTTAATTAAGGAATGAGTCCAATTCCAACTGCTTTTTCCAGGTATGGCTCCTTCACTGGAGAAAGCCAATACCCCCTGGTACCTGGTGTATAACTTGGGCAGGTTACGGTCCCTAGTTATCCACTAAACATTAATGTAGGCATTACTTTGAAGGCATCGTGTTGATGAGATTAAAGTCCATAACTAGCTGATTTTAAGTAAGGGAGATTATTCTAGATAATCTTGGTATATCTGATTCAATCAATTGGAAGGCCTTAAGGCCTCTTCATCTGCAGGATGAAGAAAAAAATTCTTCCTGAGGATAACAGCGTTAGTCCATACATAAGACTTTCAATCTGTCCTCTTCACAGCCTGCCCTGTGAATTTCAGACTTGCCCGACCAGCCTCCATAACTGTATAAACCAACTGCTTTTAGTATATATCTCTTACTGTTTTTGTTTCTCTAGTTTGACACTGACTGATACAGCAATTAATGTGGTGAGTGCTTTCTCTTTGTATGTGTTCATAAATATCAGGAGCTATTAGCTTTCAGTAGACAAAGCCAGCAATAATGCATGTACCACCTTAGGGTTAGAATTCCTCTCCAATTCTCTGTAATAATTTTGCCCATGAGGATCTTGATTATCTATTCACTTAATAAGATATCATTCTGCTCCACTAATTTGATGATATCATTTTAATTGGGCTAGTAAGCAGAAAGTAGTACCTATTCTAGATAGCTTGGTAAAACACATGCAAAATAAAGGTGAGGGAATGATGCCTCCCTAAATTTAAAGGCCTTCCACCTTATGAGAGTTTAGTACCTAGTGGTACAGACATAATGCTTCCAGATTGAATAGTAAGTTGCTGCATGTAAACCCCCCTATAACCAAGATAGGGACATAGCATCTAGTGATTCTCTGGATTTGGGAGGCAACACGTACCTCACTTGGGTGTGCTCAGCCCCATTGATCAAATAACTTGAAAACCTGTCAGTCTTGAGGAGCTCCAGACCAAGAGAAATTCTAGAGCTGGCCCAACAAACCCACCTGAAGGTGCTTGTAGTGAATGTGGTAGGTGAGGATGCTCTGTGGAGACTTTAGCAGAAAACTGTAGGTGACTCACATCACAGACTTTTATTATTTTGGATCAAAGCTATGCTACCTTCTGCAGATAACTACTTTACTTTTTAGAAATACATTCTGGCTTGCTACCAGACACAACACTTAACTATGGGTCGACCACCAAGGTAACAATTATACACTGTGCGTTGTCTGATTCAATAAGGTATAATGTTGGGTGGGTTTAGCAAAATTTCATAATTAAGCATAGGTGATTTGTATAAGATCAGGCTTGAGCAGATTTTGAAGGCTTAAGTACGTTGGTTGGTAAATAGCCCAGTTGCCCATAGTCAGTATTCTTGCCACATTGCCTCCTCCCTCTCAGTCTGCACTATGGCTTCATGGGAAGTTCCCCATTACCTGATGACTGAGGAGAAAAAATGAAGTCCTATTTTACAGACGGTTCTCACAGTATGCTGACATCACCTGAAAGTAGACAGTGGCAACACTAGATCTCTGTTCTGGGGTGTCCTTGAAGAATAGTGATGAAGGACCCTACCCCATTGTGTAAAACGTTGAGTGCTGCTTTTTTTTTTTGAAGGACAGATGATCAGAGAGTTGGGCACAGTAATGCATTGTTTCATGGTAAGTGGCTAACAGTTTGGCTTCATGGCCAGGCACTTGGAAAGAACATGCCTGGAAAACTGCTAACTGGGAGACCCACCCATGTGGATGGGTCTCTCCAACAGGGTGCAGTTCGTGTTCCATGTGTATGCATATATATACAAATTAAAAAAATCTCTCCCTCTTTCCTGTCTTATGAACTAATACAAGATGAATAGTGGTTAATTTTATACCTTCATTTTCAGTTACAAGATATCAAATTGAGTGTGTGACTGAGGTAGCCAAGGCATGCGTATCACCTAGAGATGAATTAGGTATATGCATCCTCTTCAGGGGAGAAGTTTAACAGGTTTTGGTTGTATCATCATTGCCTCACATTAAGTAGGGGTATTCTTCTGCCACTATATTTATTTGAAAGTAAGGTGTGATTAAAAGAGTCACACATGGCCCTGGCCAGTGTGGCTCGGTGTCGATTCACAAAGCCAAAGGTCACCAGTTGGATTCCTGGTCAGGCTACACGCCTGGGTTGTGGGCCTCATCACAAGTTAAGGTGCATGCGAGAGGCAACTGATCAATGCTTCTCTTACACATCGATGTTCCTCCCCCTTTTTCTCCCCCTTCCCCTTTGTCTAAAATAAATAACATTAAAAAAAGAGGCATAAATGAATGCTAAGGTGAAAGGGATAAAAAGTACTGGATTGTGCTGTCGACAATTTGGAAACTCTTATCTTCTAGATTCCCTTTATGGCTAGATTTAAAATGGGCAAAAGAGGAACTTGCACAAGATTTAGGAAATAAACCAGTGCCATTACTTTGGGAAATTTGTGGTGCTCAGATACCTTGATGGTCAGAGGTTTAGGGGTCTGGCGGGTCCCAGCTGGTGCTCACTCCCCTCTGCTCCGTGTCCAGCTTGCCTTGCTAACTGCTTGCCACCAGGTACTCGGCTGTGAACCCACACAGGTGGTAGCTACATAGATCTCTTCATGACCGTCTCCTCTGTGGTTCTGACTTGACGACTAGAAATGGTTGGCTTCTCAGATTTCCCTACAAGTTTCAAAGTAGCCACCCAAGCTAGCTAAGCAGCCTTGTTAATAACTCTTACTCTTCCCTTGGCCCTGAAAATTTCCCTGAAAGATCCTCACTTCCTCAGCATCTCCCATTAAGTGTAAATTCTAATTTCTATAATAAATTCCATATTCCCATATTAGTCCTTGTGCCTGTGATTCACTTACTGAAGCCTGGTTGATTATCTTTCTCAAGAACATTGGTATTGCAATTGTCCCCTCTCTCTTCTGCATTTTAAACTATCTCCTCTTTAGAAAATTATTCCTCCAGGAAAATAAGGAATAGTTTTCTTACACTTAAACAAGCACTGTCTTAATACCATTGACCTTTTTAATCAAAATCATATTTATTTCCTTTCAGTTATAGCAAAATTCCTTAAAACTTTTGTTTTATTATCAAGGTGTCCAATTCCTATTCTTCCTTTTCTTTTTCGAACTCACTTTCATTCATGTTTCTCCCTAGGACCTTGCACTGAAATTGATCTTCTCAAGGTGCCCAGTGGCTCCCCAACTGCTAATTTCAACAGGCAAATCTTTGTCATATTACTTCACCCATCAGTTGATCATTTATTCCTTCTTGCAACACTTTACTCAGCCAATATTTCTGTCTGTCTCTTTACCTCCTTTTATCCCTGCCAATCTAAAATACAGACCATTTCTTCTCTCTTTTGTGTTTATTCCTTATCTTTTCAAACTTTATTGGGAGAGTGCCCCAGGGTTCTGTCGTTGAACTCTTCTTTTTTAACCCCCACCTCAGGTAAGCACATTTAGTCTCATGGCCTTATCTACTTCCTATGTGCTTATGATGGCAACGTTTAATCCTCTACATCAGGTCTCAATCCTGGTCTCTAAAAGTCCACTTGACATGTTACTTTGGATGTTTAACAAGAGCCTAACATGTTCAAAATAAAGTTCTTCATCTTATCCACCCATCCCCAAACTTATTCCTTCCATACCTTTTCCTCTTCGGTAAATGACCACTTTAGACTTTCAGGTGCTTAGACCAAAAACTTGAAGTCATCCTTGACTTCCGTCTTTCACATATCATCTCAAAGGCATCAGCAATTTCTGCTGACACTGCCTTCAGAGTACATGCAGAATCCAACCTGTTCACATTACTGAGGCTGTGCTGGTCTAAATCACCACCATGCCTTGCCTGAATAATTGCTCTCACCTCATAATTATTATTATTATTCTTCCTGGTTCTGCTCTTTCTCCCCTCCTGATCTGTTTTCAAGGTGGCTGCTAGAGAGAGCCTGTTAAAATGCATGCTTGATCAGGTCATTCTTTTGCTCTGGATTTTCCAGTGGCTTTTCATCTCATTCACAGTAATGCCCCACATCCTACAAAGTCCTATATTCACCTGAACAGTATTTTTGTCTACCTCTCTGTCCTAAAACCTGTGGCTCATTCCAACCTAGCATTACTTACTTGCCTTTATGCCATTTTTAAAGATGATAAAACATACTTTTGCCTCATACTTACGTCCCTTCTTTTTGGAATGCTCTTTCCCAGATATCAACACTGCTCACTATCCTCCTTCAGGTCTCTGCTCAGATGTCACTAAATCAATGTGGCCTTTCATGACCAGTTCTTTAATAACCACCTTGTATAATGAGCAACGTCACCCCTCTCTGAGGTTTTCTAATTCTTTTTTACTGTATTTCCTTCCTTAGTGTGTGTATACTATTCCTTACATATATTGGAAATAATATATCCAAAATTATATGTTATTTCCATTGCTATATTTAGAGAACACAGGAGTACCAAAAGGTGTTGCCTACCCCCAAGATAATGGCATTTCGAACATATTCTTCTCTAAACTAATTGTGTAATAGCTATACCCTCAATAGCCAGGATTAGTTCTCTTAGTATAATAACTTCTCTTCCTCCATCACCCCATCTCCTCTGTTTTCTCCTCCTGCTTCACCTTTTGGTTCACTGGAAATCAGACAATGTCTTTCATTTGTATAGAAAGGGGGAGGCTACATTCTAGAAAAATGTTTGGTTTGATTTTCCAGAAGGAGCTCATAATAGAGAACTCCCTTCCAATCCCACCACATACACACATCACCTTCTCTGGACGAAGACGGGTGTTGGTGTGGCTGGTGGTAGTTCCTTTTGCTTGCTCGACAATCTCTTCCATTCCACATTATTGTACACTATCCACTTTTCATCACCCATCACAATTTGTTTTAAAATGGAACCTTTTCATTACATTTAAGTAGAGAATCACATATTTCCTTGCATGTGGAAATATGGTCAAGGTAGTTTTTTTCACTCATAGGGAACACAAACATCAAAGTGATTAACATAACCACGTTGGTGCAAATGATTTTGAATGCTTAATTTGGATATTTCGAGTATGTCAGTTGTCTCCAGAATGGTATAACACTGGTTGCGTTCAATTAATTTCTCAGTTTGATCTCTATCCACTTCAGTAGGTTTACCTGACCATGGAGCATCGTCCAGTGAGAAATCTCCAGCACAAAACTTCACAATCCACTTTTGACACATTTGTTCAGTCACAGCAACTTCTCCATACACTGCACAAGTGTTTTGCATTTCAGTTGTGCTTTTACCTTTCTTGGAATAATAAAACACAATATGCCTAAAATGTTGCTTATTTTTTCCATCTTCAATATTAAAATGGCTAAACAAAAATTCACCAATTTTGATAAATTTTAAAAAATGCATGCTGATATGACAGCTGTCACAATACAACCTAACAAAATTGTTTTGAATGAAATTAGAAACAACTACTATTAGAACCATGTTATGGGAAAAAATGAACAAAGTGTTAGGCCAACCCATAGTACCATAGTGCTGCCACTGCCTAGAAATCCTCTGGGTGCCACCAGGTCATCCCTCCTGCCCTCACAGCTCCTGGCTATCATAGCTCTTTTTACTATTTTTTATAGTTTTGCCTTTTAAAAAAGTCATATAATTGGAGTTATATAATAGATAGCCTTTTTAGATTTTTTTTTGCCTTGTAATATGCATTTAAGTTTCATCCATGTCTTTTCATTACTTAATAGCTCATTTCTTTTTAGGCCTTAATAATATTCCATTGTCTGAATATACCACTGTTTATTTCTCCATTCACCTACTGAAAGTGCCGTTTTGTTTAATATTATAATACTAGTTTCTAAACCACAACTTGGTCCATTGTAGGTATTCAATTCATGTTCCTTATTCTCATCATGCAGTTATTCTATCTGTGAAATGAATCACCCTTCCATATGTTGCCCAGTTCTATAGAAGACTGAAACCAGATTTTTCAGAAATTCAAGATACTTCCATCTGCCCTTTAATTTTCACCCTCTCAAATCAACCTCTTGACTATATCTTGAATTCAACCTGTTTTCTTTATTCTCACCATCAAACTTTATTAATTTCTCCCAAAATAACACCTTTACCCTTCCAACTATTCTTTCTGACTCCAGTGCATATTCTATGCTCTTAAAATACGTACAATATTATATTGATCTCTTGCTCAAAATATCTAGCAGATTAAAGTTTAAACTCATTTACATAAATTCACAATTTCTCAGGATCTGATCCTTACTATCTCCACAGCTTGTTTTGTTTCCCTTTCTGTACACCTTCCCTCTTGCTCTGTGGGTTCTGAATTATACAGAGTGCCCCAAACAAGGTGAGGCTTTTCATCAAATTCAGGAGCATTTGTGTGAGTCCCAGACTGCACTTTGCCTTCTTGGCAGTTTCCCCCTGATTCGTTCTGGCTATTTTTAAAATAATCAATTAATTTTATTATCAATTCCATATTTAAGAGATGAATTTCACATAAATCATTACAGAAATATGTGGAGCTCTTGAAAATAAAGTTGGTGATGTTAGCGTTTATATTTCTGCAGACAGTATAGCTCAGTGACCATTTCATTAAGTCATAGCTAAAGAATAAAGTTCCTGTAAACTTGTGGAAGCTTTGTGGCTGGTACCTACAGAAGAACTGTGCAAGGAAGGATTTCAGATTCTGTAGTGGAATAGCAGCAAACGCTTAAAAACAGGGCTGATCAGTCCCTCAAATGAATCTCTACTTCAAATGCTTATATTGCTCACTTTCCATTATTATAACACCCACTGTCCTGATGTCAGATTTTTATATGTATATTTAAGCAGAGAGAAAATTTTTGTAAAAGTATATTTTTAAAGGACTGAAATTCCTGCTTGGAAATGAAGAAAGAGTGGGTGTTTCAGAATGAACTCTCACCTTGCTTTGAACATTGCATCTACACACACCCCTGTTTGCTCACGCAGATACCATTATGTTTAAGAAGATATAGAATAATGTTAAGAACCAAATGTATGAGGTAATGCAGAGTGAAGGGAAGAATAGGGAAGAATGCCAGCCTGTCTTCTAAACAGACAGTGTAATTTTTTTTGTAACTAAAGGATCTGTTATAATGAGATACAGCACAATTTTGGGAAATTTCATCAACCATTCAATTTCAAGTTATTTCATTCAATCCCTAACTCACAGCATTGGGCTTTGGTACTGAAATAAGAATAGAACATTGAATCAGATATTTTTCCTTCCAATACTTTCCATTTCAAAGAAGTTTACATTATTATCACATCCCCAGGAAGCAGGTAGAATTGATATCCTTATAAAACGCTTTCACTTTTTATTGTTAGAGTATGAGAAACACTAACATGATAAATGACTTGGATGTTAGGATAGAGCAAATCAGGGCCATAAGGGTGTTGAAAATTCAGATTTATTAGTTTTCAGGATTAAAGTCACTCAACTGATCTATTTTCCTCTTCGGTTTTTTGAGGTATTACACTTTGTGTTCTGTGTGGTTGAATTTGGAGTCCAGGTAAGGATATTTTAACAAGAGTCAGAAATTTTGCATTCTAATCTCCATTACAACTCTCGATTTCCATCAGGACTAATATTTCTGGAACTTAGTTATATAACCTGTAAAACTATTAAAATTAATCTGATTATAATAGGAGGCTATTGCAAATGATTCCTTAACCTTAAGGCTTTTAAACAATATTTCTTATTCAGATGTAAAACAATGTACTCCAGAAATGGTCCCTCTCAGAGCCAGGAAACCGACGGAATGTTATGTCCATATTCTTTGCAACAGCCCCTTCATACATAAATAGGCAAGGTACCGAAACCCTTTTTACAAATTAGATACAGAACCACTGAGTGAATTGCTCCTGTGTTTAGTAGCATAGCTACTGAGCTCCATTCTTAATTACCTCTTTCATAAAATGTGGGGGAATTATTATTATTATTATTATTATTACTATTCCTCACCTGAGGACACTTTTTTTATTGGCTCTTTTAGAGAGAGGAAGGGAGGGGGAGAAACAGTGATACGAGAGAGAAGCCTGTGGGTTCTGTGTGGGGGCCAGGGACAGAACCCGCGACCATTCAGTTACATAATAGCATTCCAACCAACTGAGCCATGCTGGCCAGGGCTTATTTTTAGTATATTAATATTAAATAACTACTGTCTTTAATGTCTTATAATTTCTTAAGCATTTAAGTTATGCTATTTTTTATTACCTTACTACCTTTCAAGATTATATTTCTAATTTTAGGATGGAACTATAAAAATTATAACTGAAAATTCCTTTACAGAGTTAACAACAACAAAACAACAATAATATTCATATTAACTATTCATTAAACACTAATATTATAGGTGAATTATACATACATATCAACTTATCAATTCTCATAACAGCTCCATGAGGTCAGTTTCATTATAATCTCTCCTTGGCAGAGGAAACAGAAATACATTGATTTTAGCAACTTGCTTAGGGCTACAGAATTAGTTAAGGCCAGAGCTAGGATTTGGGACACCGGATCCCAAACCCATGTTCTTGGCCACTATCCTAAACTGTTGAGTCACACATCCTAAATATGACAGACATTCTAAGCCATGTTGATATAGGTTTATAACCTATACCAAGGAATACAAATATAGAATATAGGCATATGCTTTAGAAGCATAATATGTGTGTAGAGGAAGATGAATTTTTAGGATAAATCTTTAGGATAAATGCATATTGTTAAACTCAAAAAGAGTTTGGGGGCTTTCCTAGAAATAAATGATAGAGATTTATTCAAAGGTCTTAGAGTTTACAAACTGGAAACACAGCTAGGCAAAAGTCCAAAAGTATTCCAAAGAGAGAAAAGTTAATAAAATTTCTTGTAGTATAAAGCATATTCTTGAGAATTATCAGTCCTGTGTTCTTAGCCCTAGGATCTACCTAGACAGGATAATGGCCATATATAAGGCAGTCAGGATGATTGAGGTCAGGAGGTCTGGTCATGTGTCTAATGGTCTGGGTGTCAGGTGGATGTACACGTGAATCCCACAAGGGTAACTAGGGGGTGATCTGAAGTTGTAGATGCATATCCAGGCATTACTCCAGGACTATAAAGTTAAAAACAAATGAGTTCCCAGGCTAGTTAGAACAAGAATGGGCTTTTTCCTCATACCTCAGCATTCATAGTGTTAACGATTTCAACGGCCGGTTAAAGTGACCCAATTTTATAGATTCCTTACCTTCACTCTTTTCTCAATATCAAAGGGGGGAGTCAGAATGACTTGGGTTTCACAATGAGAGTTTCCATGAGTTTTATGTTCATTCCTGATTGCTTAAAGAAAATTGAAATTCCAAGAACCGTGAAGGCAGTATTTTGCTCCCATTCTCTTCAAGAGCCACCCACTTTACACACATCAAATTCCAACTGAATAGAAAAGCAACCCCTAGATTGAATAGCTGTCCTCCTCTGCAAAAAGCAAAGAACTAAAGTACAGCTTGACTGTTGCTCCTTAGGAACCGCTTCCAGGGGAGCCTCCCAGGATTCTCCCAGTCTGAGCTGGTCGTCCCGCCCACAGCGCCGCATGCTTCTGCACACAGCTTTGTAATCATCCGTGAGGCTGGTTGTACTTTCATCGGTCTGACAGGTCTTCAAGAGTGGAGGTTTTGTCTTAACTAAGTTTTGCAGCTGTCTGCTTAGCAGATGCTTTGTTCATAGGAACTCAAATGTTTAATTAAATAAAAGTGTCTTGAAGCTAGTTTGGAAAGATAGAACTTTATTTTCTTATTCTATCCATGTCTGACATTTACTATTTTTAATGAGCACCTACTCTATGCAGGCATACTATTTGTTATCCACCTAGCATATTTACATCTATTAAATATTTAACAAATGTTAGTTTAATTATATTAGAATGGGCTGTTCAGATGTATTGAAGAACTGGAAGTAGTTTAGTCAGTTTAGAGTAGGCTCTGTTGTGGTAAAAAAACAAACCTTTAAATGTCAGGGGCTTCGCACATAAAGGTTTATTTCTCAGTCCTGCAAAATGCAGGCCAGATCTGGAGCCTCGCCAGAGCAGCTCTTTTCCAAATGGTGACTCCGAGGTCCAAGCCTCTGGCACGTTGCAGCTCTGCCATCTAAAACAGGAGGCTTCCAGGGCCCCGTGGCAGGAAAAGAGAGCTGTGCACTGGCTCTCAAATGCTTTGGTCTGGCAAACAGCACACTTGATCTCTTTCTGCTCACATCTCTTTGGCAAGAACTAGTCACTTGGCCCTGGCTATTGTAAGGGGGTGGGGAAATGTGGGAGAGAACAGTGGGAAATGCCTCTGCCGTCCAAAGAGAGAAAGAACAAAGTGAGGTCTCGTGATCGATATTTACATAGTTTTCAGTCTGGTGGGTTTATTTTTAAAAAATGCAAATAAAATTTTGAATAGAGAATATATTATTTCAAAGGGATTCGTGACCTGGAGAGCAGATAACGGCTGCTTCTTACCAACATTTATTTATGTATTCATTCATTCATTCACTCACTCATTCATTCATTCACTCATTCATTCATTCATTCATTTGGTGGTAAACAGGAAGCAGTTGGGGATTACTGTGTGTGCTGGGTGCCTTGGAGTGTGTGGGGGCGGGGGCCGAGAAATGCGATATTGATCAGTAGGGAGAGGGTGGGGTAGGGGGCTGGGACATACAGAGGGGCAAGTGCCCCTCAGGGAAGGCTAACGCAGGCCACCAGCGCTGCAGCTGCGACCACTCTTTCCCTAGGAAGCCTGATCTCGTGGCATCCCCGGAGTTCTGCGGGGCTGTACCGGTATGAGAAACACTTGGGTGCCCTGGAGGCCAGCCGCGCCTCTTCTAGGCTCTTGCCTAAACAGCCCGGCTCACACATATCACGCAAACGTTGGCCACACCTACCACTCCGTGTCACAGAGGCCTGGACGAGTGCGTGGGGTTAGTCTCTGGCCCAAAATCTGGGCCGGGGGAGAAGCACTGAGGACAGAACAGTGGGGTTGGGGCTGAACCGCGCTTGCTCGGGCCACAAATCTCGAGCCTCCAGAAGCCAGAAGATGGTCTGTGGGCTTCTCACGTGGAACCATGAGGCTCCTATTTGTGAAGGTCCACGGACAGCACCGCCACCATTTCTTTCATTGCCCATCTTTGGTCCATTGTTCTTTCTGGTGGTTGTGAGGTGTCATATTTGTTCCAGGAGACCATTGCTGCCTGTCCCTCGAGCCTATAGCACGTCTCGGGGCTCTTCTCTTTCAGCGCCCTGTGTGGCGGAGCGGTCGCTCCTTCACCCCATGGAGATCTGGGAACAGTCACTGAGATGGAGGCCATCTGCAATATTATTTAAAAGGTAAGATATTGTAATTGATAGCATCCAATTAACCCTTTTAATTAAAGTCTTTTAAAATCAACAACATCCAAATAGTATTTTTAAGTGGATTAGCAAATGGAAGAGGTAAAACAGCAGTTAGGATTTTGCAGCCCCAAAGCTTTGCTTTCAAGATTATAGTAGAAAATCAGCCGATGCCCATACGTGTTCTTAGCCCCCAGCGACATTCCTGCCCAAGCCCGGGTTTGGGACCTCTCCTGTTTTCCAAGTCCTGGGAGAGTTGGGCAGAGAGAGGCTTGTCCCTGGACAGGTGCTGTCAGTATTCGATCACTGCTTCTGTCCGAGGAGGGGGTCCTGCCTTCCCGTTTTTCATACTCGGGGAAATTGCCCTGCAAACATCTAATTGCAGCTTTAACTTGGAGGGTTGAGAGGTGACATTTCTCAACTCTTAAAAATTAAAAAAAAAATTTATTTAGAGAGAGAGGAAAGGAGGGAGAGAAAGAGGGAGAGAAACACCAATTGGTTGCCTCTTGTGCACACCCCAGCCAGGGACCAGGCCCTCAACCCAGGCATGTACTCTGACCAGGAATTGAACCAGTGACCTTTTGCTTTACGGGACGGTGCCCAACCAACTGAGCCATGCTGGCCAGGACAAATTCCTCAACTCTTGAACAGAGATATTAAACCAGAGAGCACACAAAAATCTCTTATGAGAGAGTGTAAGGTATAAAGGCTGAAAACTCCTAAGCTGTAACTATTTTTATTTGTTTGCTCCTGGGGTCGTTGTATCTTGTATCAATTATCTGATGTACCTGGAATGGCCTAAGCCTGCTATATCCTGCATTTCTGGAGACAGGCTCCTCGATCTACGTATTCTCTGATAAGGGAAATATTTTAAGGTGGCAAATGGCCCAGTAAGTACCCTCAGCCTGTTTCTTCCTGATTGTCAGTTCTGAGGACATCGTGGGGAAGCTCAAGTTCAAGACATTTAATTTCTGAAGGCACAGGGCAGAATGGTATTTCCCAGGTCCTGGCAGAGGAAGTGGTCTGGATTCTTGTGGGGAAGGCGCAGGCAGCAGAGTCTCTTGGTTCCTATCAGACCCTCACTGTTGTAGACGGCTGTGCCTGGTTCTAGGGATTGTATCTCTACCCCTTGTGGCTAAGGGCGAGAGATAACCTTTGGAATGCCAGCAGCAGGAGACAAAGCCTGTCTCTGGTAGCAAATGCTGCCTCAGTTTCCTCTCCCTGCTCCCAAAGCTTGGTCAGAAGTCAATGGTGGGTAAGACCCCTCACAGCAGGGGGCAACCTAAGACAGACTCCATCACTTGGGAGGCCTTCATGGAAGGACTCAGGGGGCTGCAACAGAGAGCAATGGACTCTTGTCCTCCAGCTTTGAGTCCCCATGTTCTCTGGGAGAAGTGCTTCCTGGCTCTAATCCCTTTAAGCCTGAATACCTGAAGGGGAGAGGTGCAGCTCCTTACCTTGCTGGAGTGTGCCCTGGGGAAAAATCTGGCACCACAAAGACTTGGTGATAAACCTGTGATATCTGCTCTGCTAAGAGTGCTTTGATTCATATGCTAAGGGTTTGAGCTGGAAACCCTAAAACTCTGTTCCTGACAGACTGACTCATATTAAGCCCTCAGATTTCTTTGAAATGTTATCTACTGTTTGATCCTTGCCGCCCTGTATTCCTGTGTGTTAGAACCCAATAAAAGGCCCTGGAGGAGGGGGCTCGAGGCCTTTTTCTCCTCAGAGAAACTGGCCACTGCCCATGATCTTTTTCCTCTGGGAAAATGGCTACTTCTCCTCCCTAAGCAGATCACATCATATCTCAGTCATATTTACTCTCATCAGTGGCACACAGCAGGGGACTTGAGAGGAAAGTCACCCCCACACCTCATGTCAATGAAAAAGAAACCTCTGGTGCATTAAGACTGAGATTTCAGGGCTAACCAATCATAGCATATGGCACCGTAGCCTGCTAATGTAGACATGAAATAGTATGCAGATAGGACATGCAGATGGACTTGGGAGACGTGAAATTCAAGAGATGTAAAAGGTTCTCACAATTCCCTTTGTCAGAGGCAAACACAATGATTAATCTCTTATGTATCTCTTACAGATGTCTTGTACTAATAACAAAAACAATCATAGTTATGGTAATGGCAGCAAAGTAAACAGGAACTTGCTGTAACAATAACCCTGAAAGTTACTGTCTTTCAAACCCAACAGAAAGCCATCTAAGCCTTCAGTGTATGTGTGTAAGGTAAGGGGAGTCCTGCATTAAGGGATCCTGTGGACAGAGGCCTTGCAGCCTTCAACAAGCGTCTTCGAGACTGACGTGGCCATCAATATCCAGCTGGCATGTGGGAGGCTTTCATGGGCCATGTCTGCCAGTTATTGGCTAGAATTCAGTCACATTCCTGTATCTTACTATAAAAAAGGCTGCTGGACATAATCTAGTGTGTACCAGGAAGAGAGGAAATGTGTTTGGTGACCAGCCAGCAGTCTTTGCCTTTCTTATGTATTAATTTATTTACTACATACAACAATAGCCTTATGACCTAGAGAATACTATTTTGCCTCCCCTATGGAGTGATGAACCAAGGAACTAAAAAGCTTAATTCACTTGCTGAAGATCAGTTAGTAAGTGGCAGAACTTGGACGTGTCTGGGCCAGAGCTGGGCTGAACCACTGACCCATGTCTTTTGTTATATCATGTAGTGCAGGGGTGTCAAACTCGTTTTCACTGGGGGCCACGTCAGCTTCGTGGTTGCCCGAAAAGGGCTGAAATAATTTTAGGACTGTATAAATGTAACTACTCCTTAAATGTGAAGGAGCTGAAATTACATTCAGCCCTTTGAAGGTGACCACGAGACTGATGTGGTTCCTTGGGAAAATGAGTTTGATGCCCCTGAGTGTATTACACAGACTGTTGTTTACCTTGTTCCTGTTTTTTCCTCTTAAGGATATTTAGTCCTAGTACATATAAGGCTGTTTATTTTTTTCAACAGAGATGTACTATCTGTATAAATAAATGTATTTATTTAACTGCTGTCATTATGGTGATTGTTTCTGTTTTTCTCAATTCAAATAGTGATGAAGTCACCTCCTGCATTTACACACATGTTCATGTATGTGGAGAAGAATAATTTCTTTTTTAAAAAAGATTTTATTTATTTTTAGAGAGAGGGGAAGGGAAGGAGAGAGAGAGGAAGAAAATGATGTGTGAGAGAAACATCAGTTGCCTCTCATGTGACCCCAACTGGGAACCCAGCCAGCAACCCAGGCATGTGCCCTGACTGGGAATCAAACCAGTGACCTTTTGGATTGCAAGCTGGCACTCAGTCCACTTAGCCACATCAGCCAGGGCAGAAGAATAATTTCTAAAAGTAAATTACTCAACCAAAATAGTATGTGTGTGTGTGTGTGTGTGTGTGTGTGTGTGTGTGTATAAAAGATTTTATTTATTTTTAGAGAGAGGGGAAGGGAGGGAGAAAGACAAGGAGAGAAACATCAATGTGTGGTTGCTTCTTACATGCCCCCTACTGGGGACCCAGCTCACAACCCAGGCATGTGACCTGACTGGGAATCAGACTGACAGTCCTTTGGTTTGCAGGCCCACACTCAATCCACTGAGCTATGCCAGCCAAGGCTATTTATTCTAAATAAATATTTCCCAATTTCCCTACACTGAGAATATTTTTAATATGAAAATACAATTTAAATTTCCATGAACAAAGAATGCTAGTATATATTTCTCCTCACACCACACAAAAGTTTTCAACTTTTAAAAATAGTTTAAGTTAAAAGCAAAAATGTTTTCTGACCGTTTCAGCTTTTTAAAATTAATGCATTAGATGATAAATGTCTCTAGGTATACTTAGATATCATTTTTATATCTTTTAGCAGTGGTTCACATCCTTAACTTATTCTTCTCACAGATATGTTAAATATTATCTTATTTACTTATAAAAGATCTTTATATATTAAGTAAATAAACTATTTGCCTATGATATATGTTGCTTATTGTTTTTTGCCAGTATTTGCGTTTATTTTTCATGGGTCAGGTGTAAAAAAAAAAGTTCTTTTTGTATTTTGTGATTATAGGACTTTTCATTTGTGTTTTCTGTATTTTCTATTTTCTTTCTGATTTCTTTTTACAGTAACATCTTTGGTACATTTGGGATTTATTCTGTTATGAAGGATAAGGTAGGAAAATCAAAGTTTTCCTCATGGCAACCAACTGTCCTAGAGTCTACAATGTGATGAAAATATATTTTCCCCATTAATATAAAATGTCAATTTTTTTACATATTAAATTCCATTTGGATCTATTTCTGGATAGTCCATACTATTTACATATCATTACCATGCATTTTTACTTATTGTAGATTTAAACATGTTTCAATATCTTATTGGAAATAGACCCATTATTCAGAATTGTTTTGGTTCTCCTTTCCCTCTGATTTTTTTCATAGGAGTATTGAACATCACCTTGAGTAGTTTGTAATAAAAAAGACTATTGTTATTTTTCCAGATATGGAATACATTTATATATTAACGTAAAATTTATTTTTCCATCCATAAACATGTTGTATACTTTAATTTATTGGAGGGGTCTTCTTTTTAGTTTATTCAGTTGCATTTTAATGCTTTCTTCTTCTAAATTTATTTTTGAGCACTTTAGACATTTCATTTTTTTATATTCTCTGATTATACCTTGAATTCATTGTTGTTTTTATATAGAAAAGTGCCTTATTTTGTATATGATTTTGTCTCCAATCATGTGACAATGATTATTATTAAGAGGCTGTGAGTATAATAGGTAAGATCACATGGGTCAGTGCCAGATAATCAGGTTTGAATCCTGGCTCTGCTACTACTGGCTGTTACTGTAAAGATTAAAGTTAATACATAAAAAATACTTAGGGTAGTGCTTAATTGGCTTCACCATTGTTTTTAATCAGATATTGGTATAGAATTTTACTTGCTTTTGAAAAATAATTTTGGTAGTAGGGGAAATTTTAAGAGGAATGAGAAATGTTCTTTTCCTTGATAGGAAACTCTCTTTTTTAAAAGAAGATTTAATTAATTAATTTATTTTTAAAGAGAGAGGAAGGGAGGGGGAATAAGAGGTAGAGAAACATTGATGTGTGAGAGAAACATTGATTGGTTGCCTCTTGTAGGAATTGAACTGGTGACCCTTTGCTTCACAGGACAATGATCAACCAACTGAGCCATGCTGGTCAAGGCTAGAAACTCTTATTCAATCTGCCAATTCATTCTATACTCCAACTCTCCTTTGATAAAAAGAATAACTATACTACTTTAATATTTGTGAAAATGACTTTTCAAGGTGGTTAAAGAAGTGTCTGAGCCAAATTTGAAATTTGTCTTTCTTAGTCTAAAGCCAAAGTTAAGATTTAAATACACCAACATAATAAAAGAAAGGCATTAGACTTATTTGCAAAGTTTACTCTTACACTTCCATATTGATTGATTCATGGAAGGTTTCTCTGTAGCAATTATAATATAAAAAGCCCTTTATACTTAAGTTTAATTTTATAAGAAAGTTTTAACTATGGCTTCAAAGAAAGAAAAAATGAGTAAAAATAGTACCACCAATTTTGACACTTCTGTATCTTTTCCTCTTTTGTATCTTTTTTTTTCTATTCCTGTTACTTCTCATAATTCTAGCCCATACAAAACCTGAACTAAGTTTCTACAGTAGCCTGTTAAATGGTCTCTCAGAATCAAATTTTGTCCTTAAAGCTATTTTCTGCACTGTCAACAGAGCGATCTAATTGCCAATCTGATCGCATTTCCCCCTCAACCCAAGTTAGAGTTCACGAGGTGGCCTGAAGGCTGTCCCTGGTGAAATCTCTATTTCTCCAGGATGGAATCTTGTTAGAATTCTCTAGCAATATAAAATGCTCAGTGTTTTCCCAAGGACACAGAAGTGCCTTTTCTTCTGTCTGAATTTGACTCTTCATTGCCCCATTGCCTGCTTCCCCCATTTGCTAGTGCTGTGCCTTGTATAAGAGAGAGTCTGAAGAGGTATTTGTTCCTTAAAGGAATAAAGAAATGTCTCCCCCCCCATTTTTATTCAATTATTTAGGAAAGCAGTTTGTGTTGTGGAAAATCTTGAGATTAGTTAAATGTCAGGAGTTCTGGCTTTCAGTTCTGGTTGTGTCTTTGACTCATTACGGGACCCCGAATATGTGTCTGAAGGTTTGGGCACATAAGTCCCCAATCAGAGTTTGGGCCTGAGACAGCTCAGGATTGGGGTAAAATTAGGAGAGCACTGCATAGGCAGGAAAGCTTTGGAAATATTTTTATTTAATTCTTATAGTAACCTGTGTGGTAGGATTTGATATCCTTATAATACTTACAGAGAATGATGACACAAATAAATATTGTTGAAAGGGAAGAAGGAAAGTTCTCCTGATGCATGGGCCTGAAGGAGGGAAGTGGAGAAAAGGCAGAAGTCAGACTGCATGTCTTTATTTCTGATCTATTCCCTAACAAATTTGGGGGAAGGATGTAAAGTGTAGGGAGGGCCAGAGAGATTTGGGGAATCCTAGAGCAAGGGGCGTCCTTGTTTCTCAGGGCACAGCCTGGGGAAACTGCAGCCTCTTCAGTGAAGTCACACATTCAGCGTATTCAGTATGCAGAATGGCCAGCTGTGACTGATTTGAAATATCTGTTGAAAGGGTATGGGCAAATGAGCCTATGCCAGCACGTGTGGTTCCCATGGCATGTGTATGTCATCTAGAGAGTCTAGAAAGTTCTTGTAGTACTTAACAGTTGTACAAACAAATGCTCAGAGAACTGGAAAAGGCATAGGGTCAGGACAAGGACTCTGCTGAGTGTGAGGACTGTGTGGAGTCTACAGCATGGCCTACACGTTGCGCAGTGGGCACAGGGTGGAAATAGGTGAGACCAGTTTCACTTCAGCAGGATGCCCAGCCAATTGGACAAGCTAGACTAGAGTACATCAGTGGCAAAGCATCTTTGCCTCAAGTCTTCAGGTACTTAGGAAGTCCTTAGAGATGAGGTAATCAACATTAGGGAGAGAAAAGATAATTTACTGAGATTAAATCCTGAAGCAACTGAGATGATACCTGAAAAGCATTGGCAGAAACTGGAAGAGACAGAGTTATATCCATTGATGAGTTGAAGACAGTTGTCATTTGTGTTTAGTAGGCTCAAATGCAAGTTGACATTTCTTGCTTTTGAAAATAATTTTTTTTTGCACATTTGAATTGTGGCTTGTGTCACCAACCTTATTATATTTTGATAATTCTTTCAGTTGTCCTACAACTATTATCGGTCATCTACTATATACTAGATATTCTGTTCATAGCATGTTGGGAACCACCCTGCCTGGTTTCAGAAGCTGTAACCCCACCATGGCTAAGGCTGAGTGAGTGGCCTTCGGACCATAAGCCACTAAGGAGACAAAGCTTATCTCCCTTGCAGGAGTGGCTGCTTCTGCTCCTTTTACTTCACCCTGTCTGGCGCCCAATGCGTGATCAGTTAGCCAATGAGGGGCAAGATTCCAAAAAGGGGAATGACCTAAAACAGGCATGATCATGGGAGGCCCCAGAAAATGACTTGGGGGGCTATAGAGAAAGGGGGTGATGGACCCTCGCCCCTTGGCTTTGACAGAGCCTGAGTCCTCATTCTGTCTGTAAGAAGTCTCCTAATCTCTTGGCTGCCTTACTTCCCCTGCCTGACTTAAGCCTGAAACAATGCTGGCAGTGGGTGCCACCCTGTGCTGGAAAGGGAGGGTTCCCTAGGGTGATCAGACCTAAGAAATATGTAAAATCCTGTGAAACCTGCTTTGTTTAGAATGATCTCATTTAAATGATAAGGGTCCAAGCAAGAAATGACTTTGTTCCCAAAAGTTTTATGGCCTTTTAATTATCTGACCCTGACTCAAAATAGACCCTCAGAGTTCTTTGTATATTATCTATTGTTTGATCCTTACTGCATGACAGTGATTAATGAGCTTTACCCGTATTCCTGTGCAAAACAACTCAATAAAAACCCATTGAGGAAAACACTCTTGGTCCTTCTTCTTTGAGAGATTGGTCATGTCTTGGTAGACTTATTCTCATCTGTGGTAGCTGGTGGGGCCCTGCGGGCAGAGCCCCTCCCCCCACAATAGCACTTGGTGGTGTTTTCAAAATCTATTTCAAACAACTTTCTGTGTGACCCCATGGTCTTTCAGAGACTCATGTAGGCCTCCTAAAGCCCAGCTTCTGGAAAACCAACCCTGCCTTTTCTTACAGCAGATATTTCATACCCTTTATAGTTCCCCCTTTAATATTGTTTTCCTAGAGATATCAAGCAACTGATTTAACAGAAGGTGTAGTAGGCCTGTATAAATTTGAAACTTATTAAATCACATACAAACTAGTTCCCCTTGCATTAGCTCATTGGTGACTCCACTTTCTTTTCTTTAATGCTAATACACTGGATGGAAGTTTTTTGTATGTAACTCAAAGCTAGAAAAGGAAAAGCTTCTTTACCAATGTAAGGTTGAGGAGGTATGCCAGCAGGAGGTTATTTTTCCCGCCTCAGGGCTGCTGGATTGTTTTTTGGATATTCTATTTGGAGGTCGGACCACTGGAGAATTTAAAGCATCACTGCTGCGTAGGCAGTGAAAGTACATGAACGGGTATAGAGGAGGGTCTCCTCTGGTCAAGTGAGAGCTTGCGTGCCATTTCCCAAGAGCCCAGCATTGCAGCCCCATGTCATAAATAGGACTGTGACTCCTTTGCAAGAAGGCTCCTAGATCTCTGCATCCCTTGGAGCCTCTGTATTATGATAAATAGCTAAGTGAACATTTATAAAGATTCTGTGCATGTGCTTCATGGTCTAACAAGGTGGTAGATGCTCTTTTCTTCCCTCTCCCCAGCTGATGGCAAGATTCTCTCAGAGAGGAAGGATGGATGGTGGAAAGACCTCCCTGGGACACCATCAGACATGGGTAGATAGACAATTTAGGCTGGTGACTGTGCTGCTGCGTTCTTCTACAATAGGAGGTTTAATGTTCAGGTAATGCTGAGCGAAGCAGCAGAAAAGTAACAATAGCATGGTTTGTGGCTCAACTCAGGAAGCTGGCTTCCTCCTCTCCCATTCCCCTGTGTCTTATGTTAGCATATATAGTTGCTTCAGGCTTCAAAATTGTCAAATTATATTTTCATATGCTGTTAGAGAATACATAACAATATAGTGCCACAACAAAGTTATTTTAGTGTTATAGAAGTTAGGAATATGAAAAGAAAAAAAAACAATAAAATAAAATCATCTGAAACATTTCAATTCCAACTTCTTGCTTTGTACATGAGATGATGAAGCACTGAGGCCAATTCTTCTCTTCATGTCAATATAAAATATAATTTTCCTAGGGCAGTTTTTCTATGCCTTGATCATAGGATCTACAGTGAGTGCTGAAACCCAGTTCTGCAAAATCGCTGCGACAAGAAATCTGAACACACAGAAATTTATGTGAAATGGGCACTTTCTACTAAGGGACTGCTGCTGGCCGCTGCTTAGAATCTTTTCACTGGAGGTGGAGAGTGGGTATTTGAGAGGCTTACCTCAGTCCCTTTCTGATCGAATAGAACAAATCTACACAGCTCCTTTTGTCTTCCAACTGCATAGGTTTGCTGTCGCTTTTGTTTGCTGTCCCTTTTCCTCCCCTTCTTTTTCTGAATATTGTTCTCAGCCACACTAGAAACCCCTTGGTGAGACCTATTGCGATTATAAATACTGCCTGCTGTCTGAGTAACTGTTATTCTGACTTTTAAAAAAAATTCTCACACAAGGATATGGTTTTATTGATTTTAAAGAGAGAGAGGAAGATAGAGAAGGAGATAGAAAGAGATGTAAGATTGAAACACCGATTGGATGCCTCTCATGTGCGCCCTGACTGGGGATCAAACGCACAGCCTTTTGGCGCATGGGGTGACACTCCAATCAGCTGAGCCCCTGGCCAGGGCTCTCCTGACTTGTATAGCAGTAATGCCCATGCATTTTTCTTTTTGCAGTCTTAGCACCCAAGAGTGATTCCTTATTCACTGTATCTCGGACCTCTCTATTAAAAACTGGATGTTTTTAGGTTTTTTTTTTTTTTTAAATCTATAGGTCTCACCCTACCTCATCCCTTTCTTTTCCTTATAATTTCTTGTTGAAGGACCTAGCAGTCCGAACTGTCACGTTTCCGACCATCTGGATTTTGCTAATTGTATGTTCTTGAATAGGTTAACATGTTCTTCTCTATTTCCTGAAAATTGGCAGTAAATCCCAAGGGTTGTTCAACTTCATGTTTGACATTTTGGCAGGGATGTAGAAGGGACATATGTCTGGTTGTCTATTTTTGTTAGTAGACATTGGTACTCAATGTGAAAAATCCATTAATTCATTGAATAGTGGGTGGTTGCAAATGATGATATTCTGTCATTTAAAGAAATGTTTCCTGGACTGTTTATCTCATTCCTAACCCACTTCATCTCATCAATTATTTGGTTACCTAGTGGTACTGTCAGGTATGGAAGGCAATATAAATGCTTGCTTCTTTCTCTTTATTTACCATCCTTTGCAGATGATCATTTAATTTTAAATTATTAATTTAAATATTATTAATAAACAAATGTGTAAATATTTGTTGATTAAAATCTGTGGGAATTATTTTTCTTATTAAAGCTAAATTATTTCATCTTTGCTCAGTGGAAATCTCATAAAGTTGGCTACTGGGTCCTTTTGACATGTTTTCAGTAGTCTTTGCTTATGTTTTTGACAAGGTATAGCAGGCTCATCTGGCACATATCTTGCCCTAGACATGGAATCAACCATTTATCCAAGAGACCCTGGTTCATTTTAATATAAAAATGCACTCAAAACAACAGTTTTATTGATAATATTTTTCTAACTTCACAGCTGTCCTTCTTGCATTGTTTTGGAGTCTTGTTCAAAAATTGGTGGCTTGCTTCCTGAGATGTCCTGTGCCTATTTTCTTTCTTTACTTTCATGTGTATGCTAAATTGCCTTCATCTCTATTTCCCTTTTTTTTGTCAAATTTTGAATCAATTCCCGCCCCCCGCCCCCCCTTTTTTCCCCAGCGTGGGGGTTTGTTTCAGAAGAAAACGCTATCTGGTTGGTTTCACAGTGTCTGGAATGCTCTACTTCCTTCAGTTTTCAGTGCAGTTTCCCTGTACTGTCCCACCGTTGGGTTGGACAAAATCCCTTCCAGATCCAGGTGCTGTTTTTCAAATTCATTTGTCATGATTTGCGCTGAGCACATGTTGGTATTAGTGGTGCTTTTTATGCTCAGGGTGTTCAGACATCCTGTTTTCCTTTGCTTTTTTGCATGCCCTGGTGCCACATAGATCTTGTGATCATTGGTGATTTGTCCCCATTTGTTTTGCTATTTAGGGTTTCCGGGGATGCCTCGTCACCTTGTTATAAATGCTATTCATGATAGCACTTGTACTTTATGGTTATACATAGTTACTCTATATGGATTTAGGAAGATTCAAAAACTATGTGGTCACCATCTTCCTGCAATATTTCTTTCCTGATGGAGTAAGAATAGGAAGGGAAATAGTTCCATTAATTTTGCTTTTTTCTTTAGGCATTTTAGAACTTTTGCTTGAGTTCATTAGTTCTTTTTATGGCTCATATAACTAGTGTTTATTTGATGCATAAGCATACCATGATTGATAATCTGGTCACTTGAAAATAAGATTTTTTAAATACTGTAAGATCACCATCGGCCATATTAGTATAATATGTCACCCTTTAGTTTCATCTTATTTTTCTACATTCATTTTCTCTCTTCCTCCTACATAGTGTCCTACTACATTCAGGGTGGCATATACATCTTTCAGTGCTTTATAGCTTTCTTGGAGGTGGCTTATACAGAACCACGGATGACTGTCTGGTGCTTCTCCCTAATTCAACCAAAGCTGTCTTTATAGAGATAGTTAAGATGCCATATAGGGTAAAATAGTGACTTTATTAAATTATTCTTGTCAGAGATAATTGACCAAAATTTGTTTGGTCTGTAAATCTAGACATCAATTTATTTTGCTTCCTCTCCTAGTTTAATTTTTAACTTTAGTCATCAAATGCTTAGGACCAGGTTGGAGAATTATGGCCAAAGGAAATATCTCTGGAGGACTGGTTCCCTTGGCCCCTGTAAATAACCTGACAAAGAGACTTGTTGCCTGACCCATGCCTAATATATTCATTTGTAATGCTCTCTGGCTCAATTTTATTAGGCATTTACAAAACAAAGGCTGTTCCTCCTGCACTTTAATTAGTTTAATTAAAGTTTATATGTGAAGTATCATATATCTACTGTGGAGTTTTTTTAGGGTAATAAGGATACTGAATTACCTCACTAAGATGGTTGGTTTACCTAATTAGTTTATGTAGTATATTTAATAATACTTCACATTAGAAAATGAAACTGACTCTAATCAAAATAGCATTAAGCAATTTGGAACAAGACTATATTCTTACTTATGCTCTTCCTGCTACTCAGGGCTGACTGGGCATAATATTTATGTATGACATGAAAAACAGACAAGAGCAAGATTATAATATGATTTCCCCACCCTGAGAAGCTAACAAGAATAAGCAAAGCATCATGCCATGCTAACTCAGGGAACAAAATTGTAAATATAGAGAGAAGGAACAGGTTTCTGAGTTTATGTTGCTGCTGTCTTAAGGGGATCAGCTTCTGTTTTTACCATAGTGTGTCATGCCGGAAAGGGCAGACAAAGTGGCTGAGTGGCTGGCTAGAGAGTCCCCGAGAGATTACCCAGGAAACTCAGTTGCAGCACATACTGGAACAGCTTCGCAATGGAAAATAAATCCACATCTTGTGGTTATGTTCCTGAGAGTACTTGTTATTCACTGCATAGTGGATCTGAGTGGCATACCAGCACAGTTCTCTTTCAAATCACAACATGCAAAGTGGAAAACACGACAGGTTGTGCAGACCGGCACAGTACCTCAGGTTTAGGAAACCTGATGTGGAAGTGGAGGTTGTACATGGGAGCCAGGAACGGTATTGGCCCTTTAGAAATCACATTTTTCTAACGTAGCTGAGTTTCATCTGAAATGACTCCTGTTATTTCAGACCAATTTTTAATTGATATGCTCAGTCTATTTTCTCTTTGGTTCCAATCACCACTATTGATCAAAGGTTAAATTAGACCAAGCTGCTATGAACAGTATATTGTCAGTTCTGTTAACACAATTTTTCTTTTTCCAGTCTTGGTGGCCTTAATTATACTTAAGCAAATTACTGTTAAATTAAATTCATATCAAGTTAGAGTTCATATGCAAACTTTTTATGGTTGTGAATTTCAGAGAAAGAAGTGCTTTGCAAGGATATGCATATAACTCAGGTGACTGGGTAGAAAATATTGCAGAGGCAGTTAGTGATGTGTGTTCTGTGGGGAAGCGAGAAGTTTACTGTATCCTTTCATTCTGTCTGAAATGATGAGATATTGCATGACATATAAAGAATGTTAAATGACATTTAATCTGTTTCTGGAAAATTTTAAATCTTAGTTATCTTTACCATTTACCATGACAAATTATTTTATCCCCAATTACCACTTCTGTAAATTACTCTGTTCTTTAATTTTGTTCGATAGCAGAGGCAGATGCATAGCACTTTTTTTTTTTACTGTGGCAAATAATTTTCATTAAATGTAGACTGAATGAATTATAACTTCCTTTTAGAAGATTATGACCTAGTGCTCTTCTCATTTTTTTTTGAATAGTTTGGGCAATAATGATTTCTAACTAGTGTGCTTTCCTTTGGATTATTGATCACTTGAAAGAGTTCAGAATGTTTCATTAGATCTATTCAGTCTTCTTGGAATTGCCAATAAAAAATGAGGGACAGAGGCAGAAGTTGAAGTAACTTTAAAACCTTTAAAAATGCCTTTGTGAAAGTCTTTAAATTTGACTTGTAGACAAGTTTCTGCTGAGATTATGACCAGACTTTCTCTGGGGGAGAGTGCCATCATGTTGATGGTGCACAGGCCTCCTAAGAATGAGACCTGCGACTGTGTTCAAGACCCACTCCACTGATTTTTAACTGGAAATGCTATGGAAATCACATGCTCTACTTCTGGAGACACAAAGTTGATTTCTATTACTGATTCCTAGTTTCCTGTATACTTGAAATAGTAGTCACATGGACCAGGAAAATTGTCACTTGATGGTTTATGGATGATATAAAAAATAATATTGTTTTCAAAATTACATAGCAAATAACAAAAATTAATAGTCTTCAGTCATCTGGAGTCTTTCCATGGTTGCTTGTTCAACTTGTGTCTCAAAGGTAACTGTGGTAACCTGAGATGGACAGCGGTAGCCAGCCAATCCTGGTCTCAAGCTGCCTTACAACTCATGTCTCTGATGAGGAACCATGTGTGACAGCTACATGCAGTTAGTTGTCAAACAAAATATCTGTGCTTCCCCTGTGCCCCTCACCTTACATGCTCTAGAACTGTCATTGAGAAGATGCTGTGCAGCTGGAGACTACATTTTTCAGGATGCCTTGTAATTTAGATGCAGCCATTGATTGGGTTTTAGCAAATGGAAAGTGATTGGAAGTGACACACACCGCTTGCCAGTCTATCTGAAAAACCTCTTATCATACCATTTCCCAGGCTCTTCTTTCCCTCCAGCTAGTTGGGAGGGTGATAATCCCCCAAATGAATTTACAAGCTCTGTGGTGAAGATAGTTGAACCCTGAGTTTCTGTGGCCTCATGGAAGGGCTATTCCTTTCGTTCTGTTCAGTATGATTACATGAGCAAGAAAGATATTGTAATTGTGTTGGATGTATGACTTTTTGGTGTTTCTCAACTAATAAAATTATGTAAATCCACCCAAGCATATAGGCCAAACCCAATAAATGAACTAAAGGCAGGGGGAAGATTGGCAGAGAGGAAGAAAGAGGTTATTGGTTGTCCTAAGTTGTTGAAATACAACATGAAAGGAAAGTATATTTAATCCACTTCAGTTCCAAGCTAAAAAAGTTACTGTAAACTAGTTTTAAACTTGGGGCCAGTGTAGGGTTCAAACTTTATTCATTCACTTATTTGTTCAACAAATGCCTACTATGAGTAGACATTATACTAGGCATTAGGAATAACTTAATTGAAAAAAGACCAAAACAATTCAGGTTATCTCCAACCTCTTCTGCTTCTACTCGTTAATTCTTGTTTTATTTTGGTTATTGAGGGAAATCATCCTCACATCTGCAGTCGCAGGTGTCACGTGAGCCAGTAAAATCCCACTGTTGTTTGCTCTTATAACTTTAGTTCTTTATGAATGTTAAGTGGTTTTAATTAGGGTCCCCTCCGCAGGGAAGGGAGTGCTTTACCTGGATATCTCTGGTCCTCTCTCCTAGCTCTAGCCTGGTTCTAACATTAGAATGAACGTAGATATGCATGAAAATAACTGCTGTTAAAATGTTCAGTGTTCAAAATTTAAAAGGAGTTTCATTTCAGTACATGCCAAAAATATCCAGATTACTTTGAGAATTGGGGCTGCTACTGTCAGTTGAAAGAATATTGAAAGAATTCCAGCATGCTAAATTACCTGACAAGTTGTGGTGTTTTATGTGCTGTGTTGATATTAGAGTACTTGTTTTGCTTCAGTGGGTACTTAATTATTTGTTTCTTCTTGACAGTGTACTAGAATTAATTCATAGCATTATGAAGCTGTGTGAAACATCCCCTTGAGAGCAAATGCTGAATCACAGAACCCTGGTGCATCATTTGAATTTTAGCTGACAGTTTAAATGTATTAAATTAGGGTCATGAATTACTTTTAAAAGGAAAGAAATTATACCTCTTTTATCCCAGATGGGATTTCAAGGACCCAAAATGACAGGACAGGACTGTGGGGACGGTGGTGGTTCACATAATGCAGTTTATGGTGGGTCGTGTGCACACGGCCTTACTCAGCAGGGATTAAATGTTATTTTCCACACAAATAAAGCTAAGGTTCTGGCCAAAGGTCCCTTTTTTGGAAAAGCACAAAATACACAGAATGAGTTGATCCAAAAGTTCTGCAAATCTTTAGTGTGCTACATTTCCATTAGCAGTAGCCTTTAGGATAAATATGAATTAATATATTTATATAATCATAGTAACATATTAATAATGACAAGCTCTCTAGCAAGTAAAAACCCCAGAAAGTTAAGTGTTAATGTTATTTATTTAGTGCTGAAATGCCAAAATTTTTGTTCTTAAGTCTAGAAGGTAACTGAGATTCTCAGAGGAGTAAAATAATTTCCTTTAGATATTTACAAAACTGTTTTTTTCTTTGAAGAAAATGAAGTGCTACATATAGGGAAAGTTTAGTTCCACTTCCAGAGCTGTGATCCCTTACTGAATAAGCAATAGTTTCTCATCAGAATGATACTGGTGGGTCAGATTTCATGGTCAGAAATTTGAGAGCCTAAGTAAGGGCCCATTCTTCCACAGAATCGTGTTAGCATTTTTGAAAGGCAATGGTAGTTTTTCTAATTTATTTTTACTTTTAAAGATTATATTCTATTGATTATGCTTCTACAGTGTCCCATTTTTTTCCTTTTGCCCTCTGACAGCCAGCCCTTCCCCACTTCCTCAGGCACTCCCTACCCTGTTGTCCATAGCCATAGGTCATGCATATATTTACATCCCTATGACTATTCTATAACTACCAGTTTGTACTTTTTAATCCCTTCACCCTTTTTGCCCATTCCCCTACACCCTCCCATCTGGCAACCATCAAGATGTCCTCTGTGATTCTGTTTCTATTCTGCTTGTTTATTTTGTATTTTAGAATCAATAGTTGATAAATATGTATTTGTTGCCATTTCATTGTTCATATTTTTGATCTTCTTCTTCAAGAAGACTGTTATATTTCAGTCCTGGCTGGTGTGTCTCAGAGGACTGAGTGCTGACCTGTGAACCAAAGGGTCACTGGTTTGATACCCAGTTAGGGCACATGCCAGGGTTGCAGGCCAGGTCCCTAGTAGGGGCAACCACATATTGATGTTTCTCTTCCTATCTCTTTCCCTTCCTTCCCCTCTGTCTAAAAATAAATAAATAAAATCTTAAAAAAAAATAGAAGACTGTTACATTTCATATAATGCTGGTTTGGTGGTGATTAACTCTTTTAGCTTTTTCTTGTCTGGGAAGATCTTTTTCTGCCCTTTGATCCTAAGTGATAGCTTTGCTCCGTAGAGTTATCTTGGTCGTTAATTTTATCACTTTGAATATTTCTTGCCAAATCCCTTCTAGGTTGTGTTTTTTTCCTTTAAAAATTATATTTATTTGATTATGCTATTACAGTTGTCCCATTTTTTCCCCTTTCCCCTCTCCACCCAGCCCCTTGACTTTCTCAGTCAATCTCCACATCATTTTTCATGTCCATGGGTCATATGAATATGTTCTTTGGTTTGAGAAATCAGCTGACAGTCTTATGTGGGCTCCCTTGTAGGTAACTAACTGCTTTTCTCTTGTTTTTAAGATACTCTCTGGTATTTTAACTATAACATGTCTTGGGTGAGCCTTTTTGTGTTCATCTTAGTTGGGACTCTCTGTGTTTCCTGCACTTGTATGTCTATTTCCTTCACCAAGTTCAGGAATTTTTCTGTCATTATTTTTTAAAATAAGTTTTCAATTTTTTACTCTCTATTCCCCTTCTGGCACTCCCATGATATGAATATCGGTATACTTGAAATGCCAGAGGCTCCTTACACTATCCTCATTTTTTCGGATTCTTTTTCTTCATGTTGTTCTGATTGGTTGTTTTCTGCATCCTTATGTTCCAAATCACTGATTTGATTCTCAGCTTTGTCCACTCTACTGTTTATTCCCTGTAAATTGCTCTTCATCTCAGTTAGTGTATTCTTCATTTCTAATGTGTTCTTTTTTATGGTTTTCTTGTCCTTTTTTATGCTGTTGAAGTTCTCTCTGAGTTCATCTGCTCTTCCCTAAGTTCATTCAGCATCCTTACAACCATCGCTTTGAGCTCTGCATCTAGTAGCTGGCTTGTTTCCATTTTGTTTGGGTCTCTTTCTGGAGTTTTGTTCTGTTCTTTCATTTGGGCCATGTTTCTGTCTCCTCATTCTGGCAGCCTCCCTATGTTTGTTTCTATGTGTTAAGTAGCTGCTATGTTTCCCAAACTTGGTAGAGTGGCCTAATGTAGTAGGTGTCCTATAGGGTCCAGTGGCACAGCATCCCCTGTTACTCATGCTGGGTACTTGAGGTGCACCCAATGTGTGGCACAACCATCAAGGGGTACACAGCCAAGGTCAGCCACCACCACTTGTGTCTGGGGTCACACAGCATAAGTTACAAAGCAATCTGAAGATGGCTGCTACTTGTGCTAGGTTTGCAGCTGCCCAGAAAAGACCAAGCTGTGAACCAAACGTGGCTGCTGCTAGTGCCCAGGTGGGGACAACTTAATGGGAGGTATGGGGCTTGCTGAAGCCAGATGCTGATTGTTGAAGATAACCTAGGAAAATCTGAAGCATGTCCCTAGACAAGCCATTTGTATTGAAAAGGCACTGGAAACAGCTTGCGTTGGCCTGAAAGGTGGGTAGGGCAGCACCTCAGGAGATCAGCAGAGTGGGGCAAACAGCGTGAGCCTGGTTGATGGGGTCTCAGATGTGGTGCCTGCCTGCCAATGGGTCTGTGCGGGTCTGAGGGCTGGGAAAATGAACAGTGGCCTCTGCCGGCACTTCTGTCTGGGAGAAAGCTGCTCCCCAGCTCTCACCCTGATGCTGGGCAATTCAATTCCTCTCCATAGTCTCTGATGCTTTTGAATTTGCTTCCCCTGCACTGGAGCTTAGAGTGAGTGAGTCTGAGCTTGACTGTGTGTGGCCCTTTAAGAGGAACTTCTAGGGATTCCAGCAGTTTCTGTCTTCCAAAGCCTCAATTCCTATTTGTTTTTACAGCCAGAAGTTATGGCAACTTCCCTTCCTGGCACTGACCCTGGGCTAGGGGTCCTGTTGTGGGGCTCGGGCCCTTTGCTCCTCCCAGTTTTCATGTGCTGCATACAGGTGTGGGACCAGCCTGTTCTGAGTCTCTGCCCCTCCTAGCCCCAGTGCAGTTTGTCCTTTAGTTCCATAGCTATAGGACTTAAGCTCTATTTCTAATGGTTCTGAATTGTGGTTGTTCTATAGTTCAGTTGTGATTTTGATATGGTTGTGTGAGGAGATGAGCTGTGTTTATCTATGACACTATCTTGATTGGAAGTCCCTAATTCTTAATGAACTCCTAAAATGCACTGACACGTGATTCTCTGTGAGGCAGGTTTACGGGGAAATGGCTATATGAGTAAGTCATCCTGTGATTTTCTGCAGTGGCTATTTGGAAGACACTTATAAAGGAAAAGAAAAGGAAAACAAAGGCACTCCTACCTTCACTGGGGCATGAGTGTTTTTCTCCCATTGTAAGAGCAATGGAAACAAGCTGGTGATAGGTCAAGAAGAATAATGGGAAAGTGTTACAAAATCGAAGGCAAATTCAGGCTTTTCTTTGTGCTCTTTAGCGGTGTGCTAGCATTGTATATGTTTTACAATGGTGATAATTGTCATGGCAATAGTTATCCATGAACTATGAACTATGACCTAAGATTCCTTATATGTGCTCCATTTCCCCAGCTCATTCTTTCTGTCAGGTGAGTTTGGACAAAATGTTGACAATATCTGAACTAGCCCCTGCTGTGTTTGGAGAAAGTATCTTTTATATTAGTTACATACTTCTATATATTTCTCAATGTCACGTTTGCAATGTAAAACAAGTGTGTTTAGTCTTATCTAGAAGTTAGTGAATAGGATATTAGTAAATGAAATAGGTAGTTCTTTCTGACAAATTTTGAGGGAAAAATTTAGACACTCTCATTCAGATATTATAAGAGAAGAAGTGAAATAATAAGTATGTTATAAAACTATTTGTGTCACTGCTTATACTACTCTACCTGACATTTGCTATAGTACTGTCCTCAGGATTGTTAATATTCTGGAACTAATTCTATGCCCTGTTTGTGTGTACTGAGTCCTTTTGCATTTGAGAAATGCAAAATTGAGAAAAAAACAAGAATGTACTAGCTTTCTTTTCAAAATAGTAATTTGTATAGAATCATCTTTTATATTACTAAGAAATAATAAAAAGTCTTTTACTCTCTTGGGGATTAGAATATAGAAATTTCTTGGTTACAGATTTTTACAGAATATTATTAACTCATAGGAAACAATATTAATTAAAACACTAGATGAGTGGTACTTTTATACAGTGGAATACTATGCAGCAGTGAAAAAGAAGAAACGGTGTTGGGAGAAGGCTCATGCAATTTTTAGGGTTCTCCAGAGTAACAGAACCCCCAAATTGGCTTTTGTAATGATGGGATCTGGCCAATCCAAATCCTTAGAGCAAGTCAGCAAGCTGGAAATTCAGATGAGTTGATGTCACAGTCATAAGTCTGATGTCTTCAGGGCAGAACAGCAGGCTGGGAACTCAGGCGTGATTTCTGTGTTGCAGTCTGAAGGCAGTGTTTCTTCTCTGGGAATCATCTGTCTTTACTCTTAAGGTCTTTTATGATTAGATGAGGATCCCCGATCTACACTAATCTTTACTTAAAGCCAACTGGTTACAAATGTTGACCACATGTAAAAATTACTTCCACAGTAATATCTAGGCTAGTGTTTGCCCAAACAAGTGATCACTCTCTGTAGCCTAGCCAAGTTGACCCATAGAATTCACCATCACAGGTAGAGGGCAACATGGCTCCTCTTTCCTTCTTTATTCTGCTTCTCAGCAATGACCGAGGCCAATGTCAGGTACCCCAGGTGCCCAATTTTCCATTTTTTAATGGACAATGTGACATTATGTTACAGCCTGAAACTACACATTTATTAATGTGGCTCTTTGATTAATATCTGTCATTCACTAGACTATGAACTACTTAAGAGTAGGTAATGGATCTGCTGTTATTTGCTGCTGTATCTCCAGTGGCAAAAGTTATTATTTTTGAAGAATAAATGAGGAGTAAAGGCAGTTGTCCAGCCCATTTCATTGGGGCAGGAAAGCAGACAGGGACAGAGACCTAAGAAAAGACAGAAAATAGGCATTTGGTGGGTAGTCCCCATATTTCATTCTCCGACACCAAGCAAGGTGGAGGGCAGTTAGCTGAAGCAGAGATTTGCAGGGTGAGAAGGCCCTTAATAAACAAATTGCTCTAGGGTATTTTTCTTCTTTGCCTGATCACTGTAGGCTAAAAGAAGCAGAGAGAAATTATGGTGAACAAACAAGGGACGGTGCTCTCCTGTAAATATAAACTGAGGATTGAAGTTCACTTGTTAAAACCTGTAGTGCAGCCCTGGCAGGTGTAGCTCTGTGGATTGAGGACAGGCCTGTGAATCAGATGATTGCAGTTCAATTCCCAGTCAGGGCACATGCCTGGGTTGCAGGCCGTTCCCAGCAGAGGATGCACAAGAGGCAACCATACATTGATATTTCTCTCCCTCTCTCCTTCCCTTCCCCTCTAAAGATAAATAAGTAAAATTAAAAAAAAAACAACCCTGAAGTGCAAGAATGTTTCAAAGGGCTTTTGAAGCTAAGCTGTTTTGACATGGAGAAGTCAAGGAATTAAGAAACATGGCAAAAGCATTGTATGTCGGCCCTAAAGTGGTTGATGTACTGATCTGAAGGCTATGTGCTTTGTGGTTATTTCATGAGAGGAAATCATGAGGTTATGGGAAACAAATCATAGACTTTCCTGCCCTTCCACTTTCCATACACTAATTTCTTGAGTCCCATTCCATTTTTCTTCCTTTAAATACCTTCTTATCACTACCTGATGCAGAAACAATAATAAGTAATGCAGGATAGAACAGAAGTGACAAAACAGATTGGCTTGGGTTTAATGGAATCAGTGTTTTAGGGCCTCAGACCTCGCCCTGGGACACTCTCATCTTCTTTCTCCAGCAGCCTCCTGGGGCAGGTCGTGTTAGTGGAGAGTGAATGCAGTGTGGTTGAGGGGGAACCCATGCGTGAGTGTAAAGAGGTGGTGGAAGGAAAGATCACACCTGCTCATTGCCTGCTGGGTGCAGATGCCATTGTAGTGATCTATTGTGCAATATTTCACTTAATTCATGGAATCTAGGTGTTGTTATTTAATGGAAAAAACTGAGGTTCAGAAAGGTTTAGAGATTTGTCAGGATTCCAAGGAAGTGGTGAATTCAGCACCAAAACTTGTTTGATCTGATTTCAAAGCCCAGACTTTTCTCGCTCCTTCACTCTGGCTCCTGCCCATGACAGAAGACAATAGACGTTCCTTCTTCAATAGGGAATTCTCTCATCACAGAGGACAAAGTTTCAGGAATCACTTGGCTGTGCCCTATGTCCCAGGAAAAGGCAACTGATTTTATGATAAAACAAGAAAGAGTATCAATGCCTGAAATAATATCTTTAGCTTTTAATCTATTGTTAGGACATGAAATTATACTTAAGTATATGTATACACACACATCACACACTTCCATAGCACCATATCACTTACTGAGTATTCTAAGCAATGTACATACTTTGCACGCATTATCACCCTGAATTCTGCCAACAATATTGTAAGGCAGGTGGTGTTCCTATTTTTGAAGAAGAAATTGAGACTTGGAGAGGTTATTTGTCCAAGGTCACACGAGTAGTAGAGCCAGGACAGACCCACATATCTGTGACTAAGAGCTAAGGGCTCTTAATTACTATGCTGTCATTCGTTTGTTCTCTCACTTATTTTTTTCATTCAACAAATATTTGAGTGCCTTCTCTGTGTCTGCTCTATTCTTGATAATGTGGGTGCAACAATGAAAATTAACTAGCTTCTAACCTAAAGGCATTAAATGAGGTGGGGGAAATATATAAGTATGCAATGATAATTATATTTAGCAGGGAATCCTGAAAATATATCAGTGTTACCATATGCAGATATGTGTAGAACCTGTACATATCTCCATTATGATAGCCAAGTGGAAAGATATCCAATATAAACTTTTTCTTGTGGCATGGTGCAGGTGTTGAGGATTATTTCAGGGAAAGAGGCTTCTGAAAGGAGGTAATGTTTTGTATGAATCTTAATGAGAAAGAGTTTATTAGCTAGAGAAAACTAAAGGGGTGAGAGTATTACACAGAAAAGAATTATGTTATCAAAAGCACAGAAGAGGGCCCTGGCTGGTGTGGCTCAGGGGACTGAGCTTTGGCCTGTGAACCAAAGGGTCACCAGTTCGATTCTCAGTAGGGCCTATATATGCCTGGGTTGCTGGCCAGGTCCCCAGTAGAGGATGCTCAAGAGGCAACCACACATTGATGTATCTCTCCCTTTCTCTCTCCCTTCCCCCTTGTTTAAAAAGAAATAAAATCTTAAAAAAACACACACACAGAAGAGGGACAAAGTGTGGCCTAGGCAAAAAATGAGGTAGTTGATGGTTGGCTTTTTTCAAAGAATAGTTTTCTGTTTTTCCGTTTATTGGAGGTTCTTTAGTCATGTCTAGTTTCCCTTCACCTATTTTGAAGCCATTCTGAGTCATGAATTGGTATCTGAGAGGAGAATGAAGAAGGCAGAAGGGAAGGTGTCACCATTTCATTGGTACCTACTGAGTCCCAGGTGCTTGCTAAATCTTATCTCATTGTGCTTACAATATTGTCTTCAAAATAGAATTGTCCTTTTATATAAAAAGAAATTGAAGTAAAACCAAAGACCTTGTTTGATTTCAGTCATCTAGTGAATGGAAGAGCCAGTGTGTGAATTCAGCATAATCTTTAAAGCTTCATATATTAGTCAGTTTTTCTGGAGTGAGAAGGGTATACTTGTTTCTATGACATTTTCCCTCTACTCTCACTTAAGGTGCTTACCAAAGAAAACCTCATAATCACTACTATTAAATGCCTCTGTAAGGAAAGTTGTGTGCTTGAATTGTCTTCTGCATTTGAGTTTTATTTACTGTTTGAATTTTACATAAGTTCATAAAAGTCAATAAACTCAATATTCCAGAAATCACTTGCAATTTAGCATCTAGATAATTAGGGTAGCAAAATGGAGGTTAATTCAGTGTGGGTTTATGATGGTGATTAACTTAGTCCCATTTCTTTCTTTGAGGAGAGGAACTGCTCAGCAATAAAGTCATGTGAGTCTGCTGCATCCAAGCAGATAGATGTAAGAACAAAAGATTTGTTATGAAACCCTTAAAATCACAGTGCCCTTTTAGCTAATTATGGTAGCTTAATTAAAGCTATTTTAAGTAATAGTTAATCATGCTTAATTAAGGTAATTATGGAATTAGCCAGGGGAATTTGAATGAACCATAACGCAGACATGTTTGGCCTCTCAGTATCAAGTACATTTATTTGCATAGATCCAAAAACACCTCCCTGTGTGCATATGGGATAAAATATGAAATGATGCCTAGATTATAGTTTTGATTACACAAAACTACTTCCAAAAGTGGATAAAGTTACACATGTGATGTTATGGAGTGTACTAGTATATTTTCAAAAAGTGTAACACATGAGGCTGTATTGGACTTGATTTCTTTTAGTATAGGATCACTTTTGGGAGGCAAATGAAGATTAAAGGTTCAATAGTCAATGCTATTTTGAAAGTCAAGCAATCCCTATTAAAATGGCAATGATATATTTCACAGGTATAGAACAAACATTTGAAAAATTTATATAAAACCATAAACAACCCCAAATAGCTGCAGCAATACTAAAAAAGAAGAACAAAGTAGGAAGGATCACAATACCTGACATCAAACTATATTACAAGGCCACTGTAATCAAAACAGTCTGGCACTGGCATAAGAACAGGCACACAAATTGATGGAACAGAGTGGAGAGTCCAGAAATAAACCCAAGTCTCTATGGTCCATTAAAATTCAGCAAAGGGGGCAGAAGTATACAATGGAGCAAAGATAGTCTCTTCAAAAAATGGTGTTAGGAGATCTGGATAGCTACATGCAAAAAATGAAACAACCACCAACTAACACCATACACAAAAATAAACTAAAAATTGATAAAATACTTAAATATAAGTTGTGATACCATAAAAGTCCTAAAGAAGAACACAGGCAGGACCATCTCAGATATTCCATGCAGCATTATTTTCACCAATATGTCCTCTAGAACAAGGGACATAAAAGAAAGAAAAAACAAGTGGGATTTCATCAAAATAAAAAGCTGCTGCATGGCTAAAAAAAAAATTAGCAAAATGAAAAGAAACCCAGCTATATGGGAAAACATATTTGCCAATGATACCTTGGACAGTTGTTTGATCTCAAAAACATATAAAGAACTCACATGACTCCACTCCAGGAAGAAAAACAATCTAATTTTAAAATAGGTAAAGGACCTGAACATACACTTCACTAAGAAGGACAGACAGAGGGCCCAGAGACATATGAGAGGATGCTCAGCATCACTAGCCATCAGAGAGATGCAAATTAAAACCACAATGAGATACCACTTCACACCAGTCAGAATGGCCAGCATAAACAAGTCAACAAACAATAAGTACTGGTGAGGTTATGGGGAAAAGGGAATCCTAGTACATTGTTGGGAATGTAGACTGGTGCAACTACTGTAGAAAACCATATGGGATTTCCTCAAAAAACAAAAAATGGACTACCTTTTGACCTGGCAATTTCACTGCTGGGATTATACCCTAAGGATCCTGAAACACCAATTAAAAAGAATCTATGTACTCCAATGTTCATAGCAGCACAATTTACAATAGCCAAGTGCTGGAAGCAACCTGAGTGCCCATCTGTAAATGAATAGATCAGAAAACTATTGTACATTTACACAGTGGAATACCACATAGCAGAAAGGAAGGAGCTCCTGCCTTTTGTGGCAGCATGGATGAAACTGGAGAGCTTTATGCTAAGTGAAATAAGCCAGGCAGTGAAAGACAAATACCATAGGATCTCACCTATAAGTGGAACCTAATCAACAAAACAAGTAAAATATAATTAGAGGCACTGACATAAAGAACAAATTGACAGTAACTAGAGGGAAGAGGGAGGGGAATAATGAGGGGAAGAGATGTCAAGGAACATATATAGAGGACCCATGGACAAAGCCAAAGGCAGGAAGGATTGAGGGTGGATGGTGGGAGTAGGTGGGGAGGGGGAAAGTGGTGGCAGGAAAATGGAGACAATTGTACTTCAACGACAATAAAAAAAAGGTTGAATAATCTTCTGTCTGTGAATTATTCAAATTTACCCTATGCTTTAGAGATTTTGGCCAATGTTAGGAAATATCTATCATTTTTTACTTGTAGATATAATTGAGACTGAAATATCTAGGTCTCACATTGTTACCATCCTGTTCTTGATTCAGTAAATTCACAGGATACCTAGGCAAATGTATATTCTTCCTTATGAGTTGGTAGCATTTGTTAAAAACCTCTTTAATGCTTTCTTGGCTTTGCTGTGACTGCAATATATCACTTTGTTTCTTGGGAGAGATCCCAGTGAATTACTATTATTAGGTCAATGATTCTTCATATACAGTTTTCTGGAAATTTCCATGTGCTATGCCTAGAGGCTAATTTTAGTCTGTTCAGGTTAAGTAATTATTTTCTTCTAGACTAGGTGGTAGTTTTAAGAACGTTTTTGCTGATCCAAACTTTAACTGATTTTTCAGGCTCCCGAAATGTCTTTTTAGGTTTTTTTTTGCCAGGTAATTGTTACTCTTTCTCTTTATTCCCCCCAAATCAGTAATCTCTGTTTATAACTGAATGTTAAGGGACAGCAGAAGCTTAATTTCTTTTGAGGGTAAATCACACTGGGATGGAGGAGAGGTTAAAGACCAGAGAATCAAGCAGTGGAGACTTCAAAGGGGTGCTCAGATCTCAGGCTCTGTTCTGTTCGAAGTGCTAACATTCACCTTTAAAAGATGGTATTTTAGATGTAACTGTACTCATAACTTCCAGCAGAAAATCACAGCAACAGGGGCTCCTGGTAGAATTTCTTACTCCCTCAAAGACCTTCAAACTGTTCATGAGACTCTGTTAGACCCTCTAGATAAGAGGGGCAAGTCATCGATGAGCTTTCATAATGAACATTTTTCTCAGTTCAAGTATATTTATTTAATACTATTTAATAAAAATATACTTCAAGAGTAATGTATGTTTCTTGCACAAGATCAGGAAAACCCAAAGAAGCACAAATAAAAATTACCTAACAGACTATACTCTTCCATAGACCTTAGAGACTGGTTCAGCTGTGATCTTGCAAAGGTGAAGTAGCCAGATAGAATCATTTACTGAATGAACATATGGATATCCAGAAATGGAAGTGCCTTTACCCACAGGGGTGCTAGGTTGGCCTATGTAAATCTGGAGCTCTTGGTCATGTTCTACCACTTGTGGAAAAAGATTGCAGAATGAAACAAATGCCAAGAGAGGCAGAGCTGAGGGATGGAGGAAGAGCCTTAGTGGTATTATTTGAGACTGGATGAGTCCCTGAACAAATCTGCTATTGGCTTCACAGTTATGTGAGCCAATAAATTCCCCCTTTTTGCTTAAGCTGGTTTGAGCTGGGCTTGTGTAACTTGCAGTTAAAAAGAGCTCAGACAGTTCTGTGAGCATCCTGGTCATCAATGTTTTGAACTGTGCATCTGATAGGTTGGCTATTTCTTGGTCGCTTAGAGTTATCGGCTCTGGGGCTTTGAGTTCTTCTTGAGCCATAATGTTTTGCTCTGTTTGCGCCTGTTACATATGAGGGGCAGAGCCCTAAGTGTTCACCAGGGCAGGGCAACTCAGTCGCTAGGTTGTGATGCTGTATGTGGCTGTGGGGTCAAAGAGGGGCAATAGCCGTCCCCTCTGCTGCTTCCTGCCACTGGGGCCTGTGCAGTCTGTCTCACTGCTTGCTCCTACACCTGGTTTATCTGTACTCGAATATGTCAGTCTGCTGCCTTATACCCTCACTGGGTCCACTCGTTGCTACCCAACACCTGGGATCTGCCCAGGGCTGTCTGCGTGCCTTGGTCAGGGGATCTTTCCTACCTGACCCCGCTCTGCTGCTGGCTCTGCCCCTCTTACCGGTCTGGCTGTATGGTTCATTATTGTCGGACTTCCGTATAGTTCAATTTTCTGTGTTTTGGCTGCATTTTTGTTACTAAAACTTTGTTGTCTTTAAACTTAGTTGTGCGAGGAGGCACAATGTTTCCACCTATGCCTCTGTCTTGGTCAGAAGTCATCATCACCAAGCCCTTATTATATGAAGTGTTAAAGGGACTTATCTAAGAAAAAGAAGATAAAAAAGATGAACAGTGAAAGGACAGCAAACTCACAGTTATTAACAACCACACCTAAAACAAAAGCAAACTAAGAGGACAACTAGATCAGGAGCAGAAACATAGAAATGAAGATCACATGGAGGGTTAGCAACAGGGGAGTGGAGGAGGAGAAGGAGGGAGAAGGTACAGAGAATAAGTAGCATAGACGGTAGGTAGAAAATAGACAGGGGGGAGGGCAAGAATAGTAGGGGAAATATAGAATCTAAAGAACTCGAGACATGTGGACATAAATTAAAGGGGGAGAATGGTGAAGGAGGGGGCGTGCAGGGTGGAGGGGAATGAAGGGGGGGATAGGACAACTGTAATGGCATAATCAATAAAATATATTTTTAAAAAAAGAGCTCAGACAGTACTTGCACTGTGAGGCAATTGAGCCTTACAGGAACCCCCAGCTACCTAAGGAATGACCGTTGTGAGATCTTGGTTGAGCCTCAATGTAAAATGCTCTGGAAAGGACAGATGAAACAGGGAATTTCTAATATGAAAAAGAAAAAATAAGGGAGACCCAAACTAAATATTTATTAAGTGCAGAAGGGAAAATGGAACTTTACAGTGGAGAAACTTGAATGATACTGTCTTAAGCAAGTGAACAGATTAACATTACTGGTTAAGATAGCAACATCACATAGTCCTTAATGTAAAATCAGGGCGTGCTCCCCCTGTGGTGCTATTCCCAACAATGCACAACTGCAATCCAATGATGAGGAAATATTAGATACATTGAGAGATGTACTATAAACTAGCTGATTAGTACGCTTTAAAAGTGTGAAGGTGATGAAAAGCAAGAAAAGACGGAGAAATTGCTACTGGTTAAAGGAGACTAGGAGACATGACAACTGAATGTAATAGGAGTTGCACTATCAATTGCCTAATAAATTTAATGCAATATCAATTAGATCCTTAAGCAGAAAAATGACAATAAAAAAGCTGGTGAAAACTGAATAAAATCTTTGGTAATGATATTGTATCAATTGTAATTTCTTAGTTTTGATATTTATATTATGTAAGATATCAACTTAGGGGAAGCTGGTTGCAGAGTATATGGAATTCTTTGTACTATGTAACTCTTCTGTGGGTCTAACATTATTTCAAGATAAAAGTTAAGGAAAATAGTATACCTACGGAGAAAGAGTGAGGGAGATGGTGAGAGTCATAGAAATGGCACTGGCTGACCTAGAAAGTCCCCACTTAGGGATAGAGCATGTCCCTAGATTTTGCAGAGAAGAACTAAGCCTTCTGGGTTGGCTAGAACCTGCTTCTCTATCTCATTCTTTTATGGTCCCATCATGGATTTGGCTAATGTTTGGTAGATCACTGGCCAATATTCTTAAGTTTCTGGAACCATTGAAACACTCCATTTCTCTTTATCTCTGCATTACTATTTAAATGGAAAGTTGTGAGAAGATAGCCAGGCATATGAAGCCAGGCTAACTATCATATCATATCTATCTATCTATCTATCTATCTATCTATCTATCTATCTATCTATCTATTATATCTATCATCTATCTAGTATTTTTAGTATTTAAAAAATTTAAGTACAGTTGGCATGCAATCTTATATTGGTTATATTAGTTTCAGTTGTACAATAGTGATTCAACACATTTTTATACCTTAAAATGTGATCACCCCACTAATACTAGGAATCATTTTTTTACCATGTAAACTTATCACAGTATTATTCACTATATTCCCCTTCCTCTTTTCACTCATCCTTCCACCTGCCTCCATTCTGGTAATCATCAATCCCTTTGGTCTCTGTTTCTGAGTCTTTCTGTTTGCTTTATTTTTTTAAGACTCTACATATAAGTGAAAGCATATATATTTGTGTTTCTCTGGCTGACTTATTTCACTTAGCACAATACCCTCTGGATCCATTTATGTTTTCACAGATGTCAAGATTTCATTCATTTTTTAATCACTGTATGATGTTTCATCGTACATATATGTGTACACACATACCACATCTTCATTCATCTTCCTATTGACACCTAGGTTGCTTCCATATCTTGGCTATTGTAAATAATGCTGCAATGAACATAGGTGTGTGTATATCTTTTCAAATTAGTATTTTCACTTTCTTTGGATTAAATACCCAAAAGTGGAATGTGTGTGTATGTGTATGTATGTATGTGTGTGTGTGTGTAGTTTATATAATTTTTTAGGAATCTCTGTAGTGTTTTCCACAGGGGTTGGACCAGTTTTCAGTATCACCAACAGTACACAAAGGTTCCTTCCCTTTTCTCCACATTCTCACAAACACATTGTTGAATTTTTTATAATAGCCACTCTGATAGGTATAAGGTGATATCCCATTCTGGGTTTGATTTGTGTTTCCCTGATGATTAGTGGTGTTGAACATTGTTTTTTTGTCTACTGGCCATCTGCATATCTTCTTTGGAGAAATGTCTTTTTTTTTCCTCTGCCCATTTTTTATTAGATTTTTTTGTTAATTGAGTTTTGCAAGTTTCTTACATATTTTTCACATCAACCACTTATTGGATATATCAATTGTGACTCGGTTCTTCCATTTAGTAGGTTGCCTTTTTTGTTTTGTTGAAAGTTTCCTTCATTGTGCTGGAGCTTCTTAGTTTGATATAGTATCATTTGTTTGTTTGCTTTTTTCCCCTTGTTCAAGGGGATGTATCCAAAAAGATATTACTCAGATTGGTGTCAAATAATTTACTTTCTATGTTCTCTTCTGGGAGTTTTATGTTTTTAGGACTTACACTTAAGTCTTTAATGCATTTGAGTTTGTTTTTGTATATGTTGTAAGAGAGTGGTTCAGTGTTAGGTTTTTTTTTTGCATGTACCTGGTCAGTTTTCCTATCACCACTTGTTGAAGAGATTGTCACCACTCCGATGTATATTTTTACCTCCTTTGTCATATATTAGTTGACCATGTAAATGAAAGCTTATTTCTGGGCTCTCTATTTTGTTCCAATGATCTTGTGTCTATTTTTATGCCAGCATCATACTGATTTAATTATTTTAAGCATTGCAGTTTCAGATCAGGGAGCATGATAGGTCCAACTTTGTTCTTTCTCAAGATTGATTTGGTTATTTGGGGTCTTTGTAGTTTCATACAAATTTTAGGATTATTTGTTTTAGTTCTGAGAATGACAGCACTGGTATTCTGATAGGAGTTGCCTTGCATTTGTAAATTACTTTGGGAAGTATCATTTTAACAATATCAGTCCTTCCAATCCATTGAGAATGGTATATATCCTTATGTTTATTTGTGTCCTCTTCAATGTCTTACACTTTCAGAGTACAGGCCTTTTACCTCCTTGGTTAAGTGTATACATAGGTATTTTCTTCTTTTTGATGCTGTTGAGAATGGGATTGTTTTTGTTCATTTCTTCTGATTGTTCATTGTTAGTATATAAGAAGGCAATATACTTCTTTATATTAATTTGTTATCCTCAGGAATTCATTTTTGGGGGGGTATATTTGTTTTTTAAATTAATTTAGTGGGGTGAAAATTGGTTAATAAGATTGCATAGGTTTCAAGTATACCTTTGCATGATACCTCATCTGTATATTGCATTGTGTTTCCACCACCCAAGTGTGAACATCACTTGTCACTATATATTAGGTGCCCTTTACCCATCCCACTACCCACTCTCCTTTGGTAACCACCATACTATTGTCTGTGTCTATGAGTTTCAGTTTCATATACCATGTATGAGTGAAATCATATAGTTCTTAGCTTTGTCTTTTTTAACTGATTTCACTTAGCATAATATTCTCGAGGTTCATCCACGTTGGTGCAAATGGCAGTATTTTGTCTTTTCTTAGGGCTGAATAGTTCTCCATTGTATGTATCTACCACTTCTCCTTTATCCAACTCCTCTGTCAAAGGACATTTTGATTGTCTCCATGTCTGGGCCACCATGAATAATACTGCACTGAACATAGGGGTGTATATATCTTTGTGAAAATATGTTTTCAAGTTTTTTGGGTAGATATCCAGGAGAGGAATTGCTAGGTTTTATAGTAACTCTATTCTTAATATCTGAGGAACCACCAGCCCATTTTTCATAGTGGTTGTACCAGTCTACATTCTTACCCGCAATGAATGAGGGTTCCCTTTTCTCCACAACCTCTCCAACACTTGTTATTGTCTTATTGATAATAGTCATGCTAATGTATGTGAGGTGGTATCTCATTGTAGTTTTGATTTATCAATTTCATTAATAGCTAGTGAAGTTCAACATCTTCATATATCTGTTGGCTGTTTGTGTATCTTCTTAGGATACATGTCTGCTCAGGTCCTCTGCCCATTATTTAATTGGATTGTTTGTTTGTTTGGCATTGAGTTGTATGAGTTCTCTATATATTTTGAATATTAAACCTTTGTCACAGCTGTTGTTTGCAAGTATCATCTCCTATTCAGTTCATTGCCTTTTTGTTTTATGTTATTTTAAAAAATATTTTATTGATTATGCCATTACAGTTGTCCCATTTCCCCCTTCATTCCCCTCCACCCTGCACACCCCTCCCCCACCATTCCCCCCTTTAGTTTATGTCCATGTGTCACACGTTCTTTAGATTCTATATTTCCCATGCTATTCTTGCCCTCCCCCTATCTATTTTCTACCTACCATCTATGCTACTCATTCTCTGTATCTTCTCCCCCCTCTCCTTCTCCCACTCCCCTGTTGCTAACCCTCCATGTGATCTCTATTTCTGTGGTTCTGCTCCTGATCTAGCTGTCCTCTTAGTTTGCTTTTGTTTTAGGCATGGTTGTTTTATTATTGGTTTCTTTTGCTGTGCAGAAGCTTTTTAGTTTGATATAGTCCCATTCATTTACTTTTGCTTTTACTTCCCTTGCCTTTGGGGTCACATTTATAAAATGTTCTCTAGGACCAAGGCCCATAAGTTTAGTACCTGTGTCTTCTTCTATGTAATTTATTGTAGATCTTACATTTAAGTCTGTGATCTATTTGGAATTATTTTTTTATACATGGGGACAAACCGTAATGCAGTTTCATTTTTTTTGCAGATGGCTTTCCAATTCTCAGAGCACCATTTATTGAAGAGGCTTTCTTTTCTTCATTGTGTGTTTTGGCTCTTTTGTCAAAAATTATTAGTCCATATACATGTGTTTTTATTTCTGTTCTCTCAGTTCTGTTCCATTGGTTTTTGTGTCTGTTTTTTCTGCCAATAACATGCTTGTTTTGATTATTGTAGATCTGTAGTATGATTTGAAGTTAGGTAGTATGATACTCTTAGCTTTGTTCTTTTCCCCAGGGTTGCTTTAGCTATTCAAAGGTCTTTTGCAGTACCATAGAAATCTGGTGTTTTTTTCCTATTTCTTTAAAAAAATGACATTAAAGCTATGGCTGGTGTGGCTTAATTGGTTGGAGCCTTGTCCCATAACTGAGAGGTTGCAGGGTTGATTATTGTTCAGAACACATACCTGAGTTGTGGGTGTAATCCCCAGTCTGGGCACTTACAGTCCTCAGTGTTAGTGCGTACCTTCCCTGGCCTGGGAGAGTATGGGAGACAAGTGATTGATGTTTCCTTCTCATGTTGATGTTACTCTCTCTCCATTTCTCTCTCTGTAAAAGCAATGAACAAGATGTGCTTGGGTGAGGATAAAGAAATTGGCATTGGAAATTTGTTGGAAATTGCATTAAATCTGTGTATGGCTCTAGGTGATATGGCCATTTTAACTATGTTGATTCTCCCAATCCATGAACATGTAATATCTTTTTATTTAATTGTGTCTTTTTAAATATTTTTTAATAATGCTTTGTAGTTTTCAGTATGTAAGTTCCTTCACATCCTTTGTTAAGTTTATTATTCAGTCTTCTTGAATTTGTTGAGGCTGGTTTTGTCACACAATATATAGTCTGTCCTCGAGAATGTTCCATGAGCACTGGACAAGAATGTATAGCTGGTGTTTTGGTATGAAAAACTCTGTAAATGTCAATTATGTCTGTGTGATATAATGTGTCATGTAAGGCCAATATTTCTTTTTTTATTTCTATATTGATGTTTTGTTTGGATGATCTATCTAGAGCTATCAATAAAATATTAAATTCCTTCACTATGATTGTATTTTTGTCAGTTTTTCCCTTTACTTCTGTTAGTAGTTGCTTTGTATACTTTGGTGCTCCCTGATTGGGTGCATATATATTAAGAAGTGTTGTCTTCTTGATGTAGTATTTTTTTTATCATTATAAAATGTCCATCTTTGTCTTTTGTTATCTTTGTTTTCTTGAGATATATTGCGTCAGATATATATGTACAGTTGCACCTGCTTTTCTGTGGATGTTATTTGCTTGGAGAATCATTTTCCTCCCTTTCATTTTGAGTCTAAATTTGTCTTTGCATCTTAGATATGTCTACTGAAGGCAGCATATGGTGGAGTTTTGTATTTTTGACCCAGTGTGTTACTCTGTGCCTCTTTATTGATGAATTCAATCCATTTACATTTAGGGTACTTATTGATGTATGAGGATTTATATGGCATTTTTTTCTTTTGTTTTCTGGTAGTTCTGTGCCTCCATTGGTTCCTTCGTGTTTTGGTGAATTGTTTTTGCTTGGAGGTATTCCATACTTTCCTCTGTTTCATCTTTGTCTAAGCTATGTTTCTCAGTTTCTGTTGTATGTATGTGTGTGTGTGGTTACCATTAGGTTTATGAAAAAAGTTTCATGTATATAGTAGTCCTTTTGTTTTGAATGCATTTGATCTTCATCCTCCTTTACAAATACAGACATTTATGCCCCCCTTTATGGTTTTGTTGTCACAAATTATCCCTGTTTATGTTGTAAGTTTGTGATCTTATAGATTTGTGATCTTTTGTTCTTTGTATTAGGTAGAAAAATCCCTTTGAATATTTCCTGCAGGGGAGGTCTTCTTGATAAATTTCCTCAGCTTCCGTTCATGTGGAAAAGTCTTTATTTCTCCTTGAAGTTTAAATGATAACTTTTCTGGGTATGTTATTCTGGGCTGCTGATTTATTCAGTAGTTTGAATATTTGGTTGCACTGTTTTCTAGCTTGTAGAGTGTATGCTGAGAAGTCCAGTGATAATGTAATAGGCTTTCCTTTATAGGTTACTTTTCTTCTTTTTCCTGGCTGCCTTGAGAATTTTTTCATTGTCATACATTTTTGACAGTTTTAATACAATGTGCCTTGGGGAAGACCTCTTTGGATTGAGGTAACTAGGTATTTTTTTTTTCTTCTTGGATTTGAGGATCTGCCTCTTTCCATGGGCTTGGGAAGTCCTCATCAACTATTTGAATAGGGTCTCCTTTGCTTTCTCCCTCTCTTCCTCTTCTGGTATGCCTATTATGCTTATATTGCTTTATTCTGATTGAGTCAGATAGTTCTTATAGAATTCTTTTTTTTTCTTTTTTGTATACTCAAATCTCTCTACCCTCTGTGTTACATTTAGATTTCTATCCATAACTTTGATACCTCTCATTCTTTCCTCCACCTGGTCAGCTCTATTTCCAATACTCGCTCTATTATTCTTTCCTATACTCAGCTCTATTTCCTATATCTATTTCTTATAGTTCATCCTTGATCCTTTTTAATGAGTTTTTTTTTAATCTCCAGAACTTTTTTGGTTCTTTTTTAAAGTTTCAATCTCTTTGGTAAAGTACTCATTTTGTTTGTTAATTTGTTTTCTGAGTGCATTTTCTTACCTCTTGTTGAGTATTTTCAGAACTCCAATCTTGAATTCTCCGGCATTTATACTGCATATTTCATGTATTCAAGTTTGCTTTCTGGAGATTTTTTATTTTCTTTCTGAGCTGCCTCACTACCTTGATTATTCATGGTATTTGATGGGTTCCTTTTCTGTCTAGGCATCTATGTGTGAGCAGCACTTCTCCAGCAGATTATTATGAAGAGGTGTTTCTATTATTTCCACTAGGTGGCTCTGGATCACAAGTATTTTAGCTTTGTGAAATCCCAGTTTGTCCCAGCAGCCAGACCCAGCTGTCAGTGTAGCTGCAATGCATGGAGTTGGGATTGGCTGGTGGAATGCTGCATCCGCTGTCATGAGAAACAGAGGTTCGGAGACTTTCAGAATTTTCAAGATGTTACTTTATTGGCCAAGTTTTTCCTGCACAGGGGCGAGCTCTCTGAGTGTCCGAGGACACTATGCTCAGGAGAGCTGCAGATGAGAACCGCGCCCCGGCGCTTACAGCTATGTCCTTATATAGGGGTATGCAAGCAAGCTTTGAACAGAAGCAGATGTGGCTGTTAGCTATTGGCTAGCTCTAAACAGCTGATTGCCATTGGCTTATTAGGGAAATTCAAAAGGCTCTTTGTGTAGTTGGCGGTTAGACCTTTTAGGAAGTAAAAATTTCCCTGTTCCTGGTCAGCCTAACTTTAGTTCCTGGTCAGCCTAACTTTATCTGGGGCTCGTTCAGGATTGTCCCTTTTCAACATCTGTTTTGGACCTCAACAGAATCCAGCTACCTTCTTTGTTTTGCTTTTCTGGTAATGATGTCCTCAGACCTTCATGGGTTCCCCCTGCACCATGACCAGGGACCAGTCATAAGGTATAGCCTTAGCTCAAGGGAAATAGTGATTCTGTAGTACCACTTCTCAAGTTTGCACATAATATGCCCTGTAACCGAACAGCAAGGGTGAAGGAAGGTAAGTTTTGGGAGTCTTTAGGGTGGCAAGGTTTTGTGGCTTCCTTTCTCTCTCTGAAATGCTGACAGTCACCCAGGCACCCCATGCTGTGTCCTTGCCCAGGTCTCTGAGCTCAGCCACAGCTTGTACTGCTCACTCCTGCAGGAATGCCTACTAGTCTCTCTGCTCTTCCTGGCTGATGGGAGTGCCAGCCAGAACCATATTTCTCTCCTCTCCAGGCTGAGCCCCACTGGGAGCTCACTGTTGCAGGACTCTGGTGTGGTTAGTTAGTCTAAGCCCTTTTCTCTTTTTGGCTCCCTTGTTTAATGTTTCAATGCAGGGATCTCTCAGGTATACCTGTACATTGATCAAGGAACTCTTTATTGAATTATAGCTGTTCAAATTGTTGAAATTTCAGGGGGAGACACCAAGGGGATCTCTCACACTGCTACTCCTCTGACATCACTGTGTACCATATTTCTTATCTTCTGCATTTAGTAGGAATGTTTTCAATGTAATTCAAGCGGCCCTTTATACAAATAGTGACTTCATTGGAGCAACTGGCTTGTATTGTGTTTTATACTTTCCATGATTAGAATAATTCTTAGAACACAGTAGGTCTCAATAAATGTCCATCAGTGACAGTAAAATATATTTTTAAATGTCAGCTATACATTTAAAATCTTACTAATTTTGAAAATGTAGTTAATCTCACAAATTATAGTTTTTTTAAAGAGGTTTTTTTTTTTTTTTTTTTTTAATAGAGGGGAAGGGAGGGAGAAAGAGAGGAAGAGAAACATCAACGTATGGTTACCTCTCACATGCTCCTTACTGGGGACCTGGCCTGCAACCCAGGCATGTGTCCTGACTGGGAACCAAACTGGCAACACTTTGCTTTACAGGCTAGAGGTCAATCCACTGAGCCACACCAGCCAGGGCAAAATTATAGTTTTTATTAAGCATTTATTATATGTGCCAGCTACTATACTAAGTGCACTATAAATGTACATTCTCTTACTTAGTTCTTACACCACCAATTGGGCAGATATTATTATCATTAAAGATGAGGAAAATGAGACTTCTGCCAAGATGGAGGCATAGGTGGAGACATCGTGCTTTCTCACACAACCAAGTTTAGAGACAACTAAATGTTAGCAACAGAGAACATAGGCAGAACACAGAAAATTGAACTTTTTGGAAGTCTGATAACAACAAATTCTTCAGCCTGACTGTTAAGAGGGGCGAAACCAGCAGCTGGTGGAGCAGGGTAGCACGGGAAAGCTCAGTCAGTGGACTCAGGCACACGGAATCCAGGCACAGGGTTGGACCTAGTGAGCGACCAAGCAAGCGACCTCGGGGAAACAGCGAGGGAGCTGGGCTGCGGGTTGACTGTGGTTGCACACGAATGCACGAATAGATAAGCGAGGGAGTGGGTGATTGGACAGGACCCAGCTGGTCCCCACCAGCGGAGGGCACCACCATTTCCTTGCTCTGACCCCGCCTCCACATACAGCATCATAACCCAGCGACTCTGAGTGGCCTGGCTCTGGCAAACCACCTAAGGCTCTGCTCCTCACCAGCGGCGGGAAACAGCAGAGGGGGCCGCCATTTCCCTGCTCTGACCACGCCCCCACATACAGTGTCACAACCCAGCGACCTGGGAGTCCAAGGCTCCGCTCCTCTTATTTAACAAGGGGCGAGAACAGACCAAAAATGGCTCAAGAAGATCTCAAAGCCCCAGAGCCTATAAATCTAAGTGATGAAGAAATAGCAAAACTCTCAGACGCACAGTTTAAAACACTGGTGATCAGGATCCTCACAGAACTGCTTGATTATAGCCACAAATTAGAGAAACATATGAAGGCAAAACTAATTGAAATGAATGGAATTGCACAGGACACCAATAGCGATGAAAAGGAAACTGGGACTCAAATCAATGGAGTGGACCAGAAGAAAGCAAATAATGGCCAAATAGAAAAGAGTGAAGAAGCAAGAATTCAAAAAAATGAGGAGAGTCTTAGGAACCTCCAAGACATCTTTAAATGCTCCAACATCTGAATTATAGGGGTACCAGAAGGAGGAAAGGAACAGCCACCAGTGGAAAACTTATTTGAACAAATAATAAAGGAGAATTTTCCCAATCTGGCAAAGGAAATAGACTTCCAGGAAATCCAGGAAGCTCAGAGAGTCCAAAAGAAGTTGGACCCAAAAAGAAACACACCAAAGCACATCATCATTACATTAGCCAAGATTAAAATGAAGGAGAGAATCCTAGAAGCAGCAAGAGATAAGGGGACTGTCACCTACAAAGGAGTGCCCATCAGACTGTCAGCTGATTTCTCAAAAGAGACCTTACAGGCAAAAAGGGGCTGGAAAGACGTATTCCAAGTCATGAAATCCAAAGACCTACAACCCAGATTGCTCTATCCAGCAAAGCTTTCATTTAGAATGGAAGGACAAATAAAGTGCTTCTCAGATAAGATCAAATTCAAGGAGTTCATCATTGCCAAGCCCTTATTATATGAAATGTTAAAGGGACTTACCTAAGAAAAATAAGATAAAAAATCATGAAACAGCGAAAGGACAGCAAACTCACAGTTATTAACAACCACATCTAAAACAAAAGCAAACTAAGAGGACAGCTAGATCAGGAGTGGAAACATAGAAATGAAGATCTCAAGGAGGGTTAGCAACAGGGGAGTTGGAGGAGGAGAAAGGGGTAGAAGGTACAGAAAATAAGTAGCATAGACAGTAGATAGAAAATAGATGGGGGAGGCAAGAATAGTATGGGAAATATAGAATCTAAAGAACTTGAGACACATGGTCATAAACTAAAGGGGGGGTAATGGTGGGGATGGGGGTAGGGTGGAGGGGAATGAAGGGGGGAATAGAACAACTGTAATGGCATAATCAATAAAAAAAATAAATTAAAAAAAAAGATGAGGAAAATGAGGCCCAAAGAGGTTAAATAACTTGTCTCAGCTCACAGAATTACTAAGTTGCCAGCCTAGAATTGAAACCTTTCTATGTTGGGCTCCCATCTTCGTGTTTTCGATTATGACACTGTACTGCCTCTCTGAAAGTATGTGATGTCTTCTCAACCAGTCATATGATTTACAAATTAAAATGAATAGTGTATGATTTTTGTTTAAATATATAAGTGGGAAACTATTATATCCTAATTTTTAAATTAGAAGAAATATATCAATTTAGCATAGCAAATTTAGCTTTGCTACCCTTATATTTGCTTTAAGCACATTGGAACAAAGTATACCCTTTGGTATACCCATTGGAACAAAATATAACATATTCAACCTCTTCAGAATAAAATGGCAAAGTATAAAACTGCTGTTGAGTCTTAGATATGGTTCTGAGATTCTTAGCACCATACGTATACAGTACATGTATATACACACCACTAAATCAAGTATATTAAGGTTTAATGTAATATGTAAGTATATTTAAGGTCCAATTTTTGAATATTTGGGTCCAATTTTTGAATTGTCTTACACACAATTGGAAAATACAGCATAAAGTCAAGAAAAATTCTATGAAACTCAAAAGAAGTTTAAAATTCTTACTTAGGACTGTATCTTGGTTATTTGTGTGTGGGGGGTTTGCTCATTTTTGTATGTGATAAAATAAGCACTTAAGGAACCAAGGAACCTTGCAATATATTATTTTCTTCCTAATTGGTCAATGCAGGACAAACATCATCAGACACAGTGTAGCCTCAGTTTTATATAAGGCAGATTCATCTCCAGCAGTGAGAGCAGCTTTTTCCTTTAAGTGCCAGAAGGACCTTGCAACAGCTTTGCCTCATTCATTACAGAGCCCCCCCACCACCATCAGCAATGGCCACCTTTTGGGGCCTCTTCAGGGTGGCAGTTGATGAAACTGATTGTGAGAATTTCTTTAACCTGTAGTAGTCTTGTGTTACCACTAAAGAATTAGGTTTTCTTTGCTGCAACAGATTAGTGCCCATTGAGAGGATTCTGTGCACATTTCAAAATGCAAAATGAATTATATTATTCAGACTCCCTGCCGTAAGAAGCCAGGGTGCTTTGGTGCCATTGGCATAACTGGGAACTTTGGGGTCCTCTGGCCTGAGTCAACTATCGAACCACCTGAGATAAGGTTAGAACCACGTGTGCTGTCTGGGACTGCCCTAGTGATCAGAGTGGCAAATGAGCAGGAGTCACTGAAATGGAAAACAGCCTGCTGCTGGCCCAACACCATGAGGCTCAGAGTTATTTTGCAGAAAGTGATTGCTTTTCAGTGTGTTGTCTCTCCCTGGGAATGGAACATGGTGACAGGGAGTGAAAAGCAAACGCTCTGTTAGGATTTGGCTAAGTAGATTATGGGGCAGGTGTGTGTGGTTAAAAGACCCGATATGGATAGACTGGAATAAAATGCGGTCACTGGTCCAAGCTGGTTCACAGCATCACAAAGCCATCTGTTAGGGCTCAACGTAGCCTGCCAGTCTCCTGTAGGAAAAGACTTGGGGTAGCAGTGCAAAGTTGTAGGTGCACAGAGGGAGTTCAGGAAAAATGCCCACTATCAGAACAAGATGAAATGAGCTCACCACTGGTGTTTAAGGAGTTCATAGCAACGTGGTCATCCACAAAGGGGCAGGGCAGGCCGGAAACTTTTCACAACTAAACATTTTTACAAAGGGCAATGTTGCTTGGTTAGAATGATGTCTTCTATCATTAGGACCAAAGTTTCTTGGGTGAAATTGGATGGTCATATTTATGTTAAGACCAGAGACAGTTCTTGTATGGTTTAGATCAGAGAGAACTCAGGGCCCCTTGTGGCCCAGCCTAAGTGTGCGGAATTTGGAAGAGGACTCCCAAAGGCTATGTGTGTGTGGTTAAGGACAGCATAGAAGGTACGGTTTAAGCCTTTTTGCTTAATACTTAAAATTTATGGTAAAGGAGTATTCTAGGTTGCCTCTAAGAGCTTTGTAAGCATAAAAAATGTTACAACTCTTCTTTTCCCTCTACGACACCTCATTGATTTTTTGATAGTAGAAGGTTTCCTGGTACATTCCTCTGACTGTATCCCCCACCACACATCATAAGCTGAGGACATGACTCTTCGTCTATCATGGGGCTCAGATAAAATTAGTTGAGTGTGTGAAAGAAGAACACGAATGCTGTGAAATCTGGTGAGAAAAGCACAGGCACAGAATAAAACCCAGTACTTTCACACTGTGTCCCTCCTCCCCCATCCACCATGTAATCTGTTGTAAAGTATTTCATTATTCAGCTCATTCTCTAATTCCCACTTTAAACATTTTCCCTGGCATTGCCTCATTTCTTCAGAGGATAACTTACTTTTGTTAGGACTCTGTAGTTCTTCATGGATGTGATGGGTTCGGCCATTAAGGCATGGTCCCTGGAGATGAGACTGAGAGGCTGGGAGGAGCTGGAGGAGCTGGGAGCTTGGTGCAGGTGAGGTGGACCGTGGCCATGCATAGAAATTGATAGGCTCACAGACACACTGAAACAGGTTATAGAAGCCTTTAAGGCAGGATAGGATGGAAGAACAAGTCGGAATGTCGAAGCAAGTCATGTCAAGCATAGACCAACTTTAGTATTTTGTAACTATTGTCCACGTTGTCCACGTTGCACCTCATGATCGGACTGTGTTCAGTGCTGTTAGGACATAAAGCGTCCATTTATATGAGGCATGTACACAAAAGGGAAAAGTAACGGCCTACGTCACCAGTGCCTTCTGCTTCTAGTCCTTTCACTGGAGAAGGATACTCTCATGAATATAGCTATATTCACTCCTGGGATAAATGCGGCTTCAGTTGCACCTTTTGAACCATGGCGTAGCTGCACAGGTGTTTAACATCATAGGTAAGATCACAGGATTAGAATCAGGATTCAGAGTTAGAATGAACACTCGTCCTATTTTTCACAGGACTGAGAGGCTTCCTAGGATGGAGGGTTTTAGTATTAGAATTGAAAAGTGTGGAGAAAATTATCCTGTTTGTTTCTAGAAAGATGAGTTTGGGGTTAACTGACCAGACTGGCAAAGGACATGGAAACTGAGCAGGAACATAACTTTGTATAAACACGCGTAGGAATTTTGCACTTCATTGTTGTCCATCAAAGCAGAACAGCCTTTCTTTTTCTTTTTTAAGTATTTTTTAAAGATTTTATTTACTTATCTTTAGAGAAGAAGGGAAGGATAGAAGGAGAGAAATATCAATGGGTGGTTGCCTCTCATGAGTCCCCTGCCGGGAACTGGCCTGCAACCTGGGCATGTGCCCTGACTGGGAATCGAACCTCGATCGTGTGGTTCGCAGGCCCGCACTCAATCCACTGAGCTATGCCAGCCAGGGCAGAACAGCCTTTCTTTAACCCCTCTCCCACAAGGCTGTTCTGTTTGACCATGTGGGGCTTACTCCATCCTAACACCATGGCAGAGGAAGCAGGATCTGTACTATTGGCTTAACCACTTCATCTTATGCAGGAAAGTAACGTTAATACATTAGGACACACACCTGGCTGGGTTTCATCCACCAGGACAAAATTACTTTTTGATTCATGATACATTTTGATCTGAAACACACCCACTATCTAAATTTTGTTCAGTGCTGTGGCCTCAGTGCATCTTTCAACAAAGGGAGAAAATATACCTGTAGAAGGTTTTTGCACATCTACTTCAACTTTCCAATCCCAAGTTCAAGTGTTAGAGAATTACCAATAGAACGTTCAGAAATAACCTCTAAGGTCGTCATTGAACAGGGGTGAATTAAAGAAGAGGAACGAGAATGCCAGTTCTGGAACAAAACCAAGGGGAGATTGAAGGTGGCCGTCAGAGCAAAGCCGAGTCATCCACAGATTCTGCTGAGCATCACCGCCTGCGCCATGCTGTGTTTTATTCCACCTGCTACATCAGTGGCTGCGATGCTCTTGGAGAGCCTGCTGTGTGCAGAGGGGCCTTCGAGAAGTACTATATATTTTCTTGTAGAATAGAGCTCTGATAACCTTGGGTGACATCTTGAAATTCTTACACGGGCATACTGAATTTACTGTTTTAGCAAAGATTTAAAGTCATTGGTACCAGCAGAAAGAATAATTGGGATGTGGACTCACCACAATTATAGTTTAAGGCTATTACCTAATTTCTGCCCTTAGAGTTTATTTAATCATGTACGTTAATGATGAAGTCAATCTTACCTTCAGAAGGCCTTGTGGGGTGAAGGCGTTCTGTACTTAGGTATCACGATGTGGTTATGAACTCTGGAGAAAATTTACCAGAGTTTTTTGTGAGCTAACTAGGTAGTGCTTTAGGGCTTACAACTGAAGTCAGCATCTGTATCACCTAGGAGCTTGTTAGAATTGCAACCTCAGGCTTAGTGTCAGAACTTTTGAATCGGAATATACATGTTGACACGTAATTAGTAAGCATATTAAAGTTTGAAAAGTCTTACTGTAGAGAATTTGGAGGGAATATGAGGGCATGGCTCCAGCCATAATATATGGGTCCAAGCAATCTGTCCTGCAATCACTAGGTCCCTCCTCCTTGGAACGTCCGCCCAAACTTTGATGCATTTGCGGTAGAAAGCAAATCCTGGCATGGAAGAGAATCCCTCCAAGCAGCACTGTCTATGTTTTATGAATGTTAGTGACATTTTTACTTTTTTGTTAACACATTACTGCATTTGGAAGTTGACTTTCGGTCTACACAAGTGAAATGACAGCTGCAATCCATTTTCCAAGCCTTTAGTGCTTTGGGTAAAGCACTTGTTTTGTTATGTTTGGAAGATACATGTCATAAAGGAGCAGAGTTTTGAAGGGAGCTGGGCTGCAGTTTTCTCTGGGGAGGTTCCAGTAAACCCCCAGGAAGGAAATAGTAACCATTAGGTAGGTAATTAGGACCTAAAATCTCTTAGTAGCAAAAATGCAATGCCTTAGAATTGTGCCATGGATACCCAGAAGGCAGCAGCAACTTCACTGTAGGCTGAGATTTTTGAGGGGAGCATTGAAGATGAGAGACAGTCTAGTTCTTTGTGTTTTTCATGGCAAGTTTTTCTTCTGATCCATAAGTAAGCCTTGTTGTAATACGTTTTTGAAATGACAAAGACTGAAGACATGGAGGCATCAGCTAATTTTTCTCCATGACTTTTTGTGCCCAAGGCCTTTCTGTATCGTCCAGGGCTACTGTGTCACATAACTCCCGGGAATTTGTCTACATTGTAGTTTATGTGGGTGGGGTCCCCTAGAATAGCACAGTGCCACAATTCTGTTTACGTTTCCTAGTGTAGAGGTAGGTGAAAAAGATATAGACAGAGCTATTTCATTCATTCAACATCTGTTTCACATAATTGTCCTCAACTCCAGCTGCATATCAGACTCATCCCTAGAACTACTAGAAATATAGCTCGCAGGCCACATTCCTATAGCCATTAATGCAACCAGTCTGGAGCAGGACTTGGAAGTATGGATTTTTATAAAACTGCAGGTAACTGTGGTGTGCTGTCAAATCTTTATTTAGTGCCAAGGCTGGTATTTAAATAACTAAGACACCGCCTATTCCTTCCAGGTATCTGCAGTGCGGTGGGAGCAACATGAATATAAATGACATGTGATACTACAGTATTTTAGGCTGTGACAGGGGCCAGACCAAGAGTGCCTAAACGTGATAGAGAATGGAGCTGAGCTCTTACATGGGCACTCTGTGTGTTTGTATGTGTGTGCATGTATAAGCAAGACTGAGACGTCTGTGATAGTGTATGTCAGCTTCCCTCTTCTGTGTCCTGCATTAACTTGACCTCTCACCTGTTTGCAAAGGACCCTACAGATGTCTAGGGTCCTTTTGTCCACCTCTTTAAACTCTTGTTGAAAAATGACCTACTTGTTCACACGGAGATGTATAGAACGGATGATCCCATTGTGTTCTCTTGCTTCATCCTGTTGCTGCAGTAGAGGCTGACTACAAAGTTTAGGAATCAAGGTAGGAAATGAGGGGAGAGAGGTGTATCAACTGCTGCTAACAGCTTACAGTGGCCATTTAGTTGGAGTGAAGCACTAATTGAGGGAAGTGCTGAGTAAGAGGAGAATTAAAGGAAATGAAACTCCAATGAACATTTGATCATGTCTTAATGAGCAGTGAAAATCAATAAGGTGAAAAACATCAGCTCACTCAAAAAGATGTTCCCTTGGTTTTAAATTAATCAGGTGGGTGCCACATTCATCCTGCATTTTAGTAATGATGATCATATTTATATTTTCTTTATGTTTCTTCACCATCACAATGGCTTTCAAATTGTTTTCTTGAATTCTTGTTATGAAAATGACATTGTCTGTCTAGGTAATATATAAATAAACTGAGGAAACATTATCACTCCATGGAAAACCAGATTCTTGATCATCAAATTCAATTCATATTTTGGGGGATAGCAAAGCCAGAATTGCTGTATCCTGGCCTCTGAGCTGTATGATATGGGCAACAGTAGTGATGGGAAGGTTATTATCATTATTCTCAGGCAAGCTTTTCTGAAAGTAAATAGAGACACAGCAGTGGACAGTTCAGTTCTTTTGTATGGGCTGTAACAAGTTACAGAATCCAAGATCCTTTCACTTTTATATTTATGTCCATTTTGATAGATTATGCATCCTGTGCTTTACCTATAGATTCAGAGTGGAGCCAAAAAGGTTTGGCCTTTTTCCTCTGAGGCCTCTCTCTCCAGGAAGACTGCTTGCTGCCAGGTGGCGGGAGGCTGAGGATGGTCACAGCTGACCTCCTGAGTTGTCATAGCTCCACCACTGCTCTGCAAATAGCCATGAGTTTCCAGCAAGAAGCCTTGTTGATGATAATGCTGAACAAGTATGCACAGGTATTCCAAAATACTCCAAAATGTATTAATCTCTGGCGTGAGATGAACATGTTGCCTGGCCTGAGATTTAATTCGCAACAGTTGCTATTCTTTCCTTTCTGGTAGCTGCCACTGCAACAGACAAAAAATACAATGGAACTCACCAGGACATTGGTAGGTTTGCCCACATGTTGTCTGAGCCACCAGAAAGGTCAGCCACAGTTTAAATGTGAGCCTGACTGATACTGCTGTTTAAGAGCTATGGGAAAAGCACTGCGTGACCTTATAATTTGTTGTCAGACTTATCTGAGAAGACGTGCATCTTTGTCTGCTCTTCTGTGAGAGAATGCAACACAGCCGGAATTGAAAACACTGGGAGAAATATTCAGGTGAAATATTTGTTGGTAGATTTTTTTCCTCTTTGTACTTTGAAATGAACAAAGCCATCACTTTACAGTACTGTCAGGATTTGAAAGTCCACAAAAGGTAGGGTAGAGGTGGGAGCGGGCGATGGCTATGTTCTAAATGAATCATCTATGTAGCAGCAGCAAAGTCATCTGTAGACTTCTTCGTAGGAAATAAGATAGGCCTGGGCCTCTTTTGCTCTCTTGGTCTCTCTCTCTCAGCATCAGGTAGGCCTTCAAATCAGAACCTTTAATTCCATGGCAAGGTTTGGGATTATACAAATCTAAGCTTCATGAAGATAAGACCAGAGTGGTGGAAAAATAAACCAACTCCATCTCCCAACAATATAAATAACATATAAGAGTTTTGCCATCTATCAATGAAAACTAATTAAGTAAAAATCAGTTCTCATCTCTGGATTTTAGGGCATTGATAATCTATAGTGTGGGCTCAGTAAGAGTACTGAAAAACTACCTCTTCTCCATTTCCCAGTGGCCTGTATCATTAAGCAAATGACATATTCTTTGACTGTGCACGTGCTGGCCTGGGACACCGAACCCCCTAGTTTATTACTAGGTGGGTTAGGTCCCAGCCATGGTGGTGTCTGGAACAAACAGCCTCAGGAGGGGCGGCAGGTAGATTATGAAGCTATAGATTCTGGAGGGTTTTTTCTTAATTAGAAGTGGCAAAGAATTTATAATATTCCTTAGTTTGCTTGAATCATGTTAATAAAATTTCAGAGTAATAGGAAGATGCTTTGGTGTACTCCCTGGTCAAGACATTTTAGCCCTAATTCCAGTCATATCATTGCCCAACAGTCTGGGGTCACTTTATTTCCATGCCAAGGTATGGTAAGTGGGGAAAAACTTTATTCTATAGTAGGCTGAAATTAGCAGTTAGTCATCAATTTCTATTTAATAGGAAGACCTAAAGTGATAACTGTGGCTGCTGTGTTTGTCTTAATTCTTTTTCCTGACCACTTCAGGGTCTCTTTGGTGAAGGAAGGCAAAACTCAGGAATCAGCAAAAAAGGGAGTGAGAATTGGACACAGCTGAAATAGTTGTGGAACGAAGGGACTTAAAAGCCGTATTCTGCATAGACTGTTCACTGATACCATTTTAATTTTGGAAAAGGCTGATAGTGTCCATCCATAATTTCTTCATAGTCACAGCAAGCCTTTATTAATTCTGTCTCAGAAACAATAGTAACTATATATAGCTCATATAGTATTTATTGTGTTCCAGATACTATGCTAAATGCTTCATTCACATTATTCTTTAATCTTGAAATAAAACCTTTGAGGAACATAATGTTAATTCCCATGTCACTAAGGGGAAAAGTGAATAGTTAACTGAATAGTTTGTCCAAGGTCATTACTAATAAGTGGGAGAGCACTTTTAATCTGATGTCAGCCTGACCTGAGAACTCCTGCAATTCCAAGAGCCATTCATTCCTCTCCACCCACCCGCCTACCCAAGTTTAGCAACTAGCAAAATGGGCAGTCGTGTTCTTTCTGAGGCAGGTCTTAATGTATAGAAGTTTGCTTGTGTGTGTGTGTGTGATAAAAATGCCGTCCTATTTACAATTCAGTGTCAGGCATTATTAGTTCTTAGAATAGACGACTCACTTATTTTACTACTTTAAAACAGCCAGGGATGCAAATGGCAGGACAAATGGTTGTGGCTCATGTAGTTATTCTTAATTTGTGCAATGATATTTTACTACACTGGTTATATTTATGGATACAGGAAAAAATACAAGACTAGATGTGATCAGTCTGAAATATGCTAATTATTTACCGTGAATATGCAACAAAACTATGCATAGTAACATTGAAGGAACCTTCACATCATAATCCATCAATATGTAGCTGTCAATCTGTCGGTTAATTACAATCAATGTACTTGGCAAGGAGGAGCTCCAGTGCATATTAACAATAGTTTGCATTCCCCCGTCACAGCATTTGAGCCATCATAGAGTGTGAGATGAATACACATGAAAAATAATGCAGCTTTTTCAGCTAAATATTTTTGACACAATGATGACATATTTTTCTCTCTTTTTCTAAAGCGCTTATATCATTTTTCTTCTCACAACCAAGTAAAGCAAAACAAAAAGAAACAACTTCCAAAAGGATGAAGAAACTACTGACTTAATTTTCATTTGCTGCACTGAACCATGTCCTCAGAGAAGCCTGGAAAAAGTTCCTTGTTTTCTTTGCCTTGATAAAATCAGGGCAAAGGTTTTATTTTTATCCATAATAGGCTGATGTTGTTGTAAAGAAGAGAATTCTGGCAGATTTTAAGACAGATATGACTGGAAACATATTGTATTTTGATAAATGTTTGGCTCTGTAAGACTTTTTTCCTTTTACTAATTGCATGTACTTACTGAATAATTAAGTGCTACCTTGAATACATGGCCTATTTGCAAATTGGTAAGGCAAATGGGATTGTGAGAACCCATGTTTGAGAAGTCCCCAAACTCCCAGTTAGTCTCAGAACCCTCCCTTACTTCAGTGATGCAACAACTCTGCAACAAGGTTCTTTTGGTCCTTTGTAAAACAGACTGAGTCTAGACCTACAGTGTCTCAAGTGTCCTCATTGCCTGAGAACTGAGCAGCTGCTCCATCCGCAGGAAACCTTTTCTGTGACTACCCAACACCTCAGCTGCTCAAGTGGCTCCAGAGACCATGACCTGGTGCCTTGGTCAACCTTCTCTGTTTTTTTTTTTTATTGTTTTTGGTTTGGATTCCAGACGTGTTCCTTAAGTTAGGTGAGGGGGATTCTCTGTAATGCATTTACACTCCAAGAACTCCTATTCCGTGGGTAGTTAACATCTTCACCTAGGTTCACAGCTTTTCTGTTCATGCTCAGGGATATTAGCAGCTGATTGTCCATGGCTGAAGGTCATTACATAGAAGTGCTTCAGCTGTGTAATTGCTAGCTCAGGGTCCCTGGAAGCTTGCAGCCATTGGATCTTGTGTCATCAGAAGCCATTGTTAGGAGGTATATCCCATGTCATTGAGCTCTCACTGTCTTAGTCACCTCCTAAGGAACACGGCAGGCCTCCTTTAAGCATGTTCCAAATCTTTCGCTGCATATGGGGCAGAACAGACCCTTAGAGTAATATTCTTTACAGATAAAGCACCGCTTGTCAAAGCTCTCAATTCCTATTATTCTCATGCTCTTCTCTTTCCTCACTCCACTCATTATTACATTTTCAGTAATAGGTTAAACAGGACAAAAACAGCATAAAAGTAGGGCTAATGATTAAAGTACTTTAAAACTCCCACTTATGGCTAAAAAGGAAATTGCATGTTTGATTTGTCTTTAGTCCAAAGATTGTCTTTTTTGAATTAATATAACCATGTATGCATAAGAATTATTCTCTTTTTTTTTTTCCCATTTTAAGAGCACTTTACAATTAAACCCATGCATTCCACCAAGATTTCCTGTTAAGGGATATAATATATTCTTCTGTTTTAGTCATAGTATGTTTCGGAATCCTTCCTGAGAATAAATTTTGTTTCCATGATTTCAAACGTTTTTGAAAAGACACATGCATGACTAAGTAGATTATTGTGACTCCTAACTTATTAGGAGTACAAATATAATGGAAGAAAATATCTTTTTGTATAGTGACTAAGTTTTTGGGAAAAAGGTGGGTTTCTTAAAGAAAGAAAAATGCTATTAAATATCATTACGTCCCTAAAAATAATTTTGAGACTCTGCTAAAATATTCTTCTAAGCTATTTTTATTTTTTAGTTTAATTTTAATTTTTCACATTAAAATCTATTTTACTGTTGTTCAATTACACCAGTCTGCACTTACCCCCTACCACTCCCCCTGATCCTAGCCAGACCCACCTCCCTCCCTTGCTTCCACCCACACTTGGTTTTGTCTACGTGTTCTTTATAGTTGTTCCTGAAAACCCTGCCCTCCTCCCCTTCATTATCTCCTCCCATCTCCCCTCTGGTTACTGTCAGATTGTTCTTAATTTCAATGTCTCTGGTTATATTTTGTTTGCTTTTTTCTTTTGTTGATTAGGTTCCAGTTAAAGGTGAGATCATATGGTATTTGTCCCTCACCACCTGGCTTATTTCACTTAGTATAATTCCAGTTCCATCTATGCTGTCCCAAAGGGTAAGAGCTCCTGCTTTTTCTCTGCTGTGTAGTATATTCCCTTGTGTAAATGTACCATAGCTTTTTGACCTACTCATTTACGGATGGGCACTCAGGTTGCTTCCAGCACTTGGCTATTGCAAATTGTGCTGCTATGAAAATTGGGGTGCATAGTTTCTTTTGAATTGGTGTTTCTTACCTGAGGATATATTTATATTTATTTATTTGAGAGAAAGAGAGAAGAATAGTGTTGGGGGGGAGAAAGAAGGAAATAAATAAATAAATAAATAAATAAATATCAATATGAGGGAAAAACATTGGTCAGTTGCCTTCTGTACATGCCCTGAATAGGGATCCAACCCACAACCTAGGTATGTGCCCTGACTGGGCACCAAACCCACAACATTTTGGTGTACTAGATTATGCTCCAACCAACTGAACCATATGGCCAGGGCACTGAGATATTTTTCTTTAATATTTTATTCATTTATCTTTAGAGGGGAAGGATTTGGAGGATCAAATAGGAAGGACACAAGGATGAGAGCTAAGGGGGGCGGAAATGGGATGGAGGTGGGGAGCACAGGGTGGGGGGGACTAGGATGGGAGAAATAGACAAAAAACTGTACTTGAAAAATAAATAAATAAAATTTACAAAAAAAGTAAAGAAAAATTTTATGCTATGCACAAAAAATAAATAAATATGCATTTATTTTTATTTAAAAAAACAAAAAATACTTATATCAAATGGTTATTTGTTCATTTCAGTAGAGTGTTTTGCAAGCCTTAAGTCTGACTGGGAGGTGGAGGAGGTATGTCGTCCACGGTCACTATTTAAAAATTCTTCAAGAAAATGTCATTTTGGAAGGACTTACAAGAACTAGTATAAAGGACACATGGACAAAAACTAGTGGTGGTGGAAATGGGAGGGAGGTGGGGAGCACTTGAGGGTGGGCTGGGATGGGAGTAAAAGATAGAAAACTACTTGAACAACAATTAAATAAAAAAAAGAAAATGTCATTTTGGAACATGAATTTTATGTTGATACTTTTTCTTTCATATGAATGAAATGATTGTGGAAAGAAGGAAGAGAGAGACAGAGAGAAAGAGAGAGAGAGAAGAAGAAGAAGAAGAAGAAGAAGAAGAAGAAGAAGAAGAAGAAGAAGAAGAAGAAGAAAGAGGTAAGTTTTCCATAGAAGTTTTATCTACATAGATTAGGAAGATAGAATAAAAGGATGGTCAAGTTATTAACTTCAGGCATTCTATGATTGATAATGGCCATTACTCATGAATCCATTGCATAGCCCAAGCCGGTTAACTGTTAATTCCACTGACATGGGTAGATGAATTGTATTATGTATTCATTTTGCACAGGTAGATATAGCCAAAATCCATTGGCCTTCTTGGAATGATGCAAATGAACACTGAGACTGGCATGGAAGTCTGCAGGCATGAAAAGTCATTTCACTTTAGAGCTTAAACTGACATCAGTGACTTGTAAGGTGTAACTTTCTCTTCAAGAACAATGATCTAATTACTTTTGCCAACTGCTCACTATGGGAATTATGGTAATACTGCATTAACTTTGAACATTTGTTTAGCACACTTCTCTCCCCGCAAATATCCTGCAGGTTAGCCCTTAGAGGCTTACCATCATCTTCATCACTGTAGTCCGGCAAAGGACTTTGGGCCTTGAAAAAGTGACTGTAACTATAACTTTGTGCTGGACATTACAGAGCCACAGAAAGAAAGTCAGTGCAATGGTCTCGTAGGTACACACGAGGAGAGGCAGCCATAAGCGTGTGGAATGTCTGACTGAGCTGTAGGTCAGCAAAGCATGACAGGCCAGTTCCCATTATCCAGAACCTCGTGGGGCATCACTGGGTCTTTGCAGTGGAATTTTGTTATTTCAAAGTTTTGCTTAAATTATTGTTAGGATTTCAAATGACCCATGTGGCACCCAGTTTCTCCGATGGTAACAATGCAGTAGAAAAGACCTTCCTTCGTAGAAGTAATAAGTCTATAACAAGGTTGATGGATAAAAGATTAGCATATCAAAATCAGTTGCTTCCCTATATTGTGGAAATAACCCATTATAAAATGGAATTGAAAAAAGAATTCCATTAAAAATGGCAACAAAACCTATGTAGTAACTGGAAGTAAATGTAATAAAGAATGCAAGCACTTTAAGGAGAGTTGTTCAATGAAGAAGCAAACTGTACATTAATAAATTCACTATGACATATGTATTTTCAAAGTCACCCACAAAATATACTGTTACATATGAATGTATTTATGTAAAAGTATAACAGTGGACTGGGAGGATATACACCAAACTTACAGTGCCTTGGAAATTGGTTTGAGACTTTAGTTTTATTTCTGCACTGAAAAGAAGACTTTTAGTTCTATATGTGACCTTCACATTTTTTACAGAGATTTTATTCATGTATAGCTTGTGTATTAAACTACACATGGAGAAAATATTAGAATAGTAGAAGCATATAGATCAGTACACCAATATAGTATGCTGAGAATTGGGTGACTCTTATTTTCTTTTTATATTCATATTTTTCAAATATTATTTTCTATTGTCTCAGGAAAAAAAGTTGACTTGTTATACATTTAGTCAGAGAATATTCGGGGCTAAATACTGAATGACAAGCAGAGAATAGTCAAGTACACCACAATGTGGTAGAAAAAAACAAAACAAAACAGCATTTGGAGACACGAGGCCCGAGTTCAAATTGACTACCATCGCTCTGGAAGTTCAGGTAGAATTTTAATCAGGTAGGATCATGTTCATAATCCTAACATGTAGGGTGCATTTTGTTTTTAAGGATTAAATATAATGAATTTAAAAAAGCCTTTTTATAGGATCTGTTACATGAAAATTTCAGAAGATGGAAATCTGAGGATAAGAATCTAAAGAAATGGGAACAAATCAACAATCTTAATCAACTTATCAGCCTAAGGGAAGCTGAATGTCTAGGAAAAATATATCCCCTAATCACATTCAGGACTATCTAGACAAAAACCACCAATGAGTACCATTAAGATACAGAAAGTGGCAGTAGGATTATTCTAGGAGAAGCAGGGCAAGTTGGAATCCCCACCAGGGGCTGATGGTCAGTTAATAAGGCCCTCAGACTCTGCCTCTGTCCATTAGGGAGAGCCTATTATTTGGTTTTGGCAAGTGGATGTCCATGTATCTGTAGACCATCTATTTGTGTAGCAGGCAATGGTTTAAGACTTTTGTGTTCTTAGAGCATTATATTTTTCCCTATACCAATCTTGTATTTATGGATGAGAAAACAGCCCTGGAGAGGTACAGCAGTAACTTATCCAAAGTCACAGCACTGCGAACGCCCTCTGCCTTGCTATTGAGACTATTCTGATCAGTTTACTCTGCACCATTGAAACAGCACCTCTGTTTAGATGGCTCATGCCTAGACAGTACCCTGTTTTGTTTCCCTAATGTGCTTAGGGATGAGTAGGATACCTACCTTCTCCACTGTTGTACATTTTCTGGCAAATGTCAAACCAAAAGAGGTGTCCCCCCCCTTAAAATCTTCCTCCTAACAATTTAATACATTACCTGATATCACATTGGTACATTTAAGGTTGCTTTTCTGGGTTAAATAATTACAGATTAACCTCATTAGTTTCATTGACTCACAAATACCCAGGACTTAGCTGGGCTGCTCTTTCAAGTCCAATTCCATTTTTTTTATAACTAATGGAAAACAGTATTATTAGCTAGAGACTAGCAAGACCATGAATGCCTGCGTAAGGTAGGCAAAAACAAAGGAGGGAGGTGGAAAAGGAATACTATAATTCACTTGAGAAATGGCAGCAGGAGAACATAAGTGTGGCTGGCAACCTTGAAAAGTGCAATATGTTAAAGGAGTGGGCAGTAATACTTTTTTTATTGGACAGCTTTATGCAGACACCAAAGTGATTGGAATCTGGTAAAGGCAGAGACGAAGCTGAAATGCTCAGGGTTGCGAGGGCTTTTATCGGCTCAGTGAAAATATTAATGGAACTGTTTATGGCTCTAGGTGAAGGTGGGTTTTATTTCCCTGATGGACTGTGTCTCATCACCTGGGTTTGTCTCATCACCTTCTTTCTCTTCTGCTCAGAAACCCTCTCGGGGGCTCACCACATGGAACTGAGCTTGTCCTTTGCTCTGGCTCCCATGCTCTGCACCCAGAGCCCTGGACAGTCCTCTCGAATGCTCTGTTAGTTGCAATTCAAAGCTAGTTTTAATTGTGCAACCTAGAGTGAAGGCCGAATGTATTTAAAAAGAGATATTAGGGTATTTAGCCATTTCACAATCAAAAGCTTTAGATACCACACTGTAGATTACTTCACTTAGTAAGAAACTATAACAAGTAAGGATTATAATGATACCTGCATCGCTAGTCTTCTCCTTTCTGGGTGTTTTAAATATGAGATAGATAAATCCTTTCTGTACAGCACAGACATAAAAAAGTCAGTGATTAATTTATTTTTACCTGTGCCATACAAATAATAAAGCAGAAGAATTTCAGTTTTCTTTATAAGTTTTTCTTCTGCCCAAATACAAATTTTTTCTCCAAATTTTAGTGCTATAGTAATGAATAAGCTTCACACAGATGTTAGTATGTTAATTCCCACTTATCTAATTTTAGCAAGTGGGACTGGTTTGAGGAGCACTGTTGTAGTAGTTAGGCTGGAGCTGTGGGCCAGGGCCTAGAGTGGCCTCAGTGCTGGAAGCCTATTGCAGGGGATGGAAACGATTGCTCACAGGATGAGCATTCACAAATGTGAATACAGAGGGCTCCCATGTATCAGCGTTTATAAACCCCACATTTATAAACTTGGGATTTGTGCATCAGAGCAAATAAAGGCTATTCATAGAAAACATTAGCCTAAAAATTCTATATAGGATATACTTATAATTAAAAAAATTATTTTTTATTGAGTATGTTATTACAGTTGTCCCAGTTTTTTCTGGTTTGCTCCCCTCCACCCAGCATCCCCCACTCCCCTTAGAAAATACCCACACCATTGTTCACGTCCATGGGTCATGCCCATCAGTTCTCTGGCTACTCCATTTCCGATACTGTACTTTATATCCCCATGGCTATTCTGTACCTGTTTGTACTTTTTAATCCCCTCGCCTCTTCACCCCTTCCCCTATACCCCCTTCCCATCTGGCAGTCGTCAAAAGGGTCTCTATCTATGACTCTGTCTCTTTTCTTCATGTTTGCTTAGTTTTTTAGATTCAGTTGTTGATAGGTATGAGAAATAGAAGTTGTCTGGAAAATAAAATTAATGTCTGCAGAAAAGGCTTTGCTGAAAATTCAGCAATGATTAAATAATAAGCTAAAGGTATTAGATGAGTTTTCCCCAGAACTATCCAGTGCTGATTTGGTCTTAGTCTCTCTGAGTTTGATAACTAGTTACCATTCCTGTGCTGTGTCGAGCAGAATCTCATTTGCTCAGCATCATTGGATAATGATGTGTTTTGTGTATGTGCATTTTCTAGGTGATTGAAGACTAACCTTTTAATGATTCAAACTTTTTCAAAAAGTTTAGATAATTTTACTTTATAGTCCCTTAAAATGAAGTCTGTTGAACACTATTTAGCATTTTCTTGACAACTAAAATTTATCTTGAGAATTTCATTTATTGTAGTCTGAAATGCAATGATTTTTCCATGGTCATGCTGTTTAGAGTGGTTTACATACATAATAAATGATGTTGGATTGTTCTGTTGGTCTACTATTTCTTTTTTCTGCTAACTCTTATCTTTTTTCAAGTAGTGCTCTACTATTCTTAGCGTGCTCTCCCTTCTGTTTTGTTTATTATAATTTTACATAGAATGAGAAAATAGGTAACCAAACATATTAGAAATAGAAAATATTAGTCAAAGTAAATGGATTCCAAGGAACTGTCTAATGAGTAAAGTTCACAAACATTCACAGTATATGTGTGTGATTTATTTTCCACATTTAGGGACTAACATGGGCACCTAGAGAAATGATCTGCATTTTCCCTCTTGTAGTTCATCATACTCCTCAATCCAATCCACTGATATTTCTCCCATTCAGAGGCAGAGACTACTTCTTCTTTGATTATCAATAACATTTTCTCTCTCCATTTTGTAAGTTGCCTTTGGTGCCTTTTTGTTTTCTCCTCTCTTGTGTAATATTTTACTCTTTTACAATATCTCCACATTGTCTTGGTGAGCCATCAGTAGGTGATTGGTCAAGGTCCTTTGGGCATAGCATTGGAAATGAGAATGACTAGGGGAGGTGTTTGCTAATGGGCATAAAAAGTGAGTCAGGCCTCAGAAAGCTAGGCAATGGGACAAGTTGTGATCTTGAGTGAGGGAGTGGGTGGCAAGACCCAGTATATACAGGATGATGCAGGAAGGCTAATATGAGCAGATGGAGATTCTAGAGCTGAACTCAATTCCCAGATTTAGGACTTAATGAAGTAGAATGAGAAGAAGGTGCTCAGCAGCTGGCAGGTTGGGGATAGTGGGAACACAGTACCCAGCATGGGTCTTTAGAAGCTGCTTGTAATCTGAAGATGGAGAGAATATAACTAACCTGTCTATGTTAAAGCCCAGAGCCACAACCCGGCCCAAGTCTGCTAGCTTTCTGAGTGGGCTACCCTGTTTCACTCTCATTGACTTTTGAGATAGGCTCAGTATAGCTTGTATGTCTATATAAAAAAAGAGAGATTGAAAAAGGGGAAAACAAATATTAAGTTTTTTTTTTATTGGGACAAGTGTTATAAGATGCATGGCATTAACTGTTACCTAGATACTGATGACTCTCAAATCAGTTCCAGCCCAGAGAGCTCTGTATCATACAACTACCTTGTCAATGTCTTGATGCTACTAAAGTATTTAAACAGTGGGGATATGTATGATATGTGGCATGAATGGAAACAATATATGGGACTAACAACATGGTTTTCTTATCAACATTGTTCATCTGGTGCTATGATGACCTTATCTGCCAACTATAGGGGACAGTAATGAGACTTCTAGAACAACTATCCAACCAGCTAGTTGCAGGATGATTGTATTAAACATCTATTATCATGGAGAGCACTTGGTTTGCATTGTAATAAAGACCAATGTTGGGGCAGCTTATGGGCTTAGGAAATGACTTTATTGCTATTCCACTATTGTCATTTCTTATTGATGTTGTTCCAAGCAGTGGACACCTGTGATGTTTCCAGTTATTTTTCTGTATCATCATGCAAAACCAGGAGACTCCATAGAACGTACTGGCTTCTTGAAAACTTGGTTATAACATCAACTTGGAGGTGACATCTTGCAAAGTTGGGGAGTTCTCCTACTGGGGAGACCTGGATATGGTACAATCTATAAATCAGCAATCATATGGTACAATTTCTTCTAGAGATAGAATTTATGTGTCTGGTGGGAGCCACAGTTCTTATCTTTACATATAACTGCAAAAGGGAAGTTATCCTTCATGACACACAACCTTAGGTATTACTAGTTTAGCTGTCTTAATACTAGAGGGAAGAATGGTACCAGAGGGGCCAAATTATTAGCTCAACCAGACTTGAAGTTGAGGCAGTTATATGGCCCTTATAAGCATTTTAAGCAGAGAGGACTGAAGTATTAGTTCTACCAGACTTGAGCAGTGGCAGTGAAGACATGAGACTGACATCTGTGGGACGGCTTAGCCTGTCCACTTGATTTGTAGTGATTTCCAGTGAGTATTTACATTTATACCAGTACAACGTAAGTGTTTTTACACTTTGTGTCCATTCTCTGAAGTTGATCCACATTCTTTTTCTCCTGGAAATTTTGTCATTCATCTTCTTTTCTTGTCCTAAGACCCTTGCTCCATAGCCAGCTCCTGCCAATTAATCACCATATCTGTACTTTTCCAGGCGTATCCAACCTGAGGCCCATGGGCCACATGTGACCCCAGGTGGCTGTGAACGTGGCTCAACACAAAACCATAACTTTACTTAAAACCTTTTTTTGCTCATCAGTTTTCATTAGTGTTTGGGTATCTAATGCGTGATCCGAGACAACTCTTCTTCTTCCAGCATGGCCCAGAGATGGCAAAGTTTGGACATCCCTGCTAGACCGTCTCATCCCCCACAAGAAGCGGATGGTTGAATGTACCACTCAAAGTTTTTTTCTTCCCATTCTAGTGGTTACTCTTCACAAGAGTCTGGGATTTGGGTCTGCATTACTTTTATTCACATTGCCATTGTTTTAGAAGCTTATTAGACTATTAACTCTTATTATATGTTCTATTAGATATTTCTGTGGTATTTTAGTGGTTGAATAGGGAGGAGTATATATTTTTAATTTACCATCTTCCTAAAAGCGTCATGTATGTATGCAATATTAAGCAAATTTGCTTTGTATACCTGACAGTTATAAAAGAAGAGTGAAGTATATTTATTTTGTTATACAATTCATTGTACTTTTCCTTACTGAAAGAAGAAATTAGAGATGTTTAAGTTTTCTTTTTTGAAAACCTTAGAAGATGGGATTCCATTGTAGAATGTCTCACAGAGCATCAACAGAATCAGCACAGCAGCATGCCCTCCATGTCCTTCAGGGATAAGAGCTGTACCGGGTACAATGCCGGAGCACATGACGATGTCTAACAGAAAGAGTCTGACCTCCAGAGTGTGCAGCATTGTGGTCACAGGGATGTGCTCTAGTTGGTGCGATTTTTCATCACAATAGCTTTAAATTGTAAAAGACATCAGTTAGACTCAGCTTTTAATAAATGGTATTACATCGAAGATGCTTGGCTTACAAATGCCATGGGAATCAAAATGAGATCTTTTACTCTGTAATAAAGATATTCTTACCTTAGTGGTATTTGTTTTATGTTTATTGAGTTATGTATGTAGCCTTCAGAAAGCAACACTGAACTTTTAAAGTAAAAACAATAATTTAATGATGTCTTCTCTTTTGATACTTTTTACTTGGCTGTCATTTATAGAAACATCTTGATAAGCAAGATAGGTTTATTGTTGTTAGAGTATATATTTCTTTGTGCAAATAGTATTAAGGGCATTACTTTAGTTGAAGGACATTTTCAATAATGAAATAAAATCTGAGTAATGAAATAAGCTTGGCAATTAAATGAGGATGATACAGTTTGTTCTGTTGAAATGCATGTTTCTTTCCTATGGATTAGCACATATGCGATTGGTAGATAGGGGGCTGGTGTCAGCATAACACGGAGGGTGTGCTGCCCTATGTCCCAGCATGCTAATATTCATAGCTATCAGATATATTTCACAGTAGAGGAGAAAACCTTAGCAGTTAGAGAAATGTAAGGAAATAGCTTAAAATTCTACTGAAATGACTTCCTTTCCTGCAAGAAAGTGCCTTTCTGGCATAGTAGCTTTAAGAGATGCTTTCCTGGGGGAGCTGCAAATGCAAAAGCAGCCACTGAGAACACAGTGTTCCCACGTTAAAAGACAATCATGGAGAGCAGTATCGCTGGATTGAATTTTTAATTTTCATGCAGTTGGCTTCTCTTAGAAATGAATTATGCAAGCATCTACATATGCAAGTAGGAAGCACAAGCTCAAGGGCATAGGACTGCACAGGATCGACTGAGGGTTTTAGGTGCAAATGCCAGTTGAAACCTAATTGTGCTAGTAGGTGTATCAGACAGAAGTGTGATTGTTTTTGTCTGTCATCTGGTTACAGAGTGCCATAGGTTTTGACTGGTCTGCCACAGCCCTGTTTTCCCCATGAACATATGAGGTTTTTCAGGAAGTCGGACTTGGCCATAGAGCAGAAATGCCTGTGCTTGGATTGGGAAGACTGGAGTGGGCCTTTCCTAGTGCAAGGAGCAGAGATTTGTAGAGTGGCAAAGCACTCTAACCAGCTCATCCTCAGGCTGTTGTGCAGATTAAATGAGATTATATATGTGGAGGCGCTTTGTAAATTTTAAATCATTCTATATTCTTATTAAGAAATCTCTCAGCAATAAGTCTCTATAAACCCTTCTTTGTAATTTTTTAAAAAATTCAACGAACTTTCAAAAACTCTTATGTCTGGTGCAGCAGTGTGCTAGATGCTGAGAATAAAATGAGCCAAATCTCATGTTTTTGTCCTCGTGGAATTTATGGTCCAGTGGGGAAGATGGACTTAAAAAAGATAATCACACAAATGGTTGTTTAATTAAAACCTGTGAAGGAAATGAAAATGAGCTGTGAGTGTATATAGTAAAGTATTTTGACCTTGACTATGGATAGGAGGACGGCTCCTCTGAGGAAGAGCTAATCATGCATTACAGGAGCCTGAGTAGAAGTTAATTATGTGATGGTGTGCATGTGTGTGCTGTATGTGCTTATGTATGTACACTCCCATATGTGCAGGCTTATTTCAGTCAGAGATTCTAGCTTATTCCAGGCAGGGAAGCACTATGCACAGAGGTTCTGTGGCAGAGAAGAGGATAGATGCTTGGGGAATTTGAAAAAACGCCCAATGTGCCTGTGATCCTGGGAAGGGAAAAGTGTGACAGGAAGGGCCCAGACCTGGTAAAGCCTCAGAGGTCATGGCAATGACAATGGGCTTAAACCTATGAACGGTGGAGCTCACTGAAGACTTATAAGTCATAAAATCAGATTTGTATTCTGAAAAGATATTTCATACTACTGAGAAGAACCAATTATTAAGAGGCAAAGAGATCTTGTGGAGTCCAGTTAGAGCCTTTTACAGTAGCCCAGGAACTTTTCCTGCAGAGCACTGTGCTACCCCTGTCCTTTTTTGGGATAGGAAGCTGGCAGTGAAAATGCATAGACGTAGGAGCTAAAAAGCTGAAATCAACCGGACAAGCGACATTGTCTACAGGGGGTTATTGGAAAGCAATAAAGATTAGGTTTCTGCCTTGAGAAACTGAATGACAGTGGTGACATTCACTGAGTGGAGCATTAGATTTGGAGGAAAAGATACATGTGTCTGAGGTATCTTGAAGATTTCCAAGTGAAGATGTTGGATAGCATGTAGGAGCCTTTCCTCTGAAATATATATATGTAAATCATATACATATATGTAATTCAGAGGAAAGGCTTGGCCTGGCTTGGAGTATGAATTTGTGAAATACTGGCGTTAATTGCTAACTGAATCCACATGCACCAATGAAAGTGCTGATGGAGAGAATACAGACTGAAAAAAATTAGATGGGCTTCAAGGTACCACTAAGAACTAGGTAGAGGAAGATGAGCCAGCAGAGGAAAATTTGAATGAATAAGGAAATAGGAGGAATGTATGGCATGATTGGAGCCAAGCAAAGTGAGTGTTTCCAGAGCACTCTCTTTTCATGCTGATGGAATATTTCAAGTAAGAGGGACAGAAGAGAATTTATAGTGTAGGTTTCCTCTGTCTCAGTCTCTATGGAGAGAAATTGGTGATGTTTACTTGTATGAGCTCAGTATAGACTTGGTTTCTGACACATATAGGAAATGTACATGTTAACACTTCTGTGAGAATCATGCTCAGTAGAATGGCTGTCTGATAAATAGGCTTGCTCTTTTTGGCATTTTTATATATAGCAGGACTACATTCTAATATATGGCTCTCTGGATGGTGTTTATTGTTTTCCTATGTGAGTTATAACTCCCATGTGATGTTTTCTATCTTAAAGATTAAATTTTAAGGTTAACCACTATGAACATACATGACATTAGGCATATAAAGGGGAAAACACTTAATCAATACAGATATATTCAGAAAGCAAGAAATAAAATCTGTATAGCACTAGTATCCTTGGGTCTAGAGCTTGTCATTTGGCTCTACTTGGTATTTATGACTTCTTTCTCCCAATATGAATTTCATGCTTTTTTTTTAAATACCAGTACCTTGGCTGGTTATATTTCTGTACCTAGTAAGGGACAAAACCTTAATTCCTGAAGGGTTGGTGCCATTAGTAGTCCCTTCTGCAATGGGTTACTGGAGTGTCTAACTTTTACTCGTTGGGCTTTTGCTTTCTGGATTTTATATATTTTTCCTCTTTCTTATTATATCAAAGCAACCCAATTTCCCTTAATAACTGGGATCCATTACCCTAGAAATACAGAGACTTCATTCTTTGCCAACTCAGTGGCATGAAGAGGTAAATGTGGCTTTGTAGCAGTTTCTGCCTCCAGTTAAAATGAATCCTTATTTCATGGTGGAAGGATTCCTTTGTCAGGAACCAAGAAAACCAAAACAGCAGAACATAAAGATGTTGGGACATGGGAAGTGAACACTTTGCAAGTAGGCTATTAGGGATAATAGTGAAGGAAATTACTTCTGCTTCCGCCATCTCACTCCCAGAAACCATGTGTTGTTTGCTGATTCAGAGCATGTACTGTATTTTTAGGACAGTACTTATGGAAGACATGGTGATGCATTAACCAGACCCTGCCTTGAGGGATATAATTTTCATTCCCCCAGCTGAGGGCAGTGCTATTGGCAGAGAACCCTTAGCGTTCAGCCCTTTTCAGGGTTGCCTCAGCTGAAGAGGGCTACCTCTCCGAAGGTCACATTTCCTTCCCAGTGCTGACTGAATTGAGTGGCTGGTTAACATGAGGGTATAAAGGCCCAGTCTACTTGCTGCAACTCTGGACAATCTCATCTTCAGCACTCCCCACAGAGTTAGCTCAGCCTTCTGTTGAGCCTGCGTGGCAGCTCACCTTCTCTCTCTGTATAACCCTGCTTCATTTTATGTCTTTTGCAGGCATTGATTCCTAGACTTCCTGCATGCTGATCACCTTGTCTGAGTCACTTTCCTGAAGAACACAACCTGTAAGAGGCTGTTGCCTGCAAGGTAACACTGCTGGCTATGTAACTAAGTCTGCAGTGGTCCAGTGCATTCTTTCATCTGGCTGATTGGATGATCAGGCAAAGACCAATGAATCTTGTAGATGTGATCTTATTTCCTTTCTCCTTTTGCTGAGGAACGTGTTCCTCTCTTAGATACAACAGTTTGTAGTATAGCATGAGGGAAATTAGACATTTCCTAAGCCCATAGTTGGTGCTAACAGAAGCATGTGGGCAGGGAAGGCACAGTTGTATACTGAATAGATGTATATTCCAGTACGGACAATCAGTGCCCATTTCACAGTGGAAGAGATCCAATCTAAGTAACCTGCTATCAAGGGTCTGGCTGGTTTCCCTGGGGAATAGAGCCACATGTGAGGCCTATGCATTTTATAGGGAAGATAGGCAATGCCTTCCACTTAAATTTATGTTATTCCTAATACGTTAAGAATGCCTATTTGGAATTGTCTTCAGAACTCTTAGAGGCATTTAATTTTCCCCCCAATTTCTGTCACCTATGGGTGTATAGTACTTACATATGTAAATATTATATATAGTACTTGCTAGATCTCTGGTATAAATATTTCTTCAGGTTCTACATCTAAATCTTTTGTCACTCAACTTAAACAATCTTTGGTGATTACTGAGCACTTTTGAACTTCCCTTCATGTTGATTGATCCCCATGTGATTAGAATGATATTAAAACTATGCACTGTGATAAGAAAGGAAATACACCAAGATTCCAAACCAGAAAAATGGATTTGTGAGATTTTTCATTTTCTCTAGTTTTCTGAATTTGCCAAATTTCTATTATGAATAGGTATCTCTTTTATAGTGGGGATAAAGAGGATTGATCCCCTCACCTCAAACAAAAGAAGGGTGTTTTTTCCCATTATTGGGGTATATTATGTTCTGTATTGTTGGGAACCAGCCTGCCTGGTTTCAGGAATTGTAACTGCCTCCCGTGGCTAAGTGAGTGACCTCTGGAATGCGAGCCGCAGGAGACAAAGTTGGTCTCTGGCAGCATATGCTGCCCCTGCTTCTTCCCCTGACCCCCAAGCATAGCCAGTGTCCATGGTGGATATGACCCCTCAGAGAGCGGCAACCTAGGCCAGACACGATCACTTGGGAGGCCATCATGGAAGGACTTCGGGGGCTGCGTCAAAGAGGAAGCAGTGGACCCTCATCCCCCCTGGGTATTGTGACAGAGCCCAAGTCCCCATTTCCATCTGGGAGAAGTGCTTCGTGGCTCTAATAGGTTCCTGGCACTTAAGCCTAAAAACCTATGACTGGAAAGGGTGGTGTAGCCCTTTGCCAGCTAGAGTGGGATCTGGGGTGATTAGGTCTGAGAAAGAATATGTAAAATCCTGTGAAATCGGCTTTGTTTAGAATGCTCTTATTTAAATGATAAGGGTCCAAGCAAGAAGTTTGTTCCTCAAAGTTTTATGGGTCATAGCTATCTGACCCTGACTGAGAATAAGCCCTCATAGTTCTTCAATGGTATCTATTGTTTGATCCTTACCTGTATTCTTGTGCAAATGAACCCAATAAAAGCCCCTTCAGGAAGTGGACCTTGTCCCTCCCCCTTTGAGGGATTGGCCACCTTTCCTCCCCAAGCAGATCATGTCTTGGCAGTGTTTACTTTACATCCCTGGTGGACCGGGGGACTTTGCAGGCAAAGTTGCCCCCACACTGTATCACTTAAATGATACTTCAAAAAGATGAATTACTTTTTTCATCTTTCCTAACTTATGCTTCTGGTGACAATTTAACATGTGTGTGTACAGATGTGGTTGAGAGCATCCTGGGAAATAATGGTTCCTTTTATACTCTGTAGCAATGATGTTTGGATATTATTATAAGTTTTTATTGTGTTGGGGGTTATTCCTATCAGTTTTCAGAAGGTGAGACATTTTCTTATATTTGTTATATAGGCAAATGATTTAAGAAATATTTATACCATACTGTTTTCCTCCTTTTCATAGAATGATATATAATTTTTCTCTTATGTTAGTACAAGGCAGTGGTATTATTATACTTTGTTACCACAATTAATGAAATGGATGTTCATTTTCTTTGTAATTTAATAAATAATAAAAGGACTATATGCCAAATTTACTGTACACATCTCTTAAATTACACATGTGTAACTTCAGTGTGCTGTCTCTCCTTTTCCCCACCGTGGTTTTGTACCGAACTTTCACTGGTCAATGGTCATCAGGAGCTATTCCTAAGAAAGTGAGAGGTTAAACTTTGTAAAATTTCAGTGTTTTGTGAGTAAAGTATGAGTTAAATGAATACACTGAAGTCTTCAGCTTGGAGTGAAGGAGGGTTACCCATTGCTTGTGGCATAAGGCTGATTAGGCTGAGGCCCCTTTGCAAAATGTCATCAGATTCTAAATAGTTCCACCAATTAATCAAGGCTGAAGATTTCTTTACTTGATCTTTTAGAGTGGTTTTAATAACATAAGTAGTTTATGAAGCACATCTCATCTTTTTTCAACTCTAGTAGTTTGATATTCACTGACCTTAAGTAATCCACGAGAAAATGTGGAGATATTTTATTTCTTACAGCTTCCAAGTGTCATGATTTGGAAAATTTTGATTGTTACCACAGCCTTGCTATGGAATCAAATATTTACAATGGTTACAAAAGAGAATATTAAAAAAATCCATTCTAGTTCTATTCACTGCTAGACACTAGATCTCTTGGAATGGTCTACATAGAACGTAGCTACCCCATTACATTTTTAAAAGGCACAATTGGCTGAATCCCTACTGTAACAATTGTATTTTTCATTTTTCAGTACCAGAGCTTCTGGAACTTGATAAACTTTTGTAACTAAAAAATAAATGATTCTTCCAGCCTGAGCTTCCTCTTATAAAAAGCGAATTTCATCAACTTCTAGTTGTTCTGTTGACTTTGATGGCACAAAGGCACCCGCACCCCATCATCCAACCTCAACTAGCATTTTTGTCCTTGTCTGCAGTAATACGGTTGACAAAGAGTTGCTTTGTTTCCAGAAGGCAAGAGAACTGCTTTGGTGAACTGGTGCATAGTACCATACAGTGCATTGCTACATTTCTTTAGGTGGGAAGGATTGGTGCCCAGTTCTAAAAGGGACTCATGTCTGTTATTAACCTACATTCTTCACGAGGCCTTTAATCAAATGATGCCAGGTCTATAGCATAAATTTTAAGCAGTTTGCTTTTGAATGGATATAAAGGCTTTTAAATGCTGGATTAAGTGAGAATTAGACTCAAGATAGGCTGTTTGTTCCAGATTTTCACCTAAATAGAACTGGCATCAGCTTTACTGGCATAAACTGGGCTTCTGTTCTTGGGGATGAAAAGCAGATCAGAAGGTATCGAGTGTGATTCCATTTTGGGTCTAACGACTCTCTGTTGCTGTGCTGTAGCAACCTAGGAGTCTGAAGAAACTGTAGGTTAAAGGATAGAAAGTGGAACTACATCTCTGTGGGTTTGTGAGTCTGTAAAGTTAGTAAAATTTTGCTTCTCTAAAGTAAGCCTTCCTATGGGGCAGACTTTAAGAAATTTTCACTCTATCAAATTGCAGCAGAATGAGCTTTTTCTTCCATTGTCTAACAATCACAGGAGTTTCAGTTAACCTCTACTCTCATGATGTCTTTAAAATTTTAAACAATATCATTTATCACAAGTTTATGGATAGTGGGAAGGCATTTAAATTGAGTGATTCACTGACAATGTGCTAATAAACGTTGGTATTCAAATGTGTAAAATTAATCAGGAGGTTTATTGGAGGACAGCCACATGTGAAAGGTGGTGTGTGGTGTGCTGCGTAGTGTGTGCTAATTGTAGTGGTCAATCCACAAGACACCCAGAGTCCAAACACTGTTGTTTCTCTGCAGGAAAGCACAGAATTTGACTTTGTCTGCTGTTTCCAAATATGGACCACAGCAGTGATATAGGGGCAGGGACACTGGGGGATTTGCTTTGAGGAGCATGAAGCGTCATGAGGAACCCCAACAAGAGCTACAAACCTCCAAAATGGCTTCAGAAATGCCATATAATTCCAGCTTGGTTTATCTGTGACACATCACACAAACAATACCTTAAAACAATTTGCAGGGGTAAGCGAAGAAAAGAGGAAAGATGTGAAAAGAAAAAAAAAATGATAAGTGGTTACAGAGATCTTTGAATGAGACTAAAAATGATTACCGAAGCTGGCAGAAGGTGTATCCATGGTGAAGCTTTGCATTCCCTGTTACACGGGCGTGGAAATGCCAGGGCCATTACCTGAAAGGTTAACAAGTGTGAAGCCACCCAGAAAGGCATGACAACACTGTTGGCCACATCACTCTGACTGATTCACAGTTGTGGAAATCTTAGCAGTTTCCTAAGGGCAGTGAAAATCAGTCTAAACATTATTCAAGAATTTCAGAAGGTTGTACTGAGAAAAAGAAAATAGTTGAAAAGATAGAATTGAAGATTATTTCCAAAGTCATTTACAGTGCTACATATGCAAACACAGAAAAGATATACGAAAAGAAATATTGCCTAGAAAATCAGATAATTATGTGTGTGTATACATAAAATTCTTTTTAAATAATTTCTCTATGGTTTCAGTTGTAATTGAAGTTTTGGAAATAGAATTAGGGAAGTCTGACCCTGGGTAAGAATGAATGTTAGGAAAGCTCTACGCTCTCTAGTCCCTTTTTTCTGGTCACTTACCTTCCAATTTGTCTCTTCCTGTATCTTCATGCTGTCCAGGTCAGTTCCAGCTCTCACCTGTGGGGCTTATGTGTCTCTTTACTATCTTTCGATTTGACATTCCCTCCACCTCCCTTTCTCTTTCCCATTCATTTATTTAGTAATTCATTCAACTCTTTCACACAAAAAGACTATATGTCTCTATGTATTCTTTCTTCTAATTCACTCATCCTTAAGTATGTCAATATTCCCCCCCCCCATTCCTTTTGCTTCATGGCAGTTGGATGATGTGCTACACTAATTGCATATTGATGGATTGTTTTGTAGGTCCCAGGGAATTCTTAAAGATACGGTCATATTCATTAATGCCAAAATGTTAATCTTTGCTTCAGTGAAAAAGGAGGTGATTTTGAGCAGGGAGACACACAGTAATCACCTCAAATCACATGTTTGACAACCAACCCTACCTACATGTCATATGGCCCTAAGATTAAGATAGAGGATTCTTATGGGAATCTAGATCTTGGAACTTTCTCATTGATTTTTTTCTTTCTGTTGGCTGTGCAACGGAGAAGTGGTTCTAAAGGTTCCATTATGACGATAGGATATGTCCAGGTCCTATTTACTGTAAGCTATGTGGGTATGTTTTAACTATGCTTTTTGGTCTGAAAATTTCAGAAAATTGGAAAAAAACACAGCTCTAGGAAAAAATTACATGGAAAAAACAGCCATGTAGGACACAATAAGCAGATGTCCTTAAAATGAGGCGGTCATCGAAGCTTCTCTGTTGGTCCTTGAGACTTCATTAAAAAATAAAAACCACTGGGTTAGATGGCCTCTTATGCTTTTTTCAGCTGCTCCAAACTTCATAGGTTTTGATTGTACAGTTGATCCTTAAACAGTGCTGGGGTTAGGAGAGCCATGCCCTCTGCACTGTCAAAAAGTTATGTATAAATTTTGACCCCTCCCAAACTTAACTACTAATAGCCTACTATTAACCAGAGCCTTACTAATAATGTAAATCATCAATGAATATATTTTATATGTTGTGTGCATTCCATACTATATTTTAAAAGTAGGCTGGAGAAAAGAAAATATTATTAAGAAAAATCATGAGGAAAAGAAAATATGTTTACATATTGTATGTATTTATTGGGAAAAAAACCCTGAGTATAAGTAGATCTGTGCAGTTCTAACCTGTGTTGCTCAAGAATCAACTATACCTTCCTATTACAAACTAAAGTGGAATTCAATAGGGCAACCCTACTTTATCAGTGAGAGAGTCTTTTAGCTTGCAGAAACCCTTGTTTTCTGTGACATACCCTTCATTAGTAATCCTGTGGTTGAACACCAGCCATAATCTGGAATCTAAAATCCTCCAGGGTATTTAATGAATATTTAGTACTTTGTATCTTTGAGAGACAAACTCCTTTCTCCCTGAATGAATCCCACATAAGTAAGGGAAGCTAAGAATCTTGTTTGCCTGAGAAGTGATTGTTCTGTAGAAAGTGAAATTGGACTTTTAAGAATTAAAAGGCTTTTTGTCTGAAAGCCTTATCTCATGCCTGTCTAAGACAGTTCTGGTTAGTAAAATGGGCATTTCTTAGGGTCTTCTCTGTAGTTAGGGGCAGCTTCTGATATTCTTGCATTTGTTGTCTCTTCAAACTGTCTTACTCTAACAGGTTCTTTCTCTATTTCCTGTGAGTTTCCCAGTTCTTAAAACTCTTTTTTATTTCTTGTGACTTTCCCAAAGGACAGCTTGTAACAAGGTCTTCATCACATCCTCTAAGATAACCTGTTTTGTTTTGTTTTGTTTTTACAGTTCTTCTATGATACAGTTCTTCCATGTAGCAGCTCTTTTAAGGACATTGTTCAGAGTCCTCTAGATTAGCTTTGGGGAAGCAAATCTGTATAAATACTCACTGTCATCATCTTAACTGCTCCCTCAGCAACTTTCTATTTTTCTTTGAGGCAGAGAAATAGTGTTGATTTTTCCTTTGGCTCAGAGTGTATTTGTAGGTACCAGAAGGATTCCATGTGATTCTCTTTGTGCTGGATAATTCAGGGACCTAGGGAGCTTGGCAAAAATCCTCCAATTTATATTTACTTCTTTGGGCAAAACAACACATAGCAAATCAAGACTCAGAACAGCTTGGAGCTTCTCATAGTTCCCTGAGGTAATTATGTAAAGTAAACTCTAATAAAGAGCATGGGTTATACACATAAGAGCAGGTTAAATCCATGCTTCATTTAAGCTCTTTGTGGTGAGCAGGCATTAAATTGTTTGGTGTCTTTCCCCTGTGGACTAAAAGATTAGTGTTCATTTCAGGGTAGCATAATTTGTTCTTCAAGGGTAGACAGTTAAAGATTGAAGAAAATCACATCCTGAGGGATGTTGAGTGACTCACATGTTGGGCTTTTTGAGTCTGTATGTGTGTAGCTTTTACTGTCCAATCCTTCAGAGCTGAGAAGTGGGAGGGATTCCAATTAAGGACACCTCTATGGAAAGGGATGATGTATCCTAGGGATGGGTGTCTCCTCTGTTTCTGATGCATGGCTAGCACTTTCCTGAGGTCATCATACCACTACCTAATTTTCCTTGAAAGGAAGAATCATTCAAACTTATAACACTGATGAAAAGATTAGAAAATTGTCTTAGTTATCTTGGTTCTCTTATAACTAAATATTATAGACTGGGTGGCTTATAACAACAGAAATTTATTTGTCACTATTCTGGAGGCTGGGAAATCCTTGCTCAAGGCATGAACAGATTTGATGTCTCGTGAGGGCCTACTTCTTATTTCATAGATGGAGAAGTCTATTTGCTGTAACCATGCATTGTGAAGGGGCAAAGGATCTCTCTGGGGTCTCTTTTATATGTGCACTAATCACCTCCCAAACGCCCTATACTTCCTATGCTATCACCTTGCAGGTTAGGATTTCCAAATATGAATTATTCCATTGCAGAAATAATATAATTATATGTAGCTTTGCTGATACTTTTGTGTAGATTAACTGCATTGCTAAAGGCTTTTAAATTCTTGTTTTTGAAGTCCCATTTATGTTAGGCAATGTTTTTCCTAACTCCACTCATTTTCAGGCCCTAATGTCTGTAAGGTATGGGTCAGTTCTACCCAGACTTTGTGTCGATCCTCAGTAATGCAGGAAGTGAGCATCAGAAGCCTTATCCATGGCAGGTGGAGTCTGGAACCCAGCCCCATATGTGTGGAGACATGGAAAGCTCAGCTTCAGACATGACACAAAACAGCTCCGAGCTGTGACATCTGATTGGCACCTACATCCTAATCTCTCCCAGGTGTCAGTTGATGTCAGTTAGTATCTGGGTTTCTTTATTCTAATACTTCAGAAATCTGAAACTCATTATCATTCCTGATAGCTAGCTTTATGCTTAAAAAAAAAAACCCTAGTAATATTGATGATAGCTTAGCTTTATTTAGCACATTCATGCAGTACTATGTGGAATGCCCCTTTTCAAACATTTACAATGATTATATCTTTTCACTCATACCAATCATATGAAATATTGTATCCTCACATTATAGTTCATAAATTGGGACCTTCAAAAGGTTAGTTAACTTGTCTGAGATTACAGCCAGTAACTTTCGGAGCCAGTATTCAAAGCCAGACTTCATGATGCTAGAGCATGCATTTAATGCTAGTGCATTTGCAAATAAAGAATGAACTATAGCCTTTAAAAAAAAACATGCATTTTAACCAATCCTCTAGTTCAGTGATTTTTAACTGGTGTGCTGCAAAAAATTTAAAAACATGCAGTGCTTGACAGTGTAGTCAGAGACACTTACCTCCTTTCCCTTAAATTGTCAAATTAAAAAAAACGAGAACAGCCAACATAACAATAGCCATCCAGTGGGAATAAATCAAAATTATACCTATTTTTGTCAGATCAGCATAAAATATATTTTTTAGTGTGCCATGGAATTTTAGTAATTAATTTACACGTGCCATGAGGTGAAAAAAATTGAAAATTGCTACTCTAGCTGTTTACAAAGATTCAGGAGAGGAGAAACTCTCAAGTTTTATTCTGGCATCTGCCTTGCTTATATCTGATGGAAGCACTGTCAAACCCAGGCACCTATTTTTGTGTACTAACATTACATTTTGGCTTTATATATTTTCCCTTTGATCTAATTTTCTCAATTACTAACTTTCATTGAGTGGATGTATTTCAGTGTATTGATTAGAGTAATGCTTATAGTTGCTACATCTCTCATTGGCTTTACACAGAATTTCATATTTTGCTCACATAAGTGTTCAGTGTTGGCATTCCTGTTTGGTGGCACTCTCTTCATGGTGATTCAGGGACTTAGCTTTACTGGATTGTGTTGCTCGGCCTTTCCTTAGGGTTATCCAGTTCTCTGTGTTCAGTGGCAAATGGAGAATGAGAGGATAGAGTAGGCACACTGGCTTCTCAAGCAATATTGCTGGAAGTGACATCTGTCAGTCCCTTTGGCCACAACCATTCCCATGACTGCATCTGAGGTAAGACTAAGAAATGTGATCCATGGCTTGGCTTGTGCTTCTTGGCAACAGCTACTTATACTGTGAATAGGTGAGTCAGAATATTTGGTGGACAACCAGCCATCCTTGCCATGTTTGTTAACATGTAGAGGTACTTTTGTAAAAAGTTTGGGTATAAACAGATGGTAAAGTAAAGGTTCTGGCAACAGCTTATCAACTGTAAACTTGGAACCAGTAAGGCTGTGTGAGTTCTGGAAAGCTTTTTACTTGTAGGACCAAGGTCTCTGGATGCATTTATGTAGTTTTGTGACTGGGCCTCTGTCTTGATATATGATTATGTTCAATCTTCTAGGTCCTACCAGACAGTCTTTCACTTGCTACCCCATATCTGGAGTATCAGGCCAGTGTCTCTGTTTACATATCAGCTGGTTGGGCTGCTCCTCCAAAACTGGTGGAGCCCCCAGAACCATAAAACTGACACTCACTTAACTTTGAGCACAGCCAGTGCCTAGAGACTCAATGCCAGGAATCTCCTCTATTGATTTCTGGGATGGAATTTCCTTTGGTAGCCACCAGTTTGCAATGAGATTATACTAGTTGGATTTCTAAGACCATGGCTCCAACCCACAACAATGGGATGACCTCCCTCATATCTGCATCTAATTTAGTATTTGGTCACCAGGAAGGTACAACTGTAATTCCTGTACTCTTCTCCTCCCCTCTGACTGTTCTGATCTAGCAGCAGCCTCTTCAAATGCCAAGTTCCAAACAGAGAGTGTATATTAGCCTGACTCAGTCATTTTCTATTTCTTGTGCTCTTTTCCCCCATTAGTATTAATATTTTGTCAGAATCCCTATATCCCCAGCTGTTCATGAACCTGTCACCTCACCAGCTCCAGGGATGCTCTGTTCCTTGTAAATATTCATATTCACCAATCTTTGGTTCTCATCTTACTCAAATCCAGACAGATACTGATAGATCAAAAGAGAGACACACATCATAAGTCAGATCACCCAGTACAGGGAGGTGGCACAGGTCAATCTGAGGAATGTGGCTTAAATTTCATCTTCCTATAGAACTCTGTATTCCTAATAGGACAGTCACAGAGAGTAGATGAATCAAGTTCACTTAACCTTTTCACATAGCTAAACTCCCCAGTTAGGTGATATTAACAGTCATATATGGCTGAATATATGATTTATATTTCTCCCACCTCATAAACAAGGAGAAAACCTGGATGAGAGAACCTGAACCATCTTATACAAACTTCTTTTAAGCAGAATGTTTGAGTCAAGAAACAAAACTATCATGCTTTAATGAACATTCATAGAGGCGATATCCACCAAAGAGGACTTACCTCTTTGGGTTCTCATCATGCAGTGAAGGGCTCAGCTTGGGTGATATTCATGCCTCCAGGTGTGGGACAAACTGGTAAAGGCTACTTCGTACTGATATGCTTCGTTTTTTTACTGTTTTATCCTTTCTGCATGTCAAGCAGTGTCACAAATGGGAGTGGTTATTACGCAAATAAGTAGAACATTGTTCAAAGTTTCAATGCATTATACACCCATATGGACCCTGCACAGATTTTTTTTACCACATGGACTTGAGTTGGTTCAACAATTAAAAATAATGGTAAAAGTGATGACAACAATATTCTAGCAGTGGGTCATGCCACCTGACTGGGAACCTTTAGTACCTTTCCATACCAAAAAAGAAGACTCCATGGCTGAGCAATTTATTTTCCCTGAGCCCCTCTTAATCAAGTTCAGCTGGCGTGCCAAGCAGACCCAGCAATGACTTTTTGGTGATTTATTGGGCCCACACAGCGGTTTTTAGTGTTTGGAATTTGTGTGATGTTAGCCAGGATCATGTTCTGTGCTTTACTACAGGCTGTACCATTCCACCATTTCACACTTGTTCTAGGTCAAGGCAGCATTTCATTTTGTAATCTTTCATTTAAGGGGTTTGAATAAAACAAGGCTTTTCATGAACACTATGCATTATAATATCTGGAGATAGCATTAAAAAAGAGAAGAGAATGAAATTATTATTTTTTGTTTGCCAGGCACTTTATTTGTGTGTTATTTCTGAATTTTTTGGAATAAGGCAGTACTTACCATTTTACAATCGAGTAGACTAGTATTGTATAAATAGCCCCTGTATATCTTAGCAGGGGCTAAGATATATAGAGGACAGGCTCTGAGTCCCATTTCAAGAACTTTCCACCTTTCAGCCTCTGGCTTCCAAGTTATGTAGGGACTACAGGCAATAGTATGCCTCTGCTTACTAAACAAAACCAGGTAATAAATACTAGTAATGCAAGGAACAAAAAATTCACTTTGAAACTAGGGCACCTAGTTACCTTTCCTTCTTTCCTTGAACAAAACACCCACTGATTTCAAGGACACTTTTGTGTTAGCAAAAAATGTTGAGGTAATTGGCTAGTCCTTGATAACTAGTTAGATTATTTAAAATCATATTTTCTATTTTTCATGTACACACAATTTAAAAAGGGGTAGGTAGTAATTTTCTGTTTAACACAGCGATGTTTATGCAATGCATGGAACTCCCTGCTGAATTTTGCAGTGAAAAACAAATAAGACTGAAAAACACTAGAGATATGGATATTTGCCTGTTGTTTACTACCAATACTGCCATTTCCATGTTGCACAAAAAGGTATATGTACATGTATGTGTGTGTGTACTTTTATACCTGACAAATTTTCATCCATCACCTATACTTTCTAAGAAGGTGTGGAAGTAGTAATACAAAATAATTGAACCACTGTCATTGTAAGATATAGAAAAGCAGCTAGAGATACTTGGTCTTGTTATTGACTCAAGTAAAGTAGAATGACCTGATGATTTAGCTTAATTCTACTTTACTTGATTGACTCAAGTAAAGTAGAATGACCTGATAGATCTGATTGACTTAATGACTTCATTGCATATGGACAGTGTCAGAAGGCCATTGTGAAACAATCATTTGCTTTAAGAATGTTGTTACTTTTTAAAGGCATGACTCCAGCCTTATAAGAACATTGGAGCAGTAGTCCTGCCAACTACATTTGTTGACTGTCAGGAAACCCATCTGTAAGCCAGTGATATGGCGATCTGGCATCTGTCAAATATGATTTTACTTTACCAAGAATAAAGAATCTGTATCCTTGGAATAAGGATCACTAAATTTGTCTGTTAGGGGATTGTGACAGTTGTGCTTTTTCTCTTAATCAACTTCTACCAGAATTAAGAAAGGACCTAACCTGTAATGTAGGGTATGGGAAATATGTATAGTCAATAACATTGTAATAACTTTGTGCGGTGACAGGTGGTTACTACATTTATGGTGATTACATCCTAAGGTATATAAATATTGTACTATGTACATGTACATAGTGCATAGTACTTGTACTATGTCATTGTTGTAAGTCTTATAGTGTACAGATTTCACTGTTGTGCACTTGAGACTAATATATGGTATATGAACTATACTTTACCAAAAAAGAAAGGACCTAACCTGTTTCTTGTAGTTCAGATGGAGACAATTGGGGACTAGCCTGTCAAAAGCATTCAAAAGAGGATTCATAACCTCTTTGATACAATAGACCCCTCTACCAGCAGTTGAAATGTGTGGATATCTTCTCAGTATGATTTAAATATATAAAATAGACCATTTATGTTTATAAGAAAAAACAATTATATTAAAATACAATTATTAAAATATATAAATAAATTTATGCGGAAGAAATATTTGTGTTCGTCCATTAGTGAAACATTGAATAGTTGAACACTACTTTAACATTTTTAGAAATAGTAATGGGGAAATATAAGTGATTTATGTTAGTGACAAACTTACAGGAAATTCTAAGACTACTGTGATGACATTCTAAATTTCAGTTAAAAATTAGGGACTATCTAATTTTTCCTTACATATTAACAAGCCTCTGATTTCTCTTTTCTTTCAGTTTTGTTTTGATTGGTTTCAGGTGTGTAGCTTAGTGGTTAGACAATCACATAGTTTACATAGTGTCCCCCTTGATATTTGTACAACCCCAACTGGCACCGTACATAGTTATTGCACTATTATTGACTCTTACTCTGCTTTACTTACATCTCCATGCTGTTTTGTAACTACCAATTTGTGCTAATTAATTCTTAATTTTTTCACCTCTTCACCCAGTCCTCTAACCTCTGCCCCTCTGGCAACCACTACTTGGCTCTCTATATCTTTGAGTGCAATTCAGTTTTGTTTGTTCATTTATTTTGTTCTTTAGATTCCACATATAAGTGAAATAATATGGTATTTGTGTTTCCCTGACTGACTTATTTCACTTAGCATAATACCTTCTAGGTCCATCCATGCTGCTGTAAATGGTTAAGATTTCATTTTTTTTAAATGGCCAAATAATACTCTATTACACACACACACACTGTCACACACAACCTTTTTATTCACTTGTCTGTTAATGGACAGTGGGTTGTTTACATAACTTGGTTATTGTAAATGAACACAGGGGTGCATAGATTCTTTTGAATTAGTGTGTTGGGTTTCTCCAGATATATTCCCAGAAGGACAATTGCTGAATCATAAGATAGATCCATTTTTAATTTTTTTAGGAAAAGAACACTATTTCCCCACCAACAGTGCATAAAGGTTCTCTTTAATCCACATCCTTGTCAACATTTTTTATTTGTGGATTTATTGATGGTAGTCATTCTGACAGGTGTGAGGTTATTTCTCATTGTGATTTTGATTTTCATTTCTCTGACAATTCGTGAAGTTGAGCATGTTTTCACATGTCTCTTGACCCTCTGTGTGTCCTCTTTGGAGAAGTGTCTGTTCAGGTCCTCTGTCCATTTTCTAATTGGGTTGTTTGGGTTTTTTGGGTGTTCTGTTGTATATGTTCCTTGTAAATTTTGAATAGTAACCTCTTATCAGATATGTCATTGGCAATTATATTCTCCTATTTAGTGGGTTGTATTTTTGTTTTATGAATGGTTTCCTTAGCTATGCAAAAAATTTTTAGTTTGATTTAGTTCCATTTGTTTATTTTTTCTTTTGTTTCCTTGTCCTAAGGAGATATATCTGAAAACATATTACTAAGAAAAATATCTGAGATTTTACTGCCTATGTTTTCTTCTAGTATTTTTATAGTCTTAGTCTTACATTTAAACCTTTAATTCATTTTGAGTTTATTGTTGTGTACAGTGTAATTAGGTTGTCTTCATTTTTTTATGTAACTGTCCAAATTTTCCAGCATCATGTATTGAATAGGCGATCTTTACCCCATTGTGTGTTCTTGACACCTTTGTCAAATATTAATTGACCATATAGATGTGGGTTTATTTCTGGGATCCCTATTCTGTTCCATTTATTTATGTGTCTGTTATCATGCCATTACTATGCTGCTTTGAGTACTCCAGCCATATAATACAATTCAATATCAGGTAGCACAATTCCTCCAACTTCATTCTTTTTTCTCATAATTGCTGAGGGTATTTGAGTTTTTTTGTAGTTACATATGTATTTTTGGATTATTCGTTCTAGTTCTATAAAATACACCATTTGTATTTTGACAGAAATTGTGTTGAATATGTAGATTGCTTTAGGTAAGGTGGACATTTTAATGATGTTATTTCTTTCTATCCATGAATGTGCTATATGCTTCCATTTATTTGTATCTTTTTTAGTTTTTCTTAGTGCCTTTTAATTTTCCTAGTACACATCTTCTACTTTCTTGGTTAGATTTATTTTTAGATATTGTATTTTTTTGTGGTGCAGTTGTAAATGGGGTTGTTTTCTTTTATGACAATGTATTATTTATTTATAAAAATGAAACAGAATACTGAATGCTTATTTTGTATCCTGATACTTTACTGAATTCATTTATCAGTTACTAACAACCTGAGTAATTTTTGGTGGAGTCCTTAGGGTTCTCTGTATACAGTTCATGTTATCTGCAAATAATTACAATTTTACTTTATTTTTCCAATTTTGATGCCTTTTATTTCTTCTTGTCTGATTGCTGTGGCTAGAACTTCTAGTACTATGTTCAATAAGAGTGGTGAAAGTGAACATCCTTGTCTTGTTCCCTACATTAAGGGAAACACTTAGTTTTTCCCCCATTGAGTACATTCATTGTGGATTTGTCATGTAAGACCTTTATTTGTTGAGTAAATTCCTGCTGTTCCCACTCTGCTGAGATTTTTCTTCTTTTAACCATAAATGGGTGCTGGATGTTGTTAAATACTTTTCTCTGCACCTATTGATATGCTCATATGATTTTTACTCTTAACTTTATTTATGTGGTGTATTATGTTAACTGATTTGTGGGCATTGTACCAACCTTGCATCCCAGGGATGAATCCCACTTAATTAGGGCATTAATTCTTTTTAATGTATCTCTGTATTCAATTTGCTACTATTTTTTGAGGATTTTAGCATCTGTATTCATTAGAGATACTGGTATGTAATTTTCTTTTTTTTTATAGTGTCTTTATTGATTTGGGAATTAGGTTAATGCTGGCCTTGTAAACTAAGGCTGGGAGTCTTCCTTCCTCTTGAATGTTTTGAAATAGTTTGAGGAGAGGTTGTTAGTTCTTTGAATGTTTGGTAAAATTTACCTGTGAAGCCATGTAGTTAAGGACTTTTGTTTGCTGAGACATTTTTGATTTCTGCTTCAATTTCATTCATTGTCATCAGTCTATTCAAGTTTTCTGCTTCTCCCTGATTCAGTTTGGAAGATTGTATGTTTCTAGGAATTTATCCTTTTCATCCAGATTGTCCAATTTTTTAGACAATAATATTTTCTTAGAATCCTTTGTATTTCTTTATGTCAGTTACTACTTTTCCTGTTCCATTTCTGATTTTACTTATTTGGGTTCTCTCTCTCTCTCTCTCTCTTTTTACAGCTCTGGTTAAAGGTTGTCAATCTTGTTTATCTTTTCAAAAAACTGGGTCTTGGTTTCATTGATCTTTTGTATTATTCTCTTAGTATCTGCGTCATTTGTTTCCACACTAATCTTTATTTTCTTCCTTCTACTCACTTTGGTCTTTGTTTGTTGTCCTTTTTCCAGTTTCTTTGGGTATAAGTTTAGATTGTTTGAGATTCTTTTTGTTTTTGTACATAGGCCTGTAATGATACAAATTTTCCTTTTTGTATTGCTTTCCCCGTGTCCCATAGATTTTGGATTGTTGTGTGTTTATTTTCACTTGTCTCAAGGTAACTTTTGATTTTTTCCCTTGATTTCATTGTCAACACATTCACTGCTTTGTAACATGTTATGTAGCCTCCATGTCTTTATGTCTTTTTCAGTTTTTTCTTGTGATGATCTTTAGTTTATACCATTGTGGTTGGAGCAAATGTTTGATATTATTTCAGTCTTCTTAAATTTATTTAGACTTGTTTTGTGTCCTAGTATGTTGTCTATCCTAGAAAATATTTCATGTGCACTTAAAAAGAATGTATATTCTGCTGCTTTGGGGTGAAATGCTCTAAAATAATCAATTAAATCATCTGGTCTAGTGTATCATTTAAGGCTGCTGTTTCCTTGTTGAATTTTTTTTCTGGAAAATCTATCCATTGATGTCAATGGGATTAAAATGGCAACTATGACCATATTATTGCCTATCTGTTCCTTTATGTTCATCAAGATTTGCTTGACATATTTAGGTGGTCCTTGTTGCCTACATAAATGTTTGCAAGGGTTATATCCTCTTGTTAAATTTATTCTTTTGTTGTTATGTAATGTCCTCCTTTATCTTTTATTATAGCCTTTGTTTTAAAGTCTATTTTTTTCTGATATAATTCTTTCTACTTCAGCTGTGTGTATCTTCTGAGGTGGTCTTTTGTAGACAGCGTGTATATATAGGTCTTGTTTTCTTATCTATTCAGCTGCTACCCTGTGTCTTTTGATTGGAGAATATAAGCCATTTATATATAAGGTGATTATTGATAAGTATTTATTAGCATTTTACTCTTTCTAATTATGTTTCTATTATTTTTCTTCCCTCTAAAAGACTAATATTTTTTTGTAATACTGGTTTGGTGGTAATTAACTCCTTTACCCTTTTCTTGTCTGGGAAGTTCTTTCTTTTACTTTCTTTTTTAAAAATATACTTTATTGATTATGCCATTATAGTTGTCCCATTTCCCCCCTTAATTCCCCTCTACCCTGTTCACCCCCTCCTCCCATTCTCCCCCGCTTTCATTTATGTCTATGTGTCACAAGTTCTTTAGCTTCTACATTCCCCATACTATTCTTGCCCTCCCCCGTCTATTTTCTACCTACCATCTATGCTACTTATTTTCTGTACCTTCTCCCCCCTTCTCCTCCTCCCACTCCTCTGTTGCTAACCCTCCATGTGATCTCCATTTGTATGGTTCTGCTCCTGATCTAGGTGTCTCTTAGTTTGCTTTTGTTTTAGGTGTGGTTGTTAATAACTGTGAGTTTGCTGTCCCTTCACTGTTCATATTTTTTATCTTCTTTTTGTTAGGTAAGTCCCTTTAACATTTCATATAATAAGGGCTTGGTGAAGATGAACTCCTTGAATTTGATCTTATGTGAGAAGCACTTTATCTGTCCTTCCATTCTAAATGAAAGCTTTGCTGGATAGAGCAATCTTGGTTGTAGGTCTTTGGTTTTCATGACTTGGAATACTTCTTTCTAGCCCCTTCTTGCCTGTAAGGTCTCTTTTGAGAAATCAGCTGACAGTCTGATGGGAATTCCTTTGTAGGAGACTGTCCCCTTATCTCTTGCTGCTTTTAGAATTCTTTCATTTATTTTAATCTTGGCTAATGTAATTATGATGTGCCTTGGTGTGTTCCTCCTTGGGTCCAACTTTTTGGGGGCTCTCTGAGCTTCCTGGATATCCTGGAAGTCTATTTCCTTTGCCAGATTGGGGAAGTTCTCCTTTATTATTTATTCAAATAAGTTTTCCACTTGTTGCTCTTCCTCTTCCTCTTCTGGTATCCCTATAATTCGGAGGTTGGAATGTTTAAAGATGCCTTGAAGGTTCCTAAGCCTCTCCTCATTTTTTTGAATTCTTGTTTCTTCGTTCTTTTCTGGTTGGATGTTTCTTTCTTCTTTTTGGTCCACTCCATTGATTTGAGTTCCAGTTTCCTTTTCCATCACTATTGGTTCCCTGTGCATTTTGCTTCATTTTACCTAGTGTAGCCTTCATTTTTTTAAATCTAATTAGCAACTAAAATCAATCAGTTCTGTGAGCATCCTGATCACCAGTGTTTTGAACTGTACATCTGATAGGCTGGCTATCTCTTGGTTGCTGAGAAGTATTGGCTCTGGGGCTTTGAGTTGTTCTTCTGCTTGAACCATAATGTTTTTGTCTATTTGTGCCTGTTATGGGATGAGGGGCGAAAGCTTAGGTGTTCACTGGGGCGGGTCAATCCAGTCACTGGGTTGTGACTAGGGACAGGGTCAGAAAAGGAGAAATGGCATTTTTTCCGCTCTCTCTCAGATTTTGGTCCCCTCTGCCGCTTCTCACAAGCAAATTGGGCCTTTCTGGTACTGGTTCCTAGGTGGGTGGGCTTGTGTACATTCTAGGACCCTGTGGGTCTCTCTAACAAATTCTCCTGTGAGGCTGGGAGCCCCCTAAGTTTTTCAATCAGTGCTTTTAGGCTTTATTTCCCAATGCTGGAGCCCTGCATTGCATGGTCTGTCTCACTGTCCATTTTTTCACCTGGTTTATCTGTGTGTGAATGTGTGACCACAGTTAGCCAGCCACCTTGCTCCCTCACTGGGTCTGCCTGTTGCCACCCCGTGCCTGGTATCTGCCAACTGCCATCTGTGTGCCAGGTCTGTCCAGCTGCTTTTTCCTGCTGCGACCCCTCTTCTCCAGCCCCCAACTTCCCACCTCTTACTGGTCTAGTTGAATGGTTCGTTGTTGTTGGACTTCTGTACAGTTCAATTTTCTGTCTGTTTTGGTTGTGTTTTTGTTTATACATCTTTGTGGTCCTTAAATTTGGTTGTGCGAGGAGGTACAGTATTTCCACCTATGCCTCCATCTTGGCCAGAAGTCCTCTTTCTTTACTTTTAATATTGAATGATAACCTTGCTTTGTAGAGTAGTCTTGTTTGTATGTCATTGCCTTATTTCACTTTGAATATGTCACACCAATACCTTCTGTATGAAATGTTTCTGTTGAAAAATTAGTTGACCTTTGTAGGTAACTTGCTGCTTTTAAGATTTTCTTTTTGTCTTAAACCTTTGGCATTTTAATTATGGTGTTTTTTGGTGTGGACTTCTCTGAGTTCACCTTGTTTGAGACTCTGAGCTTCTTCCACTGTGTGTCTTTTTCTTTCACCAGGTTAAGGGAGTTTTCAGCCATTATTGCTTCAAGTAGTTCTCAATTTCTTGCTATCTCTCCTGTCTTTCTACTATTCTTATGATGCATAAGTTATTACCTTCATATTATTGCAGAGTTCCCTTAGACTATTGATAATTGCTTTAAATGTTTTTATTTTATTTTTACTGCTCTGATTGGGTACTTTCTGCTACCTTTGCTGCCAAATCACTTATATATCTTCTGCTTTATGTTGCCTACTGTTGATTTCTTCTGGTTATTTTTTTATGATTTCTATGTCATTTTTAATTATTATTTTTACTTTTTTCATTTTTATTGTTGTCCAATTATAGTTGTCCCCATTTCCCCCCCCCCCCACTACTCTCCCCTGCCCTACCCGCCCCCACCTTCTATATTCAGTCCTCCCCCTGCCATTGTCTTGGTTCACAGGTCCTTTATACATGTTCCTTGACTTCACCATTCTCCTTATATTCCCCATTATCCCACTTCCACCTACCCTTTGGTCACTGTCAGTTTGTTCTTTATTTCTATGTCTCTGGTTCTATTTTGCTCGCTTGTTTGTTATTTTGATTAAGTTCCACTTATAGGTGAGATCATATGGTATTTCTCTTTCACCATCGGGCTTATTTCACTTATCATAATGCTCTCTAGTTCCATCCATGCTGTTGCAAAAGGTAGGAAGGTCCTTCTTTCTTTCTGATTTGTAGTATTCCATTGTGTAAATGTACCACAGTTTTTTGATCCACTCATTTACTGATGTGTCCTTAGGCTGTTTCTAGCACTTGGCTATTGTAAATAATGCATCCATGAACATTGGGGTGCATAGGTTCTTTCGAATTGGGGTTTCAGAATCCTTAGGGTATAATCCCAGCAGTGGAATCACTGGATCAAAAGGCTGTTCCATTTTCAGTTTTCTGAGGAAATTCCATACTGTTTTCTACAGTGGCTGCATCATCTGCATTCCCAACAATGTACTAGGGTTTCCTTTCTCCACAACTTCACCAGCACTTGTTTTTTGTTGATTTGTTAATGATGGCCATTCTGACAGGTGTGAAGTGGTACCTCATTATGGTTTTAATCTGCATCTTTCTGATGGCTAGTGATGCTGATCTTCCTTTCATATGTTTATGGGCCTTCTGTGCTCCTTCTCTGGAGCACAGAAATGTTTGTTCTCCTATTGGAACAGACACTCCAATAGAAGTGTTTGTTCAGGTTCTTTGCCTATTTTTTAATCAGATTGTTTTTCTTCCTGGTGTAGAGTCATGTGAATTCTTTACATATTTTGGAGATCAAACCCTGTCCAAGGTATCATTGGCAGATATGTTTTCCCATACAGTTGGGTCCCTTTTCATTCGCTGATGTTTTCTTTAGCCGTACACAAGCATTTTATTTTGATGTAGTCCCATTTAGTTCTTCTTTCCTTTATGTCCATTGCTCTAGGGGATATGTTGGTGAAAATATTGCTGTGTGGAATATCTGAAAATTTTCTGCCTATGTTCCCCTCTATGCCATTTTTATGCTGTTGAAATTTTAAGCTCCTTGAGCATCCTTATAATCACTGTTTTGAACTGTATCAGATGGACTGTTTGCATCTATTTCATTTAGTTTTTTTTTTTTTCCCTAGGTTCTTTTCTGTTCTTTATTTGGGCCAAGATTCTTTGTCTCCTGATTTTGGCTGCTTCTTTGTATTTGTTTCTGTGTATTAGGTGAATCAGATATTCCTTGGTATAGTGCCTCATGTAGCAGGTGATATGTGGCTCACAGTCTCACCCTCCTTGAACACCTGAGGTAGGTGTTCCCTGGATGCCCCTTGCCTGGGTTATGTGAGTCCTTCTGTTGTAGTTGAGTCTTGATTGCTACTGGCTTGTCTGTGGCTGGGATTGTTGCTCTGGCTGGCTATGAGAATCAACCCCAAGAGCAGTGTATGAGCTGCTATATGGGAATTGGCTCTACAAAGGTGAATTCTCCCCAGTAAGTCTGGTGTCTGCTGAGATCTCCCTTTGTGTGTGTTGCTTGTGGACCTAATTGGGTCTCACTGTGCTGTGGTGTGGACCACTTGTGGTGTTGATTCTGCAGTCCCTTTGGAGGAGATCCAGTGCCAGTATATGTCAGGCGCTGCCAGTGATAAGCCCTTTTATCTATTTGGAACTACAAAGCAATCCACAGTTTGTGGCTGCTTCTTCTGGACCTGGGTGTGCCTGGGAGGGGCCTAGCTATGCATCAAGGCTGGTTTCCATCAGGACTGAGCCTTGGGAGCAGGTCTACAAATGGGCCAAGACTCCCTGAGATCCACCCTCACCTGTTAGCTGCCTGTTAGGCTCAGTTACTGAAGATGCCTCTGGCAATACATGAGTTGCTTGAGGGAGGTTCTTAGTGAATCATCGGGCAGGGGCAAGTATTGATTACCAGAGTGGTATAGATTTATATTCAGTACCAGTGCTGCTTTTAGGCCATACAGTAACAACAGTCTCAGATTACACCAAAGTCAGCCACCACCTGCAGTGTGCTCATGGACCTTTGTGTTGGGGCTGGGTCTCAGGGATTTATTCGAGTATGGCCAACAATGTTCATCAGGCCCAAACAGAATAAGATTTGGCCATCTAAAGGAGGGTCCTGTAAAGAATTGAGGGTGCTGATCTGGTGTGCATGAAGGTGGGGGAGTGGCCCTGCTCAAGAGCCACACAACTTAGTTCTTCCCAGAGTCTTCCTGGCCCTACTAGAGAGAAATTATTCTACACTGGGGACCAAGCTGGCCATAGCCAGCTGACAGGACTGTAGAGTACAAGTGTCACAGTTCATAGCCACCACGAGTCAGGAAGGTGGAGCTAGTAGTTTTCCATGGCCAGGCTAGTGGATCTCCTGTGGGGAGTTGGGATATGGCTATTCTGGCCCACACGGGGCTGCCACCTCTGGTAGTACACATGCAGCTGCTCTGTGTTGTCGTAAACCCCTGATTTTTATTTAGTTTGGTGGATCTTTTGGGTATGAAGTTAAGGAAATTTACTTCAAAATGGGCAAGGAGGGAATAAAGGGATGAGGCTGTAACAATTAAGTCAATTTGAGGGATATTTGAAGATAAGGGAAAGATGGCCCACTAGTGTACATTGGCAGAATTTATAAATAAGGGCAGAGAAAGATGTTCTTTACTGTTCTTCAGGAGTTTTAAAAGTGCTTTTTATGATCTAATATTTATTTTATGAAGAAATATTCCATTGAAGTTCAGCAATTCTGATTCTTTTACTCCAGTTTCTTAAGAAGGTTAAATTAAGGAACAGTAATTTTGATCATTTTTCTTAAACACTGTATCTGACACAATTCTAATTTAAAATGTTTTTGCTATTTATGCAGTTCATTTGTATGTCCATTTATCTGCATACATACATAGAGAAGTGTCTGAAATAGTGTTCACCAATAGCTGTCAATGATTACTGCTGAGTGGAGATTTGGACTTTTATTTTTATTTTCTAGAGTGAGTGAATTAAGTCTGTTAATAAACATATGGGATTGAAAGCATGAAGGTATATGGCAATAGTTGTAAAATAAAAAGAGGAGATAGAAGCAATTCATGTATAGAGAGAAAGAAGTAAAAGAAGTAGAGATATTGAAATTACAAGTGAAGATATGATAAGTAGTGAATAAATTTTAACAGTGGACAGAGCACAATGTTATCAAGAGAGTAGGTGCTAAAAGGAGAGAGAACAATTATTTCTTGAAATGATATCTAAGGCAGTATTTTCTTAAGACTCAGAAAACAGAAGCCTCTGCCATGGGCTTTCCTCATGCTTGAGGGTCCTGTTTGGCTTCCCTCAGGCTATACCTCTTCCCACAAGGCCAGGAATTCATTGGGTCAAAGAGGATATGCCTCCTGAGCCTGTTCGTGTGACTTCTTGACCATATTCCATTTCCTTAGGATCTGGAAAGGCTGTGAGCTAAGCCAGGGCTTACACAGAAGTTTCACTCAGGTCTGTCATCATAAAGTGGGCCCTATTGCTGATGTGCATACATCTAGGCCTAAGAGGTGGCCAAAGATTTTGTTCTGGGGTAGGGCATGGATGAACATGCAGGTTGGTTGTCCAGAAGAGCATGCACAAAGCTGCTTGAACTTTAGGATAGAGCTGGGAGTGAAGAGCAGAACAGGGCCGACTACTGGCTAGGGCTGGGAGCCTGGGGGCTCAGGGGTATTCTCCTCCTCCCAGCTTTCATTATAAAATGTAGAGGTGCCTACATCTTCTACATTTTAACTAGGTCTGTTGAATCATTATGAATGAATAATTTTCATGGCAGAAAGATAGAATATATTTATTTTAATACTTGGCTTGGTGCATTGATACTTTTTAAATATACAAAATATGGAATATGGGTCTTCAATTCTACTTTTGCCCCAGGCCCCCCAAATATGGGCCTGATCTAGGTCAAGTGTTGCTCTTAAGAGAAAATGCAATGAATTCATGTTGGATTGCATCAGTAAGCTCAATAATTCTGGGGTCAAGCTCTTCTGTGGATGGTGAGAAGAATAAAAGGAGGGCCAAGAGAACAAGGGTTAATGGGGATTCTCTAGGAATTGGCAAGGCAAGCATATAAGGGTTAGAAAAGACTAGAGTAGTGAAGGCATACAATGTTTGACAGTATGGACCTCCTTGTACTTTCTCTGGTTAGGGGCTAAGGAGTAGGGGAGCAATGCAATTACTCAGATTCATTCATCTATCTCTCCATTCAACCCTTGTGTCCTGAGAACCTATGGCACATCAGATACCATTTTATGTTTTGAGGACACCATGAAAAACATAGTTGACAAAACCTTGCTTTCCTGAAGCTAAAGTTTGCCTTTTTCAGAATTGCTAGGAACAACACAACTTCTCTCAGTGGAACATATGGTAAGGATAGAAATCAAAACACATGCACCTCCGGCTCAGTAAATAATCACTCCATATAAAATTACCTTCCGCTAGCAGTGTTGTAAGTGACTAAACACTGCTTAGCAATTCAGAGCTATAGTCATCATTTATTGTTTCTTTTGAAAAAGCTATTTATCCAAGCCATTTTTCAGCATCTTGCTTTCCACACTTCTCTTCTCTTTCTGGATTGACAGAGAAGCAAGTTAAAGAAAATCCTCCTACACACTTTCCACCAGTAGATTAATCAGTAACACTCATCTCAAAATTTGGCTATTTGTATAAGTGCTTGAGTGTGCCGCACAACTTGTTCACTTGTAAAAATGCAAGCCTATGACTGGCCTATTTTCCCCTTTGACATTAATTACTCACATTCCAAACACAAGTAGGAGAGAATCCAGAGACCACAGAATGCCCTGGTGAATTCCTGCTGTGATCTGACAGGGGCAACTTGTCTTCACTTGTTTGTGTCAGTGATGATGATCATGGTGAGTTAGTAGAGTTAACCAGTTTCGGAGGTGGGGCTTTTCAAACAGAGTATTATTATCAAGTACAATTAAACCAGCAAGTGACATGAAAATGAGTTTTTAAAAACTTTTTTTGTTGTTGTTTCAGTTTTATTTATTTATTTTTGGTGGGAGAAGGGTGGGGAATTTCTTTTTCTTTTTTTAATTGTTGTTCAAGTATAGTTGTCTCCATTTTCCCCCCACCGCTCCCTCCTCCCCACCTCCCCTCACCTCCCACCTTTAATCCTATCCTACCCCCCAGACACTTAATGATAAATTTTATAGTATGCTAGAAAGACACTGGACTTTCACATTACTTATGTAATCTCAGAGTCTCTATTTTCTTTTTTGTGAAATAAGGATAGTACCTATGACAGAGCTTTCGTGATGATGTAATTGATGTTCTTAAAGTAAGTGATATGTTATTCTGCTGATATTGCTTGATAAATTATATATGTTACAATTAACACTGCTGTATATGTCTATGTGCATCCATGTCTATGAGCCCTTTTCTTTTCACATTTTATATATATATATAATGTCCACATAGATGTAGATACGTAATATATGTAATGCATATTATATATCATAATAATCATACATTATATGATGTATAATATCATTTGCGGTATAAAATATATGCTGCGTATAATGTATATACAGCATTATAATGTATATAATATTATAGCACACATATAATAAGCTTTATATATTATATAATACATATACAATAATGCTGAATGTATTATATGTCTAATAGATTTTAGCATTATATATTAATATACCACACACATGTATATTGCATACACATATATTATATATTATGTATTATATTATACAATACACATTGTATATTATATACAGTAATTAAAATTATTATATACATTATAATATGCATATAATATGTATTATATATGTAATACATCCATGAGAAAGAAGGAAAAAAGTTATTTCCATATCTTGGCTCTTGTAAATAAGCCTGCAACAAATGTGAAAGTACAGATACCTCTTTGATAATCCTGTTTTTTTCTTTTCTTTGCTATTTCTCTACAAGTGGGATGTTGAATAGTAGTTCTATTTTTAGGTTTTGAGAGACCTCCATACTGCTTTTCATAGTGGCTGGACTAATGTGCATTCCCACCAACAGTAAACAATGGATCCTTTTTTATCCACATCCTTGCCAATACTTCTATTTCTTGTGTTTTTGATAATAACCATTCTGACAGGTATGAGGTGGTATCTCATTGTTTTGGTTTTCATTTCCTTGATGATTTATTATGTTAAACATATTTTCATGTACCTGTTGGCCATTTGCATATCTTCTTTGGAAAATGTCTGTTCGGCTCCTCTGCCTTTCTCCACTGAATTAACTTTGCATTGTTTTTAAAAAACCAGTTGCCTATATATGTATGACTCTATTTCTGGACTCCATTTTGTTTTTTTGATCTACATGCCTATTCACATATTCATACCACATATTATAATGTCTTTTTTATTGTTTTCTTTTCATTACCATTTAGTCCCCTTATACCACCCTCCCCTACCTCACAATCTCCACAGTGTTGTCCATGTTCATAAGTTCTTTTTCCTCTTTGCTCAACACCTCAACCCCCTAATTTCCCTCACTCCCCACCTTAGCTGTCATTCTACTCTCTGTCTATGAGTTTATCTCTATATTTTTGTTAGTTCAGTTTGTCCATTAGATTCATATGAGTGAGATCATATGGTAATTGTCTTTCCCTGATTGGCTTATTTCACTTAGCATAATATTTTCCAGGTCCATCCATACTGTCTCAAAGGGTAAATTTTTTTTTATTGCTGAGTAGCATTCCATTGTTAAATGTCCCATAGTAGTTTTTTATCCATTGATCTACTGATGGACACTTAGGAGGCTTCCATATCATGGCAATAGTAAATGATGCTGTAATGAACATAAGGGTGCTTATGTTCTTTCAAATTAGTGTTTTGGATACCTTTAGATAATTTTCCAGAAGTGAGATCATTGGGTTGAATGGCAGGTCCATTTTTTATTTGTTGAGGTATCTCCATACTGCTCATTGCAGTGGGTAGACCAATCTGCTTCCCACCAACAGTGTAAAAGGGTTCCCCTTTTTCTACAACCTCACAAGCACTTGTGTGTTGATTTATTGATGATCATCATTCTTATAGGTGTGAAATGATATCTCATTGTGGTTTTTATTTGCATTTCTCTGATTAGTGAGATTGAACATCTTTTCATATGTCTATTGGCCATCTGTATGTCCTCTTTGGAAAAGTGTCTATTCAGGTCCTATGCTTATTTTTTAAATTGGGTTATTTGTTTTTTTGCCATTCAGTTTTGTAAATTTTTTAATAACTTTTGGTTATTAACCCCTTATCAGATGTGATGGAATAATAAAATGCATCCAAATTGAAAAGGAATAAATAAAACTGTCTTTATTTGCAGATGACATTACATTCTACATTAAGAACCCAAAAATTCCACTAAGAAACTGTTAGAACTGATAAATGAATTCAGCAAAGCAGCAGTATACAAAATTAATATATAGAAGTCAGTTGCATTTTTATATACCAGTAATAAACTAACTGAAAGAGAAATTAAGAAAACAATACCATTCACAAATGTTTCAAAAAGGATAAAATACTTAAAAATAAACCTAACCAAGGAAGTAAAAGACCTGTACTCAGACAATTATAAGACTGAAGAAAGAAATTGAAGAAGATGCAAATAAGTGGGAGGATATACCATGTCCATGGATAGGAAGAATTAACATCATTAAAATTTCATACTACCCAAAGCAATCTATAGATTCAATGCAATTCCTATCAAGATTCCAATGATGTATTTCACAGAACTATAACAAATGTATATTGAACCACAAAAGGCCCCACATAGCAACAGTGACTCTAAGAAAGAAGAACAAAGTTGGAAGTTATTACCTAATATGAAATTATACTACAATGCCATTGTAATAAAAAAAGCATGGTACTGGCATAAAAACAGACCCATAGATCAATGGAATAGAATAGAAAGCCAAGAAATAAACCCACACCTTTATAGTCAATTAATATTACACAGAGGAAGCAAGTGCATACATTGGGCTAAAGGTAGTTTATTCAATAAATGGTGCTGGGAAAAATTGAATAAATACACTCAGAAAAATGAAACTAGACCATCTTTTTACACCATACACAAAAATAAATTCAAAATGGATTAGAGACTGAAATATTAGACCCAAAGCCATAAAAATCATGGAAGGAAAAATAAGCAGAAAAATTTTGGACATTGCTTATAGGAATATTTTATTGGATCTATCTCCCCAGGCAAGGGAAAAAACAACAACAACAAAAATAAATAAATGGGACTACATCAAACTGAAAAGCTTTTGCACAGCAAAGGAAAACGTCAACAAAATAAAAAATAATCCAAAGAATGGGAGAACTTATTTGCTTATATAAGTCTTGAAACCAGGAAATGTTAGCCCTCCAAAATTGTTCTGCTTTTTATGGTTCCTTTAGGGAATTTCAGGTCCTTTGTATTTTCATATGAATATAAAAGTAACTTCCAATTTATTAAAAAATAAAAAAACCAAACTTTTAGATCTCAAAACATATTGCATGGAATCTGCTAATCTATTTGGGGAGAATTGATGTCCTCACAATATTGATAATTTTGATTCATAAATAAGGTATTTATTCTTCTTTATTTATGCCATCCTTAATTTATCTCAGCAATGTTTTATAGTTTTTAGTGTGCTAATCTGATATGTGTTTTGTCAGATTTATCCCTAAATATTTTATAATTTTGTTGCTAATATATGTGGTTTATTTTTTAAATTTTAATTATGATTATTCTTTGCTAGCATATAGCAATACGATTGATTTTTATATGTTCACCTAGTATTCTGAAAACTAATAAACTCAATAAGTACAGTAGCTTTTGTATAGATTCTATAATAGTCCCTGCATAGACAACCATAGTGTTGGTGAAAAATATAGTTTTATCACTTCTTTTCCAATCTTGATGTCTTTTCTTTTGTTTTTCTTGCCTTATTGCATTGAATAGAACCTCAAATACAATGTTGAGTAGAAGTTCAGAAAGCAGACAGCTTAGTTGTATTCCTAGAATTGGGTCAGGGAACAATCAAGTCTTTCACAGTTAAGTTTGATGTTAGCTGTAGGGATGCCCTTTGTGAGGATTACAATGTTCTGATTTATTCTCAGTTTTCCAAGAGTTTTTGTCAAAAATAGATGTTTGTTTTTGTTAAATGCTTCTTCCATATGTCTTGAAATAATCATTTATATATATGTATATATATATATAATTTCCTTTTTAATTTCTTAGTTTCATGAATTACATTGATTGATTTGCACATTCAAACCAACCTTGCAGTCAGTCTATGATAAACTCTACATGTTTATGATTTATTATTATTTTTATACATTGTTAACTTCAATTTGCTAAAGTTTTATTTAGAATTTCTATATCTATGTTCATGAAATAAATTGACCTTTTTTTGGTAATAGCTTTAATTAGTTTGGGTATCTGGGTAATGCTGGTCTAATAAAATGGGAGTAGAAAAACCTTTTCACTTTAATTTTATATATGGTATTATTTCTTCCTTTGTTGTTTGGTAGAATCCACCAGTAAAGCCATGTAAGTGAAGAGTTTTCCAGGTAGAACAGATCTAAGTACAAAATCAATTTATTTAATAGGTATAGGGCTGCTTGGGTTATCTTTTTCTTCTGAAATTTAGTAGTTTTTGGCTTTTAAGAACTCTATTTTTTAAATTTTATCATCAATTACAGTTTATTTTAAATATTACTTTGTATTAGTCTCAGGTGCCCAACACAGTTGTTAGACAATCACATACTTTATGAAGTGTTTCTCCCAATATTTCAGGTACCCATCTGGCACTGTATATAAATATTAACATATTATCAATTATATTCCATCTGCTGTACTTTACATCCCCTGAACTATTTTGTGGTTATCAACTTATAGTTATTAATCCCTTTGCCTCTTTTACCCAGCCACCCAATACCCCCTCTTTTCTGGCAACCTATGTCTTTTCTCTGTGTCTATGAAGGAACCCTGGTCTATTTTATCAAATGGCCAATTTGTCAGCATAAATTATTAATATTTCCTTATTATCCCTTTACTATAATTAGAATATATAGTTACATCACCTCTCTTATTCCTGTTACTGAAAATTCATGTCTTCTTTCTCTCTCTTTTTTTCTGTTGAGTCTGGCTAATCAATTTATTTTATTGATCTCAAAAAAGTTCTCACTTTTGTGTCATTGATTTTCTCTATGTTTCACTCTTTGACATTCTGATCTTTGTCATTTCTTTTGTTCTTAATTTACTTTTTTTTCTAGTTTCTTAAGGTAGAGGTTGAGGTCATTGACTTGAGGCTTTTTTATCTTTTCTAATATAGATAGATATTACAGTTAAAAGTTAAAAAAATTTTTGCTCGACCTACCACTTCATCAGCATTTCTTAAATTTTGATGTGTTGTAAAAAAACTTACTCACTTCAAATCACTTTCCTTTTTGTTATCTTCCTTGATCCATGGTCACTTAAAAGTGTTTTATTTAGTTTCTATGTATCTTTGGCTTTCTGGATATTTTTGTTATTGATTTATGATTTGATTTATTTATGGTCTGGAAACTTTATATGATTTCATTCCTTTTTTGTAAATTGAGGTTTGTTGGGTGAAGTGTTCTATAAATATGAATTAAGTTGATTAATAACATATAGTTGACCCTTGCATTGCAGTGGTTAGAGGTGCCAACACCTCCTACTATGTATAACTTTGGCTCTTGAGACTTAGATTTACCTTAATAGTCAGAGGATTGGTTCTAGGATCCTCTGAAGATACTCAAATTTGCACACAGTCAAGTCCCCTTTGTAAAATGGCCTAGGTCAATGCATATAGTTGATCTCCCCCATCTGTGGATTACTAATTTCAGATAAGAACAGTACAAATATTTATTAAAAAATGCATATAAGTGGACCCACGCAGTTCAAAACTCTGTTGTTCAAGGGTCAACTGTATTTCAAACCTTAGTTTTTCTTACTGATTTTTTTGTCAAGTATTTTTGTTAATTTTTCAGAGAGAGTTATTGAAGTATCTGACTTTAGTTGTGGATTTGTCTCATCTTCTTAGATGTATATCAGTTATTTTGCAAATTTCTTAGTAGGTACATAAGTGTTTAGAATTGTTATGCCCTTAAAAATTTATTATTATGAGGTGACTTTCTTCATCCCTGACTATATATATTTTTTTACTTTGAAATCTTTGTTTCATATTTATATACTCAGTCCAATTTTTATTTTGCACTAATGTTAGCATAGCATAACTTTTTCTTTTTACTGTTTAGTCATTTGTGTTTTTATAATAAGTTGAGTTTCCTGTAGGCAACACAAGAATGAGGTATTTATTTTTTATGTAAACTGGAAACCTCTTCCTTTTAATTAGAGTATTTAGATTATTTAAGTTCAGTATAATATTTGATACAGTTAATCAACTTGCTATTTCTTTTCTGTTACCATGTGTTCTTTGTTTCTCCCTTTCCCTTTCTTTTTCTGAATTCTTTTGATGAGTTGAATATTTTTATTCATGCTGTTTTTAACCTCCTTTGTTAACTCACCAGCTAAAAGTCATTCTTGTACCATTTTAGTGGTTGTTTTAAGGTTTATGCAATGTATTTGAAACTTGCCACAGTCTATCTTCAAGTAATACCTCTGCAGAAATCATTGCTTTAAAACATACTCCAGAGGTGTGCTGACATCAAATGTGCAGGTTGCCAGTAAGGACAGTTCGTCATATGTAGATGCGTTGTGTTGGAAATTGTTAAAGACAAGTAAACTTGTTGACTTTAGCTCCACTCAGACAACTAGTGGAGTAAATGATACAACAGTTTGGAGAAAAACAGATTTTTAAACTTTATGATAGACTGAGTTTAGCCAAATTAAAATGTTTTGGAAATAGACTGATAATGAGAAATCCCCTACTCTCTGACTCCCGTGTATATCTAATAGTTTCTTCAATGGATGTGCCAGGGCTTTTTTTCTCAGTGTTAAATGTTTCAACTTGGTAAGAATTCATTTTAATTAGACCTACTATATCATCTAAACTGGAAATGTTTTTTAAATTATGGATGTCCGAAGAAGTTTAAAAAGCTTGATTTTGCTTCATTCATTCAAGAATACCTTAATGAATACTTGGTAAATGTCAAGTACTGAGTTAGACACTTTTCAAAGTGATTAAAGAAGGGTAAGTTATATTTTTTGTCCTTGAAGTTCTCAAGGGAGGAAAAAAGTGACATGGAACAGTTAGAGAACAACATAAGGCAGAAGATAATTGTATCCAAATACTTCATATAGAAGATACATGGTATGGGAGGCCAGAAAAAAAGGCAGTGATATATCCATTACAGAATATTTTGTGAAGTCTTTATGAAAAGTTGCTTAGCTTGACATGGTCATGAAGGTTGAATAGGAACTGGACAACTCAGTAAAAAATGCATGTTTTTTTGCTGTTGTTACTTAAAAGGCATTTGAGGTTACTATAATAATGTAGTGGAGAGCATGTTGAATTAGAAGACATGAGGGCATGTATTCATTAATATTCTACAATGAACCAGCTATGGGACCAAATTAGCCTCTCTGGCCTCTTAAAATCCACAGCACTCAACCAGTGACATGATATTGGGCCACATTTACAATCAGACTCACAGGATACTATAGGCTTTACCAATCACCACAGTTGCTTAGCTTTAAGAAAGGATACAGAACAGACACCAAAGCAGCATGCATGGCAACAACATATGGAGGTCCTGTAACTTGAAGCACAGCTTGCAAATATCCCAGGGACTCCGTACTTGTGATGCATGTGGTGGCCACAAAAGACAAGATTGGATGAGTGCAGACCATCTCAGTTCAGGAAAGCCCCAACTCTGGGGTATCTTCAACAAGGAAGGTTCAATGAAGGATAAAATCCTCAGCTATCCTTGAGGCAAGAACAAAGATTACAAATCAGCTACTGACCTTTTCCTTCCAGTTGCATCTTCTTTACCTGTAAAATAAGGGATTGATTTATATGGGCTTTTATTTTTAAAAAATGCTTGGTTCAAATTCTAGCATCATCATTTATTAGTTGTTTATAGCTTCTATAAATCCCTATTTCTTTGATGGCAAAATAGGTATGAAAATACCTATTGCTTAGTTTTGTTATGTGGTGTAAGTGGCCTGCTGTACTGTTACCAGGGTGTGGGGAATCAGACTATTTTAATATAGACATAAATTGTTGTGTTTTTTATTTTTCTTTGCAGCACTGGAAGGATTGTTCTTGGCTTCATTTTTACACTGGATCTAATGGACCATTAGGGTCTATTGTCACAGAAATTAGAAGGGTAATTAGTTTTAAAGATGAGAGAAAAAAAAGAGTCTTTGGAGAATATGAAGATTTCCTTGAGACAAAATAGGGTTGGAGAAAATGGAAAGTGAAGACAAAATATAGGTTGCTAGACTGTAAAAATCTGGGGATTGTTGGGAAAGTGTTCTGAGTAGGTGCATGGTCATGATCTGTGAAGAGCTGGGTGTCACCCATCGGCCTCTCAAGACTTTGCTGAGTCCCTGTGTGGTAAAATGTTGGGAAAGCTCTTATGCAGTTTCCTGGAAAGAGAAGGTGTTTCCAGGGTCCCTGTGTTTGGGAGGCTCAGTCCATGTGGGGACAAGGCAGCCCTTTCTCTCTGCTTTGTTTTTCTAGCCCTGAGAGGTGGTGATTGCTCTATGATCTGACCACTTCAGTTGCCTTGACATTCAGTGTCATTTTCTGCCGCTGATTTTATTGTAGAGACATTTCCTCTGATTACTGAATTGTCTGAAACGATTAAATTGGCCACTGTAGAGGTGCCAACTCAGTAACTTATTAGATTTTTTTGAGATGAAAAAAATGATTAGACACTTATTAAATAAGACAGAGGTAAGGATGACTTTCTATCTTTATCCCTTTATTAAAATATCTACCATCACAATTATTATAGAAACAATTAAAATATATTTTCTATAGTAAACATTAACATTTTTTATCACAAAATTTTCCTGAAGAAATAGAAAGGGTTGGTTAGTTTTAAGAAAACAGTTTAGTTCTCAATACAAAATTTTATAACAGACTAGAGTCTCTTGTGTTCAGTTCACATGTATTTGTGGTCTAACTAGAGACCTAACTTCCCCCCCTGTTTTTGTTTTCTTTCACTCTTGTTAAGAGCAATATGTAAAATAAAAAGATGTAAATAATTTAATAGACTCTTTTGGCTTTTAGGTAGTTTAGGTAGTCAACATGAAGATTATTTTTATCTATTTTGCTTGTTCATGAGGAGCACATATCTTTGAACTTCAATATCTTAGTGTGCTTTATCAGTACTATTAATTTTAATTTCAGAACATTTTATTTATTAGTCATCTATTGCAGCAGTAGAGCTGCATAACAAATAACTTTTTAGAAGCTCACAAGCTGTTAACAGTTTATGATAATAGACATTTATTTTTGTGGCTCATGAGTCTATGGGTTGACAAGGCTTCTACTGGGTTTGGTTTGGGTTTGTAGGTTGGTGTTGGTTCTGCCCTGCATGACTCATTCCGGGGTGAGTAATTGCTAGGGACATGCTTCTGTAATCATAATAGCAGATGTGCTAGGAGCTGAACCAGCTTATGTAAAGCATATTTAAAGGCTATACTCATATTACCTTTACTAACATTTTATTGGCTGAAGCAAATTACATGGCCCGTCACACTGGATTACTCTAATGGGAGGTGCAGCAAGGTCACATGGCAAAGAGAGTGTTGTCTATTATTCTGTAGCAGAGAGGAAGTGAAGAATTGGAAACAGTATTCCTTTTTCGATAGGGGAGTATGGGAGTTAGTGCTTCCTAAGGAGCTGTCGGCTAAACCTAATAATTGTGGACTGGTTGGAGTATTAATACCTGGGTGGACTGAGAAGGAATCTTATATTTCTTTTTCCCCAGAAATGAGGCACATCCTGTTTTTAGTGATTAGTGTGTGCACCTGCATGCACACATTTGAAGTCGTTCCAGAAAAATTTTAGCCATTGTTAATATAATGAGAACAGTTTACACAACTTCGATATAACCTGGCAGCTAAGGAGAGTGTACTGGAATGTACATGCATGAACAATGATGACTTCCACAAACTAGTCAATGAGGGCAGTAGACGACTTGAGTGGGCATGTGTGCTGTGTGGGCATCACATTAAAAATGACTGAATGAGTGGAACAACGTATCTGCATCAAATTTTGCGTTATGCTTGAATATTCCTCCACGGAAATTATTTGGATGATTCAGAAGACCACAGCTATGGTCAACTGGTGATTCATCCTGACAATGCATCTGCCCATACATCACATCTGATCCAGAGCTTTTTGGTGAAATATCAAATCACCCAGGTCACTCAGCCCCCTATGACCGAGATTCGGCACCCTGCTACTTCTGGCTTTTCCCCAAACTAAAATCACCTTTGAAAGGGAAGAGATTGCAGACCATTGATGAGATTCAGAAAAATATGATGGGGCAGCTGATGGTGATTGGGAGAATGTGTGAGGTCCCAAGCTGCCCACTTTGAAGGGGACTGAGGTGTCATTGCCCTATGTACAGTGTTTCTTATATCTTCTTCAATAAATGTCTCTTTTTTCATATTACATGTCTGTACACCTTCTGGACAGACCTCGTATGCAAACAAATAAGCTACCATGGGTCATTTTAAATACCGAGGCTAATAGTAGTCCCATTTTATAATTAGAAAAATGGCCTTGATTTTCACTCCAAAGAGATTCCAAGGAAATATATCAGCAAGTAACAATGAATTTCACTAAAGAGGTACCTCATTTCACTAAAATTCTTCTACTTTCACGTTTTTAACTTCTTGTGTCCCATGTCCAATTCATGTACAATACCGTGATAGTAACAGCCTCCCAGACTGAATCCCAGTCAATAGCAAGCAACCGCTGTCATTTCCTAGTTTGCTTTTGGTTGGAGGAGCAATGATATCATCACATGCTTAGATGAACCAATGAATACATAGAGTCATTTTGTGTGTCATCATTTTATTTCTGAAAAAAAACTATAAAATTAATTAGGTTAACTCGGGCTACTGGTTAGGAATTATAGGTGCTTTTGTTATTTTACCATTTAAGCATTTGTCTCTGACATATTTTATTTTGACTGCAGTTTTAGGATTGAATGCTAAACACAATAATGACTGAATAACTGATTTTTTCTTTTTAATATATTTTATTGGTTATGCCATTACAGTTGTCCCATTTCCCCCCTTCATTCCCCTCTACCCTGCACACCCCCTCCCCCACCATTCCCCTCCTTTAGTTTATGTCCATGTGTCACAAGTTCTTTAGATTCTATATTTCCCATACTATTCTTGTCCTCCCTCCTATTTTCTACCTACCATCTATGCTACTTATTCTCTGTACCTTCTCCCCCCTTCTCCTCCTCCCACTCCCCTGTTGCTAACCCTCCATGTGATCTCCATTTGTATGGTTCTGCTCCTGATCTAGCTGTCCTCTTAGTTTGCTTTTGTTTTAGGTGTGGTTGTTAATAACTGTGAGTTTGCTGTCCTTTCACTGTTGATATTTTTTATCTTCTTTTTCTCAGGTAAGTCCCTTTAACATTTCATATAATAAGGGCTTGGTGAAGATGAACTCCTTGAATTTGATCTTATCTGAGAAGCACTTTATCTGCCCTTCCATTCTAAATGAAAGCTTTGCTGGATAGATCAATCTTGGATGTAGGTCTTTGGTTTTCATGACTTGGAATACTTCTTTCCAGCCCCTTCTTGCCTGTAACGTCTCTTTTGAGAAATCAGCTGACAGTCTGATGGGCACTCCTTTGTAAGTGACTGTCCCCTTATCTCTTGCTGCTTCTAGGATTCTCTCCTTCATTTGAATCTTGGCTAATGTAATTATGATGTGCTTTGGTGTGTTCCTTCTTGGGTCCAACTTCTTTGGGACTCTCTGAGCTTCCTGGATTTCCTGGAAGTCTATTGCCTTTGCCAGTTTGGGGATGTTTACCACTATTCTGTGAGTCTGTTTACCTTCAGCTCATTCATTTATTTTGGCTTTTAGATTCAACCACTATTTACAATCCAAACCTACTGCACACTGGGACCCACCTTTCCTGATGCATTTAGTATTTCTAATATAAAAAATCATCCTTTAGTTAAAGGTAAATCTACTTGTATTTATATGACGGTTATTTGGGGTATTTTAACTTTTGACATCCTCCTGAGAGGAAACCCAAAACTTCCTGGTGTATAGAGAAGGGAGTAAGTGCGACCATTAGATGCTCTTTTGATGTCCTTGCCTATGGGAAGCTTATTGGCTACAGTAATGTGCAGGAGCTGGGAACTAGTGAGAGAAGTGGGTTTTTTGTGAATCCCAAACCTCCAGTCTAATGCATTTCTAAATATATTAGAATTGTTTCTGTCACAGTCATTCGGTACCGTTCTGGACACATTAGGCCGATGGTACAACAGACCTTGGCTACTACAGATGCAGCTCATTGCCAGGAAGACTTCGGAGAGCCAGGGTTTGCAGCGGAGAGCCACTGAGTTGGCTGTCATTGCTTTATGCTTCTAGACCTTGTCTCTGAATGTGCTTTCTGGAACTCTGGGGCATTTAATCTTCTTGCTATCCATCTCTTAAACATAGGCTATATTAGGGAACTGGATTATTTTCAGTAAAAACTTTGCTTTCAAAGTGAACCTGAATTAATTGAGCTCATTTAGCTAGCTCAGACTTGACCCCAAAATGTTTTCTCTTTCAATGGAAGATAAGCCAAGTCTTGCTTTCAGAGGCTCTAGAGGGCAGAGCTTTATTATTTTGTCCCTATTTATTTGCAAGATTCATTTGAGGTGACTTGGAAAAAATCAGACCAGTGAAGGGAAATTATAGGTAGTTTAATATAATTTTTCAGTTTAATATAATTTTTCCTAATTATTGGAACAACCTACCAATTAGATTGCTGAGAGCAAGTGGCTACTCATCATAGTTTCCTATATGTGTAGCACTAACCTGTTTTCTGTACTGAACTGAACTACATCATTCACTGAGTTCTAATTTTACCTGAGGATTTCCCTGTGAGAGTAAAAAATCACATCCCCTCCAGACCAGTGTCTTCTCAGCTGACAGAACAGAGCCTCTGATCCAGGCTGCTGAGATACTGGGGTCTGTGAAATGGCACTTTTCAGGACAGTCTGCTCAGGATTCTGGACCCCTCAGCCTACTTGTGGCTGTGATGGCTTTGCCTTCCTTCTTGGGGATTTATCCCAGGATGGCACAGTGGAGGGCACTGGGCTACCAGGTTAGTCAGGTCTGAGATTTAGTTCTGACTCTGTCATTGAATAGTAGCCTCTTTATACAATTGAGATTGCCTTTCTTAAGGTCACTTCTCATTCTAACAATCTGTGGTCTGTATAAAAAAGGTTGGAGATAACTTAAGAGCAAGAATAGTTTTTATTTGCTCTGTTTATTTTCCCCATTCTATCCTTTATGTTTTCCTACATTGACGATCAAAAGAACAGAATATGTTAAGGAAGATGATCTATTTTGTTTCTTGGATACAACAGCCTCCTAAGGGGTCTCCCTGTCTCCCATCCCCTTCTCTAGTCTCTTCTCCTATTGTATTTAGAAGGATCCTCCAAAAATAGAAATTTTCTATCTTTGATTCTCTGCTGCAAAGCTTTGATACTTTTCACTGCCTTAAAGATGAAATTCAAATTTCTTACCATAGTTTACAAGACTACCCAACTCTTGTGGACTGCTCTTCCTGGTTCTAGGAATTGTATCTCTACCCCTTGTGGCTAAGGGCGAGAGATGACCTTTGGAATGCCAGCCACAGGAGACAAAGCTTGTCTCTGGTAGCAAACGCTTCCTCAGTCACCTCTCCCTGCTCCCAAAGCTTGGTTGGGAGTCAATGACGGGTAAGACCCCTCACAGCAGGGGGCGACCTAAGCCAGACTGGATCACTTGGGAGGCCTCCATGGAAGGAAGAACTGGGGGGGGGGGCTGCAACAAAGAGGGAGCAATAGACCCTCGCCCCCCCCCCCCCCTGACATAGCCCTAGTCCCCATGTCCTCTGGGAGAAGTGCTCCAATCCCTTTAAGCCTGAATACCTGCTGGGGAGGGGTGCAGCTCCTTGCCTTGCTACAGCATGTCCTGGAGAATAACCTGCATCACAAAGACTTGCTGATAAACCTGTGAAATCTGCTCTGCTAAGAGTGTTTTCATTGATATGTTAAGGGTTCAAGCAGGAAACCCTAAAACTCTGTTCCTGACAGACTCTGACTCATAGTAAGCCCTCAGATTTCTTTGAAATGTTATCTACTGTTTGATCCTTTCTGCCCTGTATTCCTATGTATTACAACCCAATAAAAGCCCCTGGAGGAGGGATCTCAATGCCTTTTTCCCCTGAGAAACTGGCCACTGCCCACAGCCTTTTTCCTCTGGGAAAATGGCCACTTCTCCTTCCCAAGCAGATCACATCATGTCTCAGTCATGATGATACAGGGTGCAGCCAGGGGGTCCCCAAAAAAGATTTGGAATGGTGTCCAGAATTCAAAGTGTATAAGAATATTAGAGAGACATATAAGATGTCCTCACACCTCCCCCCAGGGGGAAGAAACGAATGGAGCAAGGCCATTGAGAGCTGTTTTGCATAGCAACAGTTTTGCAGCTAACCTCTGGAATGGTTATTTAACATATCTATAACCTTTAACTGGTTTTATAGATATGTTAAATAGGAGTGGCCAAGTTTGGAGCCAGGGAGAAGGTAGTGGACTGGGACTCAGGAGGATGTAACTAAGGTCTGCACTCCTGAGTGAGAAGGGCTTGGACTCAGGAGGTAATGAGGGGCTGCGCCCCTGAGGGAGGGTGCCGCTGTGTGGGAGCTTGGAAAAGACTGGCTCCGAGACATGAAGGGTCCCCGCTTGGCCAGATGGAGAGAGAGCCACGCGGTTTCAGCAGAGTGAGGACCCCCTCTTTCCCAGGTGAAAGGGAAAAACCACGCAGCTTTGCCAGAATGGAGATCCCTGCAGCCAGGTGAAGAAGACAGCCACATGCTTTTGGTGGAGCGCGGACTCCTGCAGCTTTGGTAGAAGAGGCCCACGCGGCTTTGGGGTGCCCCCTTTGGCCGCGGGGCCTGAAAAAGCAAGAGAGACTTTGACTGGAACTGAGTACAAAGGACTCTTGCCAGTGGACCATGAGAGGGTACCACAGTACTTTGGATTAACTCGAGATCCTGCACAGTGACACAGCTGACGGTGCCAGCGGCCTGCAATACAGACGTGTGCTCTTTTCCTGATTTACGGTACCCGGAGTTGGGACAGTGGGAGAAGGGAGCGCTGTGTGGGTGTAGGTGTATACCCTAAAGGACTTTGATATTTTAGTGATGGCATTAGGCCTGAATAGCATTAAATAAACATTTTGTTTCCTTTTCACAAATCTCTGGCATTAAGAGATGTCTTTCCAATTGGCGGCGGACAGAAGGGCCCAGTAGATTTTAGTATTTTGTTTTTGGGAGGGGCCCCTGTTGTATAGCAGTTTTGGGCATCCCTAGGTGGGCCAAATATTGTATTGCCCCTCCCTCGGACCTCTTGTTGTTCGGTAACAGTGATTACTCTCATCTGTGGTGGCTGGGGGGACTTGGGAGGAAAGTTGCCCCACACCCAACAATCTCATTCTATGTACTACTACTTTTGCTTTCCCCTCTTCCTGCAGACTTTGCTAAAATATACTAAATTTATGTCAACTCCTTGAACAAGTCATATTCTTTCTCAACTCTGGGGGCCTCTTACGTAGATGGCTCTCCCTTGTTCCAAAGCACTTGAACTCCATCCCTTCATCTGTCTAAATCTCACTCATCATTTTGATTGTGGCTTCAGGCCACTTTCCTTAAGCCTTGATTGGCTCCTAGGAATACAGCACCTATATTTCTCTTTTCATAATGTACTGCTGTCTTTCCAGCTATATTTCTTGGCATATTGTAAGCTTTAAGAGGTAAGGCCTATATGTGCTTTGCATACTGCTGTATTTCCAACATGTAGCATGGTACCTGGCACATTGAACAAATAATGATGACCTAAATTCGAATCCTATTTCTGAGATTTATTAGCCACATAAGCATGGGAAAATTATTTGACCTTTCTCAATATCATTCTCTTTAGCTTTAAAAACAAGTTTTAAACTAAATGATCTTTAATTCTATTTTTTTCTAAAATGGTATAATGTTAATGTATTTATGTAGCATTTATATATTTAACAAGCCAGAAACTTGGTTTGGAAAGAGCATACTATTTAAAATTAATTTCTAAAAAAATAAATAAAATGAGTTTATGTCTTCAGCAATCATCCATTCTGATGCAGAATAATAATGAAATAATTTATGTATACATCACTTACTATAGGTACTTTTATTAACACACTATGTATATCAACTCATTCAATCCTCACAATAGTATAAGTTGATAGTGTAAGTAAATCACTATTATTTTTTGCAATACCTATGTGAGGAAACAGACCCACAGAGATATTATAACCTGCCTAATGTCACGAATCCTAGATAACTTTACAATTAGAGCACAGCAGATTGGACTCCAGAGTTGATGCCCTTAACATTATGTGACAGCACATTGACTAGTAGTTATGAAAACATCATTAGTCATTTCAAATAAATTCAGTAGGATAATTTTCTTTATCATGTAAGTTTAAACTCGTTCAAAATGGAGAGAGAGAAAATCTGCAAATTCATTATCTTAGGGAAAAGAAAGAATCTTCTTTTAGGTCTTTATCTATGGTAGGGTGTAGTTCATTCTGTGTGGTCCTCTTCCATTATGCTGTTAAACATAGTGTGTTCCTTCATCTGACCTCTAATAGAGATTCTTTACTGTATCATCCAGTGTTTAGTCTACAAGAACTCCTCTGCATCTATTTTGGAGCAATATTTTATACTGTTGGGGCTCTCAGGAGACTTTCTCCTATTTTACTCTGGTGTCACAAGAATCTCAGGAGGTTGCCTCTTGGTCTTAATTCTTAGACCAACCTGCCATGTTACCATTTCTACTCTACGTCTGCCATATTGTGGAGGCTCAAGTAGATTCCACAGAAACTATTCAGAGTCCCTGGGATTAACCTAGGAAGCAAGGGACATGTCTATCCTTCTTTGAGGTTCTCAACCTTAAAGAAAGCTTCCATCTTATGCATGAACTTGGCTTCAGATTGTGAGTTCCCCAGGTACAGCCTCTCAAGCTCAACTCACCCTTTCTAATTTCTTTTTTTTTTTTTCCTTTTCTTAACCAACTCTTTAGTTTGGAGGAGATGGCCGTGGGAACCAGTTTGGCCTAATTACAAGTTCTCATTAATAGTTTTTTCTAGCTTTTTTTGTGGTTTTTGAATTTAAAGCCAAGCCTATAAAACTTGAAAATCAGATTGAATCCCTCCACCTGCTTGGGATAATGCTAGACTGGTTTATTATATTTATACTCTTGGGTCAAAACTGAAAAAATAGAGGGGATTTTAAAACCCAATCTGGGACAAATTATCTCTGGATTCCTGTACTTTCAAAGTTCATCTTAGCATCTGGTAAAGATGTTTATTTTCTTTGTCATTCAAGAGCCACTTTCTCTGTATCAATGAAAAAGCAATGTTGAGCACTTGTGCCTGCTGCTGGGATAGTAGAACAAATGTGGATCATGTAGCCCAGCCCTTGGTTCCCTTCCTATGTTTCTTAGCTGTTATAGACTACATAAAAACTATAAAATTACACTGCTGTATAGGAGCCCATTACCAATTATGTGCAATATTTAAAGTAAGGTCTAAAATAGATTTTAATCATAAAAGTAAATAGATAAAACAGAGTAGTTCATGTATAGAGAGGCCTGAGGCTGAAGAGAACTATCTGAGCTCTGAAATGATATAATGTGATGTGTTTGGGAATGCCTCTAGTCTATGAAAGATGGAATTGTGAAAACAAATGAGAAAGTCATTTACAAATCAATATGCAAGATAACAATCGCATCATTCAGAGTCCTGGATAACTTAGTGCTCTGAAAAACTGAAATCACACACTGTGATAAGAAAGGCAAATGAAAGAGAAAGCCATGTTTATTTGCCTAATATGCTGACTCTAAGGCAAGAGAATTAAACCCCAAAGCTTTATTAAGGCAGTCAGGCTTCAGAATATACAACCAACCTAAAAAGAAAAAAAAAATATACAGCGTGTCTGCATGTGTCTGCGTGTGTACAAAAGGCCAAACATTTTTCAAGCCCAAAATAATGCCAAACAGTAATAACTTTGTTTTTGAAACATTAAGGCCAAGTGATTTGCATTCATCCATTGTGAAATGAAATAGAATTTGTCAACTCTCCATGAAGAGGACATAAATCTTTATGCCACCTACATGGCAATGATATACAACGCCACGTCAAGTAATAACAGCTGGTGGTGGGCAGATGTAAATAGAAAACTAGACAAGGCAGAAGAGAAAGCCTTATGGACTTCTAGGCATAGCATAAAACTTGGAAAATAAATGTGAACTATGAGGTTTGCTGTTATAGACCAATATTCTATTTAGTATATTGTAAAATATAATTTGGAGTAATGGTTTGCACCCAGGCATAGTCAAGAATATTGAATTGTTTATTTTTTAAATATATTTTATTAATTCTGCCATTACAGTTGTTCTATTTTCCCCCTTCGTTCCCCACCACCCTGCACACCCCCCCCACCATTCCCCCTTTAGTTTATGACCATGTGTCTCAAGTTCTTTAGATTCTATACTTACCATACTATTCTTGCCCTCCCCCCATCTATTTTCTATCTATTGTCTGTGCTACTTATTTTCTGTACCTTCTCCCCCCTTCTCCTTCTCCCACTCCCCTGTTGCTAACCCTCCATGTGATCTTCATTTCTATGGTTCTGCTCCTGATCTAGCTGTCCTCTTACTTTGCTTTTGTTTTAAGTGTGGTTCTTAATAACTGTGAATTTGCAGTCCTTTCACTGTTCATCTTTTTTATCTTCTTTTTCTTAGATAAGTCCCTTTAACATTTCATATAATAAGGGCTTGGTGATGATGAACTTCTTGAATTTGATCTTAAGAAGGGAAGCAATGTTTTTCTGAAGAGATTGGAAAAAAACAAACTATACTAAAACTTGTTTTTAAAAAGCTCACACCAACTAGTAAAAACATGTGAGTAAGAATATATTTTGTTCCTAATAAATATTTTGGAAATAAATACTAAGATTATATAACCAGCAAACCATTTGTGGACATATTATCTATATCCCTGTAGAGAAAAACTATGACTCTCAAATGCCAAAACATCTGTGTTTTTCAATGAGGTACGGATTTCCTGAAATGTGTTCTGTTTATAACAGGAGAATAAGGTCTACATTTCCTAGAATAAGTTATTACTGCTTACCTGGTTCACAGTATGTCTGAATAGCAGGGCTGACCACTTCATTACTTAACTTTCCAGCCAGAGGACACCTGCTGGCAAGGAGGAAATATTAAAATAGACAAAGGATATTCAAGCCACTACTGCCTTGTCATTCTCACATTTATTTGCTTTCTGTGTGGGAACAAATGTGGACAAATTGTCTCAATGGTAGGAATGGAATCTGCCCTGTTTTTAGGTCACAGACCTTGGATATTCTCACAACCACTCTGTCATGTGAGTTGGTCTGCTTCACGTGGCTGAGCTGGTGTCCTTTCCTTTAGCCCCTCTGTTTAGAGGCCAGTCCAACTGAGCTATGTGACTTACTGGTCACCGAGCATCTCAGGGCTGCATTTCCCTCAAATTAAAATTATATTGACAATATTGGATTTTCATGTGATCCAAATGTTCTGCTATGTTAAAATGTTAGTTATTGTTGCTGCTTTGCAAGCTCTTAAATGACCTTGATATTTAGTTATTTCCACATTATGTTCCTTTGGACACCGGTGACCATTTTTCAAGCTGATCTTGAGAACCGTTTCCTGCCATCTCAATTCAGTGGAGTGCTGTTAAGACTATTCTTTTCCTAGCCTCTGTGAAGTAAGTAGCAGCAGGGTAGTAGCTTTACAGTTTTACTGGTTATAACTTTATGGTCATTCCTATATTTTATACACTACTAAAGATTATATTCATGGCCTCTCATAAGCTGGGCTTTATAGTACTTGCATGCACATATCAAAGTCTGACATTAATTACCTTCTTTCCTCCTGTAGTTTTTTATGAAATGATTTAGGAATCAATTCATGAAACACAAATCCATTATATTATCCTTACTACTGGAAAAGGGCGAATCAAAAATATATGTTCAAGCCTACATTTCCCTTTAGAAAAAGAGACTCTGCAATCCGGACCTACCAGGCAAGTTTGCCGGAATAGAGCCTATGGTTTTCCTGCAGTTTCCCAGAGGTCGGTTGTCTGCTTTTGTTTCTTTCTTCTCTCACCAATTCTCTGTTTTTCTCTAAGTCTCTTTCTTATACAAGTATAATGCCAAAATCCACAAGTAGAAAAATATAGAAATTCTGAAGTAATGTTTTTCTTGAATCTATCCCTGGTTGGAACCTTATTAAAGTAAATCTTAAACTAAGGATCACAGACTCTAGACACTGTGTGTAAAGTGGTATTTGGTGTGGATTTGTGTGGGTATATCTATGCATTCTTCTTGTACAGGGTTTGCTTATTTATTTTTTTATTTCGAAATATTTATTATCTTTTACATGCCAAGTACTACTCCAGGTACTGGGAATAGAGCCCTGATCAAGATATAGTTCCTTCCACGATGCAGTTTGCCTTCTAGTGGAGTACGTGGCTTCCGTCAGGTATTCAGAGGGGTTGTGACACACCCCTCTCTCCGACCAAGGAAAATATTATGGTTTTATAGTATCATGCCCATTCCAAGCTGCTTAGGAAGAGTTAAAGAATGGTTAGCAGAACAAATTTTTGGAATTTTTGCTTTTGATTTATGATTTTTTTTTAGCCTGAAAAGTGCACTCAGTGATCCAAAGAGTGTGTTTAGTATATAAAATGCCTTAGAGAGATCACAAATTCAGCATATCTGAAATCGAATTTATTCTGTTTACCCTGCTGTATTAGTCAGGACTCTCCAGAGAAACAGGGCAAAAAAGAGGAGAAATATAAAAATTCTCTTTCTCCACACAAAGAGATTTATTATAAGGCATTGGCTCATGCAGTTGTGGAGGCTGGTAAACCCAAAATCTGTGGAGTTGATGTCCAAGACCGACCCAGGCTGGCAGGCTTCTATAGAATCAGGAAGAGCTGATATCAAAGTTTCAAAGGCTGAAAAGCAGAAGAATTCCCTCTTAATTGGGGTTGGGGATTCTTTTATTTTATTCAGGCTTTCAACTGATTAAATGAGGACCACCTACTTTATGAAGGGCAATTTGCTTTATTTGCTCTACCAATTTAAGTATTAATCTCATTCTAAAATACTCTCAGAAACACCAAGAATAATGTTTGATCAAGTATTGAGTACCTGATGGCCTAATCAAGCTGACACATAAAATTAACTATCATACCTACAAATTTTGTCTTCAAGGGTAGATCCAGGTTTTGTGAGCTTTAAAGCCTAGATAATTGTTGGGAATCAAAATTATACAACACCACATATGAAACTGAGTATTTATTTAGAATGAGAAAAGAAATCCCAACAAATTAAAAAATTAAAAAATACAGCAAACATGAAATTCAGAAAATATTGTTCTATTTATTAACTGGCTGATCTCTGTAACACATTTTCTCAAGCATTTTTTTAGCTGTGTACTCAGTTGGTGCCTTCCTGATATCACAATAATTGTGTTATATCAATTTTTGGTAGAAGAGAAGAATAATTTAATTTTTTATTTTTTCTGGGTGAATGAAAACTATTCTATTGATCACTTTTTAAGTTTTGATTAATTTCAATTGATCATGTGAATTTTTAATATTGTTGACACATTTTGAAAACATCCCTCAAATTTATTGTTAGGTGAAGTGTAAGATTTCAGAACATTTCACATTTTTTCATGCAGTGGTTAATGTTACGTACTCTTGAATTAGTGATATGCTGTGGTTGCTTTATCTGCATTGCAATGTGGGGTCATGAGTTTTATATTATTTTGTCAATAACTATGTCGCATCAGACGAATATTTAAATCCTTTTTTCTTGTTTTCGTATGGTTCACTCCTTTATTAATCTGTGTATCAAATAAAGCTTATTACTTCTAATAGCACTTTGTCTTTTCCTCTTAATACATTTATGACATAGATATGATCTTTTGGTTTTTATTGGAAGTCGCCTTTCACTGGCAATGTATATTATCTGTTTATTTCATCAATAAATTTATCACTTTTGTTTCATTCCTTTTTTTTAAAACCAAAATTTAGGAAGTGGAAGCTGAAAGAGTAGGGATAGCCATACTTTGGAGATGTTGTGTGTTTGCTGCCAGCCTAGTGCAGTAATGTGAGTGTGACCACAAAGCAAGTTGTAGCCTTTTTGTTGGTGGAGAGTTTTGCCTTTAATTTGTAAAAACCCACAACATCTGTGAGGCAACATAAAGACAAGTGAAATGCAGTGAGGTATGCCTGTACAGTTCATGTGAATCCAAATCAGAGGCTTTGTTAATTTTTCCTCATTGAAATATTCCAAAATTTATTTCCAAATTGCAAATAGTGACATTGCCAGCTCAGTTCCTCTTACCAGGCCCCACAAATGCTCACATTTATGCAACGACCTGGGGGGAAAAGCAACATGTGAGAAGTTGTAGTAGAAACTAGAAGCTGTTCTCTTACTGATTACAGTTTAAACATATTAATTTTGCAAAGTTTTAAAAATATATGATTATATAGACTGTTTGCTAGGTTCCTAGGCCTTGCAAGAGACTGAGGAAGTGAGGGGCCCTGAATCTGAAACTTTATTGTCTTCATAGTTAATCCACCTCCACAACATCCATCTTCTTATTCCCATCTCAGTGGGCGGAGGGCACCATCCCAAAACACGCTGGAGCCACTTCAGATGATTACTTTCTCTTTCTCTCTTCACATCTAGTTATTGGGTCATGTTAATTTACTAGTTCTCTGTGCATTGCTAAAATGACCTTCTTATTTTTGTTCTTGGTGTCAAAGACAGATTGCACTGGACAAATTAAACTGCAAGGAATACTTTATTCAAGATGATTGCAATATGGGAGAGGAATTGAATACAATTCTCCTAAATCCAATGGCAAGGGAGTTTGTAAGCACTGAGGTGAGCAAGTACTAAAGTCCTGGAGGACACCAGTGGTGAGGTGGTCAGTGTAATGAGGCCATACGTGTTTGCTAATTGACAGTGTCTTAAGTTAGGCTCGTACCCTCCCACAAAGACTGGAAGATAGGGGTGCTGTCTTTCTTTATAACTACATTTCAAAGAGATGGTTTCCAAGTCCTGGAGAATGACATTCCTGGGCTGTTAAACTGGCAAGGGGCTGGGAGAAATTTATATTTCAAAGGGGCAGAAAAACATTTACTGGTACAAGTTTTCTAAGATAAATATTCTAAGAAATGGGAAACTGGGGGCCTAGAATCAAGAATAAATAAATATGTATAAAGTTTAGCCAATCTGAGGGGAGTGCTATATAAGGCCCTTTTGATCATTACCTCCTCAATTCTGCCTATTAAGTCCATAGTCCTAGAAATCCTGTACAAGCTACTTTATGACAGACTCCTACCTCTGTAACAAATCCCTTGTCATTATACTATCGGTTATATTGATCCAGGCCTAATATCACTTCCATATATTTGACCTTACTATCCTTTTGCTTAGGATAACCACCTGTTTCTTTTCTTCTGGCTAAAAATTGAGTTGCTCTATTCAGTTAGTTAGTCTTTTATATCAGTCAGGGCACACTAAGTATTGATCAATAACAAACAGCCCCAAGTTTGAGGGCTTAAAGCAACAAGATACATGTCTAGTTTATGCCCCATGTTCATCCAGTGGGTATATTGGGGCAGAGCTCCAATCCAGTCCTTTACTGGCTCTTAGTGTCTTCCATCACTTTCACATCACTTCTGCTTATATTTCACTGGCTAAAGCAAATCACATGCTTATGCTTTACCTCAAAATATGCAGGAAGTGCAGTCCTACTGTGTACTTTGAAGAAGGAAAACCAGTGTATTATGTGAACAGCATTAAAGACTCTCCTAACCCTGGCTGGTGTGGCTCAGTGGAATGAGTGCTGGCCTGTGAAGCAAAGGGTTGCTGGTTCAATTCCCAGTCTAAGGCACATGCCTGGGTTGCAGTCCAGGTCCCCAGTAGGGGGCGTGAGAGAGCCAAGCACACATTGACATTTCTCTCTCTCTTTCCCTTTCTTCCCCTTTCTAAAAAGTAAATAAAATATCAAAAAAGAAAAAGACTCTCTGAGAAAATCGTCAGTGATCATCTATGGACTAGGCCAGTGGTCCTTAAACATGGTCATCTGTAAGAGTAGTTCCTTAAATCCAAAGCTAATGCTTAGTTTTTGTGCACCAGAATGACAGCATTAGTTATAAAAGAGCTAAATATTTTTGAATTACTGGTAAAATAGTACCTTGCCGAATGAGTTATTTCCCCTGTCCCAGGCCATCACTGCTGTTTTCCTGTACTCCCGACATCTCTCCATTGATGACGTGGTCATCTAAGAGCCGGGTTGGCAGGGGTCCTTGAGAATGCACCTCTGTTTCTGCAGCAGGTCCGTGTTTGGACAGACGGGTGCCCATGCTGTACCAGTTTGAAGCATTTTGACTATTAACCACCCTCCATTGTAACAAAAATTACTCTATGTTTAAATGTTTATCTTCTCTACTAGATTTCAAATTTCTTGAGAATTGGAATTTTATCTTTTATTTTCACATCTTTGAAGCTTAGTAAAATGCCTGGGTATGGGAGTTGCTCAATAAATGATTACTGAATTGAATTAAAAACAAGTCTCTATCTGATACATCTCTCTTCATTGAGGAACAAACAGAACAGGTTTAATTAGAACATGAGACCCTAAAGCTCAGAACACCTCTGTCAGCACTAATGGTAGCTGACATTTGGGATCACTGAAGGAGACCGAAACGTCTACTTTCTGTGGGTCTTGATAAGAGAAAAATCACTGGTCTGGGATGGCTTTGCTGTATTTTCACATTGTGGCTGGGAAATTGTCTGTTATAATTTTTGTCAGGCCTATCCAGAAGTATAGAAACAATTTTGTAGCATTGAAATAATTTTGACTTTTTAAAAGGCATATTTTGTGAAGCAATTGGAAGCCTAGAAATGAAAAATGGATTCATTATAATCCATTCTGAATTGCTGTTGAGGTGAAGAACAAAACCTAGAAAATAACATTAAATCATCTTGAGATCGCTTACAAGGACTGCTGAGCTCTAAAGCTCTTATGGGTTTATAGATGAAAGTACTGTTTCTGACACAAAAGGGAAAACTTCAGTGGAACCAGAGGATTTGAGGATTTATCTAAAGTAGTCATGGAAATAAATGTTTTCTTTTGTTCCATCCATTTGAACTGAGTGAGAAAGAGAGAAATACATTTTAATGTTCTCAAATCCTCTCAGACTGTCAGCCACTCTCACTTCTTCCAGTTGCTCCAATAAATGAGGAAATTCCCCACCCTGTCACCGCTGTTTCAGTGGCCGTGGAGGGTGAACAGTGTGTTGTGAGTATGGTCTAGAGGAACCAAAAGCCTGCTGTTGGGATGGGTACAGCAATTCTGTGAGGAATCAGGGAAGTACCATGAAGAAGAAAAACGAGAATGACATTCAGTACTGAGGGTTTGGAGGCCTGACAGGTTTGAGCAGAGGTACGTTGTGGACTAAGGCATCCAGTGACACATGATCACAGAGGCAGGTCCTGAAAAACCTTCAAGATGAGCAAAAGTTCAAGGAAAAAAGCTTGGTTGGAAAATTTTCAGGGTGAAAGTGGACTTTGGGGTTGGAATAACAAGTGGGGAAAGAAAGACCAGATCAAGGATTTTCTAGAGTATTCACCTAAGTTTTTACTTATGATTTTACCTCAAGCTGTTCTTCCTCTTTATAAACGCCCTTGCTCTGCACTAAAAAATGCACTATGTAGAGTCAATTACAAGAATTCTGGAATTTGATTTACTTCTGAAACTCGCTCACTGTGTAATATTATTTATTGCTGAAGACTGTACCCTTGCATGGGAAAATGCATGGTAACCCCTCAGCCCCCAAAATAAGTATTTGAAAAAACTGGCACCTGTTTAATAACAAATGTAAAGGCCATTTTTACTTGTTATCTCAGCTATCTGTAAACATCACATTTAAAATTTGTTTTTGTCCCCTCATTCTCCTACTTCTGCTCTGTCTCTGGCTGCTCATCAGAGGGGCGGGCGTAGGCAGGGTTCTCAGGTTGACTGAGGCGGAGGTTAGACCGGGTGACGTGATGTCAGGTGATGGGGTAGGTGTGGCACAAGTGGGAGCTGAAACAGTTGAGTGGTCAATAGAAATTAAACGGGACAGATCTTAGCTGTCAAAGCTGGCCAAATGTACAATTTTAACGTAAGCACTGTTCATAATTCTGAATGAAGCTTAATGTTTCTACACTTATTTGAAATGAGTAAGCCTGCTTTTTCTACTTCCTGCCAAGCTTGGATTATCTGGTCCAATCATTTGTAAGATAGAATTAACCTGGTTAAACGCTGTGCCCGTTACATGTGGTTTCAGTTTTCTGGTATCAGCGTGAGCAGGATAATAGCGCACAGCTTGAGGATGTGCATTGACCAGCTCCCAGGGCTGCCATTTGTAATACTTTAATGTGAATGCTGCCCCTTGAGGTTATGCAGTTTGGCTGCCCAGAATGTGACCTTCCTACTCAGGGTTCCCTAGTCGTGTCTGTGAACTATGGGCATGGCGTGCTTTCCTTAGAGCTCTGTTTCCCTAGCAGGGATTATAACCAGGCCTTGATAAACATGGGATTACTCTGAATAGTTTTTTAAAGTTATGTTTTGTTTATAGAACACTGCATTACAATGTCTGCATTTAATTTTATTAACAGCCCAACCACTTAGCATTTTGGGGGCAGTGGGACAGGGTGGGGGAGGGGTGGGGTGGGAAGGCTGAAGTGAGTGCTGCCCCCTAGTGCACTGCTGCATGTTTTTTTGCTTATCTCCCCCCCTCCCCCATTTTTTCCTCCAAGAGTAAGTCTAAGAAGAAATTTCTTCAAGTGTAATTGTTTGAAAAAAGGAGTGGCTTGTAAGAGCCACCAAAACTTGTCTTTGGAGTCTGTGATAAGTGATTTATTTACCTCATTTGGTTAGCTTTGAAAGATCTCAATTTGCTTTCAGTGTGGTATACTGTTCTATCAGGATATGAAATAGATAACGAGAGAAAACATCCTATAATCGACCCATAGTCTTACTTTTCAGCACTGCATTCTTGCTATGCCCACAGGGTTGGTAGGTGCTCTAACCAATGTAATCAAGACTCCAAACTCTAACAGGCTGGGGAATGTTCTCCCTCACTGATGATACACTGATAGCTTCAGGTCTTTTCTGACTGGAGTGGAGTTAGAAACTGCCTTGGTACTTTGTACTTCTATTTATCCCTGTGTTCCTTATTATTATTTTTTTCTATGTGGTTGAATAACTGGACGGTACCCTAGCTTTTGAACACACCGTGGTGAATTATTGAAGTTCAGACAAGCTTTTATTGTTCCCAATTTGGAAACACTTGCTAGATGCACGCTATTTAAGACAGGCATTTTCAGAAGGCAAACACTGAATTTTTATATTCTGCCCTGACTCCATAATTCCTGTTACTGTCTCCCATCTCTGTGAGTAGGTAGAGGGGGCAGAGGTAAAAAGTGTGAGTCTCCAATTCAGATATTCACAGGCTCCAGCATGGCCCCTCTGCTTCCTAACTGCATGATCTTGGACAATGTACTTAGAACTGAGTCTAAATTTTCTAGTGTGTGCAAGTGGGGATTATGAATACATAATAAAGTAAGGATTAATGATGGTGATAGAAAGAAGATTCATAGCACAAGGCCCCTTGTTGTATAAGCATTCATTAAGTGGTACTTTTTATGCTTGTAGAGCCTGAACAAAAGGGAATCTGAGTCAAGTCTGCCTCTGAGGGTCTAAATTCCACACCTGTCAGATGTACTTCATTATCTTCCCTTCTCAGGTGTTCAGGTCAGACTTTATTGGCTGTCCTCCATTTCCTCTCTCATTTTCTACACTGTGACACCTTCCCATTGGCTCTGCCCTGTGATCTGTATGTGTTTGTTGGGCCTTTGCTGCAGACAACAGGGTCTGGGTTAAGGTGAGGTGAACGAGGCACTTGTTTTAGGTTCATATTCAAGGGGATGCCCCCAAAACTCAGCAACCAAGAGAAACAGTTTTAAAATTTAATGTTAAAAAGTTAAAATGAATGCATGGAAGATCAAAGTCTCACAAAATATCACAATTTTAAACAGTGATATTTTTACAAACCCTGCTCTTACATGGTTTAGCTTTGCCATAATCCTGGCCCTCAGATAATTAATATTTTACCTCATTTTTCATAAATCAACATATGAAAGGATTTCTTGTGCCATGTTGGCTCATATTCTCAGTCAGAATGCAACTGAGCACGAGAGGAGAACATAGACAGGAAAATCTCAGATGGTCCATGAAGCAATATTTTCACCGATATGTTCCCTAGAGCAAGGACATAAAGGAAAGAATAAACAAATGGGATTTCATCAAAATGAAAAGCTTCTCCATGGCTAAAGAAAACATCAGTAAAATGAAAAGGGAAATAACTGTATGGGAAAATATATTTGCCAATGATAGCCCGGACAAGGGTGTGATCTCCAAAATATATAAAGAGCTCACACGACCCCACTCCAGGAAGACAGACAACCCAATTAAAAAATGGGCAAAGGACCTGAACAAATACTTGTCCAAGGAGGACATACAGAAGGCCCAGAGACATATGAAAGGATGCTAAGCATCACTGGCCATCAGAGAGATGCAAATTAAAACCACTTCACACCAGTCGAAATGGTGATCTTAATAAATCAACAAACCAGAAGTGCTGGCAAGGGTTGTGGAGAAAAGGGAACCCTAGTGTACTGTTGATGTGAATGCAGACTGGTGCAGCCACTGTGGAAAATATGGAATTTCCTCACTAAACTAAAATGGAACTGCCTTTCCATCTAGTGATTCCACTGCTGAGATTATACCCTAAGAATCCTGAAACACCAATTCAAAAGAACCTATGCACCCCTATGTTCACAGCAACATTATTTACAATAGCCAATGGCTGGAAACAGGTTAAGTGCCTATTAGTAAATGGGCACTGAATATACCATAGTTTTGAAAAAACTAGTTTTTGAAATGCTATGGTATATTTACACAATGGCTATTTCCTTTTAAAATGTTGCCAAAATTTCCACACCAGTATAACTGCAGTGATTCAGATTTACTAGTGCCCAGAAACTTACCTCCATTGTGGAGTATCTTGTTTAGCAACAATGTAAGCCACTTTTTCTCTTCCTGGCTCCATCTCACAATCAGCTGCCTGCTTTTAAACTTACATAATTTTGGAACGAAATTGACAAATCCCTTTAAGTGCCCCTTTTGCCTTAACATTCAATTTGCCTTTGACCCCTTAAACATTTTTTGGTTATTTACGTGTCAAATCATTCAGCCTTTTCCAGTGTAACTGATCTCGCAACATGGTGGACTTTAAAGGCATGACCAACTGCAAATGAGAATCACCTACAGCAGAGACTGCATTTCTCACTTACCTGCTTTAAAAAGATAGGAGTTGAACTTTGCTTTGTAATAAAATGATAAAATTATACATTCAGCATTTTTATTCTCTTTCTCGTAAAGGTTTTGAGGCACATCACTGAATTAATAATGCACCTTATTATATGTGACTGAAATTGTAATTTCAAAATAAAAGTATTCAAGAAGTGAAGCAATTAACTTTTGAAACAGGAATACATTTAGATGGAATGAGTTGATTTTTAGTAATTAGTGTTTAAAAGCTGGAAATTGATAGTAATGTTAATGTGGCTAAATATTTTTAAATGAAGATTCAGTTACAATGATTCAAATTTGGGAATTAAGTTTTTATTTTGGTTATTTTATGATCATCCTCCATTGTATCTGGAGAATTTAGGTCAAATTCTTAGAATTTATATGAAACTAATTAGAGTCTTAAATTTTTTGTTTCATGATATACAATAATTTTAAATTATAAGATACTATGTAATTAAAGAGCACAGTTAACAGTTATAGCATTTTTTACACTTTAGAAAGTATATGCTTATATAAAAACATTTCAGAAATTTCATAGTGATTGACATTATTTTTGTTTATAAATATACTTTTCATTTACATAGCTTGCAAGTTTGTTTCAGTCATTTGTTTGTTGACTGAGCAAGTAATTTTTCTAAGCATGTAATGTCATTGAAATAAATGGCTTACTTTTATTATCATTTAAATTGTGATAGTAATTCCTAGGAACTATTAAGTGACTTATGTTTATTTCTGACCATATTTATCCATGCAAATAATTTGCCTGTTATCCTCAATTATATATTTTGGTTTAATTTACAATTGATTGGAAAAGTGAATTGTTCTCTTCCTTCCTTGACACAACCTGATATAATTTTACTAATCCACAGAGACTCTCAGGACCAAGAGAATAATTCTGGCAACCATTTTATTTAAATTAATGTTCATGGAGGTGGTTTGCAAAGTTGGAGAGAGAGGAGGGGAGAGACGGTGGCAAAATCTTTAGACACGTGGCAGGAAGAATATATAATTGTGATGAAAGGGTGAAGTGTCTCAAAGACGAGAGACCTGGAGGACGTGGATAGTCATATACAACCATGTGATCTAGTGAATACAAACTACTGAAACTATATGCCCATTTAGGTTCTGTTGCTGATCCCAACATTTTGTCATACACAGACATAACGACCAAATAAAACTTACAAGAAATTGGTGTAATTGAACCCACTCAGACACTGTCCCTTCCCCAGCTCATACCTAAATTGAAAATGGGGCCAAGAACAGATGCCTTGCTTATAACTTTAAGTCAGACTTTTGATGGTGATTAAAGATTATTTCGGTTAAACCTTTGCCAATCAAGGAAGTAACTCTTCAGCAGCATATGGTTGGAGACTTGTTCATGTTCTCATCAAACCAGAGGGCACAGTTTGAAAGCAGAGGTAGAGTAAAGGCCATAGGTTGCCCTCCATGATGAAATAGAAATTCTATACCAGCGAGGTACCAGTCTATACCAGTGACTGGCAGTCATATGGATTGTTGACAATTAGAGACATGCCTTTCTTTTTCCTTATGGGTCTGGATTGTGCTGTCTCCGAGGAATAATCATCTTCATCTTGGAGGTGAATGCATATGTGTGTCTGTCTTGTGTTGAGTGTGGTGATTCATGTAACTGTTATCTGCTTGACCACAGGAAGAATTAGGAGGTCTATCTGAGGACACGCTGGTGACGAGATGTCAAGCGAGCCTGGGCTTAAAGTGACATTCACAACCTGACTGCTGTGCGAAACCTGACCACCAAAGCCTCTTTAGCCTTCTCTTGCTGACCCTATGGCAGTTCCTCTCAGACCAAGGAAGATGAGATGCTATAGTGAAATCAACTGTTTTGTGGGGATGCTTCCTCAAAAGGGACAGACTAAAAGGAGGAAAGACTATTATATGTGGAGTAGGTAGAGTGTTAGTGGGGGCAGATTTGATGATGGGGGAATGAGTTTAGAAACTGGTAGTATTCACAGGGATTGAACATCTATAAAATTTTTTATTTCTTAGATGCTGTATTCTTTGACTACTGGAAAAGTAATGTTTGCCCGAGAATTTAATTTTCTCTCTCTTGGTATTCCTTACATCTCAAGGCTTCACTATAATCTTACATGCACTTGAATACTTGTGTGTGTCTTGTAAAGAATAAAGTGACAGAGCAATAAAGAGGAATATGACCTACTTCACTCATTTCTGTTCACATTTATTACACCAACAGAACCCTCTTAAAAGAATGGTGATCTTGTGAAGAGAATCTAGGAAAGACCAGAAAATATTTAAGCAGAGGCCCATGGCAGTGCTGGGAATGATGGAGAGAAACATTGAGCTCTGTCTGGAAAAGTCCAGCCATTATTAATACAGTGAGAATGGTTTTCCCAACAGCAATGTAACCTGGCATCCAAGCAGAATGGACTGGAATGCACATGTGTGAACAAGGACAACTTCACTGTACTAGTCAATGGGGGCAGCTGACGCACTGAGCATGTGTACCGTGTGACCATTGCATTCAAAATGACAGAGAGTAGAGCATTGAATCTGTATTAGATTTTGCATTGAGCTTGAATATTCCTCCATGGAAACCATTTGGATGATTAAAGGCTGGAGCTATGGGCAACTGGTGATTGGCATGTTCATTAGGACAGCACAACCTTCATGCTTCACATCTTGTATAGTGTTTTAGTGAAACATCAAATCAGCCAGGTGGCTCAGTCCCCCTACAACTGAGATTTTGCTTCCTGTGACTTGTGGTTTTTCCCCAAACTAAAACCACCTTTGAAAGAAAGGACCTTTTAGACCATTGATGAGATTCAGAAAAATATGACAGGGCAGCTGATGGCGATTGGGAGAACTTTTTGAGGTCCCAAGGTGCCTACTTTGAAGGGGATTGAGGTGTCATGGTCCTATGTACAAAGTTTCTTTTATTTTATATCTTCTTCAGTAAATATCTTTTTTTTCTTGCATTACACTGATGGACACTTTCTGGACAGAACTTGTATATATTGAAGGAACAACTTGTGGGTCATCATCTGGAAGGTATTCCGGGAGAGGGATGAGGAAAAAGATTGATATGAGTTTCAAAGCTAAATAAATAGCAACGGACATTTTTTCCAGCCCTTATCTTGGTTCTTTCCAATGGTACTTGACTTTATGGACAGAAATGGTTCCAGTTGTACTGAGCAAATGAAACCTCCTTTATTGTAAATGAATTGCCTATAAGGATGATATCTTTTCTAAAATACTTCTACTGTAGGTATAATTTGAAATGAGTCTCTAGTGATTAAAGTTTTAGAAGGTTTTTTTGGGGGAGGATTATAAATAATCCTCTCTTATTTGTGTCATATTTTCTAAAAATTAGAAGAATTAAACCTTCACAAACAGATTTCTGTTATCTGTGATTCATGTTACTTAGCTTTGCCTTGGTATTCCAACAAAATATTTCCTTGGTCTCGATTGATATCAGTATATAATCTATTTCATAGTTTAAAAAACACATTTGGGAAGTTTATTTTCTAAATCATTTCCCTTACATACATTTTAAGAACCTTACATAACTTTGCCTTGGAGGGTTTGGGTATAGCTACCTAACAGAAAACTCTTTTGCTTTTTATATTGCCTAATTATCCTGTGACCTTGTGTCCATCCTGTAACAGGCATGTGTTGTATTCTTTGTAGCAGTAATTCTACATATGGGGATTTATCTTACACCCTTATTGGCTTGGATCACATGAAATGTTGTATCTTAATGCAAATTTTTTACCTCAGTTTTTCTCTGGAGTGAGGGTCTATCTATAGCTTTAATTTGATCAAAGGACCTTGAATAGATTAAGACTTGCAACAGAATGTCATTTAGAGTTTTGCACTATTCAGTGGTCCTTGTAAATGAGAATGGACCAAGCTTGTTAAAGAAATTATGAAGTCTGGGACATCCATTGGGATGATGAGGGTGGGGGCTGGTGGGGACAAGAAAAAATGGATAGGGGGAGGATTGGTCCAGTCTGACATTATTTTCTTTGTGCAGTTTTTTTTCAGTACAGTTATTCAACATTCGTTGACAGTGATACTTGAAATATTTCATTTTGTTGTCAGCAATTTGAGATGTAATTACAAAGATTTATTTCGAAGCCAAGAAATGTTGGTATTTCTATGTAGTTCATAAGTAAATAAGTTTTATTTGCTTGACTCATTTTTCTATCTTCTGCATTCATGTTGTATCTGTGATTATTGACACAATTGGTAGACTCACTAAGTGTGTATAAATAAAGTGTACTTTTGATCGAAACCAAGTTTTCTTTTCATTTTTTTAAGATTTAAGAGAAACTTGCAAGTAGTCTTTGACCATTCTGTTTTACCCAACTGCTCTTGTTACTGTCTATGTATATTGCGAGTATCCCTTGAATCTATATCTTGCTCTTCAGGTTCACCATTGTCACTGCCCTGCCTTACATGGATTACTCCATGGCTCCCTAACTAGTCTTCTTGCTCACAGGCTAGCCCCCAGGAATCACCTACCATGCATTTACAGAAACGATGCCTCTTAAATGTACATCTGGTCTTGCAGCTTTCCATTTTAAAATCCTTCCATGGAGTTTTACCACTTTCATGATTATATGCAAATGTAAAGCTCTGCTGAAATAGATGCTATTGCTTTGATTTCAACTTTTACATGTCCCCATACTTCAGTCATAGGATTTAATTATAGCATGTATCATGGGTCACAATATTTTATAAGTTTGTAGGAAAAAATAATCATTTTATCATCAATAAGGGTGAGCACCAACACTGGCTGAGCACATACTCTGGACCTGGCGCCATGCTTTGCACATTTACATACATTGTCTCATGCAATCAAAACAACAGATCCTCATAGTAAAAATGATGTTGTTAGTTAGACATTTTACTGAGGGACAAGGAACTTGATGATTCATGCACTTAGAATAAATGGAAGTCGAGACCCAAGTCTCTCTGACTTTTCTCATATGTCGTTTTCTATGCCTGAAATGTTTTTCCTCTCCTACATGACAACTCTCTCAAAACAACCCAAACATCAGCTTCCCTTAGACATATTTTCTGACATCCCTCCCCATTATGATTTACATGACACTTCTGTGTCTTACTGAGAAGCCCTGTGAATACCTCTATTATAATATTTTTCATGTTCTAAGAAGATTATTTACTTACTTTTACTGTTGGCCAGTTTGATGCTCCAGAGACTACATTCACACATACAGTTCTTTATAACTGGATTATTTTAGAGCAGCTGTTGTGTAGTACAGTCTCCAGAATAACAGAGTTAGACTCACCTGGTAACTTAGCAGATCTGCAAATGCGTAAATTCTGGAGGTAAATCCCAATGATCTGTGTTTACATTAGCCTTCCAAGCAATTCTGATTTATGTCAAAACTTGAGAACTAATGTTTATGGATCATGTATGCCTTGGGGACTGATTTCTGAGTCCTTAAACCATTTTTTTCACAGAGTCATATAATTGTCACTTATAGTCAGGTAGAGATATTCACAATAACTCCTAGTAACATTAACAGTATTGTCAATATATATGGGAATAATATATTATGGTCTAAATAATCTTGGTTAGAGATTTTTTGTATAACATCTTTACCAACTGTGAATACATGGCAATAATGGGAAACTGTACAGCTGTGGCCTTGAGTTCTGCAAGTACATTCACTGGAGGCATCTTTCTCTGAACCTCTAAGGTGATTGAACTCAATGTTACCCGATATCAGGTAATATAAACTGACATGACGCTTTGTGAAATTATTTAACTGTTATTTTAGTTCACTTTTCTTCTGAATGATGCTTCTTTTGTGTAATTCAAAAATGACTTTCACTTTATAAGCAGTGAGTACTTGGATGCAAATGTTTATATGTACGAAAGGCCAGCAGAGTTGATGGGGGTGGTGTCGTCAGTTCACCCAGTGTATGTAGGCGTGTTGGCAGTCTAAACTGAAGATCAATTATATGCTTCAAGATTAGACCTTGTTTTCCTCCAGCTTTATTGAGAAATAACCAACATACCACTGATTAAGTTTTAGGCATACAGCATGATGGTTTGATTTATGTACTGTATATTGTGAAATGAATACTATAATAGGTTTGGCTAACATCCATCTTCTCATAGATACAATAAAAAGAAAAGAAAAAGGAAAAAGGAAGAAGGAAACAAAAGTTCTTGTGATGAGAACTGTTAGGATTTACTCTCTTAACAATTTTGCTTTATACAGCAGGTCCTCAAATAACATTATTTTGTTCAATGATATTTTGTTATAATGTTGATGAGATGCCCTAAGAACTTATCTCTTATTTATATCAATTAGACCATAGTAAAATTAGTTTTGGTATATGTTATTTTTCCACATTTCCAAGAATCGATCAATGATGTTAAATAAACATACACTGCATCATATGGCAGCATTAGCTATAGTTTCATTGTATGTCACATCCCTAAGTACTAACTTATTTTGACTGAAAGTTTGTACCTTTTGACCACCTTCTTCCAATTCCCCATCACTCCCACCCTTCACTTCTGGAAACCATGAGATTTTTTCTCTGAGTTTTTTTTAAAGATTCTACATATATAGTAATTGTCTTTCTCTGTATGACTTGTTTCACTTAGCATAATGCTGCAAGTCCATCCTGGTTATCACAAATGGTAGGGTTTCCTTATTTTTTAGTGGCTAAAACCTATTCTATTCTATTCTATTCTATTCTATTCTATTCTATTCTATTCTATTCTATTCTATTCTATTATTCTATTCTATTCTATTCTATTCTATTCTATTCTATTCTATTCTATTCTATTCTATTCTATTATTGGTTTATATACCACAACTTATTTATTCATACATTCCTCAATGGACACTTACGTTGTTACCATGTCATGGCTGTTGCAAATAATGCTGCTATGAACAGGGAAGGGGAGATACCTTTTGAAGTTATTATTTTTGTTTGCTTTGGATATATTCCTGGAAGTGGAATTGCTAGAACATATGGTAATTCTATTTTTAATTTTTTGAGGATTCTCCATTCTGTTTTCCATAGTGGCTGTACCAATTTACAATACCGCCAACAGTGCACAAGAGTTTCCTATGTTTCACACCCAAGTAAGTATTTGTTATCTCTTATCTTTTTAGGGATGGCCATGCTAACAGGCTGGATGTGATGTCTCACTGTGGCTTTAATTTACCTTTCCCTTGTGGTAATTTTGGCAGCCCATAGACTAATTTGCATTTCCCTAATTACTAGTGATGTTGGGCATCTTTTCATGTATTTATTGATCTTTTATAAATTTTCTTTGAAAATATGTATATTCAAGTCCTTCCCCCACTTTTTCATTGGGTTATTAGGGTTTTTTGCAGTTGAGTTGTAAGAATTCTTTATATGTGTTGGCTATTATCTTCTTATCAGATACATATATGGTTTGCAAATATTTTTTCCCACTTTATAGGTTGTCGTTTCACTTTCTTGATGACTTTGTTGATTTTTTTTTGCTGTGCAGAATCTTTTTAGTTTGAAGTTATCCCTCATGTTTATATTTATATTGTTGTTGTGCTTTAGGTGTCATCCAAAATATTATTACTGAGATCTATGCCAAGGACCTTTATTCCTATTTTCTTCCAGATGTTTTACGATTTCAGGTTCATGTCTTTCTTATATGTGTCTTTAGTCCACCTTGAATTAATTTTTTTGAGTGGTGTAAGATATGGGTCTAGTTTCTTTTTTTTAACATGTTAATATCTAATTATCTCAAAACTGTTTATTAAGGAGACTGTCTTTTCTCCATCGAGTACTCTTGGCTCCCCTGTCAGCTATAGGATGACCGTATATTGTTGGGTTTATCTCTGGAGTCTTTATACTGTTCCATTTTTCTGCTTTTATCCAGTATCACACGTGTTGATGGCTGTAGCTTTTTGGTATAGTTTGAAATCAGGAAGTGTGATGGCTTCTACTTTTTTTTCCTCTCTCAGGATTTCTTTGGTTATTTGGGTTTTTTAAGGTTTTATATAAATTTTAGAAGTGTTTCTTATGTCTATAAAAAGAAATGTCATTGGCATTTTGTTAGAGATTTCGCTGAATCTGTAGATGATTTTGGGTTGTATGAGAATTTTAACAATATTAATTTTTCTAATCCATGAACATGGTATACCTTTCTATTTATTTTCATGCTTATTCTTTGATTTTTTTCAGTTAATGTCTTAACAGTTTTTGGAGTAAAGATTATTCACCTCCTTAGTTAAATTTATTCCCAAGTATTTATTTTTTGGATCTTACTGGAAATAGGATTGATTTCTTTATTTCTTTTAAAAAACATGTTGCTAGATTCCTGGTCAAGATGGAGGCATAGGTAAACATGCCTCACCTTCATGCACAACTATAGCAAAAAATACAGATACACTACAAAACACATATCAACCAGAATTGTCAGAATATTGAGCTGTAGAAATCTGACAACCAAGGATTTAAAGAAGCCATGTTCATCCAGATGGGGGGGAGGGGTGGAGACATGGAGAGGCATAGAGACTTGAAGGGGCACAGAGAGGTGTGGAGATTGGAACAGGGGTCCCATATCCACATGTGATAAAAACAGGAGGGAGATACTTCAGAAGTGAGGGATCCCAGCCCCAGTCTAGACCACCCAGTCAGGGTCCCAGCACCAGGAAGATAAGTCCCCTTAACTTCTGGCTGTAAAAACCAGTGGGGCCCTTCCAGCTATAAAAACCAGTGGGGCTTGGAGTAGTGGAAGAAACCATGTCCTCTGAAAGGGCCCACAGTGGATTCAGGACTCATGCAGACCTACCTGCTCAACAGCTGGAAGGGCACCACTGGCATACATGGAGAAGGTGAAGTGAGAGTGGGGAGACAGCTTCCTCCTGGCAAAACTCCAGAGGCCAGGAGTGGCATTGTCCCCTCTGTGAGTACACCCCCACACAGACTAACAGAGTGGTGACACAGGTTGGCCTGTCCTGTGATTACCTAATGCTCCACCCCATACAACTTAATAGGTGTGCTCTGATGGTGGGAATCATTATATACCAATCTTTCTGTTTTCTCATCTAGTATACAGTAGTTATTTGATGAGAATTTGTTTTTAAATATAGGGTCTGGCCGAAGTAAGGCCTGCTTGGGTGTGGGTGGTAAGGTAATATATAGGTATAATAATTTATAATTTTAATTTGAACATTTCATCTAAAATGTTCTATGGTATGCCTGAGTGTGATATTGTTATATTACAGAATTACATGTTTACAATTTTGTAAAAACAATTTTGTAATAAACAAGGGGAGTATTTTGTGCCAGACCCTGTATAATGAAGTCAATCCATGATGTGAACAGTCATGTATTCATCCTATTTTCAATTTTGTTTATAAAGTTAATTGATTAAACTGATGATAAAAATTTTATTTAATATGTTATTGACACAAAATAACTTGGTTTTAGATGAGATGGGAGTTTACTGATGTCCATGAGCATAATATAAAGGTGTTTTAAAAATTATTTTTGGTTTCATAGTAAAATAGAATCATAATAGTTGTAAATCTTAGAGTTTAGGCTGACTAATACTAAACTTAATGTTCTCTCAACAATCTGTTCATGCTTTTAGGTGAAAGCAAATATACTACAGCATATTTAAGGACAATTCGATAAATCTCATTTTAGGGAAGAAAGGGCGATATAGTTCTACTTGTATCTCAGCTAGCATCCTTGTCCTTTGTTTTTCACATTTCCCTGTCACCTCGGTCTGGCAAGACCTAGCACAGTAACACTGGGCCACTCACATGGTGTAATCTTAGAGACCCTGCTGCTTCCTTTGAGAATGTCATAGTTTTTGATATGAATAGCTAGAATAATAACAGCCTTCAATTCAATTAAACTCAGCATTTATTAACAGACACCTGCATTGTAGGCACCAAGTTTATAATTTAACATGTGATTAAATCATACTACCTCTGGTGATGAAGCTGTCATTAAGATACTCAGAGATACTTAATGATATCATTATTGTCAAAATATTCAAAGCTTAATGAGAAAGAAAAACATGGCTGCACCAGTCTGAGTTGCTTTACCTGAATGACTATACTTGTTTTTTTCTGGACTATTTTACTTCTGATACAGCATTATCTCCCTCCTTTGTTTTTGTTCCACATTTTCACTTCAGTTTGTTTTCTTTGTCATTATGTATTGTTTGTCTTCTTTAGGGGCACTTACATGTACAAACCCATTATGTTTTTTAACAAAATGGATAATATTAGATTATGCAGATAATCTCACAATTTCACATCAGGTCCTTTTTTTCCCTTTGGAATAAGGAAAGCAGTTAAGCTGGCTGTTGTCCCAGTGTTAGTGCTTGAGGGGATGTGTGCTTATGCATTTCAGGTATATTCATGGTTTACCACTGCCCACCCAGCTATGGATTACTTTAAAAGTGATCACAATTGTATTAGATATGATTCTGAATTTTTTCCTAGGAAACTACTCAGGATTCTAAAAGGCTTAGAATCCTAAAGATATGGATTCTAAGCCTTTGGTCCTAAAGTCTATGGTCCTAAAAATGTGGTTACAAGAAAGTAAGAGTTGTTAGTTCAAGACTGTTTTTATGTTGGTAGAGATACTCTGCAGAATTTCTATAAACTTTTTGCCCATTTGGGTTAGGACACCAGGTGCATGGCACTGGGTGCATTTTGGACCCAGTTCTTTAGAAGGAGCAAAGGTGACATGGGAAGGCCACAGGGATTTAGGGTCTTCTTTAGAAGTGTGGAATGTTTAACATGAAGGAAAATTTGGGGAGTTTTTTCCCACACCAAAAAATTAAAGAAGTAACTAATTTTAAAAAGAAGAAGGAAAATAATGAACAAAATAGAACCATAGGAATGGAAACATGGAACTGACTGAAAGTGACCAGAGAGAAGGGGAGAGGAGGACAGTGGTGGAAAGAAGGGGAAGGGTCTAGACAAAGAACATGTATGGCTGACCCATGGACATGAACCACAGGATGGGGATTGACTGTGGGAGCTGGTGGTGAGGTAGGTAGAGGAGGGCAAAGGGGGGGGAAATTGGGACAACTCTAGTTGAATAACAATAAAAATGATTTAATTAAAAAAAGAATGAAACTTAAGAGAAAACCAAAAAAGGAAACCATAAATAAAAGATATTGTAGCAAGTGGGAACTTCTGTAGATTATATACTACATGCAGAGTAAAAAAATTGGAATAGAATTTGATGTTAGAAGGTGAATCTTTATGTTAACTAATGATAAAAATGTATAATTTTCATGAAGAGTGTAATGACAATTCTTTCCTTGAATAATAGAACTTTAGAGTTGGCAAGAGATCTAAGTTATTGTTTATTTCCAATATTTGTATTATATACAAATGGAACTGAGACTCAGTCAGCTCCCTGACCAGTTGTAGAATCATGGAATTTGAAGGGCCCAAAGGTCCTGGAAGATTGTTTAATGTAACAGCCTGCCTGACAGGCTTCAATGAGTTTATAGCTGAGGACTGGGATTTGATGCTGGAGAGGACGTTGCAAGGCTTCTTTGCTGTCCTTCGACCTGCTGTGTGAAGCCTTTCATGACATCATTCTTAAGAGATTATCAAGCTTCTGCTTAACCGTTCTTATTTGTGGAAGTTATGTTTTATAAAGTCACCTTGAACAATTAATTAGTGGGTACTGAATCATTGCCCCTTGGGGAAATACATGAGTAGGTTCCTGCCAGCCTCTGGTCAGAACATTTTGTCACCCAATTAATACATAACTTTATTTTATGTGTGTTCCTGTTTAAAAATATTATTTAATATATACTGCTGATTCTTAACATTGAAATCATGGCCAAAAGAACTACAACCCATGCCTCAAAAAAGTTTATTTGATACAAGTATTTTATGGTAAGGCACATCATGGCTTCCTTGTGCTTAGGAACACCAGGCTCCACTTCAGCACTAAGCTTGGGACCCGTTTTAAACAGCAAAATTGCCAACAAAAATACGAGAAATGTGGCATTAAAAACACTGCACACAGAATACTTGTTTGCAGCCCGAGAGCTGAAACAAGGAGGCAGCAGGTTCCTCTTCCACGTGAGTCGAGGACATGTGTGGAGATGACAGACTTTTGCAACTCTATGCACGGGCATGTCCACAAACGGCTGTGACCGTGAAAGCACCACAAACAAATGTAATGAGTAGGTGAATTCGTGAATACAGAATCTGTGAATAATGACTTGTACTTGCAGTGCAGGAAATAAACTGAATTGAGGCTGACTGCTCAAATCCACCTTCGGATATCTCCAGCCTCCTATGAAGCCTATCCCTCGCTTCTCCACATAAAGATAGAAAAAATCTGGAGCTACACAAAGAAGTTTAACATCATCCCTTGTAAAGTCACTCAGCTTTTTTCAGAGAACTACCCCCAGTCTCATGTTTTAAGCTATTTCCAGTATTTACTCAACTGTGTCTCAACCATAATGAGGTTTATAATTACCTCATGGGTTTAATGGAAACCTTTCACTGCTGACTCTGGGCGGGACTATTGCCCTGACTGCAATACCCCAACTCATGTACGTTCACTCATTGTAGCAAACTGCCATGTAGCAATTACCCAGTAAATATAGAGAAAACCCCAAATTGTAGAGAATTAGTTACTTTTTTCACTTGTCAGCAGAGCCAGGCCTAAAATCTCTACCTCTTAAATCCTACTTAAGTGTACTTCCTGCTATATCATGCTATCATCAAAACGGTTCTGTAAAATAATGTTTGGTTCCTAGTTGAAATGTAAGAACAACCTCAAAAGCTTAGCCCATCGGAAGCATGTTACTTATAAAAGAGGAATCTTTAGAGTTATGGTACTAAATTACAAATTTTTCTTTTTTTTTTTAAGGTTATTTATTTATTTATTTTTAGAAAGGGGTAGGGAGGGAGAAAGAAGAGAGAAACATCAGTGCATTGTTGCCTCTTGAATGCCCCCTCCTGGGGACTTGATGCATAACCCAGGCTTGTGCCCTAGACTGGCTGGAAATCAAACCGGTGCCCCTTTGGTTCTCAGGACAGCACTCAATCCACTGAGCCACACCAGCCAGGGACATTTTTTCTTTTCTTTCTTTTTTTTTATCCGAAGAGCTATAATTTGAGAGTAGAGAAGATTAACAATAATAGCCCAGATACTGGAAACTTGGGTTCACAAACTGTCATTCACAGGGTTGAAGCTATTACTTTCTTGAATTAGCAGCATTTAAAATCAAGCAATTTCATATAAAATTCTGGATTTCTGGCTTCTCTTGAAAAAATCAGGAGACTACATGAAGACTACTTTTCTGTAAGAGACCACTGGGTGGAGTGTTGTGGTCGATGCCTCTTTTAGATGGGATGTGTATTTTTTCTGATTTGCCATAGCCTCTAATGCTTTGTATTGTCTTTCCATCTCTGAGGTTTTACTTGTCTTATTCATACATTAAGTTTGTGTCTCCCATTTTACCAGCTAAAAGAATTGGCATTTTTCATATCCCAGGGCTTTAAAATATTTCTATCTACACAGCATATCACAGTATTAAAATGTGTAATATAAGCTTGGAGAGTCCAAGGCCAGCTGTGTGGTGGTGCCCAAGGCCGTGGGAGTTGGGTTGGGCCCTTTGTTATTTTAGCTTTTTTGGATATGATGCATCTGCCACTGTGGAGATGTGCAGAGTAAAGATGGGAGCTATTTATTTTTGGAAATATTCTACATGGTTGAATCATCCTTCCCCTGAAGGGCTTCTAAGCAGTCTCCAAGGCCTATTGCATTCTCTTTCACATCCCACAGGAGAATGTCACATTTGTCCCAGAATTCCCTGGCTCTGGCTCTGGAACGGCTGCCAACAACTACTGTTAAAGGCTTTGCCTGGAGAACTCCTGATACTTACTCTTGGGACCCGGCTGCTACGCAGTGAGGGAACCTAAGCCATCCTTTGGAGAGGCCCAGGTGGTGAGAAGCAGCACAACAGCACAGCTGAAAGCCATGTGAGTGATTCATCTTGGAAGTGGCTCCTCCAGCCCCAGCTGATGCTGTGTGGAGAATAGATGAGCTGTCCCTGCTAAGCTCTGGCCGTTTTGCAGATTCCTGGGCAACTTACATGATTGCTAATTGTTTTAAGTCATTAACTTTTGGAATGGGTTTATTTGCAGTGATAGATAACTGATGCATCCTCTCCCCTCACAAACAGGGTCCTCGGCTTCGGAAGGCAGGAGGCGGGCCGGCTCTTGATCCCTGGATCTAAGACCTTGGTGAGCACTTATTCTTTCAACAAATATTTATTGAGCAGCCAAGTGCTAAACACTATACCAGGGGCTGAAAAGTTAGCAGTGAATGAGACAGACCCACCCTGCCTGGTGGGCACAGTAATGAGAGGAAGGAAGAGGGAGAACTGTCTTCCCAGAGGCTGTTTCTAAGCTGAGACCTGACTCAGGAAGAGGAGTGAGCTGTGCAGAGTAACAGGGAAGGGACAGGCAGATGGAGCACTGTGTGCTAGGTCTGAGTAAGGTTGCCACATTTGGAAAACAAAAACTAAAAATTTAATACCCAGATAAAAATAAACAATGACTACTTTTTAAAACACATTTGTTGCATGCAATATTGGAGACATACTGTTGGGTTTGCCAAAAAGTTCGTTTAGTTTTTTCCATAAAATAAAAGACACATTTTCATCTACACCAATAACTTTATTGATTTAGATATTTTGAGCATGTCAGTTATCACCTGTGTAGTATAATGTTGATTGTTCTCAATTGATATATTGATTTAATTGCTATCAACTTTTCAGCTGGTCTATCTGACCATGGAGCAGTGAGAAATCTCCAGCATGAAACTTTGAAAACCACTTTTGACACATTCAGTGAGTCATAGCACCTTCTCCAAACATTGCACAAATCTGTTTTGTGTGTGTGTTGCAGTTGCATTTTTACCTTTCTTGAAATAATAAAGCATAATGTGCCCAAAATGTGTATTTTCTTCCATCTTCTATTAAATGGCTGTGCAACAATTCACCAATTTTAATAAGTGACTTTTTAAAAGCACACTGATATGACAGCTGTCACAATATAATGTCACAAAATTGTTTTGAATGATGTTAGAGGCAACTAAGCACTCCTAGAGTCATCTTACAGAAAAAATCCAAACAGTTTGGCCAACCCAATAGAAATTTATTTGTTATTTACCTGAAATTCGAGTCTAACAAACATCCTTCATTTTATTTGTCAACCCTAGTGCTAGGGCAAAAAAAAAGAATAGAAAAAAAGCGATTTCAAGGGACAATTCAGGAAGCTGGGTGCAGCACAGTGCAATCGGCATAAGAGCGGTAAAGGGGAACAGGAGCAAGGCTGGGAAAGGGCAGCCTGCCAAGGTCCGTTTTGAACTTCACCCTGAAGCAATGGGGAGCGATGGAAGGATGTAGAGCAGGGGAGGGGCACAATCGTATTTGTGTTTTAAAATGATATTCCAGGCTACCACCTGGAGGGAAATGGAGAGGCTGTGGGCAGGGACTAGGGGAAGGAGTCCCTGCCCTGCAATGCTTACACTCTGCACTGCAACCACAAGGCCATGAGAACGGGGATGGAAAGTGGGGTGGACTAGTCCTCACTTTACAGTTTTCTTCTCTATAATATACCCAATTTTGCTGTGTGTAATGTGCACCCACATTTTTGTACACATTATACATGGGTTTTAAGCTATCAATTTCCCTCTAATGACTGCTTCAGGGTATCTCACAGGTTTTCATATGTTTCATTTTTATCATTCCATTCACAATATTTTCTAATTCCCTTGAAATGTTTCCTTTGATCTATGGATTCTTTAGATGTGTGTTTTATAATTTCCAAATATTTGAGGATTTTTGGTATATGTCACTGTTATTTATTTTATTTTCCTGCTATTGCAGTCAGAGAACATGTACTCTGTATGTTCTTTAAATTTTATGAATGTTGTTTGATGGGTAAACTTGTGTCTACCATGGTGAAGTTGTTACCAAACAAAGTGGGATTTGGCCCCTTGATGTTGTCCACAGCATCACACAATAATTGGTGGGGAAGGAGAAAGGCCTTAATTAAAAGGTTTCCCATCTTGGGGGAGTGGGGACTCTCTAGCTCCAAGTCATTCTCTTCTGCAAAACAGAAACAAGCCAGCCACCCCCACTGCCCTGCTGCAGGCACTTTGCTCCACTCTTACCTGTGCTCCTGGCCCAAGGCTGTCACACAAATGAGTCTCCATCTCTGCAGCCCCAGGCTTTCTCTCTCTCTGGAGTGTGCATTTGGTGAGCCCGGGTCTCCAGTGTCGCACCAGTTGCCTCCCTTTCCTAGGGCCAGAGAGCACTGCCAGTTCACTGCAGCTGGGGTCATGCAAGGGGCTCCATCTGTGGGGCTCCAGCCTCCAAGGTTGCTTATACCTCCAGGGCTGGCAAATGTTCCCAGCCCATGTGTCTATGTGCTGCTGTCAGAGTGAGAGAATGGTCCAGAATCTGTGCCATGTGACATGCGCAGTGTCCCACAGGCTGTTATCAGTGAGGCAGCTGTCATGCATGAGCCGGCTTCCCACTGGGTGAGCAAGCGCAAGGCAAGAGCCATGAGTGGGCTGGGAGTCTGTGGGGTCCCTCCCACAGTCCCTCCCTTCTTCTGGGAAGGCAGGCTCTCCTGCAGCCTCAAGGATCCTCACTCCCCTCTGCCCAGCGATCTGACAAGGTACCCTCTGTCACAAGGTGCTGTGTTTGCTGGAGAAGAATGTTAAGTGATACAACTTTGAGTTTAGTGTTGTATAGATGCAGTTATGTAAGGATAGTTGACAATGTTATTCTATCTGTGTATTTCCTCATTTTTTGGTCTGGCTCTTCTATGCATTGATGGGAGTGTGGTGTAAAAATCTTCAGAGACAACGGGGGTTGTGGGAGAGGATTGAATGTGGGAGGTGGGGGGTGGGTGGGGCAGGGGTGAGTAATTGGGGATAATGGAGACAACTGTAACTGGACAATAATAAAAATGTAATAAAAAATCTTCAGTGATTATTATAAATTAGTCTAGTTCACTTTTTTGTCAGTTCTTCAACTATCTTGAAGCTTTGTCATATATACATATGAATAATTATTATGAATTCTTGGCAAAGTGATCCTTTATCCATATGGATTTCCCTCTTTAGCTTGGGTAACACCCTTTCTCTAGGAGTCTGCCTTCTCCGATGTTAGTAAAGCCACTGCAGCTTTCTTGTACTCACTGTTGGCCTGGTGTATCTTTGTCCATCTATCATCTTATTTACGTCTTTATATTTGAAATGAATGTAGTTATAGACAGCATATGGTTGGGTATTAAATTTTTATTTGAGACTCTCTGCCCTTTATCTGGCATTTTACTATATTTACATCTAATTATTATACAAGTTATGGATGGTTAGTTTAGATTTATGATTTCACTATTTGCTTTTTTATCCTGTTTTTGTAATTCTGTTCTTATTTAGGTTTTAGAGAAAAAATATAACATTTTAATATAAAAATTATAAATTTCCTATAATATTTGGGAATCTTAATGCATATTATAGGTTAAGCATAGTATTAGTAATATTAAGTTGGAAGGAAAACCCTAATTAAGTTTATACATTATGAATAAAAGTTAGTCTTCTTTGTGCTTCCTATTCTTGGCAGCTGTCATGTTCATCACGGCCAGTTTCTTTCCCATAGGTGAGCATCTGGAGGCCACCTGCCACCACCTCAGTTGTGTCACATAAGCAATGCCGAAATCATTTTGCCTATTCAGAGGTGTGCCTGCCAACCACTGAGCACAATGTTCAAGGTGTTGTGGAGTTTGGGGGGCATAAAATCTAAAATCTGAATGTCAATGCTACTTTGTTTCTTATTCACTGTCTTCAAAGCATAGCCTTTGTCCAACCACAGCAAAAAGGCTTCAGACCATGGTTTGCCACTCAATGAAACAGTGAGTAGAGGAGAAAGACCTGGGTCTGAAACCACAGTGGTAGCAGCAGCAGCAGTGACAGCAGCAGCACCGTCTTGTCATCGGCCCTTTTGTCCCTCAATATTGATAGAATGGGAGGGTGGACTAGCTTCCTGGCCTCCATAGTTGTATTATGTTGGGACTTTAGGAAACTTTTCATTCCTAAGAATTGATTTTCAGGTCATCATAATTTAATGTTTCCTCAATTTTTACAGTAGGGGAACAAGCATTCCTTGTGATATGACCCATAGCTTTATCTTCTCTGGGTCAGATAGTCACAACCTTGGTTTTGAAATGTACACAGATGATTCTTGTTTACTGCAAGTTCAAACTTCTGCCCTATGATTGGGTTGTAGGATGAGTTTTGTGGTTGCACTTTAGAAATATGTGGTGATGCATATTAACCATATATGTGATGAAGCAATTGCAAGTAAATCATGTTGGTTCATGGAGATTAGCCCTTTACACAGTATGATCATCAAATATGTTATTGTGGTGTCCAAGGCTTTTTTATTTTCTTTGTGGTACATGTGTCATACTGCATATTTGTTATGGAAGAATTGTGACTTTAACATTTCACCAGATTAACATTACTCATCCTTTTGTTATTAAATGTTTGTTTTTGTTTTTTTTTTCAAGTGAATGATTGCTTTCTCTCTGGTCTTATCTAGTACCATGTAGAATTCTTTTTCTTATGCTTAGTCTCAAATAGGAAATTCAGTGCCTATCATGTACATTCTAAATTACAACATAAACACAGGATGATTTTTGTGTTATTCTCTAGCTAGAGCTTATAATTGAACTAACGTTAGCAAATATATGATTGCTATTACCTGTATGACTCTATTAGGAACAGCAGTCACCAGTCTGTTTTCTTTGATCTCATCAGATCGGTCAACCTTCGTTGCTGTCCTGCGATAGCCTTCAACCTCCCCATCGTAATTACAGTGGTTCACAATGACATGGCTTCATTGCTCGCTCATGTTACATGTTAATTGTGGGTCATTCCTTGCTTATTCCTCAGTTTCACAAATTTTTAAAAATTAATATTTAATTTAAAAAATTTCAATTACAGTTGAATAGAATATTATTTTATTTTCAACATTCATAGAATTTATAAAGTGATTATCCTGGTAAATCTAGCACCCATCTGGCACCATAAATAATTATTACAATATTATTGATTATATTCCCTATTCTGTACTTTACACCCCCCTGATCCTTCTGAAACTACCAATCCGTACTTCTTAATCCCTTCACATTTTTTAACCCATCATTTCAAACCCTTCCCTTCTGGCAGCTGTCAGAATGTTCTCTGTATCTATGAGTCTGTTTCAATTTTGTTTGTTCATTTATTTTGTTTTTTTAGATTCCACATTTTGGTAAAATCATGTGGCATTTGTCTTTCTCTGTCTTATTTGACTCAGCACAATACCCTCTAGGTCCATCCATGTTGTTTGTATGACAAGATTTCATTCTTTTTTTTTAATGGCTGAGTCATATTTCACTGTATATAGGCACCACTTCTTTTTTCCTCCATTTATCTATTGATGGACACTTAGGTTGCTTCTATACCTTCCTTGGCTATTGTAAATAATGCTGCAAATAAGTATGGCTGCATATATCTTTAAAAATTATTTATTTTAAAAAGAGAGGAAGGAAGAGAGAGAGGATGGAAAAGAGAGGGGAAGGGGGAGAGAGAGACAAAGATACAGAGAAAAAAGATGGGGAAGGAGGGAGGGGGAAAGACACAGAGAGAGAGACAGAGAGAGGCATCATTTTGTTGTTCCAATCATTTATGCACTCATTGGTTGCTTCTTTTACGTACCCTGACTGGAGATCAAACCCGTAACCTTGGATATCAGGATGACACTCCAACCAACTGACCTGCCCAGCCCGTACCATGCATATATCTTTTCAATATAGTCTTTTGGGTTTCTTTGCATAAACTCCCAGAAGTGGAAATGCTGGGCCCTCTGTTTTCTCTTATTAGAGGCTTTGTTTTAAGGTCTATTCTGTCTGGTATAAGTATTGCTACCCCACCTCTTTTTTCATTTTCATTTTCATTTTCATGAAATATCTTTTTCCATCCCTCTGCTTTCAGTTTCGGTGTGTCTTTCAATCTGAAGTGAGTCTCTTGTACACGGCATAAGGGTCTTGTTACCTATTCAGCCACTGTATGTTTTTGATTGGAACATTTAATCCATTTCTGTTTAAAATAATTGTTTATATCTATCTATTGCCATTTTATTATTCACATTTTCATCTTTTTTTCCTTTTTCTTATTAAAGAAAGACCCTTTACCATTTCTTTTTTAAATTATTTTTATTTTTTATATTTTTTATTTAGTTATTTTTCAAGTACAGTTTTCTGTTTATTTCTCCCATTCCAGCTCACCCCTCCCCCATGCACCCCACCTCCCTCCCATTTCTACCCCCTTACTTATTGTCCCTGTGTCCTTTATACTTGTTCCTCTAAATGTCCCTCAAAAGCAAATTTCAATTTTCTTGAATTTTTTGAGGCTACTTGTCCCTCAGTTATATGTGCCTTTGCACAAATGTGATTTAACTCTGGTTCTTTCTACTTCATTGATTAAATGGCTGCTTTGTGCAAATTTGTCTACCATTTCTTATAATACTGGTTTGATAATGATGAATTTCTTTAACTTATTCTTTTCTGGGAAGTTCTTTATTTGTCCTTCAATTCTAAATGATAGCTTTGCTGGATAGAGTAATCTTGGTTATAGTTCCTTGCTTTTCATAACTTTGAATATTTTGTGCCAATCCACTCTGTCCTACAAAGTTTGTGTTTGAGATATCACCTACAAGGGGAGCAACTTTGTAGGCTATTAACTACTTTTCTCTTTCTGCTTTTAAGATTCACTCTTCTGTCTTTAACCTTTGGCATTTTGATTATGAGGTGTCTTGTTTGTGATTCTTTATACTTCTTGGACTCATATGTCTATTTCCTTCACCACCCAGCAGAACTACTAAGTTATCTGCAGATGTCTTCTATTGGTGCTGGGCTTAGAGTTGCCTGGGACAGACTCAGCTTTGAACTGAGGCTGGCTGCCTGTGACACTTAGCAAGAGGTACAGTGCATACTGAGAATACATGCTGCTTGTTTTGAGGTTTATGAGCTTTTGAGGAATTTTAAGAGTTTTCAACATGAGCTGAAGTAGGCCATTTGTATGGGGGAACCACTTGAAATGCTTGGGTGAGCTTGCAAATTGGGCCAAGGTCTCAGGGAATTACCTGGGTAAAGTGAGGAGGGTTAGCCAAGTGTGATGGAGATTCAGATATGGTACCTGCCTATGAGCTCTGTGGTCAAAGGGTTCAATGCAAAGGAACAATGGCCTCTGCCAGCATTCTGCCTGGGAGACGCCTGCCCTTCCAGCTCTCACCCTGATGCCAGCTACTTCAGTTCCACCTTTATGTCTCTGGTGCCTTTTGACCTGCTGCCCCAGCACTGGAACTTAGTGGGAGTGAATCTGAGTAAGTTCCTGTGTGGACCCTTTATGAGGAATGTCAGGGACTGCAAAAGCCTTTCATCTCACCCAGCCATATTTCTCACTGGTTTTTACAGCCATAAGTTATGGGAACGTATCTTTCTGGCACTAGAACCCTGGGCTAGATTGCCTGGTGTGGGGCTGGGACTCCTCCTCAGTGGGGACCTCCACAGCTAAGATATTCCTCCCAATCTATAACCACTACCTGTGGGTGTGGGACCAGCCCCATTCCAAACCTTCACCCCTTCTACCAGTCTCAACATGTCTTCTTATTTATGTCCTTAGTTATAATGCTTCTGTTCAGCCAGATTTCAGGTGGTTCTTCAAAGATGGTTGTTCTGTAATTTAGTTGTAATTTTGATGTGGTTGTGGGAAGATGTGAGCACAGCTTTTACCTACACCACAATTGTGACCAGAAGGGCCTCAGTTTCATAATATTTTTACTCTGGGAACTAAGCTGACAAAGTAGCCCCTCTGTGGAGCATTGATGGACTTGTGACAGAAAGAAGAGAGTTGTTAGATGTGCAATGGATCTTAAAGCTTTTGTCTAGTAGTGGAATAATTTCCTCTGACACATAATTTACTGTCCAAGCAAGTCAGATGACCAAGCCTGACATAAACAGGGCCAGGAAGAACAGCTGTTCCACAGAGAGAGGCATAAACTATTTGAAAATAATAATAAACTCTGTCTTAGTCCACTGTGTGGTCACAAAAATTCACTTACCTCTCTTGTGCAACCAAAATATGGGAAATGTTAGAGTTCTCTTCCAACAGAAACAACCTAAAAGTTCTATCCAATCAGGCTTATGGTCCAGGGTTGTATTAGTCTTCACATCATGTCTAGGTGGGGTTTTCTTGACTGAAGGCTTATTAAAAAGAAAACAACAAAAAATAAGTCACTCTTTAATCCCTCATATTCTACATTTTTAATGAAAAATCAGGAATTGCTAACCATGACAAATATTCCTCCATTTGAAGAAGAAGGGAAAGAGAGACATAAGAAATCATTGACCACAGTAATTCTAAAATCGCAGTGGGATGTATTATGAGGGTCTCTAACATGAAGTGGGAAATAGTTTCAGTTAGTTCCCATTCCATTGCTCTACGTGACTCTTGGGACTCTAGGCTTCAATATGTTAGATGTTCTGCATTTCCATTGACACTTCTGTGTCATATCAAAAGAAGTGATTAGAGAGTATGCTCTACTGAGCAGCTTTCTCGATGCACTTCCTGCTCATTGAAATGAAAGGGACATTTTTACTTCCAAATAAAAATGACTCTACTGATATTGTAACTATCTCGAGAACTGAGTCATCTTTTTATTAATTTGATTGATAATAATCAATATTAATCAATAGCTATAACCACAATTCCTTTGAGACATGCCTGTTTTTCTAGACTTAATTATGTCTACAGTATTTTCTATTGCCACTCTAATGAATTACTATAAGATTAGGGTTAAAAAAAATCTTTCACAATAGTTAACAATAGTCTTAAAACAATGCAAATTTATTATTGTACAGTCCTAGGAGTCAGAAGTTCAAAATTGGTCTCACTGAGCCTAAAATCAAGTTGTTGGCAGGACCTTCTTCCATTTGGAGGCCCCAGGGGAACATGTTTCCTTGCATTTTCCAGCTTTTGGAGGCTCCTCACATTCTTTGGCTTGTAGCTCCTTTCATCTTCAAATAACATTCTCGCCACTGCTCCTCTTATCACATTTCCTTCTCTGACTTATTTCTGTATCTTCCTCTTACTAATAAGGATATTGGTGATTCCACTGAATAATCTGCCCACATTGCCATGTAAGGTGATATATATATTAACTTGAGATGAAGAGGACCGTGGGCATCTTTGGGGGGGCATTATTCTGTTTCTACCAGGTACTGTGAGGTTGTCCGATGTTCATGGAAAGCTGTACCTTTAATCTCTTATGTTTAACTATTTTGTAAGACAGAAAACATCTGTTGACTCTCTTAATTAATCATACTTTTTTAAAACAAAAAGGCCCTTTAATTTGGTCTTTAAAATGAAGATGAAATTTAATCAGTCTTTATTTTCATGTTTTCTATTTACCAGTTAGAAATAAAGACAAGATGCATTTTCTACTTTGTAGTGCCTGAAATTTTGAGACTCTCTTACAAGCTTTCTCCCAATTCTCTTGCATACTGGCTAATGATGTTATGTGCTCATCCCTTTCTTATAGCACCTTGCCAAAAGAACAGCCAGTAGCAACCAGTTTAATTTAGTTGAACAATATTCTTTTTTCCTCTTACTTATTTAAAGTCACAAGGTGATTAGGTATATCACCTGTCCTTCAACTGATTGCAAGAGACAGTTTTACCAGATATTGCTACTGCATTATATAGGTTGTTTTCGTTCTCTCATAAAATTTTTTTCTTGCTGGTAGTCTGAGTTTTGGCACCACATTATTTTTTAGGGTACTGTTCCAGCTGTGCTCTGTTCCTTGAAATGATTTCTGCATCTGATTAGCTTAGACTAAAATATAGTATAAAAGGATTTGGAAATCTCAGTGGCTTTAACAAGGATTTCTCATTTATGGTACCTATATATCATGTTATTATGACTGCATATGTGTATCTTTTTCACTAAAGAAACCGGTTGATGAAAAAATCCCATCGGAGATGGTGCCGGGGTTGTGGGGGCAGCAATCACTCAACAACCCTTCACACCTCTGCTGAGAGGTAGCTTGTGCCAACTCAAATGATGTTTTATTGACCAAAGAAAGTCACAAGGCCAAGCCTGTATTAAGCAATAATGAATCTGAATCAGGGTCCTTTCCCTTATTAACTCAGTTACTCTGGATAATTTTCCTAACTTTTCTGAGCTTCTGATTCCTTACATTTGAAGTGGGGTTAAGAATTTCTGCCTTGGAATTGAGTTAACATGACATTGCATATTGTATAATTACTAGTATAATATAAGGTTCTGAACTATATGACCCAATAAATTAAGCAACATGGAAGATCTTACTTAGGGTGGACTTCTTAAATTTTTAATGGCAAAAAGGAATTGGGATTGATTAAAAAGATGAAGGAAGGCCTTCAGATGGGGAGAAAGCATTTGCGATGACATGGTGTTTTGGAACAAATAAATTCTGTACAGTACACATTTCTCAAAAATTTTAAAGGACTAGAGAGAGGAAGCTGGGGAGGGTCAGAGAAATGTATTTCTCTGTTTGATTAGGCGGACTTAGTATGTGTTAAGTGTTTAATATCTACATTTATTTGTGTTGTCCTGAGAGTAAATGTAATATTTCTGGGGCAGAGCCAGATTAATTACTACTTAATTGGGCCTGTTCCCCATGCTTCAGTCTCCTTTTGAGGGTGATGAAATGAGGACCAGATGCCATCCTACACCCACTGGAACTGTAGGGAACTGTATCCCTAGGTGAGGAAACCTAAAATTCAGAATCTGGGGCTTACAGAGAAGAGGAACAGCTGTCCTTTTAACCTCCTGGTAGATGGAGAGAAATCATTGCTCTCTAGTGTTTACAAATTCTTCTTAAGAAGGAACCTGAGTTTTTATCTTTTGGAATGTAAATATATGTCTTTTGTGGGAAGAAAAGCCTAGTATTTATGACATTTCCACTGGGGTTATTTAGGGTTTTATTTTCATGAAATGCAAACAAATAACTCCTAAGAGGTAAATCTCTCTTGGAGTTCTCACAATCAATTCAGTTATAATTTACCTTTGTTTTTTAGCCCAGGTAAGTTTCAGTAAAATTTGCAGAGAAGGCAATAGAAGTACTAATAACTGTGCAGAAACTAATATATCTCATTAGAAATCAGTGTGACATGAGATGGTGTTAGACCTGAAGGGTAGAGGAGGCAGTATTTAATAAAGCAATAGCAGAGATTGATACAACAAAGAACAGATTTTTGAGTAAGAATAATTTCGAGGTCAAATTAAATTTGAGTTACATTGTTTTAGTGTTTGTAGAAGAAGAGAGACTGAAAACAGAGATAAGCTATGTAGGCACCTGTGTTTGAGACATTAGGTCTGAATAACACAAAGAATAGTAGGAAAAGAAAGCAAGCAGCCAAATGCACTGTCTTCACTGCTGTAGGGAAATGGTGAGCATGAAGACAGGCCCAGCTGGGAAGCTCTCAGTGGTGGTCCGGTGGCTGAAATGGCAGGAGATAGAGTGAACAGGTTATAAACATGTGAAAAAGAATATTTTTCCAATATGCAGGTAAATAGTTTTGAGGACAGAAGGATGAAAACAAGGAAGTAAAATGGGTAAGTTCTTAAAGGGTTTGAAATTAGGATAGGACCTGGATCTGTCTAGGTCGGATGTGGGTCTAGGTCATGGAGATCAGGGATGAGGAAGGGTCAGGGATATCTTGGGAACTCACTGGAACATGATGTCAAGTAATAAAAGGAGACTTGGGAGGAATGCTGTAGTTAGTGTTCCACTGTTCATAGAGAATCAAGGGCCAAGAATGTAAAAGTAAATGCTAGCAGACTGAGAAGAGATCTAAAGGAAAAAAAAAAACACACAGGAAGCATGAACATCTATAAGGTGATTAGGAGAAGAAATGTACATGGTAAAGCTGGGGTGAAAACAGTTGGGTTTTAGAACTTAAAACTGCACAGAAAAAAAATGTTTGAAGATTTTCTAATCTTTCTCTTTGTGGATAATATTTTAATTTTATTACTAAAATATACATGTTAATGGAAGGGCATATGTTAAAAGAAATTTAAAGAAGAAGTTACTTGTAATCCCAGTAACTAGAGATGACAACCATGGTCCATATATATGTTTCTAAAATGGCATCATGTTATACCTATATACTTGTAAACTCCTCCTCCTTTTTGTCACTCAGTAGTAATAAATAATGTATTTATTCTTGCTTTCAGAAGTTTTTCTACAATATTATTTTGAATGATACTATTTTTCTTGCTAACAAAATTTTTACAGAAAGTACCTCTGCTCCTTATGTGAATAGAGTAGAAGAAATGGGAAAAGCACGTGTGATTCACATTCTTCTTTTTTTAAAGATTTTATTTATTTATCTTTAGAGGAGAAGGGAAGGAGAGAGGGAGAGAAACATCGATGTATGGTTGCCTCTTGTGTGTCCCCTGCTGGGAACTGGCCTGCAACCCAGGCATGTGCCCTGACTGGGAATCGAATCGCTGTTGTTTGATTCACAGGCCTGCACTCAGTCCACTGAGCTACACCAGCCAGGGTGTGATTCACATATTCTTTCAGTTCCAGGTCTGGGTCATTTCGTTGCAGGCCTAGTATTGAAGCAATTGTGTTGGCTCATCACTCATGTGTGTTAACAAGTTACCAGGAAAGATCGGGACAATGCTGGAATTCTTCCCTTTAGCAAGAGAGGGAGTTTATATTTGCAAATAATTTTTATAGGTATTATCTATTATATTTTCATACCAGCCCAGTAAGGCAGATACTATTATTTAAATTTTGCAGGTAAGAAACTTAAAGCTCAGAGAGGGTGAACGACTTTACTAAGGATGTGTGCACAATGCATACATAGGTAGTGGGGTCAAAAATAAAATTCATGTTCTCTTTCTTAAAATTCCATTCTTATTCTTTTACTTCCTAAAGAAATACAATAAAGAATTTTTATTAAAATAGTTTGAATCTCATCTATAAAATTGGAAGGATTGCAAATGTCAAGGTTCTAGTGACTCACATATTAACAGACTAATTAAAGCAGCTCATAGAAATGGACAGAAAATAATAGTTTTAGAAGCCAGATTTGGAGTCAAGTTTCTATTTGGCACATTTGTCAGATACTTGCCTTATGTTCTCATCCTTTTGTCCTGCAGTATATTTCCTGCCACTGGTAATGTGTGTTACAGTGGTATACAAATGGGTTAGAAGGAAATGCCACACTGTTCCAGGGCTTCAGTCTGCTACTGGGCCTTGATACGATGTCTCCCTTCCCTACCCTTGTAGGGCTACACACCTTCCATACTGGGACATTTGGAAAACACAGAAATACAGAACTTTAGACCTGGCAAGTGATATCTTGCTTTTATGTGCTGACATCATGGAAAAATTAAATTTAATATCATAAAGCTAAAGGAAGTACTAATGAGAAGTAATTACCTAATAATATTTGCAGAGCCTTGACAGGTATTGAAGGGAACACAGAGGTGAACGCGATCCCTGCTCAGGGTATAATAGCTGTAGGAGGACCAGTAAAGCCTGCTCTGGGGAGAAAATTGCTTATCAGTATGAGGTTAATTACTTCTTCAAGGACATTGACAGACGTGACATTGACAAGAACGGGAAAGCAGAGGGCCTTGAAAATCATGTTCTTTGCCTGCCTAGAGGAAGAACTAAGGGAGATGTAAAATGAAATTGTCTTGCCAGCCTGCCTACACTCTCCCTTTCTCTGCTCTTGTCCATTTCTAAGACTGAAATGAGAAACATTTTTAACTGTTCAGTCACATTTCAGAATTTTTTAAATGTTTACCTTGAATTTGAAGAAAGCAGGAGCCTAAAAAGCTGGATCCAGTCCAGAAGATCCAGAGTGGACTGTTTTAGAATCTTTCTAAATCAACACTGGATAGAGTGTAGCCATTTATTACTCTATATTATGGAAGGCAATAGTCTGTGAAGACCATTCAGACTAAAATAGGTTCCTTTTTTTGTTCTTTAAATAGAATGCCAAGTATAATTGGCATTGCTCCTTGAAAATTAATTCTAAGTGTATGCAACTATTTTTAAGGGCTGAATTTACATTACATATTCTTTCTGAACAAGATAGTGTTAGGCTATATAATCATACTGCAATAATAAAAATGTACTTTATGTATTCTACAATAGCATACATTTATGGAACATTACTTTGAGCCAGGCACGGTTCTAAGCTTTACCAAGTATTAATTTACTTTTTCTTCATAACAGTCCTTTGAGGTGGGTGTGGTTATTATTATTTCTCTTTTATAAATAATAAGAGTAAGATGCAGAGATGTTAAGACTGCCCCAAATTACCCAACAATTATGTAAGACAAGCCAGGATTGAGCACAGGCAATGTGACTTTAGGTGTTAAACCTTTCACCTCCCTGTTCTCTTGCTTCTCTGGACTTACAAGATCTGAGCTATTTACCTGTACGCAACTTACAACATTAATTTTCCCATTGTAATAGATTACTTGACCAATGGTTTTCCACTTATAGTTCAGTGACTATAATTGCAATACTGCACATCCTATCATTATTCTTGACTGGAAGACAAAATTTGTTTCAGAGCATATTCTAATAAAATGCACACATAGGAAATAGGACAGGAACATACCGGAGAACAAGCAGTTTATAGTCAATCACGCATTAAATCTTCACATGTAACACACGTAATTGCTGCAGTCCCCAGTACTATTCACTGCAGTTGCCAGCAGAGCCTCTGTGCTGTCAGTCTTCTCACTAAGGGGACCTTATCTCTCAGGAGATCAAATGCGATGCTCAAACATTTTAGCTCTGCCTCTAGTTAGATCGTTGAGATACAGGTTTGAGGATGTACAGTGAATAGAACACATTTCTGATAGTTTGGTTGGGCAGATAGAGTTAGCTGGGCAGAAAAACTTTAGGCTCAGGAAGGTTTTCATGCCACGTAGAACATTTACTACAATTCAGTGCTTGGCAATTGTTTAATCTCCTTGCATTTCCCTTTGCCCTTCTATGAAATGAAGGCATTTCTGACCCTTCTTAGGGGGTTGTGAAAACAACAATTTGATGATGATGATGACGATGATATTCTTCAAGTAGGCATGCTTCTTTGATTGCTAGCGCATCTATTTATGGATTGATAGTGAAATGACACTGATAGTATTTGAGGCTTTGTTTTATAATACAGAAAGTCAATTGGTAAAAGAATTTTGAGTTCAGAAGAACATTTGTTTTTTAATTATTTTTTATTATTGTTACAGTTGCTTCAATTTTTCTCCCTGCTGCTCTTTCCTGCTCTGTTCACCAGACCCCTACCATCCCCAGCTCCCACAGTCAATCCCCTCCCTGTCATCCCTGTCCCTGGGTCTTTCTCCTGTTATCTCCCTCCCTTCTCCTCTCTTGTCACTGTCAGTTTGTTCTTTATTTCCATGTCTCTAGTTCTATTTTGCTCATTTGTTTGTTTTGTTGATTAGATCCCACTTATATATGAGATCATATGGTATTTCTCTTTCACTGTTGGGCTTATTTCACTTAGCATAATGCTCTCCAGCTCCAGCCATCCTGTCACAAAGGGCAGGAGTTCCTTTTTTTCCTTTCTGCTATGTAGTATTTCCTTGTGTAAATGTACCACAGTTTTTTGAGCCACTCATTTGCTGATGGGCACCTAGGCTGTTTCCAGCACTTGGCTATTGTAAATAACACTGTTCTGAACATTGAGTGCATAGGTGTTTTTGAATCAATGATTCAGGATTCTTAGGGTATAATTGTTAGGGATTGCTGGATCAAAAGGCAGTTCCATTTTCAGTTTTCTGAGGAAATTCCATACTGTTTTCCACCGCGGCTGTGCCAGTCTGCTTTTCTACCAACAGTGCACTAAGGTTCTCTCTTCTCTACAACCTCACCAGCACTTGTTGTTTGTTGAATGTATTAATAATGGCCATTCTGACTGTTGTGAAGTGGTATCTCATTGTGATTATAATTTGCATCTCTTTGACAGCTAGTGATGCTGAGCATTTTTTCATTTGTCTATGTGCCCTCTGTATGTCCTTCTTGGGGAAGTGGCTGTTCATGTCCTTTGCCTATTTTTTAAATTGGATTGTTGGTCTTCCTGGTGTGGATTTGTGTGTGTTCTTTACATATTTTTGAGATCAAATCCTGATCAGAGGTATCATTGGAAAATATGTTTTCCTGTACAGTTGGTTTCTTTTTTATTTTGCTGATGTTTTCTCTAGCCATACAAAAGTGAAACATTTGAACTTATTTTGAAACTCCTCCTGGTTTAGATCTTGGCCAGCATCTCTAATTTGTACATTCTTTTATTATAAAATACATCACATTGTATTTCATTTAATCACATGAAGGTCTTCTAGATGTGACTGTGAACTCTTGCCCAGAAATAACCAACACCCCTCAGTCTTCATAGTTACAGCAACTGGCACTCTGTTTGCTACAGAGTAGATGATTATTAAGTGATAATAAGTAATGAACAAATTAATTTTAAGTGGCCAATGCAGGCATCTGTTGAAATGGTGCATTATATTAGAACACTATAATATCAGTTCAGTGATTGTACATTTAATTCATCATGCTTAACTGGAATGAGAAATGCTTTGTATGTTGTTATTTTCCTGTATATTTCATGAAAGCTAGGTTCTTTTGGGACATTCATGGCAAAATAACATGGCTATTTCTTTTTAGTAATAAATTAATGTTTTCTATGGAATCGTAATAAGAGTAAATGAAAAAACTGACAAAAACAATGCATGATGCTCCAAGGATTAAACTCCAGAAATTTTCTGGAAAACAAAGCATATTATTCCATTATATAAATTAAGTTACCATTATCATTTTCTCAAAAGTTGAATCAGTGATAATCCTACTTGTGGTATAGAAAATTAATGATTAAAAAGCTTGGCAACTGAGTTGTATCTAGAGAGGCAAAAGTTATGTGCTTTATCTGGTACAAATAAGGCTATAATAGAAGAAAATATTTTTAAGATTCCATTCTGACATGCCTGTGGTGACATTGGAGTATATGATAGCTCACATATATTTTTGTTACTAAAATTAGGAATTATGGAGAAAATAAGGTCTTTAGTATCATTATCCTTTGCAAAAGCAAGGTCTCAATTAGTGAGATAGGATCTGTTGTTTTTCCCCCTGCTTTTCTCCTGTGGCCCATTATCTTTATGCTAGTTGAACTGAAGAGAATATTCAGAGATTTATGGCAATCTACTGAAAATTTTATAACCTGAATTGACTCTTTAGGTTCAGACAGCAACACCCAGAATATTAAACTGACACTTTTGAATTTCCCATGGCTGCTAGCACATGTCTACTTTTCATTTCTACACAGTTTATAGAGTGGCTAGTTTCTAAGTCAGAGGAGTCTGCAGAAAGTTGTTGCTGACAAGATACCTAAAAAGAGGGGTAAAAGTGTGACACAGATCCTCGATTGTCCTAGATCTTCGATAACGTTGGCAATCAAGCTGTTGGGAGATTCTTCACCACCACTGTCAATCCAGTTTTCAATCCACCTTCAGTGATGCTAAACAATTCAGACAGGAGAGGCAAAGGAGGCTGATGGCATGGCAGGAGTGGTGGTGCAGTGATTTTAGGAATAATCTAGGAATTGTTTGGAAGGAAATAGACCAGTGACTGCAGGAATGTGTTTCCATGGGGGGTGTAGGATTTGGGTGCACATTTTTATAGCAGTAAGATTTTGAAAACAAGGTAGTTTGTCAGACTGGACCTCAAAAGTCAATTGTCCTTGACAATGTGGCTCAGTTACTTGGAGCATCGCTCCATAAACCAAAAGGTCACGGGTTTGATTTCTGGTCAGAGCACATGCCTAGGCTGTTGTTTCAATCAGCAGTTGGTGTCTGTACGTGAGGCAATTGATCAATGTTTCTCTCTCACATTGATGTTTTTTTCCCTCCTCTTCATCCCTTCCCTTACTGCTAAAATCAATACGCATGTCCTTGGTAAGGATAAAAAAAAGTCATTTAAAGCTATCATGAAAACTAGGTGGTTAAAATAAAAAACAGCAGAAATATTACTGTTACCACACTAATGAATATGGAAGCTCTATGGGACAGTAGTTGAAGAGTCTGAGATTTGTTTTTTACTAGTTGTATGACTTTGGGCACATTAGCACGTTACTTAATCTGAGTAGATTTCAGTCTTCTTATAAATTGATACTGATAATAGTATATACCTCAGAAGTTACTTTTTTATTTATTAATTTGAGAGAGAAAGAAACATCAAGTTGTTGTTTCACTTATTTATGCATTTAATTGATTGTTTCTTGCATGTGCCCTGACTGGGGATTGATCCTGCAAACTTGGCTATCAAGACATTGCTCTGCTAACTGAGCTACCCACCCAGGGCAGAAATTACTTTTGAGGATTAAATAAAATAATACAATAAGGTTCACTGAACATCTTCTGGACCATATGAAACACTCAATAAATTTCAGTTATTACTGAATAATATAAGATGATGAGTGTGCCTAAAGAGAAAAGAGTTGTCTATAGAGTTGCTTTTAGTTCTTAGAAGACTTAACACAATGCAAGTAATCACTAAATTGATGCAGGTAGTTGCTCAAAAAGAACAGCAAAACAGCTCACATTGTATATGAGGAATTTGTTAAGAAAGCCCAATTTTATTTCACTAATCCACAGAGTTATTGATTGTAGCAGACTTTATAGAATGGTAATTTGTTTGGTACTAAGATATCTCAACTGTTTGTTTCCTTGGCTCTAAACAGATAGTAATTTGAGGTTACATTACCTTGAAGATGCCACCAGTGTTAGATGAAAATGTTTACCATTATCATCTGGCAAACTCCTGACAAACACCCAAGACCCTTTCAGAGGATTGACAAGGTCAAAGATATTTTCATTATAATTCTTAAGATGTTATTTGTCTCTTTCTTTTTTCTTCATAATTACACGGAGGGATTTTCCGGAGGCTACACGATGCATGATAATGTAACAACATGGATGTAGAAGGGAAATTCAGTTCTCTTCCATTGAGAAAGATATTAAAGTGCTTTGCAAAAATGTTAAACAGTGCCACTCTTCCCACTAAATATTTTTCGTCTTGGTCTTTGTCCTCATGGAGCTTACAGTCCAGAGCAGCAGGAGACAAATGTTATTAAATGTTATAGGGTGTTTAAATATATGTGTATGTGTGTGTGTGTGTGTGTGCGTATATATATATATATTTGAAAATAATTATAGATACTAAGATTAGGGTATATATGAGAGCCAAGCCATCATAATTCTCTACTGTACCTTCTTCAAGTTAATCCATCTAGATTCAAAGTTCTAGGTAGCTCTATTTGTTCTAATATGATAGATTGTTATAGTAATGTCCTCAATGATACCCTTCTCCTCTTATTGTACCCATAAAGTAGGCTTTCCCACATGGACCCTTAGGTTGACCATGAGGCTGTCTTTGGCAAATGGGATACAAGAGGCAGAGACCGAAAAATGCTTGCTCACTGGGGCTTGCCTTTTCTTGCTGCTAGTGACTTTTCTACTACACGTAGAGAAGCAGGACTTGAACTGCTCTTATGCGCCTAGGTGTCAGCCAAAGCTAATTGTCAGATGTGAACAATGCCATCTTATATTGTCTAGCTGTAGTTAAATGGCCAGATGATTGCAGCTGCATGTGAGATTCCACCAGAGAGCAGCCAAAATGGCTGATTTGAAGAATTGTGAGCAAATTCACTCCTTAAAACTGGTGAATTATATAGTGCACAACTCTTGATGGGAAGCCTGGACTACTTTCTAACTCAGGCAGCTAGAGTGTAGACCATGATCTAAACTGAATAATAATGACCTAGCCTAGTACAAGTATAGCCTAATTTTGTGACCACTGGCATAAAACAAATCACCCAAAAACATTGTGCCACCAAACAGCAAACTTTTTATTTGCTCACATAACCTCATAATCTAGTGACTGATGCCTTTCAATTATGGGAAATTATTATTGTCATTTCTCCATCCTGTTGTTTTCTTTTTGGAACTGCTATTGGTTAAGTGTTAGATATTCTGGAAGATTCCCTAATTTTCTTTTTCCTAATTTTTTCATTTTTGTTTTTCAAAATTTTTCTTTCACTCCATTTTCAAATCTAGAATCAGAATTAAAATTGGACTTCGGCTTTCTTACTTTAATTTTACTAAGGGATAGACAGTCTGTCTTCAATGTGCTCACAAAAGACAACCAGTTTTTTACCAAGTGCCAATTTTGAAATTATGTTTCCTTGTATGATGCCCCAACTAGACTGTGAAACCCTTAAGGACAGAGATGTAACTAATCATTTTTATATTCTCAGTTCCTGGTATATGGTTTTCATGTGTCACATAAATGAAGGAATGAGTTAAAATTTTGGAAGTTTACCTTGATCATTTTGCCTTGGAAGATGAGGTCTTCTATGGTATGTAGTTTGATGATCATCTATCAAGTTGACAAGGATTATCAAGAACTTCTATAGAATCATAGAATTTAAGAGTTGGATCAATAATTAAAAGCAGCACCTGCAGCAATGAGAACTCACTGTGTGCCAAGCATAGGACTAAGCAGTTTACCTGCAATTGTTTCTTGCAACATTTAACTTAAATGCCATTTTGGAAAATTTTCAACTACTCTCATATTATTTTCATTTCTAAGCATAGATTCTAATCAGATTACTTAATTCTGTTGTGGTATTATAACATGAATTTTTAAATGAAATACAATGATTGAATTTTGGGACTGTATGTCCTTATTCTTTCTTTTTCATAGGCTTAATTATTATTGGTTTTAATTGGCTGAAATCTTATCAGGGCAAATATTATAGCATTCAATCTTCACTACCAATTACAGTACATATTACTGTATTTCCAGCACCTGTTACAGTGCCTAGCACATAGTAGAGGCTCAATAAATATCTATTTAAGGAATGAATGTGTCATGTAAAATGTAGCTCAGCCTGCAGGCTGAGCGTGCTATATAGTTTCAGGGACAAAGTAGCATGGACAGGCCCATGGAGGGAATGGGTCTTGAGATGATGTTTAAAGATTGCAGGCATTGGAGAGATGGAGTGAGAATAGAGACTAATTCTCAGGACCCCAGAAGCTGATTTACTTTTTACAACTGATTTCATTTACTGACGTGACAGAGGACTTAATTTTCCCACTAAAATAGTTCTTTCATTTAAGGAATTATGTCTTTAAAATGCAAATAAATCTTTTTGGGCGGAGTGGCATATTTGCACTTTAGTTATTGCCTCATGAGTACATGCCATTGTGTTCTTTTTTGTTTGTTTAAATTTATTGTTGTTCAGTTGCAGTTGTCCTACCTTTTTCCTCATTGCTCACTCAACCCCAGCCTCCCCCACTCCAACAGTCATCTCCCCATTGTTCATACCAGTGAGTCCTGTATTTGTGTTCCTTTGCTTGTCCCTTCGCCTTCTTTCCCCTGTTATCCCCTCCTCTCTCCCCTCTGGTCACTGTCAATTTGTTCTTTATTTCAGTGTCTCTAGTTCTATTTTGCTCATTTCTTTGTTTTGTTGATTAGGTTCCATTTATAGGTAAGATCATATGGCATTTCTCTTTCACCATTGGGCTTATTTCACTTACCATAATACTCTCCAGTTCCATCCATGCTGTTGTGCATGGTAGGAGTTCCTTTTTTGTCCCCTTCAAAGTAGGCACCTTGGGGCCTCAAACAGTTATTCCAGTATCTTTTCCACTGTTCAAAACACTGTGCAAAGCCCTTTGTTGGAATTGCCAACAGCTGCCCTATTGTATTTTCCTGAATCTCGTCAATGGTCTGAAATCTCTTCCCTTTCAAAGGTGACTTTACTTTTGAGAAAAGCCAGAAGTTGCAGGGTGCCAAATCTGGGCTGTATCAGGGCTGAGTCACCTGATTTGATGTTTTGCAAAAAAAAAAAAACTCAGCACAAAATGTGATGCATGAGCAGGTGTGTTGTCGTGATGAAGCTGTGGATGACCAGTTGCCCATAACTGTGGCCATTTGCATTGCGTGGCATCTCTCAGCTAACCAAGAGTATTGAGGTAGTACTCCTTATTAACTCTTTGGTCTGGAGGGGCATACTTGTAAGGACAACACTGTCCCAATCAAAAACACAGTTAACTTGGTCTTGATCTTGCTGTGACTCTGCTGTGCCTTCTTTGGGCATGGAGAACCAGGCAACTTCCACTGGGATAACTGGGTCTTCATTTCTGGATCATAGCTGTAGACCCGCCATTCATCTCCAGTTATGAATTTCTTCATTGGTAGTGGTTTGAATCAAGGCATTACCAACTGCACCATGATGTTCCTTCTGTTCTGGTAGAAGCAACCATGGAACAAATTTTGCCATGACATGTTTCATGCCAAGATCCTGCATTGAAATATCAGAACAGAGTAGTTTTTTAAATCCCCAGATTAGCTTCCAGTTCTCACACTGTCAGTCACAGATCTTTGTTGACTGCAGTCCATACACATTCAACATTCTCAGGTATTCTTGTTGCAGGCCTTCCATAGCATGGATCACTTTCAACAGATTCTCAACCATCTTTGAAACATTTCTGCCACACTTTTACTTCTGCTGCATTCATTGTATCCTCCCCAAAAGCCTTCTGAATCATCTGAATAGTTTCTGTGGAGCAATGTTCAACCTTAATGCAAAATTAGATGCAGATTCATTGCTCAACTTGTTCAGTCATTTTGGATGTGATGGCCACACAGTACACACACTCATTCATGTGTATTATTGCCCCAACTATAAATATAGTGAAGTTGTCTTTGTTCATGCCTGCACAATCCAATTCACTGTCCTTGGCTGCCAGGTTACATCAATGCTGTGCAAACCATTCTTGTAATAATAACAATGGCTGGACTTTTTCCAGACCGACTTCGTACAGTGTATGAGTAGGGGAGAAACATATTATTCTTCTATACAAAGATAAAGAAACAAAATATAAAGCTCATGTAAATAGGTAGGTGATGGCATATTTGTTAAAGTTAGCCTGGTCTAACATTGGTCTGAAGTTTTTCTCTTAAGAGCTTTCCTTTCTATGCTATCAATAACTTCTAACAAATTAAGCAATGACAATCCCATATTATGTGGGTAATTTACTGAGAATGTTAATATAGGCTGCCACTATTTTTAATACTGTGTGAAAGTGTGGAAGCAAATGCTATTCCCAGAATGATTTGCTATGTGCTGTTCCTGTGAAATGAGCATGTGTCTGATAGTGTTAATAGGTCTGGTAAGGAAAGCACCCGTGCCTGATGACCTTCTGCATGTCTGAGGGCAGATCTTTTGGGTTGGAGCCTACTACTAACAGGCAGTCTTTTCCTAAATTATTTCTTTTAATTTATAATTTGGGATTTTTTAATCTCTGGACATTGTAATGATATATCTGTAAAGACAGAAAGAGTACGTGCTTTTGCAGACCTGAAAATAAACAGATTTGAGGAAATAAAACAGAAAAAGGAATCATTAAGAAAGCAACAAACTATTGGAATACTGTGAGCAGACACTGACATAAAGACTTGAAATGAAGTAGAGATGTTTTCCTTTTAAAAAATTTTTTATAGCTCTCTTCATTCCCAAAGGTCATGGCAATAAGGGAAATGAAAGGTTATTGTTTATGATCTCTAGTAATTTTAAATATTGTAAACAAATAAATCCTGGGTATGAGGAAATATTTATCAGCCTTTGGAGACTTAACAAGAGTTTAGGTAATACGTCGATACACCAGCTGGTTGAAATTAGAAGACAAAGGTCAGTCATCATGAAGTATTAATATCTTCACAGAACACTAATCACACATTCTTTTTTAAAAATAAAGTATAGTTGGCATAAAATATTATGTTAATTTCAGGTGTACAACTTAGTAACTTGACATTTATATACCTTACTATGTGAGAACCACAGTAAGTCTAGTAACTCTCTGTTGCCATGCAAAGTTACTACAATGTTATTAAAATATTCCCTGTGCTGTATAGTACATTCTATGGCTTATTTATTTTGTAACTGGAAGTTTGCACCTCTTTTTATTTTCACATTTTCTGCCTATCTTCCACCCTCCTCTCCTCTGGCAACTATCAGTTTGTTCTATGAATCAGTTTTTGTTTTTGTTTGGTTTAGATTCACATGTAAGTGGAATTATATGGTATTTGTCTTTCTCTGTCTGACTTATTTCACTTAGCATAATACCCTCTAGATCTGTCCATATTATTAAAAGTGGCAAGATTTTGTCCTTTTTTATTGCTGTGTAAATATTTCATTGTACGTATACACCACATCTTTATCCATTTATTTATCCCTGGATGCCTAAGTTGCTTTCATGTCTTGGCTTTTGTAAATACCACAGTGATCATGTATATATCTTTCTCAATTAGTGTTTTTGTTTTCTTCAGATAAATACCCAGAAGCTGAATCAATGAGTTATGTGGTGGTACTATTTTTAATTATTGATGAATCACCATACTATTTTCCATAGTGGCTGCACTGGTTTTTAATGCCACCAACAAAGCACAAAGGTTCCCTTTCCTCCAAATCCTCCTGAACACCTTCTTTTTGTCGTCATTTTTATATTAGCTATTCTAAGAGGTGTGAAGTGGTATTTCATTGTGGTTTTAATTTGCATTTTCCTGATGATTAGTGATGTTTCAACATGTCTGTTGGCCATTGATATGTCTTCTTTGGAGAAATGTGTGTTTAGGTCATCTGCCCATTTTTAATCAGATTTTTTTTTGTGTGGGGAGCAATATAGTTTGTTACATGTTTTGGATATTAGCCCCTTATCAGATATATCATTTGCAAATACCCCCCCCCCCCCCCCATTTAGTAAACTCTTGTTGTTGATGGTTTCCTTCAGTTTACAGAAAGTTTTTAGTTTGGTGTAGTTCCATTTATTTATTTTTGCTTTGTGTGTGCGTGTTTGCCTGAGGAGACATATCAAACCAAATACAGCTAAGACTGATGTCAGAGAGTTCACTATCTATTTTCAGTTCTATTCTTATGGTTTCACTTTTTAAATTTAAGTCTTAAATTCATTTAGAGTTTATTTTTGTATATGGCTAAAGAAAGTGGCTATGTTTCTCATTTTTTGCATGTATCTGTCCAGTGTTTTTCAATACTACTTATTGAAGAGGCTGTTATTTCCCCAGTGTACATTTTGCCTTCTTTCTCATAAATTAATTGGCCATGAAAGTGAGGTTTTTTTCCTAGTCACTCTGTTCCATACCATTGATGTGTGTCTTTTTTTTAATGACAATACCATACTGTTTTAATTACTGTAACTTTATCATATAGTTTGAAATCAGGGAGCATGATACTTAACATTTTGGTCTTATTTTTCAAGATTACTTTGGGTATTGGAATTTTTTGTGTGGATTCATATAAGTTTTAGGATTTTTTTGTTCTGATAAAAAATGCCATTGACATTTTGGTAGGGATTGCATTGAATCTGTAGATTGCTTTGGGTAGTGTGGACATATTAATGATACTGACTTTTTCTAGTCCATTAGCACAATATATCCTTTCATTTATTGTATCTTCTTCCATTGTTTTTTTTATTAACATCTCATATTTTTTAGAGTTTAGAACTTTCACCTCCTTGGTTAATTTTTAGGTATTTTATTTTTATTTTTCAATTGTAAATGAGATTAAAAAATTTCTCCTTATTGTTTATTACTAGTGTATAAGAATGAAACAGATTTTTGTATATTGAGTTTGCATCCTGCAATTTTCCTGAATTCATTTATTAGTTTTAATAGCCTATGGTGTTAAAGTCCTAGAGGAGAACATCGGCAAGAAAAACTCAGATATTTCACAGCAGCAACATTTTTACTGATATGTCCCCTAGAGCAAGGAATATAAAGGAAAGAATAAACAAATGGGATCTCATCAAAATAAAAAGCTTCTGCATGGCTAAAGAAAACAGTACTAAATTAAAAAGACAACCAACTGTATGGGAAAACATATTTGCCAATGATACCTCAGACAAAGGTTTAATCTCCAAAATGTACAAAGAACTTACATGACTCCACTCTAAGAAGACAACCAACCCAATTAAAAAATAGGAAAAGGACTTGAACAGACACTTTTCCAAGGAGGACATACAGAACATCCAGAGACACATGAAGAGATGCTCAATATCATTAGCTATCAGAGAGATGCAAATTAAAATCACAATGAGATACCACTTTATACCAGTCAGGGTGGCTATCATAAACAAAGCAACAAACAACAAATGTTGGAGAGGTTGTGGAGAAAAGGGGTCCTTAGTTCACTGTTGGTGGGATTGCAGACTGGTACAACCATTATGCAATTCCAAAACAGTATGGAATTTTCTGAGAAAAATAAAAATCGACCTGCCTTTTGATCCAACAATTCCACTGCTAGGATTATGTCCTAAGAATCCTAAAACATCAATTTCAAAGAACCTATGCACCACAATGTTCACAGGAGCACAATTTACAATAGCCAAGAGTTGGAAGCAACCTAGGTACCTGTCAGTAAATGAATGGATCAAAAAATTGTGGTACATATACACAATGGAATTCTATGCAGCAGAGAGAAAGAAGGAGCTACTACCCTTTGCAACAACATGCATGGAACTGGAAAGCATTATGCTGAGTGAAATAGGCCAGGTGCTGAAAGACAAATACCATATGATCTCACCTTTAACAGGAAGCTAAACAACAAAACAAACAAGCAAGCAGAAAAAAAAAACAAAGACACTGAAATAGAGAACAAGGGGACAGTGACCAGAGGGGAGAGGGAAGGGAAGTTAAGGGGAAAAAGGGGGAGGGATTTGGAGGAACAAATAGGAAGGACACAGGGACGAGAACTAAGGGGGGTGGAAATGGGAGGGAGGTGGGGAGCATGGGGTGGGGGGGGCTGGGATGGGAGAGATAGATAAAAAACTGTACTTGAAAAATAACTAAATAAAATTAATTAAAAAAATAGCCTACGGTGGAGTCTTTGGAGTTTTCTATATGTAGTACCATGTGACCTGCAAATAGTGATAAATTTACTTCTTCCCTTCTGAGTTGTGGGTGCTTTTTATTTTTTTCCTTTTGATTGCTATGGCTATGCCTTCTAGTACTATGTTGAATAAATGTCATGAAAGTGGGCATCCTTGTCTTGTCTCTGGTCTCAGAGGATACACATTCAGCTTTTCACCATTGAATAGGGTGCTAGCTGTGGGCTTATTATATGTGATCATCTTTTGTTGAGGTAAGTTTCTTGTGTATCCACTTTGTTATGAGTTTTTAATCATAAATGGATGCTAAATTTTGTCAAGTACCTTGTGGCATATATTGAGATTATCAAATAATTTTTATCCATTACTTTGCTGATGTAGTATATCATGCTGATTAATTTGTGGATCTTGAACTATCTTTTCATCCCTGGAATAAATTCCATTGAATTATGGTATATGATCCTTTTAATGTATTGTTGAATTTGGTTTGCTAATATTTGTTGAGAATTTTTGCATCTAAGCTCATCAGAGACATTGACCAGTATTTAATTATTCTTTTTGTAGTGTCTTTGTTTTTTGTATCATGGTAGTGCTGACATCATAGAATAAGTTTGGAAGCACGCATTCCTCTTCAATTTTCTGGAATAGTTTGAGAAGGCTAGGTATTAATTCTTTTTTAAATGTTTGCTAGACTTCACCAGTGAAGCTGTTTAATCCTGGAATTTTCTTCATAGGGATTTTTGATTACTGATTTTGTTTAGTTTCGAGTAATCAATCTGTTCAGATTTTTTATTGTTTTCTGGTTCAGTTTGGAAGGTCATATATAATCTAGAAATTTATTCATTTCTCTTGGGTTGTCTAATTTGTTGGCATATACTTGTTCGTAGTATTCTTTAATGATTTCTTTTTTTTTGTATTTCTGTGGTGTATATTGTTTCTTTTCCTCTTCCATTCTGACTTTTACTTATTTGGGCCCTCCCTGTTTTTTTCTTAACAAATGTGGTTCAAGTTTTGTCAAATTTATTTATCTTTTCAAAGAACCAGCTCTTAGTTTTATTGGTTTTTTTAATGGCATATTTAGTTGGCATTACATTTACTTCTGCTGTTCTACTTACTTTCAGTTTCATTTGTTCTTTTTCTAGTTATGTTAGGTGTATAATTAGGTAGTTATTTGGGATTTTTCTTGTTTCTTGGGGTAGGCCCATGCAGCTGTTAACTTCCCTCTTAGAACTACTTTTGCTGTATCCCATAGATTTGGAAAAGTTCTGTTTTCATTTTCATGTCTCAGTGTATTTTTAAATGAAATTTTGAATGTCTTATTATTAAACTTTCTTATTTTCCTGCAAGATTGTTGCATTACTGTATAAAAATAGCACCAGCAAATACAGTATATTATGAAATTAAGATATTATTGTTTGTCATCTGACATTACACAACCAACAAATACTTTTCTTCACTGCTGCCTATTTTCAATGGAAAGATCATTAAGTATTTTGACCTAAATCTACATATGGATGTAAGTAGGTTACAATGTTATATAAGGCCTAAGATAACAATGTTATCTTCAAATTACATAATTTTTATGACTAATTTTACCACAGATAATTTTATGAATTCTGAACATTATAACTGTAGCCTAGTCTAAAAACCACAGGGTGTTGTGAGAAAGATGCATGTTGTTTCATCTGCAATCGCTAGAAAGGGGTATTTTCTTCCAGTATCATTGATGTAAGTTGTTTCTTTTTCTATTGATATTACTAAAAGTTGATATTTTAAGTCTTCTGTCCACCACCAATTTAAAACACCTCTGCTAAAGATGTTTCATATTACTTTATTTAGGGGTTCCATATTCATTCCTCAATAGATTTTATGTGTATCTCATGTGCTTTCTCACTCATTAGTCCTAGCTCTGAAGGGTTACTTGATCAGCCAACCATCTTTATCACAAGACTTGTTGACAAGTCCTGGATTTTCTCTGAGAGCTTCATCAATTTCAGTTACTCCTGATAGAGGAGGATAGTGTTGACTAGCCGTTTTTATGCTTTTCAAAACTCCAAACTCATCTTGTTTATTCACTATTGTCTCAACTGCTGGCAGACTGCACAGTAAACAACATCTCCCAAAGTTCCCTGTTCAAAATTGCTAATCCCTACTGTTCCAATATCATTTTCTGTTATACATTCATTTTTCTCTGTGAATTTACATACTGAGAGGAGGTCAGGGTCAGTCTGCAGTGTCTAGTTGGTGCCTGCTCAGGGCCTCAGTGGGCAGGGTACACAGGCCATTGGCCATGACCTTGGCACTCAGCACAGCTTGCAGCACCGTGTTCTTCTCAAGGTATTTCTTGATTCCCTGATTTTCTCTTTGATTCATTGGTTATTTAATAGCAAGTTTTTTTGTCTTCATGTGTTTGTTTCTTTCCAGCCTTCTTTTTGTATTTGATTTCCAGTTTTATACTGTGGTCCGGGAAGATTCTTAATGTGATTTCAGCCTCCTTGAATTTGTAATCTGTAATCTATCCTGGAGAATATTCCATATGTACTTGAAAAAAATGCATATTTTGCTATTTTTGCATGAAACGTTCCATATGTATCTACTAAGTTAATCTGTTCTAATGTGACATGTAGGTCCATTGTTTCCTTACTGATTTTCTGTCTGGGTTATCTATCCATTGACATAATTGCGGTATTAAAGTACTATACCATTTCTAAAGTACTAATGAGAAAATGCTGCCAATTTCTCATTTTGTCTGTTAGTATTTGCTTTACATATGTAGGTCTTCCAATGTTTTGTATAGTTACTTGGATTGTTAAATCCTCCTTTGTAAAGTCTTTGTTTTAAAGTCTGTTTTGTCTGATACAAGTATTGCTACCCCAGATTTCTTTTTTGAAATATATTTACATGGAGTATCTTTTTCTGTCCCTTCACTTTCAGTCTGAGTGTGTTCAATGGGAAGTGAGTCTCTTGTATGCAGCCTATAGATAAGTAGATTGGTCTTGTTTTATTTAACCATTTGCCCTATGTGCTTTGATTTAAGTATTTAGTTCATTTACATTTGAAGTAATTATTAATGGAAGTACACTTACTGTATTTGTGTATCTTTTGTTTGTTTTTGCTGTGTGATTAACACAAGGTTCTTATATGTCAGTCTATATTTATAGTAGCCTTTTTTAAGATGATAGACATTTGATTTTAAGCACATTCTAAAAGTACTACACTTTTACCCTCCTTTCTAAGCTTTATTTTTTAATGTCATATTTTACATCTTTTTTTTGTATTCCTGAACTATTTATTGTAGTTATAGTTGATTTTTTTCTTTAACCTTATATTAGCTCTTAAAGTGGCTGATTGTCTGTGTGTATATATATATATATTTTTTTTTACCTGTACAAGTGAGATTTTTCCTTCATGTATTTTCTTATTTATGGTCATAGTCTTTTCCTTTCTGCTTAAAAAAGACCTTTTAACATTTGGAGCATTCAATTTAGTGTTGATGAATTCCTTTACTTTATTGATGGTCTGGGAAACTGTACCTCCAGTCCTGAAAACTAACTTTGTCAGGTAGAGTATGCTAGGGTAGTAGGTCCCTTTCTTTCAGCATTTAAAATATATCCTACCTTTCCTTTTTCATCTGTAAAGTTTCTGCTGAGAAATGAGCTAATAGCTTGATGGGGTTTCCCTTGTAGGTGATTTGTTCTTTTCTTCTTGCTGTCTTCAAGATGGTCTTTTTATCTTTAACTTTTGCCATTTTAATTGCACTGTGCTGTGGTGCGGGCCTCTTTGGTTTCATCTTGTTCAGAGCTCTCTGTGCTTCCTGGACCCAATGTTTGTTTCCTTCCAGGAAACACAGGTTAAGAATGTATTAGTCATTATTTATTTAAATAAATTTTCTGCTTCTTTCTATCTTTCTTGTGTTCTGGAATTCCTATAAAGCAAATGTTACCGCTCTTGATTTTATCCTAAAAGTCCTTTAAACTCTCTTTGTTTTTTTTACATGTTCTTTTTTTCTTCTTGTTGTTTTGACTGGGTGATTTCTACTATTCTGTTTCCCAGGTCACTAATCTGTTTTTTTTTGTATTTTCTAATCTGCTTTTGTTTTTTCCTAGTGTATTTTTTATTTTACTTATTTTATTCTTTAACTTTGACTGGTTTCTTATTACATTTTCCAACTCTTCATTGCAGTTCTCACTGAGTTATACAATTTCTATTTTACTTTCAAGTTTGGTGAGCATTCTTACTATCATGACTTTGAATTCTTTGTTAGGCAAATTATCTCCATTTTAGAATTTTTTATGAGATTTAAAACTTTTATTTGACATTTAGTTTGACTTTTTGTGTTTGTTTCTGTGAATTACATAAAATAGTTATCTCTCCGAATCTTGAAAAAGTGGCCTTGTGTAAGATATTGTTTACACGTCATCTACCTCTGTGTAGACAATGTGTTCTGGGTGGTTTTGTCACCCAGAACACACAGTCTATACAGAACCAGGTTTTGTATAATCAGTGCTTGGGTACTGGCTGGCCAAGACTGGAGTGGGATCATGGTGTGGTATTGGTCGGCTGTGCAGGGCTGGAGTGGACTCTGGATGAGAAGGCCTGATGTACACACACATGACAGCACCCTGGCCATCCAGTGCCAGAGTGGGGTCAGGGCAAAGCAGCTGGGAATGTGCTGCACAGGCCTTGCAGTTCAGTCAGAGCACCTGGGCAGGGCTTCCTCCAATGCTGTCTAGGTGAGAGGGGCATAAACCATGGTACTTAAAGATACTCTGATCCTGGTGTGTTCCCATTGATCCTGTGGTTCACTAACTTTCTCTACATAGTTTTTTTTTTTAAAGATTTTATTTATTTATTTTTTAGGGAGAGAGGAAGGGAGGGAGAAAGAGAGGGAAAGAAACATCAGTGTGTGGTTGCCCCTCACATGGCCCGGACTGGGGACCTGGCCTGCAACCCAGATATGTGCCCTGACTGCGAATGGAACTAGTGACCCTTTTATTCACAGCCCATTCTCAATCCACTGAGCTACACCAGCCAGGGCATCTCTACATAGTTTTTCTTTCTTGTTTGTTGTACAGAAGCTGCTCATACAGCATCCAGTTATTTGCCAGGAGGAATCTCTCTATTTACAGGTGTAAATTCTGTGTCCTCATGGGAGGGGACGAGCTCAGTGTCCTCCTATGCTGCCACCTTGGACCTGCCTCCAAGCACACATTCTTATTATGATAGTACATGACATCTTCTTTAGAATAAGAAGTACTTTTAATATAGATGCCTGATCAGCATAGGAAATAATCAGTTGGTGAACGTGCAATACTTGAACACAAACAAAGGAATTTCAGGAGACTAGTGAAGCAGTTGGCAAATCTAGAAAAAAGACTTGGTATAGGGCAATTCTTATCAGGCCTCTCTTTTTATGTATGCTTTTGACTTGAGCTACAATCTCTAATTCTAGAAGAAGCATTTCTTAAATGAGTAGAAAGATGCATTTTCTTTGTTCATGAGTAAAATTATTATGTATATACAAACTCTACTTCCTTTGAGATCTACATTGGAAATGTATTGCTGAGTATCTATGTGGGGATTCTTACAGTACATTGGACAAACTGATTGATGCTCAATAAGGAGAATTTTTTCTCTCACCCCTAAAAATGGGAGCTAGTATTTTCATATTAGATAACCACCCAGGGAGAGTGACAGGGTTGTGAGCATACTGGAACTGGAAACCAAGATGAGCCAAAGGCTCAAACGAGACAGCACAAAGATTCAGATATTCTAAATTGCCCAACACGCTGAAATTCCCACGCATGCTGAGATTCTTATTTTTGTACCCCCATTGTGATGGATCTTCTAGATGAGTTACATCAAATGAAAATGAAAAGTTTAAGGACTGTTTTAAGAAAGGAAAAATGCTGTCTTTTCAATTCTATAAGGAAGTTAAAACAGGCTCATTATGAATAAATCAATAATAGAGATGATATCTGGGAAAGTTATCAGAATTGTGGATTCATAGTGAAGAAGCTTTCTAGTCTTAACTGAAGAATGAAGTGGTGGTGTTTTTATTTGTCTGTCCAATCCTTATGGCTTTAAATTTACTGGTATGCAGAAAATCAATAATGGCTTCTCTATATTGTGGCTCCAGAGGTTTGAATCTTATGATAATCAGTGAGAGAGGGATCTGAAATGGGAGAACTTACTGGCTTTTGTACAAGAAATTATTTTGTCTAAGTCTTAGTTTGCTCACCTGGAAAACACGATTGAAGGTGGTCAGTGGTTCTAGAACTGTGGTATGTATTAGATTTACATGGAGAGCATGTTAAAACACAGATAGGTAGATCACACTCCCTGGTTTCTGATTCAGGAGGTTTAGGGGGCTCAGCATTTGCACTTCTGATAGGTTCCCAGGTCATGCCAATGCTGCTAACACGGAGATTAGTTTCAGAACCACTGTGGGAGATGATGTTTGTAACTTCTTTCACACTCACACTGCCATAGGCGTAATGAGGTAAGATAAGCTCTATAATGTTCCTGCTTGAGAAGAAATTTTGCAAAAGTCATTTATCCGCCTGGAGGATATTTTAGTGTAGGGAATTTCCGAGCAATGTTTGAAGTTGTCATCTAATGGTAGCTATCGTGTCTGTTTATATATGTCAGAGATGCATAAATCTGAGTTGAACTTTAGAAGGTTTGTCTACGTGAAAGTCATTAGATGAAATATTCACCTGGTGGAATTGTAGGAAGGTAGTCCTTGGGAACATACTCTTAATAAAGTAGCAAATGTTTTCTTTTGCAACACAATGGTGTTATTGTTAACAATTACAGTTTATGTTTAACTGAATCTAAATATTTAACCTGAATATCTAATTAAAAGTGTTATGAGAATGAAAGACGTATTTTATAAAATATGTCTATTAGGTTGGCAAAGTAGCAAATAATGTGATGCATGTTTTCTTCCTGGCAATATGTATATTTGTTTTTAGGCAGAGCTCTAATCAAGGGTGTGTGTGAGGCCCTGTCTTGCTGCCTGCTATCTCTTCTATGTCTTTTCAGTTTATCAGAGAAATATGTGGCTTGGATGGCTTATGACTGGGGAAATTTTACTTTGTTACTTTAATACTGCAGTATTCATGCAGTCATCTTTATGCTCTGTAACTATACATGCTGCTTTTTATTTTTAAATTATTAGGTGACTGCCATTGTAGCAGTGAGACCTTGGGCTCAGGATGGACAGACCAAGGGTCTCGTGTCAGTTCCTCTCTAGTTATTAACTGGACCTGATTTTAAAGCATCAATTTTTACCTGGAAATAGGATCAATGATAATCTACCTTGTGACTTTCTTGGGGGTAATTAAATGGGATAATGCTAAACACATCTTGTCCAGAAAATTAGTTCATTAAATGTTAGCTATGAAAATGTCTGTCCTATTTGAACAACTTTGCATATCTTTTCCTATACAAGGTATATTGTCATCATTTAAATACTTACACAAAAATATACAAAATGATAACACATCATTTTTTCTTACCTTTGTATCAGAATTTGTATCACAAGTCTGCTGTCTGGTTGGAAATAATTAGATATATGCTACCATGAATTCAGACCAACCAATCCCTCCTCCTTCCCTCCCTGCCTTTCTTATGTCCTTCCTTCCTTCTATTAATAAACATCTTTCTTATTTTCTATTTGCTATTTCCTAGAGAAACAGTCCTGAATGAACTCAACATTCTAGGAGGTAGAGATAAGGAGAGAAAACGTAATTAAAACCCACTTTGTAAACAAAGTTCTGGGAACTCAGAAGAGGGAATAATATGTTCTGCCTGAGGATCAAGATATATTTTAGGAAAATGGTGGCACTCCCATTAAGTTTTAGAAAGTGTTTACCAGATGACCAAAATAAAATTGAGGAAAGAACAGTAAATATTTTGAGCAATAAATGCTTTAGAAGCTATTGAAGCTGTGATTGAATTTGTGGTATTAAAATCTGTCACTGTGAACAGGGAGGGGGGTAGGAGGCAGGGGAAGCCAGAGATAAAAGATGGTGGTGAATATTCAGGGACCAAAGTATGCCTGTAATGGAGAGGAAATAAGACTTTCCTGTGAGACGTATTGAAAGGTTTTAAGAAAGGTGCTGATGTGATCTAATGTGTGTTTTACAAAGATATGCAGAAAAATTCGGTGTGATTTATATGCTCAAAACGGTAATCAACTAAGTGTGTGACCCTTTAAAGTTTCCAAAGAGACATTATCTTTAGCAAATTTTTTTTTGCTAAGAATTAAAGAAACTCCTCTTTTCATTTGTGAAATGGAATGATTGTTTGGTTAAAATACCAAGAATTAAGACTCTCTTATAAGATACTAAAATGATGTTACTATTCATTTAATTAGACTTTGCATATTGTCTTAGAAGTGAAACATTTTTGGATATCTGCTGAAATAAAAACAGGTGTTAAATGGTGTCTAGTATGTCAACTGCTATGGAATTCTGTAAACAAGGCTTTTTTTTCATGAAAGAGTTTATTTACTGCTTGTATTTCTGGCTTACTTGAAATCATAATGGTTCATTAATGACAGCAACTTTTGTTCCCTAGAAAAGATTATGATGTTATAAAAAAATACTATGATTTTAAGAAGAATGAAGAACAGATGAAGTCTTAAAATGCATATTCTATTTTTATGCAAACACATTAATTTAAAGTATTAAAAGAAAAATACCCAAAACTGTTCCTTAAAAGTCCTGTATAAACAGAAATGTCTTAACTAAATGAATTTTGTCACTTTTACTGGGCATCTGAAGCCCTTAATAAATCCAAACTCCAATTTAAAAAAACTTAAAAAGGACAACTTAAAAGATTTGAAAACCAAATTTTTGTCTTATGAAAATGACTTTGTATGTTTATCATGAAAAATTAAATTTAAATTTACACATCTATCTCAAAATCACTATTAATATAGTAATGAAAAAGAAATTTAAAAATATCTTTGATGAGTGGGAAATATAAACTAAACATAAGAAATTTTTGCCTACCTTTCTCCTGAAACAATTGTGAATCTAAATACTTATCAATGATATAGAAAGTTTTGTTTGAGAAAACACCTTTATTTTTGGTCCTGCCAAGTGCACAGTTGGGTATTTTTCAGTCCCTTCCTACATGAAACCACAGGGTCTTTGGGTCTCTTTTAACTTGAGAATGGGATGTTACATTATTTTGGTATATGTGATGGAGATGATCTACCATGCCCTCTTTCTTTATAGGAAATTAGTTTCAGTGCCTCTGCAAGTTGAGGCAAATTGGATGTTTTAAAATTATTGTAGTGGCAAAAAAGTGAGAGAAGTTGCAATAGGATTTTTATCATATTTTAGATATTTCTATTTTTATAGTCAGAGACAAAGCATCATATCTCTAAATGTGAAATTGTTTTTTTCCTCATATCACAGCTATTGACAATAAAATAAAGTGCCTATCTAATAATGATTTAGTCTGTTATAAAGCCTGATAATTTTGTTAGGCAAAGAACCAGTTAATTATCAGCTATTTTATTCCAGGCCAGTACATCATCATTGATGCCTTAGCTGTATTTTATATCAGGTAACATCTGGCATTTTAGAATTATTCTTCCAGGTCTATGCAATCACAGATTGTCCAGACCTGTTTTAAATCAGAAAGACTTCAGAGTCATGGTGATGGTGGATTATGAAATTAGAAGGCAGAAGTCTAAGGACTGTTTTGCCACTTATTAGGTGATGAGTTTGGGCCTAACTCTAACTTTTCTGCTGTCCACTTTATTCATCTTTGAAATTACAGTAATCAAATGTATAGAGTTATAGCTGAGAATAAAAATAGGTCATTTATGTGAAATTGCTCTATAAACTTTGAAACCCTAAATAAATGTAAGGTACTGTTATAATTATCACTTTACTATTCCTGCAACAATCCCTTTTGTTTAGCAGTTATCACTGAGGATACCAATTTTTCTATAAAGTCTGGTTGTCAAACCTAACTGGTTAAAAATTTTTGGAGTAAATTTTTTTTTACTCCCAAATTATAGAACTATTGTTCTTAAATATTCAGACTCAGGAATCCCATCATTAAGAACACCATTGTCTGAGGATCTGAGGTAAGTGTATATTAGTTTTGTATTGCCATATGACAGAATTTATATCAGTCATTTATTGCCATCTGTATTTTTCGGACCATAAGATGCACCTAGGTTTTAGAGAAGGAAAACAGGAAAAAATTTTTGAAGCCAAAAATGTGGTAAAATATTTAATAACATAAATAACATCATATTTCACCAATGTAAATGTAAGCAGAACTCAACAGCACCATTAACACCCATTATTTCTCCCAAGTTTGGGGGGGAAAGTGTGTCTTATAGTCCAAAAAATACAGTACCTCAAAGCTTAAGAACATAGAAAAGCAAACATTTATTACTTTACAGTTTCTGTGAATCAAATATATTTTGTGGAAGGTTAGCTGAGTGCCTCTTACTCAAAGTGCCTGATTAGGTTGTAGTCTGGGGCAGTGTATGTGTTATTTTCTCCACTGTGATGAAAACTTTTAAGACTCAGTCTCTTGGCAACTTTCAAATATGCAATAGAATATTATTGACTATAGTCACCATGCTGTATATGACACCCCCATGACTTATGTATTTTATGTCTGGTAGTTTGTACCTCTTGACCAGCTTCACCCATTTCTTCCACCCATAACCACCCTCCTCTCTACAGCCATCAGTCCTGGTCTCTGTTTCTGTGAGTTTCATTTTGTTTGTTCATTAGTTTTGTTCCTTAGATTCCACATACAAGTGAAATGAAACAGTTCTTCTCTGTCTGACTTATTTCACATACATAACACAATCAAATTCTATCCATGTTGTCACAAATGACAAGACTTCTTTTTTATGGCTGAGTTGTATTCCATTGTATGTGTGTGTTTATCTCACATCTATTCACCTGCTGATGGAGACCTAGGTTGTTTCTGTCTCTTGGCTATTATAAATAATGCTGCAGTGAACATAGGGGTGCATATATCTTTTTGAATAACTGTTTTCATTTTCCTTGGCTAAATACTGGGCCGTGGGATTGCTGTATCATATGGCAGTTCTATTTTTAATTTTTTGAGGAACATACTATGGAACATACTCCATAGTATGTTCCATACTGGCCACACTGGTTTACAATTCCACTAAGAGTGCACAAGGGGTCTCCACGTCCACACCAAAACTTATTTCTTGTCTTTTTGACAATAGTCATTCCAACAGATGTGGGGTGATAGCTCATTGTGCTTTTGATTTGCATTTCCCTGATCATGAGTTATGTTGAGACACTTTTCATGTCCCTGCTGGTCATCTCTATGTGTTCTTTGGGAAAATGTGTATTTATTTAGATCCTCTGCCCATGTTTTAATCAGATTGTGTTTTTTGTTTTTTTGTTTTGCTATTGAGTTGTATGAGGTCCTTTTATATTTTGGATATTAACCTCTTATTAAGTATATGATTTACAGATATTTTCTCCCATTCAGTGGGTTGCCTTTTCAGTTTGTTGATGATTTTCTTTGCTGTACAGAAAATTTGTAGTTTGAGAGACTCCCACTTGTTTATTTTTGCTTTATTTGTTGCTTTTACTTTTAGGTTCAGATCCAAAAATTTATCACCAAGACTAATGTCAAGGAGCTTTCCACCAATGCTTTCTTATGGCAGTTTTCTGGCTTCAAGCCTTATATTCAAGTCTTTAATACAATACTTTTTGAGTTAATTTTTCTGTATGTTGTAATATAGTGGTCTTGCTTTCTTATGTTTTTGTGGCTGTTTAGTTTTTTCAATACCACTTATTGAAGAGACTTGGTCATGGTATACACAGGGGGACCCCCAAAAGTGGAATTACCTTCTGGAGGGAGGGCCCCTTATAGTACAGCCTTCCCCTGCTAGGTGAGTATTCTATATCTGTATCAGTTTACAAGCTGGCATCGCTGTGAGAGGCTGCATTCCACTTCAGTGAATTTTTTTGAAGATTTTTTCAAGGAGTTTGTCCATTTCATGATGGGTGATTCATGAGTGCACCTGTCCACACCAGAGCTGAGTGTTCAGCAGTTTTTGACCAAATGGCATGATCCCTGTGTCCTACCCTCTTTATTCACACAATCTTACCCTGAGCTCCTTTTTTTTGTTTCCCCAATGAAAAAAGTTCTCAAAGAGAAACATTTTGCTGATGTGGAAGAGATGAAACACAAAAGAGCAGAAACACTAGAAGGCATCAGAATTGATGAGTTCAAAAACTGTTTTGAGCAGTGGAAAAAATGTCTTAATAGCTACATTGCACCAATGAAAAGTACTTTGAAGGTGACTGAAGTTTAAACACTTAAGAATAAATACACATTTTTTATAAATAAATTCTGATTTTTGGGGGTCCCCCCAATATGATGTTTTTAATATATTGTTGAATTTGGTTTGTTAGTATGTTTTGAGGGATTGCATATGTGTTCATTAGCAAGGTTGGCTTATGATTTCTTGTTTAGTGGTGTCATTGGCCAGTACTGGTAACACAGTAATGCTGGCCTCATTAAATGAATTTGAACAGGTTCCTTCCTCTTCAGTTTTTTGGAAGAGTTTGAGAATGATGCGTATTAAATCATCTTTGAATGTTTTTTAGAAGTCACTAGTAAAGCTATCTTGTCCTGAACTTCTGTTTGTTGTGAGTTTAAAAATTACTTATTAACTCTCTTTCATAGTAATTTGTCTATACTCAGAATTTCTATTTCATAATGATTCAGACTTGGAAAATTGCATGTTTCTAGCAATTTATTTTTTCCAGGTTCTTGACTTTGTTGGGATGCAATTGCTCATAGTTCTAGCTTTCAATCCTTTGTATTTCCTGGTACTAGTTGTAATTTGTCCTCTTTCATTTCTGACTTTATCTGGGCCTTTTAAAATTTTTTCTTGGTGAATCTAGCCTAAGGTTTGTTAACTTTGCTTATCTTTTCAAAGAACCCATTCTCCTTGATCTTTTCTGTTATCACTTTATTCTTTTCCTCATTTGTTTTCACTCTAAGATGTATTATTTTCTTTCCTCTGCTAACTTTGGGATGTTCTTCTTTTTCTAGTTTCTATAGGTATAAAAGTAGCCTATTTAAGTTTTTTTTTTGAGGTAGACCAGTATTTCTATGAACTTCCTTCTTAGATCTGCTTTTGTCATTTCCCACATATTTTTGTATGTTACATATTCATTTCTTGTATTTTTATCTTTATTGATCTGTTGTGCAGTAATATGTTGTTTAATCTTTGTGCTTTTTTATTTCTTCTTGTAGATGATTTTTAGTTTTATAACAGAGTGATTAGAAAAGATGCTTGATATGATTTCAGTCTTCTTAAATTTATTGAGACTTATTTTGTGATCTATTTTGGAGAATATTTTATGTGTACTTGAGAAGAGAATGTATTCTGTTGCTTTTGAATGAAATGTTTTGTGTATACATTTAAATATATCTGGACCAATGTATCATTTGAGGCTGATGTTTTCTTACTGATTTTCTATTTGGATGATTATTCATTGATGTAAGTAATGTGTTAAAGCCCCTTGTTATTATTATAATATTTTCTTTATATATTTATGTGTCATTATTCTGGGCATACAGATATTTAAAAGTGTGGTATCTCCTTGTTGAGTTGGCTTATCATTATGTAATACTCTTCTTCATCATTTATTATGTTTATTTTAAAATCTATTTTGTCTGATGCAAGTATTACTATATCAGGTTTCTTTTTACTTCCATTGGTATTGAATATTTTTTCCATTAATTTATTTTAGTTTCTGTGTTCTTCTGAAGTGAGTCTTTTGTAGGCAGCACACAGATGAATCTTGTTTCTTTTTCTTAAATGCATTTAGCCAATCAGTGTCTTCAGATTGGAGAATTTATTTCATTTACATTTAAAAGTGTATACTTGTTGCCATTTTGGTAATTGTTTTCTGGCTTTTCTGTTTGTTAATCCCCCTTCCTTGCTTCACCTTTTGCTGTCTTCTCTTGTATTTTGATGACTTTCTTTAGTATTATGTTTAGATACCTTTCTCATTATATTTTCTATATCTACTATAGCTTTTTGCTTTGTGGTTACTATGGGGTTTACATATAAAAGCTCCCATATATAACAAACTTTAGTTTGAACATATTCCAAATCTACATTTTTACTCCTTCATCACAAATTTAAAGTTTTAATGTCATATTTTACATTGTTTTACTTTTTGTATCCTTTAACCAATGTTGTAGTTTTAATTTTACTACTTTTATCTTTTAATCATTGTATTAGCCTGATAAGTAATTATTTTACTTATTTTACTTAGGTATTTATCTTTACTAGTGATATTTTTACTTTCATGTATTTTCTTATTAATTACTTCCTTTTCATTTCAGCTTATAAAAGCCCCTTTAATATTCTTGTGGAGATGGTTTTGTGGTGATAAACTTCTTAAGCTTTTGCTTATCTGGAAAACTATCTCTCCTTAAATTTTGAATGATAACCTTTCTGCCTATTGTTGGTTCGAAGATTTTTTTCCTTTAGCAATTTAAGTATATCATGCCACTTGATTCTGGCCTGCAAAGTTTGTGCTAAAAAATCTGCTAATAATCTCATGGGATCCATGTGTTTGTAACAAGTTGTTTTCTCTTGCTGCTTTTAAGATTTTTATTTTCGTTTTTAACTTTTGACATTTTACTTAGTGTGGATTTTTGGGGGCTCGTCTTATTTGGAACTCTTTGTGCTTCCTGAACCAGGATATCTGTTTTCTTTCCTAGGTCAGGGACATTTCCAATGATTATTTTTCAAATAAGTTTTCTGCTCCCTTCCCTCTTCTGCTTTTCAGACTCCCGTTGTATGGTTGTTATTGCTTGATGTTGCTTATATCACCTATGATATTTTCACTTCTTTTAATTCTTTTGCTTTTGTTGTTGTTGCTCTGAGTTCCACTGTTCCATTTTATAGATCACTGATGAATTCTTCTGCTTATCCAGTTTGCTACTATACCCCTGTAATGTACTTTTCAGTTTAGTTATTATATTATTCAGATCTGTAATCTATGTTTGGTATTTTTTAACATTTTTAATCTCTTTGTTGAAATTCCCACTGTATTCATTTATTCTTCTTCTGAGTTCAATGAGAAACTTTATGACCATTACTTTGCCTCTTTATCAAGTAGTTTGCTTATTTTCACTTCATTACAGTTTTTTCCTGAGTCCATCATATTTATTTTATTTGGAATATAATTTTTCTTCCTCATTTTGCTTGTCTCTGTGTGTTTGTTTCCATGTATTAGGCAAAATTTCTAGCACTTTCAATGTTGAAAGACTGGCTTTGAAAGACTCATCATTCAACCTTGTCCTAACGTTTGATTGTCTGTTGAACTTTGTGACTGTTGAAGCAACCTTATTTATTCTTGATAGGTCCCAGTGGTTGAAATTGTGAAGATCTGTCGGTGTTTCAAAGAAAGGGATCTCAGTCAGCACTTAGTTTCAGATTGATTGGGAGCCAGATCCTCAGACATCTTTTAAATTATTCAAATATATACAGTCCTCTGGGACCACAGTTATAGACCCTTGTGGTTTCTAGACCAGGAGGTCTGGAGGTATTACCTGGGAAGAAGTTGCAGTAATTAGGTCTTCAGTGGAGTGTATGAGCTTCCTCCTGGGAGCTCCCTCCTGACCCTCAGGCTAAAGTTCCAAGACCAGTAAATAGGTATTTTTTTTCCATAGGAAAACTAGGGGTGTGTTTAAGTTTGTTCTTTGTATAGTACCCTTGGGATGGTAGCCAACCAAAACCTGTCTTTTTGGTTCATAAAGTCCTATGTGGCCTAAGAATGCAAGTTCCCCTGGCCACAGGATTAGCTAATCAAGGGATATCCTACACTTGGATTAGGAATGTCTACTGGCTTTCATGAAGCAACAGGAGAGTGCTCTGACCTCTGGAGCCTGCCCACTAGCTTTAGGTAGATAGCAGGATAGAGATGTTCCTGTTTTAGCAAGGCAGCAGAAGACTGCTGTGTCCATGCAACCTGCCTACACTATCTAGGCAGAGGGAGAGAGCAAAAATGTTACCTGGGAGCTCCTTCTTCCTCAGAGCAGGTCTCTAATGGCACCCACCATCTGCAATACTTTAACGTTAGCAAATGACTCTCTGCATATTGGTCTCTCCACGGGCAATCTGAGAGAGAGGGGGGAGAGAGAGAGAAAAACTCAAGATGGAAGCCACACTTATTTTATAACCTAATCTTGTCAGTGACAGTTTATCATATCTACCATATTTTATTTATTAGAAGAGAATCACTAAGCTCAGTCTATACTCAAGAGTGTGGGGATGACTTTCCTTGAAAGTCCCCCAGCCACCATGGATGAGAGTAAACATTACTGAGACATGATGTGATCTGCTTGGGGAGGAGAAGTGGCCAGTTTCCCAAAGGAAAAAGGCCATGAGCAGCGGCCAGTTTCTCCGAGAAAAAAAAAAGGCCTCTAGCCCCTTCCTCCAGGGCCTTTTATTGAATTGTAATACATAGGAATACAGGGCAGCAAGGATCAAACAGTAGATAGTCTGAGTCAGAGTCTGTCAGGAACAGAGTTTTAGGGTTTCCTGCTCGAACCCTTAACATATGAATGAAAGCACTCTTAGCAGAGCAGATCTCACAGGTTTATCAGCAAGTCTTTGTGGTGCCAGATTTTTCCCCAGGACATGCTCTAGCAAGGCAAGGAGCTGCACCTCTCCCCATCAGGTATTCAGGCCTAAGGGGATTAGAGCCAGGAAGCACTTCTCCCAGAGAACATGGGGACTCAAAGCTGGAGGACAAGAGTCCATTGCTCTTTGTTGCAGCCCCCCGAGTCCTTCCATGAAGGCCTCTCAAGTGATCGAGTCTGACTTAGTTTGCCCCCTGCTATGAGGGGTCTTACCCATCATTGACTTTCGACCAAGCTTTGGGGGCAGGAAAAGGAAACTGAGGCAGCATTTGCTACCAGAGACAAGGTTTGTCTCCTGCAGCTCGCAGTCCAGAGGTAGTCCCTCACCCTTAGCCACAAAGGGTTGAGATGCAATTCCTAGAACCAGGCAGAGTGGTCTACAACACAAGAGGATTACAAAAAGGGCACCAAAAAGCAAGCATTATTAGAGACCGTCTAAGCGGTGGCTTACCAGTGTTTGTCCTCTGGCCCCCAGAACTCATGTCCCTCCCATATGCAAAATATGCTCACTCCCTCCCAAGGCCTTGTCTCATTCTATTACAGCTTTAGTTTAAAACCCAGCATCTTGTCTCTAAACCAGGACCAGATATAAATGAGAGTCTTTCGTATAGTTCCTTAAGTGTGACTCCCAAGTACAGTTCCTCCTGATCTGCAGACCTGTGAAACAAAACTGAGAAGTTATTTCCTCCCTACAACTATAATACACAATAGTGGGGCAGGTGTAGCAATAAGTCCTATAGACTTTTTTGTTCAAAAGGGAGAAAATGGGAGCCCCAGGGGAGTCTTGTCTGTAACAATTCTGAAATCCAGCAGGCAAATACTGTGAGTTCCCTGCAGAGATAATTATTTATGCTTCTAGCTTTAGATTCTGGGTTTGCTTCCACCTCCATATTTTGACTTTCATAAAAAGCAAGATATGTGTATAGCTGGGTCGCCTTTCTCAGCTTGCTTCCTGTTAATAAAATTCTAGAGATCTAACAATCTCTCCTAATTCCATACTATCTCCATTCTCCTTGGGCCAAGCTGATGTTGATGTGCCCACAACTGGTAAGAACTTTGTAGGTGTTCTGTATATTTTCATAGGGTTCATTTCATTTGACAAAAACTATACCTCAAGTTTCTTCAAGGTAACTTCTTCTCTCCCCCGGGCTCCTGCTGGCCAGCTGAGGGAAAAGGCCCACAAGCTTCACAGAGGCTCTGTTGCTTGACTGAGGAGGGCTATATGGAAGACTCTTCATCTATTTTCATTTTATTTATACAAAGTTCAGAAAGGGCAAAATGGAAATATATTATCTTGAGATTCCTACATAAGGATTATAACCATATAGAAAACAAAGGAGCAATTAACAAAAATATTAGAATAGTAGCTATTCCTGGGAAGAGAGAGGGATGTGGAAAGAAGCAGAAGCAGGAATTTAAAGTTATTTTTCATGTCACATACTGTGCTGGGTGATGGGTACACTGGATTTATTTTATAGTTTTTACTAAGCTGTAAATAAATATATACATACATTTACCTGACATGCTTCTTTTTCTATATGACTCAGACAAAAGAGCAAAAAAAGAAGAAAAAGTATACTCACTAAAATGCAATAGAGTCATTGTTTCTCAAACCTATGAAAGAGGATTATTGTGCTTTAAAATTGAAGGTAGAAGGAATGTCAAAGGGTGAAGGTGTAATGCCATTAGAAGCTTGAATTATGTATAAGTGTTAGGTGATTAAACTGAGTTCAATTAACATGCATTGTCTTTTGACATGTTTTATTATCTATTTAATATTATTTTTCTAAAAAGCAAAACATTCCAGGAGAACACTAAACATAATAATCCTGCCGTTCATCATATCCAGTGCAGCGGTTTTCTCATCCTACTCATTTTCCTGTTATATTCCTGCTTTGTGAAGCTAAAAGAAGAGTCAAGGAGAGGAGTTGGGACAAAGAATCAAATTTATGGCAGAATTTTGAGAAAATACCCTTCTCAAATGCAATTATTCTGGATCATTGGTGAAATTCCAGGACACTAAAGCAAGAGGGGGAGAGGTTGGCTGTTTTCTATGTTTAGATGGAGAACTTGGTTAGATGGTTATATTAAAAAGATGGGAAGTGATATGTAGTCAGTTTTCTTCCTAAATCATAGCTCTGGTTTGTAACTCTTTTGATTAACATTCCTCCTTCCTTCAGTGGCTCCTTGTTGCTCAGGGTGAAAGGTGGACCTTCACGTGTGGCACAAACTTTCCTCCCCAGCCCTACATCTTGATTTCCTAGTCCACTCCCAGCACAGTTGGGCTTTGCAAGCCACTAGTGCCTTGCTGTTCAGGAATATTCTCTCTCTCTCTCTCTCTCTCTCTCTCTCTCTCTGTTGATGATTGTGAACATGTTCTCTCTGTTCTAAAGACCTATTTTGCCTAACTGCGGGTCACCATTCTGGTGTGAGAGAGATTAAATACAGAGAGAAAATATTGTTGTCTCTCCTCAGGATCAGGGGTACTTATATGTTGTCTCTGTTGGGATTGTATTGACCTTGTCTTCCAAGTTATTTGTTTCCTAACCTTGACCATAACTTTTTGGAGGGCAGAGAGAATGTCTTTATAGTTTTATCTTTATGGTGATTTGTACCTGGCAAGAGCCTAGTAAGTGTTTGTTGGCTAAACAGATGAATACATTTGGTGGATGACTGAAGTAGTTTGTTGAGAACTGTAATGACAAAGGTACAGAAAAATGGGCAATTTAGTGGAATAATTAAACATGTTGCCTCTGGAACTCGATTTTCCAGGATGGAATATTATCTCTACTACTTTTTAACTGTGGGTTATTGGGCAACTTATGTAAACTTTCTCGCCTCAGGTGTCTCATTTGTTAAAGTGGGTAGTAACAATACTAGCTTCATTGGGTCATTAGAGTGATTAAATGAAATAACATGTTAAGTGCTGCAGACATCCAGAGACCTAGTAACTACACTTAATATTGTTGCAGATGGCAGACCATAGCCCTCATTTCACCTGCATGAGGGCCAAGGAAAGGCGGATCCAGAGAAGAGAAGAGCAAGGAACTCTTTACCTTTGTATACTTAACATTTCCATTTTCCTCATCATGGTACTGAGCACACCACATTGAAATTTATGTACTAGTATGCGTTTCCATTTTATTCTGAAGATTGGGGAGAGAAGGTCCACATCCTCTTTGGGCACCACTGTATCACAAATTCTGATACATCCTTATTTCTTAACAAATATTTGCAAATGAGCAGCAAGCAGAACTTGAAGTCATCTGACAATTTTATGGCCCAAGTTCCAAAAACCTGGATAGTGAATCATTGTGAAACTTAAAAATGACAAACTAAACCTAAAACTCATATATTACAGTTATCATGTGTCTTGCCAGCAGTTAATAGTACCTTGAAATTTTCTCACGTCGAAGTCAAGTTTAAATGTATTTTTTACCTATGTATGAGATTTAAGTCAAGTGTATGAACAGTAGAGGAAAGGAACTGAACCCAGGAGCAGGGTCCCACCGACCTGGCCGTGACAGTGACCTGACAGGAGGGAAGCCCAAGCATGTCAGTGGATCAGCTTTGGTGCGCCCAGCCTTGTGTGGTATACAAATTTGCCACAGCCTCACATTTCCTCACAAGATTTGAGAGGAAGTAAATATGAGAAAAAATGTGAGGAAGTTTAGGGAGATGAGGCAGTGAATTTACAACTCACTGTTTGGAGAGCGTTGTATATAACAGTTCAGGACACAAGTTTATTTGATAAATGCTATCTTCAGGGAATTATCAGATAAAATAAAAGCTTTCCAATGACTTTTCTTCAGATAATGTCACTTTTCCTCCTAAACACACTGTGGTTTATCTCATTTTTTAATGTGTAGGTTTGCTGCAGCTTTAGACAAAGGTGAGCCAACCCGACTTTACTCTCAGGATACATATTTCAGAATGGTGTACTTGTTCTTAGACAGGGAACCTCCACCAGCAAGCTGTCAAGGTGAATAAGAAATACCTGGTTGGCTCTCTGGAACAAACACGAACTCTTTCAGGACATTGCATTTCATCCTGGTACACTAATTGGCAGCTTGGGAGCCTAAAGCAGTAGTGTGTCCCCTAGAAGAATTTTTATCTCACACCTAGGGAGTAGTTTACCTACCTGGTAGAATCATAGAACAGCAGAGTTTGAAGGACATTAGAGTAGTCATCTATGGCCTTGACCAGAGAAGCATAGCGAAAACAGGCATGTACATGTGGCCCAGTCCCCAAAGCAGCCCTGTAGTCTTGGGATCATCTTCAATTCTCTCCCTTCCTCTGTCTATACAGAAAAGAAACTTCAGGCCAATCCTGGATGGGAGCCACCAGATCACAAGACATTTTCTTGCTACATGAGTGGGCTTTGTAATTTCTTCTTTAATGTCAGCAGACAGGTGATATTATTCTGATCTTGTTCATTTTGGAGGAGAGCTTTCAGAAGAATTTTGTTCAGCATATTTCTAAAATGAACAAATCGATTTAATTTAAAAGCTTTTGCTAGTACCATTACATATTTTTTAATATATAACAAGCTCTAGCCTCAGGTATTCTTCCTAAATTACTAATGATACGTATTATTTTATTCAGCTCTCACTGAAGTATGTTCATTAAGAATTGGTTTCTGAAACTGGGTGGTCAGAAGTTTGAATACTTTGCCTACTAGTTTATGGCTTGTGGAGGGTTTTATAGCTTCTTCAAGACACACTGTCCTCTCTGTAACGTGGGATAATAATAATGATTTACATCAGATGTTGGCTGTGAGGATTAAGATACTGATCATATCTTAAGATACAATATGACATATTGTAAGTTGCAGATAAATGATGACTACTATCATTATTATCATTGTATGCAATAGTTAAGGTTGAAGTTCATGTTATTATATAAAACTCTCTTTAAAAATTAGTAAGGTAAAGAATTTCTAAGAAAAGAGTTTTTTTATTTTTATAAAGTTGGAAGAGTACATAAAATAGTTAATATTTTCATTATAAATTGTTCTAATGTAGCCATTAATGTCTAATTTAAAAGTGTACTTGTTAATATTACTATGTGTACTTAAAATTGTAGGAAACAAAGCTGTATTTATTTGAAAATATATAGCAATTTTGACCTCCTGTTGATTTACACTAATTTTTAACTCAGTTCATATGAGAGATCTTTCCTAGAGTTTGATATTCTTTCATGCTAACAATCCTAAATTATAGATGTGAGAATATTACAGGGGTGAGAATATTGGCCTCATTATTATATGATAAAATTTAAATCCTTAATTCTATTAATTTATAGCTGTGTTCCCTGAGCATATGTGTGATTTCTCTGGACATGTTTTCTTTTTTGTAAACTAGAAATAAACAATACCTTATAGACTTAAAAAAAAACGAATTGTGTTTAATTGGTTTGATAAACAGGCCATTAGGAGCTACTTTCCAATGCAAGTTACTACTCTAAAGTCCACATTGATCCTTGTGGTGAGGATGAGTGAGGCCCAGGGAGGTTAAGGTCGGTCCAAGGTTGGTCTGGCCTTGGCCAAGTCTGGACATTTTCTGGGTCTGCTATGCCAGAACTAGTCAAAAGATGCTCTTAACGAACATTTCCCTGTGAGATGCTCCGTACACAAGGGTTGTACAGGCAAATAAGACTGAGAATGCTGTATGTTACAACTCTCCAACTCATTTGTACATTCCCAGTGCTTGTTAATTAATTAATTAATTTGTTTTTATTGAATTTATCTGGGTGATATTGGTTAGGGGTAGGACTTACTTAACTTGTACTACCATGTCTCTCAAACATATTTCACTTTGAAATCCACTGATGTCCCTCACAAAGAAGGCATATGCTAGAGAGAGCTGAAAGCCTGAGGTTGGAGATAATTACCTTATTGTGATACCAGCTCATGCCATTGTCTCTGGCAGAGTTGAGATGATCATAAAAACAGAGACCCAAGAAAAATGTTCACCTATGGATCTGCTTCATCCAGAGATTGGCTTTTCTAGAGGAAGCTGGTCACAAAGTAGGGAATGAGAAGAGAAGCATGAGGTGGGAGCAGGTGACTTCTCTTTTGGACCTTGTGAGTTCTGGCTGTCTGACTAGAAGTTGGATATATACTTGTGACTGTCAAGAAAGAGAATTGTGATGCAAACATAACTGATTTTTAGTAATTAAAAATTTAATCAACCAATTAGGATATCAAAGCTTAGAGGGGAACAATAGAAACTCTGGCATAAGATAATTGTAGAGGAGGGAGTGTGTTTTAGATTAGAAAAGAGAATGGAATCACAACAGATAGAAGAATCTCTAACATTTAAACACCAGGCAGAGGAAGAGAAAGCATCAATTGCTAACTCTTTAGTGAATAGTTCTACTATATTTTTTCAAATTATTGCTATTTATTACTAATACTTTTTCTCTTAACGTGCAGGAAAAGCCCAGGAAAGTTGTGATATGTCTGAAATGAAGTAGCTAAAGAGTGGCAGGTTTGGATCTCCAGCACCAAGGCCTCTTGACCTGTGATGACTTAGCTGTCTTCCCCTACCATACCCTCATCACATTTTCTCATGAACCCCTCTGTTAGGTTCTTCTCTCATGGAATTTACAGCCAAGATACAGAATACTGTAAATATTGTACTGTGGTATGAATTATAAATTCTGAGAGTTGGGAGAAGGTTATCAATGGGTGTTTTTCCCATCCTTGTAATAGACTCCCAAAATTAGTAAGGGTCTTATCTAAACTAAGAATAATGGACATTGTTATTCTGAGTCATCATAAAAGGTTAGGAGTAGAAATTAGTATTTTGGTAAAGCAGCGGCTAATTTATTTAACAGTATGACAATCTTTTATATTTTTCTTTTGATCAATTTTAAAATTTATTTTTATAGCATAAGGTAGTGAATTTTAATATTTTAAAAGAGGAATTAAACCAAGAAAAATCATGTCTATAACATATATGGTATGTATACGTATAAATGTATGTATATATAATATACAACATAAATATTTATAAATATATATACTCACACATGTTTGTATCACAATAATGGAAATAAATTTTAATAGTCAATGGAAGAATGAAAATATTGCTAGATTTTATTTTTATCATTGACATTCACACTGTCAGTGCTTGGTTTTGTTTTGACTGTTTACCAAATAGATATTTTCCATCTGCAACAAAATGGAAGTGTTTGGATTTGCAGCAAAAATGCTGAAGATTCTTATGCTGATAGAAATATGTGTCTTTACAATGAAAAAGAGCATATTAAAATCAGTTACTTTGGTGTTTCAAACTTCCTCAGCCAAATGCATGCTGATGGAATTGATAGTGGAAATATATTTTTAAAAGGAAAAATGACTGGGCTGGTTGACATGGATTGTCATACATCAGTAATAAGAGGAAATTAATTTTGAAGAAAAGTAAAACATATCACTAGTTGTCACTGACAAACATTGTATTAAGGAATTCCTCTATATGGAGGCTGAAGTCCTCCTTATAATTCCGTATAATATATTATCTTATATTTCCCTTATTCCTGCATAGTTTCCTTTCAACTATTGTAAGCTTTTTCAGAACACAATAATCCCCTTTTATAACTATTATTTTCCTAGGGCTGCTATAATGAAATACTAAACACTGAGTGGATTAAAACACAGAAATTGATGGTCTCATGTTTTTGGAATCTTGAAGTCTGAAAACAAAATGTTGGCAACCATCCTCTCTCTGACTGCATTTTAAGGGGGTGTCTTTGCTTTCTTCTTCAACCTTCCAGGGTTTGCTGGCAATCCTTGTTCTTCATTGGCTTGTAAATGCATCACTTGGGCAAATGGCCATCTTCTCCCTGTGCATCTTTCACATTATTTTCTAGCTGTGCATGTGTGTTTTGTGTCCATATTTCTTTTTTAATTTTTATTATTTTTATTTTATTTTTTGTCTCTCTTTTTATTTTTATGTTATTGCAGATGTCCCATTTCCTCCCCTTTACTCTCTCCACCCAGCCTGACCCCTAATTCCATAGTCACTCCCCACAGTGTTGTCCATGTCCATGGGTCCTTCATGTATGTTCTTTGATTAAACCCTTCACCTTCTTTCAATTAGTCCTCGCCTGCTCCTTCCCTTCTTATAGCTGTCAGTCTATACCACATTTCCATGTCTCTGGTTCTATTTTGCTCATTGGTTTATTATGTTCATTAGATTCCTCTTGTAAATGAGATAATTTGATATGTGTCTATCACTGACTGACTTATTTCACTTAGCATAACAGCCTCTAGTTCCATCCATGCTGTCACAAAAGGCAGGAGTTCTTTCTGTTTTCTTTGCTGTGTAGTATTCCATTGTGTAAATGTACCATAGTTTTGGGGTCCACTCATCTAGGGATGGGCACTTAGGCTGTTTCCAAATCTTGGCTAATGCAATTACTGCTTCTATGAACATAGGGGTGCATAACTTTTAAATTGGTGTTTCAGAATTCTTAGGGTATATTCCCAGCAGTGGAGTCTGGGTCTAAAAGCAGTTCTAATTTTTAATTTTTTGAGGAAACTCTATACTGTTCTCTGCTGTGATTGCACCATCTGCATTCCTGTCAACAGTGCAAAAGGATTCCCTTTTCTTTACATCCTTGCCAGCTTTGTTGTTTGTTGATTTATTAACAGTAGCCATTTGGGCAGATGTGAGATGATATCTCATTGTGGTTTTAATTTGCATCTCTCTGATGGCTAGTGATGCTGAGCATCCTTTCATATGTCTATGGGCCATCTGTATATCCTCCTTGGAAAGTATCTATTCAGATCCTATGCCCATTTTTTAATTGGACTTTTTGTCTTCCTGGTGTTGTGTATTTTATATATGTTGAAGATTAAACTTTTGTCTGATGTATCGTCGGCAAATATATTCTCCTAAACAGTTGGTTCCCATTGCGTTTTGATGATGGTTTCTTTAGCTGTGTAGAAGCTTTTTAATTTGATGTAGTCCCATTTGTTTATTTTTTCTTTTATTTTCATTGCCCTAGGAGACATATCAGCAAAAATATTGCTATGTGAGAGATCTGAGATTTTAGTGGCTATATTTTCTACTAGGATTTTTATGGTATCCCAACTTAAATTAAAGTTAGTTTATTCTGGTATATGGTGTAAGTTGGTGGTCTAGTTTCATTTTTTTGCCTGTACCAGTCCAGTTCTACCAATACCATTTATTGAAGAGACTCTCTTTATTCCATTGTGTGCTTGTGCCCCCTTTCTCAAATATTAATTGACCATAAATACACGGGTTTATTTCTGGGCTGTCTATTCTGTTCCATTGAACTGTGTGTCTGCTCTTATGCCAGTACCAGATTGTTTTGATTACAGTGGCCTTGTTTTACAGTTTGTTATCAGGTACAGTGATTCCTCCACCTTTGTTCTTCTTTCTTAAGATTGTTGAGACTATTTGTGATCTTTTTTGGTTTCACATAAATTTTTGGAATATCTGTTCTAGATCTGTGAAGTATGCCATTGATGTTTTAATAGGAATTGCATTGAATCTATAGATTGCTTTTGATAGTATGGACATATTAATGATGTTAATTCTTCTAATCCATGAACAGGGTATATGCTTCCACTTATTTATATCTTCTTCAATTTCTTTCTCCAGTGTTCTATAGTTTTCCAAGTACAGGCCTTCTACCTCCTTGATTTAATTTATTCCTAGGTAATTTTTTGTCATTGCTATAGTAAGTGGAATTTTTTCTTAGTTTCCCTTTCTTATAGTTCATTGTTGGTATACAAAAATGTTATCAATTTCTGAATGTTGACTTTGTTGCCCACTACTTTGCCAAATTCACTTATTAGGTTGAGTAGTTTTTTGTGAAGCCTATAGAGTTTTCTATGTACACTATTGTGTTGTCTGAATATAATGGTAGTTGACTTCCTGCTGTGTATTTTGGATGTCTTTTATTTCTCCTTCTTGTCTGATTACTATGGCTAGGATGCATCCAGTACTATGTTGAATAAGAGTGGTAAAAACAGACACCACTGTCTTTTCCTGATCTTAAGGGAAACACTTTTAGTTCTTGCCCATTGAGTACAATGTTGGCAGTAGGTTTTTTTGTATATGGACTTTATTATGTTGAGGCAAGCTCCATCTATCCCCATTTTGCTCAGTGTTTTTTTTTTTTTTTATCATAGATGGGTACTGGATTTTATCAGGTGCTTTTCCTGCATCTATTGATATGATCATGTGATTTTTGTCTTTCATTTTGTTTATGTGGTGTATCACATTTACTGATTTGTGAATATTGTACCATCCTTGCATCTCTGTAATAAATCTCATTTTTATCATAGTGTATAATCTTTTTAATGTATTGCTGGGTCTGGTTTGTCAATATTTTGTATGATTTTAGCATCTATGTTCATCATTGATATTGGCCTGTGATTTTCTTTCTTTGTTCTGTCTTTTCCTGATTTGGGGATTAGGAAAATACTGGCCTTGTAAAAAGGGTTTTGGAGTCTTAACCCTTCCTGAATTTTCTGGAATAGTTTGAGCAGGATAGGTGTTAGCTCTTCTTTGAATGTTTGGTAAAATTCACTTACGAAGCCATCTGGACAAGAACTTTTGTATGTCAGGAGGTTTTTTTTTTTTTTTTTTTATTGCTGCTTTAATTTCATTAGTTGTTATTTTTTAAAAATTTTATTTAGTTATTTTTCAAATACAGTTTTCTGTCTATTTCTCCCATCCCAGCCCACCCTGCCCCATGCTCCCCACCTCCCTTCCATTTCCACCCCCCCTTAGTTATTGTCCCTGTGTCCTTTATACTTGTTACTCTAAATCCCTCCCACTTTTCCCCCTTAAATTCCCTCCCCTCTCCCCTCTGGTTGCTGTCCCCTTGTTCTCTATTTAAGTGTCTTTGTTTTTATTTTGAAATAAGCCAGGTGTTGAAAGACAAATACCATATGATCTCACCTTTAACAGGAAGCTAAACAATAAAACAAACAAGCAAGCAAAATAAAAACATTAGTTGCTATTCATCTATTCAGGTTTTCTGCTTCTTCCTAGTTCACTTGGGGAAGATTGCACATTTCTAGAAATTCATCCATTTCACCTAGGTTGTCCAATTTCTTGGAATATAGTTGTTCATAGTAGTTTCTTAAAATTCTTTGTATTTCTGTAGTATCAGTTGTTACTTCTCTTTTATTACTGACTTCATTTATTTGGGTCTTCTCTCTTTTTTTCTTGATGAGTCTGGTTAAGGGTTTGTCAATTTTGTTTATCTTTTCAAAGAACCAGCTCCTGAATTCATTAATCTCTCTTTTAATTCTGCTCTGATCTTGATTATTTCCTTTCTTGTACTCTTTCTGGGCTTTCTTTAATGTTTTCCCTGTAGTTCTTTTGGGTGTAGGGTCAGGTTGTTTGTGTGAGATTTTTCTATCTTTTTAGGTAGGCCTGTACACTGACTTCCATAGGTTCGGGGATGTTGTGTGTTCATTTTCATTTCTTTTCAGATACTTTTTAAATTTCTTCTTTGATCTCATTGTTAACTCATTTATTATTTAATAACATGTTATTCAACCTCCATATATTTGAATGTTTTTTAGTCTTTGTTCTTGAGGTTGATTTCTCTTTTCAATTTGTTGTAATCTAAGAAGATGCTTGATATAATCCATTTTCTTGAATTTGTTAAGGCTTATTTAATGTCCTACCATTTAGTCTATATTTCAAAATGATCCAGGTGCCTTTGAGAAGAATGTATATTTTGCTTCTTTGAGTGAAATGCTCTGTAAATGTCAATTAAGTCCTTTTTATCTTGTGTGTCATTTAATGCCACTGTATCCTTTTGATACTTTTGTCTGGAAGCTTTGTTTATTGTTGACAGTGGGGTGTTAAAATCCCCTACGATGACTGTATTACTGTTGATCTTTGTTTTAAAGTCCATCAAGATTTTCTTTATTTATCTAGGTGGTCATATATTTGGTGCATATATGTTTACAAGGGTTATATCCTCTTGTTGGACTGCTCTCTATGTATTATGTAGTGACCTTCTTCATCTCTTGTTATGGCCTTAATTTTGAAGTCCATTTTGTCAGATATAAGTATTGCTACCCCAGCTTTTTTTTCATGTCCATTTTCATGGAACATTTTTTCCATCCCTTCACTTTCAGCCCATGTAAATATTTTGTTCTGAGGTGGATCTCTTGTAGACACCATTTTGATATAGATATAAATCACATATTTTCTCATCCATTCAGATACCCTATGCCCTTCTTTTGATTGGAGCATTTAATCCATTTACATTTAAGGTTGTTATTGATAGGTGCTTGTTCATTGCCATTTTAATTTTTTAATCCTATGTGTTTCTCTCTTTCTGTTTGTTATTCTTTTTTAAAAATATATTTTATTGTTATGCCATTACAGTTCTATTTCCCCCTTCGTTCCCCTCCACCCTGCACCCCCTCCCCCACCATTTCCCCCTTTAGTTTATGACTATGTGTCTCAAGTTCTTTATATTCTATATTTCCCACACTATTCTTGCCCTCCCCCTATCTATTTTCTACCTACTGTCTATGCTACTTATTTTCTGTATCTTCTCCCCTTTTCTCCTTATCCCACTCCCCTGTTGCTAACCCTCCATGTGATCTTCATTTATATGGTTATGCTCCTGATCTAGCTGTCCTCTTAGTTTGCTTTTGTTTTAGGTGTGGTTGTTAATAAGTAGTCCCTGCAACATCTCCCACAATGTAGATATGGTGTTAATGAAATTCTTTAGCCTCTCTTGCTCTATCTCTCTCTCTCTCTCTCTCTTTTTTTTTTTTTGGGGGGGGGTCTGGGAAGCTCTTTGTTTCCCGTTCAATTTTAAATGATAGCCTCATTGGATAATGTAGTTTTGGTTGCAGATCTTTATTATTTTTTTATTACTTTGTTTCATGACAATCTCTTCTCACCTGAAGTGTTTCTGTTGTAAATCAGCCAACATTCTTACTGGACCTACCTTGTAGGTAACTGATTGTTTCTGTCTTGCTGTCTTTAAGATTCTTTCTCTGTCTTTATATTTTGCCATTTTAATTATGATGTGTCTTGGTGTGAGTGTCTTTGAGTTCATCTTGATTGGGATTCTCTGTGCTTCCTGAACTTGTGTGACTTTATCATTCATCAGGTTAGGGAAGTTTTCTGTCAATAATTCTTCAAACAGGTTTTGTGTCCCTTGCTTACTTTCCTCTCCCTTGGTATACCTATGATATGGATATTGTTATGTTTCATATTGTCCAAGAGCTTCCTTAAAACATTCTCATTCTTTTTAAGTCTTTTTTCCTTCTTGTTGCTGATGGGGTATTTTTTTCTGCCTTGACTTCCAAATTTTTTATTTGATTCTTTGTTTCATGTAGCCTGCTTTTAATTTCTTGTAGTGTAGTCTTCATTTCAGATATTGCATTCTTCATTTCCAACTGGTTCTTACTCAAGGTTTTCATGCTGATGTAGTTCCCATTAAGTTCTTTGTAGTTCTCACTAAGTTCCTTGAGCATCCTTATAACCATTACTTTGAACTCGATGTCTAATAAATTGCTTACCTCAATTTTATTTAGCTCTTTTTCTGGATATTTCTTCTTTTCTTTTTTGGGGGGTTGTTTCTTTGTGTTTGTTTCTATGTATTAGATTCATCTGCTTTGACTCTCTGTCTTGTGGAGTGGCCTTATGTGTTAGGAGTCCTATGGGAACCAGTGGTGCAGACTCCTTGATATCCTTCCTGATCTGGATGCTATCGGAATGTCCTTTGTGTGGGTTAAGAGTACTGACCTGTTGTATTTGGGTTCTGATTGTTCCTGGCCTGTTCATCAGTGGGAACTCCCCTCTACTAGCTGACTAAGAGGCTCAACCTTTACCATGTCTTATATGGTGTTGTGTAGGTGCTGTCAGAGCAAAGCAAAATGACATAAAGGCAACACCAAAACAAGCAACACCTCTCCCAACCACATAAGCAATGACAAGAGAGCAAAGAATAATAAAAGCAAAATGGAACAGTAGAGAAAAACAGAAAGAAAAAAGAATATGAGAATAATAAAGGTAAAAAAGGTGATTATGAGAGGAAAAAGAAGAGAGCTAATACTAGTAATGAATTGAAAGAGGAACACAGAAAAAGTAACTTAAATAAACAAAAGAGGAAGGATATGATGGAGTAATCAAAAGTAAGAATAAAATAGCAGACAAGAAAGAAAAAAAGAGCACCAAAAATAAAAGAAAAAGAAAAAATTAAAAGGCTGTAAAAATCATGAAAAAGGAACCAAGTCAATTTGTTTCAGCATAATTTGATGATTGCCTGCTTATTTCTCCCTTTGGATGCTGCTCTGGTATTTGAGTCTGGTGTGAGCCAATGTCAATGCTGTCCATGCCTGGCCCTCAGCAACCTTTTTGAAGCTGCAAGTGATCCACAGTTTGTGGCTGATTATTTGGGGCTTGGCTGCCCCTAGGATGGACCAAGCTGCTCTGCAAAGCTGTCTTTTATGAGCCGTGGGTCCAGGGGTGCGTCAGTAAACATCTCAAATCACCATTAGACCTTTCTCTCCCTTCAAAGGGCTTCTAGGTATGGGTTCAATCCCCAGTCTGGGTACATACAGCAAGCAAATGATTGATGTTTCTCTTTCACACAAATGCCTCTCTCTCTCTCAAATCAGTAGAATATAATCTATACGCATAACCTTCTTTCATGTCTCAAATCATCCTGATGAGGTGACAGAAGGGAGGGAAAAGTCCAGCAGCAAAACTATAACTTGGGACCTTGATGGGGTGCTCAAGCTGCTGCCTCCGGTGAGTCTCAGCCTCAGGCTCCTGTTGCTACATTACCACTGCAGCCTCCATAGCCAGCACTGCCCTGGCTGCCTCTCTCTGCCCCTGGTGCTCCTGCCTCCTCAGTCTATCTGTAGCTTCCTCAGCCAGACTCTGTCCAGCTTGTGGTTCCAGCAGCTCCTGGTGCTGGGGAGGCAATAGCCCCATCCTCAGCTAACTTTTAGCTGTCTCTGGACCCTGGCTCACAGTGGCAGAGTAGGTGGCCTGGCTTGGCGCAGGGGGAGCAGTGGTGAGGCTGGGTGCCAAGGCGTGGCTGCTCTGGTGGCTTCTTCCCAAGGAGAATTTTGTAAATTTCACAAAAGGTGAATGCTGCAAACCTGTGCAGCTGGAAACCCCAGGCTGGGGTGACAGTAGAGGAAGCTCTTGCAGAAGAGCCCAGACCACCTGCCCCTGAGTGCCCTCACAGACAGACAGACACTCCCACCCTTGCACACATGCACACACATTTGCCCATGAAGACACTCACACTCACCTGATTTTTTAAGTTCATTGCTCTGTGGTTTAGCTGGAAGACTAGTCTGGGCTGGGAGCAAGTGGACAGAGGTTCCAGCTACTCAACAGCCATCTTGGAACTCCAAATTTCTTCTTTTTATAAGGACACTGTATTGGAGTAGGGTCCACCCATATGGCCTCATTTTAACCTGATTCCCTCAGTAGACATTCTATTTCCAAATAAGGTCACATTCTCTGGTACTAGTAATTAATACTTGAATATATCTTTTTGGGAGTATATAAATCAACCCGTGACACCAGTTTTGGGCATTTTCCTGTAGAGGTAATGGGATTGCCTTCCTCTGCTTCCAAGATCTTCCTTCTAAAGGAAGAAATGTTGGTACATCACTTAGCTCTCCCACTTAGCTCCTCTCTTACTCTATTCAAGAACTAGAGAGATTTCCTTTGGCTTTTCCACATGAGTTTTTTACCTCTTTATTGGGTTAGTGATTGTTAACCTTGTGTATTGCAATCCTGTGGGGAGTTTATATAATCACTCTGGGCTGCATTCCGGGCAGGGTTTTTAAAAAGAGTTTCCAGGTGATTATAATATGTAAATAAGGTTGAAAGCCTTTTCTTTAGGAGTAATATTGAAGTAGTGATTTATTGACTTCATATTCTTTCAAAACTTTGCTCTAAGCTTACTATTTCCTTATGCTGGTTTTTCTATCTTACATCCTAGAGCTTTGAGAAATGCTATAGCATATGTATTTTGGCATAGAAATACTAGTGAAGAGACCGAGGCAGATGACCTAGGCAGATAATACAGTGAAGAAAAGGTAATTAGGCATGCAAGGAGAATCATGTTGGCTGTGTGAGAAACACTGAAGTTTTAGTCACACAAGGGGGCTCAGACCAATTAATCATTTACCTGTTGGCTTTAGAAGTTCTTTTAATAACCGAAATGAAGGCATTTATAAAATCAGGTCCTAAAAACTGCTAGAGATTTCAGAAATCAACAGGCCCGGAGGCAGGCCCATAGATTTGGCAATGAAAGGGCAAAATTCAAAAAGAGGAAGGTGCATGTTTCTTAATAGTAAAATCTGAATACTGAAGCTGAGAAGATTACTCCTTTTAAAAGTAAATGTATTTAAATTTTATCATAGCTTAGAGAATAGGAGGACTAAAACAATTATTTGGGAAATTAGTGAGAGGTTTACTGGAGTAACACTCTATACATTGCTTTTCATGCTGGTTTCCAACATTTATTTCCTCATTTGAGATTGTGTGTGTGTTTAAACACCCTAAAGCTATCATTGGCCATATTCCAAAATGTTTTAACTTTCCCTCTTTTTCTGTACAATTGACAAAGGGTTAATTTATTACACCTATTGATACTATTATTTTGAAGTATTCGCCTAAGGTCATGAGCATTATATTCTATATCTGAAGAATGATCTAGGGAGATCATTCATGAGAAATGAATGATCTCATCAATGAGAAAGCAGATCTGAAAAGGCCAGGTCAAGCAGGACAAAACCCATCTCAGAACAGTGAATAGTTAAAGCCTACTTTTAGTTCATTGAGGAGCTAGAGTATTGGTTAAAGTTATCTACCTTTTTAAAATACCTGTAACCCATAGTATTTAACATAATTTGCTCAATTCTAGTTATAGTTCTCAAAACTATTAAGTTATTTGAAAATAATACTGCAGGCATTTAAGTTTTGATTTATTTAAAGATGCTCTTGTCTTTTGCACAATAAGGTTTATTTGTTTCTTTTTGGTTAGCTCTGAATTATTTTAAAAGCAATTCTATTGCAAAGGAGGATGCATTAGAATGTATTTTGATCATACTCCAGATAAATAAATAAATTAAACAAATAAATAAATGAGATAGTTGACAAATTTCCAAAACAGGCATATTAGCAAAATGGTTTTTTTCTTTTTTTATTGAATTATTTTTCAAGTACATTATTCTTTTACACAAAATGTTTTATAACACTTTATAAAACATTTTATTAATCCTCTAAAGGATTATATTTTCTAAAAAGATATGAGTATCTATTGGATGTAGTAGGCTTTAAAGCCACTTTATTTTTAAGTTTAAATAGAGATCTTTGAGAAATGCTTTTTGAATCCCAGAATTCAAATACAACCTTTTATATTGTTAATCTTTCTTGAAGTATAAAGAGATGGAATAAAGAGAAAATTATTTCATCTTAAATTTAACCCCATGTACTTTTTTTTCCTTTTTACCTCATCTTTTATGATGGATACTGCCTATGAACTAGGTATTACAGAGAATACAAAATAGCTATTTGATGTAATCCTAATGTATAGGAGTCTAGAACATATATAAAGTGACCATGTAAAACACTATGTTTAGGAAAATACTGCATGGAATTATAGGAATTATGTTTACTTTGCTCATTTCTGTATCTGCAGTACTTAATATAGTGCCTTATTGGTATTTAATAAATATTTCTGGAATAAATGGGTGAGAGACAGAATTGACATAAAGAGATAACATATGTCGTGTGAGGAAGGACTGCAATAGGAATTGAAATAAACTGGAAAATCTGCTAAGAACAACCTGGAGAAAACTGAAAATTGAGGTAGATCTTGAAGAATGCATAGGATTTGGGCTAAAAGGGAGTAGAATGTGTATGGGTGTATATGTCCGTAGATGTATATGTATGTGAGTGTGTATGTGTCCTGTTATGTGTATATGTATGAACATCTCCAAAAATCACTGGAGCAGGTATGGACATGTTATGACTAGAGAGAAAGTAATCATGTATCAGTGGAAAATCCTTTCGGGAGTTAAATAAGAAATAAAGCTGAATAATTTGGGTGAAACAAATTTATTGGCAAACCTTGGTCTTCTCTTTAGACATTTAAACTTTACACTAAAATCATTAAAGAATCCCATCCTCCAATCAAATATGTATATACCAGTTTTATGAAAATGTATTTGTACCCTTAACATATTTGAAATTTGGGTTGTCCATAAACAGAAAATAGTGTAAAATAAAGTTTGGCAAATATCTTTAGATTTCTTACTGCCTTAATTATGTAAGATTCATAGTCTTTATTTTTTTCCAGTTTCATATATATATTTTCTTTTTACCATCAAGTAGTTTGTAAGATGACCTTGAGGAGATCCAGATTGAGACAAAATGATCTTGGGGGATGGGCTTTTGTGACATGAATCTAGTAAATTCTGGAACATCTAATGTAGAGGAGGTGGAAGAATAAGAAGAATGAGTCATCAGTGTTTAAAAACTAGAAGAATATGAAGTGGAAATGATAGGAAGTAACAAAATCCTGCTTCAAGTTTTGATGTTGGGTGATGAGAAAATGATAGATTTATTCTCCTCTTGTCATCATTATTTCTCAATTCTTTTTTCTTTCTGCTTTGATGATTTCTTCAGTTTTTTACTCTCTGACTTTCTCTTTCTAAAGTCTTAGTGTGAAAGTTTCCTATCTGGATTTGTTGTCACTCTTACATAATTAAATAACATCCTTTGGAGGCCAATATCATCACTCACAAAACTGATCATATCTATTCACACCTGTCTCTCTTGGATTCCTTCAGAAAAAAAAACACAACATATTTCTAGTTTCTAATACAGTGTTTGGCATGTGGTAGATGTAAGTCAATACTTACAAGTTGAGTTAATGAACTTTATTTTGGCAATGATTTATATACTGGGACTTGGATATATAATACCTGGAAAGTCAGTTCTGGAAGGTTCTACCATGGTGAAGAAGATGTCTAATTTCTTTCTCTTTTTTTTGATACAACTTGTGTAACACTGCTCCAGTTTCAAGTAAAATGTTAGGTTTAGAGTGGAGTGAGAGGAAGTTTTAAAGTTCTTTTCTTGTTGTTTTTGTTTTTGGGGGGAGTTTATAAAATCTCAGAAAACAGAAATACTGAAAGCGATATCTGCCACCACACTTCCAGATTTCAAAGGTCATTTTGGCCATTTATTTCTGAGCTGTCTAGCAACTTCAGATCTGCCCCCCAACATACTGTATGTTTACACTCTCGGGAGCACTGATGAGAGTTAGACATGGAATCATGAACTCAGATGCCTAAATCACTCTTTATATTAACTCTCTGTATGTAGATATTAAAGATTTTTTTAAAGTCAATTAGTAATAAATAATTTATTTGATTGAGCCTCAGCTAAAAATGAGGATAATTGCTGTTGTATTAAGGCATTTAAGATGCTATATGTTAAATCTTTATGACATTTATGTTGCTCAAATAATTTAAGAGTTCTCTCAAAAGGAAATTGCTAAAAGAGAATGTATTATGATGAACAAAACTCACCCATTACAGAGAAAGATAGTATTGGTAATTTTAGGAGTATGTGAGATACCAAACTGGCTATTAACTGTTTTTTTGACCTTGAAGATCATATTTTTTTCTCTTTCTAAGTCTTAAGTTCCCATCTATGAATGGATATATAATAATTTTGTTATTTTTTGTTAAACATAGATTAAAAACATTTATAATGCACCTCTTGAAAAATTTGAATTTTCTTAATAGGAAATATTTCCTGTTTTAAGTTTTATAAGTATTAATATTCTTAACATATTTGAAATTTTCATTGCACATAAACAGAAAATACTATACAAGAAAGTTTGGCAGATATCCTTAAACTTTCACTGCCTAAATTATGTAAGATTCACCATCTTAATTTCTTTAAAATGGCACAGTTATAGTTGTTTTCTTACAATTATTTTCGTTGTATAGTTATTTTGTTGTGTATATAATTCAATAAGTAGAAACAAAGCGTTTTCTTTTTTCTTCCATAGGAATTTTTTTACAGTTCAGGTCAATTTTCCAAAGACTCTGCCTCAGAAAAAGACTGCTGGGATGGGTATTTGGTTTTTGCCAACCTGCATTATTTGTAATTTTAAGCATCTCATTACTTCAGGGATATTATTTATTTTCTGGTAAAGTCACATTCATCTACCCATAATAATTTATTTAGTGCCTACTAGGCATTTTTCTATGTTCTGGATATAGTCATTGGAAACATGCACAAAATTTCTGCCCTCTGCAGCTTATGTTCCCATGAGAATACAGTAAAAAAAAATAACCTTGAAAGTTAGATAGTGATAGGTGCATGGAGGAAATGAAACAGTTAAGGGTGCATTTGTAATTTCAAATGTGGGATTCATGAAAAGCATCATTAAAGAGGTTAAAGGAGTAAGGTCAATGGGTAATTGGAAAAAGAACATTTGAAGAATAAGCTTCAGAAAAGGCAATGAATCTGAGACAGAAGCATGCTGGAGCCCTACTCCAGGAAGTGCAATAAGATCTATTTGGGAGAGTAATAAGTAATAATTTTGAGAATTGTGGCAGGGAAAACCATGCAAGAACTTCCAGCTGTTGTAATTTGGCTTTAATTTGAAATGAAATGGGAAGCCATTGAATAGTTTTGAGCAGAACAATGACATGATCTGTCTTGAATTTTGCTAGATTATTGTGGCTTCCTTGTTGAAAAAGAATTGTGTATGGAGCAGAAGAAGGGACACCATTAGGAGGCTAATGCTGTAATTTAAGCAGGAAGGATTGGTGCTTGTACTGGATTGGCAGGGGTGGAGGTGATGAGAAGTGGTAGCATTCTGGGTAGATTTTGAAAGTGGAGTTGATAAAATTTGATGGATTCAATTCAGTGCTACAAAAAACAAGAAGAGCCAAACATGACCCAAAAATTTTGACCCCAAACAAATAGAGTCATCATTATTTGATGTAGGGAAGATAGAATGAGAAGCAATTTTGGAGGGAAGATAAGAGCTTATTTTTGGATATATTAATTTTGACATGTTAGACTAATCTAGAAGGAATTAACTAAATGGGAATTGAGGTATGAGGGGCTGGAGATACAGATTTGGTAGTTGCCAGTTTATTGATGATATTTAAACCATGAGATTGTATAGGGTCATCAAAGGAATAAGAATGTCGAAAAAGAAGAGAGATGAGGTTCAAGAACTGACTTCTAACTTTGAGCATTGTTGAAAAAAAGAAGGAATCTACAAAGGAGAAGAAGGATGAGTGGCCAGGAAAATGAAGGAAGCCCCTTACTGGATCCTAATTGTAGAGTCACATATCATAAGGATATTAAATGCTGCTGCTAAGGTCAAGTAAGATAGGACCTGAGAATTGGTCATTGGAATCAGAATAGGGCAATCACTGTGGTAGAGTAACAGGGGTGTGGAGGGCACAGAAGTATGTTACAGTAGGTCTAAGAGAGAACAGGAGGGGACAAGTTTAAGATGATGAGTATAAAAACCTTTTCAAGGAAATTATTAGCTTATTTCTGATTATGATGTGAATCCTAAGTGTAAATGTTTATAAAATAACTGTTATTAGTATGTTAAAATACTACAATGTGTAACTTCAAATGAATGTTATAATCTTCAAATTAATCATTTTAGATAGCTGTACTTCCTTTCCAAGGTGTGCTTCTACTGACCAAAATGATTTTGAAAATGAACATTTCTTGCATTCCTGAAAAAAATAATATTTGAAATAGAAAGGGCCTTTAAGATCATTTCTACAAGCTCATTACTAAGTTAAGGTTTTTCTCTACTTTCCAACTTCTTTTTACACAGCACTGATAATTATTGAGGAGGTATTAAGGGGCTCAGATAATTTTTTAAAAATGAGTATCTTTTAAAGTTACTCAAACATCTGTCACATGCCTTGTTATACAGATTTTATGTCAGATTCAATATGACATTGCTTTTGATTGACATGAAAAATTGTACCTGATTCAAGATAACTTTATTACTATATTCATGCATTTTACCAGTCTGATATGAAATGAATAGTTTTTCATGTAGTTTTAATAGTCACAGTTTTTCTGCATTAACTGGTGAGTAATATTTACATGTAATTCAGAAACTTGGTCAATATGCTTTAAAATTTTACTTTGTGTTTTACTCTGAATGGAAAATCTTAGAGGCAGATTCTAATACCTCTCTCCAGAGACTCTTCAAAGCCATGAAAAATAGTTGGAAATATCAATAATTCTTACACTAAGCTGTTGAAGGGACAATCTAGTTGCATAGGTAGTAGTAGAATAGGATTGCTTGAGAGTTGGTTAAGGTTAAATATAGCTAGAATATTTTACTGTGGCTATCATGGAGTAACTTGTGCCCAACTTGCTCTTCTGCCTATAACTGTAAGACTAAGCAAAAATGTATGGACCAGATTATTTAAGATCTACAAGAAAAAGGAAAAACATGAGAGGAGTATATGTTTGCAAAGACTGATTGAGGCATGTTCCCTATTACAGGCAGGAATATGGCGCCCAGGGAAATCATGGTGGCCTCACTGAGGAGAGAAGACAGATATTAGAGTTTGAGTTTGCTGAAGTGGCTAGTATTTGTAAGACAGGGTTTGGAAAAAAGATAGTTGTGTAGAGGGGAGCAACTGAAGTCTATGAGGGTTATACTGCAAGCTTTTTTGACCAAAGGCTGGTGTGGCCATGTACAATGTAAGTTTTCATGTGTTGTAACCAAGAGTAGTTGTTGGTGTCCTGAGAGCTGAAGTGAAATTCCAGTGGGTGTTGGAGTTTCAAACCTGTCAGAGAGGAGACACCTTGCATACCTCTCCAGGCTTTTAATTGAGACCCAGAAATGTCAACTGGAGTAAGGACAAAACTATAGTATGGATAGGACAAAGGACAAATCAAAGATAGTTTCAAAGAATAAAACCAAGTCTAAGCAGATCAAAAAGAGCTACAAGTAATTTAACTTCCACCACTAACAACCTCAATAGCTTTAAAAAAAGTCAACACAATCCATATTCCTTAATGTCCAACATATAATAAGAAATGACCTGACCTGTTTAGAAAATTCAATTAAAATTACTTTAATTGAATCACTTAAAAACACATTTAAGTGGTGAATCAGTCACCACTTAAAAATACATTTTGCATGTGGGTAAACCAGGAGGAATAATTGGGCAGTGAGACAGACCATACAAACTAGGGCTCCAGGGCAGGAAAATAAAGCCTCAAAATCTCTGACTGTAAAGACCTGTGGGCTTGTGGCAGTGGAAGAAAAATCCCAGCCTCACAAGAGACTCTGTTGGAGAGATGCACAGGGCCCTAGAATGTACACAAACCTAGCCATCTAGCCATCTGGGAATAAGCACCAGAAGGGTTCAGTTTGCTTGTGGGTAGGCAGGGGAAAGTGACTGAAAGCCAGCCAAGAGCTGAGCAAGCCACATTGTTCCTTTTCAGAGCACTCCCCCATATCCAGCTCCAAAATGCAGTGAGGTAGGTTGCCCCACCCAGGCAAATACCTTAGGTTCTGCCTCTTACAATGTAACAGATGTGCCAACCCCTAAAAATATGGCTTAACAAAAGAACAGATCAAAACTCCAAAAATAGAACTAAGTGGTAAAGAGGTAGCCAACCTATCAGATGCAGAGTTCAAAACACTGGTAATCAGGATTCTCACAGAAAGGTTGGGTATGGTTGAAAAATACAGAAAAAGTGAAGGCCATGCAAAATGAAATACAGAAAAATATACAGGGATCCAACAGTGATGGGAAGAAAACTGAGACTCAAACCAATGATTTGGAGCATAAGGAAGAAATAAATATTCAACCAGAACAGAATGAAGAAACAAGAATTCAAAACAATGAAGAGAGGCTTAGGTACCTCTGGGACAAGTTGAAACATTCCAACATCTGAATCATAATGGTGCCAGAAGGAGAAAAGGAAGACCAAGAAATTGAAAACTCATATGAAAAAATAATGAAGGAGAATTTCCCCAATCTGTCAAAGGAAATGGACTTCCAGGAAGTCCAGCAAGCTCAGGCAGTCCCAAAGAAGTTGGACCTAAGGAAGCACATACCAAGGCACATCATAATTATGTTACCCAGAGTTAAAGATAAAGAGAGAATCTTAAAAGCAGCAAGAGATAAGGAGTCAGTTACCCAGAAAGGAGTTTCCCTAAGTCTATCAGCTGATTTCTCAAAAGAAACCTTGCAGGCAAGAAGGAGGTGGAAAGAAGTATTCAAGTCATGAAAGGCAAGGAACTACATCCAAGATTACTCTATCCAGCAAAACTATCATTTAGAATGGAATGGCAGATAAAGTCCTTTCCAGATAATGTCAAGTTAAAGGAGTTCATCATCAACAAGCCTTTATTACATGAAATGTTAAAGGGACTCATCTAAGAAAAAGAAGATGATCAAAACTATGCACAGTAAAATGACAACAAACTCACAACTATCAAAAACTGAAACCCCCCAAAAACCCCAAAATGAGTAAGCAAACAACTAGAACAGGAACAGATTCACAGAAATGGAGATCACATGGTGGTTTATCAGCAGAAATGGGGAGGGGAGAATGGGGGAAAAGGTACAGGGAAGAAGAAGCATAAATAGTAGGTACAAAACAGACAGGGGTAGGTTAAGAATTGTATGGGAAATGGAGAAGCCAAAGAACTTATATGTATGACCCATGAACATGAACTAAGGTGCGGGAATGCAGGTGAGAGATGGGGTGCAGGATGGAGGGGAACATAGGGGAGAAAAATTGGGCAATTGTAATAGCATAATCAATAAGATTTATTAAAAAACAATACTGGATAGGACTACTTTCATCCATAAGAGGTTACAGAATTACTGCCTTAAGGTAAACAATTAGAAACAGCTCTTTCCCATATTGTGGCCTGTGACTGTGATCCCTGAGGGGGGCAATGTGAAAAGGTCATCCCTTCAAACTGACTCAGCTTTCTGCCTAGAGGTGTTTTTCATTCTGTGGTACAGGAAGTGTAAGACCAAGCTGAACTTGACAGTTTTACTGAGTTCAGAAAATAAAGGTCAGATGTGTAGCGGCCAAGGTGGCTAAACTGTGTGGGCTCCAACACTGGACTGAGGGAGCTGAGGAAAGAGAGCGGTCTAGAGAGCTGCATAGATGTCAAGTTCAAAGTTTGGCTGACTGTGCAGGTGGGGGGTGGGACCTCAGAGGCCAGGCAGGGAACGACTTCCAGAAAAGAATGATTTCTGAGGGAAGTAGGTATATAAACTGAACGATTTTACTGAATGACATTAAAAGTAGATTAGATTCTGCAAATGAAAAGATTAGAGAAGAAATCTGTCAACCTAGAATTCTAAACTCAAAGAAGTATTTCTCAAAAACAAAAATGAAATATAATTCTTTTTAGACAACAACAAACAAAGCTGAGAGAATTCACTAGTGGATGACTTATATTACAACAAATCATTAAAAAAAATTCTTCAAGCAGAAGAAAAATATTACCAGACAGAAAGTTGAACCTAGACAAAGGCCAGAAAAGAGTGGAAATTGTAAATATGTGGATAAATAAAAAATACGTTTGCATTATTGTAAAAATATATTTAAATTTAAAGAATGAATTGACAGTTAAAAGCATAAATAATAATGTAATATGGGGTTTCTAACATCATTGGGGTTTTGGTAGTTATCTTTATTATTTTTCTCCTGAATGTGCACATGAGGTATGCTGGCCCAGAGATAGACTATAATTAGTTACTCCACAGTGAATAATCAGGGTGTTGTCACCCCATCCCATCCAGGCAGGATATGATTTTCCCTGAAGTGACACATGAAAATGGAGTCAAATGTCCTACAAGAGTAGCTAGACACTCTGTAGATGAAGTAAACTGATTTTTCTTTTCTTATAAAGAGGAAAAAGGTTACCTTAATTAATGCCCTGTTAGAAGGTAGAGTGTTGTTATGGACAAATCCTCTGTATAACAGCCCTGTGTGGAACTGTAAATGTAAGATCTGTACATTTACAGATCTGCATATGAATTTTATCTTAACAAAAAGGTAGCTAGAACATGATAAAAATCTTTATTTCTAAGTAAATAATAGGGATCTTTCTATCTAATGGTTCATAAAGAGAATTTACAGAGTTATATATGTAATTTTTCTTTTATGAAATAATGAAATTAATTATTTCACATTTCTATAATTAAATTTCATTTCTTAATTGGCATTAAATATTTGCAAGGATTATAATTCTCTAACGGTATGGAAAATCACAGATTTTGAACTTCAGCATGACAGAAATGGTCATTGAAATGTCGAGTATTATCACAACAACCAAAATCAACTTTTTAGTTATTTGGATGAATAATTTTAGATTAAAGGCATCATAGGTCAATGAGAAGAATGGGATTTGTAGTCTTTGATTTGACCTTTGGCTTTAATTTAAGAATTATAAATGTATATTAAAAAATTCAAAATAATAAAGAAGGCAATATGGAAAGAGCAGATATAAAAATTTAGCTCCAAAGAAATGTCATTGATTGGCAAAAACTTAATTTATATTGGCAGTCTTCAACAATTCTAAGAAAATATTAAAACAAAGTTGTATGGAAAGCTTTTTAGTAATAGAAAATTTGAGGTTTTGGAATTGTTTAAAAAAATAGAGGGTGGGGGGAGAAAATTTGAAGTTTTGGTCCATGGATGGGATGCAAGGTAGAAAAAATTTTTTTTTTAAGTGCCAGCCTTGGGTTCTGGATTCTGTTTAATTGCTAATACAGTTTTTAAGATTATGCCTTTTTAGAAAATATAGTATTAACCCCATTATAGATTTATTGATCTGTAACATGTTCTTTTGGGAACATTTGTTTTAATAAACAAACATAGACTTCAGAAAGTATATTTTATGATTGATTATAAGACATGGGCCACATGGTCTTGACCAAGGTTATCTTGAATTTCAAACACACATTTCCACAAGCATTTGCCATTATTTTCACTACTGGTAACATTATCCTTTGTAAATAGATTATTTCAATGAATTTCATATAGTCTTTTAATGTTAGTACTTTTCAGTCCTTAAATTTATTGGCTATACTTTTACCTGTGAGTGGAAGTTTTCTTTCAGAAGAAAATTAATATAGAGGCACATAAATTCTTTTGAATTGGTGACTTGGGATTCTTAGGGTATTGCTGGGTCAAAAGGCAGTTCCATTTTTAGTTTTTTAAGGAAATTCCATATTGTTTTCCACAATGGCACACCAGTTTGCATTCCCACCAATAGTGTACTAGCATTACCTTTTTTCCATGCCCTCTCCAGCACTTGTTGTTTATTGATTTATTAATAATGGCCTTTCTGACAGGTATAAGTTGATATCTCAATGTGGTTTTAATTTGCATCTCTCTGATGGCTAGTGATGTTAGTATCCTTTCATATGTCTCTGGGCCCTCTGTATGCTTTCCTTGGAGAAGTGTCTGTTCAGATCCTTTGTCCGTTTTTTTAATTGGATTGTTTGTCATCCTGGTGTTCAGCTGTATGAGTTCTTTACATATTTTGGAGATCAAACCCTTGTCTGATGTATCATTAGCAAATACGTTCTGTCATATAGTTGGTTTCCTTTTCATTTGGATGATGGTTTCTTTAGCTGTGCAGAAACTTTTTAGTTTGATATAGTCCATTGGTTTGCTTTTTCCTTTATTTCCCTTGACCCAGGAGATATATCTGCAAAAATATTGTTATGTGGTATATCTGAAATTTTCCTGCCTATGTTTTCCTCTAGGACTTTTATGGTGTCACAACTTATATTTAAGTCTTGTATGCATTTTGAATTTATTCTGGTGTATGGATTAAGTTGGTGATCTAGGGTCATTTATTTGCATGTACCAGTTTATTTCTCACAACACCATTTATTGAAGGGGCCATATTTACTCCATAGTGGTGGTATTTACAATAGCTAAGTGCTGAAAAACAGCCTAAGTGCCCATCAGTAAATGAGTGGATCAACGTTGTGTAAATTGGTACAATTACACAATGGAATACTATGCAGCAGAAAGTAAGAAGGAACTCCTACCTTTTGCAACAACATGGATGGAACTGTAGAATATTATGCTATGTGAAATAAGCCAGGTAGTAAAAGAAAAACACCATATGATCTCACTTGTAAGAGGAATCCAATGATCAAAATAAACTATCAAAGGAAATAGAATCATGGGCATGGAAACAAGGGACATATTGAAAGTTACCAGAGGGGAGGGGAAGGGGGAAATGGTGTAAAGAAGGGGAAGGGACTAGACAAAGAACATGTATGAATGTCCCATGGACATGGACAACAGCGTGGGAATTGACTGTGGGGGCAGGGTGTGGGGAGGTGGTGGGATGTGCAGAAGAGAGCAAAGGGGGTAAAATTGGGGCAACTTTAATAGAATAACAATAAAAATGATCAAAAAAGAAAAGCATTTTTCAAATTACTAACAGCTTAAAATGTTATAAATTATTTCCCTAATGGAATATAAGAACCTGAGTCCCATGTTAGTCCAGATCCTTGGAGAAGCAGCATCAGACACGTAAGAGATTTCTTAGGGTAAATGCTTTTGAGGGAAAATGGGAAGGGAGTTCGGAGAAGCCAGGAGACAATTAGACTGTGACACAGGTGGTTCTCTGTGAAGGAAAGAAGTAAAGAAGGAAGGTTGGGTACAAGCATCTTAGATTGCTGTACTGTTCTGATACAGTCACCAAGGCTGATGGGGAATCCATAGCCACAACTCCTGCTGATATAGCCCTCCACCTCTCAGAATTAGGTCCGCCTTTGTAGGCTTGTTTCATTCCATGATTGGCTGGGGGCATCTCTGGGAATGTAGAAGTGGAAAGAATTTCACAGCATAGCAGCTAGACCTCTGGGTCAGTTATGCTTCCCCTAGGGGAGATCTGAGAGGCACGTTTTCATGGCCATCATCATCATCAAAGGTGAAACATCCTCTCTCTATTGCCAGGGAGGATTAGACTTATTATTTGTGTCTATTTCTACCTCATCCTTATAAAATCAGCACAACTAATATTTATTAATCAACTACAGTGTATCAGGCATTTTTGTATAGTTAATATCTATTCACCTTTAAGGCAGATATAAATAAGCCAATATTTATGGTTAAAAATTAAAGGTAAGGGATACTAAATAATTTGATCCTGACACAGTTAATAATGGGAAAGCAGTTTAAATCCAGATTTCTTGTACTTCCAATGGCCAGTTATTGTTATAAAGTTATACTGCCCAGATTTATCATTTGAAGAGGTGCTAATATACAGAAATGTTAAATGACCGGTCAGGCATGGTTGAATCATCAAAACAATGATGAAAACCATATTTATACCATCTTGTCCTATTCAGGCCTGTCCTATTTGGATAATCCCTTTAGCTCTTACCTTTCATTTTTCATTATAAGTTTTCTGAGAAGGGTGTTCTGAGAATATTGCCCTCTCCTTTTATTAAGGAAATGATCTTTGGTAATTCCAATAGGTGCTAATAAGCACATGATTTCCTCGAAAGGGGTTCTTTTAAGTCTGAGAGGCTTTTGTACACAAAGAGGCACATCTGTGATTCTTTGTTGTTTGTTTAATGCTCAGTGTATTAAACTCATAAATGTAATAAACAATTTAAAGCCATTTCACCTTTTTTAAAAAGTAAATTGCACATTTTAAATTTCATTTGAAAAAATTAAACTGTAATTATGAAATTATGATAACTAATTTATGTACCTTAAACAAAATACAAAGGACACACAGTTACCACTAAACTAATTATGTATACACAGACCAATTCTGTGATTTAATCAGTTTTTATCAGTGGTCAATTTGTTAGCATATCTTTCAAATATTATAGCTACAGTTATTTTGATATCTCTTAAAGATTTAGTGATATTACTTTGATATATTTCTAGAGTTGTAGTTATCTTTCTTGAACCAGAGGAGTAAAGGATGTCTTTTCTAAACAGGTTTTAGATTCTTAGTTGGGCCTGAATCTGCCTTGCTTCTCCCAAGTTGATTCCAAATTGAGCCACTGACCTTCAAACTGAGCTTCTTTTTGTATTGTTAAATTTTCACTGTTAGGTCAATTATGCTTTTTAAAAAATATATTTTTATTGGTTATGCTGTTACAGTTTTCCCAATTTTTCCCATCTATCCCCCCTCTGCCTTGTCCCCCAACCCTCCAGCATACCCTTCACCTTAGTTCATGTCCATGGGTTGTGCATATAAGATTTTTGAGTCCTCTGTTTCCCATATTATTTTTATCCCTCCTCATCTACCTTATTGCCTACTAATCATGCTTCCTCTTCCCTGTACCCTTACCCACCTATTCCTCCCTTTCCCCTCCCCATTGAAATCCCTCCGAGTGATGTCCATTTCTCTGATTCTGTTCCTGCTCTGGTTGTTTGCTTAGTTTTTGTTTCCACTGTTTTTCATTTAGGTTCATTTGTTGATAGTTGTGAGTTTATTGTCATTTTACTGTTCACATTTTTAATCTTTTTCTTAGATAAGTCTCTTTAACATTTCATATGATAATGGCTTGGTGATGATGAACTCCTTTAACTAGACCTTATCTGGGATGCACTTTATCTTCCCTTCCATTCTAAATGAATGATTTACTGGATAGAGTAATCTTGGATATAGGTCCTTGCCTTTCATGCTTTCAAATACTTCTTTCCAGCTCCTTCTTGCCGGCAAGATTTCTTTTGAGAAATCAGCTGACAGTCTAGTAGAAACTCCTCTGTAGGTATTTCTCTCCTTTCCTCTTGCTTTTTTTAGGATTTTCTTTTTGTCTTGAATCTTGAGTAACTTGATGATGATTCTTGGTGTGTTCCTCTTTGGGTCCAACTTCTTTGGGACTGTCTGAGCTTGCTGAAATTCTTAAAAGTCTATTTCCTTTGCCAAATTAGGAAAATTTTCTTCATTATTTGTTCAAATAAATTTTCAATTTCTTGGTCTTCCTCTTCTCTTTCTGGCACCCCTATAATTTAGATATTGGAACATAGCAGGTTGTCCCTGAGGTTTGTAAGGGTCTCTTCACTTTTTTGAATTCTCATTCCTTCATTTCGATGGATGTTTATTTTTTCCTTTTGTTCCAAATTGTTGCTTTGAGTCCTGGTTTCCTTCCTGTCACTGTTGGTTCCCTGAACATTCTGTTTTATTTCGCTTTGGGTATCCTTCATTTGTTTTTTTCATTTTTCGACCAAGCTCAATCAGATTTGTGAGCATTTTGTTTACCAAGGCTTTAAATTCTCCATCAGATAGGTTGGCGATCTCCTCATCACTTAGTCCTCTTTCTGAGGTTTTGCTATGTTCTTTCATTTGGTTCATATTTCTTTGTCTTGGTGCAGGTGATAGGTTGTAAAGGGGGCAGGACAACCCTCCTTGCAGTCCTGCAGTGCTGCCTGCGGGGAAGGGGCCAGGAAGAGAACAGTGCAGCTCGCCTGCTCTCCAGTGCACTTTCCAACAGTGTGAGACTGGGAACTTTTCCCACAACCTTAGCCTACAGCCACCTCTAAATCCTCTTGAGTCAGCCCCTCTCTCAAAGCCCCAGGAGCTTGGCAGCCAGACCCACCCCCCAAGGTCCTCCCACTGTCCCCTGCCTTATGGGTCTGGTTGTTCTGGTTGATTTTTTAATTCCTTTGTTGTTGGAGTTCAACGCAGTTTGATTTTTTGGCACTTTTACTTGTTTACTGATTTCAAATTGGTCATTATCCTCCTTTTGGTCATGCAAGGAAGTGAAAGGTCTCTACCTCCACCTCCATCTTGGCCAAAACTCTCCATTTATGCTTTTTTAAAGTTAAAACCTTTTATGTAGATTTGAGATGTTTGCAATCTGCTATCTCCTGTACTTCATCATTATGATATGCTGATTTTATAGACATATGAGGGTTCTCAACTGTTCTTTTTAGTTTTTGTTGTATTTCATAGACTACTAAGGATCGAGCCAGTTAACTTAGCGCTGGTTTGTAGTACACTAATTTTATTAATCTCCTTGGAACACATGGTTGAAGCTCTGCCTTATTACTGAGCTGATTGCATTAAATGCCCATTTTTTCCCTACCTGCCTGTTATGTATGACCAACAGAACTGATCTATCCTTTCTTTTTTGGTACAGTCTGCCCTTTCTAAGATTGTTTGATTTCTTCACCATTATTTTTTGTTTTCTGCTTACACAAAGAAATGCAAATATGTCTATTTTTTTTAGAAACATGGAATTTACAGAATAAATATATGAAACATGTATGTCTTAATTTTATCAAACATGACCTTCTTTTATTTATTTATAGTCATCCTAACTTATTCACTTGTCCTTTTTCTGCAACCATTTATCTGTATAATTTATATTAACTTTGCTTGTTTGAACATCACCAGGTACTAATAATGTACTAATGTCCTTTTGCAGATTCATCTTGCTCCAGAACTTATATGAGAAGCTATAGTCCTCATTCACCCAGAACAATCACTTTTAAGTTGACTCTATTTCTTTTACAGCCACAACACATTCTATTCACTGGTATCCCTAAGATACTCTCAGCTTCATGAGATTAGTTTCCCTCCAGACAATTCTGGTTTCTTTTAGAGGAGAATACTATTGCAGAGCAGATCCACAACAGAAGAGTACACATGAGAGATAATGAGAACTGAAAGTAGTGCTGCTACTGCTATTGAGCTGATTTTAGTGACAGAACTTAAAGTATCTCTCTTTATGGTTATGAGTTTTATTGATCTTTTTCAAATAGCTTATCATACCCTGCTTTTTTCATAGTGTTTCCACTTACACTTAATTCTTGTTTCTGCCGTAAAATGAAGGTAGAATTCTGATGTTGAGAATTTCAACAATAGGGCTTTACACATGACTCATGAATTAAATATCAACTTCATTCAACCGTAGAGATAATTTCAATATCAGTACAGACATTGCGTAGGAAAGAATAACAGCTGCTCATTCTGCCAGATCATGCCATATTAGTAGTTGTCTAGTCTAATGACACTACTGTGTACTATGAATCCACACAGTAGGGATCTTAAATAAACAGAGTTTAAAAATTTCCTGCAAATCAAGGAGGAGACAGTCTTCATTTTGGAGTCTTGGAAATCATCAGTGCTCACACATTAACTTTTTTTTATTAGTTTTATTTCTTGGTGAACAATGCAGGGTGCAGATAGTGGGTAGAGTGTGTGAGGGTGTGGAAATGTGTGTGTCTAGAACCTACATAGGACACTAGGAAGATTAAAGATGATTCTTTATTGCAAATGATGGATTTAAAAGGGGCTAAATGATTTAACTGCAGAGAGTTGGAAAGGAAGAATTCAAGATTTGGTAGGAAAATTCAAAAAGAATAAGAAAGCAGCAGGGTGACTGCACAGGCTCCAACGGCTGAGTCACAGTGTGGTAATGAATGAGTAGCTCATGTGATGGGGGGTGGCCAAAAGAGCCAAATGGTTTCTGTGAGTACTTTTTCCAATAGTAGAGCTAAAACCCACCAATTAATCACTATCATTTTTTTCCCAAAAATACAATTATATGTACAAGCAATCTCTTAATTTCAGAGGTTTGACTTAAAACTCACATTTTCATACAAAAAAAACCATGGAAACTTCTTTTGTATGCTGAATCCGTACATTTAGGTGGCAGCTGGAAAAAGAACAGGTTGAGGTACAGCATGGAGCCACTGCTTGCCAATCAGCAGTTTAATCTTTAGAAGTCATTGTTATCTTGTCAAAATAGCAGTGTTTGAACAATCGTTTGAATTTTGAATTTACTTTAGATTGGAAAAAGGAGAACAATAAAATTGATAATGCTGATTTTCATAAGAATAGCCCTCATGCATGTACTGTACTTGGGAGAAGGCAGGATGTCATGAGCTACGTGGATGAGCTGAGGATGTCATGTTGAGAGAGTAGTGAATTTGTAGCCTCACTGAAAGCTCACTGGACCTGAATTAAGAAAGGAGAGGAGGGTGTAAAACCATGAACAAAATGCTAGAAATACATTGTCAAATACTTTGAATGAAAGTCACATTTAATTAGGGATTTCATAAAAGGTTTAGGACTTTGAGGCTAGAATCTTTCTTTTAACATCAAAACTGATGATTGGACTTTTATGTCCCTTTTCAGAGGTGCTTCTAGTATGTTGTTTCTGAAAGCAGGGGATTGCCCCTACCTAAAAGGGAATTTATATGCTAGAGGCCCCATGAAAACAAATGTTATATCATGTTTCTGGCACAAGAGACTCTACTCAGTTAATACTTATTGGAAAAACAAGTGAATGAAGTATTGCACCATAATTTTCCCTACTAAAAATTACAAGTTAAAAATCAAGTGACCAACTGAATTGGGACTCTCATTTCTTGTCTCCTCTCCCAGATATTCAGAGCCTGGTGTCTGATGTAGTTAATAACTTCAGCTTAACTCATGGCGTTGCAGGGCCTTGGCCCTCCTAACTGTTATGCAGTCAAGGCTGCAGCTTTTCTTATGTTGACTCTCACCTTGCACTCAGTTTGCATTAGAAAAATATAAACAACTAGACACTTCTCCACTTTAGGTGAGAATCCGAACAAGCCTCTAACCTTATTTGTCATGCTAGCCACAAATTGGGAGGCTGTATTTCTTTAACATTTAAATTCTCTGCTAGTCAACACTGTTTGAGGTAAATAACCAGAAGTGATAGGAAACAATCTTAGAAAGATGAGGTTTGTAGGGGGCTCTTCTCTCTGCAGGACTCTGAAAAGAAGAAAAAGCCATTCTTATTGTTTTCCTTTTTCATATTTTGTTAGAAATGTTTACATATTTTGATTAGTCACACTTGGAGATGAAATAACACCTGATTACTTATTAGCACCAGTGGTAAGTTCTTCGTAATATTTTGGATTTTAACAGTGGAAACAAAGTTAATCAATGCTTGTCACACACAGACAGGTAGTAATTTAATGGAACTACATTTGTGTTTGTATCTAATGACAAGTTATTTTCACCTCTCCATTTTTTCTTTGTGTTTTTCATGAAATAACTTCCTGTGAAAAGTTTAGTTTTATGTATTCCAAGGTATTAACAACTCCATCTACCCTGCTAGTTTTAAAAATTCTGTGTTAGCTGAAGACATCTCCATCCTGGTGAGAGCTGGAGGACAGAGAAATTAGTGTGTTGCAAGGAACTTGGTAATAATTGAACTATTTGGAGATTGAAGCTATCTGATAAGAAACAAGACTCAACTTTTAGAAAGTTTATAGACAGAGTTTTGTTTATTGTTCTATTATGAGTTATTTTTCTCTAGTTGTATCACCAACCTATACACTTCTTTATTTTTGTGGATGATTAAAATTGAATTGATGACTTCAAGCATTGTATTTTACAGATGAAAATCAGAACAAACTAAAGAAGAAAAACTAGCTCAGATAGCTTAAAGGACTTATCTAAAGACACAAAAAAATCATGGTTGATTCAATTTATTTAATTCTCAGGCTGACCCATGAATGTCTTCTCAAGGCAAAATAGAAGAGTCATAAAAAGCATGGGCTTTAGAGACAGAGCCTGGTTCTGGACTATGTGAACTAGAATTTTAGTTTTTGGATGCTGTAATCTGTTTTACAATCTGGTGAAGTAATTTCTTCCTGAAATTCTGCAGATATTTGCACAAACACTTATTTATTCAACAAACCTATATAAGCACCTTGGACTGCCAGATGTCACCCCGATAATTGCAGTAGAGCATTATAATTACAGTGAGACACAGTCTTTCTACAGAATCACTGTACTTTTGCACTTTTTATTTACAATATTTAAATCTGTATTATATGGTGGCCCACAGATATTAATAAAAGAAACAGTGTGATTTGGGGCCAGTGAATGTATTTTAGATAAAGAAAGAACAATTTGGAAGAAATACAGAAACTAGTAATGAAACATGTAACTGACAGAAAACAATGATTAAACAGATTCAAACCTCACTGAGTATTATGTTTGATAGTGCAAAATTTAACTCGTCTAAACCACAATATTACATCTTATTGGTAATCCAGGTTATGTTTATTGGGTGGAATCTAAATAAACAAGTAAAGGGAATCATTTAAGAATAATGCATGTAATGCCCAAGGAGATATTTTTATAAATAAAGTATTGCTATGATTTGAAGTGTAGGTTTCAACAGAAGTAGAGTTTGCAAGGAATGTTTTTGAGTATAGGTTCAATATACCATGTTATTACAAATGAAAATCACTAATAAGAGCTTCTTCATTAAAATGTGTCATTATTACAGTCATTTGGTGCATATTTAAATATTAAAAGCAACAAATAATCTGCATCCACACCTGGTTGTTTATAATTATCCTTGATTTTAATAGCAAAATTGCTCTGTAGTTAAAGATGTTCACATTATATTCACTAATCTTCTTGCTATTAATAGTTGTCAGCACTATATTCCATTTCTTGGTGGTCTGCTTAAAAATATATATATTTAAAATTTGCACATTTTTACATTATGAAATAGGGGAGACTTGTAGAACTAGACACTCACTTTCCCCTCCCCAACTCTTGGCATGATTGCTACTATACAAAGCTCCTTTCCTCTGGAAAGCTGCCACAAGCTCAGGGGTTAACATGCTTTTTGTTTGGGTCAACATACCTATTTAAGGACATACAGAGAGTAACATAGTTAATATTCTCATATATTTAACTTCTCTCTGAGAAACAAAAGTTTTTTCTGGTCAAGATGGTACTTCCATTCACATCCCAATGGCTGGCCAGTTTTCTTCCCTCTGTTCTACCTCTTGGTTGAATGATGATAATGTGAGGTGAAGGTGGGACATGAATGTGACAGGTAACGAGTCAGAAGGTGAATGAAGCACGTGCCAGCCAGAATAACTCCATCAAAAGTAGGGGTGAGGAGGAGAGGCATCTTCTTTCACCTCTTGATTTGTTGACAGGACCTTGACAGCATATGTTTCCATAGTGTTTTTCAAATTGCAATATAATTGAAATATACTGTTACATTGTTTAAAGAATACAATGTGTTTATTTGATACTCATATATATTGTGAAATGATTAGCATGGTAGCGTTAACTAATCCATCCATCATATCATATAATTAATACTTCTTTTTTTGGTGAGAACGTTTAAGATCTACTTAACAACTTTCAAATACATAATACAGCATTATTAACTATACTCACCATGCTGCACATGAGACTCCCATGACATACTCATTTTCTAGCTGGAATTTTATACCCTTTGATAAGCATCTCTTTATTTCCCATACCACTGTCTTCCCCACTCCCAGTCCTGGCATCCACCACTCTACTCTCTGTTTCTGTGAGTTCAGCTTTTTTAGATTCCATATATAACTCATATAATACAGTATTTGTCTTTTTCTGACTCATTTCACTTAGCATAATGTCCTTAAATTTAATCCATGTTGTTGCAAATAGCAGAATTTTCTCCTTCCTCCAGGCTGAATAATATTCTGTTATATAGATACATATACCACATCTTCTTTATTTATTCATTTATTGATGAACACTTAGGTTATTTCTATGTCTTGGCTATTGTGAATAGTACTGCAATGAATGTGGGAATATAGAGATCTCTTTTGGACCCCAATTTAATTTTCTTTAGAGATTCTCTATCTCTATCTCTATCTCTATCTCTATCTCTATCTCTATATCTATCTATATCTGTGTATATATATAAAAGTATATATGTATATATACCTTTTAGCTTATGCACAGCAAGCAAAACAATAATATGAGAAGGCAACCTATGAAATGGGAGAAAATATTTGCATATTATATATCTGATATGGAGTTAATATATAAAAAAATATAAAGAAGTCATATAGTTTAGTAGAAAAAGAAAATCTGATTAAAAGTGGGCAGAGGAACTGACCAGACATTTTTCCAAAGAAGACATACAAATGATCCAAGGTTCAGAAAAGTTGCTCATTATCACTGATCATCAGGGAAATGAAAATAAAAACCATGATGAGGTATTATCTCACTCCTGTTAGAATGGCTGCCATCATAAAAACAAAAGATAACAAATGTTGATGAGGCTGTGGAGAAGGGAGTCTCATACACTGTAGGCTGCAATGTAAATTGGTGTAAACACTATAGAAAACTGTATGGATGTTCCTCAAATAAATTAAAAGCACCCAGTTTTAATTGCTGTGAAAAGAATAGTAATTTGTCAATCTCATTTTATCCTTTAAATGTTTATTTTTTATTGTTGTTCACGTATAGTTGCTTCCATTTTCACCCCACCACATCCCTTCACCCCTCCTACCCCTGCCTCCCACCCTCGAACCTACCCCCTTTGGCTTTGTCCATGTGTCCTTCATACATGTTCCTTGATGGCCCTTCTCCTATTTTCCTCAATTATCCCTCTTCCTCTCTGTTTACTGTCAGTTTGTTCTTTATTTCAATGTCTCTGGCTGTATTTTGCTTGCTTGTTTGTTTTTTTGATTAAGTTCCACTTATAGGTCAGTTCACATGGTGTTTGTCTTTCACCATCAGACTTATTTCATTTAGCATAATACTCTCCAGTTCCATCCATGCCACCTCAAAGGGTAGGAGTTCCTTCTTTCTTTCTAATGCATAGAATTCCATTGTGTATATGTACCACAGTTTTTCGATCCACTCATTTACTGATGGGCAGGTAGGTTGCTTCCAGCACTTGCCTATTGTAAATAATGCTGCTATGTAGATTGGGGTGTATAGGTTTGTTTGAATTAGTGTTTCAGGATCCTTAGGGTATAATGCCAGCAGTGGAATTCCTAGGTCAAAAGGCAGTTCTATTTTTAGTTTCCTGAGGAAATTCCATACTGTTTTCCATAGTGGTCATACCAGTGTGCAATCCCACCAACAGTGCACTAGGGTTCCCTTTTCTCCACATCCTCTCCAACACTTGTTGTTTGTCGATTTGTTTATGATGGTTTTCTCATGGGTATGAAGTGGTATCTCATTGTGGTTTTAATGTGCATCTCTCTGATGGCTAGTGGTGCTGATCATCTTTTTATATGTCTCTGGGCCCCTTGGATGTCCTCCTTAGAGAAATGTCTGTTCAGGTTCTTTGCTCATTTTTTTAATTGAGTTGTTTGTATTCCTGGAGTGGAGTTGTGTGAGTTCATCTTTAAAAAATTTTGCCCTTTAACTTGAACAAGCTCTTACCAAACCTTTTCATACAAAATTCAGACTCATTATCTTGACAGATATGGAGAAATCAACTCCATTTACTGGAAAATAATAAAAAGAATCAGAGGGGCATTTGGTTACTTCTTCTGTTTACCTTAAGTTGTTATTTGCAGTTAGGTTCACCTACCAGACTTGGGCTATAGTCACCCGTTTGGCAATTAACTAGGTTTATTGCCATTAGAAAGACATTTAGCCTGAGCTTTTTCTTTATTAAATATTGGTTTTGAAAAAAATATTGGTTTTGCTTATTAATTGAAAGGCTAAAATATGTGCAAGAGCTCAGGTTATATGGATGCTTTTTCTTCTTGGAAGTTCCATTAATCTTATCCCATTACCAGCGATTAGTTTAAGAGACTTGCTGGGTCTTTAGTACTGGGGTCTACAGTGACTCTTTTTTAAATTATAAAATTCTGGATCTTCTTAACCGGTAGGTATAGAATGAGACTATTTGATTTTTATTTTATAATTTAATTTATATTTAAATTATAAAATTCTGGATCTTCTATACCTAACCAGTAGGTATAGAATGAGACTATTTTATTCTTAGAATTTATTTATCTTTATTTTCTTTTCCTTTTTAAAAATTTATTGATTTTAGAGAGAGAGAAGAAAGGAGAGACTGATGTATTGATTGGTTGAGTCTTGTATGTGCCCTGACAGGGGATCAAGCCTGCAGTCTTGGTACCATAGTTTTTGGACTATAAGATGCGTGTTCCCCTTCCAAATTTGGGAGGAAGCGGGAGTGGGGTGGGGTGGTGCGTCTTATAGTCCGAATGTAGCTTATCTGGCTCACTGTGGGTAGGGGGGCAGCAACAGTGAAGCAGGGTCACAGGTTATTAAATATTTTACCACATTTCTTGCTTCAAAGCTTTTATTTCCTCCTCTAAAATCTAGGTGCATCTTATGGTCTGGTTCATCTTATAGTCCTAAAAATATGGTATATTGGGACAATGGTCTACCCAGCCACTTGGCCAGGGCCTATTTATTAATTTCGAGACAGAGAGAGGAAGGAAGAGAGGTTGAGAGAGATAGAAATAGAGGAGATAGAGATAGAGATAGAGATTGAGAGAGAGATTGATTTGTTATTTTACTTATTTATTCATTCATTAACTGCTGCTTTTATGTGCACTGACCACTGATGGAACCCACAACACTGGAGTATCAGGAGGATGCTGAGCTACCCAGGCAGGGCCTACAGACTCTTTTATTTTTTTTATTTTAACTTTTTAATTTTTTAAATTTCATTATTGTTCAAGTACAGTTTTCTGTCTTTTACTCCCATCCCAGCCCACACCCACAGCGCTCCCCACCTCTCTCCCATTTCCACCCCTTCTTAGTTGTTGTCCATGTGTCCTTTATACTAGTTCCTGTAAATTCTTCCCTTTTAAATAGTTCTTCTATATTAAGAGCTGTTTTATTTTTTAAATTTATTTTAAATTTTATATCATCACTCGAGAAGTTTTTTTTTTCATTGCTTTTAGAGAAGAAGGAAGAGAGTGAGGATGAGGGAGAAACACTGATGTGAGAGAGAAACATCAATGGGTTGCCTCCCCTATGCTCCTGGACTGGGAATTGGACCCTCAATCCAGACATATGCCCTGACTGGAAATGAAAACTACATACTTTTGATTATGGTATGACACTTCAACCAACTGAGCCACAATGGCCAGGGCATTAAAAGCTATTTTAAAATAGCTTTCCAAGAGAGTGTGGCATATATAGGAAGCAACTGAATTGTTATAAATTGCATGGCATGTGTTCAGCAGACGAGACTGATGTCACAGTGGCCTCTCTTCACTGATAGGGCTACAGAGAGTGCTCTAGAGAATCATGTGAAATAACTGGAACTTACCCTAGGGCCCCTCAAGTATTAACTAGTACATTAACATTATATCAGTTTTTAAAAGAAAACTGTATTTTCCACATGACTGAACTAGTTTAAATATCATTTCAGGCTTGGAAAAGGAAGCATTAGGATGTAGAAAGAGAGTGGCTGCTGGTAATTTAACATCTGAGGAGACCGAATGGGTTAGAGCTGATTTAAATTGAGAAGGGCTATAGGGACAGATGGCTTCAACATCACATTTTATGTGTTTTTAAAAGGAAAAACGTTCTATATTTACATTAGACATTTTTATTCTCTTTTCAAAATGCAGAGCTACTTCTTACCATAATGACATATTCCAGAACAGCAGACATGTTAATCCCCAAGAAATTAAATTATTTGCAGGACCAAGAGAGGTCCAGCAGCCACAAGGCAAACTTTTCCTAAGGCCTTACTAACATCCTTTCAACAAACTCACAGGAGGGAATGGGCACTTCACTTTTGTGAAAATTTAAATAGAATGTTAGTAGAATGGCCAGCACAGACCAGGAGAGAAGCCTTTCTGTCTGTGAATGTGAGTGTGATGAGTGTCTTTCCAATATTTACTTGAACATGCACAGATCTCCCCTCAAGGAGACATTGCCCTTAATGATGGTAAACTGGAAGGTCCTAATCTGCTTTAGGGGATACTGGCTCTCTGGGAGTTTGTCAAAACACCGAATATCATTTTCGTGTCTGCAATTTGTACTTTATTTTATTCTGTCACCTAATTTCTGAAGAATGAATCCTTATGTTTTTGAGCAGTGTGAAAAATGAGGCATTTTATTATCTTGGAGTCTTGTGTTAAGTGGATTCATTTGGCAGTGTTCAAATCTTCAGCCAAATTAGTGCAATTTATTTCAATGCACCAATTTCATGGTTCATGAATTCATTGTTATTGTTGCTAACTTTCACTCGAATTTTGCCTTGAAAATGAACAGTAAGTAATATCTGATAAAAAACTATGTAGTAACTAAAAGCTCCATTGGTTACAGTTAGAAAGGCATATAGCTAGACAAAATGGACAAACAATGGGTTTATAAAGTGGGGATGGTTTTAAATTAGAATAAAATGAAACTTTTATAAATGGAAAGGTGTTTCATATTAACTGGCAGCCCTGAACCTGTTGTTAATGGCAGAGAATTGACTTATCTTTTGATGGTAATTTTTGTATAGAGATTGGAGGGAAGGATTTTAAACCTGCTTCCAGGCTATTTGTAATATTAACTTATCTTTAAAAGAAACAATATTCACATCTCAAAAAAATTCGCTACTTTTAGCTGCAGCTATTCTGAAGTAAGTGCTAATTTAGTTAACAATGTTATTCTGAACCAGTGCTTATTTAAATCTAATTAATTACAAGTATATCTTATTCTCCAATTTATATTGGACCTTCCAGCCTCCAGTACTACGAGAAATAAAAGTTTGTTGTGTAGCTACTTAGTCTGTGGCATTTTGCTCTAGTATCCTGGACAGACTAAGGTACCAACTAAACTGTAAGATATGTGGGAGCAGGGTCAGTGCCATTCATCTCAGTTCCCGACATTCAGTTATTCTTTCTCCTATCTCTTATCCATTCAAAAAGCATTTATTAAGTGCCTACTAGTTATAGGAACCACTTTCAGTACTGAAAATACAATAACAGCTAAGGAACAACCTTTGCTTTTGGTAAACTCATAGACTTACATCTGTAAATAAGTAGGTGCAATGAAATGTTCTCTGAGAAAGAAAATTGTGGATAGCACTAACATGTAGGACATGGGTTAAATTTGTGTTTGTTGAATAAAGCATGAGTAAAAGGCTATTGCTAAATGCCTCACCTTCATTATCAGTTTATTTTAATAGCAAAAGTGTGGATCTTAATATTTTAATTTTGCATATGAAAATATATTGAGTAGCTGCATGTTAATCTTCAGATTTACTAATTCTAATTTATCTTCAAGTATAGCACTATCATTTGGATATCTCTTTTATCCCAACTCTTTGCAATAAAATAAAAATTAATAATTTAACATTTTATGTCTTATTCTGTGTCCCACTTAGTTGTACTATCTTCTCTACAGCCCTTGTCTTCATTTTACTAAAAAAAAGAAACCATATTTTAACAGAAAAAGTTCTGAAATGACAAGTACATTTAAGGTATTTTACTTAATTTCAGTCTACAGAATTATTTAAAATTCAGAAAGTTTTAGAACTAGATATTTGTTAGTGTTCTTCCAAGTTTGATATTCTCTGACACTAAGACATACTATGACACTCATTTTTAAGAAGCAGCTCAAATTAAGTTCAGTTGGCTGGCATGATCCAATAGCGTATTTGCAAATTGAAGAAAAAGTGCATATCTAAATTCATGAATGGAAGGAATGTATGTTGATTCTAAATTGTACTTCTTATATTCCATCATAAAATCAGTTGTAACTTTAATATATCCACCTTGGCTTTACTGAGTGGTGTTTTAGACATTTGATTTCTATTACTGGGTTGACTAAGAAATAAATTTGAGAAAGTGAGAATTTCAGAAGAAGATCTAAAAGTATTACTAAGTGAGGGATTTAAGAATAGAGAGCTGAAAAATATGTAACACAGACCTTTGGGGTACTGCAGTATCAAATATTGTCTCTAGTGACACCAATAAAAAATATTGTCTAGTTCTTTAGTCATGGGGAATAAAAGAATCAAATAGACTACTCATATGTAAGTCAGTGAGGTGTTTCAACAGTAAACAATTTAGATACTATTCAAGTTTTACTGTTACTGCTGGGCAGGTCACAGTAAGGGTTATAAAACACTTACCAGTTGTGCCATTCTGTCTTGATAACCTTATTAATCCTTCAGAGACACTGGTGGAAATAAACATGAACTGAGAACAGGTTGTAATTAATACAGATGTGTTTCATCCAATTGTAATCCTATCTCAATCACTCAAGGAGCTTTTTCAACTAAAACCTTTCAGATTCTTTTGTGTATCATTCTTCTGTGAAAGTGATGACAGTATTTCTGCTGACACCAAAGGGGCAGCCGGTCAGTCTCAATTTCTCCTCTCATTTTCTGTCCAGCCATAATTGGAATCTCTTCCAGGGCAGGACTTCCTGGTTCATTGCTTTACTTACATTCCTGGTAACAGGTATGGGGCTCTATATAAAGGCTTTATAAATGCACTTGATTAAGTCAATGGAAATATTTCCAAGATACATTTTGTGAGTGAGGTGTAAGAAGACTAATTTTTTCATTCTTTGCAAAGAATATGATCCGAAGGCATAAGTATTTATTACTTAATCTAATATGTCTATCTCTTAGCAATGTTTTTAACAGAAAGCAAGCCAATGTCTTTCTTTGTAATCATGTCATTTATGTATGTAGGGAAGAACTGAACTATATTTTTCTCTTAAATTTTAGAACAATTACTCTGTTAATAGGTATTTTATTGTTTTTAAAATATTTTTAGAGAGGTCTTTATATAATGCTTGTAGAGATGTTAATCAGAGGCAGTAAACACATACAATGCATTATATCATCTTTATGTTACAGAGCGATATTAATTTTATTTAAAGAATAATTACTGCATAAATACCACTGCTGCCCTGTTCACATATCCATTCATTCATTCAATAGCATTTCTTTGAAGCTCTGGGTGTAGCCTTGAATAAGAATGCCCCTTGCCCTCACAGAGCTAATATGCTTATAGGTGGGAAATATATAATGGCCAAAATAAATAAAATATATTCAATATAAACTATGATAATTTCTGTAGAAAATATAAAGGAGGTAAGGATAATAGGGAGCTTCAAATAGAGGTATTATAATCTTAAATAAGGTGGTCAAAGAAGGCTTCATTGAGAAGGTAACCATTATTTCAAGACCTGAAGGAGGCGAGGAAGCTCACCATTCTGCTGCCTTAGGGAAGAGCATCCGGCAGTAGAACAGGAAGTTCTCAAAGGTAGGAGCTGTTTGAGAACTGGCCAGTGTGGCTAGAGCCTGCAGACAAAGAGGGAGGGCAGACGAAGGGGGGGCCAGAGGAGTAAGGAGGGTGATTGTGTAAGGCTGTGCCGGCCAGTTTGGACACTTTTACTCCAGGTGAATGGGAAGCCACTGGAGGGGTTTGAATTTAGATGACATAGGCCAAAAGCACAGTAAGTTTTAAAAATTTAGGATAACTAAATCTAGCAGCTTGTTAAATAAATCAGGGTTATTAAAGAAGGAAGAATATTTAGAATTATATCCTGAATTCTTTGGAATGATGCTTTATTATAAACTTCTCCTGTTATTACTATCAGAAAAAGATTATATAGGATCTCTTATATTTTATGTGAAATGTTGTAATAAAATTTTAAAGGATGTTATATTCAGACAGTCTGGCAATATCATTGTTCTTTTATTTTAGCAGGCATAATGTAGGTAAAAAAGGTCTAACCACTCTACTATATACCTGAAACTGATATAAAATAATACTGAAAAAATATGGATCATGTATATAATTGCGAGTCTTCAAAAAAGTAAAAAGAAATAAGTGAAATTAATTTTGAAAATGCATTGTATTCAACACATTATACCAAAAATGTTATTATTTCAACATATAATAAATATTTTTAAAAATTTCAACAGAGAGATGGAGGGTCCTATATGATTTGAGATGGACTAAATCACTAAAGCAAGTGAGCCTCACAGTCTTGAGTGGGAGCACACGTTCTTCCTGGGCGGCTGCGTAGAGAGCAGAACCAAGAGCTCCATTTGGAAAGGAAGACGAATGACTTGGTAAATGCAACTGAAAAGTGTAGGCAATATTGAAACCAGAGGTTTTCCCTTTTGTAGGAAAGGGAAATCATAGAGTCCTGTGGAATCATAGGACTCCATATTCTATTCACTAAATCTGTGAGTTCCATCACTTCCTTGAACTACAGGTTTCTCCACTCTGAAATGAAAACAATAATTTCTCTCATTATATTATGGAGAGTCAATAAAAATGTAAGTGGAAGCTCCCTACACAGTGCTGTGTAAATTATAAATAGATTTGCTTTATTTCTTCTTCTCATTGTGACCAACATTTTTCTTTAATTTTGTGATGCAGCCACAATAACTCCCATTTTTTCCTTTTAGCTTTGTAAATGTATAATTGACATAATGTTGTGTAAGTTTAAGGTGTATAGTGTAGTGATTTTACATTTGTATATATTTTTAAATGATCACAATAAGAGGACTAGTTAGCATGCATCACTTAGTAAGACTTTTTTTGATGTGGTGAGAACTTTTAAAATCTCTCTCAGAAACGTTCAAATACACCCTACAGTATTCTTTACTAGTCACGAGCCATATTGTTTATTAACTCCCCAGAGCTTATTCATCTTGTAACTAGAAGTTTGTGCCCTTTGACAGTCTTCACCCATTTTGCCTGCCCTGCCGCCTCTCCTACCCTTGGCAACCACAAATTCGTTCTCTGTTTCTATTAATTTAGTTTTTCAAAGATTCCACATGTAAGTGATATTGCACAGTGTTTGCACTTCTACGACTCATTTCACTTAGCATAATGCCTTCAAGGTCTATGAATGTTGTCAAAAGAGGCGGGATTTTCTTCTTGTTTATGGGTCAAAACATTCTGTTATCTGTCTACCTACCATCTATGTATTAGAAGATTCCTTTATCTACTCACCTGGTGATGGGCATTTAGGTTGTTTTCTTATCTTGGTCATTGTAAATAATGCTGCAGTGAATATAGGGATGAAGATATCTCTCCCAGATAATTTTATTTCCTCCAAATATATACCCAGAAGAGGGATTACTACATCATCTGCATATTGCATTGTGTGTTTACCACCCAAAGTCAAGTGTCCTTCCTTGCCTCTTTGAAAGTAGCCATTCTAACAGGTGCGAAGTGATATCTAATTATGATTTTGATTTGTATTTCCCTGATGACCAGAGATTGAAAACATAACTATCTTCATAATATTGTTCATTTCACTTTTGGACAATTGAGACAGTGCACCGTGGCATTCATTAACTTTGCATTTATTAGGCTAACGTCCATCTTCATGGGTTAGTCAGAATTAACTTTTCTTCTGGAAAACACCTTTGCTCCAGCTATTCTTTGTACAACATGACTTTGACTCTCTTCATCTTCTTGGTGACACTTTTTTGAATGTGTTCCAGTTTACTTCTCTTCTTGAAGTATAGGTTAGATGTGGTTTGATATAGAGACATAATAGAATGGAATTATTATTTCACTTGATCTAGACAAAATATTCTGTTAAAGCAGCCAAGAATTGCATTAGCTGTTTGGCATCCATTACTCAGTGTTGATTTATATCAAGCTTCAGTCAATCAATCCTACTGGTACTTTTTTTTGCATTTATGTTTGTTAAGCAGTGCCTCTTATGTCTGCATTAGTTTCATTGCAGTTTGAAATAAAATAATCTCACATTTTAAAATTAAATTTTATATTGTAAGTTCATTGTTTCACATTTTAGAATTTCTTTTTTTGGTGAATCCTGCTCCTATCATCTTTCAGTAACTAGGCTAGTTCAAATAGGATAGTAATATTTCTTTAGGCACTATTCTTTCAAAGACTGACATAGAAATATCAAGGAACTCTTAGAGAGAGTTCATCATAGCAGTTAAAAGGACAGATCTGGGTAGACCCAGATTTCAAGCCTTTGCTCTGCCACTTTCTAGCTGAATTTATTCACTTAGTTAATAGATTGAGTTACGTGATAATTATCCTGGGCACTTAGGGAACATCAGTAAATGTAACAGCAAAAATACTTGTCCTTCAGGAGTTATAATCTAGCTGGAAAAGAAGCTTTGTAAAGTAATACATACTCTCTAAACCTAAGTTTTCTGAACTGAAAGATAGAAATAAATGCACTGTTTCATAAAATGGTGCATTCATCAAGGGTTTCCAATGAAACAGAACCAATATGATGTATATGTAGCCTTTAGAGATGGTATAATACATACACATACACGCACATTATTTATTATAAGGAATTAGTTAATGCAATTATGGAGGCTGAAAATTCCCAATATCTACTGTTAGCAAGCTGGAGGCCCAAAAGAAGCTGATGGTATAGTTCCATGATGGAGTCTAAAAGCTTAAAATCCAGGAAAAGTTAGTGTTTCAATTTCAAGTCTAAAACCAAGAAGATGCTAATGTCCCAATTTGAAGGCAGTCGGACAGGAGGAATTGTTTCTCACCTGGGGAAGAGTCATACTTTTGTTCTATTTCCAGGGGTGTCAAACTCATTTTCACCGGGTGCCACATCAGCCTTGCAGTTGCCTTCAAAGGGCCGAATGTAATTTTAGGACTGTATAAATATAAATACTCCTTAACCAAGGGCAAGGATCTCGGTGCTGCCACTGGGTAGAAACAAGGTGTTGAGCCAGATAAAACAAGGTGGAGGGCTGGGTTTGCCTCACAGGCCTTGTGTTTGCAACCTGTGTCTGAGACCTTCAACTGATTGGATTGGGCCCACCTACATTAGGGAGGCAATCTGCTTTACTCAGTTCACCAAGTTAAGTGTTAATATCATCCAAACACATCTTCACAGAAACATCTAAAATAATGTTTGACACTATCTGGGCACCCTATGATCCAGCTGATATATAAAATTAATAATCACAAATGGTGATGAGATTTTAGGAGTGTTGTACATAAAGGATTAGCTATAGTGAATTCTCAAAAAATGATAAGTACCATATTTTGCACTATAAGATGCATTTGTTTTTCCCAAAATTTGGGAGGAATAATGGTTGTTAATGCTGCTGTTGAGTTCTGTTTACATTTACATTGGCAAAATATTATGTTATGTTATTAAACATTTTACCACATTTTTTGCTTTTCCCCCCTATTTTCCTCCTCTAAAACCTAGGTGCATCTTATGGTCTGAAAAATATGGTATTATTTCCATAAAGTATTTTTTCAAATCACCTCTTTAATACTAAGGTTGGAATCATAGCTCCCTAATGCTGACTGACACAGTCATTTTGGCACTGTGTGTTGCAGTGAGACTCCATTTACTATCTGGTTTTGGAAAGAAAGCAAGTCACGTAGTGTGTGGTTGGCTACTAGTTATTCCCCTGCTAGTGACTCTTATAGGTTCTGTAAAAAATCACTTTCTGCTTCACATGTGTGAGGTAAGGGGGTCAACTGCAGATACCTTGTTGCCATCTGTGCGGGCCTACAGTGATAAAATGGTTATGAAGCTGTCTGGTTCTTTCAATATTTTTTTTGCAGCACTCCTGTTTAAAGAAAACATAAGATTGGGAAGGACTTAAGTAAGACTGAAAGACAAGGGGTTTTTTTCATTATCTTCTTTGAACTCACTGAAGGAGTAATTCCCCTTTGCTTACTTATATAGTAACTGAATAGTTAACTATCATTCCAGGGTAAGACTGGCTCATAATACTGCCAAAAAATTCAAACAAGGAAAAGTGGCAGTTGTCTCATTTACTTGTTATGCCAACATTTGTCAACCTCAGCTACAGCTCTGAGTTCTGTTAAATGTTGTTTAAATGTGAGGGATCTAACATGAAATTAAAGCACTCTGCATTTGATAATAAATCAAACACAAATTTCATATTTCACCGAAAGTCATCATGGTTAGTAAGGCTTGAAAGTAAAAAGGACAGATTTGATGCTTTGACTGCAGTGGGAGTTTGATTGGGATTCTGATGATCTCTGAGTGGCTGAGATCTAATGATTTTTAAGTAGTACATCTGATAAAAACTATTTTGGGGTTAATTATTTTGTGTTAATAAGTAATAGACATATTTCAAAGGAAAATTATTTCTAGAGGAAAAGAACATATTATCAAATCAAAAACTTTGTATTTTTTACTCTGTTATGAAAAATTCAAGTACAGTGAGGACAGAAAGAAGAATGTATCACCCATATTTTTATCACCTATATTAAAATGTATTAATATTTTGCAGTATTAGCCTCATCTCCCTTTTTGAACTTCAGGTATAAACTTGTCTGTATTTTAAGGCATATTTTAATTGTATATAAAAGAAATCCTACCTTTGTCTAGTGGATTGCTATAGGTGTTGGATATTTAAAGGCAGAAAATATTTTACTTTTCATTTTCTAGGAAGAGGTAAAAGCTCACCCAAATTAAGCAATATATAAAATTTGGTAGCCTTTTTTTTTTTTTACCAAAAAAGGTAAACCATCATTTTTTAATAATTAGTGAGGAGGTAGATTGCTTTTATAATTTTCTCTGTATGTTTTCTTTAATCTACACATAAATGTACATTCTTTCCAAATAGGTGAACATGATAAGAATTTCAGTGAGCAAAACCAAGGTATACTGCTATTCTAGGAAATTATTTAGCAAAGGAACTCCAAGATACCCTCTAGTACAAAAGGGAAGTGAGGGCTAGCTGACTGTGAAGTCCTGTGGACTTATGGCCTCGGATAGAGGACAGGCAGTGTGGTGGAGTCTGGGCCATGTGGATGAGGTATCAATCCTGAGTCTAGTTCATAGTAGTCGTGTTGCAAACCCCCAGGTGTTTCTGCAGCTCTAATATGAATGTAATAATGTCTATTTCACAGAATTGTTGTAGGTATTAGCTGCATTAGGTAAAAATCTGTTGAAAGCACTCAGTAATAGCAGCTTGTTGATGTATTTTGAAACAGTAATTTCATGACTTTTGATGCTCTAGGGAGGTGATATCAAATTCCTCCATGCTATTTACTTACTGTGTGGCCTTGGGCAAATCCCTCAATCTCAAAGAAGTCTCAGTGTCTGTGGTTGGAAATGGGTCTAAGGATTTACTCCCGGAGTGCTGTTTGGGGCATTTGTTAATAGAGTACCAAAACTCTCAATTGAGTTAGTAATAATGTTGTCGACATAGAGTAGACTCCTAATAATATACTACTGGAAATTTTTTTCTAGGGATGTTGTTTAATTGACTGGTGTCGAATTCTCAAGATACATTTGTAGTTTAATGATATGGGGTTTAGTCTTCTTGACATTTTTGTCAGTATTTTGATGGAGATCTAGAGAATTTTCAAATGGCTAAATATAGACTAGAAGTTCTCCATATATAGAACTATAGGTAAAGACCAACAAAGTAAAATTCATAAAGGGAAAGCTGACTAATAGAATAGTTTTAGCTAACTCTAATTTCCTTATGAGCCAACTTTGTGATCAGCTATTAAAATATAATTTCTTCCATTTTAGGCTAATTAATTCAGATAAGAAACATGAACAAAGAAATATAAAGGTTGTTCTGTATTCAAATTGGTCAGGCCTCATCTGGAATTTCCTTTCTCTGTGTTTTACATTTTACAAAAGACATTAAAATATAAGGCAAGATTTTTCAACTTGAGTACTATTGACCTTTTGGATCAGGTAATTGTTTGCTGCTGTCTTGTGCATTGTAAATGTTTAACACATCTGTTACCTCTGTGCACTAGATGCCAATAGATTCTCCACCACTCTCAACCAAGCATGACAATGAAAAATATCTGCAGGCATTGATAAATGTCCTCTGGGTGGCAAAATTGCCCCTGGTTGAGAATTACTGTGCTAGAGAATATTGAAAAGATGGTTCCAAGGAAATGGAAAGGTTGAGAAAGTATTATACAACTTCGAGGAACGATAAGGCCAGGTGATATAATTTCTAGGACTGTACCACTTCCATAATTTTACTTTGTTATATATATTTTTTGTCTTTTTTATTGTTGTACAATTACAGTTGTCCCACTTTTTCCTGTTTCTCTCCCCTGTCCCACCCATCCCCCCAACAGTCAATCCCCACCCTGTTGTCCAAGTCCATGGGCCCTTCATACATGTTCCTTGACTTGCTCCTTCCCTTTCTTTGTCTTTTAAAATGATTTTTTCCATCAAATTGAACTTTTGGCATCAGCAATATTATGTCTAAAGTTTTATTCTATTATTTATGTTTTTAGCATACAGACTAGCTCCTGGTACACTGTAGATTCTCAGTATTTTATAAAATAAAGTGAACTAAACTGGAGAAGAAATGACTGAATGTGGACAGTTACTGAAGAGACTCTACTAGGTACTTGAAGACCTGCCAGAGAGATCATATTAAATTATTTTTGGAAAAGAAATGGGGTGTTTCTTCAGAGGGCAGAGCTGATAGCAATGGATAAAAGTCATGGAGGCATAGTTTTCACTTCATTTTAAGGTCAAACTGTTAAATAATATCATACTTATTTAGCACCAAGTATTTTGAAATGATCTTTAATGTTAACGTTGAAAAGAGAGTATTGTGTAAGAGAAATGTAGCTACAATACTATTAGGATTCCATAATATGTTATATTCACTTGTAGGTTAGCAAAATATTGATCAAATATAAAATTTCTGGTTTCCCTTTTTAAAATTATTTGTCTAAGTTTATACTAGCAACTATTAAATACTTAGAAATAAAGCATGCAGAAAGAAGCATAAGTAAGACATAAAATTAAGAGAAAAGAGAAAGAAAAATAATATCTTCTTTTTATATAGATTTGGTAACTTTTTTGATTGTGAAGTGAAGATGACCATGATAGGGAACATTTATTGAGTGCTCAGGGATTAAATGAGTATATACATTCTCATTTAATCCCTGCAGCAAACCTACAAGATAGGTACTTTTACTTTTCCAATGTACATATGAACAAAAATCATTTATGATTGGAAACAATAAGCCTTTAAAAAAATCTAGTATAATTTATAAGCTATGTATTTCTTTCAAAGTTGCCACTATCATAAGTAGGTGATGATTTTATTTTACTAATATTGTCAGTTCTGTTAATAATTTTAGAGTTGTCCTTTATTATATTTTCAGAGTTAAGTGTTCACATTCTATATATCTGAATATATATCCAACCAAATTATTAGGCATGTGACTAATACATGAAGAATTTAATTTTTAAGTTATTGTACGGTTTATAAAACCACTCTCTCTGCCTTCCGTATCTGACAGAGGTTTTCATTTTCTGGTTAGTATGTAACAAATTCAAAATTCACTGGCAGTTTCTCAAAACATCTCCCAAAATAACACAGGAACTCAGATTGATGGGACTATTCTCAAATTATATTTGATACTGATTGTAGGTCTTCCTTAGAATCTTACCTGCAGTCAGACCTCAAAACTAAAGCACATTGAGATATAGGAAGGGGTTTTGTATGTGGACTAGAGTTCTTTCTATCAAAGTGTTGGGAGACATTTTCTGGAGCAGACACTAAAGAAATGTAGATTATTTTACTTGGACAAAAGTAGCCTGAGAAAAAGAACTTAATAATATTCAATTCTAGAAAGCCATATGTTAATGACTAATCATTTCCCACTCAATTAAGGAAAGGACATGAAGGTTAAACCTGAGGAGGGTTTGGGTAACAAATTATGAAGGGCATCTTGACTGTAAAGGCCATGAAAGGCTAGAATAGAATACATTACTGAGATAATTTGAGTATGACAAGGTTACTTTTCTTCAATGTGACAATCTGTTGGCATTTATTTCAAATCAACACAGTCTCTGCTACTAATGTTATCTTTGAATGAGAAACATCCGTTCATGCCATGTTCATTCCGACTAAAATTTTAAAATGGGGAGATTCATTTGAAACCCATACCATTTAAGAAGAGATGAATGAAAACTCAATTTTAAAATATTTATTAATACAAGGATTACAGGATTAATTATCTAAAGAAGTCAGAGAAGGCCTAAGAAGATTCATGTGGGTATTTACGAATTCATTTTTGGACATAGGCATATGCCTTTATTCTCCATCTTTTAAGTAGAGGTGCCCAATTCAGTACAAAGTACAGGATGAATCCGTATTTTAAATTTTATCTAGTAACCCTACTTATATGGGGAGCATAGGTGGATTAACCCTGAAGTTAATGTAGCTTGTTTTCAGGGCTCCTCACTTACAGGATATTTTATCTGCAGTTGAATTTGCAATTTGTAGTCTTTTCTTTAAAGAGCCTTCTCTCTAGTTATACAACCCTTAGGCTCCACAAAACTTGGAACTGCAGGGGACTAATATGAGGAGACAGAGTAGACAAGATGAAGGAGAAGTGCATTTAGCAGGCTCAAGAGGATTGTTGATGCCCTTGTCACATTTGGAAATTATTTTCCAGGAGATAATTAAATAATCACTAGGCCCTGTGGCATCTTTGTATTTGAAACTTCACTGTCATTTTGTAGGCAAGAGTCAGAGGAATAAGTTTTACACAGTGTTGATATAGCCTCAGAGTAAGTAATATAAATGCCCTGAGAAATTTAGTGAAATTTGTTTTCCTATGGATACAGTCATAAAATGAAGAGTCAACAGTTTCTTTTCCATACTAATTCAATACCCAAACCAATTCAGCCCTTCAGATATTGTAGACTTCATTGCCTAAAGGACATTTAAAAAAAAATTAAAAAGCAAAAAAGAATGGCCCATATAGAAGCACTTCAGGCTTGGTGTTAAGGTCCATCCACAGAAGAGGCAAAAGGCTATATTTTTCTCTCTTCTATATGTAATGCACTGTTTTTTAATAATAAACCACAGAAGAAATGACTAAATTCTGATGCATTTAATAGAGCCCGTAAGTGTGATGATCCTCTTTTTAATCACTCTAGACATTTCCTTGTTCGCAAAGCCCACAGTGTTTGAACATCGAAGTGCTATTAACTCAGCTTTCAGTTTAGATCATTTGTTGCTTCAGGAAGGAAACACACTGTGCAGGAAAATTCCCACTCAGTGTTAATATGCATTAAGGGGTCACATAGACGTTTGAACTCTTCTTCACTGAACAGTTAATTCAGCAAATACTGGTTAGGTGCCTACATGCTGGACATATTATACTAATCAACAAAACTACTACAAGTCCATTTTATTTTTATTTTGTTCACAATTGTTTTATTCTTATTTCTTAAAATTATAATTTACATTCAATATTATTTTGTATTGATTTTAAGTGTACAGCATAGTGGTTAGATAATTGTATACTTTACAAAGTGTTCCCCCTGATATTTCTAGTACCCATCTGGCACCAAATTTAGTTATTACAGCATTATTGACTATATTCCTTATGCTGTACTTTATATCTCTGTGACCATTTTGTAACTACCAATTTTTATTTCTTAATCCCTTCACCTTTTTCACCCAGTCCCCCAAGCCTCTCCCCTCTATAGCCATTGGTCTATTGTCCGTATTTACGATTATGTTTCTGTTTTGTTTGTTTATATTGCACTTTGGATTCCATATATAAGTGAAGTCATGTGGTATTTGTCTTTCTCTGATTGACTTATTTAACTTATCCTAATACTCTCTAGGTCCTTCCATGTGGTCACAAAGGGTAAGATTTCAATCTTTTTTATGACCAAGTAATATTCTACTTTACAATATACCACTACTTTTTTGTCCACTTGTCTAATAATCAGCATATGGGTTGCTTTTATAGCTTGGCTATTGTAAATAATGCTGCAATGAACATAGGAGTGCATATATTTTTTGAATTGGTGTTTTTGGTTTCTTAAGATGTATGAGGTTTATCTGGAAGGTATCCAGCCATGTAATATGAAAAATAGAGACATTTATTGAAGAAGATACAAGACACAAAAAATATTGTACATAGGACAATGATGCCTCAGTCCCCTTCAAAGGAGGCACCTTGGGACCTCACATAGTTCTTCCAGTTGCTATCAGCTGCCCCATCATATTTTCCTGAACGTCATTGATGGTCTGAAATCTCTTCCCTTCCCTTTGATTTTAGTCTCGGGAAAAGCCAGAAGTCTTAGGGTGCCAAATCTGTGCTGTATGGGGCTGAGTCACCTGGGTGATTTGATGTTTTATCAAAAAACTCTACACAAGATGTGATGCATGAGTGGATGTGTTGTCATGATGAAGCTGCCAATCACCTGTGGCCTTCTGAATCATCTGAATAACTTTCATGGAGAAACGTTCAAGCTTAATGCAAAATTTGTTGGAGATTCGTTGCTGTACTTGCTCAGTCATTTTGAATGTGATGGCCATACAGTACATATGCTCATTCAGGGGTATCTACTGACCTTACTGACTAGTACAGTGAAGTTCTCATTGTTCATGGATGTGCATTCCAGTTCACTCTCCTTGGCTGCCAGGTTACACTGATGTTGTGCAACCATTCTTGTTTTATTAATAATGGCTGGATTTTTTTTCTGGCCATTATTAATAATGGCCTTATACCCAGACCTTATACCCAGAAATGGAATTGTTGTATCATAAGGCAATTCTATTTTTAAAAACTTTTTGAGGAAACTCCGTACTGTTTTCCATAATGGATTTCACCAATTCGCATTCCCACCAATGGTGTACAAAGATTCCCTTTTATCTACATCTTTTCCAATACTTGTTTATTGATTTATTGATGAGAGCCTTTCTGACAAGTATGAGGTGATATCTCACTGTAGTTTTAATTTGCATTTCTCTGATGATTAGTGATATTGAGCATCTTTTCATAAGTTTATTGGCCACCTGTATGTCCTCTTTGGAGAATTTTCTATTCAGGCCCTCTGTCCATTTTTTAATTGGATTTTTTGTTTTCTTGGTGTTGAGTTGTATGAGTTCTTTATAAAATTTTAGATATTAACCCCATATCAGATATATCATTGGCAAATATGTACTCTCATCCAGTGGGTTGTTTTTTTCATATGTTCAGGTTTCTTTTGCTGTGCAAAAACATTTCAGTTTAATGTAGTCCCACTTGTTTATTTTTTTTGTTTCCCTTGTCCAAGGAGATATATCAGCAAAAAATTATCAAGATGAATGTCAAAGATTTTCTTGCCTGTTTTCTTCTAGGAGTTTTATATTTTTGAGTTTTACATTTAAGTCTTTAATCCAGATTTTTTTGAGTTTATATGATGTAAGAAGATAATCTTGTTTTAATTTTTGCATGTATCTGTCCAATTTTTCCAACACCATTTATTGAGTAGGCTGTGTTTATCCTAGTTTAAGCCTTTGCATACTTTGTTAATATTAGTTGACCATATAGGCATAGGGTTACTTCTGGGCTATTACTTTAGGTCCACTTCAAAAATGAACCCTCTTCTCCATTTTAAAAGAATCACCCTTAATTTTCCCACTCAAATTTGTCATCTTAAGGCTGAATCATAATAATTTCTAATTTGAAGACAAATGATTAATATATAGTAATTATTTTCTTCTCAAATTTCTTTTTCTTTATATATAAGTTATAGCTATTTATGATTGGCAGTTCTTCAGTTAAAGTGTCTTGGGTGTCCCAGGCTTGTGTTTAATGTCAGAGAAACAACAGGCAATATTTAAGGGGAATTGAACTGAACATCTCTGGCTCAACAATGTGGAACTGATGGTCATTAACACATTGAAAAATTACAAAGTAAAGTTTCTAAAGATATTTGGAACATTGAGCATTCTGCGTAAAAATCTGTAATAGCACTAGTAGTCAGTGTTCCATAGAATATCTTCTTTGAAATTAACTGGTGGGACTTTATTTTTAGGACCTGATTCAGTGTAGTTTGGGACACGCCAGATGTTAGTCCAATTTCTAGTTCTCTATCATGAAAGCTGCAGATGCAATAAAAAGAGAATGTCTTAGCCTGAAAAAATGAACTCAGTAAAATGACTCTATATACATTATAAGACATAAGGAATTCGAAATGTTAATAGGTTGGAAGATAAAAGTTAAAGTTTTAGTATTTTTATCCAGCACTAGGATTCCTCCCAGCATCTCAATGTATCATCTTGAAAATTGCTGACGTAAATGAACTTCATTAGATGCCATTGCTTTAACTCCATTAGCTTAACTTTGTGGTATTTTAGAGGACCTGGAGAGATCTCAGAACTTGCATTTGTTATTACTATAAGGCTAAATTCAGGTCTACAACTATTCTTTCTTTGTTTTGAGAAGATGGGTATTATAGAAACTTAAATAAAAGTACTTCAATGTAAAATGCAAAAAAATAATTATATGCCTCCATCTCCACTTGAATGATTAGGGAAGCAGAAGAAGCTAGGTTGCAGAAAGAGAAAGAGGGGGAAGAATTCAGCAGACAAGAAAATGGAACAAAGTCAAGAGTTGGGGAGCTGGTTTATGTCCTTGGTTCTGTTTTTTCTTTGGGTCCAGATGTGTTCTGTCCATAGGTTGTTTAATAAAATTACTTACAATGATTATATCAAATATCCTCTTTGGCTTTTAAACTAGCTTAAATGAGCTTGTAACCAAAGAGCACCGGGGAAAACATTGAATTGCTTCTACAATTTAGGGCATTGGAGATTGAAGCAGGTCACTCACTCTGGGCCCTGACCTTGCGAACAGGGGAAATGTTAACAAGGGAACAAGTGACCCTACTCTAGAGAGCCCATAGTCAATAATCTTAGTTCTTTAATTGTATAAGTAGAAAATTGCCATACCTTCACTTCACATATATAAGATATTTTGAATTTCTTTTCTAAAAGGGGGGATTTAGTTTGATAAAAGTTTTCCAGAAGCAAAATCATCTGAACATAATTTTAATTGTTATAAAGACTCTTTTACTTCTCCTGTTGAAAAATCTGAAGATGTTCTTGCTTATTACAACACAAGTTGCATTGGAAGTGGCCTTTATTTTATTTTATTTTTTTTTTAGTAAAAACCCACTTTCCATCTGGCAGTGGTTGTTTTGGATACAGAACTCAAGAGGCTCACACAGCTTTTTCTTAGTCCTAATTTATTTGATTAGATTCTGAGGTGGAATAAACATTTTATATAATTACTATTTTAAGTTCTTAGACTTTTTTGTTTCCAACCCAAAGCTTCCCTTTCAAGGGAAGGGACAAACAGAAGTGGCAGTGGTCACAGTGGTCAGGCTTCCACCACTGTAGGTGGATGGTCCATGTTGGGTTTTCTGGCCAAAGGCAGCTGCCAGGGCTTCCTGAACCCCACCTGCTGTCCTCTGCGCTGAGAGCAGCCAGTGTCAGTGGTACCTTCACTGCCTAGGAGACACAGGGCAGGAGACACTTGACATCTGGTCTAGAGGCCCCTCTCCCCTCACATTTTCCCTGACCCAGCACTACCAGAGGCACTTCAATCTTTCAGAGGAGTGAGATCAGCCTTGAACAATTTCACTAGAGAATAAGAGGAAAAAGTAAAATCACAGCAAAACTGAAATAGTTTTTGAGGAGAGAACAATCAATTTTCCCAGCCATTTCAGCACATTTCAGAAAGAGCTTAAATGTTCTTTCTTACATGTCAAGACCTAGAAGTAGGTGGTATGAGGAATTTTGTGCTATTTTATGATGGCATCTGAGCCCTCCTCTTGATCAGGGTCTTATTCTAATTACCTGCAGCAGTTCTCTCAGAAAAATGGTCACTGTAAAATGACTAGGTGTCACCCTGGCTGGTGTAGCTCAGTGGATTGAGCATAGGCTGCGAACCAAAGGGTTGCCAGTTTGATTCCTACTCAGGGCACATGCCTGGATTTTGGGCCAGGTCCATGGTAGGGGATGTGTGAGAGGCAACCACACACTGATGTTTCTCTCCCTCTCTTTCTTTTTCCCTTCCCATCTGTCTAAAAATAAATAAATAGAATCTTTAAAAATAAAAAAAAGATGATTAGGTGTTAGGAACCATATGTTTCAGTTTTCTGAATTCTTCTCTGAGCCTTTGACATATTTTGGAATTAAGATAACAGTCTCTGAGCTCCTTTAGGGACTAATTTAATGTAGTTTTTTTGTATGTTGTCTTGAGGATTCATTTTTAAAAATTTATTAAGCGTTTATCAAGAAAGCATGCATATTTTGGTATGGGTACAGTTAAGAGATGAACAAAGATAATTTCTGGACTTTTAGCCTGAGCAGTTGAGAGAGACTGGTGCCACCACTTATGAAAAAGTGGGAGAAATAGGCTTGATGGAGGCAGGTAATAAGAGATCATATTTTTGGGGGGGACATGCCTATTATATGTCTAATAATAATTTTTATAAAGATGAGAATGGGATTATAAAATAGAAAAAAGGGACTAGTCAGGATAGAAATGATATTACATACAAGGAGACTAGAAAAGGTAACCTTAAGGACAAAAACCAGCCAACCAACAAACAAAGGGTCCGGGAAAGACCATTGGGCACACTGACATTTGGAAGTCAAGCAGAGGTAAATTGAGAGTCAGCAAAATAGATGGAAAAGACATGGCACAGTGAATAGAAAATTAGGAGAGACCAGCATCACAGCATTAAAAAAACAAGGTGCATCAAAAAAAGAAGCCAAATATGGCCCTGGCTGGTGTAGCTCAGTGGATTGAGCGCAGGCCTGCGAACCAGAGGATCGAGGTTCAATTCCCAGTCAGGGCACATGCCTGGGTTGCAAGTGAGTTCCCTGCAGGCCAGTTCCCAGCAGGGGACACACTAGAGGCAACCATACATTGATGTTTCTCTCCCTCTCTCCTTCCCCTCTAAAGAGAAATAAATAAATAAATATTTTAAAAAATTGTGTGTATAGCCCTGGCTGGTGTAGCTCAGTGGATTGAGTGCGGGCCTGCGAACCAGACAATCGCGGTTCGATTCCCAGCCAGGGCACATGCCTGGGTTGCAGACCAGTTCCCTGCAGGCCAGTTCCCAGCAGGGGACGCACAAAAAGGCAACCATACATTGATGTTTCTCTCTCTCTCTCCTTCCCTTCCCCTCTAAAGATAAATAAATAAAATATTAAAAAAAATAAAACAATTGTGTGTATATATACACACAAATATAAATATAAATATTAAAAAAGAAGCCAAATGTGTCCAAAACCATGAGGTCCAGAAAACATAAGGATAAGTTAATACTGGGTGACTGTGGATGTCACTGCAGACCTTGACATAAAAAAAAATAAAAGATGTCTTCAAGGAATGTTAGAACAAATGCACTCCTTCTCCTTTTCTGTTTTTCTTGTAGGAGGTAGTTAAAGCCAAGCTTTGACAGAATTTGTAGACCTAAAAGCGCATATTAGAAAAAGAGAAGAAGCTAAAAATAATTAGTTGAGAATTCATTTAAAGAATTTAAAGAAAATCACAAGAAAACAAGTCCAAAGAAAACAGAGAAAGGAAATGATAGAAGAGCAGAGCAGAAGTTAAATCAAAAGACAACCTGTGCCAGAAAGATTAAATAAGGGTAAAACTGTGTCTTGGAAAGGCCAAAGAAATTGACCACATTATGGTGAGACTAAAAAAAAGGAATAAATTGGCAATATTAGGAATCAAAAGAGTGATATCACTATAGATACTATAGATACTAAAAAGATAATGAGGATACCTTGGACACCTTTATGTCATAAACTAGAAAACTTAAATAAATAAATTTGTAAACAGAAAATATAGAAAAATGTTTTGGTAACTATGAAAGTAATCAAATAATTGAAAACTATATGCAATAAAACCTTAGAGATGATGAAGTAATAAAAACTCTAAGTTCAGGAACAAGGCAGTGCTCCCTATTCTTACTACTTCTAATCATAACCAAGCTTAGTCTTATTTAGTATAGTAATGAAAGAAACAACTGCTATTAAGGATTGGGATCAAAGAAGTAAACTTTAATGATCGCAGTTTAAGTGATTGTATATATAGAAACTCCACAAAAATTCATAAATGAATTGTGAGAATAAATAAGGGACTTTAGCAAGGTTGCAGGTGCAAAGTTAGTGGTCATGAATCAATTGTATTTCTTAAAACCAGAAGCAGTAAAAAGTAAAGAGTATTGAAAATTTGCTAAAAACAAGGAGATTTTGGCAAAACTCCACCTAGTGCAGAAGTTGCAGACACTGAGTCAGTGGAGTCCCGAATTCTCGGGGCTCCCACTTTAAAACCAAGGACAGTAGCGTAGACTTTCTAAGCCAGTAGTTTATTAAAATCATGGGTGAACTTTTCTGGAGAGGGATTACCTGGTGGGAAACTCATTTTTAATTTTCTTAAGATTATGCAGAGAAAGTTTTTAATTCTATTACAGTTGCAAATAGGAAGGTTGTCTCCTCCCTTTCCTCCCGGTTATTTCAAATTCATTAAGATGCCTTGATGACGAGACACGGCCCTCCACTATTTTATGTACTAGCAAGAATGAATGATGTCGGCTAATTAAGCAGTGACACTTTTATTTTCAAAATTAAAATTTTGCTGTTTACTCTTTGAAAGAGTTCTTTTAAACTCATTTGGTCATAGACTTTCAAAAATGTTATTCTTGTGCATACCTAAAGCCCAAAGTCATAAAGAAGGAAAATTGGTAAGCAGTCCTGAAGCTTCTTTACATTTGGAGGCCAACTCTTTGTACCACTTTTCAACTCAGCAGTGTCGTATTTCTGCCAAGGTATTATCATCTGTGCCATTAAAGAGCATTGTAGCATTTCTTTTTTTTAAGATTTATTTATTTATTTTTAGAAAGAGGGGAAAAAGGGAGAGAGGGAGAGAAACATTAACATATGGTTGCCTCTCCCACACCTCCTACTGGGAACCTGGCCTACAACCCAGGCATGTGCCCTGACTGGAATCCAACCAGTGACCCTGTGATTCACAGGCTGGTGCCCAATCCACTGAGCCACGCCAGCCAGGGCCCATTGTAGCACTTCTTGAAAGCATTTCGAATTTTTCTTCCAAGTTATTATTTACAACTTTTGAGGCAGATGTTTGTCTATTTGGCTAATTTATAGCTTTATTTTGTCTTCACTGAATCATGGATCACCAGATATTAAACAGCTTCTGTTCAGTATCAGGATTAAGTTTCTGACAAACCAATGTTTTCTGTCTTAATGTTAGTTATATATGATTGATAGGTATATCAGTCATAGTAGCCCCTTGTTGTTTTGAAATGTCTTTCATTGATTTTGAGGAATTTTGCACTCTGTCTTGCCTTCAGTTGTATTTCTTGGCATGCAGTACCAACATTACACAGTTCATTGAATGCATAACAATAGATGCTGCTCTGACCAAGTTTGTATACACATGGGCAAAAGCAGTTTGTAATGCCTTCCACCTGGCCAACACAATTACAGACTCCACTGGGTTCAGAAATGTTAAAATGGAAAAAACCTGATCTTTCAATCAGTACAACACGTTTGCTGCTCTTTGTCTCCCTTTGTGTAGGAAAACTTCCACATGAAACAACATGTTTGTTGCTTTATAATGACCTTATTGCATTATTAACCGAGCATATATTGGCTATTTTTTGTTACAGAAACACACATAAGATGGACTTTCTCATTTTTCTTCCAGCTAGGGAGTTGGCCACATGACAGTTCTGTCCAATGGGATGTAAGTGGATTTGTGCTAGGGTTTTCTGGGAAGGCTTTTGCATTCCACACTGATAGATGACGGAGCTGGTACAATGCTTACCTGATTTATCTGGTTTTGAAGGTAGACATGTTGTTTGGAGCTGAAGTGATATCTTGCAGCCATTGGGAAACATGTCTGTAAATGAGAGCCAGCACAAGATGGCACAACAGAATAACACAGAAATAAATGCAGTTTCTGCCAATCTCTAGACTTTTATGTGAGTAAAAGAAACTCTTATTTGTTTAAGCTTCTGTCATCTGCATATATAGTTGGACTATATGTTATCTGCAGCTAAAAATTTTGCTAATAAAACTTGTCAAGTTAGCGTAATCAAGGGGCTAGGTTTCTGACTTGGTTTTTCTTCTTAATATAACTGTGTTGTGCCTTGTTCCTTCTTCCTCCTGGGATCTGCTTTCTTATCAATCCTCTTTGGGAGGTTTTCCCATGCCAACTTGCTGTTCTTAGATTCTCTAGGTCTTGCCTGCCCCTGTTGCCTAGTTGCTGAGAATCGACTGTCAGTTCAATTCCTTGTCACTCTGATCTATTCACCTGATTGGAAGCTTTGGGATTAACCATTTCCAGAGTTGTTCTATGGTTTTTAAATTCATTGCATGTTGTGTGCTTACTTGTAAGGAATAATGTTTCATGAAATTTATTTCAACTGCTCAATATCAATAATTCAAGAGTCTTGACTCAATCCATTTTTGCCTTTGCTTACATACTGAGAAAACAAAATGTTCCCAAACAAGACTTTAATGGAGAGTCTGAGATTCAATACAGAAACTCATTTCTCTGGGTAGGGTTGAGAAAAAGTCTCCAAGATAGAGCACTTGGGTGGCTATTCCCAGGGGAAGCACCAAAGCAGAGGAGATTGAGTTTCTGGCACAGGCAAAATAAATGTCAGTCTTCAGGTCAGAGCAAATCAGTGTTAATGGTGGCCTTTATGTAACTTAGGGACAGATTCTTGGTGTATATCTCTTCCAATCAAAGCTCTCAAGCAATAGGTAAGGGCACAATAACTGCTTAAATTTGTGAATAAAATTGAAATTTTGCAGGTTTTCAATTTAATTTCACATAACTTTTGTTGAAATATTTAACCCATTTTCCAAAGAAAGTCAAAATTTCTTGGACATTTTTCTAATTTTCTTCTATTAGTGAAGAGTAAAAATTAAGAAAAATCTAACCTGAGAATTGTTTTATTATTTGCACTTATGTCTAAATAGATCTAGATCATAGAGAGCAATAATAATAGTGATGTTCTAATTGCCTAGAACTAACCCAGCTCCGGGCAATCACTGATTAATTATTTAACACAAGTGGCTGCAAGACAACTGAAAGATTAAAACTATCAGGGAAAGAACTCTTTTCGATTTGAGTAGAAAGCAGTCTGTTGGCACAGATGAAAGGAACAGGTGAAAAAGTTACCAGGAGTACAATATATAAGCCAATAGGCCTCCTCCCAGGGAAAGGAAGTGCATGTGCATGTGTGGAGCTGGAAAGGATTCGTGGTTTAGAGTAAGGAGTTAAACATAGTTGGATTAGGGACATTCTAGTTTTTCCTCCACATTGCCTGGAGAATAATAAACAGCTTTTAACTCTTTACTACAGTGAAGTATATTTATTTAAAAAATGTTTATCTCTTTTAAAAATATTTCTTGCCCACATGTTATATATAATACATATTGTATATTGCTGTTTTAATGTTTATTATGTTAATAATCTTGGCTAATAACTTATTAACTTTTCTTTTTAAAGAGAAAAACAATTCCCAGTTTAGGAGAGGCACTCCTGGTAGGAACCTGCTTTCAAAGGCAACTTTTGCCCCTGAGGAGTTTAGTCTCTGAAGCACATTACCTGCAATAATATTAGATTGCCCCAATAGAAAAACCAAAGGGGCATTGTTTTGAGAAGCAAACATGAAAATTCTCCAATTCAATTTTATTCTTAGAATTTACTGACATTCGAATAAAAGGAGTTGCGTTTTAAGAAATAAATGTCTCATTCTCTATGGCACAACATGCTTTTTTAATTCAGTTTTCCTGCAAAGCAATTATGATAATGGCAAATGTAGAATAACCTAATTAATATTTTAAAATCAAAGGATCAACTTCTGATCTACTTTATATGCAAAATGAAAATGTGTTTCTGTTAATATTTGGCTTCTTGACAATATAAATTAGGTATCATATATATGTACATAAATACTTTAAAAAATTACTTTATTGTTCAATTATAGTTGTCTTCATTTTCTCCCCCCTCTCCCTGCCACCCCAGCCAAACCCACTTCCCTCCCTTGCTTCCACCCTCCCCCTGGTTTTGTCCATGTGTCCTTTGTAATAGTTCCTGAAAACCCTTCTCCCCACTGTTTCCCCTCCCCTCTGGCTATTGTTAGACTGTTCCTAATATCAATGTCTCTAGTTATATATATTTTTTCTTTTGTTGATTAAGTTCCAGTTAAAGGTGAGATCATATGGCATTGTCCCTTATCACCTGGCTTATTTCACTGAGCTTAATGTTCTCCAGTTCCATCCATGCTGTCACAAAGGGTTAAAGCTCCTTTTTTTCTCTCTGCTGCATAGAATGCCATTGTGTAAATGTACCATAGTTTTTTGATCCATTTATTTGCTCATGGGCACTCAGGTTGCTTCCAGCACTTGGCTATTGTAAATTGTGCTACTATGAACATTGGTGTGCATACGTTTTTTGAATTGGTGTTTCAGGGCTCTTAGGGTATAATCCTAGCAGCAGAATTGCTGGGTCAAAAGGCATTTCCATTTTTAGTTTTCTGAGAAAATTCCATACTATTTTCCACAGTGGCTGCACCAATCTGCATTCTCACCAACAGTGCACTAGGGTTCCCTTTTCTCCGCATCCTCTCTAATACTTGTTCGTTGATTTGTTTATGATGACCATTCAGACCAGCGTGAGGTGGTATCTCATTGTGGTTTTAATTTGTATCTCTCTGATGGCTAGTGATGCTGAGCATCTTTTCATGTCTCTGGGCTCTCTGTATGTCCTTCTTGGAGAAGTGTCTGTTCAAGTCTTCTGTCCATTTTTTAATTAGTTTTTTTGTCTTCCTGGAGTGGAGTTGTGTGAGTTCTTTATAAATTTTGAAGATCAAACCCTTGTCCGAAGTATCATTGGCAAATATGTTTTCACATACGGTTGGTTCTCTTTTTTTTTAATGCTATTTTCTTTTAGTATTTTTCGTACGTGTTATTTTCCCTCCCACCTCCCCTGCCTTCCCCTCCTCCTCCTTTCCCCTCCCCTCTTCTCCCTTTCTTTTCCCCCTCCTCTCTTTTCCTTTCCTTTTCCCCATGCAAAAGCTTTTTAATTTGATGAGATCCCATTTGTTTATTCTTTCCTTTATGCTCTTTGCTTTAGGGGACATATCTGTGAATATGTTACTGCATGGAATGTCTTGATATTTTCCTGCCAATATTGTCCAACTTTTATGGTGTCATGATTTATATTTAAGCATTTTATCCACCTTGAATTTACTTTTGTGTATGGTGTAAGTTGGTGATCAAGTTTCGGTTTTTTGCATGTAGCTGTCCAGATCTCTCAACACCATTTGTTGAAGAGGCTATTTTTACTCCATTTTATGCTTCTTCCCTCTTTGTCAAATATTAATTGACTGCAAATACTTGAGTTTATTTCTTAGCTCTCTGTTCTGTTCCACTGGTCTATGTGCCTGTTTTTGGGCCAGTACCAGGCCGTTTTGATTCCAGTGGGCTTATAATACAGTTTGATATCAGCTATTGTGATCCCTCCTGCTTTGTTCTTCTTTCTCAAAATTGCAGCAGCTATTCGGGGTCATTTATGGTTCCATATAAATTTCTGAAATGTTTGTTCTATATCTGTGAAATATATCATTGGTACTTTAATAGGGATTGCATTGAATCTTTAAATCACTTTTGGTAGTATGGCCATTTTGATGATGCTAATTCTTCCAATTTATGAGCATGGCACATGCTTCCATTTGTTTGTGTCTCCCTTAATTTCTTTCTTCAGTGTTGTATAGTTTTCTGAGTACAGGTCTTTTACCTCCTTGGTTAGATTTATTCCTAGGTACTTTATTTTTCTTGTTGCTATGTCAAATGGGACTCTTTTTCCTGATTTCTGTTTCTGATATTTCATAGTTGGTTTGCAAAAATGCCTTTGATTTCTGAGTATTGACTTTGTATCTGGCTGTTTTTCCAAATTTATTTATTAAGTTGAGTAGTTTTTTGGTGGAGTTGATAGGATTTTCTATGTACACTATCATATCATTTGCAAACAATGACAGTTTTACTTCCTTCTTTCCAATTTAGATGCCTTTCATTTCTTTTTCTTGTCTGACTGCTGTGGCTAGGACTTTCAGTACTATGTTGAATAAGAGTGGTGAAAGTGGGCATCCTTGTCTTGTTCCTGATCTTAGTGGGAAAGCTCTAAGTTTTTGTCCATTGAGTATAATGTTGGCTGTAGGTTTCTCATATATGGCCTTTATTATGGTGAGGAATGCTCCTTCTATTCCCACCTTGCTGAGTGTTTTTATCATAAATGGGTGCTATACCTTACTAATGCCTTTCCTGCATCTATTGATATGATCGTGTGATTTTTTTTCTGTTTCATTTTTTATGTGGTGTATTATGTTTATTGATTTGTGAATATTGTACCATCCTTGCATCTCTGAGATGAATCCCACTTGATCATGGTGTATAATCTTTTTAACATATTGTTGGATGTGATTTGCCAATATTTTGTTGAGGATTTTATTATCTATGTTCATCAGTGATATTGGCCTGAATTTTTCTTTCTTTGTTGTCTTTATCTGGTTTGAGGATTAGGATGATGCTGGCTTCATAAAAAGAGTTTGGGATGATGCTGGCTTTAATTCATCCTCTTGAATTTTTAGAAATAATCTGTGGAGGATGGAATTAGCTCTCTCTTAAATGCTTTGTAGAATTCTCCTGTGAAATCATATGGTCCAGGGCTTTTGTGCTTTGGAAGGTTTTTGATTACTGTTTCGATTTTTTTCAGCTGTTATATGTCCGTTCAGGCTTTCTGCCTCTTCTTCATTGAGTTTTGGAAGATTATATTTTTCTAGAAATTTGTCCATTTCACCTAGGTTTTCTAATTTCTTGACATACAGTTCTTCATAGTAATTTCTTACAGTTTCTTCTATTTCTGTGTTGTCAGTTGTAATCTCTCCTCTTTCATTTCTGATTGTGTTTATTTGAGTCCTCTCTCTTCTTTTCTTGATGAGCCTGCTTAAAGGCTTGTCTATTTTGTTTATCTTTTCAAAAAACCAACTCCAGGAATCATTGATCCTTAGAATTGTGCTTTTAATCTCTATGTCATTTAATTCTGCTCTGATCTTGGTTACTTCCTTCTACTTGCTCTGAGTTGTCTTTGTTTTTGTTCCTCTAGTTCTTGTAGGGTTAGGTTCTTTTTTGAAATGTTTCTATCTTTTTTTAGGTAGGCCTGTATGGCTATGAACTTCCCTCTGAGGACTGCCTTTGTTGTGTCTCATACGTTTTAGATTGTTGTGAGTTCATTTTCACTTGTTTCCAGAAACTTTTTGATTTCTTCCCTAATTTCATTCTTGACCCATTCATTGTTTAATAGCATGCTATTCAATCTCCATGAGTTTGAGTGTTTTGGTTCTTTTCCCTTGGGGTTGGTTTCTAGTTTCAGCCCCTTGTGATTGGAGAAAATTCTTGATATAATTTCAGTTTTCTTGTCTTTGTCAAGGCTTGTTTTGTATCCTATCATGGGGTCTATCTTTGAAAATGTTTCATGTGCATTTGAAAAGAATGTGTATTTAGCTTCTTTGGGATGAAGGGCTCTCTCTATATATGTATCAGTTAAGTAAATTTCATCTAGAGCATTGTTCAATGCCACAATATCTTTGTTGATATTTTGTTTGAAAGATCTGTCCATTTTTGACAGTGGGGTATTAAAATCTCCTGCTATAATTGTGTTGCTGTCAATATCTTTCTTGAAGTCCTCCAAGATTTTCTTTATGTATTTGGGTGCTCCAGTGTTGGGTACATATATATTTACAATATTTATGTCTTCTTGGTGAATTCTTCCCTTGAGTATTATGAAGTGACCTTCTGGGTCTCTTTTTATGTCTCTTTTCTTGAAGTCTATTTTGTCTGATATAAGTATTGCTACCCAGGCTTTTTTCCCTGATCTGTTTGCTTGGAATATTTGTTGCTAGTGCTTCCCTTTGAGTCTATGTCAGTTTTTTGTTTTGAGATGGGTGTCCTGTAAGCAGCATATGTGTGGGTCATATTTTCTTATCCATTCCACTATTCTGTGTCTTTTAATTGGGGTATTTAGTCCATTTATGTTAAAGTTATTATTGATAGGTACTTATACATTGCCAGTTTTTTGTACCTGTGTTCCTTTCTCTTTCAATGTTTTTCTTCCTGTTATTAAAGCAAATTCTTTAGCATGTCTTTCAGAGCTGGTTTGGTGGAGGTGTACTCTTTTAGACTTCTTTTATCTGGAAAGCTCCTTATTTGGCCTTCTATCTTGATTGAGAGCCTTGTTGGGTAAAGTAGCCTTGGTTGTAGGCCTCTGGTTCTCATTATTTGGAATATTTCTTGCCATTCTCTTCTTGCTTGGAGAAGTAAGCAGCTAATTTTATCGGGGCTCCCTTGTATGTTACTTCCTGTTTCTCTCTTGCTGCCTTTAAGATTCTCTCTTTGTTTTGGAATTTTGCCATTTTAATGATAATGTGTCTTGAACTGGGCTTTTTTGGGTTCCTCTTCATTGGGACCCTCTGTGTTTCCTGGATTTGTATGACTTTTTCTCTCATCAAATTAGGGAAGTTTTCCATCATTACTTTTTCAAATAGGTTTGCTATCCTTTGCCATTCTTCTTTTCCTTCTGGCATCCCTATTATATGGATAATATTATGTTTCATATTGTCTTTCATTTCTCTTAATCCCTCTTTATTCTTTCCGAGCCTCTTTTTCTTTTCTTGCTTTTTCTGTGTGTTTTTTTTCTATTTTGTCCTCCAACTCGCTGATCTGATCTTCTGCTTCATTGATCCTGCTTTTGATTTCTTCTACTGTGTTCTTCAGTTCAGAAATTTTATTTTTCATATCTTCTTGACCCTTATTGATAGTTTCTATTTCCTTTTTCATGTTGATATAGTTTGCAATGAATTCATTGTAATTTCCCTGTAGTTTCTGGTAGCTCATTGTGAGCTCATTGAACTTCATGATAATCATTGCTTTGAACTCCATATCTGATAGTTGACTTGGCTCTATTTCATTGAGCATTCTTTCTGAGGCTTTCTCCTTTCCTTTCATTTGGTGATTGTTTCTCTGTCTTCTTATTATTTGTGAGAGTCTTGTTAGCCTCAGCTCTTTAAATTGATCCGTTCTGACTTCCTGGGTTTATGGTGTGAACTTCTATGGTAGAATACCTGTGAGATTCAGTGGTGCAGTCTCCTTGATCTCTTGAGCTCGCTGGTCTTGGGCTGTTGTTTAGGTTGGCTCTGTGTATGTCTTTGTATTTTGATTGTTGTTGGCGCCTTCCAGCTGGTTAACTGAGGATCACTCTGTCTACCACCTCTTGTATTCTGTTGTTCAGGTGTGGGAAGGTTGTGTTGAAACTGGTTCTTCTGTGTGTACAAGGTTTTGAGGATTGTCTTTTGCTCTTGTTCAATTGTTTGTTCTGAGTAATTTCTCTACCATTTAGTTGTATTTCCAGATAGGTCTTAAATTGAGTTAGTGTGGCTTCTACTCCTTCCTTCACCTTCTTCTGTTGTTATCTGTTGGTTGTTCATTTGTTGGTGGGTTTCCTCTTCCAGCAGGTTTCCTGGTGTTCACAGCTTCCACCATCTGATTTTTCAAAGTCCTCTATAATTTTTGCTCTCTAGTCTTCTTATATGTTGGGGTACTGTTGGCTGTTTACTCTGTTTCTCAGAAGATCAGTTAGGTATTTCACCCATGTGCAGGGGGAGGTGGACTCTACTCCCACTTATCTCACCACCATCTTCCTCCTACTTTTGTAATATATATATATATATATATATATTTGTTATATATATATATATATATCTTATAAAAGGTAATTTTGGTTCTTCAAGCCAATAGCACGAATTCAAAAATATTCAGCAGTTTTTGTGTTCTTATCTGACTTAATAAAAGTTGACTTAATAATTTAGGGGATTTCAATATTTGTAGCACACTTTTTATAAAGTTTATTCATAGTATATATAGGCCCAATAATTCTTTCCACCTTCATTATTTCTCTAGAACACTATTGGAATCTAAAGAAAAATTCCTAGTCTTTTACTTTATCATCACAGTATAATAATGTTAAATAAAAAGATATGGGTAAAAGCCTATGGAAATTATACTAAAATAGCTAACTAGAAACTCATAAGATAAATTTTTTTTGACTAGGTGTAAGAAGTCTGTCCCAATCTTCCATTTTCCTTGCTCTTCAGTATGAATTTGCCAGGGTTTGATTATATATCTAGTTGAAAAAAAATGAAATTTTATAAAAATAAAGTTAAATTAGAAGGCATGTCTCTTCAATTCTGTAAATAACTTTATTATGTGTGCATTTTATTGCACTCCAATTACAACATCTTTTCTGGAAGATGTTCCAGTAGAACATTAATAGTTTGTAATCTGGCTTTACCTCCTTCCTACCTAAGGAGACTATCCTGTCTCTTGTTTCTCTAAAGATGGTCAGAAAAGTGAAGCAATGGCAAATTATTAGGACAGTGCAAAAGCAGGGTTTCTAATGAATCCACCGAGAGATTGTAGAATTAGTGAGCATGCTCAACGATGAATAGAGTTATGGAGACATTTTTTCTGTTTGGTTTGTACAAAAGACATCAAATTAATCTGTACTGATGACTGGCTAGATGCTTACGTATCTTTGTAAGTCTTTAAAGATTTCTGTATTTTGTTATTAAAGTTTCCTCTCCCTAATTTTTTAGGGCTATAATGTTAGTTTTAAACACTTGAAAAATTATATCTGACTTAAAAATGCTATAAAAATTTTTTAATATTGATTTGATTAGTGAGCACCAATACTTGTAAACTCTCATAGTTAAATCCACAGAGTTTCTGTGAATGAGCTCTAAGAACTGATTATCCCATATTTAAAAAAAAAAATCTCTCTCCAAATTTCACCCTACTACCTTGTGGGCCAATAATTCTTTGTGCATCCCTTTTACGAATTTTGAAAAAATTCTATATGTCCACCCACATAATATTAAGTTGTTACATAAGATGTAATTTTCAGCATATTATAAATGTTGACATTTGAAAACAAATTTGTCTCATTATCTTTTTAAAAGTATCTGGTGAGCAATAAATATGACAGCAATTTAATAATTCTATTTAAAAAGTAAGTGTGAGTATTTTTGAAATCAGAAATTTTTATTTATCTTTTCCTATAATCTTACTTTAATTTTTCTTGTAAAATCTTACCTTCATATAAAGCATAATTATGCTTGTAGTTCACATTAATATTTTATGCTATAAAACTGTGTATCTAAATTAAAATTTTATTTCTTATGATCAGTAAGGTTCTAAAATGGTTAAAAGTTTGATTAAATTATTAGAATTATTACTAGTTCAAAAACATAGTAAAAAACATAAAATTTTAAAAATTTGGTAATCAAAATAAATTTAACTAAGTTGAATATTTTTTCAATTAATTTATATATCCACAGATGAATATTAATTTGTTAGGATGAGACAATTTAGCAGCAGTTCTTTTCTATTTATCTAATTTATTAAGTGTTGAAATAACACATAGAAAATGATATGAATAAAAAGGTTATTGTGAACTCCTCCTTCTTTATCTGCTAAAGATCACAGTGACCTGTCATCAAAAATTATTTTTAATGCTTTAGGCCTTTTTTCTCATATGGTTTTTTTTAAGCAAATAAAGGGTAACTACCTGCCTTAGATATGAATTTGTTTTCATTAATACCTTTTACTTTCTCAGCACCATTTTTAGAATTGTCCTTTGTTTGTTTTGGTGCTTCTTAGAATTTGGTGCCATTCAGCATAGCAGGGTTCTGGATGCATGAAATGTATTTCTTTCTTTTGTAAAGTGGGAGAAGGGCAGTTGGGAAAGGAGAATTGGCATGATAAAGTCTTAGGGCTTATTGAATCTTCAAAAAGTATCACAGAGAGTTGAAACTCTGGAAATTGATAATCTTATAATTTTCCATTATTACAGGCCTCTTCAAAGGCCTTCCAATGTAAGCTGAAGATCTCCATTTGATACTCACTGCTTTGGAAACACTCTTAAATCTCTAAACCATCACTTTAAAAATGAATATATTAAAATACGTTAACATGTTAATTCCATTATAATAATTGATGTAATTATACATTGATATAATTTAATTGGTATAATGTAATATTAATATGTGTTAATGAGCATTTAGGTTGCTTTCATGTCTTGACTATTATAAATAACACTGCAATGAACATGGAGGTGCATATATTCTTTCAAATTAGTGTTTTGGATTTCTTTGGATAAAGAAGTTTGATATTTTCTCATAAGTAGATTGGGATATGTATTTTTTGGCTGAAATACTTGTAAAAAGATATTATGTTGTTTTTATTGTGTATTAGGAGATGCATGGTGTTTTTCTCATATTAGTGATGTTTATTTTGGTCAAATAATTAAGGTAGAGGTATTAGCCAGGTTCTCCACTGAAAAGTTAGTAATTTTCTCTTTCTAACTTATGGCAAGTACTTTGAAAACTTGTAAACATGCTCTTCCTCATCTAGCTTTTTTACCTATTAGCTTTGACTACCATAGATGAATTTCTAACTTCATCCATCTTTTTACATTTATTAGTTAGTATTTTACTGTAAAAAAAGCACTTTTCCATGAATGAATATATATCACTATTGACTGATAGGTTATTATTTTCTCATAAACTGGAACCCTGATGGTTATTATTTATCCTGATAATCGGGTTTTTCTAGATTTGTCCTACATTTGAAAATAATTAAGGGAGTGAGTATTTACTTTTCCCAGGGATAAGATAAATACCAATTTAAAAAAAAAAAAGAATTACCATTAAGGAAGTAGGCTTCCTTACGACCCTAGAACTTACAACTTTGTTAAGGCCAGTAACAATCCATTAAGACACTTTAGCATGTAAGGCAAATTTCATGCAGATTCATCCTTATTTAGGCCTCAGTAATTTACAAATTCATAGGCATTAGTCTTACTTAAGCCAGAATTGAAGATGCTTTCTTTTATATTTTTTCTTCATTAAAATATTTTAGGTTTCTTTATGTTAAATCGCTTTCTTTCAAATGAGTTATAGGGGACATAATCCTGCAGCAGTTGCAGGTCCTTAGTAAACTCACAGATGATTTTGTGCATAGAGGTTGACACTCATACTGAGAAATATGATATTAGGAGACTTAATCAATTATTTTCACACCTGCACTTGAACATATCTGAGAATATAAGCAAGTTATTAATATGCCTTCCCACTCTGTGTATGTAGAGAGATTATATTTGTTTTATGATTGCAGCTGCTTTTAGTAGAAGGATTAGCCTTTCATAGGTAAGTTGGAAAAAATGGATAGTTTCAATAGCTAATATTGCAATGGCTTTGAGAGGTTAAAAGAAAGCCCTGGCTGGCGTAGCTCAGTGGACTGAGCACAGGCCTGCGAACCAGAGGATCGAGGTTCGATTCCCAGTCAGGGCACATGCCTGGGTTGCAGGCCAGTTCTCTGCATGCCAAGTCCCAGCAAGGGATGCACAAGAGGTAACCACACATTGATGTTTCTCTCCCTCTCCTTCCCCTCTAAAGATAAATAAATAAAATCTTTTTTAAAAAAGGTTAAAAAAATACTTAATCCTCCACCAGAGGAAGGAGACTTGACTTGGGGTGGAAACTGCACGATACAATATATATAGATGATGTATTATAGAATTGTACACCTGAAACCTATGTAAGTTTATTATTTATGTAAATTCACTAACCAATGTCTCTCCAATAAATTCAAAAAATAAAATAAAAATACAAACGTGTCTGAGTGAAATAATGTTTAATTTTACCCCAGCTATTAGTGTTTTAGGATGAATATGATATGAAGATACTTTATAAGTAGATCATTAAAATTAAAGAATTCAAGATAGGGGCTAGAAGACATCTTTTCATAGGTGTTAAGAGATAACTATTTTCCAGATAGAAAAGTTGAAGTAGAAGGAGGGCGAAAGTTGACCTGGGGATACTAGAAGAAACCAGATGCACATTTTAGGGTTGATTGCCCCAGGCAGAAATAAGGTTGGGGCAAAACATCAGGAGAAACAAATGAAGCACAGAAGGATGAAACTATAGAAAATTTTATCCACTCCATACTTTTGCTTGGTATGGACCTTCTTTTATATTTGCCCCTTGACTTCATGATCTGTTTGGACACTTTGCTCCAATAAAAACATTCTGATTGCTGTGTCCGAGAGCTACTGCTTCTGATTTGCCTACTGCTCTTGGCTGGGGCTATTGTGCCTGATTTATCTATGGCCATGATAAATTGCCCAAGTTGTGTTTAACTGAGTCCCTAAATCATTCCTTTACCAGTCATTCCACTGCAGATACTGGTGTATTCTTTATTTGAATCATGCATTCATGCTACATGTCCTGCCTAAAAAAAATGTACTGTGAGAATACTATATTGTACATTTGAAGGTTGCTAAGAAAGTAGGTCTGAAAAGTTCTCATCACAAGAAAAAAATTTGTAACTCTATGATGATGAATGTTAGGTAGAATTAGTGTAATCACTGTGCATATATACGAATATCAAAACATGTATACCTAAAACTAATACAATATCAATTATATCTCAATGAAAAATATATTATCAGGGACATTAGTCGAGTTATATTTTAGGGCCTAGTCATCACCCTCAATTTTTTAAAAAATGTTAACATGATTTACCAATATAATAAGTATGGATGGATTCATAACTATCCAAGCTGATAAACCCATTAAAGAGAATCACGAGTGGATTATTATTTGATTTTATCAATTATGAGATGAAATTCCCTTAACTAATGTAATACATTTTTGGGAAGGTAGATGTTTACAATCAGAGATGGTTTGTGATCTAGAATGATTGTTTAATAAATAAGATCCTTCGGTGACTCTTATTTCATAACCACTTTCTTAGGTCATTGCCCAGTACTAACTAATTGTTTGCCGAGGAGAAAAATAAAAGACAGTACAAGTGTTGAGCAGCTTCTAGTTTTAGTCACTATAAAAAAAATGATTACTATTTAAAAAATATGCTGAATTTCCAAAAGCACAATTAAGAAAAATAAATTAAGTAGAAAATAAAAATGCTGGCATTTTAGCAATAGAAAGTGATAAAACTTTTGTTTGAAATAAATAATGCTTTGTGATAACTGCAAACGTAGTTACTTTTCAATTATGTACACTTAAAATATTTTTATTTTTTGATGAATTCAGAAGGAAAGAGATTCAATAACATACAATTAGATTTTAGTCTTTGGAAACATCAATTTTTTGCTTAAAAATAAGTATTCGAAGGATATTTTGAGAAATTAGGCAGTTTAGAAACTGCCATACAGTTATTAGGATTATAATATTTCTTAGAACAAGGCTATATTATTATCCTTTTTTGTTTTTGTGCTTATTATAAATAAGATTAAGCAAGTCAGTATTCCTTTCATTTATATATTTTATTGACATTTTGGTGAATTTACTTGAATCTAATTAGACCAGAATATTATATCTTCTTATAAATCACACAGCATTAATAAAGCTATTTGTAATATGCTATTCTATTACAAGATATTAGGATTTTTATTGTGTTGTGTATGGTCAAATTATTAAGTTTGGATTTATGAGTTATTTGCACAATGTAACTCTGAGATAAAATATGTGGATAATCTATGGAGGACAAAATTTCCTTCAATTTTATCCTATTTCTCTCATTTGTGTACAGATAGAATCACAGCATTAAAAAAAGCAATTGTAGCCCTGGCTGGTGTGGCTCAGTGGATTGAGTGCTGGCCTGTGAATCAAAGGGCTGCTGCTTTGATTCCCAGCCAGGGCGCATGCCTGGGTTGTGGGCCAGGTCTCCAGTAGGGGGTGCATGAGAGGCTACCATACATTGCTGTTTTTCTCCCTCTCTTTCTCTCTCCTTTCTCCTCTGTCTAAAAATAAATAAATAAAATCTGCTTTTAAAAAAAAGCAATTTTAAAGCATTTATTCAATTGTAAACATTTGCTGAAAACCTCTCAAAAGCTAGGCATCTTAATTATACCTAATTGTGCTGATCTTGCTTATACCTCATGTGCAGTATACTGTATTACTCTTTCTAAATTTGAGTGTTATAGTCCTCCAACCCCACCCCAAGGCTGCAGTATTGAGGCAGGAAAGTTAGTAGAGAGAACGGAGGCCCCAGGCTCTACCCCTCTCCTTTCCCCTCCCTTTCTAAGCTAGAGTACGGTTGATATGTCTTAGTGCTTTGTGGCTAGATTCCTGCTACCCAGCTCATTGCCCCACCTCCCAATTTCCTGGTGTTTAGAAGTAGTTGAGACAAATGAAAACCAGTCTCAGCCAGAGTTAGCAGCCATGTTGACTTACAGCGCAGTTTTGAAGCGGCTCTGCCTGCCAGGTCACCATGCCAGCTTCTGGAGACGAAGGATTGTGATTAGCTGTGCTGCTGACAGCTCCCCACCACACCCCCAGCATCAGAGGCTGTGAACCACTCCTATTCTCTCCCCTTGCACATAGTTGATAAAAACCTCTACCCAGAGTCCATCAGTTCGGCTAGCTTTCTGAGTTTGCCTGTGCCCTCTCCCTTCTTGAGTGCTACTATTACTTCAATAAATATGCTATGCTTTGCTGAATCTGTCTCAGACTCGAATAGTTTCTTGTGTGGTGACAAGAACCTGGATGCTGTCACTGGGTTGAGCCCTCCGTCGTCAGTATTATTTTGTTGGTCAGAATATCCTCTGGCTTAATTGAAGATAAACTCTAATGCATTTGAGTTCTATGTCCTTTGTAACCTAATATATCAAATTCTGGACTCACATGGATGATTAAGATAAAATAATTTTTTCCCTGTGCTTAATCATCCTCTGCATGTATGTATGTTCTACTTCCCTCCCTTTTCAGAGTCTGTAGCAATGCTGAATGCAGAAAAGCATCGCTGATTGGCCACTGCCTCTGGGTCTATGAAGAATCCAAAAGGATGCACATGGCATTGCAGGCAAAAAAGGGAGGCGGGAGGAACACAAGTGATAAACAGACACGTCTCTGTAAACTGCATATGTGTGTGTAATAATTGCAGCTGTAGCAGTGTGATATTCCAGAAACCCAAGTGATTTTTGGAGTGGTTACTATGAGTAACCATGAGGTTTTATTAGGGTATTATAAGAAAACTTTCAAAAAGAGAATAATATTTTAATAGAGTTGTGAATTAAAGGGGCTGAGAATAATAGTGGATGAACTCAGCATATAAATGAATACATATTATTAAATCAATTAATGATACAGATTTGCTTGACAATAGCGGAGACTGAAAAATCCATATAAACACACTCAAGTAAGAGCAGAACAATTTGGGAAAGCATAATTTATGGGTAAATGATAATTAAAAACTGGGCTGGATTTCTACTATGGGAAACGATCACACCAAGGGAACTTAAAGTGACTTTTCTAATAGGTTTACTTATGTTTGTAAAAGAGAGTCTGGAAACAGAGGGCGGTTGATTTGCATACATCAGAGGCTATGGAATGGGACAGACCTTGGTCCAAATCCTACTTAGGTTGCTTAACTAGCTAAAGTTTGGGGAAGGGAGAGGCAACAACTTTCATGTGTTTCAGTAGCTTAATCAGTGAAGGGCAAGTTCTGCTTTTCAGGATGAAGTTTGTAACTTGACATACATTTACTTATCATCAAATAGCAGCAATTCATGGTTTAAAAAGGTCAGCTCATAGTTTATTTTTTGGCTTTGGAAATGATAGGAAGGTAAAAATTTCAGAAAATTATGAACAATGAAAGAAATGGTAAAAAAAAAAAGTAGATATGACACCAGCAGCATCCTCTGTGGGTAGAGTAACCCTGAAGCAGTAAGCACATCAGGCAAGTCAGAACAAATGGTCAGGATAGAACAGGGTTCATGTCCTGTAGACTATGTCTACATAAATCAGGACATCTGACATACAGCTTTATAAACCATTTAATTGATATGTAAGACTGAAACATGGTTGCTCCTAGAAGATTCCAAGGGAAGATAGTGTGGGGTGGAATCACTGAGAGACCAGAAATTCACTGTTCTGTTCAAACGTCTTCAAATCTTTTTCTAGTGTTTAGAGTCTCTGTATAAATTTCTATCTTAATTCTTTTCATCTTGCAGTTATTTGGTGTTTAAAATATATGAGATCTTTGAGTTAAGAACAGTTTGTATAATTAACTTGGGGTTTATTTTATGCACTCCCAACTATTGAGTATTTTCTTGACTCCTTTTGCCAAAATAACTTTTGTTTAGGTTACAAGTGTGCTGCGCTCTTTGCTATTTAGCTGATTCAATTGATTCAGCCCATCAAATCAGCTAAATATCTTCTCATCTATTCTGCTCACACTAAAAATTAGTACCCCCAGAACTCTGTATCATTGAACTCTTGAAATATTCTTACATAAGGCTCAAAACTATGGACAAGCTTAATGAATGAAAGTGTCTAATAGCATTAGGTATCTAATTCACCTCCACCAATGGATCCTTGATCCCTGAACTAGCAGAAATAATAAACATTGTAGGGCACACATCGACAATGTGCAATTAAAAAAATTAAAATACAGTAAAGGCGTAATTAGTTAAAATTTTAAAAACTTTTTTAGAAAAATAGCCAAAACTTTTTAAAAGGAAAAATAATTAATGGGGATTTGTTTTACCTTGTTTTAAAGTTCTTAAAAGGAACCTAATCAACAAAACGAACAAGCAAGCAAAGTATAGGCAAAGACACTGAAGTTGAGAACAGGCTGACAGTGATCAGAGGGGAGAGGGGAGGGAATCATGGGGGAAGAGGGCGAAGGGTTTATAGGAACAATTATAAAGGACATATGGACAATAACAAGGGGGCGGAAATGGGGGAGGATTTGGGGAGGGCTGGGACAGTGGGGAGCAGTGGGGGAAAAGGCAGAAAAATATACTTGAACAACAATAAAAAATAATAAAAATTAAAATAAAATTCTTAGAAGGTAAAATAAACAACATGCAATATTGACATTAGAGTAAATAAATTAATAAAACAATAAAGAAGAGAAACATTCCAATAATTACTAGTAATGAGTATATGCTAATTGGATATTTGAATTTTTTTCTGTGCATTCTTATATTTCATTAGATTGTTTTTATTTTTCTGATTTCCTTCTTCCCTTTCTTCCTCTTTTCTGTCTCTTTTCCATATGTTTAAAAATGTCCATGGAAATAAATACTTCTAGTAAGAGGGCGAGAGAAAATTATTCATAGTATAATGTTTGTGTGCCTTAGACCCTGGGTAGACATTGGTTATCATTAAATTGTATGAATTTAACATAGACTTTGGTAACTGACACATACAGGAAATTTATGTCTCACCTCTTTTGTGAGAAACACGGTCAATAGGACAGCCTCTGACAAATAAGGTTACTCTTTCAGATACAATATGTACCATATGATCATCTAAGTAGACAGAAAAATAGATTTGGTGAAATCCAACATCTGCTTTGGTGAAAACTCTGAGCAAATTAGGAAAAGAAAGTAGTTCTAATATGATAATGACATCTAAAAAAATAAGCTAATATCACAGGTGATAGCAAAAGACTGAACACTTTCCCCATAAGATCAGGAACAAAATAAGGATATCAATTTATATATCACTGTGCTCAATATTGTAATAGAGGTTCTGGCCAGTGCAATAAGAAAAATAACACATAGATTAGGGAGGGAGATTGCTTTTCTCTTTAATTAAATTTATTGGAATGATATTGGTTAATAAGATTATGTAGGTTTCAAGTGTACAATTCTATGATACATCATCTGTATGTTGCATAGTATCCCTATCACCCAAAGTCAAATCTTCTGTCACCATATATTTGACCCCCTTTACCCTTTATTATCATCTGACCCCCTTCCCTCTGGTAGCCACCATGCTGTTATCTGTGTCTGTAAGGTTTTGTAGGTTTGTCTTTGTTCATTTTTACATCCCACATATGAGTGAAATCATGTGGTCGTTGACTCTGTCATGTGGTGTGAGAAAGGAGAGAATTTACATGGTCTTTATTTGCTAATGACATGGTCATCTATGTAGAAAATCTGATAGAATTAAAAAGCTACTAGAACTAATAAGTAATTTTAGCAAGATTTCAGGTATGAAATCAATGTATAGAAGTTAATTATACTTCTATATACAGCTAATGAACAATTGGAAATTATAATTAAACAAATAATAACCTTCTAATAGACCAAAATTATGAAGCACCTTGAGATAAATCTGACAAAAGAAATGAGAGACAGGTAGAGTGAAACTGCAGAGCACTGCTGGCAGAACTTACATATCGAAATGAATGTAGTAACACCCCCTGACTGGGGGCCAGCGGGTGTTTCAGGGAGGGATGTGACTTATCTTCTCAGGATGAAGGATGATAGATGTATTATTCACTGTTTAATTATGGTAATGGTTTCATGGGTTTATACATATGTCAGAACATCAAATTGTGTATTTTAAATATGTGTAGTTTATCGGGTGCTGGGGATACTTTAATAATGTTATTTCTTTTTTTCCCCATTTCCCATCAAATCTTCCCATTTCTTAAAAGACTTGCCTTTAATCAGTGGAACGAGACTTCAAAATCCTATAAATATACACTCTTCACTGTCATCTTCTGATACCACGAAGACTCTTTCAAAGTAGTATTTTTCTTTGGTGTTGTAAGTAGTAAGTCTGGCTTTGCATGGTTAAAAGCTTATTCTGATCATTATTCTGGATAGTCATCTTTTGTCTGCTGTGTACATGAGACATATTTACTTCAAGGCCTAAGGTTGGCAAATATTTTAGGACTTGTAAGCTCTATGGGCTTAATCACAGTTCTCGAGTCTGGCCTTGTGGTAGGAAATTAGCCACAGACAATATGTAAATTATTGGGTGTGCTTGTGTTTCCATAAAACTTTGTAAAAACTGGCAGTTAGTACATAAGCCCATTGCTAACTAGTCCTAGAATATTTCATGTCTTTTAACTTTACTTATGGTGCATTTTATTATACAGTTGTTTCAAATATAAAGTAAAATCTATTTATTTCTTGGTTATTTCTAGGTTTTGAATCTTTCTTTAGGATTATACAAATATTTTTTCCATAACTTTTTTGCTATTTTATTTTTTTACATTTAAAATTTTGATGTAGCTATAATTTGCTTGAGTATATAATGTGAATAGAGATCCAAATTAAATTTTCCACATCCTCTAACATTGTTTACTAACAACATAACTCCACATTGATTTGAAATTTCACTTTTTATATATTATATTCTATATATGGGGATTTATTCTTGGAATTACTATTTTATTTCCTTACCAATTTAGTTATCCCTAACTAAGAACATACTCTTTTTTATGTGTTTTATGAATATTTTGACAGGATTACTTTTCATTATTTGTGGCTTTTCATTATTCTTGAGTGTTTTTGTTCTCTCTCTCTCTCTCTCTCTCTCTGTCTATATATATATATATATATATATATATATATACACACACATATATGTGTATATACATTCAAATGCTTCACATAAAATTTTTTCTTTAGTTTGATGCTCCAATTTATATTCTTTCACTAGTTATTTTTTTGTGTACAGAAAACAACTTTTTTAGTCAATTTTGTGTCTTACTAATGTACTGAACTATCTTACTAGTTACAATGGTTTCCCAGATGGTTCTCTTGGATTTGCAGTTTAATAATCTTAACACAAGCAAATAATGAGATATTTTGCTTTATTTACCACGTTTGGTTCTTTTTTTTTTTAATCTTTCTGCTTTGGCTACTGGAAATGGCAAAAAGTTGGGTAGTGATAGTAGTAGTGGTGGGAGGCATTTTTTCTTGTTCAGGTTATTTATTTTTTTTTAATATCAATGTATGGTTGCCTTTCATGCATCCCCCGCTGGGAACCGGCCTGCAGGGAACCTGCCTGCAACCCCAGTATGTGTCCTGACTGGGAATCGAACCGTGATTGTCTGGTTCGCAGGCCCACGCTCAATCCACTGAGCTGCACCAGCCAGGGCTCTTGTTCAGGTTTTTAACAGTTTGAAACGCAGAAGCCAAACATGAGTTTTCTGTTTCAAAAATATTTCAGTCATTCTGCCTTCTGTTTCTCATAAGCTTTAGTTTTCCTTAAATAAGTACCTTGGACGTTTTCTATAAATCATTTTGACAAGAATTACAATCTTCAAATATTGCATGTTTCTATTCAGAGATAGTATGTATTTCTCTATTATTTGCCTTTTACATTTCTAAGTAGATTTATATTTTACATTTTAAAGGTTATTGCAAACAGTTTTATAGGTGAAGTTTTGATGATACTATTATTATTGTATGACTGATTTTCTCAAATATTCTAACGGGCTATTTGAGGTTATAAAAGAGGTGCTTTTTTTTTTCTTTAAAAAATTGAACATAGTAAAGTCTCATAACTTTCATCACTGAACTCAATCATTTTATGGGTTTTGTTAGGTTGACATTATTATTATCTATAAATGAGCAGTTTGCCTTCTTTTTGGGTATTTATAGCTTCCATCACATTTCCTCCCCTTTTTTCATATATTGCTTTCACTAGAATATTTTCAATAATAGTGGTGTAGGAATTTTATTTGTTCCATTTTTCCTTTAATATTTTTTATTAAGACTACTATTGGGTCTTAACCAGACATATATCAAAATCATTTCAAGGAAATTTTCTTCCTTTCTATTCTATTTTTTTGTTTTTTATTTTTATTTATTTTTTAAATTTTTTTATTGATTATGCTGTTACAGTTGTTCTATTCCCCCCTTCATTCCCCTCCACCCTACCCCCCATCCCCACCATTACCCCCCCTTAGTTTATGACCATGTGTCTCAATTCCTTTAGATTCTATATTTCCCATGCTATTCTTGCCCCCCCATCTATTTTCTATCTACTGTCTATGCTACTTATTTTCTGTACCTTCTCCCCCCTTCTCCTCCTCTCACTCCCCTGTTGCTAACCCTCCTTGAGATCTTCATTTCTATGTTTCCACTCCTGATCTAGCTGTCCTTTTAGTTTGCTTTTGTTTTAGATGTGGTTGTTAATAACTGTGAATTTATTCTCCTTTCACTGTTCATGTTTCTTTAACTTCTTTTTCTTAGATAAGTCCCTTTAACATTTCATATAATAAGGGCTTGGTGATGATGAACTCCTTGAATTTGATCTTATCTGAGAAGCACCTTATCTGTCCTTCCATTCTAAATGAAAACTTTGCTGGATAGAGCAATCTTGGTTGTAGGTCTTTGGATTTCATGATTTGGAATACCTCTTTCCAGCCCCTTCTTGCCTGTAAGGTCTCTTTTGAGAAATCCACTGACAGTCTGATGGGGACTCCTTTGTAGGTGACTGTCCCCTTATCTCTTGCTGCTTCTAGGATTCTCTCCTTCATTTTAATTTTGGCTATGTAATTATGATGTGCCTTGGTGTGTTCCTTCTTGGGACCAACTTCTTTGGGACTCTCTGAGCTTCCTGGATTTCCTGGAAGTCTATTTCCTTTGCCAGATTGGGGGAAATTCTCCTTTATTATTTGTTCAAATAAGTTTTCCACTGGTGGCTGTTCCTTTCCCCCTTCTGGTACCCCTATAATTCGGATGTTGGAACGTTTAAAGATGTCCTGGAGGTTCCTAAGACTCTCCTCATTTCTTTGAATTCTTGCTTCTTGACTCTTTTCTGTTTGGCCATTATTTGCTTTCTTCTGGTCCACTCCATTGATTTGAGTCCCAGTTTCCTTTTCATTGCTATTGGTGTCCTGTGCAATTCCATTCATTTCAATTAGTTTCGCCTTCATATATTTGTCTAATTTGTCGGTATAATCAACCAGTTCTGTTCTATTCTATTAAGGATTTAAAAATAATTACAGTTAGTATTAAGCCCTAAGAACTTGTTGAAATATTTATTTACTTAATAATATTTTTGAGATAAAAAGTTTTAAAACTTTTGATCCACTGATAACTTGGGTTCCTGAATTGATTTCCTCCTTTGAAGGCATTTAATCATCATTTTAAATCTTTTATGTGATGGAGTAGGTGTGGGGTATGGAGGGGTGAAAATGGAGACAATTGTAATTGAAAACAGTTAAAAAAAAAAAGAAAGCGTAATTGGTAGGAACAAAATAGACAGGGGGATGGTAAGAAGAGCATAGGAAATGGGGAAGCCAAAGAATTTACACACATGACCTATGGAAAAAAACTAAGGGGGGAGAATGGTGGATGGAAGCGGGGGTATCAGGCTGAGGGGACGAAAGGGGGAAAATTGGGACTACTATAACAGCATAATTAATAAAATAGGTTTTATAAAAAAAAGAAAAAATAACTCTTTTATATGAGTTTGGCAAGAGTAGGTTTACAGTTCTTATTAATATTATTTTTGTTATTTCTTATCCTTAATCATAAACTGCATGTTTTTTTCCATATGAACAACTATAAACCTACTTTTACCCACCCTTGTATTTGGTTATAGTATGTTATCAACTCCATAAATTATCAGACTTGATTTCTGTGATATTTTATTAGGTACTTGTGTTTCAGTTTTTTAATGAAATTGCTCCACAATTCTCTTTCTTGCGCCTTATTTGCCAAGTTTGGGTATTAAAGCTTGGTTAATTCTATAATATGACTTAGGAAGTTTTCTACATTTTATTTTTGAACAAAATAACTTTAGTGTATTATTTATAGATTCTGTCTCTGGGTAATATGTGTACATCAGAGGCAACCTGTTTTGTTTTTGTTTTTTGCCCTGAGGCTAAAGATAAATTATTTAGACAAGGGAATTTACAGTGTATTTGACTTGGAGAATTCTCAAAAGATTAACATTTTGCTTGGATTTTTTTTTTCTATTATACTTTTAAGGCTTGAGAAATAACTGCTTTGCTTAAAAGTGAGGGTAAGATCAGTATTTAAGAGTCAGGTGAAATACTGAATATTAATTGAAGTATTCACTAGCCCTTGAAAACCCTTAGTTGAAATAAATGCTTATATATGTGTTCGATAAGGTTGAGTGTCATTCTGAGACAGGCTAGTAAGCCGGGGCACATGGGATAGGGAAACCGAGACGGTTCAATGACCAAGCAGTTTACTGCCACCTAGTAAATCACAAAATCCTATTTTCTCTTACTACAGACACTTAAGAGTAAATGATTAACACTTCTTGTCCCTAACCAGAGGATGAATAGCTTAAATCAGTTGTCTCAGGAAGATATATATCTATATCTATATCTATATCTATATATATATCTATATATATATATATATAACAAAAATCCAACTAGTGCCATTTGTGCCAACCACATCCACAGGTGGATGAAGTCAGGGGAAAATATCTCATTTTGGTGCATCAGCATCAAGCTAATGAATATTCTCTTGAGCTCCTCCCCTCCAACATCCCCTAAATTCCCAGCCCTTTAGACCCTCAGGACGGAGGACCCAGCAGTGCTGTCCCTCCCGGGAGCGCCGCTGTGCCTTTTCCTTTCCCCTCGGCTTCCCCCCAGGGTGTCACCTTTACCTTTCTCTATCTAAGCTCCAAGGGCCCTTCTGCTCTCTGAACCTACTCAGCCCAGCTGGCTCACTTTTACTGACTTTGTAACTTTTAAAATAAAATTTCTTTAATAACTTGAGTTCCTGGGTCTGAATTCTCTCTTTGTGGAATTCAAGACCTGAGGTCCAATTTTGTCAATAACAGCCTGCGTAGTTTCACCGCCAACATCGCTGGTAACAGTTTTCCTTCGGCCACTTTACAATGTTGATATTAAGATTCCGTTTAGAGATAGAGGCTGTCCCATCCTATTTGGAATTAGTTAGCCATGTTCTCGGAAGGTCGGAATGTACCTGTATATGTTACGCTTCATTGTGATTTAATCCTTTGACTCTTGTGGCTGGGTTGTGTTTTGGAAGTTACATTTCAGACCTGCAAACATTCCAGGTTACCTCAAGAGAAAAAAAACAAGGTGTTCACTGTGAGATAATATTGTGTGAGACAAGATTTCAGAATTACATTTATAAAAATCAAAGTTTAACTATATCTGTATAAAATAATTAAAAGATTTACTAGATGAAAATAATATTAAGGCACATCATTTTACCCTATTATAAATTTTATAAATGTAAGAAATAATGATAGCTCTTTAATGAAGGACAAACTTTGGATAACATCAAACTTTCAAAATAAACTTTGCTCATAATTTTACGGGTTCATGTATTAATATTTGCAAAATAAATACATTATGCTTGAAATATGAAATCACTTGAAAAGTAAATACCATAATATAATTCTTTGGCTTCTTTTACTTTGTTGTGGTTCTTGAAAAGAAACCAGCAGGAGTTCATTCATACTTCATATTTTTGGAAATAAGTTTGTCAAATATATTGATCTTATATTTATTATTGAAAAATATTTAAGAATAAAATAGCCTTTTCCTGAAGGAGCTCAGAGTCTCTGTCTCGATGCTAATTCCTAGTCTTATACCCAATGATTGTCAAAGTGTAAATAGATGCAAAAAAGTCAGCAGTGGATGGTGAACACTTCACTACAAAACACAGTAACTCTGTCATCACTTTGCAATAGCAACTGACAAATGAAAAATTATAGTCAGAGGGAAGGGTTAAAATAATTTCCTAACTACATTTATGGAGGATTTTGAAGATAATCAGTGGAGATATATTTTTCTGGTGTGTTTATTCTTTAGTCTACATTCTTAGGGATGTGCCAATTATAATTTATCAACTACCTGTTGTGAAACCTGGATAAAACAATAATGCAAGTAATTAGCAAGGTTTGCATGCTACAGAAAACTGTTATGTTTCCTGACATGTTTAGACTAATAGAGTGAAATTATACTGATAATATTCTATTTCTGTTTCACCCCTGAAGACAGTAAATATTCCTTTCTAATTCTGTTTAGTTCAGGATGAAGTTCCCAGGTTTACTCCAGGCATTTATACACACAAATGAAATGGAGCTCAGTTTAAGTTAGCTCTTTAAAGATCAGTGGTCTAGGTTTTCACATGGAGAAGAGCTATGTGAGGAAAACATCTCCATCTGTCTACTAAATCTGTTTTTTATCTCCCCATTCTTTTAGTATAATTGCTTTTTTGTTTATTTATTCAACCAGAGTAGAATTAATAAGGTTTTACTTTGCATTACCCAGTGTTTGGACTAAAATAAGACTGAATTTGTACTTTATAGATCCTGTATGACCTGAAGTGGATTTTTCCATTTTCTCTTTTTCATGAATCTGAATCTATAATAGATTTTTATTTAAGATTAGGAGTAACTAATTTCTAAAGACTAAGAGAAACAATATCAAAAGTTTTTTAATAGAAAACAATTTGAACAAATTGTTTTTGAAATAAAAACAATTTAGGAAATCAAAACAGTCTTAAGGATGATTCTGCATTTCAGTACAACTAGAGTGAGGAATAATGTTCAGAATAAATAATGATGTGGAGGAAACTTGAGTGCTTTCTGCAGTCTAGGCCAGTGGGCGGGGTCAATACTTTCTCTTCTGGTGTAGGTTTAATGTCCTTTCCCTCTGAGCCTAATATAGTATCAGCTCTTGATTTATTTTGTTTTCTCTTTTGCATGACTGGAATATAAAAAAAGCAAAACTGCTAGAGACAACTGGCTAATGGGTTTTTTATTCTCACTTTGTCTAAGGATATTCTGATTCTTGCAAATAAATGGTGCTCCGTAGTCCCCTTGTCCCCACACCAGTGTGTCCTCAAATACGGATAGGGGGAAATAAGGGATTTTAAAAATTATAAACTAAGTTACCAATACTTAGGATCTTAAAATGAACATATTTTACATCTTCATCACTTTTGGATTATTGTATGTATTTCATTTTTTCATTTTGTTCACTAAACTTCCTTTTTGTTTAATTTTTCATGGAGGTCTTAACTTGGCTTTACTACATTTTATACTTAAATGATACAGGTTTCCCTCCACTCATACATTTAACAGGGCTTATAAGGTCAATATCTTAACCTTGGTAGCTACACCTTTTCCACTATTTTAAAGTCATTGTGGCTGCCTTTTTATCATTGGACTGGTAAAATTAGTGATATTTAGACTTTCTGGCAATATGTTACTTGAATGAGAACCTGACTAGAGCTTTCAAGATAAAAACAAAGTCACATTGTGGAAAGTTATTTCTCTATAAATAAAATCAATGTTAATTTCTAGGGTATTCACAAGTCTCTTCATTTATATTCACAGCTGACTCAATTTTCAATTGCTGTTTGTTTATGAGCTTGATGTGATGGTTTCTATATAATTGGACAAATATCAAGAGAGATCTAGTTGAGTTTTACAGATGCATGGCATGCTGTATGCATTTCTGTTCTATTTATGATCAGTGTAGGGCAGGGAAATAGTTTGCTTTCTAACTTTCTATAGGTTCTCGGCTGAGATCCTCCACCCCTCACAACACAAAGACTAACAGGGTAAAATCAAACCAGAGTTTAATAGCTTTGTACCTCTGTGCGCATGGAAGATACTCGGGAAAGCTGAATGACTCCCTGAAATGGCCCAAGCCTCCACCTTAAATGCCATCTGCAGTTAAATGCCAATTAGGGAGAGTACCAGGAGAAGCCAAGTAAACCAGGACAAGGTTGTTTGTCAGATTTGTCATTTGCCCACTGGCCAAGGTTTGTCATTGATAAGAGTTCCTAAGGATTTTGTCATCTTTCTCTTCCAGGTACAGAGAGAAGGCATGCTTAAAAATTGGGATTTCCCTTAAAAATGTAAATGTCTTTTACAAAAGTGTAACTTCTACTTAACTTTTAGAGCTTCTTCCGTATCTGCTGCTTTAAAAACAAACAAAAACCAACTAGCACAGCCCAGGGTGGGGGTGGGGAGGGAGGGCGGGGCAGGTGGTTCAGTGGGTTGGGGCATCACCTGGTGCACCAAAAGGCTGAGAGTTCAATTCCCAGTCAGGGCACACCTAGGTTTCAGGTTTTATCCCAGTAGGGTGCCAGTGAGAGGCAACCAACTGATGTTTTTCTCTCACATCAATGTCTCTCTTTCCCCACCCCTTCCTCTCTCTCTGAAATAATCAATAAACACATCCTTAGGTGAGGATTAAAAGAAATAACCAGCTTAAGATAATCCTTGTGCCAAAAAGACATATTTCAGGGTAGCAAATTCAGCTTCTTTTTGTTCACTTATTTGACAGAGCTGATACATCTGAACAAAGGCCTTAGTTTTACTGCCTACTGAACATTTAAAAAGTTTCTCAAATGAGAATTGGAGGCACAGATATATCTGTTTGGTAAATGTGAGCTCACTTAAAAAAGCTTGATTCATGATATAATAAATGTTAACAAGATGTTAACAGGATAGAATGTCAAGAAAAGGCCCTGGCTGGTGAGGCTCATTTGGTTGGAATGCTGTCCTGAACACCGGGAGGTTTTGGGTTTGATTCACAGTAAGGGCACATACCTGGGTTGCAGATTCAATACCCAGTCAGGGCACTTTGGAGAGGCAACCAATCAGTGTTTCTGTCTCTTTTTCTCGATCTAAAAGTCAGTGAAAATATCCTTAGGTGAGGATTAAAAAAAAAGTAAAGAAAAAAATCACTACTGTTAATTTCTGTTTAGGAACGCTTTTTTCTTCAAAAGAAAAATTGTTTATATATACACATACATACATATACCCATAAAACACAGACATTATTATTATTATTATCATTATTATAGTCAGTAATCTTGCATTTTAGTCCATTGCCATTCTTAGAAATTCCTCTCTGAGGAGGACTTTGAGGAGAAACCCACATTTGAATGAAACTAAAGTTGTGAAATCCCAACCTGGTAAGACAAGTTGAGGCGGAGGATAAATGAGGATGATGAAGAAGGATCTGATGGGGTCAGTGTTTTCACTTTGGTGCAGCTGGTGCTTGTGGGCAGGTGGCTAAGAGCTGATCACAGCAGCTGATGCAGGTGCCCTAACGTCCCCTCAGCTTGACTGGGCTTTAGAGGGGTCCCTGGCATCCCCTTACTTACAGCACTTATTTTAGAAAACTTGTCATTGTAAATTACTTTCCTGGCCTTTTTTGATAGATGTAAATCTTCCTAAAAAAAAAACAAGCTTGCCCTGGCTGGTATGGACCAGTGGATCGAGTGCCAGCCCGTGGCTGCTTGGATTCCCAGTCAGGGCACAGGCCTGGGTTGCAGGCCGGGTGCCCAGTGGGGGGTGCTCCAGAAGCAACCACACATCGATGTTTCTCTCTTTCTCTCCCTCCCCTCTCCCTTTCTGAAAATAAGTAAGTAAAATATATTTTTAAAAGGTCTTGTTAAGTTTACAACCTAGGAAAGTAAGCAAGCTATCTGATGTCTCCTCTTCTGAAAGCACTAGTCCCGTCGCTAGGGCCCCGCCCTCATGACCTCATCGAAACCTAATTACCCCCCAAAGGACCCATCTCCAAATAGTATCTATGGTCACGAGATCTGAGGCTTGTTCTGAAGATAATTTTTTACTGACCAGAATCTGATGTCTTAAGGGTTTGATGATTAAGGGAGAGAGAGCGAACAGCCGGGAAGGAGAAGGGTCACCGTAAAGAAGTGGGGCGTCTGTGCCATTACAGTGCCACGAGCCAGCCTCTGTTCTCAGCGCTCACTGCGTGTTCATTCATTAATCATCACGGCAACCCTACGAGGTAGATACGGCAACTGTACCCGTTTCACAAATAAAGAAATTAAGGTACAGGAAAGGTAACCAATTTGCTTAATGTGTAAAGCTAATCAATGACAGAGCTGAAATTCAAATCCAGGCATTGTCGTTCCAGTACCTATGTATTTAATCTTAGACTAGCACTGACGCTAAACGTGTGCCAGCTCTAGAAATGTACACATTTTAACCAGGTGGTGGCCTCTGATGGTGGAACTGATCACCAGTTCAAGTTAATAAGGAAAAGTTGTTTTTGGCAGGAGTGAGGGTTGAATCCGTGTTTCAAAAACACTTCTCAAATTATAGAATATTGTAACTACCTCTTAATTTTGAAGAAAATACCAGAGCTCATAACAAAGTTCATAATAAAATAAATACTATTTATATGGTGCTTTAACCTGTATATTTTTCTTAAGACTTTATCAATAACTGTAAAGTAAGATTAAGGAAGTTACCGTGACTTTCAAAGAGAATGTGTGATTTTCAAAGATACGACAGCTAATCATGATGCGATTCAAGATTATGAACATATACTGCCTGTTTCAACAGAGATTAGATATGTGGTTTAAAAATGAGACCTGAAAGTTAGAAGAAAGTAACTGATGATACATAAATACATATATACCTAATATTTTCAAAAACACATTATTATTGAGTATGAGACCTGTAATTGTGAGTAACTGAAGTATTTATTTTGAAATTCCAGTCAACAAGTTACTGTTGGCAATTTAGAGAAGACACAAGTGCGATCGCTAATCAAAGGACACTCTGGGGAAAGGCCCAGCCACTTGTGTTTTAATTAGGGACAGTCGGCATGAAATCAGTGAAAAGAGATCAGAGCGACCATTTGAAGAAAATGCATTTCAGAAGTACAAAAATAGTCATGACGTGGTTTCCGTATTTTCAAAGCTCCATAGAGACTGCTGGCTGAGCTGACATCTCTTGATAGTAATGAAGTCTTTTCTAGTTATAACTCTGTTTCTTTGTTTGAAACTTATAGAGATTAGAAATACCTAAATGGAAACATTCAATTATAGGAAGCAAATTATTGTGAATGGGCTTTTTGATTGCTGTAACTGGGATAGGAGAGTGGAAGGTAGAATTAAATATTTAGCCAAAGTGAGAGGGTTTCATAGCGGAGAAATGCGAGGCAGGAGAAACTTTTCCCCTCCACTTTGCATGTTAAAAACCTGTAGAGAATATGTACTGTTTACTGATAAAATATTTAAAGCAAACTACTTAAAATCACAATACGTATCCCCCAATAGTTTTGAAAAGCGCACTTTTGAGGACATTTTACATTTTGAAAAGATGTGCAAATTGATAATGTATAGATTAATGACAGGAAGAGAAAGGTCTGGAGACTTCACAAGATCACAATGGGGTGGGCGTGGGGGCAGTAAATGCATAAATATTTCAGAGAAAGCAAACTGCAGGGCCAAAGTTTTGCCTCCCCCAAAATGTGCCTTTCGGAATATTGATTTTACACTGCTTATTAAGAAACCAAAGACTCCAAAAGAACCTTTCCCTCCTCCCCTTTTTCCGCCTAAGAGATTCAGATGGAAAGGCCTGCTTCAGGAAGGGATCTCAGCATATTTACCTGAAGGGTCTTCACTATAGCCTACTTGGAATTAAGTATAGTAGACAGGAAGGCTCTAATCAGAGGCTTGTTAACTGGAGTCCTCCCCAAGTCCCATTTTTTTCTGGGTTGCCTAGAAGGAATTTGCCTGCCACTTGTGTTCAGTTCTTTTTACATAGCCATAAGTTACACATTTCCCCTCTAAAATCCCACCACTGCTTCCTTTCTCCTTTGTACCTGTGGCATATAAACCTCAACTACCAATGCCTCTTTGGGTCTCGTTATAGTGCTTCTCAACGTGTATTTGTAAAATAAATTTTGGATATTTTCTGTTAATTTGATTGTTAGCCCCACTAGAACTTTGAAGATAGGCGGAAAATTTATTTTTAGCCTCTTTTTAATTACTGACTAACTCTCATCCTGTTAGACTGACTGACTCTCATCCTGTTAGACTATAGAACATAAAAATAAGAGAATACACATGAAATACACAGCAAGACAATTTCTCTACCTCTCTCTTTGTTTTTCTTTCTCACAATCTCCCTTGCTTTCCCACTTGATTCTCCCGAGTCTCTTAGAGACTTAGGAGAGTACTAAGACTTAAAGATTTAGAATGGTAATTTTTCCTAGGCCAGAAATAAAGAGGGCTTTGTTGTGTTGATGCCAGGGAGGGGTGAGGGCCTTTGAGAATACACTGTATCCCAGTGAGTCAGAGTGTGTGTGTGTGTGTCTGTACAGAAAGATTCCCCGCCCCCCACTCTTTCACTCTCTCTTTCTCTCTCTCTATTTCTCTGGCTCTCTCTCTTTCTTTCCCCCTGTTTATGGAGCATGGTACTTATCCGTGGTTGTATTGTTTAGAATCAGCAGGGGAACTACTTCAGAAATTCCCAATCTGTATTCTAGGCCAGTTCTATCAGAATCTCTGGGGGTGGGAATTAATCAGCCCATGATCCTGAGAAGTAAGCTAGGATTGAAAAACAACTCTGTGGAGTAGCCAAATCCAGCAATCCTCACCCTTCACCCCTTTAAGAGTTTACCTGGAGGAACATGAAGGGAACAGGAGTTAATCCAGTTTCCATCTTAATAGGATTTATTTAGTATTTTGATAAATAGCAGCGAAGGCCTTTGCATTTATTCTTCTGGGTGATTACTGAGAGCCTATATCTCACCTCCAGAAAAGTTTTCAGTGACAAAATAACAATTGTGTTTTGACTTTGACTACTAAGTACACCAGTTATCTACTTTAAAAACTATTGTTATGCTTACATTGTATCATGCTCCAAAGTTGCCACATTATTAGCGTAGGTAGCTACATGTTAATAAAAGAGAAGGGAGCAAAACTGGATAAACTTAACTGGGTTGAAGTCACAGCTTCACTCACTCGAGGGGACAGCAGCATTGCTCTGTAACACCCCTCTGGCCCATGTGTAGGGAGAAAAGAATCTCTGTAGGGAAAAATGGGCCCCCTGGTACCAGAATTACTGGGGGGAGAAGGGGAAACTCATCTGCAGGGTGCCTGCCCAAGGAGCCAAGATAGCATGGGGGTGGGGGGGTCTTTCTACTACGAGACATGAGCAATAGGATCCAAGGTGGTGACCATAAAGGGTGGATGTCTAATATGGGAAAAAGACAGGCTTGCTTAATAGGAGGGCTCAGCATAAGCCTGTGAAGGATTGGGAAAGAGATTGGTCAGCTTGAAAGCTCACAATAATATAATCAAAGCTTAACAAAGGCCTTTCACTCAGTACCATGCATTTATTCACCAATTTTTTTTTTAAGTTTAGCTGAGTATATAATGTGGAGGCAAAAACACATTTTTCTTCTACTCTTCTAAATGATTCTGGCAGGACTAATTATCAAGTTAACATAAGACAGATTAACAGGAGAAAAATGACCAAATTTATTTCATATGTACATATGGGGGTTCCATAAGAACATGAGACCTAAGGACATCTTGGGCTGTTAAGGCTTATGTGTCATTCTGGACTGAGGAGAGAGAGGCAGAGGTTTGGTATTTCAAAGGGAAAGTAGACAATTCACAGGTAGATGAGAAAGGGCAAATGTGTATAATAAATTCTTGATTGGCCACCAGAAACAATGGGACACAGAATGGAATCTAACAGACTTAGATCCCCCCTGTCTGCTACACAATTCATATACGCCAAGGTAAAGAGCTATATTTCCCTTCTAAAAGTAGGGTTCTCTATCTGAATACTTTTAGGCAAGTAATTGGAACAAAAGAGGGAGAAAGGGAGGGAGGGAGGGAGGGAAGGAGGAAGAGGGCAGAGGGAGAGAGACTTTGAGTTTGTTGGGCTTTGATAGTTTTCAGCTCAAAATAACTGCATGCCAGAGTGGCACATTCTGGGGGGACTCATTCTGGACCCCTGAAGTATTTGTCATTAGTTTAACTGATAATCACAGAAGACTATAATGAGTAGGTAAAACTATGTTTAATTTCCGGAGGTTGACAAAGCTAGTAGATAAGTCTTACAACATGTACATATTTTTGAAACTTGACTGGTCTCTGGGAAACTCTGATTGTGCTGTGAGTAGCCTGTCGTGTTCACATGTGCCATTTCTTTCAGTGTTACTATGGAGTATAACAATGTTGGTAACTAAAATGTATGTTTCTTAGTGTTTATTTTCTCACAACATTAATGTATTTTTGAATATTTATGTTTCTAGAAACAGTTTGATAATATTATGAAGTATAAAAATTACTGAGCCAGGTATAATTTGGAGAAGTCACTGAAGAATACACAACTGAGAAACTGAGAAGAGAAATCAAATGAATTATTACACCACAATGGAATAAGGAGATAGTCAAACTATCTTGGAAAAGAGGAGAATGGTTAGAAATGAATGAAATATCTTAATACTAATCTAATAGAAGTATAATGTGTTAATAATCAACAAATTACAATAAATTTGGAAATGCGTGACCTATGAAATATATGTTACAATTATTATCACTGCATATAGAATATTTTCTTAATGAAAGCTATCAATATATGCTACAATGAAATCTGCCTCATTATAAGTTGTTTTTTTATGAATGTATTCCTCTGTATTTCTTATATGTTACACAAGAGCAACTGACTATGTGATGTGAGGTTGTTGCTATTCTTTTTCTAAAGTGAATGCCATCTTCTTTTTGATTGTTCTTTTTATGCTTACTTTCTGTCTTTTTGACCTCCACTAGCCATCCTGTTCTTTAGTTTTTGCTTTCTTCATCCTTCTCTTTTGGCAAAGCTTATCATGTTATTGTAGTTTGCCTCAAATTGTGCTATTTGTCTGGAGTTCTAAACTCTCAGATTGTTCCTAGAGAGAAAGAAGTGCCCAACCAGAGAGACGGTTATTCTCTCTTCTTTATGAGCAAACCTCTAGCTGTTTTAGATACTTCTTTGTTGGTTACACTATTGTAACACTGTGCAGCCAGCACTGCACCCCCAAAACAGGGATTTGTGATGGGGTCCAGAGCTCGGGATGTCCAGAAAATATTAAAAATATAGGATGCTCTCATCCCCACAAGTCTGAACTGGGGGATGGGACACAAGGAGCAGGGCCATTGACAGTTATTTTGCATATCAACAGTTTTGCAAATAACCACAGAAATGGTAATTTAACAGATCTATAACTTTTGACTGGCTTCATGGAGATGTTAAGTAGCTGTGGCCCTGTTTTGAGCCAGGGAGACTAGAGTGACTTCCACCCAGGATGTAACTGGGAGGCAGCTCCCCCTGGTTACAGCGCCTGCATGAGAGATTGGAGATGGTTGGGTCCACACCATGGGGCCACACCAGCCTGGACTTACTATGGCAGCCCAGAAAAGCTGGAAATATATAGGAATACAGGCAGGTATTGTGGGAGGTATTGATTGCGGGAGGAGCCAAAAATGGGAATCTGCCTGGGATATAAACCCAGGTGTGGCAACCATGCAGGTGGGAACCACGTGGCTTTGGGGCTCTGTTTGCCACACAACTTAGAAAGCAGAAGAGACCTTGCAAGGAAGGAAAGGGGTGAAAGGACTCTTGCTGGCTGACAGACCTAGCAAGGAATGGGAAATCACCAGGTGGGAAAACTGTACTGTGGGGAACTGTAACCTGGGAAAATGCAGCCTGGGAAACTGCCTGCCGACCGTACCCAGGACAAACAGATGCCCGGCTAAGATTAGGGTCTAGGGTTGGCCTATCCAGCATCACAGGATGCAGCTTTAACTTAAGCCTGACAAGATGTATCAAGAACAATGGTCAGCAGAAATGGCACCCAGCAACTGGCTCTAGCCAATCAGACTCTGACACCCCAACTAGTTACCTTTCATGGGGTTTTGTGCTTAAAAACCCTGACCTAAGAACAACTGAGCAAGTCTTAACCTCCCCTGGTTGGTTCCACTTTCCCTCTTATTCCCTTCTAATAAACCCTGCTCCTTAGCTCACTGCATCCATCTGGTTTCTTGAACTACTTCAACCTAACACTGGTGGACCAGGAGAAGGTGCCATGTGGTTTTGGGTTAAGAATTGGAGATTGTGACAAAACAGCAGATGATGCTGGGAACTTCAGGAGGACTGGGAGCTGAGCATGGATTACTGGGAAGAACTGGGGGCTACCTGAGTCACAGACTTCTATTTCTTTTCCTGAGATATAGTAACCCCAGTCTGGGTGGGCAAAGGAGGGGAGGAAGGACTGTGTGCGTTTGTGGGTGTTTAAGGGATTTTAACGGAGACATTAAGCCATTACTCTATGTCCGTATAACTATTGAATAAATAGTTCCCTTCCTTTTCACCAGTCTCTGACGTGGAGAGCTATAATATCCTGGTGGCAGACAAGGTGACCCTAGGTGAGGGGCACCCCAGTTGAATGGGGGGTCCATTTGGTAATAGTATCTTGTCTCCCTCCATGGGACTGTCCTGTGACAGTATGATACCAACTTTGTGAAAAATATCAAGTCAGTGTTCTCTTATTGTACATACATTTTATGCTAAGCGGAGTTATGCCTGTATATGGGAGTAAGGAAAAAGGTTTTGAGTAGAAAGAGCTACAAATATAGTTGTGACTAGTAGTAGCCTACCACCAGCTCATAAAGAATTCAATGCTGTTTTCATATAACTTTCTCCATTCATAAAGTTTTTTAATATCATGTGGAAGGACTCAGAAGGAAGTCAATGTTATTTTTTAGAAACAATGAACAAACTATGATTTACTACCTCCTCCTGGCGAAGTGAGAGTATCTCACAGAAAATAAATACAACTTTACTTGTTATGAACAGGAGGACATGAATATAAGACTTAGAAGGGGTAGGTATTTATGGATGAAATTAATAATTTAATTTTAAAGGATTAAAAGCATTCAAAGTTATCAAACGCAACAATAGTACTTGAATGTTATTGATATAAATATTATTGTAACATTCCTTTAAGTTGTGAAACAGAATCTTTTAAAAAACTTGGCCCTGGCTAGTGTAGCTCAGTGGATTGAGTGTGGGCCTGCGAACCACATGATCGTGGTTCAATTCCCAGTCAGGGCACATACATGCCTGGGTTGCAGGCCAGTTCCCAGCAGGGGACACACGAGAAGCAACCATACATTGATACTTCCTCTTTTCTTACCTTCTCCTCTAAAGATAAGTAAATAAAATCTTTAAAAAAAAACCAAAACAAAAAAACTTGATTTTTTTTTTATCCTCAACCAAGGTTAGTTTTTCATTGCATTGACAGAGAAAGAGACAGACAGCAGACATTGATATAAAGAAACATTGATCCATTGACTTCTTGTACACAAGCTGACCAGGGATTGAACCAGCAACTTTGGTATGTACACTTATCAGGAATCAAACCCATAACTTTTCAGACTGTGGAAGAACACTTCAACTAATTGAGCCATACCAGTCAAGGCTAAAAATTTTATTTTTATTTATGTAAGTTTTCACCTGACTATGCCAACTCAGGTCATAGGACAAATCTTATTAAGTTTGAAAGGATTGAAATAATATAAAATATCTTCTTCAACTATAATGGAGTGAAATTGGAAGTCAATGATGGAAGGATACTTGGTAAATTCTGAAATTTTGGGTACTAAACAGCACAGTTTTAACATCATCAGTGGGTCACAAAGGAAATCACCAGGAAAATTAGGAAATGCCTTGAGATAAATAGAAACAAAAACACAATACAGTACAACTTTTGTAGTAAAAGCAGAGCCCCAGTAAAACAGTGCTTTAAACACCTATGTTAAAAAAACCTCAAATCAATAACCTCATCTTCCACATTAAGAAATCTGAAAAAAAAAGAGCAGACTAAACCCACCCAAGTAGAAGGGAAAAAAACAATAAAGATTAGAGAGGAAGCATATTAAATAGAGAGTATAAAAATAATAAAGAAATTAAAAAGTTAGTTCCTTGCAGAGATCAACAGTGTTGACAGACATTTGGCTAGATGACCACAAAGGTAAGAGACAGCACTCAGATGCTCCAAATCAGATGACAGAAAATCACTACTGGTTTTATGGAAATAAAGTGGCTCTTAAGAGAATATTCTGTAATAAATTAGTAAGTTAGATAAAATGGACACATTTCTAGAGAAACACAAATTACCAAGACTGAGTCAAAAAGTTGAATATTAGGGGACCCATTACATCTCATTTATGAAGTCAGAATTTCCCTGAAACCAAAACCAGGCAAAGTCATCTCAAGAAAACTAAGGACCAATATCTTTCATGAATATAAACCACAAATATTCAATAAAATGCTAGCAAACATAATCCAGCAACATATAAAAATGATAATGCACCATGAACAGATGTGACTTATCCCAGAAATGTAATAGTGGCTAAACATCTGACAATCAATCAATGTAATACACCATATTAACAGCTAAAAAGAACAAAAAAAAAGACAAAATTCAACATTCCTTCATGAAAAAGAATACTCAACAATCCAGAAATGGTAGGGAATTTCCTTAATATGATAAACAGTATCTACTAAAAAACCTCACAATGACATCATACTTAATGGTGAAGGACTGAAACATTTTTCCTTGAGAACAAATGCAAGACAAGGATGTCCTCTCTAGACACTTATACTCATATTCAACATTTTACTGAAGATTCATTTTACTGGATATTCAGGGTTAGATAAGAACAGAAATAAAAAGGATGGAAGAACTAAAATTATATCCATTTACAAATGACATAACCTTTATATATAGAAAAGCATAAGGAATTCACTAAAACCAGTTAGAACTAATAAAGGAAGTCAGCATTTTGCATGATACAAGATGAACATACAAAAATCTTTTCATATACTAGAAATGAACAACTTGAAAAAGAAACTAAGAATATAATTTTATTTATAATATGCCTAAAAAATAACAAAGTATTCAGGAATAAATTTAACAAAAGAAGCACAAGATTCGCACATTGAAAACTGTGTTGTTGAAAGAAATAAAAGAAGTTCTAAATAAATTTATGTCCATATTCATGGAAGAGGACTTGATATTGTTACATGGTAATGTTCCCTAAATTAATCTAGAGTTTTAACATCATGTCTTTCAAAATCCCATGTACCTCTTTCTTTGCAGTAATTGACAAGCTGATACTAAAATTCATATGGAAATTCAAGGGACCCAGAATAACCAGAATAATCTTGGAAGAAAAGGAAAAAGTTGAAACACACAGAATTCCTGATTTCAAAACCTACTCCAAAGCTATAGTAGTTAATGAAGTCATGCCATGTGGTAATGGATAAAAATATATAGATTAATGAAATAGAATTGAAAGTTTAGACATTAGTTTTTACATTTATGGTCAACTGATTTTTGACCAAAGTGTCAAAACAATCCAATGAAGAATAAAGCTTTTCAACAAATGATGTTGGTATAACTGGATATCAGCATGCAAAAAATTAAGTTGAACCCGTTCTTTATACTGTATCAATAAAATAAGACAAAAACAAAATACATAATGGACTATTATAAAAACTAAACTATCAAGTACTTAGAAGAAAACAGCAGTAAATCTCTGAGACAATGATTTCTTAGATATGACACTGAAAGTATGTGCAACAAAGGAAATGTAGGTAAACTACATATTTTTTTAAAAAAATTTCTTCTGCCACAAATGATACCATCAATAAAGTAGCCAACCCACAAAATGAGATAAAATATTTTCAGATCATATGTCTGATAAGTAACTAATGTTCAGAATATACACAGAACTACTACAACCAAACAGTGAGATGGATCAATTTAAAGAATGGGCCAAGGACCTGAGTAGACATTTCACTGAAGAAGATATACAGATGGCTGATCAGCACCTAAGAAGAAACTCACTATTATTAGTCATTACAGAAATGCAAAGCAAAACCATAATAGGATACCACTTCACACAGCCATTGGGGTAGCTATAATCAAAAAGACAGAACACAGTGAGTAGGTGAAGAATTTGGAATCTTGACACATTGCTGGTGAGAACATAAAGTTGTAGAGTTGCTTTGGAAAACAGTTTGGCAGTTTCTCAAAAGAATAATCCTATACCCAGAAATTCCTCTATACGTACTTCTCAAGTTAAATATAAACATAAATCCATAAAAATTGTATTTGAGTGTTAATAGTAGTATTATTTATTGTAAGCAACACTTGAAAATAGCCCAAGTGTTCATCAATGGAAAAGTGGATAAATGCTCTATGTTATATCCATACAAAGGAATATCAGCAATAAAATGAGTGAATATCTGATACATGCCATGTAATGGATGAACCTTGGAAACGTTACACTAAGTGAAAGAAGTCAATCACAAAAAAAAAACACATATTGTATGATTCCATGTATATGAAATGTCTAGATTAGGCAAATTCATAGAGACAAAAAGTAGACAGTGCCCAGGGCTGGGGAAGGTATGGGGAGTGACTATAATGGGTACAGAGTAATGGGGTGATGAAAATGTTCCAAATTGAGAATTTTATTTGAAAAGGTCTATTTCTTTCTTATGAAACAGAAATCTAAAGGCTAACAGTCCAGAAGGTTAACACCAGGTAGCTTTGTGGTGTCAGAGATTGTCCCTTCATTTTTCGTTGCCTAGGTTATATACCACATATCTCTGGGCAGTGTCAGTCACACAGACTATGATGCTACACTTATACATGGTGACATTGACTATGGTTGCTTCTGTTTTTATTTCACCATCCGTACCATCTGGTTTCTCCCTTAGTGTGCTTCATGGTACAGCTCTGTTGGTGCACTAACGCTATTGAAGTGTACACTTTATTTTTTTAAATTTTATTTTAATTGGTGTTCAAGTACAGTTTTCTGTCTTCTACTTCTACCCCAGCCCAGCCCCCCATCCCTGGCCACCTCCTTCTCATTTCTACTCCCCCCCCCCCCAATTTTTGTCCATGTGTCTTTTATATTTGTTCCTGAAAACCCTACCACTTTTCCCCTGAAATTCCCTCCCCTTTCCCCTCTGGTCCCTGTCAGCCTGTTCTCTATTTCAGTGTCTTTGGTTATATTTTGCTTGCTTGTTTGTTTTGTTGTTTGGGTTCCTGTTAGCGGTGAGATCATATGGTATTTGTCTTTCACCGCCTAGCTTATTTCACCTAGTGTAATGCTTCCCAGTTCCATCCATGCTGTTGCAAAGGGTAGGAGCTCCTTCTTTCTTTCTGCTGCATAGAATTCCATTGTGTAAATGTACCATAGTTCTTTGATTCATTCATTTACTGCTGGGCACCTAGGTTGCTTTCAGCTCTTGGCTATTGTAAATTGTGCTGCTATGAACATTGGGGTGCATAGATTCTTTTAGAATGATGTTTCAGGGTTCTTAGGATATAATCCTAGCAGTGGAATTGCTGGGTTAAAAGGCAGATCCATTTTTAGTTTTCTTAGAAAATTCCATACTTTTTTCCATAGTGGTTGTACCAGTCTGCAGTCCCACCAACAGTGCACTAGGGTTCCCTTTTCTCCACATCCTCTCCAACACTTGTTGTTGCTTTGTTTATGATGGCTATTTGAACTGCTGTGAAGTGTTATTTCATTGTCATTTTAATTTGCATCTCTCTGATAGCCTAGCAATATTTAGCATCTTTTCATATATCTCTGGATCCTCTGTATGTCCTCCTTGGAGAAGTATCTGTTCAAGTCCTTCATCCACTTTTTAATTGGGTTGCTTGTCTTCTTAGAGTGGAGTCATGTAAATTCTTTATATATTTTGGAGATTAAACCCTTGTCTGAGGTATCATTGGCAAATGTTTCTCCATATGGCTGGTTCTCTTTTTATTTTAATACTGTTTTCTTTAGCCATGCAGAAGCTTTTTATTTTGATGGGATCTCATTGGTTTATCCTTTCTTTTATGTCCCTTGCTCTAGGGGACATATCAGCAAAAATGTTGCTGCATGAAATATCTGAGATTTTCCTGCCTATCTTCTCCTCTAGGACTTTAATGGTGTCATGGCTTATATTTAAATCTTTTATCCACCTTGAATTTATTTTGGTGTATGGTGTAAGTTGGTGCTTGAATTTCATTTTTTTTTTTTTTGCACGTGGCTGTCCAGTTCTCCCAACACCGTTTGTTGAAGAGGCTATTTTTACTCCGTTTTATATTGCTGCCCCCTTTGTCAAATATTAATTGACAATAGAGACTTGGGTTTATTTCTGGGCTCTCTCTTCTGTTCCATTGGTCCATGCCCCTGTTTTTATTCCAGTATCAGGCTGTTTTGATTACAATGGCCTTGTAATACAGTTTGGTAGTAGGTATTGTGTCTACTTTGCCCTTCTCAGAGTTGCAGTAGCTCTTCAGGGTCGTTTATGGTTCCATATAAATTTTTGAAGTGTTTGTTCTATGTTTGCGAAATATGCCATTGGTACTTTAATGGGTATCACATTGAATCTGTAAATTGTTTTGGGTAGTATGGACATTTTGATGATGTTAATTCTTCCAATCCATGAACATGGTATATGTTTCCATTTGTTTGTGTCTTCCTTGATTTTTTTCTTCAGTATTGTGTAGTTTTTTAAATACAGTTTCTTTACCTCTTTCGTTAGGTTCATTCCTAGGTATTCTATTTTTCTTTTTGCTGTATCATGTGGGATTTTTTTTCTTGATTTCTGCTTCTGCTGTTTCATTGTTGCTATACAAGAATGCCTTTAATTTCTGGATATTGACTTTGTATCCCACTGTTTTGCCAAATTCATTTATTAGGCCAGCAGTTTTTTGGCTGAGTCTATAGGATTTTCTATGTATACTATCATGTCATCTGTAAACAGTGACAGTTTTGTTTCCTCCTTTCTTTTTTTAAAATTTTTATTTTATTGATTATGCCATTACAGTTGTTCTATTCCCCCCTTCATTCCCCTCCACCCTGCAACCCCCCACCCCTACCATTGCCCCCCTTTAGTTTATGACCATGTGTCTCAAGTTCTTTGGATTCTATATTTTCCCTACTATTCTTGCCCTCCCACTATCTATTTTCTATCTACCATCTATGCTACTTATTTTCTGTACCTTCTCCCCCCTTCTCCTCCCACTCCCCTGTTGCTAACCCTCCATAAGATCTTCATTTCTATGGTTCTGCTCCTGATCTAGCTGTCCTTTTAGCTTGCTTTTATTTTAGATGTGGTTGTTAATAACTGTGCGTTTGCTGTCCTTTCACTGTTCATATTTTTTATCTTGTTTTTCTTAGATAAATCCCCTTAACATTTCATATAATAAGGGCTTGGTGATGATGAACTCCTTGAATTTGAGCTTATCTGTTTCCTCCTTTCTGATTTGGATGCCTTTTATTCCTTTTCTTTTTCTTTTTTTTTGTCTGATCACTGTGGCTAAAACTTCCAATACTATATTGAATAGAAGTGGTGAAAGTGGACAACCTTGTCTTGTTCCTGATCTTAGTGAAAAAGACTTTAGATTTTGCCCATTGAATATGATGTTGGCTGTAGGTCTCTCATAGATGGCCTTTATTATGTGGAGGAATTCTCCCTCTATGTACTTTGCTGAGTGTTTTTATCATAAATGGGTGCTGTACCTTACCAAATGCTTTTTCCACATCTATTGCTATGATCATGTGATTTTTCTCTTTGCTTTTGTTTATATGATGTATTACATTTACGGATTTGCAAATATTGAACCATCCTTGCATCCCTGGGATGAATCCCACTTGGTCATGGTGTATCTTTTTAATGTGTTGTTGGATGCAATTTGCCAATATTTTGTTGAGGATTTTAGCGTCTATGTTCATCAGCTATATTGGCCTGAAGTTTTCATTCTTTGTTGTGTCTTTATCTGGTTTGGGAATTAGGATGATGCTGGCTTCATAAAAAGTTTGGGAGTCTTCCATCCTTTTGGATTTTTTGGAATGGTCTCTGAAGGACAGGCTTTAGCTCTTCCTTAAATGCTTTGTAGAATTCCCCTGTGAAACCATCTGGTCCAAGGCTTTTGTGCATCAGAAGGTTTTTGATTACTGTTTCATTTTTTTCAGCTGTTATTGGTCTGTTCAGGCTTTTTGCTGCTTCTTCTTTGAGTTTTGGAAGATTATATTTTTCTAGACATTTGTCCATTTCACCTAGGTTTTCAAATTTCTTGGCATACAGTTCTTCATAGTGATTTCTTACGATCCTTTGTATTTCTATGGTGTCAGTTGTAATCTCTCCTTTTCATTTCTATTGTGTTTATTTGGGTCTTCTCTCTTTTTTTTCTTGATGAACCTGCTTCAAGCCTTGTCTGTTTTATCTTTTCAAAGAACCAGGCCCTGGATTCATTGATCCTTAGAATTGTACTTTTATTCTCTATGTCATTTAATTCTGCTCTGATCTTGGTTATTTCCTGCCTTCTATTTGCTCTGGGCTGTCTTTGTTGTTGTTCCTAAAGTTCTTATAGGTGTAGCATTAGGTTGTTTTTTGAAATGTTTCTATCTTTTTTAGATAGGCCTGTATCGCTATGAACTTCCCTCTGAGGAGTAGTGCCTTTGCTGTGTCTCATAAGTTATGGTTTGTTGTGAGTTCATTTTCATTTGTTTCCAGAAACTTTTTGATTTCTTCTCTAATTTCATTCTTGACCCATACATTGTTTAATAGCATGCTATTCAATCTCCATGAGTTTGAGTGTTTTGGATATTTTCCCTTGGGGTTGGTTTCTAGTTTCTTCAGTCCCTTGTGGTCAGAGAAAATGCTTGGTATGATTTCAGTTTTCTTGACTTTGTTGAGGCTTGTTTTGTGTCCTATCATGTGGTCCATTTTTGAAAATGTGTCATGTGCATTGTAAAAGAATGTGTATTTGGCTTCTCTGGGACGGAGGGCTCTATATATACCAGTTAAGTCCTTTTCATCTAAGGCATTGTTCAGTGTCACAGTATCTTTGTTGATATTTTGTTTGGAAAATATGTCCATTTTTGGCAGTGGGGTGTTAAAATCCCCTAGTATAATTGTGTTGCTGTCAATATCTTCCCTGAAGTCATCCAAAATTTTCTTTATGTATTTGGGTGCTCATATGTTGTGTCCATATATATTTACAATATTTATGTCTTCTTGGTGGCTTCTTCCCTTGAGTATTATGAAGTGACCTGGGCTTCTTTCTTTTCTTTTTCTTTTCTTTTCTTTTTAAAAAATATTTTATTTATTTATTTTCAGAGAGAGGGGAAGGGAAGGAGAAAGAGAGGGAGAGAAACATCAATGTGTGATTGCCTCCCAGGTGTCCCCCATTGGGAACTGGCCTGCAACTCAGGCATGTGCACTGACTGGGAATTGAACCGTGATCCTTTGCTTCACAGGCCCGAGCTCAATCCACTGAGCTACACCAGCCAGGGCTGTTTATTGCTCTTTGCTTAAGTCTGTTTTGTCTGATATGAGTATTGCTGAGCCGGGTTTTTTTTCCTATCTGTTTGCTTGGAAAATTTGTTTCCAGCCCTTTACTTTCAGTCTGTGTAGATCTTTTGTGCTGAGGTGGGTCTCTTATAGGCAGCATATGTGTGGGTCATACTTTCTTATCCATTCAGCTATTCTATGTCTTTTGTTTGGAGCGTTTAATACATTTACATTTAAGGTTATGATCGATAGGTACTTATTGTCAGTTTTGTACCTGTTGTGTTTTCTTTCTCTCTCTCTCTTTTACTTCCTTTCCTTAAAGCAGTCCCTTTAGCATGTGTTTCAGAGCTGGTTTGGTGGAGGTGTATTCTTTTAGACTTCTTTTGTCTTGGAAGCTTCTTATTTGGCCTTCTATCTTGATTAAAAGCTTTGTTAGGTAAAGTAGCCTTGGTAGGGCACTGGTTTTCATTACTTGAAATATTTCTTGCCATTCCCCTCTGGCTTGGAGTGTTTCCACTGAGAAGTCAGTAGTTAACCTTATTGGGGCTTCCTTGTATGTTACTTCCTGTTTCTCCTTTGCTGCCTTTAAGATTCTCTCTTTGTCTTGAAATTTTGCCATTTTAATTATGATGTGTCTTGATGTGTCCTCTTTGGGTTCCTCTTAATTGGAACTCCCTGTGTTTCCTGGATTTTTGTGACTTTTTCTTTTACCAAATTAGGGAAGTTTTCCATCATTACTTTTTCAAATAGATTTTCTATCCCTTGCTCTTCTTCTCCCTCTGGTATTTTATTATATGGATATTATTATTTTTCATATTGTCTTGCATTTATCTCAAACCCTCTTCATTCTTTCTGAGCCCTATTTTTTTCTTGCTCTTTCTGGCTGTTTTTTTCTACTTTGTCCTCCAACTCGCTGATCTGATCTTCTGCTTCATTGATCCTGCTTTTGATTTCTTCTACTGTGTTCTTCAGTTCAGAAATTGTATTTTTCATTTCTTCTTGACCCTTATTGATAGTTTCTATTTCCTTTTTCATGTTGATATAGTTTGCATTGAGTTCATTGTAGTTTCTCTGTAGGTTCTGGTAGCTCATTGTGAGCTCATTGAACTTCCTGATAATCATTGCTTTGAAATCCATATCTGATAGTTGAGTTGGCTCTATTTCATTTAGCATTCTTTTTGAGGCTTCCTCCTTTCCCTTTATTTGGGCTTTCTTTGTCTTTCAATTGTTTGTGAGACTCTTCTTATTAGCTTCAGCTTCTTAAATTGATGTGTTCTGGCTTATTGGGTTTATGATGTGAACTTCTGTGGTAGAATACCTCGTAGATTATCTTCTGTGGTAGATTCAGTGCCACAGTCTCTTTCAAGTATCCTGGTGTTTGCACCTTCTACCTATTCTTTTTTTGTGATAAGTTGGAGGGGTAAGGCAAAATGGTTTAAGACAGCACAAGAGTATTTTATGATATTTACAGTAGAAGCTGGTAGGGAAGAGATAGAAGATCCTTTGGCTATGTATAATGTTAACTGTGATAGTCCTGTCAACTAGCCACTTTTTATGAAGGATGGAAAGAAGATAAGACTCATGTTGGGGAAGGAAGGATTGTGAGTTGGATCTATAAATCAGTGAGGTTGTGGGAGGTCAGATTCTGAGGTAAGGTGAGAGTAAAGGATAGTAAATAGGTGTAGTGCATGAGAGAATAGAGTTAACCATTGCAGTAATAGATTTCAGGAAACCATGAAGTGGGTTAAGATATGGGAGGGGTATTGTGTAGTATTTTCAATTGTATGGAATAGATATTATTTACAATAATATTAGAAAATCATATGACAGACTCTATGAGATCTAGATAACAAAATAGGGGGTACAGGCCCTTGAATAGTGTACTAATGGAACACAAGTGAAGGATAGTAAATTAGCAATATACTAAGAATGAGATAACAGGGGAAACCTGTCAAGCAGCCAAGCAAAGAAGACTATACAGAAAGAAGAGGAGTACAAAAATACTATTAAAATAAAAAATGTAAGAATAATGAAAAAATAATATTACAAATATGCAATAACTTGCAGGTTCTTTGTAATATCAAAGTGAAATTTGTCTTTCTGTCTCAGCTGTTGAGACGCCCCCTCTTTCCATCTAACTCTGGTCTTTTCACAGTTCCGGGTTTTTTTGTCTCACTTGTGGGTATTTAAAAAGGAAAAAAAAAGGAGAAAAGAAAGAAAAAAAAAGCAGAAGAAATTAGAAAGAAGAGATAAAATTGTAAAGAAAGGAAGAAGAAATAAAACTAGAAAGAAGGAAAGAGAAGCAAAAATAATTGAGAAATATAAAAATAACAAGTATTAAAAAATAAAAATTTGTTTAAAAAATCAAACAAACAAAAAAAACCTCTTCCTGGTTTCAAACTGGTCAAACTGGTTTTTCTTTTTTTTTTCTATTAGGTTTGTCATTTTTAAAATTTTATTTCTATGTTTTCACATTTCTTTTTTATTTTTATTTTATTGATTATGCCATTACAGTTGCTCTATTCCCCCCTTCATTCCCCTCCACCCTGCACCCCCACACCTACCATTCCCCCCTTTAGTTTATGACCATGTGTCTCAAGTTCTTTGGATTCTATATTTCCCATACTATTCTTGCCCTCCCCCTGTCTATTTTCTACCTACCATCTAAGCTACTTATTTTCTGTACCTTCTCCCCCCTTCTCCTCCCACTCTCCTGTTGCTAACCCTCCATGAGATCTTCATTTCTATGGTTCTGCTCTTGATCCAGCTGTCCTTTTAGCTTGCTTTTGTTTTAGATGTGGTTGTTAATAACTGTGCGTTTGCTGTCCTTTCACTGTTCATATTTTTTATCTTCTTTTTCCGGTCTTGCTGGCTGCAGCAGACTGAGGGGTGATTGGTAAACCAGTATTGCTTTTCTCCCTTCCTGTTTAGCACTCAGTCAGCCTCCCGTGTACTTTCCCCAGGGGCACTCTCTCTGGGTTTACGGTTGTGGGCTTTGGGCCTTGTACTGTGCCCATGCTCTCCCCAGGTTTACGAGTGTGGGCTCCGAATCTTCCACTAAGCACACTCTCCCCTGGTTGTGGGTGCAGGTCCACAGAGAGGCCACCTCTGGCCATATGGGCGTGGGTGCACATTTTTCCCAGGTCTATGCATGGGTGCTCACAGTCCCCCTGTGTTTGCCACTCAGTCCTTACTCCCCTCTCTGCAACTTCAAGCAACCAGGTTTCTTCCAGTGCTGCTCAAACCTTGCTTGGCCAGGGAGGAAGCCCTGACCCAGCTCTCTCCCAAGAACCCTGTGGCCGGCCCAGTGGGCCCCAGGCTTGGGCCTGCAGCCTCCCTGGTCTCTATGCTGATCCTTGGGCCCTTATTGTCCTGAAGCACTCTCCTTACCATCTGTTTTTTCAATGTCTGCTATAATTTTTGATCTCCCATTTTCACATATGCTGGAGTACTTTTGGCTGTTTTCTCTGTTCCTCTGTAGATCAGTTAGGTTTTTCTCCCCCATGTAGGGGGAAGTGGAATCTGCTCCCCCTACCACGCCACCATCTCCCCTCTTGAACTGCACACTATAAACTGATAATTATTTGACCTGTCTCAATAAAGATGTTAAAAATATCCCTGTTTTATAAATTCCTTAATATTTAAATGTTCATTCCCTTTAATCACAAGAAAATGCTATTCTTCAAAAATATTTTTCCAGTTTTATTGAAAAATCAATTGACATACATCACTGTATAAGTTTAGGTGATGCAGCACAATAATTTGACTAACATGTATCATGAAATAATTACTGAAATAAGTTTGTTTAACATCCATCATCTCATAGATGCAAAAAGAAGAAAAGGGAAAACCAGTATTTTTCTGCTTGTGATCTGAACTCTTAGGTTTACACATTTAACAACTTTTATAAACAGCAAACAGAATTGTTAACTAGTAATCATGTTGTATGTTACATCCCAAGTACTTATTTATTTTATAACTTAAAGTTTGTACCTTTTGACAACCTTCCTCCTCCCTTTCTCTAATTCCCCTCCTCATACCCTCCCCTCTGGTAGCCACAAATCTATTTTTTAATGAGTTTTTTTCTCCAAAAATATACATCTTTAAATAATTTTAAAGGTAGTATTTTGGCATATTTAGTTTTCAAATTATAAATACTTTAAATTATATATTTTTCTTCAAACATCTTTATGTCTAATAAATTTTTCAGTTTTTACTAGTTTGTAGGAGGGATTTGGCAATTCTAATATATTATTGGTAAAAGTCAAGGAAATAACCGCTTTGAAATATACCAAAATATACTTTTATAGTATGCTATCTAGACTCAAATTTATTTTCATGCATAAATGTCTACCTTGTAGTTTTTACACATAGCTTGTTTTTTTGTTCAGACCAGCAAATATGAACCAAATGATCTGTCAACATTTTGAAATTATATGATACTGTTTTTGAAAAAAAAAGTTTTCTGACAACATATAATGAAAACTCTATTTATATCCCATAATTAATATAATTATGCCAGTCTTGTAGCTCTGTTAAAGCATGTGAATAAAAAGTATTTTTCCTCTTTTCTTAACTGCTAATCATTTAAGCAAGTTTAATGAGAAAATTAAGATGAAGAAAAGAAGTTCCGGCAGTTATATACCAAAAGTGTCAAGTTGAAATTTTAATTCCTCATTCACAGTAATGACTATAAATAAAGATGCAAATGAAAATTAATTTGTATATCTTTTGAAAACACTTAAATAATAGCTCAACATAAAAGAAGAGTGATGGTTCAAAGAATGTGTGACAAGGGAGGGATCAATAAAGATACTGGATTGATTTTTAAAATAAAACTGGAAGGTTAAATTGTGCAGGTTAAGGTACAGTAAGGACTAAGGATGAATTTCATTCCATTTTTGGAAATGTTATCACCACGAAATTAACATTTAGAAATATGCTGATCAGATTACTTAGTGGAACATCCACAATCTTCTATGTCCTTATCCCTGCTCACCTCTTTGACTTCGTGTCTTCTTCTTTCCTCTGTACTGACAGCAACAGCAATCAGGACGGCAGCATCCACTGCAACAACTGTTTGCGATATATTTTCCATGTGTCAGGAGCTCTGAAAAGACTCTATTATAAAGACTGCATTTTATTCAATCCAATATTTGACAGAGAAAACAAGTGCATACAATGGGCTAAAGATGGTTTATTCAATAAATGGTGTTGGGAAAATTGGGCAGACAGGTGCAGAAAGATGAAACTAGACCGCCTTCTTATACCACACAAGAGAATAAATTCAAAATAGACCAAAGGCTCAACTGTTAGACTCAAAGCCATAAAAATCCTAGAAGAAAACTCAGGCAGCAAAACCTCCGACATCCCTCATAGCAATATTTTATCAGATATATTTCCCAGGCAAGGCAAATGAAAGAAAAAATCAACAAATGGGACTACATCAAACTAAAAAGCTTTTGCAAGGCGAAAGAAATAATCAACAAAATGAAAAGACAAACCACTGAATGGGAGAACATATTCACCCATACATCTGATAAGTGGTTAATACCCAAAATGTATAAACAACTTACAAAACTCAGCCCCTAAAAAACAAACAACCTAATTAAATAAATGGGCAAAAGACGTGAATGAGCACTTCTCCAAAGAGAACATACAGATGGCCAATATACATGTGAACAGTTGCTCAAAGTCACTAATCATCAGATAAATGCAAATTAAAGCTGCATTGAGATACCATCGCACACCTGTCAGAATGGCTATCATCAATAAATCAACAAGTAGCAAGTGCCAACAAAGATGCAGAGAAAGGGCAACAGTTTTACATTATTGGTGGGAATGCAGACTGGTGTGGCCACTGTGGAAATCAGTATGGAGATACCTCAAAAAATTAAAAATGGACCTGCCATTTGACCCAGTCATCCCACTTTTTAGAATATACAGGAAGAAACTGAAAACACCAATTCAAAAGAACATAAGCACCCTTATGTTCATTGCAGTGTTATTTACAATGACCAAGATATTGAAGTAGCCTAAATGCCCATCAGTAAATTAGTGGATAAAAAAACCATGGGACACTTACACAATGGAATTCTACTCAGCTGTAAAAAGAAGAAAATTTTACCCTTTGCAACAGTATTCATGATCCTAGAGAACATTATGCTAAGTGGAATAAGTCAGTCGGAAAAAGTCAAATACCATATGATTTCACTCTTATGTTGAATCTAATGAACAGACTGAACTAACAAGGAAAATGGAGACAGACTCATAGATGGAGGTTAGGATAACAGCTGGTGGATGAGGGGGGTGAGGGGGTGGAGAGATTGAGCAAAAAGGAAAAAGGGCCATGGACAACAGTGTGGTGACTCCTAGGGAGAGGAGAGTATGGGGGAACAAAATAGTAATGGGAAAAATACAACAAAAATTAAATTAAAAAATAAAACATGCTATTAAGCCAACAAATAAAAATAAAATATACATTCATCCATGTTAAAAAAGAATATAAACCTGAAGTGAATACTATTATTCTTATTTTTCAAATGAGTGAAACCAAAGTGTTGAAAGGTGACAAGTAATAAATGTCAGAACTAAGTTCAAATCTAGCTTCTACCACCAAAATCAAGGCTTCTGGGACTCTCTGAGGATGTGGAACTATTTACAGTTTCTTGAACAAGCTTCACTATTTCATTATTTGCATAAATGTTCATTCTGCCTGTAACGTTCTTCCTTATTGCTGTCCTGGTAGACTCTAAGACTTCTGTCCTGCAAGACCAAATCTCATGTGTGTTCTCCTCTGTTAAGCTTCCCCTACTCAACCAAGCAGAACTGATGGAACTCTCTTTTTCACTCCTGTTGGTCCTGGTCCAAACAGCTAATCTGACCTTAGCCCACTATAGTGCAATTATTTGTATGTATACCTGTCTGGATCATAATAAACATGAAACATTTGTTAAATGAATGAAGGGATGAATCAATGAATGCTCTGCAACCATAAAACATCATGTTATTTGTGACTGGGAATGTGAAATTACCACAGCTTTCAATAAAACTGCTAATTTGAATTTAACTATAAGGTTTTAAGGCAGGTAAAAAAAAATGGGGTCATGGAAAGGATTTATTTGTATTTTTAGGAGGTTGACTTACTAGCAGAATTCTCTTTTGCTGTGTTTAATTTTGAGTATTCCCTCTGTCACCCTGTTAATTATTAACTAGAAACATAGATTAAAGACACAAATATTTTAACACAGAAGAAACACAAGTAAAAGCATACCCTTTTGTACATTTGTGCTTAGTAAAAAAGAAAGTTTTCAGTTTGAGACTAACCTTTGCTGACGTGTGTGAGCTTGGCTAGAAGGATGCATAAGCTGGCTAAAAAGGAGATGTCTTGAGGAAAAATAATCATCTTAAGGGAAGAAAGCATTCAACTTGGATACATGATGCTTTCTCCAATCACTTGGATACATGACACTTTCTCCAATTACAATGTTCAACATTCAGAAAATGGGGACAGTTATGATGATGGAACACTAGCACAGAGATTGATCCCAGTTGGCCCCCTGTTGTCTTATATATGTGTCCTGGGAATAGCAAGGGTCGTAAGTACAACCTGGAAAGGAAATTTCATTAAAACACTCTGGTATTTGAAGTACAAGACAGACATTCAATGAGAGCCAAGTGATGCAGTAACATAAAGGGGAGAGAAAAAAAAAAGTTGATTCCCTCCTCTTTGAAAAAACACAATTTTTTGGTTTTGTTTTTGTTTTGTTTTTGACATATCAGGGGCTTCTAACACCATCACACTGGGTTGGAGCAGCCAGGTATTATCATGGAGGTACAGTGTGTCTTCAGTAGAGGAGGTAACAGTAGCCTTAGGTGGACTTTAGTGGACAGAATGGTCCTCAAGACCTTAATAGAATTCAAGGTTTCATTGATTTTTGAGAGTTAAAACCAGTACATGAAATTCTAGGCTTTATTTGGAGGGAATGACCAAACTACTTTTAGATCTTTGAAAATGGTGGACATTAATAGAGAGTGTTCAAGGAGAAAAGAGGTAAATGGTGTGATTTTATTATCCCTTTTGTGTGTGGGTGGGTAAGTGCCTCTTAAGAAAAAGCCTAAAGAAAATAGGATGCTACATGGAAGCAGAATGGATTTATTAATGTGGACAAATGGATAGCTGAAGTAATTTTGTGTAGGGTGGAGGAGAGTGAAAGCCACAATTTCAGTGATCTAGTTGTTCTGACCAGAAGCAGATAACAATAGATGATACTATTAATTGCAATAACATGAGTGTAGGCTAAAGAAACACCATCTACACATTGCCTTCTCCCTATTGTGCATGTACTATTTATTGTTTAACTTCAGAAAGAGGTCATATGTATGGTTATTTTATTGCAATCTGTAAAATCATAAGGATGCAGGTTGATTGGCTGGTATAATAGTAGCAGTAGTAATAAATAATAATAATAATAAAACTTTGCCACGAGTCACATCCATTTCACATGTATTTATTGTGCAGTGACTTTCCTTTGGAAATAATTTTATCTAAGCTCCCTTTTCTCATATATTTCCTCCCTCATGCATGTGAAAAGTCCAAGTAAGGGGTTTAGGAGCTAGTCAGCCAGTTTACCACACCATTGTGTTCCAGTGACTAAATTCTGCTTTGGTGGAACATTAAGCTCCAACAGAAGCATTATTGCGTCTTTAAGCCTCAGGATCCTAACACTGCTGAAATTTATTGTTTACTTGAGGGTAATGATGGAAACCAAGTAATAAATACAGATGAGAGGAGAAAAGCACCTTAAAATATTTTCATCCTATTTTTTAGGCAATCATACATCCAGTAGTGAAAAGGGTAGAAGAAAAATAAATGACACATCACATTCTTAAGAAGTTATATTGAAGATCAAGGGCTTTTAAGTTACTAAAGCCTAATAATTCATTAGAAATTTGTTCTGACTTGAAAGCATCTCAAATTACTAAGTACTTTCTTTACATCAAGGACTATCTGCTCTTCCAAAGGCAGTCTCAAGAAGAAATGGTAATGTTAGGTGGGTAGGAATTTTTATAATATGGTAATGTTGACTTTCAGACTAAGGAGCCAGATTTAACTAATACCCAAAATGGTGGTGGCAAGGACCCTGGAGACCACGGGATAGAAGTCAGGTGTATTATTTTTTATTGCTTTTCATTAGGTATCTATGTTCTGACTGCTCATACTCTTCGTCATCTTCCTATACCGAATTTTTATGTTTTAAAAATTAGTTCAGAAACATTGTCGATTAAAATGCAAGCTGAAAAATTGTGGAAGCACATTTCCTTTTTCATTCAGATAACATCTTACTCTGCTTTCTATTCTCCTTTTTAAATAAACTGAAGCCTATTTTCTTCAACTTGCAAATATAAATTTCAGATGACTTGATACTCTTTAAAAACATAATCTTAAACTTAGAGAAAAGTTCAATGTATTGTAAAAGTAACATTTTACTGAGCCATTTGCAAGTTTTCAACATGGTTCCCTATCATCCTGAAGAAGCTAGAACATATTTCCTAAAAAAAAAAAGACATTATTCTACATAACCCCAATACAACCAACAGATTAACAATGACATATTACTACTATTTGATTCTCAGATCCCATTGAATGTTCATTACTTCTGTGAATAGTATTCTTTATGTCACCAAGTTTAAGTTTATATGTGTCTAGTAGAGATATCTCTTTAGTCTCCTTCAAACTGGAGCAGCCTTTCTTAATCTTTTTTAACTATATTTTTTGATTCTGCTATTACAGTTGTCCAGATTTTTCCCCTTTACCCACCCCTCCACCCATTACCACCCACTCCCTCAGGTAATCCCTCACCATTGTTCTTGTCAGTGGGTCATGAGTATAATATCTTTGGCTATTCCATTTTCTATACTGTAGTTTAAATCCCCATGGCTATTCTGTAATACCTGTTAGTACTTCTTAATCCCCTCATCTCTTCATCCATTCCTCCATACCTCCCTCCTATCTAGCAACCATAAAGATACTTTCTGTACCTTGTATCTTTCAAATAGATTTCCAATTTCTTGCTCTTTCTCTTCTCATTCTGGCACTCCTATGATGCAAATGTTGGACCTCTTGAACTTGTCCCAGAGGCTGCTTATACTATACTCATTTTTTAAAAATTCTTTTTCTTGTTCTGATGAGTTGCTTTTTCCTTCCTTCTTTCTAATCATTGATTTGATTATCAACTTTACCCACTCTACTGTTGTTTTTCTGTAAATTGTCCTTTACTTCAATTAGTGTATCTTCATATATGACTGGATTTTTTTTTATGCTACTGAGGTCCTCACTAAGTTCCTTGAGCTTTTTTAACCAGTGTTTTAAATTCTGCATCGGAAAGATTGTTTATCTCCATTTCATTAAGCTCTTTTTCTGGAGTTTTGATCTGTACTTTCATTTGGGCCATGTTTCTTTGGCTTCTCATTTTGGCAGCTGCCCTGTGCTTGTTTCTATATATTAAATAGAGCTTCTTTGCCTCTTTGTCTTGTTAGTGTGACAACTAATGTGGTAGTTGTCCTGTAGGGCCCAGTGGCACAGTCTCCCCTGTCACTCAAGCTGGATACTTAAGGTGCACCCATCTGTGTGGCCTGAGTATACCCTCCTGTTGTAGTTGAGACTTGATTGCTGTTGGCAAGTCAATGGGAGGAATTTACCCAGGCCAGTCAGCTGCAAGGATTGGCTGTGACCACTTAAAACCAACCTCTGCCCTGCCTGGTAGTTCAGCTGTACAGGGGCAGGGTGGTGGTGCTCCAGTGTGGTCTGTGGCTGTCCACTGTAGCTGGCCTTGGCATTTTCCAGGTGGTGCAGGCAAGGTCAGCCCCTACCTGTGTTTTGTCCAGGCTGCCCTTCCTAAGCTATAAAGCAATAGATGGCTGCTACTTGTTCTGGACTTGGTGATTCCCAGGTGAAGCCAAGCTTTGAAACTAGGCTGGCTGCTGATAGTGCTGGGCTTGAGGCTCACTGAGGCCAGCTGTTGCTTGTTTGAGAGGGCTTAGGAATTTGTGAAGCATGAGTCAAGACCAGCCACTCATATAGAGAAGCAGGTTGGGTGGGCCCATAGGTTGGGTGGGGCAGAGTCTCTGGGGATCTCTAAGGTGGGTCAAATGGTGTTAGCCTGGTTGATAGAGTCTTAGATATGTCTCCAGCTTGTTGGCTCTGTAGGGGTAAGGTTTAGGAAAGGGACAATGGCCTCTGCTCACCTTCATGGCAGACTGTTCAGTTTTTCCCTGTGTACCACTGGTGCCTTCTAAGCTGCTACCCTAGAGCTGGAACTCTGAGGGAGTGAGTCTGAGTAGGTGAGTCCATGTGTGGGTTCTTTGAGAGGAACTGCTTGAGGCTCCAGCAGCTTCTTCCACTGACTCAATCCTTGCTGGTTTTTGTAGCCAGAAGTTATGGGGACTTATTTTCTTGGCACTGGAACCCTGGGCTAGGGGGCCTGGTGTGGGGCTGGGACTCGTCACTCTCCAGATATCCCTCCTGAATTTTTATTTACTACACATGGGTGTGGGACCAGCCCATTTTGCATCTGTGACCCTCATACCAGTCTGGATGGCTGTGGTTTCTTTAATTTGTAATTGTCAAATTTCCATTCAGCTCGATTTCTGATGGTTCTAAGTGTTGGTTGTTCTATATATTTGTTGTAATTTTGATCTGGTTTTGTTAGACAGTGAAACATGTCTGCCTATAGTGCCATCTTGACTGGAAATCTCTTACTCTTTTTTTGATTTTCATAACATTGACACTTAACATGACATTAATACCAATTATTTTGTATAATGACTCTTAACTTGGGGTGGTGTAATGCTTCCTCATGATTCACTTTATCAGGTTACTCATCTTTGCAGGAATATCACAGAAATATGTTATGTTCTTATTTTTTGCATCCTATTGCCTAGTACGTGATTTGGTTCATTACTATCAATGTTAATGTATTCACTTGATAAAGGTGGCTCTGCCAGGCTTTTTTTCCCTTAATAATTAATGAACACTTTGAGGGGACATATTTGAGACTCTATAAATAAGTTCACTGTTCCTTTAATAGTCTATCTATCTATTTATTTATGTCAGTAAGTACTGTCAGATTTCTATATTATTCAATAAGTTATAATCCATTACTATTGTTTCTAATGTTCAAAATTTCTGAGATCATGGGTACTCCTATAAGATGTCTTTTTTTGTCCTTTTCACATTTCCCATTATTCTCTGAGCACTTTCTTAGTTTCAGGCATAATAATTTCTTTTATGTTCATCATACACATGTTTTGCCTTAACCCTGAAATTAGCCATCTATTCCAGGAACCCTTATTTGCCATTGTGGGTTACACTGAGCTCCTTCCCTTGGATGTGTAATCACTTCATTCCACGTAAGCTCTGAAACCTTGCTCTGGGATGTTTCCCCTCTTTCTGTAATGAAAGCCTTCTTAGTCTTTTAGGGGTTTGGCTTCCTGCAGAGGGTTGCTCTGTTCCCCAAGTGTAGATGTTCTCTTCATCCTTCTCAGGGTCTGACACTTCATGACAGGGCTACATGTGTGTGACTATCCTCTTCACTGTGCTGTGCTCTAATATCTGACTCGGGGCCACTACTATCACCAGCTCCTACACTAGAGTCCTCTTGGTGCCTGATATCTGCTCTTGGCCAGTAGATTCCCTGGCCTCTGTCTTCCATGCTACAAGTGGCTCCTTGACTGCAGCACAGAAGTATTTAGAATGAGTTGAAGAAGACAAAAGTTATTTATTTATACTTAAGATTATTTATTTATTTTTAGGAGGGGAGGGAAGGAGAAAGAGAGGGAGACAAATATCAATATGTGGTTGCCTCTCATGTGCACCCACTGGTTACCTGGCCCACAACCCAGGCATGTGCCCTGACTGGGAATTGAACTAGTGACCCTTCAGTTAGGAGGCTGGCACTCAATTCACTGAGCCACAGTAGCCAGGATGAAGGTTAATTTTTTAAAGATTAAAGTTAAACAGTATAAGTGATAAATATTAGACTTATAACTTGTTTATTAAAAAACAAAATCATGAAAAACACTATTTATTGATGGTCAGCTAGAACACAAAACACAGAAAATTCCTCCCAATTCCTATTTCTACACAGATGCCTGCCATGTGTATATTGTAATCACAGGCTCCTTCCCTTTGAGCTAGAGGCCCATATAACTAATTGCCTTCCTGAACTTTCCTCTTGGATGCCTTAAGGGCATATCAAACTTCACACTTAATCAACCAAACTTAAGTCCAGTCCTCTCCAGTGTCATACCTCATAGTTATACCTCTGTTGACCACCAATGAAATCCAGAAATCTATCCATCTAACTTGCTGCTTTTTGCTTCCTCCCTTCCACATTATGTCTATTTACTGTCCCTTAGATTAATATATATTTAAAAAATCTATTCACTCCTGCCTATCTCACCTGCTACAACTCTAACATGAGGGAGTCATCTCACTTGTTACTATTAAAATAACCTCCTAAATGTTCTCTTGGAGCCTTCTCAGATCTACTAAGGTTTGTTCTTCACACTGCATCAGAGAGACATTTTCAAAAAACAGTTGGATCATGCCAGGCACAAACCCTTCTCTCTTAAGGCAAAAAAGTGTGGATGATCAACCTTAGAACCCATCTTTGGATTTCCATTGCTCTTGGAATTAAAAAAAATATCCTAGAGCAACAAGACAATGTGAGTGTTGGCCTCTACCTACCTCGTTAGCATTGTTCTGTTCCTTATGCCTCCTAGTTCTCCATGTTCCAGGCACACTCGCCTCCTTTCCCACTTTCTCTAACACAGAACCTTCCCAAATGCTTTTTCTTGTGCCTGATTGCTCATCTGTCTTGTACACATAAATAGCACCATTTAGTTAACTTCTATTCTTCATTCTGATCTCATTTCAATCATTATTTTCTCAGGGCAGTATCGCGACTGCCTAATACCAGCATTCAATCTTATTTGATATTTTCCTATTATCTTGAATCTTTCTCTTTGCTCACAGCTCTCCACTTATCTTAATTTTCATTCGATAGATGCCTGCCCATCTCTCACCACAAACCCTAAGCTCCATGACTATAGGAATAATGCCTGTTTGTTTATTACTATTTTGTTTACTATTATGTTTAGACACCTAGTACACTTCAAGGTACATTTGTTGAAACAATTGAATGAATAATTCACCATTACTGTATTGCTGCTGAGAGACCATGAGGGTTTTTTTTCTTCTTAATTTTCTTACAGGGCTATACCCCTGAAACTTTCTGTTCAATATGCTACTGTTTTATTGCCTCTAATTACCAGGGCTTTTCGAGGCTGGTCTCCCTTTGTAATGTTTTTAAAAGATTGAAGTACACTGCCTCTGCTCTTCTTCAATTTGAAAAATTGGCCCAAGATAACAAGAGAATCTCATGGAAAAATTAATAAAGGTAGATAGTATAATGTTTTCCATTAATTTTACTTACCATCAGCTTATCTTTAGTATCTTAGTTGTAAAATTATTGCAGTAGAGCAGACTATAACACCAAATATAACAGTGCAGCCAACACTCCTCATTCAGTACAGGGAGAGAAAAGATAGTTAAAATGATTGGTAAAAGGTAACAACTCTGAATCCGTCTCTTATTTTCATCTGGCAAGGATGTTCAAGGTACAATTCCTTGTAAACTCCCAGTATGATCCGCCACACTTAAGGCAGCAAACAATTGGACGAGGACTATAATTAGCATAATAATCTATTAGACCACAGGATAAAATTTATGAATGTCATAGTTTGACAATTATTAACAAAATGACTTTTGTATGTGTGTTGGGATGTTTATTTTTTTATCATAAGTCTATAATCTCAACGTTGCTTGATATTTGCCGAGAGTATATGGGCTGTTATCATTTTAGTTGAGCATGATCTTTACCTAATAGGATATTACAGTTTATTTGATGTTATTCATTTTTTATAATTTCTAAATGTAAGGGTATAATCTCAACTCAGCATGAGAAGTTCTAAGCATAAAAGATCCCTTAAATCAGAATCACAGTGTTTTGCCTTGAGATAAGGGCAACCATGTCTCAATATGTTTATTGGCTTTATATCTATTATATGAGAATATTGCCACATTTTGTCATGAAATATTAGTGGAAATATAATTGATATGATACTATCATTTTATGAACAAATGATTTGGTTGGTGTAACCTGATGTTATTATATAAGGAATGTGTCAAATTGCTTTTGAAATTTCTACTAGAACTTATATGAAATATGAGCATTTTTATATTTGTATTACTTCAACTAATTAATTTTTTAATATTATAATATTGTTGATGATTTCTTCAAAAATAGCACTGGCTTCACAATTCTGTGTTAAATACCCAATATGTGGGAGGCGCTGTTATAATTCCTAGGATACAGAAAGCCATGAAAAGTAATATTTGACCTGAATGGCCTCTCAATTCCTGGAATCTGATAAAACTCTGCAATTAAAATTGTGGTTCAGACATTTACTGGATGTGTCAGGTTATTTAATTTTTCTGAACTTTTAGTTTCCTATGAAATGGAACACTAATATCTACTTCACAGAACTTGTGAGAATTAAATAATTTATGTTAAGACATTCTATGCCATTTGAAATACATCATGGAGCAGAAGTAGGTTTGTAGTTGTGAGTGCACAAACACAGAGTTTATTATTGCATTATTATTTATTAATTATGATATTATTAGCCATAATAACAACTGTAAACCTACTTTGCTCCATTTTGTGTTGTAGTACCCACTACATATCAGCTTCATTATTAGTATCATTTTTCAGAAATATTATTATTTACCATCTACAGAGTTGAAAGTACCCTAAGGAAAGCAATTAAAGGTCCATTTTGTGAGTAGGTTTGTGCCCTTTGTTTATTGAGTTGTGTTAAAGCATGAACTGGATGAACGGTAGGATCAACCATAGAATAGTGGGAACGATTATAGGGATTCTAGAAAGGCCAGGTATTCTTCATCTCAAAGAAAATATATTTAAATATGATTTACCTATAAACTGCTGGTGGAAGTAATAACTAATTAGTTGTTGCAGATGATGATTTTTAATGGTGATTTGTTTATTTTTCAATGTTCTAAAGCTTAAATTCATGGTACATATTTATTAGAAGTTGAATAAGAGTCACTCAAATTCCTTTTCCTTTAAATTCCTTTTAATTAAAAAGGCACATTTTAATGGAAAATGCACTTTTTAATTTTTAATGGTACAAACAATTTATTATGTGTTTATTTTCTAAAATTTATAACATATTTATAGCAGAAATTATGCCTAAAATGTGAACATCAATTCACATGTGAGAATAATTTTAGATATTATTTTTCATGCACCTGAATTAGTAAGGCCTGTTTGGAACCACCACTACTTCTTCTTGCTGTTTACTGTGGGAAACCATTCTGTGTGGCGTGGGCCCAGCTCCCAGTGGAAAGTAAGGTCCAAAGCACAGGACCCAGGCCCACGAATACGTTCTCCTGTGGGGAATCAGGCCTGCGATGTGCCTAGGCCACTTTGAGATTTGCTTTTGCTAAAACTCCCTCACCCTGAATTGCAGCAAACATTTACTGCGAATTAACTTCCTAAAATCCATGCTAAACCTTCCAAGGATGAGTGTAACCAGTTTTACAGCTTTTGCCTTTTCATTTGCAAGTATCCCTCTTCTGTGATGTGATTAGCGGCATTCTCTCCTTTGTTTTCTGTAAAAGGTAACCACCTAAAGCAACCTGTGCATAGTTAATGAGGAACTTCCTGTAATGTGCCCAGAAAGACAGTAAAAGCTCTTAGAAGCAAGGGCTGAGGCTTCTGCTCCCCTTGAGAGAGAAGCCACCCGCCCTTTTTTCCCACAGGACTCAGTAGTCCGTGTGAATTTCTTTTGTCTCAGCTGCAATGCCTGGACCCCACAAGTCAGGGTCTGAGGCAGTGTACTTTTTTGCTTTTATTTGTAAAATTAACTTTATTGAGGTATACTTAGCATTTAATATTATATTATATAGACTGCATCTATTGGGTATTTAAAGGTACAGTTCAATGAGTTTTAAATTATAACCCATATAATCATTGCTATGTTCTAGATAATCAAATTTTTACTTAACCTAAAATTCCCTTGAAGCACAATCTGTGTGTGCGCACTTATTTACTTTTATTTTTTTCTCTTTTTAAAAATTTTATTGATTATGCTGTTACAGTTGTTCTATTCCCCCTTTCATTCCCCTCCACCCTACCCCCTATCCCCACCATTACCCCCCTTTAGTTTATGACCAAGTGTCTCAAGTCCTTTAGATTCTATATTTCCCATGCTATTCTTGCCCCCCCTTCTATTTTCTATCTACTGTCTATGCTACTTATTTTCTGTACCTTCTCCCCCCTTCTCCTCCTCCCACTCCCCTGTTGCTAACCCTCCTTGAGATCTTCACTTTTAAATAAAGTGATGGAAATATGTCATGTTTAAAAGGCACTGACATAAAGAAAAGAAATACCTCTTGTTAAAATTGGAAAGCAAAAAATAACAGTTGTTTTTGTACGAAAGTGATCAATATTGTGTAGCTCTGCTGAATTAAGTTTTGCTATTTATGGTTGCAAGGCTGTCATGTTTTACATGCCTCCCTTTTAAGCCGAACTATCATCTGTAGAAAGAAATAATTTTTTTGACAGGCACTTGTGGAAAAACTGCAAATGGTAGGCACTCTGTTAGGCTCTCAGGATACAGTGTCTTATGTACTGTTAGCCCATACCTTGTTGTCTATATTAACATTATCTTGCTATTCCACTGTCGTCATTAGCATGTCTTAACCTTTTCCTGGAGTTTCTTACTCAGACAAGAGGCTTGATTGTTCATCACTGGAACTTTTTGAAACACCTATCACCTCTTCAAAGGAAAGCATTAATAGATAGTTTGGACCCTAAGATAGTTCGCATCACTGGACTCAGCATGCTAATCTTGCCATTTCTACTATGTCTGGTCTCGTGTGTCATGATTGTAACCTAGTCCCAATCAACTCTCCACATTCACAGGGCTGCCTTAAAGCAATAGTTTATCAATGACTTCTAACCTTGCCTTCTTTCCTCTGAGACCCAGTCACAGTGGTGAGGAGGTGGTGTTCTCTGTTACCTAGGTAACAATTAATTTTGCCTTATCAACAAGTCGTATATAGGTTATTTGTGGAGACAACATTTAGCAGCTTAATGCAATCAGATAGTCAGAGTTCAAAGAAAAACTACATGTTCATAAACCAATAAATAGCAATAAGAGGAAAGAGAATGCATCACAATTATAATATTTGAGAACAAAATAGCTTTAAGTGTTAAAACTGAGACTATACTACAGATACAATTTTGAGGAAAGAATGATTAAAATTCAGGGTCAACAAAAAAGGTTACAGCATAATAAGATGCTGTGGGGGGCAGGGAAAATGAGGAATATAAATATAGTTACAGTGAAAGCGCTCAATAAAAAAATCAGAATAGATCGGTTAAATTTAAATTCTGAGTTAAGTAATACCTGAACTATGTTTACAAAATTCTTTTCTATTTCCTTTTCATAGGGCATTCCCTCTCTTTGGAATATCTTTCCTCAGCTATTTACCTGCATGAGATGATGATAACTTCAGGTTTCAGTTCAGCATCCCTTCCTTCGGAAAGAAAGCCTTCCTGAATCTGCAGTAGTGATTTAGGTGTTTGTCCTATGTGCTCTGTTGGCCCAGAATATTTACAGTGTAGGGCAATTCAAGGCAAAATTATGAACACCTCAGGTAAGAGAAGCACTGCAGGAAATGAAGCCTTACAACTGATAAATGTTAAATTGGAGGATATGACAGTGTACGGGCTGAATGGGCCTGCTAACTGAATCCATGATTAGTCAGATGTGGTGACCCGTCAGAGGCAACAGCAGACCAAGGTATCTTTCCTGTGAGCTGTCTGACAATGGGGAGGATCAGAGGAAACCTGGGGCTCTTGTAAGTGGGAAAAGAAATTGATGAAACTGAGCTAAGCACATCAAGTCTATTCAAAATGCATTAGGTTAAATCCTTGCCCTTTTCCTAAGCAAAGGAGTATAGGAACAGAGAGAGGCCAGTTCACTGAGTTTCTCCACCTGGAAGGAAACAATGGGGGTGAGGGAGAAGCATTTACTATAATATACCTAGTCATTGCAGTACTATTTTGCAGTTTCCCATTTACTTGTCTGTCTGTCCTCTTAAATTGTAAACTCTCTGAAAAATTATATTTCATTCCCATATAACCTCAGATCACAGTTCTTAGTCTATTAAAGTTGCTTAGTAAATGTTTGATGAAATAAATCCCTAGACATTGTACTAGTCACACTTAAATTTAAATCCTTAGCTTTTTTTCCTTACTCATAATAATTAGCCCTGGCTGGTGTAGCTCAGTGGATTGAGCACGGGCCTATGAACCAAAGGACTGTGGTTCAATCCCTGGGTTGCAGGCCAGTTCCCAGTGGGGCACCCATGAGAGGCAACCATACATTGATATTTCTCTCCCTCTCCCCTTCCATCCCCCTCTAAAGATAAATAAATAAAATAAAAAACAATAATAATAATAATTAAATCTTTCCAAAAACCTCAGAAGTATTATGTACTTTAACAAATTGTAATCAAATTTATTGGACTGAATTAGTTAATAAGAGTATACAGGTTTCACCTGTACAATCCTGTGACACATGATCTGTATATTGCTTTGTGTGCCCACCACCCAAAGTCAAATTATCTTCCGCCACTGTAGTTGACCCCCTTTTCTCTTTACTACCCTCCGCTTCCCACTGGTAATCACCATATTGTTGTCTGTGTCTATGAGTTCTTATTTGTTTTTCTTGTTTGTTCATTTATTACTTTTAGTTTTATATCCCACATGTGAGTGAGATCATATTAAACTGCAAGTGAAGATGGGAAGCTACCTTTTGTTTCCTTATGGTTGGTAAAAAGGAAAGAAGTAGAATCTATCACAAGGTTTTTTCATTGATAGGTTCTCAGCAAATGTTAATTAAGCTGAAATAAGCTCTAGCAAGCATTGGCATCGGTAGCAGTAGAACAAAAGGGAGAAAGTCTCCCACTCTCTCCTTTTTTTGCATCTCCTAGAATATAAAAAAGCTGAGGATTACTAGCCTTCCCCAAGGAATTACACTGGTCAAAATATCTTACTTTACCTCTGACCTTAGCAATCTTGTGTTCAAGCCTATCTGTTGTTGAATGTTACGTGTATAGGTTTGGCTCTACAGCTCTTCTCACAAGGCAGGCATGGGGGCCCTGGTCCAAGGCCATGGCAATGAGGTATATGTCTGACATCCCAAGTTGGAATCACTGAATATGTTTTCCTATTTGAAATATGGTTTCATCTGGTAAGTGTTTAACACTTGGGTCAGTAGCATACTCTATTTATTAAGACTTTAAAAAGGTTTTAGTGGGCTATCCCGGGAAACTATTTCCACAGGGAAAGTGTTCTTTATTTTAAACATTGACATTACTGTTATATTTTTGTCAATTCTTTCTGTTATTAATTAGGAACTTGCTGTATTCTGATTCTTATCACTAGCAGATGTACCTTCCTGCTTTATTTGATTTTAATCAATTATGTTCTTGTTTCCTCTTCTATCATGGAAATTATTGTATAGTTTATAAATATTTGAGGAAATGATTTGCTTTGAAACTTTAAAGGCTTTTGGGATGTTGCTGTCTGCTTTCCAGGAAATTCAAACACATATATTTTCTGGTTCAATGACAATTATTTTATTTTATTAATAACTTTATTTATTTTTAAAGAGAGTATAAGGCAGGAAGAAAGAGAGGGAGAGAAACATCAATGTGTGGTTGCCTTTCACATGGCCCCCACTGGGGGACCTGGCCTGCAACCCAGGTGTGTGCTCTGACTGGGAATCGAACCCATAACCCTTTGATTCACAGCCTGCACTCAATCTACTGAGCTACACCAGCCAGGGCAATTCAATGGAATAATTTTAAATGGGGGAAGAATACTCCATTAATCATCTGTTTTCACTTTTGTTCAAGGAAGTATAGAACTTTTATCCAAGTACCCTCTCTACTCTCTGAGTACTATTAAGATAATTGTGCCCCCTCAGTATGTATGTATGTATGTATGTATGTATATATTGGCAGAGAGTTGCTGATCTGGAGAGAATGTGGCATTTGTTGGGACATGCTTATTAATAGGATGTAATAACTTAAAAACTGAATTCTATGCCTTTTCTTTCCTCTTTCACTTTCTGTGCAAAGAAATGGAGAACCCCTTTTATCTCCTTTCTCCATGTGTTAGTCTATGCTAGTGCCTTAAATTCCCAGGAAACAGGCTTCTTCAGGGGAAAGACTTTTGAACAGGAGACATATTGGGAACAACAGTAGGAAGCAGGATGGGTGTAGGGAGATGTGACACTGACGTAGCTGTCACAGAAGCCTCATCTGATCCCATGGTAGTGCTACAGCTAGAAATGGCCTTCACAGTTGTCTGTAATCAAAATACGCTTTCCAGGCTTGTGCACCTCTGAGCCAGTCACACATTGGATCTTGAAGAGTAATCACACACAGTGATCTTGAAGAGAAGGCACAATCTTCAACAAAATGATTCTCTTTGGCTGAGAATAATTCCCAGAGAGGGATTCAACTGTGGATTATCTACCACAGATACTATTGACAGCCAGAGAAATCAGTGTCTTAATTCTGGAAGGAGGATCCTGCCAGCTCAGCATATCATCTACTATGTTCACTTTACTGGAGATGTATAGGTCATGCTACCATCTCTTTCTCTTTCAAATGTGACTAGACAAGTAAATTAAGCTTATAGTCTTTTCACATTCATTGGTTGAATAGGTGGATTCTGATTTTGTCTAAACCTAGTCATTGCTCGGTATACAGGCAAACCTAACTATGACCATGCCAATAGTTAGTTCAAATAGGAAATATGATTTCAACTCAAACCTTGAATCTAACTCATTTTCTTCAATCTACTCTTAGCCAAAAAGTCTTGCACTAAAGGGATACAGAGGAACTTGCCTGGAAAAATGTGATTAGTAATCAATTTCACATTTAGATGGTGGCATCCCTGTAGATTCTATGTTCATTGGAAAGATCACTGAATATTTTAATGTAGTAATATATAACTATATATTGATTATTTTCAGCAGTGTTCTGATATTTTCAGCAAGGCATGGAGGTTAAAAATCCTAGTGTGTAGAATCAAAGTGCCTGAATTGGGTTTGATCTCTTCACTTGATAGCAGTATGAACTTTCAATTGCTTTATCATTTTGAAATAGCATGAAATAATGCCTATTTCATAGGATGGTTTTAAGGGTATTATGTGATTATCTATGTAAAATGCTTATTAACACATAGTTCCTGACACATTGTTACTCAAAAACATTGGTATTATCTTTCCTATTTTCTGAATCAGAGTGTTTTAATGCTACACTATAGTTACCAAAAACAAAAACAAATTTCAGTGGAATGCAACTGTGGGCATTTATTTAGTTCATACAGCTCTCTGTTGGCTGGTGGTCAGCTAATCTAGCCTGGGTTTGGCTGAGTGGCTCTGCTGTTCTTGGAGGGGTCTCCTCAAGGATGTAGGGACTGATTCTGCTCTGTGTATTTCCTATCTTCCTCCAGGAATTTGAGGGCTTGCCTGGTCTTGGTCCTCCCATGGAGATGGTTGATGTGTAAGAGATCTAGCCCAACTGCTCGAACAATTCTCAAGCCTTTGTGTCCATTATACTTGTTAACATTCCATTGGTTAAGGTAAGGCACATGGGTAAAATCAAAATCAAGTTGTGAAATATACTCCACGACTTTAGTGGGGGTGGGGGTGGGGAGAAACACCACATAATAAAGGGCATGGATATAGAGAATGTTTAAGAATTAGGACATTTAGGACATTTATGTATCTTCAATTACAACAACACGAGGCACTCTGGTGCTGTCTCTGCCCATAGCTTCATTCCTACTGAACTTCAGCCCACGCTCCTTCCACACCCACTCTCTGTAAGCAACTCAGTAACCTCTTACATTGGACCATGTGAGCCATCTCTTCACATTAACAGTTACTTACAGCCTTCAAACAGTTCTTCCTATGTGATTCCCTTCAACTGAAACTTGGCTTTCTCCTAATGTTGCAAGTTCCTTTTCTGTTTTAGTTTTCCCTTTGAACTCATTTGGTGGCAAGTTCAGGCAGTGTATTCTTTATACTCTTCATGCCTTTATTCAAGATAATTGTTCTTTCACTATGGCTCAATAGCTTTTTAGTGAGTTGACATTTTTATGAGTTGACACTTTTTACTTCTCTTTCTCTCTTTCCAAACTTAGCATCTCATATTCACCTTGATCCCTACCCAGCTTCAGAGTTTTAATCCATTGTTTTGCATTTTGACACTATTGCCCTCATGATTTCTTAGAACTCCTTTGTAGGCTTCTATAATTAGGTGTGATTTTATTTTATTTCCAATTCTCGGTTTCTCCTTCACCTCATGTACTGGATATTTTCTTCCACTCACCCCATAAAAAGAGGCATTCTTTTTTTTTAATTTAATATTTATTGTATTTTTCCATTACCATTTAGTCCCCTATACTCCCCCTCCCCCCAGCAGTCACCACACTGTTTTTCATGTCCATGAGTCCTTTTTCCTTTTTGCTCAGTCTCTCCACCCCTTAACCATCCCCCCACTATTGTACTGCTCCATCTATGAATCTGTCCCCATTTTTCTTGTTAGTTCAGTTGGTTCATTAATTAGATTCTACATGTGAGTGAAACCATATACTATTTGTCTTTCTCTGACTGTCTTATTTTACTAAGCATAATGTTCTCCGGGTCTATCCATACTGTTGCAAAGGGTAAAATTTTTTTCCTTAATTTTTTAATAGCCAAGTTGTATTCCATTGTGTAAATGTCCCATGGACTCGGGTTGCTTCCACATCTTGGTGATGGTAAATAACACTGCAGTGAACATAGGGGTGCTTATGTTCCTTTGAATTAGTGTTTTGGGTTCCTTCAGATATATTCCTGGAAGTGGGATTAAGTTTTGTCCTTAACATTTAACTCATTTTTCCCTTGATAATTTAATTTGTTCTTGCAGATTAAATGATCGCCTCTAGTGGTTATGTCTCAACTTCATGTCTTGTACTTTGACTTCCTTCCCAAGTCACAATACTGAAGTTTCCACAGCCTGCTGTACTTCGTTACTGTCCACAGCTGATCTGCATCTGTTTTGATGACCAAAATTTTCTTTATTTCTATCTGAAGCCTCCCACAATGCAGGACCAAAATTTCATATGTCCAATTTATTGTAAAGTATTTAGTCCTATTCTAATCTAATTAAAATTGTCTACATTCCCATGTATGATAGTGACCGCAAACCAATTTAAAAAGCATTTATTAGCTGTCTCCTCTATGCCAATCTTGCAAAACTGAGAAAATAAAAAGTGAATAAGGTATGATCTCAGAGTTCACAGAACTCTATTGGCAGAGGCAGAAAACAAAAATTTGGCCATATAAGAAAAGTAAGGACCACTGTAGAGATATAAAAAAATTCTATGGGAACACTGAGAAGTGAGAAATTAATTCTGATATGGGGATGTGTCAAAGTAGTCTTCATAGAGGACGTGGTATTTGAGCTGACTTTGAAAGACGAGTCAGATGTGTGACATCCTTGACATTTAAAGGTTTACAGACTACAAAAATGTCTGAACCTCAGTACTCATAAGATGCTTGCTTACCATAGGAATGTCAATGGCACTCTCTATCCTGGTGCACCAGTGTCTCAGAAAAATTTGCCTGGTTCTGGCTTCTGAGCCTCCTCTTATTCTGAGTCTTCACATCAACCTTCAGATATGGGGCTTTGGACATTTTCTTTCTTCTTGTGTCCATTGTCACTAAAAAGGTGTCCCGAAGCTGCTGACAAGAACTGGCTCCTGGAAATTTAGTCATTTGCTGAAACTGAGATGTCTCACTTTGGTTTAGTATTTAAATAATTTTGGGAATAAGATAGGTAAATAATTATAATGCAAAATAATATGGCAGATGTCATTAAAGAATTTCACAATGTCATAGGATTTAAAGGGAAAATTCCTCACGAATATGCCAATTTCTCCCCAGTAAACTCTGGATAATCGTGTGTTGATAGATTACCTTTTTTTTGCATAATAATTATCATTTTCTTGCCTCCTTCTTGGGGTAGGAGACTCATGTAAATGTGTGAATGAAAATGGTTATGTTTATTTGTGAAAATGTACAAGTCTATCCTTATTTTAATCCATCTGCTTTTGAACACTGTGTGTGGCCAAAGGTCATGCATGAGTCAGCCTAATATTAACTGTAGCACTCTGCACACACCTATATGAGTCAGAATTTCAAAGGAACCTGAGTGCACATTTGATACTCATGTGTCTATGACTGGACTGGGGTAATCTGAACCTGAGCTTTCTTCTGTCTATAAGTGCATCTAGTCAGATGCTAAAAGAAGAAAAGTAATGATTACCATGGGTTAGAGGAGTCTGTAATGGTAAATAAAATAAAGTAAAATAAATCCAGGTTCAGTGGTAAGAAATAGTGCGTGTTGGTAAAATGGTTGGGCAGAAGAGACTGGAACAGCTTTGAGTTCACACCAGGATGGATTTCAGACTTGAATTCCCTGTTGTCTAGGAGCCAATAGCAACAGAACTAGGCTGTGGTTGAAATGAGGAATTATTTTTTTCTGCATTACATGTTTTCTTGTGGACTTGGTATTAAAACAGGTAATTAGAATTTTTTGGTTAGATCTCAAAAAAATTGCTTTGAATTGAATTTTCTAATGTACCATTTTCTATATATGCATTTTCCATTGCTATTTTGCAGTAAGACTACATCTGAATTGTCTAAAGTGTGTATTTTATCTGGAAATTGCAATGGTAAATGCCTAGTCAAAATACATATTAAAGCTTGTAGGTCTAAATATAGTATGTAAAGTTTAAGAATTACTGGACTGATTTATAAAAAAGGTTGACAGCACTCCATGACCATGAAGCCTTTATAAATAATAAGGGTAGATAACATAAATATCATTACATGAATTACAAATATAAAAAAATTATAAAACATGTAAACTACAGCTCTCCAGAAATATGATACTATGGCAATTAGAAGTATTGGAGCCCAGTTTGTTATCTTTGTTGAAAATCATCCTGAAATAGTCTTCAAAGCTTTGAATGTGTATCCCAATCTCAATATTTGCACATATTTAAAAGAGCAGCAGGATCACAAGATGCTGCACTCCAAGGACAATCTCCATTATTTAATTATTTAAATAATTATGAGCTACTTAGGGGAGAAGCACTTTTGGAATATAATTAGTGGAACAATATTTACAAGGAGGATGCAGCCAAACAGAGTTTGTGTACACTAAATGTGTAAGGAAATGTAGTTTTCTTTAATGAAGCATTTTAATACAGTAATGGTATTATTCAACAAGTTTCAATTACATGAATTATCATAATTTTTTATATTTATTCAAGAACTCAAAATATTAAAGCTCTGTTTAACAAATAAAACTAACATTTTTTTCATCCCTTAATGTGTTTCAAGAATCTGAGAGTGTAGTTGTTAAAACTTTGTAAATGTAAATGGCAAAAGCATTTGTCGAAATGCAGGATTATTTTCTGGGGTACATATTTACTCAGCACTAACCATGCTTTTCTAAGGGTACAAGGCTTAACTTGAATTTCTGGGTGGCAATAGATTGTAACTGAACATGAGTAGCTTTGGAATTAAAGATAATTTGGTTTGAGCTGTGAGCCTTTGGCAAATTATAACATCTGATCAAGTGTCTATTTCTACATCTACAAAATGGGGAAACTAATATCTAACTTGTGGTGTAATGGTGTTGCATATGACATCAAATGCTAAGTGTCTGGAGCACAAGATGATCAATAAATTGTTCCAATTTTTTCTCTTTAAAGCAAAAAAAATTCAGTAGTAGCATTACTACTACTTCAAACACTATTACTAGCAATAATTTCATTTTAATTGAGCATTTGCTATATAATCTTATTGGGACAGTGCCTTTACATCTACATATTTGAGCATCTGCTATGCACCTGAGCTGTTTGAGCTAGCTGTAATGCAATTATATAGATGAGAAATTCATATTTTCCTGGAATGGTACTGGCTCCTCTGATGGAAGATTTAAAATGTTATAGACCTTTGGAAGCTTTATCACTTCTACAATCTCATTTGAAATCACATGTCTTTGTAGTAACAACTATTTCAGTAGCCTCAAGTAACAGCTGAGACAACAAGGTTAAATTAAATTGTGATTTCCCCAAGTTCTCTTAGTAACTGTTGGAACTGTGACTAAAACTTCGCTTTTATTAACCTTAATTTCAGTTCTTTCCCTTATACTATATTTCTCTCTGTGTTGATGATAACTTCAGATACATTAGGAATGATGGTAATATATTTTAAGGGTAATGCTAAATAATTTTTCTCTGCCTTTGTAAAGGTCAGGCTCAGGGTAAACCTGTAAACTAGTAAAGAAGGATTCAGAGTTTGGGATAAAAGTTGTGCTTTTACCATCTGTGAAACATATTAATGGAACTATTGAGGGTTATTTTCTAGAGATGGAAAAATATGTAAAAAATATAGTTAGAAGAAGAAGTGGTGAGAATAGGTTAAATGATTCATACAATATGTTGTCCACTTTCCATAAGCTTTCTGCTATACCCATGAAAATAGATTTTGTTTGCTCTTCTTCCCCCATGTGTACACCACAAAAATGCATGCGTCTGCATACCATACCACAGACATACACACAAAAGAGTCTTTTTTGAAAAAATGGATAATTGTAAACCATAGTAGTTCCTTGATTGTTGGTTTTGACTTAGTGAGGTTTGCCCATTACTTGGAAGAGTGCTCTCTAATGAAAAGATGATAGAACAGATGAGCAGGAACAAATCAGATTGCTCAAGTACTTAGAAAATGAACTTAACAAACCTAATACTTTCGCTGTGATTTCTGCAGACTATACTATCAGCTAAAGTGGGAGTCAGCCACTTGATTTTCTCTTTCATACAATGAGATAGAGATTTTAACTTCTTGGCATAAACTTACTGGGTAGTTGAACCACTTGAGCTTGTCACAGTGAAATGGAATGGGAGCTTCTATCAATGTCATCTTGGGGTTGTCCTTTTCTCTGCATCCTGTGCACTGAAGTCAGTCATTTTCTTAAAAAGTTGCAAGAATAGCTATTACTCTTTTGATAACTTGTCTTATCTCTATAATCAGTTACCAACTTATCTGCCTTAAGTGTGATTATTAAACATTTCTTATACTGATCAGTTTATCTGGAAAATATCATTCAGGGGTTTAGAAAGGGCAATGTGTTGTTTGCCCTTAAAGGTGTTGTTTGATTATCTAGAAAAGTTTTCATTTGTTGACATAATAATGTATTTATAATAACAAATGAAAACTACAAAATGTGAAGAGAAATAATTATTCTGGCAATATTTTATGTTCAATGCAATTTCTGTTTAGATGGCCACTAGTGGTAATCCAGGGTTGTGAAACACTCTTACCACTTATAGGATCTCCTCAGGTTCTCTACAGAGTACAAATTTGTGGCATTTAACTACCACATTCCAAAAAGATCTCTTACAAAAATGAAAACTGAAAATCTTGTGTTTCATGGATGTGTTTGTTCTTGAGCTGTGACTTTTCATTGGAGGGTATGTTCACATTACATTTAGTCAGCTCTGTCTTTGAAAGGTTACTTAGAATTCAGGGCACAGTGCTTCTGGCAGTGATTATGCCCAGAGTTTCCTGGAGCTTAATGTGATTTTTTAAAAATGTTCCCTTCTACTCTTAATCTCAAGTATTTACTTGATTACTCATACCTCCTTGTCAAACCTGATACAAGCTTTATCTGATAGAGAGCAATTGGCATACTGATGGTCTCAGTAGACATTAAAGAATACAAATATCTCATCTTCCTAGTTATTTTTCCATTTAATATCTGCTCTGTTCATTATGATTTCAATGTGGCAGTTTCTTTTTATTGTTATGTTCTGTTGACCTAACTGTATACACATACCCCTTCTTTATTGGTTCTTTTAGCTTTATTTTCCTTTTAGTGCCTTTTTTTTTGTTTATTGAACATTTAATGAAGTGCAAGTCAACATGATTTGTTTGTTGTCTATAATTTGAGCCTGGTACTGTCTATACTTATGTAAGGGAACACAGTCTAGTAAGAGATATTGAGAGATTCTAACTTATCAGAGAAAATCTTAGACGACTTTAACAAACAAGGCTCCCAGCTAGCCTAAATGACTTCAAGTTGACCGTACTTTATCCAGTCAGTTGGATTCTATTTGACCCTGAGGAGAAGTCTATTATATTTCAGTTTTTTAAAGTAATAACCATGTTTAGGTTATATACCCTTCTTTTAAGAATTATAATGGATTTCCAAAGATCCCCCATCATTCATAAATTATTCACCCTGTGGTGTTTTACTAAAATCATATGTCTGAGTCGCGTAGGTAACTTGACATTAAAATGACAGCGTTGCAGTTATTGCTGTGTATATGTATGCAGAGTGAACATAACCAGAAAATATGCACTCTAAATGGTGTGCTCAAATGCAGAACTAAGAAATATTGTCCTGTAAGCTTGTCAATGTAGTGCAGGACTCAGCCTCATTTTTCTAATTTATGCTGTTGGTCTATAGCTAATGTTGGAGTTGACAGTGTATATTTCAGAGAATACAACATAAAACAGCAAGCTACTTCTCTTCATTGTAACAATTTTACTCTAACTTTTTAGTTGACACAAGGCCTGAAAAGTAAAAGTTATGAGCAGGATCAGGGCAAAGGTGAAAATAGTTAAAGTCAAGAATTATGAAGAATCTGAGATGCTTTTAAGCCAATACTTATCTTACTACAGTTTCATGGATCCTGGTAGAGGCCATGCAACTCCTCAGCCAGAGACAGAGGACCTGATTACTCACAGTAATGGCAGCAGGCTGAGTGGCATCATTGTTTTTTCTGCCAATATCTTGAGCCCCAATTTCTGCAAGGAGACATAAAGGCCAGGTTATATCTGTACATGCATTGTGTTATATTATAGCAGAGATTCCCCAAACCCAAATATCTTATAGTGGTCAGTAAGCAGCATTGGAGAAAGATACTCTTTGTATTATCCAAGGCTCTTTGCTGTATAAACATCCTTGAAAAGAGCCTGGAACGTAGGGTAGTCAGTGCCTCTGTTTTTAAGACACGTACAGGTGCAAGAAATACATAGAAAATTGACACCTTCAAAGATAAGTCCAAGAGACCTTGTTCAGAAAAGTACCTAGTTTTTGCTACCTTCATTTTATAGTTCTGGTATCTTTTCTTTAAAAAAATCTTCCTCTGTACAGTACTTGGTAAAAGAACTCACCCTTATTCCCCCAGCCCCAGCTTACACTTTAACCCAGCTCTGTTGCAACTGACTTCACCTACACCAGACATTACCCCTTTGAGGGTGGCCGTATTCACTCCTCATGTTTCTTGATCTCTCAGTAGCAATTGGTAGAACAAATTGCTTCTTCCCTTTTGAAACAAAAGTTTTTTGGCTTCTGTAAAACTATACCTCTTTCTCCATGACCACCTCAGTTGCCTCTGTGGCTACCACTTCCCTCAAAAACCTTCATAACTTTTGAAGTTCTGTGCCTTTGTCTGCACATTCTTATGTGATATCACAAACTTGGTGCCACTGATTGCTTTCACATTTGTATCTCCAACCTAGACCCCTTTCTGAACCTCAGGCCCATATTACCACTTGGATATCATCTTTTTGGATATCTTTATTTAGATGTGTATTGGTATCTTCATTCACCAAGTTTAAAATGTAACTTACCATCTTTCTAGGAGCCCTAACCTACATCTTGTGTGCTAATGTTTTGTTGGTTGGTAGCACATTCTCCCAGTTTCCCAATTCAGATGGGCGCCATCTTTAATTCTACTTCTCCTGTATCTTCTTTGTGCATATTTCTCTGTGACCTTCTGATTTTACCATCTAGTTACTTCTCCATATATTTCTTTCAACCTCATCATAACTACTTTAGCTCAAGCCAACCTTATTTACTGATGCTAAGATTCTTCACATCCAGTGTCTTTAACTCCAGAATTACCTTCTTCAAATTTACCCTCTAACCACAACCTGAGGGATAAAATGCCAATCTGATCTTGCCACTGACCTGATTAGATCACTTTCTTGAGTACACAAGCACTTGAGATAAAATTCAAACCCCACATCATGTGATAAAATAACTTCAAATTTGACCCTGCTGATCTATTCTGCCCTGTTTCTGACCATTTTTTGGTCAGAAATATAGATATGTTCATATCTGTGTTTTTTCTCCCTTCCTAAAAAAGTCACTTTTTTTCCTAAAAAAACACTTTCTGTGTTTTACCTTAGGATTTTTATATATGCTTTTCCTTTTGCTGGAAGCTGTCTCACTTGCCTGTTGAATTGGATATTAAAAAGTCTATAGAGAAGTACTTTCAGATTAATCTTCACTAGCCTTGGTGCCCCATCACACTCTTCACTGCCTTTGCTCTGAGCACCCATCCTCCTGAGTTGCTGGTTTAAAGTCTGACTGTCCCTTTGCACTCTTTGCTCCAGGCTGTGTTCTCTAGGACTGCAGGCTACTCTGGGTTAATATAACTACTTTTTGAATGTATGAATAAATGAAAGTAAGATCTAGCCCTCTTCAGTGTGAATTATCTCTTTATCATGACAGGCCCAGATATCTCCATTTTTAGTATAACAGAATAATGTGAAATGAGACCACCAACTTACACCATACACCAGAATAAAATCTAAATGGATAGACAACTTAAATATAAGTTGTGATACCATGAAAGTTCTAGAGGAAAACATAGGCAGTAAAATTTCAGATCTCCCATATAGCAATATTTTTGACAATGTAACTCCACGGGCAAAGGAAATAAAGAAAAAAATAAACAAATGGGACCGCATCAAATTAAAAGGCTTCCGAGTGGCTAAAGAAAACATCAGCAAAATGAAAAAGGAACTGACTCTATGGGAGAACATATTTGCCAATGATATATCAGACAAGGGTTTGATCTCTAAAATATATAAAGAATTCACATGACTCTACACCAGGAAGATAAGCAATCCAATAAAAAATGGGCAGAGGACCTGAACAGACACTGCTCCAAGGAAGACATACAGAGGGGCCAAAGACATATGAAAAGATGCTCAGTATGACTAGCCATCAGAGAGATGCAAATTAAAACCACAATGAAATATCATTTCGCACATGTCAGAATGGCCATCATTAATAAATCAACAAACAACAGGTGCTGGGGAGGTTGTAGAGAAAAGGGAACCACAGTGCACTGTTGGTAGAAAAGCAGACTGGTGTAGCCACTGTGGAAAACAGTATGGAATATCCTCATAAAACTAAAGATGGACCTACCTTATGACCCAGCAATTCTACTGCTTTGTATATACCCTAAAAATCCTGAAACACTGACTCAAAAGAATTTATGTGTCCTGATGTTTATAGTAGTGGTATTTATAATAGCCACATTTGGAAACAGCCTAAGTACCCATCAGTAGATGAATGGATTAAAAAACTGTTATTCATCTACACAATGGAATACTATGCAGGAGAAAGAAAGAAGGGACTCCTACCCTTTGTGACAGCATGAATGGAACTGGAGAGCATTATAATAATGCCATATGCTAGTTAATAATAAGCCAGTCAGTGAAAGAAAAATACCATATGATATCACTTATAAGAGGAATCTAATGAACAGAATAAACTAATGAGTAAAACAGAACCGGAGACATGGAAACAGGGAACGGACTCACAGTTGTCAAAGGAAAGGGTGTTGGGAATGGTGGAAAGAAGGGGAAGGGATTATTTAAAGAATATGTATGAATGACCCATGGACATGGACAATGAGGTGGGGATGGACTGTGGAAGCAGGGGGTGGGCTGGACAGAGGAGGGCAAAGTGGGAAAAATTGGGACAACTATAATGGAATACACAAGAATAAAATACAAAAACTTAAAAAGAAAAAATAAAATGAAAAGAATAAGGATACCATTTATATAAACAGGAATCATACACATACAGCATCCAGCAGAAATAAGGCTCGCTTGAGTGTGGTTGGCAGGGTACGTGAATGTCTCGCATGAGATGGACAGCAATTTCAACTAAAATGTCATATGGTGTGCTCGAGTGTGATATTGTTATGTCACAGAATTATATGCTTATGATGTTGTAATAAAAAGGGCATTGTTTGTGTCAGACCTTGTATAATGATGGAGGTCATTTTTACAGGGTTTTTTATGTTAACATGTATATGTGTTTAATTTAGCTGAACAACATCAGTAATATATATTCTGGCATTATGACACATGGAAAGCTCTCAGTAAATACAATTTTTAATGAATGAATGAGAGCTAGCTCTTTTCAAAGTGAACTATGTCTTTTTTATGACAGAACCACTTGTATCAGCTTCTCACATAATGCACTAATGATAGCATTTCTGGAACAGAAATTACACACCTATGACAATAGGGGCTGTTTTCTCAAGGGCTGTTAATGTATATACCTGTGCATTTCTCAGAGCCCTGCAATGCCATTGATAGAATTAGGAATCATATAAGTGTGTAAGTGGACATTATCTATTGTATCCAGTGTCGAAAACATGTAACCATTTTCTCTTTGAGGACATTCATGTCCATATTTAATGGAGATTCTTTTTTTTTTTCCAGAATAAGGTTCTGCTCATGTAGGTGCATTCCTAAATAAAAGTCAGATTTCCCTCTGAATATACCCTCGGTTCCTCAGAATCAAGTGTAACGTTCTCCTCTCACAAAGGACTGAGCAATTGTGTTTTGCTGCTGCTACTGCTTTTTCCCTCTCATGACTGTTGTTCATGCAGCTTTCCTATGAGTAGGGTAGAGGAGCAGTGAGCCTTAGTTGAAAGTAATTAACACCTCTCTCTCTCCTCCATTGTTAGAGGACATCTGTAGAGGAAACATACAATGGAACAGAACACAAGGGGGTGGGAGGTGAGATGCTCCCTGAGAGGCAGCTCTTAAGCTCCTAAGAAATTGTCCTGAAGAAAATGAAGTAGTGCTGTAGAAGGTTTCCATTATGTCCGCAGCACTCTGGGGGAGAAAACCCTTGGAGATGATACCAATTAAGCGAGCTTTCAGCTAGCCTCAGTGATTGGAATAGGTTTGATCTCTTTGTCTTGTTTTCTTCTGTTTCTTGTATATTTGAGTGTTGTGTATTACTTGGGAAATGTGCCTTGATTTTCAGAGGATCTGCTTATTTGTTTGGGACTATTCCACAGCACATGCTGTGCTTTACTTTTTAGAGACAGTGGCAGTGCTTGTTACTTTTGATTATTATTGCTTTGTAGATGTGCTTGGTTCCAGCTGTAAAAAAGATATGGTATCATTGCCTCTCAACTTTATTTTTAGCTTCTTAACGATGTGCCTGCATCTTGCCTAAAGCCACCTTTCACTGCACAGGCTTATATAATGTTAAAAGGCAAATAAAGCTGAAAATCTCCTCATATATTCTAAGTGAGATATATACCTGCCATTAAAAGAATATAACTACTATTCAAAGACTAAAATGTCTTTTGAAAATGTGCATAAAAAAACCTATTGGTTCTCTGAGGAGACTATCATGAGTAAGCTTTCTAATATCATTAAAATTCTGTAGATTGTGTACAAATAAAAGTACTTCTCTTCATCCTTAGCATAGTTGCTCCCTTTATTATAAAAATTGTTTTATCAAATTTTTTATTCATTAAATTTTACTTGTATTTTTCTATTTTTATCTTTTTTATTTTCAGTTATTTTTATTGTATTTTCTCATTACCATTTAGCCCCCTTATACCCCTTTCCCCCAGTAATCACCACACTGTTGTCCACGTCCATGAGTCCTTTACCCTTTCCTCTCAATCCCTCCACTCCCTAACCTCCTTCCCACTTACCTGTCAGTCTGCTTTCTCTCTATGAGTCTGTCTGTATTTTGCTTGTTAGGTCAGTTTGTTCATTAGAATGGAGATATCTTTTTACCCAGCAGTTCCATTTCTAGGAATATATCCTGAGAAACCTGAAACACTAATTTGAAAGAACATAAGCACCCCTATGTTTGCTGCAGCATTGTTTACCATCGCCAAGATATGGAAGCAGCCCAAGTGTCCATCAGTAGATGGGTGGATAAAACAAGTATGGGGCATTGACTCAATGGAATACTATTCAGCCATAAAAAAGGAAGAAAATTTTACTCTTTGTGACAGTAGGGATGGACCTGGAGAACATTATTCTAAGTGAAATAAGCCAGTCAGAGAAAAACAAATAACCATATGATTTCACTTCTATTTTTCTACTTGGACTTCCTTTTTTATTGGCTTCAAGCTAACTTTGTAGCATGAAATTAATACTTGTTACTCTCCTCTGAGTTTTAGAGATTTTATATTTTGGCCTTGGAAACTAGAGTAGAGTATCTCAAAGGACTGATTTGTTTTTCCATAGTTCCAGTGCAAAGTCACTTCTGTAGATTGTTTTTATGGAAAGATGTTTACTTAACTTTTATTTATTTTCAAAGAATCATAAAATACCAATGTTGATTAAAGAGCAGTTTATTTCTTATTTCCTTTTTTCTATGCCTTTTATTGAACTTTGTAAGAGCTTGCCTTTGGAGCTCTGTTTTTTAATTATGTGTATTCAGTATGATATTCTTTAGAGTAGTAGAGAGTAGTCACATAACCTTTCCTAATGGCAAGAAAGTGAAAAAGTAACAAACAAGTAGTACTATAATAGTAATACTCATACATGTAATATATCCGGGGTTACATACATTAGCTGACACTTAAAAATGTGAGTGTAATCTCTGCTTGATAGATGAAAACACTGAGGTTCAGTAAAGTTAAATAACTTTTATAAGTGCATGGAGCTACTGAGTGGTATTATAAAAGGAAGCAAAGAGAATGGCTAAAATGCATTCTTCAGGAAAGCATGAAAGCTTGTCCACAGTTTAATGACAGTCTAGTTTCTTTCAAAGAAGCAGCAATTAGATACTATTTATTTTATAAAAATCGCACGACTGTAAAACTTTTAGTTGTTTAGCTGAGATAAAATGATAAGTTCTAAGATTAGTAACAAGTATAATCAGTAACAAATATAGCAAAATACCTTATAAATGAAGTTTATCAAACTAATGCATGAAATAGTCTTTTGGGAGCAACTATTTAAGTATTATATAAGTTCACATTTTTAATGTGACATTCAGGTACTCCTATATAAAGCTTAAAGCACCTTGCAGTTGGCCTTAAGCATTTGAATATGAGTTAATGCGTTGAAGCTTCACATGTGTGTTGCCAGCCTGAACCATTCTCTATTCACCAACAGCTTATCTATTACACTTCAATTCCCCCTTATTCTTCACCACCCTCTCATCTTTTATTTCCCCTTCACTCACTTTAGTAACGAAATGCCCAGTTCACAAAACATTACCTGACATCCCAGAATCTCTTTTCCTTTATGCATCATAGAATGACCTTGACTCTAGGGGAAAAACAACAAACTCAATAACAAAGCCAGCTTGTGTGCCTTTGTAAGTGTTTATTGCAACAATGCTTTGTGTTAGGAATTACAAGGCATCTTCACTAATGAAATAAAAGGAACTATTGAAAATACTCTTAAAAATTTTGGCTTTTTAAATACCTAAAGAGAGGATTGAAAATTTGTTGTTACATTGGAGAACGAATATATTAATTATTAAAGTGACTTGGCTAGTCAATTGTAATAGTAAGTCATTAGAGTAACACTGATTAAAAAATAACATAAGGACTTTCATTCAACCGATCAAAGGGACTAATTTTGGGGAGATACTTAAATCTAGCTATGGGAAGAAGGATCAAGAATATCTAATCATGTAACATCTTACATAGTGTTTTAGTCATAAATGCATGCATTTTATCTCTCTAAGTGAATCATAATCCCCTAGAAGTCAGTAATTACAATGTTTTAGTACCTATCAAATACAAGTCTTTCATACAATATTCTCCCAACACAAGTCCACTGAATAAATACATTCATAAATCTATCAGAAAAAAATCTTTCAACTTCAAAGTTATTGTGATGGGATTAATTCTAAAGGATTTTGTTTAAAAAAATTTATCAAGTACTTAATAAACACCAGACATACTATTAGGTACAGTCAGTTCTTTTTATTTCTTATATCCTTTGAATCTCATAATAATCCTACAATGAAAGCACTATCGTCACCACTTTATATATTGGAACACTGAAGCTCAGAAACGGTTAAACAACATGCCCAGTGCCAACAGTTGAAGGAGGAAGAGCTGACGTTTTTCTTCATAGGCCTTTGAATCCAAAGCTCTGGTTTTTTTTCCATGACACTATTAGTGAGTGAAAAAAAATACCACTGACAATCTAGGATGCTTAAGCTTTTTAGGATTGTGTGTGTGTGTCTTTCTAATGAATGCTAATGACAAATTCACTTTGGCAGGTCAACAAAATACAATTTAGTAGAGTCAATCAAGTGTTATTCTCACTTGCTAATTAACAAGTCCTTTGCTTTTTAGACGGCAGAGCCAAACCAGTGACTAGAAAGTTATTGATCTAGATACACCTGAACACAGCTGTCAACCGCTTTCACCTGAACACAAAGGACAATTGTGGTGAATTTGTCTCTTTCTAATTAAGAACGTTTTACAAAAATGCATTCTCCTCAGTATTGCACCATCAACTATCAATCACTTTACTGAAGAATTAGTGTATTTCAAGCACATTATAAAAATTTGGAGTAGGTAAACAAAGTAGTTTTTAACTTTCTGCTTTAAGTGCTCATTGGTTATGTTTTCATTCATTTACTCATTGATTTAATGAGTAGATATTGTGTGCTTACTATATATGTATTCAGTCTGCACTCATTTCTTGATTAGATAGAAAATGAAAGCAAATAATTGAACAAAAAGTGAGGCAGATATAGTAAAAGTAAAGTTGCTTCTCTAGAAAGGACTAGAATACTTTGATGAGGATTACTGCTAACTCTACAGCAAAATTTGAGAAGACTGAGCAGTCATTAATCTTCTCATGATTTTAACTTGCTCTGTATGAGTTCATTTCTGCTTGCTAACACACACATACACACACACATACACGCTTACCATATTGAAGTAGATTCAGGCTACTTTTATATCATTCTTTTTTTCTTCTCTTCCTCTCTCCTTCTTTTCTTCCCTCTGTGTCTCATTTCTTCCCTTTACTGATATTTATTTAGTGCTACTATTTACTAGACACTGTGGTAAGTACTGAGGCTATGCAAATGAGTAATAATACTCCTTGTCATCAAAGATTTCAACATCTCTCTGTGGGGACTTGAAAGATGAGCAGATAGTTATGATGTCATGAAGGAAGTAGGTTATAGTAATATGAAAAGATATGAATAACTTTCTGTGAGAACAGACAACAGGACACCCACTCTACTTTGGGAGAATGGAAACCAGAGGTGTGATGCTTATGATTAATCTTGAAGCTAAGTAAGTATTCGTTAGAAGGAAGATGATAATGCCAATCTGCACTAAGAAGAAAGGTATGCCATTGGGAAACAAGGCTTAGTAGGCTATTTTGTTATTATTATTATTATTAACATATTATTAGAAGGCTTATTTTGTCATCATCATTAGTAGTTAAGTGATTCCTTAAAAAAAGGTTTGAAAATTCTGTCCCTGGGTCAACTCATTTCTCATTGTGCTGCTCAAAGAAAGGGTGATAACAAACAATGAAATCTCATCCACTGTAGAATTTTTTTCTTACAGATTAAATAAAAATAAATTTTCTAATTTTTTAAAAGATTTTATTTATTTATCTGTAGAGGGGAAGGGAAGGAGAGAGGGAGAGAAACATCAATGTATGGTTGTCCTTTGTGCATCCCCTGCTGGGAATTGGCCTGCAACCCGGTATGTGCCCTGACTGGGATTCGAACTGCGATTGTCTGGTTCGCAGGCCCGAGCTCAATCCACTGAGCTACACCAGCCAGGGCAATAAATTTTCTAATTTGTGTGGATAATAACAGCTGGTGGAACTTGTTGAGTAGAGACAAAATAGTGCTCTAACTGACATGTGTGTTAATGATAGAAGGAATGTTGACTGAAACCTCGTCTTAATACTATAGCAATTCCAAGTATAAGAAGTAACATTCAATCCAATCAAGGTTTCAGGTTAAAACAGGATTAGACTAGAAATTCTTAATTCAGTCTCTCCAAATATTTTATTGTAATCCCCTGAAAACTTAAAACAAATGAAAACTTGTGAGAATAACCTACTATAATAAGTTACTCATAGCCAGTCTTGGAAGGTTTATATACTAGAGAACAAACATATAGAAAGAGCAACAAACCAATACATCGTTGTCATCAACACACATACACACACACGGAAACAAGCAAACAAATAAAAAAAATCAATCCACGACCTATGTACAGTTTGCCCTGTGAAATGAAACTACATACCCAGTCAGGAAATTGGTGTGACGATATCCCAACAATCTACCCTCTTTTCTTAGATTGTCAGAACAAACAGAAGACAAGCAATGCCAATACTTAAGGCCAATATTGACTTTTTCCTCGTGCCCATTTCTTAAGTGTTGATTACTACTAACCATGGCATTTTTTTAGCACTTGTCACCCTTCTAGCTCTCACCCTATGACCACCCCTTGGACCTTTCCCTTACTTCTTTTATTTCCAAAATAAAAACATAGTTAGGTTTGGGAATCAGTGACAAACAGGGCACACATCCTGATGGCTACCCTTATAGAGCTGACCGCAGAGTGGGGAGACATGATAAACACAGGGTCATGCTGAGTTGTGTAATTACAGTGGTAAATGCTCTCAAGTATATTCACCTGGTGAGAGAAAGTGGGTGTGGCTATTTTGATCTAAATAAGTTGACATGAAATATTTACATCGATGGTCAATAGAAAATATACGGGCCATATTTTATGACCAGAATTCAATAAAATTGGAGATTAATAAAAATTAAATTGGCACTATTTAAACTATAAAAATTTAAAAATACATTCACAGATTATCATATTTTGTCACGCATAATGCACACCCACCATTTTGGCCCAAACTTTTAGGGGAAATATCTTTTGTTTTAATTTTTTAGTTCCATGTATGTATGTATTTACTTATATTGAGAAACAAAATTTATCATATTCTAAGGTATTATTTTGCATACAGGTATTGTTATTGCTTTCTAGAGTTACAATTTTAATGTATGAACATAAATAAAGGAATTAAAAACATTTATAGAGATACAGAATTACTGCTACCCATATATAATGCCTATGTTTATTTTTCCTCATAAATTTGGGCAAAAAGTACACATTATACATGGCAAAATACGGTAACACATATGGTCAGATATATAATAAATATTGACATGGAAACAAAGTACCTCATATGTAGAGTCATTTTTAAAAGTAAATTATATATTAGAATAACAGAAAATTCATGTTTGACTTTCAAACCATGGATTTAGAAAAGAAAGAAATAAAAAGGGCCTGAAGATAAAAAGAAAGAGTTAAACTGTAAAATTAGAACTAAAATGAATGAACTAGGAAACAGGAAAAAGAGTAGGTTGTATAAATACATATCAGTCCTGGTTCTCTGAGGATTAATCAAATAAAGCCATATTAATATAAAAATTAAAAGTTATTTCTCACTAGGAGTTATTAAATAAATTTGAGTTAATGGAAGAGATACCATGTTCACTCATCAAGTCAGCAAAATAAAAATTAGGAAGGACCTAAAGTTGACGATGCTTTGGTTGCTGGGTATTTTGTGCAATCCCAGTGAGAGTTTCTAATGAGTGGTGCACAGCCTGTCAGAACGCAAGTTTAACGTATGTATCAACACTGGACCCGCATTCAAGTAAATGATATCCAAAGTCCCATTTTGGGTAAATACAGCCTGCATTGATTTGTTCCATCAGCCAACATTTCCTCACTCCAAAGTATGTTCCAGCAAATGTCCTGAGCCCTGGGGATAGAAAATGAAGAAAACACAGCCCCTGCCTTCTCATACTCAAAATATTCTTATACCCAAGTAGAAATAGAACCACATGCTATCAGGGAACTAACTACCAGCTTCTACAGGCTTGGTAAAGGTAGAATTTTCCAAAGGCTGAACGATAGACAAGAGTGCAAGAGGAACTCACATAAGGGGGTGTGGTGAATCCCGATTGGGGTACTTTCTCTCAGGTCAAGGTATTTACAAGGGAAGAGAAGTCAAAGGGGAGATACAAGAAGCATTTCCAAAAAAGAAACCTGAGATAAGTAGGAAAAAAAAATATATATATATATATATGTAACAAAAGACTTATAAAGGTGAAAATATTTAGTTGCTTGGTTTAGTAATTTCACACTACAAATTAATATTAAAGTCAAAATCAGAACGAACTCTTTTCTACATTCAAGTGTTCACTGGTTTTCTTTACACAAATGAAAAATTATGAACTAGATGTTCAATAATAATGAAAGAACTAAGTGAGATTATGTATGTACAATGGAATATGATGATGGCATTCACATTTTTATAGAAAATAATATTCTAAAATATATATTTGTTTTGAAAACTATGGTTTTAGGGATATGCAGGAGTTTTGTAAGAAAGCCATATGGAATAATTTCTTATTGGTGATATTATTAATAATGACTTTCTAATATTCTTTTCACTTTTTCATATTTTCTGAAATATTTATTAAGAATTATTGACAGCTTTATTGTGAAGATAATAGTATTTCAATGAGTTTATATACTCTTAAAATTTTATGTAATTCAAGAGGAACCAAAGTTTTACTCCATCCAGATAAGAACCTAGCTAATATCAGGTGCTTAATTAATATATCAGATCCAGTGACAATGAGGTCAGAAGCAGTGGTTCGGATTGAGTCTCAGCAGTGGTCAGATCATAAGTACCCACGTGTAGTCTTGCCTGCGTGGGAACTGGAAAGGGCCTGCAAGGACTCCATCTGATACTAATAAGACTTCTGGAGAAGTGAAGCAAAGTAGTTTTAGAACAGTAGGGGAGAATGATGTGTCTGGCTAGAAGATCTGGCCACTCATCCTGAACTAGGTAGCTTAGTCCTATAACAAGGAGTCTACAATTAATGTGAGAAAAGTCAATCAAGTTTTAATTTTTTTGCAGTCTTCATTGGGCAGGAGGATAAGTAAAAAGAATGGACTTCAGTGATGACACTGACCATAGAATTTGTGGTGGTCACATAATTGGCTAATGAAACATGTTCATTGTTTAATTTCTATCAACTTTATAACTGTTAATTGTTCTATTTTTTTGGAAAATTATGGTCTTTATTTTGGAGCTAGGACTGCATATTGTTCAGGATCATAAATTTTGGAACTAGAATGCCTGGGTTCAAAACCAATAGCCTTCTGTGAAACTTGAACAAGCCACTTAATCACTCTGTCTCTCAGTTCCCTCATCTGTATAAAGGGAATTTAGTTCCTTGTGTTATAGAATTGTTGTAAGAATGCTGTGTATGTTAAGCTCTGCAGAGCATCAAGATGACTGATATATTTTAATGTTGGCTATTATTATTGTAGTCTTATGCAGTGAAATAAGTTAATTAGTTTGTTGTATTGCTGATCTAATTTTTAAATTTATACCATCTGAACTTTGGTCATTTTTTATCTGAATGTACATTCTCTGCTCTCTTGACAAATGTGTTTGAAATTGATGTGCTCTTTCTATTCCACTTATACCTGTGAAATTGGCAAAAAGCATGAGAGTATCAGATGGTTTTGAATAGTCATTCATAAGAGCTTTGGCCTTACATTGAATTAAAGTAGCTTCTCTGTACTGATCTACTAACTTGGCTGCCCTGATCAAACTACAGCCTTCCCAGTGGATCTACTTGTTTGTATGTGCTCTATAAAGTTCTCCAGCCACTAAACTTTCATGGGATGCATGTATGCCCTGCCTCTTTGTAAATACATACTCATATGGGATCACTCACCTCTATAATCATATGGCTAATGATAGTAATGAAACATTAATTAACGCAGCATAATTTAAAATGTTAAATTCTTAGAGTGGGAGTAAGAATTGAAAGAGAAAGACATATGAAACACTTTTGATCATAAAATTTGTTATTCTTTCTTAAGTAATAGTCCTCATGCCAGAAAACTCTGTATTGAGGTGTTATCTGGGAATTAAACTTTTATTTTTTCATTTACTGTAATTTAAAGGTTTATTACAGAAGCTGGCATTACTCTGAATGATGCCTGATAGAATTTAGAGGCATGGGGTTGAATATAAACATATATGGAATAAATGTGGGTAGAGAAGGAGTTTAAGGATTGAGTCCAAGGAACTCCAGTGTTAGGGAATTTGGAAAAGAAAGAAGATCCAGTAGAGGTGGCCAAGAAGGCATTGCGAGTCCCTGATAACAAGTACCCTAGGTGACACGGAAGTCAAGTGAAGAAAGTATTTTAAGGATCAAGAATACATACATTATTAAATTCTATTGAAAAACAAAGAGAGGAAAGCAGGGAAATGTCTTCAGGTTTGACAGTATTTGCTCACTGGTGACATGCACAAGAAAAGTGGTGGTCATAAAAAGCGTGCTGGAATGGAACGAAGAGAAAACAAGAAGTAAGGAAATAGAAAAAAGTGATCAGAGAAATGGGGTGATTGCTGGAGGGATGTGAGAGCATGGGGAACTTATTTTAAATACATTTTGTGATTTGTCATGTTAGCATGCTGATGGAGTTAATGTGTTTGAGAGAGAAAAACTGATGTACCCAACTTATTTTCCATAGAGTGAAGACACTGCTATAGAGTCACATGGTTTCTTCTGATGAGTAAAGCACTGGGAAACATTATTAATATTCCTGACTCAGGTTAAGGAAAGGAAAATATGTACAGGTGAGGTGCCGTATTTTCACATCTGTCTTTAATCTGAAAGAAAAGCATATGAAGGAAAAAAAAGTATAAGTCTATCTGATCTCTCTAGACATCCAATATTACTTTACAAAGGTAACTGCTATTGATAATTTATTGTGTGTTCTTCCTTGGTTTTCTATGTATATATGTAAATATATTTTATTTATGTACCTATGGGTGCACATACAAATACATGGAATTTAAAAATAACTCCAGTGTTTTATATGTCATGTTTTAGCTTGCCTTTTTACTTATATTGTGAAAATTTTCAACATTAATACATATAAACCTGAAATTTTTATTGAAGGACTAATATTTTATATTATGCATACTCAGTGTTAATTTAAATATTCACCTGTCACTAGATTATTTGTGCTTTTGAACCTATACTTTGTATTGACTTAACTATATTTTCTCATTGTTCATTTTTCTTCATAACACTATTTTTCTTAACTTCAAAACACAGATAATTGTGAACTGTAAACATATTATCTCAATAATTTGAATTTTGAAGATTTTTCCCCTCCTCTGCCACTGGAAGTTATTGAATGCTGTGCTGGTGTGGTATATCATTTAGTTCATTATTTCCTGTATAGTGAGAGACCTCGTTTTCTTCACTATCTTTGCCCACCATATCTATCTAATGGGTTACTTTTCTATTGTTATATCTTTGTGAATCTCAGGTTGAATTTTCTGACACAGGCACACATAGTAAACCAGAAACCCTCTTGTTGGAAAAAAAAAGTGGGTCTGTTGAAGACTCAGAACAAGGCACTGAACTCAGGGAGAAGAAAAATGAAGGTGAGGACTCAGCGAGGACTCAGTGAAGCTTCCCAGCTACTGTGTCTCTCAGCTGGGAGTGCCTTGGGGAGAGAGGTATCAGCTGGGAGAAGCTTGGGGAGAGAGGCATCAGAATTATAAATGCTTTGATAGGTACTAGGATTATAAATGCTTTGAGGTGCCAGTGGTATTTCCTTAGCTTGGTTAGCATCAAAGATGGGAGTTGGGTTTGTCCACACTGGATTTTGGAGAGGAAGCATTTTCCACTCCCAGAGCTTGATACTTGTCAAGGAAGAACAGCATACAAGATGAATAAATATGTTATTGGGGTTGGGCTGGAAGTATAGTCTTCCTACCATGTCTGTATCTATGTTAACAAAATAAAATAAAATCCTTCTTCCCAGCCTCTCCCTATCTGTCTACCCCTCCAACACACACACGCACACACACACACGTGCTTTTTAGAAATAATATGTTTGAGGTTAAAGAGGGAATTTTTACACTTATCTGCTCTTCAGTTCAATTTTACTTAAGATCTCAAGGAAACAAATTAGGAACATAAGTTTCCTCTAGGGGCCCTGCATTTCTCAAAAGTAGCTCTTTTAGGGCCTTCACCTTTCCATCTCTGCAAACTTTACCAACTGCTGTGAACCACCTCCTTGCTCTGGGGAGATTTGGCTCTGAAAGCAGAATCTGCTTGGGCAGAAAACATGGCTGAGCTTTAGCCAGACACATACAAAGAGAAAAAGAGCTTTTCATTTAGCAACTGACCCCACTAGGTGGTGATGAGATCCAGTGATTGAAAGTTCTCCTCTGTCTCACCAGAGAGTCGCATTTTTTCTACAGGAGAGTAGCAAGATTAGAAAGGAGAGACTAGAAGTGCTTACTCCCTCAAGAATGGAAAGAAATTCTTGGTCCTTTATATAGGATGTAGGCGGAGGGGTCGGGGTGGGATGAGGGTTTCACCTTAACCCTTTTGGGGAAGTGAGTGAAGGCAGCTGGCCTACGAATCACTCTCTTCCTTCTTGTGGGGAGCGATGATGGCCTCAGGGGAAGGAAAGGAAGTCAGGTGATGTGGTTGAACCTACTTGCCACCTGTATCTCCAGGTGAATAGGCCGAGGGTGTTTCCTGTCTACAGAATGCTATCAACAGGATATCCCAGGCTAAGGGATTTCTTATAGAAGTTCCCTAAATTCTTAATAATCTAGAATATTTTGGTTTATAAGACAGTTCCATGGAGAATATCATGGTAGATACATAACTCTTTGTGTATAAAATGGAGATGTTTCAGAATTTAAATGCTTTCAACAGAGAGGCAATAACCCATAAATACCTTTTGGAGGACTCTCTTTAAAAAAGACTCATTTAGAGTTCTGGCCAAGATGGAGGTATAGGTAGAAATGCTTTTGCTACCTTGCATAACCAAAAGGAGGATAACAACCAATCTAAAATTAATACACAAGCAGAAGCACCAGAAAAGTCAAACTGCATGGAACTCTGACAACCAAGGAATTAAAGAAAATATCAACCAGAACAATCAGACTGGTAAGGTGGGCCTACGTGGACAGCTCAGACCATGAGGATGACTCAGAAAAACTGAGGTGAGGCAGCCAAGGGGCAGGGCTGACTACTGAGCTCAGCAGAGCTTCGCAGAAGGGACTGACTTAAGGGGAAAACTGAGACTCAGAGCTGACTGTGGGCTAACACTGGGGTTGCCATGGTGGGAGATACTTCCGCTCTGCCATGAGAGTCTGTTGGAAAGTGTGCTAGAGATGAGCCAGTGAGCTGCACTGTTCTCTATCTGGCCCCTCCCATACAGGCAGTGCAGCAAAAAGGGTTGCCCTGCCTGGGTGAATACCTAAGGCCCCACCCCCTTACAACCTGTCAGCTGCACCAAGACAAGGAAATATGGCCCAAATGAAAGAACACAGCAAAACCTCAGAAAGATAACTAAGCGATGAGGAGATTGCCAACCTATCTGATAGAGAATTTAAAGCCCTGGTAATCAAAATGCTCACAGAACTGATTGAGCTTGGTCAAAAAATGAAAGAACAAATGAAAGATACCCAAAATGAAATAAAGCAAAATATTCAGGGAACCAATAGTGACAAGAAGGAAACTAGTATTCAAATCAATGATTTGGGACAAAAGAAAGAAATAGACATCCAACTGGATCAGAATGAAGAAACAAGAATCCAAAAAAATTAAGAGAGGCTGTGGATTTTCTGGGACAAACTGAAATGTTCCAATATCCAAATTATAAGGGTGCCAGAAGGAAAAGAACAGCAGCAAGAAATTGAAAACTTATTTGAACAAATAAGGAAGGAAAACTTCCCCAATCTGGCGAAGGGAATAGACTTCCAGGAAGCTCAGAGAGTCCCAAAGAAGTTCGACCCAAAGAGGCACACACCAAGACACATCATCATTAAGTTACCCAAGATGAAAGACAAAGAGAAAATCCTAAAAGTGGCAAGAGATAAGGAGACAGTTACCTACAAAGGAGTTCCCATAAGGCTATCAGTTGATTTCTCAAAAGAAACCTTACAGGCAAGAAGGGGCTGGAAAGCAGTATTTGAAACCATGAAAGGCAAGGAACTACATTCAAGATGATTCTACTCAGCAAAGCTTTCATTTAGAATGGAAGGGCAGATAAAGTGCTCCCCAGATAAGGTCAAGTTAAAGGAGTTCATCATCACCAAGCCTTTATTTTATGAAATTTTAAAGGGACTTATCTAAGAAAAAGATTAAAAATATGAACAATAATGTGACAACAAACACAACTATCAACAAGTGAACCGAAAAGAAAAGAAAAACAATGAAAACAAAAATTAAGCAAACAACCAGAACAGGAACAGAATCAGAGAAATGGACATCACACAGAGGAAGTTTAGTGGGTAGGGGGAAGGGAGGATTTAGCATAATTAGTAGGCATAAAATAGTTGGGGAAAAATGGTATAGTAAACAGATGACTCAAAAAACTTACATGTACAAGCTATGGGCATGAACTAAGGGGGGGTGGTAAAGGGTTGGGGGCCAGGGAGGAAGGTGGATAGAGGGGAAAAATTGGGAAAACTGTAATAGCATAATCAATAAAAAATACTTAAAAAATAGACTCATTTATTATTGTGGTCCAGAGAGCATGTGTTCTCCGTGGCAAAGGAGTTGAGTTATGTCCCAGACTTCTTTTTTCACTTGTGTATTTTTGAAATTAGTTAAAGCTTCACACTAGGAAATATTTCTGATTTCTGTGGGTCTGATTTGATGTCTGATCCTGTGTCTCTCACTTTTATCTTTCAGAAAACAGTATATAGTCCTGCTGCTTAAATGTGTCAAGCTGTATGTATCATGATCTCAGTAGGAAACTTCTTAGACATGCAAATCTCTGAGCTACAGAATAATAATCTGAATTGTAACAAGAGTGCCAGGTGATTTATTTGCACACTGAAGTATAAGAAGCACTGGCACAGTGACTCTCACCCTCCTGCTGTGGTTCCATTTTTCAGTGGAAAAACTTCTTGACAGTGTTACTTACATGATGGACATCGAACTACTTTTTCATCTTCCATTTTCCTTCTAACAGGCTGTAATCTGGACTTGGTTTCTTCTTGTCAATTTTTTAGCATATTTAACCCAATTGAATATCTTTCCTGTTGGAATCATTTTTTTCTCTTTTTTTGTGACATTTCACTTGTTTGCTTTTCCTTCAACTTTTTTGTTACCTTCTTTTTGCATGGTATAAATGTTGCTGTACCTCTAGGATTAAGCTTAGGTTATTTCTCTGTTTTCTTCTATATCTCTTAGGGTGATATCATTTTTCTATGTAGCTTTATATACCACTTAAATGTTGATTTTTCCAAATTCATCTCTCCAGCTTGGACCTCTATTCCAAATTCCACACAAGTTTTTCAGCTGCTGAACTTGACATCTCTACTTGGATTTCTAATTGGCATGTCAGTCTAGCACACCCAAAATGAATTTCTAAGTCATACATCTCATCACCTCCACCTAAATACTTGGAGCCCAACATGCCTTATCTAATCAATGACAACAATATCATCCACCTACTGAGTTCCTCACTGTATCATTAAAACCCCTTTTACTTGACCTCCTGCATTCATTGTAATAGTATGTTTAAAAGTTAAACTTTCAACCTACGTATTAAATCTGTCTACTTTTCTTCATTGTCTTCACCATCATCCAAGTGAGACCACTGCTGTTGTCATGTGAGCAACACAAGAAGCTTCCTAAGCCAATTCTTTTTTTTAAATTATGTATGTAGTAGGTTAATTCATATATATTTTTAAAAGATTTTTATTTACTTATTTTTAGGGAGGGGAAGGGAGGGAGAAAGAGAGAGAGAGAAACATCAATGTGTAGTTGCCTCTCCTGTGGCCCCCACTGGGGACCTGGCCCGAAACCCAGGCATGTACCCTGACTGAGAATTGAACTTGAGACCCTTTGGTTTGCAGCCCATGCTCAGTCCACTGAGCTATGCCAGCCAGGGCTTCCTAAGCAATTCTTGATTCTAGAACAATAGTTACCTGCCCAGCAGTCATGATAATATACTAAAAATACAAATTAGGTATGTTACTCTCTTGATAATAATTTATCAGATGCTTTACCTTGAACAAAATCTAGACTCCTTTTGTGCCTTACAAGATTCAGATGACCTGGCCTCTGTCTGTATTCTCATACCCCATGTTATGAAAGGGAACATGTACTGATTTTCTTGGATCAATAATCTTCAACTTCCCAGGGCCCTGTTTGGTCCCTAGGAACATCACATTTTTTTCTATCCCAAGGCCTTTGAGTTTCTTGCTTCCTCTTGCAGGAAATGCTTCCTACTCCGTCTATCTATGAGTGTGCATGCACTTACACATAGTCACACAATCATAGACACACATATGCATAAATATATGTATTTGTGTGCATGTATATCACCCTACATATATACAGAAACACACACAAACATACAAACATACACATGAATACACAAAGACAAATACTCAGACACACACTCACATGCTCACACTCACTCATATACCCCTAGACTCTGTAGAGTCAGCTTCTTACCCTTCAGGTCTCATATCCAGTGTCATATCCTTGGAGATGTTATCTTTGACAACCTAATTTTAACCATTTTTTTGTTGATTCATTTGGCTTTTTTAGAATGGAATTGGTTCATCAACAAATAAGGAGAATTTAATTTCTTTTTTCCAGTATTCATATTGAATTTAATTTTTTTAATTTAAAATCTCCAGTTGAGATCTTCAAAATTAAATTGAATAATGGTGGTGATGATATAACTCTGCTTCTGGTTTTAAAAGTCTCTTACTATTTTTGTAAAGTATGTTATTTTGCTAGTGCTTTCTGAGAGATACATTTTCATAAGTCCAAAAAGCTTTTTTTTAATACTGTCTTACTAAGAGTTGTATTTGGGCAGACTTCCAGTCAAGATGGAGGCTTAGGTAGACATGCTTCACCTCCTTATGCAACCATACAAAGAATTACAACAAATTTCAAAACAAGTAACACTCAGGATCATCAGAAAATTGAGCTGTGTGGAAGTTACACAACTAAGGATTTATAGAATCCACATTCATCCAGAGGGATAGGAGGGGTGGCGATTAATGAACAGGCAGTGTGGCATGGAGAGGTGGCTGCAGCAGCAGTGGTGGAATGGACAGTTCCACATTCATGTATGGTGGATAAAAATTGTAAAGTATACCCTAGGAATTAACAATTTGAGTCTCGGTTAAGAACACACAACCCAGGGTTCAAGCACCTAGAAGATAAATCCCCATTACCTCTGGTTGTAAAAACCACTGGGGGTTGGGGCAGTGGAAAAAACTGATGTATTTTTCAGGCAGGAGATTCTGCTTAAAGGGACCATACAGACTTAGAATGTAAGCAAACCCACCCACTCTTGGGTTCACCAGCAAGGCAGCAGCTGGAAGGGCTCCAGTTTGATTCGGGAAGTGGACAAAGTGACTAGAAACAGGATGAGCACTGGCAAATATCCATAAGCCAGGCAGTGACATTGTCCCCTCTCTGAGCCATCCTCCCACACAGAGCCACAAAACAGTGAAGCAAGTTGCTCCACCCACACAATTTGCAGGTGCCTTTTCTACAATAGGCCACATACTAAGGCAGGGAGTCAAAGCAGCTCTACCTAATACACAGTAACAAACACAGGGAGGCTGCCAAATTGAGGAGACAAAGAAATTTGGCCCAAATAAAAGAACAGAATAAATCCCCACAAAACGTACTAAATGAAAAGGAAATAGCCAACCTATCAGATGCAGGGTTCAAAACACTGGTGAAGAGGATGCTCAGGGAACTCACTGAGTATAGCAACAACATGAAAGAAGAAAAGATGGTTACACTAAGTAAAATAAAGAAAAATCCACAGGCAACCAGTGAAGGGAAGAAAGCCAGGATTCAAATCAATGATTTGGAACATAAGGAAGAAATAAATATTCAACCAGAACAAAAAGAAGAAAAAAGAATACAAAAACAGAAGGATAAGCTTAGGGACCTCTGGGGCAACTTTAAATGTACCAACATCCAAATCATAGAGGTGTCAGAAGGAGAAGAAGAAAAGCAAGAAATTGAAAACTTATTTGAAAAAATAGTGAAAAAAAAACTTCTCTAATTTGGCAAAGGATATAGACATACAGATCCAAGAAGAATAGAGTCCCAAATACATTGGACCCAAAGAGGACCAAACCAAGATACATCATAATTAAAATGCCCAAGGTTAAAGGTAAAGAGAGAATCTTAAGAGCAACAAGAGAAAAGGAGGCAATTATCTATCTATAAAGGAGTTCCCATAAAACTATCAGCTGATTTCTCAAAAGAAACTTTGCAGGCAAGAAGAATTAAAAGTGATGAAAAGCAAAGACCTATAACTTAGATTACTCAGTCCAGATAAGCTATCATTTAGAATAGAAGGGAGGATAAAGTGCTTCCCAGACGAGGTAAACCTAAAGGAGTTCATCATCACCAAGCCAATATTACATGAAATGTTAAAGGGACTTAAAAAAAGATTGAAACCATGAACATTAAAAAGGCAACAAATTCACAACTATCAATAACTGAATCTAAAAATAAAAATAAAAATAAAGTAAGCAGCCAGAACAGGAACCAAATCGTAGGTATGGAGATCATTTGGCATGTTATGAGCTGGGAGGGACAAAGTGGAGAAGGGGGTAAATGGTGCAGGGATTAAGAAGCATAATTTGTAGGGACAAAATAGGTAAAGATTAAGAATAGTATAGAAAATTGAGAAGCCAAAGAACTTACATGCATGACCCATTCACATGAACTAAGGGAGGTGGGATTTATGGAGGTAAGGGGGGTACAGGGGAGCGGGGGGAAAGGTGGGACAACTGTAATAGTATAATAAATAAAATATACTTAAAATAAATAAATAAAAATGTTGTATTTGGAATACAAGTTGTATTTTATAAAACACTTCCTGGACATCTATGGAGGTTATGCTAAAGTTTTCCTCCTTTATTAATGTATTTTCTAATTTCAGAACATCTTTATATATTGAAATGCATTCTATATTCTGTTGGTAATATTCACCTTAGGATTTTTTTCTTTATATATTTTAGAGGAACGAGATTTCATTACTACTACTACCTTTATTTGTAGTACTAATACGTTTGATATCTTTAATGTTTGAGGTTCCAACAGTTTTTTAAAATTTAAGGGAAATCTCATCAACTTTTATTATATACTGGGTACATTAATTTCCATATTTATTTTTTAATATTTAATTTATTTATTTTAAGAGAGAAGTGAAAGGAGGGAGAAAGAGAAGGAGAGAAACATCAATGAGTTGTTGCCTCTCATGTGCCCCACCTCACTGGGAACTGGCCGGCAACCCAGGCATGTGCCCTGACTGGGAATCAAACCAGCATCTCTTTGGTTCACAGACCAGCACTCAATCCACTGAGCCACACTAGCCAGGGCAAATTTCCATATTACTTGAGATTTTCTAGAACTCCTCTGGAATTTGTTTTTGAAACTCTTTTTTTACTGTCTTTTTAATATATTTTATTACCAAGGTATTGACTGTTGTATTTCCTTGTGTAAATATTAATTTTTCTGCATATTGTCTACTATATCTATATTTTCACATGTATCAAAATAAAGTTGTATCAAGCATTTTTTTAAATGTCATGTTTCTTTATATCAATGGTTACATTCACATTTTTATACCTATTGTCTATTACATTGTATTTTTCTACTAATTTTTTTATCAGACTTGCCAGAATGTTGTATTTTTTATAGGTCCTTTTTGAGAACTTGTTTTGGTTTTATCACATCACTTTGTTTTGTTCTCTATATTATTCATTTCTGAATTTATCTCAATTCCTTCATCCATTTGCTTGCTTTATGTTTATCTATGGTTCTTTAACTTTTATGGGTTGAATTCTCACTTGATTTATATTCATTCTTGTTTTCTAACAAACAAAATGCTCTGATATATACATTGAACCTTCTTTTGGCTGAATCCTGTAAGTTCTTTATCAAGTGCTCTTATTATTCTTTTTGAGCAATCTATACTTTAAATTTTTAGTAAAGAGATAATTTGCTATTGCTATATCATTAAACTTATTAACTGAGTTTCTTATTTTCCTAGTTAATATTTGTCAATTAACCTAAAGCCCCAATATATTTCCTACATCTTAAATAGGAAACTTCTCAACTGTGGCCAAGGGAGAGAACACAGCTACCAGTTACTGGGCAAGACTAACTTGTCTGGGATGACTTTCAAGAGGTGAAGGGATTAAGAGGTACAAATTGGTAGTTACAAAGTAGTCACAGGATATAAAATAAAGCATAGGGAATATAGTCATTAATGTTGTGACACTACATATGGTACCAATTGGGTACTAGAAATATTGAGGGGAATGCTACATAGAGCTTATGATTGTCTAATCACTAAGCTGCACACCTAAAACCAACACAAAATTATATTGAAAGTAAACTGAAATTGGAAATAAAAAAAGAGTTACCTATGACTTGCTCAACTTTATTTCTGTTCATGGATCCTGCTGGCTTGGATTCTTTACTCTGCTTCATTGTCTTTTGAGAAAATTATTATTCATTTTATCATCATAATTGGATGGTAGGATCCTCAAATCTACTTTATTTCACCATCAGCTTTAGATGTTTTAGAAATTTGATGATTTTTTATTATATTTATATGTATTTCACAGTTTGTAAGGAATGTTCTCACTTGCTCTCCTTTCATATCTTCTCCAGTCCTCTTCTTTTTTCCAACCATTGAGTATCTCTCTTTTCATATTTTTCTATCATTGTGTTTTATTTAAAAACATTGAAAAACATGAAAAGTAAAAATTACCTTAAAAACAAATAAAACTATTCATTTCAAATCTCTAAGCTATCTTCCTAAAAAAATCACTATTAATATATTGGGGTGTTCCATTTCCAATTTCCCCTGTGTGTTCATATATATGTGTGCACACATGTACACACGCATGTATATACACATATGCGTACACAAATATACAAAACATGTACACATGTGTACATGCACATACACATATGTGTATATATGTATACACACATACACACATATGAATAGATTTGAATAGAATTTTTTTCAAAAATGTACAGGTTATTCTGTACATATTCATCTCACAGTTTGCTCTTTCACTTACTGGATCATTAACATGGTGGTTTTACCTTTAATTTTATCTTTGTCTGGTTATTTGTAATTTGGGCTGTGAGCAGAAATAAAACTATGAGCTCACTCATTAAACCAAACTAGAAACTCTCTTCATTTCTCTCAAGGCTATGTGTCTCTTCTTGATGTTACAATATTTTCTAAGACCTTCCAAAAGTTGATAAATGTTATCACATAAAGCTACAAAAAAATCTTTCAATCAAAATTAAAGATAATATATACATGATTAGAATAAAGAGCTTAAGGCAAAGGACTTTTTATTGTTCCTTAGATCTGAAGACTGATGATTGCATTTCATATGCTGGGGAATTTCTTAAGAACATGATAAATACCATGATCACTTTATTTTATGATAAATCTTTCCTTAGATAAAGTTGAATTTTCTAAATAAAAAGTTAACTTAAAACTTTTGCATTTAATAGCTAACTGAGATTGACTTACAGTTTCTTTTTTCAAAATTTTTTTCTTGTTTTAGTCTCTAAGAGGAATCAGGGTTAAAACGACCCCTAAAATGAATCGTGGGGCTTATTTTCCTGGTTCTTAAACCACTGTGAAATTTATGCATTGTTCTTCATTCTAGAGTTTGATAAAAGTCAACTATAAATCCAGCCTGGACTTCTTTGTGCATATGAGGAGTTCTAACTTAGCTGTTCATTTATAAAATAATGACATCAGTTAAGGTCTTTTATATTTAGTGTTCTTTTCACTTACATTTTCAAATTTTATTATTAGATTATTTAAAATACTTGAGAATTAACAGCCCTATGTCTGTAGTCTGTTTTCTTTTCACTGCCAGTATGATTTGTTCTTGACTTCCTTCTTAATCAGTCTTGCTTAAAGCTTGTTATAGTTTAATATTTTTTTTAGAGAAACTACCTATGGTTTTGGTTGCTTATCTTTATTTTTTAATACTTTAGTAATTTTTATTTCCTTATTAATCTTTATTTCCTTTTAAACTCTTGCTTTTTTTAAAGCTTTTCAAACCAAATCATTGTTTATATTCTTTGAAATATTAAAAAAAACTTATTTGGGCTAGTACTTTTACTCCTTGGCCATAGTCCATCTTTTAATACATAGTATTTTCATTACAATTATTGATCAGACCTATATTTGTAATTGCCACTTATAAATGCATAGGTTTCTTTTAGCTATATTTTTGTTATTCACTTTTAATTATACATAAAGAGAGTAGGGATTTTTCTTTTTTAAAAAAATTTTCTTTTATTGATTATGCCATTACAGTTGTTCTATTCCCCCCTTCATTCCCCTCCACCCTGCACCCCCCACTCCCACCATCCCCCCCTTTAGTTTATGACCATGTGTCTCAAGTTCTTTAGATTCTGTATTTCCCATACTATTCTTGCCCCCCCCATATTTTCTGCCTACCATCTATGCTACTTATTTTCTGTACCTTCTCCTCCTCCCACTCCCCTGTTGCTAACCCTCCATGTGATCTTCATTTCTATGATTCTGCTCCTGATTTAGCTGTTCTTTTAGTTTGCTTTTGTTTTAGGTGTGGTTGTTAATATCTATGAATTTGCTGTCCTTTCACTGTTCATATTTTTTATCTTCTTTTTCTTAGGTAAGTCCCTTTAACATTTCATATAATAAGGGCTTGGTGATGATGAACTTCTTGAATTTGATCTTATCTGAGAAGCACTTTATCTGTCCTTCCATTCTAAATGAAAGTTTTGCTGGATAGAGTAATCTTGGTTATAGGTCTTTGGATTTCATGATTTGGAATAGTTCTTTCCAGCCCCTTCTTGCCTGTAAGGTCTCTTTTGAGAAATCCGCTGACAGTCTGATGGAATCTCCTTTGCAGGTGACTGTCCCCTTAGCTCTTGCTGCTTCTAGGATTCTCTCCTTCATTTTAATCTTGGCTAATATAATGATGATGTGCCTTGGTGTGTTCCTTCTTGGGTCCAACTTCTTTGGGACTCTCTGAGCTTCCTGGATTTTCTGGAAGTCTATTTCCTTTGCCAGATTGGGGAAATTCTCCTTTATTATTTGTTCAAATAAGTTTTCCACTAGTGGCTGTTCCTTTCCCCCTTCTGGTACCCCTATAATTCAGATGTTGGAGCATTTAAAGATGTCCTGGAGGTTCCTAAGCCTCTCCTCATTTTTTTGAATTCTTGTTTCTTCATATTTTCTAGTTTGGTCATTTTTTCCTTCCTTCTGGTTCACTCCCTTGATTTGAGTCCCAGTTTCCTTTTCATCACTATTGGTTTCCTGTGCAATTCCTTTCATTTCAATTAGTTTAGCCTTCATATGTTCCTCTAATTTATGACTAAAATCAACCAGTTCTGTGAGCATCCTGATCATCAGTGTTTTGAACTGTGCATCTGAAAGTTTTGCTATTTCTTTGTCACTTAGAGTTATGGGCTCTGGGGCTTTGAGCTGTTCTTCTTGAGCCATAATGTTGTGGTCTGTTTGAGCCTGTTATGTATGAGGGGCGGAGCCTTAGGTGTTCACCAGGGCGGGGCCACCCAGGTTACTGGGTTGTGATGCTGTATGTGGGGGCGGGGTCAGAGTAGGGAAATGGCAGCCTCCTCTACTGCCTCCTGCCCCTGGGGCCTGCTCGATCCCATCTCACTACCCCTCCCTCGCCGGTCTATCTGTGCAGGAATGCATGACCACAGTCAACCTGCCGCCCTGCGCCCTTGCTGGGTCACCAGTCACTCACTGGGTCGCTCACTGGGTCCACCCGCTGCAACCCCACACCTGGGATCTGAAAGCCTGAGTCCGTCTAACTGAGTTTTCCTGTGCAAACCCGCTCCACCAGCTGCTAGCTTATTATATGAATGAAAGCATTCTTAGTAGAGCAGATTCCACAGGTTTATCAGCAAGTCTTTGTGGTGTCAAATTTTTCCCCAGGACATGCTCTGGCCAGGCTAGGAGCTGCACCCCTCCCCATCAGGTATTCAGGCTTAAGGGGATTAGGGCCAAGAAGCACTTCTCCCAGAGAACATGGGGACTCAGGCTTTGATAAAGCCAGGGGGCGAGAGTCTATTGCTCTCTGTTGCAGCCTTTCCAGTCCTTCCATGAAGGCCTCTCAGGTGATCGAGTCTGGCTTAGGTTGCCCCCTGCTGTGAGGGGTCTTACTCGTCATTGACTTTTGACTAAACTCTGGGGGCAGGGAGAGGAAACTGAGGCAGCGTTTACTACCAGAGACAAGCTTTGTCTCCTGTGGCTGGCATTCCAGAGGTTGTCTCTCCCCCTTAGCTACAAGGGGTAGAGATACAATTCCTAAAACTAGACAGAGTGGTCTACAACAGAGAGGTGTTAGTTTTTCTCAGAATGTTTGGTAAGACACCTGTGAAGCTTTCTAGTCCAGGGCTTTTGTTTGTTGGGAGTTTTTTGCTGCTGCAGTTTCATGAGGTGTAATCTGTGTATTCAGATTCTCCAATTCTTCCTGATTTGCTTTTGGAAGATTGTATATTTCTAGGAATTTATCCATTTTGTCCAAGTTGTCTAGTTTGTTGGCATATAGTTGTTCATAATATTCTCTTACAATCCTTTGTATTTTTTTAGGTTCAGTTGTTATTTCCCTTTCATTTCTGACTTTATTTATTTGGGTCCTTTCTTTTTTTGTGTGATGAGTCTGGTTAAAGTTTTGTCAATCGTGTTTATCTTTTCAAAGAAGCAGTTCTTGGATTTGTTGATCTTTTGTGTCATTTTTAAAAGACTATGCCATTTATTTCTGCTTTGCTGTTTATATTTTCCATCCTTCTACTCATTTTGGGCTTTCCTTATTCTTTTTCAAGTTCCTTTAAGTGTGAAATTGGATGGTTTATTTGAGCTTTTACTCGTTTTTGGAGATTGGCCTGTAATGCTTTGAATTTCTCTCTAGAATTGCTTTCCCAGTATCCCACATATTTTGGATGGTGTGTTCCTTTTTTCAATTATTTCAAGGTATGTTTTGATTTCTTCCTTGATCTTGTAGACCCGTTCATTTGTTCAGTAACATGTTTTTTATCTTCCATATCTTTGAGTGTTTTTAAGTGTTCTTCTTGTGATTGATTTCTAGTTTCATAGCATTTTGGTCAGAGATGATGCTTGATATTATTTCAATCTTAAGTTTATTGATACCTGTTTTGTGTCCTAATATGGAACCTAGAAAATGTTCCGTGTATACCTGAAAAGTATGTATATTGTGCTGCTTTAGGGTGAAATGCTGTAAAGATATCAATTAAATCCATTTGATCTAGTATGTTGTTTAGGGCCACTGTCTCCTTATTGATTTTCTGTCTGAAAGATCTATCCATTGAAGTCAATGGTATATTAAAATCCTCAACTGTGACTGTATTTCTGTCAGTCTTTCCCTTTATGTACATTAAGATTTGCTTCACATATTTAGGTGCTCCTATGTTGGGTGTGTAAATGTCTACTAGGGTTATATTTTCTTGTTGAATTGTTCTCTTTATCATTATTAATGTCCTTCTTTGTCTCCTACTATAGTCTTGGTTTTAAAGTCTATTTTGTGGGACATAAGTGCTGCTACTTCAGGCTTTTTTCGCTATCCCTTTGCATGAAATATCTTTTTCCATCCCTTTACTTTTAATCTGCGTGTAATTTTCAATCTGAGATATGTCTCTTGGAGGCAGCATATATATGGGTCTTGTTTCCTTATCCATTCAGCCATCCTGTGTCTTTTGGTTGGAGCACTTAAGCCATTTACATTTAAGGTGATTATTGATAGAGACATATGTAGTGCCATTTTATTGTTAGACTATTTTCCTATTTTTTTCTTTTTCTTCCTCCCCCTACCCCCTCCTCCTCCTCCTTTTTTTCTTTCTTCTCCTTCTTCTTAACGCAATCCCTTTAACATTTATGGTGATACTAATTTGGTGTTAACAAAACTCCTTTAGCTTTTTCTTTCTGGGAAGCTCCTTTTATTCTTCTTAGATTTTAAACGATGGTGTTGCTGGGTAAAATAGCCTTGGTTGTATGTCCTGGATTTCATCACCTTGAATACTTTGTGCCACTCCCTTCTGGCCTGAATGTTTCAGTGAGAAATACAATAACAGTCTAACTGGAGTTTGCTTTTAGGTAACTATCTGCTTTTCTCTTGAGTCTTTTAGGATTCTCTCTTTGTCTTTAAGCCTTGTCATTTTAATTATGATGTGTCTTGGTGTAGGCCTCTTTGGGTCCAACTTGTTTGGGACTCTTTGAGCTTCCTGGACTTGTGTGTCCTTTTCCCTCACCAGATTAGGGAAGTTTTCAGTCATTATTTCTTCAAATAGTTTCTCCATTCCTTTCTCACTCTTTTCTTTCTGGTATTTTCATGATGCAGATGTTGTTACACTTCATTTGTCCAAAATATTTCTTAAGCTCTCCTCAGTTTTTCTAATTCTTTTTTTTTTCTTTTTATTGTTCTTCCTGGGTGTTTTTTCCCTACCTTGTCTTCCAAAATACTGATTCTAACCTCTGCTTCATCTAAGTTATTGTTTATTCCTTCCAGGGTATTATTTATTTCAGATATTGGATTTTTTATTGATGACTGGTGCTTTTTTATGGTTTCTATGTTATTTATTTCATGCTCTTGAGTATCCTTATAATCATTACTCCAAACTCTCTATTTAATAAATTGCTTGCCTCCATTTCATCTAATTATTCTTCAGGAGAATTCTCTTGTTCTTTCATTTGAGGTCTGTTTCTTTGTCTTCTCATTTTGGCTGCGTCTTTGCACTTTCTGCCTTAGTTAAACTAATCAGTGCTGTAGCCTTAAACTATAATCAGAAGCCTTGCTTAAGTACCACAGGGTTGGGCAGAGTGATTCCTGTGGGCAGGGCAATTGTGTCCCCTCAGGCTGATGCCACTTTTTCTCAGGCTGAACCATCTTTTGTAGACGGTTTCTGTAGTATATGAATGACTGAGCATAGGATTCTGGTGGTTGTTCCTTCATTTCTCTCCCCAGAGCCACTAAACTTAGACTCTTCTCAAGCATCTCTAGTCTACTCTGCATATCTGTTACCGAACAAGAGGTCCGAGGGAGGGGCAAAACAATATTTGGCCCACCTAGGGATGCCAAAAACTGCTATACAACAGGGGCCCCTCCCAAGGACAAAATACTAATATCTACTGGGCTTTTCTGTCTGCCACCAATTGGAAAGACATCTCTCAATGCCAGAGATTTGTGAAAAGGAAGCCAAATGTTTATTTAATGCTATTTAGGTTTAATGCCTCCACTAAAATATCAAAGTCCTTTAGGTTGTACACCTACACCACACAGCTCCCTTCTCCCACTGTCCCAACTCTGGGTACCGTGAATCAGGAAAAGAACACACGTCTGTGTTTCAGGCTGCTGGCACCATCAGCTGTATCACCATATAGGCAGGATCTCTCGTTAATCCAATCATGTGGCACCTTCTCACAGTCCACTGGCAAGAGTTCTTTCTACCAAGTTCTAGTCAAAGTCTCTCCTGCTTTCCAGGCCCCTCGACCAAAGGGGACACCCCAAAGCTGCGTGGGCCTCTTCTACCAAAGCTTCAGGGGTCTGTACTCCACCAAAAGCATATGGCTTTCTTCTTCACCTGGCTGCAGGGATCTCCATTCTGGCAAAACTGCGTGGTTTTTCCCTTTCACCTGGGAAAGCGGGGGTTCGCACCCTGCCAAAACCACATAGCTCCCTCTTTCACCTCACCAAGCGGGGGTCCTCACTCTGCTGAAACCGTGTGGCTCTTTCTCTCAATGGCTGCTGTGTCTGGCTTTTAAATCCTTGCACCCATCTTCCTCTATACCCCTATTTCTGACTCCTCCCAAGATCAGTTACACCTGCCAGTATTTCTGTATTAGTACAAGTTTACTGGGCTGCCATGGTTAGTCTGGGCAGTAATCATCCCATGTCCTAGAGCCAATCTTCTCCAAGCTCCTAGTAGGCATTGTAACTTGGGGAACCTGCCCCCAGTTACATGTTGGGGGAAGTGACTTCATCCCCCTGGCTCCAAGCCTGGCCACAGGCATTTAACATATCCAATTGACCCACCAAAGGCTATAGATATGTTAAAAGACAATGCCATGGATTAGCTGCAAGGGTGTGGCTGTACAAAACAGCCCTACATGTTTCTGCTCCATGTGTCCCTTCCCCCCAACTCACACCTGTGGGGGGGGGGTGAAGACATCTTATATGTCTCTCCAATATTCCTATACATTTTGAATTCTGGGCACCATTCTAAATCTTTTTTGTGCCCCCCCCCCCCCCCCCCCCGCTGCACCCTATATCATACCCTCTGCTGGAGTTCAGGGTAAGTGGTTGCAAACAAAATTTTGTGTGTTGGCCCTTTAAGGGGCTTTCTTTGTCTCTAGCCATCTCTTCCTTGAAGACAGAAACTTGCTGCTTTTCACAGCTGGATCTTATCTGGGTTCCTTTCTGGCTCTGGTGCTGTAGGCTGGGAAGTGCACTTGGGTTTTAGACCCCACACTTCTCAGGAGGAGCCTCCTGGCCACTGAAATGTCCTTCCAGATATTCAGCTGCTGTCCATGGGAGCCCAGTCAGTCTTCTCATGACTCTTCCACACTCACTACAAGTCTTGTTGTGGTGAAGTGTTTTCTTCTGTCTGTTTGTGGTTATAAGACTTCTCTCCAGCTAGTGTTCAGTTGGTTATTTAGGATGATTTCTCTACAATTTAGTTGTAATTCCAGATTGGTCTTGGCAGGAGATTAGTGTTTAAGTATGTTTTAAAAATAAGTTTATGGCTCTGGTCAGTGTGACTTGATTGGAGTGTCGTCCCATAAACTAAAAGGTTGCTGGTTTAATTCTCACTCATGGCACATGCTCGGGTTGCAGGTTCAGTTCCCTTTCAGGGCACGTATGGGTGGCAACTGACCAATGTTGATGTTTCTCTACTTCTCTCCATCACTCCATTCCCCTCTCTCTAAAAGTCAATAAGCATGTCTTCAGGTGATGATAATAAATAAAGGAAAATTAAATAAAAAATAAAAGTAAAAATAAAAATAGAAACGACCACTGCCCAACCACAGTCCAGGCCAGCTGAAGCTGAATCTGTGGCTGGGCTGGGACATTGGGAAAAGAAAAGTGGATGACATTGTGCTGTAAATTGCATTCTGCCTCTTGTTTTTTATATCAAGACTACTTTTGAAGAGCTCTATCTACATTGCTCTAGAAATGGCTCATTCAATTCTCCTAACTGCTATATGGTAATTTAAACTTCTATCAGATTTTTGTCTCCATCTGACAAGTGATGACCATGTAGGCTGCTCTGCCTCTACTGACCTATTATTGGATTGTCCTTGAATAGGTTTCCTAGTGTGTCTGTCCATCTGTATCTAGTACTGGAGTTGATCAGAGGTTATAGTCTTAGATCATGCTGTATATACATACTGAACTTTTTACTAAGTACTTTGATTTCTTTCTACAATGACTACATAGTTTATTCTCCCACACCTCTATAGAGGCTTTGACATGTGTGGTTTGCTCTCTTGTTTATGGATGACTTGAAAAAACTAAGTAAAGAGATTCTAGTTCTTGTGATGCTTCAGCAGAGTGGGCAGCTGAGTTCATAATTTCAGATTTTTATTTGCTTCTAGTATATTTGAAAATGTGATCTTTTCATAATGCAGCTTGTTTTTTCTTTGAGTTTTATATCTTATAGTTTACATCTTAGTCCTCCATAAATGCCTATGATTAGTTTAAAATTATTGAAATATATATTATCTTTAATAATTGTCATATATTAGTATAAATCATATGAAATATCTCTCACACATTATATAATCTCTTGTCTTAAATGAAACATGGAATTGCTGCTTTGGGGTCAAACATATTCAAGCATAAGCAATTTCACTCCATAGGGTCCCATATAATATATAAAATAAAGTGCATTGTATTTGAGTATGTGGGTTAGAGGGTTTGAATGACTTACATATCTCTTTCCACTTACTAAATAGTGAGCAAGCCCTTGCTTAATACTAGGAACAGGAGTAGCTCAGCATAACTGTATTTAAGATTAATTAGAATTATTTAAAACAGCTTCAACTTAGTTTATATCTACATGGGATATTGAGTTGCTTAGCTGTACATTATTATTAATTTATGCTATTATAAGATAAATAGTATGTCTTGAAAGAGAGAAAATTTCTGTTCTTATGACATAGAAGAAAATACAACTAACTCTCTAATTCAGAATTTATATTTAAATTAAACTCGAACATTTTTCAATAAAGATAACTAAGTTTTAATTACAATTTATAAAAAGTCCATATAGCCTGGCTTTCTAGATATAACACAGTACAATTGGAGGATTAATTCCAAGTTAATGAGCTCATTTTCTTTTCCTTACTTGCAGTGAAGAGCAATAAATAACATGCTCTATAATAGAAATGAAGAAACTGTGACATCCATGGAATTTTAGAATTTCAAGGGAGCTTCAGAGATTACCTAAGTCAGTTCTACCACTTCTCAGATGAGAAAATCGTGGTTTAATGAACTGTCAAGTGCCACACAATAGGAGAAGACCAAGGACAAGTAGCCAGGAAAACCAATTTCCCAATGTTCCTGAGAATAACTTCCTCATTACATATTGCATTCTTTAAGTGGTGCATTCTTGAATGAGAAACATGGGCTAGAATCAGGCATCCTCCTGATCCTTTATTTCAGGCAGTCATCATTTTCCTCCTTGTTGGTTATAAATGAACATTCTATCCATTCCCCTTGATCGCAATCTTGCCCTACTTCAATTCATTTTCCACATTGCCAAAATAATAATTTTATTAAGCCATGCATTTTATACACCATTTTCCTGTTGAAACATCTTCAACAGCTTTCAAGAGAAAACACAGACTCCTTAGTGTGACACCAGAGATTCTTTCTAAACTGATTTCTGCCTCCTGTGGTGTTTTCCTTATTTTCTGGAGCTTTCGCCTCAGATACAGTGCACACCCAAGTACTGACAGTTCACAAATGTGCCTTTGCAAAGGCTATCACCCCTGTCTGATGTACTGTCTCTGCATCACTTTCATCAACACCATCCTCTCCCATCCTCTCTCAGGGCTGCTTCCCCAGCCAGGACAAGTCTTAAGTGAACTTCAACACTCAGTCACAGTGTTACCTCATCCACAATGCTTTCCTGAGTTGTCCTTCACTTTCCTACTAGTTCCCAAACACCCTTGGCCTAACTCAATCCCAGAAATTGTAATATTTCTCATAATTATGCATCTTTGACCCTTTCCTTTCTACCCAAGAAAGTGTTTTTTTATGAGTGATTCCAGTGGCTGGTACAATGTTTTGTAGGGTCTCAGAGTACCTTTTGCCATCAAGCATAGTACACTTCAAATTCAGGACTCTAGAGGGAAGCCCTAGACATGTGTTCAAATGTTCAAATGCTTTAGTAGAATTTGAAAAGTAAGCTATTTTCATATTTTATAAAGGAATCTCTCATTCCCAATTTTACATTCTTTAGGCCCCACAAAACCCAGAAGGACACTTAGTAAATGTCCATTAAATAAACAAATAAAAAATATACTTTCAACAATATATTATCTCTACATATCTCAAATGTATAGCTTAATGCTAACATATTTTTTAGGTTTGTTGCCTCATCTGTTAAAAGAAGAGGATGATATTTCATCTCTGTCATGTTGCAGAGCAGTTTTGATAATAAAACTCTTAAGTACAAGAGTGGAAAGTGTATAGAGGTTAGTCCAATTTTGTCTGGAGATTGTGGGTTGGAGTCCCAGCTTAATAAGTGATTGTCACTAAAATGTGTTTTTAGGGCTGTTGACTTGGAGCCACTGTGTTTGCCCCCTTAATGTGATAAGGAACTCTTCAGAAGGCAGAAAATGGATTTGCCTGCATTCATTTATTTGCTCATTTATCCGATATCACATTGCATATGTTAATCACTAGAAACTTGAAGTCTAAATTCAAGTAAGTAGACAAAAATCAGTAATTAAACAAGGGGGCACAAATTGAGTGATCAGGAGAAATGAAGAATATATATAGAAATTATATCATCTAGGGCATTAAAATTTGTAGTTCAGTGTGGGGGCGACTTTCTTTGCAAGTCCCCCCAGCCACCACGGATGAGAGTAAATGACAGAGATATGATGTGATCTGCCTGGGGAGGAGAGGTGGCCATTTTCCCAGAGGAAAAAGGCCATGAGCAGTGGCCAGTTTCTCAGGGGAAAAGGCTTTGAGCCCCCTCCTCCAGGAGCTTTTATTGGGTTGTAATACACAGAAATACAGAGCTGCAAGGATCAAACGGTAGATAACATTTCAAAGAAATCTGAGGGCTTTGTCTGAATCAGAGTCTGTCAGGAACAGAGTTTTAGGGTTTCCTGCTTGAACCCTTAACATATGAATGAAAGAACTCTTAGCAGAGCAGATTTCACAGGTTTATCAGGAAGTCTTTGTGATGCCAGATTTTTCCCCAGGACACACTCTCGCAAGGCAGGGGGCTGTGCCTCTCCCCATCAGGTATTCAGGCTTAAGGGGATTAGAGCCAGGAAGCGCTTTTCCTAGAGGACATGGGGACTTGGGCTTTGTCAAAGCCGGGGGGCGAGAGTCCCTTGCTCCCTCTTTGTTGCAGCCCCCACCCTGAGTCCTTCCATGAAGGCCTCCCAAGTGATTGTGTCTGGCCTAGGTTGCCCCTCCTCTGAGGGGTCTTACCCGTCCGACCATGCTTTGGGGGCAGGGAGGAAACTGAGGCAGCCTTTGCTACCAGAGACAAGCCTTGTCTCCTGTGGCTCACATTCCAGAGGTAGTTGCTCATTCATCCTTAAGCCACAGTGGGTAGAGAGTTACAATTCCTGAAACCAGGCAGAGCAGTCCACAACAGTTCAGTGAATGTTTTTATCCAGGTTTCAACAAAAGCCCATTGGAGGATTTCAGTCAGAAAACAGACAAGTTCTGATTTATTTTTTTAAGTAAATTTTTCCAATCTTACAAGAAGGATTTTTTTTTTGTGGACAAGAGTAGAGTATATAAGACTAATTCTCTGCTGATGTTGAACTTCTTCCTAATGAGAAAATTACAGCCTGGACTAGGGTGGTGGTAATGGAGATAGAGCAAAGAAAATAGATTATATCTCTATCTATCTCTATCTATATCTCTATCTATATCTCTATCTATATCTATATCTATATCTATCTATATCTATATCTATATATAAGTGGTCTTAATATATATTAAGACCTATATATATATATAGTGGTCTTAAGACCAATCTATATATAGATTTTATATATGTATGATCTGAAGAATATATATGTTCTTGATATATATATATATATAGACTCTAAGATGTATATATCTTTGATATATAATTATATATATACATATTTGAGAGAGATATTTATATACACATATGTACATATATACAAAAATATTTTAAGTCTTTTATTTTTATTTATTTATTTTCACTTATTGTTGACATTATTGCCCCCTCCACCCAGCCTCCAGCCCTCTCCCTGGCCTTCACGACATGGTTGTCTGTGTCCACGGGCTATGCATACATACATACATGTTTTTTAGTTAATCTCTTCCAGCCACCCCCACTTGCTTTCTCTCTGAGATCTGTCACATAGTCCATGTATCCATGCCTCGGGTCCTACTTTGTTCATCACTTTATTTTGTTCATTAAACTTCACATATTAGTGAGATCATATGGTATTTGTCTTTCTCTGACTGGCTTATTTCTCTTAGCATCATAATCCTCAGGTCTATCCATGCTGTTGCAAAGAGTAAGTGTTCCTTCGTTTTTACTCTCGTGTAATATTCTATTATGTACCATATCTTTTTTATCCACTCATCCACTTGATGGCACTTGGTCTGTTTCTAGATCTTGGAGATTATAAATAATGCTACTCTGAACACCAGGGTGCATATTGTTTCTGATCAGATTTTGAGAGTCTGAGGACAGGTTCATGAAATGTAGCAACACCTGCATAATAAATGTACTGGGATAAGAAGAGAAAAAGGGTTAGAGAACATATTAGAATAAATAATGGTAGAAAACTTTCTTAACCTGGTAAAGGAAAAAGTCACACAAGTTCAGGAAGTATAGAGAGTCCCAATCAAGATGAACCTAAAGAGACCCCCTCAGGATACATCATAATTAAAATGGCAAAGGTTAAAGGTAAAGAGACAATCCTCTGTAAGATGTATGAAGAGGGAAGGGTCATCAAGGAACATGTATAAAGAACCCATGGACCAAGCTGAAGGTAGGTAAGACAGTGTGAGGTGGGGGTGTGTGGGGTAGAGAAGAGTGGTGAGGAGAAAATGGAGATAACTTCACTTGAACAACAATTAAAAAAGCAGAATCTTAAGCAAATATTTTTAAAAAGACAAAGAGAAAACCCTGAAGGCAGTAAGAGAGATTTAGTTAATTAGCTACAAAAGAGTTCCCATAAGCCTATGAGCTGATTTGTCAACAGAAACACTACAGGCCAGAAGGGAATTACATAAGTATTCAAAGTAATGAAAAGCAAGTATCTGAAACTAAGAATACTCTATCCGGCAAGGGTATCATTTAAAATCGAAAGTGAAATAAAAAGCTTCTTAGCATGCCCCCCCCCAAAAAAAAAGGTTAAAGGAGTTCATTACCACCAAACTAGCATTGCAAGAAATGTTAATGAGACTGCTGTAAGAAGAAGAAATAGAAAGAAGAACATAGGCATAAAGAATAAAAATGCCAGTAAATAAAAATCTTATCAGTAACAACCTTAAATGTAAATGGATTAAATGCTTCTATCAAAAGACATAAGGTAGCTGAATGGATAGGAAAACATGACCCATATATGAGTATATGCTCTCTACAAGAGACATCAGAACAAAAGATTCACATAGTCTGAAAGTGAAGGAATGGAAAAACATTCCATCCAAATGGAAATAAACAAAAAAAGCTGGGTAAATAATACTTATATCTAATAAAATAGAGTTCAGAACAAAGGTCATAAGAAGAGACAAACAAGGTCACTAAATAATAATAAAGAGATATATCCCAATAAAATAATATAACCCTGGCAAACATATATACACCCAATATAGGAGCACCTAAATATACTTTTAAAAACCTTTTGGTGGACTTTAAGGGAGAGATCAATAGCAATATAGTCATAGTATGGGACTTTACTACCCCAATGACATCAGGGGATAGATCTTCCAGAGGAAAAAATCAACAAGGAAATGACCTTAAATGACACACTAAATCAGATGGATTTAATTGATATTTACAGAACATTTAATTCCAAAACAGCAGAGTTTATATTCTTCCCAAGTTCACATGAAACATTCTCAAAGATAGACCATGTGTTGGGAGACAAAATAAGTCTTAACAAATTTAAGAAGATTGAAGTCATATCAAACATCTTGGATATCAATGGCAAGAAACTAGAAATTAACTACGATAAAACACCTCAAAAACATTCAAACACATGGAGGTTAAATAACATGTTATTAAACAATGAATGGGTTACCAATAAGCTCAAGGAATAAATCAGAAATTACCTGGAAGCAAATAAAAATGAACACACAACAACCCAAAATCTATGGGACAGAATGAAAGTAGTCTTGAGAGAGAACTTCTTAGTCTTACAGGATCTAATATATATTTTAAAGTTGAACTGTCAGACTTTGGTAATATATTTGATATTAGATATGAGGGTTGATGTAAAGTCAGAAATCAATGGTGACTTTTTTTTACTTGAAAAATGGTGATGCCATTTAGAGAAAAGGAAGTAACAAGTGGTAGAAATATCAAGACTTCTGTGAGTATAAAGCAGGGAATGCCATGTAACAAGTCTAACTCAAGCTGGCAAACTTTCAAAATACTTTATAAAGCCAGAAATTATGCTAGCTCTTTCAATTTCTTCTCAATTGAGTCTATTTCTCATATCCCATATGAAATATGCTGAAGGGTGGTTTTTGATGATTCTTTCTCTTCCATCTACTTCATTATTTTTTTGATTTTGAGTGGTATATATTCTGCAACAATTCAGCATCAGTGTCTACTCCCCCTATGATCTCTTGCTTTCTTTCACCTTCCATAATTTAAGCCCAACATTTTGTCTTGCCGAATTTAAATTGTGTGCAATTTATGCATGAGATAAGTGAAATTGGATTCATATAATATGCCAGGAATACTATTGATAGGAAAGCAGGAGATGTATTCTAAAGTAATTAGCTGCAAAGTCATTGTGTAAAAAGCCAAGATATTTATCTTTGGGTTACAGCTAATTCTTCATACCAATTACTAGTTAGCATGTAGAGAATTTAAAACCTTCTGTTTCCTCTTTGAGTGTGGGTATTTGTAGTACAACACATTTATAAACACACTTATAAATAGTTATTTGTGTCATTGAATATAATACTCAGATATTATACAGGTAAATGAGTCTATATATACTATAAAATATTAAATTATTGCATGTTATAAAGTATGATGATGATGATAAAGGTACAACATGTTAATGAGGACACTGCTGCTGCTAATTCAACAAAAAGTCAATTTTGCTGATCATATTTCACTTCTAAAGCTTTAGAATTCTTTGAAAGCTCCCTTATGATATTAATGCTGACACAGAGAAGACAAGCAAACAGTAGGAGAAAGGTAATATAAAAAAGAAAAATATATGAAAAGGGATACAATAGATTGTTTAATATTTTTAAAAACTAAAGTGTGGTATAATAGATTAGAGTCTTTCAGAAAGTGTCAGGTTGCCCTTCCATTTCATAACTTTCTTTTTATTCCTTCAGAAAATTCTACCTATCTATATCTCTCTTGGGTCTTTAAGACATTTAAACTTATTTATGCAGGATGTTACAAAGAGCCATAAGGTTGAAAACAAATTTGTGGTAGAATGTAGATTATTTCAATATTGCCTTGTAGCCTTACTCCCTAGATTTGAGTCTGACTGTGAGTCTAATTTAAGTGCAAAGCCCAGTCTTTCGCTCTGTCTGATCAGTCAGCACAGTGATGTCTCCTAGCAATTACACTGGGTTACATAGTCTAACAAGGAAGTTAGTGGTGTCCTTGGAAAGATTTCTGTAGTTTTTTGTCCATTTATTTGTAAATGTTTAATCTAAAACCAGACAAAGCTCTGCTTCCCAGAACTTTGAATTCTATTTTGTTTGACTACTGGAGCAGCAAAGGTAGAGGTAATGAAGTCATCTTTAGCCAACTTGCAATGTTTATTCTTTCTACCAAATTCATCGCAACTATTTACTTATTTTGTACTTATTTTAGGAAAATTTTAGAAACATGCATAAAATTGGTGTGCTGGACTAGAATTATACTTTATTTTCAATTTGTTTTAAATATAGGTAAATAACCTTAATTCTATAAACTGTACCATTTTAATTTCCTAAAGTACTTCTTTAATATGAGGTCTGTCCAGAAGGTATACAGCCATGTACTATGAAAAATAGAAACATTTATTGAAGAAGATATAAAATATAAGAAACATTGAACACAGGACAACGATGCCTCAGTCCCCTTCAAAGTAGGCACCTTGGGGCCTCATACAGTCCTCCCAATTGCCATCTGCTGTCCTGTCACATTTTCCTGAATCTTCTCAATGGTCTGAAATCTCTTCCCTTTCAAAGGTGATTTTAGTTTTAGGAAAAGTCTGTAGTTGCAAGGTACCAAATCTGGGTTGTAGAGGGGTCTGAGACACCTGAATGATTTGAAGTTTCACCAAAAAACTCTGTATGAGATGTGATGCATAAGCAAGCATTGTCATGATGAAGCTGCCAATCACCAGTTTCCCATAGCTGTGGCCTTCTAATCATTCTAATAGTTTCTGCAGAAGAATGTTCAAACTTAACACAAAATTTTCTGCAGAGGTTTTTCCTCTACTTGCTAAGTCATTTTGAATGTGAAGGCCACACATTCAATACTCACTTGATGATGTCCACTGCCTCCACTGACTAGGACAATAAAGTCATCATTGTTCACACATGGACATTCCAGTCCACTCTCCTTGGCTGCCAGGTTAGATCGATGTCATGCAAACCATTCTGGTTATATTAACAGTGGCTAGACATTTTCCAAACAGACCTCTTATATAAAGGAAAATTATATTTTAAATATGTATAGCATAGTAGAGAGTATAGTCCCATTTAGCTCTCTTTTTTCCTCCCCTGATAGCTGGTACACAATCACATTTTTCTTTCACTTTCTCTAAGATAGTTTATCCTGATGTCAGGCTGGTTCTTGCTCTAAGGGAGTCAGCACTCAATTGAAAGGAACCAGATCCCATTGCTTTTGTCTTAGGTTTTATAGAATTTTTTGTGTGTGTCTTAAACCTGGACCATCCACTTGTGACTTGCTCTTTCTTAGTAACCCATCTCTTAACATTGTCCTTATCAAATGAAACAGATGTAGTTTTGGTAGTGGCTGCCAGAAAGCTCTGGAGAGAGTAAAAATAAATCATGCCCATCTGCAAAAGAAACTACTTGTATAATTATAGGACCATGTTTCTATTTGTGAAATTTAATTCTAAAGAATATTCTTCAACTATATATTTAAATAGGATGTCTCATCTAATAGTACCTTTATGTATTCTATATATGTTTCATTTCCATTTTTAAATACATCAAAATGAAAAGAAGTAGGTCATGTTTTTGAAGGTGTCTACTTTTATGTAGTATTATTACTTAAATTTCACTGGGGTCTGTGGTGTCTGAATAGTACTTTAGGGAAAAAAATGTACTATTAAAGAGAAGGCAAAAAATTGACTTCAGACAAATTTCAAACCAGCCCAGTAATGAAGAATTCTTGCAGAAAGAGACAAAACAGTAAAATGCTACTTTTCTTTAAAATATTCTCAAATCTTAATGATTATTCATTGGCATTTCTACTTAATAAACAAATATTTTCACAAGCATTTGGAGATATTGTAGGAACATTTTTAAGCCTCATATATTCTACTAATAGTTCATAATTTTGGCAATTTGAATGCCAATAATTCCTTCTGCTCCTCATTCTTTGAGAGGCCAAAAGTTTCTTCAGCTTGATGTTTTAAAATGTTTAAAGCTAAACATAGGAGTGAAACAGTTTACATAGCTGAATAACTACCTAGCATAGCCTACTTTTAAAAGAATATACATTATTTTTCATTAAAGCAAAAACTCCATAAAGATTAAAGCAAAAGAGAAATGATTTTAGATGTAAGAGAGATGTTTATTAGCAGGGTTGGCTGTTATTCAGGAGAGACTAGAGGGTAAAGGAAAGCTTATTTGTCTTCAGTAAGCCTCCACTCACTGCAGTGAGTCATGGGCTTAATGTTAGCCCAGAATGCATAGAAGAGACAAGATGGTATCCAGATTCACACTTTTTTTTTCCACCTGAATGATGCCAGTTGTTTTCAGTAGATTTAAGACCCACAGTCATTGTGAAATCATTGTAGTATTGCCTCCTCTTCCTCTTCCTTCCTACCACCAGAGAATGATAAGATTGATGACAGGCTGCACTGAAATAAACTGAGGTAAAAAGGAGTACCAGGAAGAGGGAAAAACAGACTCAAATTCTTAAGTACTTAAATATAGAACTGAGAGAGCCAGAGGGGGGCTCATCATTGGCCTCTTCCGCTTCCTAGGTATTTTGCTTTGATTCTTGACCAATTAATATATGAAAATAAAGTTCCATTTAATGTCTTGGTTGGATGAATCTTGCCCTAATAAAGACTGCCACTGTGTTGATTACATAGAAAATAGATGCAGCATAATGGATATAGGGTTATATCCAAGAGTAGATTTTCACTCATAATTATGACAGATAATCATCTGTCATAAGTCTTTCATGGTTGATTTATGGATGGTAAAGTTTGAGATCATTTTAATGAGGACCAGCATGATAGAAATTTAGCCTCAGTCTTGGACTTAGTTTGCAGTTCAAGGATTCATAAGAGACTCCAGGAGACATCCCTTACTCCAGGAAATACTCTCTAATGATCCAACCAGCAATGTTAAATAATATCTACATTTAAAATTGTGACAAAAATAACTATTTTACATTTATACAGTACCATATAATGTATAAAATACCTTTATGTCTTATCATTTCCTAAACTCTTTGTTACATAGTATTTCTTCATAATTTTCCTGTTAATTATTATAAAGTTGTGTTTAAAAAATGAGTGTTAGTGTTAGAGAAAAATAAATGTATAGAAACTGGCCTCTGAGTACTGTTCATTTGGTTTTGTCTCTGGGTACTATTCTGATTTCGTGATCCTAACTACCTCTCTAAGACCTCCAAGGCAGGCAGTCATCATCTTATTATTCATTCTTTCATAATCTTCTGAGTAATGTGTTGACTTGCATGTTTATTCAAAGGCTGGGAGGAGATTCTTTCCATTCTTCATTGTTTCCCCCCTAAGGAATCTTTTCCATTCAGGGTTTTATGTTCTTGACTCAATCTTCAGTTCCCTTAAAGAACTGGTTTCTTGGTTGTTCGAGATGGTGGGGAGGCACAATTACTGAGTACCCTCTAGAAATTAGCATCTTAGTGTGAACATGGTGGCAGAGATTAATGACAGATGAGATATTATCAGCACAACAAAGCAAAACAAAATATGACCAAACTTTTCTTCATTCAAGATCTTCAAATTGTCATAAAAAAGAACCTATGCACCACAATGTTCATAGCAGCACAATTTACAATAGCCAAGAGTTGGAAGCAACCTAGGTGCCCATCAGTAAACGAATGGATCAAAAAATTGTGGTACATATACACAATGGAATTCTATGCAGCAGAGAGAAAGAAGGAGCTACTACCCTTTGCAACAACATGGATGGAACTGGAAAGCATTATGCTGAGTGAAATAGGCCAGGCATTGAAGGACAAATACCATATGATGTCACCTTTAACAGGAAGCTAAATAACAAAACAAATAAGCAAACAGAATAAAAACAAAGACACTGAAATAGAGAACAAGTGGGCAGCGACCAGAGGGGAGAGGGAAGGGAGCTTAAGGGGAAAATGGGGGAGGGATTTTGAGGAACAAGTATGAAAGACACAGAGATGAGGACTGTGGAGGGGGGGGAATGGGAGGGAGGGGGGAGACCGGGGGGGTGGGATGGGAGAAATAGATAAAAAAAAAATGTACTTGAAAAGTAACTAAATAAAATTTAATAATAATAAAAAAGAAATAGAAATTCCTTTCTTATAAATCTAAGGTAAAAATTGAAAATATTTCTTTTTTTAAATTTTTATTTATTGGAGAGAGTAGAGGGGAGGGAGAGAGATCATTGCCCTGTTGTTTCCAGCATCCATGCATCCATTGGTTATTTCTTATATGTGTCCTGACCAGAGATGGAACTCACAGTGTTGGTGTATAGGGGCAACTGTCTAACCAACTGAGTTATCTGGCCAGGGAGAAAATATTTCTTAACTATGGACAGGGACTGTTATATTCCTGTTTCTGACATAACATTGGCTACTTTTCCTGTTTGATTTTCCATCGAAATCACTTTTTGAACTGTTTTCTGGGAGAGGTCTGACTAACAGCTGCTGGGCAAACCAGTTTAAAGTTCATTTTGTGTCTAGAGCATTAAAATGTGGCAGCTGGAAGTTACACTGTCAGGAGCCAGTGGAAGCTTATGGCTTTTCTTTTTCAGTTTTTTTTCATTATATTTGGCTACAATTTGTCTTTATTTCTAGACTTCAGATTAGTTGAGTTTTAATAAAGAGTAGATTTTCAAGCTTCTCAGACTTCTAATCGATATTATTTCTCATACAATTGATGTCCTAATGAACTATTATTATTCTTTTAAAAAACAACTCATGTTACTCATATTTGTTACAAGTGACCCTACTCATCAGATTCTAACAAAACTATCAACTATTTCACAATCTGAAACTTTAGGGTATTAGCTTTATTTGAAGTTAACCTATTTGTAAAATTGCTATTTACTTTTTCTTTTATAAAAATTACACACTTACTTTAGTGATTATTTCCATCTTGTATTTTCAGAGATAATAAAGCTCAGAGAGATTAAGAGTCTTCTCAAAGTTAAATAACTAGTTGATCGCAGGGCCTAACCTAAGGCTCTATTTTTCGTAATAATTTCTATTTTCTGTATCTGATTTTAACAAGTGTAAAGTTACAGGAAGTAATTGATATCTACTATCATCTTCTATTCATATCTTATTCTGCAGTTAAGTGTGTGAAACCTGTGAAATCTCTTAATGCAAACCAGTGAGGACAACATCTTTTGGATATATTATTTCCAATAAGCTTAGTAACACTTAATAAACATATTAGCTGATACAGATAAAGAGATACCAGTGCAATGCTTATTTTAAAATATTACTCACTGAATATGCATGGATTTCATCTACTGTGATCTCATTTTGGAAATTTGCTTATTTGTTAAATACAGGTAAATATAGTCACACTTTCCTTATCTAGGAGATTATTATCTAAAAACTTCAAAGTTTCCTACTCCTATCTTTTTTTTTTAATGCAGGGTGATAATTTATGTCATGTGTATTGCTGTAAATTTCCCTACATAGTGAATACAACAATTTTCATTTGGATGTTAATCCTTCAGGTTTGGAAGGCAAGGAACAAGTTAATGAGCTATATGTTTTTTCTTCACAAAATGTGTTAGAGGTTGTCAGTTATTAAAAGCTAAATTTAAAAAAATATCAATTTTATTTAACAGAACACATAGCTAGAAATTGACAATCTGGGTGAGAACCAATGACCCATGTAGAGAAGTGTTATGTTGACAACAAATGCTCTTAGAAATAAGTCATGAGAGAGCACAATTTTTTGTTTTTAATGTAAACTTTAAAAGTTATCTATATCTTATTAGTAAAAATTCAAGATTCTATTAATCATAAATATAACCAACCCTTTAAAAATAAAATTCATTCTTATTTCCTGTTTCTATCATCATATTTCTGGGTAATGTGATATATTTTTAATTTAATCTTTATTGTACTTTTTTCCATTACCATTTAGTCCTCTTACACACCCGTCCTTTCAGCAATCACCACACTGTTGTCCATATCCATAAATTGATGATGAGATTAAAAACTTGATCACCTGCTTTGTGAACTAATACTTTAATTGTTAAAAAGTTAAAACCCTACCTTTTTTGTGTTTAAGTCTATCCTTTTCCAAAAAAATATGAAACATTTTGTTTATTCTGAAAGGGCAATAAAATTTTCATATGAGGCTTATATTTATAAATGAAAAAGGCAGATGGAGAGGAAAAGAAAGAAGGAGAAAAAGAAAAGGAGAAGAAAGAGGAGAAATAGGGGGGAGAAGCAGAAGAGGAGAAGGAAAAGAAAGAAGAGAAGAACAAAAGACAAGAAGAATGAAAAGAAGGAGATGAAGGAAGCTTTGAATTATTCTGGAACTAAGAAGATTCAGGACATTATTTGTAATATCTACAGCAGATTAAACAAGTTTTCTCAGTAATACCTAGCTTTAAGTCCTGTGTGCACATGGGTGTGTTTGTAAAGCAAGGCCAGTTGAAATCTTAAAACCAGTGGAGTTCATCTTTTTGTCTATTTCAGTTTCTTCCACTTCTGAGTTCCTGTGATATGCCCAGCACTGTGAGGGGCTCCAGGATTCAACAATGAACAAGCCGTGATTTCTAATGTCGAGGCTCTGAAGAACTCACAATCTGTGTTGGAAAAAAAGTACTTATGTAGTTATCAGTGTGATAAATATTATAACATAAACAGAGTTAATTATGAGCACAGAAAACATTGCACTTAATGAAGACATTATAGAGCCTTGAAAAAAGGAGAAGGTATTTATCCCAGTGCTTCAGCTCATTCAACAAATAATGCACAGCCCCTACTTTTTCATGGATCCTATGTTGGCTCTGGGCTTGCAATGGTGCTTAAAGACCAGCATTGGCATTTCCTCCCAAGGTTTGTGATCTTATAAATAACACTAAAATTGTACACTGTGGCAAATGCTACATATAAAAGGTTCATGGTATAATGAGAATATTTAGGGAACCTGATTGTTTTGGGGAGCCCTGGAAGGAGCATGTGAGGGATGAGTTTCTGAGGAAGTGACTTTGGAGCTAAGATCCAAAGATAAATTAGAATTAATTCAGGCGATGGTAGAAAATGGGGAAGAGTGCACCAGGCACAGACAGGGAGCAGTGCAGACACAGGCTGTGGCAGGAGGGGGCGTGGTGTATTTGTGCACTTGAAACAATGCAGTGTGACCGGAGAACAGAATGCAGTGCAGAGAAATGTTAGAGGCCAGAGATGGGCACATGGAATCTGGTGACCAGGGCCATGTAAGCCAAGTTAGAGATATTGAAGCTTTTATTAAGAAATTTAATCATAGAAAACACCTGGACAGACTGTTTTTAAAAATGCTTTTGTTCTAGTTTGGAGAATACATTTTAGGAAGCTCCACTTAGGAAGCTCCAGTATCACACTCGCATGAGAGACCACACTCTTGGACTCAGTAAACACAGAGAAATGAGAAATAGTTGAACTTTATAGGGGAAAATCAACAAAACTTAGTGGAGAAGGAAGGAGAGAACCATGGATTAAAAAATTGGGTAGATGAAAATGCTGTTTAATAAGAACAAAAAGAGGAGAGCAGACTAGAGAGTTTTCTGGAACACACAAGTGCAGACAGTGTGAATTATATACACCAGCCTGGAGCTGGGAGGCCTGAGCTAGAGGTTTATATGTAAAAATAAGACTGCAGTGTGAATGAAATTGCACAAGGAAAGTATAGAGCGCAAAGAAAAAGACTAAGGAAAGTACTTGAAGGGTATGGACCTTTTAGGATTGTTTGAGAAAACTGAGTGAAGAAGGAGAAAGAGCTGCCAGAAAAATAGGGGACATTCCAGGAGAAAGTGACACAGAAATAAGGGAGTGTTTAGACAAAGATGGAGTGATTGAATGGGTTTAGTATTGTTAAAAGTCAAGTGAGATGAAGACTATAGATGCCCATTGATTTAAATCACTTACATGGAAGTCACAGGAGACCTGATTTGGAGGGTTGTCACAGTAGAGCCTGAGGTTGTAAGCTAGAAGAAAGTGGGTTCAGTAGTGAATGGAGATTGAGGACTGGTAAAGTAAGTGCTAACTAAAATCTAAAAAAGATTTGTGTGGGAAGGTAATAAGTAAATAGAGAATAAAGAAGAGCTTTCATGAATTGCTGAGATGAATTTGGAACACATTTTGAAATTTAATTGACCAAAAATACCCAATAGTAGTTAAAATTATATGCTGCTTTATAATTTATGTAAGAGATTTACATGTTGCTTCTATACCTAACCATCCAGTTTTGGCTGGCTCCTGGCATTTTGTTACCTTGTCTCTATTGTCACACTGTGAGGAAACTTTGCCATTGTTTTTGCCTGTGACTCTGTCTCTTCATTTCAGCTTAACTGGTCATTTGTACTTGGCTGCATTATTTGTCTGTATCTTGTACCTTTGTGTATTCATTCTCAGTTTTATCTACTTTTGGCTTCTGTTTTTTATACCTTGATTGACTGAACCTTTCAGTCACCCATAGTGACCTCATGATTTTCCTGGGCTTTCTGAGCTTTGGTGCAGGAGCCAAGCCACCTGCGATGTGTAAGTGAATCACTGACCTTCACTGATGCTTGACATTGCACATATGTGTTTAATAACTTTAAGTAAGCAGTTGTTCCCTTCCAAAAGCCAAATATATCTACACATATTGAGCTTATCAAAAATCATCACCTTAATGCAGCTTCATTTCCCTTTTACAAATGAAACTTAGCCAACCATATCTTCCTTCAGGAGTCAGTGTGCAGAAATCAGATTTTTATTAAGGTAGAGGTTAGAGAGGTTCTGAGACTTGACTCTATTCCTTCTCTGGTAACTCGATATCCTTATTGGTAACATGAAGGAAATTATTATTTTGCATGCTTTGAAGAAGATTGAGATAAAATCTAACTATAATGAGTAATCATCTGAAAGTTGAGTGGAATTATATATTTTTGGTTAAGTATGGCGATTTATGTCACATCAATATCATATTTTTTTTCTTCCCAGAGCCTCTAAATGGACATTGCCATTTACCTGGTTACAATTTCTTTGCCAGCCAGCTCATCTTGCCATTTCATGCCAAGTTAGTGACATAAACCAAATATAATTACTTACTTTTTCTGAAAATCTTAGGTCATGTGTCAAGCTTTCCTGGTAAGTAGAGTTTTGTTCTTCCTCAAACTCATGTAATATTTTCCGAACTTTTACAATAATCCATGCTTACATAACAAGTTACTTAATGGAAACATCTCACGTACATTATAACATCTCATCCCCAAAATGACCACTTGAGATTAATATAATTTTATAAACAAGTAAAAAAGACACAGTTTCGTTATATAATTTGCCTAAAATCACACAATAAGTAGCATGAAAAAGTGAGAAATAAAACCAAAGCTTCCTCGGTTCAAATTCTCTGCTTTTGGAACTTTTTTCCCATGCAGCTGGGCGAAGTGGAATCATAAATATACATCAGTCACCTCTGAATTAGTGGAGTAATCCTAATCTAATGACTAGAAAGAGATTCTCGGTTCTGATACAAGCATTCAGAGACCAGCTTGCAAATTTTCTTTAGCTCCAGATGTGATTTAACCAAATAGATGAAATAATAGAAGGATTACTACTTCATTATTCTTTACTCAATTATGGGAGGTAAATCTATGTGATACAAACTTTCACATCCATGTTTTCGGATGATGTGGACACAGACCAGAATGTTATACTGCCAAATTTTTAAAGAAATGGTAGTGTTTAATTTTCAAGAAGTTAATTTTCTTAGTTATAAATAAGTTATTTTGTATTATATGACTTTACAGATATAGATTGTTTTTTAGCCAAGTTTTGTTTTTGCTTCAATATTTTCTAAACACTATTGTCTAAAATGTATCTGCTAATGAATGTTAATGGCAAAATCTAAATGAAAACAAATAACAAAGGAAAATTAATATTAGCAATTTTGGAACAGTTGATTAGTTCCAAAGCTAATGGACTTCTTTTCTTTAATGGACAAGATTGCTTAAGATTGTGATGTTATATTAGACATTAATACAGTTAAATTTCCTGTGGGGAAAATTGCTCCTTGTTCTTACTAACATATTTTATTATTTCATAATGTTCTTGTAAGGATATGATGGACCAAGTAACATTATTTTAGGAACTTTACTAGCTTGTCCTTGGACCATAGGACAAGCTATTCTACTCTAATGCATAGTTTTTATGCATTAAAGTAGAATAACCTTACAATGTTGGTAAATATCTCTGGGCAGTTAGTGGTTGTTACACAATAGGATTTGGATACCTTAGGGAAATTATTTAAATTGCTTCTATTATATATTGCTGTTGCATAATAAATAGTCCCCAAATTTAGCTGCAGAAAAAAAGGCATTTTATTATTGTAGTGGGATTCAGGGATTTGGGGCCAGTCAAGGGATGCAATATATGACCATGAGATGACAGCAGCCTGGCCATGCTTTACTGGGTTGTGCTCTGACAGGTTTGCACGAGGGGACATCTGTCACAGCAGGAGTCTGTCTAGAGACTGTTGAGAGGTTTACATGTTCATAGTATCCAGGTGATGTTCAGGAACACCACAGAAAGTCTTTGAGTAAAAAAGCTCTGAAAAAACAGTCCCAGCTTGGAGTCTTTTAAGTATAGATTTATCTTACCTCTGCTGGTAGATGTTGGGTGACGTTCCTTAGGGTGTATCAAGCAGGCAGGCTCTACATGCCTGAAAATTTGCTTGTCTGAGCTATTTTTTTAAAAACAACTGGACATCTGAAAGATTGAGTTTGACAGTTGAGGGATTTTGAACTAACAGGTCTTAGTCTGCAATAAAGACTAACCCTTTTTTTTTTTTTTTTGGCTTAAAGACCAAAACACAGAGGCCATCTTTTTTGGCTCATTTTTATAACAATTACGCTTATAATTCTGTGGGGTCAGGAATTATGTTGGAATATAGTGAGAATGACTCATGTCCGCTGCTTGTTGTTGGAGATGGCGAGATGAGTCAGTGAGAGCCCAGATATCGGGAACCTCAGTTCTCTCGGCCTTATTCCATCCCAGGGTGATTCCCTGCATGACATGTTCTGGGATGAAATGTTTAAGAAGCAAGCCTTTTTTACTCACATGTCTTGTCTGTCTCTGTCTCTCTGTCTTCCTCCCTGTAATTATTCTGGGTTCCTCACAGCGTGGGCTTCAAGGCAATAGGGATTTTTGCAAGGGGGCTGGCTTCCCCCAGAGCAGGGGTGTCTAACCCACGGTGGCTTGTTGGCCTCATGCAGGCCAGGAAGGCCATGAAGGTGGCCCAACATAAAATCATAAATTTACCTAAAACATTATGAAGTTTTTTTCTTTTTATTAGTATTTGTGTACTTAATGCATGGCCCAAAACAACTCTTCTTCTTCCAGTGTGGCCCAGAGACAACAAAAAGTTGGACACTCCTGCTCCAGAGCAAGCATTTAAAGAGATCTCAGTATAAGCCAAAGGGGCTTCTCATGGTCTAGCCTTGGAAAATACATAGAGACACTTACATTGCCTCTCAGAGGTCAAAAGCAAGTTGCAGTGTCAGCCTGTACTCGAGAAAGCAAGGCTACATAAAGGACTGAATACTAGAAGTTATGGTTCATTGTGGGGCTTCTGGGAGACCACTGCCACAAAGAGAAATTTCATGTTATAGTTAACATGTTTCCTTAAATTTAGTGACAGTAACTTAATAACTTGTTTTTTCCCTTTAAAAAGTAGTTGGTAGGTTAATATATAATTATCTAACTCATAATGTATATGAGAAAATATTTAATTTTTACCCAGACACCATTTAGCATGAGCTATATTAAAAATTTAGTTTGATCTGGACCCTGGCTGGTGTGGCTCAGTGGACTGAATACAAGCCTGCAAACCAAGAGATTGCTGGTTCAATTCCCAGCAGGGCACATGCATGAGTTGCAGGCCAGGTCCCCATTTGGGGGCATGAGAGAGGCAACTGGTGAATTATCTTGCACACAGATGTTTCTCTCCCTCTCTTTCTCCTTGTTGCCCTCTCTAAAAATAAATTTAAAAAATATTTAAAAAATTAAAATTTAGTTTCATCTTGAATCAGATACATCCATACCCAAAGCATAAATGTTAAGAAAATATTTGAATATTTAATTAGATAGATACTTTAATTAAGGTTTGTTTTCTTAATTTTCAGTTCTATATTTCATAATAATGGCAATTACATTCAAAGAATAGGGAAGACATAATATACTGTACTAGTAACTGGAATATCCCCAAGGTATCTCTATTTATAACGGAAATTGTACTGTTTGCTCAATAAAAATAAAATGGGATTGGAAAAATCATTATAAGTTATTTAGAATAAAAATGATCTGGAGTTGAGTATTGATTATTTATATTATGATTCCTATTATTAATTTATTTTATAGCTATTTCCAATTATTTTGTCCTTGGGTTTTACTTCTATGATTTCATTAAATGCAAAATTATTAAATAACAAAATATTAATATCAAGATTTATTAGAATTACTGAAAATTTTCTTTCAACTTGATATGCATGGACATGCTTACCACAGGCACATAAATGGACAAATTCAAGTGAACTAGCATGAATTAGAAGTAAATCCAAATGAGTTGTAGAAAAATGAAATGAGAAATTTTGTGACTGTCTATTGTGTCTAAATAAACAAACGCTAGCCCTAGCTGGTGTGGCTCAGTGGACTGAGTGCCTGGGAACCAAAAAGTTGCCAGTTCAATTTCCAGTCAGGGCACAGGCGTGGGGTGTGGACCAGGCCTGGTGTGGGGCACACAAGAGGCAACCACATTTCTCTCCCTCTCTTTTTCCTTCCCTTCCCCTCAATCTAAAAATAAATAAATAAAATCTTTAAAAAAATTAAATAAACAAACTCTAACCTGACTTCTATATATTTATACTATGTGTTGTATTTGTATCATGAAAATACAGTGTATCATTTTTCAACTAAAAAAAATAACCAAAATAAAGCAGAGTATGTAAAGGGGGGTGTTTGGGCACATAAAAAGAGATGCAGCATGACATTTCTAAAAACAGTAGGATTTAGTTCTGAATTAACTGTACCTTGCAGAATAATCAATGACATTGTCTTAACTATTCCCTTGCTAATTTGGGCAAGTGTGACTAAGAATAATCTGCATAAAAAGCAGAATTTGATGCTTACTTTAAGAATATGGGTAAAACCAAAGGAGACCCCATTTTTTTTTACATTTAGTTACCTGGAGCTGTGCAGCTGACATCAGAATCTGAAAATGCAACTTACTTGAATGTGTTTATTTAACAACAGTTCACCTATGATTTGGATTTCAGCCAGGATTACCCACAAGTGTGTGCATGCATACACACGTATATGTGTGTGTGTGCATGCATACACACGTATGTGTGTGTGTGTGCATGTCTAATCTCAAAAAACATAATAAAGAAAAATATTGAAATACATTGAAACATATGAGAAGAAGTTGTGATACTGGAGAAACTTAGACTGAAAGATGCAGATTTGAGTTCATACTCCAGCACTTGCTGACATATGTTCTCGAGTATACTATGGAACTTCTTCAAGTTTTAGTTTCTCTATCTCTAAAATGGGGATGACAACCCATTTGGAGTTTTAATGAAGACGCAGCTAATACGGAAAGAGAAAAAAATGGAAAACTCTGAGTGTCTAGTCAAAATGTCTAGTACAGAATTCAATTTAAACTTCCATCCACTATATATAGAACAGGGGTGATATTTATAGTTACTAAGAAAGTGAGTTTGCATTAATATGTTATCACAAGGAACATGAGTGCATCAGCCAATTTTCTTCTGTTACTGAGAGTTTATAATGCTGGTTTCTATTAGGAGAATACTATTTGAAGGCTGAGGAAAATGCCTTTATTTTCTATATGTATATAGCTGCTATCTTAATAAAGTTGTTATTGCATTGGGTTACTTGCATTGATTCAGGTTCCCTAGAACTTCCATTATGTAAATTAAGTCCCTACATGAAATACTTTGCATAGCAATGGCTTTTTCAATTTAAAAGTTTGTCCCATTTTTAATACCCATCTCCAATCTTTGATTTTTTTTCTTTTGTTAACTTTACTCATTTGAGTTTGTAACTTTAACAGCTGGGATTAGAATGCCAAATATGAGTGATTCAGATGTTCTTTTGATCTGGATAAAAGATATAGCACCTAATTTCTTTACAGACTTGGCAAATTTATTAAAGTTCAGCTTATGAAGTTAGTTGGCTAACATATCTGCAAAAAACACAAGTAAATTAATATTGAACTCACAGTGTGGAAATTTCTTTTTCTCTTAGACAAAAAAGAAAGAAAGTCATGGTGCAATTTGTTCTTCCCCAGAGCAAGGAGATACATTACTGTGACTTTCTAAGCCTGTTTCCAATGAATCTTTAATTGCTTTATTTTCCTATTGATTATGTTATTAGTAACAATGTTCTACATTCACTTCTAGACAAAGGAATGTAAAATTAATAAGAATCAGAATTCTTAGATAGAAAGAACTTTAGCAATTTGGTGTTTTTCAAACTTATTTTGAACATTAGAACCTTTTCCTCTACTGAAATTGAATATTGGAAAGATGGAAACAAGGGTGCTGCTTGAACTCTAATAAAACACTGAAGATCTCGATAAAATGCTGATTGTGTTTTGGAGTGGGACCCTAGATTCTTCCTTTTAACTAGCTCCAAGTAGGGGCTGCTGGGGCTGTAGATCCATGAGCCACGTAAGAGCATGAGGTTGTAGTTGACTGGTTCTAATTTTGCCTGAATATTGGACCCATCAGGGAATTTATTAAAATACCTGATGCCTGGTCTCCCCCTGCCCCAACCTGGGATTCTGATTTAATGGATATGGATGATTCCTGCATATTAGGATTTTTAAAGCTCCTCAGGGTATTCTAATGTACAGCCGAGTTTGAGGACAACTGCTCTAATAAGTGTGTGTGTGTGTGTGTGTGCGTGTGTGCACATTGGGCAGATCAGGCATTACAGATCCTGTTTCTCTGTCCTTGTATCTCTCTCTGGCAGGATGATAAAACTTTAAAATCACATTGTGACTAAAATTGCTATTTGGCGACCTTTTCCTGGATGTAATATAGTATAAATACATCTAAAAACAGATTGTGAGAGGAAGTTTTTGTCCTTTGTTCCATTTGATTTAACAATACTCCATGGATGAAGAAGCACAGAATAGCACCATCACTTTTAATGACTGTGAAATATGAATGTTTCATGATTTGTTTTACTAATCCTATAATATTAGACATTTAGGATAGTTTTTTTAATGCTAAAATGAATAGGGTGATGAATGCCATTCATCAAATACATTTGCACTATTCTCATTGCCCAGAATAGTAGAGTACTGAGACTCAGTGGTAGAAGCAGTGTAGCTTGGTGAGGAGGAGTATTTGAATCACTGATATTTTTTTAAATTGCTGCTATATGGCAATAATAAAAGCAAACTGTCCTCTAGTCAACTTTATTATTGCTGTAAATTCTGAACCCACAATGCACCTCCTTATTGCCTGCACCTGGGCATGCAGTTCCCACCACCCTGCCTTTGAAATGAATTCTAAGCCACTGCTTTACAATGAATTTTCATAATCACCATGTGGAAAGATATGAGCTTCCTAGGATTTTAGATATATATTACTATATTTTATGCAGAAGGTTATACAACTAACATCTCCAATATAAAATACAGAAATACACGAGATGTTTATTTCAAACTTTGAGTGTTAGTACTTTTAATATTTGACACTTTGACAAAAATTTTATATCTGTTTTCCTAGAGAGACTGAATATTTCTTATGCCTTAATTATTGCATTTTTTTCTTTTGTGATTGTGTAGTTATGTCCTTAGTTTCTTTTTCTAATGGTGTTCAATAAGATATGCAGAAACAATTTAGTAAGCTATCATTTGTTTTCTGTTATATATAAGTAATTTCTCCCAGTTTGTTCTTTTCATTTTAATGTGTTCATGAGGTTGATTATTTTTTAAGTACAGAAGTTTAAATTTCTTATGTGGCTTGATTCATGGAACTTTCCTTATGGTTTCTTCCAGAGGTATGGAGTCCTCTTCTATAAAAGGTATAATTAGTCTCCTAAGTTTTTATCCAGAACTCTTAAGATTATGTTTTTCTTTAGCTCTTTCACTCATCTAAAATAATTTTGTTGACTGACATTATACAGATAAATAATTTATTATTTTGTTTCCCAATGTTTAGTTGACAAAACCACCATTTATTGCTTTGTTCATTCATCACCCAATCATTTGAAATACTTTGTTTATTACTTAATATATTAAACATACTTGTATTATTGATGAATTATCTATCCTGTTCTCTGTGTTCATCAATTGCTTGTGTCAATATTGTAAGCTCCCATTATTTTAGCTTTAGAGGGTCCTTTAATATTTAACAACAAAATTCCTCTTTTGCAGGTAATAGTTGTTTGTGTTGTAATTTTCTTTGAAGAAATGAAGAATGACATTTTCAGTTCAAATAATATTGTTTTGTGATTTTTATTTATAATCACTATATTTATAAATTAATATATATAGGCATTGGCAACTATATACTAGAAGCCCTTCTATCTGAGAATATTTTATGCATATTCCTTTAGAGAATTATTTTCCGACATTCAGTAGAATCAGTTTTATTTGTCTTTTTCACATCTATGCTTATGTGTTCATAATATATGTAAGATTGTATATATGAGTGAATTTGAAATATTGTGTGTGTGTGTGTGTGAGAGAGAGAGAGATTTCTATCTGGTCTATGACAGCCTTCAAAAATGAAACGGGGGGGCCTTTTTTATTTTGTTTTATTTCTTCCATTTCCTTGGAGCTATTCTAGTGGCTCGGTTCCAAATCTTTTACAAACCATTGAATAATAAAAACTAAATAATTTTAAGAACAAATATATGCATGCTGTAGCAATGAGAAAACTGAGGCCCAGTGAAGCTGTTTTGCTTAAAAATGATAGCTTTACTAAGTATCAAAACTATCGAAATGGAATAGGAATAGAATTAAAGTCAATGGACTGAGCCATACTAACTTCAAATAACTTGTAATTAGTTCAGGTCATAAAATGGACACAAATGAAAGATTTTGGTGAGAACCCAAGACAGTGTATTGTGGAAAATATATAGATATAATAGGAATTTAGAGTGGTTAAATTTACAATTGTATATCCGTATGTAAGTTATCTTTTACTAAATAAATGTATTTGTTCAGAGTTCACTATAATAATAAGAAGAACCATGAGAACAAGCTTGGTTAGTTCAGTTTTGGGACATAATGCATAAGTCGATTTTTATCAGTGAAGGAGTGAAACAGAGCTGTGTAAAGCCCAGTTACATGTACACTGTTTTATTCCGCTGTGCCTGGGGACAAATAGAAACCCGAAAGTGATCTCAGGAAACTCTGCCAGCTCAGCAGTGTGACCATCAAAGGACTTTGAAACAAATGTTCAATGACATTGTATCAAAGCGAGGTAACTTCACTTAATGTGTCAAGTATGTTTGTTCTAGTCTTTAAACGTCTCTGTGTATCCTGAGACGCACAGAGACCACTGCTGCTGCCCCCACACAATTCACACAGACTCGGGAGGACTCGCCAGTGTAATTTTCTATTCTGCTTTTCATTTCCATATCATTCATGTTTACTTTTGAGTTTTATACTTTGTTTTATAGTTTTTTTCCTCTGCTTTCTTGCCCTATTTTATATAGAATATTTTGTTATAAAGTATGTTTTTAATTTGCTTTTAGAGTGAGGGGAAGGGGGGAAGAAAGGGAGGAAGAAAAAAACATCACGTGAAAGAGAAACATCTATTGTTTGCCTGTGTACCACCCTGACCACACCCCGACCACGCCCCGACCACACCCTGACCATGCCCTGACCACGCCCTGACCATAGTACTGAATCACAACCCAGGCAAGCACCCTGACAGGGAATCAAACCAGCGACCAGCTTTGTGAAATGTCACCCAACCAACTGAGCCACCCTGGTCAGGGCCATAAAATACTATGTTTGCTAATCATTTGGAAGACTTAAATTTGATGTTTAAGCACTTGTAACCATTATATTCAAGTATAAAATAATTTTTTACCTGAAAATAATGAAATAAGGAGGTCCACTTGTGCCAACACCCACATTTTTTTTTCCACCAAAATGAACAAAAAAAGTAGAAAAATATATATGAAACAACTACATTTAGGAATTGAACCAAAGGCAACATAGGGCTGTGATCTCTGAGGAAAGAGAAACAAAGATAAGTTTCACATCTTCTTAGAAAAGTGTTGCCAAAGAGACCACAGCAGTCTGAGCTGGGCTGAGGGATGGCTATCAAAATCTGGGGAGGCCAGGTGGCTAAGATTTGTGGGGCAGAATACAGGAAAGCAGGGCAACTCATACAGAAAGAGCTTTAGAAATCTGCATAGGGTTCTTTATGTATTCTTGACTGTATACCAAACTATGCATGAACAGGATGAAACTCCATGTAGTTGGAGGAAAATTTATGAGGAGGGAACAGTTACTGGAGAACTGTAAAGTGAAAAAGTTCCAGAGCTCACTCAGGGCTATTTGCTTGAATTTCTGTGAGTGAGAGGGAATAGATTTCATTGACAACTTGGGACATGCAATAGAGATTCTAGAAGTATCTTTTAGTAGTGGAACTAAAATAGCCCTGGAGGAAAGGCTAATCAAGAGTCACTTTTTAAAAGCTAAAAATCAAGATTTTAAAGAATGAAACTGATTCATAATGGCTTGACACTCCAATACTCAGTAAAAGTACAGTAATATATAGCACTTACCACTGTAAAATTAACAATGTTTGTGATCCATTAAAATTATTAATATGTGAAGAAGCAGGAAATTATGACCCATAACTAGGAAGAAAAGTAGTCAATAGAAGCAGAAATGACAGAGATGATAGAAATAACAGACAGACATGTTAAATGAGCTAACAAAATGTTCAATATGTTCATGTTTTATAGGGAGATATGAATACAAGGAAAATATAAAACTAAATAAATTTCTCAAATAAAAATTTCCCTGGATTGGTTTACTAGCTGATTAAATATTAAGGATAAAATGTAAGAAAAACATGAGAATAAAATGTCAGCAAGACTGACTAAGTAGCTACAGAATTATACAAAATGAAGCACAGATAAAAAATACTCTGTGATCTTGTAACACAGATCTGGCTGCCTGCCACTACAAAAGCCAATTCTCAAGATGCAGGTGCTGATGTAAAGGAATGTGGTTTATTCAGGTCCTGGTTGTTTGGAAGATGCAGGACTCTTGTCTCAAAGCCCATCTCTACATCTCAGTACGGGCAGAGGTTTTTATAAGAACAGAGAGAGGGACAGAACAAAGAGATCAAAGGCATGGTTTGAAAAGTCCTCTATGTGCAGGACTTCTGACCAAGATAGAGGTGTAGGTAGATAAACCTTGCCTCCTTGCACAACCAAGAGAAGAACAACAACAAATTTAAAAACAAAAAAAACCAACCACAACTGCCAGAAAACTGAACTGTTTGGAAATCCAACAGCCAAGGAGTTAAAGAAGAAACATTCATCCAGACCTTTAGAAGGGGTGGAGAGGACTTTTGGCGAGATGGCAGCCTAAGGACGAGGTGGGCGAGACTGCAGCTGACAGCCCCAGATTTGCATGCAGATAAACCAGGAGGAACAACTGGGGAGTGAGACATTGTGCCACCCAGGGTTCCACCATGAGGAAAGAAAGCCTCATAACCTCTTGTTATAAAAATCTGTAGGGGTATGGTGGTGGTAGGAGAAACTTCAAGCCTCACAGGAGAGTTTGATGGAGAGACCCATGGGGTCCTAGAATGTAGATAACCCCACACACCTGGGAATCAGCACCACAAGGGCACAATCTACTTGTGGGTAATGGGGGAAGTGACTGAAACTGGGGCAAGAGCCAAGCAAGTGTCTTTGTTTCCTCTATGACCCCTCCTTCACATACAGCACCCCAACACAGCAAAGTGGGTTGCCACACCCTGGTGAATACATAACAATCCGTTCCCTAAAACATAATGAATGTGCCAAGACAACGAAATATGGCCGAGCCCTGGCTGGTGTAGCTCAGTGGATTGAGCGTGGGCCTGCAAGCCAGAGTATCGCGGTTCGATTCCCAGTCAGGGCACATGCCTGGGTTGCAGGCAAGTTCCTGGCAGGGGACACACGAGAGGCAACCATACATTGATATTTCTCTCTCTCTCTCCTTCCCTTCCCCTCTAAAGATAAATAAATAAACTATTAAAAAAAGAAATATGGCCCAAATAAGAGAACAGATCAAAGCTCCCGAAAAACATCTAAGTGATAAAGAGATAGCCAATCTATGAGATGCAGCATTCAAAACACTGATAATCAGGATGTTCATAGAATTGTTTGAGCATGGTCACAAAATAGAGGAAAAAGTGAAGGCTATGAAAAGTGGAATAAAGAATAATATACAAAGAACCAACAGTGAAGGGAAGGAAACTAGGACTCAAATCAACAATTTGGACCAGAAGGAAAAAATAAACATTTAATCAGAACAGAATGAAGAAACAAGATTTCAAAAACTGAAAAGAGGCTTGGAACCTCAGGGACAACTTTAAATGTTCCAACATCTGAAGCATAGGGGTGCCAGAAGGAGAAAAGAAAGGGCAAGAAATTGAAAACTTATTTGAAAATGTAATGACAGAGAACTTCCCTAATATGGCAAAGAAAATAGACTTTCAGGAAGTCCAGGAAGTCCCAAAGAAGTTGGCCCAAAGAAGCACACACCAAGGCACATCATAATTACACAGTTCCTAAGATTAAAGGTAAGGAGAGAAACTTTTAAAAAATTATCTTATTGTTGTTCATTTACAGTTGTCTGCATTTTCTCCCCACCACTCCCCCCACCAATCCCAGCCACACCCACCTCCCTCCCTTGCTTCTACCCTACCCCTTGGTTTTGTCCAAGTGTTCTTTATAGTAGTTCCTGAAAACCCTTCTCCCCACTGTCCCATCCCCTCTGGCTATTGTTAGATTGTTCTTAATTTCAATGAAAGAGAGAATCTTAAAAGCAACAAGCGAGAAGGAGAGTTACCTACAAAGGAGGTTCCATAAACCTACCAGCTGATTTATCAAAAGAAAACTTGCAGGTAAGAAAAGGCTGGAAGGAAGTATTCAAAGTCATGAAAGGCAAGAACCTACATCCAAGATTACTCTACCCAGCAAAGCTATCATTTAGAATGGGAGGGCAGATCAAGTGCTTCCCAGATAACGTCAAGTTAAAGAAGGTCATCATCACCAAGATGTTATTATATGGAATGGTAAAGAGACTTATCTAAAAAAGAGTATCAAAACTATGAACAGTGTAATGACAACAAACTCACAATTATCCACAACTGAACCTAAAAAACAAAAACAAACTAAGCAAACAACTAAAACAGAAACAGAATCACAGAAATGGAAACACATGGACGGTTATTAGCAGGGAGGGAGAGGAAAGACAATGGGGGAAATGGCACAGGGAATAAGAAGCATAAATAGAAGGTACAAAATAGACAGGGAGAATGAATAGTATAGGAAATGGAGAAACTAAAGAACTTATATGTACAACCCATGGACATGAACTAAGGTAGAGATTGGTGGTGAGAAGGGTGGGTGCAAGGAGGAAGGAAATAAATAGGAGAAAACAAATGGGACAACTGTAGGAGCATAATCAATAAAATATAATATAAAAAATAATAAAATAGAAATAAAAAGGAAAAGTTCTCTATGTCCAGATGAGCACCATTCATTCTCATAAAGCAAGTGATGGCCTGGTGTGTGTCATCCTAGTTTAATCGCCTTGGCTTCATGTCATCCTTCATGTCATCATGTCATAACTCTGTATCCATGGTTGAAGGTCAACAAATATCCTGGAGCTGGGATGAGTAAAGGTCAGAGTCTGTTTTCCAAGTGAGTTCCCAGGATTCTAATGTTAACTTGCTGTTTACCTACAGGCTACATATTAGTCAGAGTCAGCATTTACAGGAACAATGTGAAAAGAATGGTGAGGTGGGTTACAATTCCCCACTGTTGCAATCTATGGGACTATATCAATGACTTTAACATATGAAATATTAGAGTCCTAAGGGAAGAAAGTACAGAAAAAATTGAAACAAGGTGGCTGAGTTTTTTTCATATTTGAAAAAAATTAGAAGCCCATAGATCTAGGGGAGTTAAAGAACCTGAAACAGGATTAAAAAAAAAAAAAAGGAAAACTGAAAATTTTGAAAACCTGAGGGGAAAAAGAAAACATAAAATGAGCCACATGAAAGACATAATATCTACATAGGTACAAAGATGATTACCACAGACTTCTTGAAAAAAACAGAAAGCTGAAAGACAAAAAAAAACACATCACTTTACAACATTGAATGATAGGAAACAACATCTCAATATAGTAATCTATACTAGCAAAATTATTTTTCTAAAATTAAGGTAAAAAATGAGGTTGTTTTCAAGGAAAAGTATGTTAGGGAAGGTAAGTGATTTTAGATCTAACCCAAGAAATGAAAATTATTCAAAGTGATATACATGTGAATAATTATTATTTTTTAAAATTTTATCTCATCCTTTAATTTTAGTCAATGCACTTGACCATTTAAAATAAAAACAGTGATGTCAGGAAACTGGACTTTGGGTGGTAAACACACAGTTCAATATGCAGGTAATGCATTATAGAATTGTAGAACTGAAACCTATATAATTTTATTAACTGATGTCACCCCAATATATTCAACAAAAATTTTATAGAAAAGAAGAACAACAACAATACACTTTGGGTTTTATAAGATATGCCAAAGCAAAACAAAAAAACGTAACAGTTGGAAAGAGGAATATGAAAACATAATATAAGATTCTTATACTATAAATAAGTTGGCATAATGTAATTAAGGACAGACTGTGCTAATTAAAAGCGGCTATTAAAAACCCTAGGAAAACTAATAAATAAAACAAAGAGTCATAGCTCATAAGCCAAGAGTGTATATATAATATAAAGTCACAAAACTTCACAATTTATTTAAATATATCAGGGAAAAAGAAAAGAATAAAACTAAAGGAACCCAAGTTAATATATTTAAATCAATCATATCAATAATTACATTAAATATAAATGGTCTGAATATTCCAATTAACATATTTTCACATTTGATTAAAAAGAAAAATTGAACTATATATTTTCTACAAAACAATACAAATAAAGACAGGTAGCTGTAAAACAGGTGAGAAAATGTATTCCATAGAATTACTAATCATAAGAAAGTTGGAATGGCTTTATTAATATCGGACAAAGTAGATATCAGAACAACAAATATTAATAGGAATAAAGATAGATATTTCATCATGATCAATATGGGTCAACTTTTAAAAAAGTGTAACAGTCTAAAATATGTATGAATCTCATAGCAATACTTCCAAATACATTAGCAGAAATTTACTTAAGTGAAAGGGGGGAATTGACAAATTCATAATTTAAACTGAAAATTTCAACATGTCTCTCTCCATGTTTACAGGACAAGAGATAAGGATACAAAACAATAGTACATTTGCCCTACTTCATTTAATTCACATTTATACAGCAGTCCTACCCTACAACTGCAGAATATACAGAAAAAGATAAAATTAAATACAAAGCAAATAAAAGCAAATAAATAATGAAGACAACGCAATCGATAGATCATGAGGTGCTTTTCAAAATTACTACAAAAATTCCTACTCACTGAAGATACCTGAGATTAAAAATCCGCTAGTATAGTAATAGCTTTTAGAGGCCAAAGATCTTAATCAAGCAAATCCTTTGATGCAAGATCCAGCCTATTTTTATATTCAGTCTCTTGCAACACCTGCAATAGTGCTGTGTACATAGTGGCAGCTCAATAATGCCTATTAAATTGAATTTCATTGTGCCATTAAGCATGTTTTACTAATACCATTTCTGAATGCATCAATTTTGGAAACACACTTAACATGAGACTTCTCCTTTTTAAGAATTAAAAAGCCAAGTAGCTGATAGTGTGCTATCAACACCAGTTATTTTTCAAGATTAAAGCTGTCAGTTTCTAGAAATGCTTTATCAGCTTTATGTGAGCCAAAAATGATTTAAAATATACAAAGACAAAAATTAACTACATGATCATGGAGGCTCACCACTAAAGTCTCCATGACTAATTCTCCTCTTTATAGGAAAAAGGCATAAGTGAAGGGGGGTGGGCAGGGAGTTGATAGTCTTTTACCCATGATCTGAAATGAGGCAGCTTTTTGAAATGGAGTATGCTCGTTTATCATCTGGTTGCATCTAGTGAGTAACAGTAAGTAATTCTGTTGTTCAAGTACAAGTTCATACAGCTTTGTCTGTTGGAGAGCATGGGCAGTCAGATGGGTTTAGTAAATTGGCAGAGAGAGAGAAGCTTGAATTTGAGATATTTTCTTCCTGGTACTCAAGTTTTTGAGTAAATGGCACTGTTTAGCTGGGTGATTGCAAAGTTATTTCATGGTTCTTCAATTTGAATAGCAGTTTCTTAAATACAGTCTTCTTGAATTTCCAAACTAGTTTTCCTCCTCCGTTGTGCAGTTACATAGAACTCTCTTCTTTTTCTCAACATTCACTGAACCTCTAATAATCTGTTCAACATGTCTTCTTTTGTTGTCTAGATTCTAAATTACATGAAGACAGAGGTCATGCTTGTTTTGTTAGTTGCCGTACATGCAGAGCCTCTTCTGGCATATAGAACGTAGTATGTGGTTGGTCATTGAATGTTGAATGAATGAATGATTTGGGTTAAGCAACAATATTAGTAGATTTCTTAGGTGAACTCCATCTTGGAGATTTTTTTCATTTCTTAATCTGACTTTTGCCTTTTTTGGCTTGTCTTTATAATTTTAGATTTTTAAATGTACAGTCAAACCTTGGATCTTAAACACCTCCCATCTCAAACAATTCATTTTTTCCACCAAGTTGTTCACAGAGAAAATGCCTTGGCTGTTGAACAAAACTTTAGTGTTTGACCTGACAGCTCAATCATGCTGATACCTGTATGATCAGTTTTGGAACAAATTGCTTCTTGAACAGCTTTCTGGAATGAATTAAGTTCAAGAACCAAGCTTACACTGTATTTTGAAGGCCCAGTAATGGAGTATTAGTATCAATGATTTATTTATGTTGCCTAAAATATGTTATACCAACACAAACAATATTTTTTCAAAAAATCTACCCTGTAACAATCACAATTGTGTAGGCATAATAATTGCATAGAATTTATGATTCATATAATTTCTATATTTGAATTTTGTCTATATTGTAAGTTATTGTCTTCCAAACTAGCTCTCCAATATTTTATAAATGTCTTCCTCATATTCACAGTAACTACTCTGATAGAATATTAACAATCACGTGCAAATCATTCTCTTCAGGCAACTATAGTGTATTAATCTCTTAGTAAGTCCACTTATAAATTAGTTTTTAAAAAACTTTAAGCACAAATTTAGGAATCTATGATATATCAGGTAAAAGTAATTTTTTGACAATCATTGAGAGATTAGCTAAATATTATCTTAATCATTTTAGGATTTCTGAAACTTTTTCCTACTTATTTTGCACAGTCCCATGGTAACACACTGCATGAGTTTATGCTGGACTCTTCTCAGATTAGAACATTGGGAATAGAAAATATCCTGTGGTTAAGGAACATAAAAGTTTCCCAGTGTTGGCTCTTAGGTGCATCTCAGTTCTGAAGTAATTAACAGCCATTTCACAGATTAAAAACCTTGGATCTCCATGCTGCCATTGGTGCATGAATTATCCAGCTCTTTCATTCTCCTGCTCTAAACAGCAATGGAGTTGTTTGCACAGACAGTACTTAGAATAAGTCCCATTGCTTGGAGAGACACAAACTATCTTGGCATATGACATATTTTACCAGCCAAAATACTTACTATGTCACTGTTGTTTGAGATTCCCCCCTCTAACCATGGCAGGATATGAAGAATATCTTGTCTTTACACATAGAAGTTTTGCCTTACATATTGCAAAAGGAAAGCCTTGACTTTAGGGAAGTAAAATATTTTTTATTTGTAGGGGTTTTGTTTTTGTTTTATTTTTATTGCCATCCTAGACTAGCTGTATTATAACTAAGACCTTTAAAGTCCTATCTCAAAAAATACAACAGAGGGGTAGGACCAGAACCAAGAGATGTGTTTAGGTTCTTTGAGACTCGTGCTGGATGTACTTACCTACTGGATAGTTTCTGGCACCCTGGGATACACCTGGAAGTAAGGATGATGTCAGATTCAGCCCACTGATATCCCCAAGGCAGTGTTTAAGTGTTTCCCCACTTTAATTAACACATGCCTCCAGAGTCTCTAGGAGCCCTGAAATTTGGTTGGGAAATCCAAGAATAAAATGTTAATGTCATTATGAAGAAAGAAAACTGATTTTTATTAATGCTATGTGCTGGGCATTTTATAGGCATGCTAAAATATATCGTCCCACTGAACTGACAGCAGCATTATAATACAGGTATAGTACACCTTTACTGAATGGGATGAGGCTCAGTGATGTAACTTCCCCCTACAGGTAGGACCCTCACAAAAGTATTCAGCCCTCTTTTACTTCAAAATATACTTTCTCCTTGTGCAACCTTGCAGCTCAGGAGTTACGCATAAGAGGTTTGTATGCTCTTCCATGGTTTTACCTAAGAGGATTATAAATGACTACATTAAAGAACTAGGAAATTCCTTAGGCAGTTGACTTTTAAACATTAGCTGCTAAAGAAGGTTGTAGAGTCTCTTCTCTAAAGATCTGTAAACTAAGTGAAATGTATTGCCCTTTATGCTCTTATTGGCCAATTGTAGGAAGACAGCAGCTTTGAGGATTTTTTGATAAGTAATGCTGATGTGTTCTCCCACCATATCTCCAGTCTTTGAATGAAGAATAAGGATGCATATTATACATGGGTAGTACTAATTCTGTACCTACACAAATGTTTTTAATTCTTTTATTTATGCTTATACCTTAAAAGTATAACTCTAGAAAGCAATAACAATATCCATATGCAAAATAATACCCTGGAATACAATAATCAGTTTTGTTTCTAAATATAAATTTAAAAATTAAGTTAAAAAATTAAAACAGAAGATTTTTTCTTGAAAGTTTGGGCCCAAACCATGCATGTGCATTATATGGGACAAAATATTGTAACTTGGAAATAAGCTTTGATACTCAAGTCTTCTAAAATTTCTGAACTAGCCCTTTGAATCATGAAGTATGAGACAGTGAGCACAGATTTCAAATTTAGGAGTTGTCCCTCTCCATGACCATTGATTACACATCTGAAGCATAGTCATTCAGGGAGGACATGCAAAGATTAAGCCTCTTTTTGAAATGGTCTGCTCTAAATTACTTGATTTATGTAATTGCACTTTGTTAAGTTGTACCTTATCTAGAAACAATGTCTATTGCTTGTTACAGCCCATGATATATATATATGGGCTTATCAACTTAAGTTGCTTGAATTTGGAACAGATAGATTCTTTGTACACCCATCTAGTCATTCAAATACAAAATCTATCTATTCATTCATTTATCCAAAAATTACTTATTAAGAACACTTATTCTGTAATCTTGGCAATTGAAATATATTGATATACCAAGTGCTATGTGGAAATGAAAAAATGAAACAGGTTAGGAAATTTGGGCTTGTTGCAATTTTAGATAAGGTGGTGATTGAGGATGATTGAAGGAGGGGAGAGAGAGTTAGCTGCATGCAAATCTGGAGGAAGAGCATTTTAGGGAGTACAGAACAGCCAGTGTGAATCTCTAACGCGTGTGTCTGGTATTGTCAAGAAATTAACTGCATGCCCTGACTGGTGTGGCTCAGTGGGTTGGACATCACCCAGCAAACCAAAAGGTCGCTGATTCAGTTCCTGGTCATGGCACATGCCTGGGTAGTGGGCAGGTCCACATTTGAGGGCAAGCAAGAGGCAACCAATAGGTGTTTGACACTGATCAGTGTTTCCCTCTCTTGCTTTCCCTCCCTTCCCTTCTTTCTATAAATAAATAAATAAATAAAAATATTAAAAAAAGAAAAAAGTTAACACAGAGGTCAGTATGGTTATAGAGTAAGAGAAGGAGAAAAAGATGATCAACAAGTAATGAAGTCCAAAATCACCTGGGGCCTTCTAGACCATCATATGGACTATTGGTATTACTCTGTTACTTGAGGTAGAAAGACTGAGATGGATTGATTATTGAGCAAAAACTTCAGAGACAAGAGAGAGCAATATTAGAGATAGAGGTAAAAATAATGAGGGAATTAAGAAATAGAATGTATTATGTTGACACCATCAGAGCAGAAAGGACTAAGGAAGGAAATCTGGCACTAATTTTGAATGAATCTTTGTATGTAATAGGCCTTCCAATAACTCCTCAAGTTTCTATTATGTGCATGATCTTTTTAAATAATTTTTGTTGATCACAGCTCCCTTTCCAATTATATGCCTTCTTTTGGTCATCTTACTCATTTCTATAGTTTAGACAAACATTTCAATGCTGGTGACTAATTTGTGATTCCCACCCACCGGCCTCTTCTGGGGACCAGATCCAGTGTCAAATGACTACTTGGTCTACTTCAGAAGAAGTTTGATGTGGATACATTTCACTAGGCCAATTGCTAATCATCGACTAACATTGCAAAGAAGAGGATCACAAAGTAATAATAAAATAGACATGAATTAGGAGCATGTCTCCCCTTTATTTATTTCAACTTCTCCATAAACATATTAGAAATGGTTCTGCAATGCTTAAAAAAGTTTTAAAAAGGAGTATTTTGAATATGACTTTTTTGCTTGACTTCATTTGTAAAGATTGACTTCACAGAAGAGAAGAACAAATGCTTTTAGGGTTTTTTTCTTTTCTCATTGTATATAGAATGGGAGTTTGAGAACTAAGATAAATCATATAGAATGCATGGCTTAGGCTCTTAATGTGAGTGGAGATGAAAATAGAAAAAAAAAGTCAATTAAATGAGGAAAAGGAGATTTAATCTTAGAGTTTGCTGGGTATATTAAATTGATGAGATTGGAGAGATAGGGAGGGATTAGAAGAAGCAAGAGATTAGAAATACTGTAGATTTTGACGTCATGCATACATTAGCTGTAAAGGAGTGCCACTTTTACTTTATACATGGAAAACTAAGGAGTGAGGAGATAAAACATACAAGGTATGTAGTGTTCAAACTTCCTGTCATCATCGACCGGTGTCAACACAACATGGTTCTCCTTCTTAGGTGAGCTAATCCGGAATGAAGTCTGTTACTGTTCAGTCATGCCTTGAATTTCCTCTGTTCTTCCACTTCTGCAATTAGTGACCTGTTGAGGAGCCATTAAGATAATAAGCAGGTATTCATTACAATTGTAGCTGAATGTAATGTATTAGTTCAGTCATGTTTGCTTCTCTTAAAAATGAATGCTACTTAATATTATAAGCTAATGCTACCTCAATGAAGATAAATTTTTAAAAATTTTGAGTGCTATACAAAAGCTGCTTTTGAAGGTTGGAATTTTATTAGGAAGTTTAATCAGCACATGTCATTTTGCATTCATATTAAATAAGAGTTGTCTGTGTTATGACATGAGATAGATAACATTTTTAGCAAAATTAGAAACATATTGAATGGTTTGATATGTTGGTAACTAAAATTCAGTGAGTTGAAGGTAATTAGTAACTTCTCAAACAGGTCTATTCAAATACTACAATAACTTTTGGGATGGCAAACCCTCCTCCAAGAAGGTATAATGCATTTTATAGTTGTTCAATTCCTTGGCTTTCAGATGAACAGTCTATCATTTCTAGCCTGGAGTTAAGTGATGTGTATTTGTTACGACATATCATCTTTTAATTAACACACCGGTAGGCTTCTCTTGTCTTTTGCCACTGTCTGAGGGGTATCTCATTATGTTCTCATTAGATCCAGTTCTGACTTCAAGACATATTTGATGGAGCTAACACAGACTGTGTCAGCATAAAATGGCATTTTCATTAAAAAAAAACATGCGTTGACCTTATGTGGTATGTTGAAAAGATACTATGAAAACATAAAAATGTATATTTAGTATTTTTAATACCAAAATCAGTTTACCTTTGCCTCTACTGTTTATTTAATAGTAAAATAGTTAATACTGTTGGTCAGGACTGGAACCCTCAACCTTTCTATTGTGGGAAAACACTCCAATCAGGCCAGGAGCTTGACTAAACTTTAGACAGCTTTCTTTCTTACATCTCTTTTCTTAGAGCGTTTATGAGATTACTTTTGAAATCTTGCAATTGTAAACTGTTTCTCTGCCCCTTTGAGATGTAAATCTTCTACAGCCAAGAATGTCTTCCTCAAACACCTGAGTGCAATCTTTTGGAACTAGTGCTCCTCTCTTCCACTCTCTGTGAGAAGGTAGGAGCCTAACTCAGTAAGTGCCAACAAGAAAACACAGAAGACCTAATCACATGTGACCCCTAATATTTTCTAGTAGTTCAGTAGCTCACAAGCACTTAAAAATACTGTCTTTTGTTTCAATGAAGTTGAATTCAGTCTCCCTCTTCTATTACTGTAATCTGTCTCCTCTATTTTAATAATCTTTGTTTTTTATTTGTTGACACTATTGCAGATGTCTCCCCTTCTTCCTGCCTTAGCCTCTTCCACCCAGCCCCTGCCCCTTACCTGACCCCCATTGCCAGCCTTGGTCACATTGTTGTCTGTGTCCATGGGTCATGCATATAAACATATATGTTCTTTGGCTAATCTCTTCCAGTCTCCCCCCTCTCACACACCTCTCCTCTTGAAGTTGTCATTTTGTTTCATGCCTATGATTATGTTTTGTTCATCAGTTTATTTTATTCATTACACACAAACAAGTGAGATCATATGGTATTTGTCTTTCTCTGATTGGATTTTTTCACTTAGCATAATAATCTCCAGTCTATCCATGCTGTCATAAAGAGTAAGAGTTCCTTTTAATTTATTTTATTTTATTTTATTTTTTTACAGCCATGTATTATTCCATTGGGTAAGTATAGTACAGCTTTTTATTTATTTATTTATCTTTAAATTTTTATTTAAAAATATTTTATTGATTCTGCTATTACAGTTGTCTCATCTGCTTTCTCCTCTTCATTACTCTCCACCATGTATTCCCCTCTAACCAGCATTCCCCCCACCTTAATTTATGTCCATGGGTCCTACATATAAATTCTTTGGCTTCTCCATTTTCTATACTATTCTTAACCTCCCCCTATCTGTTTTGTACCTGCCATTTATGCTTCTTATTCCCTGTACCTTTTCCTTCATTTTCCTCCCTCCCTCTCCCTACTGATAACCCTCCATGTGATCTTCATTTCTGTGATTCTGTTTTTGTTCTAGTTGTTTGCTTAGTTTGTTTTCTTTTTAGTGGGTTTTTTTGGGGGGGTTCCATTGGTAATAGTTGTGAGTTTGTTGTCGTTTTACTGTTCATATTTTTGACCATCTTCTTTTTCTTAGGTAAGTCCCTTTAATATTTCATATAATAAGGGCTTGGTGATAATGAACTCCTTTAACTTGACCTTATCTGGGAAGCAGTTTATTTGCCCTCCCACTCTAAATTATAGCCTTGCTGTATAGAGTAATCTTGAATATAAGTCTTTGCCTTTCATGACCTTGAATACTTCTTTCCAGCCCTTTCTTGTCTTTAAGGTTTCTTTTGAGAACCCAGCTGGTAGTCTTAACGGGAACATTTTTGTAGGTAACTGTCTTCTTTTCTCTTGCTGCTTTTAGGATTCTCTCCTTCACTTTAATCTTTGGTAACACATTGAATGTGCCTTGGTGTGTGCTTTCTTGGGTCCAACTTTTTTTGTACTCTTTGAGCTTCCTGGACTTCCTGAAAGTCCATTTCCATTGCTAGATTGGGGAAGTTCTGCTTCCTTATTTTTTCAAATAAGTTTTCAATTTCTTACTGCTGGTCTTCTTCTTCTGGCACCCCTATGATTTGGATGTTGGAATGTTTAAAGTTGTCCTGGAGCTTCCTAATACTCTACTCTTTTTTTTTGAATTTTTGTTTCTTCATTCTGTTCTGATTGAGTGTTTATTTTCCTTCTGGTACAAATTGTTGATTTGAGTCCCAGTTTTCTTTCCATCACTGTTAGTTCCCTGTACATTTTCCTTTATTTCACTTTGTTGATGTTCATATAAACCAGGAGGAACAATAGGGGAGTGAGACAGACCTTGCAATCCAGTGATCCAGCACGGGGGCACAGAGCCTCAAAATCTCTGGCTGTAAAAGTCTCTGGGGATTGCAGCAGTGGGAGAGATCCCCAGCCTCACTTTTTCCTCTCTTTTGCAACCATACTCAAATATTTATGTGAACATCCTGATTACCTGTGTTTTGAACTCTGCATCTGATAGGTTGGCTATCTCTTTATCTCCTCATCACTTAGATGTTTTTCTGGAGCTTTGATCTGTTCTTTCATTTGGGCCATATTTCTTTGTCTCAGCACACCTGGTAAATTATAAGGGGTGAAGCCTTAGGTATTTGCCAGAGCAGGGCAAGCCACATAGCTGTGTTGTGGTGCTGTATGTGGGGGAGGGGTCTGAGGGAACAATGTCACTTGGCTCTTGGCTGACTTTCAGTCACTTCCCTCTGCTGCCCACAAGCAAATTGGGCCCCTTTAGTGGTGGTTCCCAGGTAGGTGGGTTCTTATATATTCTAGGACCCTGTAAGTTTCTCCAAGGAACTTACCTATGAGGCTGGGGGTTTCTCCCACTGCTGCAATCCTCACAGACTTTTACAGCCAGAGATTTTGAGGCTCTATGTCCCCGTGCTGGATCACTGGATTGCATGGTCTGTTTCACTCCCCTATTGTTCCTCCTGGTTTATATGAACATCAACATGAGATCGCCATCCACTGCATCATCTATCAGGTCATCCAGCCACCACCTTGCTGCATGTCCTATATGCCCTGGCTGCCTGTCTCCATCCCTCCTACTGGTCTGAATGAATGTTTCTTCTTTAACTCCTTGGTTGTTGGACTTTCATAGAGTTCGATTTTCTGACAGGCCTGTTTTTTTTCTTTGGTTGTGAATTTGTTGCTTTTCTTCTTTTGGTTGTATAAGGATGCAAAGTATATCTACCTATGCCTCCATCTTGGCTGGAAGTCCGATATATCCCAGCTTTTTAACCCAGTCATCTGCTGATGGGCACTTGGGCTGTCTCTAGATCTTGGCTATTGAAAATAATGTTGTTGTGAACATAGGGGTGCATATATTCTTTCTCACTGATGTTTTAGGATTCTTAAGATATATTCCCAACAGTGGGATTGCTGGGTCAAATGGTAGTTCCATTTTTCTATTTTTGAGGAAACTCCATACTGTTTTCCATAGTGGCTGCACCAGTCTGCAACTGGTCTTGTGCATTTTTTTTACAATACAAAACAGTAATAAAGCACTTAGGAAGTGCAGACTTATATCTAGTTTCTTCATATGTTGATTAATTTAAATTCATGAAAACCCTGTGGGATATTGTTATCATCATCTCTATCCATTTTACCTTATCACATAGAAGTGAAGTAACTTTCTTAGGGCACAGTAGAAAGGAAACAGTCTTAGTCTCCCTCACTTGCTCTTCACCTTGAGATACAATTTTTAAAGGACTTTATTTTATCTTTAGAGAGAGGGGAAGGGAAGGAAAAAGAGAGGGAGAGAAACATCAATTGTGGTTGCCTCTTGCATACTTCCAACTAGATACCTGGCCCCCAACCCAGTCATGTGCCCTGACAGGAAATCAAACCAGTGACCCTTTGGTTCACAGTCTGGCACTCAATCCACTGAGCCACACCAGCCATGGCTTGAGAGACAATATTAAAAATCCAGTCATTCTTTTATTTTTCAACTAACATTGTGTTAATTTTTATAGATTTTGTCATTCATTCACTTGATCAGTGTACATGTAATGACTTCTACTATGTACTAGGGCAAAGGGTAAAGTATCTTATAAGACAGGAATGACTTCTTTTCTCATAGGACTTATAGTCAATGAGGACATGGCCAAGTAGGCAGGCTATTTGAATAGTTTCTGATATACATGGTAAATGCTGCTTTGCAGTATATGGACTGGGCACCAACACATACTTGGTGAAATGAAGAGCATTCCAAAAGAAGTGACCTAAATCAAAGGCTGAGAACTAAATTAAAAAAATGAGATTGGATAAGGGTTCTAGGATGAGCAAATACCATATTGAAAGAAAAGGACATATTCAGTGCCTAGAGGCAAGAGCAACCTGAAACCATTAAGAGAACTATAATCATAATATATGACTGAAACAAAGGCTGAACATGTGCAAAGAGCTAGGGCTAATGAGGAAGGAGAGAATAAAAGTTTAGTGGTAAGTGAAGGTACATTTATCACAGAAAATATAAGGAGATATTAGGGATTAGGGGCTGATCATCAGAGTAACAGGGAGATATTTGAAGAATTTTATGTAGAGTCAAGACCATATTTGCAAATCTTTGAAAACTCTGTAGATAAGTGAAAAATACATATAATATCTATACAATAAAATTTAGGTACAAATTGCATAATAGCTAAATTCTATTATTTAAGAAAAGCTCTTTTAAATAGGATTTATTTCAAATGTAAATCTTAATGTTTATTTTTCCATATTGGATGCACCTTAGGCTTAGGATTATAGAGGCATCTTGTTAAAGAATGCCTGGAAAAATGTGCATCTAGATACTGACTCAAATCATTCCAACTATATACGTCTGCAGATTACCATTTGTGATTCAGGCAGTTAATGCTACAGTTAGCTCCAAGCAAGTGTGTACATTTTTCAGTACTCTTCCACAACAAGGGCCTTTAACAAACTAAACATACTGTTCATGTTAAAATAGGCCATAAAGTGAAACAGTACTGTTTTACCTTTTGAGATTATGTCCCAATTGCTTTTAATTATCTTGTTATTGAATAAGCACTATTCTTTCATGGTGTTTTTTCATAGACACAGTGTAGATGCTTTGGAGCTAGTCAATTTAAATAAACTGTGTATCAAAAAGTGTCTCAAAATATTTTTAACATTCTAAATGGTTTCCATTTGGCTAAAACCCAAGTTAGAACTGAAATGGGGGGAATTGAGATTTCATTTTTTTGTATTTTATTAGATTGTCATTCAACTAATCCTTTTTATGCTAGTTTTCAGTTGACGTAAATGAAATTGGTTGAGTGATACAATGCTGAACATAGGGGTTGGGAATGAAGGCTCTGATGCCAAATCAACTATAATATTTTAATTGGAGTTAATTGATGCCAGCTGTGTGGTGAGTGTGCTATTTTGAATTTATGAAGAAAGGTATGCTTGCTATTATTTCAATTTAGCAGCTGCAAATGGTTGCTGGTCACTAAGAATTTATGGATGGGGCATGCTTTATGTTTATTGTACGGAGAAAAAGTTTAAGTGGTTCAAGAGGTAAAGTGTGATTTGGATTATTAGTCTGGGACACTTTAGTTCTTTCATAATTGCACAAGAGCAAATAACAGACCAGCTACCTAGTATTATGGCTGATTTTAGGAAAATACTATAGTTCTTCTTGATGATATCTATTAATCTATTACAACATTAGATTGAAACTGTTCTTAAAAGTCTAAGTCCATTACTACTTCTACCCTAAACCTTATTTCTGAAAATTAACTAGTATAATTATATTTAAACCTTCACCAATTTAAATTGGCATACATCTGGGCTGACCACAAAGTCATTCCTTAAAATGCACACACATGCATACACTCAGACTATATTAGGTGTACACTGACAATATACCAATGCAATATTCACATATGCTTATATTTATACAGGTGCATATAGCATACACACATTCACACTGAAGAGAATTCCTGAATCAGTTTAAAAATGTTGTGGTGGTCGTTTTGATTATTGTCTCTTTGTAGTATAATTAGATAATCAAAACAGTGTGGTATTGTTAGAAAAAAACATTTTTTAATTGGGTTGATTGTCTTCTTAGAGTGGAGTCGTGTAAGTTCTTTGTATATTTTGGAGATTAAACCTTTGTCTGTGGTATCATTGGCAAATATATTTTCCCATACAGTTGGTTGTCTTGCTAATTTAATACTGTTTTCTTTAGCCACGCAGAAGCTTTTTATTTTGATGAGATCCCATTTGTTTATTCTTTCCTTTATATTCCTTGCTCTAGGGGACATATCAGTAAATATGCTGCTGCATGAGATATCTGAGATTTTCCTGCCTGTGTTCTCCTCTAGGACTCTAATGGTTTCACGGCTTATATTCACTTCTCCAAGAAGGACATACAGAGGATCCAGAGACACATGAAAAGATGCTCAATATCACTAGCCATCAGAGAGATGCAAATTAAAACCACAATGAGATACCACTTTACACCAATCAGGATGGCTATCATAAACAAAGTAACAAACAACAAATGTTGGAGAGGTTGTGGGGAAAAGGGGTCCCTAGTTCACTGTTGGTGGGATTGCAGGCTGGTGCAACTATTATGGAAAACAGTATGGAATTTTCTCAGAAAAATAAAAATCGACCTGCCTTTTGACCCAGCAATTCCACTGCTAGGATTATATCCTAAGAATCCTAAAACATCAATTTCAAATAACCTATGCACCACAATGTTCATAGAAGCACAATTTACAATAGCCAAGAGTTGGAAACAACCTAGGTGCCCGTAGTAAATGAATGGATGAAAAAAATTGTGGTACATATACACAATGGAATTCTATGCAGCAGAGAGAAAGAAGGAGCTACTACCCTTTGCAACAACATAGATGGAACTGGAAAGCATTATGCTGAGTGAAATAGGCCAGGCATTGAAAGACAAATACCATATGATCTCACCTTTAACAGGAAGCTAAACAACAAAACAAACAAGCAAGCAGAATAAAAACAAAGACACTGAAACAGAGAACAAGGGGACAGTGACCAGGGGGGAGAGGGGAGGGAATTTAAGGGGAAAAAGGGGGAGGGATTTTGAGGAACAAGTATGAAGGACACAAGGACAAGAACTAAGGGGGGTGGAAATGGGAGGGAGGTGGGGTTGGGCTGGGATGTACTTGAAAAATAAGTAAATAAAATTAAAAAAAAAGAAAAAAACAGACACACAGACCAATGGAACAGAGTTGAGAGCCCTGAAATAACCCCAACATAGATATGGGCAAATATTTTTTGACAAAGGAGCCAAAAACATACAATCTAGAAAAGAAAGACTCTTTAATAAATGGTGCTGGAGAAATTGGAAACCACATGCAAAAGAATGAAACTAGATATTTGTCACTTACACAAAAGTAGCTTAAAATGCATCAAAGACCCAAATATAAGATCTGAAACAATATATTACATAGGAGGAAACATGAAAACTAATCTTACTGACCTTACTCTTGGAGAAGATTTTATGAATTTGACCTCAAAGACAATGGAAGTAAAAGCAAAAAAAAAAATGAACGGACTGTATCTAACTAAAAAGCTTCTGCACAGCAAAAGAAATGATCAAAAAAAGAAAAAAAGGCAACTAACCAAATGGGAGAAGATATTTGAAGACAATACCTCCAACAAGAGATTAACATGCAAAAAACCTCATACAACTCACCACCAACAAAAATCAAATAATCCAATTTTTAAAAAATGGGCAGAGAACCTGAGCAGACACTTCTCCCAAGAAGACATACCTGCAGCCAAGAGATATATGACAACATACTTAACTTCACTAGCTATTAGGGAAATGCAATGAAAACTACAATAAGATACTACCTCCCCCCTGTTAGAATGGCTATTATCAACAAGACAGGTAATAACAAGTATTGGAGGGATTGTGGAGAAAAGAGAACCTTTGTGCATTGTTGGAAATATTATAAATTGGTGTAGTCACTATGGAAAACAGGATAGATATTACTCAAAAATTAAGAATAAAGTTGCTGTATGACCTGGCATTGATATTTTGAGTAGCTACCTGAAAAATTTGAAAACATTTATTGTTAAAGATTTGTACACCGCTATGTTCATTGCAGCATTATTCATGGTGGCCAAGACAAGGAAACCACTGAGGTGTTCCTTGATAGATAATTTGATAAAGAAGATGTGGTACATATATTTAATGGCATACTACTCAGGCATATAAAAGATGAAATACTGCCATTCGTGACCATGTACAATACGGATGGATCCTGAGAATATCATGCTAAGAAAAATATGTCAGATGGAAAAAATAACTATGACTTAATTCATATGTGGGATATAAAACTCAAAGCAACAAATACATAAAGAATGCAAACAAACAAAAACTCATACACACAGACAATAGCATGGTTGCCAGAGGGAAAGTGGGTAGGGGATTGGTAGTAAAGGATAAAAGGATCAAATATATGGTGATGAAAAGAGATTTGATTTTGGGTGGTAAATACACATTGCAATATGCACATGATGGGTTTTATAATTGTACACTTGAAAACAATATAATTTTATTAGCCAATGTCATTAAAATAAATTTAATAAAAAATAAATAAAATATTGTAGTGTTTGGCAAAGTTGTTTGATTACTTAGTCAAACAAATTTTTAATTGCTGACTTTGATTTACTTGCAGAGAAATGACAGTTCTAAATGTTCCATTGTCGGTTATATGAGATGTTCCTAACAGTCTGTCTCTGTTAATCTAGTTGTGGTTTTAAGAGAAGAAAATGGGTCACACAGTTATATGACTATTGCTATTTGCATTGAGATGATTTTATATGATAAATTCATACATGAACTGATTGAAACATGTCCAATTAGACCAAATATTGCAACAATAATGGATTCACCATTTATTAATACTTGAGCACCTACCTGAAACCTTTGACAAATAATCATGTTGAAAGGAGAAATACTCATTTATTAGGATGAATAAAAAAATCTTTAGGTACCCTATAGATGCTCCTTGATTTACCATTGGGTTACCTCCCCATAAAGCCAATCTGTAAAATGTCCAAGGTGCATTTAACATACCTAAGCTACCAAACATCATAGCTTGCCCCAGCCTTCCTTAAATGTGCTTAGAGGCAATATCCAGACACTGATGATGCGGTACACTGTAGGGTGCCGGCTGTTTACCGGCACGACTGCATGGCTGACGGGTGGCTCAGTGCCGTGGCCCAGCAACATGAAAGGGTATGACACTGCATGTAACTAGCCCAGGAAGAGATCAAAATTCACAATTCAAAGAACATTTTCATTGGACGTGTATTGCTCTCACACCGTTGTAGAGAAATTTGAAATTGAACCATCTTAAGATAGGGACCATCTGTATATGTTTTATATCGAACCTTAAATATCCAGACTTATGGCTATTAAATGGTGCCATTCCCTTCGTTTTTAAAAATTTAATAATTGTGTATCAGTATTGGCTCATCAGTTGTAATAAATGTACCACATAAGTGTAAAAGTTTAATAATAGGGGAAACAGAGGTGTGAAGTGGGGGGAGAGCTGATACCTATGAGAACGTTTGTACTTTCTGCTCCAGTTTTCCGACCTTAAAATGCTATAAAATAAAATCTAATTAAAAAATTAGAAGTTCATGAATGTAAATAAGTGATTTATTTTTCTTCTCTAGTCCTCCAGCAACCCCACAATAGGTCTAATTCCTATTTATTTTCAGAGGGACTCATTTTCACTAGTTTTAAAGGCTGAAGATGATTTTGGTTACAAATATTGATTTGTACCTATTCTAATGTATATTTGATGTACCCAAATTCAGAATGACATTTTTATATTTTATTCTAAACTTTTAGAAGATTTGGAAAATTCCTTTTAATAGTCAGATGTAATTGATATGAGTATTTCATAAAAAGATGATTATTTCCTAAGGAAAATGTTACTATATATGTAATTATTTTTAATGAACAATATTATTGTTTGGATACTTCTACTATACCAGATGACCTCTCTTTTATTGAGTGTAAAATTTTAAGATTAAAAGTAACATAAAATATGAAAGTTTATATCCAGGATTTGTGAGAATTTCTTAATTTTTCCTTCCTATTAATAAATAAAATGATTAAAATGTAAGTTATTAAGCCTATTCTTCCAACCATCCAACTTTTCTCTCTTTTTAAAAGAGATATAGATGTTCTGGTTTATATCATTTTACCTATAAATCTTTAACATAACACAGAAAGATTCATCTCATTTCGAGGTAACAAGAAAAAGAGAACTCTGTGTGATTGCCTGTTATATAATCTTTTAAAAACAAACTCATGATTTCATTGAACTTTTTCTCTTCTATTATTGAATTGCTCCTCATGATACACATTGAGGTTAAGGCAAAGAGAGAGAGAGAAAGAGAGAAAAATACCTTCCCCTCTTTTGAAACATTTTTAGAGTCTTGTCAAAGAAAAACAAATTCTGATGCATGTTAAAACAGTTAGGAAGACTACTCAAGACTGTCACAATGCTGGAGAGAGTCTGGACTCAACTCTGAATACAATCAGAGTGAACAACTTGAGGTTTGTAGCCAAGGAACAGGTTGGGAGAATGCCGAGTAGAAAATATAAATGGACAAACAAAACAGAAAAAGACTCACAGGTACAGAGAACAGACTGATGGTCGCCACAGGGGAGGGTGGTCAGAGGACTGGGTTAAAAAGGTGAGGGGATTGAGAAGTACAGATGGTAGTTACAAAATATTTATGGGGATGTATGAGGGGAGACCCCCCAAAAGGGAATTTATTGATTAAAAATAGTGTGTGATTATATGTTTAAACTTCTCTCCATTTGATGCAACACACCCATCAAGATGTTTTTTCCACTGCTCAAAACAGTTTTTGAAGTTGTTAGTTTTGATGCCTTTTAGTGCTTCTGCTGTTTTTTTGTTTCACCTCTTCTACAATGGCAAAACATTTACCTTTGCAGGCTTTTTTTTTTTTATCTAGAGAAACAACAACAAAAAATGTTGCTTCAGGCAAGATCGGGTTGAATAGGGATGGTGGGGTATGGGGGTCATGCCGTGTTTGGTCAAAAACTGCTGAACACTCAGCATGATGTGGGCAGGTGAGCTTGTAACCACCCATCATGAAAAGGACAACACGTGGAAAAAGTCTTTAAAAAATTCACTGATGCCAAGTGCAGCCTCTCACAACAATGCCAGCTGGGTACACTGATGCAAATGGGTTCCTAGAACACTCACCTAGCAGGGGAAGGCTGTACTACAAGGGGCCCTACCTCCAGAAGATAATTCTCTTTTGGGGGGGCTCCCTCATAAAGTACAGCATAGATAATATAGCCAAGAATTTATAATAGCTTATGTATGGTGCCAGTTGAGTACTGGAATATCATGCAGAACAGTATGCAAAGTATCTGATTGTCCAAGCACTATACTATATGCTTGGAATTAATACAAAATAATACTGAACGTAAACTGTAATTGAAAAAATAAAATAAATAAAATTACGAAGAGTGAATACCAAGGAGAGGGTGGATTCTTGCTCAAGTGACCCAGCAGAATTGCTGCTGAAGGTGTTAGGGCTGGAATTAGATAAAAGTAGCCAAAAGGAACCCGAGGCAGGCTCCAGACTGTCTCAGCAAGGAAGATAGAAAGTACAGAAAGTACAAAGAGTGCTGGACAAGATAAACCGCCTTGTGCACGACCTTGTCCTTGCAGAAAAGTATCCATTGTTGCAAGCAGAGAACATAGCCATGTGTGTTCTCTTGAGAGAGCCAATTGCTAACAGCTACGTCTGCTTCTGTATTTGCTTGCTTGCTCACCCCAATAAAAACCCCAGGCTGTAAGCGCCAGGCGCGACTCTCATCTGCAGCCTCTTGGCACCATGTCTCCGGACACCCCGAGAATTTGCCCCTGCGCAGGTAAAGCTTTGGCCAATAAAGTTCCATCTTAAACTCCTGAAGGCTTCCGACATTTGTTGCTTGCATTGGGGTATGTTACAAAGGCAGGTCAGTGCAATCCGGGCAGAGGAATCTCTCTAAACTGACCTGGCAGGATCCTTTTTAGAGCTGGGCTCTGCAGAGCCGGCAGTGAGGTGCCGGGAGTGTCTTGTCAATGTTCAGATAATGATAATAGGATTGATCATTAAAAACCTTACAGGAAAATATAAATCTTTTGCTTCATTCTTTGCTAAAGCTAAACAAATTTTTTTAGTAAAGTCATATTGCCTTTTAGCTGTATCTCTTAGTTGAACATGGAAGACATTTGTATTTATTTCTGTGCTGAAGGGACACTGTTAGAATCAAGCCTTGAGTTTCTTATTGATCTTTCATGTTGATATATGAAAGGTAAATAATGAGAGGAATTTATTTAAACTTAATTGCTTGCAAAAGGCTTAAAAAATAGTCCAACTGAAAAATCAAGTATGCTCCACATGATGCCAGATAACTGTTTTTGAACAGAAAAGCTGATTGTTAACTTCTGTCAAGTGTGAACTAACCATGGCCCTTCTACTATCTCTGCTGAAAGTTAAAAAGTTTAGGTTTATTGTTTAAAAAATCTATATAAAATCCAAGCTGATTATTAAGTAGCTGCAGGTGGAACTTTGTCAAGCATAATGTGAATGAGTACCTGATCCAAATTTATGTGATATTTAATGTGTGTGTGTGTGTATCATCAAGATATCAAGGCTGTATATAGATGTATATATACACACATTATATAACACAATTATTGTTTCAATAAAAACAAAATTAACAATATTTAAATAATTATGGGAGGGGGAGGTTGGGACTGGTGGAAAGAAGAGGAAGGGACTAGACAAAAAACATTATACATGACACATGGTCATTGACAATGGTGTGGGGACTGACTGTGGGGAGTGAGGGGCTGGGGGGAGGGGCAGAGGCAGGGAAGTCAGGGTAATCGTAATAGCATAAACAAGAAGAAACAAAAACAAGTAAAATGAACAAAGAAAGTTACTAAATCAAAAAATATTTGTGTGTGTACATATCTGACAAGAAAACTAAAATATTTTGCTTCAATCTCCCAACATTTACTTTTTCTTGAGTCAGAAATTTGTACTTTTAAAAATTTAAATACTGTGTTACTTTGTTTTTGTTGAATTGGAATCTTGGAGATACCTGGAAAATAGTTTTTGAAGATATAGTATGTGTTTGATGAGGAAATAGTAAATCTATGTTAACCAAAGCACATTTTATAAGTATGTCATAATAATAATAGTATGCATGTTAAACTATGTTCTAAACACTGTGCCAGCTATTTTATAACTGTTACATTTGTAATTCTATCCACCACTCTATGAGTTAGGCACTATTATTTTTCATGTTACACACTTTACATGGAGTAAATAAGTGCTTTGTCCTAAAAGCCACACATGTGTAATGAAGTAGAAGAGATAATATCTATTCATTCGTTCCTTCTTTGTCAGTCAGAGTTAAACCATAGAAGTAGAACTACTGGGTGGGGGGTGCGGTTCTTTTCCCTCTTGGGGAAATCCCAGGCCTGCTTTTAAGGACTTCCAACTGACTATCCAGGATATGCTCTCTAACTGAGAGTCAAATGATTAGGCCTTTATCTCTATCTGCAATTACTTCACAACAGCTCTTTGATTTTTTTAATTACTAAGGATTGTAGGCCCACTATATTGGCACCTTAGAAAGACAAACACACATGCATTTATTCCTTTTGCTCTTTTCACCCATTTATTGACTACCTACTATATACTCAGCATTATACTACATTTTGAATACAGTGGTAAACCGACAAACAGCCCCTGCTCTAAGAAACTCACTAAAGGGGAATGAAAACAATAAACAATCCCTGTAGGATGTAATCACTCCATTGATTAGTGACATAAAAGTTCCTATTGCGACAAAAAATTATGGAAGTTTCTAATTTGTATTGGGGGTCAGTTTAGGGAAAGTCGTTGTTTTGAGGTGAGGTCTGCAGAAAGAACGGCGTGAGTAAGCAGAAAAGGCAAGGAACAGAGTTCGGGCATAAGAGCAAGGAGAGAGTCTATGGGGGACATCGGTAACAGGGCCAACACTAAAAAAACTGAGTCATTGAAAAAAGAGGCTGTGGGATCTTAAAGCACAGAAAGAAGGTTGAGCAGGGACAATTAGCACAGGGGTTGGAGGACTGTGTTAAGTAAGATAAATGAATTTCTCCTTCTCCCTCCAGCTCTGGCCTTAGGGTACTGTGAGATCAACACATAGTTCTGTGTAGGGTGACAATGAGTTCATTTCTGTTTTAAATTGGTTGCTCTGGTGCTGTATGGGAAATGGCTTGGGAAAAAACCAGGACTGGAAGTGGGCAGAATGATGGGGAGGATATTGCTGTGGTTTAGGAGAAAGATTCTAGCCCTTGGGTTTGTCTTATAATGAAAGGAGAAAAATGGACAGATTATAAATCTATTTTAGAAGCAGAGGTACTGCATTTAACCCATACTCGGTGATAGATTAAATGAAGTATGTGAAAGAGAGGGAAGGTATCAGATAGGATTAGCAGGTTTCTGCCTTGAAATGGGAAGACCTGAACCTGTGTCTCTGTTGTTGAAGATCTCTTAGTGACTACTTCAGAGTAAGTACAGTCTTCTAAATCTATCATTTCAAGCATGAGGTGGGAGTTGCTACTCACCTGGCAGCACGCATTACATCTCCCCAGGAGGGGCACGCATCTCACACGCTTGACACTCGATGCCAGGGTGAACCTCGTGTTTTAATGGGTGGTGTTTGGAACTTTCCCAGATGTGAAGGGACTAGAAAAACTTCTGTAGAATCTTGTGAACTAAATTGTTTAATGTGAAAATGTCACTAGACTCGGCGATTCCCAGAACAGAGGGAGGGTTTCACATGTTATACCATGATGTGGTAGAATGGATTCTCATGAGAAGACATGGCCATATTGCACTAAAGCAACAGTGTAATCAACATTTCATATTAGTATCTTGCAACTCACTTTCGCAAAATCAACTGTCATTGGAAGAACATTTCCTAATCCTTTTTTAGTGTTGAACCCATCCAATGCATTAATAAGCCCTCTTAACACACATATTCAGGTTGCAAGAGAGAAAAGATGGGGAAATTTTAGAATGTTTTCTCCATGTAATTTATGTCCCTATTTACCTTTAATACTTATTGAACTCTCTCCTACCCCATGTACCTAAATGAGCCCAATTAAGAAACAGGTATTTTGAAATGTGTATTGATTTTATAAGTCTGTGATTCAGAGAAGAGCATAATTTCTTATTATAATGACAAGCAAAACAAACAAATCAGACTTTGTTGTAACCAGAAAGTTTTCCTCCATGAAAACCCAAACTAAATATGAAGTTTAATTTTACATTTTTGATAGTCTGCCCAGTATCATCTGTAACTCCTCAACTATTCTCAGTCATTCTGATAGCCTTTCTCTTTCTCTCTTTTGTTTCCTGTCTTCTATCCGGGAGCACCCTCTACACCATAGCTCTGAAATACTATTACATTATGATTTGAGATATTGAACCCTGGGTTATTTACTGAGGCCCAGCATTTTTGCACAAAACATGTATCACAATTTTCACAGCTTGCAGTTACCTAGATATTCATTCAACAGAGGGACACTTATTCTGGCTTGTTTTCCTTTTCTTTTTCTTCACCATGAGTAAAATTACACATGTTCTGTCTTGTTTTGTTTTTAATTATTCATTGTTACTAATGCTACTTATTTTCTTAGTTGCCTGATGAGTTCTGTAAATCTCAGATACATCTATAAATAAGTACATGTGTATTTGATGGTAACATGTTCCACAGCAATGACAAGAAATTAATTTGTGGTCCTAAATCAATGTTAACTCGTGGAACAGAAAGAAGCTTTGCCAATTGCCTTGCATTTCTTTCTTTACTTTTTTTCTTTTTATCTTGATCTACTGAATGTCATTGCCACCTTATTAGTTCTGGATAACCTTCCTCTTCTTTCAACAACTAAAGACCTGTAAGCACTAGTTAAATTATAATGGCTGTTGCACAGCAGGGTCATTTATTCTGAACCATTTGTAAAGAACACACAGCATAGTGTTCCAATCAATGTGTACAGAGAGGGTCAGGCTAATACAGAAGCTGAGCAAAATGGCAGGATGTCAATTTAGTTCAGCCTTTGTGCAATGCTGAGTTATTTCTTGCTACAAAGCTCAAGATGAAACCTTTGAAAAATATTTTTTTATTTCTCTTATTTTCTTTTATCCCTTTAGGAAGAATGTTCTGGAAACATAAAAAATCTATCAAGACAGGTAGTCCAATACTTTATTAGGGAAATTCTCATTACACCAACCGTAGAATGATTAAAATTTAACTGGTAGTCTAGATGATTATATTAATAATAGATTTAGGGAGAACATTTACCTAAAGCTTCAGGCAGTTTCCTGTGTACTGTAAGCACAAAACCACAATTAATCACATAGTAAAAAATAATTCTAATTGATCTGTAAAAGAGTTTAATTCTCAAGATTTAATTTAGCAGAATTTAAATAGTATTTTGACAGTACAAAATTAAGCAATGCATTAAATTAGAAAAAACAATTGTTACTTCTGTTTTGCAATTCAAGAACCCACACATATTCAGCTTCAGCTGCAAAAAATAAACCACATTTACTAGAAAACTGCTTGTATTTTGACTTTTTGTTTTTAAATTAGAATAGGCACAAAGCATGATGAGAACTTGCATGTAAATAAACAATATAGCTAAATACTTCAGGGAAAAATAATCTGCATATTTAGAGCAAGAGGCAGGGTATGAATATTAATTTGACACTAGTTGGATTTTTTTATCCAACTCACTTGTATTTCATAGTTATGCAAACTCCTTTCAGACCCTGGTATATAAGCAACTGCCCCTTGTATTTTTCTGTGCTGTTACATGTGTGCATTTTCATATCTATCCAAATCACTATTTCAATGAAGATTTAGAGGACAGAAAATTGAGAAAGATGGGGGTAGTTTGAAATGCAGGCAATTGCACATCGTACACATTTAAGACATTTTAGGGAAATTCTTCCTGTGTCTCTTTTTTTTTTGAGGAGCTAGACACATACATATACCTAGGTTAGAAGTTGGAAATTTCTCTGTGAAAATAATCTGACATACATTTCTAGATGTAAATAATATAAAAAATTTATACATTCAATTGTTTAAGACTATAAATTCATGTATTAGGGAGGATAAGATTTTTAAAACTATGAACATAGAGTAAAAATATTGCTCTTGATAAATGAGGGTATAAATGACTTCAAAAGGAAACTGGGTACATCAAATTCACTGAACACTATAGAGAAATATTATAAAAGTGGTTAGTCTTCATAAATTCATTCCTCCCATTCTGCTAGGAAGGTGAAGCTCCTCATATTTTCTGGTAGGGAGTATTTTGTAATTTTGAGATGTTTTAGGCCAGAACTAACTGCACAGTTGACATTTTATAAAATGGGCTTTTTCTCTTACTCATCTCTAAATAGCAGTACCTGCAAGGATTATACTTAACATATTCGAACAGTGATTTTTATAGATTTTTGCCCTTCTGTCCTTCAAAGACACCTAAGAGTGAATCTAGCTATAATGTGTCAATGTGATGTCTTTGCTAAATTTTTAAAGAAAAGATTTTTTAACAGCTACCATTATAATATAGAAAATAACTGATTTTTTTCAAGAATGAAGTTTAGTATGTTTGTTTGTTTTTGTTTAAGCAATAAAGTAAGATGATTACACACTATATTATTAAACTATTTCACCAAAGCAGTAGATAATAATTGTTCAAAAAATAAAAAGTAGACCAACATGCCTTTAAATCAACAGTGCATAGATTATGACACTACCAAATCAATGTGAATTTGTTATATGGCAGTGATGCCTTTGAAATGTATTACCTATCAGCCCTGGCTGGTGTAGCTCAGTGGATTGAATGTGGGCTGTAAACTAAGGGTTCACTGGTTCGATTCCCAGTCAGGGCACATGCCTGGCTTGTGGGCCAGGTCCCCAGTGGGAGCCACATGAGAAGCAACCACACACTGATGTTTTTTACCCTCCCTTTCTCCCTCCCTTCCTTCTCTCTAAAAATAAATAAATAAAATCTTTTAAAAATAGTTTAAAAAAAGAAAAGTATTACCTATCATGGTGGTATTTGGTGGATTGAAAACCATTTGAAGAAATCAGAATATCATTAAAGCATTGAGAAGTCATTTTCATGCTATCCTTGAAGAATTTTTCTTCATTTTTAACAATACATAGTGTAGTGATGTTAAAGAAATATTTTCAAGCTGTTTTCCTTTCTCCATGGCAGTGACGAGGACATTTTCAATAATGTTTTATTATTTATGATAAAATGATAAATGTTTATTTAAGTATAAATGTATCTACTGAGAATGAGAAAAAATAATAACTAATATTACATTTGAAAAAATGACCAAAACCTATAAATATAACAAAAGTCCAGAAAATTAGCATGACATTTACCCCAAAATTGCATGATATCTTCTTAAATACTTCTTTCCCGTACATATCTGGCAGCATACTCTGATCCACTCTTCATATTATAAGTTTGTTTATATCTTTTTCTGCACAAAAAGAAAAATAATGTTTTTTCCTTGTCAGGGTTGATCAAAATGTATTTATTTTTGATAGCTTATTAGTTCTCTTTAGCTATATATGTTATTGAAGGTCATGCCATTTTGATTTGCGTTATTTTTCAAGTACAGTTTTCTATTTTTCCCATCCCACCCCCCGCCCCTGCTCCCCACCTCCCTCCCATTTCCTCCCCCCCCTTAGTTCTCGTCCCTGTGTCCTTCCTATTTGTTCCTCCAAATCCCTGTTGTTGCTTTTTTAACTTTGCAAAAACCTCTAAGAGGTTTTTAAAAATATATGAGGAAGATTTAGAAGAATTTTACACAGACTCACTCTGACTCCATATGGTTACAACCAGAGATGACTCCTCATCTCATAGGCTGACCTGCCCTCAGGCCTGTGCACGTCCCAGGGTGGTTCTGGTCCTGGAGCACCACAGGTCAATGAGAAGAAGAGCATTTCTGGGAGTCATTCCTACATTGGAACAGGTAGCAAAAATCTAGTTGTGTACAGAAGTGACTGGCATACTTTTATGAGGATGTAACAAGCCATATTATATATATATTTTTTACTTATTTCCCCATAGACTGAGTTCAATGAAATCAAGAACTGTGTTGAGTTCATTTCTGAACTCTAATCACAGAGGAGGTGATCTCAAATATTTTTTTTGGAGAAATGATTAATTTTAAAGAAAGTTCTCAGGTGTAAGTTAGTCATCAACCTAGGAAAAAACAAATGTACAGGTGGGTGAAAGAATAAGGCTATCATAAGACCATGCAATCCTAAAGCAAGGGCAGCATGTATTGATAGCTTTTCTTTCTTAGTTTGTTGAAAACTTGGTAATACTAAGCCTACTAATTCTTTTCCCTCCTTGTCACACCTTAATGAATGTGAAAATCTTTGAGTTTATAGAAGAAATTAAGTCACTAAGAAAAACATGATAAATCGAAAAGTGGTAAAATAAGCTCAGTATATTAAAAGAATAATTCACAATTTGGAAACCCTCTGAATGTGAATAAATTGATGCAGTATCGAAGAGGACCTAATGTACTTGAAGGGAGTATTCATGCTTTGGGCAGTTCTGACTCAATAAAATTTCATTATTGATAACGATGGTTATAGAAAGAGACCATAGTCAGAGAAAGCTTAAAATCAATACTTAAAGACATGATAGATGTACCTGTTTGTCTACCTCACTAAAATGTATCTTTTTCTCTCTTCTGCTTTCTAATGTATGAACACAGATGAGATCTGTCCAGGAAAAATCCACCCATTGTTAATATAATAAGAATAGTTTGCACAACATCAATATAATCTGCCAGCCAAGGAGAGCGGACTGGAATGCTCATGCGTGAACAATGACAACTTCAATATACTAGTCAGTGGGGGTGGTAGATGCCATTGAGTGAGCATGTGTACTGTGTGACCATCATATTCAAAATGACTGAGCAAGTAGAGTAATAAATCTGCATCAAATTTTGCAGTAAGCTTGAACATTCCTCTGCAGAAACTATTCAGATGATTCAGAAGGCCACAGCTATGAGAAATTGGTGATTGGCAGCTTCATTAGGACAATATGCCTGCTCATGCATCATGTCTTGTGCAGAGTTTTTTGGTGAAATATCAAATCACCCAGGTGATTCAGCCCTCCTACAGCCCAGATTTGGCACCCTGTGACTTCTGGCTTTTCCAGAAACTAAAATCACCTTTTAAAGGGAAGAGACTTGAGACAATTGGTAAGATTCAGGAAAATATGACGGGGCAGCTGATGGCAATTGGGAGAACTGTGTGAGGTCCCAGGTGCCTACTTTGAAGGGGACATAGATGTCATTGTCTTATGAACAATGTTTCTTGTATCTCGTCTCTTCAATAAATATCTCTTTTTTTCATATTACATGGCTGTATACCTTCTGGACAGAGCTCATATATCATACTAAAAAGAGAGTATAATGAATATTTAAATTTTATGTGTATTTATGAAGAAAGAATATCTTTATTAAATTGATTTTCTCAAAGTAAATGTTTCCCTCTCATTCACTATATGTTTTATGTCTTGCCTAAGTTTCTCTTAGTCTACCCTTGGAAGTAAGTGTTTATTAATATTGTTCATTTACCTAATATTCCAAAATATTGTCACCCAATTTTATGACATGACCTATCTCTTGTGAGATACAAAAACTTAGGAGGATTGTTTAATTATGAAAATGTTTCTAAGTACATTTTATTGATTATGCTATTATAGTTGTCCCATTTTTTTCTCCCCTTTATCTCCCTCTGCCCTGCATGCCCCCCTCTAACAATCCTCCCCCTCCCCTGCCTTAGTTCATGTCTATGCGTTGTACAGATAAGGTCTCCATTTTCTATAATGTTCTTAACCTCCCCCTGTCTATTTTGTGTCTATCAATTATACTTCTAATTCCCTGTACATTTCCCCCCAATTCTCTCCCTCTCCATCCTCACTGATAACCCTCCATATGATCTTCATTTTTATGATTCTCTTCTTGTTCTAGTTGTTTGCTTAGTTTTTTTTTATGTTCAGTTATTGATAGTTGTGACTTTTTTTTGTCATTTTACTCTTCATATATTTCATCATCTTCTTTTTCTTAGATAAGTGCCTTTGACATTTCATATAATAAGGGCCTGGTGATGATGAACTCCTTTAACTTTACATTATCTGCCCTTCCATTCTAAATAATAGCTTTGCTGGACAGAGTAATCTTGGATGTAAGTCCTTGCCTTTCGTGACTTCAAATACTTCTTTCCAACCCAATACTGCTTTCCTGTAAGGTTCCTTTTGAGAACTCAGCTGATAGACTTATGAAAATGCTTTTGTAGGTAACCATCTCCTTTTCTCTTGATGCTTTTAAGATTCTCTCCTTATCTTTAATCTTGGATAACTTAATGATGATGTGTCTTGGTGTGTTTCTTCTTGGGACCAACTTATTTGGGACTCTCTGAGCATCCCAGGCTTGCATGTCTAGTTCCTTGGCCAGATAGGGGAAGTTTTTTTCATTACTATTTAAATTACGTTTTCAATTTCTTGCTCTTCCTCTTCTTCTTCTGGCATGCCTATGATTCAGATATTGATGTTTAAAGCTGTGCCAGAGGTTCCCCAACCTCTCCTCATATTTCTGTATTTTCACTTTTTTATTCTGTTCCAGTTGGATGTTTATTTCTTCCTTTTGTTCAAAATTGTTGGTTTGAATTTCACTTTCCTTCCCTTCACTTTTGGTTCCCTGTATATTTTCCTTTATTTCATTTTGTATAGCCTTCATTTCTTCCTTCATTTTGTGGTGAAACTCAGCGATTTCTATGAGCATCCTGATTACCAGTGTTTTGAACTCTGCATCTGGTAGATTGTCTATATCCTCATCAATTACTTCTTTTGCTGGAGCTTTGATCTGTTCTTTCATTTGGGCCATATTTCTTTGTTTTAGCACACCTGTTACATTGTAAAGGGTGGAGACTTAGGTATTTGTCAGGGTGGGGCAACCGACATCCTTTGTTGTGGCACTGTATATGGGGGAAGGGTCCAAGAGTGAACAGTGCTGCTTGTTTGGCTCTCGCCCTGATTGCTGTCACTCCCCTTGCTTCCTACAAGACGATTATGCCCTTTCTGGTGCTGATTCTCAGGTGGATATGTTTGTGCATGTTCTAGGACCCCATGGGTCTCTCAAACGGACTCTCCTGTGAGCCTAGGAGTTTCTCCTGCTGCAGCAATCTCTACAGCTTTTTACAGCCAGAAGTTTTTAGGCTTTAGTTTCCTGCTTTGGAACCCTGGGCATGTGATCTGTCTCACACTCCAGTTGCTCTTCCCAGCTTGTCCATGCACAAATGTGGGGCCACCCAGCCCTCCAGCCACCACCTTGCCACACATCCTCTCTGTCCTGGCTGCCAGTCTCTACCTCTCCTACCACTCTGGATAAATGTCTCTTCTTTAACTCCTTGGTTGTCAGACTTCCGTGGAGTTTGATTTTCTGGCAGTTCTGGTTGTTTTTTGTTTTTAAAATTGTTGTTGTTCTTCTTTTGGTTGTGTGAGGAAGTGCAGCATTTCTACCTATGTTTCCATCTTGGCCAGAAGTCTTCTGAAAATATGTTTCAAGTCCTTAGCACTACAAACTTGCATGGCGGTAATCAGTGGGTCCATTAAAATTCTTTTACTTTACATATTTTATTTGACTTTTTTACTTTATCTAGAAATTATCTCTTTATGCTTTTATTTAGAATTAGTCATTGTGTTAAATATGATATAATTAATAACCTGAATTTTAAATGTTCTCTAGTTAGGAATTAAAAAAAAATTCAATCTGTGTTCTTCCTCTCGCTTTTTTTAAGTTAATGAGAATTTTCTACATAAATTGTATAGTAAAGGTGCCAAGAATTGGTTGGATATTATACTAAGATAAATTAATATTTGAATATCTCAATTAAGGCTGATTATATTCTATTACTTATTATATATCAAGAAGAAATCACTAATTCATAGTTGACTCAATTTTTCTTTAATAGTGAGCACATGATAAGAAAGTCAATATGTGAATGTTCAAAAATTACTTGGTGTCGTAAATTATGATGAATCAAGAAAGGCCACTCCTGATATCCAAATAAGTCTAATGCCAAGATATTTGATACTAATCAGCCTAAATTCACAATCAAATTGTGCCAATTGTGAGCTCTATGATTATGGCCAAGTTATTTCACTTCCCTAAACTTTACTTTGTTTGTTTGTAAAAAGTAGATGTCAGTAGCTACTTTATAAGTTTTTCATGAGGATTAAATAAAATTATGAATAAAATTTTCTCAGTATGGTATCTGGCATATATTACTCAATGAAGAATACATAAATAATGTAATATTATTAAATGTAAACATTATGTAATAGTATAATCAGTTGCTTTTATTTTCAGTGATAATTACTAAATAGGGCACATTTTCAGGATCTTTAAAAGTAGCCATTTCAAGAATATCCTTAGTGGAAAGTGTGGTACTTACACTGGTACATGTATTGCATGTATTAAATACACCTTTACAGACTATATCCCCAGGGTTAGCAGGTGGTTATGGTTATTCAGTCATAACTTGTATATAATGTTATTGATTAATTTCATGAATTATTTTATTGTTCATTTTATTTCATTAACATTCTTTGCAACACACTATCTATATTTTTGGACATATTTGATAATGGAATTCTCTTCAAATACTTACTCCATAGACGTTGGTTTTACTTATTGATCTCTCTTCTCGTCTACCATTCTTCAGATGATTTCATCTATTCCAAGGGCTTCAGTTACTATCATTTGCTAATAAGTCCCACATTTATTTCTGCAGCATATGTATAGTTCTTCAGATGACAAAATCCAGTGTCCTATTGGACATATTTACCTTGATGCCCACTGATACTTTAACTTCACTATGCTTCAAACTGAAGTTAACATCATCTATCTGTAAAGTATTCTTCCTCTTATGATTTTTATTGCAATAAAAGCTACTACCATCAATCCAGTTGTAAAAACCAAAACCTGGGTCTCATCTGTGACTTATCTCTCCATCTCAGTCCCTACAAAAATCCAATACCAAGTTCTATCAAATTATCATTCCTATTGTCACTACTCAGGATTAGATAATATCAACTCTTTCCAGGAATGTTTCAACACATCATTAAATACTATGTTTTTACCAGTCCTCTGTGCCTCCTTTCCTTTCTCTGAAAAATAGTGACCTTGTAATGCACAAATGTAATAATCTGGTTCAGTCCCAGAGTTTGTGGAACTAAAGTAACAGTATAAATGGATGTTTATCATTTTATTCCCTTCTCTCTACCTTTATGCCCCATCCATTACTGCCAGACACTTATATATAATAAGTACAACTACATGTACTTATATTTAGACACTCCAATCCATTTATCTGATCATTATTCACAACCATCTTACCCTTAAGAGCTGTCAGGGGACTTCCCTCAAGTGTAGAGGTGAGCGGACAGGTGACAGGTCTGGGGAAGAGACCACAAAGCCATAGAACAGTTTGGGATCATCTGGAAATTGAATTCAGTGTGAATGTATACACAGAGCATTTTCTAGAAGAGTGGGCATGTGTGACAGATGGGTTCCTGTTCTTGGCCCTTTGGACTACTTGCCCTGTGGTTGGAGGAATGGCCAGAGGACACCATGGACAAAGATCCATTTTTCTGGATCTGTGTGTGATACCGTGCTGTTCTTCTTCAATGACTCCCTGTCTTCCTCAGGATCGGGTTCAAACTCTTTAGTGTAGACTAGAGCTCCTTTATGGTCTGACTCTTGTATATTCCTCTGTCTGTTCTACATATAAACATACTATATCTCCTATTCTATAATCTAGTCAATCAGAAGTTGTTTTAGCTCCTTGAATGTAGAATATTGTTTAAAAGTTTTTTCTTTTGTTTTGCCTTCAGCACTCTCCATCTCCCTTCCACACTGATATTTCTTTTTAAAAAATTTCAGCTCTCACCAAATGATACTTTCTTCAAGGAAAATTTTCTTATACTCATTTATAATAGGCTTCTGTGCCTCTCTACCAGATCATGCATCCACGGTATCACCCACTTAATGTCTTATTGACGCAAATGCTAACCATCCATTCTATGAACCTGACTGAAGTGCCATGGGGAGATTATGATGAATCCAACCTGGTTTTGGAACATGATCCATGTTCAATGCCATAATCCTTAGATTAGTGTTTTCTGCTCTTCTTCGCCCCTCCCTCCTGCTGTTTGGATTCCTTCCCCATGCTATTGCCAGATTTGGGCTTCCTCTTTCATTTCTACAAAAGAAAATCATATCAAGTTCATAATCAAATTTTGTTGAGGGTAATTTAATTGAAAACTCCAGGCGTCATCAACGGTCCAAATCGTATAGCACTGCATTTCAGCTGAAATCTATCTTACGCGTTTCTCCTTTGAAGTATCTCCTTGGCTCTCTCTCAGTGGAAGTCTTCCTCCTCTCTACTCACACAGCCTCAGAGCTCAAAGGCCTTTTTGTCTTTTACTTCCTTCCGAGAAATCTCAATTGCAACCCCTCCTAATAGTGCAGATTTTTCAGTTCTGCCATAGTTTCTATCCTTCAGAAATCTTACTGAAGTATATTCTAAATGAAGCCAGTATATCTCTCCAAAACATATTTTCATACCGGCTACTGAAAAAGAAAAAATGGCCTGTATGTACATTATGGTTAGGTTGTGCTAAAGTTGTATTGTGTTTACTGTCCACTGCTTATGATGTATCCAGAAGCTCAAGAACAGTTTTTGCAATATTATATCTGACCTGAGTAATTCCAAACTCTTACGTGTCTTTCTTACCTCAGCAACTTGTACTGCAGTGACAAAACACAGGAGTTAACCTTATTAGGTGATTAGATTTTGACCCATAGAGATGAGTGAAAATTATGTGTTATTGTGTAACCAATTGCCACTAGCAACATTCTTTCCTAAAACAGATGTCTGTCTGCTCTCTGCAGGGTTGCCTCTGTGAGGTTCACCATGTCCAGAAATGAATTTTTGATTTATTTATTGCCCGGGCATAATTGAAGAGACTATTAAGTCTCAGCTTTGTGATTTGTGCATATTGACTGTGTGGTCAGTGAAGGAGAAAGAAACCAGAGATTTTGTGGAACAAGGGCCATCTGTGTATTATTGTAAAACTGATTAAATGTAGTACAATCTGTGGCAAAATGAAAGCAGTTACAGGCTTCAGTATCTAAGGATTGAAAGGAATTATTCTTAAAGGTCAGTACTTAACTAATAATTATTTTCCAAATGGTATTTTCCTTCGAGTTAATTTCCACAGACAAACAGAGAAAGAAACTATGATATAAAACCCAGGCAATCTGACCCCAGAGTCTATGACCTTAACTACTAGACTATATTGTACCCCTTAGTTGACTATTTAAGTCTACAACCGTGTAGTATAGCAAAATTATTGTTTAGAAATTCTTTTAATAGATGATGTAACTACATTGAGACATATATAAATAGATATTATTTGTACAAGAAATACATGTTTATGATAGTATATATACATATATGTTTTATCCTGAGATGTTTTTTAAATTTTCAAAACCCCTAGCAAAGAGAAAGTAATGCACTTTTAAAGCTTATGTTCAAAAAAGTACCAAATTGTAAAATGTATAGTCTAATGACCCTGGATTGCTCTGTTTTGCACTGTGAAAGAATTTCAATCTCAACTTGAATTGGAGGATGGAAAATGGAAAATCTCGCTTATTTGTTCTCAGGAAAATAAAACATAAGAACTGAAAGATTGATTTTCCATAAATACCTGCTGACAGAAAACTGACAATATTAGAATTTTCCTAAATGACAGAGAGTTGATCAGGGATTGCCTCATATCAACTTGGGATATTTTGCTTGTGGTTTCCAGAGACATGAACAAGAAATGACCCAGGTCAGGTTGATCTCACAAAGTAAACTGAATTGAGCTTTGTTTGTGTGGTTGGCCTGGTTTTGTCTGCCTGGATACTTTTTAGAGCTGGTCTTCATTTATAATTTTAACAGACTCTTAGAGAACTCTCCCCACTTTATATTCCCTACCCAGATTATACAGCCTTCCCCAGATGCTCAGTGGGCTCACCTGTGGCTTGTAACAGTTTGAATTTCATAAATGGCAATTCCTCTGCTATTCCCTGATAAGCCATCTTTTTAACAATTTAGAACTTGCTTCAGTTTACCTCTTTATTAGGTCTCCAGAAAAAAGTGGAGAAAGAGGAAGTAAGTAGAAGGAAGAGATATTAAGAGTGCTCTTTTTCTTTCCAAATTTGGGCTGCTAATTGTTGGTAATCATCTTCTATCCTGAAATAATTTACATTTCTCTAATTAATACTATATATAACATAGATTGACAAAGATAAAACCAAAAAAGTGAGAGTAATTGAACTACATAGATTATTTATATATGTATTTATTTGATTAGTTGTTATCATTTTGGAGGGATGTGTTTGATCACTGAAGAACATGAAATTCAATAAAATTAATGCATTTATACAGGCTCTTAACTTATTTCTGAATCATATTTCTGTGAAGTCATTTGTTTTTTGTGCCATCCGTGTTAAGCCTCTTTCAGACTTCACTAAAGTTTACCTTTCACTTGATGATTGTTTTTCAGAAAGAAATGCAGATTTTGGCACTTTATTATATTTTCAGCAAAGATAATTATGAGGCAAGAACACTACCACATTGAAATGCAGATGCTGGGCAGCTAGATAAACCTGATTGCTAGTTAACTAGCACATATACTCAACAATCCTTGAAGTTACTTCAATTTGTGTCTCAGCAAAAGTACAAACTCCTATGCATAATGGACCTTTGGTATTCTTGGGGGAAAAACACAGGTATTAGAGCTGTGAAGGCTAAATGACTACATTTTATAGAGAGACACTTAAATTATATTTTAATTAGATAGCTCTGAATTTATGTTTTATAAGATTTGAGCATCTTTTACTGATGGGACACAATACTGAGATAGATGAACGGCAGAATTTTTTGTTATTTACAGCTCCAAATAAGAAAAGGCTGTTAGGCAAGGTTGCACGGGGATGCAGCTGGGGGCAGGGTAGCAGCAAGTTGGAGTATAGAGGTCGACTTAGGCACAAGAGGAGTGGGGTTATGTAGGTTCCTTAGGTTTCTTGTGGATTAGCTCAATGAGTAGTTTCATGGGCTCTAGGGCCATACGGACAGTTTCTAGCTGTCTTGTACCTTGTGTAAAGTTGAGTAGAACAGGTGCTTAGAGGCCTGGTGTGTGAGAGTCAAATAAGGGGAGTGACTGGAGTGTGACCCTAACCACCTGCTTGGACAGGGAAACTGACCCGCCTCTAGCCAGGACCTTGAAACTGGGTCAAAGCAGCATTAAAAACAACAAAAACAAAAACACTATATTAAACTTTATTATAATTTGCTACCAAATAAACTTCAACAGAAGTTTATTTTTGGTTTATGTAGTACTTCAATCAATGCAGGTGATTCTGTTAGATGGGCAACCTTCTATGTAGAGATTCAGAGGTGGTGTGGAGACAGGGCGCTTGTTCTTAACCAAAGCTTTCCTTATGCTTACATTCCGTTGTCTCAAAATGGTCATTTCATCTCACCAGAGAGGAGTGCTGAGGGTCCCTGGCATAGCAGCCACTTCCCAGCAATAGTTCTCTCTATAGAAAGGGAGCACAATTCTTTGATAGACACACAGCTGTTTTTGCCAGAAAAAAGTCTTGGAATATATATCTCTACATACTTATATATACACCTATTTGTGTATATATATAACACACACATATAGTATGCATGTATGTGTATGTATGCACATGAGTTTTATAACAAAGGGTAATTATTTTATTAATAATCTTTCAGTAAAAATGAATTTATCTCAGACTATTTCAAGTTTGACATATGAATCGACTCCTAATAGCCCATTGAGATTCTTAGTTTTCTCTAGAAGATAGTTTTTCATAGCCTAAAATGCTGTACATTTCGCCTGGATGGATTTATTGTGGATTTTCAATTATTTTATACAAATGAAATCTCAAAATCATATTGAGTGAGCAAAGCCAGGCACAAAAAAGTTAGTACTTCTCTCTTGTTCAACATTACGTTTCTGAAATTTGTTCATGTGGTGGCATATGGTTATAGAGGTTCATTCTTATTTCTGTAAATATCACAGTTTATTTATTCATTCTACTGTGCATGTTTTTTTTAATACTTTGCAGTGTGGAACTAATACAAATAGTGCTATCAAAAATATGTTAAAACATGTTTTTTGATGAACCTATATGCACATTTATAATGGATATATGCCTAAGAGTGAAATTTCTGGCCTATAAAATATGAATATGTTTAGTTTATATACTTATAATTTTCTAGGCTTCTTTACTGTCTGTTATAATTGATAAACAAGACACTTTATGTACGCTGTTATTTTATTTTGTTGCACAAAATTTTGTGTAAACAATAAAAATATGTAAAATACATTTAGGGGGAAAGTTCTGCTAATTCCACTAACACATGGACTACTTTATTTTAATTTCCACAAGACTTTATCAATTTTAATTAATTAAATATAGGCTTTGTATTAAGCTTATTTACTTAACCTTATTTTGTGCATATTTATACATGTTTCTGTGCTGTTCATAATTATGTATTTTCATGACTGTGTTAAATTCATCTATCAGAAATGGCAATTTCTTTTTATGGACTACAGTATTTTCAATTTTTACTAATTACTTGTGAAATAATTTATATTTCTAAGCTGTACTGTTCCTTTGGTACCCAGTTTCTTGAATTTGCTATTATGTTCTTGGGGAAAAGAATGTAACACATGTATTTTGTCTCTGACCTTTAGCATGCTTAGAGAAAAGTACAACATTTTATGACAGTACATCAACATAGCTTACCATTGCATAAACTTACACTGCTCTGCCCTGAGCTTGAGTTACATTGCATTTCCTTCCAGAAGGATAAATTGATAAGGTCTCATCAACTGAATTTTGGGTTGACATATGGATATTTGAACTACTATGATTTCTTATTTATCACAAAGCTTGACATGCCTGAAGTAGAAATAAGAGAGAGTTTTTTCTCTTTATGCCCAAACTTTGCAGGTTTCACTATGCATCTTAATGTCTGTCTGCCACTACCCAACTCCCTACACTCACACCCATCCTGGAGCTTTTACATGCTACAATACTGATAATTTATTGACATGTGAACAGACTAAAGCAGATGATAACCTTAGTAGGAAAACATCACAAACAGTAATATGTCTCTAATTATGAACCTAATGCTGTGACCAGGAATTTCTTCAATGCATTAATTTTTGTTTTGATTCCCACATAATGTGTATTTGAGAATGTTAGGACCCAAGTACTCTAACTGGCTATATAAATTAAAGCAGTGACAGACCTCAATGCAGACCAGAGATAGCTTTGACCTCATGGAATAATTCCAGTAAAGATAAGGTGCCTAAGTAAAATAATTAAATGTGAGGCACAAAGGGATAAATTCAATCAGTGCTTACAGCCATTCCCTCTTTGGCAGTGTCATGACTGTTTCTAAAAACTGTTAGATTTGCATTTAACTGATTAGAAAGAAAAGTTACAGGGTAATTGGGATATCCTAAATTCATTAGTCCCTTTTTTTTTTGCTCAACATTTCATTTGAAAATTGTGAAGAAGGATATACTATTTAAAAACTGAAAAGTTTAGAAATCTTAAAAGACTGAAAATCAACTTTTCTAGAAGAATGAATAACTTTCATTTTTAAATAACAAGTTGTTTTTTTATTTTTAATTAAGTAGTTTAATGTAGCTAAATGTATTGGGAAGTTTACATTATAGAAATCATGTTATTATTTTCAGCTTATAAATGTTTAGCAGACCCCAGAAAATAAGAAATGTTTATTCCTATTTTCTATGACAATAGAAAATATAATAATATTCCTTAAGAGCTTAGTAAAATTCTGGAATGAGGACTCCTAACAAGAGGATTTGAGACATAAATATCTTCACATTTCTGTTCTAAAATCCCTTAACTGAAGTATGATTGATGTGCAAAGAGCTGCACATACTTAATGTGCATAACCTGGTGAGTTTGGAGAGAATAAACCAGCCAAACCATCACCACAGGCAATGCCATAAATATACCATGACCTCCAAAAGTTTTCTCCCGCTCTCTTTATTATTATTACTAGCATAATTTTAGTTAACATTACTGTATTGTATAATTAATGATTTACTAAGAGGATAGATCTTAAGGGTTCTTATCATAAAAATGATAAGTAAATATCCCCCCATTTCCCTGCTTGTTTGCAAGGCAGTTTTATCTGCCACTAGAATGACCAATTTGGGTTTAATTATCAAAATTAATAGGACAGCAGAATAAATTTGTCAATGTGATTGTCTATCCTTAATTTTTTTCTATGTGAAAACCCATAAAATATGCTCTACTGTTTACTGATGTAAAAGCATTTTTTCCTAAGAGAGTTCTGATGAACACAGGTAAGTCTCTACTTTTCTCAAGGATAATCAGTTGAACACAAATATTGTTTAACACAAAAGATAATATTTCCCCTGGTTTTCATGACAGAAGTGATACAAAGAGTACAATACAGTCAAAGTTTACCACAATAAAGATATATTGGTATTCTCTGTTAAAATAAGATAGTATAATATTATCACTGATTATTAAAGTTTTATCTTAGTGCCTGAATAGTCAGTTATTGACATAGACAATTCTTTGTAATTTACCAGCATAAAATTACAATAAAAGACTAAATTGCAGAAATGTCTAAAATGTCCTTGAAATGAAAAGAGATAATGGCTTGACCATATTTCAAAAGTTAATATATCTTTCTCATTGCAGAAAAAAGTGAATTAACTTTGGATTCATTAGACAGTCTTTGAAATAATCTTCAGTTAAACAGACAATAGATTGCTAAATTCTACAATGATAAATTCTTAATCTTATAAGGAATATTGGAACATTTACTCACTTGTGATGCTTAATTTTTTTCTGCTTGAGCTTATGCTAACAAATGCTTGTTAGAAAAGGGAGAGAAGTAATAAAGTAAGCTTTTAAATACCTAAATAACTTATCATAAATGTTAGTTCATATTTGTATTGAACATGTCAACATTTGTTGATTAAACATACAGAAATGTGAGAAAATCTCTCTACTTTTGGAAGTATTCCTTAAACACAATGGAGCCTCTTATTTCAAAATACATTGGCAAAAATAGTACACTAGCTACAGTAATCTAAAATATAAAACTTCTATAACACAATTTTAGATAGACTATCTAATTTAAGCCTTTTAGCAACCTTTGGAATCAGGTCCTATCATTGAATCCTACTATGCAGGTGAGGAAAATTGCTAAGAAGTTGTAAGTCCCCAAACTCACTCAGATAGCTGTTGGACCAGAGTCAGGATTTACACGTTATTATTTCTCCCCATAAAACACACACACTCTCTCCTTTATATGTTATGTTGCACCAAATTTCAAGACACTGCTGTGTAACTTCTCTGGTACTATGGTTTCAGTAGTGCTGAGCTTAAGGTGGTAAGAGAGTGTTTGAAGAGGCCCAATTTTTTAGCCTTTTCAAATTTGCATTCACACATCATTATTGAGAGCTGCATATGGAAAATAAATAAAAGTAAAATATTCTTCTTTTACCCACGCATTTTCTTCTCCATACTTAATGTGTGTGGACACCATTGATTTCATCAGGACTTGATAGGATGATAGCACAATGTGATTTATAATCTATATCTCTTTTGACACTATTCAGAGTCTTTTGTAGTTCCACAGAAAATTTTGGAATATTTGTTCTAGTTCTGTGAAATATGGCATTTGTATTTTTTTAAAAAGTTTATTGTACTTTTTTTCATTACCATTTAACCTCCTTACACCCTCCTCAATCACCACACTGTTGTTCATGTCCATGAGTCTTTTGACCTTTTGCTAGATCCCTCTAATCCCCTAACTTCCCCCCTCCCCATAGCTTGATAGGAATTGTTCTGAATATTTTTCTGGGTAGTATGGCATTTTAATGATAATTCTTCCCACCCATGAACACAGTATATGCTTCTAGTTATTTGCATCTTCTCCAATTTTTTTCTTCAATGCCTTTTAATTTTTTGAGTACAGGTCTTTTACATTCTTGGTTAAATTTATTCCAAGGTATTTTATTTATTGATTTTAATGCAATTGTAAATGGGCTATAAGGAGTCAAAACATATGCATATGAAAACTTGAAATTTTATTATGTGTGTAAAAATACAACTGAACACTGGGTATTTATTTTATATTCTGCTACTGTACTAAATCCACTTATCAATTCTAGTAGTTTTGGGGTGGAATATCTAGGGTTCTCTATAAACAATATGATGTCATCTGCAAGTAATGACAGTTGTATTTCTTCCTTTCCAATATATACATTTTTTTATTTCTTCTTCTTGTCTAATTGCTATGACTAGGACTTCCATTACTCTGTTGAAGAAGAGTAGTGAAAGCAGACATCACTGTCCTGTCATCAATATTAAGCAAAAGGCATGTAGTTTTTGCCTATTGAGTATGATGTTGGCTGTGGGTTTTTCATACATGGTCTTTATTATACTGAGGGATGTTCCCTTTATTCCCACTTTGCTGAGAGTTTTAATCATAATGGGTACTGGATTTTATCAAATGCTTTTTCTGCATCTATTGATATGATCGTGTAGTTTTGATTTTTCATTCAGTTTATGTGGTGTATCACATTTATTGATTTATAAATATTGTACTCTTATTGCATCCCCAGAATAAACACTTTTGCTACATTTCTGGATCTTGTTTGCTAGTATTTTGTTGAGAATTTTAGCATCTATGTTAATCAGAAACATATAATCCCACATTATAATTTTCTTTTTGTAGTGTCTTTATCTGGCTTTAAAGTTAGGATAATGTTGACATCATTAAATTAGCTTGGGAGTCTTTCATCCTCTTGAATTTTTTGAAATAGTTTGAGGAGAGGATTTATTCTTTGAATGTTTGTTAAAATTTACCTATAAAGCCATCTGATCCAGGACTTTTGTTTGTTGGGAGTTTTTTTTATTAATGCTTCAAAATTAGTTGTAATTAGTCTAATCATATTATCTGATTCTTTCTGATTCAGTTTTGGAAGACTGTGGTTCTAGGTATATTGCTATTTCTTCCAAATTGTCCAATTTGTGCATATGTTGTTCATAATATTTTCTTATAATTTTCATTATTTCTTTCTTATATTTTTAAAATTATATTTTATTTACACCAACTTTTAAAAATTAACTGATGAACTATAAGTCTAATATTTATCAAGATATTTTAATAATTATGAGATTATTGACTACACTCTCTAGGCTGTACTTTACATCTGCTTGACTATCCTGTAATAACTAACTTGTACTTAATCTCCACTTTTTTCACTCATTCCTCCAATCCCTTTCTCATCTGGCAACCATCAAAATATTTTTGTGTCAATGAGTCTGTTTCTGTTGTGCTTGGTTTTTTATCATCTTTTTTTAAGATTCAATTGCTTACAGGTATGTGTTTATTGCCCTTTTATTGTACATAGGTTTCATTTTTCTTCTTTTTTACAAAGAAAACCCTTCAACATTTCATATAATACTGGTTTTGTGGTGATGACTTCATTAGCCTTTCCTTTTCTGGGAAGCTTTTTATCTGCCTTTTGATTCTTTATTTTTTCCATCTTTCTATTTTTTTTATTGTTGTTCAGTCACAGTCATCCCTATCTCCCCCCATTACTCTCCCTCCCCTACCCACCCCCCTACCTCTAACATTCAACCATCTGCATTGGTGTCTTTGTCTATGGGTCCTTTATACATGTTCCTAGACTTGACCCTCTTTCTTCTTTCCCCCATTCTGCCCCTCCCCACCCTCCCCACACCCCTCTGGCAACTGTCATTTTGTTCTTCATTTCCATGTCTCTGGTTCTAGTTATCTCACTTGATGTTTTTTTTATTAGGTTCCACTTATAGGTGAGATCATATGGTATTTGTCTTTCACCACCTGGCTTATTTCACTTAGCATAATGCTCTCCAGTTCCATCCATGCTGTAACAAAGGATAGATGTTTCTTCTTTTGTATGCTGCGTAGTATTCCATTGTGTAAATGTACCATAGTTTTTGATCCATTCATTTACTGATGGGCACTTATGTTGCTTCCAACACTTGGCTATTGTAAATTATGCTGCCATGAACATTGGAATGCATAGGTTCTTTTAGATTAGTGTTGCAGGATCCTTAGGGTATAATCTCAGCAGTAGAATTACTGGATCAAAAGACAGTTCCATTTTTAGTTTTCTGAGGAAATTCCATACTGTTTTCCACAGTGGCTTCACCAGTCTGCATTCCCACCAACAGTATACTAAGATTCCCTTTTCTCCACTACCTTCCCAGAACTTATTTGTTGATTTGTTAATGATGGCTACTCTGACTAGTGTGAAGTGGTATCTCATTGTGGTTCTAATTTGCATCTCTCTGATGGCTCATGATGCTGAGCATCCTTTCATATGTGTCTGGGCCCTCTATGTTCTTCTTAGAGAAGTGTCTGTTCAGGTCCTATGCCCATTTTTAAATTGGGTTGTTTGTCTTCCTGGAGTAGAGTCATGTGAGTTCTTTATATATTTTGGAGATGAAACCCTTATCCAAAGTAGAAGCAGCAAGAGATAAGGGGACAGTCACCTACAAAGGAGTTCCCATCAGACTGTCAGCTGATTTCTGAAAAGAGACCTTACAGGCAAGAAGGGGCTGGAAAGAAGTATTCCAAGTCATGAAATCCAAAGACCTACAACCAAGATTGCTCTATCCAGCAAAACTTTCATTTAGATTGGAAGGACAGATAAAGTGCTTCTCAGATAAGATCAAATTCAAGGAGTTTATCATCATCAAGCCCTTATTGTATGAAATGTTAAAGGGACTTACCTAAGAAAAAGAAGATAAAAAATATGAACAGTGAAAGGACAGCAAACTCACAGTTATTAACAACCACACCTAAAACAAAAGCAAATTAAGAGGACAGCTAGATCAGGAGCAGAACCATAGAAATGAAGATCACATGGAGGGTTAGCAACAGGGGAGTGGGAGGAGGAGAAGGGGGGAGAAGGTACAGAAAATAAGTAGCATAGACGGTAGGTAGAAAATAGATGGGGGGAGGGCAAGAATAGTATGGGAAATGTAGAATCTAAAGAACTTGAGACACGTGGTCACAAACTAAAGGGGAGAATGGTGGGACCGGGGTGCAGGGTGGAGGGGAATGAAGGGGGGAATAGGACAACTGTAATGGCATAATCAATAAAATCAAATAAAATTTTTTTAAAAATGCTAAAAAACCCACAAAGTATCATTTGCAAACGTATTTTTCCATATGGTTGGTTCTCTTTTCATTTTGCTGATGTTTTTGTTTATCATACAGAAGCTTTTTATTTTGATGAAGTTCCATTTGTTCATTCTTTTGTTTATGTCCTTGCTTTAGGGGACATATTGATGAAAATATTGCTGAATGGAATATCTGAGATTTTTCTGCCTATGATCGCCTCATGGTCTTTTATGGTGTCATGACTTGTATTAAGTCTTTTATCCATCTTGAGCATATTTTGGTGTATGGTGTAATTTGGTGATTGAGTTTCATTTTTTTGCATGTAGCTGTCCAAATGTCCCAAAACCATTTGTTGAAGGCACCATTTTTGCTCCATTTTATGCTTCTTCCCCCTTTGTCAAATATTAATTGACCATAAAGACTTGGATTTGTTTCTGAGCTTTCTATTTTGTTCCATTAATCTATGTGTCAGTTCTTATGACAGTACCAGACTGCTTTGATTACTGTGGCCTTGTAATACAGTTTGATGTTAGATATGATGATCCCACCTACCTTGTTCTTTCTCAAAATTCCTGTGGCTATTCAGGGTTGTTTATGGTTCCATATAAATTCTTGAAATGTTTGTTCTATATCTGTGAAATATGTCATTGCTACTTTTATAAGAATTGTGTTTAATCTATAAATTGCTTTGGGTAGTATGGACATTTTGATGATATTAATTCTTCCAATCCATGAATACAGTATATGCTTCCATTTATTTGTGTCTTTCTTAATTTCTTTCTTCAGTGTTGTGTTGTTTTCTGAGTATAGGTCTTTTACCTTCTTGGTTAGGTTTATTCCTTGGTAATTTTTTATTGTTGCTATAGCAAATGGGACATTCTCCTAATTTCTGTTTCTGCTATTTCATTGTCAGTATACAAAAATGCCTTCAATTTCTGAATACTGACTTTGTAACCCACTGTTTTGCAAAATTTACTTATTAGGTCAAGTAGTTTTTTGGTTTAGTCTATAGGATTTTCTATGTATACTATCATGTCATCTGCAAACAATGATAGCTTTACTTCCTTCTTTCCAATTTGGATGCCATTTATTTATCTTGTCTGGTCACTGTGGCTACAATTTCTAATACTATGTTGATAGAGGTGATGAAAGCAGACACCCTTATCTTGTTCTTGATATTAGTGAGAAAGATTTTAGTTTTTGCTGGTTGAGTATGATGTTGGCTGTAGGTCTCTCATATATGGCCTTTATTATATTGAGGAATGCTCCCTCTACTCCCACTTTGCTGAGTGTTTTTATCATAAATGGGTGCTGTACCTTATAAAAAGCTTTTTCTGCATCTATTGATATGATCATATGATTTTTGTCCTTTCCTTTTGTGTATATGATGTATTACATTTATTGATCTACAAATATTGTACCATCCTTGCATCCCTGGGGTGAATCCTACTTGATCATGGTGTACAATTTTTGTAATGTATTGCTGGATGCGTTTTGACAATATTTTGTTGAGGATTTTAGCATCTGTGTTCATCAACTGCATTGGCATGTTGTCTTCTTCCTTTGTTCTGTTTTTTATGGGGTTTTCAGATTAGGATGATGTGGCCTCATAAGAAGAATTTAGGAGTCTTCCATTTTTCTGGGTTTTCTGGAATAGTCTGTGAAGGATGAAGGTTAGCTCTTCCTTAAGTGTTTTATGAATTTTTCCTGTGAAACTATCCAGTCCACGTCTTTTGTGTCTAGGAATTTTTCCATTACTGCTTCAACTTCACTAGCTGTTATCAGTCTGTTCAGACTTTCTACTTCTTTGTGATTCAGTTTTGGAAAATTACATGTTTCTAGAAAATTGTCCATTTCACTCAGGTTTTCAAATTCCTTGACATGTAGTTGTTTGTAGTAATTTCTCACAATCCTTTGTCTTTTTGTGGTATCAGTTGTAATTTCTCCTCTTTCATTTCTGATTTTATTTATTTGGGCTCTCTCTCTTTTTTTCTTGGTAAGTCTGCTTAAAGGCTTGTCAGTTTTGTTTATCTTTTCAAAGATCCAGATCCTGGATTTATAGAGACTTCTTTTAGTCTCTTTATCATTTAATTCTGCTCTGATCTTGGTTATTTGCTTTGTTCTACTGGCTCTGGGCTTTGTTTGTTGATGTTCCTCCAGTTCTTGTAAGTGTAGGGTTAGATCATCTCAGGCTGCTGCCACTCAGAGGGGAGTGGTCTGCCTGAGCATGATGGCTGCCGCTGTATGGTGGATGGCTGCTGGATTCCTGCGGCTACTCTCAGTTCTTTCCACATCTAGTGATTGCCTCCAACCTCAGTCTCTCCTCAACCATCTCTAGTCCACTCTGCCCAGCCCTTTGCCAGAGCCCAGGTTAAGTGGCTACAAATGGAGATTTATGTGTTGGCTCTTTAAATGGTTCTTTGAGTCTTTAGCTTTTTATTTTTGGCAGAGAGCATACTTCTTAGCTTCCAAACTTCTCAGGGGGACCCAACCAGGTGTTTAAATATCCCTCTGGCACTTCAGCTGTTGCCTGTGGGTGGCCAGCCAGCCCTCTTGCATCTCCTCGACACCCCCTACCAGTCATGTTGTGTTGAAGGTGCCTCTGCCTCTGAAAAGGAAGTGCCGGTTAGGTTTTGGGGAAGCTGCATGTTGTGGCCCCTTTCCCAGGGTCAGACTACTCAGTCTGTCCCAGATTTTGCCTGGACCTTGGCAGGGCCAAGCCACTAGCGATTGGACACATAGGGCCTCCAGACCTAGAGCTGGAGCTCAGAGGGTTGTTCTAAATGATCTCCCAGGATGAGAAGTACCAATCGTGTTCATGGGAAAGTGGGGAGAATGGCCCCTGCCCCAAAGCACATGGGTCAGTCACTGACACTCCCTGAGTCTGCCCAGACCTCTGCACCCTGGCCAGTGTAGCTGACTCCTAAGCAGGGCACAAGCTCTGCAGGGTAGTGTTAAAGGGAATGCAGAGTGTGGGGCTATTGCTCTCCCCCAGGCTGAGGCTCAGCCCAAGAAAGTTGGTGTCTGTAGTGTGGCCGAGTGACTCAGCACAGGGGGCCTGGTAGCTGTCCCTTTAGTTCTTTCCCCAGAGCCATAAACCCAAGTTTGTCCTCACACAACTCTAGTCCACTCCTCCCTTTTTCCACTGAATCCCAGGGTGGGTGGCCGAAAATGAGATTTTGTGTGTTGGACATTTAAGAGGGTGCCTGTGTCTTTACTAGACTCTCTTGTCTCTGTAGCAGACAAATTCCTGCTGATTTTCACTGTCAGATATTATTTGGGTGCCTCTTTCTAGCTCTGGTGCTTTAGGCTGGGGAGCATAGCTTGGGGTTCAGAACCCACGCTTCTCAGGGAAACACTGGCAGTTGAGTGCCCTCTGGAATCTCAGCTGCTGCTTGTGGGAGTGGCCTCAGCCTTGTTTGCATCTCTGCTTTTCCTGCCCATCTGGATGTGGCTTCTTCTGTAAATCCTTGGTTATAAGACTTCTCTTCAGCTACTAGTAGTCAGTTTGTTATTCAGGACGGTTATTCTATATTTTAGTTGTGATTCCAGTTTGGTCCTAGGATGGGGGGAATATAATAATCTACCCCACCAACTCTGCCACTACCTTCCATCTCCACAGATGTAAAGCTTTTCAGTCAGTGCATTCAATTCCATGGTTTTCGTGGGGTGTATTCTTCCTTCTGTTTCAGATACACCACAGGCAGTCTATCCTTTTGCTTTCAACTAGGCCTGGTGCATGAAAATCACTTGCTAGTCATAACTAAAAAATACATCTCAAAGCCAGAGTCCTGAGTCTCCTAAGGGCAGCCTTATGTCTCCTCTTTAGCCAATAACAAATGTTATTCCTTAAGTACAAGGGATTGATTAGAAGAGGTATTTTGATGTCTCCGAGCCTTTCAGTGACCCTGAAACCATGGCACATTATGGTCCAGGAGGATTCTGGTTGTTGCCAGCACAATAAAAAGGTAATCCTGGAGTAGCAGCAGTCTGTCTGAATGCTCAGAAGAGTTAATTCAGCTTTAAAATGGGTTGGGAAGCAATCACCATGTTCTCAGTCCAAAAATGCCTAGCAAAACATGGATTTCAGGAGACTTGTAGGAGCAAATTAGTAAACTGTAACCATTCTAAAGAGAAATGCCATAATTTTATCATACATTTTCTAATCACAAATTTTGTGACTTTGTTTCCTTTTGTGTGTGTCACTTTAATGTTTTCTCCACCTTCCCATGACAGTATCTACCTAAATGCAAATCAGATTGTGCTGCTTACTTGCTTAAAAATCTTCAATGGAAAAAATATAATAAAGATTATATCTTTAAGGAAAAAACCCCAAAAATAAAACTAATGAAACCCCACAAAAATAAAAAAAACAAAACAGCCATCAATATCAAAATTATTTAAAATGTGTTATCAGTAAACTAAACAGTAAAGCTATGAAGATTATTAACAAACAAGTCATGCCCTGCTGAGCAGGAAACACGAGTACAAAATAGAAACAATGTGGCAGATCTGCAGCAGGCGAATGTACAAGATGTTTAGGAGCACGTGGGAGAGCCAGGAACGCCAAGTCAAAGGAAAGGTTGGATGTGGTGGTAAAGAAAGATCACATCACAGAGTGAAGTTTGCATCTGGAATAAATGGATTGGAATTTACTGAGCTGAAGATTGAGGGGGGATTCCATGAGAAAGGGTGTGCAAAAATGCAGAGGTGCAAAAAGGCGTTTTAAACCAACAAACCAAGCTGTTTGGTGTGACTAGATGTCACCTAATAAATTTAATTTAAAAATAAAATGAAAATAAATGAATAAAGGTAATGAGGGAGCTAAAGCTGCACTGTATGCATGGATCAGATAGTGAATGTTTATAAACCTTTCTGAAAAGGAAGCTACGGTACTTCATTTTCTAGTGGGTTTCAGGATTAGTTTTTGTGGGTTGTGAAAAAACCACTGAAGGGTTAGATGCAATAATAATATATACTTTAATACATGCTTTGAAAGAACATTCTGCTCACAGTATAGTAGATGGAAAGCAGCGAACAGGGGTGGAAGAACCAGATAAAAAGTGATGTAAAATTGGTTTCTCACTGTTTACCAGGTATAGCAGTGCATGTCTGCTCACACAAGACACTACCAATAAGGGGTTAATTATAGGAGTGAGGCTTACATGAATTTTGGAGGAACAGAGAAAAGTAAAGTTCTGGTAGCTTACAGAAACAGTTATGAATGACTTCTCTAAGCAAGGAGAGAAGAAGCTAGTTTGTGGGAAAGTCTGAAAAGTCATCTTGCTGCAGTCAGGAAGCGGGATCTATGGGGACATTTGTTAGGCTTCTGAGGCTGACCTACATGACTTCCAGAAACTGGTGGCTTCTCATTTTTTTCACTTTCTAAATCTTTTATTTTTAATTTTGTGCATCAGCAAACTTTACCCCAGAAAATTAAAGTAAATGGTTGTAAAGTCAGGTTGGCAACAGATAATTCAATAAAGTACAGATTCCTGTGCCTGAAAACACAGGACCCTTAACTATCAACTCCTTTGTGTTTTTGTGTGCCTGAACGGGATCGCTCCACTCACACCCCAAACCTGTGCATTGAGCAAACACCACTATTCCCTCTGTGTTTTGCATACCTGCTTCCCTCCTTTCTTTCTGAGCTTCTCTACTTCTTTCAAGGCCCTATCTAAAATTTTCAGATGTGGACCCTTCTCCTTACATTCCAAGCTGAATTAGCTTACCCTTCTCCGTTGCATAATCTAGGATTGGATTTAGCTGTGTGTGACCGAATAGTCTATATAGCAGAGACCGAAATAAGGTTTGGTTGGGTTTTCAACCACCAGAGACTGCGAGGCAGTTAAATGTTGACTTGGGAAGTGAACACATGTTGTGCCATTCTCAGCACGTGGCCTTTGTCATGACTGCAGGCCAATTGGCCCCAAAGCAGGCATCACATCACATTCCAGGTAGGAGGAAGGCGAAAAGGAAAGTGGGAAGATGCAACCCCAGAAGATTCTGCTGAATCTTGGTGAAATTTCTTTCACCATAATTGACTAGCAAAACAATCCCTTGCTACAGTGAGTTTAGTTAATCTATTTTCAACTTAACAATTGTTTTTTTGGTTTATGAATCTCAGTAGAAGAAATTAGTAAGGGAGAAGAGTAAGCATGGTGGTAGAGTAAGTTAACATACAGTATCTGCCACACTGTACTACTCAAAGTACTTTGAATACAACACTTCACAATGTATCATAATTATGTTCTTGTCTATCTCTGTGAACAGGATGTCAGGATCACAGTGGCCGTGGCAATACCTCATTTATCTTCCCATCCCAAACACATAGAATGTAATACAATAAATTAATGAACACCATGTTGTAATATATTTAGATTTATTTACTTAATTACACTTTGAGGTGACATTGGTCAATACAATTATATAGGTTTTCAAGTGTACAGTGTGATGACGCATCATCTATATACCGCATTGTGTGTTTACCAACCAAAGTCACATCTCCTCGGTCACCACATAGCTTATCCCATTTGTCCTTTTGAACCTCCTCCAAACCCCTTCCTTCTGGTACCCACCACTGTTGTCTGTGGCTATGACTTTTTGTATGTTTGTCTTATTTGTTGCTTTCTGTCTTACATCCCGAGTATGAGTTTAATAAAATAGAACTAAATGTTGTAAAGTAAGTAGATTCAACTTGCATATGAAAACCTGAACCCCACAAAGGATATGATGTTATAATATTAAGTGACTGAAATACTTGTGTCCATAGTTGACAGTAATAGTTGACAGTAGAGATGATACAGAATTAAATAAAGTAGAAATCAGTATTATAACCTGCCATGACTACCTGTCAGGCTCTGGGCATGTGAACTATATTTCCAGCTCAAAAGTACTTGAATATTTTATTGGTAATTGTTCTTTGATTCAGAGTATAAGTGATCATGCCATTAACACTGTATGATTTTTTAAATGCCATCTTTCTCCATCTATTCCAGGACTTTTAGGTTTTTAAAAAATTTTTTTAACATTATTTTTTAGAGAAAGGGGAAGGGAAGGAGAAAGAGGAGGAGATAAACATCAATTATGTGGTTGCTTCTTCCACACCCCCACTACTGGGAACCTGGCTTGCAACCTAGGCATATGCCCTGACTGGAAGTTGAACTCACAACCCTTTGGTTCACAGGCCTACATACAATCCACTGAGCCGCACCAGCCGGGGCAGGTTTTTATTGAAGATGTTACATAAACTAAAGCTGAATTTTTCTCATTCAGTAATTTTGAAATTTGGGTCGAATTACATCACATTATTTGGATCTATGAGTCTCAATGAAAATTAGTTTTTCTCTGAATGGAAGATGATTTGACAACCCAAACATACCACTTTATTTACAACAAAAGGGAAATAATAGAGTTTTTAAAAATATTTTATTTATTTTTAGACAGAGTGAAAGGGTGGGAGAAAGAGAGGGAGGGAAACATCAATGTGTAGTTGCCTCTTGTGTGTCCCCTACTGGGGTCCTGGCCCACAACCCAGGCATGTGCCCTAGACTGGGAATCAAACCAGCGACCCTTTGGTTCTCAGACTGGCACTTAATCCACTGAGCCACACCAGCCAGGGCAAAATAATAGACTTTTTAAATAAGAAGCATTTTTCTGAGTGGCTGAATAGTTTGAAACCATGGACTCAGAAAGTTTTGAATCAGTTCTTTTAAATTCACTTAATAATATACATAATTTGTAATTTACACTTTTAGCAAACACTTTATATTTCTATAACAATCAAATTAGAAGACATTCTCAGAGAAATTCATATCAGTTTACTATTTGTGCTTGTGTTTGGGTGGTGTTCTCCCATGACACTGTCTTCAGTGCTTTTCTGTCTGCTCAACCTCATCTTCATTGTACAAAAGTGTATTCTATATGATATAGTGTGTGTCTCACAACTGCTGTGGTCCCAGAATAAAATCAACTTTGCATCCTTGCTGGTTCAAAGAAGAAAGAAAAAATCTACCTGCAGTTACTGAATGATCACTTGTTCTCTTCAAGTGAACATTGTCAGTAGTTTGTAGCTGATTCCTCTTTGAAATTAGTAATCAAATTAGCCTTGGAACTATTGTATTACATCCTTTGATTAATGGGTTATTGTATTATAATAAATAGCACTTACATTTTTAGAAAAAAGATAAATAGATTTGCACATTATGATGTAGGAGGTTTTCTTAATATTTACCAGTATGTGTTGTCTATACAGAGTTTTAAGTAATTATTTGTGCTTTATACATTTTCACTTTAAAGATGTCTAAACTCATTATTCACATGCCTTTTTTAATATAGAGTGTCACCTGCATCTGGTTTTGTCCAAATTAACAAAGCCTTCCTTGCTTTGATCAATTTTCAATTAACCCTGCGGCAGAAATTAAATAAATAAACGAAACAGGAAAGTATTGGCATTAGGTGCCTTACTAAAAAAATTATAGAAGTTTGGCCATTTAAGCAATTTGCTGTTATTGGTTTATTATTGACTGATCATTCATGCTAAATTATTCCTATTTAATCGGAAGCATTGAAAGGCATATTTTAGTGTCTTTGTTACCATTTAGAATTCAAATGAAAAGTTAATGACTGCATTTGTTAGGAGCTGACCTTTTATGAGGACTCTTTAGAAAAGAGAGAATATATGCTGTCATCCCTGTATGAACACCCCTTTAGTGTATTGTTTTGTTTTTGTTTAGGTGTAAGTCTGTATTACTCTCCTTCTCCATGTTTCCATTTTCATCCACCTCTCTCTCCCTTTTTCTCTTTCTCTCTCTCTCCCCTCCCTCCCTCATAGCATTTCTTTTGCTGTATATATATAAAATTGATTTTGTAACGAAAGGAACATTGCACTATCAAGACAGTTCATTTTTTAATGTGACCTTTATCCTCATTTTGGAACTTTACAAACACCATCTGGACTTCTGACTTTTCTGTTTTCTCACCAGTAAAATGAAATGATCATGTTCATTTTATTTATGAAGCTAGAATGTCAGCCACACCAGAGTAAAAACTTAACCGGATGTATTTCCTGTTGTATCCCAATGATACAAAGAGATCTGATTAAGATAACTCAGGTCACTGGGGAGAAGCAGGGAGGGTCCCTCTGAGGCAACTGTGGGCAGTCGGGGATGGGATTGGCTGAGAAACTGAACTACTCTAGAGCTAATGGAAATAAAGAGAGCTCTCAGCTGAGGGAGAGCTCAGTTTCTGAGGCTCAGGCTGGGCTCTGGCTCCAGCTCTGGCCCTGGCTCTCAGGCTCTTCTTCCTCCAGGATGCTGGGATGACGGTGCGGCAGCTGCCCACAGTTCCCAATGTATGACAGTACTTTGTGTGGGAAGGAATTCTGGGCACAGCATGGATCAGGCCGGCCTGGCGGAGTGGCAGGTTTATTCTTTGGGTGAACGTTCTAGAGGAAACAGGCTCTGAGGCAGAAGCCTGTCATTCTTTCAAAATTATGTAGCTTTCGTATATTATGTTGTTTTTAGTTTGTAAACTGACCCTATGGAAACAAGGTAACTAAAAGCTAACAGAATGATAGCAGGACTCAGATGTTAAGAGTTTAGCCTTAATTGATAGGTTTAAGTGATTATAGTCATGACTTGATCAGCTCCTAGTAACTACTTTGAATAAAGACTCCTTTCCTTTATCACCAAAACTTCGCCTCTGGAATTTTTGCCTAGAGGGTGTTGTCAGGCAGCAGAACCCCCGAGGGCTGCTCAGTAACACCAACTCCTGAAATAGTGCTGTATATGAAGAAGGTTCTCAATAAATATTAGTTGAATTAATTCTATTACTCAAATTTAAATCCCAATTATGACAAAGAGATAAAACGATGTTTCTAACACATGAATGGAAGCATAAAGAGTATACTTTATGCCAATGCCAATTGTGTTGCAGTCTGTCAACGGAGTTGACAGGTTCTGGGATTTGGGCAGATGGGAGAAATTCCCAGAGACATCTCCATGTCTGACATGCCTTTATTCAGGGGAGGGGCAATCCACGCTTGCCGCTAGTGTTGCGTCACGCCAGCAGAGAGTCCCAACTCTCTTGTATGCTAAATGCTCACAAAGCAGGCAGGGTGCCAAGATATTGTATAACATTGCGTGATTCATGCAGGCCCACTCAGGGTAACGGGAAAACAATTTATCGGACCCAGTCTCAAGTCTATGAGAACACTGCTTATCTTAGTCACCCAGACATCTGGGTGAGGGAGCCAGACTGACTTTGTTTACCCAAAGATATACAACTTAAACATCTCTACTTCCACTGCACAGTACAAACAAGAGAATATGACCAATTTCTTAGAACTCTGCTGTGTGCTTATTCCTTTCTCCAGTCTCTGCTGATTTCCTTGTGAGTACTCAGCCTCCTGGTTTTGTGTCTCTTATTCACCTGTACTACTTCACTGTTTTGTTACATGTGAATATATTCCTAATATATATGTAACTTGTTTTTATGCATTTTGGACTTCATGTAAATGGAATAATATTTTATGATGTGACTTGTATACAATATCACACTTGTAATATTCATGTTGACTTATGGAGCAACATTTTATGTATTTTTCACTGTAATATTGTTCTCTATTCTATTTTATTGGTCTTTTTCCTTCCTCTTGTGCTTATTGACACTATTTTTTATTTTTAATATTTTATTGTTTATCCTATTACAGTTGTCCCAATTTTTTGCCTTCTTTCCCCTCCCCTGAGCACCCCGATATTCCCTCAGGGAGTCTTCACATCAGTTTTCCACGTCCATGGGTCATGCGTACATCTGTTCTTTGGCCAATCGCTTCATTCTTTCAACCAGTCCCCACTCTCCCTTCTCTTACAGCTGTCAGTCTGTTCCACATTTCTATGCCTCTGATTCTATTTTGCTCATTAATTTATATTGTTCATTTGATTCTACATATAAGTGAGAGCAAATAGTATTTGTCTTTCACTGACTGCCTTATCTCACTTAACATAATAGACTCTAATTCCATCCATGCTGTTTCAAAAGGTAAGAGTGCCTTCTTTTTTTTACTGCTGTGTAGTGTTCCATTGTATGGTTGTACCACAACCCTTTTATCCATTTATCTAACTGATGGCACTTTGGCTGTTTCCAGATTTTGGCTATCATAAATAATGCTGCTATGAGCATAAGCATGCATATATTCTTTCTGATTAGTGTTTCAGAATTCTTAGGGTACATTCCCAGAAGTGGAATTGCTGAGTCAAAAGGCAGTTTCATTTTTAATTTTTTAAGGTATCTCCATGCTGCTTTCGATAATGGCTGCACCAATCTGCATTTCCACCAACAATGCACTAGGGTTCCCTTGTAGGGTTCTCTACATCCTTGCCAGCACTTGTTGTTTGTTGATTTGTTTATGATAGCCATTCTGATTGGTGTGAGATGGTATCTCATTGTGATTTTAATTTGCGTATCTCTGATAACTAGTGATGTTGAATATGCTTTAATATGTTTATGAGCCATCTGTACGTCCTCTATGGAGAAGTCTCATTCAGGTCCTTTGCCGATTTTTTAATTGGATTATTTGTCTTCCTGGTGTTGAGTTGTATAAGTTCTTTATATATTTTTGAAATTAAATATTTATCTGATGTATCATAGGCAGATAATGTTCTCCCATTTAGTGGGTTCCTTTTTTGTTTTGTCAACTTTTTTTAGCTGTGAAGAAGCTTTTTAATTTGACGTAGTCCCATTTACTTATTTTTTTCTTTAGTTTCCCTTGTCCAAGGACACTGGTGGCAAACACAATACCTGTGGGCTGAATCCCACCCTCCACCTTGTTTTATCTGGCCTAGCACTTTGTTTCTTCTACCCAGCAGCAGTGCCCAGCTCCTTGCCCCTAGTTAAGGAGTAGTTATATTTATACAGTCCTAAAATTACATTTGGCCCTTTGAAGGCAACTGCCGGGCTGATGTGGCGCCTGGTGAAAATGAGTTTGACACCCCTGTCCTAGGAGATATATCAGCATAATATTGCTTTGTGAGATTTCTGAGATTTTACTGCCTATGTTTTTCCTCTAGGACTTTTATGATATCATAACTTATATTTAACTCTTCTATTCATTTTGAGTTTATTCTGGTGTATGGTATATGTTGGTGGTCTAGTTTCATTTTTTTTGCATGTATAGGTCCATTTTTCTCAACATCATTATTGAAATTTTAATTATAATCACATTTTAACTGATCTCAATATCTGCTATGCCTCCTCCCTTTTTCTTTTCCAGGTATGTCTTGGCTTTTCCTACATGTTTTTTCATACAAAAACACATTATATTTTGGTTACTCAAGGAATGCTACACACCAATGGTCACTTTATAATTAAGATTTCCCCTTGAGGATTTTTGAACTATCCAAATACTCTGAGTTAAGAGCACAATTTGAGTAGGGCCAGCTTTGTTAGAAATAGTAGGGAAAATTTTTTTCTCCTCTACCCTGTAATGAAAGAGAGAGCCTTTTTTCACTGCCTTTCTCTTCTGCATAGCAGGTTTATTTCAGCCACTGAACTGCTTTGACTGTCAGAATTATTCAGTGGGTTTCTGTCAATTCTGTAATTTGGGAGTAGTTAACACCTCTCCATCCCTTACCTCTGACACTGTACCCTCTGCAGACATAGAAAATAAACCTCAAATTAACCAGGGTTCATCTTTACACTCAGTTTTGCTTTGTGGATTTTTAATTCTCTTTTCAATTCAGTAATGGCTTTTTAATGATGCTTTTTATATTTTATGCCGCATTTTGAATTATTTTCAATTTGGGAGAGTTATTGAAGAAATAGAATCCACATTAATGCTAAAAATACAGATCTCTATTTTAGATTTTTTTTAAAAGAACAACCACAATCTATCAAAAGTGACTGCAAACTTACAGTTGTTCTTTCAATATTTATTGGGTTAATTATATGTGTCATATCTTGTGCTGGGCATCAAGAAAACAAAGGATGATATAATTTGTGCCTCCCTGGAGTTCTCACTCTCCAGCCCTCCAGAACCTTATAAACCAATAATATAAAAACCTTGAAATCTAGTCCTTTTAATAGAGAAGAGTTCTGAAGGGACTTACCCAGTGGACTATTTGTAACCAGCCTTGAGCATCTGAGGAGAGCTTACATACATGAAGAGGAAGTAAATGAGCTGGGTTTTGATGACTCAGCAGGAAATTGGTGAACAAATGGGCATATGGAAGCATTGCAAGATAAAGAAATACTAAAAGCAAATTTGAAGGTTCTATAAAGAGGAGTGTTGAGGATGGTGAAGATGTGGCAGGGATTTGGGGTAAGCATTTGGCTGGGTACTGACAGTGAGTAAAGGTGGATTTTGAAGGATCGCTAATTTAAGCATTTGAAATTTTTTTGCTTGTTTTGTTGACACTCTTATAGGTGTCCCTCATTTCCTCCCCTTTGCCCACCTCCACCCAGCCCCACCCCCCCCGGCCTTCACCACAAGATTTTATATATAGTAACCTGGAAATCTAATGAAGAAATGAAAGAGCATATTAAAAGATATTTATGATACTTTTCTTTTTTTAAGAAATTGGAAGACAGTGCATTCATTTACTGGTAGGCACCTAGGCTGCTTCCAGCACTTGGCTATTGTAAATTGTGCTGCTATGAACATAGGGTGCATCGGTTCTTTTGGATTGGTGGATCCAAAAATTATGGTACATTTACACAATGGAATTCTATGCAGCAGAAAGAAAGAAGGAGCTACTACCCTTTGCAACAGCATGGATGGAACTGGAAAGCATTATGCTGAGTGAAATAAGCCAGGCGGTGAAAAACAAATACCATAGGATCTCACCTTTAATAGGAACCTAAACAACAAAACAAACAAGCAACCAAAATATAAACAAAGACACTGAAATAGAGAACAGGCTGACAGGGACCAGAGGAGAGAGGGGAGGGGATTTCAGGGGGAAAAGGGAAGGATTCACAGGAACAAGTATAAAAGACACATCGACAGCAACTAAGGGGGGTGGAAATCGGAGGGAGGTGGGGAGCACTGTGGGGGCTGGGATGAGATGGGAGTAAAAGACAGAAAACTGTACTTGAACAATAATTAAATTAAAAGAAAAAGAAATTGGAAGACAATGGAACAGCCTCCTACTTGAATAGAGATTTGTTCTTTTTATTTTATTATAAGTTAAAGCTAGTGATGTAGGTAATTTAGATTTTCTCTAAAATTAATAATGTTTTATGGAAAATGGTTATATGCATACATATACATATATAACACTTGCCTAAACTAATTTCTTTGCCTGCTTCCTATTGACTCATCATGAAATTGTATACATGCACACTCACATACTCAAAATTCAAAACCAAAACACTCATAAACTTTACTATACGTTTTTCACACCAGACTCTTTAGAGAAGAGTTTTCCTTCTTTAGAATTATTTCCTTAGCACCTAGGAATGAAAAGAATTGCATGACATTGTACAATGAAAGAACAGACTCATAGAAAGCCTTAGAAGAAGGAATGTGTGATTAAGATATTCGCTGAACCAGTGTCCACATGAAAAGAGAGGACATTTGTCAAAGCAGGTAAGTTTGCCAAAGCAGTGTAGGAACAGGTGACTGAGGGGAGCATCATGAGCTTGCCAAGGGAATCAAGTACAACATATACAGTATTTGTGGCAGCTCCTGGGATCCAAGGAGGCTCAGGAAATCCGCTGTGGATGCTGAGACAATTTATCTACTAGCATCATTGCCAGGGACGTGTTAAGAATTGAGAACATGACAGCAAGAACATAAAATATCCCAGGAGTCACTGTGGAGAGTATGCCATCCCAGCATCTTACGGTGAAAGACGCAACCTGAAGTAAGTTCACAGTTGTGTTTGCTCCTCTAATAGACAAACTTTTTGAGTATCTGCTGAGGGCAGACTACAGATTAATATGCTGGTGTGTAAAAGAAGGAAAGGGAATATTCTCAGCCTTTAGGAACTTACTATCTAGGGAACGTGACACATGCAGATATGCTATGTTAATAATATTGTGAAAAGAGATAGAAAAGTATCAAAATGAGTACGAAAAATAAGTGCTAAGTTTTCAGCATACATTATTCACAGTGAGCAAAGTATATGGGCAAAACTTAGTAGAAGAGGCTGCACTTGACTAGACTTTTCAAACTTAAGTATATCTGGACCAGGGAGGGCAGAGATCCTGTGAGTCACTTCCTTCTCCTCAGCCATGGCTGACTTCACTAACAGTCATGTTCTCACAGAAGCCATATTAATGAATCCCATTAGAGAGTTGCAGGGAGACTCTAAGTTTCATGACAGGTATCATTAGAGTAAAAAAAAAAACATTTACCACTTCAGATTTGCATAGTGAAATTAAGAAAAGGGCATTCCAGGCATAGGGTAGAACATGTACAACAGACTGGCCTTGGGACTTGTGTTCTAGGAAAAATAAAAAGTCAGAATTTACACTGAGTGATAGGGGCAGGGATGTTGGGTAGTTATGATGTGGCCTAATGATGTGCCCAGTTTAGGATGTGTGTCGCACGCAGTTACTGTGAAGCTCAGTGGATTGTTTTTTTTTAAACTACCTTATTGAGATTTAGTTGACATACAAATACCTGTATATACTTAGTATATATAGCTCGGAATCACAATCTATGCTATAAACATCCATCATTTCCAAAAGGTTCCTCCCACCTTCTTTATTAATAGTTGTTATTATTTCTTTTGTGTATGTGATAAAAACGCTTAACATTCATTCTATCCTTTTAGCAAATTTCAAAGTATTTGAGGTCTGTCCGGAAAGTATCCAGCCACACACTGTAAAAAATGGAGACATTTACTGGAGAAGATACAAAATACAAGAAACATTGTACATGAAATGATGACACCTCAGCCCCCTTCAAAGTAGGCACCCTGCATCCTCACACATTCATTAGCAACTGCAGCACGATGTTCCTTCTGCTCTGGAATCAGAAGCCACAGAATGAATTTTGCCATGACACGTTTCATGCCAAGATCCTGCAGCAAAATCTCAGACACAGTATTTTTTGGAATCTCCAGATCAGCTTCTTGCACTGTCATGAGCCAATCTTTGTTGATTGCAGACCTCATGCATTCAATGTTCTCCGGTGTTCTGCTTGTTGCAGACCTTCCAGAACTTGAGTCACTTTCAACAGATTCTCAACCACCTTTGTAGCGTTTGTGCTGCACTCTTATTTATGCTGCCCTCATTGCATCATCCCTGAAAGCCTTCTGAATAATCCGAATAGTTTCTATAAAGTAACATTCCAGCTTAATGCAAAATTTAATGCAGATTCATTGCTCTACTTGCTTAGTCATTTTGAATGAGACAGCTACACAGTACAGGTGCTTACTCAACAGCATCTATCACCTCCATTGACTAGTAGAGTAAAATTGTCATTGTTCACACATGTACATTCCAGTCCACTCACCTTAGCTGCCAGGCTACATCAATGCCATGCAAACTTTTCTCTTTATTTTAATAATGGCTGATTTTTTTCTGGACAGACCTTGCACAAAGTATTACTGTTAAGTATAGGCTTTATGCTATATAGTAGATCTTTAGGATTTATTCACCTTATATAATTGAAACTTTGAACAGTTTGACTAGTACTTCTCATTTCTCCCTCCTACCCCTGGCAACCACTGTTCTATTCTGTGCTTCTATATATTTGACTATTTTAGATTTCTCATTTAAATGATATGTAATATTTGTCTGTGTCTGGCTTATTTCACATAATATAATAATCTCCAGGTTCATCCATATTGTAACCAGTGAGTTTTTTAAGCAAGGGTATGACAAGATAATGGAAGCGATGTTAGATTATTACTTAAGACTGATAGCATTTTTCAGCTCATATGGCAGCATCTATTTTTTTTTTTTTGCTATGGAATGCACAAATACTCACTATCCCAGGGCCCTCTGAAGCTAGGGAATAAACACATGTTCTAGAAGGATACCCATGAGGAAGTCCAGTCCACACTGGACTGAGTCTGAGGGTGGTTGGCAGGCACTTGGTTAGGATCAGCAGCACCAGCAGTTGAAGGAACTATTCCCTGTTTCCAGAGAAGCCAGAGGCAGCAATGCACCAGGATCATGGTAAGTGAAATTGGCAGAGCAAGTAGTGTCCGTGCGGAACCCGGGCAAGATTATCAGCCGTCCTTGCGACTATGCTGCAGCTTTTAGCTGTTTAGCCTCCAACCACAGCTTGGGGCTCTGGCAGGGTGTTTTGACTACCCTTTCAACAAATGCCGTTTTGATGTACGTTGACCAGAATTGGTTTCTCCTGCTTGTAAACTAGGTCCTGGGGCATTTTGGTGAAGAAAGTATTAAAATAATTTAGCCATATATTGGTGAACTCATGAGGAAGTGTAGTAGGACAAGTAATTTTTAACAATAAATGGAAAATTGAGGTATTTGATTGTTTATAAGAATAAAGTATAGGAAGGTTTGTTTTTTTTCCAAATCTTCACCTGAGGACATTTTTTCACTGCTTTTAGACAGAGAGAAAGGGAGAGAGAGAAACATGGATTGGTTGCCTCCCCTGAGGGCCCTGACCAGAGATTGGACCTGCAGCCTAATTATGTGCACTGACCAAGTATTGAACCTGCAACCCTTCAGTTACCAGATGATGCTCTAACCAACTGAGCCACACCAGCCAAGGTAAAAGTAGAAAGATTTTTAAGTGTTGGAATTAACTAGTGGAAAAATACTGCAGTACATAAGTGTGGAAGTTGATCAAAGGGTGTTCTGAGCACATTAAGTTATTGCTGAATTTGCACATGGTTTCCTTTGCGATTAGGCCATCTCTGCTTGCTAATTGGCGCCCATTGAAATTAGGTTTCTACTCTCTCATGGAGACTGGGAGATAGGAGTGCTATCACTCTTGATTTAAAAGGGATGCCTCTTAGGTCCTTGAGAAAGATGGTCCTGGATTGTACCCTGGCAAGAAGCTTTTAAAAAGATTTACATTTCCTAAGGGCAGAGAAAGAATTCACAACTACGAGTTTTCTAAAGTTACTGCACAGAGTCACGGAAAGCTTGTCTCAAGATTCATCAGGCTGAGGATCACCACTAAATTCCTAATCAGTTTCCTGGTCAATTCCAGAGGTGGAAGGAAAAATAGCAATTATTTTATTTCCCATTAGATTGAGGGAATGTAGTCATAGAGTCAGAAATAATACTGTTCCATAAAATACAGAACTCCTTGACTTGCATATGGAGTTTTCTGACTACTGAGGTTCATTAGTACATATCAGAAGATTAATTTTGTGTCCCATTTTCATACTTAGAGAAATTTTAAAAGACTACTTATAGCTCTCCCAAACTACCACCAGAGTCACAAACTAATAGTCACTAATACGAAAGTTTACCAGGTTGATTTTTTAAAATTCCAATCTATCCACATGTGGTAAAAACTGCAGGACATTAGCATTTTTTATTATGAGTAGGAAAATCAAGATGCAGAGCATAAATGACTATACATTTAATAACAAATTTTAAGGAAGGTAACAATTTAATAATCATGAATGTTTATAGGAAAGAATAAAACATCCACATTTTAAAATTATGTAAGTAAATAGTAAATTTTAGATTTATATTCTATGGGAAGGTTAATGTATATGCATATAAATAGAATATATATTTAGGTATATTAGAATATCAGTGCCAAAAATATTTTTAAAATTACAAAATGACAGCTGAGTAAAACAAATAAATAAATTACAATAAAATTGCTCTTAAATTATATTTATTTCCTATTTTCTAAATGATTTTCTGATTAATTCCAATGTTAGTAGATATATAAATTGATATTTTACTCTAATATTTTCATTAGAAGTTGAACAAATTTAAATTATGAGGTTAAATTTCTGTTAAATGTGATATTAAACGACCAAAAGGAAAAAGGCCAAAATTAAACAATCTGATTAGATTTCATCTCCTATAGCGAAAGTTAATTTTCTTTGGACACAATTTATTTTACTGTAATTCTTTTCATGTTAGCCCTCTAATCTGAGAAGTTGTTTTTTCCATAAGAAGAGTGTCAATCTGTTTTAAAAAAACAGTAAATAACATAACATCCTTAGATAAACCTAAATGTATCTGAAGGAAGAGTATTTAGACACTAACAGAATATATGCACTGAATTTTAGTTTCAATAGGTACATTTTTATTTTTATATTTGATTTGAATATGACCTGTTCTTATCTTTTTTCACCCCCTGTTATTCTCCTGTTGAATTACCGATGGGGTTGGGGGCTAAAAAGCTCCTCTTTCTTTTATTCTATTGTGAACCTATGCTCAAAACAGAGGAAAGTTTTCTATTTCTTTTTTATGCCAAATGTCCTTGGTTAGTGCAATGACTAATAGAATAATTATATTCAAGTGTAGCTTTATTTATGAAGTAAATGGTTATTGAAGTTGTATACAAAGTTGAATTTTTAAGACATCAAGCCATATATTCAGTATGTGTAGGGGCAGGTATGTAAAAGTTGGTGTCCAGTGCCTCAGAAAAATTTTCACTTTGTCTTGGTCAAAGATCAAAGTTAGGACTTTACTCTTTCATCCCTTTACCCTCTGTTTCTGAATCTGCAGTTTGTTGTTGTCCTTTTTTTCTACTTATTGTGGGTGCTTATGAGAGAACTGAAAACAAATGGCTTTTTTCATTGAGAATTAACTACTCTTTTGGACATGGGCCATACATTTTGTGAAATAAATGGGAAGTAATTGGAAAGAAATTAATAGTAAATGAGTGCTTTACCTAATACTGTGCATCTTTCTATAGAAATTGTTTAATTTCATATTAAATAATTAATTTCATATTAAACATGTAATTCATATTACAAATGAAGAAATTGAAGTGTAAAGAAATCTGGTATTTGGCCAAGAGAGAGCAGAATAAGGTCTGATTTCTAAATCCATAGATTTTATCTTACAATTATCTGACTCCTATAATAACAGCTCACATTTATTAAGCACCTATCATGTACCAGAAATTCATCTGAATGTTTTGAAAGTATCAGTGCCTTCCAACTACTCCTCCAGTTCAATAATTTGGAATTATGACTCATTGTAATGAGAAAGACCTCACATCATGGGGAACCATGGGGTTTCTCAGTGAGAAAATATTTAAAAGACATATAAAATATAGGTTGAAAATCCTGATTTGGCTGATTTGGGGAGGACTTCAGGAAGCAGGGCTTTGCTCTAGATTTCATGCTGTCAAGCAGTGGAGGTAACCTACGACTGGTTATATTAATCTTATCTAGAAGGAAGATGAACTAGAATGAAGCCAAAGCTGTAATGGACAAGGAAACAGAAGTCACTCATTAGGTAGGACAGGGTACTGCTTGGGTCATTTTTGCGATTCGGACAATGTTCATGTTTTTGTCTATTATTAGGTAGGATTATAAAGTGACTTTGTTTTGGTCTTGATCCATCATAGTCATATGGTCACGTATGGCCTTTTATGAAGTTGATGTTGTATAAAATGGTTTATATTCAACAAGAGAAAACCAAGGCCTGTTTGATAGTACCAGACCAGCTCCAGATGTCAGGGCCACTTAATCTTCTCGTCCTCCATTTTTGGCCACAGGCAGATGAAATAAGGCCATGGCCTTAATCAGTGGCAGCCAGGGGTTCATCATAGTTGAGATTTGGTTGATCAGGCATTCCTCTGGTGAATGTAGTTGGCGGTTGGATGAGAGTGTGTCCTCCTATTCTCACAGGACGAGTTGAACTCTATGAGGGGACACTAGCTGCCCCATCACATTTAAGGCCCTGACCGTTTAAGGATTGGCTGAATGTAGTATAAACAGTGATCAAAAACAAAATAATTATTAGTCCTTGAAATAAATTTTGAAGTCAAGAGTCTGGATTATAAATTCCAGGCAATATATCTACTGTGTATGAAAATAAGTCACTGAAGCCTTATGTATTACATTAAAATGCTGAAGGGAAATACGTTAATGTCTGTAAATAGGTGTTAAATTACAGTGCATTAGTAAAATGTAACACTTTTCATGCAATTAAAAGTAGTATTGTAGATAAATGTCCATTGGCATTGAGAGATGTTCATAATGTATAATTAAGTGAAAAATTCAGATTGCTAAACAGAATATTGCCATTTGATATATAGGCATAGAAAAATGTGTGGAAATAAGTTTATGAAAGTGTTCACAGTTGTTATCGCTAAGAGTTGTGTATGTAGGAGATTTTAAATTTATTTTGTTTTTTGACTTATCTCTAGGTTCTCATTTTTTGTAGTCAAAAGTATTGCATTGATAATGAATAAAAAAGATAAGCAAATGTTTCTTTATACAATACAATCATGGTTGATTTCTATTTCCTCTTTTATATATTTTGTGATTTAAAATATCCTAAAATAAATTATTATTGATATTATCAACTAAAAATAAGAATATAGAAATAATGTAACATTGACAAATTCTTAGTGTATATAATAATGTAATATTATGAAACTAATCAGTTTAAGACTGACTGTCAATTCAAATGCAAAGTAGTGTATTGTTGTAGATCTCTCTGCCTGGTTTTAGGAATTGTATCTTGACCCCTTGTGGTTAAGGGCCAGGGACAACCTTTGGGAGTACCAGCCCCAGGAGACAAAGCCTGTCACTAGTAGCAAACACTGCCTCAGTTTTCTTTCCCTGCCCCCAAAGCTTGGTCGGAAGTCAATGACAGGTAAGACCCCCCTCACAGCGGGGGCAACCTAAACCAGACTCAATCACTTGGGAGGCCTTCATGGAAGGACTGGGGGGGGCTGCAACAAAGAGCAATGGACTCTCACCCCCAGCTTTGACATAGCCCAAGTCCCCACATTCTCTGGGAGAAGTGCTTCCTAGCTCTAATCCCCTTAAGCCTGAATACCTGTTGGGGAGAGGTGCAGCTCCTTGCTTTGCTAGAGCATGCCCTGGGGAAAAATCTGGCACCACAAAGACTTCCTGATAAACCTGTGAAATCTGCTCTGCTAAGAGCGCTTTCATTCATATGTTAAGGGTTTGAGCAGGAAACCCTAAAACTCTGTTCCTGACAGACTCTGACTCATAGTAAGCCCTCAGATTTCTTTGGAATGTTATCTACTGTTTGATCCTTGCCGCCCTGTATTCCTGTGTATTACAACCCAATAAAAGGCTATGGAGCAGGGGACTTGGGGCCTTTTTCTCCTCCGAGAAACTGGCCGCTGCTGGCCTTTTTCCCTGAGAAACTGGCCACAGTTCACTTCTCCTCCCCAGGCAGATCACATCATGACTCAGACATATTCATCCTCATTCATGGCACTTGGGGGGGACTCGTGTGAAGCCACCCCCACAGTGTATATACTAAGGTAACTGATTATTTTAGCTTTATATTAGTTTTAGTATCTGGATGAGTCTGGATTCTGATTACTCTTCATTTGTAACTTATTTTTAGGGAGAAAGAAAAGCTCTTCTATTTCTTTAATTTCTAGTTCAAAATATAGTGATATTTTGAATTTTATTAAAGTCACAATTAATATTTGTTGCTTGTACAGTTATTTATTTTTTATATATTTTTATTTTATTGATTACGTCATTACATTTGTTCTATTTCCACCCCTTCATTCCCCATCACCCTGCACACCCCTCCCCCACTGTTCCCCCCTTTTAGTACATGACCATGTGACTCAAGTTCTTTAGATTCTATATTTCCCCTACTATTCTTGCCTTCCCCCCATCTATTTTCTATCTACTGTCTATTCTACTTATTTTCTGTACCTTCTTCCCCCTTAATAGGACCGCCACCACAACCCAAAACCCCCCACCCCCCCCCCCGGCCTCCTTCTCCCACTCCCCTGTTGCTAACCCTCCACATGATCTTCATTTCTATGGTTCTGCTCCTGATCTAGCTGTCCTCTTAATTTGCTTTTGTTTTAGGTGTGGTTGTTAATAACTGTGAGTTTGCTGTCCTTTCACTGTTCATCTTTCTTGGCCTTTTGGCTAAGATCAAGTGTAGTATCTGTTCTTATCAGTTTAATACAGTTATATGATTATATCTTAAAACAATGCAAAATTTTACTCCTCAATACATAAAGCTCTTTTTCAGTAATTCCTTTCTAAATCTTAGTAATTTTGAATAATAGAAGTACTAGTTAGTGTCTTGTCCTACTTATGATTTCAATGGGAATTTTATAAATTTTCTCTTGGTTAGTCATTTACTAATTCACTGAACATGTATTCTAACTGCATGGTGCAGGTATTCATCTTAGAACGTGTCAAAAAAGGTGTTACATATTTTATCTTAAAATTTTGAATAAAAATTGATACCAGCATTTATAAACACTATGGGGGACTATTAACATTATTTCACCAACTATAAATGCTATTCTTGACTCATCCTTACATTCCCAGAATACACATAACTTAAATATATTATTTTATAATAGGAATGGACTTAATCTAAATTTTGTGCTGATATTTACTTAGGATTTTTAAATCTTATTATATCAATGTGTTTGTTAAAGTTTGCTTTCTGTAGTTTCATTTACATATTTGAGTTAGTCTGGGTTTATTCAAGAAACTGGGGTGTTTTCCATATTGCTTTGTTAAGAACTGCAAAGGTTCTGAGATTTTTACCTTGTAAGCTAACGAGTCAGTTAGCTACAATTTCAGAAATTTTGGCAGAAGACAGACAGGAGACTCCTGAGTAGGTGACAAAAGACAACATATGACCTATTAGCTACAGCAGTAGCTAGACTAACACTGTTCTGTGGCTTCCCTGAGCCTCAGTTCCCACAAGGCAACAAGGTGAGGGGCAGGCGATACTTGGACACACAGTGGGGTGTGTTACAGAAGAGCTTTGAGTATAGGAAACCTGATCTTATATGGGGACCTTCTAGCAAACATGTAAGCACACCGCTCCAGAGGGGGAACTTATTTTTATTATATTGTGTGGTAAATAGTACTCCTCCTGTTGTAGATGGTGCCCTGTCTTCCAAAGCTGCTTGCCATACAAACAACTTGGAAAAGATCATCTTAAGCAAATTAGATGTTATAGAACAGTTACAACCTTTTCCATTTATTATAAAGCTTACTTTCCATGGTTTCTTCATGTGTAATCTTTTTTAATGGTCTTGTACTACTTTGTAAAGTGAGGACTGCATGATGTTGCTCTCTCTCCCTCCCTCTCTCTCTTTCTCCTAATACTAAATCTTAGAATTTGAATCCACTTTTGAATTGACTTTAAAATATCTAAAATAAAAATATGTATAATTTTTTTGTTTGTTGCAGCATTTTTTATATTGCAGTCATTTTCTCGAGCTCAAATTTGCTTCATCTCTTACTTACTTGTAGTATAAACTTAAAAAAAATTCATATCAAAGTACAGTTGACACACAACGTTATTAGTTTCAGGTGTTCAAGTCAAAATTTCATTAATAAATTTTAGCTTATTCTTATTTTCTCTACCTTCGAATGCTTTAGAATTGATTTCTATTTATTTCATGCACTAAATTTCAATAAGTATATAATTTTGTGATATTCACTTTCCCCCGTTACTGTCAATAGATACTACTCTTATTGCACTGAGAGAATCTTAAGTAAACATAGTTTTAATGCCTTTTATAGAATCTGAAATAATGGAATTCTCAAGAGAAAGCACTAGTGCCATCGAGGACACATAATGGTGTCCCACATGTGAGGTAAAAAGCAAAGAAAGCACTCTTCATCTTTCTTCAGAGTCAATTTTAAACAAAAGTGATGTGTTTATATTTTTAAATAAACACACTATTTTAAATACTAAAACATTCACACACATATTATGAATCAGCATAGAAAAATCTTTGTGGATTTTTAAGAACTATAGAAGTAATTTAAAAATTTGTATGTGTGATAGGAAATTTAGTCTATATTCTTTAACTTTGCTGGGAATATTTTCCCCTTTTCATTGTCATTAGTGATACTCTGTGAAAAACATTTGGGAATATTTATACCTCTATACCCCAGTTACATTTCTTTCTTTTTATTCCCTTGTCTTCATTATGAATTTTGGAATTAGGTGTCTCAGGATTCATGGTATTACATTTAGTCTTCCTTGTATTACCAAGCTGTTTAATGCTACAACAGGGTTGGGGCAAAAAAAGTCCCAACAGGGTTGGGATTACTAGGCAAGACAGAGCTGCATTAGAATTAAATATCTTGTTCTATTAGCTAATTGGAAGGATTGGTGAGTTTTGAGGTATAAAAAGTTTCCCTAATTGTACATAGATATCTGTGTATGTGCCTCTGTGTATTAACTATGTACACAAACTCAATTGGGATAAAATCTCATATTTATTAAGTGTGCATTATGTATCTGACATTCTTTTGAGGACTACATTTATTTATTCATTTCACTCTAGCAAATGTACAAATTAGTCCTAGTTTTAGCACTTTATTTATGATTAAATATTTCTTAAATTAATGTTTTTATCTGCATAGTATTCTGAATGTTGTAATGTTTTAAACAATTACTCTTTCCTTGAAGTCAGATTATTTCCAGATATAATATCATTTAATGTTTATAATATTAGAATCATATATAAATCTTTCTGCTCAACTCCACCTTTTTTCTTAACACAAATTATTAGAATTAAATTACTGGATAAACATATGATTATCTTAATACTAACAGTGCATTTTTTTCTTTCAGAAAACTAGTACCAATTTACAAGTAAAAATTTTTTTTAGAATTATTTCTCTGAAACTTAACTGTTTTCTCCAACTGTATTCTAGCCCTTTAAAATGTCCTTGCCATTTTTAAATGCTGCTATATATACTAGAAATACCTGGGCAGTTTTAGAACCACTTTCCCATGAGAGGTTACTAACCCTTCCTAAGCCCTGAAGAGGAAGCCCTTCATACTACGTTGTCAGAGAAGTCTGGATATGGCTGAAGGATTAGCAGGAGTGAAGCAACTGATTCAAAACAAGGTGTATTAATTAAATTTTCTTCAAGTAAGTAAAGCTGAGATATGAAAACTAGGTAGCTTAACTGGTAACACTAAACCAAATATTATCATAAGCCAAGAATTATTGCCTTAGGAAAGTTATGATTGGCTGTGTGCAATTCAATAAGTGAATGGAAAAGTAGATCTTTGGACAAATAATGAGGTAGATGTACTTAGAAAATGTGAGGTTTCAGTAGAATAAAGGAAATGAAGGGGTCAGCTGATTGATGCTTTACTGCTCTTCTGCATCCTGGATATTTCTCCTAATACTGTGTTCCATGAACTTATTCTTCATCCTTTTTATTCAAGCATATAAACTACCTTTTTTTGAACCTTTGCCATTATGGGATTTTAAAAATACACACATTAACTGATGAAGGAAGGAGGCAATCAGAGGCTATTTGTTCCTGAATCTCTGAATCAATATTATCAGTAGTCATCTAAGCCAATACAACCATTTGATGGAAATCTCAGATTTCCTAGGTTCTAGATGGACATATAGGAGCTGCTGTGGCCCCCATTCCAGAGGGTCAGAAAGATCTAGCTATAAATGGATGCTAGACAGAGAGTTCAAGGTTACACTGTTCAGATATCTTAGAAAAAAGAATGGAAAGATATGCTAGCTAATATTATTTAGAAAACCCCCATCTAACAAATAGAAATATGGGTGGCATTGGGCCTATCAGTGGAACAGTTTCTTGAGATGACAATTATCATAAAATGATCTTCGAGAGAATGTATTCACCCCTTTGGGTGTTGTCGCTCATTGAAAAAACACATGGGATGTCAGTAAGACTGGGCTCTGTTTTTTATTTCTACATACATAAGTACCCATTTTAGTAAATTGATTTTCTTATAAATTACTTTCTTTTTTAGTTAATTTGATAGAAATATATTATATTTCCTATTTCGCAAATCCATTAATTGAAGAGAATGAAATAAAGGATCTAAAAATTATCTAAAAATTAAAGCACTACTGTCATTTATTTATTATATTTTAATATGGGAGAGACCATCTTCTTAAAATTTGATCACTATTACTAGATGGTCAAGTTAACATTGGATTCAGTAATTCCTATATAATTCAGAATGAAAGGTTGGCATAATGTTGATGACTGCTTATTGTTGAGCTTGGCACTTAATAGCACCCTAAAACCTACTATTAACACTCTAAAAAACTGTAATAATATATGCTTGGCAAAAGGTTTTGGTCAATTAACATTCAGTTATTTTCAGCTGGATGAACGTGGCTAAATTTTTAAGTTGGTATCCTTTTGAAGACTAAAACTTTTTAAATGTTTTTAGTCAAGATCATTGTTAGTCTTTTATTTCAACTAGTCTGATTAGCTAATGGAGCATGCTCAAATCATAGGCTGAATGATCAGATAACTTGACCAAAAAGGTAAAAATATAATTTTTAGCAGTTATTCCATTAGATATTTTAGTTCTCACTTTTGGACATTCACATCTAAAAGACTACTTTAGATTATGAATCACTTTATTTGTATATCTTTATATTAAAATACTAATTTTTGAAGGTGATTTGTATTATGTCTGGATGAATATGCAACTAGTTCAAGGTATGTTAATGTTATTCTGATTCTACAATTTCTATAAAATATAATTTAATATCAATATTTTATTGAATTATTATTTTTGATTGATAAAATAATTCTAAGAACAATTATGTGAAGCTGAAAAGGTATAATTCAAGCATTTTGTTGTTTACAAATGCTAACGAACAAAGCCAGTAACCAAATTCTTGCTTCAAGATCTGTATAACAGTAATAGATTATAGAAACTTCAGATGTTTGCATCAATAAGAATGGAGATAGTTTTATAAATTATAAGTTTCATTTCTAACAATAATAATCACTCACTTCACATTAAAGCCCTTCTTCCTGACATAGTTTTAACTGTGTATGTAATCTCCCAGTACATTTTACTGTTAAGTTGTACTTTCACATATTATTTTGAAATAATTAAAAAATTTCATAGTAATACAATTAATTCTGCTTGAGAATACCTAGATTCTTATCCACAGAGCTCTTAGACATATACTTGTATTATATCTAATTAATGTCAAAATTATAACCATTCCCTATTTTAATCTTCAGTATCCATAATATAGGAAAACCAAGGCCTAATTTTTGCAGGTAAAATCTTCAGTTTAGTTGGAGGAGGGGTACATATTGTCATACACTTAAATAGATGTGGAATTAAAAATTAATGATTAATTACTAATAATGAAAATAATTTTAAAACTTCATAAATCCATGTAAACTTCAATAACGCCCTCCCTCTCTCTCCCACATCTAGCAAAAATTCAGAAAGTAAATCACAAGGACAACAAAATATCAGGCTAAATTATTACAAAAAAAATAATTTTTTTTCTCAGTGACTTAGTAAAATTATGAACAGTATTTGTATTTTAACTGATACAAAGCCTTGTTCTTTGGATTTTTATGTCAAATAAACATTAAACATCAACTAGATGATTATAGGTTTTCTGGGAAATTGCTTACGTGTATTTGTGTTGGAATTAGTTATTCAGAATGCACTGTAAGCACCTTTGAAAATTTCTCTTCAGTGGAATTACTTTAAGTTATTATAAGTAATTTTGTAAGAAGTTTCTGGCCAGTGTTGAGAAGGGTGGTTTGGTTGGGGAAGAATCTGAATGGAAAGAAACACATTAGGTGGCCTAAAAACAATCTAGGCAAGAAACATTGAGGCTGAAAGCTAGTAGGATGGGGATAATAAAAATTGGTATTAGAGATTGTGCAAAACAAAATATAATATAACTTGAATACTAATTGATTTGGTATACAAAATAGTGAAAACAATGTTCCCCACTATGAAACTAGAAGGATAGCCAAAGTATAAAATGAAATAAGTAAAATAAGCTTGAGAGCAGATCAAATGGGAAGAAATAATTATTTAGTTGGGTAAAAATGGAATTGGAGGCATTGCCAACATGCAGAATAATCAATAAAAGACTTTGAAGTGATGGGATTAAATAAGTTATGCATTGAATAGAGAGTAATAGTAAGAATATCTAAAACTATCCAGAGTGAGGATAAAATTAAAGCATGGCACATGAAAATATTACAGAGAGTGGAACCCTGAAGATTACAGTGTTTTTAGACACAAAGAAAAAAATGATAGAAAAATTAAGGAAATATAATGTGACTTGTTTAGAGGTAGGCTGACCTTTGAATAATTTTATTGGGTGTTTGAAGATTTCATGAAAAATGTTGGAATGGCAAAATGAAGAAGAAAGGAAATAAGAAAATTACAGCAAATGTAACTTCTGGCCAAGATGGAGATGTAAGTAGATAAACTGCCTCCTCACACAACCAAAAAAAAAAGAAGGACAACAACAAATAAACAAAAATACCCAGAAGTGCCAGAAAAGCAAACTGTTTGGAAATCCAACAACCAAGGAGTTTAAGAAGAAACAGTAAAGAAGAAACACCCAGACTGGTAGGAGGGGTGAGGATGGGCAGCCCAGATGGAGAAGACTTTCAGCAAGGCAGTGGTTGGAGCACTAGGTGGCCCCACATTTGAGTGTGGATGCACCAGAAGGAACAACTGAGAAGTGAGACAGACCTCACAATACAGGGTTCTAGTGTGGGGAAATAAAGCCTCAAAACCTCTGACAGGTTTAACCTGGGGGGGTTATGGCAGCGGGAGAAACTCCCAGCCTCACCGGGGAGATCATTAAGGAGATCCACATGGTCCTAAATTGTACACAAACCCACCCACCTGGGAATCAGCATCAGAAGGGCTCAATTTGCTTGTGGGTAGTGGGGGAATTGACTGAAAGCAGCTGAGAGCACAAGTGGCATTATTCTCTGTTGGACACCTCCCCCACATACAGCACAGCAAGGCAGCAACATGGGTTGCCCCACCCTGGAGAGTATCTAAGGCTCTGCCCCTTACCATGTAACAGGCTGCCAAGACAAGGAATTATGGCCCAAATGAAAGAACAGATCAAAGCTCCAGAAAAAATACAACTAAGTGATGAAGAGATAGTCAACCTAACAGATGCAGAGTTCCAAACACTGGTAATCAGGATGCTCACAAAAATGGTTGAATATGGATGCAAAATAGAGGAAAAGTGAAGGTACAAAGTGTAATAAAGGAAAATATACAGGGAACCAACACTTAAAGGAAGGAAACCGAGATTCAAATCAATGATTTGGAGCAGAAGGAAGAAATAAACATTTAACCATAATAGAATGAAGAAACAAGAATTCAAAAAAATGAAGAGAGGCTTAGGAACCTCCTGGACGACTTTAATCATTTCAACATCTGAATCACAGGGGTGCCAGAAAGAGAAGAAAAAGAGAAAGAAATTGAAAACTCATTTGAAAATATAATGAAGGAGAACTTCCCTAATCTGGCAAAGGAAATAGACTTCCAAGAAGTCCAGGAAGCTCAGAAAGTCCCAAAGAATTTGGACCCAAGGAAGCTCACACCAACACACATCATAATTACATTACCCAAGGTTAAAGATAAAGAGAGAATCTTAAAAGCATCAGAGAAAAGGAGACAGTTACCTACAAAGGAGTTCCCATAAGGCTATCAGCTGATTTCTCAAACCTTATAGGCAAGAAGGGGCTGGGAAGAAGTATTCCAAGTCATGAAAGGCAAGGACCCACATCCAAGCTTACTCTATCCAGCAAAGCTATCATTTAGAATGGGAAGGCAGATGAAGCGCTTCCCACATAAGGTCAAGTTCAAGGCATTCATCAACACCAAGCCCTTATTATATGAAAGCTTAAAGGGATTCATCTAAGAAAAAGAAGATGATCAAATAATGAATAATAAAATGATAATAAACTCACAACTATCAACAACCAAACCTAAAAAAAAAACAAAATAAAAAACAAATTAAGCAAATAAGTAGAACAGGAAGAGAACCACAGAAATGGAGATTACATGGAGGGTTATCAGAGGGGAGAGGGAAGGAAGAAAATGGAAGAAAAGTTACAGGGTATAAGAGCATAAATGGTAGGTACAGAACAGACAGGGGTAGGTTAAGAATAGTGTGGGAAATGGAGAAGCCAAAGAACTTATATGTACAACCCATGGACATAAAATAAGGTGATGGAATTTTGATGGGAGGGGGGTGCAATGCTGAGGGGAATAAAGAGGAGTAAAAGAATGGGACAACTGTAATAGCATAATCAATAAAATATATTAATTTTTTTAATTTAAAAAACTGACACTGATTTTTCTCATAAAATGTAAGATTAACTACATCAAAGTGGTATGATAAAAGAATAAAAGTGGCGAGAAAGCCTAAAGACAGACCCAAGTATATAAAATAATTTAGTAGATAATAACAGCATAATTCTATTTATTGAGCTCTTTCCATGGGCAGGTGTTCAGAGACACAAGAGGCACTAACTTGTCTTTGTTCCATTCTAAATAGAAACAGGCATTTGTTTTGATTGTTTGGGATGTTTTCCTTTCTTCAAGGTGCTAATTCTCTACAAATATTCAGTAACTGTTGTTTTTGTGAGTTTACATTTGACACATATCTTGGACGTTCTCCCCCAACAACTGGATCCTGTGTAACTGCAGGTGGCAGAGGGCTGTTTTTGCCCTGTATATATTGTTAATGTGCTTGGGGCATTTTTATTTGTAAGCCTGAATTACCTCTACCCATCTGCAAAATAAGAATTTTTCCTCTGCTTTGCAGTGGAGATAAAATTAGAAAATAGTAGCTAACAAACACATTGTGTCAAGGATGTATGACTTTTTGAAGCAGATAAATTGCACCTGTGTTAATTGTAAAGTTTCTATTTAAAAGTATCACCAGCCAACTGCATAATGATCCTTCTAAAGAACAAAAAGGGATTTGTCCGCAAGAACTACCCCAACTGGAAACTGGAGCAATGGCCAGACCTCACCACTGCCCACTTTGAGGTGATCTTTTAGTTGCCAGCTAGTCTTTTGGTTCAGCTCTAGAAGGCAGGCTATCAGAATCTTGTGTAAAGGAAGCTCTATCTCCCACAGACGGCTGAGCCAGCATGGGTATGGCCAGCTATTGTTTAATACTGCTCCGGGCTGAAAATAAGGAGGCGGTAAAAACAAAAACAAAAAAAAGAAGAAAATTGCAGCAAAAGTAATAGATCTCTTCCCTGAAAAGTTCCGAAGACAAAAACTAGAAGCTATTTAAAATTTATTACACTACTTGTTTCTTTGTTCTTTCTGGACTGAAGTTAGCACGCATCCAGTAGAAAAGGCAGTACCTATGAGAAGGGAGCACAGATGATCCGCTGAGTGGAGAGTGGGAAGTATGGGAAATGTGGAGTATCCAGTGGACGGGGTGTCTTAAGAAAGGCTTCAATAGCAAAGCTTCCGCCAGATTTAGGTATTCATTCAAAATAGTCAGAAGTGGGTCACAAGCTATAGGAGGCATGGCATGAGAAGAGGTGCTGCATGGTTTTTATGGTAAACAAATTTACTCTCCCTCATCTGCATCTGCCCTGTTGAAGAGGACATGAAGGGAAGGATGACTTTAATGGATTGCCTCTGCGAGCCAATGGGAGGACTGCAGGTGATTCTGGTAGTTGGAAGTGAGAGGGGCTGTTTATGGCCTGACTCCCTGATTGCTAGGATGGCGCCAGTTGGCCGAATCCCAACCAAGGCCAGCTGTGGTCTGGCCAGCCTCCCCGGGTATTTAACTCTCTGGGTTCTGGTTTTGTTTCCTCCGAGAGTCAGGGGTGTGACGGCTCCGCACAGTTGGGAGGCACAGGATGTGCACCAGCCTCCTGCCTGCATCTCTTCAGAAAACACTTCCCCTATTCGTCTCCTCAAGTTTTCCAGTTTTGAATGTGTCTTCTGCTTCATACCAGCACTATAATTGATGGAGAATGTTCTCAAGACTGGAAGAAATGAAAGGAGGGAATGATACATCTGTAAAGAGTTGAGTAGAGTGAGCCAGAGTATGGATTCTGGATGAAAAGAATAATTATACAGGAGTGAAAAGTTTTATTTAGAGAAAATTATCAGAAGCTACTTTCTTTTTCTTTGGCTGTAGCTGGGCTTTTCTTTGTAAAAATTCTAACATCTTTAGCTTTTACATACATTTAGATATTTCTTAACTTGGGACCTGGCTTTTGAGTCTTATATAATCATATGTGGTTTAAATAAAACTGCAGTAACAATCCCATGGCTTGCATAGCCCTGTTAGAAAGGAATTGTAACATTTAAATAATATAGCACACTTCCAGAAATCATCTCCTAGAAATCATCTTCACATGCCATAGACATTTTTACTCTGATGTGAGCTTTGAAAAATTATCATAAATTATGTAACAACCTTTGAATAGAACTAATAGTATATATTTAGTCATTAATCAAACACAGTTGTGATGGTGGAGATAATAGAAAGTAAGACAAAAATATCCCTACACATGTGGACCTATTCAGTTTACAGAGGCAAACAGAGAACAAGCAGTAAATGCATTAGGCCACTTTAGCTAGTGTTGAATGCTGTGATGAAAAGGGCCCAGGGCCGTATGGTGGTTGAAGAAGATTTCTCTAACATTTGAGTTGGGGCCTAATGGGTAATAAAGGATGAGCCATCTACAGATCCTGTGCTCCACAAAAAGGAAAGAGTTAGTGCAAGGACTGTGGCGGGTAGACTGTGTGCAAGAGAAGCAAGAAGGTCAGTGTGGTGAAGCACGAAGCATTGGGAGATGAGCAAGAAAACAGTCTGGGGACAGATCAGCATGACCTTTTGGGTCTTAGTGAGGGGCTTTTGTTCTAAATGTGCAAGAGGCTACTAGAGAGTCAAGCACAGTGGTGGCATTTCTCTTTCCATGTTTAGAAAGGTACCTCCCGCTGCTGTGGGAAGCCCAGATGGGAGCTGAGCAAGAGCCAAAGCAGAGACCACTGACGCTCTTCATAATAATAATATTTGAATGTTTGCTATTACAAAGCACAGCATTATCTCATTTAAATTAAAAAAGCCTATGCTTCCAGTACTGTTATCATCAGGAGCAGAGATGAAGCTGTGGTGGCACATGGAAATTAGGAAGTTGCTCTAGCTCCCGCAGTTCCCATGTGGCAGAGCCCAAGCCCTTTGAATACCACCACACTGGGCTCATGATTCTAGGATTTATATGCATTAGAGTTGGCTGTAGCCCAGTGAGCCATATTAAGGTCTTCAAAAATAATCTTATTATGTGAAAACTGCTGAGGGTGAAAAATGCTGGAGATAGAAAATGCTAACCATACCCTGACTGCTGTGACTCAGTTGGTTGGGTATCGCCCAGCAAAGTCAAAAGTCACTGTCCCAGTCAGGGCACATGCCTGGGTTGCGGGTTTGGTCCTGGTCGGGGTGTGTACGAGAGGCAACCAGTCGATGTTTCTCTCCCCCATCATTGTTTCTCTTCCTCTTCTTCTCCCTTCCATCCTCTCTCTATATTAAATAAATAAATAAATGCAGTCTTTAAAAAAGGGGGAAATGCTAACACAGCAATAAAAGATAAGAATGAATAATTAACACTTAACATTTTTCATGTAAGCCTGTTCTCTTACAAAAGCTTCTTCCTGTCTATATTTAAGCCAGCATTCACATATCTTACTTATATTTTCTTTGAAACATCTATTTTAAGCCATATATGGATTCAGAATGCTGGATTATTTGGACAATTTATTAATATGTAAATTGCAGTGATCTCATTTTAAAAGCATAGAGTTCAACATAGAAGTTTCCCACATATGAAGATTAAAATGTGTCTTTACTCCAGTGATTCTTTAGCCAAGAATTTTTCTTTTTAAAGTACTTCCAAAAATAAAACACAATTTATATGAGGCTTGCAGAGCATATTTGTTCTTGCAACAGAAGTGGCAAGTGGGAAAGTGGCGGTGAATGACTAAGACAGGTTCATTTAAAGATGACCATATGCAACTTAGTCACCTTTGGCCTCCTGACAAAGTGAGAATGACCCACAAATAACTGAGTGCTCAGAGGCTTGAGGATACATCTACACAAGTTGACTAAGTGATGGGAAATCTGTTCATTTGTTTTGGCTCCTCTGACTTAACAATGTGCATCACAAGTGATTTGGAAGTAATCAGTAGTAACAGTTTTGGAGATGACAGTGAGATTTGTCCTAACCCTCCATTCCCTACCTAGGAAATAGATACTGATAATTTCTCTGAAAAATTCTCTAAAGACATCCACTAACATTTTGTTTGAAACGTGAATGAGAAAAAAGTGTTTTCAGTTTTGAATACAAATGTAACCCAAGATTGGGTAGAAGACCACCTTCAATGTACAGAAGAAGTAAACTTTTTGTCTGTATCTCTTACAAGTATTTATTTATAATGGTAATAATGTAACTAAAGAATTTCTGACTGGTATTTATTTTTCTTACAGAAGTTAAAGCAATGTGTAATTTCATACAAATGCTATATTTACTTTATTGACCAAGTGCTAGAAATTTAAATTGGCCTGGAACAGAATAACATAGCAATTCTTCATACCTCTTGAGAGACGGTTCCCATTTCCCTATGTCTTATCTCTACTCTAGAAGCCACAATTACAAAATGTCATCAAGATTGAAAAACAAGTTATATTCTTTTTCTCTATTCAAAAGGTCCATTACCCATATGACTTCAGGCATTTTTGGTTGTCCAATTTCTTGGCATATACTTGTTCATAGTATTTCTTACAATCCTTTGTGTTTCTGTGGTATCCATTGCTATTCTCCTCTTTCATTTCTTATTGTATTAATTTGGGTCCTCTATCTTTTTCTTCATGAGTCTGTTTAATGTTCATCAATTTTGTTTATCTTTTCAAAGGACCAGCTCCTGGATTCACTGGTCTTTTGTTAGTCTCTATGTCATTTGTTTCCTCTCTGATCTTGATTATTTCCTTCCTTCTACTCCAATTGGGCCTTGTTTTCATGTTGGGTTTAATTCTTTTAAGTGTAGGGTTGTTTATCTGAGATCTTTCTCTCTTTTTGAGGTATCCCTGTCATGCTATAAACTTCCCTCTCAGCGAGTGCTTTTCTGTGTCTCTTAAGTTTTAGGTTGTCATATATTCATTTTCATTTGTTTCCAGGTACTTTTTGATTTCTTCCTTGATCTCATTGATGGTCCATTCATTATTTAATGACATGCTATTTAGTCTCCATGTATTTCAATGATTTTGAGGTTTTTCTTTTTTTTTTTAATGAAGTTGATTTCTAGTTTCATGCCATTGTGATCTGAGAAAATGCTTGATATGATTTCATTTTCCTAAATTTGTTAAGATTTCTTTTGTGTCATGCCATATGGTCTGTCTTTAAGAGTGATCCTTGTACTCTTGAGGAGAATGTGTATTCTGGTATTCTGACACTTTGGGATGAACTGTTCTGTGAATATCAGGTAAATTAATTCAGTCTAGTGTGTTGTTTAAGGTCGCCGTTCCCTTGTGGATATTTTTTCTCTGGAAGACCTATACAGTGGTGACCATGGGGTGCTAAAATCCCCTATAATGACTATATTGCTCTCAGTCTCTTTCTCAAAGTCCACCAAGATTTTCCTTATGTATTTAGGTGCTCCTATATTGGGCATGGATATGTGTGTAAGGGTCATATCCTCTTATTGGATTGACCTCTCAGTATTATGTACTGGTGTTGTTTGTCTCTTTTTATGCTCTTTGTTTGAAGTCTATTTTGTCAGATATAAGTATTGCTACCCCAGCTTTTTTTCCATCTCTATTTACATGGAATGTTTTTTCTATTCTTTCACTTTCACCCTGTGTAGAATTTTTGTTCTGAGGTGGCTCTCTTATAGACAGCATATATTTGGGTTATATTTTCTTATCCATTCAGCTACCCTATGTCTTTCTTTTGATTGGAGCATTTAATCTATGTACATTTAAGGCTATTATTGATAGGTACTTGTTCATTACCATTTTATTCCTTTGTACCTGTGTTCTTCCTCTCTTTTATTTCTTCTTAAAGTGGTCCCTTTAACATCTCTTCAAGTGCTGCTTGATATTAATGGACTTCTTTAATCTTTCTTGTTTTTGTCTGGGAAGCTCTTTATTAAATGACAGCCTTGCTGGATAGAATAGTCCTGGTTGCAGATCCTTGCTGTTCATTACTTTAAATAATTCATGCTAATCCCTGACAACCCAAGTATTTTTGTTGAGTAATCAGCTGACAGTCATATTGGAACTCCCTTGTAGGTAACTGACTGTTTCAGTTTTGCTGCCTTTAAGATTCTCTCTTGGTCTTTAAATCTTGCCATTTTAATTATAACAGGTCTTCGTATGGAACTTTTTGGGTTCATCTTGTTTGGGACTCCTTGCTTCCTGAAATTTTGTGACTTTTTCTTTCACCAGGCTAGGGAAGTTTTCTGTCATTATTTCTTCAAACAGGTTTTCTATCCTTTGCTCACTTCTCCTTCGGCTATGCCTATGATATGGATGTTGTTATGTTGCATGTTTCCTAAAGTTCCCTTAAAACATCCTTGTTCTTTTTAAGTCTTTTTGTTTTTGTTTTTCTGATTGAATGTTTTTTTCCTACCTTGTCTTCCAAATTGCTTATATAATCCTCTACTTCATGTAACCTATTTTTAATTCTTTCTAGTGTATTTTTTTCATATACTGCACTTTTCATTTCCAACTTGTTCTTATTAGAGGTTTCTATGCCCTTTTCATGCTGATGTAGTTCCCACTAAGTTCCTTGCAGTTCTCACTAAATTCCTTGAGCATCCTTAAAATCATTACTTTGAATTCTATGTCTGATAATGTTCTTTCCTCAATTTCAATGAGCTCTTTTTCTGAGGAGGCTTCCTTTTTTGTTGTTTGGTGTTGGGGACCGCTCTGCCTGGTTTCAGGAATTGTAACTACCTCCCATGGCTAAGGATGAGTGAGTGACCTCCAGAATGCGAATCATAGGAGACAAAAGCTTGTTTCTGGTAGCGAATGCTTCCTCAGTTTTCTCCCCCTGCCCACAAATCATGGTCAGAAGTCAGAGATGGGTAAGACTCCTCACAGTGAGGGGCAACCTAAGCAAGACTCGATCACTTGGGAGGCCATCATGGAAGGACTTGAGGGGCTGCAATAAAGAGTGAGCAATGGACCCTTGCCTCCTGGCTATGTGACATGGCCCGAGTCCCCGTGTTCTCTGGGAGAAGTACTTCCAGGTTCTAATCCACTTAAGCCTGAAAACCTGATGGGGAGCGGTGCAGCTCCTTGCCTTGCTAGAGTGGATCTGGATCTTGGGATAAATTTGGCATAAGAAAGAATTCCTAAAAAATCCTATGAAACCTGCTTTGCTAAGAGTGTTTTCATTCATATGATAAGGGTCAAAGCAGCAAACCCTAAAGTTTCTGCAAAACCACCTTCCTGACAGACTCTGACTCATACTAAGCCCTCAGATTTTTTGAAATGTTATCTGCTGTTTGATGCTTGCCGCCCTGTATTCCTGTGTATTACAACCCAATAAAAGCCCTTGGAGGAAGGGACTCACGGCCTTTTTCCTCTGAGAAACTGGCTACTGCTTCAGGCCTTTTCCTCTGAGAAACTGACCACCTCTCCTCCCCAAATAGATCATGTTTTGGTAGTGTTTACTTTCATCCGTGGTGGACGGGGGCACTTGAGACCAAAGTCGCCCCTGTAGTTTGGGTGTTGTTTCTTTGTGCCCCTATTTTAGCTTACTCCTTTTGCTTATTTTATGTAGTAAATAGATCTGGTTTGACTCCCTGTCTTCATGGTGGTGGCCTCATATGAGAGGATTCCTGTGGAAGTCAGTGGTGGAGCCCTTTGATTCACTGAGCTGAATTCTCCAGGAATGCTCTGTGGGAAGTTTATGTGAGCTCTCCAGTTATATTTGGGTCTTTTTGTGGTTGGCATGTTCCTTCATGAGTTCTCCCCTCCATTTAGCTGACCGAGAGACTCAATCCCCATCATGTCTTGTATACAGTTGTACCAGTGCTGACAGAACAAAGCAAAAACACACAGAAAACCCACACAACAACAAACAACAACAAAAAAGCAAAATAACAATAACAAAAACAGCAAAATCAATGATAAAAGATCAATGAAAAATAAAAGTGGAAAAGTAAATAGAATATTATAAGAAAAATGAGAATACAATAAGACCAAATGAAAGAAAAAATGATTGTAGAAGGATAGAGGAGAGAGAATAAAGAATAAAGAATAAAGAATAGAAACAGGGACTCACCACAAAAGAATGAAGAAAGGGAGAAATAAAATTTAAAAAATAAGAAAAAGAAGAAGGAAAGAAAAATAAAGAAAGGAAAAGTAGAATATGAGATTTGAAAGAAAAAAATGAAGATACAGAAAAAATGATATAAAGCTTTGCAAAAGGAGAAATTAAATAATACAAAAGAACGAAGTGGACTTCATTTCAGCAGAGTTTATTGCTTGCCTGCTGGGTTCTCCCTCTGGATAAAACCCTGATGTTGTCTGCAGCTGGTGCAGGCCAATGTCAGATTCTGTCCAGTCAAGCTCTAGGAAGCCTATTCCCAGTTACAAGTGATCCACAGTTTGTAGCTGTCTCCTTTGGGTTGGCTGCTTCCAGGGTGGACCTCGTTGCTCTGTAAATCTGGCTTTTTATCAGTACAGGGCCCAGCTGTGTGTCAACTAATCACTGAGGGCACTGCTGGAAACACCTACACCTGCTTTTGTTTGTGGTCCTGCTGTTAGTCTCAGTCTAGCTGCCAACCCATCTGAGAGGGTTTCTGAGAGGGCTTCTGGTAGAATTGGAAGGATGGGACCCTTGAATCTCCTGTGGGAAGTACCATTAAAACTTCAGGGAATTTGGTGGGTGCATTCATACATCTAAGTCTGTCACAGATTATTTCCCTGAACTCAGCAGGGCAAAGCACCTAGTAGCATAGTGGATGCACCTCCAGAGCCCAGATTTTTGGTCTTCTAGAAACCAGGAGGGCATTGCTAGGCTCTCTGGTGAGTGAAAGGTTTTATTAGGCTCCGCTGAGGAGGAAATACCAATCAGCCACAAAGTCAGGCAGTATAGAGCTTTATTGGGGTTTGTGCACTCGGGCGAGGTTCTCCAGTCCACAAAGTAGGGCCGAAGAAGTCGAGCCCAAGCAGGGAATGTGTCAGGGTTTTATTCCGGTTGGCTCTCCGTGGGAGCTGGGGATTGGTCCCCTTTGAACAAAGCAGCAATATATCATTGGTGGCTTTTCTCGGGCTCAGGTCGCTATGCCAATATCCGTTTTGGCAAAGCCCGCCCTTTTGGCTCTTTGGTTTGATGTCAGTCATCTTTTCCGGGTTGTAGTTCAGCCCGCCATTTTGTCCTATCCAACCCATCCTGACAGTGAGAAAGTGCATGGAGTGGTTGTACCGTAAAACCAGCCTTTAACACCCCTGAATCCACGTATTTTGCTGCCTCCTCAGCAAGGAATAAAATGTAGGTTGGGGGAAAAGAAAAGGAAGAAAAGAAAGGAAGAAAAGGAAAGGAAGGAAAAAATAAAAGAAAGAAAGGAAAAAAAGAAAGAAAGAGAGAGAGAAAGAAAGAAAGAGGAAAAAAAGTATTTTTTAAAAAGAAGGATTCAGGTGGACTGAGCAGCATTCTGGAGGGTGTGCAAAGCAGGATTTCAGAGTATGGGGCTAGGAGGCTTCCAGAGGCTGGGTGAGCCCTTTCCCACATGGTTGAGTAGTTGTTTTTGTCCCGGGAAGGGCTTACTCTTCTCAAGAAAAATGGGTGCTGCAGTGAGGGGCAGTGTTATTTCTTAGCACCAGGAACTCAGCAGCCATTCCCCTAAGCCTCCCATTCCAGACTCTCCTCACGCCACTGCAGACCACGCTGCCCTCCCTTCACCCAGAAAAAGGTAAGTGGCTGGGAATGCAAAATCTGTGTGTTGACTCCTTAGAACAAAAGAAATTGAAAAAAAGAAAAGAGAAAATGTGGCTTTCACCCTAGTGGGCACTGTCTTTCTTTGGCAGGCAAAAAACCCTGCTGGATGCTGTGTGGGCAGGGGATCCCAGCACCAGTTCTCTGTGCTTGGGAACCTAGTCTTGAGTCCAGGCTTCTCCTCTCTGGGGAAAGGCCCTACAGCCATGCAGCTCCCTGGGCCCAACACCCGTGAAAGTGATGCCAGCCCCTCTCACTTCCCTGCCCTTTCTACTGGTCTCCAGGTGGTTTCTGGCCATCCGTGGTTAAGTATCTCCTCTTCAGGGTGTCTTCAGTTTATTTCAGCTGGCTGGCTGTTCTGTTCTTTATTTTTATTTTCAGCTTGGCTCTGGGAGACAGAGATAAATTCCCCTACTCTGCCACCTCTTGTGAGTCCCGCAAAAATATTCTCTTTTTATAAACATCCATTGTGTTTATATCCACTGAATTTTTTTGCTATTACTATTTTCTGTCACTGAATAGAACCCTAGACAGGATTTGTAAGGCATATCATATGGGAACAGATAAACTTTTTGAATGACTAGACTTCTCTTGGGAAAACTTCTATTACATTGTAAAGTTCAAATAAAATTGCAGTGAAAATTCAACACTTTTTGAGGCACATATTACATTGCTGTCTGTTTAGCCATGATTTACTTATTAACCATTTTTTTATTTTTAAAAACTTTAAAACTACATTTTACTTTCAATATATTTCATATTGGTTTCAGTTGTACAGCATAGTGGTTACACATTCATATAATTTACAAAGTGCTTCCTGTGATATTTTTAGTTTCCAACTGGCCCCATACAGAGTTATTATAATATTATTTATAATATTTCCTATGCTGTATTTTATATTCTTGTGACCATTTTGTAACTTCCAATCTGTAATACTCAATCCCTTCACCTTGTTTTTATCAGTTTTTCCCATCAGATATTATACTTTTTAAAACTTCTTAGTCATATATCACATTTCAATCTATTATCCTGTATTCTGAATATTTTTATTCTTCATGTATTTGTCATATAATTTTTACCTCCTCACTAGTTATTTCTATTGCCTTTCTCTTACTCATTATGATTATGTCAAATCTTTTTTTACTTATCCACATCTATTCTGTTTCTTACTGTTTTTAATTTAGGCAATAGGTTTTTAATGGAATTATTTATTTCTAGATTTGTTTCTTTACTTTTACAGAATGTTCTCATCTCTTTCTGATTTTTAACTCCATAATTTTGAGCTCTTTTCACCTCACACCAAAGTTCTCCTGCAGCGCTTGTGTAGTGCGGCTTTGATTTCTCAGATGCTGTTTCCTCCCATACTGAGTTCTTTGTCTCCCTGCTGCCATTTTAAAATTTCTTCCTGTGTTCATTCTTCTCTTCAAATGTGTCTCTAGTATGTTTACAACGTTTCCATGCCGCTACTTTTATTTATCTCTCAGATACAGGCATCTTTGTTCAGATTTCTTATTTGCTCTGATGAAATGAGAGATGACCCTTTGATAGCAATAATCTGGAACTAATTTTGACCCTTTGATACCCAATCATCTGGGGCTAATTTGCCTTTCCTTCACCAATTTACCACTTTTTTCTGTTCATTTTCCTGAGGCCTGGGATTTCTGGGGCAAAGAGGGAGAGCAGGGATGAGGCTGGGTTTGTGTGTTGACTTTGGTCTTCCTTTGAAGACTTGATTGCATTTCTGTTAACAGAACCCACTCCACCCAGAGAGGATTATAATCTCAGTTGTAGAGGATATTTAGTCTTCCATTCTCTAGCTTTTAACAGTAGGACACTCTCCCTAGAGAGACCTGACTATCACCTTTTCCTGCTACCTGTGAAAATTAAAATAGCTGGAATGAGTCTTGCTTGGTGTTTGGGCCATAGGAATAGGCATGCATGGCTAAGCTATTCTTTCCTCTTGGGAACCAGGTACCTGTAAGAAACATAAGCTCTAGTTTGCTCCTGGATTCTATTAACTTTTACAAAATGGGGCTTCTCATGAGGTCTGCGGATTTCCTGCCCTGATTATTAATGCATGACTAAGTCAGTCTAATTCTATGATTTAGTATTAGAAAACCCATAATTTTGTAGGTATTTGTATATCCTCCTATGCAGTTTTATTGGTAGTGTGGATAGTTGTTTGTATCCATGTGCTGATTCTTTTGTCTTATTTTTTAAAACTGCTTTGGAGACTGATTAAGGAAAAGAAAGGTGTCATTCACTGGTCCCTTTATAAACTCTGTCATTCCTTCTCTGGTAGCAGTGTCCTAAAGAATAGGAAGCTCTGGCTACCCCTCTTGTCTCTGGATATCCCCCTGCAATTCACAGAATGATGCGTCATAGCTTCTCTGCATAAAATCTTGTCCCTTGACCTTTCTAATGACTAACCACTTATCCCCCTCTGATTCAGAAAATTTGAAGATTTTAATGAGAATATTGTTCACTTGCCTCTTATTCCATTTAAGTACAGATAGAAGCAGTAGGAGGAACTGAGCACTTTGCAAACACAGAACCTTGCATTTCTTGTTTTGGCTGTTCTATTTCACCATTTAAGGCATACATTTGTAACTCATTCCTTTGTAAACTAATGCTATTTTTTTACTGGATTTTATTGTATTTTGTGCATTTATTAACTAATGGATTCAGGGGATTCTGAAAGTTTACCATGCTCTTCCAAATTTTCCTAGATATTACAAAGAATACAGAAGTTTATTTTTTAATTTATTTTATTGTTGACGCAGTTATAGATATCCTCTGCTTTTCCCCACTTTTGTTTTCCTCCACCCAGTTCCCACCCCTGGCCTTTAGCACATCACCACACTGTTGCCTGTGTCCATGGGCTATGCATATATGTTCTTTGGCTAATCTCTTCCAGTCCCCACCACCACCACCCTCCTCTCTCTGTCAGTCTGTTCCATGTATCCATGACTCTGGCCCTATATTGTTGTCACTTTATTCTGTTCATTAGATTCCACATATTATGGAGATCATATGGAAAACAGTATGAGGTCTTCTCAAAAAGTTAAATTAGGAACTGACATTTGACCCAGAAATCCCCATTTCTGGGAACATATCCTAAGGATCCCAAAACACTAATCAGAAAGAATATACGCACCTCTATATTGATAGCAATGTTATTTACAATAGCCAAGATCTGGAAACAGCCCAGTGCCTATTAGTGAATGAGTGGATAAAAAAGCTGTGGCACATTTACACAATGGAATGCTAGACAGCTGTAGAAAATAAGGAACTCTTACCCTTCGCAAGAGCATGGGGGAACCTGGAGATTATTATGCTAAGCAAAATAAGCCAGTCAGAGAAAGACAAAGAATACAGAAGTTTAAAGTAAACAGATATTCATAACAGTAGTTTGGATATAATTTCCAAAGCCTTGTGAGCCTTATCATGCCATGAACTATAGTGAATGAATTATGCTACAAAAATAGAGAATACTTCATATTCAAAATCATCTGAGCAAAATAAGAATGCCTTTTCCTTCCTAGAAATATACTTATTTCTAGAAAGTGCAGGGCTAATCTCAAAAAGCCCTAACTGTACCTTGGATTTTAGATATTGAAGTAAGCTGGTAACCAAAGATTGCATTAAATAATCAGCAAGTAATAAAGAATAAGTAACATTCTAATTAGACTCTTGTGGAAGGCTCAATCTGTCCAATACTCATGTATGTATTCTATTACCCAAAAGGTAACTTATTGATACTAATTATGATATATTTGTACCTAACGGCAGGGGCTCTGACAATAATAGAGTAACATTAAGTAAATTGAATTCAGAATGGGTAGCATAACAAATAAGTGAAGGTTTCCAGTCACCTTTGTTTGACTTCCTGAGTTTGTTGGTCTTTTTGGATCCTAGTTTTTACCATTAGTGTTGGGAAATACAAAGGTATTGTTCCTAAGCTTCTGACAGAGTTGTGTGTTCTGTTCTTTTCCTAAAGTAATTTTGAACCAGGAACATGTGAAGGCATATGGGATTCTAAAATTCCTAGCATATAATATGGAATATTTAGCAGGAAGCCACCGACAATTTAACTGTGTAATTCCAGAGTGTGAGGATTAAAAAACTGATGGCAATAATGTAACTTCATCACAATGACCCCTAAGCAAATTAGTTAGCAATCAAGCCATCACAAACACCTGCAAGGGAAAAGCTGCCTTTTGTGTTCAACCTTCACTGTTTGAAGTGTGCATGCATCCTGGTGGGTGGATAAATGATTGAATATTAATTATCATTGCCTGCTTGGCAATGCTTCCTGACTTTCTTGGCAGTGATGGTACAGTAGTTATCTTGTTTCCTAGACTGGCAGCTGCCCATCCCCTGGAAAAGCGCTCATGCATTTCTTACACATAAATCAGGGAAAGCAAAGCCCACTCACTAATGCTTTGTGTTTCTCTGTCACTCGTCAGGCTTTAGGCTGACATCCTGGGCTGCCTCAATGTAGTTTGTTATTCTCATTCTTGGCACCTGTTATCCCAAGCAAAGTTTAGCCAAAAGGTTAATAACACTTCCAACTAGCTTCTCAGTATTCTGTTATTTATTTTTAAATATTAATCTGTCACCACAGCACAGTGTCTTACACATAGTGGGCATTCTGAAATGTTCCTTTATTCAGTGAATGATAAGAGAAATTAAAATACATTTTTTTCTATAGGGTAAGTGTACAAACAAAATCTTTCTTGTGCTCTGAGAAACAAAGTACATTTTCTAGCAGAGATTAGTTGTTTGGATTCTAGAAAATTAGTAAGAAAACCCTTGCTTTCCCAATTGCATCTTAGGAATTGAGGAAAAATCAAGAAGCATCTTGATTTAATAATATTTCTAAATGAAGTGGGACTTCTAATATTAATTGAAATTATCATCTATTTCATCTAGTCTCATTTGAGCTTCCTCTTACGTATTGCAGATTATTTTAAAGAAAAAAAAGTTGAAACTAATCAAGTCAATGTGAAGAAACTATATTTAGTTCAATAGCCATAGCCATATTTAGAATTCTCTAAATTTAAAGAGTATTACTGAAGTCACATTTGTTTTACCAAAATGAAATAACTAATTGGGAGTACTTTCAAAATTTAGACACCTAACAACAATTAAAAAAACATTTTAATTTTATTTTTAGCATTATTGGGCTATATACTTTTACTTGTATTTATTTTTTTGAATTTTATTTTTCAACTACAGTTTACATTCAGTATTATGTTTTGTATTAATTTAAACCAAGAAGAGTAATGGGTCCTTATCAGAAGCAGTTAATAAGAAAAAAAATCAAGTTTTGATTTCATGCCCTAATGAAGTAGAGCAGCAAAAGTGAGATTAGGAAGGAATGTGTCCAAAGTGAAAATCCTGCTCCTGTGACCACAAGAGTAGTATGTGACTTTTTCAAGTAATGTCCAAGAAAAGGTACAAATGTATCTGAATGTTTAAGAATAATGTGAGAGATGGGAACCCTTATGCAGTATTGGTGAAAATGTAAATTCATTCAGCCTATGGAAAACAGTATGGAGGTACCTCAAAAAATTAAAAGTAGAACTACCATACGATCCAGCAATTCCACTTCTAGGTAAATATCCAAAGGAAATGAAATCACCATCTTAAAGAGATATTGAGCCCTGGCTGGTGTAGCTCAGTGGATTGAGCGCGGGCCTGCGAACCAGACAATCGCGGTTCGATTCCCAGTCAGGGCACATGCCTGGGTTGCAGGCTGGTTCCCTGGAGGCCAGTTCCCAGCAGGGGACACATGAGAGGCAACCATACATTGATGTTTCTCTCCCTCTCTCCTTCCCTTCCCTTCTAAAGATAAATAAATAAAATCTTTAAAAAAAATAAAATATTTTAAAAAAAGAGATACTGACTTTCCTATGTTTGTTGCAGCATCATTTACAATAGCTAAGACATAGAAAGAACCTATGCCTCCTCTGATGGATAAATGGATGAAGAAAACATGATGTATTTTTCAGCCATAAATAAAAGGAAATCTTACCATTTGTGACAACATGGATAAACATGAAAGGTATTATGCTAATTGAAATAAACCATGCATACACAGACAAGTGCTGTGTGATCTTATATGTGCAATCTAAAAAAGCTTAGTTTATGGAAACAAACAGTAGATTGATGATTGCTGGGGCTGGAGGGTTGGGGGCAGGGAAAACATATGCTGATCAAAAGGCAGTCATTTTCAGTCAGAAGATGACTAAGTTCTGGGGATGCAATGTTCAGCAGCAATTCTCAAATTTTTCATCTCATGGCACACATAAACTAATTACTAAAATCCTCAAGCACACCAAAAATATATTTTTGCCAATTTGACAAAAAAACAATAGGTATGATTTTGATTCATTCATACCAGACAGCTATTGTTGTATTGGCTGTTGTCATATTTTTGTATTTGACAACCTAAGGCAAACAAGGTCAGTGCCCCTGACCAAATAGTCAGATATTGCGCATCTTAAAAATTCTTGCGTCCTACAAGTTGAAAATCACTGATGTATAGCATGGTGACTATAATTAATAATATTGTGTTGTATACTTTGAAAGTTGCCAAAAGTGTAGAACTTAAATGTTCTCACCACACACACACACACAGCTCTGTGAGGAGATAGATGTGTTAACTAATATTTTGGTAATAATTTTGCAATATATAGCTAGTGAAAGCATCTCATTGTACATCTTAAACTTAATAATGTTATATGTTAATTATATCTCAATAAAGCTGGGGAAAAATAAGTTGATGTTTTGACAAATTGACCCAGGGAAAATCAAACTGATATTAGAGAATGCCTGCAGTAGTTTAAGGAAAAATAATTTTTCTCATTATTATCAGTGTTGTGTTCAACAACGCAGAAAAATACACGTGGAATACCTGTGGCATCAATGAAATAAAAATATTAATACCATATTTAATTTATGATGAAAAGAAATATAGGCACATGTAATATGTAAACACATATATTTGGTTGCAGAAAAATAAAATTTATTTAGGTTTTATTTAGTTAAATACTAAGGCAAAGTACTTAGATAACTTTATATGGTTTTCTAAAATATTTTGGTTGGTATGATATTTTAGCATATCATGTGGGTACTTGACATACTCTCCATTTCGCTCATATATCCAACCTAGTTGAAAGGTTTTATTCTGATTTTTATCTCTACGAAGAAGTACTATGACTCTGCTGATCCTGGAATATACTAGACCTGAAACAAAAAGCAAGTGTAATGCTGACATTTTCAGATCAAACTCTTCTATTTCAAATCTACTGGTGGTCTGTGAAATTTGAGGCTCCTCATTGTCCTCACTGAAATTTGAGCACTGTCAAATTATTTTTTGAGCAACACAAATGCCGCCCCGACTGGTCTGGCTTGGTAGGTAGGGCATCCTCTTGCAAACTGAAAGGTTGCTGTTTTGATTCCTGGCCAGGGTGCCTGCCTGGGGTGTGGCCCAGGTCCCCAGCTGGGGGTATGAGAGAGGCAACTGATCCACGTTTCTCTCACACACTAATGTTTCTCTCCCTCTCCTTCTCTCTCTCTTCTTCTCTCCTTAAAATAAGTAAATAAATTGTTTTCAAAAAGAGTTATACAAATACTTTTCCTTCAGAAATATCTGACAAGTAGATTATTTTTATTTTAACTCATAATTATAGGTACTATATTAGTTTTCTATTGCTGCTGTAGCGAGTTACTATAAACTTAGTGGTTTAAAAACACAATGGCTTTACTTTTCTTATGCTTTAAAATGGATTCACTGTAGTAAAACTAATGTATCAATGGACCAGTGTTCCTTCTGAAAGTTCCAGTCACTTCTTAGTGGACAAATCTGGCAGTCACATTATTGACCAAGTGATCCAATTTAACATTATTAGTAATGAGTCATGTTGCCATTTATTTATTTACTTCCTGATACAATGCTCTGAAAAACAGCATCATTTTGTGGTATTCTTGCCAATTGCAAATAAAACGTCAGATAATTATTTTTTATCTAATGAATTAAATCAATGTATTAATTAAAACTTCTAATAATAAATATTAGTGCCAGCATTAATTTAAACAAGGTACTAGATGAGAAGTTTCTTTAAACATCAGCCACCTTCTGTTATTCAACTTCGCTTGGTCAGTGTTGTCTGTCTAGGCCTGAGTGACTGTATTGGATGTCACACTTCCAAAGTCTTGCCACCTCTACAACTCTGGGGTACAGTGTAACAAGCCACTGTTCTGTCTTGGAAGTCTTTTGTGGCATATTCACAAATTAGGACTTTTTAGGTTTTGTTTATCTTGTGTAGTCTATTAGCTAAAGAAATGTTTTACCTCCTTGACATTCCTTGTTTCAAAGATCCGCTAGCAGATTTCTTGTACCTTCTACCTAACTTTTTTGCTCTTCCTATTAGCAAAAATGGAAGAAATAATTAAGCTCTTTTTCTAATGATCAGTTTTGTGATACATAGCTTTGTTTTGAAACTAAAGCTTGGGTCACTAAAGATTTTTATAGGCAAGGTTTCTGCGTGAAACCTTTCTTTCCTGGTTCTCTTAATAATAAAGTGAGCTGGCTTTTTCGCTTAGCAGCCAAACAGGGTTCTGATTCCAGCTACTGTCAGTTGTAATTTGAGTTCATTAGAATATAACTTTTAATCCATATTTAAGATGACACAGTAAGTTTTCAAATAAGGGTATAAAGTTCTTTCTCACAGTCGTCTTGAAAAATCTGAATTTTTTCCAGGCCTTTGGTTTCTTCTTACAAAAGGAGGCTGGTGATCCTCTCAGTTAATTACCAGAGGTTTGTGAATAGCAAATAGTCACCTTCAGGGAATGTGATATAAGAGAATATTAGCAGTGAATAGTGAAAAATAACCAGGTACCTCTGATTGAATGCTTTGAAATTTAATGTCACATGAAGGAAGTGTGTGGTTCTTTTAACTATCTTTTAACATTACTAAAAATGAGAGTACAATTTTGGTAATGGCTTTAAATTCAGGGGCTTTTAAACATGTCCTCAAGAAGCAGGGCAAAGCTGGAGCACAATTCTGTGCAAAGAGCCCATGAGACGTTCCTTGGATAATATGCCCAGGTGTCATATCTTAATTTCCTCACCATTATTCTCTCTTATGTTGCTAATTTAGTCTGCAATATGTCTTAGTAATTTGGATTCCTCTGTATACATTGAAACCTTTTTCTGGAAGTGAGTGTTTGTTATTCATTTTTAGAACATTTAAATACACAGCATACTGTCCTACATATGATGCTTAGTAAATATTAGTTAAATTAAGGAAACAAAACTTTTAAACTTTAAGGTACCTTTAAAAGTCATTTTGAAAAATCTGAAAAAGTGTGTGTGTGTGTGTGTGTGTGTGTGTGTGTGTGTGTGTCGAGGGGGCAGTGCATATATTTGAAGAAGATGCAGCCCGGGAGACGGAACAGTGTGTGCGAAGTCTGTGTGAAGAAACCGTGTCATGTGCTATTCTAGGCAGTACTATCTGGTGCAGTGATGCTTCACTGGGAGTGATTTTGTGGTTCATGGGGGCATTTGACAAGGCCTGGGGACATTATCAGTTGTCATGACTTGTTGGGAGTGGGGTGGGTGGCACTGCTGTGCTTATACAATGGGGAGAGACCAGAGATGCTGCTAAGTATTCTGCAGTACGCAAGACAAAAAATTATCTGGCCTCAATAGCAATGATAACAAGTCGAGAAGCCCAAATTTGTACAGCATGGGGTCAGTATGATATCATGGAAAGAGATTTCATCAGGACCTCTCCGTTCTTCAAATAAGTGTGAAATGATTTTTGTTATGTACCTGCTTCTTTTTTAAAGAATTTATTTCCTCACTTCCTTCTTATTTCACACAATAATATTGTAGTGGGAATGAAAAATGTTCACTTTAGAGTTAGAATAGAAGAAGGACCTGAATAGCCTTCTTTCAAGGATTTTTCTGTCTTTGCAACTTGATTGTTTCCACTTCTCTACAATCTTGCCAGAGACATTGCTGGACAGAGCACTTGCATGGCCTCCTCCTACCAAGAAGGTTTAACAGTTTCTGCCTATTGTTTGACAGCTTTTCCTTCTCTGCTTTTGTGCGGTCAAATGTCAGTTGAGTTAGGGATTTCGGTTCTCTGTGTGATATATTTAAATTTACAGAGCATTTACCTAAATAGGTATAAAAATGGTTAGAACAATTGGAATTACTGATGATATTAGAGATTTGGCAATCCCGCGACCCTGAAGTTCATGGCACAGTTTGGATGAGGAAGCCTGTCTGGCGCCTGGGAGCCCTGAGGTGGTCTAGTATCTGTCTTAGTTTTTCTCATACTCCCTGAATTTAGGATGATTCAGGGCATCATGAAGCAGAGTCCAACTTCCCAAACTGTTTGCAAATGCAGATCTTGGGACAACTTCCTCAGCTAGTCAACCAATGAACAATCAGCTCAAGGTCATCTTGGTACCATAAATAGAGCAGGTTGAAAATATTTAAGGCATAAAATTTATGTTGTTGGAATATCCCAGGCTATTTGACATTTCACTTAGTTAATAAACCACTGTGCTTGTTGACTCACTGCAGCCCTGTGTCCTCCGAGGTCTGACTAAAACACTGTGTTCATAGCAATATATTTCTTTACAGATATTTATCCTATAGCTATCATAAACTTGCACAAAATATTGCATATCAAGGGACATTCAATATGACATTCTTTGTAATGACAAATTATTGAATTTAATGTCAACATAAATGTATTAGTAAATAATGAAGCATTAGATAAATTACAGGACTTTTATATGATAACTGTGAAGCTACTTAAAAGAATGAGACTCCTTCACCTTTTTTCTCTCATATTTATGGAAAGCATATCAAAGACATTAAGTTAATAAAAAAGTACAAAACATAAAAAAAACCACTGTGTTTACAATAGTTTCCTCAGTACTGTGGACAATCTGCCTACAGGCTAAAATGTGAAGTACGATCCCCATTATTATCAATCCATCCTTACTGCAAGCCAAATTCATAGTTATTAATATGAACAACCTCCTTCTTTTTGCTAACTCCTGAATTTTTATTTTCTATATTTTTCCCATGATGAACAAAGAGTTTCATAACTCACTCAGCAAAAGTCTTAAATCATTTGTTTAATAAACAGGCTCTGAAAGACAGCTGGATATAGTAGCTCTAAGTCATCAAGTAAGTGATACAAGATTTGTTTCTCTTGTCAGAATTTGTATAACTAAGAAGCACAGACTCGCTCTTGGCCTCTACTCGGCAATAATGCAAAAACCTAATGCTTTTAAAGTGGGGAAGGGAACGGGAAAGGTAAGGTTTTCTTTCACAAAGAAAACCCAGCAAGTTACCTAGGGATGTATTATTAATCAGCTTCTCTTGTTGATGGTACAACAAGTACAGTTTGTTGACATTCATCATGTGTGTTGGAAAAAAATAAAAGGCCGGGGGATTGAATAATGCCAGTATTCTTACAATCAGTCTCTGTTTCTGTTGGAAATTCTAATACAGCACACGGCTGTTTTGGGAATTGTGGTATGAGAAGCATCTGTGAAGAGCGGTTTAACATGTTTTTCCCTGCAAAGCCCCATAGCAAACAACACGTAGATCATCAACTCCCTAATAACTCTTAGAGGCAGTAACTACTAAGCAAGCATCACAAGAATGATGTATAATTTAGATCCTGATATAGAAAAAAAAAAAATGAAGGAAATTTGACCTGCTGCAAGTTTCTTATTAACTACCTAGCACTCTAGTACTTGTTATTTCTTGGTTTGGTCATGAAAGTGTTTGTTTCCCATGTGCTTCAAGTTGATAAACATTCTCTCCTGCTAATGTTACCCAAAACTCGGTGCTGCAATTTAATTTTCCATATTTTGTCCCTTGTAGAATTTCTAAACATGTACAGAGTTGCTTTGAGTTCAATTTATTCATCATTGCCAAGAGGCTTAGTTCTATTAAAATACCTCTATAAAGATTTCATGATCTTGGACAGAACTGGCTAAATAATTTGCTGGGTACCATGGCGATTGATAATGAGAGGCCCTTTGTTTAAAAATTATTAGGCACTTTAAGATGGCAACAGCAGAGCATGAAACTGAGTGTGGGATTCTCTGTGGTCGCACAGACTGCACCGCCACAAAGCACATCTACAGAGCCGGCACTTCTGAGAAGGAGCAAGTCTGTGAAGGCAACTTGGAAATGATACCCATGAAAAGCCATGCTGCCTGAGGAAAGCCTGTACATATAATTTTTAAATGATAATAGTCTTCATATTACTTATAATACTTCTAACAGTATTTCTTTTTGTGTGCTGAAGAATGCTTGACAAGCCCAACTCATGCCATGTTTTTGTATTGTAACTTTATTGAAGTAAACCAAAGTGCACATATTTGAAGGGTAAAACTGAGCAATTCTCTACATATGCATCCATCCAAGAAACCATCGCACAATAAAAGTGACAAATATTTCTATCATCCTCAAAAATTTTCTTTGTAATCCATCCTTTCTTTTCCCTATCCTGCTGCTGATTAGTTTGAGTTCTGCAAGCATAGAATCACATTTGCCTGGCTTTTTTCATTCAGCATAAGGATTTTGAAGTTCATTTATATTGCTGCATATATCAATATTGCAGTTATTTTTTTTGCTAATCAGTATCTCTTTGGATAAACTATCACATGTTGGTAGACACTGAAGTTCTTTCTGATATTGGCTCTTATTGTAATTATGTGTTTTAATGTTTAAGAAAGTGCCAAATTGTTTCCTAAAGTAACTGTACCATTTCACATTCCCACCAGCAACAAATGAACCTTCTAGTAATTCTATATATTAAAAAAACACTTGATATGGTCAGAGAAGATGAGCTGATGCAATATTTAATTGTCTATTGACATTACCTTAAATTTACTTGGAAAAAATGTCTCATAGAATTCTGATATTTGTTTCCAAAATTTTATTATGAAAAAGTTGTGAACAGAAAAGTTGGAAAAATTATACAGTGAACACTACATATATATATATACATATATGACTTACATTTCATAATTATTATTTTGCTATGTTTGCTTTAAACATATCCTTCTACCTAGTTACCACCTAATTTTAAAGGATAAAGGAATACAAGGTTTGTCTGGAAAAAGTTCAGCCTTTGTTAATATAATGAGAATAGTTTGCATGACATCAGTGTAACCTGGCAGCCAAGGAGAGTGGACTGGAATGCACAAGTGTAAACGATGACTTCGCTGTACTAGTGAGTGGGGGGTAGATGTCATTAAATGAGCACCTATACTGTGTGGCTGTCTCATTTAAAATGACTGAGCAAGTAGAGCAATGAATTTGCATCAAATTTTGCATTAAGCTTGAACATTCCTCTGTAGAAACTAATCAGGTGATTCAGAAAGTTGCAGCTATGGGCAACTGGTGATTGACAGTTTCTTTACAACAATATACCTGCTCATGCATCACGTCTTGTGCAGTTTTTTTGAGAAACATCAAATTACTCAGGTGACCAAGCTCCTACAGCCCAGGTTTGGTGCCTCGCAACATCTGCTTTTTCCTAAAACTAAAATTACCTTTGAAACAATTGATTTCAGTCAGTGAGATTCAGTAAAATATTACCAAGGGGCAGCTGATGGTGATTGGGAGAACTGTGTGACATCCTGTGGTGCCTACTTTGAAGGGGACTGAGGTGTCATTGTCCTTTGTACAATGTTTCTTGTATCTAGTATACTTTTCAATAAATGCCTCTATTTTTCATAGTATGTGGCTAGATACTTTATGGAGGCCTTCATGTATATAGGTATAAGAAAAAATAACACAGATTTCTTGCATATTGTCACCCCATAAAATTGTTTCCTTCTAGAAATTTTTACTTGTATCTGATATTTCTTTGTTATATTAAAATTTTTTAAATCAAGAATGGCATTTGAAGATCATTCTCAACATCCTCATTTTCTTCATTATACAATTGAGGAAACTGTGACCAAATTAAATGATTTGTTCAAGATAATCAGAAGATTAATCATGAACCACATTTCATAATTTCTAGATCAAAATTCTGTACACAAACCACATTTTCTCAAAATATTAATGATTTCTATTTTAAATGAGTAAAATATATTTTTAATACTGCATTGTAAAAATTATTTTGCAGTCCATTTATAAAGATACAATGCTGCATTATAATCATATAAAAAGTCATTTACTTTTAGAACTGGAAGGACATTTAGTATCATTCGGGTTTTAATGCCCATTTGAAAAATGACTCTAAATTGAGTGAATCAATACTTTGAAATAATGTAATAATGTTTAAGGCAATTTAGCTATTTTTTCTAATTATATTAATCTGAAGTTAAATATCAAATATGTGCATGATCCAGGTTTCTTGCTCCTTTTTTGTCCCCTCTTACCAATCTTTGGGGTGTTTATCTTCAGGCCTGCAATTCCATCAGTGAATTTTTCAGATGAAGAAAGAGCAAATGGAACTTAGGTCCAATTTTACTTGTTAATAAGAAGGAGGTTGAAAGTAATGGTTAAAATTGGACTTTAAAACTATCAGTGGATGTAATTTATTCCATCATGCTGGTTCCCCATTTGCTTTCTTTTTATTCCAGGTAATTGAGAATTAGTCACATTGGTTATTTTTAGCACTCTCCGATTTTGTCTGGAAATGAAAATGAAATTACAAAAACAGGTAAAGAAAAACTATCAAAATTATTAAAAATTTTTCTTCCTTGATTCAGTTAGCCAGGAACTATTAGGAGACTTGAGAAAGGATTATTTTAAGAGAAAACATAAGTGGGTTTTGTTTGAGTTAGTTATTCATTTTCATTTAAATAACCAAGACAGTGCTGGTGGCCTGAGTAGACCTCCTTGCCCTTGCCACACATCCTGAAGTGTGTTGGTGATGAGAGCAGGGGATACTTATTTTTATCTATTTTACTACCAATGCATGATTTTGAAGAAGTAGATTCTTGAAACTTTGGAATAGCATTTTTAAACTTGTATTTTTCTTCCTTAACCCTGAAATTTTACCCATTAACACAAACTGACTTTTGCATTTTTTCAGAAAATAAGTACTCTAGATTCATTTAAAAATTAGATGGCCAGTAGGCTAATTTTAATCTGAAAAAAAATAAGAAAAAAAGAGACTTATACATATTCCCAGGTACTCTCAAAGTAGAAACTAGAGCTTTCTAATGCTGTTTCTTTGTTAGGGTTTAAATTCATGTATAGGCTATTAATTTGAAGGGCATTTGAAGTTTGAATTATAATGCATGTCATCATTGAAAACACAGGCAATTAATATACACAAATACAAAATTCCCTAAACAATATTTTTATCCACACTTCATTTATAGATGCATATGAGAATTATTCACATTTATCAAATCCCTGGTAACAAAACAAATGACCCTGTCATTTTATACTTAAAGATGTCTATGTTCAATACAAACTGTCTTCTAAGTGCAGGTATGGCATTTGATCGTAAATAGTGATGCCAAAGTTCTCAATAGTGGAAGGAAAATGTTCTATTTTAAGGATTATGCCAGTTACTATTTCCCTTCTTAAAATAATCTTTCAACATCCTGGGAACTTTAACATATCTACCAAGTGGAAGTAGGTAATAAATCTCCATAGAGATCAGAATAACTACTTTAAAATACATATACATAAAATAATGGCAATGCCCTGTGCCCTATTTTAGATCTTACTCACTTTTTACACAAGTAGATTAACCATGGGCCAATCTTCTATTGTTGAAAATAAGTAGAGCGAACTTCTGAATAAATAACTCTAAAAACCAATGTTTATTACACTTGGGTAGTCACAGGAATTTTCAAATGATTCTCAACATATTTTTGTGAATTATATGCCAATATTTTGTTCTTTCTGCCTTTTATTTTTATTTCAAAATCAAGCAATTGTGTTCTTTCTAATTTTCCTTTTCATCTCTTTACTCAGATCCTTCAGAGTACATAGAAATTCTTAAGAATAGCTTTTGCTTCTCTAACCCAGTTTTAATAATTTAGTCATTCAACAGTAATTTACAAAGCATCTCTGTGTGTTGAAACACTAGTGATACCAATGAACAAAAAGACAAAAATGTTCACTTTTGTAGGCTAACATCCTAGTCAAAAGGAAGGCAGACAACAAAACATCCACATAATAAGTGAGTTAACAACATTGTAAGTTAGAAGGCAGGCTAAGGGAGATCAGGAGTACGGGTGGTCAGGGTCCTGGGGAAAAGGCTGCACTTTTTAAAAGGGCAATGAGGGAATTTCAGGGGGAAAAGGGGAAGGATTTACAGGAACTAGTATAAAGGATACATGGACAACAACTAAGGGGGGTGGAAATGGGAGGGAGGGAGCTGGGATGGGAGTAAAAGGAAACTGTATGTGAACAATAATTAAATAAAAATTATATTAAAAAAGGGCAATGAGAATATGCTTTAATAAAAAGGGACATTTGGGCAAAGTCTTGAAGGAGGTAAGAAAGGTGTCCTTTTATGCCTTCAGAGCAAGTCCAGTCATAAAGAACAGCCAGTGCCAAGGGAGCTGCCTCCCAGGGAGGAGCCCAAGGAGGGTATGTGGGGAAGAGAATGGGAATGGGAGAGCAGGAAGTGCAATCTGAGAGGTAGCAAGGAGCAAATCACCTACATCAGGGTTTGGACTTTTACTCTGCCAGGGAAATGAGAAGCCATTGCAACATTTAAAAAAGAGTAAAGGGATCATCTGACTTATGTTTTTAAAGCCTCTGAATTTATTCAACAGCGTTTATTCACCATCGATACGCCAGGCACTGAGCTTGGAGCCTGGAATGCAAAAATAAACTGATACCCCTTGTCCTCAGTGTATTCACAGTTCCTGGGCCTCTGGAAAAGCTTGTTGCGGGTCAGCGTTTGTATGTTTAGAATCTATTGTCCTTGCCCTTGTGTAACTTTGTGATCTCAGCATCCACATGCTCCCTGTCCTGGGCTAGAGGAGGAGAACCTCACTCGGATAGTCAGGATTCAAGTGCCTGGTCCTGCCCTAAATGTACTGGGTGGCCTTTGGCAAGGCATTTGGATATGAAACATGGAAAGCAATCTGATTGTATTAATGACTTAAAATGTTCAAATTCAATTGTTGTCCAATGGTAAAACATAATGTTTATAAATAATATGATATAGAACTTACCAGAGGTTATCATTGCCTAAGATTGGGAGGAGGTGGGGGTATATGATACAAATCAATAATAAAGGAGAGGAAATCAGAAATTTTAAATTTAGAAATGACTTATTTGCCTTTGACTATATCAACAGAAAGTAATTTTTCTTACCTTTTTTCATGACTTGTGTTCCTACCTAATTCCCAGCCTCATCATTTCCTAACACTTCGCTGTGGGACTTACTCATCTCCCAGATCAATATAGAAAGACTGGCATATTTAGAGAGCCATAGGGTTTTCAGGAGTAGGGGTGGATTATTGCCTCTCTCTGCAAAATAAAAAAGTGGATCCCCACTCATGACTATTAGACTCCTTTTTACAGAAAAGGTTTTACAGGCTCAAACTTCTCTAACAAATGTCCAGTCAGATACCAGTTAACCTCTGAGGAAAATAGGACAATGTATTTGAAATGTGTGTGTTCTTCAAAATTGCAAAATGATGAACTCCTGGATCTGGAACTGCCCTTAAGCCCTCTCCCCATCATACCAAGACCTACACACAATTTCTTTGATTTCAGCCACATCTTTCTTTTTGATCTTGGAGCCCCTATGAACTTATGTTGGGTGTTTGATGACTTTTCTTTTCTACTTAGAAACTTTGCTTTTTTTTTTTCTACATAAATTTTGAACTTGTCCACTTGACTGGAACTTTGCACTTTCCATTTGGAAATCACAGGACTCACTCTTGCCAGAAGTATTACTAACATCATAAAAGTGTCCTGTTTCTAGGATGTATATGAAATTAAGTCAGCTGATGCCATGGTAAAAACAAACAAACAAACAAACAAATGGCTGCTGTGTCTCCTGGCCCTTCTTTTATCTCTTTTGTGATCCTCAGGAGAAACATCATGCTTTGGACTTCAAGACTGAGCCGGAATACTCCAGCACTAAGACGTGCTTAATTTTGCAGAGCACAGTAGCTATTCCTTTTCCCTGGAATCTCAGAGATTTTCTTGTCATTCAGAGCATGGTTTAGTCTTACATCTGGGAGCCTTCCTAACCTCTTGGTCCAATTAACTCCCAGGCTCTTTCTTTCATCGTTATTGCTATCACTGCCTTGAGTTCCATTAGTCATTACTTGTTAAATTGCTTATTTGCCCTCTTCCTCCACTAGAACACAAAGCCCATGACCTAGGGACTAGGTCTTTCTTGTTCACTACTCCAAAAGAACAGTGCCTCAATGGCATAGAGCATACTCTCAGTAAACAGTCATTGAATGGCAGACTGAATATTGGTAAAGGAAAGACCCTCTAAAATTACTGATGCTATTTGAGGAAATTCCATACTGTTTTCCACAGTGGCTGCACCAGACTACATTCCTACCAACAGTGCACTAGGATTCCCTTTTCTCCACAACCTCTCCAACACTTGATGTTTGTTGATTTGTTTATGATGGCCATTGACTGGCATAAAGTGGTATCTCATTGTGGTTTTAATTTTCATCTCTCTGATGGCTAGTGATGTTGAGCATTTTTTCATAGGCTCTCTGTCCTCTTTGGAAAAGTGTCTGTTCAGGTCCTTTGCCCACTTTTTAATTAGATTGTTTGCCTTCCTGGTGTGGAGTTGTGTGAGTTCTTTATATGTTTTGGAGATCAAACCATTGTCTGAGGTATCATTGGTAAATATGTTTTCCCATTCAGGTGCTTCTCTTTCCATTTGGTTGATGTTTTCTTTGGCTGTACAGAAGATTTTTAGTTTGATGTAGTCCCATTTGTGCATTCTTTTCTTTATATCCCTTAACCTAGGGATGATTCAGTAAAAATATTGCTGTGTGGGATATGTGATATTTTTGATCCAGTGATCCCACTGCTGGGATTACACCCTAAGAATCCTGAATCACCAATTCAAAAGAACCTAAGTACCCCAATATTCATAGCAGCATTATTTACAATAGCTAAAGTACTGGAAGCAACCTATGTGCCCATCAGTGAATGAGTGGATCAAAACACTGTGGTTCATTTATTTTATACAATGAAATACTAGGCAGCAGAAAGAAAGAACTCCTACCCTTTGTGACAGCGAGGATGGAACTGGAGAGCATTATGCTAAGTGAAATAAACCAGACGGTGAAAGACAAATATCATATAATCTCACCAATGAGTGGAACCTAATCAGCAAAACAAACAAATAAGCAATATAGAACCAGAGACGTGGAAATAAAGAATAAACTGACAGTGACCAGAGGGGAAGAGGGAGTAATATAACGGGGAGGAAAAGGGGAAGGGACAAGCTAAGGAACATGAATAAAGGACTCATGGGCACAGACAATAGGGGGAGGATTGACTGCGGGAGTTGGGGGAGAAGGCAGGGGAGAGCAGTGGGGGAAAATGGGAGACAACAGTAACTGAACGAAATTTTAAAGAATAAAATTACTAATGCTAGCTAGCTATCTCTAAATGTAAAAGAGTAACAATTAAAAGAGTACCTAAATTTTGCTTAACTGAAAACATTGAATGAGAAATACTACAAATCATTTAGAAATAATGTTAAATAATAAAAATGTCAACTCCAACAATACTCTAGATATAGCTGATTTGCTCAAACACATTGTTTATAATTGTGTAATGATTGTGATCTCTTTTTATTTCTGAACCTTATTAGTACGACTACAGGCTGTGAAAACAAAAGCATTCCTTTGTACTTTTAATGTTTTAATTTAAGGGTACAAACACTCTTTGATGACCATGGTGATAACATTTTTAAAAAATATATATTTTATTTATTTATTTTCAGAGCATGGGGAAGGGAAGGAAAAAGAGGGAGAGATATATCATTATGTGAGAGAGATATCCATCGGTTGCCTGCAACTGGGGACCTTGCCCACAACCCAGTCATGTGTCCTGCCTTGGAACTGAACCAGTGACCCTTTGGTTTGCAGACTGGAGCTCACTCTACTAAGCCACACCAGCCAGGGAGTAATAATTTTTTTTAATTATTATGGCTAGCCATTGTATCTAAAAGTTTTATTTCTCTTTTTCTGCTGCTACTAGAATGTGCCCTTGACTTTTTACTCTTTCTGAACTGATACTTTTGTTTCTGTCCAAAAAACAGAAATAACATGTAACCATTACATCATGCACAATTTTTCCACCGAAACATTTGAGAGTAACTTGGATTCACTAATCAGTTTTATCTTCCCAAATCTTATAGTACCCTAGAGTTCTACAATAACTAACCCTGTGCCTAATGGCAGGGGACTTACACTGAACTCTTATTTAAAATATATTCATGATACATTTTAAATATGCAATAGAGACTTCGTAAATGTACAGTCTTAGTTTATTGAAAATGGGTTTTCTAAAACCAGAAGATTGGATATTAACATCAGGTATTTGTATAAAGGCAGGTTTTTTTAACTATTATAGAGAGGACTAATGGTGAGGATGATTGTATATTGTTTACTAGCCCACTTATGTTTTCTGTACTAGTAATTGCCGCAGCCCACCTGTTTAATTTTATTACTTGGGGTTTCCATTTTTTTTCCATTTTAACATGCTTAATCACTTAAAAGTTGATGTTTCTATAACACCTAACAAATTACATAATTTTTTCTTGTTATTTTTGAATATTTATAAAATCTAACTAGTTTATATCACAACTATAGTTGATGACATCTTTTCCATTTTACGTATGAAGAAATTGAGACTCAGATTACCCAAATGACATTTGTAATGATGTCGTCTTTTTGGTCTGTTCCCTTTTTCCTGCTATTTTTTTCCTTCTCATCTCTTTCTACCTTTTTATAGATTAAGACAAAGAGCTGGTACAGGGGAGGGGGAAGGGCACCTCTTTTAAAACATAATTAGAGTGTAAGGTAGAACCAAGTCACTAAAATAATAACAATGTCTCCCCACTAATAACCTCTTTCCTTTCACTGCTGCTCACTTCCATCTCTGCATGAATCAGTCAGCAACTGTGCTCTCGTTGTGCTTAAGGATAAAAGTAAAATGCTTACATCCTTAGCAATTTTAAAGGAAAACAAATGTAATTCTTAGCATAAACCCATCCTAAATTACTACATGGTCATCTACTGTGTTGTTATCTTTACTTAACATTTTTGATTCTTGAATTTTTTTAACCATTTTGGTTTTTGTTAATTTTACTGTAGTGTATATCATTTTCTAGTATGCTCCGTAAAAATTCTGATAAAACTGCCCCTGAATTGGTATCCTCAGGTTTAATTTTAAGAAGAAAATGTATTAAGAAGCTTCAGACATTTGGGAATACATTCCCCACTTTATATAGTCCAGTCCTCAGATTATCCTTTTATGAGGTCTGGCTGATAATTTTACTTTGCCTGAGTTTTTTAAGGTACTTTAACATGTTTCTGGAATTCTGTTGATTGTATCATCATGTGCGTAGCTGTAATGTTACTTCCATCTTGCTATGTCTTTCTTTCCACCTTGTATTGTAACTCGCAATAGAAAGGCCAAGATATAAGGGCAGCAACTCGTATCAATGTAAATTTAATGAAACACAGTGTTGCTGATGGGTGGCAGGTCATCAATAAAAATAACTGCTCTGACAATACCAAGTAGATCTTTTATGACATTTTGTCCTAGCCAAGTTGTACTTAGCATTCTGTTATTTAGAATAGATTCTCCTAGAAATAATGAATATGGATACCCATTTTCTTTTCTTTTTTAATAACTTAAGGTATAATTGACATACTACATTATATTAGTTTCAGGTGTTTAACATAATGATTTCATATTTGTACATATTGTGAAGTAGTCACTGCAGTGGCTCTAATGAACATTTTGTCACCATACACAGCTACAGAATGTGTCTTTGTGTTAAGAACTTTTAAGATTTACTCTTAGCAACTTTCAAATATTCAATACAATATTATTAACTACAGTCACCGTGCTGTACATTATATCTCCGTGATATTTATTTTATAGCTGAAAATAAAAGTTCCTTTTGACTTGCTTTACCCATTTGGCCCAGCCCCTACTCACCCCTTCTGGCAACAACCAATCTGTTCTATGTGTCTATGGGCTTAGGTTTTTTGGGTGTTTTTTATTGTTGTTTAGAATTTCACATAAAAATGAGATCATATGATATTCATCTTCCTCTAACTTATTTCATTTAGCATAATGTCTTCAAGATCTATCCATGTTGTTGCAAAGAGCAAGATTTCATTGTTTCTTATGGCTGAAAAATACACATACATCACATTTTCAATGTGTGATATGTATATATCACATTTAACAATTTATCTATCAATAAACATCTAGGTTTTTCCCACATCTTGGCTATTGTAAATATGCTGCAATGAACCTGTGCATGTATCTTTTTAAGTTAGAGATTTCAATCATAACAGATAAATAGCTAGAATAGAATGTGGTTATTCTATATTTAATTTTTTTAGGAATATTCACACTCTTTTCTATAATGGCTGCACCAATTTACATTCCTATCAACAGTGCACAAGGGTCCCCCTTTGTTCATATCCTTGACAACATTTGTTATTTCTTCTCTTTTTTTAATAACCATTCTAACAGGTGTGAGGTGATACTGTGGTTTTCACTTGCATTTTCTTGATGATTAATGCTGTCGAGTATCTTTTTATCTACCTGGTGGTCATCTGTATATCTTCTTTTTGAAAAAATGTTCAAGATCTTCTGCTAATTTTTTACTTGTATTGCTTGGGTGTTTTTTGCTACTGTGTTATAGGATTTCTTTATATATTTTTAATACTAACCCCTTACCAGATGCATTATTTGCAAATACATTTTTCCATTCATAAGGTTGCCTTTTCATTTTGTTGATGGTTTCCTTTGCTGTGCAGAAGCCTTTTAGTTTGGTGCATTACTACTTGTTCATTTTTGCTTTTGTTGCCTTTGTTTTTGGTGTCAAATTTTTTTTAAAATGTAGGTAATGAGAGAAGAAATTAAGTAGGACTTTGTAGGCCTGTCTAAAAAAATTTGGCTTTTATTTTGAGTGAAATGAGAATTTATTATATGGAATAAAGCAGAGAAGCATAATCTGCTTTATATTTTAACAGGATCCTTTGGCTGCTATGTTAGGCTGAATTGTAAAGATATTCTTCAAGGTTTCCTCCCTCTGGTTACTCAGTTAAACACTAATCTAGGTACTGCTATGTAGAGTCTTTGTAAATATAATTAAGATCATGGGTCTTAAGATAGTAGGATCATCACGAATTATCTGTACAGGGCCAATCTAACCACTTGAGACCTTAAGGCAGAGAAGTTTCTCTATCTGCTGTTAGGCAGAGGGATGTTGTAGAAGAGGGAAGCAGAGGAGAGATTTAAAGTGTGAGAAAGATGCCACCCACCCTTGGTAACTTTGAAAAGTTGCAAGAAGGCCACAACCCAAGGACTGTGAGTGGTTTCTAGCAGCTGATAGCCACACCCAACCAAAAGTCAGCAAGAAAACAGGAATCTCTGACCTACTCTGCATGGAACTGAATTTTTCCAACAACCCAATGATCTTGGAGGTATATTTTCTCTAGAGCTTCCAGAAGAAAATCACTGCCCTGCCAGCACCTTGATGTGACCTAATCAGGGAACCAGCTGGGCCATACTGTGCTTGGACGTCATACCCATGAAAACTGTAAGATGGCTTTTGTTTTAGACCACTAATATGATAGTTTGTTTTAGCTGCAACAGCAAACTGACATAGCTGCTGTGTTGAGAATTATAGATTCTAGGAAATCAAGGGTAGAAAGGGAGAAAACAGCTGGGACGTCCTTTCAGTAACCTCTGCAAGAGATGGTGGTAGCCTGGAATAAGGTGGTCGTTGTGTAGATATGATGAGCAGTGGCTCGATTTTGGATGTATTCTGGAGGTGAAGCCAATAGAATTTTCTAAGGAACGGATAGGAGGTATAGAGAAATAGCAAACACAAGGATAATTCCAAACATTTTTTTCTGATCAACTGAACAAATGGAGTTCGGAACTAAATTGGATAAGAGAGCATATTTTGAGGGAAAAATTAGGATGTTTGGATGAGTTAAGTTTATGATTCTTGTTAGGCATCCAAATGGAGGTATTGAGTAGGCAGCTGGAATTTAGAGTTCAAGGGGGCAGATCTTAACTAAAGATATATTTTTATCTGAACAGATGGTTTATAAACCATGACATAACCAAGAAAGTAGCTATAAATAGAGAAATGACCTAAAGAAAGAGCTTTGGGACTTTTCAACATTTAGAAGTCACAGAGATGAAAAGGAATCAGAAGTTACCTTTGGGCTATAAGAAATAAAACAAAAAAATACAAGATAATACAATTTATGAAGAAAATATTATGGTAGTTAGAAGAACATTTGTAAATATTTTAAGTTTTTTCCCCATGAGATATATATTTGGAGACTTAGAAATATGAAAGAGATAGAAATAACCATACTAATGTTTAGTGAGGGTCATGTATCACCATGTACAAATAAAGCTAAAAGTAAATTTTTTATAACTTGAGGAAATTGAAGTTATATTATCATTTTCTTATATGTAGTCATTTGAACTGAAAGCATTTGAAAGGTCACAACATTTTTTAAAAACTGGTGGGTCTTCTGGTCAAGATGGCAGTGAGGGAGACATGGCTTGCCTCTTCACACAACCACATCAAATTAAAACTAAAACATAGGACAACCATCACTCAAAATGGTCAGAAATTGAGTTGAATGGAAGTCCAACAACTACAGATTTAAAGAAACCACATCCATTCAGATTAGTAGGAAGGACACAGATGCAGAATGGGCTGGTCCTTCACACATGAGTGGTGGGTAAAAGTTTGGGGGGATATCTTGGGAGTGAGGAGTCCCAGCTCCATACAGGCCTCCTAGACCAGGGTTCCTGTGCCGGGAAGATAAGTCTACACAACTTCTGGCTACAAAAACCAGCAGGGATTGAGTCAATGGAAGAAACTTCTGGAGCCCTAAACAGTTCCTCTTAAAGAACCCACACTTGGACTCACCTACTCAGACTCACTCCCTCTCAGCTTCAGGACCAGGGCAGCAACTTGAGAGACACCAGTGGTATACAGGGAGGAACTGAAGAGTCTGCCATGAAGGCAAGCAGAGGTCATTGACCCCTTTTTAAACCCTTCACCAACAGAGCAGATAAGCTGGTGTCATAGGTGAGATTCCATCAACCTAACACCATCTCACCCTCCTTGGAGATTTCCAGAGTCTCCTCCCCACCCAGCTTATGAGCCCACCCAAACTGCTTTTCTATATGAATGGCTGATCTTGGCCCATGCTTCACATCTTCCTAAATCCTATTAAATAAGAAACCAATGGCTTCAGTGAGCCCCACGCCCCCTGGCACTCTCAGGAGCCAGCCTACTTTCACAGCTCGGCTTCACCTGGGAATCTCCAAGCCCAGGACAAGCAGCATCCATCTCAGATTGTTTTATAGCTCAGGCAGTGAAAAACACCTGTGGTGGCTGACCTTGGTCTTCACCACTCAGGAAACCCTGTGGCCAGCACACCCAGTGAGAGAGCTTCAGACCACACTGGAGCACCACCACTGTGCTCCTGCACAGCTGATCCTCCATGGATGGTGGAGGTTGATGGTCAGTGGTCATGGGTAATCCTTGCAGCTGATTGGCATGGGTAAATCCCTCCCATTGATCTGGCAACAGCAACCAAGGCTTAACTATAAGAGGAGGGTGTACTCAGCCTACACAAAGGGTGTACCTTAAGTACCCAGTTTGGGTGAAAGGGTAGGCTGTGCCACTGTACTCTACAGGGTACCTATAAAATTAGGCCACAGTATCAAGACACGGAGTCAAAGCAGTTCCACCTGATGCATAGAAACAAATACAGGGAGGCTGCCAACATGAAGAGACAAAGAACGTGGCCCAAATGAAAGAACAGATCAAAACTCCAGAAAAAGAGCTAAATGAAATGGAGATAAGCAATCTATCAGATGCAGAGTTCAAAGCACTGGTTAAAGGAAGCACAAGGAACTTACGGAGGACCTCAGCAAAATAAAAAAAGATCCAGTCAGAAATGAAGGGTTCACTAATTTAAATAAAGAACAATTCACAGAAAAACAACAGTAAAGTGGATAAAGTTGATAACCAAATCAATGATTTGTAACATAAGAAAGGAAAAAGCAGCCAATCAGAACAACAAGAAGAAAAAAGAATTAAAAAAATGGGAATAGTATAAGCAGCCTCTGGGACAACTTCAACAGGTTCAACACTCGCATCATAGGGGTGCCAGAAAGAGAAGAGAAAGAGCAAGAATTTGGAAATTTATTTGAAAAAAAATAAAGAAAACTTTCCTGATTTGGGGAGGAAATAGATGGGCAAGTCCAGGAAGCACAGAGAGTCCCAAACATGATGGATGCAAACAGGCCCACTCCAAGACACATCATCATTAAAATGTCAAAGGTTAAAGATAAAGAGAGAATCTAAAAGCAAGGGAAAAGAAGTTAGTTACTTACAGGGGAGTTCCCATAAGATTGTCAGCTGATTTCTCAAAACAAACTTAGCAGGCTAGAAGGGATTGACTAGAAATACGCAAAGTGATGAAAAGCAGGATCTTACAGCTGAGATTGCTGTACCCAACAACAATATAATTTAGAATCTAAGAGCAGATAAAGAGCTTCCCAGACATGAAAAGAACTAAAGGAGTTCATCATCACCAAAGTATTATTACATGAAATGTTAAAGGGACATATTTAAGAAGAAGATCAAAAATATGAATAACAAAATGGCAAAAAATACAAATTTATCAACAATTGAATCTAAAAAACAAACTAATCAATTGAGAAGAATGAGACAGAATCATGGATACAGATACTTTTGATAGTTGCCAGATAGGTGGGGGATATGGGGGAATGGATAAAGAGGTGAGGGGTTTAAGAAGTACAAATAGGTAGTTACAGAATAGCCATGGGGATGTAAAGTACAGTATAGGAAATGAAGCAGCCAAAGAACCCACACATGACCTACGAACAATGGTGGGGGGATTGCCTCAGGGAGGGGGGGTGTTGGGTAGGTGGGCAAAGGGGGAAAATAAGGACAACTGTAATAGCATAATCAATAAAATATAACTTAAAAAAGTAAAAAGTAAAAATTTCAAAGTTTAATGAGCTTCCAAATAATCTATTTTTTTCCTTTCAACATTTCAAGATGTTAAGTTCTGTTTTGTCTCCATTAATGTAAATTATCAACAGCCTGTCAGGCAATCAGGTTACAGCAAAGTGACTAGATATTAGCAAGGGAACCATAAGACTTGGGGAAAATGCTAGGCTTTTCTCTCAGAAAAGGGAGCAGTGGCTTAATCATTCTCTTTCTGCCTATTTCTATTAGCTATTCTTACCACATTAAGAGTGATTTTTTTTTCTTAGTGAAGTAAATGTGTTAAATTGTTCAGTACCAGGGAGAATGTATATTTGACATATGTACCTCCTCTAAGTTTTTCACTGTAATTGCTTCTAAATCACGTCCCAGTTTTAGTTGATTTGGAACATTACCACAGGGTCCTTCTTAGCTCACCATTGTGATCTACACTATCAAGGGCAAGGTATAATGAGTCGTGATAAAGCCATCTGCCATCCCCATGGTTCCAGTGCCTCTTGAACCACACACTAGAGCTGTAAAACAAATGCTTCTTCCCCATACTCGTATATTCCCAATAAATTGGTGACAGTGGCAGTATATTGCATTTATGATGGAAATCTGTAGATGAGTGGATAAAAAAATCTGTGGTACATTTACATAACGGAATACTACTTGGCCGTAAAAAAAGACGGAAAACCCACCCTCGGTGACAGCATGTATGGATCTGGCTTAAGTGAAATAAGCCAGTCAGAGAAAGACAAGCACCATACAATTCCACTGATACATAGTATCTAATAAACACAATAAACTAACAAACAAAGTAGAAACAAACTCATAGATACAGAGTACAGACTGACACCTGGTGGAGGGGGGGGGTGTTGGGAGCCTGGATAGAAAAGGTGAAAGGACTAAGCAAAAAATCCCATCAAGGCACAGACAACAATATGGTGATTACAGAGATAAAGCGGGAAGGGGGGGGTAGAAGAGGGTTAAAGGGGAGATAAATGGTGACAGACCAAGACTTGACTTGGGGTGGTGAACACACAATACAATATTATACCCCTCAAATCTATATAATTGTATTAACCAATGTTACCCCAATAAATTCAATAAATAAAAAAATAAAAATAAATAAATAGATCTTAAATTTGTACCTTTTTAATAATTTTTATTTATTTATTCTTAGAGAGAGGGTGGAGGAGGGAGAAAGAGATGGAGAGTAACATAAAGGTACAGAGAAGAGAAGCGTTGATTGGTTGCCTCTCATACATGCTCTGAGTAGGGACCAAACTCACAAGCCAGGCATGTGTCCTGATGGGGAATCGAGCCAATAATCTTTTGTTTTTGTGGGATAATGCTCAACCAACTGAACCACACTGGTCGGGACATTAAATTTGTATCTTTAAATTGTAGAGGTCTTCAATGGTTATTAACAGTTTTACACACTTGATCTCCTCCCACATTTTTCTAGTCAATATATATTTTTTCCTCTTGATTAAAAAAAATACTTTAAGAGGCACTATGTATAGAGTTTAAAGAGGCATTTTAAAGATAAAGATATAGATCTTTTTCTGTGTTTATGTTGTTGTGATCATGCAGAGGTCTCGGTATGGGGCTTTGTGGACATTAAAACTCATGTATTTATTCCTAAAATAAGCATTCAAATTTGAATTAGTAAAATGAGATCAAGACATATTTTTGGCAAAGCATCAAGCTGGTAGATGTTCAGTGAGGATGGTCTCTCCAGTCTTATTCATCAAGTAGTATGAAAAGCTCTTGGGTTGGTGGCAATGCTGTTCTGGTTGGGAGAAGTTGTGAATAAGGCCTTGCTCACAGTCCGAAACTATTACTTCTTATGTTTGAAAACTGCGCATAGCGAGATATGTCTCCTGGATCCAATATCATCTCCCTCATTGGTACAGTTTCTCATTACCCCACCTATGTCGCCCAGCACCAATGTGCATATGTTGTATCATTAATGGGTGACACTCGGTCACATTGCAACTTGGCAGACACTCTTGACTGTCTACAAGACCAAATGGGCCGTACCTGGAAGGCCTGGTCAGGACCACCACAGTGTTTTATTGATGTTGGAATGGTCACCCTCTCATAGTCTGGTGGTCACTGACATACCTGTATACTCATATAGGGGGGCATTCCGACACATAAAAAACCCCACAGGTAAATATACGCACATACATAAATACACATATACATGGATACTTCTGTCCTCCCCCACATGCCACTTGATTTTTTCCATAACATCTTACCCCTGGATGCTCTCAAAATGCATTGTTTGCTTTCTCATACCGTATCATCCAAATAGAGAAGACATCACTCTGCCATTGTGCGGGGGTGGCTAGCAGAGCTCTTTTCCCTCATGAATTTGAATCTGACTGGTTATTGCCAGCAGAACTGATTGTTATGATCCTCTTTGTCTTCTGGCCCATGAGAATCGTAGCATCTTTTGAGTTTTCACCATGGTCTGTTCATGCCTTATGGACTTTTTGGTTACCTGTATTGTTTTGGCAGTTTGGCATCTAGAGAATAAGCTCCTGAATAGCAGGAAACATGGAACAATCTCTAATTAATGGTGCATAGTAACTATTTCCTGAATGAATTAAGCTGTTACATAAGCAGTGCCTTTTTATTAGGATGGGATAATGGCAGAGAATCAAAGACCTACTAATTTTCTCTCAGCTGAAGCTTTAAACCCCTTGGGCACATTGATTGATCTCTGATGAATCTGAGTCCAATGGACATAGAATCAACCTTAAAGGCTAATTAAGCTAATCGTTTCAAGAAGACCAGAAAACTCAGGAACTAAGAGATATCTTGTCTTCCATAGAAATTTTATAAAATATGTTTTGCAATAAAAGCCTCTTCTTTTGGCTCTTGTAAGGACCAAGCAATCTTTTATAAATCAAGCAAGGCAAAAGCTTATTTAATTTGGTATGCTTGGAAGTTAACCAAACTAATTTATAAGTGTCACTCATGGTTTTGTTAATCCAATTCACTGACAGGCTTTGAAAAGAATGCAGAGGCATTTCATCACCAGGTCACCTGAGGGCCATACTTAGCAATAATTGGGAAGACGGCTCGCCACAAGTAAGATATTAAAACATAAAGAAGAGCCTCTCATTTCAGAATATTCTTATTTATTCCTTCTTAGCCGTGCTACCCTGACAGATCACTATGGCTTTCAGTGCCTCCCTTTCCCATCCAGCGTAGAAGTCAGTAGCAGTCAAAACATCAACTGCTATCAAAGTAAACTTCGGTTTCACATGATTTCCCTTTTATCATTTCAGAGGAATGGAATGTAGATAATAACTGTAATGAGATGGGGATTATTATACATAGAAAAGCCCAGTGCTGAAATTGTGGACAGCTTTATGATGACTATGTACTAGTTTGAAGATAACAAAACTTTTCCTCAAATACAGGCTGAATAATTTTACAGTCTGTGCACAAACCTTTAATAAACTTCTTTAGTGGATGTGGGATATAGCTGACCATGGACTCTTCTAGTCATGATTCATTTTCCTGGTTTATCTGGCTAAAAATGAAGTATGCCCAGAAAGAATATCCCTGTGTGATAAGGTTTTTGCAAAATATTTATTGCTTTAATCAAAATAACTCTATGTGTATCTATACAAATAACTAGGTGTATATCTCCTGGATTTATTTACAAAAAGAATTGCTCATGTATTAAAAGCTGTTAGGATTCTTGGGTCAATTCACTCATTCAAAAATATTTATTGCATGCTTACTATGAGCTACTGCTCTAAGCATGGGGGCTATAGAAGACACAAAATTCCATCCTCTTAAAGTATGTAATGTGATGTAGTTTGTAAAGACAATAAATCTATTAAGATGAATAAGTAAATTTGTGAAGTGCTAGATGATGATGAATACCATAGAGAAAAATAAAGCAGAAAAGGGAGACAAAGAGTGATGAAGGACATGCTTTTTAATTAGAGTAGTCACGAATGTCTCACTGAGAAGTTAACATTTAAATAAATACCTTGTGTGCGGTTGCCAATTGAGTGACATTTGGTTAAAGAATACAGCAATCAGAACACAAAATCTCTCCTCTTGAATATGTCTAGTGAATTGGATATGAGTAAGGAGGCTGGAAGGATGGAGCAGAGAGGGAAAAGGCAGGATAGAAGGAGGTAAAGTTGGAGGAGAACTGAAGAGCCAATCTTATCAAGCCTTGTAGGAAGGGTAATGACTAGAATTTAGTCCAGGTCAGGTGGGAAAATGTTGGAGGGTTTTGAGCCAGAGGATTGATGTAACCAGACTCTTATGTTAACAGGATTACCATGATGTGTTGAGCACAGGCCTGCTCATGGAAAGAGCAAAAGCAGGAAGAGCTGCCTTCCATCCATTTGTTTACCCATTTGTCCATACAACAGACATATGCTCAACATCTACAAGGAAGAGGAATTTTCTAGGGCTCAGATCACTCATGGCATTCAAATTATTCTTGCAGAGCTATAGAGGATTTCTTTTCCTTTACAAAGAGATTTGAGTGCCCTTGAGTGAACTGAATCCCAGGAAAGATAACTTTCCTTCTATGTAATGGAGAATTACTGTCTATTTTAAGACACACCCTTTTAGTGCTGGTAAGTCAAAATGAGATAGGAAAAGAAAATAAAACTAACAACAATAACAAAAAAATCAAACAACTAGTACTTCAGTTGGTGGTTTTATAAGAAGTAATTCTTTTTGAAGAGAAGGAACACTGGAATTACTCACCATTCATCGTATATTGCAGTGATTTTCAACCCTTTTCATCTCATGGCACACATGAACTATATACTAAAATTCGACAGCACACCAAAAAATATATTTTTTGCTGATCTGATAAAAAATGGGTATAATTTTGATTCATTAGCACCAGACATCTATTGCTGTGTTGGCTGTTGTCAATATTTTTAAAAATTTATTTTAGCCCTGGCTGGTGTTGCTCAGTGGATTGAGCACGGGCCTTCGAACCAGATGATCAAGGTTTGATTCCCAGTCAGGGCACATGCCTGGGTTGCAGGCCAGTTACCAGCAGGGGACTCATGAGAGGCAACCATACATTGATATTTCTCTCCTCTCCTTCCCTTCCTCTCTAAAAATAAATGAATAAAATCTTAAAATGTTTTAATTTTTTATTTTTTAAATATATTTTATTAATTATGCCATTATAGTTGTTCTATTTCCCCCCTCCATTCCCCTCCACCTGCACACCCTTCCCCCACCACTCTTCCCTTTAGTTCATGACCACGTGTCTCAAGTTCTTTAGATTCTATATTTCCCATACTATTCTTGCCCTCCCCCTATCTGTTTTCTACCTACCATCTACAGAAAATAAGTACCAAAAATCATTTTATTTTCCTTATATTTTTTCCATTACCATTTATCCCCCACATACTCCTCTCCTACCTACAATCCACATCCTGTTGTCCATGTCCCTGAGTCCTTTTACCTTTTGGCTCAATTCCTCCACCCTCCTAAGCCCTGCCCCAGAGCTGCTGGCCTGCTCTCTATCTATGAGTCTGTCTCTTTTTCGATTATTAATTCAGTTTGTTCTTAGATTCTACATATGAGTGAAATCATATGGCATTTGTCTTCTCTGACTAGCTTATTCCACTTAGCACAGTGTTCTACAGGCCCATCCATGCTGTTGCAAAGGGTAACATTTTCTTATTTTTTATGGCTGAGCAGTATTCCATTGTAAGTATGGTAGTTGTTTTATGCATTCATCTACCGATGGACACTTGGGCTGCTTCCAGGTCTTGGTGATTGTTAACAATGTTGCAATAAACACAGGGGTGCTTATATTCTTTTGAATTAGTGTTCCAGATTTCTTTGGAAATTCCCAGAAGTGGAACATATGAGTCATAAGGCTGTTCCACTTTTAACTTTTTGAGTGTCTCTGTACTGCTTGCCATAGTGGCTGTACCAGTCTGCATTTCCACTCACAGTGCAAAAGCATTCCCCTTTCTCCACATCCTTGCCAGAGCTTGTTGTTTATAGATTTATTGATGCTAGCATTCTGACCAGTGTGAGATGCTCTTTCATTATGGTTTTAATTTGCATTCTCTGATGATTAGTGACATTGAACATTTTTTGATATGTCTATTGGCCATGTGTATGTCCTCTTTGGAGAAGTGTCTGTTCAGTCCTTTTATTCATTTTCAGAATGAGTTGTTTGTTTTTTGTTGAGTTTTGTAAGTTCTTTATAAGTTTTGGATATTAACCCCGTATCATATGTGTTGTTGAATATGATCCCATTCTGTTGGTTGTCTTTTTATTTTGTTGATGGTTTCCTTTGCTGTGCAAAAACGTTTTGGTTTGATGTACTCCATTGATTTATTTTTGTTGTTTCCCTTGCCTGAGGATACATATCAGAAAAAAATATTGCTATGAGCCATGTCCAAGATTTAACCGCCTGTGGTTTTGTAGGATTTTTATGGTTTGGGGTCTAACATTTAAGGCTTTAATCCATTTTTGAGTTTATTCTGTGTGGCATGAGAAGGTGGTTTAGTTTCATTTTTTTATCTGTCCAATTTTCCCATTAGCATTTATTAAATAAACTACCTTCAGCCCATTTTATGTGCTTGCTTCCTCTGTCGAATGTTAATTGACTATAAAGGTGTGGGTTTATTTCTGGGCTCTTATTCTGTTCCATTGATCTATATGTATCTGGTTTTTTTTTGTAGTATCATGCTATTTTGATTAGTATGGTCTTATAGTATAGTTTGATATTACTGTTGCCATTTTTTTATTTGAAATTCTAAGGGAAGAGAAGTCAGTGCCCCTGAATGAATGGTCAGGTATTGCAAGAATTTTTTAAAATTCTTATAGCATACCTATAGAAAATCACTGGTATATTGAATTATTATAAATATGTTTAAAATAAGATTGACTTATATTATTTATATATATAATTTTTTAGAATTTTAGAAATATAAACAGCAGTGTTGATACCCAATCCAGAAAAATAGGACAATGGAATCAACAAATTTGTTCACTGGGTGAGAATTATTAGAAATTATTATGAGGTTATTCATAGAAATTTCAATGTTTGTCATTAATGAAAAATTTGTTATTTATGTGCTTTATAAAGTACAAGGAAATACATTATTCTTCATTGCATAGACTCATTTCTGTTCAGTACTCTGTTTATTTGTCTATTAAAACTTTCAGAACAATTATGCATTTTTACATATTCTCATTGGTTTCACTGAATATTAAAATAATATTTTGCTTTGTTGAATGAAAGTAATAAGTAAAAACCTCTGGACATAATTTTTACTTCAGTTAATTTAAGATTCCAAACATTATGTGTCACTTTGATTTCAAGATTCTCTTTTATGAGCCGCTCTGTATTTTTGACAATTTTTCAACTCAATTTTACTAGTCACTACTACGCTATATCTAATATGCTGCTCGCGACAACATAAAAGCATTTTAAAAGCACTACTGGGAGCAATTTGCCAAAACCCTTAGGGGCATAATGGATTTTGCTAATAGATACTTTCTGGAGCTATATTTTATAATTACTAGATCCAAATTGATTCTGTATATTCCCAGATTATATGAATATTCATCTATGAAGTACTGGAATTATGTTAAACTCAGTCTACCAAATATCAGTGAAATAATTTACTGGCATAGTATTAATAATTGGGAGATTGCAAGTCATGAAAAAAATGAATTCTTGATTTCCCTGAGGCAAATTTTCATAATAGCAATATTTCTGACATTGCATTGTTCCCATACAGAAAGGTGATTTGTTTTATGAACTGTTTTTCCTTACGCTTATTGAAATATTCATTGTTCACAGTGAGTGAACTCAAACCCAGTTTTTGCAGTCTTTTCTCTCTTCCCATTTCTTATTTTCACTCTGCCTTTCACATCTGTCTCACGAGGTGATATTGCCTTCACCTGACAGTTCCAGCAAGAAATGTGCAAGTCATGCTCACTCGCTCTTCCTCCTTTCACCTTCCTCAAATCAATCCAACAATAAACTGTTCCAATTTCATATAATACACCTGTCCTTCTGTCCATTTTCCAGTACTCCTGTCCCTTCCTGAACTGCATTGTCTCTTACCTGGGTTACATCTGGGGAGTGTTAGCTCTTACCAGCTAATTGAATTTCCTTCCTCTGCCCACCCCTCAAACAAAACAAAACAAACCAAACAGAAGCTCCACAAAATAATATTTTCTCTACACAGCAGCATTGGGATGGAGGAATTTATCCGAATAAGATCACTGTTCTGTCCCACTTAAACTGTTATGTTCCCATATGAGGTGTTTTAACTTTTTATTTAGAACTTTCTTCCAATGTTCTTCATGTTGAGCCTTTGGGAGTACTCAGTCTCAGGTGAAATAAGTACCACTTATGCCACATGATATCAATTTAAGGCACAGTAAAAACAGCTCCTGTCAGTGTGAACTCTACATGAGACAGTGCCCCAAGATCACATAGATTTCTGGAAAGAAATAAGTTCCATTTTAATGTTCAGAGGTGGATCCATTTGTTTCCATAGCTTGATTTTTATGTGACCTTTTTTGGGCTCCTTCTTGCTACAGCATTCAAGCAGACAGGGACCTTATCAATTTATTTCCCCAGGGATGTGGAGCTGTTGATAGGAGCAAGGCAGTTGAACAGAGAATGGACGGTGAGTAGGAGTGAAGCCTGCACAGGTCCATGTGTTAGAGACAGCTTTGTGCACTAGGGTGCCATAAGTCATCCTGTGTGGCTGGGACAATGGCTTTGTTAGGGCCTGGGAGGAACTGAGTGCTTCTGAGTCATAAAGGGAGAGCTTCTTGCCATACTGAAGAGTTGTGATTTTATCTTGAAGGCTGTGGGGAGACATTGAAGGATTTTATTATGTCTACTGTTGATTTTCAAAGTCTAGTGGGTTCGATTTTTCTTCAGATTTTGAAAACAAAATTCTCTGAAGCTCTGCTTGAAAATACAAATCAAATCCAATAGCTTTAACTCCATAGAAATGAAACATGTCTTCAAACTTGTTGAAATTAAATGAGATGAAGTTTGGTCAGAATAACACTTCCTCAAATTGCTTCTCCCACACCTCAAAGTAATCATGAAGTTTCAGGCTGTGGTGAATGTGGGGTAAAACTTATAGTGATTTTTTTTAAAGGGTTAGGGAAAGAAGTACATTCTCAGGACTAGATAACTGCTCTGCCAGTTAAAATTCTTAATCAGCAATATCTTAATTTATGAATACAATATAATGTATACAAATAATTCAGGGAAAAGGATATATTTTCACCAAAATTATAACTGACTTCTCACCTACAAATGCATCTTCTAAATAGTAAAGTATTTTAATTAAATTAAATATTTTGAACTAGGCATTATTTTAAAAATGCAACTGAATATTTTACAATCGAGCCATCTATTATATTTATTAAATTACATGCATATTTTAAGAATATCAAGTAAATGAAAATAATAGTTTCAAATCATGTTGAATGGTACAAACACATGAAATAAAAAATTACAAAATGCATAGCAAACATAAAACTCTTCTCCCAAATAATATATTTGTCAACTTTTAAAATAGAACTGACAGTTTTCTTTAAACCAAAACAAGAAAATTTAAAAAGTAACTCAATTCTGAATGCTCTTTAAATCTGTCCTTACTTTCATAGGTATTGTGAAAACACATATCATGAAAAAATTGAAGAATATCATTGAGTATTTGAAATGATCACACATACTGATTGTAGTAAAGCAGGAAGTGGTATTAGAATACTGAGAGGCCATATATATTTGAGTGACCCAAAGGGTAGGAGAAGCAACCAAACCTCACTCCTCTTCCTCTGGTAGCACACACTCTCTTTTGCTTTGCATATGTATCACATGGGAAGTAAATTAAGTAGCCAACAGCCATAGCTGGGGTGGTTTTCTCAAATGTAAGAAATAATGTAATTACAATGTTGCAGTACCAAGGTGTTAGAGCCAAGAGGGAAGTGGTGTGATGGTGGAGGGGAGATAGTTGGAAGGAGAGAGACAGAGAGACAGAGAGAGAGGAACGAGAAAAGGGAGTTTCAACTGAAGGAGAGGTTAAAACAAATTTCCCAACTGCTCCAAGATTTCCCACACATATTGAGTGAGAAATGCTGAGACACTGCATATGGAAATGAGGGCAAACCATTTTCATTTGTAATAAAGAAAAATATGACAGTTATTGGGCACGAGGTGAAGGGGGTTTGCAGACTACATCAGTATAGTCCGTCCCTGGAGAAAAAAAATATGGGCTTGGATCTGTATACTAACTCACCTTCACTGTTTTACACAGGGTGATTGCTTAATTTTTATGTAGCTCCCAACTGTTTATCTGTAAAGTTGGGTACTATGCTTCCTTCGCAGCCTGGTTGTAAAAATATTAAATGAGATAACATGTCTCATTACCACAGTACTAGAAACATGGAAAGTGGAGAACAAAGTAACAATGGGTAGTTATATTTCTTATTGACTTTATGTGGTATAACTATTTAAAGTTTGACATCTGTGAATGTATTAGATTCTGTTACTTAAAGGTCTTAACCAGTTCTAACCAGTCCTGAATTTCTTGTTACTGGGAGATCCTAGAATGTGGAGAGGTTGGTGTGATGGGTGGGTAATGTGCCACTCAAAGCTAGTTATTTTGTGACACATTTTTCCAGGGGAAGTACTACTGAATGGTTATATTCATTATCATAAAGTGGTATTTTAGAAACTTGCAACTCTTTTTCAAAACTGACTGGAATAGAAAACAAACCAATGTATGTTAAAAAAATCACTTCTATTGCAAAATATTAAGTTCTCAATTGTTCTTCAGCTGATTGTATATGACAAAGCACATAAGCTCTGGGAGCCTCAAAATTTTATCTGAACTGTGAGAACAGTTTAGATGAGTAATTTCCCACCTTTTTAGCACACATGATTTTTCCTTTTTTTTTTAATTTGTTTTTACTTACCATACAATCTCTGGATTTATAAAACTTTAAAAAAAGGACTTTGACTTAAAAAGCAATACATCTCAAAATTTCTATACCTTGGTAAAATTAAACAAAGTAAATATTTAAAAAATATGAGGTCTGTCCAGAAGATATCCAGCCATGTAATATGAAAAATAGACATTTACTGAAGAAGGTGCAAGATTCAAGAAACATTGTACATAGGATAATGGCATCTCAGTCCCCTTCAAAGTAGGCACCTTGGGACATTACACAGTTCTACCAGTTGCCATCAGCTGCCCCATCGTATTTTCCTGAATCTCATTAATGATCCCAAATCTCTTCCTTTTCAAAGGTGAATTTAGTTTTGGGAAAATCCTGAAGTCTCAAGGTGCCAAATCTGTGCTATAATGGGGCTGAATCACCTGGGTAATTTGACGTTTTGCAAAAAAAACTCTGCATGAGATGGGATGCATGAGCAGGTGCATTGTCATGATGAAGCTGCCAATCACCAGTTGCCCATAACTGTGCCCTTGAATCGTCCAAATAGTTTCTGTGGAGGAATGTTCAAGCTTAATGCAAAATTTGATGCAGATTTCTTGCTCTACTCACTCAGTCATTTTGAATGTGACAGCCACACAGTACACATGCTCACTCAACGACATCTACTGCTCCATCTGCTAGTACACTGAACTTGTCATTGTTCACTCATATGCATTCCAGTCAACTCTCCTTCCTTGCCAGGTTACACTGGTGTCCTGCAAACCCTTCTCGTTATATTAGCAATGCCTAGACTTTTTCCAGACAGAACTCTTATATAAAATTCATATGAGGTCAATTAAGAAGAAAATATTAATGCTATAGGTTCAAATATTTTAGCATCAAGGCTAAATAATCTAACCTTCATCCACACAGCATATATTATACATAAAGGCTTACTGAAAAAAATGTGCTATCTTTGTCAGCAGTATTTAAGCATATATCTCACACATGTCAATTTACATCAGTCTGTTGGTGTATTTTAAGCTTCGTGCTAGTTCAGTGGAAGAAGTACTAGATTTAGGAGTTAGAGTACCTGAGTTCCAATTGTAAAAAATATGTCTCTTATATTTTAATTTTTATTTTTGTTGAGGTATAATTACAGGTAACACTGTGATACGTAGTCTGTAAATGTGATGATTTGATATACATATATGTTGTGGAAGAATTCCCCCCATTGAGTTGATATATCTCCACCTCACTTATTAACCTTTTCTTTTTGTGTGTGGGGACATTTAAGTTCTACTCTCTTAGCATAGTTCAATCATACCATACAGTGTTATCAGCTATAGTCCCATAATATACACTTTATCTTCAGATCTTGTTTGTCTTGTAGCTGATACCTTTTTACCAACTTCTGATTCCCTCTACATCCCAGTCCTTGGCAACAACTGTTCTACTAGGTGTCTATAAGTCTGATTTTTTTAAAGACTCTACAAATAAGTGACATTATGCAGTATATTTCAGTCTATGATCAAATAGTATTAATAATACATGCTCTAGTTACTCCTTAACCTAATGAGGTTCAAGTTAACTAATCTATGTGAATCAGTTTGAAAGAGTTAAAAGCATGACCATTATCTGTATCATTAAAAAATAGATATGGGCTATAGAGACAAATAAAACTGGTTTGAAATTTCCCTCCTCTACCTCACAGATACAGATTATTGACAAGTTATTTAGCATTTCTGAAACTCAATGTCATCATCAGCTAAGTAGAAGTAATAATACATAGTCTGGAAACTCGTTATGAAATTAAAGTGGAATTTCTCCTGTGCATTCTGCTAAATTACTTCCTATTTAAGGTTATCAGTGTTTTTAATAAGAACTTTAGCTACTATTTGTATGTAGTTGCTAGGACACATCTGGTATTAAATCGCTATTATGACTCTTAGATTCTATCTAACCTAAAACAATTTCTACTGCATTCTTTGTAAAATTGGTATGATAATAATACTAATCAGAAGATGCTATGGATATTATATGAGAAGGCATATGTAAAACCATAGGACTGTGCTTGGCAGATAGTACAAACACTCCGTATTATCATTATCAACTTCATCAACACCATCATTATTACCATCAGGCTGTCAAACAATTTAGAAGTAGTTGCCATCTTTCTGGTTATTAGGTTTTTAAATCAATACTGCTTTGCATGGTTTTGAAAGCTCTCCATAAATTTACTGTGCTCTCCAATGTGTTAGCTGATGTCCTCACCTCACTGTATCTTAAATCAACCATGTCCTTCCACCTGACTCACCCCTTCTGATCTTTCATCATCCTGACCTACAATGTCTTTTTCTTTCCATTTGTTTTTTCTAATTCTCTCCATCTTTCAGTGCTTGCCTCAGTTCTTGTTTATAGTTTTATTGAATTGATTTAAACCTTCTCAATCAATATTTATATGTCTGTATCAGGTAACTTAGTGGTTAATTTTGTTCTGCCTAATATGTTTTACTGATGTTTCATACTCATGTTGACACCACAAAGTAAACTGTTTGAAACTATGGGCTACATCTGTGATTTCTTTCATTATTTTTATAGAGCTTTACAGAATCATGAAAAAGTAGCAGATTTTAATACATTTTGATTGTAATAAAAATAATCTATTAGATTTTTCTTAGCATCTGATTATGGCTATAACTCATTAATTAAGTAAAATCTCTTGCTATAAATCATAGTTTCAAATAAAATTTATTTTAATTAATTTAATTCATATTACATATGGTATTAGTTTACCTTTTCCCAAGGTAAATAATACCAGGGGATACTTTTGAGAACTTTTTAATCTCGTTATAAACATATTTAAAACTTTTATAAATGATATTTATTAATGTAATTAAGTATGATCAAGTAAGACAAAGAATAAGAACAGTTCTTTCTTTTTTAATTTTGTAAGCATTTTATTTTATTTTTAATTTTAATTTTTATTTAGTTATCTTCAAGTACAGTTTTCTGTTTATTTCTCCCATTCAAGCCCACCCCTCCCCCATGCACCCCACCTCCCTCCCATTTCTATCCCCCTTAGTTATTGTCCCTGTGTCCTTCGTACTTGTTCCTCCAAATGCCTCCCCTTTTCCCCTTAAATTCCCTTCCCTCTCCCCTCTGGTCACTGTCCCCTTGTTCTCTATTTCAGTGTATTTGTTTTTATTTTGCTTGCTTGTCTGTTTTGTTGTTTAGCTTCCTGTTAAAGGTGAGATCATATGGTATTTGTCTTTCAACCCCTGGCTTATTTCACTCAGCTAAGCATTTTTTTTTGTTATTTCTTAAAGTATGGAAAAAGTGAGAGCTTCAGCAAAATAGAGTTGCTATTGTTTGTGTTCTTTTTGCTTTAATTAGCTCAATTTATCCTAGACATAATCTCAGACTATTAATGAGACAAAAAAAGAGTTGAATACTTCTGATGAGAGGCCAAATTCAAATAAAGTTTCCCAAATAGTCACAGCAGAGCCCCTCTTCCTACAAGGACAGTGGCGCTTCACATGTAGTGCTGAACTTACTATGAGCCACTGTGGGAATTAGGCATCTTATAAGACAATTTCAAAGATATTTGAGATTGCTCTGGTCAAATCCTCTATCACTTGTAGGATGAGAATTTAGTTTAGAACAAAAGAGGTGATATCAGATTATAATTTATAACACTGCTAAATTATGAAGTCCAATATCTATTTTAAGTGAAAATATGTTTTAATAATTACCCTTCTAAACTTCTAGGAGCCATCCAACATTACTAAAACTTTAGTTCTCTTTGAGGTCTTCGAGAATGATAGTTAAGTTATAAATAATTAAAATATTCTTTTTATCAATGCCTAGTAGTGAAGCTATAATTCTAAGAATATGCTTAATTTGCAATAGATATATTTTGATACATCTATCAATCTCCTTTATACATGCAAATATTTTTAGTCTTTTCTAAGTTTCATCAGCAATTTCTCTAAAGCATTGTCAGGAAAGTAACTAAGAATATCCCCAGCACTTTAATTCATTGCACTATTGGAAACCAAGTGGTGAAGTTGTCAACTATGTATTCAAAAGAATAGCTTTGCTAGTATGATTCATAGATAAAGGTAAATGACAAGTAAAAATCTTTTAAGTGTTTCCAAATAATGTAGGCCATGAAACATCATGTAACAGAAATCTGTTTCTCAACTGAAAATTAATCATTAGTTTATTACTTCTGATGCACTCATCTGTGTTCAAACTTTGAGGTTTAAAGTTTAGATAATAATTCTTTCTCCAGGTTTATAGCATAATGTGTATCTCTGTTCATTGCTTGTTTATTTATCAGTCATTCATTGATGAAATCAGACAACAGAACGTAAAACTGATTTAAATGCAGCTTGTATCTTCAACAGTCATAGTTTATGAGGGAGGGAAGAAGAGAAAGAGAGATTGCAAACACAATTATAATAGCAAAACTCATTTTATGTTTTGATTCCATATTCCACCTGGAAAGAATATATTCTTGATGGTTTTTTTTGTGCTATAATCCCTCCTTTTTCTGGGCTTGTCACTAAATTCTAGGAGCGTATGTAGATCTAAGGCTATGAGTGTGTTAGGACAGGGGAACATCAGTTCTACTGTAGGTGTTCTTCTATTCACATTGTCAATAGCCCTGTGTGGTTGAACCCAAACATTCATGCAACCATTCCTTCTTCAAAAGTGTAATTGTCTCCCTGGTCTCTAACCCAGTGGGTAGAGATGAGACCGACTTGTTCTGAGGTTGCACATCTCTGATATGTCCCCAGGCATTCAACTCCCTACAAATCTCATTTAATTCTCTATTCTCATGGATTCTTCTCATCATGAATTTTCCTGAGAGAAAACTTCTTCCCCATTTATTTTGCTTCAACTATAACTAGTACATCTTCCTAATAGGTATACACTTTTAGAAATATAATTCCAGAGACTAATAGATGCTTCCTGTTTTTTGCTCTGCCATGCCCCTCTCTCCATACGAGAAGAAACCCAAAGCAGGGTGTCCAACCTGTGACTCATGGGCCACATGCAGCCCAGCATGGCTATAATGTGGCCCAACACAACATTGTATATCTACTTAAAGCATGAGATTTTTTTTTGTGATTGTCTGTCCCAGTGTATTTAATATGTGGCCCAAGACAACTCTTCTTCCAGTGCAGCCTAGAGACACCAAAATATTGCACACCCCTGTCCCAAAGGATTATTTCTTTTCTGGATGATGTTATAGGCACAGAAAGAAGGAAATATTATTCTTTAATATTATGATACCACAATTTAATTAGTAAATGCAGAAGAGCCTTGGCTGATAAATGCAGAAGAGCCTTGGCTCAGTGGCTCAGTGGATTGAGTGCTGGCCTGCAAACCAAAGGTTCACTGGTTTGAGTCCCAGTCAGGGCACATGCCTGGGTCGTGGGCTAGGTCCCCTGTGGAGGGTGCGTGAGAGGCAACCACACACTGATATTTCTTTTTTTTTTCTCCTGCCCTCCTTGCCCTCTAAAAATAAATAAATAAAATGTTAATAAAACTAAATGTAGAAGAAACAATGATGGAAGATCATCTAGATACAGTAGTAAAGGGACAACAGGGCTTACAATATGGAGGTGCTTTTCTTGGCATTTGAAGGAAAAGTATGTCTAACTATGGAAGAAATGGGAGACAGTTTTGCTCAGGGAAATTATTGCATGTAACCAACAAAGGAGAAATGCAGTGACTCCTTTTCCTTTCCCTAAGTAAGAGAATACTGGATAGAATAACAGTGGTAAGAAAATGCTAACATACTGGTTACATTTGAAAGGAGAAGAAGTGCAAGAGGAGAAGACAGTGTCCAGCAAATGGTGACATCACTTAGTAGTGAAGGTGAACAGGGTCAGAATGGAATGAAAAAATATGACTTGACGTCATGAATCTCACTTAGGAACTCAAAAGAAAAGGGAAAGTCTGTAAGGATGAGGCACCAGCCCAGGAAGCCATATGTCAAATGACCACAGCTTGTGGGTTTAGAGTGCCAGAAGTCCCGAAAGTCCTTACAACCGGAGGAAGTTCACTTCTTCCTTTTGATCATGAGGAGTCCGAGAAATTGGTGACTTGTAAGCCAGTAGAATCTAGCCATTTAATTAACCAAACAAGATTTTTCCATAACAAATAAATTATCTGTGGGAAAAAAATGTCAGTACAAAATTAAGCTGCCTGGCATCTTCCTGCATTATTCTGAGTTTCAGAACTCCTAGTACCTGAATTTTCCTTCCTGGTACCTGAATTGGGTTGTGACACTTGGAATCACTTATTTCCATTTTTCATTTATGGGAAATAGGAACTTTGTTAGTATTTTCTTCTTTAATGTTCAAACAATGTCATAATATTTCAGATTTCTAGAAATGATAATGTTAATTTTATCAAGCCTTCATGGAATTGAGGGTTGAAATGTAAAATTTCCTGAAAAAATTTCAGTAGATATTGGAGAAAATGCATTTATAACCTAGTGCCTTGCCTATGAGAAGAGATACATAGGATATTAAGAATTCATAGTTATTCATTTATTCTTAATTAAAATTTTTTCCTATCTGCAGATTTTATTGAGATTTTTGTCAATTTTCCCAATATTGTCTTTTATAGCAAAAGAAGATCCAGATAATGTATTGAATTTAGTTGTAATGTTTTTCTAGTCTCCTTTAATCTGAAATAGTTTCTGAGTCATTATGTCTCGTGCCACTGATATTTCAAAAGATTATAGACCAGCTATTTTATAAAACACCCATCAGTTAAAGCATGCCTGCTGTTTCCTTAGAATTCCTTTTTTTAATCTTTATGAAATATATTTGACATATGGCATCACATATAAACATGTTAATATGGTATATTATATATTGTTAATAATTTGCTTTTAGCCCTATTATTTTCATACTATTAAATCAGATAGACATCAGCATTTGATGCTCTCAGAAAAGAGAAATTACATTTCTTACATTCCATCAATTTGAAGATTCAGATCTAGAGAATTTAGTAGCATTAGTATGTGTTTCTAACTGATTTTACTGCAGAAACATTTCCAAAATGGTTTATTTTAATGCTTTCCAGTTACCAAAGGGGCGATAACTAAATATTTGACAGGAACTAAAACTTTTGAGGTTGTAAGCTTTAATGCTCAGCCGTGCATGGATACTTCCTATGATATTGTATAAGTTTTGTGCAATAATACTGCAACAGTCTCGGGGATCACTGATAGAACACAAGTCTGCCTGCTAACTAATTAAAGTCCACACACCATAGCGATAGAAGGCATTTGCTTTCTGCTAAGCATTACTAAAGGAGTCTTGGCTCTGCTTTCTCAGTTTTGTCCAAAATTTCTTAGCATATCTGAAGTCTCAGTTCCTGCATGTGAAATTATATGATATAATGTATGCAAAAAAAATTCTCAGTATCTACTGTATAGTAGAGGGTTGCTATCTTGAAATTTGGGATTCAGAAAGTCATAAATCAAGTTTTAAGTGTTTTACAAATAAGAGTAGTTAGCTTTCAGAAACAGTTATGCGTGTGCGTGTTTTCAAGATGCTCATCGTGGACACCAAAGGGATGGTGTGAATGAAGGGTGTTTGGTCAATGTTTTGCAACAGCCATTATTACATGTATTTATTCCTCCTTCAAACATAAATTTGTACCTGGTTTATTTTCATGCTGATATTATTTGATGTTGATAAATGTAGCCTAATAAGCCCCATGAAGGCAGAAATCTTTACACCTTATTATATTCAATTATATCCATATATACTTCTGAAAAGCAAGTCAGGAAATTGACAATTTTTTTGCATTAAACCTTTGTGCCATGGATCTTTAAAAGACATTAATATGGGGTCATTTAGACCAGGGGAGTATATAAGAAAATAACAAGATATAGTAAATTCACATCTAAGATATTACTTGGTCTTTAAAATCTAAGGAATGACCTATATATAATCATAATTTTATTATCTCACAATAGTGAAATTCATAGAGTATAAAGCCTCCCATTACATATCTGTGTATTAAATGAGACAGAATAAGTGAACACAGGTTGTTTCACTTTATCTTCACAGTGACCTAATGAGATAGGAGTTTCCATCCTCACACAGGCCAGGAAACAGCTTGAGAGGCAAGATGAACTAGTCAGAGTCACAGGCAGGTATATCCACCAATCAGACTCAGAATTTTGAAAATCAGAATATGGCAAATTCTGTTCTGAATCCTTTGGGAGTTATAGTAATACCACCTACTGTTTTTCTTGTAATTTGATGTCTTTTAAATATAAATTTGAAAACCACATAAGAATGTTTACATAAGGCTTGACAGTGCTTGGGCTATTGGAACTTCCATCTAAACCTGTGTCATAATCTGGGTGTTTTATATCTATGATTGTCAATAAAATCCCTTAGCCTTGATTACTATCTTTAATCACATATGCTCTTATGTGCTTTTCAAAGTCTGGAAGGTGCTCTAAGAAACTATTTACAGGAATAACTAGTGCACTTCAAGGATAGGGACAGGTGAAGACCAAAAGGTGTCTTATGTTTCTGTCTGAGTTATTTTACTTAGCCAAACAACTTCTAGGTCCATCCATGTTGTCACAAATGGCAAGACTTCATTATTTTTTGAATATTGCTGAGAAATATTCACACACGTATGTGTGTGTATCACATCTTCTTTATTCATCTATCAATAGACACTTAGGTTGCTTCCATATCTTGGCTTCTGTAAATAATGCCATACTGAGAAACAAATACAATATGATTTCATTTATATGTGGAATAAAAATAAACTAAACAAACATAGCAAAATGAAAACAGATTCAGATATAGACAACAGACTGATGGCTACCAGAGGGGAAGGTTGAGAGCAATAGGCTAAAGAGGTGAAGGGGAATAAAAGGTACAAACTTGCAGTTATAAAATGAGTCATTGGGATGTAACATATAGCATAAGGAATTTAGTCAATATCGTAACAACTTAAAATGATGACAAGTGGTTACTAGACTTACCATGGTGGTCACATTGTAAGGTGAAAAAGTTACATCACTGTGTTGTACACCCCAAACTAACATTATATTGTATGTGAATTGGAATAGAGAAATAAGACAATATAAGTCACCTCAATTAACTGCATAATTATTTAGTCAAGAAATTCACTATTTAACTTGAAATTCTCTAATTATACAAGATATAATGAAGTAATGTTTAACTTTGATCATTATCTTCTAAAAGAAAGGACCACTTTGATAATCTTTAAATCATTTTTTTTTCTTGAATGCACTGGGGTGCAAAGAAGTGTATATTCGTTGCTTTTGACGATTGATTATATTTATCTTTGCAATTAATTTATTAGCTCCCATTTCTGCCCCCATTTATTAATGTAATGATCTTCTACAAACATCAAAAGTTAAAGACAATTTAATTAGAAAAATAAATTAGTAAACTGATGTCATTAGAGTTTTTACTTCTTGTCAACTGTTAAATCAAAATGTAATCTAAATAGTTTTATGCATCTAGAGATAATATAATCCACTATAGTGTAAAAATGTATTTTAGACTTTTTAGATTAAATGCCTGATACATTTTTTAGAAATCTGAATGACTTTCAAATGAGCTAGCTACTTCATGTCTCTATCCATCTTAGAAAATATATGGAAGAAATATGCTGATTCTTTTCTTTACATTAATACTGCCACCCAAGACCACATTAAATATATGTTCCAATCATTTTATTCCTTTAATAGGAGTACATTATTTTCTTGTTTTTTCAACCATAATTTGGTAAAAAATATCCAATATGACATTTTTTCCCTCAAAGGTAGCATTGAAGTTTCAAATCGTAGAGTAACTTACAATCATTGTGGTAAGAGATTCACTGATGTAAAATAATTTATATTAATAAAGTGTTAGTTAATTAGGATGTACTTACAGAATCTGTAAGAGCAGCTGAGGAAAATCCACATGTGCTATGTATCATTGAAATATATTGTTTAGGGGTTATTTTTGCATTTGAGAATCTTCATTCTGGGTATAAATATTTAAATTACTTATATATAAAGAAACGAAATTGTCATGTACTCTTTCAGGTGATAGTAAACATTGGAAATGCATTTAATAAAATATCCATGAAAGAGAAACTAATCTTTTGTGTTAGGAGTGAACGGTTAGGTAAAAATTACCATTTTGATTTAGATGTCGTGCATAGTAGGTCTCTGCTGAAAACTGCAACTTCAGGTCAGTTTGTCACATGTGAGAGAGAACTATGCATTGGGAGATCATTAGTGAGAGGATTGCCTGGCTGTTTTCCTCTCAACTCAAAATGTCCTTTAATGCGACAAGGTTATATTGATGTCAGCTTTGAAAGAGCAAAAATTCAGAGCAGGAGACTACTTATTTCTTTGAATTTTGGAAAATCCACAAACATGATAATCCTAAGAAATAACCTTTTTAAAATGTGAATATTATATAAGAAAAATGAAAAGGGCTAAAGCAGATGCATCACTCTCTCTAAGTAAAAGGACACTATTTTATAAGGCATTTTGATATCTATAAAATGGTATGCAAATATAAGCATTATAGTGATTGAAATTTATTTGGAATTTCTATAGATTTTTATATAAACAGCCCTTTCTCTCTGCTACTGTCTGTAAAGTACTTATGTACTAAATAATAGTCATTTGAAGGAAAAATTTTTAATTTTTTGAAAAATTAACTTTATTGGGTTAACATTCTTTAATAGCATTGTACAAGTTTCAGGTGTACAACTTCATCATACATCATCTGCATATTCCATTGTGGACTCATCTACCAAAATCTAGTCTCCTCTTCTCACCCTATGTTTGATCTTCTGTTGGGGACCACTCTGCCTGGTTTCAGGAATTGTAACTACATCCCATGGCTAAGGATGAGCGAATGACCTCCAGAATGTGAGCCACAGGAGACAAGGCTTGTCCCTGGTAGCAAACACTGCCTCAGTTTCCTTCCTGCCCCCAAAGCATGTTTGGAAGTCAATAATGGGTAAAACCCCTCACAGCGAGGGCCAACCTAAGCCAGACTCAATCACTTGGGAGGCCATCATGGAAGGACTCAGGGATTGCAACAAAGAGCAAGCAATACACCCATGCCTTCCGGCTATGTGACATAGCTTGAGTCCCCATGTCCTCTGGGAGAAGTGCTTCCTGGCTCTAATCCCCTTAAGCCTGAATACCTGATGGGGAGGGGTGCAGCTCCTGGCCTTGCTAGAGCAGACCCCGGGGAAAGATCTGGCATCAGAATTCCTGAAAAACCTGTGAAATCTGCTCTGCTGAGTGCTTTCATTCGTGTGATAAGGGTCTGAGAAGGAAATGAGTATGTCTCCCAAAGTTTCTGCAACCCCCTTTCCTGACAGACACTGACTCAGACTAAGCCCTCAGATTTCTTTGAAATGTTATCTACTGTTTGATACTTGCTGCCCTGTATTCCTGTGTGTTACAACCCAATAAAAGTCCCCAGAGGAAGGGGCTCAAGGCCTTTTTCCCCTGAGAAACTGGCCACTGCTCACGACCCTTCCCTTTTGAGGGACTGGCCACCTCTCCTCCCCAAGCAGATCATGTCATGTCTTGTTTACTTTCATTCATGGCGGACAGGAGGACTTGCGGGAAAAGTCACCCCCATAACCTTCTTTACCCTCTTCATCCTTTCCCCATTCCTCTTACCCTGTGGTAACTGCTATCCTGTTGTTTATGTCCATGACTTTGTTTTGTTTGTTCACATTATGTTTTTTGTTTTATATTCCACATATGACTGAAATAACATGGGTTTTGTTCTTTTCATCTGACTTACTTCACTTAGCATGATACTGTAAAGATCCATTCATGTTCTCCACAATAGCAACATTTCATCCTTTTTTTGGCTAAATAGTATTCCATTGTATTGTATGGAATGCATTGTATGGAATTCCACTGTGGTACATGTACCACATCTTTTTTATTCTATCATTAGCTGAAGGGCATTTAGGTTGTTTTCATATCTTGAATATTGTAAATAATGCAAGCAATTCCTCAGAATCCTGGCTAATAACCAAAAAATATAAAGAATGCATACAATCCCTGACAACAACAACAAACATAAACAATCCAATAAAATGGGCAAAGGACCTAAGCAGATAGTTTTCTCAAGAAGATATGCAGATGGCCAACAGATATGTGAAAAGATACTCAACATCCTAGCTGTAAGAGAAATAACATCTAAACCACAATAAGACACCACCTCACACCTGTTAGAATGGCTATTATAAATAAGACAAGAAGTAACAGGTGTTGGAGTGGGTGTGGACAAAATGGAACCCTTAGACACTGATAATGGAAATGTAAATTGGTACAGCCACTACGGAAAACAGTATGGAGGTTCCTCAAGAAATAAAGACTAGAGTAATCTTGTTCTGAATAGCTACCTGAAAACTTTGAAAGCATTTATTTGTAAAGGTATAAGTTCCCCTATTTTCAATGGAAACAAATTTTTTATCTTTTGGTTATTTACATATATTTGTAATGCTTGTCCCAGATTTGAGAGTTCTGAATATAAAACTTAATGCTATCAACTAAATTGTGTTCCCTTGAAATTCCATATGTTGAAGCTCTAACTTCCATTGTCAAGGTATTTGGAGGTGCAGCCTTTAGGAGATAGTCAGGTTCAGATGAGGCCATGATGGTGGATCCCAATTTATGGAATTAGTACCTTCATAAGAAGAGGGAAGACAGACACAAGAGCTCTCTCACTCTCTTTTATGTGAAGGCATAGGGGAAATTGTGTCCGTTTATAAGGAGAGACTTTTCAACAGAACCTAACCATTCTGGTCTCAGACTTCCAGCCTCCAAAACAAGAGAAAGTAAATTTCTCTTCTTTAAGCTACCCAATCTAAAAAATTTTCTTATGGTACCTTTCTTAAAGGTACATTCTTACAATTAGATTAATAAAGATGAAAATTTCACAACTTAATTTTAGTGGTTTAAAAGCACTAAAAATGAACTTGTTCCGTTAAAAATTAGAGCAACCACTAAAAACATTAAAACCTTTCATATTTATGCAAAATGAAATCTCAGAGAAACAAGAAGTTGATTAAGTCAATGCATGGAATTTGATTACTTTTATTATACAATATAAAACATGCTCTCTATATAATTTCAATATAGATGGTAATTTTACAAATAGGATATTTGAAGAAGAGTGTAAATATAATACTTTATCATTTTAGGTAAAACATATTCCCTGGGATAAAGAGAATTGAAAGAAAAATAATAGATATTAGACAGTATAGAAAATATTTTAAAAACTAAATCTTGAATTATAACTTTTCAAAAAGAAATTCATAACTACTACAGGCATTACATTTTATTTTATAATTCTTATAGCCTATATTTCTATGAGTTTCTGTTTTTAGACTGCTTTCTCTGTGTCCCATAGATTGTGAATGGTTGGGTTCTCATTTTCATTTGTCGCATGATAATTTTTGATTTGTGCATTTATCTTATTGTTAACCCATTCTTTCTTTACTTATGTGTTGTTTAGCCTCCATGTATTGTGTTTTTTTTCTTGTAATTGATTTCGTATTTCATGACAATGTGGTCAGAAAAGATGCTTGATGTGATTTCAGTCTTCTTAACTTAATTGGGACTTTTTTTGTGTCCTAACATGTGGTCTGTTCTAGAAAATATTCCATGTATACTTGCAAAGAATGTATATTCTGCTGCCACAGGATGAAATGCTCTGGGATATCAATTAAATTCCTGTGGTCTATTGTTTTGTATAAGGTCACTGTTTCCCTGTTAATTTACTGTGTGGAAGATCTATTCATTGATGTCAATGAGGTGTTAAAATCCTTTACTCTGTATTACTATCAATCTCTCCTTTTATGTCCATCAAGATTTCCTTTCTATATTTCAGTGTTCCTATGTTGAATGGAACATATGTTTACAAGGGTTATGTTCTCTTGTTGAATTGATTTCTCTATTATTATGTAGTGCTTTTCTTAATCTCTTATTACAGCCTTTGTTTTAAAGTGTTTTGTCTGTTATGTGTTGCTACCAGCATTGTTTGTTCATTTTCATGTACATGATATATCCTTTCCATGTGTTTAGCTTTCACGATGAGGTGTGGGTCTTTTGTAGACAGCATATATATGGTCTTGTTTTCTTATCCATTCAGCTACTCTATGTTTTTTATTGGAACATTTAACCTCTTTACATTTGATTATAGATTATTATATTGATAGGTACATATTTATTGCCATTTTATTTTTTATAACTTTTTCTTTCTTTTATTTTAAGTAGACCCTTTAAGATTTCTTGTAATATTGGTTTGGTGATGAACTCCTTTAGCCTCTTCTTGTTTGGGAAGCTGTTTCTTCTTCAGTTTTAAAATGCTACCCTGGCTGGGTAACATAGTCTTAGTTGTAGGCCTTTGGCTTTTATTACTTTGAATATTTCATGCTAGTCACTTCTGGCTTGAAATGTTTCTGCTGATAAGTCAGTTGACAGTCTTATGGGAGCTTTCTTATGGATAGCTATCTTTCTCTTGCTGCTTTTAAGATTATCTCTTCATTTAACTTTTGTCATTTTAATTATAATGTGTCTTGGTTTGGGCCTTTTGGGGTTCGTCTTATTTGGAACTCTGCACTCTTTGTACCTGTGTGTTTTTTTCCTTTAAAAGGTCAAGGAAGTTTTCAGTTGTTATTTCTTCAAATAAGTTTTTAGTTCCTTGCTCTTTCTTCTTCGCATATTTTTCACATGGGGATGTTGTTATGCTTTATGTAATCTCACAAGTCACTTAAACTATTAATGGCCATTGTGAAGTTGAGACTGCTCACTCCTCAGTGGTAACCTTGCATCTGAGATATTCCTTTGGATTCTTAGCCTGCACACCTGGGTGCAGGGTGAGCCCTTTTCACATCTCAGTCCTTCCTACCAGTCTTGATGTGGCTTTTTTTCTGTAAATCCTTGGTGTTAAGACTTCTGTTCAGCTAGTTGTCAGTTGTTTATTCAGGTCAATTGTTCTGTATTTTAGGTGTAATTCCAGTTGGTCCTAGGAGGACGCGAATTTAACTTCTGCCCAATTTGCTGCTATCTTGAATCTCTCCTTAACACTTTTTAATGGACTTATGTATTAATGCACTCATTTAGTGATTACCCATATAGTTATTTGAAGCCTAATATATGTAGAGTAATATACTTGGTGTTTTATTAATGACATGAAATGTATGAATTTGCTATGTTTAGGAAATTTAGTATCTAGTAGTGGAAACAGACAACAAAGTCTTCCAATAATGTACAATGTGAAGTATTATCGTCAAGTGGAAAGAGTGCTACTTTTGTCATAGAATAGCTTGTTATTTTGGTCCTGATGCTGACGCTCACTAGCTGTTGTTCTTTAACTTCAGTTTCTCCTAAATCAACATGATTTATACTTTCTTTCCGACAAGGGTGATATAAGAATTAGAAATAATTAATGTTGAATTTCTAATCTTGTGTATAGCAGTATCTACTACTATTACTAGTTAGTAACATTAGTAACATTATCTATTACTAACATTATTTTAAATGTTATGAAGATGTTACCTGCATGCTATTATGATAACACAAGGCAAAGGAAAGCAAATTAATTATATAGTAATATAATCTTTTGTGTATATGCTCATCAGAAATAAAGGTTAGAAAGCAGGATGTTTTATTGAGGGAATATATCAAAATATATAAAACATAATTCATAAATATTTACTTACTTTTTTATAATTATTATTTTTTTCAGTGCCCTTATAAAAATGTATTTTTTATTATATACTATTATATAGAGAGTAGAAGATGTAAGGAAACTGAACTAAGTCCAGAATATATGGACTTTTTTTATTTTTGTATATTCACTCAAGTCTTGCTTTTAGTTTTTACTTTTTATATGGAATGTAAACATAAAATATTACTATAGTGTTTAGGATTGTCAAATTTTGGCTCCCTGAATTTTAATACAAATTAATTTGTAGAATGCTATGCCTTTAAATTGAACCATAAAATCACCATAAAAGTGCTTTGAAAAAATGTTACTAAAAATAATAAAGAATGCAAGTAAATTGAAAGAGGTACCAATATAAGACATTAATAAAGTAAACTAATAAAATTGATTATGAAAAATTAGAGAATTAAATATTAGAAAGAAGGGGATTAAATGATAGACAACCTTAGAAAGCTAACAAGTGGCTATGGTGAAAAAGTATGCCAGTAAATATAATAATTTATGTAAATTAGCAACACCTGGAAAAAATTGCCAAGATGAATTCAAGGAGAAACACTGATAGTTTCAACAACAACAATGAGAAAACAAAACAAAACTGAACTAAACCTGTCTGACTAATCCCATATGATTTTTGAGAGACGGTTTGATGTACACATTAAGAATATTGAGTTTGGATAAACTCCATGGAATTAAATTTTGGTTCCTGCAGTTGTTAGCTAAGGTAGACTTGAATTTTAGAGTAATGTTTGATAATACTATAGCACCTTAGAATATCGTTAGCAATGGCTATTAGTAGTCAATCTCGCAGGCACAATAATTATTTTTTAAACCCACTGCCTACAAATATAAATCATGTTCCTCTTATTTATCAGGCATATGGACTATGTAGTTTAGAAGTCACATATAAGTGGTAAAATAAAAAAATAAATCCAAGGACACTGCACTTAACAAAATCAGGATATTGACTATCTCTAGAAAGGAGAAAAGAGATAGGTGATTAGGGAGGAGTGCACTTCAAAATCAGGCACTGTTCTATAACGTGACTGCTTTGTAACGATTCCAGAAATCACTCATATATATTTTATGCACTATTCTGAAATGATACCTCAAAATTAAAAGGAGTAAGAAATTAATCCTGGAAAATATTTCAAATTTAGGAAAATAAACATAATGCTTCAAACATTAGGCAAAGGAAAAATGATCTGTAAGTAAAAGTGATCATTTTAATCCTGACACTGAAGAATAAGCATACATTTTAATTTGAGTGATAAACACTTTTATATTTCTGCACTGCAGAAGTGTCAACTTGTTTTTCCTCCTCCAGTTCATATTCTACAGATCATTTAGTAGAAAAACTATGATCATTCCATATTTTATTCAAAAAACTTTGATCCTTCCATATTTTATATTACTTATATAACAATACTTTGATCTGAGACAACCCCCAGTTAGTTATCTAATGTCTTATGTCTTCATCTAGAAAGCCAAGAAGTGCTGGAGAAATTACCATGGGACCTGGTCAGACTTTGAATACTATAATATTCACCAACTTCAAAAGCACTTGAAATCTCAACCATGTCATTACATTTTTGTTTGTAACATACTCTCATCCTCCCACAACAGCTGTTTCAAAGCTTCTCTACATTCCTTTAACCTCCACCCACCTCCAGCCTCCTACCCTCAACATATGACTTTCCTGTTAATCATAGCAACAAAATAGATGAAATTGGAAAGGAACAACCCCATCTTCCAGATACCAATTAAGCAATCTTCCTTTATCTGAACACATTATATTTCTCTTTTCTGTTTGAATGGAAAGTTATCACCTTCAGGTTTTTTTTTCACATGCTTTGGAGTTTTCTTCCTCCTCATGTTTGTAGCAAGAATTTTTTCAAATAATTAATATAAAAGTAAAATAATCTTGGATGTTGACACTTAGGAGATTTGTATTCTGAAAGAAACTTTGCTATATTGTTTCAATATTTTCATTTTTGATTAGAAACTTTTATAATACATATTTTATATACTTCAAAATTAAGAATATTTAGTTGTCACAGAGCAATAAAAAGTAAAGATATATTTGTCAATTTCTGTGGTTAAAATTCAGTAGTATCTACACATAACATGTGATAAAACAATACATGGTTTGGAAAAGTATTGAGAAATTCTAATATTTAAAATTTAAAATATTTTTACTGACTTTATATCTTAATTATGCAAACTACCATTATACTAAACAAAAAAAACAAAATAAAATCAAGAAGATATTTATACTAAATGGTTAAATAATTAATCTTTAATGCATACTATGCATTTTAATTTAATGAAATACAAAATATAGGATACATATATTGTTTTTAGAAATATGGGTATTAGTGAATACAGAAATGGGAAATAGATACCGTAAAAATTAGAAAACATCAAGGATGATATGCAAATTGTCACTATTTTGATATTGGAGTTCAGACTTTAAAAAAATTATCAGGGTGACACTGGTTGATAAGATTGTATAGGTTTCAAGTTCACATTTCTATGATACATGATCTGTACATTATATTATGTGCCGACCATCCAAAGTCAAATCACCTTTCATCACCATATAGTGCCTCCTTTATCTTTTATTGCCCATATCCTCTTTCCTCTGGTAACCACCATACTGTTGTCTGTGTCTCTGAGTTTTTATTTATTTTTCTTGGAGCTAAGATTTTAAAATATTTTAAAATAATATTTTAACAAGAAAAAATGATACTATTCAGTTTTCAGCTATATAAACTATCACTGAGAATGTATGTTATTTTAACCTCTATCTTACTAGCACTTTAAATGAATAATTACATATTAAACAACATTCCCTATTTATTTATGACAAAAAAGAGGCTAACTTCTTTTTTAATAACTTTATTTTCTACTGAGAACCTTAAAGCTGAAAAGCTTTAAATTTTCTCTATTTCATTTCTTCTATAGCAAGAAATTTCAAAATCCAATATTTAAAAAAATGTTTCTCTATTATTTTACAGATATCACCAATTGAGATTTCAAGACAATTTTATGGATAATCTCTACTAGCTAATTAATACAACATTCATCTTAAAAGCCAAATTACAAAATGAACTCACATTTCATTCTTTATATTAGAGCAGGAGTCACTTGATTACCTTTCACAAATCACTGATTTCAGATATTTTTCTATGAAGCATAAACCCTGTTTCTAAACACTTAAGATTACATAATATCATATTCATCTTGCCCACAGACGCAAGCTTGTTCATGTACAATTAACTGACTTGTCCCTCTGGAAGAGAAAGATCTTGTTTAAGGACTCGGGAATCAACATGAAAATCATATTAGCATTATACCTATACTTCCATCACTGAGAACTTACCACAGTCAGCTTCTTTGCATATTTGTTTTAATGTTTTCTTTCTTTTTTTTAACTCATCATTTCCTTTCCCTTCCCTTACCTACCCTCTCCCCTTCCTTCTTTCTTTTCTCTCTCCCTTCTTCTCTCCCTTCCCTGAAATATGTGTGGCTTCAAACTTCAGTTTCAGAGGTTTTTCTCCTTCTTATTTCAGAGCATTTTTTATATTACATTGCTGAATAAGCCAATTTCCATTTGTTGACTTCTATATTTTACTGATGTGAGTTATATTTCTATTGTATCATCTTTATCCATTGTCCATATGTATTAGATTCTTTCCAGTTACTTTCATAATGTCCTAATTTTAATATTTATTCAGAGTAATAATCTAGAGACAGTTTTCTACGTTCCAGTTTTCATTAGTTTCTATTCTTTGTTGATTCTCATGTACTTATTATTTGTATAGTATCTTAGCTAGGTTTTCACTTGTTTTACCTTAATTTTAGTTGGGATTTTAATTTTCTTAATACATACACTCCTTATGTTTTATAGGGTCTATAAATGAACCAATGTTGAGAAAAATTACTTTCTTTAGATATAAACTTTTTCAAATTCAGTACTTTGACTTTTGATTTTTGGGTCTTGTATCTTATACATTTGCTATATTACATTTGCCCAGTTGCTTATTTTTTTGGTTTGCTTTGTTACCTATAATGAATGGCTGTGGTTATAATTTATTCTAACATGATGTAGGGATTTCTCAGGTTCTTTCTGAGATATCTGAAAAAGGTTTCCATATCCTCAGAGAAATAGTGGTGTTCACTCACTTTTTTGCAGCCTCACAGATTGGTGAGAGTAGGGCAGCTGGAGAGTTAAACTGAGATTTGGAGCATCTCTGTTAGGACACTTGTTCTTTGTATTTTTTGTAAATGTCCTCTACTAACATTACTGCACCTTACTGGTGTTCCTTATTATTCCACCTCCATGTGGGGATTCACCCAATCCTTCTGTTTTTCCCTTTTTCACTCAAATCCTACTCATTTCACTTTTGTCTTTTTGTCCCTGTAACACCTTTTTAATGTGCTGACTACCCAGTTTGTTTTTCTGTAGAATTTTTTTTAATTTTCTTTTTTAAAATATATTTTATTGATTATTCCATTAGAGTTGTTCTGTTTCCCCCCTTCATTCCCCTCCGCCCTGCACACCCCCTCCCCCACCATCCCCCCCTTTAGTTTATGACTATGTCTCAAGTTCTGTAGATTCTATATTTCCCCTACTATTCTTGCCCTCCCCCCTATCTATTTTCTACCTACCATCTATGCTACTTACTTTCTGTACCTTCTCCCCCCTTCTCCTCCTCCTACTCCCCTGTTGCTAACCCTCCATGTGATCTTCATTTCTATGGTTCTGCTCCTGATCTAGCTGTCCTCTTAGTTTGCTTTTGCTTTAGGTATGGTTCTTAATAGCTGTGAGTTTGCTGTCCTTTCACTGTTCATCTTTCTTATCTTCTTTTCGTAGGTAAGTCCCTTTAACATTTCATATAATAAGGGCTTGGTGAAGATGAACTCCTTGAATTTGATCTTATCTGAGAAGCACTTTATCTGCCCTTCCATTCTAAATGAAAGCTTTGCTGGATAGATCAATTTTGGATGTAGGTCTTTAGATTGCATGACTTGGAATACTTTTTTCCAGCCCCTTCTTGCCTGGAAGGTCTCTTTTGAGAAATCTGCTGACAGTCTGATGGGAAGTCCTTTGTAGGTGACTGTCCCCCTATCTCTTGCTGCTTCTAGGATTCTCTCCTTCATTTTAATCTTGGCTAATGTAATTATGATGTGCCTTGGTGTGTTCCTTCTTGGGTCCAACTTCTTTGGGATTCTCTGAGCTTCCTGGATTTTCTGGAAGTCTATTTCCTTTGTCAGATTGGGGAAGTCCTCCTTTATTATTTGTTCAAATAAGTTTTTCACTCGTGGCTGTTCCTGTTCCCCTTCTGGTACCCATATAGTTCGGATATTGGAACATTTAAAGATGTCCTGAAGGTTCCTAAGCCTCTCTTCATTTTTTTAAATTCTTCTTTCTTCATCCTTTTCCATTTGGTCATTTCTGTAGAATTTGGCCTCTTATCTACATCTTTTAATTTTTTTGCAAATCACCAATATCCTTGGAGAAATGGTTTGTCAATCATCAGGAAGCCAGTCAGCTAACTTTTTCTTTCAAGTCATTTTCTTTTAAAATTTTTATGTTTTCACAAGTTTTTCTAGTTTATGATTTTAGATGATTTCTTTTCTATTTATTTGTTTTCTGTAGATGAATATATTTGTGAGGTTTCATTCTCTTTGGCTTATTAGGGCGTAAATTTGATGGAAATTTTCCTAAAGATATTTTGATCACTACTCAACCAGGAAATCAGCCCACACTACATTATTTAAAATGTGTTATTGGTTAGCTATGCACCACAAACCTAGTATTTAATGCATACAAAGTAAATCTTTAGTTGATAAATGAATAATTTTTGTATTAATAATTGTTCTTAATCTCGTGACAGTGAAATGTATTTGTATTTTAAATTTTCAAAGTGCCTTCACATTATTTACTTATTTAATCATGATTATAATTCTGTACATTTGTTAATAGATATGCTTTCTGCTCATTTTATCCATAAAAAAGTGAGATTCACAGAAATTTAGGAATTTATTTAAAATATACAGCAACTAGTTAGAAGTTGAATACAGAATTTTGAAATCTTTACATCATATTTAATAAGCCTATGTAGTCAAATATTTAACATTTTTTCTGTAATAATTTCTTCAGGAATATTAAAATATTAAGATGCAAATTTTGTTACAACTTTTTATGTCACTAAAATTTTGGACAATAATTTTTAGCAAAATAGTTAATAAAATGCAAATAAAATAATACAGATAATGCATATATTATGATTTACTTTGGAATTAAAGAATTACATATTAATAAAAGAATGTTTACCAGAATATAATGAAGTAGCACTTACATCAGCCACATCATAGGCATCTAAATTGTTCCTGTAAAATCTACCTTCAGAAGCCAGTTGTTAGAGCATGAAAATGCTAGGAAGTAAAGATGCTAAGTAAACATACCACTACTTATTCTGCCATGGCATGGTTTCTCCACAGCAAATTAGAAAAAAGAAAAAAATGAAATTTAGTGAAACAACTTTAGATAATCATCTGGAAATGTTAATGCCAAGTTGAATTTTGCTTTTTCTGGCAAGAGCCATTTAGGTAGAGGGTCTCTGAGTTTCCTATGTTCCCATAGTATACTGTCTATCAGTGGCATATTGAGAAAGTGGAAGGAAAAGTCAGAAATTGTTATCTTACTTGTAATTTTCAGGAAAATAGTTTTTTAGAGAATAGGAGAAATAGTTTGTATGAAATGAATTTTTATTAAGCATATATTTTATAACAAGAATTAAGACATATATATAGTTATATATAATTCTATCCATAATAAAATATTTTAAAATAATATATTATCATTGATAAAATAATTATTACTATAAGTTAATGTATTTCAATAATATATTAAAGCATTAATAACACAATGTTAATATATTAATAATATACTGATGTTCATGATATATAAAATATATAGCATATTACATATATTACATTATATATGTTTAGTAGATATATATCTATCTACTAATGACCTTATGAAGCAGACATTATTAGAAAAAGAGCAAGATAAGGACACATCATTATCAAATAAAGTGATGAAAAGAAATAGACTACTGTAGTCTATTATTTCAATAGCATTGAGATAAAAAAATGAACATAGAACATAGGAAGTAGAGGCATTTAAGATATGTCTTTAAAACTGGGTAAAATTTTCACAGAGCAGTTGTGAAAAAGGTTGCATTTTCAGTGAAAAAAATGACATGAATAAATCCAGGAAAAGTAAATAGCACATATAGGAAACATGGTAAGTTTCTGGAACATAAACTGGAGATACAAATGAAAGTTAGGAAAAACAATATGCTTCTGTTCCACAAACATCTAGGAAACATTTACTGTTTCGTAAATACTGTACTAGGTGCTGCTTTAAATTGAAAGTTAAGTTTCCTCTTCTCAACAAACATGTAGTTTATTGATTGAGATAGAAACATAAACTGATGTCTTAAAAAATAAAGTAAAATGATGGGGTGATGCCCCAAGTTCTACAAGATCCCAGAGGAAGGGCCCTCAACTTGACTAGGGGTGGGATAACAGGATTCTGAAGAGGTTTTCTAGAGGATATTGCCCCTGAGCTTTAAAAGGCGAATAGGAAGATTATCCTGCTAAAAATAGGAACGGTGAGAGTTGATGATGATACCAAATGCAGGAAAACTGCAAGGCAGGAAACTGTGTGGACAATGAGGTGTGAAATAGCAGGGGAATGTGAGAACTTCCAGGAGATTAATAGAACCACATGAGAAGGATCCTGATGACAGAAAATACAAGAAGATAAAGCTCAAAGGTAGGCATAGGGGGATAGTTGGAGAACTTTGAATGTTGATATTATGTTATGGAACAGACACTACCTTATGTTTACAAATTATTTGTATTACGTACAATAGCAGTTTAAAGAATTTCAAGCATACAGAGTTTTAGTCAGTTCATTGTGAAGGCTGCATGAAAGATAGGTTTGAGGAAGCTGTGCAACTGTATGGATGGAAACCTCCCAAAAAATGAGTTTAGAACCAGATTGCCACACCAGTGAATTTTACCAAACATTTAAAGAAGAATGAAGATGAATTTCTTTTTTTAAAAAAATGGAGGAGTAAGGAACACTTCCAAACTCATTTTATGTTGACAGAATTACCCTAATACCAAATACAGAGAAAGAGACTCACATAAAAGAACATTATATGCCAATATCCCTAATGAACATAGATGTAAAAATTCTCAACATAGTTTAGCACATTGTATTTAACGATACATTAAAGATATAATGCACTACAATCAAGTGGGATTTATTCCAGAGATACTGTTATAGGAAAATGAAGCGACCAGACACCGAGGGATTCTGGAGTACGAGGTTTATTGTTTATGTGCACGGGCCCAGAGGAGTCATTTCCAAATTCTGAGCCCCAAACAAAGGATTCTTGGGGAATATATAGATTAGGGGTCTTCCTGTCTACGTGACAAACGTGGGATACAAAAGCAGAATGTGATAATTGTTCTATCAGCGGGGTGCTAGTTCCAGTCCTGACTATCCGGCCACCCGCCCTCCCAGACGGCCCCATCATTCTCTCTAGGGCGCCTGGGGCCTGGGCAAATAAAGGTTAAACAGAGGTTTTTCAAAGTTTCCCATATCAATACAAGACAGTTCAATATCTGAAAATCAATAAATGTGATACAGCACATTAACAAAATGAAAAATAAAAATCATGATCATCTCAATAAATGCAGATAAAACTTTTGAGAAAATTTAACATCCTTTCATGAAAATAACTATATATATATGTTCCATATATATATATATATATATATATATATATATATATGGAACATACCTCAATTATATATATATATGGAACATACCATATATATATATATGGAACATACCTCAATTAATAAAAATCACATGCCCAGTCAACAGCTGATATCATACTCAATGCTAAAAACATAAGCACTTTCTACTATGATCAGGAAAACAATGCAAGGATGCCCACTCTGACCACTTTAATCAACACAGTACTGGAAGTGATAGCCAGAGTAATTAAAAAAGCAAAAGAAATTAAAACAAAAAACACATTTAAATAAGAAAGGAAAAAGTGAAAATATCTCTGTAGGTGATATATTACATAAAGAAAACCCTAAAGATGCCACAAATACATGTTAGAACTAGTAAATAAACTTAGTAAATTTGTGTATCAATATAAAATTGGTTGTTTCTAAATACTAACAATAAATTACTGCAAAGAGAAATTAAGAAAACAGTCACATTTACAATAGCATCAATACCTATAAAATATTTGGGAATAAATTTAATCAGAAGGTGAAAGATTTGTTAACTGAAAGCTTTAACACACTGAAAGAAATTGATGGAGGCACAAATAAAATAAGAAATATTTTGTGTGTATAAGTTGGAACAACTAATATTTTTAAATGTCTATACTACTCAAAGCAATAAAGAAATTCAAGGCAATCCCTATAAAAACCACAATGGCATTTTTCACAGAAATAGAGCAAACAGTCTTGAAATTTATATGCAAAAGACCCTGATTAGCAAAAGCCATCTTGAGGAAGAAAAAGAAGACTGAAGGCATCACACTTCTTGATTTCAGATATTATTACAGTTATAATCATCAAAACAATACAGTGTTGACATAATAGGAACAAATGAGAAAGCCCAGAAATAAACTCATGCATATATGGCCACTCAATTTATGAAAAAAGAGAGAAGAATATGCAATGGGGAAATAATAATGTTCAATAAATGATATGGGGAAGACTGGATAGTTTCAGGCAAACAAATGAAAGTGAACCACTATCTTATACCATACACAAAAATCAACTCAAAATGTATTAACAATTGAACATGACACTTGTAATCATAAAATTTCTGGAAAAAAAATAGAGGGTAACCTCCTTGACCTTAGTCATATCAATTATTTTTGGAATTTCACACAAAAAGCAAAGACAAGAAAAGTGAAAATGAGTAAGTGTGACTACATTAAACTAAAATCGCTATAACAAAGGTAACAGTTAACAAAATTCAAAAAACAACCTATAGAATGAGAGGATATATTTGCAAACCATGTATCTAATAAGAGGTTAAGATTCAAAGTATATGAGGAACTCATACAAAAAAAGAACTCATGGCAAAACAACAAATAACTCAATTTAAAAGTGGGCAAAGGTCCATGTGTCCTTTATACTTGTTCCTGTAAACCCTTCCCCTTTTCTCTTGAAATTCCTGACACATAGACAAAAACTCAGGGCAGGAGTGGAAATGAGAGGGAGGTGGGGAGGGCTGGGGCATGGACTGGGATGGGAGTAAAAGACAGAAAACTGTACTTGAACAACAATTAAAATAAAATAAAATTTAAAAAATTAAAAAATAGGCAAAGGATCCAAATAAAAAAATTTTCCAAAGTAGACATACAAATGTCTAACTGATACATGGAAGGAAGTTGGTAAAGAAATACAAGCTTTCAGTTACAAGATGTTAAGTGTGGGGGCAACTTTGGCAGTAAGTCCCCCTGTCCACTATGGATGAAAGTGAAACTACCAAGACATGATCTGCTTGGGGAGGAAAGGTGGCCAGTCTCTCAGAGGAGAAAGGCCAAGAGCCCCTTCCTCAATGGCTTTTATTGGATTGTAATACACTGGAATACAGGTTGCCAGGATCAAACAGTAGATAACATTTCAAAGAAATCTGAGGGCTTAGTCTGAGTCAGTGTCTGTCAGGAAAGGGGGTTGCAGAAATTTTGGGAGACATACTCAATTCCTGTTCAGACCCTTATCATATGAATGAAGTCACTCTTAACAAAGCAGACTTCACAGGACTTTGTGAACTCTTTCTCATGCCCAATCACCCAGATCCCACTCTAGCCCGCAAGGGGCTGTTCCACCTCTCCTATCATAGGTTTTTAGGCTTAAATGGATTAGAGCCAGGAAGCACTTCTCCCAGAGGACATGGGGACTCGGGCTATGTCACATAGCCAGGAGGCGAGGGTCCCTCACTCCCTCTTTGTTGCAGCCCCCCCGAGTCCTTCTATGATTGAGTCTGGCTGAAGTTGCCCCCCTCTGAGGGGTCTTACCCATCTCTGACTATCCGACCACACATTGGGGGCAGGGGGATGAAGCAGATGCAGCGTTTGCTGCCAGAGACAAGCTTTGTCTCTAGTGACTCACATTCCGGAGGTTGCTCACTCAGCCTTAGCCATGGTGGGGGGGGGGGGGTTGGTTACAACTCCTGAAACCAGGCAGAGCAGTTCCCAACACTTAAGTTCTCAGGATCTAATTTATAATATGGGGACTACAGCTGATAGTACTGTAAAATTATATAATATGTGTATTGAAATTTTCTAAGAGGTAGAACTTAAGTGTTCTCACAAAAAATTTAAAAAGTAAATATGTGAGGTGATTGGTATGTTGTTAATTCAATTATTGGAATCCTTCACAGTGTACATGTGTATGGAATCCTCATGTTGTATTGTTTAAATATATACAATTTTGTCAGTTACATCTCAAAAAGTTGAAAAAATATGTCAAATTATTCAGCCAATAACAAAGACATAATATGCTAATTTGAAAGTAGCTGCAGGTTTAGTAAGAGCTATTATAAGAGAAGGGTAAAGTTATAGTACAGATGGCCTACTATTTAATATCTTTTAATTAGAAAAAAAAGGATTCACAGTGTTGTCCATCATCTTAACAATCAGAAAGAAAACTGAAAGGGTTGGACCATGCTTAGGAAGTGCAGGAAAATTCTATTTCTTTGTCTTTTTTTTTTCTGTTCTTATTTGGAAGAAGAAAAGCTCATGGGACGAGTCTGACAAAAGATACACCACACAACATGGTTATCGCAGAACCTGTTAGGGTAAGCGGCAGCATTCAGAGATAAAGTTGGATGCCCAAGTTTCAGGTTATAGCTGAATAAATGAGTGAGTCTTATGCTGTTCAAGGGCCTTACAACACAGATGCAAAATCTCTAGGGGGAAATTATAACCATTTGGGGGCTGGGCAGTGAAATAGACAAAAACATAAGTAGGGAGTTTCAAAATGGAAGAAATTGGATTTTTATCATAAAAGGCTCACACATATAAATCTATCATTAAGGTGAGGGGAAGTCCAGGGGAGGGAAACCTAAGTAGATGCTTTTTAGTTTCATGAATAGATTCTTTCTCAGCATGTGGATGAGCAAAAAGGAAAAAGGACTCACGGACATGGACAACAGTGTGGTGATTGCTGGGGGAATGGGAATAAGGGGACTAAATGGTAATAGAAGAAATACAATAAAGATTGAATAAAAATAAAATAAATGCAAAAAGTACAACAAAACCCCCCTACCTTGATTTGCATTGTTACAGAGAAGGTAACAGCAGCATCTTGGAAAACAAGCACAGGAGGTTAAGAACTTCTTTTGTTAAGTGAATGTGGGTGTGAAAGCTGTTTCTGGTTATGTGTTATGGTGCTGGCCACAGAGTTTTCAGGCCTTTCAAACCTCTTTGTGCACATTATAATTTTTTTAAATCTGCATATTTTATTTAGCTCAGTAGTTGACCATAGAAAATATTAGAATGCTTAAGGAGGAAAAAAAAAACCTTTTCAGTGGAAAATTATATTCACAGAGTCTAGTAGATTCACTTTTTTAATAAAATGAGGCCAAAATACCATCTAAGGTGATGGATGTGTGATGTTATCCCAAATAGAGAATTCCTGAAGTTAGAGATCTATACCTTATACATTTGTTTTTCTTCACTAGTTTTATAGACACTAATAATAATAATATGTTTATTAAAATGAGTAAAGACTTTATTTCTACATGACTACCACATGATTGGCAAATTTTTTCGTATTAAATCACAAAAATTTAGCATTGAATATTAAGTTAGTAATGGTATCACTTCAATTATTTTGTAATTTACTATTGCTTTAAAATAACTTGTTAAATTATTTACTAAATAAATTTGATAAACTTATGTAAAATGTATTTCTGTATATATTTAAGAGTTTTGTGGTCAAGTGATTAAAAGCCTTGCTATATTTGTTTATGCAAATCCAGAATTTCATTGGCTCTTATTACTGAATAGTCCAAGCATAGATGGCCTCTGGCTTGGCTCACTCGGTATGTATATTCTCTGACAACCTAATTGTCTATGTATTTATCAATATATTAATTAATTATCTAATAGTTACTGAGCACTTACTAGATTCCTGGCACTGTTTTCAGATCCTTATATGTTGTGACTAATGTTTACAACAATCCTCTAAGGTAGGTTTCTTGTCAGTAGATTAGCCAGCATTTCAAGTAAAGCAATCTGGTTCCATAGTTCATCTCACCAAAAATGTCTGCAAGTAAATAAGCAATGACAATTCTTGGAATGTAGTTCTATATGTGTGTCAGCTATACATGGAGTACATAATGAAGGTTAGAGTTTTTATATAAGAATATACATCTTCTTTTTGCCTAAAGATTCTCTTCTACAACAAAAGTTACTATTTTTGCTTCCATTTGAGGAAGACTGAGAACTTGTCCAGTCATCTAGATCTGAATCCTTCCCCTAAGAGACTGTACTCTAGGATTTTAGATGTTGACTGAGTATACCTCATTTCCCATAAATTTTAACTTGAACTGATAGGTTGGGAGGGGACAGACGGAGGACTTTCTAGGATTTTCATGGCAGCAAAAACTCGTCACCTGAAGTGACACTGGGTTCTGGGTAGGGTTGCTCAGTTAACTTAGAATATCATATAAGCAACAAATTTCTCTTTTAATATAAATATTTCCCATAAATCATTTGGAACAAAATTATACTGAGAAATATTCAATGCTTACCTGAAATTTAACTTAATTGGGTGTTCTGTATTTTATCTGGCAATGCTAGTACAGGCAACATCTTAATTAGGCATCCTTTTAAGGAGTGTTTACCAACCTCGTAAAGAGAAAGCATGTGAATTGGTTGATGGTGAGCTCTTGGTCTTCAATTATTTTTCTCCGGCTAATTTGGATGGCCCAGTAACTACCCTTAAAAGACCATCAAATCATTCTTTAAGTTTCATACAGCATTATCTTAAAATAGACACTTTAAAAGCACAAACTCTAATTTGCTTAAAATTATCTAAAGACTGCTGTTGCCTAGAGAACAGCCCCTAATCTGGGACTTAAATCCCTCTACAATCTCTTCTTAGTATACACTTTATTCCTCTGCTTTCCCTTTGATGCCACACAAGTTCAAGCTCTGTGAAATTGTTTTATATTTCCTAAACATAACATTTGACTGGTATTGTGCTTTCTTCTCTCTGCCTTAACTGTCCATTTTTTCTTCATGCATAATCTTTTTATCCTTTGCAATGATTTATGTAGGCAAACCTTGTGATCTACACTCATCTGTTTTTGATATTATACAAATTTTACATTCCTGTTTCTACCACTAGCTTGTGAAATGCTCAAGATCAGGTACTGTGTCTTCATATCCTTAATATTTTCTAGAATATAGAACATGAGTTCCCAGATGCTAGGCATTCAGTGGATGAATAAATGAAACGATAGTTTAATTATCTTAATCCTGCCAAGAAACATCTGGATATATCAGAAAGTAGACTTCCCTCCATTTCTTACATCTTACTATTATGTTCAGATTGTTCATAATTCAGAACGAAAGCAGAAGACACAATAAAATACACAGATGTTTAATTATCATACACACTTTTTTTGATACAAATTGCCCTTTTTTGAGAAACAAGCAGAGTGGAATATCTGCATATTTTCAGTAGGACAGAAAGCAAATAGGAAAGAAAACATTGGTTTCATATCATCACAATCACTTGTTCAGTATTGGGTAGACAGGGCTCTGAGTATTTATTATTAATAAAAATTTTAATACAATAAATAAAAAACCTTGGCCTATGGCATATAATTCACAATAAATCATTCTCCATTTCTAGTTTACAACTATTCAAGCATGTTTACCCCACCTGTGGTTGTGAAATTAGTAGGCAGGTTTTTGATGGACTACACAGTTGTACAGAAAATTTTTTTTAAAAATTACATTGAACTAGCAATAGCAATAATCCATTAAATGGACTGGGCATGAGTTACAGTTACAATCTGCATATTAAAATATCATGGGAGAACTGTACATCAAAAGATAGTAAAAAGGACTGACTTGTATGATTTTTGTACTGCTTTAATAGAAAATAGAAGCATCAACTTAAAACACCAGCAAAAAAGAAATTATATTGTGTATATTGTCTTAGTGGTTTTAGTATTAAGTTGAAGTTGAAACCATTACAATAAATTGCTCATGAATCATTTTCCCGTTTAAGGAAAGTTTAGAAAGTTAAAATGGCAAAAAGGATAAAACTTTGCTTTAAACAAGGGATTTTTTTCTAGTTAAATATCAAAGACTAATTGGCACTAAATATTTCCAGAAACTGAATAGTTAATTTGAGACAAAGTCTAAAATTATTTTTGCTGATTGGAGGTCAAGATAAGTGGAAATAAATACAAATTTTAAAAGTAAAATGATCACATCACATCATACATGTTTTTCTTAAAAGTTTTGAATAAAAAGCACTATAAATTTTATATCAAATTAAATTAAATGTTTTTTTAAAATAAACTTTACTTTTTAGAACAGTTTAAGGTTCATGGCAAAACTGAATGGGGAGCAGAGCTGCCATGTTCTCCCCACCATCTCAGGGACAGCCTTGCCTGTTCCCACCATCACACCAGAGTGGTGCACTTGTCACGTTCGATGAACTGACATTGACAAGTCATTATTCTCCAAAAACCATAGTTTATATGAGGGTTCACTCATGGTATTCTATACTCCATAGATTTTGATAAATGTATATGATGCATATATACTACTATTGTATCATACAAAGTTGTTTCATTACCCTAAAAATGCTCTGTATTCCCCCTATTCATCCCTGTCTTCCCCAGCCCTTGGCAACCACTGATCTTTTTGCTGTCTTCATTTTTTGGCCTTTTACAAGATGTCATTTAATTGGAATTATGAAGTATCTAGTCTTTAAAACTGACATAGTAATTTTACTTAGTAATATGCATTTAAGTTTACTCCATGTCTTTTTATGGTTTGATAACTCATTTCATTTTAGTGTGGGGTAATATTACATTATCTAGAAGTACAACACTTTACATATCCTTTCATTTTCTGGAGGATATCTTGGTTGTTTCTAGGTTTTGGCAATTATGAGTAAAGCTGCTATCCACATTCATGCGCAGGGTATCAGGTGGTGTCAGTCTTTCCACCTTTTTTCCTTCAATATTGTGCTTGCTATTCTGGTTCTTTTGCCTCTCTATATAAACTTTAGAATCAGTTTGTTGACATCCACAAAATAACTTACTGGTATTTTTATTGAAAATATATTTATAGATTTTGATTCTGATGAATATAGATCAATTTGGGAAGAACTGACATCTTGACAATATTGAGTCTTCTCATCCATGAACATGAATTATCCCTTCATTAATTTCTTTATTTCTTTCACCATAGATATGTAATTTTCCTCATATAGCTAAAAAAATATACACAGGGGTACAAATTTCAATTTAGGAGATGCCAGTGTAAATTGTATTTTGTTTTTAATTTCAAATTTCAGTTATTGATAGGCAATATTTTAAGTAAAAGACAAATTGCCTTTAATGACAAATTTATTAATACACATAGACCATTTGGAATGCAGTCATGTGTTGCTTAATGATGAAGATACACTGAGAAATGCATCATTAGGTGATTTTATCCTTGTGTAAACATCATAAAGTGGATTCAACCCAAACCTATACGGTATTTTTATATGCCTGGAAATGCAGTAGGTTTGTTTACACCACCATGACACAAACATGTAATATATTGCACTGTGATCTTAGGGCAGCTACCATATTACTAGGCAGCAGGAATTTTTTCAGCTCCATTATAATCTTATGGGACCCTCATTATATCTGTGGTCTGTTGTTGAACAGAACCTTCTTATGTGACACATGACTGTCCTAACACAATGGGAGAAAAATGCAAAACCACACCTACACTCATCCCCAGGCACACAAGAGCATTTCACACATACAGTTTGGTGTTACTCCAGTCTACTGACATCATCCTTTTTTCATTCTCCATTACTCCTATAATCTGGCCTTCAGATCTTGACTCACTCCTGTCAAAATGTCATGGTCACCATTATAATTATTCCTTTAGACATTTCATCACTCTTTACCTCTCCCTCTTGTCCTTACTTGAGAAAAACCAAACTTTGGCTGAACTCAACATCATTTCTTTTTACATGTTTGCCACAGGAGCTAAGTATGTTTGGAAAATATTTCAAATAGGGCTGAATATTTCTACACAAATTCAAATCACAAACTCAAATAATTAAACCACAATGCTCTGCTGTCTATGTTTGTTTAGCAATTTAACTGTCTCAGAAGTATGTGCCCTTTCATCTTTCTTCAAACCTAATTTTTCCAAATTCCTTATTAGCTCACATGGAAAAAAATCAAAGATATGACAGGAAATTTCCTAATTTTCCTACCAAAATGTATACAGGTTTACAGGAACTATTTTTTCCAATCATATTTAATGACCATTTAGTCTATGTGGGCATGAGGGACTCTTGATAAAAGTTTAAAGTGTTATGCCTTCAGGAAACTCACATTCAGTAGAGGAGACTGATGAAAAATAACATATTAAAGATAAATTGTATGGTTTATAAAGTTAATAATTGCTATGAAAAAGTATAGAATAAACAAATCTAGAATAGGAAGAGAGGCATCAGAATAATCAGTGTTGGGGCAGATTATAATTTTAAATACAGTGGTTAAAACAGGTTTCATTGAAAAAACAACTTGAACAAAGTGTTTTGGGATATGAAAGAGTTTGCCATGCAGCTATTTGGATGAAAAGCTGAGGGAATAGCTAGGAAAAAGGCCTCAAGATAGGAACATGAAGTCATATTTCCTGAGCAGCAAAGAGCCCTTTAAGCAGCAACAAAGTGAAGGGGTTATAGAAAATGAGGTCAGATGAGTAACAAATGTCAGATCGTGTAGGACCATTGTAAAAATGTGTCTTTGAACATCCTTTCATATGTCTATTGGACATATGCAAGTCGTCTTTGGAGAAGAGTCTATTCAGGTTCTTTGCCCTTTTTTGAGGGAATAATATTAATATTATTCACTTAATTTTATTTTTTAACATTTTTAATAGTTATTTTATTGTTTTTAAATTACAGTTGTCTGCATTTTCTTCCTATCCCTCCCCCCCCATCCCATCCAAACCCACCTCCCTCCCTTGTTTCCACCCCCTTTGGTTTTGTCCATGTGTCCTTTGTAATAGTTCCTTAAAACCCTTCTTCCCACTGTCCCCTCCCTGCTCCCCTCTGGCTATTGTTCGATTGTTCTTAATTTCAATGACTCTGGTTATATTTTATATATATATATTTTCCTTTTGGTTGATTATGTTCCAGTTAAAGGTGAGATCATATGGTATTCGTCCCTCACTGCCTGGCCTATTTCACTCAGCATAATGCTTTCCAGTTCCATCCATGCTGTCCCAAAGGGTAAGAGCTCCTTTGTTCTTTTTGCTGCATAGAATTCCATGGTGTATATGTACCATGTTTTTTGATCCACTCATTTGCTGATGGTCACTAAGGTTACTTGTTTCTTCGGTGTCGAGTTTTACAAGCTCTTTATAAATTTTGGATATTAACCCCTTATCAGATGTATCAGTAAATATGTTCTCCCATTCAGTGTGTCATTTTTGTTGTTATTTTGTTGATGATTTTCTTTATTGTGCAAAACTTTTAGTTTGATGTAGTCCCATTTGTCTAGTTTTTCTTTTGTTTCTCTTGTCTGGGCAGATATATCAGAAAAAAATATTGCTACAAGCACTGTCTGAGACTTTACTGCCTATTTTTTCATGTAGGATTTTTACGGTTTGGGGTCTAACATTTAAGTATATAATTCATTTTTGAGTTTATTCTTGTATGTGGCATAAGATGGTCCAGTTTCATTTCTCTGCATGTATCTGTCCAGTTTTCCCAACATCATTTATTGAACAAACTATCTTTAGTCCATGGTATATGCTTGTTTCCTCTGTCAAATAGTAATTGACTATAAAGGCATGAGTATCAGGATGAAAATAGTCCACTTTTTTTCTGTATTTGTCTATGTGGGATATTTTACTTTCAGGAGAGTTATAGACTTTTTATTTTTCTATTTTAGCTATTTGTTTATTTCTGGAAATTTCCTTCCTTGGTGAGGTGCTAGACTTTACTTCCAGAATCTTTTCATTTCTTGTGCCCATAAGTAAGAAGCTCAAGGATGCTCAGATTCAAAGAAACTTTAAGCAAAATCTTTGTTTGTCCTCACTTAGCTTCCTGTTTTGGCTTTTTTTAAGGGGCCTACAACCTTTTTTTTTTCTTATCAGCTCAACTGCCGGTTCAATATTTTATCTAGCATATGATTATTTTATTTACAGATGTTGTTAGGGACATTTAATATGTCTGTCATCTTTCCAAAATGGAAATTCTTTACACTTTTTTAAAGTTTATTTATTTATTTATTTATAGACAGAGGGAAGGGAGGGAGAAAGAAAAGGAGTGAAACATCAGTGTGGGTTGCCTCTCATGTTCCTCCTATTGGGGACTTGGCCCACAACCTAGGCGGGTGCCCTGACTGGGAATTGAACCAGTGACTCTTTGGTTCACTCTTAGTGACTCAATCTACTGAGCCACACCAGAGAGGGTTACAGTTTACCTTAATAGCATCATAACCTACAATTATGTCATCTACTTTTTGTTTTAGTTGTTATTGGCCTTTGCCCACAAATGTTGCTAACCCAATGCAATGAGGTTAGCAATCTTTCTGGCTTCTGTTTTATGCACATAGTACTTCCATAAAATAGCCTAGTGCCTTGTACTGAGTAAATATAGAATTTATATTTACATTAAAATGTATGTAAATGATTGTATATGTTTACATTAAAATATATGTAAATGATTGTATCTCAATGAATCACTTGAATGATTGATTCAATTCAATCATTCATTGAAATACAATAAGTCATTTACATATATTAAATTATTGAATATGCAATTTTATAAGCTTTTTTTACTTCCTGATTATTTTTCCTACTCATAAAATTATTCATTAGAGCAACTTTATTGCTACATAAAAAGTATACCAGAATAGTTTAATCCATGCTCATATTGTAGTAGAATTAAATAATTTCATTTTTAAAAATTATTCAAAACATTTCTGACATGAAAATTATGCTTTATAATGAATTTTTCATATTTTCTTAGGTCTTCAGATATTTTTTCATAAGTAAAATTATTAAGTCAAAATACTTGAAACCACTTTTAAGCTGTTCATATGTATTGTAAGATTGCATTCCAGAAATAATACAACTTCCATAACAGTGTGTTTGTAACAGGTATAATAGTGTGCGTTCCATCATTTTCTTATCAGCATCTTTGGCTTTGCTGTTCAAATCTCAGATTGTGCGTAGTAACAGAAGTTTCCTCTATTTATGGGGATGAGTGTTTAGAAATGCTAATGAGGAAAGTATTTCCTGAAATTTGCAAACAGAGAAAACCACACATTTATATTTCACACATTTAGCAAACACTTATTTTACAGCATTCACCATTTTAGGCATTCTTGGAGAAGTGTTTTATTTTAAGAATGAAAACAATAAAGGGCATTGATCATATACAAAATAATAGCACTTAATATTTGTTGAAAATATACTGTGTTATAAGTGCTCTTCATTCATTTTTCTAATTTTAAACTCCATGCATTTAAAATGCTGGGGTAAGGGGCACTACTTCCTATTTCTAACATTTCCTTTCTTGTGGAGGGACATCTCTTTTCTGATTTTCCTCTCTGTGGCTCTTTTACTCTCTTTCCAGGAGGGCAGATGGAGTTATCTCTTTGCTTGGTGAAGTTGGACATGCTTGGGTTGGACAGCTCTTTCTGGGGAGTGAGGTCCTAGTACACAGCATGTGTTCATTGATGTACACTTTATAAGGTCAGGCTTGCATGATGGATAAATCTGTCTAATACTGCAGTGCCATGTCAGAAGGTCCATCTACTTGCTCATAGACAGAAATCATACACATGAACATAAATCTTAAAAATAATATGTGAGATGTTTTAGTCTCCATATGCTGACTTTTTTATTTCTCCACTGATTCAGAGTTCAAGTAAAAAAGTGTGTGTTATTTATTGAGCTGTCCTCACACCACCAATTATAAGTTCTAATTTTAGCCTTGTTTGATAGTTTAAAAATCTAGCTTATCGTGGTTCATTGCTTGTGAGGCCAGGTAATTAATGAAACCGAAGTTTGCAGCTGTCTTCTTCCTAATCAGAAAGCCCAGGCTTGTAACCAGTTCACATGTCATTTCTCAGAAAAGAATGTAGTTAAAGAGCAAGTTAAATGCACAAACTGGACAAATAGATGGGATGAACAATGACTATCTTAGTGACCTGCAATCATGGCTCTTTCCAGGCTTTAGGAAATAAAAATCTTGTTCAGCTTAGGAACATCGAAGTATACTTTAATGACCTATAAATTATTTATATATATTAAAGTCCCAATTGCATACCTGATGAGAAATACATCCTTTTAGTTATTAACCACTAACTCAGTTTCTATGATATAGGCCAGATAAGCTTTCAGTACAGCCATGTCATAGCACTTATAACCTCTTCCTTGCTTGCTTGATTTGATCAGAGGCCATTGTGTGTGTGTGTGTGTGTGTTTTAGTAGAAAGGAAGTTATCTTGGGAATATTGAATTGTTCAGGGCATTGGAAAAGAATTTTCTCAATGCTTAGTGTGAAAATATTTATTTTTCACAGGAGTATTTATTGAGATAAACTATGTCAAATAGCTCTATCTTAGCTACTCATCTATTTAATTATGCATGTAGATATAGAAGAGAGGATTTCCCATTTTAAAAGTTCTGTAAGCTTTGGATGATCTTAGGCTTATGCTGAAAACAATTTTATTTCTAGTTTTAAAAATGTCTCTTTTTACCCAGGTACACCTTGATTTGCCATAGGAGACAATCTTTGGAAGACACAATTTTAATCAGAAAGCCCCAGTATATTTATTTTTAATATCTTGTTTAATAAAACATTGACTTTAGTATCTATAATTTGAGTTTTCATCATTTCAAATTTTCTTTTTAATTACTGTCTAGTTACCATTCTTCCTACTCTGAATTCATTAATCTTCTCTTAACTCTTTCATTACGACTTAGATAGTTTAAGAACAGGTTGAAGTTTACAAATTGATGTTTGGTTTTATTTTAACTTTAAGGTAGGCATTACCTTTGGCATGTTTCTGAAAAATTGTTATATAAATATTAAATATGGATGGACAATACATATGTTATTAGAACAAACTTTCTACCTTTTGCTAAAGAGTTTTGTTTGGAAAGCGTTTATATGTCCTGCCCATCCCATAATGTTAAAAAATGTGAAATCATTTTCACAGCTTAGTACAACTTCATGAAGCAACTTGCTATAGTGGAAAATACGGGGCTTTGTAGGCAGGGACAACTAGGTTGAAATCCATACTTCTTAGATGTGTAATCTTGGGAAAGTTGCTTAACTTTGTTAATCTGCACATTCATCAATCCTAAGAGTAGTGATGATTATTACTGCTTTGTAAAACGTTGGCAGGACTTCTAGACACTCTACATCAGATGTTCAGCATCTAGCTATTGCTCAATAAATTAAAGCAGTTTGTACTCATGAATTTTTATTTGGATAAAATGCTGAAATAACAAACATATCTTTTAAAGGCCTTGAGATGTCATGTACTCAGTACCTTTAAGTGGGTGTGTGTCTGAAGCAAGAAGAAGGGATAGAGGAGTGCATTGCCACCTGCACTCTTTCTTCATTAATCCAGAGACCTTTGCTGGTGTGTAGTTTTACTGATATCTAGGGTGCTGAAGTTTCTCTCTGAAAGAAATGTTTGCATCATTTATACAAATGCCGTGGGGTTTCTTAAGCTAATTCATTCTTCCTCTTTTGTGTTTTCTCTTTACTAACAATATTAGACACTTTTCTACTTGACAGTGATTTATGCATCTCAATTTTTCAGATTTCTTGCCTTTGGTGATTGTATATCCCAAGGCACTTGTACATAATTTACTTCAATCTTGTCAAATACACACAGACAAAAAGTGTATACATGCAAATGGAGATAAGCTAAGGTCAAAGAAAACTGAACTTTTTTCCTTGTAGACACATTGAAGTGCTATAATTTTATGTTCTCCAACAAGTAATTATAAAGTAAGTGATGCTTCTATGAAGTGTTTGAAACTGCTCTTGGTGCAAGAAGGTACACTTGATTTGCAGTAGCCTGGATATCATGCTTTCTTCAAAATATTTTTAATGTCTGGACTTGTTAGCATCAAAGATGTGATATGACACTTTAACACATTCTTCTAATTTCTGCATGGGTAAATAATTCACTTTAATACAGTTAATAAATAATACAATTGTTTGACATTCAATAATGCATTGAAATAATTTTAATTTGTTTCTTACTTCTCACCTGTTTTTTAAATCATCATTATAGATTTTCATTCTGCATTCCTACATGTAACTCACGTAATTCAGTGTCACAAATGTCACAATATACTTGATTTCTGAAGTTCTTCCATTACAAAATGCTCTAAATCATTCATTTTTAAAGCAACAGAAGATCTGATTGTGTACAAATGTAAAAACTCTATACTTCATTTTATGGACTCATTTTTAAATTTAGTGAATTTGATTTATTATAAATTTTTAAGAAAAAAATTATTAAATATTACATTGATATGTAAAAGTTTATAAAATATGTACAAGGCACAGAGAATAGAGATTAAGAAATAAAATATAACTGTTAGCATGAAAGTATTCTTTTCATACCTCTCAATTTTCTCCCCTCTATTCAGTAGCACAAACCTACAGTGAACTTTTTATTAACTTCTATTTTATTATTTTAACATAAATTTTTAATTTACCCAATATATTTTGCTTATTTTTTTGAACTTTACATTAAAGGAGTCATACTATACATATTGATTTATAATTACTTTTTCTTTTCTCAATAGTATTTTTCTAGGGTTACCCATGTTTTTACACATAGTTTATTCTATCACTCTGTGCAAGGGCAACTTCCAGCAGAGAGAGGCCATTAATTTTGACTGTTACCGTGAGTTCCACTCTATTAATGTATAGTACCACAGCTTATCTACCCATTTTACTGTGAGGGTTATTGGAACTGTTTTTCATTTTTGGTTTGATTTATTTCGTCTTTGCTGTTATAACCAATGCTGTTATATATGAATATTCCCCTACTGATGTGATTTATATAGGACTCTACATTCTATCTCTGTCTCTTACTTACTGTACCAACCTCTCTTTTACTGGTTTCCTCATCTGTTTAATTAAAAAAAATAGTACTTAATTCATTGGACTGCTATGGGGATTAACTGATATATATGGTCATCAATACTAATATATATGTATTAGATAATATATATAGTGGTTAATAGTTCATTAAATGCTGTATTAGTATTGATGATTGTGCTGATATTTTCTGGATCTTGTGTGCAAGAGGACATATGTTTTGGAGTGGAATTTGGGGGTTTTAATATATAAGGTATCTGAAACTCTACAATGACCAATTGTGAGTAGTCATTATTATCTATTCTCGGTTCTACCAATAGAGATGCCATTTTAGCTGGGGAAATGACTATGTACCTGAAGGCTGTATTCATAAACTTTTTGCAACTATTTCAGAGCTATGTTCTTGACTGTGGAACGTCAGGAAATAATGGATGCCCTCTTTCTTCTTGTCCTTAGAAAGATTGATATATGTTCTTTATGTACCTTCCTCATTTCCATATTTGGGAAATCATTCAAATGAGAGCCTTGGAGTGGATGATGAAAACCACGCACTGAAGGCATCGGAACTACCAGCTTTGCTCTAACATCTTGAAGAAGCATACTTCTCTCTTATTTCAGGCACTAATTTGAGGTCTCGTTGTTCAGTGGCTCAGCCTGTAACCTAAATAATCCATATGAAGTTGAGAGAAGGAGAAAGCAGTCAAGCCTTGTTTTCAGATGTTTACGCAGGATTTGTTGGCATAGTGAGGCACAGCACCACAGCCCCATTTAGTGTGGCTGTGTGGATGGCGGAGAAGGGAGTCCTTGGGGGTCAGCAGGCCGTCTAGTAGTGAAGCTGTATGTAAACTTTGCTTGGAAGGAAAGATAATCAGAGGTAAAACTCAGGCAGTTAGGGACCATTACTTAACATTTGGTCAAATTTTTTCAAACTTAAAAGGAACAATATTGGAGACTTGGAAAAGGGGGTTGGGAGTTTAGAAGTATGTGCATGGATCTCTTGGAATGCACTCACATTGTGAGGACAGTTGTTACCCACAAAATACTCACCAAAGGGCATTCATTACAGAAGATATCAGTGGTACAGTGGACAAGGTGACTCATTATTTAAATACCAAGCAACATGTCCTGTCACCCTTGCCCCTGCTCAATGGTTTCTTAAGCAAAGAGGCTATAGCATCAGGGTGGAGGTGATACCTAGATTTAGCAATGTGGGTTTTCCCTGGCTGAGGCTAGCTATTGCTGTTGCAGAGACCCCCCACCCCAGATTAGCAGAGATAAAACTGAGTCCCAATTATAGCCTCATATCCTGGGAGGACCATCCAGTTGGTTGGTGAAATATTGATTTCAGTATACTCTTTCCCCAGTGGAGGAGGCAGTGATTTATCCTACCTGGAACAGACACTTCTGGTAATTGTGAACTTGCTTTCTCTGCCTGGCCTGCCTCTGCCAGAATCACTATTGTTCTGAATTCCACATTTTCTAAAACAGGTTCTCTCACCACAGAATTTATCTCACAGTGCAATCAATGAGGCAATGGGATTTAGTGTGGTCACTATGGGCCCTGCTGCCCACAAGCTGTTGTAATGTACAAAAGTGGGAGTCCTGCCACCTCGGTGACAATGCCAGCCAGGAAAGATCACATTTTTTAATAAGTGCATGCTGTTATTTTTCAAATACTTTGGATTTTATCTAATTATTTTTATCATCTATTGAGTAATTTATTTTTCTTTTATTTTTAATGAGCTGCATCACTACCCTTGGTTTTCCTAAAGTGAAATCAACATTTTTCCTGTATGAACCCATCTGCATTATATACTACTTCATTATTTTATTTATTCATTTTATTATCTTCATTATACATTAATGGTTTCAATTTTCTAATTATTTTTTTAAGTTAAGAGGTTTTGAGGGGAATTGGTATAATCTCCCAATGCTTCAGGCCAAAAAGGAATCAAAATGAAAAGATGAATTCGATAGATATAAAAGAGGTCAGAATAGAAATCTTGGTGAACAACTGGACAGGGGTATAAGATGAATACTTAGCCTAGGGTGCTCTAGGTAATTGGGTAAATGTCATTTTTAGCAACAAGTTCAAGAAGAATACATTTTGGTGGAAAGATAATGAATTCTATTATGTACATCCTGATTTTGGCGTATCTTTGGGATATTCAAATAGAGGATTCCAGTAAGTAAATGAATAAACTGGTGTAGTAATTTTGGCTGATATATAGATTTGGGAACCCACAAAAATAAAAACTCTGATGAAGGAGTAAAGTTCTAGAAGAAAATATGATTGGAAAATAAAATTACATAGAACCCACAAATTTAAAACTAAAGGAAACTACTTTGAGGTGACTAGGTATTTTCCCACACATGGTGAGATGGGTAGGTTTATGGTTTATTCTTTTTTTTAAAGATTTTATTTATTTATCTTTAGAGGGGAAGGGAAGGAGAGAGAGAGAGAAATATCAGTGTATCACTTGAGAAATATCAGTTGCCCCCCATGTGTCCCCCACTGGGAACTGGCCTACAACCCAAGCATGTGCCCTGACTGGGAAACGAACCACAACTCTTTGGTTTGCAGGCCCACACTCAATCCACTGAGCCATACCAGCCAGGGAGGGTAGGTTTATTCTTATGGAGTTTTTGCTTTGTTTTAAAATGATAGAGAATTTATATCTTTGTGTATTGAAGGGACAGACTTGGGAGAGAGAAAATTTGAAAACAGAACAGGGGTATAATTCAGAAAGCAAATCTCTGAGGAGAAGAGAGTAAAAGAGATCTAGAGAGGTATTATAGGAAACAGCCTGAAAGAGGCAAGAAAAGTTTGCATTACTGAGAAGGAGGAAGTGATGCTATAAATAAAGCTGGTTGAGGGATGAGTGAGAATTTGATATGTACAGTTTTATTTTTGAGGTAAAAAATGTGGAGTCATTTACTGAGAACAAAATGTGTTTATGATAGATATACCAGAAACCTTGGATTAAAAGATTCTGCATAATTATGTATTTTTCAGCACCTCATCAGCTAAAGTACAGAAAAATACATCTTCCACTTTCTTAACATATTCTGCTTCTTAAATAAGTAGCATAGAGAATAAAAAATTTATCAACATGATAAATTGACCATAGTTGCTATCTGAGAGCAAAGAAGAACAAATCATACTGGTATCGGTGAAAATCACAATCTGGAATTTTGAATAAAGCTCATCTTACAGTTTGAGTTCTTTGTAATTTGAAAACTATAGTCATGAGAACTGAAAAGAGTTGAATACACAAAATTTTCTACACATTCATTTTAGTTTCAATTAGAATCATGTGAGGAGTGGAAAGAAGGTGTGCTGGACAAATCCTATGTTGAACAAAATGTGGAGATGCATATGAAGGTCATCAGAATTGTCTCTGTGATCGAGTTAATCAGTAAATGATAATATTCAGCTACTGCACCAAGGTCATAATAGTTCTGAAGCATATTTGCTTCCAGTTTTCACCCAGAAACTATTTTTTAATTAAGGGAAAATCAAAGAATTTTTTTCAGAGATAGATGATAGCATGGTAATTTGTGCTAAAGAAGGCAGAGCATCTAGAATTTTTTAAAACAACTGCAATTTTCAAAATTCTACTTCAAAAATGAATCGTGTTAAGTAATTTTAAATGAAAAAATACATATGTATATATTAATACAGACCATTTACAGCAATTCACTCATATAGGCCAGTGAGAATTATAACTTCAAATTTAAAAACTTCTGAATTTGGAGGGATATCAGATCATCTCTGTTTATCCTGAAATGCCTAAATAACTGAAGTTAGTAATTAGCATGCAGGGTAAAATTGTCAAAAATTTGTTAGAGAATTGAAAGTTAATAGGAGTATTGGAAAAACTTGGAAATAAAGTAGCAAGAAATGGAAAAAAAGCATGAGGAAAAAGACTGAGTTGCACTAAGTTGCAAATGAATCTAACATTAATGGAATATTTGACATGGAGTTAGAAAGGTTGAATTCACATCTTATTTTCTGCTAACTCTGTCCTTAACATTTCACCATTTTGGACTTTCATTTGATCATTTGTATATTAAAGGAAGTAGTATTTGTTCTATTTTCCTCAAAGGACAGGTGCTAGGATCATGGATCAGTAATGAATGGTTGATAAACTTGTCTCATCCCTCTGTGTGGTCTTTGGGGTTTTCCTAGAATTTCCATCAAACCAAGCAACTTGCTTCATCTGAACATCTGTAGGCTATAAAGGACCCCTGCCTGTGCAGTAACAGCCATCAAAGCAATTTGAGTAAGGTTTCTTCTGGTAGTTCTAATTGTGTATAGAAACAATCTCTCTTTGATCAGAGAAAACAACCCTATTATCCAATGGCTACTTTATAGTTGGATGCTTCCTGGGTGTAGATTTATATTTATTAAGGTGAGTTTCTATTTTCATTTAGCATTTGGCAACTGTTTGGGTTTTCATTTTCTCTGTAGGTCTACCTGTGAACACTGCTTCATATTTATTTGGTTTTCTTATATATGTTGATAAGGCATCTCAAAATCTATCCTAAAATCTATCAAGAAATCAAAAAATCTATCCTAAAATCTATCTTCTGAACCTCTTGCCCTATAGGATACTTTACCAGTTTCCTGTATTTTGTGGGATGCAATAAGGAACACACTGATCTAGACATGCTTTTTTAGAGGAAAGCATGACTCTGATAGCAAGAAATCTAACAGAAATATTAATCCTTTCCTTATATAAATTTTAGCTTGCTAAAAATATAACTAACGGTGCAGTGTAAAATCTGGGAAAGTAATTGGGGTCTCCTGATCATCTATTACTAAATATTATATATATTTTATTATATATTTTGATTAAATTAAATCAAAGATCAAAGAGGGAAAAATTCATAGTTGACATTTTTATCTCAATTTTTGTTCCTAGTCAGTATATGTGTATATATCTGTCTAGATGCATATATATGTACATATACACATACATGCTTATATGTGTGTATTATACATGCACACGTATGCTATTATTAATCATATTATTTCTAAATTAATTTTACATATGATATTGGAATGTTCTTTGAACTTACCATTATACTTGATAATAATTTCAAGGATCAGTTCATGGAACATTTTTTGTTTAAAGAATATTTACCTGTTTATAGTGAAAAGAAATCTGTTCTCAGTAGGAATTTCCACTTTGCAGTCAGCCTTCAGCAGCATCAGTCCTGTCAGCTCTCTGCTTGTTCTGAGTGTCCCTGCATGGTCCGAGTGTCCCTGCATGGCCAAGCTGCTGGGGGGGTCATTTGTCACAGAACAGAAAGGAAACACCTCACTCGTTTTGGAGTGGGAATTCAAATGTACCAGCCTGTCAGTAATTCTTGCTGTAATTCCATTTTGCATAATCGGGGAGATTAGCTGCCAGCAGTCTGCTCATGTGCAAAAGTACAGCAACTTCTTGGAGTTACTTTTCCATGCATACCCATGAATTTTTTATGAGGGGTACATCCTCTGATCAGCAAAACCCATTCAAAGAAAAAAATATTTCTTTTTAAAGTGAACAACATATTTCAGTTTAAATTAAAACACAGTAATAACAAGAGACTCTTTATTTTGAAGGACAACTTTTTAGTGAATAATTTTGTTGCTGTTCAAGGCTGTTTTGGATTTTAAAAGAGCTGGTACTGGCAGATCCCAGTGCAAATGTACACTAAGTCCATTTGACCTTCTCGTCAACCAAACTCGAAAAGTACATAAAAGCAGGAATTGACTGCTTTTAACACTTGGTGCTACAGTTGAATTTATTTGATATAAACAACCTTCTTTTTCAAAATGATATCACTATTTATAAAACCAATTAAACATACTTACTTTGAGACAGAATTTTTTTTTTCTTAAAACTTTTTATAGGAAGATATATATAGCAAAACTAAGGAATGTCCTTGGAGTAATCTGGAAAAAAATAACAGCGTTGTACCAGCAGGTTCTTAAAAATAATATACAACCTATGATTCCTTTTTTAATCTCAGTGCCAAATGCCATACATAACCTCTCAGCTGTAATGCAATTCATAAAACTCAATCAATCAATCAAATGAAACTAGATTCAACACACAAAACTGATTGGGATTGCTTATAATAAAAGCATCAGGATTTTAGCAAGTGCATTTTTCAAATGCACTTTTATTGAAATTACTTAGAGACTTACTTTTAAGGAAAAAACCTCCAGAAATTCAAATTTTCTAATGGATTTTTAAGTCAAGATTAAAATGTTTCTGAAATGCAACAAAAATGAAAGTGAAAATGAAAAAAATGAGAGCTACCACTTTTTACATTTATCGTTTTTATTTATTTATGTTTTATTGTTTATACTATTATAGTTGTTCCGATGATTTCCCCCTTTGCCTGCCCCCCACTTCCAAAGTCAGTCTCCACTGTGTTGTCCATGTCCATGGGTTCTTCATATAAGTTCCTTGACTAATCAATTCACCTTCATTTGAACAGTTCTTATCTCCCTCTTCCCCTCTTATTGCTGTCTGTCTGTTCCATGATTCTATGCCTCTGGTTCTGTTTTGCTCACTACTTTTTGTTCATTAGATTCCTCTTATAAGTGAGATCTATGATATTTATCTTTCACTGAATGGCTTATTTCACTTAGCATGATAGTCCCTAGTTCTATCCATGCTGTCTCAAAAGGTAGGAGTTCCTTCTTTTTTTTTCCTGCTGCATAGTATTCCATTGTGTAAATGTACCAGTTTTTTAATCCACTCATCTACTAATGGGCACTTAGGTTGTTTCCAGTGCTTGGCTATTGTAAATAGTGCTGTTATGAACATAGGGGTGCATATATTCTTTTAAATTGGTATTTGGGGATTCTTAGGGTTTATTCCCAGCAATGGAATAACTGGGTCAAAGGTAGTTCCATTTTTAATTTTCTGAGGAAATTTCACACTGTTTTCCAGTGTCTGTACCAGTCTTCATTCGACCAACAGTACACTAGTCTTCCCTTTTCTCCACATCCTCACCAGCATTTGTTATTTGTTAATTTATTAATGATTTTAATTTTTTATTCCTCCTCAAATAAACATCACTACTTTGAAAGGGTTTGTTTTTTTGTTTTATTTTTCTTTATGATTCCTGATTTTAAAGACTATGCAGACAAGTGAGGTCAAAATTACTTTGTGTTCACATTATAATGGCTCCATCCCTATCTTCTCATACAGGTGGGAACTTTGTGACACCCAACAAAGAATCAGGATTACAGGTACATTCCCAGGGGAACAACTTGCATGAATAAAGTTGTCCGCCATTTGCTATATCTATATGGAAACCCTGTTGTCCTTCTCTCCTGCTCTGATCCACCTTATTACTATCCTATTCCTACAATCTGATTACCAAAACCCTTCCTTTGCCATTGTTAACAGTGGTCCCAATGTGAACAAGTCTTTGTCACAGGTTCTATCTTCTATTGCTCCCAAAGCCACAGATATTCCATGAGCCAGAGCTGTGCTGGTTATTGTGCTGGGCTGGAAGAATAGTCCTCATTTTTGGTACCTGCTTGTCCCCAGGGTTTCACAAAGGCTTTTATTAACAATGAGCTCCATTTGTTTCTGGGAATACTTTTAGCTCAGAATCTGACAATATCTTATGAAAAAGAAAATAGTTAGATTTTGGCACTGACCTTCTATCCATATGAGGAATAAGTCCAGAACATGGAAATCATACCTAGTTCTAAATACAGGCTGTATATAAATATAAATTTTTAAACACCCATTCCATCACCTTCTCACCTTCTTCAGTGGTCCCTGATGGCAATAGTGTGCACGCGTAGTGATATATGCAAGCAGATAGTGTGAAAAGAGTGCATTTATACACCCCATATGTCATACCAGTGTAGCTAGAGAAAACAACATATTTTAATATATAATATAATATGTATTATATATTTGTTTATAGTGTAATGCATATAATATATATAATTATATAATATATTATATATATAAAGAAACACCTTTGTAGACTTAAGTGAAACAATAGCCTAACAGGCAGCTGACTCTTTTCCAGGATCAGTAGCCCTTGACCAAGCCTGTGATTAGTGTATTGTATAAAGAACTGTGTTACCATATTATACTGCTATGTAGTAATGAATAATTGCCCATAATAATTTCTCCTTACCTTGTTTATTAGACTGAGCAATCAAGGATTTCTCATGACTATCTCATTAGAAGTAAGAATGATTTCTGTAGAAGACACAGATAAGTTTCTTCTACCATTCTAGCTTACTACAGATCTAGTTGCCAACCTTTATAATTGTAGGTTTGTTGAGTCAGTTAATAATAGTTTATCATACCTGAAAATGTCTGTATGAAAGAGGGCTCAGAAAATAGTACCCGAGATGGAAAGACAAATAAGTTAGCTGAGAAAGTAGTGAGACACCAGACTGAAACACAGCTGTGGGAACAAGAATGTGGAGTTCAGGATCAGAAGAAAAGAAAGGCCAGAGCTGGGAGATGCAGAGAGCATTCCTTGCCATCCACTGCTGTATTTAAAACACCAGACAAAGGGTAGACCTTCTCAGGGGGGGAACCAGGCCAGGCTTCCTTGCCTCCACTAGTGAATAGTATTGATATGTTGTGTCATTTTTCTAAGGTGGGCAGGGGATGTCCATAATTATTCTTTCATCTTGTATACTTAATTGAGTTGTTGAAAACTGAGTGAAATATTTCCTCAAAGACATTTGAAGGGTTGGTGTGGCAGGTCATAGGAGTGGGGGGCTGAAGTTGAGGTACCTTATAAACATTGTTCTAATTTTCTGAGGTCTTATGTGAATATTAAAGAACCATAGGGTTGTTTATCTATTCAAAGTCTTAATTGTGGCCTTGTAAATCCTACCACTATGTCTTTCAAATATACACAAAACTGCAGGCATCATCTAACTATTATCTTGATTTGTACTCTTCAATCTTTGCTTTGTTCCATGCTTTGATTCAGAGTATTTTTCACTCTTTTTCTTTGCTTCTTGACTGTTCTTTCAATCAGACTGTTAAATCTGAACCCAAAGGTAGACTGTACTGTATGAGATTTAAACGTTATATTTTGGCTGGTATACATGGTCTGTGCAGAATGTATCTAGCCATGCAGTAAGAAAAGTAGAGACATTTACTGAAGACGATACAAGATATAAAACATATTGTACATAGGACAATGACCCCTCAGTCCCCTTCAAAGTAGGCATGTTGGGACCTCACACAGTTCTCCCAGTTGTCATCAGCTGCCCCATCATATTTTCCTGAATCTCATCAATATTTTTAAATCTTTTCCCTTTCAAAGGTGATTTTAGTTTTGGGAAAAGTGAGAAGTTGTAGGGTGCTAAATCTGGGCTATAGAGGGGCTGAGTCACCTAGGTGATTTGATGTTTCACCAAAAAACTCTTCATGAATTGTAATGCATGAATGTGTGCATTGCAGTACTGAAGCTGCCAATCACCTGTTGTCCATAGTTGCAGCCTTCTGAATAATCCAAATAGTTTCCTTGAAGGAATTCAAGCTTAGTGCAAAATTTGATGCAGACCCATTGCCCTATTCACTCAGTCATTTTGAATGTGATGGCCACACAGTACACATGGTCACTCAATGGCATCTACCACCACCACTGACTAGTACAGTGAAGTCTTATTGTTCATGCATGTGCATTCCAGGCCACTCTCCTTGCCAGGTTATATCAGTGTCATGCAACCCATTCTTGTTATATTAACAATTGCTGAACAGAGCTCATATTATGAATGTTGCCTGAAATTCTTATGGGAGATGGTAATTGTACAATGAATTAATTATGTAAGGCTTAGTTATCTAATCCCAAATTCTGTTCATAGGATGATCATAGGACCCTTTTCTCATTGAAGGTATAAGATTTATATTTGTGAAGGGAGCTCTAGTTTTTTTTGAAGAGCTATGGGATGCATATTTTTTAAGCTGTTGATGAAGAATTGGAGCCATTGAACTAGGCTTTCTGAAAACCATGTGGATGAAGAAATCTTGGAGTACTGGGGCCAAATTACAGCTCGAAATCAGAAGACAAGGTTGAAGAGATTATTATAATGGGCTGAAGTGCCAAAGTTGCAGATAGTTGTAAAAACTTACTAATAAAAATTTCAGCACTAGCTAATTGATCGCAGTGTCCCTAGAACTGAAATAACTGAGTAATCTACTAATTAGAGCCTGACTTGATTTGTATCAGTGGAGAACTCTGATTCAATTGAACAGATGTCTGAGTTGAATCACCACAATAACAAGTAATTGCTCCTCACCTAAGTTAAGCTATTTCTTGTATCCAGGATCTGTGATTGGAAAGAACAGACCCCAAATTTTATACTATAAAATCCTCCTTTCACTTTTTCTAAAAGGACATATTAGGAGGGTGACTGTCCAATAGGGGAAATTAATGAAACTTTTTTGGTATAATTGCACATTAACTCTGAACCAGCAGTAACTGCTAAATATCCAAAGGAATTCTGTGACCCATCACTCAAAGTAAAACAACAGCAGGTTGGGTAACCAATAAAACCTGGGCTCAGGTCGATTTCACAGTGGGCTCCCAAAGACAGCTCATAATGTTTCCTCAGAGTTAGAATAGATATACTTAGTAACTAGCAAATCCTCACATTGGTTCTCTGCCCCATGAACTGAAGGCTATTATGGTCAGAAGGGCCAAATGGAAGTCAAAAGAAATACCTCTATTTCCTAAAATAGTAAACCAATAGCAACACCATATCCTGGAGATATTTAGATTATTGGTACCATCACCAAAAACTTGAAAAACACAAGGAAAGTAACTATAAACACCCCCTTGTTTAATTTACCTGTTAGACCTGTGCATGAGGAAGACAGATCTTATAGAATGATAGAAGATCATCACAATTACATGGTGACTACAGCTGCTGTTTCAAGGATGGCTGTGTTGCTGGTACAAATCTATACATTTTTTGGCATGTGATATTCAGCTCTCATTTTAGTAAATTATTTTAATTACACATTTTAGTAAAGACAATCAGAGGCTGTTTTCAGTGGAGTAGGACAACCGTACACTTCAGTACACTTTTGTTCTTCTACTTCTGGGTAGATCTACTCTCCAGCCCTGTCGTATTGAGTCTGTAGAGAACCTTATAGCTTATATATTTCATGAGATTATCATGACATTCATTTTACTGATAAAATTCATGTATTGTCAAGAACACTGCAGTTTGAGATTTTATCCTCTTTAATTGTGACTGTTTCATGGATACTAGAAGACATGCAATTCTTAGACTAGAGATAAAGGACTTTGTTACTCACAAAAATGCAATAGCCAAAGTTCCATCTTAGTTTATTTCAATTTTTCATTTTCCCTGAAATCCCATGGAGGTAACACAGGACACATGGGCTGTATTACAAGAGAAAAATATTGAAGCAAATAGATGGGAGCCAGCTCTTTGCATATAGTAAGATGCTACCTCATTTCTCAAGGTTGTCCATCATTATCATGCCAATTCATTCCATTGATGAAATTTGTGTATTGTCAAGAACTCTGCAGTCTGCAATTTTACCTGTTTGATATATACAAGTTAGTCTGTAATAGATACAACTCCAATAAATCATCTTGGAAGGTATTAATCAGGCCCGTGCATTTGTGGCATACCCAGATTTAGACAATCAATGTCTAAAGTAGATTCCCTCTTCCAGCACTGATTCAATCTAATGATCAGCAAAAAGCAACGATTCTAGACAGTTTAGTGAAAAACATATGCCAGAGGTAGCAAATGACTGCCCCCCAAAATTCATTGTCTACTACTCATATGAAATTCCCATGAATCCAGAGTTCTAGGATAGACCATTCATGACTTTATAGCAAAGCTAGATCATTCTCTGTAGATGATTTTTCTCTTGTAGAGAAACATCTTTGACTTACTACTGGGCCACAGTAGAAAAGGAACACTTGACCATTAACTAACAAGTTACTGGTTGACCTGATCTGCCCACCATAACTGTGAGGATTATCTGAATCCATAAATTTCAGAGGTATGCACAATAACACTTTACATCAAATGACCAGGTCCATGTAAAATCAGGTTCAAGTATGTCTTGAAGGCATAAAAAGGTATGAATATGTGGCCTGATGCCTATGTGTCCTATTCTGCTACATTGCCTCCTCCTTTTCCGTCTGCCCCTACAGGCTCATAGGGAATTCCCCATAAAAATCTTGCTAAGGAAATAAAAAAATAATCTGTTTTACAGATGACCCAATACAGTAATGCTGGAACTACCTAGAAACAGATGAGTACAAAAGTACTGCCCCACTCCAGGATGTTTTTGAAGGGTAGAGGTGAAGTAAGATCATGCTAGTGGCAGAATGCTGGGCAGTGTCTACGGGTATTCATTTTGTCTGGAATGAGAGATGTTCACTTATGAATCTACAATGATTTATAGGCAGTGAAGCATGGTTTTGTTAAATGATTGGAGACTTTCAAATAACAAGTCTGGAAAATTGATGCAGTAGAGTCTGGAGTAAAGGTATATAAGAAGACTTCTACAAATGGGCAGAGAAGATAAAGATATTAGTGTACCATATGAATGCTTACCAAAACATAACTTCAGATTAGGGGTTATTTGCATAGTTTTGTGAATAAGGTAACTATTTTTGTAAACATGAGTCAGCTTCTATTCTTACAAAAAGGTGACCATGTTGATTGATATATTATTCATAGGATCAGCAATATGTACTTATACTTCTAACATCTTACCTGGCAAAAGCCACTTATGAGTGACAAATCTCTGAAATAGCATCATTTCTTGAGGATCAGTCTGCCACCTCATGGGAGGTTGATTACATTGGAACCCCCCCAAATTAAAGGGACAGTGCTTTATTATCACTGGGTTAACACTTAATCTTGTTATGGGTATTTATTCCCTGTCCACAGTCTTTGGCAGAACTATATTCATATACTTATAGAATGCTTTAATTGCATTTCACACATCACTGTTTGACCAAATTACCCATTTTATAGCAAATGAAACATAACAAATTGGATCACACTCACGGAATTCACTTGTTTTTACCATGTTTCCTATCATCCCAAAGAAGTTGGCCTGATAGAACAGTAAGATGACTTTTTAAGACTTAGGTAAGGTACTACTTGCTTTGTAATAACTTGAGGAATTAAGTAATTTCTGTGAGATGTAGTATATGCATTTGATCAGGGGCTAATATGTGGTGCTGTTCCTTCCTAGTCAGTATTCACAGGTCTGGGAGTCAAGGATAGAAATGGAAATAGCTTTTCACTTTTCTGCCTCAGTAATCTGCTAACAAAAATTTTTGCTTCCAGTAATTGTGTATTTGGGCTCTTCTGATCTAGCCATCTGAATTCACAAGGGAGGAATTCCTCTGCTAGAAGTCATACCAATGGCTACGTTAAATTTGAAGATGAAGTTACCATTGAGCTACTTTGGGGTTCCTTAGGTTAGTGAATCGGTGAGCAAAGAAGGATGCCATTTTACTGGTTATAGTGAATAATTCTAACTGTCCTGGAGAAATTGAGTTACTACCAAAGATAGGGTTAATGCTGAGCATGAATGTAATGGAGATGATTGCTGGAGGGATACTCAGTACTTCTTTGACAAGTGATAAAAGGCAATGGAAAACCACAACTACATTCAGGCAGGGCTGCCAGTGGACCAAGGCATTCAGGAAAGAAAGCTGGATTACCCTAACAGGAAGAAGTTATGATGAGCCAAGTGCTTGTTGAGGGCAAAGGCTATGTGCAATGGGCAGTCTTTGAACATAGTTATACATCATATTTATGAACAAATGATCCGTTGTAGAACTGAGGACTATGATAGTTGTAAATATTTCTTCCCATTCTGATATAAATCTATTTGTAAATATATTGAGCAACTATATTTTCCCCTCTTTCAATCCCATTATCTAATGTAAAATGTATTAATCTCAAATCTCAGTATTTAAGTATCAAGGATAACTGTGATTCAGCTAGAAAAGAACATTATCCAATCGGATAGAGAAACTATTTTTTTCAAAAGAGAGTTAGTATGTTTTTCATTGTAAAAAAAGTGATACTTGTATAATTTTTAGGAGGCAGCATGGCTTTACTGTTATTTTGACTAAAAAGTTAAGTGTGGTTAAAAGTGGTGTGTGTGGAGGCCACCTGACAAGAGGTTGACTTTGGTGGCTTTCTATAATGCAACCATAGTCCAGTTAGAATTTACTTACACTTTCTGGACTTTGCAGGTCCAGATTAAGTGTGGCCATAATGGAAATTTGTGTGAGATTTGTAACAAAGAAGTAAATTAGAAGCCACTTTTGTGCACTGATTTTGGTATAGGCTGCCTAACACTGTGGGGGATCACATATGTTGTCTCTGTTCTGTTAGCTCAGAAACTGGTGTGAGATGGTATCCAGGCCCACAGCTCTACCAGCTCTCAGGATAGCTCCTATTTCAACTTCTCCGCACTGTAGAAGAGGTCTGTATTAAGTTCTACGGTGAATGATGAACAATGCTAGCTTCTTCTGTGGGTCATTCACATTATCAAGTTTGGATGTGATGGAAAACAGAGGTAGGTTTTATTTTGTTCTCAGGCATTCTAGTGTATCTGGCTCTCCTCCAAGTTATGTGTAACACTCCCTCCAGGCTGCAGGCTAGACTGACCTATCATGACTTCAGGTCCAGCAGTAGATATAAAGGCAACATGGAGTCATTAACCAGCTCTCATAATCATCTCCAATCCATTGCCCACAATAATCCATTTGCCATATCTGTTTTTGGGCTCTCTTTCTGTGATCAAACCTTGATTCAGATAGGGACCATATTTTTTTTTATGTTTATGTACCAAATGCCTAACATTATGCCCAACATTAATAAATCTTCAATAAATCCTGGATAATTGGTGTTGATGCCACTTGATGTCTCTCACTAAACTAGTCCTTCTCAAAGACTTGATTTACATTTCTGCTCTAGTTTTTTTTTCTTCTTTTTGTGGGTTGGGGGAATCTTTAAGTGTTTATTAACTGGCTGCAACTGTTGAAAGATAAATTAATAATGGGGGTTTGCCACACAAAACAGCTGCTGAACACAAAACAGAGGGGGATGACATTCTGGGAACACTCTGTTAGTGGGGAAGAGCAGGTGGGAGATGCTCATAATGGCACCCTGTGTGTGTGTACAAATGCAGAGAAAACCATCTGGAGACAAACCCCCAGAATTGCCCTCAGTAGTTGCATCTGTAAGTGCATGGATACACAGACAGAAATATGCACTGTATATGTGTGTTGCTCATCAACAAAACTCCTAACATTACAGAATATTCTGTACATAGTAAGACCCATGCTTACCTTTTCACTGTTATGAACTCTCTCTTTCACTTGCTGTACACCTGAGGGCCAGGAGGTCACATTCGTGCCCATGCATATGAAAGGCCACCAGCTTCTATTTCTTATCAAGGGCACTTGTCACATCCAGATAGTTTTTTTCCAGAGGTCATAGATCTCTTTATAGACAAGTATGATTTTTTTGAAAGCCCAGATGTTATTTTTCCCTTTCCCAGGTCCAGCTGACTTCTCTATCTACTGACCAAGGGGACTTTCTTCTCAGGGGGCGGAGCCATTTGGGAGTCAGCTCTGAGTGAAGTGTCACTGGTACTGGCTTCCAGTCATTTTCTTCCTTTGCTGGTCGTGGACATCACCATATTCACATTGCGGAGGGAGAAAGGCTCTGCGGTTCTTCAGATTTGGAAGATACATTCAGGTGTTTTCTCTGATGGACACTGGAAGCCTCCTAAGAGTGATCATCCTGATTCCTGGGGTTCCAGTCTTCATCAGAATTATTCCCATGGGGTTTGTGGTCAGTCATTTAGAGTGCAAGAAAACTGGAAGACCTAGACTAGTCTTGGCGTCCTGGTTTCTTTTCAGATATACATAGGTGCTTTTCTCTGATTTTCCCAGCTTTGTTAATTCTTCCTCCGAGAAGTATGGGCAAAAATCTTTGAAGCTTTTGCAGTTCTCTTCTGATTTCTCAATATTTTCCCTGGGGCTGTTTGCAAAAAAAAGCTGCCTGTGCTTATGGTAATGGGAATGGTCTGATCTCAAAAGGACACAGCGTGAGTCTCTCCAGTCCCCAGGCCAAAGGTCCTCAGAAGTGAAGCTGTTGTGAGGGCTTGATCCTTGCCAAGATCAGGGCAAGAGGAAACATGCTCAAGGACCTTCCACTGATCTGAACAGTTAGTGAACTTGGAAGTCAGGATAATAGAGTGCAAACTGAGGCAGCAGAGGTATCTATCACTCCAGTCTCCCGAGCTTGGCCTGTCTTTTGAAGAAAATGGGCCTTCTTCACTTTTCTTACTCATTTTTAGACTCTTGGCTAATATTCACCTAATCCCTAAATAGCCCTGTCATACTCACTGCTGCCTCTGGAGGAAGGAATCTAAAAATAATCTACAACAATGGGGCAGGAAGGAGTCAGGGGAGGGGTACAAAATATATATGTAATAGAGTAATCAGAAGTCCCTCTAGAATTATGTGTTGTTTTTTTAAAAAATCAAAGATGTGGTATAATGGAAGAAAATAGGCAAAACAATAGAATTCAAAAATTAAACTAAAAGCAAAATTATGACAACATGAATACTATTTTTAAAGTAAAAAAACATATGTGTTACCCATCTGAAATTTGTTCACTCAATTACCAATTTTCAGGGTCTTTCAAACATTTTTTAACCTATTAGAGAAATTTTAAACATGTTTCTTCTCAGGAGACCTTGTTTTGCAGCTCTCTTGTCATATAACTACACCTTATGTACATGTTCTAACAGGTATTCTTACAATTTAGATAATAGTGGTAGCGACAGATCGGGAGACAATAATCACAGTTCCCAAGAAGAAAAGTCCACATGGGGAAGCACCAGAGTTGGTGGGCATCGTTGCCTGGCACCTGGCTGGCTGGTAGGGCAGGCGGATAGTGGCCTGGAGTGTGAGAGGACCATAATGGAGGTTGTTGGGTTGTGGGCTACAAATTGGTAGGTTTGCATTTGAAAAGCGTGTCCTGGTGACTTAACTACTATCTCCAGAAATTATCAACCATGACAAGGGTAATCCCTCCAGTGTCAGCAAGTTCCCAGTTGTTAAAACTTTAGAATACACAAAATAAAAGAAATAGTTAACACAGTATTGACAGTATAAGAACAGATTAAAAAGTTGTCCTTGCCAATGATAGAACCATCACACTTTCAACACAGTTTAGGAATCAGGCAGTTCTGTTATTTGTGGTAAAAAAATTATATTGCCAACCTAAATTCAGGTTGTAGAAAATCGAAGTACAGACTAGCACCTAGGTCTTTTCAATTTATTCAAAAAGAAGATCAGAATGAAGAGTTTGTGTTCAGTGTTATTCTCATGTGATTTGAGTTGGGTAATGGTAGACCCAAAATGAGTGTCACAAAGGGCCTTGCAGTCTTTGTATTTTTAAGTGCTTGTGGATTTTGCTGTAATTTAAGGTCAGGTAAACAGAAAAACTCACTTTTGAAATTGCCAAACTATTCATCAAGGGGACATTCTTTGGACCCCGTTTTTCAATTGGAATAGAAGGTAGGCAGGTCATTCAAAAGCCCTGTACTGCAAAAGCTGTGGTCTCATTCCTCCTCCCTTCCTAGTTCCAGCTATATAAAGACTTTTTTGACTGCTTAAAGAAGAATCTCTTAATTTAAAAAAAAACTTAATTGGAAAATTAATAAAGTGTTAAGATGAAGGAGGCTATCTCCTACAAATGTGTTTAAGGTTGGTTTGTTAAATCCAATTAACTGCCAGTAAGGAAAAGCACTTTCTTTAATCTTTGAATAGAAAAGGATATTCCACTTTTTATCTAGATTACTATGGAACAAAACCGAGAAAAAACTGGTGTTTCGAAAGTCATTCTTTAGTCATCCACTCATTTATTTCAGCAAATATTCATTTATTGCCTTCTGTGAAGAAGACACTGCTCTATTTGCTAGGAATTTAATGCTGGGGATGACAAACAGGGTCCCTGTCATGATGGAATTTATAATTGCACCAGAGAGTTTTTATTTTATTAACCAAATTATATATCTTATATCACATATGATGCTGTCAAACACAAGTACTGTAGACTGTGATTTAAACTGACCCAACACAGCACAAGAGTTAGGATAGGCTCCAGGAGGAGGGCACTCAAGTGTCAGGCTCAGCTTCTGTGGATTCTCTTCGCTCTGACCTCCCTGTGTCAGCTTAGTTTGTAGATGGGCATCTCTGTGGTCACAGCATGGCTACCAGCAGGCAGAGAGGGACAACAGGCTTCCTTGTTCATGCCTAATAACAGAAGGAGAAAAATCTATTCTCTAAATATAAAAGTTCTGTCTTATCATCTGCTTATGTCAGCTAGTTATAAGTGAATCATAGTCATTTTGTGGTATAATAATTCTCTAACATTTGGATGGCTGAAATAATTACAGGAAAAAATGGAGTGTCGTTTTTAATGATTGGTTTAGTTTAATTAAAGAGATGCCCTCCCTGGAGCTAGCAGGCACGTTGTGTTTCCCTCTATGGGGAAGAGGTGGATTCTACCCTTCAGCCCCACCCCCAAATATCAGTGTTCTCAAAAGAAGTTATAATTGAGCATAAATTCTGGTTATATAACAAGCAGTAGTTAGTTATAAGGAAACATTTTTAAGCTAAGCATGATGTTGAAATATATGGATTAGCTGTCATTCTGCTAAGTGGGGAGGGTAGGGGGTAGAAGGATTGAGCCAATGGAAAAAGGACTCATGGACAACAGTGTGGTGATTGTGGAGGGTGGCAGGGGTGTACAAGGGTACTAAATGGCAGTGGGGAAAAGTGCAATGAAATGATTGGTTAATATAATTGCTTTGTAAAGTATACTAAAACATTTGTCTCTCTCAAAAAAGAGAAACACATGGATTTATGCCTACATTTATATAAACAAGGCACAGTGTGGGCTGACCAAAGTACACAAATAAATGGAGTCAAGTCTAGTAGAAAGTGTAGATTTTAAAATGATGTGGATTGTAGGTGAGGGCTCCATAGCTCAGGGGTTAGAGCACTGGTCTTGTAAAATGATGTGGATTGTCATTTGAAAATGCTAGGGCTACCATCTTACATTGGGCCACTTCATATAAATATGATGATGTAGACATTTTTGTACCTTGTTAAAAAATGTTCTTCCACAAGTATTTTCTGCAGATATTAGTGCAAATCTGGGAGTTTTGTTTTAATTTGTTCAGTAATATCTGTGAATATTGCATTAGAAATATGGACTTTAAAGTCAAATAATACTGGTTTAAAGTTTTGCTCTACCTACTACTTTAAAATTCTGCCACCTTGATTAATTAAGTAAATTACTTAGCCACAACTGAGATAAATGTTTATAAAATACCTTCTTATAATATAAACCCAACATATTACTGTTGTATGGATTATATAATGTTGGAATTTTTTTACAGCTTGACATACTGCGATAACATTTCTCACAATACCTTATTCTGAAACAATTGGATGTTTTGAGAAATTATTTTCTCCTCTCACAGGTGAATCACTAATAAGTGATTTTGAAGACAGAACTATGTCAAAATGTACTGTTCTATTTATATTTTATCAGGTTGCCCACAGATACATTAAATTATATTCTTAATTCACTAATGTTCTGCAAAGCCTGGAACACCATTAGAGAAGTTAGTTTCCAGAAACGGTTCAGTTTGCCTGTCACCATTTGTCACCACTTTTAAGTGTCCCTGGGCTTTCTGATGCTAATGCTGTTGCTTTAGCCTTTTGTTGTTGTTCTCACATTGCTCCTTCCCTTCTTCTTCCCCCTTTAATGAGAAAACATAATTCTGTCCTATTAATTACACATCAAAGCCTCAGGTTACCATGACACCCAGGATCCTGATGTTAATAAATAGCTTTATTTTTTAACCATCAACATTTTTAGGATAACATATTTAAACAAAACATTTGTTAAAGCTTTCATTAAAATTAAGCTGCTACCAATTTTTACAATATGTTCCCGAGTCCTTCCAGGATCAGGACTTACTAACAGCAGTCCCACGGTGCCATCACAGCAGTATGCTCAGCTAATTATAAACATCAAATTTGTTCTGAAATTCTCCCTTGCAGAATTCAGTCTTGTTTTCTTTGTTTTAATGAATCATTCTCAATGTCCTTACCAATGCTAATTTTCTAGTGCTTCATGATCTGGGAATCAGTATGAATCCTAAAGCTTATTTTCCCTTGAACGTTAAGGTAGTTAAGAGAACATGCTCTGAAAATTTTAAGTTTTTCATGTATTTAATATGCTTCTAGACATCTGCTCAAAGAATGATCACAAGCATCTATCCACATAGAAAATCTGCTATTTTCCTCACTAAGGGTATTTCACAATGGATGCTGTAGAGGAATAACAAAAATGTGAGAGTGTGCTCTCGATGTTCCATAGGTATCTGTCATCATGATTATTAGGAACAGGTGTAGGTGGCTCCATTTATAAATAAAAGAAACGAACCAATGATTTGTGGTCACAGTTGTTTTAAAGAAGATGTTTACTTATTAGTTGCCTTCAAAAGAATTCCACCAGTAGTTATAGTGATTATTATTAAAATTTACCTTAATATCTCATCTATTCTATTACTTGGCAAATATTTGAGTTTTTTTTTCCCCAGTGTTAGGCATTAGAAACAAATGATGAGCAAAATGTGTTGTTTTGTATGACTTGCATTTTCTATGAAAGACAGTCAACCTAAAAGTACAAATATTTTCCTTATTAGTGTAATAATATATACTCACTGCATAAAATAATATTATTCATAACTATCTACTGGTGAGGATCACTATTTAATATTTTGGGTAAACATCTAGTCCCATTTTTCTAGGCCCAGTTTCTTCTGTAGTCAAGACGTTTATGCACATAAAGCACTTGAAACAGTGTTTGATATATAGATGTTCAGGAAAGATTAGTTGTTCTTATTGTCAAATACTATTTTAAATCCTTTATCTTAATTTTATTTGAATACAAAAATACTTTGTTATATAAAATGGCATATAAATGTATTTTAAGCTATGAATATCATTGTGTGAATGTAACATCTTTTATTGAACAATTCTTTTTGGATGTTTAAATAATCTCCAATTTTTATTTTGTTATAAATAACATCATAATGGTGTATTTGTATAATCCAGGTTCCTAATGTAAAATTCTAGCATTTAACAACCAGGCTGATGACTATCTATATACAAGGCATTATGTCCATTTGGCGATACTTTTCTTATATGAAAATCACTTCTTTTAGTAGCTCAGTCTTCCAGAATGCAATCTAGTGATAGGAATTCCTCAATAAAAATTTTTTTAGCAATGAGAGAGAAAGAGACATGGGCTTGACATCGAGCTTATGGGATAATGGTGGTAGAGGGTCAAATATTGGATTGACCAAAAAGTTTGTTACTTTTTTTCTGTAAATGAAAGACACATCTTTCATTTTCACCAATAACTTTACTGATTTGGATATTTTGAGTGTGGCAGCTGTCTCCCACTATTGGCTTCTAATGGATAGAGTCCAAGGGGTGCTGCTAAGTATCTTCCAATGCATGTGACAGCTCCGCAGCGAAGAATATTTGGCTGAAGCGTCAACAGTACTGGAAACTTTGCAAGCCACTTTTGACACCTTCAATCAGTCATAACACCTTCTCCATACACTGCACAAATCTTTTTTTGTGTGTTTGAGTTTTTACATTTTCTGAAATAATAAGGCATAATATGCTGAAAATGTGTATTTTCTTCCATCTTCACTATTAAAATGGCTGCACAGAAATGCCCAATTTGATAAGCTTATTGTATTTTTTATTTTTTTAATATATTTTATTGATAATGCTATTACAGTTGCCCTGTTTTTTGCTCCCCTTTATTCCCCTCAGCCCTGTACCTCTCCTTTCACCAGCATTCCCCAACCTAGGTTCATGTCCATGGCTCATACATATAACTTCTTTGGCTTCTCCATTTCCCATATTATACTTAACCTTCCCCTATCTAATTTTTACCTACCATTTATGCTTCTTATTGCCGGTACCTTTTCCCCCATTCTTCTCCTACCCCTTCCCTGCTGATATCCTTCCATGTGATCTCCATTTCTGTGATTCTGCTCCTTTTCTAGTTGTTTGCTTAGTTTGTTTTTCCTTTTGCATTTTTGGGGGTTTAGTTGTTGGTAGTTCTGAGTTTGTTGCCATTTTACTGTTCATATATTTCATCATCTTTTTCTTAGATAAGTCCTTAACATCTCATACAATAAGGGCTTGTGATGATGAACTCCTTTAACTTGACCTTATCTGGGAAGCACTTTATCTGCCCTTTCATTCTAAATGATAGCTTTGCTGGATAGAGTAATCTTGGATGTAGGTCCTTGCTTTTCATGAATTTGACTATTTCTTCCCAGCCCCTTCTTGCCTCCAAGGTTTCTTTTGAGAAATCAGCTGATAGTCTTATGGGAACTCCTTTGTAGGTAACTGTTTCCTTTCCTCTTGCTGCTCTTAAGATTCCTTATCTTTAATTTGGGGTAATGTAGTTACAATGAACCTTGGTATGTGCTTCCTTGGGTCCAGTTTCTTTGGGACTCTCTGAGCTTCCTGGAAGTCTATTTCCTTTGCCAGATTAAGGAAGTTCTCCTTCATTATTTTTAAAATAAGTTTTCAATTTATTGTTCTTCCTCTTCTCCTTCTGGGGCCCCTATGTTTCAGATGTTAGCATGTCTAAGGTCGTTCCAGAGGTTCTTCAGCCTCTCGTCATTTTTTCAAAATCTTATTTCTTCATTCTGTTTTGGTTAAATATTTTTTCTTCCTTTTGCTCTAAACTGTTGACTTGAGTCTCAGTTTCCTTCCCTTCACTCTTGGTTCCCTGTATATTTTTGTTTATTTCACTTTACATAGCTTTCACATTTTCCTGTATTTTGTGACCATACTCAACCATTTTTGTGAGCATCCTTTTGAACTCTGCATCTGATAGGTTGGCTATCCCTCCATTGCTTAGTTCTATTTTTGGAACTTTGATCTGTTCTTTCATTGAGCCATATTTTTTGTCTTTGCACAGCTATTACATTGTAAAGGGTGATGCTTTAGCTACTCGTCAGTGTGGGGAAACCGTGTCAGTGCATTGTTCTCTATGTGAGGGAAAGGTCCAAGAGGGAGCAATGCTGCTTGCTTGGCTGTCTGCCAGCTTCCAGTCACTTCCCCTGCTACCACGAGCAAATTGGGCCCTTCTGGTGCTGATTCCCCAGTGAGTGGGCTTGTGTACATTCTAGGACCCTGTGGGTCTCTCCAACAAACTCTCCTGTGGGGCTGGAAGTTTCTCCTTCTACCACCACAACCCCCACAGTTTTTTTTGCAGCCAGAAGTTTTGAGGCCTTATTTCCTAGCACTGGAACCATAGGATATGTGGTCTGTCTCTCTCCCTAGTTGTTCCACTTGGTTTATCCACACATAGATGTCAGACTGCCTACTCTGCCTACCGCTGTCTTGCCCAGGACCCTAGTCTACCAGCTGCCACCTCTCCCGCCAAGTCCTGGAACTGCTGCCTTGCTGCATGTCCTCTCTGCCCCAGCTGCACGTCTCTGCCCCTCCTACGGGTCTGAATGAATTCTATGAAAGAAAGATGTATCTTGTTTAACTTCTCTGTTGACAGACTTCCATACAGTTTGGTTATTAGTTTTTAATTTGTCATTTTTGTCCTTCTATTGGTTGTTTGAGGAGGCAAATTGTGTCTACCTACACATCCATCTTGGCCAGAAGTCTGATAAGTTGTTTTTTTTTTAATGCACTCTGACATAACAGGTGTTATAATATAATTTAACAACACTATTTCAAAAGCAGTTAAAGATAATTAAACTCTACTAGAGCCATTATATGGGCAAAACTTACCAGACTTCTTGGCCAATCCAATATAAAGGAACATGTTTCTGTGAGTTTGACAGTGGAGAAGTTGACTTGGTTCACTTATTTGAAGAAGTGATCAAGCTAATGGATGTGTAAGGATTGGTTTAAGAGGGAAAGAGCCTTCTAGGAAGGAGAAATCATTTATGTAAAGGACCTCAGATACAAGAGAAAATAAGACCGAAGACAGCTGTGGGGCTGGAAGAGAGAGCTTGAACCTGAGGAGCCTGGTAGAGAGAAAGCTACAGAGTTGGGTAGAAGACAGACTGTGCATAGCATTCAGATTCATGTTAAAACATTTCATGTCATTTGTAAGGAGAGAGGTGATATAATCAGATTCATATTCTGAAAGGGTCACTCTGGCTCTTTTTCCGAATTATAGATACTTATAAAAATCTAAATGCTATTCTTTTCATATATTTTTACACATTTCATTTTCTTTTCCATTGTTTCACCTTTTTTTTCAGACATACAAATGTATCTATTTTCTTTTGAGATATTTTTAAAACACAAATTAAACCAATTTGCCATTTGGTCAAAACTTCTAGTTTGAAAATGAAAAGGTCATGTATTTCAGTCGAGATGATGAAGCTTGACTCAGTCACAAAGAACCACAAGTACTTTTCTAGGGACAAAACTGGCTCTACATGATGTTGCTTTGACATTTGATTAACTGCAATTTTTCCTCTTTTGGATGTTACTGATATTTGAAACATTTTACAGAGTTGCTCTTCATAATACAGTCCTGTCCATCAGCTAGTTTCAATGATGAGATTTGTGTAAGTCCTGCTGAAATCAGTGGCAACTCTGGGAACTGTTCCAAGAGCAGACTTGGCTCAGAGTCTTCACTGGTCTGTAGGGGTGGCTTTATTTACTTGTTCAGTTTAGTAGATATAAACTATTCTTTGAATTTATTAACTGACAATATCAGTATGCCTAAAATTTAATGAAAGATGATTTTGCTATGATTTTATGTTCTCCATATACAGGATGATAAATTCTTATCCTCTTTTCCCCCATTATAAGTCTTTACCCATATGAATGTTTCCATATATATAAAATGACATATTTCAGAAAATGGATCTAGAAACCTAAAATTCTCTATTTGAGATTTTTTCTGTTTGCTGAGGTCCTACCACTTATCAAAATCTTTATCAATACTTTCCTTTGTTGAAGGTGATTAAAGGCATCATTCTTTCCTTCTTATAACTGGTGAATTTCTGTCTTTTCTTAATAACCACACAGAGTAACACATATTTACCTGTAGTATTGTATCTCCTACGAGACTTCTATTTTCTTCTTGATTTACAAAAATATTTTTCTTCTCAGCCTTCAATACACATTAAGTCTTAAATTAGTGGTTATTGAATGCATGGAGAGAGGTTGGACTATCACTAAGGAAAAAAGTGTATATGAGCATTGCAGAAATTAGTGTGTCAATTTTTAAAAAAGAAAAAAATTCACATGTAGAGATCATTTATCATTGACCAATGAGTATAGTAAGTACACAGTAGATAGGTAGATAGATGATAGATGATAAATATAGCTATAGGAAGATTGGCACTTGAAAAATACAAAAAACTTTCTATATGTGTTTTAGTAGAGAAAAAACATACAACAAAGATATACAAGTGTTCCACCTTGTCATTCTAATTCAAAAATAATTATTAAAAATAAGGATTCTTCAATAGGCTATTGAAATTGCATTTCTAATATTTTATCCTGATTCTTGATATTCTAGGAGCTTTAAAAATCTTGTTATTTACTTAGAAATGCCACCAAATAAATGGGAAAGTTTTTATGCTTGCTCCCAGAAGGAATGGGAGTGACTTATCTGGGGAAACATTCAGGGAAGTGTATGCACTCTGTCACTGTGGCTAGGATGATGTCACTCAGCTTCTTAGACTTCTTAGGCAAGAGCAGCAAAGGAGGAAGTACAGGGTGAGTCAAAACTATGTTCACAGTTGTTTGAATGGAAAATAATATAATATTAAGTAATAACACCAGAATAAGTTGTGTTTGCACACTCACAACTGTAAACTTACCTTTGTCCCACCCCACGTATTTGGTGCCATGATCTCATTAACGTTCGCATAAAAATGAAAGTTTCGAGGGATGATAGTGTTCTCTGCTACATGTTATATTTTTAATTATATTTTATAAAAAACACTGGCTATAATTTATAAAGCTGATTTCATTGCTAAGTTTAACACATTGCGCTTCTAGTTAGAAAGACAGTGATATAAAAGGAACCATCTAGAAATGACACTTGGCCTGTTTTGTCCTGGTTAGTTTTTCCTAACATGTAATGGCCATTTCCAAAAAATAACCCTTTGCATTGCCTTAAGCAACAATGCATGGTCACTTGTGTTTTTCTTTGATCTTAGTGCAGATCACTGCAGTTATAGAAGATTTTATTTGAGTTTCTTTGGATGATTTCTAAAATACAACTTTGTATAAGTTTATTTATATTTGTGCCATATCTTAGAGAAAATTAATAAATAACCACCTCGCACTTAAAAATTTACTTCCAAACAATTAAATATGATGTACTATCTAGGGGGAAAAATAGCAGTAGAGGACATCATTGGGATAAGTAGCAATTTCTAGCACTGAATATGAATTATGTAACAGTATGTACTCAAATTAGATTTCCTGATTATAATTGTATAGTGGTTACATAAGAGAATGTCTGCGTTCTTAGAAGATACACATAGGCATATGTCAGGATAAACATGCATTGTGTCTGTAATTTCCTTTCAAATGACTCAGAAAAAACACATGTGAGGATGTGTGCATGTAGAGAGAGAATCATGAAACTATAAACAAATAAGACAAGAAGTTAACCTTTCTCAAATCTGATGAAGGGTATCTACAAATTACTGCATTGGCAACTTGAAATGCTGCCTTTCGAGCTCAGGACACATGGTCAACTATCACCACTTCTACTTAACATTGTGCTAGAAAAGGTCTTAGTCTGGACACTTAGGTAAGAAAAAAAATCAAAGAAGGAAACATACTGTCATCAGTATGACAAGTATCTATATAATGAATACAAAAAAGTAATGGCACTATTATGAAGGTGGATACAGAGAGTGAGCAACTCTGTAAACTATTGACCTTGGCTTATGATACACTCCAGAGGAGTGCCCTTACCTTTCATTTCCTTTGTCCAGGCTCATAGAGCTATTAGCAGAAGCTAGAGCAGCCTTCTTAGACCACAAGATAGAGGCAGTGTGCAGAGAATGGCAGAGAAGCTGGATTGCAAGGGGATGGGCTCCTGACACCCTCACTTATAATCAGTCTTATGGGAAAGAGATCTCTATCTTATTAAATCAGAACTATTGTGTACCTTGCTACAAAATCAAAACCAGATTTTGAATTAATATTGCTAGGACAAATTAAGAGAAGAAAAATTAGGAAATATGTTATTAGAAAAGAATCTGGAAAATATCCATGAAAATGTTGGCAGAAAAAAATGATCTCTGGAAACTCTGTGATGGCTTTAAGACTGGAGACTCCCTAAAATAAATATTTTCTAGGTTTCCCTTATCTCCAAATCCTTGCCAACACTTGTTATTTGTTAATATATTGGTGATTGCCATTGTGACAGTCATGAGGTGGTGTCTCCTTGTGGTTTTGATTTCCATCTCTCCAACGACTAGTGATGTTGAGCAATTTTTCATATGTCCATCGGTCATCTGTGTGCCTTCTTTGGAGAAGTGTGTTCTCGCATTTCATCCCACTTGGGAATGGAGGTCGGTGCCATGACTATGGAAAACAGCATGGAGATTCCTCAAAAACTTAAAAATATAATTTCCTTATGACCCAGTGTGACAACTGCTGGGAATATATCGAAAGAGACCTGAAACATTAATTTTTAAGAACATATGCGTCCCTATGTTCACTGCGACATTATTTATAATAGCCAAGATATGGAAGCAAGCCAAGTGCCCAACAACAGAAGCCTAGATTTAAAAAGCCACAGTGTCTATACACAATAGAATATTACTCAACCACAAAACAGAATGAAAATTTACCTGTTACAATAGTATAGATGGACCCAGAGGGTATTATGCTAAGGAAAACAAGACAGACATAGAAAAACAACTACCATATGGTTTTATTTATATGTGGTATCTAAACAAATAAACCAAAAGAAATGGACTCACAGATACAGAAAACGGACTGTTAGCTGACTGAGGGAAGGAGGTTGAGGGGCTGGGTGAGAACAGCGAAGGCATTAAGAAATAGAAATTGAGCCCTGGCTGGTGTAACTCAGTGGATTGAGAGTGGGCCTGCGAACCAGACAATTGCGGTTCGATTCCCAGTCAGGGCACATACTGGGGTTGCAGGCTGGTTCCCTGCAGGCTAGTTCCCAGCAGGTGACGCATGAAAGGCAACCATACATTGATGTTTCTCTCCCTCTTTCCTTCCCTTCCCCTCTAAAGATAAATAAATAAAATATTTTAAAAAAAGAAATAGAAATTGATAATTATAGAATAGTCACAGAGATGTAAATTACAGCATATGAAATATAGTCAGTAACATTGTAATAACTGTGTATGGGGTCAGGTGGGTACTTGAAGTATTGGAGAACCACCCTGTAAAGTATAAGATTCCCTAACTATTATACAGTACATATGAGACTAAGCAAAAATAATATTGAATATAAACTAATTGAAAAAAATGAAGTGAAAAAAAAATAAGTACCCTCAAATTAGGGACAAAACGTGAACTTAAAGTAGTAGGTCTGTTTTCTATTACTGGTTACTCAAAGTATACCTAAGTATATCATGAGAATACACACTCTATTACTTACTGAAGGATTATAAATATCCAAATCCTTAGATGCTGTGAATGATTTCTACCCTCAAGGGGACAGAGAGATAAGATTTTACATCAAAGCCAAAGAAGAAGGCCTCCCCTTTTGTACTCAAAAGACACAGGGACGCAGTTGGTAGCTGAGGGGCCTCCTCAGGATTGTCGAAGCATTTGCTCTCAGCCTGTAATGATTTGGTGTTGAGCATGTGTTATATGTAAAAGTGCACTTATGTTTGTGTATATTCAGTTCATTCAAAACTTCTATGATTTTCCCCGGCTTGTGTGGCTCACTGGGTTGGAGTGTCATCACTCTGCATGGTCATGGTTTCAATCCCTGGTTAGCGTGCAAACAAAAAGGCAACCAATTAATGTTTCTCTTTCAAATCAGTGTTTCTCTCTTTATCTCTCTCTGTTCCTCTCTCCTCTTCCTTCTCTCTCTGAACACAATTTTTTTAAAAATGTACTCAGGTCAGGATAAAAAGTTATATGGTTAATTTTATCTAAGTAAGTAATAGTGGAAAATGCAATTTATCAAGGCAGAAGAGGAAATATATTATTTATGTTTTGGTTTTCCCCCCTGCTTTTTCAGGCTTTCTCCTTCATTGTTTTTTATTACCTGTCTGCTGTGTATCACCAGCTGCGTCACAATCAAGACAGTAGCTTAGAATGTTTATGTATGTGTGATACATCATCATCTTTGCATTGAGCCAAATAGAATACACTGGCCTGGCTGGTGTGGCTCAGCGGGTTGAGTGTGGGCCTGTGAACCAAAGGGCACATGCCTGGGTTACAGGCCAGGTGCCCGGTAGGGGACTCATGAGAGGCAACCACACATTGATGTTTCTCTCCCTCTTTCTCTCTCTTCCCCTTTCTCTAAAAATAAATGAATAGAATCTTTAAAAAAAAAAGAGAACACACTGGGAAAACCTTTATACTTACACTCAGTTTCAAGTTTTCAAATTGTCACATTCTGTTTTTGACTCAGGGCAGATAAATTAATCTGCTTAGACTTTAACCCCTGATTAATAAAATGAAGAGGATATCTGTGATACCTATTTTAAAGGCAAAGCAGTAGAACATATTCTGAAATTTAAAAATATTGATCTGAATCTTGACTTTGCTGCTATCTAATTGCATATATTTTGGACATACCAGCAAAATTTTCTAAGTCTCATCATTCTCATTTGGCAAAATGATAATAAATACCCACATGTGGTAGAAATTTTATTAACATGAAATGAGTTACTGACATAAAAAAGAATGAAACCTTACCTTTTGTAACAACATGGATGGACTTAGAGAGTATTAGGCTAAGTGAAATAAGTCAAACAGGAAAAGACAAGTACCACATGATTTCACTTACATGTGGAGTGTAAGTAACAAAATAATTGAACAAATAAAACAGAAACAGACTGATAGATACAGAAAAAAGAATGATGGTGCCCAAATGAGGAAGAGGGCTGTGGGCATGAGTGAAAATGTTGAAGGGATTGAGAAGTACAAATTGGTGATTACACAATACTCATGGGATCTAAAGTTCAGCATAGAAATATAGACAATAATACTGTGATAACTATGTACAGTGGCAGGAAGGGTACTTGATCTATCAGGAAGAACACTATAAATTATATAGTTGTCTAACCACTATGATGTACACCTGAAACTAATATAAAATAATATTGAATGTCAACTGTAATTGAAAAATAAAATTTTTAAAGAAAAAGTTTAAAGAAATTAATCTTCTTTAATTTCTCTGAAGATAAAAGTGTATATAGCACAAGACCTCACACTAGTGAACACTTTAAAATGATTTAATTAATTTATCCCCATTTAAAATTATATCAAACATCAAAATAGATAATAATTTGAAAGTATTTTATAATATAAAAGTAATATACATTTATTATAGAATGGCATATTCTTAAATAACTACATTTCTTAGAATTATTAGCTCTCCATAGCTTATTTAGAGCATGTGTATTTTTAGTCTGTAGTTGTTAAGAGTTGTTAAGAGTATGTTAAGAGCTGGCTATGCTTTGGACAAAGAGTATCTTATATAAATTATTCCTTTTCAAAATTATGATTTTTTTAATGTAACAAATATCACAATGAGTTTGACCTGAAATTTTTCTTTCAGTGTACAATTATTCATAGGATCTTTTAAGCTTATTTGTGCACGCAATGGGAGATATTGAATGTGTTTTAATATTTATATTAAAGGATTTTCAGATGGCTTTAAAACCTTTTCAGGTCAAGTGAAAAAATAAGATCAGTTTAGGAATCATTGCTTTTATTTTCTTAGTGAGTTGATGCTTCACACCTATGGTAAAATATGCAATGTCATGTTTTCTCAAAGGGAGATTTGAGAAGAAAACTGTGCCTCACAAAAGGCAGGAATTGTTCCTTTTTAGATTGTTGGAAAGTTTAATTATTCTGCATAGAATATATTAAGCTATTGCCTCTTTAAGGGATTTCTTTAGTGGTTATTCTAAACAGTGAAAAATTATTTTGTAATGTAAAAAGGTTTTCCAATTTCCAGTGGACTATTTTAAAATTGGATTTTCAAATGTAAAACCTTGTATTTATTTCTGAATTAAAAGATGGAAATGCTTTGAGAACAATCTTTAAATATTAACTGTTTATAGTTCTTCCTTGATGTTCTTTCAAAAATCAGTTAATTAAAAAAAAATTAAATAACACAGTAGAAGATGTGAGATGACATGAGAAAAATGCAAACATAAACATTCTTTCTAAACACCTAAAATATAGTTAGGAAGACTATAGTTATGTGAACAAGAATAAAGAGGAGGTCAATTACATTTTAAAGCATAAGGGAAAACAGGAGTTCAGAGAACAGAGAGACCTGTATTTTATGGTGGAAGCTTATTTAATTTGGGCCTTGAAGAATGGAGCAAAGTGTTCTGATAAGTGTTATGAGGTGAGACAGTAATTTATATTGACAAAATAATATAAAATATTATATATATATGTAATTTGGTTAACCAAAGATTTATATTAAGGAACAAAGAAAGACAATGCAAAATTCCTAAACAAAATACTAGCAAAATGAATACAACAATACCATAAAACAATAATACATCACAATTAAGTAGCTTTTATTCCAGGGTAAATAGGATGCTTCAACATATGAAAATCAATCAGTATAATACACCACACTAAGAAAGTGAAGGATAAAAATTATATGATACTATCAGTAGATGCAGAAAAAAACATTTGCTAAGATATAACATCCATTTATATTAAAACAATAAAATAGGTGTAGAGGGAACATACCCCAATGTAATAAAGACCATATATCACAAATCCTCAGCTAATGTCATACTCAATGGTAAAACAAAAAACAAAAAAAAAACCCCACAAAACTGAAAGTTAATCCTCTCAGATCAGGAACAAGACAAGAATGCCATTCTTACCACTCTTATTCAATAAAGTCCTAGAAGTCCTAGCCAGAGCAATCAAGCAAGAGAAAGAAGTAAAAGGCACCCACACTGGGAATGAAGAAGTTAAAGTGTCTTTTTTTGGAGATGACATGATTATTCATATAGAAAACCCCAAAGATTCCCCCCCAAATTATTGTAAACAGGGAACAAATGTAGCAATATTGCAGGATACAAAAATCAATGTACAAAAATTCATTGCATTCCTATATACTAACAGTAAAATTTCAGAAAAATAAATAAAAATAATTCCTTTGCAATTCTACCTAAAATAATAAAATGCGTAGAAATAAACTTAAAGATGTGAAGGACATAGATACTGAAAACTACAAAGCATTATTAAAGGAGATTGGAAACAGCACAATGAAATGCAAAGATATTCTGTGCTCATGAATTGGGAAAATGGCCACATCACCCCAAGTAATATACAGACTTAATGCAATCTCCATCAAAATCCCAATGACATTTTTTACAGAAAGAGAACAAAAAAGCATCAGATTTGTACAGAATCACAAGAGGACTCCTGAGGGGGGGAAAAAAGCAGGAATTATCATACTTCCTGACTTCAAATTGTACCATGAAGTGACAATAATTAAAATAGCATGGTGTGAGCAAGAAAACAAACACAGAGAACAATGGAACTAAACTGAGAGTCAATAAATAAAGCCATATGTATATACTAAATAATTTTTTAAAAAAGAGACAAAAACATACAATGGAGCAGAGAAGTCCTCTCCAATAAATGGTGTTAGGAAAATTGGAAAGCCATATACAAAAGACTAGACTGCTGTTTGTCCTTATGTAAAAAAATTAACTCAAATAGATCAAAGAATTAAATATAAGACCTGGAACAATAAACTATGTAGAAGAAAACATAGATAATAAACTTATGGACCTTGATCTTAGAGATTTTATGAGTTAGAACACTAAGGCAAAGGAAGTAATAGCAAAAATAAATGAATGGGTCTGTATCAAACTGAAGTTTCTGCATAGCAAAAGAAACTTCCAATAAAACAGAAAGTCAAGCAAGCAAATGGGGGAAGATATTTGCAAACGACAGCTCTGACATGTATAAAGTTTATAAACTCAACACCAAACAATCCAATTAAAAATTGGGCAGAGAACCTGATCACACACTTATCCCAAGAAGACGTACAAATGGCCAACAGATATATGAAAATTTGCTCAACTTCACTAGCTATTAAGGAAATGCAAATCAAAACTACAATGAGATACCACCTCATACCTGTAAGAATGGCTATTATGAATAAGACAAGTAATAATGAATATTGGAAAAGTTGTGGATTAAAAGGTACCCTCATTCGTTGCTGGTGGGAATGTAAACTGGTAAAGCCACTGTGGAAAATAGTATGGAGGTTCCTCAAAAATTTAAGAATAGAGTTACCATATGACTCAGGAACCCCTCTTCTGGATATGTACTCAAAATATTTGAAAACATTTATTCACAAATATATATATATATACAGCCCTATGTCCACTGCATCATTATTCACAATGGCCAAGACATGGAAAAACTGAAATGTCCTTTAATAGATAATTGAATGAAGGAGATGTGGTAGATATATACTAGTATAGAGGAAACCTACTCATTAGTGAAAATGAAATACTGACATTTGCAACAACATGGATGGACCTTGAGAATATCATGCTAAGCAAAAGAACTAAGATAGAAAAAATTAATAACCATATGATTTCACTTATTTGGGATATAAAACAAAGTAACAAATGAACAAACAAGAAAAACAAACATAAACTCATAGATATGGAAAATAATATGATGGTTACCAGAGAGAATGGGTAGGTAGTAAAAGGTAAAGGAGGTCAAATACATGGTGATAAAAGATTATTTGACTTTGAGTGGTGGGCACACAATGCAATATAAAGGTCATGTATTATAGGAATTTATACTTGAAACCTATTTAATCTTATTAACCAATATCACCCCAATAAATTCAATAAAAAGAAAAAAATGGGAAAAACAATAAAATGCCAGAGAGGAAAAAATATGGGCAGGTAATTGGACAGCCTTAATTACTAAGCAAAAGGTAAATTAATTTTATAGAGTAAGCAATATATGCTCACTGTCTCATAGAGTTCTAGAACGATAGCCCTCTAAAACTCACATAGAGTGGTTACTAAGTTAATGCATTTTAATCACACCATTTTTAGAATATGTAGGTATCTATTAAAAAGTTTCAAAATTTTCCTGTTGCTTGAATGTCAGGGTACAGAGTATCTTACATAAAATAATTATAGTAATAATTTTAATAATAATAATCATTACTTATAGAGTACTTATAGAATCTGACACTTTTCTAAAAGCTATTAATGTATTATGTTGTTTATTTATTAAAAAACATTTTTAAAAATGAGAAAATGGCTCTATATCTCTTATTTTTTCTGTCTATACTCAGTGCAGATATGGGATTTATAAGTGATTTATGCTTTCTGAAATACAAAAACATTAAATATTCAATTATAATTTTTCTCTCCATTGGATTATTTAAAAACAATTAGTTTTTTACTCATTGTTAAAAGGTCATCTTTACAGTAAAGATAACTTTATTTTAACTGTATTTTTATACTCAAAGTATTGGGTATGGTTGAGAACAAATCACCAATTATCAATAATTTTGAGTAATTGCCTGCTCTCTTCTTTCTTCCCTTTGTTAAAAGAAAAATATATTAATCTTCTTAAAGTTGAATGAAGCCTTTATATTTTTTAACATAATATAGCAAGAAAACTCTGTTAGGGGGAAAAGATGTCACTCCCTGTCTCACTGCAACATATTTTAAGACTCTAATATATTCCAAGGTCTTCTTTATGTAAGTTAAGGTACATCAGAAATAACCTGTAACATCATCTGATTCAATTGCCTTCATTGTCTTTGAATGTCTATGAATCATGTGTTAAGTGAATATGAGTATCTCTGACATTTTACCCCTGAATCTTTAAAAATATTCTAATCAAAACAGCTATACCAGTGGTTAGTCTTAGATGGTTTCTTGAGAAAGTATATTCTATTATACAAAGCCTCTTCAGTAATTCATGCAAAAATTTATTGCTTTTATATTTCATTACTGTCCTTTAATGAAGTATAAATATTTGCACCTTTTCAACTGTGTATTTTGATTGTATAAGTATTTCTTTAAATATTCAGCATTTCATTTTGTTTTCTACAAATATACTCTTATGTTGAGCAATGCATGTGGTTCAATGGTAGCCACATTTTTCTTCAAGTAAACTTCAGATTTTTTTAACCACTAAAAGAGAAACAATATTTATTCAATAATATGTAGCTTTTTGTTTTTGTTTTCTATTAAGAAAACTTAAAAGATGCTAACCATCAGATATAGTGAAATTTATTAAGGTTTTATTAAAATTATTGTACAGTTTTCAGTATTATTGGAAAACATTTATAAATATCTTCAAATTTTGGATATTTTCTGTTTGAATAGTTAGAGCATAATGCTTTTATTATAAGTATTTCAGCATATTCTATATGTAACAACAAAGCTCATAAGTAAAAGTTCATATTTAATAGAGACCTCTTAAAATTTTTCAATTATAATAACTGGGTTATTGTCATCATTGATTAGGTCATCTTTTTATCTCATAATCTGGCTGATGAAGAACATGCACTAAGAATGGGAAATGCACATCATTTGTTGATTGTTCAGTTGTTCTTTCATAGGATGTATTATTTTCAAGAGTTTCTTTGTAGAAATTTTTGAAGCTATTGTTTTATTTGTTGAGGATATTTAGTTCAAAATACACTGTATAGTCCATTATCTCATTAACCAGGTACATTAGTACTACATACAGGTACTAATGAGAAAATACGCTGTCAACTTCTCTGTTGTATAGACTTTCAGTGATCCCTAAAAATCTGCCATGTGTGCAGTGGAACTATCCTTTAATAAAAGTGAGCATTAAGTGTCAACTCATACTTACAAATACTAAAAACCTAATATCATTGTTATTTTTTTAAATAAAAGAGAACAAAAATTGAAATGTTAATGCAACATACTCTCCCTTTATTACAATAATTTTTTTGCACTTTTTAAAAAGACTTTATTTATTTATCTTTAGAGAGGAAGGGAAGGAGAGATGGAGAGAAACATCACTGTATGGTTGCCTTATGTGCACCCCCTGCTGGGAACTGGCCTGCAGGGAACTGGCCTGCAACCCAGGCCAGTGTGGTTTGGGGGCCCACATTCAATCCACTGAACTATGCCAGCCAGGGCAGAATAATTTTTTTTGTCTCTTGGATACGATAGTCCATTTTGAAGTGTCAAATTTGCTTATTGAGAAATGTGAATCGAAGTTGAAAGAGATTATCAGTGCAGGGAAATAGGAATGGAACAGTCTCACTGAGATACTGAGAGGAGAGGGAGGCCATGATGACAGCTACATGATTAATGCTGGTACCTGAAATCAGTTTCATTAGTTCAGTTTTATAACTCATCCACAACATACCTCATGGATACAGCCTATGGTTTTGTCATTTTAGTTTAATTTACCTCATTTCTTTAGTTTTTAATTACTAGGTCACTTGCCCTTTATTTAATTTGAAGCATATATTTATTCATCCTTCCAACATATATTTATTTAGCACAATATATGTAGCAGGTACTCTTTTCTTTTACCCACTAGAAATTCATACAACATCAAGCAATTTAAACAAGAACCTCTATCTTGTGGAGTTTATGTTCATCATCTACCAACAGTCTTCCCATCTACCAGACATTGTTCATTCCTAGGAATAAAACAAATAATAGTTGAGGTCCTCAGAGCCTCTCAGTTTAGTTGGGAACTGAAAGATAAACATAGTTTAGTGACAGAGTAAGAAATCAATAGAGTAAGTCAAATTTTTGCAGTGTCTATTATGTGATGAAAAAGAACTATATATTTCCTATTAATTGCAATGAAAAAACATACAGGAGAAAATTAAGTGCCTGCTACTCTACAAGAGGGATGAATACTTGCACAAGAACTTGAGGTATCTTGTTAACTAAAGTAGTTGACAAGATCATGACAAGCAATTTAAACAGGCTTTCTAATATGCACAATATTTATCTAAAATTTCAAATTACTGGTATTGACATCTTGATGATTTTTCTTAATGCTAAGTTACACACATTTTCACATCATTGTTAAAATATTGTTTTTAAATTTCTCAGAATAGACTAAAAAGTTACAAAGCCATAAAGGATGTGATATGATTGATGCATATATTTTAAAAGTATTGATTAGGCATTAATACAATTAATAAAAGTATGTTAAAAGCAGTTTAAATTCCAGCAGAATACATTTAAAAAAACATGAGAAAAATGAAACTATGAACTTAAGCAAAAAGATTATTATAAAAATTTACTCTTCCAAATTCCTCAAAATAATACTATTAGTTCTAAAATTGTTAAAGAAGTTGAAATAACTAATAAGTGTCATGAATAACTGTGCTTCCTTGGGTGATGTACCTTATTTCTAGTGGACAAACTACCTAGGAGAATAGATTCTGGGTGTGAAGGATCTTTGACTCAGACCTGAATACCGAGCATAAAAGCAAAAGTGATGCCTTTTCTATCTTTTTTTTGGTCTGATCATTGTGGTTACAACTTCCAATACTGTGTTAAATGGAAGTGGTGAAAGAGGACACCCTTGTCTTGTTCCTGATCTTAAGGGGGAAGCTTTTGCCCATTGAATATGATATTGGCTGTAGGTTCTTGTATATGGCATTTATTACATTGAGGTATGCTCCCTCTACTACTACTTTGATGAGTATTTGTATCATAAATGGGTGCTATACTTTATCAAATGCTTTTTCCTCATCTGTTGATACAGTCATGTGATTTTTGTCTTTCACTTATTTATGTGAGGTATTATGTTTACTGATTTGTGAGTATTGTACTATCCCTGCATACTTAGAATGAATCCCTCTTGATCATGGTGTGTGATCTTTTAAATGTATTGCTGGATTTCGTTTGCTAATATTTTGTTGAGGGATTTAGCATCTATGTCATCAATGATATTGGTGTGTAGTTTTCTTTTTTGTTGTGTCTTTACCTGGTTTTGGAATTAGGATAATACTGACTTCATTAAATAAGTTTGGGAGTCTGCCTTCTTCTTGAATTTTTTAGAATATTTTTAGAAGGATATGAGTTAGCTCTTCCCTAAATGTTTGATGAAAATGTGCCTGTGAATCCATTCAATCCATGGCTTTTATGTGCTGGGAGTTTTTTGATTACTGCTTCGATTTTACTAGCTGTTACCAGTCTACTTGTGATCAGGCAAGAAAAAGAAATAAAAGCCATCCAAACTGGAAAGGAGGAAGTAAAACTGTCATTGTTTGCAGATGATGTGATAGTGTACATAGAAAATCCTACAGGCTCCACCAAATAACCACTTGACCTAATAAGCAAATTTGGCTGAACAGTGGGCCTGTTTTTTGAATAGGCCATATTCATATTTCTGAATATGGCCTTTATTTCTGAATATAAGGCCATATTCAGAAATCAAAGGCATTTTTGTGCACCAACAATAAAATCCAGAAACAGAAACTAGGAAAAAAATGCCATTTACTGTAGCAACAAGAAAAATACAAATAAACTTAACCTAGGAGGTTAAAGACCTGTACTGAGAAAAGTGTACAACACTGAAGAAATTAAGAAAGACAAATAAATGGTGGCATATAACATGTTCATGGATTGGAAAAATTAACATCATTAAAATATCCATACTACCCAACAATCTATAGACTCAATGTAATCCCTATTAAAATATCAATGACATATTTCACAGATACAGAACAAATATTTTAAATATTTATATGGAATTATATATGACCCTGAATAGCCTCAACAATTTTAAGAAAGAAGAAAAAGTAAGAGTGATCACAATACCTGATAATCAAACTATATTGCAAGGCCACTCTAATCAAAACAGTATGGTACTGACATACAAACAGATACATAGACCATTGGAACAGAATAGAGAGCCCAGAAATAAACCCATGCTCCTATGGCCAGTTAATATTTGACAAAGCAGGCAAGAGAATAAAATAGAGTAAAAAATAGCCTCTTCAATAAATGGCATCGGGATATCTGGACAGCTACATGCAAAAAAAATAAATAAAACTCAACCACCAACTTTCACTATACACAAAAATAAACTAAAGATGGATAAAAGACTTAACTATAAGTTGTTACACCATAAAAGTTCTAGAGGAAAATACAGGCAGAAAAATTCCACATATCTCATGCTGCAATATTCTCACCAATATATCTCCTAGGTCATGGCATATAAAGCAAAGAATGGGACTATATCAAACTAAAGAACTTTTGCATGGCTAAGGAAAACATCAGCAAAATGAAAAGGAAACCAATCGTATGGGAAAACCTATTTGCCAATGATAACTCAGATAAGGGTTTGGTCTCCAAAATATATAGAGAACTCACATGACTCCACACCAGGAAGACAAACAATCAAATTTAAAAATGGGCAAAGAACAAAACAGACACTTCTCCAAGGAGGACATACAGAGGGCACATAGATATATGAAAGAATGCTCAACATCACTAGCCATCAGAAAGATGCAAATTAAAACCACAATGAGATACTACTTCACACTAGTCAGAAAGGCAATTATACAAATCAACAAACTACAAGTGCTGATAAGAATGTGAAGAAAAGGGAACCCTGGTGCACTGTCAGGAATGCAGACTGGTACAGCCACTGTGCAAAAACAGTATGGAATTTCCTCAAAAAACTAAAAATGGAAGCGCCTTTTTATCCAATGGTCTGACTGCTGGGATTATACCATAACAATCCTGAAACACCAATTCAAAAGAACCTATGCACCCCTATGTCCATAGCAGCACTATTTACAATAGCCAAGTGCTGGAAACAGCCTAAGCACCCATCAGTACGTGAGTAAATAAAAAAGTTATGGTATATTTACACAATGTGCCAAAGCTATGGTGCATTTACACAATTCTTTCTGCATACTGTGTAGCAGAAAGAAGCAACTCCTACTTTTTGGGACAGCGTGGATGGAACTGCAGAGCATTATGCTAAGTGAAATAAGACAGGTGGTAAAAGTACCATATGATCTCACCTATAAGTGGAACCTAATGAACAAAACAAATGATCAAAATAGAACCAGAGATAGAAATAAGGAACAAACTGATAGTGACTACTGGGGAGAGGGGAAGGATGGGGGGTAAAGAAGGGGAAGGGTCTAGTCAAGGAACATGTGTAAATAGCTCATGGACATGGACAACCGGGTAGGGAATGACTGTAGGAGCAGGAGGTTGGGGAAGCAGGGAGAGCAATGAGGGAAAAACTGGGAAAAATACAACTGAACAACAATTGAAAAAATGAAAATGATGTATAATTTTGTATATAAAGGTGTGCTATTGAAATGGTAAATAACATTTTTGTATGTGTATACATACACAGCACAGTGTTTGGAATCTGTTATACCTTCAATGGATCGTAGAATTAAGTAAATACAGTATTTATGTACAATTGCTACTTTACATTCCTTCTATTCAAAATGTAAAAAAACCCCACTAAAGTAGATTATTTCTACTGAATTTTATATTCCTATAAGTTTAGATTGTTAATATAAATAAGTAGTCAAGTGTTTTTCAAGTGCCACTCATTCCTTAGGAGCCATTCAAAATCCTGACCATATCTATTTGGTGTTTTGTGAACTTTGTATACAACGAATGTAATCTGTGAATAATTAATGACAAATAATTACAGTATCATAAATTCATCAGTGAGTGACCAAGCCTTTCCGAATCATTCTGATATAGGGTTTTCACATAAAAGAAAGACAAGAGACCTGGCTGGTGTGGCTCAGTGGACTGAGTGCCGGCCTGCAAACCAAAGTGTTGCTAGTTCGATTCCTGGTCAGGGCATATGCCTGGGTTGCTGGCCAGGTCCCCACTAAGGGGCATGAAAGAGGCAACCACACTTTGATGTTTCTCTCCCTCTTCTTTTCCCTCCCTTACTCTTTTTCTAGAAGTAAATAAATAAATAAAGTATTTTTTAAAAAATAAAGAAAATTCTGAAAAATCATTAGAAGAGAAATCTTTTCTTGTTTTAGTTCCTTGTTTGTTTAGTTCCCTTAGTTCTTGTTTTATTGACATAAATGGATATGTCAATATTGTTGAGTGAGCTTAGCATTTGCTATGCACTAAGTGATACTTAGTGTACCCTGGCCAAGTGGCTCAGTTGGTTAGAGCTTTGATCCAATATCAAAGAAACCAGTGTTTCTCTCTCTCATGCTCACTCAAAGCAATAAATAAAAAAATTTAAAGTAATACTTAGCGTATAAAAAGGGAGAGAGAAGCTATTGGATGAGAACTTGGGTCAGAATGGATACTTACAGATTTTATCGATTCCTTTTATGTTTTTATAAAAATAGTTTACTAGCATAAAATAGGGAATACTTCTTCATATGCTTCTTGTGTTTCGATAGTATGAATTAAGACTATAGAGTATATGAAGAGAACCACTGTGTGAAAACAATCCATAGTATTTGTAGCTATTTTTGTATAGAGCAACAGGGTGACCTCGGAAAAGGAGCCAGAACTTACATTATATATATGTTCATAAAATTTTGTATGTCTTTTTATAAAACATCATATTTTGTCTTTAATGGTACTGAGGTTCTCATAGCACTCAGAGTAACAGCCAACATTCTTGCCAAGGCCTACAGTTGAAGTCTCCACGATGGGGCATGTGAAACAGGAGGTGAAATAGTTCTATACTAAAAACTACAAAACATTGCTGACAGAAATTAAAGAAGACACAAATGAATGGAAAGATATCCTGTGTTCATGGATTGGGAAACCTAATATTGTTAAGATATTAACACTACCCAAAATGATCTACAAATTTGATGCAATGGATAAATAAATATCTCTGGTAGAATATTACTCAGTCTTAAAAGGAAAGCAAATTCTGACACAAGCTACAACATGGATGGATTTTTAAGACTTTGTACTAAGTGAAACAAGCCAGCCACAAAAGGACAAATATTATATTATTCCATTTATACAAGGTACTTAAAGTAGTCAGATCCATAGAGATAGAAAGTAGAATGACAGTTACCAGATTCTGGGAACAGAGGGAATGGAGAGTTATTGTTGAATAAAGTTTCAGTTTGGAAAGATTAAAAAAGTTCTGGAGATGGATGGTGGCGAGGGTTGCACACAATGCGAATGTACTTAAGGCCACAGAATTGTATAATTAGGCATGGTTAAAATGTTAACTATCTTAACGTATATTTTACCACAATAAAAAAAGTTTTTAAGATGGGACGTGTGTACTGCTGGGGTGCATATAATATTTCTAAGGGGTACTTTGTACAGATATATTTTAAAAGTATGATTTGAAGTCTTCCACTTCTATGTTTTTTCTTTTTTAGAATTGATCTGCCTTGGAGCACCCCTGCAAATAGGCTAGTCTACTGTCCCACCTTTATCATTGGTCAATCTGTTTTCATATTAGAGAGCAGACATCTTTCACTTACCCTAAGTATTATTATGGTGAGTTGCCTCAAGGTCTAAAAATTCCAAGGGCACCAATTCAGAATAAAATTTAAAATATTGTGTTAATCTAATCCCCCTTAATTAAGGTAAAATAAACCCTCCATAGGGATTATTATCTTTCCATTAATAAGATGTTATTAACATGCATACATAGTTTCAGTTATATAAGATGAAAATCTTAGAGATGTTTTGTACAATGCAGTTCCTGTAGTTAAAAATACTGTATGGATACTTGAAAATCTGCTAAGGCCTCGACCTTTTATCATTTTGTTTCTTATATTGCTTTATATTTCTTTATATCAATTATAACTGACAAAAGTAATTTTAGACACAAACACACATGCAGACACGCAATCTGTCTCCTTCTGGTAGAATATAAATTGTATGCTTATTGTTTATCTCTGATGGCTGTTGTGTGGTAGCTGCACAGAACATATGTGTTTAATGCATGGATAAGGGAAAGGAAGGAAGAAGAAGGAGGGAAGATAGAAGGGAGAAAAGAAGAAAAAAGTAAAAATAGAAAAAGGAAAGTTAAAAAAAAGAAGAAAAAATAAATTTACTTTTCCTTTAAATATAAACAGTGCAAGATGTGAAGATGTGTTTTATATCTTCAGTTGAATTCTAGAAGTTCCGAGGTTCACTTTTACTTTTATTTGGTTAGACAAGTGTACATGGTCCTTGTGTAGAATTCACAGTAACACACCACTGTTCCATATCTGAAATCTCCAACTTGCGTTTCCCTCTCTTCCTTTTTATTGCTTCACTAGAACGTCTGCTCTCTGTCCCCATTGAAACCTTAAATCATGAAGGCCTGTGTGCATCATTCTTCCTGGAGCTACTCAGAACCTCCAAGACCGTTGCTGATTACTCTCCACTTCTCAAGGATTACTCACTCCCCTTTGTCCCTCGCAGCACATATAGTCTATATATTTTTTATGATTACTGCATTATATACAATTCCTAATGGTTCATTTGCTGTTTCATTTATGTTATTCTTAATTCCCTAAATATTTTGAAAGTTAGATGTGGGCAGAGACCTAGCCTTTCATTCCTCACATGAGAAGCACATAAAATAAAAGAAAGATACCACATGTTTTATTCCTGCATTCAAAAGGACTTACGCCAGCACTTCTCGTCCCAACGCCCAACATTGTCAGTTTCACCCTCTACCTTTTGTCCTCAATCTTAGTGTTACCCAACACAGTCCATCAGTCTTCCTACATCTCTCAGTTTGCTTTCCATGGTTGCTCTGGTATGATTCTTATTTGATTTATCAGGTGCTCTATCCAGTGTCTACACTGTTTCTTCTTTTCTCTACTCACCAACACACCTTATGAACACAGTGGAACAGTGACTCCCTCAGTTCAACAACAGTATTCATGATTCCTATATTTATGTCTCTTACTCAGCTTTATTCATCAGCACATATTCATGAATCACTCACTATGTGCAAGACTCTATCCTCGGGGTCTCATTCACTGGTACACCCTCAGTTTGTGGGTAATGAGATTATGTTATATTGAAAAGTAGCCCCTCAGTAAGCATCACTGCAGAGAGACATTGGGGCCTCAGAACTGACTACTAAAATGCAGGAGGCTGATAACCGAAAATTTTTCTGGTATTGAGTGGCACCTTCTCCAAACCTCTGAATAAAGTGGCTGAAATAGGACTGCTACCTCCTAACTTGGACTTCTCCCCAATCCATATAAACGTCATTCTCTAAAACCAAAGGAATATCTGAAGGAAAGAATAAAAGAAAGTACAAAGTTTATGGAATAGGTTAATCCCTCACACCCCATTTTTAGGTAAGCAGCAGCCATGTTGCCTGGGTACAGACAAGAAGGGGAAACTGTTTGCCATTCCTCATTTGGACTCTTCTGCCCTTTTATGCGGTAGGTTAGCTCTTGTTAATGGGTTATCTCCTTGAGTAGGTGGAAAAGTAAAGGGAAAGGGTCAGAAGCTGTGTGTAATTAAGGTTTTTAGTTGGACTAGATTGGCTTGGTAAAATTAAGTACCTGAAAGAGACCTGAACTCAGTGAGATTTTCTTATGATAGTATTACAAAGGAAAAAAGAAAAAGATTAGTCACAACATAGTTGAAGACAGTGATTGGAGAGAAAAATTTTTAATGTTTATTTTTTAGATGTTACATAATTGAAAATGTTTAATAGATCAGTTCATGTGAATGAATGAAGAAATATGGAAGATACAATTCAATATAAAGTCTACTACATTCAACATGAAGTAGCAAAGTTCACAAACTTTATAATCAGGGACATCAGAATTTGAACATTTGAATCATGACTCCTCCTGTCACCAGTTGTGTGACCTGGGGCTCACCACTTATCAGTTTGGTTGTTTTTTAATGCATGAAATGGTATACTAGAATTTGCATCAGATTAAAATAAAATGAAGCAACAAGCCTGTTCAAATCTCCACAAGTAGCAGACTCTCAAACTTTATAGCTTTTTTCCTTATTCTTTTAACTCATTCCTTCCAAAATTGATCTGCGACATAAGAAATTGTATATGTGGTACAAAACAAGAAATCATATGACAATCATATTTGATTCCAAATAAGTAGTGGAAAAATTCAAAATATAGCATATGTCTTCCAGTGAGGACTTCTGGCATTCATCTGGAACTTGTGGAATAGATCCTAGTTTAGTAGGCTCAGATTTTGGAGGGGAAAAGATCTGGACAGAGGAATGAGTTGACAGAACCTTTATTTGAAAATATTGGTCATGTGGCTAGCTAGCAGTGAAGGATAAATAATTAGGTTAGATGTAAGATGGATGGAACCTCATGGGACTCTCTTCTTAGAGAGAGATGGTGCTGCAATTTGTTCCAGTATAGCCATATTAATGATTGCTAATCAGTAGCTTCAAACTTCACTTATAGCAAGCATTGACAATGTAAACTAAATATTTTAAGTTAATTGCATCTGTTGAATTTTAGGAATGTTAATAGTTTGTTCCAGAAGCTTTAGACTAATAATATGTTTCATGAATAAACATCACAGTACTCATCTGCTGACAGACATTTGAAAAGTCTGTCTTCTAAATTATTTATTCTATTTCATTAAACCAGTCACCTTAGTTTTAGTTCTATTTTCTTACACTCAAAATGATGAATAAAATCACTCTAATTTATTATACTCTCTGGTATAAAAAATTATGTGACTGACAAATTTCTTTTCTTTTGGTAGGAAAAAAACTTTTAGCTAAGTTTGATCACCTATTACCTGAGTAATCATTCAATTCAAGAAGTACTAAAATTATGTACTCAGAATTAACTAATCAGAAGTTATTAACATAATGCAAAATAATTTGGAAGAAAATGGACAAAACATTCTCATTTACCAATAGGTAACTTAACTTAGGCTTTGCTTAAATACACAGATTTGCTACACATACTTCATTTCATTTATTTTTTTCTATTCCTTTTTTATTGTTGTCCAATTCCAGTTGTCCTCATTCCCTCCCCATTACTCTCCCCTGTCCTACCCCTCCTTCCCATACACTTCATTTTAAAGAGTTCATTTGCCATTTCCTTTAAAGAAGTATTGGGTTGGCCAAAAAGTCCTTCAGTTTTTTCCATAAAATAAAAGACACATTTTTTATTTTCGCCAATAACTTTATTTGGATATTTGGATATTTGGAGTTTGTTGGCTATCTCCCATGAGATAGAATGTTAATTTTCTCAGTGCCTCCATTTGATCACCGTCAACTTCAGTTTGTTTACTTGACCATGGAACATCGTCCAGTGAGAAATCTCTAGCACAAAACTTTGCAAACCACTTTTGACCCATTCATTTAGTCTCAACACCTTCTGCATGCACTACACAAGTCTTTCTTGTGTGTTTCAGTTGCATGTTTACCTTTCTTGAAATAATAAAGCATACTATGCTGAAATGTTACATATTTTCTTCCACCTTCAATATTAAAATGGCTACTCAAAAATTCACCACATTTGGTAAGTTTATTCTTAAATGCATGCTGATATGACAGCTGTCACAATACAATCTAACAGAATCGTTTTTGAATGACATTAAAGTCACCTAAGTGCTACGAGAGCCATCATATGGAAAAACCAAGTGAACTTTTTGGCCAACAAAATAGTTCTTAGCACCAGATGCATATTATGATCACCTGGACATATTTAAAATTTATCAGTGCTGAGGACACTCCTGCAGAGGTTCTGCTTTAACTGGTGTGGGCTAGGGCATGAGTATCAGTTGTTTGGAGAGCTCCCCAAGTGGCACGAATGTGGAGTTAGGCTTGAGACCCATTTCCCTAAAGCTTCCTTTAGCACTGTCAGCAATGGTGAGTGATTCTGTCTTTGGGGTCTTGTAGATCTATTGATAGCATCTGTCATGAAGTATTGTAACATATCTCTTCATGCATCTGTCTCCTGCATCTGCATCTGGGAATGTCTCTGAAGTAGAAACTCCTTATTGTGTATCCACCATCTACCAGAGTGTCTGGACTCCTGTGGGCCCTCATAGTGTTGAGGGGGTAGGGGAGGATGTAGCTAGTATATTAAATTGGGAATATGCAGACTATGACCTGCTGGATGAGGATGCACAACCCACTCACACCTGGTTGGCAGGTAGCTCCCTCAGCATCCAAGCTCACACTTTTGGGAAATGAAAACACTGGGATTGTTTTGATGGAAAACACAGTTTTAATATACTTCACACAAAGAAGTAAAGCTGCAAGTTGTATTAATTACAGATCTCAGAAATGTGGGTAGGCAGTGAGCCAGGGGAAGGTCAGTCCTGTGTCCCAGGACCCAGGTCACCAACCAGCAGAAGACAGAGCAGGACACCAAGCGCCCATGAATTATAAGGTGGTTGGGACAAAGGTCACTAACTTTTCACAGGCTCAATTCTAAGTGGTTATTTTAAAAAGCACTGGGGGAAAGACCTTGTGGCAGGAATACGAAGTGTGTGTCCTTACCTAAGTGTGCAGACTCTGGGTATGAGCAGGATTGTCATACTGTGAACAGACTGGGCAGCAACTCAGAATAGCTGCTTTCTCATCACACGTATTAGCGAATGAAGGATGAAAAGAGGTGATGTGTGGATGTTCGTGTGAGATAATCTATGAACATTGGTGCAGATGCGAAGGGAATAATAGTACAGACAATGGCTCTGGGAGAAAATAAGTTTAGGGAGAAAACTTCTTCAGTGCTTTATAACTTATTCCAATTTGCCTTACAAGTGTAAGGATATTAACCTTATAGTTTATTTAATTTTTTTAGCACAAAATTTAAAAAAAGATTTTATTTCTTTATTTTAGACACAGGGAAGGGAGGGAGAAAGAGAGGGAAATATCAATGTGTGGTTGCCTCTTGTGCGCCCCCTATTAGGGACCTGACTTGGCCCACAACCCAGGCAGGTGCCCTGACTGGGAATTGAAGGAGCAACTCCTTGTTTCATAGGCCAGTGCTCAATCCAGTGAGCCACACCAGCCAGAGATATAGTTTATTTTTTATTAAAGTCAAAAAGGAGATTATATCACTGAATTAAACATTCTCCTTATTTAAAGAAAAACTAACATGCATTCAGATGCCTAGTTAGCTTTTCCTTCTCAATTAACTGCTATTATTAGAAAATTAATCTCATTAAAGTATTAGTTGATAGGCTTTATTTTTTTTTAATTTTTATTTTATTAATTATGCCATTACAGTTGTTCTATTCCCCCCTTCATTCCCCTCCACCCTGCACCCCCCACCCCTACCATTCCCCCCCTTTAGTTTATGACCATGTGTCTCAAGTTCTTTGGATTCTATATTTCCAATACTATTCTTGCCCTCCCCCTATCTATTTTCTACCTACTGTCTATGCTACTTATTCTCTGTACCTTCTCCCACCTTCTCCTCCTCCCACTCCCCTGTTGCTAACCCTCCATGAGATCTTCATTTCTATGGTTCTGCTCCCGATCTAGCTGTCCTTTTAGCTTGCTTTTGTTTTAGATGTGGTTGTTAATATCTGTGAGTTTTCTGTCCTTTCACTGTTCATATTTTTTATCTTCTTTTTCTTAGATAAGTCCCTTTAACATTTCATATAATAAGGGCTTGGTGATGATGAACTCCTTGAATTTGATCTTATCTGCTTTAAACTTTTATCTATGCTCAGGATAAACGAAATCTAATTGCAGCTTGATACTATTTTAAAACAAATAGAGAATTGGTATACACATTTTAGAAAGTTCAGAAACTACATACACTCATCACCCTGAATAAGTGGACACGGTTTCTCATAGCCCTGCTCTGGAGCCTGAGGTCTCAATCTATGTGGTGAAGTGCAGTGGTCTCAATCTATGTGGAAGAAGACAGAAATGAGTGCCAGAGATCTTCCTGTTAGTGACTGAAGAAAGGGTGACATCAGTACTCAAACTCCATTATTTTATCCCATGAAAAATGTCTTGTATGCCTCAGTTACCTGCTTTAGTCTACTTATTACTGATCAGTCAGACCTGCTCAAGTTTCAAGACATTAGGCCTTTCTGTATGCTAACATGCTATGAAATATAAAAGGAGCATCTAAGGAAACCAGTATTGCTATAAAGAGATTACTCTCTTACAATTTTATATTTTATAAAGTTGTATTGTGAAAGTGGAAGAAAGAACATGTAGTCAGTATGCTACACATTCCTCATAGGTCTAGTGTGTGCAGAGTTCTGTGTACTGAGAGGTAAAAATAAAATCAAGCACAGTCAGCAGATAATAATATTCAGGGAATCTCTAGAACAAGAGGATGATCTGCAGGGCTCTACAAGAAACTCCAAAATAACGCTGGAAAATACAAGTTTTAAGAAAGCAGAGGCCCCAGGTGGACCCAAATGCATCTTCAGTACAATGGCACAAATTTTTTTGAGCTCTACAAATTATGGGATGATAGGAGCTGCACTAAATCAACAGATGTATCACTTCTCACTGACAATGATATCAGTGAGCAGAACCTTCTCTAAAACAAAAAGAACTGGGCCTTAAAATTCTGAAACAGAACAACCTGCATTTGAATCACCTGGGTGCTTGTTAACATGATGACTCATGGACCCTCCACACTGAATTAAAATCTTCAACAGCAGAGCGCTGGAATCTGCATTTTAATAACTCCCAGGAAGATCCTTCTGTATAATAAACTGTTCTCCTAGTGTGGTATGGCTGATATGACTTTGAAACAGGAACTAGGAGTTCTGGATTGTGGTTTCAGTTTGTCTACTAACTAAATCTCCTATAAGGGCAATTCTGGGTCTTATTCATCTCCACATTCCATTTTTGCTTTAAAAAATCATCTAATAATGTTTGTTAAGCTAAAGTTAATTGAACATTGGTTATACCACTCCAGGTTTAAATCTCAGTTTCTTCATCTATAGTCATACTTCAGTACTCATTGGCTTCAGAACTAGTCAAACCCTGTACTTTTTGCTTTTGGTTGAAAAAAAAATTAAGCACTTGGTGCTTGCTCAGGACTGGTCATACTTGCTAGAGCTTATACAGGCCATGATGCTACTCGGCAAAAGAAAATGCTTTATTGTACTCGTCTGTTTTGGTACTCATCATGAGCTCTGGAATGAATTAACTATGAGTATCAAGGTACCACTATAATTTGGCTATTCTGGACTAGATGTTTTCAATGCATCTTCCAGTTTTATAACACTCTATGAGCGTAGGTCTTTCTGTAGAGAAGGAATAGATTCTGCTTTAGATAAAACAACAGCTGTTCCTGTTTCTGAGGCAGTGTTTTATTATTTTCAGGCTCCTATAAGAAAATGTCAGAGACCAAATGGCCTATAAACAGCAGAAACTTATTTCTTGAGACTGGATTCCGAGATCAGGGTGACAGCATGGTCAGACCCTGGTGAAGGCCCTCTCCTGGGTTGTAGATGCTGACTTCTCTCTGTCTCTTCACATGGTGAAATGGGCAAAGTCGCTCTCTGGTATCTCTTTTATAAGGGCACCAATTCCTTTTATGAGGGCTTTCATTATCTCATTTATTTGTGCTTAGGACCTAACTGCTTCTTAAAAGCCCCATCTTCTGATACCATCATCTCAGGGATTAGGTTTTAACAAACGAATCTGGGGACACATTCAGACCATAACATGCAGCTTTGAGAATGCTTAAACCTCCTATTTCCCCTGATTTATGTTCTCTGGGGTTTGGGAAACTCAGGGGATTTGTGTTAGACTCACAGTTGAAAGAGAACATGACCAGTTAGCTGGTTTAAAATCAGCATGTAGGTGTTTGGTGCATTGGGACTCACCTATAAATACAGAGTGTAGCTAGAGAAAGAACACCTGAGGCTTTCTATGTGGATTATGTCAGGTCCTGTGTAAGCAGTTCACTGAGTTGGTACAAGTAGTCATCAGCAGGAAAAAGCTGGGCAAAGAACAGTGACTAGCTACAAAAAAAACCCAGACAAACAAATCAGCTTTAAACCCCTGACAAGCCAAGAGTCACAAAGTTAATCATCATAGTACAGGGCAGGTAAGACTTACCAGGCTCTTGTTACCTCCTCAACTGGAGAAGCACAGAGGTGGGCTGGTGACGGGAGATGCAGAAGAACCATCCACTCGCCTCCGTCTGACCACAAGCACCTAAATCAGTCCCCACCTGAGGAGGGCAGCATGTGTCCCACCAGGTAAAGCTGGGAATTTATCTATTATTACAACAATGCAGATGTTTTAGCTACTGAAGTTAGATTGTTTTAGGGTTTAAAGAGACTAGAGGATTTGCTCTGGATTTCAAGCAAGTATGAAGGAGGAAAAAGTAGCCTCACTGAAAGAGTTTGAAAATGTCACAAAGGAAAACACTAGGATTGAGTTTTAAAAATATATATATTATAGTTCCAAATTTTGTGTTTTATTTTAGCAGTGAGCCCACAAATATATGTCGACTATTGGTATGTGAAGAGAATTCTTTCTGGTCTTTTGGGTGGTAGAAAGATGTGTATGATATTGTCCCCAGCCTCAGCGAGGCTCTACTTTATATATGGAGCTATCATTAATTATACTTCAGGACATGATAGTGTAAATATAATTCATATAAAGCAAAGTTATGAATTTAACTGAAAATATTTGTTAAGTTTTCATACAGCAAGGGCATTATCAAGGTTTCTTAGAGAATGCGTAGTTTTTTCTTTTGACAGGGAAGCAAATAAGAACAGCTTGAGGAGAATGACAAAGTGTAAAAAAATATAGGGTATTTAGACAAAGAGAATGGGACAGTATGGGATTAGAGTGGGAGGGAAAGAGAAATGCCAAACGCAATATCTTGCAAAGGTTTTTTAAAAAAATAAGAACATAATAGTTTTTAAATAAAAACAGGTTTATAATAAACTTATTCAAAGTAAAAAGGCATTTGGATAAAAAAGTGAGCAAAGATATGATTTTATAATTTGTAGACATTTGCATAATGCAAAAATTCAGAATATTCAATTTATGAATAAAATGTACACTGTATTCATGGATTCTGAAATACTAACAGAATTCTAGAAAAAGATATAATTCAAGTGTTGTCCTATTTACACTAAGTGAATGAGAAGGGAATGCTAATCCTTTTGGGAAAAGTATTATAAATGATAAGGGGGATATTAATTGTCTTTGCAACTAAAATATTGACCATCTATTTTAGGAGAATTATGAGTCTGAGATTTGTATTTCAAGAAAAACTTTCTGAAGGTGAAGAAGACTTAGGGAACCAGAAATAACATATTTAGGGGCTGGTAGTGTATCATAGCAGGAGAAACTAAATAGATTAGAAAATTTTAGTCTGGAAATAAAGTGAGAGCAGTTATGAATACCCTCTTTGTGAAGAGGAGAACCAGAGAAGGCTTCTTCACCAAAACCCATTGTGAGAGCCCTATCTGGCTTTTTCCAGTTATATGTGAATGAATACAAGTAAAGTGAACATTGAAATGTATAAGGGGATCAAATTTTTCCAAAATATTGCCACGTGAATGGTTATGGACATGTGTTTAGTACCATTGCAGGTGTAAAATAGAGGGCATTGGGAAATAACTTTCTAGCGGAGAAGCAGCAGAGTGCTCCCCATTTATCCCTGGAGTTTTGTACGGCATCCACCGCCTGGGCAGGGCAGAGAGGCTGTGTGCACCAGGCTGCAACCGCAGCAGAGGGGCCTGTGGCCTGTAACTGTCTGTACTTAACAGTTACAGGCTCAGCAGAAAGGAGCATTAACCTGGTCTGGGGAAATGGCCTTTTCAAAAGGGAGAGCTCCAAAGGTAACAAACAGCCTACTCTTCCACTGAGCTAACTCCACCCTGCTGAGCAGGGCTCTCACCTGAACAAGCCTAAGAAAGGAAGGAAACAATCTCCAGATTTGGCAAATGAAAAAACAGGATTCACATGACCTTTGAATTTCAGATTAAAAAAAAACACTAAGAAATTTTAGATGTCTCTGCCGTATGTCTCTGCATATCGACACACATGATAAAAAAATGTAGTATCTGGAGTTCAGACTTAATAACTGAGTGCATTTAAGCTGGCAGTTCCATCCCAGATTTGTCTTTTTCCACAATGATAGTAAATGAACTACTCATAGATATGAGTGGACATGTGAGACAGGCAGCTTCAGAAATTATAATATATGCCTCAAGGTAATGCTGACACAGTCTTTTCTGATACATCTTTTTTTTTTTCCATTCTGCAGTTGTGTTTTCTTGAAATCAATCCATATGATCCCAGGGTTCCAAAGGATTCCCAAAGTGGAGTCAGAAATAGAGTGATTTAGAGCGTATTCTGTGAAAGCGGGCAGCTTTGGGTTTTGTCTTCACTTTGTTAGCATGGACAAATTGCTCAGCCTCCCTCAAGCTCAATTTTGTCATCTGTGAAGTAATTTGTATAATATTTGATGTAGATGCTGCTAAAGTATAACGCAGTATGCATGAAATATGTGGTGATGTTTATTACTCACTAAATGAGAGATTTTATTAATATGCCATGTGCTACGAATATACTTGCTGAGTATATAAATACTAGGAGACATTTATAAAAATTGAAATATGTAAATTTAAAAACAAATATGAGACAATGATATTTTACATACTAGGTAGCATAAGCTGAAAATATAGTTCCCCGAAGTTGAATAGCTTTACACAGAAGAGGTTCATAAGAAAATCATAATGAAACACATACACACACAAGATTCAACACATTCTGAAGCTTCACTCTTATTAAAATATATGTGGTATTGTAAAGCACATTATTTTTATACCACCACATAACAGAGAATATACTAAACTGTCCTTTTGTATTTTTACAAATGTAATCAACATCAGCACCATGTAAATGAGAAACTTAAAGTAATTTCTTCTCTTATTATTTTCCCACCTCTGTCCTCAATTATCACTCTGGATACATTTTGATAAACATTGACCTCAGTCACACTTTTTAACTGTAGCTTAAAGACCCTGCACTGAATTATTAGTTGAATAAAAAAATCGTTCCTGTCATGAGCCAGGTGCTAAAATATGTAGTATTGAAGTTTCATTTTGGTATTGAAATTCCTTAAGATTTAAACAAATGTTTTCATTTCCATAACGGTAATGGTTTCCCATTGAAGGTATGAATGCACTTGGGAATTCCTGCTCGAGGTCATAAACTACTCAGGTGCTATGTCTGTCTTCTGAATTATGGTATTACAGTCATTTGCTGATCATCTATTATCCTATATATCATAATCTTCCATTTCTAGGCTTCAAGTACATAATTGAAATAATATGTTGGCATTATAGCATTAGCAATACAAATCCATAAGTTATCCCCTTTTGCAGAGTTTAGAGAAAATTTATTAGTATATGTCTCACTAAATTGATGGAATTCATAAATACAGCTTACATAAATATCATTTGTAAAGCTATGCATGTTTTAATATAGCTTTCCCAGCTCATTTTTATCTTCTGATTTTGAGGAAGTATCTTTTTTTCAAAGATTAAAGAACTGAGCTGTAAAATTAGTTGTTGTTGACTGTATATACATCAGATGAAAGTAGAGTAGGAGGAGCAGCAAGGGAAAGTAACTCTTCCTTGTGACTTCATTGAGCCAAGTTCCTGAGAAATGCTTAGTGAAAGACAGTGAATTAAAATGAGTCGAAGGAGGTGCTTTTTATGCAACTCATAATTAACCCTTGAAACCCTGCCACAGTGTTTTATGCAGGCAAATAACTTAGCAAGATTCAACCAGAGATTAGATACTATATTTGAATCAGAATGTCACTTTCATTCTCTGGTGAAACTTGTAAAATTTATAGGTGATCATAGTTATGTTTTAAATGATCCCAAACTAAGAGCAGAGGAATAATGTTTTCATGATATAGCCCCAGAAACTGAGCTAAGTGTTTGGGAGGTTATATAGATCATGATTTCATCAAGTTTTCAGTTCTCGCAAATTTAATTCTTCTGAAGTATATAGTAGTGTCAGAAAAAAAGCACATTATTGTATATTTTTTCTTTCTATATAACATTAGATTTTTTGTTTTACCCTCCCCTTCCTCCTACCCTCACCAGCATTTTTTATTAAAATGGTAGTATTTTCACTATGCCCCTCAACTCTGAATACTGAACACAGTAGAGAGAATTAAAAGATTTGTGGTGTTGAAGGTTCACCATATCATTATTTCGAACATCAAATTAGTGGATAGAAGTCTTTTTTACTTGGTTAGATAGGTTTATTTATAGTGGATGATTACGTGCTCTTTCTTCTGAGAAGAGTATGTTACTGTTGGTGTTTAGCTGGAAACAGGGAGCAAAGGAAACCACATAATGAGCTTAATAAAAAGGGAAGCAGGAGCCAGTTTGCTTCCCCAGGAAGCTACAACTTCAGACACAAAGGATTCCAGCATTGCTCCACCGGGGGGATTAATACTCTTCCCTTCCCTCTTCAGTCCTCAGATTGTTGGGGAGAGGGGACAGGATGCAAGGGGAGGTGCTGAACCCTAGAAACCTGTCAGTCTAACTAGGGAGTGTGAGCCCACCGGAAACCTGTGAAAGTTAGGGAAGCTCATTGGTTCTTTTCAGACAATATCTGGTCCATCCCAAACCTGAGCTCCTGGTGATCACCCCAGGGGGACAAAGAGACTCTCTTGCTTGTGACCCAATATCACACGGTACATACATCTGTTCTCTCTATGGCCTCCAGGGAGGAGCCTGAATACCAGAGCACAGCAATGGACTATGGTAGGAAACACATGCCAAGTTAGCCAGATGCTGGACTAGACTGGACTTTGATATGGGGCCTGAACTCTGGGCAGTGGCCTTCATCCTGGCCCTACTGAAGACAATATTGGACATTTTCCATGGTGAGACAGATGGAAATGGAACACTGGAAAGTTAGGAGGTGAACCTCCTTAATTGTACACCATCAAAAAACCAGAGATCCCTATCTTCCCATGCAGGTCTCAGGAATTATTTTCCTCTAGACACTGCAAGAACCCCACTTCCACAGATAACAATTAAACCCCTGTGGGAGAATGAGCTATGCAGAATGGCACAAAATAAAATCAATCATGAGTTTTTAAAGATAAAATTCAATCAGAACATATAAAAATTTAAAAGTACATTTCCTTTTGAGATGTAGGTCTGAAGAATATTTGAGTGTTTTATGTTATCCAGAGGAAAAAAAAGAAGTTTGAACTGACCAGCTTTTTGTTTGGTCATCCCTAGTCTGTCCTAGTGGTATTGGCTCTTATTTTCAGTGTTTTTATTTTCATTTCATTATATGATGTGCCATGTGACTTTCTTACAACAAGAAGGCAATGCTGTAGAAGAAATCAAAACATAGCACACAAGTGCCAAAAACAAGAAGCTGCCTGTTGGTATCACTTGAATACCATGTCTCCAGCTGGGACTCAGCCCCATCTATATCATCTTGTCTAGTTTTTCTTATTAGTTGGGAAAAAAACTGATATTTTTAGTTATTATTAAGCTCATTATTGTTTATCTTCCTTAAAAGCAATTGACTATGAGAAAGCAAGATGTTTTTGTCACAGTAATTTTGGTATTAAGATATGAACAAATTATGCTGACAGCATTTTTTAAAAGTTACTTTTGGAAAATGCAGTTTTTGTTTGGCTACTTTTTTTTCTATTTGTTTGAAGACTTCTGCTCATAGACTATGATATAGAAGACTATGTGGGTAAAGTAATAGAAAGTGAAGTTTCCTTCAATCAAGCCACAAGCTAGATGATTGTAGTAATACCTTTCAATATTTTATACTATATTTCTCAGTGTTTTTACTTTAGCTAGAATAGCACAAGCCATCTTAATTGTTCATCTGCTGAAAGACAGTACAGTGTTCTGTATATGACTAGGTCAGTGTGGTCTCATATTTAACTTGCAGAGTTATTAATATTAATACATTGTGTATATATAACTCATTTGAAAGTTTAGTTTACAGTTGGACCCAGGGATCACAGCTATAGTAAAGTCTACTTTTGACTGCATAGATCATTAAGAAACTGCAGTTCTAGTGAACATATTTTCATGAGGAATTGCATTGATAGAATATATTAATGTATATACTTGTACAATATTAATGTATTGATACAGAAACTATCAACAGCCACACTTTTTTTCATTATAAATTTCCATTTTGGAAACAACCTGCCATTTTTCCCCAGGTAAGAGAACAATGATTGGCAATGTGGTGACACAGAATTGCTTTAATATTGCAGAAAAGCAGCAGTTACTGAAACCACTGTGGTGATCTCAGAATTCTCATCTCTACTTAGCAAGTTTACTATTAATTACATTTTGTTTCTTCACCCCTATGTGTAAATTAAGATGGTAAGTAGAATTTTTTAAAATTAAAGGAGAAAATGCCTGACAGCTATAGTGTTAAGCGCCTATTGTTTTTGTCATTGGTTTTATTGTAATGCAGGTAAGTGCCTGACTTCACAGACAGCTGCCTCCTCCAGCCAGGCTGCTAGGTAAAGAGCTGGGGTGCCCCACCTTTGAAGTTTCCTTTGTTTTAGAGATACCGGGTTGATTTAGCAACTGATCCTTTGATGACTTATTTTTTCCTTCCTCTGCTTTAATCCCCTAATTCCCACTTTTATGTTTTAAAATCACCAGTATGGGTGGAATCCAAGAAACCCTAAACCCCATAAAAGCAGAGCCCCAGGCCCTGAGACAGAGTGAGAGAGAGAGAGAGAGAGAGAGAAGGGCTTCCCCTCCCAGCCCCCAGGGACCTGGCCATGTGGCCTCAGGCATGACATGTACCCTCCAGGATTTATGAGTGGTAAAGCTTATTTTTCAGTTTCCCAGTGGTTATTGCTGAGGATATCTTGCAATCATAATAACCACAAGGGTCAGTTTGGCCATAGTATTGGTTTAGAAAAGGGAGCTGTCTATGGGGAGCTTGCCAGGTGCAGGTGGGTGCCCCAGGCTGTAGACAGACTGAACCCAGCACAAAACAAAGGCATGCCTCTTTAAATCTACTGGGTTCAAATTTATGAGTCCTGCTAATAGAGCACTTTAGAATAAAGAACAAACCTGGAAGGCAGGTAGGTAAAGAAAAGCTTGATTGTTAAAGGCAAGAAATGTTGCATTTTGTATTCACATGCCTTTGTATATTTAAGGTTCACAAAAAGTCTATTGATAGCTAACCTCACTTACTTCAGCTGAAAAACTGAGATATTGAGACACATCTTAAGTTATAGGGAGGAGTTTTCTGAAACACACAATGCAATTACCTTTTCTTACTAAGGTGCCTAGAGATTATCCTGGTGGTTCAGAGCACATCCCATGGTTTCGTATTCATCGGGCTTACTGAATCCTGGTATTGCTCTTCACCAGATATATGATCTGATCTTTCAGTTATAAGGAAGAGAGTACTAACAGAACCTGCCTCATTCCACAAGATGATCGTTATAGGATTAAATGAGCTAATATATGTAAAGCACTGAGCACATTTCCTGACACAGCAAATCCTAGATTCTTATCACAATTAGTTGCTATCATTTAAATTTGTAAGTGTTCCCATATGTCCTTATTCAAAGTATCACTTCTCTGATCCCAGGCCTAAATTCATGTTGCAGTGCTTACTGTAATTACTAGAATTCAGTCCAGAGCTTTCACTTTCTTCTTTCTCTCGTTTTTACGTTATAGTATGGAGTGTTTCAAACTATACTAAAATATTTAAAAAATGATGAAAACTGGTGCAACTACTGTCAATATTCATTGAATGTTAATGTTCCTCTTCATATTTTATAAGAATTTTATAATTCCTTAGATGCGATTGGTAAACCCCCTTTATACCCCATTTCTCCACAGACACTCTGCCTTATTCTCTCTTTTGCTTCCTGAATAAAGCACCACTTTGCAGCTTGGGTGGGTCTTTCCCATTCAGGTTTATAAAAACTCACCATATGTATATGCGTTCAAAAACAATGTAATAGTAAACTTGTTTGTTTTGAACTTTTGTATAAATGGCATCCTGCCATCTATATCATTCTGCAGATTGCTTTTTTGCCTTCAATGTTGTAGTTTTTAAACTTATTTATGGTGAATTATAAAGATATACTTAGTTTATTTTAACTGTTCTAGAACATATGCTGTGTAACAATATATATTCCCCTATTGATAACACATAAGTTGTTTCCGATTTTCTCTATTTGAAAAAATGCAGCAATGATCAGCTTTATTCATGTCATTGAGCAAAAGTGGAAGCATTTCTCAAGAGCTTATATTTAGAAGTGAAATAGCTGACTAATAGGATATGTACCTCTCCAACTCTATTAGCTTTCTGTTGGTGCTCTAACAAATTACCACAAACTGAGAGGTTGAAAACAACACATATTTGTTATCATACAAGGCTGTATTCCTTTTTGCAGGCTGCAGAGAAAATCCATTTCCTTGCTTTTTCATGGTTTCAGTGGCTGCCCACAGTCTTTGGCTCCCTTCCTCCACCTTCAAACCCAGCAACAGCGAGTGGAGCTGGAACCAGGGAAGCTGACATTCCTGCTGCTTGTCACTACCAGAACCAGTAAGCAGGGACAGGGACTGATTCTTTATGGGAGATTTATTCAGATGTCTGCCAATCTGAGAAGACGGTGGGTTATATACCCTAACAGACTGTTAGGGTCATCTTAAATTCCATTTTGAACTGACGTTTTCTATAAAGAGGAGAAAAGTGTAGGTAAGGGGTTTGGATTTCAGGGGAAAAGTTAATCAGATAAAAGCTGCAATACCTGATACCAAACTGTATTACAAGGCCACTGTAATCAAAACAGCCTGGTACTGGCATAAAAACAGGCACATAGACCAATGGAACAGAACAGAGAGCCCAGAAATCAACCCAACTCTCCACAGTCAATTAATATTCGACAAAGGGGGCAGTAACATAAAATGGAGTAAAGATAGCCTGTTCAATAAATGGTGCTGGGAGAACTGGACAGCTAGGTGCAAAAAAAAAAAAAATGAAATTCGAGCACCAAGTTACACCACACACCAAAATAAATTCAAGGTGGATGAAAGACTTAAATATAAGCCATAACACAATTAAAGTCCTAGAGAAGAACACAGGCAGGAAAATCTCAGATATTTCACACAGCAATATTTTTACTGATATGTCCCCTAGAGCAAGGGACATAAAGGAAAGAATAAACAAATGGGACCTCATCAAAATAAAAAGCTTTTGCACAGCTAAAGAGAACAGTATTAAAATAAAAAGAGAACCAACTGTTTGGGAAGACATATTTGCCAATGATACCTCAGACAAGGGTTTAATCTCCAAAATATACAAGGAACTCACATGACTGCACTCTAAGAAGACAAGCAACCCAGTTAAAAAGTGGGGAAAGGACTTGAACAGACACTTCTCCAAGGAGGACATACTGAGGATCCAGAGTCACATGAGAAGATTCTCAATGTCACTAGCTATCAGAGAGATGCAAATTAAGACCACAATGAGATACCATGTTACAAAGGTCAAAATGGCCATCATAAACAAAGCAACAAACAACAAGTGTTGGAGAGATTGTGGGGAAAAGTGGACCCTAGTTCACTGTTGGAGGGATTGCAGACCGGTACAACCACTATGGAAAACAATATAGAATTTTCTCAGAAAACTAAAAATGAATCTGCCTTTTGACCCAGGAATTCCTCTGCTAGGATTATATTCTGAGAACCCTGAAGCACCAATCCAAAATAATTTATACACCCCAATGTTCATAGCAGTACAATCTATAATAGCCAAGAGTTGGAAGCAACCTAGGTACCTGTCAGTAAATGAATGGATCAAAAAAGTACGGTACATTTACACAACAGAATTCTATGCAGCAGAAAGAAAGAAGGAGCCCTACCCTTTGCAACAGCATGGATAGAACTGGAAAGCATTATGCTGAGTGAAATAAACCAGGTGTTAAAAGACAAATACCATATGATTTCACCTTTAACAGGAACCTAAACAACAAAATAAACAAGCAAGCAAAATATAACCAAAGACACTGAAGTAGAGAACAGGCTGACAGGGACCAGAGCGGAGAGGGGAGGGGATTTCAGGGGAAAATGGGAAGGATTTACAGGAACTAGTATGAAGGACACATGGACAAAAACTAAGGGGGGTGGAAATGGGAGGGAGGTGGGGAGCACTGGGGGAGTAAGCTGGAATAGGAGTAAAAAACAGAAAACTGTACTTGAAAAAAAATTAAAATAAATAAATTTAAAAAAACTGCAGCATTCTTTCATACGTGTCCTGGGCAGTGCTCACCCTGGAGCATAATGGCTCAGAGTCAGTCTTGAGTTGCTTGCGGTCCTCCTGGGATGCAAAGGTGGAACTGCTTATGGTCTGGAACCAAAGTGAGTCAAACCTTCAGTTCCTGGAACAATAGCTTTTTACATGCATCGATTACTAAGCTTATTAGGTATTACCCAAACTAAAATTTGAGTCCCCCATCAGAGTCTCAGTCTCATCATTGGACCTCCCTCTTAGCCACATCTTCCTCTGACCACAGCTGGGAAAGTTTATCCAGGTTTAAGGACCCATTTTATTACATTGGGTCTGGCCAGATAATGCAGAATAATCTTCCTAATTTAAGATTATCTGATTAGTAACCTTAATTCTATTTGCAATGTTAATCACCCTTTGCTTGTATATTCACAAGATATAGAGGGTGTGGGGGCGACTTTTCCCACAAGTCCCCCCATCTGCCACAGATGAAAGTAAACAAGACATGACATGATCTGCTTGGGGAGGAGAGGTGGTGGATCCCTCAAGAGGGTGGGGCTATGAGCAGTGGCCAGTTTCTCAGGGGAAAAAGGCCAGGAGCCCCTTCCTCCAGGGACTTTTATTAGGGTGTAATACACAGGAATACAGGGTGGCAAGAATCAAACAATAGATAACATTTCAAATAAATCTGAGGGCTTAGTCTGAGTCAGTGTCTGTCAGGAAAGGGGTTGCAGAAACTTTGGGAGACATACTCATTTCCTGCTCAGACCCTTAACATATGACTGAAAGTACTCTTAGCAGAACAGATTGCACAGGTTTTTCAGGAATTCTTTGTGGTGCCAGATTTTTCCCAGGACATGCTCTAGCAAGGCCAGGAGCTGCACCCCTCCCCATCAGGTATTCAGGATTAAGGGGATTAGAGCCTGGAAGCGCTTCTCCCAGAGAACGTGGGGACTCCCGGCTACATCAAAGCTGGGGGCGGGGGGTGGGGGTGGTTGGAAAGGGTCCATTGCTCACTCTTTGTTGCAGGCCCCCCACCCAGTCCTTCCATGATGGCCTCCCAAGTGATTGTGTCTGGCTTAGTTTGCACGTCTCTGTGAGGAATCTTTCTCTGTGAGGAATCTTACCCGTCCTGGACTTCGACCAAGCTTTGGGGGCAGGGAGGAAACTGAGGCAGCATTTTCTACCAGAGACAAGCTCTGTCTCCTGTGGCTCACATTCTGGAGGTCACTCACTCAGTCTTAGCCACGGGGTGGGGGGCAAGGTGTTAGGGTTACAATTCCTGAAACCAGGCAGATCGGTCCCCAACAAGAGGGTTAACACACTGACGTGTTTGGTATCATTATTCTGTTTATCACACCAATATTGCCTAATAGCTCTCTACAATGTTTGTGGCACTTATGCACGAGTAGCAAGTGAGAGTTCCCTTTTCTCTACCACCAGTCATTACGTGGTGCTGTTAGGCATTCATTCACATTTCTGCTCATCTGAAGTTGCTCATTGTTGACTTAATTTTTATTTTCTCAGTGAATAATACAATTAAGCTTGTGATATGATCATTGATTATTTTGTCTTTCTCTTTTGCAAAATAGTTTCATTTCTATTGTTTTTTTGTTAGCTGCATTGCTTTTTGTTTTCATTAACTTTAGGAGTTATTTATGTTATTTAATAATTTTTGGTAGGTTAATTGGATTCTCCCCGACTGTTGTTTTATTTAAAAATACATTAACCTTATTTTTGTATAAGAATTAAAGTTTCAATGAAACACATTTATTAATCTTTTACAGTTGGTTTATTTCATGTCTTATTTAAGAAATCATTCCTAATCTGAAGTTAAAGATATTGTTGCCTTGTATTTTTTTTAAACTTCTTAGCACATTTCTTTTTTTTTTAAATTAACTTTATTTAGTTATTTTTCAAGTACAGTTTTTTGTTTATTTTTCCCATCGCGGCCTCCCCTGCCCCTTGCTCCCTACCTCCCTCCCATTTCCACCCCCCCTTAGTTCTCGTCCCTGTGTCCTTCCTATTTGTTCCTCCAAATCCCTCCCCCTTTTTCCCCTTAACTTCCCTTCCTTCTCCCCTCTGGTCACTATCCCCTTGTTCTCTATTTCAGTGTCTTTGTTTTTTTTTTTTTCTGCTTGCTTGTCTGTTTTGTTGTTTAGCTTCCTGTTAAAGGTGAGATCATATGGTATTTGTCTTTCAGCACCTGGCCTATTTCACTCAGCATAATGCTTTCCAGTTCCATCCATGTTGCTACAAAAGGTAGTAGCTCTTAGCACATTTCTTAGCACATTTGATTCTTTAATCCACCTGGAATTTTCAGTGTGCTATAAGGCAGAGGTCCAACTTTGTTTTATTTTCCACATGGATAAAAATTGTTTCAATTCCATATACTGATTTTTCAATATTTTCCCCTACTCCTTTTCTTCTTCTCAAAGCCATTATAATGAGTAGATGTCTTACTTAAGATGTCTTACTTAAGATTACTTACTGATTTCTACTTAAAGTATTATTCTCTATCTTTAACCCCTTATTTCCAGCTTATACTATATCTCTTCCTCGACACACCTGTAATGGATAATATCTGCTGTATCTTAATCTAGGTTTTGAGTATATTGGTATATTAGTTTTATTGCAATGACATATGACCCTATTTCTTCCCATTTTTGTCACTTACATTACACATTAACTGCTTATCAGTTGCTCCTCTGCTGCTCTCAGTCTTTTCATTCATTTCAGAATCCAGAACAAAGCAGGAAAAGCTACGCTCTGGGAAGTGCCATTCTCATGGCACAGGAGAAAGAGGAAGACAGGTGGCAGAATTGTGCAGTGTCTCTCAAAGCCTTGCCTGGAGGTGGACTACATCATATACACCCAATTTGCCAAAGCAAGTCACATGACTAAACCCTATGTTAATGATGTAGGAAAGTGTACTTCTTCAATGGGAGACTCTGCCGGTTACATCACAAGGAAGAAAGGATGTGGAATTCCCTTTCAGGAAAGGAGAATGTATAATTGGAAAAATGTAATCAATCTACCAGAAGTATATCTGATACCAAAATCACATATTTTTAAATCATACACATTTTAGAGACTTGCATATTTGATAGGTTTTACATTAAAAATAGTAAATTAATAATCTGTACATCCCAAGTGAAGCACTCTTACTACATGGAGTGACAGAAAGTGTGAAACAAAATTTTAGGAGAGGCATGCAGATTACTTTGAAAATATCCCATGTAGCTAGTGGTGACATGAAGTTTAAAGATAAAATAAAGGATATTTTCTGGAAATAAACAATATTTAGGGTACAGATTAAGGAGTCACAGAATGCTATTGAAAATAAATAAAGGCAGAAAATTGAAAATTGAAAGGCAGAACTGGCCAAGCCTGTTATTAATGCAGTGTTAATGAAATGCAGGGTTTAATGCTAAAGCTGTAATATGCCAGATGCATCTGTTTATAATTCATCCTGAATTTATTTTCATAGATTGCCCCAGTTTCCTCTACAGTCTTCTTTAGAACTTGGATATTTAAAAATAGGCACACTGAACTTTTCATCGTTTCCCTAAGTGTCTAACCTCTTTCATTCCTGCACTTGTACTTCTACTGCCTACACGTCATCATGCAGACAGTTAATCGCCCCCACCCAAACTTTCCCACCTCCTGACCCCACCTTCCTCTTGGCTTCACTGACTTTTGTCCGTACCTTTGTTACAGCCCTATCACACAGGACATGCTATGTTTCTGTGTTCCCACTTGCCCACTAGTATCTCTAAGTCTTCGGCACAGGCACTAATAGAATGTATGATTAATGAATGAATGGTGTTCCTCACTTGTTTAGTACTTTATTTTTCCTGCCTCAACTAGTCCTGTCATTTAATGCAGGAGTTTTCAATAGTGGTATCATACCAATCAGATAGTGGTAACAGAGAGGAGTAGAAATAATTTTGTGAGAGTGCCACTTCAGAAGGAACTTTTGGTCTGAACTTACAAATTGTGTCTTAAATGATGATAGTCTGAGTGGTTATTATAGTCCAACTTTTCTCTATCAAGAAAACAATCAAAATCCTTAATTAAATTAAAGGTGCTAGTAGAAAAACTAAGAGATGTCCATTTGTTTTTATCATTGCTACAAAAATAATTTGTTATTGTAATTACTTTAAGCATAGGCAACAGAACTGATCATTCGGCTAATGATAAAGGCTTTATAAATTGTGGTGAAACCTATATTCTTTAATTATAATATATAAATTTGAATTATATTTCCTTATGGTGTTTCTCTAGGGTATAAGCTCAGACCCTGTTTTTATTATGATAAAAATGAAAGATGAGTTACAGAAGTGCTTTCATGACCTGCAAATAAGCCACATATTGTTATAAATATTAGAAGGGTATACAATGATAATGGTTGAAGGGATTTTTATAATTCCCAGTGGAAAAGAGTTCTATACAAAAGGTGTCAAGTCAGTGCAGTTTAGGATTATAAAATACCACAGGTTTATAGGATAAAGCAAGGTAGAAGGCACCAGTATCATAGATTTTTTTTCTGGAGCTGCCTAATTATTTAGCTAATTCATTTTAGGCATCCTTTTTAGAGCGCTGAGTACAGTACAGTATCCCTTGATTAAATCCGATATTTGATTTTGAAGGTTGATTTTATAAATCATGTAGCTGAGTGAATATTTGATTTGGGTGATGGATAGCTTAGCCTACTCTATATTTTAAGATTTTATTTATTTCTTTAGAAGGGAAGGGAAGGAGAGAGGGAGAGAAACATCAATGTATGGTTGCCTTTCGTGCGTCCCCTGCTGGGAACTGGCCTGCAGGGAAGTGGCCTGCAACCCAGGCATGTGCCCTGACTGGGAATCAAACCGCAATCGTGTGGTTCGCAGGCCTGTGCTCAATCTACTGAGCTACACCAGCCAGGGCCTGTATGTTTATTTTTGAGAAATTAAAAAAAATAGTAAATATATATATTCTTGTATTGGTGGGGATGCTTGAGAATGAAATATAAGCAATTAAGGCCAAGGAGGAAGAGCAAACTAGAAATAATAAAAAGAATGAACACATAAAGAAGGGAGACAGTGTACACGTAAGGCATCTTACACCATGTAAACGGACAAGAAGTGCTGCAACTCCTGTCTTATGTCAACTGTTTATAAAGTACTAGAATTCATAGCTATATCAGTGGACTTTTTTTACTTTAGTTCACTTATTTCTTTTGATTCTTCTTATAATAATGTACTAATTATTTTTCCCTGACTAATGTCTAAACTCAGTCCAATTTAGGAAAAATTGTTACATGAATCTTTGTGGGAAGCTGAGTCCATGTAGGAGGTAGTTGAGAAGGGAAAGTCAGCCATTCCGCTTCTTTAAATAATTCATATTTTGACAGCATAAAAGAATTGTGTGCTAGGGTCACTTTAAAGATTTTGGGCTATAAATTTCTATGAGTTAAGAAAATCAATAAAGAAATCATTAAATGGATAGGACTTCCCATTAGAGTTAAGATAATTAATTAGCAGTTAATTTGGGGCCTCTCTCTGAGAAGATCTGAATATTCTAAGATTTTGCCTATTGGAAAGTTAAAAAGTTAGCTTGCTTGTCTAACTGGTCTCTTCCTAGTTCTGATGAGCTTTTACGATGCTGATGTAAGACATAAGAGTCCTGGGTCAGAGACAAAGGACACACTGTGTTAGTCACAGCAACAGGGCAGTTTATTGCTCACAGCAACAGCAGCAGTCAAAGTAGTAGCATTTTTGCTGGGTTTCTAACTCCCAACTTCTACAGGGTTATGTGAGGGGTGCAAGGTAACACATACACACTCAATGGGAGGCATGACAGAATACAGACTTAGGAACACAGAATCTTTTATAGGCAATGAACATACTGTTATGGGAAATGAAGCGACCAGACACCGAGGGATTCTGGAGTACGAGGTTTACTGTTTAACGTGCACGGGCCCAGAGGAGTCATTTCCAAATTCTGAGCCCTGAACAAAAGATTCTTGGGGAATATATAGATTAGGGGTCTTCCTATCTACGTGGCAAAGCAGGATACAGAAGCAGAATGCGGTAATTAGTTCTGTCTACGGGGCAGAAGCAGAGTTCAAGGATACAGAAGCAGGATGCGGTAATTAGTTCTATCTACGGATGAAGCAGAGTTCAAAGGCTCCTATCAGTTTTTCAAAGTTTCCTATATCAATACCAGCTCTTTGCTCCGAAACTGTCCAGCTCTGTCTTCTGCAGTTATTCACTATACAAGCAATCTTGAACAAAGGGCAATTAGTACCTTGCTCACCAAACTACAAAAATTTGATAAATCCATACAAAGTTTTTGTCTCCCAACTTTCATAGACCCTGAGTCATTCCATGTTATAAAATCATACCTCAGAATCAGCCTTAGGGTAAAGAAAATTTAATTTGGAATGTTTTTTATGATTTTTGTACTAATGCTGTTCTTAAGTTGAAAATAGTTTTCTCATATAAAGAATATAAAATTTAAGCTTCACAAATCTGTTACCAGGATGAAGAATTGTTTGTATGGTGCTGTGAGTATGAAATATTATACCTCTCATCAAAGATTACTACATGTATACTTTACAGTTATACAGTTGTTTTTCTGCTCTTTAAAGCTAAAGACAGTGACTGAAATAGCAAATGTAACTTTACTGTTAAAGACTAATCATTGGCTAAATTTTGCCTGTGATTGAGAAAGATTTTTTCCCCTAATATGAAAATATTCACTAGTGTTTAATACTAGGTTTATAATAAACATACTGGTTGAAAATTAATTTTAAGTGTTTTCTTCATGTTGATTGGACATTCTATTTTATAATATAACCATTTGTTTTAAATGGACATATGAAATTATTTCTTGAAAAATTTTTCCTTTAATGATGCCATTTCTATGGCATTAGCAACTAAAGTTTCTTTTTTTTATTTCCATGACTGATACTAACAATGGATTAGTACCAGATACACAAGTGGGTCCGAAAACACATAATCTGACCTTTACCCCTACTGTGACCCACACAGGCGCCACCCTTCATGGTGTAACTTCACAGCTGTTGATAGCTGACTGCAGTCAATCAGTTGCACTTTCCCGATTCAACAGAGCTGAATTGCTCTGAGCTTTTTTTCTCAAAGACAGATTTCACTCTGGGAATGGGTGTGTACTGTTTGTCTTACTCTGTGTGGGTTTTAGGGAATCTGATGAAACTGAATAAAGCAAAATGGTAATGTATGTGCAAGTGTAATTTAAAGAAGCATTTTAGAACTATGTTGTGAATCAGAATTAAATTTAGTGAATGGAGTATTATAAATTTAGAATGAATGTCTTAGGCACCAAAGTTAAAAAATAAAATTTAATGTCATTTTAATGCTTGCTAGCTTCCAATATTAGTTTTATCAAACTTATGAAGCTTAAGAACAGTGAAACTTAAGAACAGTGAAACTTAAGAACTTATAAAACTTAAGAAAAGTGAAAAACAGCATTTTCTAAGACCTAAAATCAAAGCAAAGGTACAGATATCGAAGAAAAATATGCCATTTTATTTATCTTATATTATTTGAGAAAAATGGTTTATATAACTGTGAAAATCTGACATCATTATGCCTATGCTCATTGTTTTGTGGATTTGAAAACTGAAGTATAGACATACTAAGTGAAATTCCCAACATTTGCCATGGTGGCAGATGTTGAGATCTGGGAAACTGAGAACATAGCCTGACCACAGCAAAACGGGCTGATTGTAATCTGCTTAGCTTTGAATTTTGAAACCCCACCCTGTTCCCGCACGAGGTCTCTGTCAGCAAACAGCTAACTGCCACATCTGCTTCTGTTCAACACTTGCTTGCGCGCTGCTATATAAGGACTTAGCTGTAAGCGCCGGCGCGACTCTCATCTGCAGCCCTTTTGGGCACCGTTTCTCTGGACACCCCGAGAGTTCGCCCCTGTGCAGGTTAAGCTTGGCCAATAAAATAAGATCAAAACCCTGAAAGGTCTTCAAAAGTTATTCTCGCGGCGGCCGGTGGATATAACACAGAGAATACTGTTGTGTCAGTAATCAGCCAGGAAGAAGAAATGTGACAGAAGCCCACTCACATAGACCTAGAAAGGGACATAAGAGCCTCTGACAGAAAGGTCTACTTAAGGCAGAACATAGGCATTCTCGAACTCACTAGTGGGTGGGGCTTCAAATGACTTATCTGCCCAAATATACAATATATTGATTTATTTATGACTACTGGTATTGGGGTAAGGTTGGTTAACTATATTATGTAGGTTTCAAGTGTACATGTCTATGATACATCATCTGTGCATTGCATAGTGTGCTCACCGTGCACAAATCTCATCTATCACCATACTTGACCCCCTTTACTCTTTACTCTTCCCCCCACCCATGTCCTCTGGTAACCTCCGTGCTGTTGTCTGTGCTGATGAGTTTTTGCTTGTTTTTCTTGTATACTCATTTGTTGATTTCAGTTTTATATGATACATATAAGTGGAATCATAGAATTCTTAACTTTTTATCTGACTTTTTTCACTTAGCATGATATTCTAAAGATCCAAGACATGGAGACAATCGAAATGTCCTTTGATAGATGATTGGTTAAAGAACATGTGGTACATATACACAATGGAATCTAACCCAGCCATAATAGAAGATGTAATACTGCCATTTGTGATGACATGGATGGTCCACTAGTATGTTTACATGCACTGTCCAATCAGAACCTAGTGGTGTCACTGTGGTTCTGGAAAGATAACAACTTTGTACTACTGCTGTAGCAGTTTAATTCTTGACACTGTGACTATAATTTTTAAATTGTTTGTCATCCTATAACTAACTAAGTAGCTCTTAAAAAGCTGAATAGGCAAATTCTTTTTCAACTGTTGAATAGGGAAATTTTAGCTGATGTCTTTTTTTCTTCCCCTCAGCAATTTTCCTTACAGCAAGTACAATAGATGCATTTTAAAATAATTTATTTGACCTTAAAGCTACTTAGAGCTGGGCAGCCACTGATCAATACTTTTATGTTCTTGACGATATAATGATGTCAGTATTTCTTTATCTGAAAAGCCAATTATTTAGCTATTCTCTTCATCACAAGGCAAGCAGTCTCCTCCTAGCTCTGATTAAATAGTTTATTATTTCCTCACATAATCTAAGCACTTGACATGCAGTTTGACAGTTCTTTACTTTCACCTATGAAGTATCATGTACACACAAATCTGCTTGTATAAACTAAAAGCTGTGTTTTGGCAAGCTACTGAGGAAAAATTTTACTTAATTATCTTTATTGGATTTTGACAATAGCAACTGGCTTATAATATATTTAATATTACTTTTTGATATCCTCTATCCCACTCTACTTTTTTAAATTATTAATTTTGACATCCTCTTTCATGAAGAAAGTAGGTACATTTAATTAGCATTATACTGTTTTTAGAGCTGGGAGGAATCTTTCAGCACCAACAGGCAGCATGGGATTTCTGCTGACTGTTTTTCATTTTTGTTTCAAGTATTTATTTTATTTCTTTTTTAATTTTCCAGTTTTATTGATATATAATTAACACACATTGTATAAGTTTAAGGTTTACAGCGTGATAATTTGATAAATGCATATATTGAGAAATGATTATCACAGTAAAGTTGATTAACACATTCCTCACTTCACATAGTTATTTTGTCTGTGGGAGTGGTAATTACTTTTAAAATCTATTCTCTTTGTAACTTTGAATTCTACAATACAGTGTCATTTACTATAGTCACGATACTGTACATTATATTCTCTGCATTTATTCATATGAGAACTAGAAGTTTGTAATCATTTGATTACTTTTATCCACCCCCTAAGCCCCACTCTTGTCAATTATCAATACCAATCTATCCTCTGCAGGATTTATTGGGGAATCATCTGGTCCTGAGCTTTTATTTGTAGGGATATATATATATATATATATATATATATATATATATATATACACACACACATATATATATACACACATATATGTATATTATTGATTATGTTATTACAATTGTCCCATTTTTTCCTCCCCTTTATTCCCCTTCACCCTATGCCCCACCCTCCTACCTGCATTTCCCCAACCTTAGTTCATGTCCATGAGTCATACATATAAGTTCTTTGGCTTCTCCATTTCCCATACTATTCTTAACCTTCCCCTGTCTATTTTGTACCTACCATTTATGCTTCTTATTGTCTGTACCTTTTCCCCCATTCTTCCTCCCCCCCTTCCCTGCTGATAACCCTCCATGTGATCTCCATTTCTGTGATTCTGTTCCTGTTCTAGTTGTTTGCTTAGTTTGTTTTTCCTTTTGCTTTTTTTTTTAGGTTTAGCTGTTGATAGTTGTGAGTTTGTTGCCACTTTATTGTTCATATATTTGATCATCTTCTTTTTCTTAGACAAGTCCCCTTAACATTTCATATAATAAGGGCTTGGTGATGGTGAACTCCTTTAACTTGACCTTATCTGGAAAGCAATTTATCTGCCCTTCCATTCTAAATGATAACTTTGTTGGATAGAGCAGTCTTGGATGTATGTAGGTCCTTGCCTTTCATGACTTTGAAAATTTCTTCCCAGACCCTTCTTGCCTGTAAGGTTTCTTTTGAGAAATCAGCTCATAGTCTTATGGGAATTTCTTTGTAAGTAACTGTCTCCTTTCCTCTTGCTGCTTTTAAGATTCTCTCCTTATCTTTCATCTTGGGTAATGTAATTATGATGTGCCTTGGTGTGTGCTTCCCTGGCTGCAAATTCTTTGGGACTCTGTGAGCTTGCTGGACTTCTGGGAAGTCTATTTCCTTTGCCAGATTAGGGAAGTTCTCCTTCATTGTGTTTTCAAATGAGTTTTCAATTTCTTGCTCTTCCTGTTCTCCTTCAGTCACCCCTATGATTCAGATCTTCAAAAATTTAAAGTTGTCCTGGAGGTTCCTGAGCCTCTTCTCGTTTTTTTGAATTTTTGTTTCTTCATTTTCTTCTGGTTGAATGTTTTTTTTTTTCCTTCTATTCCAAATTGTCGATTTGAGTCCCAGTTTCTTTCTCTTCATGTTGGTTCCCTGTACATTTTCCTTTATTTCACTTTGCATAGACTTCACTTCTTCCTCTATTTTGTGACCATACTCAACCATTTCTGTGAGCATCCTGATTACTAGTGTTTTGAACTCTGCATCTGATAGGTTGGCTGTCTCTTCATCTCTTCATCACTTAGATGTTTTTCTGGAGCTTTAATTTGTTCTTTCATTTGGGCCATATATTTTTGTTTGTCTCAGCACTCCTGTTACATAGTAAGGGGCAGAACATTATGTATTTGCTAGGGCAAGGCAATCCACTTTGCTGCTGTATGTGGGGAAGGGGTCCAAGAGGGAACATCACACTTGCTTAGCTCTCAGTGGCTTTCAATCACTTCTTCTGCTACTCACAAGCAAACTGAGTCCTCCTGGTGATGATTTTTGGGTGGGCGGTTTTGTGTATATTCTAGGACCCTGTGGATCTCTCCAATAAACTCTCCTATGAGGCTGGGAGTTTCTCCCACTGCCTCAAACATGGGGATGTTTTTGATTACTAATTTAATTTTCTTGCTCATTACTGGTTTGTTCAGATTTTCCATTTTTTCATAATCCAGTCTTGGCTAGTGTATGTTTCTAGGAATTCATACATTTTTCTAGGTTATCTAATTTGTTGTCCTATAAATGTTTGTAGTAGTCTCTTACGGTCCTTTTTATTTCTGTGATATCTATTTTATTTTTTAATTTAAAAAATTACTTGTATTTTTTCTCTTACTGTATATCCTCTTCATACCCTCTCCCTCCAGCAACCGCCACACTGTTGTCCATGTCCAAGAGCCCGTTTTCCTTTTTTGCTCAATCTCTTCACCCCCTCAATCACCCCCGACAATAGCTGTCATCCTGCTCTCTATATATGAGTCTGTCTCTGTTTTGTTTGTTAGGTTTATTCTTTAGATTCCACACAAGTGAAATCATATGGTATTTGTCTTTCTCTATTGGCTTATTTCACTTAGCATAATATTCTCCAGGTCCATCCATGCTGTTGCAAAATGTAAAATTTTCTTCTTTTTAACAACTGAGTAGCAGTCTGTTGGGTGTATGTCTCATAGTTGTTTTATCCACTCATCTTCTGGTGGATAAAACAACTGCTTCCATATCATGGGAATTGTACATAATGCTACAGTGAACTTAGGAGCGTTTATGTTCTTTTGAATTGGTGTTTTGGGTTTCTTCAGATATATTCCCAGAAATGTAATTGCTGGGTCAAAAGCCAGAACCATTTTTTAATTTTTGAGGTATCTCCATACTGCTTTCCACAGCAGCTGAACCAGTCTGCGTAGTAGTCTTTTATGGTCCCTTTTATTTCTATGATATCTATTTTATCATCTCTCCTTTCATTTATAATAATATTTATTTGAGTCCTCTCACTTTTCTTGATTTGTCTAGCAAAAGGTTTGTTAATTTTGTTTGCAAATATTTTCTTTTTTTTCTATTTTTATTGTATTAATTTCTGCTCTGAGATTTATTATAGCCTTCCTTCTGATGTTTTGCCTTAGGTTTTTTTCCCCTAGTTCCTTGAAGTGTAAAGTTAGATTATTTATTTGAGATCCTTATTTAATTTTACTGTATGTCTTTATACCTGTCTTTTCTCTAAGAATCACTTTTGCTGTATTCTATCAGTATTGATAGTTATGTTGTGTTTGCATTTTCATTTTCTTAAGATATTCTTTGATTTTCTCCTTCACTCAGTGGTTGTTCGAGAGTGTATTGTGTAATTGCCAAGAATATGTGAATTTTTCAGTTTTTCTTGTATTATTGATGTTTATTATTGTGGTTGCAAAAAATACTTAATACAATTTCTGTCTTCTTGGACTCATAAGTTGTTTTGTGCCCTGACATATATTTATCCTAGAAAATGTTGTGTGTGTATTAAAAGAATGTGTATTCTGCTGTCGATAGATGTAGTAAATTCAATGTATATTTTGACTCCATTGTTGACACTGTGGTATTAAAACCCCATTTATTATTATATTACTGTTTATGTCTCCTTTTAGCTATGTTGCTATTTGCTTTATACACTGAGATGCTTTCATGTTAGGTGAATATAACTTAATAATTGTTTTATTATAATTATAAATATAATTGTAAGTATAATTACAATTATATAATTGTTTTAGCTTCTTGATGAATTGATGATTACATAATATTTTTTGTCTCTTATGACAAACTTTGTGTTAAATTTTATTTTCTAATATAAGTTTAGCTACCCCTGCTTTCCTTAGGTTACCATTTGCTTGTGATAACTGTTTCAATCCATTCACACTTGTCTTATGTGTATTCTTAAATCTAAAGTGAGTCTTCCTTGGGAAGCATAACATTGGGTCTTGTTTTTTCTGTGTCTCTTGATTGGAGAACTAAATCCATTTAGGGTAATTATCGATGGCTAAGGCCTTACAATTGCCATTTTGTTATTTTCTGATTGTTCTGTAGATAGTTTTTTCTTGCTCTCTCTTTTGCTGCCTGCCTTTGTGAGTTGAGTATCTTTTTGCCCATATGCTTTGACTCCTTTACCATAATCTCTTGTGTATGTGCTACAGGTTTTTCTGTTTTGGTCGCCATGAGGCTGCTCACATAAAATACAGACATGACATTCTATTTTGAGCTGATAACAACTTAATTTTTACACATTTATATTTTATGATGCTTATTAACCTTTTTTCATTTTAACATGAAGTTCATTCATTAGCATTTTTTGTAGGATATGTCTAGATGTGAGGAAGTCTCTCAATTTTTTTGTCTTCAAAAGTGTTTCTTTTCTTCATTTCTTAAGGAGAACTTTGGCAGTCTATCATTGTGGGTGACAGATTTTTCCTTTTAATACATTGAATATGTCATCCTTCTTTCTCCTGGCCTACAAAGCTTTGTTGAGAGATACACTTGTAGTCTTTATAGTATTTTCTTGTATGTGACAAGTCACATTTTTTCTTGCTACTTTCAAAATTCTCTTTGAATTTATAATTTAGTTATAACATGTCTATTTGTAACTCTTTGCAGGTTCAGCCTATCTGGGTTCTTTTGGGCCTCATTGTCTGCATGTACATTTCTCTGTAAGTTTTGGAATTTTTCAGCCATTATTGCTTTAAATAGACTTTCCGTCCTTTCATTTTTCTCTTATCCTTGCAGGCTCTCCTCAGGTGAGGCTTCCAGCTATATATCCTGCAGATGGGTGGAACTGGATATTGTGTCCCCTTACAGGGCTAAGTCGTTGTCCAGGCTTTTCCTGTTGGGTGGAGCTGCAGACTATGGTCCACCATTGGGGAGTGTCTCAGCTGAGCTCCCTGCTCGGGCAAGACTTCAGGCTGTGCCCAGCAATCAGTCAGAGCCATAAGGGTTAGTCTGCTGCTGAGTGAGGTTGTAGGTTGGGCTCTGCTGCTGGGTGGTATTGTAGACTTGGCTCCAAGTCTGCTCAGGGTCATTGTTCAGGCTCTCTGGTATGTATGTGTAGAGGTTATGCTCAACAATTGGGCAAGACTGCTGACTTGGCTTCCTGCCTAGGCAGGCTATAAGATATGCTCCACAGCTGCTGGGCATCGATGGCTAGGCTTTCCAGTGGAGTGGACTTAGAGACTATGCTTGACAGTTGGGCTGAGTTACTAATTTGCCCCCTGCATGGATAAGACTGTAGAATAATATCCACTGCTAGAATGGTCATCTGTTGGCTGGCAACCTTAATCAGGCAGAACTGACAGCCAAGCTCTCTGGCCAGATGTGGCTACTGGTTCAGCTCCACAGATTGGCAGGGCCACTGGCTGGGATCTCGGCTTGGGTACCACTATAAGCAGAAATGCAGTTCACCAAGGTCTCAGCCCTGGTTGCTATAAGCTTTTCCCTGCTTCTCTATTTCTATTTTATCCCCAGTATTTTCCTAATGGTCTCTGTGAAGTAAGATCTATATGGGCTACTGGGAAATGTTCTGCAGTGCTAGGGAAAGCAGATATCCTTCCTGGGTTCTCTTTCTTCCACAGGAGAAACTTTAGGCTTAGGGGGAGCCTTCTTATAGCAGCACCTACCATTTTGAGGTAGGTACAATGTGATCAAAGCAAAACTATTTCTCTTACTCTTACAGTGCAGTCCTTCTCGGTCTTTGTGAACCAGGGGGCTGCTCCATTTGCATCCCTGAGTTCTGGGATTCTTCACAATGGTGTCTTGTCCATAGACAGTTGCTAGTTGGTCTTTTTGTAAGGACAACTGAAGTTGGCAATGATTTATATCAACATCTTGATGATGTCAATTCTCTGCTGATTCTTTTTTAAGCTTAAAGCTATAGAGCTATTTTAGGAGTATATCTACACCTATAAATCCTAAATTGAGGCCAAAAGAGCTTTTTCAAGATACTATACAGATTCTCAAAGATTATTGGGTTTTATTGGCCAGGGATTATATCCCTTTTCCCTGCTTACCATTACAGGTCTGTGTCAAATTTTCTTCTTAAGGTCAGTTTCAGTTACTTCCCCTTTGAACATCAAATTCTGGCTAATTTCTGCTATGTTTTAAATATAATTGTTGAAAACCCTTACCTGAGGATATGTCTGTTGACTTTAGAGGGAGAGGAAGGGGGTGGACAGAGAGAGAGAGAGAAAGACCTCCACATTGGAGAGAAATGTCAATCAGTAGCCTTCCTGTCCCAAATGGGGATTGAACCTGAAAACACTTGGTATACAGAATGATGCTCCGACATACTAAGCCACTTTGATAGGGCTAATTTCTATTATTTTTTAAGATCAAAATGATTCTCTGCTTTTCACAGCTTTTTGTATAATGTAAGTTTAGGGACTGTCAGTGAAGAAACAAATGAGAGAATTTTCTTACTAATCAAGCCCTCAGGGTAAATGAATTGCTTCATTGCATTCTGTAAAGAGAAAGCAATGGGGGCAGTGTATTTGTATTCAGTTTAACCTCTTTGAGTTGTTGACATTGGAACTGGTTAATGGCAAACTGTTAAGAACTATTAAATTCTCATTAGTGACACCCCTGGATTAGAGCCATGGAGTATAGGGTGTCATTTAATAGTAAATATTAAAGCATATTTATGAAAAGAAGAGAAAGGCATGCCTGCATTATTTAGAAGAAAACAGAAGATTAGAACTTAATTGCTATCAAAAACTGGGTCAGAGACTAATGATGATTTAAGTTCCATGTAACTTTATCTTTTCATTTCTTGATTTAGTAATTGTTTCAGGCAATGTCATGGCTAGAAGAATGAGGTGCCTTCAGAAATGTGAGCAGCTCAGAATCATTATTAGCCTCAGGCTGTCTATACAATTAATAATTCAATGTAATTTTATCTATACTAGTTTTCAGAATCCTTTGTTTATAGATAAGGTAATATTATTTGCCAGGGAACAAATAAAAAAGGATGCAACTCATATATCAATTAATTTATTCTAGTTTGGAAGTATCTCTGTAGATTATAGTGTGCCATGACAATTATTAATGATTTAAAGGTGAATGAATTCTTATATGTCATTGACATGCTGAGATGCAGCAAAGCAGCACAGTAACAGAAATCGGCCTGTTGATGCCACTGAAAATATCCATAACATGTGGATGCAAAAGCTGAGCCTATTCCAGGGAACTGAAAGACACACTTTGAGCCACATTTAAAAAAACCATCATGGTTCATTTGTGAGCTTTCCATATACATTTTAAAGTTTCTTATTATAAACATATGATTCAATTATGCAGTCAAACAATGTACATCATAGAAGACCTCGTGTGGTCCTTTTGTTTAGGTTTAGGTCTCATAACTTTTGCTAGCTCTTCTTTCTTAAATGCATCCCTGGAGGTTACTTATTAGACTGCTTTCAACAAATTAGAGATTTTTGAAGTTGGATATTTGTTTTTATATTTGCTTTAAGATTGTTCATTATTTTTCTCCTTATATAAAATATTCTATCTCCTCTATGAGGGGAAAATAATGAACATATAACTTTACAGATCAAAATTATATATATATATATATAATAATGAACATATAACTTTACATATCAAAATTATATATATAAAACACACACACACATACACACACATGTAATTAGAAAGGCAGAACTTAAAACTAGAAAAAAATGCACAAGTCCCAACATTCAAATTTATACAAAAACTGTTTCATTGAAAGACTGAAATTCAGTTAAATATTTTATTTACATTTTGCTTTTATCTTACTGTGTGACCATCTATGCTCATCAGCATGTCTGTCTATTTTAATTTTCTCAACTATAATGTACAGTTAATAAATTCTACCTACATAGTTCATTGGTTTGTAGCCAGAATGTAAAAGCAAACTATGCTACAGGGTCTGTCAGAAGTAACACCTGCTCGAGTATGGTTGGTAGGGTGTCATAATTCATAGTTTTAATTTGAGTATTTCACCTAAAATGTCATACAATGTGCTTGAATCTGATATTGTTATGTGACAGAATTACATGCTTATGATTTTCAAATAAAACATTTTATCGTAAAAAGAGGTATTATTTGTGCCAGACCTAAATATAGCAGACTCCAGCTTTGGTGTTTACAATGAATTAAAATCTCAATAACATTGAGAGAGTTATTTAATCATTTGCTTCTCTGTTTTTTTCATCTGCAAAATGTTGTGAGAGAGAGGAAATATGTAAAGCACATGGCACACAGTAGGTATTTAGCCCATGAATCTGTTTTCTCATCTTATGCTACTAGGAAGATTGATAACCTATTATTAGTACCTCTAAGTGCAGTTTCCTGTTGAGACTGAGGCAACATGTTATGTAGATAACAATGTGCATATTTGTATGAAACCATAATCTTGATACATACATTCAATCAAACTGTTAGGACAAATTAAGCTCCAGAGTCAGAGATGACTTTGTCAAGCATTTAGCTACTTATCAGAGTTTCCATTTTAATTATAAATTTTATCCTACAGGTATCTGTCGGATGCTGAACAATCATAATACTTTTTCTTTTCCGAAGAAAGTTATAGGATTTCCAAGTAAAAACCAATTGTTTGCATATACAGCAGAAATATTAGTAGCAGTTTTGGATCTTTATTAGTTATAAAAAATTAGTCCACTAACAGTAATTCCAAATAGAGACTTTGATTTTGAATCCTGAGCACTAAGCCCCCAACCCAGCTGGTCTCAAAGCCGAGTCAAGAAGTTAAGGGAACTTGGAGACACTGAAGCTGATGAAGATGTTAGCTTCATGGAAATTAAAAAGGGGAAGAGGTGTTTCCTTTGGAAATAAAAGGATGAGTCAATGAAGGGAAAGTTCTCTAGCAGCAGGGTGGCAGGGTAGCAAGTACAAACCCATGCATGTGGTTCGCTGAAAGTTGAACATTAATTGAGAATGTTTGCTCTTACAGTTAATTGTGCTGGATGAGGTGGGGATAGAATGTGTGACATTCTTCATGTGTTTATCTATGTTATAAGTCATAGAATTTCATATTTGAAGAAGACATCAGTGGTTATTTAACACATCTGCAATTTCAAATCTCATAAATTCAATTTACAAAATTTTTCCTGGGTGAAATGAGGACTTCAGTATCACTATTTATTTAAAGTTGCCTATTTTATATAATATCTTTACACTTGAATAAAAATATATATGACTTACACTAGGCATCATGTGGTTCAATTTAAATTGGAAGCTTGTATGGCAGGAGCCTTACTAGGCAGCTTGGTAGCTGCCTGTTTGGACCAGCAAAATGAACAATTTTGAATCTGCTCAGAGTTAGAAAAGAAAAGGAAATTAAATGGTAATGATAATAAGATTCTATAGCAGCATATTTTATCTACTTAATATTTAACTGCTTTTAATAAACAAATAATGCAAAAATAACCTCTAGAACATACAAAGATATTTATAATTACCAAACTAGAAAACCATATTTGTCTCAGAGGGTCCATGGGTTTTTTTTTTTATCCCAAGATGGTAGAGTAACTGCTGGCAGACTTTCTATGATTTGCTACAAAGCAAAAGCAATAACATTTGTCTCCAATATGTGTGGCATATACTTTACCAAAGGAAACAGCAATTCCAATCAAACTTCTAGATGGATTTTTAAAAATAGACACACACACATACATACATACATATACATGTAGAAATGTGTGCCTATTTAAACATTATAATAAGCAATAATCAATATATTTGAATATAAATTTCTGAATTATCTGTGATAAGATACATGGACAAGAAGGTGGTAGAATCACCCCACCTCTCATTTTTTTTTACACTGGAAAAACAATGACAATAAAGTTGTAGTTTGGATTTTCTTGTTTTCTTTTTTGTTGTTGTTTTGCCTTATAAATTTTAGATATTTCTAAAGATAGGAATTAGCAGAGGTGGAAAATTATTAGCCAATAATATAGAACAATAAAACAAAATATTTTAGATAAATTTAACTGCCATAAAAAGAGATATTTAAAATTATGGCCTAAGGTGTCAAATCTAGACTTGCCAAGAGTTAAAGCATACAAGGAGCTCTTGCTCAAGAGATTATTGGTGTGATGGAAAGAAAAGTGACAGAATAAATATTCTGAGTTAAGAGAATTTGTGTGTGCATTTTATAGTAATGAAATTTTAAAAATAGATATTTTACAACCAAATATTTGGACTTATATTTAAACAAGAAAAATATATATTAGATATGTTTCTGAGGGTTGTAGATTTGCTCCATCACTATAATAAAATCACAATTACATTTCATTAATTTCATATAGTTATGTTGTTTATTTTAACCCTGGGTATGACAGAAAGTACCAATAACATTAATAGATAACAGATGAAGACTTTTCTACTTTTCCAGGTTGTAATGTTCATTGCAAATGGAACTATTAACAAATAACTTCACTTGAAATTTTCAATTTATATTTGGTAGTATATATTTGCCCATAAAGGAACACTAATACCCCAGAAAAAAAACATTGCTACTAATTTTAAATAAATTCATAACTCTTCAACAATTGCTGAAATGGAAAAATTTGATTCATGACCCAAGACCAAAGTCTATTAAATATACCAGTTACATTTTTGCTTATGTTTGATTACTTTCTGTGTGACCGGCCATATTCGCAACAAAGTGCTAGTCTGTATTTTCCCCAGATTTTACATTTAATAGATGTGTGACTCTATGTGTGTGTGTGCAGAAATATGAGGAGATACACACACATACTCCACAGGGAACATAGCTTGATCATCTTCAGCATTCTTGGGCTGCTGAATTCAGCAATGAAGAACGAGGGGATTTAGTCTGTCCTGCATGATCACTCCTCAGGTGAAGAGTCTGGATAGTCAATTGCTCATGATTTAGTAAAAAGTTTTCGTTTTATTCATACTAGCCATGATTCTTTTGATCATGTACAACTCCATAATTAGCAACTCTTTAGGCCAGATTGGAACAGCAAGATTCACTCTGAAACCATTATTCTGGGGTAACTGGGTACTAAAGTACCCCTTCTGCCTGATGGAGCATACATACTCAATCACACCAGAAGTAGAAAATATTCAGAAGAAGGAGAAAAATTCATCTTGTGGGAACAATAGTTTTTTCTTGTAAAGAACCTTAAAATAATTTGAACTTACAATATGTATGTATAATTTAAAAAATTATGTTTTTGTGCCCTGGCTGGTGTGGCTCAGCTGGTTGGAGTGTTGTCTTATAAAGGTCATAGTTTTGATTCTTGGTCACAGGTTAGATTCCTCCTCTCTCTCTAAGATCAATAAGCATGTCCTTGACTGAGGATTACAAATAATTGTAAAACAAAAATAATGTTTTGTTACCTATTGTTTTATAACAAACATAAACCATCTTAAAATTCAGTAGCATAAAAACAACATTTTACTATTGTTCTGTAACAATTCTGTGGCTTGACTGGGGTCTCTCCTGTGGCTATAGTCAGTTAGTTGTTGGAGCTGGAGTTATCTGGAAACTCCACTGGACCAGGTGTTTAAAATGGTTCACTCACCTCGAGGACAACTGACGCTAGCTGTCATCTGAAAACTCAGCTGTGGCTGTGGACAGCACCCTACAAGCATAGTCTCCCCATATGTCCTAGGCTCCTCACAGCAAGGCAGTTGAGTTTCAAACTCACTTAACTCACTCAACTAAGAGTGAGTAATTAAAGAGGCAGGCGGTGCAGGCTGCCAGGTTTTGGGTCTCAGGGTAGAAACTGTTTCATCATTTCTTCTACCACCATCTATTGGTCAAAATAGACACAGAGCCTGCTCACATTTAAGGGGAGAGGATATTAACTCTCTCTACCACTTCTCTGTGGTAGAAGTTCAAAGAATTTGTGGCCAATTTTACTTCCCCACAGTATTTTATTTTATAATAATATTAGTAATATACTTGAGCCCATTTCTGTTGAAAATGAGAAAAGGGCAATTTTGTTTTCAGTTCTATTCTGTTTCCATGGTAAATTATTTTAGCAACTCAATTTGTGTAACTTGAATAGAATTTTTATAGATGAAATACTTTTCTATGAGAAAGAGCTAAGGAATACTTGCATTTTATAAATAATAAATAGCTAATTAGCAATCTAAATCTAATAATCTCTGATGTAAACCAAACTGTTAAAGGTTAAGGGCTGATTGACGCAATCATATTAGTATGAATATATTGCATTATGATTCTCTGGTCAATAGCTCAGGTATGAATTAACAGAGAAATTTATAAAGAACTTTCAACTTAAATGCTTCATGACTTTTTAGTTATATTATCTCATTGGCTTTAACATGGTTATATGTGTTTTTTTTTAGTAAACATGAGAACAATTTTATTTATTCCTTTAATATTTGCCAAACAGCAAAGCAAATACCCATGAATTAATAGATTCTGAACTGTAATAATTTGGAAATGTGACAAAAGTAAAATCAAACAAAAGACACAAACATTTCAGAATAGATGATTTCTGAAAATCAGCACATTTCCCCTCATATTTTGATATGTTTATTATTTTCTTATATTACATTTCTCTTTATTTTTTAAGGGTTTATTTATTTATATTTAGAGGGGAAGGGAAGGAGAGAAGGAGAGAAATATAGATGTATGGTTGCCTCTCATGTATCCTCTGCTGGGAACTGGCCTGCAACCCAGGCATGTACCCTGACTGGGAATCGAACCACGATACTTTGGTTCACAGGCCCGTGCTCAATCCACTGAGCTATGCCAGCCAGGGCTACATTTCTCTTTAAACACTATCATTTTATCCCTTTATCTATGTATCTACTTCACCAATATGGTAATTGGAATATATCATTATAATATAAATATTTACATAATGAACATGATAAGTAATTTTAGCAGAAAATATTGAAAAGTAAATTATTTTCATGTTTTTCACCTTTTGCCAAAAATAAATACAGATTTGTGGTTATTTATCTTTGATAAACATATATAGTCGTACCTTTTCATTTAAAATGACTACAGTGGTCCTGACCAGTGTAGCTAAGTTGGATGGAGTGTCATCTTGAATCTGAAGGATTGCAGGTTCAATTCCCAGACCGGGAACATACCTAGGTTACAGGTTTGATCCCCAGCTGGGGCATGTATAGAGGGCAACCGATTGATGTTTCTCTCTCACAATGATGTTTTTCTTTCTCCCTCTTTTTCTAAAACAATGAAAAAGTATCCTCTTATAAGGATAAACAGTATTTTTTAAAATCAAATTACTACAATGTATATAAAAAGTAGTGATAAGTAAAATATCAAACATCCTTTTTTTAAACTTTTTTTTAAGATTTTATTTATTTATCTTTGAGGGAAAGGGAAGGAGAGAGGGAGGGAAACATCAATGTACGGTTGCGTTTTGTGCGACCCCTGCTGGGAACTAGCCTGCAGGGAACCTGCCTGCAACCCCGGTATGTGCCCTGACTGGGAATCGAACATGATTGTCTGGTTCACAGGCCCACGCTCAATCCACTGAGCTACACCAGCCAGGGTCAAACATCCTTTTTTAAAACATTATAACCAAAAAGTTTTAGATGAAGGAGGAACAATTTCAGATCACTGCAGTGAGACATACCTCTTTTCTTGTTAAATGATCATATGTCTAAAATTAGATAATTTTTTTCAAGTGACCCTAAATTGTAGATGTGTTATAGTATGTGAGCTAATTTAAAAAGTTTCCTTGGGGAAATTTGCCTGAAGTGATAATTATCAAACTCTGTGGGTTAAATCTAATGATAGTTTCTGTAAGAAGAATATGTACTAATTCTAGGCTGCCATGCTATCTATAATGTTAGTATTTTTCTACTTTATTATCTTAGAATGTCATTGATGGCCTTATCTCAAATCTATTTTTTGTACTAAAATGAATTCTTAGATTTCCTTTAGAATAAACCCTTTTTGCAGGTATAATTATATCTAATTATTACAAAACAAATTTAATAACCTCTTTGCTTAAGAAGTTTTACAAATAAAACTTTCCAAAAATCTGTTTGGAACCATATCTCCCCAAGCTATGATTTTAATTTTCTAATTTAGGTGCAAATTTCTATGATGTTGAGATATTATCTACTCATATCATTTGAATAGAAGATTTTGCTTTTTGTAGAAAGAACCTTTAAAAATGTATAAGCATAAAACATTGCCATAAATCACATCAAATTAATTATTAATAAGAATGAAAATTTCAACTTTGAAAATTTAAAAATATTGCCCTACTCACAAGGTAACAAATTAGCCTGCCACAGTTCCAGGGATGGTGATGGAGGACACAAGACTCTTGGGTCAGAGATGAAGGAGAGTTTATTCCTCATAGCAATAGAAAGACACACAGTATTATTATTTTGTACCATTTTCCAACATTCCCATGCCCACAGAGAAACATTAGAGAATTAGACTGTACATGTGTGCACAATAGTTGCGTTATAGTACAGGAACTTCAAAATTTAGAGAACTGAAGTATAATTACTCTTGGCAGTGGAGGAGGCATTAATTTTTTTACACTAAACAGTAAGCATGTCTTCTTTGCTCTGGAAAGTGTGTTATCTCTTTTTCTCAAGGTTTTAAGCCTGTACTTTTATGCTCTTTGCTCTACATACATCCTGAAAAATATAATGTGGATCAAAGAGTAGCCAGTGCCTTGAATTGCTCAATTAGCAGAAATGTAAGAAACCTTTAGATATTTTTCCTCAGCAGTAAAATGTACAATATAGGCTCCCTAAAACAAATATAAGACAAAAATAAATTATTAGCCACATAGCATATTAACTGTTCATCATGCTTCAGTTGAATGCCATTTGAGTACAAGCTTCTGAGCTTCTTACATGTACAGAATGTTCAAATAGTAAAGGTTAGGAAAACATCACAGTTCTTTTAACTTTTTCTACAAAATATAAAAAAGTGAACCAATGGTACCAGTTGTTGAAAATTTATGCTAGGTATTATGGTCATATAAAAAGACATTCTCTAAAATGGTTAATAATTTCTTTTGGGAGATATAATATTCATATATGAAGCAAACTAGAGAACAACTTAGTGTAGTATATATTGAAACACTAGGTTATGGCTAAAGAATTAATATCCTATTGATTTAATTTATAAACCATCTTAACATATATTGCCTCATTTTGTATCCATGCCTCATTTGTATTATGGTATTTTATTGACTTTACAATTTAAAGTTTTTATCATCTCTGAAATAACAACCATGGATATTATACTTGATGGCATCTTACAAAAAAAAGTAGCAGTATTTTCTGAGTGATCCAGACAGTTATGGTGCATTTTTCATCATTTGAAATGCATCATTTCCACTTGGAGGAGAAAGTGAAGCTCAAAAATATTATTTTACCAAGATAACACAACCAGTCGATGTTGAGACAGAACTTGAACCTAGGCCATTTTGTTCTAACAGTTTTTAATCTGTTAGAGGTGCTTTCTGCCTCTGGCTTAACACCTCACACTATTTCATAATTAATGGCCGAGAATTTCAAGAGGAATAATATTTGCTCAAATTGGCTTAATATCAAACAGATATTTTTCCCAGTCCCAGTAAGAGTGTTTTCAAAGAATTGGAAGGTTAAATACAGTACAGCTAATGGGGAAATGAAGCAAAGTGCTGTCCTTTCCCTGCGACCACCCGAGCTGTGCTTCTCTGTTTCTTCCTAGTGTACAGGTCCCTCTGTTTGTTGGTTTGAGTGACCTGAAGCATCCGTTACACGCATTTTAAATATTTTCCAGTTTCTAGCTTGTATTTTATTTTAAGTTCTGTTTTTTCAGGGTGTAAACTAGAATAGTTTATATTTCAAGTTTCAAAATGTATATTCATATATTTTTTGCATAATAGTTTTTATACTTACTTGTTATCCTCTTTTATATCTGTGGTTTGTTTTTATTTTTACTATTGATGTTGAGGTTTTGAGTTTTATTTGCTTATTTGTTTATTCTAGTTCATCAGACTTTTCTGTTTTTTTTTATTATCCTTAGATGATTTGTGAATCTAGATAAAGTAGGATAGGTTACAAAGTTGTGCAGTCTCAAGGTTGGGTGAGATTACTCGGATTCACTTAAGGTAACTCTCACTAAATCCACACATAAATATTGAAGATTCTCCAGATGCTTGCTATGAAACGAATGGGTGTCAGGATACTTGATGGATGCTGCCCTTTGATACTTCTCTTTTTCTTCTGGCTCCTGCTCCAAAAGTAGTTGCTTAAAGAAAAACAAAAGCAAAACCAAACAAACAAAAAAACTGGCCTCTCCAAAAGCACATGCAGATTCAGAAATAGGTTGAAGATGTTTCTCACTGACATTAGTACTTTAAACTGGGAATGGGGGCAGGGCAATAGCCCATATTCCCTGAGCCTTGTGTACAAACCAGGTTTTCGCAAGTGCACAACCATATATTCTAGTTTGACAATGCTCTCAAACTCACTATTTTCATAGTGAGTATTTGATATTTGATCTCCACAGGCCTGGTTGTGGTCTACTACAGGAAGATGCTGGGGAGAAGTTAATTATAAGTCTGTGCTTACGAGAAGGTCTGTGAGTATAAACAAGCCAATGATATGTGGTCTATTTTGGGGTTTCCTGGGGCCTGGTGACTCATAAGTGTATACAATATGCTATTTGTCTTTGTGATGTCCCAGGTAACTCACCCTTTTATGCTCTTTTATTAATAGATACAAAGTAATAGAAATTCTTCCTATCTTGGTGCCTTGAGAACAGGACTCTGAATTTCTTTCTTATCTTTCTTTTCAATTTTATTTTTCTGTATCTATCATTCTCTCTAGCTAACTATAGTTAAGCTATACAGGGTATCTACATACCCTGTATAGATAGCTAGTGGGAAAATCTAGCTATCTGAAATCTAGTGGAGCTCAAAATGAGCCATGGTGGGAAAATTTACACCACAGGAATCAGTAAATACCATAGACCAGGGCTTTTTATTATTAAAGGCCAACCACTACTGGCCATATCCTTATGTGTATTATGAACATACACACTACCAGTTAACAAGATTATATATATATGTCTTTTTACTCCTGGATGGTTTGTCAATTTTCATATTATTTGTTTTGAAGCTATAACATATTAAACTTAGAATTGTTACATCTTATTGCTGAACTAAATATTTTGTAACAATGAACTTGCCTTGTCTTTAGTGATGCCTTTTGCCTTATAATCAGTCTACTTTGACTTTAACAGCAATATCAGGGTTGCTTTTGTTAGATTTTTCCAGGAAGATATCTCTCCATCTGTTGCTTTCCATCCTTCTAAACCCCTGTGGTTAGGTATGTGTCTTGTAAACAAAATGTAATTGAGGCTTTATTTTTTTTATCCAATCTTACCAAGACTTTTATCCAAGTCTTACAAATGAAGCACTTATCTGATTTACATTTAATAGTGTTATTCACATGCTTCAGTTTAAATTTCTGATTTTATTAAGTAATTTGTTTTTGCTTCATTTGTGCAGTGTCTTGCCTTTATTATTTTGGAAGTGATTGTCTGCATTTTATTGCTTCATTTTTTCTTTACTTCTAACTTATATTCTTTAAAATTTACTTTTCAGTGAGTATATATTAATAAAAACAGAAATTGACAGGATTCTGTATATACCTAATGTTAACAGAATTATACTATTTAAGAAATATTTAATTTTCTAGTGAATAAAAAGAAAAAATGAAACAATAAAATGCACACAAAATTCCCAAAACAAACAAGAAAAGTGAGAAGAAAGCATATGAGAAATCACTTAAAAGAATGGTAATGTAAAGCCAAAGCATTTGAGTCACTATAGTAAATGTAAGTACACTAAACATTTTATTTGTAAAACAAGATTGTCACATTGTATAAAAAAATCACCAGAAAACCTCAACTATATATTGTTTACAAAAGATGGTTTCACACTTTTTTTAAGTCTATGTCTAATAACTCCAATATCTGTAGTTCCCATAGGGCACTTTCTATGTTCTCTTGTTTCTCTGGGTTTTGTTAATTTGTCTCATTTACCTGGGTTTCTAATTATTTTCATATTCTGTTAGACATTTACTTTGCAATATCGTCTACAAAAATATTTTATTACCTAGGATAATATTACTGCTGTAAAATGTGTTTCCATATGTTCCTGCCAGTGAGCTGGGGGAAGGGACAACTCAGCACGTTCAAGTACTGATTTGATTGGAAGATGAGCTGAAGTCTTAGTGGAAGTCTATCCTTTCTTGTTCAGATTTATGCCTAAATTGAGGTCATTTGGTAGCTCTAACTAAATTAGGAAAGTTCATCAAATACCTTTTAAAGGTTCTTTAATTCAAGCCCTGTATTCCTAACCATGCTAGTCAATTCAATTATCCCTCAGCCTCTTAGTTGTTTCTCTCTCTTTAATTTGCGGGGGTAATGGAGCTTACTTCTCTGAGCCTCTGTCTTTTTCCTTATCAGTTCTTACTTGTTCCTCACCTTATGATTTTTTATCTTATACATTTTTGGATTTAAAAATATTTTTCTAGCAGAATAGTTGATCCAATTTAAGTAGTCCACCATTATTGAAAAGTAAAGTCCTTCAAATTGTAGGAATTCATTCCAATTGTTTCATAACAAAATTATATCATTTTTCAATATCTTTATTCTATAAACAAACTGTTTTACTCTTCATCTTCATTAAATATCTTTCAAGAGTAGAGAAAGGAATTATCTTCATTTTGCACATGAAATCTTTATGACATAGAATCTGAGGCATAAAGAATTTCATTAACTGTGTACCTCACTGACATGGATGATGGGGGATAGAGTTTGAGTACTTCTTTCTAAATTTTCTTGATGCTCAGGACACATCAATGTTGTAAACTTTAAACATTAGTTAATTAGACTTTAGGTTTTCCATGTTTATTACTGCATAGCCAAGTGAAATGTTACAAGTAAAGTTAAAAAGATAGCAACTAATCATAAAATTATTTCTGTTCTTACTAAATTGCTAATAATTGTTTAGGTTCTTCATCTCAATATATCCATTTTACCTATGTTTTCATTTGTTTAATAACTATACAATTTTTTAACTACTTACTATTTACACATTTTAATAAGTATTTACACAAATAAAGAATCAGAACAAACATCCAATACCATTTAATTATATAATTATAGTCAGCGACCTTAGTCATTATCTTTTTATAAACTTCATTTGATAACTAACAATTTAAAATCTTTTTTGCAAATGAGAAAAAAGCAGAGTATTAAGTTTTCCCAAATATCTAACTATATTTAAGGAACAACTCCTGTTCTCAAATATGCTTACAGTCTAGGGGAGAACATATGTACGTATTAAAAAATGAAGATAATGAACTGGAGATAAGGATGGTATGGGCGAAAATGAGAACAGTGCTGATCGTGGAGTGAATAAGAATTTATGTCATCTCAAAAACTGAAAGTACAAATTAGAGTCACTGTTCCTTTTTACTCCATTTAAGTAGCTTCGACAATGATGTAGGATCCAGACTGCGAGCGAAGTGAGATAAAGGGCGTATTAAGATTTCTCCTTTTTATTCTACCCAACAAATGGTTGACCTTAAGAATAATATAACTTCCTTAGGCATATGTCTTATTTAAATGAAAAGTGCTTGCCACGTAGTAAATTCTCAACACACTTTTTAAAAAATGATGTGACATGGTTGCAGATATTATTACTTAAAAAAGCATGAAGAGCTTATATCTATTCCAGTGTCCAGCTGAAACTGAAATCTTTTAATCTATTTTTTATTTTCCTTTTTCACACTAATGATATTTTTTTTTCTAATGATGTTTTATGATGTATTCTATAAACTACAGTTGGATTTCTGGTTACATAAAGTACTATACCTTCCATGTGTAACATAAAAATATGTAGTTATCTGCATGTCCATTTATCTGGGGCAATGCTTTTCACTTGGATATCTGTGACAGAGAATTGATATTTTAATATGGTTGAGGTTAAGATTTATTTTGAAGGAGTAAGAAAAAGCATTCATAATTTTATAACCTACTCACAGGATCCTATTTGACCTGTAGTACCCACCATAGGTCTTCACTCATTACAGCTTGCCTTCTCAGAACTGTAGAGTAGGTAATACTCAGTCACAGTTGGACAGATTCATCTGCATGAAATCAGGAGGGAATATTGTTTTTGAAAATTACATGATGACTAAACGTAATCTATGGAATTTGCAACTTTTTGTGTCAACTAGGGTTGGTAAAATGACATGAAAATCTGTAATAATGTGATCGATATAGGAACCGTTAGACATGATTATAGCCATCAGGAAGGAATTGGATATGTAAAAACAGATCTACACTCATGTTCCCTATGAGGGTCATGCATCATCTAGGACATCACAAAATATTGGTAATGTGATTGGTGATGATATAACGTCATATGAATTTTCTCTGTCATATTAGACTTGACAAAATTTTATAATAAACCTAGTCCAGAAAATATTATGGGAGAAATGAGAAATCATCTTATCACTTGTTTCTTTTACTCTCTGGTCTGTCCTCCTTTTCCTTAGTGGGAATATGATGAGGTTATTAAAGTGATATAAAAACTACAAGGAATGATCTAACAAGAGAGAAAATATAATCTATTACTATTTATGTAGTGTGAACGAAGCAACGGGTATTGCTACATTTGCATCTAATTCCATAAAGGAAGGTAATTGCTACTTCCCTGTGTTGTACGATAATATAAATGGCAGTACAGTTTTAAGATTTTGTAGAACACAGAGGTTTTTTTTTTATTTGATTTAAATTGGATTTAGCAAGAACAGAAAAAGTTTAAAGAGAAGCCAGGAAATAATTATTTAGTGTGGTAATCACGCCGAATTCTTTTAAAACTAGAAGTAGTATGATAGTGTGAAAAATATTTATAACATTTTCAGTTTAGTGACTAACCAATAATTCACAAAGGAACCTACTAAAATTAGAGATTTTCCAAATTTTATGGAGGCTTTTCTAAATAATATGATAGATGGTGGCTTTTACTGTTCATGCTATATTTTAGATTCCCAAGACAGTAATTTAGAAATTTTTATGGGAGGATAAAAGCAATTAGGGACATCTGGATTGCTCTGGGCATAACCCACATATTTTTTTTATTTGTCCCTCCTCTTTAATGAGACTAATGAAATTAACCCTGACTGTCTAGGTAAGAACTTTGCCAAGAAGGGTAATAAAATTGCAAAGTATTTTTTTGCAATTAAATTTTAATGTAATTGAAAAAAATACTCCTATTTATACAACATGCTGAGAATTTAGGGATGGGTTTATTGACTTATAATAACCTTATAATTTCTTTTGGGATCCAGTGTTTTGATGGGATTCATAGAGTGACCTCAGGAACCATAAGCTCAATTTTCTGGAGTTTACAGCTCCTTTAAGTTTTGTAATAAATTTGATTTCCCTAAAGCTAACACTCCATTGGAAGTGTGATTCATATATTACTACATAACATTTTGAAAAAAGGGTGAAGAAGCCCTGGCTGGTGTAGCTCAGTGGATTGAGCACGGGCCTGCGAACCAGAGTATTGCGGTTCGATTCCCAGTCAGGGCACATGCCTGGGTTGCAGGCCAGTTCCCAGCAGGGGATGCATGAGAGGCAACCGTACATTGATGTTTCTCTCTCCCACTCTTTCTCCTTCCCTTCCCCTCTCTCTCTCAAAAAAAAAACATTTAAAAAAAGGGTGAAGAAGAATTACATCTTGGAATGATATATTTTGAAGTATCATATAAAATATTATAAATATTTTTTAGAACACTTAAATGCATATTATGAAAGCATAGCAAACAGGAAGGAAAAGTTCTAGGTAAATAAAATGCATCGATTGCCTACTATAAGTCAGGCATTATGTCGTGTCCATTATAAAGATTTCATTTTTGCAGAATAAATTTTATACTTATATGTAGCTAAACATGATGTCTACTTGGGATAAAAATTGTTTTTAATATCAGCATTAATTGCACTTTAATCAAAATCATTGGATTTGGCAAAAGTTAGTGTTTTTTGGTCTGCAACTTTTGTTCCCTACCATAATAACCTGGGAAGTTTTTAAAGCACTCCAGAACATGAACTCCTTCCGAATCAATTGAATCAAAAATTCCAGAGAAAATCTAGGGTCTGGGATTTCAAAAAAATCTCTACAGCTGATTCCATTGTGCTGAGAGTATTGAGAACCACTCTTCAACAATTTAAATGACAATACCTAATTATATCATTCAATCAGTAAGTGCATTCAAGAACAATTTCACTTAATTTATCCAGACAAACTAACCATTCATTCATTTGTTATTCATTAGGCATACATTTATAGAATGCCTGCTGACAGATGAGCACTTTGGAAGATGTTGACAATTAGTGATAAATGTTTGGGTTTTTTTCCCAAGTACTTCACAGACATAAATGTAAAACGATTATTTTATTCAGCCTTAAAATATTATTCATACAAAGTTGCACAAGAAGTTGTGGGAGAAAGGCAGTTTTTAAAAATTCTTTGTGGTTTTGAGATCTTCAGATTTTTAAAATGGTCTTCAGACATTTAAAAAATAATTTTCATTCTTTGTTTCATCAAATTGTCAAAGATTTAGCACAGTTTCTAAATACTTCCTTCCAGGACACTGAACTCAGAATAAAACACTTTACCATTTTTACTTCTAATGTACTTCAAAATCTTATTTAAGCACTCAAAAGAGTCCAGCAATCTCACAACATTTCCCTATAAGCCATGTTTGAAAATGTGCTTACAGGTTAGAATTAATAAACAAATTCAACCATATTACAAGGTCACAAATCAGTATGCAAAAATTATATTCTATACACTAGCTGCAAACAATATAAAGTAAAATTTAAAATGTCATTCCACTTAAAATAGCAACAAAACAAATAAAGCATTTATGTCTACATTTAACAAAGAAGTACAAAACTTACACTCTGAGAACTACAAAACATATCCTGAAGTTAAAGAAGATTTGGATAAATGAAAAGACATCACATGTTTATGGATCAGAATGTTCAATGTTTTTAAGATGCCAATCTCCCCAAATTGATCCACAGATTCAACACTATCCCTATCAAATCCTAGCTAACTTCTTTATAGAATTTGATAAACTAATCTTAAAATCTGTATAGAAATATAAGAAAACAAGAATGACCAAACAATCTTGAAAAAGAACACAGGTGGACTCATACCTTTCAATTTTAAAACACAGTGTAAGAGACAATTTAATAGGAAAAGAATAGTCTTTTCAAGAAATGATACTGAAACAATTGGACATCTACATGCAGAAAATGATGTTTAATCTCTTCCTCACACTGTATATGAAAATTTACTTAAAACATATATTAGACCAAAATGTAAGAGCTAAAATTTATGAACTATTAGAAGAAAATAAAGAAATATATTCATGACACTGCATTATCTAACAACTTCTTAGATATGACCCCAAAATCACAGGTGATAGAAGAAAACAATAAATAAAATTGAGACTATCCAAAGTGAGAACTTTTTGTTTCAAAGGGCACTGTCAAGAAAGACACTTATCTACTGGTGGACACTTGGGCTGCATCCAAATTTTGGCTATTGTAAATAATGCTGCAATGAACATAAGGGTGCAAAAATTCTTTTGCATTAGTGTTTTGGGTTCCTTAGATATCTTACTAGAAGTGCAACTGCTGGGTCATAAGGCAGTTCCAGTTTTATTTTTTGGAGGCCCCTCCATACTCTTTATGTTGTGGTTGCACCTATCTGTATTTCCACCAACATTGCAAAACAGTTCCCCTTTCTACACATCCTTTCCAGCACATGTTGTTTGTTGATTCATTGATGATAGGTGTTCTGACAGGTGTAAGGTGATATATCGTTGTGGTTTTAATTTGCATATCTCTGATGCAAATTAAATATACCTATTGGCCATCTTTGGGTATATGTCCTCTTTGGAGAAGGGTCTGTTCAGGTCCTTGGCCCATTTCTTAATTGAATTGTTTGTTTTTTGGGTGTTAAATAGTGTAAGTTCCTTATATGCTTTGGATATTAAGCCCTTATCAGATGTATTGGAGAATATGTTGTCCCATTCAGTGGGTACTTTTCATTTTATTGATAGTTTCTTTGGCTGTGTAACAACTGTTTAGTTTGATGTAGTTCCATTTGCTTACTTTTTCTTTTGTTTCCCTTGCCTAAGGCAATATATTAGAAAAAAACATTGCTGTGAGAAATACCAGATATTTTACTGCCTATGTTTTCTTCTAGAATTTTTATAATTTGAGTCTAACATTTAATCTTTAATCTATTTTGAATTTATTCTTGTGTGTGGTGAAAGAAGGTGGCCTAGTTTAATTTTTTTGCATGTATCTGTCCAATTTTCTCAGCACTATCTATTGAATATACTATCTTTAGCCCATTGCAAGTTTTTGCCTCCTTTGTCAAATATTAATTGATTATAAAATTTTGAGTATATTTTTGGGCTTTCTATGGAGACACACTCATAGATACAGAGAACAGACTGACAGCCGTCAGAGGGAAGAGGGTTTGTGGCTGGATGAGAAGGGGGAAGGGATTAAGTAAGAAAAAAGAAAAGACTCGGGGACACAGATCACAGTATGGTGACTGCCAGAGGAAATGGGTTGAGGGGAGGAAGAGGAGAGTAAAGGGGGGATAACTGATGATGGATGGAGACTTGACTTGGGATGGTAAACACACAGTACAATACACAAATGATGTCTGTAGAACTGTACACCTGAAACCTATATAATTTAATTAACCAGTGTCACCCCAATAAATTCTATTAAAAAAGGAAGTGAAAGACAATCAACAGGATGGGAGAAAGTATTTGCAAATCATGCATCTGATAAAGAACTTGTATCCAGACTATAGAAAGAACTACAATTCACCAACAAAAAGACAAACAACACAATTTAGAAACAGGAATTACATAAATATTTCTCCCATGAGATACACGGTGGATTAATTAGCACATGAAAACATGTTCAACATCATTCATCACTAGGGAAATGGAAATCAAAATCACAATGAGAAAATAACAAAACAAAATCACAAAACAAAATATCAGATGTTTGTGTGCGTGCAGAGAAATTAAATTGCTCATACATTGCTGGTGAGAATGTAAAATGGTGCAGCCTTTGTGGAAAAAAGTGTCTGGCAGTTCCTCAAAAGGTTAAGCACAGTGTTACCATGTGATCCAGTAATTCCTCTCCTAGGTTTGTTCCCATGAGAAATGAAAACATGTCCACACAAAAACTTGTATGTGAATGTTCATAGTTGTGCTATTTCTAATATACAAAAAATGAAAACAACCCACATACCCATCAATTGAGAATAAATAAATAAATGCAATATACTTCTATGTGGAATTTAATTCAGTAAATACAAAGAATGAAAATTTGACATATTCTATAACATAGATGAAAATTAAAAATTAAAAAAAGTAAAAGAAGCTGGTCATGAAACACCATATTTTATATTATTCCATTTGTGAAACATCCAAACTAGGAAAAAATTCTATGGAGACAGAAAGAGATTAGATTAGTTAGTATTTGCCTAAGGCTGGAGTTGGGAGTGGGGGAGATGGGCTTGGGTTTCTCTGTGAGGTGTTGCAACTGTTCGAAAATGTATTGTGATGACGATGGTCACAAAATTAAGTTAAATAGTAAAATACAATTGAATTATACACTTAAATACTTGATTTATTACGCAGATTATGTTTCAACAATGTCATTAAAATTTCTTTATAAGAATATCACGTCATTGCTTCCCATAACATCACCTCTATAGTTTTTACTTTTGACTTCATTTTGACCATTTATTTCTGAAAATTAGCACTACTCTGGAAGTAAAATGCATTCCTTTGTTTTTGGAGTTTGATTTTTTAAAAATTTTTTGCTTTTCATTAAAACTAACATTTTTTCCAATTTTTTTCAATATTTTAGGAATTTTAGATAGCTGTGGGTGAAGCTCATTCCTTATTTTCTTTCCTCAACCCTACTTCCTCCATTGTCTCCTCAGGGTCCTTCATTGTTGCCTCCTTTCACCTGACCTCTCCATATTAGAGTATTCTAGGCTCAGACCATGGAATTTTGTAAAGTAATTTGTAATGTGATCATTGTGATTACCAAATTCCTAGGTAATCATGACCAGTCTCTAGGCATCTAATACTATCTGTATACAAATGGCTTCCGGGCATGTCTGTAGCTTAGTGCTCATCCTAATGTTAGAGCTGTATGTTCCAGCTTTGAGCTTCACATCCAAAGCATCATTTCCAGGGCTCAACCCCTTATTCCACACACCTCCAAAACCTTTTGCTTCCTATGCGCTCCTTCCTATCTTAGAAAATGACAACTTTATTCTTCCAGTTTGCTTTTTATCATGTTTGTAATAAAAAACTATAATCTTACTATGATCTGTATGTCCATCCCCTGCTCGTCTAGCCACTGGATGCCTTTTTTATCTCATGTCATTCTCTTCTCTCTTCACCTCACATTCATTATTTCCTCAGTGACTCTGATGTTGCTGCCACAGAAAGGCCTTAGGGCCCTTACAGTTTTTACTCCTTCTAAATGGAACACTTAAATTACTTCATTACCTGCTCTTTATTTAAATTTACGTTTCAGCATAGCAGTTACTTCCTGGTATCTCTTTTTAATTCCAGTCAATCTCGTTTTTTTTTTAAATTAAAGATACCATTATATTGCAAAGAATAGTATTCAGAACAGTATGGTACTGGAATTTAAAGAGACACATGGGCAAATAGAACAGAACTGAGAGCTGAGAAGTAAATTCTCACATATTCAGTCAACTAATATTTGACAAGGAGCCAAGAAAACTCAGTAGAGGTAAGGGTAGTCTCTTCAATAAATGGTGTTGGGCTAATTGGATATTCACACACAAAAGAAAGAAACTGAACTGTTATTTATTGCTACTCACAAAAATTTGTCTGAAATGGATTAAATTTATAAATGTAAGACCTGAAATGATAAAACTCCTAGAAAAAACATAGGAAAAGTTTTTCTTGATGTTAGTTTCGGCAATGATATTTTATCTCTGATACCAAAAGCTCAACAAGCAAAAGCAAAAATAAACAAGTGGGTCTGCATCAAGCTACCTCTTATTTCAACTACTAGCTGAATTCTACCTTCATATATGTATTTCTAAACCAATCTTTTTGATTGTATTACTGACCCAAGTTTGGCATATCCTAATATGCACTTTAAATATATTAAAATGCAAACTCATTGTCTTCCCCATTAACACTCAACTGCCTCTGCTTCCCTTTTGAGATGTACTATCATCCAAGTGCTTCTGCACATGAAAGAAAACCATGAACAAAGTGAAAATCCATGATAAGGTATCTATCACCTCACATCTACTGGAATGGCTATTATCATAAAGACAAGAGATAAATGTCAGTGAGGTGAAAATCAACCAAATCAATCAATCAATCAATCAAAAATCAATCTTTTACAATGTCTGTAGGAATGTAAATGGGGGGCAGTCACTGTGAAAAACAGTATGGGGGTTCCTCAGAAAATTAAAAATAGAACTACTATATGATCCAGCAATCCCACTTTCGGGTTTATATCTAAAGGAAATGAAATCACTATCTTGAAAAAGCAATTCACATCACCATTATTTGTTGCAGCATTATTCACAATAACCAAAACAACCTGAGTGTCTATCAACAGCTATATACATATAATGTAGTCATAAAAAGAATGGAAGTCCTATCTTTGCTTCTACATGATGGAACTGGAGGGCATTATGCTAAGTAAAATATGTCAGAGAAAATCAAATACTGTATGATATCACTTATATGTGGAATTTTAAACAGCGCAATTTATAGAAATAGAGTGTAGAATGGAGGTTGACAAGGGCTGGGGAACAGGTGAAACAGGGAGATGTTGATCAAACTGTATAGAATCCCAGTTATTAGATAAGTAAGTTCTGGGTATTTAATATACAGTATGGTGACTATAATTAGCAATACTGTATTATATACTCCAATGTTGCTAAGTGAGTAGATCTCAAATGTTCTAACCACACACACACACATACACACACACAAAGTAATTATGTTAGGAGACAGATTTATTACCTTATTATGTCAATCATTCTACAATATATACACATTTTAAGTTGCCACTTTGTACACCTTAAACTTACACAATGTTTTAAGTCAATTATAATTTGATAAATTTAGGAAAAAAGTATGTGTTTGTCTTGAGATTAACTTGAATTTTTAAAAAAGCAATTTAAGGGGTGAAATAATAAGCCTCAACTCCATTAAGTCATAGTATCAAGTGGGAAGAAATAAAACTATAAGGTGAATTTTAGAAGTCATTATAAAAATGAAACCCTGAAAAGAATATAATATTAAAAATTATTTAAAGCAATAAAAGGCAGACTACTATAAGTAGTCTATGTTATTGACAGAATATGAGCTGAGTGCAGCTCCATGATATAAGTACCTGCTAGAAGCCCATAAGATGTAAGTACTTGGACTTAATATTTCAAATATACTTGCTCTTTATATATTACAAATAAACCCAAGTTTCAGAAAATAAATATATTACAGGTAAAAACATTTCAGAAAATAAATATTGTAATCATCAAAATACTAGAAAAAGCCCAATTATTTTACTATGGTTTCATAACACACTGAAGGATCTTCTCAATAAACTGAGTAAGTCCTTGCTTTGAGTAGAAGTTACTGCCTCTTTGCAAAATTTTTAGGAAAATCTCAAATTTTTATATTAAAAATGCCAGGTACACACTTGCCTGAGATTGTACTTATTATTTAAAACTTCAAATTCCTACCTTTCTACCTAAGTCCAGTAGCAAGTCCTTTAATTAAAAGCTAAAGTAAGTGAACAATTACCTTGAGAAGTGAGGGTGACTGACAGTAACATAATTAAAAGCCAGATTTGTAATGTGAATATGAAGCATCTTTATAATAATAGTTTAATAAAAGGCACTAGTTGTTTCATGTAAAATTAGAAAAATGACTTATTTTTGATGAACAGGCAAGGAGGAGTGATATTTTATTCCAGATCTCATGTCACTTAATCTAAGGCAATTATAAAATTATTATAGACACAGTCAAATGATCTTTTGTAAGAAATATTAATGCTCCTGAAAAGATGGCAGTTAGTGCCCACCATGCATGGTTTACGGGACAGAAGTGCACAATCCGAATGTTCTAAAATCAACTGCAGAGTGACAGACCATTGTGGAAGTGAGAACAAACTCAGCGTATGTCAAGACACCCACCGTTGGGGCGCGTTTCTGTCACACAGGCATCCGATTTTCCATAAGTATGTCGGTCCTATTTCTATCCTGGCTCCAGTGGAAGCCAGATCTCCCAGCTGGACACCTGCCACTGCTGACGCATCTTCCTCTGTGTGCAGAGTGTATGTGTGTGTACTTTCTATATAACACTCTCTTTCAAACCAGACTGAAGACCTACTGAGAAAAATTATGTTACAGAATTGCATCAGTCTTTCACAGAGTGCAGGCCACTTTCTACATTGCTGTAATACTGAACAAGCATAGATTTCCTCCAGGATACAAGGAAACACAAAGCACATCCCTACGAAAATATGCTGCTAAGATGTACATGGCAACCACATCTCTGGAGAGTCAGACACACTGCCTTCCATTGAAGTAGATTTAAACTTACAAGCAGGATACACTGTGAGTTTGCCATCCATGTGACTGAAGAGGACATTGTGCTTATAAATGGACTATCTAAGGAGCAGTCCTACAAATGGTTTGCATATTTTATTGAATTTTATTTTATTATTGTTTTATCCTCACCTCAGAACATTTTGTTTCCATTGCTTTTAGAGAGAGAAAGGGAGAGAGAAAATCATTGAAGGGGGAAGAAAAAAAGGTCATATTGATTTGATTGGTCGCCTCCTGTAGGCCCCCAGATCATATGGGATGTGTAAGTGCCCAAACTGGGGTTCCGGGACTGAACCCGCAATGTAGGGCAATTGAACTGCAACTTTCTGTGAACAGGACCAAATGCTTACCAGCTGAGCCACACCAGCCAGGGTTATTTTATTTTAATAGACAATTTTATAGCATATATTTTGTGTAAGGCATTTCTTCCTCTTGTAGTCATGCACTATTCATCCTGAGAACAAATCTAGAAAGAAGTTTTTACTTGTACTGTATTTTACAGACGAAGTATGTATAGTCAACTTTAAACATGGTTACCTGGTCATGGTTATGCATTCACTACTACAGAAAGTGTAACTGCACAAGGATTCCTAGGAGCTGTGCTTTGATATCCATCACCGCATTTGTACCTCACACAAGCTGCTCTAGGACAGAGACATAGTTGGTGAGTTACTAAGACGGACCAGTGTTTGGGAGACCCGTGACTCCTAGATGGCGGACTTTGGCCAAGCGTCCCTTAGAATGTTCCCTCCACAGTAGTATTCACTCAATCCTACCTAACTCTTCCAAAGCATAAAATACATGGGATGTTTTATTTTATAATTTTAGCATGTCTTTGAAATTGTGAGAAACTCAAGAGAAACAAATACAGAAAAAGAAAACAAAACCCTTCAAAAATATGAAAGAAGAAATTAATATGTGTTGTGTATGATCTCACTTATGAGTGTAAGCACAGAATCCTAATCAATACACCTGGAAATAATTCAATAACATATTTAAGAAAAAATTTAAATTAGTATCAATAGATTTTTTAAAATATGGTACTGAAGCATTGCTAATATTTAAAATCCATTCTTAAAAATGGCACTTAAATTAGAAATGTAAATTTCTTAAAAGGATAAAAGAAAGCTATCTTACACTATAGTAGATTTATTGTCTTTCTTCCAAGTTTGTAACCAATTACTTTCCAAAGATCCATTAGAAATAACTGTTAAAATTCTCAGATTTATAAGATTTATAAAATTAATGTAAAAACTGAAAGAAAAAAGTTTTTAAAGTTTTAGTGTAAAAGTATTAAGCACTAGTTTAGCTTTCTAGTTGAAGAAAAATTTTCTAGATAATATTTTAGTGCAAAAAATTTGCTCTTGATTCACCTAAATTTTAAAAGGCCATTCCATCAAGACATCTAACATTCTCTGATGAGTTTCTATGAATTCTAAGGGCTTTTCTTTTCTGTTAAGAAGAAAAACTGAAAGTATTCTGAATTGAAATCAAAATCTAAATTTTTTAAAATAAAAAGATCATAGTTCAATGGATAATTCAACATACAAAAATGTTATTAAATTTTATCATGTCATTTTAGTTTATATCAAATTTACAATGTAAAAGGTACAAATAAAAATATTCTGTCATTTTATGTTAACTTTTAAAAAGTAAAATTTCAGAAAACTTTTGGTGAAATAAACTACTACTAATAAGAAGTTACGCTTAAGGCTCATATTATTGTATTTGCTGTAAATAAGATTTTAATGCAGTCAAGTTCTTGTGAAAGAGTCAGTTAACTGTAACTTACAGCTGCATTCAAAACCACATACTGCTTTTTGTAAACACATTCTGTTCATTTGTGCCATTATACTAGATTATGGATGGTTTGAGTACAAGAGTCAAGGTTTATTCACTTTTTCATTTCAATAGAAGGGGCACCAGGTATGAAACTGTAATTTCTCCAGTGAAAATTTGGATAATACATATTGTATTCTCCTGACACTTGGATGTCACTGATTATAACATGCAGCTCTAAGGCAGTGAAAACAATGTGGATTGCAGGTGTAAAATCCATCTCTATTTCAGGGATGGTACATGTGCAATTTTGCACCTTAGAATTCATGAAATATGATACTACCACCTCTATAATCAACCTCTGGATTCTCCATGAAGCTTTAAAATTAAATACCTATGGTTTTGATCCTCTTCCTTTTTCCTTAAGCTTTTTAAAAAATTTAATTATTGTTCAAGTACAGTTTTCTGTCTTTTACTCCCATCCCAGCCCACCACCCCTAGTGCTCCCCACCTCCCTCCCATTTCCACCCCCCTTAGTTGTTGTCCATGTGTCCCTTATACTTGTTCCTGTGCATCCTTCCACTTTTTCCCTGAAATTCCCTCCCCTCTCCTCTCTGGTCCCTGTCTGCCTGTTCTCTACTTCAGTGTCTTTGGTTATACTTTGCTTGCTTGTTTGTTTTGTTGTTTAGCTTCCTGTTAAAGGTGAGATCATATGGTATTTGTCTTTCACCACCTGGCTTATTTCACTCAGCATAATGCTTTCCAGTTCCATCCATGCTATTGCAAAGGGTAGGAGCTCCTTTCTTCTTTCTGCTGCATAGAATTCTATTGTGTAAATGTACCACAGTTTTTGGATCCATTCATTTACTGATGGGCACCTAGGTTGCTTCCAACTCTTGGCTATTGTAAATTGTGCTGCTATGAACATTGGGCTGCTTAGGTTCTTTTGGATTGGTGTTTCAGGGTTCTTAGGATATACTCCTAGCAGTGGAATTGCTGGGTCAAAGGGCATATTTATTTGTAGTTTTTAGAAAATTCCATACTATTTTCCATAATGGTTGTACCAGTCTGCAATCTTACCAACAGTGAACCAGGGTTGCCTTTTCCCCACAACCTCTCCAACATTTGCTGTTGGTTGCTTTGTTTATGATGGACATTCTGACCCATATAAAGTGGTATCTCATTGTGATTTTAATTTGCATCTCCCTGATGGCTAGTGACATTGAGCATCTTTTCATGTGTCTCTGGATCCTCTGTATGTCCTCCTTAGAGAAGTGTCTGTTCAAGTCCTTTCTCATTTTTTAATTGGGTTAGTTGTCTTCTTAGAGTGCAGTCATGTGAGTTCTTTGTATATTTTGGAGATTAAACCCTTGTCTGAGGTATCATTGGCAAATATGTTTTCCCAAACAGTTGGTTCTCTTTTTATTTTAATACTGTTTTCTTTAGCCATGCAGAAGCTTTTTATTTTGATGAGATCCCATTTGTTTATTCTTTCCTTTATGTCCCTTGCTAATCAAAGGAATTTTTGTATACTAACAATGAATCAGCAGAAGCAGAAATCAAGAAAAAAAATCCCATTTGATATAGCAAAAACAAAAATAAAATATCTGGGAATAAACCTAACCAAGGAAGTAAAAGACCTGTATACAGAAAACTACACAACACTGAAGAAAGAAATCAAGGAAGACACAAACAAATGGAAATATATACTGTGTTCATGGATTGGAAGAATTAACATCATCAAAATGTCCATACTACCCAAAGCAATTTACAGATTCAATGCAATACCTGTTAAAGTACCAATGGCATATTTCACATAGAACAAACACTTCAAAAATTTATATGGAACCATAAATGACCCCAAATACCAGCTGCAATTTTGAGAAAGAAGAACAAAGTATGAGAGATCACAATACTTGATACCAAACTGTCTTACAAGGTCACTGTAACCAAAACAGCCTGGTACTGGCATAAAAACAGGCACATAGACCAATGGAACAGAACAGAGAGCCCAGAAATAAACCCAAGTCTCTACAGTTGATTAATATTCAACAAAGGGGGCAGCAACATAAAATGGAGTAAAAATAGCCTCTTCAACAAATGGTGTTGGGAGAACTGAAAAGCTATGTGCAAAAAAATGAAACTTGAGCACCGACTTACACCATACACCAAAATAAATTCAAGGTGAATAAAAGACTTAAATATAAGCTGTGACACCATTAAAGTCCTAGAGAAGAACATTGGCAGGAAAATCTCAGTTATTTCATGCAGCAACATTTTTCTTAAGCTTCCGAGTGAAGCAAACCATAATTACTACCTTGCAGAGGGGTGGAGTAAAAATATGCACAGACTGCACTCTGTGCAGCTTATTTCACCTACAAGTGAACAGTAACTATCTTGAGTATCTCCTTCTCCCAACTTCCTACCTCCCATTCTCTGTGGGATAATCAGAAATTTTTTTTTACCTTAAATCCGCCACTGCATATTTTCCTGGTATACATTTAAGATTTATTCCTCTTCACTCATCTATTCAACCCATATTGTCCTGACTTTTGGGCCAGTTTCCCACTTGTCTCACTCCTAGTGTTTAACTTGCTTGATCCAAACTTCTGTTTGTAGTAAGCACACGTTTTACTCTTTACTCAGTTATGCAAAAAATGTACCCTTAGTTTTCTGTAACTTAAATTGTTATTTTAAACCTCATCCCATTCTGTAATGGAAAACTTAATCTTGCCACATTAAAGTAAATTCAGGAAAATTTGTCATTTTTATTTAATATAGGCTTACAATTCAGTCATGTCAAGATTGAAATGTACTTCTAAGGTTTTCTCTTTGCCCTTCCATAATGAAGTTAATTAAATTATAGGTTCTTCCAGGAACACCTGTTGCTGGAAGGTCATTGTGGGGATAGGGATCTCTAGAGTCTTCAGAATACAAAACATCTGATGTCCTATGCATGCATATAGAGTGGTGAGTGGAATGAAGTTAGAAGTATGTCATTTCATTTCCATTTTGCCTTCTGGTTCCAAGGACAGGTATCACAAGCTTTTACATGCCACACGTCTCCACCTGACTTCTCTTCAGCACCAGGCTTTTTGTTTCTGCCTCAGTGAGACTCAGGAACAGAAGTACATGACATGCCTGCTCTTGAACTTCAAACTTGGTGGATTCCAGACTAGGAGGTGGAGGCAGTGAATTTATATCACCATTACTCCTTCACTACAAATCCACAACATACACAGACTACTTCTAACATATTAGCTCTTCTTTCCAAAGCTCTGTGTTTCTTAACAAATTCTTAGAGTTTTCTAGTTCAGACATTTTAGGGAAGAGCTTTTTTGGCCAGTACATGGGGACTTTCTACCTCATATCTGGAACCTAGGCTTCTGCACCTAGGAAAGGAAGGTGTGATGTCTTCTCTACCTGGCTCTATTGCAGCTATTTCTATCTACAGTGAATGGTAGTCCTGAGCCATACACTCTGAATGTCAGTGGTTATGGGCTAGCAGAAAAAATATTCTGTGATTAATGTGTTAGATTATTCTGCCATACTCAGCTAACATCCTCACATACTTCTTTGACTCTTGCTTTGATTTCCTGAATTAAGCAGAAAAATGGCACTTTCTGGAGGGCATTGCTGCCCATAAGCCCAGTTAATTCCCTAATTTTCCACACCTCATCTAGTTCAAAGTCAAGAGATGCAAGTGTCCATTTTATTATGCTGGGAACGATTGTCATTCCCGCAATCTCCTGAGGAAACTCCTGCTACTTAAAGATTCAGGGCACTCACATAACAGAATTTTAAAGTGGGCACTGATGTAATGACATAAAGTTGATACCACTTTTCAAACTATGATAACAAAGGTGGGGATTTTCAAACAATTTAGATTAAACACTAGTTACATGACTCCTTTAAATTCCCATTCTATTTAAGAGTATAGAAGAGTTGAGACTGTGATTAATGAAAAGGGATTTTGAAACAGTGTTTTGATATTTAGATTTGACAAAGGTTTTTTTTATTAAAAAATAACTTAAGATTTACTAGGGAAGCTATCAAGACCTGTTTGATTTTTCATTTGGAGGTAGTGGGTAAATAAATGTTAAGAAACAGCTTGGACTTTTTTCAATGTTTTATGTTTCCCTACCACAAGTAGTGTTTTAGAATGAAACATGTGTCCCATTACCACCCCCTCCCCTCTGATCACAGAGGCATGGACAGTGGGGTGGGGATTGACTGTGGGAGCAGGAGTGAGGGGCAGTGCAGAGCAATGAGGAAAAATGTGGGAAAACTGTAACTGAACAAAAATAATAAAAAAGAAAACATAGAATGTACACTTGAAACCTGTATAATTTTATTAACCAATGTTATCACCCCAATAAATTCAATAAATTTAAAATTATATATAAATATAAAGGTTGTACCTCAAGATGGACCACTCGGAGAAATTTTTTGCTATATTAATAGTTTTGATTTTTGATGACAAAAGTTAATCTACTAGTAGAATTACATTTCATGTAATAAAAAAATAAGAGTGAAACATTTGCGTTCTGTTGTACTCTTCTTTGTCACTATCAACTGCAAAGTTCTTCATACTCCCCACTCATTTACTGAAGAATTGGTATATTCCTCATATTCTTACCTACCTCCTCAAGCCCTACCATATTTATAGGTTACTTGACCATCCACATACTTAATCCAGACAGTACTCTAGCATTTCATTCCCTTATGTCTGGTGACCCTCTCACCTCCACTGTTTAAACCTCCCTCCCCATGGTTACACTTTGGACCATGCAGCCAGCCAGAACTGCTGCAGTTCTAAAATAATAAATCAATAGTCTTGTCTGACCATAACCTTCTAATCATTTAATTCAATAAATCAATGTGTACACTTTAGTATCTGTATATTTTTAATCTATGGAATCCTCAGATTTCTTCACAGGAGCTCACTCTCTTCATCAAAATTTTTTGTCTTCCCTAAGTTTCAATGTTTTATTCACTTTAATCATTATCTTTCTTTTGTCTTTATGCCCTTTGTCCTCTTTCCATCCCTCCTGTCTTGCAAAATTTCAGTCTTGGTTGGGACTCATGTCCCCTTTCTCCATGTCTGAATCTGTGCATATGTGCAGTGATTTAGAAGATTACAAAATCATGCAAATTCATGGTCAAAGCATCCCTTGGTATCCTTTCCATAATCAGCTTCTTTCCCTTTTTTGAAAGTAGCTATTTTAAACATCCCTACTTTCCACAGATTTCTACCTCTGCCACCTCCCTTTAATTCTCAAAGATGAATTTATATTTCTACTGTTTTTTTTATTTCATAGGGAAAATGGGTTATTATTTCCTTAAATTCCTTCACCCAACTCTACAATTTCACTCATCTATAATTGTACCCATCTTTGGCCACTTATTACAGTGAAACATCTTTCACCCTGACTACAGCCACCACTTCTACCCCTTCTTTGGAATACATGACCTCCTGATTTATCTTAGACTTGAACTATTGATCCTATTCTCTTCTCTCCCTTCAAATCTCCTTCCCTATTGATTCCATTGCATGCAATATTTTTCACAGGAGGCTGGAGGAAAGAAAACTTCCTCCAACAACATATTCTTCTTCAACTTTGCTCTGTATTGTTTTTTCTTTCTCAAAGCCAAATTTCCTTAAGGGGATTGTCTACCATTATTTAATTTCTATTAACTCCAAATCCTACTCTAATTTTGCCTTCACATCCACCACTCTACTGAAATTTCTCTTGGTGAGGCCACTGTGACCTCTTTGTTGCTAGATCAATCTGGCATTTTAGAAAATACAAATCATTTTCACCTACCTTCTTTTCTTTTAGTATTATTGAAACCTTATAGTAGTATCCCTATTTTATAGCTATAGGTTGCAAACATTGATTTTGAATCAAAGACTTCTGACTCGAGGTTCTATGTTTTGCTACAGTTTAATAAGAGGGATAAATTATATCCTCATATTCATTATTTCATGAATATTTACAATTTATTATTTTGCTTAAGGTCATATATTTCCATGGCCTGCATTGATGGCAGAGGCCATAGCATCTGAAGATATTAATAATTTTAAATGACACAATTTTTTTGGGAAAAGGGAAGCTAATGAGAAAAGTTTTACCTTATGAATTTCTGAGCAAAAATGTGGACATTTATTATGTTAGAGAGAGACCAGTCCTCCTGTGGAACGTAAATTGAATCAAGCAGAAGCATAAAGAACACTAAAAAAGTAAAAGCTCTCCCATTGTTAGGAATTGGGCTCATTGACATAAAAAGCCAAATATTGAATAATCTCTAATCTATCTCTCATCTTATTTGGAAAAAATTTTCAACATTCCCCCCTTTTCTTCACAATACTCTTTCTATTAAGGAGCTTATAATTTGGTAATAAAATCATTCAGAAGAATAGTTGTATTTCACAAGAATTTTCAGTTCATTGCTGTGTGTATAGATATATGCAAAATGCTCAGTAAGTAGAAGAAAATGAACTCTTGAGAGTGAGCTTTCCAGAAGAAACGAAAACTGAGCTAATACTGGACTGTAGATGTGTTTCAGGTGGATAGGGGAGAAAAGGCATCTAAGTGGGGAGCCCAGCATGTGCATGATGCAAAGACACAGATACCTTGATGTGTTTAGAGAAATACAACCAGTTGCTCCAGCGAAGAATCAGTTAAGACTTAAAAAAAAAATTACAGGGATGACAATTAAAAACAGTTTAAAGGAATAAAAACAGTAGAATGGATTTGTTCACACAATGGAAAATCTCCAGTGTCTGGTTTCAAGCACAGATGGATGGGAGTATTTAAAAGATGCCACCCACACTCTGTGTTGTTTTTCTCTCCCTCTTTCCTTTCCTTTCCTATCCCTTTCCCTTCCTTTCTTCTCTGTCTTCCTCCCCCTCCCCCTCTCCCCCTTCCCATTGCCTCCTCCTTTTCTCCTCCCTTCTTTTTCTTTCTTTTTTTTCTCCTTCCCTCCCTTTCCCTCTTTTTTTTTTTTTTCTGATCCTCAGACAGGCTCTTGCCCCAGAGAAGCCAAAATAGCCACCAGCAGTATTAAACTAAACCATCCCCATATTCTGAGATCACAGATAGTGTGTTCATTTTATGACTAATCTTCTGTGGGTGAAAGTAAATGTCTTAATAATATGTCCCTACTACCCCCTCCCACTTTATTTTCTACTTTCTATGTCTGTTCCACTTCTATACATACCAGATTAAGAAACCCTGGTCTAAATGCATGGGGAAGCTTTGTCAAGAATGTAATAAATTAATGTATGAGAAAAATAAGGTAACTCTAGTAATTATAGGGATAATACAGACAGACAAAAAGTTGCTATGAGAATTGTGATGAGATCCTGAAATGAGACTTCCACCAAGATGGAGGTATAGGTGGAGATACCATGCTTTCTCACACAACCAAGTTTAGAGACAACAAAATATTAGCAACAGAAAACATAGCCAGAACACAGAAAATTTGAACTTTTCGGAAGTCCGATAACAACGAATTCTGCAGCCTGACCGGTAAGAGGGGCAAAGCCAGCAGCTGGTGGAGCAGGGTTGCAGGGGAAAATTTGGTCAGATGAACTCAGGCGCGTGGATCCCAGGTGTGGGGTTGCAAAGGGCCGACCCAGTGAGTGACCCAGTGAGCGACTGGCAGGGCGGCGGGTTGACTGTGGTTGCGCATTCCTGCGCAGATAGACCAGCAAGCTGACCCTGCCCCCACATACAGTGTCACAAACCAGTAACCTGGGTGGCCCCGCCCTGGTAAACACCTAAGGCTCCGCCCCTCATACATAACAGGCTGGAACGGACCACAACATTATGGCTCAAGAAGAACAGCTCAAAGCTCCAGAGCCAATAAATCTAAGCAATGAAGAAATAGCCAAACTTTCAGATGCACAGTTCAAAACACTGGTGATCAGGATGCTCACAGAACTGGCTGATTATAGTCACAAATTAGAGGAACATATGAAGGCTAAACTCATTGAAATGAAGGGAATTGCACAGGAAACCAATAGTGATGGAAAGGAAACTGGGACTCAAATCAAAGGAGGAGACCAGAAGGAAGGAAAAAATGACCAAGCAGGAAAATATGAAGAAACAAGAATTCAAAAAAATGAGGAGAGACTTAGGAACCTCCAGGACCTCTTTAAATGCTCCAACATCCAAATTATAGGGGTACCAGAAGGGGGAAAGGAACAGCCACCAGTGGAAAATTTATTTGAACAAATAATAAAGGAGAATTTCCCCAATCTGGCAAAGGCAATAGACTTCCAGGAAATCCAGGAAGCTCAGAGAGTCTCAAAGAAGTTGGAACCAAGAAAGAACACACTAAGGCACATCATAATTACATTAGCCAAGATTAAAATGAAGGAGAGAATCCTAGAAGCAGCAAGAGATAAGGGGACAGTCACTTACAAAGGAGTTCCCATCAGACTGTCAGCAGATTTCTCAAAGAGACCTTACAGGCAAGAAGGGGCTGGAAAGAGGTATTCCAAGTCATGAAATCCAAAGACCTACAACCAAGATTACTCTATCCAGCAAAACTTTCATTTGGAATGGAAGGACAGATAAAATACTTCTCAGATAAGGTCAAATTCAAGGAGTTCATCATCACCAAGCCCTTATTATATGAAATGTTAAAGGGACTTATCTAAGAAAAAGAAGATAAAAATATGAACAGTGAAAGGACAGCAAACTCACAGTATCAACAACCACACCTAAAACAAAAGCAAACTAAAAGGATAGCTAGATCTGGAGCAGAACCATAGAAATGAAGATCACATGGAGGGTTAGCAACAGGGTAGTGGGAGGAGGAGAAGGGAGGAGAAGGTACAGAAAATAAGTAGCATAGACAGTAGGTAGAAAATAGATGGGGGGAGGGCAAGAATAGTATGGGAAATATAGAATCTAAAGAACTTGAGACACATGGTCATAAACTAAAGGGGGTAATGGTGGGGGTGGGGGTGCAGGGTGGAGAGGAATGAAGGGGGGAATAGAACAACTGTAATGGTATAATCAATAAAATAAAATTTTTTAAAAGAATTGTGATTATAGACATATAGTCTTTACTATGTTTATGTCATATTTTACTCATCCAATTATATATTAATGTAAATGTAGTGTTGTTTTTTATTTTGTACCATTGCTATTAAACTCTGGCAAATACACTTGCACCACAAGTTGATGCCATTTTTTTTGGTTATATTTCTACAAGTAAAAGTGCAAAGGGAAAGGATAATGTATATTTTAAAATATATACATATCCATGATTTCCAGAAAAAAATTTCCAGTTTTTACTCACATCAGCAATGACTTGTTTCAATTTTCTAATAGCTTAGACTCCCTTAAAGTATGTATCTTTGTAATTGTCAGTGTAATACAATTCTGTTGGAAGAGAATTTCTTTGTTGTATATTTTCACAAGACAGGATCTGTCTATTGTTTTCTGTGTCCGTTCACAGTTTGGTTAGTAAAGGGTGGCAGACATAGTTGTCTCAGCACATTTGCTACCTTGTGACATAATTTCTAATCTCAGAATATATGAGTGTGTCTACCTCAAGCAGTATGACAGGTGGGAGAGAGCATGGACAAATCCTACATTTTTACAAAAACAATAGGTTAGCAGTGCAGATTAGAAAGAAAGGTGCACAGTGAAGATAGCATGTATTATTGGCATCGTATCACAGTTGGAAGGGACAGGAAAATGAATGAGAGAACCATTTGGATGTGTTAGGAAGCAGAAGGCGGGGAGAGAAAGAAGAAGTCTGTATTCTAAGGAACAGATGATGCCTCTCTAGCCCCAACTCCCTAATCTTTCAGCTTGCTTTTCCGCCTGTTCTGCTGTGACAATCTGTGTGGACACACTGAAATGTACTCAGCCTTGAGATTATTAATAATTTTGAAATTGGTACCAGCTGCATACAAAATAATGTAAACCAAATGCTTGAATTGATTATCTTGGCTTCATTCATCCCCAATTAAGACATTTATCCATTAAATTGCACTTTTATTTTCAGTGTCCTTAACTAAACTCTGAGCTGCAAAGAATATTTCCAATTGCACATTTTTAAAGCATCTCTGTGCCTGCTTCACACTAGATGCTTACTGAGAATTTTTATTAAGTTAATTTATGACTAAATTTTAATACATGTGCATGGGCTTTTCTCCTGCCCCCATTCAAAGGAGTTGAAACCCAAAATAATGCCTACCACCTTTATCTGTTCATTCAACAAATGTTTATAGTGCAAGGCCCTGATGTTACAGAAATTGGCCAGGGAAATTTTTATGACTTGCTGTATCGTACAAGGGGGACCCCCAAATAACCAGAATTATCTTCTGGAGAGCGGGTTCCTTGTAGCGCAGGCTTCCCCTGCTAGCTGAATATTCTAGGAACCCATCTATATGAGTGCACCAGCTGGTGGTGTTAAAAGAGGCTGTGATGGGCTCGAGTGAATTTCTTTTGAAGACTCTTTCAACTTGTTTGCCCATTTCATGATAGGTGATTTATGAGCACACCTGCCACACCACGCTGACTATTCAGCAGCTTGACTAAAACCAGCATGACCCCTGTGCCCCACCCTCCCTATTCATCTGATCTCCCCTGAGCAACTTTTCTGTTTGTTTCTTTGTTTGTTTCCCTGTATAAAAAAAGCCCTCAAAGGGAAACGTTTTGCCACTGTGGGAGAGGTGAAACAAAAAATGGCAGAAGCATTAAAAGACATAAAAATCAACAAGTTCCAAAACTGTTTTGAGCAGTAGAATAAATGCCTCAATAGGTGTGTTGTATCAAATGGAGAGTACTTTGAAGATGACTGAAGCTTAAACACATTAGAATAAATAAACAATCTTTTACCAATCAATTCCAGTTTTTTGGGTCCTCCCTCACACTTCAAATAATGTGGGGAAGCCAAAAGGGAAATGAAAAGGAAGTTAATATTTGGATGATTGGCTACCACCTGCAAAGCATAGTGCTACCCACTTTACATGAATTGTATTTAACTCACAGAACAACCCAGTCATTTCCTTATGTACATCTGAGGCAAGTGTAGCTTACAGGTATTTATGAAGTTACCCCAGGGTTTTAACACCAGTAATTGGAAGAGCCAGGTTGTAAACACGTACATTTTTTCCTTGTTGGATGTTGCTAGTCTTTTTTTATTTCATCTATCTAGGCAGTATTTTCCTGTTTCTTTTCAGTCATGTGAAATTGGAAGATAAGTAGTAAGATTCTCATCAGCATATCTTGCATTCCTAACATTAAAATTGCTAGCAATTTCTGTTTACTTCAAATTTTCATACTGAGAATATTCTTTTCTATATTCTCCTCCTTCAATATTTTATAATCTTCCTCCTTACTAAACCTCTCTCATATTGGTAGTTGAAACAGGGTTTATAGACCCTGGAAAAAGAAAGCCTCATGAAAAATTGTATCTTTGGCCCCAGTGGCCATACATTATGCTACTGCTACCACTCCCTCATTTTGCCATCTCGGGCAGGTCTTACTTTCTGCCAGAGCATGAGGGTATGTAAGCCAATGGGGCAAATCATACCTGTTCCCACTGCAGAGCCTCCACAGAGAACTACTCCCAGGCTCAGCTCCAGCTCCAAACCTCTGCTACCTCGCCCTATAAAGTCAAGATAAAATGTTTTTTTTCTTCTGAAGTACATAACTACTCTAATTTATGTGTAAGGACTCCCTACCATTCATGCATTCATGTATTCATTCACTGCACAAATAATTTTATGGAGTCTCTGCTATGTACCAGATATTATTCTAGTTCTAGAACTACTACTTAAGAATAAAAAAGACAAAGTTTACCTGCTCATCAGGCTTATATTCCAGCATCTGTCCTAGGCTAAAATTTCCAGAAGGTAAACATGCCAATATCATTCTTATTACTTTGCCTGCTATTGATGACCAGGACAGTATTCTCACGATGATGTGCATGAAAATGATCTAATTGATACCAATTTGTGAGTTCAGTCTTTAGGTGGTATTGGAAATGTATCCTATTTTACAGCAGTTTGGAAGGGGATGCTAATGATAAAGAAAATCCCAAATAAGGTGGGCATTAGAACACCAAGTGATAGGAATAATGGAATTCTGAGATGGTGATTCTCAAACAGCTGCACATTCAAATCACCTGGAGAACTTCATAAAAATCCTCACTCCCATCCTATACCCCACATCAATTAAAGTAGAGGAGAAACCCAGGTATCAGTTTTGTTTGGTTTTGATTCAGCAGGGTCTTTCAACACACAGATAGCTGGAGAGGAAATGCTCCAACACATTCTTGTCAATTTTTAATTTACAAACAAATCAACTGGGGATATTACTACAGATTTTGGTTAAATAGAGTTGGGGTTGCTCCTAGATTCTTCATGTCTAACAAGCAATCAGATGCTGTTGCTGCTGCTACTGTTCTGCCTACCACCCACTGGGCAGCAAGGCTTTAAACAACACCTGTCACCTTACCAGGACTGTAAAGGTGTGTAGCTGGCTGCCAGCCTCTTTTGTGCAGTGGAGTGAGACCTCAGACCCCCTTCGGGATGGTAGAGGCAAGGCAGCATTTCATGCAGCAGGAACTACCTAAAAACCATTCAGGGAAGAAACTCTGATGTTGTAGGTTTTTCTGACAAGTGTGAAAGAACTCCCGATCCCAACCCAAACATGAGAGGGACCACTTGGACATACAGCTGGAGATGCTGATCTCCTTCAAGTTCTTCAGGAAGTACTATCATCAGTTTAACCAGCAGATAGTCCTCCCAGAAGAGAATAAAAAACAGGCATATCATCTGTATGTGAAATTGCAGGGGTTTTTTGCTTCTCCATATCCTAAATGTGCTTTATGAGTGAATAACCTGAGTACAAAATATTCCAAAACCCAGCGGGTGATTAGACAAATGATGGGAAAAACATGTTTTCTTTGTGAAAGTGTAGCTTGGAATTGGGCAACATTTAGAAATGCAATATCTTGCTTCATGAATGCTCATCCCAATTTCTTTCTAAAATGTGCTCTAAATGATCACATGCAATCCCCTAGCTCTCCACCCCAATTCTTTCTTTATTAACTAAGAAAATTTTATTCTTGGAATATGTTTTTTGTTTGGATTTTAAATTTATTTGAATCAGTGTCTCTAATTTTCATTTTTTTCTTAGATAATTTACAACAAAATCTGTACAATCATCAGAAATGACTGGCACACAGGAGAACAAAGTAGGAAGAATCACAATACCTGATATCAAACTATAGTACAAGGCCACTGTAATCAAAGCAGTCTGGTATTGGTATAAGAATAGACACATAGATCAATGGAACAGACTAGAGAGCCCATAAGTAAACATATGTCTCTATGGTCAATTAATATTTGACAAAGGGTGCAGACACATAAAATAGAGTAAAAATGGTCTCTTCAATACATGGTGTTGGGAGATCTGGACAGCTACATGCAAAAAAAAAAAAAAGAAATGATAACCAACTTACACCATATACCAGAATAAACTCAAGATGGATAAAAGACTTAAATATAAGCCAGGATACCACAAAAATCCTAGAGGAGAACATAGGCAATAAAATTTCAGATATCCCTCTGCAATATTTTTGCCAATATATCTCTTAGGGCAAGGGAAATGAAAGAATAAATAAATGGGACTACATCAAAAAATGCTTCTCCTTGGCTAAAGAAAACATCATCAAAAATATGGGCAAACAAATTTGTCAATGATACCTTGGACAATGGTTTGATCTCCAAAATATATAAAGAACTCATACAGCTCAATACAAGAAAGACAAACAATCCAATTAAAAATGGGCAAAGGCCCTGGCTGCTGTAGCTCAATGGATTGCTCGGGCCTGTGAACCAAAGGATCACTGTTCAATTCCCAGTCAGGGCACATGCCTGGGTTGCAGGCTAGTTCCCAGCCAGAAATGTACGAGAAATAAACTATACATTGATATTCCTCTCCCTCTCTCCTTCCCTTCCCCCTCTAAAGATAAATAAATAAAATCTAAACATAAAAAATAAAAAAATGGGCAAAGGACTTGAACAGACACTTCTCCAAGAAGGACATACAGAGGGCCCACAGGCATATGAAAAGATGCTCAGCATCACTAGCCATTAGACAGGTGAAAATTAAAATCACAATGAGATACTACTTCAGAATGGCCATCATGAACAAATCAACAAACAAATTCTGGTGAGGTTTTGGAGAAAAGGGAAGCCTATTATACTGTTGTTGGGAATGCAGACTGGTATAGCCACTGTGGAAAACAGTGTGGAATTTTTTCAAAAAACTAAAAATGGAACTGCCTTTCTTTTTTTTCTTTTATTTATTTTTTTTACATTTTAAAAATTTATTTGGTTTTCAAGTACAGTTTTCTATCTATTACTCCCATCCCAGCCCACCCTGCCCCATGCTCCCCACCTCCCTCCCATTTCCACCCCCTTAGTTGTTGTCCATGTGTCCCTTATACTTGTTCCTGTAAATCCTTTCCCTTTTCCCCTGAAATTCCCTCCCTTCTCCCCTCTCCCCTCTGGTTGCTTTCCCCCTGTTCTCTATTTCAGTGTCTTTGGTTATATTTTGCTTGCTTATTTGTTTTGTTATTTAGCTTCCTGTTAAAGGTGAGATCATATGGTATTTGTCTTTCACCACCTGGCCTATTTCACTCAGCATAATGCTATCCAGTTCCATCCATGTTGTTGCAAAGAATAGGAGCTCCTACTTTCTTTCTGCTGCATAGAATTCCATTGTGTAAACATACCGTAGTTTTTGGATCCATTCATTTACTGATTGGCACCTAGGTTGCTTCCAGCACTTGGCTATTGTAAATTTTGCTGCTATGCACATTGGGCTGCTTAGGTTCTTTTGGATTGGTGTTTCAGGGTTCTTAGGATATACTCCTAGCAGTGGAATTGCTGGGTCAAAAGGCAGATCTATTTTTAGGTTTCAGAAAATTCCACACTGTTTTCCATAATGGTTGTACCAGTCTGCAATCTTACCAACAGTTAACTAGGGTTGCCTTTTCCCCACAACCTCTCCAACATTTGCTGTTGGTTGCTTGGTTTATGATGGCCATTCTGACCCATATAAAGTGGTATCTCATTGTGATTTTAATTTGCATCTCTCTGATGACTAGTGACATTGAGCATCTTTTCATATGTCTCTGGATCCTCTGTATGTCCTCTGTGGAGAAGTGTCTGTTCAAGTCCTTTTCCCATTTTTAAATTGGGTTAGTTGTCTTCTTAGAGTGTAGTCACGTGAGTTCTTTGTATATTTTGGAGATTAAACCCTTGTCTGAGGTATCATTGGCAAATATGTTTTCCCATACAGTTGGTTCTTCTTTTATTTTAATACTGTTTTCTTTAGCCATGCAGAAGCTTTTTATTTGGATGAGATCCCATTTGTTTATCCTTTCCTTTATGTCCCTTGCTCTAGGGGACATATTAGTAAAAATGTTGCTGCGTGAAATATCTGAGATTTTCCTGCCAATGTTCTCTTCTAGGACTTAAATGGTGGAAGAGCTAACCCCTATTCTTCACAGACTATTCCAAAAAATCTAAAGTGATGGAAAACTCCCAAACTCTTTTTATGAAGCCAGGATCATCCTAATTTCAAAACCAGGTAGAGACACTACAAAGAAAGAAAACTTCAGGCCAATATCGCTGATGAACATAAATGCTAAAGTACTCAACAAAATATTGGCAAATTGTATCCAACAATATATCAAAAAGATCATTCACCATGACCAAGTGGGATTCATCCCAGGGATGCAAGGATGGTTAAATATTTGCAAATCAGTAAATGTAGTACATCACATAAAAAACAGCAAAGACAAAAAATACATGACCATATCAATAGACACAGAAAAAAGCTTTTGATAAGGTACAACACCCATTTATGATAAAAACACTCAGCAAAGTGTGAATAGAGGGAGCATTACTCAATATAATAAAGGCCATATATGAGAGACCTACAGCCAACATCATACTCAATGGGCAAAATCTAAAATCTTTTCCACTAAGATCAGGAAAAAAAGAAGGTTGTCCACTTTCACCACTTCTATTCAATATAGTATTGGAAGTTTTAGCCACAGCGATCAGGCAAGAAAAGGAAATAAAAGGCATCCAAATCTGAAAGGAGGAAACAAAACTGTCACTGTTTGCAGATGACATGATAGTGTACATGGAAAACCCTATAGACTCTACCAAAAAACTGCTCAAACTAATAAATGAATTTGGCAAAACAGCAGGTTACAAAGTCAATATCCAGAAATCAAAGGCATTCTTGTATACTAACAATAAATCAGCAGAAGCAGAAATCAAGGAAAAAATCCCATTTGATATAGCAAAAACAAAAATAAAATATCTGGGAATAAACCTAACCAAGGAGGTAAAAGACCTGTATGCAGAAAACTACACAACACTGAAGAAAGAAATCAAGGAAGACACAAACAAATGGAAACATATATCTTGTTCATGGATTGGAAGAATTAATATCATCAAAATGTCCACAATACCCAAAGCAATTTACAGATTCAATGTAATACCTATTACACTGAATTAAAGTACCAATGGCATATTTCACAGACATAGAACAAACACTTCAAAAATTTATATGGAACCATAAATGACTCTGAATAGCAGCTGCAATTTTGAGAAAGAAGAACAAAGTAGGAGGGATCACAATACCTGATATCAAACTGTATTACAAGGCCACTCAATTCAAAACAGCCTGGTCCTGGCATAAAAGCAGGCACATAGACCAATGGAACAGAACAGAGAGCCCAGAAATAAACCCAACTCTCTGCAGTCAATTAATATTCAACAAAGGGTGTAGTAATATAAAATGGAATAAAGATAGCCTCTTTAACAAATGGTGTTGGGAGAACTGGACAGCTACATGCAAAAAATGGAACTGCCTTTTGACCCAGCAATTCCACTGCTGGGATTATACTCTAAGAATCCTGAAACACCAATGCAAAAGAACCTAGGCAACCCAAAGTTCATAGCAGTGCTATTTATAATAGCCAAGTATTGGAAATAGCCTGAGTACCCTCAGTGAATACCTGGATCAAATAAATATGGCACATTTACACAGTGGAATACTATGCAGCAGAAAGAAAAAACTCCTACCTTTTGGGACAGCATGGCTGCAACTGTAGAGCATTATGCTAAGTGAAATAAGCCTGGTGACGACAGACAAATACCATATGATCTCACCTATAACAGGAACCTAACAAACAAATAAACAAATGAGCAAAATAGAACCAGAGGCATGGAAATAAAGAACAGACTGACAGTGATCAGAGGGGAGGGGAGGGAGGAAAAAGGGGAGAAAGAAGAGGAAGGGCTTAAAGAACATGTATAGAAGACCCATGGACATGGACAACAAGGTGGGAATGGACTGTAGGAGATGGTGGGCAGGGCAGGGGAGAGCAATAGGGGAAATTTTGGGATAATTGTAATAGAACTACAATTAGTTCTATTACAAAAAAATGATGTGTCAAAAATGTACCCATTTAAGAAGAAACCTGTCTTTTTTCAAAATGAGGAAAACCATTTTAACCTTTCAGTCACAGAAGTTCTGACATGAATCCAAAACATTCTACTGCTTTTGCAAAATATCATCATTTTACCAGTACAAAATGTATTCTCTAATATAGTCCTATGCATTATGTATTGGATATGCCAATAGTAAAGGCCCAATAAAAAGTCAATGCATACTAAACCAGTACTTCTAATGAATTTCATCTTCTAATGTGAATTTATTGTATAGAGTGAAGCAGCTTTTGAATAGGAAGTAGAGTTGGTAAGAAAGTAGAATATGAATGTATTTAAAACAAAAGACAAACAATAAAAACCTCCCTAAAGTGCTTCTTTTCACAGAATTAGAGATTATAGGTCACTTCAAATAATTCATCCATTGTAGACTTATTCATTAGAAAGGCGATTTTGTCTGCAATAACAACAAAAGAGATACATTTAACATACATCTTTTTTCATTAGAGCATCCTTTTGTATATGCCACTGCAACATACACATCCTCCACAGTACACCTCCACTACAAATATCAGCTATGCAGTTCATCTCATCCCAAACTAGATCTAAGATGAATTCAACAATTCTGCCCTATTCATTAGAGCTCTAGTCAACTGAGGAAGTCTTTTATGGTTTTCTGTTTATTTCTGTGACTTAGCAAAAGAAAAATGAGCATAGGATCTAAACAGCAGAGACATACTGCCTGGAAAACAGTAGGGTCACAGTACATGGTTTTCTTTTCTATTATAGTTATATTGATTACTTTGGTCTTTTTCTTGACTTAGCAAATTATAATTAGATATGTACTCAATAACCTTCTTTTGCAAAAAAAATATTCAAGCCATCTGTTATAAAAGTTATCCAAAATTAAACAATGTTTTCTTAGAATGAGTCAACTAAACTTGGCCTTTAGCTGATGCATCCTGTATTTTTCAAGATACTAGAGTAGTTGTCTAATACTGTTTTAATGAATTACCTCAAAATTAGCAGCTTAAAAAAATACCCATTTAGTAATTCCAGGACCTAAATCAAGAGTCTGGGTACAGAGTGGCTTGGCTGGTCATCTGGTGTTTTGCAATGCCGAAATCAAGGTGTCAAGAGAGCCCTATGGATTTCTGGAAGCTCTGTGAATGAGTTCACTTCCATTCTCATTCAGCTTGTTGATGAATTCAGTTCCATGTGGTTATAGGACTGAAATCCCCATTAGGAGTCTTTCTAGTTGCTTAAGCCTGGATCTATCCCTAATTTAAGGTTCATAATGTCAATTACTTTTGCAAGGAAGGTCTTGCCATGTAACATAACGTATTCATGGGTTCCATGCATTAAGGCATGGACATCTTTGGGGGAGTTGCTCTGCCTACCACAGACAAGCTAACACCTGGATTCTGAAAATACTGAGCTTCCCTTATGAAAGACCAACAGGATGATAGAGTATGACTAAGGAAGCTTGAAAGGGAAGAAAAATTGATATCTGAAGATTCCTCCTGGTTCAGTGCAACAGATGTTTTGTAAGTTTTGCTTTTCATTTCTTATATGTACATTCAATATTTAGGTCTTTTGGAAAATCATCTTCAATTGGGCTGATTGACATGCCCCACAAAACACTTTGATTGGTAATGCTGGTGTGTCACAGAATGTCAAACAATGTGTCCTGACTCAAGCATAAAGCACAAAAAGGAACTAGTTTTAATCACTTAAATTCTATTAAATCTCTTAGTTTGAAAAATCTTATAGGCCCACTTAGACCCAATTATTCTTCCATGAAATCTGTATATATATCTGCTAACTATATTTGTATATGTGATGGGAAATGATTTGCCCTAGAATGTTTTTTTGTAGGAAAAAATATTTTGCAGGACTAGATCAAGGTGTCAAATATATACAGGATAGTTGGCTTTGCTAAATTTGAATGCTTAGATGATTCATTGTAAGGATGGAGATTTACTCTTAGGCTGTGCCTATTATAAGCAAGACATGGAGCTAAGTGCAAGGGTAAGTTTTCTTCCATTCTTCCAAAGATTATTCTCCAGTTTGGGAAAACTAATGTAAACAACATAACCAATATATTTAGAAAGTAAATAGTTGATGATAATAGTTTTTAGTTTTGTTAAAGCTTCAGGATACTGTACCCAAACTATAAGAGGGAAAAGAATTCAAAGTTCCTTTAAGGTTGTAAAATTTGTGATTTAGTGTGTTCCTAACATTCAGTCATTCTTGGTTTACCTTCATATTATAATGTGTTGAGCAAATAAGCCTTTAAGCTAAAACACTTCCAATTTTATGGATTTTTCTTGTGTAATAAAAACGTTGATTGAATGAATCTGACAGAAGGAGGAGTGAAAAAACTGCTAAGACAACCTCATAATACATCGTTTAATTCCAATAGCAATGATAATAGCTAATATTTGAGTACTTTATTTGTATGAAATATTTTGCATCAATTAACTTATTCGATCTTTAAAATTATACCAGGAGACAGAGTAAGTTCATTATTTCCATACAGATGAGTTATGGAGGGTAATTTTTGGAAGATAGGACAAGTGACTTTTCTTGAAACCAGGGCTACATATAATACTGTTTCTATGTCTACTATGTGTTTACTTAGTCTGGGTTTGACACTTCCACCAGGGTACCGATACTATTAAGTTCATTTACACAAGATAACCTGAGGCATAAGATATGTTAAGTGTCTTTTTTAAAATCCAAAAATGATATTTAATCTCAAGGCTTATGTCCTGTTTGGCTCTAACTACCCATTTCACCTATTTATATTTCCTGGATCTTTTTCAGAATTGCCTGAAACAGATACTGTATTTTTGCACTATACGATGCACTTTCCCCCCAAATTTGGGAGGAAGTGGGGGTGCATCTTATGGTCCAAATGAAGTTTACCTGGCTCGCTAGGGGGTTGGGGGTTGTAGCGGTGTCACGGGAGGTAGGAGCAGGGATATACCCCCATTTTCTCCCATATTCGGGGGGAAAAGTGCATGTTATAGTCCAAAAAATATGGTACATCATTCTTTCTCGATAGTAACACATGAAATTATATTTATATCTTACATTTTACACTTGACGTTTTATTGTCTTTTTTCAGTTTTCAATATGACCCTTCTGCATGTGGAATTTTTAGTGCAACTACAAGCAAAATATTGCAAATGCCTTGGATAAACTATTCTCGATATGGTCAGCCTCATGTCGCAGTATCTAGCACATGCACACAGAGTAGTGTTTATTAAATTGAATAGGATTGACAGTCCTAAGTGTGAAATGAACTGGGTAAATTAATGTCTTTAAAATTCCATCTGTATCATAAAATCCAACATTAAAAAGGGAGTTACAGTTCCCGTGCTTTTGTAGCTGATGTAATGTTTAGTAAATGATTTCCCTATCCTTTTCAAATTTGTAAAATAGGCTTGAAAGGAAATGATGAACATTGTAAACATTCTCACTTATCACATGTGGATTATTCTATTAGTATACCAAATTTCTTTATCAGCAATAAATTACTTACCTACTGTATTCTATACTATAACATATCTCTTTCATATTCTCTGGTTTAAGGGTCCACCTTTCATGTAAATTGTCATGGCTACCTTCTATCCATTCTCTAGAAACTTCAACACAAATTCCACATGTGGCCAAAGAGATTTTTTTAAAATAAAAATTCCTTGACAAAAATCCTCAAAATTCCCATAAAATTGCAACCTCTAATTATGACATATAAGACCCTTTATTATTTGCAAATACGCTTACATCTCCAAGTTTAGTGCCAACAGTATCTTTCATTTTGTTCATCCTGTCAGCCAAGAATAATAATATTTGTGGTTCTCCAATCATGACATGCTCACTTTTACATGTGTGCCTTGCATACTGTTTTCTCTTCTCTTAATCTCCATTTAAATACCACCTCCTCTGAGAGGGCCCCCACCTAGAAATCACCTCCTTTGGGAAGCTTTCTCCAAGAATTCCCATTACTGGTGTATGTCCTGCTTACACAGAATCCTGGCAATAGGTGTTTATCCCACACGATGTTTTAAGATGAAAGGATTTCTCGTTGGCCTTTTTCACACCCTCATCTAAATTCATCAAGGGACCCTGTCTTCTCAGCCACATCCCTGGTGATTAGAGTACTAAAACAAATATGCATACAATGAATCACTAAATTATTTCTTTTTTAGTCATCACAATATTTTTACTTCTTAACATTGGTGGGTTAAGTGTTAAAGTTCAACCCAATTTTGTTTTATGCCTATAAAGGAATGCATTCCCAGTTTAGAAATTTATTAGAGAAAAGCATGCTACTATTTTTAAAGCAGTTATATACAATGACTGACATTTACAAATTATTGTATAATATATGCATTTATGTATCTAGCCTCTGAAAAATATACATATTTTTATCAGGAATAGAAGTAACTAGAAAAAACATGGTGCATCTTTTTGCCTGGGAATCCCCAGTTTTTTTTTTTATTGACTGATTTTTTTCTGCAGTAAGTCCATTTACATAACTAAATGAAAGACTGTTAAAGCTCTTTCAATATATAATCATTGATGACCTACACTGTAAAGGCATATTGCTAGGGAGGAATTAAACAAGTCAGCAAAATAACATTTTGAGCAAATGACTGCTTTCCTGCAGTGAGCAAATCTACCTCACAGGAAAGAAAATGCCTGGGCGCCTGTGTCTCTGGCCTCCAGGAGCAAGGCTGCCAGTGGCGCTGAAGAGCACCAGATGCTCAGGCTGCCTGTCCTTCCATTCATTACCTTCCCCATCATCTGCTAGAGGTCAGGACCCCATGGAGTCCTCACCTCACTGAGGAGAGACTGGAACCTGAGCCTTCAGGGGGAAGGCTGTTTACTTTCTCCTTTAACAGTTGTCAACCGAGAGGTTTTCTGGGAGCACCAATTAGAATCTTTTAGGGAGATTTTACTGCCATCAGGTCAACTTTATACACCACCTCTAATATTTCTTCAATGGTGTCATGCCATAGGGCGATCACACCTGTCATAAAACACTTCTATGCAGAGCTCCCAAAACACAAAAAATATGGATTTAAAAAAAAGATTTTATTATTTATCTTTAGAAGGAAAGGAAAGGACAGAGGGAGAGAAATATCAATGTATGGTTGCTCCTTTGTGCATCCCCTACTGGGAACTGGCCTGCAACCCAGGCATGTGCCCTGACTGGGAATTGAACCTCAATCCTTTGGTTTGCAGGCCCGCACTCAAGCCACTGAGCTATACCAGCCAGCACAAAATATGGATTTTTAAAAAATACACTGGCATGATAAAACTGTTTCTAAAGAAGCATTTTCTTTCCCTTTTAAGCCACCACTGTTAGGAGCATAAATGCCAAGAAAATTCTTTAAAAAAATAGGATGGTGGAATCTACTTTAAAGAATCAAATGCTGTAAACTGCTTCTTCTGTCGCTGAAATTACTATGTTGGTTTTACATTTCCCAATCCAAATTAATGAATATTTTTTTTCTGTGGTAGAAGAATGGACTTGGCAGTACAGAGATCAGAGCAATCTCTTCTTCGTTAATTTGGGCAATGAGGACTCCTGGTTCTCAAACTGTTAAATGGATATTAGGGGTTTTAATGAATGGAACGTTTATTTTTGTGCCAGCTCAACAAACAACACTGACATAATTAGCATACATTTTGGCAACTGTTCTAGCACAAGGTGTTAGTAAAAAGAGGTTATTATCTTTGAGTTTAATTTACTTTAAGTCCCTTGTTATGAATTTTTTAAAATGTGAATGAAATGTTTTTGTAAAGGAAGTCCTGGCACAGTGAGTTACTCAGAAATACGTCTTTTTATTAATGTTACAGGTGTTTCTCATGCCAGAGCTGAGGTCCATACCCCCAAACACATGAGCCTTCTCCAAATTTAGAAGTGAATAAAATATTTTGTTATTTTTATTGATGGTTAAGTCATCGCACTTATGGAGAATTTTTTAATTAATGGTGCTACTTGTTTCATGTGTAGTTCCTTCCTTTAAAAAAATGAGAAATAAGATGTATACAAACATACACACGTACATGGTCTGGTAAAGAATGGCTTCCTCCATGGCCTTACATCAATTAGAAATGAAAAGTTTTAAGGATTAAATGATCTTAGTTTCTTAGCTCAGGTGCTTCTCCTACAAAATAAATTTTCAGTAAAAAATATACTTCCTTTTTGTAACAAACACTATTGTTGCATATGTTTACATTTTATTCATATTGTCAAATTGATGAAAACAAGAAAAATAAGGTTGATACAAATCCTAAAGGTCTTGGGTGTTTGCATTAATAAAAATTTTGCAGTATATTCTTATTTTAAAATTTATTGGAAGCTGTTGTAAAACAGCTAATAGAATTGCTATAATTATGTAGTATATGATTGTTTATAATTGATATTAAATCATTAAATTAATATTCATGTGCACATGCATGAGTATAAATTATTGTGTGAACTTCTAGCAAACATACAGGCATGCTCTCATATATATGTGTCTGTAATCACATGCATATTTAATCATTTACCCAATGTTTGAGTAGTGAATTAGTTTAATATAAACTTTAGCACAACAGAATATTTACAGTTCACCCACATTTACCTTTAGAAGCAAACAAATGCCAATAACAGGCACTTCAGTGAAAGAACAAGCCAGGTTAAAATAGAAAATGGTAAAAATGAGAAAGAAGTTATGAAAATATATACTTTTAATTTGCAGACATATAAACACTTTTGGTACAGTACGGACACAAGATGCCAAAAAAAGTAGAATGATCCAGTTTAAGCTAATACATTACTTGCTTATACAGATAATTTTGCTTTAGCTCTCATAGACAATAAATTTCCAGCTCACACAAGAAAGTGAAAGTGATCAATCACGGATGAACCAGTTTGCATCACTGCAAAAGATTCAGCAAAAGCTAAATTATCAGAGAAATCTGCTGCTAGGCATACAAATACTCTTGGACTTAATCCAATGCCAAATAAAGGAAGTCAGAAATGGTAGCCAACAAACCTAAACAACAACAAAAAGATAAGTATAATTTTCATATAAAAGGCCCAACTAAAACAACCAGCTTTTAGATTATTTCTGCTTTAATATGGTTCCTAAAAATTTCTTATGTGATAGATGCATTTAAGCACATAAGAACTGGTATATAACCCAAATATGAAGCACTGCTTACACGTTTTGAAAGGACCAAAATGTCATGGACACCTATGAAGCAACTAAAGATCGAAACATCTCTTGCTTCTGGCTGTTTTTCTTGGATACAATTTCTAGTTACATTTTCTGTAAAGAAGAATATATATATATATTTGCCCCTGTAATAATAGCAAGTGCAATGGTAAGGCAAACAGAAAGCAGTTGGGGTACACAGAAAGTAAAATAGTCTTCAGCAGGTCAAATCTTTACACATGGCAATGTTTTTATCCTTGCTAACAAAAAAGTGCACTTCTTTGTAATGCCTTCTCTTTCAAACTACGAATGATGTACTTATGAGGTAAACATTCTGTTTACAAATGCCTTTTTTGTCATACATTTAAGTGGGGTGAAATTCAATTCACTTTAATTTCATATCTGTTAAATGTTAAAAACAATATATTTAAAATATACTCTTTCATTAATTTGATGTACAACTGCTATCCTGTACAATACCTCAAAACAGTTCCCTGCAAAGGAGCAGCTGATGCCCTCTTGTGGTTAAAAGACTTTTTAGACAAAAAAAAAATGCAATGTGCCATTTTCTTACCTTACTCCCAGGTTTTATCAATCATCTGCTTGGTGTATGAACCCTGCAAATCGCATCCAAGGTTTTTTATAACAGTTTTATAGCTGTTAGTCCTACTTTTCATTAAAAAATGCTGTACACATTTTATAACCTCTCATTTTGAATTTTAAAAACCTGTAAACAGCTATTTACAATATAGTACAAATTATAAATTAGTTGTCGTTCATTAGAACTGCTGTCCACACCATCTTGATTAGGTGGTGAAGACTACCAAAGTCAGTTAAAATATCTCTGGTTTACTCCTCAATGAAGTATCAAATATTGGAGATATCCATTGGTTTCTTCTCTCTCATGTGTAAGTCAATTTTTCCTTTCAGTGGAATTTGTACTTCCAAATTCTCGTCTTCCTTGGGATGCTTTTTCCCCCTCCTTAAGCAGATGTATATTCCCATCCCCGTGACCAGTGTGATAGAACCCAAGCTTATTACAGACAGAGCTACTAAGGTGGGCATACAGGTCACAGATTCGACTTTCCTGTGAGTCGGTTCTATTGAGATCTGCGGTTCTTTCTCCTCTATATTAATTTCTGGTTCTTTTCTTAAAAGACTCTCAATGTAACTCTCATTACTGACAGTGTCATTAACAAATAGGTTCACCATGACGGTGGAATAGAGAGGTTCGGGGTAACCGTGGTCACTCACTTTCACCAGCAAACGGTGGAGTCCGTAATCTGTCTGCAGCAGTGCCTCTTCCAAAGTAATGTTGCCAGTTTTAGGGTCAATCCTAAAGGACTCAGGCCGAGGACCTCTTCTTCCGATGATGCTGTAAGCTATGACAGCATTCATGCCTGTGTCTTTGTCAACAGCATAGACCTCTGTCACTGGGGAGCCCGGGAGAGTAGAAGGTAGTACCAACAGATAAGACATATTAGACTGAGGAAATAAAACAAGAGGAGGGTTGTCATTGATATCTAGAAGAAGAATTGTGATTTTTGCGGTAGAGGAGAGGGCAGGCTCACCCCCATCGACAGCTTCAACCCACAAAGTATAGGAGCTTTGCTGCTCTCTGTCCAAAGAGACTTTCGCTCTGAGCATACCCTTTCCTGTGTCGATGACAAAAATATCACTCTGGTTCAACACAGAGAGAGCGACCCATCCATTCCTCCCCGCATCGGCATCTGTTACACTGATTACTCCAATTTCACCATATCCTGGAAAGTTTTCTGGCACAAAAAAGCTGAAGTCCTTGTTGATGAACCTAGGGCTGTTGTCATTTTTATCCAACACTGTAAGAGCCACAGTGGCTACTGATTCTCTGGGTGGCTTCCCAGAGTCAACAGCTCTGACCGTGTACCTGTACTTTTCTTTCTCTTCTCGGTCCAGCTGAGTAGAAACTGTCAGAATTCCTGTGACACTGTCTAAGGAAAAATATGATGGAGCATCGGGTCCCAGAAAATATGAAATTTGGCCTCTCTCTCCACTGTCAGCATCTGTAGCATACAGCTTGGTCAAAAAGGCATTGGGTGTGTTGTTTTCTTCAATGGTTAGTTCTATTAAGTGTTGAAGGAAAACAGGAGCATTATCATTGTCATCTAAAAGTTGCACTTTAATAACTTTCCTGACATGAAATCCTTCAGAGTTCCAGGCCACCACAGCTATTTCATAGAACTGCTGTAGCTCATAATCCATAGGTTTTGTGGTTTCTAGCAAGTATTCATTATTGTACGGTTTGTAGGGTGATAACCTAAATGGGCCTTCACCATCCAGATAGCAGTTCACCTTGTATTTGCCTTCAGGGTCTCTTATGGCAAAGAAAGCAACTGGAGTGTTAACAGGTTCCAGTTCTTTCAGGTAAACAATACCGTCTCTCTCATTTGCTATATAACGAGGGACAATTTCAGGGGGTCTGAAAGTGACTTTGATAATGGACACCAGGGCAGTGATCACAGCAGGGATGCAGCCTGGCCCATTGGCCAGGATGGTGAGCTTGTGTGTCTGCAGAACACTCCCCCCAATCGTCCTGGAAAGTTTAATGACTCCAGTGGTTTCATCCAGATGGAACAAGTCCTTGGATGCCTGGGGGACTTTCTGGCTATAGGAGTAGGTGATCTGAGCATTGATCCCCAAGTCTCTGTCCACCGCCTGGACAGCTGCGACTGGTGTGCCCACTGTAGCATTCCCATACACAGTGACATTGATCTGCGAGTCTGTGAAAAGGGGGCAATTGTCGTTAATGTCACTTATGCCAATGGTGAGGGTGGCACTGCCCAGCAGCGGCGGAGACCCACCATCCTCTGCTATGATGATGCTCACATACTGGTCTTGGGTCTCCCGGTCCAACAGCCCCATGACAATCAGGTAGGGAGTGCGCTCCCCATTCTCATTCTCCTCCACGTCCAGGGTGAACATACGGTGGTAGTCCAGTAAGCGGTATGTCTGCACCCCATTAGTGCCTACATCTGGGTCCATGGCAGCATGGTCTATGACCAGCCGGGTGTTCACAGGTGCATTTTCCGGGAGCCAAACCGAGATCTGGGATACAGGGAACTGCGGGGCGTTGTCATTGACGTCCTGGATAGCTATTTTCACCTTCACAAACCTGAAGTATTCCTGAGGCAGGACCAGTACATCCAGAAGCAAAAGACAAGAGTCAGGAGAAGGGGAGGAGGAAATGGAAATGCTGCCACCCCAGGCAGCTCCTCCGCCTCCTTCAAGACACAGGGCCTCTCGGTCGATCTCCTGGGTAGAAGTGTGCAGCTCCCCAGAACGGTTGTCTAGGGTCACGTACTGGCCACTCAGTCCCCGGGAGGCCAGGCTGAAGGAGAGAGCAGGGCTCGGCTCGGCGCCGGAGCGCTCCGGCGGCTGCGACTGCTGATCCTGCCTGCCCGCCGCCCCGGGCACCAGGTGCAGGTCCTCGGCCAGACTGCCGATGAACACCCCCGCGGGCAGTCCCTCGTTCAGGCTGTACAGAAGCTCCGTGGCCTGGCTGTAACTCGCGCGGCAGTTGAAGGGTCCCACGAAGAGGAAAAACAGAAACAGATGCTGAAAGTTGGGGTGGGGGGGAGAAACCTCATTACATACTCGCGGCAACACAGAGGTTGGAGTCAGAAACCAGAGCCCCGGGTTATGGCCGCTCTCATTACCATTCCCAGAGGCAAACCTTCTCCAGTCCGAGCGAGGTGAAGAGGAAACTTACTGCAAAGACATCTACAGAGCAATATTGCCTCCAAAAGTTATTTTTTTGCGTTCACTCTTTACCCCCTCCCTCCAGGCCCCCTCACCATCCTCATCAGTTAACACCGGGAATCCCTAAGCGTAGAGCACCCCTGGAAGCACCGCTGGAGTGGAGAGGACTGGGACTCGGGACTGCGCAACGCGGCAGGGAAACGCGCGGAGGGCAGAGAAGGGGACGGGGTGGGGTGGAGAGGGCTCAGAGGTGGGCAATTTATCAATTCCTTTCCCATCGAAATGCTTCCACCACTAAGATCCCGGGGGACGCGAAATATATTACACCCCTTACTATGAAACCAATAGCAACGAGAACAATGTTAGTAATAATAATATGAAAACACAATCACGCTTTCTGCTCATCAACTCCCCCCCCCCCAAGTAAATAAACGCATTAGGTCAGAAGAAGCGATTTTCATTTCAGCATGGATCTAAATTGGGAAAGATCTGGATCTCCTTATGAAGCCCTCACTAATCCCCCTCCCCCAGAGGAAAAGAAGTAAACGCGGACAATGAGTATCCAAAAAACAATTTGTCAGTTGCAGTGGACAGTCACAGCCAGATGCCGGCAGCGGGAAACGATCTCGGAACCCCAGTATCTAAAGCATATGGAGCCTGCACCCCCATCCCCTCCACTTCATCTGCCTACATTTCTGCTTCAGAAACTTCCTCTCACCACCCAAGGGCTTGCCTATTCCTTGCTAAAATGAAAATACCTTATCCCAAACTCCCTTTCCCTCCCCTCAATCTTCCCGCGAAGTTTGGATTAAGGTTAAAGGTTTGAAAACCCTCAAGGAGTGTGAACTGCCCACAGCACTGCAACTTGTCGCGGGGCTCTGCTCCCCAAGCCTTACCGGCAGGTTCCTGTGGCTGGTGCTGCTGCTGGGACGACTTAGCCGCCCCATATCCAGGCGCAGGTGCCAGGTCGCCGGACGCCAGCTCACTGCCAGGGTCCGCGAGCCGCGTGCATGCCCTCGGCAGCGCATCCCCAGCGAGGCTGCAGTCCGCGCGCTCCTGCTGGGAGGACGGCAGAAGACACTCCCTCTCTGTTCATGCAAATCGCTGGGGAACTTCAGCCAATAGTCATCAGCTCGTCAATTAGGACGGGAGCTAAGGGGGGCAGAAGGGCACGGCCATGGTTTCCTGCCCAGGACTTGGGTAAGTCCAGGTCTCACAGGAGGAGCCAGAATGGGGGACTTGCCTCTGAAGACTGCGACGAGGTGTCACCTGGTCCGCACCGGAGTGCCTGCCGAGAGCCCACCTCCTCGCCGCACCAGTCAGAACCTCAGTCCACAGTTGGCGAGCAGGGGAGGGAGAATTAGAATAAATAAGCCTGGAAGTATATCTGAATTTATAGAGAGAGGGATTCAGCGCTACAGAGCGGTCGCAGGTGCAATCCCTAAACGCCTGCTTTGCCACCAGTTATTATAAGAAAGATTTGGAGCCAGCATTCTTTGCACAGAGGGGAAAAAAAAAAAAAAAACAGCACTCTTCTTTGCGGAGAGTAGGAATTTCAAACTCTTTGGAAGGCAGCCTGAACCAGAAAAGCAAATAGATGAATTCGGTGATGGCTCAACATGCTCTACGTTAGAATCTTTGCCATTGGTGGTGGCAGAGCTTCTGCTAGTTTCCTAGTTTCAGGCACAAGTGTCTTCTTTGGGTGTCTGCCTTGTGGCCTTAGTTCAGAGGCAGCTGCGGCTTCTGGCCAAGGGAAGGAATCAAGGGGAAAAGTGGACACAATTGTGGGGGAACACTGTTCTGCCTTGCAGGCAATTTTAACATATTTCTCTAAGGGATGCATTTAGGGAGGGGGCGCTCACTGAAGCCTGGGTTTAAAAAACTGGTTACTTTTCAAATTATCATGTTTTTCTCTTTGTAATGCTCACTGGGAAAGTGCTCAAACAGGGGAAGGAAGGAAGAGAGAGAAACACACTTTGCCCTGCTCTCAGGCCCTACCCCCCAACATCCACACTACACCAGCCAGGGCTGGAAAGTGCTCTTTTAGAAAGGAATCCTGAAGGGAGGGATGTGGGGCAAAATACTTGGATAACCTCTCTGGCTTTGGCACTAAATGGCTATGTGACCTGTTTCCTCATTTATAAAATTGGGGCTGGAGGGAGTTCAGTGCATTAAGTCAGTGAGACACTTTTTGATCTGCAGGGTGTCATATTAGTAATGAAAAGGACCACTGGCCTTTCCCTGAGCAGACATCCCTCTTCATCACTAGGTTTCCAGATACCCTATGCTCTGCCCTGAACTTAAAACTCTCCAGGCTGAATGCCTAGTGACTGAGCCTGGAATAGAAAAAGTCTTCCTCTCCTAGAAAGATCCGACATTCCTGTGCTTTCCACAGGAACCACTTTTAAGTTTCTTTTTAATGCAACAGTATGCTAACTAGAATATAAATTACTGGGCAGAGCTAATTGTTTTTTCTCTGTCCCTTCCTATTTTCTCTCATGCACTAATCCTAAAGACACAGAGTCCTTAATATTGACACCACACATCAAAACACCTGGTGTGTGTAACAGCTTCGTATTGACCAAATGGAACTATACATGGAGTTCACGAACAAAACTCCCTATAACACAACCTGGCAAATAATCTAATTGGCATATACAATCGGCTCCCTTAAACTCTTTAGAGTGAAATTGGAGTGCTGATGAAGAAAGCACACACACAAGGACATGCTCACATGTGTGAGGCCATGGTACAACTGGTAAAGCACAGTCAGGAAATGTGATTTGCCTCTCCTTGCTTCTTCAGCTGCAAGTTCCGAATGGTAAGTATTTACTCTGGGGTTTGTAGTTGAAACATACTGGACTCCAAAAATCAGTATCAAGCTGCTTCTGAACTGTGTTGAATTTATGTCTTCACACAGTACCCACAGCTTCTGGAAGTTTGGGGCACCTGGCCAAGATTAGGCAATCCATCAGCGTATGTGCAGGCTAGCCTCACAATCTGAATTAATTCTACAGTCACACAGGTAACCACAGCAGCGGGCTGTATGTCCCCTCACAGCTCACACCTGCTCCAGCAAGTTAAGATCACTTGTCTTTTTGGAGGGGGATATATAGGAATCTCTTTCTTTAGTTTTTCCTTTGTTTATGAGGACACTATATAGGAACTTTTATTTATGGAGATAATCTAATTGAAGTGACATCACTCCTTTGTAATTATTTTCTCCATTACCTTTAATTTACCCTGAAATCTTAGGTCGTTTGCTTTGCAGTGGATGCTTTGATCATGGATGCAATTCATTCAAGTGTCCCCATGCCCATTCCCAGCAAAATCTTGGTCTTCTGGCCACATCCTTTAGCTGCTCTGCATGGAAAAGGTTCTTATTCCTTTTCCCCTTTGCTAAGTTGGCAAGAAATTAAATCTACATATGCAACAATAAGTTTGTAGAGTGTTTCTAAAAAGCACAAACAGGAACTATAATGTACATTAAAACTGAGGAATTAAACATGTTCTGGAAATAATGTTTGAAATGACAATAACAACAGCCCTTGCTTTAAGTTACTGTGGTGATTGCAAAGTATCTGTATGAAAGTTTGTCAAGACTGGGAGGCCTTGGCAGAATTTTGGGTAATACCTTACAATCACATTCTAAACTGTTAACTGAGCTTCTTGTTACTGTCTTTCCTCTTTGAAGATCTAAAGGTTTCCTGAAGGTGTACGGGGTAATTGCTCCTCCTCCCCCTTCCCCACCACAAAATACCAAAGGCCCTTCTTCCTTATCCTGTACCGCTTCTCTGGGCTCTGTTAAAAATTCTCAACTCCTGTTCCATGTAATATCAGCCCTGTGACCTACCATCTGGTGTCACATATTTCTTTCAAAGATGACTTAGAGAGCTTCAATGCTACAAATATTCCCTTGAAAACAATATTTACAAACTTCTCAGATGTCCTGATTTCCCTGGGCCTGATTCCCAGGTGTTTTATAAAAATTGATCCAGAAGAATAGTTAGATTATGTGTCTTCCGAGCCTATTTTTTCTATATACAAGGAAAACAGCTTGATGCAATGGATGATACCCTGAGCCCAGCCAGGGGAATTGGATTCTGTTCTAGTGGTGGTTGCTAAGTTACTGTGTGACTTTAGATAAGTCATCACACCTTGTTGTTCAATTTCCTATAACCACCTTCCCCATACCCTATGGACATATGAATTGGATGACCTAATATTTGTCATTAACAGACACCCAATGTTAGTAAGCAATTAATTTGATCATTATGTATCATATTATATCACTGAACAATAATATTTTTTATGTACTGCAAGCCTTCTTTCTGGATAGTTTCTCTCTATATAAAGCTGTGAGGATTCTTATAAATGTCTGTGAGGATACAATCTGCAAACTTTATACATTTAGAAAAATACCCTAAAAACTTTAAAATTTTTTAACACTTTAAAAGTAGCTTTTATTTGTACTTTTCAATGAGTTCTTATTCTACCATTTAAAGTATTTTAATAGCAGTGTGGTATCTACAAAGTATACGCAGATATTTATACCTATTCTGAATTACAGTTCTATAAGTCTTCTAATCAATTCAAGATTGCATATAAATATAAATTTAGAATATAACTTCTTTTAGGACTATGTCATTTTTTGCTTGCAAATATAATATGTAATTAGGAGTTCCTTTAGCTGACTTTAAATGTGTGTATACATATATATGCATATATGTATATATTTATTTACAAGGGGAGACTCAAGATACCCAGAATTTACTTATAAAAAATTAGTATTTATTCTTACATGTTTAAATTTCAGTTACCTTCAGATACTCTCCATTTGATATAGTATACCTATCAAAACATTTTCCCCACTGCTCCAATGTTTTTGAACTCATCAATTTTGATGCCTTTCAGTGCTTCTGCCATTTTTTTTGTTTCACCTCTTCCACACCAGCAAAACATTTCCCATTGAGAACTTTTTTCATCTGGGAAACAAAAAAAGCTGCTTAGGGCGAGATCAGGTGAATAGGGAGCGTGGGACACAGGCCTCATGCTGTTTTTGGTGAGAGCAGGCCCACGCAGCGTGAGCAGGCGCGCTTATGAGTCACCCATCAAGAAATGGGCAAACACATTGAAAGTCGCCAGAAAAACTTCACTGAAGCCAAAAACAGTCTCTCAAAAAAAAAAAAAGCCAGCTACTTCACTGATATAGATGAGATCTTAAAACACTTGCCTAGTGGGGGAAGCCTGCACTACAAGGCTCCTGCCTTCCCGAAGATACTTCCATCTTTGGGGTCCCCCTTGGTACGCACACATGTAAATATAAACAGTACAAAAATATGGCCTGTCACATAAATATAATATGCAATAATTATGAATACACAAACATATATCAATATAACCATTTTTAAAGCAAATATATTTAAAATACAGAATTTACAAAATTTATACTAATAAATATAAAAATATTCTTTTTCTGAGACAGTAGTTAAGAGAAGGGCTAATCTTATTTGTAAAACCAATGCAATATTTGAGAAATGATAATATCAACAATTAATTGTCAATTATGTTTTAAGCATGCTACTGGATGCTTTATATGTTTACTTAAAACTCATGACAGTGTTACAATACAGATACTATCATTAATTTTATAACCATAAATTGCATGTTCGTCAGTGTCTACAGCAACAGGACTCCGATCTGCGGCCTCTGAAGCAGGTGAACTCTACAGTCTGGCCCACCCTTCCCACTTCAATGGGTGGATCAAGGACCTATATATGTTTAACTGTACCACGAACTAACAAACATTTATCACTCACCTACAATAAAAAATGTAGAAATAGATTTGCTGCATGATGCCTTTTCGAAGTGAAAACTTCTTTAGTTAATTACTGTTTTTTAAACAGATACATACACACAGACACAAACTTATGTGTTATCTATCTTGGCTCTCCCAACTTGTAGACTTAAAAATATATTATATATGTATAGTTGTATATATACGTGAAAATTTTGCAAACTTTTAGATCATTTTATGGACCACCTAGTTAGCTGTCATTTTACATATCAGTTGAGAACAAGAGAGATTACCCATAGCTAATTCAAATTCTCAAAATAAGGATTCCAAGATGGCTGCTCAAATCTAAGGGTCACAGAAAGTAGTCCTGAGAGGAAATTCAAAGTATTGCAGGCATACATTAAGAAGCAAGAATAATCTCAAATAAACAATTTAATCCTACACCTAAAGGAACTAGAAAAAACAACAACAACAAACAAAGCCCAGGGTAAGTAGGAAGAATGAAATAATAAAGTCCTGGAGGAGATGGCTTCACAGGCAGATTTTACCGAACATTCAAATAAGAACTAACATGTATCCTCCTTAAAGCTATTCCAAAAAATTAAAGAGGAAAAAGATTTTCAAGGTCTTTATACAAGGCCAGCATTAGTCTACTTACAAAACTGGATAAGCACATTATAAAAAAAGAAAATTTTAGGCCAATATTCCTGATGAAGATTCATGCTAAAATACTCATGAAAATATTAGCAAGCCAGATCCAGAAATGCATTAAAAAGGTCATACACCATGACCAAGTGGGATTTATTCTGGGCCTGCCAGGTCAGTACAATATTCGCAAATCAATAAATGTGATATACCACATAAACAAAATGAAGAATGAAAACCACATGATCATTTTAATAGATATCAAGAAAGCATTTAAAAATCCAGCACCCATTTATGATTTTTAAATAAGTTCAGGAAATTGGAACTAGAGGGATAATACCTCAATATAAAAAAAGCCATATATGACACACCCACAACCAACATACTGAAAGGGCAAACCTAAAAGAATTTCCCTTAAGATTGAGAACAATGAAAGGGTGTCTGCTTTCACCCTTATTCAACATTTTACTGGGAGTTCTTTTTTTTGTCTTTTTTAATATATTTTTTATTTTATTGATTATGCCATTACATTTGTTCTATTCCCCCCTTCATTCCCTTCCACCCTGCACACCCCTCCCCCACTATTCCCCCTTTAGTTCATGAACACGTGTCTCCAGTTCTTTAGATTCTATATTTCACCTACTATTCTTACCCTTCCCCCATCTATTTTCTATCTACTGTCTATGCTACTTATTTTCTGTACCTTCTCCCCCCTTCTCCTTCTCCCACTCCCCTGTTGCTAACCCTCCATGTGATCTTCATTTCTATGGTTCTGCTCCTGATCTAGCTGTCCTCTTAGCTTGCTTTTGTTTTAGGTGTGGTTAATAACTGAGTTTGCTGTCCTTTCACTGTGCATCTTTTTTATCTTCTTTTTCTTAGGTAAGTCCCTTTAACATTTCATATAATAAGGGCTTGGTAATGATGAACTCCTTGAATTTGACCTTATCTGAGAAGCACTTTATCTGCCCTTCCATTCTAAATGAAAGCTTTGCTGGATAGAGCAATCTTGGTTGTAGGTCTTTGGTTTTCATGACTTGGAATACTTCTTTCCAGCCCCTTCTTGCCTGTAAGGTCTCTTTTGAGAAATCTGCTGACAGTCTGATGGGAACTCCTTTGTAGGTGACAGTCCCCTTATCTCTTGCTGCTTCTAGGATTTTCTCCTTCATTTTAATCTTGGCTAATGTAATTATGATGTGCCTTGGTGTATTCCTTCTTGGGTCCAACTTCTTTGGGACTGTCTGAGCTTCCTGGATTTCCTGGAAGTCTGTTTCCCTTGCCAGAATGGGGAAGTTCTCTTTTATTATTTGTTCAAATAAGGTTTCCACTGGTGACTGTTCCTCTTCCCCTTCTGGTACTCCTATAATTCGGATGTTGGAGCATTTAAAGATGTCCTGAAGGTTCCTCAGCCTCTCCTCATTTTTTTGAACTTTTGTTTCTTCATTGTTTTTTGTTTGGTCATTATTTTTCTCCCTTCTGGTCCACTCCCTTGATTTGAATCCCAGTTTCCTTTCTATTACTTGGTTTCCTGTGCATTTCCATTCATTTCAATTAGTTTAGCCTTCATATGTTTCTCTAATTTGTGACTAAAATCAACCAGTTCTGTGAGCATCCTGATCACCAGTGTTTTTAACTGTGCATCTGAAAGTTTGGCTATTTCTTCATTGCTTAGATTTATTAGCTCTGGGGCTCTGAGTTGTTCTTGAGCCATGTTTTGATCTGTTTGTGCCTGTTACATATGAGGAGAGGCACCTTAGATGTTCACCAGGGTAGGGCCACCCAGGTCGCTGTTTTGTGACGCTGTATGTGAGGGCAGGGTCAGAGAGGGAGCAATGGTTGTCCTCTCCACTTGCCTGGTCTGCCTCACCGCTCTCCCCCACCCGTATATCTGAGCACAAATGTGCGAGCCCTCCGCCCTGCACTGGGGCTTGCACAATCTGTCTCAATGCATGTCTCTTCACTGGTTTATCTTAGCACAAATGCGAGACCGCAGACAGCCAGGCGCGCCGAGCCTTCCCTGGGTCCGCCCATAGCTACCCTGCACCTGGGATCCTCGCCCTCGGCTGCCTGCGAGCCACCCAGATCTTTTTTGCCCAACCCACTCCACTGCTGGCTTTGCCCCTCTCGCCGGTTTAGCTGAGCGGTTCGTTATTTTCAGACTCTGTATTGTTCAATTTTCTGTGGTTTGGTTGCGTTTATTATTGTTAAAACTTTATCGTTTTTAGATTTGGTTGTGGGAGGAAGCAAAGTGTTTCCACCGACACCTCCATCTTTGTGGAAGTGCTTTACTGGAAGTTCCATCCACAACAATCAAAGAAGAAGAATAAATAAAAGGCACCCAATTGGAATGGAAGAAGTAAACTGTTACTATTCACAGATGACATAATATTGTACATAGAAAACTCTAAAAACTACACCAAAAACTACTAGATATAATAAATGAATTCCACAAAGCAGCCAGATACCAAATTAATATTCAGATATCCATGGCATCAGAAAGAGAAATTAAGAAAACAATCTCATTTACTATTGCAACAACAAAAATAGAGTATGTAGGAGGTAAAAAGAAAATAACCAAGGAGGTAAAAGACCTGTACTCAGAAAGCTTTAAGATATTGAAGAAAGATACTGAGGAAAATACAAATAAGTGGAAGCATGTACCCTGTTCAAAGATTGGAAAAATGAACATCATTAAAATGTCTGTACTACTCGAAACCGTATATAGATTTAGTGCAATTTCTATTAAAATACCAATGGCATATTTTACAGGTTTAGAATAAATAATCCAAAAATTTATGTGGAACAGAAAAGACCTCACATAGCCTCAGCAATCTTGAGAAAAATGAACAAAGTAGGAGATATCACAATATATGATATCAAACAAAGATTAATTAAGGAGGAACATGGATGGCCCGGAGCGCGAACGAAACCCAACCGCCCCAACCCCCACCACCACCCTGATATCAAACTATTTTATAAGGTCATAGTAAACAAAACAACTTTTTACTGTCATAAGGACAGGTGCATATATATATATATGTGTGTGTGTGTGTATAATCAGTGGAACAGAACAGAACAGGTCAAGAAATGAATCCATGGCTTTAAGGTCAGTTCATATTTGACAAAAGAGATAAGAGCATATAATGAAATAAAGATGGTCCCTTCAATAAATGGTATTATGGAAATTGGAGAAGTACATGCAAAAACAATAAAAAAGAAACTAGACCAGAACTTACACCATACAAAAGAATAAACTCAAAATGGATAAAAGATTAAACGTAAGTCATGAAATATTAAAAATCTTCAAAGAAATCATAAGCAGTAAAATCTTAGACATCTCTTGTTGCAATATTTTTGCCAACATATTTTCTAGGGCAAGAGAAAGAAAGGAAGAAATAAACAAATGGGACTACATCAAACTAAAAAGCTTTTTCAGAGCCAAAGAAACCATCAGCAAAATGAAAAAGGAACCAACTGAGTAGGAGAAATATTTGCCAATGATACATCTTATAAACGAGGGGTTAATTGCCAAAATATATAAACCACTTATACAAGTGTACACCAAGAAGACAAACAACCCAATTAAAAGGGATGGGCAAAAGACCTGAATAGACAATTCTCCAAATAGGACATACACATGGCCAATAAACATATGAAAAGATGCTCAATGCCACTAATCATCAGAGAAATGCAAATTAAAACCACAATGAGATATCACTTCACACCTGTCAGAATGACTATCATCAATTAATCAACAAACAAACAACTCGTGCTGGCAAGAATGTGGAGAAAAAGGAACCCTAGTGCACTGTTGGTGGGAAAACAGACTGGTGCAGCCAGTGTGGAAAACAGTATGGAATTTCCTCAAAAATTAGAAGTGAAACTGCCTTTCGACCCCTCTTCTGGAAGCATGTGTTCAGAGACCCTAAACACTAATTCAAAAGAATTCATACACCCTTATGTTCGTTGTAGCATTATTTACAATAGCCAAGATCTGGAAACAGCTGAAGTACCATCAGCAGTTGAAAAGATAAAAAAGCATGGTGCATTTACAAAACGGAACATATTACTCGGCTACAAAGAAGAAATCTTACCTTTTGTGACAGCATGGATGGATCTGGAGATCATTATGCTAAATGAAATAAGCCAGTCAGAAGGACAAATGCCATGTGATCTCACTTATATGTGGATTTTAATGGACAAAATAAACCGACGAACAAAATAGAAAGAGAGGCATGGCTACAATGAAGAGACTGACAGCTGTCGGAGTGGAGGGGTGTTGGGGGACTGGGTGAAAGAAGGTGAAGGGATTAACAAAATCATATGTACATAACACCTAGACACAGACGACAATGTGGTGACAGGGAAAGGGGTGTAGGGAATAGCTGGAGGTAGACAAGGGGGAGAAAGGGGGACAGAAGGACACTTTGCCTGTATGTACGATGCAGTGTGCTGATGATGGTTTGTTGAGTTGAGCACTTGAAACCTGTAGGGTTTTGGGAACCAGTGTCACTGCAATAAATTCAATAATAAAAAAATAAATTCTCTATTTCTTAAAATAGTAGGAGATTTTGGCCTCAGGATTGTTTCTGATATTAGAAGACAACTTGGTAAAACACCATTTATTTCTTTAACCATCTTTTATATACAAAAGCCTTGATCTTAAGCATTGTTGTAAGTAGTGGTTAGTTACTCTGTTTTATATCATATTACTACTTCCTCAAATTTATAAGAAACAGTACTCTTTTTTAAGGAAGAGTGCTAATTTGGGTAAATTGTTGTTCAAGTATATCAGGCAAACTTTTTTAAAAGTCTCTTTTTAAAAAAGAGACTTGTTTTTTCCCTATGCAACTCAAAAATTAATTATGGCACTAATAGAAAATCGGCATATTGGTTCTTTTAAGTACTTAAACATTTTAGAATTGGTTCCGCTAAAAAATCTGGATGATTAGTTTAGTAAATGAATATAGATTTACAATACTTGTATAAAAAGCTAATTTATTGTAATACAATCTTGTGTTCTAAAACATGTACCGCTGTACTGTGCAACCTAATGTGACTTTTGTAAACATTCGTCTATCTCCACTAGTACTTTATTTTGTTTAAGAAAACTTTGTGTAAATAGATTTTACATATCCTTGTTTTTTCCATATATTCCAAGGGGAAGGGAATAGGACAAGGCTGACAGGTGCTTTTATTTCAGAACTCAATTAGCATCACTTTAACAAACCTACATATAGCCAGGTGAAATCATCAGGAAATCCCAGGCTTAATTTTAACTCAGTTATTTGACTGTCTCTTCTTATCCTCGATATAAATTTTAGAAATTATTTTCGACTGATTTAAACCTCACATTCTTCCTTCTCACTTCTGGTAGAGGTGATAATGAGCAGTGAAATCATTAAAAGAGAGGTAGTAGGACTGAGGAGGAAAAGAAGTGAAGGGCATGGAAAACCCACAAAGTGGATCAGCAGTTGCTGAATAATGAAATTACTGAGTGCAGTATATTTTTGTTACATACGCCTTATTCCCTGGAGTCAATCCCCGGGAGACTTGAAAGAAGGGAGAGGTATGAGCCGTGTGATAATAAAGCTGTCGCAGACCTTATGAATTAGCATAAAAATTAGGCCAGAGCAAAACAAATCCATACAAGGGGAGAAATTTAAAACTGCATTTTAGAGCACCGATCCTGCATGCCTTGTATCCTTCAGACACCTGTTCTTCACGCTTCGTAATTAAAGTGTACATTTTGAAGGCTTAAGGAAAATTTCTGCTCAGATAATGATTTTACTCAGATAGACAGATCTTTTGCTTGGTTTCATACAAATCTCTTTTGATCTGATTCTTTGAATTTAAGGTGGGATTGCTGAAAACTGCATGAGTGTGCTGAGCTCGGTGTGTGTGTGCTCTAAAAGCACCGAATGGTATTATAGGGTCAAGGCCATACAGTCAACATTCTCATGGTGGTATAGCCAGGGTCACTAGCTGCTCCCTCCTGGAGGTCTTTTTAGGAGGAGGATAGAGGTTGCTGACCTCTGTCTCATTTGCCTCCCACAGGCCAATTTCTGAGCATTTAACTTTTGCCTGGCGCTGTGATGAGCATTATCCTCACAAGTTCTCTGCAAATTAAGGAGAACCCCATTTTAAAGATGAAGAATCTGAAGCTTTCAGAGGGCAAGTAGGTTACCTGAGGTCACACAGCTGGGAAGTGGCCAAGTTAGGATTGAAGAAGGAGAATTTGAGGTAGTTTCATTTCATGTCAGTGAATCTTTGTTCTCTATACTGGGGATATTTGAGTATTCTCCAAAGTAGGCACATGGGTTAATAGTGACTGTGCACTTTCAAAACTGAAGCAAATCTGAAGGAAACAGAATCCTTTCAGGAAATGCCACACTTGTGGATGAGTTGAATAACTATGGACTTAAAATGTAAATACTGTATTTATGAAATAACAAATATATTTTTTGATTATCAATAAGATTTTATAAATGAATTTTTTAATCTTTGAAATTATATGACAATAAAACTATTTGATGACAGTAATGTGTTTATTTTTTAAATTTTTTATCAGTTCTCTTAAATATTCTTTAAAAAATTTATATATACATATATATGTATATTTTTTTTAGGGAGAGGGAAGGAACAGAAGGAGAAAGAGTGGGAGAGAAACATCAATGTGTGGTTGCCTCCCACAGGCCCCCACTGGGGACCTGGCCTACCACCCAGGCATGTTCCCTGACTGGGAATCAAACCAGCAACCCTTTGCTTCACAGGCCCACGCTCAATCCACTGAGCTACACCAGCCAGGGCAATGACAGTAATGTATTTCTTGATAATGAAATTATAAATATCTAAAGGCAGACCAATTCTTAATTGGAGATAACATTTAAATATAGTCAAACTAATACCAACTTTATTTGAAATACAATAAGGATTATTATAATTTTTATGGTTGCTTCTCCTTATGAATAAATAAATTTCTCATTAACTATATTTAAATGAGATATTGCTAACAATTGGCTTTTAATTTGTAATTACTAATTTTATTTTAAATAATCATACATCCTTTTAGGATTTGAAATAAGTCCAAAAATGTAGAAAGATGAACATTACTAGACTAATATTTGTCATTGCCCAGAATTTAGATTTTGTGCAATTTACACTCACCTAGACAAAGGAGATGAGAAAGCTAGAAAGGAAAAAAAAAGATTGGAAGATTTATGTAGAAAGCAAATATTCTTTAAATGAAAAAGATTAGAGATTCCTTGAAGGTGCCACAGCATGACATATGTTCTCTATGGAAGCAATTTTCCTTATTATCAATGTGGGCATATAGCGAGCTATCTTTTTTTCAAAAAGCATTAAAACACAGTTACCGCCACTTCCATATCCCAATATCTTTTTAAAAATCCCTAACTCTATGAGAGCCTTGCCAGAGCTTGTGAAACTATTCAGTAATGACTATAAAAGGCATTTTACACCCAGCGCAGCACGCTAGTCCTAAAGATGAGAAAACTCCCATGGCCTTGCTAGCTATGAGTGCCAATACTTTAGCATTTCTGAGGGGCTTCTGGATCAAGACTCATTCGAGGTGCCATCTTCACATATCCGTATAATATTTAAGAGAAGCTCTCCTAGGCCAGATGTGGATCCTTGGAATCTGCACCACTGCCAAAGGCTCTGAGGTGTTACATCACAGCCTGTAGTTAATCTTCTTAACACCATAATCAAAGCAGCAGTGACCTTGTGTGGCAAAAGGATGTGGTTTCACTTACCTCTTACCATTTATCAAAAATCTTAGAAATCTTGAGTCAATTTTATATTCTGGCAAGTGAATAACATATTCCTCGGAAGATATCTGACTGAAAATGGTAGAAACAGTACGGAAGGTTCTATACTCTTATTTGTTGTTGCTGTTGGGTGTTATAAACACTTTCCCTGACTTCTGTGGCCCTCAACTTATCTGTGTTTTGTACCATATATCTCTAACCTATTTCATCTCTGCTGGGTTTTCTTTTCCTGTTCTCACTTAAAAAAAGATTTTGTTTATTAAGTTTTAGAGAGAGGGGAAGGGAGAAAGAGAGAAAGAGAAACATCACTGTGCTGTTGCCTGTTGTGTACCCCGCACTGGGGACCTGGCCTGCAACCCAGGCACATGCCCTGCCTGGAATCAAAGCTGCTACCCTTTGGTTCACAGGCCCACGCTCAATCTACTGAGCTACACCAGCCAGGGTCTGTTCCTACTTTTTAACTATAGGTTCCTCCAAAGGTCTCTTTTGTTTTCTTCTACCTGAGTAATTCCCAGGTAATTACTCACTGAGAGCATTTCATTATAATTCTAGCCATCCATTTCTATATATAGGCCTCCCAATTCCACTTGTAAAGTCCGCAATTCTACACATCCAAAATTTTTCCTGTCACTAGGAGAAGTCACCTGGAGTTAAAATGCCTGTCTCCCAGGTGACACTTAAAAGTCCTCCCCTAAGGACACTTGCTACTTCTCATTCAAAATGACCTGTTCAAGGCCAATTAATCTAACATATGGCAATGCTTCTAGAGTAAAAGAGCAATGTTCACACTTGCAACGTATTGAGTACTGAAAGTAGTTCACAAATACTGTGAAAGCCCATCACTACTATTTCTGTCTTTGGAGGAAGGCCGAACTGAGGTATATAGTTTTGCTTTTACCATATGAATACAGAGGAGACTGTTCCTGGAATGGAGCTGATAACAGAGGTTTGAAGAACTTGCAAAGTGGTACAGAGTACTGTTGCCTGAGAAAAGTCAGCAGCCTGCCTCCCTAGAGGGCCCAGAAAGTTGAATTAGAGTGGTAAGAAAATAACAGCTACTAGTTTTTGAGCATTCACTGAATAAGGTATATATGTATACATGCCTACTCACATATACAGGGGTGGGTAAAAGTAGATTTACAGTTGTGAGTATGCAAAACAGTTTATTCTTGTATTATTATAATCAATCATAACCCGCATGTCTTTTTCCATATGAATCACTGTCAGCATGTTTTTGCCTACCCCTGTACACAGAGACACACATACATGTAAATTTGTTTATGTTTGTGCATATGTGTGTGTTATATATATAAATGCTAGGACGGCACTGGCTGGTGTAGCTCAGTGGATTGAGTGCCAGCCTATGAATTAAAGGATCACCGGTTCTATTCCCAGCCAGGGCACATGCCTGTGTTGCGGGCCAGGTCCCCAGTGGGGGACACACTAGAGGCAACCACACATTGTTTCTCTTCCTCTCTTCCTCCCTTCACCTCTCTCAAAAAATGAATAAATAAAATCTTTAAAAAATACCACACATTCTTTAAATTGCAATAAATTATTGTTATTGTTTTATTCACTTGATAGCTATATACCTAGCAAATTATAGATAGATGGATAGATAGATAGATAGATAGATAGATAGATAGATAGATAGATAGATAGATAGCCATATATAGCAAAATAAAACAATTGCTGGGATGGTTTCTCAGGCTGTCCTTGCTGTTGAGACTTGGGGACAGTTTTGAGGAGAACCAGCTGGTGTTCACAGGCTGTCATCTATTGGGGTTTGTGTCACAATTGACTAGAGCTGTGGGTGTGGGGAAGGGCCATATATTACATTATATCAGGGCATGTGCTCTCCATGTGACCTGTCCCTGAGAAGCTGGCTGGGATTCCCTGGTTGGGGTGTGCTGGTCAGATCTCCCCCATCCATCCTGTGCCCCTACAGAATGGGAGAACATATTCACCAATACATCTGATAAGGCATTGATATAAAAATGTATAAAGTCCTTACAAAACTCAACACCAAAAAAACAAACAACCCAATTAAAAAACAGGCAAAAGATTTGAATAGATACTTCTCCAAAGAAGACATACAGATGGCCAATAGACATAATAAAAGATGCTCAATGTCACTAGTCATCAGAGAAACGAAAATAAAAAAGACAATGAAATACCATTTCACACCTGTCAGAATGGCTATCATCGGTACATCAAAAAACAGTAAGTGCTCATGAGGATGAAGAGAAAGGGCAACAATTTTGTACTGCTGGTGGAAATACAGATTGGTACAGCCACTGTGGAAAGCAGTATGGAAATATCTCAAAAAGTTAAAAATGGATCTGCCTTTTGACCCAGCAATCCCACTTCTGGGAATATATTAGAAGAAACCCAAAACACTAATTTGAAAGAACATAAGCACCCCTATGTTCATTGCAGTGTTATTTACAATCTCTAAAATATAGAAGCAGCCCAAGTGTCCATCAACAGACGAGTGGATAAAACAACCATGGGAGATTTACACAATGGAGTTCTACTTGACCATAAAAAAGAAGAAAATTTTACCCTTTGCAACACTATAGATAGACCTGGAGAACATTATGCTAAGTTAAATAAGGCAGTCAGAGAAAAACAAATACCATGTGATTTCGCTCATATCTGGAATCTAATGAACAACTGGAAGCATGGCCCATATTAAATAATTTAATCTTCACAACATTTATATAAGTTAGATACTGTTATGGTCATTATTTTAATATGAGGCATGAAGAGCCTCAACAAATGCTAGTTGTAAAATACATTCATTCCTTTCTCTCCTTTCCTTCTCTTTCCCATTTCATTTTTACTTGAATTAGGACATGGTTCTTTTTATTTCCAGCACATGATAAAATTATTGTTATTTCTGTACCTTTGCCAATATATTTTTCTTCAATTAGAAATTACTACATTGTATTTAGCTTTTCCACAAGACACTTCACACTCCAGCATATGTGAATTTCTTCATTTCTTTTTTTTTTGGTGCCTTAATCTATCTCAGTTTTGATTCCTTTGAATCCTATTGATTTTAGAGGTTTTTCAAATAATTTAATTTATAATTTATAGCAAGTTATGATCATTTGGTATGTCTTTACATATTTTTATCATTTGGGGCAGAATACAATTTATTCATATAGGTTTGTCATGTGGATATAAACATTTTACTTATTTCAGTATTTCACATAAAAGTACACTCATTGAAGCTTCCTTTATCCAATCTTTGTAAAAAAGTATGATTATTTAGTATAAGTTATTAAGTGTTGAATATGTGTTTAAAATGAGAAATAAAAATTTGAGGTTTCCTGGGATGTTTTAATAAATATATCTCAAGAATATTTTAGTAATTTGCAACAGCACTTGCTGTGTGCGAAAGTGCTTATTTGCTACATTGATATTATTCCTAGATAAGACATATTTTTATCTATTTCCAATATTATAGGCCCTAATAGAATTTTTATCATTTTTATTGAATAGTAAGTTTGGAAAATGGAAAACTTCTTTTATTTTTTAAAAATTTTGGGTGGATTGGAAATTGATAGTTTTTCTTACTGCTTTATAAAGTTCATTATAGAATAAAGGATGGAGTGATGTGTTTTTTCTTTCACACATTTGGTAAATTTCTTAGTTATTTGCTGAATCTTTTAAAATATATTTTATTGATTATTTCATTGAAGCTGTTCTATTTTCCCCCATTTATTCCCCTTCATCCTGCCCATCCCCTCCCACCTGCATTCCCTTCCCACCCTAGTTCGTGTCCATGGGTCGTACATATGAGTTCCTTGGTTTTTTCCTTACCTATACTATTCTTAACCTTCCCCTGTCCATTTTATACCTACAATTTATGCTACTTATTCCCTGTACCTTTTCCCCTGTTCCTTGCCTCCCCTTCCCTGCTGATAACCATCCAGGTAATCTCCATTTCAATTCTGTCCCTGTTCTTGTTGTTTGCTTAGTTCATTTTTGTTTTTGTTTTTATGTTTTTTAGGTTTGATTGTTGATAGTTGTGAGTTTGTTGTTATTTTACTGTCCATACTTCTGATCTCTTTTTTTTTATATAAGTCCCTTTAACATTTTATGTAAAAGGGTTTGGTGATGATGAACTCCTTTAATTTGACCTTATCTGGAAGCACTTTATCTGCCCTTCCATTCTAAATGATAGCTTTGCTGGATAGAGCAATCTTGGATGTAGGTTCTTGCCTTTCATGACTTGGAATACTTCTTTCTGTCCCTTCTTGCCTGCAAGGTTTCTTTTGAGAAATCAGCTGATAGTCTTATGGGAACTCCTTTGTAGGTAATTGTCTCCTTTTCTCTTGCTGCTTTTAAGATTCTCTCCTCATCTTTAATGTTGGGTAATATAATTATGGTGTGCCTAGTGTTTGCTTTCTTGGGTCCAAATTCTTTGTGAATCTCTCAGTTTCCTGGACTTCCTGGAAGTCTATTTCCTTTCCCAGACTGGGGGAGTTCTCCTTTATTGTTTTTTTTTCAAATGAGTTCTCAATTTCTTGCTCTTCCTCTTCTCCTTCTGGCACCCCTATGATTCAAGATGTTGGAACTTTTAAAGTTGCCCTGAAATTTCCTAAGCCTCTTGTCACATTTTTAATTCTTTTTTCTTCATTCTGTTTTTGGTTGAATGTTTATTTCTTCCTTCTGGTCCAAACTGTTGATCTGAGTCCTGGTTTCCTTCCTATCACCAATGGTTCGCTGTACACTTTCCTTTTAATATTTTACTTTTGCTTTACTTTTTCCTCTATTTTGTGATCATGCTCAACCATTTCTGTAAGCATCCTGATTACCAGTGTTTTAAACTGTGGATATGATAAGTTGGCTATCTCTTCGTCACTTAATTATATTTTTTGTGGACCTTTCATCTGTTCTTTCATTTGGGCCATCTTTTTTTGTCATGGTGCACCTGTTACACAGTAATAGGGTAATAGATGGAGCCTTAATTATTGTACATGGCAGGGCTGTGTTGTGGCACTGTATGTGGGGCAGGGGTCCAAGAGGGAACAATGTTGCTTGCTTCGGTCTCTGCCCATTTTCAGTCATTTTCTCCTCCACCCACAGGCAAATTGGGCCCTTCTGGTGCTGATTTCTAAGTGAGTAACATTTGTGTATGTTCTAGGACCCTGTGGGTCTCTTCAGCAAACTCTCCTGTGAGGCTGGGAATTTCTCCTGCCACCACAACCACCACAGGTTTTTTTGGTTAGAGGTTTTGAGGCTTTCTTTGCTCACACTGGAATCTTGGATTGCAAGGTCTGTCTTGCTCCCCAGTTTTTCCTCCTAGTTTATCCACACACAAATGTAGGACTGCCCGATCCAAAAGCCACTGCCATGCCTGGTCCACCAGATGCCTTGCTCACCCTGGTCCTTCAGCCTTTGCCTTGGCGTGAGTCCTCTCCGCCTTACTTCCCATCTCTGCCCCTCCTACTGGTCTAGATGAATGTTTCTTCTTTAACTCTGGTTGTCAGACTTTCATACAGTTCAATTTTCTGTTGGTTCTGGTTGTTTTTTGTTTTTAAATTGTTGTTCATCTTTTGGATGTGTGAGGAGGAGGCACGGTGTATCTATGTACGCCTTTATCTTGGCTGGAAGTTCTCTATCTGCTATATCTTGACTTGTATTGTCCCAAATACATAACAGAGACTGTAATGGTTAACACAGACTGGGCTGGTAGTCTATATCCAAATTATAAGTTTTATATGGCTGAAAGTACTGATCTCTTAGATTTTGACTTTTAATTAAATATTCTGCAATGCCTTTATGGCATAGATGACACATCTCTAGATACAGGAGACTCTGCTTATTTATTTTTGCCTGTTTATTTTATTTATAAAATGCTGTTCATATGGTATTCACCATAATAGTATTTATTTATTCTTAATGGATATAATGTTTTAACATAAATTTTCTCTGACTGTAATATGTGTTATATAGTACCCTAATGTAAGCATAAGCAATTTAGTTAATATTTTTACCACAGTTAAAGTGTACTATGGCTAATTTCATTTATTAAAGAACTATGAAATCATTTTTCTTCAAATTAAATATACTGGAGACATCACATTGTCATTTTTGTCTCTGCTGGATGGACCTCCTAACATTCAGAGACTAGGTTCCGTGAGATCTGTTAACCCCTTCATTTCTTTCATTGGTCAATAAATTCTTCCCTAAAGTTTAGAAAAATGAGAATAATGTAAAAATACTTTACTTCTCCAGGGAAAACTTTTCTTTACTCTGTGCTCTTTGAGAAACTGTTCTTTTCAGTTTTGGCTTTAGTTTAAAACAAGAGAGAGAATGACTGAATAACTGATTGGAAATGAAGACCTTAGAGCTGCTTTTTCTAGAGAGCAAATGGCTTTGAGTAAGGAGTGACTCCTGTGGTCTATGGCATGTTTTTTATCTTATCTGCAAAGTACAGGAAATAATACCTTCCTCTGATATTATATGAGTTAAATAAGAAGTGTATCTATAAAAGGCTTATATTTCTGAAGCAAAAAAAAAAAAAGAAGTCTTTTTATTTCACTCCTAGGATTGGAGATGAATTCCAGTGGTTTTCTCCACCAAAGCTCAACAGATAAAGCTATATTCAGAACATGAAAGGAATCTTGCAGCAATCTCTTGCACTCTCACATCTACCACTCTTCACCATTGTCTCTCTCTGTCTTTCCTCATTTCTCCCTGTTACCTAGCTAATATTTCCTTCTATGTAATAGAAAATATGTATTGTTTCTAAAAGCAAACATACCATTAAGTCAGCAACTGACATATTCTTGTCAACATTCAAATAATTTATATAATAACAATTTATATATCTTAGTAGAACTATTTTATATTAAAGCATAATTTAAGCCTTTGTTTTTTAAATTGAGATCATAGGCATTGCAGAAATGTGAACTCACTGCTGGTCAAAGCTGGGTTTTATGGCAGGTGGAATATTCTACAACTTAAAATCTGTTAAATGAGGGAAAAATATATATATACACTAGTAAAAGGAATTAAAAACAGTATTGATCTCTTGCTGGCAACGATAAAAGAAATGAGGCACTGTTAATATCCCAGTTTCAAATTAATTTTAAGCCTTCAGCAATTTAAGTCAACCAAGCTTATTTCTTGCTTATATTACATGTTCATTGTTGGTCTCTAAGTGTTCCCATGTAAGACCCAAGCTGATGGAACTTCCCAGCATTTGTGACTTCTTTGTTTCATTTCTTAGCTTTCAGGGTCACTGTTGTGGGAAGGAAAAGAAAGACATGAACTCATATCGATCTTGGCTCAGCAGTACACACTTCTTTTCCACTTGTAGTTCATTGGCCAGAACTTACCACATCTCTTGTCTCTCAGTAAAAGTAGCTAATTATGGCGCTCCCCTGTGCTGAGGAAAGAGAGGGGAATAAAACTTGAACACTTAGAATAATTTCATCAGACAGTAGCTTGTCCAAGGTTTGGTAGCTGGTAAACTGTGGAACTGGGATTTAAATCCAGATAAACTGGGTGCAGAATAGCACTCCTAACAATCTCACTACTGGTAATATCTGATAAGATAACACCTGATATCATTGTATGACCTCCATCTCTTGTTTCAATTAAGCTTATTAACAGATTTTGGATTGCTTATTCCAAATACCCATTTAATTGAAAATCCATGAGGAAATGGCTCCTTAAAAAACCACAGCTTTACTCTCATCTAATACACATCCATAAATGAGTACATGTATTGAACATGTTCTCAGTTAATATTATATAAATATACACTATATTTACAATAAACATAACTGAGGTTGTTTCAATGTTTCCTTTACCTGATTTTTTTAAAGAAGTGCATCTTAATTGTTTATTCTCTTTAGATTTTTAAATGACACACTATATACATCACTTTACAAGGTTACTAATCATGAAGAAGGACAAAGCATTCAGGATATTCTACCCGTATGCTGGGGCTACAGAAATTCTTTTTCTTCGGGCTACAAAGAAAACTTAATATTTTAGTCATTGTATGCACAGACAAACTCTTTAGTGTCCTAAATAGACAACAGAGGGATTTCGATTTTTTTATTAAAATTTACATACACTCTAGCCCTGACCAGGTGACTTGGTTGAAGTCCCATACACCATAAAGGTTGCATTTTTTTAATATTTAAGTTTTTATTCATTTATTTTTTATTGATGTTCAAGTGCGATTGCCTCCATTTTCACCCCACTCTGTCCCCCTTCCATCCATCCCCATCTCTCACCCTTGAACCCACTCCCTTTAGCTTTGCCATGTGTCCTTCATACATGTTCCTTGGTGCCTGCCCCATTATCCCCTATTGTCCCTCTCCCTCTCTCTGATTACTTTCAAGTTGTTCTTTATTTCAGTGTCTCTGGTTGTATTTAGCTTGCTTGTTTGTTTGAGTCTCTGATCAGGGTACATCCCTGGTCAGGGTACATACCTAGCTTGAGGGTTCAGTCCCCAGTCAGAGTGCACATGGAAGCAACTTATCAATGTTTCTTTCTTACATCAATGTTTCTCTCTCTCAAAACATATGTAGAGTGAGGATTAAAAAATAATAATAATAAAATAAATTTACATACACTCTGCAGAAGCTTTACACGAAGATGTTTGGTTTTCCTATCCATGCCTTTACTCTAGTCAGGGAAAACAAAAAGCTAAGCCACATACTGGATTTCAAAACATCTTCCTGTTATTGCCTGCTCAATAGCAAATAATACAAGGATCATAAAATCTTGAAGAAGATGCTGAATTTCCTTTGGGAAATGAATAGAAGTGCTCTCTGGTGTGTTAAACTCATTTCAGAGAGTGTTTACTGGGGGAAAGAAAGACATTTTGTTGCTAAAGAAATTCCAGGTGTGTGTAAGGTTGCAAATTTGTATGGACCTGCTATGAAAAGTATATGCAACATTGAAGTAAATAATTTAGGGATATTAAAGGTTTTTTTGTGATTAGGATAGGTGTTTTTCTTTCGATTTGAATTGAAGTTTAACTCATTTTTACCAATTATTTTATTACATTGTCAGAAAACTATTGAAACCCTGGACATCAATGTAATGCCAAATATTAAGAGTTTCATAAATCCCTTAAAGGGTATAGAATAGAATTAATTTATATTAATACAAACTTGGCTTATACAGTTTGTAAAGTTAGAATTATCTATTAGATTTATACACACTCAGAGTTATAAGATGCCTTAGGGTCCAATTGATGCTATAAACCTCTCATTTTATATATGGGAAAACTAGGCTTATAGAGGTAAAGGTCATGCCACTAAAAATCTAACTAATGGAAAGGAAGGACAAGTAATTCTATTTATGGTTATCTTATAGTGTTATCTAATTATGTTTTATGTTTCATCAAATTACAGTTCTGACAAATTTTCAACTTTGGATGTTATGATCTGCTTATAATTACAGATGAATATTCTTATTACAAAAGCCTTCAATTTCAGAGAATAAGGAACAACAGCATTAAAACAATGTAAAAGTAAACTTACAGCAGCATATAATGAATTAGGTGCTAATTAGCTTGACATTATTATTAATTTAGTTGTAATTTTGGATAGCTCAATTGGCTTCTCACCTTATTCTACATATTACATACTATATATTCTTTCTTATTCCACATATTCTCCAACATGGTTTTAGTCATCTTAAAAAAACTAAATTTCCTTTTTATATGATCTATTAGTTTCAGATACAGAAACACTTATGTAAAATGGCTGTTTATTGCAAATATTTATATTTTTTGTAACAAAGCAATTTTTAATAACCAATCTAGGGTTTTATTTTTTTAATATTTGTTCTGCTATCTGCTAGTACTACATTTCTTCAGAAAAATTATCAGTGTTTTTCCAAAGCAATGTACTGCAGTAGGAAGTCTTTCTATTTTATCAATCAAAAATATAAAACAATAGCTAAAATAGATCTAAATTATTAATATATTGAACATTACCTTTACCTGCTCACAAATTTCTAGTTTTTTTTATTTGAGTCTATTATAAAGTGTTCTCAGTTTAGTCTGTCAAGCATTCTGTAGGGTGGCAGAGAAGCCTGAACTAATAGGAACGAGATACAGACTTTAATTCTGATTCTCCTTAACCATTTCTATCATTTTAACTGTATCATTTGACTTTATTCCATATTGTAATTTATTTAAAAATGTGTTGAATTAAGTTATCTCTAAATTTCATTACTTATCTTAGAAATTCTGAGTTTAATAACACTTTTTATGATTCAAATATAGAGTGAAAAATAGAATAACATTATTGTATCAAACTGACCCAAACAGGCATGTGTGACCATGTAAATCAGTAGGAAAACTCATATACTAATAGTATGATGATGATAGATTAATCGATCCTCTTGCTTTGGAAAACAGTTTAGCACTGTTTAAAGATATCTACATATGTAAAAGACCTTCACTTTCTTTTTAAAAGAAGGGAATTGTGAATATATAATTCATTTTTGCAGTTATATCTGAGAGCAAGGCTGGGATGGCACAGAGAAAGCACAAAGAGCGATTCAAGAACAGTGGTTTTTGGTCTAGTTCTTAAGTTGGTTGGTGGGTTAATTTATTGTTTTTATTCAGAACTTATTTATATGTGACATATTCTTTTGTTTCATGGTATAAAGCATTATATTATGTAAGAACTAACAAGTAATTATAGCAAATATGTACTTTCATAAACCATCTTAACTTTTTGTCAGTTGTTTTTTGGAAACCATAATGTAAGAAATTTTAAATGAGAAAGTTGATTTTTTTCCAAAAAGAAAATATATTATGTTAGATCTAGGCAGGCCTAGGAGGAATTAAAATCACCAGGCGAGAAAATGGCACTGTGGGAAGCTGCCTGCAGAACCCACCCAGGAAGATTAGGGTATGGGGTTTGGCCTATTTGGCATAACAGGTTGCAGCTTTCACCCAGCAACCAGCTCTAGCCAATCAGACTCTAATACCCCAACCGCAGGTTTTTGCATTTAAAAACCCTCATCTAAGAACAACCTAGTGAGTCCCAACCTCCCTTGGTTGGCTTCACTTTCCCTCTTATTCCCTGCTAATAAACCCTGCTCTCCTTAGCTCACTGCATCTGTCCAGTTTCTTGAACGACTCTGACCTAACATATTATAACTGAGGAATAAATTAATATTCAATTACTTGATATCAAATTACTTCAACATCTAGTTGCATACAAATTGCGTAATATTAAGACTATTTTTCTGGAAGTTGAGGGACATCAAAATGATTATAATATCATGTCAGGTGAGAAGCATTCGCAAAATGTTCATGCAAGCACATAAAAACAAAATCTATTAACTCCTGGGGAATTTATGAAGGAAAACACAAAAGAACATTTAGAAGTTAAAAATTATATAAAAGAAATTTGCTAAACAGAAAAAGACATAGAGTGAATAACATGTTCAAAGATGCCCAGGATGGTGAAGCCAAACACTTGGGGGAAGACAAGTTGCCCAGAGAGGGAGCTATTTTGAGGCCATCATGTAGACACAAGAGTGTCTAACCCTGGGCCCACGGGCCGGATGCAGTTCAGGATGACTACGACTGTGGCCGAACACAAAGTCGTAAATTTACTTAAAACCTTTTTTTTGCTCATCAGTTTTCATTAGTGTTTGTGTATTTAATATATGGCCCAGAGACATCAAAAGTTTGGATGCCCCTGATAGAGTGAGGGAGGTGGTTTAATAGCAGAGAAGAAAACCAAAACATGGGAAGTGTGTTCCATATTAATAATTATTAATGAACTGAGACAATTTCTGCATGACTATACCTTTTATCTTTGATAACTTTGAGCATGTTTTTATAGGGGAAAAGGGGTGAGTAATCTATTGAACTTGTGGGGAATCATATTTCTTACTTGAGAAAGAGGAGAGTACTTAGAAATACAGGACAATATGGAAAGAGGTGAGAAAACAGTCAGCTTAGATATGGCAGGTAAAATCATGGACTTGGTAAAATCATCCAAAGATAATGGTAGAGGACTGAGAGAGAGTCAAAGGCAGAAATCTGCATTATAATAATAAAGGGACAGTCATAAAAGGGTGAGAAAGAGAAGTAAGAGAGGTAGGACTTTAGGGAGAGAAGATGAAGGGAGTAATAATTTCAGTGAGGAGAAAAGGGTACCTTCAATAGAGTGTTCAGGTGTTGGACACTGTGCTGAGCTCTTTATATACTTTACCTCATGTCCTCCTCCCCACAGTATGAAGTAATATGTTCCTAATTTTCCAAACGAGGTGACTAAAGAAGAGAATAGTTAAATTTGCATAATGCCACACATATCTGCTAAATTTTGGAGATGAAGTTAAACTCTGGTCTGTCTGACAGAAGCTCACATTTTTAAATGCCCCTCTGTCCCATAATACAGCAAGAGTTGGTAATGCCCGAAGTAAGAAAGTAATCAAATGAAAATCAAATAAAAATCAAAATTAAAAAGGTGCCATAAATTTAGCCATCAGTAAAAAAAGATAAAGTTTGGTATAGTAGAATAAGGAATCTTGAGGAATTTATGAAAAAATATTTTAATGTAACTTGAAACAAAGAAGGTTAAAAAGAAATTTGTAAGGCAAATATAAGTAGCAATGATCTGTATTGTTAGACAAATATGAACAATATGGACAAGTTACTTAATATTTCGATATCAGTTCTCTCTGAAGTGTAAGTAATCCTCAAACTATTTTGGATGAATAAATTAAGTAATATACATAAGATCTACTATCACTATGAGCAGTGTGTAATAGAAGTTCAAATAAGAATAATATTTGATATCACTATGAGCAGTGTGTAATAGAAGTTCAAATAAGAATAATATTTGATATCACTTAATAGATGGTTTTTCCCAGTTCAACTTTTGAGGACTGAGAAAAATAGAGACCAGACAGCAAATGCTGAATAGTAGATAAGAAAAGTGATAGTAGAAATAGTGAATGTAAAATACTTTTCAAACATTTGGCAGGGAAAAGAATTGCACTGGGGATGTAGTTTAATGGGGTCAAGAGGGTTAAAGGAGAAAAAATGTTTATGGAATATAGAGATAAACTAAAGATGGAAATATTGGTGGAGAAGAACCTAAAAGGGACCCTGATAGAATAAAATGGAATCATGTCCCTGAAAAAGATTGAATTTGAGTGGTTCCCCTGATAATTTATTTTTGCCCTTCTTCTTACCCCCTTTGAATAATAGATATTGGGCCATCTTTCAGTCTAAACAGCACATAAATTTTCAGACTATATGAGCCAGGGTCCAATCCTTCTGCCATTAATAGCAGAGTGACTTTGGACAAATCCCTCAGTGTATGCTACAGACTAAATGTTTGTGTCTCCCTCAAATTCATATGTTGATGGTATTTAGAGGTGTGGCCTTTGGGAGGTAATTAGGGTTAGACTAGAGTGGAGCCCTTATAGAAAGAGGAGGAAACATGGGGTCCCTTTATCTTGGAATGCACACACCAAGGCCACGTGCTGACATAACAAAAGAGAGCCCTCACCAGGAACCCGACCATATTGGCACCTTCATCTCAGATGTCCAGCCTGCATACCATGGGAGATACATCCTTGTTGTGTAAGCCACATAGCCCATGGTATTTCATTATAGTAGTTTGGACCAGGTGAAACTATGTTCCAGGACTTACTTGGTTAATCAATTTGTATAATGAGGCAGTTGGGCTAGAAAATCCCTAAAGCCATTTGCTGTTATTCTGACCCTAGTTCTGACAGTGTCTAGAAGAGGTTCTTCTAGAATTTGGTATTTGTCATCTTTTTCTTTGTTCTTACCTCAACACTAATCCCCAAACTTCAGGAAATTAAAAAAAAAAATCACAGAACTCAGCCTGAGGGTTCTGTGAAAGCAGTTAGGGAGGGGAACTTTCAATACTTTGCCTAGGTAAGCCCAGATGTTTATGGGGATCAGAGCTTTTATTCTCTTCTTTCTTCCCTTCTTCTCTGTCTCCCTCCTTCTTTGTTTCTTTCTTTCCACTTATTTTCCTCCTTCTACTACTTCCCGCCTGCTTTCTTTCCTTCCTGCTTTCCTGACTTTCCACCTTTCTTTCAAACCAGCAAGAAATGTCATTTCCTTTTCACTTCTCTTGTTCTTTCTATTACTTATTGTTTAAATAGGAAGTTGATTCAAACACAAATATTATATAATTTTTTTACATAGTGAACAGTGAATATATAACATATAAACAATATCAAGTCAATGTTTAATACATGGTAAAAATAAAGAATAATAAAATTTAGCTAACAAAATTATTTTATTGTATATCCAAAGGACATTGTAAATCAAATGTTTTCAGACATGTTTAGATGTGGGGGACAGTTTTAATAATATACATTTAAAAAATTGAACTCACAATTAATTTTATTTCCTATCCCATTAGCTCTTTCTCCAGTCATTTTTTAGGAAAAACATCTTAACATAATAATGATTTCTGTGCTTTGCTGGGGAAAAGTAAGGTCTGTGATACAGTGCTAGTATGATACAGCTGAAATGCTTAATACCATAAATCTTTCATACCATTTCTTATCACATTAACACAGAACAGCATCCTTTCTACTGGCCAGCTTAGTTTCCCTATTGCCTGCAACTATGAGAGATACATGAATATTTAAAAGTGTAAAACTAAGCTCTTATTGACTGCGTGCTCAAGAGCTAAGTTTAGTTTTTGCTTTTGTCCCCCCCAGAACTTGTTTCTCTTTAGAAAGATTCTATCACCTGCAGTGGAGCACAGCACCTAAGAGAAAGAGGCAGGCCTTCCCAGGTAATCCTCAGAGGCAAGGATTCTCTGATACTTTTCTGTATCATCCAGTGGACCGCACAGAGCCAACGGTAGCAAAAGGAGAGGTATGTATATTCAGAGAGTTCTCTGTTTCTTCATTGCCAAGCTCTTGTTGACTTTCTTGAAGTTGCAGATATAGCAATTTAGCAGTTTACTGTTGATCCCCCTAAAGCTGATAGTTTTGCATAAATACTTTGCATAGGCACTAGACCATTTCGTGCATTTGCCTGTGTGATTCTGTTTTATACTGTATTATACCTGATTCATTTTCACCCAAAGAAAAAAATACATTAGCAGTAAGTGAATCTGGATTTCATTGTGAATTCTAATTTGTTTTTCTTTTTGCAAAGTGAACAGGTCAGACATTCATTTAATACATATATAACATACTGATAATTACTAAATAGTAAAGATATAATTTCCTAGGAAAATGCATTTTCTTTCTGAGTAATCTTTTTTGTTTTAATAAAATTTAGGTAAAATTATTATGTGTTAGGTGTATGTAGATTCAGCATAGCCATGGTTATTCAATGAATTCACACTCATTCAGTGATCACAGGCTTTGGACACTGTCTTCAGCACAGAGCACAACAAAATAAATATTAAAACTTTGTTAACTTATTTCTTTTTATTCTGGATATATGGAAATGTAGATGCTATTCTCACTTGAAAAAATAATTAAAACTTTTATATGATGTTTTCCCTATAATTGTCACAGCTTGGGTCTCTTGTTCTCATGTATGTGAGAATTAAGATATGTAATGCTATATGAACCAGATACAAGCTAAATAGTAAAATCTAAAAGCTCCTGGATTTGGGCTTATGGAGAAAGATGTGAAAAAAAGAAAATGGTAAAGAAACAAAATTCAGTTACATATAAGGGAAAAAATGAGAGCCAGAAGAGCACAGATTGATTTTCAGCCCAAAAAATTTAACTCCAGCAAAACTATAAAGTCAATGTAAAGACAAAGGCATTGATAAGCATGAAAAGATTAATAATATTTATCTCTCATACATGTTTTATTACTAAGACACCGAAGAATGAGCTGGTAAACCAGTTGAGGTAAAATGCTTAGAAACAACAAATAATACTACTGACTGAACAGAGTAGCAACAAGGATTCTCAGTATGGGCTATCAATATGCAGAAGAGAGCACATTGGAGTTAGAAGATTCCAGGAGAAGTCCAGGAAAACCAACAAAGAGAATAAGTTAATAAATAAATTATAATTTAGAAAATAACCTTACTATACCAGATTAATGATTATCAACCCTGATTGCTCATCATAGTAATATAGTCTGCATAGCTTTAAAATGACATCAATAGTTAGGCACCACTAAAAAGTTTTGAATTAATGAGTTTGAGTTGGGTAAGCAGTGCATGTGGTGGGTTTTGTGAGGGAGGGCATATTTCAAAGGAGAGCATATTCAGCAGAGCACTGAATTCATCACATTCTTCATTTCATGGCCAGTACTGTCACTGGTCTTTGCAGTGACTCCTGCTTTATTTCCTTTTATCCCTATACCAAACTTTATTTCTTCTCCCATCATAGGAAATGATGTGTTTTTTATTGTATGTGTATGTATGTATGTATGTATGTATCCTGATGTCTATCCAGAAAGTATAGAGACATTCACTGAAGAAGGCACAAGATACAAGAAGCATTGTATATAGAACAAGGACACCTCAGTTCACTTTAACATAGGCACCTTGGGACCTCACACAGTTCTCCCAATTGCCATCATCTGCCTCATCATATTTTCCTAAATCTCATCTATGGTCTGAAATCTCTTCCCTTTCAAAAGTGATTTTAGTTTTGGAAAAAGCCAGAAGTCACATGGTGCCACATATGGGCTATAGTGGGGCTGAGTCTCCTGGGTGAACTGATGTTTCACAAAAAAACTCTGCATAAGACATGATGCATGAGCAGGCGTGTTGTGGTGATGAAGCTGCCAAATCACCAGTTGGCCATAGCTGCAGCCTTCTTCTGATCATTCAAATAGTTTCCATGGAGGAATTTTCTAGCTTAATGCAAAATTTGATGCAGATCCATTGCTCTACTTAACCATGTCTACTGCCCCCAATGACTACTACAGTGAAGTCATCATTGTTCACATATGTGCATTTCAGTCCACTCCCCTTGGCTGCCGGGTTACATTGACATGTATGTGTCTTATGTATTTAACTGTCTATGTATTTATATGCATCTATTTGTATAACTATATAGGGTGTGTGCTGCTTTGAACACATGTATGTAGTTCCTCTGTATCCATGATTTTACTTTATTTCTGAATGGTAGGATGAAATCTCACATCTGCTCAGAACGTGAATCTACTATATCCAAGCTTCATATACTATCCACCCATTAGTCACTTAGTATCCCTCTTGATTATCAGATCAACTGTTGTGGTATTGCAGTATTCTGTTTAAGTGCTATTATTTTACCTAATAAAGTACTCAAAGCACAAGAGTAGTGATGCTGGCAATTTGCATGCACTACAGAGAAGTCATAAAGTGCTTCCTTTGAGTGAAAATGTGAGTACAGTACAATACGATATTTTGATCTCAAAGAGCAAAATGGGGTCAAAGAGGCCATAGTCACATAACTTTAATTACAGTATATTGTTATAATTGTTCTACTTTATTGTTTTTAATCTCTTACTATGCCTAATTTACAAGTTAAACTTAATGTATATATGTATAGGAAAAAACACAGTACATATAGGGTTTGGCACTATCTGTAGTTTCAGACATCCACTGGGGGTCATGGAACATACTCCTGTAGGTAAGGGAGGACTACAGTATTTAATTAATATAAATACCAACGAATAATATATCTCATTTTGTTTCTTTGTTCCATTGAATATTATGTTATATGGACACTGCATGTTGGTCTAGCCTCTATTCCATTGTTTCTATGGGACGAACAATTTACATAGAGTAACCATGGATCATTTTTATTTTTCATGATTCTAGGGCAGTTCTGCTCATGGTACATGGTTTTACTTACATCTTTGCATTTGGATATAAGGTCTTTTAAGAACAGAGGCAGCTGGGTTGGCTTGGCCTCTTAGTACTTACAGTCTTTGTCTGGGCTTTATCACGTCACGTTGTCTCACAGCTCCCAGAGAGCAAAAGCAGTAACTGAAATGACTCTTAAAACCTAGTCTAGGAAGTAGAACAATATCAGTTCTTTCACATCCCATTGGTCAAAACAAGTTGAAGTCCAGCCCAAATTCAAGAGACAGGGAACCGGACTCTACATTTTAATTGGATTGGGAATAGCTAGGTCATGTTGCAAAGGGCATAGACAAAGAGGCATGCTTCATTGGAACTATCATTGTATATCAGCCATATAAGTAAAACAAAATGAAACTGTAAGTGAAGGAAAAATATGAGAATATAAAGAGTAATCATAGACCACTAACCATATTAAACAACATTTACAAGATCATCATAATAATATAAATACTATTTATCAACATGAGTAAAGAGTGTTATAACTCTGAGAAGGCTAAATGCTCATCTAGCGTCACAAAATATCAACAGATAATTTATAAAATGAAAAAATTAAGAAAAAAGTAGCAAAGTAGATTATTTTTAAAAATTGGAGTAAATACTAAAAACATAACTTAAAAAATGGAAACTTATTGCTTGTTGGGAGTGGTTTGGGGATTGGAAAAGTTAGGAATTCCTGCTGTATATAATGGGCTTTTTGTCAACTTTGTAAAGTATGCATACAGTTATTATTATTACATTTTAAAGAAAATCAAAATCAAATAAAACAAATACATAACAAAAATTTAATTTTATTATGTTCCACTTAAAATACTAATTGATTAGCTTCACTAGAACAAATTCTTCTGATGTTTAACTTGCACATATAACTTGCACACAGAATAAGATGAAACCTCTCTACAAAACTATGATTTGAAATAAGCCAGACTCCAGGAGGAAGTTTTTCTAATTACAAGGCTGAAGAGCCACAGACTATTCTTTTAAAAAATTACATTGTGTGCGTTTTCATCCCAAATAAATCCTCTTCATGAATGTCTGCTCTCTGGCTCAGGACATTGAGTGCTCTCAGAAATGCCACCTGAAAGCTGGGCCTCTGTGCCTTCCGATGTGATGGCTACGTGCCACACCAGAATAGCCAGAGGAAGAGCCCTTGGGCCGACGATTTTCCTGAATCCGTGGCCAGACTGCAAGGGCAACATTTCATCAGGAAGTCTTTGTGATTGTGGCTGAAGTGTGGGCGGGGGAAGTGATGGTCATCAGCAAAGCATTACTTTTCATGAAAGAGTTTCGATAATCAAAGTGCTTTAGATATGGCCAAGACCAGAAAGAAACCCTAGTAGCAGTGCAAAAGGGTTTGCATGTTTGTGTTGTGTTTTGCATTTAGTTTGTATAGAACTGTATATTACAATTATGTTTCCAATGAACCTGGTCTCTTTTGAATATCAGGGAACCTAGCATATAGGGAAAGAATATCTTATTTTAATTCAGAAAAACCATAGTGAAAGAAAATCCATTTTGATATAAGTATTTGAGATAGAAGCTAAGCATATAAACAGGCTGATAAGCTGTATAATGAAAGGGTAATTTGAATAAAAAAACTGTTTTTGTATCGAGTGAAGTCAAATAATATATTCAATTTTACATACTATTTTTATCACATTTATGGCAAATACACATAGAAAAAAGAATATAAAAATATGCTGTATCATGTTAAGAATGACTGTATCTGGTCTGCAGGATTATGAATTTTTAACCTCTATTTTAATTTTTCATAGTGAACATAAACTACCTTTATGATAGGAAATGTATGTATTAATTAAAAAAATACTTAATAGGACAGTGAGTATTCTTTTCTAGGATGGTGGCTTGACCTCATTAGATCATTTGAAATAGTTTTAAAAAACTTAAACCTCCTAGGTACCAAATGCCTAAATACAGTATAACTTATAATAAAAATGCATACCTAAAATGTGTTATAATCTATTTGCTATAGTTGTCTTCTGTGGGGGTGACCTCTCCATGAGAGGTCCCTCCGGTGTCACAGACATGCGTGAATAAGTAAATATGGCCAAGACAAGATGAGATCTGTTTGGGGAGAAGGAGTGAGCTGTGGCTAGTTTCTCAGGGGAGAGACAAAGGCCAGCGGTGGCCAGTTTCTCCCAGGAGAAAAAGGCCCCGAGCATCTTTCTCCAGAGCCTTTTATTGGGTTGTAATACACAGGAATACAAGACGACAAGGATCAAACAGTAGATAACATTACAAAGAAATCTGAGGGCTTACTATGAGTCAGTGTCTGTCAGGAAGAGAGTTGCAGAAACTTTGGGAGACATACTCATTTCCTCTTGGACCCTTAACATATGAATGAAAGCACTCTTAGCAGAGCAGATTTCACAGGTTTATCAGCAAGTCTTTGTGGTGCCAGATTTTTTCCCCAGGGCACGGTCTGGCTAGGCAGGGAGCTGCACTTCTCCCCAACAGGTATTCAGGCTTAAGAGGATTAGGGCCAAGAAGCACTTCTCCCAGAGAACATGGGGACTGGGGCTTTGACAAAGCTGGGGGGGGTGGTGAGAGTCCATTGCTCTCTGTTGCAGCCCCCTGAGTCCTTCCATGAAGGCCTCCCAAGTGATGGAGTCTGGCTTAGGTTGCCCCCCACTGTGAGGGGTCTTACCCATCATTGACTTCCGACCAAGCTCTGGGGACAGGGAGAGGAAACTGAGGCAGCGTTTGCTACCAGAGACAGGCTTTGTCTCCTGCAGCTGGCATTTCAAAGGTCATCTCTCGCCCTTAGCCACAAGGGGTAGAGATACAATCCCTAAAATCAGGCAGAGCGGTCTACAACAGTCTTTGTGATTTTCTTCTTGTTAAAGGCACACTGTATTTTCCTGCTTATTGATGTTGGTCTTGACTGATTAATTTTGGCCAATGAAATAGTAACAGATATAAAGAAAGCAGAAGCTTTGTGCTAAACTGTGCTTGCATAGTTAGTTGGGCTTGTTTTCACATCTCAGCCATTGCCATGAAGGAAATTTACCGAGGCTATTTCTGGAGTCCAGGGAGGATGGGAAAGACACGTGCAACAACAGAGTTGCTCCTGGATGAGCCCTGCTTCGATGAATCAACCACCCAGGTATGTGAGCAAAAATACACTATTGTTATTTTAAGCCACTGAGTTTGGAGATGCATTGTAACACTGATACAGAAATGGGTACTGACAAGTAAGGTATTGCAGCTACTCACACACACATATCTATATAATAGTATACATGTATATATACTATTAGCTGTAAAAGTAAGAAGTCATAGGTGAGAAACCCATTATAAGATATAAGGAAATCATTATAGGATGCTTAAACATTATGTGTTATGTAGTATAAGAATGGCCAGCTATCACAGTATGCCTGGAATTGAGAGGTTTCTTAGAATGTGGGACATGAGGTGTGGGGAATTCCTGGGCAAATCAGGATAAGCTGATCACTGAAAGAAATGTTTGATAGGGTTGTTGCCTTTAAATAGTTGCATGCAATATGGTAAATGTACCTTAGGGCTTGTCCATATGGGTATGATGGTAGCCAGGCAGACAAGGAAATCATGAACCTGATGCTTTTAGGTGCATATAATACTATTCCTCAACACAAAGAGCTCAGGAAAAATCATCCAGTTCATAGGCAGAATTGTTGGCTTGGAAACAAAAACAATTGTTATTATGTCTAGCCTCTCCCACCAGAAAAATTTCAGATAGAGGGTGTGGACAGTCAGGTCTAGCTTAGAGTAAAGGATGGAATCAAGGATATGGTCCAACACCCATTTTAAAATTCTCTGAAAGTGATGAGGTAGTCCCTAGTGGACACATTCAGCCAGGCAGAAGGTCTTCTAGAAAACATAGGAGCTAGATATGCCAAAAACACAAGTAATTCAGTCTGGAGAGAAGGACATTTGCCCCCAAAATTACAACATCAAATACATAGACTGCCCACAGAAGAGATGTCTTAGTAAAAAAAATGCCCTAAGTATAAACTAAAAGGTACTAATCTGTCTTAAATAGTTAAAAAACAAAAGCAAACCAAAAATACTTCAAGGCCCTCAACTTTCTACATCCAAGAAGCAGCCTGGGAAAGGAAAAGCCAGTCTATGCTTAAAAGGATTGAGTTTTTCAGTGCCTCCTTCAGATATGATGGAGGAGGGTGGGGCAAATGCAGCACAGCCCTGCACCCGCTGGGCTCTAGCCAGGGGCAGAGCTGCTCTTTCTATTCACAGGTCTGTGGGAACAAATATTTGTTGTTCTAAGCCACTTAGAATTGGAATAGTTTGTAACAATCCTCAATAGTTGGCTGACACAAAGACTTTTGCATATGCTCAGAAAATGATATGGGGCCCCACCCCTATTTTGAAGGAAATTTAAGGTTGGTAAAAGTAACAGATGCCTGCCTCTGGGCACTACCAATCTTCCTCTTCTAATTGCAAAATGAGTACTTAATACATATTCATTGACTTGGTATACAGCCTAGGGCTGCCAGAATTTTGGAATGTGTGGTAGTTATGTGCCATATCCTAGTGTTATTGGAGCATCTGGGGGTTGTGGTTTATTCCATGTATGGTCTATACCAGTGATTTCAACCATTTTCACCTCATGGCACACAAACTATTTACTAAAATTTCTGCAGCACACCCAAAATATATTTTTTGCCAATCTGACAAAAATTAAGTATAATTTTGCTTCATTTACACAAGATGGCTATTATGTTACCTGTTTTCAATTTTTTCATTCAAGTAGCTAAGAGAAAATAGGTCAGTGCCCCTGACTAAATAGTCAGCTTTGCATGTTTTAAAAACTCTTGAGTGACACTAGTTGAAAATTGTTGGTCTAGACTAAAAAGGAGAGAGGGGACTTGGAAATAGTAAAGCATGTGTTACATCAATCACATGGCGTAATAACTTACGATCTTGATATAGTAGTTATGTTTTCATAGTAGAAAGAATGCCTCAATAATAATTGTTAAAGATCCAAATATTATTAAGAATGTCAGTGTTACAAATACACTTAATTATAAAATATAAAAAGCTACAGTTTACTAAGTATAAAGCACAATAAATACATTAATCAGATGATTGAGCAAAGTGATTTTGCTATGCTTTGGAAAATTACTTCTACTTGTGAGTCTGCATTGGTAAAATGAATTATTGTGATTAATGTTTATGGTTTACTTTATTTCAGTTATTTTAAAGTAACACTTTTCATTTTACATTTCTATAAATTGAATTTTTACAGTTTCCTTAGCAGAATCATTGAACCATTGAACCAAAACTTAGTTTCTATGCCAAAAAGTAATGAGCCAAGTTAAGTTTTCTCTTCAATAAGAAAGAACTTCCCACTCGTTCACTGTAATGACACGCATTGGGCCATCAGTTGAAACATTCATTGAGTGCTTATTTATTTGGGAGGAAAAACACTGAGAAAATTACTAAATGGTTCCTTGTTTCCTTAATGTTATTTAAACAAAGAAGCAAAGAGAAAAGGAGTGAAAAAGTGAAACACCATATATTAGAAAGCTATTATACAAATACAAATTTCATTTGTTAACAACTCAGTAAAAGATCTAAAAGGTAAATAGAGTAAACAGAATTCAAGGAAACTTCTGAGGTTCTCAGAAAATAGCTTTGGTTTGTCAAAAGCTAATGCATTGCTGATTTATGCTATTCACTCTTTTCCTAAATGCCTAATATATGATCTCCTCCATTCTCTAGAAGTAAATTTTAACTTCAGTCTCTAAAAGCAGAACTTGATGCTAATTTTGTAATTATGCAGCTCAGTCAGGAAATAACCTTTCATCCACTTTCTTATCAATTTACTTTTATATCCCAATAGGGGAAGCCATCACCCTTTGTATGAAGTCAGCTCTGTCACGTAACAGTGAGACCTTTACTCTAAGAAATGATACTGACTGTATTGGTCTAGAGATATTATCCAGAGAAACTTTCATCATTGCCACTTATGTAGTTGTTCATGTACAAACCTGTACTTGACAATGGAGAAGGTAAAAATAATCAACCATCCAGAGAAAACTAATACTCTTCCAACTTCACACTTCACTGGTCATCAAGCAAAATGATCTTGTCATTGCCTTATTGAAAAAAAGGGAAATACTGTTTAGAATTAACATGCCCAAGCTCCATTCTGCCTTCTCTTCTCTTCTCCTAGTGAAAAACTCACTCTTCCTCTGATTTTCTTTCTTTCAGTAAATGGCATCACTATCTACCCTATTGCATAAGCTGAGTTCTTCACAATCATCTTTGCTTTTCTCTCATATATCCAAGTTCAAATAACTTGCAAAATTTATCTTTTGCTCTACATGTAACTTTATTTCTACTCTGCCTAGCACATCATACATCCAGTAAATGAGAACTGTTAGTGTATACCCCCATAGCGGCCCTTTGCTACAGTCCACTTTCCTAACCTCATCTTTAGCTCTATCTTCCCATGTTCACTGGATTGACTGTACAATGTTTCCTAAATATGCATTTTTAAATGCATTTTGTAGTTTTCGCGAGGCCACCAAGAGTGCTATACATGCAAATAAGTGTGACAGGTTTAGCAAGTAAAAATATGGGATCTCCAGAAAAATTGGAAGGCCAGTCAAATGGACAATGAATAATTTTTAGTGTATGTGCCTTTCATTGTCCATCTGACCTTCAAATTTAATTGGGTCCTGTATATATTAATACTAGAGGTCAAAGAGAAGTAGCAAAATATACAATGAAAGATGAGCAAGCAATAACTAAGAGCGACTATAAGCCCTGGTTTGCCATGGACAGGACTCGTTCACATTGCTGTCTTCACGTAACTACAGATAGACTTTCAAATATGACCATATGTGGGCCTTTCTTGTGCCTCGCCTTCTCTATTTCTCTGGTTTATCTTTGCAGCATTTTCCCTCTTGTACATTTTCCTTCAGTGAGTTTGTCTCTCTTCTGGTTTCTTGAATGCAATTGCCTGCCTCTCTTTTTAGAACCTACATATGCTCATGCTGACCTCTGAGGGGAAAGAATCTGTTCTCTCCTCCCTTCTTCCGGGCATCCTCCATTCCTGTCCTTGCAGCCTCCATTTAACCTCCCTTCTCTCAGATCATATAATGGTCCCGTGTAAGCATTTTGTGTGTGAGTGAGCCCCTGCAGGAGGTCAGTTTCCTAGCCTAAGATTAATGGTGACTCTTTTCCCCTTTTCTATGCTTATCTCAATTTATAATAATATGTTTGTGTTATAAATGGACTATTGTGTGTGTTTTTCATTAGACTATAAGCTATGTAATTTCAATGATTACATATCTTGCATTAAGTAAGTACTTGTAGTAAGAATTCATGAATATAGGGAAATAATTTGATAGCAGTAATTTTAATAAAGACCCTAGCTGTCCATGTGTGAAATGGCTGCCTTTAAATTACTGAGCTTGTGATCACTTGACATTTTTAGCCAAAGGAAGAATGACCATCTGTCAGTAATATGTGTGTTCCAGAAGGGTTTATACAAATACTAGGGTGGGAAGTTGATGGCCTCTAAGGTCTTTTCTGACCTTTATATTCTATGATTTACAAATGAACTTTATAATACAACTTACATGTAAGTTGGAAGTGCCAGTATTTTACAAATAATCTTAATTATTCTGAAGTGTTACAGGATGAGACCCACTGATTATTGCACATTAAATTTATGATAAACGATTGAATAAAACAGTGAGATTGAGAGATGGTTGTCTTTATTTTTATTTCTTTTCCAGATAAGGATTTGAAGATATACATCAATTCAATCAGCTATCAAAATAGTTTGGGGCAGACTAAGGTTTATAACTCAAGATTCAAGAGGCCTTCTATGTTGCATAGAGTTTCTAAACTTTTAAATTTTGTAAAATATATAGAAAATAAGCACATTATTTGGCATACTGAGTGATTAGAGCTAAAATAATATACAATCACTTTCAATTGCCTAGTGAAATTACAACTACTAAATTCAGAAATTCTGCAATTCCCATTCACTTGGGCTTCTAATATTATAAATTATATTATATGTGATGCCAAATATTATAACGTGTAGTGTTCCCTTCTTATAAAATAAATTATTCAAAACTTACATCTATTTGTATATCTATCTCTCTCTTAGAGAGCCTATCATCTTATACAAAAAATTATCTGTATAAAGTTAAATATTAGTAATACATCAGAGGCTATCATCAAAGTACTATTTTTAATAATTCATACCAAGTATATGTTTATACTAAAAACTGAAAACTAGTGTTATTTTTTATGTAAGTAATGTGTTATTAAGAAATGCATCAGTCATTATTCATATACATAGAATTTCTTTTCTTTTTATTTTAACATTTTCACAGTGCTTACTAAGTGTCAGGCACTGTTCTAACCACTTTTTAAATATTAATTCATTAAGTCCTGATAGGAACTCACTAAAATAGGTACTATTAACTTTCCATCTTTAGAAGAGAAAACTAAGATAGATATTTATTTAGTCAATTGAGTAAGGCCACAGGTTGTAGGTAGAGAAACTAATGTTTGAACCAAGTTAGTCTGGTCTCAGGTACATGCCTTTAATCATTATGTGATAGAAAATCAAATATCAAGAGTGTACTAGGCTAAAAATGTGTGTGTGATACACACAAACACATATGTATAATCTTGCCTCATTTCTTCTTCTTCTTCATATCTTCTATCACTTTTTAGAGTTTTAGAGGTAATCGCATTTGGCCTTTAGTGATCGTAACTATTTCTGGTAGATATGCCATAATGTTATTTAAGTGAGAAGCATAAACCTTTATTTACTAATTAAAAAAAATATATGAGAAAATTTGAACACACTACTTCTAATTCTTTTTTGAACTGCATGCCCACACTATTCTTAGTTGTATTTTGGTTATTTTAGATTCTACCCTTGATCTTTTAAGAAATATACTTAGATACCTACTTTTGATCCATTCACTTTAAATATTTTTCATCTAGATAATTCCACTCTTATCTTTTCTCCTCTTTTTTTGTGAGCCATAACATTATTTTATATTATAAAAAATTATATAATTTGTATTTTATAGAGAAGCATGGTTGCTTTAAAAGTTAAAAACCAGTAAAAACTCATTGACAAAAGATGCTTTTTTGTGTAATCATTACTTACTATTACACTAAGAACTGTGAAGGACATACAATCCAATGGCATTAAAATTTGGAATCATATTGCCTTCTTTCCTTATAATTGCTCCAAAACGTGCTACAGTTGTTTGCTTAAATGAGGACCATGCTTTTATTATAAAACTTTAGGTTTCCACATGTTTTATGCATTTTTCTCTTTCTTTTTTAAAGTATCTTATTTATTTATTTTTAGAGAGGGGGAAGGGAAGGAGAACAAGAGGGAGAGAAACATCAATGTGTGGTTACCTCTCATGTGTCCCCCACTGGGGACCTGGCCTACAACCCAGGTATGTGCTCTGATTGGGAATCAAACAGGTAACCCTTTGCTTCACAGGCCCATGCTCAATCCACTGAGCTACACCAGCCAGGGCTATTTATTTTCTTGAAGAGGTATATAGTGGTCTTCTGATTCATTGATCACCTGCGTCATTTATCTCTCAGATTTAATTTTATGCATAACCATTGAAACAGAGTTTATGAAATGAATAACTCCTATAAAAAACCTATATGAATTGCACAAATATACATAAGTGGGTAGCTTTTTATACTTTGAGATAATTATAGATAAGCATAACAATTTTGTATGTATATAATAGGAACATTATAGTGCTGTTGCATATGTAAGAAGTTTTTAAATTATTCCAGTTTGAAACATATCAGTATTATGTAGGATATATTTTTAGTTCTTTAGTTAATAAAGGCATTTATATGCCTACAATAATTCTTTAGCTCACAAGAAGTATAAGATAATTATACCAAGTAGTCTATTGCAAGGAAAACTTAATACTGTTTCTCTACCATTGCTATGCCAGCTAGGTCAGTCCAGAAATTATCCAGTCAAGTAATATGAAAAATAGAGACATTTATTGAAGAAGGTACAAGATACAAGAAACATTGTACGTAGGACAATGACGCCTCAGTCCCCTTAAATGTAAGCACCTTGGGACTTCACACAGTTCTCCCAATTGCCATTAGCTGCCCAGTATGTTACTGAATCTCATCAATGGTCTGAAATCTCTTCCATTTCAAAAATGATTTTAGTTTTGGGAAAAGCCAGACATCTCAGGACACCAAATCTAGGCTGTAGGGGGACTGAGTCACCTGGGTGATTTGATGTTTTGCCAAAAAACTCTGCATGAGATGATTCATGAAGGGGCATGGTGGTGATGAAGTTGCCCATAGCTGTGGCCTTCTGAATCATTTGAATAGTTTCTGCAGAGGAATGTTCAAGCTTAACATAAAATTTGATGCAGATTCATTCCTTTACTTGCTCAGTCATTTTGTATGTGATGGCCACACAGTACACATGCTCCCTCAATGGCATTTACTGCCCCCACTGACTAGTATATGCATTGTTCATGCATGTGCATTCCAGTCCACTCTGCTTGGCTACCAGATTACATAGGTGTTACACGAACCATTCTTTTTATATTAACAATGGTTGGGCTTTTTATGGACAGACCTTGTATATTTGGATTATTTTCTATTGACAATATCAGTAATTCTAGAATTTTAAATAGACCCAGTTTACTTTGTCCAGCTGTGGACTTGCAACAGGAGTGTCCACCCTCTACAGGCCACAGTAGCCATGCCCCAACCTCTCAGGAGATCCACTAGCCTTCCAGAGAGAATCACTACCTTCCCCCTCCCCCCTCAGGAGTCTCCACCCTACCGAGCTTGCATTCTACATTATTGTCAGTGGGCTGTTGCCACTCTGTTCTCCTAAGGCAGAAGACTCTGAAGGAGGTCCAGGCAGACTTTAGAAAAAAGTAAACTGTAACTCTTGAGGGGGGCCATTATTCCTTGTGTACCAGATCAGCACCATTGGCCACTGTTCCTGTGCAAAGCCTTCCCTTCACACAGCCTCATCTTGGTTGTTGGGTGTGATGAACACTGCTGACCTCACCCCAATGAGTCCCTGAGACCCTGCTCCATTACAAAAGTACACAGGCACACATCAGGGGACAGCTGACCTTGGTGTATCTTGAGACACTTGCTGAGTGGCCTCAAACCTAGCACTGTCACCAACATTGAATCTGTATCAGTATTGTAGTTACCACTCACCCCTACCTGGTGACTCACTGAGAGTCTCCTTTAAATGACTTATGAACTGCTAGAGGGTCCTTTAGGGACTAAGGATCACAGGCAGCTACCAGGTAAATGTGGGTCTTAGGGATACTTGGCTTTTTTACTCACCTGGCCCCAGACTTGGGGCTGGTGGAAACTAGACTTAGTATGAAGCTGGGCTCCTTCCAGGCACAACCAGACACTGCAGAGGCAGCCACAAAGTGTGGATCACTTTGTAGCTCCAAACAGGTAGATCAAGCCCTATCACTTCCAACCCCTAACATACCAGGCACTAGATCCTTCCCCAAGGATTCCAGAACCAATACAACCAGAGGTTCAGACCGCATCAGGACATGACACAATTAGTTCCACAAACAGCACACACAAAGTGAGACCTTGGAAAGCAACAGACTCTGTTGGGGAAAATTCAGCTTTGTGGAACCAGGCCCCTCACAGCAGCTCATACATTGTTCTCAGGGTCCCTCCTCATAGTCAGCAGGCAGCGCAAACCCACCCATGATGGGCCAACAACAATTAAGACTCCACTATGCAGGAGGACTCAAATAACCCAGACAAGGGACATTCCTGACCCACCTAGCTCAGGCAAAAAGGGAGACTACACGAATGAACCCCGACAGACCCCTACTATGTAAGTCCAACGTACCAAAGCATAGCAGATGTACCTCATACACAGAAACACATATAGAGAGGCAGCAAAAATGGGGAGACAAATAAACATGCTCCAAATGAAAGAACAGGAGAAATACCCAGAAAAAAGAACTAAATGAAGCAATCTACCAGACACAGAGTTCAAAACAATGATTATGAAGCTGCTTAAGAAACTCAGGGGAAGATCGAGTAAACTTAGTGAGAACCAAAAAAAGAGAGGAATCCTAAAACAGAACATAAAAATTATAAAATATAACCAGTCATAAATTAAAAATACCACATTTGAAACAAAAAATATACTAGAAGGAATCAATAGTAGGCCAGAGGAAGCACAGGAGCAAATCAGCAATTTGAAAAACAAGGTAGCAGAAACCACCTAATCAGAGCAGTGAAAATAAAAAAAAGAAGTGATAATATTCCTGGCCAGGTGGCTCAGCTGTTTGGAGCATTGTCCCATACACTAACATGTCACGGGTTTGACCCCAGGTCAGGATACATGCAGGAGGCAACCAATCAATGTTTCTCACATCAACATCTCTCTCTCTCTCTCTCTCTTTCCCCCCTTTACTTTCTCTATAAAATCAATGAACATATCCTCACGTGAGGATTAAAAACTAATTATACTCTAAGGGACCTCTTGTAAACAGCATGCATAACAGCATTTGCATTATAGGGGTACGAGAAAGGAGAGGAGAAAAGGCAAAGGATTAAGAACCTATTTGAAGAAATAATGACAGAAAATATCCCAAACCTGGTGAAGAAAAAAGCAGCAGAAGTTTAGGATGTGCTGAGAATTTGAAATAAGATGAACCCAAATTGGCTCACACCAAGACACATCATAATTAAAATGGCAAAGGTTAGCCCTGGCTGGTGTGGCTCAGTGGTTGAGTGCCAGCCTGTGAATGAAAGGGTTGCCCATTCGATTCCCATTCTAGGGCACATGCCTGAGTTGTGGGCCAAGTCTCCAGTAGGGGGTGCATGAGAGGCAACCACACACTGATGTTTCTCTCCTTTTCTCCCTCCCTTCCCATTTCTAAAAAATAAATGAATAGAACTTTTTAAAATGACAAAGATTATATATACAAAGAGAAAATCCTAGAAGCAACAAGGGAAAGATAATTAGTTACCTACAAGGGAGCTCCCATAAGACTGTCAGCTGATTTCTCCACAGAAACATTTCAGGCTAAAAGGGTTTGGCAAGAAATATTCAAAGCAAACAAAACCAAGGACTATAGCCAAGACTAATTTAACCAACAAGGCTATCATTTAAAATTGAAGGAGAAATAAAGAGCTTCCCAGACTAGAAAAAGTTAAGAGATCATTACCATCAGATGAGTATTGCAATAAGTGTTAAAGAGTTTTATTTAAGAAAAAGAAAGAAAAAATAAAGAGAAACATAGTTATAAAGAATAAAATGGCAATAAATACACGCCTATCAATAATAACTTTAAATATAAGTGGTTTAAATGCTGCAATCAAAACATAAGGTGGCTGAATGATATGAAAAGAAGATATATATATGCTAACAAGATATATATATGTATATACATATATAGACAGCATATATACATGTATATATACATACATACATATACATACATATATATATATATATATGCTATCTACAAAAGGCCCACCTCAGAAAAAAGATGCACACCAACTGAAAGTAAAGGAATAGAGAAAGATATATCATACAAATGGAAACAAACAAACAAAAACCTGGGGTAGTAATACTTATATAAGACAAAACAAACTTTAAAACAAAGGCTATAATAAGAGACAAGAAAGACACTATATAGTGATGAAGAGATCAAACCAAAAAAAGATAGAACCCTTGCAAACATTTGTGCACTGAACATACAAGATGAAAAATATATAAAGCAAATCTTTATGGGCATAAAAGAAAAGATCGACAGTACTACAGTCACAGTAGAGGATTTTAAAACTTTGTTGGCATCAATGGATCATCCAAACAGAAAACTAACATGGAAACAGCCACCTTAAATGAAACACTAGCCCAGGTGGATTTAACTGATATTTTCAGAGCATTTCACCACAAAGCAGCAGAATATACATTCTTTCAAATGCACATAAAAACATGTTGTAGGATATACCACATGTTAGGTCATGAAACAAGTCTCGGTAAACTTAAAAAGTTTGAAATCATATCAAGCATCTTCTCTGCCTGCAGTGAGAGAAAAGTATAGTTCAATCGCAAGAAAAGAACTGAAAAGCACACGAGCACATGGAAACGAAATAACATGTTACTGAACAGTGACTAGGTCAAAACTGATATCAAGAAAGATATTGAAAGTTAACTTAAGACAAATAAAAACGAGAAGACAACAACGGAAAATTTATGGGACAGGCAGAGCAGTTCTAAAAGAAAAATTCTTAGCAACATGGGCCTACCTCAGGAAAGAAGAAAAATCTCAAATACACAATCTAACCACACACCTAAAAAGAAAAAATCTAGGGGAAAAAACCCAAAGTGAGAAGAAGGGAAACAAGTATAAAGGTTACTGGAAAAAATAAATGGTATAAAGACAAAAAAGAAAAAGAAAAAAAAGAAACCAAGGGCTTGTTCTTTGAAAAGATATACAAATTGACAAACCTTTAATCAATCTCATAAAGAAAAATAGAGAGATGACCCAAATAAATAAAACCAAAAAGAAAAGAGGAGAAATAATAGCTGACACTACAGAAATACAAATGATTGTTGGAAAATATTATGAACAACTGTATGCAAGCACATTGGAAGATCTGGATGAAACAGATAAGTTCCTAGAAATACACAATCTTTCAAAACTGAATCAGGAAGAATTAGAAATCTGAATAGACTGGTTACCACTAATGAAATTAAAACAGCAACAACCCTAGCAAACAAAAATCCTGGACCGATGGTCTCACAGGGGAATTTTACCACACATTCAAAGAAAAACTGACACCTATCTTTCTCAAAAAATTCAAGAGGAGGAAAGACTTCTAAGCTCATTTGATGGGGCCAGTCTTATCCTATTTCCAAATAAGATAAAATACTACAAAGAATGAAAATTATAGGCCAACCTCTCTGATGAACATAGATGCTAAAATCCTCAATGAAATATTAATAAAACAAGTTCAGCAATACATCAAAAAGATCACACACTTGATCAAGTGAGATTAGGTTGGTATAATATTCACACATCAATACATATAATGCACCACATAAAATAAGGAATAAAAAATGTATGATTTTATCGATAGCTGCAGAAAAAGCATTTGTCAACTTCAGCACCCATATATGAAAACATTCTCAGCAAAGTGGGAATATAGGGTACATATCTCAACATAACAAAGTCCATATGTAACAAATACACAGCTAAAATACTCAGTGGAGAAACACTAAGATAATTTCCCTTAAGTTCAGAGGCAAGACAGGTGTAAGATCAGGAATAAGGCACGCATGTTTGCTTTCACCACTGTTATCAACATAGCACTGGAAGTCCTAGCTACAGCAAATAGACAAGAAGAAGAAATATATGATACCCAAATTGGAAAGCTTGAAATAAAACTGCCATTATTTGCAGATGGCATGCTATTGTATATAGAAAATCTTAAAGTCTCCACCAAAAAACTACTAGAACTGATAAATAGAATCATTAAACTAGCAGGATTCAAAATTAATATTAAGAAATTGTTTGCATTTTTATATACCAATAATGAACTATCAGAAAGGGAAACTAAAATAAAACAATCCCATTTATACTTGGATCAAAAATAAATAGGAATAAACTTAACAGGGGAGGAAAAAGACTTTCACTCAGAAAATAATAAGACACTGAAGAAGAAATTGAAGATGAAAATAAATGGAAGCATATATCATGTTCATGGATAGGAAGGATTAACATTATTAAAATGTCCATATTAACCAAGGCAACCTATAGATTCAGCATAATACCTGTAAAGAAACAATGGTGTATTTTGCAGAGCTAGATCAAGCAATCCAAAAATATATATGGAACCACAGATGACACTGAAGAGCCTCAGCAATCTTGAGAAAGAAGAACCAAGTTGAAGGTATTATGCTATCTGTTATCAAACTATATTACCAGTCATAGCAAAGAAAACAGCACAGTGATGACATAGGAACAGGCATAGATAAATGGAGATAAGTAGAGTCCTGAAAAATAAACTCATGTCCATATTGTTGGTTAATATTTGACAGAGGAAGGAGAAAATACAATGGGAAAAAGATGGCCTATTCAATAAATTGTGCTTGGAGAACTGGACAGATACATGTAAAACAAGACTCTAAACTACCTTCTTACACCATTTATTAAACAAGAATAAACTCAAAATGGATTAAAGACTTAAATATAAGACTCAAAACAATAAAAATTCTAGAAGAAAACATAGGCAGTAAAATCTGTGACATTTTTCTTAGCAATATGTTTTTCTCATCTATCTCCTTGGGCAAGAGAAACAAGAGAAAAAAAATAAGCAAATGAGACTACATCAAACCAAAAAGTTTCTGCACAGCAAAGGAAAGCATCAAAAAAATGAAGAGTCAACATACTAAATGGGACAACATATTAGCCAATGATATACCTGACAAGGTGCCAATATCCAAAATTTATAAAATGTCTCATATTACTCAACACCAAAAAAGTAAACAACCCACTTAAAAAATGGGCATGGGACCTGAATAAGCACTTCTCCAAAGAGGACAGACAAATGGCCAGTCAACATATGAAAAGAGCCTTAACATCCATAATCATCAGAAAAATGAAAATTAAAACCACAAGGATATATCATCTCACACTTGTCAGAATGGCTATTATCAATAAATCAACAAACAATTGTTGGTGAACACGTGAGGAAAAGGAAACCCTTGTAGACTGTTGGTGGGAATGCAGATTGGTGCAGCGACCATAAAAATCAGTATTTCTAGTGTAAGTAGTTTGTGCAAAGGTAGATATATATATTCAGAGAAATTTTAAATATACTTATGCAAGTTAATATTGCTTTGCTTATGCTCTTTACTCATTGATGTTAAATAATGATATTGTAAATAAAAATTCTGTTGTTATTGCAAAAAACAACATTATGGAGTTTCCTCAAAAAATTAAAAATAGGTTGGTCATATGACCCAGTGATTTCACTTCTGGAGATTTATCTGTAGAAACCCAAAACTCTGATTTGAAAGAATATATGCACCACTATGTTTATTGCAGCATTATTTACAATAGCCAAGATATGGAAGCCACTCAAGTGTTCATCAATAGACAAGTCCATAAAAGAGTGGCAGTATAGATTTACAATAGAATATTACTTGACCATAAACAATGAAACCTTACCATTTGGAACTGCATGAATGGACCTAGATTAGCTCAGTGAAATAAACCAGTCAAAGAAAGACAAATACCATATTGTTTTCCTTATAGGTGGAATCTAAAGAACAAAATATAGAACCAACACAGTTAAAACACACTCATAGACACAGAGAGTGAACTGGTGGTTGCCAGAGGGGAGAATGGTTGAGGTACTGTGTAAAAGAGGTTAAGGTATTAAGAAGTACAAATTGGTAGTTAAAAAATTGTTATGGGGACTTAAGTAAAGCATAAGGAATATAGCCAATGATATTGTGATGACTGTGTACGGCGCAATTTAGGGTACTGGAACTATCAAGGGGAACACTGTGTGAAGTATATGTCTAACTACTATGATGTACACCTAAACCATACAAAATAAAATTGAAATGAAAGAAATGAGGGGCTTGAGCAACATATAAGTTCATCTACATGGACATGGAAATCACTATGGATGATGCAGGCAAGACTAAAACTTTGAGACAAGTTTAAAATTTTCATAAAGAAGGAGAGTATCCAGGAGATTTGAAGGTGTCCTTGCCAGCAAAATGGGGGAGGGTGGCACAGGCTTCTATGGAGCAAGAGGACTTTTAATAGGAAGAATAATGGCTTAAACAAAGTCAGAAGAAACCAGGATATACTACATCCCCACCTTGAAGTATTTGAGAGTTTGAGAAAAGAAGTCTTTGCTTGAGAGATATTCAAGGGAAGCAATGTCCTCAAAGGAGATCCAGGTTACAGTTAAAACCAGTATGCAAAAAAAAAAAAAAAAAAAAGAAAGAAAGAAATGGGTAAGAAAACAGTTTAAGGATATTTGGAAGTGTTTTAGTCATGTAGTTGGACTTTCAAAGTGTACAACTGAAAGTTTTGTGAAGTGTAGGAAGATAAGGGTGTTTGCTCAAAAAATAAAAAAAATATTTTCACCAGAATATTATGGTGTTAAAAGTACTGAACAGAAGAGGGGACCAAAGGTGCTTATAATTTGGGTGGTGCTCAAAGAAGCCAGGAATCTTAAGGAAAAATAATTCCTTATTATTTGCATCAGACAAAATAAACAGAGATGGTGCAGTAACCCCCATACCACCTGACATGGAGTAAGCATCTCACACGGTGAGCAAGAAAGTCCATGACTGGCTTCTAGGCATCAGCAGTGAGGAGCCACCATATCTGCTTCAGGGCTATGTTTCTGGCCTCACTTTAAGATTAGGCAACAAATCTGAGAACCACAGGGACTAACCAAAAACTGTGCTGTAAAATTCTACTCTGAAGCACCCCTATAAGGTTCTGCCCAGAAAGGAGAGGGGGTCATGCTGACTCTAAGTGGCGTTTTCTGCTCCCTCCTGCATGTCCCTTCTCTGATCTTTGGCCCAAGTTGTAGTTGCAACAGCTTTGTCACCCACTGCCTTCCTGTACACTTCCCTCTCTGGTTTCAGTGTCCTCTTGGGTCATATTATAGACCTAATATCTTTCTCTGATGCCTTATATTCATGGAATTATATAAATAAGTGAAAGTTTTTTGTAAAATGTAATAAGTTAAATAGATGAGGTAATGACTTCTTTTTGCTCATTCTTGCTTCAGACTTGTTCCCCTAAGTCCCAACACCCTAACTATAACCTAGGACTTCGATCAATCTTTGCCCCCATGGGCATAATTACATGTTTTCCCAGGGGATCTGGACTAACAGTGCATCCCCATTTCTGCTTTTTGGCATTTCCCATGATCACTCTGCAACCTAGCAACTGGAACCATTTCCCTGTTTTGTGGGGCCCAGTGACTTGCCTAATGGGAGAGGAGGATTGTGTACATTTCACAATGGGCATCACATTGCAGAGCGAGGCATGTGAACTAACTGTTAGAGTTAGTTGGAGCTTCTGTCAAGTTGTTGCTCTTGACTGGAGGAGTAACATCTTTCAAAAATAACAAGAAAGTTACCTCAAATTTCCTCATTTCAACCCCAGCCTCCAACTCCTCATTATGTTCCTAAAAGAATTTACCTTTAAGGCAAATTTCCTAACCTGAATCCTAACTCTTCTGGCCCTACTCCCATGTAGCACTCACTTCTTTGTATTTTCTTCCCCACTGCTGTCCCTGATGTGAATAATACCAACTCTTTCAACTCTCCCACCATGTTATTTAACTACCCAGTTGTTCCTGTGTTCCTTCCAGAACATCCACCTTCTGCCCTGTTCATTATGGTCCCCTTTTTTTGTCATTCCTCTAGGTATGCTGCTTTGCCCCCTCCTAGCACCTCATTCTAATTTATTGGATTCTGGTCCTCACGGACATGCCAGCCATCTCAAACCAGACCTGATGATTCGCAAATATTACACTGAAAGATACTTTCCCTACTAGTGGGATAGTTTTGTTGCCATTCAGAATTTCTAGGACTGTGGATTGTCAGTAGCTTGACCTGGTAGACATTGGACATTTGAGATGATGGCCTACCAATGTTCAGCTTGGAGGATGCCAGAGATGCCATTAACAAGGTCCTTTTTCCAAAGAGTCTGTTCCTTTCCCCACCTGCCTGATCAGGCAGCCTGCAGACACCTCTACCTTTTTCTCTGGCTTCTCCATGGAACTGAGTGTGCTCCACAGAGCAAACAGCAATAAGAATGAAGAGTGGAAACCTTCTCATCTGATGTCTAAGAGGAGGGATTCTCAAGAATCCCTAAGTTGTGACCATGAGTTCTGGTAAGTTGTGCTGTCGGAAGAAAGCCCATGTCTTGGCATGGTAACTGGGAAGAGCCTGCGGATGGGCTGGCTCTTGCGTGGCATCCAGAATATCACAATCTTGTTGGACTCGTCCACCTGCACTTCTGTGTGCCTCCCTGGCTACTCCATCTTTCACAGCTTGCATCACTGTCTCCACCATCAGGTTTATTAATTCCAATTCACCTGGTGCCTAGGGCCCTAGGAAATATATCCAGACATCAGAGACTAAAAGCCAAGAAATGGGATGATTTCTTGGTCACAGCCCTTGGTCAACACAGAACACAATGACCGTAAACTGGATTACTTCAGAGTCTACATTGACATCACTCTGTACAGACTAAAGAGTGGAGCTTAGAAGAAGATGATTGCCACATGCAGTTAGCCAGTAGCAGTGCTGACCCATCTTTAATGCCCAAAGTGGTAAATAAGGATACTTTAAGAGGAAAAAAAAAAACAACGAAAATAAGCAAACAACAAAGAAAACCCAAAATATGTTTGCTCATTGTGGCTGCCATTTAAATTTTCAGGGAGACTTTTTACAATATTTTCATCGCTATGTGCAATTTCTTTATCAATTTCTTATGTTGATGTTGAACAAGGGGCTAAATATTCCAAGTGACCTAATTATTGAGATGTCTTTATTATGGGAACATAGGCATTCCTTGCTCCTTTTTGACACTGCTTTGGAGGAGGATCCAGGAGCAAAAGAGAGGGCAAGAGAAATTTAATTGGTAGGATGGCAATAATCTAAGAAAATGTGATGGAAAATGATGTCTACTGCACTAACTTAACCTATTAACAGCATGCATCATTTATTCATATGGAGAATTATATTTTCTCTGAATATTTTCTTATAATAAAGTGAGGTTACTCAATGTCTAAATTTTTAACATTATTATTTTTATCTTATTTGAAATAGTAAGACTTGGGCAACCATACCACAATGAAACTGAATATATAGGTGATATTAATTTTAATGTTTAAAAGCTTAGAACAATCAATAGATTTGTTTTTTGGAAAATTTCAGTCCAAAGCATTTTAAAGTGGCTGATAAACATAGTAACAAATATAGGATTATATAATAAAATGGCATTCTATCAAGGCTTTGAAAATAATAAAATAATAAATAAAGTTTACTCAGTGTTTACATGAAGATATTCTTCTGTGATAGTATACTATGTGAATAATCATCCTCAAATATATTTAGTGAATATCCATAAAGAGATAATATCAATATTCACTGAGTAAACAGAAAACTTGCATATCCATACAGTTTGGGGTAAAATAATCTCAAGAAACACCTACATTACATACAGAATGACTCATACAATCTCTAATAGTTTACTAGTCAGAAGAGTGGTCCCCATAAAGTTGCTATTTGCAGACAGATATTACTGACATACAGTTAATGAAAAATAATGACCCCTTTCATCAAGGCTTGGGTCAGTATTTTGAGAGAGGGGCACAATAGTAGTTATCACCACATTTGCAATTCAAATCACCTATACTTTCCAAATTTTACCCCAAACTGAGGATCTTTAAGATGGTACAAACTCCTTTTGGGGTTTCACTAAAGTTTTAAGTCAGTATATGAGGCAGAAATAGAAAACAATGAGATTTTTAATCATTGATTAAATTGTAAGTAAATTCCTCAAGTTTTCATGAAAAGATGCACCTCGGTCTGGAAATTAAGTTTTGTGTATTTTTATTTTGTTGAGAAATAAAGAAAATGCCCATCAATAAATGAGTGGATCAAAAAAATATGGTGGTACATTTACAGAATGGAATTCTATGCAGCAGAAATAAAGAAAGGAGCTCCTACCCTTTGCAACAGCATGGATGAAACTGGAAAGCATTATGCTGAGTGAAATAAGTCAGACAGTGAAATACAAATGCTGTATGATCTCACCTATAAATGGAGCCTAATCAACAAAACAAATAAGCAAGCAAAATACAACCAGAGACATTGAAATTAATAACAAACTGACAGTAACCAGAGGGAAGGTGGGAAGGTATAATGGAATAAAAGGGAAAAGGGATTTCAGGAACATCTATAAAGAACACCTGTCCAAAGCCAAAGCTGGGTAGGATTGAGGGTACGATGTGGGGGTGGCTGGCGTGGAGGAAGTGGTTGGGGGAAAATGGAGACAACTGTACTTGAACAACAATAAAAAGAGAGAGAAAAAAGAAATAAATAAAAGGTTAGATATATTCTTATTTTAGAAAGAGGTGTGATTATTTTTAATTTTCCAGTGATTTTAACCTATCATTCTTTAAAAAATTATCCTGTTTGACAACAGCAATTAAGTGTTTATTGCTAGAGTAGTAAGAGCATGAAGGTAAAGCATATCCCAGATATATGTTTATGTACTAAACATGTATAGTCCCTCTGGTTAAATAATATTAAAGCTCCCCATAGAAAAAGAAACAGTCTAATACCTCTTTAATATAATACTTTCTTTAGTTTTAACTGAATTATATTTTAAAGTAACTAAGGTGTTTAAGAACAAGGGAAGGTGAAAAAGTGTTCATTAAGAAAATAAATACAACTAAATATAATCAGTTGAAAAGAAGATAAAATTGTTCACTTAAGTAGGAGTAGAATGTAAATCAGCTCATTTACTCGTGTAAGATGGGAATCTTGAGTTCCCTGATCTGGAGAAACATTTTGGGGGGCTAAGGAATTTCGAAGGCAGTCTCAGTCAAACAGGAAAGAAAATAACATTATGATGCCTTTTGTAATGTTAATATGAGGGAGTGTATTAATGTTAATACTGTAATGTTATAGAAGGAGTGAATCATCAAACAAATCATGCTGTATTGTCTTCTTACTTTCCTCTTGGTACTTTTCTCCCGGCATCTTTTATCATAAGAAAGGTGATATGTCATTCTATTTAAAAGGCTTCCTTCAGTGCAGCTCTTTGCTTACAGAATAAGTCTGAAACTACAGAATAAGGCAGCTCTAAATGTGGCTCTCCAATTTTCTTTTTAATTTCAGCTCTTTGTATCACCAGTATGTCCTGCATTGCCATACCCCCCGGGTACTCAGGCTGAGCATCATTTGCCTGAACAATATACACCTGTGTATACACACTCTACCTTTGACTTCAGCTTCAAGGACCAGAACAAATTCCACCAACATCTGATTCTCTCTTCAGTGAATTATCCAGGCCCCGCTCTGATCCAAAACCACATTATAGACATCACTAGATAACACAATCTATGTTGTTTTAAACATTTTTGTGTGTGTCTGTTAGCACTACTAGCCTGTGACCTTCTAGAATATTTCTGTAGGAACATACCAAGTCTCTACATTGCTGTCACATTTTATTGTAATTTATTCTTCTTAAAACACAAAGAAAACCATGTCACTCCACTGTTTAGCATCTTTCAGAGGTTCCTCCAGGTCCACAGGATACCAACTCTATTTCTTTGCATGGGATACAAGGCTCTCCGCAGGCTGGTCCTGCCTGTCTTCCTACCTTCTCTCTCGACATTTGTTCATTATATGCTTTGCACTTCAGTCACATTCGGCTATTTATGGATTCCCATTAAGCCATGCAATTTTAGTTTTTCTTTCTTGCTCCTTATAATCTTACAAAACACTTAACATTCTTCAAGATTCAGCTCAAAATGTTATTATTTGTTTACTTCCTCTGTTGTTCCAAATATCTTCATGTGTACCCCAGTTGGCATCTAGCTGCATTCATTTCATTAATAGCGTACATGTCTGGTCCATACTTTACTGGGAGTGCTTCTAAATCTCTGCAGCTTCAGCTCCTTAGAACAATACTGCACTCAGTCAATGTAAAAAAGATAAAATGGCACTGGGGTAAGTGAACCAAACGCTTATCTCAACATGACTGCCATTGCTAAGTTTGGACATGATGAAATTAGAATTTTGATCTTTGCTTACACTTTTTTTAAAATCTCCTTTGTGTAGAAACGTTTTTTTTATTTGCCCTCAAACATGTAAATACTTCTATATTTTCAAAAATATAAATATTTCTCATGATTTGCTATCAATCGTGCATTTAAGCTTGTTTATTAAGTCAGTAGCAACAGAATGAGATGATAATATATATGTATATATAAAATATATGATATGTATATTATGAAATATATACACAATACACATATATAATATATCCATGCATATACATATAATATAAACATATATCACATCATACAAAATGTGTGTATTATATATATACTTATGTATATATTTATATAAACTTGTATTTCTAATAAATTAATGGGAAGTAGCTATGTTTAAATTAATAAGCTATAGAAAAATAATATTCCATATATAATAACATAGAGACTGTAAATATGGAAATTGGTGATCTAATGGAGCCATACTGAGGCAGTGCTTAATAAAATGTGAAGACAGTAGCAGATATAGATGAATAAATATAGTTTAGTGTTTTTCATGAGTATACTAAAGATATTTAAATAATTTTCACATATTGAAATTCATCAAATTTTTAAATGTTACTATATTAGCTCTTAAAGCTATTTATAGTATGGTTTGTCACATATGACACTGTGTCTTTAATAATTTTAATACAAACATTTCTCTTCAATATCTAGATATTCCCCTCAGGTTAAAAATTTGGAAGTCTATGTAAATAACTTCTGTCTTGACCGAAAGTATAAAGATACTTTGAGCTAATTATGCAAAGCATTGCAATATTATTTAAACCTGTGGTTTCAGAACGGAGGTGATAAACCCTCAGAAAGACATCTGACAACTTCTATTTGGTTGTCACAACTTGGGGAAGAGATGCTACTGACACCTAGTGGGTAGAGGCCAAGGTGCTTCTAAACATCCTGTAGCACACAGGACAATTATTCAACCCACAAGGTTAATATTCCCAAAGTTCAAAAACTCTGCTGTAAATAAGTTGTTTTCAGTCTCTACCATGAGAGAGTTATTTAAGATAATTAAAAAGAAGCATTATGCTGAATGAAATAAGCCAGGAAGTAAAAGACAAATACCATATGATCTCACCTTTAACAGGAACCTAAACAACAAAACAAACAAGCAAGCAAATATAACCAAAGACACTCAAATAGAGAACTGGCTGACAGGGACCAGAGGGGAGGGAATTTCAGGGGGAAGTGGGAAGAAGGGTTTACAGGAACAAGCATAAAGGACACATGGACAAAAACTAACAGGGGTGGAAGTGGGAGGGAGGTGGGGAACACTGGCGGTGGGGGGTGGGCTGGGCTGGGGGTAGAAGACAGAAAACTGTACTTGAACAACAATTAAAATAAATTAATTTAAAAAATAAAAATAATAAATTAAAAAAATAAATAGTTCAAATTTTATGTGACCTAAACAGCATTAAGTGGAATTGTCATTTTTTATTTTAAGAATCATTGAAAAAACTTTCAGACTCCACCTAGGCGTTATTTTCCATTCTTTTCTAAATGTATAGATTTTTGGTATCTAATGGTATGTTAACAACTGTTTCCATTGGGATCAAGTCCTTTCGATCAGAACCACAATAAGTGCGTAATACACTAAGTTCGGTGTGTCCTGTGTTCAGTAGGGCAGGTCTTCACGGGGGACCCAGAGCCTGAGGATTATAATCTACTCTTTCCCAAAAAGCATCTTGTGAAAAGAATAGAGTAGACCTGGGAAATAATCTAGCTCCCCCGGCCTTTCTAGGCAACATTCTAACTACATTGTGGAATGTAAATTTAAAAAGTCAAGATATTCTTACAAAAGAAAATATTTCCAAGCTTTTTCAGTATCCAGTTCAGTGTGATTGAAATGATCAAGTTTATAAATGCAAAGTAAAGAATCACTGATACTCTTAATTTGTTCTCAAAATAAGATGTACTTTGAGATGTATTAAACTAAATGTTTTGTTACCATGACACCAAAATATTTTGAATGAACTCAGAAAAAGTCTCTCTATTGATTCCATTACAAGTTATGTTCAAACTATTTGGAATTAAAAAATATTTTCTGAGACTCACTTTCAGTACATTTACGATTAATTTTATAATCAATATATAAAATACATACCTAGCCACACCTTTAATTCCCTTTGAGTTCATTTCTGTGAAGGATTTCACAGATAGTTTCTTAATTATATGTGTGTGTATGTATCCTTTTACCACACACTGCTCCAAGTTCCAGATTCCTATAACCAACTTCTTTCTCAAAATCACCGCTTGAATATCTAGCAGGTATCTCAGATTCACTACATCCAATACTTAATTTTATTCTACCGTCCCCAGCATGATTTTCCTGATATCAGTAATAGTCCTGCCATTTACCCTGTAGCTCAAGCCAGCATACTGACAGCATCCTTGATTGGTCTCTTTTTTTCTCAGTCCACTTACAACTGATCTACCTTTACTATGGTCTCAGCAGTCAAACCATGGTCTCAATGTAACTAATTATTACCATTTCTAACCTCATCCTTCCTCCCTTGCAAAAGATTGGTAATAGCCCTCTAACAGGTATAACCTCATCTCCTCTCTACCTACTTTCCTTCAACATTCTCCAGTTCATTTCCTTGTCAGCATCTTTGAACTTGTGTTCTATCTGTATCTGTTCTTCCCTCATATCTTTCTATGCACTAATTTAAAATTCAGGCTTTTGTTCTAACGACAGCACTTCAGAAAGGGTCTGAATGGTTACCCTTTGAAATCACCCCCTACACTAATAATCACTTTTTATCTGCATTTTCTGCTTTATTTTTATCACAGTACTGACATTTTATTATATATTTATTTATGTTTTTATTTGTTTATCATCTGCTTCCTTCACTGGTATTTAAGTGCCATAAAGGCAAGAACATTTTCTTCTCCACTTTTGCATGCCAAGAGACTAAAATACTACCTGGCTTTAAAAATACAGAATTATTTGTTTAGTGAATGAAAGGTTTATTCGAGTTTTAGAAATGCAAGTATTTTATGTTTGACCTGACTCTATCCTAAATACTTACAATTCAGTTGGAAGGAATGTAAGCAAAATATTTAAGAATAAAGGGGTGCCGAAAATAACAGCATTCTCTGATTAGTTCCACTAATGACCTTAAACATTTGCCTATGAAAAAGGCCTAAATCCATGTTTTTATCTATTGCCCTTATGTTTAAGAGTCTTTGAAGAGTTTGTCTCTATTTTGCTTATTAGTTCAGTTCATTCATTAGATTCCACGTATGAGTGAAATCACATGGTATTTGTTTTTCCTTGAGTGACTTATTTCATTTAGCATAATGTTCTCCAGGTATTCCACGCTGTCACAAAGGGTAATTTTTTATTATTTTTTATGGCTGAGTAGTATTCTATTGTATAAATGTCCCATAGTTGTTTACCCATTCAGCTGGGTGGGTGCACCCTTGGAATACAGAAGAGGATGACAGCTATTGCGGTACAACAAGCAAAAAGGAAAAAGGACTCATGGACATAGACAATAGTGCGGTGACGTGCAGTGAGGAGGGGGCATAAGAGGGTTAAATGGTAATGTAAAAAATACAATGAAAAATAAAATTAAAAAGAAGGAAAAATGTAACCAGACAGCTATCTTCCACAGGGTTTTATTTTCTCTTTTTTTAATGTAGGACTTTTATATTTAGAAGCACAAACTCTTCCTAATTATATATAACCTACTGTTCTAAATTTTGCATGGCACTTTGCAATTTAGTGCTATGTGATTTACTTGCTACCAATTTTGGTGTCAGAAATTTGACATTTAGATAGCTTTTGAAAAGTAATGGTAACATGAATTTAGTACTGAATGAAACTTAGCATCTCTTTTCTTAGCTTCTTTTTAAATTTTTCTTTCACTTATATGTAATAATGATCTACTCACAATGTCATGATAATAGATCAAATACTCATCATGACTAATAAATTCAGAGAAAGTATTTTTAATCCTCAAGTAAGCTCATTTTGCTCATATTTTTATCTCCAAACAACAAAATACTAGACATAACTTTTAAAATTAATTAAATAAACATCTAAACATTTGACATTTATTAAGAATATTATAATTTATAGAGAACCTGGCAGAAATGTTGGTTTACTATAGAATTCTGACATTAGCTAGATTCACATCACATTTTTGAATTGTAACTAAGAAATAAATTATCCCTAACAATTCAGCAGCATCGCATGCATTTTTGGTCATGTGTCATGTCTATCTGCATTGCTATCTATATGCATACATGTACATATATGCATATGTGTATGTTTTATATATAGTTGTATGTGAATTTAAACATCTATAAATATTCAACAGAGCATTAATTAAAAGTCATAGTTATTAAAATAAACAAATTTAAATTATTCCTTTTTTGGTTAGTGGTTGTTCTATTCACCAATTTATAAAATTGAGTTTGTGGGCATTATCTTACAAGTACTACAAAACTTACATGACAACATATGGGTATACCTGTTAATAAGACAAAAGAAAACATTATTGTTCAAAAATTTCCTTAGGATATTATCTAATTTTAGTTATACTGCAAGACAGCTTGGAAAAGGGAAAACTCATTAAAGTATTTCATTGTGAATATTTTTCCCCCTTGTAAAATTAGATTGAAATTACTTTATTTACAGTGTTACCTCTGAGCCATTTTTTCTTCACTGTTAGAGAGAACAGCTGGTGGTATTTCCTAATGTTAGCCTAACTTTAAAGACTCTTACACTCCTTTTTGCTTGTTTAACATTATCTTTGATTAGATATCACAGCTACATAATGAGAATCACTTTTGACATTTGAAAATTAAAAATATGAAAGACTCAAATACACATTTTAGTATATAGGTTAGTGAAATTTCTCTTGCAAGAAGCCTTAGAGTCTTATTTGGTATTTCTCTTATTTCCTATTAATTCCAAAGAAAGAGTAGTGATACATAAAATGGAGTCATATTAACCAAGCTTTTAAAATTGCTAACATTATGAAGGTTGAGGCAAGAGGAAAGATTCTATTCTTGTTCTAACTTGTGTGGGAACTTAAACTTTTTAAAGCTTTCAAGTACTGCATCAGTGCCTGGGTATACATCAGCACCTCCATATAAACCTGTGACTGACTCCTGAAGAACTCATGTGTACCTCAACCTATATCCATTATCCAGACCACCAGACATGGCCAGACCAGACCTCCTGGTACCCATGCTGTAATCCCGTAGACCACCTGCCATCCATTATTTAGATCACCTGACACCTGACTGATAACTTTCCTGGACCACTCCTAGGGATAAGAATGCATGACTGATAATTCTTACTAATGTACTTTTTACTATAAGAACTTTTTACTTTTCTTTATTTGGAAGACTTCTGAGTTTTTGCATAGCTGTGTTCTCAGTTTGCAAACTTGAAGACCCTTAAATAAATATCATTTATTTCTAGCCAAAGCCTCCAGACTCCTTTTGACTTCAACAATCCCATAATTTCCAAGATGAAATTTTTGCTCTCTATTCACAAACTGAAAGTCAGCTTTGCAGATCACCACTGTCAATTTTACATTTGATTGGAATGGCCTACACAATATCTTTCAATTCTAATAAAAAATTTCAGAGGTTTTTTCTCATAAATGCGTATCATGATCTGATCATTCAATAATTTTTTTTCACTTGTCACATACTCTCATAATCGCCAAATAATTTCAAATTTTATCTTTTTTATAAGAACTATCTTAGAATAAATTACTTACATTGTTTATTGTAGAAATTTGGTAATATAATTTTTAATGATTATTGATAATTATCTTCTAAGTATTTAATTAAATGCATAAAATTTAGACATTAAAATTTTATTAATTTTTATGTTATGTAAAATTTTATATACATGAGAAACTTATCTAAGAGCTAAAATAAAAAATATAACTTATAGAAAAAGATGTACTTATCACATCTTTTAAAATTAGTATTCACTCTTTCTGGTTTGATACTTGGCAGGCAAAATTCTTATAAAACAACAGTTCTCACACTCACTCTAAATCTTACACTATTTTATCAAAACATATCAAGAGAGCATTCGAAAGGTCACCCTGGAGGTGAGGTCCCACCCTACAATTGTGCATTGCTAGGCAGCAAAGACTTTCTGACTTGGGTGACCTTTGGTACCTAGCCCACTGTCCTTGCTCTCTACCCATGCCTATCCAACTGTCTACCGCACTTGTCTTTCATGTTTTGGGGCCAGTTTATGAACTGACATAGCCTTCATTTAATGCTATGCTAAATAAATTTTCCCAAAGGAGTAAAATACAGAGGAATTTTCTTTTCTTCTTCCTTTTATTTCATCTGAGAAATAAGAATGTCAATGGGGATGGGTAGGTTTTTCAAAATGTGTGGCATATAAAAGGGAGAGAGTATGATAAACAGAACAACACAGGATGGTGCAGTTGTGGTTGTGGTTGTTGACTTACAGGTATATTTTCTACTCTGTTCTTTGGTCTTCTTTCTCCACAAAAATATGATTATTATGATAGATGGCTTTATGCTCATTTTATTAATGCTAAAGCACTAAGGTACAGACAAATCTAGTCAGGTCACCCTTCCATTACCCTTTCTGTATCCTATTCATAGGCCTCAGAGGAGGCAGGAACATTTGTCTTGCTGCTTATAAGAGGAAAAAGTTGTTTCATCTCAAGATGAAAGTCTGATTCTAGATTTTAAAAATCTCTCTACAATAAAGAATAGAAAATTCTGAAGTAGCTTTTGGCATTTGCACTTGTATTCTCAGGTACTTGAAAGCTCTGTGACAAAAAGAAAACAAACAAAAAAACTTTAGGTTTGTCAGACTTCAAGGATACAGCTTTTTCTGTTTTTATATTAATAAGACCATGAAGAGTTAAGATGTTCCCATTTCTTAAATTGTTAATTCTTTTTAAAAAGTCTTATAATTTTTGATAACTAGAAATTTGGAATGTGGAGATTTTTACCTATAAAATGTGTCTAATATCTTCATGGTATTATTAATAGAGTCCACCCTCAAACAGATATGTAGTTGGATCAATAAATTACTATTTAGTCATTATAATATGGTCATAGAACACTAGGATTCCATAAAATACTCATAGAAGTGTCAGATTATCTCCACACAGAGACACCCTCATGACCACTTTAGGGAGAAAGAAACATAAATTGGTCAAACAGTCATGCTTATATTGGATTGGTCAAGGAGTCTGGTATGTTATTTTTCCATAAGATGATTCCAGTAGTGCTTAGTTGTCTTTAACTTCATTCAAAACAATTTTGTTAGATTGTATCATGACAGCTGTCACATCAGTGTGCATTTAAAAAAACTTATCAAAATTGGTGAATTTTTGTGCCGCCATTTTTTATTTAATTATTTTTCAACTACGGTATTCTATCTTTTACTCCCTGCCATTTTAATATTAAAGATGGGAGAAAATATGCAATATTTTGGCATATTATACTTCATTATTTCAAGAAAGGTAAAAATGCAACTGAAATGCAAAAAAAAAATTTGTGCGGTGTATGGAGAAGGTGCTGTGACTGATTGAATGTGTCAAAAGTAGTTTGTGACATTTCTCGGTAATATTGACATTTTGACCAAATAATTCTTTGCCATGAGATTGTCTTATGCATTGAAAGATGTTTAGCAGCACCCTGGTCTCTGCCTGCTAAAAGCCAATAGCGGGAGATAGCTGGCATACTCAAAATACCCAAATCAATAAAGTGAATGGCGAAAATGAAAAATGTGTCTTTCATTTTACAGAAAAAAACATCATGGACTTTTTGGCCAACCCAATACAATCAGGACTAACCGATACCTTCTCAGGACACGTAGCATAGTTATCCTCTTCAGTTTATCTCTTTCTAAACATGGTTGCAATGAAGAGCTAATGATGTTTATTGTAGAAGTTGAGAGCAGCTGAATGGATTAAATTAGATAATTACCAGCTGTTACTCACTTCAAAAATTGGCTGAAACTCAGAAGAGTACCACATATAAGGCCTAAGAGAATTGTGTGACATGGTAGAATTTTCAGGTGACACATGGAGATGCAGTGGTCTTTCTCCGTATTTAAAAAAGACATGGGGGTGGAAAAAGATTTATCAAATGAAGGAATTGGACTGGTAAGATAATGTCTAGCTTTTATGAAAATTCGCAACTTCTTCCCTAATCCTCAGAATCATGGGATTTGGGTAACAGTGATGTTTTTTGAGGGGTTTTACAGCTATTTGTAAATTGGATGGCCTTCCAGATATCTTTATGGATTTTTACACACACACACACACACACACACACACACACACACACACACCACATAACTGTTCTGAATTTCTCCTGCTGGTATTAATGTTTTTATATTTCTGTCACTGATGATTACATTCCTATATTTCTATCCCTGCTGATTATAGTACTAGGTGCGCTGGTTATTTCTCAACACTGCTGATTACAGAGATGTGGGCACTGTGAAGTTTCCCCCATTATAATTATTTCTCCTTTGATGATATATTTTCACTGTCATTGCTTATATAATGTGGCAGTTGACTTTTTGAGATGTAAATGAATAAATTGCTATTGATAGGGAAATGATCAAATGCTTCCACTTATGATGTCAATTAATAAGGTGTTTGCAATATAGAGTTTTAGGTTGATCCCAGTAATTCCTTAAAACAATACCTGCATACCTGCACTAATCAACACATTATGATATATTTTGGGAGCAAGTTTTTTTCAATTATTTTAATTTTTTGTTGTTGTTTATTCTATTGCAGTTGTTCCAAATTATTTCCCTTTTTTCCCCCTCCACCCAGCCCACCTCTCTAGCTTAAGTCAATCCCCTCTCTGTTGTTCATGTCCATGCATCATTCATACATCTTCTTTGACTAGTCCCTTGCCCTTCCTTCCACCATTACCTCACCCTCCTCCCTCCCAAAGCTATCAGTTTGTTTCATGTTTCTATGTCTCTGGTTCAATTTTTCCCATTAGTTTATTTTGTTCATTAGATTTCAGTTATAAGTAAAGTCATATGGTATTTGTGTTTCACCAACTGACTTATTTCACTTAGCATAATAGTCTCCAGTTCTGTCTATGCTGTCGCAAAAGGTAAGACTTCCTCCTTTTTTTCTGCTGTGTATTGCACTGTGTAAACGTAACCACAGTTTTTTAATCTGCTCATCTACTGATGGGCACTTGGGCTATTTCCAACACTTACCTATTGCAAATAGTGCTGCTATGAACATAGGAGTGCATAAGTTCTTTTGAATTGATGCTATGGTATTCTTAGGGTATATTTCCAGCAGTGGAATTGCTGGGTCATAAAGAAGTTCCAGTTTTAATTTTTTTAGGGAATTCCATACTGTTTTCCACAGTGACTGCACCAGTCTCTATTCCCACCAACAGTGCACTAGGGTTCCGTTTTCTGCACATCCTCACCAGCATTTATTTGTTGATTTATTAATGTAGCCATTTTGGCAGGTGTGAGGTGGTATCTCATTGTGGTTGTGATTTGTATTTCTCTGATGGCCAGTGATATTGAGCATTTTTTCATATGTCTATGGGCCCTCTATGTCCTCCTTAGAGAAGTGTCTGTTCAGGTCCTTTGCTTATTTTCTTAATTGAGTTGTTTATCTTCCTGGTGTTGAGTTATATGAGTTCCTTATATATTAATAGATCAAACCTTGTCTGATGTATCATTGGCAAATATGTTGTTCCCAAATTCGTTCACTTTTCATTTTGCTGATGTTTTCTTTAGCCACACAAAAGCTCTCAATTTGATGTAGTCTCATTTGTTTATTTTTTTAAATTTCCCTTGCCCTAGGATATATACTGGCAAAAAATATTTCTCTGTGGGATGTCTGAAATTTTACTATCTTCTTCACTTAGACTTTCATGGTGTTATGACTTATATTTAAGTTCATTATCCATTTTAAATTTATTTTGTTATGGTGTAAGTTTTAAACTGTCATCTCGGTTAACTTTAGTGGCTTTAGTTTTGTTGTATAAAATAAACAAGTGTCCCAAGTGTATGGGGCAGTACTATGTCACTCATTACCTTATAATGAGTTCCCTTGTTTAACATAGACTTAGATTTAATACAAGCATTAAATGTGGGAAATTTCAGAATTCTCCTTTCAATTTTATAAAGTGTCCAGTTTTCTAGAAATATATTATTTGATTTAAATGGCTTCAACTTCCGTATGCATCAGGGTCAAAAAATAAAATCTGAAAATTTGGCATTTACAAATGAAGACTCAACACAGTGCAATTTTTATTTTTTGGGACTGTCTATAAACTGAATAATGGGGTCAGTTCTTCTCTTTGAAGGGCATGTAAGTTCAACTCTGAGATAGCTTTACTGTTTTTCTATATTCAGCATTTTAATTTTTATTTAAGGAATTCACATTATTTCTCATATGACATCTTTTCATATTATGACATTACAGCCTAAACAGGAATATTAATTGATATAGGAAAGAATTTGGAATAAATTAGGTAAAACATTGACTCTATGAAGAACTGAGTTAGGAAAACTATTCTAAGACATCTTTTTAATTAAAGCATGTTTATTTATATTGAACTTCACAAACTGTTCCTTCAGGATACTACAGCACCCATTAAACCACATATTTTAAGCAGAAGGAAGCTCGCTAAGTTATGCTGAGTCATTGCAGTGAAAAACATCTAAATTATAAACCAGGTCATTCCTTCCACGTTTAACAGAGCAAGCTGTGTCTCTTAATTTAATGAAACCAAAGTTATGACCCAGGACACATTAAGATTTGTTTAGAGCCCTGGCTGGTGTGGCTCAGTGGGTTGAGTGCCAGCTTGTGAACTGAGGGGTTGCCAGTTCAATTCCTTGTGTGGGCACATGCATAGGTTTGTGGGCTGGCTCATTGGTTGGGGGCATGTGAGAGGCAATAAATTGATGTTTCTCTCTCACATTGATGTTTCTCTCCCTCCTTTCCCCTCTCTATAGAATTAAGTAAATAAAATAAAATTGAAAAAGAGATTTGTGTAGATATATCCAACTATTTCTCCAGCTTTAGCTCTTTGAGAGAACATAAGACAGTCTTTAACTGAAACAGTATAAATAAACGATTAAGAGGTTATAAATTATGAATCTAATATAATTTAAAATTTCCATGATTCAATAAAATTTCTCCATTTAACTTAATTGTTGACTTAGGTGTTTGTTTGTTCATGGTGTACACATATTTATAGTCTGTTCTTATAGTCCAGCTGGCATCCCACTTCTGCCACAATGCATCCCTTACCAAGCAAGTTTTTTAACCCGGGTTGTATCTTCTGTTGTTTTCCTGGGTGTGCATGAAGCCCTGGTAGATATTAGTTTTCTTAATTTTAGTGACCTGAAGTACCTCAGAAAGTTTTTATATAATCTAAAAATGGACTCTTGTTTTATAAAAATTGAACATGTACTCTTAATCACACAAGAGATATTTTTAATTTGAAAATCCCCTCCCATTACCCTTAATCTTTGTTTTTGTTTATAACACTCATTGTCAACTACATGGCATATGAATTTGTTTACTCTCTTCCCCCTTCCATAGAATATTAAGGGAACAAATGAGGAGATCATCTGCTTCATTCATTGCTGATTCCCCTGAGCAAATCATGATGCTTGATGCTACTCTATAAATATTTGCTGATTTATTGAGTGAAAGTAAAAAAATATGCCCAGGGTGGTAGATTAAGAAAGCTTGGTTTAAAGATCAACAAAAATAAAAAATCAACAAAAAAAATAAAAGCCTTTGTTTTCTGGCTTCTGTAATTAATCATATTTATTACAAGGTTGATACATAGTTAAATGATTTTAATCATATATGTAAATTAGAAGCCTATGATTCCACTTTATGTATGTTCTATAATACAGTATGTTAAACATATTTGAGCAATTCTTCAAAATTTTTTGCTATTCTTATATTGTAACTCATTAAATATTCAGTGAGTTATAAGTGATAGGAAAAAATAATTACTTAAATAATAATATTGCTGCTAACATTTTATCACTTACTAAAATAATTTTTAATATAAAATTTTTAAGGGACTGGATCTACTATCTTTATTTTGTTTTGACACTTGAGCTTCTGATGCCAAGTGAATTTGTACAGTTTTCCCTTAGGAAATCTAACACAATTTACATTATTGCAATTATCGTTAACTGTGCTTCATTTACATATTCTCAAGTAACATCGTTTTGTTGTTTTATTTTCAGAATACTAATACTCCTTCCAATAATTCAATTTGGATTGCTTTTACTATAAAGCACTAAAAACCAAGAAATTCAATAACTTAAGGAACATTATTTTAATGGAACTTTAGAATTTGAGACTTCTGGTCAAGATTGAGGCATAGGTAGATATTCTTTGTTTCTTTTCACACACACAAAAAAAGGACAACCACTAATTTATAAACCAAAAACAACCAGAACTGCCAGAAAATTGAACTGTATAGAAGTCTGACAATCAAGGAGTTAAAGAAGAAACATTCGTCTAGACTGATAGGAGGGGTGGAGCCAGGCAGCTGGGGAGGAGAGGATGTGCAGCAGGTAGTGGCTGGAGGATTGGGAAGTTTCACTTTCACATGCAGATAAGCTGGGAGGAACAAGTAGGGAGCAAGATAGACAACACAACCCAGGGTTTCATCATGGGAAACTAAAAAATCAAAACCTGTGACTGTAGAAATCTGTGGAAGTTGTGGTGGTGGGAGAAACTCCCAGCCACCCAGGAGAAAGAGACCCATGGGTCTAAGAATGTACACAAGCCTACCCACCTTGAAATGCACAACAAAAGGGCACAATTTGCTTGTGGGTAGTGGGAGAAATAATTGAAAGTGGGGTGAGAGCAGAGCAAGCAGCATTATTCCCTCTCTGACCCCTCCCCCACATATAGTGTCACAACACAGTTATGTGGATTCACCAGGGTATGTAGATACCCTGTATAGCTTAACAGGTGCACCAAGACAAAAAATATGGCCCAAGCGAAGGAACAAATCAAAGCTCCATAGAAAGAACTAAGTGACAAGGAGATAGATAACCTATCAGATATAGTTCAAAACCCTGGTAATCAGGTTGCTCACAGAAATGATTGAGTATGGGCTCAAAATAGAGGCAGAATTGAAGGCTATGCAAAGTGAAATAAAGAAAAATATATTGGGAACTAATAGTGAAGGGAAGTAAACTGAGACTCATATCAGCTATTTACAACAAAAGGAAGAAAGAAACATTCAATTAGAACAGAGTGAAGAAACAAGAATTCAGATACAATGAGGAGAGACTTAGGAATCTCTGGGACCACTTTAAATATTCCAACATCTAAATCATAGGGGTGTCAGATGGAGAAGAGAAAGAGCAAGAAATTAAAAACTTATTTGAGCAAATAATGAAGGAAAGCTTTCCTAATCTGGCAAAGGAAATAGACTTCAAGGAACTCCAGAAAATCCAGAAAGCCCTGAGAGTCCAAACAAAATTGGAACCAAGGAGGAACATACCAGATACATCATAATTAAATTACCTGAGATTAAAGATAAGGAGAGAATCTTAAAAGCAGCAAAGAAAAGAAGAGAGGTATCTACAAAGCAGTTCCCATGAAACTATCAACTGATTTCCCAAAAGAAACCTAACAGGAAAGAAGGGGCTAGAAAAAAGTATTCAAATTCATGAAAGGCAAAGACCTACATCCAAGATTACTCTATTCAGAAAAGCTATTATTTAGAATGGAAGGACAGATAAAGTGCTTCCCAGATAAGGTAAAGTTAAAGGAGTTCATCATCACCAAGTCTTTATTATATGAAATGTTAAAGGGACTTATCCAAGAAAAAGAAGAATATTAAACTATGAACAGTAAAATGACAACAAACTCATAACTATTAACAACTGAACCTAAAAAATAAAAACAAAACACAAACTAAGCAAACAACTAGTATAGAGATGGAATCACAAAAATGGAGATCACATGGAGAGTTATCAATGGGGGGGAATTATGGGGGAAAAGGTACAGGAAATAGGAAGCATAAATGGTAGGTACAAAATAGATGGGGAGAGTTAAGAATAATATAGGAAATGGATTAGCCAAAGAATTTATATGTATGACCCATGAACATGAACTAAGGGGTCAGGGGGACTGTTGGTGGGAGGGAATGTGCAGGGTGAGGGGGAATAAAGATGAGAAAAAATGGGACAACTGTAATAGCATAATCAATAAAATATACTTAAAAAGAACTTTAGAATTTATATGTATTTCAAAATGGAATCTAGTAATTTATGTTAAGTAACTCCCAAGTAACTTTATACATTAACTAAAATTCTAGTGTCTTCCCTGGGTTCATCTGGATTAATGCAATGTCTCAAACAAGAATAGTTCAGTGTTAGATAAACATTACAGAATTTTTTTAAACACCCCCTTATTGTGATCCTTCCTATCAGATTTTAATCTGGAGTTCATAAAATTGGAGAATAAAAATTACAGATTTCTTAACTTATTTAAGGAAAAATGAGTGTCAAAGCACACATACTTAAGAAAGTAGAATTTACTTAGAACCCAAACTGTAAAGTGGTTATCTTAGAAAGATCTTCACACGGCAAAATCATTTCAAGTGAAACTAATTTGCTGAAGAACTTGGTTTTGATTGTCACACTCCCAACCAAATGTGGAAGTGCTGTCTAGATGAAAGATGTTGAAAGATGAAATCTTTCAATTTCAGTATTTACCCACTATGAGACAGACACTAAGCACTGTACTTTCATTTTTGTCTCAATAGGAAAATCTCTGGTAAGCACATTTACCTACTTCATCAGTCATACCTAAGCAGCAACTGTGATACTGTGGTCATCAATATTGGGCTTAAAAGGGACCTCAACAGGTCAAATTTCAGGAGACAGCAGCACACGATTAGAGAAAATAGACTGCCATGGTGAAATTTTATATGCTCATTATCAGTGCTTGTTCCCCATTTCTTAGTATTAAAATACAAAATTCTTAAATGCATGAAGTGCACAATAGAATAGTTGAAATATATGTGAAATTTGAGAGAAAATGTGTAGTTTATATAAAATGTTATACTTATGTTTTTTGAAAAAGAATGAGAGAAAGTAAGACGAGACAATAAAAAAAGAGAAAAGAGGTGAGACAGGAAAACAGTGATAAAGAGAGCATTTAAATTTAAAGGATGATAGCATTTTGGAAACTAAAAGGTATGAGGACAAAGTTCCTGATATTATAGAAATTATAATATTCTTAGAAAGACAGGATAAAAATTGGAATTAACAAACTGTAGTAAATGATTTTCTGTCATCATAATACTAGAAATATTAAGATGCTTCAAGTTTTTATCATTTTGGTTCATTAAAGTGTCCTGACTTCCTAAAACAGAGTTTGGCATAGAGTAGTTATTTAAAATATTTCTTAAATAAAATTAATTGATGAATGCATATAACAAGTTTTCCATTAATACATTTAAATTAATTGCTTACTTAATTAGATAGGTTAAATTGTTACCAGAGAGATTTTCTTGTTAGTGTGGTGACATTTGAAACATGGTAGATTTTAGGCCACTAGATTTCAGATAGCTAAAAATAAGAAATTAGGCATAGTTCATGAATTTCTTATTTTACCACACTTATTGAACAGTGGTCATGTGTCCACTGATATGGTAGATTGTGTGTGAATCCTAATTCACAGGTAAAAGGCACAATATCTGAGTTCATATAACATATATCCTAAGGGGGAAAAAATGAAAAATGTTGGTCAAAACAATATAAATATTTCAAATATAGCAAAATGATATGTTAGAGATATAAGTATACACATGCCACAAGTTTCTAGTGAGCCCTAAAGAGAGAAAGAGGAATGGCTGGAGGAAGTGGTAACCTGGCCAATTCTGAAAGACCCAGGTGGAACAATCATAAGGAAAAGAGAGAAATGCTGTCTAGTCACCAGGAAGAGCATGTACAAATGCCACTGGGTTTGAGAGAGTCTTGTGATTCCAGGGATGACTAGAAGTGCAGAAGAGCCCATGGAGGAGTGGCAGGGCACCGCCTGCTGAGCTACAGAGCTTAAATTTATGGCTTTGGCAGTAGGAGTCATGACAAGATTCCATGTTTGGGGTTATGTGAATAGATTTTATTAAGATCACCAACAGAAGCAAGAATTGGATGAGCCATCTCAGAACATGAGAATGAATTAAATATAATTGAGAAAGTATATGGGGAAAGTATAGTAATTCAAATAATAAATGGTGAGGACTTGAACTAACAGAAGAACACTGCAGTGAAGAAAAAAGGATAAACATCAAGAAGTAAATAAACCATCATGGCTAATATTTACTGAGTGCTTTTGATATGACATTTATTAACCCTTTAAATCTATTCTACAACTTGATAAAATATGTATTATCACAGCCAGCTGCGTTTTGCAGATAAGGAAAGTGGAACTCAGATTAAGTGATTCACTGAATATCGCAGGTATTACATGGCTAGTTAAGTGGCCAAAACAGAATTCAAGGATAGGAAATTTGACTCTAGCATCCCTGTTTTTAACTACCATATGATAATGGCTCTGGAGAGACAAAATGTATTAATGATGCAGAATCAACATTATTTTCTAACTGAAAAGATAAATCTGTGAGAGGGAAAGAGAAATTTAAGATTAATGATGTCTAAGTTTCTGACTTGGTTTGTTGGTTAGAGAGTAGAAGATTAATTTCACTTAGAACATGTTGATTGTAAAATATGCATGAAGCACTAACATGAGTTTTTCAGCAGGCACTGTGATGTATCAATATATATCTAGAGGAGATGTCTGAGCTAGAGAGCCAGACATTACAATTGCAAAGACCATAGCTATGGTTGTGGCCACCTAGATAGTTGATAGTCTGACAATGACAGGTGATGAGTGAAGCATTCTTGAGCATGTATTTCACACTCTTGGTTAGGATGCTTTGGATCCTATTTGGAAACCTCAAATTAAAATGGCTTTAAAAATTAAAAAATAGGCTCAAATAATATGAACTTGAGAGTAGTTTTCTAGATCATTATAATGGCTGAACAGTGTCATCGAGGACATGGATTTGCTTCTGTCTCTCTGATCCTCATTCTCATTATTGGCTCTGCTTTCTGAGTGCTTTTACTATGGTTACAAAGTACTGCAGCAGGTACAGGTATTATAACAAGGCAAAATCATATGTAAAGAACATTTATATTTATGACTTCAGATATGTATTAAAACTTCATTGAATAGGACCACAATACATGGCCATCCTTGAAGCTACTCTAAGTCCAGACATGGAACCACTCTAATTGGCTCAGCCACTCAGCATCTGCTTCTTTGTTGAGGTTAGAGTAAATATCTCTTGAGCAATGAAATGGGGATAATATTATAACAAAGCTGAAATTCAGTTAGCAGATATAAAGAGTAAAAATGAATGTTGGATAGGCAATAACTGTTTCGCTATTGTCAAAAAAACCCAAAATAAAAAAGGAGTCAGTAAAAAGATAGGAGAGGTAAAAAAGGAATTGATAGGGTGTAGTGGCTCCATGGAGAAGTGTAGTGACTCTCAGAAAAGGTCAGAAAAAAAAGATTTATTTTAATTTAGATAGAAAAGTTGAGATTTTTTTCTTTTTCTCTTCCCCCTCTTCTGTTCTTGTCCTCTAATTTTTTTTTCCTCTGAAACCTTATGGTGATATCATGTAAGAAGGGTAAAACTGGTTTCCGGAAAACATGGAAGATGAGGAGCCAAAGAGAAATAAAGAATATTCTTCAAGTTTCACTGTAATGAAAGAAAGAAATAAAGTGGTAGCTAGAAAATTTTTGAGCTCTTTAGCAAAATCAGTTAATATATTTATAGTTTTCTGATCCCCCAAATCCTAAACATACCCTTAAAAATTCACAGATTACTAAAATATGTTGTAAAAAGTGACATTGCCCCAAATTGCAACATCAAAAATTCAATTATTATGATTTAATATAAATTTCTTTTGTCAAGTTTATGTATATGCTTATGCATATAAGCATAATCATAATCTTGGCAATTTTATTTTCTAAATAATATATGTTAGCATTTTTAATTTTTAAAAAAATTCAGGTATAACCGACATACAACATATTAGTTTAAGGTATACAACATAATGACTCAATATTTGTATATGCTGCAAAATAAATGTAGTAAATAATTGGTAGCACAGTTAGAGAATTTTTTTGTGATGAGAACTTTAAGATTTACTCTCTCTTAGAAATTTTCAAATATGCAATATAGTATTGTTAACTATAGTCACCATACTTTATATTACATCCATGTGACTTCTTTATAATTGGATGCATACCAATTTATATCAGTGCTGATATATTTCCCTGGTTCCTTTTGGTAAATAAATATTGTGCCATATTTGGCTGCAGCATTTGTTATACAATGAAATCTTTACTGATGCATATTATTTTTTATTTTTAATAGTATACTCAATGAAGCCATCTTGAATTTGTAAATACCACAAATTTCCTAAGAAGTAACTTCTAGATGTAGAATTTAGTAGAAAATAACTTTTACTGTCTTCAAAGGCATTACCAAATAATTTATTCCACTTAATATATTTAAAGCTGAAGATCACTTAAACATCCTTTGTTGTAAAAATAATCCTTCCTCTAATCTTCTGTGAAGTCTTACCTGATATCACCAGAAAGAATTATTGTCTTTGTGTTATGTTTTGTCTTGTTTTGGTTTGATTTTGCTTACCTACAAATGCTGCTTATATCACATTCCATCTTCACTAGTATTATAGAAAAATTAGGTTGAACATATCTGTTTCATTCTTTTTATCTCTTCCAGCAGCTTGCATATTAAGTCCTGTGTAAACATTTATTACTGACTTCAATAAAGGAGTGAATAAAAGTGAATAAAAACAAAATGTTGGTATAACACAAAACACATGCTTTTGAGAAGAGTAAATAGCATTGTTATGTCCTAATTTGATCTTGTAAATATATTAAAAATCACCTTAGCTGGGTATCTCAGTGGACTGAGCATGGGCCTGTGAACTAAAGGGTCACCAGTTTGATTCCCAGTCAGGGCACATGCCTAGGTTGCTGGCCAGGTCCCCAGTAGGGGGTGCACAAGAGGCAACCACACATTAATATTTCTCTCCCTCTCGTTATTCTTCTCTTTCCCTCTCTCTAAAAAGGAATAAAATCTTTAAAAATGCATTAAAATTCACTCAAATGGGTAGTTCCATAAGTACGGTATTTTAAATTTTATATAAAAATTTTATTGATCTCTAAGCAAGCTGAATTCATAGCAAAACTCATGTTGTAAAAATAACTGAAATATCCTGGGTTGTTCAAGAAGTAGCAGTGATCCTTTGATCATAATGTGTTTAAAAGAGTAATAAATTATGCCATAATTAGACACAAAGATGCCTTTTTACAGAAAATATATATGGCTATTAAGCATTTGCACTGTGAAGTATTTGTTAAAAACTGCTTGTGGTAAACATGTTCCACTTAAAGCTGACATTCTTCCTTGATGTGTGTGACTGTGGGCTTGATTACAATGTCCTGATGAAGTTAATGAAAAGTTTAATAAAATCAACTCCATTGAAAAGTATAATCCAGAGAAATGATGTTCTTCTTCTATTCTTAGAGCAGGTTGACCAATGTCTACATTTTTTAGCTTGGAATTAGAACAGTGTAGACCACTCAAAAAGGCTTCACAGTGAAGCCTTTTGTTTTATGCTAATGAGTATACATCTTATAGTTAAAAGGAGTAACTTCTATCATTCCACAAATATTCAATTGCCACAGTAAAATCAAAGTCAGCTTTGTTCAAGTTCCTAAAAGAAACCTCAAGTCATTGAGTCAAAGCTTCAGTTGAGACAGTCAGTTGCTGTTGCCACTTGGTTCAATCACACCATTGTTGCATATATGAACGCACTGACTATGTAGGTATCCAGGAAACTTATATACAGGCATCTCTTTCTAGTTTACACATTTTGGTATATGGCTTCTACTTAAAATAACATACATAGAAGACTAAAGAAAAACTATACTATTTTAATATGGTCCAAATAGATACAGCTTAAAATGGTTAAGGCAATCTCTAAAGTTATGTGAGCTCACTTTTGCCTTCCCCAACATACGCATTGCTGTTTACTTTTGTTCTGGCCCTTCTTATATCTCACAGCTGGAATTTGTCACTTGGGTTTTCCTAATATTGTTTTTTCTGTTTTCTAATGTACTGAATAGGAAAGTGCCGATCTATAATTAATATGGTCACATGTACATATAAGATGTTCTCACTGTAGCTATACTATGTGACAAGCTGGCTTTGACATACATACTGACCTCTTTGAGTCTAGAAAATTCTTCATAGCATAAGATTGTCCTGTAGAGAAGTATTCAAATACTATTACTGGAAAGGGGGAAATGAGTATTATGTCAAAGTGATACATGTCAAACACATATCTTGACAGCAAGGGAATACTAACTGTAATATTTATTTCCAGGGTTGTATAGTGTGTTACTTTTTAAAGTCCTTATATTAAAATAAAATAGTTAAAATTAGTGTATTTAAATTAATAGTTAAAATAAGTTGATCAAGTATGAAACTTTTAGGAGGTATACACATATACATCTATCCTTTAAAATTTTTTTATTAATTCGTATAATTTTAATCAAATTGATTATGTATTGCATCACGAAGTTATCCAAAAATTCCATTTATGGTATCATATGATGGAGCACTTTTGATCCCTTGAATAAAAAGAAGGGATCAATTGGATAAAAAGAAGATACAATTGGAATTTAAATAGCACTTGGCATTTCCACTGTATTTCACTATCTTTAATTAAATATTTTTTCTTAACAACAAAAACCACAATCTTTGATTAAATCTTACCCCTGAAGATTAACTGAAGTTATTAGAAGTTTACTGTCTTTCTTTTTTTTAAATTATTTTATTGTTGTTCAATTACAGGTGTCTGCATTTACCCCCCCATGACTCCCCCCCACCCCAGCCAAACCCTTCTCCATCTCTTGCTTTCACCCCTACTCGATTTTGTCCATGTGTCCTTTATAGCTGTTGCTATAAATTTATATAAAACTTAATTAGTTAATTTATGTAATTTCTTTTTTTCTCATATAGTGCTTATAATTTTCCTAAGGGGATGCCAATGGCATTTCTAAATGCAGATTTTGAAAAGTCGTATCTACAATGCTTACAAATGTGGTTAAAAATTAATTAAAGTATGAAATTCTATTTGACTTGATAGACCAAACTGTTTACAAAGAATTTTGAAATATCAAGTTTCTCAAAATTAATTTTAATTATAGAATAGCATATAGAAAAGCTGCAGAAGACTAACCACAAACATTACCTCTAGAAAGTAACTCCAAGTCTACTCTAAAAACTTAGTTTTTTTGTCTCAACTTTGAACCATTCACTAAAATTACCTTATCAATCCTCTAGCTAATAAGTAAATGACAGTATCTTTAAAGGAAGTTGCTTTCATATCCTCCTTCAAACTGCCAGTTTTACAAATTTAAAAAAATGCATAATTTCATAAGAAAAGAGCATTTTGGTACAGTTGAATCATACACATTTTTATTTGAATTAGAGACAGATTTATTAGATCCCAAGGTTTATTTATATTGGTGCTAGCCTTTCTCTATAGCTGAGACCATGCAGCTTTCCTTAGGATTGAGATCAGACTCAAGAAGCAGTCAAATGCTCCTAAACATAGGAAAGCTTTGCTAGTCATTTTGGAGTTTGGTTAAAATATTTTCAATAGGAAAAAATACATCATTTTTTCCTGTGTAATGACATTGGGTAGACTTTGGAGAAAAATCAGTACATTTATGTGTTCTTTATTCTTCGGTAATTGATAAAGAAAACAGTATAGCTTTCACCTCTTCCCACTTTTCAATGGACCAGTTTCCTCACTTCCATCTTGTTTTCAGTAAATTCTGAGCAAAATAGTCACTCTGCTAACATCTGGTGAAGGCTTGAGGTGCCAGAGTTAGAGGAAAGGGACTAAGCTCTTTCTCACATGAAGATGCATTGAATTAGCCTCTCACAGAAATGGCTTCATGGCCCTGGATAATAGGAGGAGGATGACAGACACTGAAGTGGTGCAGGATCATAGCTAGTACTGCCACCAGAGCACGCTCCAAAGGCCAACACAGGAGACCATCCTTCCCACCATCCTACCTCCCACAGAGATGCATAATAAATAAAAGAATAGCAGATGGAATTAAAAATAGCAATAGTTCTTTTTTCCTGAATCTGTATCAAAGAAATTTGAAAAAAAAAAACCCTGTGTTTTGATCACCAATATTCAGTTTTTACAGTATGCTTTATTTAAAAGAAAAATGAACCCTCAATATTAGGGTATTCTACAATCATAATAAACTATTTTGGATACAAAATAGTAGTTTACATGAACTACTAAACTTTTCAAAATGTAGCTCTATTATTTCACTGCCATGAAAAGTAACCATGGGATACCCCAACATCCTTTATCTTTTTCAGTGTTCTTAAAACCCAGATGAGATCACATCTGTTGCCCATGAATACATAGGCAACATGGAGATTCTGAAAGGTCTCTATGAAAGGGAGAAAACATGCTTGTTTCCCCTTACTTCACTGCTCAGAACTGAATGTGACATTGGAGGAGTAGCAGCCATCTTATACCACACAGAAAAGGCAGAGTTGAAAGTAGCCGACCAATGTCCCTAATGGCTTATAAAAGTTGTAGACTGCCCAATATCCAGACATACTTAATGAGAGAATTAAATAAAGCTTTCTCTTGTTTAAGCCAATTCTGTGGGTTTTCTCTTATATGAAGTTGAGCCAGATAATTAATTAATTACCTAATCTGGAAATAGAGAACTACTATTTTTAAAATATGACTATATAGGTGTCTTGATGTCTTTCCTACCGTTCCAGTTATATGTCTGTATCTCTAAAACTTGAGACTGTTATAAAAAGCTTTAAAATTTTATTTTAAGTAATAATTATTTTCATTGCAAACTAATTTTACACTATAAATTAATTCTATAAACAAAACAGTAACTTCCACATAAATTTGAAGATGGAGTAAATCATTTGTCACCAAATCTGAATTAATAAGATTGACTTTCAAACACAGAAAGGAATTCTGAAAGTCAAGACAAAATCAACATTATAGTACCATATTTGACATATTTTTATAATTCATATAGAAACAATATGTAATTAAGGAAGAAAAGCAGTTCTTTTAGTTTTTAAGTTTTCACAGAGGAGAAAAATGGACAGAAATAGCCAAGTCAGAACATAACTTCTATTTGTAGCAAAGTAATCTTCAAATATATGAGATATTATTTTGTGTAAAAAGAACTGTTTGTATGCAGCAGGTTTTTAAACATTCCCACTATGATTAAATTTGTAGATGATAAATATCATTTTTAATATATATAAATTAGTAATGAGTTTACAGATTTACCTAACAATGGAAATAGGATCAATAGGTTATTCCTTATACAGTTGAGACAACAAAAAAATATATGAGTAAACAAATGATTAATAGAATCATTCTTTAAATTCTTTTCATTCAAAAAATAATTTTTTATTGAATCCAAATTATCACGGATCTCAGAAATTTAGTTCTCTAATTTTCTTAAATTAGAGCAGTTCTTCAGAAGAAGGGACTGAAGATCATATAATTACACTGGCTTCTTTATTAAAGAAAGATTGTTCAATTTTTTTATTGTATAAAAAGTGAGATCTATAATCCAAGAATAATATTATTTTTAAAGCTGTAATACAGTGACACTGAATTAAAAATTGACAGCTACTTTTATAAGGTTGTTTTTAGGTTTCAGCTCTCATTTTAAAAAGCTCACATGGTCTTTTCTTGATCTAGCTTATGATAATTATTAACATTTTGGGGTGTCTAAACCCATATTATTTTGAATATATGGGTTTATATAATGCATATACATATATATAATATTCTTCTGTATATACATCTGTGCATAATACTTTGAGAGATGCTACTTAAAGGTAAATAGGAAAATACAAAATTTAAGTCTGTTAATGATATAAATGGTAAACACTTTTGAAAATTTAGATAAGATTGCATCGCAGAACAATGCTTTAAATTCCAATCTCCTGTATTAACTTGTAGGAATAAAAAAATGTATAATTATCTAGAGAAGAAACCTACAATAGTAGGCAGAGACTGGAGTCGGGAGCCCTGCCTAACAGAGAGAAGCAGGACTTTGACATGTGTAGATAAGGGAGACAAAAAGATCTACCATCCTGGGGAGGCCCTGAGATAGATGCATTTCATAAAACTAGGGACTGGGATGGGGGTTGTATCACCTGTGAAATGAGACTGAACAAAGGAATGGTTTGTGCATAGGCATTTTTGGAATCTAGGTAGAACTCCAACCAGATTAGGAAAGGTAGAGGACAAATGGAGAGAGGGAAACATACAAAGACTCCTTATTATGGTGAGCTTAAAAACTAATATATCAAAGAGCATAAGAATATGTGTTACTAAAAAAAAATCAGGAGATACATACACTCTCAATAAAAATAGAACAAACATGAAATTATCCTATTTGAAACACTCAATGTATAAATAAAACATTATTTGTAAAAAATAAGAACTCGGGGGGGAAGGGGAAAAAAAGAAAAAAAATAAGAACTCATGAAAATGTTCATATGTACTAAGAACCTATAGACATGAAAACTAACTCTTTACAAATATATGTGTATATATTATTATATAGTAATTGATTTACAACACTTAATGACTTAAAACATGGTATATTTTCTACTGAACAGAATAAAAAAATTACTAACTTAAAAGTTAGTATTGCATATTTGATGAGGAAAATAGAGTAAAGATAAAAATATGAAAAATATAAAATTTAAATTTGGGGACAACAAGGTTAAATTAAGAGGCTCTCAGTAGTTCTAAAATAAATTTCTAAAAATAAGAATAAAGCGATAATCAAATATGTAATTTTCTTTCTAGTATCAAGAAAATGCAATATTTATAGTGAAAACACACCAAGTGTCAAGCAGCATTAAAAAATGTTCACTCTTTCACTCTTAGAAATATCTAAATTAAACCACAGAACAAATTTAGAGAGAAAAAAAATTTGATGTTTGATTTACTACTTACTGACCTGAACAAATACAGAAGAGGGAGAGAGGTAGTCCTTTGGCTTAAACCGGAAGTGAAGAGTGGATCTGTTATAATGAATATCCCAGCACTATACTGTTCTGTCTAGAGCAATAGTAAATTAACAGAACCAAGTGGGAAATGACATAAAGCATTGTTTAAGGACTTTGTGGAAAAGGAAACAGGACAAAGAGCAGGGGACATGCTGGCAACATCAGGAGCATCAGAAGATATCACATGTGCCTGACACAGGTGTACACTGGCACTGAGGGATTTTGGAGGCCTCTAAGTTAGAAGAATTGCTGCAACCACTGTTCCTGGATGGCCCAGAGCAAAAGCAAAAGAAATTGATCTTGCCACATTGCATCCTAGAAGATTGATTTATTAGCATCAGAAGATTATATCACCAAAGACACTGAAATAGAAAACAGGAGGACAGTGACCAGAGCAGGGAGGGGAGGGAATTTCAGGGGAAAAGGGGAAGAAGGGTTTACAGGAACAAGTATAAAGGACACATAGACAACAACAAAGGGGGAAGGCTGAGAGGGTGGGTTGGAATGGGAGTAAAAGACAAAAAACTGTACTTGAACAACAATTAAATTAAAAAAATTAAAGAAGATTATTAAACAAAGACACTAAAATAGAGAACAAGTGGGCAGTGACCAGAGGGGAGAGGGAAGGGAATTTAAGGGGAAAAATGGGGAGGGATTTTGAAGAACAAGTATGAAAGACACAGGGATGAGGACTGTGGGGGGGGGCAATGGGAGGGAGGTGGGGAGACGGGGTGGGGGGGCTGGGATGGGAGAAATTGACAAAAAAAAACTGTACTTGAAAAATAACTAAATAAATTTAAAAAAATAAAAAAAAAGATTATATCAAAAAACAAACTGCAGGGAGATCAGAAAGAAAACTTCCCAAATTTGGTGAAGGAAATAGACATGCAAGTCCAGGGAGCACAGAGAGTCCCAAACAAGAAGAATGTGAAGAGGCCCATTCCAAGACATAACATAATTAAAATACCAAAGATAAAGAGAGAATCTTAAAAGCAGCAAGAGAAAAGCAGTTAGTTACCTACAGAGGAGTTTCCATAAGACTGTCAGCTGATTTCTAGAAAGAAACTTTGCACACAAGAAGGGACAGGCAAGAAATATTCAAAGTCATGAAAAGCAGGAACCTGCAGTCAAGATTTCTCTATGCAGCAAAGCTATAATTTAGAATTGAAGGGCAGACAAAGAGCTTCCAAAACACCAAAAAGCTGAAGGAGTTCATCATCATCAAACCATTATTATATGAAATGTTAAAGACTTATTTAAGAAAATAAGATCAAAACAATGATCAATAAAATAGCAATAAATACATACTTGTCAACAATTGAATCTAAAAAACAAACTAAGCAAACAAGAAGAATAGAGACGGAATCATGGGTACAGAGAGCATTTTCATGGTTGCCAGATGGCCAAGGTGTATAGGGGAATGGGTGAAGAGGTGAGGGGATTAAGAAATACAAATAGATAGTTATAGAATAGCTGTGTGAATGTAAAGTACAGTATAGGAATGGAGTAGCCAAAGAACTTATATGCACGACTCATGGACATGAACAGTGGTGTGGGGATTGCCTGAGGGGGAGGGGAATGCAAGGTGGAGTGGAGCAATAGGGAAAATTGGAACAACTGTAATATCATAATAAAATATAATAAAAAAATAAAAGCAAAAAAACAAGATCAGGTGGAGAAAGGATAAAAAGTAAAAATGTGTGCCTTAATTACATCATCAACTATTTCTTTTTTTAAATTTTTATTTAGTTATTTTTCAAGTACAGGTTTTCTGTTTATTTCTCCCAGCCCAGCTGACTCCTCCCCATGCACCCCACCTCCCTCCCATTTCCACCCCCCTTAGTTATTGTCCCTGTGTCCCTTATACTTGTTCCTCTAAATCCCTCCCATTTTCCCCCTTAAATTCCCTCCCCTCTCTCCTCTGGTTGTTGTCCCCCTGTTCTCTATTTCAGTAGCTAAACAACAAAACAGACAAGCAAGCAAAATAAAAACAACTATCTTCCTACCAAGTGTGTGGTCCAGTTAAAAGTGCATTAAGCATTTTGGATAAGATTTGAAAAAATCTTTACCCAAATCTTCATATTTCATATGAAATATGTTTTTTATTTTTTAGTTGTAGAGGAACAGAATATTAACTTAATATGGTAATTTTCACTTAAAATGCTTCTTTTGTGTTACAATACATTATAGATAATTTTCTGAAAGTAAATTTCAACAAATATATTGTGTTGTAATATATTATAGCATAATCTATTTTACCTGTTACTTGATTTTGGACATTAAATTAAAAAATTTTATTATAATTAGGAATGCTTAGTAAACAGCCTAAAAATTCAATATCAATCATGTAATTGCGATGATTTAATAATAATTAATTCTTAGAGGAATAATAAATAATAATTTGAGAATAATTAAGTAGAAGCTAGGAGTAAAATGGAAAATTATATTAGAATTTATTGTAAAAAAAAGTCTGATCATGTTGATACATTATTTCAAGCTGAATAAGAAATAAGGCCAAACAACTGAAAATTATCTTTCTGGATAAAGAACGATAATTTGCTTAGCACATTATCTTAGCACAAATGTCAGTGCATATAATGAACAACTAACAAAATTAAAAATATATAAATATAGGTACTTCATTTAGAAATATTAAACTATATACTGAGAAAAAAGTAAAAAATAATCCAGAGAATCTGTCTGTGAGAAGTAAGAATCAGAAAGGAAAAGAGTTGAAACTGAGAAGTAATATTTCTCTTATAGGTCTTTCAGTCATTTGACTTTTAACTTTGTTATTTAATTATATAAAAATTTAAATTAAACATAAAGTGAAACAGTATATTAGGAAGCTACATATTCTAGAGTCTTCTGTTCCAGGGCAAGTACAAAATATTTTAGAAATTAAAATGAGGTATAGTCTTGACATATGGCAGAGACATGAAACTAATATTAATATATTCATAAACTATTGTCTGTTGGATTCTTCAATAAGATTGTGAAACTATATTCAATTTTAATGCTTGATTTTTACTGTAGCATTTACTGAAAGTAAGTTAAAACTTCACTATGTAGACTGGATTAATGGAAAAAATTGTCTCATATTCTAAATAATACACATTAATATAAGCATATCAAATTTTTCCTTTTCAGCAGTATTTATAGATATTTGTACAATCTCTTTGTTTCTCTCTTTCTCAATTACACACACAATTACACACACATATGGAATGTTTATGTGCTCCCCAACCACCATGCATATTCTAGTTTAGTTATTTATAAACTCTAGTATAGTATAATATCCAAAGTATTCTACTATTAAAAAAAGTCATTGTTTTTAGAGAATCAATCAGATGACAAAACAGATCAATATTGGTATTATTTTCAATGATTTAAGATAATTTAAAAAGTTTTAAATGTTCTTTGTTTTTAAAATCCAACAAAATGTTTGCCAGTGTAGAAACTGTGAATAAAAAGGTCTTGAAATATTAACAATCTTACTGTCACCTGTAGCCACGTGCCTTAAAATAATCCAATATGCAAGACTGTGTTTCCTATTGCTTCTTTTCCCCAAGCACTACTTTTATATATCAAAAAAACCAATGAAGTTTTCCTGTGGTGCTGTATCTGGACATTATTTATTTATGTATACTTAAAGAAATGTTTTAAAATGTGCATATTTTCTGAATTTACATCTTGAGCTTGTTATGCATATATTATTAATCCCTTTTCTACCTCAAGTCAAACAGCAACAAAATAACAACCTTCTAAAGTGCAAAATACTTTAAGAAAATTCTTGATTATCTTTCTGCTTCAGTTGAATTCTCATTTAAAGATACAGCATTAGAAGTTTATGATTTATTCAAACATGTTAAACATTTTAGTTGGATTACATTCTATATATATAGCAATGTATTACCTTGGGGAACCATCCAAAGAATTAAAGAATAAAATTTGATTAGTTGTGGATGATAGAAAAGAATCCTTTTCCCAGAGAGGTATAACATTATTCACACTGTGAAGTATTTATTAATGTCATCAAGATATCTTCAAGGATACTTTAAAAATATATATTGGATAACATATTTTTGAATAAAAACAAAAAGCTACATGTATCTAAACTATCTACCCCTCTCATCTTACTAGTAGGCATTTTATTGAGAGAAAGACCTTGATAATTATTTATAATTTATTATTAATGAGAGTTCTGTCTTCCTAATCCATTGACCCCATTCCATTTTCATCATATTTTATCTCTTCATAGGATTTAATTCTTCTGAACACACATTATTTTTTCTGGAAATTATCTCCTCTGCTTATTTCCAGAGACTACTTTCTTCTCTCTCTCTGACAATTATTTTTATGGGTATTCTTTATATTTCTAATTGTTTACACACAGTGTCTGCACACAATTGAAAGTTATAACAAAAGTATAAATATTCATTCCATCACATATATGTGTTAATAAAAAAATTAAGTCCAATAGCAAAATAAACTTAGAAAAAAACATGTTTAAATCAAATTATGTGATTCTCTATTTCAGGACTTCTCAGAGACTGACATTTTGAATCATCAAAAGATGTACTTCAAAGTAAAAATATAAACAGAATTTTAATGCATCTCAAGTAAAAGTTAATATAGTTACTTCAATCTTTATGTAAAGAATGGTAAAAAAGTATACAAATTTTCAAATCAAAATGAATATTTAAAGGTATTCTATTACTCTGGTAATCAATATAGCTATTAACCTGATGCTATTAGATATCACATTTTACCTATCAGATGAAAGAAAAAATAAAACAAATCTGAGGTATCCATATTTATAAGATACAGTAATATGTACATATATTCATGCTTTCATGCAGTGCTGCAGGTAGTCTCAGTTGGGGCTTCTCTTCAAGTGAGAAATTTTCAAGATACATTAACCCTTAAAATGTGCATTCTGATTGAAGAAATTATTTCTCTATAAATCTATCATTATTAAATGATCAGTTACATGATAAATTTTTAATTTTGAGACTGTCTGCCCAGATTTTTTTATTTTTATTAAATCAGTTTTTATTTTTATTCTACTACAGTTTTCCCAATTTTTCCTCTTTTTCCCTCTGCCCATCTCACCTCCCACAGTCAGTTTTCACATGGCTGTCTCTGTCCATGGATCATTCCTACACGTTCTTTGCCTTCCCCTTCTTTCCGTAATCCCCTTCCCTCTTCTCTGGTCCCTTTTAGTATGTTCCATGTTTCTATGCCTGTGGTTCTATTTTGTTCATTTGTTTATTTTGTTCATTAGATTCTTCTTATAGGTGAGATCATATGCTATTTGTCTTTCACCAGCTTGCTTATTGCACTTGGTATAATATCCTCCAGTTTCACTGATGCTGTTACAAAAAGTAGGAATTCCTTCTTTTTGTCTGCTGTGTAGTATTTCATCGTGTAAATGTACCACCATTTTTGATCCACTCCTTTACTGATGAGCACTTAGGCTGTTTCTAGCACTTGGCTATTGTAAAAAGAGCCACTATGAACATAGGGGTGTATTCATGATAATTATGGTATATTCCCAAGAATGGAATCATTAGGTTGAAAAACAGTTCCATTTTTAGTTTTTTGAGGAAATTCCATACTGTTTTCCACAGTGGCTGCACCAGTCTGCATTCCCACCAACAGAAGGGTTCCCTTTTCTCTGCAACATCACTAGCACTTGTTGTTTGCTGATTTATTAATTATGGCCATTCTGACAGGTGTGAGGTAACATCTTATTGTGGTTTTAATTTGCATCTCTCTGATGGCTAGTGATGTTGAGCTGATCATATCAATAGATGCTGAGAAAGCATTTGATAAAATCAACTACCCATTTATGATAAAAAACCACTCAGCAAAGTGGGATTAGAGGGAACATACCTCAAGATAATAAAAGCCATATATGAGAAACCTATAGCCAACATCATATTCAATGGGCAAAAACTAAAAGCTTTCCCCTTAATATCAGGAACAAGACAAGGGTGTCTACTTTTATTACTCTTATTCAACATAGTGCTAGTTGAATAAGTTGGAGCCACAGTAATCAGAAAAAAAAAAAAAGAAATAAAAGGAATCCAAATTGGAAAGGAGGAAGTAAAACTCAGATGACATGATAGAATACATAGAAAACCCTTTAGTCTCCACAAAAAACTACTCAACCTAATAAGTAATAAGTGAATTTGGCAAAATAGCAGAATATAAAGTCAATATTCAGAAATTGATTTTTTATACTAAAAATAAAATATCAGAAAAAGAAACTAGAAAAAATCTCATTCACTATAGCAACAAGAAAAATTTAGTACTTAGGGATAAAATTAACCAAGGAGGTTAAAGACCTGTACTTGGAAACCTATAGAATATTAAAGAAAGAAATTAGGAAAGATATACGTAAATGGAAGCATATACCATGTTCATAAATTGGAAGATTTAACATAATTAAAATACCAATGGCATATTTTACAGATCTAGAATATTTCAAAAATGTATATGGAGCTATAAAAGACTCTGAATAGCCTCAGAAATATTGAGAAAGAAGAACATAATAGGAGGGATCACAATACCTGATATCCAACTATACTACCAGGCCACTGTAAGCAAAACAGTATGGTCCTAGCATAAGAACAGATACATAGATCAATGGAACAGAATAGAGAACCCAGAAATAAAACCAAGCCTTCATGGTCAATCAATATTTGACAAAGGAGGCATGATTATACAATGGAGTAAATATAGCCTCTTCAATGCATGGTGCTCTGAGAACTGGACTGGTACATGCAAAAAAAACTGAAACTAGACCACCAACTTACACCATATATCAGAATAAACTCAAGATGGATAAAAGAATTAAATATAAGTCAGGATACCATAAAAGTCTTGGAGGAAAAAAGGCAGGAAAATTTCAGATATCCCATGTAGGGTCTTTTTTGGCAAAAATACCTGCTAGGGCAAGGGAAATACAGGAAAAAAATAAACAAATGGGACTACATCAAACTAAAAATCTTCTGAATGGCTAAAACATGGGTGTCAAACTCATTTTCACTGGGGCCACATCAGCCTCATGTTTGAATGTCATTTCAACTCCTTAACAGTTAAGGAATACTTACATTTACACAGTCCTAAAATTATTTCAGCCCTTTGAAGGCAACCATGAGCCTGATGTGGCCTCCAGTAAAAATGAATTTGACACCCCTGGGCTAAAGAAACCATTATCAAAATGGAAAGGGAACCATCTGTATGGGAGGACATATTTACCAATAATACCTTGGACAGGGGATGGTCTCCAAATATGACTCGTATGATTCAATACAAGGAAGACAAACAATCAAATTTAAAGATGGGCAGAAGTCTTAATAATAATAAAAATTAAACAATTTAATGTCCCAAACCAAGTATTTGGATAAATAAAATACGGCATCATATTAGAGTGGAATGCAATGTTAGTTATAACTTGTTTCATAGAAAAATATTTATGATAAATTGCAACATAATAAAATAATTTTTTAAGCAAATGACATATTATTATGTTAATTTAATAACATTTGTATGCACATGAATGTGCAGAGAACAGAATGCCTGCATACCTGGGATCACTGACAGTCATCTTCTCTGAGAGGAAGATTAACAAGTGATTTTCATTTTTTTTCTTATCTGTATTCTTTAAATTCTCTGTAATAAAAATGAATTAATTTTCTGGTAATCTCAAATGTATCCATGCATATTAAACATTATTACTTTCATGGTTTCCTTCTCATATTGTCTTTAAAGTGAAGTTTAAGAAGCATTTGAGTACCTTATCTACATACTGGGTAACATGGTAGTTATTGATGGCAAAACGATGAATAGAACATAGTTCTTATACGTGTGTACTGTAAATATATCATGGTAGATGATGAGAGAAAACTAATCACAGGTACTATTGCAACACTGATGAACAGGTCTTGTTCTAATCCAGGAGCTCAGAAAATACTCCTCCAGGAAACATATCTGAGTTAAAATTAAAGGTTAATTCATAGTTTACAGGAATTCAGTATAGATAAATGATTCCAGGCTGAAAGGAAAACATAAAGGCAGATAAGGGGTCACACGAGAGAGGGCATGTATATAAATATGGAAAGTTTCTTATTAAATATTGAAAACAGATTGGCAGTGACCAATGGGAATAGACTTGGAAGATACCTAAAGTCAGGATAATGTTGACTCAATTTATGCAAAATTTAGAAACAGAGATTTCTCATTTTGGTCAGTCTCAGCCTGTTTTCTCTATTTATCTAATCTTATTTTATTAAGAATAACTAAAATTTAAATCTACAATTTGCATTTCTCTCTTAGGCTTTAGAACTGTGTTTTTTCAACTAGATAGCTAGAATATCAAGCCCAAAATCCATTCAATGTATAATTGTGTGAAAAAATGCCGATAATTCTCTACCACCCAACCTTATCCTAATTTCCATCTCATTTGATAGCATTTCATCTTCAAACAAGTCTTAGTTTCATTGTGTCTTGATGCCTTTTCATCTGCACATTTTCTTCTTCCCAACATAGGAATTGGTGTCCTTGTGATTCCCCATTACTATTATCTATACCCTCATTAATTCTCATCAAGGTACTGCAAATGACACCTTAACTGATCTGCACAATTCTAGTCTGTTCTTCTTTTATTTCATTTTCCAGATTGATGCTGTATTATATCTATGGTTCTAATTCTGTTACTATCTTTAAATTACTTTCCAATCAACTATATTACTATTACTATTATTATTATTATGTTTTTGCTTCTTTTTTCTGTTTTGTCATAATATACTGGCTGTGCAATTCCTTACTAGTTTTTGCTAGAATCATTAGAGATATCTATGTCTTCTAGTATCATACTGAAAATGAAAAAATCAGTGATCTTTTTTTGGATCATTTACTTCAGTCATGTTCGTATCATGTCCATACTCATGCTCTTCCTGAACTGAGGTATAAAAATGGCTTTTCACATTTCCTGTTATAAATTTTCACAAAACACTTACTGCTCCTTAGATTCATGGAGGTAAAGTGCATGTACTCACTCCTTGTTCACTTTTGCTTCCTAAAGCGTGTTACACTGTGTGTAACAGTGCTAGCACCTAGTAGATACTAATTGAATATTTGTTGAGTAAATAAAATATTTTATTTTATTTTTCTATCTTTTCTTTGAATTAAAAATAATACCTCTAGTCCCAGTTGGTTTTATCAAGAGCAAACACTCATGGGTTGACCTTGGTGCCACTTTTTGTGTGGGCAAATTCATATTCAATATTATATGTAGAATAATTTAGATGGAAAGTTTCTAACTGATTTTTTGTGTTTCAGATTCCTTGCCTAATGCTGAATTCAAACTATGTATTGTTTTTTTTTACAGGAAATCTGGTGTCCTAACAATCTGGGGAGATAGAAAAATACTGCTGGGAGTAAAGATGGAAGCAGCATAAAATAATCCCATTTGTTTCAAAAATAATCAAACAGAAATTATAAACTAAAGGAATGGATAGACAATGTTTTTGTTTAAAAAAGTGCCATTTATAGACAATGGAAGAGCTTGCTTTGAGTAGCTGGGGAAGGGATTAATGATCATCTTAAATAGTTTCAGAAGGGCAAGTTTGAATAGTGTTTATCAGAGTAGCATGCTAATTTAATGATGAATTTTTAATTATGATTCCACCAGCCTAAATTAAGTGCAAATTATTCTTAGATTATGGCAAAATATTAATTTCATCATTTGTTTGACCACTGGGCATATTTATAAAGTGCATGCAAGCCATTGAATAAAATGTAGTATTACAATATGAAAAAGACAATTCCCTGCCTTCAAGGAGCTCCCGGTGACACAGACAATAACTAAATAAACCGAAGGTGAAATGTGCAAGCCCTTTTTCAGATAAAGAGGCCACAGAGGAGTGAAGTCAACAATTTCAGAGACAGGAGAAAAAGTGGATAATCTAGTATGGATTGGAAGGTATCTGCTCCTTCCTTGACAGTATTGACACTGTCACTACTCAATTCTATCAAGTTACTCTTTGAGAAGTTTAGGTCAGTGGTGTGAGATTCGGGGGGAAGGGCTACATGAAGTTAGAAATCAGGATTAGTAATTCAAATTTTATAACTTAAAAATACTTCCAATAAATTTGATTTAAAAATGTGCTACCATTTGATTATGGCATAGGAAAATTGATGGCCATATTGGCACAAATATTTGCAACCTTTGGGAAAAAATGCACAAACATTATAATATCATAGCAAATGATGATACATGTCTTTGAATAGAGAAAAAGGATGCAGTATCAAGTATGCCTATGTGAAACAGAGTAGTTATAGAATGCCTCTTAAGAAGTCCTATATTATTCTGAGACTCAAAAAAAAAAAAAAAAAACCCAAACAGGCAAACATATAAACAAATAGGAAATCAGTCCTTCAGGTACAAGAGAAAGTATGGCAAAGGACTGGAGGATGAGAAAATCTTATGAACTGCTGGATGGAGAGTTTCATGAGTTGGGGATGAATGATGGAATGAAAACCTGGTTTTAAATGACATTGCTGTCCATTTTTGGAGGTGAACTCATCCTATGTTCAGTTGGAAGTAATCTGAAGGCTATAAACTAGGACATGATTCCAGATGGCTTTTGTTTTAATTTTCTGTTACTACATGCTTTGACAGTTACCTATTTGTTATAATCATTTTAAAGGGATGCTAAGAGAAAGTATATAAAGAATTTATAGCCAGAAAATTTTTAAATGGATGCTTCCAAAAATTAAGATAAGAATTTATTCTGAAATAAATCAAATTCTTTAGAATTAGGAGTTGTGACATTTCTTTTTGTGTTACTCAAATTGTGGCTTCAGTCTATTTCTCTGTCATCACAATATATTTAAAATTATTCTCTCTCCAATAATTCATTGTCTTGATTTTGGTTTAAGCCAGTCAGAATTTCTTAGGAGAAATGAATACTATTGCACTTTGGTAGAAATAAATGATATAAACATTTGGAGCTATTTCATGTGCTGTTATAATATTATCCTCATGCATGATTAAGAAAATGCAACATGTCTTTTATATTTAGTGAAGAATAAGAATGCACCTTAAGAAAAATGCTATATCTGCTTATAGAGGGCATATTTTTCTTTAATGCTTAAAAAGATGATAGAATTAAACTGAAACTGTCTAAAATCTGCTGGGTTGAGATCTTTAGCAAGTAGTAATAGCATATTAATAACAGGAGGCATAATCAAATGAAAATTTATAGACAGAAAAAATGCCACCAATAGTTATAGAAGTAGATGGTGTGTAAGGCCATTATACTGAAGATTACATATATTCTACTTTTGACTCTGAGTCTGAGCTAAGTTTCCATTACTTTACTTGTCTAGATAAAATGTTCCAGATATTAAGATAATGCCCCTTTATTTTAAATGCCAATATCTGTATTAGCATATTTCCACTTCTCAGTTCAGTCTACACAATTATCTAATTTGATTTTTGAATAATTTATGCTATTAGCTTATATTTTCTGCTAGTTTCCTAATTTCACATCACGCTCCTAACTTAACATTCTTTTTAAGTTTTATGTGTATTTTTTTAGTCAGTTTTAAAGTCTCTATGATCATACCAAAGTTTTAACTATATCACCAAAAATACAAGTTGGCTTTATTTGTAAAAGCGTTCAATGATGCTTATTCAGAAATATTTATGCATCACAGTGAAAGAAATGTCTTGATTAGAGTGACAAATTATATTTTTGCAACATTTTCTACATAAAAGCACAGATGTGAAGTATTATATTACTCTCAAGAGTATTTCATATTTTTAACAATTCTAAGACAACTTTTGAAGACACAATGAAGTCTATGATATGATAATTTGAACATCGATGACCCTCTGGAAGGCAAATTTGATGTCTCCCTATTTCATACTTGTTTAAAATATGAGGGAGAAATATGAAAGAGATATTAATTTTATCATATGATAAATATTTCAACTGAGACAATGGTATGTTTGAAGAAAATCTTTAGATGCCCCAGTACCAACCACTCAATTTCAGATAGCATCTGAAATTGCTGAAAATATACTAACCTTTCACTTGAACTTCTCTAGGCTCCAGCATTGTGACTTGTCCTTTATGCTTCATAGGAAGCTGCCCAGGGAGTCCTCACTGGGAAGTGGCTGAGAGGTACCCTCACCCAAATTCAGTTACAGCAGTGTTTGGGCTTCAACGTCTTTAAAGGCAAGTTTCCCACATAACATACAAAACCAAAAAAAAAAAACCACACACACTGCTTTAGAAGGTTTTTCTGTAGTACAGATGATTCAGATGTCAAATTGTCATTTGTATATAACAGAGATGATAAATTCTATTTCACCTCCTCTTCTTTTAAGAAAGAATGGCATCCTTTATAGTGAACCATTTTCAGTTAGAAACTTTATATTATAATTATAAAAATGTATAAACATGGTTTTCACACACATATTAAGTGAATGTGTATCAAAGATTTTATCAAACTTATTTTTTTAAGAGGAAAGCAGTAAGGAGTTAAAACCAATGAAAATTTGACTTTCAAATTTTTTTCTGCTGGATAAAATTCATTTGCATTGCTACAGGTAAAAATTTGCATTACAATGTGTTCTGTAAATTAATTTGTATTCCTACAGAGTTGTAAAATGGACTAGTCAATCAAAGTCAGTCAAAGGTACACCGTCCCTATGGAACTAGCAAATGCTGAGGATATACTTGACAATCCATCTCTGGATGCCACTTAAATGATGCAGTCATCTCTTTTGCCCTTTTACAATTCTTTGACATAAAATATTTTTCCGACAAGAATTTTAAGTGATTCTCCCCTCGAGTACTATAGAATAAATATCAAATATATATATTACATGAGTACTTTAATCTTTATATTTCATATAATATACAAAAAAATTTACAAACATAAACTCACCAGGTTGATTGCCTTTATGTTAATTTATCTTTTTTTCCTCAGCATTAAGATGTCAAAAATTATTTTCCAATTTCTTTCAGGGTTTTGGTTTATTATTATAACACATATGTCATTTTAGGTTATTTGAAAATAAATTGAGTAATTAAAAATTACTCTTTTATAATCTTTGTATTTTGATAATTTACTCTTCAGGGATTTTTATAAAATCCCTGCTTTTGTAATGAACATTCCAGCAGGAAGGAATCAAGGAACAGAGCAAGAAGAAAGAGAACAGACCATTCTTCTTATAGAATATTAAACATTGAATATAAAATAAAAACAATATATATCTTGTTCATTAGATTCCACTTACAGATGAGATCAGTGGTGAGGAGAAAATAGAGATAACTGTACTCAAACAATAATAAATAAAAAAATAAATAATAAAAAATAAAAACAATATATAAAACACTAAATTTTGTATTTAAAAAATTTTTAAATACGAAAATTTTAAATTTAATTTTAAAACTTTAATTTTAAAGTTTTAAAGTTTTAATTTTAAAAGTTAATGGAGCCAAAATGAATAATATACACAAAATATTAGAATAAAATGAGAGTAACAAAGTAGATATTTGCAAAATGAAGAATATCATGGATTAAGACCATTTAAAAATAAGGAAAGCAAATTTGGGGGGCTCTTACCACAAAACTTTCAGGTGGAGACTACAGATTTAGTTATTGTAGGACATCCTCTGATACAGATGGTTCATTCCATGTACATTCACAATGTTATGAAAATAAAGTAGTGTATCTGAGATCTTGAACTATTCAGGTAGGAGATAGAAATGACAGGGGAAAACAAAATATTAAACACAGTTTTTCAAAACATATTGTGAATTTTTTAAATGAAATTTTTGCTCAAGTGAGTTAGCTTGTACTGTTCTATGGTATGCGATCCTGAGGCCCTAACATTTTCTCCAACATTCACATGGTAATTAGGAATAGTTTACTTGCTATAGAATCAGGCTCTTCCTGTATTTATACTAGGATTACATAAAGAATCAGTGTACTTAGCTATAATGAAGTTCATTAAACAGGATTATTCATACTCCTGTAATTTATAATGACATACACTAAAATGTTCCCATACATAAATATGTGTTCAGGTGAAATACATTTTTAATTGATTGACATTATAAAACTTAATTCCTAAAAAATTGGTAAAATCCATTTTATATATTTTTATGTTTATATAAAATATATTTTATTATATAAAATATATTTATAAAATATATTTGTACATTTTAAGTCCATTATATTTCCTTAATAGATTATCATTAAATTTCAAAAAGAGGTTCATACACTTTTGTTCAAGATGGAGGTATAGGTAAATATGGCTCAGCTCCTTGCATGACCACAGCAAAATTACAACTAAAATATAGAACAACCATGACTCAGAACCATCAGAAAATTGAGCTGCATAGAAGTCTGACAACTAGGGAATTGAAGAAACCACATTCATCCAGACCAGTAGGAAGGATGGGGGTGGAGATGAGGACTTGCAGAACCTGCTGGCCCTAAACCCATGTGCAGTGGATAAAAAATGGAGAGATATCTCAGGAGGGCGGGAACCCAGTCCACACCAGCCCAGGGTTCCAGGGACAGGAAGTCCCCATAACTTCTGACTGTGAAAACTAGTGGGGATGTATCAGCAGAGGAAACTGTGGGATTCTCAGATCTCTTCTCTTAGAGGGCCTTGCTACGTACACAGACTTACTCACACTCACTCCCCCTGGGCTCCAGTACTAGAGCAGCAGCTTGAAGAGCACCAGTGGCATACGAGGAGAAATTGAAGTGTCTGGAATCGGGGCAAGAGCTGGGAGACAGCTTCTTCCCAGAGAGAACTGCCGACAATGGCTTTTGTACCTTTTCTGTGCCCTACCCCACAGAGAGCCATAGTGCAATGGCACCATAAGTGAATCGCCATCAACCTGGTTCCCATGGTAAACCCTATCCTGGTGATTACCTAAGGGTCTGCTGCATCTGACTTATGGGCCCAAACAAGCAATACTTCCACCCTGGTGGCAGTGGTTTTTCCACATAAAGGGCTAGGGTGGGCCCAGGCTTCAGACCTTCCTAAATCCACTCAAAGAAGCAACAGCTGACCTCAGCCCTCATACTTCTTGCTGAGTGGCTCCAGGCCTGCAGGGCACTAGCAGCAGCCATCTGCAGGTCACTTTATAGCTTGCACCAAGGGGCCACAGACAGAACACAAGTGGAGGCTGAATTTGGCCTGCACCACCTGGGAAACTGCACAGCCTGTGCACCCAACGGACAGGTACAGGTCACATCAGAGCACCACCCAGCGATCTCCACAATCCAGTCCAGTCAGCTGTCTGGACTGGGTAAATCCCTCCCATTGACCTGCTGACAGCAATCAGACTCATCTGTGAGAGAAGAAATTACTCAGCCCACACTTAGGGCATGCCTTGTGTGCACAGGTTGGGGGAGAAAGGAGGTTGTGCCACTGGACCCTACAGGACAACTACGACAAAGACATGCTACCGAGACACAGAGTCAAAGCAGCTCTGCTCTATATGTAGAAGAAACAAAGGCAGGGAAGCTGCCAAAATGAGAAGACAAAGAAATATGGCCCAAATGAAGTAACAGAAAAAGACTCCAGAAAAAGAACGAAACAAAATGGAGATAAGCAATCAATTGGATGCAGAGTTCAAAACATTGGTTATAAAAATGCTCAAGGAACTGATTATAATGGTGCCAGCCTGTGAACTAAAGTTTGGTTTCCAGTTCGATTCCCAGTCTAGGGCACATGCCCGGGTTGCTGGCCAGGTCCCCAGTAGGGGACACATGAGAGGAAACCACACATTGATGTTTTTCTTCTCTTTCTCCCTCCCTTCCCCCCTCTGGAAATAAATAAATAAAATGTTTAAATAACAACTCTATTTAAAAAAAATAAATATGAAAGTAAGTAAAAATTTTTTTAAATGTAAAGGGCAAAAAGAGGGATGAACTCCTAGTTATACAATAAATGAGCCACAAAGATATAATGTACAACACAGAGAACAGAATTGATGATGTTGTAAACAACTTGTACAGTAATAGATGGTTATTAGACTTATTGTAATCACATCATAACATATACAAATATCGAATCACTATGTTGTACACCTGAAGCTAATACAATATTGTATTCCCACTATGCTTTAATAAATATATTTTTAAAACCAAAAAGTTATTTCTAACAACTAAATTTTTTCACAGTTACTTTTTTGTTATTGAAAATACCTTGGTGATGGCATAATGATGACTTAATGATGAATACCTAGCCAGACCACTTTTATTCTAGGCTTCTTGTTTTATTCTCTCTGGGAGACTCGTCCTCCTTTTCTTTCTGTCATTTCTGCCTCAATAATATCACTCAAATGGGGAAATTCATAGATATTCTTAAAAGAGACTGTTTTTAACTGACAATGGAAGATGTTCATTTCAGGATTACTCAGGATTGAGAAGAGTTCTATAGTATGAACATCATTAGCAATGGAAGATAACTTTTTTCCTCTTAAATTTGTTGGGGAAATACCTTCTGACTAGGAGATGTGTCATGACTTACATCTATGTACATTTTCATTAATGGAAATATATGGTTGTTCAGAAAAGGGGTTTTGCTGTTTTTGTTGCTACTGTAGAACCCACTTTCAAAGTTAATTTTTGGAAAATCTCTCATAATTATTATTCTATTCATTTTAGGTTTATTAGTAATAAACCTAACAATTGTATGTTCTTACAATTTTACGACCAAGTTTTTGCTAAAATAGACGTTTATCTTCTAGGCATTCTTTGGTGCTTTGAAAGTATATCATTCATGATAGGCTGAGTTAGGTTGTTAATAAACCCTAAATCTCAGTGGTTTACTAGAAGATAATTTTATTTCTCATAATGTAATCTACCATAGTTTGCTGTGTATAATGCACACATTTTTTGCTCAGATGTTTGAGGGAAAAATAAGGATGTACATTATACATGGGTATCATGATTATATACCATGGGTATAATAAAGGGTACAATAATCCCATGTATAATGTGCACAAAAATGTGGGTGCACATTATACACATCATATGTTTGATGGGGTTGTCAGGAGGGCTCAGTTCTTTGAAGTATTTTTGGGGACCAAGATCAATGGAGACTTTACCTTGACACGTGCTTCTCTCATAAGCACAGTAGAGTGAAGGGACAATGGCTAACTGCACACTGACTCTTCCTTGAAGAAGTTATACATTTTGTTTCTGTAAATTAAAAGGTATTGGGAAGTACATGTCTGCCATGTTTCCAGAGCAGACACCAGAAAATACTGGTTAATAGCACCAGTGACTACCTTAGTCAGTAGATAAGTTAAAGTACAGCAAAAAGAGAATGGTAGGAATCAGTAATGAGAACCGTGGTCTCTCTCATTTTAATGAAAGTAAATTTTGAGTTCTCCAAAACTGATGACTCCCTTCAGAAAAAATAGAAAATACATATAATCTGTATCCTGAAATTCCAAACCCTACATATCTTCTACTTGAACCTTTCCCTTCTTTCTACCTCTTATGCCACATTCACCCATTGTAACTGACTCCTCTTCCCAAACTGTCTTTTGACCAGAGAAGTGATGAATTAGTTTGTGTTGATTGTAAAACAAATGTAAAGGTGCTAAAATCTCTTTTAAGAGATAGTGTGTTGCAGTAATGTCAAGCATGGTCCTTTGCATTAGATTTCCTGAATTCTGGCCACTTCCTTGCCACTTACTTGCAGTGTGAGTTTGGATGAGTTGCTAAACCTTGCTATGTCTCCACTTATTTTTCTTTAAAATGAGGGTTAAAACATATAAAGTACTTAAAATAGCTCACCATATGCCCTTAATTAATGCTAGCAGTGAGATGTACTAAACGTTTTGATTTAGAATATATCAGACTTCAGTTTTTATGATACATACTTTTATTTGATTATACATTAAAATTGCTATATTCGAAGATTTTAGATGCACTTATTTTAGTATTTGTATAGCAATATAATATATACTTTTCCCAATTTATCTATAAAAAGACATATTATAGTTATTTTATAAGCTACAGAAAAGATAATTTTATAAATTTAAAGAATGGACCACTTCTTTTAATAGGGTGATACATAATCAATTGAATATGATATAATTGAATTGAATGAATATAAATTATAATATTTTTGAAGGATTATATTTTAGAAAAATCAAGATTATTCCATCAACAGTATAATTTAATATGTGTACATATTTTAAATTTTCCAAAATATTGCTTAAATTTGCCAAGAATTAAAATTGTGTTGAGTATAAAAACCAAATTAAAATAGTCATCCATCTGTTGAGGATAAATAGCACTTTATTAGATAATTGGGGTGTAAATTGTCCATAGAAATAGAAAGTACTGATGTTATTTATATATGAGTGAATATGCATTTTATTGCATCATATCCAGCGCAAAAAAGGGCTTTTGTACTTTCATTTGTGAACATAATTTTTTGTGAGCTAAAAATAGTTTAAGGTTTCTGAGTTAGAAAGATTAAATACTGTTTAAGATATTAAGATTAAATAGTGTTACTTAATTTGAAAATCAGAATAATAAGGTTATTCATTAAACTATAGATATAAATGCATAAAATTTGAAACATTGCTAATGGACCACATGTGGAGATTTGAAAAACTGCAAGTAGTTATATTCACAAATGGAAGAAAAACCCATTGGGTGACTAATTATTAAGTGGGAGTGTCTGCCAGGTAATTTTAATAATGATGGCATTGATTAATTTCTAAAGTAAATGACTATATTACATTCTTCCAAAGTAGTTGGCACTGTGGGACTTCCACAAATGTATTGTCATACATTGGTGTTGGGGCCTAGGGCAGCCTGCGTCAAGATGTCCCACAGTAGCAAGATGATCATTTCGAACTAGAGTCACTGGGAAGCAGCAGGAGCCAGAAGGGCTCTCTCACTCTCCTCAGTGCCCCCAAAAGCAGGAAGTGAACTTCCGTGATAGATAACCATACCCACTCTGAAGAATAAATAACCTTCTCAGAGAAGTTATAAAACCCAGAGTCTAAAAAGCATGTATGGATTGGCCAAACATTCATTTGTTTTTTTCCCTAAGATGGCTCTGGTAGTGCTTGGTTTTCTTTAACTTAAATACAAAACATTTTTGTTAGGTTGCATTGTGATAGCTGTCACAATAGTGTGTGTTTTAAAATGGTTAATTTTTTGTGTAGCCATTTTAATATTGATGGAAGAAAAAATATAATATTTGTGGCATATTGTACTTTATGATTTCAAGAAAGGTAAAAACACAATTGAAATGCAGAAGAAAAGAAAAAAAGATTTGTGCAGTGTATGGAGAAGGTGCTATAATTGATCAAATATCAGAAATGTTTTGTATTTACAGTGTCTTGTAAATAAAGATTAAGTTTCACAAAAAAAAAAGAAAGAAAAGAAAAGGCACCCACAGTGCCAAGAAAAAAGGAAAAAATGGTTTGTGAAGTTTTGAGCTGGAGGTTTCTCACTGGAGGATGCTCCACAGTTGGGTGGACCAGTTGAAGTTGATAGTGATCAAATCAAGATATTAATTAAGAACAATCAACATTATACCATGGAGAAAACAGCTGCTATGCTCAAAATATCCAAATCAATAAAGTTATTGGTGAAAATAAAAAATGTGTCTTTTACTTTACAGATCAAACTAAATGGACTTTTTGGCTAGCCCAATATAAGCAACTATTTTAATGCCTTTACTAGTTTACTACCCAAGCCCAAGCCTCATTTAAATTCCTCACTAATAAATACTCAAACCTGCTTATATTCCTTTCTAATAAGCACTAATTTTCTTTATTCTGTCAGTTTCTCACAAATGTATTATTTCTTCATCTAAACAGTATAAAAAGGTGCCTACTTTGATCACTTCTTTGAACAATTTATGACCAGAGCATCATTTGTGAGTTTCCCATGTGTACATATTAAATTTGTTTTTTCTCCCCTTAATATAGTCTTGTGTCAACTTCATGATTTCATAAATAGTTCTTGGCAGAAGAACTAAAGAAGGGTAGAGGGGGGAATTATCTCCCAAACATTGGCATGTAGAAACAAGTACGTTTAACAAAAACCATCTTTATCCACATTAATCTCAGTTATTCATGATATTTCATTCTCTCCATCACTTATACTAAATTTCATTACATGATATTAAATAATAAACATGGTAATTTAGAGTAACAAACATATAATGATATGTTTTAAAAATCCAGCAAGATAATTATGTTTCCATAGTTGTGTGCTATTGTTTACATTCATTGTGATTTTTAGATTTACTCCAGGAAATGATAATATGATCTTAGGTAATTAAAAGTAGAAAATGACAATAAATAAATGGATATGGGGGGAGGGAGAGAGACAGAAAAAACTACTGCTATTTCTGAAAAAAGTCATTTTCAACAGAAAGGATAATTATTTGCTTACAGAAGAAATGCTAATTTATGTATCTTAAGAACTACAGAACTATTCATGCATCTAGCTAGCAACTGCTACAACTAAATTTACTTACTTTACAAATAATTTTTTATGAATTTCTATTTTAGAAAAAAAACTTAGTTCCAAGTCTCATTTAATAATTTTAAGTTATGATATGAGAGGGCCACCCCCCAAAAAACAAGAATTATCTTCTGGAGGGTGGGACCCTTGTAGTAAAGGCTTCACCTGCTAGGTGAATGTTGTAGGAACCAATCTGTATCAGTGCATCAGCTGGCGTTGTTGTGAGAGGCTGCATTTGGCTTCAGTTAATTATTTTTTGAAAACTCTTTCAACAATTTGCACATTACAAAATGGGTGATTTACGAGTGCACCTGCCCACACTGTATTGAGTGTTCAGCAGTTTTTGATCAAAACCTGGCTTGACCCCTAACCTCAGCTTCCCTACTCACCAGATCTCACCCCAGTTGACTTTTTTTTTTGTTTATTGGGATAAAAAAGTCCTGAAAGAGAAAAGTTTTGCAGATGTGGAAAAGCTAAAACAAAAAACCAGCAGAAGCACTAAAAGGCATCATAAGTGAGAGGTTGAAAAATGGAGCAGTGGAAAAAAATGTCTCGATAAGCATATTGCATCAAACGAGTAATTTGAAGGTGACTGCAGTTTAAACATGTAAGAATAAATACATTTTTTTGCAAATAAATTCCATCTTTTGGACCCCCCCATAGTTCATTATATGTTGTGTATATACACACATGTCATATAGTAACATTTAGAAAGCAGATTGTTTTCTTGATTTCATTGTCAAGAATGATAGAGTGTTTCAGATTGCTCAGTCTAAGTGCTTTTTTAAAGGTTTATATTAATATTGCCTCTCATGAATACCCTGCTCTATTCTATTTCTGGTGGTTTATAAATTATTTTTTGTAGGTTTAAAAATGAAATCTGTAATTTATTGCCTCTGAAAGACATCTAGGATTGAAAATAATTTGCTTGAAACTTAAATGAAAATTTGTGTTTCTAAAAAAGAACTATAAAACCAAAAATATAATTTCTTTCTGTTTGTGTATTCTTACAGAGAACTGTAGCAAAACAAAGTAGTTATGTTTCTGTTAGTAGTTATTAAAATATGTAGTTCATGAATATGCTAATTTGATTTTGGCATTTCATTTGTTATTTTTTTCACTCTTTTAAAAAGAAAGAGTAAATTCCCAGCTTACAATTTTGGAGATAGAAATATTTGCAGAGGTGCCCTGGAAGCAGTAATTTAGTATTGTTAAATCAAACATAAAGGTGGAAATTTATTGGTGCAAAATTAGCTGGGTTTTGTCACATGTTTATCTTTTTTAAGACTTTATTTATTTATCTTTAAAGAGAGGGGAAGGGGGGAGAAAGAGAGGGAGAGAAGCATCAGTATGTGGTTGCCTCTTGAGTTCCCCCAACCTGGGACCTGGCCCACAATCCAAGCATGTTCCCTGATCGGGAGTCAAACCAGTAACCTTTTGGTTCAAAGGCCAGCGCTCGCTCCATCTACTGAGCCACACCAGCCAGTGCACATGTTTATCTTGATTAATCTTATTATCTTTGTCCTTCATCTTTCAAAAACATTCATGCCAGTTTCCAAGCTTGGGAGCAAATATATTACTAAGGTGTTACTATGCATTTCAAAGAGAAGAAAATATTTCAGTGTGGAGATTGCTGGGGGAGGGGGCAGAAGGGTCCTAAAAGGAAATGTAAAAAAATTAAATTAAAATACCATTAAAAATTTGTAAAAATAGTTAAATATTCAAAAATAAAAGTGAAAAATCATTTCCAATATAAAGCAAAAATTATTTCTTTATTAAAATTATTTATTTATTTTAATTTTTACCTAGGGATATATTCATTGATTTTAGAAGGAGAGGAAGGGAAAGAGAGATACATCGATTGTTTGCTTCCCATACCTGCCTGACTGGAGTCGGACCCTAAACTTAGGCATGTGCCTTGATGGGGGATCAACCCACAACTCTATGGTGTACAGGATGGTGCTCCACTCAACTGAGCCACCCACCCAGGGCTAAAGTGAAATGCAAATTAGCATTTAATTCTTTATTCTCAAGCAGCACTGCCCAATATAACCTGCTGTGATGGTAAAAATGCATGTGTCTGTCCAGCACTTGAAATATGACTACAACAGAAAACCTGATTTCTACATTTGGTTTGATTTTAATTAATTTAAATTTCATATTTAAATAGCCCCACATGAAAAGTGTCTATCATATTAGACAATATAGCTTTAAAGGTTTGCTATTACTTCGGCTTTCATTCATTTTATCTAACATTAGAAAAGAACGCTGTTCTAATATTTGTTCTTCTCATGAAATCAGTATCATCACAAGTTTGCTTGATAGCAACCCAAGTTTTAAGCATTTTAATTCGCCATACATCAATGACAGACAGATAGTATAACCGAGTGGAAATTTCTAAGTGAGATGTTTCAGTTTATCGTTATCTTGGTGTCTCCAGACTTTTGTAACGATCAGCCTGGAGTGCCAGTCAGCTACTCTGCTTAAAGTCTTATGGTTTTTCTTGTCTGTATCTTTCACTGTGATTTGGCTTAAGTCCAGAGAGAAACGACAAGTGGTTTCCTGATAAATGACTCTGGAGAATTGTGGAGTAACTCGGGGGAAACTTAAGTGTGGTAATTTAAGTCATAGAGTATGGTAAGTCCATCCCATGGGCCGGTGGGAAGGCAGGTACAAGCTTTTATCCAGGACATTTAAACAATTTGACTTGGGGGCAATCTTGTAATTATGACTATTGGCTCCACTTGTATTTGAACTTACTGTAGAAGGAAATCTGGCTTTGATGGCTTTGCCTCAGAAAGTCCCTCAGTATGATTATGAATTAAAATATTTAGACAGATACAATGAAGAAGTAAGACAAGTAAAGGATTGCAGTTTTGTTACATGTAAGGAAATAAAGACATTAGGTTCTAGGTATTAAGGAGAATTAGGTCCTTTAGAAATAAGGTACAGGTGAAAGCTATATTGAGTGGGGTGGGGCAAAACTGGGACATTAACAAAAATAGTGAGAAATCAAAGTTATCTCAGTTCCACTTCCTAAAAAGGAGGGAAAATTATTCCCAGAGCAGCATTTCAGGAAAAGATTGAGATTAACACTTGATCTTTTATTTTTTAAGTATATTTTATTGATTGTGTTATTACAGTTTTCCCAATTTTTTTCTCCCTTTTATTCTACCTTGCAGCACCCTCACCTCCAGCCTTCCCCCCCTTAGTTCATGTTCATGGGTTACACATGTAAGTTCTTTGGCCTCTTTGTTTCCTATACTGTTCTTAACTTCTCCTCATCTATTTTATCTATTTTATGCCTACCAATTACACTTATACCCTGTACCTTCTTCCCCTCACTCTTCCCCTTTCTCTCCCCACTGAAAACCCTCCATGTGATCTCCATTTCTGTGGTTCTGCTCCAGTTCTAATTGTTTGCTTAGCTTTTGTTTTCGTTGTTTTTGCTTAGTTTTTGTTTTCATTGTTTTTTTCCTTTCTTTTAGGTTCAGTAGTTGATAGTTGTGAGTGTATTGTCATTTTGACCTTGTTCTATTTCTTAGATAAGTCCCTTTAACATTTCATATAATAAGGGCTTGGTGATAATGAACTCCTTTCACTCGAACTTATCTGGGAAGCACTTCATCTGCCCTTCCATTCTAAATGATAGCTTTGCTGGGTAGAGTAATCTTGAATGTAGGTCCTTGCCTACAGAGAGGGAATAATGTCGTTTGCTTGCTCCACTCTAGCCCCACTTTCCAATGAATACTTCTGTGAGACTGGGAATTTATCCTGCTCTTGAAACCCCTGCAATATTTTACAGCTAGCTTTGAGCCACTAGTTTCTTGTTCAGCCAGCTCTGCATGGCCTAAGAGGTCCGCCACCTTGCCACGTGTCGTTTCTGCTCAGTTTCGTTTCCCATCACTGCCCCTCCTACTGGTCTGGCTGAATGTTTCTTTAGCTCCTTGGTTGTGGGAGTTCCATGCAGTTTGATTTTCTGGCACTTATGATTGTTTATAGTTTTTAAATTGGTTGTTATCCTTTTTTTGGTTATGTGAGGAAGTGAAGCATTTCTATGTATGCCTCCATCTTGGCCAGAACTCAAAACTTGATGTTTTCATCTTCTAGTGGCTACAAGACTTTTGAGGAGAGCAAAGTAAAATGCAACCACTCAAGTGTGGAGAGTTAAACCATTTTTTGTTCTTGTAAAATGTTTTTATTTTCAGAATAAATTTGGTGTATATAAAATAGAAGAAAATTAGATGACAACAGTTGAATCATGGTTGAGGTGGCCATATTCTGGAAAACAAGTGTAGGAAGAAATATTGTATTTCAATTTTAGAAAGTAGAAAACAATATTTTATAGTATAGTCAGGATAAAATTAATGATTAAACTTAAGGTTATTTTTTAAACAATTAAAAACAAATACCATATGATCTCACCTTTAACTGGAACATAATCAACAAAAGAAAAAAGGAAACAAAATATAACCAGAAACATTAAAATTAAGAACAACCTAACAAAAGCAGAGGGGAGCAGGGAGGGGACAGTGGGGAGAAGGGTTTTCAGGAACTACCACAAAGGACACATGGACAAAACCAAGGGGGAGGGTGGAAGCAAGGGAGGGAGGTGTGTTTGGCTGGGGTTGGGGGGAGTGTTGCGGAGAAAATGCAGACAACTGTAACTGAACAATAAAGTAATTTATGCAACAAAAAATTAACATATACATAGAATATCAAATTTTTATTTATCTTAACTACATTATACTGACTTCCAGAATAAGTAGTTATAGTGGAAGCCTGAGTGAAAAGGTAAAGCGTGAGTGGCAGTTATTTAAATGAAAGTAAGCCAAGAGCTCAGACTCCATACTTAGAAGATTCATAGTTTCATAAATAAGTAGAGTATTTTAGTAATATACTTAGAGTATAATGAATTAGTATAACTTAAATAAAAATAGTATAATAAATTTTATTCCTGATTACTTGCTGGCCAATTATAATACTTTATTAATAGATGCAAAAATGATTGAATTTTAAGTATTTGTTATTAAAACATTTCTAGATACTTCGGAGAGGATATACTTTATAAGATCAGGATAATGCAGACGTTTAATGATGAACAAAGTTGATATGAGGAAACAGTTTCCCACATAACAGGTTAGTTAATGCCTCCAACCCCTCATATAATTACCTTTTTTTTTTTTTTGGTTGAGATAACTTTTAAGATCTGCTTTCTGAACAACTTTCAAGCACATAATACTATATTGTTAATTATAGTTACTGTTACCGAACAACAAGAGGTCCGAGGGAGGGGCAATACAATATTTGGCCCACCTAAGGATGTCAAAACCGCTATACAACAGGGGCCCCTCCCAAAAAAAAACCAAAATACTAAAATCTACTGGGCCCTTCTGTCCGCCGCCAATTGGAAAGACATCTCTCAATGCCAGAGATTTGTGAAAAGGAAACAAAATGTTTATTTAATGCTATTCAGGCCTAATGCCACCACTAAAATATCAAAGTCCTTTAGGTTGTACACCTACACCCACACAGCGCTCCTTTCTCCCACTGTCCCGACTCCGGGTACCGTAAATCAGGAAAAGAGCACACGTCTGTATTGCAGGCCGCTGGCACCGTCAGCTGTGTCACCGTGCAGGCAGGATCTCGAGTTAATCCAAAGTACTGTGGTACCCTCTCATGGTCCACTGGCAAGAGTCCTTTGTACCCAGTTCCAGTCAAAGTCTCTGTTGCTTTTCAGGCCCCGCGGCCAAAGGGGGCACCCCAAAGCCGCGTGGGCCTCTTCTACCAAAGCTGCAGGAGTCTGCACTCCACCAAAAGCATGTGGCTTTCTTCTTCACCTGGCTGCAGGGATCTCCATTCTGGCAAAGCTGCGTGGTTTTCCCCCTCACCTGGGAAAGAGGGGGTCTGCACCCTGCCAAAACCACGTGGCTCCCTCTTTCACCTCACCAAGAGGGGGTCCTCACTCTGCTGAAACCACGTGGCTCTCCCCCATCTGGCCAAGCGGGGACCCTTCATGTCCTGGAGCCAGTCTTTTCCAAGCTCTCACCTAGGCGTTCTCACTCAGGAGCGCAGCCCCTAGTTACATTCTGAGTCCAAGCCCTTCTCACTCAGGAGAGCAGCGCCTAGTTCCCATCTTGAGTCCCTCAGTTCCACTACCTTCTCATTCAGAAGCGCAGACCCTACTTCCATCCTCCAGAGTCCCCTGCTACTCCCTTCTCCCTGGCTCCAAACTTGGCCACTGCTATTTAACATATCTATGAAACCAGTTAAAGGTTATAGATATGTTAAATAACCATTCCTCCAGAGGTTAGCTCCGAAACTGTCAATGGCCCTGGCTCTATTCATCCCTTCCCCCTGGGGGGGGGCGGTGAGGACATCTTAAAATATCTCTCCAATATTCCTATACACTTTGAATTCTGGACACCATTCCAAATCTGTTTTTTGGGGGGCCCCCCTCGCTGCACCCTGTATCATTACCATGCTGAACATTAGATTCCTGTAACTTATTCATCCACATGTAGAGTTTGTGCCCGTCTATCAACATTTCCCCATTTTCTTCGCCACCCAGCCCCTGACAACCTTCATTTTATTCTCTATTTATTTCAGTTTAGCTTTTTTAGATTCCATGTGAGTGAGAACGTATGGTATTTGTCTTTCTCTGTCTGACTTTTTCCACTGAGCATGCTATCCCCAAGGTCTATGTTGCGAAAGGCAAGATTTCCTTTTCTTTCCTTTTGTTTTCTGTAGCTGAATAATATTCTATGGTGTGTTTATTGATCTATTTCTCTATCTATCAACTCACATTTTCTGTATCCATTCTACTGTGGATGTACACCAAGGTTAAATCCCTGTCTTGTCAATTATAAATACTACTGTAATAAACATGAGGGATGCAGCTATCTTTTGGATACAGTGATTTGGTTTTCTTAAGAAAAGTACCCAGAAATGGAGTTGCCAGATTCTATGGTAGTTCATTTTGAATATTTTGGAGCAACCTCCATACTGCTTTCCACAGTGGCTGCACCAGTTTACATTCCCACCATCAGGCACAAAATGCAGCGGAGCAGAGGCACTGGAGTGAGCCCGAGGTCTCCAATTGACAGATGCTCTGGCAGCGGCCTAGGGCTGCAGAAGCCCCAGGTGCCTCCTGAGCAGCATGGGAACCTGGTGTGGGGGCTGCTTGGGCAATTAGAGCCAGCGAGGGGCAGCTCAGGCAGGTGGGTCTGCATCCATAGGAGCTCGCCAGGAACCTGGTGTGCACGCAGGTTTCCAGCTTGTGTGATGGGATCCACCTGGGTCCACTGGAGCTTTGTGGGGCTGCTGGAGCAGTCGGGCACTAGGAATGTGCTAAGCACCTGGGTTCATGGGAGCTCCCTGGAACCTGGTGTTCGGAAGCCACGGGGAGCTTCGGGAGCTGAGCTGGTAAGTCCTGTGGCAAGTCTGGGGACTGTGTTCACAGCAGCTCGCTGGGAACCCTGTCATGGAAGCCTACTGCGGGCATGGGATCTGCCTGTGGCCAATGAACTGGCAGGTACTGCGCTGAGCCTGGGGCCTGAGTTGGAATCGCGCGGGGAGCCACCTAGGACCTCAGAAGGGAGTTGGGGTTCCTGGTATAACAAGTCAGGTGCTCACTTTACTCTCCTCCAACCGGAAGATGTTAGTCTCTCTCTGAGCTGGGCTGCTTACGCTCGGGGGAGGACAGGATGGGGTGTGTGAATCTACCTTCCCTGCCCACCTTTGGCGTCTTTTCTTATTTCTGCGCCTCATCTAGTGCTGTAACCCCTCACCTGTAATCCCTGGCTCTTGTGAAGGTATTTTCCTTCTCAGATAGTTATTCAAATTTATGTGGGTTTTTTGGAGGGGGAGGGACCAAGTAGAAATTCCTTTGGAACTATTTTACTGTCCTCATTGGCAACCCCCAAGAAGTGTTAAATGTGGTTTTGAATATAATTGAATTAAAGCGATGAAGATTAATTCTTTAAATATAATTGAAAAGTAGTCAAATTTTGGTAATCAAGATAATCAAAATTTCTTCTCTTTTCGGGTTATTTAGCTACTTGTCAACAATAAATTGGTATTAGATATTAGTGAGACAGGAATTCAAAAATAAAATTTCTTTCATAATTCAAACCTTTTTTGAATTCTAAACATTTTTTAATATTTGGAAATTTTAATGTTCTATAGCGTTGAGTTTGAGAAAAACGAGCAGGGGCTTAGTGATGCTTAGCACTTAATTTTTAATGGAAAAGAAAAACAGGGTTTGCCTTTGGGATACATACTTTAAGTTAGAGATTCTAAAACTTGAGTTCCTGCACAAACTTCAGGAAACTTACAAAGAACATTTACAAATAAATGTTGCATGTATATTTCTCTGAACCACGATCCTGAAAGAGTCTCAGAGGAGTTTTTGAGTAAAAAAACTAGGAACTATAGGTTACACCTCGGGTCAATCTCTTAACAGACAGTAGTGATAAAGATAAGTATGAACTCTTCAAATTCATATCATCAAATTATTATAAGACTTACTTTAATAATAATTTTTGATGATTTATACATTTTCCCAGTTGGACAAAAAACCATTTCCTGGGATATGTGATGTCCTTAAATTTACCAGATGTGAGATACAGGGTCAGTTAAATAGGGAGGGAATTGGGAAATACCTATACTTTTTTTTTGCATAGAGATATTTTCATCTGATGTAACATTTTCTATGTGATTTCTTTTTTTTTAAATATCTCATTCATATCTTGCCATCTTTATTTTTACATTTGTGGCTATGATTCTGTGATACAAAAAAAAGACTGACTAATTCACTTAAATTTTACATACCTATTTTTGGTATTATGTAAATAAATAATGAATTTTTATTTCATACTGTGAAGTGAACATTTCTCAGATGTTAGTAAGGTCATACTTAAAATAAAATTCATCAAATTTTATAATGATGATCTCTAATCCTCTTCGTTCTATTACAATCAATATTTTCCTTGTCATATATGTACTATATCTTACATCTTTTTTCTTTTACCCCAAATATCCTTAGAACATTTTCACATTCAAGTTTCTTTTCATTAGTAACTATGTCTTTACATACTATGCTTTCCTTCGACTCTCCCTGTTTTAATCAACTCTAGTCCTTGCACAAACTAATTTCCAAAAGCAAGATTTAGATCAAATTGTATAACCCTTTCAGATCAGTTGATAAATTTCTACTGACACTGGGCATTAATCCCAGTAGTTGTAGTTTAAAGTCTTCTATGTAGGTTAGGATCTGACCTTAACCTACATTTTTTGAGTTGGCAATTCCTCTATGCCTTAGAATTCTAGTCATTGTGCCATGTTCTTCAACTGAAGTGTTCTCAAGTCCTCTGCTAACCTCTTTTCTATTCTGCCTTTGAAAGTCTCTGCTAAATAGGTCTGATTATCTTAATATAAACAATAGTTGCACAACCAGCAACTTCCAATTCTAATGGGTAACGTGGCCTAATTTTAAAAAAACGGAATGATTCTGCTGCCCTTAGGGCCCTTTCCAAACTCCACCAAAAGTTACAATTCAGTAGTAACAAACCCAACCCAGACAAAATAAAACAAAAATACTACTTTGCCTAAACAAAGCATACTAGCAGGAATGGGTTTGGCTTACAGAAGCAGTCTAAAACTGTTTCAGCATGTACTTGATGTTGAAGACCAATGTTCATGGTATGCCCCTACTTGTCTTAAAATTGCAGAGATGTTTATATGGTGCTGTCAAAGGCATGTTTTGTCCTAAAGAAAGGGAAATTGTATGACTTTTGGAAAGCAATGTGTAATTTCTGCTTTGTCTCTTTCTTGGCTTTAGTAATGTCAGTATCTATTGCAAAACAATATGTTTTTAAATTGAGAACATACTGATGAAATGTACAAAGATGGTATTTTAAAGCTAAATATTCTTAAAAATTAATTGTTATAAACATATATGGATGTTAATTCCTTTTTTATTTTCCTCCCATGCAACATGTGTGTATATATACATATATATATGCAAATTTACTATTTTTGAGTGAAATATATTCTTATTTTCATGAATATTTCGGATTGCTGCCTGGCTTGTTTTCTTTCCATTGTATTTTGAGTGTGTTAAGGAGCAAGGGCATACATTTCCATAGCAATCATTTCAAATTTCAGCAGTTTGTCTGTAGTAAATGTTGGCATTCTGAGCTCATTATTTCCTGTGAACGTGAATGTTTTTTGTGCCTTGAAAAGTAGAGTAAATTGTACATTTTCTCTCAAAGGATGAACTGATCCTGATGACTAGCTCCTGATATTTGGGAATGCATGGGTTACAAGTACTGAGTTCTCATCCTGTAGCTATCATTTTATTTTCTGATATTTGACTTTGGAACAATTACTGAGAACTTATACCAGATTTTTTCCCTCTATCTATACTGAACTATATTAGAATAGTTCTGCTCCCATGTTAAATAATACATAAGGCATGGAAATCTTAGCTTCTTTGTGCAATAAATACTTGCTCTTGAAAAATATCTGTGGACCTACTAAGTAGCTCAATAAAAAAGTTTAGCGTGAGGTTTCACTTTGCATAGAAAATGTTAAAAGAAAAAAATTTCGGGTTCTGTTATCTCTTAAGTTACAAACTTAAGGAATGTAGCTTAAAACATAAACAAATTATGAGATAATGGAAGGAGCACATTTAACCCACTTATATAAATATCAGTAGTTTTTTAAAGATGTGTTAGAATACTTTAGAGTTCTCTTTATGACACCTTGTTTTGAGAAATGAGGGGAAAGAATAGATGACAGTTTGTGTATTTACTAAAAAAATTCTGTTACTCGGATTTTTTTATCCTGAAAGGGAGAAATCAGAAGTCAAATCAAACATGTCTTGGTGAAGGATCTGCTATTATCTGTGAAAATTTAAACACAACTTTTTCTTGATGGTGAGAACTGCACACAAGAAAACGTTTTCATTCTTAGTATTATCTCTTTTCTCTTTAAGTAAGGTAAAGTAAATTAAGAATTAGCTCTTCTGAGAACTCGTTTTAGGTTTAAGTAAACCCATAGGAAGCCAACTACAACTTAGGCAAAAGCAACTAGAAAGATCAAGCTCTGCTCTGGTAAACATAGTGAGGTTGTCAAGATCTCTAAATGCACCAAGCCTTTGCCGGGGAATGGGGCTGCTTTTGTGCTCATTTTGCTTGTTCAAATGTTGCCTTGAGATATAACTTCACTACATTACTTATCCCTTAAAAATAAAAGCAGTTGTAAATGGAAGGTACCGTAGTGGTACATTGTGGTCCAGTTGTGGTTTATAACATCATATCTTCTGCGCTATGTTTTCATTGAAGGGAAATCACCCAATTGCCTAGTGACAAGCACTCAGAGGATGAATCAGCTAATTCACAGTTTCAGCAGCTTCTTTGTTTTCTGCATCCAGTTAAACTGGACTGTCTTCAGTTCCTTAAAATACTGGATGTGTATTGAAATAACGGTTTGACTCAACAATATGGATGCTTAAAGAAGGAGTGAATTAAGTCTTTTTTACTCAGATATCTCTTGCTCAGGAAAGTCATTTTAATTGCTGGGGCCTACTGACTAGTGAGTAACTAAATAAACTACATCCTTCAATCATACCCCTAATCATTAGTGCATTCATTACTTTATTCATTCATCACCTATTTCTAATTTATTCAACTAAATTTACTAGACGCCATTGCTGTTTTCACTGCTCTGGATTTTATTGTGTCGCTCTCACAGCGCTTTCTCTATAAAACATTAATATTATATTTAACCAAGTTTGGGACTGTGGCATTTTCTTGAATATTCTAGCACAGTTCTTAAGGAGACTTATTTTAAAGGTTAATATTTAGCATATACACTTACAAACTCCTGTCTTAATAGAAACTGAGCATAGTGACCCTCAAAAAAATTCATTCCACAAAAACCAGGCTTCCCTATTAATCACTGGCTATCCTCTACATGGTACTTTTTGTGCTTTACCTGTGCAACTTACTCCCAAATTATGATGATTCATGAAAAGGGCCCTAAGGTACACATAGTACAGTGTTAAACCAACAATTTCTGGGTACACTTCTGTAACAAAGATCAAAAATGGGAAAAACACGTATTATTCTGTCTAATCTGACAGGTACTTATTTTAGAATTCAGAACTTGATTTTGTTATACAAAGAGAAAAGCAGAGTTTGTATAAGGATTATAAAAATAATTTAAAGAAAGTGAAGGACTGGGAGTGAAAGAGAATAAAACTGATTTTTATAACTTTAGCAATTATAAAACTTTCAGAAGGTTGGTCCTACATTAAAAATAATTCTAATGTATCATCCAAAATAATTCAAATGTATCATTCAGAACAATGTAAATCACCATAGGGGGGGTGAATTTATTTAGAAACTTGCACTGTGCATATCATCTAAATTCTAGAAAAATCTTTGCTTATTGTTTTTAAAATTGGAAGATTTTGGATCTTCCAACATAAAAATTCTCCTGGAAACTCAAATCTCTCAATATATAATATTTACTACTAAATCATGTATTATCTTTCTCATTTTGATTTTATAAAAATCAAGAGTAAATGTGAAAAAATTACATTTCCCAAGAGATGTCAAGTTATTTTTGTTTTTGTTTCAAATAGAGAAAGGAAAAATTCTTTAATGGTTATTTATTCCATTCTACATATTTTTCAGGTGTGGTAAGGAATATTGGGGGGGAGCAAAAGGGCTTTAAAGAACCTGGTACAATTTCAACTCTGCTTCAGATAAATTTTATATTGCTAGTGTTGTCATTCTGGAGCTTTTATACAGTCACATACTCATAAAATGAAAGTTCATGCAATCTTTCCCATTTATATCTTTGGAACTGCAAATTTATGTTTTTATTATTCAATGACATTCCTTAAAACATCATTAATGGGTATTAAAACAAAGTTCTAACTGGTAAAAATAACTTTACCTAGGAGAATTTTTAATCAGGTAAGAAATACATATATTAAATCATTTCATATTATTAGTATTTAGCTGCTAATATAAAATTTAAACTGTATGCTTTCAGTAAACAAAGTAGATAAAACTTAGACAATATCTTTTTAGTAATTCAGTGAGTTGATGTGAGTTCAGTCCACAGTAGTTAATTTAGTAAATAATATACTACTAATTAGCAGATTCCTAAAGGCTAATGATATTCCCTTCTTACTGGAAAATACTAAGAATATATTACTTTTAATTTTTAATATAAATTATTAATATTTTGTGACATCTAGAGAAAGAGACTGTTTTTATTTTTCAAGCGCCTCAGAAAAGTCAGAGAAATGACTAAAATTCTTGTGGAAAAATAGAAATAAAATAAATATGTACACAGCATTTTGGAAACAAAAATATAATTCATTGAATGTATAAAATCTGTTGTAACATTATATATTAAATTTAACATATATCCTTTTGAGATTTTAATGGTGTTGGGACTTACATTTTTAATTGCAGCCCACATTTTGGTAAAGTGAGCAAAGGAATGAAGGAATCAAGATAGTTGGGATAGAAGAGAACATGAGAGAGGATTTTTTCAGAGTATGAGTGAGAATGTGAGCTTTTAGGGACTGTGTGAGGCTCATTATTAGGTGAGAGAGATGGGTACTTCCTAAGAATCAGAAGTAGATCTGTTCTAAAACCTCCTTAAATGTTATGAAGGAATTTAAGTTAAATATTGGATAATCCTGTTTGACCTGAGATTGTTTCAAAGCAGCTCTGACCTAGGACTGAACTGTGCACATCATTGTGTCATAGAGACCGCAACCTCATTATTGTCTTGTCAGGGCCACAGTGTGTCCACAGGATCTTCTGGAGCTAAAACTTCGTCAAGGTATATTTTTTCTGTCTTTTGGTGTTGCCATCCCCTGTGACCTTGGCATCTCTGCTTCTGTCCTGTTGACAGGGCAGGAAGCAGCGGTGGACATTTCCTTCTATGAGATTGATGTGATACCTCACTTCCATTCCTGTTCTATTAAGAAATAGTTATATGTCCTCTCAGGATAAAGGGGGGCTGGGATGCATAATCCTCATTTTAGGCAGTTTTCATCAACAAATGTCCAGGTAACAAAGGTCAGCAATTTGTTGAGGGTAGTAATCTATATCCAACCCAGTGCTATTTGCTGCTTCTACTTTCATGAGTCTTTTAAATGTCAATTTATTGTGATGCTCTAAGTTCAGCTCTTTTTATACAGCTTCATGAAACTAGTACCAGAGTCCAGAAGAGAGTACTCAGTTCCTTCCTTCTCAGCTGTGGGCCTGAATAGTTTTGAACATGTTGCATCAGATCAGAGTCTCTGGTGGGAGGTCCACAATCAGCACTCCCAAGGCTCCCAGAAAATCTGCCGGAAGCACTTCTTAAACCCCAGTTTCTGAATCTGTCTACATGGAAATTGCATTTTATTTATTTACTTTTGCCTGTCCTCTATGCCCTGATATATTACTCGAGTGGAAATAGTTTGATTAGAAAGATTTAAACTCAAATAATAATTTATTGCATATTTAGAGTGTTCCCTGTTTCAGAGGTCCCCAAAACCACCTTCATGATCAGTGATTCACTAGATGGACTCAGAGCTAAGGTTTATTATAGTGAAAGGATATATATGTCAGAAAAGCAAGAAGAAAAAGACACAGGACATTCATTATCTGTAGATATCCATACAGAGATTTTCTTATGCTCTCTTCTTCTTATGATGGGGCAAATTAAGTTTGATCCTTTCTTCAGCAATGAAAAATAAAGTAAAACATGCACAATATTTCTTTCCTGGGAAGCCCAATAGAGAGGCTCAGGGCCTAAAGATTTACTTGGCTGATTACATAGGCCCCCTCTCCCTGGCGTGTTCAAAATTCCAGATCCCAAGAAGGAAAAGATTGTTAGCATAAATCACATATTTTTACAGCAGTCTGTACATAGTGACTTACCTTTAATCAATTAGGAAACATCAAGGGCTAGTTTCGAGACACCAGCCAAGAACCATCTTGCAAGCAGGCCCTTGTAAAGATAGCGGCATTGGATCCGTCCTATCAACTCTTTTCTGTACACCCACCAACATGCTAATGTGTTTTATCTCATTAGAGCCTCATTCATAATGATCCTCTTCAGTTGAGATATTTTGCGTAAAGGAAAAAAATTGAGGACAAGGGAATGTATATGTTTTGAGTCCCCAATATAGGTAGATGATATCTTAATTCAAAGAAGTTAAGAACTTTTCTTATAACCATATGACTAATAAAGAATTAGGAAGCTGAAACTGAAAACCAGATTGGACGACTTTGGACTACACCCTCCTGCCTTTTTTCAAAATACTTTGTAAAAGTCCTTATTAACTATGGAGACATCTGACAGCTCTGACAGACCCATAGTATTCAGTCTCTTTCCCTGTGAATACTAAAGTTTTATGCGAAAAAGCATTGGAATAAGAGACTTGAGTTGAAACACTTATTTTGGGCTTTCATACCACAATTTTTCACATTGATATCTGGGTCATTTCAATATGTTACAAATAAAATTCAACTAGATAAATTGAAGATATGATTGGCTTTATCAAGCTACCCATGAATTGGGTCCCATACCCCCTAGCAACTAGGAGGGTGCTCTGAGGGGTTATACAGAATGAAAGGTTTTTACAGGAAGAAGATGAGGCAAAGGAGCTGCTAACAAAAGAAAAGAAAGGATTCCTTTTAGATCAGGATATCTGTTGGGGGGAAGGGAATCGCAATAGCATGCATATAGCCTCTTCTCTCTGTGGGGTGGGGGGAGGGCTGGAGGGATCCATGTGGAAATTACATCATTGGTGTTGACTAGAAAATGTCAGACTGTTGATTGAGATTGTATTTCTGGGAAAAGTTGAAATAGCAGTTAGGTCAGGTATTAAATCTAGGTTTGGTATCATGGGCTTTAGCACAAGTGACACCATTTTGGGCCTGTGGTGTTCTCTTTAACAGGAATCTAGATTATCTCACCCTTTTGTGTGTCTTGATTCCCTACCCTGTTTCCAGCATTAAAACCACTCCAAGATGGCAGCTATACCTGATCTGATTTTCTGTTCCAACCCAGATCATATGCCTCTTACACAGATCCTCCTGTGTAGGAGGATCTCACGTATTTGTCAACTAAACGAAGAAATGTGCTTCTCTAAAATAATATGGGGAGTCAAATATTTCAAATACTGGTTTTCTGATGCCAGGTCAAGGGCTTTCGCTGCTGTGGTAGCTACCTATATTTTGCATTTGTGGCTTGTACGAAAGTCAAAAACTGCGTGACAGAATCACGCAGTTCTTTTTCTATGGTTGCTATAATAAATTACCACAAACTTAGTAATTTAAAAAGGCAAATTTATTATCTTATTATTCTATATAGGTCAGAAATCCAACATGAATCTCAGTAGGCTGAAATCAAGATGTTGGAAAGGCCAAGTTTCTTTCTAGATGTTCTGAGAATCAGTTTATTTGCCTTTCACATCTTCTAGAAGCTGCTACATTCCCTGGCTCAAGACACTCTTCCCTCCTCTTGCAAGCCAATGAAGTTTCATTGCTCTGACCTTTTTTTTTGTAGTCACATCTCCTCCCTCTAGTACAGCTGAAAAGGTTCTTCACTTTAAAGACACATGTGATTATACTGGGTTTAACTTCATAACCCAAGGTCATCTTCCCTCTTAAAGGTTCTTAACCTTAATCACATCTGAAAAATCTCTTCTGCAGGTAACGTGACAGTGCCACAGCTTCAGGATATTAATGTGTACGTACCTTTGTGGACCATAATTCTGTCTACCACAATATCTAAAGTAGTAGTTGTCAAAATGAACTTGTTACTGTCTGTGTTACTACTTCTCAAAATGTGGTACCCAGGCCAGGCCAGGAGTGATTATGTCTTCAGGGAGCCCTGAAGGTCTGGAGGTGGAGCTCAGAAAACTGTGTGTTTACAAACCTTCCTAGGGGTTCAAATGTACATTAAAGTTCAAAATGTTCTAAACTGTTCTTACACTTAGCAAGCTGGTAGTGGGTAGTTATTCTGAGTTCAAGGTAGTCCAGTTCGTTACTCTTCAGTGGGAAGTATTAACCCTGGGTGGCAATGCTAGGAAACAGTCAGTGTGAAAGTCCTAATTAAGGGGGAATGTCTGAACACTCTGATATCATTGAATTTTCTGCAGCAGGTGGAAAAAGTCATTGTCCACTGCAGCTTAGAAAATTATAGAAGTTAGGTCTTCAAGGAAGGGGGAGATAAAAATAATATATTCCACAAGTTGTATTTTAAATCTATTTCAGAAGAAAATAATTTTCTAAAGCTGATGACACCCAATATTTTGAATTGTAGTAGTTTGCAGAAGCCACTTCTTTTAATTCATCCCTAATTTTCTACTCTATAACCAATCATATGTGTGTTCGTTAACATCCCTACTACCGCTGTCGCTGGTGGTGGTAGATAGTAGAAAGGAGGAGGTATATAGCACAGCCACTGTCCTCAAAAACTGAAAATATTGAAAGGGAGATATGAATAATACATAAAAACAATTTATAAACAATATTCTATGACATGTTATTATATATATCTTAGGTGAAATTTTCATTTAGTAATATAATTAAAGTGGTTGTCATAATCTGAACAGCTCTCAAATTTTTCAGAATTCAGTACTACCTTTGTGAGTTTCTTTGTTAGGTACATGCTTAATTTGATAAGATAAATGTTTCAAATGAATCCAGCTGATGTGCTAGATCCCCAACTCACTCAACTGCCACTGTTACTTTTTGTCCTACTTTTATGATATTATTACTTTTTTATACATCTACGTTAACATAGGTAAGCAACCCCTGACGGCTGGAAGCTGACCTGGCACTGTCTTGAGGCTGTTAGTAGGTTGTGTGGCCCTAATGCTGGGCTATCACGTTCTCCTGTTGGATGTGATTTCATCGAACACTGATTTCAGACCAGGCCACTCTGTGACTGCCAGCGATCAAGGAGAGCCTCATCAGCATATTTGAAGAGAGCAAAACAATTATGTCTAAATCACAAATTTGATCATCCTCCTACAGTGTATAGCAAATATGAGTGGCTCAGTTATAATTTAGTTATAAAATCTAAATTATTTTTACTTAGGAAAAGACAAGTAGTTTTGCTTTGAATAAATTAAAAACTTCTCCACTTACATATTCCCTAATCTGCCGTATCATTATGTGACAAAAATCTAAAATTTTCTCTGAATGAGTTCTGGTTATTTGGAGATAAAATAGACCTACTCATAAAATGCCAGAGTCTTCGAGCAGTTCATGTCACAGACATTTTATGTATCTGATCACTGTGACACTGCTCTTTAATCAATAGGAGGAATGGTTGGGTCAAAGGTCCAAGACCCTTTTTTCAAATGGATTGAAGTATGGCAGTCTGAACTGACTGCTAGACTTGATGCCAGTGCTGAGACACAGCACACTTTGTTACATTGGCAGATATTATACAGACCTATAATATAATAATATATTATATTATATAGATATTATATTTAGGTTAAAATGTAGCCACTCATTTCTTTAACAATTATATATTAAAGTACTGCAAATACAAATGCGATTTGATTTTCTTCTTTTCAAAATGCTGTTTCTTTATCTATCCTTCTCTCTTTCTAGTTATAATCTATAACACATATGTGTGTACACAAACATGTATTTAATAGACAGTTTGTAATTATGTCTCTTCTGGTTTTGATAATGTGGGGAAATTTTTCAACTTAGTTACCAAGACAACCTAATCATCTTATGTGACAAAGACACAGATGGCATTTAAAGCTTGTAAACTTTCAAATTTAGGTTATTTATTTTGCTTGGTGATTTAAATATTTTAACTTAGTTAATTGAGTAAAACAGAGGTAAAATGTTTACATTCTTTTAAAAGTGGTTTTCATTTTCTTTATGTAAAATTATTTCCCTCAATATGCTTAAATGAATACAACCAATAGTCTATCTACATCCATGCATACACACATGTACATATGCATGTATATATTTATACACCTATGCAAAACATTTAATTTATAGCTTCTGTGTATCTTTCCATGAGGCTAAATCATGTCTTTATCTGTTCGATCTCATTTTGATGATGTAAATGATATTCTTAGATAATTGAATAATAATTAGTTCCTTCCTACTGGTAATGTCTGGCTCATACATCTCTGTTTAAAACAGCATACTTACCTTGAAGAGAATATTTTTAATTATGTGCCAGTAACACATTCCAGGAGTGAGCTACCTATTTTATTACCTTGTGCATTTGGCTCTGCTTATGCTCTTCAGTATTAGAAGTGCAAATATATAATTCTAATATATGCTGATGACCATAGTGATGACCATAATAATGACCAAAATTAAGATCTCTATCTAGGGAGAATTAAGCCAAGTCACACAAAAAACAAGCAGTGGAAACAAAGTCCTCAGCTGGGATGTAAATTATTCTCAATGTATTTAGGGTTAGGTTGTGTTCCTGTCAGTTACAGGGACCAATATATTCTCCTCTGTCCTTAAGCTATATATAGCTGGTTTTCTATCACAATGAATTTTGTGAGGAATTGATTTATATTTCAAAGCCATCAACAATTTGGGGGGATGGTAAATTTAAAAAATGTTAAGGAGACTGGCTCTGCTATGTGGAAAGTGCTCTTTTAGGCATAGCAACAGACAGTTTTTAAAATACAAATTCATCAGCCATATCTGTGTATGTTTACATGCACACATTTGTTTCTCATTGTGTATAACAATCAGGAACACAAAAAAAGGGAAGAAAAAGGCAGAATACATTTGGCCTAAAAGACTGGACAAAAAGGCTACAGGGATTTAAGGAGTATCTCATATCATAAAGGCATAGTAGGCGTGCTCATTGTACTGGGCAGCAAGGACAAACTAGTGATAGGATATTCTGACCCTCAGAGGTCTCTGGCATTGGCTAGCTGTCCTGGTGTCCCAAGAACCTAAATATATGAGTTGATTGCTAAAAATGTTACTTGATTTGTATAATCTGAAAAGCTCTGGGACAAATGAATAAAAATTTGGCTTGAATCACCTTAATAACGAATTCCAGCCCCACAAACAATTTCAGACTTCAACTAGTTCACAGCTCAAGAGCACCTCGAATGAAGAAAATGGTGGCACCACTTGAGGAAGGATCGTGCAATGTAGCTAAAAGCTTTTTACTGTAAACCTCCCCAGCCTTCTACAAAGGAAAATCTGACCACTTACTAGGGTGACTATAAACTGGAGAAAGGAAAATAATCAGACATTTTTGGTATTGCTAGATATATTGTTTTGAAATGACAATTACTGGTGACTCCAAACACTACTGTGGCCCACGGTTTATAGTAAGAACTTAGGGAGGTTATATTATGAATGGAGTTTTGGCTTAAACCCTTCTCATAGTGGACCCAGTGGGCCATGAGTCCTCCCTGTGAGTATATCCCTAGTGCAGAATGCCTAACAAGGACAGACATATTTAGTAACATGCAAAATGCCTACATGTATTCCCTAGTCTATGAAGAAAAATGTGTTAGAGCAAAGCAGAACTTCTTGACTACAGAAATATTAAAAGAAAATATTACCACATTACTGGAGGTATTGCAGAGATTAGTGTCACCATTAAAACTTTGAGGACACCCAAACAACTTACCAATCTGATCTGTGCAGAAGGCAGATGAATTTTGGATATTAACAGTAGATTTTTCTAAATTTAATTGGGTTTTTATTCTAATTACAGTTGCTGTTTCAGATGTGATTTTATTGCTGGAACAAATTAACATATCTACTAGGAGCTGGCAAGTGACTATTAATCTGTCAGTATTTTATCTTTGTATTTGTTAAAGTTCATCAGAAGCTATTGTCTCCCAGCTGTTAGGTCCAGCGATACAACTTCTCTCTCCTCGCTCTGGGCTGTCTCAACTCTCCAACCTTGATTGCTTCTCTGTTCAGTAGGGCGCTGTGCTCCTTCATTACATTGATTATAACATGTCCTTTTTATGTAGTAGCAGAAAATAGCAAATATTCCAGAATCCTTTATAAAATGCAGGTATGCCAGAGAGTGGGAAATAAATCCCAAGAAAGTTTAGAGGTCTGTCGCTCATGTGAAGTTTCTTGGGGCCCAGCTATTCAAGGCACAGTGATATGTTTCTTCAATGCGAAAAGACATATTTCAGAATCTGACACCTCCTACTTCTGATAAGCAGCATAGTACTTAGTGGGCCTTTTTGAACATTGGAGGCAACATATGTAATACGTTATTTGGCAATGAGGATGAAGGGCTGGCAGACACATGGCGATTGTCAAAGAAAGGATTAGAGTTTTGTGAGCTGATGTAGGGGGATGTAAAAATTCTCATTCAGAGTTGTTAGCCAATGCTCTACCCAGGAGGTCAGTAAAACTGAATGTCAGTAAGAGTCCTCTAGTTCTCTTGATACCAGCCTGTTGATCAATGCTGGAAGAGTGAATAATGAGAAGTAGGATTGAAAAAATGCTGCCCAAGCTGTGCTTTGACTGTTGGTCACTCTTCTTTCAGTAGGAGGAAGGATGTTGTTATCATGACAACAGGAAAGCTTCTAGTTAAGGACATGTGGCTCTGGCTGTTGAGTCAAATAGCTGTATTTTGCCCAAAATGAAAATATATGATTTTAGGAATGAGAATATAGAGCATTGAGGATGTGAAAAACAGTAGAGGTCTGTCTAACTAAGCTGTATGGACAGCTTCTCACAACAAAAATAAAATGCAGTTCTTACTTATTGGCATGATATGGTTCTTTTATTCCACACCCCCAATCCCTTCAAACCACAATTCCCTGATATCTGCTCTCTTAAGAAGAAAGATATTTAGGGGTGAGGCTGAGGTTCACAGTTAGAATGTTTTTCACTTACACTATCTATAATACTGTCATAGTATGTGGAATCAGGCCTTCACTTTTGTCTTTATTCGGAAGTTATGTATGGATACTATTACCACTTTCATTTATCATTTTATCAGAAATCCCAGCTTCTGTAATGATGTAACAAAATGTAAATTGTAAGAATGGGAAAAGAAAAAATGAAATACTATGTATTTGAAGATGATATAATATATATGTAGATAATCCAAGGTAATCTAGAAATAAGCTGTTATTATTAAAAATATATACAAAACAATGATGAAAATTACATAGTGAAATTTAAGGACATAATGAAATTTAAAGACATAGTGAAATTTAATGACAACACTTTAGTAGTTGTAAAAGACTTCAGTTACGTAGGAATAAGACTAATGAAAATATGTAATACCTCTATAATTATAATGAATGCGAGAATTTTGTTATATTTACATGTGGGTATTTATTAGTTTGTTTGGGTTGTCATAATAAAATGTCATAGACTGGGTGGCTTAAATAACAATTTATTTTCTCACAGTCCTGGAGATTAGGGTCCAAGATCAAGTTGCCAGGATTCATTTCTGGTTAAGCCACTCTTCCTGGCTGATAGATGGCCACCTATTTGCTGTGTCCTCATATGGCCTTTTCTCTGTGTTTACACAGAGGAAGAGGAACGAGATCTCTGGTGTCCTTCTTATAGAAACACCAGCCCCAGGGGGTTACAGCTCTACTCTTATGGTTTCATTTAACCTCAGTTGTTTTACTAAAGGTCCTACCTCTAAATATAGTCAAATGGGAAGTTAGGGATTAAACAGATAAATTTTCAAGTGGGGCAGAATTCATTCTCTAAGAGACACGATTCATTCCTATGCTGTTTATATCAGCCAAAGCAGGAGACAGTTTAAATAACTACCAGCAGTAAAATGGATAATTGTATTGTAGGCTTTTTTTTAGTGTAGATCAGGGAATACTGTACAGCAATAAATGAGAAAGAAACTTTGCTACACATAGTGTATTTTAATGTTACTGTTAAGTTAAAGATGCTGGAAGCTAAGTAATATGTACTATATAGTTTCATTTATATAATGTTCAGAAGCAGACAAAAATAGTCTATGATGACAGAAGTCAGGATACCAATCACCCTTCCAGGGGCGACAGTAACTAAAGGGCGATGATGAGAGCACTAGGTTTTGAAAATGTTCTGTTTTTTTTGTTTGTTTGTTTTGGTGTGTGTGCGGTATGATTACACGGGTGTGTTAATGTAGTGGGTGTTCATCCATTTGTGCACTCATGGTTTTTGAACCTGAAATGCATTACAATAAAGTTATTTTAAGATGAACACTAAAAATTTAAAAAATGCCACTCTTTTGGGAGCAGTTATTTCTACTGTCACTGACATTCTGGTTTGAGCAAACCACGTTAATAATAATGTCTTTCCATGAAGGCTTAGGTATTAAAAGTATATCAATTACAAACAAATAAAACCAATCAACTTTAGTTTTGATGCTTCCTGATATCTTTCCCTTGTCTTTCCTGGCCATGTTTACAGCACTGTTGCAAATTACGTTCTCTGGCTCCAAACTGTCCAGCAATATTCTTTGTCTCAGGAGATGCTTACATTTTCTACTTCATGTATTTTTAAAAATTGTTAGTATTGAAAGTGCCCTTCCTCTCCATCTGTGTTTTTACAAAGTGTACCTAGGTATGTGGTTTTGTTCAAAACTCAGGTATGTGGTCTTGTTCTCTCTGAAGCCTCTTGACATCTTATCTGCTGGAAGACAATATTCATAGCTCCCTGTGACACTCACTGGACTTTGTTTCATAGTATATGTGGTTTAAATGTGTCAAATATCTTTAACCATAAGCTATATGGAACAAAATACCATGGACACATATTAATATTTGGAAAAGAGGAAATGGCAGTAAAAGTTGTTAAAATAAATGAGGTAAATTATGAATAAAAATTAACTTAGAATTGGGATATAAAATCCCTCAAGGAATGAATCAGACAGAAGATAAATGTTAGTTGAGAGTTTCTATGTAGCAAAGTTTTTTTTAATTGTTTCACTTAAGTATAATTTATGTAAAGTCTTATATTGGTTATCTTAGTGTAAAGTGTACAATGTAGTGATTCAACATTTTCATAGCCTATTGTGATCAGTCCACGAATTCTGGGAATCATCTGTCACTGTGTAAACTTATCACAATATTATTGACTGTGTTTTCCTTCCACTTTAACCACTCCTTTGGCGAGGATGTGGAGAACAGGGAACCTTTGTGCACTGTTGGTGAGGCTGCAAATTGGTGTAGCCCCTATGGAAAAAGTATAAGGATTCCTCAAAACACTAAACATAGATCTACTATACAACCCATAAATTTTACTTCTAGGTATTTAATCCAAAGAAAACGAAGACACTAATTTGAAAAGACGTAGTCATCCCTATGTTCATTACAGTGTTATTTACAATAGCCAAGATATGGAAGCACCCTAGGTGTCCATCGATAGATGAATGGTAGAGACAATGCTGTGCAGTAATCCAAAAGAATAAAATCTTGCCATTTGTGACAACAGGGATGGATATAGAGGGTATTATGCTAAGTGAAGTGAGTCAGAGAAAGACAAATATGGATAACTTCACTTATATGTGGAATCTGAAGAAAACAAAACAAACAACAAAGGGACTCATAGAAACAGAAACCAAGGTGATGGCTGATAGTATTTAAATGTGTGGCAGCCTCTTTTGAGTAGTCTAATACATCCTAGGTCTCTAAGAAGAGGTTTCTTTAAAGGACAAAAATGTGGATGTGAAAAAATACTCAGTATAACTTGGTGAGATAGATACATACTTATTTCTGGAACTTTCTCTGTTTCTTCTTGATGTTGAAATTTAGTAGTTCTTATTTCCTGTTCTCTGTATATGCCCAAAATGATTAAATCAAATTTGCCTCTTTAGCTTTTATAATATGTCAAATTTATTTTATAAGAATTATCTACAAAATATAGATTCAGTGAGGTGTATGCAATGCCCCCTTAATATTACAGCAACTTGTCTAGTTCTATAGATTGGTTAGGTTAATATATATTAAAATTAGTTTTTCAAATGCATACCTATATTAAATTAGCAAAGAGAGTATTTGTGTATTCTTCCTTACTAAGGAACAATAAGATATTTCCTAATTTTCAAATATATATGAATCCAATGATTTTTTTAAATGTTTTAGAAATTGGAGAAAGGGCCTAATGTTCTAAGGGAATACTCTCAACTAATAAGAAAAACTTCAAAAACTCTCTAGTACTTTATGTCCGATGGTTCTCATTGTTGTGAATCTTGAGTATTCTGGAAAGTAGTACACAGTGATAGTGTATCTAAAGGAAGCTTTCAAGTGATTTTAAGAATCTCACTGATCTAATATTTCTAGGAACATGTTCTCATAAAAGAAGTGTTCACTACTCTTCAAAATTATTTGGAGCAAAAGAAGAGCTTATCCCTTTTTCTAATTTGTAATTCTTATAAACTATAACATTTGAGAAGCTCTTGTACCTAATGTAATGCAGAACTGCCTGTGAACTCAGTGTTCCTCTGCATTGCCCATATCAGGAGTCATGTAACATGTAAAGAGATGTGCATTTTTGGTTTAGAATCTTTGTAACGGGGGTGGTTCTGTCAGTTGCATCACTTTACCTATGCTTGTCTCATGCATCTTGTTTAATAATGTTACTCCTGTGCATGTGGCATCATATGTAAAACAAAACAAAAACACCTATGATTTCATCCAAGTTAGGCAGACTTACAGACATCAAATCTTTAATGTTAGAGAAGGCTTCTGAGAGAAACAGCAAAAGGAGTGTGCACCTACCTATTAAAGAAAACTTCACTTGAACTCCAGCTAGAGAGTGACCTAATCATCATTTAACAAGCTCTGCACAATATTCACAAAATATAGTTTGACCAAAAGAGATAAAGACATTCTCCATGGGTTTTACTTTTGCACATATTCTAAACTTTGGTAAGTAAGTGGAAGATATTTTACAAGGCTCTCTGGACTGCACCTCGAAGGGCTGCACACAAGGATCACCAGGTGTGGAGAAGCTGCAGGAGAAATTGTGGTGGAGAGGGGCTTTTTATTTCCCCCTCTGATGCAGCTTCTTAATTAGGAGAGAGGAGTGCTGGTGGGGGGGGCGGTGTGGCAGCTGCCGAGCAGAGGTGAGGATCTGCAGGAAAAAAGCACTGAACTAGAAAGTGAAAGAAAAAATAAAAAGGTCTGTGAGTTGAGGGATTTATTTTACTGTGACTGTTAATCAAAGGAACCTACCCAGGAGCAGGGAACAAACTAATGTTTACGTAGCAGAGTTGGCATAAGATACAGATATAAATTCACACACAAAAAATATTCCCAGGTTATAACTGTTCATACTGCCATGTTCCTCTGTAATGTACCCTGGGAGTTCAATGGTAAAAGTAAAATAAATACTATCAAAGTCCTATGCTTCAAGCAAATAATAAGGGATATATTCAGTTGAAGCCTGTAAAAAAAAACAACAACAAAGGACCAAATAGATTCTACCTACATGGATAAAAATTCAGAGTAGATCCAGAATTACCTGTAATATCAGATACATTCAATGAGATTTATATAATGTACTTTAGCACAGAAAATTGTCAGGTTCTACAGATTGGTTATGTTAATCATTAAATAAATCAACTTTTTAAATGTCATACCTGTATCGAATGCATAAAGAAAAGGCTTGATGATTTTGGTACAGAAGGATCACTTATGGGTCCTATTAAAAACACAGGTATATTACACTCACATTGTTGATCTAATTACAATGTCAGAGTTTTAAAAATTTATATTCCATGAAACCTTTTTACTTTATACATTTAAAATATTTTAAGTATTAAAATAATTTTTAAACTATTCCAGATAATTCTGACACACAGCCTGGTAGTACAAACTGAATTCTCTTTTTCTTTATAAATTCATGGTAATTCTTTACAACTGAACAGAAAAAGAAAAACCCTTGTGAAGAAGTTAAACTGAATATGGTAATTACACTGTTTTGCCATAATGGTGATCCCGTAACTTCAATTCCACTGATAGACTGCAATAATTTAGATCAACAGTTGTCCTGGTGGAAAACAAGTACTACTTTACCTGCCATGTAATTACTACTGTTCTACTCTCTTCCACCTCTTTTTCCATATAATTATCCTTGCTTCTCATCCATCTTCTCCGCACTCCTCTTTCTCTACCTTTCTATTCTCCTGTGTCTCTTAGTGAGTATAAACTTTCTTCACAATTCCCAAGAAAATATGAAATTAGAAATTTAGTATTAGACGTTTGAATGTCGAATAATGCCAGGTGATTCTTTATAATACCTAACAGTCACAACAGATCAAAACATGGCTCAAGATCAACTCAGAGCCCCAGAGCCAATAAATCTAAGTGATGAAGAAATAGCTAAATTTTCAGATGCACAGTTCAAAACACTGGTGATCAGGATGCTCACAGAACTGGTTGATTTTAGTCACAAATTAGAGGAACATATAAAGGCTAAACTAATTGAAATGAATGGAAATGCACAGGAAACCAATAGTAATGGAAAGGAAACTGACAGTCAAATCAAAGGAGTGGATCAGAAGGAGGAAAAAAATGACCAAACAAAAAAGGATGAAGAAACAAGAATTCAAAAAAATGAGGAGAGGCTTAGGAACCTTCAGGACATCTTTAAACGTTCCAACATCCGAATTATAGGGGTACCGGAGAGGAAGAGGAACAGCCACCAGTGGAAAACTTATTTGAACCAATAATAAAGGAGAACTTCCCCAATCTGGCAAAGGAAATAGACTTCCAGGAAATCCAGGAAGCTCAGAGAGTCCCAAAGAAGTTGGACCCAAGAAGGAGCACACTAAGGCACATCATCATTACATTAGCCAAGATTAAAATGAAGGAGAGAATCCAGCAAGAGATAAGGGGACAGTTACCTACAAAGGAGTTCCCATCAGACTGTCAGCTGATTTCTCAAAAGAGACCTTACAGGCAAGAAGGGGCTGGAAAGAAGTATTCCAAGTCATGAAATCCAAAGACCTACAACCAAGGTTGCTCTATCCAGCAAAGCTTTCATTTAGAATGGAAGGACAGATAAAGTGCTTCTCAGATAAGATCAAATTCAAGGAGTTCATCATCACCAAGCTCTTATTATATGAAATGTTGAAGGGACTTACCTAAGAAAAAGAAGATAAAAAAGATGAACAGTGAAAGGACAGCAAACTCACAGTTATTAAGAACCACACCTAAAACAAAAGCAAACTAAGAGGACAGCTAGATCAGGAGCAGAACCATAGAAATGAAGATCACATGGAGGGTTAGCAACAGGGGAGTAGGAGAAGGAGAAGGGGAAAGAAGGTCCAGAAAATAAGTAATATAGATGGTAGGTAGAAAATAGATAGGGGGAGGGCAAGAATGGTATGGGAAATATAGAATCTAAAGAACTTGAGACATGTGGTCATAAACTAAAGGGGGGATACTGGGGGAGTGGTGTGCAGGGTGGAGGAGAATGAAGGGGGGAATAGAACAACTGTAATGGCATAATGAATAAAATATATTTTAAAAAATTTAAAAAAGAAATTACCAAAAAAAAAAAGAAACAAACAAAAACTAAACAAATTTACTAGAGCTGCTGTTTATAGACCTGATAAAAACTTGAGGAAGATAATTATTCAATAACAAACCAGTAACACCATTCCCAGTTTCCCAAATTTTTAGCCTTCTGTAAATGCCATCATGAAATATATGCCCCATTTTTATCCTTAAAAAGTGTTACAGATACTTATTGGTAAAATAAGCAGGATAGCCATTATAAAAACACAGTAGCATGTTTATTTTTCTCCTGTGTGATATATCACTGGGGTAACTCTGCACAGATCCTCCAGTTTCTGTGAAAATAAAAAATAGATTTTTAAGGGGTTTTCTGTAATGCTTTGTGCAGGATGATAATATAGGGACCGAAGAAATGAACAATAATGTTTAAGACACTGATTAATATTAAAAAAATTAAGTAACAGAAGTTAAAAATTGTTAGTTGGAAAGAAAAGATGAGAAATCTAAAAGTCAAGTTCAGATACAAAGAAAAGATGGGTGGTTTCCAGAGGTGGCAAAATGGGTGCAGATGTCCCGGAGGTGCAAACTTCCAGTAATAAGATCAATAAGTTCTGGGGTAGTAACACACAGCACGATGAGTATTTGTAACAACACACTGTAGTATATCTGAAAGGTGCTAAGGGAGGAGCTCTTAAAAGTTCTTATCACAAGAAAAAAAGTTGTAACTGGGTGAGGTGATAGACATCAGGTAAACTTAGTAAGATAATCATTTTGAAATAAATACATAAGTCAAATCATTATGTTGTACACCTAAAACTAATACCATGTTATATGCTAATTCTATCTCAATAAAAATACATAAATAAAATTATTTTTTTAAAGTAACTGATAGGACTTCTGTTTAGGTGATTTTACCCAGCATAGGAATAAAATAGCAGTAAAAGTAACTGTTCCCAAGACCAGGTATAAAATAAAAGGTCTAAGTTGGATCAAAGATGTTTTTTATAACTTAACAAGATCTCCAACTTTTTCTAATATTGGAAATGTATACTTTTAAAATATCTGCTCTCAAGGTATTGTTTAGGAAATATTTTTCTCCACAGTAAGTTTGTATTTCTAGCTGTGAAGTAAAAAATGATTCGAATAACTTTATGAATGGAAAAACTGGATATTGGCAAACACCCTGTGGTGATGGCTAAAGGGAGGGGGGGTGGGGACACAGCAGAGATGAACAGAAGGAGGACATGGGGCCATCTGTTATTGTGTCAACAATAAACATAACATTAAATTGAAAAATAAAAATGGAAAACAAAACATAAATAGAATACAAACATGATTAAGGAATTACAAATTTTGGTGAACATTGTGACAAAAGTACCTGGAAAATATTTTTTTAGGAAAGAATTTTCTATTCCTGGACATGATATTTAGGTATGAAAAAAATTTTTCTCATAAGATGTTATTTGATAATTTTTATGTTATTTTTCCTGCTTGTCCTGATTGGTAAGTTGATGATTAATATACAGGTCTTAATTAGTTTACTGTCTACTGAAGAATAGTGGACAGGTTCAGAGTTTAATGATATCTTAACTTCAAAAGAATAAAAATATATTACAATTTTTAAAGGTTTCTTATGTTATATATATATATATTTACATAAACTGTTAAAAACACATACAAATATGAAATTATATGATGCAACAACTACATTTATGAAAAGCTAAATTAAACAACAGTGGGCAACTTCAATATTAAATTTAAGTGTTTAAATCAATATTTGTTGTGAACATTTTAAATTTTAATAAACAGTTATTAAATTCTAAACATTTTAAAGGCATGGTGTGTGAGTGTAGATGTTTTCCTAATTACATGATTGCTAAAATTTCTCAGGTTGCAGTGTCATGGATGTTCGCAGCAGTTCCATATTCCATATTATCTCAACTTTTAGCTGCATTGCAGTTTGAGAAATACAGGTACTTTCTAACTAATGGAATTTAAAAAATGAAATGAAATCCCTGACTCTAATGCTGCTTGGCTTGACATCTTTCTCTCTGAGATGATAGTGAAGTGCACTAGCTCTCCAGGTGCTATTTTTGCTTCTCTGATTCTATGGTAACAAATTATCTTCATCTTAACCAGGGCTTCTTACACAAAGTCTCCCAAAGTAAAGTTGATCTATAGGTAAGAAAATGGAACTAAATAAAATGATTTATTTGGGGAAGTGAATTAAAGGTAAACAATATGTACTTTGCCCAGAACCCAGGTGGAAAGAAATACAACTTTAAGAGATATGATCTAATAACAAATTAGATTGGCTCATCTGAATAAACCTAAATAAAAAATTCCAACCTTTTATTTTATATGAATAATTGTTTGTTGTCTGTAGTAAGTAAACATATTTATGTTTGCTGAATATATCTGAGTAATATAAGGGAATTATTTTTATAAGGGCTATATGTAAAAAGTAGATGTAAATCCAACATGACTTTGTACATGCCAAAATTTTTTCATATTTATAATTAAAGTATAAGAAAATGCTTCATATGTGGACACAACATGGAAATTCTTCAAGTTGAGTTTAAAATTAATTCAAAATTTTACAATAGGAGCCAGGCTCTGTCTGTCAATTTGATTTTATATAAAGACAAAGCAGTAGCAAGTGGTCTTTTATTTATACATCATTTAACATTGCTTTATCATTTCTTATAATTTTAGAGAATTGAAGTAGTAATTTATAATTTCTTTTACATGTCAGAAATGTGAGAAATGTTTATATTATTGTTTTTAATGTTTGCATATTGCTTATTATATATCTATACATAATTTAGTAAACTATTACTCAGTATTTTTCACTTACCAGCAAGACTGTGGTAGCTATCTTTTTTAATGCAGCTTGTAATTATTAGTTTTCTATTATTAATGTGGTATTCCAAAATGTGGGATATCAGGGTTTACTTATTTGAACACTTGTTTTTCCAAATGACACTGAAACCTTCATTTTCATAGTTTAGAGTTTAAGATGGCTCATAAGTTAACTGAACAAACAAGTTCATAGCAAGGTTTTTGTTCAATGTGCTGAAGTCCAACTGCTTTGTGTAGCTGGATGCTGACCATGTGATAAAACACGAAGTAAGTTAGATGAATCAGGCCATCCACAGGGTTTCTCCTTCAGTGTGTTACATACATGTCTAACTGGTCACAGTTCTGGATAGTGAGTGGCTTTCAGATGGTATAAAGCTAAACCGGGTAAAACAACTTTATTCATTTTTTGAAAATAATTTTTGTTTTTCAATGCCATTTGGCAAACAATATTATATTAGCTTCAGGTATACAAACATCTCTGTAACTTATGAAGTGATCACTGGATAAATTTAGTATCCATTTGACACTATAAAAATTATTGCAATATTATTGACTACATTCCCTATGCTCTGCTTTATATCCCAATGATTATTTCGTAACTACTGATTTGTAACTACTGATTTGTGCATCTTAATTCCTTGCCCTTCTTCATCTACCTCCCAATCCCCCTCTCATTTTGCAACCATCAAAATGTCCTCTGAATATGTGAGATTTTTTCTATTTTGTTTATTTGTTTTTTAGAATCCACATATAAGTGAAACCACAAGGTATTTGTCTTTGTCTGACTTATTTCTCTTAGCACAATACACTGTGTTTATTCATGTTGTTGCAGATGACAAGATTTTTATTCTTTTTTTAAAAGATTTTATTTATTTATCTTTAGAGGGGAAGGGAAGGAGAGAGGAAGAGAAACATCAATGTATGGTTGCCCTTTGTGTGTCCCCTGCTGGGAACTGGTCTGCAGGGAACCAGCCTGCAACCCAGGCATGACTGAGTTATATTCCATTGCATAGATATCCCACATTGTTTTTCTTTTATCTATTGATAAACATTTAGGTTGCTTCCATCTCTTGGCTATTGTAAATAATGCCTCAACAAACATATATATGCATACATATTTTTGAATTAGCATTTTGGGTTTCTTTGAGTAAATATTCAGAAGTGGTATCACTGGGACCTTCTTTGTCTTTCATGATAGCCTTTTTTTAAAAGTCTGGTTGGTCCAGTTTAAGTATGCTACCCCAAATGTTGCTTGTTTTTTTGTTTATTTCCATGTAAATGAAATATCCCTTTCAATCCCTTCATTTTCAGTCTGCATGTCTTCTATCTGAAGTGTATTTCTTGTAGATAGCATACGTAAGGGTTTTGTTTTCTTACCCATTCAGCCACCCTATGTCTTTTGATTAGAGCATTTAATCCATTTACATTTAAAGTAATTGTTGATAACTATGTATTGATATGAATATTATTATTGCCATTATAACATTTATGTTTTATCTTATTTTTATTACTTTTCTTAAATAAGTCCTTTTAACATTTCTTACAATACTGGTGTGTTGGTGATGAACTATTAGTTTTTTTCCCTAGTCTGGGAAGTTCTTTTATTCTAAGTGATAGATAGCTTTGCTGGGTAGAGTAATCTTGGTTGTAGGTCCTTATTTTTCACCCTTTTGAATATTTCATGCTAGTACTTTCTGGCCTGTTGAGAAATCAACTGACAGTATTATGGAAACTCTCTTGTAGGTGACTAACTGTGTTTTTCTTGCTGCTTTTAAGATTCTCTCTTTGTCTTTAACCTGAAGCATTTTAAGTATGATGTATCTTGGTGTGGGTTTCTTTGGGTTCATTTTATTTGGATGTCTCTGTGTTTCCGGGCTTGTATGTCTTTTTCCTTCACTACGTTGAGGAAGTTTTGTAATTACTATTTTTAAAAGATTTGCAATTCTCTTCTCTTTCTGGTACTCTTTTCATGCAAATGTTGATATGCATGATATTGTCCCAGTTTCCCCTTAAACTACCTAGCTTTTTGGATTCTTTTTTCTTTTTATTTTTCTGATTGGGTGTTTTCTGCTACCTTATCTTCCAAATCGCTGACTGTCTCTGCTTCATCTATTCCACTGTTGATTCCTGAAAATGTATTCTTTGTTTCAGTTATTGTATTCTTCATTTCTGCCCAGTTCTTTTCCATGTTTCCTACTTCTTCATTGAAGTTCTTGCTGAGATCATTGCGTGTCTTTATAACCAGTGTTTTGAGCTCTGTGTATGGTAGATTGCTTGTTTACACTCTTGTTTATTTCTTTTGGAGTTTTGTTCTGTTCTTTCACTTGGAGCATGTTTCTTTTTCTCCTCATTTTGGTGCTTCCTTGTGTTCATTTCTGTGTATTAGATAGAGCTGCTACATCTCTCAGTGACCTTATGTCCTGTGGGGCCCAGTGATGCAGTCTCCCTGGTCACCTTAGCTGCATCCTCCAGGTGTATCCCTTGTGTGGGTTTTGTGTGCTCTTCTGTTGAAATTGAGCCTTGATTGCTGTTGGCACATCAGTGGGAGGGATTGACTCTCAGTTTTATTGTGCAGATTGGCCTTGACTACAATGGAGGAACTCTTGTGTAAAGGCCAGTCCAATGGAGTAGGATTCACTTTTGCAGAAATTTTGTGCCTGCTGAGTCTTCCCTTTGAGTGTGTTGTTTGTGGAGGTATATGAGTGGTTCTCTGATGCTGGCCCTGGGTGTGTTGCTTTTGGTGCCTTTTGGGAGGTACAAACCAAGGTCATCTGCTGCCTGTGACCAATTTGGGGTCAGTTGGTATGAATTACAAAGTAAATGGTTGCCACTTGAGCTGGGCTTAGAGATGTCTGAACTGTGAACTGAGGCTAGCTGCCACTGGTACTTGGCTTGTGGCTTCTTAGTAAGGGGTACAGTGCATGCTAAGGCCAGATACTGCTTGTTTGATGTTTGTGAAACTTTGAAAGATTTTAGGAAAATATGAAGCATGAGCCAGGACAGGTTGTTTGTGTGGAAATGCCAGTGGAAGTGGCTTGGGTAGGCCTGCAAGTTGGGTGGTGCAGGGTCAATAGTACGAGCCAGGTTGATGGAGACATAGATATGGAACCTGCCTGTGCCTGCAGCAGAAGGGCTCATCAAAGGAGCAATGGCTTTTGCCAGCACTTCTGTCTGGGAGAAAGCTGCCCCTCCAGCTCTCACCTTGAACCCAGACAATTCAGTGCCTCACTGTATGTCCCTCGTGTCTTTCAAGCTGCTGCTCTAGTGCTGGAGCTAAAAACAAGTAGTCTGTTCACAAGCAAGTCCATGTTGTGTGGACACTTGAGGAGGAATGCTTAGAACTCTAGAGGCACTGTCTCACTCGAGCACATGCTAGTTTTCACATCCAGAAGTCGTGGGGACTTTTCTTCCAGCACTGGAACCCTGGACTCAGAAGTCTGGTGTGGGGATGGGACTCCTGAGAAGCAGCAGTCCCCACTTTCTCAGCCAAGATATTTCTCCCAATCTATTTTCAACCACCATAGGTGGGTATGGGGCCAGCCCATTCAGAGTCTCCATACCTCTTATCAGTCTTGATGTGTCTTCTGTATATCTGTAGTAATACAATTTCTGTTCAGCTAGACTTCAGGTTTTTCTTTATGGTGGTTATTCTGTAGTTCAGTTGTAATTCTGATATGTCATGGAAGGAGTTGAGTACAGTGTTTACCCACTCTGCTATTTCGACCAAAAGCCTTGGGTAAATAATTTTAGAAAAAATAAGTCATCATTATAATAAAGCTAGAACTTTTATGACTATTTCTAATTTTACTCATAGCTAACCAGAAATATGTTCGAGGGACCACAGTTTGTCATTTTCTCCAATAAGCATTATTAGCATGGGGGAATAATATAGACAATGGTATTCTGAGACAATAGCATGCATGACATGAACTGGAGTTTGGGTTCTTACAAGCAATGGCCAGTTTCAGCCTCTTAGGGGAAAAATGACATTTAAAACATCTAAAGAGCTATATATATATAAAATATTTTTGTAGTGAAAAAACCTTGTTTAAAGCAGGGATGTCCAATTTGCAGCCAATTTGCAGCTCATGAGGCCTAGAATGGCTATGAATGTGACCCAAAACTGAATCATAAATTTACTTAAAACATTATGAGTTTTTTTGTTTTTGTTATTGTTTGTGCATTTAATGTGTGGCCTAAGAGAACTCTTCTTTTCCAGTGTGGCCCAGAAAGCCAAGTGTTTGGACAGCTGTTTTAAACTTTTTTGACTTTGAAATGCTTTTGTATTTTCAAGAGATGCATTGATAGTACAGGGAGATCCTATATCTCCTTCACACAGTGTTGTCTAATGCTAACACCTGCATAACCATGGCACATTGTTGAAACTAGTTGGTATAAAACTATTAAGGAAACTGTAGACTTATTTCAGAATTTACCGATTTTTCCAGTTGTGTCCTTTTTCTATTCTAGTATCCAGTTCTTGATACCTCATGGCATTTAGTCATCATGATCTAGTCTATGATCTGTGATCATTTTCCAGTTTTTTTCTTGTGCTTCATGATTTTAACACTTTTTGAAGAGCAAAAAGTGTCAGATATTTTTCAGCTGTCCATCAACTTGGGTTTGTGTGATTTTTTTTCTCGGTATTAGACTGGGGTTATGTACCTTGGATGTGAACACCACTAATCTGACATGCCTTCTCAGCACATCTTAGGAAATATATGATATCAACATGACCTGTGTTGACCAAAATAATGTGCAACCCTGATCACTTGCTTAAGGGACTCTTCTTTTTAATGATAATTTTGTTCCAATAGAAATATTTCACATTTTTACAGTGGTAACATACAGTTTAATGATATGGAGAACATTTTGCCTAAGATAACAAAAATGTCAGATGATAGTTCTCTACTGTTACTGTAATGTTACACTATAAACAGTGAAAAAAATCAGTGTTGTGTTTATTAAAAGCTGACATGTTTATATAACTGGCATATGTTATACATGTTTGTATATTTTCCTGCCTTGTATCTTTATAAAGTTTGAAATGTGTCCATAGTCCATTGCATAAAATATCTTCTGAGGGGAAACAGAAGTTTGTTAATGGACCTGCCATTAACGAAATTACTCTATCAACTGTTATTCACAGTTTGTGAACTCCTTATTCCCAGAGCGTGATAAGCATGTACATGGGCTGGTGGTGATGCTCTGCTCTGCCCTACATTTCTTCTTCTACTTGTTGTCTTAAAAGTTTGACAAGAGTCTATCGTGTTTGTTCCTAAATGAGTTCGTGCAACTGAATTTGTTATGGTGTTACATAAAATAATTAAATGTTATGTACACCTAAGATTTACAAGGAAGGTGGTGATTAGAATAAAAGCAAGCCATCAAAGATAATTTCATATTCAATGTGGATAAGATAACTGCAAATGAGAAAATACATTGCAAGCTTTTGAATAATTCCATTATAAGAATCCTAAGGAAATGTATTCAAATTATAGATCTATCTTAAAAGAAAATGAGAAATCATAAGTGAAGTAAAAATGGTATGAAATACAAATAGTTATCATAAAAATGGTATCATTTTGATGTCTTTGTTACAAAAGATTGGCAAGTGAAAATACATTCAAGTACAGGTACTTGGCACTTTAAGATGGGGACATATTCTGGAAAATGCTAACAACATTTTCCTTGGTTGTGCGAACAACACACAAACCTGTTTGTAGTCATACAAACCTGGTTGGTATAACCTACTACACACCTAGGCTATATGGTATAACCTATTGCTCTTAGGCTGCAAGTATGGACAGTATGTTACTGTATGAAAAAAATCCCAGAGGATTAAATCAAGCATAAGAGAAAATAATGTAATCAAGAGACACAGTAAACAGGAGTTATATGAAGCTGCTGCTGGTGTAACAGAGTGTACTGGGTACAATATTAGAAAAAAATGCATTAGTAATAGAACATTCCATGAAATCCATTGTCTAATTTATAAGATATTAAATGATATAAAAGCAACTCAAAATTTGGATTTTATAAAAATAATAGAGCCAACAATAGAGAAAATAAATGTATGATGAAATTTACATTGTGGGCTCAAAATGGTCTTTCATAAGAATGATTATTATATTTGAAACCACAGAGACCTAAGAATTAGATAATGAAATAATGAAGGAAAGAGACTAAAAATAGCAGAAGTAAAGGCCCTGAGTAAGGAGAACATTTGGGTCATTTGTGGACATGGAAGAAGAGGCCTATGTATGGAGTAGTGCTGAGGGGCAGGTTGGAGGACTATTACAAAGAGAAGGACTATGCCTGACAAGAAGAAGAAGAGAGGAGCACTACAGGGGAAGCATTGCCTGCTGAAGGGAATACAAGAACAATATGGGCAAAGCACTGATCTAGGAGAAAAAGAGAAAACCGCTAGAAATGGAGCAGAGTCTGTGGTGAAGATCAAGAGACACCGTGAAAGGTAATGAATGGAAGAGCAGTAAGGTGAAGCCCTGACCATGGTGAAGAATGAAACAGCAATACAGACACAGCCATGCCCATGGTGAAGAATGGCAGGACGCTATGGAAAGAGCAGGGCCTGTGGTGAGCCATGGGTGACCATTAGAGATGGAGCTTGTGGTAATGAGCATAAGAGCACTGCAGAAGAGGAGGTGGCTGCGGAAATACATGAAAAGGTGCTGTAGATGGACCGCTTGCTGCCTGTGTTGCAAAATATAACAGTGATATGGATGGAGCAGAGCCTGGGGTGCAAATGGAGAAGCCCTAAGTTTGATGTTTTGCCTTTGATGAGCATGATGGGAAAAGCCCTGCTTGTGGTAAGAAATGGAGAAACACTGTGGAAAGTACACGAAGTCTCACAGAAAAACAATAAATTCCATAACCCTAAGCTTAAGATCTTTCATAAAAATATACTTAAGAAATAAAATGATGAAACAGAAACTTAAAGTAAATATTTCAATTTTTTTTCAAAAATTGAGCATCAGGATTGAGCACCAGCCTGCGAACCAGATGGTCACTTGTTTGGTTCTCTGTAAGGGCACATGCCTGCATTGTGCCCTGAGTAGGGGACCCTCAAGAGGCAACCACACATTGATGTTTCTCTCCCTCCTTTTCTCTTTCCCTTCCCCTCTCTCTTAAAATAAATAAATAAAAATATTTTTAATTGAGCATCAATATTAAAGTATTAGTAGTACCCAGAATGTTAGAAAAATTCTCACATTGCTAATAAAACCACAAATAAAACAACAGACATATGGGTAAAAAATTATATACTTTACCATGTAGTAAATATACATGGCCAGGAAACACATGAGTAAACATTCAATTTCATTAATTAGGAAATGAAACCTCAAAGGTATAAACAAAAATTACAAATAGCTTATAATGCTAAATTATGTCAAAGAAAAGGGTTCATCCTGAACTGTCTTGAGCACTGCTATCGAAAGTGTATTTTGTACATAAAGCCAAAGAGAGATAGGATCCAGGGTGGGAAGTGAGGATGGCTGGGATGGGGGGCAAAATAGAGACACCTGTACTTGAACAACAATAAAAACATTTTTAAAAGAAAAAAAAACAATAAATAAATATCTCTTAAAAATAAAGTATATTTTGAAAACAGTTTGTCATCAGGTAGTAATACTTGGTTACTCTCATACTATATAATCCAGCTATTGCAATCCTATACATATAACCAGGAGAAAATCTTGTAATTGTGCAAAGGATATTTATACTAATCCTCATATCAGCATTTATTGTATTGCAAAAGCCCATCATTATATCAGGAAAGAAGAATTGTAGTGTAGTCATATAATGGAGTAAGATAAGGCAATAACAATTAATGAACAGTATATTCCACATTTATCAGTATAGACAGATGCAATTGTTGAGGATAGGCAGAAAGTCATAAAAGAAAGCTAGCTGCTACCATTTCCTGAATGGCGTTGTCTACTATTTCTCTAGCAAAACAACCATAACTGATAAAAATTAAACAAGAATAAAATTGTCTGAAGTTTCCAGAAATAATCATATGGACCTACAGGAAATGTAGAAACATTTCTTCAAGAACATCTACTAAATCTCAGGAAGGATGACATGTGTGTGGCACTTGTCGCTATCACTCCCACTCTACCTGGCACCTCTCCAGCTCAGCATGATGGAAGCTCCACCCTGAATGGCTATGGCAAAAAGACAGAGCTTTCTCTTTCCCATCTCTCAGCCAGTGACGATTGCTGTCTCCTCGGGAGAGGCAGACCATCACTATTTCTTATTCATCCCTCACCCACCCCAAGATTAAGGGTTTTCCTTTACCCACCTAGTCCACTGGTGTAGGCTAGTAGCTCTACCCCAAGTGTAGGAGACTGGGGATACTGAAATGCCAATTGCCCTTGCCCTCATGTCCTTGTATAGCAGTGTTTCCATATCAGAATAGGTCAGCCGGGAAGACTAGCCTGCTGTCTCTTCATACACCTGGCTCCTTAAAGAGGGCTGTCACTCCAAGAGAAGCCAGTGACAATCCACTTCTGCAGTGCTGGAGCAGTGGTGGAGAAATTTAGCTCAGGGGAGAGGCTGGGTATAAAAAACAGTGCTCTGAAGATCTCCCCCAAAGAACTGACTATTTACTAAATAATTATTAATAACAGGAAGCTGGTAGCTCCATGAGAAAAAGCTAAACTCTAGGCCAGCACTAGAAAGAATCAGACAGATACAGGTAAGAAGAGCTCTCCTGTGGTCAGAACAAATTTTAAAGATTTGCCTCAAAACTATCCCTGAAAAGAGGCCTTAATTTAATGAGATCATAACGTGTACAATTTGTGCCCTAGGACATTGTCAAAAACAATAGAGGGATTAGCCAGCCAGCAAAGAGTGGAACCTAACTGCGTCTGTGCTACTAAGTAAGGCCTACAACTTAGCTAAGAGATCAGGGAAAGAGGCCGCCAGAGATAGTTTTGCTGAAGCCACTGTCATGTTAGGAGACTCATGCCCAAGGCTACACTTTCTGGGGAGTGAGATGAGAGAAAAGGATTTTAAAAAGAAAATATAATGACTGAATATTTTCTAAAAACCTACTCTACACATCCAAGAATCTCAACAAATTCTAAGCACAATAAAAAGAAATAAATCCACTCAGGTGTATCATAGTAGAACTAACAGAAGAAAAAAATTTTTTAAGAACAACTTGAAAGCGGCATGTTCTTGTAATCCTCATATACAGGGAACTTCAATAAAATTAACTGTCAGGAACAGCAGAGGCCAGAATGCACTGTGACGATGTGTTCAAAATGCTGTAAACAGACACAAAAAGTCAGAATTCATATTCAACAAAATTATCTTTCAACAAGAAATATGAAATAAAGACATTCACAGATAAACAAAAGTAGAGCTTTCATATCTAGCAGATGATGCTTACAAGAAATACAAAATAATCTTTATTTAAAATGAAATTACCCAGGTGGTAAATTCAAACCTATGCCAGAAATTAAGAGCACTGGTAAGGCTAATTTAAAGAAACATTAACAGCCAATAAAGATACATGTTTCTTCTCCTAATATATCTCATCTAATTTAAAGAAACAATTTTATGAGACAATAGGTACATAATTACATGGTGGGGTCTATAACATTTAGATAACCTAGTTAGTATAAAATAATTTCTGGAAAGCACAAATTATGAAAATTGACCCTCAAAGTAATAGAAAATGAATAAACCTACATCGAGAGGCTGAAATAGCAAGTTTTAAAATGTCCATTAAATGAAGCTCATGCTCACCAGACTTTAATAATGGATTCTCAAAGCTAAAGCCAGAGTTACTCTATGACCCCTCTTGTCTGCTTTGATCATAGGTATCTAGCTAGGAGAAATAAAAATATATGTCCACTAAAATGAAAAAAATCTGCACATGAATGTTCATAGAAGCATTATTTATAATAGCCAAAATGTGAAAAGAGCTCCTATCATCTGGTGAATGGAAAAATCACTGTTTATAGCATTCCCTTAGATTTTTACTGCTGTGAAATTAATATTGTGTCCTTTTCATATCCGATTTTACTGATTTGAACCTCTCTCCTTCTCTTGGTTAGTCTGGCACAACTCAATGAATATACTAAAAATCACTGAATTGTAGACTTTAAAAGGGTGAATTTTATGAAGTGGAAGTTATATCTCAATAAAGGTGTTATTAAGAAAAACAAAACAACAAAAGAAAGTATATAAAGTTTTCCATTCTGATAAAGCTGAAGTATAGACAATGGCATATACATAGGGGATAAAAGTGAAAAGAAAGCAAGGGCATATTTACTGAGAAATGAGGATAATGGCTATTTTCAAGGAGGGCAGGGTGTGCGATCAGGGAAGGACATAGAGGACACTTCTGCAGCACTTGTTTCAGATACCTACTTCCATAAACACCTGCATGGTCATCGGGGCACACTGCTGCAGTTTGAATGGGAAGTAACTTAGGTTGTAAAAGCAGTGAGATCACACAATTGTTGGGAGCCACAAGAGACACATCCATTTGTTGAGTTTTTTTCTCCTTGTGTGGACCTCTTGTTGACTTATTTTAATGTCAGACATTTCAGAGGGCAATCTACTGGCTCTTCTCTTCCTCACCTCCCCCGCAGCAACCATCCAGAACTCCAAGTCTTTTATCCTAGTGTGTGCCCTGAGGGACTTTTTCTTTACGAAGTGCCTTCCCCAGTCTCCTTACACACTATTTCCAGTGGGGTTTGACCAGTTTGAGTTACACACAAAGGATCAGAATGTAGGAGGAAAGAGTACTGGGATTAATCTTTTTGTTCCTTGTTTTCTGCCTTGAAGTTTGTAGAAATTCTATTCAGGCTACAGCTTCTGTCTGGGAATGCTTTTCCCAAGGCTCTTGCTCTTACTGAAATTCTAGTAACATAGTTTCTTGTACCTGCCCATGAGACCTACATGCCAGATTGTCTTCCTGCTGTTGTGAGTGAATGGATGACTCGAAATTGCCTGTTAGTTCCTTCAATCCTGCTAACACTTCTGTAAATAGTCTCGTTATTTAAAAGTCTTTAGAAACTCTCAACTGAATGTATTATCTGGTCTCTGCTTGGTCCTTAATTGCAGCAAAATTAACCAGAACTTCCAAACTTCCATTCAGTTATTTCTATACAGCCTATCAATGCAGAAGGTTGGGAAATTATCTATGTATTTGTTTAGTAAAATCAAACATTATAAATAACTCACATCTGCAAAATGAAGTATTATCATTCTTTTTCTCCATGTTAATGGCATAACTGTGCCAATCTCTGCAGTCCTCTAGTTATGAAGAAGTTTTATACTTAAAGGATAGTTGTTACTTATTAGGGATTCATGCATGGTTATATAAATCTTTCGATAGTTTTTTCATGTGTAATTTTTAACAACATCCTGCAACATCTTTTATTATAGTTTTCACTGCATTCCTTTTCATGTAAGAAATAAAAAAGGACAGTTAAACATTTAAATAGCATGCATTGGGCTTTCTCAAAGCCGAACTGTGGTCACGTGCTTTTCTTACAGGACCCTTGCACAGTATCTGGAGCATGACCAAGGTTCTGATGTTCTATAATAGTTATTGTCCCGAATGAGCTTCTGGATAATGCTAATTATAGTTTAAATAAAATTACTTGTCAGTCACAGCTGACAAGTACAGCTTTAACAAGCTCTACTATTTTTTCCCGGCAGTTGTTATATTTGAGATAACAGAAACTCATCTGCAGCACAACAGTGCAATACGCTGTAAGCAGTTGGACTGGCAAGTCAGGAAATTGTGTGTGGTACTCAGATATAAGAACCAAACAAATGGTCCACAAAACACGTTGTGCTGGAAAACAAAATACAAAGTGTAAATGTATGTATTATAGAGCATCTTTTGGATTCTCAGGAGAATGTTTACAAATCCCCATGGACCCAAGGATCACACTGGGAGGAATAGGCACAGCAGAAGGAATGACGTGAGTACAGCTGGCCAGGTTTATGAATTTTGTACTGCTATTTTAATGTTGTGTTATTGGATTGTATACAGTATATAACAATGGTACCATGTTATTACTTCCATTTGATCATAATCAAGAGGCATACTATTAAACAGCACAGACTTCATATTCAATGCATACAATCCAATTCCAAATTCCTTAAAATAAGGAACAATTAAATGGATTCAGACTCAATTATAAGGAGGGTGGCATGCTTTGTCTGGGCTTTAGTATGTGCTATCTTAGCAAGCAAACAAATAAAGGATATTATTTTGACATTTCTGAAAACCTACCTGCTTTTAGTAAATCCCTCAGCTAACCTGTCCTTGAAATGTTAGGAAAGAGTTAGCTAAGAAATAATTTACAAGCATGACATCTAAAACTTTCAGATAATTGCTTTTTAATCATACATGTTCTCATGCTTTAAATATTCTATCTACCTATAGATGTAGAGACCTTAGGAATCTAAGTGCAGTATGGACCTATTAAAGTAATAAATTTATTCTGTTATTATTTTTATAATTTTTAAATTTTTAATGTATTTTTCCATTACCATTTAACTTCCTTATACCTCCCTCTCCCCTACAATCAACATGCTGTTGTTCATGTGTTCTTTTTCCTTTTTGCTTGATTCTTTCACCCCTGACTCTCCCTGTAACTGCCATCTGCTCTCCATCTATGAGTCTGTTTCTATTTGGCTTGTTAGTTCATTAGATTCCACATGTAGGTGAAATCCTATGGTATTTGTTTTTCTCTGACTGCCTTATTTCACTTAGCATATTGTTCTCCAGGTCCATCCATGCTGTTGAAACAGGCAAAATTTTCTTCTTTCTTATGGCCAAGTAGTATTATTCCGTTGTGTAAATGCCCCATAGTTGTTTTATCCACTCACCTATTGATGGACACTTGAACTTCTTTCACATCTGGGTGTTTGTAAATAATGCTGCAATGGGGGTACTTATGTACTTTTGAACTAGTGTTTTGGGTTTCTTCTAATATATTCCCAGAAGTGGAATTTCTGGGTCAAAAGGCAGATCTATTTTTAATTTTTTGAGGTATCTCCATATTGCTTTCCACAGTGGCTGCACCAGTCTGCATTCTCACCAACAGTGCAAAAGTGTCCCCCTTTGTCTATATCCTTGCCAGCACTTAATTGTTTTTGATTTATTGTTGGTGGTCATTCTGACAGGTATGAGGTGATATCTTATTGTGATTTATATTTGCATTTTTCTGATGAGTAATGAATTTGAGCATCTTTTCATATATCTATTGGACATCCTTATTTCCTCTTTGGAGAAGTGTCTATTTAGGTCCTTTCCCTGTTTTTTAAGTGGACTGTGGTCTTTGGTTTTGATTTTTATAAATTCTTTATAAATTTTGGGTATTAACCCCTTATCAGGTGTATTGGCAAATATGTTCTTTCATTCTATGGGTTGTCTTTTTATTTTGTTGATTTTCTTTGCTGTGCAAAAAATTTTTAGTTTGATGTAGTACCATTTGTTTATGTTTTCTTTTGTTTCTCTTGCCTGGGGAGATATAACAGATAAAATGCTGCTACAAGCAATGTTCATAATTTTACTACCTATATTTTCTTCTAGGATTTGTATGGTTTTGGATCTAATATTTAAGTATTTAACCCATTTTGAATTTATTCCTGTGTGTGGTATTAGAAGATGGTCTCGTTTCTTTTTTCTGCATGTGTCTGTCCAATTTTCTCAACACCTTTTTATTGAATAAACTATCTTTGGCTCACGGTATGTGCTTGTTTCCTCTGTCAAATGTTAATTGACTATAAAGATGCATGTTTATTTCTGGGCTCTCTATTCTGTTCCATTGATCTATATGTCTTATGCCAGTTCCATGCTGTTTTGATTACTATGGCCTTATAGTGTAGTTTGGTATTAGATAGAGAGATTACTCCAACTTTGTTCTTCTTTCTCAGGATCACTTTGCTATGCAGGTTCTTTTGTTGTTCCTGTAAATTTTTGAAATATTTGTTCTAGTTCTGCGAAATATGTCATTGGAATCTCAATGAGAATTGTGTTGAATTTATAGATTGCTTTGGGTAACATGGGCATTTTACTGATGTTAATTTTTCCTATCCATGAACATGGTGTGTGCTTCCACTTATTTGTTTCTTCTTCAGTTTCTTTCTTCAGTGTCTTATAATTTTTTGAGAATAGATCTTTTATATCCATGGTTAGATTTATTCCTAGGTATTTTATCCTTTTTAAAATATTTGTGAATGGGATTGTTTTCTTAATTTATCTTTCTGTTAGTTCACTATTGGCATATAAAAATGCAACTGATTCCTGGATGTTAAATTTGTATCCTGCTTCTTTGCTGAATTCAGTTATCAGTTCTAGTAGTTTCTTGGTGGAATCTTTAGGGTTCTCTATGTACAGTATCATGTCATCTGAAAACAAAGACAGGTTTACTTCTTCTTTTCCAGTCTGGATGCCTTTTATTTCTTCTTCTTTTCTGATTGCTATGGCTAGGACTTCCAGTACTATGTTGAATAAGGGAGGTGAGAGCAGATATCCTTATCTTTTTCCCGATCTTAAGGGGAACACTTGTAGTTTTTGCCCGTGGAGTATAATGCTGGCAGTGGGTTTGTCATGTCATGTGTGGCCTTTATTATGTTTGGGTATATTCCCTCTAATCCCACTTTGCTGGAAGTTATCATCATAAATGTATGCTGGTTTCTATCAAATACTTTTTTTGTATCTATTGATATCATCATGTGCTCTTTATCCTTCATTTTGTTTATGTGGTGAGTCACATATTTTTTAATTTTATTTATTTAACTGTTGTTCAAGTACAGTTTTCTGTCTTTTCCTCCCATCCCAGCCCACCTCCCCAGTGCTCCCCACCTCCCTCCCATTTCCATGCCTCTTAGTTGTTGTCCATGTGTCCTTTATACTTGTTCCTGTAAATCCTTCCCCTTTTCCCCTGAAATTCCCTCCCCTCTCCTCTCTGGTCACTATTCGCCTGTTCTATATTTCAGTGTCTTTGGTTATATTTTGCTTGCTTGTTTGTTTTGTTGTTTAGCTTCCTGTTAAAGGTGAGATCATATGGTATTTGTATTTCATTGCCTGGCTTATTTCACTCAGCATAATGCCTTCCAGTTCCATCCATGCTGTTGCAAAGGGTAGGAGCTCCTTCTTTCCTCCTGCTGTATAGAATTCCATTGTGCATATGTACCATAATTTTTGGATCCATTCATTTACTGATGGGCACCTAGGTTGCTTCTAGCACTTGACTATTGTAAGTTGTGCTGCTATGAACATTAGAGTGCATAGGTTCTTTTGGACTGGTGTTTCATGGTTCTTAGGATATAATCCTAGCAGTGGAATTGCTGGGTCAAAAGGTAGATCCAGTTTTAGTTTTCTTAGAAAATTCCATTCTGTTTTCCATAGTGTTTGCACCACTTGAATCACATATTTTGATTTGTACCTGTTGTACCAACTTTGCATTCCCAGAATAAATTTCACTTGATCATGGTGTGTGATCTTTTTATGTATTGCTGTATTTGGTTTGCTAATATTTTGTTGAGGATTTTAGCAAAATGTTCATCAGGGATATTGGCCTGTAATTTTCTGTCTTTGTAGTGTCTTTTTCTGGTTTCAGAATTAAGATAATGCTAGCCTTGAAAAATGAGCTTGGCAGCTTTCTTTCCTCTCAAATTTTTGGAAATAGTTTGCAAGGGAGAGGTATTAGTTTATACAATCTTCCAAAACTAAACGAAAAAAGAAAGAGAGAATCTGAATAGAAAAGACTACACTAGTGAAAAATGAAGCAATAATTAAAAAGCTCCCAACAAACAAGCCCTGGACTGGATGGTCTCACAAGTGAATTTTACCAAGCATCCCAGGAAGAACTGATACCTTTCCTTGTTATTATTTTTAAATCTGTACAAAACTTTATATTGAAGCTTGGATAAAAATTCTATAATTTTGTTCTGTGCAAGGGAGTGGATAATTGAGGCAAATGACTGATTAATACAAAGAACATATTTTTACTAACTTGCAAAGTTGGTCAGATTAACCTGACAATTTAAATTTAGTTTATCATCTCAAGTATATATATTCCAGTGGAGACTTTATTTGTAAGTTATTTGATAATCATCAAAATATTTTTAAAGTTCTATTCAATAGATCATATCTCTGTTAGTATCTGATAATTTAATCTGTTTTAAATTTTTACTACAGTCTTAAGAAAAATATTATCAGAATGTTAACTAAATATATTTTTAATTACAAATGATAGTTAATACTTTAACATAATCTTTTATTTCAGTAAGTTCTGCCACTGACTTTTTTAGTTTGTTCTTATTAACTGCTTTGAAAAAAACATGTATGAGTATACCCTAAAATATATTTATAAAAGAATTTCAGCAAATTTTTTGACATCATTATATATCTAATGAATGACGTACTAGATGTACTAGAAACATTTAGAAGAATTTTTTTCTGTTGTGTATTTGTTAAGGCATAGATTCCATTACACATGGCTATTATTTTATAATCTGTTGCAAAATATTCTTGAATTAGATGATCCAGATGATTTTTAAGTTTTATGAAGGTAGGACTTAATCTCATTTATTGAATTATCTTCAGTATTGTTAATTGTGCATGAAAATAGTTTTTCACTGAATGAATGACAAATATTTGCTAGACTTGCTATATATCCTTTTTTTAAAAGTGCATACAATTTGTGTCTACTTATGCAAATAAAGCTGAAAAATACAAAAGTGTTATAATAGATTTCACTTCATTTCTGTCTATTTGATCTCTCCCAGAGACCAGAGACAAAACTCAAAAAGGTATAAGTGTTTACCACCAGACAAATTTGCCTTAAACATTTTTTTACAAAAATATATAAAATAAATTTTTTAATAAAATTTATTTATAAAATAAATCAAGATATTACATCTTTGTCAGTTATGCTCAGGAATCATGTCAGCAGAAACCTTTTAAAGTTAGTATCTTCTGACCTAATATATTGCACAGAGAAAGTGTAAGTCCTACTCATAACCTTTGTATACCACATATAATACAACATTATCTTGATTATAGCACAGTTAGCAATTAGTTGTTTCAATTAGAATACTGCAAACACTCTTAAAAACAGTACAAGTCTTTATCATGTAACCTTTATATTTCTGGAAAATGTGCCACTTAAGGAATAATGAGGCATTTGAGCTAACCTGGGTCTGTGGTTTATATCTTTGTATGACTGAGCATGAGAATTGGGTTAATTCCGATTTGGAGATAATTTCATCAGCACAGAATGGAAAGAAACTTGACAAAAGAAAGTAAGCAGCTACTAATGGCGTGGTTCTTTACCTTTACACCGAACAACTGCTTGGGCCTATTCTGTTTCTTATGTTTGTGTTGGGTGAACCATATATCCTTATTCAAATTCATGGATTGATGTATTGAACACCTCAGTCAGGGAAGTATTCATTGAAGAAGCTAAAGAAGAAATTCAGCATGGATCATAAACACTTCCAATTTCTTTCAGCAGAATAATATTCCATTATAGATATCAAATCAACTTTCATATTTGGTGGTTCCTATGCCTATGTAACTGTTCTATCATTAGCTCTTGCCTCCCTCACCATCTTCTGTGTTCATTTTAGAGTTTTGCCCATGGTTCTTCAGTTAAATATAAGTAACATTTCTTTGGGAAGTTAAGAAAGTACATGATTTTTAAGATGAAGTAATTATAAAAAAACTTAAATCTAAGTTCCTGTGTATCAATTATTATTCAGTCTCATTTGACTATTCATAGAATGAGTGAAAGAAGTATTTGGTTAAGCATTTTGGGATTTACCAGGCCAGAGAATGGATGTTAAAATACATACTTTTAATTCTTGTTTGCCAATTACTATCTGTGCCTTGCTAGATTCTATGATAAAATTTTCTCTCAACAAAGACAACATGGCAATGAGAGATAAATCAATGAAGTTTTCATAAAGCTAGATTTACTCAGTGTAAATTAATATTTTAATTTGAGATGACTGCTTTTCTATATTTTAATATAAAGTTTTTCTTATGTGAAAATACTGTGGTAATTTGCTATGATTTTATATTGATGGTAGCACAAGCCTTTTAAGCTACCTTTATATGTCTTACTGATCTATGGGAGTGTGTGCAAAATTTTACTTACCTTTGAAATCCAAAAAATGTAAATACTGTCATTGTTATTGAGGAATTTTTTTAGTTGTTGAAGTTTGTTTACTCATTTGCTTACTAATCTACAATTATGTATTAAAGTCTTGGCATCTATAAATACAAAACTTGAGATAAATAAAAGCATTAAGTAATATGGTAAATATAATCATGAAAATACAATGTTAAGAGTAAAAATTTTCAAAAATAGGAACTTAATAACCAAAAAAACCCCTACCCAATGCAATTATGTTAACATCAGACCAAACAGTCTATAATGGAAAAAAATTAAAGGCAAAGTGCATAATAAAAAATTTAATCTAGATTATATAAAACTATTTACTTATATACACTTCATAAAATAATTTCAAAAACATAGGATATAAATGTAATAGAAAATATGTACCTATATTCAAATATTTTTCTTAACTGCCACCATAATTGGTAAATCAAACAGGCCCCAGGAGATTTGAACAACACAATCAATTAACTAAAGATAATGAGGCATTGCAACCAATAGTGAAGATTCAACAACTTCAAACATACTTGAACATTTACAAAAATTGACATCATTCTATGCTATAAAGCAAATTCCAAGCAGTTTTACCAGATAAATATTTTAATAACAGCATTGTCTGACAGTAGCTCTGTCAGTTAGAAATGTAGCAATTAGCAGGGTAGTTGGGAAAACTTCATGAGTTTAGAAACTTAACAGTATTGTTCTGAATAATTGATAGATCAAAGAGAAAATCAAAATAGGATCACAAAACCTTGTGTAATGTGACTGAAGTGGAACTCAGTTGGGAACATATAGCCTTAGATTTTATTTAGGGTAAAAAAAATGGCTCAACTTGAGAACCTAAGCATCGAACAACTTTAAAGATGAAAAAACAAAAGCTGAAGACTAAGCCCAAAGATAGTAGAGGGCCTTAAAAAAGAGGTATTGTCTTCAAAGCCAAACTGACTACATGTGAATCTCTGCTTTCTCTCTTAGCAGGTTTTGACCTTGGAAGTAACTTAAGCTCTCCACTTTTCCTCATCTATAATGAATGATGGATAGTAATAGCACCTGCCTCCCAGAGATGTGGTGAGGACTGAATGAGTAAACATAAAAGATCCAGGACACCAGGATATCGCTCAGTTCTTTGCAGTTAGCCTTTATTATTAGAAGAGCAGACATTAATTAGGAAGATGTATTAAACAAAGTCAAAGCTACTTCTTTTCAAAGAGTAATAAAATGGACAGACCCCTTCCAATACTGATCAGGGAAAGAGAGAGGACACATGGACAATATTCATAAAGAACAAGTAGGAGACGAGGAAGGAGTGACCACTCACAACTCTTGTGACAGCTTTACTCTGAAGGGCATGGTACAAAATAGGGTGTTTTCTGGAGGAGCACACTGGAGCCAAGCGGGGGTTTAAAACTGTCCTCATTTTTTTAGGATGGGCTAAATTAAGGCAAGTTTGTAGGCATGTGGCAAAGATCCAGCTGAGCAAGAGTGTGCTGAGTCCCCTGAGAGGTCAAGGGAAGCAGCAACTCACAGAAGGGTGGACAGAGGCCAGGAAAAATAAATTATGTATGAGTGAGTCTCAGTTTAAACAAACAGTATTCTGTGTGAGTGTTTCTTTTTTAAAGAAAACACTGCTTTTGCCAGAGAAAGAGGTGTTAATTTGGGAGCACCTGATTGCTGGGATCCAAAATCTATGCCAGGCTCCCTGCTAAGATGAACACATGATTAACAAGGTGGGCCTGACTGGGTTTGTTTCATTATTTATGTAGACTCTTGAGAGAAGGGAAAGGAACAGCTCAGTCAGGAATTAGAGCCAGAAACACTAATGTAAATGAAACCATCCTCTTTGGATCCCCATACCCCAAGACCTTTACATTTTCCCTTCTGCCTGGAAAAGCCAAATACCATGTCTGTGTCTGCCTGGCTCATGCACTGCCTTCATGCAGGTCTCTTCTCAGATGTCCTCTCCGCAAAACCTGTTCCTTTTTTTTCCCCACATTTTTTTATTTAGTTATTTTTCAAGTACAGTTTTTTGTCTATTTCTCCCATCCAAGCCCACCCCTCTGTCCCGCGCTCCTCCCTCCCCCTTCCCCCAACCCCCCCCAGCCCTCCTACCTGTGTCCCTCTCATTTGTTCCCCCAAATCCCTCCCCCCTTCCCCCTTAAATTTCCTTCCCTCTCCCCTCTGGTCACTGTCCACTCGTTCTCTATTTCAGTGTCTTTGTTTTTATTCTGCTTGCGTGTTCGCGCAAAACCTATTCCTAACCACACTGTCTAAGCAGAATTCTTTTCATCCTCTACCCTGAGTCCCTCTCATTTTTCTCCAGTAGAGCTTATCACTCTTCTATATTGCACAATTTCTCAAAACACTGTGATATTTTTATTTACTAATTGTCACTGCCTCCTATTGGAATACAAATTCCTTGATGGCAGGGGCTTTATTTTGTTTACTCTTGTATTTCCATGTTCTTTTACAAACACACACATGCACACACACATATACATATTGCATACATATACATATATATTTTTTTTAGATATATATATCCCTCACTATCCTACCCTCTGTATCTATAACTACTCTTTTTCATAGCTTTCTGTTGACTTCTATTACAGCATTTATGTGGAACTGTGGCTATCATGTTTTTTATTATTTACATGGGTTTTGGTCTGTCTCCCTCTATAAAATACACACTCCATTAGAGCAGGGGCATAGTGGTCACTCATCATTGTATTCATAGCACTGAAATTATGTTGGATACATAATTGTCAAGAACTGTGAAGAGATGGAGACAATAACATACCTGAAAACTTATGTCAGTCATCCATGTAGTGGATGCTGAAAGAAATCTTGAGATTTCTTCCATCAGAGAGAAAGGACTTTATTACACTGTATAGCAGGACACATGCACTTCAGGTTTGCCTTCATTCCTCCTGCCCTCCAGATTTCATGGGGGCAACCTGGAGCAGCCCAAGTGAATTGTGCATATAGTGTGTGTCTGTGTCACAGCTGAAGAAACTTTGGTCTTAGGGAACCACCATCCTTTAACAGTCTTCAAGCAGACTTGCTCAACCTTTGTCCCAGAGGAAGACATTTGCTTTATTGTCCAGGACATCAAACAAATCTATTCACTTCTCCTGAATGAGATGCTATGTTTGTGTATTAATGCTGTTTTCTTTTAACATTTCTTTAAAAATATAGTCTAAAACAAAAAGTGGCAATGTCTCTGTTCAGAAGACGTGCAGAAATCTGAAACCCAATGATAATAAAAGCTCATAATATGTTGCATTGTTTTTGTAACAATGCAAATGTTACAAAACTTTGACTAAAACTTTGCCTGATTTTGTAACTGTTTGGTGTAAGGATGGTGGTGAAAGTTTAGTTGAGCATAAAAAGGATGAGTTCCTGTAGCTGGTGTCCCTGGATGTGAAGTTCCCAAGGAACAACAGGAAGGTACAGTAACAGTTTAGAAAAGTGCGCCTAATGGAAATTACTCTGTTTGTGGTCTATCTCTCAGACTCCTTTTTCCCTGATGCTATGTTGCTCCCTAATACACTTCTGTGTCCACACTACTTTCTACCTATCTGTTCATTTGAGTACAGCAGGGGTAATAGCCTAACTACATAGAATTCTCAGTGTCTCATTTCTCATATTTCAATTTTTGTTGATGATTTTATATTGCTGAAGTTATTTTTTTCTCTATTTCTAGTGCACATTGCTTGTTCAGAAACTGGATGCTAATGAGATTTTGCTTTTCTTCTACTTGGGATCTGTATATACCTGTCCAGTTGCCAAGAAAGCTGTCTTTTCTTGAAACCCTGGAAAAATAGGTTGTATATATCATGCAGACCTGTGAAAGAACAGCAGTGGTATTTAATCCAGGCACACCCTTTTACTGTCTCTCCTGAGTTTTATGTCATTCCGTCGGAAGCTCTCCCTGACCCGTGCAGAACGGACTTTTGTATTTAAGCCATCGCACTTGTTATGTACGTTCCTGCTTCAGTCACTGAGGAACATTACTGTGTGCCTCTCTGTGACAGAAGCTCAGTCAGGCACACGGATTCCATTCTTAATAAGATGCTGTTATTATCCAAGCAGGCTCCATGATTAGAGACAGATTTTAAAAACTGATCACAACAGGCTTAAATATTTTTATATTAGAATTTTGGGCGTAGAGATACATGACAAGGACAAATGTAATGGTAGCAATAAGTGGAGATGGCATTGTAAGGGGAGTGCCCTTTCTCGGACACTTTGAGTATTGGATAATGAAAAAATCTCACCAGGCAGAGGGGTGGGGGTCAGTCGGAAGAGAATAAACATTGCAGGTAAAAGGCGTGTAGAAATTAAGGAGACGTTTGAGAACATGGATTCTAGATTATGCCATACATGAGCTCTCTGACATTACTATCTCAATTTCCTGGTTCGAAGTATAAGGCTGTTGAGAAAGCTGGTCTCTAGCTCTTTTATCCCCATCTACTGAGGGGCTAAAGAACATTCTCAGCAATCAGGCTATTGACATTCCAGAGAATGTCAGCATCACTAGGAAAGGACACTCAGTTATTGTGAAGTGCCTTAGGGGCACTGCGTGGAGGGACTTCAATCACATCAGTGTAACACTCAGTCTCTTTGGAAAGAAAAGCAGCGGCTCTGGGTTGACAACTGGTGGGGAATTAGGAAGGGAGTGGTGGTCTTTCACACTCTCTGCTGTCCTGCACTGACCACGATCACGGGTGTCACACTGGGCTGCCATCACAAGCTGAGGTCTGTGTTTACTCACTTCCCTGTCAATGTGGTAGTTCAGGAGAACGGTTCTCTTATCACAATCAGAAATTTCTCGGCTGAAAAATACATCCACAGATTTCAGATAAGAGTGGTCATTGGTTATTCACTACACACCAAGCCCAAAAACATGAGTTGATTTTTGAAGGAAATGACATTAAACTTTTATCAAGTTCAGCTGTTTTGATTCAGCAAGCTATAACAGTTAAAAACAAAGATACAGAAAATTTGGGGATGGTATCCATATCTCTGAAAAAGGAACAATTCAGCTGGCTGAAGAGATCTAATTTGTCCAGCTATAGAAACAGCAAGATGCTGGGTGATTCCTCAGACTTATTTGTGATATTTTAAAGATGAAATAAGAACTGTATATTGAAAAAAATAGATAGGTGATCTTTAAAATATAATTGCAGCTGTATTACTCATATCTAGTCTAGTTATTATTGTTTTATGTTCTGAAATGGCTATGCTTTCACTGATTTATTATTATGACAGGGTAATTCTCCACAAGAGTCTGGGTTACTGAGAAGATTTCTTCTTTAATACGTAAGTCATAATCAATAGGAGTGAATCTCTGACTCGAAAATATGTCACCATATAGAAATGTTTAATGCATACGCTTTTAATTCTCATCATCTCCTTGAGATAATGCACATGGAGAAAGTACCTTGTTGTAAAGGGAGAGCTAAGTTGTAGGTGAGCTGGGACGGTCAGAGACAAACTGCTCAGTCAACCTTTGTTCAGAACCTTTTTCTTACTGTGGATGTGCAATAAGAAAAATCGATTTGCTTTCTACCTATTAGCACATATACAGCATAGTTTAATTATCTAAATTGCTGTTACCTCAGGAGCATGTGAATTGCTCATAATGGTTGTAAATGAAAATTCCTGTAGTCAGCTTTTATTGTTTTTGATATTTTTCATCACAACCCATTGCCATTTTATTATCAATGTAATGTAGTAATTGGGAAGGAAATTATAATGCAAAACATAGTGAATGACTAGTAGGGACAGTATTAAAGACAATATGATGTGCTGTACAGTTTATCTTTTGTTCTATGTGCTTATTTCCCTTTTTATGTCACTTTATTTCAGAAACTTTCTTATCGAGGCTAGACCTTTTATATCTAAAGAAAATATCTGGTTTTTAAATGTTTACTTAAGACTTAAATAATTTCAGTAAACTCTCCTTGACATTTCATCCTGTCTGAAGTGGTGATTCTTAATTTCCGCATTCAAAAATGGATGATTAAAGTCAGTAAATGGCCTGAATTTTTTATAGAAGCATCACAATCTTAAGGCACTTGCTTCACAAATACACATTATGTAGCATCTCATATAATGTGTAGATTAACAGTAACTCTACAATATTCCTATATTATATGAGGTCTTTCTGGAAAAAGTCTAGCCATTATTAATATTGAGAAAAGTTTTCATGACATTGATGTAACCTGTCAGCCAAGGAGAATGGACTGGAATGCGCATGTGTGAATAATGACAACTTCACTGTACTTGTCAGTGGGGGTGTTAGACACTGTTGAGTTAGCGTGTATACTATGTGATCATCGCATTCAAAATAACTGAGTGAGTAGAGCAACAAATCTGTATCAAATTTTGTGTTAAAAATTAAACATTCAGATTCAAAAGCCCACAGCTATGAGCAACTGGTGATTGGCAGCCTCATCACCACAACACACCCATTCATGCATCATGTCTCATGCAGAGTATTTTATGAAACATCAAATCACCGAGGTGACTTAGCTCCCCCCTGCCCAGCCCAGATTTGGCTCCCTGTGACTTTTGGCTTTTTCCAAAACTAAAATCACCTTTGAAAGGGAAGAGATTTCACACTGTCAGTGAGATTCAGGAAAATATGATGGGGCAGCTGATGGTGATTGGATGAACTATGTGAGTTCCCAAGATGCCTACTCTGAAGGGGATTTGTGCATCATTGTCTGGTGTACGGTGTTTCTGAAATCTTGTTTGTATCTTCTTCAATAAATGTGTCTATTTTTCATATTATGTGGATGGATACCTTCTGCACAGACCTCTTATGTTATTGTCAACTTAATCAGGATAAGGAGAGTTAGTTGAGCATGAAAATTAATGTCTGAATTAAGGGGATTGGGTTATCAGCCTCTTTTTGCCTTCTACTGACCAACTCAGCTGCAAGGAGAATGAATGCTGCCATAGGTTTATCAGATCAAAGAACATTAGACCTGCACTTTTTCTTCAGCAAGGTAGTAAGCCAAAATTTAGGAGGTGTTTTTTGGGGAAGGAACAATCTTATTTATTACTGTTTTTTCCTGCTTCCTTTCTGCACAAACTCTGATGAAGCCAAGTATAGCAAGTACTAGGTTCGGGCCTGGGGAAAAACTAGTACAAAATAATGATCTTTCTCTTTGCCTCACTCACTAAATAGCAGGTGACATTACAGGAACTGAGGGAGAGAGCCACCTGGTTATATGGGGATCAAGTATCCAAGTTAGACAAAGTTCAAGTGCAAATGCCTTCCTTGAGTCAGGAATCTACCTGTTAAGTTTGAGGAAGTGCAAGAGGTCACCTCTGGCAGCCCAGGAAGAGGCTGGGAGAAAGGGTAATCACTGGGTGGGGGGTGGGTCACACTGGGTCACAGGCTCTCTGAGGAGCCTTGGCTGGTTCATTTATCTCCACGCTCTGACTGTAAATTCGGAATATACAGTTTACATTAGAAAAACTCTCTATCCAACCACCTTCAATTCTTCTAACTGAGGAATTCCTTCAGCCTCCTGAAACAGGACTCAATATTCAGTCGTGTTGCTTCTTCATGTGGATGGTAGCTGCTCAGATGAGCTGTACCGCAGTAATTAGTTCAGGGGCAGACTTTTCCTGGTCTTCACAGAGACGAGAAAAGGAGAACACTCAGCCACAGAAAAGAAAACATCCTCCAACTTTTGGTCTGCTACATTTTGCTTTACATTATATTTATCACCTAGAAATTATTCTTCCTGATTGATTCTGAAGTGTACAGAATATAGTAATAAGTGAATGTTTGACATGAATAGTCTCCCAATACCCTCCTCTCTATATGATAAAAAATAAATCAAATCATTATTACTTGAAGAGATAAAATTTGAAGGTTATTATCTTACATATAACTTAAACTTTATTGAAATATTAATTCCTTAAACCCTATTTGTTATGTAAGATTAATTTGTATAAGCACAAAAGATTCAGTAGGGAGACTACGAGTGATAGTTGAGTTGGTGAAAAATTTTATTCTTTGTTATATATTTTATATTTTTTTCTTCAAAACATTTGTATTTGGGTTTACAAACTTGTTAACTGCTCTTATTTTAAAATTTGTTATTAATAGTGTGATCGTTTCAATTACTAGTTCATTCTAGTGAAATTATGCCCCTTACTATCTTTACTTGGTATGAAAATAAAAATATTAACATGGAATGTCAAGCTTATAATAAAAACATTCAAAGACATAAACTTGAAGATTTATCAGATAAAAAATTAAGTATGCAATTGGGATACTGCTATTTATACTTCTGTGCATTATTTATTGGTTAAATAAGCCTATACTAAAAATACAAACCTTTGTTTCAGTGTAATTATTTGTTTTTCTAGAAAAAATGAGAAATTCAAAGTAATGTACCATTCACACGACAGTCTAAAGAGAATGTATTGCCTTGACTGCTATGCTAGGTCATGTCCTGTACTCATTCAAACTTCAGTGTTTGCAAAATACTTTTCTAGAATTTGAACTTTACCTTTTTTGCTAACATATATTCTAATGGAGACAGTACTAACAAGATAATGTTACCCTGACATTGTTATTCAATGGAATATTGCTTAGTAGAAAAGGTCCGTCATAATCAAGTTCTCTAAATTATAGTTACAAACCCCTTTTATCCTACTTTCTTTTAAAAACTTATACACCCTGTTCTCTACTTATTGATTTGCATTCTTTCCATGAAAGCATGAAGGAAGTCAGCATTATTATATATCACCTCTTTTAGCTGTCACACTGGCTTCTCTTGCAACCAGAGCAATTTGACTGTGGTTACTAAAATTAGGTGAGCAAATAAGCATCTTTACATTCCTAAGATTCCCTATGAAAGCTTTAAATAGAAAATCTCATTATGTGTAATACTTATAATATTTAATGAAAGGAAATATCACCAACCATAATAGATTACTACATAAAAAAGAAAAATATGTATAATCAGATTTCTAAAATCCGAGCAATTATTTTAGTAATTTAATGTAATCTTTGTGTAAACTAAAGCTTCAGAGTTGGTTGCACATTATTCAGTTGCTCATAAACAAAATGGAGACTTTTTTTTTCATTTCAAAGTTCCAAATGATTTGGTGGCTGTGGTCTTTCTATCCTGTATATATTTCCCCTTTGGGGAGTGTTTTTCTCATATGCATGATCCAAAGAGCTCACAGTCTAACAAGTCTACAGCATGGGAAAGGAAAGAGGTCACAGAAGAATATTCCCTCCTTTTAAGGGCTTGACCCAGAAGTTGCTCATGTTATGTCCTTTCTCATTCCATTGGCTTGACTATATCCCCATGGTTATATGTAGCTAGAAGAAAGGTCCTCCTTTCCTTCCCCTTTTCTTTACTCCTCTTTCTCCTCTTTCCTTTATGTTCTTATTCCTTTTTCTGTTCTTTTATTTTGGGATATACTTGAATAATAACTAGTTTTTTAATAATAATATAGAATTGAGGATAAATATCAAGAGAAAGCAAAACAATCATTTCAATTATCTCATTTAAGAACACTGTATTAGATATTCTGTGCGGAAACCTGTGTATGTTAAATTTTAAGTTACTCCAAAATGAATGGATACTAATGAAAAATATAAATTTAAATCGAAACATGTTAATTTTCTATTGTATATCTTTAATAGGAATCATGTGCATATTATTGTCTCCGAATTTCTATTTAGTTATTTAGATGATTTTGTTAAAGTATTAACTTTATTGGATTCTTCCCTAAGAAGTTCTTTTCTTATCCCAAAATAATAAAGATACTATTTCATTTTTTCCCTATTAGTTTTTCAGCTTTTACCTTTGATATTTAGTCCTTAAATCTACCTGTAATTCACTTTAGTATATGATATGAATTGTGTAGTTGACACTTTGTAGTTTTATATAAAATATGTATAAATATATACATGGCGAGTAGCTTCCCCAAAGTCTTCTACTGATTTGTGGTTCAAACTTTATCAGATACCTTAATGATATTTATTGTTTCATTCAGCAAATAGCTAATAAGTGCTGGGGTGAGTGTGAAGCATACGGGCCAGTGTCAAAGTCTGCACGCTAACTGAACGTATTTTCTAGTGGAGGAGTGAAATTAATGAAATTAGTAAAAAATAACTCAGATAATGGAAAGTACAGTAATGATATAGAAGATAAATGTATTTGTGACTTTTACATTTTTTATTAACTTATTTGCCTGTTGTTGCATATATAAGTATTGCTACATTGATGCAGGGCAAAACGAAGGATTCATAGGGGCCCTACTCCCTCTTTTGTTATCCTTTCATATTTTTCTTTGGTATTTGTTTATATATTTCTTCTGTATGAATTTCAGTATCAGTTTCATGAAATATGACAATAAATCTTTGCATTTGAATTGAAATTGCACTAAATTTATAGTTCAGCCTGACCAAAATTAACATACTTTTTAAAAATTAAGTTTTCCATATATGAACTTGACATACCCCTATTTAACCAGATTCTGTAAAATCCATATTTAATAGTTTTTTTAAAATTATACTAAAAAAGGGTATTACATATTTTTGGTTAAGTTAATTAGTTGCTACCTGAAATTATTCCCCACTTTCTAGTTATTATTTGAGGGTATGCCCCCTATATTTTTTTTCAGAGGAAATCTCATATCTGGCAAATTTTATGAACACTTTTATTAGTTCTTGTGATTTCTTAATTCAGGTGGGGTTTTCTGTCTACATGAGCACATGTCCTATTTGTTGGTTGACACTCTGGGCAATAAGTTAAACAATATAACTTAGAGCAGGTCAAATGCTTATATCCTTTATTGTGTCTCAAAGGTTCCATTATAGCTACTCAGATTTTTCTAATGTTTCTTGTGTCAGTTTTGATAATTTGCAATTTCAAGGTATTTGTCCACTTCAATTATATTGTCAAATTTATAGGCAGAAATATTATATTGTATATATTAAATGGCTCTAGGATCTTAAGGGGTGACATGGCTTTTTTTCCTAATTTTGCTAATTTGCTTTTATTCCTTTTACCATTTGGTCAATCAGGCTGAAGGTAAACTTTATTGGTCTCTTTAATACAACCACTTTGGTTCCATTTATTTTCTTTATTGATTGTGTACTTTATGTTTCATTGATTTATATTCTTATTTTTAATGTTTCCTTTTTTTCTACTTAGTTTGGATATAATTTTTTCTTCTTTTTCTATATTTTTATGGTGAAAACTTAGGTTACTGATTTTAGACTATACTTGTTTCCTCATATAAACATGTAAAGCTATAACTATTCCTCTAGAAATGCTTTAAGTGCACTGCACAAATTTTGATATACTACTGGGTTTTCATTGTAATATAATACAAATATTGTTTAATTTACATATTCATGTCTCCCTTAAGTATTATTTATATATTTTTAAGTTTCTGAATATGTAAAAATTAATGGCTTATTGATTAATATAATTCTATTCTGATCAGAAAACATAATATATATAATTTAGTGTAGTTTCAATTTATTAAAATTTGTTTCATGGCCCATTATGTTTATCTTTATTTCATGTCTTTTTTGTTATTTTTTCCCTTTCCCTGCCATCTTTTGGATCAAGTAATTCTTAGTATTCATTTTGTTATCTCTATTTGTTTATTATTTATATGTTTCTTTTTTAAATCTTCACTGGAGGACATTTTTTCATTGTTTTCAGAGAGAAAGGGAGAGAGAGAGACATAGATTGGTTGCCTTCTATATGTACCTGGACAGGAGATGGAACTCACAACCCAGGTTTGTGTCCTCACCAGGAATTGAACCCTTAACCTTTCAGATGCAGGATGATGGTTTACCCAACTGATCCACACTGTCCAGGGCTCTTTCTGTTTCCTTTTTTTAAAAGTGGATTCTCTAAGGCAGTGCTATTTATGACAACACTCAATGAGTATGGAAATGTTTCAGATGCATGCTGTCCAGTTCAGTAGCCACTAGACATGTGTGCAACAGGCTATTGAGCAATTGTGCAATAAAGAAACTAAAAGCATAAGTTAATCTAATTAATTTAAATTAAATTTATGTAGCTACATGTGGTTAGTGGTGACTTTATTGAGAGTGTAGCCTTGGAGTTTACCATATGCATCTTTTAACTGATTATAGTCTCTCAGAAAATACTGTATTATATACTTTACATATCACTTAAGACTCTGAAAATAATAGAAGGGCATTTTCCCACATCCCATTGTAGTAGTTAGGGTTTTCTAGAGAAACACAGAGAAAGGGACCTTATGAGGAATTGGCTCATACGATAATAGATGCCAAAATGCATCATAATCTGCTGCCTGCAAGCTGGTGACCCAGGGAAGCCAGTGGTGTAATTCAGTCTGAGACCTAAAGGTCAGAAAAAAAGATGTGAAATGAGATGAGATGGGATGTTCCAGCCCTGAAGCAGAGAGGCAGGGGAAGAAAGGGTGAATTCCTTTTTCCTCTGCCTTTCGTTCTTCTCAGAATGGACTAGATGTTATTCACCCACATTAGGGAGGGCTCTCTACTGTACCTAGTGCACTGATTCAAAGGCTAATCTCATCCAGAAACAGCCTCACAGATATATCCAGAAATAATGTTTAATCTGTGCACTTTGTGACCAGTCAAATTGACACACAAAATTTAGCATAGCACATGTCTTTTGTACTAGAATTTAAACTCACTTTACTTCTAGATATTTAAAAATTTGCAATACATTGTTGTTATTTTTTCTTTGACTATTAAGTGATCTGTTATAGAAACTAATAAAAGAAAACACCTTTTATATTTACCTAAAAATACTTTTTTGATTTTGAAGATGATTTTTTATTAACTTAGAGTTCTAATTTGAGGTTTAATTTTTTTTATTTTTTTTGCACACAAATGCCACTGATGTGGGTATGGTACCAGTTACAAATATAAATGATGCAGGATGGTTTGAGTTTAGTAGAGACTTGAAGACAGGGAAAAGTATAACACATGACTATCTAAGGGTAAAAGGTTGCAGACAGAAGGTGCACTTAGGGAAAGTATGGTATTCCCTGCTAATCCACAGGAGATGTGGTCCCAGATCCATAGTGGATGCCCGAAATGAAGGCTAGTACCAAAGCCCATGTACATGGTGTGGCAAAAGTAGGTTTACAGTTGTGAATAAGTGAAATACAAGTTTATTATTATATTAGTATTTATTTATTAATTATGGTACTATTTTCCATAAGGACAACTGGAAACCTACTTTTTGCCCCATTCTGTGTCTATTCTACCTTATAATACATGCATTCATATGATAAAGCTTAATTTATACATATGCACAGTAAGAGTTTAACAATAAAAACTAATAAGATGAAACAATTATAATAATATACTCTACTTAAAGCTGTGTGAATGTGGTCTGTCTCTCAAAATATCTTATTTTACTGTACTCACCTTTTCACCTAAAGGAACCTCTTTATGGCTTCTTTTCTGAATTGCCATCATCACTACTCTTGCACTTTGTCACCATTGTTAGGTATAATAAGGATTACTTGAACACAAGCAGTAGGACACGATAACAGTCAACCTGATATCTGAGATGGTTACTAAGTGACTAATGGTCAGGTAACATATACAGCTTTTAGATGCTGGGCAAAAGGATGACTTATATCCCAGGTGGGACAGAGTGGAACTGTGTGAGAGTTCATTATACCACTCATAATGGCACACAATTGAAAACTTATAAATTATTCATTTCTAAAATTTTTCATTTAATATCTTTGGATGGAGGTTGGCAATGGGTAACAAACATAAAAAAGGGAATCCAGGGCAAGGGAGACCACTGGATAGCCTAGGCAGATGGAGAACCTGTGGCAAAGGCCTTCAGTCAGGAATGCACCTGCCTCACTCAGGAAATAGCAGGAATGGCAGAGTGGCCAGCACAGAATGAACTAGTAAGCATTGTTAGGTGAAGAAGTCAAGGCACCACAGAGCTTTCAAAGCCATGTAGCCTTGTAAAAGCATTCATTTTATTCCGAGTGAATGGGGAGCTGTTTTAGACTTCTGATTAGCAGAATGACATAAAACGACTTAAATTTTGAAAATAAGTTTTTTGTGGAGAATAAATTGTTACGGTCTAAGAATAGAAGTCAGGAGACCATTGAGACAAGTGAGGGTGACTGTGACTAGAGGGCTCTCAGTAGACACATGGAAAGTGGTTAGATTTTTGGATAGACACTAGTAGATTGCATGTGTGATTATTAAGAGAGGATTAAGTGGAAAGAGGGGGTAAAAATCAATAGAGTTGGGAAATATTAGAGAATAAGGAGTTTTGGGGCAATCAAGTGTTGAGTTTTAGACATGCTAAGATTGAGACATCTACCAAGATCTTAAGAAAGCTCAAGTTAGTTGTCTATACAAGTATTTGTAGTTTGGGAGGGAGATGTATTCTGATGGTGTGAATTGGAGTGTGGTCACAGATAGATCATATTTAAACTCTGAAGTCCAATGATTTGCCATCGAAGTAAGCATAAATGTAAAGCCAAAGAGCATCAGAGACTAATAACTGGGAGCACTCTAATATTGAAAAGTCTTGGAGAACAGTTGGTAGCAGCAGAGGAGTTTGGAGAGAGACCAGTGAGTTAGACATTCAGCCACAAACTGGGGTTTGGTCATATGCTGCTATTAAACCACATAAGATGAAGACTGAAGACTGGCTGTTAGATTTTTCATCAAAGGAGAATATTGTTGAAAGGGTGAAGTTGATGAGAGCAATTTCAGAGAAGTGGAAAAGGTGAACTCTGATTGAAATGGATTTAAGTGGGAATGAGAGGAAGGATGTAGACTGGAAGTTATGCTAGCTCCCTCTAGAACTTTCGCTCTGAACTGAAAGAGAATTGGACCTGAAACTGTTATAGAATATGCTTTTAATTTTATTTAAGATGGGAAAAAATATCATCTTCTGAATGTTTATGGTAATGTTCCTACTGGGAACAAAAAAAAAAAGGATGATGCAGGAAAGAGGAGTAATTGTTGGAGGCATGTCTCCAAGCAGTGAAGTGGGATCCTGCTCTAAGGCACAGGTAGTGTTCTGCAGCGAGGACTGAGTGCCCACACCGTAATCTCTGTCTCTAATTTAAATTCAGTCAGTTGGATGGGGCGCCACCTCGGGACAAAGGCCTTTGAATGCTTCAATCTCTTTCTGTTAGACCTCTGTTCCTGCAAAGTATTCTTTTCTTTCATGGAATTTTCTGGCACTGTTGATTTATAATAGCCACTTTTTTGTATTTTAATACTTTCTGGTTAAATCAGCTGCCAGTGAGTATGTGATTAGAGGATTAAATAAGAGAATACCCAGTAGCTAGACCATTTGACAGGACCTAATTTTTTCTCTCTGGCAGGAATTTGCATTATGTTCACACTGATGTTGGGTTGCTTTTCTTCACTTTCTTTTTCTTTTTGACTTGTGATGGAGATAAGGATACTACTCATTTATTCAGGACAATGTAGAGAAGAGAAAATGAGCACACTAAAAAAATTTTTTCCATTCTTGACCTGTTAACCAGCCCTTCTTTAGAATAACTGCAAGTAAATTGCCAGAAATTCACTGTTTATGCTAGTCGCTTGGATTCCTTAACCTTCCTAAAACTTTTGAGGCATCTCCAAAGCTCAGTCATGGAGCAGCATCTCCAATGCTGAGTCATGGAGTGATCAGCAGTGGCCTGTGTTGTTTCATTTTGCACATAGCTTTTAAACACTGGCCAAGAAGATTTATATTGTTAGTTCCTTCCCTAAGAAATTGAGAATAATTTTTACTTCCCTTATTAAAATAAAATAATTGGATTAAGCAATGACTTATTTCATTTTTATTTTAAATTTGTAATAAAGAAATATGGAATGCAATAATTTCATTTCATTTTCTTTCATTCAAGCTTTCTGAAATGCTGTTCAGTTTAAGTAAACAGTAATAAATCTTTGGGAATTTTGCCATCACACATACAACTATTTTAATCTTTGATGGAGTGAAAATTTTATATGAAAATGCTAGACTTTTAGATTATTTTCAGTTACATTCTGCTTCCTGTGAAAATTTCTTATGAAATTAGTAGAGCTTCTGACTTTCAAATTATTTTCTTGGAACTTGAACTAGGCTGGATGATAAAGAATTTAAAATTACTGAGTATGACTCTTCAAGCTGGGTTTGTGGATACTTTCATTGGGGTTTACTGTGAAACCAAACCAAATAACTATGAAAGAATGTGCCAGAATTAAGAGGAAGGTAATGGAAGCATGCCTCCCTAGATCTGAACATGACACTCACAAAGCAGTGACAAAAGCAATCACATTTTCTGCATTGCCTTTTTTACACTATGCCAGCCATTGCTGGAGATGTTTCTTTACCATGGTAACTGTTACCACAGTGATTACCAACATCATCACTGATAGAGCCTCCATCTGCTAAATATCATTCCTTCAAGTTTGAGCCTTCATGGAAGCTCACTTATGAAGAAGTAAAATTTGCTTGGTGATCATCATTACCTCTTATATGGAACATGAAGTAGAACAGAACTAGATGATTCTAGAACCTAAACTCTAGATTCATACATTGCATATCTTGCATTGGTTGTTTATCTTGCATTGGAGGATTTTTGTTTGTTTTCTTTTGTTTTGTTTTGCAAATACATATGTCCAAGCTCTATATAAAACCAAGTAAATCTCAATTTTCTGGTGTTTCCCTGAGTATTTCTTTAATTTACAACCTATATGTTGTTCTGGAGTAGCTCAGCAGTGTGAATAACTGAATAACACCATTGGTTATATTTGCTAACCTTCCAGGTCAGTGCTGCTTAAATTCTCTGGGGGAGTAACAGTTTTCCATTCACCACAAACCAAGACTTTTGTAAAATACAGTAAAAAATATAATTACTGGAAAAATTTTGGAAGGCATAGGAAATACAAACCCCATTTTTATTGTTAATTCAATAGATACACAGTTACTCTGACAAATTGCTCTAAAGTTTCTGAACACTTACTCTCAGTTAATGTATATCTCCCTTTAGACTGTTCATCAACAGCTAAGGAATGAAAGTGGTCCCCTGGCCTCACTTTGAGAAGTTCTGTTTTAAAGTACGAGTTTGCTCGTCCATCAAATGGGTGATATATCACTTGCCCCTCGCTATTCAGAGGGCTCAAAGACACAATAAATTAGTGAGATATGTAAAACCTTTAAGATAAAATTAAGGATTTATCTTTGAGTTCCTTCAGTGATAAGCACAATGCTATGTATATGCGATGAAACCAACACTTTGAAATTAGAATTAAAACATGTTTAGAGGGTATTTGGTGAATTTTGTGGGTTTGTGTAAAAAATTTTTAGTGTTTCCCCCCCAAACTATCACATCTCATATGGAATTCTGCCATCAATGTGTGGTACTGGGCCAGCTAGTGTGGTCGTGACATCCCAAGACATCAACCACGAAGCAGACCTGACTAGCATAAAAATATTGAGTTTGCAGTATACTTTCAAGAAAAACAAATAGATTTACTCTTAAAGTGCTTTTTTACATTATTCACAGTTTAGTGAATAGAAGGCAGGAAAACAAAATTTTTAAATTTTTTATCTAATGGAAGAAAAAATACTTCTTTTTACATTAGCTAAAAAATACAGCAATATTTAGTGGAAAACTAGTACAGTAAAATGTTGAATTCACCTATCATTCTGGATGAGCATTTACTTTAAAAGCTTTTCAAATAAAACAAATGTATAGAAAGTTGAAAGATGGGTAGTGTTTTTATTTGTTGTAGTTTTTATTGTTTTCTAATCCTCATTTGAGAATATGTATTTATTGATTTTAGAGAGAGAGGTTGGGGGCACAGAAAGAGAGAGAGATCAGTGTTAGAGAGAAACATCGACTACTGGCCTCCCTTCTGAGCCCTGAGTAGGGGTGGAACCAGCAACCCTTTGGTGTACATGAAAACACTCTAACCAACTCAGACACACAGCCAGGTCTAAGATAGGTAGTGTTTTAACATTTGATATTCAAAGATGTTAAAATAGAAATAATCAAGGCAATTTTGAAAATAAATATCTTTTTAGTTTTGAAAAAATAGCCTAAAGATTCAACAGATTTCCTTCTTAGTCCGAAATTAGTGGGAAGTGGGGATGGCTAGGGTGGGAGGGAGTAGTGGGGGGAAAATGGGGACAACTGTACTTGAACAACAATAAAAAAAAAGTTAAAAAAGAAAAAAGTTAAAAACATGGTTGTAATAAATCAGAATTATAAATCATAATTTAATTTTTATATGAAACTTAAAGTATTTTCTAAATTAAATAAGTTAAAATGCATTCTAGAAATTCTGGTGAAAACTTTATACAAAAATAATTAAATTTCGATATTCAAAATTCTTTAAATTAATTGAACATCAAGAATAAATGAGGCAAAAATCAATGTATACAACTTAATGAAGCAAGAGTATTCAGGGGGAGAGTTTTACTGATTTTATTATCCCAGAATAAAGGGTACTCACATTATAACAAATACTTAATAATATATGAAATATGATGTAAATAAAGAACTGGAGAAGAAAAGTTTGGTAATGAGAGTAAGAATAAATACAGAAAGGATACATGATGGAGACAAATGAGAATATCATGCACATAAAAAGACATAAAATATCTTCCATCTTCTGCTTCTAGTCTACTTTTAGCAAAAATAACTCAAAGACATGTGTTAAAAAGGCATTTGATATGACATAGGTAAAACAGGGGAAAAATAGAGAAATGAGTTTGTATCAAACCAAAATGTACTGCAACAGTGAAGGAAATAATCAACAAAATGAAAAGATGACCTATGAAATGGGAAAAATATTAATATTTACAAAACACATATCTGATGAAGGGTTAAATGTTTAAAATATATGAAGAACTTACACAACTCCAAAAAATCCAAGTAACCCAATTAAAAATGGACAATGATTTGGGTAGATATTTCTTTGAAGAAGATATACAAATGACCAGTAGGTATATGGAAAGGTTCTTGACATAGTTAATCATCAGGAAAATACAAATCAAATAATGAGACAGAACGTCACATGTGCTAGGATGGTTATTATTCAAACAAACAAACAAACAAACAAAAGATAACAAGTGCTGGAGAGAATGTGGAGAAATTGGAACCCTTGTGTTCTGTGAGAATATAATTTGATGTAGACAACATGGAAAACAGCATTTTCATGGTAGTTAGACTTGAAGGCAATCCAAATGTCCACTGATAGACAAATAGATAAAGATGTGATATATACATACTATGGAATATTATTCAGCCATAAAGAATGAAATCCTGCCATTTACAATGACTTCAATGAACCTGGGGGAAATTATGCTAAGTGAAACAAGCCAAAAATGGAAGCAAAAAATACTACATGATACTGTTCCTATGAGGAATCTAAAATAGTCAAACTTGTAGAAACTGAGAGTAGAGTAGTGGTTTCCAGGAGCTGAAGGAAGTTGGAAACGGGTATTAGTAAATGGGTACAAAGTTTCAGCCATGCAAGCTGACTAGTCTTAGAGATATATTGTACAATATAATGAGTATAGTTAACAGCACTGTCATTTTATTCTTAAAATTTTTCTAAGGGGGTAAATCTTAATGTTGTATTCTTATCATAAAATAATAATATAATAATAATAATAAACAATAAAGAGGCAAGAAAACTTTTGGAGGTAATGGATATGTTTATGACATAGATTGTGGAAATGGTTTTACCCATATATATTTATCTCCAAATCCATGAAGTTGTATACATTAATACAGATAGCATTTTGCATGGCAATTTTAGCTCAATAATGTGCTTTAAATGGAATGGATGTTTGACATGAGTGTTTCTGTTCTATTATTTCCTTTCATTATACTTAAGGATAAATTAAAGTTAGCACAGAATAATTTTTGCACTGATATAATAGGATTGAAATCCTGCTCTCCATAAAGCTTGTCAAACCTTCTAGACTCATTTTCACCGGGGCATATCAGCCTCGTGGTTGCCTTCAAAGGGCCAAATGTAATTTCAACTTCTTAACAGTTAAAGGAGTAGTTACATTTATACAGTCCTAAAATTATTTTGTGAGGCTGCTGTGGCCCCCAATGAAAATGAGTTTGACACCCCTGTTCTAGTGGCAAAGGTTGGTTATTGTCACAGTGGGTACTGAAGAGCAACAGGCTTTGTGAATTCATTCTTTTATACTATCAAAAATTGCATGTATCTTCTACATTGGCCTCATGAATATTATATCTGAAATGCTTTTCGAATATTGCAGAGGTTAATGTTATTCTTTATGCTACTGTACTTGGTATTTGTAGCTGAAAACACTTGTCTGAATTGAAATTTTAGAGATATATTTCCTGATAGAAGTGTACTAACATTCTGACATTCAAAAAATTTTAAACTGTACCTTGATAAAATCTCTTACAGGCAGTGTGTAATTATCACTGAATAAGCTATTTATTAAATATAAAATATTGAAGGCAAAATTTTCATAAGCATTACTAGATATTTTAACAGGTGTGAAGTTTTCAAGCATTTCTCTTCAAAAGGATGTGACAGAATTTGAAAGCATTGAAAATTGCCATAAAGTTGAAATACCTGTGTCAACATTATATGAGATTTTTTTTAAACACTAAAATATTTGGTACAATAAAAGAAAAGAAATAAGGCTTAATGAAATAAGATTACATACTTGGCTGGTGTCACTCAGTGGATTGAGCGCGGGCCTGCGAACCAGAGGATCTCAGTTCAATTCCCAGTCAGGGCGAATGCTTGGGTGGCAGGCCAGTTCCTAGCAGGGGACTCACGAGAGGCAACCATACACTGATATTGTCTCCCTCTGTCCTTCCCTTCCCCTCTAAAGATAAATAAATAAAATATTTAAAAAAAAAAGAAATTAGATTACATAGACACTTTCCTTAAGTGGGTAAAATAATCCCAGTTACATTCTTTGGAGGATCCCTCAGGATCTTATTTTAACACTTGGGAAATTCCTTAATTTAGAATTTTATGAACCCAACAAAAGGATTTTTTAAAACAACTAACTTAATTCTTATTATGGAATTTTATTATATATGTTTATATATATGTAGATATATATGTAGATATATATATATATTTATATCTACAGAACTTACCTAAAAGTATGTATATAATATAATCTTCAGAGAATATAGAGTTTTCTGAGACTATTTTATGTCATTCATCTTCGGAGAGATATTGAAAATATTATTATGTAGTAAATTTATTAGCCATGAGAAAGCTTTTTAATTTTATATAGTCCTATTTGTTTATGCTTTCCTTTATATCCCTTACCTTTGGACAGTATGTCAGTGAAGCTATTATTGGTGGGATATCTGACATTTTAGTGCTTATGTTTTCCTCTAGGACTTTTATGGTGTCACAACTTATATTTAAGTTCTGTGTCCATCTTGAGTTTATTGTGGTGTATGGTGTAAGTTAGTGGTCTGGTTTCATTTTTTTTTTCTGCATGTACCTGTCTAGTTCTCCCAACACCATTTACTGAAGAGACTATTTTTATTACATTTTATGCTCCTTCCTGCTTTGTCAAATATTAATTTACCATAGAAACATGGGTTTATTTGGGGGCTCTCTGTTCTGTTTCATTGATCCATGCGTCTGTTCTTATGCCAATATCAGACCGTTTTGATTACAGTGGCCTTGTAATATAGTTTGATATCAGGTATTGTGATCCCACCTACTTTGTTCTTTGCGGGGGTGACTTCTCTGTGATGCCCCCCCCCCAGGTGCCACAGACATGCCTGAATGAATAAATATGGCCGAGACAAGATGAGATCTGTTTGGGGAAGGAGGAGTGGGCTGTGGCCAGTTTCTCTGGGGAGACAAAGTCCAGCAGAGGCCAGTTTCTTTCAGGAGAAAAAGGCCCCGAGCATCTTTCTCCATAGCCTTTTATTGGTTTTAATACACCGGAATACAGGGCGGCAAGGATCAAACAGTAGATAACATTTCAAAGAGATCTGAGGGCTTCAGGGTCTGAGTCAGTGTCTGTCAGGAAGAGATTTGCAGAAACTTTGGGAGACATATCCATTTCCTCTCAGACCCTTATCATATGAATGAAAGCACTCTTAGCAGAGCAGATTTCACAGGTTTATCAGGAAGTCTTTGTGGTGCCAGATTTTTCCCCAGGACACACTCTAGCAAGGCAAGGAGCTGCACCCCTCCCAAACAGGTATTCAGGTTTAAGGGGATTAGAGCCAAGAAGCACTTCTCCCAGAGGACTTGGGGACTCGGGCTTCTTCAAAGCCCGAGGGCAAGAATCCTTTGCTTTTTGTTGCAGCCCCCTGAGTCCTTCCATGAAGGCTTCCCAGGTGTTTGAGTCTGTCTTAGGTTGCCCCCTGCTGTGAGGGGTCTTGCCCCCTCATTGACTTCCGACCAAGCTTTGGGGGCAGGGAGAGGAACTGAAGCAGCTTTTACTACCAGAGACAAGCTTTGTCTCCTGCGGCTGGCATTCCAAAGGTCGTCTCTCTCCCTTAGCTACAAGGGGTAGAGATACAACTCCTAAAATCAGGCAGAGCGGTCTACAACAGTTCTTCTTTCTCAAAATTGCTGAGGCTATTCGGGGTCTTTTTTGGTTCCAGATAAATTTTTGAAATATTTGTTCTATGTCTATGAAATATGTCATTGTTATTTTAATAGGGATTGTGTTGAATGTATAGATTGCTTTGCATAGTATGGACATTTTAATGATATCAGTTCTTCCAATCCATGAACACAGTATATACTTCCATTTGTTGTGTCTTCCTTAATTTCTTTCTTCAGTGTTGTGTAGTTTTCTGAGTATAGGTCTTTAACCTCCTTGGTTAAGTTTATTCCGGGGTACTTTATTTTTCTTGTTGTTACAGTAAATGGGATTTTTTTCCTAGTTTCTGTGTAAATTCACTTAAATGCAGTTTTATCTATTTTGAAAAAAGACATTACATACCAGTAACAATGCAAAGTATTTTACTTAGATTAGTATATGAAGTCTGTCCAGAAGGTATTCAGCCATGTAACATGAAACATAGAAACATTTATTGAAGAAGATACAAGAAACATTGTACATAGGACAATAATGCCTTAGTCTTTTTCCAAGTAAGCACCTTGGGACCTCACACAATTCTCTCAATTACCATCAGCTGCCTGTGATATCTTCCTGAGTTTCATCGACTGCCTGAAATCTCTTTCCTTTCAAAGATGATCTTAGTTTTCAGAAAAACCAGATGTTACAGGACACCAAATCTGGGCTGTAGGAGCCTGAGTCACCTGGGTGATTTAATGTTTCACCAAAAAACTGCACCAGACGTGATGCATGAGCAGGCACATTGTGGTGATGAAGCTGCTAATCACCCATTGCCCATATCCATGGTTCTCTGAATCATCAGGATAGTTTCCATGGAGGAATGTTCAAGCTTAACACAAAATTTGATGCAGATTCGTTGCTGTACTAGCTCAATCATTTTGAATGTGATGGCCACACAGTACACATGCTCACTCAAGGGCACCTACCACCCCCACTGACTAGTACAATGAAGTCCTCACTGTTCATGCATGAACACTCCAGTCCACTCTCCTTGGTTGTCAGGTTGCATCGATGTTGCATAAACCATTCTCCTTATATTAACAAAGGCTAGACCTTTTCTGGGCAGACCTTGTATGTCCCATTTTATGTAGATTGGCATTTTAATTTCTGTATTACCAAAGGTAAAATTAAAGTTCAGGAATCTCCTGAAGAGTTTATAATGTTAGTGCAGTAGTTTTCTCTTTGTAGTGACAAACTTTGTGCAACAAAGTTAGAGCAGCAAACTAACAAATTTACAGCAACACATGTTCATTATCTCACAGTTCTTTGCATAGAAACCAGACAGAGTTGGCTCAGCTGGGACCTCAAGTTAAGGAGTCAGTAGAGATGTGTTCTTTTCCAGAAGCTTTGGGGCTGAATCTGCTTCCAAGTGTGCATATGCATAGATTATTGGTCAAATTTAGTTTTGTACAATTGTAAGGCTGAGGTCCCATGTACTTGAGGACTGTAAGGGAAGAGCTTTCTGAAACTTCAGAGGACATCTAATTGTACTCTTTATCATGAATAAACTGGTTTTTTGCCTTCAATTTTTGGAAGTGAACAGACTAAAATGTTGCAAAAATGTTTTTTTTCGGACTGTTTTTATCTACCCATTTTTATTTTCTTTGGCTTATTCTAATGATTCAAGCAAATTATTTTGGAATTGAGAAAGTATAAGGGGCCATTGAATAAATGGGGGGAGAAGGAAGATGAAGGGTAAATATAAGCCAAATTCTCCATTTCTCATAACCTTTGAGTTAGAGTAAGAGATTATTAATTTAAGTACCTCTTCTTCCGCTAAGATGGATGTAATTCACAATGGGGTTAATGTTAATAACCTGTCACTGTCCATGGCTTGGTTTCATAATCCTCATCATTACACCTTTTGAAGTAAAATTGGGTCTCAGATTCCATCCTCCTAGAATGGATGGAATAAAGTAGTAGTGGCAATAGTAAATCAGTTCCAGTCATTTTATGGTTCTCTACTGTCCCCTAGAACCTGTAGGTAAGATAAGCACTTTCTTATTTAACTTATAAATCAAGGATACTTACTTCCCTTGCTCTTTATGCCTTTGTCTTCCTGGGACATGGTCATAAAGGAATAGTCTAATTATCACTTTATTAAAATGCATATTGGACCTAGAAAACAAGATTTAAAAATTAGAACATGCTGTGTTTGAGTCTTTTTAGTCAATAGCCAATTATATTTTATATAACAAAAATGTCTATGCCATTGTGTCTATTATTATTAATGTTTATCATTTATATTTTAAGTGAGCAAATTATAAGCAAATGATTTGCAGAGATATATTTCATTTTGTAGCAGAGTCACTTTTTTAATACTTAAGCTTCCAAATTTGAGCAAACTTTAAGAACTACTTCAGATACAAATAGGGTTTTCAATGAAAGAGAATTGTACTTAATAGACAGTAATCATGATGTCAAAGAAAAAATGGCAAAGAATTTTCATCTTCTAGGGTTGGACTCAAATATTCTTTATTTCTACAGTGACTTCTTTGCTACTTATTTATTTGTTTATTTTCTGATAATAATCTACTTTATGAATCTCTTCCAAGACCTCTATGCTTCATCGATAATCATATTATCATATTATCAATGAAGCATATGGAATGTAGTTCATATTTTTATGTGTATGTGCTTATCTACAATCCTTTTCAGAATGACTCAGACTTTCTCTGCTGTCACTATTATATCCATTTACTGATATTTTCAGATGTCAGCAAGTCCACTAGAAAACATTCATTCAGAAGCAGGAATCCTGAGTTGAATGTCATCAAAGTAGATCAAAATGGCAATATCACAGTAGTCTGCTTGTACCTTGTGCCTTGAATGTCACAAAATCTCAGTGACAGCAATTAATTTTAGTTGAGTTATGTACTTTTTAATTCATAACAAAAACTAACAAAGCCACTGTGATAAAGAACTTTTACTTCTATTGAAAGTTTTGAGATAGCATTTCTTTCTTTTTTTTTTTAAATTTTATTTAGTTATTTTTCAAGTACAGTTTTTTGTCTATTTTTCCCATCCCAGCCTCCCCCACCCTTAATTTAAGGGCTGGGAATGTAGTTTTGAACTATTGTACATTTAAAAAATATAAGTACTTTATGAATGTACAAATGCATTATTTTTTAATAAGGCAATATAAACTTTTTCTACTTGAAATTTTGAATTTCTTTTATTTTGGATGACTTTGACAGGTAACTAGATTTCTTGGAGAAAGGAATAGTTAAGCTGACATATGAAAGAAAGAAGAGTACTTAATATCTTAGTGAAGGAAAGTGGGGAAGAATATTTTATAAAGAGATAGTAGCTCTGTTAAACATTATAAGGTTAAAATATTTAGCAGATTCAAAAAAACAAATACATTCAGCATTTCACACCATGATATGCCATAGAAGAATTTCATCACATGTTAAAATGTAGTTTGAGAAGGAGAGGAGAAAGAGATAGGTCCAAGAAAGGTAAAATATTAGAAAAGAATAATGACAAATTTCTAAGATGAGAGAAAAGCATTAATTATACACCAAAAGCTCAACAAACCCAGAAAGATAAATACATGCAACATATGTATACATATGAATGTATATCATATATACTTATTATGTAATATATACATATATGTTTGTGTTTGTGTGTGCACACAAGTGTATGTGTGTGTATATATACACACATGCTGCTGAATGCAAAATATAAAGAGAAAATCATGGAATAAGCAAGAGAAAGATGGCAGATTCCTTACTGGGAAACCAAAGCTTGCCAGCAAATCATCAGAAGCTAGGGAAGAGGCACAGAAGAGATTCTTTTTCACAGCCCTCAGAGAAACCAACCTGCCAACACCTTGATCTTGGACTTTAACCTCTGAGACTGTAAATTTAACAATTAATTTCTGTTATTTAAGCCACCCAGTTTATGGAACTTTGTATGGCTGCTCAAGCAAACTAACACATCTGATCAATTTAACCATAGACAAAGTAGATGTTAAGCAAAAACTGTTAGAAATGAAGAGTGATAATTTACAATAATTAGAGGATCATTAAACAAGGAAGCTATAGAATTCTAAATTTGTATCACCCAATACTGTAGCTTCAACATGTATAAAACTAATTCAGAAGAATTAAAAACTAATAGCCCAACTCTATAGTTATAGTGGATGACACTGGCATAAACCTTTCAGTTAATCATAGAAAAAGCAGATAAAAGCTAAAGATGTGAAAGCTTTCACACACATGATTAAGAATATTAACCTAATTGATACAGATTAATAAAACAAGTTTATGTCAATAAATTTAGCAGTGGTTGAAATGGAAAATTTAAACACAAATTACCAAAAGTGACACACAGTGAAATTGAAGAACTATCTAGTTCTAGATAAATTATGTAAATTGTGCATATGATAAATATCTTCATGCACTTAACCCTCAAGGACTAAATGATTTACCAAATAGTTGCAAACATTCAAGGAAAAACTAACACAAAACTTTGAAAAGCACTTCCACATAGACAAAAAGAAAGAATATTGCTAACTTATTGAATAATGTCTATATAAATGTTATACCAAAATGTCACCAGGTAATGTTTTAAGAAAAATAAGAATATAGCACAATATTTCATGAAATAGATGCAAAATGAGCTAAACAAAATATTATTACTCAAATCCAGTAATAAATAAAAGTACAATATAATGTCATGATCAAATTGAAATCATCTTAGAAGTGCAAGGTTACTTTAACCTTAAAAAAATTAATTCAATTCACCATATTATAAAAGAGTAATAAATTATACGAATATGTACTAGTCAAAAAATGTTACCCATAAGGTATTCAAGTAAAGTCCATGGAACCTGTGATTATTAATATGGATACATGTATGGCTAAGTTTAAGATCTTGAAAGGAGGCTCTTATCTTGGATTGTGTGAATGGACCCTTAATCCAAACACATCTATCCTTATAATTTGGAGGGAGAGAGAGATTTAGTAAAAAAAAAAACAGAGGAGAAGTTCATGCAAGGACGAAGGCAGAGATTGGAGGTATACAGCAGAGAGTCCAGGGATTCCTGGAGCCTCAGGCGCTGGAGGAAGCAAGGAAGGACACTGCTCCTCCAGATCTTCTGTGCAGCCCTGAGGATGCCTTAGTACTGGAGGATCTTCAATCTCCAGAACTGTGAAAGAATCAACTTCTGTTGTCTTACCCCACCAACTTCTTATGATGATTTTGTGGGTATTTTTTATGATGGTCCTAGAAAATAATAGCATCTTTGTAGAAGCAAAAAAATATTTATATCTTTCAAAATTCAATATCTATTCACGACAAAAATAAATGTGTAGGGCACTAGGAGAAATGTCAATTTTTTTAGAGTATCTATAAAAATTCTTCAGCAAGCAATGTATTTAATAGTAAAGAAGTCTTTATTCCAAAATCTGATTTGATTCAAATTGCCTGTTGAAACAATTTTTATTCAACATTTTAATCCAGTATTAAAGTGGTTGTCCTAGTCAGTATAATGAAATTAAAATGAGAATTAGAATAGAAGAAATAAGTTATCTGTAGTTGCTGTCAAAATGACTATATAAGTAGAAAGCCTGAAATTTTCACAGGGATTTTATTAGAATAGATTTTGGGCCCTGACTGGTGTAGTTCAGTGGCCTGCGAACCACACGCGATCATGGTTCGATTCCCAGTCAGAGCACATGCCTGGGTTGCAGGCCAGTTCCCAGCAGGGGAGTCACAAGAGGCAACCATGCACTGATATTTCTCTCCTTCTCTCCTTCCCTTCCTCTCTAAATATAAATAAATAAAATCTTTTTTAAAAATCTTAAAAAAATAAAATTTGGATTTACCAAGGTAAAAAAAATCAGTTATAATTGTAGTTAGTGGCAACTATGAGGGCAAACAATTTAAAAATAAAACTGATGAAATCACTTTGGAAAAATTTTAACAGTATTCAATACAGTTGAACACTTACATATAGCCAGCAATTCCACTTTTTGTTGTACATACGAGATACGAGATACACAACAAAAAATGCATACATTCACTTACCAAATGTAAAGTAATTTTTACAGAAGCACTATTTGCAGTGGCCAATAACTAGAAATACATCAAATATCCACCAACTGTTGAGGAAATATACCGTGGTTATTTATAAACTAGACTATTTCAATATTATCATAAAGAATTATCTGTTGCCACTTACAATGACATGTAATATTGAAGAAATCCCACATAGAACAATATATATTGTTTGATTTCACTTATATTAAAAAGCAGAAAAAATTAGTTTTTGGTGATAAAAATCAGGGTGTGGCTACTTCGGGGTTAAGGAAAGACCAGGAAGGAACGAACATCAAGGAGCTCCTGAGTTGCTGATAATACTTGTGATTTGAAAAGAGTATTTGTTCCAATGGACTTTGACTTTTTGAAAACCCAGTATCCTGAAGGAATCAGAGCACAGTGGATTATGTGATCAGTAAGAACATAGATTAATTTCCCACCAGCTAGAAGACATGTAACAAAAATTTAGGCAGTGAAATAGACAGAGAAAGTTTTATGTCTGTTGGTGATCCTGCTCCTTGGGCTGAGAGCTGAGAAACTGCAGTGACAAAAAAGTTGGTATAAGCACAGAGAATCTGTGTTCCCTAATACAGTTCAGGTGGTTTGCAGGACCACATAGATAGGTGGGGAAGAGAAGCAGAAGCAGACTGATCCCCTCGTGCTGAGAAACCACAGGGATAAGACCAAATATCAGCTGTTACATCAATGTACCAAACATAATCAAATAATTACATTTCAGCATTAATTGTTTAGACTTGTCTGCTATCAAAATTTCCATAAGCCCCATGAAGAATCAGAGTTTGTCTTGTTAACTATTTTCATCCAGAATCTGGCTTGGAGCCTTGCATTAAATAAGGAGCCTACCCCACTGATGTCTGCTTCATGACTTACTAGGTCACCTGAATTTATCTGGAGCTACTGACAGCTCTCAGTCCTCTGACGGCTGCTCACAACATGGGCCAATGCCTGTCTTTCTTCTTTGCCTAAGGACTTGCTCTAGAACCCAGGAGGCTTGCTGGCCACACACAGGAACAACCAAAGGGCAGAAAAAGATGATACTGCTGAAGCTCCCCTGAACCAACGAGGGATGGAATCAGTACCTAAATAATACAGTCCTTTTCCCCCCATTAGGCTAATGCTGGAGCATCTTCACCTTTTATCTCAGAGGGTTCCAATGAAATCAAGCCCCAGTTACCTTTATTAGAAACCTGGTAATTTTCATGGACTTTATGGTTTATCTTACTTTCCCTAATTCTTCATTTATATCTCTCAATTAGATATGGGGACTTAAGTTATTATCTCAGGATCTACCATAAGGAAGGATTCAACTAAACCAGTAGATACAGTGGTACTCAAACAAGGAAAGTGTTCTTATTACCGTCATTCCACTTCTGATGCTAATACTGCTGAAGTACTGCTGATGATTACAAACCAGCATTGCAGTACCAGTTAGTAAATGGGAGGTGAGGCAGAGGGATGTGTGAAATGATGTAAAAGGGGTGCTTAGCTAAGGTGGACTTCTTTTCCAATTCTTCTGCTCAGAACTGAAAAAAAAGAGAGAAATCCATAGTGATTAAAAAGGGAAGATAAGGCAATGAATGGCAAATAAAATTACCCTAAATTTGTTTTTTCTAAAAATGTTTACTGAGAAAATGCTAAACAATTATCAACAATTTCCCTGTTCCCTAAATTTTCTTTTGCTTTGTCTTTTTTCAGAGAGAAAAGAGAAAAAGTCTGTTTATATTTACAGTTTTCTAAATCAGTGTATTATATTACATTTGTGGAACTCTTAGGTAATTTCATACTGAGGTTATTCTGTTTTAACTTGGATAGTTTTATTTTTAATGTTGCCATGGTAACACTAGCAAAGGTGACATTTACTTACTCTTCCTGGATGGCATACAAGTCAATAGCTGTGATTATGTAGACTTCTAATTGCTAATAAAAATGAATAAGTTTTATATTTTCTTTAAATCCGACTGTACAATCTGAGAAATGATGACAGGGTGCTTGAAAAGTGAGTGAGGGGATTAATTTTACTACACCAGAATTGGGTTCCTTAAGAAGACAAGTGTTAATTACTGTGCAGAGTTGCTTTATCCTGTTTTTAAACAATAGGTGAAGTGTTTGAGATATTTCTTTTGAAAATCGTCAACATATTTTACTGAAATCTGACATTTTTACTTGTTTCAAAATGTGCTGAACTTACTGTTGTTTGTCCCTCAGAGTAGAACAAAATTTTCTCTATTTTAATTAATTTTTCTTGCATTTGAAGAGAGAAAAATGATTTAATGCTTCAAATAGTTAATTCAATTAATTTAATATTTATATGGAGAATCTACCAAAGTTATTGTATTTTAACTAAGTTCTTGATGACAATATCCTTGATTATCGTAGTTCTCTTGTCCTTAGCCAAAGGGGTGAAAGGAGATGGTGATTTATTTTATTCTTTGGCCCTCAGACTCCAGTTCAAAACTTTCTCTCACATGCTACTTAAAGAGTTTCTGGGCCAGGATACAATCCTTTCTCCCACAAGTGATTAATAGTTGAGGTATTATTTATATAATAAAAAAATATAAATTGTAGGACGTTTACCTGATGGGTCATGTGCTTGATGGGTAGAAAAGAAGGAAAGATGAGGGGAAAGTGTCTTGGAGTGTATGATATTGGACATTTTAGCCCAAATACTCTATTTCTGGCTATATCTCAAATCACATCTCCACTTTCTTCAATAAATTCATTTTCATTTCTCTATCATTAAATGTTTTTGAAACTCACTTTATAGATTCTAGTCTTGGAACTTTAACAACTCAATTTTCACATGTTATGAGAGTCTTTTAAAAATTTTTGAGCATTTTTAAGTGGAACCTACATTTCATTAATTAAGTGTTCTTGTCATTATTGACATTAATCAATAAATTTTTATTGACTATATTTTTTCCATTTTTCTGTGATATTTTCCTACAAGACTTCACATTTTTTCTTATCATGGCATCTCTTACATATATTTCTTACAGGAAATCTTAATTGGGCACTTCTTTCCTTTTGTTGCAGGAAAACTCATTAAATAATTATATAAATATATGAATAAAACAAGAGAAAAATTATGTTTAAAGTCTTTTTATTTCTACTAAGGAAAACATTCTACCACGTATTCATAATTGGAGGGTGATTATGTTTCCTTTAACATAGGATTTACCTAGGCAATGACCATTCTCTCTGACCATTTTCTCTAAGGTTTATAAATACATGAAAACATGCATAATTTATATCTTCCAGAGTGGAAGAGCATTTTGCTCAGCTTCCACAGGAAACACTGAAACATTTCAACTTTATATAAAAGTCCTTCCCATATTTTAGCTGCTCAAATAGTTTCAACTTGGTTTGACAATATTTCCAGATCTAGAAGAAGACAGGAACCTATTTTCTGATTTTTAATTATTTTATGACATATACTTGTATATAGAAAATTTTTACATGTAACCTCATTTTTATAAAGCTCTGATCACAAAACAAAACAAAAAACAACAAAACATAAAAACATAAAATGAGTACATAAAAAAATAAAAGAAATCAAATTGTGTATCATTATTCCAAAGAAAAATAACACATTTTTTATTATTATACCTTTCCAGCTCCATCGTTGTGTTCATGTAATCAAATGCTAAGCTATGGTGGAGAGGAGGATAGGGTTTTGTTAGGAATGGATAGAAAAATTATTGGTAGAAGAGAATTGATGTGAAGAGTTCAGGTGTTTACCTCAGCATTCATTCATGTGTTCTGTAGTGTGAAAGCAAAAAAAAAAACAAACAAACAAACAAAAAAACACATGACAACAAAATCTCCAGCAACTTATGTTTCCAGGCTGCCTGATAGCTAGAATTCTGGATGCCAATTAGATTCCATAAATTGAATTCTTTCGTTTGACATTTGGGCAGTGAACATGAGTCAGAACCCAATTTTCTGCTGCTACAGGTGATTTTTCCCCCTGGCAGTCTGGGTTATGATGATACAGGGTTTGCTTCAAAAAATGTTTCAGTGTCTAGTCTCCAATTTTGTGGGTGGTTTAGCTCTCTGATCCCTGAATTGCTTACTGTGACTTTGGTGATTACTGAGTTTTTAAATATTCATCTTTGTTAATTTTATTTTTAATGCACACACGAGGTATTCTGAGTCAGAGTGTTTTCTTTTCTTTCTTTTTCTTTTTTTTTTGAAATGGATCTCTTCACAGTAAATGAGGACACTGGTTCTCTCTTTGCTCTGGTGCTTATCCCTAGTGTAATGTGATGAGAGCAATGGAGATTATTTTCTACAGGAGTATGCAGATATTTCTTCCTTCAGTGAAGGGCAAAGAAATACAATTTTCCCTGCTTATAGAGAGAAGGCAGCAGCTGTCCTGTTCCCCTAACAGGAAATGTAATGCAGGGCTGAGCTCTAAGTCAGACCCTTTCATATGTAAGTATAGTCTGCTTTTATGACCTAGAGAGTGCTGGGCTTCATTCCTTCTGGAATATAAATACCTAGAGAAACAGGGCTTCAGCTTCGTTGGCTTCCTGGGCTAAACTAGGGACCTGGTCTGAGCTGTATCCATTTGAGCCTCTCAGAGAAGTTTTACTATCTTTTTAGATCTAAGCCACTGACCATACAAATAGCTACAAACCTAATTCTCATAGTACCTGAAGAATCTCAAGCTTTTGAAAGGAATACTTTCACAATGTCTCCACAGTGGTTGATTTTATTATTTATTTACTATTTTATTTATGATACTATGTTACTCTAACTCCAGCTTCCCTATTTCCCTTTCTGATTGTGCCCGTGTTGTTAGCTCCCTGGAATTTCATTTTTACTGTGTTCTGGGTTATTTCTGGAACCATATTTGAGAGTCTTTTTCTCTTTCTATCTTACATACAATGATTTTATGTTCACATAATTCCCTATGTTAAATTCAGATAAAAATACCTAGAGTGGTTTCTGTGTTTTTCACTAATTTGAACATTTTCAGTGATACATTCGTTTCCTGGAGGGCTTTTTTTTTTTTTTTTCATTTTTCTGTTTCTTTCTCTGATTCTCATTGGGCGAGGCTTCCCTTGGGAGTCACATTTAAATCCAGACAGTTGGAGGGCCAAAGTAGGTCTCAGAAGAGAACATTTAAGTCAATTACCATTGATACATGTGGGGAGAGATCTAGATAAAAGGGACAGAGAACACGGAGGCCTGAAGATATTCTAGGTCATCTATATTAGTGAGATTGGGAGGGAGCAGAAACGTATGGAGGACCCTTTCAGTCAAGAGTTTGATTATTGCTTCAGCATTCTGAGTCACGGACTCACGGACCAAAGCACTGCACAAAGACACCAGGAGTGTGGGGCCCCAAAGGCTTTCTCGTACACTAACTAATATCTGAGTGTTTTTAAATGTTTGCTGTTTATAAAACTGCAAATGGCTTATTAAATAGCTACCTATGCCTTATTTTTCATTTCTCTCATTTTTAACTTACTGTTTTCTTTAAGTGGGAATGGGCGGCTTCCCTTTTTATTTTTTTATATATTTTTTAAAGTATAAAAAATAGGGCAAAACATTTAGAAAATACAAAATGTGTGAACAAACGTTTTTGAAATCACCTGAAACTTCACAGCTAAGAGAAAAGTCACTATTGACATTTGGCATTTTGTTGTATTTCCTTTCTCTGTTAATCCCTTTTTCTCATGTCCATATATACACGTGCACGATTTTATGTGTAAACTTTACTGTCTGTCCACTTTTTTACTTGACATTACATTGTGAGCATTTCATGTAATTTTCTTCAAACACACTTCATTATGGCTAAAAATAGTATTCAACATTTTGCAATAAACATTATGAATTTCATAGTTCTCACAGGGAAGAATATTTAAGCCATTTTATCTGTGAAAAAAACAGTACAATGAATTTTATAGTACATAAGATTCTGATCTCTGAATGTTCCCTTAGCATGATTTTTCAAGTTGATTAACCAAATTAAAATGTATATATTTTAAAATATTTAATTTATATTGCTAAATTCTTTAGAAATGTCATAATATTTTATTTAAATGTTCAACAAAAATAGTAGGTTATAAAAGAATATATTTTATCAAATACTCCACAATAATTAGGACTGTAATTCTTTATAAATATTAAAATTTACTGTATAAAAATGCTGCTAAGTACTTTTATTCTTTTTTCTTTTCTTTATTCTTGATGTAATTAATTTTTTTAAATATTTTATTTATTTATCTTTAGAGGGGAAGGGAAGGAGAGAGGGAGAGAAACATCAATGTATGGTTGCCTTTCATGCGTCCCCTGTGGGGAACTGGCCTGCAGGTACCTGATCTGCGACCCAGGCATGTGCCCTGACTGGGAATCGAACCACGATTGTCTGGTTCACAGGCCTGCGCTCAATCCACTGAGATACACCAGCCAGGGCCTTGATGTAATTAATTTTTGATGCAATTAATTCTCGATGCAAAAATTTTATGTATTCAAGTTTTTCTCTGAGACTTGACTATTTACATTATATACTCATTTTTATTGGTTTCTTACTCTTCATTCTTTTTATTTTTTAAATTAATTTTATTTAGTTATTTTTCAAGTAAATAGGTAGTGTTCATTATACAGTCAATTTATTTAAATTCAAATTTTAATACATGTGAAAGTACATTCCCTGGCTTCGTTTTTAATTTTATTACATGCAATCATTATTTAATTTGTGTTATAATGTAATCAATTTTTAAGGTTTCTAAATTTACTTTATTAGCATTTTAAAATGTATTATGAGATAAACATTTGATTAACTATTCAAATAGCATACTTCGGATTTCTGTTAGCTTATATGTCCATCTGACACTTATTTTAGTGTATGACGATGGTAAGAGATTCATTCTAAGCATTGTTTTGAATAGTTCATTTTTTTCTCAAGGTTTTAAAACAAACTGTAAGACGTACAGTCTCATATCTTCTTGTTTGCTCAGTATTCTAATGATACCTCACTGTTTTAAATTTTGTCTGTCAAATATATGTTTTCAAGGATAGCAGTGGGATCTCAGTATCTATAGTAAGGTTGAGGAGGAAAAGATATCAGCAGAAATTATAATATGAGCCTATTAAATTCATCCAAGTTAAGAATTTGTAAAAAGGCAACCTAGGGGATGGGAGAAAATATTTGCAAATGTATAAAGAGTTTGTACAACTTAATAGCAAAAAAGCAAACCAATTTGAAACATGGACATAAGAACTAAATAGACCATTTCCCAAGAAGATATGTGAATAGCCAACATGTACATGAACATGTTCAGCATCACTAATCATCAGAGTAATGCCAATCAAAACTACAATGATAGATCACTTTCTATTTCATAGAGTGGCTATTATTGAAAGACAAGGAAAACGAATGTTGGTGAGGATATAGAGAAAAGGGTACTCCTGTGCAGTGTTTTTAGGAATATAAATTGGTGCATCCACTATGGCAAACAGTATGGAGGGTCCTCAAAAATTAGGTAGAAGTACCATATCATACAGCCATTCCTCTTCTGGGTATTTTCCCCAAAGGAAACAAAGTTATCATTTCAAAAAAGTATTTATATCATAATGTATATTTCAGCATTATTTGCAGTAGCCAAGGCATGGAAAATCCTGAGCCCATCAATGGAGGACAAGGTCTGTCCAGAAAGTATCCAGCCATGTACTACGAGAAGTGGAGATATTTATTGAAGAAGATACAAGATACAAGGAACACTGCACATAGGACAATGACACCTCAGTCCCCTTCCAAGTAGGCACCTTGGGACCTCACACAGTTCTCCCAATTGCCATCAGCTGCCCTGTTGTATTTTCCTGAAATTTCTTCCCCTTCAAAGATGATTTTAGTTTTGGGAAAAGCCAGAAATCACAGGGCACCAAATCTGGGCTATAGGGTAGCTGAGTCACCTGAGTCATTTAATGTTTTGCTAAAAAAACTCTGCACAAGACATGATGCATCAGTGGGTGTGTTGTGGTGACGAAGCTGCCAGTCACTAGTTGCCCATAGCTATAGCCATTTTTGTCTTATTGAATCTCTCAAACAATGATGAACCTGAAGTAGTACTCCTTTTAATTGTTTGTCCTAGAGGGTCATACTTGTGATGCACAAAACCTTTCTGATCAAAATCCACTGTTAACATGGTCTTGATCTTGCTGTGACTCTACCGTGCCTTCTTTGGGCATGGAGAAGCAGGCAACTTCCATTGGGACGATGGGGCCCTTGTTTTTGGATCATAGCTGTAGGTCCACAATTCATCTCCAGTTATAAGCTTCTTGAGGAAATCTGGCTTATTGGTAGCAGTTTGAATCAAGTCATTAGCAACAGCAGCAGGTCCTTCTGCTCTGGTAGCTGAGGCCACAGAACAGAATTTGCCATGACATGTTTCATGCCAAGATCCAGTGTCAAAATCTCAGACACAGTGGTCCTTGGAATCCTCAGATCAGATTCTAGTTCTCACATTATCAGTGGCCGTCTTTGTTGATTGCAGTCCGTACATGTTCAACATTCTCAGGTGTTCTGCTTGTTACAGGCCTTCTAGAACATGGATCACTTTCAGCAGATTCTTGACCATCTTTGAAGCATTTGTGCCACAAGTTTATTTGCACTGCACTCATTGCATTGTCCCTGAAATCCTTCTGAATCATCTGAATAGTTCCCAAGGAGAAATGTTCAAGCTTAATGCAAAGTTGGATATAGATTCATCACTCCATTTGCTCAGTCATTTTTAATGTGACAGCTACACAGTACACATGTTTACTTAATGGCATCTACTGTCCCCACCGACTAGTAGAGTGAAGTTGTCATTTTTCACACATGTGCAATGCAGTCCACTGTCTTTGGTTGCCAGGTTACATAGATGTCAGGCAAACTATTCTTGTTATATTAACAATGGATGGACTCTTCCCAGACAAACCTTGTATAAAAATGTGGTATATATACACAATAGAATATTATTCAACTGTAAAAAAGAAGGAACTGCTGTTATTTTTATCCATGTGGATGGACCTTGAGGGTATTATGCTAAGTGAAATAAATCAAATAGAGAAAGACAAATACTGTATTATCTCACTTAAACGTGGAATCTGAAAAAGTGAACTCCTAAACACAGAAAACATATTGGTAGTTGTCAGATGCAAGGGGTATGTGTGTGTGTAGGGAGTGAAATTGATGATGGTGGTTAAAGGTATAAACTTGTAGTTATAAGATAAATAAGTTCATTCATCCTGATGCTCCAAGGTTGCAGGTTCTATCACTGGTCAGAGCACACCTCAGAAGCAACCAATGAATGCTTAAATGAGTGGAACAACAAATTGATGTTTCTGTCTCTCTTTCCCCCCTTTTCCCTCTCTTTCTCTTTCTCTAAAATCAGTTTTTAAGAGATAAATGAGTTCTGGGGAGTAATGTAGAGTGTGGTAACTACAGTTAACAATGTATTGCATGTTTGAAAGTTGCTGAGAAAGTAGATATTACAAGTTTATTTATCTGTGTTTGTGGTGGTATAGCTCTTAAGACAGTTATCTACAAGTTGAATTTTATTGTTAGTTCTCATTTTGTCTTCTAAGAGACAAAAATGCTCATATTCTTTAGAAAAAGACAAAGTATTTCTGCTCAGGGAATTACAAACTCAATTTCTGAGTTTCATATTTATATGAAAAACTTCTAATGGGATCCACACACACACACACACACACAAGCAATCAAATTATCTTTCAACTGAAGCATATACACTGGAAAGGAAGGCTAACGCCACAGGATCTTGTTCCACGTAGCATATAAAAAAGGCATTTAAGAGAAAATCAAATTGAAGTATATTCTGTATAATGACAATTCAAGTTGCTCATAATAGTTAGAGATGAGCAAATGATTCAAAGTAATTTGGCTATGATGATATTGATCACTCAAATTTTTTTCACTTCAATTCACTTTACACCGTGTCCTTGGGAATGCAGTAAAATAATAATAATAAAAAAGTAATTTGATACATAATCAAGTTTTTATTTTAGGTGTTCCAGACTTCTTTGACCTTATTAGAATGAAAAACTAATCACCTTTGAAAAGTTTACGGAGATAATACAGTCAATTCTGCAAAAAGTAGATAATGATTTTCACATATTAATCCACACTTAATTTTTTATTTTACTTTCTTTTGATAAAAATTATAACACATAATAAATAAATAGATAAATGAATGAAGAGAAGGGCAGATATTGTAGAAATATTTATTATATATTAAATCTAAATTTTAGGTATTAAGGTTTGCCTTAATGCTAACAGAGTCAATCAGTTTAATATGTCTTTTTGAAGCCCAATGTTCTATTTAAGGTACTAACAAAAACTGATAAAAAAAAAACAGCAGAACAGAATGTCTGAAAACATAGGTCTTTTATTCAAGTGGAAGAGGAAATATTGATTAAATTGCCTTACTCTTTAGTAAAGTTGTAGCAGCTGATACATGATGTCAGTGTGTAAAATAAATGAGTAAAGAAATGTTGTTGAAAGTTTGGCATAGTTTGTTACTGCAATATAGCCAGCTAATACACCCAGTGAAAGTTTGTGTAAAGGAAGCAGAGTTATGTTTCAGATAGAAGAATAAGAAAATATTGAGACTCAGCTCTATAAGACTATTTAACATCTGAAGAACTAAAAGGCAGTTAGGGTAGATAGAAAATAGTACAAGAGGGGTTTAGGATTATGGAAAATTTGTCTGAAGTACTTAACTATTTTATAAGGAGTTGATGTACGGAGCATAGTAAAAAGGTTTTGGAGAAAATAAATAACGCAGCCAGAGGCACATATTAAAATTCTAGTTAGAGAATTGTGTAGAAGAAGGCAAATCTTAATTCCAGACAGAAGACTGTTAGAATAAACTGGATGAGAGATAATGGACCTCAGTTAGAAAAATAACAGTCAAAATAGAGAAAAAATTATAAATTTAAGATACTGTAGCATTTAGAAACTATATGACTGGGTATTTGAATTAAAAAGAATGAGAGAGAGAGAGAAATAATGGATGACTTGCAGATCTATCAGGTAAATGATGCCACCTAAAAAAAAAAAAGAAGAGAAATAGAAGGCCCACATTGAGGCTGGAAGAATAAAGGTGATGAATTCAGTTTTGTATGGGTTGGCTGTGTACGATATGTATATCCATCATGAGATGTTAGGTTTTATGCATGTTCAGAAACTCAAGAGGAAGGTTTAGGGTAGAAATACACGATCAACAGCTATTACCCCATAGATGGTAATAGAAGTGTATGATGCAATTTGCTAGAGAGAAGAGAGTGTGTGCATGAGAAGAGAAGAGGCTTAAGGACATGGTTCTTATGACATCAGCACTTAGGAAAAGGGCAGAGAAAAGGTTTCGTGAAGAAAAATCCCTGGACCTCAAGCATCAAATGAGGGCATTATAGTACTGTAGTAGCTAAGTAGATTTCAAAGCAAAGAGTACATTCATACACCCAAATGCTATTGAAAAACCAGGTATAAAGGGAGCCATGAAATGGCCATTGCCTTTTGTTATAAAGAAGTTTTATGTAAGTGCTAAAGAGAAAAATGAATGCTTGAATGAATCAAAAATGAAGATTGGGGAGCATTGATTTTATGGAATTTTTCAATAAATTTATCTCTAAAGAGAAGCTGCATGATAGGATGGTAAAAAATGTGATTTGGAGCAAAGGGGATGTATTGTTTTGTTGCTGCTCTTCTGGAAATGACTTGATACTATTGGGAAAGAGTAAGAAAGAGATGAACAAGTCAAAAACACAATGAACAGTTAGGGAAATTTTAAAAAGAGTTTAGTAAGAAAACTAAGGGAATGGAATGCAAAGCATAAAGAAAGGGGCTTAAATTGCATCAGGGAGGCTGGAAGGGAAATCACTTCCTTGGGAAGAAAGACAGGTTAACTCACAGGTATAATGGAAGGCATATGTGAAGTAGATGTTATTAACTGAGAGTAAGGGGTGTGACAAAAGCCCTAAAATGCCCCTCAGTTTGACCAAACTGTAGATGTGGTGTTGTTGTTGATTTTCTTCCCTTGACTGCTGGCCACTCAACCTCCCTATTCTCAGAGGATTTACTTTAGAAAACTTTACATTACAAATGATCTCTGTGCCTCTTTGAGATGTAAATCTCACAACTTCTTGCCACTTTTATAACCCAGGACTCTCTTTCATGAATTGGAGTCATCCTTTGAAATGTAATCATCAAAGAAGATACCACCCCTGTATCCCAGTCTCTGTGAGAGTAGAAGGCTAATTTTCATTTCGTACCAATGAGTGAACACAGATGGCCCAATCACACTGACCAGCCTCCTCCAGTGCTTTTCCACTGTTCACCCCAGTGCTTAAACACCCAACTACCTTTTGTTTCAGTGGACTTAGTTAGGTACAATCCTTTTCTCCACTGAAGTGATCCTGAATGAATCTCCCATGCCTGTTTAACACTCTCTGGCACAATTTTTCTTTAACAGTTTCATGAGGGCATCAGAAGATATAGACAGGAGACCATTTAAAACAGCCTTTGGAAAATAAGAAAAAAATCTCCCTAGAGAAACAAAAAAGGACAACTAGACAGTTATGAAAGCAGTTGGAGTTACCCCAATATATTATACAGTTCCACAGTTGTATGGTATATCAAACATCATGACAAACAACACTACAATGTTTACTGAAGTTATAAAGAAGTCAGGCAGCTAGATTTACTCAAGATTAGTATGCTGTTTTATAAGGGAGGAAAAAATGGCGGTATTGGCAAGAGAATGGTTGACGTAATGGGCCCTGAAAACTCTGCTGGAGGAATGAATAAAGAGCGGATGGCTATGTTAATGAGGGATAAATCAGAGCAACAAAATGTGTATTAAATCTTCAAACTGTAGAACTTTCTGCTATTGGAGCAATTGAGTAAGAATGATGGAAAGATAGGTTAGTCCTTCCCAAACCTAAAATGCTATGGTTTTTTTAATCTTAGAACTATTCATTATTTCCAAAGTTTTTTTTATGTTCCCTTAAATATCTTTATATTGTTTAGCTGTGTTTTTTATAACTAGACAAGTGTTTTCTATACAAGTATTTTTCCCCTTAACAAATTAACTTTACTTTTTAAAGCTTCAGTTTCCCTAGCTCTTTAATGGAAAGTATCATTTTGTACAAGTTTAGTGATGTTTCTTAGCACATTGCTGATTTTCAGCCACTATTTCCTATTTTATCTATTTACAGTAGGAAAGAGTCTTGTATTTTTTCTTTTTCTTGAGTTTGCCTAACTCTCTGTCTTATTTTTTCTTCTCTTATATTGTGGTACTTTTTAAAGTGGACAAAATGCGTATTTTTTGATAAGCTCAATTAATTGTATTGATGGTGGTATTATTGTTATTGCTGTTTTTTTCTTTATTTGTGATTTGGTAGCCAGTGGAGGTGAACAGAATTTAATTCTGAAATCCAATAAATGGAGAGAATTCACATTTTCAACAAACGCTATTGTTATAATAGTTTTATGAAAATCTGCTGTTTATGCTCAATAATGGTGGGAGATGGGGTGAGCAGGGAGCATTTTGGTTATGGGAAGCCATGGGGCTGTCCTCAAAAGACTTAGATAATATATCCAAGACTTAGATAAAGTCTTAGCAAAAACCAGCTTTGTTGTGGGGACAACAGTTTATTACTGACAGGATTTGTAAGCCCAGATCTAGCTTGTCAAGGAAGGCCCCACATTAAGCTGAGAAATCAGCACTAACCCATAACTGACTTACATGCAAATCTCATGTCACATGGAAGAGCTAAAGCACAGAAAACTATAGCTTCCAGGCAAGGTAGAAAGTTTAATCCTACAACCTTCTCAGAATAACCAGTTTGGTCAAAAATCCCCCAGCAGTTGTGGCCAATTAATATATTTTACAGGGCTCAGTGCAAAATAAAATTGATGGGCTCTTTGCTCAAATTGCAGAATAAAAAGTGGAATTAAAGCTACTAAAATATTAAGGTTTTTCCACAATCTGTAAATTTATTATGGCATTTTTTTCTTTTTTTGCCAAATAATGTTCAAAATAAAGAAAAAATAAATTTTGCTCTAGTAGGAAATTTACTGTCTGTATATTGTGTACTACTAGTTTTAAATGCAAATATAACAATGTTTAACTTGTGTATGGAATCACTGAAATTATACCATTCATATTTCATAGCTCACATGTGGTAATATGGCTCATTGTTACCAGGAGAGTAGAAATACTACACAAAACTAACTCGACTACTTTTCACTTTTTAATATGCACACGTATTACAATACCCTACCTTTAGCTTACTGATGAATACAGAAAGACCGAAAGGAAAGGGTTGCCTTTTCTTTGTTGTTCCTTCTCTGTCATTATGTTCATTTAAGTGGTTGGCTAATACAGAGAAATAACATGAGTAAGACCATTTGTGATATGGTTTTTTGGTCATTCACGTGACTTAGAACACCTTTGCTTTTTTTCAGCATTTGATGCACATCTACTTCAAACAGAATATGACCCCTCAGGGTGTGTACCTGTCAACACTCTCCTTTCCCACTTTCACAAACTTACACATAACTGTCTTTTCTTGTACTCACTTGAGTTTCCCTAAACTTCTACACATTGTGGTTCCACAGGGAAACTGTTCACGGGGCATCACAAACACTGTAGGTAAATTCAATGGCAATGAATGGTGGAGGACAAGCATATTTTATTTGCTCTTCTACAAACATATATGCTCTGCTGCCCTTTGGACTTCACTTACGAAATGAAAGTTCAAAGATAAAATTATTCAGAATGCAAAGATGGTGATAGCAGAGAAACCAATTACTGACCCTTCTGAGGGTAGGGTTAGGGTTGTCCATAAAGCCCCCCTTGCTAGAAGCAGCTAGGAAAAAAGCTGCCTACAGAGCTGTAGACAAGATTCCCTGCTAGGGGCCCCCAATGATCAGAAGTGCATTCCCTGGTGTCTCGCTGCTTTTGTGCAAGGAAACCATCCCAGCATCTGTGTCTGTACTTGGCCAACCAGCTCCCTGCGTGTGAGAGAAAGGGATCTGGAGAGAGGAAAGACTTCAGCTGAAGGAGAAACGAGCTCTGCAGTGAGGCAGAGTATGGTAGAATGACCCGTATCTCACTTTATATTCTGTTCTCAGGCTCCAGAGCTGGATCCTTCAGCTGTGGACAAACATAGACCCCTAAATAAAACAGAGGACCGTTGGAGCTCCCACCTCCATCCAGCTGCCAGCTCACCAGGGCAGGCAGGGGATTTCCATTTGATTCCAGGCAAGAGAGAGCAGGTGAGAGCCCAACATGTGCAAACATTTCAGGTGTGGACAGTTTGTCATCAGCACCTACCCCATTCTGCATCTTTACACCACTTCTGTCACCTGGTCATACTGTCACTGTCACCTGGTGTGGTAGCCTTTCACCAACTGCCCCTGGTCCTGATTTTGGAAGACTCTTCGACTCCCTTGATCCCTGCCCCTCTACCCTTCCGTAGACTGGATTCTTCCTATTCCCCAGGTCCTAGTCCACCATCACGTTCTCTGAGAGTTCCCAACATAAAGAAACTCACTTCTCTACTATCTTTATTTTTACAAATGTATACATTTGTCCAACCATCACCAGAATCCAATGTTAGAACATTTCTATCACCCCAAATTTTCCGTGGTGATCATTTGCAGTTAACTCATTTCCCCCTTCACCCTAAGCCTTCTGCACTATAGTCAATTTACTTTTTCTGTCAATTTGTCTGTTTTGAACAGCTTATCAAACCCTGAGAAGTCTTTGGAATATGTTTCCCTTCACTTAGCATGGTTTTGAGGTTGATCTATGCTGCAGCATGTCCCAGTTGTTTGTCCCTTTTTATTACCAAATGGTGTGCTATTAAATGGATATGCAGCATTTTGTTTATCCATTCATTCACTATTTGATGGATAGCTGGATTTTTTTCAGTTTTGGGTATATTTAATTGTACCCAAATTTATTTTTAATTAAATAACATGCACATCCCTTGTGTGAACTTTTTTTTTTTACTTGAGTAACTTTCTACTAATGGAATTGTCGTGTTAACTGTTATGTTAAACTTTTTTGAGAAACTGCCAGACTGTTTTCCAAAATGTACCGTTTTACATTCTCACCAGCAGTATATGATGGTCCCTGGTTCTTTACATCCTTGGCAAAGCCAGGTCCCCCCAAGCGCCAGTTTGGGGAGGAGTGCCTATGGTTTCTCTCTCTAATTACAGTCTTCTAGTGTGTGTATCGTTGTATCTTATTGGGAATTTAATTTGCACGTTGTCTAATGAATAATGTTGAGTATCTTTTAACAAGCTTATTATTCATTTTTTTGGTGAGATGTCTATTCAACTCTGCCCATTTTAAACTTAGGATATTATATTATTATTGTTGTGTTATTATTACATTACAGAGTTCTTTAAACATTCTGATTGGGTTATTTATGAAATATATGATTTGCTAACTTTTTGTGTGGCTTAGCTTTTTATTTCCTTAATGGGTTCTTTTGAGGCATAATATTTTATTTTGATGAACTCAAATTTATCAGTTTTTTTCTTTTCTGGAAAAATGTTTTGATGCCCTATTGAAGACCTATTAAGTTGCTCTCAGGTCACAAAAACTTTCTGTTGTATTTTCTACAGATTATATTGTTTATCTATAGTGTGAAGAGTCTAAATGCATTCTATTTTAATATGCACAAATGCAGTTTGTTGAATACACTATGTTCTTCATTAAGTTGTTTTTGTACACTTATTGAAAATGAATATACGAAGGGGCTTATTTCTGGACTCTCAATATTATTACATTGATCTATATGTCCAACTTTATGATAGTACCACCTACTGCCTTAATTCCTGTAGTTTTGTGCAACTTTGGAATTCAGGAATTGTAAGTCCTTTCTAACTTTGTTCTTCTATAGAAAAATTGTTTTGCTAGTCTGGGTATTTTGGATTTCTATATAAATATTATCATCAGCTTCACAATTAAAAAAAGAACCTGCTGGATATTCATAGGAAAAATAAATTAATACGTACAATGAGGAAAAATACCATCTTACAATATGGTTTCTTTCAATCCACGAACATACATTTCTTCATGTATTTAGAGTTCTTTAATTGTACTCTGCAGTGTTTTGTACTTGTGAAAAGGACTTAAAATCTTTGTTACATTTAAGTCTATGTTTTGTTTGTTTTGCTTTTTGAAGGTATTGTAATTGAAAATTTTTTGATTCCTTTTGTGGTTCTTTGCTACTAAGGTTCAAAAATGTAATTAGTTTTTATATTGAGTTTGAATCCTGCAACCTTACTAAATGTGTTTCTTAGTTCTATAGTTCTTTTGTGGATTCCTTGGACTCATAATTCCACATATATAATCAAGTCATCTGTGAATAAAGACAGTTTTACATCTATCCACCTGTCTAACCCATCTATCTCTGTATCTGTCTGTCTGTTTATTCATTTCTGCTTAATTGTATTGGCTCAAGTCCCCAAGAAAATGTTGAATAGAAGTGGTGAAAGTAGACATTCGTGCCTTGAGTTCAATCTTAGGAGAAAATTAATCATTTTTTCACAATGGCACATAATGTAAGCTGTGGCATTTTTGTAGATGTGTTTTGTCAGATTAAGAAAAAAATTCTGATTTGTTGAATGTTTTAAAAATTATGACTGAATTTGTTTTTTTGTTACATTTTGTAACTTATTGAGCTTAGGAGGCAGTTTGGTTTCAGTACCCTTTTCTATTAGTATGGTCATTACATTTATTGATTCTCAGATTGTAAAACAACAGTATATTTTTTGGGCAAATTCCACTTGGTGTTGGTGTTGTAGGAGCTAAAATATACTAATAATTTTGCTCCTACATTCTAAGTTCTTCCAGCTGGGCCAATAATTAAATTAACAGAGACGGGTTAACAGGAGGAAATCAGCATTTTAATACATGTTTGTGGAGAATCCCCATAAAAACAAAAAATTTGAAGACACTCAGGCAGCATTGGGTATATATGACATTTCTGAAGGAAGGAGAAATGGTGGGGGACAGGCTATTAGATTTCTGAAGTGAGAATGGGAGGTTCATAGGTAGTTGAGAGGAGCTGAATACATGGCAGAAAAATTCTTGCCAGGCTATTTAGAAAAATGGGACACAGGGTATCTAAGTAATAGGCATGGAGTCTTCCTAATGAGTGCGAGGGTGCTGATTCTTAGGGTGATTGAGCCAAAGCTCCCTTTCTAAAACTGGTTTTGCTGTCTGAATCTCAGGCAGGAAAAAATATGAGGTGGGGGGGCGGGCTCAAAGGTTCTGAGTCTTTTGTTTCTTGGTAAACAGTTTAAAATAAATACCCCAAAGATCAGCTTCAGGGTGGCAAAATTTTGGTTCTTTTTGGTCACACCTTTGAAACTTTAAGTAAAAGTTTCATAATCCATAAGCTAAATTGGTAGAGTGCTCCATATTTTATTGATCCAATTGTTAAACCTGGAGAATAAGTCAAATCAGATGACTTGAGTCTTATTTCAGGAGACGGTAATGCAGGTGGGCCCCCAAAGTAAAGCCTGCATTTTGTAAGCAAGGGATTAGGTGTTTTATGAGAGGTATGTCTATGAAAACAAAACAAAGGCTAGTGATCAGAAAACAAAGGTTAATGAGCAGATTTATAAAGGTAAATTATAGATCAGTTTCTGAGTCCGTAAGGCTGCCAGTCAAGAAGATCTCTAGATGTAAGCCTCAAAGCTGCTTCTGCTGGATTGAAGACAGGCAGAGACTGATTCTCCTGGTCTGTAGCTTGAATGTCTCTGGTGATGCCATCAGGTGCTCAGGTTTTCTCTTAGCACGGCTTACATGGTATCGGATACAAGATGGTTCAAGCATGAGCTGTTGTGGCAATGTCTCTGAAGTTTATATTATGTCATCTAGCTGCAATTTGCAATTGCAAGGTTCAGAAAAAAAGTTTCAGTTGTCAACATTTCCATGTCAGTGATGGAAAAAAATGAAACATTAGTTCAGAGGGTTGTAGCCAGATATTTTAGGAAACTGGAAAAATTTAGGTTCCAGTCCAGTTTATACACGAAGAATAAAAGTTCAATGATAACTAAGCTAGAATTTAATATCCACAACAATTTATTATAGTTTCTATTGAAACACAGTTTTTCCTCTCTAAATCACCAATGTTTTTATAAAAAATAGCCAACTTAAGACTAATTTACATACTGTATATATCTGGTTTCAATTAATTTCACCTGATTATTTATATAAATACAACACTGATTGTTCATCTTACAGGCTACCTTAAAAATCTGCTTTGCTGGAATTTTCATAAGGAATCTACAGATTAAATTTTAATTAGCCTCAGCTAAGAAGCCAAGCCACCTAGGTGCCATCAGCGTTTGCTTGTAGTAACTGTAGATTTGGGTGAATTCCTGAGGTTTGATGTCCCCTAAATGTCTTGAGGCTCTTGCTTTGCCATCTGCAAGAGAGCAACCTCTGTTCCTTACCAGTAAAGACTGCTGTGAAACCTGGAAGCAAAGTACCAGGCTCCTTTTAGTTTTATTATTGATTTTAGAGAGAGAGGAAAGGAGAGAGAAAGATCAAGAAAGAAAGTGAGAGACATTGACTTGTCTTTCTACTTATTTATGCATTCATTTGTATGTTGATTCTTCTATGTGTCCTGATCAGGGCTTGAACCGGCAACCTTGACATATTTGGATGATGTGCTAACCAACTATAACCTACCTAGCCCAGGCAAAAGAACAGATTCTTATTGAATATATGAAAACAACCATATTGGCATAAAAATAATAATACTCATTAAGAATTTCCAAATTCTGGAGGGATCAAGTAGGAAAAATATAAATGTTTCAGTACTACTTATAATTTACAAAATTGTTCTAAGATAAAAAATTCCTTGTATCTGGAAAACAAAAAAAGTAAACCATCAATATTTCAAAGAGAATGTAATAAAAAATTATAACTATCCTTATTTTTCATTCTGCCCCATATAATTGTGGTTTTCTTAACCATTTGTCAATATTTTATGAATCAGTTATTCCATAGTTATATAAGTCTTCATCCAGTTTAGAAATATGATCTGGAATTTTTTCTCAGAAACCTGTATTTTAAAATAAGGCAGAGTCTTTTCTGAAGACTTTCTGAAGTCTTTCAGAAGATCATTCTGAAGATGAAACATATTTATAAAATCATCAGAGTGAAGCAGTGACTTTCTGTAAATAACAAACAAAACAAAAGAAAAAAATACCTTAAAAGAGAAGGCAATTTTTTTCACTTGCCCTTAACAATTGTTAAGGATGTTGAGGAAAATGGAGGAGACCAGGCATAGGAGACTAGCCACTCTTTTGGCTTTAAAATTAACCCTCCTTAATTTTTTTTTTTTGCTCAATCACCTGAGCCTCAGACACTAATATGCCATGTTTACATTTCTGATTTCCCAATCAGAAGGGTTTGGGGAGGGTCTGGGGAGATGCTGAGACTCTTTTTAAAAAATTATATGAGAACTTAAAGACTCAACTTCCAGTTTTGCTAAGTTTCTGATCAGTTATCAAATCCTTTAAAACATGTTCAAATATACCAATTCTCATCATCTTAAACCAATAACGTATAAAAATTTCCACCTTGTTGGGAATTCTCTTAATTTTTCTCTTCTGTTCTTTTTCTTGATTCAATTGGTAATCTAATATTTGTATTAACATCTGTAAGAGCCAAAAGCTAAAACACTAATTTCAAAAGGCTTAAGACAAATTATAGTTCTGTGTATGTATATTTTAAAGTGTTAGGCAATTGTATGTCCAGTGTCCTCATATTTTAAACAATATCTGCAAATATAGGAAGGTAAATAAGAATGGGTTTGAGTGGACTTTGATTTCTTTTGTTTTAATTTTGTCCTTCAATCTTATTAAGGGTATCTTAATGGATAATTATTGTACCAATATGAGAGCTGTCTAAAATCTTACAATTTAGAAATTTTTCCAATTTGAAATACCCATCATCTGGCAAAAGATAGCTGGACTTTAATAGTAACTCAGATTAATTAGCCTTTTATGGCCCAACTAGGAAGCAAAGGACTTCCATAAGGAGCGCTAAGGACACAGCACTAACATACCCAACAACTCATTCCCAGAAGTAGCCTAAGAAATATTGGGAACCCTGTTTTTCAACAGCTGTTCCCAAAACATGGGGAATCATATGCTTCCCCCCTTGAATGGAAGGAGGTTTAAGATTTGGAAAACTTGAATCCACAGACTATTCAGCTGCTGCCAGATACAACTGCATCATCCAGTTGGTGGAGCTAATAGATCATCTCTGGAAGGAATGGGACTAGTGAAAGAGTACTCAACACAAGTATTTACCAAAGTTGGGTTTTTCCAGAAACTAGTTTCACAAGTATTTTATCCTGCCAATATAAATTTAGAAGAGATAAAAAGATTCTCACCACTTCCAGCTTCCATGGAACATGGCAGATAAAATATCAGAGAGGCTGACAGCATAAAATGTTTATGTCTTCTGCCAGCTGTGTTTAGATGTTCATGACCTCACAGCCGAGCAGTCCAGCAAGGTAGGAGCGTCCCAGTCAGTGAATTATCTTGGCTGGCTTACCAAACTGTGGGGGCTAACAAGTATATTAATACTTTTCCTCCAGTCTCTTAAGTTCTTCTTGTTGGGCCGATACCAAATTACCAGAGACACATTAACAGGGGAAAATTGAAAGTTTTAATTCATGCACTTGGGGAATATACATAGGCATGAAAATTCTGGAGACAGTGAGGCAACATTGGGTATATATGGCATTTTTGGATAAAGGAAAGTGGGGGGAGGGTATTAGATTTCAAGTAGTTGATATACAGCAGAATGCAGTTGGCAGGGCAGTTCTTGCTAGCAACTCAGAAATAGTCAGGAATGGGAGTATCCTGACTTATACTGTCATGAGGATTCTTAAGATGACTAAGTCAACACTCCTTTCCTAAAGCAGGTTTTCCACTCTGAATCTATAAGTCAGGAAAGGGCTTGAGGAGGCTCAATGATTTTTTAGTGAGTTTTTTGTTTCTTGAAAAATAGTTTAAAGAAAATATCCCAAAAAAGTGGCTTCAGGGTGGCAACATTTTTTATTTCCTTCAGTGTATGATTATTTTTCATATGGTGCTGAATTCAGTTTGCTACTATTATATTAATGTTTTTGTGTTAATGTTCATAAGGAATATTTATCTTAACACATATATTATCATTTCTATGTTTGGCTTCATATCAAGGCAACACTAGCCACATAGAATGAGTCAGAGGATTTCTCAAAAGAGACCTTACAGGCAAGAAGGGGCTGGAAAGAAGTATTCCAAGTCATGAACTCCAAAGACCTACAACCAAGATTGCTCTATCCAGCAAAGCTTTCATTTAGAATGGAAGGACAGTTAAAATTCTTCTCAGATAAGGTCAAATTCAAGGAGTTCATAATCACCAAACCCTTATTACATGAAATGTTAAAGGGACTTATCTAAGAAAAAGAAGATAAAAATATGAACAGTGAAAGAACAGCAAACTCACAGTTATTAACAATCACACCTAAAACAAAAGCAAACTAAGAGGACAGCTAGATCAGGAGCAGAACCATACAAATGGAGATCACATGGAGGATTAGCAACAGGGGAGTGGGAGGAGGAGAAGTGGGGGAAGGTACAGAAAATAAGTAGCATAGATGGCAGGTATAAAATAGACAGGGGGGAGGGCAAGAATAGTATGGGAAATATAGAATCTAAAGAACTTGAGACACGTGGTCATAAACTAAAGGGGGGGAGTGGTGGGGGAGGGGTGTGCAGGGTGGAGGGGAATGAAGGGGGGTAATAGAACAACTGTAATGGCATAATCAATAAAATAAATAAATAAAAGGAGAGCCTAACAATAAAAAAAAAGAATGAGACAGGATGTTGTCTCATTTCTGAAAGTGTTAGTGAAGGAATGTTAGTATTTGTTGTTTAAAGATATTTGAAAGCATTCAAATGTCAAGTCATCTACAGATTTTCCATGACCCTGGATCATCACATTTCATGCCCCAAGTCATTGAGCTCTTTCATAGAAGCTTCATTAGACTCTTAGCCATTTCTTCGTCTAATTTCTACTTGGATTTCAAATCTCTGCTTTAAAGGTGCGCCCTTGCTATAGTGGGGTTTCACACACTTTGCAATACTACAGAATTTTTTCCCGTTTCTAATGCTGCTTGAGTAAATTGTGCTGTGAATGTGTCTGCATCTGCTATTTAATTTCACATATTATTTGGTAGTGAAAAGAAATTTGAAAAACTGTAGAGGTTAAATATTTGGGCTAATATTATATTTTAACAGTTTAATCAAGAACTTTCTCTTCATTCCTTCATAAACCACAGGTTATTGTGATTTAATATTTTTATAACTTTTGACTAATGTTTTCTTAATCCATTTAGAATCCCCTTGCCCATGTTATATGTGGCACCAGCCAGAAGCACTAATAGTCGAACAAAAGATTTTATGGGGAAATGTGGGATATCCTTGTAAGGAGATGATACCAGGTGCTCATTGTAGGATTTGTGGATAGATTAGATAATTTGGGGGAGAGTTCAATGAAAGAGATTACATTTCAAGATTGAACAATGTTAGGAAATTGCAATAAGGGAGAGAGATTGAACTCAAGTTTACTGGAAGGAAATTCTGGAGGAGAATTTTTAAATCCAGGGAGGAGCTAATAGAAAAATACTAGAGAGCATTAGGCTGGAGACTGGTCAAGGTGATTGTAACTCCTGTGTTTGTTGACAGCTGCTTATTGTAGAAGGTAGGCTCCTACCCTCCCTACAGAGAATAGGAAATAAAGGAGCTATCTTTTTTTATTATTATATATTTCAAAAATATGGCTCCCAGATCCTTGAGAAAGACTTCCTGGGTTGTAAAACTGACAAGAGAATGGGAAAAGATTTATATCTCAAAGAACCAGAGAAAGAATTTACAATTAAAAGTTTTCTAAATTAATTCCTCTGTGGAAAGTGAGGTTAGGGTCCTATCCTCGGAAGGAAAGCTGACTAAAGGTATAAACTGAGGGGAACTGTAAGACCTTCTTGGTTAGCATACTAATGATTGTTTTCTAGGATGATAGAAAAACAGAGGAGGGCTAAAACCTTAATCTGAAGGAGTAGCAGTCACTGGTCTTAACCTGGCAAGGCGTTGGTTTGGTCGTTTTTGTAGACTGCTGAGTGTTGTAGGGCTTTTGTTGTTGTGGAGTTTGTTTGTTTGTTTGTTTGTTTTTGCTCAGAAGTGATTACAGAGTGATTTTGTTTGTTTACTTGTTTCCATCAGGATTGTAGAGTAACTCCATCTGATACGGGGAATTTCTGAAACTTTATATTCAGCAGGGCTCCATAGCCTAATAGTAAATGCCGAGTTCACTGTAAGGTGACAGTTGTCAGGCTCTTTATGTCTACCTGAACCTTCATATTTTTGTATTTACTTTTTAATTTTTAGATTGGTAAAAATATATACATCTTTAAATTTCTTCTATATTTTGTTAATATTATCTGCCACCAGAAGGTATTTGGAATCTCCCCTTTAAAAATAAAATAGAAATAAGATTTGATGAATCTCCTCCCCAAAATCATATGGCTTAGAGTGAATCAACTAACAATTTTTTTCTACTTTTCCTATTTCTACTGCTGTTAGTATTTTCTCATTTGCTGATTTCCTTGAGTTACTTTTAGAATTTAACATTATTATTAAGAATAAAGATGTTCTGAGAAAACAGAATACAATAATCTTAAAAAGAAATTCAATCTAGTTATAGTTCTTTTGTCATTAAAAATGATGTGGTAATGTTCCCCTCTCTTTTTTACTTAATCATATTTGACACATATTTATTTTTAATAGGTGTAATTCAGCACAGGAGATTTTCAAACAGTTTTTATTATATTTTCACAAAAGGAGTTAAGGAATGCAAGCCCGGTAAGTGACTAGATATGATTATTTTCCTATAAAATATTGAGATAGTATTATCTTATTAAAGAAAAAAGATACACACTACATGCATATATTTTAGTTCGTGTGAATATATGGTGCATGTCAGGCAATGGCACTGGCATTCAAAACATTGACACTCTTACGTCTAATAGACATGTCTGTCCTAACTAGGATTTCAGAAACGATGATTATGATCCTAAACTGGATCACTTTCCTTTGCAGAAATTATGATCCAGATGAATATAAAATCAGGCCTCCACTGTCATTTCCTTAGAAATGTCCATCCTTCTCATAGCTTTAAAAGAAATTTTAATTCTAAATTTATGTATGCAACCTGGTTAATGCTTCTTAACTCCAAACCATGAATTGGTTAGTTACTCAACAACCCCACTTGGACATTTTACAGACATCTCAAATCTAGTAGGCCCATTAGTGTATTTAACTGACCCCTGATTTTCATACCCTTCACTCCTCAACTTCTCTAGATTACCTCACAGCAGTTCTGGTCTTCCAGTCACTCAGGCAAAGACATGAATCATTGCATTCTCCTCTTAATCACTCACCGTATCTAGTTGGCTCTATTTTCATATTACGTGCAGAATTCAAGCAAATTTCACTGCTTCTAACTGTTGAGGGTACTGCCATCTTTATCCTGGACTACAGGTAAATCCTTCCAACAACACAGCTGGATTCTAACCCCTGAATACACAACAATCCAAGAGCCGAGGTAGACTCGGCTCAGTGAGTTTCTGTTTGAACATTCAAGGGCTGTCAGTTTCCCTCAGGATAAAAGCCAAAACCAGGTCTCACTAGATATGGAGAGCATTACCTTTCTGATTTTATCTCCTAATCTACTTTCTCTCACTCATTCTAGTCTGGCCCCATTATTTTTCTTGCTCTCATTATATTCTTGGCTCAGGATGTTTGTACAAATTGCTCTTCCTGCCTAGATTTCTCCTCTCCAAGATACCTTCAAGTCTCTCTTCTGCACCTCATTTAAGTCTTTGATAAAATGTTACCTTCTCATTGGCATCTTCCCTGTGAACTTTACTTAAAAGTTCAATGTTCTCCCAACCGCTGGACTCTCCATTAATTCTCCTTGCTCTATTTTCTCCAGATCTATCACCATTTAATATTCTATAAAATTTAACTATCTGATTTACCTTTCACAAGAATGTAAGTTCTAAGAGGGGAGAAGTTTGGGCATTTTTTTTGTGGCTGGGTCACCATCTGAACAACAGATCTGGGCACAGAACAGCTGGAGCATGTAGATGGGTAGATAACAAGAGTCATATGTGATATTTAAAATCCTCTATAGAATATTCTTTCAATAGGATTCTATGAGCCTGGATTAAAAACAAACTACAAAAAACTTAACTACATGACATTCTATAATTCTAGTTAGGATGATCTGTGTACAAGGAAACAAAACAAAACAACAGTCTCTGTGGTTTAAACTATAGTGGTTTATTCCTAGCTCCTGGTCACACATCCACGATGAATCACTGGGGCTCTGTCCCCATCAGCTTTATCCAGGATAATAATCAGTCTTTCTTCAAGAATTTTGTCCCTTTTACTAGAAGAAAAAAAAAAAAAAAGAATCCATGGCTTATCATGTTTTAGACCTTAAAGCTTCTGCTTGGAAGTATCAACTTTTGTTTATATTTCAATGCTTATATTTCAAAGTGAGACACATGACCAATCCTGAAGTCTCTAGGCCAGGGAAGTATTATCCACTCATAGGAAAAAGTAGAAATAATTGTGAAAAATTATAACATGGCCAAAAATATTATATTTAAGCCATAATGAAAAAGATATATTGATATTATTTGTATTAACTAATTATATTTCTTATTTTATACTTAAACAATTTATTATCTCTTGTTATTTCCTTTTTATTATGCTTTTATAGGAAATATAGTCTTTGTGTTTTCATCTCCATTATTTTGATAATTAGATGATCTAAATTATTTTTATAAGCAAGCTACATGCTTTATCTTGTATCTCTCAATAATAATGTTCAATTTGGGACACACATTTTTGTTGGAGCCCAAGAGGCCTGTGAGGGGTCGAGGATAGGGTCTAGCACTGCAGGTGTGGTGACTGGGCCTGGTTTCCGGCCTTGGGCTATCTTGGGTTGTAACAGTTCTCTGACCCCTTGAGAAACTAGCTGCCTCTCCTTACCCATCAACTCGTATCTTTGGCCTGTGCATCATGTACCCAGAAAGTATGTTAGCTTGGGAACGTCCGGACTCTAAGGGAAGAGATAAACTTTGTAGGTCAAGGAAGTGAGCTACGTGCCAGAAGGCTTCTCCTTTGTTCTCCTTTGTACTCAAGATTGTATATAAGCTAGAAGACTGTGCAATAAACTTGCCTTATGCCAGCAGAGCATTTGGTCCTCTCCTTTATTCAGTCCCTCGCTCAGCCTCACGACCACCCTTGCTGCAGCTGGCAGCGGGCTGCGGCACATTTTAATTCACTATTATAACCTCCAGTACTTCATTATGAATGAAATAAATATGTAGTTGTCTCAGTCTATTAGGACTACTATTTTAAAAAATGTTAAAGACTACGTGGCTTGTAAACAACAGAAGTGTATTTTGCACAGTTCTGGAAGCCGGGAATTACAAGATCCAGGTGCTGGCACTTTCAGTGTCTGGGAGGGCCTTCTATGAACCAGTCTCTTCCTGGTTCACTGATGGCTGTCTTTGTGGTGTGTTTTCTCATGGCAAAAAGGGGGAAGAGATTTTTTTGGGCCTCATTTAAAGGGATATTAATACAATTGATGAAGGCTCTCACTTATGACCTATTGCCTTGAAGAATCCCCACATCCAAATATCATCACTTTAGGGGTTAGGATTTAAATAGATGAGTTTGCAGGGACACAAACATTCCTTCCATAGTGTTCCACCTGTGACCCTCCAAAATCTATGTCCTTCTCACACACAAAATGTATTCATTCCATTTTAGAGCCCATGAAGTCTTAACTTGTTCCAGAATCAACTTTTATATCTAAGTCCAAATTGTCACTTAAATATTATTTAAATCAAATATGGGTGAAACTAAAGGTACAGTTTATTCTGATGAAAAAAATTAACTGTGAACTTGAAAAATCATACATGTCACATGCTCCCAAAGTGTAATGATGGGACAGGTATAAAGTAGGCACTCCCCTTCTAACAAAGAGACACAGAAAAGGAGTAACAGGTCCTGAGCAAGTCCAAAGTGAACTGGCTTCGTCTCATGTCCTGACTGTCTCCCACAGTCCCCACCTCCTAATGTCACCAGCTTGTGGGCTAGAATTTCAATTTATAAGTTCTGGGAATGGGAGTGACACAGACATTCAGTCCATAGTAAGAGTTATTAGAAAGACTGCTGCTATTCAAATAGTCTGTCTATGATTCACTCATTCCCATGTAGATCACTGGTATAATGGTAATAAAGAATATGATGCATTTGAGATACAAGAGGGAAACATATGGGCATAATATATTGAACAGATGCTTTAGGAACAATGAGTAGAGTATTATATTGAGACTCATGGCCTGGAATTTCTGAGTTCAAAGTAACTTTGATCAGAATTGAGAAAGTACCTTTGGGATTATATACACCGAGGGGATCTTGTTGCACAGCTGTCTGGGCAGTATTTCTTTTTCATAGTTTTGTTGAGTTCAATAAAGCCTTCTCTCATCATGCTTTTTCTTTTTCTTTTTTTTTTAAGTCAGGGAAATAGCCACCAGGAAGACCAATCATAAGCAAGGAATTTGGACTCTTCCAATTCTGAGCCAAGCAGCTCAATTCCTTTGAGTAACCCTGGATAAATTACTTAATTTCTCTAAGCTTCCTTAGAGAAATTTCTCTAAGTTTTCCTTCCCTATTTAGGAAACCATTACAATCTACATGAATAAATGAGTTAATGAATTACTGTGTAAAAATGCTTCACACAGTCCTGAAAATATACTAAGCTTTCCATAAATATCTTCTCTTCTTTTTATCTGACCTAAACACTTTAAAGCTTCTTACTGCTTTTCATTATTTGCTTTTGCTGAACTTTAAGATTGTGAAATTTTTATGGTCCATTCAGAAAGAGATCTACGAGTATGTCTTCCCAATAGAGAAGACAACCAACGTGATCAGTAGATGGGAGCTAAATGCTGAGAGTACAGACAGAGGATAAAAGGAGCAGTGTGAAATTTTAGCATATAGATTGAACTGAAATTATTTCAGAGGTTTATTTTCTGTTTGATAAATTACGTAAGTTTGCTCAAAAATACCTCTGTCAAAGCAATAAAAGAAAATCTGTGAATTCATTACTCACTGCCCATGAGGTAACGGTTTCACTGACACAATCAGGCAAGCACTGCAAACCACATTTGAGTCTTAGGGCTACTCACACAGTTCTGTTTCTAAGAGTTGAATGTTCTAATTGCCACGTTTTAAAAATTGTTGTTCATGTAAAGTTTTCTGCCTTTTCCTTCCACTCCAGCCCAACACCCCAGCTCTCCCCACAACCCTCCCAGTTCCACGCCCCCACCCTGTTATTGTCCATGTGCCCTTTATAATTGTTCCTGCAAACCCTTCAACCTATCCCCCTGAAATTCCCTCCCCTCTCCCCTCTGGTCACTGTCAGCCTGTTCTCAATTCCACTGTCTTTGGTTATATTTTCCTTGTCACTTTTTTGATATAAGTAATACCATTAATCACAAAGGGGATATAAGGATTGTGTGAATTTAGTCATCAATTAATTCTATGATATTTTGTGTGGAAAGAAATATGGATATGACAAATAAGAGAACTGAATACTTGGTTAAATGGGAAAGTGATATTTTCAATATATAATGAGTTATTTACTAGATATGCTGTTTAAAGCAGTGCAAATACTGAGGTCAACTAATGAAAGACTATTATTAAAGAAAACAAATGATCAAGACAGCAACTTAGGAGAATGTTTTCTTCTCAGCGAGGGTGACTCTGGAGTCATATTGAAAGAAAGAAGGAACTCAGGAATACGTGTTCCCTGATGCCAGGAAAGAAAGATCTTTAAAAAAAAAGTATGAAATATGGGGAGACATAAGTCAAACTGGAACCAAGATTAAAAGATTCACATTTATGTGACTTCAAAATGTATTTTATAGTCAATGGTTTTTCAAAAGAATAGAAGTTTAGTTGGTTAGTAAATAAAAAGTGAGATGGAAAAGTCATAATCAGAAAATAGAGACCACAAATACAGATTGCTCTTCAAAAATCTGATAATTAGCAAAAAATAAGGGCCTTTATCTTCTGTTATGTAGCAAATTGCTATTCACAGATTCCACTAAATATAAGTCAAACTAGGTAAAAGTCTTAAATGAAAATTAGGTATTGGGGGAAATCCTAATTAACAATCTAGAAGAATTATAAACTGAAATTATAAAATATAATTTTAAAACCTAACTTCATACCTGTCAGAATGGCTGTCATCAATTAATCAACAGAAAACAAATATTGGCAAAGATGTGGAGAAAAAAGAACCCTCATGCACTGCTCGTAGGAATGCAGACTGGTGCAGACACTGTGGAAAGCAGTATGGAGTTTCCTCAAAAAACACAAAAATGGAACTGACGACCCAGAGATTCCAAATCTGGAACTATAGATGAAGAAACCTGAAACACTAATTCAAAATAATATATACACCCCTATATTCATTGCAGTATTATTTATAATATCCAAGATTTGGAAGCAGTCCAGCTGTCTGTCAGTCAATGGGCAGATAAAAATGCTGTGGTATATTTACACAATGGAATATTACATAAAAGAAAAGGACATTTTACCCTTTGCAACAGCATGGATAAACCTCGAGAGTTTTATGCTAAGTGAAACAAGCCAGTTAGAGAAAGACAAGTACCATATGATTTCTCTCATATGTGGAATCTAATGAACGAGATAAACAAACAAACCAAGCAGAAACCAAGTCTCAGATAGAGAACAAACAGCTGTTAGAGGGGAGAGAATTGCAGGGTTGGGTGAAAAAGGTGAAGGAGTTAAGAAATAAAAACCCTCATAGACACTGACAAATGCATGGTGATAACCAGAGGTGAAGGATGGTAGGGGAAGGTAGAAGAAGCTAAAGACAGGGGGGGGGGATAAATGGTGATGAAAGGAGACTTCACTGGGGGGGGGGGGGGTGAACACACAATGTAATAATATACAGATGATGTGTTGTAGAATTGTGCACCTGAAACCGACATAATTTTATTAACCCATGTCCCCCTATGAATTCAATAAAATGTATATAGAAAATTTTAGAAAAACATTTAAGTGGGGATACTCAAATTGTGAAGGAGTCAATTGTCCTCACAGTGATAAAGTGTACTTTCAATCCAAATTATATCACAGCAACTTATGAAAAATGTTAATCATGAATATATTAATAAGAAATTAAAATCACAAGGAGATTCTATTACATATCATTAAGTATAAAATAAATTGCTAAGGATATGAAATAAGAGAAATCTATGGTATTGAAAACATAACTTTTATTAAACACTTTGCTAAATAGCCCTCCATTAACTAATAAATTTAAAAAATGCCTATGTCTTAAGTAGCAAAGAGACTGGTGTACCTATAGCAGAGAAACTCTTGAACATGTGCTCCAGAAGTAATTTAGCTGGATATTTGTAGCAGCTATGTTGTTCACTAAAAGAAAACAAAATCCAAAAACAAAACAGAAGTGAGCTAGGTGTAAATCACTGAGAGAATCAGGATTGGCTTCATGGGCATGTGATCCATTCAGTTTACTGGGCTTCACACCTAACAAACACCTCTTGATGCTTCTTTAATGCCTTACTGTCACCATCTTAACGTTTTTAATGCTTTTTCAACGAGGGGCCTCACATTTTCATTCTGAACTGGGCCTCACAACTTATATAGCCAGCCCTGGATATAACTGAAAAAATAAATTGGTTTACACGATAGGTTATTATTGCAACAAAAATGAATGAACCACAGCACCCTGCATTAACTTGAATATAGTCCACAAATTAAAAGACTCACTATGGTTCTATTGCAACAATTGAAAAGCTAGAAAAATTTAACAATTTTTGTTCAAGGTTGCACCAGTAGGTAAGAAATGTTTATGTTTAAGAAAGCAAGAGAATCTTATTAGATAAGTAAATAAATTGATTGTATCTAGCTAGCAAATAGGTCTTCCACTATCTTGGGACTACTGTTTTTTTTAACAAGATTATAGTTAAACAAATTATTACTAATTTTCCATATATGATTTATGCTCTCTTTATGTATGATTTATTAAAAGACAATTAAAATTTTAAAATGCATCAACTAGGCTTAAATGACATCTATCCATGAGTTTGAACAGTTGGTCTACATCTTCTCTATGTCTGAGTGAAAGGGAAGTTGACTGAAATAGGGTGAACGTTCAAGACAGAAGCAGCAAGATTTAAAAGGGCTCATTTAAGCTTAATGCAGAATTTCAAATGATCATCTAGAGCTAGGTTCTTCAATTAGTATATTTTAAGTGGTGCATTAGGAAATTGTATATAACTGCAGTTCAGGAGAAACAATGTTAGGGGAACTTTTTAGTTTACTTTTCAGGATGGAGAAAACTCAGCAAACTTGAGGCAAAGGACATGAATTCATAACAAAGTCAGTATGAAGCATACTTGCCAGTATGCCTTGGGCCTGTGGTTGCTGACTTTATTTTTCCTCTAGAGGTGGGTTAGAAAGCTTACTTTCCCTACTAATGACTTTGAAATTGCCAAAGTTGTCCAAGTAATGAAATGTTTGAAGGCACTCTAACAGAATTGGCACAGAACAGGAGTAAAACACCATGAACCGTGGCTGGCTATGGGACCCCTAATTAAATTCCTTCCATTTCTTAGATTATCCCAGGATAGAGGTTTGCCTACAAACCATGTCCTGATGACAAGGCATGTAATGGTAAGTGCAAGCCAGAGACTTCCACTGTGTCGACTATCTCAGGAGAGAAGGGTGAGCCGTTTAAAGCTGCATTCAGGAGGGCCTTGTTCCTTTTGCTGGCTAAGTAGGTGTGAAAATTTGGGGAGTTATACAAATAAGTACTATGATAATTTAAACTAGTGCTTATCATTCTAGCTATAGGGTCTTTATGATTAACAGCCTCAATTTTCCTAACGTACTGCAACTGTCAGCATGGTAGCAAAAAGACCCCATTAACAAATGTTCTGAAGCTGCACTTTTTCCAAAAGCACCATTAGGGATAACTGACCAAAAGGGTAAAGATCTTGGGGATGATCTGATTTTCAAAGGAGTCATTCTGAAATTCACTAGTGGAATTTCATTAATGGAAATATTTTAGCTCCAGTTTCTCCAGGGAGAAGCAGGCAACTAATTAAAAACAACACATTGTAACTATCCCTCCTAGAATACTCCAGTAGTAAATTGTGCTGCTCTGGTGGTGGATAAATCCTTGTTTTTCTCTAAAAGCTGTCACACAATTTTCAAAATTATACCTTGAAAGTAACATTTGCATTCATCTGACAGTGGCATTTAAAATATGTGAACACCTTGAGCAAAATTTTCTATCTGCCAGCTTAGTAATTTACCTTTTATAAACTTAGTTTTACATCAGATATTCTAATGCCTTTTGCCCTGCATTATGGCATCGTGTCCAGAGGTGCATGCTTTTCTGGAATGTGTCAAACAGCTCAGCTATCTTATTTTAACTGAATATACTACTCCAATACATTATAACATAATGTGATTTGGAGGATGCCAGGAGTGTGATTGCCTCTAAATATCTTCCCCCCCAACTTGGTCTAAAAATACTTATCCTGCAAGGTGTAACCATGAAACTGAAAACAAAAGTGCATTATCAGGAAGGTCATCCAACTAAAAAACCTGTTATCTAAATAGCTTTAAATACCGGCTTTTTAAAAATAAATTAATGCACCATTTAATATTACAAATGAATTCTTAAAGGGATGCTTATATTCAACAATGTAATAATGTGTTTTGAAAATTGAATTGAATAAAATTTTTAGTTGAGCATTTGCCCCCCCAAAAAAAATTCTGTTGTTGAGACTGAATTATCTTAAATCTGAAGGGGTGAGGGAGAATTCAGTGCTTGATGGAGATACAGATCTCTTAAGGATACTGTCATAAAACAGGAGCCATTAAAGAAAAGAGGAATGTCTTATTTCTGTACCAAGTTCTAAAGTTAAGCATATGTAAAATGACTGTTAGTTGACATTTAACTGTCTTTATATTTTGAAATCATTTCAAATAAAAGACTAACATGACAGTACATTTACTGAACATAATGTCATATCTTAGAAATTTCAATGAGAAATCAATATTTCACCACCAGTATAAATAATTCAAAAACCTATAACAAGTTTTGTTATTTCTTAAACTTATTTCTGTAACTTTAGTTTTATGTTTATAGATCTATGATAAAACAACTTTGCCATTTTGCCATGTTGACTTGCTGAAGCTCCTTCTACTGTACTGAAAACAGAATTTCTTTTTTTCATCTGTGTGCAGGTAGTAGAATATACCATATTTTGCTGTGTATAATGCACACCCACATTTTTGGTGTAAACTTTCAGGAAAAAAATTTTGTTTTAATTTTAATTCAATTATTTATTTATTTATATTAGAAACAAAACCAATGATCATATTCCAGGGTATTATTTTGCATACAGGTATCATTCTTGCTTTCTACATATCATTACACTTTTACCATATAAGCATAAGTAAAATAATTAAAACATTTATATAGATACAGAATTAATACTACCTATGTATAATGTGCATCCTTATTTTTCCCTCAAAAATTTTGTCAAAAAAGTGCACGTTATACACAGCAAAATACAGTTTTCTCCTGGCTACAATTCAGTTGTTAGTCAGCCCTGTCCATTCAAGATACCCATTCCAGGATCAATGTGATTGATCAGGATTGAGCTCATTACCCATGGGAGGCCAATGAGAGCCTAGTGAAGATTTTCAAGGATATGGGGAAAGATTCAGAATTAAATATTGGTAAGTTCCTGGCAAATAAGCCTGGAGCTAAAAGGAAACATTTTTTGAAGTTTTAAAATGTATTCTTATAGCAATAATATATGTAATATGTATAAATATTTCATTTTAACCATTTTGAAATATATAACTCAGTAGTGTTATATAAATAATATCCTAAAACAATCTGTACTATTTATTTCCAAAACTTTATTGCCCTGAAAGAAAATCAGTATTATTAGACAATCACTCCCCATTATCTCTTTTCCACACCCCCTAGTAACCTTTAATGCACTTTTGCTCTCAATGAATGAGCATGTTTTCTACATGCTTCTTCTGAGTGGAATCAAGTATTTATCCTCCATGTTGTGCTTATGACACTTAGCATAATGTTTTAAAAGTTCTTTCTGTATCGGAACTTCACTCGTTCTTGTTACTGAATAGCATTCCAGCTTTTGCATCTCAGACGTTTTGCTTACCCATTCTTCTGCTGACAGGCATTTTGGCTGCTTCGTCCGCTTTCGGTGGCGGTGCACGTCTGTTTCTTGGCTTTCTAAGGAACAACCGCACTACCTTCAACAGCTGCAGAGTCATTTAAAATTCCTAGTATCAGTGCACAAGAGTACATACATGTTAATAATTGTTATATCTTCTTGATGAGCTGACCCTTTTATCAATATATGATGATCAATTTTGTCTCTTGTAGTAGGTTTTTGTAATTGAATTTGAGGATAATCATTTCAGGTATACAACATGATATTTGTGTAGTCGTATATGTTATTACTAATTACCCAACAGGTTACTATTGAGTAAATGTAAGTAATTTGCTTCTGAATTTGTGTGAATCATTAAAACAGAGAAAGCCTATATGTTATATGAGTAACTTATAACTTTATGTTGTCTCTACATAAAAACCTAATTGGTTGTACATTATTTTAGTAGGAAATTAGAGTTGTTAGTATAATTCCATACTTTATCCTGGAAATAGTTTCCTTGCTTATGATAATATATTAGGTTGACTGTCTACTTATTCATAACTGTACTTTATTATTTTTCTTTCCTCAGGAGAATTCTGTTGTTGAATTATAACAGATGTGTGCTCTGTGACTTAAGTAATATAATTTATATGAATTTATTGTAAATCTCATAGTTAACTTTTTCTTTTTAGCAAACTGTTAATAGGGAGGTTACTTAAATAATGTATTTCTGTTTTAATTCTTCAATTATTTGCTAATTTGAATAGAAATGAATAATACCTGTTCTTTTTTTTCACTTTATATTTATAACCATGCATTTATGTGCATAATCTTTGATGTTCTGGAAATTTAAAAATATGAATTGTTTAAAATAAATACATTGCATAGTGTTTTCCCTTCCTTTCCTTAGTAATTATAATAACATAGCACATATTTTGCTGTCAATTACTAGCACTAACACTTTACCTACATCAACACATTTAATCTGCCTAACAATTCTTTGAACTTAGTGTGTGTATTAGCCTGTAAACATATTAGCAGCCCTTTGCTGCAAGCATGCTATGAGGCAAGGTAATGAGGCCAACTCATTTCTGAGAAGAACAAATACCCTCTGTTTTATAAACTCTGAGGCAGTGAATTGTGCCAGTTACCATGTGAGAGTTTGAAAGTAGCTTTTCTCTAAGGAGAGCCTCTAAAAGAGACCATAGCCCTGACCAACACTTTTATTACGGATTTGTAACAGATCCTAAAGCAAAGGACCCAGCTAAGTGATGCCCAGATTTATGACCTACAGAAACTTAAAATTAAAGGGTGTTGTATTAGCCCACATGATTTTAGGGTTATCTTTTATGTAGTGATAGGCAAATGATACATACACCATAATAGTACTTGGGAGACATTTGCATAAGGGTGCGAATAATGGAATAGGAAATATTGAGGGTCAGTTGAAGGCTGGGTATCAGAGTGCCCCCTGATTGTGTCATTCCCATATGCAAAATAAACTCATGTTTTCCCCAGGTCTCCGAAAGCCTCCAACGCAGACAGCATCAGCTCAAAATCCAGAACCTTGTCATCTATAGGTATAGATGACGCTCCTTGAATGGAGTTCCATAAATTTAGCTAAACAAATGTTCTCTCCTTGCTTAATAAACTATTTAAACAAATTATCTGACCCCCTACTCGAAACACACGAAGTGCAATGAAGTGACAGAAACATGATAATATGAAGGTACTTTTTAAATAAAAGAGTCATGGGACGCATAAAGGAGTCTTTAGTCATAACAGTTTTGAAATTCAGTGCAATAAATGTTGGAATGTCTTTTGATTAAGTCGTAAGCCCAGTGAATAATTCTCCATGGTACTAGACTCTGCCTTCCTTTGGGTTTTTGGTTTTACTCTCTGAGTTTTATCCTTCTTTCTTTTTTATAATTGGTAGCATGTGCTTGCAGCTGAGTAATTTTCTGAACAGCTTCCTAACAATAGAATTTTGAAAGTCTAAATCCCATTTCATATTGTACTGTTTCTCTTTATTTCAATCTAAGCTGATGGCATTTCTGTGAATATATGTATATCCATATTTAAGTATGTTGGTCTTCTGTGAATCTCATTGCATTTCACTCCATTAGAAAGGGTTTTTCAACTTCAGCACTATTTTTTTGCCTTTTTTTGTTTAGTTATTTTTCAAGTAAATTTTCTGTCTATTTCTCCCATCCCAGCCCACCCTGCCCTGTGCTCCCTCCCTCCCTCCCATTTCCACACCCCTTAGTTCTCATCCCTGTGTCCTTTATACTTGTTCCTCTAAATCCCTCCCATTTTTCCCTATACATTCTGTCCCCTCTCCCCTCTGGTCACTGTCCCCTTGTTCTCTATTCCAGTGTCTTTGTTTTTATTCTGTTTGCTTGTTTGTTTTGTTGTTTACCTTCCTGTTAAAGGTGAGATCATGTGGTATTTGTCTTTCAACACCTGGCCTATTTCACTCAGCATAATGCTTTCCAGTTCCATCCATGTTGTTGCAAAGGGTAGGAGCTCCTTCTTTCACTCTGCTGCATAGAATTCCATTGTGTATATGTACCACAATTTTTTGATCCATTCATTTACTGATGGGCACCTAGGTTGCTTCCAGCTCTGGGCTATTGTAAATTGTGCTGCTATGAACATTGTGGTGCATAGGTTCTTTGAAATTGGTGTTTTAGGATTCTTATATCTTAGGATATAATCCTAGCAGTGGAGTTGCTGGGTCAAAAGGCAGGTCGATTTTTATTTTTCTGAGAAAATTCCATACTGTTTTCCATAATGGTTGTACCAGTCTGCAATCCCACCAAGAGTGAACTAAGGTCCCCTTTTCCCCACAACCTCTCCAACATCTGTTTGTTGCTTTGTTTATGATAGCCATCCTGACTGGTGTAAAGTGGTATCTCATTGTGATTTTAATTTGCATCTCTCTGATAGCTAGCGATATTGAGCATCTCTTCATTCATCACTATTGAGATGGTACTTTTGAGCTTGATTTTTATTTATTGTGCTGGAGGGAGGAGAGTATTTTGTTCATTATAAGATGTGTAGCAGCATGTCTGGCTTCTACCCACTAAAAACCAGAAGTAACTTCCCCAAGTTATGATAAACCTGTACCTCCCACAGGAGGTGGGAGGAGGCAGAATTTCTTCTGGTTGAGAATCATTTGCATTTGATCAACATTGTTTAAGATAGTTCCTTTTACACCTTGAGCTTTTTCAGGAATGGTTGACAGACAATGCTGTAAAGATGAGTATGAATTTATTTTGTTTGATGGGATCTATAAGTCATATCCTTAATCTGTTTATGGACATTTTATCTGACTGAATGTGGTACTTTAGATAATTTTGATGTTGGACAAAAATTTGGACTTTATTTTAATCATTATTGGCTCAAATTTTTCTGTCACTGCCATGAATGTGATCTTAGCTTAAAATCCATTTATTTTTCCAGCCTTACTGAGAAATAATTGACAATCATCACTGTGTAAGTTTAAGGTACACAACATAATGTTTTTTGTTTTTTTTTTAAAATATTTATTTATCTTTCGAGGGAAAGGAGAGAGGGAGAGAAACATCAATGTATGGTTGCCTCTAGAGCTTCCCCTGCTGGGAAATAGCCTGCAGGGAACTGGCCGGCAACCCAGGTATGTGCCCTGACTGGGAATCAAACCGCGATCCTCTGGTTCGCAGGCCTGCGCTCAATCCACTGAGCTACACCAGCCAGGGCACAACATAATGTTTTGAATTACATTTATTGTGAATTGATTGCCACAATAGGTTCAACTAACATCCATCATTTTAAATAGATACAATATGAAGAAAAAAGAAGAAAAATATTTTCTACATGTAGGATGAGAACTCAAAGGATTTACTCTCTTAACAAGTTACTTATGTTTCATAGAGCAGTGCTGACTATAGTCATGTTGTACATTACATCCCCAGTACTTATAACTGGAAATTTGTACATTTCTTTTTTATTTAATTAATTAATTTGTTTGTTTGTTTATTTACTTTATTGGTTATGCCATTACAGTTGTTCCATTTCCCCCTTCATTCCTCTCCACCCTGCACATCCCCTACCACCCATGTTCCCCCACTTTAGTTCATGTCCATGTGTCATAGTTGTTAGCTTCTAAATTTCCCACACTACACTTGCCCTCCTCCTGTCTATTCTCTCCCCACTGTCTATGCTACTTATTCTCTGTACCTTCTCCTGCTCCCCATCCTCCTACTCCGCTGTTGCTAACTGTCCACGTGATCTCCATTTCTGTGGCTCCACACTGACCACCTCAATTGAACCCCACTTCTCCATCCTCCACCTCTAGTAACCAAATGTCTGATTTCTTTTTCTATGAATTTGGGTTATATTTTTTGTTGTTGTTTTTGTTTTATATAGATTCCATATAAAAGTGAGTTTATATAGTATTTTTCTTTTTCTGTCAGATTTGTTGCACTAAGCATAATGCCTCTAAGATCCAGCAAATCCTTGAATTTCCTTATTGTTTATGGCTGAATAACATTCTATTGTGCATGTATGTGTATGTGTATATATTTCACAGTTTCTTCATCTATTCATCCGTCAATGGGTGTTTAGGTTATTTCCATGTCCTGATTATTACAAAAACATGTTGTTATGAACATAGAGGGTACAGATATCTTTGTAAGTTTGTGTTTTCATTTCCTTTGATATATTTCCAGACATGGAATTGCTAGACCATATGGTAGTACTACTGTAATTTTTTCAGATCTTTCATATTATTTTCCATAATGGCTATACCAATTTACAATACAACCAACAGTGCACAAGAGTTCACTTTTCTCCACATGTGCCCCAACATATCATCTCTTGTCTTTTTGCTTATGGCCATTCTAATAGACTTGAGGCAATATCTCACTGTGGTTTTAATTTACATTTCCCTAATGACTACTAACGTTGACTATTTTTTCACATACCTCTTGGCATTTTCTGTATCTTCTTTGAATATATATCTATTCTGGTTCTTTGCTCATTTCTTTAAATTGGGTTATTCATTTTTTGTTATTGGGTTGTGTGAGTTCATATATTTTTCCTATTACCTCTGTTGGGCACACAGTTTTCAATTTTGTTTCCTTTCTGTGGGCCATCTTTTTACTTTGTGTATGGTTTCTTTTGCTGTATAGAAACTTTATTTTTATATAGTCCAACTTGTTGTTTTTTGATGTGTTGCTTGTTCTTTAGGTTTCATATCCAAAAAATTATTTTCAAGGCTTATTTGAGGAAATTTTATTTCTAAGTTTTCCTCTAGGAGTTTTGTGTTTTTTAAATTTGAGTATCTCTTTTTTTAATTCTCACCCAAGGATATGCTTATTGATTTTTAGAGAAAGTTGAAGAGGAAAGAGAGAAACATCGATGTGAGAGAAACATCCATCAGTTGCCTCCTGTTTGCACCTGGTCCTGGGACTGGACCTGTGACTGGACCTGCAGCCTAGGTATGTACTTTAACTGGGGATTAAACCCTCAAACTTTTGGTGTATGGGACAATGCTCAAACCAAAGCAACTGAGCTGCCCAGCCAGGACTACATTTGTCTTTAACTCATTTTGAATTAATTTTGTAAGTGAGTAAGATAAGGTCCAGTTTCATTCTTTTACCTGTGAGTATTCAGTTATCCTATCATCATTTCTTAAGAGACTGTCTTTTGACCATTGAGTATTTTTAGCTCCCTTGTCAAATATTCATTGGCCTTATAGGTTTGGGATTATTTCCAGGCTCTTCATTCTGTAACCAAACACAGGTCTGTCTGCCCGCTGCACCAAAATCCAAACATATGACACAGATGCTGGTGAAAAAGAATGTGATTTATTTGAGTGCCACCATCTGGAGAAAATGGCGACTTGTCTCAAAGCCTGTCTCAACATCTCAGTGCAGGCAAAGGTTTTTATAAGGAGGAAGAGGGAAAGCAGGACAAAGATCATCATTCTTTTCTTTTGTTTTTTAATCATTTAACTATCCTATTTCTTTTGATTGGAGAATTTAATTCATTTTTATGTAAAGTTATTATTAATAAGGAAGAACTTACTATTGCCATTTTGTTAATTGTTTTCTGGTTGATTTGTAGATCTATTATTCTTTGTTTTTTACACGGCTTCCTTTTCTTATGTTCTGATGTCTTTTGGTACCACTATGTTGTTTGTTTGTTTTTTTTTTTGACTCCTTGATCATTTCCTCTTTTGTAATCATTACACATTTTTCCCTTGTGATTACCACGATGGGGGGCCATTTGTTAACTATACCATCTTTCTGCAATTAGAGGCAGAGGATTTTCAAGCTATGAAGTCCTGGCCCCTTTTTCTTTATTAACCTTGCCATTAGTTTTTCTCTAACCTCTTTTATTCTGTTAAAAGCAGAAAAAGAAACCAGGAAGCATGTTTAATACTATGATTGGGATCTTACTAGTTACTTCATCTAATTCATTAGATAAATTTTCTACTTTATTCATGATTTTGGAGAACATTGTTGCTAAACTTAATTTTGTTGCATAGCAAAGCTCTGCCTTCATCCAATTAATGGTAGTATTAACTTTCTTTACTTGAAATCCTCACCTATAGCCTTAAGTCTTCAAGTATCAGCTCCTTCAAGGCATTTTAATTTTTTTTACTAGCTCTACAAAACCCTCTTCTCAGTCCCAAAGCAGCCCTATATTTTTGTTTGTTACAGCAACATGCCACTTCCAAATATTAGCGCATAAATCATTTATTGCTGCATAGAAAATTACCCCAAATTTAGCATTTCAAAACAGCAAACACATTATTATTTTTTTTAGTTTCTATGGGTTTTTAAGTGCTTAAAACTTGTTAATTCTGCCTTGGTCTTGCATGAAGCTGCCAAACAAGGCATCAGCTCTTTTTTGACCATCAGCACAAGGCTTGAGTGGGTTTGGAAGATTCACTTCCAGGCTCACAACCATGACTGTTGAAAAGGTGTTTTAGTTCCTTGCCACATGGGCCTGTGCGTATCGCTGTTGGCATTATGTATTATACTGGGGCAAATAATGCAATGGGTTTAAGACAGAAGCAATAGTATCTGATAATCTATCCACTGGAGGAGCACATCCCACCTTCGACACTATCATATTCATCATGCAGTGCAGTGCTAGACAATGTGGTGGGGAATTACACATGAGAATAAATAACAGGAGACAGTAATTACTGAGCTCATGGTAGAGGGTGGCTGTTCCATTAACAGAGGGGGGAAACGAAATGAGAGAAAAATTTAACTCCTAGAACATACAATCTAGTAGGCTTTAATCAATTATTGATGACAAAAGAGTCAGTGGAAATTTTAGGTATTTTTTTAGTTTTTCTTAACATCTTTAGATAAAATGCTAGAAAATATATTTTCTAGCTACTTTACCTGGATGAGTACTTTATTCTTACTATAATTCAGGATACCACTGAAGCATGATTTCTTTTATATAGAATTATTTTACAAAATTAGTTAATTGGTATATCTTTGCCTTTTCCAAAATCTCTTCTGACATATATTTGAATATACTCTCACACAGATTCCTCTTTCTTCTTTCTGTGATCTACTGAATTTATGTACTGTGGCCTAGATGTCTTCAATATAAATCATTGAATTCATTTGCATTTATATGTATTTGTTTTATCACTTCAAATATATTCAATTTTTTGAAGACATGATGACTGCTTTTTTATGATTTTTATTCATGCATATATATCCCAACAAATTTAAGTCAGGATCTTGAAGAGGTACCTTCATTCCCATATTCAGTGTGGTATTATTCACAGCAGCCAAGATAGGGAAGCAATCTAAATGTCAATTAACAGATGAAGAGATAAAAATTGGTATATACATTTAATGGAATATATATTCAGCTTTAGTATAAGGAAATTCTGCAATATATGACAGCATGGAAGAACCTGGAGGACGTTATGATAAGTAAAATATGTCAATCACAGGAGGACAAATTCTGCATGATTCTTCTTATATGAGGAATCTAAAATAGTAAACTCATACAAGCAAAGAGCAGAATGTGGTTTACAGGGCTTGCTGGGAAGGAGTGGGGCAAAGGGGAAATAAAACTTACTGTTCAATAAGGATATAGTCAGTTATGTAAGATGCATAAATTCTAGAGTCTATTGTATAACACTGTGCCTATAATTAACAGTATTGTGTTGTATGTGTGGACACAGAATACACGGGTTGGCAAAAGTAAGTTTATGGCTGTTGATATAGAATATATTATAAAATATATAATAATATATATAATTCAAATACAAGAATAAATAGTAATGTGAAAATAAACTTTGTGTTTCATGTGTACCCACAATAGTAAACCAACTTTTCTCCACTCCTGTATATGAGCAAGTTCTTAATTCCTAGAATCTAGAAATTCAAAATGCCTTTTTTCTACAGTGTAAAAATATTTGCCTGAATTGTTTAAGAAGCTGACTCCATAAAGCATTTATATAAAGTGAGAATATTAAAGATAATTTTACAAAGAACTCTAGGATCCTTATTCAAATATATCTATGTAAAATCAAAGCAAATCTAGCTAAATAAAAAGCTTTGAAAAGAATAGCATAAAAATACTCATACCTTTCAAAAAATTAATAACATTTAGTTAAAGAGTTTCTCTCCCCCTGAAATCTAGACTCTACTTCTGATGAAATGTCACAGAAGAGTCTTTCAGAAAAATGTAGCACAGTTTAGTGAAGTTTTTGAATGAAATTTACAGACTGGCAATATATATACATTTGTAGTAAAATTATGACTTATACTTCTCGTCATCTTCTCAGTTGTTGCATTGATCATAAAGTGTTGCCCATTTTTATTCAAAGATAGCTGTACTAAACCCTAACTATGATCAAATAAAACCAGACAACCTTGAAGGTGAGGGAAGAGAATTTTTTGTAGAAGAGCACCAGGAATATTTGATTTAACCTAATGGACCAAAAAAACATTTAGTGAAAGTAAAATGGTATTGAAACACTCCTTTAAAGGGATTGGTGAAATTATTAAGAGGACCCCTCTCTTTGAGCTAACACCTCTACAGTTTACCAGCTTCCCCTTACTCATTTCTTGAATAAAATCTCATTTTATTGTGAGTTAATATGCCAGTTATATGTTTAAAATTAGGATTAAAATGATACTGCACATTAAACTAGACTAATACAACATATTGAACCTATACTTACTTGTAAAATACAAAGAAAATACACATATATTTAGTGTGTAATATATAATTCCATCTTAAATATGTGCCAATTATTATAAACAAGGATCTAATTTTTTACTGTTTACCAAGGTAGGTTAATTCTAGTTTCTTATATATCTAATGGCAGAACATATCTGTGTCTTTGCCTATCAATGCACTGAATCTTGAAAACATAATTTTTCTTGAATGAATAGAAAAGGGATAAAAATCAATAATATAAATATTGAGACATGGAGAAAATTGAACTCTTTCTATTATTTGTAAATAAATATCAGTTTATTACACATTTTATTAGATCTTTAAAAATTTTTATTATCAATTTAAAAGAGAGAGAGGAGAAAGGGGGAGAGAAAGAGAGAGAGATTTGTTGTTCCACTTATTTGTTCATTTATTGGTTGATTCTTGTATGTGTCCTGAATGGGGATTGAACCTGCAACTTTGGCATATTGGGGCAACACTGCAAACAACTGAGATACCTATTCAGGACAAGATTATTTTTTTCCCAGTAAAATATTTTGGGGAAAAATATCTTTTTACTCAAAAACTATTTGTTTGCTTTTTGGGGGTATGTTTTATATTCTCCACAATGGTTTGGATTATCATTTAAACAATTCACAGGATGTAAAAGAAAATTCTTATAGAAATGATGAAATACATTTTGTTCTGTAAAATCAAATCTGAATAGAATCATGTTAATTAATTCACTGTCTCTTCATATGGTAAATTTAAACAGGAATTATTAAATCAGTCTACCATATAACCAGTGGTACTGTGTAAGGTAATTAAATAAGTAAAAAGTATCACTTGCTACTGATCATGAATAATTCATGGTGCAAAACATATATAACAATATTTTTACTCAACCCCTTAATAACAATGTCAGTAACCCATAAATGGCAGTGTAACAGCTCTGTAGAGACTCATTCATAGGAACAGGAGTAATGTACTAATAAGAGATTGCTCTTTTAACAGAATGAATTAATTGGCAGTGCCTGTGATTATATCATGAACTTAAATGAATATGATGAAGCATGTAGTGGATTCTCAATATCCATTTTACAGGAAATGGGTTACCCTAATCTACTTTGATCTCACTGTGTTCAAAATGTATGCTGCTAAAAATGTGTGTGGTTTCAGAGATGAGAATAATAATCAGGCATCATGTGGAACAAAAATGAAAACTGTAAAGTAAATGCATACTGGCATATTCATTCCTGTTTGCAAGGTAGACAATTTTCTTATTCTCCACAGTTCTTTCCCACATTTTGTTTCATTGAATCGTCTTTCTTGTAAAAAGGCACATTTACCCACATGAAGCAAATGGGCATGGAACATCTTAGCTCTTCATTGCAGCTGTTACAATGACTGGCACCTATCACTGCATGGCTAATTTAGTCTTGCTAGCTGGTAATCATTGTGAAGATTTTAAAGAACAGATTAGCTAGCGGGATTGCAGCATGATTCACTTGCTATGAGAAGACATTCCTTTAATATCATATTGCTGTATGAAAAACATACATCATTTCTGAGGTTTATGTTGTAATTAAGTAAAAACATGGACAGTATTATAAACTATGCAAAGGTGTATATGTTTAATGCTTAATAAAATATTTATGGTGAATTTTATGGCACCGAGTATATCCAAATAATTAAATTTTAATAAATTCCTATTTCTTAATTTTCTGTAGCTATGTTGACTGCTGTGGCTGTATTTTTAATAACATGGTAAATTAAGACCTGTTGTTTATACCTTTATAAACAGAAACTGGACTAGAAAATACTCCATTGTCTTTTACTTTCTTAGTCACTTTTACTGAATTTTAACTCATCTTCCCTGAAAATAAGACCAAGAAGTAAAATCACAATCCTGGTACTAGACTGGGATTTTAATGATAGGAGTGTGAGGTAAGCGTAGCTGTGTATATGGCTTATTTGGCCAAGACAACGTTTACAGAGCATTGGATGCATTATGAGAGAACACGCACACTCTGATGCAGTCTCTGTACTTGCATTTCATCTGGCCCTGAAATCTTTGCTGTGTGTCATGGGAGCTACAAGCAGCTACATTTCAAACACTGAGTATATCGTAGTCATTAAACAGTCTATTCAAATTTTGCTCTTAACTACTGCCAAGAAATGTGTACAGGCTAAGAGCTATAACCAAATAATTCTCCACTTAAAATTAGCATAGAATCCAGGTGGGAATAAAAGTAAGGTTTCATTCCTTTTTAAAAAATTACTTTGAAAACATGTGTTATTTAGTGGTTGTACAATGTTCTTTTATAAAAAAAAATTAAAAAACAATTATAAAACAATACTCACATATGGTAAGAATGTAAAATAGTACAAAAAGTTAGAGTAAAATGTACCTATCTTATACAAACTCTTTCTTTTACACTTTATAACCTTAATAAATCCTGTGTATTTTCACAAAAATACACACATAAGCACGTGTATATTTTATTTTTCATATAAATAAATAGAAGCATATATGGCATTCATGGATTGGAAGAATTAACATCATCAAAATGTCCATACTACCCAACACAATTTATGGATTCAACACAATTCCTATTAAAATACCAATGACATATTTCACAGATATAGAACAAACACTTCAAAAATATGTATAGAACCATAAACAACACTGAATAGCTGCAGCAATTTTCAGAAAGAAAAACAAAGTAGGAGGAATCACAATACCCGATGACAAACCATGTTAGAAAGCCACTGGAATTGAAACAGTCTGTTACTGGCATAAGAACAGACACATAGACAATGGAACAGAATAGAGAGCCCAGAAATAAACCTATGTCTCTATGGTCAATTAATATTCAACAAAGGGGACAGAAGCATAAAATGGAGTAAAAATAGCCTCTTCAGCCAATGATGTTGGGAGACCTGGACAGCTACATGTAAAAAAAATAAAACTCAACCACCAACTTACACAATACATAAAAATAAACTCAAGATGAACAAAAGTCTTAAATAAAAGTCATGACACCAGAGGATGCTGGGAAGATGGCGTCGGAGTAGGACTGAGCTGATGCTAGCTCCTGTACTCATGGGTGAAAATCCTGGCAGATCTACAGAGAAACAGCACAATAAACCATTGGTTACCCAGCATTTATGAAATTAAAAGACCAGAGATTGTGACTGACACTGAAACAGCAGACAGTGGCAGAGTTAGCTGCTGAAGCTGGGACACACGTGGCCCCTGTGCCACCGCCATAGCAACAGGCCTGGGAGCCGGGGAGTCAGGTACAGAGCCGGGACATACCAAACCCCTCTGATGGCCCTGGGGGCAGAGGAGCCAGCTACGGGAGCCGGGACATTCTCAGCCCCTGTGCCGCTGCCGTAGTAATGGGCCTGGGCACTTGAGGAGGCGGCTACTAGAGCCAGGACATTCAGCAGTGGTAGGCGACCAACGCAGGGACCAGCACAGCATGAGGACCAGCATGAGAGTAGGTAGAGACAGAGAACATAAAGAAACTTCAAGGAGTCTGCACCACTGAACTTCACAAGGATCATACCACAGAAGTTCACACCATAAAACCAGGGTTTCAGAACAGATAAATTTTAGAAGCAGAGACTAACAGGAAAAGTCTCAAACAATGGGAAGACAAAGAACAATCGCCAAATGAAAGAAAAAGCAGAAACTTCAGAGAGAATGTTAGATGAAATAGAGGCTAATCAACTATCAGATAGTGAATTCAAAGCACTGGTTATTACGAAGTTCAAAGAGCTCACAGTGAACTACCAGAAACTACAGGGGAACTACAATGATCTCGCTGCAAACTACATCAACATGAAAAAGGAAATAGAAAATATCAGCAAGGGACAAGAGGAAATGAAGAATACAATTTCTGAATTGAAGAACATAGTAGAAAGTTTCAAAAGTAGGATAGATGAAGCTGAGGATAGGATTAGTGAGTTGGAGGACAAGGTAGAAAGCATCTCACAGAAAGAGCAAGAAAATGAAAAGAGGCTCAGAAAGAATGAAGAGGGATTAAGAGAAATGCAATATAATATGAAACATAATATCCGAATAATAGGAATACCAGAAAGAGAAGAAGAAGAACAAGGGATAGAAAACGTATTTGAACAAGTAATGAGAGAAAATTTCCCTAATTTGATAAGAGAAAGTCACACAAATCCAGGAATCACACAGAGTCCCATTCAAGAGGAACCCAAGGAGGCCCACTTCAAGACACATCATCATCAAAATGGCAAAATTCCAAGACAAAGAGAGAATCTTAAAGGCAGCAAGGGAGAAAAAAGAAATAACATACAAGGGAGCCCCAAAAAGATTAGCTACTGACTTCTCAATGTAAACACTCCAAGCAAGAAGAGAATGGCAAGAAATATTCCAAGTAATGAGAACCAGAGGCCTACAACCAAAGCTACTTTACCCAGCAAGGCTCTCCATCCAGATAGATGGCCAAATAAACAGCTTCCAAGACAAAAGAAGCCTAAAAGAATATGCCTCCACTAAAACAGCTCTACAAGAAATACTAAAAGGACTGCTTTAAGGGAAGGAAGGATAAGAGGGAGATAGAGAGGAACACAGGTACAAAAATGGCAATGAATAAGTATCAATAATAACCTTAAATGTAAATGAATTAAATGCTCCAATCAAAAGACACAGAATAGCTCAATGGATAAGAAAGCATGACCCTCACATATGCTGCCTACAAGAGACCCACCTCATGACAAAAGACCATCACAGACTAAAAGTGAAAGGCTGGGAACAAGTTTTCCAAGCGAACGGACAAGAAAAAAAGCTGGGGTAGCAATTCTCATATTGGACAAAATAGACTTCAAAAAAAGGGCCATAAAGAGAGACCCAGAAGGTCACTTCATTATACTCGAGGGAAGAATCCACCAAGAAGACATTAACATTGTAAACATATATGCACCAAACATAGGGGCACCCAAATATATCAAGAAAATCTTAGAGGACTTCAAGAAAGATATTGACAGCAACACAATTATAGTAGGGGATTTCAACACCCCGCTGTCAAAAATGGACAGATCTTCCAAACAAATTATCAACAAAGATATTGTGGCATTAAACAACACCCTAGATGAAATGGACTTAACTGATATATATAGAGCCCTTCATCCCAAAGAAGCTAAGTACACATTCTTTTCAAATGCACATGGAACATTTTCAAAGATAGACCACATGATAGGACACAAAACAAGCCTCAACAAATTCAAGAAAATTGAAATCATACCAAGCATCTTCTCTGACCACAAGGGACTGAAATTGGAAACCAACCCCAAAGAAAAAAACCCAAAGCATCCAAAGTCATGGAGACTGAATGGTATGCTATTAAACAATGAATGGGTCAAGAATGAAATTAGGGAAGAAATCAAAACGTTTCTGGAAACAAATGAAAATGAACTCATAACAACCCAAAACTTATGGGACACAGCGAAGGCAGTCCTGAGAGGGAAGTTTATAGCAATACAGGCCTACCTAAAGAAGATAGAAACATTTCAAACAAACAACCTAACCCTACACCTGCAAGAACTCGAGGAACAACAACAAAGACAGCCCAGAGCAAGCAGAAGGAAGGAAATAACCAAGATTAGAGAAGAATTAAATGACATAGAAACCAAAAGCACAATTCTAAGGATCAATGAATCCAGGAGTTGGTTCTTTGAGAAGATAAACAAAATAGAAAAGCCTTTAAGTAGGCTCATCAAGAAAAGAAGACAGAGGACTCAAATAAACACAACCAGAAATGAAAGAGGAGAGATTACAACTGATACCACAGAAATAGAAGGGATTGTAAGAAATTACTATGAAGAACTGTATGCTAAGAAATTTGAAAACCTAGGGGAAATGGACACATTTTTAGAAAAATACAATCTTCCAAAAGTCAGTGAAAAAGAAGCAGAAAATCTAAATACACCAATAACAGCAAAAGAAATTGAAGCAGTAATCAAAAAACTCCCATCACACAAAAGCCCTGGACCAGATGGTTTCACAGGAGAATTCTACAAAGCATTTAAGGAAGAGCTAATCCCTATTCTTCAAAGACTATTCCAAGAAATCCAGAAGGATGGAAAACTCCCAAATTCTTTTTATGAAGCCAGCATCATCTTAATTCCAAAACCAGATAGAGACACGACAAAGAAAGGAAACTTCAGGCCAATATCGCTGATGAATATAGATGCTAAAATCCTCAACAAAATATTGGCAAATCGCATCCAACAATATATCAAAAAGATGGTATACCAAGACCAAGTGGGATTCATCCCAGGTATTGCAAGGATGGTTCAATATTTGCAAATCAGTAAATGTAATACATCACATAAACAAAAGCAAAGACAAAAATCACATGATCATATCAATAGATGCGGAAAAAGCTTTTGATAAGGTACAACACCCATTTATGATAAAAACACTCAGCAAAGTGGGAATACAGGGAGCATTTCTCAAAATAATAAAGGCCATATATGAGAGACCTACAGCCAATATTATACTCAATGGGAAAAAACTAAAAGCTTTTCCACTAAGATCAGGAACAAAACAAGGATGTCCACTTTCACCACTTCTAGTCAATATAGTATTGGAAGTTTTAGCCACAGCAATCAGGCAAGAAAAGGAAATAAAAGGCATCCAAATAGGAAAGGAGGAAGCAAAACTGTCACTGTTTGCAGATGACATGATAGTGTACATGGAAAATCCTATAGACTCTACCCAAAAACTGCTCCAACTAATTAATAAATTTGGCAAAACAGCCGGTTACAAAGTCAATATCCAGAAATCAAAGGCATTTTTGTATACCAACAATGAATCAGCAGAAGCAGAAATCAAGGAAAAAATCCCATTCAATATAGCAAAAAGAAAAATAAAATATCTTGGAATAAACTTAACCAAAGAGGTAAAAGACCTGTATGCAGAAAACTACACAGCCCTGAAGAACGAAATCAAGGAAGACACAAACAAATGGAAACATATACCTTGTTCATGGATTGGAAGAATTAACATCATCAAAATGTCCATACTACCCAAAGCAATATACAGATTCAATGCAATACCTATTAAAGTACCAATGGCATATTTCTCAGACATAGAACAAATACTTCAAAAATTTATATGGAACCATAAACGACCCAGAATAGCAGCTGCACTTTTGAGAAAGAAGAAGAAAGTAGGAGGGATCACAATACCTGATATCAAACTGTATTACAAGGCCACTGTAATCAAAACAGCCTGGTACTGGCATAAAAACAGGCACATAGACCAATGGAACAGAACAGAGAGCCCAGAAATAAACCCAACTCTCTACAGCCAATTAATATTTGACAAAGGGGGCAGTAACATAAAATGGAGTAAAGATAGCCTCTTCAACAAATGGTGTTGGGAGAACTGGACAGCTATGTGCAAAAAAATGAAACTTGAGCACCAACTTACACCATATACCAAAATAAATTCAAGGTGGATAAAAGACTTAAATACGAGTCATGATACCATTAAAGTCCTAGAGGAGAACATCGGCAAGAAAATCTCAGATATTTCATGCAGCAACTTTTTTACTGATATGTCCCCTAGAGCAAGGAATATAAAGGAAAGAATAAACAAATGGGATCTCATCGAAATAAAAAGCTTCTGCATGGCTAAAGAAAACAGTATTAAATTAGCAAGACAACCAACTGTATGGGAAAATATATTTGCCAATGATACCTCAGACAAAGGTTTAATCTCCAAAATATACAAAGAACTTACATGACTCCACTCTAAGAAGACACCCAACCCAATTAAAAAATGGGAAAAGGACTTGAACAGACACTTCTCCAAGGAGGACATACAGAACATCCAGAGTCACATGAAGAGATGCTCAATATCGCTTGCTATCAGAGAGATGCAAATTAAAACCACAATGAGATACCACTTTACACCGGTCAGGATGGGTATCATAAACAAAGCAACAAACAACAAATCTTGGAGAGGGTGTGGGGAAAGGGGCTCCTTAGTTCACTGTTGGTGGGATTGCAGACTGGTACAACCATTATGGAAAACAGTATGGAATTTTCTCAGAAAAATAAAAATCGACCTGCCTTTCAACCCAGCAATTCCACTGCTAGGATTATATCCTAAGAGCCCTAATATACCAATTTCAAAGAACCTAAGCACCCCAATGTTCATAGCGGCACAATTTACAATAGCCAAGAGTTGGAAGCAACCTAGGTGCCCATCAGTAAATGAATGGATCAAAAAATTTTGGTACATATACACAATGGAAGCAGAGAGAAAGAAGGAGTTACTACCTTTTGCAACAACATGGATGGAACTGGAAAGTATTATGCTGAGTGAAATAGGCCAGGTGCTGAAAGACAAATAGCATATGATCTCACCTTTAACAGGAAGCTAAACAACAAATCAAACAAGCAAGCAGAAAAAAAAAGACACTGAAATAGAGAACAAGGGGACAGTGACCAGAGGGGAGAGGGAAGGGAAGTTAAGGGGAAAAAGGGGGAGGGATTTGGAGGAACAAATAGGAAGAACACAGGAATGAGAACTAAGGGGGGTGGAAATGGGAGGGAGGTGGGGAGCAAGGGGCAGGGGAGGCTGGGATGGGAGAAATAGACAAAAAAACTTTACTTGAAAAATAACTAAATAAAATTAATTTAAAAAAGTCATGACACCATGAAGTCCTAGAGAACAACAATAGCAGGAAAATCTCAGATAGTCCACCCAGCAATATTTTTGCTGATGTGTCCCCTAGAGCAAGGGATGTAAAGGAAAGAATAAACAAATGGGAACTCATCAAAATAAAAAGCTTCTGCACAGCTAAAGAAAACACCAGCAAAATGAAAAGGGAACCAACACTGTGGGAGAATATATTTGCCAACAATACTTCCAAGGGTCTGATCTACAAAATATGTAAAGAACTCACATGACTCCACACCAGGAAGACAAATAATCCACTTAAAACATGGGCAAAGGACCTGAACAGACACTTCCTCAAGGAGGACATACAGAGGGCCCAGAGACATATGAAAAGGATGCTCAGCTTCATGAGCCATCAGAGAGATGCAAATTAAAACCACAATGAGATACCACTTCACACCTGTCAGAATGGCCATCATAAACAAATCAACAAACAAGTGCTTGCAAGGTTTTGGAGAAAAGGGAACCCTATAGTACACTGTTGGTGGGAATGTAGACTGGTGCAGCCACTGTGGAAAACAGTATGGAATTTCCTCAAAACACTAAATATGGAACTGCCTTTTGACCCAGCAATTCCACTGCTGGGATTATACCTTAAGAGTCCTGAAACACCAATCCAAAAGAACCCCATGTTTATAGCAGCACAATTTACAATAGCCAAGTGCTAGAAGCACCTAAGAGCCCATCAGTAAATGAGTGGACCAAAAAACTGTGGTACATTTACACAATGGAATGCTATGTACCAGAAAGAAAGAAGGAACTCCTTCCTTTTGTGACAGCATGGGTGGAACTGGAGAGTATTATACTAAGTGAAATAAGCCAGGAGGTGAAATACAAATAGCATATGATCTCACCTATAAGTGGAACCTAATCAACAAAACAAACCCAGAAGCAAAACATAACCACAGACATTGAAATTGAGAACAAAGTGACAATAACTGGATAGATGGGTGAAGGGGGATAGCAGGTCAAAAGAAGGGGATGGGTTATCAAGGGACATATATATAAAGGACCCATGGACAAACGATAGGAGTGTAGGATTGAGGGTAGGAGGTGGGAGCCAGTGGGGAAGGGTAGGATGGTGGGGAATGAGGAAGACAGCTGTACTTGAACAACAATGAAAATAAACACATTTTATTGTGTCATACATATTTGTCTGCACCATACTTTGCCTTCACTAACAATATCCTAGAGATTAGCAATACAAATAGATCTTGCTTGTTTCCATTATGTTGTTTGAAAGCAGTTTACACATGGCTGCACTTTGAAATAGAACTTTCTTGATTCTGTAGGATTCTGCTTGTTTTCTCTTAGACTCAGAATCCTGCTCATCCATCTCCTCTTGTTCTCCAACAGGTCAGTTACAAGTCTTACAATCAATCCTATTACCTCACTGTGACAGTAAGTGAAAAAATAAATTATTTTAATTTTAATTTTAATTGATACATAGGTTATATCGAATAAAATTTATTTTGTCCGAGGATACGAATAAAGATATTTTACACAGAGTACTTTTGTACGTATACATGGACACACACACATAATAAAGGGAGGGGGAGATTATAAGTATAAGAGAGTAGGAATGTTTTAAAGGTGCTTCTGAGAACAAGGCAGTTATGCATTGGTAAGCCTGACTAAATGAAGGGAGGCAGGAAGCTATTACCTTCACAGTTACAGGGCAAAGCTCACAGTTTCCCAGAAGAGCAGCCATGTAGTATATGGTGTTTGGATGATTTGGACAAGGGAGGGAAAACACAAGACCTTGACTGAGGTGTTGTTAGAGTCTGTGACATCTTTCAGGAGTCATCAATGCTGGGAAACAGTTTTACTCAGAGAGGAAGGATGATCCACACAGGAAGTAATGTAGGAACATTGACTGTCATGCAGGGCAGGGTTTTGAAAACTTTTACTCTAGGCAAAAATAAAAAGTTGCACTAAATCAGATTTTATCCCAAGAAAAACTACTTGGATAGCTCATTCTTGTTATTGAAACTGAAGAGTAAGAAAAATTATCTTGCTGGGAGGGAAAGAGAAAGACTATTTTGTGACTTATAAGTATACAGTTTGGGAGATTCAATGAAGCAATTTGAAATCTTTGCTTATCCGAGGGTCATGATAGTCTCCTGTGTGTTCTTTTAAAAGTTTTATAGTTTAAGTTTTTAATAAATCTGCATGAATAGAAGGCATAAATCAAGACTGTTCCAGGCAAATAAGAACACATGGTCCCTTCTACTTAGCTATGAGACACTAATAGCTTCTTACTATAAGTTATAATTGACTCTAAAAGCATAAGAGTTATGTTAATCTATTGTACTCTATACATATATCAATTCAAAATACATCATAGCCTATATTAATAATATCCACTTTTTTCTCTAATGTACTCCTATTTGGTGCTAAATAGTCATCATTACCCATAGGCTACCTTTCTACAGAAAGAGATGTAGGACTGCTGAATGACACTTAGTTTAAATAATAGGGTTTAACAAGACTCATCTGAAGACACAAGGATACCTCTTTCTTTTTGATACTTTCACATTTTCTGTTCTTCTCTGGATGTATGCCTCTCCACCACCTATCAGTTTTCATTTTTAATGGTGTTTAAATGGTGACATTTTTAATAGAATCAATTGGGGTGACATTGGTTAATAAAATTATATAGGTGCCAGGGATACAATTCTACATTCATCATCTGTTTATTGTATTGTGTGATAAGTGGTGATGCAAGGAGACTTGGGGTGGTAAACACACAATACAATAAATGGTGATAACTGAATCAAGTTCCATACTTTTGTCAACATCGACATAATGAAAATGTCTAAAACACAATTGACACGGTAGAGTGGGAATCTATTATTGGTTACGTTTTTGTTAGGTTTTTTGTTGTCGTTGATCAAATAGACCTTGATTTTTCTTTTCTATGCATGTAACTATGTCCAAATGAAAAGAAATGATGGTTTAATCAAATATACTTTATTACTAATAAATCAAGTAATATTTTGAATTGTAGTGTTTAGTCCATCATGAGCAGAAATCTGGAATCAAATATTAAATAAAGAATTTAAAAACTTGATTGTAGATCATCTCACTCCTGGGGTAAGAGTGGTTAAACTATAACTTAAGGATATCTGTGTAACCTTGGAAAAGACCCTGAATGAATTTAAATTTCTGTACAATGGCTCTGAAATAGAGTACATTTATAAGTACTTATAATGATTGTTGGAAATGTTAGTAAATGTAAAATGTTTACCAGTATGTGATTGAAGTGTTTAGTTCACTTATGTTTAATATAATTAATCATGTGATTAATTACACTGGATTTACCTTTATCGTTTTGATGTTTCTTTTGAGTAAGATTTATAACCTGTTTTGTTTCTCTGTTTTTTAATAGTGATTTCCTTTGTGTTAGACATTTTGTTATATGTTAGACATTTTTATTTCTGTTTATTTAACTAAATTTTGTAGTTATTAGTAGTTTCCTTGGGTATAAAAATTAATCTCTTAATTCAAAACAATCTAGTTAAATATCCAGTTGATCTCAACACTATACAAAAACTTTGTTCTAATGAAGCTCATTCCCACCTCTCCTCTTTGTACTATTTTTATCATGCAAGTTACATCTTTATACATTGTAAGCTCATAGATACCATTATTGCTTTTTGGATTTTTCTATTAAAACAGATTTTGAAAAAAGTTTCAAGAATGCATGTATATTATTTTATATTTACTTCTGTAGTTACTTTTATCAGTGCTCTCTTGGTGTGGATTTGAATTAGTGTCTAGTGTCCTTATAGTTCATCATGAAGGACTAGTTTTGGTGTTTGGTCTAGGGTAAGTTTGCAAATGATAGGCCCTTCACTTATTATTCTGAGACTATCTGTGTTCTGTCTTCATTTTTAAGCGTAGTTTTGCTTTATACAAGATTTTTAGTTGGCCTTTTTAAAAAATGTCTTCCAGCAACTTGAATATGCCATCTCTGATGGTTAATATCATCTGCTAATTCAGAGAATGTTTTGGAAGAGATAAACCTATAAATGGGGGAACTTCAAGGAAAGCAGATTGCTGTCTGTAATGTGGGTGGGCACAATCCAATCAATTGAAGGTCTGAACAAAACAAAAAGACGAACCTCCTCAAGCAAGAGAAAATATCTCCAGTGTACTCTTCTGCTCCATTCCCTCTCCTTGGTTTCTACCTGCTGTCCTGCAAACTGGAACTGCATCATCAGCTTTCCTGAGTTTTGAGCCTGCCAGCTCACACTGCAGAGTTTGGAGTTGTGGCCCCCACAGTCACATGAGCCAATTCATTACAATATTATGAAGTCTCATCACATACTCGTATCACACACATACACACAGTCTATTTCTCTGGAGAACCCTTACCCCTACAGATTTGGGTACTGAGAGCAATTCTAGAGGAATGGATCTTAAGGATGAACTTTGTTCATGAGCTCTGGAGTTTCTAGAGTTGGCTCTCTGATCTGATGAGATTTACAGACACCAATGACTCTATTTCCAGTAGTAAAGAGAGAATGTTCATGGTATAGAAGTCAATAAAGATACACAAAGTATCACCATTGGATACTCCTAATCAAACATTTATAAGATTCAAGGATGTGAGTGACCATGTATGTGATACTTTCAAACATTGTTGTCAAACTACTCAGTGAAGTGGGATTGGATATTTGATACTAATGTCACTAGACTATATGTGGGAAGACAGGGATGAGTTCAGGGATTCAAATTCCCAGTTCAGGTGCTGCATAAATGACCTGAAGTGTCTGTACTGAAGGATACCCTTTCTCTTGTAGCCACAGGGATGAGATTGCCGAACACCAAATCCAGAATCTCATCTTGTACATTGCTGACTTACAATGCAAATTAAATTTTCAACCTTATCCAGTATCTATGTTTAAGTGAGAACATTGATTGGGAAGTAATGGGTTCCTGAATGTTGAGAATGGGATATACAGAAAATCCTGATGAAACTGAGGACATTGAGCCCCTAAATTCTTACCAGTAGAAACTGCATCTCTACCTTTAGTATGAGCCTTCTCTCCACCCCTGTAAGAGAAAACTAGCCATGTACTGCCTAAGGAAGCTGTAATGGCCTACCATGTCAGTTACCATGGCAGCTACCATGCAAGACAATGCTGATTCTCCTCAAGAATCACCCTCAACAACACTCTTTGTTTTCAAGACTTATAACTAGACTCAATTCCCAGCAGACCCCAGCTGAGAATTACAAAATGTGACCCAAGGGGAGGTGAGTTATACTTCAAAATAACTACTTGAACTTTCTAATTTGTAAAGACAGAAATATGAGGAATATATGTGGGAATGGATATTAAAGATATTGAATAATGATAAAAGAAACATAAAATTGGATCAGGCCAAATTTATTGATATGGACCCACTAAGTGGAGATTCTAAATTTAATAGTGCAGATCAGGAAATTAGAAAGAGCTGTAACTGTTTGGGTTGGTTATTTGATTGAAACAAGGACTGAAAGGTAGCCCAGAGTAAATAAGATATAAATTTCAGACCTGTCATGGCTTACTGTAGAGGAAGGGATTCAAAGGCTTAAGAATACTAGAACGTTAGAGTGGATTTGTCATTTGAGACCTACTCATACTTCCTGAAGGGTCTAGAAGATGCACCTTTCATCATGACTGAGAAGTTAATTTGTGAGGGGATCCCTGGCACCTCTGAAGAGTTCTGTGATTCTATTTTCTGAGGGCCAGATGTTACAATGGAAGTCATGGTCACTGAATTGGGAAACCTAAGTGAAGTGGGAATAATTGGATCCTGTGCTAACAGCAGTCAACTGGTGGTATTCCACACTCAAAAGCAAGGTAGGTGTGGTTGCTGTAATGGGCAGAAGAGTCAAAGCAGCAATCAGATGTCTGACTTGCATGGACTTAGGGAGTTGGCTAGTTGATCAAGGTGTTTCTGGAAATGAAATAGGTAGGAAGTCTACTATAATCTTACCTAATCTATGTAATCAGAAAAACTCTAAGGCAAATGAACAGAATTCTGGCCTGAATCATAAAAACAGAAAGTCATGTATGTTAATTCCCATACTTGAGAGCCAGTTTATAGTCCAAGAATCCCTTGAATGAAGGTGACACCAGTGCCACTTGAGAAAGGGACTTTGTACGATGCCAAAAGTTTGTATTGTTAATCCTTCTTGCAGCCTTCTCCGAATGAACTTAAGACCAGGTTAGCTGTGCGTTGGGGAGAAAGGAAGTAATCAAGCTTGGGTGGGGGGCTGGTGGACACTGGATTTGACCTGACACTGATTTCAGAAGACACAAAACATCGTCATTTACCACTTAGAGGAGGGGCTTGCAGAGGTCAGGTGATCAATGGGCTTTTAGTTTAGATTCATCTCACTGTGGGCCTATGGGTCCCTGATTTTATCCTGTAATTTTTTCCAAATTTGAGATGCATAGTCATAATGGATATACGTACATACAGTCAGTATCTGGCAGGATCCCCCAACTTTTTTTCTGACTCATGGAGTAAGAGCAATATGGCAGAAAGTCTGAGTGGGATCACTTTGAACTGCCTCTACTTAGAAAAATAGAAAACCAAAAGCAATACCACATTTATAGAGTGACCGCAAAGATTAGGACCACCAACTGAATGATGCAGAGGTGCTGATTACCATGATGGTCCATTCAACTTGCCTATTGGTCCTCTGCAGAAGACAGATAGATAATCTTGGAGGGAGATAGTAAATCATTGTAAACTTAATCATGTGGTGACTTCAACTGCAGCTTCTGTATCAGATGTGGTTTCATTGATTGGGCACATTAACAAACACCCTGGCATGTACTTAATGATTTGGCAAATGCTTTTTTCTCCCAGTTGCTATTGTTAAAGACCATCAGAGTGTTAGCTTTCAGCTTGCAAGGCCAGTGACACTTCTTTACTGTCCTACTTCATTTCTATGTCAGCTCTCCAGACTACATTATAATTTTGTTTACAGAGACCTATTGCCTTCTCCTCTACAAGGTATCACACTAGGCTCTGACATTATGCTGATTGAACCTAATAAGGAAAAAGCAGAAATTACTCTAGACTTTCTGATAAAACATTTATGTGCCAGGAAGTGGGAAATCCTCTGACAACATTTCAGAAGTCTTCTACCTGAGTGAAACATCTGGAGGTCCAGTGGTGTGAGGCATGTTGAGATGCCCCTTTTAAGGTAAAAGATAAGTCCTTTGGGGGTTTTGGAAGAAACATACTCCTCACTACTCTGGCCCATTTACCATGTATCCTAAAATGGGACCCAGAACAAAAGGCAGCAGACTGCCTTTGGACCTTATCTGCACCATCATCTCTTCTAGGACTTTCTTTGATTGTCAGCCTTTAGAATGGGACTGAACCATCAGCTCTTCTGAGTCTTGAGGCTCTGACCGACACTGCATATTTTAAACTTCCCAGCCTTTCAAATCACATGACTTAATTCCTTATTTTATATATATATATAGACACACATATACATATATATGGGCAAAAGTAGGTTTAAAGTTGTGAGTACATGAAAGTTTATTCTTGTATTGTTATTTATTATGTATTGTATTATTTTCCATACAAACAACAGTAGCCCCACTTTCGCTCCACTCTGTATACCTCCTATTGATTCTGTTTCTCTGGAGAGCCTGGCTAGTACACCACCCCATTTCTTTTGTCCTTTGCTGTTTCTGATGGGAAGTTAGCTGTACATCTTATTGGCATCCACTTGTACATGGTGAGTCTGTTTCTCTCTCTGCTTTCAAAATTCTCTTTGTCTCCCTCTTAACACCCCAGCATTTTTACTATGTTTCAGTGTTTGGATCTCTTTCAGTTTATTCTACTTCTTAGATGTTTATATTAATATTTTTCAACAAATTTGGGAAGTGCTTGATTATTATATCTTCAAATAATCTTTCTGACACTTTCTTTTCTCCCTGTATAAGTCTTGTAAAATGCTTATGTTGGATGCTTAATGATATTACACAGGTCTCTGAGGCTCTGTTTATGTCTTTTATTGTTTTTCTTTCTGTTCCTGGGGCTAGATGATCTCAATTGGCCTTACTTCATTCTCACTGATTCTTTCTTCATCACTCTAAGTCTATAGTTGTGCTGTTTTGGGGACTGTTTTATTTATTGCACTTATTTTAGCAGGTTTGCTCTTTTTAAAAAAGGATTTTATTTATTTATTTTTTAGAGAGAGGGGAAGGGAAGGAGAAAGAGGGGGTGAAACAAATCATTGTGTGGTTGCCCCTCAAGTGCCCCCCACTGGGGACCTGGCCTGCAACCCAGGCAGGTACCCTGCCTGGGAATCAAACCTTTGACCATTTGGTTTGCAGGCCGGCACTTAATCTACTGAGCCACACCAGCTAGGGCTATTTATTGCACTTTTTAAGATGTTTTATTGTTTGTGCTATTACACTTGTTCCAGTTTTTCCCCCTTTGCCTCCCTCCACCCAGCCTGCCCCCAAATTTTACAGTCAATCCCCACAACGTTGTCCATATCCATGGGTCTTTCATATATGTTATTGCAATTTTACCTCCAGAATTTGTCTGTTTATATTTATGATTTTCGTCTCCTTATCAATATTCTGTATCTCATGAATCATTATTTTCATACTTTAATTCTTTAGACATGTTTTTAAAAGTTCTTTGAATATATTTATAATAGTTGGTTTAAGGTATTTTTTAAGTCTAACATCTGGTCTTCCTCAGGGGCAACTTCTCTTGACTTCTTTAATTGCTGTTCATGGATCATAATTTTCTATTTCTTTGTGTGTCTCATAATTTTTTGATGAAAAAAATCAACATTTTAAGTACTATAATGTTACAACTCTGGAAGTCAGACACCCCTTCAGCCTACTCAGGGTTTGTTCCTGTTGTTACTATTGTATGTTTGTTTTTTGTTTAGTGACTTTCCTGGACTATTTTTGTAAAGTGTGTATTTGTGTGTGTGTGTGTGTGTGTGTGTGTGTAGCCACTGAAGTGTATGCTTAATGAGCCTAGTGATTGGCTAATGATAGGACAGAGATTTTTTTTTAATGCCTGAACTTTTATGTCTCCTAGCCTTTGCTGAGGGGAGGGGGTCTATGTATTTGGGGCATATTTCCTGCGTTCCAACTGACAGCTTCCAACTCTGCCTTAGCCTTTACTTTCTTCTTGCACAGAGCCTCATGGAGCCAGTGTTGAGAGATGAAGATTTTCTTTGGTCATTCCTAGGCAAGCACAGAGCTTTGGACATGCTTTTGGAATTACAGATTCCCAGAAATATGCTGGAGCTTTATAAAGAACCTGATGAACATCTTATTCCCTATTTTTTTCTTTTTGGTGAGCTGGGCAACTAGTAATTGCAATTAAGTTAGCTCCAATATTAAACAGTTGTTCCTAACTTTATTCATCAAGCACTCAAGTGGTAGGGCTGTTCAAACAGAGCAATCTCCAAGTACAGTAAAACAAGTCCTGAAAAAGGAGTTTTACAGCAAGCTGCCATGGAATTCGGGTAGTAATAACTGTCAGGAAACCTCACTTTTCAGACAATTCCAGGCCTTCTGGTTTCTGGGCTCCAGGTTTTCACAGTTACTGCAGTGACTAGGCTGGACGCATTTAAGGCTACAGTGAAGCTGGGAAGAAGGAGATGGGATTAAGATGAATTATAAAATACTATCAAGCTTTCTGTTTTTACCTAGATTTAAATGTTTTTCTTGAATAAACATTTAAACATTATATTGTTGGGATCCTTTAATTAATTTCAAGTATTCTAGAAAATTGGGTTTTAATGAATTTTGTTAGTGTTTTTGTTGCATTTATTGGAAGTTAGATTTTCAGAGATGTTTTCTCTAATTCTGGAAGTGTTTCCCCTCCTCTACCAATCTTTATTTCTTCTAAATATTTACTCTAGCAATATAGTTATCCATTAAGTTATGTTTTTACATGATATATAACTGCTAACTTTTAAATCATATTACCACTGTTTGAAAGCCAATTCTCAAATACACTGTAAATTATCTACACAATCTACATATATCTTTGTTTCCTAAAATATCAATATTATTTAGTATTTTCTTACATAAGCATATAACTATTTTTCTCTACTTAAGGATAAAACAGAAAAATAATTATCCTAGACTTGAAGATTATCATATTATAACCCTACTTATCTTTAAGTGCATTTATTACTAATTATCTCAAGACTTTAGAAATGAATTAGAACATGAACTTGACTTTTGATTTTACAATTAGTAAAATAACACAATTAGTTTCTACTTCCCACGCTCTGCCATTGTGACATAATAAGGAATTCACTAGGTCTGAGTTCAACAAGTGGGTGGGCATTCGAACTTTGGGCATAACATTTTGAGTTCTCTGGTCCTGTTTTCTGAGTATGAGTGTAGGTAGTAATAGTTATGAGGACAAAGGATCAAACAAGATCAGGTGTAAAAAAAAACCGCACTTCAAATGTCAATTAGTGTTATTTGTTACATGTTATGTGTTCTAGAAAAGATTTATAAATGAAATTTTGATGGGAACTCATTATTGCCCAAGTCAACTGAGATAGCCAAGGGCGTTATTATGGTCTAATGGAATAACTTCATATAGAGCCCTTAGGAAAGGGTAACTGGGATATAAGTGATATAAATGGCTTGCGACAGATATGGGATTTTTTCTTTTTGCTGTGCTCTCATTTAACAAAGTGGTATAGTGCATTCATCCCTGAAAACAGAGAGTGAATGTGCAAAATTTATTAATGTTTAAAGAGACATTTTCTAAACAAAATTGTTACTGGTGTGACTATGAGACCTTGATGTTCATCTTCTCGAAGGAAAGATTTTAGTCCAGAGATAAAGTGCAATAAGGAAGCAGAAATTTATTGGTCACAGCAAAACCATACTCAGGACAATGAAATAAAGAAGTGCTTACTTAGCATAGAAAAAGCAACAGGAGAGCCTAGGCTGGGCTGCTTCAGCTCGCTAGGAAGTTAGAGAAAAAGGGGCCTTGGAGACAGGTTCAGAGGGTTAGCCTGGGATGAGCCACCGCTGCCCTTTGCTCCCCTGGTTGAAGTCCTGTGGAGTCCCTCAGAGTTTAGCAGATGCATGCCTGTGGGGTAAGAAGAGGGGAAAGGAAAAGGCAGGAACTTTCCTGAAAAGGAAAGTGAGTGCTGGGTTTTTTGTCCTGAGGGTTTTATCTTTCTCTTACAGGCCAAAAATCTTAGAAGAGGTCTCAGGGGAGGGTGTCGATAGACTATTCATCAGCTTTCCAGGTATGTTCTTTCAGAGTCATTATCACCAGTTGGTCAATGTCAAGGTTATTTGTCAATGCAGCTGGTCTTGGCCTCACCCACTTGGCTTTGCTGCTTTTCTGGGTTGAAATACAGCTGAGGCCTAGATGTTATTTTTAGGGAGGAAAGGTCATGGGGTCTAAACCACATGACCAGTGATGTGCTAGGGGTGGAAACATTACCTGAGGGGTGAGGTCCTTGTTTTCCTAGTTTTTCCCATTGCTAGGCACCTGTAACTTTCTGTCCAGGTGACCTTCTATACCTAGCCTATCATCCTTGCTCTGCTCATGCTGTCTAACTGCCTATTACAGAATGATAATGTTTCTAGCTGTAAAATATGAATATTTGAATCTAATTGTACTTTAATACAGTTTATCAGAGTTCTTTATGGTCTAAATGAAATATCCTTTCAAAAATTGAATAGTATTCACCTAATATCCAGTCTGGCCTTCTCTCTTACAGGAATTGAAAGTCTGCTATTTAGAGGAACATATGGTCATGTAAGTTAAAGTCTAATTTAGCTGTATTAATAATCTCTTTCTCTGAATGTGGGTCTACAACATCATAATTTGATTATGATTTTATTTCCAAAGTAGCAAGATACTTGGCAAAGATTATTTGATTTTTGGGAAATAGAAAATTCCCCAAATAGACAATAGTTATGTTACTAAAACCTATACAGGTAATTGTGTCTTCTTTAGGATCACTAGAGAACAAAAAACAAACAAATAAACAAACAAAATAACAGTATATTCAACACTTGAGTAGTTCACAGACACCTTAGTTATAGTACGTAGAACTGTTTAAAAATCTCTACTTTTCCTTATCCTACCTAAATTGGTCACCTATCTACATTTTTTTTCATTCTCATTGCATAACACTACCATTTATCAAAATGTGGAAGAAAGTATCTATTATATCACACTCTTTTACACCCTTATCTAATCCATTGAAATTTCAGTATATGTTACTTTGTAAATACTTATTATACATGTTTACTTTGTCATATCCTAGACTAGCCTAAAACTCAAACTCTTAATATCCTAGACTAGCCTCCTCAACTAATTTCTCTTCAGGGATGAGTTTGTCATTTTTATTTGTCCTTCCTACTGCAGGTAGAGTTTTGTTTTGCTTTTTTAATTGCAAGTTAATAATGTCACATGCCAGTTGAATTTGAATCAGACTTTTTCTATTCTTATAATAAGGCCTAAAACTCTAAAAATAAGAGCTAAGTGTTCTGAGCCCTTGACTATTTTTCTAGCATTATTCCATACTATTATTCCCCTTTATTTCAGGCATCATAAGTAGTGGTGTGTTGAAAATGGTTAACACCAGCTTTCTGAAAGAAACACAAAGGGCATTATTTATTCAGCAACAAAAATGATATCTTATCATTTGCTAAAATATAGTTGAATCTTGTGGGCATTATGACATTATAATAAAATAAGTCATGCAGAGAAACAGACTTGGTGTGTGATCTCACATGTGGAATCTAAAACAAAACCAATTTGCAGAAACAGAAAGCACATGGGTGCTTACCAGGTGAGCAGGTTGTGGAGAAAGTGAGTGAAGGTGGTCTAAGGACACACTTCCATTCATAATATGCGTGATCTCTGGAGATGTAACATATACATGGTGATTAAAGTTAGAAATACTGTATTGTGTATTTGAAAGTTACTGAGATGTAATGAGCTAAAGATAGTTTATTCAATAATGGTATTGGGAAAATTGGACAGATATGTACAGAAAAATGAAACTAGACCACCTTCTTATATCACATACAAGAATAAATTCAAAATGGGTTAAATATTTAAATGTTACACCTAAAACCATAAAAGTTGTAGAAAAAAACATAGGCAGCAAAATCTTGGAAATTTCTCATAGCAATGTTTTCTCCAGGAAAGAGAAACAATAAATAGATAGATAGATAGATAGATAGACAGACAAATAAATAAATAAATGGGACTGTGTCAAACTAAAAAGTTTTTGCACAGCAAAGGAATTCAGCAAAATAAGAAGAAAATCCACTGAATGAGACAACATATTCACCAATACATCTGATAAGGGGTTAATATCCAAAATTTATAAAGAACTTGTAAAACTCAACATCAAAAAAGCAAACTACCCAGCTGAAAAATGGGAAAAGGACCTAAATAGACACTTCTCCAAAGAGGACACACAGATGGCCAATAGGCATATGAAAAGATGCTCAACCTCACTAATCATCAGAGAAATACAGATTAAAACCACAGTGAGATATCATCTCACACCTGTCAGAATGGCTCTCATCAATAAACAACAAGTGCAGGTGAGGATGTGGAGAGAGGGGAACCCTTTTGAACTATTAGGTGGAATGCAGATTGGTGCAGCCACTGTGGAAAGCAGTATGGAGCTACCTCAAAAGATTAAAAATGGATCTGCCTTTTGACCCAGTGATCCTACTTCTGGGAATACATCCAAAAGAACCACAAACACCTCTAATTCAAAATAACACAAGCACCTCTATGATTGTTGCAGCATTATTTATAATTGTCCAGATATGGAAGCAGCCCAAGTATCTATCAGTAGATGAGTGGATAAAACAATTATGGGACATTTACACAATGGGATAATACTTGGCCATAAAATAGAAGAAAATTTTACCCTTTGCAATAGTAAGAATGGGCCTGGAAAACTTTATACTAAGTAAAATAAGCCAGTCAGAGAAAGACAAATCCATATGATTTCACTCATATGTGGAATCTAATGACAAACTGAACTAACAAGCAAAACAGAGAGAGACTCATAGATGGAAAGCAGATAACAGCTAGTAGTGGGGGTATTAGGAGGTGGGAGTTTTGAGTTAAAAGGAAAAAGGACTCAAGGACATGGTCAACCAGTGTGGTTATTGCAGGGGAGAGGAGGGTATCAGGGGGACAAATGGTAATGGGAAAAAATACAGTAAAAAATTTAAAAAAAACAAGTTTTGGTAATGAAAAAAGTACAATATAAATGTTTTTAAAAAGAAAGTTCTTTCTGAGAGAGTAGATCTTAAAACTTCTCACTATAACCACATAAAAATTATAACAATGCATGGTGATAGATGGGTTAACAACTTAATTTCGATAATCATTTGTAATATATACAGATTTAAAATATTTTTCTATATACTTTAAATTTATACAATGTTACATGTCACTTATATCTCAATGAAGCAGAAAAAAAAGAAGTGTCGAGTTTGAAAGAGATGCACATAATTAGTTGTCATGAGCAAATCTGAGCAGGTTCTTTCATACAACTGGTTCCCAAAACTTGGGATCTTTGTATATTTTATTTCCTAGACTTTAACATTTAAATTCTATTGAATCACTTTCCACCTTCTCAGAATAAGTGGCAGGCATCTCAGATTGCTTTGTAGCTCAGGCAGGGTGCCCCAGGCAAAGCACAGGTGGGGGCTGACCTTGCCTGTACCACCACAGGGCCAAAGCACCGAGTGGTCAGCTATAGACCAGGTTGGAGCACCACCACTGCCGCTGTACAACTGATCTTCCACAGATGATGGAATTTGGTGATCAGTGGCCACAGCCAGTCCTTTCAGCTGGTTGGCCTTGGCAAATCCCTCCCACTGATTTGCCACAGCACCAACGTTCAACTACAAGAGGAGGGTGTACTCAACACACACTAAGGGTGCACCTCGAGTACCCAGCTTGGGGGATAAAAAAGGCTGTGCCACTGGACCCTACAAGACACCTACTTCACTAGGCCACACTACCAAGACACAGAGTCAGAGCAGATCTACTTAATACATAGAAACAGGGAAGCTGCCCAAATGAGGAAAGAAAGAAACATGGCCCAAAGAAAAGAACAGATAAAAAATCCTAGGAATAAGCTAAACTAAATGGAGATAAGCAATCTATCAGATACAGAGTTCAAAATACTCTATAAGGAAGCTCAAGGAACTTAGCAAAGACCTCAGAAGCATAAGAAAGACCCAGTCAGAAACAAATTACACTAATTAAAATAAAGAACAATTTACATAGAAACAACAGTAAAATAGATGAACCAAGAATTAAATCAATGATTTGGAACACAAGGAAGCAAAAAACAACCACAGAGAACAAGAAAGAAAAAGAATCCAAAAAAATAAGGATAGTATAAATGGCTGTTGGGACAATTTCAAGACGTCCAAAATTCACCTCATAAAGGTGTCAGAAGAAGAGAAAGAGCAAGAAATTGGAAATCTATCTTAAAAAATAGTGAAAAAAAACTTTCCTAATTTAGTGAAGGAAATAGACATGCAAATCCAGGAACTGCATAGAGTCCCAATTATGGTGGATGCAAAGAGACCAACTCCAAGACACACCGGTATTAAAAGGCCAAAGGTTAAAGATAGAGAGAGACTCTCTTAAAATCAAGAGAAAAGAAGTTAGTTATCAGAAGGTTGCCAGATGGGACAGGTGAGGGGAAAAGTAGGTGAAGAGGTGAGGGGATTATGAAGTGCAAATAGGTTGTTACAGAATGACCCTAGGGATGTAAATTACAATATAGGAAATAGAGTAGCCAAAGAACTTATAGGAGTGGCCCATGGACATAACAGGGGTAGGAAGATTGCCTGAGGGAGTAGGGGGTGTTGGGTGGAGGAGGGCAAAAGGGAAAAATCAGGACAACTGTTATAGCATAATCAATAAAATATAATTTTAAAAAATAATAAAATTAGGAATCCACACTTCTGATACTCTACCAGCTTCATCTCTTATTACTTTTTATTCCCTTTGATTCCACAACACAAGCATTCTCATAGATCCAATAATTTACCAAATAGTTCTCCCCTTATGCTTGTCATATTTTGGTTTCTTCTACCTATAATTTCTTGATGTTCTTTTCATAGTTGTCCCCTTGTCCTTCAGGCCTCAGTTTAAATGTCACCTCCTCAGGAAGACCTTCTGTGACCTTGTTATATAAAGTTGAATTTTCCAGTGCACTTTTCAAAATCTATAATTATTTAGTTACTAATTATTTACTATTCTTTACCAAAACTATTTGCTTGTTTATTTTTCATATTCTGCAGAAGAATATAAGCAAGTTAAATGAAGAGACCTGCTCTGTCTCATTTTCTGTTTTGCCTGGACTTAACACATATTAGGGCAAGAATTATTTTTAATGGTTTAATGTTTTATATGTGTTCAACATATAGTTTTATGAAAAACTTAGTAAAACAACAGTCTAATATTAATTTTGCTAAAATGCATAATTCTTCTTACATGAAAACCATACTTTTACATGTATGGCTTTACTGTATTAAATATGTATGGTTTTACTGTATTATTTTTAATGTATTAAAATACATTAGATATTTAATATGTATGGTGCTTTCTGGTGGGTTATATTTACCATATAGGACAGATTTGAATTTAGTTGAACTTGAGATGGAGAGAAACTATGCCCAAGGAGCCTAGTGTACAAAAATAGCTAATATAAATGATGAGACTTTGGGCTCTGAGACACTGTCAAATTGCAGAGACTTTTCTTGGCCTGGAGAATAGGTGACTGTAGTATTTTATACATGACAAGAATGTGAGTAAGGCTGAGCGGGATGGAGGTCTCTGGTAGATTAAAAATAGCTTCAGATTCACTCTTCCTATCAAGAGGTAAGATTTCTGTCTCCTCTGATATGTCTGGAAAGACATAATAACTTGCTCTGAGCAATAAAATAGGTGTAAGTGATTGTGTGCCAAATCCTTGGTCAAAATATCAAAAGAGGGAAGCTTCCACTTGTTTGCAGAATTCTGAGCTAAGTAAAGTGCATGTTGTTTTTTAAGCTGCTATATTTTGAGGAGGTTTGTACAGTAGCATGAAATAACCAGTAGGAACAACTGGATGTTTATACCATTATAACAATGCCAGATCAATTAGAAATCCTTCTTTATTTTGTTTGGGGTTTTTATTTAGTATCTAGTTGTACTTTACATCTTTCTCCAGATATTTAGATCTCCAAATACTTGCTTTGGTGATTAAATAACCCCAATTTATTTAATAAATTATTATATGTCTTTACTTGGTACTAGGAACTAGCAGTTAGAAGATAAATAAGATGTTATTTGAAGCAGTAATGTTTTGCTTGCATTATTATTATAAGCATATGAGTAGCACTTGCCCTCTTTTATTAAAGTATTTTTTGTACATAATGCCAAAATAGTTGAAAAATATAAAATGTCAAATATGTATTTGGTATGATGAAGTCAAGGGTTGTCACCTGATAAGCTGAATTTAATTGATTTGTTTTATTTAATTGATGAGTTAACTAACTGATGTGGCCAGAAGATTGCATATAGGCACAGGCAGAGAAAATTTCAACTAAATAGGTATACATCAAGGCCAAAGCAATTTAACAAACCAATTGATAATATTAATGACTAGCACATAAATATATATTGAAATTACTAACCTAAAGTGTTTAATATTTAGGTTTTACAGTAGACTTTATGACCAAGACAAACATAATACTTTTTTTTGTCTGATACAGATTATTTTGACTTTGGCAAAATACAAACATATTACCTATAAAATGAATATCAAAGATTTTTATAAAGGGAAAAAGAACTCATAAACACTGATAATAGTGTGGTAATCATGGTGGGAGAAGGAGATGGGTGGAGATGAAAGAGTTATAGGGGCAATAAATGATGATGGAAGAAAAAAATTTTAATTAAAAAAGAAATGGGCTTTTTAAAATTAAAAATCAACTTTTTATAACATTCAAGGGATTATTTTGAATCACCTTATTTTTTCACACCATTGTCTTATTTCTCTTCCTTTTTTTATCAGTGTATGGGTTGATCAGCAGTGGGTCATGAGAAAAAAACTCACTGTTGGGCTCATAGATAATGTGGGTAGAGAATTCCCAAACTGAGCTAGCATAACAGCACAAAACTAGAATTTAGGAGGGATATGACTGTTGGAATGGAGCAGCCTGTGCCATCTATAACACTAGTCCCTCCTGGGGGTTCAGATTTGTATGACTTAGGTTCTAATATTGTCTGGATAATTTGAAAGTGTCTTACTATTCATGAGTACAGTACCAACCACTATTTTTTACTTACAGCAATGCAATATTTCAATGAAGTTAAGTTTGTGTCGGGCTGAATGAGAATAAGCAGTAGTCAATATTGAAGAGTTCTTGGAAAATATGAAGTTGTTTGTTTTATAAGCTCTCCATACCTTATCACAAAAAGAGGGTACAAATGCAGCAATGACAAAGTGGGATTTTCTTTCTCATTACAATTTCCATCTGCACCTTTTTCCCTCTTCTTCTTTACATCAATTTCTCTTTCCTCCTATTCTTACTAGACCTTGCTTTCTCCTCTGTACCAGAACTTCAATTGATATTTGCAGGGAGCACATGTTAGACAAGCAATATTCTATAAAAATAATAATTGGAGCTTTGGCAGACCTTTTTACATGCTCTCCTAGCCTAGTCAACTTCCTGGGACCACTGTGGGCCTTAATAGCTCTTCTTATAGCTTTAGGCCGAGGTTAAAGGAACTGAAGCAGTCACAATCCTTGCTTCATTTTTTCTCATCACTCACCCTTGAATGCAGAGCAGATATTTTTATATCACTTTCAAAATTTCCAGAGAAGAGTTTGCATGTAAAGTCTGTTCTATTTTTTCTCAACCACATCCTGCTTGCCTGTAAACTTTTAAATGTGAGGCCACTCAAGCCTGTCTATATTTACATGAGAGAATAAAAAAGACAACATCCAAGAGTATCAAACAGAGAAGGAAAAAAGATATCTGTTGAACTCCAGATTCTTTCATAATAGCTTCACATTTCTCACTCAGTCTTCTCAGTTTACCACACAACATCTTATTGTATTCTCAGTTATCAAATGTTTATATAGTCAAAATTATTTTCAGTAGACCACAGTAAGAGTATTGGTTAATAGGTATATAGTTTTAGCAAGGTAGCAGCAGGCATAGTTTTAGGCAAATTAAATATGTATTAACTCACTTCATCATTTAGTAACTGTAAGGGCAAACTAGAAACAGAGAATCATGCACATAGAATTTTATATAGTCATTTTCTTTCAAGCACTGCAAACTTTTAGGGTCCACAGAAATATAAAAAAATGCTAATATACAAATGATACATGATAAATTATGCTGATTTTTTTCATGTCCTGATGTATAAGCATCAACTGTTGTTAAACTAGTGCAAAATATGATTCCGCTTACACTTGCCCCAACAACCGCAGGAAAAGGTGGTGATTGACATCAAAACCTATGAATGGATGATAAGTGATTTATAAATAGAGTTCTTGCATTTTTCATGAAGGCTCCTTTTTAGCAGTAGAGTTATCATCAAAACAACTGGTAAAGACCCAAAGGAATGAAAATTTTCCTGCAAAATGGCTCCTTTAAAAATAATCATTGTGTTTTGAGCTTTTAAAAGCAAAATATTACTGGCTCTGCAGTTCTCATCAAATACATCCTAGAAATCCTCATCTCCTTATGGGAAATATAAACTTCTCAATACAGTAAAACATGAATTTCATTCACTTTTTATCTCTTTGGTGGTGCATACTAATATCTTGTTGGTATCTTTAAAAATAAGCATAAGAAAAATATAGCTAAGTATTATTTAATGCTATCCTCTTGGTTACTTTAAGCAAGAATTCTGGTTTAAAGATTTGAAATAAACATTTTATATGAGTATCAATAAAATGCATGGAAATATTATGTAAAGGTTAATGGTGAGCCCAGGGAAACCATTACATATTATTTTGGCAGTTACTTTTAAAATATCAAGCCTAAAACTGCTAACTTCATGTTGAGATTTGTGACAGTATGTTCCCGTTAACAAGTAATAGAAAGAAATACCTCACCCTTCCTCCTGTATATGTGTGTGTTTGTGACTGTATGTTTGTGTTATGTGTGTGTTTGTGAGCATATGTTTGTATATATACACACACACATAGTTGATTTAATAACTAAAGTAATTAAAGGATAACAATAATCCAAAATGAATTATTGAATTATACTCATGCAATTGTTATCTCTTCTATATACTGGTCCAATGAGGATAGCAAAACAATCAATTACATGAACTAAATCAATAGTTAATGAGTGTAATGTTTCAGTAAAATGACACTGACACCCCTCTATGTATGAACTTTCTCTATTTTTTTCTGTTTCGAAAAATATTATATTTTACAGGAACAAGTATAAAGGACACATGGGCAAAAACTAAGGGGGATGGAAATGGGAGGGAGGTGGGGGGCACTGGCAAGGGTGAGCTGGGATGGGAGTAAAAGATAGAAAACTGTACTTGAACAATAATCAAAAAGAATTTTTTTAATATTTTATTTATTTATTTTTGGAGAGAGGAGAAGGGAACGAGAAAAATAGGGAGAAAACAGCAATTTATGGCTGCCTCTGCATGCTGCCTACTGGGGGCCTGGCCAGCAGCCCAGGCATGTGCCCTGACTGGAAGTCAAACCAGTGACTTCTTGGTTTGGAGGCCCTCATTCAATCCACTGAATCATACAAACCAGGGCTTTATGACCTTTTTCTGAGAAGAATATTCTAAGGGATCAGTTGGTAGTATTTACAGAAAATCATTTTTCACATTATGAAACACTTGGATCCTAATACCTGGCCTATGAAATAGTTCTTTTCCAAAGGCTTTTGGTAACATTCTTTTCTGAGGGAATGAATACTTTTTCTTATCATGTGATATTCCAAAATCCAAAAGTATTTTTCACATGCAATTGTCATGGATTTATTGTAAAACCTATGTTGACTGGGACTTTTCCTATTGGTCAAGATTAGGCCACTGATTCTCAAGTCATTAAAAAAGGAAGTAATTATTTTTTCATCATCGAGAACTTTATAAAGTTCAGACTTTATAAAAATAGAATTAACCGACTCTTCTTAATGCCTACCATGTTTACCCTTAAGACTGTGGGCATTTGGCGGAAAGATGATCTGTGCTGTGAAGAATAAGTCTAGTAACTTCATCCTACTCCTTTTGAGAAGTTTACAGTTTCCTCTTCCCAAAGTCAAAGGGATTGGGTACTTCTAAAAAATAAACATTATCTATGCAGGGTTATAAGTCAGAAAATAAATAAATAAATAAAAGATACTCATTGATAACAGGATTACTTTCAAGAAGGAAGGCTGACTTTTCTATAACTTTCTCTGCTGAGCTGTGGTGTTATTAATCATGATCTGGTAAATTTGAAAGAATAATTCAACATATACCCTAGAGAAAAGTTGTCTTCTTATATTCCAGGGAAGCCTAAAGTCAACATTTTTGTTAGAGTAACCTACAACAGATAATGCATAAGCACTGAATATATGGGAAGAATGCCTTCCTCAAGGTTCAGTTCAATTTTATCCTCTACTGAGGAAGAGGAGAGTGAGTGGGCTAAGAGGCTTTCCAAGCTGTCACCAACCAAACGATGGTGTGCTGTAAGAGCAGACTTTGGGACAAAGACAACTGATAACAGTTCAGTGAGAGACAGCCATGCATATGTGAGAGGTCCTCAAAAGTAGAGGGTATATGACAACAGAAATCTTAAAGACAGTTTTTGAGAATGGAATAAAATATCCTATGAAGGATGTTTGGCACAAAACTGGTAACCATAGTGCTAGTTGTCAGGTGTATGTGTGTGTGTGTTTTAACATTTCTCCATGTGGACCTGCTAGTAATATCATTTGGCTTTACTAAAGACATAATTTTATTAAAAGCACATTATATTCTGTGGTAGATAGTCAACTTTCTGAAGAGACCCTTATTCTATCATTAAAATATCATATTTCATTGAGAGGTGCATTTGAAGGACATCTTAATTGTAAAGAGCATTTTCAGGATAATACTAAAGAACTTCTTTGTTTATTGTTGTTCAAGTACAGTTGACCCATATTTTTCCCCATTGCTCTCCCTTGCACTGCCCACCCCATTGTCCATTCCCATGTATCCTTCATTCACATTCCTTAAGTATATGTCTCCTTCTTTCCCAATTTTCCCCCTTTCCCCACTCTTCTGGTCACTGTCAGTTTGTTCTTGATTCCCATGTATCTGGTTATATTTTGCTTGTTTGTTTGTTTGGTTGATTAGGTTCCAATTATAGGTGAGATCATATGGTCTCACCTTTGTCCCTCATCACCTGGCTTATTTCACTTAGCATAATGCTTTCCAGTTCCATCTATGCTGCCTCAAAGAGTAGGAGTTCCTTCTTTCTTTCTGCTCTGTAGTATTACATTATGTAAATGTACCATATGATCCACTATTTTACTAATGGTCACATAGGCTGTTTCCAGCACTTGGCTGTTGTAAATTGTGCTGCTATGAACACTGGGGTGCATATATTTTTTTTTGAATTGGTGTTTCAGGATTTTTAGGGTATAATCCCAGCCGTAGAATCACTAGATCAAAAGGCAGTTCCATTTTTAGTGGTTTTTTAATGCGCTTTCTTATTTATTTATTCACTTACTTACTCACTTACTTTTTTATTTTAATTGTTGTTCAAGTACAGTTTTCTGTCTTTTACTCCCATCCCAGCTTACCCAACCAGCCCTCTCCTTCCCTCCCATTTCCACCTGCCTTGTTTTTGTCCCTGTGTCTTTCATACTTGTTCTTATAAACCCTTCCCCTTTTCCCCTGAAATTCCCTCCCCTCTCCCCTCTGGTCACTGTCAGCCTGTTCTCTATTTCAGTGTCTTTGGTCGTATTTTGCTTGTTTGATTGTTTTGTGTTTTGAGGAAATTCCATATTATTTTCCACAGTGGCTGCACCAGTCTGCATTCCTACTAACAATGTGCTAGGGCTCCCTTTTTTTTACATCCTTGCCAGCACCTGTTTGTTGAATTGTTTATGATGACCTTTCTGACTGGTGTGAAGTGGTATCTCATTGTGGTTTTAATTTGCATCTCTCTGTTGGTTAGGGAAGGTGAGCATTCTTTCATGTGTCTATGGGCCCTCTGTATGTCCTCCTTGGAGAAGTGTCAAAGAACATTTTTAAAAAATGTAATGTTATAAAATATTTGATAACCAGTGTTTGTCTTCACTATATACACTGTATTCTACCCATACTCTTGTTTCAAGTTGTTAAATTTACATATCTAAGTAATGAGTGTTAATTATGAAGAAAATTCTTACTTCAAAAGACTTCACAAAATATCCTTTTATTAATCAAGCTGAGGTGGTATATTAACTAGCAAGGTTGGAATTACAAAGAGATTCAAAATTACTGACTTTAAACAAGATAGAATTTTGTTCTCCCACATTACATATTATTGTGACAGTTACCTTTAAAATATCAAGCCTGTAACTCTTAACTACATGTTGAGATTTGTGACAGTATGTTCCCTTAACAAGTAATAGGAAGAAATACCTCTCCCTTCCAGAAGTCAATGCCTAGTTCATGTTGGATTGATCAGTTGATCCATATGGTCATTCAGGCATCCAAGTTAGCAGAATTTTCTTCCATCTTCATCATGTGGCTTCCATGTGTGAGCCTACGGTGGCTGCTCCAATTATTACTGTTCTCTGTAGTTGGAAAGAGGAAAAAGTAGAAGACAGTTTTCTCATACCAATATGGACCTGAATTTGTTCACATTAGTTCTGCTCGCATTCCACTGTTTAAAACTTATTCATAGGGTACAGCTGGTGAAAGAGAAGCTGAGATATATCAAGTCTCCAGCTACATCTCAAAGGTAGGACATTTTTATTATGAAATGAAAGAAGAGAGAGATGAATTCTAGTAAACAATTTGCTGTCTCTTCCACATGAAGTGCCCTTCATATCCCAATATCTGGTTTGCATTCATAAGGTTGCCATAGTAATCAGCATGTAAATCTTGAAGTGTGGAATGACTAATTAATTGTAGGACATCACAAATATTTAAAAGACCTATTTGGGTTCCTGGATAAAAATCTTACTAAATCACTTATCAGTAGTTTTTAAGAGCTCTTTGGCACTGAACACTCTTGCCTACTTTACAGATGAAGGAATTTCACTTTGTCAGAAGTTATATAAACAGTTATTTGTATAATGTATAATAATCAGAGAAAAAGCGAGTCTTTCTCTGAGTTAAAAATCAACTTTTGGTTTATCAATATTTATGCCATTATGCCATTATAGACAAAGGCACAAGAAATCATTATATAGTGCTGTGTTAGACTTATCAGAGCAAACATACAATGAATAAATATTAATATTAGTGACAAAATTTCTTGAAAAATACACTTAAAATGAAGAAATATAATGAGAATTTTTCAGCAGATTTCTCTCATGTTCTAGGAAAATCATTAAATTGTAGAAACATGAACTTAAAGGAAAGTCAAATGTTTAGACAGAAGCAAAGGAAACAGTTTACTTAAGAGATTCCCAAGGACCACTCTGTAGTAATTAAAATATTTCTTAACCACTACATCTGTGACTAAATCACTCAGTTAAAATGCTCAAGCTCTTTGCCTTCAGTGTTCAGATAGAAGGGACATGGCCTTCCAAGGATGGCTCATGGTTTCCTAAGGAGCAGGGCTCTGCTCATACTGCTGGTCCTGGAACTTCACTCCGTTATTCCACTGCAGATTGGAAGCTTATAGTCAGATTGTGCTCTTATCATTGACCTCAGATCCTTCCCATTTCTGGCTAGATACTATTGGGCACCTACAATGGTCTTGTAACTGTTCTCTGATTTCATAAATGGTTTGACAGACTATTAAAATTTGAACTAAATAGCTTCACTACAAGAGTATGTGAGATATTTTTTTAAGCCTAGAAGACTTTTTTTAGTCTACTCTGTGCAGATATATGTGTATGTGAGTGTGTGTGCATGAGACATTGTGACATAGACAGAAATTGTGGTTGGGGTATAAAGACGAAACAGTTCAATCATCAGATTTTAGTTTCTATAATCAAGTTCCCATAGGTGATTTTGTCACAGTGCTGTTATAAAGATAAAATGATAAAATTAATGTGTTTATAGGTGCTTATAACTTGTGAAGTGTCATTAGATTTAAGATCTTTTACACCAAAATATAGTAAATTATGAAAGGTATAAATCAGTTGTTCAGTAGGAAGTGGTATGTGTTCATTCAAGATGCTATGAAAACAGTAGATTTAGAACTTGCAGTTAGGAAATGCATTCATGGCTTTAGAAAAAAACCTTAGCCACTGTCAGAGTTTTATTGTTGCTGTGTGCAGAGGCTACATTCTTGTTCTTTATTTTGTGTCCCAAGCAATTCAGTATGTTATCAAGAAAACCAGATTTGGTAACTCTTTTCCAGTAGAATTGTTTGTTTGTTTTTAGTTTCTGAATTAGAAGTGACAAACATTCATCATGAATTTTGTTTTATTTAAATCAGGTCCAAAATATACTTAGTTATATGGCAGCAGGAGACACTTATTCACGTCTGTGCTATGTCTGTGGGAAATATTTCTATTGAAGTCCAGCATAGTACTTCTGCTTTTGCAGAACATGTAAGTAAGTACTCATGGAGTATAGTTGTAATCTGATCATTTGCAATCCTTTAATTCCCTGATGGATCTATATCTCATTATGGTGTGCTTTAGTGCTGCATTCATAAGAGAAATAATTCCTTTATTCATATCAGTGACTATAAATTTCCTCTAAAATTTTTATTTCTATGTTTGAATTAAAGAATACATATCACACCATCAATTCATATGTGTTTGAATAGAAGAAGGCCTGTAGGAATTGCATAGCTTTTCTCATTCCTTATAGAACACAACAGTTTAATGATTTATTTAATATACTAACTAGTTTCAGGAAAGCATCTGACACTCTTTAAAGAGTTGTGTGTAGTCTTGGTGAACCATGTGAAGCCACAAGGCACTGCCATAGACACTTAGGAAAGATGCTGATATGTAGCTTTGAATCAAAAAGGCCTCTTATTTGGCAATTAGATCAGAGCATTAGCTTGCTACCTCTTCTCAAAGCTCTAGGGAGAGATATGCATTTTGTGCTCATTCCTCAGAGAAAGGCTGATTATAGTGCTTGTAAGGTCTCTCTTTCACTGCAAATGGCCTAAAGCCTGCGCATGTCATATTGATACACTTCTCTCTGAGAGCAAATGCTTATTTCACAACTCAGAATCTTGCATTCCACTAATATGAATGTGTTGTGTCACAGACAGCAGCTTGGCACTAATTAGAGGTTGAAACTCAAAAACAAATTTAGATTCTCTATGTCTGTTGCCATGCCATATTATTTTTTAATGAGAGAGTTTCACCAATGTCAAAATTAGTAGAGCATATGTGCTTGAAGCGCGCACAGCATTCAGATAATGACCAACATCACATGTTCTTTAAGGAGCATGTTGTATTTCCTTCACAAGTACAGTTTGCACACTGGAAGCCTCCTCAGGCTGCGTTTTTCTTACTCTTTCTCAGAAGAACTCATTTACATATAGCTACAATATTTAGTGTGTAAATAGTCATTTAATGTAAAAAAATTACATTTATGGGGACATGGCAAGAGACTGGCTCTAAGAAGAGTATTAGGTCAGCAATTGTGTATACATGTGAGACTGCACGGGCAGCAGTTCCAAGAGGGGAATTTTATTTCTTTCTGGCAACTCTCCCAGAATCAGGGCTTCCTCCTGCAGCCCTATCTTTTATGTGGCCACATTCTTCATTCTGAAGCATTAGGCAGCTACCAGCAAAATAGGCCCGTATGTACAGTGACTTTGTGCATAGAAGAATCCTTTACGGAGCTTTGTCACAGTGCTCAGCTATTTTCCTGTAAGATGTCATACTCCAGACCTTTTAGTGGTGCAGACTCCTTCAGGTATCTTGATGTTCTTTGTCTCCATCTACTCTGGAGCTGGTCCTCGCACTGGTCCCTGCGCTGGATGCCTACCACTGCTGAGTGTCCCGGCTCCCATAGCTGACTCCCCGGAGCCCAGGCCCATTGCTATGGCAGCAGCACAGGGGCCATGTGTGTCCAGGCTCCAGACTTTTTTAAATAATAAATAATTGACTGAAATAGTTTTGGCTAATGACTGAGACCATATACCAACTTTGTTTTTGAGGTTTTGTGATGCTTGTTTTTATAATTTTAGTATTGTTTCTACTTAATATTCATCATAATTTAAAACATTAATTGAAATATTATTCCCTTAAATATTAGGTGTTTATTAGGAAAATTTAAAAAAATAACTGGACACTGGAAAATTTAATATATCAGAGTAGCTTTCAGCTTTGGGTAGGTACCTCCAGAAAGAGGAAATTTGTTGTTGCTCCTAAATCTTTTTTTAGCCATGTGACATGTTTAAGGGTCCTTTTGCATTTGTTTTAAAAGTTTTGAAACAGAAAATATATCTTGATTTAATTCCTAAATGTGTTTTTCATTTTCTTCTTGCTATGAATTCATACTCTTTTAAGCCTAGGATTTTGGAGGGTTTTTGGTTTCTGATGGTCCTAGGTGCTTTGAGGCTGACAGGTAAATATTTGCTTTCAGCTTCCTAAAAAGTGTGAAGGATTAGCGTGTGCATACTCATGACCCTGCATCCTTCAGTGAGTGGTACCCAAGTATAAATGCTGCCCACGCAATATATGTACATTCTCATTTCTAAACATTCACACATATACATATACTGTTAGCTTTGAAAATGAAAACCTCTTAACATATTTATTAAAAGGTTAATAAATCACAATAAAATACAATGGCATTATCAGATTCTGTAGAAGTCTTTGTAAATTTTATAAACAAGTAATATTCATGTTAAATAAGTTATAAGATTAGTTTTTAAAAAATGGATCTAGCCCTGGCTGGCATAGTTCAGTGGATTGAGCATGGGCTGAGAACCAAAGGGTCGCAGTTTGATTTTCAGGGCACATGCCTGGGTTGTGGGCCAGGTCCCTAGTAGGGGGCGCCTGAGAGGCAACCACACTTTGTAGTTTCTTTCCCTCTCTTTCTCCTTCCCTTCCCCTCTATCTAAAATAAATAAATAAATATCTTTTAAAAAATGAATCTAATTGAAAGAGGTATACCTGTAGCAAAAAGAGCTGGGTGACTGAAAAGTTCAGTGCACATAAAATTCACTTTTCAATGCTTTTACACACATCCATCCTAAAGTTAATATCAATTCTCTATACTCATTATTCTTTCAATACTTTTATATTAAGTTTAGTTAAAATAAGGTTTACATATTATATTATGGGACAAAGTTAAATCAATGCACTGTAAATGTTTATTCTCTTGAACTTAGGCAAGTCAGGTAAACTTGTTGAGCCTTGATTTTTCTGCTCTTTTAAAATATAATTTTTAATTTGATGTCAGAATAGCTTTTAGCTAAATTAAGTAAGTAAAAATCTGTTCTATTAAATATGGAAAATACTAACTCTGAATAATAATCTTATTTTTTAATATTCAAAGACTAATCAAATACAATAAAAACAGTATCTCTGGAATTAACAATAAAAAAGAGTAATCTATTTGAGTCTCAGATTTTGTCCTCATATTTCATTGGATATATTGATTTAGAACTGTAAAATTCATTTACAAGTGAAGAAATTCTGAATTAATGTAAGAAGAGAACTATGTACAGTATGATCTCAAAAAGTTTACATTTGATCTTAGTAACAAATATTATGGTCTCTTATGATTACAATACTAATTTTAGTGATATATTTTCTGAGAATTTCAACTGTCTAATAACAAATTGTATTCACATATATAGATACCTTGAACATAGATAGCAGACATACAATTAAAAACACAAAATTAAAGTATATAAATCATTATCAAAATCTTTTCCAAGCATTTCTTTGCCTAATACAAATTTATAAATTGAAGCATCAATCAGAATTCTATTAGTCATGTAACATAAGGAGTTTGGAACATAGTTTTCCTACCTACTCATTAAATCGGGTGTGTGTAGAAGCTATTGTGCTTTAATAACCAAGACATTTTGTTCATTCATCTAATCTACCTGATCAAAATAATTTAATCATGCTTCTTCCTGCATATTGGTTTACTGTGGAGACACTGCAGAAGTACGTGATCATCTTCTTTGGCTTTTAATTCTACTTATATAAAGAATCTTCCTATCTATGTTGTAAAAATCTTCCAAAAACAAAGATCCTAACCTTTTTATGTAATTCTTTCTCTGCCACCTAATGTTAAATAGTTTTAAATGAATGAGCCCATTACTTCTTTCTTTATTTTTAAAGTCTTCATACAGGAATATGTAGGTTAATAATTTTTCTAGTTTATGAAGAAACACACTAGATGCTTAGGCTATACATGCATGTTATGTGCAATAATTTCACTTGTAAGTATTACCAGAAATAAAGTCTAATATCATTTTAGCACCTCAATATTAAATGAGTGCATATTACTACCCATGGTTTAAAAGATTGTAGAAAATTCATGAAAATACCAATGACCTTTTAAAACAATGCAAACATACTATATATAATTATACAGTATGTATAATAATTAGTTAATTTATATTAATTCTCTTTGTTGTAACTAGTATCTAGATGACCTAGATTAGAAATTTTGCATGATTTGTAATCTGAGAAGCAAAAGTTATCTCAGATTATAAAATTATGACTACAAGAAGAAAAACCCAACTGTTAAAATAATCTGTTACATTTAAGGGGAAGGATTTACAGGAACTAGTATAGAGGACACATGGACAACAACTAAGGGGGGTGGAAATGGGAGGGAGGTGGGGAGCACTGGGGGGATGGGCTGCGATGGGAGTAAAAAACAGAAAACTGTACTTGAACAATAATTAAATAAAATTTAAAAAATTATTTTTCAAAAAAAGCAATAAAACAAAAGTGCAAGTTATGGGCCTTAATAAAAAATAATAATCTCTGTTACATTTAGTTAAGATGGTGTAGCTAAACTGGATGTGATAAGACAAATGATAACTTTATTCACTGTAAACTGCAAACTATATTGAAGCTTCCCATGATTGACATCAGAACCAGCTGTGATGACTATTGACCCCCTGCCCTGGCTGTGAGCCATCAGTGGAGACCATGACCCTAAGAAGACATACCTGGAAGGCTGATAAATATTCTATTGAGATCCTCCCCTGAGACATCCAGACAAAAGTCCTTAAAATGAAGAACTGGCACAGCTCTCCCTCTGAAGCATGCCCATGCCTTTTCCCAGTTTTTTCCCCTTTTTCATCCCCTAGGTGTATTCTCTTTGCTTCCCCTCCCCATGCTCCAAGGGCCCTTCTTTTGCCTCTGTACCTCATTTCCTGATTCCATGGGGCCCAGCTTGCTACCTTTTTATACTGTTCACTACATCTGTGACTTCCTGAATGAACTTTTGCTCATATTGAGTTTTGCCTCTAAGTTATTTCTTAGCCAGAACTCAAGGACAAAAGTCTAATGTTTGGTTCCTTTCACTGTTAACACAAATACCACACAAAAATGGTGATTTTTTTCTTTTTACTTCTTTTTTAAAAGATTTAATTTACCTATTTTTAGAGGGGGTGAAGAGAGGGAGAGAAACATCAATGTGTGGTTGCCTCTTGCATGCCTCCCACTGGGGACCTGGCCCACAACCCAGGCATGTGCCCTAGACCGGGAATTGAACTAGAGACCCTTCAATTCACAGACCGGCAGTCAATCCACTAAGCCACACCAACTAGGGCATTTTTTCTTTTTAGACAAACAATGAATTATCATATCCTTAACAAATTGATGGACAGTTGTGTGAGAAAACTGATTCAGAAATGGGAGTTCTAATTCCAATTGTAGTTTATCAGCTTCAGATCTTCTGGAATAGCTTCTGTAATGTCACAGAAGAGCATATGGCTGTAGAGTTCTTTCAACACAATTCTTTAGGGAAATATTTCGACCAGAAGTCCTGAAAGTTGTTGGCATTAAAGTCTAGGTAATTAGTCAAGAAATTAAAAATACTCTGGTCCTTACACTTGGGACTATAGCTTGTAAAAATAATAACACCAGTAAGTATTAGCTTATAGCATTGATTTTTTTTATTAATGCCATTACAAATGATCACACATTTTGGGACTTAAAACAAAGCAGATTCATTTTTACAGTTCTGTAGGTCAGAAGTCTAAAAGGGATCGTACTGGATTAAAATCAAAGTGTTTTGGGAAGACTGAATTTCTCTTTTGGAAGCCCTAAGGAAGAATCCCTTTATCTGCTTCTCCAAATCTTACTGGCCTCTCAGTTTCCTTGGCTCATAGGCCCCTACCTCTGTCTTCAAAGACAGTGACATTGCATCTCTGTCCCATTCTTGGAAGCATCTCCCTCTTGCTCTCTTCTTTCTGCTTCTCTCTTACTTTTTAGGACTTTTGTGATTATATTGGGCCCACTTAGATAATTAAAGATAATATCTCTATTTTAAAGTCAGCTGATTAGCAACCCTACCTCCATCAGCAAAATCCCTTTTGTCATGTAAAGCAACCTATTTATAAGTTTTAGGGGTTAGAACGTGGTCCTTTTTAGTTGAAATGGGGGTTGGAGGGCATTATTTCTCCTTGCCACGTGTGTATACATGCAATTTGCCCGAACAGTGTGAGTTTTATTGTTCGTTCTGTTGAAAGTCAGCAGCCACCTTCTACCGGTGCCCCCCCACAGCACATGCCAAGTTTATGATGTTTACAGTAGAGCATGGGCTGTATCTCAGTCCTCACTTATCTCCTTGGCAAGGAACCTTATCCAGGGAACCACCTGGAAACCATGGTAGTCCTATGTAAAGAGCTTTCAGTACAGTGTGTCATTTGTAGAGATAAAGACAAACAAGCAAAATTTTAAAACTTACAGCAAAGTCAATGTTCAATATAAGGTTATGCTCAATTCCATTATGGTATATCTACAATATGGAATATTATGTAGCTTTATAAGTAATTAATTATAAATATACCAGAAAGTGTACATAGTTCCACAAAGTATTTGTGAATAAAATTACAATGTCATAGAGAAGTATGCATAAAATAATGCTAAATTAATTACATATGCAGTGGGTGACAGAATGTATGTATATATACATACACACATATATGTATATAGTACTTATATAGTACATATGCATATGTGCTATGTACATATGCATATACATATGTGAATATGTGCATGTGTTCTATATACAGTACATATAGTTCTATATATAGTATATCTACACATGTGTATATATAGCAATACACAAATATATTTTTTCATGGCCTAGGCTGCCTGGGAAAGTGACACTGTGCTTGCTTCAAGCACTGTCTGTAACATTAGTGGAACTTCAGCCTTGATCTTTTTGGGGAAGCACCTACCAGGTAAAAAGTGTGACACCCTCTGAGGCCCTCATGTAATGAGAAGCCCAGAAAACCCTAAAGACTCCAAAAAAAACTAATAAAGGAAGTTAGCAAAGTTGCAGGATGCAAAATCAACATATAAAAAATAGTTATGTTTCTATACACTGACCACATACTAGCTGAAAAATAAACTTAGAAAACAAAGGAATAAAAATGTAAAGGCAATATAAAAGAATACAGTAGCATCAAAAAGAATACATTTTTTAGGAATAAACTTAACCAAGAAGGTGAAATTTTATTCACCAAAAACTATAAAACACTGATGAAAAAAATGAAAGTAGACACATAAATGGAAAAACACCTATATTCATGCACTGTAAGAATTGTTCAAGCATCCATACTGCCCAAAGTGGTCTGCAGATCACTATCAAAATCCCAATGGCACTTTGTATGGAAATAGAGAAAACAATCCTAAAATTCTCATGAAACTGCAAAAGGCCCCAAATAGTCAGTGCAATATTAAGAAAGAAGAACAGAAATGGAGGCATCAAAGTTTCTGATTTCAAAATATATTACTTGGCTACAGTAGTCAGACAGTATGGTACCTGGCACATCCACAGGTCAGTGGAACATGATGGAGTGCCCCTAAATAAACTCCCTATACATACAGCGAAATGATCTTGAACAAGGTAACAAGAATACAAATAGGGAAAGGATGGTCTATCCAATAGATGGGTTGGGAAAGTTTGATATCCACATGGAAAGGAATGGGGAGCAAATGTCAGCCTATTGGTGGGGGGTGAGGTTAGGGGCTGGAAGGATTAAGCAAAAAGAAAAAAAAAACTCATAGACTTGGACAACAGTGTGAGAATTCCTGGGGAGGGGTATAGGGGATTAAATGGTAATGAGAAAAATACAATAAAGAATAAAAAATGAACATTCAAGGATATATTGCAATATATTGTAAAACATCTCAAACTCTGTCCAAATTATTACAAAATTTCAATTAGGTCTGAGTCTGGTTTAAAGCCAGTATGTTTATCTCTCTGGGAACAAAGCCTTTGTAGAACTTAATTACATACAAACAACTGAGACTGTAATTGAAAATTTTTACAATTAAAAAAAAGAAAAGAATGAACCCTTATCTTACAAAATTAGACCTTATAATATTCTCTATATTCAGTATTTCCTTTTAAATGGGTCTCTAGTATTTTTCCAAAAACATTTGATATTTTCAGAGTCCTACTTACCTTAAAAAGGAAAGAAGATACTCATATTTTAGCCACATATTTCAATGTAGCTACTACCCAAATTTCCTACAGACTTTCATGACCAACAACTCAAAACAGAGTCAATATTCAGTGAAAGTTTGCTCTTTCCTCAAACACATCTCCATTCACTGATATGACTTCCCATTATCATACTACTGAATACTGCCTTCTCTGTGATCATCAGTAACTCTTCTCTGTGATCATCAGTAAAGTACTCATCTAATGCTGTACTTTAGTTTTCTCCTCATGAACTAGCAGAAATATTTGGCAATGGTCATCCCCTGCTCCTTTCTGAAACATGATCTTTCTTTGATATTCATGACTCCACTCTCTCCTGGCTTTTCTCCTACATCTTAGGTAAATTTATTTTAATCTTACCCCATATTCTGTCATTAAGTATGGGGAGGATCTCAACAGCAGGTCCTCATTTATGTATATAGTCCCAAATGACACGAGTGTGAGTGACTTCCACGTTCCTACCTCCAACTTTCAACTCATGTCTAAATTTGTGAACAATATGCCCAACTCACTACTTGAAAATTTTATTTAGGTATTCCAAATAAAACTGTACATCCAGTATGTCCCAGGCCACCTCACGATGTTACAACCATTTGGTCTGCAGGCTGGAGCTCAATCTACTGGGCCTAATTTTTAATTGGATTATTTTTATTTTTGGTGTTGAGTTGTATAAATTCTTTACAAATTTTGGAGATTAAACCCTTGTCTTTTTTATCATGGGCAAATATGCTCTCCCATACAGTTGGTTCCCTTTTCATTTTGATGATGGTTTCTTTAGCTGTGCCTAATTTTATGTAATCCCATTTGCTTATTTTTTCCCTTGTCCTAGAACATAACAGGCAAATATATTGCTACGTGAGATATCTGAATTTTTACTGCCTATATTTTCCTCTAGCATTTTTATGGTGTCATGGCTTATATTTAAGTCTTTTATCCATTTTGAGTTTATTCTGGTATATGGTGTAAGTTGGTGATCTAGTTTCATTTTTTTTGTATGTACCAGTCCAGTTGTCCCAACACCATTTATTTAAGAAACTGTTTTTACTCCATTGTATGCTCTTGCCTCCTTTATCAATACTATTTGACCATAAAGATATGGGTTTCTTCCTGGGCTCTCTATTCTGTTCCATTGATCTATGTGTCTGTTCTTATGCCAGTACCAGTCTGTTTTGATTAAAGTTATTTTAAAAACAAATCTAGAAGTTTTCATGATGAACGTTTAAAAAATTTAATATTTGCATTCACTATTATTTTGCATTAGTTTCAGATGTACAACAAAGTGGTTAGACAATCGTATATGTACTTTACAAAATGTTTCTCTCCCTTGCCTACCCACCCCCGTCTCCTACCCTCAGTCCTCCCCTGCCTTTGGCTTTGTCCATGAGTGTTTCTCTCAATATTTCCAGTATCTGCCTGACACTATACATAGTTATTACAATATCATTGGCCATATTTCCTATGCTGTACTTCACATCCCTGTAACTATTTTGTAACTACCAATCTGTACTTCTCAGTTCCTTAACCTTCTTGAAACAGTTCCTAAATCCCCTGCCCCTCTGGCAACCATCAGTCTGATGAAGACTTTCTTGAGCTTCCACATACAATCTATCAAAACTCCTTATCTATTTTACCTTCATGTTCCTCTAAAGCTCCACCATTCTCACCATCATTACCTTAGTCCAATTGAATATCCTCACTTGCCTAGAATATTTTAATTCCTTACTGCCAGCCTTACATTTCTCTAATCACAAACAAAAACACACTTTTCAAAATTCCAGCTTTTTTTGGACAGAATAATTTTGATCTGATGACTTTCATCTCGTTTTAAGATGAATGCCAAAATCCTTTTAAAAAAAGTACAGTGCCCTGTGTCCAGGCTCCGGCTTATAAATCTCAAGCCTCTTTACCAGCCACACTCTCACCACTTAAGTCCAGTGATCTTTTTGCCCTTTCTTAAAAGAACTATTTTTTTCCTGACACCATGCTTTGCACATATTGTACTCTCTGTCCAATATCATTTCCCCATTTTTTTCTCATCTACACAATTCTTTCTCATCTTTCCTGTGTCAATTTAATAATTAATTATTTCAGAGAAGTTGTTTCCTGCTAAACTAGGAACTAATAATGATATAATTTCACAATAGTATATGTATTTTCTTCATAGTTTAAACATAAATTATAATTATATATTTGTCTTTGTCATAACTTTATCAAATAGCATAATTTAGGACCCTGTCTTTTGTGTGTTCAACATTTGAAACCCAGTGCTCATAGGCCCTAGTTGGAGAATTAGTGATGTTTGAATAATTTCACTTAGTAATGAAATATAAATACTTAAGTTTCTGATTTATAGGGGTAATAGTCATAACATACAAGCTAAATTGATTAGAATGCTTTATAAATTATAGTTTTCAATATACAAGATGAATAATAAAGACTGTCATTTTGTCTGAAACATTACAGTTCGACCTAGTAAAAATTTATTAGTCCTCCTCTAAATTATCCCAAATAATAATTTGAAGAGAAGGACACAATAAGTACAAAACAACTATTAAACTGATGGGGGAACTGGCAAAATTTTAAAATGATTCCTTTGTGCCTTATTACTCATTATGTCACATTGACAGAATAAAATATTTTATTGGTTTTCTCTTGCTAAATTACAAATTGTCAAAGCATTGCCCTGACTGGTGTGGATCAGGGGATTGGGCATCACCCCACAAGCTGAAAGGTTGCCAGGTTGATTCCTAATTAAGGCACAGGCCTGGGTTGCAGGCCAGGTCCCCAGTTGGGGTGTGCAAGAGGCAGCTGATTAAAGATTCTCTTGCACATCAATTTTTTCCCTCTTTACCTCTCTCCTTTCCCCCTCTCTAAAAAGAAATAAAATAAAATCTTAAAAACCAACAAGTTATCAAAACATTGAAGCTTAAAACAACACTCATTTATCTCACAGATTTTTAGTGACGTCTGAAATCCAGGTAAGCTCAACCAGTTTCTCCACTTAGGGTTTCACAAGGCTGGTTTTGTGTCTCAAGTCTCTTAGGAAGAAATCTATTTCCAAGAATCTTCTTCATTCAGGTTTTTGGCATAATCCAGTTCCTTACAGCTGCAGGACTGTGGTTTCCATTTCTTCACTGACTCTCTCAGGAGGTTGCGCTGAGGACCTAGAGGCTGCCCTAAGATTTTTGCATGTGACCCCCTTCACCTGTGAATCCCACAAGGGCATATGAAATCCTTCCCGTGTTTGGATGTCTTGGCTTCTCCTATTGCCACTTGGACAAAAGTCTGCTAATAAAGGGCACTTGTGATTACATTAGGCAGAAAGATAATCTCTCAAACAAATAATTGATTGGTAACTTTAAATATATTGGCACACTTTCTTCAAAGCAGTATCTAGATTAATGTTTGATTGGATAACCAGAGACCAGGAATCTTAGGCAACCATTTTAGAATTCTGCCTACCACAGGTAGTGTACATATTCTTTCTCTTATATATTCAGGTTAAATGTAGTAATTACATTTGAGCAGAGAGAGAAGTGCCTTGAATTGATCAGAATGTGGAGGTAGACATAAAACATTTTAAAATATGTAAACCTAAAACAGTTTTGGCAACATTCATTGATTTCTCAGTGGAATTATTAGTTTGGATGAAATAATTGCTTATGCTTTGAAAACATTTTAATACATTGATGCCATTAAATGCTGTAAACCTTAAGGAACAAAGTGATTATTGATTCATAAGCAAGGACATCCAAATCTGTGCATAGTAAGAGTCAAATGAGGAAACTTTTTCCTTCATATAGTCCCTAAAACAAAAAGTTATAATTGTGAGCAATGAAAAGATTTTCTGTTAAATAATAATTTTGGCAAATATCAGAACTTCTGATTTAGACTGACAAATTTCTTTAAATATACCTGAATTGTCAAGTTCATAGTATATTTCATAGGTATTTCATAGTATATTTTGTGGTATACTTGTGAAATTTCTTTGGCTTTTACAAAGAAAGTTATATAAGAATACAGGTAAATTCTAAAGTAATAAATTCTTGGAACTATTTCTAATGTATTACATGCCTTGAGGCCGATGAAAATATCTGAGCTTTTGAAATGGCTCATTTGGCCACGTTTTGCATATGAGTATTTAAGAAAAATGAAATTGCTATAATGTTAAGAAAGCACCTTAAGTTGCCCTTTTGAAGAAAAGAGATGCATCTATACAGAGTGACAGATCAAAAGTGACCTTTAAAATGACATTTTTAGGACTGGAATTTATAGGGATGACAGTGGCATGATATTCTATTGGCAATAAGGTGTTGAAGGAAAATAACTTAAGTACAAACTCTGCTATACATACAATTAGTAGATGGAGGTGAGGTGAAATTAATGAATGCAGACACACACAAGTGCTTGACAAGGTTTTTGTTGACCATGGTTAAATATTTGAGCATTGTAATATTGTTAGAGGGACAGAATCATAAAGTGAAGAAAATGTATGTATCTGAGAAGTTTATTTGAAAATTTCTGAATTTATTCAGAAAATGATTTGAAATTTATCTTAAACTATATTTACATTTTTTAATCTAAGTATGGTCATGTAAACATATATTATTCTATAAATAAAAAAAGAAAAATGAAGGAAATATGGTTCATTGTTTTGGAGTTGACTATGAAATGCATTTACGGTTTCAACCTTCAACATTTAAAAAAAACTTTATTGTTGACACCAACACCAGTGTCCCCATTCTTCCCCTTTTGCCACCTCCATGCAGCCCCGACCCCTCTTCCTCTCTTCTTCGCCACACTATTGTCTGGGTCCATGGGCTCTGCACATATGTCCTTCAGCTAATCCCTTCATCTTGCTTCATCCAGTCCCCTCCACCCCTTCTCCTATGACAGCTGTCTTTCTGTTCCATGTGTCCAGGCCTCTGGTTCTATTTTGTTCTCAACCTTTAGAAGTGATCAGGTAGAAACTTGGTAGAGGAATTGATCTCAGGAATTAGACTGCATGTGTTAACTATGAATTCTAACATGCACAAACATGCAACACAGAAAAAAATATTTTAAATATTTTTCATTTGACAGGAAGCATAAGAGTTGGTATGTGAATTTATATAAAAGCTTCTAACAATGCTTTCATATTACTAGCCTACTCTATCTTTATTCAGTAGTAATAGAAAACTTATTAATGTCTTTCCAAGAAGTGTATTTTTTTTCTCTGATTTAAAACTCTGCCTAGTAGTGAGCCGTGCACTACTACTGGTTAGAATATATAAATTCATGAAAAGTCTCCATAAAAACAAGAAAAACTGAATAAACTAAAAAAAATCTAATCTTTGAAAATCAACGAAAAATAGGAATTGCAAAGCCACCTAAATAAAATCCTAAGACATAAAGCCTGCAACTGTTATTTTGCTGGCAAAGTAGAAGAAGAATCTGCTATGGGTGGAAATAGAGAAAAAAAGTAACTGAAAATGTAACATTTAGTACTTTCACGTCAGCTGTTGTGATAGATTAGAATCCAAAAGAGCACTGTCACAGAAAGACTGTACAACTCCCTGCCAGTTTTTTCTTATGAGTATTTTGTAAGGGCATGGGAGTAATTCATGGAAAGCAAAAAGTTGGGGGTACAGAGAAAGAAACAGTCAGGAGCAGAACCTAATTCCCCAGGGGTCTTCCTATTGCTCTCCCCTTCCATTCCTGAGCTGTACCTGGTGCACAAAACAGCAAGATTGCTTAGTGTTTAGAAAGCTCAACTCTGAAGCATGAAGAGATCTTGAGAGTCTAACCTTTGCTTAGGTCTCAAAGACTGCAGAAGGAAAAGACTCAAACCTACTCTCAAACATTCATATCAAGTGGACACATTAGGCTACAGAAGGAGGAAGGAAGACATCTAGGGGCCATTCTTGGCTCGGAGAGGCCACTCTTTGGCAAGTAGCTTCCTCCACCTTCAAGTCAGCAACTGGTGGTAGAATCCTTTCCATACTTAAAATTTTTGACCTTTGCTTCTGCTACCAGTTAGAGAAACCACTATTCTTTTAAAGCTCTCACCTGGTAAGGCTAAACCCACAGATTACTCACCCTGTTTGGAGTCAAATGATTAGGGACCTTAATTATATTTGCAACTTTTTAATTTTATTTTTTTGTCCAGTAAGTAATCACCAGTATAACATGAGTGGCAATGATGAGAGCCACCTAAGATGGCTCTCAGAAAGAATTCTACCTTTCTGAATAGAATGTTTACTGCAATTACATTTTTTCATTAATCACAGAAGTAAATTGGCAAATTAGATAAAAAACACAGTTTTGAAAGTACAGGAAAATGGATTCTGGAAATAAAAAGGATGAACTGGAAAGCAGATTGCATCCCCACACTCTCCTACCACAGATCATCCAGAGAAGCTTCAGCCTCACCAATTTCAGCAGGGTCTCCAGCCGAGTGGGCTCTACTTCTAGCCACAGGACTGTGAGCTAATAAATGGAGTTGTTTTAAAACATTACATTTGTGGTAACTAGATGCACAGCAATAGAAAACTGAAAAAAAGTACCCTGCTCACTAAGAAGTGGTATGCAAATATAGCAAAGTACCTTAGCTTTTGAATTATTAATGGAGGAAGACAAGTAATTTTCTTTAACACAATGGAATTTAAAAAATTAAACTTTTTATATTGTTTAAATTATATTGTTTTGATACCAGTAGCCTTGCATTTTTTGCACTTATAATTCAAAGGGCAGAATTAATCCCTTTTATTATACAGCCTTATGGGTTTTGACAAACACATACTGTCATGTAACCACCATCATGATTACACTACAGAACAACTTAAAAAGTTCTCTTGGACTCCTTTTATTCACCACTTTCTCCTAGCTCTCTCCAAAAACTACTCATCTTTTTCTAATCCTCTAGTATTGCTTTTTTAGAATGCCATACAAATGGAATCACAGAGTTTAGAGCCTGACCCTACCTTCTTTCAATCTCCAATATTTATTGGAGAGTCACATACATTGTTGTATTTATCACTATTACATTAGTTTCACTGCTGAATACTGGTTCATTGCCTGGATGTGCCAGTTTGTTTATCCATTCACTAGCTGAAGGACATTTGGCTTATTTCCATTTTTGGTGACTATGAGTAAAGATTCTATAAAACTTTTGTATGGGCTTTTGTGTAGAAACAACTTTTTTATTTCTCATGGCCAAATACAAGTGCAATTGCTGGATGTGTGGTATGTTTACTTGTATGAGATATTAGCACACTTTGACAAAAGGACTGTGTCACTTTGTATTCTCTACAGCACTATAGAAGTCTTCTGGCTAGGGATCTTGTCATAATTTACCTTCTACCTGCTTTTCTTTATTTCTTTTTTACATTTTCACACATTTCAAAAAAGTTTTATCACTGAGTATTGAGCTTGTTAGACATCCTACTTTCATTCTCTTAAACTGTCTTTCATAAGTCATAACTTTTAAATCATGATAAACATATTTTTTGTCTTTTTTTTCTTTTACGGAATTATGCTGTTGTTCTACCTGAAAAATCTTTACTGCAAGTCATGAAGATTCTCTCCTAGAAGTTTTATAATTCTAAGATGTAGAGTTAGATCTGTGATCCATTCTGAGGTATTGTTTGAACATTATATGATGTATGGATTAAAGTTCAATGTTATGTATATCTAATTGGTCAACACTGTTTGTTGAAGGAGCTATTATTTGTCCATCAACTTACATTTGCATAATTTTCAAATATCAGTTGACCAAGTACATGCAGGTCAATTTCTGGACACTCTATAGTATTCCATTGGTCCCTGAATCTATCTGTTGCTAATGAACCCTGCCAGGATAACTGTAGCTTTATAGTAATTCTTGAGGACAGATGATGAGTGTTTTCTAACTTGGGTCTTCTTTTTTCAAAACTGCTTTTGCTATTCTATTTAATATAACTTTCCATAGAAATCTTAGACTCGGTTTATGAACATCTACAAAATATTGTTGCTGGGATTTGTTTAGGTATATTTTAATTTGTTTCATAAAGTTTTATAGTTTTCAGCCTATAGATTTTGCATGTTATTAGATATGTAACTATATATTTAATGGTTTTGATGCTATTGTAACTGGTACTTTCTAACTTTTACTTTTTAAGTTTTTATTTATAGTAAATAGAAGTACAATAATTTTTTATATGTAACTGATTTTATTTTTTTCTTGTTTTATACTTTTTCCATTACCATTTAAGGGTATAGTCCTCTTATATCTCCCTCCTCCCAGCAATCACCACACTGCTGTCCATGTCCATGAGTCATTTTTCCTTTTTGCTCAATCCCTCCACCCTCTAACATCTTCCCCTCCACTAGCTGTCATCTGCTCTCCACATATGAGTCTATCTCTGTTTTTCTTGTTAGTTTGTTCATTAGATTTCACATATGAGTAAAATCATATGGTATTTGTCTTTATCTGACTGGCTTATTTCACTTAGCATATTGTTCCCCAGGTCCATCCATACTGTTATAAAGGGTAAAATTTTCTTCTTTTTTATAGCCAAGTATAATTCCATTATGTAAATATCCCGTAGTTGTTTTATCCACTCATCTACTGATGGACACTTAGGCTGCTTTCATACCTTGGTGATTGTAAACAACACTGCAATGAATATAGAGGTGCTTATGTTCTTTCAAATTAGTTTGTGCACAGCAAAGGAAATCAACAAAATAAAAAGACAACCCACAGAATGGGAGAACATATTTGCAGATACATCTGATAAAGGGTTAATATCCAAAATGAATAAAATACTTATAAAACTCAACACCAAAAAAACAAACAACCCAATTAAAAATGGGCAAATGACCTGAATAAACACTTCTCCAAAGAGGATGTTCACATGGCCAATAAAAAAGGTGCTCAACATCACTAATCACCAGAAAAATGCAGATTAAAACCACAATGAGACAGGTTGTGAGGGACAAATACCATATGATCTCACCTTTAACTAGAACATAATCAACAAAAGAAAAAAAGCAAACAAAATATAACCAGAGTATTGAAATTAAGAACAGTTTAACAATAGCCAGAAGAGAAGGGGAAGGGGACAATGGGGAGAAGGGTTTTCAGGGACTACTGTAAAGGACGCATGGACAAAACCAAGGAGGAGAGCAGAAGCAAGGAAGGGAGGTAGGGAATGGTGGGGGGGATGCAGATGACTGTAATTGAACAACAATAAAGTAATTAAAAAAAATAAAACAAAACCACAATGAGATACCATTTCACACCTGTCAAAATGGCTATTATCAATAAATCAACAAACAAGTGTTGGTGAGGATGAGGAAAGTGGGGAATCCTTTTCACTGTTGGTGGGAATTCACACTGCGGAAAGCAAAAAATGAAAAATGGATCTGCCTTTTGACCTAGCAATCCAACTTCTGGGAATATATCCGAAGGAACAGAGCTGATTTTTTAATACTGATTTTTGTATCTTGCAACATTGTTAAATTTGTTTTTAAGTTTAGGAGCTTTTAAAACATTCTTCAGATTATTTCAGATGTTCTCTCTATATATGTTGTCTGATGATAGTCACACTTTATTTCTTCCCTTTCAACCTCTGTTCCCTTTATTTATGTGTTTCCACTTTATTCTGCTACCTGGGACTCCCAGCACAGTGTTGAATAGGAGTGGTGTGAGTGGATACTCTTTTATGTGCCTGATTTTAGAGGGAAACCATTGAATTCTAATTATTGTGCATTGTGTGATCCATAAGATTTTAGTAGACACTTTAGTAGATGTTTTTTCTAGTTTGCTGAGATTGTTTATCATATTTTTCATTTATTGAGATCATTACAAGGCTTTTATGTTTTAGTGTTTATTTATTGTGATACCTCAGATTGATTTTTCTAATGGTGAGCCACCTTGGCATTCCTGAAACAACCTTATTTAATATTTTTTACACATACTGCTGGATTCAGTTTGGTAATGTTTTGTGAAGAACAGTTGTGCCTGTGTTAATGACACATATGGGCCTTTAGTTAACCACACTAGCAATGTCTTTAATAATGTTGTCAGTGTTGTTCTGACTTGACAAAATTAGTTTGGACATATTGGTCTTTTCTGTTTGTTTGTTTGTTTGTTTCCTGGAATCAATTTTGTAAACTTGGTATTATTTCTTCTTCCAATGTTGGGGAGAATTTCTAGGAAAATCTGTGCCTTTAATGTCCTTCTTGAGAAGGACATTATCTAGAGCTATTTAGATTATCTACTTTTTTAGTTAACTTTGGTAGCTTATTTATTTAAAGCAATTGGTTCAATTCATCTGTTTTCAAAATCACAGGTTTAATTTTTCCAAATATTTCTTTATTATTTTTATGACTGTTGGATCTGTAGTATCCAAATCCCAAATTAGTAATCCAATATTTTTTAGGTTTCACAGGCTATTAGATAAGCCCCTCACAAATTGTGCATCTGTTTCTTGTATTTCCTACCATATAAGAGTTTTTAGAGTTTCTTTTTTGCACTCCATTTTTAATTAAGTATGAATCCATATTCACATTAGAAAGTTGGCTGTCCAGATATAAAAAAAATAATAATTTTTCTGCTATTGGGAATTTATATCTTTTTTCTTAGCAAATAGAGGATTGTCAATTTAATTGATTTTCAAAGAACTACCTTTTAGTTGATTTTTAAAAATTGTTTTTCTCTTTTGAATTTTATCAGTTTCTGGTCTCATCTTCATTTTTTTCATATTCCAAATGCTTTTGTTTTTGCTTTGTAATGTTGACATTTTTCTATCAAATGGTGAGATATAATCTTAAATCTTAGTTGACCTGTGTAACTAAAACCAATGGAAAGATGCTTCTTGATCTCCAAGGCTTGATTATAAAGCGTAATTGGCTCCCCAACAGGTCTCTTTGTCTCCAAGGTAGCTTACCTCTGTAATACAATTAAAATTTTATGAGAAAGATAAGCTTGTGTAGACAGACAAGAGTGTAGGTGTTCTACCCTGACCATCCTAGGTAAGCCTTCGGGTAACAGCCAACATCATCTGTCAGATCTGTGAATGAATGAGATTTTTGTGGGTCTCATTTTCATGTATTATAGAGGAGCCATAGACTTTTTCAAGCATATATAATTCATCCCTTTATGGCATATATGAACCATGGTCTATAGAAACTACAGATGACCAATGTTTATTGTTTTTTCAGTCCCAGAATTTCCCTAGTCATAATGACCAGAAACATTCATTTCTATTTATTTCTGCCCTAAAGTAAACTGAGGTACACAGTCAATTAAATGGATTCTAAAACCAGAATGTATATTAAGGCGGCCCCTTGCTCTTCATTACAATGGCAATTGCATAGTGTCAAGCTTTCATTATCTCTCGCACAGTTTTTATTATGGTTCTGCCTTGCCTCTTTGGCTTTGGTTTGGGTTTACTCTCTCCATTGAGACTTCAATGAACGTCAGAGGAGTCCTAAGGCACAAATTTTATCATGCTACGTCTTTTGTTAAAGTTCTCATAGTCTTTTCAGTATCTGCAAGGGACATTCCAAAGACTTTTGCATTAAGAAAAGAAAAAGGAAAGGAAAAGAAAAGGAAGGGAAGGGAAGGGAAGGGAAGGGAAGGGAAGGGAAGGGAAGGGAAGGGAAGGGAAGGGAAGGGAAAAGGAGAGGAAAGGAAAATTAGAATAGAATAGAATAGAATAGAATAGAATAGAATAGAATAGAATAGAATAGAATAGAATAGAAAAGAAAACAACTAAAAAGAAAACTAAAAGAAATTTCATCTTTACAACTCCAAAGCCAGGAAGAGTCTTAATTTGCTTATGTGTGCCCAAATATACAGCAAGCTTCTGATGGCAAAGATTTCTTATTTTTTCAAACTTAAATTATTTTTGTTTTGTGGGTGATTGCTAATTTCTGGATGCCATTTTTTAAAAAAATATTTTAAAGTGGATATTAAATAATAAAATTTACTTGATAGATTTTACACTTTTTAAAAACATCTATAATATAAAGTTACATTTTAAATTTATTTCTATGTTAACTGGAGATATCTAATGAATTACACAGATTCTTATGAAAGTTAAGTATATAATTAGACAGATAGTAAACTCAGGCTGTATGACAAAGTACCATAGATTGGGTAGCTTAAACAACAGAAATTTATTTTTTCTCAATTCTTGACACTAGAAGTCCAAGATCAAGATCATAAATTCAGGTTTGGGTGAGGGCTCTCAGCTTGCAAATGGTCCTCTTCTTTCTATTCTCTCACATGGTTTTTCTTGACTTCTCTTGTGTGTGTCTTGATAAGGGCACTAGTCCTGTCATACTAAGTCACCATCCCTTTGACCTTGTTTAACCTTAATTTTTTTAGAGGTCCTATCTCCAAATACAGCCACACTGAGGGTTGAAACTTTATCATATGAATTTTGAGGGGGCACAAATATTCACTCCATAAAATAGGACTTACTGTTTTTTAAGTGTGACTAGAAATATACTCTATTATTATAAATGTTTTTACTTTATTTCTATCAATCTGATTCCTGCTGCTAAAGACCTTGTTTTTACTTTATCCTTTTTAAAAATTATAACAAAATCTACTGCATCAACTGTGTGAGTGTAGGAATATATTTTTTGGATTGCCTAAAACACCAGAGAAGTTGTGTTCTTCATGTAAAAGATTTTGTAACTTACCCAATGTTTGTCTTCTGTATGTATGGTTGTCTATAAAACTACTCATAGCCTTTCCTCTCATGTAGAATTATGTTTCTTGCCTTCTTAATAGGCTTCTGTAGCATGCCAAATCTCAGAGATTATTTTCTAAGAATTAAGAAAATAATTGTTCCTGGATCTGGCCAGGTTGCTCAGTTGGTTAGAGCATTGTCCCAATACACCAAGGTTGTCGGTCTGATTGCTGGTCTGGGCACATACAAGATAAACAGTGATGCATAAATAGGTAGAATGGCAAATCGGTGTTTCTCCCTCTCTCTCCTTCCTCCTTTCCCCATCTCTAATATCAATTAAAATGATAATTCTTGAACTCAATAGTACATAGCTCTTTCCAATAATAACTCTAACCATTTGTTTTTTAATAACTACCTAATATCAAATATGTTAATTCAGAGGGTTGAATGGTAGAATTATTTAAATGTAAGTTAGTCTTGGAATGCAAGTTAATATTAATAGGATATTTTTATATTAAATTACTATCATATCAAAATAAAATAATATTAGAAATAGTATTCTAAGCCTGCTTTTTAAAACTACATATATATTGTTATATCTATTTTATACTATGTCATGATAAATTCAATTTAATGTGATTTGACTTGTAAAAAAATTCCCTGGTAAATCCTACAATGGGAATTATTCGAGTTAAGGAGGATTAGTTAAGACTTGCTTATATTTTTATGTAAATTTCTTAAAATACCAGAAATTATATAAATTATTAGTTTAATAAAACACAGTACTGCCTATTGAAGCAAGTAGTAACTATGATGTCTTTCACTCATAAATTGGTATCAAAAGGAAAAGCAAAATACATGATCTTTTCAAGTATCTGCTTCATCTTTTCTATAAGGCAAGTTTAGCCATTTCATTCATACTGTAATTAAAATCATAACACCTTATCTACAATTTACTACTACACTATGAAAGTCACATAAACCTAGTTTCACTTTTTTGCTTGAGTTATTTTTTGTTCAAATAATGTTTAATTATAATAAGAACAATATTAAAGAAAGTTAAGGGTATAGTCAAGGTTTATACACCAAATGTACAGCACTATGCATGTTAGTATTTTCTAATATTATCACAGACACCTTACTAAATATTTAGAATTTACATAGATTAGATTTTGACTTGCCATTTTTAATTATCATTCATTTAAAACAAGATTATAAATTATTTTTCATTTTTGCTATATTATAGTAAAATTATGGAATGTATTTTAATGTATCTTTTTCATGCTTAAATTTTGAATAATTCATCTGTAGGTTTATAAGTGTTAATTTAAGTTTTAATTTCAATTGATTTAATGATTGTGTCCTAAACTGATATCAAGTGGCAGACAATCTTATTTCAGCAAATGGTCCCTTAAAATAATTTAACAATTCTAAATTATACTGAGATTTCTGTAGACTCTACCTGAGTGAATCTTAACAGATGATCTGTTTAACAATGGGGAAGTAATAATTTGTGAAGTTTTAAATAAATCGGGTAAGTTTTATAAATTACAATAATGAAGAAATTGATTCAAATGCATTGAGTAACAAATTTTCTGCACTGAGGTATTAATTCATTAAGTTCTCTCTTGCTATCTTTTCTATATTTACTCCTATTGTATAATATTTTTGGTACTTTGTGCTCTTTATATATATATAGTGTGTGTGTGTATACATATATATGTATACATATACATATATATATGTATACATATATATACGAGGGTGGACCTATACAAAAAGACTTATCTTCTGGAGGGTAGGCTCCTTGTAGTACAGGCTTTCCTTGCTAGGTGGGTATTCTAGGAACCTATTTGTATCAGTGTACTAGCTGGCATTGTTATAAGAGGTTGCACTCGGCTTCAATGAAGCTTTTTTGAAGAATCCTAGCTGGTGTTATTGTGAGAGGTTGCATTCAGCTTCAGTAAAGTATTTTGAAGAGTCTTTCAATGCATTAGTCCATTTTGTGATGGGTGATTTACAAGCACATCTGCCCACACTGCTTTAAGTGTTCAGCAGTTTTTTGATCCAAAACAGCATGACCCCCTTCCCCCACTCTTTCTATTCACCTAATCTCACCCTGAGCAATTTTTGTTTTGTTTTCCCAGATTAGGAAAGTCCTCATTTTGCTCATGTGGAAAAGGTAAAACCAAAAATAGCAGAGGCACTAAAAGATGTTGTAGACTGCTCTGCCTGGTTTTAGGAATTGTATCTCGACCCCTTGTGGCTAAGGGCAAGGGACAACCTTTGGAATGTGAGCTGCAGGAGACAAAGCTTGTCTCTGGTAGCAAATGCTGCCTCAGTTTCCTCTTCCTGCCCCCAAAGCTTGGTCGGAAGTCAATGATGGCTAAGACCCCTCATAGAGGAGAGGCAACCTAGGCCAGACTCAATCACTTGGGACACCTTCATGGAAGGACTCGGGGTGGGGGTTGCAATAAAGAGGGAGCAATGGAGTCTTGCCCCCCCCCCCGCCCCCGGCTTTAACAAAGCCTGAGTCCCCATGTTTTCTGGGACAAGTGCTTCCTGGCTCTAATCCCCTTAAGCCTGAATACCTGTTGGGGAGGGGTGCAGCTCCTTGCCTTGCTAAAGTGTGTCCTGGGGGAAAATCTGGCAGCACAAAGACTTGCTGATAAACCTGTGAAATCTGGTCTTCTTAGAGTGTTTTCATTCATATGTTAAGAGTTTGAACAGGAAACCCTAAAACTCTGTTCCTCACAGACTCTGCCTCAGACTAAGCCCTCAGATTCTTTGAAATATTGTCTACTGTTTGATCCTTGCAGCTCTGTATTCCTGTGTATTACAATCCAATTAAAGCCCCTAGAGGAGGGAGCTCAACGCCTTTTTCCCCCCGAGAAACTGACCACTACTCAGGGCCTTTTTCCCCAGGGAAGATGGCCACCTCTCCTCCCCAGGCAGATCACATCATGTCTCAGTCAAGATTACTCTCATCCATGGCAGTTGTGAGGAAAATTGCCCCCACAAAAAGAAATAAAAAATGACTGGTTCAAAAACTGTTTTGGGCGATGGGAAAAAGTGTCTCAACAGGTGCATTGCATCAAATGGAGAGTACTTTGAAGATAATTGAAGTTTAAACATGTAAGAATAAATACACAATTTTTATAAATAAATTCCATTTGGGGGGGTCCCTTATGTGATATAACTAAACCTTCGAAAACTCTCAGGGAGAAAGTCAGCCTTTCATTCTTGAAGTTACCTATCCTTTCAAAAAGACTAAAGAATCCTTTTACACAATATATTTATTCTCTACTGCATTGTCTTTCAGTGCTTTTCTTTCATGGGGACCTGGACAATCACATTAATGTCCCCTTCTATATATACATGAAAAAATTTTTGAGTTAATTTTTGCCTGATTTGTGCACAACTGTTATTATCGGTCACTAGAGGGTTTCATTTTTTTTGTTTGTTTCTTCATTCTCTTTTTATAACATGAATTCCTTCCTCCACCCTCTCATAATCCACCATTCTAAGATGATAGATGTAAAGTCTTGATTTAATGTGTATTCCTTTGTAATTTTATATATTATGTAGTATTAGTTTATTTTTAATGTTTCTGTACAAAAATGACATTCTGTTTTTTCCCGAATACCAGGTTTTAATCTGTATATATTACCGTGTGCATCTAGTCCACTGCCTTTTGTCTGCAGTTTCACAGCCTATATACATTACATCATACTTACATTCTCCACTGCTGACGGACACCTAGCTTCCCTGCATTTTCTCATCACAAAAGCAATGCAACCATGAGCCACTAAATGTGGGTCCCATTAGAGACCTATCAAGCATTTCACATGATTTTATTCCTCAGAGAAGGATTGCTGTTTTATAGGATATAGAAACGCTCAATTTGCCCGAGCACTTCTAGATACTTCTCTGCAGGGCTGACTTGTTTTCAGTTCTTCGATCTTCATCCCAGTGGTTAACATTATCAAATTTTGAAACTTTTACTAATTTCTTGAATAATATCTAGTATCTATGTTGGTTTAGTTTTCATTTCTCTTATTACTGAGTATGAATGCCTCTTTTTGTGTCATAACCTGCTCGGGTTTCCCTTCCACTTACCTTTCTTGCATACTTTTTTCAGTTTATTTTCTTGTTGATTTTAGGATGCCACTGCATATTCTGGATTTGCTTTTTTTAAATTTTCAATGTTACAAATACATTTTCTCAATCTGTCACATGCCATTTTTCATCAACCAAATATTAACAAGATAAAATTAATCACACTGTCAAAGAGAAAAAAACAGAACTACACAGTACTTATTGGAATTCAAAACAGATTTTTTTCACGAACTATTTCAATAAAGACAAAGGGACCTCATTATAAAACTGGGATCAATTCTGAATACAACAAGGAAAATGGGAAATACTGCCAAGGAGCAGGGAAGAGGGGTGGGGGATGGAAAAATTACTGAAAGGAAACATCAGGGGCAAGAGGGGATTCTAGCTAAATAAACTTCACAGGATTTTTGCTAGAGACATGCCAGGGTAATGAGATATCACCTTGGGGAGTGTGGATGAGGAATTTAATCAGGTCTCTAAGGTGAACAGATATTGATAGTGGAAGATTCTCACTAAACCTCCTTAGCAACTGGCAATGCAAAGACAGGTAAGAGAGCTCAGAGAAGCCTGAAAAAAGTTTTGTCAAGGACAGAATCTTTGTCAATACCATGTTTTTACATTTTTGGGTATTTTGAGAATTACTTGTCATCTTTAGGCTATGAATATATTCTGTAATGTTTTCTTTCATTAGATTTACAATTTTAATTTTCACTTTATTTCCTTTTATCCATTTGGACCAGTAAGACTGGGATCAAATTATTTGTATTAATGAGTTGTCTAAAAACAAAACAAAAGCAATCACACAGTTCATTTATCCTTATGAATTTGCAATAAAATTTTGCTTATGTCAAGTTTTCTCTATCTAAAACTGTCTCTGGGCTCTCTGTTCTTTTTCATTGGTCTATTTGTGTATTCTTATGAGAGTATCATGGTTTTTAAAAATTTATTTTAATTGTTGTTCAAGTACAGTTTTCTTTTACTACCATCCTAGCCCACCCCCCCATGCCCCCACCTCCCTCCCATTTACAACCCCTTCGTTTTTGTCCATGTGTCCTTTATACTTGTCCCTGTAAACCCTTCCCTGTTTCCCCTGAAAATCCACCCCCTCTCCCCTCTGGACACTGTTAGCCTGTTCTCTATTTCAGTGTCTTTGGTTATATTTTGCTTGCTTATTTGTTTTTTTGGTTAGGTTCCTGTTAAAGGTGAAATCATCTGGTGTTTATCTTTCACCACCTGACTTATTTCACTCAGCATAATGCTTTCCAGTTTTATCCATGATGTACCAAGGGTAGGAGCTCCTTCTTTCTTTCTGTTGCACAGAATTCCATTGTGTGAATGTACCATAGTTTTTTAATCCATTTATTTACTGATGGGCATCTAGGTTGCTTTCAATACTTGGCTATTGTAAATTGTGTTTCTCTGAACATTGGGGTGCATAGATTCCTTTGGATTGGTGTTTCAGGGTTCTTAGTTTTTAAAATTACAGTTTTTCTACTTTATTGTATTCGATAACATTTTAATTTTGTTAAAATGTTTAAATCTATTTATTTTAATTCTTCTATATACATTTCTTAAAAAAATAAAAGAACTGTGCACAAATCATAAAGTGCACTTAATGCTCAGAAACTGAAAATTTACCCTATAATTAGCTTAATCAAGTGATTTTACCTTGAACCTAAAAGCACCCTTCAAATAACCTTCCATGGTCCCTCATTTGTAACCAATATCTAGTCTTCTAAAATTATAGATTAATTTTGCAGATTTTTGATCTGTATAAAATGTCATACAGTATACACTCTGTGCCTGATTTTTTTCACTCAAAGTACTGTTTTTGAGATTTATGTAGTGTTGTTGATGGATGGAGTTGAAATTTCTTCATACTTATTGTTATACAGTATTTCATTGTGAGAATGTATTATAATTTATTTTATTGATATGCATTTAGGTAGTTTTTATTTTGACTATTATAAATACTGCTACTATGGATCTTTTAACATATGTGTCATGTGAATATATGTATACCTTTTTTGTTGAATAAATACTTACACTTGGAATTGTTGGTTATAGTGTATGCATTTTTTTAGCTACATTAGATAATAATGAACTATTTTATACTGATTTATTAATCCACCACAAGCATATGAGACTTCCATTTGTTGTTGTTTGTTGCTACCATGTGATATTTTCTGACCAGATGGTGTATTTGGTATCTCATGGTAGTTTTAATTGGCAATACCCTGAACACCAATGATATTGAAAACATTTTCATATGTTTAATTCATCTTTGAGTGCTCTCTTTTTAAGGATTTGAAGTATCCTTTCTAGAATTTTGTACAATTTTGAGTTGGGTATTGGTTCTGTCTTCTTTCACTTATCTGAGTGCTTTGTTGGATATACATATTATAACTATCTTTCCCAGTTAGTAAATTTATTTTCAGTCTCTTAATTGTATGTTCCGATGAATGGATATTCTTAGTTTTGAGTCAATAGTCAGTAGTCAATTTTGATGTAAGAAAGCGGTGGAAATATAGCATTCATAAAACAGTGGGTTTATTAAACATTTAATTATGACTAACAATACTGATATGTCTGTGAATTTGGTGAGAGCACAGTATGTGACATAGGAGTTATTTACTGGTGTTTTAAGGATGAGTGTAGCAATTTCTTGAAGGTTTATTCAATTGTTGAAGTTAGAAGAACACTTAGAAATGAGTGTGCAAAAATAAAGATATCAGTCCAATTGTCTGTGAGACTTTAAAAAATAATTCTAGAAGCTCGAAAAATGAGTTTATTTTTAGAACATTTTTCTTCTACAACTGGTATTTCAGTTTAAGCGTAAGCCAAATTTACAGTTGATTCAAGACACTTGACCTGCCATAAATGAGTTTCAAATGAACTTCATGCTGCTTATAGTCGCCTTCACATTTCTTTATCAGGAAGTAAGTAATCACCAGTGGGTAATCGAGATTGATAAATATTCCCAGTGGCTTCTAGATGTTGCTATTGAATGGCATTATTATTTTGTTTGTGTGTGTTGTTGACGTGCTTTAGGGGAAACTCAGATTTCTAAAGTGAAATCTGTGTAACTCATTAACTTCTCTTCAGAAATATCTGTTTCTCACTACAGTTTGAACCCAAATGCTTTAAGATTCTAGTGAATGTAATGGGAATGGAACTACTAAAGATATTTGTCTAGCCATGAATTCAAATTAGGCTTCTTCTATCTTTTTTGAGCCTATCGACCAATCTTACCCCTTCTCATGGCACATATTTATTTTGTGTGCCTTGTAAGTTTAGACAGATGAATAGGAATTTTTTAATTTTTTTATATATTTATGGAATCTCCACATAAAAAGTTACAAAAGTCAAAACTGATCATTGCATATTGCTTAAATGATATGAGCCAGAAAACAATGAGTTATGAGGCTATAATTTAATCTTTATGTCATGGTGAGTATATAAAAATAAAACATGCTTTTATGTTTTATGATATCACTAGAATTCCATGATAGATATATTGTTCTATTACCCAGGGCAGCCTGTTACTTAGCCTTATTTAGTGTCATTGTACAGTAAAGACATAATAATAATGGGAAGTGTTCTCAAAGTCAGACAGTAAAAAAGTGCACCTTCATTTATATGTCATGATTCACATTTCAGTGAAGAGTATAACCTAGTAGATTAATCACTAAATCAAAACAAAAGGAGACCCATGTAACCTAGTCACCTACTTTCTGGATGACAACATTAGGATTCACATTTTTCTCATAAAAGGTAAACTCCGAAGATCACAGACACAGAAAAACAAAACTAAATATAATTTTCTGGCTCATTCCTCCTGATGTACTTAACATAGAGTTGCAAGAGGTGAGGGTGAATGTATAAATTACTTCAAAAAGCAGGTATAGTTTCAAGTTCTAATATTTATATCATATGAACTGAAACATTTATGGCATATCCATAAATTAACTGTACAGTTTTAGAGAAAAAATTGCTGACTCCATCTTATTACAGAAAAAACTTTTTGAAATATGTATATTGTTATAAGCCATAAGGGCAGAAAATACATTTCTTAAGTAAAAAGGACAAATATTCATCAACTGATTAATAATGTCCAGCCATTGCAAATTAACAGACTGCTACTAATTTGTGTGGGGGGTTTGCTATTCTTCTTAATTTTATTTTATTTAAAAAATTTTTAATTGTTGTTCAAGTATAGTTTTCTTTCTTTTACTCCCATCCCAGCTCACCTACCCAACCATCCCCCCTCCCTCCCATTTCCACCCCTCCTTAGTTTTTGTCCATGTGTCTTTCATACTTGTTCCTATAAACCCTTCCCTTTTTCCCCTGAAATTCCCTCCCTTCTCCCCTGTGTACACTATTAGCCTGTTCTGTATTTCAGTGTTTTTGGTTATATTTTGATTGTTTCATTGTTTTGTTATTTAGGTTCCTGTTAAAGGTTAGATCATATGGTATTTGTCTTTCAATACCTGGCTTATTTCACTCAGCATAATGCTTTCCAGTTCCATCCATGCTGTAACAAAGGGTAGTAGCTCCTTTCTTTCTGCTGCATAGAATTCCATTGTGTAAATGTATCATAGTTTTTGGATCCATTCATTTACTGATGGGCACCTAGATTGCTTCCAGCATTTGGCTATTGTAAATTGTGCTGCTATGAACATTAGGGTGCATCAGTTCTTTTGGAATGGTGTTTCAGGGTTCTTAGGGTATGCTCCTAGCAGTGGAATGGCTTGGTCAAAAGGCAATTCCTTTTTAGTTTTTTGAGAAAATTCCATACTGTTTTTCATAGTGGTTGTACCAGTCTGCAATCACATCAACAATGGATTAGGGTCCCCTTTTCTCCACAACCTCTCCAACACTTGTTTGTTGCTTTGTTTATGATGGCCGTTCTCACCGATGTGAAGTGGTATCTAATTGTGGTTTTAATTTGCATCTCTCTTATAGCTAGTGATATTGAGCATCTCTTCATGTGTCTCTGGATCCTCTGTATGTCCTCCTTGGAGAAGTGTCTGTTTAAGTCCTTTGCCCACTTTTAAATTGGGTTGCTTGTCTTCTTGGAGTGGAGTCATGTTAATTCTTTGTATATTTTGGAGACTAAACCCTTGTCTGAGGTGTCATTGGCAAATATGTTTTCCCATACAGTTGGTTTCCTTTTTATTTTAATACTGTTTTCTTTAGCCATGCAGAAGCTTTTTATTTTGATGAGATCCCATTTGTTTATTCTTTCCTTTATGTCCCTTGCTCTAAAGGACATATCAGTAAAAATGTTGCTGTATGAAATATTTGAGATTTTTCTGCCTATATTCTCCTCTAGGACTTGAATGGTGTTATGACTTATATTTAAGTTTTTTATCGACCTTGAATTTACTTTAGTGTATGGTGTAAGTTGATGCTCGAGTTTCTTTTTTTTTTTTTTTTGGATGTAGCTGTTCAGTTCTCCCAACACCATTTGGTGAAGAGGCTATTATTAGTCCATTTTATGTTGCTGACCCCTTGTCAAATATTAGTTGCCTGTAGAGACTTGGGTCTATGTCTGGGCTCTCTGTTCTGTTCCATTGGTCCATGTGTCTGTTTTTATGCCAGTACCAGGTTGCTTTGATCACAGTGGCCTTGTAATACAGTTTGGTATCAGGTATTGTGATTCCTCCTACTTTGTTCTTCTTTCTCAAAATTGTAGCTGCTATATGGGGTCATTTTTGGTTCCATATATATTTTCAAAATGTTCTGTTCGTGAAATAGGTCATTGGTACATTAATAGATATTGCATTGAATCTGTAAATTGTTTTGGGTAGTATGGACATTTTGATGATGTTAATTCTTCCAATCCATGAACACAGTATATGTTCCCATTTGTTTGTGTCTTCCTTGATTTCTTTCTTCAGTGTTATGTAGTTTTCTGCACACAGGTCTTTTACCTCTTTGGTTAGTTTTATTCCTAGGGTTTTTTGTGTTTTTTTGCTATATTGAATGAGATTTTTCTCTTGATTTCTGCTTCTGCTGTTTCATTGTTGGTATACAAAAATGTCTGATTTCTGAATATTGACTTTTTATCCTGCTGTTTTTGCTGAATTTATTTATTAGGTCAAGCTGTTTTTGTGGGGATTCCATAGGATTTTCCATGTACACTATCATGTCATCTGCAAACAATGACAGTTTTGTTTCCTCCTTTTCATTTTGGATGCCTTTTATTTCCTTTTTATGTCTGATTGCTGTGGGTAATACTTTCAATACTAAATTGAATAGAATGGTGAAAGTTTGCAAACTTGTCTTGTTCCTGGTCTTAGTGGAAAAGATTTTAGTTCTTGCCCATTGAGTATAATGTTGGCTGTAGGTCTCTCATATATGGCCTTTATTTATTTATTTTTTCATTTCAATTTTCTTTCTTTTTTTAATTTATTTTTTATTGATTATGCCATTACAGTTGTTCTATTCTCCCCCTTCATCCCCCTCCACTCTACCCCCATCCCTACCATTACCCCCCTTTAGTTTATGATCATGTGTCTCAAGTTCTTTAGATTCTATATTTCCCATACTATTCTTGCCCCCCCATCTAATTTGTATCTACTGTCTATGCTACTTATTTTCTGTACCTTCTCCCCCCTTCTCCTTCTCCCACTCCCCTGTTGCTAACCCTCCTTGAGATCTTCTTTTCTATGTTTCCATTCCTGATATAGCTGTCCTTTTAGTTTGCTTTCGTTTTAGGTGTGGTTGTTAATAACTGTGAGTTTGCTGTCCTTTCACTGTTCATGTTTTTTTAACTTCTTTTTCTTAGCTAAGTCCCTTTAACATTTCATATAATAAGGGCTTGGTGATGATGAACTCCTTGAATTTGGTCTTATCTGAGAAGCACTTTATCTGTCCTTCCATTCTAAATGAAAGTTTTGCTGGATAGAGCAATCTTGGTTGTAGGTATTTGGATTTCATGACTTGGAATACCCCTTTCCATCCCCTTCTTGCCTGTAAGGTCTCTTTGGAGAAATCAGCTGACAGTCTGATGGGAACTCCTTTGTAGGTGACTGTCCCCTTAGCTCTTGCTGCTTCTAGGATTCTGTCCTTCATTTTAATCTTGGCTAATGTAATGATGATGTGCCTTGGTGTGTTCCTTCTTGGGTCCAACTTCTTTGGGACTCTCTGAGCTTCCTGGATTTCCTGGAAGTCTATTTCCTTTGCCAGATTGGGGGAAATTCTCCTTTATTATTTGTTCAAATAAGTTTTCCAGTGGTGGCTGTTCCTTTCCCCCTTCTGGTACCCCTATAATTCGGATGTTGGAGTATTTAAAGATGTCCTGGAGATTCCTAAGACTCTCCTCATTTTTTTGAATTCTTGCTTCTTCACTCTTTTCTGTTTGGCCATTATTTGCTTTCTTCTGGTCCACTCCATTGATTTGAGTCCCAGTTTCCTTTTCATCGCTGTTGGTTTCCTGTGCAATTCCATTCATTTCAATTAGTTTTGCCTTCATATGTTTCTCTAATTTGTGGCTATAATCAACCAGTTCTGTGAGGTTCCTGATCACCAGTGTTTTAAACTGTGCGTCTGAGAGTTTTGCTATTTCTTCATCGCTTAGATTTATAGGCTTTGGGGCTTTGAGATCTTCTTGAGCCATTTTTGGTCTGTTCATGCCCCTTAAGTATGAGGAGCAGAGCGTTGGACTCCCAGGTCGCTGGGTTGTGATGCTGTATGTGGGGGCGTGGTCAGAGCGGGGAAATGGTGGCGCCCTCTGCTGCAGCTGGGGGCCTGTTGGGTCCCATCTAATTGCCCACTCTCTTGCTTGTCTATCTGCCCACGAATATGTGACCACAGTCAACCCGCAGCCTTGCTTCCTTGCTGTTTCCCCGAGGTCACTCGCTGTGTCACTCACTAGGTCCAACCCTGCGCCTGGATTCTGTGTGCCTGAGTCCCTCTGATTGAATTTTCCTGTGCAACCCTGCTCTACCTGCTGCTGGTTTTGCCCCTCTTACCAGTCAGGCTGAAGAATTTGTTGTTATTAGACTTCTGAAAAGTTCAATTTTCTGTGTTCTGGCTGTGTTTTCTGTTGCTAATATTTAGTTATCTCTAAACTTGGTTGTGTGAGAAAGCACGGAGTCTCCACCTATGCCTCCATCTTGGCAGAAGTCCCATATATGGCCTTTATTATGTTGAAGAATGCTCCCTTTATTCCTACTTTGCTGAGTGTTTTTATAATAAATGGGTGCTGTACCTTATCAAATTCTTTTTCTGCCTCTATTAATATGATCATATGTTTTTTGTCTTTGCTTTTGTTTATGTGATGTATTAAATTTACTGATTTGTGAATATTGAACCATCCTTGCATCCCTGGGATGAATTTCATTTGGTCATGGTGTATGATCTTTTAAATGTATTGTTGGATACGGTTTGCCAATATTTTTTTTGATGATTTTAGCATCTATGTTCATCAGCTATATTGGCCTGAAGTTTTCATTCTTTGTTGTGTTTTTATCTGGTTTGGGGATTAGGATGATATTGGCTCATAAAAATAATTTGGGAGTCTTCCACCATTTTGAATTTTTTGGAATATCCTGTGAAGGATAGGGGTTAGCTCTTCCTTAAATACTTTGTAGAATTCTGCTGTGAAACCATCTGGTCCAAGGCTTTTTTGTGCTGAGAGTTTTTTGCTTACTGCTTCAATTTCATCTCCTGTTATTGGTCTGTTCAGGCTTTCTGCTTCTTCTTCACTGAGCTTTGGAAGATTATATTTTTCTAGAAATTTGTTCATTTCACCTAAATTCTCAAATTTCTTGGCATACAGTTCTTCATAGTAGTTTCTTACAATGCTTTGTATTTCTGTGGTGTCATTTCTTCTCTTTCATTTCTGACTGTGTTTATTTGGGTCCTCTCTCTTTTTTTCTTGATGAGCCTGCTTAAAGGCTTGTCAATTTTGTTTATCTTTTCAAAGAATCAGCTTCTGGATTCATTGATCCTTAGAATTGTGCTTTTAGTTTCTATGTCATTTAATTCTGCTCTGATCTTGGTTATTTCCTTTCTCCCACTAGCTAAGGGCTGTCTTTGTTATTGTTCCTAGAATTCTTGTAGGCATAGAGTTAGGTTGTTTGTTTGAAATGTTTCTATCTTTTTTTTAGGTAGGCCTGTATTGCTATGAACTTCCCTCTCAGGACTGCCTTCACTGTGTCCCATAAATTTTGAGTTGTTGTGAGTTCATTTTCATGTTTCCAGAAACTTTTGGATTTCTTCTCTAATTTAGTTTCTTGACCCATTCATTGTTTAACAGCATGCTATTCAATCTCCATAATTTTGAGTGTTCGGTTTTTTTTTCCCTTGGGATTGGTTTGTAGTTTCAGTCCCTAGTGGTTGGAGAAAATGCTTGGTATGATTTCAATTCTTTTGAATTTGTTGAGGCTTGTTTTGTGTCCTGTTATGTGGTCTATCTTTGAAAATATTCCATGTGCATTTGAGAAGAATGTGTAGTTTTCTTCTTTGGGATGAAAGGCTCTATATATTTATATTTATCAGTTAAGTCTATTTCATCCAGGGCTTTGTTCAATGCCACAATATCTTTGTTGATATTTTCTTTGAAAGATCTGTCCACTTTTGACAGTGGGGTGTTAAAATTTTCTACTATAATTTTGTTGCTGTCAATATCTTTCTTGAAGTCCTCTAAGATTTTTTTTTATGTATTTGGGTGCTCCTACATTGGGTGCATATATATTTATGTTTATGTCTTCTTTGTGGATTCTCCCCTTGAGTATTATTAAGTGACCTTCTAGGTCTCTCTTTATGGTCCTTTTTTGAAATCTGTTTTGTATGATTTGAGTATTGCTACCCCCACTATTTTTTCCTAGCTGTTTGCTTGCAAAATTTGTTTCCAGCCCTTTGCTTTCAATCTGTGTAGGTCTTTTGTCCTGAAGTGAGTCTCTTGTAGGCAGCATATGTCTGGGTCATGCATTCTTATCCATTCAGCTATTATATGTCTTTTAATGGGAGCATTTAATCCATTTACGTTTAAGGTTATCATTAATAGGTACTTATTCATTGTCATTTTTGTACCTGTGCTCCTCTTTCTCTCTTTCCCTTCCTTTCCTTAAAGCAGTCCCTTTAGCATGTCTTGCAGAGCTGGTTTGGTGGAGGTGTATTCTTTTAGACTTCTGTTGTTTGGAAAGTTTTTAATTGGCATTCTATCTTGATTGAGAGCCTTGGGTAAAGTAGCCTTGGTTATGGGCCTCTGGTTCTCATTACTTGGAATATTTCTTGCCATTTTCTTCTGGCTTTGAGCATTCCCATTCAGAATTCAGTTGCTAACCTTCTCAGGGCTCCCTTGTATATTATTTTCTTTTTCTCCCTTGCTGCCTTTAAGATTCTCTCTTTGTCTTAGAATTTGGTCATTGTAATGATGATGTGTCTTGAAGTGGGTCTCTTTGAGTTCTTCTTGATTGGAACTCTCTGTGTTTCCTGGATTTGTGTGATTTTTTTTCTCTCATCAAATTAGGGAAGTTTTTGATCATTAGTTTTTCAAATAGGTTTTCTATTTCTCTTCTTCTTCTTCTGGTATCCCTATTATTTAGATATTATTATGTTTCATATTATCTTGCATTTCTCTTAATCCCTCTTCATTCTTTCTGAGCCTCGTTTCCTTTTCTTGCTCTTTCTGGGTGTTTTCTTTACTTTGTCCTCCAACTGGCTGATCCATCTTCTGCTTCATTGATCCTGCTTTTGATTCCTTCTACTGTGTTCTTCAGTTCAGATATTGTATTCTTCATTTCCTCTTCGCCTTTATTGATAGTTTCTATTTCCTTTTTCATGTTGATATAGTTTGCAGTGACTTCATTGTAGTTTCCCTGTAGTTTCTGGTAATTTTCTGTGAGCTCATGGAGCTTCCTGATAACCATTGCTTTGAACTCCATATCCGATACTTGAGTTGCCTCTATTTCATTTAGCATTCTTTCTGAGGCTTCCTCCTTTCCTTTCATTTGGGGATTGTTTCTTTGTCTTCCTATTGTTTGTGAGACTCTTCTTGTTAGCCTCAGCTTCTTAAATTGATCAGTCCTAGCTTCCTAGGTTTATGGTGTAAACTTCTGTGGTAGAATACCTGTGATATTCAGTGGTGCAGTCTCCTTCAGGTATCCTGGTGTTCACTGCTTCCACCTACTTTTTTTTTTGTGTGATAATATAACCAGTCAAGTAAAGAAGACATCTGGTTTTTCAATATGTGCTATAATTCTTGATCTCCTATTTTCATATATGCTGTGGTACTGTTTGCTGTCTGCTCTGTTCCTCTGTAGATCAGTCAGGTTTTCCTCCCCTGTGTAGGGGGAAGTGGAATCTTCTCCTTCTTACCTTTCTACCATCTTGTGTCTCTACTAATTTGAGTTTTAATCTAATGGCTTATTTTATAAATAATCACTGACTTTATTAAAATAATAAAGAAAATTATAAACTATGAGTTTATCATTTATTGTTAAGATATGGACTGAAATATTTTATAAAAGATAATTAAGCAAAAATGTAATATTCAAAGAAAACCTACATGATCATTATAATTGTGTTTCATTCTACTGTTAGTTTAATGGCCTTGTATAGTACTTCACATTAAATAGAGCTGTCTAAGGTCGGTATGGATTAAAAGTAAATAATTCTTGAAAATATATTATATAATGACTGATTAAAAAGATGAGAGAAACTATTGCTTTGCCAGGTATCTATTTTAAAACACTGTCAAGTAATGAACTATTAAAATTGAAGATATTATAAGAGTCTAGCAATAATACAGGGGGAAAATGTCAGTTTTATGAAATGTTGCTTAAAAGATTTAATATGAAACAAGCTAAAACAGTATTTACTAGTATATATACTAGAAATTGATTTATAAGAAAATTATGTTCTCGTTTGGTTTAATAATGGATTTATTTGCAGTAAAAAATTTAATTTAGTGTGAACAGGCACATGAAATTCCATGATTGTGTGGTGTTTATAGCTAGTTTAATATTGAAGATATATTGTCTTTCTTAGTCATATGTCCTACATAGTTATAAACAAAAATGATCAGAACAAAACTTTCTACTCAGTTGTTGTCATATTCTCTTTATCATAGAACAAGATAATATTTAGTATATGGTGAACTAATTTGGCTAATCCTTTATATAATCATTTTCTGCTGTAAAAAATGTCACAGACTAAGTAGCTTATTAACAACAGAAATGTATTTCTCATAGTTCTGGGCACTGGATGTCCAAGATCAAGGAGCCAGTATGATAATGTTCTGGGGGGAGCCCCTTCCCTAGCTCATAGCTGGCACCTCCTTTGCTGTGTTCTCACATGGTGGGTGGGGCTAGGGGATCTCTCTGGAGTCTGTTTTATAAGGCATTATTCCCATTGATGAGCATCTCACCCTCATGACCCAAGTCTTTCCCAAAGTCTTCACCTCCTAATACCGTCTTATTTAGGGGTTAGGTTTTCAACATATAAATTTGGGGGACAGAAACATTCAAACTAGTTAAACATTCAAACATATATGAATGGTTAACTGTCGGTCTAAAAAAACTGCTTAAGTGGAACAAAATAAATTATTCACACTTGGCTACATTGGAAAGACTCAACTACTTTGTAAGTAATTGACTCCATTTATGAAAATTGCAAGGACTGAAGATTCTAGGTAAGAAAAAACAAAAAATAATAATTAAACATAGCTACACAAATAGAAATATTGTAAAGAATTGCATCTCAGATTTTTCCACCCACAGTGTATTCTTTCATTCAGGGTAAAAGAAGAAGTAACTACTTTGTGACAATGGTAAAGTTGGTGATCCACTGGTAAAAATGCAGACACATTTCAAACCCGCATGAAGCTTACATTCTAATCGGGTATTAGGCTTCACAAAAACCAACTGTTAGGTAAGTGTGGTAAGTGTTAGGAAGAGAGTCCAGTTCATGAGGAAGAAGCAGGATAAAAATGAAAATGAGAAAACATTAAGGTAGGTGTATTATTCAGGATAGGCCAGAGCATATTTCCATGATATTCAACCCCAATGTATCAGTGTTCAACATTTTAATTTAATTTTATTTATTTATTTTTAGAGAGAGGGGAAGGGAAGGAGAAAGAGAGGGAGAGAAACATCAATGTGTGGTTGCCTCTTAATGTGCCCCCCACCCAGGGGAGACCTGGCCCACACCACAAGCATGTGCCCTGACTGGGAATCAAAGGAGTGACCCTTTGTTTCACAGGTCAGCATTTAATTCACTGAGCCACACCAGCAAGGGCACAACTTTCTTCTTAGTGTTTTTATGAAGATTAAAAAACTTAAATACAAGTAAAACATTTAGAAAAGCAATTATTGTTGCTGATCTTATTTATCTGTGTCCTCATGGATAGACATTTATGTTCTCAGTTTTTTGCTCTTACAAAAAACACTGTCATAAACAGTCTTTATAAGTGGCAATGAATATTTTACACACTTTTGAACAAGCTGTTCCTTTTGGATATATATTTTTATATATCCCATACATTTCTATATATTCCATTAACTAAGTAGTTTAATTTTCTGCATACTATGAAGTTGTTCTTTAACGTAGTTGTAAAAATTAATACTTGTACTAGCAGTATGTAAGACTTAGAGTTTAAGTACAATATTACCACCAACTGGTATTGTCACACTTGGCTCCATAACAAGGTGTTTTATTATTGCATTAATTTGCATTTTCCTAAATAATAGGTTGAGTATCTTTGCATATGCTTGTGTTACCTTAGAATTTTCAGTTTATATAATTAGCTTATTTTAAAAATATTTATAGCTTAATTTTTACATATTACAGTTAATCATTTTTTAAATTTATTTATTATGTTAGAAACAGGTAATCAATCTGTGCTTTGTCACTTAACTTTGTTTACATTGTCATTCTGTATAGCCCATTTTAAATTAATGAATTACAATAAACAGAGTTTTATTTTTGCTTCTATTTTTAATTTCAGGTCACCTAAAATTCATACCTGTGTGGAATGATATTTAGTATAATTTTATTTTATTTTATTTTATTTTATTTTATTTAGGTGGAAAGATAATTTTATATCCTATTGTATAGAGTACATATTTTCCCACTAATATGGAAAGCAGTGATATCAAGTTTCCATCCGTGTTCAGTTATATTTCTGTATTCTTTTCTGTAGTATTTTCCATTTATTTAGACATCTATTTATTCATTACTTAATATGCCACTTCCCAATGTTTTAATTAGTATGTGTTAATGAAAGGGGTCATTAGGCCATTACTCCTTTTCCAGAGATGTTTCAAGTTTTCAGGTGACCTTAGCCTCTGACTCTTCCTTACACATTTTCTACTTTATTTTTTTCTTTACTTTTTACTCTTATCGCTGGACTTTCTACTTGGGGGCACTATCCATCCTTGCTTTTTGTATACCAGTTGGTTATTTCATTGTAAACAATGGCAGCAACAAAAATAACATGGGTAACTATTAAAATCCAGTTTATTTAAAGTATATTAAAGGTCCATATATTTTGAGAAATGCAGGAAGTAAATAATTAAGGAATAAACAGAATCAAAGGACTCTCCAGAAAGGCACAAAGTCTGAAGAAAACAGCCTGTGACTGGGACAGCTTAAAAAACAAGCTGTTGAGACACCGCATCCACCACTGTCACCATGCCTGGTATGGTGTACTCCTCTGCCACCTCTATTTACCATGACATTTTAAAAATCTAGTCTTGTGGGAGAGTGGGTTCTTGCATGGTCTTTGGCTTCATTGCCTCCTTCTGGCTTTTAAAAGAGCCAACAGAGAAAGGATCAGCACCCTTGGCTTCTGTGGTGGCCTCTGTGAATGGGAGCTCAGTGGGACCCTGAATACTCCTGATGTAGCACTTGAACTCCATGCTCTCTTCTGCACTTCAACATCCTGTTTCAGGTCCTCTTCACAGAGAAAGAAATGATTTTATATCCTTGAAGGTATAATCTGAATTTCAGATTACATCCTATTCTTTTTTACCTTCTGTACACTAAATTCCCTGTTCATCAACCAATTCTGTAGCCAGTACCAACAACTTGCTGCCCATCATCCTCACTCATGTGGACTTACGGAATAGCTTCCAAACTGACATTTTGCTGCCTTGTCTTTTTATTCTGAACTCTGTTTTCCACACAGCCTTCAAAATGACCTTTTAACTAGGCAAAGCACATCATATCACTTTCCACTTTTAAGTATTTCATATTATCAAGTTCCACTTCAAGTAAAATCTCAAGTCTGCTGTGGTAGGTGTGATCTGGCCTTTTTCCCCTCTTTAACCTTTCTGTCCTATCTTTGTCCATTATCAATCTGGTCAGAGAACACGATGACCTTCTCTTCCCTTCAGGACCTTGTTCTCCCTGTACCTTTGCTTGGACTGCTCTGTCTCCTGACCTTCGCTCCACTGGGTCTTTCATCCCAGGCAGAGTTCAAACAGTATTGCCTCAAAGAGGCCCCACCACCCTACCTAGGGTGTCATTCTCTCACCCTAGTTACCCTCCATCACTTCACCTGCTAGAATTTAAACTCCATAATAAGAGTGCAGACCCATGCTAGCTCACCTCTGCCATTGTAGTTGTCTTGAACAGTTGCCATTACATAGCAAGTACGCAATGAAGGTGTGTTAAGTAGATGAACGAATGATGAGTGGAGGCCTCGTGCCTCCACTTCTGTCAGGGGCAACTTTGTGTTTGTTCAAACTGCCTGTTTGACATGACTCTTTTCAGCAGGTATTTTCATTAATTGTCCCCACAAGAACCCAGGACAAAAGTAATAAAGAAGAAAGAGCATACTTTTTCATTATTTCCCCACAGCACCCCAACTCTACTTTTTTGAAGTGGTAAGGACTTTCTGATAATTCTGAATGTTTGTCTATCTGCCTCCTTTATCACTCAATACTTCCTTTTCTTTTCAGTGCTAAAGTTAGGAGCCTTGCTGATCTATGTCAGAATATTATTTTTATCTACTTTATATTGTTTTCAAAATTCACAGAATGCAGTTTTGTTTCTGCGTATTTGGCTAACTCTTTTTTTTTAATTTTGATTTACTTTTCTTTTGTTCATTTCAACAGTTATTCAGGAGAGAAACATCTGTAATCAACTTCACCATCTGTTGATAGAATCTCAAATGTAGTTTCTAAGCTTAACAGATTACAAAATTGAGGACATTTCACAATATTCCTATGAGTGTTTGGGAGGAAAGTTTCATAAAATTGGAAATAATTCTGATAGAAGATAACTTAAAATATCGGTAGTTTGGTTTTTTCCTGATAATGATATGCTTATGTTAATTTCTGATAAATGAAAATGTTATTTTGATTTCTTTATTAAAGTATCTCCTTATTTAAGATAATATATAATTGTATTTTATAAAATGAAATAGAAACACTATAAATATTAGAAAATGTAGCTGAATGTTATTTAAATATTTAAAAGTTAGAAATCTGCCTCAATGTTATTTCATATTGCTCATAGAGAAATTAATATAGGCTGAATAGCTTAATATAAGCACTTATATGTGTCATATTTCTAGTAATAACTCAATACAAAATAACCTTTTAATATCTAGAGTTAGAGTTTGAATTAGATAGTATGTGACAATAATTTCACAATTCTAATTACTTGGAGAAAAATATTTTCTTAAGCATCTATGTAGATTTTATACATAAAGTAGCTCTGATTGTGATTTTGAGATATGGTATATACAAATAAATTGTGCATAATATATATTATATTGTCCAAACTTGAAAATATATCACTTATAATGAGACAGAAACTGTGGATGCTTACTGAGTCATAGTCAAGGCACTGGATTAGGAAAATTAGTGAAGGACATTGAAAGACTTTGAGGATGTGTGGCCATGTAATGAAAGCACAATGAACATCTTATTAATAACTATTGCAGAGCAGATAATACTAACTTTGGATACCCATTTAAAAAGACTATGTTTGGAATGATTTTGGTCTAGTTACAAGGAGTATTGCAATGAAAAGCTGTTTAACTCCATGACTAAGTATACTGAAATCAGCTATAATTATAACCTAATTTAAATAATGAAATACAAAAATACATTAAAGGATGGGAACAGAAAATAATTTATGAAACATAAATAAAGCACATACAATGGGAAAAAGCAGTGTACCATAAATGTATAATTTGGAAAAGTCAAAAAACATATACTGCATATTTTAGCTTGGTGGCTAGAACAAAAATGCTATAGAAAAGTTGGGCGGCTTGTAAACAATAGAAGTTTACTTCTCACAGTTCAAGAGGCAAGACATTCAAGATCAGGTTGCTGCTACAGTTGGGTTCTATGTCCACCCTCTTGTAGGTTGTGGAAGGCCAGGTCTCTTCATGTATCCTCACATGGCAGAGAGCAGAGAGAGGGAGCGGACTCTTTTATGAGGCTTACAGGGCACTAATCCCAGTCAGGAGGACTCCAGTCCTAAAGCCTCATCTAACTCTAATTGCCTCCCAAAGGCTCCACCTCCTAATACCATCACATGAGGGGAAGGGGGAAGGGGGACATGTAAGTGTTTAGTCTGTAATACCATATTAGACCTTAAATCATTTCAAAGAAGAAAAACAAACAGCTTACCAAAAGTTTCATGAAAGAGAAGTTACAAATGATGAAAAATTAGAATTTGATGTCCTAATTTTGAAATCTTACTATGTGAGATTTGACCCTTTACTATGTCTTAGTTATATTTTAATCCATTTATAGAATTAGTACGTTATAAAAATGATAAAATAACATTAACATATTTTAAAGGCGTTATTGTGGTATAATGAACATATAATAAACTTCAGGATAAAAATTACATAGTTTGATAAATGTCTGTTTACATACTTTCAGAAAGTCAAAACAAAAGTTAATGAACTTAACTTAAAAGTTCATCAAAATGATGAACTTGTGGATCATTCCAGTGTGTCTTAGCTTCCACACACACCTTTTAACTCACCTTCCTATCATCACCTTCCTTTCTGTTCCTTGGCAACTAGTCAATAGTTTTCATTTTCTAAAATTTTATCTTAAAGAAATTATGTCATGCATTATGTACTTTTAATAATGTGGTTTCTTTATTCAGCACAATTGTTTTGATATGTATCCATGTTGTTGCATTTATCAATGAAACATAATTTTTAAAAATGCTCTCTTGACCTGATGTTGAGGTCCTGGATAGAGGACGTCCCTTTCTTGAGCAGTAGAAATACCTACATCACTTTCCTTAGAAATCACTCACACTAAGGGGTCACTCACACTAAGGGGTCACTATTCACCTGTTGTAATGGGCCTCTTTACCTCAGGGACCAGGTACCAGATAACATGGGACATAGCCCTCTGCCCTAGAACTGGAAAAGTTATTCAAATTAGCCAGTCCACAAAGATCCCTGGGAAAGCTAACCTGTCCCCTACAGCTCCAGCTTGCTCTTACCCTCTTTTCAATGCAACTGCCTATGCATCTCTGCCTGGCAGACTTCTCTCTTTTGGAGCTGTAAATGACAGAGTTCTGTCCTTCATTTATCTTGAGTGTGTCTGTTACACCTCACTATGAAAAGAAATTTGTCTTATGAAACAGTTTTATGTTTTTTTGTTGATAAGTAGGATTACATTATATAGACAGAACCACAATTTGTCTATCCATCCCCTTTTTGATGAATTTTTCAGTTATTTTTCTAGTTTGGGGCAATAAATGATCAAACTAACAATAATAAATAAATTGAATAAGCAAACAAATGAAGCAGTATTTGTATAGGCATACACTTTTATTCTTCTTGGATTTATACTTAGCAGTGGAGTGGCCAGCCCTAGCTGGTGTAGCTCAGTGGATTGAGCACAGGCCTGTGAAGCGAAGGCCTGAATCACACCAGTTCGATTCCCAGTCAGGGCACATGCCTGGGTTGCAGACCAGGTCCCCAGTAGGGGACACATGAGAGGCAACCACACATTGATGTTTCTCTCCCATTCTTCCTCCTTCCCTTCCCCTCTCTCTAAAAAAATAAATAAGTAAAATATTTTTTTAAAAAGAAGTGGAATGGCCAAGTCATATGGCAGGTATCTTTTTGCCTTTTTAAGAAACTACCAGACATTTAACGATTAGTTTTACAATTTTTCCCAATTACTAGTGCATAAGTGTTTCAGTTATCCTACTTTCTTTTCAACACTTGATAGTTTTGACATTCTAACAGGTTTGTGATGCTATCTCACTGGCATTTTGTTTTGCATATCCTTTCTTTGTGTCTGCTGCATAGTTTTCCATTGTGTAAACGTACCACAGTTTTTTGATCCACTCATTTACTGATGGGCACTTAGGTCGATTCCAGTACTTGGCTATTGTAAACTGTGCTGCTATGAAAAACAAACAAACAGAGTTGTTTGTTTCTTATACTAAGTTGAAGAAAACTTCAGTTTTAAGTCACTTTTATACATTGTGGATATAAGCCTTTTATCAAATGTGTTCTTTGCACATTTTTCTCTTAGTTTGTGGCTAATATTTTTAAAGAGTAAACATTGTCCTTTATTAAAGGAGACATAGTTCTTAATTTTGATGAAGTCCAATTTTCACTTTTCAGGTAGATTTTTTTTGTATCTAAGACATATTTTCTTAGGTTAAGGTCACAAAGATTATTTCTTATATTTTCTACTATATATTTTAAATTTAGATCTGTAATATATGTTTATTTATTTTTGTTTCAAGGTAGGACCATGGTATATTTTTTGCATATTGATATTGAATTTTGTTTGCATATGGATATTTAATATTCTTGTACTATGTGTCAAAATCAAATAATCATAAAAATGGAGATGAATTTTACTATTTTGATCCTTTTATTCCCATATGAGTTTTGGAAAAGTTTGCTCAAGTTGACAAAATAGCCTAAGTAATTATGAGCGGAAATGAATTAGGTCTATGTATCAATTTGGGGAGAAGTGGCATCTTAACAATACAGAGTCTTCTAATGTATGAACATGAACACATATTTCTTTAAATCTCTAATATTAAAAAAATCATTATTTTCTCCAACAATATTTATAATTTTCAATGTAGATGTCTTGGATATTTTTATCAGATTTATTTCTAAGATTTATTTGCTTCTACTATAAAAGAAACTTTTAAAAAATTTTCAAATGTTAATTGCTACTTATAGAATTACAGTTTAATGTGATATTGGTTGTTCATTATGCAAATTTGCTAAACTCACTAATTCTAGTATGCATTTTGTAGATTTCATAGGACTTTGTACATCGCAATTTTGTCATCTATGATTAAAGACAGTATTACCTTTGTTTTTTTACAATATGTGCTTTTCATTTCACTATCTTGCCTTACTGTAATGGCTACAATCTTTAGCATAATGTAGGAAAAAATGTGGAGTGAAAGGTAAGTTCTGTTGTTGTTTGATAGATTATTTATCAATTATTTGGAGATGTTGGAATTGAATCTTTCAAGGAATTGGTTGATTTTATCTAGTTTATGAAATTTGTGACACAGAAATCTTAGAGTATTCTTTTAATATCCCTTTAACATCCATGAAATCTATAGGAATGTCTACTCTTTCATTTCTGATATTTGTAGCTTCTCTTTTATTTAGCCTGGCTAGACACTTGTCAGTTTTATTGATCTTTTCAAGGAACATTTTGGTAACATTGAGTTTTCCCTATTAACATCCTGTTTTCAATGCCATTGATTTTTTACTCTAATTTTTATTTTTCTTCTACATACTTTAAAGTTGGTCCTCTTTCTCCTAGTTTCCTAAGGTAGACACTTAGGTTATTCATGGTGGATCTTTCTTTTTTCTAATACATGCACTCAATTCTACATATTTCCCTTTAAACACTGCTTTTACTGCATCCTGAAAACTTTGATAAGTTGTATTTTTATTTTCACTTAGTTAAAAATATATTTAAAAATTCCTCTTGAAATTTTTTTCTCATATCCATATATTTTTCAATCTCTGTGTTTTTAATGTTGTTGGATTAACTAGCTGATTGACATCAGTTATATCCAGGTGATTGATGGTGTTGTTAGCTATGTCCTTACTGATTTCTGCCTGCTGCATCTCTCCATTCCTGAGAGAGCGGTGTTATGGTTTTCGAATATGATAGTGAATTCTTTTATTTCTATTTGTATTTCTATTCATTTTTTCTCTCTCAGAGTTTAACCATCTGATGACAGGTGCATGCATGCTAAAATTATGTTTCTGTGGGGAAGTAACCCCTGTATCATTATGTAATGCCCTTCTTTATCCCTGATAATTTTCTTGTTTTGCAACCTGCGCATCTGCAATTAGCTACTCCTGCTTTCTTTAAATTAGGGTTAGCATGACATTTTTCTCTATTTACTTTAAAAATATATATATTTCAATATCAGCTGATATTTAATATTAGTTTCATGTGAACAGCATACTGGTCATACAATTATATAATTTGCAAAATGATCACCCCCCCATATTTTAAATACCCACCTGTCACCATATATAGTTTTTATTTACAATATTATTGACTATATTTTCTATACTGTATTTTACATCTCTGACCATTTTATAACTACCAATTTGTAGTTGATCCCCTGAGCTTTTTCACCCAGCCCTTAAAAACCCTCCCTGGCAACCATCAGTTTGGTCTCTGCGTCTATGAGTCTGTTTCTGTTTTGTTTATTCACTTATTTTCTTTAGATTATATATAAAAGTGAAATCGTAACTTTTAATTTATATGTGCCTTTATATCTAAAGTGGGTTTCTTGTAGACAACACAGTTGAGTCTTGTCTTTTGATTCATTCTGACATTCTTTGTTCTTTCATTGGTGCATTTAGACCATCGACATTCAAAGTGATTACTGACATTCAAAGTTGGGTAATATCTACTACATTAGTTACTGTTTTCTATTTGTTGCCCTTATTCAGTGTTACTACTTTCTATTCAACTCTTCTCCCTTTGTGATTTTAATTGAGCATTTTCTATGATTCCATTTTCTCAAATTTTTTAAAGAATATATATTTATCTTTCTTTTTTTCTATTCATTTGCCCTAAAATTTGCAATATACATTTACAACTTTATCCAAGTTCATTTTCAAGTGACACTGTACCACTTCTCAGGTAGTGTGATCCTGATTCCTCCCTCCTTTGTATTAGTGCTATCATTCATTTCACATATATAAGCACACATAGCATATGTATGTAGACATATATGTATATAAACACATACAGATATGTGTATATATGTTGATTTATACATAATCCTATATAATTGACTATATTTATTTGTATTATTATTTTGAAAAACTAGTCTGTTGGATCAATTAAGAATAAGAAATGTAAAAGGTGTTAATTTATCTTCACCTATTCCTTCTTTAATGCTTAGTTATTTTGTAGATGTAAAACCTAATTTTTGACTAATGTTATTTTCCTCTCCTCTAAAGAACTTTTATTATTTCTTATAAGGCAGGTCTGCTGGCAACAAACGTCCTCAATTTTTGTTTTTATGAGAAAGTCTTTATTACTTCTTCACTTTTGAAGGGTCATTTGCAGGATACAGAATTTTAAGTTGGTGGAAATTTCTCTCAACACTTGAAATATTTTACTTTGTTCTTGCTTGCATTATTTCTAAAGAGAAGTTGAATACAATTTTTATCTTTGTTTCTCTATAGATGTCATATTATTTTCCTAGGCCTCTTTGAGGATTTATTTATCTTTGATTTCCTCTTGCTTAACAATAATAGGTTTGGGGGATTTATTTTTTCCGGAGGGTAGGGGCATTTATCTTGCTTTTTTGAGCCCCTAGCTTCCTGGATCTGTTTTTTGGTAGCTGACATTAATTGGACTGGTGCGGGGGATAGGGATTCTTCGTCATTATTATTTCCAATAGTTCTTTGTTCTACTGTCTTATTTTTCCTTCTGGCACTCCCATTACACTAGCATTATACTTTTTGTTGTTTTCCCACAGTTCTTGGGCATTTTTTTCTGTTTTTCTAAATCTCTTCTCTTTGCTTTTCACTCTTTGTAAATTCCATTAATATGTCCTCTAGCTTAGAAAGTCTTTCCTCAGCTGTATTCTGTTTACTAATAAGTCCACCAATGTTTTTATCTCTAGCATTTTTTGGTTTTTGTTAAATATGTGTGTGTGTGTGTGTGTGTATATAAATAACTTTGTCTTATTGTTCAATTACAGTTGTTCCCATTTCCCCACCATTACTCCTACCTCCCCTACCCATGCCACCTCTCACATTTAATCTTCCCTACATCCTTGTCTTTGTCTATGGTCCTTTATATATTCATATATATATATTTTTTAAGCTCTAGCTTTTTTTTTGTTTTTCCTCAGGATTTCTATCTCTCTGCATATATTGCCTACCTGTTCTTGCATTCCGTTTACCTTATTCCTTAGAGCTCTTATCATATTAATAATAGCTGTTTTAAATTTCTAGTCTGATGATTTCCACATCTTTGCCATGTCTGGTTCTGATGCTTGCTCTCTCTCTTCAAATCATGGTGTATTTTTTCTTTTGCGATGTGTTGTCATTTTTCTTAATAATGGAGTATGATGCAATGGAAAAAGAAACTTCTGTAACTCGATTTTTAGTAAATGGTGGTGAGGTGTGGAGGGAAGGGAAGCATTATGTACTCCTATATTTAGGCCTCCAAGAGCCGATCTAGACTGTGAACTTCACAAGTGTTTCAGTTTTTCTCTCCCCACTTCGATGGGGCAGGGTGACTAGAGTGGGCTGAAATTGGATATTTCTTTTCCCAGGTGAGTTATTTCTGATAATACCTCAGCAGGTGAGGGCTTGGTTAACTAGTTTCACCAGAAGGCAAGCCTTGTGAGGAAGAACAGTGTTCTGGTGTATTTCAAATCGTTCCTTTCCATTAGCTGAAGAATGGACGCCAGAAAAGACTTTTTGCTGTGTTTTCTTGGAAACCTGGTGGTGCTCCAGAAGGTAACTTTCATAATACTGTTGACTGGGTCACCTGGGAGTTGAAGACTCAGACTTGTCCGTATTGAGCATCCAGCAATTCATCCGTTACGGGTCAGGTTTTCAGGCTCCAGCACTGATTTCTGAGGCAGTTTCTACCCTGGAAGGCAGTTTGTCCATTCTCGGGGGCGGGGGTTTGCCCCGTGTCCCGCCTCTGTCACTTAGGCACGAAGAGCTGTTGGCACCTTCCACACTCCCACATCCAGACCTGGAAACCTGAAGTCCCAATTTTGACTTTGAGGCTATTGAAAAAAATTTTTAATACTTATTTCTATTTGTTGATATATAGAGAAGTAAGTGTATATGTTTTCAGCTTCCTGGACTTCAAAACTTTACTTATTAATTTGAATTAATGTTAGAATTATGATGTTGGACTCTGTATTGTAGAGTCCATCATCTGCATAAGGACATTTTAATTTTTGCCTTAAAAATTTTGTATTTTTTTGTTAATCCATACAATTTTTATTTTACTGATTTTTATCTTCTGTATAATTTGTAATAGAAGTGATAGTTAGAAGCAACTTTGTCACATTTTTGTTTCAAACTGAGGATAATTTTTTAATGTTTATTTATTAAATGTATCAAAGACTTAAAATTCTATTTCAGTTTTCTAAAACTTTTTATTTATCTATTGAAATATTACATATTTTTCTCTCCTACTTTGAAAATGTGGAATAGTACATAGATTTTTAAATGTACTAATCTTGCATTCTGGGAATATATTTAATTTGGACTTCTAAAATTATATTTTTACATAGTGTTTAATTATTTCTGCAAATATGCTTTTAAAGAATTTTGCAAATATTTAAACTTCACTTGGTAATTTTCTTTTTAATAATGTTATATTCAGATTTTGCTGTAGAGATTATTCTGGACTTTTACACCTTTTACTTTTGATTTTGTTCATGTAATATAAACAAACGTTTCTCTCTCAAATGTAAATAACTTTTGAAAACCATGGATAGACATTTCTTAATAGAAGGTTTTAAATTACAGGTAGATTTTCTTAGATATTCAGATATTTTATTGTTTTTAGTATCAGTATTAAATAATATGATTTTCCAGAGATTTGTATGATTGTTTCAAAGTTATTGAAACAAGTATTAAAATATATTCCTATGAATTTATTAAAATTGGGTCGGCCAAAAAGTTTATTTAGTTTTTTCATAAGATGGCTCTAGTAGTGCTTAGTTGTCTTTTACTTCATTTGAAGCATTTTTGTTAGATTGCATTGTGACAGCTGTCATATCAGCATGCATTTTAAAACAATTTATCAAAATTGGTGAACTTTTGTGCAGCTATTTTAATATTGAAGGTAGGAAAATGTGCAACATTTTGGCATATTATGCTTTATTATTATTTAAAGAAAGTTAAAAACACAATTGAAACACAGAAGATTTGTGTAGTATATGGAGGAGGTGCTGTGACTGATCGAACATGTCAAATGTGGCTTGCAAAGTTTCTCGTTACTATTGACATTTTGGCCAAATAATTCTTTGCTGTGCAGCTGTCTTATGCATTGGAAGATGTTTAGCAGCACTCCTGGCCTCTACCCACTAAAAGCCAATAGTGAGAGCTAGCTGGCATATTCAAAATATCCATATCAATAAAGTTATTGGTGAAAATAAAAAATCTGTCTTATTTTATGAAAAACAACTAAATGGACTTTTTGGCCAACCCAGTATCTGTAGGTGTGTAGTGAATGTTCTTCTCACTTCTGTCATTGATTATTATACTTTCTCACTTTTAGTTTTTCTCAGTCTGGCTAATACGATTCACCAGTTTGTACTAGTCTTTTTCAAAGACACAACTTTAGGTTTTGTTTATTCTTTCTTTCTCTCTCTCTATATATATGATATGTATCATATATATATATTTTTTTCATTTACTCTGCTCTTTATCCTTATTTCTTTATACTTAAAGATGTTTGCTGTTCTTTTACTTTCTTATACTTATTCATTGAGATGGAATCTTAGCTCAGAGATTTGGACCTTTTTTTTCCTGTTTATGGTGATGGATTTTCTTCTAAGCAAGTTCTACATGTGAAGACATTTCTGTTTTTTTTTTTTTAACAATTTAAAAATCTGTTTTATTGGAGAATAATTTACCTGCAATAAAATCAGTCAGTTATAAATATACTGTTTGAGGGTCCTTTAAAGATGCGTATAGTCATGTTACCACACCACCAAAAACGTGATGAGAATATCTCCATTTTCAAAAAAGCGCCCTTCTGCTCTCTTTTGGTGAATCTCCCCTTTTCCCTCCTGCGTTCTGACATTCTGGCAGGCACTGATCTCTTTTCTATCCTATAGAATCACATGAGAGTTTGATATGTATGTTTCTAATGCATATGTAACTCTCATGCAGTATGTAGTCTCTTTTATCTGGATGCTTTCTCTTAGCCTAACCTCTCCAAAATTCAATGAATAGTGTTTCAGTGTACAAGTACTGCATTTTTTTCAATGATGAATACTATTCCATTGTCTAGAACATACCATGTCTTTTTTTTATCCACTTACATTTGGTTCACTCCCAGTTCCGGGTTATTAATAAAGTTCCATAACATCTGAGTACACATTTTTGCATAAACATAGGCTTTCATGTGTTCTTAATAAATGTACAGACTGTGAAGATGAGTTTTGTGGTGTGTGTATGTTTAATTTTTAAAAATACTCAATTTAGTCTCTGACTATGATGTTTTGCATTTAACTATCTACATAAGAAAATTCCAAAGGTTCCACAGCCTCTCCAACACTTGGTTTTGTCTCTGCTCTTAATTTCCACCCTTTAGTGGATGATAGTGTTGTTTCATTGTCAATTTAATTTGAATTTCCTTAAAGCCTAATGGTGTGGAACATATTCTAATGTGTTTAGTTGATATTTATATATCTTCATTGGTAAAAATTACTCATTTACTTAGCATATTTTGTATTATTGAATTGTAATACTTCTTTAGAATACATGTCTGCAACTCAATATATGTTTTTAAGTACTTTCTTCCTGACTTACCTTTTCATATGTGTGTATTTTTTAAATTTTTACAAGCACATTTTCATCTCTTTCATGTATTTTGAGACCTAGTTAATTGATTATTTCATAATCCAAAAACACATAGGTTTTCTTCTCATATTTTTCTAAATTTCTGATAGTGTTTAGCTTATATATTTCAGGGTTTGGTGTATTACATTTCATTTTTTGGTATGGTTTGAGATGTTTCTAAGTTTCATTTTTACTTTTTTTTGTTTTACTTGCCTATAGATAAGTATCTCAGTACAATACATTAAAAACAATATCATTTCCACAATGAATAACCTTGCCAAGTTTGTGAAAAATCCAATTTCTTCATTGTTTAGAGGACAGGTAAATTCTATCAAAGTTAATCATGATTGGCTCAAAGCAGAAATCAAGCACAAATTTTAATAAGCAGTTTTAAAAACATTTATTATAAAATGATATCTAATTCTGATTGTATTTTTTTCAAAAACATTCATAGCTTCATTTTGAAACATAAAGTAGTTTGCCTGGAGTGTCTTTTTATTGAATTATAGTTCAATTCCCATTTGGTCAGAAAACATCATGTTTTACATTTGAAAACATGCTGAGATTGTTTTCTGGCCTAGAATGTGATCAATTCTGTTATACAGTCTATTTGCACTAGACAACAATGTGTATTCACAGTTGATGAGTGTAGTCTTCTATAAATGGGCATTGGGTTAATTTTTTTAATGTTTTTCAAATCTTCCATGTCCTATTTATTTTTCTTCTCAGTTATTCAGCAACACATGTAAAAATCTTTCAGCACATAATAGATAACATGTCATTATGGTATGGCATCTCTTCTAATGCATTTTTCCTTATAATTATTGCAAACTTGTACTTGATACTATTTGCATTGTGTAGCTTTATCATCCTTTCCTTTTAACTCTTATAAATGGTTATTTTTAAGTGCAATTTTGATAAGCTGAATAAATCACAGCTACAATACTTGTGTTTTAACTTGATTATTAGTACATTTATATTTAAGTTTTATATTATTTTATTTGGTGTTAAATATTTAATTTCACTATTTTATTTACTTGGTCAAATAGCTTCATTTTCTGTTTCCCTCCAACTTGATTATAATTTCTTTTAAGAATTCTATTTATTTTTTATCACTGCTTATTGGAGTTTATTTTCTTTCAAAAATTTAATCCACCATTGTACTGTTTTATGTTGCTGTTGTTTGTTTTGAGAAATGGTACTTAGGTCCACTTCAGCACCTTTGAAGCTAACTATTTTGCATGCTGTTTTTAAGAAGTTTCTATTTGTTTAACTTCAGGAGTTCTGTTGTGATGTATATAGACAAAGTGTTTATTTTCCTTAGGATTCCTTAATATATATATATTGTCTCTCCAAGGTTATTTCTGTATATTTTATCTCATCTTTTTTTTTTTGGTGGGAATTCCAATTACATATTTATGGAACTTTATATATATATATAGAGAGAGAGAGAGAGCGAGAGAGAGAGAGAGACAGAGAGAGACAGAGAGAGACAGAGAGAGACAGAGAGAGAGACAGAGAGCTTTATCTTGTCTTCATTATCTTCATTATTTTGTCCTTATATACTTTATTCTTGATATTTTTATTTGTATTTATTTTTCTAGCTCCATAAGACCCCCCCTAAACTGTGTCTTCTCTCCAAAGTCCCTACATTGAATACTTAATTTTCACTTATCTTATGTTTATGTATTTCATTTGTTTTTAAAGTATTTTCTAATTCTATGCTGACCTTTTAAGTATTCTATTTAATTTCTTTGAACATATTAAGTATACTTATTTTAAATTTAGGTTTGAGAACTCCAGTGTCTAGAATCCTTGTGAGCATAAGTGTGTGTTTTTGGTTCGTTTGGTTTTTGTAGTCAGAGCATTGCCAGTCCTGACTGTACAGAGACACTAATCACGAGTCATGCTCCCTCCAGTCATCATGCTCCCATCTGCCCTCCAAAGGGAAGAACATATAAGGATTATCCTACTTGACAATTGTGCGTGCATTTCAAAAATATTGTGTCATGTGGGCTAGTTCACATTGCCTTTTCTTCATATGTACCCCATTCTTCTTATTATTTTTAAGTATACTTTATTGATTATGCCATTACAGTTGTTCTTCCCCCCCTTCATTCCTCTCCACCCTGCACATCCCCTCCCCCACCATTCCCCCTTTTAGTTTATGACCACGTGACTCAAGTTCTTTAGATTCTATATTTCCCCTACTATTCTTACCCTCCCCCCTGTCTATTTTCTATCTACTGTCTATGCTACTTATTTTCAGTACCTTCTCCCCCCCTTCTCCTTCTCCCACCCCCCCGTTGCTAACCCTCCATGTGATCTCCATTTCTATGGTTCGCTTCTGATCTAGCTGTCCTCTTAGTTTGCTTTTGTTTTAGGTGTGGTTCTTAATAACTGTGAGTTTGCTGTCCTTTCCCTGTTCATCTTTTTTATCTTCTTTTTCTTGGATAAGTCCCTTTAACATTTCATATAATAAGGGTTTGGTGATGATGAACTCCTTGAATTTGATCTTATCTGACAAGCACTTTATCTGCCCTTCCATTCTAAATGAAAGCTTTGCTGGATAGAGCAATCTTGAATGTAGGTCTTTGGATTTCATGACTTGGAATATTTCTTTCCACCCCCTTTTTGCCTGTAAGGTCTCTTTTGAGAAATCAGCTGACAGTCTGATGGGAACTCCTTTGTAGGTGACTGTCCCCTTATCTCTTGCTGCTTCTAGGATTCTCTCCTTCATTTTAATCTTGGCTAATGTAATTATGATGTGCCTTGGTGTGTTCCTTCTTGGGTCCAACTTCTTTGGGACTCTCTGAGCTTCCTGGACTTCCTGGAAGTCTATTTTTTTTGCCAGATTGGGGAAGTTCTCTTTTATTATTTGTTCCAATAAGGTTTCCACTTGTGGCTGTTCCTCTTCCCTTTCTGGTACCCCTATAATTTGGATGTTGGAGCATTTAAAGATGTCCTGGAGGTTCCTAAGCCTCCTCATTTTTTTGAATTCTTATTTCTTCATCCTTTTCTGTTTGGTTGTTTCTTTCTTCCTTCTGGTCCACTCCCTTGATATGAGTCCCAGTTTCCTTTTCATCACTATCGGTTTCCTGTGCACTTCCCTTCATTTCAGTTAGTTTAGCCTTCATATGTTCCTCCAATTTGTGACTAAAATCAACCAGTTCTGTGAGCATCCTGATCACCAGTGTTTTGAACTATGCATCTGAAAGTTTGCCTATTTCTTGGTTACTTAGAGTTATTGGCTCTGGGGCTTTGAGTTCTCCTTGAGCCATAATGTTTTGCTCTGTTTGCTCCGGTTAAGTATGAGGAGCACAGCCTTAGGTGTTCACCAGGGTGGGGCTTCCCAGGTTGCTGGTTTGTAATGCTGTATGTGGGGGTGGGGTCAGAGAAGGACAATAGCCGTCCCCTCTGCTGCTTCCCACTGCTGGGGCCTGTATGGTCTGGTCTCACTGCTCGCTCCTTTGCCGGTTTATCTGCGCTCAAATGTGTGACCATTGTCAGCCCTCAGTGGGTCCACCTGCTGCTACTCCACACCTGGGGTCCTCCTACGGCTGCCTGTGCACCTGGGTCGTGTGCCCCGGGTCTGGTGGATCTTTTCTGCCCAACCCCACTCCATTGCTGGCTCTGCCCCTCTTACCGGTTTGGCTGAAGGGTTTGTTGTGGCCAGATTTCCATATAGTTCAATTTTCTGTGGTTTGGCTGGGTTTTTATTGCTAAAACATTGTTGTTTTTAAACTTGGTTGTGTGAGAAGACACAGTATTCCCACCTATGCCTCCATCTTGGTGGGAGTCCTTTCTTATTATTTTTGATGAGTGGTGTTATCATACTTAAAAAGTTACAGAAATAGTTTAGTCTGGATGAAGTTATCTCCTTCAGAGAGCATAGGTATTTCCTCCTGCAAGTTGCTGGTGGTACTTACATTCCTTCTTTATTCAGTTTTGGGAAAGGAAATGATTAAAACCTGGCTTGAAGTCCTTGCAGATGCCCAACCTTTTGATGTCTCTGTGCCATACTGGAAGAAGAATAGTTGTCTTGGGCTATACATTAAATACATTGCCACATGTAATCATGAAAAAAATCTCATAATGTTTTTTAAGTAAATTTACAGTTTTGTGTTGGGCCACATTTGCAGCCATCCTGGGCTGCATGTGGCCTGTGGACCATAGGTTGGACACCCCTATGGAGGGAACCCCTCTTTGGTTCCCCCCAGTATGGCTTTGCTTTTTGGGTGTCCATACAAAACTAGGGATAGTTTATCAACTCCTCCTGTTAGTCACTGGATACCAAGCTCGTCTCTTTGTTCTGTGAAGCTTTCAAAAGCATTGCTCAGTGTTAATTGTCTCATTTATCGCTTTCTACAATGTCACCAGGAAACTCAATTGATGGAAGAAAGGAACCCAAATGCTCAACTTAATTCTCTGGGTTTCCTCTTCTCCTGAGTTCTGTCACAGTTATTTAGCTTTTATATTTCCTTCTTATCTCTCAAATGTTTACAGGCACACTTAAATTATTTCTCATGATTTTTTAGTTGTTCCAAACTTTCTAATCTACCATTGCACAATTCTCCTACCAATTTTAAAGTTTCTTTAACTTAAAACACTATATCTGTATATTCAGTTGATAACCATGTACTGTGTCATTTAAGAGTTCCCAAAGTGAAAAGGATATAAAAGTGAGTAACGCATATCATTGGTACAGGGGACAATAAGTGTGCAGAAACAATGTAATAACCATATTAATAAGGAATTATTTTTAATAATATAGACATAGCGGATTCCTATGTAAAGAAAAGTAGTTGTGTAATAAATAAGGAAAAATGATAATTTAAGGAATTATCATATGTTTTAAAAGTTATATAAAGAAAACAAATTTCAAATTGGTCAAAGATAAATCATTAAGTTCCTGAGAATCAAAATTTAATATTATTTTTAACTATTACACAGTGTCTAAACATCTACCATTTTCAGTGGAATGTCAGAGTCCATGTGTATTTCCCATAAATGAATGTATGTACACTAATTCATATTATATTAAAGCAATATAGAAAACTGAGGCAAAACTTTCTGTTCAGTTCATTGGAAAGGCTTTACTTTAAATGTGAGAAGACATACTGACGTGTGTTGAGAAGTGTAGCCTTTTTAAATTTTCATCCTTTCTTTTCAATTTTTTGTGTTTGCCAGATGTGTTTATTAACCTATTCATCAAATATTTATTGTGCACATGATATGTTCCAGGAATTCTCCTAGAATCTGGAGACAGAGCCATAAAAAAGACATTTATTTCTTGTCCAATTAAAGCTTAGAATATAAGATAACAATAACTGTATATTTAGAAATTACTCTGTGCCTAAAAATTGGCATAAGTTATATCATTTAATCCTCAAAATTTTTCACTGAAACATTATTATGTTTGTTTCCCACAGGGAGAAATTTAAATTCTTAATTCTATTTTAAGTCCTCAAGCCACATAGTGATGTCAGGCCAGTTTTGGAATCCATATCTTTCCAACTCTAAATCCAGTGTGATGCTGCTTCCTGAGTCACATGTTTTTTCTAACTTCTGCTTAGCTTATATTATTATCTTATTTACCTTTTATGTTAAAGAATACATTTTCCTCAGATTCTACTGTGTCCTCTAAGCATCTTAAGGGATGGAATCTGGAGGAATACATTTTAAAATATCTGCTTTTGTTATTGTAGTTCATTTCCTAGTTCATTCATTACTTATAGGGATGGAAAATTGCCCTCTATGGTACATAAAATTTATGTAGCCTGAAATTTTTTTTATGTGATGATCCAAGGCATTTCAGAATGATACACAGTTGCCTAAAAGTTAGGTTCTTCTAATATTTGGAATGTTCATTAATTAATTAGTATTATAGTAGTTCAAAAGGTGGCAAAATCTTCTAAAGAGATGATACACTGATGATACTTTCATAAAAAAATCTTTGATTTGAAGATATATGTTAATTTTGAAGTGTGTTACTTCTATATATCCTGACATGCTTTATTGAATACTTTGCCAATTTTTTAGGAGTAGGCCCAACTGGGAAGAAATTTTGTCAAGGGAAAAGTTCTTATCTATATGTGAGTCTTTGCATCTACTTACAATTTTGAGTTATGTTTCAAGAATCCTGTTTGCTTTTATCATGCTTTACAGGTATCATGATTTAAAATGAAAGTCCAATAGATCTCTTGGACTTTCTTGAATCTAGAAAAATAAGAGAGCTTGGGTTTTCCCTGAAAATGGTAACATGAATGCTGATAAAAGGATGATGTTATAAAATAATAAGGTACCAGTGGAAAACAAAATTGATTTAATGTATGCATAATTTGTTTGAATTTAGAGGTGAGTTTTGTTCCTTACAAGTAGGAAGGACAAATTTTAAATCTGAAAGTAGGAAGTTGTAAAAGAAATTACATCCATTTCAAATTAGCATGCTAAAAATATTCCTCATAAAGAATAAAATGGAAGGATCAGGGCAGGGGTCAATGAGAAGAGAAGAGTGACTAGTCTGCCCTGCCATTGCTTCACATTTTCATTTGGCATTGAGCCCCACAAATGATGCAGCTGGCCTTGTCCCTAAAACAAAATGTGAAAAAAAAATTCAAAACATTGTCATGTTAGATTAACATTTCCCAAAAGATAAGAAAAATTTAAATGTACATACTTTATAAAATTATAAATAACTATTTTTCTAGCTACTTTAATCAATGTTTTCACCTTCAAAGTGCATCAGAAAATCTCTTAATGTAATCTTTCTTTTTCTCACTTTCATATTATTTTTTCAAATATTGGTATGCTAGGCCATGAATAAAATCATTACCAACATTTCTCTTAACATAAAAAGAATTGTAAAAATTTATATAAAATTAGTTTAGTCTTTAATTTTTAGTTTTCTTCATTACATCAGAGATACATGTAATGTAATGTAGTGTAATGTAGTGTAATGTAATGAGCTACATTACATGTAGTATCATCATTCATATGTACATTTCTCAACCTTTTCTCTCACTATATTATCTATGAGGGAAGAAACAAAAACATAACTTCAGAACAAAACCCTGAAATTCTGGTGCTTGTTATTTAGTAAGACATATAATCAAGAAATACTAAGTGATATAATATGGTTGTTAATAATTTCTCAAATAATGACAGATATCTTTTTAAATTCATATCTTATAAGTCCTCTCTGGACCTACCTGTAAGAAAGCATTCTGGATTATGTATAATGAAATCAGGAGACAAAGAAGTGTTTGTTAAAAGAAAATGAAGGAAGACACAAATAGAAGCATATGCCATGTTCTTGAATTGGAATAATTAACATCATCAAAATGTTCATACTACCCAAAGCAATTTATAGTCCCTATTAAAATATCAGTGGCATATGTCACAGATATAGACAAACATTTAAAAAATTTATATGGAACCATAATGACCCCCAAAAGGCTCAGCAATTTTGAGAAAGAAGAATAAAGTAGAAGGGATCATGATACCTAATGTCAAACTATATTACAAAGCCACTATAATCAAAACAGTCTGGTATTGGTATAAGAGCAGATGCATACACCAGAACAGAATAGAGAGCCTGAAAATAAGCCCATGTCTCTGTAGTCAATTAGTATTCAACAGTGGGGGCAGAAGCATAAAATGGAGTAAAAACAGCCTCTTCAACAAATGATACTGGGATATCTGGAAAGCTACATGCAAAAAAAAATGGAACTCAACCACCAACTTACACCATACACAAAAATAAACTCAAGGTGGATAAAAGACTTAAGTTGTGATACCATAAAAGTCCTTCAGGAGAACATAGGCAGGAAAATCTCAGATATTCCATGCAGCAGGATTTTCACCGGCGTGTCCCCTAGAGCAAAGAATATAAAGAAAATAATATACAAATGGGATGATATCAAAATAAAAAAAGCTTCTGCTTGGATAAAGGAAACATCAGCAAAATGAAAAGGGAACCAACCATATGGGACAATATATTTGCCAAGGATACCTCAGACAAGGGTTTGATCTCCAAAATGTATAAGGAACACACATGACTCCATTCTAGGAAGACAAATAATTCGATTAAAAAATGGGTAAAGGATTTGACCAGACACTTCTGCAAGGAGGATATACAGAGGACCTAGAGACATAAGAAAGAATACTCAGCATCACTGGCCATCAGAGAGGTGCACATTAAAACCACAATGAGATACCACTTCACACCAGTGAGAATGGCCATTATAAACAAATCAACAAAGAGCAAGTGTTGGAGAGGATGTGGAGAAAAAAGAACCTTAGTGCACTATTGGTAAGAATGCAGACTGGCGTAGCTACTGTGGAAACAGTATATAATTTCCTCAAAAAACTGAAAATGGAACTGCCCTTTGACCCAGCTTTTCCACTGCTGGGATTATACCCTAAGGATTCTGAAATACAAATTGAAAAGAATCTATGCACCCCAATGTTCATAGCAGTGCTATTTACAACAGCCAGGTGCTGGAAACAGCCTAAGTGCCCACCAGTAACTGAGTGGATTAAAAAACTATGGTACATTTACACAATAGAATACTACACAGCAGGAAGGAAGGAAGGAAGGAAGGAAGGAAGGAAGGAAGGAAGGAAGGAAGGAAGGAAGGAAGGAAGGAAGGAAGGAAGGCTGGCTTGCTCCTAACCTTTGAGACATCATAAATGGAACTGGAGAGCATTATGCTAAGCGAAATAAGCCAGGTGGTGAAAGACAAATACCATATGATCTCACCTGTAAGTGGAACCTAATCAACAAAACAAACAAGAAAGCAAAATATAACCAGAGACATTGAAATAATGAACAAACTGACAGTAACCAGAGAAGAGGTGGGAGGTAGATAATGAGAAAAGAAGGGAAAGGATCAAGAAACATGTATAAAGGACCCATGAACAAAGACAAAGGAGGGTAGGATTGAGGAGGAGAGGTGGGAGTTGGTGGTGTGGGGGAAAGTGGTGATGGGAAAATGAAGACAACTATATTTGAACAACAATAAAAAATGATTAAAAATATAAAAAACCCAAACTGATAGCAACCACAGGGGAGGAAGTAGGGCGATAATAGGAGAAAAAAGGGGAAGGGTCAGGTTAAGGAATGTGTATAAAGGACACAGGAACAAAGACAATGGGGCGGGTGGGGGAGAGTGAATGTGGTAGGTGGAGGTAATGGGGGAAAAAGGGAAAAACTGCAATTGAACAACATTAAAAAAAAGAAAACACTTTTCTATGTTCTTCCAGGAAAATAGAAAGAAATATGTTTTTTTTTGTTTTGTGTTTTTGCCACCACAGGGTTTGTACTACTTAATCAAGAACAAATGGAAATGAAAGAATTGTAAAATAAATATTTATATTCCCACTAAAAAATCATACTAAAGATTATTAAAGTGTTTTAGATTAATTGCATTAATAACTTCAATTGTTTATCTCTCTCTGTATTATTTTGGACTTTTTAGCCTCCATGTTTTTGTGAGCCAATTCATTGTAATATCTTTCTCTCTCTCCATATATATATATAAATACACACATACCTTATATATTGATTCTCTGGAGGACCCTGAGTAAGACCCACGAAAACTATTGGAGAAGAAACACAAATTAAGAGGAGATGCCATAGTGGCCCCAGCTGAGGCCATTTTAGACCAGTCACTAGCCAGTCATTCCAGATAAGGTGATCAGTCTCCCAAATGCCCCCAGTGGACTCCTGGTACATAAACACTTGTTTTTGAAAGTCACTGGGATTTATTATTTATATGTAGCAGTATTATAACAATATATTACTTAATAGAATGAAAACTTCTCAATGCCCACAATATTTTCCAATGATTGTTTTAAATTTGTATTTAAACAGGACATTGTTTGCTAAGTGTTCAAGTTTTTAACCAAACATATTCCTAAGTTTTCTCAACTCACTATTCATTTGAAAACCATTGTATCTTTTAAAAATATTTTATTTATTCATCTTTAGAGAGAGGGGAAGAGAAGGAGAAAGAGTGGGAGAGAAAAATCAATGTGTGGTTGCCTCCCATGTGTCCCACACTGGGGACCCGGCCTGCAGCCCAGGCATGTGCCCCGAGTGGGAATCAGACCAAAGACCCTTTGCTTCACAGGCCCATGCTCAATCCACTGAGCTACACCAGCCAGGGTGAAAAACATTGTATCTTTTAGTCAATAATTTAAGTATAGTAACTCATTGATGTGGAAACAGAAGTAAAATTGTTTACACTTATATTCATCTGAAAGCTATACAAATTATTTGGAGGTGAATTTAAACATTTTTGACTGCAAGTCTCAGTGAGAATGGGAAGAATTTTTGATTGAATGATTTTTGGTGCCCTAAACGTATTTTTATTTGTTGCTGTGCTTTTATATTATATCTTGTACTAGCATAAAATGTTCAGGAATGTAATGGAGTATTCATATACTCCCAGGTTTTTATAATAAAATTCAAATTGTAAACCTAATTCTTCTGTTGAATTTTGAAAATTTTTCTTTTTTCCTAATGGCTAGAGGGCTTAAATTTACACATAATTAAAATATATGTCAAGAATATCTCTAATTTAATCTAAAGAAATCCCAAAATACAGTGGGAAACCATTATAAAAACAAAATTATTTAATTTAAGATAAAATTGATTTTAATTTTGTCTTCAGTTGATATGCCTGTTTTATATGTACATATATACTTTGACATATACAACTCAAAATTTATATTGTATATTATAATTTGTATAGGCACACTTGTATAGATATACATTGCATATATGTACATGTACACATAGTACATTTGAGAGTTTGTGTCCTACCCTAGTATTTCAAGAAATTCTACAAACATATCTTGATGGTCATATCATTATATCTTTTGTGTAATTGAAACAAAATTCAAGAAGCTATTTGCATCTCTTTATTCCAGCAACTTCTATACTTCTTGGGTTTGTCATACTCTTATAAACTGATAGAGTTTTAAGTTATCAATACTGAGTTAGTGAATCCATCTTCTTTCTATGTAATTCACTCATTTACTCATATATTGTGAGAATACTTATTTCATGCCTAAAGAGCACTGAACAAAGTTCTTTGCTTTAGAAATGAAAAAATGAGACACAGTCCTGGCCTTCAACTATCTCACAGTCCTAGAATAATTTGTCAAACAACACTACACTCAAATTCTTGGTTCCTTTTAAATGAACCTAAACTAAAATGACTAACAGGATAAACAAAAATTTTTGGAACTCTTTTGCAGAGTAATTTGACAAATTAGATGGGTCTACAATTAAAATCATACCTCTTTGTCTTTCTCAGTTTTCATGGTGGCACTAATCGCTGAAGTGTTTCCAAAGACTTGGCATTACCTTCAGTTTATTATTAAAGAATTAGAAAGTGCTCCAATTGGGCTACGTAGATACTCTAGAAAGGGAGGGACGTTTCTGGGACTTCCACTTAGTCTTCACTACCATAGCAGCCCTGAATTAAGGAGTCTGGGGACTGTCATTGGGTCCACAGTTCCACTGGAAGTACTGTGTATGGGTGTGGGCTAAGCCTTTATTTAACCCCTAACCTCTTCACATATCCATTCTCAGTCTTGGACTTCAGTGACATATTGAGTCTCTCAGGGTAAATGTTAGAACAGAGGTGGTATCTAATAACTTCTAAAAGTATAGTTATACCCCTCCCAAGTTTACAGTCATTTGCAAAATGAAGAACAATTAAAGGACATTCATGGACTAGAAATGTGACTATGAATCAGAGTCCTCTCACAAAAAGACATCATCTTCCCCACAGTCAGGGGGCTCCAGGTCTGTGAACTGGCTGAGTTGCAGAAACTGTGAACTGAGTTACGATACTTTCCTCTAATACATCAAGCAGCACCTTAATAGGTACTATCTCTTTGGGGACACTGTGATTAACCGACCATCACTGGAGATGTCTTATAAAACAGTAGTCTGTGTTAACACTCCAATCTCATGGTTTACTCTAGTAACTGTGCTCATCTGATCTTAGATAGTTAATAAAATTTGGCCTTTATTCCCCCAAATCGCATAACTTCTGTTGAGATGATGGGATGAAATTTCATTGCGGGAGGCACATACCATCATCTCCTACAAAAGCCACACAACACACATGTCTTCAAAGATGATGGTGTCCCACTTAGCCTAGAGAAAGAAGATATTCATTTCTTAATCTAGCTTGTCCAATCTGTTGGTACATAACTATTCACAGTAGTCTCTTATTATCCTTTGCATTTGTGTGATATCAGTTATACTTCCTCTCTCATTCATAACTTTATTTATTTAAATCCTCTATCTTTTTTTCTTGGTTAGTCTTGGTAAAGGTTTGTCAATTTTGTTTTTTCAAAAAACTAACTCTGGTTTCATTGATCTTTTCTATTATTTTTCTAGTTTCTATTTCATATATTCCTACTCTAATCTTTATTCTTTCCCTTTCTTCTGCTAATTTTGACCTTAGTTTGTTCTTTTTTCTAGTTCCTTGAGCTGTATCATTAGATTGTTTGAGATCTTGTTTTCTTTAATGTAGGAGTTCATAGGTTATACACTTTTCTTTTAGGACTGCTTTGGCTGCATCCCATACATTTTGTTTGTCTCAAGATATTTTTTATTTTTCCTTTTGATTCCTTCCTTGATTCATTGGTTGTTCAGGAGTGTATTGTTTAATTTTTACATATTTGTGAATTTTCCAGTTTTTCCTCTGGTATTGGTATCTAGTTTATTAGATTGTGGTTGGAAAAGATACTTAATATAATTTCAAATTTCTTGAATTTGTTAAGATTTATTGTGTAGCTTAAGATATCATCAATCCAGGAGAACGTTCCTTGCATGCTTGAGGAGAATGTGTTCTGATGTTCCTGACTGGAATGTTCTCTCATGTGTGTTTCTCTGTTAGGTCCATTTGCTCTGTAGGATTTTGAAATCCACTCTTTCATCATTGATTTTCCAGCTGGATGGTTTGCCCATTGTTGAGAATGAGGCCTTACGTTCCTTACTGTCATCGTGCAGTTTTCTGCATGCCCCCTCCTTTTAGTTTGTTGGTGTTTGCTTCATATACTTAGATGCTCCAACGTTGGCTGTCTAAATATTTACAATTATCCCTTATTTATGAATTGATCCCTTTATCATAATATGACAATTTTTTGTCTCCTGTTACCATTTTAAATTGAAATCTAAGGTTCTTTTATGTAAGTATAGCCATGTTCTATTCTCTTTTGGTTACCATTTGGTTGGAATATCTTTCTATCCTTTGATTTCCAGCCTTGATGGTCCTTAAAGCTAAAGTGAAGCTTCTGTTGGTTGCATATCATTGGGCCTGTTTTTATTTATTTAGTCATTCTTTGACTTTTCATTGGAAAGTCTAATCTGTATACTTTTAAAGTAATTCTTGATAGGTAAAGACTTATGATTTCCATTTTGTTAATGGCTTTCTGATGGTATTGATGGTCTTCTTGGCCTTTCTTTCTGATTTGCTTTGTGATGTGATGAATTGTGGTTTTATGCTTTGATTCTTCTATATTAATCTTTTGTGTGTCTACTACACAAAGGTTTTTCTTTGAGGTTATCATAAGATGTACATAAAATGTCTCAGTTTTAATGTCCTATTTCAAGCTGATACAATTTTACCTCAACAGCATACAAAAACTCTATATCTCTCTCACACTCAATTTTAGGTTATTGGTGTTATAATTTAAATCTTTATTATATTTTGAATCCAGTAACAAATTCTTATAGTTATTTTCAGTACATCTTTTTAACTCTTAAACTGGAATTGGATGTGATTTATGTACTACCAATACAATATTAGAAAATCTTACTTTGATTATATATTTACATTTATCACTGAGTTTTATGTATTCATATGATGATATGTGGTTATTCAGTTTTCCACTTGTTTGTTTGTTTTCTTTTGTTTTTACACTAGCCTAAACTCCTTTTAGCATTTCTTATAAGGCAGGTTAATGTAATGAACTCTCCAAGCTTTTTTTGTTTGTATATTTGTTTGGGAAAAGATTTATCTCTCCTTCATTTATGAAGAGCAACTTTGCCAGGTCAGCATTCTTGGTGAAAGTTTTTTCCCCAATGTTTTGAATATGTCATCCTACTCTCACCTGGCCTGCAAGTTTTCTGCTGAGAAATTCACTAACCATCTTTTTAAAAAATATTATTTATTTATTTATTTATTTATTTATTTATTTATTTATTTATTAGAGAGAGGCAAAGGGAAGGAGAAAGAGTGGTAGAGAAACATCAATGTGTGGTTGCCTCTCATGTATCTCCTACTGGGGACCTGGCCTGCAACCCAGGCATGTGCCCTGACCAGGAATCGAACTGGCGACCCTTTGCTTCACAGGCCTGTGCTCAATCCACTGAACTACACCAGCCAGGGCCACTAACCATCTTATGTAGCCTCACTTATATGAGACAAGTCTCTTTTCTCTTGCTGCCTCAAAATTCTCTCTTTGTCTTTGAATTTTAAAATTTAAGTCAGGTTGTACTCTCTACCTTGGCAGTGCTGCTTGGTGGAATCTGCATTCATGCAGGACTGAAAGCTTGGCTTCATCATTGGATGGTAGGGCCACAAGTTATGTTTCATAATTGGCTAGAGCTGCTGTCTTGGCTCTTCGCCCATGTGGATTTGCAGGATGGGTCTGAGATAGCCCCAGCAGCCATGATGGGTTCCTTAAGGCTATACTCATCTTTGGGCTGTTGACTTGCTTCACTGCCTAGGTGCATGGTCAGATTTCTCTGCAGCTGGGAAAACCCATTGTCTAGAGTCTCAAACTGGGCAGAACCTCTAACCATGCTGGCCAGATGGGGCTACTGGGTTGGCTTTGAAGATGGAGAAAGCCACCATCTAGGGTCTCTGCTTAGGCACCATTGCCAGCAGGAATGTGATCTGCCAAGATCTACATGCTGGTTGCTGCGAGCCCTACCTCCTCCTTTGTCTCTTGCTGATCCCCATAGTCTAGTTCTGCTGATTCTCCCAGTGATCCCTGGGATACAAGACCTAAGTGGTTCATATGGCAGTGTCCTCTAATGCTGGGCAAGCTGGAAGACCACTATGAACTCTATTTTCCCACTGTAGAAACCATAGGTACTGGGAGATACTCTCAGAGCAGCTCTGTGCCACTCTGGGAAAGGGGGAATGCGTTCAAGGTGAAACCCCTTCTAATGCTGTTTTTTTTCCATTTTGATGGCCCAGGAGGTGTTTGGCATCACTCCTAGTTCCTGTGATTTTCACAAACACAGCTGTCTATGGATAGTTGCTAGTTGGTCTGCCTAGAAGAGGGATTGAAGTTGGGAACCACCTGTTCCACCATGTTGTGACCTCACTCTCATCAGAAACTTTATTGCTGAGTTGAACGGTTCTCGCCTTTTTTGGCCTCTGAGTCACATTACACCCTAAGAAATTATTAAGGACCCCAAAGACCTCTTGTTTATATAGGTAAAATTTATAGATGTGTACTGAATTAAGTATTAAAACAAAAGTTTGAAAAATGGGTATTTATTGATTCATCTAAAAATAATAAGAAATAATTACATGACAATTTATCAAACATAATTTTATCATACTATATGTTTTTAAAAATAGTGATAAGAGTGTCATTGTTTTAGAATTTTATAAATCATTTGAATTTCTGGATTAATAGAACAAAGTTGATTTCTCATAATCAGTTCTGTGTTGTTTCATTTAAAGTATGTTAAGAATACTTGGTCTTAACCATCCCATGTAGTTAGAGAAGAGAGACACACTTTAATAGTGCTTCAGGTAATTATGGCTATTTTTGAATACTACAACAAACTTGGAAAGTGGTAGTTTCTTAAAAGTTATTTGCAACACAGAATTTGAAACCTTATCAATAAATTTTACACCCTCTTACATCAACCTATTAGCACTTTAAATGGACATTTTAATGACTGCTTGATTTTATATCATACATTAATCATTTGGAAACATGCATAGTGTTATGCAGAGCATTAAAATGCTGACAGATTTTATTATGCAGCATCAAAAATCTCATTCATAAATGCAATGATGAATCTTATTTGAATACTTTTTAGATATTGGAAAGCTATTCTTGGCAACAAATGCTCTAATTATGTTGAAAAGAGAAACTCACTCTATTTATTTTGAAGAAACTGTCAGCCGAATGCCTATTTTGATTACTGTGACTTTTCTACCAGTCATTCTTTCTAGTGAAAACCTTGTTGTATGTATGAAATAAGAAGCTATTTCAGCTTGTTACTGAACAAGTTCCAAAATGTCTTCGCTGTAAACAGGCATTCAACATTGATTTTCAGCAACAGTACTTTTTTCATACTTCCCATTTTGTTGCATACAGTCAGGTATTAAAAATGAGCACCATTCACTGTTTCTTTAGAATATTCCTAATTAAAGTTGTTTTGCAGAGTGCACATGTATTTCAAATGCATGGCTGAGAAGAATACAATGTGTACTAGTATCAGCAATGCCACTGAATTGATTTGTGCTAGAATAGTATCATATTCATGCACTATTGCTTTTGCATCATCTTGGCAAATGCCAGTACAATAAACACACACACAAATTAAACCCAATATAAACATTTTTAATATATTTTTAAATTTTATTGATTATGCCATTATAGTTGTTCTATTCCCCCCTTCAGTCCCCTCTACCCTGCACACCCCTCCCCCACCATTCCCCCCCTTTAGTTCATGAACAGGTGTCTCAAGTTCTTTAAATTCTATATTTCCCCTACTATTCTTACCCTTCCCCCCTATCTATTTTGTTCCTACCGTCTATGCTACTTATTTTCTGTACCTGCTCCCCTCTTCTCCTTCTCCCACTCCCCTGTTGCTAACCCTCCACGTGATCTTCATTTCTATGGTTCTGCTCCTGGTTTAGCTGTCCTTTTAGTTTGCTTTTGTTTTAGGTGTGGTTGTTAATAACTGTCAGTTTGTTGTCCTTTCACTATTCATGTTTTTTTAACTTCTTTTTCTTAGATAAGTCCCTTTAACATTTCATATAATAAGGGCTTGGTGATGATGAACTCCTTGAATTTAACCTTATCTGAGAAGCACTTTATCTGTCCTTCCATTCTAAATGAAAGTTTTGCTGGATAGATCAGTCTTGGATGTAGGTCCTTGGTTTTCATGACTTGGAATACTTCTTTCCAGCCCCTTCCTGCCTGTAAGGTCTCTTTTGAGAAATCCGCTGACAGTCTGATGGGAACACCTTTGTAGGTGACTGTCCCTTTATCTCTTGCTGTTTCTAGGATTCTCCCCTTCATTTTAATCTTGGCTAATGTAATGATGATGTGCCTTGGTGTGTTCCTTCTTGGGTCCAACTTTTTTGAGACTCTCTGGGCTTCCTGGATTTCCTGGAAGTCTATTTCCTTCACCAGATTGGGGAAGTTCTCTTTTATTATTTGTTCCAATAAGGTTTCCACTCGTGGCTGTTCCTCTTCCCCTTCTGGTACTCCTATAATTCGGATGTTGGAGCATTTAAAGAACAATTCAGATCCCCAGAGCCAATAAATCTAAGCAATGAAGAAATAGCCAAACTTTCAGATGCACAGTTCAAAACACTGGTGTTCAGGATGCTCACAGAACTGGTTGATTTTAGTCACAAATTAGAGGAACATATGAAGGCTTAACTAATTGAAATGAATGGAAATGCACAGGAAACCAATAGTAATGGAAAGGAAACTGGGACTCAAATCAAGGGAGCAGACCAGAAGGAAAGAAAAAAATGACCAAACAGAAAAATATGAAGAAACAAGAATTTTAAAAAATGAGGAGAGGCTTAGGAACCTCCAGGACATCTTTAAACACTTTTTTTAAATAGGGAAAACAGATTGGATTTTGAGAGTTACTGATATGGCTTCTTTAGGGCTCAGGAGCTAATGTAAAAATCAGAGGATGATCTCATGGATATATTGGGTTCACAGCGATATGGAAATTGGCCGGCATTCCATTCCTCATATGACCTCTACAGGTCTTCATGCTGATCCATGAGTAGTAGCAGCATTCTGTGCCTCCAGGGGCTAATGCTGAAGCAGAGGAGTGATCAACAACTGCACAAACATGTCAGTCTGTCCCTTTCCCATACATTCTGTCCTAAGAATTGAGCTTGGATAACTTTGGCAAATGGTAGAATGAAGATGTGCAGTATATCCTTGTGGCAGTGCAATAAAATCTTTTTTCTGCAGTCCTAAGTCTCAAAGTCCATCCATGTTGTCGCAAATGGCAGTATTTCATTTTTTCTTAGGGCTGAGTAGTATTCCACTGTGTATGTGTACCTCATCTCTATGCCGTCCCCTATAGAAGGACACTTTGGCTGTTCCCCTGTCTTGGCCACTGTGAATAATGCTACAATGAACATAGTGGTGCATACATCTTTATTAATGTGTGTTTTTGAGTGTTTCTGGTAGATGCTCAGGAGAAAGATTACTGGGTCACTTTGAGGGTATTGTGAAAAGTGAAATAAGTCAGTCAGAAAAAGTTAAGAACCATATGCTTTCACTTATATATGGGATATAAAACTGAAACTTGTGGAAACAGTAATCTGGTGGTTGCCAGAAGGAAGGGGATGAGAGCATTGGGGGATTGGAGAAGGTCTAGTATATGGTGACAGAAGATGGTTTGACTTTAGGTGTCATGTACAAATGTGGTATCATGGAGGTGTACATTCGAAACCTATGTGATTCTGTTGACCAATGTCACCCCAATAAATTTAATAAAAATTATTTTTAAAAATTAAAAAAACAAACAAATGAATAAAAAATAAAAAGTCCTAGGTCTGTTCTTTCTCTGCATCTGCAAATTAATCCATGTCTATTAGAGGTAGGGGTTTTTACTTTTTTTTATAGTCTCATATCTAGGCCTTCTGCAGCAGAGTTATTTTCTATATTTTTATACCTATACACAAATTCACACACACTCATTACACAAATCAGATAGGATTCAGAGAGGTTCACTATGTGTTTTACTCTTTGGAACCCCATAATTAATTAACTAGAAATTTACTATATCGAATCCTTCCGGTAACCAAGCAGCACTGCTGACTATTACAGTAAAGTTTCTGGTGAGACATTCTACTTTTAGCTTCCATGGCTTCAGGATCCCATTAGACCTTCCATATTTTTTAGGACCTGTAATTGTAGCCAATACAAAGCTTTTTAAGGATAACAGTGTTCTTGTCTCCAATTTATTTTTTACCACCTTGTTTAGGCTTTCTTGTGGATTATAGTTAAGATAGATGAAGAGAAGCAAATGTTATCTGATAATCTATTTGAACATTTCTATTTTATTAATTTTTTTCATCCTCATCATTATCAGGCAGAAGGAATAGCTGATATTCTAAATCCACCGACTCTAGATTTCAATCAACCACATGAGCAAATTTCAAAAGTACTTGCAGATATTCAGTTTAGTTCTTTGAATCCAGAATCTTTGTTCTGTACACCCTTATTTTTGGTCTTATGGATGGAACTGGAAAGCATTATGCTAAGTAAAATAAGCCAGGTGGTGAAAGACAAATACCACATGATGTCACCTTTAACAGGAACCTAAACAACAAAACAAACAAACAAACAAAATATAACCAAAGAAACTGAAATAGAGAACAGGCTGACAGTGACCAGAGGGTAGAGGGGAGGGAATTTCAGGGGAAAAGAGGAAGGATTCACAGGAACAAGTATAAAGGACACATGGACAAAAACTAATGGGGGTAGAAATGGGAGGAGGAGGGCTGGGTGGGTGGGCTGAGAAGGGAGTAAAAGACAGAAAACCGTACTTGAACAACAATTAAAATAAAAATAAATAAATATATGTAGTCCTTGTTTATAGTTCTAACAAATAGAAAATTTCTACAAATACCCAGATTTATACTGATATTTAAAATAATGCTTTAGTATTTATGCATGTAAAAGCCTTTTCATGTCAGGTAGAACTTTGCACTTGTCTCCCCAAGGCTATGTTGAGATCTGAGTCTGCTTATGCAGGAGATGGCAATTGGAATAGCTGAGGGGCACCATGAGGTCTGCTGATGTTCCCTTGCAAGTTAACTGCCATAGGATTAGCCACTAAGTGTTTTTCAAAGAAGCCAATACTAGACCATTACATAAGTCTGTCCTGTAATTATAGTCACAGTCATCCAAACTCTCATGTCAATTCTCAGAGCATCAATTTATTTCAGGCATTTCCTAATATTAAATAATTGCTATGACAAGAATGTGAATAAAATTTATATAGTAATTCAGCAATACCCACATTATCATACCCTGGTTCTGACATTTTGTGCAAACATCTCTATAATTACAAGAAATAAGATATTGGATGTTGAACCTCTCCAGTTCTCTTGTGCTTTGGGTTACTAATTTAAAATCTTACTCTTGCCATTTTACTTCTTTAGTCTTTCTCACAAAGGGAGAAGGAAAGAGTTTATGCACATCTTTGCTCCATCCATAGGCCTGACTGCAGCAGACATTTGACATTCCCTGTGGTCTTTCAAACAGTTATCTTAATTTACTATTTATTTTAGATGACCACTGACTAAATTTATTTTGCCATTGCGTACCATGATCAACTACTGTCCCATTTTTAACAATAACCACATAATAAATGCCTTCCATAATAAGCCATTCAAATAATCAAGCGGATTTCCTTTTGTAATTGTCTAGAACCATTTTTGGTTCCAATTCTGTGTCACTTAAAATTGCTACTGGAAGTGAGAAAGTACTCTCAGTATTCTAGGAAAACATTATTAATGTCAGAATATTCTTGCTTATACAATCTTGGAGGCTCCAGGGAATGGAATTCAAAAGCTACTCTTATAACTGATATATTCAAGACAGGAAGTAGCCTGCCATAGCTACAGTTCAAGAATAGGGAAATGGAATAGACAGCCTCTCCTGTTCTGCTCCCACACTTTCCTGTTGTTGTCCAGGAAGAGAGAAACTAGACGTAGGAATACCAAGAACAGTCCCCACCACCAAAGTTGCCATGAGAAAATTATATATGTACAGTTTTCTTATTTGCATGAAATTTAAAAACAGCAAAAAGATATCTGTCTTTTTCCCTTCTAAATATTTCATGAATACATTTAATTAATGTGATCTATTTTGTATCCACAGTTCCAACTAATGGGTATATATAAAATATAGTTTATATTTTCTAGGTTTTTCAGTAAAATGAAGCAAAGTAGATGCTGAAAATGAATAGTGAATTTGCATCTTCTACATTCATCTCACTATGTGTCTATATTGCTTGCAACCTTCAACAGCTCCCTATGGTCTTCAGTTCAGCATTAAAACTAGTAATTGAGCAAAAACAATGTTCTACTAAAGTGATAGTAATAAAGACAAAGTAGTTCTATGACATCTAGCATCATAGAATTAAGGAAAAAATAACTAATTTGGACAACTAAAGGGTATGCTGTATAGTATGCTATGATGATGCCAGGAGCAGGGATTTAAGATGGTGCAGATAATTAGGGAGTGAAACGTAACCTGAGACACAAAAGAAGAAATTGGTTGAGCTAATCTCTGTGTGTATATGTGTGCAGGGCAGAGCATGAGCAAGGGTAAGTTTCCCAGGGAAAGGAAAAAGAATGGATAATGTCCTGAAGTCACGAGAAGGTAGCATGTCATAGTAATAATGTCATGTGCAGTGAGAAGAAAAGTAGCTCAAGATATACCTGAAGGAGAGGTCATAGAAGACATTTTGAAAACAATTTCTTTTAACTTGAGACCACAGACATTCTACTGAGAACAGTAGGAATGGAAATGGCGTGATCACATATTTGATTTTTTCAAAGTACAGTTGATTGCATACTCAATGATTGCATATAACTCAAGAGACCAGGAATAAAACAGATTTTTCAAGATAGTGAGTAAAGCAAGAGTGAAGTATAAGTGAAGTAGAGTGCGGACAATAGGAATGGGAGGAATAGAGCCCAGACACAGGAGAAGGGGTTTACTGCATATCTTTTGGAGAAAGGGAATTGCTGCATTGTTCATAATTGAAAACTTTAGGGAAACTATATAAATTCTCTGTAAATATGAAATTTAGGTAACTGTAATATACCGATATAAACAAATAATTAAAGATAAAAATTTCTATGGTCATAAGAATATTATCAACATATTACATGATCTTTACATTCCATTTTTCAATGAAAAAAACTAGTACATATAAAGTGGGATTATCCTAATTTAATAGTAAAGGGTTTGAGTTTGTGTGTTCAAAGACAGAAGATAGATTCTGAGATAGGAAAGATGACAAGAATAGATTAAAAATGTAATCGTAGTTGTATTTTGAAGTTCATGTGTAATATGTATTATTTCCTTGTTTGACTATTTAAAGTTTTACATGACAAATACAGTTAAAAGTATATTAGATTTAAAAATAAAAATCAATAAGAACCAAAAAGCTAGAGGCATCATACTTACCAGTTTTAAAATATAGGGGTGGGAAAAAGTAGTTTTATGGTTGTAATACAAATGAAAATACAAAACAATCAATAAATAATAGAAGAATAAACTCTGTGCTTTGTGTATTTACAACTTTAAACCTACTTTTACCCACCCTGTATATTTTAAAATATATTACAAAAACAAAGTAATTAAAACAGTATGGTATTAGCAGTCAGTCATATAAATCAGGAGGCAGCTATTTCCATTAATACAAAAATAACATCTTTATGCAGATATATTGTTTTTCATCACATTATTTTATTAATTTTTTAAAAGAAGGAAACTTAAATTACAACTTTATTTTAAAATAAGCCCAGTACATTGTATAAGAAGCAGGAACATTGTAGATGCTGTGTCACCTAACAAATGTTTCCCTTCAGGCTCAAAATATTAGAGAAAATATTACCAGTTTTTTCTAGTATGTATTTTTCAATGCAGATTATCCTATGACAGATATCACTTCTGCAGGCCCAGTTATGCCAGTTGTAGCCAGAAAAATTGGCCTTTTGCTCAACGCTGAATGATGTCCCAGAGACTTGTTACACTCCTAAAGAAAGCTTTGCAGTCACAGAGCAATGTGGTTTTCCATTTTTTCCCCCTTTCAAACACTCACAAATGCATAAATGAACTGTGGTTATACGGGTTGTATTTCACACTAATTTATATCATGTTGACCAAGGCTCTGGCATTTATATAGAAGTAAGCGGTTTGGAAGCCCATTTCTATATTTTCAAAGATATATGCATCTCTGTGTTCATTGCAGCATTATTCATGTTAGCCAAGACATGGAGACAACCAAAGTGTCCTTTGGTAGAGGACTATATAAAGATGTGGTACATATATACAATGGGATACTACTCAGATCTAAGAAAAGACAAAATGTGGTCATTTGCTACAACATGGATGACCTTGAGAATATCATGCTAAGAAAAAGAATTCAATTAGAGAAAGCTAAGAACCATAGCATTTCACTCATATGCAGAATATAAAATTGAAACTTGTGGATGCAGACAACAGTTTGATGGTTGCCAGAAGGAAGGAGGTAGGGGATGTATGGCCTAATATATGGTAACAGAAAAAGGTTTGAATTTAGGTGGTGGGCAGACAGTGCAATGTACAGATATGGTATCATACTAATATATACTTGAAACCTATATGACTCTGTTAGCCAATGTTATCCCAATACATTTAAAAAACACACCAATAAATGGTATGATACCATTCATTGCTTAGGATTCTTTCCTCTTTGATGTGACCAAGAATATCATTGCCACAGCTACCTTGAGATTTCCTACCCCTCACTTAGAATGTATATCTGTTTAAATCAATATGTATTTATACAGTTAAATTGTTGCTTTTGTGCTCTAACAGTTCATGGGTCTAGACTGAGGGCTGCCCTTAGCCCTGAAGAATTGTTTAATCACTTTATCTTTTTTCAGGGAAAGAACTTAGCTTTTTAAATGTAACTCGTTACAAGTGACCTCAGGTCAAAAGCTGTGCCAACTATTTACGAATTTGTGATGCATTTATTATAGTTACACTCACTTTGGTGACACATTACGCCCATGTAACACATGAGAAAACTAGGATTACAATTGCCTAAGACTAAATCTAGAGATTCTAATTTCAAGTCTAATGCTTTTTAATCATTTATACTACTTTTTAGTAATATATATCTAGCTGGATAACATACAGAGCTATAATTAAAAATGACTTCTTCGTCAATCAGAGCATTAAAGAGAAAATGATTTTCCTGTAATTTCTCCAGTTTATTTACTTAATTCTCTACACAGAGACAGTTGAGTACTATTGATTTTTTAAGGCAACAGATCACTAAAACATTTCTAAATGTACTTAAGATTCAAACATGACCTCACCTTAAAATGGAACCTAATCACCAAAACAAACAAGCAAGCAAAATATAACCAGAGACATTGAAATTAACAGCAAACTGACAGTAACCAGAGGGGATGTGGAAGGTGATAATGGGGGGAAGAGGGGAAGGGTTTTCAGGAACTACTATAAAGGGCACACTGACAAAACCAAGGAGGGGTGGGATCAGGGAAGGGAGGTGGGATGGCTGTGGGGGAGGAGTAGAAGGGTAGAAAGGCAGACAAGTGTGCTTGAACACCAATAAAAATAAAAACAATAAGATTCAGACAATTGGAATGAATCAGAAAGTGGTGGTGGGAAAACGGAGACAACTGTGTTCAACATCAATAAAAATAAACAAAGTGTCACATCAGAAAAAATAAAAAAAGAAAAGAAAGAGGAACTTTTTAATCCTCCCATACCTCAGACATGGCTACTTTCTCCTGAAAACCCACAAGGTGTGATCACAAGAGGTTTTTCTGTTGTCTCTGTAGTTCATTTTGGCTTCCAAACTCATTGCTTCAGGTTACGGCACAGTTGCTCACAGTCCTCTAGGCAGTAGTATGTACTATTTGGATAATGGGATAGATTCAGTTTACAATGCTAACTTATTGCTGGTGCTGTAAATCAAGTAATATCAACAAAGAAATATCCTGGGGAGACAAAGCTTTCTGGTCTTCTTTGTTACCTGCACAGGTAGAGAAATGCCAGATGCTAGACCTTGGCATGTTCTAAGGAAAGTATTATAATACCCAGGCTTACAAAATGTGTGTGTCAGAATTGCCTGATTTCTATAGTGTAATGGAATCTTTTTGGACAATAAAATTTTGGAGGACTTTATATTAGTTACGGGACAGTGATACCAGCAGCAGAATCTGATTCCTACCACTTGTGCTAAAAAATATAGTGAAAAGCGTGGGACAGCCTAAAAACTAGTCTTTAAAATAATCAACACAGGAAATTGTGATGCTGTTTTGAAGTAAAAGTTATGCCAATTGGCCAAAAATGTATTGTCAGACATTCTAAGGTAAAGTGATATATGTAATAGTTTACTTCAGTCCAGGATTATGAGAGGTTGTACACACTCACACACACATACCTTAGTAGGTACGTTTTACCATTAAGGATTTTGAAAATTAAAACATTTGGAGAAAATTAAGCTCACATTTAGGTAGTGCTTCTAAAAATAATACATGCAATTGGGAAATTATATTTAGTTTAAGTAGAATATAAACATTTTTAAGACTGCAGTGGTCACAGACAATTTAATATACTGCTGGATATTTAGAACACTGCTTGTTTAAGTAGCAGTAAGTTTATCCTCTCTCTAAAACAGAGCAAATGCCCTGGCCAGGCTTGGCTTTACATCTGAAAAATTATTTATCATGCAAAGTGCATTTTAAATAAAATATAATAATGAAAAATTTCATCATACACCTTTTTGACTGATTTGGAATGGCTTGATTATAATACCTTTTCCAGTATCTGATGTTTTGAATTCTTATACATTATGGATTTGTTACCACTTCTGTGAGACATTTTTGCCCTCTAGAGAGGTCAAACTTTGTGCAATTGCTATTCTAGCTTTATATTAGTCACTATAACATGAAAATCTCTGCATAAGTAACAGGGGCATGCAAAACTTTTATCATTATATAAAATCTAAACTACATCTGATAGAAATAACCTCTCTCTTAAGGCAAAACCAACTGTAAATGATTTATTTCTATTATTTAATTAATGAACCCATATCCTGGTGATAGGTGAATATAATCTTATAAAAAATCAGTTACTCTCTGAGAAATACCATACTGGTTATTTATTGCTGAAAAGGAATCTCAGTGTAGGCTTTGAAGTTCTTACCCAGAGTTCCCCCAAGAGTTCCATTGTAAACCCAAGTCACAAGCGCCTTAGATGTCCTTCCCTTGGGGAAGAGGGCAGAAAGCCTTCGGTGTTATGCCAAGTGCCAGTGACTACAAATGGATTGACAATTGAAGTAACCCACATATTGTTTTGGTATCACTAAGGCACATGGCTACTAATTCCTGGGAAAGAATGAGTCATGATAAATTTTCAGGCCCCATGGGTAGGAAACTGAGGAGTCGTAGTGATGCGTAGCTATTGAACGCTTACTGAAAGCAAGGCGCTGTGTGGAGCACTTTACTTGTATAATCTTGTTTTATACTCACTACTGCATTTATTATATTCTACCTATTTGATAGGAGAACAAAATAAACTATACAAAGAAGTGCACATTAACTTCTAATGCCAGACAACAGAGGATTTCCAGTCAGATATTCTCAGTTTAGGACATCCTCAAACGTGCAGTATTATATAGGAGGAAGGCTAGTCTCAAAATATGTGGTCTGGCAGGTTGTATTCATGAGATGCCAACCCACTGCTTCTTTCTCAGCTTCTGGACCAGTGCCCCACATGGCCCGAATGAGGCCATCAAGTGTGGTGGGTGATGAGTACATCAGTAAAACTCGGCCACCAATTAGTATATACAACCAGGGTGTTTGCTGAGGAATCTATCCCCACTGTCTTTGAGAACTATTTTGTCTGTATTATGGTAGACAGAAAAAAAATGAATCTGAGTTTATGGAATGCAGCTGAATAAGAAGATTAGGGGGGATTATGTGGATCATTTTATCTACAAACACATGTGATTTGTTTTTTTCTTATGAGTTTTGCATCATTTATGGAGTGAGCTCATTATCCCAATAATCCTATCGTCCTAGTGGAAACTATACTTGGTCATAGAGATGATAAAGATATAATCAAGAAACTGTAGGAGAAGAAGCTGATTTCCATCATTATCCATAGAGTTAGATGCGGTGAAGGGGCTTGAGTTTGTAAAATATGTGAATTGCGTGGCTGTCATGCATCGGAACCTCAAGACCGTTTTTGAGTAAGCTATTCCAGCATGTCTCTAGCTCTCTCATCAAGGAGAGGAGAAAATGCCCTCTGCTGCTAATACTCAGGACCCTCATTCCTTGTCCTGTGTCTATCGGAACTTTTGTACACTCTGCTCCAAAATGTTGAAGGTTTCACATTCAGTGCCAAGTTTTTGACCCAGATTAGTTTTTCCATGAAACCATTTGGAACCAGGAAGAAAATTTAATTTTGGTTGTTCAAAGTATAATGTCAAACTTCTACATTCTATGACAATTTAGCCCTACAATGACTAGCATTCTTAAAGATTTGTTTTTTGGTAGTTCCTATTCCAGCTTAGATTGAGTTGCCAAAATACCTTCTGAATTAAGTTGGTGTTGTATGTTACTAAGTACTGACTAAATGGTTTTATAGATCTTTGTTTTTAAGAAGACTGTTGCTTCTGATAGTAGGAAATTCAGACACTTTCTAACTAGTTTTCAGGTAATGTGAAGCAAAACACCTCCATGAATGAAATGTTGCACATTCAATAATTTGTCAACCAATGTCTGTTACATAATTTTTATCATTGTAATAATGGAGTAGGTATAACAGTGCAATGTTTTTAGATCAGTCTTTTAATTTTGTAGTCAATTAAGAAATAGTTTATTATCTTTTGCCACGATTTTGATCAGAAATCTTACTCCTGTTTCCTTTTAAGGTGTGCTGCTGCTAGTTGTGGGTGTCAAGTGTAAAACATGTGATCAGAAGGTGAAAGCAGTATTTTGACAAAGTATGAAGTGGTTAGTTTATACTACACTGTCCATGGAATAATTAAGCTGAATAAAAGTGTCATGGGAAGAGTTTTAAAAGGATAATTTCTGTCAAAAGCAATAGATGAAGAAAAGTTGGTATTATCAGAGTTATCTTAAACCTTTCCTTGTTTTAACACCTGTCATCTCTCCCTAAATTGGGCTTTTATTTTTATCAGAGAGGAGAAGAGAAGAGAAGAGAAGAGAAGAGAAGAGAAGGGAAGGGAAGGGAAGGGAAGGGAAGGGAAGGGAAGGGAAGGGAAGGGAAGGGAAGGGAAGGGAAGGGAAGGGAAGGGAAGGGAAGGGAAGGGAAGGGAAGGGAAGGGAAGGGAAGGAAGGAAGGGAAGGAAGGGAAGGGAAGGAAGGAAGGAAGGGAAGGAGAAGGGAAGAGAAGAGAAGAGAAGAGAAGAGAAGAGAAGAGAAGAGAAGAGAAGAGAAGAGAAGAGAAGAGAAGAGAAGAGAAGAGAAGAGAGAGGGGGAGGGGATAACAGGGGAGGGGAGGGGAAGAGAGGAGAGAAAAGGAGAGAAGAAGGACATCAATGACAGAGAGAAGCATAGATCAGTTGCCTCTCATACGTGCCTGGGTGAAGGATCAAACACACAACCTAGGAATGTACTTTGAACAGAGTTGAACCTGCAGCCTTTAGGTTATAGATAGCACTTCAGCCGAGTCACACTGCACAGCAAGTGTTTTTATGTAGAACTTCTCCTTCAGGAGCAGTATGTCTCTGTGTGTTATAAAATCTTTCTGATAATGTAAAACTCTTTTTTTTTCAGATTAGTAAAAATACATTTCTCTTTTCATGTTACTTAATTCAAAATTACTCATGCCTTCCTTCATTTTCTAGTAAGTAGGCATAAAACTCATGTGTTAAATATTTATAGTTTATAAAATATTTTATATTTAAACTATGAATTTTACTATCTTGCAGGATTACCAACACTATAGCTAATAAAGACACTACTCTTTAACTCAACTAGATGGACATACACTTCTATTGTTGCTTTGCATAAAGTGTTACATTGTGTCTGAAAACTCAGTGCTAATTCTAATAATATTCAGTACAACTTACTGGAAGATACAGTGTTGAACGTTTCAACCATTTTCAAGAACAATATTTTTAAGTGGGCAGAATCCTGGGCTGTTTTTACATTGATCTTTTGCTAGTGCATTGGCAGCATGCTTTGCAAGTATGACAATAAATTCTTGAATCCTGTAGAAGGATTCTATTAACAAATCAATTCACAAATTTGATAACTTAGGTGAAATGAGACACTTTCTGGAAAGGCAAAAACCACCAAAACCCACAGAAAAAGAAATATAGGATCTGAATAACCAACATCTACTGAGAACAGTGAGTCAACAACAATATTCAAACATGGAAGAGCTGATAATAGTATTTCAAAAAAGTCCCAGATGGTATCACTGGAAAATTCTACTAAATATGTAAAGAAACAGTGATAACAATTCTCAGTAAAGTATTCCATACAATAAAAATGGAAAGGACACATTTTAACTCATCTTAAGAGACAAACTTTACTCTAGTCCTAAAGCACCAGTTAAAATGTCGAAGACGTTCACAAACTGTGACCCTTTGGTAAAAAGCATCGTATAGACCTGTACAAATGACCAGACTGCCAGGTTCTCACACAGACCCCTTTGCATTGTAATGACAATGAGTTTTCCTTAAAGTGTGCATTTAAAGCCATTAAATAAAAATTCCGAAAACTTTAAAAAGCTAGAATCCGATTTTAATTTAGCTTATATTCAGCCAAACTCCTTAAACAAAGCATTAACATCAACGACTTAGCATGGGGCCATGGGGGATGAGTCTGGAGCACCTTGAAACACCGGGAAGTAAGGAAGTGTCAAAGAACTCACAACAACACGGCAACAAGACCGACAAAAACATACTGACGCAGGGCACACTGGAGTTGAATGAAAGAACTCCTGATGGAAACATTTGAAACAGCCTGAGCAAATAAAACAGGTAGTATTGAATTACAACTCAAAGTATAAAATAAATGTCCCAGAGTCCATACAAATATAAACTACTAAGTGAATATATGGCTGGAGCAAAGTAATAAATCCCCATGTAGAAAAATTCCAAAACATATAAGGGAGGAAAGCATAACTCCTCACTCCTTAAATATGGGCCGTACATAGGGACTTCCTTTCAAAATTTATATATAAATAATTTAAAATTTTATACCACCAAAGCAAAATAAAACCAAGATTTTGTATTGACAATGAAAATATTAATGGAAAATGTTAATTTGTCATACTGTTGTGGGGCTGACTTTTCCCGCATGTCCCCCCCCCGTCTGCCACAGATGAAAGTAAACACTACCAAGACAAGATCTGTTTGGGGAGGAGAGGTGGCCAGTCCCTCAAAGGGGGAGGGCCAAGAGCCCCCTGCTCAGGGGGCTTTTATTGGGTTGTCACACACAGGCAAGGATCAAACAGTAGATAACATTTCAAAGAAATCCAAGGGCTTAGTCTGAGTTAGAGTCTGTCAGGAAGGGAGTTTGCAGAAACTTTAGGGTTATCTGCTTTTACCCTTAACATATGAATGAAAGCACTCTTAGCAGAGCAGGGTTCCCAGGTTTTTGAGGAGTTCTTCGTGATGCCAGATTTTTCCCCAGGATCTGCTCTAGCAAGGCAAGGAGCTGCGCCTCTCCCCATCAGGCTTTCAGGCTTAAGTGGATTAGAGCCAGAAAGTGCTTGTCCCAGAGGACATGGGGACTCCGGCTATGTCACATAGCTGGGGGGCAAGGGTCCATCGCTCGCTCTTTGTTTCAGCCCACCGAGTCCTTTCATGATGGCCTCCCAAGTGATTGAGTCTGGCTTGGGTTCCTCCCTGCTGTAAGGAGACTTACCTGTCAAGGACTTTCTACCATGCTTTGGGGGCAGGGAGAGGAACTGAGGCAGCATTTGCTACCAGAGACAAGCTTTGTCTCCTGTGGCTCACATTCCAAAGGTCACTGGTTCATCCTTAGCCCTGGAAGGTAAAGTTACAATTCCTGAAACCAGGCAGAGGGGTCCACAACAACTACTATAATAATTTTATAGTTATATATTCATAACATATAATAATTCATTAATTTGTTATCAATCATTTCTTATTTTTCCTCTGAATCTTTTTTTTGATAGCTTCACCTACTTATATATGAAAAAGTGGATTCCTTTTATTTTATTTAACAACTTTGGCAATGTTGAATATTTCTAAATTTTATTAATATATTTGTTATCATGTGTATATACCTTGAATATTATCATGTATATGATATTCCCTAAATTTAAATGGGAATATAAAAATAAATGGCAGCTGTGTGGCTAATGTGGCTCAGTTGGTTGGAGCACTGTTCTGTAAACTGAGAGATCACGGGTTCAGTTCCCAGTGGGGAGAATACCTAGGTTGCAGGTTGGGTCCTCCATCAGGGAGCTTATGGGAGGCTACTGACTGGTGTTTCTCACATTGCTGTCAAGTCATTACACAGTGCATCTTAAACTTACACTGTTCCATAAGCCATTTATATCTGCATAAAACAGAAAGTAGAACTGGCTATTTTGAGCAACTCAAGTGTGATAATTCAAGGAGAAGATTTTATAGTCTCGTGTTTTATTCACATTGGGTAAATACCTAGGAATGAAATTGCTACATTGCATAACTGTAAATTTTAAATATAGGAAAACTACCAAAATGTTTTCTACAGTAGCTTTTGTATAATTTTCATTCCGAACGTTCCAATTGCAACAGATTTTTCCCAATGCTTGGTTTTATAATTTTTTTAAAAATTTTTAGAAAAGATTTTTTTAAAAGATTTTATTTTCAGAGGAGAAGAGAGGGAGGGACAAAGAGAGGGAGAGAAACATCAATGTGTGGTTGCCTCTGCTGTGCCCCACACTGGGGATTTGGCCCACAGCCTAGGCATGTGCCCTGACTGGGAATCGAACCGGCAATTCCTTGCTTCACAGGCCAGCACTCAGTCCACTGAGCAACACAAGCTGGGGCCATTTCCTAAAATTTTTAACTATTCCATTCTATGTTTTATAGTTTGTTCGGTCTTCTAGTTTCTTCAGAGGGTGAAGGACAGAAGGCAGTAAACCTAGGCCTTGTTATTTACCATAGACAAAGCATAATTCATTCAATTTGACTTATTAAATAATGCAGTAGCATTATTTAAAAATTATTAAAAAATAGCAATCTGAGAACAGAAAATATTATTGTAATCAAAATAAAACAAGATTACTTAACTTAATTTGTGTGTGTATAGATAGGTTGTGAACAATCAATATTGCCAAAATTGGAAATAATTACTTGAAAAAAATAATAAAGGGAGAAACAAAATATAGAGGAAAATATACTAGGAAATCCAGTATGAGCCTAAATGTAGTTGCAGAAGGAGGAAAAGGATCCCATGTGTAGCATTAATAATTTTTAAAAATTTTTTAAATTTATTTATTTAATTGCTCAAGTATAGTTTTCTGCCTTTTACTCCCATCCCAGCCCACCCCCCAGCCCTCCCCACCTCCCTCCCATTTCCACCCCCCTTAGTTGTTGTCCATGTGTCCTTTATACTAGTTCCTGTAAATCCTTCCCCTTTTCTCCTGAAATTCCCTCCCCTCTCCTTTCTGGTCCCTATCAGCCTGTTCAGTGTCTTTGGTTATATTTTGCTTGTTTGTTTGTTTTGTTGTTTAGGTTCCTGTTAAAGGTGAGATAATTAAATAAAGACAATAAGATTATAGGAGCTTAAAAAAATGGGGTCTGAGATGGGAATTGTCACCAAGACCTAAACATTCTCAGCACAATAATATATTTAGTTGTGTCTTTTTTTTCCAGCAATGGCAATATTTTTTCTACCGAGCTCTTTGATGATCCTCTGAAGTGGAACACACACACACAAAGGCAATTCCTAAACATTTTTGGTTAAAGACCTATGAGGTCTGTCCAGAAAGAGTCCAACCATTGTTAATATAACAAGAATGGTTTGCATGACATTTATAAAACCTGGCAGCCAGGAAGAGTAGACCGGAATGCACATGCGTGACCAACGATGATTTCACTGTACTAGTCAGTGGGGTGTTAGATGCCATGGACTGAGCATGTGCACTGTGCTGCCGTCTTACTGAAACTGACTGAGTAGAGCAATGAATCTGCATCCAATTTTGCATTAACCTTAGACATTCCTCTGCAGAAACTGTGTTGATGATTCAGAAGACTGTAGCTAAGAACAAATGGTGATTTGCAGCTTCATCACAATCCATCTGCTCCTGCATCACATCTCATGCAGAGTTTGTATTCAAAACATCGAATCACCCAGGTGACTCAGCCCCTCTACAGCCCAAATCTGGTGCCCTGTGACTTCTGGCTTTTTCCAAAACTAAAGTCTCCTTTGAAAAGGAAGAAATTTCAGACTGTTGATGAGATTCAGGAAAATAGGACAGGACAGCTGATGGCAATTAGAACTGTGTGAGGTCTCAAGGTGCCTACTATGAAGGGGACTGAAGTGTCATTGTCTCATGTACAATATTTCTTGTATCTTGCATCTTCTTCAATAAATGTTTTTATTTTTTATTTTACATAGCTGGAAACTTCCTGGGTAGACCTTGTATTCTGTACAATAGTAAACATAAACTCCTGTTAACTACAGTGTATTAAAAATGCTTTTTTTCTTATTGAGCATAGTATAGGAGCTGTTACTAATAATGTATGCCAAGTTTCATCTTTAATTAACCTACCTAAGTATTTTTTCAGATTAACTTGAATAACTTGCTCAAAGTCACAGAGCTAGTAAGCATCCTTTTCCAAATGTGACCTCCAGGCTGGCTGAGCCCACTGTTGGAGTTTCAACCTTTCTTCTATATGGGGGGCAATTAAAATAGTAATGTAAAATAAGCATAACCTGTTTTCATCATTCAAATATCACAGGTCAGTCTCTAGTCTAAATGACATGAGTAAAAAACAACAGAGGAATGTACCAGGACTGTCTCCATTTTGCTGGCATTGGCTGCTTCTGTGATGTTCTGTGATGGGGAGCATCTTGGGGCTGTGTTCCAGGGCGAGCTGGACGCAGTGTTTATGTGGCAGTGTCTCGTGTTTTCTGTGCTGGTGCTGTCCTAGTGTAAACAACTCCACTGTAACTCGGCTCATCTACATACTTTTCTCAGTCATCGGAGAGTATGTAGCTTGTGTGATGTTAATACCAGGAATGGAAGAACAACTGAATGAGATTCCTGGATTTTGTGAGAGTGAGAAAGGTGTTCTCACCTTGTAATATTCTAGTTGGCCACAAAGCTGTATACTGCTTGTGCTTTGGCTTTGCCATGTTCTAGCTTCTCCTTTCTGTCTCTCAGTGATCTAAGTGAAGAGCAGCGGTGATCCTAGAGCTGTAGTGCACAATGGATTTCTTTAAATTGCTGCAGCAATAGCGGTTGTTACTGGGGCTTTCTTCATTCCAGAAGGAACTCTTTCAACTGTGTGGTTTGATGTGGGCATGGCTTCATTCTCATATAGCTAGTTTTATTGATTTTTTACCATTTATGGAAAGCATCATGGGTAGAAAAGTAGAAGATAGAAACTCAAGATGTTGGTATGCCACTTTATCATCAGCTACAGCTCTGAATTATCCTTTATCATCATGTTCTATGCTTAATATACTCATCAAGCCAGTTGTTCAGAAAATAAAGCATTCAGTCTTGGCTGACGTGGCTCAGGTCCTTGGAGCATTATCCTGTAACTGAAAAGTTGTAGTATGATTCCCAGTCAGTGCACATACCTAGGTTGTGAGTTGATATGAAATCTAGGTGCATGGGTATCTCCTCATGTGACTGGTCTGAGGTCATTCAGGTGGCAACTAATTAATGCTTCTCTCTCATATTGATATTTTACTCTTTTCTTTTCTCTCTCCCTTGCCATCCCTTTAAAAAAAGGAAGAAAAAAAGCAATGAAAAAATGTCCTCAGTTGAGAATTAAAAAAAGAACATAGTCTTAAAAACATTTATTAACTTAAATGAAATGTAACAATTCAACTTAATTTCCCAGCTTTATTCTGTGTGGATATTATGTGCTATGTTTGAATTACTGTGTTCTATCTTTAAATAAATAAATTCAGAGAAAAAAACTAGTCAGATTAAATTTCTGTAAAATCCAATGTTTGTGAAAATACAGTCACAGATATCTATGAAAATTACTGGAGTCAAAATATCTCTGAAATCAAATTTTATAGGATGAATAATTAAATTCTTTGATTTTGTTTTATATCTAGCCCCACCCTAATTATATATATCTTGTATATGTTGTAATGTATCTAATTATATACGGTAAGTATTTTATTATTTTATTCTATTATAAATATGTTGCAAAAACTTTAAAATCAGAAATTGAAATCATTTTAATTCAAACAAAATTGAGCTAGAATCTCATAACACTTCTGTGAGAGGCATGACCCTTGCCATATTAAATCAGATGGATTTACTGTCCTAAGTCTAAAGCTTCCATGATGAGTGTTGTGATCATCAGTATCCACTCAACTAATTTAAAACTTTTCCAGCGACATATAAGAAAGTATATTGAGTAGGTCATGGATGATGAAATAAACCATAAACAGAATTCAACAATTAACATAAAATCTCCTTTTGTGGAATACAATTCCAATTACTGATGGTCCTCATTTAATATAACTTTTTCTATTATTTTTTCTTGAATGAATAAAAATAGAATATTTGCATATCTCTAAAGTATAGCCTGGTATAAAATACTGATTCTGCTACATTCATTCTTAGTCTTACACATAGTTGCTTTCTGATTGAAAAGTTTATCTTCCTATTAATTTATCTCCATTAATAATAAAAATAATGTGTCTCCTATAATTGTATTACAAATTTCCTCATTTTCCTGAGACTCACTGGTTTAGCAAATGAAAACTATCTCTTTCATCTGAGGTTGGGCCACTAAGTTATGGCTGCATTATACTCATCAATACCAGTCTGATATTAAGGAATCATTTACCCTCACAATTTCTAAGAGAAATAAATTATTTTCTCTTATTTTTAAGATATGAATAATGTGCCAGAGTATAATGTTTTAAATTTCCATAGACAATTAATTTATGTTGCAGATATTTCAGTGACAAAAAGCCATTCCAAATCTTGGACTTACCTACATTGGACCTGGTATAACATGGACACAAAAGCATTTTGTTTTCTGATTGATTGAACATTGGGAGATTTTCAATATCTATACATATATTGAATATATATACATATATTTTCAATATCTATACATATATTTTTGAAATATATATATATCAAAACTCTTACAAAAATTTTAGGAAATATTTCATATTATACATATTTTGATGTAATAAAATCCAGATCAAATCATGGTATATATCATCAGTACTGCTAACTTTATGGAAATTAAAGTAGGTAACTTGTACATTTTCTGAATGCCTTACATCATTTACATACAGCAACAAATTATGTCGGCAGATAAACTAGGAAATTTGGTCTGAGAATAAGTGTAGCTGAGCACTCTACTCAGCAAGGTCAGTCTGGTATTGAAGAATGTATAAAACGTTAATTGGAATCTTGTAATTAGAATAAAAAACAGAGATTTTTGAAGTCTGGCATTGTTTATTAACTTCCCTGTAGTAACCAATGGCAGAAAATGAAAGATGTTTTTTCGTGAGTTTAATAGAGTACAAACTTAGTTGCACGAGGAAGTAAATGCAGTTGAGACCTCAAAGACTCACTCTGCTTATTTTATTATATTTTTATATGCATATGTTTTATTTTTATTTTTTAAATATATTTTATTGATTATGCTATACAGTTGTTCCAGTTTGTCCCCCTTGCCCACCTCTACCCAGTACACCATTCTTTCCAGCAATCCCCACTTTAGTTCATGTCCATGGGCCATACATATAAGTTCTTTGGCTTCTCCATTTCCTATACTGTTCTTAATGTCCCCCTATATTGTACTTACCAAATTATACTTCTTAAACCCTTCACTTTTTTCTCATTCTCTCCATCCCAACTGATAACCCGCCAAATGATCTCCATGATTCTGTTTCTCTTCTGCTTGTTTGCTTAGTTCTTTTATATTCAAGTATTAATAGTTGTGAATTTATTGCCATTTTAATGTTCATAGTTTTGATCTGCTTTTTCTTAAATAATTTCCTTTAACATTTCATATAATAATGGCTTGGTGATAATGAGCTCCTTTAGCTTTGCCTTGTCTGGGAAGCACTTTATCTGCCCTCCCATTCTAAATGATAGCTTTTCTGGATAGAGTAATCTAGGTTGTAGGTCCTTGCTTTTTATCACTTTAAACACTTCTTTCTAGCCCCTCCTTGCCTGCAAGGTTTCTTTTGAGAAATCAGCTAACAGTCTTATGGGAAATCCTTTGTAGGTAACTACTTTTCTCTTGATGCTTTTAAGATTCTGCCTTTGTCTTTAATTATGATGTGTCTTGGTGTGGTCCTCTTTGGGTCCATCTTGTTTGGGACTCTCTGGGCCTCCTGGGCATGTATATTTTCTTCATAAAAGTACATCTGTAAGTTGGATGTGGTGGAGCCTTAGGTAATCACCAGCATGGAGCGACCTGGGTCACTTCTTTGTCAGTCTGTGCTGAGGAGGACTCAGAAAGGGGACTGTACTGCTGCCTGGCCTCTGGAGATTTGTCTAGGAGGAAACTGTCTCCCAGCATTTGCTCTAATGTCTGACACTTCAATTTCTTCCCATATGCCACTGGTGCCCCTCCAGTTGAAGCCCAGAGGGAGTGAGTTTGCCTAAGTCCTAAGTCCACTTCTAGGCCCTTTAAGAGGAGACTCCTGAGAATCCTGCAGTTTCTGCTACTGCCCCAACCCCTCTGATTTTTACAGCCAGAAGTTATGGGGACTTATTTTCCTGGCACTGGAACCCTGGGCTGTGTGGTCTGGTGCGGGGCTGGGATCCCTCGCTTCCAGGGTATTCTTCCCAATTTCTATTCACCAGACATGTATTTGGAACCGCCCATTGCATGTCTCTATGTCCTGTGCATCTCTGTACCTCTATACATGTCTGCAAATCTATGCCCCCCCTACCCATCTGGATAAATGTGGCTCCTTTAATTCCTTGGTTGTCAGACTTCCATATAGCTCACTTTTCTGATGATTCTGGGTGACATTTGTTTTGTAGTCTAATTGTAACTTAGCTGTGGTTGCGCAAGAAGGCAAGGCATGGTTAACTGTGCTGCCATTTTGACTAGAAGTCTACTCTGTTTATATTAACTGAAATGCATGACAAGTACATTGCAAAATCACTACAAAAAATAAAACTATCTGTATATCAAGTAATTCCTATTCATATATACATTTACACCCTGCAGAAATCTGAGCCTGGAAAGTTGTGAATTGTATTTGCTTTTCATTTTTTATTTTCCTTAAAATTCTTCAAAATGAAATGCCAAAAACCTTTTTAACCTATATGCTTTTAAGGGTAAAATTATCTTTCTGATCTATCTTCTATACCAATTGCATACAGTATAGTCCTTCTTTGCAGATGATACACATAAATTTGGTTAAAATTATGTCTATGAGAAAATTATCTAATATGGAAGTGAAATATCAGACAATAAGCACAATGTTACCTCATTTTCCTAGAGCCTTTATTTATTCTCTTAAACTGATTTTTATTCCTTTAAGCATACACACTCAGATTTGACCTTAGACTCAGAAGCTTGTCTGTAGACATGACTTGGAAATGCCTTTACAGTGAAAGTAGCAATATATACCCAGAGGCATCTACAAAGGAATTAGATTTTTACAAAAAGAAAAGGACGAGTTTCTCTCTGTTAATTTCTCATATTGAATGATATAACATGTAGTGTCAGGAGTGTTGTCTAGCAGTGGCCATGAGATACAGAGTCAGGCTTGATGGACTTCTGCCTTCAATGACTTCCTTCCTCCCATAAGGACAAGGGCAGAAAAAGCAGCACTGGTGTTTGCTCACTTACTGTAAGAGTTCTCATACAGCACCTCAAAGGGTTCTATTTTGCCTTCCTTCCTCTGTGATGTTTAATCTGTGTATTACAGTAATCTGTGAATGGCTGTGTATTATAGTACTACCAGTTCATGGATGACATTTTGATTTATGTGACTTTTTCTGTTGAGCTGGAAAAAAACCAGAGTCATTTTTGTTTTATTTCTCTTTTGCAGGAGACTGTTTTAGGTAAAGAAAATATAACCTCCAAAGTTTTATTACAACAAAAGTGTACCTACAGATTTAATATATAATACTATTTTTTAAATTTATGAGTTATATTTGTTTTGTTACTCGGATTGGCTGTTCTAACTGCTGTAGTGAATCAGTCTGCTGTCCAATGTTAAAAAAATTATGTTATTAGTATTATTTTGAAAGGTATCTGTATTTTTTTAATTTAATTTATTTATCTTTAGAAGGGAAAGGAAGGAGAGAAATATCAATGTGTGGTTGCTTCTGGTGCATCCCCTGCTGGGAACTGGCCCCTGCTGGGAACTGGCTTGCAACCCAGGCATGTGCCCTGATGGGGAATCGAACCTCAATCTTTTGGTTCGCAGGCCTGTGCTCAATCCACTGAGCTACACCAGCCAGGGCTGTATTTTTAAAGCACTATTTATTTCACTGTGTCCAGTGGTCCTTTAAAATTACCAGGTTTGGATCTTAAATGTTAGACTTCAGAAATCTCTTATTCTTAATATTATTGTATAATTCCAAGTTACATTTCACAAATGGGCTTTTGCCATTATAAAAATGTATAGTAAAAAATACCCCATACATTTTTCTTTCATTATATAAAAATCTTTTTTTCACATGCAGAATCTGGAACTAGTGTTACTCAGAATAAACCTTACATATTTTCTAAACATAAAAGTACATTCTAAATTATTAAAATGTGTTTATTACATTCAGTATGGTTTTACTAATATATGCTTTTATTACATGCTTTCTGAAATAAGTTAATCAGATATTGAAGCTATTTATGTATTAGCTACCATATATTAGATTCTTTCAACACTTGACTTTTATTTGCACTTTGCACAAATATTTAGGGCTATCTTCTTTTTAAAGAATAGTTGAAAGGGAGAGGCATACATAGTTAAGGCAAGCACTGTGTGTAGAAACCTTTTCTATTTGTGTAGGCTGGAGCTGGTTTTGAGTACTCACTATTTAAACTTGAAATCTGGTTCTCTCCAGTGAACTGTAGCTGTGCGAGACCTTTTACTAACTCTGAGTTTAGTAGAATTTCTCTTTTTCATCTGATAATGTAATTAGTTTTCAACCTACATTCTGGGCTATTAGGGAGCATAAAATGAAAACAGCTCATGCATATCTGATTGCAGTTAAAGGCACGGCATGTTTACAAATACAGTCATCCCTCAGTAGTCCTTGGTTTCAGCGTTCATTACAAGTTCCGGAATGAACTAACAATGAGCACTGAGGTACCACTGTATCTGTATTTTGTGTTTCATATTGCTTTCTACTCTTTATCACATTCTGTGATAATTAGAAGAATCTTGGAACACAGAGTTCTGTCACTTCTGGCAAAATGTAGTAGAGCCTGGAAATTGAGCTGTCATGTTGATACTTGAAAATTCAAGAGATAATTTCTCTGAGAAATGTATCCTTTTTTGACTTGTGATTCAGAAACTGAGATGTGTTTATCTTCAGAGTGCTATATTGAAATTTCAGTGGCTAATCATTTTTCTCTCTTATATTACTCATTGTTAAAAAGAATTTCATATTTGAGGTAATTTTAACTTCACTTAAAATTAATATTTGTAAATGTGAAGATGTGTGGGAACTGAAATAATTCATACTTCTCTTACCTTTTCAGTTCTTCTAGCTGGGCCATCAATCAAATTAACAGAGACATTCTAATAGGAGAAAATGAAAGTTTTAAGACATGCATGTGAGCAACCCACATGAGCATGACGGTTTTGGACAAATGAGAACAGGATAGGGTATCATATTTCAGAAGTCAGAATGGGCAACTTACAGGTAATTGAAGAAGACCAGAAAATAAGACGGCAGGAAATTTCTTCCTGGGCAACTCGGAAACCGTGGGAAACAGAAGGTACCTAGTGAACCCGCCCCTGTCTGAGGCCCTCTTATTTACCGCACTTATTCAAACAGACCAAGTTGAAAATCCTAAAATGTTACTTGCCAAAGCAGGTTTTTCTCTCTGAATCTCTTGGGCAGGAAAAGGGAGGGAGGACTAAAGGTACTAAGTAGTATTTTTTAATAAATAGCTTAAAGTCAATATCCCAAAAAGGCATTTTTAAGGTGGCAAAATTTTTATTTCTTTCACATGTAAGTGATCATGAATCCCTTTCCATTGTTTTTTGATAACTGCTTTATGGATACATAATTCACATACCATAAAATTTACTCTTTTAAATACTACAGATCAGTGGTTTTTAGTGTTTTGAGAATTCTACAGTCATCACCATTACTTTGAAAACTTTTCATCTTCCTCAGAAGAAACCTCATACCCATTACATTCACACCCCATGCCCACAGCTGCCGGCCCCTAGAACCCATTTATTTTCCTAATACAGACATGGTACATAAATGGAATTACACATGTGATCTTTTGTCACTGTCTTCTTTCACTTAGAATAATGTTTCCAAAGTTCATCTAGGTTGTAACATGTATCACTATTTCAATCTTTTTTTACTGCGTAGAAATATAACATACTTTTATTCATTCACCCTGTTGGGGTCTGGGTTGCTTCCATTTTTTTTTAAATGAATAATGCTACTATTGTTGTTTACATGTCTATACAAGTGTTTGTGTAGACACGTGTTTTCATTTAAGTTGAGATATACCAAAGAGTTAAATTGCTGGATCATGCGTTTAACATTTTTAGGAACTGTCATATTGTTTTCCAGAATGATTGAACCATCTGTCAATTCTACTAGCAATGCACTAAATTTCCAGTTTCTCCATAGCCTTGCCAACATTTGTTCTTTATTTTGTTTAAGTCATCCTAGTAGGTGTGAAGCATATCTCATTGTAGATTTGATTGATATTTCCCTAATATTTAACAATGTTGAGCATCTCTGCATGTGCTAATTATCTATGATTTTAAAAAAAATGTCTATTCAGATTCTTTTCCATTGTCTAACTGGATTTTTTATTGTTGAATTATAAGTATTCTTCATATATTCTGGATGTAAACCTCTTAAAAGAAATATGATTTGCAAATATTTTCCCTATCCTGTGGATTTTCTTTTGATTTCCTTGACAATATGCTTTGCTGCTCAATGGTTTTTAACTGAATGAAATTCAATTTACTATGTATTTATTGCTCTTTTTTACTATATCAAAAAGAAAAAACTGTTCTCAACCGAAAGTCATGCAGATCTGTTCCTATATTTTCTAATAAGAGTTTTATACATTTATCTCATATTTAATTCAATGATCCATTTTAGTTAATTCTTCCATATTGCATGGTACAGAAATCCAAATTTCCTTTTTTTCTCCTGCCTCTTCTTTTTTTCCTTCCCCTTCCCTTTTGTAAGTTTATAGTTGATTGTACCAGTACCACTTATAGAAAACGTGTTTCCTTGTTGAATCATTTTGACACTCTGTCAAAAATCAATTGACCATTAATGTAAGGGTTTATTTCTGGACCCTCAGTCCCAAACCATTGTTCTGCACATCCATCTTTATGCCATTATCACACTCTCTCATGTACAGTCCCTTTGCAATAAGATTTTAAATCAGGAACATTGAGCTTTCTAATTTGTTCTTCTTTATCCAGATTGTTTTGTCCAGTCGGGGTCCTTAAAACTCCCCTGTAATTTTAGGGTGATTTTGTCAACTTGTGGAGGGGGGAGGAAACTTGAATAGTGATAGGGATAAATTTGGAAATTTTTACCATTTTAACAGTATTTCTTCCTATTGATGACCTAGGATTGTTGCTTTTAAAAAAAATAGTTCTTAGTCAACTTCTCTCAACAGTGATATGCAGTTTTAAGTGTACAAGCTTGTAGTTTTGTTAACTATAACCATAGTTGTTTGTTTGTTTGTTTGTTTTGGTGAGGGTTATAACGGGAATTGTTTATTTTCTTTCATTTGTAGAATTTACATTATTGCTTATAAAAATCCAACTGATTTTTGCTATATTGAATTGTATTATGCCCTATTACTGGACTCATTATTGCTAATAGTTTTTATTGGTGTTTTTTGATATGTGTATGTTTTTCTTTAACATTCTTTATGTATAAGATCATGTCATAACCAAATAGAGATAGTTTTACTTCTTTTCTGATCTGGGTACTTTTTTTTTCTTTTTCTCTTCCTAATTATTGTGTATTCTATAGCATAATGTCAAATAGAAATGAAGACAAACTTATCTTGTTCTTGATGTTAGGGGATAGCCTATATATCCTTTTATCAGTAAATAATATTTTTGTATGACTTTGGTGTCAGGGTAATGTTGGCCTCTAGAATATATTGGGAATTGTTCATTTCTTTCAAAATAATTTTGAAAATGTTTGCAAATGGAGGGTGTTAATTCTTCTTTAAAGGTTTGATAGAATTAACCAGTGATGCCTTCTGGGCCTGGACTTTTCTGCATAGAAAGCATTTTGATAACTAGTTCAATGTATTAACTTGTTATAAGACCATTACATTTTACATCTCTTCTTGTCAGTTTGGGTAGTTTCTGTCTTTCTGGGACAGAATGGTTTGTTCATTTCACCTTTGATATCTCATTGATTGAAAAACACCTTACAATTTTTTATTTCTGTAAGGTCAGTAATGATATGTCCCATTTCAACCTAATTTTAGTAATTTCATAGTTTGAGTCATCACTGCTTTTTGTTTGTCAGCTTAGATACAGGCTTGTCGAATTTAGTTGTTCTCTTCCAAGAATCGGCTTACTTTTGGTTTTGCTAATTTTCTATGTAGGCTTTATTTGTTTCTGGTCTAATATTTAATACTTCCTTCCTTCCACTTGCATTGAGTTTTATTTGTTCATGCCTGGAAAGTTACCCTTCTGGGCTCTTCACTATTTATACAGAACCATCATTTTCATTCTCCTTACAGGAGTGTCCAAATTTTTGGCATCTCTGGGCCGCGCTGGAAGAAGAAGAGTTGTCTTGGGCCACACGTTAAATACACAAACACTAACAAAAACTGATGAGTCAAAACAATGTGTTAAGCAAATTTATGATTTTGTGTTGGGCCACATGAGGCTCATAGGCTGCAGGTCGGACACGCCTGTGTCCAACCCAAGAACCTAAGGCTTTAATTTCTTACTAGAAACCTCAAAGTAATTACAGTTTACTAACAATTAACTGAGAGTTCCTTTTTCCTTGTATATAAGCATATTAATAGTGTCAATATTTCTGATTTTTAATATTTCTGTGAGTATTGGGAGTTTGAATTAAGTATGAACATCATATTATTTTTACTTTTCTTTTCCACAGAGTAGTTTCTGACTATGCACCAGAGCAGTGACAATGACAATGAAATTTTAAGTTTTCCTGGGGATCAAAAATGTTCAAATTTAGGCAAAAGTTTATTTTATGCTATATTACAACTTTTAAGAAAACAGTTATCATTTATAAAAAAAGTAAAATTAAAATTGATTAAATGAATTCTTTCAACAGTGCCAGCCTATCAGGGTAAAGAGAATACATGAAAATATAAATACATACAATATTTACTTGAATATACTTTTTTATGCTGCAAAATTCATATACGCATATATTACATTTTACTTTTAAGTGGGCCTGTGTTTCTATTATTTTATTTCTTATGATATTAAATAGCATTCTAGAACTCGATTCTGAAGAAAATCAGACTAATTTACTTGGAAATAACTTGGAAATAACACAATGGGTGTCTCTCCATAGACAAGTTTTATTCTAGCTCCTACAACCACCTACATCTCATTTTCCAAATAATAACTGAGACCATGACAGCAATCGCAGTTCTAAACACGAACATACAAATACCGAAAGTTATCTACATGCTAAGAAAACACATAGCGCATTCTTAGTTGATCATGTGCTGGTTTTATGATTGTGCACAAATACACACTCACCTAGAAAAAACAAAACATGACCTCAGTTGATCATGTGCTGGCTTAATAATTAAACTACATAATGTCGTTTTAATCAAGATATCACTGATTCAAGAAATCTATGTTTTCTAAGAAAAATAAATCAAACATTTAATAAGAATAAATATTTTCGGAGGCATTGCCGAGTTGTTTTAATAGTACAGTATTCCTTGACTAATGGTAAATGTTCTGAAGTATTTACTCCTTTTTAAATTAGTATTGCTTAAGCAGTGGCAGTATTGTAATGTTGGGTATTTAATGTATAAGAAAATGATTTAAATGTTTGGGCTGTTAGTTTAATATAAAAATTATAATTTATCATAAGACATAATTTAAAATATAAATGAAAGTAACAACTGAAATTTTTCTTCAATAACTTTAATACGTATTTTATTTCTCAAAAAGTTCCTTCTAAAATACATGTATATTATTCGCTTCATTGAAATTTCAGAAATTTGTCATAAAGGAGATTGTAAAACAATGAAAATACTAGATGGATTGTGCATAAATTCAGGATATCACTGATTACAGTCTGGAAAGCAAATCTGAGTAGCAGTGACCTCACATGGAGGCTTCCTGTTCCAGCCGAGGGCCATTACTGAGCAAGGGTGCAGCCGTGTTCCCACGGCTTTGCCCAGAGGCGCACGCGCACGCGCACACCGTTAAATGCCCAAGTTTTCTGTAGAGGGGCTGAGTGGTACTCCATCGCGTATCAAGAGGTCCTCTGTCAATTTTAACACTTGAAACAAATGTGATTACTAACTTGATTTCACAAGAATATTGATTTGGGGAAAAGGGGACAATGAATACTAGCATAGCAGTAACTGTGATAAAGAACACTATTATAAATCAAGAAATTGAATTTTATTTTATGAAATAGAAAATCCTTAGTTATTTCTCTTAGTCACTAGTTCAGTCATTTTACTGAACTCCAGCCACGGATTTTAAACATTTTATTGTCAGCTTTGATTGTGTACATAATATAGATCTCAAACTCAGTTTGTCCAGCAGTGAATTTCTTTCTTTTCCTCAAAATCTTTCTGCTCTTTAGTATATATGCTAAAAGAACCATGAGGAAAATATTCATAAACATAATTTTTATAATAGTGATAGGCTAGAAGAGTAAATAACTAAATTAGGAAATATAGAGAATACTAAAAACAGCAAGAGGGATGAATATAGATTGATCTCAAAAATATGTTAGCAGAGGGAAGGGGTCTGGGCAGGTAGAGGAGGGTAAAAGGGGGATGAATGTGATGGAAGGAGACTAGACTGTGGATGTGAGCACACCATACAATATACAGATACTGTATCACAGAATCGTACACTTGAAACCTATTTAATTAACCAATGTCACTCAGATAAACTCAATAAAAATATATTAAAACACATGTATATCATGAGGAATGTAGCACACATTTCAAAGAGTCATGGCCACATGTGTCCAGCCACAGCCTGCCTGTCTGCCGCCACCACCTCTTTGGGGTCAGCCAGCTGTGGCCAGGGACTGCGGCCAGCAGAAAGCACTGGGGCTGCCAAAGGGCCACATTCACTGAAACTGCCCGTGGGTTAAGGGGATAAATAGTCAGGGGCCCCTGACTGAGAGTTCAAGTCCGTATTATATCTGCTCTCACTGATACTCAGATGAGACCAAAGTGTTCTAGGTCAAAGACCAGTTCTAGGTCAAGTAGGATAGATCTTCCAGGATGTCTGTCCTTAGAAGGAGGAGGAAGGAGAAGAGGAGAAGCTTGCAGAATATTTAGAGAAAAAGGAACTCACAGAGACCACCTCAGCTGAAAAAGGAGAAGGGACTCATGAAAAACGACCATAGGCATTGGGCTCAAATTCCTCCCTTTCCAGAAGATGAGATGTCTCACAAAATGCCTTTTGGTGACTCTGTCTTGTTTTGAACACTGTAATGTACCACATGAGCTAATTTTATTAGCGACTGTCTTGGCACCTAGACAAATATACTGGAAAAGATAGCCAGGAGTTGTATGTCTGTGGATAGCATGTGGACTTTAAATAGAGTTGCCACTTGGAATTTCTCCAGGTCATCCTGAGTTTTTGTCACTTTGCAGTTATGTGCTGAATGCTCTCAACAACAGGTATCATTACCCCGGAGTATTTCTTGAGAGTCAGCTGACTTACTGTGATCCATTTTCCTTTTAGTACATTTCTAATTCTTTGGGAAAGCAAAAGGAATTATGAAAAATGTTCTTTTAAAAATATTTTATTTATTTATTTTTAGAGAGAGACAAGGGGAAGGAGAAAGAGTGGGAGAGAAACATCAATGTGTGGTTGCCTCTCATGTGTTCCCACCTGGGGACCTGACCCACAACCCAGGCATGTGCCCCTACTGGGAATCGAACCAGCGACCCCTTGCTTCACTGGCCCATGCTCAATCCACTGAGCTATACCAGCCAGGGTGAAAAATGTTCTTTTAAAAAATGCCGTAGTGTGGACATTTTAGTTGGGAGAGGCATGATTATTCAAGAGTTATTTCTTTAAAGGCTTCTGACATTGAATCATTTCTGATACATTTTGATTTTATTTATACATTTGCTCTACATCTCCTATGATTAGAAGATATACATATTCAGAATTTGTCATGTTTACAATACCGTCTTGGTAGGTGAAGGAGAATGATGGTAATTTATGTTTTTCTAAAGGCTCTGGTCTGAGCATTTACATTATAAATGCTTGCTTTGACAAGTTCAACATACAACGTTCTTTCTCTTGACCAGGCAGGTAGGTACCTAGAGGTGACCAGAGTAAAGTCACAGAGAGAATGGTATGATGTAACTTCTAAATTTGAAAGTTAAAAAAAGCGTTTTTAAAAAAGCTGACCATATAGTAGTATATGGCAAAATATCTCATACAGTGAGATTATATCCTGTCAAAAAGAATGAAATGTAAATTTAGGGTTACATATGTGCTACAATGAGGAATTATTCTCAGTGGGAAAGGAGAAATGACTGGGAGCACATAGGCAAACTTGGAGGTATTGGTATCACTTTTCCTTAAGTCATTGTATACACATAAATATTTTATAATTTTATTTACAGTATAAATATACAATTTGAATATGGTTTGATGTAAATGACATGCTGTATAATAAAAGGAATGACATTTGAAATACCCTGAGTATGAACGCATAACTTTCTGAGTTTTCTCATGGCAGCCTATTGATCTTTGCTTTGGTAGAGAAAGACATGGTGGATAGCAACAACTAGACCGCTAGTGCAGTGGGCGGAATACTGAGTCATATTTCTAAGAGAAAGACATAGCGAGCCTGGAATTTAACTTAAAAGATTACAATCGCACATTATTTCTGATTGGGGTCCTGGCCATCACGTTTGGGTATTGCAAAACCTCCAGCCATTTTGTTTAAAGTTTTTTCTTATTGTACCAGTAAAATATCTGAATAACAAGAAGGGGTGATTTTTATTTTTATGTCATTATACATAGTGTTGGTCAAGATGGAGATTAAGAAAATTTATATATTATAAATATAAAGCATGTACACATATTTGTATATATGAATATGTTAATAAAAGATAAATGGAGACATTCTGTAAAGTCTAATTATTGTTGAAAAGTTTAGTTATAAACTTTTACATCTATTTAATTTACTCATTCTTAATGATTATGTTTAGATTACTCGTGAAAATTTTGATTTCTTGCTAACCTCTTAAATGGATAAGCTTATAAAAGACGGTTAAAAGTTCTCCAGGGGGCTGCTGTAATTTGCTTATCTTTAGTAGAGTTAGCCTGCTTGTTCAGCCTTAAAACAAAATCTGACTTGCCTGGAGCCTCATGCTGGACCCATTCCAGGAAAAGAAAAGCTCCACAAAAGACTGAAAGCTTGTAACACCAAAGTTTCAGAACTAGGATGAGAGAGCGCCTTACACAGCACCTCCAGAGACAGCGGGAGAGCAGAGAGCTCAAGAGGCTCAGCAGGGACCTGTATCTGGCTTCCCATTGCTCCTTGGAGTTGGGAGGGGCTCCTTTGGTTCTCTCTAACAGCAGAACTCTTAAAAGACAAGCTGAGGCATCTTACACATTTTAGAAGTTTATTTGTCCGGAAATCAGTTTGAACTGGGTAGCATCTAATGTAGCAGATAGAAAGGAGTTCTGAGTAGCTTTACAAAATGAAAGACTTTTTTTCCTTTTTAATTTTATTTAGTTATTTTTCAAGTACAGTTTTCTGTCTATCTCTCCTATCTCAGTCCACCCTGTCCCGTGCTCCCCACCTCCCTCCCATTTCCACCCCACTTAGTTATCGTCTGTGTCCTTCATACAGGAACAACCTCCAAATCCCTCCCCTTTTTTTCCCTTAAATTCCCTTCCCTCTCCCCTCTGGTCACTGCCCCCTTGTTCTCTATTTCAGTGTCTTTGTTTTTATTCTGCTTGCTTGTTTGTTTTTGTTATTTAGCTTCCTGATAAAGGTGAGATCATATGGTATTTGTCTTTCAACACCTGGCCTATTTCACTCAGCATAATGCTTTCCAGTTCCATCCATGCTGTTGCAAAGGGTAGTAGTAAGCAGAAACAAGGAAGTTATGTTAGATTTAAAAAGAAAGAAAAGAAAGCACTGGCTGGTGTGGCTCAGTGGATTGAGCACCAACCTGCAAAACAAAGGGTCATGGGTTTGATTCTCAGTCAGGGCACATGCCTGGGTTGCAGACCAGGTCCCCAGTAGGGGACGCATGAGAGGTAAACACACCTTGATGTTTCTTTCCCCTTCTCCCCTGTCTAAAAATAGATAAATAAAATATTTTAAAGAATAGATGCATTTTCCTAAATACATCTCAATAAAATTCTTTTTTAAGAAAGAATGGGGTGGGGATCGACTGTGGGAGTGGGGTGGGCGGGCAGGGTAGAGGAGAACAACAGAGAAACAGGTGGAACAATAGCAACCAAACAACAATAATAATGGTAATTCCCAGGTTTCTTTCCTTTAGGGCATGGCAGGCTTTGATCAGGCAGATGACCTATCTAGTGCCTATCAGATGATTCCTGATTCGCTGGTTTACGATTTCATTCCTGGGAAAGTCAAATTGTAAAGTCTGAGCGGGCCGATGTGAAGTTTATCATATTATTGCAATTTGGATTATTGTCTTGTTTTTGGGTTTTTAAATTGTATATATATGTATATGTGGATTTATATACTTATATTTATACATATTATATATATTTATATATGGAGAGAGAAAATGATAAAGCAAATGAGGGCAATGTTACAATTATACCAAACTAAATTTTTTTGTAAAAACAAGGTGTGTTAGTTTGTAATTTGAATGGTGATATCTTTGCAAGTTGAGATAATTCCAAAAGGCACATAGTATTGTAGAAGACACTGATATCTAAGCAAAATCCATGATTGGAGGCATGAAAAATATTGTGTGAGAATGTAGAAGAACAAGGAATCACTTCTACCCTTGGCATGGGTCATATATAAGACAGGCGGCATTTAAGTGGTGGAGTTTAAGTTAGATTTCTCAGAGTTCATTGAATATACTTGCAGAAGACATTATAATATAAAAGACAGGATCCCATTATGTAAATGTTCAGATTAGTTAATATATGACACATACTATTCATTAAAATTAAGTTGAGGGAGAAACGTCCAGTTCTCTGCCTCCCTCTCTGCTTGTCCCCAGAACCAGGGGCCTTCGTCGCTTCAGAGACCTGTGGGTCCTGGAGGCCCAGAGTAACACCGCAGAATGCAGTGCTCATTGGTCTAGCAGAATCTTAGGAAATGGTGACAATGACATGACTTTTAGATGTCAGAAAATAACCAGATTTACAAAAAAATACACTTAGGATGTTTTAAATTCTACCATTTATTGCTTTTCCCTTGTTGCTCCCCTTTTTACCACTTGCAGTTCCTTAAAATATCACAGGATGAAAAGCTGTTATTGCAACTTATCCAGAGTAATTGACTGATTAATATTCAATCATTCACAAAAAAGTACTAAACTACTTAGATTTTCCGTATCAATGGCATGTTTCTTTATTAGGGAATGCAGAAAATAACACAGGAATTCGATTGCAATTAGCTGGTGGTGCAAGGCAAGAAAAAGCATTGGCTTGCCTGTGAGGCCACTCAAAGCGATTGTTCTTAAGAGTGTAATCAAGTAGCACTCAGTGGACAGATGGTTTTTCCTCTTGATTATAGTTCTCTTTAAATATCCAATATCTCAAGGAAATGTGCCTTTCATTGAAAAGTGTTCAATAGTGTGTGATCATTGATTTGATTCTTCATTGACTGAAAAAGTTTACAATTTAAACTTACAAGTTATGTTATTTTAAAAGGAATACATAAAGACTGTGTGTTATCTACCTGACAGCTACTTATAAAAAGAGTTTCAGAAAAACCTGTTCAAATATTTGTCATGAAAGAAAAGAGAACCAAAGCAAACAATAACAACTAAACACTGATAGTTTCAGCTTGTCACTCTTTGAACTGAGCAATGGATACAATCATTTAGATTCAGGATGTGCTTCTTCTGTTACTCTTTTTCTAAAAGAATCTTTATTTGGTAGGAAATTGTTCTACATATCAGGCAAAGTATTATAGATATGGTAAACCAATTCTATGACAGTTAATGGTCCACAGAACGTTAGGAGATATGGGAATAAAATTTATGTCATATCGCTAAACACAATGATAAAAAAGCAGTGTTCAAGAAACTGAATCCTAGAGATGGACTATTTTAATTTTCTTTCCTATTATTTACCTAACTTGTTAACTAGCTTGTTCAAACAAATAATATTATCGGCCTCTGGTCATGTATAAAAAGAAAATCATTATCATACTATACTCAACTTCACTAGAGACTTGGATTCTCATTCAAGACCTGGTTCAAAATTGCCATCATTATTTTAAAATCCTCTGAAGATACTTTGCCCCCTATTTCACAGCTGTTCTACTTTTTCCTGCTCCCTTGTCTTTTCCTAATACACAGAGTGTCTTTCTCACCTCCTGTAACTGGCTCTCTTCTCTGAAGCTGGTTCAATTTGTGTTGCAGAGATTTTTTGTCAGCTCAGTTTTAATATAATAAAAAGTTGGATTTTTTAATAATATACATTTCTGATTTAAGATTTTATTGCAATAGTATTTTAATATAAAAATCAGCCACCAAAAACAATTCTCTACATCAGCCCTTTAAGGTATTTTATACAAATGAATTTCGAAGAATTAGGGGATGGACGTATTCTGAGGATGAGAATGATTGTGGCAACCATTTATTTTTTAAACACTATATCAAGGTGTCTATAGTATATTGATGCTATGCCAGAACTGGGGCTAAAAAATAAATATAGCTTTGTTCTCCCCCCTTATGATTTACTAGGATGATATAAAATCAATAATAATAGCATAATATTCACAATGGTCCTCAACAGTGAGTTTAAAGGGATCACAGACAAAGGTGGGTCTTTGTCTGTATATATAAAGTATGTTTCACAGAAGAGAGAAGAGAGATCTTGGGATGAAATTGATGACAATTTAGTTCAATTTTTTTATGTGAAACAAGAACCTTAAGAATATAGTGCTTAAGTGAATCACTAATGTTTGCCCAGCTTATTAGTTACTATACAAAACTACAGTTTAGATCAAAGATCATAGTCTTAAAATCCCCAAAAGTCTGTAGAGAGAGGGCAGGCTGAAAGATGAAAACCCACAGCCTTACAGTTATCATGTGGAGTGGAGATACTGGTATGAGGTAAAGAGCCAGCAGAATTCAGGAATCTAGGTTACTAGGTAAAAGAGTTTTATTTATTTGCTCAATTTTAAAGTGATATAGCCAAACAAACCCATCCACAAAGTAAATATAAAGTAAATACAAGGTAAATTACACAATGATTCAACATCTTGTTCCTTGAGACTTTACCAAGAACAGGGACTGATGAATATCCATTGATAAAACTAATAGAACATTCTTATAAATTAATAAAATATCCCAGAATTAAATCTTTATTGTATTGACATTAAAAAATTAAAAGACATAAATTTTATATACTTATGTTGACACCCTCATCCACTCTCTTATTTGTGAAAGGAAATATGTCCTCAAGCGATTCCTTGGAATATTTTGTCTCATATACACTACCACGAGTATAGATAAAATGGTCCATCCAACTCTAACATAATAAGGAATTTGAGGATCCTTAATACAAGTATATTGTTTTTCCTAATTACTAAAGTTACACCATTTTCACAAGCATTATTTGACAGTCCACAGACAACTACTACTTTTCTGATATTTTAAATGAGTAATAGAATGTAATAGCCTATTAGAATCCTTCCATTCAACAAATTGAACACCATCTGTGGCCCTCAGTTGAGCTGATCCTTTTATGTGTAATGTTAAATCTTAAGTCAATTTAAACATCTTTAAATCATTTTCAATAATTATGATGGAAATAATCAATAATTATAATTTTACAAAATTATGATTGATTCATTTTGTTTGAAAAATGACTGAGTCTAAAAATCCCATATTCAGCATCTATCTAGGATTTGGTTGTTAAATTATTAGTATTTTTTCCCCTTCTTGTAATGAAAAAGTTAAGTTAAAAAAATCCCGTTTGAGTGGTCAGGAACTTCCCATTTCAAAGGTAATTTGTTCTTTCAGGTCTATCAGCAGTATGGCGTTTTCCTATTCTCTCCTACCTTTGACCCAGCAGTCTTGTTTTACAAGCTGTTCGCACAGATTTTACCTGGGAGGACAGTGATTCTAGGTTTCTGGTGGGCAGTAGTTTGTTTTCTTACTTGCTGAATATTATTCTGAATCATTTTTTTTAAACACATAGATGGTGGCTACTGATTTATTATTTTCATTTAAGTTTTTATATTCTAATAACATCTTCAAGTTGTCAGAATGGTGGAATTATGTTTTACATTGGAGTTTATAAATAGCCTAAGATTTCTAAAAATTCTGATTTGCCACACTCTGCTTCCTTTTTTTGTAGTTGATATAAAATTTGCATATATTCAATTCCGAGTTTTTCAATAGAATTTTAGAATTAATTAGGCATTCTTTTAAAAATATACCCTTATAAAGTGTAAATAGAGGCATCATGCTAGCTTAGTGTTCTGTTTTGTTTTTTTTCAAACCATCTAGAGAGCTATAGAGAAAAATAGCATTACTTTTTCAATCTTTTCTGTTTGGATATTTTCCTGTACAGTCCATAATTCATTATGGATATAGAATTTTTCAATGTTTTATTCCTGGTAAGTTTCTCTGCACCCTGCATTTGTACATTATTTTATTTGTCAATCTAGAGTACTGTTCTTGAATATTATGTCACCTCTGTTGGGTGCTATTCAGCATTTATCATCCTTTCTGTTAGCCTATAGGCAGTATTCCTTGGACGAACGTAAAATTACAACAGCTCTTGGTTTATATCAACATTTGACAAAAAAAAATCCCTTATTTTGTAAAGCACTTTGTCCAGAGACAGAGAAATTGGATTTTTGAAAATGTATTTTGAGTCTATGGGGATTGAAAATAAAATGTAAATTCATTGTAAAGCACTGGGGGGGAAAAAACCTCACACACACACACTGCATTTTCAGTGTGTTCAAAACAACAAAAATATATCAGCTACGATAGAATTGACATTTCTACATGTGTTAATATAGTGTTCAAAGGTTTTCTGAAAATTCAACTTTGATACTATAAATTATAAAAATAGATCTAAACAATATAATACTAACAGCAGATTTAAAATTAATCTAGAATCAAATTTCTTCTGTAAAAATGACATGAAACTGAATTCTTAAATATATAATAGTCACTTAAATTATGCCTTGGGCAACTAATATTATTTTAAAATGCAACAACTTAGTTTTTTAAAGATTTTATTTATTTATCTTTGGAGGGGAAGGAGAGAGGGAGAGAAATATCAATGTGTGGTTGCCTCTCGTGCGTCCCCTGCTGGCAACTGGCCGGCAACCCAGCCACATGCCCTGACTGGGATTCGAACCACAATTGTTTGGTTTGCAGGCCCACACTCAATCCACTGAGCTACACCAGTCAGGGTAAAAATGCAACAACTTAGTTTTAAATCAGCCCATAAATTTAAAGGAGCCAACTTTTAATTGAAGTTAACTTTTCTTCTTTTAGCATATATTAAATAGCTATATTGTTTCAGCTTTTTACAACCACCAACTAGTATTAGTAGTTCTACACAAGGAGATAAGTTAATGTTAACGTAGTTGATGAACATCAACTTTTTAATAATTGAATCCCTGGTTTTAGTTAAAAATATTAACTCACTTTCTGACTGGTCAGAGACATAAACTCAGTGTGTTTTGCCCTGAAAAGAGGACATCTGAGTTTAGATTACTAGTAAATTGTATAATGTAAATTTCCTAGACTCCTACCTAGATATTCAAGAGGAACTTCAAATTCATTATGTCCAAAACAGGGCTTTACTCCTTACCTATCAACAAGGCTTTGACCATTCTAATTTGATTTTTGGATAAAGATATAAATATTATCTTTTTATATATTCAACAAAGAACTTTTAAGTTGTTGGAAAAAAACCTCTTTCTTATTCATTCTTACTTCTTACCCATTCTCCTTTTTTCGGTCAGCAAATCACTGGGCTTAATTACCTAGATTCATTAATCACTAATATCTTACCACTTCAAATATACAAGTCTTAATTTACAATTTTGATAAACAGGTAAACTGTTTTTTCCACACCCATGAAATTATCAAGCCATAAACTTCCATCAGGTAACTTCCTATATTCCTTCAGGGGCTATGATAGCATATATATATATGTTATGTATACACACACAGATACATACAGGCATGTAAGATAGCATATATATATACACACACACACATACAGGCATGTAAGTAAGTATGTATGTGTGTATGTATGTATGCATCATCTGTCTTTTGCCGGCTCTAGAAAATTATATAAATGGAATCATACAGTGTATCCTTGTGCTGGATACTGTAGCTCAGCATAGTATCTGTCAAATTTGCCCATTTGCCCATGTAGTTTCATGTAGCAGCCCTTTTGTTGTTTAAGTCACTGAGTGTGTAGCACTGTTTGAAGATCTAAAGTTCATGAAATTGTTCTTCTACAGGTGGACCTAGGATTGCTTCCACTATTGGCTGCTATGAGTAAAGCAATTGTTTTCATTTTTCTTATGCAAATACCTACCCATGGCATAGTTGGCCAGAACAGTCATACAATATGACTGTATTTCAGTTTCTAAAGTACTGACAAATGTATTCCCAAGCGTTTGTCTAATTTTACGTTCTCACTATCAATATATGAGAGCTCTGGTTGTTCTACTATTTACTAACATTTAATGTTAGGTATATTTTTACTTTTACAATTCTAAAAGATGTACAGTGGTATAACATTCGAGCTTGCATTTTGTTAATGACTAATGATTTTAGTACTTTTATTTTTTTCTTTATTTGTTATATATATGTATATATATTCAATGTGACTATTCACATCTTTGGGTCATTTAAAATTATTTTTTATTTTAAAAATGTTTGTCTTTTTGTTAATAACTCCTAGAATCTGGTACTAGACTTTTGTCAAGTATATATTTTCCACATATTTTCTTTCAGTTTCTGACATGCTTCTTAATTTCTTTTTTTACAAATATTCACCTGAGGATATGTTTATTGATTTCCAGAAAGAGAGGAGAGGAGAGAGGAAGAAAGAGGGAGAGAAGGAAAGGGAAGGAGACGGAGTGGGAGAGGGAGGGAGGGAGGGAGAGAGTGAGAGAGAAACATCAATGCAAGAAATAATATTGGTTACCTTCTGTATGTGCCCCAACAGGGGATCAACTGTAACCTAGGTATGTGCCCTGACCGGGAATCAAACCTGCAACTTTTTGGTGCACAGTACAATGTTCTTAATTTCTTAACAGTGTATGTAATATTTTGTTGAGCATATATTTTAATATCTTTCTCTTAATCTTCTAAAGTTCTTACAAAATTTATTAGCATTTTCAAAAAATTATACTTATTTTTTCTATATTATATCATTGTAATAACATTGGATTCTATTTGCTCTGTATTTTCAGAATTTCAAGCTAAAAACTTAGATAACTTATATTAAGCCTTTATTTAAGAATACAATTTTTATTTACTTACTCTTTCAGTTACATTTCACAAATTAAAAATTTTGGATTAAAGTACTTCTGAATTACTTTTTAAATCACTTATTTAGAAATATATATGTACTATGCCTCTTATTTAAAGGTATAATATATGTAATTTGAGAGTCAATAACAAAACGACAAAATTTTTGAAAAATAAAAAGTATCGAACAGGCATTATGAATGACAAATATATCAGTGCTGAAATCTTTAACCATGAGAAAAATGCAAATTTGAATGATTTAATATTACTCTACATATTTTAGAATTGCAAAAAACTGAAAGTTCACATAACACCAACAGTTAGTGACTATGCAGAGCAACTGGAATTTTACACATTGTTAGTGAGACATGAATGTACATAATTTTCCAAACATTTGGAATTTTCCAGAATTCTGTTTTTAATTTCTAGTGAAGTCCAATATAAGGGACATATTTTGTATATTGTGACTATTTTAAATGTATTCAGATATCAGAACCATAAAGTCTACCTGATGTACATGCATGTAAAAAAACTCTATTTTTCTGTTTTGGCATTTCGTGTTCTACACAAAGAAATGAATTATGTCAGGCTCCTTGATTCTCCAAGTTTTCTACACTTGTATTAGTTTTCTTTCCATAGTTTCTAACTGTTGTTTGGTGACTGGTTTTGGAATCTCCAGCTGTAATTGTGGATTTCTTAATTTTTTTCAGTTAAGTTAATATATTTTGTTGTTCATTGCATATAGATTTAGAACTTTTACACCCTTTTGATGGTTGATCATTATCAAGTGATCATCTTTTTCTCTGAAAGGATTATTTGCATCAAGTTCACTGATATTTTAAATGCCCTGTCTTTCTGCTCTTAATCCCATTTAGTATGTATTTCATTTTAGGGAGCAATAGTTTTACTTGTACAATACAAGTTGAATATTATTCATCTAGCTAGCACCAGGTTATATATATCAATGAATAAAGTTATAATGTACTCTATCTTCTTGATCAAATGAACATATTTATAAGAATTATTTTAATGTCCTTGTCTACTAATTCTATCATCTGTGATTCTAGGTCTGTTTATATTGATTTTATTTCTTATGAAGGGTTATATTTTCCTATTTCTTTCTATTCCTTTTTATTTGAGATTTGATACCAGACTTTGTATGTTTTATCCTATGGATGAAAAAAAATTTTTAATTTTCTCAATATTCTGGAAATTTATGTTGAATAAGGTAATTTACTGGGAAACAATTTAATTGTTCTGAGGAATGCTTTTGTCACTCAGGGCTTGACCATTCTTTGGGTTAGGGCTGTTTTTCCTAACTATAGCTGATATGGGAAACTTTGAAAAACCTCTGTTTAACCTTTATTTGCCCAGGCCCCAGGTGCCATAGGGGCTGTCTGAGAAAGCAAATAGCCGGATAGTCAGTAGGGCTGGGACTAGCACCCCCGCTGATAGAACAATTAGCACATTCTGCTTCTGTATCCCACTTTTGTCACGTGGACAGGAAGACCCCATAGACTATATAAACCCCAAGAATCCTTTGTTCGGGGCTCAGAATTTGGAAATGACTCCTCTGGGCCTGTGCACGTTAAACAATAAACCTCGTACTCCAGAATCCCTCGGTGTCTGGTTGCTTCGTTTTCCTGTAACATAGCAACACTGTCTCTGTTTATCCTGTCTGATTATCTATGTCATGTGAAGCTTTTCCCAGTGTGCTGTAAGAACAAACATGAAGTTTATTCAGTTTGTGCAACAAAAATTTTTGTCGTTTCATTGTAGTATACTGTTTGTTGTTGTTGCTCATTGTTCTTTTATCATTGGGTAATTTGTGTGTGCAGTGGTCAGTACTCAGCTGCACGGCCAAATTGCCTGAGTGGAAAGGACTCAAGATGGAAACTAGGGTCTGGGCTCCGGAGTGAGAAGGCCTGTGTGGGAACTTGGAAAAGACTGGCTCCAGGACATGAAGGGTCCCCACTTGGCCAGAGAGAGAGAGCCACGCGGTTTCAGCAGAGTGAGGACCCCCTCTTGGTGAGGTGAAAGAGGGAGCCACGTGGTTTTGGCAGGGTGCGGACCCCCTCTTTCCCAGGTGAAAGGGAAAAACCACGCAGCTTTGCCAGAATGGAGATCCCTGCAGCCAGGTGAAGAAGAAAGCCACATGCTTTTGGTGGAGTGCGGACTCCTGCAGCTTTGGTAGAAGAGGCCCACGCGGCTTTGGGGTGCCCCCTTTGGCTGCGGGGCCTGAAAAAGCAAGAGAGACTTTGACTGGAACTGGGTACAAAGGACTCTTGCCAGTGGACCATGAGAGGGTACCACAGTACTTTGGATTAACTCGAGATCCTGCACAGTGACACAGCTGATGGTGCCAGCGGCCTGCAATACAGACATGTGCTCTTTTCCTGATTTACGGTACCCGGAGTTGGGACAGTGGGAGAAGGGAGCGCTGTGTGGGTGTAGGTGTATACCCTAAAGGACTTTGATATTTTAGTGGTGGCATTAGGCCTGAATAGCATTAAATAAACATTTTGTTTCCTTTTCACAAATCTCTAGCATTAAGAGATGTCTTTCCAATTGGCGGCGGACAGAAGGGCCCAGTAGATTTTAGTATTTTGTTTTTGGGAGGGGCCCCTGTTGTATAGCAGTTTTGGGCATCCCTAGGTGGGCCAAATATTGTATTGCCCCTCCCTCGGACCTCCTCTTGTTCGGTAACATGGTCAGTACTCAGCTGAACTTTTCAGAATTATTTGCAGATCTCCTGAGCTCTCTCTTGATGCAGTTTTCTGATGTTTTTCACTAGTTTCTTATTATCTGATTTTCTTACCCATACATTTTAGTTACTGTGGTCACCAGGAGAACTCATCTCTGTTGCTTCAACTTAGGAGGACTTCCTGGATTTCTTTGGGCTCCTTGGCCTATTCAACAGCCTGAAAACACTCTTTAGCTGGTGATACGGAACACTTATAGGGTTTAACTTATTTGTTTCCATTCCTTATTTAAAGTGTTACCGAACAAGAGGTCCGAGGGAGGGGCAATACAATATTTGGCCCACCTAGGGATGCCAAAACTGCTATACAACAGGGGCCCCTCCCAAAAACAAAATACTAATATCTACTGGGCTCTTCTGTCCGCCGCCAATTGGAAAGACATCTTTTAAAGCCAGAGATTTGTGAAAAGGAAACAAAATGTTTATTTAATGCTATTCAGGCCTAATGCTTCCACTAAAATATCAAAAGTCCTTTGGGTTGTACACCTACACCCACACAGCGCTCCCTTCTCCCACTGTCCCAACTCCGGGTACCGTAAATCAGGAAAAGAGCACACGTCTGTGTTGCAGGCCGCTGGCACCGTCAGCTGTGTCACTGTGCAGGATCTCGAGTTAATCCAAAGTACCGTGGTACCCTCTCATGGTCCACTGGCAAGAGTCCTTTGTACCCAGTTCCAGTCAAAGTCTCTCTTGCTTTTCAGGCCCCGCAGCCAAAGGGGGCACCCCAAAGCCGCGTGGGCCTCTTCTACCAAAGCTGCAGGAGTCCGCACTCCACCAAAAGCATGTGGCTTTCTTCTTCACCTGGCTGCAGGGATCTCCATTCTGGCAAAGCTGAGTGGTTTTTCCCTTTCACCTGGGAAAGAGGGGGTCCGCACCCTGCCAAAACCACGTGGCTCCCTCTTTCACCTCACCAAGAGGGGGTCCTCACTCTGCTGAAACCGCATGGCTCTCTCTTCATCAGGCCAAGCGGGGACCCTTCATGTCCTGGAGCCAGTCTTTTCCAAGCTCCCACACAGGCCCTCACTCAGGAGTGCTGCCCCTCATTACCATCTGATTTCCAGCCACTACCTTCTCTCTCTCCCTCCAAACTTGGCCACTGCTATTTAACATATCTATGAAACCAGTTAAAGATTATAGATATGTTAAATAATCATTCCAGTAACCTCTGGAATGATTATTTAACATATCTATAATCTTTAACTGCAAAACTGTTGCTATGCAAAACAGCTCTCAATGGCCCTGCTCCATTCATCCCTTCCCCCTGGGGAGGTGTGAGGACATCTTATATGTCTCTCCAATATTCTTATAACTTTGAATTCTGGACACCATTCCAAATCTTTTTTTTTGCCCCCCCCTTGGCTGCACCCTGTATCAAAATGACACTGTCCTTTTCCATTTTCTAGTGCCTGACAGATGTTTGTTTGTTTCTGTTGTTCCATGTTTCTTTTGTTGTTGTTGTTTATTGTGTCAGAGTAGCCAGTAAGTTATTAATGAAAGGGGGAGGGACAAACAGAACAGTCATCAGGGGAGTAAGCAGCACCTTCCCCTGGATTAACCAGAGAAGGAAGGAAACAGCCACAGGAATTTCTCCTACTAAGAACATGCACAGTTGGAAGCCAAATGATGAGGCAGAACTGTGAGGCCTGTGCAGGAGAAACCAAAATGGTGATGAGAAAGGGGGAGGACTCTAGTCTGGGAAAAGAGGTTAGATAAGGGGAGGGCACAAACACAAGCCCCGGGAAAAGCCAGGGAAGAGGTTGGATAGTTTGCAAAAGGGCTGCTATTTCCGAAGGTAAGGAAATATAGAGGAGCTAGACAAACAACCCAATATACACCCTCCCTGGAGAAGGACTGTGCCCTTCTCTCAGACATGTATGTTTTTCCTTCTTTTCCTTCTCTTCCTTCTCAGCCCTAAGGGTCCCTGCAGGCCACACAACCAGAGAGCAGCGAGCAGTGGAGAGCGCGCTCCTTGGGCCTCTTCAGTAACTTCCTGTCCCGAGTCCATGCTCTGGTCTCTCAGAGAGTGCGTGTCATTTTCAGCGCTATTAAATCTTGCCGCTATTGCTTCAAACTCCTGCTACATGGGAGTCTCTAAAATTATTTTCCCACAACACTGCTGAACAAAATATTTCCTCTGGTAGCAATAACAGGAGAAAGCCAGTCCCCATTTTACCATCATGGCCTATGGTAGAACCGTCATCTTTAATTTGAAAGCATTGTTTGCTAGCTATAGACTTCTGCTTGGCATATGTTTATATTTCTCTCTGCATTTTAAAAATGAAATTTCATTATCTTCTAGACTCTGTTTTTTCTGACGAGTAGTACTCAGATGTCGAATATATTTTAGTTTTCCTGAACATAATGTGCCAACTATCTTTGGGTGCTTTTAGGAGTTTGTCTCTATCTCTGGATTTTGGAGCATGATTGTGGTTTGCCTAGGTGGATTTCATTTGTATTTGTCTCTCTTTGGGAGATTCACCTCATTAATTTGCTCAGTATTTAAGTTTATGGTTATTATTAACTTGAGAATGTTTTCAACTATTGATTATTAAAATGTATTATTTTTTCCTTTTGCTCTTTTTTTCTGGGACTCCAATGACATGTATATTTGATGACTTGGTATTTTCTCACATGTCATTGAGTCTTTCTCATACATGTTTTTTTCTTTCTGTGATTTTAGATGAAATTATTTACAAGTTTAATGATTCTATAAAATCCCACTTTCAATCTATTACTAAGCACTCAAATGACTTATTTTTATAGGTCTTTTCTGCTAGTTGCAGTATCTTGGTTTTGGGGTTCATTGTTTTTTATTATTTTTCTCTCAGCTATTATCATATGTTTTGTTTCTTTACAAGTTTGGTAAGTTTGTAATTGTATATTAGACATTAAGGATGATATATTTTAGAAGTTGTGAATTCTGATATGTTCTTCTGAAGCGTATTTACTTTTATTATAGCAAAAATCTGGTTGGGAATCAAATACCAGCTTAATGTTCCCTTGGGTGGTTAGCAGGGAAAATATCCAGTGATATGCTCGTAAGCTTTCTGCTTTTGTTTTTTACAGCCCTACTTGTATGTCTCCTATATGTGTATAATTTAGCAAAGCAAATATTTACTGGTGTTTACATGAATATCTTGGGGTTTGCCACAGCTGGGACTCTCTTCCATTACTTCTCTAACTTTTGACTTGCTCTGCTTGCCTGACAAGTGTCCTCTGAGCCCTCAAGTCAGCATGACTGCAGCGTACCACTGCCTGTGGCAAGGTTTGTGGGTGGAGAAGTGACTTAAATCATAAAGGGCAAACTGGCAGATTTCACTCACTGCAGTTCTCTCTTTCAGGGCTAACCTTGTGCTATAGAATAAAAGTTCTTGTCTTTCCAAAATTCGTATGTTGAAACCTAACCCCCAATGTGGCTATATTTGGAGGTGGGACTATAGGATGGTGATAAAATGTGTGTCCCCATAAAAGAGTTTCTGGAGAGTTTCCTGTCCCCCTTTGCCCTGTGAAGACACAATAAAAAGGTTGTCGCTTTTGAACCAGACAGCACACCCTCCCCAAACACCAAATCTCTCAACGCCTTGATCTTAGACTACTCTGCCTCCAGAACTATCTGAAATCAATTTTTTTTGTTGTTTATAAGCCACCCAGTCAATGGTTATTACAGCAGCCCAGACACTGTACAAGTAAATTCTTCAGTTCCTCCTTTATTTATGCCATTCCGTAGTACCTTCGAATATCTGTCTTTTAGATCAACCTGATTACTGTGTCTTTACTAGAAGCAAGATCCCCAAATCGAAGCAACCCCACTGCCTTAAGACTGCCATCCTCAGGCATGCCCTCCATTTAGGCCCATAAAATAACCAAACTGCAAATTGCTACTTCACTTTTTACAATGCAGTCAAATCTCAGTTCTGGAATGTCTCCCATCTTAAACAGTTTGGTTCTTAACCAAGCTGTTCACGGAAAGAAGGTCTTAGTCGTCACCCTGACAACCCTTTCATGCTGACACCTGTATGATCAGCCACATGACATTTGGTTTTCAGAGAAATTACTTCTCAAATAGCCTTCTGAAATAAATTAAGTTTGAGAATGGAGGTTCCACTGTATTTTAATCTGCCCTCTTAGCTTTTTTTGTGAATTATAATGCTTTAGTCTTGCCACAAGAATATTAATAATTTGTTTATTGTTAATTCTAGCCTCTCAGATTGTACCACTCTTCTCACTAGTATGCTATAATCTAACTGCATTGAAATGCAGCTTCTTATTCAGATGATGAATTTCCCTGCTCTCACATATAGTTAAATCTTGAACAACACAAGGGTCAGGGATGCTGATTGTGGTTGCAGTCAAAATGCACATACAAATTTTTACTCCCCAATAAGTTAATTACTCAGAGCCTACTGTTGACTTGAAGCCTCACTTATACATATTTGGTATAAGTATGCTATATTATATTCTTACAATAAAGTAGGCAAGAGAAATGAAAATGCTATCAGCAAAATCATAGGAAGAGAACATGCATTTACAGTACTATATTTATCTATATCATAAGATTACATCCTCTGTTTACAAGATGAACCATCTTTTTGTCATTACCTACATCAGTATTTGTCTGTAAAATACAAACCACTGTAAATGTTATAAGCCTTACTAACACGAGACAGTCATGACTTTTTCTGTAACTACCATGGTATCTCCAATGGTGTAATCCTGCCAGACTTTCGTGATACCCGCTGTCAGGTTCTCTTCCATACTGTTGACAGTCTTTTACGTAGAGTACCATGTGTAAGGAGCTCTTATCTAGAGGCTGAATTAGAAACATTGTGTTTGGGGTCAACTAGACAACTTCAACACCTTTGGTAATTAGCTCATGGAGTTCTGGGTGGCCAGGGGCATTGTCCAATATCCAAAAAACTTTAAAAGGCAGTCCCTTACTGACAAGATACATCCCGACTTCAGGGACAAAGTGTCAGTGGAATGGGTCCAAAAATATTTTCAAATTGTCCAGGACTTCTTGTTTCATAATCAAAAGCCTGGCATCTGGTGTTTATCTTTTTGCTTCAAGACTGGGGAGTTATAAATAAAGGCAGTCCTGATCAGAGCTGTAGCAAACAATAGAGTTAGCCTTTCCCTCCTGCCTTAAATCCTGGTGTTCACTTCTCTTCCTTACTAATAAATGGGTTTTTTTTTGTGTGCTTTTCCTCCCCCTAGGATAGGGTACCTCTGTCTGCTTTAAAAACCTGTTTAGGCAGATAACCTTTTCCTCAACAATTTTCTTAAAGGTTGTCTGGGAATTGGTCTATGGCCTGTTGATTGGAAGAAGCTGCTTTTCCAGTTATATTGATAATTTTAAAAGCCAAACCTCTTTTTAAAATGATCAAACCACCCTTTGCTGGCATTAAATTTTTCCAGCTATAGATCCTTTACCTTTGTTTTGCTTTAAGTTGTCATTTAATGAATTAACTTTTTCTCAGATTATATTGGAGTCAACAGGCATACTTTTCTCGTAGCAATCCTGCACCCACATAAAAGCTGAATTTTTCAGTACAAGAAGAAAGGTATTTTGCAAAAAGAGCAAGGTTATCATGCCTTCTGAGGTAGCTGCAATGATGGTTCAACAAATTTCCTTTCCAGTTCTTACAGTGGTTTCCACACTGGACTAATTTACCCCGAGATGGTGGGTAGGCAAGCACAGCTGCAGATCTCAATCTACAGTACATATCAAGCAATTCAAATTTTTCTTCTAATGTCATGACTTTTTCCTGCTTCTTTTGGGAGCACTTCTAGCATCACTAGTTGCACTTTGTGTGGGCCCCATGGTATTCTTTAAGGTTTGCGGTATAGCGCTAAACATTATGAAAAATACATAAGAACAATGAGAAATCACTTTTGTGTTATGCAATTTACTGGAGTGATGGACTGCTCATGTAGGAATGATTAGCATCACACGGCTTTTAAAGCAGGTACTCCCGACACTTGAGTTTACCAAAATAGCAGCAGGAGGAAGCTACAATATTATTACAGCAGTGCAGTACGCACTACAGTTGACTTTATGCGGTTATGATTTAATACTGCATCTGCATGTTTGTTTCTCTCAACTGCAGGTGGCACCATGTATGGTCTATAAGTGTGTGCATAAGTTTTAACAAATGTTGTCATTTTATAATAGATCTGTGTATATTTCATGTAAATGATAAAATGGTCTAGTATCTACATATATTTGATATGTATATGACATACCTCATTTTTCTTAATTTTTTTATATTTCTAGCCTACATGGTTTATCTGTGTTTTTTCAAATTGTTACCAATCTCTAAATTTGTTTCCAATACACTTATTTAAAAATCCACAAAATAAGTGGACCCATGCAATTGAAACCCATGTTGAGAAATGTCAACTGCATTTGCAGATGTTTTGTCCTATTTTGAAATTCCTCACCTCATTAGCCAATACACCTCATTGCCTCATTGTTTCTAAAATCCAAGCTTAGGCTTCATCCTTTTTGGAAACTTTCTCAGGTCATCTTTTCTTCTGCCTTTGCTTGGGGATCTCTCATCATCTCAGTGATAGCATGTTTTAGCACATTTAAAACTATGTTGTATTTGCTCATCTTTCTCCATCTACACTTTCACATTTAAGCTTTTGGGGGCATTATCTTTAGCATCTAATAAATACATATTGAAGCAATGGATAAATGAAAGAGTATACCTAAGTGTCTTTGCATGCATATTGCCTTATAGCCAAAAAAATACTGCTGAGAAGTTTGAATTTACCTTTGAGCAACTTTGTTAAGTGACATATCAGCAAAGGCAATGTTTCTTTGCTCATTAATTTTAGTCTACAGGGAGGGGAAAATGCTGAGGCCACCGTATAACCCTCTTACATAATTTAACCCAAGTTATAGACCCTCCATAGCCCAGCAAATTGCATTTTAAATTATAGGTTTGAATCCAATGCATTTTCAGAAATATTATACAGTATTTTTTTACATATCTACTAAAACTAAATTTTAAAAAAGAAAAAAGCAAACAAATAAAATTCCTAGTAAGACCATATTTAACCTGATTTAATAAAATTCCTCAATGATTTATGCAGATGAAAAAAATAACCCAAATACTCTGTTGGAAAGGTTTTGATCTTCTCCTTGTATGAGAGAGAATTATTTTCACCATTAATAAATTCTGCCATCTTTCTCTTCATTACTTTGCATTTTTCTACAATCTCTCTTTCTCTCTTTCAAAATTCTTTTTTCAAATAATTTCCTTCCAGAGCTGGTGAACTAACATAGCCAAGGAATCCCACCCACTTAGGAAGGAGCATGAAGCCTTTATTTTCTCACCATCATTTTTCTGTAACTGTCCTTTGTTCCTCTGGAAGTTCAAATGTGAACTGGATTGATGCCAGGGTGAATACCAGAGCCTACTGGTTCTAAAAGGTGGTTGTAGGTTTTAGGGCTCAAGCAAGCAGAGCAAAGGAACACTCAAGGTAGTTTAAGCTGAGTTCACTGCAGAGTTGATGACAGAGGGCTTAGCAGCCAAGTCACTCCCTGGAAATGAAGTGTTGTGTCTGTCGTGCCTTTTGTACACAGATGCACCAGTAGCGTGACAGGGTTTCTACAGCCACGACATACAGCTAGCTGGCAAGTCAGACTGAACTGGCCAGAGCTTCTCTTCAGACATGTCTGACTTTTTGTATTGTTCGGCAAACTTAGGTGAGGATCTGTGAGGCAGACTCACTCAGAAACTTGAAACTTCAAAAACAGCTGCATCTTTAAAATTGCCGGTTCTGTGCATAGACAGAAGTGCCTGGGTTGCTGGGTAATATGTATTACTACATCTTTTTGTGATCCTCTGTTATTCTAGTCAGCAGAAACTCATCTGAGACTCTTAAATTTAAAGTCAGGACGGATTTTATAGTAATTTCATATATAAACAAAAAGTAAGTCATTTCTGAAGTCATAGCAGTATTTATTTAGACTTAAATAGCAAGAATATAAGCATGACTAATGGATCATACATGAGGATGAGCAAACAGATAATACTATTAGAAGAGAAACAAATCTAAGTTATGGTCTGTTCAAAATAGGCAAAACGTGGTGATTGTGTAAGCATTGGACTTTATTTTATTGGGGTCTGATGGTTCTATTTCCTTTTTTCCTCTCATTCCGCCATGTCATTATAGTGAAAGTCATTTTTTTCTGTTGGAGTAGTCATGTAAATTATGTGAGTTCACAAGCTAACTGCATGTCAAGAGATTAAAGTAGCACATGGGCACTAAAGAAAGCAAGGGGACTTTGGTGTGAGGTACCTTACTGCTGAAAACTCTAAATTTTGAAGAAATTAATTTTTTTCCAATACAGGCACTAAAAGTTTAGCAGATCCTTCTTTCATATAAGTGAGCCATTTCTCAGTAAATTAGCTTTACATTTGAAATGTTTCCCTCTTAGGCACATTTTAATATTCAATTTTTTTATTTTTAATATAATATGCCAGATATGCTAATATTTACCAGGATATCTATCTTTTTGGTTGTGCCCTATTACTTAAAGTTTATAGACCTTTGGAGAGTCAAGATATTATTTTTCTTATTACTTGGGCCTTAAGGTATCAAAGTAAACACAATTCTCCTGGCTTGTAGATTGACCTAATTGTTGCACCAGCGTAGGCATTTAACCTGGAATGTATAGACCAGGTTCCACAAAATAACCAGGAACCAAGTCACAATAGCAACAACACATTTCATAAACAAAACATCTGTAACTTTGCCTTTTCCAAGTAATATAAACTTACCATTACTCTCTTTAGAATATAATTGGACTGGAGAAGAGAGGCTTTCTCCTTTTTGTCTTTAAATATTTCATGAAGGCACATGATATTTGTTATTAACTAAGTCATCTTACAAATATGGATGAAGATGTCAGATCACATTGAGGTTGGAAGAGCTAAAATATGGAGAATCCTAGATACTTGATCTTTGTATCCTTGATTCAAACTCAGAAGCTCTCCAGCTGCTAATTATCTGAGTAAGTAAATGAGCTTCTACCCTTTGAGACAGATGGAACTAGAGGGCATTATGTTAAGTGAAATAAGCCAGGCAGTGAAAGACAAATACCACATAATCTCGCCTATAAGTGAAACCTAATCAACAAAGCAAACAAGCAAGCAAAATAGAACCAGAGACACTGAAATAAAGAACAAACTGACAGTAACCACAGGGGAGTGGGGAAGGGGATAATGAGGAAAAATAGAGGAAGGTCCGTCAAGGAACATATATAAAGGACACATAGACAAAGCCAAAGGGTATAGGTTTGAGGGTGGGAGGCAGGGATGGGTGGGTGGGGGAATATGGTGGCAAGAAAATGGAGACAACTGTACCTGAAACATAATAAAAATAAATGAATTTTAAAAATAAAAAGATATAAATGATCTCATTGTTTCATCCACCGTTCATTTGTTTGGAGTTCTTTGCAATAAAAATGATCTTGATACACCTAGAAAAATATGTATTACACGATAGAGTGTTCTGCTATATTAAATAATACAGAGAAGTCACTTGAGTAGTCAATCAAACAGGAAAAACTGTTTAGAAAGATGATACCAGGGAAGGAGGTAGAACCCACACTACATGTGAATGTGAGCTGACAATAGGCCTGAAACCAAGATATGCAATATCTTGTCTTCCTTTTTATTTTAAAAGATTTATTGATTTTTTAGGGAGGAGAAAGAAACATTGATTTGATGTTTCACTTACTTATGCATTTATTGGTTGCTTCTTGTATGTGCCCTGACCTTGGCATATTGGGACGACTCTCTAACCAACTGAGCAACCCAGCCAAGGACCAACATATGCTGTATCTTGCTGCTCTTAAGACCTGGTCCCCGGTTATGTTAGGAAAGGAGTCCCTGCTCTCCTGAGCTTGCGATTATCAGCCCTACAACGTAAGCGTTGTGATTTTTCTCTTAGAGTCAATGTCACTCTTTGTCAGATCTCTGTTAATTGCCATAAAAGGAAAGGATGGCCAAGAGGTGGCTCACACACTTTCTACTGATTCTGTCTTAAGGGTCTAAGGTTCTTTTAGATAGTCTAGAATGTGTGTTGTCTAGCTGTTGCCAGTGACCTTTGTGAATTACTGCTAGATATTTTTATGGTTTATATCACATATTTTTGTGATGGTTGATTATAGAAATAAATTTTTAATTAGAAAAAATGTGTAAGTGAGGCACACAATTAAAAAAAAGCCATCTATGGATTATACACCTTAGGTAGAAAAAACCCATTTAAGTAACACAGGAGAACTCAGAACAGTGGTTGGTTTGTGGTACATGCTCAATCATGAGTTGTAAATGAATAGTGAATGAAACACAAACCAACAACTTGTTATAATTTTGTCTAATCAATAATTTATTAGCATCATGTGTTCATTTTCATTTGAAGACTAAATTGTAATATTTATTATAAATTTTAATATATTAATATACTTCTTCCAGGAATCACATTTTTGCTATTTGGAAGATATACTCTCTGTTCAGAAACTACAGTGTTAAATATGAAAAGAAATTATACCATTTCATAAGTGTTTACTTGTTTTTATTAAGATTTATGCAATTAAAATAGGCAAATTTAACTATTAAAATAATTAAATAAGAATTTATATAAGTTGCAATATAAACAGAAAGGCCTTAATGACATTCCAGTTACATTTTTACTATGTTCAAGTGACTAAATGCAATAAGATGAATTAAAAGAAAAAAGCTGCAATTACATTCTGCATCAATTTTTCATAAGCCTGGGTATCACAGTACAGACTTCAAACTGGACACTTCAAACTGAAGAGCAACTCTGTCATTGGTTTTAGGTGTGAATCCAAAATATTCTTTCTGGCATTGTTTGAGGATGATGTTTAGTAAAATTGATTCGAAGATAAAACTGTCAAGCAAAAAAGAATATTTTGTTTTTAAATAAAACATTCTATCTTAAGTGTTTTTTTTTTTAAATTGGAGAATTTGAGCATTAGAGGTTTTGGAGTTCTTTGTTGAAATATATATCTTTTTTGTGAAAACATTTCTCTGAACATAAAGGAATATAAAATTCATAAAGGACCTTAACTTTTAAATATGTAATTTGTCTGTAGCATAAAGGTGGCAATGTGGATTATAGATCACAGGAAATATTTTTTTAAATGATAGCAATGAAACAATTAGTGAGCTGGTCGCAAAACATATAACTTAAAGTTGCTTATAAAAGTATATCTTTAAAATCTTTCCACTTTTTACATTTATATAAATATATACATATAAAGTTTTTATATAAATATATAATAAAAGATGGTAATAATCAAGTTGCTAATATATAAATAAATAACAATTCTTTTAATAAAATATTTTATATATTTTTAAATTATTTATTTATTTATTTTTGGAAAGAAGGGAAGGGAGGGAGGAAGAGAGGGAGAGAAACGTCAATGTGTGGTTTCCTCTCATGCACCCACTACCAGGGACCTGGCCCTCAACCCAGGCATGTGCCCCATATAGAATCTGATCCAGCAACCCTTTGGTTCACAGACCCACACTCAATCCACTGAGCCACAACAGTCAGGGCATAAATAACAATTGTTGAGTAAATGCTGCTAATTTCCTTCCTTTGTCTGAGTCTCTGTTTTTTGGAATTTGATATTTCATGATTTTGGTAATATATAGGAAATACAGCCATGATTTTAAAAAATCGGAAAATGGTAAGTAATTTTTAAAAATGTATTCTGAATGATTGTTTTAATTACTATAAACTACTTTATATATTTGAATAATTTCATTATAAAATTAATAATTTCTTTATAAAATTTTAATTTATTAATAAATCATTTGATGTGTTATCCTTAGTAAGTTTATTAACTCTCTGTGCTGTGTTTCCCAAGTTTGTAACTTCCATGTTAAATTCACACTACATTTTGTAATTGTTGTTCAACAGGACAAGAAATTATCGTATGATAATAGTTACATAGTGCCTGTCTCCTAGTGGATTGTCAGAAAAAATGCCATAAGGAGCTATTATTATGCCCACCTTATCTTAACCCCTCTGTATTTGCCAGCACTCAGTGTGGCTTATGGGCTTAAAGGGGATAACAGATGTAAAGCGCAGTGTAAAACGAATGGCACATGATGAGTGAAGTATTATTATTATTACTAAGAAGGATTTAAAAATCAGAAATATAATAATGTGATGTTAGGTTGTGTTTTAATCTCCATTTCCAAAAAGTGCAGAAAACATGTAAATAACTCTTTTTATATCCTTAAGAATGTTTGGCATGATTTTTAGTATTTTTAAATATATTTTATTGATTATGCCATTATAGTTGTTCTGTTTCTCCCCCTTCATTCCCCTCCACCCTGCACACCCCCTTCCCCACCATTCCCCCCCTTTAGTTTATGACCACGTGTCTCAAGTTCTTTAGATTCTATATTTCCCATACTATTCTTGCCCTCCCCCTATCTATTTTCTACCTACCATCTATGTTACTTATTTTCTGTACCTTATCCTCCCCTTCTCCTTCTCCCACTCCCCTGTTGCTAACCCTCCATGTGATCTTCATTTCTATGGTTCTGCTCCTGATCTAGCTGTCCTCTTAGTTTGCTTTTGTTTTTAGGTGTGGTTCTTAATAACTGTGAGTTTACCGCCCTTTCTCTGTTCATCTTTTTTATCTTCTTTTTCTTAGAAAAGTCTCTTTAACATTTCATATAATAAGGGCTTGGTGATGATGAACTCCTTGAATTTGATATTATCTGACAAGCACTTTATCTGCCCTTCCATTCTCAATGAAAGTTTTGCTGGATAGATCAATCTTGGTTGTAGGTCTTTGGATTTCATGACTTGGAGTACTTCTTTCCAGCCCCTTCTTGCCTGTAAGGTGTCTTTTGAGAAATCAGCTGACAGTCTGATGGGAACTCCTTTGTAGGTGACTGTCCCCTTATCTCTTGCTGCTTCTAGAATTCTCTCCTTCATTTTAATCTTGGCTAATGTAATGATGATGTGCTTTGGTATGTTCCTTCTTGGATCCAACTTCTTTGGGACTCTCAGCTTCCTGGATTTCCTGGAAGTCTATTTCCTTTGTCAGATTGGGGAAGTTCTCCTTTATTATTTGTTCAAATAAGATTTCCACTTGTGGCTGTTCCTCTTCCCCTTCTGGTACCCCTATAATTTGGATGTTGAAACGTTTAAAGATGTCCTGAAGGTTCCTCAGCCTCTCCTCATTTTTTTGAACTTTTGTTTCTTCATTGTTTTCTGTTTGGTCATTTTTTTTCTCCCTTCTGGTCCACTCCCTTGATTTGAGTGCCAGTTTCCTTCCCATTACTATTGGTTTCCTGTGCATTTTCCTTCATTTCAATTAGTTTAGCCTTCATATGTTCCTCTAATTTGTGACTAAAATCAACCAGTTCTGTGAGCATCCTGATCACCAGTGTTTTGAACTGTGCATCTGAAAGTTTGGCTATTTCTTCACTGCTTAGAGTTATGGGCTCTGGGCCTTTGAGTTGTTGTTGAGCCATAATGTTTTGCTCTGTTCGCGCCTGTTATGTATGAGGAGCGGAGCCTTAGCTGTTCACCAGGGCGGGGCTGCCCAGGTTGCTGATTTGTGATGCTGTATGTGGGGGTGGGGTCAGAGAGGGACAATAGCAGTCCCCTTTGCTGCTTCCCGCTGTTGGGGCCTATGTGGTCCTTCTCACTGCTCACTCCTTCCCCGGTTTATCTGCAAGCGTGAATGTATGACCATGGTCAGCCCTCAGTGGGTCCTCCCGCTGCTACTCCACACCTGGGGTCCGCCTACGGCTGCCCGTGCACCTGGGTCATGCGCCTGAGTCAGTCTGGTGGATCTTTCCTGCCCGAGCCCACACTGCTGCTGGCTCTGCTCCTCTTACCCTTTGGCTGAAGGATTTGTTGTTGTCAGACTTCAGTATAGTTCAATTTTCTGTGGTTTGGCTGTGTTTTTGTTGCTAAAACTTTGTTGTTTTTAAACTTGGTTGTGTGAGAAGGTACAGTGTTTCCATCTATGCCTCCATCTTGGTGGAAGTTGATTTTTAGTATTTTAGTGGGAACCAGTGTATTTCTGTCCTACCAATAGCTCATACACATAATGTGAGAATAGAATTTAGGCCCTTCCAGCCAATGTCATTGCTGGTGAAGATTAGTCTCAGAATTGTCACATTCATACATATTTAAACATGTAAATGTAGGAAGTCTTCATTACTGATCAAAACATTTAAATTTATAGCTAGAACAAATGAGAGATTCCTGCTCTGAGCCTAAGTTTTACAGTTTGAGAACATTTCAATGGCTTGCCAAAGTCAACCAGAACATGTGTGAGATAAGAGGAAATTCAACATTGCAGTCAATAATGAAAAAAAACTTGTAAATTTTAGTCTAAAATGTCTAGACATGTGGTGAACCTCAGAAGTTGAGATGAGGTGGAGCCACTGGAATAAAGGTCTTTGTCAAAAATATCTGACCTTCAGCAGAAGGTTCAATGGGAGAATATGAAAAATTTTAAATGATGCAGTTGCAATTATCCCGTGAGATCTTTATGGTTTATTTATTTTAAATACTTAGTAGAATTCAGTATTTGCATGATTGACTTTTATTAAAGTATGCTATTTTTATTATGTCTATAGCATTTGCTAAACATATTTTTCATTCTTTAGATGTCACTGAATTTACAATTCACTAAAGTGTCTAAAAATTAATGAGCTATAATTTTTATGTCACTTACAGAGATGTTTAAGAGATAAAGTTAATCGTGTGTGGAGAACTAACTTTGACATTTCCTCCTTTCAATCACATGAGGGCACTGAAAGAGCTAACAGACATTTAGTGCTAACAGTGTGCCGGTTAGCAGGTTAAGCATATTCACACCTTGTCTCATGTAGTCATGTCTGGTCTTACAAGTTCAGTATCACTGTGTTTGTTTACTTACAAACTCTTAGACAAGCAATGTCCCCCAGATCATACAGCTACCACTGAGATGTAGAAAAGTATTTTTTCAATACTTAACATTAGTGTGCTTCCCGTCTTTGTAGTATTTGTAAATGTATTAGCACAATTTATATGAATTTTCTCTGAGAATATTGAATATAAACTCAGAACTTTAAATTACAGTGTACTTACAGGATCACATTTCCCTAATTGAGAATTGGAAGTTTTATTAACTGACCATAAATAAATATATTTGAGCTCAAAAGGAGCTAAATTTACAAATTTAGCTCCCTGGACCAGGGAGGTCCAGGAGCGTATCAGAGCCATCATTGTAGTGATGTGGTATTTCTCAATTAGGTCATGTACCATAATTATACAATACAAAAATAATGTGTTGTTTCTTACATTCCATTTTTCAGACGAGCAAAACAAATGAGTATAGTAAAAGTAAAATAAAGTCGGAATGGAAATACTTCTTCATTTTCCACCTTCCTTTCTTTAATAAAAGTATATGTGAATATTGGAACTTCCAGGCTAATTGTTACAATTCTTTCTTTGAGTAATTTTCTTATTGCCTATTTATAGATTTTCACACTTCAAAATTAAGGAAATTCCATAAGGAAATTTAAGAAAATATATCATAATTCCTCCATATGTACTTTTTGTGTGTCATAAATCCTTTATTGTTTAGGACATAGAGAACAAACTTAAATATTCCACGCAGTCATTTCTGATCTCAAATACTTATATTCCTAAACTCACATAGTGATTAATGTGAGAAAAAATATGTTCACAAAACACATGGATTATTGGTTACACATTGAGTTCTCTTGATTTTTTAACCAGGAAAATCCTTCAAGGTGAAAAATTTAATCATGCCCTTCAACAGTTAGGGAAACACTGACGGGGGGGTAAAACTGTTTCTGTCCATTTTTATTGCCCTCATTGGAGACTTGTTTGTAAATGTTTGTACATCACGAGGAGAAGTTTCTTTGTTAACATGGGTCAACATTTATGAATGATTCTACTAGGCAGAGTGGAAAGGAGAGAAATTGTGAGCAGGAGTCATTTGAAGATAGCTCGCTCCACCTGAGTTGCCTTAGGAAAGTTACTCACTTGGACCCATCCTTCTGAAGCGTTAAACTGCCCCCAGGCTCCCTTCAGTTAACAAGTTATGTCAGTTAGCGGGATTGAATAAACATAATGTATATTTCCCCTGAATCTTAGAGGTCAAAATAAAGTTATTGAACTCCTTTCAACCTTAAAGATATAAAGCATTTTCAGCTATTACTATCTATATTATGTTTAACATTCTCTACTAGACAAATTAGAAAAATGCAGCCTATTGATTTTTTTTTAATCATCTTAAGTAAAGTGACCAGTTGTCAGTTGTCTCAGAGTGAGAGTAACTTTGCAAAATTCTAGCAAACTATAAACTTCTGTCTACCACTTGTCTAGGGAATGAGTCTGGTGGATGGTCACAGAGTCAATGCAGTCACCATCAAATAGCAAGTCTATTTAATATGTGAAACCATTGTGACATAGAATTCACACCCACGAGTCATGTTAGGATGGAAGGTGTTAAGGATGACAACGCCAAGTCAGATAGTGGAGTTGGAATAAGAGGGCTTTGAATTTCTTTCCATGGGTATCATGGTCTCAAGAAAATAGTACTAAGAACTTTAAAATGGGCATGCTTTGGCCTATAGCTAACTGTTTTGGTTTTAAGTTTTGAAAACTTAAAATTGGTGTTTTATTTAATTTTTTACTATCTGTGTCTGAGGCAACTAATTTTATGTTTTGAAGATATATTATTATTTTTTTCATTGCCTAACATAACACAGAGAAGTCTCAGTGTTTTGGAAAAACAAAACATTGATCTTTTCATCACCCCTAAGTTGGTCAAATTGTGAAAATAATTCAGACCAATGTGATCATGAGACGTGGTGAACACAAGGGAACAGTAATCCAGTAATTTACATTGAAAAGTGTAGACAGCAGCACAGAGCAAGCAGCCACACCCGACTGTGGAGCCCAGGCTTCGCTGCAGCTTCAAAGCACAAGGCCCAGTCTCCTCCAGCCAGAGACACCTATAGCAAGCCCTACCTGCTCACAGACATTACCAGCTGATCCATCCTGTACCCAAGACGAGCTGACTGGTGAAGGTCTCCCCAGCCAAAGTGAACCTGTAATGTCCAAAGGAGAAGATGAATAACTTAATGCATCGACACAACACAAGTTTATAAGGATCATGAAGGATCAGGTAAAAATGACATAATCGATGGACTAATGAAACTCTAATAAGTGAGTCCAAAGATGTGGAGCTCTATGAATTGTCTGCCAAAGAATTCAGATAAATTATCTTAAAAGAAGTTCAGCAAACTATGAAATCACACAGATGACTAAATGAAATTAGAAGATGCAAATTAAAACCACAATGAGATACCACTTTACACCAGTCAGGATGGCTATCATAAACAAAGCAACAAACAACAAATGTTGGAGAGGTTGTGGGGAAAAGGGGTCCTTAGTCCACTGTTGGTGGGATTGCAGACTGGTACAACCATTATGGAAAACAGTATGGAATTTTCTCAGAAAAATAAAAATCAACCTGCCTTTTGACCCAGCAATTCCACTGCTGGGATTATATCCTAAGAATCCTAAAACATCAATATCAAAGAACCTATGCACCCCAATGTTCATAGCAGCACAATTTACAATAGCCAAGAGCTGGAAGCAACCTAGGTGCCCATCAGTAAATGAATGGATCCAAAAATTGTGGTACATATACACAATGGAATTCTATGCTGCAGAGAGAAAGAAGGAGCTACTACCCTTTGCAACAACATGGATGAAACTGGAAAGCATTATGCTGAGTGAAATAGGCCAGGTGCTGAAAGACAAATACCATATGCTCTCACCTTTAACAGGAAGCTAAACAACAAAACAAACAAGTAAGGAGAAAAAAAAAGACACTGAAATAGAGAACAAGGGGACAGTGACCAGAGGGGAGAAGGAAGGGAAGTTAAGGGAAAAAAGGGGGAGGGATTTGAAGGAACAAATAGGAAAGACACAGGGACCAGAACTAAGGGGGGTGGAAATGGGAGGGAGGTGGGGAGCAAGGGGTGGGGGAGGCTGGGATGGGAGAAATAGACAAAAAAACTGTACTTGAAAAATAACTAAATAAAATTAATTATAAAAAAAGAAATTAGAAAAATATGTTTAAAGAAAATAAGAAGTTCAATGGGAAAAAAGGAACAAGTTTGGGAGTATAACATTTTCTCATTTCAAACTCTAGTATAAAGCTAGAGTAATCATAACAGTATAATACTGACATTAAAACTGGTGCAAAACTGGAACAAAATTGAGGGCCCAGAAACAAGCCCATACGTATGGTCAGAGAACACTTGTGGAGGGAGCCATGCTGTGAAACCGCATGTGCACGTGCAGAGGAGTGAAACTGGACACCGTCCTCATGCCACTCACACACATTACCTTGAAGTGAATCAAGATTTAAAGGTAGGACCTAAAACTGTAAATCTCCTAAACAAAACATAAGATAAAAGCTACTTGACATTGGTCTTGCCAAAAATTTTTTTTGGATATGACATCTAAAGCAAAAGCTAAAATAAACAAGTGGGACTGCATCAAACTAGAAAGCTTCTGCACAATGAAATAATTACTAAAATGAAAAGAAACCTCCATAAATGGAGAAAATATTTGCAAATCATATATCTTATAAGGGGTTATTTCCAAAGTATATAAGGAATTCATATAACTCAATAACAATAAATAAATAATCCAATTTAAAAATTGGCAGAGGATCTGAATAAATATTTTTCAAAGACATATATGAGTTGCTAACAGGTACATTAAAATCTGTTCAGCATCTCTGATCATCAGGGAAATGCAAATCAAAACCGCAATGAGATGTCATTTCACACCTGCTAGATAGATAGCTATTATCCAGAAGACTAAGTAACAAGTGCTGATAAGAATATGGAGGAAAGGGAACCCTTGTGTACTGCTGGTGGGAATGTAAATTGATACAGCCATAAGGAAAACAGTATGAACATTCCTTTAAAAATTAAAAATAGACCCTTGTTGGTGTAGCTCAGTGGATTGAGCATGGGCTGCAAACCAAAAGGTCACCGGTTCGATTTCCAGTCAGGGCACAGGCCTGGGTCCCCAGTAGGGGATGGGCAACCACACGTTGCTGTATCTTTTCCTCTCTTTCTCCTTCCCTTCCTCTCTCTCTAAAAATGAATAAATAAAATCTTTTAAAAAATTAAAAATTAAACTCCATATGTCCCAGCAATTCCACTTCTGGGTATATATATGCAAAGGAAATGAAACCACTATCCTGAAGAAATATCTGTACTCCAAGATTATTGTTGCAGCATTGTGTACCATAGTAAAAACATGAGAACAATGCAAGCAGTCATCAATAGATGGATGCATAAGAAAATATGGTATGTGTATATATTTTAGTATATGTATATTATATATAAATGGTGTGCATGTGGTTCAGCCATAAAAAAAGTCTGCCATTGGTAGCAACAATGATGAACCTTGAGGACATTTGCTGAGTTAAGTAAATCAGAAAGAGAATAAACCTCAATTTGCCCTGGCTGCTGGTGCTGAGCTGGGTGGAGCATCATCCTGTAGATAAGGATTGCAGGTTCAACCTCCTGTCAGGGGCACATACCTAGGTTGCAGGTTGATTCCCCGTCTGGACTCACGCAGAAAACAACCAGTTGATGTTTCTCCCTCACTTTCTCTCTTTTCCCTCCTCTCTCCAAAAGCAATGAAAAAGTATCCTCCGATGAGAAGTAAAAATAAATATACAAAATTAAGTTCAATTAAAAATTTAAAAGCCTCAACTTGCTTAAACTGAAGAGCTGATTGATGGATGCCAGGGGCATGGAGCCAAAAGTGGTTAAAGGGTACAGACTTTCGGTTCTAAGATGAATAAGTTCAGAAGATCTAATGTTAGCATAGTGAATATAGTTAAAACTGCTATGTTGCATACAAAAAAAAGTGGTTAAGAAAGTAAATCTTTAAATTTATCACCACAAAAATATGTTAATTGTGTGAGATGCTGGGTTAACTAACCTTTCTGTGGTAATTCTTTTGCAATATATATGTACATGAATTAGACAAATTGCACATCTTAAACTTTTAGAATGATATATATCAATTGTATCTCAATAATCTTGGAAAATGATTTTTAAAAATCACTACCAATGTGACAGATGAGTTAGAATCATCTGACAAACATTAAAGCAGTCATCAGAAAATTGTTTCAATGAACAACTTAAACACTTTCAGACAATTTTAAAAAATATTTCTGCAAAGAAATGGAGAATAAAAAGGAAAAATAAGTGGAAATTTTAGAACAGAAAATTGCAATTACTGAATTAAAAAAAATCAAATGGGTTCATCTGCAGAATAAAGAATCTGTAAATGGTAAGATAGAACAATAGAAAGCATTCCATCAGAGCAATAGAAAATAGCCTGAAAAAAATAAATAGCATGGCTTCAGGAACCTCTGTGACTATAACAAAAGATTCAACACTCATGTCCTCAGAATCCTGGAAAGAGAGAAAAAAGACTTCCCAACAAGGCCTGTGCTATCTAATAATTTTTTTCATTTGTCCCTAATATATACTCTCACTCACCTTCGTGGTAAAATGATACTGTCTTTCTCGCCCAGATCACTCTCTGCTACCAGGTTCCCTTTCTTTCTTCCTTTTTTCTTTTCTCCCTTTTTCCTTCTCCTTTTATGCTCCCCCCACCTCTCTTTCTTCCCACATCTCTCTCTCTCTCCCTCTACCTCTTTCACTCACTCTCTCCCTGTCTCTTCCTTTCCTTTCTTCACATTCTAAAATCCCTTCTCTCCTCTTCACTCTTTAGGACCCATTCTAAATGACCTTCCCTAAGATGTCCTTTTTTTTTTGGAGGGTAGGGGCATGATAAATGAGCAGCCATGAAAATGATTTACTTTAGTTAAGAAATTCTATCTAAAGGTATTTTTTAATGTATGAGCTAGCATCATATGTGGCTGAGTGAAACAAAAAAGCCAAATAATAGCAGTTTGGTTTTTCACTCACATGCAAGGAGTCTGGAGGTAGGCAGACCAAGGTCATTGTGGCAGTTTTAGGTTATGGAACATTCAGGCTTCTCTTTAATTCACTATCTAGCACTGCTTTCTAGCCTCATGGTTCCTTCATAATCCAAGACTGTATGTGGTCCCACTGTCTTGTCTCAGTCCTAGGTACCTGAAGAGAGGGTTGGAGGGGAAGCTAAAGGAAAGGGATGAACCAATGGATTGTCCTCACTTTCAGGAGTCTTTATATAAGTCTCTTCCCACAATTTGCCTTCCCAAGTGGTGAGAAATTAGTCATTCCATCTTGCTTAGGTGCAAACAAAGATTATAAGTGCAGTCTTTTTATCTCAGGTGGAGAGACATACAGTGAGACTAGAGAATAATGTATTTGAATAGGCAACGACCAGTCTTTGCCACTGGCAGTTTCAAAGATGTTTCGTAATACAAAAACATCAGAAAACAATTGAATTATGTCTCAATTTGAGAGCACAACCAAGTACATATTAGTACATTTATTTAAATGAATTCGATTTGAGACATCAGCATGAACTTATGCTTAAGACTGATATAGATAGTTACACATGGAAATATTAATCTACATGTCTGTGTACACAGGTTAGTATCCACACACACATATCTTCTTTTCTCTCATTTGAATGGGACTAGAAGCAATGATACGCTGGTGGTAATGATCATAGTGTCTAGTGCTTTCCATTTATAAGTCCACCTTTGATTATGGTGGTCAACAATGATCTAACCTTAAATATATAAATTAAACTAAGTTATTGAATAAGTGTAATTACTATGCAATAATAGTGAGGTGACTATGGAATCAAAGCAAAGTTGGCGTTAGTGGTCTTAATGGAAGCTTCATACTTCATAGGGCAATGAATGCATCTGTCAGATGTAACTCACAATTGTTTACAGCTGGGTATCATCTGGTCTGATTTCCATTTCTGCTGTACAGAGCTGAAGACACTGACAAATTGTAAATTATTTCTTCCCACACTTCATAGTTTTGGTTTCTTTTTCTAATATTCGGGCTTTATCTTCATAAAACCCAACATTATTCATAAGGTAAGCATAAACAATGCTGATTTATTTTTCAAGTATCAGTCATAATCATTTTATTTTACCTTGGAAATCATCAGATGAATCTTTGTTAGTTATCTGAGGAGAATTATTTTAATGCAATCTTCTGGAGTGATTGGAGAAAATTTGTACAACAGAAAAGATAGGGCTAATTAGAGCTCATCTATAATAATATTATTTAAAAAATTAAGTTATAGAATATCTATATAATTAAATTCCACCTGAAGTATAGGACATTAATTATATAAATATTATGTAGCTTATAAAATATTGGTTTAACATGTGTTTATGTCATGCTTCAATTGTAATACATTATAAGAAAGATTAAGATACAAGTTTATAAAATATCTTATCAAAATCATATAAACTGTGGTTATAGGAAGAATACCAGAAGAAATGACTTTAACAATTATTAAGTAGTTGAAATTTTATTACTTGTAACTTTCATTTTCTATATTCCTTATAAGTATTTTCAATGTATTTAACACAAAATTAACTTCAAGTAATTACTGAGTTTTATTTTATAATTGGTTTCACATTTGTTGTTGCTTTAAAAACTAGGCTCTAACAACCCACATACTTGTTATATATGTTTCTTAACCTGCTTTATTCTTACATATAGATTTCTATTATATGCTGCCTTAAGTAGGTAGGCTTATTCTATAACAGATGAAGTTATAAATTAAAATAAGTAACTAACTATTTAAATTAGCATTTTGTACTTTAAATTCTTATAATATTTACAGCCATCAAAATATGTGAGTTCACAATAAAAATTAAACCAATTCAAATATTTCAACTCTTTATTTTTTAATTACAGTTGACAGAAAACATTATATTGGTTTCAGGTGTATACCTCAGTGAATAGACATTATATGACTTCCTAAGTGATCATCCTGATAAATCTCATACCAGTCTGGCACCTTACATAGTTATTAAAATATTATTGACTATATTTTCTATACTTGTTCTTTACATCCCCATGACAATTCTGTAACAACCAACTTGTACTTCTTAACCCTTTCACCTTCGCCCATCCCCCACAACCCCTTCCATCTGTCAACTGTGAAAATGTTCTATGTATCTATGAGTCTGTTTCTATTTTGCTTTTTATTTTGCTTTTTAGATTCAGTTGCTGATAGATATGTATTTATTTGTATTTTATTGTGAACAGTTTTTCTTATATCTTTCTTAAAGAAGACCCTTTAATATTTTAGGTAATACTTGTCTGGGAAGCTCTTTATCCACCCTTTGATTCTAAATGATAGCTTTGCTGAGTAATCTTGATTGTAGGTTCTTGCTTTTCATCACTTTGAATATTTCTTGCAATTTCTTCTGGCCTGCAAAGTTTCTGTGGAGAAATCGGCTGACAGTCTTTTGTAATTCCCTTGTAGATGATAAACTGCTTTTATCTTGCTGCTTTTAAAATTCTCTCCTCATCTTTAGTATTTGACATGTTAATTATGATGTGTCTTGGGATTGGCCTCTTTGAGTTTATATTGTCTGGGACTCTGCACTTCCTGGACTTGCATGTCTACTTTCTTCACCAGGTTAGGGAAGTTTTCTGTCATTTTTTTCTCAAATAGATTTTTAATTTCTTGCTCTCTTTTGTCCTTCTGGCACCCCCATGATACAAATATTCATATGCTTGAGGTTGTCCTACTGTCTCCTTACAAAATTTTTATTTTTGTTTTTGGATTTTTTTTTTTGCTGTTCTGATTGTGTTTTTTGATTTCTTATATTTCAAATTACTGATTTGATTCTCAGCTTCATCTACTCTCCTATTGATTCTCTATTATTAAATATTCTTCATTTCAGTAGCGTATCCTTCATTTCTAACTGGTTCTTCTATAGTTTATATGTCCTTTTTCATGCCGTTGAAGTCTCACTAAGTTTCTTGAATTCCTCACTAAATCTCTCAAGCATCCTTACAACCATTGTTTTGAACTCTGTATTTGATTGTTTGCTTGACTTCATTGCACTTAGTTCTCTTTCTCAAGATTTCTCCTGTTCTTTCATTTTGGACCTGTTTCTTTGTCTCCTCACTTTAGCTTCTTCCCTGTGTTTGTGTTAGGCAGAACTGCTATGTCTCCCAGATTCCTCAGAGTGCCTTGTGCAATGGGTGTCCTGTAGGACCCAGTGGCACTGCCTCTCCAGTCATCTGAGTTGGGTGTTCCATGTGTGCCCCTGTGTGGGCTATGTGCACTGTTGTGTTGGAATCGGGCCTTGGTAGCTGTCAGGATCACTGGGAGGGATTGACCGCTAGGCTAATCCGCTGCAAGGACTGGCTACAACTACGGTGGAGGAGAGGCTATGCAGGAGTCAACCTTATAGAGTGGGACCTGCTTCAGTGGGGCTCACTGCATTTGCCCCTTGAGTGTGTTGATCATGGAGTTGGTCGTGTTACAGAAATAGCCAGTGGCGTTCTGGAACAGCAGTGGGGTTCAGTTGCCCACCACCAAGAACTATGACTACCAAGCAAGAATTTGGTGAAAAGGGGGTTATTTATTTAAAGGTTACACAAATTTAGAATAATGGTAGATCCCTACCATTAAGTCCCACTCTCTTCAGAACACCCAAGAATGAATAGCCCTGCCTGCCGTCTGTGAAGACAGACCACTTTCAGAATATGGCACTCAGAAGTATCATCCTTTAGAAATGCAGAAATTTGCAGCTCAGCATTCCTTGTCACAGTTCAACTCTACACATCTCACATGTCTGTGTGTTTGGCCAGGCCAGTCCCACGCAGCACCACAGGCTCTGTTGCTGTCTTCTGTATGGGAGGATGTCTTACTGGGGATGTTTCCAACAGGCCTCCAGACCAACTGACAAGCAGCCTTTGTGTTTCTCAGCATGCTCCAATTTAAAGGCTTGCCTCAGAACTCCCTGCATGCCTAAACATCTGGCTCTTGCTATGATGTGTTAGTATCCACGATTTTTGACAGCTCCCCATTGTCTTCGACCCTCTTTCAGCTGCCATCTTTAGTCAGGACAAGAGTATCCCAGCCACACATAGGCATCCACTGTGGGCATCCAGACCCCACAGCTCATGCAAACACTGTATGAGCTTCCCCACTGTCTATGTCACAAGTCACTCTGTGAAGTCACTCTGCCAGCACATTGTCACAGTCAGGTTCACAATTTGCTCCAAGCCACAGCCTTCTGCAAATCCTCCCTTCAGGAAGGCACAGGCTGCTAATCTACCTTTGTTATGCAATACAGTGTCTCAAACACTGTACTTTTTACTCTCCACCTCCCGCTTTTGCAGGATTGTGGGAGTGTGGAGTTCCCCTACTTTCTGGGACCCATACTCTGACCTACCCCATTACAGTAGGGCTGTAATCTTGCACAGTCTGAAGCTATCCACTGGGTGCAATGGCTCTGGGGCCTCCCAGGAGGTATAAGGTCAGCCACTGCCTATGCCCTGCCTGGGGCCACCAAGCATGAATTACACAGCGTTCTACAGATGGCTGCTGCTTATGCTGAGCTTGGAGGTCCCCAGGAAAGGCCAAGCTCTGAACCAAGGCTGGCTGCCACTAATGGCTCAGGGCCACTTAAAGTAGGTATGGGGTATGCAGAGGCCGGATGCTGCTTATTTAAGAGATTTCAGACAAGTCTGAAGCATGAGACAGGAGAGGCCATTTGTATGGAAAAGGTACTGGAAGTGGTCTGTGTGGGCCTGCATGTCGGGGGTGGTGGGGTCTCAGGTAATTACTAGGTTCACATACACCAGGTCTGTGTGAACCAGGTTGATGGAGACACAGGTATGGTGCCCACCTGCCCGCTCTGTGGGAAAGGGGGTCTCAGAAAAGGGGCAAAGGCCTTTCAGCACTTTTAACTGGCAGAAGGCTGCCCCTCCAGCCCCGATGGCAGGTAATTCAGTTTCTCTTTGTGTGTCCTTGGTCTCTTTCAAGCTGTTGCTGAAGAGCTGGAACTTCACAGGAGGGAGTCCAAGTAAGTCTGTGTGTGGGCTCTTTAAGAGGAATGCCTGGGACTCCAGGAGCCCTCCTGCTCTATCAGCCACAATCTGCTCATTTTTATAGCCACAAGTTATGGGAACTTTTCTTGGCTCTGGAACCCTGGCCCAGGAGGCCTGGTGTAAGGCTGTGATCCATCGTTCCTCAGGCAGGAACGGTCCTGAGGGAGGACCTCCACAGCCAAGATCCCTCCCGATTTTAAACTACCACATGGGTCGGTGTGGAACCAGCCTGTTCTGCTTCTCAGCCTCTCTGCCTCTCCTACCAGTCTCGATGTGCCTTCTTCTTTAAATCCCTAATAGTAGGACTTCCATTTAGCTAGATTTTAGACCATTCTGAGTGATGGTTGTCTATAGTTTAGTCGTTATTTTTGTGTTTGTGGGAGGATTTGAGTACCTCATTTACCTACACTGTCATCTTGACCTGAATTTCCAAATAAAATATTCTAACATTTATTTTTTATGGTAGGATTTGATAGAAGAGGCAGCTAATATTCAGACCTCATTTTATTATTTGTATTACAAAAACATTAATATTAAAACAAGACTAACAACATATTTTAGAACTACTACTTTAGATGAGCACAAAAGGGTGGCTGATAACACAGTCTGAACATGTTATTTTCTGAAAGCTTTATTCATACCCCTATGGGCATTAGTGAAGCATAATGTATGCACTAGTACTCATGAATATTTTCTGTCCATATGGCTGACATTTTTAGAAAATGGCATTGTTTGAAAAATTATCTTGGTTATAAAATGTCATAGTAGTAACTTTTTATTGTGACCAAAATCTCAAAAACTGTAGTACCATTAGTTATTGGATTCAATTACATTAATCCATTATTTATGAAAGCAATCTAATGTATACATATGAGCACACACACATTATAGTTTTATAGATGATTTTTAATGATTATTACTAAACCAAACAAGGAAATAACCCTGCAGTTACACAGTAAGGTGATTTGCTAATAGATGTGGAAGTGAAGAGAAAAATTGGGAAGCAGTGATGAGACTGTTATTCCAAACAATGGAGCGAATGAAGTTTTGACAAGAAAGCATTATCAATATGAGTGTGATTTTTAATATTTTAAGATTCTATTAGATTTTTAAAGACTTTATTTATTTATCTTTAGAGGAGAAGGGAAGGCGAGGAGAGAAATGTATGGTTGCCTCTCATGATTCCCCTACTGGGAACTGGCCTGCAACCCAGGCATGTGCCCTGACTGGGAATCGAACCGCGATCCTGTGGTTCGCAGGCCTGCGCTCAATCCACTGAGCTACACCAGCCAGGTGCAGATTCTATTAGAGTTTTAAATTTAGACAGAATCTATTAATAATGAATCCTATACAGGATTAGATAAAATATATGAAATATCAAGGATATGAGAATGTATTTTTTACATTAGTATATTGTTTCTATCAAAACAGTCATTAAAGCTAATTCTAATTTTAAAAATATCATAGAAAGAACAAAATTAGAATGAGAATGAAGACAGTGCAATACTGGTTACTAACAAAGAAAATAATAAGTATCTTTAATATTAAGAGTGAAGCACTGGTAGCTACCAAAAGTAGTGGGACTAAGAAGAATGATGAAAGTACCAGTAGAGGTAGACTTCCAACTGGCCACAAATGGTGCATCGCCCCTCATCAAAATTAAGTCAGGGTATTGACTCATCAAATTCAGTCTATTATTTGTAGAAAGAAATAGAATTGGCAGTGCCTGAGTTATGAGTCCAGAATAAAAGGGGCTTTGCAGCTCCTACATTTGTACTCTTGGAACATGGCAGCCATGTGATCAAGCTGAGGCAACCCCGTGAGATAAGAAATGATGAAGGACTGATGCAAACCCTCCCTGTAGAGGGCACCATAAACCTGCTACATAGCTGACTGAGAGAACATGAGAGTGCCCAGCTGAGACCAAAGAAGTGTTCACCAGTGTCCAACCCAAACTTCCATACTATGACATTGTAGATATGTGAATGCTTCTTCTTTTAAGCCACTAAACTTTGAGATTATTTGCATGCACATAATTCTCACTGACAAAAACAAAATGGTATCATGCTTAGGGTGCTACTATAAAAATAAAACAAAACTGAAATATATAGATTGGGCCTTGGGGTTGAGCTACAGGTAGAGACTAAAAAAGCAGCAGAAAAACTGTTAGAAAATTAGTGAGCCATCAGTTAGTGGAGCCTGAAAAAGTGCTGAGAGAATTACTATAGCAAGTGGAAAAGTATTGACCCTGATATTTATAATTAATGTTGGCAAATAATAATTTATGATCACTGTAACAGTGAAGTAGGAAAATCAAAGTCCTGTTTTTCCAGAGAAGCATTGCAAAACAAGCAGAAGCTGTCAGGAATAATTATCTTGGAATCACAGAAAACAAAGAATTATAGAAATGAAATGAATATTGAATCCAGAAAAAGCAACTTGATAATGATAGGAGAGCTTTGTGATATTTATGTTTATCCTTTCTCAATGGTCTTTAAGACAGCAACCCACATTCCCAGTATGGAACAATGGGAATTTATTTCAGAGAGAAAAGCTCAATTGATACCCAATTTTTTGCACTTATCTAATGTAACCTTTCCGGGACTATGTAAAAGACCTTTGCAAGACACTGCTCATCCTTGTTATACTTAACTCAGAGCTCACTTCTTATGGGATAAAAGTGGTCATTGCATGAAAATAATGTAAGATGAATGAAAACCCAGAGCTGCTTGGAGCTAAGGAATACAGTTGAGACATACAACAGACTGTCTACAGCCAGGGAGAAAATACTGGGGAGATAGTATCTTCAGGAAATTAGAGCATTCAGAAATGCTGAAGTATGGTGTGGAATGCCATGTGTGTGCCCAGGGAAGAACGCATGATAAGGGCTTTGTGATTTTCTGAGAAGACCCTGTAAGAAATGTTATTATGTGAAAAATAATGGCCATGGGGTGAGGAATTAAGTTTTCAGCAGTATGCAAAACTAAATTTACATAAAAATTTCTGAATTACAAATATTTAAATAGGTATCATATTTATAATGGATATCCTTTCCAGGGAAATTTGGAATACGTCCAGAGCTCAGAAACAATGTGAAAGAGAAAGTCAGAAAATGTCTATGAGACCTAAGGATCTTACATTTCTCAGGATGAATCTTGCTAGATCTTTGTAACTTGCAGTTTGGCTATGATTAGCTCATGTAGAAGAGTGAGTAAAGGCTGTAATTAAAACAAATGGTGGTGGATTAAAGCAAAGAGACTGCATAAAGAAGAACCCGCAAAATGTAAAGAGACCCTTAGACTAATTTCAAATGTTAATTGTGCCTAGGAATCTCATGGAGTCTAGACTGATTGGGACCTTTTGGAGAGACAAATTTACTACCTTCAGCTATTAAAAATCAGAGAGTGAACAATAAAAATTAAAAACTGATCCATGGAAGACAGCGATGATACTTGCATTCTGAACCTAGTATCTCATAGAAATAAATAAAGAATATTTAATATGTCATGAATATATCCCTACACAAAATTCTCAGGAACATGATTGCATAATCAAAATTCATAAAATACATAGGAAAATTTTCTTCATGACATGGACAAAATTTAACAGAAAAAATGACTACTGAAAAATAGCTTCACAAAGGCCACAGGTATTAGAAACATTGATATAAAAGTAAGTAAAATAATTTACTAATTAAAAACTAAGTATAGTATTTAAACTATACTTAGAGTATAATTTTAATTTTGAGTATAATATCTCAAAATTAAAATCTAAAATTTGAAGTTAAAAACTAAATTGTATCCCAAAATTGTAAAAAAATAAATATTAAGGACTAGAAACTTGTATGCACAGATAAAGGGAGATTAGCTAAACTGGAATACAGAGTTAAACAAAAATAAGCAGACTGATACACAGAGAAAAAAGATGAAATAAATAAAAAATGTTAAGAGACAAAAAATGTAGTAACTTCCAATGGCAAAATCAGGAGAGAATGGAGAAGGAGATAATGGGTAGGCAGGTGAGACCTAAAAATATTTCAAGATCGATAAACAATACGAATGATCTGAATCAGAAAACAATATAGAAGAGGCAAAGAGAGAGAAAGAGAAAGAAAGGTGATCAAGGAGAGACACACATCTAATTTCTTTGAATAAAACTAGAAAAACAAAGGCAGAGGGAATGCTAAAGCTTCAAAGAAAAAAATGTAGATGACCTAACATGGGGCAATAATTAGACTGACAAAGGACTTCTTAGGAGAAAATGGAATACAGACTTTGAAATAATAGGTTCAAAATGGTGAAAAGGTAATATAAAACAGCTATGGCCAGTGAAATGAATTTTTAAGGAATAACACAATAATGATGTTTTCAAGCAAGCCCATACTGAGAGTAGACTAGCAATTACAGAAAAATATGCACTTTAGGAAGAAAGAAGATAGTGTAAGAAGGTGAGAGAAGCTGAACAAATATTAACTATCTAAAATTTTAAAATAATCTTTTATGATTTATGACAAAATCAATAATAAAAAATGGTAACGTAAATTGGTAAAGAATGCCCAGAGAGTTTTAGAGTTAACCTTGAACCTTGTTAAATTAAATATGTACATTTTCCTTTCCCTGAAAGAAGGGAAGTTAGATTTTATCCTATTAAAAGGAAAAAGCAAGAAAGCAGAGCAAAAAGAAAAAAAATTGAGACAATGCAGAAAAACAATGGTAAATATGATTCATATGTCATGTTAATTATGAATTAGGTAAGTTCATAAAATGCTTACAAGATAAATGCTCTATTAAATAATTAATCAAGAACTCCTTCTTGCTGTTTACTATTTAGAAGCTTTGTATCAGACTAACCTCCCCACAGAGAAATATGTAAATGCTGGATGAAACAAAACAACAACAAACAGTACGTTAAGGTCATTGCACATTAATAAAACCACACGGAATCCAAGTGGCCAAATTCTGGAGAAGAGGCAGTACAATGAGGTGAAGGCGACGATCATTTTAATGTTTTCACTTGGTGATTGTGCCAAATTTTGGCATGACAGAACCACCATTGACTTAGTGAGGTTGGAGCTTCTCTCACCAGACATCCAGATTTATTTATAGCTTTTGAACGTGACATATCTTATAGACCTCACCTGGAACATAATCGTCTGCTGGGGGTTTACATCTTAACTATTATATCCTTTCTAGTGGGCCCACTCTGTTGTGTTTCTTAATCCCATCATTATCTGTTACCAGAGAATTTCTGGCGCTTTGACCTTCCTTAGTGTGGGCACCGTCGTTTTCTCCCTGCTTCATGGAGCCACCTTACCAGTCAGTTTGGCTTCTCACTAGGTTTATTGCCCGGTGCTAAATCTTCTTTCTGTGAATGGTGTTCCTGATCATTCAAATAAAGGGGGAAAGCTGTTTTTTAGCAGGCAGTGATAGCCTTCTTTGGCGGATTTTGAATGCAAGAATTGAAGGTCATGAACCCAGATATCCCCATGCACGCAGGGTCGCAGTCTTTCCCACCCAAAGCTCTGACTTTGGTGTAGCATTTCTGCTTTGGTTATAATTTAAACCTTCCCTGGGGTTTAACTTCTCTGATGATTAGTTATTTACTTTGACATTCTTATTTTCTCTCCCTCCTTTTGCAAGGTATGACAGACTCTTTACATGCTGCCAGTGAGATATTCTGGCTTTCCTGATAGGCTTTCAATGCCAGTTAATCTCACTCAGATTTGCCTTATATTTTCCTGGTGGGCAAATCTAGTTTAGCAATAGCCCCCTGAATTCATTGTCTGCATTTTTAATTTTCTATTACTCTATGACAGTATTACCACAAATTTAGCATGTAGTTTAAAGTGGCAAATATTCATTTTCCTACAGTGTATGTGCCAGGAATCCAGGCATGGCTTAGCTAGGTCCTCTGTTTAGGATGTTCTGGGATTGAAACCAAGATATAAGCTGGGCTGCAATTTCATGTGAAGGCCTGGCTGGAGCAGGACCTGTTTTGCTGTTTATTAATGGCACTCCTTACAGATGGCAGTACTGAGATCTTTGCTTCAGATGTGTTTATTGTCTTTTGGCAGCATATTGCCCTCAGCACCTAGACATCAGCAGCAGACCTTTCCATGTGAGTTGCCCTAACATATCAATTGCTTCCTCACATGACAAAGAGAAAAACACCAGCAAGGTGGGACCTATAACCTTACATAACTAAATCACATGTGTGTGTATATATATATATATATATATATATGTACATATTATCACCTTTGTCATATTCTGTTGATTAGAACCAAGTGGCAGGCCCCACTTACACTCAAGAGAAGGGGATAACATGAGTGTGAATGGCAGACTGTGGAGATACCATTGGCTATACCAAAAATGTGTTCACTGTAGTTTGCAGTTACTTTTAGCACTAGCTTATACATTTCCTTTCACTGGTATAGTCCAATATTCCAGCGCATCACCTTTTAAAATTTTAACAGTTGTGTCTTGGCTCTGTGGCTATATGTGCTTCATTAACACCAGTGATGGGGTCTTTGTTGCCAGGCAGAATTGAGTGATCGAATTCTAAAACACCATCCTGTTGCCTGTGCTCCTCACCAACTCCTGGCACCAACTTTTGGTTTTCTAAGGAAGCAGCTTCTGAAATGGAAACCAGAGTGTGCCGTGTTTTTAAAGATTAGACATTGGGACCAACACACATGGAGGAAAGGAAACAATCCAGAGCGGGCAGAGGAAGAGGTGGAGTTGGGAAGTAATCCAGGCAGCCTCCGATTTTTGCACAGGGAGACCTGGAACCGAAATAGCCATTCTGAAAATTTTCATCTTCTGCTAGAAAGATTACTTTTCTATACTGACCACATTCAGTTTTTGTTTTTGTTTCTGTTTTTTTGAAATATGTTTTTGGGGTGGTCGAGTTAAGAAGATGCAACTTCCTGAAGCTAAGTTAGTTCCTGCAGGTGCTGGATGCTGATGCCTTTTTCCGAAAGCACTCCTAGCAACAGTTGCTTCCTGCAGGGAGGTTTGGGTAAGCCATCTCTGGTCTAAAACTACTGCCCACCTCCCCTTCGTTCCACCATCTGCTGGGTCTATTGACTTCTGAAGGCTCCACAGCTGAGTCACTTCCTAGAAATTTCCCTGATCTAAAGGAACATGCCTTGCCCAAGGTTATGCATGGGGACAACCTGTGGCAAATATCTGATTCACGTTGGTTGAAGAAGGGAATGATGGCCCCAGTGCCTCTACTGAGACAACGCTAAGGATTGGTCCTAGTTTCAGATTTCTCCATGGGATTGTCTGAAGCCTCTGCTGCCTTGGAGGGTCCAACTGCTCCCTCTGTTTCCACATAGACACTATTTTCAAGAGAAAACCACCCGAAACAACAACAACCAAAACAAAAAAGATAAAAACAAACCTGCATATGTCAGTGTCTGTGTCTGTTTCCAGGAAACTTGAACTAAAACACTTGTCTTCTGGTAACTTTTGAGTTTTCTGTGATTTCTCAGAGATTATAACAATGATTTTGACACCATGATTTTAACACTATCTTGACATTACTATTCTTTCGAGCACCAACATTTTTTTGGCATTCTTTCCTCCTGACTTGTATCCCCTCTTTACTTGTCATAATGATTCCCCTTATTTGAGAATTCCTAATTGTGACGTACCCCTGAGTTTTGTCCTCAGCCCTCTTCTGTCTCCTATGTTATCTTCGTTTATGTATAACCTATACATTGAAGACTTTCAGTTGTTGTATATACTAACATAATCCCTGAGTTCCAGATTCCTATATCCACTTGCTTATTGACAATTCTACTTGGATGTCTAACAGATGTTTTAAACAGAACATGCTCAGCCCTGGCTGGCGTGGCTCAGTGGATTGAGTGTCAGCCTGCAAACCAAAGGGTCACTGGTTCAATTCCCAGCCAGGGCCCATGCCTGGGTTGCTGGCTGGTCCCCAGTGAGGGGCATGTGAGAGGCAACCATATATTGATGTTTCTCTCCCTCTCTTTCTCCCTTCTATGCCCTCTTTTTAAAAATAAATAAACAAAATATTTAAAAAACAGAACATGCTCAAAACATTATATATAGCTTATTTGCCACTGTTTGTGCTACAATAAACCTGTTTCATTGACAATATTATCCATCTCAGTAAATGAAATCACTACGTCTCTGGTTTCTCACACCAAAATCAAATGTTATCTTTGATTTATCCTATTTTCTTCATTCTCTATATACAATTCATCTGAAAGGGTTGTCAGCCCTATTTCTAAAGTGTAAACATCAATTCTTAATAGTTACTATCATCATCTTTATTATAGAAGTCTGGCTACAGATTTTAGTTGTTCTTTATCCAGCTACTCATTTTCACCAACAATCTATTTTTTTACAATGGACCCAATTTAATACTTTTTTAAATGATAAATGATATCTCTCACTCTCAAGCTTAATACTTTCACTATTTCTTCTATACCTTTGAGTAAAAATCATATTTCTTATCGCAGCTAACATGGCCTAAATTATCTACACAACTGTTTGATTCACAAACCTTGTTTCTCCTCTTCAAGGCTACCTGTATATTCGACTTGGAGCCTGTGCAGAGACTGATAACAGAATCTCAGCATCGATCCCTCCCTTCCTTTTCCTGTAATAGAACCACCTGAATTGTAGCTGTAACAGGCTGGCAGCTGCAGACTAGACTTCCAATCTCTTTATTGAATTGTGGCCAAATGTAGGACAATGTAATGTGAAGAGAGGTAATATATTTCCACGAATATTGTCATTTCCATGAATATTGCTGCTCTGTGCTCTCTCTGTCACCCTTTGTACTTTCCACGAAATGGTGAGCACGGGAAAGACCTTGGGAGCCTTGATGATACCAAAGCCACACAGGAAGGCCTGGGCCGCAAAGCTTAGAGTTGTTGTGAGGGCAACAAACTTCTATTTTATTTAAGCCACTGTGCTAATTTTTTTCATATAATCCCCAAAACTTTGCATGACTTTGTCCTTTTATCACTTATATCCATGATCAAAAGTCCTCTCAGATGATGATCTGGTGCTTTTATTTTATTTTGTCCTGAAAAGGGAAATCTCATCTGCCTTATTCACAACTGTTAACATAGAAATTGAGGACAAAGTAGGTGCTCACTAATTTTTCTGAATGTGGTTAGACAGTAACTGTCTTTAGTTTTATGTTTTTCTAGTTTCAAGTAAATAAATTATGTAGTAATTTAAGTAGTAAATTATGTTTTGATTGTGTTTTGCTTAATAGCCAAGTATTGACACTGTGTTTTGAAACAATGATCTGATGTGAGATTATGCTTTGTTCTTCACATACAATGCTAGAAATATTTAAATATATGACAGGTAATATGGTTGGTGGAAACAGTCATACAAAATATACAACAATGGATTTTACTGTTTTGAAGAGTGACCGAACATATTTTTACATTAGATCTTCCAATTACTTACTGGCATGAGTTTCAAATGTACTAAAAATTATGTATGGAAATGAAAAAATATTTCTAGGAGCAGTTTTACTATGAGGATGTGTCTTAACATCAATGCAGGTTCTACTCATTTTTTTTTCCTGGGAACTTAATAAGGAAGCTCTTCCTGCTGCCAGAGGAAGCAGAATAAAATGTTCCCCCATTTACCATCATCTGCCTGCCAGAGAACATTGATAATGCCAAAGAGAGTATACCCAGAAAACCAAACAAAAATGCTAGTATGCACATAGAGAAATGAATGAAAAGCTATAGCACATCCTGGTCAATTGGATTACCTAACAAATTATTGAGGAAATGTTTTCCAGAAAATAATGAAGAAAAAGAAATCCTTTATAAGTCAATGCTACATAAATGATGCCATAAGCAAAGTCAGAAACAAACATGAAGAATTCTCCAGCTGGATATTTGTCAAAATAACTTTGGAAAAGCAAATCATTATTCTTTCACTTATCCTATGTATGTTACAAAGGAAACTTCATAAGCCAAACTGAGACAAAAATACCAAAGAAAAGAATAGCAATTGTGGCTTATCATTGGTTCCTTTGTGAAGAAAAACCTGAAATTGTCGGAGTTTCATTATGCAGTTTCTTTACATACATATAGGTAACCAACCAGACTGCTATATGCTAACATGCTTTAAATTTTCTATTCAAATATATTCAAGTAAAATATATAGAATTATTACACATAGATATAATTATACATACATACTGTAGACAGTGGAGAGATTTGGGGGTTGATCAAAGCAAAGACATAACCCGCAGATGGCCCCAGCATGGCAAGCTTCACTGTGAGGTTTGACTGCCTCCATGCAGGGGAAAGCCCCACATGACAGGCGCCCGTCGAGGCCTCTGGGACCTCAAAGGGGCCTTGTATGTCTAGGTGATGAAGCTCCGCAGCACAGCAGGTGTTTTAGGGTTGGAGAGCTCCCAAGGACAGCAGTGGCTTGGGTCTTTTTGGTCCCAGAGCTAGCAATAGCTAGCAGATGTGGGGTGAGGTTTCAGGGTTTATGCAAAGCAGGCAGGCTCTATGTGTCTAAATCTCCTTATTTGGGCTGTTGATTGTTAACATAATTGGATGTGCAAAAACTTGAGTTTGGCATTAGTGGGCTTTTGAGCAAATGGATCTGCACTATAAAGGCTGATATACAGAGACCAGCTTTCCTCAATTATATAGCACATACATATTTCTATTGTTGCCTTATCTCTTTATTGTATGAGCATATATAATATATGTAATAATATGTATTGTTAATATGCAATCATATATATTATTAATGTATGTAGCAATAAATATGTTGATTCATAATAATATATTGTATATGTATATATACAATTGAAGATTGTGACATTAGATATTCTAAACAATATTTTCTCATATCCATAAGGATCATCATTTAAAAACAAAGTTCCAGTGATTTTTATATTGAGATACTTGCCTTGCCCTAGACAGACATTGTGCAATTGCTTATCCATTGCTTATAGGATTATAATTGCCTAACATTTTTATGACAGTTAACTTGCCAACAATATGTGTGAATTCCCCAAATTTGCTAAACTTAAATTTTTAGTAATAGTAATTTTTTGCTCTAAATATAAAAAAGTTGTGAAATATTTTTGTTTAAAAAATTCAAACTGGCCATTTTTCATAGTAATGAAAATCTAAAACAACCAAAATTTTCAACAAGGATATGATGAGGTAAAATGTAGAAAAACATTGTACAATGTATTCTCATTAAAAATATTAAGAAATCCTTTATTTATTTTATAAGTTCCATAGAATTATATTTTCCATTTTGTTCACATTATACAAGTCCTAGAAATAGCCTGTTACATAGTAAATCCCAATAAATATTTATTGTAAATAAATTGCATAGAAATAAACCCAAAAAATATCAAAATAGATTACCTGTAATTTATGGGATTATGCATTTTTAATTTTGCAACTGGGTTTTATAATATTTTATAATATCCATAAGACAATTTTTTATGGATTAATCAAAGCTCATCAAAGTTACACTAAGTAATCTAGATTTACTAAATCAGGAGTCAGTGCAATTTCTCTGTGAAGGGAAAGAGGCAACTGTTGGAAGCCCTGGGAACTTCTGGTCTCTGTTACAACTGCTGGGCTCCGGTCCAGTAACAGGAAAGCGGTCATAGACAGGGTATCCGTGAAGGAGTGTGGCTGTGATCCTGTCACCTTCAGTGCAAACACATTTGTAGACCAGGCAGCTTTATTTTTCTTTGCGTGTTCGATGCTTTGTTGAGTTATAATTGACATATAAAATTGTGACGGTTTGATAAACAAAGTGTGTAAAATGACTTCTACACAAGGTTAGTTGACATAGCTATTACCTCAATAATTACAATTTGTGTGTGTGATAAAAACATTTAAGATCTACTCTGTTAGCAACTTTAAAGTACGTAATACAATATTATTAACTACAGTTAATACAAAACCAGGATTTGTCTGCCTGCCGCCCGAAAAGCCAATAATCAAGAGGCAAAGGCTGGTATAAGGAAAGTTGGTTATTCAAGAGCTGGTAGCTTGAGAAGGTAGCAGACTAATCTCACAAAGTCCTTCGTAACACCTTACTGCAGCTAGGTGTTTTTATGAGCAGGAAAGGTGAAGGCAGAAAAGAGGAAAACAGAGGGAGGGAGGGGGTTGTAGGCCCTCTGTTGAGGTTGCAGTGTGCAGGTCAGCAGTCAGCTCCGCTAATCGCATAATCATCTCGGAGCTGGTGTTCTTCAGTCCCAGGTGAGCAAACCCCCTGCAGCTGAAATGCCTGAGGGCTAGCGTCTGCTTCTTCAGAGGTTCACTCTCTCACTGTGCTAACTCCTTTTAAGAAAACAGGCTGTTTAACCCATAGCCACAAGTGAACAACTACGAGTTATTTACAGAAGCAATGTTAAGAGAATAGTGGGGTAGGTTACATAGAAGAATTTCCAATGCAATCTTGGTGGGTCTTTAATGGGTCTGGTCATCTCTGCTCAAAGGAGGACAAACTGGTAATATTGTAACTCAGGTTTCCTGTGGGGTGGTCAAAACTGTGTGGGGCCTTCATGGGAGCTTATTTCCCCTGTGCCACAGCCTGCTACCTTCCCCTTCTGCAGGTGTGGACGCCAAGGGCCCTCCATAATAAGCCTCCTGCACAACTGCAGCTTCCCGGGGGAAACCAAACTGCAATATTCATCCATTGTCCGCCACATTAGATTACCACTGTACAGTAGCAGGGATCATTTTTATCTCATTTCTCAGGGTACAATCAGCCCCAGCACAGTGGGTAATATGCGGTAGGTTCTCAGTTAATATTGCCTGCATAAAAGAAATATCACGTAACTATTAAAATGAGTTATACAATGTATGCTAACATAAAATGTGTTTGCAATTTAAATCTGAACTATAAAGTATATTGTAAAATTAATAATGTAAATTATTTCTATAAAATATGTATAATATGACATATATGTGACTAGGAAACTATTAATATTATCTCTGGATAAATAATTTCATCCTATTGATCATCTCTATTAAAATATATATAAATACAATGATAACTTCTACAATTGAGCAATTAAAATCTCTACAATAATTCATTATATAAGTGACAGCTCTGCGCCTCTCTGCGAGGTCATTTCAGGCACTAGGTACAGAGAAGTGAGCAAAGGTGTCGACGCTGGGGCAGGTGACAGCAGAGTTCCGTCACTCACGCATGTGCTGCTAAGCCTGGACAGGCTGAATGGGTGCAGCGCTGGTCCCACATCAATCTCTTTCTGCACTTGGCCTCTCCATGTGGCCAGCCTTGGCTTTGTCACCAGTATGAAGATATTTTACATGGTGACTGCATTCCTCAGAGTGCACATTCCAAAAGATTCAGATGGTAGATGGAAGGTTTTTATGACCTAGTCTCAAGGGTCTTCCAACATCAAATCTGCTTTATTTTAGTCACTGTAATACACACAGACAAAGGGAAGATAGGAAAGAGACTGTATGTATTTCAATGAGGAATGATTCAACACGCGGAGAAAAAAAGAAATTTGATGGCTCCCATCTTAGAGTCAAGCTGATGCATACTATATACAACTATCTTCATTTTAGGGGTGTTTCTAGGTTTGCTTTTCCATCCAATATTAAAGACTTTATATCTTCATAGATAAATTGTTTGATTGTTATTAAATCAAATTATTAAATCAAATTTTCAGACTTAGTTCTACCATAATATTCTATAATACATTTTCCCTTTTTTATGTTTCCTTTAAAAGATTTGATATATAGAGTATTACTGATCTTTGGAGATTTTAAATGTTAACATTATAATAATTTTCTTTCTATAATTAGAATAACTAATCATTGGTTTTACTTGTAGTATTTGCCTTTAAGAAGTTTATAATACACAGATAGAGTTAAATATCTATTTATAACTTTAAATAAATTTGTTCTTGATAGAGCAACTTTAGTAACTGTCTAATGATTTTCTGAGAAGTAGAAAAAAAAAAAGTACATGTAAACTGCTCTCTCTAGCACCGCTCTGCTGGTTGATTACTTTGGTACTTGGATATTTTCCTTCTTTTAGTTGTGTTTCTACTTAAATAGTACATTCTGATCTTTATTACTTGTGTCTTTAGCTTTTCCAAAATCCAAATATTTAAAATTTATAATTAAAGTGATCTCTAATATTGAGCCATATTTCTCTGTTTAAATTAATTCAAATTTCAGTACTTTTAGCAGTAGTTTCACTTTCAAAGGTTGATTGGCTGAGATTCAAATAAATCATATTTGTTGATTTCAGGCATTAGAAAATATTTACTTGTTTTAAATTTAATGACACTGGACATCATATCTCTATCACATTTTTTTCCAGCATGGGAAGTGTAAGGTGCTTACCCTATAAAAAAACAGGCACACCTGGCTGGTGGAGCTCAGTGGATTGAGCACAGGCCTGCGAACCACACTATCAAGGTTCGATTCCCAGTCAGGGCACATGCCTGGGTTGCAGGCCAGTTCCCAGCAGGGGACACATGAGAAGCAATCATACATTAATATTTCTCTCCCTCTCTCCTTCCCTTCCTCTCTAAAGATAAATAAATAAAATCTTTAAAAAACGGGCATAATATTGGACTATTGTTGAGGCATTTTGGATTTAGGAGGCAGACTTTACTTCATTTATCAATACTCACCTCATGCATTTAACAGGAGGCCAAGTGCTGCCAGTTTTGAGTGGTACCCAGTGGCACCTGGCACTAGAGCTCTGTGGCAAGTGCAGATGGTTGTCAGGTTTTCACTCTCAGCAGATCCAGGCATACTAGGAAATCCACAGAAAATAAAGTACATATATTGAGTCTTTGGGAAGCCCCAAAAGTGAGAACTACAAGACAACTCTATGGGTCTTGAGTGTCTTGTAGAATATGAGCCTTAACTTCTTCTTGAGCTTCCATCTATAGACTCTGAGTATATTTCCTCAGCTGTGGCCAAGGGAGTAGGAAATACCTTGTGCCTGTTTTACAGATAGTAGATTCATATATGTGGGTGGCTAAAAATAACAGCTTCAATAAAGTTAATGGTGAGAGCAAATTATGTTCGTTGAGAGGAGCTTATGGTAAACACTTGATATTGTCCTTTGTATGAAGAGAAAAAAATTGAGATATTCATCGATTTGTGTTTAGTGGCAAATGGCTTGACAGTTTTGTAAGAGCCTTGGATACACCCTGGATAGGTTGGTAATCCTGCGGAGGAGACCAATGAGCGTGTCCTGTCTACGTCCTTATTCTGATGCTGGTACTCACAAAGAAACATTTATCACAGAGGCATGCTAAACATTCAGGTGGGAATAGCGATTCTTCTAATAAAGGCCACTTAGTTTGTCTGTTCAATTTACCCAATGCTCAACCAGTGGACTTTGAAAAGAGTGGCCACAGTAACAAGAAAGGAGGGTGTATACCAACCCAAGAACCTGGCCTCCCTTTTACCCAGGCTACTGTAGTTACAGCAGTGCTGGGCATTTAAACTATCATTATAGAGACAAACACTGAAATTTCCTTAGCATTCTGTCAGGAAGGAAGCCAAAAAACCACTTGTGTGTTCATTGGAAAGGAGGCAGAAATTTTGGTTTCTGTGGTTGATGTCAACTTTGAAGGTGGTTTTGCATTTAATGCATGATAACACTATTTAATAATGTACAGAATACCTGATATAGTGATACAGGATTACACATGACATCTTTTCACATCAAGGAGCTCATTTTAGTGTGGATAAGTTATGATAGGTTTATAATCACATGAACTACTGGTGTCACAATATTGCTAATCATTCAATAGCTATCAGTCACATGGAATATTGAAATGATCTTTGTAAGATATAACTAAGACTCAACTCAATGAGAAATCCCATGTGAATAGGACACAGTCTTTCAGAATATGGTACGTATGTTGAGACAATGCCCATTAAATGATGCTGTGTTCTTACTTCATGGGTACCAGAACTTAGGACAGGAGGACTGACCCCGGTCACTAAGAGTTGGGGAATGTGTGGCTCTTGTCTGCAGAACTTAAACCTCCCATTGGAACTGGACGCCCCATTTGGAGGGGGTACACAATAAGAGTTCTACTAATTGAAAAGTCGTGTTTGTCGTCTGATTGTTCGGAACTAAAAATGTTACTAAACTCAGATAAAGGAAAAGGATTACTTTGTCTATAATAGTAAAACCTGTTTTTCAGGAAGCACTAAAGAAATACTGCTATACAATGAGGGTAGTCAGATAAAGATCTAGAACTTGAAGGATCTACTGTGGGGTCTTTGGGTGTTTCCATCTCAGAAATAAAAACAAACAGGCAGTTTCAAAAACTAAGATCCAAATACAAAAAGGATTCATACCCTATGTTAATGAAGAATTGTGTTATTCCACTGGACAGACAATATAGAACAATGGAAGTTCTGGGTGAGGAGGAAGGTAATCTAAAATGAGTGGTATAGAGGAAAAATGCTGAAAAAGGAGCTATGACAACTAGTTCCTCTCACCTCTCATTTTAAGAATTTTTAAGATTCTAGCCAGCCCCTGTCCACAAGCCTCACTAAGAGAGTAGATTCTGTGCAGAGTGTGAGCAAGTCTGGATTTCAGGTTTAGCCGGCTCTGCTGATGCACTGCTCCGTATCCAGTTAGTCTGCTTGCCCTTGAAGATGTTTTTCAGCCTAACTGCAGTTCCCCACCTACAACTTCTAGGAGATTGCTCAGCCATACTTGGCTGTAAAGTGGAAAGGTGCAGAAATTAATAATTCTTGGCTTAATCCTCAACCATCAAATAAGTGGTTTTGTTTTTCTTTTAATGCCCCAGGTTCCTTGTTCTCTTTCAAGACAATTCTGAAGAAAGGTCCATATGATTTCCCAAAGCTCCCAAGATGAGTAAGTCCCATTAGCCCCAGCATGCATGTCCACAAATGCAATCATTACTGGCTTCTCACCCTCCCATGTGTCACTGTTCACTTTGTGTCCCAAGTAAACCCCCTGATCCCAAGACTTTGTCTCAGGATCTTGTGGGATTCCAAGTAAAAAATATATGTGTAATTATGGCTTGCTTGAAAATAATCATATGTCATCACATCTCATGAAATGCTTTTGTCTCCTTATTCATATGAATGTCTACTTTTATTTTCAAAGCCATCAAACACTTTAAGTTAGAATAGTATTATATAAATGAAAGTATGGACCAAAATAAGCTAATTCAACTCCTTATCCATCTAAAATGTATATATAACACCACTATATTTGCTGTCACTAGGTTAGTTATGAAAAAAAATGAAACCTCTTTGAGGAAGATATGCTGTTTCTTGTAAAGACTTTGATCTTGCCAAATTACTTAACAAGGAGAAAAAATGCAATTAGACAAAGGGAAAACATGCTAATTTCCATTGCTGTCTAGTGTAGGCTCATTATCAGAATATGATGGGTATTAATTAGTAGGGTGCCTTAGGGCTGAAGTGTGCATAAAACAAGTTAGATTGTGAATTATATTTATGTAATGTATGTTTCAAATTAAAAGGCCTTACTCGACAACTTGAAACTACCCTTGACCGTGACACACCTGATTTTTGCAAGAATGCTATTAATTATTCAAATCATTATATATTTTACCATGACTCATAGTGCCAGGTATATCTTAATTTACCTTATAAGCTCTTTCAAATTTAAATAACCCTTAGAATATCCTGCCTCACTACATAACTAAATAAAAGTTTTAATGAAACAATTAGATCTGGAAGATAAATGGGCAGATGATGCTTCTAATTTTTTTCTAATTTACTATGTAGGGGTTAGATTTTTAAGTGAAATTACATTTAATTTTAATATCCATTAAACATATTAAGTGAATGCATACATTGCCATTTTATTTTTAAATTATTTTCTATAAAATGCCATTACAATTTATAGATATTTGCACATATATAAAAAATTTATTGTGATTTTTTTGTGCCTCATTTTCCTTAACTACACAGTGGTAATACTAATTGTAACAATCCATTTGCAAGAACTAAATGGGTTAATATTATTGTAAAACCCTTAGAACAGCACCTGGCCCATATACATGTTCTATTATGAGTGAAATACTTAATTTGATTTTTCAATAACTTTTATCAAGAGTGGAGGATGAGGAATTTGGTCAGATATGTAGGGTAATGAGATATCAAGGATGCAGAGATTTCTTTTAAAGTAACTTAGCAAAATTCTTGCCACACTGGGTGGCGCAGGCTCAGCAAGGACGGCAGCCCAGCCAGAGCCTGGAGGGCGTGGGGCCGCCTGAGGAGGGCCAGGTCCAGAAGCACATTTTCGTCAGGCTGCTTATGTGAGCCACTTATTATGTAAAATGTGGACTCAATGAAAGGAACTGGCATCTCAGAGGGCAGAAGCGGGAGACGTGAAGGTTCATGTCAGTAAGGCAGCTCTGAGCCCCATGAAAGAACTGCACACATGTTTTATTCAACATTTTAGATACGATAGATCATTTACTGTGTTTTCTTTTCTATTCCTTAACTTTTCAACAGAAGTGTTCATCGTGTTCACCCTCCCCCGTCACACCATGGTATGTTGAGTGTCCGAGTGTGTATGCGGGGGTTGCTTTCGGGAGGATGTGGGCAGGGGGGAGATAACAGGTTTATGTTGCAGGGACCCTCAGGATAAGAGGCACAGTGAGGAAACCTGCATCTGTTTAAAAGAGGGGATCCTGAACTTGAATCATATTTCATAATGAGATAAGAGTTTTGAAACCCTTAGGACAGGACAATAGTATTTTTAAATTTGTTTTTATTATATTTTCCAATTGCCATTTATTCCACTTGTACCCACTTCCACCTCCACCCCAGTTCCTTCCCCTCAGCAATCACCACGCTGTTTTCCATTGGATAGCAGTATTTTTCAAGTGTGAAGAATATAAATAACTTTTTTCCCACTGGATACATTAGCAAGGATAGTAAATTATCTGCTACTCAGCTCATTGAGAAATACATTCTAATTCCCTTCATTTGAATGTTAGCTAGACATGTAGGTAACTTTTTGGTCAATAGTATACAGTGGATAAGATGTTCTGGCACTTCCACTGCTGGATCATAAGATGGCTCATTGCTTCTACCTCTGCTTCTGAAAACATTCTCTGGGAGCAATGATGCAGCATGTAATACGTTTGACTTCCTTGAAACTGCCCTGCCGAAGGACCAGGCCAGGCTTTCTGACTCAGCAGAGCTGATCCTGCAGCCACCCTCACAAGGCTGCATACATCTGAAGGAAGTGCACTGGATCTTGAAAGCCACACCATCTGCCAGCAGAATCACCCCAGTGATATTCATCAGTGTCACATGAGAAAGAATTGCTTAAACAGTCTGTCAGAACTTTTAATGCACAAAATGGTTGTTTTAAGTAAAACCATGTTCAGTACTTTGTTGTATGACAACAGATTGCTAGAACAGTGATCTGCCAGTACCTTTTCTCTCCCCAATCCAAAAAACATTCTTTATAAGCTACTGGCATTAAATTGTATTTTGGTTTGTATATTAGCATGCTGTTATTTGCATTATATTATGCTTATGTTTTTTTAAATTATTTTGTTCATTTCTCTCTTTTCTTTCTTGGTCATGAAAAATTGTTATAAACCTGATACTTAGTTAACAAAGAGGTATATTTCAGGTGTCAAACTATCATGGGATCCCACTGAACTATCTTTAGGTTCTTAATTAGATATACCTTTTCTCCACTGCTCTTCCACAGAGAACCTATCTTTATTATTACCTTCAATTTGTTTTGCTGTAATCTCTACTCATGTCTGTATTTTCCACTGGAATGTATTTCTTTGATGATTCTGTCTCCATACCCTGTTCATTTTTTACTCGGAAATATTTACACAATTATGAAACCCTCTGTGATAGTAGTAATAACAAAAGTGTCAAGATGTCCTATAAAACCAAGATGCTGCTAGAGCCAGACTGGCTGTGGTTTTGAATGTAACATTTTTATTTGAGTAATGAGACCTGCTGGGGCCTTCTATCCTTGTTAGTGATCAAGTCCATGTTGACCAACTGCAAAGTGAGGATATCAGGCCTGAGAGTCACAAGATGACCATAGGATAGAACTTCAGTTTTGACAAAAGCCTAAATGCCACTTTAAAAATAGGGTTGATCATCCTGGTCAAGTGGCTTAGTTAGTTGGAGCATAGTTCTGTGCACCAAAAGGTGCAGGCTTGATTCCTGGTTGGGTGCTTAAGAGAGGCAAATGATTGATGTTTCTGTCTCACATTGACCTTTCTCTCTCTCAGATTAATAAATATATATTTAAAAAGAGGTTGACCAACTGGTTTAATCAGTGTGGTGAATATATTATATTGGGAAATGGTCTCTTTGAATTCTCTGGCAGTAATGAAACTTTAATTAAACCGTGATTACCTATTGTTAGTTTGGAATTTTAAATTGTTTCTATTAGACCTCTTTGGAGGAGACACAGAGGCAGTTTGGAAGGGGCGAAGACCTGAACTGATCTACAGGTTCCACTATATCTTTGTACATTCAGCCACTCCCGAAAAGTAGAATTCCCTTTGACGCTTAAGAGGTGGGAAAGTGCAAACATATAGACTTCAAACCATAACTTTATACATTTAGATGTGTGGGCTACAACAATGATATGTTGAATTGGCACAAAATTAGTAGATCCTTTTAACTTCTCTCCCTATGGTAAACTTTTCTCAGGTGAATTTGGGTGTTCTCTCCCCTCAGAGGTCTGAGTTAGGTGGTCCAACTCAGGCATTTGTATACATCAGAACCATTACAATTTTATATACTTTCTCCCCAAGGTCCCCCAGTAGGCTCAGATGGGAAATAGGGAGAATTTAAACCACACCTAATTTATTCTTTCTTTAAAGAAGCTAAAGTCAAAATTTTGTAAGAAAGAGAAATCAGTACACACTGAGCAAGAAACTTTGTACCAACACGGAAGGCATTTCCATTTTCTTTGTTTTAAACAACATGGTGGCTGCTTGCTGCTCAACCAAGTGAATTTCCAACGTCTTTGGTCCCATTCAAGCCCTGTGTCAGTAAGTACAATCAACTTTACTGACACCATCTATTTCAAGTTAGGGGACTCCTTACCTAATTAGCTATAGACACATTGCTTTCTGTCTGGAGCCTGGGGTTTATGCCTCTTTGTCAGGATACCATCTCTTTTTCCACCTATTTGGAGAGATATTGAAAACAATCAAGACTCTTTATATACAGATGGCCCAAAGACATATGAAAAGTGCTCAGCATCACTAGCCACCAGGGAGATGCAAATTAAAACCACAGTGAGATATCACCTAACCCCTGTCAGAATGGCTATCATTAAAAAATCAACAAACAAGTGTTAGAAAGCATGTGGAAAAAAGAGAACCCTAGTGCAGTTGATGGGAATGCAGATTAGTGCAAACACTGTGAATAATAGTATGGAATTTCCTCAGAAAAAAGCAAAAGTGGAACTACCTTTGGACCCAGCAATTCCGCTGCTGGGAATATACCCTAAGAATGCTGAAACACCAATCCAAAGAAATTTATGAACATCTATGTTCATAGGAGCTTTATTTACAATAGCCAAAGTTGGAAACAGCCTAAGTGCCCATCAGTAGATAAATAGATTAAAAAACTATGGTACATTTACACAAGGGAATATGTGCAGCACAAAGAAAGAAGGAGCTCCTACCCTTTGTGACAGCATGGATGGAACTGGAGGCTGTATTCTAAGCGACATAAGCCTGTCAGTAAAGGACAAATACCATGTGATCTCACCTATAAGAAACCTTATAGGAAATAATAGAAATTCCATACTATTATTCACAGTGTTTACACTAATCTGCATTCCCATCAACTGCACTAGGGTTCTCTTTTTTTCTACATCCTTTCTAAATAAACTAATGAGCAAAACAAACTGGAGATGTGGAAATAGGAAAGAGACTGACAGCTGTCAGAGGAAAGGTGGGGGGAATGGTGGATAGAAGGGGGAAGGTCTTGTCAAGAACATGTATGAATGATCCATGGACATGGACAGCAGTGTGAGAATGGACTGTGGGAGTGGAGGTGGTCTGGATAGAGGAGGGCAAAGGAGGGAAATTGGGACTGTGATAGAATAAAAGCTGTGACAGAATAAACAATAATAAAAATAAAAGAAATTTAGAGCAAACATAAAGAAAACAAGCAAGACTACATTTAGGCACTTGTTTCAATTTTACTTCTTGCCGCTCAGCCTCTACTTATTAACCTAACTCATGTGCGTAGCAGCAAGAGTCATGGAGGATCCTTACCCTCACCCCCTCCCACAGACAGCCTGACACTTGAGTGAGAGTATTGGCTACTAGATCCCAGAAAGACATATTGAATCCCCACATCTGGCCCCATTCCAGAAAGCCGTGTTCTGACAGAATACCATCCTCATCATTAAAACTGACATGAACTACAAAGGGTCCTGGTTTTAATCCTACATGTATGCTAATGAATTAGCCCCTTACTGCTTCATGGATGAGGTCAGAAGGCATGAAACTCCTGGATAAGAAGCGGAGGACACTATTCTTTATGGCATAACAACCCTGAGAAATGGCTCAGGTAAAAGAGAGGTTTGAAAATTCAGCACAATGTGGAGGACCACAAGAGGTCGAAGAAGGCACTACCTCTCAGCCAGGTCACACCCATCTATGTACCCTGCATGATGCTCTGTGTGTTTGTACTCTGAGTGATAGGAAAATTAACAGTTCCCAGACCTCTAGGGGTTCCAAGGATTGCTTGGACTATTGTTTTCTTTTTGTTCTTTCCCTGGTCTTGAATGATTTTTGTCTCAAATATACGTAGATTAGTTCTTCCTCGAAACCTCAACATCACTCTCCAAAGTTTTGAACTTGTCCCCTCGTGTTATACCCTCTTATAAGGTACACAAATTTTATTTATCTATGCTTCCTGAATTCTGGCCTTTTTTCAATCCAGCATTTCTGCCAGGTGTGGTGTAGTTTTCCCTTTATAACAAACACTATGTCCTGTAAACTGTCTTCAAACAGTATGCTGAATCAATTGCAAGTCTCACTTTGCTTGTCTCCTCTTTCTCAGAGGTCATATTCTTTTCTATTGGATAATTATATTATCATATTATCTCTTCTAGATATTTTTCTCCTTTCTTCATTCCTTCCATTTTTCCTCTTTTATTTTTAAACAGAGGAAGCTTAAAACCCATCCCTGTTAATCCAACAAAAATTTCTTTTCTTGTTTAGATCAGTTGTAAAGATTATTGATGAGAAGTGTTGCTATGTTGACTCTACATTTTATTGTCCATTATTTATAAATAGTACTTCCATAATTTTCAATGTTCAATCTGATATTTAAAGAAGAGTATTTGAAATTATGCACTACTACAAGCTCTATATGTCTACACCCTGATTGTTATGATTTAGTAATTGATTCTCCTTTTCCTGATACCATGAACAGTTTTAGGAAATCAGAATGGTGACCCTCAACTGTACGTGTGTGTGGGGGTGTTTATGTGTGTGTTTTTGTGAACACAAAGTCTGTGTTTTCTTTCATTTTTATTATATTCACTGAGAAACTACATCCTTTCATATATCATTGCACCTGATTAACTAATATTTTATTTTGGGAATTTAAATACATTTTAAAATGTGAGAAAGAGGCTTACTATTCAAAAGTAATTATCTTGAAAACCAAAAACTGTCTTGATGTACAATTTACCCAAGAAGTATTCCCAATGGTATGTGAACAAGAAAAATCTGGCATAAACAGAATATTGCCCATCAATGCAGAAGTGCCTTGATAATGGATATCTATTAATAAAACACTACATAAATATAAAATAAGTAAACATGCTGAGAGACATTTAATAATATTGAACACACTTCTGATAAGAGCCTGTAGTGTACTAGAAATGGAAGAATGCATTGTTAACAACATATCTTAAATCAGCAGTTCATATTATACTCAACAATGAAACTGTTGGGCCCTTTAATTAAAATCTGGGATATGACAGAATGGACTTTCTGGCACTATTATTAAAGAAATGGGATACAGTTTAGTAAAATGTATCAAAGTTATTGCTATTATAGTTAATCTGAATGTTTAGAAAATTGCAGAAAGTAAAAAAAAAAGCCTAGAACTATAAAAATCACTATAAAAAGTAGAAAGGTATTTTACACAAATGTGCCCACAGTTACCTATAACATGGCAACAATTACTTAGAGAATGTACTTGAAATATTCAAAAGTTTAGTGTGAGAAGGGAAATGTGTTGAATACACTTTAGAGTTTTCAACAAATTCATGTCAATTGAACCCTGAATTGCAAGGAACTCTGAGGTTAAATCCAAAATAAGACTAGAAATCAAAACCCGGGCAGAATATTCGCTAATCATATTGTTAGAGATTAGTGAACTCAACTAGTGAAGAACAGAAAAGATAGGTACAGACGGGAAATGATATTTATACTCTCATTTCATGCACATTTCAGTTTACAATGCACATGAGTTTAGCTAACCAGAGAAGCAGGTGTTTACAAACATCATCTGCTCCAGCTGTATACAGTATAGCCCTAATGGATTTATGTAATACTTATCAAATATTCCCTTCATTAAATTAGAGAACTGAAGTGTGAGAAACCACCAAGTTGGAAGATAATGGAAAGATATATCATTTAAGGATCTCAATCACTCATGAGAAACACTGTGAACTTGGTACAGAGAGGAGAATCATTGGGAAGAGTAGATGCTGAGTCACTGCATTTCAAATGAAGAATACTTCCTGTTAGTTAGAAAATCTGACATTGAACCAGGAGAGTTCATAAAATTAGCTACTCTGAAATAAACGAATGTCCATTGTCAAATATACATTAAGACAAAGGGATTTCAAAATGAACTCCATCAATTCATAAAAAAGCTACAAAAACCTATATGAATAGTAAGAGGCACAAGGACAACCCTCCAAATTTGTTTATTGTTCAAAAATTTGAACAAAGTGAATATATACTTAGTCAAAAATAAGTATAAAGAAAAAATGAAAAGTAATTAAACTAAGGCAATTACTGTGGTATTAAAACAAGACACTTTTTTCTATAAATTTCAATAGTGTGTCTGAAAATAATATCACCCAAACAACTAAATATATTAGATTCTATTTGTTTTGTTTTCCAAAGAAAATGTAATATAATGAAACTTGTATAAAATTGGAGTGGCAGAGAATTTTAAGAGTAAAAGAGAATGAGATTACAGCTGACATAAGGAAGCATTTGATGAAATTCAGAAGTCACTCTAATAATATTTTTAAGTAAAAATTGAACATTCTATATAAGACTTTCAAGCAAAACAAATAGCTTGACTATTTGTTCTCAAGGACAAAATAATATTCTCAAGGACAAAATGTAGGCCTGCCTGGGTAGTGCAGTTGCTTGGGGCATCATCGTGTACATCAGCAGTTGGACAGTTCCACGGTCTGTCAGAGCACACACCTAGGTTGCAGTCCGATCCCCAGCCAGGGAGCCTACTAGAGGCAACAGATAGCGTTTCCCGTGCATCAATGTTTCTCTCTCTCATACTCTCTCTCCCCCTTTCCTCTCCCTAAAAAAATCGATAAACATATCTTCAGGTAGGAATTTTAGGAAATCCTAAGAAATAAAGTAGAGGGCAAAATATAAATATTAATTTTATTAACAATTAATAAGATGCCAATTACACATTTTTTTTCATTTTCTTTTTGGCATTTCTAACAATAAGGCAAAAGGGATTGGAAAACATTGTGAAAGATAGTATACTTTTCTTTTCTTTTTTTAAATATATTTCTGGTCTTGGCTGGTGTAGCTCAGTGGATTGAGCATGGACCTGTGAACCAAAGTATTGCTGGTTCAATTCACAGTTAGGGCACATGCCTAGGTTGCAGGCCAGGTCCCCAGTGGGGTGTACACAAGAGGCAACCACACATTGGTGTTTCTCTCCCTTTCTCCTTTCCATCCCCTCTCTCTAAAAATAAATAAGTAAAGTCTTTAAGATTTTTAAAAATATTTTATGGATTATGCTATTACAGTTGTCCCATTTCTCTCTCCCTTTTGTTTCCCTCTGCCCTGTATCCCCCCTCCCACTATCATTCCCACACCTTAGTTCATGTCCATCTCCATTCCCCATATTATTCTTAACCTTCCCCTGTCTATTTTGTATCCACCATTTATGTTTCTTATTTCCTGGACTCTCCCCCCCATTCTCCTCCCACCCCTCCTCAGTGATAACCATATGATCTCTATTTCTGTGAATCTGTTTCTGTTCTACTTGTTAGTTCATTTTTGTTTTAAGTTAGGTTGTTGATAGTTGTGTGTTTGTTGTCATTTTATTGTTTGTACTTTTGATCTTCTTTTTCTTAGGTAAGTCCCTTTAACATTTTTTATAAGGGTTGGGTGATGATGAACTACTTTAATTTCACCTTGTCTGGGAAGCATTTTATCTGCCCTTCTATTCTAAATGATAGCTTTGCTGGATAGAATAATCTTGGATGTAGGTCCTTGCCTTTCATGACTTCACCTACTTCTGTCCAGTCCCTTCTTGCCTGCAAGGTCTCTTTTGAGAAATCAGCTGATAGTCTTATGGGAACTCCTTTGTAGGTAACTGTCTCCTTTTCTCTTGCTGCTTTTAAGATTCTCTCTTTAATCGTGGGTAATGTAATAGTTATGTGTCTTGGTGTCTGCTTCCTTGGGTCCATCTTCTTTGGGACTCTCTGAGCTTCCTGGACTCCCTAGAAGTCCATGTCCTTTGCCAGATTAGGGAAGTTCTCCTCCATTATATTTTCAAATAAGTTTTCAATTTCTTGCTCTTCCCCTTCTTCTTCTGGCACCCCTATGATTCAGAAGTTGGAATGTTTAAAGTTGTCCTGGAGGTTCCTAAATCTCTCCTCATTTTTTTGAATTCTTGTTTCTTCATTCTCTTCTGGTCGAATGTTTCTTTTTCCTTCTGCTCCAAACCATTGATGTGAGTCCAAGTTTCCTTCACTTCACTATTGGTTCCCTGTACATTTTCCCTTTATTTCACTTTTAATAGCCTTTGCTTTTTCCTCTATTTTGCAACCATACTCAACCATTTCTGTGAGCATCCTGATCACCAGTGTTTTGAACTTTGCATGTGATAGGTTGACTATCTCTTCATTTCTTAGTTGTACTTTTTCTGGAGCTTTGATCTGTTCTTTCATTTAGGCAATTTTTTTTCTCTCAGCATGCCTGTTAAGGTAGTAAAGGGAAGAGCCTAAGGTTTTCATCAGGGCAGGGCAACCCACATGTCTACATTATGGCATCGTATGTGGGAGAGGAATCCAAGAGGGAACAATGCCGCTGGCTCAGCCCTGGGCTAGCTTTCAGTCACTTCCTCCACTAACCACAAGCAAATTGGGCCCTTGTGGAGCTGGCTCTTGGGTGGGTGAGCTTGTGTACATTCTAAGACTCTATGAATCTCTCCCTGGAACCCTCCTGTGAGGCTGTGAGTTTTTCCTGCTACCTCAATCCCCACAGGTTTTTTAAATCAAAGTTTTGAGGCTTTATTTCCCGGGGCTGGAATACCAGGAAATTACCCTGGAATTACCTTGGGTTGCAGGATCTGTCTCACTCCCCAGTTGCCCCTCCTGGTTTATCCCCATGCCAATGTGGGACCACCAGCTCAGCCAGCAGCCGCCTTGCCCACTCAGTCCTCCAGCTGCTGCCTCCCAACAAGTCCTCTCCACCTTGGCTGCCCAGCTCCACCCCACCCACTGGTCTGGATGAATGTTCTTCTTTAACTCCTTGGTTGTCAGACTTCCGTACAGTTAGATTTTCCAGCAGTTCTGGTTAGTTTTTGTTTTTACATTTGTTGTTGTCCTTCTTTTAATTGTGCAAGGAGGCATAATATATCTACCTGTGCCACCATCTTGGCTGGAAGTCCTTGATAGTATGATTTTCTATTAGTATGATTATGAACATGAAAAAGACAGCATGCTTGAATTTTTTAAAAAACTCAGTTTATGAGGGAATTTATTAATATCATTAGGTAAAAGGTATATATGTAAGTGTATATTCAATTTATAGTATTAAAACTGTGTAAAATGATAAGGGATACATTAATAAGTAAAATAACTACTTATATAAATGGTCTAAATTTAATATTTAAAGACATAAATAAAAATAACTGAATAATACAAGTAGTATCAGCAATTTGTTGGGAAAACATTTAAAATTTATCCAAATATACAAGCTGGGATAGGATTAGACAAACAGGTCAGTATAAAAAGTTCACATTCAAAAAGTAGTAGTTCAAATAGCTGAAAAGGCATAAATAATGTAGCTGGGATTACTAGACGTTTGGTACTTTTTGTTAGGTTATTGCAGAGGTATCAAACTCACTTTCACCAGGGGCCACATCAGCCTCCTTGTTGCCTTCAAGGGGCATAATATAATTTTAGGCATGTATAAATGTAACTACTCCTTAACACTTAAACAAGAGCTCAGCACTGCCACTAGGTAGAGACAAGGTGCTGGGCCAGGCAAAACCAAGTGGAGGGCTGGATTCGGCCTGTGGACCTTGTGTTTGCCACCTGTGAGTTATTGAGTATAAGCAATATTCAATAACAATATATTTAAGTGAATACATAAAATATGTAGTCCTAAAGAAAAGGATATGGAAACTATTTCATTGTCCTAAGAAACAGTGGAGGTTAGAGTAATATAATTTTGTGGCACCTTCTACAACAAAACACTCCCAGCCCTTCCTACACATTCACACATAATGGAACTCAGTTTAGGACATTCTATCTACTCCAGGTCATCGTTCTAGTCATAGTAGGTTTAGAATCTTCTGGCATGCTTTGAGCCATGATTGACCTGGCCTGTATGTTTACACTAAGTGAATCAGATGGAGAGATGATTTACACAGACTAAGTAGCAATTGTGGAGGGAGGAAATTGATCAGTGAAAAGAAAAATAGGTGTTTGCCCTGAGGTAAAATATCATATGATAGATAACACATGCCATTTAAGGAAAGAGCAATAACAGATGGATTTATAGGCATGATACTAGATTCCAGGGCAACCTGAACTCGAGGAATCTCAATAGGCAGGAGTAATGAGTGGAAAAGGGTGGGAAGGCTAGGAGGTGATTAGTGGAAGAGGCCTTTTCCCTCTAGTGTTTAAGGTCCTCAACCTCCTGTAATTATTGGTGATAGAGTCAAATGTTGTGGACCACTCTGCCTGGTTTTAGGAATCGTAACTCTCTACCCCCTGTGGCTAAGGATGAGTGGGCTATGACCGCTGGAATGAGAGCCGCAGGAGACAAAGCTTGTCTCTGGTAGCAAATGCTGCCTCAGTTTCCTCCCTGTCCCCAAAGCATAGATGGAAGTCCTTGATGGGTAAGACCCCTCAGAGGAGGGGCAACCTAGGTCAGACACAACCACTTGGGAGGCCATCATGGAAGGACCTGGGGGGCTGCAACAAAGTGCAATGGACTCTCACTCCCCGGCTTTGACATAGCCCGAGTTCCCATGTTCTCTGGGAGAAGTGCTTCCTGGCTCTAATCCCTTTAAGCCTGAATACCTGTTGGGGAGGGGTGCAGCTCCTTGCCTTGCTAGAGGGTGTCCTGGGGAAAAATCTGGCACCACAAAGACTTCCTGATAAACCTGTGAAATCTGCTCTGCTAAGAGTGCTTTCATTCATATGTTAAGGGTTTGAGCAGGAAACCCTAAAACTCTGTTCCTGACAGACTCTGACTCATAGTAAGCCCTCAGATTTCTTTGAAATATTATCAACTGTTTGATCCTTGCTGTCCTGTATTCCTGTGTATTACAACCCAATAAAAGCCTTTGGAGGAAGGGGCTCAACCCCTATTTCCCCTGAGAAACTGGCCAGTGCTCAAGGCCTTTTTCCTCTGGGAAACTGGCCACCTCTCCTCCCCAAGCAGATCATGTCATGTCTCAGTCGTGTTTACTCTCATCCATGGCACACGGGGGGACTTGAGAGGAAAGTCGCGCCCACAGTCAAATCCATCATAATGCTTTTGATAACTTTGTTACCCTGCTGATGTGCTTCTATATTTTAGGCACCAGTCCAAGTGTTTTATAAGCATTATCTTATTGAAAATTTCATAAACAATTCTGTGGACAAGAAAACTGAGGCACCAAGTGTTGCTTGCCCACGGTCAGAGAGCAAGTGTGAAATCATGTGCTATGGTGGTCTCCATCTAAAGCCTTGTGAGTTTGACACCAACATCAATAACTTTCCCAATAAAATAAAGTGTTTCCAGAATCATGGGCATCAAATGAAAGGTGGAAAGTCAGAAATTTTACAAATGCTGACATGAGAAGAAAATACTTCTAACCTGATCTGTACTTTCCAGAGAAACAGCACTGCCTCAAATGACATTTTTAGGAGGCACTAATCGTAGATATCTTTTGTGCCAGATAACAAACCATTATGGAAGCAGGCAGAATAGTCCCCCCAAAGATGTCCACATTCTAAACCCTGGAATCCATGAATTTGTCACCTTACATGACAAAAGGGACCTTATATATGGAACTATGTTAAAATAGTTTTGTAATAAGATGACCCTGTATCTTCTGGCTGTCCCAGTGTGATTGCAAAGATCTTTTTTTGTTTGTTTGTTTTGGTTTTGATTTTTGCTTCATAAATTTATATTTGTCAATTGCAGTTGAAGTACAATATTATATTAGTTTCAGGTATACAACCCAGTGATTAGACATTTATAAACTTACAAAGCATCACCTGATAAAGCTCTGTAAGTGAAAGAGAGGCAGGAAAGCCAGGTTCTGAGATAGGACAGCAGAGCAGAGGCTGCAGTGACAGGACTGCTGGCTTTGCAGGTTAAAGGGAGCCAGGAGCCAGGAAATGTGGGCGACCTGCCAAAGCTGAGAAGAGGAAGTAGTGCCTTCTCCCTGAGAACTTGGACAAGGACGCAGCACTGCTGAGATCTTGATATGGGCCTGTAAGGCCCATTTTAGAGCCAGACTGAAATGCTCCAGACTGTAAGATCTAAATTGGTGGGTGGTAAGCCACTAAGTGTGATAATTGTTCACAGCAACAAGAGGAATCCATTAAATACATTCAAATACTAACTTAGCACGTTGCTTGAAGACTTTCACAATTTATTTTTAGTTCACAAGTTCCGGGTTCTGATAGCAGGTATAGGCCATCTGGTCTCCTGGTAAAGTTAAAACTGCTCAGTTTCTGCTGTGGTCTCTGAAAATACTGAATACTGGATTTTGCAAAATCATTTTGCCTGAGATAATTATCTTAGGAACTAAGGATTGAATTGTTTTCTAAATTGCACAAGTTATGGGCCACTGCTATGAAAAGTTGGTGTATCTTTTTAGGGCTTTAGACTTTTTAAACAGAGGAATTTCCAACTAAATTAATGTACCTTTCAGAACTCAAAAGGAACCATATGTATTCAGGAGAGGAGTCCCAGACTACAAGCAACTGATGTTAGTCCAAGTTCCATTCAGGAATCAAAAAACTCCTGGAAGACTCTAAGCTACACAAGAAATCAGGTACTATTATTTTGGATTTTATTTAATTTGGGATTTTGGATATGAAGCTTTTAATGTTCAAGGTTAAAGTAAAGGATCTTAAACTCCAGTTCCTTTGATCTTTGAACTTTAATTCTCAATGCTATTCACAACTGTAACTTATATTTCTCCTTTAGAAATTCGTAACAAGGGGTGATATATTCAAATTTGGTTTATCTCTATATTGTTTGCATGCTAATATTGGAGTATCTTCATATGTTTCATCTTTTTATGGCCTTTTATTTTTATTTTTTATAAAGTTTTAATTAAGCCTGAAAGAAAAATAGTAAGTTTCAGAGGATGCCTGGATTTGTCTTCGGCAGCTGCCTAGATTACAAAGGGTGGCAACTTCTGTAGCAAAGTGTCCAGTATGACAGAAGAGAGGCTCTGGTGGACTTGTAGTTCTCTGTTTCTAGAGGTTCTTATGCTTTGCCTGGTAATTTAATCATTTGTGTTTATGTATTCAGAAATTTATTGTAGACAAATTCAATCATTCAATCTTACATACACTATTATAATGATATGCACTCCAGGGCAACATTTATATTTCTTTTCTACATATGTGTAGATGGCCTACTATGTACCATACATTCTTGTATGTTGGACAATGCGGGAAGGAAAATAGAGAAGAAAATATTCTCATTTGAGGGCAACTTGTCCTTGCCATGGACTTGACTAGAAAAGATTTCTGACCCATTGCACAGGGCGCTGGAAACAAAAATACAGAGCAGCCACCAGAGTCCCCAGGAAGACCTAAAAGGCAGTGTCTGGGAAACAGCCTCCTGAACGGCAGTAGGAAACCACTGACTTCCCTAGTTAATAGATTGGCAAAAATAACCAGCTACTTGGAGCTCAGCTGTGCTGTGTTCCTTTCGAGTAGAAGGATGCTTAAGGGTTTCTCCTTAGTCTCTTCTCATGGTCTTACCTGAATACCCCCGCACTAAATAGAACTTTTCAGGAAGTTCTAGTTCTACAAAGTATCTTCAGATATGAACAACTTCTTCCAATCTGGTCTCTATTTGTTTGAAGGGGATATATCAACCTCTATCTTTACTAGTTGTTTTATTTATCAAGTTAATCATGATTGGGGAGGGAAATTGTCATCTATTGAGGGTAATTCAAAGTACAAATAATGCAAAATACAAGGTCTGTCTGGAAAAAGTCCAACCATTGTTAATATAATGAGAATGGTTTGCGTGACACTGATGTTACCTGGCAGACAAGGAGAGTGGACTGGAATGTGCGTGTGTGAACAATGATGACTTCACTGTACAAGTCAGTGGGGACAGTAGAAGCCATTGAATGAGCATGTGTACTGTGTGGCTGTCACATTCAAAATGACTTAGCAAATAGAGCAATTAAACTGCATCAAATTTTACATTAAGCTTGAACATTCCTCTGCAGAAGGCTGCATCTATAGCAACTGGTGATTGGTGGCTTCATCACCACAGCATTCATGATCAGGCATCATGTCTTGTGCAGAGTTTTTTGGTGAAACATCAAATCACCCAGGTGACGCAGCCTCCTACAGCCCAACTTTGGGACCCTGCAACTTCTGGCTTTTCCCAAAATTAAAATCACCTGTGAAAGGGAAGCGATTTCACACTATGAATGAGATTCAGAAAAATACAATGGGGCAGCTGATGGTGATTGGGAGAACTGTGTGAGGTCTCAAGGTGCCTACTTTCAAGAGGACTGAGGTGTCATTGTCTTATGTACAATGTTTCTTTTCTTGTTTTTTACAACATAGATTTTTAAAAATGATTTTACTTTACTTATTTTTAGAGAAAGGGGAAGGGAGGGAGAAAGACAGGGAGAGAAACATCAATGCATGGGTGCCTCTCAAGCACCCCATACCAGGGACCTGGCCTGCAACCCAGGCATGTTCCCTGACTGGGAATTGAACCGGCGCCCCTTTCACAGGCTGGCACTCAGTCCACTACACCTCATTATACAGGACTGTTTCTTGTGGCTTGTCTTCGGTAAATATCTCTTCTTCATACCACAGCTGGATACTTTCTGGACAGGCCTCATATTTTAAACCAGACCATAAATGTTTGGCAAAGTGAAGATGCCTGGACAAGTATGTGTGCACACACATGCAAGTACACACATGCACCCCTATTCTGGGTGTGAATGGGTTTGTGCTGTGCTTTATTCAGGTATATTACTCCTTTGAGCCACTAAATTTCAAAAACCTGATATGGTTACAGTAGAAAATGCTAACGATAAAACTTCCTCATCAATATAGTGGCAATCACATCAGAGAGAAGCTATGAAGGCCAGAAGCAAGACAAAATAAGTGGTAAAGTGAAATAAGGAACAAAAACAAACAAATACACCAACACCGTTGAGAAGTCACTGGAAGAGGACCTTACATCCTGAGTCAGTGGAATTTCCTGGAAACTGCATTCTCCCTGTTTGAGTACCAATGCTATAAGGTTTAATGACTAATCTCTAGGAATGTAACAGGTTTTCTTACATTGGTTTCTTGATTCATGCTGGCACATTTGCACAATATGAAACCCTAGTGCTAATGGAGAATGCAGGGACAATATCCATGTTAAGTGTTTTGCAGGAGGGAAACTATCCATCTGTTAATGTAGAAAAGTTCATAAACAAACACCCAAGCACTTTTGAAGAAGTAAGTCATGGAGAAAGTATAGGCAACCTGGCTAGTCAGTTGTCTGATTTCTTGTCTTCTGTGCATCTTTTCCAAAGCTGTTAATTACATAATGTTTCTGAAATGGTTCTAATTTGGGGCACAGTTGTTTACGTACAGGAATTAGTACGAGATCAGGTCTATGTCACACTCAAGATCTAAAAGGGTTACAAAACAGCTAAAAATTAGACTGATAAGATATACACTTTGGGAATTCAGAATAAGATTGATTTCATTTTTCCAAAATACAGTACTCTGAAAAATGTCACAGTGCTCTTATGGGCTTTTGTGCTCTGAATTCCTCTCACTTTAACTAAAGTTAATCTTTAATGCTCTGTCATTGACTTAATTTAGCACAATGCTGATGCACTGCAGATTCTGAAAATTGTAATGACACAAATTTTAGAGCGTCTGAGCGTGATCATGTTCCTTGCATTCTGTAAGAACAGCTGAAGGCAGTAGCAGCATAGTGTAATTGTAACAAGAACAGACTCTGGAACTAGTTTTCTGAGATGAATACCTTCCTCGGCCACATCCAGACCAGTTTGTTTTCCTCACACCCAAACTGGAATAAGAACACTTCCTCTTAGCTCACAGGGTGGTTACGAGAATGATGTGGCTTAACATTTGTAACACTGTCACAAGTAAATGGTATGTGTGTGTTAAAATAATTCTCAAAATTAATAATCTAGAAAGAATCCTCTGTTACCTTATAAGACTTTCTATTATCTGTAGACCTAGTTCAGTACTCTTGTTATATAACATTTTAATAGTCTATATTTCTCCTTTAAATTTTTTTCATACAATTTTTAAAATTTTATAAAGTGTTACTATTTACTCATTAATGGGATATAAACACCAGGATAACAGAGTTATTATTTATCTTGTTACCTATGATTACTTAATGGCTAAATGGTACATTGTACCTGCTAACTGATAAATTCAGTGGTGGGTAAAAGTCCCTCTATAGTTGTGAGCATGCAAAACAGTTAATAAAGCTATCGTAGTAATCATAACCTTCATGTCTTTCCATACAAGCTGTGCACCTACATTTTCTTGCACCTGTGTTTGTTAAATGAATGATTGAAATAGAAAAAATGATCCATGGTTCATATTATCCCTCACAGGTGACTATAAGTAACTAGAACAGTACCCAGGGGGCACTTATTGTTTCTTGAATTGAAATGACTCATCTCTACTCCAAGTTCAAGTATCAGAAAGTCACTAAGCACTTCCATGGGGATCACCGACATGTTACTTGTAGTCATGAATGTAACGGAAGCCATGCATAAGGCTTCTAGGAAATACAGCTTGAGAGTGATTTCTGGGCCACCCATTCCCTTCCTGTGCCGCCTCAGAACTTCTGAAGGACTGTAACTGATTTGCCAGTTTGAATACTCACCATAGGGAAAGAGTTCTGATGGATGTGCAGGGTCATGGAATTCTACATTTCTAGAGGTTGCACTCTTTAGGTTAAAATTAATTAGTTTTTTATTTGTGTGTGTGTGTGTGTGTGTGTGTGTGTGTGTGTGTGATTTTGGACATTGTAGAAAAAACTACATGGATTTTATGGCAAAATACACTTCCAAAACTGTGTGCTTTATTTTAAAATTAATACACAATAAACTTGACTGTTTTTGATGTACAGGTCTATGATTTGAACCATATATATATATATATATATATATATTCATTTGATATATATATATTCACTTGATATATATATTCATTTGATATATATATTCATTTGATATATATGTATTCATTTAATCACCACCATAATCAATCTAGAGAATAGTCTATAACCCCTAAGTGATCCCTCATGCTGTCCACGTATACTCACACCTCCTACTGCAACACCTAACACCACTACTATGTCACTGTAGTTTTTTCTTTTTCATAATTCCACATTCATACAATTGTAAATGTGTAACCATTCCAGTTTGACCTGATTTGTATGCCTCTGTAATTCATACTGCATACATTCGTAATTTACTCCTGTTTACTGCTAAAGTGTATTAAACTGAAAGGATCTGACATTGTTTGACAGCTGAAGACACTGTGGGCTCTTTCTAGTTTGGAGTGACTGTTAACAAGTGATGGCAGTGGGTCTGTATGTGCCTTGTATTCTTTACTTCAAGTGCAGAGTGACAGTGAGGGCAGGGAAATTTCAGTACTCACCAATTGTAAAAACGATGTAGAAGTTCATTATAATTAAAAAACTGAAGTCATAAGATCAAATCTGTGGCTTGAAGTTTTGTCCAGATGCCTAAAATTTCATTCCAATGTATTCAAAAGAATGTAATCAGAGGTTGAATGAAGTCTATTCAGTCATTCACTCTCTGTCAATCTGCATTATGATTATATGCTACTAAAACACACATCAGCGTTGTATTGAGAATCCTGTATAGAGACTTTATTTTGTTTTAAGATTATTAAGCATATTCCATCATAATTGCAGAGGGAGGGCCTGGAAAATATATTATAATAAGCCCTCATAAATGATTCTGATGAACACTCCAGGTTAAAATTGACAGCTCTAAAGTTTTGAGCTAAAAACCCAGTGCAATCCTGGCAATATGTGACTTTAAAGAAGATGATGCAGATTCGTGGATTAGTTTCAGTATCTCATGGCATCTTCATCTCATTCCTGGTTAACTTTGAAGTAGTTCCTTAAAATTCAAGTACTGAAAATTAAACTATTCTCCAGATGCCATCATTTTAATTATCTGCCAAAAAAAGTTATTGGTCATTTATATTTTATTATAAAAAGCACATTCAAGTTGACTCTAGAAGTGACTATTCTCTGTGTTGTGATAGCTGCAGCTGTGGTTCTCTGGGAATCCCACTGTCAAAGAGCAGGCAATGTGCTGAGACCCCACAAGGCCCTGGAGGGAAGGTGGTAGACCAGGGCCAGCACGCCTCCAACATTTGGTATCTTACAATAGCCAAATTCACTTTCAGGTTTTAGTCTTCTATCCTGCAATTCCTATTCCCTTTAATTCGACCCTCACATGAAATTGACTGAGAAACCAATTTTGTGTATCAGTACATGTCTTTCAGTAGCTTTACCACCCAGTTTCACCTTTCTATGAAAATATCCCCTCAATTATTTAAATAAAAATTCCTATGAGGTCTCTTACTACAGTGAAAAATCCCTCTAGAAAGATTTACCCATTTCCTAATTTCCATGGTTATATGAGTTATACTATTTAAATTGTACATGTTTTACAAGAAATAAGGTAAGCATATATGTGGACTAACATATCTGATCTGTGTAGTAGGAGCAGCCAGAAAGAAGTGACAGAATTAACCCAAGGTATCAGAATCAATCAGAAAAGGAAATGTTAACATGAATGAGTTTTGTCAATGTTTAAAGTACTGCTTCTTTCCTAAGTAACAACTGTTTCCCCCCCTCAGTTGAATACTAGCTATAAAATTCTAGTTCTAAAATGATACTTTTTCCACTGAGGAATTCTGGTGTAAAAAAACAAAGCAAAACAAAGACCCTGAAACTGTGATTGTGATACAAGGGAAAACAAACAGTACAGCAAAAGCAAAACAAAACCTTTGTGTTGCTCTTCTCTAACAAAACTGCTTCAACTACAAACACATGCCTATTGACCTGCAATAGTTAATTCAGCTCATAAGAAAAGGATCATTTTTTTCTTTGTTTTATAAATCTATGCAGTTATTAAAGATAATATCCATGGCTTTCCCAAGATAAATTTACTTTACAAAGCTGGCTCACAGTCTGTTCTTTTCATTCACAACTATGGGTGTAAGTAGGGATAAAGATACATATATTATTCACATATTTTTAAAGCCCTGGAATTTGAAGCTTAAGAAGAATTGTATATTCCTTCAATATGTCCCCTGACTCATTGGAGAAATGGTTTTATAACTCTTTTTTTTATGGAATGTTTTGACCTTCTACCTGAGAATGTAAGTTTATGATGGTGATTCTATTAGAAGGAGGGAGGAAATGGCAATCTGCGGTTGCCTCTCATGTGCCCCCACATGGGGACCTGGCTTACCACCCAGGCATGTGCCCTGACTGGGAATAGAGCTGACAACCCTTTGGTTCACAAGCCAGCACTCAATCCACTGAGCCACAGGGAACTGTACCTGAAGAATCTGAAACACAAATTCAAAAGAACCTATGTACTCCAATGTTCATAGCAACACAATTTACAATAGCCAAGTGCTGGAAGCAACCTAAGTGCCTATCAGTAAATTAATGGACCAAAAACTATAGTACATTTACATGGTGAAATACTATGCAGCAGAAAGAAAAAAAGAAGCTCCTACCCTTTGTGACAGCATGGATGGATCTGGAGAGCGTTATGCTAAGTGAAATAAGCCAGGCAGTGAAAGACAAAGACCATATGATCTCACCTATAAGTGGAACCTAATCAACAAAACAAACAAGCAGGCAAAATATAACCAGAGACATTGAAATTAAGAACAAACTGGCAGCAACCAGAGGGATGGTGGGAGGAGGCAGTAGGATTAAAATGGGAAGGGTTTTCAGGTTACATGTATAAAGGACGCCTGGACAAAGCCAAAAGGAGGGTAGGATCGAGGGTGGGAGGTGGGGATGGTCAGGCTTGGGGGGAGTAGTGGAGGTAAAATGGAGACAACTGTACTTGAACAATAATAAAACATGTGAAAAACAAAAATAAAAATACAATTTTTCAAGGAAAAAAAGGAGAGGGAAATGCCAATTTTATGTCGTCAAGATTAAGGGAATTATTTTCATTTGCTTTAAGTCATAAGTTTCTTATACAAACTTTTAATTTGAATTTCCTTAAAAAAGATTATATGAGCTCCTGGGGAGTCTTTTTAAAAGACTTACTTATGTACTCAATTAGTGAAGAAAAATTCTACCATGTTTTTGCCTTATAACCCAGTGAGGGTTTCTTTATACTTGCTGTGTTTCCAGTAATGGCCAACCAGGTTCAAATAACATTTAAATGCACATTTATTAATAAAATTCACTATTGCAATTTACATTTAAAAGTGTTAGACAGTCATGATGTGATTTAGTTTTTCTTTTCGTGTGTGAACATTAACATTTCACAATGCTTGAATGAATGTCCCATCCCATGTTTCAATAAATTTAGTTTACTTTTTATAATGCAAATGCAGTTATACTTAAAATCTCACTCTTATAAACATAAGCATGGATTTCACTTCAAATGCAAAAAACAGGTGGGATTTTTATTATGCTTTTTTAAACAATTTCAGTATATTAACAAAAAAAATAAACAGACAGCCATTTGCTCCTAAATAAATTTTACAATCCTTTATGAAATGACCTTTTTCTTTTTCTTTTGCTCGTTCTCCCCTCATAAGTATCTAAGGATTGCTTTTATGAGTCAGATGAAACCAGTGAGCTCCTTTAGAGCACTTCAGGAGGATAAAAAATACAGATCCTTTCTCCTTACTACCTTTTGAGCAAACTGAATATCTAATTAACCAGACAAACAAGCCTTTTTTTAGTTTGGTATTTTTACGATATAAACAAGAAAAGAGAATTTATCACCATAAGCATATTTAAACAAATATAACTGCAATTTTTTCTTCTGAAAAAATATTAGAGTGGAGGATATATAATTATAGAGAAAACATTAATAACACAGAAGGTTTAACCCTAAGAATGTAAACCTAGAATATAAAAACAGACCAATCACACGGTAGAAAAGTTATTTACCATTTAATCACATAGTATATTTGTGGCTTTCCGTTCTTACAAAGTCAATAACTACATTTCTAGTTTTTAAGTTTGTGTGTGTGAAGTTGGGGGAATGGCTAAAAATGAGGTGAGGGTATGTTTGGATTGTTATGATGGTTTTTGATACCTAATGGGTAAAGATTATAATAACAATAATTTGGGTTTGTAAGTGTGAAACTGTAGAATTCAATATATGTTTTTCCTAAGTGCACATCACTCTTTCTATTTGTTTACTCTAATTATTATTCTAATAACTATTATTATTCTAATTATTATCTCTAATTATTATGCCTTATTTTATAAAGGAGGAAACAAATCTAAGTGGCTTGCTTAAGATCACAAAAGCATTAAGTGGTGGACACAGGGCTTACATTAAAGCATTATGGCTTCAGACCATGTTTTACTTTAAGACACTATGCATTTAGCATTTTTTGGAAAAACTTTGATGTATACATTAATTAGAAATAGTAAAGGCCCAATGCAGATCAGGGTGGTGTTTCCTGAAACCTTGCTACTTGGATAACCTCTTCTAATGATGTGTGAATATATATGATTTCTCCTATGAGACACTTTTGATTATATTTATAACATATCTTAGAGAAAACTAAGAATTGAAAAGAAGTAATAAATTATTATAAAACTTGTCCTCATAATTCCTCAACTTCTATTTTATTTAATATTAACTTAGAACTGTTATTTTTCTCACACTCCTTGGCTAAGTGTTGAGTGCTAATCTATTATGTAAAACATGTTGCAGTAGCTATACAGGTTATCTGAAGTGATTGGAAAAGTGATTGCCGTACACTCATTAAAAAGTATCAGTAAACCAGGGCATAGTTATTTTTACTATAAGGGGGAACTTAGGACCTAAACCAAGTCTCTGGAGGAGCATCCTGTATCTTTGTCCTGCTTTTTATGGTGTCACACCTTTTCCTACTTAACCTATACCTCGTATTTTTTGACAATAGTGTTAGCTCAGCAGACGCACATATCTGGGAATATCACCAACAATAAACTTATTTGAGGGCTTTGTGGACATTTATATATCTTTGGGCTGCTAATTTAAATAAACAGGCATCCATTCTTAGAAGAAGAAAGTGACAATGCAGGGAGAGTCCTGAGATACAAAATATCCCAGCTAAGCATTGGATAGGAGTATAAAACTTTCCTGCTTACTTTAAGAAAGGAAAGTAGAGTGATGCTCATACCCTCAAAAAAAGAAATGCTGATGTGTGATATTGTCTGGGTTGGAGGAATTCCTTCCTCTCTGATTTCCTTGTATAGAAGAATAGTTGGTGTATTTCTGAGTTAAGGGGTTTTTTTGAAGTGAATTTCTGTGGATTCCAGCCAAATATATCAGCACATTTAGAAAATTCAAAATTTCAGGAAACTTTCTATTTTAAATGTGTCTTGAGGCTAGATCTAAAATAAACCTCTTAAGACTTTAGAAAGTCTCCGTTTTTACCTAGAAGTCAAACATCATCTCTTATGTCCAATATATCATTGATACTCCTGACCCCCAAAGTTTAGATTACAGGACTTCTACAGTTTCTAAAAGAAACCTTACCTCCAAAACTGTTCACTAAACATCATATGGCAATAAAAATTAAACCTTGGCAGAATATGATATATCCTGTACTTCTGAGAGTCCCAGTTAATAGGGGACTATCTTTATGAAGGGTCTTGAGTACATTCTATCTCAGTACTAGTGAAACAGACTCAATACTGTAAATTTGAAACTTTGGAAATTAACCTTTTAAGGGCATCACAAGGACCATGAAACAAATGGTTGCAAGATTAAATTCCATTCATTGAAATTCTCATTAAAGTTCCCTAGGATATAATGTATTCATATGAAAAGTTAATATCTACATTTAGAGAATATCTCTTCATTCTTACTCCCTTTCCTCACATTTTTAATTCATACCACTAATACCTACAAATACAACTTATTTACTCCTAAATATTAGAAATAGCCAGATGTATTCATTTGATCCTCCTTGTATTTTTATTGCTATATTTCTATATTTATAGATATATATGTATTTATAATGCAACTTATAATTATATTTTGCAACTTCTTATAATTATATTTTGCATGCTTCCCATTTCTTTAAATCCACTCAAAAGATTCTTCATATTTTTACAAGTAAACCTACATACTTTCTTTAAGTTTTTGAGTTATTAAAGTTTATTAATGAACTTCTAATCCTTGCTACACACTACTTGGCATTTTCATGTTCTATTTTCCCCTAAATCTCTCTTAAAATCTTAATTTCTTCTTTTTACTGAGTATACAAATAGTAGTCACATCACTGCTACTTATACTAAACAATTCCCTCCCATATTTTAAATAGTTCCTCAAATAATGAACATGATTCTTTCAACAAATATTACTTCCATTAAAATAAACTTATCATTGACAATAAATGGATCTTGAGGTTTGTGTTTATCAGGGTGCTCACTGGAAAACCCTAATTTGCGCTGCCCATCAGTGGACCTGGGAACGCGTGTGCAGAGGAACCATCCTCCGAGGTTCTGGGCAGTCTGAGCTTTCCTTCCAGATACACCTCCCATCCTCATGTGGCTCAGGGCCAGCATCTTCTGTCTCAGACAATGTTTCTACATAAAAGTGAGCATGTAATATGGCATAGGTATAATAACTAAAATGTCCAAAGTGAAAGAGAAAAGGGAGTACACAGGCATGGTTACCATCAATAAAGACAACATCAGCCATAAAGATACAAAGCTGAATTCACTGAGAAAAAAGAGTCACAGCAGTTAAGTAAAAATGAGAATTCAGGAAATTTTCGAAAAATATTAGACTAAAATAACAGTTTGAAAGCATTCCAATTACCATCTATCAATTTAATTCTCTTCTTACTAAAATATTTTGTTGCTAATTATTCTAGATGATTTTCAGTATGAACATATTGTCCATGTCATAATTAAAGTCATAGGCATTAAGGTCTATTTAATAGCAAACTTACATGGCATTTAGTTATTTATTAAATATAGGTTTCTCCCTGGAATCTACTTCAATATACTCGTTTAAACAAAAACTAATGTTGGGGTGAGGAGGCTGGATGGAAGAGGGTGAAGGGATTAATAAAAAACATACACATCGCACATCGGCACAGACAATAGTGTGGTGATGGCTGGAGGGAAAGGGGGTGAAGGTAGGGAGTGTGGGCAAAGGGTAGGTAAATGGGGGGGGGAGACTTTGCTTGGGGTGACAGGTGCACCACGCAGTGTGTGTGGTGATTTGTTGAGTTGTACAGTTCAAACCTGTATGGTTTTGTGAACAGATATCACCCAAATAAGTTCAAAAGAAAAATGATTTAAATTAAAGTAAAAAACTAATATATATTCTATTTCTCTTAGTTCTTACGACATTTAAAGTTTGCATGAAATCTCCTCTTTAAAGTTAATCCTCACCAGAAGATATGTTTATTGATTTTAGAAAAAAGGGAAGGGGGGGAGGAAGAGAGAGACTCAATGGGAGAGAGAAATATCAGTCGGTTGCCTCTTGAATGTGCCGTGATGGGGATAGAATCCACAACCTCAGTATGTGCCCTGACTGGGAATCAAACCCATAACCTTTTGGTGTGTGGGACAACACACTCTGACCAGCTGAGTCACCTGGCCAAGGCTGTTTATAAGTCCAGGTAAAACAGTTTTAATAGAGAAAGTGTTCATTTTGCTGTCTCTACATATTATATACAACACACATACTGTATATGCACATACACAAGCACACACATATACATATATGGGCATTTGAATAAGAATTGGTTTTAATAATTCTTTTTTAGGAAATGTCTCTTTTTCTTTATCTTTTAAGAAAAGCAGTATCTAGGGGACACCATTGTATAGTCTTCATATTTGTTTAGGTTGATTTCCCTCGTTATCTGGATTAGTAAATATAATGAAGCAGGACATTATAAAGGAGAGAAATGTAAGCAAAATTGATATTTGAACTCTCTCCTTAATGTATCTAAATTACTTACATAGCCTTTACTCATAAAATATTTGTGTTGTGCTTAAGTAACGTTATTTCTTGAGTCATTTACTATATTAAACAAACCATAATAAAAATATCTAGTGTTTATAATACAATTGATTAAGCTTAAATGTAATATATGTTATTCCTTAGCATAATCCTGTAACTGCTGCTTTATTCATTTCTGTCACTCTCTCTTTTGTTATTTGTTGATTTGTTTGGTGCTAGACTTCCAGGTGCTAGCAGTTTTATTGTCAAAATGAGTGAGACTGACAAGTCAAACTCTGAACTTTCAGTAAATTATAGGATGTAAAGAGAATAGAAGCCAGTTTTTATATTTTGACTTAAAATATAGATGACTTTGACAATAATTTTTCAATATAAGTATTCAGAAAGTCTAGTAAAACTCCCATCAATTTTGATGAAAATTATTTAGACTTCCTGGTATGGTAAGTATATGGAAGATGATTAAACATGCCAAATAAAAATAGATGCATTAACATCAAAAAATCATTTAAAATTTTACTTTTTGAAAATAGTTGTTACATTTTCACCTAGGTCCAGATCTTGAGAATTGTGACTGACAGTTAAAGCATTTGACATAAGTCAAAGTTATATGTTAATAATCAAAGTAATATAAATACCTAAACTTGGCTACATAATTCAAGATCTTTATACCACATGATCTAGTGACCTTACAAATCATTCTGAATTCTCTCAGACTCATGATTTAAGATAGAGGTCAAGTTAATTTTTTAAATTTGTTTCTTTGTCTACAGTTAAGTGATGGTACATATATCTCTGTAACACTGGGATAGGGTGGTTCTCTGAGTAGCAGTAGGAGGGGTGCTCTGTTGGAGATGCCTGAGAAATGAATTCGGCACACAGTGGAAATAGCTTCCTGTATGCTTGAGATTTCTTTACATTCTGTTACCTAAGTTGAAAAATATATGTAAATACCATAGTCTGTTAATAATGCATAGGTGTTTTATATTAGTGTAACATGATTTTAAAAGTTAAAAAACAAAAAAATTAAAATATTGTACAAAGTCTTGGAGTATAATTTATGATTCAAAAAGATTTGCAGAGCCCTGGCTGGTGTAGCTCAGTGAATTGAGCATGGGCCTGAGAACCAGACAATCGCGGTTCAATTCCCAGTCAGGGCACATACCGGGGTTGCAGGCCGGTTCCCTGCAGGCCAGTTCCCAGCAGGGGATGCATGAAAGGCAACCATACATTGATGTTTCTCTCCCTCTCCCCTTCCCTTCCCCTCTAAAGATAAATAAATAAAATCTTAAAAAAAAAAGATTTGCAGGTAATATTTTTTTACATCAAACATCATTTGGCACATATTAATAATCAAATTAAATAGTACCACTCCATTAAGTTGTAAGGTCTAGATGGTTAGTATCCCTCAGAAATATTTTATGCATTAAAAAAATACAGTGTCTGAATGATCATGAAATAAGTCTTTTTCTTATTCTAACATTGTAACATATTTCTGACTGTCTGACAGCTGTTCAAGGCCTGGCAGATTCACACAGGAATTGGGCAGAGGGAAGAATATATGTGGACACTTTGGGATGTCCAACATGCCTTTATTCTGGGGTGGGGTGATCCATGCACACTGCGAGATTTGAGCCCCCCCATGGGAAGTCCAGACTCCGTTATGTACTAAATGCACACAAAGCCAGCAAGGTACAAGTGCTGGGCTTCAGTTATATTATAGGGCTTCATTCCATGCATGCAGGCCCTGCTGAAGGCCACGTGAACACTGCCAAGCCACAGTTGCGCGGACATCCAGGTGAGGGAGCCCGACTGCTTTTACCCTATACTGACCTCTTTCACTAACAATGAACTGAGCTACTGTTCTCTTACATGTTACTGAAAACAATAGCAAGACTATTCTATCTCTGCAAAGTGTTAAGAATTTAAAGAGGAGATATGATCCTTTCTCTCACATGATTTATAAGCAATATTACAGGAGAGCAGAAAAACATACTAAATGACTAAAAATAGTGAATATCCACCCTGCCCAGTGGAACTCTGTTGGTTGGAGCATAGCCTCATATACCCGAAGTTCGCAGGTTCAATCCAGTCAGGGCACTTATCTACCTTACAGGTTTGGTCCCAGGTTGGGGGGCATGTGGGAGGCAAAATAATCAATGTTTCACTCTTGCATCAGTGTTCCTCTCTCTCTTTTTTCTATTGTTTCTCTTGCCTGGGGAGATATATCCAATAAAAAAATTGGTATGAGCAATGTCTGAGATTTTGCTGCCTATATTTTTTTCTAGGATTTTTAAAACAGTTTTAGGCCTAACATTCAAGTCTTTGATCCATTTTGAATTTACTCTTGTGTGTTTTAGTAAGAAGGTGGCCTAGTTTCATTTTTCTGCATGTATCTGTCCAATATTTCCAGCACCATATATTAAGTAAACTATCTTTAGTCCATTGTGTGTGTTTGCTCCCTCTGTCAAATATTAATTGACTGTAAAAGTGTAGGTTTATTTCTGGTCTCTGTATTCTGCTCTGAAGCAGATCCTGGTCTGCAGGATCTGTGTGTGTTGTGGCCGCTGGAGAACAAATACACACGGACTACAGAAGTTCTGTGGAGAGAAGGGGACAGCATGGCCACTCTCTGAGAGAGAGAGAGGGCGAGAGGACCAGAGCCTCAGCCCCTGCCTGGACAGGCTTTTATTGCCTTTCTGGGTACATTAAATGGAGGGTAGTCCTCATTTACTGTGCACAGGTTCACTGCGGGGAACTGCCTTTTACAGATAACAAAGGAAAGAATGTTGCTAATTGCTTCAAAGAGAAGGATGTTGCAGACCAAGGGGAAACGTGGTTGAACTGGTCACACTCCATACTTGGGAGGTTTAGCTCAGATTTTAGGAAGTTGCAGTAATCCTTTGTTGCCTCAATTCAGCGCGAGGGGGTTTTGGCAAGTCTCATAGCAGTCTAGGTACAATGCAGGCCTGACTCCCCATGGGAAAACCTCTCTGTGGGCATGGTCCCGAGTGCCACTTACTTCCCACGGGTTTTCCATGTGAGCACTGAGCTACATTTCCACACCATCGGAAGCTGTTCCCTACACTGTTCCATTGTTCTATTGTCTGTTTTTTATGCCAGTACCATGCTGTTTTGATTACTATAGCCTTATAGTGTAGTTTGATATTAGGTAGCATAATTCCTCAAACTTTGTTCTTCTTTCTCAGGATCACTGTTGCTATGCAGGGCCTTTTGTGGTTCCATATACATTTTTGAAATATTTGGTCTAGTTCTGTGGAATATGTCACTGAAATTGTGATTAATATTGTGGTGAATCTATAGATTGCTTTGGGTATTATGGACATTTTAATGATGTTAATTCTTACTATCCACAAACAAGTATGTACTTCTACTTATTTGTATCTTCTTCAATTTCTTCAGTGTCTTATCATTTTCTGAGTACAGGTCTTTTACATCCTTGGTTAGGTTTATTCCTAGATGTTTTATTCTTTTTGAAGCAATTGTGAGTGGGATTGTTTTCTTGATTTTCCTTTCTGTTAGCTCATTATTGTTATATAAAAATGCAACTGATTTCTGGGTGTCAGTTTTGTATCCTGCTACTTTGCTAAATTTTTTTTATCAGTTCTAGTAATTTCTTGGTGGAATCTTGGGGTTCTCTATGTACAGAATCATGAGATCATGAGTTTTTGGCTATTCTTGCTTCTTGCCTTGCCATATAATTTTGCAGTCAGCTTTTGAGTATCTACAAATAATACTGCTAGGATTTTTAAAAATTAATTGGAAATTAATTAAGTTTATTATCATTTTGAAAGTAATTGAAATCTTGACAATGTTGTCTTACAACCCATGAATACACTCTGTCTTCTCATTTATTTTACATATTTCCAGAGTGTTTTGTTGTTTTCAAAATTCAGATACTGCATATATTTTAGAGTTACACTAAGTGTTTTTGTGTTTCGGAACTATACAAATGATGAGTTTAAAGTTTTCAATTTTATTGCTATTACATCGAGATACAATTTATAACTCTATATTAGCCATGTATCCTGCAACATTTCTAAAGTTACCTTCTAGCTCTAAAAGTGTTTTATTTTTTTCTTCCCTTACTACATCATCAAGAACATCAAGTGTGATGTCTAGCGTAATGGGAGTAGAAGACTCTCTTGCCCTGTTCCCTATTTTAAGGGGAAAACATTTTTTTAGCCATTAAGCATAACATTAACTGTAGTTTTTCTTGTGAATGCCTTTTATCAGATGAAGAAGGGTCTCTCCTGTGCATATTTGCTGACAGTTTTTATCGGGAGTAAATGATAAGTTTCAGCAAATGCTGAGATTAGCTCCAGTTTCCCAAAGTAAATGTCAGTCTAGGAATCAGTTACCAGTTATGTACCAACTTGGGACAAGTCACTTTATAAGGGATAATTGCCCACACTCAGTCTACAAGATGAATCTCCCCACATGTGCTGTGTTGACCAGAGAAGGTGATTCCAAGTTAGTATGAGACAACACTTAAATATGCACTTTTTCTGCTCCAGTGTCTTTCTGATATTGAGAACCATATTTGCAAGAGGTTAATAAATACTTTTGATTATTTAAAAAATTATTAAATTTTAAAACTAAGTCAATAACTGAATGCATTATTTCCCTTCTACCCAACACCTTCTGTTCTGCATTCAACATCTCAGTTAAGGTTACCCAAATCCTTTCAGCCTTGTGGTTTAAACATCTTGCCTTCAGCCTTGTCCCTTTATATAATTTGTGATTAAACTTTATCTGTCTCTTATTCAGGAATAAAAAAAGAAATCACCAGTGAGTTATATTGATGCTATTTCTAGATCCGTATTTATCTTGTTTTTTGAACCTTATATAAATCTTACTGATGTAACTCTCCAAATTATTTTACTTCCCAATCTATCCAACAAATATTTGTAATTATCTGAATACTATTACAGTATTTAGAATAATTAATACTTTCCCCTTGACTAACATATAGTATCCAAAAGCTTCCCTATTGCACACTACTTTAGCAAACATATTTTCATCAGCTGTCCTTTTGAGTGTTCTCTCACTGCTCACCACTACTCTAGCTACATTCCAGTTAAATAAAACCCTTGAATATTTTTTAGATGTGTGTGTGTGTGCTCTTATGTCCCAGTACTTCTGAAAAATTCCATTTCCTGTACTAAAAAGGCATTTTCCTCTTACTCTGCCTCTTATGTTCCTGCTCAGGATAGCTTTTAATATCTAACCTAATATTCTTACCTCAACTAAGAGTTTCATGGTCTTTATTAGAAAAATTTGTTGGGGGAAATTCTATGCCCACATGCATTAGAATATTTTACATGTCGATTACACACACACACACACACACACACACATACACACACAGGGCTCTTTGACTGTATTTTATCATATATGTATTCTCAGGTCCTAGCAACTACTCTACACATAGCAAGTGGTCAGTTACCTGTAGCTATTAGTACTGGTATGAAATTTCAAAATGGAACTTGGTTCCATTGTCTAGTATAGGCCTTGGACTCCCCAGCTTACAAAACCAGCCTTAGCTGTTCTGGAACAGCCATGGGGGTCCATTGTCTGCTGCTAAGAAGCACGGCTCCCAAGGCAATATTTTGGCAAAAAAGGAAAAGGGTTATTTATTAAAAGGTTATATAGGTTTAGAATAATGTAATATTTCTGCCATTAAGTCCCACACCCCTTAAAAACACCCCCAAACAAGTAGCCCTGCCTCCCTTTGTCAAACCAGGCCAGTTTCAGAATACTTACACCACTCAGAGGTATCGTCTTTCAGAAGAGCTGAAGTCTGCAGCTTAGCATTCCGGGTCACAGCTTTGCTCCAAGCATCTCTCACATCCTGCGTGATGGGCCAGGCAGGTCCCCACAGCACCGCCAGATCTGCTGCTGTCTTCTGCAGGCCGACTTCCAGGCAGACCTCCTGACCTCGTGGCAGCCTTCTCTGCAGACCTCTCTGCAGACCTTGTGTCAGACTGACCTTCAGCCCTTCCACTCCAGTTTTAAATGCTTGGCTCAGAATTTCCTGCATGGTTTAACATCCAGGTCCTTTCTGTATTAGCCATCAGGGCAGAAAAGAAAACCAGTTCTAAAGCAAAGACCACAGACTGCCCTATACTTCACTAACTCAACTGCTTAATCCATCCAAACCAATAAATTTTAGGAGGCAGTACTGCAGATGGGCTTCTTAACTGAGGCCTGTATAGTATAAACAAATACCCAAGTAATGAGGTCATAGCTTTATACCCTATGAAAACAGAAAGAAGAACATACAGGTTCATTCACACAACAACCCACAAACCAGCCTTTGGATCCCAAGACTTTCTTTTGAGGATACATTCAGTTTCAGGGCAATTGTTGGAATTACACTAAACACTGACAATTTGACAGATTTTTCTTGCCTGTAGTCTGAGCATCTTTGATGATGTCATGGACCCAGTGAACTTCCAAATGAAAGCAAACTTTGAAGACAGCTGCACGGGACCAATGTTCACTACTGAGCATTGTGATCTTTTTTCAGCCATGATTTTTTTTCTAAGATTACCCTTATTGTCATTAAAGGAATTGCATTAAGTCTAGTTTTAATTTTTGCCTATTTGTTTGCATAAACACAACAAGAGCAACAATTGGTTACATAGGATTTTTAAGTCTGCTTTGCTAGAACGTACACAAGGAACATTTAGACTGACCCTTAGTCTACCCTTCAGGGCACAGAAGCCACACCACAGACCTGCCATCCATCTTTTTGATTCCCTTAAGTCCTTGAGGATACCATTATGTCTTAAGTTTCCTCTTTGCTTTCTTTTAAGGAAGCAACCTTTGTTTTTTTCCTGGAAAACTACCACAAACCACACAATCAACCAATGTACCTAGCTTTTTTTCTGGTGAACTTTTGCTAGCTTTGAAAGTCAATTTCAGTTTCTGAAGGTTTTTGGTTAACAACCAGAGCCCAGTCAGGCCCCATCAGACATGATCTTCCAGTCAAAGTTTTGGTTGACAAAACCACCATTGGCAACGGATCTTGTTGGTTTTATCCAAAGAAACCTAATGATGTTACCTAGTCCTTTAGAATGCCAAATCCTGGAGAGATTAGGTAAGGAGAAAAATACAGTGTGAAGGAAAATCCTTATCCTTTTAATATTTACTGAAATTGCATTTCCATGCCTTATATTTTCCCTTGTTCACTTTTTTTTTCATTTGGTGTGAAACTTTAACTTTCCCTAGGCAACCTTAATTTCCTTCCAGAACAGACACAAAGCAAATCCAAAGCAGAGGTAGAGTTCCAAGAGAAGAAAGGGGAACTAGAACCAGCCTCAGAATTTTGTCTAATTTCCCACTGGTCCATTAACCGGTCACACAGACAACCTGTCTTATGTCCCACAGGGCCCAAAGCCTCCCTGGTAGAGACACTGTCTCACCTGCCCGCATGTCCCCTCTCACCACCTGATCTTAAGGCAGAGACATGCTTTCTAGCCCTGAGCCAGATTCCACTAGCACTACATGACCCCTCACAGGTCCCACATGGGAAAGGCATTTTCTCTAACTGGTTTTACAAGTGACCTCTCCTAGGTCTCACTGGCCAAAGAGCAGAGATAGAGGATTCCTATTGTACTAAAACAGCAAAGTTCAGACTAGATCCCCATAAGCTTAGAAAGCAAGCAAAGAAACCAACCAAGCAAAGGACAATCACATCTAAAAGTTGAGGTTTTCATCCCTTCAGATTCAAATCTTTCACAACCTTTTGTAGCCTTTCCAACTTTCTACACACCTTCTGCAACACTTACAGACCTTCTATATATTTTTACTTATTTGGATTTAACCATAATTCACTTTTAATCCTTGTTCTTTTCTGCATTGAGAAGGACCATACTTACACTTAGTATCTGGTAGGTAAAAGTTCTTAGATTCACAAGCACATAAATAAAGTAAAAAATACATTGTCACCCTGTGTTGGGGTTCACTGTCCTTTTCCAAAGGTGAATTATTTCAAATCTTCCTCAGGAATGTAGGTCCAGCTTTCCCTTTCAGCAATAACTACGCAGCAGGGTCTGCATTCTCCTTAGGTGGTATCCACTTGATTCCCATCCGCTTTAGGGGAGAATGAGTTCTCAATGGGACATCATAGGCACCAGCCCATTGATTGGCTAGCTGCTGTTCAGGGCTTGAGTCTTCAAGGTCTTTGATTACATAGGAAAAATCCTATGTAATCATGTTCCTGGCTGGAACATGTGCAGGGATTGTCAGGTGGGCGTGTGAACCTGCAATGGGCAAACGTGTAAAACATGTTCGTGTTTGCCCTAAATATTGCATGTGTTGCTCAGTTTTCACCCTGTGCTCCAAATCTAGAGGGGGCATTCCTAAACCAGAGATTTGGGAGGGTTTCCCATAAACTATTTCAAATGGGCTTACTTAAATTCCTCTTCTGGGTGCAACCCTAATTTGAAGCAAAGCAATGAGCAATGCCTCTCCCCACTTTAAATATGTTTTCTGGCATATTTGTTGCTAGGGTCTTTTTTGTTATGCGATTCATTTTCTCGGGGATTTTTGTTAATATTGAGGTCTTCAAGATGCATGTAGTTTCCATTGCATTTGCAGTGCCCATCCAGCCTTCTAGGAGATTTCTGAAGTGAACGATGGTCCAAGGACCATTTGAATGCTGCAAGGAAGTCCAAAACTAGGAATTACTTTTAAGAGTTTTGCCACATTAGTTGCCTTGTTAGTTCTAGAGGGGTATACATTTACCCATTCAGAAAAGTGTCCACAAAGACTAACAAAAATTTGAGATGCCCCTGGTTTTAGGCATTTGTGTGAAGTCCACCTGTCAGTCCTCAAATGGACATAATCCTTTATATTGTGCTTCCTTTTCCACTGGGGCATCTTTGTCTTTGTTTTTGGTACAAGTTTTTGGTACAAATATTTGACAGGTTTGGTTGATTCTTTGAACAGTTCTATGCCAGTAAGGGCCTTTTAAATGTGGCCTAATGAAATTTATCAAAGCGTCCCCTCCACAATGGATCCCTTTATGTAGGTATTTGAAGGAGTAAGATTATACCATGGACGTTGATTTTTCACATAGAATTGGGATCAGTGTTAGTGAATCTGCATTCACAGACCTGTTCTTTATCCTGTTCTGTGTAATGAGGCTGAAACTCTGACAAGTCCAAACAGGGGATTAAAGCCCCCAAGCATGGCGGCTCCTTGGCTGCCTGTCTTGCTGCTTTATAAGCAGTTTGGTTTCCCTGGCTCATTTAGGAATGTCCCTTCAGTGTCCTGGGCAGTGCATTATGACAACTTGGTCTGGTAGAGTCACTGCCTCTAGCAATTGTACAACCTCCTTTGCACGTTTAATATTCTCATTTCCCAAGGTGAAGAGTCCTTTCTCCATATTGCTCCTTGGTCATGGATTACCATGAAGGCATATTTGGAGTCTGTATAGACCTTTACCTTTTTTCCTTGGGAGAGTACAGAGGCTTTTGTTAGGGTTATTATTTCAGCCTTTTGTGTTGGGGTTACAGTGCAAGGGCTTGGGCTTTTATAACCTTATCTATGGCGACGACTGCATACCCAGCTCATCATTGGCCATTGCCCATGAAGCTGCTTCCATCTGTATATAGATAGCTCCCACTCTGGTGCTTCCAACAGCTGACCCAGCAGCTCTGGATCAGCTTGCTAGAGTAAACTTGGTCAATGATTTCCAAGCAATTACACCGGAGGGCTGTTTCCCTCCACACTTGAAAATAAGGTCGTCTGCAAGGTAGCATTTAGGTTGTCCAGCAAAATGACCTGGTATTTGCCCATGCACCCTCCTGTCAACCAATACCCTCCTCTTTGTTCTAGCAGAGTGAGGGCCTGGCGCAGTACCAACACCATGGTGGTCTCTCCCAAAGTAAACTTCTCGGTTTCTTGTAAGATGTCACAGGTAGCTGCTACTGCTTGAAGGCATGATGGCTTCCCTTTGTTGCATGATTCAACTTCTTTTTTTTAGCAGACTTAAAAAAAATTTGTTATTCAAGTACAGTTTTCTGCCTTTTACCCTCATCCCAGGCCACCCCCAGCCCTCCTCACCCCCCTGTCATTTCTAACCCCCCTTGTTTTTGTGCATGTGTCCTTTATACTTGTTCCTGTGAATCCTTCCCCTTTGCCCCTGTGATTCTCTCCCCTCTCCCCTCTGGTCCCTGTCAGCCTGTTCTCTATTTCAGTGTCTTTGGTTTTATTTTGCTTGTTTGTTTGTTTTATTCTTTAGGTTCCTGTTAAAGGTGAAATCATATGGTATTTGTCTTTTAACACCTGGCTTTATTTCACTTAGCATAACCCTTTCCAGTGATTCAACCTCTTTGAGAGATAGGCTACAGGTCAGGGGATATTTCCCAGAGTCTGAGTTAGTACCCCCAGTTCAATACCCTGCCTTTCATGAAAGTACAATTTGAAAGACCTTTGTAAATTGGCCAATTCTAGTGTAGAAGCCAGAACCAGCTTTTCCTTGAAGGTATTGAATGCTACCTGACATTTCCCTGTCCATTCAAAGGGTTCAGAGTCCAGTCCTTTTAAGGAATTGTATGGGAGTTTTGCTATAAGTCCAAAGTTTGGCATCCAAATTCAGTAGAACTCTGTAATTCCTAGGAACCCACAAAGCTGCCTCAGGTCCTTTGGGATTTTTAATGTAGCAACGGCTTTCTTTCTGTTTGCCATCAAGTTTCTGGTACCCTGTTTCAGTTGAAATTCCAAGTACACCACTTCCTATTTGCAAATTTGGGCCTTATGAGGTACACCTTATATTCAGTCTTTGCCAAACGACTTAGGACTGTGATGGTGTTGAGCAAACAGTCCATGTAGGTGCTGGTAGCTATCAACATGTCATTACATATTATAAAAGAATTTCTGATTTCAACTGAACATTCTTTAAGTCTTTTGCCAATACTTTCCCAAATATAGTTGTGGAGTTCTTAAATTCTCATGGCAGCATGGCCCAGCAGTGTTGGGGGCTGGGATAAGCCTGAAACAGGCTGATACAATCCGACCTAAACCAACTCACACTCCCCCTATCCCCACCCCAACCCCTATACTCCCTCCAAAAAATTCACTTATCAAATCCTTTCCCCCCCCCCGAGGCACAGCAGTATTGGAGATGGCTTTAGTTTCTGGGTTATGCGTGTCAAAGACAAATGGTAGCTGAGCCTATTCTTTTATTGGGCTGTAGAAAAAGGCATCCTTCCAAGTCCAGGACTGAAAGCCACTTTATATCGCAGGCACCATGGTCAACAGTGTGTAGGGATTGAGCACAATGGGATGAATGTCCTGGACAATGTCATTTATGGCCCGAGATCCTGTACAAACCAATATTCATCAGAGTGAGGCTTTTTGACTGGTACAATGAGAATGTTGTAGGTTTACTGGCATAGCTGAATTAGTCCTGATTTTAAGAACTTTCGTAACCCTGGCTGAATTCCCTCTAAACATACAGCCTCCTTCCTGAGAGGGTACTGCTGTTTTTGTAGGATCCACACCCCTTCTTTTAGATGAACTTTTATGGGTTGCACGTTAACTACTTTACCTGCGGTTCCTTTGGCTTCAACGGTTCCATTGACCTGTTCATGGATCTCAGGCGGGAAGAGTTCATCTCCAGGTCTTTCAGGACAGGTCAGAAATGCCTGTACCTAGAGGGCATGTTCCAGCAGGACCTCCACACATAATTGCTTCTTCTTGGGAGAAAAAAATTTCTTGTGCATGCAATTTACAAAATCCTTCTTGGCCCAGCAACAGAATGGGGCAATCTGGAAGACAGAGAAAACTATGCATAAGCTTTTGGTCCCCAACCTGGCATTCTAGAGGTTGAAAAAATGCATTTTTGTAACTGTCCATCACTTTAATAACCATTACTGCATTTGAACTTTTCTTGGTTAATTCTGTGTTCAACACTGAGTATTTACAGGGAAATAATCGGCTTGTTCTCCATAGTCAACTGTACCCGGGCTCCCGTGGGGAAGTAGTGATAGGACAGAAGATGCCCAAAGGAGCCCCTGGGCCTCCTCATTTGTCGTTAGACTCCCCTCCCTTTTCAGCATTTCTTGGTGAGGGTTTTTATTTCTAGTTTTCTTTTTGCATTTTGGGCAGTTATTCCTCCAGTGGCCCTCCTCCTTTCAATGGGCACCTAGGTTGGTACCTGAGGGGCCTCTTCTTTTTCCCTTAGGGTCCTGCTATTTCCTTTGGTCTCCCCACGCTGCTTCTAAGAACCCCATGGCCTGATTTATTTTCCTTGTGTTCTAGGCATTGTAAACTTTAAATGGTATGTCCACTATCTGAGAGGGATTCATTCCCAATGCCCCATCAACATGCTGGAGTTTTTTCCTGATATTCAGGGCACTTTGCCCAATAAAAGTCACATTCACCATCCACACATTCTCTGGTGCCTGTGGGTGAGCATCGTGTCCTTCCTACAGGCCTGACAGATCCTCTCCAAAAATTCGGAAGGATTCTTATTTGGCTTTTGCTGAAGGGCCTTTATTATATTCAGGTTTTTTCACTTGGGCACCCCCTTCTTAAGCCCTTCCGGTATATACTTTCTGTAATGTTGCAGGAAGGTTAGGCCCCTACCCTTTGGGCTCCAGTTAGGTTCTGTCAAGGGAATTGCCTCAGCTGTGTCTCAGGTCCCATCAGGTTCCTTTTGGTGGAGATGTTGGACCTTTCATTAGCCCAATTGATAATCAGTCATCTCTCATTTGCAGATAACAACCTATTTAGGAGAGCCTGTATATTCATCCAGTTTGGATGATTAGTGCAAAAATGGAGGTGATAAGCTTTGCCATTCTATGAGGATTATTCCTATAACATAGGCCAAACAGTATTACAGTAATGAACCAATACCTCCTTACACAATTGGATAATGGGGTACATGTTGCACTCCTCCAAAATTCTACCCAGTGGGCTCCCCCTAGGGGCCAGCGCACAACTGCCCTTGTTGTCCTGGCCATACCTGCAAAAAGCCATAACCAGAAATATCCAGGCGACCTGGAAGCATATAAACAAAGCTCCTAATTCAGAACTTCATTATTCCAAACAGTGCTCACAAGCAAGTTGTCCTGCCAACCAATCTCATTTCTTAGAGCCTGTCCTCACCCCAGGCCCATTTCCTTTCCACCTGTCAGGTGAGTTTAGGTGGCTGAAGCCCTGAAGAAGAGCTCAGACAAATTCTCAGAGACTGGGAAATTACAGACTCGCTCTCCCACTTCTGAGGGGGTCGACCTGCCATGAGCGATTATCAACATCCCGCCTGGGTCACCGCTGCTGTTACAGAACCAGCTATTGGTGTTATGGAACAGCCGGGGATTCAATCCCAACACCAATAGGTATGACTCCCAAGGCAAGACTTTCTTTTGGTGAAAAATAAGAGGTTATTTATTTAAAGACTATGCAGATTTTAGAATAATGGCAGATTTCTACAATTAAGTCCCACACCCCTTAAAAACACCCCAAATCAAGTAGACCTGCTTGCCTTTGTCAAACCAGGCCACTTTCAGAATACTTACACCACTCAGAGGTATCGTCTTTCAGAAGAGCTGAAGTCTGCAGCTTAGCATTCTGGGTCACAGCTTTGCTCCAAGCATCTTTCACATCCCTGTGTGATAGGCCAGGCAGGTCCCCACAGCACCGCCAGATCTGCTGCTGTCTTCTGCAGGCCGACTTCCAGACAGACCTCCTGACCTCGTGGCAGCCTTCTCTGCAGACCTCTCTGCAGACCTTGTGTCAGACTGACCTGCAGCCTATCCACTCGTTTTAAATGCTTGGCTCAGAATTTCCTGCATGATCTAGCATCCGGCTCTTCCTATGGTGCGTTAGTGTCCACCATTTTTGTCAGCTTCCTTGTGTCTTTGACCTCTTTTGGCTGCCATTTTTAGTCAGGGAGAGAGTTCCCAATGACACACAGGCATCAGGGAGGGCACCTGCCCCCCCCCCCCCAAACTCCCGCAGGCACAGTCTGACCTTCCCTTTTGGCTCTGTCAGGAGTCACTGCACCAAGTCGAATACAATTCTGCAGCTTCAGAGATTTTCCTCTCAGGAGGGCACAGGCTGTTAACCTGCCTTTGTTATGCAATATGCCTTAAAATGCTGCGCTTTCCACTTTTCCTTGGATTTCCCTGGCCCCCAATCCTACCTGAAGGCAGAATTGTGGGGGTGTTCTCCTATTATTAGGGGACCCATGCTCTGTACCCCATTACACTCAGGGTAAACCTAGTTAGATATGTTATTGTGTTCTTCCTCTGATGATACCATGTAATTCTAACAGCTAGTCTATCACCATTTTATTTTTCACTAGAGCTTTGAACTTTATGAGCACAGCTTAACAAAATGGACTACTATACATTTACTGAAGTTCTTCCCTAAAAATAATTCCCATGTCTCATAACTTTGACATAGAGCTCATTATTTTTATTAACTGTGACATGGAAATAGCATATCTCAAAGCATTGTTGATAATCAGTTATGAATAAGTTAGCTGCTTTCCATTATTATATAGCTTTCTAACATCACATGTGTGAAATTATATAATTTTTAAATATTTCATAATCCACCACTTAACCTGGAACATATTTTATAAATACTTTTTAAAGCACTTTTGGATATTATGCCATTTACAAGAAGCTAAACCCAATATCATTCACTTGGCCAATATTTTAAAATACTTGTATGTCAAAAACTTAGAGACAAACACTTGCTTTCATAACAAAAGGGAAGATACACAATGAAGAAATAATTACAATAAAAAGAGGTGATGATGATAAGCTTGAATAATGTTTATTTTATTTTAGGTGCTATTAATTTAATAGCACTAAAATTAATTTACAGTAACCTGTTAGAGATGTGTTTGTAGCTAGAATTGTAATTTATTTTTAAAGGGACATATAACATGATAGAAATGATTATTCATCCTCTTATTCCTAGTACCAAGAAAAAACTTCTTGACTAATAATGAGGCCTCAATAAACAAATGTTTTAGAAGTTTAAATTTAACTGTACTAAATAAGTAGTTTGCTCAAGCTTTTGGTAACTAAATGATTTGTTTCCTGTTAGAAATCTGTAATACTCATGGATAAAATTTTTTAAATCAACATAATAAACTTTTTAAAAAGATTTTATTTATTTATCTTTAGAGGGGAAGGGAAGGAGAGAGGGAGAGAAATATCAATGTATGGTTGCCTCTTGTGTGTCCCCTGCTGGGAACTGGCCTGCAACCCAGGCATGTGCCCTGACTGGGAATGGAACCCTGGTTGTTTGGTTCCCAGGCCCGTGCTCAATCCATTGAGCTACACCAGCCAGGGCTTAAACTTATAAGATTAATTACTAATGTATTTTACTCAACATATTTTTGAAGTGTAAATATAGATTTGAGAAAAATTATGTAACATTTTAATGTTATATATTTGTGACTTTTTAAGTCATTTAAGTTATCTAATCATAAGCTTAATTAAAGTGTGGCTAACCGAGAAATGTAACAATTTAAAAAGTAAATATCTGTGTTTAAAATTGCTTTAAAGTTGCTGTAGTTGTACCCGTATCTGTAAGTGATTCATAAATGAATGTATAAGGCATGAGTGTGTTGCCATCTCTGCCTTAAGATTGAAAAATAGTTTCTTGATTCAATTATGAGTTTGGATAATAGTAGTTAGATGCTTTAACACCTAATAGATTATGCCACGTTTGTTTGATCATGATTAAAATGTAATTTTAATGTGTGGTTGGTGATTCTTTTTTTGGAAGGTATTAAATAGATTGGCTGCTTAGGAGTGAATTACTTTTTTGTACAGGTTGTCAGGAATTTTCCAGGCAGGGGAGCATATGTTTTGATTATTATTATTCTTTTAACGAAGAGGGAAGATAGAGGATAGAAACCCAGGAGGTAATTAGAAATCAAGACAAACCGAATTCAGAACACGAACCCTTATTTACTATGGTAATTTTTGCAAAGATGTTTTAGCTACTGCATCACTAAAGCCAATACTCAAATGTCTTTTTTAACATGACATTTTCTTATTAAGATAGATTTATCTAAAACTTTACTTTGCCAAATTGTTTTCAAAGCAAGTGTTGCATGCGGATACCCATGTGAGAAGGGTTGTCAGGGCAGTCCTTCAGGAATTTTGGTTGAACAAAACCCAGTAGTGTTTTCAGTGTTCATAATGAATTATTAGTATCACTCTTTCAGTATAAATATTGTCGTCAAAAGGGAATTAAAAGGTGCAATACTTCTTAAATTCTCTTTTTGAGGATTCTCTTCAGACTATGTTTTGAGAAACACTAGGTTCATTAATTCAACCTGGGAACACACTTGTGGACAGAACATCGTATTACCATACTTTCTCTAGCTTCACTAAGCATTGCTTTCAAGAGGAATTATGAATTTCACTTCAAATAAAATGTTTGTGCTTTAATTCAAACACTCACCATCCTTTACATTTGGTTTTGTTTTATTTTCCTCCAGCCCCTGCTCTGACTGTAGTTAAAAACACATTTGCTCCATTTTGCTAATACCTAATGTGAATTTTCTTTCTATAAGTTCTTTGATTATCTTTTATTTTCTTAACTTTCATGTAGTATAAAGAAAATAAATTTTGGGTGGGCCCCTTTACTTGGTAGTTCTGAGTAAGGAAAATAATAATTGCAATAAAAACAAGTATCTAAGCCCTGGCTGGTGTAGCTCAGTGGATTGAGCACGGGCCTGCAAACCAGACAATCGCGGTTCGATTCCCAGTCAGGGCACATACTGGGGTTGCAGGCCGGTTCCCTGCAGGCCAGTTCCCAGCAGGGGACGCACAAAAGGCAACCATACATTGATGTTTCTCTCCCTCTCTCCTTCCCCCCTTCCCCTCTAAATATAAATAAATAAAATCTTTAAAAAAAAGTATCTAAATGACACAGAAGACATGTGCCAATGTCTGAAATAGACCAAGAGAGTGAAAAGATCACGATGCCTCTATTGGCCTGCGTCTGCCCCCAGTGGAGGACGACAGGATTGCACCTCTGCACCTCTGCACCTCTCTAACTTTGCTTTTTCTGGCAAGGAATCCACATGATTTGTTTAATGAGCAGCAGAGTCAGGCTAACTGCTCATCAGAGTGTCTTCTCTCTGAATGTACGTTGTTTTGCCTTGTGACAGCAGGACCTGCACTCCCTTGAGTTAATCTTTGGCTTCTATATCCTTACACATCTCTGACATACATTTTTGCATTTGACGGGACTGCTGATAAATGGCAAAGAAGACTAATAATTTTATGTCCTAACCTCTCTGCATGTATCTATTTCCTCAGGGCAGATACCAAGAGTCAAATTACTGGCTCGAAGAACATGACCTTCAAAAAAATACTCTTAGCACAAATTGCCAAACTGCTTTCTAGAGAGGCCGTGCGCATATCCATTTCTACCAGTAGTCACAAGAACTGCGCGATTGCCCCTTTGCCAGCATGGCATAGAATTATTTTAAAGGCTTTTTTATGTAACAAAAAAGAATAAATTTAGAGAACTAGGCATTGGTGAATTATGACCTGTGGGCCAAATCTGGCCCTCTGATTTTTTATTGACTATGAACTAAGAATTGCTTTTAAATGGTTGGAAAAAATCAAAAGGAGAATACCTTGTAAAAATGCCTTGTGAAGATTTTGCAAAAATCAAAAGAAGACTATTTTATGAAAATTATATGAGATTCAAACTTCAGTGTCCAAAAATGTTTTATTGGAACACACACCCAAAGGTAAATGATGTAGAAAAGTTTTTCTTTTCATGCAAAAATATGAGTAGGTGTTAGTTTTCTTTTTTATGTTAATGGTGTCAGGTAATTCCTATTCCTCTTTCCTTATTCTTGCTCTGTGAATGACCTTGGAATCATGATCCATGATGGCTACTTTTACCATCGCATCCATATTTCAACTACCAGATAGGAGACAATAGGTAGAGAAGCACAAGAATAAACATTACAAAACACCCTTCCACTTATATCCCGTTAAAAAATCCCTTCAACTACAAGGTCTAATGTAGCTGAAAGAAAGGCTTAGTGTGGGAGTGACTTCTTCGTAAGTCCCCCCAAGTGTCACGGATGAAAGTGAATACAGCCAAGACATGCTGTGATCTGCTTGGGAAGGAGAAGTGGGCTGTGGCCAGTTTCTCAGGGGAGACAAAGGCCAGCAGCGGCCAGTTTCTCTGAGGAGAAAAAGGCCCCGAGCACACTTATCCATAGCCTTTTATTGGGTTGTAATACACAGGAATACAGGGCAGCAAGGATCAAACAGCAGATAACATTACAAAGAGATCTGAGGATTTCAGAGTCCAAGTCAGTGTCTGTCAGGAAGAGAGTTGCAAAACCTTTGGGAGACATACTCATTTCCGCTCAGACCCTTATCATGAATGAAAGCACTCTTAGCAGAGCAGATTTCACAGGTTTATCTGGAAGTCTTTGTGATGCCAGATTTTTCCCCAGGACACCCTCTAGCAAGGCAAGGAGCTGCACCCCTCCCCATCAGGTATTCAGGCTTAAGAGGATTAGAGCCAGGAAGCGCTTCTCCCAGAGAACACGGGGACTCCGGCTATGTCAAAGCTGGGGGTGGTGAGAGTCCATTGCTCTTTGTTGCAGCCCCCAAGTCCTTCCATGAAGGCCTCCCAAGTGATGGAGTCTGGCTTAGGTTGCCCCCCGCTGTGATGTGAGGGGGGGTCTTACCCATCATTGACTTCTGACCATGCTTTGGAGGCAGGGAGAGGAAACTGAGACAGCATTTGCTACCAGAGACAGGCTTTGTCTCCTGTGGCTGGCATTCCAAAGGTCATCCCTCGCCCTTAGCCACAAAGGATTGAGATATAATTCCTAAAACCATGGCAGAGCAGTCTATAACAGCTTAGGAGTGTGTATTCTTGGTGTCCAGATGCCTAGTGGAAATATGTCATGTAGAAATTCCATCAACAATTATCATCTTCTTAGTGTCTAGTGAGAAAACTATTAATATAAATACCACACATTAAATATATGGTAGACAGAAGAGGGAAAATGAAAATGATCCAACCTGCTTGAAATTAATTCTACCTAAAGAGAAACTAATTCATAACAATAGCCCTGCTTTTCAAAGTTACAGTTTTTTCTTTCCCTCCTTCTCTCCCCCACCACCCCACTTCTTAATTTGGGGACATTTCGGGCCTTAGCCTTTGGACCTATTTTCTTCTACCTACATTCATTTCCTTGGTAATTACTTGTGGTCTTATGTCAATAAATATCACCAATATGCAAAGAAAATTTAAAAAACTCCTCCCTCATTTCCTGAGTCACGTATTCAATACTTCCTCCACATTCTCACTTACTATTCTGATAGATAGCCCTACCTTAAAATGTCTGTGACTGAACTCCCAATGTCCCCTGTGAAACTGATTCATTTACTATTTTCCAGTCTCAGTTGATAACTCCTTCCTTCAGTTGCACAGGAGAAAAATATCAGAATAATCTTTAACTAATCTCATCTCTTGCTCCTTATGCAATCTGTTGTTAATTACTATCAGGTTTGCTACAGACTTCGTCCCCTTCTCACCACCTCTTACCACTGTCCTTTTGTATCAAGTTAATATCATCTGTTCTTTTCTTGCAGCGAGACTTTCTAAATGATCTGCTTCAGTGCTTGCCCACATGTGTTATATTCAAACAGTAGCCAAGCGATACCGAAGTAATGTAATCCAGATTGAGCCATTTCCATGCTACATATTCTGCAGTGCACACTCTGTACTCTTCTCACTCAGAATTAATGTACAAGTCCTTACAATGGTCTACAGGGCGTCCCCATTTTTCCTACTGTCCTCTTTTACTCTCTCCACTGAATCACATTAGCCACCTTGCTGTTTCTTGAATGTGTCCGAAGTACACTCTTACTTGAGGGATTTTGCTATTCATGTTTCCCCTGCCTAAAATACTATTCACCTAATTTCCGCACATCTAAAAGTTTTACCTCCTACAAATATCATATTCCCAATTAGGTTTACTCTCACCACTGTTTAATATAGCAAAACTACCAAATACTCCCACATCTCCTTATTCTACTCTTTTTACTGTTAAAAATTTCCACTTTTATATTCTAAAGAGATTATATAAATTACATCTTTTAATTATTGTTTATTGCCTAGTATTTTTTTTCTGCCTCTAATGTAATGCAAATCCCACAAGGACAAGTTTTGTTTGGTACATGCATGCACTACCCTAAATAATAATTTGTAATATGTGGTTAAGAATTTTCAGTAAAAGTCAGATTCAAATATTGGTTATTTGAGGATTAAATTAGAGAATGAGGCCCATTAATGATTGTAAATTATAAAAGTAAGCTTAAACTCTATTTTTTTAAATAAGTGTTAAAGTGTCACCATAATTATGATAGCAGCATCTAGGTGGGAGGTGGGAATGCAAGCGAGTGAAAATCCTTCAAAATGTCTTGCTTTCTCTACAGGGAATGGGAATGAACTGATCTGTTCCAAATATAGATTGGCTGAAAGACTAATATAATTTACTGAAATTACTATGGATATCATGCAACAAATTTCTCATTCAGAGATTCTATGTTTCCAAAAGTTGTTCTCAATACAATTTTGCTTTCTTCATGTATTTGACTACTGGTAGAAAATATGGAGATTGGTAAAATCACTGTACTTGGCAGTTACGACTGTAATTCTAAATTATTAAAATATACTTCTTAAATTTTAGTCTCATAAGTGTTTCTTTCTTTTTTTTTTAGGTAAACAAGTATTTCTCACTATCTTTGGGGTTGTTAAAAATTTGACCTGATCAGCTTGCAAAGCTACTGTGCTGATGTAAAATAAGGGTTAAACATGTAACTGATCATATCGGGCCTTATTACCTTATATTGAGACTAAGAATAATATCATAGCATGAGTGACTTTAATGCATAAAAGTAAACATAATATTATTTTCCGATTTTAAAGATATCTGCGGGAAACAGATGATGGGGACAAGAATAGGGGAGGGAGAGAATTGATGAGACCACTGTATTACACTAAGAAAGTTTTGAATTCATGTACTGGAAATGGAGATAATTAGACAAAGTAAACAAAAATTTAGGTGATAGAGGGAAGGGTCAAGTCAAGAAACATGTATAAAGGACCTAGGGACAAAGACAATGATGGGGGCCAAGGATTAAATGTGGGGGGTGAGGGAAGGGTAGGGTAGGGCAGGGAAGAGTAATGGGGGAAAATAAGAACAACTATAATTGAATAACAATGAAAAAACATAGGTGATAGAATCGGTACAGCCTTGGTAGGTGAATAATGCAATGAAGTCAGATAGCCTGCATTTTACGTTTTCTAAATTTTATCAGATTAATTATTCTAGAAGTTTTTCGTGTTATCACAGTACTAAAAGCAATTACCTCATAGTACTGTTTAGACAATTAAATGATATTGTGACTATAAAGCTATTAATACCATGCCTGACACACATAGAACTCAATAGGCAATTAATAATCATTACTATTTCTTACTGAAGTTTGAGTTGAAAATTTTATTTCTTCCTGAAAAACACATTCTTATACTACATTGTAGGGGAAAGTTTTTATTCTGACCTTTCAGAGATGCTTAACTAAGGCATTCCTCTACTAGTCAGGAGCCATAGTAGTTCATTCTGTGGTCCTCTCTTCCTGATAGAAGATCCCCCACCCTCCTGAGTCTGAGGCTAACATGAGCACTGCTTCCCAGCAGAATTCATTGAGAGGTCTTGGAAGAAAAATGTAGTCCTTTCCCAATCACACATGCCTCCCTGGCTGATTGCTGTGTTGCTATGGATCCTATAGGCTGGAATTTCTAGGCAAATACAAATAAATAAATAATAGAACCAGTCTTTAATTTTTTTTGCTTCCAATTTTTTTAAATGTCAGATGAAGCAATTTTGCATTATAATGGAAATTCCAATTATATTTGGACAAAGCTTATAATCTTTTCTAAAGCAACACTTATTTTATGGTTATAGAAATCTTAAGGTTACTTAAACAAATCATGTATTGATAATACAAGTTAGAGATAAGGGCTGGAGAATGTCCAAAAACAAAAATCACTGAGATCCTAAGAACAGGAATTCCTGGTCTTTCCCCTCCTGAAACAGCACATAGTAGCTTTTTTCATCTGACATTGCATCCAGTTTGTTAGGCAAAATTTCTTATTGTTATCCTTGACTTCTTACGCCCTTCTCAACACATATCAAATCTATCAGCAAAGAGCGTTAGCTCTACTTTCAAGCTATTCAAGAATCTGACTGCCTGTATTATCCTCACTGCCACCAGCCTGGTCCTGGATACCTCCATCTCTTGTCTTGGATCTTTGTTTGTAAATATGGCTCTTGAAGTTTATTCTTTACCTATTGGGTTGGCCCAAAACTTCATTCAGTCTTTTCTGTATCATGGCTCTAGTAGTGTTTAGTTGTCTTTAACTTTATTCCAAACTATTTTGTTAGATTGCATTTTGACAGCTGTCATATTAGTATACATTAAAAAAACTTATCAAAACTGGTGATTTTTGTGCAGTTATTTTAATATTGAAGATAGAAGAAGATATACAATGTTTTTGCCTTACTATGCTTTATTATTTCAAGAAAGGTAAATACATAATTAAAACACAAAAGATTTGTGCAATGTAGGAAGAAGGTACTGTGACTGATCAAATATGTCAAAAGTGGTTTGCAAAGTTTCTTGTTACTATTGATATTTTGGCCAAATAATTCTTTGCCATGGGTCTGTCTTAGGCACTGCAAGATGTTTAGCAGCAGCCCTGGCCTCTACCCACTAGAAGCCAATAGCGCGAGAAAGCCAACATGCTTGAAATATCCGAACCAATAAAGTTATTGGTGGAAGTGAAAAATATGTCTTTTATTTTATGGGAAAAAAACTTTTATGGACTTTTTGGCTAGCCCAACACTTAAATTATTATTTAAAAATGTAAATCTTATTGTACTGCTCCTGTTCAAAATCTTACAGTTGTTTCACTGTTCCTTCAGAACAAGAGTGAGAGACTCACAGTGCCCTGTAAACCCTATGTGTTCTACCCTCCCCTCCCCAATCCACTCTAACCTGCGTACTTTCCTGATGTCAGAGTCTGCCACCTTTGCTCCAATCCAGCCACCCCGGCCTCCACTGTTCCTCTTTCCACACTCCAGTCACACACCAATCTCAGGCCCTTTGCAGTCTCCGCCTCCCCTTTCTGAAGCACTTTCCCACAAGATGTATTCTGATTCATTTTTTATTGCTCTATGCCATTATTTTTTGGTTTCTGTACAGCAGCATTGAACTTCATGTTGGTAGACTATACAGTAGCACTGAGCTTTGTTTGTGTTATTTATTGATAACTCCAAGTACCTGCCAAAGTGTCCAGCACATACCTAATAACTATTCAGAAATATTGCTGAGTGAATGAATGACTAAGAGGAAGCTATATGAAAGTCATGCAGAAATTCCAGTGGTGCTGGCTTCTAACTAGACTGTAAACCAATCAAAGGCAATCTGTTAACTTTCTTATACTGGCTAAAGCACCAATTGGAGCTTTTGAGTATAATTCTAGATAAAAATTACAGTTCAGTCTAGACGATTAACTGGAGTAATATGTTTTTACATCTTTGATAACTCCCATGACCCTTTGATTCAGTTAATTATATAAGCTACTTGTTATTGTAGACGCAAATAGGTTCAAAATTATCAAATTATGCACATACAATATTACTGTCCAAAAGTATCTTCAATGTATATATTGCCATAATACTGTGTAGTGCACAATGATGTCAAAATTTTTAATGTTACCTATTATGCAAAACAAAAATGAAGACAGACTGGATGAACAGAGCAAAGGTGATAGATATATTTATAACTTGCTGTAACAAAGAGGTCAGCCACTGTCACTTGCATTTTGGCAGAAACTCAAAGTCAGGCATGGTGATAGGAAGGCTTTATAGTAGAACAAAGGGAAGGCTTCTGGTATGTCCTGACTGGACGCTGTTGGCTTCAGCTGTGTCCTGATTGGAGGCCTGCGTGGCTATAAGCGGGCCGACTTGAATGGTGTGTTCTGTGTGATTGGTCAGGGATACATATTTGGCTATCTCTGGTTGGTTCTTGGTTGGAAGAAGGGACACACATTAGAAAGCTGTCAATTATTGATCAAGTCCTGTCCATTTGGGTCCAACTGGCACAGAAATTATTGCTTAGCTTTCTCTATTATCACTGGAGAACTGGAGGTAGCAACCAGGCTTCTCCAGCGAGTTCTTAGGCTGGTTTTTGTAGGTAAGGACGTTGGTCTCTTGGATTGCCTCCCACAGGTTGTGGGTCAGAGTTCTATTTGTATATATATTCTGGCTGCTGTCTCTTTGTATATTCAGTCTCAACATGCTCATGTCCCCTGATGACATTGATTGATATTTACTGTGAATTAACTTATCTATACAAAAACTGTATAAATTTTATAGTTGTGTAATTTCCATGTTATTAGTAACATATTTGACATTTAACAGTTCAAAGATTTGTCTTTGATCATATAGTTAAGAAGCAGTAATAATTAGATCAAAATCTAGATATATGTTACCCAGGAGCTTTAAGAACTTTTTAACTCAAAAATTATATACTCCCTAGAGGATACTGCCTATAGCATATATTTTAAAGCTCAGTGAGAAAAATTATCATGTATATTTGTATATATATGCAGATATGTATATATAACAGAAAATATAGTTGTATGTATATATGTGTGTATATATACATATAACAGAAAAATATTGTACAGGGAATACAAAGAACTAAGAATTATTAACTAATAATTCTAACAAATTAAAATACTACTTATATAAATAGCCTATGCAAACATATTATGTATATATGTTTATATATAGATAAAGTATCAATAGTTTGTATACATATATGTATAAAACTAATCATAATTAAATTTTAATGTGTGGCATTCATTGTATTATTTCAATAAACAAAAATGTCTAATTATCACATTCCAAGAGAATATAAGAAATTTTGGTTTTCTAGGCATTATCTCTACTCTCTGCATATATCATTTGGAAATAAAATATTTCTTCAAGGACTATATATCTGAATCACACTGTGATAAATATTCATAACAACTACATTCCACTAACTGATTTCAAGTAAACAAATCTTACTTAACCTTTCAGCAAACCTGCTTTCATGTAGGAGTTAAATGCCCACAAGATTAACCATATCAATAACTAACTAGATCAGAAACCAACAAAACTGGGGCATGTATCTTGAAAGTAAAACTGACAACTCAAAAGATAAATTTCCCATGTTGAGAAACTTAGTGTAAGCTAAATCCTGAATAAACCACTAAATCATTTTTAATATTTCATAAAACTTATTTAAAATAAGTAGGTTTTCAGTAAATTTCTGTATAATTATTTGAGCTAAGCAAAAGCTTATATTTGCATACAAAACTAATTTGAAACCACAAACTGATTTAGAACTGGAAAGGCCATTTGGAAATATAGCATAACCCTCAGCATCAGTAAGTGAGACCTAATACTGTAAGTGGTATATTCCCACAAATATATGGTTTGTGGGGGAAGAAAAAAACAAACAGGCCACACATCTCTTAACTTCCAGTTCAACCATTTTGCTTTTCTATCTCACTGTCATTACCCTACCATAAATGCTTCCATCATTTGTCTAGATCATATTTGTAGATTCCAGTATAATTGTAAGAGGTATTGTCCAGAGAGCATAGAATATGACTTACTCATGGGCATGGCAGGGCAGCTCCTCCATAATCACCTGCATTCAGTGGCCCTGGAAATTAATAGAGCCATTAAAATATTATTTGTAGACAGTTTAGTATAGATAGCCTTTGTGAATTATATTAATGACTTTGTTATGCCCATAAAGATCTTTACATCTCTCAGTAATTAATGTTTGGGAGGATGTAACACTGCCCAAATGCAGATGGGAAGAATCAACATTAATTTAAATGTGTTTATCGTGCTTGTAAATATTGTTATAAATAATAAAACATCAACAAATCAAGGTAATTAATGCTTTATTCAGCATTTTACTTCTGTTTTTAACATGTTTGTATGCTCCATATATTCTATTTAGTTCACTTTAAATCCTTTCATAAAAGCCAAGTTCTACTCCATTAACCGCCTCTCCAAATTATGCAGATGGCATTATTTCACAGAATGACTTTTCCAATACCACCTGGTCACACCCTGCCTTACACGATTTTGGATGTTCTCTTTCAATCTACTTACCCTATCTAACATGTCTTCCCGGCATGCCTTCTTCATCCATAACAGGTTTTTTGAATTCTTTTTTTCATTGTTTAAGCTGTAGAGTTGTCCCCACTTTTTCTCCCTTCCCCACCTCCACCCAGCCCCACCCTCTCCCCATGCGAAGCCAGTCCCCATATTGTTGCTCCCGTACTTGGGCGTGCACAAAGGTTTTTGGTTAATCCCATCACCTTCTTTCATCCCTCCTCCCTCCTCTTTTCCAGCAACTGTCAGTCTGTCTTGTGTATCTTTGCTTCTATGAATTATTTTTATTGTTTACTTCCAATATCTTTTCCAGTTTTCACCACACTCTGATTTCCTTCTTGATTTTTTTCTTAGAAAAACAGACTGACAAGGACATAATGTTTTTGGTCTCAAATTACACCCACGACAAAATTATAACCTTTGAAGCAAAGAATTAACTAATTTGTTTTTTCCCATATTTTCTTGTGTTCCCTTCTCTTTTTTCTCTCTCCTTTTTCGAAAAACTGCATATAGTATTTTCTCATAAACTGAGCCGAAGGAATATATTTTTCAAACATCTAAATAATCTAAACATACTAGCCAACTCAGCTGAAATATTAATTATTTTCTTTCTATTTTATTCTTATAACTTGGATGTGATCTTACTCTCAAGAATTAAGAAATTCAAAAAGAATGTGTCCGTATTGATTAACACACTTAGATATTAGTACATAGTATGCAATGACCTTAATATATATGTAAGTTGTGTGCAAATATGGTATTATATTATAATTGTAGAGGTAACATATATTTTTATAAACATAGGAAGTAGCTTTGCACAATGTTAATGTAAAACAATAACAAAGAAAATATATTTAAAAGGACAAGTGGAACTAGGAAGAAATGAAGCATTGTGATCTGTCATATCTGAAGGTGGTTGCTGGCTGTGGTAATGGGTGAAGGAAAGGGAGAAAGGGCTGTTAAGTATCGTTGGTTACTGTTTCACTTCTAATTAATGACCAAATTCGTCTGGTAAATAAATATATACATAACTCCCCACGCTACTATTCCTATTCATGCAATATATTACCTCATATACTTCCTGAACTCTAAAGGTCTGCATTGTTTTTTGACAAGTACTTTTGAGGTTAGACACACATCACTCTAAATGCGAGACGTAGGGTAAAATAGAGTATTATAAAAAGTCGTAAGTCTTGTAGCATAGGACAATAATTACATCACACTGTTTACTTATTACACATTATTTCCAAAAGTATTAATGCAAAGATACCAAGGACCAACATACTTGTAGTTCACTGAAAAATTATCCATTGCAAGACAGTTAGTAAGACAGTATTTGCAAAACATAAATACAAATGCCTATGCATTTATAGTACCTAAATAAAAATGCTTATGTCTTTGAGGAAATGAACTTTGGAAAGTTATTACCTTTCATTTTTTTCTTGACACTTTAAGCTCACCTTATAAATGGGACTATTTTCACTAGGCTTGACTTCAGTTTGAGGTTCATTTTACTCAAAGACACATAACAGAGAAGTTAAATTAGTTGAACAACTCAAATTATAACATAGAGCTTGCTGAATCATGTTTCTAAGACATGTCCATTAGTGAAAGCAGCAACAGTTCCAGGTCCTTATGAAACTCATGGGGCCAGGAAAATGAGTCAGAGATAGAGAAGGGACAGTATTTTGGGATAAAATGAATTAATCAATGACTGTGTAATGCAAAATTAAAGTGACTTAGGAAACTGAACGTTGTAACACCATGATGAGTGTGGTGGACAGCCTGACCCAGTCTCAGCCCTCTGTGCGTCCACTCGGGGTTCACTCGGGACCCCGTCCACTGGTGTGTCCTTGTGTTTAAATTGGTGTTAAACTAGACAGTTATAGAAGAATCATGATGCAGAAGAAAGTTCACTGGGTTCAATTTCAGAATCAGTTCAAGAATAAACTTGTTGTTTGTGTTTGCCACTCAATCACTTAGTTTTGAACCAGCATTAATCATTCTAAACTTCAATGATCTTACTTGCTTAAAATTTGAATGACAACATCTGTCATTCTTCTTTGCTAGCATTATTGGGATTCAGTGGAATAATGTAATGAGTGTTTATCAAACAGCCAGTACCATTCCTCAGTCTGTCTACCTTTCCATTATCAAAATTGTATAATAGCTGTTCATACCTGAGACTCTTTTTGCCTCTATGCTTATTGGCAGACACGCGCTAATGTGTTCTAGTCTTCCTGTACCATTTGTCTCTATTTTGCTCACTGTTCATTTCTGTTAAATTTTTATTTGCCAGTCTCTTGCCAAAACAGTTTAAGTGGATCCTTTTTGATTATTAATTAAATTCTATAGATTATGCTCACTTCCAACTTTACAAAACCTTCTCTCCAGGAGCAGCTCTCTAGACTACATATGTGCCTAGCATTGGTTATTCATGTATATTGCTTCCTCCAAATGATTCAGTGCACACAGCTACATAATGGAAAATTACAAATGTTAAAACTCCACCTCTCTCTCTACAAATGTTAAAACTCCACCCTTCCTCCTCAGTAAAACGGTGTGATAATTAACATTGTGAATGACTGCTAAGACTTCTAAATCCTCATAGTACTTCATACCCACACTGCTCATTTTACATTTGTCCTCTATTGACATACAGTCATTAATTCATGCATGTTTGGGGGCATCCACCACACACCAGACCATATTCTAGATGGTACAGGAGGAACAGTGGAAATGACATCAGCAACAATAGGAACATTGACAACCACTTGTACCATCAGGAGCTTGTGCCCCGGCGCGAGTAGGAAGTAGAGCGAGAAGACAAATAAGTTACATTTACAGCATGTCAGATACTGATGCATGTTTACGGGGGAAAACCAAGTCATCTGATATGGTGGGTATACATGTGTGTTGAGGGTAGGGTTTGCTTTATTGCCCATAGGACTGCATGAAAATGAAAATCTGGGAAATAAAGGATAACTTTGGGATTCCGGGGCAAATGTTTCTGACCCGCAGAATAGGCATACATAGTAATTCCATTAAGCATAACATACAATCTCCACATAGGTTTTGCTCAGTTTAGACACTGAGGCATCAGTTACTTCCATTCTTGTGTGTGTGCACATGTGTGTGTGTGTGCGCACACACATGCTTCTGCCCCAACCCAACATTCACCCTGAGAAGAAATCAAGTTTGGTATTCCAGTGCATATATTTTTGGTTCCTTTAGCTTTCATTTGTTTTCTTCCTACCTTGAGGACTTTTTCTCATTTTGGGGGCAGAGACATTTACTTAGGCTCATTTTCCTTCTTGGCTTGAAGTACTTCAAGAACTAGGCTTTTGAGACTCATAAACTAGTTTTGTTCCTTAGGTTTCCTGTTTTCTGCTATGGCACAATTGCTGTATTTCAAATGAGACATTTACACTTAGAATCCCCTAGCTCTATGAGAGAACGTTAGTTGTTAAAGTAAATGAAAATATCCCAAAGGTACCCAAATAGAGAAAATCTATATTTTAAATTGTTATATTGACTCTATATTTGTAATAAACTGCCATGTTGAAAGAGCCACACTAATAACAGAGATGACTTATTCCTTGTTTACTTTAATGCTCTAAAATCAGTAATGAGTATAAACATGAAAGCCAACATCTAGCTTTTCATTATTGATGATAATAAAAATAAGTATAAATAAGATTCACGATATTAATAGATCATAGAAATATAGTACTCTCTCAGATTTTTACCATCCTGTCAAATTCATTTTAAACTAAGGAAATTACATCTAATTTTTTCCTAATCTTGATTTCTTACCTGAGAGATGATATATATTGATTGGTTTATTAAGAATCTATTATGAGCTACTGCTAGGATAATGGTTGACCATGTTACACTTTGAAATCTTACAATTCCTAAGGTCCTAGGCAACAGGAAAATTAGTTCATAGATGGACTTCTGATTTAAAAATCCTCTCTGGAGGAAGGGATGAAATAAAACAACTTTTCATTCTCATAGGCAAAGGTGGCACACCTAGTTTTGATGAAGTGGACATATAGTCACGTAAACCTTTCTAAAATCTCTGATAACCCACTTTATCACAAACCACAGAGAGGTTGTCTTTTAACTTGCAGTCAGTTCAGTGGAGAACTGAGCATGGCTTGGGCCCTGCCATTCACATCTAGCATTGTTCTGCTTCAGAGAACAAGCTCCAACCTTGATTGCGATAGACACTTGAATAATCCGTTTTTTATACATTTGATCTCAATAAAGTTTTAAGATCACAATATGTTAGGCAATCAGGATGTAATTAATTTAAAAAATAGTAAGTTAATACATATTCTGTATTAACAAATGTTGGTTAAGAAGACAAAGGTACAAATGAGTTTAGAAGTCAAATGTTTCTGTTATGTGTGACTGAGAATTTTGTGTATAACTTTTATATTTTAATGCTTTGTTTATATTTATTCTAATTTTGAGAGCATCTAATAACTATCAGTGGAAAGACATTATCTTTAAGTGAATAATTCATTATGTATTCTACTCTCAACTATGAAGTATTTAGTCTTGAGAGAAACGGCCTTGTGTGTGCAATACAGGGGCAGCACCTGTTATTTTCCAGAACAGATCACTTGCTTTCCGTGAACAACTGATTAAATTATTGAGAATGCTGGAAGTGCTTTCAACTGCGCTTTCTCCAGGCTTTCGCAGGTAGTTAGGGTGGGTGCTCATCCCTGCTCACCCAGGTGTCGGTGACCAGTTTTTCCATCACTGGCCAGAAGTACTGTTCAGTGCTTTCTCTGCAGGCACCAGCATAATCCAAACTGAAGAGATGGGGGCTGGAGTGCACTGTGAAAATCTCTCTTTGGCATTCCTCTTTTCAAAGCACGATTTCTAAATGCATTTTCCACATGGCAAGCTCTGGTTTGGGGTTTTGTTTTTTTCAATTTTGTTTAGTGATTTACCATATTCTGAGCTCCTCATTACTGCTTGGAATATAGTAAATATTCAATAGGTGGTTGCTGAATAAATGGCCATTGAACCTTGAGAATGTAGAAAGATAGATTATAAAGCTGATTCTTTGATGCATGAATATATACTTTACTCATTAGTAACAAAAACAGAGAATTCTTCATTTTTCCTACAATAAGAACAAAACAAATAGCAATAAAAATTTACTTTACAACTAACATTATTGATTTAAAATATAAATAATTAGTGTTGTGGTAATTCTAGTTTACAAAAAGAATTATATGATAAAAAAACATGGGTTTCACTTGAATAAAATCTGGTGAGAAACTTTACTATGAGAATAATAATGATACAGCCATAAAGGCATAAAGCCTACTAATTTTAAATTAATGTTCAGATAGTCATCACTACAGGTGTGATTCTAGCTCAAGGTAGGGAGGTAGCATTTGTTCATCCATTCATTACCTTCTACATGTCTAATGGCAATAATAAGGAAAGCATTGCATTCATTCTTTTAGTAAGAATCATCATTACATTAGGATCATGCTTCCTTTGAGACTTCAGTTCTAGCCCTGACTGCTGTGGCTCAGTGGGTTGGGTGTCATCCCACAAAGTCAAAGGCACTGGTTGAATTCCGGGGTTGGGGGCCAAGGGCCCAGTCGGGGGCATTGGAGAGGCAACCACACACTGGTATTTCTCTCCCTCTCCTTCTCCCTTCCTTCCCCTCTCTCTAAAATAAACAAATAAATAATCTTTAAAAAATCTTCATTTATAAACTTTTAAACTTCGAAGAATTTTTATAGCATTGGGAAATCTAATTTATTCAAAGATGAAAGTGTATTTTGAGTAGAGCTTCAAATCTATGATATATATTTATTTTAATAATATAATCATTGTAAAATATTTATCAGAAAGATAATCATGAAAAATTAAATTAATCAAATTTGATCTTTATTACCCTTTAATATTTAAGTCATAGGAGAGATTATACTATTTCACCCCTAAAATGTAATCTATGAATTGATTTCAAATATTTTAAATAATCTGCAGTATTTTGATCTGCACATATCTAGCAATTCATTTTCCTTTTAACTCTAGCAAATGGAAAAATTAAATACACATAAAATTACCTTAATGTACATTTTCCGAAAGGACTTGAGTGAAACTTTTAATAAAAGTATCGAAGGTTGTTAACTGTTTATCAGTGTGAGTAAAGTTTCTTTTAAAACTAAAACCAGAAGAGGCAGCTGCTCGATGGACGAACGATTTACAATCGGTGACACAGCAGCGAGAAGAGATGACTGCGAGCAACTCGGAGCACGTTTTCATCTTTCGGTTCCTCTGTTCATGTTGCAAATCGTCAGTTACAGGGCGGAAACAAAAATTAGAGGGAAATTGGACTTTTTCTGTCTCATAGGTCTGTATGTTTATATAAGGGTTTTAAACCAGGACCTGAATGTTCCGTAATTACTCCAGTCCGGTCCCTTCCACCCACTTCCAGCACAGCTGCGGAGCAGCACACACACCAGGAGCTGGTAGTCTGACTGTGTGTCAGGTGCCAATGTGCTGAGTTTTACACTTCACCTTACTCTCTCCTGTTGATTAGACATAGGGAAGAACTTTGACCCGGGCTTGTACTTTTGTTTTTTTAATTACTTTATTGTTGTTCAAGTACAGTTCTCTGCATTTACCGCCCCCCCGCCAGGTCTCCCCTCACCCCTTCCCTTGCTTTCACCCTCCTTGGTTTTGTCCATGTGTCCTTCATAGTAGTTCCTGAAAACCTTTCCTCTTTTCCCCCATTATCCACCTCCCCTCTCCCCTCTGGTTACTGTCCGACTGTTCTTAATTTCAGTGTCTCTGGTTATATTTTGCTTGTGCGTTTGTTTTGTTGATTAAGTTCCAGTTAAAGGTGAGATCATATGGTATTTGTCCCTCACTGCCTGGCTTATTTCACTCAGCATAAAGGTCTCCAGCTCCATCCGTGCTGTTACGAACTTTTAACTACTTTACTTTTATTCAATACAGAGATCCTACAAACTTTTCTTTCATTTATGGACCTATGTTTTTCACAAATTAAATTTGAGATATTGTCAGGAATTATAAGGATGAAAGACTCATATTATAAATTAGTTTGAGTTATATGTAATTTAATAGACATAAAAAAGTAACTTTCTACCCTGGCTGCTGTGGCTCAAGTGTATTGAATGACAACCTGTGGACCAAAGGTTCGCCTGTTTGATTCCCAGTCAGGGCACATGCCTGGGCTGTGAGCCTGGTCCCCAGTGGGGGGCACTCCAGAGGCAACAGAACACTGATGTTTCTCATCCTCTCTTTTTCCCTCCCTTTCCCTCGCTAAAAATAAATAAATAGAATCTTTAAAAAATAAAAATAATAAATTTGTATTGCTTGTGTGGGAGCTAAAAGTATTATTTTTCCTGCCCCCTCCTAAATTTTTCTGACTGGGCTAATCGTCAGATTAACAGAGACAGTTTAACAGGAGAAAATCAAAGTTTAATACATGTGCATGGAAATTCACATAAGCATGCAAATTCTAAAGACAGGTAAGAATGGGTATACAAAACATTTGGGGACAAAGGAGAAAGGGGCAGGGATGAGGTTGTTAGGGCTGGAATTAGATAAAAGTAGCCAAAAGGAACCCGAGGCAGGCTCCAGACTGTCTCAGCAAGGAAGATAGAAAGTACAGAAAGTACAAAGAGTGCTGAACAAGATAACTGCCTTGTGCATGACCTTGTCTTTGCAGAAAAGTATCCCTTGTTGCAAGCAGAGAACATAGTCATGTGTGTTCCCTCGAGATAGCCAATTGCTAACAGCTACGTCTGCTTCTGTATTTGCTTGCTTGCTCACCCCAATAAAAACCCCAGGCTGTAAGCGCCAGGCGCGACTCTCATCTGCAGCCATTTTGGCACCGTGTGTCTCCGGAGACACCCCGAGAGTTCGCCCCTGTGCAGGTAAAACTTTGAAACTTTGGCCAATAAATTTCCATCTTAAACTCCTGAAAGCTTCTGACATTTGCTCGCATTGGGGTATGTTACAAGGTCTTAGATTCCAGAAGTGAGGATGGGAGATTTACAGGAAGTTGAGGAAGAGCTGAACACACGTGGCAGGCAGATTCTTGCTGGGAGACAGAAACAGCAGGACTCAAGGTGTCCCCCTAAAGGCGTAAAGAATGCTAGAAGGAAGATTCTTCGGGTGGTTAAGCCAAGACTCCTTTCCTGGAACAGGTGTCTCTGTCTGAATCTCTCAGACAGAAAAGGAGGGCAGGGTCAAAGTTTCCCTCTGCATCCTGTTTCTTAACAGACATCCTAAAATTAATACCCCAGACGGGCAGCTTCAGATGACAACACTTTGGTTCTCTTCACTTGTAAACATAATGAAAATCTTAAGAAACAAAATTAAATCCATAGCCTTAAGGAGGAAAATATTAACAAGTGCTAGAAAATAATGTCTTCTTGAACAAAATATGTAACTTATGCCCTGGCTGGTATGTCTCAGTGGATTGAGTGCCAGCCTGTGAACCAAAAGGTTGCTGGTTTGATTCCCAGTGAGGGCACATACCCGAGTTGCAGGCCAAATCTCCAGTAGGAAAGGTGTGAGGCAACCCCACATAGATGCTTCTCTTCCTCTCTTTTACCTTCCCTTCCCCCTCTCTAAAATTAAGCAAATAAAATCTTTAAAATTATATGTAACTTATTGATAATGTTAGACACCACCCAACTATATCTACCCTCCCCACAACCAGCAATGTCCATTGAACCTGAACCTGAACAGAAAATACCATACATGTAGGACGGCTTAAGAACAAAAGTCACCTCTTGAGATCATCAAAAAATGACATAACAAAATTTTGGTTTCCAGGCAGTGTGAGAGCAGGACATCTTGTTAATTATTAAATTGAACAGAAATGAGCTGTGCCCTTTGAGGCAAAATCACCAAGTTCTCCAAGTGCCCCTTCCATGACAATAGTTTTGTTCTAACACAAACAGGAAAACAAAATTCTTGCTGTTAAAATGTTCTGTACTGATTTTGCTCATCTAAACAGGTTTCTCATTACGAGCAAGTTCTTTATAAAGTACTCTGACTATGAAGGATTTCAACATTCTTTTCTAACTGATTGTAAAATAATAAAAGCTAAGAATCTCCTATTTAAGAAATCTCTTTCCACTGAATTTCCCCTAATCAGTTATAATGGTTTTACATCAGCCAAGGTAGCACTTAGGTGTATTTAAACAACATTATCCTAAAATCAAAGACATTATAATTTGTTTTTAAGTAATAGATAAGAAAAATATGAAATAACTTTGTGGAAATAAAAACATAAACATTCTATTCTATTGGGTTAAAAGTATTGAGTTGTAAATTTTAAGGGTGTAATTAATTTAATAACTAATTATGCACAATGATAATTTCATTTTTATATTTATTCATGTTTTATGTTTTAATTAATTTTTATCACATTTAACATGGAAACAACTGCACTATTTAAAGGCCTATGGCCCATACAAGTAATTTTGTGTGAATTTCTATAAAAATAAACATATTAATTAATGAATCTTCTCCAGAATTAGGACTGGAGGGAGGTACAAGCTGATTACCCTAATATTTTTTAATGAAAGATATTTGCTAAGCAATTATTAAATTCCTTATTTATTCAGTAAATAAAACATTAAGTTCCTTAAAAATTATCATTATTAATTAGAAGCATTATTATTATTTCATTGAATATCATTCAAATCATACATTGTAGAAGTACCTAGTAAATACACAATCAGTACTTCTAAAGTTTATTGGTTGGTGCTGGAATTTTTAGACAAGTTTCACATGTACCTCAGTAATAACATTGTGGTAATACTATCACCAACCTCCTGGTCTCTGGTGCCTTGGAAGACTTAGACGGAGACACTGAGCACCTAAACAAAGGGGCCAAGTGGCCTTGGGTCAAAAACAGCATCTAGCGAATCTAAACCTCATATATTATATTTATCTAAAATAATTTTGGTACTGAAAACAGATCTTCTTTTATTTTATAATAGTACTAAGCTCATTCTTCTATGAAAGTGATGAAAGTGTTAGGGAAAAATTTCACTAGATTTTATTTGTTGTGTTTTTTAAATCTGTTTCATCAGTTTTGTGAAGGTGTTCAAAAACCATTCACAATAATGGATAAAATGAGTAAGAATGCAGAATTAATTTTAATGGCATTGTTAGTGCTGCCAATGAAGCTTTGTCTGAATTTTACCCAAGATATTTAAAGAAGAATAAACTTACCAAATATGAATGTGTAACTCTTCTTAACACTTAGTGTGAACTAATAAATGAATTTAATATTTGTGATTAAAATGCATGAGTTCCCTCATGCTTAAACCAATTAAATCGTTCTTGGTAATAGCTAGGTTCAAATTTTAATTTTTTTAACTACTTGTTTAAAACACTAAGTTTCTATTCTATACTCTGATTTTACTGTAGATTTCATGGAGCAGAAGAGTGGGAGGCCGAAGTCTAGCTGTGAAAAGACTTTGGCGCCACCTTGCGGTAAATTAAATTATGCTCCTGGTTAGTTTTGTTATCCCAGTTATTATTCCCTGCAAAGAATGCAATACATATCTTGAATTCTTAAATTCCACGTCGACCTTGCATATTCATAAATATCTTTCAGTTAGCATGCAAGCTAGTCTTTCTTTATGCAATTATGCTATTGCATGCTATGGTATTTTTTATGCGTTTATTAGGCAGTGTCTCTCTCCTGAAATGTTCAGTCAACACTTTGCCCGGTCTTACCACAGTTATGACCTTACCCAGTTGTCAGGGCCCCGGTAGAAACGACACCCCCTCCACGAAGCCTTCATGCCTCTGTGTCTCAATGGTTTATTTTTGGAAAATAGCTATTATATCTTAAGTCAGTGAGAAAAACACAATTTAGGATCTCACTGTTCCAGTGTCAACCGGATAGTGACACTACCCCATTGCTCAACTGAATTAGAAATATTATTTTAAGCAACTTTATAAATACATTAAAAATAGGGAAAGGTAAGGAAATTGTTTCTATGGACCTTCATGTACTCATGACCCAGGTACAAAATTACTAATTCATGGCCACGCATTTCATTGACATCCTTAGCACCCAAGGTCCATCCTTGGTGGCACTGGCATCATCCAGGAGCCTGTTGGACAGGCAGACACTCAGGCTTCGCTATGGAAGGACTGGATCCAACGTGCTTTCTAACATGACTCCCACAGTGTTCCCACTCACGGTCAAGTCTCAGAAGTGCTGATCTCTCCTACAACCCACTACCCTGCCACTGGCCCGCTGGATTATTTTGAAGCAAACTCCAAACATATATCCTCTTAAAATATTTTTGAATGACGCTCACAAATAAGATTCTTTGTAAAAAAATTAAAAAAACATAATCAGTCATACTATTATTATGCCATTAGTATACAAAACCATTATCAATAATTCTCAGTATCTAAATTTCTCTAAGTTATACATGCCTTCATTTATAATTCATTTGTTAAAATTAGACTTCAAACATGGACTCATATTGCATTCTTCTAAAGTGTGTCTTAAGTTTGTAAAGTTGTAGGTTTTCTGTCGTTTTCCTTTTTTTCTTACAGTTTATGCGTTCAGTATAATGAGTGATTCTGAGGGTTTTTTACCTCTGGTGTCCTGATTGCAGGTATAGGGCAGAAACGTACACCATGAGCCCAAAGACTCTTCAGAGAGAGAATATAGTGACAGCAAGTGATACTGTGATATTTTGTAGTTATGATGTGGTAAACTGATCGTCCCAAAACGCGATGGCCTCACACGGCAAGGTTCAACAGCATGTCTCCGGACAGCTTGAAGGTAGCTCGGTAGCTTACAGTTATCATCCATGCGGGCTGCCAGAGCAAAAATGGCCTAAACAACGGAAATGTATTTCTCACAGTTACGGATGGTGAGACATTTGGCATCAGGCACTGGCAGATTTGTGGTCAGAGTTGTCAGTCTTGCTATAAGCTCATGTGTCAGAAGGTGCAAGGAAACTTTCTGGAGCCCTTTTTAAAATAAGAGCACTAATCTCATTTGTGAGGGCTTCACCCTCAACACATATCACCTCCCCATGTCCCTCCTCTTGATACTGTCTTATCAAGGGGAGGATTTTAACATATGAAGTGGAGGGGTTATATGTCATGGATCCTGGCTCCTGGGGTTTATGGGCTTATGGATGAGATGAGACAAATTTACTTGGACTACCAAGTCCTGTGGAGGAAAAGGGACAGCACAGTACCCTCTCAAGAGGGAAGAAAAAACCTTGGAGCACCTTGGCCACCCTCTCAAGAGGAGAGCGCCTCCAACCCCTGCCTTAACAAGCTTTTATTGGGTTCAGTTTGCACAGGAATACAGCATGTACACGTAAAGCTCATCGGTCCTTGTCAGGCAGAAATGATCAACAATAGATAACATTCAGGGAACTATGCGGGCTTATTCTGAGTCAGGGTCAGATAGTTAAAGGGCCATAAAACTTTAAGGAACAAACTCACTTCTTGCTTGGACTTTTAAGTTGAGGGTATTAGCAAAGTAGATTTCACAGGATTTTATGCATTCTTTCTTAGGCCTGGTCAACCTGGGGAACCCACCCTTTCCAGCACAGGGCAGCACTCACCTCCAGCATTGTTTCAGGTTTAAGGCTTTGTTTCAGGCTTAAATCAGGTGGGGGTAGTAAGGCAGCCAAGAGAATAGGAGACTTCTGGCAGACAGAATGAGGACCCAGGCTATGACGAAGTCAAGGGGCCAGGGTCCATCACCCCCCTTTTTAATGGTCCCCCAAGTCCTTTCCTGAGGGCCCCTTTGTGACTGTGCCTGCCTTAGGCCATCCCTCCTTTGAGGAATCTTACCCATTATTGGCTAACTGGTCATCTGCCAGAGGCCAATCAGGATGAAGAGAAAGGGGTCAGGGGTGGTGCCCCTACAAGGATGATAAGCTTTTTCTCCTAAGTGGTTTATGGTCCCAAGGTCTCTCACTCAGCCTTAACCATGGAGGATTACAGCTTCTGAAACCAGGCAGGGTGGTTCCCAACAGTTATGAACATTCAGTTTATAGCACTTGCTGACATTGGCTGATCTCTCTCATGCTGGAGGTTCACCTTGGACAAGTAGGCTTCCCTGGTTTTATTCCTAATGGTCTTTTATTCTTCAAAGGCTATTCTAGGCTCTCTTTCATGGCACAAGAGAGAGTTGAAGCATGGAATTGCCTCACAGCAAAGGCTCAGGGCAGGCTCACCGTCACCTCTGCTGCATTCTGTTGGTCAATGCCATTAACAGATTCAAAGGGGCGGGAAAATAAATCTAATCTACCTGTAACATGAGGTGTTTCAAAAATATGTCACAAGAATTGTGGATGAAGGGGGAGTGGAGAATTAGACTTTTTTTCCTATAACTTGACCACACTTTTTAAAGAATGTTTTACTGAATAATTTAAAAATAATGTTCAATGCCATGGCATTTTCACAGACAATTTTATTTCAATATTAATTATTGTCTATTATATACTCTACCAATACTGATATTATAAGATTTTAAAATGTGCATATGTTATAGATAAAATGGTATAATTTTATTATATTCTGGATTTTATTTTGAGTATCTTATATGTTTAAGAAGCACATTCCTTTTCCTGTGAAGTTACGGTATTTTTTGTTTATTTCCTAAAGCATTATTGGTCATTTTCTGAAACATTGATCAAAGCTTCTATACTGCCCTGATGGCTTAGCTTCATTGGTTGAGCATCCTCCCATGAACAGAAAGGTCAGGGGTTCGATTCTTTGTACCAGAATGGCCCTGATCCTTGTCATGAAAAGTCAGTCGCAGGGTCTTCAGCTCCTGGGCTGCTCACTGCTGTCCATCAGTCCAGACACATCCATACCCACTTCTCTCAGGACTGTGGGAAGTCCTGTTCTGATGCCGTAGCTGTCCCAGCCAGGCTTTCGTTCGGGCACTTGTTGGCCCACACCAGCTGACACAGTGCATCTCCCTTCCAGAAGACCCCAGCTAGTGTGTCTTTGAGATGCTGAAGAAGGGAAAGAGTATGACGCATGTAGTTTTGCAGGACTCATCAGTACGACACTAGTTAATACCCCACATAATGGGGAGAATTCCTAAATGTGACTATTATTTGTTTAAATCATGAATAAACTTATATTAAATAATGTGTTATGGAATTTTTAAACAGTGCTAATTAATTTAAATTTACCTTATACCAGCGAGAATAACTTTTTATTTTAAAATCTAGAGAAGTACAGCAAAAAATACTCATTTTGAAATAAAGAGTCATGACCTGTCAAAAAATGTCAAAACAGCCGAAAATAAAAATAAAATATAGAAATCTCTTTTCTTGAGTTTCTAAGAGACTGTTGGATTTGAATTCTTCATATGTAACATTCTAGTGTCTTAATTAAAATACCTGGACATGTTGATTGCTTTTTCCTTTTTTAAAAAAAGTATTTCTTTTCACAAGTCGTGTTCCTGAGGAGACTTTCAGCAGGATGTGAAAGTGGAATTGAGTGCATTTTCACATTAAATACAGTGTATAGTACTAACCTGAAACTGGACACTGAATTTCATTTTCATATTAATATGTCCGTGTTCCCTAAGATAATGCTATATTTTGTAACAGATAAACCCATAACTTCGTAGCTTAACTAAATGAAGTTTGTTTTGTTCTTTGGGTGAATTCTAAGAGTGGACATTTCTGGGGTCCATGAAGCCCACAAAGTCCACCGACTCCCTGCTTCCAAAAGTGTCCAGAGCCCCAGGTGACAGAGGCTGCTCGGTCTGCACACACCCCTGTGCAAGTGGTCGCCCTGGAGCAGGCCCTGAAGTGTGGTGGCCACTCCTTACCCACCTTCCACGTGGCAGAACTGAGAGTCTCAGCCACACGTACCTGAGAAGAGTTGTTCCAAGTACTGCAGTCCTGTGCCTGGGACTAAGGGGACATAGCTTCTCACTGCCACAGTGTTCTTGAAACACAGTGAACTTCTTACGAGATACATCAAATAACAAATAACAAGTTGGTGCTATTGGGAAAAAATAGACTGCTAATTTGAAAGTCAGGTCTCTGACTTGATCTTGGCTGTGAATTTACTTTAATCTCTCTAGATCTTTGCTTTCTCATCTTCAAAACATTGTCCTGGGACCAGTAAGCTGAGCATGAGGTGTATGTGTACACATGTGCCATGGTACACACACACTCATGTGGGTGCAGAAACCCTACAATCCAGACCTAATAATTATAAATGTAATATAGTTTTTTTAAAAAATAACTTCTGTACCATTTATAAGAAATATATTTTCTTTAGCCCTGGCTGGTGCAGCTCAGCAGATTGAGTGCTAGCCTGCAAACCAAAGGGTCACTGGTTCGATTCCCAGTCAGGAAACATGCCTGGGTTGCAGTCCAAGTCTCCAGTAGGGGATGCAAGAGAGGCAACTACACATCAATGTTTCTATCCCTCTCTCTTTCCATCTCTTCTCTCTCTAAAAGTAAATAAATAAAACATTTTAAAAAAGAAATGTTTAATTTCTATTAACATGTTTTCTAAGAAGGTATCTATAAACATTGATGGCCCTGGCTGGTGTAGCTCAGTGAATTGAGCACGGGCCTGGGAACCAAAGGATCATGGTTCGATTCCCAGTCAGGGCACATGCCTGGGTTGCAGGCCAGTTCCCAGCAGGGACCAGTTCCCAGGAGGGGACACACGAGAGGCAACCATACATTGATATTTCTCTTTTTCTCTCCTTCCCTTCCCTTCTAAAAATAAATAAAATCTATAAAATAAATAAAATTATAAACATTGATGTGTATGTTAATATTTTATTAATCTGTAAAAAGGAGAGGCATAGGAAAGTATCACCAGCTGGACAATCTTGTGGCACATTAATAATAAGTCATTACAGTTGTAGCATTAGATCAGATCTCTGTGAGCTTATTTCTAACTCTGTGCCATAAAAGTTATTTTTCAAAATAGAATAGAGAAGGGAACCATAAGAGTTATTTTTCAAAAATAGAATAGGGAATGGGGAAAGATAGATTGATCAGGTTTTTTTTTTTTTAAATTAAAGAGATTTAGGAAATTGGGAATGCTGCCTTGGTGGCAAAAACAAACTTTTCATTTTTGAGTTGAATGGGGAACAAAAATATTTCTTTACCTTTTCTTGCTTTTCTTGAGCAGCTCATATATCAAAGAACATAACATGACATGAGAAAACTGATTACATGGGCATGAGTATTAAAGATGAAAACAATTCCATTAATTTTACCCATTACCCTGTCTCTGCCTTCACATTTGGACTAACTGACCAATGGCAGCTATTTTTGTGGTGACAAATCACAGGGCGATTATTGAACTCGGTGTATTTGGATCATTCACACTTGAATTAAAGGATGAAAAATGTAAGTTAACCTTGAAGTCTTTTAAAATTCTAGCTTTCAGTAGAATTTATGGCAAATGCATCATTCCTATTTGTATTTATGCCAATTTCATGAATCTTCTGCACTTTCTTAATCAACAGCAGGATGTTTACACAATGCTACACTGCACATTACATAAGCTGTTGGCACAGACACAACTTCTGACTCCCAACTGCCCTCTGAATGGCGCTGACCACTGTTTGTGAGTTATGGAAAGGTGAGACCTTCGTGGACACAATGAGTTGCCCATCACTGTGCTACTGCTGCTTCTTCTACAGTGGCACACTATATTTCCTGATAGAATTATACTTGAGGTTCACACCCATGGGCTTATTTAAGTTACAGCTATTACTTTGCTTACCTGGTTACCAATAATGAACTCTCTCCAGACTCACATAACAATTCATATTAACTTTTGGTCACCATATTCTCATGATACCATTCTCAGATTTTAAGTTCAAAAAAACTTTGAAAGCTGATGGTACAGACAATAGCTTTGAAAGATACATTTTTTTTAGATACAAGTATAATTCAATACCCTGACCCATATAACTTATATATGATCAGTTAGAATGAGGTTTTCCAATTTGTCCAAACTCTGTAACAACTGCACAGCTAATAGGTGGTTTTGAAAAACAAAACAATAGATGAGAAGGCAAAGATTTAGGTATAGGAATGATTTTGAAAGTGATCCTTTAGCAGTGGTAGTTCCAAAGTGGACAGCAATGAAACCCAAAGGTCAGGGGCCTGAAAAAGCAGAATGAAAAAAATGATAAAATGGACAAATCCATAAAAGTGTAAGAGTATCACAGTTCAGTCATAGTTCTGGGAGAAAACAGGGATGAGAACAATTTGAAGTGACGTGTTTTAGTAGTGAAACCAAGTTTGTGCTGAATTTACAAAGAGTGCATCTTGTTTCTTCAGATGAATAGGCTCCGAAAAGGAGATGGGATTTTGGAAAAATAAAATTATATTTTAACACATTTTGACACATGGCTTAAACATTCATTCACCTGATTTGTTCTGCACTATATACTTTTCAAAATAGTTTTTTTCTATCTCAATGTTCCTCATTAAACATATTATAACCATTATAAATAAGAAGAGATGGAAGGTCACTGAGGCCGTGGCAGTTGAGGAGTAGAGCCAGTAAGCGGAGGAGATGGAACTCAGTTTCGCATTTCCTGGTGACTCTGCTATACCTTGCCAAGCTTCAGTTAGCACTTCATGCAACTTGCTAGTGCAAGTTTTGGTGGGTAAAGCCAAACCACCTTTCCATTGCAAATAATATACTAATAATGGCAGAACACTGTATGATTTTCAAAGCACTGCTCCAGGCAGGTCTGATAGTCATTTTGGATCATGAAGCAATACTGATGATGAAAACCATTAACAATAAGGATATTACAGAAATATAATGGTTCTTAATGTCCTACAGAAGAACCTCTGCACCTGCTTCGGACTACTTATTTCCAGAAAATTCAGTGAGGTATATATCACTGTTATTTTGAATTTTCCTGTTATATGAAACCAAAATTAATCTTATTTTATTGCCTTACACAAGTTGAACTAAGTAATAAATAACAAAACTAAATGTATTAATGAATAGGAATAAGTAATGAAAAATAAGATTATAAATAATATCTTTCTATGAATAACAGAAATAGAGATTGACCTCCAAGACAGTGTGAGACTTGACATAATTAAATAGATGTTTTTAACATAGCTTAAAAATAAATCAGTTAGGCCTGGCTGGTGTAGCTGGTGTAGCTCAGTGGATTGAGTGTGGGCCTGCGAACCAGAGGATTGCGGGTCAATTCCCAGTCAAGACACATGCCTTAGTTGCAGGCCAGTTCTCAGCAGGGGACACACGAGAGGCAACCATACACTGATATTTCTCTCCCTTCCTCCTTCCCTTCCCCTTTAAAGATAAATAAATAAAATATAAAATTTAAAAATAAAATAAAAATAAATAAATGAGTTAAATAAATCAGTTAGAAGAAAGAGGGCAAGGAGGAGAAGGGGAAAGAAAAGGAGTCAGAACTCAACACCAAAACCAAACAACCCAATCAAGAAGTTAGCAAAGGACGTGAATAGACATTTCTCCAAAGAGGACATACAGATGGCCATTAGACATATGAAAAGATGCTCAACATTACTAATTGTCAGAGAAATACAAATTAAAACCACATTGAGATATCACCTCACAGCTGTTAGAATGGCCATCAACAATAAATCCACAAACAGCAAGTACTGGAGAGAATATGGAGAAAAGGGAACCCTCCTACACTATTAGCAGATTGGTACAGCCACTGTGGAAAGCAGTTTGAAGTAACCTCAAAAAATTAAAAATGGAACTGCCTGGTGGTGACCCAGTGATTCCACTTCTGGGAATTTTCCAAAGAAACTGACACACTAACATAAAAGAAAACATGCACCTGTATGTTAATTGCAGCATTATATACAATAGCCAAGATTTGGAAGCAGCCCAAGTGTTCATCAGTAGATGAGTGGATAAAACAACTGTGGGACATTTATACAATGGAATACTACTTGGCTGTAAAATAGAAGAAAATTTTACCATTTGCGACAGTATGGATGGACCTGGAAAATATTATGCTAAGTGAAATAGGCCAGTTTGAGAAAGAAAATTACCATATGATTTCAGCCATGTGTAGAATCTAATGAACAAACTGACTTAACAAGCAAAATAGAGACAGACTCATAGATAGATAGATAGAGCACAGGCGGACAGGTCATGGGGGTTGGAGGGAGGAGGGATGGAGCAAAAAAATAGAGAAGGCTCATATGCACGGACAACTGTGGAGTGATTATGGTGGGGAGGGACAGGGAGGGGAGGCAGAGGGCGTAGAGAGGATCAATGTAATGGAAAAAATACAGTTAAAAATGAAATGAAATAATAACATTGAGTAACAGGGAAGCAAAATTGGCAGTTTCCCCTCAGCACCATGCAAGGGAAACAGAGATTTCTGACATAAATCTCAGCCGTTTGACAGCTAATGACAGACATCTTTCCACAATAAAAACCTGTAAATGAAGCAATCAGAGCTTGATGCCATCTAATATTTGAATCATGCAAAATCATTCTCCTTATTGCAATTTGCATGCTTAGGATAGAAACTACTGACTGATTTGGTTTGTCAAATTCATTTTTTGGCCACAACAAGCGAGTGTGTTAGTTGTGCAATAGGGATGTTGCTCACTACAAATTAGTATGCTAATTCACTTCCTGTATGTATTTAAATTTATGGGGACGTTAGTTAGCATAAGGTAGCCTGATGAAATACAGTGCACTCTGGAAGGCAGGTAAGTATTTTTTCTGCAGTGACAGCTTTAGCAGTCAGGCCAATGGCTATGGACCACGTCCACAAAAAACGTGATGATGAAGCCTCTTGAAAATGATGGCTGAAACCCTGAAAGAGCCCTACATCCTTCCCACCTTTTGTATCTTCATTACAGGAAAGGAAAAGTCAAAAGAAATAATGCTTTAAAAAAAAACCAGCCTGCAAATACTCTCCCAGCTCCCCCAAACGCTTAATACCTGAGAGGTCGTAGATGAATCACTCTAGCTTACTGATTTCCTATTTCTTCTTAAGTATCAAAAATTATAACATTATTGAGTCTTATGAGGACAAAGCCTACATAATGGTTGGATATCTTAAAATGTTACACAGATGCTAAGTTTTTCTGCATGAATATGTAGTCTGTTCAGTCCATATACTTTATAAAACCACAGTAAAACAATGTGGAAATTTCTTGAACTGAATGTTTATCATATTATTTTATCTATTAGAATTTTTGTACTGTTTAAAACCATATTGTTAATATTCTCTGCCAATCCTTTACATGATATACTGTGCCAGGATATGACTAAGGTAACAAAAGTCAACTCAGATTCAGTTTGCTCAAAACTAAGCCACTTTCTATGGACCATCAATGACTACAAACTCTAGTTACAATAAATGTGCTTGTAAGTCTGGTGACTTTAGAGTTTTTTGTCTCCTTATATCTAGTTTTCACACTCTTTCCTCAGAAAGTTGAATTTTAGTATCTGCCCTTGTTAAACGTCACTTGGTTCTTTCATACACTTTGATGAGCATTACCATCTTGGAATCCTAAGTTCATTTATCTTGTAACAGTTTTGATAAATCATGTATGTTTTCAGCACATTAAGTTTGCACAGCAAGGATGCATGTAATCAAGAAGAATGCTGTTCTCATAATTACAACTTCTAACCTCTGATGCAATGAGCTGACAAAATTATCTTTATTAAAGATCGCTCACACATATGTTGGGAATGCGATCCAATTTATTTCATCATGATGTTGAAAGTTACATCTCAGAATTAACATTCCGAAAGACTGTCAATACTGTATAACCACTGTGTAAATCACACTAACTTCTTATTTATGAATAACATCAACTATCACTAGGTGTGGCATTTGATACTACATCAACAGTATTCTCTTTTCAAAGAAAACTTAAAATTACCTGATGTTTTACACTGTGGAGTAGACTTCTTTTTCTGCTATGATCTCTTCAAAAACCAATGTATATCATCTGGTCTAAACTGTTAGAGTGAATTCATCAATCTTTTATCCAGTAATTTTTTTAAATCATTTTTAAGGTTTCTACAATGTCAATATGTTTTTCATGTGACAAATATATTTTTCTTTTGTTCAGTTTTATTGGGGTATAATTGGTACCTACAAAATAGATACATTCATATATGGTATCATATATGTATACATTGTAAAATAATCCCCCAAATTAAACTAGCTAACATATCTATCAACTCACATAATTACCTTTTTACATATGTGCAGTGAGAACACTTAAGATCTATCCTCTTAGCAAATTTCTATTATACAAGGCAGTACTTTTAACTATGGTCACCATGCTGTCCAACACATCAACAGAGCCTGCGTATCTTGCATTACTAACCCTTTGTGTACATGGACCAACATTCTCATTTTCCTGCCCTCAACCCCAGCAACCACCATTCTACTGTGTTCTTCTATGAGTTCAATTATTTTACTTTCTTAAACTTTTTATTATTGTTCCATTACAGTTGTCTCCATTTTTCCACCATTACTGTCCCTTGCACTACCCCCAACCCCCACCTCCCACATTCAAACCTCCCCCTCCCCATCATCTTTGTCCATGAGTTCTTTATACCTGTTCCTTGTCTTGATCCTTCCCCCATTATCCTCCAAATCCCTCCCTTCTGGTCACTGTCAGTTTGTTCTTTATTTGCATGTCTTTCTTTCTGTTTTGTTGACTTGTTTGTTTTGTTGATTAGATTTCACTTATAAGTGAAATCATACAGTATTTGTTTTTCACCCCTTGACTTATTTGACTTAGCATAATGCTTCCCAGTTCTATCCACGCTGTCATGAAGTGTAGGAGCTCCTTCTTTCTTTCTGCTGCATAGAATTCCATTGTGTATATGTACCACAATTTTTTGATCCATTCATTTAGTGATGGGTACTCAAGCTGTTGCCAGCACTTGGCTATTGTAAATAATGCTGCTATGAACATTGGGGTGCATAGATTTTTTTTGAATTGGTATTTCAGGATTCATAGGGTATAATCCAAGCAGTGAAATTGCTGGGTTAAAAGGCAGTTCCATTTTTAGTTTTCTAAGGAAATTCCATACTGTTTTCCACAGTGGCTGCACCAGTCTGCATTCCCACTAACAATGTACTAGGGTTCCCTGTTCTCTACAACCTCTCCAGCACTTGTTTGTTGATTTGTTTATGATGGCCATTCTGATTGGTGTGAAGTGGTATCTCACTGTGGTTTTAATTTGCATCTCTCTGATGACTGGTGATGCTGAGCATCCTTTCATAAGTCTGTGGGCCTTTTATATGTCCTCTCTTGTTAAATAAGCCAACCAGACATTACCTAAACATTTATATATACCTCTTCTTTAAAAATAGAGAATTATATTTTTATTCTATTTCCACTACCATTTAACCCCCTTATTCTCCCTCCTCCCTTTTGCCACCATCACCGTGCTATTGTCCATGTACATGAGTCCTGTTACCTTTTCGCTTGATCCCTCCACCCCGAACCCACCCCAACCACTAGCTGTCAGACTGCTCTTTTCTATGAATCTGTCTTTGTATTGCTTGTTTGTTCAGTAGATTCCACAAATGAGTGAAATCACATGGTATTTGTTTTTCTCTGACTGGCTTACTGCAGCAGCATGGATGGACCTGGAGAACACTATGCTAAGTTAAAAAAAAAGACTTTTTTATAATAATGTATGAAAAGCAATAAAAACTTTTACTGATTAGATGATAGATATGCTCCAGTATAAACCCCATTAGTTCATGGACTGTCTATCTGACTAATATTGTGTTTCTCACATTCTCATAGTAAATAGGAGAATGGATGGAGAGATGAATCTTTCACTAAAAATTCTGTCAATTCTAACTGTATGAGCTTTGGGAAAAGGAATGGAAAAATCTTACTTTATGCTTTCTTAAATTCTCATAAAGCACATTGTCTAAATATGTTATGTTTAAAGTAATTAGTTGTACTAATAGTAGGAGTAATAGCAATTTTTATCACTTACAGAGCAAGTATTGTGAATTAAGTATTCTTATGTACTTTCATATATGAATTCTATTCATATTTGATATTCACACTATTAACATCCAAGTCTTTCAAATGAGGAGAATCTGGTATAAGACAGTAATTTATCATATCTAAATTCATAAAAGTAGTTGTCAAACCATTATGGAGAACCCATGTTCTTAACCTTAATACTGTATTTTCTATTAAAAATCAAGTAGGGTAGTGGTTAAAGTAGCAGTTTCCTGGATACCGACATAGCCACTAAATAAGAAAATGTATATTCAGCAGTTCTACTTGTTATTATCTGAGAGTTTCAGTAAATACTGATTTTGGATAACTCTAGTACAAGAAAAAGATAATACTATTTTATCAGACAGATTTTAAAAATATTTCTATTAATAATATACCTTCGTAATATGCCTATCTTAGCAAACTGAACAAGTTCATTAGGTATTGTGCCTTTTCATTTACACTATATAACATCACTTTGATTAAAGTTTAAATTTGGCAATAAGTGATACTGCAGTGTGTATCTTAGAAGGGTCCAAATTTCATTATTTGGGTAAAAAATATTGCCTTTAAATGTAGTATTACATAAAATGTTTCAAATGTAAATGTGTGGTCTCACATATATATTCTATACATATTAGAATTTCTCCAGAACAGTATGTAAAATTCATAGCACACCCAGATTCCAAAGTTTTGTAAGTATTACTACTTCATATTCACTTTTTCGAGTAAAGGCAGTGTTTTGAAAGTTGTGATCCTCAATACACTATCAGTTGCTCTGTGTGTTGTTTGTTGGTCCCAGAAAAATAAGTAATGAAACAGTGACTCTCACATGTTTTATATACTTGAAATGTGTGATTAAAGTAATTGCTAAAAAGCTTGCAAATTACCTGTAAAGTTAGTAGCAGGTGAAGAAATATATTTGGGGGAGAAAATTGAAGTTTACCAAATTACATGCTTGACTATTCTAAACAATGACATATGACATGGAAGAGCAATTACTGTAAAGAGTTGGGGCTGTCTGATATTTTAGTTTACAATGGAACACACACTAGCATGAAGAGATTCTTTCACCTCTTGGCAAATGTATTTTGATATAGGAAAGAGAGTGTATAATTACTTTTCATTCCATTCATCACTGAACATGTATGCTGTAGGGACAAAGATATTCTCTTTATCCTAATAATGTTGAGTACGGTTGACAGAACTATTATCTATGCAGCAAAAATCTTAGAAGAGACATAAAAGATTTTTCATCTTAATAACAACCTCAAAACTGCATTATTCAAAAAATAATTATCAGAAAAAAATTTCTTTGATTTGGAGTCAATGTTAAAGAAAATAGTGAAAATCACTAGTCAAAATATCATGGCCATTTATCTTTTAAGATACACGTTTAAATAAATGGATGTATCAAAAATAATTTTTTGAATCTTAACTTCATTTTTAAGTATATTTTATTGATTATACTATGACAGTTGTCCCATTTTTTTCTCCCCTTTATCCCCGCACCACCCAGCACCCTCCCACCCTCCAGCAGTCCCCTGCTGCCTTACTTCATGTCCATGGGTCATACATGTAGGTTCTTTGGCTTCTTCATTTCCTATACTATACTTAACCTCTCCCTGTCTATTTTGTATTTATCATCTATGCTTCTTATTCTCTGTACCTTTTCCCTCATTCTCCCTCCTCCCCCTTCCCACTGCTACCCCTTCATGCGATCTCCATTCTGTAATTCTGTTCCTGTTCTAGTTGTTTGCTTAGTTCATTTTTGTTTTTTAAGCTCAGTTGTTGATAGTTCTGAGTTGTCATTTTCCTGTTCATAGTTTTGATCTTCTTTTTCTTAGATAAGTCCCTTTAACAGTTCATAGAATAATGGTTTGGTGATGATGAACTCCTTTAATTGACTTTTTCTGGGAAGCACTTTATCTGTCCGTCCATTCTAAATGATAGCTTTACTGGGTGGAGTAATCTTAGATGTAAGTTCTGGCCTTTCATGATTTTGAATACTTTTTTCCAGTACCTTCCTGCCTGCAAGGTTTCTTTTGAGAAATCAGCTGATAGTCTTATGGAAACTACTTTGTAGGTAACTTTTTTTCTTGCTTCTTGTAAGATTCTCTCTTTATCTTTAATTTTGAGTAATGTAATTGTGATGTATCATGGCATGTTAATCCTTGGGTCTAATTTCTTTGGGACTCTCTGAGCTTTCTGGACTTCCTGGAAGTCTATTTCCTTTACCAGATTGGTGAAGTTTTGCTTCCTTATTTATTCAGATAAGTTTTTAATTTCTTGTTCTTCCTCTTCTCCTTCTGGCACCCCTATAATTCAGAAGTTGGAATGTTTATAGTTGTCCCAGAGTTTCCTCAGTCTTTCATCATTTTTTTTGAATTCTTGTTTCTTCATTCTGTTCTGGTTGGATGTTTATTTCTTCCTTTTGTTCCAATTATTGATTTGAGTCCCAATTTCCTTCCCTTCACTGTTGGTTTTCTGTCTATTTTTCTTTATTTCACTTTGCATAGCCTTTACTTTTTCCTCTATTTTGCAACCCTACTCGATAATTTCTGTGAGCATTATGATTATCAGTGTTTTGAACTCTGCAGCTGATAAATTGGCTATCTCCTTGTTGCCTAGTTTTTCTTCTGGAGTTTTGATATGTCTTTTTCATTTGGGCCACATTTGTATGTCTTGGAACTCCTGTTATGTAGTAAGGGGTGGAGCCTTAGGTATTCACTAGGGTGGGGCAACCCTCTTGACTGTTGTATTGCTGTATGTGGGGGAGGGTAGGAGAAGGAACAATGCTAGTTGCTTGGCTCTCGTTCCTCTTTCAGTCACTTCCCTTGCTACCCACAAGCAAATTGAGCCCTTCTGGTGCTGATTCCCAGGTGTGTGTGTGTGCGTACATTCTATGGTTTTATGGGTCTCTCCAATGAACTCACTTGTGAGGCTGGGAGTTTCTCCTGATGCTACAACTTCCACAGGTGTTTACAGCCAGAGGTTTTGAGGTTTTATTTCCCCTCTCTTGAACCCTGGGTTATGCAGTCAATCTCTCTTCCATTTTTCCTTCTGGGTTATCTGCACATGAATGTGGGCACACCCAGTCCACCAGCTGCCTTCTCGAACCCTATTCCATTACCTTGCCACATTTCTTCTCTGCCCAGGTTCCCATCTCTGCCCCTCCTACTGGTGTAGATAAATGTTTTTTCTTTAACTCCTAGGTTGTCGGACTTCCATACAATTCAATTTTCTGGAAGTTCTGGTTGTTTTTAGTTTTTAAATTTGCTGTCATCCTTCTTTGGCTTGTGAGAGGAATCAAAGCATATCTACCAATGCCTCCATCTTGGCTGGAAGTCCCTTAAATCATAACTGTTCTTAATGGGACATGTGTTTTCAGGAATATCTGAATGAGAAGATGAACTTATAAATATTTCTTCATGATCCTGGTAATATGGTTGGGAAAAGGTAATACTTTAATATGGTCTTGCTATAGCTGTATTCACCAGCATATGTGCTGAGCAGACTAGAATCACAGTGAAATGGACAATTATGAAATATAATTAAGAGTTTAGAATCATTTAAGAGCACCAAAAGTCCATCCCATGCTTGTCTATGGATTTAATTCCTCCTCTTCAACTCACGGTTTTCTTCACACATATGAGCGGGAAATGGCAATGATGACTTATTAAAAGTGGCATCCAAACATTCAGTTAAATAAAATAAAACCTTTTAAAATCTGAGGTTAATGAAAATATACACTTATATCAGCTTTCCTTAGCTCCAAAGTCTCCTTGCAGCTAACCCTAGAAACATGCCTTTTGACTTCGTAATGATAAACTGCCAAAAGTCATCTTGAGTGACAATTTTCTCCATAACTTCTAGAAATAAATTAACCCTAAAAATAGAAAAACCTAGCAGAACCACAAATAACATGCTACCTACCATTCTTGAAAACATATTTTGAGATAAGATTTTTGAACATTATAATAATGAATGAAGTGTGATTATAGAACGTAGGCTTTAAGCAATCATTTACTGACTTTGCACACAGAAAGGTTATCTGACAGTGCCATTTTTGCACTGTCCTGAGACCACTAATAGTTCAACATTATTCTCTTTTTTATTTACTATTGATACTGCACATTGCTTTAAAATACTTGAAATCAGTTGAGTACACACTAATTTTTGTTTTTAGTTTTAAAATGTTTATCTCTTTTATGAAAGTATAGGTGACACATAATATATTAACCTCAGGTATCAACATAGTAACTTGACACTGACATACCTTACAGTGTGATCACCGTGAGAAGTCTGGTGGCTGTCTGTCGCCAGACACAGCTATTACGATATTACAGACTACATTAAAAATCTGCATATAAGTACACCTACATGGTTTAAACCTGCATCATCCAATGGTCAACTGTACTTTCCATTCATGGTTAGGAATTCATACATGTGGCAGACTGATTTAAGTTATACATGGATTTTTGGCTGATCAGTGCCCTTAAGCTCCAGGTATCCAAAAATGTATTTCCTATGCTGTACATTACAACACCACGACTTATTTATTTTACAACTGGAAGCTTGTACCTCTTAATCCCCTTCACCTTTTTTACCCATCCTTCACCACCATCTTCCCCTTTTGAGGAGGAAACCATCAGTTTCTTCTCTTTATAAGTCTTTTTCTGTCTTATTTCATTTACATGAAGTCTGTCCAGAAAAAGGCTAGCTGTTGTTAATTTAACAAGAATGGTTTGCCAGACATGGATGCAACCTGGAAATTAAGGAGAATGGACTGGAATGTGCCTGTGTGAACAATGATGACTTAACTATTAGTCAATAAGTGTGGTAAATGCCACTGAGTGAGCATGTGTACTGTGTGGTCATCACATTCAAAATAACTAAGCAAGTAGAGCAATGAATCTACATCAACTTTTGCATTAAGCTTGAACATTCCTCTGCAGAAACTCTTTGGGTGATTCAGAAGGCTTTTGGGGATGATACAATGAGTACAGTGCAAATAAAAGTCTGGCAGAAAGGCTTCAAATATGGTCAGGAATCTGTTGAAAGTGATGCATGTTTCGGGAGGTCTGAAATGAACAAAACACCTGTACAGGCCACAATCAACAAAGATCTGTGATTGGTAGTGCAAGACCTAGAAGCTGATCTGGGGATTCCAAAAACTACTGTGTCTGAGATTTTTGACACAGGATCTTGGCATGAAATGTGTCATAGCAAAATTCATTCTGTGGCTTCTGCTCCTAGAGCAAAAGGAACACTGTGCTGCAGTCACTAATGACTTTGTTGAAATCACTACCAATGAACCAGTTTACTCAAGGAGGTCATAACTGAACATGAATCATGGTTCTATGGCTGTGATTTGGAAATGAAGACGTAGTCATCCCAGTGGAAGTCTGGTTCTCCACACCTGAAGAAGTTGCAGCAAAGTCACAGCAAGATCAAGACCATATTAACTGTGTTTTTTTTTGGTTGGAAAGGTGTTGTTCGTCACTAGTAACCCCACCAGGCCAACCAATTAATAAGGAGTACTACCTCAATATTCTTTACTGGTTGAGAGATGCAATACATGGAAACAGACAAAAACTATGGGCAACTGGTGATTGGTAGCTTCACCATAACAACGTGCCTCCTCATGCATCACATCTAGTACAGAGTTGGTTTTTTTTGGCAAAATATCATAGCATTCAGGAGACTCAGCCCTGTTCCAGTCTAGATTTGGCACCCTGCAATTTGCCAAAAACTAAAATCACCTTTGAAAGAAAAGAGATTTCAGACCATCAATGAGATTAGGGAAAATACAATGGAGGGGTTGATGGTGGTTGGAAGAACTGTATGAGATCAAAGCCTACTTTGAAGGGAACTGAGGCATCAGTGTCCTATGTACAATGTTTCTTATATCTTGCATCTTCTTCAATAAATGTCTCTGTTTGTCTTACATGTGGCTGGATACTTTCAGGACAGCTCTTGTGTATTTGTATGTATATGCATCTGTGTGTTTAGACTTCAGCCAAGATGCCCCAGGACTCACAGCGCCACCACTGCCATAGAAAGTAGGCTGGCCTATGGTGTGCCATCTGGGGCCACCTTGGGGGCATAGCTGGCTGAAGCTGGTATGGGCCATGGGCCTGGGGCACACTGAGGCAACCTAGTAGGCCAGCAAAAGCACTTGGACTCAACTCCCACCAGCACTATTTACATGGAGGAGGAATGTAACTATTGGCACTTACCAGTACCTTCATTTTCAGAGAATTCCAGCTGTTCCCCACCCATCTGGCAGATACTTGAGGGTAAATAAATAGATTTTATTCACGTATCATCTAGTTGCCCTTTAAACCTGTTTTTCTTTTCCTGACCCAGAGCAGGTGAGTCTGTGTACACGCCCCTCAGTGATAGCCCTTCCTGCTGAGGCTCACTGCATCAGAGTGGGGTCCTCGCTGTTACCATGTCCACATCTTTCCTTCCCTTCTCTGTGTGATATGTCTAACCCTGTTGTTCAGAAGCTACTCAATCAGCCCTCGGTTTTTTAGGAGGAATTGCTATACATGTAGGTGTATAGTTGGTGTGTCCATAGAAGGAGTCGAGTTCAAGTTCTTTATACACTGTGATATGGCACCTGCCTCTTGTGGCACCTGCCTCTTGAAGGCACACTAATTTTTGACCACTTTGAAATGTTAAAATCTTAAGAAACAATAGTGGTATCTAATGAAGAAAAAATTTTGAAATGAAAATATTATAGACTAACTTAGTAACTCATTAGAAATTAAGAAATTTAGTTGTTTTGAAATAAATTTAAATAATTTAGCAACTTTTATTGTCTTTTTAAGATACCGACTCTGCTTTAAATCAGGCATCCTATTTTACCTTGAAGAAAAATAATTCATAAAAATAAATTTTTTACATGCTGAAGTAGGGCATATCATGAACAAATTTTGCTTAACCACACTTGGGTCTAGAATTAATCTTAATATTATATATACAGAGAAAATTTCATTCATAATCACAAAAATAGTGGTTTCTATTATAGTGTGATGTGCGATACAATTCATAAGATACAGAGAGTGGTGTTCAGTACTAACCAATGTTAGACCTTTATCAGAACCTTGCTGTGGGGCCCGCACTGTGGGGAGCGATGCTCTTACCTTCTCCCAGCCATACCCTGACTGACACAACATGGCAGGTACAGGCTAAAGGAAACTACAAATTCAGGGTTTAGCCCCTGTTCCTACAAGCCCCAAATCCAACAGAGCTAATTGGAACATACAGTCTCCTAACAAAACAATTTTGAGTCTATTTTAAGGCCCGCACACACCTCACCCTTTCTTCTGTGCTGCCGAAGTTCTTCTATGTTGACAGTCATTGGCGAGATGGCATTTACCTTCTAGGGATAAGGCCGGGTCTTGAGTGTGTGTGGGAGGCTGCTGGAAGCTCAGCACACACTAGGATTGGGGAGAGAAGAGGGAATGCGAAGGACTCAGAGCCAGTGAAGTGGGGACCAGCAGCCAAGGCCTGCTGTCCCCAGACCAGCCAACTCCAGCAGAAAAATCTTAAGATTCTGAGCACTTCAAAATTGGTCTTCCAGCTCATGAATAACATTCATTTTTGCATTATGGACTATAGGTATATTTTTTAAACTTTTTGACTTGAATAATAATTTTAAATATTTATAGATGTAGTATGTGAGACTTCACGTATTTTCATTTACACCTCTTGGCCTCAAAAATGAAGATCTCAGCATAATTCAGCCTTTATGCATGGTGAGAGGTTTCCTTCTGAGCACAGAACTGAACAATGCCAAACTTTTGTAAGGCTTAGCCTGGAAATTGGCAAAACACGGCTTCTGCCAAATTCCATTGATTAAAGTAGGTCGCAGGGCCAGCACTGATTAGAAGAGGTGTTTACACTAGTCCATGAGTCATGTTTATTGGGCGCTACCAAAACCTCACAATTTATACTTAGAAAAATTGATTAGTAAATTAACCGAAGAATCAGAAAGTTAATATAGTGAAAGCCTTGTAGTTAGAAGCCTGTTGCAACTTTTCAGTTGTAAAGTAGAGTATCATGAACTAGGAGAGACATCTTTCACTGCCTTTCAGGTCCAAAATGAAGAGGCCGGCAAGGCTATGTTCGGCTGACACTCTGGGTAAAAGCCTTTCTTGCCTCTGTTTAGCTTCTGGTGGTAGCTGTCAGTCCTTGGGTGTTCCTCGGTTTGCAGCTACACTACTCCAACCTCGCATCTGCCATCACGTGGTAAACTGCCTGTAGGTCTGTATTCACATGGCATCTTCCTTTTCTGGTAAGAACATGAGTCACATTGGATTATGGGTCCACCTACTCCAATACAACCTCATTTTTACTTAACAAATTATTTCTGTGATGACCCAATTTCCAAATAAAGTCTCTTTCTGAGGTACTAGGGAAAGGATTTCAACGTACCTTTGGAGGGGGCCACAATTCAACCCATAACGGTATCATAATACTTCTTATCTAGAAGGTGGAAAAAGAGAAGAATAGTTAAAACTCTGATACATCACTCATATTGGCCAGGATTTGGGGAGTGGGGCCAGGGTGTTTGGTCATTTTTGAACATTGTTTTTCCTTTGATACAGATGTGATTATTGGGTGGTCTTGTTTTTGTTTTGATTTATTACGGTCCTAGAGCAGCCTTGTTCTGTACAATTATTATGCTCTGCAGGAGAACCCCATGGCCCAGTGGAGAAGGAGGGTCTCATTCACACCAGCACGAAGGCATCATTGGTAGGACCAGGCTGGGTCCCAGTTCCAGGGGTTACTTTGCTGTTGTATGACTGACAACAATAAATTATGGAATGATTAACACTTCCAAACTGATTGAAAATTGAAAGTAGTAGAAAAGGAAAGTAAAAACTGACTACCCCTACAACAAATAGACATTTAAAGGGTTCATTTCAAGTTTGTGGCAACAGCAGTTAAGGATTAGTTTAATTTTTCAATGTTATGAGTTGATGGGCAGGTGGTCTATTCAAATGAAAATGTGATCAAGAAGTTAGAAATGTGATATAAAGCTTTGGAGAAATATTAGCATATTTTAAAGATTAGATGAAATCATTTCTGGGGACTAAGCAGAAAGACAAGAAATATGAACATGAAAATTTGAATATCTATGTGCAGCTTAATGACAGGAATATGTTCTAAGAAATGTGTCGTTAGGCAATTTCATCACTGTAAAAATCAGTGTACTTACACAAACCTAGATGGTGTAGCCTACTACTGTACTTGTACGTGCTCTCCTTTTAAATAACTAACAACATCACCACACATGTGTGAGTAATATGTTGTACAACAGCGTTATGATGGCTATGACATCACTAAGAGATATAGATTTTTCAGCTTCATTATAATTCTATGGGACCACCATATTATATGGGGTTTGTGGTTGAAAAAGATCATTATGTAGCACATAAAGATAGTTAGGGTTTAGTAGAAAGAAGGTGAAACAACTAAAAATACTACTAGTTATTCTGCACTGCTACAGAACTTCAACAAGTGGAAATATATTAGATAAGACAAGCTATACAGATCTTTATAGTAAACATGGACCAGTACCAGTGACCAGAGGAGAGGAAAAGATAAGAATAACAAGGAAAACGAGAAGGGTCAAGCCAAGGAACATGTATAAAGGGCCCATGGGAAAGAACAACATGGAGGGGGCCAGTGTTGAATGTGGGAGAGGGGGTGGGCAGGACAGAGGGGCAAAAACAGGGACAACTGTAACTGAACAACAGTAAATTTTTTTAAATTTAAAAATAAAGAAAATGAGGTGCTTTATTAGAAAGTTAATTCTCTAACATAATTTTAAAGATATTTTACTTATTTAGACAGAGGAGAAGAGAGGGAGAAAAAGAGGGAAAGAAACATCAATGTGTGGTTGCCTCTTGCGCACCCCCTACTGGGAACCTGGCCTGTAACCCAGGAATATGCCCTGACTGGGAATCAAACCAGCGACCATTTGACTCACAAGCCAGAGCTCAATCCACTGAGCCACATCTGCCAGGGCTAACTCTCTAACTGAAACTTAAAAAAAAAAACAAAATTTCTGCCTTTTGGTAAAGTTGACAGGCAATAAGCTGAGCCATTTCTGTTTCTGAGAAACCATAGTTCTATGAGAGATGGTGTAATCTGATCAATAGGAAAAAGAGATAAAAAGGTGACTGACGGAGAGGTGGTTTACTGAAGCAAAATACCAAATCTTTGAATAGATCTTAGTTCTTACACATATAAATATTTTTTAAAGCAAGGAAGGGCAATTGACAATAAATGATAGTACAAGAAATCAGAAAGATAACTGGGCAACAGCTCTGGGTTAAAGTAAAAGGATAGGATAAAAAATACAGGTATAAAAATTACATTTGGCACAACGATGGACATCTCTGTGAGTGAAGAGTTTAGACACACGTGGAACCTTTTTGTTTTCATAAACGATTTTTGTTTTGTTCATGACAAAGCCGAAGGGAACAGGAGCTATGTCAGTGAAGGTGCTTTCACATAGTTCAGTGTAGAAGTGGTGCAGTGTTTGAGGTTTGGGGAATAAACTCACTGAATTGAACTGAAAATGTTGTAGGATGAAAAAGGAAAACAAATAGGGTTTAAATAGCATGGGTATCTGGGCTGTCCAATCAGAATAATGCCTTTCTCTAACTTGAACATGCAGAAATTGATGAGGGAAATTTAGAAGTGATGTAGATGTTTTAATTGGCATGGATAAAGTACAGAAATCAACAGCACAGGGAAAATATTTCAGGAAAGTGTTTCATTGTCCTTAGAAAGTTGGGATCAAGAGAAGCTTTAGAGCAAGTGGGAGTGTTAAAAGCACAGAGAAGTGATTTAGAGAAATGAGGTCATCGTCATATTTTGGGAAGTTGTAAGCTTCTTGGTAGTAGTAGTAGTATACCTAAAATCATTATTTTTTTTAACTAAGAGAGTTAAGCTGATATTTACTGAAAACAATGTCTGTACTTAATAACATACTGAAAACTTCAGATCATTAATTGCCTTACATATGACAATGTTTTAAGTACTTAGTATAACTTATTGTTTTTAGTCATGAATGCCAATTCAATTAGTAAAATAAAATATTATTTTAGTAACAAGCTGAAAATTTAGTAATGATTAAATACCAGCAACAATATCTCTATTTGCTTAAAAGAAAAAAAAACTGAAGCTACATACACTGTAAATAATTGATGAATAAAGTGTTTAGTTTTATCTTCTGGGGGATTATATGTGGAAGTGGAAAAATACACAGAAATTGTGCAAATTCCAAAGCATTTGTCAGGAGAAAATGATCTTAATAGATGTAGGGGACCGGTTTGTCTTGGCCTGGCAAATGTGACTCAGCTCTGTATGGAAAACCTATAGAAGTGAAGTGGTGGGCAGGAGCCAGATCTTCAAACAGAGTTTTCCCGTGGGAATCAGGCCTAGAAAATGCACAGAGATTGTTATGGCTTGCTCTCGCTAAAACTCCTTCACCCTGGTCTAAAACAACCAATGTACACTGTTTATCCTCAGGGTAACTCCCAAAACTCCTGTGAGGTCTCCCAAGGACAGAGCTAATGAGCTCATTGCCATCCCCCTCTGCATGCTGTTTTTATTTCCTTTATTGTATCTAGAATGTAGGCAATAATGTTCTATGTGATAGATAATAAATCTTTCTCTGATGTAAGACCCCAGGAAAACAAAAGCCTGTCTAGGCAAGGGTCGGGGCACTCCCCTCTTGAGGGAGTGGCCGAGGTACCACAGGCACTCTGCCCTTGAGAGAGTAGTTGTGCCTGTTCCCTTTTTCCACACAGGGTTGTTGTCACCCGTGCATTGATTCTCGTTGTCAACCACAACAGGCGGACTCTGCTGGTCGGGGTCTGCAACAAATATATTTAAGGGAAATATTATATAATAGCTCCAGGGTCAATTAAACTTGATACAAATATAATTTGTATTGGTAAATTCCATGTGGTAGTAACCACAGGGCCTTTGGGATTAATCATACTTAGATTCTGTTTCTTCTTTCTAACCAGTTGTGTAAACTATTATTTAACCTTTTGAAGCTTAAATGACTCTTTCTTTGTAAAGTGGTAACAATATTTACCTCTTAAAGTTATCATGAAAATTAAATAGTTGCACACGTAATTATGTTAAGTACAGTACCTTTAAAATAGCAGATAGTAAAAAAATGATGTTGCCAAATTCCATTTTCCCCCACGTGTCCAAAGTAGTTAATTTTCCCTGTTTCTCTAGGTCCAGGGCACAGCAGAAGGCAAGAGTGTGTGATGCTACAGTGTCCACCTGCTGTGCTTCGCATTCCTTTTTAAAAAAATATGGAGCCCTTTGGGCACAGTGCGATGATTATGTTGGTGCTCTTAGTCAAAGGAGGAAGGAGAGAGGAGGATAACGAAAATAATAGGAATATTGATAGGAGATTTCCATGTCCAAAACCTAGTTAAAAATGGAAACTAATAAATTTCACTGATTTCAAGTAATCCTTTGGTTTTTTGCTTGACCTAGAAAGAACACTCAGCATACCTCAAAATCTACCAGATGTGTTTGCCCAATGGTTCTAACATCGAGACTATAGCCAGAAGGAAATTGGCTGGTTCTGTATTTTTAAAACTATGTTCCATTTGGGGGTGATTTTTTCATAACTGAGCCATGTCTTCCTTAGTTTTTCTAAAGCCAGCATTTCTAACTCCTCAAAGGCAACTGGTTGTCACTCTTCGAAAATTAAAAGTGGCTTATAGATTCAGGCTGCATGTACTGATGTCAAAAAAACACCCTCTTGCCCTAGTCAATGTGGCTCAGTTGTTTGGACATTACCTTGCAAACCTTAAGATTTCTGGTTCAATTCCCAGTCCGGGCACATGCAAAAAGAGGCTGATCAATGTTTCTCTCTCACATCAGTGTTTCTCTTCCTCTTTTCCCCTCTCTCTAGAATGAATAAAGACAAAAACAATTTAAAGAACAAAAGTAGTGACAGAAAAAAACCCTCTTACCTAGCTGTAACACGTTTCAGAAGTATACTCACTTGATGCCAGTGGCAGCCTGGGGAAGGCGAGGGCAAGGGAAACATTCCAGCAGCACAGACACTCCCCTCATTTTTCAGTTCAGAACCCTGCGCTCTGTTTGAATCGGGAGACCAGAAGTTGAAAACTATATTTAACACATGTTAAAAAAGGGGGAAGTGTTATCAGTGCAGTTGCTGTGTCCACTGATGTTAACTTAGATGTTTATTTTTAACACAATTTGCCTAGTGTCTTAGTGCTGGCATTTGTCTTGAGTGAATGTTTTTCAAAATGAAAAGTATCTCAATTATTTTAATGAGCTAATTTTATGAACAATATAACATTAATTTTTGATGATATGGATTAACTAGGAACAGTTTTCTCTAATTATCGAGCTAATTTTCTCAAAACCAAAATGAACAGATATTTTGTTTTATTTCAAGTAGTCGTAAGTATTCCTGTGTTCAAAAATACCAATTTGAAAGTGTGCCACAAATATTTTTGGTGGAGAATGTGTAAAGTTAAGATCTAAAGGCAAAGAGTTGCCTTTAGTCTACAATACTTGCTTTTCTTTATTAAGCTGTACTCCTGAATTCACTTAAAAAGTTATTTTTCCTTGATAAGAGCACACACAAGACTTACTGTCCAAAGCCAGATTGCCTTCAAGCCACCCGCTGCTGTGAACTGGGAACCATGAGCTGATTTGTGGCTCTTCCCACACCTCACATTCCTGTTTTCTTACCACCATTTTCCTCCTGGCCAACTAAGTGCCTGTTTTATGCTGAACTTCTAATGGACAAAGATTGGTCTCTCAGACTAATCCTCCTGATAGCAGATAAGTTTTCCATTTTATCCTCTATTTTCTAGGGTTCTTATTTTAGAACTCTCAGCAAAATTGAAAGACAAATCTTCAAGGGAATTAGTGAAGTTTGGAAGAATCAGATGATAAGGAAACATTAAGGGTATTTTCACAACAATTAGATGTCACAGTTATTGATAATAGCCTATAAGCAAATATATGGCAATAGTATAGTTTATTCAATGGGTACAAATGATGTACTTAGAATACTATATAAATTCAAAAGGCTTTTTACTAGCAAATGTTATACTGATTAAGCTTTGTGTATATTTTATCAAAAGTAGATATTCTGGTATACATGTAAATTATAGTATTTGTTTTCACATGACGTCATGGCTTAATATTATTATTACTATTATTTATGAGGTAAAGGTAATATTGATGTTTCCATCTCATATTTTAGGAAGGCTTTACTATTAATCAATTATCTTCATAAATTTTTGCTGGAGACCCATTTGCTCCTTTCTCCCAACTGTCAGGTGTAACGACAACTTGTGTTCGTTCACTTCTGTGTTATGCCAGGCCTATTGCACTTGTCTGGCTTCCCCACATGGATGTAAGATTCTTGAACAAAGGCTGTGTCCTCTTTCAGTTTTGTATCTTTAGTAATTACCACAGTCATACATTTGACTCGTACATAATTTTGACTAGAACATAATTTTGATTCATGTATATATTGAATAGATTAGTTGGTGAAAGAAAGGACTTTTATTTAAAAACTTTTACATTACATCAATTATTTTTTAGAGTTTTAAATACATTTATTGATTTTAGAAATAGAGGAAAAAAGAAAAACATTGATGTGAGAGAGAAACATTGATTGGTTGCCTCACATACACACCCCAGGTGGGGATCAAACCTGCAATCTCGTTATGTGTCCTGACTGGGAATCAAACCTGCAAAAGGTGCATGGAATGATACTTCCACCAACTGAGCCACACTGGCCAGGGCTACATTAAATCAATTATCTTTTAAAAAGACAAGCTAATGACTTGTACAATCATTTAGTTAATACTTTAAGATACCCAAGACACCTCATTTCGGGTGTCTTGACCTGACTGTACTCTGTTGTAAAGATGCTTTATTCCCAGTTTTTAGACCTTATATTTGCCCTTTACCAATTTTTATAATTCAGACTTCTTGATGCTCAAAAATAAAGTTAGTCTTCTGCTGTTCAAGCTCACTCAATGTTCTAAAGTATAAGATTTCAGTCAGAGATCTGAAAATTGAACAATGGTAACCAATTATTAAGTGAATTAAGTGAGAGGTGGTAATGCAACACTTACTCTGAGACCTCCCTATGGTCTTGCCCTTCAGTTTCTAGTAGAGCGGGAAGGGTGTGTGAAAAGGCTGACAATGGGGGAAGAAGTCAAATGCGGCAATTATTCATAAAACAGCTTACTTACTGAGAATAAAAAACATTGACCCTTATTTCTCTCTCCCTCCCTCTCTCCCTCTCTGTCTCTCTCCCAAGTCTGTATACCTTTTATATTCCTCCAAATATAGATTTTAAGCTTATGTTAGATACAACATGAATTATGATTTCCATAATGGAAAGAGAAGTAGCAGCAAGAAGAATTTTACAGTTCTGGAGGACAGAAGTTTGTAAGTCAGGAGACAGCACAGCTATATGTTTAGGAGGTTTAAGGGGAGAATTTATTTCCTGGACTTTATAATAGAGACTGTTTGCAATAGAGACTGGCTTCTGGCCACTTCCTCACATTATGCCTAATGAGTGACGATGGTATTCCTGCCTGTCCCTTATAAAATCCATTGTAGTTAGTTTGGGCTCACCTGCACAATCCAGGTGAATGCGTCCATCTCAAGATCCTTGATCACATCTGCAAGGTCCTATTTATTGTAAGGCAACACGTTCACAAGTTCTGGGTTTAGAGCATGGCCATCTTTAGGAAACCATTATTCAGATTACCACATTACAGTCTCAGATATTACACAAAAGGCACAGTAGAAAATGAATTTTTTGATACTGTTAGGACATGCATATGCATTTTTATATCATAGGATCACTCAAGAATAACCCATATAAATTATGTGGTTAAATGAAACACTTGATAATATCTTATCTACTTTAATAACCATGTTAACTCATTGCACATCTTACATTTGAGTGATTCTACTAATAAGTTTGTACTGAGCTAAGATATATCTACTGGGAGGTTATATTCATCATAAGACAGTGACTGAGAGTATATACTTTAATATACAAATACTTGCATTTTAGTCCTAATTTACTAAGTCAGCAATATTAGTTACCTTTATCAGCCTTCTAACATTACTTTTGAAGTATAGATAATTATATATTACTTGTAATTTATTATAATTTAATAAATTTTATTTCTAAAATTTATTGATTGATTTTTAGAATGACAGGAGAGAAACATTAATTTGTTGCTCCATTCATTCAGGCACCCGCTGCTAGATTCTTATATGTATCCCAGCTGGAAGTATAACCCTGGTGTATTGAGAAGACATACCAACTAACCAAACTACCTGGCTGGGGCTAGAACTTGTAATTTAACAACAGAAGATTGTGAAAATTTTTGTACTTATATTGTTTGTATACTAAAAAATTTCCCCTGAATGGAATTTATGGAGCATTTTAAGTGCATATTAGTTGCTATCATTATTAAAATAATTCCCATGCTCAACTCCATTTTTCTTACAAGAACAAGGTAAGTTGTCCTCTACAGGCATTAGCAAATGTAGGTGAGAAAGCATTTTTCTAATTCCTTTAGTTTTGCCAAAGACATGATATCAATTTGTGCAGATAAATTAAGAGTTGGGTAACAAAATGATAATTTTTCTAAAGAATTAAAATTGATATAAAAGTTAATGTTCCAGTAACCAAAGATTTCACCTAAGGAGATTAGAGAAATATAAGCAATAAAAGCCTAAAGCTGGTTGAAAAAAATAACTAATCAAAATTAGAGCAAAATCAATGATGTTGAAACAGGAAAAGGTGGAAAAGATGTCACTATATTATTCTTTGAAAAGATTTGTTGGGGTTCTGATCAGTTTTGATCAGAACCCAGACTGATCAAGATGGCCATGTAGATACACGTGGTACTCGAATGTTCCCACAACCCCACATCAGAATTACAACTGAACTACAGTACAACCAACCATCATGCAGCATCCCATGAAATCTAGCTGAGCAGAAATCCTACAACCAAGGATATAATGAAAAAGCCACATCAAGACTGGTACACCAACGACTGGGGAGCTTGAAGTGGCTGGTTCAACATACGTATGTGGCAAACAAAAATCAAGAGAGCTATCTTGACTGTGGAGGTTTCTCCTGAAACATGAGGGGTTCAAGTCCCACACAGGACCCAAAGCCAAGGTTCCAGTCTCAGGAAGAAAAGACCCCAAAACTTCTGGCTGTAAAAACCAGGAGGGACTGGGGCTGAATAAGACAGAGCTTCTGAAATCCTAGGTGTTCTTCTTAATGGGCCTGTGGAGGAACTCACATGGACTCGCAGCTCCCTCTGAGCCCCCTCTGAGCTCCAGCACTGGGGCAGCAACTCGAAAGGCACCAAGAATATATGGGGAGTAACTGAAATATCTGAAATCTGGGTGAGAGATGGAGCTGCAGCTTTCTCCCAGTGCTGGCAGAGCCCGTTGTTTGTTTTCTGAGCCCTCCACAGAGTTGGCAGGTGGGTGCCATGCAGACTCTCCATCTACCTGTCTAACAGTGTTTACCTCATCCTGCTGATTTCTTAAGAACCCATCCCAGTCAATTTGCAGGCCCACTGAAGCAGTTTCCAATGCCTTTTCCATACAAATGGCCTATTTCAGCTCATGCCTTGGACTTTCTCAAAATCACTCAAGCTTCACTTGGCCTTGGCATGCCACATACCTCACACTAAGTAACCTCAGTCCCAGCACAACTAGGAGCTATTCTTGGTTCACAGGCTGGCCTCTCCTTATATCTCCTAGCCCAGCACAAATAGCAGCCATCTGTGTATCACTCCGTTACTCATGCCAGGTGGGCCAGGGAAGGGTGCAGGTGGTAGCTGAACTTGGGCTGTACCTCCTGGGAGGCCCCCAAGCCAGTACACCTAGTGTACAGTTTTAGAGCATGTGAAAGCACCTCCTGACCTTCTCCACAAGGGTCACACTCCAGGGACGGAATAAGCAGACACTAGAGCCCCAACGAAGTAAATCCTGCTTTATGGGGTTGGCCCCTGAATAGCTGATTCTCCACTATAGACACAGCTGGTCTTCACAGATGATGGGGCTCTGTGGCTTAAATCCATCCCACTGAGGGGCCAACAGCCTTGAAGGCTTCACTACAACAGGAGAGTGTACGGAGCCCACATGGTGGGTGCACCTGGGGTGCTCAGCTCAGGTGACCTAGTAGGCTGTGACCCTGCAGGGCGCTTACTATATAAGGCCACACTGCCAAGCATGGGAGACATAGAAGCTCTCTACCTAACACACAGAAACAAATGCACGGAGTCTACCAAAATGAGGAGACTAGGAAACATGTCCCAAATGGAAGAACAGAACACAAATCCAGGAAAAGAACTAAGCAAAATGGAGACAAGCAGTCTATAAAGATGTCTAATTTAGAGCACTGATTATAAGGAAGCTCAATGAACTTAGGGAAAGAGTAAATTAACTTAGTGAAAACTTCAACAAAGAGATAGGAAACATAAAAAATAACCAGTCAAAAACTGAAGAATACTTTAACTGAAATGAAGTATACATTATAGCAGGGGTATCAAACTCATTTTCACGGGGGGCCACATCAGCCTGTGGTTGCCTTCAAAGGGCCAAATGTAATTTCAACTCCTTAACAGTTAAGGAGTAGTTACATTGATACAGTCCTAAAATTATTTTGGCCTTTTGAAGGCAACCATGAGGCTAATGTGGCCCCTGGTGAAATGAGTTTGATACCCCTGCATTATAGGAAATCAAAAGTAAAGTAGATGAAGTAAAGGATCAAACCAGAGGTTTCGAAAATAAGAAAGTAGAAAACACCCAATCAGAAAAGCCAAGAGAAAAAAAGAATTCCCCCAAAAGACTAGTTTAACCTATAAAAACTGTGAGATAAATTGATTTAATCATTGTGTAAATGGCTAATTTGTTTCAGCAATAGAAAATGAATGTGTTCCCCTGATTATTAAGTAATTTTACCTCTGAATTATATACCTTATTTTACAGTGTTCTAAATTATCCAAAAGGAAAATGAATCAATTAATATTTCTAAAAGTAGAATGGTTTACCATAAAATAACATAAACAAGAAAACTATTTTATTTTAAAATATATTTTTAACATAGAAGCATGGCAAATGAAGGTTTATACAGTGGTGAGTATGTGGAACACAGGGTTTATTTTTATATTATTTTTATTATTGTATTATTTTATATGCAAACAACTGTAAACCTACTTTTGCCCAGCCCTGTGTTTTATATGGTAGCCAGGAAACAATTTGTCCTTGTTGGGATACTGATAACCAACTTTAAAGCTTTTTGTGGTGATACATCACATTCCTTTCTAATGATAACCAATTACCAGTGTATCTATCTTTGTTGGTAACAAACTATATTTTAGACATTTACGCATTTTAGTTTACCATGATGATCAGAATTATGTACTTAATTGAATCTATATCTTCTTTACTTTTAAAAGCATTTAAATTTGCTAAAGAGATGGGAAATAACTAGACTAATAAAAAAGTTAATTTTAGTCAACCAGCAACTCAGTTGTGTTGTGTATACTCTGTTCCTTATTATTTCTCTTTTTAAAAACCTCTCTCCAGTTCTAAAATAAGACATATTTTATAAAATAAAAATAAGAATTATTTTATAAGATAAGTATACCTATAATTTTCTTAAAAACTACTTGAGGATTTTATGCTAGTTTCTAAAAATTTTACTCAGTTGTTATAAAAGTCAGTTGAAAAAGTTATAATAAATAGCAAAGGTAAATATTCAAATATATTAATTTATCTACATAACCAAGCAATGACTTTTATTGTTGTTTAAATACTGGTTTAGTTTGCTATTTTAAAATCCTGGTAATTTTTGTTGTATTATATAGAAATGAAAAAAAATCTCTGGTTGAGCATTATATAATTAAAAGATAAAGAGAATGTTCATTCATCATTTTATGAATTTGTAAGTCATTTCAATAACATGGAGTATATTATAAGTAAAAATCATATTTTATAAATTACTTTTGTTCCATAGAAAATATATGCCTTAAATTCACTGTAATGAGATTTTCAAATCTTTTTCTCTAGCTCCTCATACATTATTTAGAACAAAATTGACATCAACACTTTTACTCCACTCTCGATAACATAAAAATTCTACATCTACACAATGTTTTAGAAATTGACATTTTTTAACATAAAATTTCAACGATAACACTGTTTTTGAGGAAACAAAGACAGGAAGTAAACAGATGCTTGCTCATTTACATAAGTTCTGTTCTTCAACCTGAAAGTCATCGTATGCCTTCTCACTGGTAAGTGATTCAGTCCCAGAATTCAGATCTCAAGACTATTAGAGACCATTATAATGTACCGTTGCATATAAAAACACATTCTTAAAGAAATAAACAAATTTAATCCGGGACACATTAGATTAACATGGCGATACATTTATTTCAGCAATGTGAGAATGTTCAGATTAATGTACACATCATTACATTACCAAATAAAGGGCCAGAATGCTTATGAGTATGTCAATAGGTGACGAAGTATTTGCGCTAAGACTTACAAACTCCAATTAATTATAATTATTATAAGCTCTACATAAGATAGGGCACACTGCTAAATATGTGTTAAATCAATAGAGCGGGGTAAGAAAAAAATTAAAAATCTGTGTACGAAGGTTAATTGTCTGGAGACTTTTCTGTGACGGTGCCCTGGCCTCCTTGTAAAATGGTCCAGAGGCGCGGTGGAGGGAACCTAGTAGATGTCTCAGAAAATTTCCTTTAGGACCAGAGAAGGCAAAAGTCCTGATCCCTGGAAGCCTCGTTGCTGGGCAACCTCATTAATTTTGGTCACTAAGTAACAATTCTGCTTGTTCTTCTCCAAGGGATATTTTACTATTAAATATCTGCATTTAGTTAAAACCTTCTAAAATTGTACTCTAACACTAAAAACTCATAAAAAATTAAATAACATTTGTGCCTTTCAAAATAGAATCTAAATGAGACTCTAGGAAAAATCACAAGAGCCTTTTAATGTTTTTTAAAGATTTTATTTGTTTATTTTTAGAGAGAGGTGAAGGGAGGAAGAAAGAGAGGGAGAGAAACATATGTGTGAGAGAAAAACGTTGATTGGTTGCCTCTCATATGCTCCCCAACTGGGGACTGAACCTGGATGAGGATTGAACCAGCAACCTTTTGCTTTGCTGGACAACGTCCTACCAACTGAGCTACACTAATCAGAGCACCTTTTAATTTTAATATTTAGTATGGCATAAAGTTATTTTTACATTGTAATTTTATGTTTTATATTCTATATTATCCCCTGAGTGGAAATAAACTTCTCTGTTTTAAGGGAAATATTACTCTGCATGTTAACACATACTACCAGTTCTATTTTGGGGGGAAAGAAAAATCTTAATTCTAAGGTACTTTGACTAAAAATGTTTATAATCCTATAAAGAAGGCTTCCTCTCTGTTTTTCTCCTCTGACAACATTCAAACTATTATTAAAAGATATATACTACAGAATAAAAGTGGTGAAAGTGGACATCCCTCTCTTATTCCTGATCTTAAAGTAAACACTTACAGTTTTTGCCCATTGAGTATGATGTTGGCTGTGATTTGTCATATGTGGCCTTCATTAAGTTGAGGTATGTTTCCTATATTTCTACTTTTCAGAGATTTTTTATCACAAATCAGTGCTAAATTTTATACAATACCTTTTCTGCATCTATTTATGATCATGTGGTTTTTGTCCTTCATTTTGTTTATGTGGTGCATCATGTTTATTGATTTGTGGATATTGTATCTACCTCTCATCCTTGCAATAAATCCCATGTGATCATGGTGTATGATCTTTTAAATGTATTAAGGGATCATGTTTGCTAATATTTTGTTGAGGATTTTAACATCTATGTGTACAAGGGGTAGTTGCGTATAATTTTCTTCCTTTGTTGTGTCTTTATCTCATTTTGGAATTAGGATAATGCTGGTCTCATAAAATGAACCTGGGAGTCTTTTCCCCTCTTGAATTTTCTGGAGGGGTTTGAGGATAGGTATCAGTTTTTCTGTGAATGTTTGGTAAAATTCACGTGTGAAGTCATCTTATCCAGAACTTTTGTTCATCGTGTTTTTTAGATTGCTGCTTCTATTTCACTGGTTGTAAACTCTCTATTTGGGTTTTCTCATTCTTCCTGATTCAGTTTTGGAAGATTATATGTTTCTAGAAATGTATCTGTTTTGTCCAGATTGTCCAATTTGCTGGCATACAGTTGTTTGTAATATTTTCTTACAATCCCTTGTATTTCTGTGGAGTCAGTTGTTACTTCTCCTCTTTCATTTCTTTGTTTTTTTTAAGGATTTTATCTATTTATCTTTAGAGGGGAAGGGAAGGAGAGAGGGAGAGAAATATCAATGTGTGGTTGCCTCTCATGTGTTCCCTGCTGGGAACTGGCCCTCCACCCAGGCATGTGCCCTGACTGGGAATTGAACCGCGATCCTTTGGTCTGCAGGCCCGCCCTCATTCCACTGAGCTATGCCAGCCAGGGCTCTTTCATTTCTGATTTTATTTATTTGGGTCCTCTTTTTTTTGATAAAACTAGTTAAAGGTTTGTCAATCTTATTTATATTTTCGAAGAACCAGCTTTTGGTTTCATTGATATTTTCTATTATATTTCCACACTCTATTTGGTTTATTTATGCTCTAATCTTTATTAATTCCTTTTTTCTAGTTACTTTGGGCTTTGTTAGTTCTTTTTTCTAGTTTCATTAAGTGTGAGGTTAGATTGTTTATTTGAGATTTCTATTGCGCCTTGAGGAATTTCAAGGACTGTAACTATGAATTTCCCTGTTAGGATTACTTTCACTGTGTCCCATAAATTTGGGGTTGTTGTGTATTTATTTTTATTTGTTCCAAAGAATCTTTGGATACTTTGTAATCAGTGTGATCAATGTTTGATCACATTGTTAACCTAGTCATTATTAATAACACATTATTTAGCCTTCATGTCTCTGTGTGTTTTTCATTTTTTCTTGTCTTCTATTTCTAAGTTTTACCATTATGGTCAGAGAAGACACTTCATATGATTTCAATGTCCTTAAATTTATTAAGACTTGTTTTATGTCCTGACATGTGGTCTCTCCTAGAATATGTTTCTTGTCCATTTGAAAAGAATGTATGTTCTGTTGCTTTGGGATAAAATGCTCTGAGGATATCAATTAAATGCAATTGATTAAATGTTTCATTGAATGCTGCCTTTTCCTTGTTGATTTTCTGTCTGAAAGAATTATCCATTGATGTCAATAGGGTATTAAAATCCCCTACTATGACTGTATTATTGTCAATATTTCCTTTTATGTCCATCAATATTTGCTTCATGCATTTAGGGGCTCCAATGTGAGGTGCATAAATGTTTACAAAGAACTTATCCTCTCATTGAATCGCTTCCTTTATTATTATGTAGTGTCCTTCTTTGTCTCTTACTATATAGCCCTTGTGTTAAGTCTGTTTTGTCAGGTATACGCATTGTTACTCCAGCTTTTTTTATTTCTATTTGCAATGAAATATCTTTTTCCGTTTGTTTACTTTTAGCTTTGTGTATCTTTCATTCTGAAATCGGTTTGTTGTAAACAGCATATATATTGTCTTGTTTTTTTATTCATTCAGCTACCCTATGTCTTTTGATTGGAACTTAAAAAAATGATTTTATTTATTTATTTTTAGAGAGGGGAAAGGAGGGAGAAAAAGAGGGAGAGAAACATCAATGTGTGGTTGCCTCTCATGTGCACCCTACTGGGGACCTGGCCTACAACCCAGGCATGTGCCCTGACTGGGAATTGAACCTGCAACCCTTTGGTTTGCAGGCTGGCACTCAATCCACTGAGCCACACCAGCCAGGAGTTAATTGGAGCTTTTAATACATTTACATTTAAAGTGATTATTGACAGGTATGTATTTATTGTCATTTTATTCTTTTAACTATGACCCTCTGTTTTTCTTCTTCTTCTTCTTCTCTAATACTGGTTTTGTGGTAACAAAATCCTTTAGCTATTTTGTATTTTATTTGTCTTTTAATTTTAGATGATAACCTTACTAAGTAAAGTAGACTTGGTTGCAACTGCTTGCTTTTTATCACTTTGAATATTCTATGCCAGTCCCTTCTTTTCTGAAATGTACCTGTTGAGAAATCAGCTGACAGTCTTATGGGAGCTTCCCTGTAGGTAACTTTTTCATTTTGCTCTTAAAATAATCTCTTTGTCTTTAGCCTTTGTTTGATGGGTTTTGGTCTGGGCCTCTTTTTCTTTTTCAACTTTTTATGTTGTTCTTCAAGTACAGTTGTCTCCATGGGACCTCTTGGAGTTCATCTTGTTTGGAACTCTGTGCTTCCTGGATTTGTATGTAGGTTTCCTTCATCAGGTTAAGGAATTTCCATCATTCCTTTTTTAGATTCTCAATGCCTCGCTCCCTTTCTTCCTCTTCTAATACCCCTATGAAGAAGATGTCCCAAAGGACCCTTAAGCTATCTTCATTTTTAAAGTTCTGTTTTTGTTGTTGTTGTTGCTCTGATTAGGCATGTTCTGCTACCTTCTCTTCCAAATTCTTTTCTCTGCAGCCCTCTGCTTCATCCAATCTACTGCTTATGCCTTCTAGTGAATTTTTCATTTAAGGTATTGGATAGTTCTTTTCTGACTGGTTCTTTTTTATGGTTTCCATGTCCTTCTTTTTTATGTTGTATTTCTCACTAAGTTCCTTGTAATTCTCACTAAGTTCCATATAGCTCTCACTAAATTACTTGAGCATCCTTAGAACCATTCATTTGAACTCTATATCTTTTAAATTACTTGGCTCCATTTCATTTGCATCTTTTTCTGTAGATTTTTTCTGTTCTTTCCTTTGGCACATATTTCTTTGTCTCCCCATATTGGCTGTCTCTTTGTGTTTATTTTTATTATTAGGTAGATCTGCTATGACCCCCAGACTTTGTAGGGTGGCCTTGTATAATAGGGCCCTGTGGTACAGTCTCTTTGATTACCTCTGCTGAGTGCTTCAAGAATGTCTTCTGTTTGGTTTATGGGGGCCTTCCTGTTCTAACTGGGTCTTGATTACTATTAACCCATTCATGTGCTGGGTCAACCTTCTGGCTGGTTGACTAAGAGAATAAGCCCCCATGCCTGTGTGTGAGCTGCAATGCAGGTGCTGATCACATGAAGCAAAATTTGCCTCAGGAGGGTCTGGTGCCTGCCAAGTTCTCCCTTTGTATATGCTGCTTATCAGGCCAATTGGATCATGCTCCAATGATGTCTGCAGCTAGTCACTGGGTGTGTTGATTCTGGAACCTCTTCAGAGGGGCTCTGGTGCACGCCAGTGTAAAACATTGCTAGTGACTGGCCCTTGGCAACCTGTTTGGAGCTATAAAGTGACTCACTATTTGTGGCTGCCTCTGATGAGCCTGGGTATGTGAGGGAAGGATCAAGCTAAACACCAAGTCTGGCTTTTACCCACAGTACGCTCTGGGATAGGTCAGCAAAAATTTCAAAGGACCCCAATGTCTGCCTCTGCTTGCCTCTGCTTGCTGGCTGCCTGTTAAGTTCAATCAGTAAAAGAGACTCTGGTGCTGTTCAGCGTGCATGCAGTAGTTCTCAGTGAGTCACCAGATAGGAGACAGAGGTGTTCACCAGATCTACACAGGTTCAAACTTGGTGTCAGAGCTGGTCAGGAGGTAAATTAGCAAATGTTCCAGGGTATAACCCCTGGGTGCTTGTGCAGCTTTGTGGTGGGGCCAGGTTGCAGGGAATCATTGGAGTAAGGGCAGCAATGTTTATCAAGCCCAAACAGACCAAGATTTGACCTTGTGAAGGAAAGCTCTGCACTGATAAGGCATGGGAGGGAGTAATTTACCCCACCCTAGAACCATACAACTAAGTCTGCATCATATTATAGCAGAAGCCCAATCTCAGCAGGGTGGGGCTGCTGGGAGTTAGGGGAAGGGGAGGTGCCAGTCAGGCTTGGATCAAGTTGAAGATGTGGCCCCTGCCCCAGAGTTACACTACTCAATCTGTTTTAGATTCCACCCAGACCTCAGCAGGACAGAGCGATGAAGAGATGAGAATGCAGGGCCCAATGCAGGGTTTCAGGGAGTCTGGAGAGTGGCACTAGCAGGATCTCCTTTGATGGGTACCTGTCGAGTTCATAGAGCATGGGGTGAATGCTCTTCATCCCAAAGCCACGCAACTCAGTCACTGACACCCCCTGAATCTGTCCAGACCTCTACACCCCAGCCCAGGCAGACTCCTCAGCAGGGTGGAAGAGCTGCAGGGTGGGTGGGTAGGGAGCCCAGAGGGAGGGGCTCTTGCTTTAACCTAGGTTGGTTCCATATGTAGGGATGTGCTTCACCAAGAATGATGGTGTCAAAACTATTTTTTGTCTTTGATATTTTTGTAGTTTGAAATATGTGATTTTATTACCTTTCAGCTAATTTTGGAAAATATTCATATATTATTTCAAGTATTTATTCTATTCCTTTTTGTCTTTTTGTTTTGGTATTCCTATTATAATACATTAACCTGCTGTAATGGTTCCATGGTTCTCAAATGTTGTGTTCTATTCTTTCTTTCCTTCTCAGTTTTGGAAGTTCCTATTGATGTATCTTTAAACTCACTGATTCTTTTCTTACTTTGTCCAATCTACTGATGGTCCTATTAGAGGCATTATTATAATATTTTTACTTCAAAAATTTTTTGATTCTTTCTTAGAATCCCCAACTCTCTGCTTATATAACATGTTTTCTTTCATGCTGTACATTTTTCTTTTATATTCCTTAACATATTAATCATAGTCAACTTAAATTTATCATTTAATAATTCCAAACTCTCTGCCATATCTGAGAGAAATGGGTATTTTACTGCTGTCAAAAAAGTCTTTGAGATTTTTTGGTTCTAATTTGCTTATAGTGTTAACTTTTACCTTCTTGATCTCCTTTTTTGTATTTTCGTCCATTCTTGCAAGGGAGGACTCATAGTCTCCAACTATTATTGTTGAATCGTCTTCTATCTTCAATTCTATCTTGTTTCATGTATTTCTGAACTTTGTTGTTAGATGTATATATTATATAAGTGTGATGTATCAATATTTGTGATGGATTGGCCCTTTTGTTATTATAAGTTATCATTTTATGTTTCTAGTAGCAATTTTGTCTTAATGGCATTTTGTTTGATATTAGTGTATTTCCTCCAGTTTTCTTTTGATTACTTTTTGAATAGTACATATTTCTTTCTTTTTATTTTTAATGTTTCATGTCTTTCAATATTAATTGTCTCTTGTAAACAAAATACAGTTGATTATGCTTTGGTTTTCAAATCGATCCCACCATATATATCTTTTGAATTGTTTATCCATTTATGTTTAGTAATTATTGACACAGTAGACATTGTCTCCTACTTTGCATTTTCTGTATTTCTTATGCTCTGCTGTTTCTTCAGTCTTCTGTTGTTGTCTTCTTTGGTGTTATTTTAATTGTACAACTTTAATTCCTTTTATAACATTTTAGTTTTATGGTTTCTAGACTATGCTTTTTGTTGTTCTTGAAAGTGGTTCATTTTCAAGACTATTGTGCAGGGAAAATGAGTATAGGGCTAGTTGAAGCTCTTCCAAAATCAATGTTCATACCAAGATTCAGATATCTTTCTGAATCTGGGGTTGAGAAATATTCAACCCCAATTGTTTCAGGTGTTTGATTAATTTCCAGACTCCTGGAAATGTTTATTTTTATAATTTTTGCCAGTGTTCTCATTGCTTTTACAGAAGAATAAATTTTCAGCAGTTTTACACTAGCACTTTTGCTGATGACTCCCTACCACATATTTTAAGTTTACTTTAACTTTTTTATTGAGGTGTGGTTGAGGTATGATTGACACAGTAATTTCAGATGAACAAGATGATGGCATGATGTTGTACACACTGTGAGATGATCATCACAATAAGTCTATGTGCTATTTATCACCATACATTGTTACATTTTTTTCCTGTGGTGAGGGCTTTTACAATTTAGTCTCTTAGCAACTTCCAAATATGTAATGCTTTCAAATATTTATTAACAATTATAGTTACCATACTGTATATTATATCCCCATGACTTATTTATTTTATAACTTGAAGTTTTTGCCTCTTTACTTCTTCACTCATTTAACCTTCCTCACAAATTTTACCTCTGACAACCATCAGTCTGTTCACTGTGTTTATGAGCTTGCTTTTTCTTTTGTTTGTTTGTTCTTTTTTTAGATTTCACATATAAATGAGATCATATGGTATTTATCTTTCTCTGTCAAACTTATCTCACTTAGCCTGATCCCACAATGTCCATCTATATCTCAAATGGCAAGATTCCAGTATATTTAATGGCTGAAAAATAGTTTGTTGTATACATATAAATGTGTATGTATGTTTATATGTGTATGGCATGTCTTCTTTACCCATTCATGTATCACTGGACACCAAATAGCCAAGATATGGAAAAATATCTCGAGATAAAATAACCAAATTTTGCCACTCTGATAACTCTTTCAGTTGTCTGTTGCTGTATTAAAAAAATCTTAGTGGCTTTAGGCAATGGACATTACAATGCTCATAAGTCTGAGGGCCAGAAATTCAGGAAGGAATGACCATCTCTGTTCCCATAGCATTGGTTGGGCAGCACGATAGGAGCCAGGGATCAGCTCAAAATAGCTCAAATGACTCAGGTGGGGTTCCTGAGACAACCCAGACTCTTTCTTTTTGGGCCTGTTTTATATCTCTGGATCTTTGACTATTCTCCGCCTAGAGTCTTCTCCACAGCTTTTCTCTTCAGACAGCCCTGACTTGAATTGATGACTGACCTCCCAGAGGGCAAACAATGGAAACCATAAGGCCTCTTAAGGTCTAGTTCTGGAAGTCACATAGTGTCCCTTCCCTACCATGGTTAAACCAACTGTTGGGGCCAGCATATACACAGTCCCAGGGGAAATAGCTTTCCCTCTTGGTGAGAGGAGTGGTAAATATTATAAGAGTGCATACATGATGGAAGAAATTGCATTCTCCACTTTTGGAAACAACCTATCACAACAACCAAATAGTAGTGAAAACATCTAACATTACATTTGGGCCCACTAGATATCATTCCCATAGGAAGCAGGAGTTCCAAATAAACAGCCAACCCCAGGTGTACACAGATAATGCACAAGACAAATTCAGGATATCTTAACACTTCAGAAAGCAAGAAAATAATCAGAATACAAAGAGGTATCATATAATATAGGCTCTTGAGGTGATCTTTTAGAAAGTACATAGGCAATATTCTCTTAGAAAAAGTAGTTTTGAATCTCTTGAAGTCTCTAGTTAGATCTCCATTAACTCACATGAAATTTGGGAGTCAGAGGAGCATGTTAAACAATATTTATAACATGCTAATGTACTAATTTGTGCTAAAAATTATCTTCACCTTTATTAACTTAAAGCTTTGAAAAATTATTTTATAAGGACTTCAACCCCTTGTAAGTAAAATGGATGTAACAAGATATTATTTTATAAATATATACTTAAAATACAAATTATATTAAACAGCACACCACAGCAATGCAGCCCAATAAAAATGAGTTCCAATTCTCCTTCTCTTCCCCTCCTGTCATAACCTGTGACTCTCAATAGACACTTGGTATTGAAATTGGCTGTGGTTTCTAGTATAAATCAACCTTTGTAATTGCTCCTTGTTAATAAGTATCTAGTAAATAGGTAAAATAAATCCTATTTCCCTCAAAATAAATCATTTTACTATATAAATGGGGTGACTTAATCGTGTCTCAACAAAATTCAAAGATTTCTCAGAAAATAAAAAGTGCCACATGCCTCTATCCCCTTATTGAACAACCTGTTTACTTCTTTGCTTTCTGGACTCTGCTTTCTCCCCTGGCACTTTAATGGACACTCATACTGTTGAGCAAAGTCCAGTACCTCCAACTGTGCACCAGACCCCATCTGCTCTCACCCACCTATCTAATGACATTGCTCCCACAATTTTCTCACTCTCTTCTGAATCACTTGTGTTTCCCCCCTTTGCTATTTTATCTCATCATTTATACTTACTCAAATACCCCAATATTTATGTTAGAAATAAACCTGTCGACCTTATTTTCATATGTCTATTTGCCCCTTTCACTTTTTTCATTTGTATTAAAACTCCTCAAGACTTGTTTACAATCAGTATGTCCATCTTAGTCTCCTCTTTACTGCTTCATCTTCAGCTTCTCAATTTTGTAATAATTTAAACCCACAGGGTGTAGACCTTGGCCATCTCTCTACACTCACTCCTTTGGTTGTCTCAACAGTCTGGTAGCATTAAACACTATTTAAATGAAGGCCATTCTAAATGTACATCTCCAACCAGACTCCTCCCTGTAGTCCAGACCTGTATATTTAGTTACCACTTGGACATATGATAAGTATATCAGAATTTTAATGTTAAAAAGCTGAACTCTTGATTCTCCCTGTCTTCAAATATGGCATTTCTGCAATCTTTTACAATTCAGTAAATAAAAACTCTATTCTTCTAATTATCCAGATCGATTATGTTAAATAATTACTGGTTCCTTTACTTGTCTTGTGCTAACATTTAATCCATCACAAATCCTGTTTATTGAACTTGAACATATATCTTAAAATCAAAGCAATTTATTTTTCTAACCTCTCTATGGTAGATGGTGTTTTGATACTTTTACAAACACCATTGTAAATACTGACTTTACAATGTCAGTATTTTTGACATTGTAAAGGAATACTCTCTCCCAGAATTCCTTTAAAATGTCAGTACTTAACCCTCAGCTTTTGTAAGTGTTGCCTTGTAATTGCTTCTAAAGGAGGTGTTAACTAAGGAAAGCCAAGAATGGTAGAGCCCAACTATTTCCCAGGTGGCCAAATTAGATGTTCACAAATGATGACTCTGAAATTCGGCTTACGCATGAATGCTGTAGAACCTTCCCCTCCATCAGGCCAGTGCTAAAGTTCACCAGCTACCATATTTTTGCTTACTTTTTCTTCCTTCTCTTTCATACTTTAATTTACCTTACAGGTTTTTTTGTTGTTGTCATGTTTTTTTTTCTGAAAACATTTCTTCAGTAAGGTAGGTATGCCAAATGTCTATCATTTAACTAGTTATTGCAACATATTTCTTACTTGTGTTCTTGCTTCTAATAGCACTTCTAGACTCTTAATAATATGCTATTTAGAATATTATAATAAAAATACAGTAGAACCTCCATTCTTGAACTTAATTTGTTCCAGAAAGCTGTTCAAGAAGCAATCTTCTTAAAAATAGAATCATTTTTTCCCATTTGAAATATTGTATCATCATTGAAAGGTTGTTGGGTAGAGAAATGAAGTTTTGTTTGACAACCGAGATATTCTTTCCATGAACAACTTTGTCGAGAACCTAGTGGTTTGAGAAGAGAGATGTTTGAGAAGTAAGGTTTGACTGTACTGCCATTTGTGACAACATGGATGGACCTTGAGAATATCATACTAAGCAAAATAAGTCAGAGAAAAAAGTTAGGAATTATATTATTTCATTCATACATGGGCTATAAAACCAAAAGCAACAAATGAATAAACAAGAAAAACAAAACTTATAGACACAACCAACAGTGTGGTGGTTATCAGAAGAAAACAGGATGGGGGGGCTAGTAAAGGATAAATGGGTCAAATACATGGTGATGGAAGATGATTTGACTTTGGATGGTGGGCACACAAGGCAATATAAAGATTATGTGTCATAGCAATGTACACTTGAACCCTATATAATCTTATGAGCCAATGTCACCCCAATAAATTTAATAAAAAGAAGAAAAAATAAGAAAAATATTATGTTAAAACAAAAGACAGACAATTTTACTTTTCTACTCAAAATATCCCAGTGGCTTCTGATATTACTCAGATAAATGCCTAAGTAAATAACTTGGCTGAGAAGCGTGGGGCTGTCAGGGCTCTACCTCCTCCTTACCTCTCTCACTTCACCTCCTATAATGCACTCTCTGGCCAGCTCCACTCCAGTGACTCTGTCCTCTTTGAGGTTCCTTGAAACAATAGGCATATTATCAAACTCAAGGAGGAGATTTATATTTGCTGTTCCCTCTGCCAGGAATAAACTTCTCCAAGATCTTTGGATGGCTTGCTTCCTGATTTAGTCACATGTCAGTATTCCACTGCAATGTCCCATGACCACCTTGATTAAAACTGCAAACCCAATTTTACTCCATAACATTACATATGCCTTTTCCTTATTTATTTCTCCCTAAAGCTCAGATTACTTTCTAAGTTGATATATATGACATATATATAAATATATGCATATGTATTTTTTACTGTTATATTCATTGACTATAATGAAATACTCATGAAGTCTATACGTTTTGTCTGTTTATGTTCAGTGGTCTATTATATTAACTAATAAACTTTCATTAAATATTTGTTAATGCAAGAACCCAGCTTACAGAATTGAGCACCAATATCTTATCATTGTGACTACAGCTCAGTATAATCCCACAGTTGTATTTATCACCCATTTTTCATTACTCATGTGTGAAAATTTAGATATGTGTTTAAGAAGCAATTTGAAAATACTTCTTAATTTTTCCTTCTAAAGTCATAAAATAGATAGAAATGCATTCTTCTGCACTTCACAATTATTCAAGATATAAATGAAAACTAAATTTTAATGTCATCAAAGAGCCATAATTTATATAAAACCCGCACCTATTACATAACAGTTATGTGAAAGGAAACTAAATCTGCAACATTCAGCTTCTATAACTTGTTTAGCACTATGATGTTCACAAATATAGTTTTCTTTGAAAATACAATAATGTAAATAAGTCAAAGGTATCATTTTATAGCTATAAAACATATGAGAAAAGATGTTGAAACCTTGCAACATAATTTCAAAAATGCTAATCATTCCTTGAGATTAATTATCCATTTAGTCTTATGTGCAAGCATATAAAGATCTTTAAGGTATTATATTGTGTATACAATCACATATAAATATCCTAAAGAATCATTGCAAACTGTTGAACTACTCTACAATCTTCCTCTCATGTATAAATAAGATATTTGCTATAATTACAAAGAGGCAGCTATTTACACATAATAATCTAGTTATTTGGTCCTGACTAGTTGTTTCCATGTCAACTGACTCTGTAAAAAGGATTAGTCACCATATGGTTACTCAGACCATCTGTGTACTCCAAGGACCAGTGAATGATGAAAATGGAAACTTGTTTGTGAAAAGTTAAAATGACAGAAATATAGAAAATTTATACTTAACTTGTCAATGTAATTTCCCAAAATATATTCTTCTAATTGCTCATATTAAATTATCTTGGTTATTATTGAAAATGTAATTTTGGTCTAAGTAACAAATACCAAAATATGTTGGACATATATTTTTTTTAAGAAAAGAAAGAAGGAAGGAAACAATAAGAAAATATTTAATGGCTTGGGTAATTTTACCAGAAATTAACTCACCACAAAATTCAATGGACACTTTGAGAAATCCACACCATTATGTACATACTAACACTGCAGATAGCCACATAAAATATTTTGTAAGTGTGAGAATTTTCGAACATTTGCAGGACAGAAAACACAGTATGTTTCAGTAGTAAAATTTTAAATTTATTGTAAATCTTCTTTCTTTTACCCACTGAGAACTGAGATCACTTCTTTGAGTATGACTCTTTATTTGTTCCAGGAAGGTATTTTTCCAGAAAAAATTAGTTTTAAATAATAAGTACATTTTATGATTAATTAGGATATTCATGAACTCTAGTTTATTAGGTCAAATAACTTGTTCATCTGGATAAATACTTCCTTTCTCAGGACAATGTATTTCTGACCCAGGCATCCAGCTCACTATTAAACAACTTTTAATTATCAACTTAATTTAAGACCCTCACTTTTTTTGACTACCAATAATAAACATATTATAAAACTTGCCTACTCCCAACCAGGTATACATGCTGTAGAAGATCCAACTTAAATCTTTGAACCATTTGGAGCATAGCTTCCCTTCCAACTCTATGAATACTAACCATTATCTACTTCTGAAATATTATGAAATCTGTCAGCAAGGTGTTCTCTCTTCCTGATGTAGGCTTTATAAACTTAGGCTTATTTGATCAATGGGTGTCATTTTGGGAAGTTTGCTGTCATCAAATCCAGAGGCCTCAAGTATGTCCAATTGAAAGCCCCACTCTGATTGTCCTTTGTCATGTCCCCAAATTTTGAGTTCATTTTTATTTCTAGGAATAGTAACAGTACTTAAAAAACTTTTAGTGTTACTTTAGTTAACTAATTTTATTTGGGAAGGTTTATCCTTGATATCTGTCTAGTTGTCCTCATTAACTTTGAGAGTCCTTAAGTAAATATTTCTGGGGAAGAGAACAGACATAATGTGATGAGATCAAAAGGTCTCATCAGACTAGACATTTTATGAGATAAACTTTACCTTGAGTCACCTGTCAAAACTTTATGAGAATTTTCTTGAACTTGTTTTATTATGTGCCATATATATACCATATATGCCATATTATATATATACCATGTATATAATATTAATATATATTTTGTTAATGTACACTATTGGAAAAATTTCTTCTCCAAAATTTTCTTTTGCTAAGCATATCATATTTATTGATACTGCTATAGGAAACTTTCTATCACTACTTTTGGGCCCCCACACACATAATGTGCATAAGTGATATATCTGACCAGTGTTACCAAGCTTGCACGGCTTTCACTCTGTCTAAGTGTACCCACTCTTGGACAGACCCCTGTCATCCCACTTAGCCTGCACTTCTTTCCATGGGTATACCGAATTCTCTACTTTCTGGTCATTTACAGCTCAGTGCAAGTGCATTATGGTTTATGTTAAGCATGTGTCTTTTTCAGAGTGGAGAAATGCTGTTGAAGACATTTTAATAGTTAAATAAAATACATATATGTGTGTATATATGTATACAGATATTTAGAGATGACATAGAATAATTATATTAATAGCTAATCTAAGACTGTACATTTGTCAATTTAATCCTATATAAATTGGACCCTAAGATTAAAAAAAAAACCTTTGAATAATAGAGTAAAAATGGGAAAACCCTGATAATAATGACTTTAGAAGCCATGAATTTCAGAGACAAGATCTTTTGAGGCCGTCCTCAATTCCTCCCAGTGTAAACAGCTGGGACTCTAATTCGGTTTTTAAAGTAATGAGAAGCTGAGTCTGCTGGAGAGTTTAAGGATAAATTTATCCCTTAATGTCTTTATATAGCTTTGAATTAAATCCTTAAGAAAATGTTACCCCAGCTATTTATTGACTTTTTAAAAATAGGCTGAAACCAGAAATATGAGATTTATCTTGCAGAGTAAGAAACTATCCCTTTGTCAAGCCTTCAAATCCTTGTAAACATTTTGATGAGCCTCAGGACAGCAGCAGAGTAATACTCAGAATAAAATGATGACGAGGATAAAACAATTAGATTTTCCCACTCAAGTTACCAAGCAGCAGAGGAAAAATGCATTTAATAAAGATCCCTGTAGGTATTATAAGCAAAATGTATATTGGAAAAACAATTGGTTTGCAACTGTTTAAGAATCTGAAGGAAAAAAAATTAGTAGATGATGAATGAATATTCTCCGAGGGAGAATCAAGTACCCAGGTTTCTGTTTTACTCATAAAATCAGAAAAATAATTTTTCTAAATATTAAAAGACAACTGTGATGGGTAACTTTATGTCAAGTTGACTGGGTCTCAGGATGCCCAAATAGTTGGGTGTGTTTATTAGGGTATTTCTAGATGAGATTAACATTTGAATCAGTAGATTATGTAAAGCAATTTGTCCACTCAGACTCCATCAGATAAAAATGGGCCTCCTCTAATCCATTGAAGACCTAAACAGAATAAAAGGCTAAGTAAGAAAAAATTCTCTCTCTCTGCCCGACTGTTTTCAAGATAAAATATCAATCTTCTGTCTTTGGACTTGGACTCAAACTAGAACTTACATTCACATGTATGTGAATGACCTGGCATTACAGATATGTAAATTATCTACATCGGGATACTCTTAATCGAGCACTTGTAAGAAGCAAGGAGCTGAGTGACTGTGTATATTATATTTTCAAACATATTTGGAAAACATTAATATGGCTTAGCTGAGGTTGGCTTGTAATATCTCTCAACAAAGTAATGAAAGACAAAGACAAACTTAGAGATCCAAATCCCAAGCTCAATCACCACAGAAATTATCTGAAAGCTTCTATGTCTGTAATGAAGGGGATTTTTTTCTCCTGTAGCCACAGTACTGAACTGGTTGAAAGTCAAATGCAGAAACTCATCCTGTGATTGGCTGAATTACAATGAAAGTAGAATTGCCAGCCTCAGAGGGTGTATACTCTTAAACTGAGGGCATTAATTGGGAAAGAATGAGATATTTTAAGCTGGAATGGGGATGAGTGGGAAGACCTGATAAAGCTGGGTACATTGAATCCCTAAGTCATAATGAGTTTTCTTTGCTAGTGATATTGGCTTCCCCACCCCAGTGTGCATTGCCTGAGGAAAATAGCCTCCCCTGAGGCAGTTGCCATTCAAGACGATGCTCATTCTCCTTAGGGACCACCCCTACCAACTCTTCTTGCTTGTAGACTGAACTTAAGTTCCAGCAAGCCCCTAAAAAAGAAGTACAAAGTATGACTCTTGAGGAGGTAAGCCATACTACAAAAATCTACTTGTGTTTTCTACTATATATAGATAGGAATCCAAGGAACATGTGTGGGAATGAATATTAGTAGTGTGGTAAATCGATAAAAGGGATCAAAGAAGCTGGATAAAGTGACCTTTTAATTCAGGCTCAGTAAGCAGGAATTCTGCATTTAATGTTGCAACCTGGGGAGTTAGGAAGGGCTGAGAGTATATTTATTTATTTTGTGTTTTGGTTGGTTGAGCTGAAATTTGGACTAAAAGGTGTCCCATGAGTAAATTTAAAAATCCAGACTTAACTGATTTAATGTAGAGGGAAGGATTCAAAAGCTTAGGGAGATTGAGATGTTAGAGTGGATTTGTCATTGAGGACTTACTTATCTACACTGGGAAGATACAGAAGACACACCTTTCACTACTACTATGAGAATTAAATTTGTGAAGGGAGTCCAGCATCCTTGAAAAAGACTATGATGGATTCTTCCAATAGGCCAGATCTTACAGTGGTGACTGCAGTCTCTGAATTGGGACAGTTAAATGTAGTGGAAGTAATTGATCTCAGTGGCAGGAGCCAGTGGCTACCATCACTGCCGAACAGAAGGTTGATGTGGTTACTAAAAGGGACAGCAGAGTCAAAGTAGCAATCAGAATGGTCTGACTCCCCAGACCTTTGGTGTTGCTTGTTAATCATGGTATTCCCAGTAGATAAAAAGCTTAATACATTCTTACTTCATCTGCATAAGCTGAAAAGTTTGAGGTCCAAGAGTAAAAGTATATCCTGAATCATAAAAACAGAAAGTCATGGATCCTCAATAATTCCCCAATTTGAACCAGTTTATAGTCCCAGAACCCTTTGAATAAAGGAAAGGCCGCGTGTCTTTGAGGGATAATCCCACTACACTGCCCAAAGTTCATACTGTTAATCCTTCTCTTGGCTTTCTCCAAAGGGATCTAAAGCCTTTTCCAGAATAACTGCATTGGAGAAAAGGAAATAATAAGATATTTGGGTGAATACTGGGCATTGGTTTTGAACTGACATTAAATCTGAGATCCAAAATATTGCTGTGGTTCATTAGTCAGAATAGTGACTTATGCAGGTGGTTGATGCAATTTAACTCAGATTCATCTCACAGAATGCAAAGTGGTTCTCAAACCCATCCTGTGGTTATTTTCCCATTGCTACAATGCATAATTAGAATAGATATTCTCAAAACCTAACAGAATTCCCACCCTGGTTTCCTGACCTGTGAGAAAGGCTGAACTAAAGCCCCAAGTGGACCTTTTGGAGTATGGAATTTGTCCTTACTTTTACCTTCCAAACGCTAGAGAACACTTGAGCCATAAAATCTTTAGAACTACACTATTCATTTCTTTTTTCTTATCCTCTCCTGAGGACACTTCTTTTCTTCATTGCTTTCAGAGGGAGAAGAAGGAAGAGTGGTAGGGAGAGAGAGAAACATCAATGTGGGAGAGAAGCATTCATTTATTGCCTCCCGTATGAGCCCAGACCAGGGATCGATACTCCAATGGGGGATCCTATGCATCTGGACTGGGAATCACATGTGCTCTGCCAAGACTTGGGATTGAAACCACAACCTACACATGTGTCCTGACTGGGAATTGAACCTGCAACCCTCTGGTTATGGGGTGACACTCCAAAAACTGAGCCATACTGGCCACTGCTATACTATTCATTTTTAACCTCATGATTTGTTTTCTTCTTTCTTGTCTTCTTTACTTTGTTGCTCTTACTCTTTTTCTTTTTTTTCCTTTCTCTTTTCCCCCCACCAATTTTAGTTTATATGTTTGTGCTACAGTTAATGTATCTTTTAAGCCACTGTAAATAATCTCTGGCAGGAGATCAGATTTAAGTAAATAAATGAAATACTGTGCAAAATATAATTTACATTAGAATTCAATTAATTTTCTTTATATCTATTATAGTAAAAATGTACTTTGAAGTAAAAAAATTACATTGAAAGAAAAATACAAGAAAAATTTTTAAAAGGTAAATATATTTGAGGACCATAATAAATAAAATAGAAGTATAGAGCTATTGGTAGTTAAAGCCAACAACCCATTTAACTGTATGTTCAGATGCAAGTAAAGAGAGCCACATTATATTGTAATTACTACAAAGTAAGGGAAATTTCCCATATAATGAAGACTACTTGCTTATGCACAAGTAGTATACTCCCCATGCTCATGATATGAGCCTAAAAAATTTATTGCTGGTTGCCTTTTAGGGATACAATTTACATTTAAATGAAGTTATCTGTGAGGAGATTTAAGTGTAGTTATCATGTATAGTGGGAAATGATTATCCCTATATGTTTATGGTTATAGTTATCCCCATATGAGGTTAGCTCGTAATGTCTCTGAACAAAGTAGTGAAAAACAAAGGCAAACTAGAGATCCAAATCCCAGGCTCAGTCACCACAGAAATTATCTGAAAGCTTCTATGTCTGCACTGAAGGGGATTCTTTTCTCCTGTAGCCACAGTACTGAGTTGGCTGAAAGTCAAATGCAGGAACTCATCCTGTGATTGGCTGAACTACAATGAAAGTAGAATTCCCAGCCTCACAGGGTATGGAAATTTCTAAGCCAGTGACTGGCAAAGATCCTGCTGGCCTTGTGACAGGATTCAAGACACTTTCACTATTGCACTGGGGCAAGACATCTGGGATCGTCATACGAGCTTTGATTCTGGACTGAGGACCTCAGAGAGCTGAGTGGAGATGACCATAACACTAAAGATAAATCAGTTCCACTCAGAATAATGTGGCAAACCCCGATTTAAAAATTCTAAATTAGATATGTAAGAAAAAAGTCTAACACTAGAAAGGCATCCCTCAAAATAAACAACTAGATAATTAGTTAATACTTTTTAAATGAATATTATAAAATAATTTAAAATACTTTAAGTGATAATGTATTGGAATTATCTTCAAAAGAAAATGATGAAATGATATTCATAAGTAACTAGAAATAAAGGACAAAATAATTCAGAAATGAAAAAACTAAGAATGTAAAAATTCAAATCTTATGAAATATATAGTAATTGAATCCATAATATAGTTGATCAAGGATGCTGTACGTAAGATCAATCTTTAATAAAAAATTTGATCTACTTCAAAAATAACCAATCTGGGAATAAAATAACAAGTAAAAAATCTATTCTCAATAATGACAGAATCTGTAAGCTACAGAAATAAATGGCATAAAAACTGTGTAAACCTTTTAGGATTCAAATGGTAAACTGTAATAAAATAGATAAAGGGCATTAATAAACTGGGGCATAAAATCACAATGAAATGAAAAACTCAACTTCATAAAGATGTCAATCCTCCATGGATTAATTGGTAAATTCAATAAGACTTTATTTAAAAATTAAATAGTTCTATTTGTTTGTTGGTTGGTAAAAGTTGCCTAGCTAATACTAAAATCCATAATAACAATGAAATGGGGCTTCTTTTTTCCACCTAAGATAGACTAACAGAGACTTAATTCACTCTCTGTCTGAAACAAAGATGAAATAGCTAAACGTGTTAAACCACAGCTTTCAAAACACCAGACAGCAGGCAGTGAGAAAACAAGAGCACCCCTGTGATTGCCCAACCTTTCTTTCCTGAGAGTTTCCAGGCCATGACACGTTAAGAGGAACACAGAGAGCCCAGCAGGCTTTCTGCTTTCAGGGGAGCAAGCTGAGAGTTCACAGAGACCAAGATGTCAACAGTGGTGCACAGATTAATGAATTAGAGGTGAATGTCCAGAAAACTTTGCAGGGTACCTATCAAGTAATTAATTGAATATGTGTGGGAAAAATACACAAGGCTGGGGGGAGAACTGGGGTAAAGGATTAGTGGTAACAGTTTTAGAGCCCTGGATTCACAGGATCTCATCAACCACTGAGGAAAACCACAGGGAACGAGGGTCAGTGCACAGAAGGATGTTCATTGTCTGAAAAGTGAGAACTAATTATTCCTAAAGAGCACTGCTGTGGTCTCACCTAACAAACCTTAGAAATATGAGGTCAATCATCATTCCAGGAAGTTTCTCCAAGAAACCAAGTGTTGCTTCATTTTGGAGAGATATCCATAGCTAAGAGTTACCTGATTTACCATTAGTGTGTGTCCTCAGGATTAAAGATCTCTTAAATCCCAAAGTGCCTATGACCAATTTTCCAGGAGAGAGGCATTTTAATGACTGACTTTAACACAAGAAATAAAACCTAGTAAGCTAATGCCCCCCAAAAAATATTTTAAAAAATTATCATTCCCCTCCCTACACACATATACAGGATATACTTCAGTTGCTGACTGCAGGTTGGCTGTCCCTCCAACTTTCAAAGTGATCTCCCAGCCCTCGAGTAGGGCATATATTACAAAGTTGACTATGAATAATTAAGGCAATTTTTTTCAAAGACTTCCTTAGGGAGGTCAGTTCAACTTGTCTTAATGTCTATTTCATCAATCAGGTGACATTCACCTACCCTATGGCATGATAAGTGAGAGTTGTAGGAATGGAGGTTGGAGAAGACATCTGGAGTAATTGACAGGTGTTTTCAGTGGGAGGCACAGGGGCTGGGAACATCTGTTGTTTACAATTAGTCAGGGCTATCTCAGAGGGAATGGCAGACCCCAGAGTGAGTTAAATGTAAGGTACTCACAATATTTTGTAGGACCTCTGCCAGGGTCTTTTCCTTTATGTGGAAGGATGGAGAGTTTCACTCCAAAACACAGATGCCATTAATGTCCTTTTCTATCCCATACGTCCTTCCTTCCTTCCTTCCTTCCTTCCTTCCTCTTCCTTCCTTCCTTCCTTCCTTCCTTCCTTCTACTTCCTCCCTCCCTCCCTTCCTTTCTTCTGTTTGTTGTTGTTCAAGTACAATTGTCTCCATTTTCACCCCATCATGTCTCCCCATCCACCCATCCCCACCTCCCAACTTTGAACCTACCTGCTTTGGCTTTGTCTGTGTGTCCTTTATAAATGTTCCTTGATGGCCCTTCCCCTGTTTTCCCCCATTATCTCTCTCCCCCCTTACCCTCTGGCTACTGTCAGTTTGTTCTTTATTTCATATGTCCTATATTCTAAAGAGGCCTCTTCTTGGGTGCTAAGTGGTTGCTTTCCCTCAACCACCACAAAACCATTGTGTACCATTCTGTTATCTACAAATTTACCTTTGCTCAATCATCCCATTCTTTCATGCAGGTCTTTCTTCTTGAGGCTCAGATGCAAGAGGGACATTGTAATCTTTATAAACCTTATAGATAATCATTATGTTATGCACTTTAACCTACTAGCCTGAGGGGAACTCAGTAAAAGTATATTCAATAAATTGGTGATTATTCTTATAGTATTAGGTTGTGTCAACTCAAAAATAAAAATGTAGGTGGATGGAACAAAATTACTATTAAATTCCTAAGACATTTTTTTAAACTGCTGAAACCTGAAAATTCTACCAACCAGCCTGGCCAGGGTTGCCACAGGAGAAAAAGAAAGCACCCCATCCAGTAATAGTCAGGATAGAATTACAAATTTTCAAAAATAGTGTATATACATTTTGTATTCATGATTACCTAGAATAAGAGGAAATGATCTCTTTCTGGAAATAGTATATTCAGTGACAAAACTGCATTATTAAGGTAAAAGAAGTGAGGGAGATAGAGTCAGATTTTTTTCTACAGTATAAAATTGTTATACTTAGAATTAGACTGCTGGACTCAGGTTAGATGATTGCAATTTTGTTGGAAATATCCAAAGCAGTATGGTTGGTAGCAGGGTTGAATAAATGGCATCTTCTCTCCATCAGGGCTGAGAAGGGTGTGGACCTTTGTCACGTCAATATCATAGAGCTTCTTCTATGTTCGATTTGGTACTTGTTGGCTTTAACATCCACAGTGAACACACGCGTGTTGTTGTTTTCTGTCTTCTTCATGGCTGACTCGGTAGTCAGGGAGAACTTGATAATGGCATAGTGGTCAAGTTTGTTTCTCATGGGGGTGCTCTTCTGAGGATATTTAGGCTGCCCTTCTGAGCCGCAGGGCCTTGAGCTCGTTGGAAGGTAGATAATATGGGAAACTTCCTTTTTGAAATGGCTTTGGATGCCTTTCAGTATTGGTTTTTTGCCTTTAAAGCCTTTGCTTTGGCTTTGGCTTTGGTAGGAGCAGGCACTTCCTTCTTCACTTTCAGCACCACCTTTGTGAAAAGCAGAAATCTCTGAGTGGATGTTATGATGAGACCATTCTAGTACTCTGCGATACCAGATATCAGTGCATGGTGGGAAATGTGGAAGATTCACTAAATAACTTGATATAAACATAGTGTTCCATGATTTTTGTGATAAAAGATACAGTATTGTTACATGGGAAATGATCTGGAAAACTTGAAAAATGACAAATAGTAGCTTCAAGGGTCACCGTGATCAGACTGGAATAGCAACATCATGACACATATCATCAACTGTGTGGCACTACTGATAACTCATGAGAGAGCCCCAAAGTCACATGTAGTCAACCTGCCAAGAACAGATGGTGACAACACTTCAGTCAATACAAGGCAACTGGGTCAACTCTTGTCAGGTGTCAGAAATCTGGCAACCAGTTCCGATATGCTTCAGAAACAGAACTGCTTACTTAGAGCATAATTTGTGTTGGCAATGTGTTTCCCTGCCTGGTGCGATGGTCAATTCAGACAGAAATGGTGGGAATCTGGCTTGATCAGTAGCTTATTTTTGGTCAGTTTCATTAGAGAATGTTCTCTTATTATTATTTTCTACATGTGCAACCCAGACAGTTCATTCAGCAGCTGCAATTTATTTCTACAATCAGTGGCCCCAAAGACAGGTATTTCCAATGTGCCAGTCTAAAGTTTTTCAAATGTCAAACAAATAGCCAGTTTATTAGTGAATCCAAATTGTCAGTATAAATGTTATAAATTTTATGATGCAAAGTCTTGGTCAAGCTATGAAAATGGCCTTTATTGGTGATCCATTTGTGATCTTGGGTAGCTGGTCCTGAGGTTCAATAGCTACAGCAGCCTAATGGACACCATCAGATTTCATCTTATATAAATCATCCTTGAATCAGGCCTGGAATTTAGGAGAATCTCTATGGATTGAGAATGCAGGTGGTTCAACAGCTTCACTTCAAGCAGCACATTTGGGGATAAATTTTCCCTTAAAGTGACAGTTGCCAATTTTTCAAGTAATGGTGAAATAACACTGGGACCCTGCTGTCTTGTGTACTTGAGTGTCAGATACCCATTTCACAAGTCAGGCTGGCTGGACGCTTCTTAACTCGCTAACCATTGGGTTGTTAGCAATTAAGCTGACCTACCTTCAAATGGCAGACACATTCCAGAAATTAACAAGCCTCAGGAGTTAAGTTTTAACAGGAGTGAAATAGCAAGCTAATAGCTTAAAAAAAACCCATCATCGTAACTGGTAGCCATGTCTGCAAGATGAATCCAAAACCTAAAGGCCTCCTGCAAGTAGAGACTGCTTGTTTTTACCAAAGCTCCAATCAGCAGAACCATCATTCACTGACACATGTGGCCCTAAGGGATCACTAGGCTGTGTGCTCCCTGAAATACAAAACATGTTAACTTGCCGGGAGGATTCTAGAGTTAGCTCTCTTGGTTTGGATGACATTCAAAAAAAAAGTATGCGGTGGCTTAGCCTATATGAAGAACCAAGTAGAAACACCTAAGTGAGACACAAATGTCTCTAATACCCTATAGAGTGCAGTCAGAGGCTGGGCCCCTTTTTGGTGGGGTGGGGGGAAGGACAGACATTGTTCCTTGATTGTCAGAGGTTTAATCATTGTTAATTCACTCACACGGTTTCAGCAAAGGTTACTTTCCAAGAAGGCCCTTGAATGTTTTCAGAGTTTATAATTGACACCTTCCTGAGGGGAGTTAATAACACAAAGGACAGTGGTATTGAGTCCTAGGCTTCTTATTAGTTATCCAGAAGTACATCATCTACATAGCGAAAATTTTGAACGTTAGAAGTTAACGCCATTCATGCTAAACCCTGATCTACCCAAGGCTGGCAAATAATAGGGTAGTTTAGATGCTCCTGTGGAAGTATTAAATACATATATCGGAGACTTTGTGACATAAATGTGAACTTTTCTTGATCCTGATATGTCCAAGACTGTGTGCCAAGTGCCATCAGTCCTTGTCATGGATTCAGCTATAGTCATAAGGTCTGGAAGAGCCAGGCCTGTGGGAGCAACAGCTGAGTCCATTCCCCAATGTTTCACTGTGATCTTCCTTTGCCACTGGACACACAGGGCTATCGTACTGGGGCATTGCATCTTATCCTGCTCCTGATGCCTTTAACTCTTTAATTAAAGTAATGATTTTTCATTTTTCCTCCTTGCTTTCTATACTGATTTTGTTGGACCACCCAGGAGGTTGTAGGAAGGCAAATTCAGTAGCTGTTTTGGGGCCCCGCTAGTACTTCTATTCTTGTTGCTTTTCCTGATTAGAAATATATCCTTTGTATGAAGGAACATGAGGCACATGTAAATAACACATTAATTTCTACAGTGCCTTAATATTTAGGAGCAACAATAATACAGTTAACTGACCCAACGGGCCCAAGAACAGGGACATGGTAGCTTTTCTTCTCTGCAGCGACCTCTGATGAGACACTGGTAGCTGAATAGGGTAAATTTTGTCCCACACTTGTGGGCGGGATCATAACTTAGGCTCCTGTGTTCAACAGGGCTGTAACTGATTAAGTTCCTTGCTTCAGAATCCCCTGGTATACTCAGATGAGTGGGTATAGATTTTGATCCCCCTTCATGACAAGGTGTCCTTAGCCTTACTTCTAATTATCTTTCACTATAAAGTCCCTGTGTTCTGAATAGAGGGAGAGATACTGCTAAGAGGACATCAAGAGAGACCTGTGTTCTAAGCTATTAAATAAGACTTGGCATTTACTTTTTATCTGAGCTCCATGGCAAAGGTGTAGTGGCTCAAACAAAATAACTTTCCACTGTTTTGGTCTAAAGTTATGTATTAAGTAGCAAAGACCTCATTGCTATTACCGCCTATTAGCCTTGAGAATCCCTGACTCAGCTCTAGAAAAAGCCTCTGGCTCTATTTTCCAAAATGCTCACTGTACAAACACCCTTGAAAGGATAGTCCAGAGCAAAGATAGCACCTCTGTTTGCAAGGCTTGCAGTAATGCAACGGATCCCTAGTGAGCTGTCTTCCAACAGCTAAAATAGACATGATTTCATTGATGTAGTTTTAAGGGATAAAGAGAGAACTAAAACTACCATGTTTTACTATTTACCATATTAAGCAATTCTGGACCAAACATACTTTCCCATCTCTGTCTTAACAATTCTTTGATAAGGATTACTTATCTGTGTTTGTGCTAAGCAATACTGGGGTTGGAGAAAAGTTATTTAGCGAATTGTTTTTGAAAAATACTTGCTTCTGAAAAATAAGACTGAACCAAATATAATAATTAACTTGTCAACATTTACATTTTAATCATCAATACACACATCAAGATGATTGTTCCCTGTGCCCATCAGTCCAAAGATCTACATTGAAAACAAATGACAACTGAACTAGATCCCCCCACCTGCTCACCGGCAAGACCATCCTTAAAATCACAGAGACCAGACTCAATGCTCTTCGCTGCCTAGGCGTTTGTAAGGCAACTTGGGACCAGACCCTGGTGCCTTTTACCAGGCAGACTTCAAAACAACATTTTTGCCATCTGATATTGTCATTGCTTATTTTTATAAATTACACATTTTTATATTTTAGGAAATGAAATAGCTAAAACCCCAAAGTGATAACACTTAAAACTGTGTCATATTTAATAGACATATTTTAAAATGTATGTGTATAAAGTTTTATTTATAGTAATCTCTTTATGCCTTATTTTTTATGTCCACTAAACTGAATAATTTTTATATCAATTTTTAAAAGTTTTATAGCCATTCATATATTATTTCACTGAAATAACAAATACAGGTTATGGAAAAAGTAGGCTTACAGTTTATATGAAAAATAATACAATAATAAATAATAATACAAGAATAACCTGTGTTTCACATACTTACAACTGCAAACCTACTTTTGCCACAACCTGCATTTAAATTCATAGTTCACTAGCTATTCTGCCACCCAATCAGATAATATGCAGCCAAAAGATTACATATTTTATGCTGTTATAGTAAAGTTGGTATTGGGAAATAAAACGAAAATAAATTACAATAGTAGAAGATCTCTTTGGGAAACAAAATATAGATAACATAAATAAGAAAGATAAGCATAATCAATCTATTCATCAAATTGTCTCATTTCTTTATTTCTGAAATAAAAATTAAAATATTTCTTTATTTCTGAATATATTTCCAGTGGCTTTTTGATCGGACCTGGGAATTCTGAGATGTACTTTTTATTGGATACATTTCAGATGCTTCATTAGCACTAGTACTATTATTATTCCAATACTTTTTAGTCTTCAAGTGATCCCTGTACAGGAGAAAGTACAATTTTTTCCACTTGGTGGTGCTGGTGGATAATATAAAAAACAAATTATTTCTGGAACACATTTTGAGAAAGCAGGTTATGGTGAGTTAAACAAAATTAAAGGAAGGACAGCTTCATTCACCTCTGCCATCCCAATTTTTCATTTCTCCTTTTGACACAGAGAGTGCAAATTAGTCAGAATGGTTACTACTGATGGCTTGGGTCCTTGCTAAATAGCAAAAGGAACAGGATCTTTAACACAAATTTCATGGCATTGGAGACTGACGATTAATGAGGCTATTATTTTCCTTTTTAGATTGTCTCTGCAGCAGTATGCAAGATTGCTTCAATTACACACTCGATTTTCATTCTCTTGAAAGGACAAGTGTTTGTGTTACCATTCATCTTCTCTCCTATAGCATGATGACCACTGGATTGTATTGTTCTGTCTGTGCTTGATGGGCATGCAAGTATTGTAACAAGATACTGAATGCTTTTATACCAAAGTGAATAGTAAATAAGTGTAGAGACTTGAATAACTGTTCAATTACAGTCAATGTCAGAATATTTTCAGACAGAGTGACAAGCAAATGGCTCAGTACCATTTACTATTTATAAAAAAATTTTAGAACCCTGCCTTCAGACATAATACATTGCTTTATTGAAAGCAAGCTCTCCTAAAGTGGTAACAGTTTTTCATATTTATTTGGTAGTGTTTTTTACTTAGTTCGGCTTCAGGTTTCACCTTTTTAAAAATGCATATATTATACAATTTTTATAAAGTGTTCGATCATGTATTCTTTCAATTACATAAGTACAGAAGAAGAACTGTGTCACTAATACATATATATTTTTTCCTATTATCTGTTAACCAGGGGCGATTCCATGAATTTCTTATGCCCAGAGTTAACCCAGCCCGTGGTGCTCCACAGGGGTTGTGAGATGGAAAAATTATAAGAAAGGATTTCAATGGCAAAATGAAAGTTTTCAGTTTTTACTTCACTTCAAAGAAAAGAACCCAACAGACATATATATTTTTTGTCACTTTGGTAGGCAGACATATTATTAACATCTTTGACGTGGACGAAAAAGCAGCCCGAGGGTCCCCTGTTCTGGTTCTCCATAGATAAAGGACTCAGTGTTGAACTCTGCCACTGAACAACAACTGTTTTAAATATAAGCAAAGAGTGAACCCAAAGCCTATTTGTAACTCTGTATGTTCATTCAAATTTAGGGTTATATACTACATGGTTTGAGATTCCATTAATGCTTTTGATTATTTTAAATGCAGTTGGTAACAAAGAGTGTAGTTAGGGGAAAAAAATGACCTACTACAAAATGCATGAGAGCACTAATGGATCAGCTCACAGCTCCCAAAACCCGCTGATGGAGAATCAATGATCCACCTTTCCTAATACATTGTGAAAGTATGTCTCAGAAGCGATTAAAGAAAGTTTTAGTAGGCTGCCTATTATTACAGTCTGAAGTTTTGTCAAAGGCCTATTAATACTGAAACACTTATTTTTATACGTATTGTAAAATAGCTTTGTTTTCCAATAAAAACTTTAATACTGTTATTATTTTATTCTTTGTAGATACAGAAAAAAAAAAGAATTACCTTACCTTGATTAATTAGCTTTTCTTCACATCACACTTTATTCTACAGGTTGATTTATTTTCCTCCCATCTTCTTAATTACTTTAAACATTATAAGTAAATAAAACATAAAATAACAAATAAATAAAAAAGAAAATTATTCCATTAGAAGAAATAAGACATTATTTTCCCCAACTACCACAGATATGTTGTATCATTTTTGTGTGGTAGAGAGAAGAGAAACACTGGGTTGTAAGTCAAACACAATTTAATGTAGTCAGATTCTAGCATTGCAGGTTGTGAAATTGTTGGTCCAAGACTTCAATTTTGGAGGATGCAATTTTCCCACTTACAGGATGGCAAGGTGTAGCTGTTAAGTACTTCAAATTTGGCTAGTCTGAACTGACCGAGATCTATGAAAATTTGAAATATAAAACATTGCAAAGACAATATGGAAAACAAAAATTTAAAATAACTCTTCATTAATCATTGTACATGATAATATTTTGGATATATTGGGTTAAATAAAACATAAAAATCATTTACATCTTTTTTCTTTTGGCTATTTTAACATGTTGATGAACCTGGAGATCATTATGCTAAGTGAAATAAGCCAGATAATGAAAGACAAATACCATATAATCTCACTTACATATGGGATATAATGAACAAAATAAAGTGACACACAAAACAGAAATAGAGGCATGGACACAAGGAACAGACTGACAGCTGTCAGAGGAGAGGGAGGAGGAGGGACTGGAAGAAAGAAGGTGAAGGGATTAGCCAAAGCACATATGTTCATGACCCATAGACACAAACAACAGTGTGGGGATGGCCAGAGGGAAAGGGGGGGCAGGAGTTGAGTGGAGGTGGAAAGGGAGGGGAGTAGGGACACCCATGATAGTGTAAACAATAAAAGTAATGTTAAAAATTAAAAATTAAAAAAAAATAAAATTGCATCCTTGGCTCAAAAGTGCTGGTTTAGGAACTAAAAAAATAAAGATATTTTTGCTCATAACAGAAAAACAGATCCCAGTGAACTGAGATCGGTTTTTCTAAAGAATATATATTTGTTATTTTAGAATATTTACTTTATTATTTGAATGGAATCGTATTTTTCCAAATGAAATGTTTATTTCAAGATCTCAAACTTGTATTGCTATTTGTATACTCATTAACAATCACATCATAGGCATGTTCTTAGTAAAAACTGTTCATATCTATGAAGTTGATCCTCTTATACTAAGGACACAATTTTGAGGGAAATACTGATACCTATAAGCAAGGAAGGCCACCTACTGAGTGAATCAAAGCAGCCACCTCAACTTTACCCCTCAATTCTGCACCATTCTCAGGCGTACTGCTCCACTCAGACCCGTGACTAGTACACTTAGATGCTTATGGTACCAACAAGCAAAAATTTCCGACATTAAAGAGTAGTATGTGAAATATTATAGCATGAGATTTTTTAGAATTTGGTTGATGACTTTCTATTAACCTTTTATTAATAATTTGTAATTCTGTGAGTTAGCCCATGTGTCCTATAAAACAAATGCGTTGTTCTTTGTCATGGGTTGCTGCTTTATAAAAGTAACAGATTACTTTAAAGGAATACCTATCTCCCAAGTCAGAAAAATATCCTATTGTCACTATTCTTCACCTAAAAACACCTGGCTGTGTGTTTGTAAAACATATCTTTTTTTTAAGCCTAAGATTAAAGCAAAGTCTTTTTATAGCTAATTATATAATATTTCATAGATAAAAAGCATTTATTCTCAAAGAAACTGTTAGATTGTATCATTTTCAAAGAAATTTGTTCAAAGCATAGCAAAAGGTACTGCATTTTCTCTCTTCTAGAAGTAAAGTTTCAATTGTTAATATATGTATTCATTCAGAAAAATGTTGCCAAATTCCTGAGCTCTGTGAGCCATTGTGCTATTTATGGTACCAGGAAGTAAGATAAAATTGACCAGATTGGAAATTATTTTCTTAATGGTAATTCTTCAAACAGAGAGTTTTGGTATAAGAGAATTTAATTAAATTTCTGTTTTTTATTGTATAAACAAAAACTATTCAATACTGTTGACATCGAAAAAGTCGTTAAAAAATTCAGTAGTTTTCCAATTGAAGTCTATTATTGAGTCTACTTGTTATTTGTATATTTCATGGCAACAATGGAGGGCGACAACCAGAACAAATACAATTATTTTAGTCATGAAGCACAATAAAAAAATCCCAAAACTTTATAAATAAACTTCTATTATGTTTTTCAAAAAGTATGAGATTAAAAGTAGAGAAAACTATAGTGTCATAAACAATAAAATATTTAAAAAACAAAAAAAATAATAAAATATTTCAAGAACCTGCTAGGTAAACAATATCTATCAATGATTATTGGAAGTACTTATTTTTCCTCATTTAGCTTTATAGCATTAATGACAGAGTTCAAGTAGAATATTTCCTAAACAATATTGAGTAATCATTATAAACAATATTGAATAATCATTGAATAATCAGTATAAATTTTATACTCAATCCTTTCCCTTTTGTTTTACTTTTCAATTCAATATTAATTGTTTGCAGAGTAAGGTGAAATAAGCATTTCCATTTAAATATCACAAATTTAGAGAAATATATTATGTGCTGTGATGTTTGTTATGAGAAGTTCTCAATGACATCTTAAGTATTACTCCATTAAGACTAGTTTATTATTATTAATGAGGTAGTGGGTTTTTATATTTATTATTAGTGTCACTGGAACAAAAGAGCTAAATCACTTCTCTATAGGAGTAATGCATTTAATTCATGGGCTTAATATTCAATTTATAAAAAGGCAATCCATAATCGAACCATTATGTTAGATATCCCTTCATATATTTCCCTTTTGAAATCTCCTGATTAATAAAGCCTTTTCTTCTGCTTCTAACAGGTGTTCTGACAGTGATGGTCTTTATGTTGCTGGGCAGCAGCGAGGGAAGACAGGCACTGAAGACCAGCACAGTGTCCACAGATATAATTTCCTTTGTTTCTCACCATATATTTTAATACAAATAGAATTAAGCCAAAAAAAATCCAACTAGTTTTCTTTTAGCTTTTAAAGGAAAATGTAACAGAAACCAGCAGATGATAGATATTTAAAAATCATCCATTACATTATTTGAAAACATATTTTCTTTCTTCCACACATAAAAAGGCTCTTCCTGAGAATTATCCTAAAACAATTGAATACTTTGGAGCCAGGAAGAAATGGGATCTGCAATCAATACAGTCGCTTACAACATATGTGACCTTGAACTTCTCTTGATTTTTAATGTTCAATAGGTTTTCTAAAGCAGTTAAATAATGTAACTCTTAAAGGCAAATGTGTTTCTTATATTTTTGCTTAAAAAAGGAGAACCTAGTAGATTTAGAGTTAAATGAATCTATGTGTTGGCTGCTTGTTTGCTGTTGATGTTATATAAAACTACACAATTATGCATCCCCTAGAAAATAGAAAAGTAGCTAATGATCCTTGGTCAAAACTAAAGGTATTAAGTGGTACAGGCATGAGGGCTTTAGGAATTTGGAAGCACCAAGATTCTAGGGCAATATTACTACCACAAAGAAGGACAACACGACCTAGTAACAAAAATGGGTACAATGGTGCAGCATTGCAAATCGATACAAATGGATGAGTTAATGTTTATGATGGTACTACCAGCAAGTGCTGTGAAGAACAGTCCCTGTAGATCGAATATGTACTTGGACTTAGCACCTGCGAAGTACTCTTTTTTAACTGAACTGCAATTTTGTTGTTCATCATTATGTCCTTAGTGAAAATTTTTTTTTATGAATTCTCTTATTCCTTACAAATCAAGTCCTTATGGTGGCCTACAAATGAGCTGGCTTCTAGGTCTCTCTCCAAGGTATCCAACTATATTCCCTTTCTTAGTTCCCCAACCAAGCCCATTAGGGTTTTGTTTCAGAGCATTTTAAAATGGTAAGTACCTAGAGAATGGGCTATTCCTCAGATATTTACATTGTTTCCTCTCTCACTTTATTCATGTCTCTGTTCAACCTTCACCAAAACAAAAAGGCCCTTTTCTAATTTCATTATGTGGATATAACAGCATTTCTTTCCTCTTCCCTTAATTTATTTTTTCATAGTATCACTACCTATCAATAAGTTACACATTTGCATTTGTTATTAACTCCATAGCTTTTGTAACAAACAATCAGCAAAAACATACCAGTTTAATCCAGTTAAAATTGATTTCTTATTCATCTTACACTTTTGATGCTTGTCAGGAAGTCCTGTTCTAAGCAGAGTCATTTCATTGTGTGCCTCTGCCACTTTCTAAGTCCTTGGAATGGTCAATAAATTATCACAGAGAGAGACAGAGTCAACAACAATGCTTGGATTATCATAGTGAGGTTTAGGAGTGACACACATCAATTACCCAGCACTCAGTCCAGTGTCATTGTACCTAAAAGGGAAGCTAGAACACGTAATTCTCTGTGTGCTGTGTGCTCAGGACATGGACATGGGATCTATGAGCCTTTAACAAGAGTCTATAACAGTATTTATTTGTACGGATGTTTATGTTCTGAGCTACACTGTAGACCTCCCAGAGGCAGCAGCATTATGAGGTTTGTTTTCTACTTTATTTTCACTACCTAGAACTTGATTTTTTTCTTGGTAACTGGTCAATAAATATTTTGTAAATAAAAAAAAACTAGGTCATGGTGTATGATCTTTTTAGTTATTGCTGGATGCAATTTTTGTTGAGGCTTTTGGCTCTCTATGTTCATCAGTGTTATTGGCCTGAAGTTTTCCTTCTTTGTTGTGTCTTTATCTGGTTTTGGGATTAGGATGATGTTGGCTTCATAAAAAGAGTTTGGGAGTCTTCCATGTTCTTGGATTTTTTGGAATAGTCTGTGAAGGATAAGGGTTAGGTCTTCCTTAAATGCATTGTAAAATTCTCCTGTGAAACCATCTGGTCCAGGGCTTTTGTGTTTTGCGAGTTTTTTGATTACTGCTTCAATTTCATCAGCTGTTATGGGTCTATTCAGGCCTTCTGCTTCTTCTTCATTCAGTTTTGGAAGATTATATTTTTCTAGAAATTTTAAACGACCATCAGTAAATGAGTGAATCAAAAAACTATGGTACCTTTCACAATGGAATACTACCCAGAAGAGAGAAAGAAGGAACTCCTACCTTTTGCGACAGCATGGATGGAACTGGAGAGCATTATGCTAAGTGAAATAAGCCAGGCAGTGAGGGGCAAATACTATGTAACTGGAACATAATCAACAAAAGAAAAAAGCAAGCAAAATATAACCAGAGACACTGAAAGTAAGAACAATTTGATAGTAACCAGAGGGGAAGTGGGAGGGGATAATGGGAGGAAACATTTTCAGGAACTACTGTAAAGGACTCATAGACAAAACCAAGGGGGGGGTGGAAGCGAGGGAGGGAGGGGGTTGGGTGGGGTGGGGGGAGTGATGGGAGGAAATGAAGACAACTGTAGTTGAACAACAATAAAATATTTTTTAAAAGGCAAAAAAGAAGTAAAAAAGATAAAAATAAACTAAATGCAATATTTTATTTATCTTTTGCTCTATGTTAGACAAAAGTCTAATAGCATACTAGAGACCAGAGAATCTGCTAGCATTCAACATCCCTGAGCTAGCTGTCACTGATGTGAAAGTAGCCGAAAGCCAGCAGCTCTAATCCATCCTCGTGAGGGTGAGCTGGGATTTTTATTGGCTTCATTTTGGTCTCACACTGACATCGAGGTGTTGTGTATGTAAAGTACACTAAGTTCTTCTAACATTTAAGCAGCATTTGGAAATAAATAATTTCATTATAAAATTGTACAAGTCACAAAATAATTGTAAAATTTGATTAAAATTTTAATTTATTTACTTATTTTTAATGAGAAAGTATTTGGAATGAATGTTATATTTAATTCATAAAGGGACTGGCTTCTTTTTAGAACACTTGCAGATAACTTAATAAAATGTTTTAAACACTCTTCTTGATCCCTGCAATTATATACAAAAACTACTGTTCTAATTGCCTCTATTTTACAGAAGAGGTAACAACAATCTCACCAACTAATGAGCAGCTAGGTTTCAGCCTGATGCTTGTTCCACCACACTGAGAAATACAAGCATTTATAAGCAAAGCTCTCATAATCTCCAAAGCAATTTGCTCATCAAAATCATCACAATCATTTTCAAATGCATTTTTTAATACTACTGATCACTTTCCTAATTTATTGGCTTTATAAAAGTATGAGTTCAAAACTCATCAGACTTGGTGAGTTTGCCAATAGAGGAGAATAAGGCAGAATGGAAAGGGAGAATATCTCATACTCTACAGAGAAATGCCTGGCTCCAAAATGCTCCTAAAAGTTGAACTAATGTGCTCCCATAATTTGGTGACCACGAACAATAGAAGAGCAATAGTCTTGGAAGGCAGCCTCTTCAGAGTGTTTTTGTAAGCATGTCCACTAGAGTTAAATCAGAGTTCATGTCAGGGGCAAGCATTCAAGTGCAAAGATTACTTTCCATGATGGATACAGAAATTCACAAAATGAACTAAGACTCAGGGTGGGTTACAGCAACGGTGGGAAAACAAGACTTTGGGAATTACATAGCATCATCTCTTAGATTTGCCTGGCTGTGTTTTTAACTCCTTCATGTATATTTAGAGGAGAGAAGTAGCAACATGATATATAGGAAACTGAACTGCGTAAATCCATGATAATGTTTTTTAATGGAGGGTACATTTGTGTGACAACTATAAACATTAACCAATAAGGAAGTATTTTAATTAAGAACTTTTTATTTCTATTTCATAAATTTCAAATTTTTAAGTTTTACAGTGTCTTTGACAATAATTAAAAATTGTTCTAACACAAACTATGGTAAGATATTTAAGTCAATAAATGGTCATATTATAATGTTATCAGACATGAAACAAAATGTAAAATTGATAGGTCTATGCTTCTTTTCCTTTTTTAGTGCAAGTGTAGCTTTTATTATATTTTGTTTTATTTTCCTTGTCTTGTTTAATAGTGTACCAGAAAAGCTTAGTCACTCTATTAGCTTTTACTCAGAAACTGCCAGCATGACATTGGTTATAAACATGAAAATTTATGAATTATAATTTGTCAATGTTTTAATAATACTAATCTAAGCTATTTTTTCTTGTATTGGAAATAGAGTGATTGAAAAGAACTTAATTTTATTTTTCAAGTTCTGGATGTTAATGTTTGTTAGTTTTATGTATCTTAACAACACCTTCCAGTGTGTGTTTTATTCTTAAAATTTCCTTGTTAAATTAATTATTGTATAAATAAAACATATTTTAATGATTTATAATTGATCAAATTTTACCCTACGTCAGTCACTTATAATACCACTGCTGCCTTATATCAAGATTCTCTGTGTGATTGTTTAAGAATTTTTTTTCTGTTGCAGAGATTGGTGTCTCTACCCCTCCTGAATACTACATTGTTCTAATATTTGTAAATTTATAGAAAATCTCTGCTAAAATGAGTCCCATTATCCTTGTAGATTAATTTAGGAGAAGACTGAATGTATTACTTTATTGAATCTTCCAGAGCATGAACAATTAGGCTGCCTTTATGTCTTTCCATTATTTCTGTATCTATCTTCTAAGAAACTTTGTGTGTCTTTTTCCTAGGGTTATTCCTAGCTATATTTTGATTTTTTGCCAGTTAGTTATAAATGGGATCTTTGTCTCCAAAGAGAGATAATTATTTTATATAATATTTTTAGCTAACCAACTTATTTATCCTATTAATTTAAATTGTATACATATGTGTTACTGGATTTTCTATATAGTCGATTAAGTAAATTAAAAGCAAAGACATGTTTAAATCTTCTTCTGATTCTTCTGACTTATATTATTTCTGATTTTCTTGCATTGTTCAGAATCTCTAATTTAAGGCCGAATAGACATGGTAGAAAGGGCTATATACTCTTCCTATTTTAACTTTAATATCCCTCAATGCCAGGTTTACTGTATTGATAATACATATTACCTAGTGCACTGTTGGTGAGAATGCAGACTGGTGCAGCCACTGTAGAAAGCAGAATGGGATTTCCTCATGAAACTAAAAATAGAACTGCCTTTTGACCCAGCAATTCCATTGCTGGGATTATACCCTAAGAATTCTGAAACACCAATTCGAAAAAACCTATGCACCCAATGTTCATAGCAGCACAATTTACAATAGCCAAGTGCTGAAAACAGTCTAAGTGCCCATCAGTAAATGAGTGGATCAAACAACTGTGTACATTTACACAATGGAATACTGCAGAGCAGAAAGGAAGAAGAAACTCCTACCCTTCATGACAGCATGAATGGAAACTGGAGAGCATTATGCTAAGTGAAATAAGCCAGGCGGTGAAAGACAAAGACCATATGATCTCACCTATAAGTGGAACCTAATCAGCAAAGCAAACAAGTGAGCAAAATAGAATGCAAGACATGGAAATAAAGTACAAACTGATAGTAACCAGATGGGGGGAGGGGGATAATGGGGCAAAGAAAGAGAAGGGCCATCAAGGAACATGTATAAAGGACCCATGGACAAAGACGGGGTGGGGGGAGGATTGAACGTGGGAGGCGGGTTAGGTAGGGCAGGGGAGAATAATGGGGGGAAATGGAGACAACTATATAATTGCACAACAGTAAAAAAAGGAAAAAATACATATTATTTAAGTAAAGAACACTTTATTTCTAGTTTCCTACATTTTCTTTTAATATGTGAATGCTGGCATTTGTTAACTATTTCTAAGCATCTACTTATGAGGATTATAATTTTTCTAATTACCCATTAATATTTCAATTTACTATATTTAATTAATCCATAAAATGTTCAAAAATTAAAGTCTAAACAGACTTAAATGATTTTAAGAGGCTCAATTAAAATATTCCTCATTCACTTGTGTTCTTTCCTGATAATAGACGTGTCTGAAAGTATGCACATGTTGCCCTTTCACAACTGGCCTGTTACATGTAACCCCCCAAAAGTCATAATTTTAATGCATCTAGAATTTTTCTGTGATGAATTGCTACTGTTTATAAAGTATGCTGGAGCACAAAACAAATGCAAAAATTAAACATATTTGTATTTACACAAACATTTCTTTATTCAAGGTAATCTGAAGGCAAAAAGGACATTCATTATATCATTCTTTGTCTTATGTGTGTTTTAAGGGTGGATGCCTTGTGTGATATAAGGGTGAGTTATTTTAACCTGTATTGAGGTATTCAGGATCCAGATACATTGTAATGAGGTGGGAGAGGTGATAACTTTTATTTAATAACTTCAGCTGTTTTTGACTCCTCTATTATTTTGCAAGAATACTTCCCTGCTAAAGAAGAATCCAAGAGAAAAAGCAAGAGAAAAGAAAGTAAAGCATTCTTTAATAACAATGAGCACTATTTAAGTGATCTTTATTTCTTTAAAATTAAAAATTTATGGCAACTTCTTCTACCTTATTTATTATCAATTATATTATTGTTCCCCACTTTTCATCTGCCCTCTGAGATTCAAATACACACCCAAAGCCTTTGTCATGTGATATTGCTTTGGCTTCTGTTACAGTCAGCTGAGTATAGATTTCTGACCCCTTCATGTGGGGTTTGCTCACCTTTGAGCAATCAGATATTAAAGTAGATAAAGTGGCATGTAAATGTTACAGGGTAATGATTTTCAAAATATTGAAGGCTTCCACCATCCTTTTTACCTGTTCACTCTCCACCACAAGAAAAACGCATTGCAAGTGCTGTTGTTCTTCACCCTGGGTCCCAAAGGGAAGATAGGTAGAATGCAACAGAAGTGGCCCAAAGCCTAGTCTACTTTCAAATAAAAACCAAGAAGTCAGATGTGAAACACATTTTTTTATGCCCAAAGTGTGAGGGCAGGGTTACAGATGAAAAAATGTCATGTCTGGCTTATACAAGAGAGAAACCTCAGACAGTAAGAAAAGCCCAAAACTAAAGCAGCTGCATTCACATATATATTTCTGTGATGTTTAGTAATTCTGGAAAATATCCCCCTTTTCATCACTGTAAATACTCAACACTCTTGTGGGTAAAATTAGGGATTGCTTTTTTGCACTTGCTATTCTCTGTTCTCTGTGAGTCAAAACACACACACAAACATATAGCTCTAGATTTCCCCATGAGTAGAGGTATGAACACTTGTAAAGAATATGACAGAGACCCTCTAGGCTGATGCATGTTTTATATCCATGAGTCTGTATTTCACTAAAGGATGGACTCCTCATGAGTGTCATGAACTCTGCCTAAATTTAAAACTCTGCTTAAGGATGAACACGGAGCATAGGGTGACCCTAAATGAAGAAGATCTCTTCCTGATAGGACAAACTGTCACACTGGGAGGAAGAATGAGACTTAAGAAATCATTTGTGTGAAAGCTAATATTTTTCTACAAAATGAACTTGGCTAACATGGAACACTGAAGATTATACTTAGGTGTAGTTACTGGTGTTTTTGCACTGAGGACACACAAAAAGAGAAAACAGAAACCATTGGGGCTGCTGAATGTGTTTTAAATTCTGCCTCCAGAATTCTAAATATCCAAAGAACAACCTGGATTCATTTACAAGGCAACATTTAAGATTTTCTAATATTATTTCCAAGTTTTGATTAAAAACATAAAATAAAATAAAGGAAACTATGAAAATTATATAAGTACCCATAGAAGAACTAGAGCATCATACCAATTATATGCTAAATATATTGCTCAACATTTTCTCTAGAAAATTACAACCCAAATATATATTTCTAAGGCTTATAGATATCCATTGGAAAGATTTTATTGTGACAGAATCCACTTATTCTACAAAGAATAAAAAATAACAAGTTATCTTTTTTGTAAAGACCCAACAGCTATTAACTAATACTTCTGGAACTAACATTGTATTCAGAGTTATATTGGCTGGTATAACACTGGTAAAACAGTAATAATTATTACTTATGGTATTTAAATAGCATTATGATAAAGAAAAAAACAAGGATAACAGAATTACAGGCCATAGCCCCCATTTCCCAGAAATATTTCTAGATAGATTGAAAAAAAGAAATAATTACAAATAAAAGCAAGGTAGCACTTGATAATGTATGCTTCTACTTAAATCTCAGTACAGGAAATGGTGGCAAATTAGGTGGAAAGCTTGGCTTAGGCTCAAGTCTTTCTTAACTTTCTCTTCTCGGCTCATGCTCAAACAAGCAGGAAAGGCATGAGAAGAAAGTGTCTCAGATTGTAGAATGGAAGAGAGGAGTTTGGCTCTCGCTTATAAGAGCAGGAATTAATTTTCCTTTTCTGAAGCATGTGTGCTAAGGAGAGATCACTTATTAAATTACGTTGTCGGGACCCAAATAATAAAAATGGCATTACCTTTGTTCTAGATTCTGACCAATCAGATTAAATTGCCCATCTTTCAGGTGGGGTGGGCAAAGAATAAACAAGGGAGTAAATATAAATGCATATATGTCAAAATCATATTTACTAATAATTTTCATAACTACCTTAAAAGTAAAAACAAAAGAAGTAGTCTGTTATTTTTCTAGGGGGTAAAATAAATTCAACAACAATGTTTCTAGATTCTCTGAGGCTTAAAAAGGAAAAAAAATCTAGCTTAAGGATAATAAGGAATTGCTAAGAAAATGCATGGCTTCACAATCATGAATGAACCAAATAAAGATGGAAAAAATAAATATGTAAATTAAAACTGACATGGCTGTAGCAATGACTGACAAATCAGATTAGAAGGCTGGGGAGGAAGAGGAGAGTATGTTCAAGCTGGAACACTTAGTAAAGAAATGTACATGACTACATGATAGTGTGCATAAAGGTTAAGCCAGATATGACCCAAGTCTTATAGAAATTTTAAGGGACAATCAAGGATTCGAACTATATTCAAAACATCTATTCTAAGAGAATGATTTTTAAACTATAAAATATAGAATAAAATATTTAAAAGACATAGAATTCCTGTTAGTGAAGACTTATCCAAATGAAATCTAATTTTTAGTGGGCAAGGCAGGGGAGAGTACTGGGGAAATAAGGGGAACAACTGTAATTGAACAACAGTAAAAAATTTTTAAAGAGAATCTAAAAACAACAATAACAACAAATTATTAAAAAAAAGATCCTTACTTCAAAGCACTATAACCACCAAAATTTAGGATCTCATAAAAAGTTGCAAAAGTACCCAGACAGGGAATATTCCTCTACTAACCCTCAGCAATTGATATGGGAATTTGGGACCAAGGGCATTGGTATAAGTCACTTGTAAAAAGCCCGGAACCACTTAGAAAATATGTTTCTGTTGTATTTAAAAGAAAGGATCAAGGACTAATATAATTTTACTAAGAAATATTATGCTAAGCAATTCCTTATGAGTATGCTTCTGATCAATTCCTGATTATGAAACCTATGGCAATGTAGATGTTCATGAGTTAAGATTTTAATAAAACAAAGTCACTCATAAGGCACTCAAGGTCAAAATCTACACTCTAAAGGTGTAATGAAGAGTCTTAGTTATCTTCTGTAAATCTGTTCTTGGCTTTTGCCTGTTAACCATTGTTAGAAACAATAAAAACATACTAATAAAATTTGAAGCAGAAAAAGAATGATACAATCTTTAGATATTAGATATGGTATGGTTAAGCAATAACCCAAGTGTTCCAGTTGGAAAGGAGGTGGCTTAAAAATGTTATGCAGGAAGATGCTTATTTCAGAATTTTACCTTACTGATGTAAAGAAATATGTTTGTAGCACACATCTTATTAAGGAAGTTACTTTTGCTTTAAAAACCTTCAGTATGTACAGGGTGTGTATGTAAAGTAAGTTTATGGTTGTTCCTCTGGAAAATAGCACAATAATTAATAAATAATAATATAAGAATAAACTCTTTCGTGTGCTCACAACTGTAAACTTACTTCTGCCACACCCTGTTTGATATACTACAGACATTTAACAAGGTAATATGGAACCTTCAATATAGTAAAATTTTGTAGGTAATAGGTAATATGGAATCTTCAACATAGTGAGGATTTGTAGTTTTATTAATGATTGTAAGAATCTTTCATACATTAGGAGTGAAGCAATGAGAATGTAAATCAGGAAGCACAGAGATGTCAGAGATATTGTGGAGGTACTACTACCAAAATATGTTTCCTGCCCAAATATCATAGCAAGAAAAACTAAAAATTCAAAGTGACTCTTAAGTTTCAACACTGGTAATTTTTAGAAGTAGTATAAAATGTACTTTTAAACATTGCTTCATTTCTAAATTCTAGGCTTTTGTCCTGGCACTCATGGAGTTAATTTAGCTTTTCTCTGCAGTAGTCCTCTGAGCTTTTACAGCTCAGGGTAGAATTGGTTTCACTCAGATGCGGGTTTGAAACCAGACTCCCATTAAATAGGTGTATGACCTTGAGTCACTGTCTTAACCTCCCTGAGGATGAACAAAGCTCTTAATGAGCTCTCAAAACAGATCACAGAGAGTAGTCCTTACAAAATGCAATTAGGGAAGGGAAGCAGGCCAATTAGTAATCAGAAACAGGAATTGATTCAAATAGGCATCAGAAATGCACACTGTGGCTTCTATCAATCAACCAATCATTCTGCTTTAAGAAAATATAAAGAATTATGAAAGATTGCTTGGAGATACATATACTAATTGTGATTTATATTGTATCTTAACTCTATGTCACCTGCTTCTAAGGGGCATCCCTTTCGAATCAGTGAGGAGTCTGAAAAACTACAACACTAAATTAGGAATAAACATTTTAAGTTGTCTTAAAATATTGTTTATTCATTGTTAATATTGTGGTTTAGATTATAGAAATAGCAAAAGATTAGAACAAAGGAGATTTTCCCCATACTTATTTATTAGGAATATGCTTTCAACATTACTGCCCACCTTTCATTATGTCTGAACCTAGTTATCTACTCTGTGAAATGAGAATTTTAGATGAATAATTTCCAAAGAACCACTTGACATAAAACATATGATTATTACTGAAATTCTAACAAAACAAGAGATGTAAAAGAAATCTTCAAGCAACTAATCATATGCAAATATCAAATATAAGTTGGATTTGAAAAGAAATAGTACCAAATTAAGAAAATATTTTTGAATTAATGCATTCTTTAATAAATCATACTATTAGAAATAAAAATGTTTTTATTTATAATGTGCAAATAAGCATATAAAACATACAGGCAGAAAATACCAAAATGGATAAATATTTGGAAATATTAATTAGATAAATGGAAGAAGTTTTATATAAAAATTTTGTAAATTGTAGTAATAGTGGAAGGAATGAAAGCAGGTATTAAATCCTACCAAATAAAGAAATAAAAAGAGGATTGCTGTGTTATAATTTCAATAAAAGGGTCTCAGTATTATTGCATGTAAAGTAATGGTATACTTATCACATTTAATTGAAAAGAGAAGAGCTTCTGATTATTAATATAAGGGAAAAAAGTAAATCAGAGTTGTAAAATTTTAGGTCAGTCTTTAGAGAAATTCCATGAACATTTTTTGGTTCCAAAAATAGTGTTTTCTCATTTTTCTCACATAATTCTAAGAAATAAAAAATTAAGTGCACTGCATTTCAATCCATTTTTTCATCACTTTGTGAATCCATTAAGCTCAAACATAATAGAGACTTGTATTCTGAGGTTGTAAGATGTTAACAATGAACTACCATACTACCTAGTACTGATTCCATTATTCAATGCTTTTTTTATTTGTTATACATGAAATTTTTCTCTCATCCTTACTTAATTCAACCTGAAAGGGCTGTTAAAAGTGCTGCGCTTGTTGTTCTTGTGTCCTAGGAGCATGGTTGGCCATGAGACATGGTTTGAAATTGAATTTCATTAATAGCTCAGCAGCCCATTAGTATCCCCTCTACATGAAGCCAGGTAGGATTCACAGAGAACAAGCAGGGTCCCATCTTTATTTGATCTCACAGGCACCATCCCTTCTGCCCTTCTAAAATAAGGTAAAGTGCCTCCTCATTTCTGAAGACCCTAACCCCAGGCATATGGGTTGGTCTCATTTTTAGACACACATAATAAAGCGGTCATTCTGAAAGTTCACTCACGTGTGCGCGATACAACTGCTGACACAGCAGGCTTGTATGCTTTCAGAACATGGGGCACAGTGGGTGTTTGCAGCAGGCTCTAGTTGCTAGTCAGCTTGCACAATGGATCACAGTCTACGTCCTTTCACCCCAGGTTTCAAAATTGAAACACAAACCCTCTGAGCAATCTTTCATGTATTTTTTAAGCTATGCTGCAAAAATAATGAGCAATTAGCTCTTATCCTGATGCACTGTTGTTTAGATGAACGACCTGTGGATATTTCAAGTATCATAATTTGTAGATATTTCAAGTGTCCCATTTGGATCCTGGAGGAAAAAAAAAAGTTTACTGAGGAGGGGCCTTCCTATTTTGTCTTCAAAGTCCTAGGTTGTTCTCCACGAAGCTGAGCTTCTGAATAAAACGACTGCTTTCAGCCTCCGTGAAATGCTAGCACCCTGTCAGAGTGATGTTTTCCAGTTTTCACTCCCTAGTGCCAAGTTTTCACACTACAGGACTTTTTTAGGTAGCCTCCAAGAAAAGGGAAAGCCTTAATATAGAAAACCATATTTGTTTTATACAGATTTAGTTCTTTTTAGCAAATTTGTTTATGCTTTTTACCATAACATGGCTTTTATTTTGAAAACATTGAGATACTTGATCCTTGAGGATTTTTTTGAAAGCCAGTGAAGGGCACATCTAGCAGCTTATGTTTTCATTTTGCTTTGTTTTTCTGTTAAGTATATGTGTGTTTTTAATTCATAACAGATCATATTAGATTTAAATGTATCTGTAGTTTTTTAATGCCAATTTATATAGTTTGGTAATTCATAATTGATGAATCAATTTCATTTTTTAAATTTCCTTTTGCAGAAAGTGTGAACACTTTCAGAAAGTTCTAAAATTTCAATATTAGCATTTAATAAGTTTAGGTTTAAGGGGTTTTAGAGGGGAAGTTTTTTTTCAGTCATGAATTCTATGCTGAGAGAAACTCATGCCTCATGGTGAGTGATGCTTTATTTCTAATGTGGGATAACTGGTGCTTCAGAAGGGTTTTATGACAAAAGAAAAAAGAGCTAAATATGCTTTCTCTGTGCACTGTCACTTCATCACATTACTTACTTCTTTAGGTCACCTTATTTAAAAAGTTAAGAAACTACACATTGAGGCAAATATTGGCACTATCATTTCTTAGCACCTTGGGTCAGATTAGTTCATCACATCCCTGACAGGAATAGAAGAGAAAGAGAGAGTGGGTTTAAGATTGGTAGGAAATGTTTAAAGGAAAAAGAAAAAAATATGTATCTGGTTGGAACACAGGGCAAAAGAGTCAATTCTGAATGGTCTACTGCAAGAGATTATTGGTAACCTGAAAGCAGAGGTTTCCCTAAAACAGCAAGCAATCTCTTTCCAAGAATTTACCTGTTTGCATATTTACCTAATGCAGGTACACCATTCAATCTCTAACACCTAGCCCTTAGTAAGAGCTCAAACTCATCTGAATTGAGAAGGTATATTATTTGTTTTACGGAGTAATCTCTGGGAAAATGTGAAATGTTAAGGTGGACACAGCAAGTAGAGTGGAGTGCTATAACCAAATGACTATTTTCTATCATAGTTTTTGCATAGGTAGGTTCTTGTGTGTGACTTCCACCCTTTGACTATAGAAAAAGTCCTCTTTTTAATATCTGCCAAATTCTTTGCAGAATCTTGTGTTTAAATGGGAAACCATTTTACTTGTTGCTCCCTGTGCACTGCTTAAGACAATGGGATGGGATGTTCATTACAGGGAGCCCTGTTTGAAGCCCCCGCCACCCCCAGGATGGTGGGGAAGGCACAGCCAGAGAAGCTAGTGACAGCAGTGCTACGGGAGAAAGTTCCCCATGTACCAGACTCCATGTTTTCTGTACAACTACTTTATCCTCTCCAGGGAAAGATTCAACATGAATGACATAATTTGGAAGTCTGGGAAGCAGGGATACCTCTCCAGTGAAGGATTAAGGACTGAGAAAATTAGACAGACTCCAGGAGCTAACGGGGTGGGAAGTTAATGCATGGCGAGTAATGAAGAGATCAGAACAAAGCGCCTGGAGGGATTAGGGTCGAAAGACCACTTCATCAAAATTTTAAGTGAAGAAAACCTATCAAGTAGAAAGCAATGGAACTGTTTATTCAGCTCACAAAAGAGACTTTAGATGAGTCTTACAGAGACTTCCTAAGCAAAAAACTTGTAGTGTGGGCACAGCAAAAACTACACACATGAGAAATCAAACAGAATATTAAATCCACCAGTTTTGTGCATGGCAGGGCTTTAATGTTAGAAAATTCCCTGACAAAGGGAATGCAAGGCCCACAGGCTGCTTGTTCTGCCCCCCACTAGTGATCTCATGCATTCCAGAGCTACAGGCACTTAAAAGCACCCATCGCTTACACCTGAAAACTAAGTTTCTAGGTTCTCAAAGTTTTAGATGTGTTTGCCCCCAACTATTCATTTTCAAAACCAAGCTCACTGAACAGAGTTTCAGTACAATTTGCATCCAACTGCTTACAAAATAAGCAAATACTTTTATGTTTTATGTGCTGTTTCAAGAAGTTCAGCTGCCTGAACTCATCGTTGTCTGTTAATGAAAGCTCCTGGAGGAGGGGTTTCGTAGTGATCTGGCAGGAGGTGGGTGAATGCGGTTCCCCCATGTCTGCCCCAAGCAGGAAGATGCGGAGTCATCCTGTTTCTTCAGTCTCTCTGACATCCTGCCCTTCACTCACTCTCTCCTTCCCAAACGAAGTTCCAACGCAAGTGGAAAATGACCGTGGTAGAGCTATGGAAGTGCTATGGATCAGATCCTAATGGATGGAGCCTGTCACCTGACTCACAAAATCCTCTCCTGTTTTACAGCACTTCCAAAGGATCAAGTGAGTGCTTTTGCATTTTGTCTTCGCCTCAACCACACACCTGGAAAATATCTGGGATGAGTGAAAGTGCGAACCCCTTGTATCAAACCCTTTAATCCCACTATTGCAGGCTCTGCCTTTCACTCTCCTTTGACCATCTCCCTCCCAAGGCCCTGCATTCATGTGGCACCTCACAAGAAAGTGTGGTTATTTGAAATTCCAGATATGAACAATGTTGCCTGGCCTCCAAGTGACAACAAGCTGTTTTTCATCATATATGAAGAAGAAAAATAATAGTGATTTGATAAAGGAGATATCATTGGGGATGCGAAGATTCAACTACATTTAAATATACAGGGTTTACTTTTCAAAGAGAGTTAAAGCAGTACTTTAAAAGTGATTGAGAAAAAATCCCAGTTTATTTTATAGAAGTTATCATGAGCCTGTCTCCATTTAATTAGAGCCAATCATAAAATGGAAGCCATTTGAACCTTAAGAGATTACCTGAAAACAGAAATATTTCTCCAACTGCCATCGAAGATAGATTCTCTGTGCTTAATTATTAGAACTTTTATTTAAAAAAAATAGAGCCTCTATCAGTCAAGATCATCTAATTGCCTCCTGAATGGTCTATCTCTACAAGCAACACATTAACGAGAAAACAGATGAAGTGGACTGATTACAAGGGGAAATGCCTATTTCATCTTTTAAAGTATGCTTTCAACAATCCCATATTAAGTACTGCTTTGCTTCAGAAACAAATTTTTAAATGGCAGGCTTGGCACTGAGGCACTGTTAGAGCTGACCGAGGACAAAGACCACATGGCATTGAATTCTTTTCCCAATTTTTCTGCCAGTCTGAAGTCAGACTGACCTTTCATTCCTCTGATTTTTACCCGTAAGCTTTTCTATCTCATTAGAGAATTTTTCTAATTTTAGCGATTAAGCATCTTTCATAAAATTAATAGTGTTTACAGGAAATGAGAGTGTCTCAGACCTAAGGACAAAGCAGGCGACTTCTCTCACCAGATCAGGTCACCCTATCTATTGCAGTATTCCCTTGATCTTTCCGAACTGTTGTCCAGTCCCTCAGCAGAAGGAGTTCTGCCTATTAAAATTTCTCCACAGAGCATGGTGACAGGACTCTGATTTAAACAGACAGGCTGGGATTTCAATTTAAATGCTACTTAGTAGACTATTTACTTTTATATTTTAGGTCTTTTTACACATCTTCAATTACTTTTTTTTGTCTTGTATTCATGAGTCTCATTTATTTTCTGAATTGTTTTTTTTATGTCTTAGAATTCTGGGGGGAAACAAACTAAGATAATCTAAGTAAAGCACTTAGGATAATGTGGGGCACCTAGGAGGTAGTCAATAATTGATTTTCTTAATGAGTCTGAATTGGAGGGAAATGGTGTTGATACTGTCTTACGGGGCCTAGAAATGTAGTGTGTGCTCTCTAAATAAGAAATAAACTGGAGCTAATGCATCACATCTGAACCAGAGCAAACCCAGTGCATGAGGCACAGCCTGCGGGCAAGAGGTTTGTGTCACAGGAACAAATAGTTAAAAAAATAAGTCTCATAAAATAAATTTGAACATACATTTACCCACTTCAGATTGTTTTGTTGTAGTTTTAATAGATTATAATGTTATATGATCCAGGTAATGGATTAAACATATATTTACATGAAAATTATGCTTATTGTCTCCTCATTTGGTCCCAGGTACTATTACAAAAGTAAATTATATTTCAATGAAGTATTAAAAGTAAAAAATTATTTCTTCCTGCCTTTAGTAATCTGAGAGGTAGATATCATTCTGTATTCAGGTAAAGAATTGAGAACACAGTCTAAGTACCAAGTCCAATGTCATGTAACTAGTGGGTGGTTGAGCTTAAGTGTGATTCAGGACAATTGCCTACTTCTGCCTAGGATTCCATTGGTCATCGATTTAATATTTTATCTACACTGTAATATTTTTCTAAATCTATACCAATTAATTCATTAAATATTTTTCAACAAGTCACAACATTTTTGTGGGAACAATTATATTATTATTTCCTTGTTGAGGTAACTGAGAACAAGATCCATAGAAGCTTAGCTGAAGTCAGTAAGCTAGTATGATGCAGAGCTTTGTTAAAATCCAGCTGGTCCAACTCAAAAGCTTGGTCATAAACACGTTTGAAACTACCTCCACATACAGGTCGCAGGAAGATTAAAGGCTTGATGACATCAGTTGCATTTAAAATGGGTAATAAAAAAGGAATCACTTTTTCACATAACCATAGAATTTCACAGACAAAAAGGCCTTTTTAGTATGCTCACCTTCCACCCTTTTATTTTACTGATGAGGTAAAGGGAACTGTGACAGGCAGAAATTGTAAAGGTGTATATTTCATTCAAAGAAAGAGGCATCAAGTAGATCTATCAAAGAAAGGTAATATTTTGAAGTAAAGTTGAATAGTTCAGTTTGACTGTACTATCGTCTAATACACACACTATATATAGGATATAGTCTATGTACATGATTACTCAGATGCATGAAAATGCAGGTTGTGGCTAGAAATACAATGGTCCAAATTAACTAGCTGGGGAGTTTAGAACTGATTTAGTACCAGTGGCAGAGCATGCAAGATAGAAAAGGGGTGAGAAACCATGCAGAAATCTCCATGAGTAGTCTGGGAAAAATAGATTATTGAAATCACATGATGAATTTGGAAAATGATACATAAACACACATAAGCAAGTTATGACTGATAAAGAATCAGTAGTACTTGTCAATGAAGTACACAGAGCAGGAAAAGAGCCCATGAAAACTCAAGTATTCAATGACTAGAGAAAGGGGAGTCCACTAATAGAAACTGGCAAGTCAGTCCCTTTCAATAATATTGCCTATTACTTATTAAACACTATCCTTGTACTCTTTTTTTTAAATCCTCACCTGAGGACATGCCAATTGATTTTTAGAGAGAAAAAAATAGAGTGAGAGAGACATTAATGTGAGAGAGAAACTTCGATCTTCGGCCTCTCACAGGTGCCTCACCAGGGATAAAACCTGCAGCCCAGGCATGTGCCCTGACCAGGGATTGAAACTGTGACTTTTCAGTATATGGGGTGACTCTACCGTCAATTGACCACACTGTCCAGAGCCCCTCTAATACTTTTAAGCTAAGATTTTTACAAATTTGGCTTCATTTAATTTTAGTATAGAATTAAAAATTAAGACTACTATAAATAAGAGCTGGTGAGATGACACTCACAGAGCTGACACATACGGTCCAGTCCTTGGAAACTAACCTGGACTCAGTGAGAAATCTGAAGGTCAGTTTGGAGAACAGCCTGAGAGAAGTGGAGACACGCTATGACATGCAGATGGAACAACTTAACAGGATTCTGTGGCTCCAGGAGTCAGTGCTGGCCCAGACATGGGCAGAGGGGCAGCGCCAGGCCCAGGAGTGTGAGGCCCTGCTGAACATCATGGTCCAGCTCAAGGTCAAGCTGGAGCCTGAAATTGCCACCTGCTGAAGTCTACTGGAAGAAGGGGAAGACTTCAATCTTGTTGACTCCATGGACAAGAACCACTTTGTCCAAACCATTCAAAAGACTATGACCCACAGGACTGTGGCTGATAAAGTGGTGTCTGAGGGTAAGACAGCAAAGTTCTGAGGTATTAAAGGCAGCAGAAATAAGACATCCCTTGGCAGGGCAGGAGGCCAATGAAAAGTTCAGAGTTCATGAAACATAAAAAAAATAATTAAAGAAAGTAAGTATACTATGCCCATTTTATAGGGAAGAATGTCAAGTGCATAAAAGATACACTGGTTTACTCAAATTACAGAGCTGACAAAGGGTAGAGTCAGAATTTGACTACAATACTAACTGATTCCTCAGTTTCACTGTAACATTTTCAGAGAACAGATTGAATAGAGTGTCAGTAGGTTGAGTTTGTGCTGCCAATATAAAATTTAGATTGTAATCAATGGCAGTTTAGAATCAGGAGAAGCATGAGGCGTAATACATTGTAGAGTTGTGTGCTTTGGTAATATGGATGCACTGTGAAGTTCCAGGACTCCACAAGAACTGGAAGAGTGCCAGAAGAAAAAAATGCAAGACAATTATGCCTATGGAAATGCTTTGATTGAAATACAAGGAAGTGGGAGGGGCTGGAAGTGAAGGAGGAGGAGGAGGAAGAAAGGCTTGTGCAAGAAAGGACAACATGAGAAATGGAGAATTATAAAATGCAATTTCCTCACAAAGAAAAAAATATGGAAAGTATTAACCACAAATTCAGATTAATATCACATTCATGATCTGCACTTCATTATTTAGTTATTATCTTAGACCTTCTGATCTACCTAAGTTAAATTTTAATAGTTATTTAGCTTGTATGTTCAACTACATCAACTAATGTAACATTTAACTCACCATGTGCAGGACCTGTGATGGTGTCTGGAAATAAGGGGATGAGCGTGGCATGAGCTTCCCATCGTTTGTTTACTCTACACTGTCCCCCTAGGAAGACGGACAGGTTAGCACATAGCTATTTATCTCATCATGGAAAATGCCACAACAGAGACTTGTAAGTGAATTTGGTAAAAGTAAAGATCATTCATTCAGGGTGTAAGACGCTCTTTGTGGAATGGTGACCCTTAGTGTGATTCAGAGGATGATTCAGAAGGGGTCATCAGGAAGAGGTGGGCTGTAGAGGGAGGGAAGTTTCTGACAGGCAGGTGTATAAAGTATACAATATGTTGCAGGTGATTTGGTGACTCAAGAGTAGAAAAATGGGGAAAAAACTAGGAAGAGAGACAACAACCAGAACATTGGAGGCATTTTATACTAAGTTCTGAGATTTCTATATGGAAAGTGAACCAAAGAAGAGACTTAAATAGAACTGTGACATAAACAGATTGACATTGTTAGGAAGATCATTTTTCAGGCAGAGTTATCTTTGGATTGGATGTAAATATCAAAGGCAAAGAGGCAAAAAAGTGGCAGTAGTGGGGTGAGGGAGGTGGGAATGTAGGGCCACAGCATTACAGTAGGACTCTAAAGAAGCTGAAAAAGTCATGTGGTTAGGGAGCAGACATTTTCATATGTGTTTTAAACAATGGACTTCTGCATTATCCAGACAAGAGGGTTTGTAGCAGTGAGTAAGAAAGTGTAAAAATGTGTGCCTACATACTCTGTATATTCGTATTGTCAGGGTAATGGTAGTCAGAAGTGAAGAGTAAATCCCAGTCTAAGGTGCCTATTTAAGATGTTTATCTGTAACATTCTGAAAACTGTCTTTGGAGGAAGTACCTCTACTTATCCAGGCAACGATATAAAGTGTCCAGCATATGGATGACCTTGCAGCTCACTGAGCTTGCCTAATGAATTACTGCAACTAACTATTGATTGTGGGAGCCCAAGCCTCTCTGTGGAGGATTTAGGTTGTCTGTCTGGTAAACCAACTAAATAGAAGAGTAAATAGCATTAACAAAACAAACCTATTGCACAAGTAATATATTTTGATATAATACATTTAAAATTACTGCTTGCAATAGTACAAATGTATTATAAATACAGAATAAAATTTTAAATTATTTTTGATCTTCCAAATCCCTCCCCTTTTCCCCCTTAAATTCCCTTCCCTCTCCCCTCTGGTCACTGTCCCCTTGTTCTCTATTTCAGTGTCTTGGTTTTTATCCTGCTTGCTTGTCTGTTTTGTTGTTTAGCTTCCTGTTAAAGGTGAGATCATATGGTATTTGTCTTTCAACCCCTGGCCTATTTCACTCAGCATAATGCTTTCCAGTTCCATCCATGTTGTTGCAAAGGGTAGTAGCTCCTTCTTTCTCTCTGATGCATAGAATTCCATTGTGTATATGTACACAGGGACAAGAACTAAGGGGGGGTGGAAATGGGAGGGAAGTGGGGAGCACAGGGTGGGGGTTTGGGATGGGAGAAACAGACAAAAAACTGTACTTGAAAAATAACTAAATAAAATTATTGAGAAAAAATAAAAGCTGACTGAAATAAAATAAATAAATAAATTATTTTTGAATTTTTGTTGTATTTTCTCATTACCATTACTCTCCTTATACTCACTTCCACCTTCACCCACCCTCCCCCACCCCCGCAATCACCACACTATTTCCAGGTCCATGAGTCCTTTTCGTTTTGCTCCATCCCTCTACCCCTCTGCCGCCCCCACAGCTGTCATCCTGCTCTCCATCTACGAGTATGTTTCTATTTTGCTTGTAAGTTCAGCTTGTCCTTAGACTCCACATAAGAGTGAAATCGTATGGTATTTGTCATTCTCTGATTGGCTTATTTCACATAGCATCGTGTTCTTTAGGTTCATCCATGCTGTTGCAAAGATAAAATACTATGGTACATTTACACAATGGACTACCATTTGACTGTAATTAAAAAAGAAAAAGGAAAAAGTACCTTTTGCAACAGAAGAAATGAATTTTGAATGCTGTGATTTTTACTAAGGTTCATAGCTTCTTGAAGGTCAGTTCTATATTCCAGAGTCAGTGCATTTGATTCAATTTAGTAAACACTCATTGATCTCTTTGTGTGTGCCAATCTTGGGACTAATCCTTGGACTATGAAGGGGTCATGGAAATAGATAGGCTCAGGGAATTACAGCCAGAATATGAGTCAACCCATTAAATTAAAACAGATTTCAGAGATAAATAGTATACCTCTTTTGCAGTGAAAAAAAATGGATATTGGATATTGGATGCAGTGAATTAGAATTAATAATCATGTTAATAGTACTTTAGAACTTCTATGAAAGAGGGATCCTAATAACAGGAAATATTCACTTTCGAATAAATACAAGTATAGGTTAAATGATATAATTAGAGTATATGAATATAATTTAATATTTAAGCTTATTTTTGGTAAATATTTTGGGAGTGAATATCACACATTAGCCATGTTCAGATCCCATAATTATTGTGTTTGTTTTTTGTAAATAAAAATTATTTTATCATTTGCAACATTCAGAATGGAGATAAATGTAATACACATTTTAGACTGAAATAATTGAAATAATCCACAGCTTTACTCTGTCTTCAAAGTCTCCATGAGTCCTGCTTCCCTATTTTTTTCTTTTGGTCTAATTTTAAAGTGATCTAGAAATCCACAGGACTATTCTAGGTTGAATGGATACAGAATTCACATCTGTGGCATTGCCACCTGTCAGAAAGATCAAATCCATTCAGTTAACCTACTATTTCCCCATGTCAAGAGTGGAAAATATATTTTTAAAAATCCCATTCAGTCTGGCACCGTGCAAAAAGTCATCCACAAAGCTTCCTTAGCTCCTTGCAAACAAACAGTAAAATTACAGAAGTGTAGAATGAAGCAGCAGGCCCCAGTCACAGTTCAGTAGCAATTACTGAGGACGATTGTGTTTGCTCTCTCCAGGAGATGTCACTAAAGAGACCAGCAAAGACGCGCTTCGCCTATTTGTGGCAAAAAAATATATAACCAGGGGTGGTAGAAGTAGCAGGGGAGATATAAAGCTTCACTCATACTGAACATACATTTGTCCATTTTAACTGTATTCTTCCCCTGAGTAAAGGGGTAAAGTTGTGTAGCTTGCTTTATGTGAAATTTCATTTTTTGTATGTTCGTTAAGGAAGGCCACTTTTATCTAGGTTTACAGAGACAATGCTGCTAAAAATACCTGAGAAGCAAAGTCCTTGGTTGTCATGTACTGAAATGAAAACATTTCCCTTTCTTCCAAAGAGAAGTGATATGTTCTTTATTACAACCTTAGGGCCAGAGTTTGTTCATAAGGTTTCTGATATATGCTTTTTATGTGTTTGCTGCCTTGAATATGAAGGAACAGAAATATGTATTTACTTGGTAAAGCTGAAAGTTTACCTAGCTAGTCAATTAAAGGAATTAAAATATAAAACACGTATGATTCAGTTCCATAAAATAGATTTCAGCTTTTATCTATATAATATTTCACTCATATTTCTACAAATATTTTAATGTGGATATTGCCATAGGAGAAGCATGTACGTTCTTTACTGCAATAAAATACCAGAATTAAACATTATTCTTAGGCTTTAAATTATCACAAGACTAATTTTACCTGATCTATTTAATCTACTTAAAAACTTAGAAGTAACTTCTCAACTTCACGTTTCTTTCTGTAGTTCTCAAAAAAATTGTCAGTTATTGAGACTTAATTTGGATAGATATAAAGGTAACTGAACTTTATAACTGAAAACACTATTTAATACGATATACTTTATTTTTCAGCACTTTCCATCAGCACCTCTCATATTGCTAAATGCAGAAAGGCACTCAAATATTGCTTATCAAATAAATGAATTAATGAAGGTACATAGTCACATTTATAGAAATTTAATTTAAACTCACTCATCCTCATCTCATAATTACTATATAGGCTGAACAACAAATTAGTACCAAGGAAAAACAAATGTTTAATTTTTTAAAAGGCAGTGCTATTTTCTAGAGACATACGTTACCTCATCTGTCAGTCATTATTATTTGCATCAGTTCTTCCAAACTGGTCTGAAAGTTACTGATATGGACAATTTCTTTTGTCGAGCATAAGAAAAAATTTCAGCAGCATATAAAGAAATGTTTGTTTTTCTTTGTTTTAATCAAATTAATTATTTTATACATGACAAATCATTTAACATATAGCAAAGTCTTTAACATATCAATATTATGATAAAGATGTTCATAAGAACTATATATAGTATTTTATAGTGAATAGAGTGAGTTTAAAAAAATGTTATTTATTTATTTAGAGGGGAAGGGAGGGAGAGAGGAAGAGAAGCATCAATGTGTGGTTGCCTCTCATGTGGATCCCATTGGGGACCTGGCCCCAAACCAGGCATGTACCCTGACTGGGAATCGAACCAGCAACCCTTTGGTTCACAGCCTGAGCTCAATCCACTGAGCCACACCAGCTAGGGCTAGAGTGATTTTTTTTTTAATTTAACCAAAATTTACCCACACATCTATTACATTGTCCAATTTTGCTATGGTAAATTAGTATCCATTGATTTTCCAATCTTATTTATAATAACATAAATAAGATTTAGATTGAAAACAGTATTTTTACAAGGAAACTTACCATGGGTATGTTTAATTTAGTTAACCATAATTATATGTGTTGAGAGTGATAAATCCATGCACATCAAATAATAAGTATAAAATAGAAGACTTTATACATATGATAATGGAGACATTTAGTTTCGTCTTTTTAGCATTCAGAATCTTAGAAAATTTTTGTGTTGTTTTGAATTTGAAATTGTTTTCTTCTCCATTGACCCATAATAGATGCTGCCAGAATATTAAAATGAGTAAACCCATGAATTTTAAACTGATTCCAAAAGATAGTGTTCAAAACAGCCTTAATATTGGTTTGTCCAAAAAAGTCTGTAGTTTTTTTTCCCATAAAACAAAAGACACATTTTTCATTTTCACCTATAATTTTATTGATTGATTGGGATTGATTTATTTATTAACATGTTGAGTATGTCAGCTACCTACCACATGGTATAAGATTGATTGTTCTCAATTAATGTCTCTATTTGATCATTATCAACTTCAATGGTTCTACCCAAACATTGTCCAGGGAAATCTTTGCAAAGATTCTTTGCAAAGTTTTATTGTCTATGAAACTTTGCAAACCACTTTTGACACATTCGATCAGTCACAACACCTTCTCCATACACTTTGCAAATCTTATTTGCCTTTTAGCTTCATTTTTACCTTCCTTGAAATAATAAAGCATAATGTGCTGATGATGTCACTTATTTTCTTCCATCTTCAATATTAAAAATGACTACACAAAAATTTACCAATTTTAATACTTTTTTAATGCATGCTGATATGACAGCAGTCACAATACAATCTAACAAAATTGTTTCGAATGAAGATAAAGACAACTAAGTGCTACAAGACCCATTGTGCAGGAAAAGCAAAACCCAAAAGAACTTTTTGGCCCACCCAATAGTTCTCTCAGCCCCCTGAACCTTAGACAAGCTCCTTGTTGCTATTAGCACCCTGATCTCCCTCTCATAACAGCTCTTTACAGAAATCTATTTGACCTAACCTCATAGGTCTCTCCTTTTCCATTTCTTAGACTATTTACTTTAGAAATCTTGTAATTACAGATTCTCTCTCTGCCCTTTTAAAGTGTACGTAAACCCTTTCAAACAGGCTCTTGCCAATTATACAACTCAGAGAAGACTTTGTGGAGGATCTGGGAGCCATCATTTTGAAATATAGCATGCTCAGCTGCTACTTTTGCTGGGATGGTGGGAGCTTGACTTCTATGATTTTCTTTTTTTTAATTTTTTCTATTTTATTTTAACTGTTCAAGTACAGTTTTCTGTCTTTTACCCCCCATCCCAGCCCACCCCACCTTGTTTTCATCAGTGTGTCCTTTATACTTGTTCCTATGAAATTCCCCTTGCACTTTTCTCCTGAAATTCTCTCCCCTCTTCCCTCTGGTCACTGTCAGCCTGTTCTCAATTTCAGTGTCTTTGGTTATATTTTGCTTGTTTGTTTGTTTTATTGATTAGGTTCCTGTTAAAGGTGAGATCGTACGGTATTTGTCTTTCTATGATTTTCTTACTCCAAGTAGTGAAACTTCCTCCTGTCATGAAGTATTTGGGTAAGGCCAATGAGAAACATAGATGGCCTACAAGCCCCTCCACCCCAGCTCTTAACCCCTCTCCTGCCCTTCGCTTCTGTGGAGTTGAGTCCAGGCCACACTCTGGTCTCTCTTGTTGGGAACCACACTGCCTGGTTTCAGGAATTGTAACTATCCCCCCATGGCTAACGGTGAGTGAGCAACATCCAGATTGCAAGCTGCAGTGGAGATAAAAGCTTGTTTCTCGCAGCAAACGCTGCCTCAGTTTCCTCCTGCTTCCCCCAAAGCATGGTTGGAAGTCCATGACAGGTAAGACTCCTCACAGCCAGGGGCAACCTAAGCCAGACTCGATCACTTGGGAGGCCATCATGGAAGGACTTGGGGGGCTACACCAAAGAAGGAACAATGGACCCTTGCCTCACCCCCTGGCTACTCTGACATAGCCTGAGTCCCCATTTCCATCTGGGAGAAGAACTTCCTGGCTCTAATCCACTTAAGCCTGAAAACCTATGATGGGGAGGTGGTGCAGCTTCTTGCCTGGCTAGAGCAGTATCTGGGGATAAATCTGGCATCAGAAAGAATTCCTAAAAATCCTGTGAAACCTGCTTTGCTAAGAGTACTTTCATTCACATGTTAAGGGTCCGAGCAAGAAATGAGTATGTCTCCCAAAGTTTCTGCAAACCCCTTTTCCTGATAGACTCTGACTCAGACTAACCCCTCAGATTTCTTTGAAATGTTATCTACTGTTTGATCCTTGCTGTGTATTACAACCCAATAAAAGCCCCTGGAGGAAGGGGCTCCTGGCCTTTTTCCCCTGAGAAACTGGCCACCTCTCCTCCCCAAGAAGAGCATGTCTTGGTAGTGTTTACTTTCATCCATGGTGAACAGGGGGACTTGCGGGCAAAGTTGCCCCCACACTCTCTCTTACTGCAATAGCTATGGATAAAATCTTGTTTAAATTTCCTGTGCTATCCTTGCTTTGACAGTTACTATCAAGGATTATAGACTATTTTGGTCTATTAAAGACCCAAATGAAATTTAAGCCTTGTCACCCTCTGAATTCTATTGAGTATATAATCTTTTATTTGACAGCCCTCAAGTTCATGATTACTCATATATTTATATATTTGATATTAATAAATAATTTATTCATTGACTATTTAAAAGTAAATCTTCAGTGAGTCTCCAAATATTAAACAATTTCATTGACCACAAGTATCTATAGAATAACTGATAATAGAATCTATGTTTTAATGAATAATTTGATGAGCAAAAAAATAATTGTGCCTAATGATTTTCACACATTGTCATATGTAATTCTTGTGCAACCCTGTAAAGGAGATACTATTAATTCAGTAGAAAACTCAGGTTTACAGTAGTTAAGAACTTTGATGGAGGTCACCCACTATATAAATTGTGAGCCTACATAAACTCCCAAGACTGAGATTTTATATTATTTCCTTATTATTTATAGGAAAAATATGACTTTCATAATCATTTTTGGTTATTTTTATAAGGATTACTTTGGAACATACCTCACAGATGGCAACTATATATTAATGGTATGCAAATTTATTTATTCCAGGAATGATGCTTTCCTTGTATACTCATTGTGCAAATATTTGAAATTTATACATTTAAGGCTTAAGCTTGTTTTAATAATTATTTCTAATTAATATTATTGTAGTTAAAATATTTTTCAAAGTATGACACAGCACCATTTTCCATTAAACTAGCTATATTTCACTGGTAATGTTTTAATAGTGTGTGGCCTTTGGTGCATAAAAAGTGGTTTGTCCCCATGTTAAATGAGTTCAAATTGCTGCTGATGCTTTTGCTACGAAGACTGATAACATATTCTGTCTTTCCTCTTTCCAGTTATAAGCATCATCAAGCACACATATTCCAGCTTTGAGTCCAACACTCACGACAGAGGTAGACTGAAAAACCCAAATAGCTATTTTTGTGCAAAGGCTAATCCTAAGTAAAAAGAACAAGAAATGACTGTCTCTCATTTAACATCATCTGTATGTTTTTCATATATATATATATGTGTGTGTTTCATATATATATAAACTTTATAGTAGCTATTCTACTAGGTCCAAGAAATTTTTTAAAATTTTACTTTAGTGCTCTTCATAGTATTCTATATACCCTATGGATTTTGGAGTCATATGGAACTGGCTTTCAATCACGTAACACACAGTTTCATGTTTCACATAGTTTCACAGATACCAATGCTTCTTCTATGTAATGAGAATGATGATAAACTTTCTGTACAATAAAATTATGTAAGATTAATTTATAATACAATACTATTAATTATTTGATTTTATTTTTATTGGCTTTCTTCTGCATTAGTTTACTTTCAATTTCTATGATAGTCAAATCTTTCTTATATAATTAGACCTATTTCAATTCCAATTAAAGAAAAATTAAAACAACATAAACAAATTATTTTTCTTAATTAAAAAAAGCAAAAAAAAACCCACAAAATTTCAGGCTTTTAAAAATATTTTATTTTTATGCTGTTACAGTGATGTCATCCTTAGAAATAGCTAGTTCAAGCTTTTTAATGAAACCTGGGACTTTACCCTCTCATCTCTGCTTTTCTTTGATGATTTCATGATCTCAGGTCAGCTGGGTTTATGGCTGGCTTCTTGTCCAGGCTTATATTCTTATAGTTCTATGATCAATGAGGGAAAAGCTACTTCATTCCCAAAACAATTTGAAAATGTCTTGGAAAGGACACAAACATTCCTGGATCATAGCACCTGCTTACACCTTAAACCACATCACTGTTGAGGAATTGGTACATGCCGACCTCTGTGACAGGGACACAATATCATCAATAGACAGCTGGTTTGAGTCAAAAATAATCTCTCAGGTTTTCATTTCCTAGCAGCAGAAATAATTGACAAGGATGTATGCTAAACAACCGAATTTAAAATTTCATCAGAAATATTATACTGTGCTTAATATTTACATTTTTATCAAGAATTAACATTTTATATATAGCATTGTTAACTGCAAATAAAATAACATCACCACTGAGTAATAGAAATGCCATAGGCTAGCTTCATTAAATTAATGAGCCAAAGACTCCGACCTTGGTATCTCTTCTAATTATGCACAATGCACGGTTTCTTTCAAAAGAAGACATCTAATTAATTAGATACAAATGTCATCTATAGGTCATTGACAGTTAAAATGATCACTGATGATTCAGTTTAGTCCAAGGAAACAATAATCCTTAGGGATTTCCAGAAAATGTCATCTTTGTATCAAAAAGTTTTTTTCATAATAAAGGATTACAGAAAGGAAAAAAAAATCTCCAAATTCTTAACTTTTTCATACAGAGTAACTCTTATCTAACTGGAGAGATAAATGCAACCTTTCCCACGTAGACCCATGTGAAGATGTCCTGTTTGTCATGTAAACTAATTAGGTGTTGGAAAGAAAATGTGTGTTTGGAATGAGATAATTCCTTGAAAAAAGAAAACAGTTTTTATTGTCAATATGTGAAATGTCATTCATTTTAAGGAAAATATATAACTTTTTAAATTTTTCATTTGATAAAAATACATTTGGACCACCATATAGTCATAAAAAATAATCCTTTCCCAATTTTTATGGTTATCTATAAGCATATTAAAATTAATGTGCTGGGGCTATTTGTTAAATATATACTTTTTAAAAAGTAATGAAATAATAATACTTAAATTCCATGATTGAAAGTAAGACAATTATGGTTTCCAACAAATGACAAAATATAAGCAAACTCTATATTATTTAAAATGTAATGAAAAGATTAAGATTAGAAATACAACAAAATTATACAAACTTCATGCCAGTTGTTCAGCTTCTGTCAAATAATGAATATGATTAATATCATAGAATAGTTTTACATTTACAGTTTTCTGATAGAACTTTATCAAAATGTTTTACATTCTCATTAATGCTGTATCATCAGTTTTGGCAAGTAAACTACTCTTATTGAAATTAGTCATTCCACAGATAATGTACCAAAACACATTTATAAAGTTAAAAATTTGTATGAAATTTGGCATAATATTTTATATTTATTGGGAGAAAGTAACTTTATTTTTGCTCAGTGATTTAGTATCCTAAAAAAGTTTTCTTATTTGTTTGTGGACTTAAATTTTAAATGCAGGGTGGAGGGGAATTAAGGGGGGGAATAGAACAACTGTAATGGCATAATCAATAAAATAAAAATTAAAAAAATTAAAAATCAGAAGAGGTGACAAATATGTGTACTTTATGTTAACTGTTAATGATCTTCTACTAAAAATATGATGGAATTACTGTTTTCCTAAGATATGCTTTAACTATAATGTATTTTTATGATTATATTTATAATTAAACTGTCTAGCCTTATTACCTTCTATTAGTTCTTACAATGCAGGAAATTGAACAGAGCAGCCCTATGAGAAAACATTGCTATGTTAGCCGAGTAGGTGCATCAGGGCCTCCTGGTTCTCACTGGCCTTATCTATAGCACTTATTATCTCCATGAATCCTTGTCAAGAATCTATCTGCCCACATACCATAGATTACGATCATATACTCTCAGAAATAACAGAAATAGATAGGAGAATAATTTTTAAAAGAAACCTTCATGGAAGTATACCCTAAAGGAGTCACTAGGCGTACACAGAAATAATTCAAATACTAAGCAGAATATCCTAAAGCACTAGGGATATAGCCAGCTTCTGGGGTCAGAAAAGATATAATCCAGGGACTAATGTGACATTTATTTGGGGCCTTGATGAGAGGTTATCACCAGGTATGATACATGTGGAGAATGATCTAGGGAGGTAGTTGAGCCCTAAATAAAGACAAAATGCAAATGAGAAGCAACACAGTAAATGGTGAGCATTCCAGATATGTGTCACTATCTGGAATGCATCAGTGGGAGTGTATGAGAGAAATGTTCTAAAAATATGTTGGAGACAAACTGGTATGCTCTAGGAATTTCCATTAAAATGATTGGCTTATTTTGGTCAAAAGACTTCACTGAGTAAACAACTCATTGGGAGAACTTTTAAAGATTACGCTCACAATATTGTATATGATAAATGGTAGTAAAAGAAACACATGTAGTAATTGTAAACTCTTTTAATCTATGCCCCCCTCCATTTTAATTCATTATATAACCTCGTGGCTTCCTATTTTACCACTAGCGTGGATTTTATTTGACTTTTAAAATAAACACTATAATAAAAAGAAAACTAAAAGAAGGCTAAAGGGGAAAGTTACAAAAACATAAAAGCTAAACTTTTAACTAAGAATTGTAGAGCTTAATACTTTAGAATAATGCAAAGATAACCTTAAATATCACCTCAATTTATATACCTTTCACTTATTTTAATTTAATGATTTAATTTACCTACAGTGTTAAATTTTAACTTAACTAACATATGCTTGTATGTTTTATCACAGAATAAAATCTTAGGTGGGATGTTATTTAAACAGAGAACATTGTCAGCAAAATTGTTGTTAAATGGCATACTGTACATTTAGGGTTCACAATTTTTAAATTGTATGTTTTGATTATAAGAAAGCCTTAAGAATTTGAAATAGTACGGATTGGTTCTAGTTTGAATTTCATACCAAGAACTTTTCCAAGATAGATTAAATTCATTTAATTAAACACCCAATTTATTCTATGTTGAGAGTAATTGATAGAAATTTAGAGAATGAAAATGGCAGAGTCATTGCTTTCTCAGAGATGGTGAGCAGGGCTGGAACATTTTGAATAAGAATGAAAAGGAACTGATTAATATCATGGAAGAGAAAAAAGAGAGAACATTATAAATATACAACAGAAGGTCTTTATCTACTACTCTAAGATGCCAGGAAAACCTTGGTGAGGAATTCATATTTAAGTTGAAGCCTAGAGGAGTGGTTCTCAAAATATGGTCCCCGGGGAGGAAATTGAAGGATGGAAATTCTTGAGCTCCTCCCCAAACCTATTAATGCCAGAAACTCTGAGTGGTGAGCAACCTTGTGTTTTAACATCCTTCCTGGCAATTTTGACATGCAGTCAAGTTTGGAATGTATGACCTAGATTCCTAGAGGAAGAGTAGAAACTGATCAGCAAGAAGCAGGAACGGAATGTTCTGGGCATTACACTTCAGGTATAAAGGGGAGCATGTTTGCTTGAAGAATTAAAGATAATAAGGGCAGACACAGCAAAGGTAAAATGAGGTGAAAATGCTAGTAATCAGGGACCCAATTGTAAAGAAATTTAGGAGGACTATGTACTTTATCTTAAAAAGGATTCAATAGTACCTTTAGAGTACTATCTCATCCTGTATAATGACAATAACATTGTAATAACTTTGGTGAAAAATGGGTACAAGATTTATCAGGGTGATCATTTTGTAAGTCATATAATGTCTAATCTCTGGGTTGTATACTTGAAAATAGTATAATATTGTGACTCTCTGAGCCTCCTGGAGTTCCTGGAAGTCTATTTCCTTTGCCAGATTGGAGAAGTTCTACTTCATTATTTTTTCAAATAAGTTTTCAATTTCTCGCTCTTCCTCTTCTCCTTCTGGCACCCTTATGATTCAGATATGAAAATGTTTAAAGATGTTCAGGAGGTTCCTGAACCTCTCCTCATTTTTGAATTTATCTATCTATCTATCTATCTATCTATCTATCTATCTATCTGTCTTTTCCTCCCATCCCAGCCGCCGCCCCCAGAAGTTGGACCCAAGGAAGCACACACTGAGTCACATTATAATTACATTAGCCAAGATTCAAATGAAGGAGAGAATATTAAAGGCAGCAAGAGATAAGGAGACAATTACCTACAAAGGAGTTCCCATAAGACTAATAGTTCATTTCTGAAAAGAAATATTGCGGGCAAGAAGGGGCTGGAAAGAAGTATTCCAAGTCATGAAAGGCAAGGATCTACATCCAGGAATACTCTATCCAGCAAAGCTATCATTTAGAATGGAAGGGCTGAAAAAGTGCTTCCCAGATAAGGCCAAGTTAAAGGAGTTTATCATCACCAAGCCCTTATTATATGAAATGTTAAAGTGACTTATCTAAGTAAAAGAAGATAAAAAATTCGAACAGTAAAATGACGACAAGCTCACAACTATCAGCAACCAAACCTAAGAAAACAAAAACAAAGTAAGCAAACAACTAGAACAGGAACAGAATCACAGAAATGGAGATCACATGGAGGGTTATCATTGGGGAAGTGGGAGGGAGAGAGAGGGGGAAAAGCATACAAGGAATAAGAAGCATAAATGGTAGGTAGAAAAGAGACAGGGGGAGGTTAAGAATATATAGGAAAAGTAGAAGCCAAATAAATTTTATGTATGACCCATGGACATGAAATAAAGGGGGGAAATGTGGGTGGGAGGGTATTTGCAGGATGGAGGGAAATAAAAGGGGGAAAACGGGACCACTGTAATAGCATAATCAATAAAATATATTAATACATTATAATAATGAAAAATAGTATAATATTGTATGTCAACTGTTATTGAAAATTTGAAAAAAATGATTTCAATTAAAAAATAAACACATGAGTGAAGATGCACATTTTTCTGTTATATGTTTTTATATTAACCTCAAATAAGCTTCTTACAGCTAGAAGTTAAAAATATTTTTTCCCAATATGCTTCCCTTATATAAACTGTACCTCTGCCTTGGCAACCTTCTACATATTTATGTCTCATTTCCATTGGGTTATATGGGTTTTCAAAACACAAGTAAACTATAAAAAATACTTTGGATGAAGGCACTGAAAAAAATTAAATCTTTAATTTTATACTCCATCAGGTACATTTTTTGTAGACTTTTTTTGTCTAAAATAAAATGTATACATTATGGTTGGAAGAATGATATAAAACTAATGTGTGAAACATATAGGAAAGGAAATAAGATTATCGAAAAACACATTTACATTAGCGATATCTTTCTTAGGTGCTAAACAGGAAAACTGAGCTCTTCGCATGGCATATATCTCTACACATTTACACACGTGTGCACACACACAGCAGCCTTACAGAAGGCCAAATTATTTTTGTCACAAATTATTGTTTTTGTTAAAAAATAAATTTATATACATATGCAAAATACAACATATTTTCATTGTTTAGGCTCTCCTCTTTGAAACCATTGAGGAAAATGTGTGAAGACAAGCAGAAAACTTCCATCATAATGAATATGGACTACATTCTAAGCATCTTTACTTATTTGTGATTTGCTCCTTAGCAATACAGACCCTCATGCATAATGGTAGATCTAGATGTATCATGGACCATGGATCTAGCATGTAGCATGTAGCATGCATCTAGATGTATCATGTATTATGTACCGTGTATCTAGATGTAAAGTGCATGTGCCTGGGGCCACTTTTAAGCTTCATCATACCCACTATATCAATTGGGCAAGGCAAGTAACGTTTCAAAATTAGGACTGGGGTTGTCCAAGGAGCAAATAAGATATGACAAAATGCACTGTTTAAATAGAATAATCAAGAAATAAGTGCCGTCCTTGGTAATTCAATAAAGATCGAAATAAGAACCATATGTAAAATATAGCATAGTTTTGTTTTATTTTAAAATTTAATTAGATATATTTTTATTCATCTAAATTAAATTAATTTGTTGGGTTCTTTTTATAATAATTTTGATAATTTGGTACTAGCTTTTATCAGTAAATAAAAATAAATATGTTTTGTTGTATTAATGGAGAAAAGACTATAGTGTAAATATACATACTATATTTTTGTTTTTTATTTCCTGATTCTTTCATCTGTTCCCAATTTCCTAAAAATTCACTCATTATTTGGAAAAAAATATCAAATTGTTTTTTCCTGATTCTGTAGTCCTAATCCTATTAAACGGTAACCACTTTTGAGCAAAAGGAGAATTTCAATTTTATAACATTAACTGCTATTATGATCTTGCAAACCCCCTTAAGTCTTTTATTAGTGCTTTCAACTAACATATTTATTTTTTCTGTTACAATCCATTGTTTTTTTACACTATTATCAGTTTAGGTAGGCACTTATTGTTCTCTAAAACTTTACTTTCTCATTTATATTCTCACATCGGTGCCCTGATTAATGGTGTGACCATCAGTAATTTGTTTTGTGACTCCACGCTTCCCTTTTTTCTTCTGCAGGACATTGTGACGTTGTATGTCTCTAAAAGAAAAGTTCATGTATATGAGTCTTCTGTAATGTTTAAAATATATATTTCTGATGATATAAAGTAGAAGTAGTTATTGGAGGTATAAACGTGCTTCCGTTGATTTTTGTGTCAGTGTCTAAGACAGGAATAGTTTTGTGAAGTTTATCAATTGGGTGGACTGCAATCAGTGAATCAGTTGTGAAAACTGTACTTTATATTATATAATCTTTGCAATCAATGCACTGACTAATTTCACGGTTGAAAAGGAAAGAATCAGAACCAGTCCCGCATTTGTTTAGAAACTGGTGGAATGTGTTAGATAAATCAATCAATACTTAATTACTAGTCTGTAGCCTTCTCTATTCTAATGCTCAGGCTTTCACAGAGATAAACCACCTGCAGTGTGACCTGATGTATTTGTTCTGAAAACACTTTTAAAGGGACTGCTCAAAACCTGGCAATAACTCCTTTATTCCAAGGGAAATAATTTTCCAAGAGACTATTTTCCACATATGCCTAAATAAAGATACAAAGCCAAAGAAATTCACGAGTGAAGAAATGTACAAGGCCAAAAACCTTCTAACCATATAAAGAAAAATAGAATTATTTAAAAGACTTTCTTTCTTACTATAATTCATAGAAAAATTTAAGGATACTAGTTATAATGTACACATCTATCTACGACTATATGTAGATTGGTTGATGTGTTGAAAACCACTTGTAATTATTATATTTACTCAAACCTCAGTGTGATAGCCACAGCACTGAAGAATCTCAGCGGTCCTCTCAGTGATTCCACCAAAATATAATTTAAAAAATAATTTAAATATTTTATATTATATTATTTGTATACCATCGTCTGTTGCAAGAAATGCTCAGTGCTGAGCCCTGAGTAGAATTTATGTATTTGTAATCTATGGGCCTTAGAAGTGCTGTTTATCTATTAAACAAGAAAAATATGTACCTAGAATATTTAATTACAAGACAGCATTTTTCTTTTCCTTGAAATTCCAAAATACGTGGGTGGTTTAGCCAAAGAGGTCTTTGAGAAAGGGGTAAAAGAATCCATTATAGAACCATTTTTCCTCTTAAATAGTTTTTTTAATGAATTTTATTCTATTTTATTTTTAAAAAGATTTTATCTATTTATTTTTAGAAAGATGTCAAGAAACACTGATGTGTGGTTGCCTCTCACACACCCCAAAATGGGGACCTGGCCTGCAACCCAGACATGTGCCCTGACTGGAAATCAAACTGGTGAACCTTTGGTTTGCAGGCCAACACTCAATCTACTGAGGCAGGGCTCTTAAATAGTTTGAAAAAACAGACTTCCGCCAAGATGGAGGCATAGGTGGAAACACTTTGCTTTCTCGCACGACCAAATCTAAAAATAACAAAGTTTTAACAATAAATGCAACCAAACCACAGATAATTGAACAATACAGAGTCCAAAAATAACGAACCACTCAGCTAAACCAGTGAGAGGGGCAAAGCCAGTAGTGGAGCGGGTCAGGCAAAAATCCCCCGACCAGAGCAGAGCACAAGCAGCCAAGGGCAAGGATCCCAGGTGCGGGGTAACTACGGGGAAGGCATAGGGCGGCTGGTGGTCTGAGGTCACGCATTTGTACACAGATAAACCAGTGAAGAGACGTGCATTGAGACAGACCACACAGGCCCTGGTGCAGGGCCGCGGGCTCGCACATTTGCGCTCAGATAAACAGGCGGGGGAGAGCAGTGAAGCAGACCGGGCAAAGTAAGGTGGACTGGGTGAGCGGAGAGGACAGCCATTGTCCCCCTCTGACCCTGCCCCCACATACAGCCTCACAAACCAGTAACCTGGGTGGCCCCACCCTGGAGAACACCTAAGGCACCTCTCCTCATACCTAAAAGGCACAAACATATCAAAACATGGCTCAAGAACAACTCAGAGCCACAGAGCCAATAAATCTAAGCAATGAAGAAATAGCCAAACTTTGAGATGCACAGTTCAAAACACTGGTGATCAGGATGCTCACAGAACTGGTTGATTTTAGTCACAAATTAGAGGAACATATGAAGGATAAACTAATTAAAAGGAATGGAAATGCACAGGAAACCAATAGTAATGGAAAGGAAACTGGGACTCAAATCAAGAGAGCAGACCAGAAGGAAGGAAAAAATGGCCAAACAGAAAAATATTAAGAAGCAAGAATTCAAAAAAATGAGGAGAGGCTAGGGAACCTCCAGGACATCTTTAAACATTCCAACATCCGAATTATAGGGGTACCAGAAGGGGAAGAGGAACAGTCACAAGTGGAAACCTTATTTGAACAAATAATAAAAGAGAACTTCCCCATTCTGGCAAAGGAAATAGACTTCCAGGAAATCCAGGAAGCTCAGAGAGTCCCAAAGAAGTTGAACCCAAGAAGGAACACACCAAGGCACATCATCATTATACTAGCCAAGATTAAAATGAAGGAGAGAATCCTAGAAGCAGCAAAAGCTAAGGGGACAGTCACCTACAAAGGAGTTCCTATCAGACTGTCAGCAGATTTCTCAAGAGACCTTACAGGCAAGAAGGGGCTGGAAAGAGGTATTCCAAATCATGAAATCCAAAAACCTACATCCAAGACTGCTCTATCCAGCAAAGCTTTCATTTAAAATGGAAGGACAGATAAAGTGCCTCTCAGATAAGATCAAATTCAAGGAGTTCATCATCACCAAGCCCTTATTATATGAAATGTTAAAGGGACTTACCTAAGAAAAAGAAGATAAAAAAGATGAACAGAGAGAGGACAGCAAACTCACAGTTATCAACAACCACACCTAAAACAAAAGCAAATTAAGAGGACAGCTAGATCAGGAGTGAACCATAGAAATGAAGATCAGGTGGAGGGTTAGCAACAGGGGAGTGGGAGGAGGAGAAGGGGGGAGAAGGTACAGAGAATAAGTAGAATAGATAGTAGGTAGAAAATAGATAGGGGGAGGGCAAGAATAGTAGGGGAAATATAGAATCCAAAGAACTTGAGACACATGGTCATAAACTAAAGGGGGGGCAATAGTGGGGGAGGGGTGTGCAGGGTGGAGGGGAATGAAGGGGGGCAATAGAACAAATGTAATGGCATAATCAATAAAATTATAAATAAATAAAATAGTTTGAAATAATATTTATTGAGTTAATATAATGAACATTTATAACATGCAGACATTGTGAATCAAAATATACTCCATCTAGAGGTTATATTCAAATCTCAAGAAAACTATTTCTAATTTAAAAAATGTCCTGAAAATTCAGATGCATTCTGAATGGCAGATGTTACACCAACATTCAATATGGCTGTTCTGTGTTATGTCTTCAAAATTCCAGACATTTCTCCATTTCCTTTTATTTTTCAACTATTTTATTTACATGTCCTTTACTACTAGGAGGAATTTGTCCTCCTTAGCAGTGATAACATTTTTTACAATGTAAGTTTCACCATTAATGGCTTCAAATATTAATTGTATGACATTAAATTGGGTTTCTAAAGATAATTTTTTCAAAGTCATATATCTTCATTTTCACTTCCGTCAGTTGTAGTTTGCTCGATACATGTTGCACCCTGGCCTTAGAAAGTCTGCATAGTCTAACATTATTGAGAGTAATAATGTAAATTCTGCCTAAACTTTCATTTCATTTAGTAGAGAAATTTTTAAGTTGTAAGTTTTCTCTGGATAGCCTCTTGTGGTACAGATTGTTCTGTAAGAACATGTTGCTTTTTTGTTTTTTTTAGTTTTGTTTTACTTATTTTTGAGTGAAGACATATTTAATCAAACCCAGAATTTAATTACTTGCAGATAATGAGAAAGTTGCCTATTTTGGTGCTCTGAGGCTTTATTTCTCAGTGTGTGAACTGAAGTGAAGAGTGAATTCTTCAGCTTCCAGGATAGTTTTCAGGATCCTCAGGTTTTGATCTCATGTCATTTTGGTGGAACACAGTGAAATGAGCTCTTTGATTAATTTTAAAATTTATACTCACATATAGTGGGTAGATATTTGATTAAAGAATAATTTACAAAACTATGTCAGTGCTACAACCAATATGCCAAGGTAAGCTCCTCTGAAACTATTAGTGTAGCATAAATATCTGTGATCATTTGTTCAAGACAAAAAGGAGTGCTTGAGGATTCCAGGGTATCAGAATCCAGAGCGTGTGTCTATATGTGTGTCTATATGTATATAGCTTGTACATGCACATATAAATACACACTTATACATAATACACATGTAGTTTATACACATATGCACATATAAACTTACTTATATTCACTTATATATGCAGGTATATATTTATGTGCACATGTATATATATATAAAATATGCATATATAATTATATATATGGCCTTATAAAATGCCAGAATGTATATTGTACATGTGTCTGACATGATTATGTCATTGCTAGCTCTTTCTGTATATTTAGTCCAGAGTTTAATTTTTCTCCTGGCTAATTTATGTAGCTTTATTTTGTACATGGACTCTTTTTTTTTTAAAGATTTTATTTATTTATCTTTAGAGGGGAAGGGAAGGAGAGAGGGAGAGAAATGTCAATGTATGGTTGCCTCTCATGTGTCCCCTGCTGGGAACTGGCCTGCAACCCAGGCATGTGCCCTGCCTGGGAATGGAACCTCAATTGTTTGGTTCACAGGCTGATGACCAATCCACTGTACACCAGTAAGGGCTGTACAAGGACTGTTAATAAAGCAACATTTTATAGATTATTGTTGCTGAGACAGCAAAGGTCTGTGTGCAAAGAGGCATTAGAAGTTAATTCTGTATATTCACTCATCCATATATATATAACACACAAACCTAGATTTAAATATTCCTACCAGGTATTATCAAAAGATTTTATATTCATACATACATTATATAAATGTAATATTTACATAATATGTGTTATATATTATATGTTGTATAAAATGTTATATTTTCCAAATGGAAGTTTCTTAATTTAGCCCCAATATTGTATCCAGAATACAACAAAAAACTTTTAAAATGCTACTTGTATTCTCGGCATACTCAGAACAAGCAAGCCTGTGGAACCACGCCCGAAGTACTTCATTGTGAAACAACAGGTCAGAGCTCACCAACCACAGGTTTCTAGTACTTTTCTGAATCACTGAAGTCTCAGGACTATTTGGAAGACTATTATATGAAGCATTCTCTATTAAAAGTTTATACACACACACACACACATATGATCATGTGAGGATAATGTTTCTGGCCACTATAGCCAATAGTTTTGTAGGGCATGCAGGAATGCATGTGTGTGTTTGAATAGCTTGTACTTGTTTAATACAGGTGTCTTAATACCTGGATTTCTTAATAATAGAGGTATAATTTTAAAACATATCAAAAATATACTTATAGGATCATTACTATTAATAATTAATTAAGAGTTATTATAATTAAATATATATATTTCACATTCAATTCCTTATTGGGAGATAGCTTAGATATTTATCTAATTCTGAATAAATGGGAAGCAGAGAAAATAGGAGGGCTATGGTGGAGAAGAGCCATGACAAGTGAGGTTTTGCAGGGGTTCAGGGTCTGTTGCAACTCTGAGACATCTCTGTGAATTGTCCTGATCCGAAACTGTCATCCAGAGCATAATTTTGATGATCAAAAAGAAAATGTAGTGGGAATTGGTTTTATATTGCAGTATGCAAAATTTTGTTTTTAGTTTCTCCAACCTTAGACTCTCTATTGCAGGCAAAATGGCCTTTCCGCAACAGGTTCACACTTTGCTAATATAGTTCTTCTATATTTCCAGTAATATAATTTGGAATTAAGTTTACCTTTTTCTTGATATACTTTAGTTTAGTTGAAATAGGCAAAACTCTACTATCTTTGCATAAATTTACCAAGTTCCTCCAAATGTTGTATTGTTTTAGAGGAATTTCACCACTCTTACTCTACCATACTGGTAATTTTGCCACTACTACCCCAGAGTGTAAGGTATTTACTATCCTACACACAAACCAGCACAATACACTCTTCCATGCTTTCTCTGAGAGGCTATCTGTTGCCCTATTCCCACTCTAGTTCCATATCTTACCTGAACCTAGTTGAGTTGCATGGAATAGAGTTTTATTCAGGGTCATTCAAAATAACTTATTTAAAGGGTACAGTATGCTTATTATTAGAGAATAGTGAAGAGGAAAATAGACCCCCTATGCAACAAAACATTGTAGGAAGTGCAGCAGAGAAACCATCATGGCTGTGAAAATTCTCTGTCCCTTTCTGGGCCCACATGGCCATAGTTCTGTTTTCTTTACATATTTTTGTCTTTCATTCTTCTCTCAGCAGACTGACTTTGTAAACTTCAGCTTTTACTGCATATGGTCAAGCATACTTCCCAGTTTTCTTTGTAGTACGGTAACTCTTAATTATAATAATGATCCTATAAGTATATTTTCTTTATATGTTTTTAAGTTATATCTCTGTTATTAAGAAATCAAGGATTCTAAAGTCAACATTTTAAATTCTTCACATAAAAATATGGTGTTCTCACAAATTAGTTTTAGTATATTCATGTTTGCAGGTGAGCTTCTCATTGGTCATGTGTACAAATGCAATGTCATCATCTGTATCTATGAGGTTGAAGGAAAATACTGAGAGGAGAAGTGAATACTCATCATGAGCTATAATCACACTTCACACAAAGGTTAATCAAACACAGCTATTAGCTTTCTCATTGCTGTGTGACATATTACCACAAACTAAGTGACTTAGAACAACACAAATTCACTATCTCATGCTTCTATATTCAGAAATCTGGGTAGGGCTTTAGAGTATTCTTTGCTCAGCATCTCATAAAGCTGAAATAATTATGTCGGGTAGCTACATTTCCATCTGGAACTTGTGAGTCTTGTCTAAACTCACACAGATTACTGCCAAATTATTCAATTCCTTAGAGTTAGTTGTAAGATTAAGGACCCTGGTTTCTTGCTGGTTGTTGGCCAGAGGTTGCATTAGAGTTGTTCTCATATCCTGGCTGTCTTGCTCCCTTTAACCTATAAATCCAGTGATAAGAGTATCATACATCCCATCTTTTTAACTAGAGGAAAGTCCAGTCCCATTTACAGAACATCTACATAGGTCAGATCAAACAGGATAGTTACTCTTTTGACTGACTTAATTAGTAACCTTAATTACTATTTGTTAGTGTGGGTGAATGTGTGGTAGAAGATATGACATTTTCTATTGAATAGTAAAAATTCATTATCATTTTATCAATTCTGGATATATACCCAGTGTCATATATAGGAATTATGAATAGTTTTTCTAAGTTGGTGACTTCCTTTTAATTATTTTAATAGCAAAATGGTAAAGATGAAAGTTTTGAACTTGGAAGTTCTATTTATCAGTTGTTTTCTTTAATGGTTAGTTCTTATGGTTTTCTGCATAGGGTATCTTTGACTATACCAAGGCTGTAAAAATGTTTTCCTGTTTTTATTCAATATTTATAGTTTTATTTACATTTAGCTCTAGAATTTATCTTAAGTTAACATTTGTGCATGTCCTGGTATAAAGGTTGGGAGTTCTCTTTTTCCATTACAGCACTCATTTTATTCTAGCACAGTTTGTTACAGAACATCATTCTTTCCTCCATTAAAACACCTTGGGACATTTGCACAAAGCCAATTGGACATATGTTCATACCTCTCAGGATCTGTGTACATTATTTTATTCTACAAATGTTGTTTTATACAGAAACACCAGACAGTTTAAAAGTATCATAATAAGGTGATATAAATTCTCCAAACTTATTATTGTTTCAAATTTATGTTGGCTCTTCAAGGTTTTTTACATTTTGGTATAAATTATAGAATCAACTTGCCAATTTCCTCAAGAAAGCTCTGCTTGGATTTTGTTTGGAATTTCTCTGAATCTATGGATCATTTTCATGAGAACAAATAAATTAGTATTGGATTGTTGGTCCGTAAACTTGATGTACTTCTACAGTAAATTAGGTCTAGGTCTTCAGTAACATCTCTCAGCCATGTGTTGCAGTTTTTAAGTGTAGAGGTTCTCTATGTGTCTGTTCACATTATTCCTAATTATGTTTCACTACTATGTTAAGGTCATTTTTAAAATTTCATGTTACAAATATTTATTGCCATATAATAACAAATATGATTTTTATAATGGTCTTTCATTATATGACCTTACTTTTTAAAATTACTTTTTAATTCTAGTAGGCTTTCTATAGATTCTTTGGCATTTCCTCCATATTCACAATCAAATGAATAAAAACAGTGTTGCTTCTTCCTTTTCAAGTGAGTTGTATAGATTTTCTTTTCTTTTTTTTTTCTTTTTTCTTGTTTAGGTATCATGTTCCTTTGTCTATGTATCAAAACTCATACCAAACAATGAGCTTGGGTTGCAAAAGAGGATTTGTTTTCCATACCTGTATGTAGTCTTTGACCACAAGTTAAGCAAAAACAGACACAAGTGATATTTCCTTTTTCTGATTTAATTCACTGGCTGGTACCTTCAACTTTACATTGTATAGGAATAATGAGAGTAGGCTTAATTTCTGCTTTTCCATTTGTAGAGATGGAACATTTAGTCTTTCACCATGTTCATAATTATGACATGAATTGTGGGTTGTTTCATTGACAAACTTTATCAGATTTAAAAATTCTCCTCTGTTTCTAGCTTGCTGAGCACTGGGTATAGAATTTTGTTAAAATATTTTAATTTATTAATATGATTATGTGGATTTCATCAATTATTCTATTAACATGGAAGTTGCATTGATTTTTTTAATATTAATTTTGCATTTTGGGACTAACCACAATTAGTCATAATTAATTAGTGATGTATGTCTTTAAACATATTTTAGGGTACTTTATAAAGGCATTTTCTTTAGTATTCTCAATGATAAGTAATAAAGAAAGTATAAACTTTATAAAAGGGTCTGATTTAATGTTTTTAATATTTCCTTGATTTATGAGATTATTAAGAGTACTGTTTGTTGGTTTTGTATTTATTTATTAAAACCAGTTAATTTGGAAGTTATTTTTGTAGTATATTCAATTTGCTACCAAAGATGACTTATTTTGTAATATTCACAACTTATAAATATTAAGCCAAGGATCATTTTAGTAATAAATCAAGCAATTGGTATACTATTCCTAAAAGCTGTGGCTTTTTTTCTTCTATTGATAATTAAGGAATGTGTGATTTTCTCTCTATTTCCAATGTAACTTTGACATTAATTTTTCATTAAGTTTCAGTCAATTTTAATCATGATATTTTATTTATTTTTTCAATCGTATGTTCAATAAATAATCATCAGTACTTGGAAGATCATTTCTTGGAACATATTTGTGATTAGGTAATTAAGCAAATATGCATTTGCTTCTTTAAAAATTGTTTCTGTACTATATCGCTTTGCATTTAGGTGGAGGCCATGTGATAAATGTTGAACGAAAAACACAGAAGCAAAAGGTGATGATTTTGAAGAAGCACTTTAGTGAAGTTTGGGTCACCGGTGGAATCCTTAAATCAGTTTTATCTTTAGGAACTTTAATTTTTTCACATAATTTTAAGCAAAAAATCAAGATAGAAATTGAATATAAGCTCCTGATGAGAGAAACATGTGTTTAATCTGTCATGTAATCTCCCTTTACCTCAGGCATAGAAGAAAGGTATACATTTTTCAAAAGTGAAGGTATAACAAATATAATTTGAGAATTTTTCTTCACTAATGTTTTAAAGCTTGAAGAGAATATTTCTTGTGCTCATATATTTTTATATTGCTTACTACCAGCTTTTAAATAGGTAAACATTTTCTTTATACTTCTAATTATAAAAATAATATTTTATAAATAATCATTTAAAAGCACTTCATTATTTTAAAAAATTATGAAGTTAACACTTGGGGTAATCCTGATGGAAGTTCACAAATCTATAAATAAGAAAATTACATGAAAAGTACTAAGCTGTTTTTATACGATATATTTTTGACAGTTTGTGATCACCGATTCACATTATTATAATAGTTATTTTGCACTTTTATTCTAACACTTTGTAAAATTACTAGTTTCAAAATAAAATCATATAGATTTAATATTTGATTATTTTTCTAGCTATTGGTGACACTCTATTTGCCATATAAATTATTGTCACTTTCATACGATGAATTTGAAACTGTCATTTGGCTTTTTTCTTTTTTTTAAATTTAATTTAATTATTGTTCAAGTACAGTTTTCTGTCTTTTCCTCCCATCTCAGCCCACCCCCCAGTGCTCCCCACCTCCCTCCCATTTCCACCATACTAAGTTTTTGTCCATGTGTCCTTTATACTTGTTCCTGTAAACCTCCTTTTCCCCTGAAATTCCCTCCCCTCGCCCCTCTGGTCTCTGCCAGCCTGTTCTCTATTTCAGTGTCTTTGGTTATATTTTGCTTGCTTGTTTGTTTTGTTGTTTAGCTTCCTGTTAAAGGTGAGATCATATGGTATTTGTCTTTCATTGCCTGGCTTATTTCACTCAGCATAATGCTTTTCAATTCCATGCATGCTGTTGCAAAGGGCAGGAGCTACTTCTTTCTTTCTGCTATAGAGTATTCCATTGTGTACATGTACCATAGTTTTTTGATCCATTCATTTACTGATAGGTACCAAGGTTGCTTCCAACTCTTGGCTACTGTAAATTGTGCTGCTGTAAACATTGGGGTGCATAAGCTCTTTTGGATTGGTGTTTCAGAGTTCCTAGGATATAATCCTAGCAGTGGAATATAAAATGGAGTAAAAATAGCCTCTTCAACAAATGGTGTTGGGAGAACTGAACAGCTACATGCAAAAAGATGAAATTTGAGCACCAACTTACACCATACAACAAAATAAATTCAAGGTGGATAAAAGACTTAAATATAAGCCATGACACCATTAAAGTCCTAGAGGAGAACATTGGTAGGAAAATCTCAGATAATTCACGCAGCAACATTTTTGCTGATATGTCCCCTAGAGCAAGGGTTATAAAGGAAAGAATAAACAAATAGGATCTCATCAAAATAAAGAGCTTCTTCATGGCTAAGGAAAATAGTATTAAAATAAAAAGAGAACAAGCTGTACGGGAAAACATATTTGCCAATGATACCTCAGACAAAGGTTTAATCTCCAAAATATACAAAAACTTACACGACTCCACTCTAAGAAGATAAGCAGCCCAATTAAAAAATGGGCAAAGGACTTAAACAGATATTTCTCCAAGGAGGACATATAGAGGATCCAGAGACACATGAAAAGATGCTCAATACCACTAGCTATTAGAGAGATGCAAATTAAACTCACAATGAGATACCACTTTACACCAGTCAGAATGGCTATCATAAACAAAGCAATAAACAACAAATGTTGGAGAGGTTGTGGGGAAAAAGGGTCCCTAGTTCACTGTTGGTGGGATTGCAGACTAGAACAACCATTATGGAAAACAGTATGAAATTTTCTAAGAAAACTAAAAATGAATATGCCTTTTGACCCAGAAATTTTACTGCTAGTATTATATCTTTTTAAAATTGTTATTCATGTACAGTTGTCTCCATTTCCCCCTCACCACTCCCCCCAAAGCAACCATCCCCACTTTCCACACTCATTTAGCATTTTTAACAATTGAACATATAATGTCGATGTGTTTGGGGAGCAGAGATAGTTACATTATGTATAAATATATACATTTCCTAATATTTGCATGTTAATTTGAATATATTTCAATGGGTACAAAGTTAATTTCATTTAGTTTGTTTCTGCAGTTTTATTATAATTAATTATTTATTATTTCACATTTTTTTCCTTTCAAATCCATTCTAGTGAAAGGTTGTTCAACCATACAACTTGGATCAAAACAGACCAATTTTGAATAAATGAGGATGGGAAGAAGCAATGATATAAGCAGTAACACAAATCTGATACATGTTTAACCTCAATGTGATTTAATTCATAAACAAAATTAAAGTTTTAATTTGTTTCTATTTTTAATATTATATTTTGTAATTTTTATATTACTTTTTTAAAAAGATTTTATTTATTTATCTTTAGAGGGGAAGGGAAGGAGAGAGGGAGAGAAACATCAACGTATGGTTGCCTCTTGTGCATTACATGCTGGGAACTGGCCTGCAGGGAAATGGCCTGCAACCCAGGCATGTGCCCTGACTGGAAATCAAACCGTGACTGCCTGGTTCACAGGCCTGCGCTCAATCCACTGAGCTATACCAGCCATGGCTACTTACTTTTTAAAAAGAATTTTTACATTTGCTATGCCTGAAGTGTTTCACACTGGTATAAAATAGTAACTTGATTCTGAAATATTCTATTTTATGTAGCCTTCCTATAAAAATATTTTATAATGTTTTAATAGTGATAAAACAATACAAACTATGAGAACCCTCCTATTAGACTATTATTTTTCTTTTCATTTTAGAATTTTCTCTCTAGCAGGTTCACAGAGACTTTTTTAAAATAAAATATTTAGGCTGGAAAAAAGGATAAGAAAAAATTAATTACTTTTTAGAAAGGATAAGAAAAAATTAATACTTTTGCATATTTTGCATAAAAAGTATTTGCATATTTTGTTATAAAACTTTAACTTCTAAGCTTAAACTAACAAGGAGTCAAGCGTTATTGCCATTCATGGACAAGTTTCAGTTCATTGAAACAAAATATGCTAAATGAGGGACTTCCAGCCAGGTGGAGGTATAAGTAGATATGCTTTGCTTCCTCACACAACTGAAAGGACAACAACAAATTAAAAAAAAAAGAACAGAACTACCAGAAAATTGAATGGTAGAGAAGTCCAACAACCAAAGAGGTAAAGAAGAAACATTCATCCAGACTGGTAGGAGGGGTACAGACTGGCAGCCAGGGTGGGGATAATGCATGGCAAGGTGGTGGCTATTGGACCAGGCAGTTCCACATTTGAATGCAGTTAAACTGGTAGGAACAACTGGGGACCAAGAAAGGCCACCCATCCCAGGGTTCCAGTGTGGGAAAAGAAAGCCTCAAAACCTCTGGCTATAAAAAGTTTGGGGGTTGATGCAGTGGGAGAAACTCCTAGCCTCACAGGAGAGTTTGTTGGAGAGACCCACAGGATCCTAGAATGTACACAAACCGACCCACCCAGGAATCAACATGGGAAGGGCCCAATTTACTTGTGGGTAGCAGAGGAAGTGACTGAAAGTTGGGCAAGAGCCAAGCAACTGGTATTGTTTCCTCTCTGACCCCGCCCACATGTATAGCACCACAACACAAGGAAGTGGGCTGCCCCCCACACCCACTCTCTTGAGTTCCTAAGGCTCCACCCCTTATAACATAATAGGTGCACCAAGACAAAGAAATATGAAATAACAGATATGAAAGAACAGATAAAAACTCCAGAAAAAGAACTAAGCAAGGAGGACATAGCCAAGCTATCAGATGCAGAGTTCAAAACACTTCGTAATCAGGATGTTGACAGAAATGATTGAGTATAGCAGCAAAATAGAGGAAGAAGTGAGGGCTATGCATAATGAAATAAAGAAAAATATACAGGGAATCAATGAAGGGAAAGAAACCCGGACTCAAATCAATGACTTGGAACAGAATAAAGGAATAAACATTCAATGAGAACAGAATAAAACAAGAATTCAAAAATATGAGGAGAGGCTTAGGAATTTGGGGGACAACTTTAGATGTCCCAACATCCAAATCATAAGGGTGCCAGGAGAAAAAGAGCAAGAAATTTAAAACTTATTTGAAAATATAATGAAAAAAACTTCCCCAATCTGGCAAAGGAAATAGACTTCTAGGAAATCCAGGAAGCTCAGAGTCCCAAAGAAATTGGACCCAAGGATTAACACACCAAGACACATCATAATTAAATTATCCAAAATTAAAGATAAGAAGAAAAACTTAAAAGCAGCAAGAGAAAAAGAGACAGTTACCTCCAAAGGAGCTCCCATAAGACTAGCAGCTGATTTCTCAAAAGAAACCTTACAGTCAAGAAGGGGCTGGAAAGAAGTATTTGAAGTCAGGAAAGGCAAGGACCTACATCCAGGATTACGCTATCCAGCAAAGCTTTAATTTAGAATGGAAGGGCAGCTAAAGTGCTTCCCAGATAATGTCAAGGTAAAGGAGTTCATCATCACCAAGCCATTATTATATGAAATGTTGTTAAGGGAACTTATCTAAGAAAAAGAAGATCAAAAGTATGAACTGTTAAATGACAATAAATGAACCTAAAAAACAAAAACAAACTAAGTAAACAACTAGTACAGGAACAAAATTACAGAAATGGAGGTCATGTGAAGGGTTAGCAGTGGAGAGGGGGAGAAGGAAGAATGGGGAAAATGGTACAGGGAATGTTGGGGACAGCTCTGCTTGGTTTCAGGAATTGTAACTACCCCCATGGCTAAGGATGAATGAGTGACCTTCTGAATTCGAGCCACAGGAAACAAAGCTTGTCTCTAGTAGCAACTACTGCCTCAGTTTCCTCCCTTCCCCCAAAGCAGAGTGTGAAGTCCATGATGGGTAATTCTCCTCACAGCGAGGGGCAACCTAAGCCAGACTCGATCACTTGGCAGGCCATCATGGAAGGACTTGGGGGGCTGAGACGAAGAGGGAGTGATGGACCCTCATCCCCCCTGGCTATTGTGACATAGCCCAAGTCCACATGTCCTCTGGGAGAAGCACTCCTAGCTCTAATCCACTTAAGCCTGAATACCTGTTGGGGAGGGGTGTAGCTCCTTGCCTTGGTAGAGAGGATCTGGGGAGAAATCTGGCATCACAAAGAATTCCTAAAAATCCTGTGAAACCTGCTTTGATAAGAGTGTTTTCATTCATATGTTAAGGGTCTGAGCAGGAAACCCTAAAGTTTCTGCAAACTACCTTCCTGACAGACTCTGATTTAGACTAAGCCCTCAGATTTGTTTGAAATATTATCTACTGTTTGATCCTTGTTGCCCTGTATTCCTGTGTATTACAACCCAATAAAAGCCCCTGGAGGAAGGGGCTCAAGGCCTTTTTCCCCTGAGAAACTGGACACCTTTCCTTCCCAAGGAGATCATGTCTTGGTAGTGTTTACTTTCATCCATGGCGGACTGGGGGACTTGCAGGCAAAGTCACCCCCGCAGAATAAGAAGCATAAATAGTAGGTACACCATAGATAGGGGGATGTTAAGAATAATATGAGAAATGGAGGGGGATATATGGGATAGTGTGGGAAAAGAACATATGATATGTACCACCCATGGACATAAACTAAGGGGGGGTGATGCTGGTAGGGAAGGGGGTGCAAAGCAGAGGGGAGTAAAGGGGAGAAAAATATCGGATAAGTATAATGGTATAATAAAATACACTTGAAATATTCTAAATGAACTTATAAAATCATTTTTTTTTCATTCACTATAAGATTAGCTACTGAAAGAAAGTAACAAACTAAAATTTAGGGATACTTGTCCCCTTTTTGCAAATAAAGCAAAATCAATGTTGCAAATATTTTATTTATAAAACCCTCTAACAGAAATTTATTCAAAACATATTTTATGAGGAAGATAGTAGTTTTAATAACCTGTTGGTCTTACTAAAATATATCTTGTTATAGCTAGTACTTTGAGTTTCAAAATAGCTCTAAAACTCAATATGAATGTCAACGAATTCTGAATGATTTTAGTGATTTTTGCTTTCTATCTAAATTTTACCAAAATATAATCACTGACATCATAATGCTAAAAATTATTCATATTTGCCCACTGGAATCATATTAATGCTTCATGTTCTTAGTTGACTTATACTTGAATAATACATTTCAAGGAATAAATTGATATTAGCATAGAGATAGAATTCAATATTATGTCAATAGTGATTGACAAAGTTGATATATTGCTGGTTGCCTCATTTTAGATTAGTTCTTTTTTTTTACTTGGAAGCAGAAAATGCAAAATAGAATTTCAATTTTCCAATCCATTTAAACTGAGAAGAAAGAATTAATCTAGAGGAAAAATAATAAAGGCTTTTGTGGCTAGAATGTGATTGACATACAGCTAAAGTACATTTCAGTTGTAAAATCAGGCCAGTATCAATAATGCTGTGTTGACTCAGTTGGTAACCGCAGGCTCCCTTTCCCACACATAATTGATTTTAAAGCTGTGACTACAAAGGAAAAAATAACACTTTGTTTTGTCTATATGGATTTCCACTGACATAACCCTATTGTTTTATTAAATGCATTGGGAGGGAAATGAAAATGTTACCTAAAGCAAGTATAACTAATTTTTCTTAAGCATTTCTCATAATAGAAAATAAACTTTGAAGTTTTGTATATAATTTTAATAAAGAAAAAGAATATCTATATATGTACATGTATAATGAAATGATAAATAATATATTACAAAAGGGAACATTAATCAAATGCAGGTTTAGATGCTAGAAAATGAGTTATAAATATTTATAAAAGGAGAGTGGAAAGGACAGTAGAATTAAAAAGGGAGAGGGGATCTGAACTACATGTAGAAAATAAAACCAGTCTGTGCATAGAACTGTTATGCTGAAGAGGTTGAAAAAACTTAAACTCGGAACAGTATAAACAAAATATAAAATCATATATATACATATACATGTAAAATAACCAAACTCCTATGTATTTGGTGAAAGATGTCAAGTCTTATTTAAATAATATGTCGAGTTTTTACTTAAAACGTGAATAGATGGGTAATTTTTTATAGTTTTGTTTTATGTCTGAGTTACCAAAGGGAAACAGCATATTCTTATCAGTTTAAAGCACTTTATAAACTATCTTAGCTGATATTTTTGTGTGAAAAAGTATGAAAACAATAAAAATGTTTATTATTTTTTATAGTATATTTTATTGATTATGCCATTACAGTTGTCCCATTTCCCCCTTCATTTCCCTCCACCCTGTACCCTCACCCACATTCCCACCCTTTAGTTCATGTCCATGTGTCATAAGTTCTTTAGCTTCTACATTTCCCACACTACTCTTGCCCTCCCCTGTCTATTTTCTCCCCACTGTCTATGCTACTTATTCTCTGTACCTTCTCCCCACCTCTCCTCCTCCCACTCCCCTGTTGCTAACCCTCCATGTGATCTCCATTTCTGTAGCTCTGCTCCTGTTCTAGCTGTCTGCTTAGTTTTCTTTTGCTGTAGGTACAGTTGTTAATAAATAATGTTCATTATTCTTAACATACTCTTAAACATTAAAATAATGTTTCACAAAATAAAGACATAAAAACAAGACATGGACTTTAGACTGTACATAATTTTGAATGTCCTTTTTTTTAAAGCAATGGTAGCAAGGTTTATTAAAGCAGAAAGCCAAAGTGCACTCTCAGAGAAATACAGAGCGTGGACAAGCTAGACAGGCCAGCTGCTGTGGATGTCCTTTTGATGAACTGAATACCAACTCTGAATCAAAACCACAGTTTAGTAAACTATGGTGATGACAAATTTCTCTACTTAGTACTGTGACAGTAGATTCCTCAAGAAGTGTGATAAAAACCATAGTGAACTTATTTAATTAATCCTCTTTTAGTCCCCTCTTTCTCTGACTTCCTGACTGATGATTGAGTTTAATATTATCTGGTCTGGGGCACCACTTAAAAAATGTTGGCTTTTTCTCTCTTTTTTACTTTCTACCATCTTCCAACTAATAAAGTTCATATCATGCTTAAAATCATAATGTGAATATTGCATGAAGGTCTTCATACATAAAATCAGGATATGATACAAAGGATAAAATATATTTTTGCTAATTTATGTTGTCATATTTTCTTTGTTAATATTCACCAAATGCCATCTTCAAAGAGTTTAAGCTGCCAAATCAATGTAATTGTTTTACTTTACCACTTGACTAGAAATTTTAATAAAAACATTGACAAGAATGTAAACATTTCAAGTGAAAGAATGTTTCAAAGTTAAGGAATACATGTTATAGAATATGTAATAAGTATACTTGTTGATTTTTCTGCTTATTTTTCTAAGCTCTGACATCCTTAAAAAAAGAAAATAGTAATATTTTATTTCTTTTTTTTTTAATTTTTAGAGAGGGGAAGGGAAGCTGAAAGACAGGGAGAGAAACATCACTGTGTGGTTGCCTCTCACATGGCCCTCACTGGGGACCGGGTCCACAACCCAGGCATGTGCCCTGACTGGGAAATTGAACAGTGACCCTAAAGGTTTGCAAGCCCAAGCTCAATCCACTGAGCTACACCAGCCAGGGCAAAAAACAAAAATTTTAAGATATACAATCAGAGGCATAAGATTCTTAGTCTAAGGAAAAGACAACAGATGTTTTAGATATAAGAAATGGATGGAACTGGAAAGCATTATGCTGAGTGAAATAGGCCAGGTGTTGAAAGACAAATACCATATGATCTCACCTTTAACAGGAAGCTAAACAACAAAACAAACAAGCAAGCAGAAAAAAAACAAAGACACTGAAATAGAGAACAAGGGGGCAGTGACCAGAGGGAAGAGGGAAGGGAATTTAAGGGGGAAAAAGGGGAGGGATTTGGAGGAACAAATATGAAGGGCACAGGGACAAGAACTAAGGGGGGTGGAAATGGGAGGGAGGTGGGGAGCACGGGGCAGGGTGGGCTGGAATGGGAGAAATAGACAGAAAACTGTACTTGAAAAATAACTAAATAAAATTTAAAAAAGAAATGGCATTAAATAATTCACAAGGAGAGAATAAACAACTTAAAACAAGGCAAATATAGCTGTTATACACAATATTTTCAAAATATTTTTCTTTTTTTTTCCTTTGGCAAACTCATTAGTTAACTTATGATGTTTTATGGGGTACTTCTCAAACTTTAACATGTGTAAGAATGATTTGTTAAAGCAGATTCCTGGGGGAAAAAAAAACCTAGAGATTTTGACTTAGTAAACTTGGGTTGCATCCATAGCATATATATCTGTAACAATTCCCAGATCTTGAAGATTCATCCAGGAAGTTGATCACACTTTGAGTAGACTGCTTTAGGGTTCAAATGTTAGAAATACTTAAGCAATAAGATATTAGCCCATAGGTGATGGGCTCAAAGAAAAATGTACATGAGAATCATACTTTTCTCTGAAACATTCTTTTTTCAATGAGCAAGAGTATGTAGATAATGAATGAGACCAGCTTTCCTCTGGGTACAACTTAGTCCCTTTATTAAAGAACTTGTTTTTCCTACTATTCAAAGAATTTTGAAATCCCGTCTTCATTAGTTTGTTCTTCATATTAACCTCCTGTTAATACCATAAAGCTGTTTTTCAAGTATAAAAAGTATGGTCTTTAGTAACAGGATTCTTCTCTGTCTGAGAATATAGGGATCCCAAGAGCTAAATTACTGCCTGTCACCTAGTAAGTGTTCAATAAAAGTTTGTGGAATCAATAAATAAAACCTATAATATAATTCATAGTACCAATGAGTTGGTTCTTATCTAAATGTGTCTTTTTTTCTACAATATCTTCTTAAACTTTTGCAACCTAACTCACTGACAATTATGAAACATAATGACTGACTTTCCCATTTGTCTCCCTCACAAGAATGTTTTCTTTAAAACTAGGCTTTGCTTTCTTAACACCTCTAGATTCTCAGTACCTTGCAAGTGACTGGTATGAATATGCTTGATAAATATTTACAATATATATTGAGTTATTTATATAATTTTTATTTTGAAAGGTTCAAGTGTATGTCCTCTTTAAAAATGTATTATCTTTTTAATAAATATTTTATTTATTTACTTTTTGAGACAGGGGAAGGGAAGGAGAAAGAGTGGGAGAGAAATATCAATGTGTGGTTGCCTCTTATGCATCCCCTGCTGGGAACTGGCCTGCAACCCAGGTATGTGCCCTGACTGGGAATCGAACCGTGGTACTCTGGTTCACAGGCCCATGCTCAATCCACTGAGCTACGCCAGCCAGGGCTAAAAATATATTATCTTTCACTGAACTTTCATTCCCAGTGTATACTCTCAGCTCCAATTGTGACTCCTCCCTCAGTGTTTCCCTAAATGTCCAGGGGAGTAAGATTCTACCATTTTATCCACTGCCCTGTGTCTAAGCACTTATCTAAATGTCTTTATATGTTTATCTGGTGTTATTTGATTTTTGAGATATCTCTCACATCCTCTAAAAGATAAAAATGTGTCTATTATGGCTTAGTATTTTATTGCATAATGAAATTTTTAACAAAAATGTGTTGAAGAAATGCATTGAATTTTAAAAGAATCTAATAATGTTAGAGTTACTACTCAAGTGAGTAACAATACAGATTTATTTTTCAATAATATAAAAGTTGCTGTGATTTTTCTCTAACTTTGTCCCTAATTATTTATTGGCACTCAATTCATAGGTTAATTTGCTATTCAATTTCAAATTTCTAATAGCTTTCTAAACAGAGTTTTGAGATACCAGTGATAAAAGGTTTACATGGAGATTTTCAGCCAAATTGTCCATACTGTAGAATAATAGTTGTGGAAATGCTCCAACCAAAACAAAAATGAGGGCTGGTAATTAAATTTTATAGCTGAAATGAGCTAAATATCATCATCTCATAGGTTGTTCAAGAAATCAAATACTATAACTATATTAGGGATCCAACATCTTGGCAATATATTGATGAATAAAATTGATATTATAATAGGCTTGGCCTAAAGCAATTTACAACTTTGTCAAAAGTTAAAACAGAGTTAGATATAAAAAGGGTGATAGGAAACAGTGCAGAAATAATTTTAAATGTTTCTAGAAAAATTTATTTAAAGTTATTATTGAGTTAGGATTTATCATAATGAGAAAACTAAAAATATTGTAGATAAATAATTCATATGTATATATATGTATATGTATGTATATATGTAGAGAGAGAGATGGGGGGGAGAGAGAGAATGAATGAGAATAAACCAAGACTTGGACATGAAAAATGTATATAGCAATTTTAAGTTGTTAATTTTAGTTGTGGAGCATGTAAAAGACAAGTTGAAGATGATGGAATAGAAAGATAAATAGCAATGAATTAGCATGGACTCCTAAATGGCATTTAAAGGATCTCAGTAACTTTTCTTGAAAATAAGGAACTTTGTATGCAAGTCAGGCCCAATAAGGATTTTCGAGTAGCCTATTTGTTTAAATTTAAATTATGCATTTCTGGGAATAGTCAGAGGTGTGAACCTTGACATCAATTTCTTAGTTCACAAAAATGAGCATAATTTTTTGAGTCTAGATATCATATTTACTCCAAAATATAGAAATACACTTAGTATTATTTAACAGATAACATTCCATGAATTGCTTTTAGCCATTTCAGAGAATCCAACACTATAATTCCTTTTCTAATTTTCCAGAAATGTGATTTTTTATTTTTAGTTGCCTTAAAATGATATTTAAACATACTACATACAAAAAATCATATTTCTGCAAGTTGATATTAGAACTGCAAATAATAATAGTAACCTAAATGACAAAATTAATTTAAAAAATACCTCCATGGAAGTATGTTACCATTCTGATGCTCTCTTCACCAGTAAAGGTTATTTTAATAGGCACTTTGTTTAGCACTAACAGTGTCTCTAAAAGCAGCAAGCTGTGTAACCTTGATAAGGCTTATGTGAAAGAAATACATGTGATTTAAAATTAATTAAACCTTAGGTCCCGATGACTCCTTCACTGGTTACTTCAAAAATATATGAGAACAAAATATTTTAATTTTCAAGCACCAATCATTTCATTTTCTGCTTTCAGAAATTTTGTAAGGAATAGTGTGAATGTGCTATCCTAAAGTGAAGAAGTAAAGATAACAATTCTGATGAAATCCTTAAAAATTAACCTAGTTCTATCATTTCAAGGAAATCTTGTCATGAAATTAATTAAAGTGAAAATTATATTCGTATGCTGGCAACACTACATTAAAATATGTAAACAATAAAAAATTGAAATAATTGTAGAATTTTGTCAGCATAGAAAGAAGTAATGCTAAACATGTTACAAAAGTTTACAAATGCAGAAAGGAGATAGATGAATAATTCTAGTTGAAAACCAAATATATTTTTCTCTACTTCTCATAACAGAAACATTTTTTGGTAAATTATAAATGGCAATGTTTAAAGGAGGTCTGTATGCAAGTCACCTGCATTTGTCATTCCTGTGTTTTGTGTTGTGCGTGTACACACTTACATCTCAGTATGACATATTATTATGATGATGGAAAGTTTGTATGAAAGTAAGATAGTGAAATCAAAAGGATATTGTATTTACTGACCAGAGATTAGAGATGTTTACACAGTATTTTCATTAAAATACTTTAAATAAAATCAGGTAAGATAGGCTAAAAAGTGACATAAGAGAACAAAAACCTGGGCTGCCCCAGCATTATAAAGTCTAGAAAATCACAGATTGCCATGAAAAGATGTGATAGAGGCTGCCAATGAGTTCATTGGTATTACTAGCATCATTCTTCTATAAAAGAAAAAGAAAAAATAATCAAAGGACAGTGAGATTTGTTATCTAGTTGAGCCATCATTAAAAAGATTTCAAGAAATGAAAACTGCCTTGGAAAACTTTTGCTTGTGTGACTTAGATACGTGTTTAATAACTGCTTGGAGGGCATCCTATTTTCTATGGACAATTATAATTGATTTGTCAGTCATTCCCCAATGCCAGAGTTCAAGGACATCATTTTTGCCTGCTACACTCTGTGGCCTCCACACTTTTACCCCAGAAACCCCATCCTCCATGTCATATAATACGCAGACACACAGAGACACACACACACACATTAGAACATTATTCTCCATCAATTTCTATAATGTAAAGCTTTCTGTAATTCTTAGAGTGACCATGATAGAATGGCACTCTGTCTGAAACATCAGTTAATTAATTCTTTCTTTATTAGAAAAGAGTTGATTTCAGTCACTGAAGACCTCTAGGGGATATAATATTTTCCTCCTTACTAAACTGAGCAATTAAAAATGACATAAATCTCTTTCTCTTAAATTTTCAATTAATCATCTGGGCCTTTATTCAGTAGAGATAGGATACAGATAAAATCTGTATAATAATTTGGCCTCTATCTTAAAAGAATATGAACCCTCAGTTCTAATATCTTTAGTACATAATGTAAGTTGCTCTATAAGTCAGAGGATTCAATTCTTCTCAATTTAAGCAAATTGTGCTGATATACTTGCTGTAGAAGTTGACTTAAATTTTGAGAATGCTAGAAGTATTTTTTTAATGTTCATGTATTTGTTTTTTGAATTAATATAAATTTAAAGTGTGTCTCAAGGTGAGGTAAAAATAAAGGAAATTAAATACTGAAAATACAAATAAAATTGTTACATAGAATTATAAGAGCTTCTCTGGAGTTATTTTCACTTCACATGAGGTCAAATAATTACTGACCTTGCCATGCAATGATTTGTCCTTCATATAGTATATCAATTCATATTGGCTCTGTGATAAGCCACCTCTAACACAGTGTCCTGAAAGAGAGGCCATGCATTTAATTCATAATTCTTAGGTCAGCTGTTCTTCTAGTCTGGGCGAGGCAATGCTAATCTTTGCTGGATTAATTCCTGGTTGTCGGGCTGGTTGATCGCCTTGGCTGGAATGGCAAATCAGACCCCTTTCACTTGACTCCTACATTGCAGCAGACTATTCTTGTCTTGTTTCCATGGAGGTAATAGAGTCCCAAGTGAGAAAGGAAGTGTGGCAGACCTTTGAGACCCGGCATCAGAACTGGCATAACTGTCATAATGTGACTCCCTCTGCGTCTGATCTATCTGAGCAAGTCACAAGCCCCATCGGAATCCAAGTTTAAGGAAACGAATTCCATCTACTCCTGGTGGGAAGATCTTGACAGTATTGTGACTATTTTGATAATCTACCACACATGGCAGACATGTCAAAATGATTATAATATGATTTTTAGCAACATAGTCCAAGAGCTCATCATCATTCCCAAAAGAGAGCCTGCAGAGTTGCAACAATAAGAAAAGTACTTTGCTTAAAACAGGGATTCCTTCATTCAAAGAAATGAATTAAATAAAGAAAAAGCTACACTTCAGAGATCACATCACTTCTAACATAGAACATGACATGGTGTGGGAAGAAACCAAGAAGTTTCCCTGTAAACATTGTGTCAAAGCTCCACTTCGAACACAATCATGTTTCCTGTCGATAATATGCACGTCAGTCACCTCATCCAACCTATTGACCACATATTCTAGCTGTTTCATCTCTGACATGAGGACTCTCAAATGGCCAGAAGGCAAACTCAACTTTCAGTGTAATGCATACGCTGTTAATTGGCATAATGGAAACTTTCTTCCCTTGGGTACCAAAGCTTATAAAATGCAAAGGACCAAGTCACAGGGACAGAAAGAAAACCTTTTAGTTTTATGAGATAAATATAGCTTGGGGCAGCAATCCTAATGTCACCCGGTGTGTCCTGAGTTCAGGTGCACTGGCTGCAGTTGAAACAGAATCTGTACCGCGCCCTGGTGGAAGGTGCAGACATGCTCTGCAGGCCAGGCCAGCATCTTCCACTCGTCAGGCCCCACCACCATCCTGAACACACACCGAGTCCTCATAAGCCAGAGCGCCATTCTTTGGCCTCAACTATTTCTGGCAATGAGGCATGGCAAAATCAATACATTCTATAATCTTCAGCTTTCTGAAAAAATGCTTTAATATCAGAAAATGTTCTGTACTCAGAAGCAACGCTAGATAGGACAAAATGATGATGAATAAAGCTTTCAACATTTTCCAGATTATGGTTTCAGCTGAAGCATAGATGGCAAGGAAAGCAAATCAATATCCCATTCTAGTAAGATAAACCACTTCTATTTCCATTTCCATGTGTCCAATATACTCGATCTGCCACTGGTATATTCGTTTCAGGGCATATAATTTGTCACTATTATAGGCAAGGAGGCCACTCACAAGTATCAGTATCCAGGACAGTCTTGGTGAGAATAAATATATATCTTTTTTGCATGTACAACTTGCTTTCCACTTTGATGCCCTCCTTTTCCATACAACTATCATTGGCTGCTGTGGTGGCTGGGGAATGAAGTCAACTGACACCCACCAAGTAGGAGATCTTAGATGACTACTGACAATGTCCATGTATTTTTTAGCATTAATATGGGACACAGTCTCACTATTTGCTGCTTGTTTTAAGAAATTTACTCATATACTGTTCCCCACAGTCCTTTATTTTCAATCTTCCCTTCCTTATGAAATCTTGTTCTTACAAATTTTTGAGAAGCTAAACAAATTGTTAACAGGTTATAAATCAGCACAGATTTGTATAGAGGCTCATTCCTCCTTCTGGATGAAGTTAATCATAGACACACTGTTTTAGTTTACAAAAAAAATTAACTCCTTCTTTCAGACCTTTTACTAGGCTTGGCAAATTGCATGTAGTTCCTAATGAAGGGTTAGGTCACATATTCAATTATTATTCCATGCTCCTATTTGTAATATTAGTGAGAACTAAATAATATGCCTTCACTGATACTAAAGAAGAATTAAACTTCCTGAAGAGATCGTTTCTTTGCACCAAAACCTTTGAATGTTTCTTTGTTGTATCTTTCCTATCAGAACTGGTCAATAGTGGATAATTTTCCTACCACTGTATTCTCTGAGTAAACGCCAGACAGTCAGTCTACCCAGTGCCCCCAGTGAAACCTAGAGGGCCTTATGGGCAATAGAATAACTGAATTAGAGTTAAGCACTTTTTTATCCAAAATTAAGAACTATTAAGCATTGTGTCACCTTTTGTTGAGCAAGTAATTCAAATTAAGCAATGTGCCTTTCTCTGTGGTAAGTACATTCTAATGTCCTACACACAGAGCCTACAGAACTTTATTGAAAAGGCAGGCCCCTCACTGTTGGTGGAATTTATTGCTCAGAGTTTGGTACCAAAGTCTTCCCAGTAACAGTATGTGCTACCTCCAGGTCACCATATAATCTTGGCATAATGTCCCCTGTGGGATGATGAGATGATCAAAATCTCACTGGTGTAAATAAGTCACCAACCCAGAAAGATGAAGGACACTGAGGCAAAATGTGGCAGAGGGCCTAAGAGCTCTGTCAGTACTCTGAATTGGATTTTTCTATATGCAAGTTTCTAGGGCTTAGATTTTTTTCAATATATTTTTTTTCAGAAAGCTCATCTGTAACAGCTACTGTAAAGGGAGTTACTATTTTATTGCAATAAGTCAGTCAGGTAATTGAAGTGGAGAAGTGATAGGAAATTTGTGAACCTTGTATTGTTCAAGACTTTAATGAAGTATTTTTGGGGTAATCCTATTGGTAGACAAGATTCCTAGATCCTTATGTGTGTCACTCTGCCAATGACTTTATGTAGTCATTCCAACTATATATTCAGAAACTGTTGAGATAACCCAGGTTGTGTTTACAGAACCACTGGATTCACTAAGAGCTCAAAACAGGCCAAATTCTATTTGTCGAAGTGGCATTAAGGTCCCAAGCTATCAATATTTTCTTTGATCATTTATTGATGAAATGATTATTGTACCTTACCTGGTACAGTGACCTCGGTTATAAGTATCAGTTGCCTTGGTTATAAGTTTCCCTGGTCCTTTGTATAAGTCCCTTCAGAGAATGCTAGGTTAGAGATTTCTCCCTGAAGATGTAGAGTAAGTTTTCAAGGGCACTCCCCATTCTTCAAGCATTTTCAGGTTTGAGAAAGACACAAAACTTGACAATTTCATAGGGACCATAAATCTTTGGGATGGCTCAATGTATTTTTGTTTAGTTTCCTTTTTTAAGAAAGATTTTATTTATTTATTTTTAGAGAGAGGGGAAAGGAAAGAGAAAGAGAGGAAAAGAAGCATCAATGTGCAAGAGAAACTGATCAGTTGTCTCTCACACAACTCCAACCAGGGACCTAGCCCACAGTCCAGGCATGTGCCTTGACGAGGAACTGAACCAGCAGCCTTTCAGTTTGTGGGATGATGCCCAACCCAATGAGTCACACACAATAGTCAGGGCTATTTTGGTTTCTTTGTTGTTGTTATTTATCTTGTTTGGTTTTAAAATGTTTTGGATGACAAAAAATTGGGTGGTGAATTTTCTATTATTTCAGTATAGATGATACACCTATTTATTTTTGTCCCTGGGTATAGGGGATCGTTCCACATGGCATGGGGAATATAGCCCACCCCCACTTGGAAAGGCCAATGAGGAGTGAGTTTTGGCACCCAGGAGCCATGCCCATAGATAGGTTCTCCCATGGGGAATCAGGCCTGCATTGTACCTAGGCTGCTATGAGGCTTGCTTTTGCTAAAACTCCCTCACCCTGGATTGAGGCAGAAAATGCTTACTGCATATCTCTAAAATAACTTCCTAAAATCTGACCTAAACCTTCCAAGTATGGAGTGTAACCAATTCAACCACTCTTCCTTTTGGTCTGCAACATCCTTCCCTTTGAAATAATTAGCAACATTCTTTCCTTTGTTATCTGTAAAAGGTAACCCCCTGCAGTGAACCTGTACATAGTAAATTAGGACCATTCTCGATGTAATATACCCAGAAAAGCAATAAAAGCCTGTCCAGGCAGGGACTGGGCCCTCTGTCTCACTTAGAGAGCAGCCATGCCATCCCTTTTTCTCCACAGGACTTCTGTAATCCCTGTGAATGTGTTCATCACAGCCACAACACATGGATACTGTCAACCAGGATCTGCATAACCTGGGTGCCATGATCATTTGGTCAGTATTGCATTTGCCTATTGTTTTACCATTCTGATGGCTGTACTGACTCTGCTGTTTATTCTGACAACCACAGCAATACCCTGGCTTGCTAAGTGATGATACATTATTCTGGTGATCTAGGACCTCTTTATTCACACTGAAATCAGAGAGTCCATTCTAATGGAAATACAATTCTTTAATCATTACCCTATAGAGAATAGATACTAAATTTCTTTTCAATAGTATTAATCCTTCATCATTATACTTTACTACTACATTATAAAGGATATATTTGTACTTTCTTATGCAACAAATTTAGGGTTGGTCAGAATACATTGGATATGATAAGTCTACTTGACATCTCTATCAAACTAATTTTTAATTTATTTTTATATCAACAGTTTTCTAAACTTTATCCCATGTTTCAATTTAATCCCAGTTTCAATTAACCAATGAGAATCTAATCAAAATAGTATTTAGAAATGCAAATTAGAACATTAGAGTCAGAATCTCTAAAAAGTTAACCTTTATTAATAATTATTGCTTAGTCACACAACATAGAATATATAGGAACATATAATGTTTTAGAAATATATAAGCCCTTGGAATTTAACCAAAATAAGTCTGAATCCAACCTCTGAAACATATCTGATCTGTAACACTGGCTAAATTATTGAACCTTTATGAGAATCATTATCATCAAAAGAAACATCATCATAACATACCATGAAACTATATTTCACATAAGGTCATTGTGAGGCTTAAATAAGAGTCTAATAAGTAGTACTGTTATAAAACTATCTATTATAAATGAATGTGAGAATAAATAAACTGAAATAGTGATAGAATTCAAGTTTTCACAGTGTTTAGCAGGTGGCTATAATGTTTTAAAATGAGAATGCATTTAAACTGAGAAAATGGCTTTTCAAAATTATGTGATAGTTAAACTTTCCTGTCTAAACCATGTGTATGCTTCTATTGTTATTCATAAGAAGTGTCTTAAGTGCTTCTGAAACTGAATTCAAAAAATATCTACTGTTGCAGTGCATGCACACAGGCAGTGGAAACACTACTCTTTAACTTGATTACTGCACACAAAGCAGTTCCCTGATGACAGGTAACTATTATTTACGAGCAGAGGACATATCACTTTGAGTTTTCCTGACAGTCTTTATGTATATTTCTTCTACCCAGGACAGTTGCAATTTAATAGTGCATTAAAAGACCATGTGCTATGCCATTTGTCATATGCTATATTTATATAATCTATGCTACTTCCTGCCTGAGTCCTAATTAATCTAGCAAACACCTCATTACCTTTTTAAAATCAGATTCTGTTTAAGGTTAATTATTAAACTATTGAAATATCAGGACATTAAGTACACACACATATTTTTTCCTGATATCCAGAACATTTAGAGGATATAACTATAGTTATGTTTAATTTAAACCTTTCTTATAGTTTTGGATTGACCTTATACCAGGGAATATTTACTTTTAAATATAATATGTGGCACTTACTGAAAAGTCAGGCTTGTAAAACAATGTAAAAAGATAATTCTGTAAACTAATATTACACAGTGGCTCACAGATTATCCAGACACCAGAAGCTCATTGAAAAGCATGCCTCCTTCTATTCTCATGAGGTCTTCCTAAATTTTCACCCTTCCTGACAATTTTATAGACTCCAGCTATTGCTTTCAAGGTGCAAAATACCAAATAGAGAAATACCCCCAAATGTTCCCAAGTGTATACTGCAAGGCTGTGTACATTGAAAATCATTTCTCTAAGCATATCACCTCCAAATTCCACATAGAAAACAAACAAACATACAAAAACCAGAGGTATTGCACAGATCAGTGTTTCCAACCTTTATTTTAAGCATTGGTTAACAAATTGTCTAAGTCTCCATTTTAAGGAAGCAAGACACTGGAAGCAGTGCTGAGGAAGCCTGGAAGTCTACATTTCAAACAATATAAGGAAGGAGTTCCTTGGATAAGCTTCGAAAAACACACAGTTCTATACCATCTGTACTATACATTTATTTGATCTGGACAGCTCTGTGCAAAAAATAAAAATCGACCAACAACTTATACCATACACTAAAATAAATTTAAGATGGATAAAAGACTTAAATGTAAGTTGTGACTTAATAAATCATGACTTAGATCATAGGCAGAAAAATCTCAAATATTCCATGCAGCAGTATTTTCACTGATATGTCCCCTAGACCTAGGGATATAAAGAAAAGAATAAACAAATGGGATCTCGTCAAAAAAAAAAAGCTTCTGCATGGTAAAGAAAACAGTATTAAAATAAAAAGGGAACCAACTGTATGGGAAAACCCATTTGCCAATGATACCTTGGACAAGGGTTTGATTTCCAAAATATACGACAAACTCACATGACTCCACTCCAGGAAGGTAAACAATCCAATTAAAACATGGGCAATGAACCTGAATAGACATTTCTCCAATAAAGACATACAGAGGGCCCAGAGACATATGAAATGACGCTCGGCATCACTAGCCATCAGAGAGATGCAAATTAAAAATACAATGAGATACCACTTCCCACCAGTGAGTATGGCCATCATAAACAAATCAACAAACAACACACGTTGGAGAGGATATGGATAAAAGGGAAGCCTACTACACTATTGGTGGGAATCCAGACTGGTGTAGCCATTGTGGAAAACAGTGTGGAATTTCCTTAGAAAACTAAAAATGGAACTGCCTTTTGACTCAGCAATTCCACTACTGGAATTATAATGTAAGAACCCTGAAACACAAGTGGAAAAGCACCCATGTACCCCAATGTTCACAGCAGCACAATTTACAATAGCCAAGTGCTGGAAGCAACCTAGGTGCCCATCAGTAAATGAGTGGGTCAAGAAATGATGGTACCTCTATACAATGGAATTCTATGGAGCAAAAAGAAAGAAGCAGCTCCTACCCTTTGCGACAGCATGGATGGAACTGGAGAACATTATGCTAAGTGAAATAAGTCAGGGGTGAAAGACAAATACCATATGATCTCACCTTTAACAGGAAGCTAAACAACAAAACAGACAAGTGAGCAAAATATAACCAGAGACAGTGAAATAAAGAACAATGTAACCAGAGGGGACGAGAGAGGAGGATAATGGGGTAAAAAAGAGGAAGGGTAACAAAGCGAAAAAGCGGTAGGATTGAGGGTGAGAGTGGGTGGGGCAGAGGAGAGTGTGAGGGAAATGGAGACAATTGTACTTGAACAACAATAAAAAAATAAAACATTATTTTTGCTTAAGAATAGTTTTTAAAAATACTATTTTACTGCTTCCAATTAAGTTTCTTACTACCATTTGAAGGAAAACTAACATTTGTTAAACCAATATATTCTAAAAGAAAGATCAAGAATGAATCATTCATTTGTCCCATCTGCACAAAGGACAGTTTGGATACACACAAATGTACAACAATAAATAGAGCTGAAAAAAAAGCCACAGAACAGTCAAAAGCTGAATGATTGTGTGGTTCTCAGCAATAAGAGACCTACAAATATGTTGTCATTTGGATAATCATGGGTTTCCTATGCATTAAGGGCTAAAACCTGAAATGCCAGTAGCTCATCAATTACCATCAGATTTCAATTTTGAGCTATAACAGAATTTCATAAAAGCACTTCTGCTGGTATTTAATTTAGACTTTCAATAAGTGCTGCATTTCAGGCAGAAAAAAGTATGTTTCTAAAGATGACATTTTAATATCATACTCATCCTACTTGAGACAAAGCCCTTTACCAGTACATTTAGGGCAGAGGGAAATATAAAGCATGTTGTTCTCAGTGAAGAGAAAAATGAGCTCAATAAAATTAGCAAAGTCTTCCTGTATGACCGATTTTACTTGGTATCCTGGAGCCTTTGTAGTCTGCTTAGTTAATGCATAAGACAAATATTTCATAAATACTTATTTGGTAATTGTGAAATTGTGAAGAAACATAATTGAGCCCTCAATACATCACTGTCTGTGGAAAAGTGACAGTGAAGTTTGTTTCCCTGACATCAGTAAAAAAAATAATGAATCTTCAAAGGTATAAATCAGAGGCTCAAGTGACAAATCTCAGGAGTTACTTATATTTGTACACTAACTAAATGAAAATAAGACAAAAATCTGACCTTATTTGCAGGGGCTATGGAAAAACAATTGTATATATTGCATGTTTGTCCCCTGGACCTTATATACTAAATAATAGTAAAAGAATAAAGATAAATATATAAATATGTCATAAAAGGGGTTCATATCGAGCTTTGAAAAAGGAGATTTGAATAAATCAGGATCACATGTAATGAAAAGTATTTTAAAAATGAATGTGTATTGTACTAAAAAAAGTTAATGTGGATGATGACAGAGATAACCAAGTAAAGGAAACAAATATCTTAGTCTCTGTAAATTAGGTAAGAATCATGAAAATAAATGTCATGGCAAATGGCCCTAAATAAAAGAGGTAAGAACACAACTCCAAGCAAAAAAAAACATTGTATAAGTAGGCCACAGAGGTTGAGAAATGATGTAAAAATTAAAATTAAATGTCTATGTTAAAAATGATCATTGGAATAAGCCAGAATATACATGACACATACTATATTAGTTATCATGGTATAATGGGCTAACCTGACATTTTCTTGCTGTGGAATGTGGTCAGTAGTGACTCATAATTCTTTGGGGATATAGAGAATATAATAAATATGTCACATACAAAAATATTGATGGGGATGCATTTATCAAGTAGAAAAGCTAATTGATAACTTGCAGAATTTAATTACAGAACTGAATTAATGATTTGGTTGTGGTGACAAAAACTTGACAGTGTAACCCCTCACCCACACAGAATGCACTGGAGACTTGATAGAAATGGTTCTTGTGAGAAAGTCAAGAGTTTGCAGTAGTTAAAAAAGAAAGAAGAGAATATAATCATTGAAGGTTTCAAGAACTGGAAAAAGGGCAACCAATTACTTGGGCAGTGACACTGTTAGAATGTGTTCAAGGTGCTGAACACCTGGGGTGGTGACAAAGTGAGGAGCACATCTCATTGACAACTTTTTCTTGTTACTTGACTCTTATTTTCAAAGAAGTCTGTGGACTACATAGCAGGCTGCAGTCAACAATGAGTAGGTGAAGGCAGCGTAACACAATGGTAATAATGAGCCAGAAGAAGCAAAGCGTGTGCCCAAAGCTACTGACAATAAGAATGTAACCTGTCTTCTTCCGGAAATGTTGGCTACTCCAGTGTCTAGGAGAACATATTCATTTACTAGACCAAGTCAATGGAAAAGGCTTGGTATTCAAAAACAGTATGAAGGAAAGTAAATAAGGTAGATGATATAGCCACTATAAAGTAAGAGCTAATTGAAAAAAGAAAGTAATTATGAAGCTGGGTATGCCAGGAAGCAGGTGATTTAAAAAAATAAAAAGGTAGGCTTGAAACAGCAGTAGTTTAGAGGATGAAGTCAGGACAGGTAACACGTGGGAAAGGGAGGTGGTGATCAGAGACATGACTGCATTGTTTTTCTAGTTTTTTTAGGGAGAGATTTTTAAAAAGCCTCACTCAAGGATATGTTTATTGATTTTGAGAGAGAGAGAGAAAGATGCAAGAGAGAAACATTGATCAGTTGCCTCCTGTACACACCATGACTTGGGATTGAACCCACAATCTAGGTATATGCCCTGACCCTGACTGGGAATCCAACCCACAGTCTTTTGGTGCACAGGATGTTGCTCCAGCCAACTGAGCCATCTGGCCAGGGCAAGAACTGCATTGTTAATGGAAACACTTTTATAATGAAGAACCTGTGTCTTATTTAGCATTCTAATTATTTATAATACAATATAACAGCTAAATCAGAATATTCACAAGATAATAAAAAAGGTCCAACATGTTCAATATACCATTCACGGGAAGAAAATGAATTGTCTGCAAGGTTAATATCATAGAAAATTGTTGGGAAAATGTTGACCAAAACATACATTTACATATAAGAGTACATAATAGGTCACTTTTCTCTCATTGTCTATTGATTCTAAGTTCTTCTCTGTCACTCAATTCAAAATAGGAACAATATATTAAGTAGTATAATTTTAGTTAGACCATCTACAAATCAAACTTTAATTGGTCTACTGAGTGATGTAAAATATCTCTAATGCATTTATCCACATATTTTCTCTCAGGGAAAACTGCTCTTCAAGAGTTCAATGCATTTTCTGACAGTGTGTCTGAATTCTTTGCCAATGATTTAAAAATAAAAATGTGACCTACTTGGAAAATCACTGTAGTATCAAATATAGTTTGAGAGCTTAAAATTAGAACAATAAAATTTCATTTCATTCACTTTTTGCAATTCTGCTTATAGTTTTATTAATGTTCATTTGAAATACATTTTATTTACTTCAAGTGAAAAACTTTGATTCTGATCTTATTTTTATAGTTCCACTTCAAGTGTTGTTTTGCAATTACCTTCTAGATCACTTACTTTTAGATACAAATTACTTCTTTAATCAATTTTTAAATGAAAAATAAAAATCCTATGTGATGAAATTCATATACTATGCATTATGGGGAAGTCAAAAGTTTTACTTCATTGTTTGTATTATTGCTATATTATTAATGCATTCTTTCCTGGCTAAAACTATTTACTGGTAGAGCTAAGGAAACTCAGTGGAATGAGTGGGGTTTTAAGACTTTTTGAACAATGTTTGGTTTGTAACAGCCTTTAGAGGAAGTTACAGAGATTTTTCATATATCTCTTTTCCCTCCCCAAGCACACATATCCTCCTCATTACTTATTATCATTCACCAAAATGGTACATTTTTAAACCAAAGATCAACCTACATTGACACACCATAATCACCCAAACTTCAGAGTTTATCTTAGAATCACCTCTTGGTGTTATATATTACATGGGTTTCAACAAAAGTTTAATGGCACATATCCATTATTATAATACCATATACAGTATTTTCACTACCTTAAAAATTCTCTGTGCTCCACCCATTTACCTCTCTCTGCCCCCACCCCTGACAAGATTTTACTGTCTCTATAGTTTTGCCTTTTCTAGAAGGTCATCTAGTTGGAATCCTAAATATACAGCCTTTTCAGATTGGCTTCTTTCAGTTAGTAATGTGCAGTTTAAGGTTCCTCCTCTCTTTTCATGGCTTGACAGCTCGTTTCTTCTTAGTGCCGCGCTGCCATGAGGCCTGCTCGACTTGTTCGCAGTCCTGTACTCATGAGAGACTGGGCGGGTGAACCTCAGACTCCTGCACTTCCCTGGATAGCCTGCCCAGGGATGGCAGGAGCTCTTCATGCCTCCTTTCAGGCCAAACCCATGACATAAAAAGTGAATGGAACACTGCCCCTCCCTTCTGGTTCTCAGACCAGCCAGCTTCCAAACCTCGTTCTCCTGTCCAAACTCAACTCCGTGTGATCCCAGGAAAGTTACTTAACTTCTTCTCCATGTGTCAGGGTCCTTGTCTGGAAAAAAATATTGCCTATGGAAGAAAATCTACCCACCCCAGAGTGGATCCCCGGCATGGTGAGATCTTAGGTGAGTGCAGAGGACTTCACTCATTCACTCCCATCTGCCTGTCTCTCACCTTACTTGCAGCCCGTTCCCAAGCACTCGGCCCTGAAAGCATGAACATGGTCACCCACCCTTGTCTGTCAGGGAATCCTCTGTGCACCCGTGGCTTCTCCCATGGAGCTTACCTTTGCTTGTACATTTTGACCCGCTCAGGGCCCCTTGCTCATTCCAAATTCTGGGTCCCATACTTCAACCTGTCCTGCCCCTTTTTCTCTGCTTAGAGATATAGTGATGTGGCAAAAGGCACGCCCATTGCATGTTACAACTAGGTTTTGCATATTAATCTCAGTTACCTTTATTTAGCTTTTCTAATAAAATAACCATTATTTTATTTAGTATGGTTTTCTTTAACCACATTTAGTATGGTTTTCTTTATCTTCACTGCCGTTCATTAGTCAAACATCCTCTGAAATAGGCAACCTACCCAACTTTCCATTTCTATTCTTTCTCTGCTCCAAGTTATTCTCTACTTTATCATTATTTTGTTTTTCACTTACAGTTTACATTCAGTATTAACTTGTATTAGCTTCAGGTGTACAGCATAGTGCTTAGACCGTCATACACTTTACAAAGATGCCCGCCCCCACAATATCTCTTGTACCTGCCTGGCACCATGTACATTTAATACAATATTATTCTAGTTTCTGTGCTGTAATTTGTGCCCCTGTGACTATTTTGTAACTACCAACTTGTACTTTTCCATACCTTTATATTTTTAACCCCGTCCCCCAAAACCCCTCTGTTCTCTATATATGTTTGTTTCTTTTTTATTGTTTGTTTATTTTGTTCTTTAGTTTCCACATATAAGTGAAATCATATGGTACTCTTCTTTCTCTGACTAAGGTATTTCACTTAGCAAAATACCCTCTAGGTCCAACCATGCTGTTACAAATGGCAAGATTTCATTCTTTTTTATGGCCAAGTAATATTCCACTGTGTAAATATACCACCCCTTTGTAATTCTGTGGTCTGTTGGTGAACACTTGGATTGCTTTCATAGCTTGGGTACTGTAAATAATTTTACAATGAATATAGGAGTACACATATTCTTTCGAATTTGTGTTCTGGATTTCTTCTGATATATACTCAGAAGTAGAATCACTGGATCATAAGGCAGTTCCATTTTTAATTTTTTGAGCAATCTCCATACTGCTTTCCATAGTGACTGCACCAATGTGCACTTCCACACACAAGGCCCAAGTGTCTGCCTTACTCCACATCCTTGCTGACTCTTGTTGTTTCTTTTCTTTTCTTTTAGTATTTATGTACACATTTACCAAATACCTCTGTCATTTAAAATTTCGGTGCCCTCATCCTGTTGTCTTATGTATGATGCATTGATTATAGCCATTGTGACAGGTGTGAGCTGATATCACATTGTGGATTTAATTTGCATTTCTCTGATGATTTGTGTCATTGAGCATCTTTTCATGTCTATCAGCCATCTGTATGTCCTCTTCAGAGAACTGTCCAATTGGGTCCTGTGCCCATTTTTTAGTTGGACTATTTGATATTTTTGGTGTTGAGTTGAATTAATTTTTAATACACTTTGGATATGAACCCCTTCTCTGATGTGTTATTGGTGGATGTCCTCTCCTATTCTGTAGGCTGTCTTTTTGCTTTGTTTATAGTATCCTTTGCTGTGCCAAAACTTTTTAGTTTGATGTAGTCCTATTTATTTAGTTTTCTTTTCCATTCTCCACTTTTAGGTTGTAGTTTAAAGTTAAGTCATAGATTAGATCAGTTTGCAAGCCTAATTATATCTATGTCTTTCCATCCTAAAGTTACAAGTGGGAAAATCTTGTCTCAGAAGGCAAAAATACAAAAGGACAAAGTTATCTAATGGTAAAATACAGTGTTTATCTAAATACCTCTATGTGTAATTTATAGCCACTCTAAAGGTCATATTACATAAATTTTGCTTATGATATTATATAATTTTCAACACAGCTTTTTCTAGGTAGATTGCAATATACATTTTGAAAAGTACTTTGTAAGTCATAAGTTGTCAAATCTCCCAAAAATGTTTTTTGAACATTTGCTCTGAGTTTTTCAGTGTATTAAAACTGTGTAATGTAAAATACATGTGTCTCAGTGAAGTCAGTCCTCATAAGGCTTTTAAGGTTACAGTAGGAAGATTCATAATTGTGTTCTGAAAGAAAAGAGCTACTTTTATTATGATTTTTAAGAAGGTAAGTTTATATATAAGTATAGTTAAAATTATGTTTTTAAGAAAGTAAGAATATTGACTTTCAGCAGTTACAAATATTTCAAACTAATTGCAAAATAATAACTGGATAGATCTTTTTATTGAATAATTCTTTTGGTAAATAATCGAAGAAAATGAGCTTAATTCTTATTATAAAAGAGAAATTAGCTTAAATTAAACTGGAACTTGGAGTGATCAGCTATATGCAAACATAATCCTAAGTAGGGTCTTCCACTTTTAATTAAGTACAACTTACATATAGTTAAATTTACCCTTTTTAGTTTCAGAAATGCATTCAGTCATGTGACTCCCCTCACTAATATCAAGATACAGAGCAGCTCCAACATTTAAATAATCCTTCCATGTCCATTCACGGACAGTGTCCTCCCTAGTATTACCATGGATTCATTTTCTGTCTCTACTTCTGTGTGTGTGAGAAAAATCAAATAAACCTAATCAAACAGTAAAAAGTATTTTTATTTTGGCTTCTTTTATTTTGAGATTCATTCATATTGTGTGTATCATCAGTTCATTCATCTATACTCCTTAATTGTAGTCCATTGTATGGATGTAACATCATGCGTTCATTGGTTCCACAGTTGAAGCACAGTTGGCCTGTTTTCAGTTTTTGTTAATTATGAAAAAACTGCTAGAAATATTTGCATATAGATCATTGCATGAGTGTGTGTTTTTAACAGATAAATACAGGGTGGGAGAAAGGTAAGTTTATAGTTTATATAGACAATAATAGAGTAATTAATCTTGAATATTTCAATCTATGATAATGGAATACCACTCTGTTTTTTATTCTCATACTGTAACTATTCATTAGTATATTATAGTTGTCAGCATACAGATCTTGCACATATTTTGCAGGACTTTTAGGCAAATCTGTAAGGATTTTGGTGCTACGGTAAGTAGTAGTAATTTAGATTTGCTTTAATACACATTTTATTCTGTTTTTCTAGATATAATTTATTTTATACATTGATATTCTGTCCTAGTCATATTTTTGATAAATTCTTTGGAGTTATATGGAGGCCACCATGTTAACTGTGAACAAAACAGTTTTATTTCTTCCCATCTTCTTGACCTGTCTCTCATTTCCTCTTTGTGCATTATTAAACCAGCAGGCTCTCCAGTCTGGCAAGCCAGCATACTTGCTTTTGTCCCTTGGTAATGAGTGGAGAGAAAACTTACTTTCATTAGTGCATATGATATTAACTGTAGGTTTATTTCAAACCTATAGTTTACAATGAAGAGAAAATTCATAAGGAGGAAATTCACTTCCATTTCTAGTTTGCATAAATTTTGATGATAAATGAATGTAAATTTCGTAAAAGTTTTTATCTGACTTTGCATTTTAACATTTGATTGAGGTGAATCACTGGGATTCTTTAAAAATATTGAATGAACTTTTTTTATGAAGATGAAACTTACTTGGTTGTACAATAATATCTTCTCTATATTCTTGCTGGTTTCAACGTACTAATGTGGTAGGCAATTAGAAAGGATGAGCTGAGCAAGGATAATGGGCCAGCTTCAGAAGGTCACAAGGGTGGTAAGCCCCAGGTGCCTGGCAACAGCAGAACTGGGGCCTCAGTCCTGTGACTTTTTCTCTCCCCATATATTGCTGGGCATGTGGTTTAAACCCCCTGACCTTTCATGTTACTGGTCATGTGATTTGGACCCTCCCCACACCTGTCCTCCCCTGGCACGTCTCTAGTCATGTGGTGGACCCCCTGGGAGGAGGGACAAGGGGTGGAAGAGTGGCCTGATGCCACTTCCATGCACAAACAAGTCCTTTAATAATTAATCCCTAGAAATAACATCTAGGCCTCAGTTATGTCTCAGCTCCACGACCAAAAACAGCAAACAAGACAAGAGATGCCATGGCTGACTTCAGGACCATCTGCATTTACTAATGACCCCCCGCCCTGGCACAGACCAATCAGTGGATACCATGGCCCTCAAAGGGCACACCTGGAAAGCTAATGAACATTCTATTGAGATCATCCCCTAAGACCTCTCCTAAAATACTCACCCTAAAAGCCCCTAGGCTAGAGGACCAATGCCAGCTTCTCTCTATGGAGCCTACACCCTTCCCAGTATGTTTTATTTGCCTCTTGTTCTTTTCACTCTGTAACTTGTTCCCTCAGCCCACACAGCTCAGCTGGCTCACTTTCATGGCTCACTTCTTCTACTTCTATGACTTTCTAAATAAAATTTTGCTCGTATTTGACTCTTTGTTCTAAGTTCTTTCTTAGCCAGAACTCAAGCATCTAGTTTGCTTAACCGAGATCCAATAGCTAGGTAGGAGCATTCTGGCGAGGTCTCCCTGCCAGCACTAATGTTTGAATGACATTGGTGTCTAGTTTCAGTTTCTGAAACTCTCTTTATTGTGTTTTGCTATCAGGTGAATTCTTCCCTCATAAAGTGAACCGTTTCTTTTGTATTCAGGGAGAATTTTTATGAAATTGATATAATGTTCTCACTCCTTAAATGCTAGTACAATTTTTTTAATGCACCTGAACCTGAAGTTTTCTATGTTGATAAGATTTTTTAAGTGAGAATAAATTTTCTTTGCAAAACATAGGGTTATTCAGGCTGTTTTTGAGTGAGATTTGACAATTTCTTTCAAACAGTTTTGTATGCCACCTTAATTATCAAAGCAATGAGCATAAATTTGTAGTGATTTTTAATTATCTTTCACTATCTACAGATTACAGAATGTTGTCCCATTATTTGCTTCTAATATTAGTAGCTTGTATCTTCTTTCTCTCTCTTTTTGTGCTTTGGTCAATTTAAAGAATTATCAAATTTATCAATTTTTTCCCCCAGAGGACCAGTTTTCCTTTAACTGAATTTTTCCTTTGTTATGTTTTTGTCAGGTTTGTATATTTATGCTTTTATTTTTATTTTCTCCTTTGAGCTTGTTTAAAATCAACTTCTTATTTTCTGTGTAGCCTATTAAGATAGAAGCATGGTTCATTTGAGAACTTCCCTTTTTTAATATAAGCAATTAATGTCATACATTTCTCTTTAAGTATCCCTTCAGCTGCATTCCATACCTTTTGATATGTTGTGTCTTTGTGTTCATTCTCCTCAAACTGTTCCTGTTTTTACTTATTTTCTTTGACCCAATCGTTACCTAGAAAGGATATAATTTTCAAATATTTGCATATTTTCCAGATATATTTGTGTTATTCTTTCCATTTAGGTAAGGCCAAATCACGCTTTGTATAATGACTAGTTTTTAAGTATATTACAGTCATTTTAGTATGCACAATATAGCTTATTTTTATAAATATCCCTTGTAAATTTGAAAAGAATGTACATTTTTATGTTCTTAATAAGGAGTTATAATGTCAGTTATGCCAAAAGGCTTGTTTTTCAGATCTTGTTAAAAAAAACTCGTAAGGTAAAAGTCAGTGTCTCTGAATGTAATTGTGGATATACCTACTTCACTGTCAGAACTATCGACTATTATTTTATTTTTGCTTTGTTATTGGATATGCACACATTTTGGGATATTGTGTTTTCTTAGAGAATTGACTTCCTTAGCATTTTGCAATGTTATTATTAAACTCTTATAAATATCCTTGTTCTGAATTCTAATTTATGTGATATTGAAGTGTCCCAAAATCTCGCCACCGCAAAATGTACCTTTGGGTAGTTTGACTTTAAGTTGGTTATTTTTAAGAAACAAAAGACTCAGAAAGAACCTCTCTCTGACCCTCTTCCATTTCCAGCCTGAGGCAGTTCAGACAGAAAAACCTGCTTAAAGGAAGGGGGTATCTTCTTGGAATCATGATAGATGACCTCAGTGTGACAGGAGAAATCTAGCAAAGCCTGTTTGTGGGACCCCCCCTCTGTGCTCATTGTTTCTGGGTGGCCCAGAAAGAATTTATCGAGTGTTTGGTCATTTTCCTCTGCCTGTGAATTGCTTACTTTCCTTTTGAAATCTCAAACCCTTGTCGCCATTCTCTTTAGTCTAGAATGACATGTAAGCCTCAGCTACCCATTCCTGGGTGTTACCTTTTTATGGCATCCTGATATGTATTTACATATTTAATTTGGTTTTCTTCTAATTTCTCTAATGGTAACTTGACCTTTAATCAGCCAGAAAAATTTAGAAGGATGGAGGAACAGGGTTATCTGCACCCCAAGAACATTAAAATAGTTGTTCCAGATTTCTTTCATTAGTATTGGCGTGGTATATTTTTCATCTGTTTACTTTTAGTCTTTCTCTATCTTTATATTTAAAATAGTTTTCTTGTGGAAGCATACAGATTTTTTTTATTTATCTCCAATACGACAATCTGCTTTTAATCAATAATTTATATGTAATTATTAAAAGTGAATAAAGCTATGTTTTGACCACTTTGTTAGTTGTTTTTCATTTGTTTCATCTGTTTATTTTTCCTCATTTTTATGCCTTACTTTATATCATTTTATACTCTGATAATCTCCACTATTGGCTTCCTTTTTTATACATTCTAAATAATGGCCCCAGGATTGAAAATAGACATATTATATTAATTAGTTTCTACCTTCATATAAAATTATGCCTCCTTTACATGTACAATTACCTTAAAAATACACTATTGCATTTTTACTTTATTTCCATTATTTTTATTAAACATTGTATTTTTATAGATGTTATAGGCATGCAACTCATCCTGAACAAGACCTCCCGACAGGCGAGCAGGGGCGCAGAGGCCTCTGAGCCACTCCACAGGACTGGGAAACGCCTTGCCGGTTTTGAGGGTCCTGGAGGGCCCTGCGGAAGCGCAGGGGCCCTGAGGCTTCTGGGTCCCTGCCACAGGGCTGGGAGACACCTTGCTAGGTTCTCGGATCCCAGACAGCCTGGCGGGTACACACAGGCGCAGAAGCCTCTGAGTCCCTGACACAGGACTGGGAAGCACCTTGCCAGTTTCACCTGGCCGGTGTGCACAGGCGCAGAAAAGGTTGAGTCCCTCCACAGGACTAGGAAGGACCCTACCAGAAACCGTGGGACCCAAGCAGCTTGGCGAGTGTGCGGGCGCCCACACCTCAATCTGGTAGCCTGGCTGGTGCGCACACTTGCGTGGGCATCACAGCCCACAGAGAGATCCTGCTGCAACCAGAAAAAACAGTCTGGACAGTTTGAAACCAACAAGGGAAGGGTTTCTCTGTTGTTGTTGTTGTTATTGTTTTTGTTTGTTTGTTTTGTTTTTTTCCTTTTTTTAGTAACTTTTTTGTGCGTTTGTTTAGTAATCTTATATATATATTTAATTTTATTACTGCTTTATCTTTCTACACTTTGTTCCTCTCTTTTCTTTTTCCCTCTTTTAGTCCTTCTTCCTTTCCTCTTAAACTCATCAATTTTGCCTCCCTTCTCCTGCCTTTTTGTTTGTTTATTTGTTTGTTCCTTCATTTTCTTTTACCCACAAGAGACACAAACAGCTAGGAACTGTGAAAGGACCAGAATGGGACCCAAAGAGGGGGTATCTCAACAGTAGAGACAGAGAGACAAATTTCACCTTCCTATAGCAGAGAAGCCACGAGGTGTTGCATTTTTTTCATTATTCTCACTTCTTTTATATTTTAATAGTATCTCTGTATTCCTCCTCTTTCTGTATAGGCTTCTCAGTCTTGAGTAGTTATATTGTATTATTAGACAGGCTCCCCCTGTTCTTTCCTCCACAGTGCTTTGCTAATCCTCTATACTCTACCACACTTGTTTTCCTTCAGCACACTACCTAAAACTCTATACCCCCTACTCAGACAGATCACATAGGAGTGCTGCTCTAATATTAGTGTAAATAATAGCTGATCTATACAACAGTAAATACTTCACAACACATCTCCCGGATCTTAGCCCATTGTACAGGTCCCTGAATTCTATTAGTGTAGTGATTAACTCTATTTACTCACATACTACACCTATTTACTGTTCCTTACACTCACCTTACCTCAAAATCTGACTGTCTGAAACCTCACTGCTTTCTAGTTTCAACTAACAAGACTTCCCTCCCCAACAAGAGGCTTATCTTTTGTCCATCCTTTCGTAAAAGTGGCAAGTTGGGCAGAAGAATACGGTTAACACTATATATAGCCTAAATATTGCCTATCTCCTCTCTACCAGCTTTGACTGTAAATATCATAAAAACTCTTCTGCTGTCATAAACCGTTTTGCCTCCACCTCCAACTGATTACACATACACAATAAAAGGAGTAGGTGGAAACGGAGAACATCAAGACCTGAAGGAGTCTGCACCACTGAAATTCACAGGTATTATACCACAGAGGTTCACAACATAAACCCAGGGGGTCAGAACAGATCAATTTTAGAAGCTGAGGCTAAAAAGAAGAGTCTCATAAACAATGGGAAGACAAAGAAACAATTTCTAAATGAAAGAAAAAGCAGAAATTGCAGAAAGAATGTTAGATGAAATAGAGGCTAATCAACTATCAAATAGTGAATTCAGAGCACTGGTTATCATGAAGTTCAAAGAGCTCACAATGAGCTACCAGAAACTACAGGGGACCTACAATGATCTCACCGCAAACTACATCAAAATGAAAAAGGAAATAGAAAATATCAGCAAGGGACAAGAGGAAATGAAGAATACAATTTCCGAATTGAAGAACACAGTAGAAAGTTTCAAAAGTAGAATAGATGAGGCGGAGGATCGAATTAGCGAGTTGGAAGACAAAGTAGAAAGCATCTCACAGAAAGAGCAAGAAAATGAAAAGAGGCTTAGAAAGAATGAAGAGGGATTAAGAGAAATGCAAGACAATATGAAATGTAATAATATCTGAATAATAGGAATACCGGAAGGAGAAGACGAAGAACAAGGGATAGAAAACGTATTTGAAAGAGTTATGAGAGAAAATTTCCCTAAATTGATGAGAGAAAAAGTCACACAAATCCAGGAATCACAGAGAGTCCCAATCAAGAGGAACACAAAGAGGCCTACTTCAAGACACATTATCATTAAAATGGCAAAATTCCAAGACAAAGAGAGAATATTAAAGGCAGCAAGGGAGAAAAAAGAAGTAACATACAAGGGAGCCCCAATCCTACTTCTCAATGGAAACACTCCAAGCAAGAAGAGAATGACAAGAGATATTCCAAGTAATGAGAACCAGAGGCCTACAACCAAGGCTACTTTACCCACCAAGGCTCTCAATCAAGATAGAAGGCCAAATAAAGAGCTTCCGAGACAAAAGAAGTCTAAAAGAATATGTCTCCACCAAACCAGTCCTACAAGAAATACTAAAAGGACTGCTTTAAGGAAAGGAAGGAAAAGTGAGAGACAAAGAGGAGCACAGGTGCAAAAATGGCAATGAATAAGTACCTATCAATAATAACCTTAAACGTAAATGGATTAAATGCTCCAATCAAAAGACACAGAATAGCTGAATAGATAAGAAAGCATGACCCTCACATATGCTGCCTACAAGAGACCCACCTCAGGACAAAAGACAATCACAGACTAAAAATGAAAGGCTGGAAACAAATTTACTAAGCAAACACAAGAAAGAAAAGCTGTGGTAGCAATTCTCATATCAGACAAAATAGACTTCAAAAAGAGGGCCATAAAGAGAGACCCAGAAGGTCACTTCATAATACTTAAGGGAAGAATTCACCAAGAAGACATTAACATCTTAAATGTATATGCACCAAACATAGGAGCACCCAAATATATCAAGATATTGACAGCAACACAATTATAATAGGGGATTTTAACACCCCACTATAAAAAATGGACAGATCTTCCAAACAAAATATCAACAAAGATATTGCGGCATTAAACAACACCCTAGATGAAATTGACTTAACTGATATATAGAGAACCCTTCATACCAAAGAAGCTAAATACATATTCTTTTCAAATGCACATAGAACTTTTTCAAAAACAGACCACATGATAGGACACAAAACGAGCCTCAAAAAATTCAAGAAAATTGAAATCATACCAAGCATTTTCTCTGACCACAAGGGACTGAAATTGGAAACCAACCCCAGAGGAAGAAACCCAAAGCACCCAAAATCATGGATACTGAAAGTTAAGCTATTAAACAACGAATGGGTCAAGAATGAAATTAGGGAAGAAATCAAAATGTTTCTGGAAACAAATGAAAATGAACTCACACCAACCCAAAACTTATGGGACACAGCGAAGGCAGTCCTGCAAGGGAACTTTATAGCAATACAGGCCTACCTAAAGAAGATAGAAACATTTCAAACAAACAACCTAACCCTACACCTGCAAGAACTCAAGGAACAACAACAAAGACAGCCCGGAGCAAGCAGAAGAAAGGAAATAACCAAGATTAGAGCAGAATTAAATGGCATAGGGACTAAAAGCACAATCCTAAGGATCAATGAATCCAGGAGTTGGTTCTTTGAAAAGATAAACAAAATAGACAAGCCTTTAAGTAGGCTCATCAAGAAAAGAAGAGAGAGGACTCAAATAAACACAATCAGAAATGAAAGAGGAGAGATTACAACTGATACCACAGAAATAGAAGGGATTGTAAGAAATTACTGTGAAGAACTATATGCCAAGAAATTTGAAAACCTAGGGGAAATGGACACATTTCTAGAAAAATATAATCTTCCAAAACTCAATGAAAAAGAAGCAGACAATCTGAACACATCAATAACAGCAAAAGAAATAGAAGCAGTAATCAAAAAACTCCTATCACACAAAAGCCCTGGACCAGATGGTTTCAAAGGAGAATTCTACAAAGCATTTAAGGAAGAGCTAACTCCTATTCTCCACAGACAATTCCAAAAAATCCAGAAAGATGGAAAACTCCCAAATTCTTTTTATGAAGCCAGCATCATTCTAATTCCAAAACCAGATAGAGACACAACAAAGAAAGAGAACTTCAGGACAATATTGCTGATGAACATAGACGCTAAAATTCTCAACAAAATATTGTCAAATCACATCCAACAATACATTAAAAAGATCATACACCATGACCAAGTGGGATTCATCCCAGGGATGCAAGGATGGTTCGACATTCGCAAATCAGTAAATGTAATACATCAGATAAACAAAAGCAAAGACAAAAACCACCTGATCATATCAATAGACACCAAAAAAGCTTTTGATAAGGTACAACACCCATTTATGATTAAAATACTCAGCAAAATTGGAATAGAGAGAACATTCCTCAATATAATAAAGGCCATATGTGAAAGACATACAGCCAATATCATACTCAAAGGGCAAAAACTAAAAGCTTTTCCACTAAGATCAGGAACAAGACAAGGATGTCCACTTTCACCACTTCTATTCAATATAGTATTGGAAGTTTTGGCCGCAGTGATCAGGCAAGAAAAGGAAATAAAAGGCATCCAAATAGGAAAGGAGGAAACAAAACTGTCACTGTTTGCAGATGACATGATAGTGTACATGGAAAATCCTATAGACTCTACCCAAAAACTGCTCAAACTAATTAATGAATATGGCAAAACAGCTGGCTACAAAGTCAATATCCAGAAATCAAAGGCATTTTTATATACAAACAATGAATCAGCAGAAGCAGAAATCAAGGAAAAAATTACATTTGATATAGCAAAAAGAAAAATAAAATATCTGGGAATAAACTTAACCAAGGAAGTAAAAGACCTGTATGCAGAAAACTACACAGCACTGAAGAAAGAAATCAAGGAAGACACAAACAAATGGAAACATATACCTTGTTCATGGATTGGAAGAATTAACATTATCAAAATGTCCATACTACCCAAAGCAATATACAGATTCAATGCAATACCTATTAAAGTACCAATGGCATATTTCACAGACATAGAACAAACACTTCAAAAATTTATATGGAGCCATAAAGGAGCCCAAATAGCAACTGCTCTTTTGAGAAAGAAGAACAAAGTAGGAGGGAATCACAATACCTGATATCAAACTGTATTACAAAGCCACTGCAATCAAAACAGCCTGGTACTGGCATAAAAACAGGCACATAGACCAATGGAACAGAACAGAGAGCCCAGAAATCAACCCAACTCTCTACAGTCAATTAATATTTGACAAAGGGGGGCAGTAACATAAAATGGAGTAAAGATAGCCTGTTCAACAAATGGTGTTGGGAGAACTGGACAGCTACGTGCAAAAAAATGAAACTTGAGCACCAACTTACACCATACACCAAAATAAATTCAAGGTGGATAAAAGACTTAAATATAAGTCGTGACACCATTAAAGTTCTAGAGGAGAATACTGGCAAGAAAATCTCAGATATTTCAAGCAGCAACATTTTTACCGATATGTCCCCTAGAGCAAGGAATATAAAGGAAAGAATAAACAAATGGGATCTCATCAAAATAAAAAGCTTCTGCATGGCTAAAGGAAATAGTATTAATTTAAAAAGACACCAACTGTATGGGAAAACATATTTGCCAATGATACCTCAGACAAAGGTTTAATCTCCAAAATATACAAAGAACTTACATGACTCCACTCTAAGAAGACATCTAACCCAATTAAAAAATGGGAAAGGACTTGAACAGACACTTCTCCAAGGAGGACATACAGAAGATCCAGAGACACATGAAGAGATGCTCAATATTGTTAGCTATCAGAGAGATAAATTAAAACCACAATGAGATACCACTTCACACCGGTCAGGATGGCTATCATAAACAAAGCAACCAACCAACAAATGTTGGAGAGGTTGTGGGGAAAATGGGTCCTTAGTTCACTGTTGGTGGGATTGCAGACTGGTACAACCATTATGGAAAACAGTATGGAATTTTCTCAGAAAAATAAAAATTGACCTGCCTTTTGACTCAGCAATTTCACTGCTAGGGTTATATCCCAAGTATCCTAAAACATCAATTTCAAAAAACCTATGCACCCCAATGTTCACAGCAGCACAATTTACAATAGCCAAGATTTGGAAGCAACCTAGGTGCCCATCAGTAAATGAATGGATGAAAAAAATGTGGTACATATACACAATGGAATTCTACGCAGCAGAGAGAAAGAAGGAGCTACTACCCTTTGCAACAGCATGGATGGAACTGGAAAGCATTATGCTGAGTGAAATAGGCCAGGTGTTGAAAGACAAATACCATATGATCTCACCTTTAACAGGAAGCTAAACAACAAAACAAACAAGAAGGCAGAATAAAAACGAAGGCACTGAAATAGAGAACAAGGGGACAGTGACCAGAGGGGAGAGGGAAGGGAATTTAAGGGGAAAAAAGGGGAGAGATTTGGAGGAACAAATAGGAAGGACACAGGGATGAGAACTAAGGGGGCTGGAAATGAGAGGGAGGTGGGGAGCACAGGGTGGGGGGCTGGAATGGGAAAATAGACAAAAAATTGTAGTTGAAAAATAACTAAATAAAATTTAAAAAAAGAAAAAGTTTATTCAGAAAGTCAAAGAAGTAGAAGTCAGCTATAGAATAAATGAGCTCAGTAAATAAGTTACAGAGGCAAAAGAAAGGCCCTCGGAGCTTAGGGGAAAAAGGGGGTCAAGGAAAATGTGCCTGGGGTAGGGACTGGGGAAAAGATAATGTATTTTTTTATCTTCACAATCTGAGAAAAATGTGTTTGCCAGGAAAAGAAAGTTGATAATTTTCACTCTTCCTTATCCACATTTTCCCTAATTAATGCCATCTTGTAGTTAGTGTAATTAGTAACAAAGACTGTTATGTTTTCATTTTTGTTTTTTCAATATAAATGAAATTAGTTTTATTTTTTAATTTTTAAGAGATATAATATTTATTATATTTTCCATTACCATATAGTTCTTTATATACTCCACCCTTGCAAACTGTTGTCCATGTCCATGAGTCCATTCTCCTTTTTGCTCAATCCCTCCAACCCTTAACCACCCCCAACTCTTCTCTGTTTATGAGTCTGTCTCTGTTTTGCTTGTTAGTTCAGTTTGTTCATTAGATTCCACATGAATGAAATCATATGGTATTTGTTTTTCTCTGATTGGCATATTTCACTTAGCATAATGGTCTCCAGGTCCATCCATATGGTTGCAAATTGAGTCTGGCTAGAAAATAATTCAATGCCAAGATCAAAATATAAGAGAAAGTTTATTTAGAAAGTCACAGAGGTAAAAGAAGTGAATAGTAGAATAAATGGACTCAGAAAGCAAGGTACAGAGGCAACGGAAGGGTCAAGCTCCTCCTCTAGAGCTAGGAATAAAAGAAAGGAAAAGAAAAGAAAAAAAGTATATTGTTAATAGAGTATCTTTAAAAGTATGTTTTCTGTTTTTCACAAATAATATAATATTATTAATTTAACCTAAAGACATACTTTTATTTTTTCAAAAATAGTGATGACTTCAATTGACATACATTTTGCACAATTTACAATAAAATCACTAAACCATAATATTATATGTGTAGGGCTGTAGTGTTTTTTCTTTACTTTTCTAAATTTATTTTTTTATACTTTTTCCATTACAGTTTATCCCCCACCACAATCACCACACTGCTGTCCATGTCCATGAGCCTCTTTTTTTTTGCTGATCCCTCCACCCTCATCCCTCCCCCCACCACTGGCTGTCAGCCTGCTCTCTGAGTCTGTCTATATTTTGCTTGTTAATTCAGTTTATTTATTAGATTCCACATATAGGTGAAATCATGTGCTATTTGTCTTTCTCTGACTGGCTTATTTCACTTAGAATAATGTTTTCCAGGTCCATCCATCCTGTCGCAAATGGTAAAATTTTCTTCTTTTTTATGGCCATGTAGTATTCCATTGTGTAAATGCCCCATAGTTGTTTTCACTACTCATGTATGATGGACACCTGGGCTGCTTCCATATCTTGGTGATTGTAAATAATGCTGCAATGAACTCAGGGATGTTAGTAATCTTTCAAATTAGTGTTTTAAGTCTCTTTGGATAAATTGCTAGTAGTGAAATCACTGGGTCATAAGGCAGTCCCATTTTTAATTTTTTGAGATATCACCATCCTACTTTCCACAGTGGCTGAATCAATCTTCATCCCCACCAACAGTGCAAAAGGGAGACAGCAGCTTTTAATGACACACTAAGTCAAATGTATTTAATTGATATCCTCAGAGCATTTTCACCTCAAATCAGCAAGATATACATTCTTTTCAAGTGCACATGATACATTTTCTAGGATAGATGACATGTTAGGACACAAAACAAGTCTCAATAAATTTAAGAAGATTGAAATCATATCAAGCTCGTTTGTGAGCACAATCCTATGAAACAAAATAAATCACAAGAAAAAAATTGAAAAATACACAAAGACATAGAGCATAGCATGTTATTAAACAATGAATTTGTCAACAAAAAGATGAAAGAAGAAAACAAAAGATACCTTGAAACAAATGCAAATGAAAACACAACACAAAATCTGTGGGAAATGAAAGGCAATCCTAAGAAGGAAATTCATAGCATTACAGGCCTGTCTCAAGAAACATGAAAATGCTCAAATAAATAATCTAATTTACACTGATACAAACTTGAAAAAGAACAACAAACAACATCCAAAGTGAGTAGAAGAGCTAAGCAGAAGATGAAATAGTATAAAAAATGATACAAAAGATGAATCCAAGAGCTGGTTCTTTGAAAAGATAAACAGGATTGACAAACCTTTATCCAGACTCATCAATATAAACAGAGAGAGGACCCAAATAAATAAAATCAGAAATGAAAAAGGAAAAATAACAGCTGACACCAAAGTAATACAAAGGATTGTAATAAAATATTATGAATAACTATATGCCAAAAAAAATTGACAACCTGGATAACATGGATACATTTCTAGAAACACATAAAATTAAACCAGGAAGAATCAGAGAATCTGAATAAACAGGTTACACCTTGTGAAACTGAAGCAGTAGTCAAACAACTCCCCCAAAAAAGTCCTGGACCACACGGCTTTACATGTGTATTTTACCAAACATTCTGAGAGCAACACCTCTCCTGAAACTATTTCAAAAAATTCAAGAGGAGGGAAGAATCCCAAGCTAATTTTTCAAAGCCAGCATTATGATAATTACAGAACCAGACAAATATACTACAAAAAGAGAGAATTATAGGCCAATATCCTTGATGCACATAGATGCTAAAATCCTCAACGAAATATTAACAAGCTGAATAGAGAAATGCATCAAAAGATCATACACCACAATCAAATGGGATTTATTCTGGGAATGCAAGGTTGATACAACATTTGCAAATCAATAAATGTGATTCACCATATAAAAAAATGAAGGATAAAGACCACATTACCATATCAATAGTTCAGAAAAAGCATTTGATAAAATCCAGCACCCATTTATGATTAAAAACTCTCAGCAATGTGGGAATAGAGGAAACATACCTATACATAATAAAGGCCACATATGACTCACCCACTGCCAGCATCATACTGTATTAGCAAAAACTACAGCATTCCCTTGAGGACTGGGAACAAGACAGGAATGCCCACCTTCTCCTCTTATTCAACATAGTATGGGAAGTCCTAGCCATAGCAATCATACAAGAAGAAGAAATAAATGATATCCACATTGGAAAGGAAGAAGTAAAACTGTATTTTCAGATGACATGACACTGTATATTACTAGAACTGATAGATGAATTCAGTAAAGTAGCAGTACTATAGTATTTTGAATTACTTAATATATCATATTCATACAAGGAAAACAACCATATGTGTGAGTTACATAATAAGACGAGTCTTTTACTTTGTCCTTTACAATTTTATTAGAGCTATTCAGAAAGTGTTTAAACATTTTTTAAAAGGTAAACAACTGAGAGAAAAAATGCCACATATTCTTTGTATTCTTTTAAGCAAGATAGTAATCACTATTTTTTAATTTCAAAGAAAAAAATTAAATATCATTTTTACTGGTATATGTGAATTATGTTGAAATTTATCTTATGAGATGGGATAAAAAATTATACAAATATTGCAATGGAACATTTGGTATCCAATGGAGCATTTGGTTATTGCTTTATATTAAACTGAACATTAGACATAACCAAATATTCTGATTTATGAAATTCTCTTAAACTTAACAGCTGCATAATTTTTTAAATGTGCTTCGCTAGACTCTTCAGTCTGAAATATGTCAAAAGAAACTTCATTTTTAAAATTGAGGCTGATGTATCTCTTTTCATAAAACCAAGTGGCTCACTATATTTTAAAACATGTATATGTACATAATGAAATTCGATTTTTAAAATTGTATAACATGGATGTTCACAATTTTGGAGTGCTGAAAATGTTTTGTTTTTACTCTTTTGGCATTAAACTCACATTATTGTGTCTAATTCTAAGGAGCAAAATAAATGAACATATTAACTGCATACTTTATCATCTCTCTACAATGTTGTGATTTAAAAAATAACTCATAGAAACTCATAAATGAAAGAAAACACATGTCCAATTAATAATAAAATAAATGTATTGAATGGGAGGTGGGCTTATATCTGTGCCTATAAAATATAAAAAACTATAAATCTAAAATGGTAAAAGTAGGATGGTAGATGAAAAATTCAGAAGACAAAAGGAATAAGTGAAGGGAGACAATAATCACACACAAGATAAAAGAAAATGCCTTGAAATTAGTAAGAATCCAATTGTGCAGACTGAAATACCTTATTAAATTTCAGACTGCCTTTATAAGACTAAATGCTTGTATGAATATATTGATGAAATTCTGCACCTCAAAAGAAAAAAATCATAATAGTCTCATAAGCTTCCAGGGAGGAAGTGTAAGTCTCATACAAAAATGAAAAAAAGTCAGACTGGCATTGAGTTACTCCATTTCCAGTCTTTATACAAACTAAACAAACAAACAAACAAACAAACAGGACCATACTCTTTAATGATGTAACCAGACAGAGTAAGGGTGTCTTAAGGATATGAAAGAGTTTAGAGAGCATATTGTACAGGCGCTACCTCTGAGCCCAATTTTGAAAGAATACAAACAATAATTACAGGGGTACCTTGGTACTCGTGGTTAATTTATTCCGGAACTTGTGATGAGTGTGGGGACTAACGAGAACCAAACAAGGCAGCATTTTCTCTTGCAGGGCGGCAGCGTGACTCATACAAACTCTAGCAAGTGTGATGAGTCCCCAGAAAGTTCCAAGTGCTGAAACATTTTTTCCTCATCAAAATGTAGCAAGTACAGGGTTTGACAAGTTCAGAAGCTGATGAATACTGAAGCATGACTGTCATAATAATTAAAAATAAAAGTAATTATCTCGGGTTAAAGGAAGATGAAGATTTGAAGAGGATTTAGTTAACAATGAAGATTCTATATAACTTTTATCTATATATAAATAATGGGATACATATTTAAATACTTTAATTATACCTAATAGTTTATTTTTAATATATATACCTATTCATAAGGTACATAAAAAGTAATCTAGGAAATTTTTAATGTAATTTGTAAATAAGAGCTCTGAAAACAAAAGAACAATTCACTAAAGAAAAGCTAAGTTAAGTACTAAACTATCTTAGTATATCCCAGTGGGGATGGGACAAGGAAATGTTACATAAGTCATAAACTAGAAAGAAAAATAAAATTAGTAATGTTACTTATAACCATCAGTTGCTAAAGGAAAAGTCATTAAATTATCGTGCTATAATCGAGGTCTTAGGTTAGCTTAACAAATAAAACTCCGTCTATGTTCCAATTGGAAGAAACATACTGATTCAATAAGGAAAGTTTGAAAAATATGGCAAACAAATAGATTTTAGAAAATCACAGTACATAATTAAATATAGCCACATTGATGTTTGGTGAAATATAAAAATAAAGCATGAAAAGATTAAAGTAAAAAAAAATTACACAGAGCAGTGTCCCACATGAACCAAATTACATAGTAGTTAAAATATAAATAAATCTATCGAAAATAGAAGGATATATTTGGTATTGGAGTTTTACATTTTTTCCTTAGAAAAACTCAATCATTACCAAAGTGAACAATCTCAGTATAAAAACATAAGTAAACAAAAGACAAAATTCTTCTTTGTAGGAAGCTTGTATTTTTGTTGTGGAAACAATAAATAAGCAAAATCAACAAGTATATTATTTAATTTATCTAATATTGCACTGTAGCTGGGGATATGGTGTCTATACTCATTTAACATACACGAAATTACACTGTGTAGTGATTACTACTGCCAATAAAGGAGGGGGGAATAGTTAAGTGAGACCAGAGTACAGGCAAGTGGTGAGGGGTTTCAGTTTCAAATATGGTATTACATCTTACAGGAAGATGACGAGTAGTCAGAAACTTGGAGGAGAAAGGGGGTTAGCCTTGAGGACTCTGGTGGCAGAACTTCTGAGGCAGAGGCAACAGCCAGCGGCAGTTTGGAGCAATTGGGCAAGTAGGAGATAGCAAAAGGGGTGAGAGAGTTCAATGAAGAGGAGGGTGAGTAGAGAATAATACATGGGTTTACGGGTAACTACATAAGAATTAGAAGAATTTTGCATTTGACTCCGAATAAAATGGAGTGTTACTTCAAATTTTAAGCAAAAGAGAGAATTGGGGGAAATAAAATCAATGTATCCTTTACCTATTAATTGTTTTAATCTAGCTTTGGGTAGATAGTAAAAATTATTTAGTTCACCAGTATGTAAGCAGTTATGGGATTAGAAGGCAAAGATGAAATTTCAGCATAAATATTTTAAAACATCAGATTTAATTTTGTCTTAATAGAGTTTTGTTCCTTTCTGAGTAGACTGATTCTCCAGCAAAAGAAAGTATTGCCTTCTACAATTCTAAGCCTAAAGATATATATTTTAAAATATTTACCTTTGTGTCCATGTCCTGAAAACCTTTTGAGCAGCACATTTTTAGAAATAATAAAACGTTTTATGTTATGTTTAGGAAAAATTTCCAGAAACATACTTTTTACTACATAGCATTTTAAATAAAAGTATGTTTCTGTTTATAATTTGTAAAATTTACATTTAAAATTATTGTGTACAATGTTAGTGCTGCCACAGGTGTGTGTTGTGTGTGATTCATCAAATCGCTGGTTCCGAATAAAACACACATATGTATTTTAGCCACTGAGTGTGTATTTTATTTTCTGATCGCAGATGTTGTGTTGTAGGGAAATACTTTGCAGATGCCAAACCTGGCGGTGACTAGTTAGGCTGTAGGTCTCTACCCGGGAAAACCAGGCTCCCACCTGGCGCCGCTCGCTTCCCCCTGAACCCCACGCGAGCGTGTGTGCAGGTTCTGTTATTAACAAAGTGGTGGAGCAGAGACACGACGTTCTCCTCAAGGAGGAAGTGTAAATATCTCTCCTGTTAAAGTAAATGCCAACCACACACCATTTCATCATGTTCTCCTAATCTGTCTTCGAGGTGTGAGTTCACAGGGATCTTTTTAGCGCAGCCAGGGGCTTAATCCAAAGCAAATTGAGCTGGAGTCTGAACTGTCCCCCGTCCTTAATGGCACCAAAGGCAGAGCGCCCACGGTCACGCGCGGACACTGGCACTCAGCAGCGCCCTCCTCGCCCTGCAGAGAAGTGAGGGTCCAAGTTAGGGTCCTATGTTGGACCAAGGCTGGCATAAATGAGGGCTGATGACAACAATGTTAATGAGCTCCCATCGAATTGAGCAGCTTGGCTTTTTCAGTCTTTCATGTTTGTTCACAAGAGGCATGTGAAGATGCTCAACTGATCAAGTCTAAAATAGCGCTGGGAACTCTCTACTGAGCCCCTGGCGAGAAGGGAATTAGAGAAATCAGGAGCAGGGAGCCATACAGTCTACTTTAGGTTAAAGACAGGGTGCTGTAACTTACCCCATGTGCCAGAATTTTCTCAGGTGTATTTTTAAAATCTAGCCAGATAAACTACATCTAAGACAGTTGAGCTAACAATTATCTGCATTTGTATTTACTAGTGTAATTTGGACAGATCTCCCTGAGGCTTTTCTGATTTGTTTGCTGCTTCTACAGTTATTGTCTTCATTGTGAAACCCTTTTCATGTGCCCAGATAGAGTCTGTCCTCAGGGAAAAAACACATCAGGAAGCATGAAAGCAAACTCCATCCTCAGTGATTATTCTTGATATATTATACCTTATGACATCAGAAGGAAAGATTGAAAGTGAAATTAAAATTTGTATAGTCTGAGTGAATCAGCAACTGCCAAATGACACATAATGAAATCTCAGTTTCAGAAACAGGGAACTAAGTGTTGAAGGGTGACATGTTGCACCATCGCCTTGCCACTGAGCAGGTGTGCACACACAGGTGTGAGCTCACAAACCAACCTGCACTTTGAAATACTCCTAACACACGTGCTGAGATCACGGTCTTCAAGGATATCAAGTATAAGCTTTTTAAAAAATTACAGATATTGGAAATTGAAAATTCACAAAACATAGTAATACTTATCTTACAAAACTGACAGAGTGCAGAGAATATCTTTTCCATCAGCTCCCTGAAGATTTTAGTAACTGCTCTCTGAGCAGCTCTTGCCCACTGCCTTTAACATTTGCCAGCGTTTGCCCTACCCTTAATGGACATCGATTGTCAATCGCCTAGAGGTACTTAAAAAGTTATATGTTTTTGAAAAATATGGGTGGAAGTCATGCCGACATAATGAGGTAGGAACCAGGAAGCCGACTCTCAACAACTTAAGGAGCAAGATAGATGCCATCTTCTACATGTAGCCCTTTTTATAACAAGTCACCTACCTTCCACTGAAAAATAGTCCTCCTACCACTATTTTGTAATTGTAAGGAAAAAAATGGAATGATCTAAGTACATCCTGAATATTAGTAAGTACTATGAAATATAATAATACTATATAGTCAAGGGCAGGAGTTGGTAAAAAGAAAGTGGATGAAACAACACGCAGAAGTTTCTCACAGGAGAGGAAATAAGGACTTTCTTCTTTACTGTCACCTGCTCTTGGGGTCTTTGGGACTTTAACAATAAACAGTGTCTAGATAACATTGAACCATAGTATGTCAATAAAAAGAATGGTGCTTGGCAAATGTATGTATTCATTATAAAACTGGCCTGCAGGGCTACACACTGTTGTGGAAAAACACAGTTTCTCTTCTAAGAGATGAATGTTTAGGATTTATTGCTATTCAGTGTTAAAACTGGAGACAGCCAATAAATCTAAATGTTCATTTAAAAAATTTACTGACAAACTCTTTAGAAATATAACCTCTAAAAACACCAAATTTAAAGTTTATTTCAAGAGCATCAATAGGAATACACTTTTATTTGAGCTGCCTAAAATTTCTGAAGCCTGTAAATATTTTGAGTTTTATGGAGAACCTCATCTCCCCACTGTGGGGATTATGCTCTGTCGTCCATCCTGCACAGGATGGTGTCTGCCTGGGTCTCGGCCCAGTAGCTTCTTTCCCTTCTTTAGGGCCCACTTTTCCTGTTGCTCTTGACCTTATTGCTTTCTGGTTATAAAATTCCTCTCCCCTACATTTTTCTGATTGCATCTTATAGTTTTTTATGACAGTTATCAGAAATCTAATGATATGTTTATTTGTATGTTCATTTACCGTGTAGCAACCCCACTAGGTAGTAATTTCCCAGTGGATATGGGCACACAATTGGTTTGTTCATCATTATATATCTGGGATATAATGTATTTTCTGGTGCATAAGAGGAACTCAATGAATACTTATGGAATAAGAGAGCTAATTGAAAACTTGAATTATCACATTTTTGTTGGGTATTTTAAGGGTTAACCATATGAAAACTATGTTGAAGTAGGAAACTCCAAAGCAAGACCCTGAAGACTACAATGGCACTTGTTACACACTGCATCGAAAGGTCAGCAAATGCTTCATGAAAGCCTTTTGATGACAGCTGTCATTACGACTTTACTACAAAGTACAGCTGTAGTTATAAAAGCACTCATGGGGAATGGTAGGGACTTGGAGACCAAAGGTTTACTGCTGGAGCTATTTTTACCTGTCAGGTCCACTTGCAAATAGGGCAGTAAGAAAGACGAATGCAGGATGGGTTCAAACACTGTGGACAATTACTCTGGCTTTGGCTGAAAATTTTACAGTTTATAATTTCAGATCCTAGGCAGCTTAACCCTATGACATTAGACATTTAAAAAGAGGTATAGACTCACTCATAAGAAAAATGTATGACCACTTTATTAACAATTATCTAAAATGTAGAGCAATTTAAAAATCTCAGTCCCTAGATGGAACAGAACGTGGGTTGTGGCACTTTTGAGACTCAAAACAGTGAACATTTCTGTTCTGTTTCCTAAGTATGACAAAGAAATAGTTTTGCTTAACTGTGAAGTAGGGTTCTGCTTTTACAGAGTTAGTCATTTTGGGTTTTTTATTATTTTATTTTATTTATTTATTTTTAGAGAGAGGGGAAGAGAAGGAGAAAGAGTGGGAGAGAAACATCAATGTGTGGTTGCCTCTTGCATGCCCCCTCCTGGGGACCTGGCCCACAACCCAGGCATGTGCCCCGACTGGGAATCGAACCAGTGACTCTTTGCTTCACAGGCCCGTGCTCAATCTACTGAGCCATGCCGGCCAGGGCTCATTTTGGTTTCTATAGCCTGAGAATTCCAAATTATAAGAATGTAATAGAAAGAAACAATGCTAAAAAATAGCAACTCGGACACATTTTTTTTAATAGAGGATGGACCCAACTCTGAGACCCTGAGCTGTCAAATGTTGCATAATTGCATGTGTGAACGTCACATAATGATTCCTGCTGTGATGACCAAATGAGATGCTAGTGCTGAGCAAAACAGGTATCAGTTAAACTGATTTGCTGGTATAACTCACGGGGAAGTTGTGTAAATGTTTTTTGCTTTCTCTTTTTTTATTTTGATTGGTTGAAAAAATCCCATGCCACTGGTACCCTGGATTAGAAAAATTATTTATTAACAATCAGATTCTCTGATCATGTTAAGTTCTTAGACTTCCAGACTAAATTTTATGTGAATTCTAAAGAAAGAGGAGGTCATATAAGCTGATAAGACACATTATATGAAGTTCAAAGTAAGGTGCAGGCAAAACATACTGGATTTATAACAGATTCTCATGTCCCACAGGTCTTGGCTCTTCAGTAAACATCAGTTCTGGCATCAGCTATAATTCCCTTCCCAAATCTTCTGAACTGAAGAGATAGAATGTTTTCACAGCTCTGAAACTTCCCCTTAAAATAGAAATTCCAGGGGTTACTCAGAGAATAACTCCTAGCTCAGGTACCAAGAAAAGAAAGATCAGAAAAACAACAGTATCCATAATAACATAACACTCTGTTTCCATAAAATCCTCAATTTCAAGAACAGAGAAATCCATTCATTAAAGTTAACAAAAAACTATTCTGTCTTTCATTCAGGGTCTGTCTTTCCTAAAGTACAGAAACACAAATATACCCTAAGTTCTTCATAAACCCTTCTTCTAAACTATTTTATGAGGGATACAGATGTGGCCAGGTTCAGCTTCTGTAAACGGCAAACATACCACAATAACTGCAGTGGCTTCCTTAAATCACTAGAGTTTACCCCTTGTTTCATATCTTTTTTAGCTTTTTTTTTTTTACTTTTAGAGAGAGGGGAAGGGAAGGAGAAAGAGTGGGAGAGAAACATCAATGTGTGGTTGCCTCTCATGAGTCCCCTGCTGGGAACTGGCCTGCAACCCAGGCATGTGCCCTGACTGGGAATCGAACCGCGACACTCTGGATCGCAGGCCCGCGCTCAATCCACTGAGCTACGCCAGCCAGGGCTCTTTTTTAGCTTTAATACCGTCATTACCTGTAATCATCTCCTCCTGTTTAATCTCCACGCCTACCTGTGAATCACTAGTGATACCAAGTATCTGCAAGTAATCATCCAGAACACCTTCGGTATAATGCAGTCTTCTTCCATATTTGTCTAAATTGGGTCTTATTCCTTCTGGCCTACTATTTTTAGATCTCTTTACATTGTGCCTTGCTATGAATGTTATTGCCTTCTTAGGTAGTTTTCCTCATGCAGAAGGCTTAAGTCGTGGATAAACATGGAACCACAGTGACCATGAAACTGAGGGCGCTGCCTGGCAAAGAGCAAGGTAGACCTCAACCAACACGGTAGAATTATGCCTGTGGGTTGGGCTCTGACCAATCTGAGTAACCCAAAATTATTAAGGAATTTGTTCTCTACTGGGATTTAAATATGCATGGGTGAAAGCAACCCCTGGGAAGATAGGACCTGACCAAGGCAAGAATGTAACTCATAAAGGCAAAAGCTACTGACTCAATTTAAGCAGATCCATGCCTTTGCAGCTAGATCAGTTTGCTCCAGGATGTCCATGCAGGCCCTTGCTTTCTCCTCAGTTCTGGTCCCCAAAATTTGGGCTGGTGGTTTTCAGGAGGGATGCCTAGTCTGTCAGCAGGAGTTGAAAGAATACAGTGATGTCATAGATCACAAAGTGCTGTCAGTTGCCACAGCAAAATGTTTTTATGCCAGATTTTGGTTGTATTTCTGAAAAGTTGTGGTTATGCACTCCCCCCTTGTTCTCTGCCCCTCATTAAATAGGAATTTGCCATACCATCTGGACTCGAAGTCAGGCAGCAACTAAGGTCCCTGTGCACATGCTCAAAGAACATTGAAAAGTTCATTATCAGGAAAGGATGTGATTTTTTTATAGCTCTAGAATCCTTTAAAGACAAGGGGTTTGGTTTGACATTTTAAATACACTTTAGATACAGAGTATTTGTCTACTGAATGTTATTATTAGGGCCTTATGCATAGAAATGATGCTGCAATGTAGCAGGAATTGCTGGGGTTTTTCTTTGATAATGTGTTATACTTTATCATTTATGTTACATTATTGTTATGGAGAGGAAACTGATGTAGCAGCTCTCATGGTATTGAAAGAACACACAAACAGTGAAAAGAATGAATGAGGTAATTTCCTAAGCAGTTAGTGTATGCATTTTAGACAGAGGTATTTAGGGTTCCCTTAAAGCTGTCAAACCTGAGCATTTAAAAAAAGTGTACATTTAAAGTCCTAGTAATGACTTCTTTCCTGTAACAATATATTAGGATATTTGGTTTAATTTTGCCTTCATCTTCAACAACTAGTATGTTTCTCAAATAATTGCTGAATGTCCTATTTAGCAGAAATTCAATCTCATAGTGATTCTTGCTTTAAGTCATTTCTAGATAACTAAAGCATGAATAAGAGTGAACCTAAGCACTATTAAAAACCAAAATGTATAATCTCCGTGTAGAAGAAAATCTTCTTAGTCATTCTATTACAAAATCCTTACAGATAACTTCTGCCTTTTTCATAATCCAATAAGAAAAAGAATCCTATCAGTACAGTAAGCATTATTCTGCTATAGGTTTAATCAGCTCTCAGACTTCAAGAGAAGGCGGCTTGGGGAGGAGAATGAATTTTTTCAAAGCTGCTTAACAGTGGAAATGGTCTTAAATAGCAAAGAAAATCTTCAAATTTTCTTATTTATATAGGCATTTATATAGATATCTGACTTAATTTCTAAGTCAAAGTGATATATATTTATTTTTAGGCATGTTTACATAATTACCTAACTATGCAGTCATATAGTCACAATTATATATTTTATGTTTAACATAAATATTCTATGTGCATATTATGTAACACATTATGTGATATATTACATAATTCTAAAATTTTACTTATATTTAACAAATTATTTTATAAATATAATTTCACTTTAAACATTATGTATTTATATATTATATATTATTCAAAATTTCCTTCCTGAACAAATATTTATCTTTTCTCTCTATTCTATGGCTTAGTAACAAAAGCATATTTACAGGTGAGATTGCAATTCTCTGTGTTTTGAAGAATGCAGTCACTATTTTGACAGGTCTACTTAAATTCAGAATAGAGCCTCTGAAGCAAAAAATTTATTTTAATACTTTTGCGAAAGAATTCTGAATGTCATATAGCATTTTAATAGGACATTTGGAATTTTCTATTTGAATACAAAAACAGGACACATTGGAAACATCGTGACAAGGTAATACCTTTAATTTCTCTGGACAGACTTGTCTATAATTAGTTACAGAGAGCCCTGAGATTTCTGTGATTTTTACAGGACTGCCTGTAGATGAGGTGGTATTCTTTGTAAAGATTTTGCAAGGAGACCAGAATATTCTCAAGTCCTACAGTGAGATTTACATTAGGCCATTGGGGAAACAGATCTTATTTAATTAGGCGTAAGGTCAGTCGCAACTTTCACACCCCCTAGTGTGTTTCTTCCTTACTCAGCTGGAATGTGCGTCCCACTCTCTATGCCCCCTACAGCTGCTGCCTGCAATGACCGGATCTCTAGCTGAAGGGTGACTAGAAGCAATAAGACACGACTGCATAAGAGACACTGTGTGGATTATCCTGATATTGACAATAATACTATAAATTAGGTACTTTCAGTCACCCCACTTTATGAACAAGAAAACTAAGGCTCAGAGAGGTGAAGTTCATTGTTTAAAGACAAGCAGCTGTTATGTGGTAGAAGTTGGGTTTGACCTCCAGTGTCACTATTCTAAAATTCGTCCTCTTCACAGTTAAGGGCTGTTTCCTGTACAAAGAATTCCTGCATGGACACTGGCTTCTTCAGAGGATTGCTGGTATCTTCGTCACGAACAAACCGCCCCCCACGCACACGGAAATCTGGTGAGTCAGAGACTGTGCTGCTTTGCAAACAGCAGAGTGCTCACTTTTCAAGGGCTGGGTTATCCATCTTTTTATTAAACTTTTTATCACCCTCAGTAGACACAAGTACTCTCTGATATGTAAAGATATACTGGCTGGGGGTCTTGAGTGTAACTGAAGAGAATATTGACAGGGTTGATTTCTATATCCAAAGGGAGATCATTCTCCATTGATTTTTTAATTTCTCTTAAGTTCCAAAATTACAGTGCCTTAAATACATTATAAGAAGAAAGAAGAATTGCTCTTTAGTATGTATAGAGTTTTAGATTTTCAAGATGAAAAAGTTTTGGGGATTTATTTCAAAACAATGTAAGTATACTCAACACTACTGAACTATACACCTAGATGGTTCAGATGGCAAATTTTAGTTACAGATTTTTTTAACACAACAAGAAAAATGAGGGGAAAGCACATTATACCCCAAAATATGTATATTGGAGATATACCATACACATTATAATATTTTAGTTACATTTTCAAAAAACCTTCTAAGTTGTTTCTTAAATCTATACATTTTAGCATATGCCTGCTTTTCTTTAAGATTTTATTTATTTTTAGAGAAAGGGGAAAGGACAGAGTCAGAGAGGGAGAAAAACATCAGTGTGTGGTTGCCTCTCACATGCTCCCCACTGGGAACCTGGCCTGCAACCCAGGCATGTTCCCTGACTGGGAATTTAACCAGTGACCCTTTGGGTTGCAGCCTTCACTCAGTCCACTGAGCCACACCAGCCAGAGTTTTTTTTTATACCTGCTTTTCTTAACCTCTAAGTATATTCTTTCTCTATGTAATTCATTTCTTGCTATAAGCAGGTGGCCTCATCTATACTTGACAGTAGAATATAACATGCAATGTGTAATAGTGAGGGTTATGGAATCAGATAAGCAGGACTGAAGGCAAAGAATGTATCACTGACCATGTGATTTGAGGTAAGATACTTCCTCTCAATTTCAGTTTTCTAATTTTTAAATGTAAATAACAAAAGTATTTATGTCAGATGTCATGAAAATTACATATTATACATTTAAATATCACAGCTATTGGCACATATGGACCACCAACTGAATAGAATATTGAATATAAATATTAATATTATTTTATATTATATGATTCTGACTTACTATTTTTACTTATTTCTGGCATTAATCCAATATCTTTCCTCCAAGGAAAATTATATGACATAAACAAATATGGGCAGATATAAGCAGATGTTTGTGAAATTAATTTTCTTTTTCTTCTTGGGCAATATCTTGATTAGATTTATGTGCTTCTCGTACAGTTAAAGCTATCATATGATCAAGTTCTAGCTCACTAGAAATTGAGCAGAGCTGGTGTGGTTTCCTTCCAGGACCAGGACCAGAGAATTTTCTCATTCACTATCTTCCGTGCCCTCAGTACTTCTGCAAGCTTAAGGTAACACAGGAAGATCTGGAAGTCATCTGACAATGATGGCAAACCCATTAGATGGAAGAAGTCCATTTGGATAAGAGTCATTGTTAAATAGGAACATATGTTTTGTTTTATGTAAACAAGGAATTACATCCTTTGCTATTCAACTCTATTTTATAGATTGTAAGGTTTGTTTGTTTGTAAGAAATTAGTATTTAAAGTAACAGGGCAGAGGAATTGTGCAAGGCCAGTCAGCCTGATTTCACAATCATTGTGGCCAGTGATTGCTGTCTCACACCATTTTATGAATAGGTGTCTTTATTACAGGTTTCTTGGACTCTTCCACCACTGTCAATTGTTCAAGGTGCAGGAGAAACACTGTCTTTTTATTTCACGTGTGCCTAGAGTAAGAGAAGTAAGAACGGATATAGTAGAGAGGACTAACCATCCATTGGAGAGACTGTGATTTGTTGAGGTCCAAAACAGATGTTGAAAAGGGACAATCCTGAATGAGCCCTGGATAAAGTTAGGCTGACCAGGAACAGGGAAATTTTTACTTCCTAAAAGGGCTAACTCCCAACTAGCCTTTTGAATTTCCCTAATAAGCCAATGGCAATCAGCTGTTTAGAGCTAGCCAGTAGCTAACAGCCACATCTGCTTCTGTTCAAAGCTTGCTTGCATACCCCTATATAAGGACATAGCTGTAAGCGCCAGGGCGCGGCTCTCATCTGCAGCTCTCCTGAGCATAGTGTCCTCGGACACTCAGAGAGCTCGCCCCTGCGCAGGTAAAACTTGGCCAATAAAGTAACATCTTGAAAATTCTGAAAGTCTCCGAACCTCTGTTTCTCGTAATGGCGGATGCAACATGATTGAGCTGAACACAGTGATTAAATGGAAATTTACAAAGGCTTCCTTGGGGAAGTGATGCATATGTTGTCATGTGTACAAGAGAATATTCAAATAAAACGTAGGTATTAAGAAGAGGATATTATGACATGAATAGGCTAGCTTAGCTTCACATTGTTCAGACACAACAGTTAGTCTTGGGTCTAGTTAGTTTTCCTTACCAAAAAGCCACACAAGATTTGAGTACTATATAGAATTGTACTTTGGTTCCCACGGAAGTAAGAAATTTCATGTCCAGTCATATTTTGTTCTTTGTAGTACATATTCTTGCCTACTTGTTGAGTGGAGGAGGGACTGGAAAAGTTTTTCTCCCATACATTCAGGTAGGAAAGGTACACCAGGAATTGATGTACCTTTGCATTATGAGTATCCACCAGAGTATTTGCCAAAACATCCAGTTTGAATGTTCTGTAGAAGAAGAGTCAGGGAAGGAAGAAGGGGCGTGTATATGGGAGAGGAGCAAACCAGGGGAAAGAGGCTTCCGAATTATCAGTAATATTTATTTTTGATTTTTTAGCCAAGACAGTAGGTACATGTGTTTTCATTTAATTGTTACCATAATGTGTTTTCATTTATTATGTGAGCACTCTCTTACTCCCTCTTCTCTCTCTTCTCTAAGTATATAAATATATATATTTACATATACTTCTGTTTGTACAATATACTTTAAAAATGTAATGTCATAGTCCCTCCTTATCCAGTTTGACTTTCCCTGGTTTCATTGACCTGTGCTCAATCACAGCCCAAATTTGTTAAATAGGAATTTTAGAAAAAAATCATTCCTAAGTTTTATTTTTTATTCCATTGGTTAAATATTTCTTTTTTATTTAGTTATTTTTCAAGTACAGTTTTTTGTCTATTTCTCCCATCCCAGCCTCCCCCGCCCCTTGCTCCCCACCTCCCTCCCATTTCCACCCCCCTTAGTTATTGTCCCTGTGTCCTTCATATTTGTTCCTCCAAATCCCTCCCCTTTTTCCCCTTAACTTCCCTTCCCTCTCCCCTCTGGTCACTGTCCCCTTGTTCTCTATTGCACCACAATGTTCATAGCAGCACAATTTACAATAGCCAAGATTTGGAAGCAACCTAGGTGCCCATCAGTAAATGAATGGATGAAAAAAATGTGGTACATATACACAATGGAATTCTATGCAGCAGAGAGAAAGAAGGAGCTACTACCCTTTGCAACAACATGGATGGAACTGGAAAGCATTATGCTGAGTGAAATAGGCCAGGCATTGAAGGACAGATACCACATGATCTCACCTTTAACAGGAAGCTAAACAACAAAACAAACAAGCAGGCAGAATAAAAACAAAGACACTGAAATAGAGAACAAGGGGTCAGTGACCAGAGGGGAGAGGGAAGGGAATTTAAGGGGAAAATGAGGAGGAATTTGGAGGAACAAATATGAAGGACACAGGGACGAGAACTAAGGGGGGTGGAAATGGGAGGGAGGTGGGGAGCCCGGGGCAGGGGGGGCTGGGATGGGAGAAATAGACAAAAAACTGTACTTGAAAAAAAACTAAATAAAATTAAAATTTTTTTACAATAAAAATATATAGAAAAAAAACAAAAAAAATTACATGTTCACATAAATTTCATGACAGTATAATGTTATAGTTGTTCTATTATTATCTAATGTTGTTAATCTCTTACTATGCTTAATTTACAATTAAACTTCATCATAAGTATATATGCATAGATGGGAAAAACATGTTAAATGTTTAGTACTATACAAGGTTGTAGACACCCACTGAGGGTTTTGGAAAGTGTCTCCTTGGATAAAAGGGGAACTGCAGTATACATATATTATATATCTATGAATATGATCTGTCGTATATCATAAAATATATTGTGGTGGGAAGATTAATGAACCACACAATATCCACATCCTAATGACAGAATGTATGAGTAAATTACTTCCTGTGACAAAAGAAGTTAGCAAGTATGATTAAGGTGAAGGACCTCAAAATGGCAAGAATATCTGGGTTGTTGAGGGGGCCCATTAATCTCATGGGTTGTTAAAAGTGGAGAACCTTTCCCAGTTGTGGGCAGAGGAAGTTATAATACTGGAGAGTCAGAGATACACACTCTGCTTGCTTTAACGATGGAGGGAGGAGAATCCTGGCAGCTTCCAGAGGTCAGAAAAGGCAAGGAAGAGGATATCCTCCTTGAGCTTCCAGAAAGGAACACTGCCCTGTCCCCACCTTGACTTTAGCCTAGAAGAAAACTGGTGTTAGACTTAAAGAACTGCAAGTTAATAATTTCGTGTTGTTTTAAGTCTAAATAAGTTTGCAATAGTTTGCTATGGCAGTAATAGGAAACATACACTCACACACACACACATACATACATACACATGGCTTTCATAAACAAATCTAGATCTCACTACAATAAGGTAATTACCGAAGTTGATGTCTATATTCTGCTCCCAATGTTTGCTGGATATAAAAGTCATCACAGTGTATAGTTCATTGATATAATTGGAAGAATGCTAATTTTTCTAATCTAGTTACTCAAAACAAGAAGGATAGCACCAAGAAAAATTGAAAAGATCTGGTACACAAATGTAGAAAGCACAGAAAGATATTATTTCTAGGTCAAAGAAGATGAAGCAATCTACCTTCCCAAGAACAGGGCAGTCAGAATGTCAAAGCTGATTATAGTTAAAGCTTACTGAAGAAATGGTTGTTGAAATTTTTTCAAGTAAAGGAACACGTGGAAAAACAAAAATTAGGAGCTTTATTTCTGTGAAAAGAATTTGTAAAAAGAAGCACACAATTTTGAAATGCAGGTGGCTCCCGGAGAGAAATTTTAATGTAAATCATGTTGTATTTCTGAAAGCCACCGAGGAATGATTTGTTTTCTTTAAGCACAGTGTGTGGGAAGAACACGCCCAGTTATTCGTGGGAATAGAGAAATGGAACTAATTGCAGATAACTGATGGATGCTAACAGTGCTTGAGCGTATCAATCACCTGCTCTTTTTATGAATTTTGCCTTTTGTTTTCATGAATGCTACAGAGTTTTAAAATTATTATTATTGTTTAGATTTCTATTCTAACTCAAAAGTCGTTGAACTTAGATCTAAGACATCTGTGGTTTATGTATTTTCTTTAAAGAACTTTGAACTTTGAAATTATACTTAAGTATTATCCATATGTAGCTGATTTGTTTTTAGAGAAATGGCATACTATTTTAGCTATGTTTTAATAAAGATCTGGATGAAGAATCTAAGAATTAAATAGTTGCTTTGAATATCATAATATGGATAGATGACTCTGGAGCTAAGCTGTGGCAAAGGGAACTATTGTGTTTTTAAAGGTCTAGAAAGAAAGTAAATGTTGTTGCCGTTGTACACAGGCACCCATCTTTCTCAGTGCTCTGTTCACTGACAGGGGTGCCAGTGTGTGCTGGGAGTTGGGTCCTTTCTTTCTCTGCATAAAAGGAAAAGGTAATCTCTCTTTGTCCGCAGAGGATTAAAGCTCAAATGCTGTTTGTTTAAACAATTACATTAAGTTAGAACTTTGAACACAAAACACAAAATAAAAATAAACTGAGCAAATTCAAAAAAACACTTTTCTATTCGAAACAGAAAAAGTAAACACCTGGTGTTTTCACTACTTGCCTTTCTAGGCTCTTAATGTGATTGAACTCTCTACCATTTTTACTTAGTTCAATTAAGAAGCCAAAATTTAAAACGATTGAGGCATATTCAGAAATGTATCATCGAGTACAAACCAGCCTGTACAGTAAGCCTGTAAGGGAGAAGCTACACTCAGCCTGAATGCATCGTGGGGCTGGCATCTTCCATGCGCCCGACCTCTTGCTGGACACAGAGTAACAGGAAGAATATACCCCCAGCTTCATTTGGGACACAAGACTGGTTCAGCTAAGGGACAGCGTAACCCCACAGTTTCCTCAGAGAGACACAGCTCCTTCTCGGTCTCCTGTTCACGCAGCTGGAACAAAGGGCTGAGTTGGAGAAGACATGCGGGGGCAGATGGGGCACCTGAGCCATCCCTGAGAGAAAAACTGCCCTGGAAATATAATGTGTTTGTTTGTTTCTGAGAAGCTACAGTTATTTGTCTGACTGCTATACAGTGGAGTTAAACAGAGAACACAGCCCTAAACGAATAGAACTCTATTACTGAAAGTAATACTTTTATGTGAAAGTAAGTCATGAGCACGTGAGACTTACAATAAATAGTTCAGGACAGCAGCGAGCTATATCTTAGGGTTACAGCAACCCATCTCAGGTTTGCACTGTGCAGAATGCATTAAAGTAGGGAAAACGTACATACACGTACATGTGGAGTATATTGGGGATATGCTATGAGCAGGGAACAGAATTCTTTCTGAAACCTATCAGGAATTTCAGAAAGTGAACTTTTATGGCGTGCTAGAATAAGCTACAGACAGCAAGGAGACTGTTGCCGACGACATACTGAATCAAGTAAATAACTTGAGTTTTCTGCATTCTGCTCCACATCTACTGAACTGAGTTCTCCAGGGGGCCCTGAGAATCTAACCAGAAGCCGCACAGGCGGTCCTCATAATTAGGCAAGTTTGATAACGGTGGTGTACAGGGTCCGAACTGCAGGGGGATGTCCCGAGCTGCGATTAAGTCCGTGAGTCCACGAGATCTCCCAGCATTCCTGTCCATTGGTCCTTTTGCTTGTTTCATTCCCTGCATTATAGAAATATCTCCATAAATTTGGTTCTTAAATCCTTGCTACTAAACCACAAAACAAAAACAAACCCTGCTTTCTACTGGTTAAATTTTCATGCTGTAACTCTGAAGAGGTTAAACTTCCTAAAGAAATAGGTTGCTGTGGCAATGCACAAATTGAGGGCTGCGGAAAGAACTCACTATTAAGGTTCAAGTACCTAAAAATGGCAAGTGTTTTTGGCCTATTAACTTTTCATCATTCCGTCAGTAGATTTGGGACCAATGAAAGACGGCCTCGCTCGAATACCATACTCCACAACCCTTGTGGGGACGCAGCCTCACTGATGAGAACACTCAGTGTGGTGGAACATTTAGACAGAGAAACCAAAAAATAAAGTAAAACAAATATGTGTGTGTGTATATAGGGACACACATATATCCACATGTATGACATGTGTGTATACACATATACATATATAAAACACATATGTAAAATTGTCACATATTTCTTCCAGAAAAATTTATAAAAGACCAGTTCTATGAAATTAATTACATACAAACGTGGTATATTGGGAGGGCCCAAAGCCATGGAATTTATTCATAAAACAATTGTGGTTTATTTTTACATGTTTAAACTTCAGTCCGCTTTGAAATACTCTTTGTTTGATGTAATACACCTATCAAGACTTTTTCCCACTGTTCTAAAACAGTTTTGATGCCATTGATTTCAATGGCTTTTAGTGCTTCTGCTGTTTTTTTTTGTTTGTTTCTTTGTTTCACCTCTTCCACGTAGGCAAGCCATCTCCCTTTGAGGGAAATGTTTCATCCACAAAACAAACAAACAAGCAAACAAAGAAAACAAGGTTGCTCTGGGAGAGATCGGGTGAACAGGGAGGTGGAGTACAAAGATCATGCCATTTTGGGTCAAAAACTGCTGCACACTCAGCACAGCATGGGCAGGTGCCCTCAAAACCACCACCCACCTTGAAATGGGCAAACATGTTGAAAGAGACATGAAAACAATTTCACTGAAGTGGAACTCAGCCTCTCACAACAATGCCAGCTGGTGCACTGATACGGAGGAGTTCCTAGAGCACTCACCTAGTGGGAGAAACCTGTGCTGCAAAGGGCCTGCTCCTCAGAAGATAATTCCAGGGTTGTTTTTTTTTTTTAATTCCCTTCATATGTTTTTCTAGCTTTGTTCTCAGAGTGGTTATAATGGGCACCACTTTTGAAGGTGAAATATAAAGATCTGGAAATATGGTTCTGAAAAGTAACGTTAATGCTTCCCTGGTGATAGTTTTAGTGGGTGAGTCACTGCTGACGCTGAAGCAATCTACGGTGCCTTGTGAGGAGCAATGTGATGTAAGCCGGCACATAAAAGCCACCCTCCAAGTGGGCCACTGCCTAATAGAACTTATAATTCTCAGTGTACTTTCCCTCTGGAGCCATGATGCATTTTTAAAATTTGCTGTTAAGAGTGCTTTGTCGTCTTTTATTCTGTTGTTACAGAACCAGAAAATGAAACAGTGTGTTAGGTTATGTAGCCCCAGGGATTTCAGGATTAAAAACAAAACTAAACTAAACAAATACTGAAAACTGCAAAAATGTGTTCTGTTGGGCAATGTTTTTATTTTATGTATTGGGCTCTTAAAAGAGTGATGAAAATGCCATACTAGTTACTGAAGTAAAAAGACCTAGAGGAAAGTCTAAAACATCTTTATTGAAAATTCAGATATTTGTCTTTTTCCTTCTTTGAGGAAGGTGGGGGTCAAAATTTATTCTAACCTTTTACTTTTATTCTCTCCTGGAATTTGAGATTAAAATTTAATACTGTGGTGGAGAAAATGTATCAAGACACTTTCTATCCATTATCTGATTCCTATATAGCCAGTTTAGCCCATGTTGAAGGCACTGAAGTTTGTTCTATTCTAAATACACCAAGTGTCGCCTGATGGGGAAACATTCTGAGAACTGCATCCTTGGGCGTTTTTGTCATTGTTCAAACATTACAGAGTGCGAGCCCAGATGGTCTGGCCAACTACACTTCCTAGGCTGTATGTATAGCTAATTGCTCCTAGGCTACAAACCTGTAGAGCCTTTTACTGTACCGAATACTGTAGGTATTTTAGCACAATAGCAAATCTCTGTATAGGTGAACCTATCTAAACACAGAAAATATATAGTACAGATATGATATAAAAGATAAAATATGTACACCTGCCTGTGTTGCAGGAGCAGATGGGGGGTTTTAGAAGGAAAATGGACGTCAGGATGAAGGAGGAGGATGAGAAGGAAGGGGGAGAGAGGAGGGGAGAGGAGGGGGAAACAGAGATCCAAAGAGACTCAAACAGCTAAAGCGTGAGACAGAGATAATGAAAGGAAGAGGGAGAAGAGAGAGCGAGAGCAAAAGAGAATCAGAGAAAGAGGGGGGGAGAGAATGGAGACAGAGGACTGGGAGGAAAGAGAGAGAAAGTGACACTGGGAAAGGGAAGTGTGTGAGTCTGTGGAGGAGAGGGTGTGGGGTGGAGGGGCAGGGGCTTGGTCCCTGGGCTCCCCACCTCCTCAGCCCCATTGTCTTGCTCCCTGCTCAGGTTTGGCCTCTGGGCTCCTGCCGAGCCCAGGTCAGGTGCAGGGCAGGTGGGCAGCATTCAGAGCCGCCTCATCGATTTAAACCACCCAGGACTAGCAAGAAACTTAACATTGTAGAAAGCTGCATTTTTTTCAATACTACAAACTTTTTTATTATAATCCATTATAACCTTAAGGGACCACCATTGTACATGTGGTCCACTGTTATGAAGTACCTAACTGTACTATACTACTTAGATAGTATATATAACATGTGTACCAATTATAGGCATACTATATATTATAGTTTCAATAGGGCAAAAGATCAAAACTATAGTTCACGGTCGCTTGTAGTTTATATGCACAAGCCCAAAGTTAAGGATTATAATAGGTGCTGTCTTTTGTAAAAATATATTGAAAATATTGTCAGAACTATGGAAAAAACATTACCTGGCACCCTTCACTTATCCCTGAAATAGGAACTTTGTGCAGGTGTCCCAGACTGGGTTTCTCTGCAAACCTTTCCATCTCAGAGGAAAAGTTCGCATGCAAGGTCAAGGAACTGAGAGGCAAGTCAGCTTCCTGCATTTTGCATCCACCAGCTCGGTGCTGCAGCCTTTCATGTGGATGGGGCAAAAGGAAGGCTTCCGTCTTCACAACTGTCTTCACGTAATCTTGCCCTGGCCTTCTGGAAGGCTATTATTAAAGATGCAGTATTCATAGGAATGACTGCCTTATATTAAAACAAAATCCTTTAGGAGTGTAACAGTGTTTCAAATTGTCTGTTCTTTTCTTTACACAGCTCTTATTTTATTTCAAGGATATGATTTCAGCTCTCAGAGACAAATAATTACAATTAGTCACTTATTCACACACTTCTAACAGATTTTGGATTTTAAAATGTTATTGTTCGGTTATTGTTTTGGTGTATTTTGTTCTGTTTCAGGACTCTGAATATCTGAATCACATGAACAGCCATCTTTCAGTGCTCTAGGAAACCCTCGGAAAAAGTGAATATGAAATAGAAAAATGCACCTGATTTGTCAGCCTAAAGCCTCAGTTCAAAACCCAATGTAAAACCCATGTCATGGCAAACTGACCTTGACCAAGAAAGACTTTGTATCCCTATTTCTTTGAGTCACATAGTTTCATTCTAAATATTTTTTCCCTCAGATACTTCCTTTTTATACCACCTCCAGTGTCTGATCAAGGTCAAATCCCACAAAGTCTAGCTCCTAAATACTTATAATGTATTCAGTTCTTACTACCCCTGTTGACACTACCCTCCTCAAGGCCATTGTCCTCTGTCATTACAACATGCAACGACCTCCTCGGACCCAACTGCACCCTCCATTGTCCTCACCAGACGCATTCTCATTGACGTCTCCTTTTAGCTTCTTATTTTGTCATCAGCTTTTGTACTCCTTGTGCTCCGCTCTAGACCCTGCAAATTCTGCTCCTTTGCTGCTTTGTAATAGGTAATCCTGCTACAGGCTTATTGTACTTTCCTTATCACGGCGGCACAGCAGTACTCAAATTCTTAGTCCCTGTTTCTATGTAAGGAGTAAGCTATGTCGACTTTGTGAGCCAGGGATCATGTGATCTTGCTCAAATATGTACCAACAATGCCTAGGAGGAGTGACTGGCAAATACACTTATTTGTGGGGGAAAAAAGATTTGTTGGATAGTGGAGAAAGCATAGCAAACTAAAAGGAAAGAAAACTAATGGACAGGAATAGAAATTGCTTGATTGCAAAAGCTTTAACTTTCCTCCCCCTAAAAGCACAATCCCTTGTAACACAGTCCTATTATGCCCTTGGCTTTGACACATACCAGGATTCTACTATAACAGAACACAGGTCTGGCTGCCTCCTGCAACAAAAGCTAAACTCACGAGGCAGGTGCTGGTAGAAAGGAAAGTCGTTTATTTAGATGCCAGCTGTCTGAGAAGATGGGGGACTCTTGTCTCAAAGCCCATCTTAAACATCTCAGTGCACACGCGGGGTGTTTGTTTGTTTGTTTGTTTGTTTTTGTGCAGACAGAGGCAAAGCAGAACAAAGAGATCAAGGGGAGTGCGTGGGAAGTTCTGCCTGTGCAGACAAGCACAGTTCGTTGGAACAAGGACTTCGAAACCGGTCCAGTGATGGTCTGATGTGCGTCATCCTGTTTTTGCATCGTCCTGGTTTATCGGCGGAAGGTCAGCAAATCCCCCAGAGCTGGGAGGGGTGGAGTCTTTATCCTTTGAGGTTAGTTCATAGGCTTCTTACACAAACATGCTGTTTATCTACAAGCTACGTATTAATCAGAGTCAGCATTTATGGAAATGAAGTCAAAAGAGTGGTGGGTGGGTTACAATAACCTCCTCTTGATATGGGGAGTCATTAGAAGTAGAGGAGGGCCGTAGGAGAGGGTTGCCAAGGCAACAGTGGACAGCCTAGGGTGGGGCTGACTGAGAAGCTGACTGCCTCGGGAGCATGAGGAATTATGGGCCAGGACATTTAAAATAAAAGGAGGGCACGGACTGGCTCTCTGGCTCTCTCCCTCAAGTGTGCCTGGGTGATTGTGCTGCAGCTGCCTGCATTTCCCAAAGGATGGTATTTTGGACAGGAGAAAAAACTCCAGGCACAGCCTAGGATCGGGTTCGCCTGGCGGGGGTGTGGCAGGTTTATTCTTTGGGTGTTCTAGAGGGGACAGGCTCTGAGGCAGAAGCTTGACATTCTTCCAAACTTGTGTAGCTTTCGCCTTATGTAGTTTTAGTGTGTAAACTAATCCTATAGAAATAGGAAAGTTAAAACTAACAGGGGGATTGATAGCGGAACTCAGGAGTTAAAGATTTTAGCCTTAATTGAAAAGCTTAAGTGACTAATGCATGAGGAAAGTCGTTTTCCCCAAATTGTGTAGCTTTGGAATAAAGACTCCTCTCTTTCATCACAGACCTTTGCCTGGAGGGTGGAGGTGGGCAGCAGGCCCCACATGCTGTTTGGTACCACTTGCAGTCCCCCGCTGTTACACTGCCTTAGCTGTATGTAGGGAAAGGGTGAAGGTGGGGAGAGGGGTTCTGAGCCACTTTCAAAGTCCAGACTTGATGTTAAACCTAACTAGTAGCTTAGTGACGACAAAGCAGGTCCCTGTGAGATAGTTTAGTAAGCCATGACACGTGAAATGGGAAAACCAAGACAACCGGTTAAAAAGCCAAGCAGTTAACAGCCATCTGGTAAACAGCAAACCCTATCTTCCCTAACAAAGGACACTTAGGAGTTAATGGTTCACACTTCTCCTCCCCAAGCAGTGAGTCAATAGCTTAAATCACCGCACTCAGGGACATAGAATACAGCATTCCAATTAGCGCCTTTGTGTAACCACACCAAGGATGGGTGAGGTCAGGGAAATAAATCTCATCACGGTGTCTCAGTATAAAGCTGATGAATATTCTATGGAGATGCTCCCCTCAGACCTCCCCTAGAGTTCTCACCTTTTGAGTAACAGATAAAAACCTTAAGACAAAGGGCCCGGTCTGTACTCTGAGGCAGGCACCTGCCTTTCCCTTCCCTCTCATCTTCCCCCAGGTGTGTTACCTTTGCCCTTCTCTCACCAAAGCTCCAAAGTCAAAGGCCTTTCTTGTGCTTCTGTTATTTATTTCATGAGCCCATGCATCTCAACTGGCTCAACTTTTTCTACCTTTGTGACTTTGTAAGTAGACTTTCTCTTTTAATTGGAGTCTTGGCTCTGAATTATTTTTTAGCCAGAACTCACATACTAAGGTGTTGAATCGAGATCTAACCTCTGGTGTTTTACTGCTAACACCTGGAGTCAAACTGTTAATCATTAACAAGCCATGGGACTTGAGACCCATTACCAAATCTCTATGTAATACAATTTACTCTTTCTAATGTGGAAATAATATTATCTCTACTATAATCATTTTAAGATTAAATCACATTATATAATATTTATAAAGTATTTAGGACAATATTAGACAAAGGGACATTGATATAAAATTAACTACAATAATCTACGTGGTATAAGCAGACTTTGAAAGGTTAAATTGGTTTTTAAGCAAGAATATTAAATAATAAATATTACATATATGAAATCTGACATATAACAATAAATTAAATTCTCATGAATTAACCACCCAACTTAAGGGCTTGAACACCACCAGTAAATTTTGAGAACTGAAAATATAATTCCCTGTCCCTGTGTTCAACGAAACTGAGGGGCAGAGTGACATTTTTTTCAGTCTCTGTTAATCTAAAAAGTCTACTCGCCATATTTTCTTTTTCCTTTTTTTAAATTTTAGTTTTCCATATCACAAATGTTCTTGCAAAGCTATAGCTAGTTATCTATGGTACATCTTATATTTTATATTTATCTGGTTGTGAATGATTAGCTTCTGATTAATAATATCTGCAAGAATACTTTATTTTTTACATTGTATCGTAGTAGTTTATCTCATTAGTGATGTTAATATGGATGCTTTGTTAAAATTACACCTGCTACATTTCTCCACTTTAAAATTAAATTCCTGCTTTATAATTAAAAATGATATCTAGGATACTTTGAGAATCCATAACCTTTTAATCAACAATTTTCTCATTCATTAACAAACTTTAATCGAATACTATATTGGTAGTTGCAAGTTGGTGGTTTTATAATTCAATCATTTTTACTACATTTATTAGCTGTTATTTAATGTAAAGAAAAAGTTTCTTATTCGTTCCCCCTCATACTTCTTTTTCCAATTTTCTTTATTTGCACAATTATGAATGCATTAATTTCCTTTAACTGAAATTTACAGAAAAAAAATATATCCTTACTTTCATTAAAAAAAGATCCCTGCATGCCCTGGCCAGTGGATTGAGCCTGCAAACCAAAGGGTTGCCGGTTCGATTCCCAGTCAGGGCACATGCCTGTGTCCCCAGGTCCCCAGTAGGGAGCATGTGAGAGGCAACCACACATTGATGTTTCTCTCCCTCTCTTTCTCCTTCCAGTCCCCTCTCTAAAAATAAATAAGTAAAATCTTAAAAAAAAACATTTCTGCAGAGAGAGGTACAGGAATGGACTGCAATTTGAGCCACGCATATACTACAGAAAAAAATATAAGGATAAATTATTAGGTCAAGTCAGGCACAAGGATTCTATGATTATGATTAACCTGAATTTAAAATATAATTCTTAAGACTCAGCAGCCTATAATTGAAAATGAAGGAACCATTATGAATATTCCCACGTTATTGAGTGATGAAACCAATAATGACTAAGATTGCCATTATTTGAGGTGACATTACTCCAAAAGTTAAGTTAAAGTAAATTCTTAGTTAAAACAAATTGAAAAAAAATTTTGTGTGGAACCTAGATAGCACCAATAATAAAGCACAAAATGAGTATTTTGTAAATGAGTATGTTACTACATTTAGGTAAAAAAAAAACTTGCAAAATTTGAAACTTAAATGGAATATTGGAAGTTCATTTACTAAACTACTCTGATTGAATAACACTTTGTAGAATAGTTACATAAGACTTAAAACAAAACTGCTAATACAGTTTAAACTGCATTTAACATTCTGCTAACCGCTATAGCAATGGTAACCCCCAAATGAATGTGAGGCCTAGTTAAATAAATTTATGTGCACTCACTCTTTTAATTCTTACAACAACCCTAAAGAATTGGGATTATTATTATCCACACTTTGCATGTGAGACATGGGAGCTAATTGATAAGACCTGAGATTTCGTATTGCCGTATTTCATAGAGTACACATTTAAATGACAAAGCCAGGTAAATTATGGGTGCCCCCTTCTAATCCAAGAAGTTTAGTCCTTCACTCACTCTCCTAATCCCTGTGTTAGATGCTGTCTGGCTTTTCAAAGCAAATCTGATCATCCTCCTCTGCTCCATTTTGGATGGATTGTACCAGCATTCTACAAGTCACTTTGTTACCAGGGAGACCCGAGTTAGGGGTTCATCCTTGTTCATTCTTGCCTTTCTGGCAAGAGAAGAACTCAGGTGAAAGCCAACACATACAGTGAAAGTGAGATAGTAATTTACTAAGCATGAAGCTGGAAGCAGGCACCCCGTCAGTCTGAGAGCACTGGCTCTTGGGCTTTGGGGGGTTTATGCTTGTAACCAGCTTCTAGGTCCCCCCCTCCTCTTTCCAGACTTTGAGAACAATATACAATTTCAAAGGTTTATTTCCTAGCTAGTGGAAAGATGCATAATTCCAAGGGCTCCCCTCCTCATGTTGTCACAGTTTTTCTTGTGTTTTTTTTGGTAACACATTGTAATTTTATCCCACCAGGCTCAGGACTGCTGAGTTAATTGGTGGGATGTGTCTCCTTTTTTTTCCTAGCCTCCTGTTGTAAATTCTTTGTGGATGGCTGTGGGTGCGGCTGGCTTTATTTCCCCTCCAGCAGCTCATTCCTGACTGCTACCTAACAACTTAATCACCCATACGTTCTGGATAACTTCAGTACCTCAATCCCTGAAAAAAATCAATAGTCAAGTTCTTATGTCTATCAAAAAAAAAAAAAGTCACTTGAGTCTGTCCCTACTCCTCTCCATTGCGTCCAAACTATTTAAGTCATAATTGTTAAAAACTGAAACTGAAAAATAACTAAATAAAATTTTTAAAAGAAGAAAAGAAAAATAACCCAAAATCTACCTATTGGCTGCCAAAATGAACAGGAAAAAAAAAAACTTAAACCATGTCTATCTATACCAGCAAATCAACAGTGTGGTGATTGCAGGGGGGTGGGGTGGGGGGCATATAAAAGAGTTAAATGTTAATGAAAAATAGTTATTTTTTAATTTAAAAATAAAATATACTAAAATTAAAAATAATAAATCTTATAAAGGTACTCAATGGCTTATAAAGTAAATTTCTGAAGTAAGACCCACAAAGCCCTCAGATGTCTCCATGAAAAAAATTCCCCTCAGCTCCATCTCACCTCTTCCCTCCCGTGTGCACCACGTTCAAGGTTTTCAGCGCTTCACAAACGCGGTATGTTCTCCATGCTGCCATAGGTCGCTCTGTGCTACTACATTCCCTGGACTACAGTTTTCACCTTCCCACCTCGGTGAACTCCTATGCATCCTCAACACCTAACTCCGATATTGTCTACTGAAAACATCTCTATGCCTACATCTCTATAGCTCTATTTATATATCTATATCTACTCTTCTCCAGGACTCCATACACTGTAGCATAATTGCTTTTTAACATGTCTGTCTCTTTCACTTGACCCTGAGCTTCAAATATGTCAAAACCATATATTTCACTTAAAGACTGTGGTTTTTTATCTTTGCATTCATAGTACTCAGTACAGTATTTGACACAGAGAAGCCACTTGGAAAATATTTGTTAAATGATTGATAAGTTGCCTCTTTTCCACAAGGGTCTGTTTTCTATAATGTATTTGTAGGGGGGATCTCTCAAAGTGAATTATCAAGCAATTACCACTTCATAAAACAACCATAACTTCTGGCAGTCACAACCTCCCTTTATCCTTCCTTTCCCTCTCCTTTTCTGGGGCTTTCACTAAGGAGAAGACTTCTTCTTTCTTCCACAGTGTCTTTGTGATTACTCTTCCAGAACTGTCCCAATTTTTTTTTTTTTTACTTTCCTAAAACAACAAAAGCTATATGGATAAGTAGAAAGAATGCTGTTCTAAACACTCAACTCAGATTTTTTCTAACATTCCTAACAATGCATTTATTTGCCCTTAGTGGTGAGAGGTACAATTTTTTTTTACCCTCATATATTTTAATACTGCGTCAATGTCAAATGTATTTATACTGCACCTATTAGAGAATTCAAATCAACATTTGGAGAAGTTGGACATAATATAGTGGTGGCTAAAACTTTTTGTAGGTTTGCAATCCTTAGAAGATGGCCCTCTTAGTCATAAACTTGGCACTGGGTTCCATGCGTTAGTGGGTGCTCACTGAGCCTCCGCCTGTGGCAGACCCTTCGCGAGCCATTTGTGTGAATATAAAGATGATGGGCTGCCCTGGCAACACCGCAGGAGAAAGATTTGAATATATATTAGTGAAATATTCTATACTATTCTTTCACACTCTTCAGCTAGTTCCTTTCTTCATTTGCAGATAAACTTAAAAGAAAAAAAGAAAAAAGGCAAATGAAATTTGCTTTAATTCATATTACTGGCAGCAAAGCCAAATAGAAGAGAACATAAATTAATGATTAAGACAGAATAAGGAGAATTTCAATCATTCATTTCTATTGTTAAAAATAATCTATATAGAGATAATCAGTATATAAAAATAATCAGTATATTACAGAAATTCAGAGTTTCTGATTAAAACAGTGAAATAGGAAAATATATAATCTATCGTCTATACTATCCTGAGTTTTGTCCTTGGTTTCTTTTACCTCACTGTTTTTATTGCCACTTCTTAAACCTCTAAATTAGTGGGAAGCTGGTAAACTGACTCCATAGAAAGTTTCTTGTTTAATCCCTGAGTTGTATCATTTGTCGGTTGCCACTGTGTAAATACTCCTACCCTGACCAACTTGAAACTGTTCAATGTGTAAGAAATGCTGAATGTCAGTTTTTACAAGTCAGTAGAAAATCTCTCCCACTCCCCATCGGGTCCTCTTCACCGTCCTGTGGCTTGGCACTAAGAAACCTCCCCTTCTTCTGCTCATCAGTGGAACTACCTCAGTTGCTGACACATTGGCATGAATTCTGATTATTGTGTTAACTCTTCCAGCCAAACACATTGGTTTTCAATGTGTTTGGTTTTTCAATTGGTTTTCAACACATTGCTATCACTCAATTTAGAAAGTAAAATAAGAAGAATGTTATTCCCAGGTAATAACTCTGAGCCTCCTAAGCAATGTGAAATTGTCCACAATCATTTGTTGTTGACTATGTTGTTGACTATGTTGTTTATTCTGTGCAGACTGTATAGCTGTTTGCTAAAATGGTTAAGTTAAAAGGCTCAAATAGATGGGGTTTAGAAAGATTACCACTTATATTACTTACTATTAAATTTTATCAGTTTAAAATACATGCATCAATTTTAGGTTAAGAGATAGTGGATACTATAAGCATTTCTTCTATTTTATGTGATTGGGAAAACACCATTATTATCACTCAGTATTTAATGCTTAAATAAATTCAGGGAAATATTTTAAAAGCAAAATAAATGTGAATTAAACTTAGTTAAATAACAATAAAACAAAATGTTCTATACGCTAGTACTTTTTAAATGGTAAGCAACAATATGTGTTAAATTAAAAACCAGAAACTGGTTCTTAATTAACCCAGCCAGAGTCTGAGAAGGCAATATGTATGTAGTCACTGAGAAAAATATTACAATGGCTTTTACAGATTTTGCAAAGTGAAAATGCAAATGCCTGTAAGTAAGTAATGGTTAGAAATAGGTAAAAGAAAAATTAAATGATGTAGTAATTGTTGGTTTTTCAAATGAATCACCTATATAGAGTATAATGCTTTGAGCATATTTCTGCCCTTGGCAATTAAATTAATTGTGTATTCTAATATAAATGCTTTCTAACTGCAATTCACTTTAATCATTTAACATGTGCAAATTGAGTTCTTTGGACTAAAAAAAGGCTGTGAGAAAAATTCTGCATGATACTCTTCTATATTTTGATACTAGTTTTTCTTTTAAATAAATTTCTGACAACTTCCCAAGTGGAGTATTAAGTATTTATGTTTATGGTGATACACAACTTACTTAATTCACTCTCCTTTTTTAAAAAAATTAAATTTTATTTATTTATTTTTCAAGTACAGTTTTTTTCATCTATTTCTCCCATCCCAGCCCCCCCCCACCCCATGCTCCCCACCTCCCTCCCATTTCCACTCCCCTTAGTTTTCGTCCCTGTGTCCTTCCTATTTGTTCCTTCAAATCCCTCCCCCTTTTTCCCCTTAAATTCCCTTCCCTCTCCCCTCTGGTCACTGTCCCCTTGTTTGCACTCTCCTTTTTTTTAGTTAGACAAGAGCATAAGATCATAAGAAATTTATACATCTGAGAGACTTACTCACTGTAGTTCTTAAATAGTCTGATAATACTTTATCTCAATTTCTTGAAGTAGTGTAACCTTTTCACTTCAATGGTAGAACTAGCATGCTCAGAAAAGAAAGTAGTAAGAAATAGTAATCAATATGGAATTGGAGTTGTGGTTAGATTCTGAACACTACACACGCCTGGTCAAAGTGTGTCTCCCAGGGGTCCTGGTATTGGTTTTACTATCAGATCTTTGTATTTTTCTCCTTTTACATTAATTACTCCATGGCCCTTGGTGCATAACGCTGTCCAGATGGGCATCGTCTGCCCCTTTGGAACTCACTGGATTTAGAATTCAGTGTGCGTGTGTGCACGCTTGCGTGTGCATGTACGGTACTGATCTTAATCTGTGCTCTCTCAAGATTAACTATAATATTAAGTAAAAACCTCTCACTGGTGAATATCTTTTTAGAAATGGTTAACAGGCACTGAATTATCTGCTCTGTTCTGCAGTACCCAGGTTTTTCTTGTAGGAACAGTTAGAATAGGTGCAATCTAAATAAAAGCTAAGCTTTTCACTTTTTTTTCTTTAATTGGGGCTGGGTGAGTTTATTATACATGAGATCTAAATGTTTTTATCATTTGGAAGTGACAGAAATGTGTTTTCTTTATCTTGCAGTTGTAGGGGGCCCTGTGTTTTGTCTTAAGAAGTTGGAGCCAGACTGCTTATAAGAAAAGACTGCCAGGTTTTTGAACAAAAGAAACAATTTTCAAGGTAATTGCGATTTGCATTGAATTAACATGGATTAGGATTCTAATGCTCCTTCATTTCAAATACTTAGAATGCAGTGTTTCAATTCAATAAGAAAATACCTATGAAGAAAGTCAAATGCTTTAGAAATGACTACAAATTAGTCCATCTTGCCAGATTCAAAGAGTTGACAACATTCGCAAAATATACATCATTTAGTTCTACATGAACTTGAAGTTTCACTATGCAGTTCTTGAAGCGCCTTCCCATATATTCACTCATACATACATTTTTTGTATTTGTTTATGATCTCAAATAATCATTTAAGAAAAAAACTATGAATAATAAGGTGAATCACAGTACTTCTAAGAGACAGTTATCATACATAACTCAATGGCTATTTAAATTAAAATTTTTTTCCTATAAAATTACCCTGTCAGTCAGTTAAACAGTCTGGCTCATTTCATCTAGCCTAGTGTTCTCCAGGTCTGCCTGATAAGGTGTGACCCCCGGCACGCAGGAGCGCGGTGCAGCAGGCGGCAGGTTGAGCGTGGGCCTTTTCCCCGACAGGTGGTGTGTGTGGGAGAGGCCTCTGTCTGCAATGGCTGCCAAACTCTGGTTATGAATCTGTGTGCAGTTAACCAGGGAGCCCTTCTTAGCAGTTAAATTCTTTCTCCCAGTCCCACATGCATAACAGTAAGGTGTACTTTAGATATACTTGATAAGGTCCATTAGATTTTATTTTTTAGTATTCAACAGTCCTAACAGAAAATAACTAATTTTGAAAGATTAAGTTTTGTAAGTTTCTACATTACATCAAAATTAAAAGCAAAACTCTAGAGTGGGTCTCTGTATGTCTTAGACCCCCCCAAACATGGACATACTTTTCTGAAGTTTCCTCCTCCGTTATATTTCTGTTCAGATCAACTTGAAGAAGCTGACTGCACATATAAGAGACACATGAAGAAAGGGGTCACCTCAAGTGAGTGTGACTGCATCTTGAGAGAGAAGGAAAGGAACTGTCAGTAGTGCAGTACCCATTCTTGTTGTATGAAGTCATATCGTTCAAGGTCAAAAGACTAGTTTTTACCAAGGTGAAGCTGCTCCTTCCCCCTCTGAATGCATTGTTTCATGCTTTTTAAATGTAATCACATTGGGCAAAAGCACATTGGGCAAAAGCACACTGGGCAAAATTTTAATAATTATTTTCTTGTACTTTTGGGTGTCTTTTCTGAGTGTCCTCTGAGCTATACCTAGGGATATGTCAAGTCTTCTCCACTTTGTTTTAATGTACAGGAAGGAAGAAAAGGGGGGAAGCAATAAAAATCTTTGAGGACTTTTTACTTTTTCAGGTCTAAGTGTATAAAGGGAAATCCATTTTTCAATACAAAAGTATTTAGATTACATCACTAAGGGAGAGAGGGAAATTTCTAAGACACTAAAAAGTATATAAATAAAAGGAAAAATGAACTATATCAGCACCATAAAATCCTCTCTCTTTCCACCTTCAATCTTGAGACAACTGGAAGAGTCATTTGCAATTAATTTTCAACCCCAAGTGGTAGGTCCTGGGATCTCTCCCAGTGGATAACAATCAAAAGACACCTTGTAACATAGAGAGTTTTCTACTTGGGGGGAGGTGTGGGACGGGAAGAAATCCTGTGATAGCGGAAGGGATTTCATACTAGGTTATTCACTTTTAGGTCACTTACTTGGATGAGTACTTCCTCCCCATTAGGATGCAGCCTGAAGCGGGGCTGCACTTCTGGCCCAATACCTAGTCCGAGAGGGTGGAAAATAAAGCAAAAAAGTTCAAATGAGAGGGCTTTTCATGGCAGATGGAACACAATAGAAAGTTCTATTATTGTTGATTCTTCACCAGTTGACTTCCTTATACCCCAGATATCTATCTATCTATCTATCTATATCTCTCTATCTCTATCTATCTATCTATCTATCTATCTATCTATCTAATTTAAAGTCAGGATAAAAGTCATTACATTTCTACACGTATCAATTGATTTTTAAATTACAAACCTCTGGCTGAAAAACGTGTGTCGATCTGACTTTGGAAGCCCCATCAAGTGTACAGGTTTGTTTACATTTACTGTGAATTGTTTTTTATCTGAATTATAAAATGTAAGAAATCAATATCTGCTTTTATTTTTGAAGATTTAAAAAATAGTTGATAAATATTTTGGGGTGTTATATAAGAATATATTGACTTATGTGACTCAGTTGGTTAGGTGTCATCCTGCAAAGCAAAATGTTGCCAGTTTGATTCCTAGGTAGGTTGCCGGTTCAGTTCCCAGTAGGGGCATGTCCCTGGTGGGGGCACATACTAGAGGTGACTGATCGATGTTTCTCTCCTCTCTTCCTCCCTCCCTTCCCCTACAGAAATGTATATCTTCAACATTTATTGTTAGTAACTCTTCCTAAAACAGAATAGGAGAAATGTATCTAAGTGAAATTTATGACTTTGAAAGCTTTGTTTGAATCAGTATCATTAGCCTCCTCTCTACCAATTTGTTTCAAAATCATACAAGGAAATAGTTTGTTGCTTTTTTTGGTTTTCATCCTTTAGAGAAGGTACCAAGCTGAAGTGAAACTAGTAACTGAGGAAAGACTAAAGTTTGACCTAAGTTACCTACTACATAAAATTGACCCTTCACATACATAAGAGCTAATTATAGATTTGCAAGCCATTAGCTTTAAAGCAGTATTAATTCATAGTCAATAGATAATATAAGTTATAAAAGGGAAATTAAAATACTGTGATTTGTCTCTTTTCTATTATGAACTTAAAAATGTAGCATTTATATGGATTAAAAGGCCCCAAAGAAAGCAAGATGGAGCAACCATTGTTTAAATGTGAACTCTCTGGTATGGAGAGGATTACTTCTCAAATGCATTTTTATTTTCTAAATTGTTTTTGTCTGAAGATTTACAATGGTTGTTCTCTGCCTACAACATCCCCTAGTTTACGTCCATCACCCTCTGACAATGCAAAAGGAGTTCTTTTCTTTTCATACTGCTCCCTTCTAAGTAGCTAAATCATGGACGTCAATGATCTCTCTTTCAAATGACACTATTGACACTGTTTTCCCCTGGTTACTTTCTGCTCAGCGTGGCTTTCCTCATAAGTCTCATCAGAGTTCTTTTTTCTTCAACTATTTCTTTTTTTCGTGTTGCTCAATAAATAGGCTGTCTTAGTCTAGGTCCTTAGGCTTTTCTCTTTTAGCTGATAATAATGCTTTCTGTTACAAAAATAGCATTTTAAAAAACCTCTTCATTAAAAGAGTGTTTCTACCTAGAAGTAAAAAAGAAGTAGGAGGTTTTTTTTCTTCTTTTCTCAACTGCTTCTAATGAAAGTAGAGCATGCAGGAAGCATGGTATTGAATTACAGAGATTTAATTCGGCTTTGAAACTATGAACATGGAGAAGGGGGTTGCTGTCTACAATGAAGACAATTTTAAAATTTCAGAAATAGTGTTTTCCTTCATTCTTGTAGCAGTATTTTTCTCCTAAGAATATGTGCCTGCTTTTATATATTTTTCCATGCTCCTTTCTAAATATTTCAAAGTTCGATGGTCTTTTTGCCAGCTCTGCTTCAGTTAAATATATATATTTTTATCAATACCTACAACACGTAGCTTTAAAATTAGAACATTATTTCAGGCAAAAATAAATGGATTTAAAGATTTTTATAAGTAACATATATTTTTAGTGTAACTCGTTGACCTGTGAGAATTTATTATAAGGTCAGCAAGCAGAGATGACATTTCAAAATATGAAGTGAGTTAAATACGTCCGATACTTCACATGAGTGTGTGTTTATATGTGCTACCATGTACATAGATAACAAAAATTGATGCATCTTCATGTACTTTTAAAAATTCTTGAGCACAGGTACATAATCAATGGAATCTAAAATGATGCTTTTATACTTTTAAAATAATTTTATATTTTATTTATGTCTCCAGATGAAATAACATTAAATATTATTCTAGGAGAAAGTTACACTGATGCATTTATATATATACATTTTTCATCACTCTATTTAAAAGTGGAAATATTAAATAAAACATTAAACATTTTTCTGCTACCGTGAAAGACATGGTCATAGAAATATTGAAAAAAATGTTACTTTGAAATACATAAATTAACTTTTCAAATTAGAGTATAATTTCAGAATAAGGGAGTGAGATCTTTTAGGACGAAAATGATTATATTAAAGCTTTGACTTTGACCTCAATGGATAAACACAAAGAAAAATCTCTGGCATCAGCTGTGTAATCTATACAATACCTCAAATTGACCACTGGGTGGCAATGTTTACTCACTTTTACTTTTACTGTATATTTTTCAGCACTTCAAAACCTATAATAGAACAAGCTGAACTTTCTAGTCCTCAAGGTTATTTGTGGGTCCTAAGACATTGAGAAAAAAATCCTTTCTTTTAAAAGTGTTCTGGTTTCTTTGTTTTGCACACAGAAGGGAGCTTGGCAGCCTGTCTCTGAACTATTGTTCTCAATCCATTAATTGATCCTCGCAGAGAGGTACATACAATAGAGAATTAGCAGTGGACCCAGAAAAAATAAAAGAGAGAATTTCTAAGGATCTAGAAAAAAATACATAGCCACAGGAAAATAGCTTAGAATTTGTATTCTTGTGATTTGAATGTTAAGGGGAGACAACAAATTATTTCTGAATCAGAGTCAGTATGGTGAAGTTCTCTTTCTGATTTTGATTAATGTTCACAACTATTTCACAAGGCAAGTGGAATTAAAAACTAAAAACACATTGATTAAAATAGTCCAGACCAAGTAGGTTCTTTAACTTTATTCTAACCAAATTTCCTCCACCAATTCTTATGCTCAGATTTAGGGCTGGCTCTAGGGATATGGTTGAGTAAGGTGAGACTTTTAAAATTTCCTATTTCCTTTTGAGGGTTCACCTCCAACCTTAAATCTTACAGTGAAAAGGACTCTGTTGAAATTATTGAATTCAGGGGGTTTGCAAAAGATTCAAGTCTAGTTGCCAAAGATTTGATTATCACTTTAGATAATGTAAAACTGAATATTGCATCATAGGTTTTTTCCTCTTTTTTTGCCCTAGAGATAGACTTTTAATCATTCATTTGCTTAAAATGTGTTTTTTTAATTTATTTTTATTATTGTAATATTTATTATCTAATTGTAACTACCTGTACCCTTCGAAGTAGGGAAAAAAGTGGCACAAAGAAAAGAAAGGAACATTTAAACATCTCAGAAATATAGTAAAAATTTTAATGAGAAAAAAGTGGTAGAAGGTATTTTCATCCTGGCTAGTTCAAGAGAACTGATAACTGGAAAAAATGCTTGCAATAGCTAATTGGAAATGAAATAGATGAGAATTTTCTACCATACATTGCAAATGTTCTTCCACAAAACACAATGCATTATTAGAGAGAGAGAGAGACACTAAATATTAGGCCTGTCATTCATTTGATTACATTTTTATCTCTGTGTGTATACCAGGTATAGGGAGGGTATTATTTAGTTTTCCCTTGTTTTAAAACTGCATAAAAATAATGTATTCATTTGTAACTTACTAATACTTTACATTGTTTTTTGAGTTCCTATTGATTCTGTATTAAATTTTCCTTAATATTTAAGCTCCCAACTTATTTAGCTGTTTATCTCTTAACAAATAACAAAATCTATACACAAAATAAAGCTTGCTGTTTGACTAATTTCAGTCATAAGGCACAATGAACATTTTGCAAGATTGTCTGTTATGTTTCGTTCAGTGAAAGTGCTGTTCCTTGTCTCTTCACTCCTTTTCTGAAGGAAGTTTTCCCTGTGGACTGTTTATAAATTTCAGGTGCATCCCACCAGTTAGTGTTGATATCTTAAACAAGGGCAACTTCATATACTACAGGATCCTCTAACTCGTGGCCCCTTGACTACCCACCTATATGTGTATTTGTCCTTGAATGTGCTGAGTGGGAGGGTCAATGAACGTGGGCCTGGGGGCTCACACCCTCAACCATGAACGTGTGCTTTCAGCATTGCCCTTTGCCCTTTTCTGATTTTTCAGTAAAATACAGAGAAGTAAATAATCACTGATAGGCTGTGAAAATGATACATGAGTGAAGTACACAATCCTTTCATCTCAAACTAATCCATAGTGTTCTTGGCCTTGTACCCTAGCAACATCTTTTCTCTTTGATCATAAAACAAGTGGAGAAATGTGATTCTTAACTTATCTCCATAAGGCTACGTCAGTCATTAGGAGATACACACACACACACCCTAATCAGACTGATATATATGTATACACATATATATCAGTCTGATTGTTTTATATATATATCAGCCTGATTAATAGTTCTAAAATTAGAGAATCAACTTAAAATTAATTATAATCTTATTAGTTAGCCAGCACCACGTCATCAGTTAATTAATTTTGGTGTCCTTGGAGCCTAAAATGTCAGGGTCTCAAAGTATTCCTTGTCCTTTAAACAGTAGAATTTAAGATTTTAATCAGTTATATTGAGGTATAACTTAGAGCATTTCCTCAAGTTTATGGGTGCACTTTGATGAGCTTTGACAAATGTATGCAGTGATATAAGTGCCAGAGAAATAATGATAAAGAACACTTGTATTAATTTAAAATTCACCAGTTCTTCCATTAATGTCCTATTTTTCTTTCAGGATCCAGTACAGGCGTACTTGTCTCTCAGCCACAGAAAATACCATATAGGACTGTGTGGCTTAAAAGACAGGAACTTATTTTTTATAGCTCTGGAGACTAGAAGACCAAGATCCAAGAGTTGGCAAGTCAGGTTTCATCCTAAAGCCTTTTCTCTGGGCTGGTAGACAGCTGCCTTCTTAACATGTGCTCAAATGTTCTTTTTTGTGTGCATGTAAGATAAAGAGATCTCTTCCTCTTGTTACAAGGCCACCAATTTTATTGGTTTAGAACCCTACCCTTACACCTTTACTTAACCTTAGTTACCTCTTCAAGGCCCTAGGCACACATATATTCCCATTGTGGATTAGGATTTCAGTATATGAATTTGGTGGAGGATATGATTCAGTGAATTCAGTGCACAAAAACAGTGTATCATACTGTATTTATTTGTCATGTTTCCACAGTCTCCTCTGGGCTGTGATGTTATTCAAATTAATCTATCATCTATGTATCTATGATCTATCTATAAAATATATTTTATTGATTATGATGTTACAGCTGTCCCGATTTGCGTTCCTTTGCCCTCCTCTGCCCAGTACCCGTCTTCCCTGCAGCACCTCGCTCCTTACTTCATGTCCAAGGGCTGTGCATGTGTTTTTTGGCTTCTCCCTTTCCTGTATTATTCTTAATACACACCCTGCCTAATTTGTTCCTAGCAATGATGCTTCTTGATCCCTGCACTATTCCCCTCTTTCTCCTTCTTCCCCTTCCAGCTGATAACCCTCCAAATGATCCTTATACCTACATACCTATGGTTCTGTTCCTGTTCTGATGGTTTGTGTAGTTTGTTTTTGTATATTTTAGATTCTGTTGTTGATAGCTGTGAGTTTGTTTTCATTTTAATATCCATGGCTTTAATCTTTTTTCTTAAATACATTCTTTTAACACTTCATGTAATAATGGCTTGGTGATGATGAACTCCTTTAGCTTTACCTTGTGGGGGAAGCACTTTATCTGCCCTTCCATTCTATTTTTTTAAACATCTTATTTATTTATTTTTAGAGAGAGGGGCGGGAGGAAGAGAAACATCAGTGTGTGGTTGCCTCTCACATACCCCTTACTGGGGACCTGGCCTGCAATCCAGGCATGTGCTTTGAGTGGGAATCGAAAGGGCAACTCTTTGGTTTGCAGGCTGGCACTCAATCCACTCAGCACCATCAGTCAGGGCATACCTTTCCATTCTAAATGATAGCTTTGCTGGATAAAGTAATCTAGGCTGTAGGTCCTTGCTTTTCATCATTTTGAATACTTCTTGCCAGCTCCTTCTTGCCTACAAAGTTTCTTTTGAGAAATCAGCTGACAGTCTTTCAAATTTATTTTTAATTATGGTAAAAATTAAGGCTTGGCGTCTATTTTATATTCTTTTTTGTAAATGATTTGATTTGACTTGTTAAAAAACTATTCTTTCCCTATTGAATTACTTCGCTTTCAGTTGAGCATATAAATGTGGGTTTACTCTTGATTTAATATCCTGTCCCATTTTCTAAATGTCTGCACTGATGCCAAAACATTATCTTGATTCTAGTAGCTTTATAAGGAGGATTGATAGCAAGTACTTTGGACATCCACCTTTGCTCCTCCTTAAAAATAATGTTTTAATTATCTTAGTTTCTGTGAATTTCTTTTAAAGTTGTCTAGTTAATATCTACAAAATAAAATTGCTTCAGTTTTTAATGTAATTGCATTGAATTTATCAGGTAGGACAGAATTGACATCTTAACCATATTTCTTCTAAATCCTTCCTTGAACATGGCACCTCTCTCCAATAAAATACCACCTTTATTATTTTTATAATGTTTTGTAGTTTATATTACCCTGCTTTGCACAAACTTAAATTGATTTTCTATGTATTTTTAATGCATCTATGTGATTGCTTCCATTCCATGTAATTGTTTACAATGGCATATACAAGTTGAACATTAACCTTGTGTTTTGTAACCCTACTCACTTGGTAATTCTTGTAACTGTTTTATAGATTTCTCATGACTTTCTACGCACAAAAAATATGTTGTTTGTGAACAAAAACAACATTATCCCCCGTCTTTTAAACTGTATGCCTTTATTTCTTCTCTTGCCTTACTGCCCTAGATAAGACCTCCAGTGCACTGTTGAATAGGAGTAGTGAGAGTTAGTATTCTGTCCTTGATATTAGTATTCTTGCCTTAGTGTATCTGGAGGCATTTCAGAAACAACCTTTATCAGATTGAGTAAGTCCCTTTAAATTCCTAGTTTGCTGAGAGTACTTACAACGAATATGTTGTTAACTTTGCAAAGTTTTTTTTCTTGGTAAATTAAGACACTAACATGTTTTTTTTTTGTAGTCTATTGTTATAGTGAGTTACGTTCACAGATTTTGAAATGTTACCTCAGTTTTGCTTTCTTGGGATAAAAACCCACTTGATCATAATGTACTGTCCTTTAAATACATGTTTATGAATTTGATTGCTAAGATGTTAAAAGGCTTTTTGCATTTATATTCAGTTTTCGTCTTATAATGCCTTTGATTTTGGTTTTGGGGTACTCAGGGCCTATAAAATAATTTTTAAAATATTTCCCCTTTTTTCTATATTTTGAAAGAGTTTTCGTGGAATTCTTACAATTTCTCTCCCTATAAATTAGGTGAAATTGACCATTGGAGCTGTCTTGTTCTGGAATCTTTTTTTTCACTGAGGATTTTTTAATGACAAATTCAAATATGGGGAAGTGTTTTGGGGTGGAGTACATTTTCTTGAGTGAATATTGGTAGTACTTATTTTTTAAGAAATGTATACATTTCATATACTAAACGTATTAGATGAAAGTTATTTATAATACTTCATTTCATCTATTTAAATTTTGTATGATTTGCCTTTTGCCCCCTCTTACATTCCTGACACTGTGGGTCTTCTTACCTTTCTTTTTTTTAGTGATTGATCTGGCTAGAGGTTTATTACTTCTTAAAAATTGTATTCAAATAAGTAGTATTGAAAAGGTGGAAACAGCTTAGATGATTGATTTGAGTCATTTCTTTTTTTTCTTTCCAAGCACTGGTTTAGCTGCTTCCCACAAATTTTAGATTGTGATTAATTGCCACTTTTTTGAGATTAAGTGGGAAATATACATATACAAATATATTTTCTCTCGTTATTGCTTCCCTGAAACTGGAAAATTTAAAAGTGTATTGTTTAATTCCTGAATAGTTGGACATTTTTGTCCAAACACAGATGTGTTTCTGTTTTTGATTTGTAGTTTATTTTTCGTAATGGAACAAAATTTATAGGCCTCCAATAACTTTTATTATGTGTTTTATCACACAGAATGTACCTACCCATACACATTTGAAAAATGTTATATTTTACTTTTGTTAGGTCGAGCATTTGGTAAGTATCTTCAAAGACCAGTTTTTTATTAGCGTTTTCCAGATTTTTAGAGTCTCACTTATTTTTTCTCTACTTTTCATCAATTATTAAGAGAGGAGTCCTGAAGTAATTGTTGAATTGTGTATTTCTCTTTTCATTTATTTTAGTTGTTTCAGTTGCTGTTATTATGCAGATATACCTTTATGATTGTTTTGTCTTTCTGATATTTTAATTCCTTTATTATTATAAATATGCCTTCTTATCACTGGCAGTATTTTTTTTGGTTCGAAAGTCTATTTTCTCTGACAGAATAGCTATTGTAGCTTTTTTATGTCCACATTAGTGGTGTTTTTTATTAATTGACTATTATATCACCTTTTTTTTAAATGATTTTCATGTAGCTACGTATAGCTGTCTACAGTGTTTAATTCAATTTGATGACTGATGTAGTTACTGACATCTTTAGATTTTTAAAAATCTGATCTCAACTTTATTAGAAATATCACATATGCATAGAAAAAGCTTGGAATTCAAATCACCGTAAGTTAACAGTGAGTTGTCTTTGCACTGTGGGTCTGTTGTTGATTTTCTTCTTTTAAGCCCTTTCAGTGTCTATGTAATACTTTCATAATGAGAAAAAAACATTAAACCAGTAACTTGTTTTAAAAAAGTTGGTATTGAGACTTTCTACAGTGTGGCCTTGGGCAAAACACATAATCAATATGAGCCCAATCTTCTCTTCTGGAAATCGAGTGTGTACCTGGGCCTTGTCGTCTGGCAGGACTGCAGTGCCTGCTGTCTTATGCAACAGTGCAGACCAAGCGTCTCCCACACATTGTCTGCCATTTGACAAGTGGAACCTTGTAAACAAGGATGAGTCATAGTTTTTTTTCAGGTCTGTCTTTCCCTCCCTCCATCCCACAAGTGGCAAACATAAGGCCCGTGGGCGAATCTGGCCCTCCACGTTGTTTTATCCACCTGGCACCTTGTTTCTACCTGGTGGCAGCTCTGAGCTGCTTGCCCCTAGTTATGGGTAACTACTAAGGAGTAGTTATGTTTATGATACAGGGTGCAGCCAGGGGGGCCCCCCCAAGAAAAAGATTTGGAATGGTGTCCAGAATTCAAAGTGTATAGGAATATGGGAGAGACATATAGGATGTCCTCACCCCCCTCCCCAGGGGGAAGAGACGAATGGAGCGGGGCCATTGAGAGCTGTTTTGCATAGCAACAGTTTTGCAGCTAACCTCTGGAATGGTTATTTAACATATCTATAACCTTTAACTGGTTTCATAGATATGTTAAATAGCTGTGGCCAAGTTTGGAGCCAGGGAGAAGGGAGTGGACTTGGACTCAGGAGGAAACTAGGGACTGCACTCCTGAGTGAGGGTGCCTGTGTGGGAGCTTGGAAAAGACTGGCTCCGAGACATGAAGGGTCCCAGCTTGGCCAGATGAAGGGAGTAGCAGGGACTCAGGATGGAACTAGGGGCTGCACTCCTGAGGGAGAAGGGTTTGGACTCAGAAGAAAACTAGGGGCTGTACTCCTGAGTGGAAGTGCCTGTGTGGGAGCTTGGAAAAGACTGGCTCCAGGACATGAAGGGATAACTGCCCAGGTGAAGGGAGAGCCACGCGGTTTCAGCAGAGTGAGGACCCCCTCTTGGTGAGGTGAAAGAGGGAGCCACGTGGTTTTGGCAGAGTGCGGACCCCCTCTTTGCCAGGTGAAAGGGAAAAACCACTCAGCTTTGCCAGAATGGAGATCCCTGCAGCCAGGTGAAGAAGAAAGCTACATGCTTTTGGTGGAGTGCAGACCCCTGCAGCTTTGGTAGAAGAGGCCCATGCGGCTTTGGGATGCTTCCTTTGGGCACGTGGCCTGGAAAGCAACAGAGACTTTGACTGGAACTGGGTACAAAGGACTCTTGCCAGTGGACCATGAGAGGGTACCACAGTACTTTGGATTAACTCGAGATCCTGCACAGTGACACAGCTGACGGTGCCAGCAGCCTGCAATACAGACGTGTGCTCTTTTCCTAATTTACGGTACCCGGAGTTGGGACAGTGGGAGAAGGGAGTGCTGCGTGGGTGTAGGTGTACAACCTAAAGGACTTTGATATTTTTTAGTGGAGGCATTAGGCCTGAATAGCATTAAATAAACATTTTGTTTCCTTTTCACAAATCTCTGGCATTAAGAGATGTCTTTCCCATTGGCGGCAGACAGAAGGGCCCAGTAGATTTTAGTATTTTGTTTTTGGGGGAGGGGCCCCTGTTGTATAGCAGTTTTGGGCATCCCTAGGTGGGCCGAATATTGTATTGCCCCTCCCTCGGACCTCTTGTTCGGTAACATTTATACAGTCCTGAAATTACATTTGGCCCTTTGAAGGCAACTGGGAGGCTGATGTGGCCACTGGTAAAAATGTGTTTGATATCCCTGGTCTATCACATTGCCTTGATTTCCACCATACACAGAGAGCTTGCCAATTTGTCAAGGTTAATCCCACTTAAGCACTTGATTCCATTTATTTTTTTTAATATTTTATTGATTTGCTATTACAGTTGTCCTGATTTTTCCTCCTGTGCCCTGCTCTACCCAGGACCACCCACTCCTTCAGGCAATTGACCACCCATTGTTCACATCCATGGGTCATGTGTATAAGTCCTTTGGCTACTCCATTTCCTACACTGTCCTTTACATCCCCTTGGCTATTCTGTAACAACCTATTTGTACTTTTTAATCCTCGCGCCCTTTTACCCATTCCCCCACATACCCTCCCATCTGGCAACTATCAAAATTCTCTGTACCCATATTCTTATTTGCTTAGTTAGTATGTTAGATTCAATTGTTGATAGGTATGTATTTTTTTTGCCATTTTATTGTTCATAGTTTTGATCATCCTCTTTTTTTTTAATGAGTTCCATTAACATTTCGTATAATAATGGTTCAAAGATGAACTCCTTTAGTTTTTTCTTGTCTGGGAGAAGCTCTTTATCTGCCCTTCAATTCTGAATGATAGCTTTTTTGGGTAGAGGAATCTTGGCTGTAGGTTCCTACTTTTCATGACTGTGAATATTTCTTGCCAATCCCTTCTAGCCTGCAAAGTTTCTTTTGAAAAATCAGCTGACAGTCTTATGGGTACTGCCCTTATAGGTAACTAACTTGTTTTCTCTTGTTGCGTTTAAGATCCTGCCTTTATCTTTAACCATTGGCACTTGAATTATGATGTGTGTTAGAGTGGGCCTGTTCTCACACCTCTTTTTTGGGTCTCTCTGTGCTTCTTGCACTTGATATCTACTTCCTTCACTAAATCAGGGAAGTTTTCTTTCATTATTGTTTCAAATAGATTTCCAATTTCTTGATCTTTCTCTTCTCCTTCTGGTGCCCCATTGACACAAATGTTGAGCCTCTTGAAGTTGATACTGCATACTATCCTGATTTTGGGGGGGGGGTTCTTTTTTCTTCTTGTTCTGATTAGTTGTTTTTTGGTTCCTTATGTTTATGTTCCAAGTCATTGATTTGATTCTAGGCATCATCCACTTTACTATTGCTTCTCTGTAAATTATTCTTTATTTCAATTAGTGTATCCTTTATTTATGACTGGATTCTTTTTATGCTGCTGAAGTTATCACTAAATTCTTTCACCATCCTTATAACCAGTGTTTTGAACTCTGTATCTGAGAGATTGTTTATCTTCATTTTGTTTAGCTCTTTTCTGGAGTTTTGATCTGTTCTTTCATTTGGGCAATATTTCTTTGTCTTCTCGTATTGGCAGCCTCCCTGCATTTGTTGCTATGTATTAGGTAGAGATGCTTTGACTCTGTGTCTCGGTCGTGTGACCTAATGCTGTCGGTGTCCTGTAGGGTCCAGTGGCACAGCCTTCCCTACCCACCATGCCGGGTACTCGAGGTGCGACCTTTGTGTGGGCTGAGTACACCCTCCTCTTGTAGTTGAGCCTTAGTTGCTATTGACAGATCAATGGGAGAGATTTACCCAGGCTAATCAGCTTCAAGGATTGGCTGTGACCACTGACCACCAACCTCTGTCCTCTGTGGAGAATCAGCTATGGAGGGGCAGGTTGATGATGCTCTAGTATGGTCTGCAGCTGTCTGCTGGGTTTGCTGGCTCTGGGGTGTCCCAGGCAGTGCAGGCCAAGATCAGCCCCTATGTGTGTTTTTCCAGGGCCACCCTGCCTGAGTTATAACACAATCTGAGGTGGCAACTACTTTTACTGGGCTTGGAGATCCCAGGTGAAACTGATAAGGAACTTATCCAACTTAAGAGTTGGAATCTCTTAAGAGTTGGAAAGTTTTAGTTTAAGGTAAATAGTTGTAAGCCTAGCAAGTAATATATATGTTAAAGCTTTCTGTTTCAGAAACTACAGATAAGGCCCATCCTAGCTCCTGGGAAAACAGTCTACCTCCTGGGACACTGCTGAAGATTACTGCCTGTGGACAAGTGGAGGCATTCTGTCCATTGTGTTTCAGAGAGGGGCAAATGACCACCCGCCCCTGGAAATAGCTAGCCACCCAGGACAGGGATGTTGCAGTTTCTTCTATCCGATCCTCCTGCCTTTCAAAACCCCTCATGCACCTTGTTTATTCGCTGCTATAAAAACCTTGGCCTGGAAAGAAAGGGGAAGGTGGTCTGTTAGGATGTGAATCCACCATCTTCTCAGATCACCGGCCATCTGAATAAAGTGCTCATAAAGATTTAATCACTGTCATTGCTTATTGGGTTAGGTGGTGACAGGCAGCCTGAACTCCGGTGTCTTTTCCAGTTTCAAAACCAAGTTGTGAATCTAGGATGGCTACTGTTAGTACTGGGACCTGGGGCTCACTGAGGCCAGCTGTTGCTTGGTTGAGAGGATTCAGGAAGTTGTGCAGCATGAGCCAAGACTAGCCATTCATTTGGAAAAACAGCTTGTGTGGTGCAATAGGTTGGGTGGGTTGGAGTGTGTGGGGATCTCCAAGGCAGGTCAGACAGTATTAGCCAGGTTGATGGGGTCTCAAATATGGCACCAGTTTGCAGTCTCTGGTCCCCTTGGAGGAGTGCTCAGAAAGGGGACAATAGCCTCCGCTTGCCTTGATGCCGGGCACCCCAGTTCCTCCCAGTATGCCAAGGGTACCTTCCAAGCTGCTACCCCAGTGCTGGAACTCAGAGGGAGTGAATCTGAGTAGGTAAGTCCATGAGTGGATTCTTTAAGAGGAACTGCTTGGGCTCCAGAAGTTTCTTCTACTAATCCAATCCCTGCTGGTTTTGCAGCCAGAAAGTGTGGGTATTTATCTTCCTGGCACTGGAACCCTGGACTGTGGGGCCTGGTATAGTCTGGGCTTGTTCAGTCCTGAGATATTCCTCCCTTAATTTTATCCACCACACGTGGGTGTGGGACGAGCCCATTCTGCACCTGCACCCTTCCCACCAGACTGGATGGATGTGGTTTCTTTCATTCCATAGTTGTCAGACGTCCATTCAACTCAATTTCTGAGAGTGCTGAGAAAAGGTTGTTCTATATTTTAGTTGCAGTTTTGATGTGGTTATGTGAAGGGGTGAACTATGTCTGCATACGCTGCCATTTTGACTAAAAGTCTCGTTATTTAAATGTAATTCGATAACCAATATCTTTAATTTCAATTTAGATGCACCGTGTTAGTATTTTTTTGGCTTCAGATGTTTGTTCTTTCTTATTTTTTCTGTGTTCTATTACTACTACTTATTGTTATTTGAGTATTTTTTAGTATTTGACTTCCATCTTTGTATTTTAAGTATAAAGTTCTATATTATATTTTAGTATCTGCTTTACCATTTTTCACATACATTTTAGCATGTCACGATCCACCTTTAAATAACACTCTCCCACTTTATATATATTTTTAGAATCTTGTAGCTGTAAACTTAAATTTCTCTTTCTATTTTGTGATTTATAACATATGCTACTTTTACTTTTATAAGTCTCATAATATATTAACCTTATTTTTAGACAATTTATTACCTTTGAAAAATTAATATATGAGAAAACATATTGTAAATTACCATATATACCCTTCTAGACCTTTTTAAAAAGATGTTATTTATTTATTTTCAAAGAAAGAAGGGAGGGAAACAGAGAGGGGGAGAAACATCAATATAAGAGAGAAACATCAATTAGTTGCCCCTCATTCACCCCCAAATGGGGACCTGGCCCACAACCTATGCATGTGCCCTGACAGGGAATCAAACTGGCAGACTCTGAGTTCACAGGCCGGTGCTCAATCCACTGAGCCATGCTAGCCAGGGCACTTTTCTAGACCTTCCTTATTCTTTTTCTAGATTAACAATCCATCTTGTACCATTTCTCTTCTGCCACTAAAAATGTGTTTAACTTTTTTTTTGTTTGTTTGTTTGTAGTACGGGTCTCCTGGCAATAAACTATTTATGTTTTTGAATGATATTTATTGAGTATAATTTTTAAAATTAACTTTCTCAGTGCATTTAATGTTATTCCAGTTTTTTATGAATATTTTCTGATGATAGAAGTTCTTATTTCTTTATTCATTGATATGCAACCTATTTACCCCTCTCTTTCTCCTCAATTTTTTAAGATTTTTATCTTTGTCACTTTTTTCATCAATTTAATTATGGTGTGCCTTGTGGCTTACTTCTATTTAATTCTTTATTGTTTTTTGAGGATCTGCAAAATTACAGTTTTTCTTAAATTTAGATGACACTTGGCCATTATTTATTAAATTTTTTCTTTTTCATACTCATTGATTTCTTTGAGTCTAGTGTCATATAATTTAGATAACCTGACATTTTTTTCTCATGGGTAACTCATGTTTTCTTCATTTTACTTTAACTTTTTTCTCTTTTTCCCCCTCAGTCTTTCATTTTTTTGCTGTTTTCTCTATGTTTGTTAAAATTTTCTCCACCAGTGACAAAGATAATCTGCTATCTTTACCAGATCTGCTAATAGCAGTCTAATAACAAAGTATTAGTCTCATAACAAAGTGTATTTTATAACAGATGCTAGGTTGTTTTTTTTACTTATTTTTTGAAAGATCTTATTTATTTATTTTTAGAGAAGGGAAGGGAGGGGGAAAGAGGGGGAGTGAAACATTAGTGTGTGGTATCCTTTCACGCACTCTCTTCTGGGGACCTGGCCCATAATCCAGACATGAGCCCTGACTGGGAATTGAACTGTGATGCTTTGGCTCATGGGCTGGTGCTTAATCCACTGAGCCACACCGGCCAGGGCAGACACTAGTTTTTTAACTGTATGAATTTTACATGTGTATGTTTTTTCTATAGCTTCTATTTTTTACTCATACTATTTCTGTTTTCTCTATATTATTAGATATATAAAGCACTTTTATGCTTAATATTTTAATAAACTTGTGGTCAAAAGTATAAAAAGAATTGAGATTTTAACTTCCAGTCAAGAAGAGATATAGGTAAACAGGCTTTGCTTCCTTGTGCAACCACAGAAAAAAATTACAGCTAGACCTCAGAAGAAAAACACCCAGAACCATCAGAAAACCAAGCTGCATGGAGCCTGACAGCTAAGTATTTAAAGAAGTTGCGTGAAATATCTGAGATTTTCTTGACAATGTTTTCCTCTAGAACTTTAATGGTGTCACAACTTACACTTAAGTCTTTTATCGACCTTGAATTTATTTTGGTGTATTGTGTGAGTCTGTGCTCAAGTTTCATTTTTTTGCACGTAGCTGTCCAGTTCTCCCAACACCATTTGTTGAAGAGGTTATCTTTACTCCATTTTATGTTACTGCCCCCTTTGTCTAATATTAATTGACTGTAGAGAGTTGGGTTGATTTCTGGGCTCTCTGTTCTGTTCCATTGGTCTATGTGCCTGTTTTTTTGCCAGTACCAGGCTGAAGGAAGGGAAGTTAAGGGGAAAAGGGGGAGGGATTTGGAGGAACAAATAGGAAGGGCACAGGGACGAGAACTAAGAGGGGTAGAAATGGGAGGGAGGTGGGGAGCAAGGGGCGGGGGAGGCTGGGATGGGAAAAATAGACAAAAAACTGTAAATAACTAAATAAAATTTAAAAAAATAAATAAAGAAAGAAGTTGCTTGCATCCAGACGGGTAGGAGGGGTGGAGAGGCAGAGATGTGGTGTGGCACACAGAGGTGGCAGTGGTGGGACAGGTGGTTCCACGTCATGTGTGGTGAATAAACATCAGGAGGGGCACCTTGGGAGCGAGAGATCCCAGCCTCAGGCTACGGGCACTAGGAAGGTAAGTTCCTATAACTTGTGGCTGTAAAAACCAGTGTCAGTTGGGGAGGTGGAAGAAATTGCCAGATTTTCAGGAGAGTCCACTTGAAGTACCCACAAGGACTTAGAACATATGCAGACTCGCCACCTCTGGGATTCAGCCCCAGGGCAACAGCTGGAAGGGCACCAGTCACATGTGGAGAATAAGTGAAGTGACTGAAAACAGGGTTAATGTAGGGAAAACCTCCAGAAGCCGGGCAGTGGCACTCCTCCCTCTCTGAGCTCTTACCCTCAAACAGAGTAAAGAATGGTGAAGTGGGTTGCCCTACCCTGACAATTACCTAAGACTCCACTCCAAACAATGCACAGATGCCTTTTCTACAATAGGCCATGCTGCTAAAACAGTCAGTCAAAGCGGCTGTACCTAATACACAGAAACAAACACCGGGGGACTACCAAATTGAGGAGACAAAGAAATACAGCCCCAATAGAAGAACAGAATAAAACCCCAGAAAAAGATCTAAATGAAACACAAAAAAAATCAACCTATCAGATGCATTGTTCAAAACATCGATGATCAAGATGCTGGAAGAACTCATTTTGAATACTGCAACAGCATAAAAAAGACTCAGGAAGAAATGAAGGTTACACTAAGTAGAATAAAGAAAAATCTACAGGGAACCAACACTGGAGGGAATGAAGCCAAGATTCAAATAATGATTTGTAACATAAGGAAGAAATAAGCATTCAACCAGAACAGCAAGAAGAAAAGGAATTTTAAAAAATGAGGATAATATAAGGAGTCTTGGGGACATCTCCAAATGTAACGACAGCCAGATCATAGGAATGCCAGAAGGAGAAGAGGAAGAGCAAGAAATCAAAACTTGTTTGAAAACATAATGAAAAAAAAACTCCCCTAATTTGGTGATAGAAACAGACATATAAGTCCAGGAAACACAGAGAATTCCAAACAATTTGGACCTAGAGAGGACCATACCAAGACACATCATAATTAAAATGCCAAATGTTAGAGATGGAGAATCTCAAAAGCAGCAAGAGAGAAGCAGAACTACCTACAAGGGAGTTCCCATAAGACTACCAGCTGATTTCTCAGAAGAAACTTTTCAGTCAAGAAGGGACTGGCAAGAAGTATTTGAAGTCATGAAAGGCAAGGACTTACATCCAAGATTACTCTGTCCAGCAAAGCTATCGTTTAGAATGGAAGGGCAGATAAAGTGCTTCCCAGACAAGGTAAAACTAAAGGAGTTCATCATCACCAGGCCATTATTACATGAAATGTTAAGGGGACTTATTTAAGAAAAAGACTATGAGCCTTAAAATGACAACCGATTAACAAACATCCAGAAATAAATATTAAAAAAAGAACCAAACTAAGCAAAAAACCAACATAGGAACAGAATCATAGATATGGAGATCATTTGGAGGGTTATCAGCTGGGAGGAGGAATGGGGAGAACAGGAGAAAAGGTGCAGGGATTAAGAAGCATAAATGGTAGGTACAAAATAGACAGGAGGATGTCAAGAATAGTATGCGAAATGGAGGAGCCAAAGAACTTATATGCATGACCCATGGACATGAACTAAGGGGAGAATTGCTGGGGAGAAAAGGGGTACTGGCCAGAGGTGGCAGAGGGGGAAAATTGGGAAAACTATAATAGCATAATCAATAAAATACATTTTATAATTTTTTTTTGTTCTACTAGCAAGCTAACAAGTTGGCCTGCCACATTTTATGGGTGATTTCAGAAAACATGATGTTTATGTGGCATAAACAATGGACAGTTTAGTACTCACAAACTGTCAGCAGCCAGAGTATTAGCATGTTCTGGTTCTTCAAACCCCAGTATCCACGGGGCAATGTAAAGAGGGTTGGATGTCCCCGGGACACAAAATGTATTTTACAGTGTTACAGGATAGGAACCCTAATTTGAGGAACCTAAATCTTTTTTTTTAGTAACAGCAGGCTTCCCTTCCCTTTGCTCAGGGAAGAAACATTGTCTTTATTATTCTGAGCATTGAAGCTGCCTGTGCTTTGCTTTGGAGAGAGACTCCATCTCTTTCAAGGTTATAGGAAAACCTATCTTCTGGTATAGAAAGGTTTATCATGGGTTAGAGAAAATGACTGTATCACTAAAGCTGTTCTCTTTACAAACATTTTGAAAATATTGTTAAAAAACAATCATTGCACCTATGCACAAGACATGCAGAAATAAAATGGTTCAATAGAAAAGATAATTATCTCCCAATATTGTCTTTAAGTCCATTTTCCTTTAATTACTGGGACTATATACTGATTTTCTACAGTCTATATAGATTATAATTTTCTTATTTCTTGAATGTCAGGTAATTTTTGTTTGGATGTCAGATGGTGGATGCTTGATTTTTCTGGATTTTTAAAAAGAGTTGGACTATGTTTAGGTACACAGTTAAGTTTCTTAAAACGAGCCTGTCCCACTAGAGGCCCACTTATAAGCTTTATTAGGCCAACTCCAGAGCAGGCTTTTCTCTAGTTCTAATTGAGTCCAACTCCTGAGGTAATACATTTCTAAAGATTCTTCCCAATGACCTAAGCATGAAGAGACCTTTGTATTCCAGCTCATTGCAACATGAGCTATTTCCTGATTTGTTTGAACTAGACATTGTTTAGACCACTGCTTTCTGATGGCTATTTCTTGGCCTCAGATAAATTTTTCTCTCCTGTGCACTGATGGGAGCACAACCAAAAGCTCAAGGGGACTCTCAGAGGACATCTGGAGCTATTTTTTCCTTTGGTCAGCTGCCTTTTTTCCACTACTCTTCCTGACAAATTCTGTCTTCATCTCCCTGAACTCTGACCTCTGTCTTAATGCAGGTTCTGCTTGGTCTTTTTCTCTCAGTGCAGTGACCTGGAAAGCTACCTGCAGGCAGTAAGCTGAAGCAATTTTAGAGCTCACCTCATTTATTTTCTTCCTCTCCACATCATACCTCTTTGTCTTTTTCAATGTGTGAAAACTTTGGTTTCATATATGTTCTTTGGCTTTCTAGTTGTTTGTGGGAGAGAGGTCGCCCTGCTCCCTGTTACTAGATCATGGCCTAAAGCAAAATAATCAGAAAGCTTTTCTTTGTGTCTTTTTGCAAATACCCATGTTTTGGGAGAGGGTGATTTACATATATTCCAATATCTATTTGCAAGCCTTTAAATGAAAAATTTGGTATAGTTTATTCTGACTTAACAAGTAAATCTGAACAGTATAAAACATGGAATTATTTCCAGACAGAAGTGATATTTATTTCTTTCCAAGCTTCATTCAGGTATAATTAACAAATAAAATTATAAGATATTTCAAGTATACAAGCAGTGCTTTCATATATATGTACATTGTGAAAGGATCCCCCTATATACTGAATTAAGTAACACGTCCATCACCTTACACAGAACACTTGAGTTCTACTCTCTTAGCAAATTTCAATTATACAATGTAGTGTTATCAAGTATAGTCACCATGTTATACATTAGATTCTCAAAACTTATTCATCTTATAACTGAAAGCTTTTACATTTTATCCGACCTCTCCCAAGACCCCCACTGCAGCCCCTCATAACCACTTTTGTATCCTTTGTTGCTATGAGTTCAACTTTTCTTTTAAGATTCCCCATATAGATTACACCCTACAATATTTGTCTCTCTGTCTTATTTCACTTAGCCGATAAGCCAAGTGACAAGGTGTTGAGGCAAGAAAAGCTACTTTATTTGAAAAGCCAGCAAGATGAGAAGATGTCAGACTAGCATCTTAAAGAACCGTTTTGAGAAAGTACAAAATTCTGGCTTCCTTTGTGTCAAGCCGAAGGTGAAAACAAAAGCTATTTGAAGTCAGGAGGTGACTGATGACTGTAGGCATCTGGAGGTCATCAAGGATTAAAGGGTGATGGTGAAACTTCTTTGCTTTTGGTCAACAAACTGTTTGTTGTAGTTTCAGTCACAATGTTCCTATACATCTTTTGATTAAAAAATCATTACTTTGTATATACTTTCCTTATGTGCTTAAAGTTCTACCACAGTTATAAGCAGGGAGGTAGTCTCAGTAATTCTGAGGCTATAGTTTAGATTTCTTTAATGATTAGCATATCTACATGCAGGACTAAGTAGATGTTGATAAGCCATACATCAGACTCCAGCAAGATAAGTCCAGAAGACTGATTGTTTTATTGTGTTATGAAACTTTTTAATATCAATTAGTAGAAGGGTTTTATATACCTAACCTAATGAAATGTTATCAATCTCTAAAAATTATTATTGACTAATATAAAGTTTAATAGAACATCTTTTTGATTATGAAAATAAATTTTAGGCCTGTATACCATATTTTGTCTTAATAAAATCAAATATTTTTGTTGCTGTATCAACCACACTTAATTATTAATTAAAATCTATACTTCCTCCAAGGATAATTCCCAATGTACCACAATGGCTGATAAGCCAGTTAATTCTGTGCATTTGTTTTTTTAATAACTTTGGCACAAAGTAGTAAGATCTTGCAATAATTAAATACTTAATGTTCTAGCACAACTGGAAGAAATACAAGCTAAGGATACAGCCAACACACATGTGAAAAACTCAGAACTTATTCAGCATTGAAATGCTGTCGTTGTACATTCTTTCCAATATACATGTCAGTAATCACAATCAAACACTAATGTTGCAACAGGTTAGTTTGATCAACTACACCTCAGAGAATCATTTTCATTAAAGTTCTTGTTACCTACTAGTGTACATTAGTTAACACTATAAGAGGCTAAGAATTTACATCAGTGCTGGAATGACTGGCACTAAAAATATTTTTATTTTAAGGCAAAATAAATAATTCATTCTTTCAGCAAACTTTGTTTCCTTACATGTTTTTCTTCTATTTTTTGCCCACTCCTTTTTTACTTTGATATGTTTCTATGTATGAAGCTACATTAGTGGCGACACTTTAGATATAGTTCTTCTTCACTTAAAATGAAGATGGTATTTATATCCACGTCAAATATAAATATGATTTCATAATAGCCACATTTCTAAAAAATCTAAAAATATTTTCTAATTAGCAAAATAATAAAATATACTGCTAAATTTGAAACAAAATGACTGATTTATAAAATGATGCTTATTTTTTAAAGAGAAGCATGCCAGTTCACATTTTTTTTGTAAGTGGATGTTGGTATTTACTTGGTGAAGAAAGCAAATGCCACCAGACAAAGACCTACTGTCTGGCTTCCAAAACATCAACAGGGCACTGTTCCCATGATGACTATAGCATAGTCGGGGAAGTATATCTAAGACTCGCAGGTTCAAACATAATTTTAATAGAATACATGGAATGCATCCACTGATCCAGAGTCATTTAATTAAACTGCACTCACCAAACTGATCCATAAATTTAGATTAGCATTTTGGCGATATAGTCATTTCAGCTATAATCCAATATATTCATCCATTAAATATCTGCAAACATTGACAAAAACAATAATTTTTGTACGTTGTTTTTGTACCACTGAAGCTAATTTGAGCTGCCTGAGCAGGCAATCTGCTTGGTAGAGATTGTCATAATGAATACTTCACATGCACAAGAACAGAAAACAGAGTGGAGATGCCTGTATCACTGTAGTTACTACGGTGCTGGTAGATACTGAGACAATGAAGAAGGAAGGTAAATCCCTTGCCTCTGGGACTGCAGTAATGATGGAAAGAATTGTAGGCCTTAGAGACTAAGCTGAAGGTGCTCTATTTAAGAGTTGATGTTGGTTTTTACTTAAAATAGTTGAAAGAACTCCCAGTGCTGGTGCCAGCAGCCAAGCTTAGTTTTGTGTTTTCTTTTGTTTTGTTCCCCCTCCCACCTCACTCTCATTATTCTAACTCCCTTTGCCTTGGGGAAAAAATTACTCAGGAACTCACAAAACTACATATTGTACTGATACCTTTTTCCATTTATGAACCATATATATTGTGTTACATATACATACTGAGAAAGAAAACAAAGAGTAAAAATATAACTTCAATCTGATAGGAATTTACTCATTGACAAAGCCAGCTGCATTCTATATTATTTACAAATGTTTTTTTAAAAAATTAAATAAGTAATGTCACGCTTGGTGAATTATAATGATAATAAGGTAAGATATATTTATTTTTATTATTATTATTTTTAATATTAAATTTTATTTAGTTACTTTTCAAGTACATTTTTTTTATCTATTTCTCCCATCCCACCCCCCCCGCCCGGTCTCCCCCCCTCCCTCCCATTCCCCCCCCCCAGTCCTCATCTCTGTGTCTTTCATACTTGTTCCTCAAAATCCCTCCCCCTTTTTCCCCCTTAAATTCCCTTCCCTCTCCCCTCTGGTCGCTGCCCACTTGTTCTCTATTTCAGTGTCTTTGTTTTTATTCTGTTTGCTTGTTTGTTTTATTCTTTAGCTTCATGTCAAAGGTGAGATCATATGGTATTTGTCCTTCAATGCCTGGCCTATTTCACTCAGCATAATGCTTTCCAGTTCCATCCATGTTGTTGCAAAAGGTACTAGCTCCTTCTTTCTCTCTGCTGCATAGAATTCCATGGTGTATATGTACCACAATTTTTTGATCCATTCGTTTACTGATGGGCATAAGGTAAGATATATTTAGATGTTCGGACATTTCAGAGCATCAAGCTAAAATAATGCTTTGTTTTTCAGAGTAGGCAATTCTGGCTGATGGGTCCAATATACACAGTTTCACTGGTTATAAGTTTGTGGGGAAGTTTTATGTGAGCGCTTTGAGGCTTTACACTGTGACACCTCTTTCTATGATTCCAGGGCTTGAGAGTACTTAGAGATGTTAATGCATTCCTTACATCCTAATACTGCCTTCACAGTTACTGTCGAGATCTACTTACCTGAATATTCAGTTGATTTTAAGTATTTCAGCTTTTATGCACTGTGTTGATTGAAATTTTAACTCTAAATCAAGGTTCCTCACCATTGACGCTTTGGGCTGGATAATCCCTCACTGTGAGGACTGCCCTGTACGGTATAAAATGTTTAGCTACTTCCTTGTCCTCTAGCCACTAGATTTCATACAGTGCATTTAAATTCTGGTAGCACCTCCTCCCCATTTTGACAATGACAAATGTCCCCTTACATTGCTAAAATCCCCTGAAGGTCAAAACCCAACTGTGTGAGACATTTCCCTGAATGGTAATATTTATAGTAAAATAATGAATTAGGGAGTTGTTTGTAACTCTCATTTTCCTCCCCAGACAATGGCTCCTGTGGCTACTTTAGGTCCTCCAGGAGTAGGAAGGGTCACAAACCAAACTTTACCCTGCTCCAATTCCACATCTTAGAGAGAAGGGAGGAGTTTGGAAACTAATTAATAAAAGTATGTGTTAGTGAGGTTTTAAAATCCCCATGGCTGCATTCCTAGAATACCAGTTATCACTTCAGTATTCAAGGTTTAGTTAAAGTGATGTGTATGTGTTTATAGGTTTTCTCTTTCTCTTAGAATTCATTTTGCTAGTGCTTACCTATAATACTGCTATTAGAGATAATCTTCCTGCAAAATTTAAAAAAAACAGATACTGTAAGGTAGTAATCAGATGTTCACAAAGATCAACTTTACAAACTCTTGTTATCCAACATATTATTTTTCTGCTAGATGTAATATAACTCTCAGAAAAAGATAAAAATAGTTCTGTTGAACATTATCTCATCTTAAAAATCTAAATACATATTAAAATAATAAATTGTATGTACTTCCATAAAGAATACTCTTCTGCATAATATTCCATCATGTAGATGTACCATAATTTTGAGATGACTGCACTTGAACAATGAGAAAAATTAAAAACTACAAAATAAAAAATAATGCTCTTCAACAGTTTTAAATCCATATTTTCAGTGTCATTTGAAATATAAAGTTTTCTGTATATAATCTGTCATTTAAAACTGATAAGAAACGTTTTTCTGATGTTTCATATTTCCAACAACAGTTTGCTCTATTTTTGTAAGAGTGGACACTGTTTGTACTTGAGGAAAAAAGAGACACAAAAGTAGAACTTCGTAAAATGTAGTTCTTTCTATTGCAAGTTGAGTCTTTTTAGAGTCTAATTAGCTTAAAAGGTTTCCTTGTTACTATGTTTTATTTATAGTACAGAAACATCTTACTCTGAACATAAGGGTTCCAAATTATTAGCTTGTTTTCTTTTGCTAAATTTTTGTTTAATCTTTCTCTGCCTTAACACCTGTATCTGTGAACTGAATATAAAAGTAGCATGTTTATGGGCATGTATGGATAACTCAAGATTTACCTACTTCAGAGTGGGTATTTGGCATTTTCTATCATGGGCTAGAGAAAAATAATGAATTTTATAGTCAAATAGAAGAGTCCAATGCAATGTCTGCTGATTAGTGTACATGCGTGGCGGGGGGGGGTCACCTATCCATTTTAACATTTGTCAGTTTGTCCAATAATGGTCCTGCAAACCCGGGCCCATTCCTGTGGATCTTACATAATCCTCCGTGTTGTCAGCAGGCTCTGATAGGGTGGCTAAAACAAAGGAGCACGTTTTTACGTGCTGGCTGAGCCAAGCAGCCAGGCCTTAGGAGAATAAAACACATAAAAAGGAGGCTGACTATCTTTTAAGATGGTCACAGCATCCTTGGTATTTGCTGTAGGAGTAGCAATAAACAATTATTTAAGATCAATGATGTTATTTTTTTTTTACTTCTAAAATTAGAATACCAACATCTACTTGTAAAAGTTGTATTGGTGCCTCCAGTAATAGACACATGGCATTCAGGCAGAGCTTTGCATTTACAGAAAAACTAGTTTTCCTTAAACACATGCTCTCAAACCTTAGTGTGTAATTCACTGGAGGGCTTGTTGCAGCACAGATTTCTGGGCTCTAACCTAGCATTTCTGCTTTAGTAGGTCCTGGATGGGAACCGAGAGTTTGTCATTTCTGACAAGTTTCCAGGTGAGTTCATGGTCATGGTCCCGCACTGTGGGGACTGTGGCCACGGACACACATTTCTGCAGAGCAGCTTGTGTCATCCACACAGATCAGATTCAAATACATAACTAGAAATATCCTAAGTTGAAATGAGAAAACGAACATATGTATAATAATGCTAATGATATTTTCTACCTAATTTTTATTTTAATATATTGTTTGTACCATGTGTACTGGGATTTGCTTAGTGATAAAATTAATACATCACATCATATATATATTTTAGAAAGGCCTGAAGCTCTCTAATTCTACTGGTCTTTCTGTTACTGTTTAGGAAAACATAAAATCTAAAACAAAAGGGAGTAAATAAAATATATAAATTAGAAATATTACAGCTATGCTTTATATTTGTGCTTTAAATTTCATCTACTGTTTTTATTTATTCTAATTATTTTTTAAATATTTGTTTCCTTTGCAGACCTCACTGATATTTGATAATTTTATTATAATTTTTATTTGAAGCTATAACAAAGTAATGTACTTTAAATTTAGGGGGTTGGTTAGGTAAAAAAAAACTAACTACCTAAGTACATAAGAAGTACATTTCCTTGTTCTTTTCAGTTTTACTGACTCAGGAAGGAGGCAACAGTATTCTGTCCTGGGCCCCTCTCCATGAGTTAGTGCTTCGGAAGTTTGGTTATGATTCATTCAATTCTGCTTAGAACATTTTACGTCATCCGATAATCTAGATAAAAATGCCATTAGTATGCATTATCTAAAATTTTTGCAATATGATTAAATTATGTAGGATGCTAAATTTTCTTTTATTAAATCTTTAATTCACTTATTTTTTAAAAATCAGAACATATTCAAGTATATACATACACATGATTGTGTTACTAATTGGGATTCAGTTTTAACCTCCCAATTTTGAAAATGCATTTGATTCTACTTCAGAACAGATAAATAATTTCTGTCTTTCTTGGAAATTTGTTTCCCATTGTTGCTTCAATATTATTTTCATGCATATAAATTTACAAAAAACAAATAAGTGCTACAACCAAGAATCACTAGCAAAAGACACTTTTAGAGTAATGGGGGGAGGAGGAGGAGGTGGTGAATAAAAACAGTTATTTCATTCTGCCTATATTCTGTGTACTTAAATAGGAAAGTGACATTGAAGATTTGTCCTGCAAAAAGAAAAAAGTGTAAACAAATCAAAATAATTTCCAGTGGGGAAAAAAATAGATAAGTAACTCAGGCTTTTCATCAGTTCCTAACTGAACAGAACCTCTTTCCTAGCCATGACATTTAAGTAATCTAAGAGTAGTGGTCAGTTCCCTGGTTTTACTCAATAAGGCACATTTATATAATTAATATATACCAATAATATCCAATGTTTATTTTACCATAAGCACTTCCCCTTCTCAGAAAAAAATAATGAAATGTACCTTTTTAATACAGTATTTCAATCACATGCATCAGCCAATTTGTTAATAAAGTAGAATAAACTAAAGCTAGCAAAATTTTCTCTCCTAAAGGAAATGAACACAACACTATAAATATAATTTTAATATCAATTTTGAGTTTTCTAAGATATTTTATTCTGAAAATATACATAAGTAGACTCAAATACAATGACAAAAGCAACCAAAATTAAAACAGTCTGCAAGAATAGGACTGAGAGCCAAAAAGAACACTGTAATTTTAAAGAGTTCTGTCTCCAGCTTTGTGGTAAGAATAATTACAACTCGTTTTATATTGGGGATCTTTAAAGATGTGAGTGTAGGGCATGACTTTGTGTCTTCATTTCACAAGACCAACCACATGTTGTTCCTGCAAAGTCTTTTTACTTTTAATTGGTATTTATCTCTCACTTCCCGAGTGGGCTGTAGGAGGTTGATTGGGATGACCATTTCTTGAATTCTAACTCAATGTCAACAACTACTTTGAACAAAAATTTTTACATTTACTTATCTATTGTATTTCTTAAATTTGTTTACTTTTTAGTGATCATAATTTTAAAAGAAATAGTTTCAATGCTAATGATTAAGTCTTTGTTACCAATACAAATTTGGGGTCAAGTAATATTTTTAAATTGTCATGCAGATATAGCAATATGTATAATGCTTGACATTTAAAATAAAATGTGGACATGAGGAGAAAAAAACATAAGCTCAAAATTGTAGGTATTTAAGCAGTTAAAACTTTCAAATAAGTATATTGTGTTTTTATCTGTCCTCAAATCTTATGAGAATATAACAGAAGTCATATAAAATAATAGAGACTTTATGAAGAAAATTCCAGGGTTTATACATATAGTCAATACAGATCTAGTTTGACTTCTGCACCTACATCTAGAGTTCCTTATAGTCATTGATTTTCCCCAAAATTTGTTCTATAGTGTATTGTCTTCATTCCTTCACGCTGCTCTTCTGTAATAGCTATACCCTGTCATTTCTACCTATTGAAATACTATTTATCTGTCAAGCTTCAGCTAACACGTCACCTACAAAGAAGCACTTTACAATTTCCATCTCCCAGTAGTTCACAGGGAGTGCTTTCTTCTCTGAACTCACATAGTATTCTTATGCCCCTCATACATTATAGTCATTTGCAACTCATGAAGACTGTATGTTTCCTGAGGATAGACAGCATTCAGTTTTCAGTCCCCAGAGTACATTGAACGGTTTTAAGGAACATACGAATAGTTGATGAACAAAAATAGGAAGAGTAGGAGGCTTTCTTATCTCCTACACAATTCAAGAAAGAATAAAGTTCACTAATTTATGAAACATTTACTAAAAATAGATACTTCATGATTTCTTTACATGTATCAAACCGAACCACTTAATTCTTTGTGAGAGACTGATTGCTTGGGTGTCTTCAGTGTTTCCCCCCATCTCTAGATCCTGAACCTTAGCATTCATGTGACTTTGCAGATCCTCCCACCGAGAGGATCATTGTGTCTTATCTTTAGGTCTGTGGTCCATCAGAGGGGAAGGGGGTGTGAGGGGGTTGAAGAGGTAAAGGAGGTCGAATATATATGATGGAAGGAGAATAAACTTTGGGTGATGAGCACAAAATGCAATACGCAGATGATGTATTAAAATAGTGTGCACTTGAAACTTACATAATCTTATTAACCAACATTACCACAATAAATTTAACTTTTAGAAAAGAGGATAATTAGGTGGTTTGGCTTTATTCTGCACACTTAGCATCTCTCATCAAGTACTTAGGCATGCCTTAGCTTAGAAAAGCCTAGAAAAGTTGATAGATAACTTACCCACACCCTAATAAATCAGGAGTCTAGCTAAGATCAACAAAGTCATGGGACAACCATTCCAAAATGCGTTAGCAGTAAATGCCTTCTAATGTTTGCCAATGTTTTACTCTGGTGCTTCACCGAAAGCTCTTGCCATCAACTACAGACCTGAGTGCTTTGTCTTTTTGTGAAAAATCTGTGCTATGCACTTTTGGGAACTGGTTTCTGTGCATCAGCTACAAGTTTAAGGAATCACTTAACTTTCAGACCATACAAGTGGATTGACTTAGGTTTTGTAGAACTCTCATGTCAAAGCAAATGGGTTCGTGAGACTGCCAAGCCATTGGAGTAGAAGTAGAATTAATCACATATGATTGAATAAATTGGTTGTGGGTTTTGTTTGAAATATTGTTGATCTTTTAATGTTACATATTTTAATGTATAAGAAAGCCCTTGTTTCCCTTTAGCAACTTATAAATTAAAACAATTAGTAGACTACCTTACTATAAACAGAAATTAAACATTTGTAATATGTATTTTTTCCCTGCCTACTTCAGATTTGGCACCTCTTATTAAGCTTTCTTGCATAATGATATGTTTGTTTGTATAGGTTTAGTTTCAACCTGTCCTTCTTGTTACTAGGGCTTGATTAGAAACATTAGATATATAACAAAGGCTTTACTTGGAATGTCATATTTAAGAATGGTAGGCATTTAATAGATATAACTAATCACTTTTAAGGAACTTGACTTCATATAGTCAATGTTTATCAAGCCCTTTTGGGAAAGCTGGCTTGACATCTGACCTACAGTGTTCATGGATATTTGCATTCCTAGTTTTATAGGTGAGCAAGGAAGGTCACTTCTTTGTAGACTCAGGAATCTTAATATATTTTAGGGCCCTTAAGAAAAGAAAAATCCATCCAAATTTATAGGCAATATAGAGAAATATTGTTGTGGGTGCTTGGCTTGAAACTTCCAGCACAAGAAAGAGAAAAAGGGCAGTATAATAAGTTAATATTCTTGTAACGCCTATGTAGATAATCAGGCATATCTGATAAGACAATCACACTTCATCATGAAGAATACAATACCTTTGAAATTTTATTTTATAAAAATGTGGAGCAGTGACTACAAAGAGGAATTTCATGAGTCAATAGAGTACCGTGCGTGATCTAAAACACATCTTTCCTCAGGAGGGCGAGTTTTAGTCTTGTCCTGCAAATTAGACTGGAACTTGTGACTATTCCAAATGATCAATCCCTATCAAATTTTCAGTCAATTCTGTTTGTTTCCTTCAGTATGTAACTATATCACTCCAAATTGATGTTTCCAATTTTTGCTGACTGGTGTCACCAAAAATTAAAATCCACTGCTAAGGTTGCTATCAGAACTGGAGGTTGCCTTGCTAGTGACCTTTTCTTCCAGATTGTAAAGAAGCCCTGGATATTAAAGACCACATACTTAGTATGAGTCTTGAAAAATTTGTCATTTAGCAGACCAGGCATGGGCCAGATATTTTCCTGGATAAGCTGTTATCTTGATAAGTCCTGCAAAATGCTTGAGTAATACTTGCCATTATACAAGATTTATCATTATTAAAAAATAAACTTTGAATATATTTTATAATAGCATTTTATCAGAACAAGAAGAAGCTGACTATCAATAATGAGTTTTCTTTTTTAATAATGAGTTTTCTTGAGTTAATTTTTAAGAATCTTCAAATATATGCTTACTTTACAATCTCATTATCAGCTCTAAGAAACTTATGCTAAAATGAGTAAAAAGTAAGAGTAAAGAGTGATTTCATGATGTAATTCAAAGTCTTCCTAGACACATTGCTTCATGGACTGAAGTAATTAACTTCTAATCTACATGTTGACTTACATTGCAGTTTCCAATGACTTTTTAATTATTATAATGAGTGGTAGTTGTTGTTTTTTTAAATTGGAGTTTGATTTCCAAACTTGAGTTGCAGACTTTGCTTATTGAAAGGGTAACCTAATTAGAAATTTTGCCAAGCAAGAGTTGATAAACCACAGCCAATTTGTCCGTTCATTATAGCAAGTCAGGAAGAATTGTGAAATTTCCAAAGGGAAATATATATAACTACATCAACAGTGCAGGAAAAGGAAATATATAATTTAGTTAGTTTTTCAAAATAAAATACTCTAAATTAAGTAAAGTAGCAGGATATAAAATAAATATCCATTAATTGCATTTTTACACACCAGTAATGAACTCTCAGAAAGGGAAATTAAGAAAACTATTCTATTCACAATTGCTTCAAAAAATACCTATGAATAAATTTAACCAAGAATGTAAAAGACCTATACTCAGAAAACGATAAGACACTGAAGAAAGAAGTTGAAGAAGAGATAAATAAGTAAAGCATATACCATGCTCATGGCTAGAAATAATCAGCATCATTAAAATGTCCATACTACAGAAAACAATCTACAAATTCAATGCAATTCCTATCAAGATAAAAATGGCATATTTCACAGAAGTAGATCAAATATTCCAAAACTTATATGGAACCACAGAAGACTCCAAATAGCAACAGCAATTTTGAGAAAGAAGAGCAAAGTTGGAGGAATCATCCCAATATTAAACTATACGACAAGGCCATATTAATTGAAACATCATCGTACTGACATAAAAACAGACATATAGATGAGTGGAACAGAATAGAGAGCCAAGAAAGAAACCCACCCTTTGTAGTCAATTACTATTTGACAAAGAAGGCAAAAACATATAATGGACTCAAGATAGTTTATTTAATAAATAGTGTTAGGAAAATTGGACACATACATGCAAAAAAATGAAAATAGACCACATTCTTATACCACACCCAAAAGTAAACTCAAAATGAATTAAAGTCTTAAATATAAGGCCTGAAACCATAAAAATTCTAGAAGAAAACATAGGCAGTAAAATCTCTGACATTTGTGATAGCAACATTTTTTATATCTCTCCTTGAGCAAGGGAAACAAACAAATGAAATAAACAAATGGGACTACATCGAACTGAAAAGCTTTTGAACAGCAAAGGAAACCATCAAATAAATGAAAGACAACCCACTGGATGGGAGAACATATTTGCCAGTGATATATCTGATAAGGTATTATTTTCAAAATTTATAAAGAACTTATAAAACTCAACACCAAAAACCCCAAACAAACTAATTGAAAAATGAGCAAGGGACTTGAATAGATACTTCTCCAAAGAGGACATACAGATGGCCAATAGACATATAAAAAGGTGGTCAAAATCACTAATCGCCAGAGAAATGCAAATTAAAACCACAATGAGCTATCACTTCACACCTGTCAGAATGGCTGTCATCAATAAATCAACAAACAACAAGTGCTGACGAGGGTATGGAGAAAGGGGAACCCTAGTGCACTGTTGGTGAGAATGCAGACTGGTGCAGCCACTGTGGAAATCAGTATGGAGTTACCTTAAAAAATTAAAAATGCACTTTGTAAGATTCCAATTCTGGGAATTTATCTGAAGAAACCCAAAACACTAATTCAAAAGAATATATGCACAGCTATGTTCATAGCAGTGTTATTTATACAATAGCCAAGGTTTGGAAGCAGCCCAAGTGTCCATTAGTAGATGAGTGGATAAAACATCTATGGTATATTCACATAATGGAATACTATTTGGTTATGAAAAAGAGAAAAGTTACCCTTTGTGAGAGCATGGATGGAACTGGAGAGCATTATGCTAAGTCAAATAAGTCAGGCAGTGAAAGAGAAATAGCATATGTATTTACTCATATGTGGAATCTAATGAACAAATGAAACAAACAGTCAAAGTAGAGACAGACTCACAGAGACCAGGCTGACAGCTCTGGGGTAGAGGGTGAGTGGGTAGAGGGATCAAGGGAGAAAGAAGACAGAATAAAGAACTCATGGACACAAACAACATGTAGTGATTGCAGGGTGGAGGGAGGTGAATAGAGATGGAAGAGGGGCTTGGGGATAAATGGTAACGGAAATATAAAAATAAAATTTAAAATAAAAAAGATAAAAAACAATAATAAAATAAACTAAATTGGGAATTCTCTGAAAATCTACAATATGAGATTCATAAAATTATTATAACTTTTAAACAGAAAGGTCAAGCACTTAAAGCCCAAAATTAATTTTATTAATTCAAACAATTTTAACAAAATATTTGGTTGGAAATTTATACTTCTACTGCTAGTAAAATAATTACTATATATTTAGTATCAATTGGGCCAGCTTGGAAAACATACTTTATCAAAAGGCTATCATTGTTCAAAGAGAACCAATATCACAGACTGCTCCCAGTATTACTATGTTGTAGTCAATTTTTTGAATAAAAATGTTCAAATAAATATTTCACAAAGCACTTATATGTGTCTATCCATCCGTTACTTGGCAAAAATAATTGACCGCATAATATATGTTAGTCTAGTAGATTTTTATATCATCAAACAGATAAAAACATTTTGCAGTTCCACGCTCTTCAGTACAACTTAAGAACAATTAGTTTTCAGCCTTGTCTACTTGACACAAATACACCATTTCTGCGAATAGCTGCTCAATTTTTATAATACAGTATGGATGTGATTTCTTATTGTTAATGACAAAATGATGAGACCTCAGATCTTGAAGGGAAGATTCCAGTCAAGAGACAAAGTGCAGCGAGCAGGAAGAATTTATTGGCAGAGTGGAAATAGGCTGTGAGGGGCCTGAGTGAGCCCTCAGTGACCCCATTAGTTCAAAGGTCAGGTGTTTATGGGCTCTTCCTCCTGTGCTTCTCCAGTTCTGTTTTTCAGCTTTTGCCTGTCACTTATCTGTCTGCATGCATGGTCTGTGACTGGGACTGGTGACCTCTGTGGCTGAACGATGTCTTAAGATTGAATCAGAGATCTGGTGACCACAAGGCTGGGTGTGGTGAGGCCTGTTTCAGCTTAAAGATTTACCTTAAGTGCTGTGGACATGCAGAAATGCACAAAGATAATTTTCTTTCCTTTCCCTAGTCTGCCACAGCTCATGTCTAACTAGATACCTATCCTAAGATTATTTATTTCTGAAGTATAACTTTCCAGAAAAAAAAACCTCAAAACCGTGAGAGATAATCAGTTAATAGGTTGAACTTTAAAAAGAGGAATAACTAAATTTAAATCCTATCTTTTTTCAATTATTTGCTTTATGATTTGAATATGTGATTTATCCCATAACTCCCATTTTCTTTCTCAATAAAATTGAGACACTTATGTTTAATTTGCAAACTTAGTAGAAAGACAAAGTGTCCAGCCCTGACTGTTGTGGCTCAGTGGATTGACCACCAGCCTGCAAACCAAGGGGTCGCCGGTTCAACCCGGCATGGTCAGGGTACATGCCTGGGCTGTGGGCCAGGTCCCCAGTTGGGGGTGTGTAAAAGGAAACCACACATTGATGTGTTTCTCCCTCTCTTTCTCCCTTCCTTCCCCTTTCTCTAAAAATAAATAAATAAAATCTTTAAGAAAATTTTTAAAAAGATGAAATGTCCTAATATAGTATATCCCATCCCAAACTTTTATTATTTATGTTATACTCATATATTATGTCTTTTCTTCATACCATCCTCAATTAACTATTCAACATTTTTAAAAGCCTACCTATGTAATTAAATATACATAATTATGATTTTTATCAACATAGTTAAGAAAAATGCACTACTATTTAAATGCCAACTGACTTTAAATAAAAATAATAATGTAATATTATTAATATTAATATAGTGTTATTTGGTGCTATGTAAGCATGTTGGTCATGTTGAGTCTAATTACTCTATTTCAAATCTAATTAAGCATCCCAAGGTATATATTAAAGGTAACATAATTAAATATAACTAAATGTAAAATGTGTGACAAAAAATAACAGAAAGGCCATGGGGGAGAATCATTAAATTAAAATAATGAATTTTTCTTATGCTATGAGAGTTTGGTGTAATGTTACACATTGAAGCAAAACTATGGAAAGTTAAAGATATGTACTATAAACACTAAAACAACTACTAAAATAACAAAACAAAAGGCAGAGAAAGAGGAAATGGGGAAGCAAACAACAGAAGAAACAAATTAAAATAATAGTTAAATTTTGATAGATTTAACTAATCATATCAGTAATGACATTGTAAATTGTCTGAGTATTGCTAAAGGAAAATAAAGACCTGAATAATTGGAGAGATATATTAATATATTGTTCTTACAATAGCTAAGAAAGCTTTATATTGTGAAGATGTCAATTCTTCTCAAAGGTATCTTTATTTTCAACACATTCCCATCAAAATCCCAGTAGAACTCTTTGGATGAATAGAAAAGCTCATTAAAAAATTCATATGTTAATCCCAAGGCCGTGTAACAACCAAGCCATATCTGAAAAGAACAGAGTTGGAGGTCTAGCAACACTAACAATAAAAGTGTTTCTATTTTTATTACATGGACATTTAGAATATGCTTCTTTATCAACTTTCTAAATACCCATGATGGTCATTTGCAGGGATACAAACCTGATTTTACTGTCTACATTTTATTTTCCTCTGTACACTAAAAACCTATATTTACATCTTTTAATGTAATTTTTTCTGCTTGCCTTTTCTAACATTCAATCATATTAAAGTTGGTGCCTTAAACTGTAATGTTTAAAAAATACAGACAGCAATATTCAGTATGGAATAGATGTGCACTTGTTTGGACACTGTCTGTGACTACTGTACCTTCTTCCCTAACTGCACGATCTCTTATTTCCCCGTAACTGATACAAATCTGTGTAAAATATTAAGTTTCACAGGTTAAACTTTAGGGAAATAGAATCATAAATATATTATACTCCCAGGCATATTGATTGCTAACACACAGTGCGAAAGAACAACAACAACAAAAAACCCTGATGCAGAAACAGTGACAGAAAATAACAATAAAGAAATTTGGTCAACTGATTTTAATGTAGTGGCAAATGAAGCGTTTATTTTTATCACCTGTCAAAAGAGAACTCATTTATTTTAGAAAGAGAAATACCAGACATTGTAAAATGAAACACTAAAGAAAAAAGTCCACATTAGTAAAGATGTTCATATAGTCATAGATGGTGTGAACCTTGGTGCATGAAAATATTATTTATAGAATTGTGAGGTACATAACATTTTAAGTTGAGGCTTGAACTAACCTCTATGTCACAAAACACAAATTGTTAATCTTACCACTTTTTATGATGTGCGTTAGTGTTAAACAAAAGAAATATTGAAGAATAGTTTGTATAGTTTGCCAACTGTTTAGAATTTTTAACACTGCTTCCTATAATTTGCATATAACAATAAAAGTTTGTGAGCTGCTTATCTTCCAGTTGCCTTATGCATATATTATCCACCTCTCTTCACCTTGCTGGGAGGTCCCGAAGAATGAGCCCTGTGAGGTGCATCATCTGGGCTCCACCGCCCCCATGGCTTCCTGTTGCACTTAGGCTGTGAAGTTAATGTCGAGATCAGAGCGCAGGGTAGAGGGAGGTCAGCCATTTCTTTCCTGTTCTGTCCCTGATTTTGCATGGTATCTTAGGCAGTAGTTCTTATAACTCCTCTAGGCCACTTTTCAGCAAACTCTTGTAATGCTTTCTCCCCTCGAACACCACAGATTTGAGTGTTAGACTCACATCCCACCGGTGCTCTTCTCCAGATACTCCATTAACACTTCAGCCCGTAAATCTGTAGCGGTCCCTTCATTTGGACCATCTGGTGGCTTTCTATTTCTTACAGTAATACTGACTGATAAAATATATACTGAAATGTTAATTTTGATGACAGGAGCATTATGAATTTTCATAAATATTAAGTTTTTTGGTAGTAAGTAGCAAACAATTTAATGTTCATACAAAATAATCATATTTGAAATTTGTTAAAATGTTGTATAACAGACAATATTATAAGCAACATATGTTATCTTTTAGTCCTCACAAGAGTCTTAGTAACTGCTTTTGCAAACTAAACAAAGTCAATCTAGTGCTGGTTCACAATTAGAAAGTTCTTTTAGTAAATATCAATTATTTGTAGTGACAGGCTATACAGAGGTATTTATTAAATTCACCCACATATAGAATGCATAATAAAAGCCAGTCATAGACTAAATTCTGACAACAGTGCATTAGCAAAAGGCCTATTTATCCAGAACCCCGAATTAGGCTGGGAGACCATCGCATCTGTGAAGGAGAGGCAAGCTAACCGGGTTTCAAGTCTGTGCCCTGTTGAGACAGTATTAGAATGTTTGTTTTTCCAGTTTCTTACAGCTCATGCATATAACAAGAGTGAGTTCCATAACACTGTGAGACCCATATAAACAAGAACAGTGAGTTTCAACTACATTTCTTGAACACCATTCACTTCATCAATGAAAACTTATTTCTAACATTTTTCAGGGTAACCGACATACTCTCTGGTTCAGATTTTTCTCTTTTAAACAAATTTTAATTGTTCAAGTACGGTTTTCTGCCTTTTACTCCCATCCCAGCCCTCCCCACCTCCCTTCCATTTTCACCCCCACCTTGTTTTGTCCATGTGTCCTTTATACTTGTTCCTATAAACCCTTCCCCTTTTCCCCTGAAACTCCCTCCCCTCGCCCCTCTGGTCACTGCCAGCCTGTTCTCTATTTCAGTGTCTTTGTTTATATTTTGCTTGTTTGTTTGTTTGTTTTGTTATTTAGGTTCCTGTCAAAGGTGAGATCATATGGTATTTGTCTTGCAATGCCTGTCCTATTTCACTCAGCATAATGCTTTCCAGTTCCATCCATGCTGTTGCAAAGTGTAATAGCTCCTTCTTTCTTTCTGCTGCATAGAATTCCATTGTGTAAATGTACCATAGTTTTTGGATCCACTCATTTGCTGATGGGCACCTAGGTTGGTTCGGCTTTCAATAATGATACTTGACGTGCCTGAGAGAGCCAGTCATGTTGATTCTGCTAATGTATTTCACACGTTAGTCATCTCAAGATCTTATAGATTAAGGGTAATATAATAATATACAAAATGCTTAGATATAATTATTTTTGATCAGTTCATTTTTTGTCAGAAAAAAGCCAGTCCTGAAATAGAAACAAAGCCTCTCTCATATTAGTAAAGGGTGATAAGGATCACACCCCAGGAATGTGGAGGTGTTGTTATAAGTTGTGTACACTGTAGTATAACACCCATAACCACTTTGATATTTCTTTTTCGACTTTTTATCATTAACTAGCACCCCTTGCTTCCTTGTCTTTCTGCCTCTCTTCCTCCTGTACCTCTAACCTTTTCTCCCTGCCTCTCTCCAGAGAGGGAGAGAGAGAGCTGTTTCTTGCTCTTGGTCTCTTACACTCAGACGCACACTCATACACACACACACACAAATTGCCATTTACCTAACCCACTAGGTATTATTTGATGGTTTGTGCATAAACACCTGTCTCTTAATAACAAGGGCATTATACCACATAAATCATAATACAATTACCAAAATCTTAAAATTTCACATTAAGGCTACCAAAGCAAAAATAACTAGTCAAAAGTAAATAGGCAAGAAAAACTCTCTTCAAGGCTATTACAATAATGGAGAGAGACCAGAACATAACTGAAGTAAACTCTACTTAAATTTTTAAAAAAATTAAAGAATTTTTGGGAGCTGAGGTAGTTCCTTCTTTGTTTTCTAATTGAAATTACCAAAAAAGAGTAAACTTCCTCTTTTTATTTTTTAATTATTGTTTGAGTACAGTTATCTCCATTTTCCCACCCAAAGGAAAGGAGGAATCTTCAGAAGGAATAAACTTTCTCTTATCTTTAATAACAGGACATAATATTATACTATGACATAAGACATCCACCAAAGTTAGGTTTCTGCAATTCCACAAAAACTAGGAGATAGGTCCTCTATCTACTTCGATGATTACATCTCAAAGGGATGGGTCCAAGATCCTTGAAAAAGACAGTCCTGGTTGGTTAAATTGACAAGAGGCTTTAAAAAAGTTTTACAACTCAAAGAAGCAGAGGATTTGCAATTACAAGTTTCCTAAAGTAAGTCCTAAAGGAAAGGAGGACCAGCTTGGACTAAGGGGGACTTCAAGGCCTAGAGTCAGGAAGAAACTTGCCTAACTTTATTCCAGAAAATGTGCAGACTATTTTGGTTAATACAGTGTTAACCATTAAATAATACTGTTTTTACTAATAGAAAATCAATATTAAAATTTTCTCAGTTGTCCCAAAGTATTCTCATAACAGTTTTAAAAATCTGTGATCCAGAAAAAAAACATGAATTGTGTTTAGTTTTTATGTCTTTAGTCTCCTTAAATCTAGAAAAAATGTTTCAGTTGTTATTTTTATGTGACATTGATGTTTGTGACGAGTACAGTCCACTGTGTTTTACAGAATTAGATTGAGTTTTTATAGATGAACACATACATGATATAACAATATGACAAATAGGTATTCTCTTGTCCCTTTTTATAAATGAAGAAACTGAAAAAAAGATTAATTTTGTTGACTCAAATTAATATTTTTAAGTAACTAGCAGAGCCAGGATCCAATGCAAGTAGGAAGATTGATCACTCTTAACTTACTATAATAATGCGTTATAATAAATTTTAACATATCCCAAATATGAACATATATTGTTCTATGCTTATTCATCAGCAAAACTGTGGTCAAGATATATGTTCTGCACACACTACTTACATACCTAGATGCATATGTGCGTAGGCAGAGTGTGCCTCTACTCATCAGGCTTCATTCTCAGAGATACGTGTAATCAAACCACTGCCCTACAGCAATACTAACACTGAAAGATGATAGCAGTCCAAAATAAGGCAATAGGCTAAATTTTACATTATATTGAAGCAGCTTAATCCAGAATTAAAATCCACAAGTGATTTCTTAAAGGAGAAACATTCACCACTATTTTCCTCAAAGTTAAGCTTGCAAATACCAACAATATTTGTGTACTTTTAATTGGTTGTTAAACTAAAACTTTTTTGTGATTATATTAGCAATGCATTTTACCTTTAGCATTTTTTAAATTCACAGACATATGAAGAATATATTGAAAGTTCAAATATAGACTCTTGCTATTTATCATAAATGGTGAATTAATATGAACCATTAACTACTACCCTCAATAGCAGCTTTAAGTAAACTACAAAAGTGAGAGAGAAGCATGGATTTGCCCAATAATTATGAACACTGAGAAACTGCAATATAGATCAAGGACTGTCTAGGACATACATGGAGTGGTGGCAGCTGGTGACAGAGCACCCACTAATCAACAGAGAGCATGTAGTTTGGGGGATGACTTTAAGTTCTACTCTTACATTTTTCCCATAAGCCCAATCTACCCTTTTAGTGTTGGCATGAAAATGTCAGAGCTGAAAAAAAGGACCCCTGGAGAAAGAACTAACTTCTACCTCAGAATTGATGGATTAAAGTCTAATATGTCCAGTTCTGTTTTTTTTCTAGGTGATTTATTGTTGAGACTTTGGAAATATTGTGAGTTCAGAGTCAGCAAACAGGGGTAGTTGATTATAGTTCTGTAGTGTCTGGTGTTCTTGAGCCCTGGGGTTCATTGCCACTCAGCTTTGACAAAGAAAACAAACAAGATCAACAAACAAGATCATTAAAAAAGAATGAAAGAAGAACAGTTCACAAAAGTCAATTATGCTTGTCAAAAAAAGTAATATCCAACTACAAAATATAAATAACACATTGGCAACAAAAACTAAATTACATAGAAATTGACTTTTAAAGAAATTCATAAGATCTACAAAGAGAAAAGCACTGTACCTATATTTAGGGGCACAGAGAAGACTATTTTTCATGGTATTGATTTGGATAAAATAATATAAAGATATTATTTTTTCTAAGACTTTTTAAATTTAATGTAATTTCAATAAAAATTCTAGCTGGAAATATAATAAAATAAAAAAGTTTTATAATATCACTCTAATATTTACATATGATAACTAGTTCATAAACATCCAAGTTAAACTTTTAAAATGTGTTGTTTTAAACATGATCCCAAGGGCACAAAACATGAAGAATAAAATTGGTATGTGATTAAGATAAAATTAAAAATTTCTATTCAATGATAGCAAGATAGAGTTATATGTCAAATATATGCCATATTTAGAAAAGTTACTTGCAATATCAAAACCAATAAAGGCTTATATCTAGTTTATATAAAAACTCCTAAAAACCAATAAGGAGAAGGAGAAACCAAAACAGAGTAATAGATTTTGAAAATGTAATTCATAAAAGAATAGAGGCAATGCATAAAACAAAAATATGTTCTTAAACACACTCATTAATACTGTTTTAGAATAATGTTGCTCAATGCTTTGCACTTTTTAGATTAGCAAAAATGATAAAGTTGGATGATGCCATGAGTTCTTAGGGATATAGAATATGGAAGCTCGGTGCCCTGCTGGCAATGAAAAGGTCTGATGCAGCCATTCTGGAAAGCAGTCTGGAAATACGTAGTTAAATTAAGTATGTGAGCACTATATGCAGCAGTCTTGTTTTTTAGTACATATTCGGAAAAATTTACATGTATATAAAATTACATATACTATTGTGTTGGCCAAAAAAGTTTGTTTTTTTCCCTTTAAGGTGGCTCCAGTAACACTTTGTTGTCTTTAACTTTCTTCAAAACTATTCTGTTAGATTTTATTGTGACAGCTGTCATATCTGTGTGCCTTAAAGAAACATCAAAATTGGTGAATTTTTGTGTAGCCATTTTAATATTGAAGATGAGAGAAAATTAGCAACATTAAAAAAATTATGCTTTATTATTGCAAGAAAGGTAAAATCGCAACTGAAACACACACACAAAAGATTTGTGCAGTATATGGAGAAGGTGCTGTAACTGATCAAACACATCAAAAACGATTTGCAAAGTTTCGTGCTGGAGAATTCTTGCTGGGCGATGCTCCATAGCGGGGTAGACAAATTGAAGCTCATAATGATTAAATCAAGACATTGAGAACAATCAGTGTTACTCCATGCAAGGGATAGCAAACCTACCAAGAATAACCAAATCAATAAAGTTATTGGTGAAAATAAAAAACGTGTCTGTCTTTTATTTTATGGAAAAAACTACATGGACTTCTTGGTCAACCCAACATTATAGATTGTGGTATTGAGGTATGAGAGAAAAATTCAGTGGTTCATCATTAGAGCAATGTATAAGGACAATTTAATGAAGCACATGATTGAACACAGTTATAAGTAATATGAGTAAATTTTAAATATATTTGCATATAAAATTAAATAACATTAATTTGAATATATAAATAAATAACATTTATGAGGTCTGTTGCACAATGCAGCTAAATTAAAAATACTCATAAATGATGTTTAAACAACGCATACAAATAAAAGAGGCTTCATCAAATGCATTGGGGCAGTTGAATGTGAAGAGGAAATGAAAGAGCATTACAATACAGAATAAATGGCAAATAAGTGTTACTATTGACTAGGGAGGCAAAAAAAATGCTTTCCAAATGACTTTCTTTCTACACAAATTTGGGTCTCAAACTTTGAACCCAAAATGCATTCCAGTGCAGCACATGGGACCCCTGAGAGCTGCATTTAATCATTACCTGCTAGAACTGATGGGATTGGATACTCAAGTAATTAATGAAAAAGCTCCATGTTGTACAAAACCTGGGATTTTTCCCTCTTTCCCCCCTCCTTCCCTCCTTCCCTTCCTTCCTCTCCTTCCTTTCTTCCTTTTTTCCTTTCTTCTTTCCTTTCTCCTCCCTTCATTTTTAACACTCTGTGTTGGTGTAGATTGGTTACAACAGTGGGGATTCTTTCAGACCAATGAATCAAAATCACTAACGTACTTTTTGTTGAAAAATAAAGGGGATAAGAAAAACAACATGATATTTTGATTCCAAAATATCTATGCATCCCTTCATAGCCTAGATGTGAGCAAAAAATTGCAGTAGATTATTTGGAATAAGTCTTAATAAATTTTGGATGACACAAATCTGTGAATTAGTTAAAGTATGAAATAAGGAGCACCAAATAAAGTGAAAAATAACTGGACTATTTCCTAGCTATTGTGAAAGCACTGGTAAATAATTTTTTAAACTAATGGTAAAGGTAGAATAGAGGTAGAAACTAAAACAAAGGAAATAGTACTGATTCTTCTAGTTACTATAACTCCCGATGTTTCTGTTGTTGTTGCTATATGAACGTAAATGATATTTACTCATAAAGTAACACAGCAATTCATTATCCCAAGACTCTACAGGTAGATAGGCACTATAACCAGATAACAAAATACAGATAGTATTCTGTTAAAGAGCTGGGATAATTTAAAGAGAAGTACTAGGAGAAACTCAAGTCATCCTTACTAACATCAGTTCTCAGAACAAATGATCAAAAGAGTGCATCACTTATCTTCATGGAAGGGTTTATTCCATTCTTAACATGGCTACAAACTTTTGTAACTAGACACTCCCAGGTTGTATTATATGGGTTGACCAAAGAGTTTGTTTATTTTATTCTGTAAGATGGCTCTAGTAGCACTTAGTTGCCTTTAACTTCATTCAAAACAATTTCGTTAGATTGTATCGTGACAGCTGTCGTATTAGCATGCATTAAAAAAGTATCAAATTGATTAATTTTTATGTAGCCATTTTAATGTTGAAGATGGAAATAGAACATTTTTGGCATATTGTGCTTTATTATTTCAAAATAGGTAATAACACAATGGAAACACAAAAAAATGGTGCAGTGTATGGAGAAGGTGCTATGAGTGATCAAATGTGTCAAAAATGGTGTGCGAAAAGTTTCGTGCTGGAGATTTCTCACTGGATGCTGCTCCATGGTTGGGCAGACCAGTTGAAATTGATAGTCAAATGGATACATTAATTGAGAACAATCATGTTATACCACATGGGAGATAGCTGACATACTCAAAATATCCAAATAAATAAAGTTACTGGTGAAAATGAAAAATGTGTCTTTACTTTTACAGAAAAACTAAATGGACTTTTTGGCCAACCCAATAACTAATAGGTGAAGGTGGAGATACAGCAAATTTAATCTGAAAAAACCAAACTGCACCACTCCTGTTAAACAAAAGAAATATTGAAGAATAGTTTATATAGTTTGCCAACTGTTTAGAATTTTTAACACTGCTTCCTATAATTTGCATATAATAATAAATGTTTGTGAGCTGCTTATCTTCCAGTTGCCTTATAAAGAACAACTAACAAAAAACATACTCTTTCCAAAACAATTGGAATGTTAAGGACACAGACAAAACTCAACTAGCAATGTGACAATTAGACAGCGGCCCTCATTTGGTACTGTGGATACAAATCATATGTTCCCAGTTTCTGGAACCTTGTGTGACTTGACTTTGGGGTGGGGGTGGCAAGAGAATACACAGAGGGTAGGGAGATGGATACTATTCCCTTCAACAACCTACTCCTAGACAAGGTGACATTAAAGTGAAAAGGAAGAAAAGGAAGAAGGGCTAAACCAGGTGAAATTGTTTACATGGCTATTGTAAAATAGAAAAAAAAGAAAATTGGTGGAGCTCTACTATAGAACTGGTGCATTATCAATGGTTGACTGATTGAAAAGCAGCTTCAGCTCTAGCCATATTATTTGCTAGTTGGGGTAAATTAAAATTCAATTATGAAAATTAAAAATTAAACATAAAATAGTGAGGGGTTATATTTCTCCCCCCTTGGTTAAATGACGGGGGGAGGATTTGAAAAAATTAACTGAAACACAGGGAACTTCCAGCACTGTGCCTGACAGGAGGAGCCAAGGTCTTGGGCAATGGTATACAAGAAGTGGTGACAAGGCATCAGCTAAATTTGTGGGGATGACTGGATGTAGGCAGTAGATATGCAATGTCCACAAAGGATAGAGAGGACACTCTAAAGGGCGTGAAGGTGAAACACAGAGGGCATAGCGAGGCTCTGATAGAAACTGAAAAATATCACATGATGAATATTTTGTGTTGTTTGCCAAAGTATAATTGAGATGGCATTATGAGCAATTAGAGAGATATGAATGTATCATTTATTAAGTTGTAAGTCAGCCAAATTTACCCTTGATCCAATTAAAATTGGATATATGGAAACCTTTGTAATTTCCCTGGCCCTATTCTCTAATAAAAACTAACCAGCACAGAATTCTGGGAAGGCAACCACAGATTATTCCTCTGATTAAGAAAGAGATTGAAGTGTAAATATCGATTTCTACTAACTACCTTTTTAACAACTCCATCCAATATAGATACACAAGGCAGTTGGTCCATGAAGTGGGACAGTAAAGCTTTGGGGAGCAAATACAGCCATTTTCCTGAGAGATTTGTCTGGAAGAGTGTGTGTTAAAGCCTATGCAACAAAAAATGCAACAAGACAAGGTTATTTACATGTCATAATAGATTTGACTAGCTCCTTCTTACTCCTTCCTTTTTTATGATAGAGCTAAACGTTACCTGCTTTTATGTGGAATGGACTTTAGTACACTTTCATGATTCTCTGAAAGGAATATTTAATTCACTGGCATATTGTCTTAAAGTAGTACAATTGCACTTAGAATTTCAAATCATTGGAATCTACTGATGCATTAAGTTGAAAATATAATGATAATTGCTTCCTTGGAGAGGCCAGAAGATATAAGGACAGTAGTCACCCATGTGACAAACGAAGACTGGCTAATCTAGCCAGCGAAAAAAGCTAGATCCAGCAGAGTTTGTGAAATGTTGGATAATTATCATGGGCTGAAGCCTCTCTCCAAATATAAAACACAGATTACTATTTTTTACTGACCACTAGAACAAAAAAGAAGTACAGAAACTAACGAGGTGTTTTGGGTCCTGGTGAATCACCTCTCTTGTTTAGGAATCATACTGAAACCTATCAACAAGGCCCTGAGACGTGTTTGAATAGGACCTGAAAATGAAGAAGCAGTAAAGTATTTAAAAGACCTACAGATGAAATGTTGCTTGTCTGAATGGAGTGTCCAAGCTGGAAGCCCACAGGCCACCTACAGCTCAGGATGGCTATGAAGGTGGCCCAGTACAAAGTCTTAAATTTACTTACAACCTTATGAGATTGTTTTGTGATTATGTGTCTAAAATGTATTTAATGTGTGGCTCAAGAAAACCCTTTTTCGAATGTGACCCAGAGATGCCAAAAGGTTAGACACCCCTGTAGGAACTTGTAATTTAAATAATTTTAAAAGTTTCTGAAATTAAAAATAATTAAAAATGGAGTTTGGGCAAGAATTGGAAAGTGTACCTTACTGAAGATGATTTAGATTTTGGATTTGAAAGATGTCTGTTGTAGCCACTCCATACAAGTGTTTTGTAAGACAATAGTAGCTTGCTACTGGGCATAAAAAAGAGATTGCTTCTAACATAAAATGACCTCAGAAAGCCCCAAGAACAGAAAAACCCATTGTGTAAAACATCAAAAAATATTTGAATGAAGTGTCAGTGGTTCAAGATGCAAGATCATGTGACAGAAATCCACTCCCTTTATAAAAACCTGCTTTGGTTCCTTTGGGGCCAGTGATGGACACCCCAAGACCCCCCTGCTCATATTGTTGCATGGTTTGAACTACATATCCCCTTGAAACCAAGGATCAGTAGGCATTCTGATTTACTGGTGAGAGTCTCTAGAAATAAGGTCATGCGATGGTTTGGACCTCAGTGAAAATAAGCCCTGCAGTCAGTCAAATCCAGGTGAAGGACAGTGGGAGTAAATTTATACCATAAGTAGAGCTGAATGCTTAGTATTGAGCAGTATGAGAGGAATTTGATATATATCCTCAGAAAAAAATTTAAAAAATTTTTACAGATTCTTGAACTAAATATAATAGTTTTGAGATGCAGTCAAGCAAATAGACCCTAGATGATATTGGGTATTTAGTTATAGAAGTTCTTGTGAAATTCTAGAGGAAGTAGTAAGACCCAGTAGCGGGCACAGAAGGGGACTGGAATCTTAAGACAGATGACTTGGGCAGAGCCTTAGTATCAGATACCTGGGTTAATGAAATAACGTGACACAGTGGTATTCAGGCAATCCAATGGTATACCAAATTATGAAGAATCCCTTTTACATTTAGTGATCCATTATGTTGAAGGATTGTGCATATTATCATTAGGAAAGAAAGTGCCTAAAGATCATTTAAGGAGAATTTCTCAAGGTTAAAAACTTACACATGACAAGTGGATTATATTGGAATTTGCTGCCCAATACACAATCTCATAAGGGCAACTATAGTGGTCACTATTGAAAAGATTTATATAAGAATTTACACTCATCATTAGGTAGCTGGTGGATGATATGGATAGGGTTAAACGTATATTGATTCCTTTGTAATGCATTGCTCTCTCTGTTAGCAATCTCTTTGCCCAATGTTTAATTAGTAAATATTTATGAATCTCCAGTCATAATTAATAAATTGCTGCTCCCTAAATATGTCATATTCTTCTTTTGCTCTTCCCTCCAAGCCTATCTCAATGGTATTTCCTTGAAAGACCCTGATCTTTTTGCCTCACCATCTCGTAAGCATTTTTCAAATTAACTTCTCATGGAAACTTTGCTTATCCCTGAATTCGGGTTGAGTGCTCTTTCTATTAGCTACTATAGAACTATAATCAATTCTAGTCCAAATCCCCATTTACTTGCTCATCTTGACTTTAGACCAGAGTGCTTTACAGTGTCATTCACAGAGCACTGCATCAACATCACATGGGAAGTAATTTTAAAAATGTGTGTCCCTGGATCTTATCCAAGGTTTATTATATCAGAAACGCTGAAGCCTGGGACCTGGTTCTGGTGACTCTTACGAACACTAATATTTGAAAAACCTGTGCTCCGTTTTATACTGTCTTAGAGAGTTTATATACTAAGTCTTCTGACATAAAGTTTAATAAGATTATAGAACTTCAGCTCTGCTTCTGAGTCCAATTAGTTACCTGCTTAATCAGGTCTCTCAAGCCTGAGTAATTTATAACACCTTTAATAGGAATACTAGTAATAACAACAATAATAAAATAGTATAGGCCACAACATTTGTTAGAATTATGTGTATTATTTGCTTTTTAAGTACAAATCTAGATACAAAGTTATTGTAATTTAAAATTGCATATTACTATAAATCTAAGAATATTTAATAATTATATACAAACAAGAGTGGAAAATTAAAATTAGAAATATTAATTTAGTGGAATAGTCCCACTTTGCTAACATTAAATTACTGCATTCAATATAAATCTCATAATTGGCAGTTGTGACACAGCTTCTTTTGGCTTTATCATGATTAACACTATGCCTTCACCAATTTAAAAAATCTCAAATATCAGGAAACTGTCTTTTGACCAGAATATACCTTTACTCATTTATTTGCAATTAAAAATTAGTTTTTAAAAACACTGTTAAGGGTTTATGAAGACATAGTCATGCGAGTGGTGGCCAGGTTGTCCCCATCAGCTGTGCACTGGAAAGGGGTGGGTATGCACTGGCTGAGAAGGGCCTGGTGCTCCACATCATAGCACTACACCTGTAAGGTGGGAGAATTAAGTCTCTTCAGCACTCCCAGCACTGGCTCCTGGGCAGTCAAGGGAGAAGAAAAGGCAAAGCACAGCACGGGAGCAGGGGGAGGCTAGAACTGAGTATGCATAAAGCTCAAGCCCTGGCTCCTACAGTTTTATCTATTATGCTACCAACCTACCATCCTGTGCCCCAGGAAGGAGGCTGCAATGGTCTGGTCTGGCCTCGAGCTGGTGAGAATGTAGGAGTGTAGGTAGGAGATGAAGGGGCTCTCACGGAAAGAAAGACACAGAAGGTCATGAGTGTGTAGGAGAGTTTTGCAGAACCCAGCAGGGCAGGTGCAATGGTGGCCTCATCAGGGTTGCTCTGAACAGCCGCGAACCACTTCCAGGGGCACTGCCCACTGTTCCAGAGCTCAGAGGTCACTTTGGAGGAGTTTTTCCAAATACTAGCACAGGCCAGTGGGGCGAGGCAGTAATAGGAGCCAGGGTGGCAGAGGACACTTGCAGGGCTACAGTTTTCCACTGACTACAGTCCCAGCTGCTGTGCTAGTGGGATTTGCAAGGGTAGCATGCCCAGTAATAGTCCCACCACTGTAAACAATCCTCTCAGCACAGGGGTACATCCGCAATTCTCTCTCCCAGCCCCGTTGGGCCCATCTGCTGTGTCCAAGGCCCCAGGTTCCCAAGCATCCAGCTGAAGTTAAAGAGAACACATCCAGGTGGGACTTCCAGCTTGTGTTGGTCACTATATATATTACATATTATATATAATATTATATATGTGTATGTATGCATGTGTGTGTATATATATGTATATGTATATGTATATGTATATGTATATGTATATGTGTGTATATATATATATATATATATATATATAGAGAGAGAGAGAGAGAGAGAGAGAGTGAGAGAGAGAGATTGAGAGAGAAAGATCTCATCCATGTTTGACCTGGCACAGGGTACTCAGAATCTCACCTGATAAAATTTTCAAACATAAATGCAGATGAAAGTATTAAAGGTATATGGAAGCACTTATTCACAAAAGAGTATTCCAGGTGATGTAAAACTCATTTGAAGGACTTCCTTTTCTAGTCCAAATGGAATGACAAGGAAACAACACAGAACTGGGAAAAAGACATATATTAAAATATATTTATATGCATTAATATATTAAAATATGAATAGATCTGTTATTTATATATTTAAACACATGAAACAATGATCTCAGATTCAGATATTGGACATGAGGCAGTGCAAAACAGTGACTCCTGAGGAAAAGAGAACAAAGTGAACCCCAACTAGTGTCCCCACTAACTGCCTAAGAGACTTTCCTGGAAGTAGTGGATATGAGTGGACCCCAGGCACACCCTGCCTGTCACCCTGAGTTGAGAAGATGGAATTGAGAGTCTGCACAGACCAAGGCAGTAGTATTTAGCACAAATAAAGAGAACTTCAGAGATCAGTGGAAAATCCCCTCAAGGATGGAATGCAGCTGAATACCAGATGAACCAGTGTTTGAGGGAAATACCTGAGGTTAGGAAAAGAACCACCCAAAACATGTTTGAAGAAATGTTTCCAGAGCTCAAACCAAGCATTGAGTGGTTTGTGCTCCAGAAGCCAAGGTGGGGAAATGTAAACCATGCAGGATTGAGTAGCGTACTCAGAAAGGTATTGCCTCTGTACAGTGAGATTAAATTAGTCCAAGACTCGTCCTACATAAGAGACAAACTATTTTCCAGTAACCTAACTAGGTTGAAAATAAGAATATTTTAGGCATGTAAAAATATTAAATCCTCAATAAGGCAAAATTCATTGTGAAAGTCATTCCCTCAAAATTTACCAGGCAAGCAAAGAATGATGAAAATATTATCTAAAAGCCATAAATAACAGCAATATAAACTAAACCATGTGCTGAATACCATATGTGTGTGTGTATATATATATATATATATATATGTATGTATATATGTATATGTGTGTATGCCACCAAACCATATCTATGATGCTGGTACATTTAATTTTTTATGTAACTTATTACCATAGTTAAGTTTCAGATGTTAGATCTCTATTAAAAATCTACCATTTAAAAATAGTATCATTGTAATGTGTTTTGGAAATTCTTATAGGTTCATTTGCTATTAAAATTTTAAGGTTTTTAAAAAGATTTTATTTAGTTTTAGACAGAGGGGAAAGGAGGAAGAAAGAGAGGGAGAGAAACATCAATGTATGGTTGCCTCTTGTGCACCCCCTATAGGGGACCTGGCTTGTAACCCAGGTGTGTGCCCTGACTGGGAATCAAACCTGTGACTCTTTGGTTCTCAGGCTGGCACTCAATCCACTAGGTCACACCAGCCAGGGTGAAATTTTAGTTTTCTATTTACACCTGATGCATATAACTTTTAGTTATTGTTATTTCATGGATGTGCCTTTGTTGACTACACACTTAAGAAATAATAGTGATAACTGAGGTTTTACTTTTTAAATTTAACTTATAACAACCCACTTTGGAAATGGTAAATTATTGTTTTCATTTTCCCAGTCTTGTACTTCTCTTCTGTTACATGCTAATGAATGGCCCATTTAACCTGTTGATTGCTCCTACCTGCAATCTACCTATATCACTGTTGCATCTCTGTTTACTATTCTATCGTAATTTGCTCCTTGTTTATTTCATTTTATAACTCACAAAGCTAAAAATAATAAACACCCTGTAATAGAGCAATATATGAGGTGCATATTTAATATGATATTGTTTTTATGAGCATTTTATTTAAAACATAAAGGGATTTAAAATACAGATGTTTACAAAGGAACAAAAATTTTTGAAAGAGGGCTAAGTGAATGAAAATAAAATGTTCCAAGGTTTACCAGTGGTGATAAAAAGCAAACTAACAACTTTCTCTATTTAAGTATATTTTCTAAGACACTCTCAATCTTATTGATGTTTGTAGGGCTGCACTAATTCCACTTATTTTATGTCCTCCCTCCATGACTTTTGTTTTCCTTTGAATCATTGACTTACCCCTACCTTCAAATTTTGTTTCAATTGGCTGAGTTTAGGTTCCGTTGATTGCAACCCAAGAAATCTTGACCCACTCAGCTTTTAGGTCATCTACACTCAGTCATTAATTTGCATATTATCTGCTATGCATTTTGGTAATTTCTATTTAATATTAAAAAATAAATAGAGCATACATTTAAGGAATGTAAGAAATTATAGAAATTTTAATAATGAATTTGTATAATTGGTATTTAAATAATAATACTTTAGACAAAATTCAAAAAGTATTTGACAAAATTCCTAAACCAGTGTTCCTAATGAATGTCTATGAACATAAGGTTTATATTGAAAATTTAGACATACACTAATATTATATCATATTCAACAACTTACCTTTTAACTTATTTACCAAAAAAAATTAAGATGGGTTAAAATAAACATTGCTAGATTATATCTCCTTGGATATAAAATGTTCCTGGATTATATGACTTTTTCCCCCAAACTATTGTCAGAGTTCCATAATTTAGGTCCTATTATTGTTCTATAAATCATTAATTATTCTAAGAAAAATTAATATCCTCAATTACTACATGGTTAAAGTATGTATGGTCAAGTAATTTGTTGAAATAAGAAAGAAAATGTTCAGTTAGCTATGAGTAGCTTAAATTGCTTTGCTGATAATTCAATAATCAGACTCATAACATCCAAAATAAAATAATCACTCTTCCTTAAAAGTCTAGAAACTGTATATTTCAACTGTTTGGATTTTTTTAAGCTCTCACACCAAAATTGGGTTGATGCTAACTAAATTCACAAGAGATTGATAAATAAATCAGATTTCCAATATATTAATTTATTCCAGTGGTCACATTTCTAGTTAGGGCAGCTTACTCCCTAGTTTTTGAATTATATAAGAAAATTAATTATTGATCAAAAGGTTTCCTGATGACCACTGAATGGAAGAATAGAGAAGCAGATCCCCTCAAGAGATATTTCATCTATTTCAAGAAGATGCCTAATAAATTATTCCTACCCCACATAGGAGAGAACACTATCAAGAGACTGAATTTCTCATATCCCCCAAATTATGGCTTATCTCTGAATGGTGATGAATCCATACTGCTGAATTTTGCTTTGCTGAAATTTGTTTTCTTAGTCTATCCTTTCCTCTATTGACAATTTCATTCTTTTACTATGTTATCACCACTGAGCATGTTGCATGTATTGAGCTGTTTAAGATAAAAAGGACATATAAAATTTTTTCCTGTTCTTTTTTAAATGATTAACTATTGGAAGTTTATCTGCAATTTACATTAAGAATAATTTCATTCTTTTCCAATAGACTATTTTATCTTTTTTTTTACCTTAAAGCTACCCTTTCATCTCACATATAGAAATTGGTAATCTATTCATGATCTATGTTAACATTCATAGGATAAACCTACCATTATCCTCTTGAACATGTAGACCAAAAATATGAGATATTTTAAAAGGATCTCTGCTTCTCTCTTCTTATATCTGATTTTTTACTCATCAATTCTTTCTGAAAAATATTCTGTGTTTTGTCTTTTTCAGTTTAATTCTCACTGCCTTAGTTCAGAAATGTTTCATATTTTTTCTTTGGCCATTATATAATTAATTAATTAATAATTTATTTCTTTAGCATTTCAGTTATCTAATGGATATTTATGGAACTCCTACTGTGTGCCAGTTACTGGTCCAGCTGTTGAGAGTATAGCAGTAGAATGAAGGACATGAAAAAACCTGCTCTCGTTGGGTTACCACCTACTGGAAGAACAAAATAAGCTATAAATGGTGAGTAAATAAATACAACTTTTTGCTATAAATATTAAGAAAAAATAAAGTAGCATTATAGGTAAGAAGATGGGTGGGAGGAGAAGTACCATGATGTTTCAGATGACTCATCAGTGAAGACTTTTCTGAAGAAGTGAAATTTAAGCAGAGACCTGAGTGATGTGAAGGACTGTAGGGATGGGGATATATGTATAAATGAATACTTCTTTTAAAAAATATTTATTTATTTTTAGAGAGGAAGGGAAGGAGAGAGGGAAAGAAACATCAGTGTGTGGTTGCCTCTCATGCACCCCCTACAGGGGACCTGGCCTGCAACCCAGGCATGTACCCTGACTGGGAATCAAACCTACAACCCTTTGATTTGCAGGCTGGCCTCTATCCACTGAGCCATAGCAGACAGGGCTGTGAATGTATAATCTTAAACAAAAAGGGCAAAACCTTGGGAAGTTCGAAAAATGTTTTTTCTTTTTTAAAAATTTTTATATTTTTCACTATTGTTCAAGTACAGTTGTCTCCATTTTCCTCCTACCACTTCCCCCAATCCTAGCCATCTCCACCTCACTCCCTTAATCCTACCCACCTTTGGCTTTGTCCTTGTGTCCTTTACACATATTCCTTCACAACTGTTCCCCTTTTCCCCCCATTATCCCTCTGGTTTCTCCCCACCTTCCCTCTGGTTACTGTCAGTTTGTTCTTAATTTCAATGTCTCTGTTTATATCTTGCCTGCTTGTTTGTTTTGTTTATTAGACTCCACTATAGGTGAGATCATATGGTATTTGTCTTTCATTGTCTGGCTTATTTCACTTAGCATAATGCTCTCCAGATCCATCCAAGCTGTCAAAAAGGGTAGGAGTTTCTTTTTTATTTCTGCTGCATAGAATTCCATTGTGTAAATGTACCATAGTTTTTGGATCCATTCATTTACTGATGAGCACCTAGGTTGCTTCCAGCACTTGGCTATTGTAACTGGTGCTGCTATGAACATTGGGGAGCATAGGTTATTTTGAATTGGTGTTTCAGCATTCTTAGGGTATAGTCCTAACAATGGAATTGCTGGATAAAAGATAGTTCCATTTTTAGTTTTGTGAGGAAATTCCATACTATTTTCCACAACGGCTACACTAGTCTGCATTCCCAACAAGAATGTACTAGGGTTCCCTTTTCTCCACAACCTTGCCAGCACTTGATGTTTGTTGATTTGTTTATGGTAGCCATTCTAACTGGTGTGAAGTGGTATCTCAATGTGATTTTAATTTGAATCTCTCTGATGGCTAGTGATGCTGAGCATCCTTTCATATGTCTCTGGGCCCCTCGTATGTCCTCCTTGGAGGAGTATCTGTTCAGATCTTTTGTGCATATGTTAATTGGATTGTTTGCCTTCCTGATCTGGAGTCATGTGTGTTCCTTATACATTTTGGAGATCAAACCGTTGTCTGAGGTATCCTTGGCAAATATATTGTCCCATATGATTGGTTCCTTTTCATTTTTCTAATGTTTTCTTTAGCTATGCACAAGCTTTTTATTTGGAAAAATATTTAAAAAAAGTGTTAATGAAGTGGACTATAAGAGGGAGAAAACTTTGAAAATGAGGCTCAAGAGAGGTAGGGCCCAGGTGACTTGGGGCTTGCTGGTTGTGGTACGCATTTAGGTTTTATTCTGTAGTCATGAGGAATTATTGGAGTGCTGTGAGCAGTGGAAGAATACATCTGATTTACAGTTTCAAATGTTATTTCCAACAGTTCTTCCCAGCACACCATTTTCAAAAAGCAAAAATGGAAGAGAGATGATTGGATTTAGGATAACTTTTGCAGGTATAGCTAACAGGACTTGCTGATGCAATGGAATGCAAAATAAAAGCAAAGAAGGACACTGATGTTTTCAGTTTCAGAAACGGGTGAATTTTATTACCATTTATTTAGGTGAGACTGATTGAAAGAGATGTGGTAGGAAAGAGAAAATGAGTTTATTTCAGAAACAGTTGTCAATATGGGTATGTTTTGCAGATTCTGATCCAAAAATATAAATACAAAAAAGATATTTTAACACATCTTCATTTTGTGTGTTTAACTTTTAATTTTAGGATTAGGTATCAGATCACAAACCATGAGACCAAGAAGCAATTAAAAGTGCTTCAAGCATCTTAGAATTGAACAGCATTGCATCAAAATCCATAATGCAAATTCTAAGGTGGCTAGAAGTGTTGGAGTAGGTACATCTCCTGTAATGTCAATAACAACTGCATTGGGGATAAGAGCATCGGTAATTTGATAAATGTTTCAGAGATGATAGATTATGTATGATGTTGCTATTGAACTGGACTTTATGGTTTCAAAGAGGATGTTTGGATTCTGGGGTGGAACAGGCCCAGAATCAGTACCTTATTCCTCCAAACAAGGATAGTAATGCTCTTTGATATTGAGCAGAGGCTGGAATTGTTAAGAAAACATTTTGATTTCAGGATTCTTTTGTGGGGGCTAACTGATCATGAGACATTTGGACTATCAGTAGGATACAGACCAGCAGCCTGTCCAGAACACTAGGAGCTGGCTGAAGGTCATGAAGAGGATGGGCAACCAGGGTAGATAGAGCTAGGCCATGGGAATAGGACCTGGAAGCCACTAGTGCACTGAGCCATGATCCTTGAGGACCAAGGTCGGAAGTGGGAGTACAGCAAACAATGCCTTTGTGAAGTACCCAGTGCCATAAGGAGGATATTGAGTTTGGTTTGCGGGAGTGACCGCATGTTCCCTAGGTTACCACAGGAGTGCCTTGCAGACATGCCTCCTGCCACCATCTGATCCTGGCTGCAGATGCCCCACCCCACCCACTGAGGCTACTCTCATTACTTCCTGAGAGGCCATGCCAGTTTCCTGGGTCCCTTTACTTAGGCTTTTGGTCTGTTCTTCTTTGCCAGGGGGTCCTTAGTGCGGACAACTTGCTGCATGTAGGGACTGGAGCATGGGAGGTGTGCAGTTGATGGATGCCACAGGAGTCCCTCCCATTGGCCATGATGGCAACAGGGGGAGGGTCTAATACTAAGCACATGCAAGGTTAGCAAAATAATTGGATAGAGAAAAAAATCTCTTCTACTCCCTTCCAATACTACTAGGTTGGGAGTGGGATTAGGAGAAAGCACCTGTGCAATATAGGTCAAAATGGTGGCAGGGAAGGTGCTGGACCAAAGAGGCCTGTTTGTCTAGCTTGGGGAAAGAAGGGATTGATTGAGAGGTGGACCCACCTAGAGAACATGGAAATTTGGGCAGTTAACTGGTCATTCTGAGAAAATACATGTCCTGCCCCACACCCAAAGCTGATATAGTCCCAGGGAACAAAGAAACTGGTTCTTCACCTTTACTCATCAATGGCCCTTTGGGATCTTCTCTCTGGTGGTACAGTGACCTGTCCTCTTCATGGGCCATGTGGCCTTAGTAGCCACATGGCCCATGGTCTCCAAGAGGGTGTCTCTCTCTCTCTCTCCCTACCTTAGTGAACATGCTGGCCATTACATTCATGGAACCTTGGAGCCATAGAAGCTACATGGCAAATGGTTTTATGGGCCCCCACACACGGGTTCCAAGAGGAGCCCGAAGTGGATCAGCAGCCAGGAACAAGCTAAGCTACCTGGATGACTGTTTAGTGGCTGCCTGTGGTTCCCAAAGTGTGGTGCTTTCAGTGTGAACAGGAACTCTGGACACTGACTTTTGGTTTGGTGTTGCTGAGGATGGCTAGACTTTGCATGGGTTTTCTGGAGGAAATGGATTTTGAGAGAAGTGTCCACCATTCTTCCAGATCATGCAACATCAGAATAAGCTTTTTTTCCTCTCAGCCTCTGGCTCTCAAGTTTGCCTTTTGAAGGTGGTGGGCAGCCAAACCCCATCTATTGTTTGGTAACAAACAAGACACATTCAATCAAACCTGTAAAAATTTTTTATGGCTTTATTTGATCTAAACTGTCAACAACTTCCAGGAAACAAAACCTCAGTGGCCTGAAAAAATGCTTAAAAAATGTCAGTTTTGCACCTTTTTAAATATATTACAATCAAAAGAGAAGATGTAAGTATGTTACATGAAATCCATTGTTGATAGATTAGGGAGGCAGGAGAAAGTAAAGGGGGGCAGAAACTCTAGGGCTGGATAAAAAGTAAAATGATATGATCTCACCTTTAACAGGAAGCTAAACAACAAAACAAACAACCAAGCAGAATAAAAACCAAGACACTGAAATAGAGGACAAGGGGACAGGGACCAGAGGGGAGAGGGAAGGGAATTTAAGGGGAAAAAGGGGGAGGGATTTGGAGTAACAAATATGAAGGACACAGGGACGAGAACTAAGGGGGGGTGGAAATGGGAGGGAGATGGGAGCACAGGGTGGGGGGGCTGGGATGGGAGAAATAGACAAAAAACTGTACTTGAAAAATAACTAAATAAAATTATTTTAAAAAAGTAAAATGATAGACACATACCTCTTTTATATAGTTGGGTCCAGGATAGTAAACAGTCAACCAATAAGATAATAATGAGGGGATTTGTGCTCTCAGCTCTGGTGCCTGTGCTTTGAGGGGTCAGGAAAAGGGAAATTACGTTGTTAATGCAAAGGCATGTTCATCAGGTACACTGGTCTAGATGCAAAAAGACAACAGACAGGCTTAGTTAAGGTGAAGATTAAACTTGGTTAGGGCAAACTACTGCTCTAGCACGTGACTACCTTCCACAAACCATCTTTAGTCAAAAAGTTTTCATTTCACACCATTGTATGTGGTTACTTTAGGTCTCTGAGTTTGTAAGGCCACCATGTAGGCCTTCCTGAGCTTCTCAGGTTTAGTGTGTGGCCTCTTGTCCACAGGACCAAGTCAGATGGCGGGTTTCCAAGTTTCTCACTGGATCCACAGGGTATAAATGGCTTTGTGATCCCTGGCCGGGGGATTCAGTTGTTTGGAGCATCATCCTGTACCCCAAACGTTGCAGGGTTGATCCCCTGTCCACGCACATACCTAGGTTGCATCCTGGTTGAGGCACATATGAGAGAAAACCAATTGATGTTTCTCTCTCTCTCTCAAGTCAATAAATGTATCTTTAAGTGAGGCTTTAAAGAAATTGCCCTTCGAACCTAGCTTCTGATCATGAAATGAATACCAACTGATCCACCATGCCCTGAAGCTGGGCACAAGCAGCAACATTACATTACCAGTTAGAAGTGTGTGTTCCAGATGTTCCGAAGTTGCAAGAAAGTTCCGTAAGCAAATGATTCAGAATTTCTTCAGCCTACTTTTGCAACATTATTCCTCCTTCAGCCCATAACAACAGGGAGTATTCTGTGTATCAGATGACCTGAGGGGAAAAAACTTTATAGCAAATAGCTCTGCATAATATGCTAACACAAGCCAGAATTGCTCTGGAGCTGCTGAGCTAGACTCAGAAGTGTTCCTGAAGTCCTGTTTAGAAGATGAATTCTCCCAGTGGGCAGACCATCATCAATCAGTATATCTTGTGGTCACTTTGTATTGAAAAAGAGACAAGGTGAGGTTAAATTCTACTTTGATATATGGAAAGTGGCTAATAATGTTAACAGATAGTAAGCTCTTTAAATAGGCAAAAGTTGAAGGATTTGTGATCTTTTTTTCATTACGGTATAGTTGCTGGTTTACTTGTCCTAACTCCCATAGAGGACAAGGATTACACAGTATTTTGTTTATTTAAAGCCCTTGCCAAGAGCGTGCTGTGTAATTGGATCTCGGAATGCTGTTATCTAATATTCAGTTCAAGGGTTCTTAAGGTCTCATGATTCACGGTTTTACATTTTACATGTTTCTTTTTCATGTATGCAAGCAAGCACATGCCAGCTTACCAGTTCTGTGTTTGCTGTTTCAGGGATAATAATGACTACCTTTTATTAAATGACTATTATGAGAAACAATGATCTAAAATTAATTAAATCATAGATCTCAGTCAGTGAGATTCAGAGCCAAAATTCAAATCTGCATCTGCCAGACTTCAAAGCCAAGCTCTTCATTATACTGCCTTATGTCTGAGCTGCAAAATGCCTGAAAAATAAGGCCTCAAAATTATTTGTAGATTCACTGTTCACTTAGTTTTATCTCTCAGTATCACCCAGAGTGCTCAGGGTAATCGAAGGAGCAGGGGAACAGCGGGCGAGGTCTTCTCAAGAGGCAGGATTCCGTCCCCAAGTAGCTGTGCCTTCTTGGCCAAATCAGAGGCTCTTTGAGTGTTTGAGTTGCCAGATGATTTCAAGCTTTAAAAAGAAAAAAACTTGCTGAAGGTTGAATATTTGCTATCAGAAAATTTATATTTCATAATGTATATTTTATTATTCAGTTTAATCACCAATTCTTTTTATTTTTCAGAAACTCATTCTACTGCTAAGCATAAAAAATGAATATTTTAATGTAGAATTCACTTATTACTGATTTAGATCACAATCTGTTGTGTTCATTTTATTGAAGACTACTTATGGCACTAAAATATCTTTCCATCCCAACAATTGACATCTTTTAAAAATTGGCTATATTTTAAGAAATTTTGAGCAACAAGTTCTTTTTGAAGAAAAATCATTTTCTAAAGATGAATTTTTCCTGAAAAAAGAAGAATGCATCATTTCCAAAGTACCAATTTTCTTGTAAAGTGAATTTGGAGGAAGCTGTTTTTACCATGGTGACAAAATCAGAATTTAGATTACTTCATCAGTAAAAGGCAAGCTTCCATAATTAGCTGAGCTCAGAACACTCAGAGTTTGTTACTTTGAATTTTTTGATACAAAACTACTTTTGCAGATCTTCGGGAGTTATTTGTGTTATTACTCTAGGTTTCAAAGGGGTAAGAACCAACCAAACCATAGAATAATCTTTAGGCAAAGCAAATATAACTTTCATAAAATAAAGTTGTCATTATACACATTTTAGGACTTCAAGAGCTAAGACTATAGAGACTGAGAAAACAGATGTACTGTAATTAATATTAAAAATGATAAGATGCAGATGGGGAGTTGCTTTCCATATTCCGTGTGGCCCTGTTCACTGCTGACTTCTGATGACACCACATCACAGCCAAACATGACCTCTAAATTCCCACATAGTGACAACAAAGTTTCTATTGGTGTTAAACATTCAGTGGCTAGTATAGACAAGACTAATAAGGATGTCCCCAGTGTTTGCAGAAAAGACTTATTCAAGTGAAGACAGCAGGGTTCAAAGCTTGTATATCTCCCTGAGCTTCTTTTCCATGAGATGTTCTCCTGATTTTCTTCACAAATGAAGAGATAGACATGAGAAATAATTGCCTGGGTGTGTTTATGCCTTTATCTCTGTCCCTTTTAATGTTTCTTTTTCTATACCTAATCAATGGGTTTACATGAGTTTTATCTATCTATTCAAGGCCAAAACTGGCCTCAAATTCTTCATAAAACCTTTACCTGCTAGGATTGAATGTCATGTTTTATTTACCCTTTTATGAAATAAGAACCCATTTTGTAGATTTATGTTGTCTAAACAGCTGTGCATGTAAGTACATAATTTGGAGTAGCCCAAAGGTTATCATGTTCTACCAAGTGTTTTCATTTCAATGTTGTACTCACATTTAAAAAATGTGGTAGAGCTTTAGTTACCACATTTTACATTTTGAAAGGTTTGATATTACTTATGATAACAAAAATAATAGGAATGCACCCACAGACCCTATATGGGATGAATATAGTAGTTTTGAATTTCTGCTCTACTCTTCATTTTAATTCTATGCAACCTGAAAGTTGACTTTAAGGTAGGAAAGATGATTTGTTCTGTAAGCATCATTAGAATAAATGTGAATTGTCTTAGTAGAAAAATAAACCTTTGAAATATGAAAAGGTGCTCAACTTCACTAATAATCAGGAAATTCAAATCAAAACACTGGTGTCTCTTCACCACATCTACTGTGCGGATAGAGACCACATTTGGGAATCAGACTGTTGATGTTTCATAGAATGTTGACATCACCGTGAAGGGGCGCACAGTTACTGTGAAGGGTGCAAGGGGCAGTCCACAGAGGGACTTCAGTCACACCAATGTAGAATTCAGTTTCCTGGAGAGAGAGAGAGAGAGGAGAGGCTCCCCGTTGACAAATGGTTGGGAAGTAGAAAGTAATCAGTTATGTTTGTGTTAGGTGCACTGCACATACTGACTGTGATCTGGAGGGTGACCCTGGGCTTCCATGAGAAGGTGAGGTCTGTTGTGTTCACTTCCCCAGCAAAATCATTATTGAAGAAAATGGTTCTTTTGGTTGAAATCAGAAATTTCTTGGATGAAAAATATATTTGTAGGGTTTAGGTATGGCTTATTTAGTATTTCAAACCTAGAAAAATGAATTAATTTTTGAAAGGGAAAAAAATTGAAGTTGTTTCGAATTGGGCTGCTTTGATTCAGGAAGCCACAATAGTTAAAAAAGACAAAAAATTGGGGGATGGCATCTATATTTCTCAAAAAAGAGCAGTTCAGAAGGCTAACGAGTAAGATCGAAGACACTGAACTACAGACACAGCAAGAAGCCAATGAGCCTTTAGACTTATTTGTGATTATTTTACAGATCAATTGAAGCCTCATATTGCTCAGTATTTTATTCTTTTTGCTGCAATTGCAAAAGGAATTGTTTCCTATTTATTTTTCTGAAATTTTATTGTTAGTATGTAGGAATGCAGTAGATTTTTGTCCGTTGATTTTGTATCCTGCAACTTTATTGCATATTTGTTTATTGTTTTGAATAGTCTTTTGGTGACATATTTGGGGTTTTCTATGTAAAGAATCATGTCATTTGCAAAATGTGACCATTTTACTTCTTCACTCCCAATTTGGATGCCTTTCATTTCTTTTGCCTGCAATATTGCTCTGGCTAAGACTTTTAGCACTTCATTGAATCAGAGTCATGAGAGCGACATCCTCGTCTTGCTCCTGATCTTTGAGGAAAAGCTTTTGTTTTCACCATCAAGTGTGATGTCAGCTGAGGGTGTGTCATACATGGCCTTTATTATGTTGAGTGATTATCAACAAGACAACTAGTAATAAGTATTAGAGAACTTGTGGGGGGAAACAAAGAACCCTCATTCACTGTCAGTGGGAAGGTAAACTGGTACTGCATTTTATGGAAAACAGTATGGAGGCTCCTCAGAAAATTAACAGTTGAGTGACCATATGACCCAGCAAACCCTTTTCTGGGAATCTTCCCTCCAAAATTGAAAACATATATTAGCAAAAACATATGCACCACTGTGTTCATTGTAGCATTCTTCACAGTGGCCAAAACATGGAAACAACCAAAGTACCTTTTGCTAGATGATTGGACAAAGAAAATGTGGTGCATGTGTACAGTGGAATACTACTCAGCCATAAGAAAAAATGAAATACTACCCTTTGTGACAACATGATTGGATCTGAAGAACATCATGCTAAGTTAAATAAGTCAGTCAGAAAAAGTTAAGAACCATATGATTTCATTCACATGTGGGATATAAAACCGAAAGCAAATAGCGAACAAATAGAATAACAAACAAAAAGACACAGACAACAGTATGGTCTCTACCAGAGGGGAAGGTTGTGGGGACACAGTGAAGTGTAAAAGGGGGTCAAATTATGCTGATAGATGCAGATTCAATTTTGCATGGCAGGCATCCAATATAATATGCAGATGATGTACTTACAATTGTATGATGTAGCACACAATTGTACCTTTGAAACCTACATAATCTTATTAACCATGGTTACCCCAATAAGTTTAATTATTAAAAAGGAATGTATTGATTTGGTAAAAAAATCACAGTGAGATATCACCTTACCCCCATAAGAATAGCTATTATCAGAAAACAAAAAAATAACAAGTGTTGACAAAGATGTGGAGAAGAGAGAATGTTACTACACTACTGATGGAAATATAAATTGGTACAGTCACACACATAATGGAATATTATTTAGCCTTAAGAAAGAATACAATCCTGCCATTGCAGGCAACATGGAAAATCCTGGAGAAGGTTATGCTAAGTAAAATAAGCCAGATGTAGAAAGACAAATAGTCACTTATGTGTGGAGTCAAAAAATGTCAAAGTCATAGAAACGGAAGGTAGAAAGGTGGTTGCCAGGTGCTGAGGATAAGTCAGATGGGAAGCTGTTGGTCAAGTAGGTACTGTTTCTTTTTTTGTTTTAAGTACTCTTTTTTAAAAAATAATATTTATTTATTTTTAGAGAGGAGAAAGAAAGGGAGAAAAATGTCACTGTCTGGTTGCCTCTCATGCACTCCCTACCGGGGACCTGGCTCAGAACCCAGGCATGTGCCCTAGACTGAGAATCAAACCTGTGACCTTTCGGTTTGCAGTTCTCAATCCACTGAGGCACACCAGCCAGGAAATTTTTATAGTAAGTATATAATTGTTTGATGCAAAGATTTTAGTAAGAAGTGGAAGAAGGCACCTGGGTAATTTTCATAAAATTCTTCCAAAATATAGTAAATTCACTAAGGAAATTTAAAAAGTATACATTTTATATTTATTTATAATTTAGCATTCTAGCCTTAAAAATATTACTTCTTTCTACCATGGTTATGCTTATCTATATATCGCACATCTGGATGACCTCTACCTGCCAGTCTCTAAAATATACTCCATCCCAGGAAATGTACTACACACACACACACACACACACACACACAAACACACACACACACACACACTGAAAGTAGGGGGTACAGAGTATAAACCATGCAAGTATTAACTAATAAAAGAAGATATAGCTTCACTAATATTAAATTAATTGTTAAAACTGTACTGTAAGGAATGAATAGATATGTGGCTAAATCATAATGAGAAATGGATAATGGATTCTTTGCATAAAAAGTATTAAATTTATTACTACTTAAAACTTTTGTGAAATAAGTATGAAAATCAAAACTTTACTATTTTAAAAATATAGGAGCATGTTTTATAAATAAACATCTTTGATTTTGTATGTGTTTCTGAGCCTATTTAGTAGATAGGAGTAATGCATATGACAGTAGAATCTCGTTATCTAACCTCAATCTTGTCCTGTATAAAATAGTTATAATATTAACATCTAATAACATAAGTCTATCATTAGAGGTTGTAGATTTTAAAAGTCTGTTTGAAATGGAAGCTTTATATATGTATTAACTATTATTCTTTTGGTGACAATAATATACATATAAATTCCTTATCATCTTTGGATTTCTCTTGTCCATTTTCAGAAGTCATTTGCCAATTAATTTTTAGAGCCAATTAATTCTCCTTGTTTTCTATCTTGAGGCCTTCTTTCACCAACTCAATTGTTGACAAAGTGAAAAACCTTAATGGCATTTTATGGCTTCCTGTTTTATGTTCATGGTACTATGTCATTAGGCCTTGGAGATGTTCCTTGCTCACTGTCACCTTTTCCCTGTTCTGGTTCCATCATTCATCCATTGAGGTCATATTGCTTTCTTCACTGGATCATTGTGATATAACCCTCCACATTATTCTACTTTACCACCTCAGGTTCCCATTTCCCAAAACATATTTTAATATGAAAGCCCTTGTCTTTAGAATACCTATGGTGATGTATGTTTTTATTTCTTTATTTTTAATGCTTTATTTTTAATTAAATATATTGGGACAACATTTGTTCATAGGATTATATATATTTCAGGTGTACATTTCTTATGATCCTGTATCTGTATATCGCACTGTGTCCACCCCCCAAAGTCAAACTCTCTTCCATCACCAAATATTAGGCCCCTTCTCCCCTTCCACTCCTACCTGTAAACCTATATAAACCTATAACTTGATATCATATTCATTTTATAGAGACAGATTGGTAATATTACTTACTAGTTTATATATTTCTTTGTTCATTTTTTCTCTCATATTAAATTTACTCTAGGTTTATTTTTTTCAGTGAAGCACAACTGTTGAAAATGTACTTAATAAATGTATCAATGATTATTACTTCTCCCTCTCTTTCTACATAAATGTTTATTTCATGTTCAAACATGGCATGTTAGATTTTCTAGGTGAATAGAACATTCTGGATTGTGGATTGACTATCGTTTCCTTTCAACAATTGACTATTGTTTCCTTGCAGCAAGGTGGGGGTACTATTATTCTCTTGTGTAGCTTTTATTTTTACTCTTGAGAAATCTGTTTATAGACTAAATTGTTTCTACTTTGTACATCTTTTCTTTAAATATTTGACTTCTGGTAAGAACTTCTATAATGCATCTACATCTGATCTATTATTAGATTTCTAAATATTTCATGTATAATATATGTATTGTGCTTTGGATATTGAATTTCATCAATTCTGGAAAATTTTCAGTCAATATTACCTTTTCTACACTTCACTTAATACTAGATTTGTGAGACTTAACTGGAATTTATTGGCACCTTATACTTTTGTACTTTATACCATATCCATTTTTTTTTAGCAAAGGTATTATTTTTAAAATTTAATCTTTATTGTGTTTTTTCTGTTACCATTTAGTCTGTTTATGCTTCTCCCCCCAGCAACCACCACACTGTTGTCCATGTCCGTGAGTTCTTTTCCCTTTTTGCTATTTACCATTGAAATCAGCTAACACAGAATGGCCATACTGTGAGCCATTCACCATCTAAACATTCTCTCTTTCTCTCTCTCTAAAAGCCCTTTGGCTTTTAAAAAAAATACTCAAATCTTAACACTATGTTAAAAATATTTATTTTATGTAGTTTTTTATATGACTAAAAAGATTTTTCATCATAGTGTATAAGTAATATTGCTAAAAATTAAAGTTTCTTTTTCTTCTTTAAACAATCAAAGTTTTGTTTTTATCATCCATGACATGTAATCTTAGTCTTGAAGTTCTAACTACTGGAAAGTTTCCTTTACATAATTGTTATTGGCAATTGAACTGACTCACAATGTGACTGTTAAAAGAAGTTCAGTTTGTTAGAATATTTATTGTAGACAACTTAATTACCAAAATTTCAATATGCAAACTAGTATAGTGATAATTAACTTACTACTTAAGACTTCTTAACTGTTTCTTTGGGTAATTGAATCTTATATAAATGATCAAACTCATACATTCAGCAGAAACATTAAGAAACTTATCTTGTTGTTTTTCCTCTATATATTTATGTAAGGAAAAAATTGCTGATTCATTTCTAACCCAATGATAGGCATTTCTCTTCAACTAATTTATGGAGTAGAGAATGTAAGATGTTCTTGTAAACCTTAAAAATTAAACAACAAATGTTATCAAGCAGCAAATGAGCTTGTGTGGGAAGAGCAAAGGAATTGCAAGTAGGGACATGCAACGATGGTGACCCACTGACAAGTTTAAAGAGACAAAAAGGAGGTCAGCTTTTCTCAGGTTCCAGGGGGCACTTGAGGAGGGTTGTTTTGAACAGGAGTCCATTAGGAAGAAATGAGAATTCAAAGTTGAGGCAGTTTCTTACTGGCGTTTAGCAGAGGACAATTACAGTTGCTGAGACAAGCAGGCGAGAAATACTTCTTGCTGGTTATGAAGCTGTCAGGAGTGGTAGTAGGTGAGAATCCGCCCTTCATGGCTTCCCCAGTCCATTTTGAATGGCATTTACTTTTTCCATGTTCACATTCTTTAACAAATTGTGTTGCTTTTTCTTCACATTAAGCTGAGGTGGTCAGTGATGCTGTGTGGATCTAACTACATACACCTTCTAGTATGGATCATTTTAATGGAAAATATGAAAGAGAAGAGGGAAAGAAAGCAACAAAATCAGCCATTTTTTTCAGATGTCACCTTATTGGATCTCACAAAGCATTTATACAGTTTACCACTTTATTCTTCTTAAAACTTTTTTTCCCTAACTCACTACTGCTACTCCTCTTTTTTCAACACAACTTTATAACATGGAAAGACCTCCAGAATTTGCTCCTTGGGTCCCTGGTCTTTAAGTACAACCCTTTCCTAAGTTAATTAGTGAAGTACTGTGACTATAAATGCCATGTTTGTGTATGTTCAAATATAATTTTGAAAATGACTTTGGAGTGATCTCCAAAAGTGACCTCAACTTTGAGGTCTGGTTCAACCCTACCCTCAACCTGCAAACTTCTAGTTATATCAGTGAATATGAGTGAATTGCATAATCATTGATCCAATATTTTAAGCCACAAACCTTGGCTTTCTCCCTCTCACTATCCCATCACCTGTAATCCAAAAGCAATTTCTTTAACTCTACGCCCAAATTATATCCATAATCTGTTCACTCCCTACTGTCATCCTAATTTAATTCACTATTATTTCTCACTTGGGAAACTGCAGAGGAGTTTAACTGCTCTTTCTGCTTATATTCATAACTTGCTACAGTTCTTTCTTTCTCTTTCTTTCTTTCTTTTCTTTATTTTTCTGTCTTTTTCTCTCTCTCTCTCTGCTATTGAAGTAATCTTTTTAAAAACAAGTTAGATTAGCTCACTCTACTTTCTAAAATTCTCCAAAACTTTTCTTTATGCTTGGAGTAAAACTAACTTCATTTCTATGCATTACTGAGGTCTGTCTGGAAAAATTCCAGCCATTGTTAATATAATGAAAACAGTTTGCACAACGTGGAAGTAACCTGGCAGCCAAGGAGAGTGAACTGGAATGCACATGTGTGAACAATAACAACTTCACTGTACTAGTCAGTGGGGACGGTTGACACCATTGAGTGAGCATGTGCACTGTGTGGCCATCACATTCAAAATGACTGAGTGAGTAGAGCAATGAATCTGCATCAAATTTGCATTAAGCTTGAATATTCCTATGGAAAAAAACTAGTCAGATGATTCAGAAGGCTTTTGGAGATGATGCAATGAGTGCAGCACAAATAAAAGTACAGCACACATATTTTCAAGATAGTCAAGAATCTGTTGAAAGTGATCCATGTTCTGGAAGGCCTGCAACAAACAAAACACCTGAGAATGTTGAACGGGTACAGGCTGCAATCAACAAATACCAGTGACTGAGTGTGAGAACTAGAAGCTGATCTGGAGATTTCAAAAACTACTGTGTCCTAGATTTTGATTCAGTATCTTGGCATGAAAAGTCTCATGGCAAAATTTATTCTGTGGCTTTTACTACCAGGGCAATGAAACATCATGTTGCAGTTTCTAATGACTTGATTCCAACAAAGGATTTTGTAGAATGTGTTGAACAGTGGACATGACATTGGGAGAGGTGTGTGAGGTCCCAAGATGCCTACATTGAAGGGGACTGGTGTCATTGTCCTATGTACAATGTTTCTTTTATCTTGTATCTTCTTCAATAAATGTCTCTATTTTTCCCATTACTTGGCTGGAAACCTTCTAGACCTCATACAAGGTCTAGAACCTCATAAAAGGTTCTACGTGAGCCAGATTCTCTCTACATACCATTCTAACTTCATTCCACACAGGTTTACACCTGACTTCTTATGCTAAACCACGGTAGATTTCTATTCATTATATAGGAAGTAAAATTTGAACTTCAAGTTAGACTTAAGCCATCCTTTTGCTCTTGAGAGCTTTTCTTTTATATCTTTGCAAGAGTGGCTGCTTGAAATTATTCATATTTAAACACAATATCTGAAAGTATATTCCAGACTTCAATCAAAAATAGCCCTTACCTCTTCTCCCTGACATAAGACTTTACCAATCACTGACTTAATTTTCTTCATGGAAGTTGCCATTATGTGAAATTATCTTGCCAGTGTGTTTATTAGTGTTTTGACTGAACATTCCTACTAGATTATGAATTTTAAGATAGCAAGAAGCTTGTCTATACATATTAATGAAGAATACAAAATGAAAATAAGTGTATCAGTTTTAAGAGATCATGGCACAAAATATATTTAAGTTGCAATGTTGAGGCACAGTATGCTGTAAGGCCAGAATGTAAACTGATTATGGGTTTTCTGAAAGAATAGTTTGGACAATTTAGATTTACAGTTATAGACAACAGAAATATGTTTCATATTTTGCTTTAAAATAGCAAAAAAAATGCAGGTATTTGAATAATTTATACAACTTCAGTTCCCATGGTCTGCAGAATCCAGTTATTTAGTGTAAAACATGACAAGGAAACCTATTTAAAAGGATATATAGTGTAATAAGTATTTGTTTATTTACAAACGTGCTATATTTTAATCACATGAGTAAATAATGAGAATATATAAAAGTAAAAGTAATTTATCTATGGTTCTGTGAGGTATAATTTTTTATCACTTTTCTATTTTTCTGTTGAGAGATTCCATTGCGGCTTTACCTCAGAGGCATCTGAAATGAAGTAAAGGCAATTTGGCCTTTACTCTAGGGATTTATAATAGATGTTTGCAATAAAGCAATTCAACCATAAAATATATCCGCTAAAAGGTAGGTTAAATGACTGTTGTGTAAGCACTCTGACTTTTCTTTGAAAGTTATCATAGTTTTTTTCAACTTTACCAACACAATCACTATTAGGCAATTACCTAGAAAATCCCATTTTTAGTGGCTATTCTTCAGAGTCAGAATTAGTCTTCTTAGTCCAGGAAGAAGATTTTATACACATGTTTAGAATAGATATAAAGCAATAATGTTTACAAAGAAAAAGTCAAAACAAAATTACTAAAAACAAAAGGAAAAAATAAATGGAAAATTTACAGAATACATCTTCCAATTAAAGAAATATCTTTGTTCTTATTTTTAGCTGTAAACAGAAAGATTCAGGATCACTTCACTTATAATAAATGATAGAGAGATAGACAAATGGGCATTATGTCTAACAACTTCATCTAATATTTGTTGAATTAGCACTTGCATTCAAATTTATTATTCATTTTTAATACAAAACAACACACTCATGAACAACATTACAACTAATACAACATGACACTAATGAAGTTGTCCAATAATTTTTTTAAATGTAAACTTATTATATGGCAAATGAAAATAAACCTAACAGCAAGGTTCTCGATACAATATTCAAAGTTGAGGGTCAGTGCAGAACTTATTTTATTACTAGAACCAAGGAGTCCTTGAATAGGTAAGAAATTCACAGGATCTCATCTGAAATTGAACAGAGTTTTGTTTTGTGTCAGTAAGAATCTTCATCAAGTTAAAGTGAAATGTCCACTAATAAAAGCCAACTGGCCGCATCCGTCAGGAATATATTTTCATTTAAACAGAGTCACCTTGATGACCTTGCTGCAGCCAGGAAGAATGTGCACTAAAAGAACTGAGTTACATTTCAAAATGGGTGATAGGAAGGGTGCTCTTACTGGGTTTGGGCTTGTGTTGAGTGATTCTGACGAGGGAGCAGGGAGTGGCCCCACTTTAGACGGAATGTTGTCAGAAAAGGGGATGTTCATCTTTCAGTAATATTAGTTCAAGATGTGGAAGGAAAGAAGTAAGGCTGGGGTATTATTTGTAAGACATACACATTCTGTAATAAAAATAATTTCTTGGCTATTTGCAACTTTAGTGTGTATTGTGTGTGTGTGTGTGTGTGTGTGTGTGTGTGTGTGTGTGTGTGTTTAGGTTGCATTAGAGATTGTTTTGTATTGGTCTGTACATGTCCCATTGGAAACATAGTTGTATTCTTCAGAAACATCACATTCTGATTTTCCAGGGGAATGAATTTCAATTTCTTAAGCTAACTCATTTCTGCACAAAAGTCTCCTTGGTGAAATGAATGAAGATTTGGGAAATACAAATCTGACTTAGTTGTTCCTTAATCCCTTCTCTCCCTTTCTTCTTTCCTTTCTCCTCCTTCCCTTCTTCCCTCTGTCTTTCTCTCTCTCTCTTTCTCTGCATCTCTCTTCAGCACTCCATTGAGCTTTCTACATGGCTATCTTGGGCTTCCTCATAGCAAAATATTTTTACTACAGTGCTATTGAATATTTTACACAGCAGCCCCAAACTCCAAATGTGAGTTTTCCAAGAGGCAAGATCTATGAAAATCTGTTTCCTTGGTCAAAGAAGTGAGGGAACCCACTTATATTACAGAGGGAGGGGATTGGGGCCTTGTGTCTAAATGGGAGTATTGTGAAGGGACTTCTGGCCACCTTTAATGTGCTACATGTAGCGAAATGAGCAACAATATACAAGCTACATTTTCTCAAACATTAGTTTACAGGGAATTTTCTATGTTAAAATGATTGGAAAAGAACTAGGAAAATATTTGAAAAATAACTTTCAATCAGGTTAGCAATGCCACTAGATTAATTTGGGGTTAGTAGTGAATTAATCTGTGGTTAAATGAATATAGTTATTGAGAATACCATTAAGTAAAACTGAATACCCTCAGAGAAAATAGGGATAAAACTGTGAATTAAGTTTCTTCTGGAAAAAATAATTTTGGATATCTCTTTTACTATTGATAGAAAATAACATGATTTGTTTTTCTATTCCAAATGAATAAAATGTTCAAAGTTATACATTCTCTAGTTAATTTCCTCAATTGTATTTAATGTCTAATGAGAATTTGCATGTAACAGCCACACCATAGTGAGGCTTTGTATACATTCTCTATAAATACTGAGTGATATAAAGAAATATTTTAAAGTCTATTTGTTCAAGCCTCGTATGAATTCTGAAATCTGAGATATCATTGGTATTAAGTATAAACTGTTATATTACAGCTAGAGCCCTGATGCTGGTCTCGCCTTTCTTCAGAGGTAATAAATAACATAACAAACATAATTACTGTGTCTATTTTGTTTAAAATAACTGTGGATTAAATGAAAGCAGTAAGTGTCCATAGAAAAGGAAAGAAGAAACTGATATCCACATCCACTTCCAGGTGCTCCTAGGCCTGCTTCTTTCCACTGGTTTAAAGGTGCTTCCAATTTATACTTTGTACTTACAGTGCTGAGGGGAATCAATGAGTTTTTTGCACAGAGAAAGTTATTCTGTCTTGAAAAGAACTTTTTGTCTTTTAATCCTGTACTTTTGGAAAAGACTTTTTGGATGAAACGTTGTATATTCTTTACTATGGTGCCTAATTGTCAGTCAGTCCTGCTTTCATGGCAATCAGCAATAGAAAATAGAAGGGAATTTCAAACTCAGTGCATTCAACCAATAAAGATCGAACTCTAATGAGAGATATGATTAAATAATTATGATATCAAGAAGCCAACTTGTAGAACACTTTATACATATGCATGAAAACATTTTCAAAATGTCCTGCACATGAGAGGAAAACAATGTTTTGGTTTCACGCAGTGATAGAGATGACTGAATTAATAAACACTAAATTTAAATTCAGTACTACTTTTAAAGTTTTTGATTCTCCTAAAAGACAAAGATTAAGATTACTCAACTGTCACCTATGTGATTTTTTAAATTAAATCAATTAAAATATGTAGAACTTATCTTCCCATCTAACAAAGTCCGTAGGATTTGCTGATATTTTTCCCAACTCATAAAATATGTTCTGTGTTTTGCAAACCACCCCTAAGGACACCATGACACAAGAAATATAGTTTATTTTTATAATAAAATTATTATCTAAAATGTCATAAATATACTTCAGCAGAAGAACCTTTATCTCAAACCTGTAGAGTATTTCCTTCAGAAATTCAACATCTCGTCCACTTTCAGAGATGCTCACTACCTCACAGTGTTGGAGTTTGTGTGTATGTGTGTGTTGCCCTCCTTGTCTAAACCACTAGAGTTTTAAGCTTCCTCTGACCTGTTTATAAATAATGAAGACTAGGGCCCTGAAGTCTGCTCTCTTTTTCTTTATCAACATTTAATGGAAAGAGGGGAAGGGAAAGGAGAACACATGCTGTTAGTTATTATCTTTACAAATGACTTGTTAGCCTTTTATTTGCCTGTTCATGCTTCAAACACTCAAAGGACATTTTCAGAATCTCAATAGATGAAGGTTCAATCTTGAATGACTTGACAGGCTGTATCTTCCTTAAGAGATTTTGACATGATATTAAGCCACAGTTACAAGCCAACACTTGAATGAGAAGCCCTGGGGAAATCTTTCAGGGCTGGAACACAGCATTTACAGCAGGAGGCAGGTGTCTGCACCAGTGAAGCAAACAACAATATGATATATTTAGTATCGAAAATGGAAGCAAAACTACTGATTCCTTACCACTGGGAACAGTGGAAGAAGTTGAATGCAGAAAAAAAAACATCCTTTGGGGCCCCTGAAAATGTTAATTTACTGACAGTATGAAATATTTTCTCATCACGGCAGGTGCACCCAGAACCAGGTGTTACTCTCAATATTGTCTCTGAATTTATGTGTTTCCTTTGCAGGCATAGAAAGTGAAGCAGCTGTACTGACCATGTGGAGAGCAATCAGAGAGGTTTTAATTAGCAATAAGAAGGCTGTTAATTTCATTTGGGTTCTCACTTTCTCTGTCTTTATGTCTGTCTGTCTTTGCACTTTTATTAGTATCTCAGCAGAAGTTTCTGCGTGTCTCAAAAAGCACAAAAGAATTAAACAACATACTATAGATTCAGGGCAGGGGTTGTGTCTATTTGATGAGTAAATTTAAGAAATCTAGATAAAGATTTTTAAAGTTTAAATCTACAGCCTTGAACATTCTTATACTGATAACCTCACATAATCAAATTCAGAGATAAAATATATTCATTATTACTATAGTCAATCACTTTGTCTAATTTTTAAGCATTCAAATTATATATATTAAAGGAACAATTAATTAGAAAGCTTTCATTTTAATTCTAGTATATTTAAGGACAAAAGCAATCTAATATCTAAAGTATTATTAGCATTAATACTAGGGTAATTTTTTTCTCACAATATTATTTTGGTATATACATTTTATACAATTTATGTGATTTTTTTCTACACACTTTAGATATTAATCAATTATTAATCATTAATCATCACCACCATACTTGAATGATAGCAACATATATATATATATATATATATATATTCACACACACTCCTATATATGAATATGTGTTAATATATTGATATATGTTTACACATATATAGTGTGAAAGTACTCATCTTTTCAATCAGGATAAAATAAAGTTTATGTTAGCAATTGTTCTATAATTCATTATGTCCATCTAATAGACACAGGTTTTTTTTCAACTAAAAATAGTAACATTTTTCTATTTCCCACTTCCATTTCTAGAATTTTAGAACTATAAGAATTTTTTCATATATTTCTAATGCTTTGAAGTATATTTCTATTTTTAAATCATGAATGCCTCTTCATTTTGATATCATTTCAAGATCAGCTTTTTCTCCTCCTTGCTGTACTTAGATATTCTAAATTTGCACTACAAAAACCATAGCAAAATGTTTAACTAGTAAATGAAATTATATAAATGGTTATCTGTGATTGTGTGATGTTTCCATAATGATTTAAACGTTGTCTTTACATTTCTTTCAAAGGTTAGCTTGGCAAAAATAGATTAAGACAAACCCATTTGGATTGTGGAACTTTGACTTGAACTAGATCTTAAAATTGTATAGCTTTAGAATAGGTGGATGGAAAGGGTTTAGATTGCTATCAGGAAAGGAAATAGCCAAGCAAAGCAGAACAGAAATAATAAGGTCTATGCATGAGACAGTCAGAAGACCGATCTTGCTGGAAAGCAAGAACAAAAGTGGGAAATTGCTTTCAAATGCATTCAGATGAACATGATTTAACATTAAAAAGGATCAGAAAGTGTGTTTTCTGAGATTTCTCTTGATGTAGTTAAAATAAATAAATAGAATAAAAATGAATTATAACATTATGGCAAAAACCAGTAAACCAGTGAATGAATGCAGCAAGGGCTTCAAAGATTACCAAACGTAAGTGGTAAGTCTTGGTTCAGCTAAAACAGTTAGGGGCTATGAGTTCTGCTACTTGAAAATCAGGACATTACCTCTACCATAAGTTTATTTTGATGATTAAATATACATTTGGGGGCTACATTTGATAGATAATAATCAGGAAGCAGTGCATTCTCCCTACTATATTGAACATACTTTGTTGTATCAATTATTATTGTCGACACTTAACACCTTACACAAATCTTGCAGCCTCTTAGTAACTTGCAACTATAAGAATACATTTATCTATAGACAGATTAATTCAAAACTTTAAACTCATGTCCACTTTCACATTCCTCAATTTGCTAATCTGAGGCTTGACCCCTGGTTTATTGACAAGCATGTGTGAGGGTTGGGGTAGGGTGTTGCGGGGATGTGGACTGTTCTCTCAATTTCTTTGTTTTACCTCTCTCCTGAAATGAACACTTCTTACTCCAGGGTTAGGGATGTGGGGAGGAAGAAAAGGAAAAGAATAATTTCTTTGTAGTTAACTGATATTATATCATTTCCAGACTATGGTTTAAAACCCACCTCTCAATTCCTTCCACTAGAGTTGCAATCCATTGCAACTCAGTTGAATATGCCATTCAGAAGGGATTCTGACACCCCAGCTGGCTCCCATCTTGAATAGATTCCTCTATAATGACTTCAGGGGGATCACCTTCCTCATTGTCCATGTTTTTCTGTATAAATAAAATGAATGCTTATGCCTACTGAGCAAGCAAAACACAGCATGACTGACTGCTCACTCCTCTTGCACTGCCCTGCTATCCTGGGTGACTAGGTGAGAAGCATCGGTCTCATATCTCCACACCCAAGTAATGGGCATTTAGATGTTATAGTTCTGTACATACCTAAGGAGGGTGTGTATCTCAAATCTCTCATATGTCAACTCCAATGTCTGTAAAGCCTCCCTCCTCGCTTAGGTTGAGTAAAAGGGTGAAGGCAAGTACAGTCTCTTTTCCGATGAAAAGGATGAAAACTACTAGACCATTCATTTGCTATGTCTATGACTTCCTTAAAGAATTGCCTCAAGTATCTGATCTCCACTGATATGACTGGCAGGTATGCATGGTAGCTAACAGAGCAGCAATAATTCTGGACACCTCCTAGTTAGACCCAACAAACTGTCTAACATCATTCTTTAGAACTTGTCATAGTTATTGTGTCTTTCCTTAGCTTTGAGTCTGTAGTGAAATTTTGGAATGGAAAAACTCCTTTCTATATACTGACAAATATAAGAATCCCTTAGTAGAGCATGTCTCAACAATTTAAAGTCTTCATTCTGTTGCACAGTGAGATAGGTATCTCTAATCCTAATGAGACATTAATACAGTTTTGTTATTCACTTCATTAATGGATATAAAAACCATGAAAAATTCACTTTTCACTCACATGTAATGTAATTTAGTTTTCACTGCTGAAAGGAAAGTAATAAACATTGAAAAATTCCAATAAATTTGTCTTCACATTTTGTAGATATGGTATTTCAGATTTGGTCATATATTTATTACTTCATTAAATATTTTTAAAAATAGATAATTTTGTTACTTTCATTTGTTTTTCATTTAGAGGTGTATAAAATTTCCCTTTTGAGTATATTATTATTCTTTGTCCTCACCCAAAGACATGCTTGCTGACTTTAGAGAGAGGGGAAGGGAGGGAGAGAGAGAGAGGGAGAGAAACATCAATGTGAGAGAAGCATCCATGAACTGCCTCTTGCACATGCCCCAACCGGAGCTGTACCCACAACCCAGGTATGTGCCCTAACTGGGAATCAAACCCGCGACCTTTCAGTTCATGGGACAATGCTTTGACTAACTGAGTCACACTGACCAGGGCTGATTATTTTATAATTCCATTTATGTTAGAAGGAAAATGTAAGGATGGTTTTCTAAATCATCAAGAGGATAATAATAGTGTTTTAATACAACAAGTGACTAAATATTATGTTTAACAAATGTGTAAATTTTTAGAGAAAGGAGAAATCATAAGCATCATCTAGTCCAATTATATATTGGAATTTGTTACTGAGGAAGAAATCGAGGCAGAGAAAGAGAAAGCCCTTTGCTAGGGTGTCACATTTTATACACAGCAAATGTGATGTTAGAAAAATACCTACAGCTTTCCGGTCTTCTGATAGTTCCACTAAACCATAAAGATCCCAAATAAATGCTTTCGTAGGAATCCTTAATTACCTTTTTCATAAATATGCATGTATGACAGCCAATGTATTTTGTTTCTCCATTTTGTCACAGGGGTGTCAAACTCATTTTCACTGGGGGCCACATCAGGCTCATGGTTGCTTTCAAAAGGTTGAATGTCATTTCAACTCCTTGACAGTTAAGGAGCAGTTACATTTATACAGCCCTAAAATTATTTCAGCCCTTTGAAGGCAACCGTGAAGCTGATGTGGCCCCCCGTGAAATGAGTTTGACACCCCATGTTCGCTGACTTATGTGAAATGGAAATCATTGGTTAAATTTTTACTTCAAAAGCCTTTAATACACACTGACTTTTCTAAAGTAAAACAATTTTCAAGTTTTTTCTAATATATAACATTCAACCTTTGCCATAAACTGTTTTTCACATTTTATACCTATGAAACATCATAAAAGCATAAAATGGATCAACTGGTGTTTAATTAACTGAAATTCCTAGGTGAAATGGACTTGTGCTCTGCTATTTGTCAACATGAATGAACTAGAAATTCAGCATTAATATTTTAACAGACATGTTTTATGAAACAGAATAGTTAACTTGGAAAACCCTATCGTTTCAGAGCAGAATTGAATTGATTCATTTTGAAATAGGCTCTAACTTTCTGTTTTTAAAGTCAGCAGTATTCACTATTAATTTGGTCCTGTGGGTAAATATTAATCCTATCACAGGAAACAAAATGTTTCAGTATTTCATAAAAAGTAGCTAAATACATATATATATTTCACACACACACATATATAATATTTATTGCAAGGTACGTATTAAAATATACATAGAAAAGAGAAAGCTTACAAAAATTGATTGAAACTAACATCAAGTTTGCATAAACATTATATCTACTATTTATAGTACTATAAGTACTAAACAGTTAGGGCACACACCTGTAGTACTCTAGTACTTCGATGAAAGTCTTTCATAAGCACAGTCTGATTCGAGTATTGCAAGAACCAGGACATTCAGGCATAACAAGCAAACTATTACTTTTCATTTTCTTCCACTTTATACATGCAGTAAACCCCTACTAAAAATCTCTATTTCTTAAATGCATACAATTTGCTAATGTTCTATTAGGTACCTTTCATCTGGTATTTTTAATGTTCTAAAACCCACTAAAGCAGCTCTAATCCACATTTAGTGATAAAGAAACTAAGATTCAGAGAGCATAAAATAGTTATGTTCTACAGTAAGAGGTTACTTCTAATGTAAATCAAGGTTTAGATTATAGCTTCTGCTATTCCCTTCTGCCCTTTAAAAGACAATTCAAGTATTAGCCTATTTTTAACTTTTTGCTTTCCCCCTGCCATTTCATGATATAATATTAATGATAATAATGTCAGCATTTGTATTTTGATTTCTTACATCAAAGACATTCTGATAAACATTTCCCTTTTATTATGGCAATTAGCCCTGGTAATGTTACATTTATATAGTGCCGCTGTCATGTAGGAGGAAACTGATGAAGTGATTGACTGCGTTGATTGCTACTTATATGTTCTCCCTGTTCACAAAAAAGCAAGAACTTCTCTTCACATGTGTTGACAGTGGCTAAATATTCTTATAAACTCTAAATTTTATCAGGATCCCACAGAATCCTTCTTTCAACCCAGGACAGAGACCCACTGTTGGTAAATTGAGCCAATGTTTATGAATTTTGAATCAAAAAGGAAAGAAAAGATCCAGTGCGTTTTGGAGGTGAAGTTGACCATGTAATATGACTGAGTAGTGCTCTCACATGTTTATCCTCACGGGGTGGAAAGCGGTTTGAGAGGGTAACAAGAAGCAAAGAGAAGCTGAATAGACAAAAATGGAAAAAGAAATTAGTAATTGAGGTCCTAAACTGAGATGTTTTTGGATCACAGCTGCTACACTGTCCTTCCTGCAGATTTTGTTTTACAAGAGCCAATGAACTATGTTCACCCTCTTTTCATGTGAACCATTATATCCCCAGTTTTACAATGGCAAAGTAATTGTTTCTTTCTAGTATTAAAAAAACAATTTGATATAGAACGTCTTCTGTATCTTCTGAGAGGACTGCATTTTAAGTCTTCCTAACTAATATTTTGTTAATATGTTTTGTCATTCATAATTAATGTGGTTTTATGATTTATACTTAATTTAAATCTTCAAATTGTATAATCTCTTTCTGCCAAGTAGCCTTTTCTGGTGCCATCTACAAGAATTCATTCACAGATCACAACTGCTGATGCTGCAAACACTGAACTGTTATAAAATTATGTTTTTCTGATAAATACTAACAGCTTACCATTCCCCTCAAATGCATGATCAAGTTGATAATTTTATAGTTGTATAAATGTCCAAGGTTATTTATTTATCTTTTGTCCTTGTTTACACCTCAGATGTGTTTACATTTTAAACCTATAAAACTATAGGGAAAGTTTTCATTGGATGCATGTTAACCTCATAATACGTGTGAACAATTGGGAATAAGAAAAAATATGCTGCTTTTTGCAGCCGAGAATGTGAAAGTCTAGGCAGTTGATGCTAACACTAATATTAGTAGATAAATATAATTTTGTATTCTTTTTTGTTCCTTTATCATCTGCTTATAAAGGAGACTAGGTATATTTTAGGCTATTTGAATTTGGAGGGTGATGTTGTAGACAATTTCCAAGACTTCCCAATTAAATTTTAATGAACATCCCCATAAGAGATCTGTATGGATGAAATGGTCTGACTAAATGGTTTAAGTTTTAAAGGTTTTATAAATTTTTATAGTTTGCATTACAAATTGGAAATTTTTATTAAGATAAGCAAATAATTTTGATGTATTTTTAGATGTACCTATTCTATTTGCTGCATTTTAATGTGGAGAGTTTAAATATTATCAGTTTACCAAATAAGAAAATAGGAGAGTAATTTATCATTTGGAACATACATTTGCTTATTTTTCCCTAATGTTCTGCAAGAGTTTACTGAATTGATTCTTCGTTTCATATAATAGAAAGTGATTGAATAAGACTAATTTCTGTCTTAAAAAGCTCAAGGTATGTGTAAAGGTTCTAGGAAAAAATAATATTACAATGTAGAGCGATAAACACTGTAATAGAGGAGAGCCCACTTAGTGGTGAGAATGCAACAAAGTAAAACAACAAAATTTACACTAACCGAAGCCTAGTTTATTCAGAATTAGCTTCACAGGGGTGGTGACACCCAAGTTGCCTTGAATGTCAAGTAAGATTCCTGAGTCAGATGAGTGGGAGAGATCCAGAGAAAGTTGTAGGAATTAGCTTTGGTTAAGTGGAGCTACATCTCACTAAAAGTAGAGGGAAAAAGAAGGAGCATGACACTAGTGTATTTTTAAGTGACTGTACTTGGAGACAGTTTAGTTCACTGTGATATGTAAAAGTTCTGAACAAATAGAAGGTAGTAACCCAGAAAAATAAATATGACCACAAAAAATTATAAATAGATGATTATATAGTCAGATTGAATAACCCCAAAATAGAATATGTATGTATATATGTACATATGTATGTATGCATGTATAAATATGTATATATGTATGTGTCTATATAGTTTAAAATGTTAAAAAAGAGGAAGAAATTGCACTGGAATTCATGTAAGAGAACACCTTGCCCTTCAATTGAACCCATCTGCACCTGGCCATGTGACTTGTAGCGGGAGAAGGCAGCAGTATTGTCAGAAGAGAGCCAGTCTCAGTTAAGTCTTGGTCATTTCATTATAAAAGATCTTCAGTTGCTCTTTGTGAAAAAGGGAGTGGGTCAACTGAAATATACTTAAGTCAAGAAGAGGCTTTATTAGATTAAAATAAGCACTACCAACAAGAGTTTAAAAGCAGAATTGATGTTTCTTTGATCAATTTCTGAAGCAATCATATTATCTTTTGAATAGCCACTTAAAATGAAATTAAACTTCAAACCATTTTCAAGTATGCATAACAATGGCCAGTCAAAACTCTAACTACTCTTTTAATGAAGAACTTCAAGTTTCCCTGTGCTCTTTTCCTGACAATATCAACAACTGTTGGTTTCTTTTTAACTCTAGCTCTTTCTACCTGCTGAGAAATAAACATGGAGGGCTTTATTTTTTTAAAATAACCTCAAATATAATCCAAAACACATTAGTGCCCCCCCAACACACATTCTTTAGTAATTGGTTTTTCATCTATAAATGATCAATAATTTACTTTTTAATATAGAAGAAAATATTTATTTACTGTCTAATGAAACTCAAATACCTCTTTTTTTTTGCCTGAAAGAAGTTCAGATACAAACCCTGGCATCACATTCAGAAAACGACCATTAAAGTGTGCCTGCAAGACATTTCTTATTTCTTTTGAGTTGAACCCATGTACAGATACTTTATCACTCAGTAAATTTGCAAAGCACTTTCTTTATTCTTAAATGCCTAATTTGGGTAACTAAAAACATATTTTACTGTGGCCTAGCAAATAAAACATGTGTAGCCAAATATCCTTTTGAATATTTGAATAAGATTAAAAAGTAAATGCCAAATATTTCTAATTGAATTCAGTCTTGAGTGAAGCATTCTAATTCTAAAAATTCTGTCTGTTGGAGTCTTTTAGGATAATAAAGATGGGTGCTTTTTTGTGTGTAATTTGCACATATTTTAAGCAGCAGTTTGAGAGCAGTTGGAACATGTTAACACTAACAGCACTCTTTTTCTTGGCAATATTTACCTTGACATTTTTATTATGAGAAGCAATGAGTTATTTCTGCTATTATTCAGAAAATGTCTCAAGATGATGAAAAAGAATCATGTTTATAGATTTGCATGGAGACTTGACTTTTGTTAACATGCAACACAATATATGGATGATGTATTATTGAACTGTATAACTGAAGCCTGTATAACTTTATTAACCAATGTCACCCCAATAAAATTTTTAAAATTAATAAAGCATACATCAATAAAGTGTAAATTCAAAAAAAGAACTTGCATAGAAATCTCTTCCATTTCAGGTGGCTGTAGTGATCACAGGTCTCTGCAGAGATAAATCTTCACAACTTAAATATGTAGGTAGGGCTCCCACTCATCCTTGATCTCTGCACAAGACTATTGATTTCATTAAGGATGCATTATAGCCCAGAGTCTTTAAGCAAACACAGTTTCCCCCTAAAAATCAAATAGAGGAATAGGTAAAGAATTCTCTTTCATCTATAAATTATAAAGCCAAGTTCAAGAAATTCAAAGTACTTGGAAAGTAGTATTTGATTTTGTATGTAATGAGATTGTAAAAAAATGAAAAATAAAAACTCAATGCAGAGTCACTGGAATGATGGAACTTTAATATTTTAATACAAACCCAGGATATTATGTCCAACTGTATTTAATTAAGAGTACAAATTGTATAAGCAGACAGTAGCAAATTTTATCTCAGAGTAAATGTTCATTGAGTAGGCATTTATTTTCAGGAAAAATAATTTTAAATCCTGGAAGTACATACACATGCATCTCAATTTCCTTATGGTACCATCATTTTCATCCTTTTAGCTAACAGACACCCTTTCTCTCCTGGTCTCCGGAAATAATGGAACAATGATGGCTCTGAAAGTTAGAAAACAAAAAAGATATCCTTTTTACATTTGTATTCTATTATTCTGTCTATAATGAGAAATAGCAATCTGTAGTCAATTCTTAACTTGAAAACGTATTAATACAGAAATAAAGAAAAGTACCAGTTTAATATATTTCTGACAATATTCCTTTGGGAGATAGTGTAAATTTTTTAGTTTAAATCATTCACAATCTTTATCCCTCCTTTTTATTCCCTTTAACATTAGGTCTGGTAAACATCTACCTCTGTTTTTTTTTTCTCATTCCCTCCTTATATAGTGATCATGTTAAACAGATCTAACTGAAGAAAGCAAGGTGGAAATGTTTAGGTAGGGCAATTTCTACAAAATTTAAAAATAAATAATAAAAAGATACATTTTTATTAAGAGAGAATGCCTTTCCATTTCCTTTCTTTTTTTCCCTTTTCCTTGCCTGGAACTCAGACCCACAGCTGGGGTTACAGCAGACATCTTCTGTCTGTGGTTTGAAAGCCACATGTTAACAATGGAAATGAAGAGAGTTACTCCTGTATTTATGCCCTTTAACCCAAAGCTTTCTATTGCTTTAGCAACTAAAGCTTATTTAAGGTTTAAAAAATAAATTCATAACTGAGTTATGCTATTACAAAGGGATTTCTGTTAATTGTAGCAATACAGCTAAAATTAAATGAGATAAGCTGATTATCCTCTATAAACAGGAGAACATTTCCCATTTTGAACTATTATTTATTTCCTCAATTCTGTACATGTTGAAAAACATCAGGGAACACTATTTTTTTGGATATTTTCTCTTGTATAAATTGACACGAGCCTACCCAGTATGGTACTGTGATTTTTTTCAGTTACTTTTGTGTGTCGTAAACCACTTAGCCAAGTCAGTTACCTAGGTGAAACTGTTCTACAATTTGTACAGTGCTCTGGTACCTTTTACTTAGCCACTTGAAATTACAGCAGATCCTTCAGATACTCCATGGGGGGAAATATAAACAGATGAAATACCTTCAAAATACAAGTTTTCACCATTATTATTATTATTTATTAAAAGGGCAAGTAGGAAAATAATTCAAGTAAACCATTCTTTTTTAGGAATGGGATCTAGATTTACAAAAAGGATTACAGGTAACTTATTTAGGACTTGCTAGTTGCTATATACACTTGATATCTCTCCTTGTTTAGGTGAACAAAATTTATTACTTATATGGTATTCTTGCAATAACTGGTTCAAAACATTTTACTATCAAATTATCATTTAGTTGAAAATTAATGACTCATTTACATATTTTACTTTAAAATAATTTTATCCCATAATTTTAATGTATGGCTTTTCAGATATAATGTATCATATATTACAGTTATTTGAATTTTGAATATTAAAAAACTTATTGGATCTATATGATAAATATGATACTTATTACATATATTTATTCAAAATATTTATGTATTGTCCATGTAATTTTTTTATTGTTGACATTATAGATGTCCCCATCCCTTTCCCGCTTTTTGCCCACCTCCTCCCATCCCTCACCCACCCTTCCCTCTGGCCTTGACCACACAGTTGTCTGTGTCTGTAAATTTTGCGTATCTGTATATATGATTTTTGCCTAATCCCTTCATCTTCTTTCATCCAGTCTCCCCTCCACTCTGTGATTTTAATGGTTGCTCTCAACCATACTTGTGCTCAATAGTTTAAAAACTTAAAAAAATAAAATAAACAAATAAAACCACTCACGTTTGGGCTTTATGTCTTTGTTAAATAGAGCACTTCCTTTCTATTTATTCCTGACATTTTACAATAATTCCGTTGTAAATATACCATAGAAAAAAGAATATATTATTTAATTTTTAAACATTCATTTTGGGGGATAAAATACCCATTTGTTTCTACTAGAAGTTCCATAGCAACAGCAAATCAGTGACAAAAAAAAATACCAGAATTATGGTAGTTTAATTCTCCCTTTAGTTCCTAAATAGTGTTAAGGAAGAAAATCAGTACATTTTTCCACAATTTTTAAAAATGTATATGAATTTAATTTCTTTTCAATGACTAGATAGCAATGTTAATTCGATCACCAATGCACGGCAGTGCAGGCTAATGAACAACCCAGCTATAGAAAGCCCTGTTTCAGTAGTGCTCAAGATTTCTGGCTTCTCATTTCTCATAATTTAAGGAGTAGCCTGTTGACTTTCTGACTGTGACTGTCACATCTGCCCTTTTATCCTCAAGCCTGTGAGAGGTTTGCCCCAATGCCTGTGAGACCCATTTGTACTAGGTAAGTGATGACACAAAAATGGGCATCCAGAATTTTGGGTTACAGTAAGTTGACGCCTGTTCTTTTATTTTTCTGTAAAACGGTTTGAAATTACTAATCAACAACAAATTTAGAATGTCTATTTGCAATTTCTTTTTGCAAAGAAAAATGTGTAAAGTAATAATATCATTTATATACCCATTACCACAAAAGAAAAATCAAGACATTAGAATTAAAACTCTCCCAGCCCCAAATTCATGTATTGCAATTTTAACAGTTAACTATCAGTTTTACTACACAAAGTGCGTGCACGAAGAATTTTTACATAACTCATTGTATTGCCTCTGTATTTTACAGTTCTAAATAAATAACCATATAATCTTCTTTAAATGCAAAAATTGCTTAATTTTTAAGAAACTCCATTTCAGTTTGACTTAAAAGCTTTTTTTTGTTTTAAATTAAATTTGTGAAAAGTTGAATTGGTCATTTTTCTTGAGGCTTACCAATGCATATTCACATAACTCTTGTGCCAAGATTTGCTAACAAGACACAATTATATGGTAACCAGATACTTATAAATTCAGCACTAAAAATTTTAAAACCTTAAAAAGTACAGTCAAAACAGAAATAATTTCCTATGTGCAATACAGTCTACTCAATTAGAGCTGAAGTATTTAGTATAATTATTGAAATATATAGTAAAGAGAGAGGGTGTGGTATATGTTAAGCTCTGCTAGTTTGAGCTCTAAAACAGCTAGTGCTTCAATTTCTGCCCACCACCTACAAAATATGGAGCCTGGAGAGATTTAGTCAATACCCTATGTCCCCCAAGTCCCCATTGGAAAAATAAAAATTATGAGTTGTTGCATGGAGTTAATGAAAAAAATTATGCATAGTTTCTCTCCTGAGTAATATTGAATAAATATTAGCTGGCAATGTTATTTTCCGATATTTTGAATTAATTTTTGTTCAGATTTTTTAGAATAAGAATAAGAGCTGTTTCCACAGTTGACATGCTCTGGAACGTCTCATCAAATATTCTGCAAGAAATAGCCTCATGTTGGGAAAACCTATATTCCTTTTGTGAATATTCACAACTAGCATTTCCACATGAAATATATCCATCTAAATTTGAATTCAGCTAAAGAGCAAGTACATTTTTAGAATGAGAATGTCCAAAACATTTTAGTGGACATACTATGGACATGCAAGTACTTATTGTTTATCTGCAATTCAAATTCAACTGAAGATTCTATATTTCATTTGCTAAATCAGGCAATCCTATTCACAGCACATTTAAGATTTGAGAAAAACATTATAAGAAGAAGTGTTTAGGTTGGTTTAACCCAATTATCCACAAAGTGTATTCAGACACAGAACACTTTTGACAATATCCTCTATTCGTACATTGATGGACACAAATCTGGAGAAGCTGTTTAGTCTCATATTTTAATTTTACAAGTAAGGAAACTAAAAGAAGCTAATATACTGAATTTTTCTGACAGCAGAGATCAGTTGCAAGTCATCTAATCTGGTCAATCATGCTTTCTCACTTTCAGAAAAATTAAGTCATGGTCTTTCAATTTTATCTTTAATGACCTGAGAGCCCCCAAATAATATTATGGTTATCATAATTCATGATTTGTACATATTTTCATTTAGAAGTCTGTGACATTTTGCATGAGTTATTTTATTTATATAATGATCCACTTTTTTTTGTACTAGAAGTATATCAGTTACAGACCCTATGGACTTAGTAAATTTCAAATTTATTGCACCAAATTCTATTTCAAAAGAGATTGAATATATATTATAAATGTATATATTCATGAAACCCCTAAAACTCCACATAAATTTGTTGTGGAATCATGGACAAAGTTACATTAGAAATTCACAACTTATATTTGACAGTGAAGTCAAAAAAGAAACAAACCGACAAATACAAAAATAAAACTCTTCATTTCAGTAGAAGTTTTAAAACACAAAAATATAAGGGTTTAGAATGTCATTGAAAGGCTGAAAAGGGCAACACTTAAGGAAAAAAACACGTTTTTATTTATTTTAGCCAAAGCATTATAAAGTGTTTTGGTCAAATTACATATAAATTTTATGTAATTTTTAGTTTCTGAATTAATTGCCATACTACTTGAAAAATAATATAGTTTGTTCTTAAGCTAAAATACTGGTTAGACAATGATTTCAGTCTCCCCCAGTCATAGTGTGTGTGTGTGTGTGTGTGTGTGTGTGTGCCGTCTGTCTTCTTGAGTCACTGCTTAAGCATCTCCAAGCTAACTTATTTCTTGTAATAATTTCTGCAGAGTTTAATGACTTGTCCATGGAAAGGTTATATAATACTGAGAAACAATTTAAAGCCAGCAGTATGTCTTAATAACTGATTTTTAAATATTAGTTTCAATGTTTGGGTGTTCATGTAACTTAAGAAAATCACTCGGGTAGTTTATGCAGTGTGGTACATTTTTAAAGTTCATGCTTTCCTTAGAAAATGTTTTAAGCTCTGTGGTGAAGATTGAATTCTTGATCTCTCTTCCATGTGACAAACCCCAGCTTGTCTAGAAGTTTAAAGCCAACAGCATGCTTAAAATAACAGGGACCTGACTCTTGAAATACGCAGTTTTCTAGTCTTTCTATTTCCTATAATTGCTTTGAATGCCTGGAGTTATTTAATCGTGGTAATCTGTTTATATATTTTCCTTTCTAATATTTACTCTTGTAAGAGCTTCAGGGCTATGTATAATTCTCTGTAGAAATGATCAAGGTGACATATTTATTACATTTCCCTAAAACATGTAAATGTATAGTTAAGTTGGATACTTAATTTATCGTGTCATGGGAAATAATTGCATATGAGACTTAAAGTGGTGGCAGGTTTTATGGCAGTGATTGATATTTAAATTAATCATTTAAATATTCATTTGTATTAATTTTATGTTCTCTCTATTAGTTATTTACTGTTGAATTATAAAACTGTTTTCTATTTTATAAAAATCTTTGTTTCCTGCCCTGGCTGGTATAGCTCAGTGGGTTGAGCACGGGCCTGTGAAGCAAAGGGTTGCCAGTTCAATTCCCAGTCAGGGCACATACCTGGGTTGCAGGCCAGGTCCCCAGTAAGGGACACATGAGAGGCAACCACACATTGATGTTTCTCTCCCACTCTTTCTCCTTCCCTTCCCCTCTCTCTAAAGCTAAATAAATAAAATATTGGAAAAAATCTTTGTTTTCTATATTTTAAAATATTTATTTTTGTCCATTAACAAATCTGTTTTTGAAATATTGTTTTCAAGTAATTGGAATTTGTGTGGCTAAATTATGTTACTAGTTTCAAGTGTACCATAACTAAAAGAAACAGTAATTTATCTGTTGTGAATGAAAGTAGAGTAAATCAACAATGAAATCTAATTGAATCAAATTGCTGTTTGAACTAACTCACTTAAATGTATTTCTGATCTAACATCATCTAAACATAAAAATCACATGTGCCTACTTTAATATTATATTATGTATTCATTATTTGCAATTGCCAAAGTGAGTCCAGGTGTTAAATGCTGAAATCTTGTTCAAAACAAAGTACTTAAAATATTATGGAAGTAAATTATTTAGAGGAAAATATTGACTTTTTATTAGTGATAGAATGTAAAATATTTAATTATTAAAATCCTGCTTTTGATATAACTTGGTCATCTATAGAAACTTTAAAAACTAACATTGCTATATGACTTATATATTAAAAAGAGAGACAAAGCTATACATCTTATAATTGTGTTAAAAGAGTAAAAATGCATTATTTATAGTAATAACTAGCATATATAAATTTATAAAATTATTCATTTTCCCTAAATCCAAACAAATCTTTCATAAATTCAGATAGCTGGATAATCCTCAAAACAAATTAAATCAACTGGTTCCTATTTCAATAATTATGTAACTAAATAAGTCATGGTTGACAATCCCAATAATGCTCATTTTTAAAAATATTCTTATTATGTTTATTTTATTTTGGAAATTTTACTTATTTATTTTTTTATTGTTGTTCATTTACAGTTTTCCCACCTTTTTCCTATTGCCCTTCTCTTTCCTGCCCTCGCCAAGGGCCAATCCCCACCCCATCGTCTTTGTCCATGAGTTCTCTATTCATGTCCCTTGACTTGCCCCTTCCCCTTCTTTCCTCTGTTGTCCCCCACTCTCCTCCCCTCTGATCACTGTCAGTTTGTTCTTTATTTCCACATCTTTGCTTCTATCTTGCTCATTTGTTTGTTCTGTTGATTAGGTTCCATTTATAGGTGAGATCATATGGTATTTGTCTTTCATCACCTGGATTATTCTGTATAGCATAATACTCTCTCGTTTCATCCATGTTGTTCCAAAATAATACTCTTATTTAAATTAAACTCCAAATTGTCAGTTTAGTTATGTTAATTCTAATAAAAATAAAAATTAAGTTATATATTGACAATTATAATTTATATTTATAACTGAAATTATAATTTATCTGAGAACAAAGCCCCATGTGTGTACAAACTTGTGTCAATCAATTTATTTTTCTTATACAAGTTTCCACATTATCTATGTTTCATAACTAATATATATCCAGTTGTAAAAAAGCTTAGTATGCTTTATATATTTTCTTTTTTTTTTATATTTTATTTATTTATCAAAAAACATAAACTCTAATATTTTCTTTTATAAAATTATAGAAAATAAATGTTCTTCTAAAAGTTATAATAAGAAAATATTTAAAACATGACACTTATTGCTCAACCAATTGCAAGCTGAAAGAGTGGTGTTTTTAAGACCTTGTGTTGTTTTAAATTATAATTAGGTTTATGTATTTCTATTGTGCAGAAGGGTCCCGATGTTCAAATCTAAGATAGTTACAAAACAAACTAATATCTGTATTTATGTCAAAATAGTGTGGCTTATTTTTTATGATTTAACTAGAGCAAAATTGAACATTGTCATGAAAGTTTTAATCCAATTCATTATGATTAGGCTAATTATGTGCATCATGATTATATATTTTTCAGACTTTTTCTTTATTAACTAGTGTACTTTTAATTTTTAAAAAAATACTACCATTTTGTTCATTTAATTTTTTAAAAATTTTATTTATTTTTAGACAGAGAGGCAGGGAGGGGGAAAGAGAGAGAGAGAAACATCAATATGTTGATGCCATAGCCCAGACATGTGCCCTGACTGGAAATTCAACTGGCGACACTTTGACTCACAGGCCGGCACTCAATCCACTGAGCCATGCCAGCTAGGGCTACATTTTAAAACTTTATCTATTTCATATTTGGAAAAGAATTTACTCAGTGTAAGTTTTAATAACTGGAGTAAAATATAGTTTTGCAATAAATTTAATTCCCTTATATATTCCATCACTTTTATGATAGCTAAGAATTCTTCTTATTTACTACTATATCATTTGTATTTATCTTAAAACTTGTAAGTAAATATGCACAATTTATCTGAAAAAATATGACTAAATGAAATGTGTATATTTATGCCAACAAATATATATGTATATGTATATATAATAATAATCTAGTATATACATTGAAGTATACATGTGGCAAACTGTTAATAACTGAAATATATTTGAATATATGCATGTTCATATGTATGCCCATATTAGTTTCCTGTTAAAGCTGTAACAAATTACCACAATTTAGGGGTTTAAACAAAGCACATTTCTTCTTACATTTCTGGAGATGAAAGTCCAAGTTCACCAGCCTAGTGAAGTCCTCAGGAGAGCAGACTTGATTCATTCTGGAGGCATTGGAGAATCCACAGCCTTGGTTTTGCTTGTTTATAGAGGCTATCTGAGTTTTCTTGGTGCATGCTAGCCTCTCCCTTCCTCAAATCCAGAAAATTTGTTTCCATTTCCAATCTTTCTGTTCCACTGTTTCTGTATTTCTGTCTTTGTGTTCTTCTCTCTCTCTGCTTCTGTATCACATTAACTTTTCTTGATTCTCTGTTGGTTCTTCTAAAACACTAGCAAAAAATTATTCAACCACGCTCTTGGTTTCTTTCCAGAGCATCTATGCCTGACAGTGAATCTCCTCATTTTAACATCTTTTTGTAATCAGGATAGGATGAGAATTTCCAAAATTACCCATTTTGCTAAATCTATAGATATGGGCTTTTCTTCTTGCATTTTACTCTAAGCAGCAACAAGAAATCAGGCTGTACCTTCAACACTTTTCTTAGAAATCTCCTCATTTAAACACTCAAGTTCATCACTTACAAGGTCTGCTTCCCACACAACTGTAGATACAATCTTGCCAGTCTTTCTCCCACTGTAAACAAAAATATCTTTCCCTCCAGTTTCCAGTAACATGTTTCCCATTTCCTTCTGCTCTCTCCCCAGTAGTGTCTTTACCCTTGGTATTCTTGCTCCCATCTCTTTATGATGACTTAGGTATTACCTAAGATGATACAGGTTTTCTCCCGTCTGATTCACACATCTTCTGCAACCTTTTTGGAAGAGCCTGTGACATCTGTAATTCTGCCAAAAACCTGCTCAAAACAATCTAGGCTGTTTTGATCATGTTTTAATTTTTTCTACTTGATCTAGGACATTGTCAATGCCACAATATCTTTGTTGATATTTTGTGTGGAGGATCTACCCATTTTTGACAGGGGGTGTTGAAATCCCCTACTATAATTGTGTTGCTATCAATATCTTTCTTGCTCCACTCTAAGAAGACAAGCAACCCAATTAAAAAATGGGCAAAGGACTTGAACAGACACTTCTCCAAGGAGGACATGCAGAGGGTCCAGAGACATATGAAAAGATGCTCAATATCACTAGCCATCAGAGAGATGCAAGTGTAACCCACAGTGAGATACTACTTCACATCAGTCAGACTGGCCATCATAAACAAATCAACAAACATCAAGTGCTGGAGAGCTTGTGGAGAAGAGGGGACCCTAGTGCACTGTTTGTGGGAATTCAGACTAGTGCAGTCACTGTGGAGAACAGTATGGAATTTCCTCAGAAAACTAAAAGTGGAACTGCCTTTTGACCTGGCAATTCCACTGCTGTGATTATATCCTAAAAACCCCGAAACACCAATCCAAAAGAACCTATGCACCCCAATGTTCATAGCAGCACAATTTACAATAGCCAAGGGCTGGAAGCATCCTAAGTGCCCATCAGTAAATGAATGGATCAAAAACCTATGGTACATTTACACAATGGAGTTCTATGCATGGAAAGAAAGCAGGAGCTCTTACCCTTTTCAACAGCATGGATGGAACTGGAGAGCATTATGCTAAGTGAAATAAGGCAGGTGGTAAAAGACAAATACCATATGATCTCACCATTAACAGGAACCCAATCAACAAAATAAACAGGCAAGCAGAGTATAGCCAAAGACATTGAAATTGAGAACAGGCTGACAGTGACCAGAAGAAAGAGGATAATGGGGGAAAAGGGTGAAGGGTTTACAGGAACAATTATAAAGGGCATGTAGACAATAACGAGGGGAATGGAAACAGGGGAGGGCTGGGGTGTTGAGGAGGGGTGAGAGGAAAAGGTAGAAAACTGTACATGAACAGCAATAAAAAGGGTAAATAAATAAATAAATGACCCTGAAAACAGTTTAAAAAAATTCTTCCAGCATGTTCCCATGGCCCAGTTTCAAAGTGACTTCTGTATGTTTGGGCGTTTGTTATGGTGGCTCCCCACTTCCAGATAGGACAGTCTGCATCCACTTCTTATTGCTGCTGAAGCAATTGCCACAAATGTTGTTACAGTTTGGAAAACTCAAAATTTATTTTCTTAGCAGTTCTTAAGGCTAGTCATCTAAAATCCAGAAGTTGGCAGGGCTGTGTTCTTTCTGGAGGTTTTGTGGGGAAATTGCTCTCCTTGGCTTTTCCAGTTTCTAGAAGTCTCTTGCATTCTTTACCTTGGCTTGCGGAGACTGGAAAAGGAGCCAATATCATAGGAGGGTAAAAATGTGTAGAGTGAAACACTGTCATTTTGGTACATGCTTTTACTTGCTGAAATTTTACAAAGATGAGAATGAGCACTAAGTAGTGGTGAGACCATCTTCTCAGTGGGATAACCTTAGAGGTAATCAATTGTTGGCATCTATTACAAAATTTGATTTATGTTATACTATAGCATTGTTGGGAACTGCCCTGCCTGGTTTCAGGAGCTGTAACCCACCCATGGCTAAGGCTGAGTGAGCAACCTTCCAACCATAACCCACTAAGGAGACAAAGCCTATCTCCCTGGCAGAAGCACCGATTCTGCTCCTTTTTCTATAACTGGCCCCCCAATGCTTGATCAGTTAGCCAATGATGGGTAAGATTCCCCAAGGGGGAACGACCTAAGACGGGCATGATCACATGGAGAATCCCAGGGAAAGAATTAGGGGACCTATGTAGAAAGGGGGTGATGGACCCTCACCCCTCTGCTTTGATGAAGCCTGTCTCCACTGAGTCCGTGAGAAGTCTCTGAAAATTCCTTGGTTATCTGCCTCCTCTGCCTGACTTGAGCCTGAAACAATGACAGAGGGCAGTGCAGCCCTGTGCTGGAAAGGGGAAGCTCCCTGAGCGATCAGGCCCGAGCAAGGATGCGTAAAATCCTCTGAAGCCTGCTTTGCTAAGAATGCTTTTAGCAATGATAAAAGTGATAAAAGTCGAAGCAGGAAATGAATTTGTTTCCCAAAGTTTTGTAGCCTTTTAACTGATAGACCCTGACTCAGAAGAATCCCTAATAGTTCTTTATATGCTATCTATCGTTTTATCCTTACTGCCTGACAATGATTAATGAGCTGCACCTGTATTCCTGTGCAAATTAAACCCAATAAAAGCTTGTCTAGGCAAGGGTCAGTGCACTCTCCCCTTGAGGGAGTAGCCGTACAACCCCTTTTTCTTCACAGAACTCGGTAGTCCATGTGAATTTGTCTCAGATCCCATCCATGACGCTGTGGGCACTGTGGGCTGGTGCACATGTCATAACATAGTATAGTATAGTATAGTATAGTATAGTATAGTATAGTATAGTATAGTATAGTATAGTATTGTATAGTATAGTAATAGTATAGCAGTTTGTTCATATAGGTTTTTGGTAGTCAGTTTTTTTCATCATTGTCAGATTCTTGATAGTAACAAATAAACCACCCCACAGACATAGTGGCTTGTAACTATAAATTTACTTTTTCCCCATTTACATGTCAGCTGTCACCGTGTTTTGCCCTGCTTAGTTCCTTTAAGCCCTACTTGGCTCAGTTTCACAGGTCTCGTCATTCTCAGATCTTTCCTGAAGGATTAGCACCTATGTGAAATGTATCTGTTCACATAGCCACAAGAGAGAACAGGAGAGTTAACCAAAATGAATTGTTTATTCAAATTCTATTTAAAATTAGTACACAAAATTCTCTAAGTGAGCCACTTCCAGAATGTGAGCCACAGGAGACAAAGCTTGTCTCTGGCAGCAAGCACTGCTGCTTCTGCTTCTTCCCCTGTCCCCAAAGCATGGTCGATATCCATGCAAGTACGACCCCTCAGAGAGTGGTAACCTAGGCCAGACATGGTCACTTGAGAGGCCACCATGGAAGGACTCAGGGGGCTGCAACAAAGAGGGAGCAATGGACCCTTGTCCCCCAGCTATTGTGACATAGTCTGAGCCTCCACTTCCATCTGGGAAAAGGTCTTCCTGGCTCTAATCCACTCAAGCCTAAAAACCCATGATGGGGAAGGCAGTGCAGCCCTGTGCTGGAAAGGGCGGGTTCCCTGGGTGATCAGGCCTAAGAAAGAATGTGTAAAAATCCTGTCAAACCTGCTTTGTTTAGAATGCTCTCATTTAAATGATAAGGGTCCAAGCAAGCAGTTGGTTCCTCAAAGTTTTATGGCTTGTTAGCTATCTGACCCTGACTGAGAATAAGCCCTCATAGTTCTCTGAATGCTATCTATTGTTTGATCCTTACCTGTGTTCTTGTGCAAACGAACCCAATAAAAGCCCTTGAGGAAGGGGCTCTGGGCCCTTCTCCTTTGAGGGATCAGCCACCTCTCCTCCCCAAGCAGATCATGTCTTGGTAGTGTTTACTTTCATCCATGGCGGACGGGGGGACTTTGCAGGCAAAGTTGCCCTCACAGTGGTGTAAAGTAAGGTTCCATCTATATGCTTTTGCATGTGAATATTGAGCTTTCCCTGTACCATTTGTTGATATTAGAAGTTTTCAATAAAGGGAGGAAATAATCTAATTTGTGTCTTTAGGAAAGTTAAATTTATATATTCTGAGTTTGAACTGTAGGGGCAGAGGAAAAAAGAAAACAGAAAAAAACTCACAGGCATGAATAAGAGTGTTGTATTTGACAGCAGGAGAAGGGTAAAAGGGGGTAAGTGGTGATAGAAAGAGACTTGACTTGGGAGGTGAACACACAACACAGTGTACAGATGATGTGTTGTGGAATTGTGCACCTGAAACATGTATAATTTTGTCACTCCAATGAATTCAATGAAAAGGAAAAAAAAACAAGTGAATGAGAGTTGTAGCAGTGTAAGCTGTCAGGAAATCCTTGCAGTAACCACACCTTGGACTGCTGGTTGCAGACTGGAACAAGATCACAGGAACAAAGATGTAGAAAGTAGATTTGAGATATATTTGCAAGTTAAAATTAACATGATTTAATGAGAATGTTTTTCTAGATGGCAAAGAGAAAGGTGTAAAATAAAACAGTTGTTACTAAAACAGAAGACTTATATATAATAAATAGATGGCAAAAAGAGAAGATAAAAAATTAGAAATTTTAGTATTGCACATAGATAAAAAACTGAGCATCAGGTATATTAAATATGTAGTGTTTATGAGACATCTAAGTAGAAATGTCAAGAGTCTTCTGGATATATAAACCAAAGGTAGGCTAAATGCAGATATGTGGTATCATCAGACTATAGGTAGCATTTAAATTCCTGGAAGAAGCCAAGATTTCCTAGTGTTTAAATTTATTCAAAACATATCCACTAAGCTGGGTTTTCCTGAAGAAAAAGACCTAATATTATATTTGCTTAGATATATATATATATATTGTTACCAGCTATTTGGGCATTCATTATGCCCATTATATTAACACATAAAACAATCACAACTGTGTGCAAGATACAATGCTGTGTAACTAAAAATAAAGAATGCAAGAGATAATCTCTGCCATATGAAACTGTTAGTTTGGTGTGATAGGGAAAAATATTAATGCAAATTTAGAGTAATATACAAAGAAAGTAGTATTCAAAGGATACAATGACAACTCAGAAAAAGGGCTCACAATTTGGCCTCAGTGGTGTGGGCTACAGGAATCTTCCTGGAGAAGTTGCGTTGGTAAGTGAACAGCTTCCACTATTTCTTTTCCTTAATAGATGGGAAGTGAAGGGGCAGGAGGTAAAGCCATGTGATGAAGTAAAGACCTTTGCTTCATCACGGAGTGTGGGGAAAGCTATATTTCTCTAAATTTTCAGGTCAAGGGAAAATTCAACATACTTTGATCTGAAGTTAGCAATAATAATAATGGTAATGATAATTCCACCAATATTCATATTTTATCCTTCTTTTATCCAGTTATTTATTTTTATGGGGCAGAAGTAAAAGGTTCAATTCAATTTTATCATATGAACTAATATAGCATTGAACAATAGATTAGATTGAACAATAAGTTATATTGAATTTAATAACACTATAATCTTGGCAAAACAAAGTAATGTATTTTCATCATATCTTAATATAAACCTATTGATGATGGGTGTAAATTACTTTTGTATTCACTTATCAAGTAAGGATCAGATAGTAATTTTACATTTGTTCTCCTACCAAGAAGAAAAAACCTTTCTATTTAGCTAAGCATTTTCCTAGTGATGTCCAGATGGTTTCTTTATACACAAACACAATCAAGTGGATTATGAGTTAACCATGATATATAATCCTAGAAGCCTCTTTTCATTGGCCAAATGCCATCATATTATCCTCATCTATTTTTACAAAGAATTGGAAGAGAATATTCTTGTCTATTTATAGGACCTAAGTATGCTTAACAGAGAGAGGCAGTTTGCCCATTTGTGTTGGGGTGATTTACAGAAATAATTGAAATGAATAAAAAGCCTGCTGGATTAAGAAGAAATATCGTCATTGACAAACTTTCCTAAGACATAATTCATATGCTTATGCCAATAAAATAAGATTAAAAGCCTCAGGGGAAAAATGATGAAAATTGTGACATAGTAAAATAGGAAGTTCAAAGAAAGAAGTGAAATATTCAAAAGTTTAAATAAGATGACCTGTCTTTCTTTGATAGGAAATGAAAAATAACAACAATGACTTGACTTGGGCAGATAGGCATTTGTGTTGAACATTCCACAGGGCGAGCTACAATGAATCATGGGATTGCCACTATAGGGTCCCCTCCCTTTGAGTGCTGTGCAAACTGAAATTTGAATCTAGCCAATAGAGGGTGGCGCATGTGAGGGACGGTCACTTCATATTGGTTTTATTACACTTTGTAATTAGAAGACAGTGTCTGAGAAGATGGGAGAGAGAGGTCATCCAGCTTGTCCTGAAGAAGGAAGCTGCAGTGTTTGGAGAGGTTCTGTGAGACCAATATACCGCAGGGCACTGTGGGTGGCTTTAGAAACTGAGGGCAGCTCCCTGCAACAACCGAGGAAAAGCTGGGCCCCCAGTCATCTGACAAGGAATGGATTTTGACAGCAAACTGAGTTTAGAGACATGTTCTTCTCAGGCAACTTCCAACTGAAAACGTAGCTTGGCTGACACCTTAATTTCTACCTTGTGAGACCCTGAGTGTCAGAACTGGCAAAACCGTGCTGGGATTTTTAAGCCATGAAAATGAGATAATTATACATTGCTAAATTGTTAAGTTTGTGGTAATTTTTTACACAGCAATAGAAAACTAATACAATGTTTATATTGGCGGCTAGTATGAGTCATTCGTCCATATAGCCTATTTTCCTCTGCTGGCATTTACTGTTCAAAGTAGAAAGTTCAAAGTGATTTTCTTCTTTCTATTTGGAAGATGGCGACCTCACTGAAGCTTATCCTGGTGAGTGAAACTTAAGTACAGAAATAGGATGTTAAACATATTTGAAGTATATATGCAGCTTGAAATTGTACTTGTTTCATTTTTAGTGCATTATAGCATCTTTAACTGCCTGACGCCAATTAGCCATAATGGGAATCATGGAGCTAAGTTCAGCACACTACGTGAAATGGACTTACTGTGGTTCTTCCTGATATTCTGCTTTTTGTTCAAGGACATATAAACTCTTAGAGGCTTCTCTTTTTTTCTACCTAAGAAATATTTGTTATCCTTATTTGTAATTCATATTTAAAGCTCTATCATTTACTAGACTGAATTAATAAAAGCAGATTTCACATCTCTTCAACAGGGAAAACCTCAATCAAGTTAGCTTAAGTTTTGATCTCTGCATTTAATTAACCTAAAATATACACAACATTCTAAACAGATTCCTTAAGTTTCTTCAGTATTGTTAGTATGCATACAGCCAACTTTTATTTTAAAACAATTTTGAATATAAATCTCTCAAATAGGTGTAGCAAGGTATTGGTACAGAATTCCAGGTAATATAAATGACAGTGTGTAAAACTGTATCACAGATGCTATTTGTAACCCTTGAATTCATGTAGGAACCTCAAATGTGGCTATATTCTGATACATTATTTTGAATAATAAAATAAGACTTTGGTATTAAGCTAAAAACTACAACAATCTGTTTAGAAAAATTTAATCCAAAGAAACTAATGACACCCCTCTGCCCATTAAACACACAGAGATGCTCTCATAGAAAACTCAGAACTCCAAACAGAAACCTCAAGCAAGAATGCTTTCCTTCCAAATGACAGTATGTGAACTAAATAGCTGCTTCTTTGAGGTTTCAGATGAAAAAATAAAGGGTTTTTCACATTGTATTTACTCAGCAAACACTTATATAGCAATATCATTGTTTAAGGACAACAAATTAGATAACCCTATGACAAACTTGTAGTGTTTGCTAGAAAATATTTCTAATACAATATAGTCATTTATTTTAAAATAATTCAACATGTTGCAAATTATCATAATGCAGAAGAAACTGAGATTGAAGACACGGTTCTCTTTAACTCCCTCTGATTTAAGATTACTTTATTGGCAGAATAAGGGGATTTGGTATTTTGGTTAAGGGAAATACAGATGATTAAATCTCTTTACAAAGATAATTTTCTAAAAATAACTTGTGGGTTGTGACTCTGAAATTCTTTCCTGGGAATGTAATAAAAATATGTGTTCTAAATTATATACATAGTACAAAAGCACATGCCTTTCTCTGTCTGGAACACTGCATCCATCCTTTACTATGGCAAAAACCTGGTTATCCAGCTCTGGCTGGTGTGGCTCAGTAGACTGAGTAGCAGCCTGTAAACTAAAGGTTCGCCAGCCCGATTCCCAGTCAGGGCACAAACCTGGGTTGCAGGCCAGGACGCTCGTTGGTGGCGTGTGAGAGGCAACCACACACTGATGCTTCTCTCCCTCTCTTTCTCCCTCCCTTCCTGTCTTTCTAAAAGTAAATACATAAAATCTTCAAAAAGAACCCCAAAATTGATCCTGAACATGTCTTAGATATCAACCCATTTTCTCAGAGTGCAATAAGATCTGGCTAGGATTCCTTTAGAAGTGTAGCTGAATGAACACAGGAACAAGTTTAGCTTGTTGCAGCCTAGAAGTTAGTAGCTATTTAACAACAAAATCAGATTTCAGAGACTCCACACTTGTTGTGCAGCTGCCTGAGGCACACTTAGGGCCACATAATTTCTTAGTAAGTGGGCTAGATGTGATCGATTACTTCATAGAAAGTTTATGTATCAGTTCCTATTGAAAATTTGAATACAGTTTATTTCATGGCATCTTGTGTCTGGAGCACTTTAAGTGACCATCTATATTTAAAGACCTCCAAGGTCATTTATTCCACCTTACATTTACATACCTATATGCTATTGTGTTTCCTCTATCCTAATCCATTTCCCCATCTAGTCCAAATCATTTCACACTGAACTTCAGAGTCCTTATTCTACAGTTAAATTCTTGTATATCTTTGACTTTGCATTATTTTCCCGTCTCCTATAGGTCATAAATAAAACCTGGAATTCCCTATCATACTGCTATTAGGTTTTTAATATTTACTTTTTTAATATTATCCTGAGTTCACACATGAAGTTTCTGTATTAGGCAGATGAATTATTAACACTTACATGATAACTGTGCTATCTCCCATTTGCCTCAGTTCTTATTCTCCAGGCAATATGCTGAGAACCATGAGGTCTAGGCTGTAGATGAGTAACAGAGAAATACAAATGTTATCTGCTTATATCCATGCCTTCCTCCCTACATTCTGCCAAAAAGAAGAAAGAAAAACCTTTGCTCCAAAGGAACAATCCTGAGTTCTTACTCTAATATAAATGTAAGTAAATTTCTCCAAGGGAAAGGTAAGTTCTGGGTACCAGCCCAACCCTCTTAAAATGTAAAATACATTTCTGAAAGGTAAATTTCCATAGCATCCTAGTTCTGGTTAAGCAGTCATAAATCACATTCCATGACTTGTTCTTTTAGTTCTGGCCCCAAGTTTCAGTAAATATTTTTCAGAAAGCCCTTAAAATCTAAAAACACACATACAATCCACAGTATTTCAGTTGCTTTATTTAAAGGCTTTGGACATGGAAATTATTTATTAGATTACAATTCTCTGACTTTTCACTATAATTTCCAGATCATCACTCAACCATCTAAAAATAAAAAGTTTCTTATGTTGAGGTACATATTAAGCATCTCTTTATTGATTTTTTGCCCCATTAACATTATTTACTTTCATCCTCCAGCAAAAGTTGACACCATATGTTACACAACTCCCCACTGAACTTTCAGAATAATCTAAATTATTTCCATATGTTTAGGTAGGACTTATATAACAACTTAGTGTTTTATAACATTTTATATAAACATAATCTTTCCCTGAAGCCCACTTAAACCCAATTCACTCATGGGTTGATACTTGAAGACCTTGTTATCATCTGTAATTTTATGACCTCTAAAAATTAATTCTGTTGTTTCAAATACTTATCTCTTTTTTTTTACTTCATTAATCCCAGTGGACAAGATGCCACCTCACTGAGAGTTTTACAACTTTGTCACTCCATGTTAAACTGGTCTCTGTGCTCCTTGTCTCTGTCATCTACCCTGTGACAGTCATGTTGTGATGGGTGCGACCAGCCAGCTCTCTGGGCAATACAGTTCTCTCACTTGTCCCTTCAGGATCACACATCTTTTTCTGAAAATTCAACTGTAGCTCAATAGTGCAATCTTATTTTTCTTTTAAATTGTTCAAGCCTTAAGCAGAATATTAATTGAGAGAACTGCTCATATTGATGTCATTATAAAATTATGATCTACAATTTTTATTCACAACTGAATTCTATAAAAGCCTCTAATTTTAGTTCTAATTCATTCTACCAAAGATTTATTTCAAATTAATAACTTTTTCCCCATGCTTCCTACTTTAATATATATACCATCACATGTTGTAAATATTCTCTTCATAATTTATGAAAAGAATGTAGTATAGATTATTTTGTTTCTATCTTATCCTGGAAAGTGCTGTTTTTTTTTTTTTTTTCAGATACACTGCTAGATGAAATTTCTGGCCTTCCTAGTAGTTAAATGTGACCTTATTGATTAATTCCTGATCAATGCAATATGGGAAAAAGAGATGTGCTGTATCCAGGTATAGTTCCTAAAATATTTCCCTCATTATTCCCATTTCTCTATGCCTTTATTGTCAATCTGGATATAGAGAATTTATGAAAGAACACCATGTTTTTAGAATACAGCTGAACAACAAATCAGAAGGAGGTCTGAGAGCCTGAAATATCATTTTTGTCATGTATTACTCTGTAATAATACATTCATCTTCAAAGTGGCTTAAAACAGCAATGATTTCTTATAGCTCACTTTTCTCTGGGTTGACTCAGCAGTTATTTTGTTTTATGTGCTGCTAACTGAAGGGCTGGGAAGGTGTAACACTCCCAAATACCCTCATGTACTGGCTGGTAGTTGGTACTGGCTGCCAGCTAGGACCCCAGGGTCTCTCAGTCCCAGGCCTCCGATCGCCTCCACATAAGCCTTTGCATATGGGTGTTTATTCTTTTTTGCAACATCAGATTGGGTTCCAAAAAAGAGCATTTCAAGTCGCAAAATCAAAAAATCTGAGCTCTATATTCCCTGTCCTATAACTGAAATACTGTTATTTCTGCTTTTTTTTTTTTTTAGTCAAAATAAATCACTAGGAAAGGCCAGATTCAGGCATAATGGGCTCCAGCTTTCAATGAAAAAAGGACAAAGAATTTCTAGTCATCTTTAACCGAACATAGTTCATTTTCAGGTTATAAATTATTTATGTTCATCCCTTATGTAAAATGCATTCAATTCTTTCCCTCAATCCTAATAGTTTTTTTCCATATAGTATGAAATTTGGCCTCATATTACAGTTTCTTGTCATTTAAATGTGATAAGATGTGGATGAGACTCTGTTGCAAAGGTCATTTTTGCAATAACCTAAGAACTAAAGCAATATTTTTATCCCAAGTACCAAATTTATTAGCAGACAACACTTATTGTAATTAATATAGAATTTGGAGCTTTATACCTCTTTCTTTGCTAGCAGATATCTCATTATCTGCTTACTGATGCTAATTAATGCAAGAAAGAAAAATTAATGCACAGAAAGTTGATAGAAAGTGATATACATGTGATTGTATGTGTAGGTGAATCCCCTGATGTAATTCTAAAAAAAGGTTACCTACCAAGAAAGGTATCACCCCTTAGGGTAAATTTTGAGTAAAGAACTGAAGAAAATAAGACAGGAAGCCATGCAGTAATTTGTCAATGACAGAAGTATAATAATTTTTAAAGCTCTTATATTAATCTCAGCGGGGAACATTGGTGGTTTGGACCAGAGGAAAACGCTGAGGGGATAAGAAGTGATAAAATTCTGGATAATTGTGTATATAGTACAAACAGAATTTTTTGATGAATGGCTGCTGTAAGCAAGAGAAAGAAGTCAATGGACTGACTCCCCAAAATTTTCTATGAGAGGAATTAGAGGAACAGGGTTGCCAAAACCTCATTTGGGAGAATATTTACAAGATAAAAAGATCTGGGGGGCAAATTTCAAAATCTACCATTACCATCAGAATTACAATAAAAATTGTCAACAAGGGTAAGCATTTGGACTTTTGAGCCTAGAATTCTGGTTCAAATGTGAGTGACCGCTCAAATGAGCTGAGGAATAAGATATGACCGATGGCTATTACAATGTGAAAGTCACGTGCATTCTTGACAGAACCATTTTACTAGAGTGGTGAGGATAAAAGTCGGGCTTGCATTTATTCAGTGAGAATGGGAAGGAAGCAATTGGGAACACTGTGTTTTGACAAGTCTGTATCTCCAGCATTAAGAAGGAGTCTTGCAGTTCCCAATCATGCCCTGGAGCAGACATGTGCATTTTTGATAGCATACCATCACTAAGAAATTTTGCCCATTGTCTTGTTCATCACAGGACATTTAGATTTGAAAATCCAAAGGTCCCATCCACATATGGGGAAACTGTACAAGTTCAAAAAGGATTTAGAATTATATCCTAATATAGAAACTGTTGATACATTACAAAATATTCAATCAAAATTCTTGTTCAGAGCAATTCTGATATTTTCAGTACTGTTATCTGAAAATAAAGCTGCCTGATTGAAGGTCAAAGGCCAAATCCATTCCAGGACTTTTCTTTTTAAAATTCTCACCAGCCAGGAATAGTTCACAAATCAGGAAGTAGAAAAAAATTTGAATGAAAATATTAAGAAAGGAAAAGTTGATTTCTGTTCATTTCCTTTGACAGAAATAGAATTATATTTCAACTAATTAGTCCATTGTGGAAGTGGACACACTGGGTACTAGTTATGTGCTACTGAAGGCAGAGTTGATGATCCAACATTATTGGAGTATTTGAGCTTGGGTTCAGAGGAAGTTCTTTTATTCTGAAGCCTGTGCAGTTGGTAAATTCACAGTCTACTTTTTATTGTATCTCATATAGCAGGAATTAAGGCTTATCAGGCAGGGCCGACCTTATACAGCCTTTAGACACACATGAGGTAGGTACCGGGAGCCTGGAAGCATTTTGTCTGCTGGCTTCTCAAAGTTTCCAATTGGAAGGTTCAAAAAGTTATCCTCTTACTACGATATTGTGTTTCTTAAAATGTTCTTTGGTCACTATTCCTCCTTCTCCTGCTTATTCTTGCTTATCAAAATTGCACTGTGGCTGATTTCAATAAATTGTTAGAAACTTGGTGGCAATTCTTTTTTTTTTTCACAAGTGCTATTTCAGGGTAAATAAATGTTTTGCTTGATCAGTTTTTTGCAAAGTTTATTTTTGTAAAAAAATTAGCTTTGTTTTATCCTAAGGAAAAATCTATATCTGTCCATATTTTATTAAATAGAAAAATATGCCAACAAGAAAATTGATAAACTTATACTAAATATTTAATGTCTTCAATATGTTTGAATCAAAGCAGTACAAGTACAAGGACAGTTTTCTGATATTTTCTCTTGAAATTATGATAGATTTCAGTTTTTATTATAATACTGAACAACTTTAGGCTTGCTAATCCCTTTATAGATACAGTGATTGGAAACAGGAATTGAATGATACTGAGCCTAATCATTCTATAGAAATTTAAATGTTCAAGGAGTTTACTAGTTTTACCTAAATAAACTACTAATTAATTTTTAGATTGATAGAAATTTAGGCAATAAAAAATAATTTCAGCCCATGGGAGAGGGAAGATATCAGCTAGAAAGACCTATTTTCCCAAATCATAGATATATTTTCTTTATAAATATGTCTGGAATGGGCTACTACATTTACTCACCTCTGTTCTGCACATGTATTTAATTTAATAAATGCTGAGCTCAATACATTTTTATTAAGCCATTTGATATTTATATTAACATTGCTCTATTTAGTGAGACTCCATTGTAAACCAAACAGCTCTCCCTATCAAAATATAATGAAAATAAAAATATTTTCAAGTAAAAAGTAAATAATGCACAGTGCAATAACTACTGTAAAAGGGGTATGCATACATATTGGTACCCAGTTCAGATAAGGAAGAAGGAGTCATGGAGAGATACATTAAAATGAGGCTCCCCATATAAAAAATGACTTGGCTGAGATCTTAAGGACAATAAATTAGTAGACTAGCTAAGTACATGTTCAAAGTCTTGAGTTGATGTTGAGCATTGCTCAGTAAGAGACCAGAAGGTACTTGAATATAGATAAAGCCTATTATTTATAACAAACCTGATCATGAGTATTAAGGTGGGAATAATAAGCAGAAAAGATGCTTAAGGTTATTCACATTAAACTAGGTAAAGTGGTTTGTTTTTATCCACAGTAGAAATACTTAAAGGAAAAGAATGTCCTATTGAGTTTAATTATTCTGGAGGGCTAGATGGATACATTTCCATGAGAATTCTCAATTGACAAAGCGTAGTCTATCTAGCTTGTGTTGATGGCCCTGCCTACTGGCTTAAATAGCACCAAATGTAGACTAGTTGAGTTACATATAGAGACATATATCTACTCATCTATATGTCTATATATCTATCCACTATGATCAATGGTTAAAATAGTACCATTAGTACTTAATGTTATACATCTTGAATATGAGAAGGTCCAAGAAGGAGTTCAAAATTGCTTCATATAGTAATTTCAGATCTATTATTTCTGAGGATTCATAAAGTTAAACTAAGGAGGTTGTGTCATTTTATTTGTCTTGCAAAGAGAGGAAAGGGAGAGAAAATGGGATCGAGCAAAAGAAGTACCCATATAAATTACCTTTATTTTTAAGAGTAGATCTGTACATTTTTTTAATACAAAAGGACTATCAAGCTAAAAAAACCCTCTATTCTTTATTTTACTCTGTCTTGAGATATAGATAGACCCTTAAGAAACACATTTTTAAGCCTTTGTCTAACCTATCATGCATTTAGAGTAGGGAAGACTGGCAGAACAAAAAGCATAACAGAAAGAAATGAGAACCCTTTCAGCACCCGGTTATATTTCAGAAGACATAGTTGAGAAACAGCTGGTGTGAGATCATTGTTTTCAGTGAGTTACAGAGAGTCACAAACTGGGATTGATCCCTACATAATGGACCGCTGAAATTATACTAGATGTCTCCTACATTAGTACCTCATTACACGTTAGGGAGATTCATACTTTAAGATGTATTTATTTGTTTTCACCCTCTCTTGTTTCTCTCATATGAAGAATGGCATGTAACCAAAGCCCATACTACAAAATGATAAAATATGAACTAAAATGAATGAGGGTTAGATTATGACATGAATTTTAAAATGACTTTTTTTGCTATTTTATTTATTTTTTGTTAAGAAAGATTCCCTGACTTAGAAATTTTGTCACAATTATGGAGGAGGTAATGTCACATACATTTGTTACAGATGAGGCTCAAATTAGTTTTTCAAAATGAAAAAAATGTCTTTTTACATACTGCTCATTGTTAATAAAGAAGTTTGTGTCAGTTCTCATGAAAAAAAGGTTTTTCCTGTCATGCAGCTGCAAAAACAATTCTTGTATTTTTGTATCTCTTCTCTTTCAAAAAGAAATTTCAAAAGAAGAATAAATTATCTCCTAAATTCCTTTTCCTTTCAAGCAAATATTCTTGAGTTACCTAAGGACAATACTTGCTCAGACCCCCTTTTCTTTTTTAACTGAGATTCCATCTCCCCATTTTTTCCAGGAGAACTTTTGACAGAGTAATAGGTAAAGACATAAGTTGTCTTTGGTTTTGGATTTTGACAATGTCAAAAGGATTTTTATTTTTATTCAGTGTTTTCAAATGAATAAAATTAATTATAGTAGCCATAGAGTCAAATAAAACCAACTTCACATTTTATAGCACTTTGGAGAAAAAAGAAAGGAAGGGGAAGTAAAAAGACATATTGGTGATGTCATTAATAACAAATGAAAAATTACATCTTTTGTGAACATGTACTATTTGCTGGGTGGTAAGGACAAACACAATTGATTCGATAGAATTTTCTCAAATAACAATTATTTAATAAATAAATACCAGTAATTGTGTGGTCCTTGGTATTTATACAAGTGAGTTGAAAATATATGCCAGCACAAAACCCTACATTTGATATTTATATCAGCTTTATTCATAATTGTCAAAAATTTGTAAGCAACCAGGATGTCCTTTAGTAGAAGAATGAATAAATACACTGTAGAGCATTCAGACAATCATATACAATTCAGCATTAAAGGAAATGAGCTATCAAGCCATGAAAAGACTTAAACAGAATTTAAATGCATACTAATATGTGAAAAAAGTCAATCTGAAAAGTCTATGTATTGTCCGATTCCAGTTATATGACATTCTGGGAAAGACAACATTATGGAGACAGTAAAAGATCAGTAGGAGGTTAGGAGGCAAAGGATAAATGCATAAAGAGAGCATAGGACAATTTTAGGGCAGTAAAACTATTCTAATGATACTACGATGATGGATATATGTCATTATATATTTGTGAATCCCACAGAACGTAGAACACCAAGTGCACACCAATGTAAACCGCGGACTGTGGATGGTACTTAATGCTAGTGTAAGTTCATCGGTGTAACAGATGTTGACGGTGGCTGAGAGGAAGAGTATATATGGAAACTTTCTGTACTTGCTACTCATTTTTGCTGTGAACTTAAAACTGCTCTAAAACTAATGTCTTCATTTAAGAAGTAAATAGAAGCTTAAAAGTTAAAAGTATTCAGTACTTAAAGATAGTCTCAATAATAAAACGTTAAAGTCATTGGTACAATGTATGAGAGAATGACCAGAGGAAGCGTGTCCTCTAGGACAGAGAGCACACTTTTCATTCTGATTAACATACTTAATGAGTTGCTTCTTTGGTTTACTAGCACTAACTTTATTATTTTATTGGAACTCTAACTAAGTAATTTTACAACACACCAGCTTTACCCTTGAACAGTGTTAGTTACAAGGGAATTGCTTCCTCTTAGCAAGAGTACTTTCCTAATCTTTCTATCAGGGAATAAAAACACTTTTTCCCCCTCTCAGTATTTTTTTAATATAACGTTTCATGATATTATATATAATGTTACCCTAATATTAGGGTAAATAACATTTTTAAAAAATATTTTTCTTAAAGAGGTGAAGACACATGACCAGTATGTTTCTAAATCCTGGAGTGAATTCTCTTTACTGGTCTTATGCAGGTGATCACTTTCTGATTCTTGAAGCATTTTCCCTCTTTTTTTTTTTAACTGACGTTGTTGTTGTTGCTTGTGACACCACACTCCTGTATCTCACTCTCTGCTTCATCCCCATGTATTGGCAAGTTCCATCTCTTTTTCTTGACCTTTGGAGTAATTCAACCTCTTTCATCCACTCCTTTTCTTACCCATGTGCATGTTTTTTCTAACTAACAGGACCAGGTGTTCTGGTTTTTATGTCATCTACACATCCTTACTAAGTTTGAGGCTGACATGTGCAAATGGCTGCTCTGCATTTTCCCTTGGAAGTCTACGGTTCAAGCGGACCACCTCCTTGCCTAATCTTTCACATCTTATTAAATGGCACTGTCAGCCACTCACCGGGATAAGCAAGCAGAACCCAGGAATCTTCCTGGATTTCTTTCTTCACCTCATATTACATAACCTATTCATCAACAAGTTCAATCAGTTCTACTTATGAACAATTTTGAATATATCTGGAATCAAACCACTTAAATTTAACATCTGCCATGCAATTTTAAATCGCTAGCACCTCTAACCTGACATGCTTTCATACTCTTGCCTGGATAGAATCTATTATTCACAGAAAAACAAGAAAGTTCTATTAAAAATGAAAATCAGGTTTGTCATGCCTCCTGCTAATAATTCTTTTTTCTTTCTGGTTTATCATCTCATTTAGAATAACTTCTAAATTCTGTATGAAGGGCTGAAATATCCAGCCTGTTCCTCTTAGTCAAATCCAACATTTTGTCTTCTGTCCTTCTTCCCTCATTTAACTGGACTCCAAACATTCTGGTCTTCTGTTTCGTTCTGGCAAATGCCAAACTTCTTTCCATTTTACTGACTTTTCACTAGTGGCCACATTTGCCTGTACTGATTTTTCTCTAACTTTTCCATGTGCACTTCCACATTATTTAGGTCTCATTTAAGCATCCTCTACTCAGAGACACTGTCTTTAATACCCTATAGAAAGTATTGTCCAGTCACTGTCTCTTCTTTGATGCCTGTATATTATCCTCTTCCTCTTAGTTACTGTTACTTATTTCATGTCTCCCTTTTCTAGAATTTTGATTCCAAAGAGAAGAAACTCTATTATTTACCAGCATATTTCTAGTGTAAAGCAAAGTGCCTGGTCTCTAGAAAACAATCTTTGCTGAATAGTGGAGTGTGTGCAAGACATTTTTTATATGAGAGGTAAAATGAGGGCACTTCTGTAATGAGTAGCATTTTTACTAAAACTCCCTCACAAAAAACTCCTGCTTTCATAAGGATTGTGCTATTGTGATTTTGTTTAGTTATATTTGTTTGTTTTCTTTGAAGACATTAATGCCCAGTTAAAGTAAAGGACTAAAACTCAAGTATTCCAGGAAGACTCATGATAAAGTGGTTTATATTGCTATTTACCATTGGCCTGGCTTCATGTAAATATCTATATATAGATATATAGATATATAGATATAAATAATATCTATATCTATCTATATAATATATAGTTTATAATTTTTGGAGTCATAATTATATATATAAAAATATCTATATAGATATAATCTCTCTCTCTCTCTCTCTCTCTCTATATATATATATATATATATAGTTTATACAATTTTGGAATCATTAAACCTGAAGACTAGATAAATTCTATGAACCTTCTCACTGAAAGCACATATTCAAATGTGGTACATGCTAAATTTTTCATACAATTTGATAGAGTTCACACACCATAAAGCATGCATTCATAACCTGATTTTGCTTGAGAAACTCAGGTATCATACAAAGAATAAACTGTCATTTGAAACAATTCTCCATAAAGGACATATGTTCTCACAGTAAAATTTAATGGGAGTTGAAGCAGTCATCTCGGGGTTGCATTATCTCTCAGGGGCCAGGGATGTAGATAATCTGTGTGGTTGCTTATTGAACATAGATTTACACAAGTGACTACAATATTTCTTTAAAAACATTAAGTGATTTTACTGTTAACATTGCACTAGATCCTGGAACTACAAAAAGGGATAAGAAATAGGTGATCCCTTAAGAATGCTATAATCCTGCCCTAACTGGTCTGGCTCAGTGGACTGGGCATCATTCTGTAAACCAAAAGGTCATAAGTTTGATTCCCAGTCAGGACACATACCTGGGTTGCAGGCCAGGTTCCTGGTTGAGAGTGTGCAAGAGTCAACCAATTGATATTTCTCTCACATCAGTGTTTCTCCCCTCTGTCTTCCTCCTTTCTCCTTTCCCTAAAACTAATTAAAATCTTTTTAAAAAGAATGCTATAACCTTTAAGTCAATATAGACATATAAATATATAATTTTAATATAATTAAATACACATAACAATTAATTTTAGTACCACAGTGAACATATTGACTTAACTAGGATCATTATAGAGAGTGATTGAATGTGTTCTATGAGGTCCTGAGATGGATCTTAAAATAGTTAAATTTTTTTTTAAACAGAGGAAAATGATTATAAGCAGAGGTTTTAGGATAAATTGTGTAGGAAAGACAAAATAGATACTAGGCATATAGAAATAGAAATTATTTGATATTAAAAAATAAATTTTAAAGTTAAGATAGCAACATATGGACTGGGAGATAGTCACTTAAGAAGTCTAAGCAGAGATGGCATAGTCCTTATATTTTAGATAAATCACTCTAACTGTATTTGGGACATAAAATCGGAAGCATGCGATATGAATGCTAATAGTATAATTAAAAGGTGAATGCAGTAGTCTCATTTGATATTATTAAGGCCTGAACTCAGTAAATAAGAATTTGAGGTATATCATATATTAATTTGCTAGGAATGTCATCACAAAGCACTAGGGATTGGGTGGCTTGAACAGTAGACATTTATTTTCTCACAGTTCTAGAGGATAGAAGTCTAAGATCAAAAGTTGGATAGTCAGTTTCTCTGTGAGGCCTCGTCATTGGCTAGCAGATGGCTTTCCTCTGGTGTCTTCACGTGGATTTCCTCGGTGCATGTCTACATCTTAATCACGTCTTCTCATAAGCACCTGATTTGCCATATGAGGGCCTACACAATTACCTCCTTTAACCTTCACTACTTCTTGAAAGACCTTCTCTCCAAATATAGTCATGTTCCAAGGAACTGATATTACCAGTTCAATGTACAAAACGGTGGCAGGACAACCCAATCCAGCTCATGACATATGCAAAGGAATTCATTTAAAAATACTTAAATGAAAGAAAATGGAAAGATGGAGCAATGATTTAGATCTGAGCAATTTCCAACATTTTCGTTATTGTAATCACAAAATTCTTTATATCAATAAATAAATTGATATACTGCTTTATAATATTCCTACTTATCTGGAATTTTTGAGAAATATAACTTGGGATTAATTTGGTTGCCAAGGTGCTGTTCCCTACAAAGCAGAAAAGAAAATGCTAAGTCTGAATAAGACCAAGGACTAGGGGGACTGGAAAAAGTAATAATTCTGACCTTGGATGTACATTGGAATCACATAGAGAACCTCTAAAAATATATTTATTGTAGCGGCCCACCTTGGCACAATTAAATACAAATCTAGGGATTAAAGAGTGCCTGAGCCACAGTAGTTTTAAAAATTGCTCAGGCAATTCCAATGTGTAGTGAAAATTAAGAACTACAGACTGGAGGAATCAGGTAAGGAGAGGAGAGGGTAGAATAACAAAGCAACGAGAAAAGAACTGGAGGTTGCATCCGCTGTAAGAGTTGAGGGTACAACCAGGAATTGATCACAGACTGAGCAAGTTAAATGTAAGGGGAATGATTTGCAGCAGTCTATGCGACACAGAGGTTAGTCAGGCAGAATTTCGCAAATACAAAATTATTTCTGCGAGCAGAAGCAGTGATATCCTATAATCTCAGAACAGATTGAACACTATGAGAAGAATCACTCATTTTATTAATCTATTTTTATTAAAGATGTATCATGTGCAGGTAAGAATGTGTTAGTGTTATTTGATCTTTAGCACAAAATCCTCTGCAAGTATTGAGATATAGTTGTAACAGCACAGTGCACCACAGCAGAAAAGTTTGTGTGGAGATAAACACTGGAAAGCCAGGGACTCAGGTAGACCAGCCCTTTAAAGCAGAGGCAGAGACTTCAACAAGAATGTACAATCAGGGGAACACAGGGTGAAGGTCATTGAGAAGCCAGAAAAATAACCTGTGAGAAAGAGTCAGGATTAAGCATTTGCCTAGTTCAGAGAGCCAGTCAGGTACACATTTCTCCAGCTACCTGATCTCTGCTCTTTCTCTCCTCTCCATTGCACCCAGAAGACTCAAAGAGAACAGTTAGCAAGTGAGGGGAGAAAGTAAGTGAAAATGAAGAATCAACTTCCCAGTTTCTGTAGTCTGGCATACAGCAAGTCTGCTAGGTAGGGAAGGGAAGAAAAGTCCTTATTGATTGAAGAGTGAAGTGCTGATTAAATATATTGGACCAAAGTTTTAATGATAAAATTGACTATATGCATTGTAATTTGCAGTAATCACAGGGATTTTGGCAAATTCAAACCGACCAGAAAAGTTAAGGGACCTGATCCAGATTCATACAGAAGAAGGGGAATAATTATTTTCATTTTTCACTTACAAGTTAAAAGAGACACTCTATGACCAAAACTTAAATTGATTTTATGGTTATACCTGATTGGTCCTGATTTTCAATATTCTGTTTTATTCATTTATAATGAGCAAGGAGAGAGGAGCACCAGAACAAACCTGGCCTGAAAAAGGTCTCTCCTCTAAAACACTTGCAGGTCAGAGCTGGTTTCTAATGAGCACGTGATGCAAAATTTAAAAAGGTCTTAATAATTCTCATTCAGATAGATAATAAACCAATATCTCTGCTTCCCTTTTTATGGCCAATATCAGTAGATGGATTAGAACAGTCCCCACTGACAACAATTTCTATGAAGGGATCCATAGCATAATTCAACATGATGCAGCAATATTCTGGAATAATAACCTAGGTTCATGAGAATTCCTGGTTTGTTTTTGTTTCTTTTTTAAAAAATTTTATTTCATTGATTATGCCATTACAGTTCTTCTATTCCGCCCCTTCATTCCCCTCCACCCTGCACCCCCCCACCCTACCATTCCCCCCCTTTAGTTTATGACCATGTGTCTCAAGTTTTTTGGATTCTACATTGCCCATACTATTCTTGCCCTCCCCCTATCTATTTTCTACCTGCCATCTATGCTACTTATTTTCTGGACCTTCTCCCCCCTTCTCCTCCCACTCCCCTGTTGGTAACTCTCCATGAGATCTTCATTTCTATGGCTCTGCTCCTGATCTAGCTGTCCTTTTAGCTTGCTTTTGTTTTAGATGTGGTTGTTAATAACTGTGAGTTTGCTGTCCTTTCACTGTTCATCTTTTTTATCTTCTTTTTCTTAGATAAGTCCCTTTAACATTTCATATAATAAGAGCTTTGTGATGCTGAACTCCTTGAATTTGATCTTTTCCGAGAAGCACTTTATCTGCCCTTCCATTCTAAATGAAAGCTTTGCTGGATAGAGCAATCTTGGTTGTAGGTCTTTGGATTTCATGACTTGGAATACCTCTTTCCAGCCCCTTCTTGCCTGTAAGGTCTCTTTTGAGAAATCCGCTGACAGTCTGATGGGAACTCCTTTGTAGGTGACTGTCCCCTTAGCTCTTGCTGCTTCTAGGATTCTCTCCTTAATTTTAATCTTGGCTAATGTAATGATGATGTGCCTTGGTGTGTTTCTTTCTTAATATGTATAAGGTGGGATAGGGTGGGGTTGAGTGGCAGACCATGCCTGAATTTGAAAGTTCCCCTAGTCAATTGTCAGAGGGCTCTGCTTGCAGGGCTTCCCCAGACACCATGGATGAGAATAAGTCTACCAAGACATGATCTGCTTGGGGAGGAGAGATGGCCAATCTCTCAAAGGAGAAGGGCCAAGAGCCTTTTCCTCAATGAGCTTTTATTGAGTTCTTTTTGCTCATGAATACAGGTAAAGCTCATTAATCATTGTCAGGCAATAAGTATCAAACAATAGATAACCAAGAACTCTGAGGGCCTATTTTGAGTCAGGGTCAGATAGCTAAAGAGCTATAAAACTTTGAGGAAGAAACTCACTTCATGCTTGGACCCTTATTTAATTGAGAGCATTCTAAACAAAGCAGGTTTCACAGCATTTTACATATTCTTTCTTAGGTCGGATCACCCTAGGGAACCCACCCTTTCCAGCACAGGGCAGGGCCCACCATCAGCATTGTCTCAGACTTAAGTCAGGCAGGGGTGGTAAGGCAGCCAAGAGATTAGGAGACTTCTTGCAGACAGAATGAGGATTAAGGGTATGTCAAAGCCGAGGGGCAAAGGTCCATCACCTCCTTTCTCCATAGCCCTCCGAGTCTTTCCCTGGGGCTCTCCATGTGATCATGCCTGTCTTAGGTGATTCGCCCTTGGGGAATCTTACCCTCATTGGCTAACTGATCAAGCATTAGAGGCCAGTTATGGAAAAAGGAGCAGAAGCAGCGCTCCTGCCAGGGAGATAAGCTTTGTCTTCTTAGTGGCTTATGGTCCAAAGATTGCTGACTCAGCCTTAGCCATGTAGGGGTTGCAGCTCCTGAAACCATGTAGGGCACTTCCCAACAGTCAGTGTTTGTGTTTTGACAATAGCTGAACATATGTAAACTAAAGTAGTTACAATCTTAAAACCAAATTAAGAACCATTATTTTGGAAGCTATAATGCCTGGCCTGGAGATGCCTCATTAGAAAATGAAATAAGCTTCTAATGAATGGTGTGACCATTTAAAAAATTATTTTATTATTTTAATTTTTTACTCAATTGTTTTGCAGTGCTTTGTTTTTTTAATTAATCACCTAATTATACCTCTCATGGCAATCAAGACTAAAGATTTGTTGTATATTCACATTTTTGTTTTTGTTTTTTGTTGAAATGTACCCAAACTTTGGGCAAATAAAGAAGACTCCCAGAGATCTGGCTTGCTTTGCACCTGTGAGAGGAAACATTTGTACTACTGGCAAGTCTTAATCACAAAACAAGTCCTATGTAGTGATAAACATTAGTTTTGATAAGCATTAGATTATCTTCTATGACTGCACATAAATATACACATATACCAAGTTAAGTTTCTTAGCAATCAAAAAGCAATATGCAATGAGATAAAAATGTTGAACAGCTAACTGTGCTACTTTGAACAAATCACTTAACATCTCTGAGACTCTATCTCCACAGGTTTGACAGCAAAGTTCTATGATTTTATTGCTCTCTCAATAAAATGGGTTAAACACCTGAGCATAATAATTCACTTTATTCCAACATAAAATCTGTAGTCCCAAGTTTAGTTCCAATAATTCCCCACTGTTTAGTACTTCCTAATGTCCTTTCTAGAAGTATTTCCTTCCAAAATGCTTTGGGAAGCATTCCACAATTCAGTTTCTACATGGTCAGTGCAACCTATATATTCCATTTCTAAAAAGCTTTCTTTTCTTCTATTGTATAAATACTCATCCTTAAAGTCATTCCACCTATTGTGTTACCTCAACGATCTCTGAAACACAATATTGATTGTTGTTAATGTGATGGAAAGTTTCATACAATTCTGGGTTTATCTCAAGTAATGCTAAGAAAGTGCAGATACTATGGAAAGTAGAGAGTTTCACTGTATCTAATAAACACAGAGGAAAGGCTCAGATCTGATAAAGAAAAGGTCATATATAATCTAGAATCATTAGAGGACTATTTTTTAGGAAATTTAATTAGATGCAGTTTGGTTAAAGACACCAAGCAGGAATGTCAAATCAATTTAAGCATATTAAATTGTTTGTACAATGAGTGTTTAGTTACCTGTCACTGCATTCTTAATGGTGTTTTACATATTAGCGCAGCAAGTCACAAGTAGTTGGAGACAAACACACATAATTGCATGCCCCCAAGTCAAGCCATGGCACAGGAAGTTATTAGTGTTATGATGTTGACTGTTAGGTCCCAAAAGGATCATGTGGCAAGGACACTAGTCATCCCAGGAATAAACTCTCTGGATGCTGGTTCATTTTGTTAAAGGCATCACACACTGTTCAAATCACTGCAAAGATCTTGCACCATGTTTTCTCTACTTTTGGTGTCTTTCATAATTTCACACAGTACTCTGTGTGTAGGGATTAAAGTATACTGAGAAGTGACAGGCAATTGACTTTGCAAAGTAACTCACCTTTTCTTTAGCTTCTTCCCCAATTTTTAATATTAATGTTGTGTGGCACTACAGTACCGGTAGTGTTGGTCCCATCCGTTCCCATCTTCCTGGCTTTGGAAAGATGAAGACTTACTCTTTGGATTGAATAATACTGAATTTCTAGAATGATTGAGGATACATAAACCTCATGACTGAAAATGCATGCTAAACAAGTTTCTTAAAGGCAGACTCCTGCCATTAGTTGAAAAAATAAATGAATAAAGACATATAAATGTGTTTTTCTGATGTCTGCTATAACAACTGCAAAGACAAAGCCCAGTCAAGTTCATACTTTTGTAAATGCCCATTGTTTAAATGAAATATCTCCCTACTTCAATTTTTAAAATTCTGTATGTTTTAAGAAACAACTCTTTCCTTATTTTCACAGTGTTAAGAGATACTATTTTCTCAATAATATCTGCCAAGGAGATACGAGGAATTTTTTTCTCAAAAATTTGCCCTGCCAAGGAGCCACAGGACAAAATGCTCTATGTGGGGAGAGTGCATATTAATGCAAAATAACTTCTACCCCCTAAAATATAGTTTTATCTCATTACAATGGGTTGAAATGGGTTGAGCCCAGGTCAGGGTGTATAGGGAAGCAACCAATCAATGTTGATCTATCTATCTATCTATCTATCTATCTATCTATCTATCTATCATCATCTATCTATCATCTATCTAATCTAACTAGAGGGATTTTAATTAAATACATGGAAGAATATTTGTACTAGTCACAAATTAGAGACATGGCCTTACAGTTCTGATTTTGAACTCACTGCTTGCTCTTCCTACCTGAATAGCTGCTGCCTGTTTTGTTTGTGCTTAATCTTTAAGATTTGTGTTGGGGAGTCCTTTCTTTCCAGAAAGCTGTTACTTATCTCCTCCTGGTCAGCTTATATAGGACTCTCAGGTCTTCCTTGGCACTGCAAATTTACTTCTGCCAAGTCACTTTTCACATTATATATTATCAGCTTATCTGACTTTAAACTCAATACCTTATGATGTGATTATATTTAACAAGTATATCATAGGACCTTTACAAATTATCAGTTTATCTGGATAAAATAATACGTCTTCTAAAGTAGAGATTACATAAGGGATTTAATAATGGGAAGACTTAGGTGAAAATAAGGAACCAGTACAAACTAGAGAGAAACATGCTCCTTTAGGAAAGGGACCTGAACTTATACTCTCCATACATAAACATTTTAAAAAGAAAAAAATTAAACAGTGATCAGCAGTAGTACATTGCTTCAAAATTTTAACATTAGTCCTATAAATTCTGCTTGCAGTGTATGAGTAGACACATTTACTCCAATAACACTTAATTATGCAATGTATTTAATTTACATATGCCTTTAAATGCTTATATGAGCATTGTAAAAACAATTTTTAATTTGACATTTTGGAGAGGTTGTAAAAGAAAATTTAGTGAATGCTACTAAAGAAGTTAACTATTTTTTAAACAATAAAAGAATAGGAAATTTAACTTTATATTATATTGTTCTTTGATCTTCCTCCATTCAAAGGCATAAAAAGTTTAGACAGAACAAGGAAAGAACAATGAAAAGATAATGCAACTCAAGGGAGAACAATGTATTTATGAGGTTGTAGAAGGTTGATATATTAGCCTAGAACCATGATCACATGTACAAAGTGAGCATGTTCCACAGCACAGCGGTCTGCTCGTTTAGGGCATCGGGACGATCCATACAGATCACCTCAGGATCGATTCGGTGCCAACAACAGCTATCAGTAATGAAGACAGTCCAAAGAACTGATATTTTTGCAGCATTCTAGTTCACATGTAGATGTAACTTGTGTTCTTCCTTCTTGAAACAATGGGATTTAGATAGCGCGATACGCAGCATGTTTTTTTTGTATGTTGATGTTGTGAGAGAATACAATTTGGTGAAAGTGTAATGGAGTTATACAAAACATATAGGGAAAATTAAGAAATTTACTTTACTAATATTTCTAGGCCAAGCATAACCTGAAAGAGAAACTAAGATCACTGGTCAGAGTAAATTCCACACATGCAATTTACTTCTAGTTCTGGCATATTGACAAAGTATAGTAGGGCCCTTAAATAAAACAAAGACCTAGTGTTTCTCAGTGTGATTTTATTTCTCACTCACATATGACTGGTAAAAATAATTTAGCCATCCTAGGTCTGAGTTTTTTATTTGAGATATGGGAGTGTTTAGATTGCCTCTGCAGTTCTGGGTTACCTTGTACCCCCACGTTACATTTACTGAGTGTACATACTTTCATTCAACTTTACCATCATCCCCCCTCTCAGTGCCCCCCTGAAATTACTTTCTGCATGGGGCCATGCATTCACCATGATGTCTTAATTGCATAGGAAGTATGCTGAATAACATATTCCAAAAATGCTTAGATATAATTTAAGTACTTAGATATTATGTACTGACTCATTTATTTTTCAGTTTTAGACATGTTTGTCTTGTTTTCTTATATTAGAATACATGTCTGTAGATAAAATTTAGTGTTACCCTAGAAAGTGAAATATATGTAGCATTGTCCAAAATGCTTGAAACAATAGAGCTACTGATTAAGATTAATTTACTCCCAACTCTCCTGGGTTCCAGATGCTCCAGACAGAGTGTGATATTTTTTATTCCAAACAGCTAAGCTCCATTTTCCTAAATGTTATATTAACACGCTGAGCCATCACTATGCCATGTAAGACAAAACAATTTCCAAGACAAAATCCTTTGCTTAGTACTTGCTATCTGTGGTCTGAATATTTTGTATATTGAAACTTAATGCCCAGTGTGATGGCCTGGGAGGTGAGAAGGTCAGAAGAGCAGGGTCTTTACACTAGGTCTATTGCCCTGGACCACTCCCTTGCCCCTCCATTTACGAGGTTATACTAAGAGGATGGCCATCTACAAAGAAGCCAGTCCTTACCCGATGCCAAATCTTCCAGATTCTTGCTTTTGTATCTCCTGGACTCCGGAACTATGAGAAACAGTTTATAAGCTACCCATTTGTGGTATTTTGTTACAGCAGACAAATGGACAGAAAAATTTGTATTCAGTTTTCTGGCATTAATTTAAATACCTCTTTATCAGGAAAACCTTTCTTTGTTTTCTTTGTAAATTTGCATAATGCCTCGTATTTTTCACTTATATAATTTAATGGTGTCTCTCTAGTGCTTGTATAATTACATATTTCATTTGTCTCTGTCATTAGAGTGTGCTTCATGGGAACGCCGAATGTGTATGTCTCACTCATTATTGCCTCACCAGAGTTGAGTGATTTGCTTGTTGCTTAGCAGCCCACTCACCACATTCCAGTGATTTTCAACCTTTTTCATCTCATGGCAAACATAAATTAATTTCTAAAATTTTTCAGCATATCCAAAATATATTTTTTTCCAATCTGACAAAAATAGGTAGATTTTGATTCATTCACATTGGACAGCTATTGTTGTATTGGCTGTTGCTATTTTTTTTACAATATAAAGGGAAGGAGGTCAGTGACACTGACTAGTCAGATATGCATGTTTTTTTAATTGTTGTTCAAGTACAGTTGTCTCCAACTTCCCCCACCACTCTCCCACCCTATCCATCTCCACTCCCCCACCCTCCTTAGGTGATCCCACCCTTCTTTGGTTTTATCCATGTGTCCTTTGTACATGTTCCTGACAATTCTTGAGGGACACCATTTGAAAATTGCTCCCATATGCAACTGCATTACATTTTTATAATTATAAAATATTTCTTGAAACTCACCATTGTCATCTCTATTAGTACTCTATAGACCCTGCAAAAGAGTATCACTAAACAACAGCAACCCAAAACATCAACAGAAAAACACAGGTAACATGAAATACATGTAAATAGCTACTGGGTTGGCCAAATAGTCTGTGTGATTTTTTCCATAAAATAAAATACACATTTTTCATTTTCAGCAACTTTATTGATTTGGATATTTTGAGTAGGCATCTCCCAAGTGGTGTAATATTGACTGTTCTCAATTAGTGTTTCAATTCTAACTCAATGAACTTCAACTTATCTACCCAACCATGGAGCATCGTCCAGCAAGAAAGCTCCAGGACAAAACTTCACAAACCACTTTCGACATGTTCAATCAGCCACAGCATCTTCTCCGTACACTGCACAGATCTTTTTTTTGTGTTTCAGTGGCATTTTTAGCTTTATTGATATTGTAAAGCATAATATGCAAAAAGTGTTGTGTGTTTTCTTCCATCTGCAATATTAAAATGGCTACATAAAAATTCACTGATTTTGAATTTATTTAATGCATGCTGATGTGACAGCTGTCACAGTACAATCGAACAAACTTGTTTCAAATGAAGTTAAAGGCAACTAAGTGCCACCAGAGCCATCTTACAAACAACAATAATAATAACAACAATAACAACAACAACAAACCCTTTTGGGTCAACCCAATACCATTAAAGATTCCATCCCCATAAGTTCCACAAAAGAGGTATAGTATGTGATGGAGGTATATGGTAGGGAAAGGAATACTGTGAAAAAAATTAAATAAAGTGAAGAAATGTTCAACAAGAAGAAATTAAAAATGGTAAAGGACAGTGAACATGAAAAATGGAATTTGGAGCAGTGAGATCCTTCTCAGTAAAAATTTCATAGCATCATTTGCAAGGGAATGCAGAATGAAACGCTGAAAGATAAGGTTAGATAAGGCTGTAAAGAATGCCACATATTGTTCATTTATTTATTCAGTATACACTTCTTGAGCATTTCTCATGTCAAATATTATGAGAAATTTTGGGGTTCTTAAAAATTTAAGGCAATTAAATTGTCACCAAATATTTTTCTTAAGTGAACACAGCTTGTTTTCTCCTCCAGGGCTGAGGAAAGTCCATACATACCTTGTAGTAATACCTTAATCTCCCTGGCTCCTTACCCACCAGTGCCTATAATGCTTAATAGAGGGAGACTGAAGCTCCCAAACCAGTTTGTCAATAATAGTAATAAAAACAACCACAAACTGTGAATATATGAAGGAGGTGGAGTAGCAGTGCTGAGGAATTTTTCAAATATCTATTTGAGATTCAAATAAGGCTACGGGAGAAACCATTCATCCAGTTAGCCCTTATACACAGGAGAGGGAATGTGAAAAGACATTCAACAGTGAAAACTGTATTATAAAAACCATGTCTGTGAAATGATATGAGCATTTCATAAAGGACAAAGATATTCACCTGTGAACTCAATTTCTCGTGATTTTTGTCCCACATTAAAATGTATTTAAGAAAGCTCTGGTAGCGAAGGCCTTACAGTGGCCTCATCACATGTCTTCAACTCAACTCCGATTGCAGCTCCACCTGTAGGAAATGGCACTGTTAAGGACTGGAGTCACCTTAATGTTGGCAGATTTTCCCCGAGTTAAACACCTGACTGTGTCATACTACACTCAGCCCCAGGGCTTCTCCAAGCCCACAGAAGTTTTCCTGGCCCAATCCTTTTTCGGTGTCCAGATCACAGCCAATTCTTAAACTCAGAACTCATTGATTAGAAAGGACACTCAGGTCCCTTGAGGTAAGACTGTAAAATCACCATAAGTTTATATTCCATTCTGGCTATTGGAAGGATGTGAAATTGCAGCCCACCCAATTTCACTCCCCAGTTGTAGCCTCGAGCAGACCCCCACACTGAGTGGGGTTGAAATGGGGGGAAGGTGCCCATGAACATTGGGGTTTTCCTAGGATGGTGTGAGTGAGACTTCTTAACGGGTCTGGGAGGAAGGATCTGCTGCAACCGAAACACCCAGGTGATTCTCATCCCATGGCACCCAGGCTTGTTCCTTAAATTTCCCAGTATCTCTTTCTATCTTGTGATCTGGCTTTCACTGAAAGAAAAAAAAAAGAAATGTTTTGAGGCCCTGGCTAAAGACTAGTCTTTTTTTTCTTCACCATCTGGTAAGTCCACACCCGGCTGCTTTCCTTATAGGGCGCTCAAACCCCACGATCACTTGGCATCCATCGTCTTGTGCCAGGGCTAAGGGGAAACGAGGGACAACCTAAGAGCTAGCAGAGCCTAGCTAATGTGACCCCATTTGCCCTGCAAAGCTGCACCTTTCCTGTTCCGGCTTGCTGTTACTCTACCTCACTGCCAACTCCTGTGTGGCCCTGCCTGCTGGTCTTCTTTCACGGTGGGAAATGATACGACACAGAGTTCTGCCTTTCCTTTATCCAGAATGCCAGTGTCCTGAGGCCCATCATCAAAAGAATATTTAAGTCTTATGAAACAATTGTCTCTGCGAGCAAGATGCAGTATCCTTGATGATGACTCTGGGATAACTTCTTGGAGGTCTCTTCTTGGCTTTCTAATTGGTTACAGGCCATGGCACGCTCTTGATAGACTTGCTCTGTGTATTTTGGTGATTGTCACATCTGTCCTTACACAAAGTTCCTCAATGCTGGAATTTTTTTAAAAAACGGTTGCTAATTGGATAGACGCTGGCACAGGATGAGAGGTGAGGCTCCTTTAGGGCAATATGAGTGATGGGCCAATCGAGCCACACTTTCTAGGGTTAAGACATTGGCCTTTCAGGTATGTTTCTGGTCACAGAATGTGTTGGGTGGTGGCCTGTTCCAAGAGCTATCAATTTTTTGGTGTCAGTGTTGCTTTATTATTATTTGGAACAGAACCCTAATTTTTTTCATTTGTTTCTGACTAACCCAGAGGAGGAAGGTGCTGGTTGGTGTCTTGCAGCTGTTTGAGGCCAGGCAGGTTCCCAGGGGATTCTGGCAGAGAGACGAAAATCTGCAGAGCCGTCGGGGTGTCTGACATGCCTTTGTTCTGGCCACAAGCTGTGTGTTGTGCTGCAGAAGTTCCAACGCCCTTATACACCGAGTGCATACAAAGTTGGCAGGGTGTTGAATATATAACAGAGTGTGCTTCTGGCATGCAGGCCCATGCACAAAGTTGTATGACTTACTGCTAAGTCACAGCTGCCTGGACATGTGGGTCAGGGAGCCTGGCTGACTCCATCTTCCCTACAGTTGGCTCTTCACTGTAGAGAAGTGGTCCTCTTGTCTCATTGTCCATGTTGCTCAGGAGGTGTTAGCTTCCTAACCATATTGCATTATAGCAGTGAGTTATTAGAAATATATAGGAAGGTGTGTGTGCCAGACAGTGGGCAGGGTTATCACGTCCCAGTGAGCCAAATCGAGAATGTGGGTGAGAATGGAGAGCCTCATCTGTTAGCTCAAAGAGCAGGTAGCTCTGGTTGCCACACTTTCACCTCTATTTTATGTATTATAAAAAATATCTTAATTGTGAAGCCCACCTCACAATATCATTTTTTAGGACCTATTAAAAAATAATTTTGTAAAAGAACTGTTGTGAGCTTCCCCAGAGCAATTGTATCATAATCATATGTGAGAGTAGAAAAACAGCAGTAAAATTCATATACTGAGAAAAATGAAAATATAGACGTGTGGCATTGTGGAATTGACTTAAAATATTTCATAGAATGGCCAATATAGGAAAAATAGATGGAACTCCTATCTCATAAGGCACTTTAAGCTAACTCACGGATTCCACTTTCCCAGGTGCTTCAGGAATAGGTTCACATTGAATTTGTCAGTATCACTTTGCACGGATGTTGCTTGACAAATGCATTCAAAAATTTCTTTGGAGTTGCTTCACACCAAGTTTCTCTGGGATCTTTTTATTCAAGTCACCGTGGGATGGGAGTTTAACTTGCTACAATGTTATTGCAACCCTGTGAATTTGCACTACTTAATAACTTTCTTTGTCTTCAGAATTCTTTTTTTTTTCTTTCTTTCTTTCTTTTTTTTTTTAGTGAATGGGGCCACTGTAAAAACAAAAAAAGTAACTTTAAGCTAAACTAAAAAATCACTATATAATTGTGTAAAAATAATTTTGCGAGTACATACAAATATGTTATAGTGCTCAGTCACCTTTTAGTAGTCCTGAAGCTGGCCAGGTGTTTGGACAGTTTCTCTGTGATCTACAAACATTTCCACTCCTCATTTCCCCAGTGGGATTAGTCCTGCCATTTCCAGAGTAATTTCCACAACTGTGAAAAGCCCATATAAGCAGAAATAGATAGTAGTTTTTAAAGTAGGCTGCTCATTTTCCTATGTGTTCTAGTTTACAGACATCTGTTGATGTGTTTTTGGTTTTTATTGGTTATTATTTATTTTTTGTTGCTTGCCTTTTCAGTATGTTTTCTGCTGACTGATCTCACTAGGGACATTTAAAACACAACATATTTCTTGAAATTTCTTGTAATTTGCTGAGTTTCAGAGCAACTATAAGCTTAGTTTAATATTGGAATACTGTGTAAAAATTTAGGACATAATCACCATCATAATAACAGCAAAAGGAAATAAAACTTACTCAAAGTTTGGTGGGTTTTATTCATTCTTAAGCTATTTCTAGTAAAATATTATAAGACACTACTTACATAAAATTATCTACCCCAAATTAAATTACTTTATGATATTATTTACTTAAAGAACATAAATTAATAGTTATAGTGTAAATAATAAAATTGGATACTTATGCAGGATTTATGTATCCTAATGCTGTGAACATTTGAATGTATCCAGTTCATCTCCTACTGATAAATATAGGATTTTTATAGTGATTATATTTTCTTTCATTTTAATATTGTGGCTTCTCCATGTAAAATAAGTTTTTCAAAGCAGATTGAGATCCTCTTAAAATTTTTTCTTCAATATTTTGAGTGATTTTTGTTTGTTAGGAAATGAGCCATATGTGCCTTATTTGCTAGTCTATTCTCAACATTTATTTTTATTTTTTATTTTAGAGAGAGAGGAAGCAAGGGAGAAAGAGGGAGAAAAACATCAATGTGTGGTTGCCTTTCACACACCTGCCATGGGGGACCTGGCCTGCAACCCAGGCATGTGCCCTGACTGGGAATCAAACTGGCAACACTTTGGTTCATAGGCCAGCACTCAATCCACTGAGCCAAACCAACCAGGGCTAGTCCCAACTTTTTACCAAATGTTGTGTTCAGATAAGAAACACTTAAATAATTATTTAACAAAATGCTAGTGAATAAGTGAGACCGAGAGTTTTAGGCATATTTTAAGTAGTCAATTGGTCAGTTTATGATCATAGCCTTAGCCTAATTTCAATACCTTTTGGGATCATTTCCAAGCAACATTCAAGTGGAAGGTATGTGTTATTTTAAAAAGTTACTTGAAAGAAAAGTCTTATCTAAGATGTCATCTTTGAAATGTCAGTAAACTCATTACAAATATATTTAAATTCTTTTTTCCTCAAAACAAAGATCAAAAGTGTTTCAACTTTTTATTAGAAGTATCATAATGCAAGAAACCATACGTTTCACTCCAGAGGTTTCCAACACCACAAATAACACACAGAGCAAATGTAGCATTGCAACTAGTTTTGACTCAAACTAAGACTTTCTATACAGTTGTATAGCTGAATATTTCATATGATAGTAAGTCAAAATCTGTTAGATTTTTTCCTGAAAAACAAAGCAATAATCTGCTAATTGTAGAACAAAGGACTGTAATAAAGTTTTCATGTATGAATTACATAATTGTTGCAATGATAAGAATGCTGTGACATATAGCATTTAGTAAGACTTGTGAAATACCATTAAAAGGATTAACATGTAATTAAAGAATTTATAAACACAGGAAAGGAAAATATTGCTTATGACATAAAAACAAATACTATTTTATCCTTTAAATGTGCCTGACTCAATATAGGTTTACATTTATTTATGTTTATTTCTATAGTCAGTACCCCAATTGCATTATTTTTTCAATAGGGGACTATTTATAAACAAATCAAGGTATATTTTATTTTGCCATGTATTATTTTTATTAGGATTTATATATATAATATTTTAATGCATATGCTAAAACATAATTCTGAGTCTGCACTTGTCAATCCCTTGCATAGATTCTATTCCCTTCTAGGTATTTTATTAACAAACTGCTTTTTTTTTTTGCTTTTTTTCATTAATATTTGGAGAGATTTAAGCATCTTGAACTTTTCTTTCCTCACTCTCTAGAGAAGTTAGTATGGGAAACCTTTGGTAAATGAATCCCCTAGATAATTACCTTACAGACCTCTGCTGTTCAGACCTTTACAGACCAGTGCTGTTCTGGGACTGCTGTGGGGTTGGATCGCCTGCCGCCAAGAAGCGTGACTCCCAATGCCTAAGTTTGGTGAAAAAAGAAAGAGATTATTTATTTAAAGACTATACAGATTTAGAATAATGGCAGATTTCTGCCATTAAGTCCTGCATCCTTTAAAAACACCCAAGAACACACAGTTCTGCCTCCCTTTGCCAAACCAGGTCAGTTGCAGAATATACCACTCAGGGGTATCATCTTTCAGAGAAGCAGAAGCCTGCAGCTCAGCATTCCTGGTCACAGTTCAGCTCTAAGCATCCTTCAGGAATCCCAGTGGCTAGGCAGGCCTCATGCAACTGTGTCAGCTCTTCCACTCTCTTCCCCTGGCAACCTGAATCTGGGTGGCTGGGCAGGTACCCTGCCGTACTGCCAGCTGTGGTGACTCACCAGACTTCTGGCTTTCAGACTCCTTTAGTCCAGACTGAACGGCTTCTTTTCTCTTACTCCAGGCAGCATGACTTCTCTCTCTTACTTTCAGATTTCCCAGCAGACCTCCTTTCTTACACTGCAGACCTTGTGGTGGACCTCCTTCTCTTTATGTCAGACCTCATTTAAATGTTTGGCCCAAAATTCCTGCATGATCTCATATCCAGCCCTTCCTATGGTGTATTAGTGTCCACAATTTTTGCCAGCTCCCCAGTATCTTTTGCCTTCTTTTGTCTGCCATCTTTACTCAGGGCAAAAGTTCCCAGTGTCAGTTGGGCATCTGGGGTGGGCATCCACCCTGTGCCTTTCACTCAGATACTAAATGTACCCTCCTGGGCCCCCAGTTATGTCACAAGTCTCTGAAAGTTCTCAGTCAGTACATAATTCCCCCTGGGCAGCAGCCCTCTTCCCTTCAGGAAGGCATTGCTACCAACTTACCATTGTTATGCAATGTGTCTCAAATACTATACCATCTGCTCCTCCCTTCCTCCAACCAAGGATTATGGGGGTTCTTCTATTTTCAGGGGACCCTGGCTGTACCCCATTACAGCTCTAGTGTTATTTCATCTTACACACACACATCAAACATTATAGGTAGCCTGTGTTAAGTAATAACATGAAAATATACTGCAAAACATTGTAAATTAATTACATGATTATTTGAAAGTGGCACTAAATTCACTATAAATTTGGACTTTGTGCTTTCATGCAGTCAAAATACCATTTTTATAAAGTATACTTTGGGCCACACATACTTTAGGAATCCACAGGGTGGCTGAGTTGATTAGTGGTAGAATTTCAGAAGGGTTTTATGATCCCAGCAAAAAGGAAAAATAATACTTATATATTTTTATTGAGTAGATAACATGTTGAGCTGCCTTTACATCTGGTAACATTGGAAGGGTCTTAACTGGCATGATCACAAGCCCCCCACCTCCGCCCTCCACTTCCACGGCTAAAGTCTCCGAGTCAAACAGCACTCCTTATCACATGGACCAAGTGCAATTCCTACTTAAGTCTCAGGAGCAGGTTTCAGTTTTGTGCTAGCTTGCAGAATTATTCAAAGAAGCCAATCACATTTTTTCCATGGAAGTCATGGGATACCTTCATCTCTTGATACTCCAGAGTCATGCTCACTCAGCCCCTGGTTGTCTCCTCTGGCCTTGAGTGCAGCCTGTATGGCGCTCCACTGTGCACAGTGGCCTCTGCCCCTGGGATGTGAGAACATGTGGCTGATAAACTTCTGTCAACGTCATCTGCTTGTGTTGATGTTGTTTGTTCAAACACCTATACAACTCTAAGGAGGAATTCCTCTCTCACTAATGGGGGCAAGAGGAGGTGATTCAGACATACCAGGAAAAGTGTGTAAGTTTTCATTACTGAGAAGACATAAATGGGGATTGGATAAAAAGGAATTATAGAATCAGGGTGAGCCCAAACAGAGTATAAAGATGATTTTTGTTGGCAAGGGGAATACCATGTGAGAAATACAGAGTGGAGAGAATATGACACATTAGAGAAACTAAAAAAATTCAATATTGATTGCAAGATATGCCAATGTAGAAAATTGATCTTAAGAAGTCCAGAAATATTCTAGGCCGTGAAATATTATAGCTTGTGAGTCATATTAAGGAATTTATGTACCAAAGACCACCAAAAGAATGTGATACTGTCATATAATATTTGAATAATAATCATGCTCACTGAAGTTTGGAGAATTGAAGGAAGCAAGAGAATTGAAAGAAGGCATATACTGTTCATGTAACCTTCATTGGTGAGGTTTATTTTGACCAAGTGGTCTAGGTATTAGCTCATTGTTATACATTGGATAGCATTTCCCCCTTAAAACTAATACATTCCCATTGTAGAGACACTTTCAGATCATACAGATACCCTGAAGCTCTCTCACCCGTTGGACTTAACAACTACTGATGATTCTTGCCTCTGCCAGTATATACTGTGGCATTTACAAAAACATAGCTTTCCAGTTGAAGTGCAAGATCTGGCAGAAGGAAGGCCTGCTTGAGAGCAGTTAGTAGGGTAATAATGTGGTGTAATAACTTACAGTTTTAATTTGAACATTTCACGTAAAATGTCATATGGTATGCTTGAATGTGATATTGTTATGTTACATAATTACATGCTTATGATTTTTTAATAAAATAGGGGTGTTATTTGTGCTAGAGCCTGTATTTTCACTACATTAGTCATCAATCAACATTCTGTAAGCCCATACTCTTCCTCATTTATTTCCTTATCTATTTAACTATTTATGTGTCCATCATTAATTGGAGTCATGGATTCTTATTTTGAATGATTTCTAGTTTATTACTGTCTCAAATCATTGTGGTATTAAAATGTTTCCCAGTTTGTTTAGTGGAAGTCTCCTCCAGCTGGTTCCAGTGTCCTTTAGATATTTGCCAAATTGGTTTTTTGTTTTGTTTTGATTTGGTTTTTAGTAATTCTCTTAATTTCTAGCATAAAGTGATGTAACAAAAAATGCTAAAATCAGAGAAATGTCATTGTTTTTTGTGTCCCATCCACTGTTTCTTTATCCTTGATTAGTAAATAATTGCATTGTATACCTGTTTATTATTCCTGTGTTTCTTACTATAACACAGTATACTTACAATATACTATAAAGACAAGATGGGAGTTTTTTATTTTATTTCCCTTCTTTATTTTTAAGTATATTGTACTGATTATGCTATTACAGTTGTCCCATTTTTTCTTCTCTTTATTCCCCTCTGCCCTGAGCTCCCCTCCCACCATCATTCTTTCAACATAGATCATGTCCATGGTCTTACATATAAGTTCTTTGGCTTCTTCATTTCCCATACTATTCTTGACCTCCCCTATCTCTTTTGTACCTACCATTTATGCTTTTTATTCCCTGTACCTTTTCTTCCATTCTTCCACATCTCCCTCATGCCAATGGTCATCCATGTGATCTCTATTTCTGTGAATCTGTTCCTGTTCTAGTTTGCTTAGTTTTTGTTTTTGTTTTTTAGGTTCAGTTGTTGATAGTTGTGTGTTTGTTGTCATTTTACTGTTCATAGTTTTGATCTTCTTCCTTTTCTTAGATAAGTCCCTTTAACATTTCATATAATAAGGACTTGGTGATGATGAACTCCTTTAACTTGACCTTATCTAGGAAACACTTGATCTGCCCTATTCTAAATGATAGCTTTGTTGGAGAGAGTAATCTTGGATGTAAGTCCTTGTCTTTTATGAGTTTTAATACTTCTTCTTTGGCCCTTCTAGCCTGCAAGGTTTCTTTTGAGAAATCAGTTGATAGTCTTATGGGCACTCCTTTGTAGGTAACTACCTCCTTTTTTCTTACTGCTTTTAAGATTCTCCACTTATCTTTAATCTTAGGTACTGCATAATTATGATGTGCCTTGGTGTCTGCTTCCTTGGGTCCGACTTCTTTGGGACTCTCTGGGCTTCCTGGACTTCCTGGAAGTCTATTTCCTTTGCCATATTAGGGAAGTTCTCTGTCATTATGTTTTCAAAAAAGTTTTCAATTTCTTGCTCTTCCTCTTCTCCTTCTGGCACCCCTACGATTCAGATATTGGAATGTATGTAGGGGCAACTTTCCTCGTAAGTCCCTTCGTGTGCCACAAATAAGAGTAATCATAACACAGATATGATGTGATCGGCTTGGGGAGGAGAAGTGGTCATTTTCCCAGAAGAAAAAGGCCATGGGCAGTGGCCAGTTTCTCAGGGGAAATAGGGGTTGAGCCCCTTCCTCCAAAGGCTTTTATTGGGTTGTAATACACAGAAATACAGAACAGCAAGGATGAAACAGTTGATAATATTTCAAAGAAATCTGAGGGCTTACTATGAGTCAGAGTCTGTCAGAAACAGTTTTAGGGTTTCCTGCTTGAACCCTTAACATATGAATGAAAGCACTCTTAGCAGAGCAGATCTCACAGGTTTATCAGGAAATCTTTGTGATGCCAGATTTTTCCCCCAGGACAAGCTCTAGCAAGGCAAGGAGCTGCACCCCTCCCCAACAGGTATTCAGGCTTAAGGGGATTGGAGCCAGGAAGTGCTTCTCCCAGAGGACATGGGGACTTGGGCTATGTCAAAGCTGGGGGGGTGAGAGTCCATTGCTCTTTGCTGCAGCCCCCCGAGTCCTTCCATGAAGGCCTCCCAAGTGATGGAGTCTGTCTTAGGTTGCCCCCCACTGTGAAGGGTCTTACCCATCATTGACTTCTGACCAAGCTTTGGGGGCAGGGAGAGAAACTGAGGCAGCATTTGCTACCAGAAACAAGCTTTGTCTCCTACAGCTTGCATTTCAAAGGTCATCCCTTGCCCTTAGCCACAAGGAGTTGAGATGCACTTCCTAGAACCAGGTAGAATGGTCTACAACAAATGTTTAAAGTTGCCCTGGAGGTTCCTAAGCCTCTCCACATTTTTTTGAATTCTTGTTTCTTTATTCTGTTCTGGTTGAATGTTTATTTCTTTCTTCTGATACAAACCATTGATTTGAGTTCTGGTTTCCTTCCTGTTACTGCTAATTTCCTGTACATTTTCCTTTATTTCACTTTTCATAGCCTTTACTTTTACCTCTATTTTGCGGCTCTACTCACAATTTCTGTGAGCATCCTGACTACCAGTGTTTTGAACTCTGCATCTTATAGGTTGGCTATCTTTTCACCACTTACTTGTATTTTTTCTGGAGCTTTGCTCTGTTCTTTCATTTGGGCCATACTTTTTTGTCTGGGATTACCTGTTAAGTAGTAAGGGGCAGAGCCTAGGTATTTGCCAGGGTGGGGCAACCCATGTCCCTGCGTTGTAGCACTGTATGTGGTGGAGATGTCTGAGAAGGAACAGTGCCACTTGCTCAGCTCTCCACTGGATTTTAGTCAATTCTCCCACTACCCACAAGCAAACTGGGCCCTTGTGGTACTGATTCCTGCATATGGGGGCTTGGCATGTTCTAGGACCCTGTGGGTCTCTTCAACAAGCTCTCCGATGAGGCTGGGAGTTTCTCCCACTGCCTCAATCCCCACAGGTTTTTTTAGTCACAGGTTTTGAGGCTTTATCTCCCTGCACTGGAACCCTGGGTTGCATGGTCTATCTTGCTCCCTAGTTGTCCCTCCTGGTTTATATGCATGCAGATGTGGGACCACCCACTCTATCAGCTGCCTCCTTGCCCAGTCCACCAGCCTTCACCTTGCCCACCCATGTCATCCAGCCACCGCCTTGCTGGGAGTCCTCTCCTCCCCAGCTGCCTGTATCCACTACTCTTACTGGTCTGGATGAATGAATGTTTCTTCTTTAACTCCTTGGTTGTTGGACTTCCATACAGTTCAGTTTTCTGGTAGTGTTGATTATTTTTGTTTTTAAATTTGCTGTTTCTTCTTTTGGTTGTGCGAAGAGGCAAAACGTATCTACCTACACTTCCATCTTGGCTGAAAGTCTATTTTTCTTTCGGCCAAGGTTGCATAATAATTAAACTAATTGCATTTTGCTGTTTTTACTAGACAATGTATCATAAAAGATAGCTTGTATTTCAACAAAACATTTTATCAAGTTTTTATTAATTATTTAGGTTTTACAATACATATTTTAGGTACATTGATGGTACCTAAAATTTATAATGTTTAAAAATATCCTTTACCAAAATTATTTAGTATTCCTCACACATATTTAATAGATTTTGTGTTTTTTTTCTGACTCACTTTCATCCTCAGATGAGAAGCATTTGGGATTATATGGAGTAAAAATATGCCAAACATTTTATCCTCAAAATAGGATAGAATTATATTATTTTGATTGAATATGCTAGTCAGTAAGATTCTAGTCACATTAATGGCTGTTATAACAGATATCATTTACCATATATTTAATCACAATTCACTCAAGATTTATTAAATATATATAATCTATATTGCTCCATTTGCAAGTAACAGAAATTACTATTTTATTGTATTTAAAGCTATAAAATCAAATTATACATAAGAGAGATATCTATAAGTATACAGAAATATTAATTTGGTTTAATCCAATCACACAAAACAAATTCTATATATTCTTTGCTTTATTTGAGCTATTGGAATTTGCTTGAAGTATATTATATCCCATCTTATTCTGTGGGACCTTTTATATTTATTTTTCTGAACTTCTTTTTCTTGCCTACCTGAGGTTCATAATCTAAGAAACTTAAAAAAAACTATTTCAACAATTGTAGATTCACATACAGTTGCAAGAAATAATATAAAGAGATCCATTGTACATGTTTCCCAGTCTCCCCTCTGGTAACATTTTTCAAAACTATAGTTATAATATTACAAGAAGCATATTGATATTGAAATAATCAACTGATTTTATTCACTTATTTACAGTTCTACTTATGTGGGGTTTTTTTGCACACATGTGTGTATATATGTGTTTGTGTGTATTAAGTTCCACACATATTTGTCACCTTTGTAGGTTTCTGTATCCATCATAACAGTCAAGACACTGCACAGTTTCAGCACCCCTGTTATGCCTGCATAATTACACCTGAATCACATCACTCCCAAACTTTGCCACACTCTATCCCTAACCAATGGCAATTATTAATTATTAATATGTTTGCCAGTTTTATACTTTTGTCAATTAATGTAACCCTTTTAATGCCCATTTATGTAACTGTTAGAGGCTAGATTTTTCAGCCAACATAATTTTCTGAAGATTATCAAAACTATTGTGGTATATCAATGGTTGTTCTTTTTTATTGCTAAGCAGTATTGTATGATATGGATGCACTAGTTTGTTTAACCATTTGCTGGTTGAAAAATGTGCCCCCATATTAGACTACTACAAATAAAGTTACTGTAAACATTTGTGTGTAGGTTTTCTGATAAACATACGTTTTCATATCTTTGGGGTGAATTTTGAGGAGTTTAATTGCTGGCTTACATGGTAATTGCATTTTTACTTCTATCAGAACCTGACAAACTATTTTCCAGAGAGACTGTTCCATTTTACAACTCCACTAACAATGTATCAATAATCCAGTTTTTTCTCATCTTCACGAGCATTTAGTGTTGTCACATTCTTTTTTAAATTTAGCCATATCATTATAGCTGTACTGATATCTCATTTTGGTTTTCGTTGGCATATCCTGACAGCTAATAAATCTGAACATATTTTCATTTGCTTATTTGCCATTAGTTTTGAATACCATCTTAAATGACTGTTCTGTCATTTAAATATTTTCTGGTTTGATTTTTTTATTGTTGAGATGTTAGGTTTCCTAAATATATATTCTACAAGTATTACTTACATACGTGCTTTGCAAATACGTTCTCTAATTCTGTACCTTGTCTTTTCATTCTCTTCACATAAGCTTTCACAGAACAAAAGTTTTTACTTCTGATGAAGTTCAGTTTATAAATATCTTTTACTTTTATGAATCATACTTTTGGTGTCAAGTATAAGAACAATTTTCCTAGCTCTAGAAGCTGAAGGTGCTCCCAATATTTTTTTAAATATCCAAGTGGCTATATATAGAAGTCTATAATCCATTTTGAATTATTTTTTGTGTACAATATGACATTTAGGTCAAGTTCAATTTTTCACCCTGAAGAACATCCAATTGCTCCAGCATCATTTATTGAAAAGGCTATTCTTTCTCTATTGAATATCTTCTAAAACTCTGTTGATTGGCTCCAGCACCATGTCCTGGAGCCAATCAACTTCAGGCTCTCATGCAGGCGCTGTAACTCAGGGGACTTGCCCCCAGTTACATCTTGGGAAGAAGTTACTTCCATCCCCCTGGCTCAGAGCATGGCCACAGCTATTTAACATATCTATGCAGCCAGTTAAGGTTATATATATGTTAAATGACCACACCAGAGGTTAGCTGCAAAACTATTGCTATGCAAAACAGCTCTCAATGCCCCCCCCCTCCATTTGTCCCTTCCCCAAGTCACACCTGTGGTGGGGGAAGGGTGACAATATCTTAATATTTCCTGGTCACCTTGAGTTCTGAACCCCATTCCAAATTCCTTTTTGGGGCCCCCTTCTTGGCTGCACCCTGTTACAACAGCATGGGTGGACCTGGAGAGTATTATGCTAAGTGAAATAAATGAGTCCGAAAATTATAATTACCATATAATTTCACCTATAAGTATCATATGATTTCACTTACATGCGTAATGTAATGAACAAAATAGAAGCAGACTAACAGATTCAGAGAACAGACTGACACCTGTCAGAAAGGAGGAGGTTTAGGAGGCTGGGTGAGGAAAGTGAAGGGATTAAGCAAAAACAAAACAAAACACACACACACACACCTCATAGACAATGACAACTCTATGGTATTTAGCAGAAGAAAAGGGGAGGATGGGGGAGTTGAAGAGGGCAAAGGGGTGATAGATGGTGAGAGGAGACGAACACATAATACAATATACAGATGAGGTATTATGGAAGTGTACACCCAAAAACACAATAAATTCAATACAAATTTAAAAAGAACAAGTTTCGATATACAAGCCCTATTATAACTACATACCTGTTTATTCACTACAGTAGTTGGCAGGGTTACTGATATTATTTATAATGGAAATAACGGAACATTTTACCTTAGAACATTCTGTTTAATTTTATAATTTTATACATGTAAATAATACAAATATATACAACATGTTAATATAAATTTGGGGAAATTATCTTTATTGTTAATATCTTATATTTAATTATTTAATCTAATAGTCACACCAACATTTGTATATAAAGTTTTAATTCTTAAGAGGCTAATTTGAAATACTCTAGATGCTTTTTTAAAAAATGGGATAAATATCATAGGCACCAGGTTGTAAATCATGACGATTACATTTAGCCAAATTCCACAAGTCATTATTATATTTAACTAAGAAGGCTTTCTATTGAAGATATCTATAAATGTATTCATTAGAATAGACACAACATCTTTATAAATTTTTAATAAACAAATGATAAAATACAATAATTCACAGTTCAGGGTGAAATAAGTATAGTTGAGAACTCTGCTTTTTTATTCTTTTTTCAGCATTACTGAGAGGCAGTCAACATATAACATTATGTAAATTTAAGGTATACAGCATGATGACTTGATGGCTGTACATATTGTAAAACTATTACCAAAATAAGGCTAATTAACACACCTATCACCTCACATAATTACCTCTTTTTGTATGTGTGGTGAGAAATTCTATTTTTATTTTCTTAACAACTTTATTCCAGAACCTATCATTTATTTGCCCCTGATTTGTAATATTAGAAACATATGTTGTATTCCTTTTATTCTAAGTTTTCTTCAAGAGTCATTGACCTAGGCCACAAAGTCTCCTGCTCAATAATGACTTTCCTTTTTTTTTTTTTTTTGGCCTTTCAAGCACAGATCATATACCACAGTCCCCAACAAAAAGATAGTTGATGCCCAATGTCTAAAGTATATGTTCTTTCATATGTAATTATTGGTATTTACGTGTCATTCAAAGTATAGCTTTAGCCCTGGCTGCTGTTGCTCAGTGGATTGAGCGCGAGCCTGTGAACCAAAGGATTGTGGTTCGATTCCCAGTCAGGGCACATGCCTGGGTTGCAGGCCAGTTCCTGGCAGGGGACACATGAGAGGCAACCATACATTGATATTTCTCTCTCTCTCTCCTTCTCTTCCCCTCTAAAAATAAATAAATAAAATCTTTTAAAAAAAAGTATAGTTTTAAATGATTAGGCTCAGAACTCTTCATGTGGAGTTCGAAGCCTCATGCTATTATGTTCTTTCAGTGTGATGTGGGGCAACTTCATCTTTCTGCCTGTTAGTTTCTGTCTCATAATTTAAAAAAAATCACTTTGTGATAGTGTTCTTGGCTAGAGCTGTTCAGACACAAGGTGAATATATTTAAGGAGTGTTATGAATGGGCCATCTACACTGGAATGGGGTTGTACTATTTTATAAATTCTGTTCCCTCTAACACTAGGACTGTGTAAAACTGTAATTTGGTTGCAAGATATATAGATACTTCATCAAATTACATACTTTCAGATAAACCACACAAACTTCAAAGCCAGTAGGGAAAGTATTTTTGATACAATGGCCTAAATTTTTTGCCATGTTAGAGTCTGCATACCAACTTTGTGTTTGCTTAACAACAGCCCTCACCAGATCTAATGGCTCTGTATCTACTCTAGAACCCAAACTTAAATCTCAAGAAGTGATAACTAAAATGAATGGATCAAAAACAACAAAACAATCAAACAAGCAAAATATAACCAAAGACACTGAAATAGAGAACAGGCTGACAGTGTCCAGAGGGGAGAGGGGAGGGAATTTCAGGGGAAAAGGGGAAGGGTTTACAGGAACAAGTGTAAAAGAAAAATGGACAAAAACTGGGAGGGGGGTGGAAATGGGAGGGAGGGGGTAGGGTGGGCGGGTGGGCTGGGATGGGAGTAAGAGACAGAAAACTGCACTTGAACAACAATTTTAGAAAAAGAAATGATAACTATTCAGTTTGGGATTGTTCGGGAAATTGGCCAGTGGAAAAGATAGCATGCTACAATCTTTAATTATCTTAACTAAAAATGGTGTCAACTAGGAAGAAAGAGTAGCCAAAGAACTTACACACACAGCCCATGGCCATGAACAATGGTGTGGGGATGGCCTGAGGGAGGGCGTGGTGCTGGGTGGAGGAGGGCAAAGTGGGAAAAATCAGAAGTGTTATAGCATAATTGATAAAAATATAATTAAAAATTAAAAAATAGAAATATTTTAAGTTCCACCCTAGAGCTGTTCCCTGGATTTAGAATTATGAAAACACAATATTGTTGAATATCCGATTAGCATTTTATTATTATTTCTTTCCACTTATTTCCTTTCTAACATTGTACAATTAGAATGGGACAAGAATCGTAATTGAAGCTACCTGCAGGGTAAGTCAGATGGTGAATTACTGCAAATGGTCCTAGTCGTTAGCATAATAAACCTGGATGGTCAAAATGATACTGATAAGGAAGGCCTCTCTGGCCTAGGTTTCGTCTGTGTTTTAACTTCCCAGTGTCTGAACCTTGGTAACAAAACCCCCCAGCCCTCTGGCACCACCATGCAGAAGGCTAGTTTCAGCATTTGTGCAATTGCTGGTGTATCTGCCTGTCTGCATTAGAGAAAAGGGGCACTTCACCTGCACAGGCACCTGGACTAACACACTCAGTGCACGTTGAATTAGAGAATGAATGTAAGTGTTGATCATTTTACAGAGTTAGAAAAGAAAATAGTCTTGTAATTCCCCTTCTTGTTATTCCAAATCATAATTGATGATTTTGGTAGCAATTTTGAAAATTAAAAGTATAGCACCTAACCAATACCCAAATCAAGTTACAAAAATGTTGTTTTACTGTAATTCATTTAAAAATATAAACCCTGTACTGCTCTCTCACTTAGCACAGAGATTTCCAGATTTTTGTTTTCTTATGTATTTCAGAGGTTTCTACACAGATTTCTCACATAATTAAAAATTCTTTGACCCTGGCTGGTACGGCTCAGTGGATTGAGCACCAGCCTGAGAACTAAAGGGTTGCAGGTTTAATTCCCAGGCAGGGCACATGCCTGGGTTGTGGGCCAGGTCCCCAGTAGGGGGCACACAGAGGCAACCACATACTCATGTTTCTTTCCCTCTCTTTTTCTTTCCCTTCCCCTCTCTAAAAATAAATTAAATATGTAAAGAATTATTTGACATATTATCCTATGAAAGATACTGATAAGCATAAAAAATATAGAGTTTATCCAGATTGAGTGTAAATGTTATTTATATAATCTATATTTTTTATTGTATCTTGTCATGGATCTTAGCTTGAGTGAGCATACATTTGTTTGTGTGTGCTCAGAAGAAAAAAATTAACTTGCATTTTAGTAACTAGAGAATTTTTTAAAACACAAAGGATTTGCCCTGGCTGGTATAGCTCAGTGGATTAAGAACGGGCCTGCAAACCAGAGGATCACAGTTCAATTCCCAGTCAGGGCATGTGCCTGGATTGTAGGCCAGTTCCCAGCAGGGACCCACAAGAGGCAACCATACATTGATATTTCTCTCCCTCTCTCCTTCCCTTCCCCTCTAATGATAAATAAATAAAATATTTAAAAAAAGATTTAAAAGCAGAAAATTGTGTATAGGCTTCACTTCTCACACTTAGACTCTTTGAATGGGAAAATAACTCTTAAAACAAAGATTTTTTTAAGAGAATTAAATGAGAAATGTACATGAAAACTTGAATGCCTAACACTAGGTAGGTCTCCAAATTGAAATGTTTAAAACAATTAACAACAAAAGAAAACAAAAACAATGACATTTGAATATTAGCATAGTATTCAGGGTCAACGCCACTGAGTCCCCTCTGAAATACCACCTTTTATGGCAGGAACTAGAACGCACTAGACTACTCAACTGTCTTCCATTCTCCCACACATCTATTTTCCAGTCTGTCTAGTCTATTATTTCTATCATCTTTAACTTACAATCTATATCAGAAAAAAAAGGTCTTTGGATATCTTGCTTTCCCTTTAGCTTACAAATCCATTCACAAATCTTAATTTTGACATTCTTTCAATTTAGGTGACCACTCCCTAACTCCAGGATTGATGTAACAGTCTGTGAACTAGAGTCCCTGCACCTACCCCATCTAACAACCAAAATTTGTACTGTGTGACCAGAGTGCTACTTAAAAAGATAAGTGCAAAACAGAACAGTGCAAACTCAGCATAATACAAGGGAACCCCTCAAATACAGGAAGTATCTTCTGGAGGGCGGGCCCCTTGTGGTATGAGCTTCCCCCACTAGGTGACTGTTCTAGGAGCCCCTCTGTATCAGTGCACCAGCTGGTATTATTGTGAGAGGTTGCTTTCAGCTTCAGTGAATTTGTTTTAAAGATTTTTTCAACGGGTTTGCCCCTTTCATGATGGGTGATTTATGATGCACCTGTCCACACCACACTGAATGTTCAGCAATTTTGGACAAAAAATAGCATGACCCCCATGCTCCACCTCCTTATTTACCCTCTCTTGCACCAAGCAACTCTTTTTTTCCTACCCCCAACCCCCATGAAAAAAGTCCTAAAAGTGAAATATTTTGCTGTTGTGGAAGAGGTGAAACAAAAAACAGCAGAAGCACTAAAAGACATCAACATTGATGAGTCCAAAAACTGTTTTGAGCAATGAAAAAAAATGTTGATAGGGTTACTGCATCAAATGGAGAGCACTTTGAAAGTGACTGAAGTTTAAACATGTAAGAATAAATACACATTTTAAAAAAATAAATTCTGGATTTTTTTCATCTCCCTCATATACAAACCCTTCTATGAGTTGTTCTCAGTCCTTTCTTCACGCATCACCATATTTCCTTGGCCTAAGTAATGTATTCAGTTACACAGTGTGAACTTGCTAGAATGTGTTAGAACCTTTCATTTCCTGACCCCGGGTCTATTTATCCTCTCAGTCCTTTCTATCCACCTAACTTCCACTTCATTTCCAAAACCGGATTCAGTGTCACACTTAGGTGGTCCCGAAGTATCATCTCTCCTGCTAATGAACACATGATAGCTTCTTTCCTTTCCCCTATCTTTCAACAGACAATGTAGGTTTTGAAGGGAGACAGTATTTGATGCACAACTGGAGCTCAGTAAATATTTGTGGAATTAGTAATAAGTTTGGGGTTAAATTATATTTTCCTACACAGAAATTTGTCTTTGGAAGCTGTTGTGATTGTAGTCCTTAAGAAAAATCCAGTACAGAATCATTTTCTGAATAACCTTATTAGTAAGATTTCTGCTTGCTTCTATACAAATAAGAAAGCATGTCTTAATACTTATGTTTTTCAAGACACATTTATTGTAGAAATAGCAAACAACTCACCATTCATATGACAACAACTCAATTTAGCACTATCTAAATTGCTGCTGAGCAGAGCCAAACTTTAAAGTCCACAAAAATGTTGACATATCAATTTCTTATGAATTCATACATACAATGAGGGAAATGGACTACTTGCAAAATAACAATTGCCTGAGATAGTCCAGTGGATTCAGTTTTAATGAGTTAATGCCTAAAAGGACACCACAGAAAAGACAGTTTATATAACTGCTCCGTATAATTGGGATACTGTTATGAAAGCCCCAACTAGCAGTTACAAAGCAATTTCCATTAGATTCTTGACCTCTGTTAGCCTGCAAATGATTTTGTTTTGTAATCTTACTTTTGGTTACAGTATATAAATGTTATATTTGACATTTTGGTTTTAGTTAAGTTTCAGAATAAAACTTATACATGCTTCATTGTGTTATGTGTGTTTGTTTAAATCTATTAAATTATATATATCCAGCACACACATATGCATCACAAATGTTAATTTTAAAATTGAAATTAAAATGTTTTAGTGGACATCTTAATGATTCAACAGTAATATAAGCGTGCCACAAAATAACCTGTCAAGGACAACTATTAACCCTTTGATCAAGTGGAAAGATCATTTTAAAAGTGCAGATTTTACCGTGTGTGTGTGTTTTAGTTTTGTTTAAAAAGGAGTGCTGGTGGGAGGGGGTGCAGGGCAGAGAGGAATAAGGGGAAAAAGTGGGACAACTGTAACAGCATAATCAATAAAATATACTTAGAAAAAGAAAACAAAAAAGTGCAAAATTTAACACATTGTGTCAATTGGGGCACAATTTAGTAAAGAGAAATGGTGAACACAACCAACAGAGAGTTAAAAATACAGTAATATCCACTCTCCTGAAAGGAATTTATTTTAAAAAGGTGAATGCCTGAATTAGTTCTAATTCAAAGTCAGAATTAATGATTTATTTTACTTTTTTTCATAGCCTGTTCGTTTCAAGCTGCAGACAGCACATTTATCTCAAGGATCAGAATAAAATGGTAAACACAGAGCCATTATATCTGGTCCTTTTAATGAAAAAGTGAAATCTTCCAGAAGATCATCACATGTCTGAAATATCTCTTTGACCATAATTGTTCCTGAGATCACAATTAACTGCAAAAGTGTTATAAAAAAAAGAAAAGAGAAAGAAAGCATTTGCATTTCCAAGCCAATATCAAAAAGGCAGGCAAGGGAGAAAAGGGAGCAAATGGATTGTATTTTATCCATCACTGTATGATTGAATATTCCAAACCCTATTTTCTGCTTTATATCTCACTTACAGAAAATGGGAATTATCTGCTATTTGTAAGCAGAATAGGGACAAGAATACCATTTAAGCATTTTTTGACATTGTCTATTGTATACTCTTTTCATAGAAATATGTTTCATGTTCCTTTCTTGGAACCATATATGTAAATCCTTGGTGAGGATTACAGATGTCTACTAAAGTCTTACTTCACCCTATCAATGTGAGGGTGGTTTTCTTCCACCCTGTTTTAGACCACTCTGCCTGGTTCTAGGAAGTGTGTCTCTACCCTTGTGGCTAAGGGTGAGGGACGACCTTTGGAATGCAAGCTGCAGGAGACAAAGCTTGTCTCTGGTAGCAAATGCTACCTCAGTTCCTCTCCCTGACCCCAAAGCTTGGTCAGAAGTCAATGATGGGTAAGATCCCTCACAGTAGGGGGCAACCTAAGCCAGACTCCATCACTTGGGAGGCCTTCATGGAAGGACTGGGGTGGGGGAGGGGCTGCAACAAAGAACAATGGACTCTCCCCCCCACCCTGGCTTTGACATAGCCGGAGTCCCCATGTCCTCTAGGAGAAGTGCTTCCTGGCTCTAAACCCCTTAAGCCTGAATACCTGTTGGGGAGGGGTGCAGCTCCTTGCCTGGCCAGAGTGCGTCCTGGGGGAAAATCTGGCACCACAAAGACTTGCTGATTAACCTGTGAAATATGCTCTGCTAAGAGTGCTTTCACTCATATGTTAAGGGTTTGAGCAAGAAACCCTAAAACTCTGTTCCTGACAGACTCTGAAGCCCTCAGATTTCTTTGAAATGTTATCTACTGTTTGATCCTTGCTGCCCTGTATTCCTGTGTATTAGAACCCAATAAAATGTCCTGGAGAAGGGGGCTTGAGGCCTTTTTCTCCTGAGAAACTGGCCGCTACTGACCTTTTCCCTCTGGGAAAATGGCCACTTCTCCTCCCCAAGCAGATCACATCATGTTTCAGTCATGTTTACTCTCATCCGTGGCACACCAGGGGACTTGCGAGGAAAGTTGTCCCCATACCACCTAGCAATTTTTCTATTTTTTCAACAGGAGATGTCTTTCAATTTCCAGCCCAATTGCACTATTTTAGCCCTCTTTTCATTCTCACCTACATTTTGCACAATAGAGCATATTAGATATCTTGATGAATTAAAGGTGATTGATGGGAATTATGGATCATATGAGGCATGAGGAGACCAACAGGTCTTCACATATAGAAGACCTGTTGGCCCTCACCTCTCACTGAAAGGAAGACAGGACGAGTAGCAGGTACCTGATCTGCCACCATTAGCTTTTCCACTCTGAGGTGGCTCAACAGAAATCTGGGAGGGCTGAATACCAGATGCCAGGAGCTGAGGAAGCTTTCTGCTCCATCTCTAGGGAAGCCCTTGTCCCTGCTTTGTACATTACTCCGTAACTCACTGCCAGCTCAGGTTTGTGGTCAGAGGCAGCCCTCAGCCTTTCTTTAGTATGATGAAGGCCTGGCATACAAACATTTTGGGGCAGTGACAGGATACGGTAAGCCAGTAGAAGATTCACCACTGAAACAAGCATTGCTGGGGAAGCAGCTGCCCCTTAGTGACATGACCGAGGACCTGGGATCCAGGTATAGCAATTGAGTAGGATCGATTGTCTAAGTATTGGGCAAGAACTTACTTCAACAGAGTCTTAGAGAAGGCCAGTCTCCTGAGAGGCCAGACTGTAGGACATCAGTTATTTGGGAGGAAATAGTAAAACAGTGTAATGCAATATTGTAATATTTTAAAATGTCAGTTTAAATGTAATATTTTAACTAGTCTTAATTATATACCCCAATTACAAATCCTGGTATGAATTAGGATCTTTCTGTTAACATGGCAGAACATTTTATTTCTCTGACAATTTTTAAAAATGTATTACAAAAGTCCATTAAAATGACATTTCTGGCCTCTGTGGAAGTTGGCAGGTTGTGACGCTCATATAGTAGAGAAATTAAATAACTCCTATGCTGTATGAATAAAGTTTAAAAAAGAAAATAACATTTTCTGATTTAACATTAATTTAGAATTAAAGCACTTTCACTTTACTGAGAAACAAATATATTTTGAATTTTATTAAAACTTTCACATTATTAAATTAGATGACAGATTCAAATGACCAATATAACTATTGCCATTATTTTAAAACTTTGAAAATGTTATTAAAACAGTTGTTTTTCTTCAAGTTAAGCAATTTAATGTTTGTGTCATTCTTTTTTAAAAGATTTTATTTATTAATCTTTAGAGGGGAAGGGAAGGAGAGAAGGAAATATCAATGTATGATTGCCTCTGGTGCATTCCCTGCTGGGCACTGGCCCAAAACCCAGGCATGTGCCCTCACTGAGAATCAAACTGTGATTCCTTAGTTCACAGGCCTGCGCTCAATCCACTGAGCTATACCAGCCAGGGCTGTTTGTGTCATTCTTCATTCTAATATCCAGATATACCTTGGATTTTTAACCAAAATATATATAATTATATTTATTTCTACATGTACTTTTCAAGCAGTACTATATTTCAATGACATTCCTGGAAGGGACATAATTTTTAGTACCTCAACATAAATCAAAACTGCCACAGAAGCAGCACTGGTAATTATCTCTGATATTTAATAGCTCCAGGTAGAAAGAAGAGATGTGACTAAAATTTTTAGTTTAAGGGGGAAGAGTCTATTTTACAAATAGATACTTTTTTTTTTGAATACTGAGTGTCCCATTGTGGCATCTTATCGAATTCTTAACTCCCTGGTAATGTCTCTTTATAAAATGCCAGACATAATTAGGAATTAGAGTTACCATTTATGAGAATGAGAACATCCATCTCTAGAGAAAATGTCTGAACAAGTCATAATGTAGCAATCTAGAACAAACAAACAAACAGACAAAAAAACCCAAAATTTTGTAAACCAACCCCAGTGCAACTGAGCAGAGATTCGACAGGCTACACCAATGTCACTCCAGGACAAGTGGAGGCTACACCAAGATCACTCCAGGACAAGTGGCAGCCAGGATCCCAAGCCTCTGTGCTTGGTGCCCGCTATCGTGAAAGACCAGAAACGAACCCTCCACACTCCCATTTCTGCTGCTGTGGGACAGGAATCTAGCCTGTCTTTGTCTAAAGTCATGCCCTCATCTGCTCTTTGGACTGTATTCTTTACCTTCTCTTTAGAAACTTTATTGTATCAATCACATTTGTCTTTCTTATACATTCCATCAGTCTCTCTACACTTCTGTCCTGGTGGCCTTCAAATGTGCTCGTCTTTTAATTTTGTAAGAAAAGTAAAACTGCATCATCAAACACAAGATGACAAATCCTGTTCTAGAGTCATCTCATTTCTCATTTCAGCCTAATAACCATGTGTTTTCATAGAGTGTGTGAGTAGTTCTCCATTTCTTCTCCTCCCAGGACACACAGGCCTCTGTCAGCAGCTCAGGTGCACCGCATCTCCACAGGACAGCGATTTTGTCTGCAGTAATTTCCCCTTTCCACTGCTTCCCAAAGCACATTGCCCACTGACACTTCACCCAGTTAACTGTTCTTCCTCCTTTAGGTATCAGCCTAAAGAGGAATCAGCTTCCTTAGAAAATCTGTTTTTAAGTTCGTAATACAATTCCGTTGAATGCATTTTTGTTTTTCTTTTATCGTTCTTCCAGTTGACAATCACCAGTTCATCAGGGTGCTATTTTGATCTCTGTCTTCTCTTCCAACAGCAGGAAGATCCATGAGAACAAAGTACTGTCTCTGCTTATCCAGCATCTCCAGTGTTAGCTGCAATCAGCACATAGTAGGCACTGAGCAAACATGGCAATGGCGGCTCCAAGTCACATTCCAGTGAGTGAGAAATGATTAATTTGATTTATCTATGCAGATATGGCATTTTTCCAGGATGTATCAACAAAATACAAAGATTTCACACTGGGAAGTTTTTAAAGCAGTCTCGAAAATGCAAGGGTAATTACTAATCTGAAACCAAATATCTTCACTGCACTTTTGGGAATAATAAAACACCAAAAAAGAAAAACCCTTTAAATTTTCAGTGGAATAGCATGCATTTTTAATACATAGGTTTTGTTCATCCTTAAAAGTGGAAATGTACTTGTATTACATTTTTGGAAACTTTAATTTGTACACAACAATAGTATACAGGATTTTATGTAAAATAATCTGGAAGAAGTCATGGAATTTAAACCTTAAACAGGTACACTATGAGTTACTGAAATTATATATGTTTTCAATGAAAAGATTCTTCTTATGAAACCTGTCACTATCATAATTGATATTAAGATTTTTATATTCCCCTAATTAATATTACAGTTTGTAATAACCTGAAACACTCTAAAAAAGACTAAGAATAATATTTCTACATGAATAATTTTACATATAAAATAATTTTACAGTGAATATATCTTTATTCTAAAAATATTCAAATTTAAAGAGAAAACATTTAAAATTACTGTTGTATATTCTGAGTGCACAGTAAACACATTATAGTATTATATATAACATATTACATATATAATTAACATATAACATATACATATATAATATATAAAACCTCCCAGTGGTATATTTTTGTTATTAAAGACCCTCTGTAATTTTTAAAATAATGACACATTCATATGATAGATTTCGAGACACACTAACCTTGATAATGAGCACTAAATCTTTAAATACAAAAAATACTTAAATAGCCAATGCTTAACAGACTGAAATGTCATTGAATCGCTAGGTTTTATTTAATTTATTTTTGTTTAAAAATTATATAAATCATTTTTATTTTTCAGTTACAGTTGACATGCAATATTATGTTAGTGTCAGTTGTACAACCCAGTGATTAGACTTTACAAAATGTACCAAAGGGTCATCCCAATAAACCTCATACCTATCTGACAACATACACAGTTACTAGAATGTTATTGACTATATTCTCTATACTGTATTTCATATCCCCATAACTGTTCTGTAACAACTAACTTGTAATTTAATCCCTTCATGGTTTATACCCATCTACCTAAACACTGTCCCTTCTGGCAGCCATCAAAATATTCTCCATATTTATGAGTCTGTTTCTGTTCTGCCTGTTCATTTATTGTGTTTTTCAGATTCAATTGTTGATAGATACATATTTATTGCCATTGTATTTTTCATATTTTTAATCTTTTTTTTCTGTCTTCTTAAAGAGGACCCTTTAACATTTCATGTAATACTGGGTTGGTGGTGATAAACCTCTTTAACTTTTTCTTGTCTGGGAATCTCTTTATATGTCCTTCTATTCTAGATGACAGCTTTGCTGGGTAATCTTGGTTGTAGGTCCTTGTTTTTCCTCACTTTTAATATTTCTTGACAATCCCTTCTGGCCTACAAAGTTTCTGCTGAGCAACTGGCTGACAGTCTTAGGGGACCTCTATTACAGATTACTAACTGCCTTTTTTCTTAATGCTTTTAAGATTCTAGCTTTGTCTTTAACCTTTGGCATTTTAATTTGATGTATCTGAGTGTGGGCCTCTTTGGGTTCATCTTATTTGGAATTTTTTGTTCTTCCTGGATTTGTACATCTAGTTCTTTCACCAGGTTAGGGAAGTTTTCTGTTATGATGTTTTTTTCAAATAGGTGTCCAATTTCTTGCTCTCTCTCTTCTCCTTCTGGTACTACCAACAAGCTAATGTTGCTATATTTGAATTTGCTGCTCAGAATCCTTACACTATCCTCATTTTTTGGATTTTTTTTTTTTCTTTTTGCTGTCTGGAGCATGTGCTTTTTGATTTCTCAGTTCCTCCTGTGTGTCCCAGATTCCTTTCTAGCTGCCGTCCCAGCACTGGAAATCTGAAAAAGTGGGTCCAAGTAAGTTTGAAGCCACTTCTTATTATTGACTTCATCTATTCTACTGTTGATTTCTTGCAAATTAACCTTTATTTTAGTTAGTATAGCATTCGTTTTGGACTGATTCTTTTTTTATAGTTTCCATGACCTTTTTCATGCTGTTAAATCTTCTTGTAAATCTGTTTGTTAAGTTCATCTATTCTTCCCCTAAGTCACTGAGCATCCTTAAAACCAGTATTTGGAACTCTGCATCTATAGACTGTCTTCATTTCATTTAGGGTGTGTTTCTGTTTTTTTGTTTGTTTGTTTGTTTGTTTAGTTTTAGTTTTTTCTTTCATTTGGGATAGTTTTTTTTTAATTTTAGCTGCCTCCTTGTGTTTGTAACTATAAATTAGGTATGACTGCCTTACATAGTAGGTGTCATATAGGGGTTCAGTAGCACAGCCTCCCATTCACTCAAGTTGGCAACTAAAAGTACAGGGCCCCTTGTTAACTGTGTACACTTCCTGTTGAGCCTTGATTGCTGTTGGCATGTCAATGGGCGGGAAATACCCCCATGCCAATTGGCTGCCATGATCTTTGAGTACTGACCACCATGGAGGATCAGCTGTTTGGAGTCCATCTCACAGAGCAGTACCTATGTCTCTGGGGCTCTTGTGCCTGTGGAGTCTGTCCCTGGAATGTGAAGCTTCTGAAGTGGTTGGGTGGTGCTTTGACATGGTCTGAATTTGGCCAGCAGGTCTACTGGCTGCTCTGGGGCCTCCCTAGTGTTGCAGGCCAAGGTCAGCTGCCATCTGTCTTCTGCCCAGGCTACCAACATGAAGCCACAAAGCAATATGCAGATGGATGCTACTTGTGCTGGACTTGGAGGTGCCCATTTGAGGCCAAGCTGTGAACCAAGGATGGATGCTGCTTGTGCCATACCTGGGACCACTTAGCAAGAGGTACAAGTGCACATAGAGGCCAGATAGTAGTTTTTGAGAGATTTTAGGCAAGTCCAAATGAAGCATAATCTAAGATAGGCCATTTGTATAGAAAAGCCACTGGAAACAACTTGGGTTAGATCCATAAGTTGGGAATGGGCAGGTTCTCAGGGAATCACCAGGGTGGAATAAACAATATGAGCCAGTTTATGAAGAGTCAGTCATTTTGCCTTCCTGCCAGGTCTGTGGAAGGAGGGCCCACAAAAGGAACAATGGCCTCTGCCGGCACTTCTGTCTGGGAGAAAGCTACTTCTCCAGCCCTCAACTTGATGCCAGACAACTCAATTCCTCCTGTGTGTCCCAGATTCCTTTCAAGCTGCTGCTCCTGCATTGGAACTCAGAGAAAGTGGGTCCAAGTAAGTCCATGTGTGGGCCCTTTAATAGCAACTCTCTGGGACTCTAGAAGCTGTTCATCTCACTTAGTCATAATCCCTGCTGGTTTGTACAGTCAGAAGTATGGGGACTTCTCTTTATGGCACTGGAACCCTCTACTAAGGGGGCTCGGATGTGACTTAGACCCCTCACTTGTCAGAGGCGACCTCCACGGCCAAGATCCCTCCCAATTTTTTTTTTCTGTCAAATGATAGCGTGGGACTACCCATTCAGTTTCTCTGCCCCTCCTACCAGTCTCAAAACCACTTCTGTTTTAATTCCCTAGTTGTAGGACTTTCATTCAGCTAGAAATCAGGCAGTTCTGAATGATGGTTGTTCTGTAGTTTAGTTGTAATTTTGATGTGGTTGTGAGAGGATGTAAGTACCATATTTACCTATGCCTTCTATCTTGACCAGAAGCTCCAATTAATAGGCTTTATATTTCTCTTCTGTATTTAATCCATTTCTTCCAGTGTCACTTGCCATCCTTCTTCCTCTTGTTGATAATCATATCTCTCAGTAAAACATACTTTCTTCAGGCACTGATGAATTCCCCAAGTCAGGGTGCCAAAGACTGATAAGGGCATGATGCTGAGCTTCACCGCCGCCCTTGTAGAAGCAGTACAGAGGAGGCCAATGAGAGCAATCACACTGAACCTTAAATGAGCTATATCAAGCGATTGTTTTCTAACAGACTCTTCAAACCACATCTTGTAATAATATTCCTGATGAGATATTCCAGCTTATTAGACAGCAAACTGTTACAGCAGTAATGTGGCCTCATTTAACAATATTAAACCCAAATGACTATCAATGTTCATTGCTCCTCTTTGTCACAGTAATAACCTTTATTTCACATTTTAATATTTTTTCAATGTCAATGGACTAAAAATTAATTTGGAGTTTTCTCTCACTACATACAACATTGAATATCTCATTTGTATCCAGTAAGATACAGAGAAAGAATAATCTAGTATTCTTCAGATAGAGTCAAATCTCATACTTGATTCCAAGTTAATGTATAATTCCCTATTAAATAATTTAGTTATTTTAATTGTGGAATATTTTGATCAACCAGTTCTAACATTAATCATGAGATTAAAAATATTTGGGGGAAGTAAAATAAAATACATAATTTCAGTTAGATCTATTTAACAATATTTGGACCACACTGAGTTATAAGCTAAAATAAATAACTCATATCCATGTCACAATCACATGAGAAAATACAGAGCAATCTGGCTTTTTCTAAGAAGGAAAAGCCATAAACTCTAAATACACCTATATAGCATAGAATCTAATTTAAGAGAACTTGATTTAAAACCCTCTTTGTAAATTATGAAGAGTGAAATGTCACATATTGTCACCAGTGTTAGATATTAAATATTCATTAAGCAACTATTACTGGTTGACATATTTAATAAAGATAGAGATATATAATTCCAAAGTTTTCCTATAACAATAATCACAACATGTTAAGGCATATTCTAACCAAAACACTGACATTGATGGTTGTGGCAAGCTCACACATGATACTTTCTATGTATTGAGCCCTTGGCGGCATTGATTGCAGTTACTGTCTTGTACACAAATGACACAGGAGCTTGCCTGTGTCATGCGGTGCTGATGGTGCAATACCAGCACTCATTTGGGATAATATACCTATGTTTTCCCATGTAAACCTCACCTAATTTATCATAAGAAAGTTATTAAAATCCAAGTTTCACATTATACATTTGTAGAAAACTAGGTTATAAAAGACTAGATAGCTTTCCAAATTTACAAAAGCAGATTGCTTTGTTCTAATCCCCATCATTGATTTCAAGGACAATTTTCCCTATTTTACTATGCAGCCAAAATAACTGTAATGGTGACTCCTTTTAATCTTTGTTATTCCCTATGTATACACTGATCTCAAAATGTTTTATTAATTAATAATTTGATTTATTAATTAATTTTCTTTAGAAGTCAGATAAGAGGATGCCATCAAGAAAGGATATATTTAACTGAGTGCAGTAGACCCTGACTCTTTAGCAACACTTCACTTTTTCCAGATAGAAAACGCTTCTAGAGAGAGCCTAGGTGCTCAGTGGCATCTCATGTGAGTCCCCCGGGAGAGACTATTCCAGAAGATAGGCATTATTATTCCCACCTGCATGAGAGTAAAGACTTCTGCTTTGCAGAAACATTCAATCAAATCAGTGCCAATTTCACAAAACGTTATAATCACATGCTGGCCTTTATCCAAAAATGATCAACAATAATGGTACTAACAACAAAATGTACACAAAAACATAATTGAAGAAATTTAAAATAATTTATGTTATATAACATTTTAATTTGAAGGAAATCATGACAACAAATAATACAATAATTAATAAATCTGACTGGGAATCAGAACTATTAACTGTCATTAAAACTTTAAGAATTTCTGATCTACCTCAAAATACTACATCAAAAATGCTATTTGGAAAATACTTTAAAAAAATTCTCATATTATTCTGATAGAGCTAATCCCAGCATCTAAAAACCAACTGAAGTTTCCATTTTTCATTTTACATGCAGGAAAATTACTTCATTGTCCTTACACAAAGCATTGGTTGTTTTGATTATATTCAACATTTTATAAATTATACAAAATCTTTCTAGACTTTAACATTGATTAATAGAATTACTTTAATCTAGTACCTTGAATAGAATTTGTCCTACCATGTATTGCAATATATATCACAGTCTCCCTCAGTAAATCTTGGAGATAAAAATGAAAGGAAAATCCATGAATTAAATTGGTGGGAAACATCAATAACATACTATTGGAAAGATTGAGAGGAAGCAAATAATTTTCATTATAAACGATATGACTATATTTAACTGAGAGAGATGGTTCATCTCTGTATTAGATACCTATACAATAATTGTTAACAGGAATCAAGACAGATAATTAAAAATGTTGCCATATTTATGTATCCAAAATTTTACCTTCAGATGAATTTCATTAACACATGAGTAAAACAAAAGTGAGTGAAGTTCTAAACAATCATGTATTTGTGTGATTACCTGTAGTCAAAGAAATTGCTAGAGTGATGTATTCCTTACTTTTTAATGCATTCTGAGGATGGTAATTAGAAGATTCATTAATGACTTGTTTTTGCCAAATGCACATATTTTGTGTTATTCTCATTTTGGAAGTAATTGGAGTTATGAATGATGAGAATACTTATGGAAATGATAGATTTTCCCCATGTGTAGTAAGCTAAGTATCTTTTTAGCATTTTATTTATTTTAATGTTCCCATGGTAGCTTCTGATGGATACTTTTTTAAAGAAACCATTAAATATTTAATGTTTTGCATACGTCATTATCTATAGCCTGGTGTATCAGGCATTCATATTGTGAACTATACAATCATTTTTTAAAATAGCAGATCTTTGATATTTTAATTTAAATTCCTATTGTCCTATTATCTAATTGTCTAATTAAACAAATAGACATTAAGCATATTTTTATGTGCTTTTCACTGTAACAGTGGAGATGTGGTGAATAATGCAATGCCTGTAGAGACATTGTTTCTTAGTACCCACATTACAATGAATCCAAAGCTAAGAAGTGCTTTTTTAGTACATTACTCATTCTTACTAGTCAGCACTGACTTCAATGCCTAGAACTATAAAGAAATATATCAACCTCTGTTTTAAGGTAAGACAGTGCTGTTAATCCCTCAAATAGTGACAATGTCTTAATATGATTATGGTATAATTATCAGAGACAAGCTACCTCCACCTTTGCAATTTTTTCCCACTAAGACTCTCTCCATTTCCCACTCTACTGGAATCACAGAATGCATTGCCTGCCTTGAATAAATTAACTGTGAAACTAACATTTGAGCCAGAAAGCTTTCTATTGACCCAGAGATAAAAAATTAATCCCTCCACCGAGTCAATTCTTAGAGCTGACCAGAATGCAACAGTGTCAAAAAGAAGAGTAAATGTATCTATACAAAACAAACCTCATTTTCTTTTAGTTTATGGATTCACACATAAGAACAACATAGACTATGTTTTTTGTCATGGAATATGTTCAACTTTTCATTTTACTATGTGTACCATATAAAATGTTAAAAACAAAAAGTGCTGTTTTACAGTGCCCCTGGCTAACTATGTCTCATATAAAGAATATCCTTCTATACAGGGTTTAAAATGAACACCAATAATTTGACCTTCAAAAATATTTCACAAGATAAAAAATAGTTTAAAATTCTTTACTAAGTTTCCAGCTTCTTTTTTTAAAGGTATTTCTGTTTCCTCTACCATGTAATTCCTTCAGTGTTTAATTGGTTATACAAAATATTCACTCTTATTTTCATTAAGTAAAAAAGATATGCACTACTGCCCCAAGATTTCAGATTTAAGATCTGAGTAATAATTTTAACTATGAAGGAATTTGAAAGCACATGTGACTTTCTTTTATTACTATATAAAGCAGTTCATAACATCTCACTGATAGGTTTAATTGTTCATGCTCATTAATTCTTTTGATAAACGTGTTCTTTTAGTTGTTGGAACTGTTTGACTTAGTATTTCAGAGGAGATAGGGAAGTGAAAATATACAACACATGTTGTTATTTTCTCCAGGAATTAAATGAAACTTTTTCTTTCTGAAACAAATATAACTACGTGTATTTCTCCATGCAGCTGCCAAATGGAACAGTGACATGGCCAATTCATCCCTTTCAGCCGTCTTCGTGATGGATCCACAAGTTCTGTCCTGTCTGAGCTGGATTTTTTACCCACTAAAGTTAGACGATTCAGGGAACTCACACAAAAGCTGCCTGTTTACTGACCTAGTTAAATGACACGCTTACCTTTGTAGAAACAAACGATAATCCCTCTTCCACACACTGAAGCACACATCTTCACAAATCTGTCAATCATGAAAGCTGAAGGATTACATATTGTCTTTCATACTTAACTAGACAAAAGCAATAACACAAATAAGGAAATCTCCTTTTCTCAGACATTGGACGTACTATCTCATCAAGTACTGTCAAGAGTCAAGAAGATAAATTACCTTTTATACTCTTTACAAGCACAAAAAAAAGTTAAAAATATAAGAGCCAAAAAAAGAGGTGCAATTGGTGGAATTTTAAATATATGTAGACAATCTAGGTAGTCATTTTGCATGAATTCTGAAAAAATGTTTTGTTCTACAGTTTCTAAGGGGAACTCTATTTATTATCAACGACTAAATTCTACAACTTACTCATCTTTTTAGAAGCAAACTGCAGTGTTCTCATTCTGATGTGAACTCTCTGAAAGGCTGGGCCTCATCGGTGCTAAGGAGCAGTCTGCTTTTCCCCCTGCACACTGTGCACAGAACATCATGGCACTTAATGTTCCTTTTCATTCCATCAGAATGACTGCTCCTTTTCATTTACCTATGAAGTAAAAATTGCATCTGTATTTTCTACAATAATTTCATTGTCACAAAATAGTTGAGAATTATTTCTTTTTTCTATATTTGTCTCCTACACGATTGCTGTTTTCTGAGAATCTAAAATATTCAAAATTATAATTATATAATTTTTATTCGTTGTTATGATAAAACAAGTACTATGGGCAATGCTGTAGATATCTTAGTTTTACAGTGCACTCTTCACTATTATGTGAGAAAACATTATAGTGATGAAAGGTATTGAAATTTTGTTCAATAAGTGAATATTCTTTATTTCCTCTGACTTCAAATTCTAAATTTTTATTGAATCATGTCTTGTTCATTAAAACAGTAACTCCACTAGCCTCATTTAAGATTACATAATAACACATTATTTCTGATGATGAGTTCCCCCAATCCAAGTGCATGTGGACAGTGGCAATGATTGGTATTTGGGGTCATATAACACAACAGAATGTACTTGAACTAAAAACGGCAGAGAAGACCAGCTTGGGATTATTTCAGTTGTGACCAAACTTTCAGAAGTACAGATCATGGTTGGTGAATCCTCTACAGATGTTTTACCTGCCTCATGAAGGTTTTGTTATATTTCATTTGTATTCTTTTACTGTTTTAGTCATCCTAAGAGATGACCAGTCCCTTGATTATAGTATTGTATTCCAATCGTGTGTTTTTATGCTGTTAATACAATATTTTAAGTAACTGCATCTTGGGTTCATAGTAAAGATTATAGATATGCACCCAGCATGGAAATTCAGAATGCTGATAGATGCATGGTAGACTTTAAATAAGTAGTTTAAAAATTGTTTGTTGATAATGTAGTTATCCATTCTTTTTTAATGGCTTCTGAAAGAAAACATACTGTAGAGACAAATCATCTTAGATTTTGGGTATTTGCTTTTAGAATATTAAATAGAGAACAGGGGGACAGTGACCAGAGGGGAGAGGGGAGGGAATTTCAGGGAAAAAGGGGGAGGGATTTACAGGAACTAGTATAAAGGACACATGGACAACATCTAAGGGGAGTGGAAATGGGAGGGAGGTGGGGAGCACGGCGGGGTGGGCTGGGAAGGGAGTAAAAGGCAGAAAACTGTACTTGAAAAAAATTAAATAAAAAAGGAAAATAAATAAAAAATGAAATTCCTAGAAAGGAAGCTTATTCATTTATATGTAGATATGGTTTTATATATTTTGAAATTCAAATAAGAGCTAATAGTTTTGATCTAAGTTTGCACTCTCTGCAAATAGTGCAATTCTCTCAAAGGGACATTCCACATGTATCCAATAAAATACAGTAACACTGAATAATATAATGGAGTTCAAAAAAAATTGAGCAATTATCTCTCTAGAGAGTTTAAGGTACTGTCAACTTGCAAAAAATAATTTAAAGCTACACAATTATAAAATGCTAAAAATATGGGGCACTTTAAATATCAATATTCTATGTAAAGGGACAGCATATCATTTTTCATAAGTTATTGTTTCCTCAGAAAATATTTGTCAAGTTAAACATATGGCAACTTTGATGAATTTACTTACTATATCTAACAGATTTTATGTATATGTAGACTCTTTAGATATTTCTATAGATGTTATTTCATCTACAAATAGTAAGTTTTACTTCTTTTCTGAAGAATATGCCTTTTATTTCTTATTCATACTCACTTGCTGTGGCTAGAACTTCCAATACTACATTCAATAAAAGTGGTGTGTATGGGAATTCTTGCCTCTTTTTTTTTGATGTTACAGGAAAAGCTTTCAAGTTTTTACCATTAAGTACATTGGCTTTGGGCCTGTGATATATATAGCCTTCATTATATTGAGGTGCTTTCCCTCTATATCCACTTTGTTGAGAGTTATTATCATAAACATATTGCACGTTGCTGAATGCTTTCTTAAATATAGTGAAATTATTATGTGATTTTTATCCTTTATTTTGTTAATGTGGTGTATCACATCTATTCATTAATGGATGTTGAAACATTCTTTCATCTCTAGAAAAAAATTTTCATTTGATTATACTCTATGAATTTTCAAATATATTATTGAGTCCAGTTTGCTAATATGCTTTTGAGGATTTTTAATCATCAAGGATATTTGCCTGTATTATCTTTTCTTGGGCTTTCTTGTCTGATTTTGGTATCAGGCTAATGCTAGCCTTGTAAAATGATTTTGGAAGAAGCTGAGAATTGGTATTAATTTTACTTTACAAGTTTGGTAGAATTCACCAGTGAAGCTGTTTGTTCCTGGTCTTTTTCTGGATGGAGGGGGCATGGATGATTACCGATTCAGTCTCCTTACTAGTGATCAGTACGTTCAGGTTTTCTGTTTCTTTTCTATTCAAGTTAGGAAGGTTTATGTTTTTTAGGAATGTATTCATTTCTTCTAGGTAGTCCAATTTGTTGGCATATAATTTGTTCATTGTAGTTTCCTTTGATCTTACATACTTCTTTGCTATCAATTGTGTTGTCTTTTCTCTATGTTTTGATTTCTTTTATGAGTCCTCTCTTTTTCTTGGTGAGTCTCGCTAAAGGCCTATCAATTTTGTTTATGTTTCCAAAGAACCAGGATTCAGATTCATCGATTTCTCAAATTTCTTTTTAGTTTCTATTTCTACTACAACCTTTATGATTTCTTTTTTTTTCTACTAACTTTGGAATTTCTTTGATTTTCTTTTTTTAGTTTCTTAAACTGTAAAGTTAGAATGTTTAGATTTTTTTCTCATTGTTTTGTTTTTTGATGTATACAGTTATTGCTATGAACTTACCTATTAGAACTGCTTTTGCCGCATCCATTAACTTCTGGTGTGCTGTATTTACATTTTAATTTGTCTCAAGGCATTTTCGATATCTCTTTTGATTTCTTCTTTGATCCAGTGATTGTTCAGTTACATGTTATATAATCTACACAAATATGTGAATTTCCCAATTTTCACCTTGTATTTAATTTCTAATTTTATATTATTGTGGTCAGAATAGATGCTTGATATAATTTCAGTATTCTTAAATTGAAGACTTCTTTTGTGGCCTAGTATATAACATAGTCTAGAGAATGTTCTGTGTGTTCTTGAGTAGAATTTGTATTCTGGTGTTGTGGATGGACTGTTTTATATATGTTATGTGCATCTTATTTAATGTGCCCTTTAAGTTCAAATATTTTGTTGCTGATTTTCTGTCTGAATGATCTATCCACACTGGTGGGATACTAAAGTTCCCTATTTTTATGCATTTCCATCTATTTCTTCTTTGGGTCTGTTGTCATTTACTTTTATTAAATGTGCTCCTAAATGGATTCATAAATATTCACAAATGTTATTTATCTTGTTGGATTAACTCCTTAACTGTTATGTAATGAACTTCTCTAACTCTTATTATAGTGTTTCTTTTGCATTCCATTTTGTCTGAGTGACACCAATTTTCTTCTGCTTTTCACTTGAATGGCATACCTTTTTCTAAGCCCTTCACTTTCTGTTTGTGTCCTTATATCTGTAGTGAGTCTCCTTTAGGCAGGTCTCCTTTATGTGGGTCTTATATTATTTCCATTCAGCCACTCTATGCCTTTTGAATAGAGAATTCAGTTCATTTACATGTAAAGTAATTATTGATAGGTATGTATTTATTACCATTTTGTTCATTGTTTTCTGGCTGTTTTGTAGTTGTTCTGTTTCTTTCTTCCTCTCTTGCTCTCTTCCTTTGTGGTTCGATGACTCTAGTGGTGTGTATAGATTTCCTTTGTCTTTATTTTGTGTGATCTACTGGAGGTTTTTCTTTAACATTAGGTTTATCTATAACAACTTATATTTATCACAGTCTATTTTAACTTGGTAAAAATTTAAATTTAAATGCATTCTAAAGCTCCACAATTTTACTCTAACCTTATATGTTTGTAATATTTTATCTGGTATATCCTTGAACTAATTATGTAGTTATGATTATTTTCCCCACTTATGTCTTTAATCTTCAAAATAACTTTGAGTAATTAATATGCCACCTTTATAACAGTAAATCATTGTGAATTTTACAATGCATTTACTTTTACCAGTGAGATCAATGTTTTCATATTTTTGTAAGTAATTACCACCTTCTTTTTTAAGCTTAAACATATCTTGTCAGGCCATTCAGTTGGTGATGAACTTCTTTAGCATTTAATTGTTTGGAAAAATTTCTCTTCTTCAAATCACATCGATATTTTGAGTTGGAATTTTCTTCCTTTAGCACTTTAAATATTGTGCCATTCCCTCCGTACTGCAGAATTATTCTGAAAATTACTGACAGTCTTATGGGTCTGTTCTTGTACATTCAAGTTATTTTTTTTGCTACTTTTAAGATTCAATCTCTGTCTTTACATACTGACATTTTAATTATAATATTTCTTTGTGTGGGTCTCCCTGGGTTCATCTGCTTTGGGACTCCACGGTCTTCTTGGGTCTGGATGCCTCTTTCCTTTTCCAGGTTAGGGAAGTGTTCAAACTCACTTCTTCAATTACATAGTTTGCCTATTTCTGTCTCTTTTATTTTTTAGGAACTCTTATAATGAGAGTGTCAGTTCACCTTATGTTTTCCCATAAGTCCCTTAATTTATCATCTTCCCCTTTTATTCTCTGTTCTGATTGTGTGAGATCCATTGCCCTCTCTTAAATTCATTGAACCCTTCTAGTGCTTCATTAGGACTGTCATTGAAGTTGTCAAATGTATTTTTAGTTCAATTATTGTATTCTTTAGCTTTGTGACTTTTATTTAGTACTTACTTATATTTTCTATCTCTTTGTTGAAGCTCTCACATGTTCATCTATCTTACACCCAAGGTTGGTGAGCATTTTTATTACCATTATTTTGAACTGTTTATCAGGCAAATAATTTACCTTCATTTAATGAAGGACTTTTCCTGAAGTTTTGTTCTGTTATGTAGTTTGGAACATATTCCTGTGTTCATTAATTATCCCTGACTCTATGTGTTGGTGCTGTGCATTAGATAAAACAATCACCTCTCCCAGTCTTGAGGGAGTGGCCTTAAATAGGAGATAAGCTTTATCATTTAACCAGCCCTAACTTTTGCTGTCTTTTAAACCTTTGTGATTTTCTAAGCAACCTAATTTATTTTTAGTGGCTCTCAGTAGTTGTGAGTATTTCTAAACCTATCACTATCCCAAATGGGAGGATTTAAGTTAGCACAGAAATTCAGGCTGATGCCTTCAGGCAGTAGCTTTGAAAGTATGTACATGTAAAGAGTTCTGTGGGACTATAAACATAAGTCCCACTGGCCACATGCACCAGGTAATCTAGAGGTGTCCTCTGGGTTGTAGTCACAAAAATTAAGGCACCCGAAAAGTGTACTGGATTTTTTTCCTGCCCAAGAGACACTGACAACCACCAGTAGAAAACAGCAGGACATAAGTATGGTGTCTACCAGCCTCTGTGCCCAGGATGCACAGTACTGGGTCCTGAGATGTGTGACTGAGCAGCAGTTTGATCCTCATACTAAAGCTCTAGGCTAAGCAAACAGGCCTCTTTCACAGAAAGACTGTGTGTGTGTGTGTGTGTGTGTGTGCGCACATGCAGGGAAGGGGGATTAACCTGTTATCTGCTCAGTGCTCTGGGGATGGCCAAGAACTGCTTCTCCATTTATTACAGTTCCATGGGGCCCAGTAATAAAACCTATGCTGACCACCAGAGTTGGGGGTCAAGGGACACTTCTGGGTGGCAGCCACAGAACATGGGGTGCCATACATAAAATCAGTGTACCACAGGCAAGCTCCTCTCTTGGAGATACTGACAGTCTGGAGATACCAGAGCGAGAAGGCAAAGAAAGTATGTCCTCCGTGAGGTCTGTAGATAGGATTATAGTCAGTCCCTAGACTGACTATAGACTGTTTTAGACTTAGACTGTTTTAATTAGAAGTCTAACTCTCAGGCCATAACTTTAAAGATAAGTTATTAAGCCTTTCAGGTATAGAATGGGCTTCTGGGTCTATTGCCTCTTTTTATACCCTGGGTGTGCTAGATATTTAAAAAATTTTTCCATTGATTATACTCCTATGGGACCCTCAAGCATAAGGCCTACTGGAGTAGGGTATAAGCTCCTTTTAGGAAATATCAGCTACCTAGAGTGGGGCCCAGGGAAAACAGAAAGAAGGCACCTGTGACAGCTATGTGGCTAAGAGAGGCTTTGGGGATGGTGCTCATGAGCCTCCATTCCCAGAGAGGATCTTAGCAGGTGCCTAGATGTGTGTTAAATTAAATGCCTGCCTCTCCGGCCAGTGCTTTAAGATGACCTAATGAGATTCTTTTGCAGAAAGTCTGCACACCTCTAAGTTAGCAGCTTCTGTGTTGGGCCCTGGGGTGAATGTGTTCATGTGCTCAAGGCCTTTAAGAGATGTTTGTCGATTTTCTATCCTTTGTAGGTCTTTTGGACCCAAGCCCAGTGGCTTTTAAGAATTAGATGTTTTGGGGGCTTGTTTCTCAGGTGTAGTATTAAAAGCTGGGGTGCTCCATGCGGGTCAAAACCTTTACTCTTCAGGGTGAAGCTCCAGGTTTAGAGTGTCCCCTCATTATGGGTCCCCATGCTGGAATGCAATGTATGGTAAAAATTTGTCACAGCCTCTCGTGCCCACTCCAATGCGGATTTTTTCCTTTAATTTTTTTCTCTTTTTAAAAATTGTTCTTCAAGTACAGTTGTCTTCAATTTCCTCCCACAACTTCCCCCCACCCCACCAATCCCCACCTCCCACCCTCTATCCTACCCCACTTTGGCTTTGTCCATGTGTCCTTTATACATGTTCCTTGACAACCCATCCCCCTTTTAACCCCATTATCCTCTTCCACCTCCCATCTGGTTACTGTCAGTTTGTTCTTAATTTCAGCATCTCTGGTTATATTTTGCTTGCTTTTTTGTTTTATTAATTAGGTTCCACTTATAGGTGAGATCATATGGTATTTGTCTTTCACCATCTGGCTTATTTTATTTAGCATAATGCTCTCCAGATCCACGCGTGCTGTTGTGAAGGGTAGGAGCTCTTCCTTTCTATCTGCTGCATAGAATTCCATTGTGTAAATGTACCATAGTTTTTGATCCACTCATTTACTGGTGGGCACTTAGGTTGCTTCCAACACTTGGCTATTGTAAATTTTGATGAACAATTGTAAATTGTTATTAATATTGGGGTACATAGGTGCTTTTCAATTGGTGTTAAAGGATTCTTAGGGTATAATTCCAGTAGTGGAATTGCCGGCTTAAAAGGCAGCTTCATTTTTAGTTTTCTGAGGAAATTCCATACTGTTTTCCACAGTGGCTACGCCAGTCTGCATTCCCACCAACAGGGTACTTGGGGTTCATTTTTTCTCCACAACCTCACTAGCACTTGTTTGTTGATTTGTTTATGAGACATTTTGACAGCTGTGAAGTGTTATCTCATTGTAGTTTTATATTGCATCTCTCTGATGGCTAGTGATGTTGAACATTCTTTCATGTCTCTGGGCCCTCTGTATGTCCTCCTTGGAAACTGTCTGTTCAGGTCCTTTGCCCATTTTTTAACTCTGTTGTTTGTCTTCCTGAAGTGGAGTCAATGTGGACTTTTTCTCATTTACGTGATATGTAGAGTTTGTTCAGTAAAATTTTAGGATTTTTTTGTTTGTTTTGTTTGCAGAAGAAATTATGTATTTGTAGATTCAGTGTGTCCATGAGAGATGGTGAGTTAAGGATGCTTCTGTATTGCCATCTTGATGAGGAACTTCCTTTTTTTCTTGAGGAAAAATATCCTCATTAGCAAAGTTTTAGAGAAATAATTTTGAATCATCTCCTGTGCTACCATTTATCTCCACATCTGTTTATGAAATTTGTTTTGTCATTGGTCAATGGTTACTTTTTTGTGATAAAATTCTGCAGACAATTCTCAGTGGCCATACACACTGCATTCCCACTAACAGGGTACCAGGGTTCTCTTTTCTCTGTAATCTCACCAGCACTTGTTTGTTGATTTGGTTATGATGGCCACTCTGACCTATGTGAAGTGTTATCTCATTATGATTTTAATTTGCATCTCTCTGATGGCTAGTGATGCTGAGCATCCTCTGATTGCAGGAAATGCTAATCTTATCTACTTCCTCTTGAACTGTTTTGTACTCCCTTCTATAAACCATGGTATTTTTGTTTTCATTTATAACTCTTGAAACATCTTTCCTTTTGTTTTTCCTTCACGCTATCTTATTGGAGCTGAAGAGTATAGAAGTTAAGAACAAATGTTCTAGAATAAAACTGTTTGGGTATATGGCCCATGACTTCCACTTAGTTATTTCTTCATCTATTAAATGTTGATTTTAATATTGTTCTTACATTGTAAGTCTGTTGTGGGTAAGTATTGGATAAAATAATAATTATTTGGCATTTTGTTACTACTGATATGTGGGGGCAACTTTGCCTGCAAAGTCCCCCCGTCTGCCACGGATGAAAGTAAAACTACCAAGACATGATCTGCTTGGGGAGGAAAGGTGGCCAATCTCTCAGAGGAGAAAGGCCAGGAGCCCCTTCCTTAAGGGGCTTTTATTGGGTTGTATAATACAAGGAATATAGGCAGCAAGAATCAAACAGTAGATAACATTTCAAAGAAATCTGAAGGCTTAGTCTGAGTCAGTGTGTGTCAGGAAAGGGGGTTGCAGAAACTTTGGGAGACATACTCATTTTCTGCTCTGACCCTTATCATATGAATGAAAGCACTCTTAGCAAAGCAGTCTTCATAGGACTTTTAGGAATTCTTTCTTATTAGGATTAGAGTTAGGAAGTGCTTCTCCCAGAGGACATAGGGACTCAGGCTATGTCAGAAGAGCAGGTGGGGCGGGGGGTTCCATCACTCCCTCTTTGTTGCAGCCCCCTGAGTTCTTCCATGATGGCCTCCCAAGTGACTGTGTCTGGCTTAGGTTGCCCCCTGCTGTGAGGAGTCTTACCTGTCATCAACTATCCAACTATGCATTGGGGGCAGGGGAGGAAGCTGAGGCAGTGTTTGCTACCAGAGACAAGCTTTGTCTCCTGCGGCTCGCATTGTATGTACAATTGTGTGTACAATTCCTGAAACCAGGCAGAGCAGTTCCCAACACTCATAGTTGTTTCTTCTAAATATTCCATCATAAGAATTACTATAAAATGTTTTGTTTATTCATGCCCTGATTTCTGAACTCCAGGTGTCCACCTGAAATGGCATTCCAAGTTACCTATTGGAAATTTCATATTCTTTTATTCAAACTACCATTTTGCCTTAGTCTAGCCTCTCCTAATGCCAGTTTTATACTTGTTTATGGGATCACTTGTTAACCAAATCAGAAATGTAAATGTTATCCTTGAATCCCACATCTTAATTCAAATCTAGTCAATTACTCTGTCATTCTTTTTTCTCACTCCTGATATCTGATTCATGTCTTTGTTATTCAATATTCTCATGACAATAAGAAGCTCTGCTAGATTAATCTCACAAAACAACTCTGATTTACTACTTAAAGTCTATTTTTTTTTGCTAAAATTCCTTGTCTTGGTTTTCAAGATTTGTTGTGGCCCTGATTATCATTTCCATTTTTATATTCTACAACTTTCAAAATTTTTACTGGCCATACTTTCACTTCTACCTTGCATACATCTTGAGTTTTTCAATCTTTGCCCCTTTCCTCCTATTATAAAATTTCCCCTGGAAAATCTTCCCATTTGTGTGTGACTTTCTCCCAGTAAAAATGCCAAGTGTCCTACAAGTTTATACCATAGTTCATAAATTATTGCATGAATATATAATTATTCACTCTAAAATGATTTGTTTAAATCTAAAACATTTAATTTCTAATTGAATTTATTAACTTCTGTCCTTAAAGTTATTTTTGGACATATGTATGTATTTTCTCTCTATTAAAGAAACCATGTATTATCTTCAAAAAGAAAGAACTGGAACTGTACTACATAGTATAATTAGTAGTGTATTATGTAGTGCTTACCAGTAGTGCACAGTTTAGTAGCATGCAGTTTAGTAGTGTAGGAAGTTGGAGTAAGTAGAAAGAACACTTGAGTTTCAATCCAAAGGCCCCTCCATCCTGCCCTTGATGTAAACCATCCTTTGTCCTGCATATCCACACTACACACCCCTAACTCACTTAATAGTTATCTTGGTTCTCAGATTGACTGTAATATTATTCCAGTGCATGGTTTTAAATAAACCTTATTTTGCATAATAGCCACAAAGGAAAAGTGTAGTGATGCTAGCAGTTCAGATGTGCCAAAGAGAAGCCATAAAATGCTTCTCTTTTAGTGAAAAGTTGAGTACAATACAAAATTTTGAGAGACCACATCCACAAATAACTTTTAGCATGGCATATTGTTATAAATCTTTTCCTGTGCCCAATTCATAAATTAAAATTTCTCATAAGTATGTGTAGGTAAAAACGCAGTATGTATAGGGCCTGGAACTCTCTGGAGCTTCAGGTATTCACTGGGGGTCTAGGAACATATTTCCTGTGGACACATAAGTGCTACTGTGTTTAAGGATAACCACCTTCTCTATTGTTATTTTCATGGAAATGCACATTATAATGGGGTTAGCCTGGCACATTTGGCATTCCTTCAACTCTTGCCTCTAGTAATTTGATTGGCCTGCCAATATGCCTGGTGGCAACAATTTCTGTATCTGCCATGTGGCATGGTAGCAACCTATGCACCATGGTCTTGCAAGGCACAAATAACCTGTATATTTATTTATTTATTTTAGCATTAAAAACAGTATATAAATAGAGTTATACTTCTAAATATTTGAGAGTTTATCAATCTACTTAGGTGTACATGTAAGCCCTAGTGGAGAATCCTTCTCAATGTGGCAATCAGTTATTCTATTTGAGGAGAAGGCAGATCAGTTCAAAGACACTGAGGATGTAGTTCCAAATGTGTTAACAATCCCCAACACTAATGCACTGAATGCCTGAGGTTTCTACATCATTATTACAGACGCATGCATGTCCCACCCACACCACTGCCCCCAGGAGTTCTACTATAAAGTCTGCTTCTTCCATCCTGAGATCAGAAAATACCCGATCATCTGACTTTTGTCTCATATAACTCTCTATAACTCCTTTGTCTCAACCCAGAGCATCTTAGACTCCTGATGGTGAAAAGCAGCAGTGATAACTGGCAACAGCAAGGACTTTGAAGCCCCACCTAATTCTCCAGACTCAGCACCTCCGGGAATGGTATCGGAAACCACACATTTTAACAAGTACCCTGAAGGATTATTTTTATTATATACTGAATTCCTGGCAGTTTTCCTATTCACTGTGGACCATGTTATCTCATTCACAGTATTTCTCTCCATTCCACACTTTGAATTGATTGTAGTAAGTGCAGCATATCTGTGGACTACCCAGGGTTTCTTTGTTCTGTGATGACTAATGAACTTCCCTTCTCCTCCACTTTGGACACAAACTCTTGGAATCTGTCACCCACAGAAACCGTGGAATATCCAAAATAGCAAATTCTTATATCCTTTCAAACCAATCTGATCCGTCAACCCAAAGTTATCTCAGAGTAACAGCTTCTCTTTCCTGGAAAGACACAACCCATTTATTCAAGCTTCACACTGTCGGCCTGGATAGTGCATTTTACCTTTCTTCTTTATCCAGAGTGGATTCTATAGTTCATCATTATAATCACTCCCTTAAAAAAGACCTCACCTGTTCTTCTATTTCTCTTCCAGATATACTTATCTTGTACTCCAACTGTGGATAAACAGACAACTATCTTCTCTGTCCTGGAATGAGAGTATTAGTATAGATTAATGAATGCTATAGATTGCTATAGATTAGTATAGATTCATGAATGCAGGTACTTAAGCCAAAATCACTCACTCATTTTCTGCAATTATATACTCCTTTTTCCTCTTTTCTCAAACCTACTATTTATTTTGTTCTATGCTGATGGTTTTAACTCATGTCATTAAGAAAATAAAGGCCATGAGACACAAATCCCCTCATCTTCTTTTAAATATTTAATATATTTATTTTTAATCTGTGTGTGTGTGAAGATAGAAGAGTTCCACATTTAATCAAAGGATGATCTCCCCAGAGAGGCTGTGGGTCACATTTTCATTACTTGTATTTCACCTATTTCCCCTGTGTTATCTGTATCTCAATAGAATCACTCCCTTTGAGAATGAATTGCCATTTTTAAAAATAATCAATTTTAAAGGAAAACCTTTCCCTGACTTTTCATCTCACTGAAGTTCTGCTTTCTCTCTCTTCTTTATAGAAAGCGTTTAAAAATATAACCAGTTTATTCTGTGTCTACTTCCTTAATTTCTTTTTCAACTCATACTGGTCTTGTGTTCTTTTTCTCCTGACCTGCAGATTTGCACATTAATGGACACATCTCTGTCCTCATCTCATTTTTTCAAAGTGTAATATGATTGATATTTTCCTCTTAAAAATATTCTTTGAGTCTCTAGTTTACTGTGTCTATGACTCTATAATGCTTTTTCTTTCTGACTCTAATTTTTTTAATCAATCTCATTTGCTTCTAAAGTCTGCCAAAACTTCTAAAAAATTGGGTTTTATTTTCCAAAAATTTGTCCTTAGGTTCTTTTTTTTGCCATTTTCTCCTGATATGATTGCATTTACATTAATCATTTAACATCATCTATAGTCCCTCTACTACCAACATTATGTATATACTAGAAAACTCCTCTAAGTTTCCAAATAATATATTTATCTACTTTGTTTTTGACTATGGGTGTTTAATAGGCTTCTGAAAGACATATCTAAAACCTAACTCTCACTGTCCCCCTATATTACTTCACTAATTTTCCCTTTCAAATAATATAAGTAAGGTCAAATATTATCTTGGATTTTTAAATAAAAAGCAGTGAGAATCTTATCTTCATTATTCTCTTTATTCATCAATCAAGTCTATAGTTCCAACCTCTAGATATATCAAAAATCAATCTACTCATCTTCATCTGCACTTATGCCACTCTAGCCAGGCCGTCATATCATGTCTAGACATCTTGAGATGAATTTCCTTAATGGTTCCCTCTGCCAATCTGGTCTCTGTCAAGTGCATCCTTTATCTAACTATAAAAGTGCTCTTTTGAAAACTGACTCACACCAGTCTTATTCTCAGTAGTCACCAATGGATTCTCAGTAAACTTAATAAAAAATTACCCTCTTATATGTGGCCTTTACATAAGACCCTGCACAGTTTGGCTCTGGACAATCTCTAGAAAAATTATTAGAAATGACTCCCTCTTTTACTCATTTTGCTGTAGTACAGAGGTCGAAAATTAGAGGGATATGGACTTTGAGAGATGATTTTTTGTACATTTTGTATGATTTCACACAACTCGTAAGCAAAGGCACTGAATTTTCATTGTTTGTGGCAATATTTTCAAGCATGTTCGTATCATCGGCAGCCTTGGAATATAGAGCTGTCTTCCCTCCAGAGTAAAAGGTTTACTTAAATCTTTGGATGATAAAGATGATATCTACCTCCAGAGGAAAATAACAGACATGTGCTGGTATCAGCTGCCCCCTTTGCACTGATCAGTGGGAAATGAGGCAGGGAAAACCAACACAGATTATAATAATCTGACTATTGTTCCACAAATGATAAACTCTCCTTTGTCCTGACAGAGAAGTCTCACATCTGGGAGCATTGATGAAACTGTCAAAAACTGTCAAAGGCTAACTTGTTAGATTGTAAATAGGGTAAAATCCCAGGCTCTCCTAAGGTCTTTCTTAATTGTTGTTTAGTCTTAATAGTGATTACTGTACTGTTTTTTTAATTAATTTGATTTATTTGCCAATATTGCAAAATGTGGAGATTTTATGCAAAAATCAAGATCCAAACCCCTCTTTGAAAATCATAATGTCTAGTTAACCTGGACCCAGCTTCACTCATGACAAAACCACTTGAATTGTCTGTGACTCTGATCTGTATGAGAGGTGTGTACTCTGAACTCACCAGAGAGCCCCTACTTTATTGTTATATTGGTACTAAGATCCGCTGTCATTTGTCATTTATCACTGAGCTGGCCCTGTTGTTCTCAGGATTGCACAGTTGAGGGAGAAAACAAAAGACAGACCCAGAAGACTAGTGTATCACAAAATTAGGACAGGACATATTTCTTTTTGCGTTAGTGAAAAATATTCCTATGTGTTTAATGTGCAATCAGTAAGTTTCCCTTTGGGAAGACTACAATTAAGATTCCATTAATATGCAAAGGAATTGTATCTGGGTAAAAAGAATGCAACTAAAAGCATGCTTCTGCTTCACTCATTTACCTGACTGGTCCCAATAGGAATTTGAGTCATAACCTTGGCTCTCGCCAGAGTGTCCTGCTTTCAGTTCATGAAACAAGCCAAGAACTGTCCTACTTAGTGCCCTTTCGTGCTGTGCTGTCTGCCAAGAGTGCTTTTTCTGTGGATCTTCACAAAGCCTGCTTCTTTTCATCTTCCAAATCTCAGTTTAAATATCAGCATCTCAAAGAGGTCTCCAAACATCCCCTCTAATTAGATCTACCCTGGTCATTTTCTACCACAGCACATTTTCATAATCTTATTAGCAGTTTTCTACATTTGGAAATTGATATTGATTTATTTCCTTATAAGTGTCTGTTTTACCAGTAGACTCTAAATTCCTTAAGGAAAGAGACCCGTTCAGATTTATATATATGTAGAATACATAGCAAAACATATAACCTTTCTTGACCCAACACTGGATCAATACATGAACAAATTTGTCCTAAAATGCATTCTGATTATTATCCTGATATGCTTTGTAGAGTTGCACTTGACATTGAAAAATTTTATAGCTAAGGTAGAATTTGTCGGGATTTTGTCCTCTTAGAAGTTTTCTTCTTTTGTGCAGTTTATTCTACCATAAAGTAAACACTCCTTAAAGTAGAAAACATAAATCTATAGCTACTTCTATTAGATCAAAAGAGACCATTCTTTTTACAGAATAAATACTGTTTACCATTTTGGTTAGTACATATTCTCTTTACAAATGCCTGTTCTTAAATTTCTTAATTTGGTATTTTACATCTAGGGGTGTGCTGGGGAAGCCTGATTTGTAGCTTTTTCAAATTTCTGTGTTATTGAAACTATTGTGGCTGATTTCAGGCTTTCAACCTGACGGCACAGAAAACAGACTTGGAAACAGATCCACAATCTCTTCTCATGAGACAGGGCAAACTGGTGGATCATAGTACCCTTTATAATGTCTTCTATAGACTGTTGTGCATGGTGTGGGCCCAGCTCCCACTAGGAGATGCACGGGATCTATGCCCACAGGTAGGTTCTCCTATGGGGAATCAGGCCTGCAATGTACCTAGACCTCTATGAGACTTGCTTGCTAAAACTCCCTCACCCTGAACTGATGCAGCAAGTGCTTACCTAACTTCCTAAAGTCTGCTCTAAACCTCCCCAGTGTGGGGTACAGCCAGTTCAACCACTTTTCCCTTTGCATTTGCAAATATCCTTCTTCCGTGATATGATTAGCAGCATCCTCCCATTTGTTTTCTGTAAAAGGTAACCACCTAAAGCATCTGTGCATAGTAAGTGAGGACCATCATGTAATGTGCCCAGAAAAGCAATAAAGCAAGAGCCGAGGCTTTTCTTCTCTTGAGAGAGAAGCCGCGCTGTCCCTTTTTTTCATAGGACTCAGTAGTCCACGTGATTTTGTCACATCCATAACGCTGCAGACCCCATCAGCCAGGGTCCACATTGGTCTTCGATTACATGCTCATGCACATCAAGGTCACACGGAGGCTGATTGATTCTATTTGGGTTTGGAAGTTGTGCCTGCATTTTATTATACATTTACTAAATAACTTGATGTTCTATGCCTCAATTTGGAAAGCTGAGTTGCTCTATTTCCTTTTAAAACTTCTTTAAGGCTTAAGGTGATTTCTGTTCATTATGGACTTACTTCTGTATCTCCAGAATTCATATGTTGAAGCCACAACTCCCACAGTGATATATTTAGATACAAAGTGTTTAAGGGGGTGATGAAGGTTGAGTGAGTTTGTAAGTTCAGAGTCCTTCTTCAAGAAGACAGATGTCATATCAAAACAGGAGGAGACACCAGAGATCTCTCACCTTCCCTCCTTTTGAACTTGCACAGAGAAAGGCCAGGGGAGGACATGGCAAGAAGGGCACCATCCACAAGCTAGGAAGAGGCCTCATCCAAAATTAACCGCATTTGCACCTTGATACTGAGAAAATAAATTTCTCTTGTTTAAACCCCTCAGTACACGTTATTTTCTTATGACAGCACTAGCAGACTAATTAATACACCATTAAATACGAGATGCACATATCTTAGTTTTTTCCCTTTTCTTAAAGAGAGGTACTACCATGAAAAAATAAACAGTAGAGGTTATCATCAAACATAATACACACACATTTACATCATTTAATGAATTGTACACATTATGATATGTACTTTTCTCACTGCATCGTTTAGTTTCACATATTATAAATGTGATTATGCTACTTTAGGAAAATACCAATTGGACTAATAGTATGCATATATAGTCATACAATGTTCATATAATATTAATTTTATAACTGCATGTTATATAGTATAGAAAAAAACTTCAGTGACTATTATAGACATTAATGGATTTTTTAAAGTCATTTCTGATAAATCCCCTGTCCCCATCTATTGTAGTTTCAGAGGGAAGTTTCCCCAAAGCAATATCCTTAGTTACAATAACTCAAAAATTTTTACTTTCTTCCACTTCTTACACTTTACAGTTAAAGTGTTTTTTTGCCATTATCTAACTTTTCTTTAAAGAGTCCCTTTTACTTTATTTTATGGAACAGTAAAACGAGAAAAGCAAAATAAATACCTTGACCTCACACACACATATCTTGAAACAGGTTAGCATTTGAACATACAAAATTTGACCTTAGAGAGTTTGGGGTTCTTTGGTGTTGAAAATATTTTCTTTAAATTTGATTCTAATCTATTAATTTTATTTGTTACTGAGATAGAATCGACATATAGCATTACATTAGTTAAATTTTATTTCCCATGTGATGAAAACTTTTAAAATTTACTCTTTTAAGAACTTTAAAATAGGCTATACAGTTTTATTTATAGTCACCATCCCATAACTTGTTCATTTAATAGCTGGAAGTTTGTGCCTTTTGACCTCCTTCACTCATTTCAACCACACCTCACCCCTGACAATGACCTATCTGTTCCCTGCTTTTATGAGCACCTGTGCTTGTTTTTTAAGATTACACATGTGAGATCATATGGTTTATAAAAAATACAAAAACCATATGATCTCACGGTCCATCCATGCTGTTACAAATGGTAAGATTTCCTCTTTATTTCCTTTCATCTATCGATAGATACAGGTTGTACTTATATCTTGGCTATTGTAAATAATGCTGCAATGAACACAGGAGTGCGTATATCATTTCTAATTAGTGTTTTTATTTTCATTGGATAAATACCCAGAAATGGAATTGCTGGATCACATATTAATTTTGTGTTTAATCTTTTGAGGAACTTCCACTGCTCTACACAGTGGCTGAACCACTTCACATTTCCACCCACAGTGCTCAGGGTTCCCATGCTTCATATTCATGTCAGTTCTTGTTATTTCTTGTCTTCTTGATAGTGTCCTTTCTAGCAGGTCTGAAGTAATAATGTCATTGTGGTTTTCATTTGGATTTCCCTGATGATTTGTGATACTGAGCACTTTTCATATACCTGTTGACCATCGATTGGTGTGTCTCTTTTAGAAAATGTCTGTTCAGATCCTCTCCCAGTTTTTTTTAGTTGGATTGCTTTTATTTTTATTTTATTGAGTTTTGTACATATTCTGAATATGTGACTCATTATGAGGTACATTATTTAAAAATATTTTCTCCAACTCGGGAGGTTATCTTTTCATTTTGTTCATGGTTTCCATTACTCTGCAGAAGCTTTTTAGTGTGTTGTAGTCCCCCACCTGATTTTTGCTTCTGTTGTCTTTGTTACTGGTGACAAATCCAAAAACAATGATCACCAAGACCAATGTCAAGGAGTTTAACCCTTTGTTTCCTTTTAGCATTTTTATAATTTTGGGCACTACATTCAACTTTTTAATCCATTTAAATTAATTTCTATATATGGTGTAAGAGACGGATCCAGTTTAATTATTCCGCGTATGGTTGTGCAGTTGTCCTACTGCCCTTTTCTGAAGAGACTGACCTGCCCCACTGTGTGCTCTTGGCCACATTGTCAGAACGTAATTGAGCATAAATGTGTGGGCTTATTTCTGGGCTTTCTCTTCTGTTCCACAGATCTATACACCTGCTACTCTGCCAATACCAGACTATTTTGAATACTATAGCTTTTTACTACCATTTCAAATCAGATTTTCTCTGAGATTTCATTTTTCTCTTTTGTTTGGAACATCTCGCTTTGTTTCTTCAGCTCCTTGTCTCTCTGTGTTGATTTCTACACATTAGATCAAACCACCACCACTTCCTGTCTTAAGAATGGCCCAATATACAAATGAATGTCATTGTTTAATCCTGCCTCACCTCCTGGTTATTTCTCAATCCTTTGTGATTGTCCAAGCAGTCTTTTTTTTATTTTTAGTGGCTCTCAGAGGGTGTACCAAGGCTTGCCTATGTCCCAAGTGAAGGTTCTCAGTCGGCACCTAGATTCAGGCTAATTGGAAGTCAGACCCTCTGATAGCACCTTTTAAAGTATGTGAACACATACAGCCCTGTGGGTCCAAAAGCCTAGCTTCACTGTCACAGAAAGACTGTGCGTGTTTTATTCTGCTCTGTGTGCTGTGTTCTCGGGGTGGTAGCCAGCCAAGAACTGCCTCTTTGTTGGGTACAGGCCCATGGGATACAGCAACTCAATTCCCACTGGTCACTACAGCCAGGTGAATAAGGGCATTCCTTAGGAGCAGATGCATAAATTGGGGCAGCAGATGTAAAAAGGGGGGCACTAGATGCATGCACTGGAGATAGAGGCACTCTGGATTGTAGCAGAGGGAGAACTCAAATGTTATGCCAGACTTCTGAGATCCCTGGAAAAAATTTAAGTGGGCACTTATATGTGTTTAAATAGAAGCCCACTCCTCAGCCTGCAGCTATAAAAATAAGCTAACAGGCTTCTTTCAGAGAAAGTTTGGGCACCGCAGTCTGTGGCCCCTTTTTGTGCCTGGTGTTGGCAGCCAGCCAAGAACTGTCTCCTGTGTTACAGTCCCATGGCCCAGGAGTGCAGGCCCTGCTGGCCACCAGAGCCAGCCAATCTAGCAGTGTCCCTAGTAATAGCTGCAAACAATGAGGCACAAGGTGAGGGTACAAGCTCCTCTCTGGGAGATACCAGTGACTGGCAGCAAGGTAAAGGGAGAGCACCAAGATGATGTTCTCCGAGAGCAGCCTGTAGGCTCCTAGTTGTGCACCAGACTAGAGAAACCTGTCCCTCAGGACGAAGCTCCAGGACAAAGAAATAGGCCTCTTTCATGGGAAGACTGGGGTGTGTTTCCATATGATGTCTGCACAGAGCCCTGGTGGTGGGAGCCTCGTGAGGAATGCCTCTTAGATTGCTAGAATCCCATGGAGTTCATGAAGGCAAGGACCCCTGGTCAACAGAACTAAGGGAGCAAGGGTGTTCTCTGGGTGGCAGCTGCAAAGTGGTGGCACCAGTTGCACACAAAAGCTCCCCTCTGATGAGCTACTGATGCTGAAAAATGGCACCTCCCTGTTGGAGTGAGGCAGAGGGGAGAGCGGGAGGGTGGTGTCTGCCAGCCTGCATCCCCGGAGAGTAGTTCAGTAGGTCCCTGCTTGTGTGTTGCATTAGATATCTGCTCCAAAGCTTTAAGCGGAGTCTCTTTCACAGAACTTCTAGGCAGTTTTAAATCGGCTTCCTCCTTTGTGTGTGCGGGTAAGTCTGCACAGGTGAGCCCTTTAAGAACAGGGAAGACATCTTTAAGAGCCAGGCACAGCAGCCATTGGGAGAGAGAGCCACGCGGTTTCAGCAGAGTGAGGACCCCCTCTCGGTGAGGTGAAAGAGGGAGCCACGTGGTTTTGGCAGAGTGTGGAACCCCTCTTTCCCAGGTGAAAGGGAAAAACCACGCAGCTTTGCCAGAATGGAGATCCCTGCAGCCAGGTGAAGAAGACAGCCACATACTTTTGGTGGAGTACGGACTCCTGCAGCTTTGGTAGAAGAGGTCCACGCGGCTTTGGGGTGCCCCCTTTGGCTGCGGGGCCTGAAAAGCAAGAGAGACTTTGACTGGAACTGGGTACAAAGGACTCTTGCCAGTGGACCATGAGAGGGTACCGCAGTACTTTGGATTAACTCGAGATCCTGCCTGCACAGTGACACAGCTGACGGTGCCAGCGGCCCGCAACACAGACGTGTGCTCTTTGCCTGATTTACGGTACCCGGAGTTGGGACAGTGGGAGAAGGGAGCGCTGTGTGGGTGTAGGTGTATACTTTGAAAGTGACTTTAATATTTCAGGGAGGCAAAACTTTAACTGTCTTCTTAAGGTTTTCATCTGGGCCTGAGAATTAAATTGATATAAGGCAGCTTAACTGGAAACAAACATACCAATTTGTATGTTTTATGTGATATGGAAACCCTCATAAGGAAATGAAGACCCAAAAAAGTGGTAAAACCTAAATACTTTTATATTACACTGAACAGAGGGGCAGTTGTGGAAACATAACTAACCATGAGGAGATGCTACAGAAAGATAGGCATTGTTTTAACAAGAATCATTTGTTACAAATATTGTACACTTATTTTCCACGTAATTCTCTCAGTTATGATTTCCAGTTGAAGGATTTTTTTTTCTGCTACAGGGAGGGCATCTTTCACTTTGGAGTTTTCATCTCCTGTTTTCAGGAAGAGGGGGTGGATTAGAATACCCTGCTGACATCTGCTGTTCTTCAAATACCTTTAACTCAAAAAGGCCTTAGGCCAAGTGGCATATTTGGGGATGACACATTCTGCCAGCCAGCACAGTTTAATGGACACTTCACTTCTGAGATCCAGGATCTCTGAATCCACAGAACCTAAAGCTGGGGCTTAGAAGGAGAAATTTCTGAGACACAGACCAGAGCGCCCAGCACAACTACACCAGCTGGCATTGATCTTGCCAGGAGAGGGGACCCTGTCCCAAGGCAGGCATAGCAGTTTCTTCCCCAAGAATGTAGAATTGGCTGAGTTCCTTTTGGGCATTGACTGTGAACTTGAGCAGTGTCAGAGTCTATCTTTCACTATGTGGGACTGGGAGGCTCAAAGCCATTTTCAAAAATAGATGATAAAAAACCCAAACAGATGCACAAAAGGAAGCAGAGAGGAGAGGCTGTGAGCAAAGAATCTCTGGGTTGCCTACAACCTCTGAACCCTTGTCCAGCTCTTTCCTGAGGCCAACCCTGAGTGACCATGGGTTTAACTATATCCTCTCCTTCTATTAAACTTTCTCAGCTGGTCTTATTTCTGAGATCAGTTAATGACTTTCCCATAGCACATGGCCTTTCACCTTTAAGTAACTGTGAAATGAGACTTAGCATCCAAGATACTTGGAAAAATTCAGAAGATATTAGAATTGGCAGTTGATATGATTGGTGAGTTATTTTTAAAGTGCACATTAATAATAAGTCACCTGTTACTAATGTGGTGCGCCAGTGGGAAGGAATCAGCTCTTAGAGTCTGCCCAGCCCTCAAAAAGTTCCACTTAAAACTTACTACAGATTGAAGAATAAACTCAGGAAAAAGAAGCATGCTTTTGTTTATTTTCCTTTCTTCACTCATGTTTCTATATGGCCATTTAAAAAGAGTAGAAAAAATTGGCTTTATACTCAAAATAATTTCATTAAAATTTTCAAAATGCAGCCTGTGGGAACAAGAGTGTTAAGCAAAAACAGTCCATTTTGTGGTGTATATTTTTCCTTTCCTCTTTTGAAAAATACTGTATATGTTAAGAATCTATAATTTGGATAAAGCCTTATCATTATCTAGTATTTTGTAAGGAGTTCTACTGTATTTATATCACTTGGAAACCCTCAGAATACCAGGTTAGAGTGTAGGTGGCAAGATTGCTATAAAACATAAAACCATTATTATGCTCTTAGTTTTGTGCTTGCCTTTAAATATATGATTTCATTACTATTTCTTCAAATAATGTTTTAAGCAGAAAAGACTCGGTAACAATATCCTGGTTTTACCCAGGAGCCGGCACCGAAACAAACCGGCGCCTATTTGTTCCTGCGCTATTCGGCAGGATGATGGATGGCGGCAATTACTGGAAGGAACAATATTAGTTTTACAGTTATTGTTATTAACTTAAAGTGCTAAGAATAAAATCCCATATTTCACTAGATACTCCAATCACCGCCAAAATATATGACAGAAGAACATTTTATAATCCCTATATTTTACACTGACTGCACAACAAGAAATTGGCAGAGTCAAATCATTTATATCTCCTTATTACCAACTTGCGGAGCCATTGAGAATATGGAACTAGTGATGGATATTTTTGTGGCAGATGTTGTTTTATTCTCTCCCACTGTATTAAATTTACCATACATTGGTGCTACTGTGGTTTATTAAAGTTTCACAAAGAGATTAGAATAGAATAGCAAGACTACAACTTGCTTATCCTTGTTTCCTGTTAACAAAAAAACATATTTACTTACTTATAAATTATGAATATCATAAACATGGGATTGATTTGTATCCAGTAAATATTTAAGGAGACAATATGAGTATTTCGTGTCCAATTTTCCTAAATTCCAGATAGACTGTTAGAGTGTTTTTTCTATAAATAAGGTAAATGTCTAACTGTATTATCCACACAGTTCTGATAAAAGAAATTAATAAGGCACTAACAAAAAATATTTTCCGTTTTTAAAAAATATTTATTTAATTTTACAGAGGGGGTAAGGGAGGGAGAAAGAGATGAAAAGAAACATCAATGTGTGGTTGTCTCTCACGTGCCCCCCACTGGGGACCTGGCCTGCAACCCAGGCATGTGCTCTGACTGGGAATTGAATCAAGGACCCTTTGGTTTGCAGGCTGGCACTCAATCCACTGAGCCACACCGGCCAAGGCTGTTTTCTAAACAAATATTGTATTTATTTTATGTTATAGAGAGGCAGACTTGTAGAGTAGCTATGAGCACTAACTGTAGAGCAGACTGGCCCAGTTTAAATCCCGGCCTGACGATTACAGTGTGGCTTGGGGAAATCTATTTAACTTCCCTGTGATTTATTTTACTAATTTATAAAATGGGGAAAATAATGGTTACCACTTCACAAAATTGTTATGAGGATTAAATGAGTTTATATAAATAATGTATATGAAGCAACACCTGGCATACATTTGTACAATTTAAATGTTAGCTATATATTTAGCAATCCAGAAGACTAGAATAAAAGATGCTGGAGCCTGTAAGGTAACAAGAATGTTTATGCCTAAAATCTTTTAAATTTATTAAGGCCTGATTTCAATTTAAGTTTTTTTAAAAGCTAACCCGAAATAAAACAGAAGTCCCCTAAGCTAGGTACATACAACTTAAATGGTCACAAAGTCACAGCTGAAGAACATTTTAAACTGCTACCTGATCTCTCAGTAGGTTTATTTGGAGTTTTTATTCTTAGTTGGACAAGTTAGATTATAAGTACTCAGAATGCTTTGGTTCATGCTAGAGCTCTCTCTATATTAAAACCATTTTACACACCCATTTTCCCTAACTACCACAGAGGCATCAATCCATTTTAAAAGAATATTTATAACAGAAACTACCTGAAGCAATTTGAAAGCTGTTATAACTTGCATCGAGATTTCTCTCTGAAAATATGCAGGGTATGGCAATCAAAGTGTACATACAAAAGTAGTGGTGATTATAAAATACAGAATGGAGAAGAGGCTACTTACACTAACACGTTACCTTTTTATAAAATAGCCTTTCAGATGAAATATTGAAAAGCTTTATAAATGCTTTTGGGAAAGAATGAGATCCATAAATTCCTCTTCAGTATGCTTTGAGTATATTCATTGTGAAATACACTTTAATTTGTCTCATTTATCACAGAAGCCAAACCACCCTCTACCTTGCTTTTCTCTACGCTAGAGTGTGGAAAGTTAAATGCTTTTCTTCTAGCTATTTTCCAGCAAGATTTAGCTTGCTAAATAGTTTTGGCCATTTGAATTGTGAGCATTCACCTTCTGAGAATGTCTTCTTTTCTTCCAGATAAAAAGGCAAACGCTTACAATCAAAAGGCACGTGGCCCTTTTCTCTTCTCCCTGGCAGAACGGAGACAGGCAGGTAGAGGTGGGGTGATCATCTATCTGGCAGCCATGCGGATGTAATGTGAGGGTGAAAGTTTGAAAGATGGAGTTATGGACCATGAGGATATTTTTGATTGGGTACCCCAACCCTGGAGATAGAAATACCTATCTCCAGACTTCCTGTTAAATTAAAAGAGATCAATGCCTTCTCTATTTAAGCTACTTTTTGCGGAGGTCCACATCGTATCTCTAACTTTTAAACCGAGGTTAGTCAATTTCCTTCCATGTCTGTTCTTTATACTTACACTTCCCAAGACAATACTAGAGAAGAGGAAAGAATAATTCTAGTCAAACACTCAGTTCTCTTAAAAAATAAAATACAACAAGAAGTTACCTGGATGTTCTTAATTTTCATAAGATTTAAATATTTATTGAATATTCCGATTGTAAAGAAAAGTGTTAGAGTAGGGTTTGAAGTTTTAATGCTTTCTGAATATTTAGCACATAACTTATTTCCATGCAGGTTCTATTTATGCTTCTTCTGGAGAAAGTAGAATATTATTCTGTTTAATAGTAAAATCACTCATGTTTTCTCTTTACAACTAAATTGCAGGCACGTAGAAGCTGATAATTTTGTTTTCCCCACAGACACCCTAGTGGAGAATTGTGAACAAAGTACATGTTCAATAAATTATTAATGAATGAATACATTGAATACACTTAATTGATTACTATTTTACATATATGATAAACAGTTAATAAAATACAGTGTATGTGTATAGTAAACACATTACAAACTGTTAATTTGACATTGCACTCTTACTGCCTAAGCAAGATATTAAGCCAGAAAGTAAATGATATTTTTTAATATTTCTTATACACATGAAATGGCTGTATTTGTAGATATGGTTATTAAGATGGCAGAAATAACTAGAGTGATCTTTTCATGTAATTTTGATACAATTCAGTAATCAGCTGGTTGCTGGTTACCCGGTCAGCTACAAAAGAATAAAGACTGTATCTGTAATTTAAGGGTATTATCCATTTTTGTCCTATAGAGCAGTGATGCCCAACCTTTTTGGTACCAGGGGCCAGTTTCTTGTCAGACCATTTTTCCTTGGACTGTGGCAGGAGGGGCCGGCAGGGGTGGTTTCTGGATGATTCAAGCCGCCTCCCGCTGTGCCATCTGGTTCCTAACAGGCCCAGAGGTTGTGGGCCTCAGCTACAGAGGTTTATAAACAGACTGAGATATTTTAAAGAGATTTAATCATAAAGTATGTTACATACATGATTCCTTCGACATCTCTGAAATCCAAGAGTCTATAACTTTATCCCAAAAGGGAAAAAGAACAGTTCAACAAGATTTTTGTCTATACTTTACCCAAAAGTAGCTCCCATTTTGTGAGGCTTAATACTAATACGAGTTATAAATAAAATATGTAACTTGTTGATATACTTTAAACCAAAGAACCCCAAAATATTATACACATTTCCCCAAAATACATGACCCCTGTGAACACATTTTTAATTACCTCCCAGTGGGGGGTTCTGCATTTTAAAATTCATTGCTTTGTCCTTAAATCTATAAATAATATTAATATGACTAATAATAACAGTGGTTTGTGTTATTTGTGTAGCTCTCACCATTTTTCTCTGAGATACCTAAGTTGTCCACATGCTTTCCTGTTGAATGGGAAAAATCGAATTGAGTACTAGAAATAAACTTTGAAGTTGGAACACAAACTGTTGCATTGAAGGAGAAAACATGTGTTGAGCATCATGCTACACACATCACACAGTACCTAGGTAACCATCATTACAGCCACATTTGACACCAGATTCACACAAAATGCTTTCTTATATGTGTTAAATATGCATACATACTTAAATATCTATGAAAGTTGTCTTATTTTAAAAAGCCATATATTTTCTACTTTTCAAAACTCTGAAAAGTGTTTAGAATGTTATTACTTCTAGCTTTGTTCAGTTCAGTAGACTTAAAAACACACTGTCCTTTCTAAGTAATAGAAAAAAACAGATTGCAAAGATAAAGTATGTCTCACCTCTGACCTGAGTGTACTTGATAGGAAATTTAAATGCATCGAACTGCCATGGCATTGAACCTTGTTCACTGTCACCTCTTATTGTAATTTAATTTAAAATAAAATGAATGTATTCTTAACTCCTGCATGCTTCGACAGCAAATGTATTTTTGTATTTTTACTTGGTGCAATCGGTTAAACTTGTCAGTTTACCCACTGCTGCTCCTTATCTGTATTTCATGACAAATTCCACTATAAATCCATGTCACAGGGCATTTAGTGAACTCAGAGTGTTAGGTCATATTTTACTTACCTATTTTATTATGTTAACATATTATCATTAAGGATTTCTAATTGGAAGCTAAGAAAAACAATCAGTTAACTATTCTCAGTGATATCATTTAATTTATATTTCATATTTACTCCCTAAAGAATGAATACTCTTCAATAGTGGCAAGTATGCATTTATTGCTGCTGTAAATCAATTGCTAATTAATTCCACAAGGTATAAATGAATTTCTCTTTATCATTAAGTTTGCTACAGAAGTTGTACAAGCAACCCACTGCCGTAATGTGTATTATAATATATTCCTCTTTATATTAGTGTATCTCCTTCTTGTTTTCCTAAGGCCCAGGCTTACATTCTATGTAAAGTCAATGAGTGGCAAAGCTATAGTCATAAGGACTTAAGAATATCATTAAGGACAAAAATATCTTTCTGATTTTTTCTGTATAAGGAGTCATTATTTATTGTACTTTTTATTGTTTGGGAATGTAGTTGGATAATTTTGAAATATTTATTGGATTCACTACTTGTGAGACTAATTATGAAATCTGCCTTGTTACATAAAATTGAATATATAGTGATAATATTCAATATATAGGATAACTATAACATGCAATTGTTTTTTTTAAATAAACAGACAGTATTGACATTTCTTATAAAATTAGGGTCCTGACACATGCTTAATAAGTTCTCTCATGTAATTTTGAATTTAAAATCATGGTTCGATTTTCACACCAATCATTTACATTCAACACAAAAAAGAATAAAAGTAAAAACCCTGTAACCTTTGCCTATACATATCAAAGAGTGTTTGAAGTATTATAACAACAGAGGATGACCAAGTGATTTTTAGAGACTGATATTTTGTTGATTTTTCTATCTTCAGCTTGTTTGATTCTTTTAAAATTTGCCTGACACTTTTAAAGAAAGATATGTTCTATTCTGCTTGCTCTTATCATTCATATGCATTTCTAAAGAAATATTAAATCAAAGATTGTCATTTGAAAACAAACTGAAAGAAACTAAGACAAAAACTAAACTTTATGGAAGACAATTTTGTCTATAACTGGTTCTCATAACTATATTTAGAATTAAGATACTCATAGTCAATGAAAAGAATAAATATTTAAAATATACAATAAATTAAAATTAACTCCTAAATTTAATAATATGAAGGGAAATAAGGTATAACATGGCTGGTCATATGACATTTTCAAATGTTTTTTATTGCTAAATTATGCCCAACATAAAAATGTTCCTCTCTTTCTCACATCCTAAAAATTGGCACCATGAATAATTTGGTGTTCATCTTTCACAACATAATTTTCTGTGCATTTATAAATATATAAGAGGTGGATATTGGCATAGATATGAATAATATCTCTTTTTAAATATATAAAACATTTTTCAATTTAAAAAACAGAATCACAACATACACAGGTTCATGTTTTTACCAATAAATTTCACCCTTGTTTTTTAAAAAGAAAGATAATTAGTAGGGGAGTAGGTTGGGGAGGGGGAGAGAGGGAGAGAATAAGTAGCATACGTGGTAGGTAGAAAATAGATGGGGAGGTTAAGAATAGTATAGAAAATGTAGAGGCTAGAGAATTTGTATATACAACCCATGGACATGAACTAACGGGGCAATGCTGATGGGAGGGGCTGTGCAGAGTGGAGGGGAATAAAGGGGAAAAATGGGACAACTGCAATAGCATAATCAATAAAATACATTTTAAAAGATAATATTGCATGAGTAATTCTATTCTGTCCAGTATGCAGCATTTTGTTGTACAGCATTTTTTTAGACATATTATACCCATTTTATTTTTTCCCTTGTTCAGTTACAGTTATGCCAGTCTTCCCACATTGCTCTGCCTGCTGGCCTCCCCAGCTCCTCGGTCATCCCCACCTGCTGCCCAGATCCGTGTCTTTGTACTAGACCCTTCCCCTCTATTTTTCGCAACAGAGAACACATTGGCTTTACATAAATGTAAGATTTTATTATTTCTTAAAGTTTTTTTATTGCAGATTATCATATAAGAAACTAAATAATTTATTTTTCATAGGAACTCACATTTTTAGGAATGATTCAGTACAGTGCTAATCATTCTAAAAATCATTACAGTAGTATACTAAGATGTGCTACGCAATCTTCAAATCTTCAAAGTGCTATCCTTTTGCTAGGACACTAATACACCTTCTTAGATGATGAAGCTAAGGTATTCTTAGCATCGTGAACTGAAAACTGATCGAACATAGAAAGTCACTTCATCTGACTTAAAATTGAAGCAGCGAGGACAAAGTGACTCATTATCACTGAGCAGCTTTCTGTTCTTATAGAATCAGTAGGTGGCAGACTTGCATTACGTATAATCTGAATTTCGCCTGATGCTTGCATCTTGTTATGTGCATATCCACTTACATGCCTTTTATTGTTTCTGTGTAAAAGAAATCCATGAAATAATTTGTAATTTTTCTATAATCAAATAAAATTATTTTTTGAATGAGCTTCAGAGCTACCTAGCTGGAAATGATACTTATTAATTATTCTGACACGTCATTATCTATATTTTAAAAATCACTATCACAGGAGCATGAACATTCACAATTAATGAAAAAAAGTAAGGTTTTGCTGTAATTTGAAATGTTCAAAAAATAAATGTTCAAAAATACTTTTAAAATACATTGTAAGAATTAATTCCTATGGCACATATAAGCTGTTCAAATTTAATGTAAAAGCCTTCAAAACAGCTTATTTGAAGAGAACGCACAAGAATGCTCGAACTTGTGAGAGGTCTGTATGAAGCTGCATGCTGCGGCTGTTCACTCACTGAGGCTGACAGTTAACACACACGGGTGGTTTGAGAGGGGCTATTTGATGTTTGTGTCCCACGGTAGCATCACCTGGTATGTATGATATATAGCAAATCCCACGGTGTGACCCTTACCACATGACAAAAGTAATCCCTGCCAGCTGCAGATGTGTGGAAGATAGCAAATCATACACGCCATGATTCAATGCTTCTTTATATATAAAAAAAAGCTTATTTAAAATCAAATCCTTGAAAACATCTTCTCATTTCATAGGTCATGTTACTATCAAATATAAATTCAGCAGCAGGCATTCGATGTAACACAGAAAGCAATGTTATCATGTATTTTTCCATTTCCAACAGGAGTAAGTTTGAAAGAAAGTTAGATGGATGCTTGAGGACCAGCGCATAGCCAGACAGACTCACTGCAGACACATGACCGTGCTCTAATGCATTTTTTTGTGCATGTGATTATCCTGTGTCAAAGTTGTGGCCCTAGGAAGTTATAAAAGATACTAGGAAATTCTCCTAAGTTTATTGCCAGTGGATCCAGCAGATGCTATTACACCTGGAAAACTCTTCACGTTCAGTTACACCTGGTAAACTTTTTATATTCCCCTTGTTATTTTCCCTGTGGTATTTCAGATGAACTACCTCTGCACAGGCTTCCAGGAAAAAATTCATTGCTGTAGAGAAAACTTAGATTTCAACTATTAGTTGGGAGTAAGGCAGAAAGTTTCTACAACCTTGTTGGGTTTTACTTATTTCCTTTACTTGTTTGCTTATTTTGTGTGTTCTTCTGAAATTTAAACTGCTGGCAAGCAAAGGCTCTACCTCAGCAGACAAGGGCTCAGAATTGCACAAGCCTGGTCTGCTAACCATCTTTGCCCTCTAGTCACACAAGGCATATTATTAATACTGGGTTTTCTTTTTGCCAGTGTTTAGCTTTTAATTCCATGGAAGTGAAATTCATGTTCACTTTTGTGAAATCTAGGTAATTTAATATTCCTCTTTTGCACTGACAATCTCTAGTAGATTGTTTTTCATGGAGGGTTTGAAAAAGTTATAAATTTTGCCAAGCTTGTTTACTCTTTCTGTGGCTATTACCTTTTTCCATTTTTTTTAACCTGGACAAATGGGAATGGAACAGCAAGAAATGTTCCCAGTAGTCTTCTGTTCCTAAATCCTCGCTCCATAATATGGTCCACAGGTGAGCAGCTTTGCTCGCACTTGGGAACTCGATAGAAACACAGAAGCCCGGGCCCCTGCCCCTTATCCACCAAATTCTCTGAACTTCAGCAAGGTCCAGAGCTGATGTCTTATGCACAACAAGGTCACCACACTCTTTCTATCTGCAAAATGAAAACAAGAAATGACAGTAAAGAAGGGATTTCTCTTCAGCCAAGTATTACATAAGTACTATCTGCCATTTTAGGGTACCAACAGCCATATTTTCAAAATGACTACTTCCTGGGGAAATAAAATGTCTTGCCTAATTCAATAAATGTATGTGGATAATAAGATTCACTCTGAGATTACAGTATTTCCCAGCTTAGAAGACAATGTTAGGTTCAGGAAGGATGTTTTTGTATTGTGCCTTCACTTTTCTAGAATCTAAAATTATTTTTTAAAAATCTGACCTTTAAGAATAGTAGAAATGTTACACTATGGAAAAAAAAGGAAGGAAGACAATAGTAGCGTGCTCTAGTGTTAAAATCATGGGGAAAACAGAAAGCTTGTGATTTAAAACAACTTGTAATGCAAAGTAGAAGACACTATCTTTCTTCATTTTCCGATACTAGTGCCCTCCCTGTACCCGACAAAATCTCGGGTATTTTCACATGGGAATTTCCCCCTTTCCTGAAAATTATTCCATGATCTTTGATGTTGTTGCAGAATATATATGTGTGTGTATATATATAATTAATTAATTAATGGTGTGAAATGATTTGTAAAGGAACATTTTACCAGGAAGTACAGCGAGTAAATGAACTCATAGAATATAATTCTATGCTTCAATTTTAAATGTAACATGCAAATCCCTACTCTTCAAACTCTATAAAATGGCTTTCTGGACTCTATTATCCTAGGTTTACAGCCATTAGACTGGGTCATCACACATACATTGCCAGGGACTGTGCTATTTTGCAGTATTCTAATTGTTGTTTCATTTCCATTTTGATGATATTATTCTCTGTGTTATTATTTTAGCTTTGGAGTCAGACACATTCTTTCACATTAAAATGGCATATCATTAGCTTTCAACTTTCTCAGACACACGATGATGGGGTTTAAATCAATGTATCAGTCTACGTTATAGCCTATTTCTTTGTTCTAATTCAAGTGACAAAATTGCTGTTTATTTGTCTGATGACTATCATTATCAAATATTTCAGTGTGTGAACTGCTGTTATTCAAGGGAATTTAAGTCACAAACATGTACTTAACAAGTACTATTAAAAATGATTCATAAAGTCATAACATCTTTGCAAATTTTGGTTGGAGGACTTGTTACAGATATTATAGAAACATAGTTTTACTGGAAAAGGAACCTGATTCCAAATAGGTGATTTGACACTCAGGGTCTCACAGGCATTTTGAATGAGCTAAGCCTGAAACCATTGGTCAATTTTTCTTCCCTTTTTTCTCATACACTGAAATCATCCAAATTATGTCTAGCCCTCATTTCTTTAACTTGGATAATTAGAATGCATGTAATAAAACCCTGTCAACCAAATATCACATCATGCATAATAACATGTATCTCGAAGGTTATATTAAATGGGAAGATGAATCTGGAAAGCTAAGAGAATTAGAGTTCATGGCTTGGTATAAAATCACCATGGAAACAGCTTTCGTGGCCAATTTGTGGGGAGATGTCAGAAGGCAATAACCTGTGACTTCTTATTTCCAAAGCCCTGTCTATGAAGGTTACAGGTTCTATATCTGCTTTCATGGTGACATTTGTCTATGTTATTGTAGGTTTCTATTCTGACAAGCACAAAACCCTGCCCCAAGTTGAACCTGTCCTTTGTGATGAGGCTGTTGAACAGAAGAGCAGCATAGCAATCTGTTTATTCTCGCTCCACATTCAGCTAAATGCCAGCTCCTATCCCTCTGAGATGCTGACCAGCCTGAACTCAGGGAGAGTGTCACTTCTCAGTGTTCCAACTTCTCCAGTGAACTACGTTGTGGAACCACTTGATGAAGGTCATGTTTTTAGTTAGTCCATGGCATTATTTTATCCACCAGCTAAAGGATATCTATTTATCTAAAAATCTACATATAAATATATAAATACATAAAAAATACCTCAATCTTGTGTATCCAAATAAAAAATATAAAGAAATAATACAAGTCAGATATTATGCTTACTTCATTATCTTATATAATCTATATTACAGTATTTGTGAAAGAATTGTATATTTATTATTTCATCTAAATCAGAAATATATCAAGAGCAACCTTACCTTTTATTAGTGTGAGACTATTTTACTACAAAGCAAATTTCTATTTTACTTATTTAACAGACTAATTAACTAACTGTATTTCATAGTATATTAAAAACTAATCTTTAGTTGTTGCAAGCCATGGGTTTTAGATATTTTATGAACTTATAAGTACCTAGTTTAGAGTTGTATATCGATCAGTTATTTATTTATATGTAAATGCATAAAGTTATATAAAAATTTATTTATTTGTAGGTTCCAGAAGACTGGTATTCAACCTGATAGACATGGGTGTCCTTTGTTGAAGACTAACATGCCAAGACCAAACAGATGTAGTTTTTGCAAGCATACTGATACATTAAATAATATATTGTAAAACATCATTATAATGTATTTTGGTGTTATTTCTTATGATAGTATAATAGTCTTTAATAAATACAACTTATTTTAAGTATTACTACCTAACTTCTTTTGACTTTAAGTCTAACATAGTTGTATATCTCCAGTTTAGTCTGGGGTAAACTATAAATCATGTTGATTAGATAACATACATATTTTCTAGCTTTATCTCAAGGTTTTCTGTCCCTTTGTGAGAATTAGCTTTCATGATATGTAATAAATACATTGTCTAGTAAGATGTTGAATTTTTTTTTTTGTTTGTTTTCAGGCCAGCATTGCCTAAATGGGAAGGTGGTGAAAGTACTCCATTCTCTTTACCCATAACCTATAGCTTAAAACAGTCTGAGTCTTCAGGGCTGCTTCCATTTTAACCTAAAGTTATGGCTAAGGAGCACAATGTCAATGTAAGGGTACAAAACTAAAAAAAAAAGATGCAGTCCTGCTCACCAATGTTTTTAAGAACATTAGTTTTAACTTCAGCTGTTTCTGGCTTTAAAAAGCATTGAAAACACTAAGAGCTTGAAAACAATAAAATATTATTCAGCCATAAAAAAAAACAGAGGAATTCTGCCATTTTTGACAAAAAGAATGCATCTTGAGGGCATTAAGTTAAATAAGTCAGAGAACAGGTAGTACATGATCTCACCTACATGAGGAACTAAAAAGAAAGGTCACAAAAAAAGGATTTAGATTTGTGATTACCAGAGGTGGCAGGGGGAGGTCCGGGAAGGGGGAAAGGAGATGGGTATAAGCTTCTAGTCACAAGATGAATAAGCACTTGGGATGCAATGTACAACAGGAAGACTACGGTTAACATCACTGTATAATGCAGGTTATGAAAGTTAAGAGAGTAAACCCTAGGAGTTGTCATCACAAATTTTTTTCTTTTTGTATGAAATGATCATTGCAAAAAAATGCCAGAAAGGGGTACTGAAGTATTTTTGAGTGAAATTGAAAGATAACTACTAATTTAAAAGTATCCACCCCAGTTAAAAAAAGAAAAAGAAAGTGCAAATAATATAAAAAATAAATTATTGTAGAGAGTATAAATAAAACAAGATTGGCAAAATATTAATTGCTTTTGAAACTGGGTGATGGATGCAAGGGATTTTTGATGTTGTTTCACCATTCTTTCCACTTCAATTTGAAATTACTCATTGTAGAAAGTAAAAAGTCAACCAACCAAGTAACAACAACAAAACCTGTGAAGCCTCGGCATCAGAGGTTATGATTTAACTGGTATGGAATGAAATTGAAATATCTTTTTAAAATACTTTCTCAGGGCCACTAATTTTTAAATTGAATTTATTGGGAGACCTTGGTTTGCAAAACCTTACAGGTTTCGAACGTAGGACTCAATGACACATCATCTGCACACTGTGTTGTGTGCCAATCGTCCCAAACGAAGCCTCTTTCTGTGCCCATGTTTCTCCCCTTCCCCGCCTCCACCTCCACCCAGCACGCTTTCCTGCTATCACCACTCTGTTGTCTGTGCCTTTGTGTAATGTATACATATGTTTCATTTCTTAATCCCTTCACCTTTTTTCACCCAGTTCCCCAAACCCCTCCCCTCTGACAGCTGTCAGTCCGTTCCATGTATCTATGCCTCTGTTTCTATTTTGTCAGTTTGTTTTTATCCACCTATAAGTGAAATCATGTGGTATTTGTCCTTCTCTCGCTGGTTTATTTCACTTGGGCCTAATTATCTCCATGATGTCCATGTTGTTGCAAAAGGTAAGATCCACCTCCACTTTTTTTTTAAATGCTGAATAGTGTTCCACTGTATAAATGTACCACAGCTTTTTCATCCACTCATCTGTTAATTGGCACTTGGACTGTTCCCAGACCTTGGTGACTGTAAATAATGCTGCAATAAATATGGGGGTGCATATATTCTTTAAAATTAGTGTTTTCATTTCTTAGGATATATCCCCAAAAGTGGGATCACTGGGTCAAAAGGCAGTTCTATTTTTATCTTTTTGAGAAAAGTCCATACTGTTTTCCTCAGTGGCTGCACCAGTCTGCATTCCCACCGACAGTGCACTAAGACCCCCTTTTCTCCACATCCTCCCCAGCACTTCTTGTTTGTTGATTTGTTAATGATGGCCATTGGGTCAGGTGTGAGGCAATGCCTCATTGTGGTTTTAATTTGCATCTTCTGATGATTAGTGATATTCAGCATTTTTTATATGTGTATTGGCCATCTCTTTGTCATTTTTGAAGAGGTGTCTATTAAGACCCTTTGCCCATGTTTTAACTGGATTGTTTGTATTCCTGGTATTGAATTATATAAGTTCTTTACATATTTTGGAAATTAACATCTTATCAGATGTATCATTAGTGAATATGTTCTCTCATGCAGTGGGTTGGCTTTTCATTTTTTTGATGATTTCTTTTGCTGTGCAAAAGCTTTATAGTTTGATGTCATCCCATTTGTTTACTTTTTTCAAGCAGCCTGCTACTGGCATAAGAACAGGCATATAGATCAATGGAACAGAACAGAGAGTGCAGAAATAAACCCATGCCTTTTAGGTCAATTAACATTCAGCAAAGGAGGTAACAGCATACAGTGGAGTAAAGACAGACTCTTCAATAAAGGGTCCTGGGAAAACTGGAGAGCTTCATGCAAAAAAATGACACTAGACCACCAACTTACGCCAAGCACCAGAATAAACTCGAAGTTTACCAGATAAAAGCCTTACATGCAAGTAGTAAAACCATAAAAAATCCTAGAAGGAGACTTAGGCAGTACAATGTCAGACAACGCTTGCAGAATTTTTTTTTTTTGCTGGTAAACCTCAGCAAAGGAAACAGGAAAAAAATACAAATAGGATTACATTAAACTAAAAAGCTTTTGTGCAGGGCCACTAATTTTAATTCAATGTTAAGAATAACAACTTTGTGGAAAAGGGGTCATTTGAGAAGAAAAAGGCATTTCATTAAATAAAATATCTATGTTTTTACTACATATATATGTGTATTTTCAAATTAAACTTTTTATTTTGAGATAGACTCACATATAGTTTTAAAGAATGGCATAGTGAGATCTCATGTACCCTTTTCTCAGTTTCTCCCCATGGTACTATACTGCAAAACTATAGTATCACATAATATCACAGCCAGGATATTAACCTTGACACAATAAACATATAAAACTTTTTTCACCACTTAAAGGATGCTTCCTGTTGCTTTTATAGCCAACCAACCACTCATGCTCATGCTTTAGCCCTGGCAACTACTGATCTGTCCTCCATTTCTATAAGGTTGTCATTCCAAGAATGTTACATAAATGAAATGATACAATAAGGAAATTTTGGGGGTTGATATTTTCCATTTAATGTAATAGGCTGGACATTCATCCAGGTAGTTCTGTGTACATTCAAATTGTTTTTTTTCCTGGTAAGGTGTTATTTCTCTCTCTCTCTCTCTCTCTCTCTCTCTCTGCCTCAAGAGATTTTCCTTGTGTTTGCTTTCCAGTAACTTACATAATGTGGCCTGACATGGATTTTGGGGGGTTTATCCTGCTTGGGATTCACACAAGTCCTTGAATACACAGGGCTATGTGTTTTACCAGATTGAAAAAGGTTTTACAAATTATTCTTCTGAGCATTTTTTAGTTCTCTCCTCCTTCTCCTCTCCTCATACCCCATAACATAAATGATCATTTTTGTTACATCCATACATTCCTTGAGGCTCTGTTCATACCAGCGTGAGTGCCCATATACACTCATTTGCACAACCAAAAACATCAGTTTACCTTTTAAAAGTTATACACAATGTAAAATAGGAATAGAAAAAGAAATATAATGCAAGTTGCAAAGGTGAGGTCTATTGTATTGGTTAATATACTAGAAAATTCCCCTAAGAGTATATTATTTACTTTTTTAAAAATTTTATTTAGTTATTTTTCAAGTACAGTTTTCTGTCTATTAAAAATAAACTGTTAAAGGATAATTTCAAAGAAATTAAAATTGTACTCATACAAATGTAAAATGAATGTGTTCAAATATTTATTTAACTCATTATTAATGAGAGATCAGAAAGGTGTTACAGCTAGTTCAAAGGAGACTCTAAAGAATAGATATATTTATAGATCGGAAATATTTTAATGCATTTTAAAAATTTTAAATAAATCTAGCTCCCTCCACAGTAGATGAGGGAAGTCAATTGAACCTCCAACTGACATAATTTATATGAACATTTATAGACAATAATCATTTTCAATGCTATCAGTCATCCACAATTTACAGAGTTCTAAAACATCTCAAAGGTAATGAAAAAGCAGAGTCCCTGCAGGGTCAGAATTGGATAACTGCTGGAGGCCCAGAGTCTGAAAAATGCATGGCTTTCCCCAGAAGCGTATCTTCCCCCTACACCGCTGAGAAACTCATGAAAAAATTATAAAAATGATATTTGTTTGACATTACCTTGTGCAACTACTCAAGGTGATTCTTACGTATTAGCCACTGGATATGTAACCCATTTTAGGGACTAATATTATGTTAGCATATTTTCTAAGCATATTGAATCCAATAACCAAAAAGTGAAATTTCATGGTAAGAAATAGTAGACTAGAGATTTAGAGTGAAATGGGATCTAAAGATTAAAAATAGACTAAATTTTTTTGATGATTTCTTTATTTTGGGAATTTTGCTTAGAACATCTTTCTGCGGTTTAACTCTCTAACCTGTTTCAATGACTAGTAGGGTCCTCAGGAGTGGTCAAGCCTTCTACCAGAAATCATATTTTTTGAGCTTTGTTACTATACATCTAAATGTCAACTTTCACATCATTTTTAAGAACTTGTAGAACTCTTAGGAGTTCTACAAGGAAGAAGTTCCTTGTAGAACTTCTACAAGGGGAGAACACTACAAGGAGTTCTACAAGGAAGAACACTTAGAGAGCTGCTAAAACTTCTATCTTTAATCCTCATAACCATGCACATTCTTGATTGTTGTTATCCTGAATGCCCATTTTCAGAGATAACTTTTATTGAATACAATCAGGATAATTAAACTTGTCTTGTTCTATAACAGTTCTTAAATCTCTTCAATCATATTTGTCTAAAAGCACTTTGCCCTTAACAACGATAAACTTTACCTGAGCTCTGTGCCTCCAGTAACCAGCACTGCCTAACTCCCCCTCCTGCTTTTGTTTTGTGAAATCTCCTAACTTTTCGTGTTCTGGGAAATGGCTTACTGCAAAGAACCAGCTTTCCCCACATGACTTTAGATGAGACTCATGGATGACCTTCTTGTTTACTTATAATAAGGCTAGACACAGTTCCTACAAATCCCCATTCTTTCTCTCCTAAATGATTAGCTGCACTGTTTGTTCCCCCTCACTGAAAATAGCTAGACACTGAGAGACTAAATATGTGAAACAGAAAATGGTCAGACCACTTATGAAATGGATCTTGGGCCAACAATCTGCAGCAATAAGCCTGGAAGGCCAGTCTGCTCCCTGCAGTCACTAGTCCAGTAAACTGAACTAACTGGCTACACGTCCAATTTGTGGGAGGTCAGACTATCTCTAACAAACACTCTGGGAAGCAAAATAATAACCCTTGTAACAATCATTCACACAACTTGATTAATGACTGATAGTCTCCCTAAATTCTGTTCCTAGTTCCAATTTAGGACCAACTAGAGAAAGCCAATTATATGCCTCTAACCAATCACATAAGACACCCCACTTCTAGTTAGCCTGCTTACATAGTTCCCATGCCAACAGCCTCCAATCAAGACACACACGTGAAGCCTCCCCTTTTAACTACTGCAAAGCTTTGCATTACCATATCTACCTTTGAGTCTCTGCCAAATGCAAGCAAAGGAAAGCTCTGAATAAATAACATTTCCTTGTTCCTACTTGGGTGGTATTCCTTAATTCCCATAACATAAACATTTCCTAACTGACTCAAATTCCTCTTATTTACAAAAACAACCTCAACTGTAAAATCACCCAGTTATATCTTGCTACTCCTTATAAAAGTCTAAAACAATCCACCATACTGATACTTTGATCTTCTAGGCATCTGAGCATCTAAGGTACTCTTCCTCTTGCAACAGCATAAAGAAGATAATTTCTACTTTCTCATAAATTATATAGTCTTCATACAACATAAATGTACACAGGGGTGGGCAAAAGTTTACAGTTGTGATGCAAATAAATAATACAATAAGTAATACATACCAATAGGAGACTATACTCTGTTTCACATACTCACAACTATAAACCTACTTTTGTCCACTCCTATGTTTGCATAATTGTTTTTATTTTTTAAAAATATTTTATTTATTTATTTTTAGAGAGGGGGAAGGGAGGGAGAAAGAGAGGGAGAGAAACATCAGTGTGTGGTTTTCTGCTGGGTGTCCTCCCCTGAGGACCTGGCCTGCAACCCAGGCACGTGCCCGAGCCTGGGAATCAGATAGGTGACCTGCCACCACTCAGTCTGCTGAGCCGAACCAGCCAGGGTTGTATCTGCATCATTATTTAGAAAAGATCTCTCTCTTGAAAAAATTTATGCCACTTCATGTAAATATGTAAATGCACAAAGAAGGAAATGAAAGGTTAAGGAAGGGAAAGTAAATGTGCAGCAGAAAAGGAATGAGGAGGGAGGGGAATTTGGGGGGAAATAGCAGGGAAATGAGGTTTATCTAAAAAAAGAATTCTTATGTCTGAATAAAAGATATAAAAGTATGTTGAGTTTATAAATATTAATAATATACTCTGTGGGGATTCTGTCTTACTCCCTGTAGAATATTCTGTGCCATTTAAAGAATGTATAGGCAATAGCTTCTGTTTTCATCTTATCTTTGTGCACAAATTAGAGTTGAATATCTCCTTTAAGAAGATATAAATCCAGGTTAAGAAAATAATTCAAAATAGTTGGGTAGTTAATTTTCTGTTCTTTGTACCTGGGTATTGCTCATTTCCTATGTGTGAAGGAGAGACAGACAGACAGACAGACATCTATTGGTTGACTCTCAACTGGAGATCGAATCTGAAACCTAGGTATGTGCCCTGACTGGGGTAGAGCCCACAAACTTTGGTGTACAGGTTGACACTCCAACCAGCTGAGAAGCCTGGCCAGGGCCCGGTAAAACTTTTTTTAAAGCAATGACTATGTGTCAGACATGTAGTGCTTGGACTAGAAATCCAAAGCTGCATAAGATTCAGTTGTTTGTGCTCCCAACGATCTCAAACATCAATTTGGGAAACACACTTGGAAAAAGATATAAATAAAAATTCTGTATATATTTCATTGTTTCTCACTTTGGAATATTTTATGCATTATGATGTTAGTTTAATTTTGCTACTGATAATTCTTTATCATTTATATAAATTTAAAATCAGCACATATCTGTATATGTATAACCACTGCAATCACATTTCAAAAGGATCACCAGAAAGGCAATATTTTAGACTGAAGAGAAAGCTAACATTTTACATAGTTGAAAGAACACAGTTCACCAGTTTATAAATTCATCATGTCTATCATCCAAATACAACATTATCTTTTCCAAATTGCTAACATTCTTGGAACAATAATACTGGTCCATAATCTTCAGATACATTGATATTTCCCATGTTTCAATCACTATCCTCCTGTTAATAGTCATGACCTTCAAAAACTTGTTCAGTTTAGGTTTGATGAACTTACCACAAAGAGAAGATGTTGCCCTTCTCGGCTCGTGGGTTCCCATTAAATTTTCAAATGTAGTTTTTCAAGGCTATAATGTCACCCATAGTTACTTTTCTCACTGCTGAATGATTATAATCAGCAGATACCTGAAACTCTGTTATGTGCTATTGAATGTTTCATTTCTAAGCAAGAATGCATAATTTGGGGTAAGTTTTTTAAATGAATAACACGTTAGTTATCAATAACAATGAAATTCTTAAGTAGGGTGCCTGATAAATAGAGCCTTGATTATGAGAAACATAATCTGCTATTTTTTTGCAGCCTACTGAGAAAATTATTATTAGATGTGGTGAAAACCCCTACCAAGCACTCAGTCGGAGCAATGAAAATCCATATTCCAGCGGTGACTAAATTCCATTTAATATTCCCCTCCCCATCCTCCCCTCCATTTCCTTGAATCAAAAGGAGAACTACTTTGAAGCCATCCACAATCTGTGGGAAACTTCCCGAGGAACGTTTGTTGAATTGTTTTCTGTTCAGCTGCTCTCAGAAAAACATGGGCCCCTACTCCCAGCTGCAGAAACATTGTAATGGCATCCCTTATCCTTCTTGATCACTTTGTTTATGCTTCTCTAACCTCCTGGTAAAAAAAAGAGGAAACAGAAAACTCTCAATCTGGATCCATAGATAATTGGCAAATGGCAAAAGGGAGACTCAATTAACTCAGATTATTAACAGAGACATGCTACATCTGGTCATGGCTGAGTCTGTTTGTCCAGAAATATCTATCAAATAAATGATTAAAATCAAGACCTGGCAGATGTGCTCTCTCCACATATGACCCTCTTTCTCTAAAGTATAAAAATGCACTTGGTCTGATCAGAGATTTGTTTCCCCTTAATTATACAACTTAAATTCAAGATTTGGAAAATGGAAAATAACCTGGAAAAAGACATCTGTATATGCTTATTTAAGTTTTCCCTCCTGAATCTTGTCTCTGCAGTGCTAGAATATAGTAGAATGAGAAACAATCTGTATTCTTGCCTTTTGCTCATAGCCCTGAAGGAAAACCTGCTGGGATTGGCTACAGATGGTTTCATTGCGAGAGAAGGATGTGCCTGCTTCTGGCTGCCTGTTCTGTATGCATGATCAAGCCTCAGTCAATGCTTCATGTGCCTCATTAACTGTGGGACAGGAAGAAGTATGATGCTCCCAAAATACATGCCCTTTTTTTCGAGCTAAGGCCAAATATGAAAAGCAAACACTTAAAAATTAGAAGTACTGTTAAAAATTGTTTTTCACTACCAAATTCAGTGCCCAGCTGACAAACGATTGTTAAAGAGGCACACTCACTCACAACTGACTTGTTTACTTCAAAGTGAATAATACTGGAAGGAGAAAAGCATCATAATTTCTCAGGACCTTGAGCATGAAATACATAAGATACTTAGATTGCATGATGATAAATCAGGAAGAACAATTATATGAGGGAACCAGAGAGTTAATTTTGTTTAAAGCCTCTATTTGCCCATGGCAATTGTTGTATTAAAATGTTTACTAAGTATAATTTTTGCCACTGCAAGAGGCCTAAAGCAATTTAAAATTTGCTTAGAGTTTCTCAATGTAATTAAACACTTTCGAATTATTTAAATGAGGATAATTAACATTTATTAAACTCTTACCACAACTGGGTGTTTTAAATTTGTATATAATTTTGTATTCCTAATAATATTGCAAAGTAGTTATAATCATCTAATTTTATAGGCAAAGCTAAAGGATGTTAAGTCCTCTTGGTCTAGATCCTTTGAAATAAGTCGGGTTGGGTAGGCCAAGTCTTTCTCTCTGAGGCTGATGAAAATCCTGAGTCTGCTACTCCGCTTCATTGCAGGCTAGCCGAGGATGGCAATGACAGCAAGCAAAAGAAGCATTTGGAACAGGCCATTTCTTTTTTAAAAATTTATTTTTATTGTATTTTTTCCATTACCATTTAGCCCCCTTCTATCCTCCCTCCCCACCCACAACCACCACACTGCTGTCCACGTCCATGAGTCTTGTTTCCTTTTTACTGAATCTCCCCATCTCCTACACTCCTGGCCCCTTAACTGTCATCCTGCTCTCTATCAGTCTGTCTTTATTTTGCTTGTTAATTTTGTTTGTTCATTAGATTCCACAAATGAATGAAATCACATGGTATTTGTCTTTCTCTGACTGGCTTATTTCACTTAGCATAATGTTCTCCAGGTCCATCTATACTGTCACTAAGGGTAAAATTCTCTTCTTTTTTTATGGCTGAGTATTATTCCATTGTGGAAATTTCTAACCAATGCACTCTTCCACTTGTAGTAAAATTTTAATTAGAGTGTTTAGAATAACAAATTTCAAACAGAAAAAGTGGTTCTTAGCATTAGGGATTAGAAGCTTTGTTGTTGATGAGGTAATTCATTTTTTAAATTACTTTATTGATTTTTAGTGAAAATAAGGTAACATGATTAAATGCAAAATAAAAGAGATGAGCTAAATGAAATGCAGCAGCAGACAACCTAGTCCCAATCCCTAGATGCAACTACCCTTAACTCATCTTTCAGTTCCCTTCATTTATTTAAATACTTGCTAATTTTATCTACTGATTTACCACCTTAGATCATCTGTATTGATTTCCTGCTAAAAGGCATGATATGTAATATATAATACTTCTTCCTCCTCCTCCTAAATCTCAAAAGATATATTAAAATATGTTCTGCTGTAAACTGTGTTTCTAAAGCACTAATCTTTCATTTGGCATTGGTACATTGGTAAATAATGTAAGTATTAAGATGGAACTTGTCTGTACTTATTCCTGCATCCCACCAGGAAAGGGAGCAGAATAGCAGGACTAGAAGTATAACATCAGAGGGGGAAAAAAGCATAAAACTTTATTTTCCACAATACAAGGAAGAAACCTTTTCAGTGCTTATTTTTACCAAAATTAATTTTGAACACCTGCAGGTAAAGCTATCCCAGCTTCCTCAAATCCTGCCAGGTTGCTCTTGTGTCTAAAATTCCACTTCCATCCTCATGTGTCCTCACCATGAAACAGGTATTTCCAATCTATTGTTTTTGTGCAGGTTTAATGTCACCTGAGGAAGCCTCCAACATGGGTTGTGTCCCCAGGTATAATATTTGTTTTTGTCAGTGTTCAGTTTAGAATTTGAACGATTTTGACTTTCCGTTTACTATTTCCCCTCAATGACCTTGTCATTTTTAAAAAGGGAAACCTTGCAGAACAAAGAATTTTTTTTCTTTTCAGGAACACATATGGTAAGGCAGAAAGTCCTGTATTTTTTTGCGTATGTTTTATTTGACTTTATAAACCTGATATGATACTCAAATCTCTTTTTAGAATTATCTAACTCTTCCTTCCTTTTGGTCATTTGAGTATTTAGCTCCCTTGAAATTGCTTCCTCAAACTTTTCTACTTCTTGTTTTTTGCTTAGGTTTTATTTTTCTCCCTATAACTTAATAGTATGTACTCCATTTCTGCCTATGGAGAGATCCTAAATTTTTTAAACATTAATAGATTTGCATAATTATCCAACTACCTTTTGCTGCAAACCCATGTTTAGGCTGTGATTGTATTTCCTTCTTTGTGTTTCCAAAGTCATGACTACTTTCCACAAAAGTGAGAGTGTTTTCCAGTGCAAAGGTCAAGTGTATCCTCCTTCTCATAGTCTACAAAGTCTTCAAATCATCACTGCGTATAGTTTGTCTCATATTTTGACATGGAGATTTCAGTTTTTGTTTTGTTTTGCTTGTTTGATTTTTTGTATGTATGTACAATTATAGATATTTGTATGTATATATAGAAATATATAGAAATAATAGAATAATTAATTATAGAACTTATAATATAGAAAGTAAAATATTAAAACATAGAAAGTAAAATATAGAAATATATATGAAACACATATATTTATTTCTCTAATATCCAAACATTTCTCTCTATTTAAGCAGAGTAATCCTCATATATTATTAGCTTTTTAAAAAAATCCCAAAGCATCCCCTGTTTGATTCTCAGTCAGGGCACATGCCTGGGTTGCAGGCCATGTCCCAGTATGGAGTGTGCTAGAGGCAACCACATGTTGGTGTTTCACTCCCTCTCTTTCTCCCTCCCTTCCCCATCTCTCTAAAATAAATAAATAAAGTCTTTAAAAAAATAAATCCCTTTTCTCAGTTTATTGAAGACATTCCTCTAGTTTTTCCTCATTTGGGCTGATTGCTTCCTAGGCTTATGATACGCATTCCCACCCTGCCTGCTCTCTCTGTAAGACTCTAGGTTAACCCACAGACTGATCCTAGGTCTGTTACATATAGCACTCTCTTTGATACAGCACATTCTCTGAGAAGAAAATCTTCTGAGTATTTTGATTTTTAAATTGATTTTATATTTATTTAAAAATTTTATTTGGTATCTTGTCCTCTCATTTTCTAAATATTTTCTCATAAAATTGTGATACCTTGTTCCAGTGATACAGCTTTCCCCATGTATAACTCTGTGGATATGTTTCAGTCCTCAACTTACTTGCCTCACTATTAGAATCTGATATTGATTATAAAACTTTCCTTATTGAAACACCACCCTCTGTCAGTGCCCATGAGACTACTTTTGTAGATTTCCTTGGCATCTTCCAATTTTGTCTGTACCTGCTTTGTGACTCATTTTTAGTATCCAGTTACCTCTGTGCTTAGTAATGATAATTAGCACCACTGTAGTCCTTCCTAATGGCCAAAGTAATCTCTCCACACTCAGTTACAATTACTATCTATCTATATGATAAGTACAACCAAATTTATATCTATAGCATGGGTCTGAGCTCAAGATTTATAAATCTCTGCCTATTCTCTGTCTCCTCTCAGGCATATCAAATTAATCTCATATTCCACATGCGTAAACCTTAAAATAATTTTGTACACACACAAGCAGTCACTGTATCTCCCACAGTCTGTTCCGCTTTCAAGATACTATGTTCCAGACAATGATACTAATAACCACACAACTTTTCAATCCAGACACTTACAAAACATTCTTTACAACTTCCCCTTTCCCATCTTTAATATCTAACCAATGAAAAGGTCTTACTGATTTTATGTCAGCAATCTCATTCAAGTAATCCATACTTTATCTGCACCTACACTATTCTGATTTAAGCTATCATGTCTCACTAGAACTGTCACGGTGGCTCCAAACCAATTTCCCTCTCCATAAATTTTGCATTTGCTACCCAGAATTTACTTTTGAAAGGTAACAAATATAATCATGTCAAATGACCAACTTAGTATCTATCAGTGGCTTCCTGTTGTTGCCGGGATAAAACCAAACAACATGCTCTGCTAAGTCGTCCGCCGTCTGCTCTACTCCCCCCACATTCCCATCTCACGCCGCAATTCCCCCAGTTCGGTTATAATCATCGTGGCTTTCTTCCTGTTCCTTATTTATATCTCATTCATTTCTAATAGCTTACCTTGTTTACTTTCTTATCCATTTGCAAGAAATAATCCTTATTCACATTTTGTGAGAGTTTGAGGTTGACTTTCTCAGAGTGAACTTATCTTCTCTATTTCTGCTTTTCAGGCTAAGTTATTTTTATTTTCATATAAGGTCATAAAATTCTTTCACTTTTCAGGTCACTTATTTTTAATTGTGAATGAATTCATTTTTTGTAAATGTACTGGTAGGATTATGTTATTGTCTGTCTGCTGTAGTAGATTCTAAGGCCTATGAGAGCAGGCATTCATCTGTTTTTGATCAGTGCCTACATGTATCACATAATCTGAAAAACAAGAAACATCTAAAGTCCGTAAAGTTAATTAGTCAATGAACAAGCAAAGAGTAAACAAGAGAACAAGTCCAGGAATTCTAAAAGATAAGGAGAATTTTAAGCCCTTTAAAAAATACTGATGTAAAGTTCAAAAACTACAGAGTATCTGGTTAGTATGTTCTGTCCTTAAAAAAGTAAACATTGTTTTTCTATTCTGTTGTATTACCCAAGCCCTGAAGAACAAAAGTGCTCAATTACTCTCTTCATTATTTTTTTTCTTAAAGGTAATTTTCCTATGGTGGACATAAATTATCTTCCACTCTTCTCTTGCAACATTCCTCCAAATCGTTTTTAAAAACTTCCTCTCTCAATAAATTATTATTGTTACTACCAAATACCCATCAGGCATAGTTCAGGCATTTTTTACCTATTTGAACAAAAGTATATAAATATAACTTTTTTATATTGCTTACAGTAATATTTCCCAGGTGAGACTGGCATAACCCAAGGGAGTTGGAATGGTGATCCAGTGGATTGAAAAGAATATTTTAAAAGTTTTTATTTATATCAATTATAAATCTGACATAAGAAATAACCTGTAATAATATTTAATATACAGCTTGATATATGTTGAAAGTGATTTGAAGCTTTATTATATTAATGAGAATAAATAGCATAAATTAACCAAATTTTTAAGTTGGAGATATGTCTGCTCCAAATACCACTAAATAGACATTACTATCTTATTGGATCACTGTACCCTGATATCCAGATATTAGCAAGTTAATGAAATAGCAATTAGTGTTTTTTTTCTTGCTTAGACAATAATAAAATACATACAGTAAAGTATATATTAAATAACTTTGCATATATAAGGTCAATACATATGCATATAGGGCAAGTAGACTATATAGTTAATATTGCTTAAAAGTCTTAAATGATTTTTATTAATTATTTAAGGTTTCTGAGAGAAACTAATTTTGACTTTAGACATGTTTTGTATAAAGAGATATTAATGTTAGGGAAAATCAAGGGACGATCGCCACATTAATTGCTAGTGCTTAGTTTTAATTTTCAGATTTTGTAACCAAAGAAGCATTGTTATGTATTAAATAAAATGTAATTTCTAATTTAATTTTCCTATATATTTAAAAATATATATTGATTTAATGAAAGAGAATAAAGCAACAACAAAATTTACACCAGAAATATGGCCTTAAATAGACTCTGTTCATAAGACATTTGTTTTATGTAAATCATCATTCCAGCCACAATCTAATCAAACGTTACACATGAGATTCATTATAGATATGCTAATCTATGTCAATATTAGGAATATTATTTTAAAATATGTATGTGAAGACTAGACCAACTAACCACAGGAACTGCTTTATTTTCAGTGTTAGTCAATATTCTAAACTATGCTGTTGGATAACTTTTAAGATAGTCTCCTCACCTTAAACTGACCTGATACGATTTTATTTTGTAGACTAGAAAATACAGGTAGATACAGTTTATATGGGATAAGCAGAAAATTTTTAGTTTTCCTTTTTAACTAGCCTCATTGGATATACTAGTTGAAATGTTGGTGCTCCTAATATTATTCCAATCTCTGACTACATTTTTAAAAGAACGGTGTGTCCTTTAACAGCATTTGCTTAGACGGTAAGTTGTTACCATATTAATTTTCATCTCTTTATCTATATAACAAAATATTTATTTTTACACATTTGCTTGTGAATAGCTCCTACTTATTATTGTATAGCCATTTAAGTCCTACCAATTAAATACAAAATACAGGATCTGGCACAAAAAAATGCTCCTTTTCTATTACAAAATCATAAGCATGTAATTCTGTAACATAACACTGTCACACTCAAGTACACCATATGACATTTTGGGTGAAGTGTTCAAATTAAAAGTATAAATTATTACACCCATATTATTACCCTACCAACCTCACTCAAGGGTGCCTTCTTCTGTAAGTCCTTGCATTAATAAGTACCTAAAGTAAATGCAATAATCTTATTCATGACATTAAAAAAGAATATATTTTCAAATCTCACACACAATAAAATTCTAACTAAGAGAAAGATACTAAAGAAAATTAAGAGAAATTTTGTATAATTTCTCTCAAATAGATGTTAGAGCAGCTCTTCATTTTTATGCTTTTTTAAATGGTTAGGTATATTGTTTCTATTTTTATCATCACAATAACTGGTCTTTGAATTTATTATTTAAGTAAATAGTTTGGAGAAGGAATTATATCATGTAAGATGATGTTTGATCTGAATTCTCTATTACTTGGGCCTTTGGGTAAAATCTGGTGTGTGACATATTCTCACGTAACTCTAAAAGGTCCAGATGAAAAGCTTGCCTTCTTTTATTGTCCTGCTTTCCTCTATTGCAACTCAGTGAGTCAGCAATCATTATTCACCTTCCCTCTGCTCAGAAAATAACCAGGGCTCCACAGTGCTAGCACAAAAATGTCACGTAGTATGTCTAATCTAAGGAGTTTTACAGCAAAAAAAGATTACATGTTTAGGTTCTCAGAAAAGGTTCTAACTTTTAACTATTTTCTTTTAAAAATCAAGTTAGAATGTATGGTAAGTTATTATATCAGATATGCATTCACCTCATATCTTAGATTAGGAGGCAAATTAAATTCATTTTAAACAACATAGAGAGATCATATTTGTGGATAATTTGCTGAGCTGATTAAATTGCGTTACATATATCTTAATTAGCATATTAGTCCTTGTGCAAAGCAGTTGAACTTCATTCTGCCCAGATTTCTAGGTTCAGTCAGCACTTGTGCTGTCCTGAATTTTTATGTTGTATAATTTAAAAAATGTGTCAGACTGTTTCTGTTACTTTAGATCTGTAGTAAGCAAAGTTCCATGTAAGGGGTATGATATTTATTAAATGAATATCTGTGTAACTGGCAAAATTTATATGCAATATTTCATTTAAACCTCAAACCTTAAAGGTATATGTTATTATGAGTATCTAACCTATAAAATTATATGTTACTTTTAAAATATTGATATAGAAATATTAGAAAAGATGTATAAAAACAAGTTAGTAAATATTTAAAAATAAAATCATCTATTATTCAACCACACATGGGCATTCACTTTTAATATGCTAGTGCCTATTATGTATATATATATTTTTAAATAGCATCATAATATGAATAAAATTACGTTGCTTGTATCTCTAAAGTATCATAGAGATTCTGCCTTGACAATATTTTTACAGCTATAATTCATAGTATGCATAAAAAGTGTATCTATACTTATTAAACCACAAATAAATATTTAATTATACCATATTTTATAATTGGCTCATTGTTTTAAATATTTGTTATTAAAGAGTACTGCCAGCAATGAAAATTTTTATATGTAATCACTGTAATTTTATGCTAATTTTTTACATGCCAAAGTCTTAAAGCATTTTTTTTGTTTTTACAATTATTTTTATTGTTGTTCAGTTACAGTTGTCCCTATTTTCCCCCCACCCTTTGACTTTGTCCACGGGTCCTTTATACATGTTCCTTGACATGATTCTTCCCCTTCTTTCCCCCACTATCCCCTTTTTCCCTATCCTCTAGTTACTCTAAGTTTTCTCTTTATTTCCATGTCTCTGGTTCTATTTTGCACACTGTTCCATTGATTAGGTTCCACTAATGTGTGAGATCATATGATATTTGCCTTTCACCACCTGGCTTATTTCACTTAGCATATTGCTCTCCAGTTCCATCCATGCTGTTGCCAAGGGTAGGAGTTCTTTCTTTCTGTTGGCTAGTATTCCATTCTGTAAATGTACCACAGTTTCTTGATCCACTCATTCATTTACTGATGGGCATTTAGGCTACTTCCAGCATTTGGCTATTGTAAATTGTACTGCTATGAACATAAAGGTGGGTAAGTTCCTTTGAATTGGTGTTTCAGAATTCTTAGGGTATAATCCCAGCAGTGGAATCACTAAGTGAAAAAGCAGATCCACTTTTAGTTTTTTGAGGAAATTCCATACTGTTTTCCACAGTGCTTGCATACGCCTGAAATTTTAACAATAAGGTAATTGAGACTTATACTTTTTTAAGCAGTTTATCCAGAGCTTGTTTCCAGAACTTATACACTTGTGCCAATACTAAAATAACACTATTTTACTGCAAGCCTCCTATGTGCTATTGACAGATATTTTAGAACATTTATGAACACATTTTAATACAAATAAAAATGTGATCCTTCATTTTATCTCTTTGAGTAAAACCACTGTAAAATTTGGGTATTTGCTTGGTGTCTGCATGTTTTCCTATTACAGATATCCTTAGTATAACAATGGAGACAGTATGAGTAGGATAGATGGTATGAACTTTTTCTAACTTTCTAAATGTTGTCACATTGTGATTCATTAACATTGTCCCATCTCTAGCTTTTACCTATAATGCAGGGAAATATTGCCCTTACAAAAAGCTGATGTAACACTGACATTTTAAAATTTAGATTTGTTATCTGACACAATAGGTAAAATAAAATGTCAGTGATTTTAAATATTTTTTACTGATGAAGTTGGACCATTGTTCCTGATAACCAGTAATTTTTACCTCTCCTTAGAAAGACCTCATCTTTAGCCCATTTACTGCCAAGCCATTGCTTTTCTAAACATTGCAAATGAGCTTTGCATACCTCCATTAAAATTAATAAAGTTTCTTCAGTTTTTAAAATGTTTTAAAGTTTTGTTTTAATAAGTATTCATTAACTGACATTTCCAACAACTGCCATGTAATACGTATAATAAGAATGTTTATATAATGTTGTTTATTCCCTCTGTTGTGCATTTTATAAGGAATCCTTTAGTTTTGTTTTTATTCATCCTTGGTGATGAGTTGTACAATCCATTGTGTTCTCATACAGTGCACAGAGGTTGTTCCGGAAACTATCTTTTTTCCACCTGTACGCTATGAGGAAAAGGCTCTTTTCTGTTCCCCAAATGCCATCATTAGTCATAAGGAACTACTGCATCAACTTAACAAAATTCAAACTCTCACATGGCCCACTGGTGTTCATTTTCTACACAGCAGCTAGAGGAACTTTTAACCTCACCTCCTCGTTTTCTAGAAATTCGGAATGTAAACCACACTTCCACAAGCCCCTGCGCAACCCGGCTCTTGCCACCTCTGGACTGCATTTTCTGCCTCCGCACTCCACTAGTTATCTATGTCCTTGACAAACTGGTCTTCTTTCTATTTGTAATAAGTTTGACGAACAAACAAATCTCCCAAGGAAACCAAAGCACTACTTATTTTTCATACTTCCACATGGTGTCCTGCTTAGAGTTCTTCCAGAAGGTTGTTCTCTCTTGCTTTTCCACCGGGTTCTGAGGCATTGCCCAGCATCTTTTCTCACTAAAGCAATATTTTTGTCTCCCCAATGTGACTCTTATAAAAAACTTACAGTAGATAATTAAAATGAAGATTAGTAAACTAGGACCTTATATATTTCTTCTGAAAATACAAATATAGCTTATACTTACATTGATATTTATTTATTAGAAAATCAGTGAAAGTGGCAGCATACATAGTCTAGTTAGAACGGCCCTTTTCCTCTTTCATTTCTGTCTTGGGGTCTTTGCATTTACTTTTTGTTTGCTTGGACATTCGCTTTTTGTTTGCCTGGACATTTTGTTTGTATGGAAGATACCCTCTGTATTTTCCATGTCTGAGCTGTACGTTTTCTATATAGAAAGAACTTTCTGGGTCATTCTGCATAAAGTATCCTTTTACCTTCTCTTATAATCACCTTCTAAATTAATCATTCTGTTTTGTTTCTTAACAGTATTTAACAGTGGCAGCAATTATTTTATGTTTTGTATATATATTTACTAATACCTGTGCCACCCTCTCCTGCCACAAAAATGGTCTATGAGGACACAGATTTTTGTCTAGTTTATTGCTCTTTCAGTACATCTATTGGTTTCTACCTCCCCACAAAGGTACACATTATTTGTGAGTAAATAAATAAATAAATTCCCATGGTCTAATTTATACTGAGCAATTTAGTTTTTTCTCAATTGAAAAGTTATTGATAATAGCAGTAACAAGAAACATGGCCATTCCCAATTTTCACTATTCTTTTTTTTAAGATTTTATCTTTTTATTAATTTTAGAAAGAGGGGAATGGAAGGAGAAAGAGAGAGAGAGAAGCACCAGTGGCTGCCTCTTGCACACCCTGCAACCAAAGACCCAGCCTGCAACCCAGGTATGTGCCCCAACAAGGAATCAAACCAGTGAACCCCTGGCTCGCAGGCCAGTGTCAAATCCACTGAGCCACACGAGCCAGAGGCCAATTTTTCCTTTTCGATAGCACTTATCATCCTTACTCTCCGTGTCTTACATTATGATAAAATGATCAGCCTAACTGTTCTCACCCAATTTTCCCCTTTTTGTGTATTGGTAAATTCTGGAAAAAATATAGAAATGGTAGCATTGAGATGTGGCCATAGCTACTGTACCTTAATAGTAAGACAAGTTAGCCAATATAAATGGATCTACAGGGTATTATGCTAAGTGAAATATGTCAGACAGAAAAAGGAAAATATTGTTTGATTTTACTTATATGTGGAATCTGAAAAAAAAACAGAAACAAACTCAAGGAAGAAACTGATGGTTGTCAGATGGAAGGGGAAGTGGGGGTAGGTAAAAAAAAAGTTTAAAGGGATTAGAAAATACAAAGTTCTAGTTATGCAGTAAGTCGTGGTGATACAATACACAAAATGGGGATTACAGTCAATAATATTGTAATAACTTTAGTGACAAACTGGCACTAGACTTAACATGGTGATCACTTCATAATGCATATAAATGTTAACACTCTATTATACACCTGACACTATTATACACAGTGTTGTATGCACACTTTATTTAAAAAAAAACAAAACAAGAATAAAGGCCAGATTCTGTATGTGTTTTCATGTGTGTGTGTGTGTGTGTGTCCATTTTTAAATTTGGGAACATACAGGCTTTAGGAAGAAAAGATAGTTTATTCCAATTATCCAAAGTGAGTTGCTTTACTCTCTTTAGACTAACATAATAAGTCACCAAATAGTTTCATCAATTTTGTTTTACTGGGAATATTTTTCTGAGATAATGGCTATTTATCGCAATCAAATATTCTAGGGGTTTGAGGGACTATAAATATGCTAATGCTCTAGTGTTTTTATATATCAGGGAGATATTAGGAGACTAAAACTCAAGGCTCCTACTGGGGAATCATTTAAATGAAGCAGGGTTAGCCTCTTCTTTATATTTCATATTTCATATACTTCACACTGCCAACCTAAGTGATATCATTGAAGACCAGTGTCCATTATCTTATCCATAAATGCAGGCTCTAAGTTTGGTGGATGTTCTTGCCCATTACAACCAGCTACTGACCATGAAATTATGAATGGAGACGTGCTAATAATAAAATTGAAAACAATTAAAATTAATTAAAGTAGTTATTAGAACCTCAAGAGAAAAGTAATAGGAGCCAACATAAACCCCTATTATCCTAAGTTTTTATTATATCAGGGATAAGTTGATAACTAGTACTGTATCACCAAAATTTTGAAGTTAATTATCTTGGCACAGAGCCATATTTCTTCAAAAACTCTCACAATTGAATATTACAAGATATGCACTTCAATGGAATAATTATATAAAGGGAGAATCTGTTCAATACAAGCTCTCAATAGGCAAGGCTATTAGAAGACAAAGAATAATGTCACTTAAATGATTGTATTCTTACAGGCAAAGAAAGTGGGTATTGCTCCTGAAAGAAATGTTAGTTCTCATTTTACTTTATTTTCTATAGAGACTGACAGAAGGAGGCTCACATATATGAGAATTTTGCTTCAGAAAATGTGTTCTATATGTATATTTGAGACATATAACTGCAAACAGCCAACAACACAGCCACAATTAATTAAATAAATATATTTTGGAAAGGAAAAATCATTTAAGATATTTAATAAAAGATTAGTTATGAACTTACTCTGCCTCAATCATACATAACCAAGAGCAAATATAACAAGCTGGAAAGACATCTGAATGAATAACAATAATTCTTGTATAAAATATAGCCAACATCAGCTAAATTTCCTCATTACCCATTTATGTTTTCCCCTTCTTTTCACCTGCATTTGCAGACCTTAAAAATCTCAGAAGCACATGGTATACTAAGACATTAAAATATACAGAGTTGGGAGTGACTCAATGAAATGATGAAATAGCAGGTACCTTCCTTCATAGCCCCACTGAAACACAGATTTAACTATCTGTGGACAAAAATCCTCTTACGGGAACTCTGGAGTCCATCTGAGAAACCTTGTGGAGCTCAATCTGGGAGATTAGCCACAATATGGGAGATAAGATTAGGAAAGGCAATTCAACCTCACAAGTGACATTTTTTAGCAGTCTGGCACATGACAGCTTTGGGGACACAGATCAAAAGGCCCACTTCTGCCTGACCTAAGCCATAGCACAGGCATTTGACCTAGCTAGATCTGGGGGCAGCTAAAAAACAAAGAAAAGAGGTAGGAACTCATAGCAATTGGCATATGGGTCTCCACAACCAACATGTAGACCCTGATGATTGGACCCACAAGTGTATGTGAACCTATAATGAGAGCACCTCAGTATATAAAGGAAACATTTATGTACCTGAAGGGAGAAATAAACATCAGTACAGTAAAGTAACAGTGGGAGAGTTCAGTCTTCCACTCTTAACAATGCACAGAATAGCCAGACATAAAAAAATAATAAGAAACCAGCAGACTTGAACAATACTATAGAACAATTGGACACGATAAATCTATATACAAAACATTCCATCAGATAGGAAAAAAACATTCTCAAGTGCACATGGAATATTCTCTAGGATAGATCATAAGCTAGGTCACAAAAAAGTCTTAACAAATTTGAAATTATTCCAAGTAACCTTTTTGACCACATTGAATGAAAACAGAAATCAATAACATAAAAAACACAGGAAAATTCAGAAATATATATCAGTATCAGTAAAAATATTGCTGCATGGAATGTATGAGATTTTCCTGCCTATCTTCTTTGCTAGGAATTTTATGGTATCATAAAATGATACCATACTTTACTTCTATTTAAGTCTTTTATCCATCTTGAGTTTATTTTTGTGTATTGTGTAAGTTGGTGGTCGAGTTTCATTTTTTTGCATATTTTTTTGTATGGTGATGCCATACATGTGCACCCAAAAATGCGCACACCTCGTACACCCAAAATGAGGTGTGAGAACAGTTCCCAACCTAACAGAGAGCCAAAAACATAAAATCTAGTTCTTTAAGAAAATTGGTAAGTTAACAAATCTTTAACAGATTAATACAGAGAGAAAGAGAAAAGACAAAAATTCCAGGGACCAGAAGTGAAAGAAATAGTAAGAGTATAGAATTCTATAGACCTTAAAAGATTAATAAAAGGATATTATGAACTTTATGCTCCTTTATTTAATAGTTTTGATGAAATAAATACATCTCTTGAAAAACACAATCTATCAAAGCTTACTAAAAAATATAAAACTTGAATAGGTCTTTATATATTTAAGAAATTGAATCTGTAGTTTAAAAGATAGGAGCTTTAACCAACTATGCCATGACTGACTGAATCTGTAGTTTAAAACCCTCTCAAAGAGAAAGCTTTAGGCCCTGCTTTCTCTACTGGTAAATTATACCAAACAACGAAGAAAGAAGTACAACCTTTACACAAACTATTCCAGATATTGAAGAAGTAATACTTCAAAGTTCATCCTAACAGAATGTTGATAATTTTGATACAAAACCAGACATAGCAGACCAAAAAATAATAATACTAAGGTTCTTGCTCTCTTATAGATATTGAAGCAAAAATTGTTTTAAAATATTAAAAAGTAGAATTTAAGAATTGTATAAAAAGTGGTAAAGAATTTACACCAATAATGTATTTAATTGTAGAAAATCAAAGTTTTCACTACATTCAAAATCTAAAAGAGAAAAGCCAGCCCTGGTTGGTGTGGCTCAGTAGATTGAGTGCAGGCCTGTGAAGCAAGGTGTTTCTGGTTCAATTTCCAGTCAGGGCACATGCCTGGGTAGCAGGCCAAGTCCCCAGTAGGGGGCACAAGAGAGGCAAGGACCCACTGGTGTTTCTCTCCCTTTCTCTTTCCCTCCCTTCCCCTCTAAAAATAAATAAATAAGATCTTTTAAAAAATAAAAGAGAAAAACTATATGTGAATTTCAAGAGATTCATAAAGAATACAATAAAATCTGTTACACATGCATGATTAAAAATAACAACAGCAACTAATTATCAATTAAGTAATTATAGAGAAAACTTCCTTAGCTTGTTTTTTTTTAAGATTTTTTTATTTATTTATCTTTAGAGGTGAAGGGAAGGAGAGAGGGAGAGAAACAATGTATGGTTGCCTTTCGTGCATCTCCTGCTGGGAATTGGCCTGCAGGGAACTGGCCTGCAGGGAACAGGCCTGCAACCCAGGCATGTGCCCTGACTGGGAATCAAACCGCCATTGTCTGGTTTGCAGGCCCGTGCTCAATCCACTGAGCTACACCAGCCAGGCCCTTAGCTTGGTTTTAAAAAATATATATTAAAAAAGCAAAGAACCAAAAACCTACAGTTAACATCATATTCCATGGTTCATACATGAAGGACTTCCCACTTAGACAATAAACATGGTTAGAATTTTTCTCCCACCACTTCTATTAAGCATTCCATTGAATGTTCGCTGTAAGTGCTATATAAGGCAATATGTAAATAAAAGGCATTCACATAGGACAAGAAGAAATATGACTGTCTTTATCCACTGATAATATAATTGTCTATACAGAAAATACTATATAGTCTATAAAAATACTTTCTAATACATGAGATAGTAATATTGCAGGTTAAAAAGTATGTAAAATCAATTTGGCAAACATTTGACATGACATTTAAAATATTATTTACAATAGGAATAAAAGTATAACACAATTATAAACTTGTGAAAATATGTCACAAGCCTATTTATTAAAACTATAAAATACCTACACAATTTACAACTAAATATTAAATAAATAAATACACATATATCATTTTCATGGACTAAGATACTCAATATTCTTAAGTTCTCAGTTCTCTAAAAATTGATCTAAGAGTCAATGAAGTTTCAGACACAGGAGAATTTTTTAAATTAAAAAATGTCAAGTATATTCTATAATTTATATAGATCTGGAATTGCTAAAGAAACTTAGAAAAAATAAACTATTGTTTTAATCTTCACCCAAGGACATGCTGATTGATTTTTAGAGAGAGGAAAAGGGAGGGAGAAACATTACTGTGAGAGAGAAATAGTGTTGGGTTGCCTCTTGTACGCACCCCAACTGGCACCAAACCTGCAACCTAGGCATGTGCCCTGTTGGAGAATCAAACTTGCCACTTTTTTAATAAGATTTTATTTATTTATTTACTTATTTATTTTTAGAGAGGAAGGGAAGGAAAGAAGGAAGAAATATCAATGTATGGTTGCCTCTCATGAGTTCCCTGCTGGAAACTGGCCTGCAACCCAGGCATGTACCCTGACTGGGAATCGAACGTGGTTGTTGGGGTCTCAGTTCTGTGCTCAATCCACTGAGCTACATCAGCCAGGGCTCAAACCTGCCACCTTTTGATTTGTAGGACCATGCTCCAACCAACTGAGTCACACTGGCATGGGTAAAGAAAAAAGAAAAAAAGAGGAAAAAACTTGTAAAGATTTATTATCTTGAATGAGGCAATAGCTTCATGGTTCCCCAGAAACTGAGCCTAAGATCTAGACCCAGATGATTTACTGAAAGGATGTTCTCAGGGTGCTGGGAGCAGAGTAGGTGAGGAGGGGGATCTAAGCAAGGATGTGCTTACAGCTGCTGTAACCCAGCCTGATCCATAAGGGGAGTCCTGGTGTATGAATAATCCTGCAACACTGGTCCCACCTGTGGCAGGATAGGGACACCACCTACTCTAACTGTGTTTCTAATCATTGGCTGACAAGTGTTTCTGAGTGTGAGATACGGAGTATAGGTGCCAGGGCCTGCAACTCCGACTTCCCAACAACAATATTGTAATTGTTGAGGCGAGGACACAGCCGTAAATCCTTATAAACCAACACTCATATTGCCTCTGCGATGAGTGCCCACAGTGACGGGACCTTGTGTGGGGCACCAAAAGCACCCAGTAGAGGGATTATGACTAATCTCTATTTGTGATGATGACAATAAAATTGATAATAAGAGAAAAACAACCTTCACAACTAAGTTAATATGCAACATTTAATAAGGAATTACTTTGCCTTGAGTTGAATGATAGAGCTTTATAGTTTTATAACTTTTTTTCATTCTGGAATGTAAAGCTCTTTTTAATGGTAGTTGACATACAATATTACATTAGTTTCAAATGTATAACATAGTGAGATTTCACATGTGTGTACCTTACAAAGTGATCACCACAAAAAGTCCACTATTCGTCTGTAACAGTGAAAAGTTATGTGAAATTGTTGACGGTACTCCAGTACTGTACGTACATCCTTGTGACTCATTTACAATTACAGACTTGTTGCTCTTAATCCTAATCACCTTTTTGGCCATACCCCCAACTGCCTAAGCCTCTGGCAACTATCAGTTTCTCTGTATCTATGAGTTTGTTTGGTTTGCTTATTTATTTAGTTTTTTATATTCCACCCATAAATGAAATGATACAGACTTTGTCTTTCTTTGACATGTTTCACTTAGTTTTATACCCTCCATGTCTAGCTACATTGCCTCAAATGGTAGTTTTTCATTTTTTCATGCCTAATATTCCATTGTGTGTACATGTATATACTTCTTTAGCCATTCATCTAGGTTGCTTCCATATCTTGGTTATTGTAAATAATGTTTCAGTGAATATAGAGGTGTGTATAATTGTTAGAATGTGTTTCAGAAGAGTGCCAGAAGTGGAATCACACTGTCTTTTTCGTCTCTTGTTTTAAAGTCTATTTTTCTAATATGAGTGCTGCTGTCCCAGCTTTTCTTTTTTTTAATTTTAATGAAATATCTTTTCTATCCTTTTACTTTCAATCTGGAGTCTCATGTAGGCAGAATATGTAAGAGCCTTGTTTTTTAGCCATTCCATCAGGCCATGTTACTTTTTTTTAGTTTTTCAAACTTTATTTTTAATTTTTTTATTTTTTTCATAAATATAAACATTTACTTTTAAATCTTTTTATATTAAGCAAGGTATGTACCAACAATTTTAAAATAAAAAAGTTTTGGGAGGTTTTTTTTTTAATTTAAAAAATTTTATTTAATTATTTTTCAATACAGTTTTTTTGTCTATTTCTCCCATCCCAGCCTCCCCCGCCCCTTGCTCCCCCACCTCCCTCCCATTTCCACCCCCCTTAGTTCTCGTCCATGTGTCCTTCCTATACTTGTTTCTCCAAATCCCTCCCCCTTTTTCCCCTTAACTTCCCTTCCCTCTCCTCTCTGGTCACTGTCCCCTTGTTCTCTATTTCAGTGTCTTTGTTTATTTGTTTTTTTTTTCTGCTTGCTTGTTTGTTTTGTTGTTTAGCTTCCTGTTAAAGGTGAGATCATGTGGATTTGTCTTTCAACACCTGGCTTATTTCACTCAGAATAATGCTTTCCAGTTCCATCTATTACTGTTGCAAACGTTATGAGCTCTTTCTTTCTTTCTGCTGCATAGAATTCCACTGTGTAAATGTACCACAATTTTTTGATCCATTCATTTACTGATGGGCACCTAGGTTGCTTCCAGCTCTTGGCTACTGTAAATTGTGCTCCTATGAGCACTGGGGTGCATAAGTTTTTAAAATTATATTATAATTTTAATAATATATGTTATTTTGTATAGAATCTTTAGAATATGTATAGAATATGTTATTTTGTATAGAATCTAACATATTCTGTGTAGAATATGTTATTTTGTATAGAATCTTTACTATGAAATAGAAACCAAGCTAAATATTTTATATGCGTATATATAATTATTCTCCTAAGATCCCCTAATAGACATGTATTATTTTAATCTCAACTTTATAGACACATAAAGTTGAACAGTGACTAAGAGGTACATCAAGATCTGCATCCAGTAGCCTAATTCCAGAACTTCCACACAATTACAGCACTCTGTGTACTGCACTTATTTTTTAATACATTAATTTTATTTCTTTTTATTGCTACTGTCTATTGAGATTTCCAGAAAGTGATTCAATTTCTGATCCCAGAAACTACAGAAAAAGGAGATAAGAACATAATCTATTTAACACAAAACATTTGACAAAAAAGTTGTTAAAGCTAAATTTTAACAGAATCATAGTAATTGAATACTTCAGCCTGTAAGCAATATATTTATTGGTGTCTTGGTCATGCAAGTTAGGACCTTCAGAGTTCACTAGCTAGCTTACAAAATACTAACAGGCTATAAAAGGTCATGTGGGAAATCTAGAATTTTATCTTTCATTTTATAAAGGCACATGTACATTTCTGCTATAGTACTCTGTTTTTAGAATTACAGTTGACCCATGAACTATGCAAGTCCACTTATATGTAGATTTTTTCAATATAAATATTGAAAAGCTTAGGAAACCCATATTCCCCCCTCTCCTTCCCTTCCCCTCTAAAGATAAATAGATAAAATATTTAAAAAAAAATATTGAAAAGCTTTTTGAAATATGCCAGAATTTGAAAAAACTTGCCAATTGCATAGCCTAGAAATGCATGCACTAAATATATGCAAGTACTTGTCTATTTTATAATTTGCCACTATAAAGTATGTACAAATTTATTATAAAAAGTTACATCTATCACAACTGATGTACACACTTACACACTTACAGACCATCTGTAGTGCCATTTGCAGTTGAGAGAAATGTGAAGAGATGTAAGGTGAAGTATTAAATCATAACTGCACAAAATTAACTGGATGCATACTGTGCTGCTGCAATAGTATTTTAGGCATCTCCTGTTGCTACTGCAGTGAGTTCAAGTGTTGCAGCTGCTTAATATATCACGTGATACTAATTTTCTGTGCAAACAGCTGTCTTTCCAGTAAATTGCATATCCTAATGAAAAGGGATGTCATTGCAGTTCTTGTGTATTTTTCATCCTGTTTAGTGCAATACTGTAGAACTTGAATAACACCATGTGACCCATACAAAATGCCACCAGTGATGTTGGAAGTGCTCTCAAGAAGCAGAGAAAAGTCACAGTATTACAATAAAAAAAATGAATCACTTGATATGTACCATAGATTGAGGTCTGCACCTGCATTGGCCCACCATTGCAAGATAAATGAAACCAGTGTAAAAACTGTTGTATAAAAAAAGGAAATTCATGAGGTTGTCACTGCAGCTTCACCATCAGGCACAAATCCATGAACTCTTTGTGAAGTGCATTTTTATCTCATATTGAAAACTCACCTTTTATGTGAGTGTAGGATTGCTATAAGAAAGGCAGAGCTTACCCTAGCCAGTGGCTCAGTTGGTTAGATCATTATTCCATGCACCACAATGCTGTGGGTTTGATACTCGGATAGGGCATATACCTGTGTGGCAGGTTTGATCCTGGTGGTGCATGTGCAGCAGGCAACCGATCCATATTTCTTTTTCATATTGATGATTCTTTCTGCCCCTCATCTTCCTCTCTCTCCTCCCTTCCTCTTTATCTAAAATAAAATAAAAAACAAAACAAATTAAAAGCATATCCTTGGGTGATGATTGAAAAAAAGAAAGAAAGGCATATCTCCTGGCTAGTTTGCTCAGTTGGTTCAAGTGTCTTTCTGATACATCTAGGTTGTGTGTTTGATTGCCAGTCAGGGAGATGTAAGATGCAACCACTGAATGTATAAATCAATGAATGAAACAACAGATCAGTGTCTCTCTCTCTTTAATCAATAAATTAAAAAAGGAAAGACAAACTTGTAAACTCAAATATGATTCAAGAAACAAGCGTAGTCATTATGTGTTAAAGCCACAGGAAAGGGAAAGATCTCCAGTGGGGAGCTTAATGCCAGCAGAGGATGATTCGATACATTTAGAAAGAGGTTTGGCTTGAAAATATCAAGATAACAGAAGCCAAATTTTTCAACTGTGAATCGAAAAACAAGTTCCCAAACACTGTTAAGAAAATCATTGAGGAGAAAGGATAACTAACTGCCTGAGCAGGGTTTTAATGCAGATGAAAGTACCCAATTCTGGGAAAAATATGACAAAGGACATTATTAGTAAGAAGCAGAAGTGAGCACAAAGATTTATGGCAGGAGGGATAGGTTAACTCTGTTTTGCACAAATATAGTCAGGTTCATTATCACGACTGCCCTTATCTATATAGCTGCCTACTCCTGGGTCTTGAAGAGGATAGATAAACACCAGGGGCCTGTCTTTTGGTTGTATAACAAGGTTTAGATGAAAACACATTTTCTAGATTAGTTCAATGAATGGTTTGTCCTTGAGGCAGGAAGTAGCTTGCCAGTGAGGGACTGCATTTTGAAGTTCTCGGATATTGGATAATACCCCAGCCACTGAGAACCCTATGAGTTTATCGTCAGAGGCATCAAAGTGGTCTAATTGCCCCCAGATACAAAGTGTCTGTCTTAGCCTGTAGCTCAGGGGGTCACAAAGACCTAGAGACTTATTACATATGGTACTCTATGGGAAGGGTTGTCAAAGAGTGGAAGAGAACCCTGAGAGAGAGAACAGCATGAACGTATGGGAAGATTAGCCCACTGAAGATGCCATCATTGTTAAAGAAACAGCCATGAAAGCCATCAAGCTCAAAGCAATAAACTCCTACAGAAAATCGTGTCTGGATGGTATCCATGACTTCATAGGATTTATGATGGAGCCAATGAAGAAACCATGAAATAGATTTTGGATATGGCAAAAAAGATAAGGGGTGATGGGTTTGAAGTTACACATCTTGGAGAAATTCAAGAGCTAATAGACACCATAGCATAGGAATTAATGGAAGCTGGACTTCATGGAGATGTGTGTACTTCTAAACCAGTGCCAGACAATGAGGAAGATGTAGAAGATGCGGTGCCAGAAAACAAATTGACATTAGACAATGGGTTACAAGGAGTCCAGGAAATCAAGGCTCTTGACTTCTCTGACCACATGGAGCGTGCTGTGATACAGACACTGAAACCCAAGCAAACAGTGGAAGAAGGACTGGGACCATAGAAAACCATCTTAAAAGAAAGAAAAAGTGAAAAGTCACCCAGAGCAAATGATGTGTTTCCGTAAGGTGCACTGAGTGCGCCTGCCTCTCCTTCTACTTCCCCCACCTCCTCCACCCCCGGGAGGGCAAAACCAGCCCCTCCTCTGACTCCTCAGCCTACTCATCGTGAAGCTGAGGATGAAGACTTTTATGATAATCCACTGCTGCTTACTGAATAGTAAATTATGCCTTACCCTTATTAAACTTATCTGCAGTGTATGTTTGTGTCTTCATGTGAACATTCAGTAACTGTATAGCAAGAATTGTATGAGACACTTTTGTGCCATTATCATTATAATCTAAGTATTCATCGTGTAGAACATTATGTAGAAGAATTGTTCGAAGTGGATAGCCTTATATAGGCATACTGTGAGTGATATTTAATGTAAAATTAATCATGTGTTAGCTTTCCTACTACTTTATAACTAAATAGGTTCAAGATAAAGTGAAAAACATTAAACAGCATCAATTCAAAATTATAATTATGAATCCACAAATTCAAACAATTATGTTACTTCTAATATGCAATATGCCTTTGTCATAACTGGTGCAACTTCATACCCTCCTCTCCTCACAGGTAAGTCTTTTTTTTTAAATGTGAAGAGGAAAGGGGGCCAAATATACAGTGACAGAATGTGATTTGATTTTGGGTGGCTGGAACATAATGCAATATATAAATTATGTATCATAGAAATGTACACTTAAAATTTACATACAGTAATCTTATTAACCAATGTCACCCCAATACATTTAATTTCAAAATAAAAATATTTTTATACTTATTAATATAATGATATTATATGTCATGAAAATTTTATAATGATCCATTCATTAGTGTATAGACAAGGCTACCATGAAGCGATTTTATCAATTGCACCGTGCTACCATAAAGCAATCATATTGCTGCTTCTTCATTCTCAACAAGTGAATCATTATACCTGTAAGTAAATATGAATTTCTTTTTACATTATCTTTTCATTTTTATATTAGTGTTAGTAACACATGTAACATCAACAGTGCTTGTATGATACAAGTATGATGCAATATTAAAGTAGCTGCTGGCAGACAATTCAATATATTACTGTAAATATATTTTCTTTACCATTTGTTAATAACATTTCCTTTTCTCTCATTACTTTATTGTAAGAAAACAATATAAAACACTGATAACACACAAAGTATATATTGAATGTTTGTGTTATCTGTAAGGCTTTTCCAGTCAACAGAGGCTATTAGTAGTTAAGATTTGGGGGAGTAAAAAGTTGTACATGCATTTTCAACTGCATTGGGGGTCAGTACCCCTAACCCACACATTATTGAAAGGTTAATTATAATCACTAACCTGCCAAGTTATCAATTACTTAAGTCAAAGAAATTCTGTTAATACTGGCTCTGAAGTGAATGTTATCTCCCTTTGTAACTCTCACCCACCAAAAATCCATTTAGCACCATTCATCATTTCTTTCATGTCCATGTGACAATATCCTAACATTCTTTCTAATCATCCCAGTTTACTTTGCTCTTGCTTCTAAAATGTATGTCACTTTTTATTGCTGATATTCACATAGTATCTAACCTTTGATGCTTTGTTTAGTAACTTTTATGTACTGTCACTAGATTAAAAGCTCATAGAGGACAAAAAGCACATTTCATTTTGTTCATCGTATCTTCTGCAGTGCTCCACACTTGATACCTAATTGTTGAGTACATTATAATAGTTGCTTTCAATCAGCTCTTCTAAGATGCCAGAAAGGGACCCTGGTGTGAAATTGAATTAGAAACATACACAAAAGATAGAGCTTCTGCTTCTATAGATAAGAGTCACTAGTTCAAAGCTCCCATAGGGACCAGATTCTTTGGATTAAAAAAAAAAGCCCATTATAAGAAAAACAGGACAGGATCCAAAGTTTATGGACTTAGCTATGTGACATTTCATACTGTTGCAATCTGTGGATTCATCACTATAATTTTAAATTGACGTTTAATGTTTTTCACCTTATCTTATTTATTTAGTCCATATTATTTTTTTGGTTATTACAACCATTTTATTACACATTGCTGGTTTAAGGACTTTTTGTGACAGTGGAATATTTTTCTTGATAAAAAAAGAGAGGTCATTTCAATTTTTTGGTAATTATTTTTGCTGCCTGTGACGAATTCCTACATTGGGAATATTGGGACATTTTATTTTAGAAAAAAAGAATTAAATTCTTGCTAACTTACGGCTGCTTTTATGCTGTTTATGACATGGTAAAAGCTTTCATGCTTTTTTCTTTATTTTTTTAATTGTTGTTCATGTATAGTTGTCCCAATTTCCCCCTGTTGCTCTCCCCTCTCCCGCCCAGCCCTCACAGCCAACCCCCCACCCTGTTGCCCATGTCTACGGGTCATTTATATTAATTTCTTAAGGCCAAGACTTTATTCGAAGATACAAATTTGAAAGAGTCTTTTTTTCCCTTAGTGATTTAAACATCCACAAAAAGGTAGACACAGTGTAAAGCCATATAAACAGTTCAAAAATATACCCTTTGGGTACATATTAATTAGCAGTACAAAGATGGCTTCTAGAGTTAAAACCTTACTATAGACAATGTATGAAGTGCATGAAATATGTTGTTTTAGACCTTTAGTACTTAAATTCACAGGGCAGTAGATGACTTCTTACTGAAAATCTTCAAATACAGTTTGCTTTTGAGCAATATATTAAATAATTGGAAGGAAGGATAAAGGTAATTTTTCTCCAAGTGCAATACACAGTTTTGCAGTATTTGGAACAGTAATTTGTAAAGGAAAATTACTTCCTGGGAAGAAGTTAAAATTATTTTTATATGAAGAGTTTCATTTTTTAAAACATTAACAGACTGATGTGTGATGCAATTATTTGTATAAGAGGTTTTATCATCGATTAGAAACTATATGGTGGTTTTTTGTTGTTGATTTGGGTTTTGTTAAACATGCTGCAAAGGCTGTCTATTGTAAAGGTTTCATGTTTTATTTTCAGCATTTATGTATGCTTCACCATGCTCATTTTCTAATATGATTAGATAGATGTAAATAAAATGCACTGAAGCGGATACAATCAAATGATAACAATGGTGAACAACTGAAAAGATTCTGTAATAATAGCAATGTGATTCTTTGGAAAAGGAAAGATAGAAGTACATTTCATTTGAATTAGTAGTACCAAAAACATCAGAAAAATCATAAAGAGCAGCATGCGTGCAGGGACCTATTTTTTAATGTTATGATTCAGCTACCCTTTACTCCTCCATGCAAGCAGAATGTACTTTTGGAAAAGCAATGCAATACTTAATCCATTATGACAGAATCCCTAATGGTGTACTCTGGTGACATGAGCATTTGAGTGGCCGAGTGGCCGTAGTGCCCAGTGAAACAGAGCCTAATTATCCTATTAACCCACTGCAGAAGCCTGGGTTTATTTACCAGTAGGAGGTGTGAAAGAGCGGAAAAAAGGAAACTTATTTGAAGGAAGGTTATGAAATGTGCAGTTCAACTGTAACTATACAAATAAAATGGGCATGGGAGACAGGTTTAGGAAAAAAATATGTTCTTTCTCCCCTTACAAATGGAATGGATGTTAGACTACATTTTTTAACATTCCTATTTTTTTTTACATTTTAATTAAATTTTTTTCTGCAAGTAGAAAAATAATCACTTCAATTTCTTTTTAAATCGTATTTAAAGTTATATTTTCAGCAAAAAAATATATGAATGTGTGAAAAAACAACATTTTTGATATAATAATGTTGTTTATCACCAACAAAATGCTTTGAAAATCATACCAACATATATTTTCTATTGCTAGAATCTTGTGTAGCTTTATCATTTATATATTATATAAACCCTGGGAACTGCAAAAGTAATGCAACAGGACTGTAGATTTCCTAGAAGAAACAATAATTTTCAGGTGATACAAGTTGATAATATTTTAGTTAGTAAATAAATGTTTAAAATCAGTCCTATGTATTAACCATTTATAAACATTTATCACCCTTACTTGCTTTACACATGTTGACTGTACTTTGTTTTCTTTTTCCTTAAACTATTGCGTCAACCTTTTCCTCTTTATGTAATTGTTTGTAGGTGCCTCACTATACTTTTTCTAGCCTGCAGCTGTCCTCAGCTTATTTATTCAATGTTGGAAACACTTTCATCAGCATCACAAAGTAAGATGGGCATTTGTATTCTGGGAAATGCTGGTGTAATTCCCTTACTTTCCTTCCCCCCACTCCCAAATCACATAAAACCTACATCCAAAAACAGCTGCCTTTGGAGTTAATGATTCTTTCTTTTTTATGTATTTATTTTGGCCATTTTCTTAGTATTTAACTAAGCACAGTGGTTTAAAAATAATTGTTGTTCTTGTTATTATTGTTGTTATTTGCTTTCCCTACTTAATTGTGAGGTACTTGAGCTCAAGAAACATTTTAAACTTATCTTTTATACCAATTAAGTTAGTAAGGAGCAAGCAGTATGAATTCACTACATATTTGTGAAATAAATGAATGCATGAGATGATGAAGGTATTACTGTATTTTTAGTATATCACCAGAATTTTTAGACTTACTTCTCAATTTTTGGTGCCTTTTTTTCTGTACTCCTATTTCCCCATTTCTTCAGATACCTATAGGAATATTTACTAGTATAGAGTTACAGTATCTTGAAATTTACTCTTCTTGTGAAATATAAAGCTGGTTCCCAATTTTTAAAAGTGTAATTACAAAAACATATTAAAGGTAAAATTCCTATATTTTCACAGTGAATTTTTTCTATAAGTCAATTTATTTCAGAAAGAAAAATACATGTATTTTAGAAATATGATGATGTAAATTTCAGCATGAGGTGAATATCATAAATCTACATACATCTACTGGAAAATACTGGCTTAAGATGGAAAGGTAATCAGATCTTTAATGACCTAAGCTACTAAAAACTTCAATATTCTGTTAATGAACTATAGAAATGACCCCTGAAACTATGGCCTTAACATTCTAAACTACTAAAATTTGATGTGCAGTTGGAAGCTGCTGAAGTAATTTTATCTTGCTAATCTAGGTTTTCTTTGTCTTTTGTTCAACAGATTTACACTCATTAAGTGTTTATAAAAATAAGCACAATAGTAAGGGCTATTTCTAAAAGTAAACATGGTTATAAAGAAACTTAGAACAGTTTGGCTAGACTTTCAAAAAAAGTGTTTTTGAATATTTACTTCAAGAAAATTTTTGTACCTAACTTGATTTTTTATTTTCATAAAACATAAAAATATGAATAATTTTAGATACTATAATGTCTTCTGGGTTAAAAGGGGGTGCTTTATCCCGTTTAAACTTACTCACTAGTTAAGCGGCTTCTGTGAAACTATGGACCTTTCCAAGCCCCCTTTTTCTCCCTCATGTGTATTAAGGAAGTTAAAAAGTAGTAACTATTTCATAGATTTCTAACCTATGTACTGAATATAAAGGAAACACTTAACACAATGTCTGACAGTCTAAACACTCAATTGAGGTAGATGAGTCTTTGGTATATGTAACATACAGCTGGACTGAAAGGTAGTAAGTGATATCGTGTTTCTATTTCTGTCTTTTTCAGTGATGTTTAGTGGTGATATCACCATTAATTATTTGTATATTCAGGAAAATATACATCAATCAAATTCAACTTCAATCTTTATGAAGTTATAGTTTATATTTTAATGTATAACAAACCTATAAATAATCAAGGATAGCAAAACCCAATTCAACTATGCACATGCATGTACATATGGGCTATTATTAATGTAGATTATTTTTCACCCATTACAATGTAAAATAATCTTTCTAAAAAGAACAAGAACAAAAATTTGCTCAATTGGATATTTTTTCTCAGTTTCATTATTTGTTTAATTTACATTTAAATGATAGGAATTGGATTTCTCAAAAAAGTGGAAGAGTAAATTCATGTAATTATTTACTAATGTCTACAAAGCCTTGGTTTGGTTTGATTCCCATATATACTCACAAGCATAGTTTGGTTGATTGTGGTGTGTGTGCCAACACTTTATTCTTCAGTGGTTTATGCAATATTGATATCCCATATTTAACTTAAATAATTTATTCTGACACTTCTTCTTGCTTGATCATTCATTATATAAGACATAAATATCAGGGGCAACATTATTTTCTAACTTTGGATTAGATTACTATTTATTATAAAATTCAAAATGATTAACATGAGTGTACATGATAATATAGATTTGTAATCAGTTATAATTGTGACTGGAGAAGAGGATGAACCTGAAAAAGAACATTGGTGTTTTTGTTACTTTCTTTTGTACTACTTCCATTTTTGTTATGATTCATGTTTTCTTTATTTTCTTTATTTTTTAGAGAGATAAATAATTTTAGTCCATAGTTTATGTGAGACAGACCAGAGTGTGAAGCTACATCCAATCTGAGATGAAAGTAAAGACATTCTATTTTCTTACGCACTACCTTCCTGAATCTGAGCCAGAGAGAGTAATTTTCAACCTGTTAGCCACCTCAAAGTGCAGACTGGAGTTTTCTTTCACCAGACCCTGTAGAAACTACATGGATACCTGAACAAAAATTGAAATTCTTCTAAAGGAAGATGGCATGTAAGGCAATGGCAGTGTAGAGTCTAGGCTCTAAGAGGAGAATAAAGTAAGATAGGTGTTATACATATACTCATCAAAACGAGGAAAGCAGCATGTGAACAATTCAATCTTATGTTACACATTATATATAACTATAAAAGAGCTAATTTATAGTAAATGGCATGCCATTTACTATATAGCAGACATGCTACTATATTACACACAATATATTTTTGAATCATCTTAACCACCTGTGGAAATAAGTGCTTTTTAGAATCACTATTTTAACGATGCAATAATCAAAGGGGAAATTTAACATGTATTTAACATTCTGCCCCTTGTGGGTGTGCGTGTGTGCATGTGCACACACGCCCGATGGCTCCCAGCTCAGGCAAGAGCAATTCACGGCAGAGGTCAGCGGGATCACTCGTTTGTGCTGATTATCAGCAACACCAATGTGCATCAGGTAATCGGAGCTACTAGTAAGAGATAAAGAGAAAATTCTATAAAACCCAGAATTAATTTTTTTCTTCAAATGCCTTGTGCCTGATAAAGAAAGAAAAATTATCTAAGTTCAGTGTTCTACATTTGACATTTAGTACACATTTGCCCAGTTAAATGGGCCAAATTTAGTCAAACAGAATGAAGTTGACAATTCTGTGGGCATTTATCCACTTTTTCACCCTAAAACTTAGGATCCAATGAAAAGATGATGAAAATTTAATTTCTGATCTGGCTTAGAGTAAAATCTATATTAAAAGTTTTTGTTCCTTTTTAATTATGCTTGAGTACAGCAACCTAATATGTTATTCTCAGAATATTTATAATAATTCCAATTTATGTGGAGGTTTCAGTGAAGTATGAAGAAACATAAATTTGTGTGATTGTCTCAAGATTTAGACATTAGAGTTTTATAAAATTTATTTAAAATGTTGATCCTTAAATGTCCTTTAAGTAAAGGATTTTGGCTTTGAAATTGGCTTTGGTCCTGAAATTACATATAGTTTGTAACACATACACATCTGAAAAGATCTAGTAGAAAACTGTTAACAGTCATTTCATAGTTGGCTATTTCAAGTAGCTTTATTTGGCGCTGTGATACATAATAATATTTCCTGCCAAAAATCTTGCTAAGGTACTTATGGGGAAAGACCGTTTACTCATAGCATGCAAATTTCAGCATTGATAGTAAACTCATTATATATAAAGCATATAGCATATAACATATAACACAATATAATATATAGTATATAGTATATAATGATCTTATATATTTATATTATATAAGTGCATTATATATATATAACACACACATATATATAACACACACACACTATATATATATATATATATGTAACACATATATATATAATGAGGCAAGAGCAGTTCACAATATATATATATATATAGTGGTCTTTTGGGGTATCATAATACACAATTTCCAGAATTTGCCAATCAAATTTGGGCACATTGTAAAATATTTAAAGTGACAAATAATTCTTGGTGTATGAATATTTATTAATATTATCCGAAGTTAAGAACTTCGAGTAATTGAGAGTAAGCAGAAGGAAGAAAATATGAATGGGGGAAGGGTATTTTAAAAAACAGCAGCCAAGGTGAATCAGAGATTGGATGGAGAATCAATGCCTTGTGGGAGTGTTGACACTTACTGGAAGTTACATCTCAAATGATCCAGATAATGAAGACATTGCATGAAAATAAAATCCCTTCAAGGATTTTTCATTATTATTGTGTAAAGAAAGTCTCATAGTCCAACTCAGAATAAGATCCAGAAATTGCTTAAAAGATCAAGTTGAGAAACTTTTGAAAAATATAGGAAAAAATAAATATAATGGGGGATAACTAGGCAAGAAAGAAAAAAGACAACGCTCTGACTGAGCATTGCAAAGGTGAATATGATGATTATATTATGGAGATAAATTTAAACTCTAACCTAGACACAGCCTCCCCATCACTGGAGCTGTGTATTTGAGGTACACGCTTCGTGTGGGCTGGGTACGCCCTCCTTGTAGGGTTGAACCTTGATTGCTGTTGGCAAGTCACTGGTGGGATTTACCCAGGGCAGTCAGCTGCAGGGACTGACTGTGACCACTGACCACCAACAGCCACCTTCGTGGAGGATCAGTGTTACAGGCACAGGGTGGTAGTACTCTATCATGGTCTATAGCTGTACACTGGGTGTGTGGCTCTGGGGTTTCCTGGGTGGTTCAGGCTAAGTAAGATTAGCTCTCACCTTTGTTCTGCCCAGGGCCACCCTCCATGAGGTATGAAGCAATCTGAGATGGCTGCGGCTTGTGTTGGGCTTGGAGACTCCCAGGCAAGGCCAAGCTGTGAACCTAGGGTTACTACTGCTAGTGCTGGGCATGGGGCTACTTAGCAAGAGGTACATACAGGTGCTGGAAAGTTGCTGAAGCTGGCAATTGCTTATTTCAGACAATTAAGGAAGTTGTGAAACATGTGCCAACACCAGCCATTCATATGGAAAGGCCACTGTTAACAGTCTGAGTGGGACCGAGTGTCAGGAGATCTCCAGGGAGAGGCAAACAGTTTTAGCTAGTTGATGGAGTCTCATATATGTCTCAGTTGCTCTGTGGAGGGAGGGTTCCTAAGAGGGACAATGGCTTCTGCCCACCTTTTTGTCTGGGAGAAAGCTGTCTGACCAGCCGTTGCCTTGATAGCAGGCATTCCAGTTCCTCCCCATATACCACCAGTGCCTTTCAAGCTGATACCCTGGTGCTGGAGCTGAGAGGGATTAAGTCTGAGTAAGCCAATGTCTGGGTTCTTTAATAAAAACTGCTTCGGACTCCAGAATTTTCTTCTACCAACTTAGTCCCTGCTGGTTTTGCAGTCAGAAGTTATGAAGACTTGTATTCTTGGCATTGGAACCCTGGCCTGGGGGACATAGGACACCTACTATATTAGGCCAAGCTACCGAAACAGGGAACCATACAACCTCTACCTAATACACAGAAGTAAACACAGGGAGGCTGACAAAAAATCAAGAGACAAAGAAATATGGCCCAAATTAAAGGACAGATCAAAATTCTGTAAATGAACTAAACAAAATGGAGAAAAGCAATTTATCCATTGCAGAGCTCGAAACACTGGTTATAAGGATGCTCAAGGAACTTTCTGAGGACCTCAACAGCATAAAAAGATCCAGTTGGAAATGAAGGGTACACTCATTGAAGAACAATTACACGGAAACAACAGTAGAGTAGATGAAGCTGAGAATCAAATCAATGATTTGGAACATAAAGAAGCAAATGACAACCAATTAGAACAGAAAGTAGAAAAATGAATAAAAATAATGAGGATAGTATAAGAACCTGCTGATATAATTTCAAGCATTCCAACATTCTCATCTTTGAGGTGCCAGTAGGAGAGGAAAAATAATAAAATACTGGAAAACTATTTTAAAAAATAATAGAAAACTTCCCTAATTTGGTAAAAAAAAAATAGACATGCAAATCCAGGAAGTACAAAGGGACCCACAGAAAATGGATGCAAAGAGGCCCACTCCAAGACACATCATAATTAAAATGCCAAAGGCTAAAAATAAAGAATCTTAAAAGCAGCAAGAGAAAAGCAGTTAGTTACTTAAAGGGGAGTTCCCATAAAAGTGTCAGCTGATTTCTCAAAAGAAACTTTTCAGGCTAGAAGGGATTGACAAGAAATATTCATTCATGGAAATCAGGGATCTACAGCCAAGATTGCTCTACCCAGCAAAGCTATTATTTAGAATGCAGGGAACATAGCTTCCCAGATAAGCAAAAACTAAGTTCATGATCACCACCAAACCATTATCATATGAAATATTAAAATGACTTATTTAAGAAAAGATTGCTAGATGGGAGGTGGTTTGGGAGAATGGGTGAAGAGGTGAGGGGATTAAATAATATGAATTGGTAGTTAGAGAATAGTCATGGGGATATAAAGTATTGTATAGCAAATTGAGTAGCCAAAGAACTTATATGCATGACTCATGGACATGAACAATGGTGTGGAGATATACTGAGGGAGTGGGTGGTGCTGGGTGAAAGGGGAAAAGTTGGGACCAGTGTAATAACATAATCAATAAAATATAATTTAAAAAATGTTGTCAGGAACATGTATAAAGGAAACATAGACAAAGCCGAAGGGGGGTAGGATCAAGGGTGGAGGGGTGGGGAGGGCTGGCCTAGTGGGGAGAGGCGGGGGAAGAGCAGAATACTGTACTTGAACAATAATAAAAAATGTAAAAAAAATAAAATGAAAATAAAAATGAAAAACTTCAATTTGAAAAAAATTCAAACCATAAAGAAATGGATCTAAGCAATATTTATAGATTTATGTCTTCATTTATTATTATTGTTATTCATGTAACATTGAATAAAAATTCAATACTTTCATATTGTGGCAAAACATTTCAATGTTATATATACAATTTTATAAAATGTTTTTGTATTTATATACATTATTTTTCATAGAAATTATATAGAGAAACTAACAAAATGGAAAATGAAAGCCCTTCAGTCTGGAGGACCAGAAGGATATTCTAGTGCCTGTTCTGTGGTATGGATGGAATTTAAAGCATCTGATTCCACCGAAACATCCTCATACCACAATCATACCCTGCTCTCATAAACAATGCTATACAAAATTCTAGTATGTAGTACCACTGAAGAAATACTTTTCCATAATTTCATGGTCACCTTTCTATAAAGCATTCTTACAATTACATTGTTTTAACACAAATCCTTTAATACAGGGGTGTCAAACACATTTTCACCAGAGGCCACTTCAGCCTTGCAGGTTGCCCTCAAAGGGCCTAATATAATTTCAACTCCTGAACAGTTAAGGAGTAGTTACATTTATACAGTCCTAATATTATTTCGGCCCTTTGAAGGCAACTGCGAGGCTAATGTGTCCCTGTTAAAGTTTAACATGTTTGTATCAAATTTGTGCCACTAAGTCACTTCTGCCAGACCATCCAACATATTTTAGATCATGGTATACAATCCGTCAGTAAATGAATGGATCAAAAAATTGTGGTACATATACACAATGGAATTCTATGCAGCAGAGAGAAAGAAGGAGCTACTATCCTTTGCAACAGCATGGATGGAACTGGAAAGCATTATGCTGAGTGAAATAGGCCAGGCATTGAAAGACAAATACCATATGATCTCACCTTTAACAGGAAGCTAAATAACAAAACAAACAAGCAAGCAGAATAAAAACAAAGACACTGAAATAGAGAACAAGGGGACAGTGACCAGAGGGGAGAGGGGAGGGAAGTTAAGGGGAAAAAGGGGAAGGGATTTGGAGGAACAAATATGAAGGGCACAGGGACAAGAACTAAGGGGGGTGGAAATGGGAGGGAGGTGGGGAGCATGGGGCGGAGGGGGCTGGAATGGGAGAAATAGACAAAAACTGTACTTGAAAAATAACTAAATAAAATTATAAAAAAGAAAAGGATAATATTAATATGAGCATGATTGCTCTCATCAGAGTCACCCATCTTTATCTTGGTTGAGTCCTTTTGAGCTTCCCAAGTTGGAGAATTTCACACATTCTGTATATTCTCTAGCAAAGGCACACCAGTAAGTCCTGGCGTCCTGCTACACGGATTCTGTAAAGCCAACACAGATCACACAGCCTGACCCAAGAAACTGCCCACTTTAATTATCACATAATAGATTTCTGCTTTGGCAGTTTCATCCATTTATATAAAATTATTTCTTCTTACCATTACAAAAATACAACAAAACTATCAACTAGCATTTATTAAGATAGTATGTCAGACATTATGCTCAATATTTGAACCATTTTATCATCAATTGTAATCATCACAATTACTCTACGAGGGCTGAGTTACTCTCCTAGTTCTTAGGGAAGGATACTACAGCTCCCGGACTGCCTCAGGATACGTAGCAAGTAAAAGTCAGCACCAGGAATCATACTCAGGTTTACTATGCCAAAAAATTGCTTTTTTTAACATTGCTAAGAAAAGCCTAAACACTATAAAAGCCCTACTCTACCTTCACCTGTTTCATCACTCAGGTAAGGTTTTACACACAACAGAAATGAAAACAGTACTTTATAGAAATAAAAGACCATATAAATAGTTTATTTAGTCTATATTGATATGTCAGAAAAATAAATATAGCAGAACAGGCCAAGGGAGTTAGATTCTAAACAGTTCAGCTCCTTTACCCGTGAGATGCAAAATCATTATTATGACTGTGCCATTTACTGTTTTTATGAATATGTGGTCTGGATTTTAGAATTTTGTTTTAATTTTAGTTAAGCTTCCCTCAATTGTTTATTGTGGTACACTGTTTTTTAGGACCTTAGAGAACTATGTGGCTAATTATTTTTAAAACTTCTAATAGCAATGACTGTAGATATTAAAACCCCTAAGTAGAAACGTACCATAAACCATTGGACTAGGATATTTTAATCATGACTATAATTATTATTTCCTTATACAGCCTAAGTAGAGTTCATTAAGACTATTTTTTAATCCTATAATACTTCAAAACTACCTATTTTTGAAATGGTCATTTCCAGTTTTATGTCCCAGGACAGTATGTGCTCATTTTCATCCCTGTCAACTGCTGTTGCTTTGATCTCTTGTCCCATTAAACATAAAACTTAGCGAAGCTTTAGATCAAAACATCACTTAGCATACAAGGAAAACTGACAACATTAAAAACAAACAACAAAAAACAACTGTTCCAGTGTTGAATTTCCAGCATGGAACAAATATATTACTCAAATATTCCATTTGAGTAATATTCTATCTATTTTTAAAAGGTATAGTAATTACATAATCAGGCTTCAATACAAATTGTATTTGTTGCTATTTTCATTTACTGTCAAATAAGTTTTGTATTACTTGCAATTTTCTCATAGTTATCACTTTTAGGATAAACATGAGATTTCATCATATGAAGCAGTAATTTATTTAACCATATATGATTATTAAGCATTGATTGGTACAAAATTTAGTATTATGATATTGTCACCATTATGTTTTTCTGTTTCAGTTATTTATTCTGTTACAGAAGTAAGAATTAAAGTTATTAAGTAAATAAGTCTAATTATTGTTAAGCCTCTTGCTACTTAACAAGGCAGAAATTTACACACGTCATTTATTCAGTCACTAGTTTATTTTTGAATACTTACTATTTGATGGTGCTTTCCTTAGTGTTGATGAAATAAAATATTCATTGAATTCATGGATTTCCTTCTAGCAAGAGTAGACACATTCATAAGCAAGTATGTAAGAGATGCCCTAAAATTTTTGCATTGCAATTCATGACTAATATTCCCATAAGGATAAATATAAACTAGGGAGGATGAGTTCACTGTGGACTGTGCCATTATTTTGCCTTTCCGAACAGTTTCAAACACAATAAACACCTGATGTAGAATGTTTCATTTCATTGTCACCTTCCATTAAATTATCAGATATATCCTGTGCCTCAGTACACACCATACATTGGCTTAATGACATATTATAGCAGCCCCTATAGAACTGAATGGCAAATATCATTTATTTTATTTGCCCACCTGCATGATATCTGCAAAGCTTAATTTTGTAAGCATGTTCATGTTACTTTTTATTTCTCAGTTTTCCACCAAAACATTTCAGAATTCTTCTTCCTAATTTATTTAGCAGCATGGCACAGAATTTTAAAAGGCTTTTTAAATAGAATTAATTACATGTTCTATTTTGAAGTACTAACACTAACACTCCCACTTATTAAAAAATTGGAAGTCAATTCAACGCCATATTATATTAGTTTAAATTATTATTGTAATGCATGTTAAACTATTAACACCATGTTAAATAACAGCTTGGTTCACACTTCACTGCTGATTTTAATAGCTAAAGTGGACTGACATTTGCCAATAGTTTAAATGCAGTTTAGAAGCTGTTTAGTTCATAGCTTCAAATGTGTGTATAATAATTTAAAACACTTTGAAGAAATTTGCATTATTTAAAATTCTGTCGAATGAGATTTTTTTATATTGGACATCAGAATATTTTCAAACATACACAATTAAAAATTACCTGGGATGTAATTGCATGATGCCAGCTATTAGCTTACTCAGAATAATACTGGAGTTATAACAAATAAAAAAAAGGTTCAGAATTCAAGCTGAGCATGCAAGAATGACATACCAAAGGAAGAAAATTTCAAGTTTACAGAGAGTGTGGAATAGGATAATGAAAGAGAATCATGAGCAAATGTAAGAATATGTTCTTATTACAAGTAATTATAATTACCCAGTACAGCAAAGTTATAGTTTATTTTTATAACCTTATGATAAAATTAAACAAAGTCACACCTTTTAAAAAATCTAAGATGATTATTTTATTAAAATTTTGGGCATTTTAAGTTGTGGTGCAGCAAGCTTTCCTCCGATGTTGGCGCAGTGACTGATGCTAGGCGAAATACGACTGTTTTTAAATAGACTCCCAGTGCCGACTGACCTGTGGTATTGAATGCCCACATTTCCTTTCAATGAGAAGGAAGGTTTGTGCATTTTCAAAAACTGACAATTGTCACAAAGGAGCCAGAGCAGTTATTCTCTGAACCTTGAAAGTGACTTTTGTATGGTATGCAGCAAAATAGGGTGAGCATTTACCTTGTGGAACATTTTAGTTCTTCAGGACAAAGCTTTATTATAAAGTAGGAAAATCCCCCAGAAATTCAGGGAAGTTAAAATTCATATGCACTTTTGGAAGAGACATTTTGTTATAAGAAGAAAAATGGGTTGATCTAGAATGGAGTGATTAGGTCATTTGTCAAACAGTGTTACTCCTTCTGATAACACTTATGGTTAACATACACTTTTCAAACCTCAGTAGAAGTAAGCTCGCTCAGATGGAACTTAGCCACCTGAATTTGTGAGATTGATTGTTATGAGTCAAGGCTGAAAGATTCTGTGAAAATGTTCAAGCATTCCCTTTATGAAGGAAAAAGTGAGTATGAAATTAAAAGTTAAATAGAAGTATTTTCATTGAGTAGTTTAATAACAAGCATAGCAATTTATTGAATTGTCATTGTAAGCTCGACAATGTGCCACTGGTTTATCCAGGTCTTATGTCATTGTCAAAATAATCCCGTGGCATAGGAACTAACATGATCTCTACTTGCTGATAAGGAAAATATGTCAAATAAGTTGTCCAAATTCTCGACACTACTTAAGACATGTGCATGTTAGATTTTAATGATTTTGAAGGAGTAATTTGTATTCTATATAAATTAATAAATCTAAAATAAGGTTAAACTACTTATTGACCTTTACAATGATTTAAAATTTCTCAATATCTAAAATAGAACAATCTTGTAAAAAGCTATTATAATCAGAAATATTAATAAGATCATTCCTCAGGTGTATTTATTTTTGTTCTAAAGTGACAATGAGTTTTTAATGTAATTGAATAGTCTCTTTTCTTCAACATATAAATGTCTTCTTAAATTAAAAAAACTATTTAATTACTCAATAAAAATTAAAAAAATAACCTTCTTGGACAGAGATTTTCCTAAGACAAAAATTAGAAGTATTACAACTGTAAAAATTAATAATAAGGATAATAGCAAATCATCTACATTTTATTTACCTATTGACAGGTACTGTATTAACATAAGATTTTTCCACACTGTCTAATTATATTTTCTAACAATTCTCAAATGTTTATATTATTATCTAAGTTCACTGGTAAGGGCATTAAGAGATCGAGAGGCTTAATATTTTACCAAACTGAACTCCTAGTGAGTGGTCAAATTCTGTAATTCTAGTCTTTGTTATAATAACAGTTTGTTCTTAATTATTCTTTGTTAATTTTCTAAGGGAGGGGTTTTAGAAAGAACAGCCATTTATTCATAGATACATATTATTGTTCCCCATACTTGTACATATATAAGTTAAGATAGTAAACATCCATCAGTTAAAGAACCCATTTTGAGAGACCAAAATTGATTTGTTATTTGTTAGGAAATTGGTTCCTAACAATTTTTTTTCTTTTTATGTGAATTTTAACTTCTATTAAATAATATGCTTGCAACATCAAAAGGATAGTTCCAATGAGCTTAGTTTTGAATAATTGTTTGAAGCTTTGAAAACATTTGAAATGGTTTTATATTTCTTAAGTTACTACTTATAATTCATATACTACTTATTTTTCAAATGAAAATAATATGTTACATAAACTTGAGGGTAGTAATGAATCTTTGTTGTGCTTTGCCACATAGAATCTCCTTGGGGATTCTTCTTGTTTAGTTTTAATATTTCATTGATTATTAATAGAAAAAATCATCTAGTAACACTAAACTCCAAAATGTGTTTTTGTAGGTGGCTTTTTAAAGAAAAACATAGTAATTAATAATAACTTATAATAAGAAAAAAGTTAAGTATTAAACTAACCATTTCTTTTTATAAAACAATAAGGAAAAACAATATTATGAGGACAGCATTTATTTTTTGAGAAAAAGAGTATGAACTAGGTGGTTAGTAATTGTTTAAATTAGCATGGGGACAGTACTTGCAAAGTTAAAAAATAATGCTAACATTTAGACATTTTTTAAAGATTTTATTTATTTATTTTTAGAGAGAGGGAAAGAAGAAAGAGAAGGAGATAAACATCAATGTGTGGTTGTCTCTCAGACATCCCCCACCTGCAACTGAGTCACGTGCCCTGACTGGGAGTCACACCAGCAACCCTTTGGTTCACAGGCCTGTGCTCAATCCACTGAGCCACACCAGTCAGTGCTCACAAATTTTTCTTGAATCTGGTCAGTCAACAGTTCTAATTCTGTAGTCATTAAAACTAGATTAAATTTATTAATTTATTTTTATATAAAATTAAAATTTATTTTTATATAATAATAAAACGTCTTCTTATATCTTATATAAAAATAAAACTGTCTTCTTATCCTTCTTACATCTTATATAAAAATAAAACATTGTCTTCTTATCCTTTTTATATCTTATTTTAAAACATTTTTTTTTCCTGTTAAATTTAATACCCTCTTAAATGTAACACAAAGACCCATGATCTGTAATTGGCCTCTCTCTATTGTCACAGGGCAAGAGAGATCTTTGTCATGCGTGCTTGCTGCAATACTAATGAGATATATCTTGTGACTGTGTAAAGATTATACTTTGATCATATAAATGTATTATTTTTACCAAATATACTTAGTTGTTGCCCTGATACAATTCAGCTACAAAATTCCATTCATCCTGATTTCTGTATGCCGATAAAAAAAAACACTTGTATACTTATTCCAATATCAATCAATAATGCTCATCCTACTTGGCATTATTCTCTATTTTGTGCTACTGCTCAGAGGGAGTACATAGCTTTTGAATCATTTTAGGGACTTTAAGCTGACATAACATAATGATATTGAATCTTGATGAATTTGGATCATGTAAAACCTTGCATTGCAAAAAGTCTGGGAAAATTGCAATACAAAAATCATGGCATTGTGCTGTATGAATTTATCCTCAGGGATAACAGTTGTCTGGCCAGAATTTTATTTCACTTCCACTCTAAATAATAAGGATTGGATTTCATTATTATAATTTTATCATTCTTTGTGTATATATTTAATTTACCATTTTGATATAAAGTATCTTATTTGGAAAACTGGCTATATGAAACTTATCATGTGTTAATGCATTTGCATGATTTTATTTTGAGAGTAATTTTCTGTTCAAACATTTAACAGGTTGACTGGTTATGAGAAAGTAGAGTTTTGAAAATAAAACATTATTGAAAGTATAAAATTAAATCTAACTTCATTCTTAACCCCCAAGTAAAAGCCTTATCCCCCTAAAATTTGGGCGAGGGAGAGTAATACGAATGTATTATTATTCTCTCTCCCTGTGTCTCCTCGAGTCCCCAACTCTCTCTCTCTGCCCCTCTTTTCCTCCACTTCTGGCCTTTACTTTGAAGGTAGAAGTTGTTCTTTTCTATTTATTGAAAAAAGTGTGTTATCAAGTTAATACTTTGTAAATTAGAGGTGCTATTCATTTAAAACATTAAGAAAGTTTAAAATTAGGGGAAAATTATAAAGTGATTAATAAGATTATAGAAAATAATGACAGTAAAATTTCCATTGTATTCTTTCTTCAAATAAAAAGTACTGAGTTTTGAATTGTCATAATTGTGCATTATTCTTTATTCATCCTGTTTAAATGTCCATTATTAATAATAAATAAATATACTATGTTGTGCTTTAGTAGATATTCCTCTTTAAAAAAAAAAAAGATCAGGCCTTGGCTGGTGTTGCTCAGTGGATTGAGCTTGTGCCTGTAAATCAAAGGATCACAGTTCGATTCCCAGTCAGGGCACGTGCCTCGTTTGCAGACCAGTTCCCAGACACATGAGAGGCAACCATACATTGATATTTCTTTCCCTCTCTTCTTCCCTTCCCCTCTAAAGATAAATACATAATTTTTTTAAAAAACATCAGGATACTACTATTGTGTAGTCCCAGAATCAGTTTCCATAGTTTACTAATATCAGAGATGGCAAATTTGTGAAATGCCTGCCTATATTTAATGATTTGCTAAAATCCAGGAATTAATGTTAGCTTGTTAATCTAAGTAGTTGAATATCATCATGAAAATACAGAATTAAAAATTGGCTCATATCAAGGCATTCTATCCATGTTATGATGAATAAACTAATTACAGAAAAACTTGAACATACATTTTTGGCATGAAAGAATAATCTTTGTCATAAGGAATAAATTTAAGGAAGAGTATGTAATTTAGAATAAAGTTATTTTATAATTTTTGAGTTGAGTGATAATTCGAAGTTTTTTATTATAACCTGACCAAGATATCTTCTTGAGTAGTACAAACATAATAACAGTACCTCTTTGAAATTAAATACTTTACCATTTAATTATACCTGCAGAAATTTTGGTGCATATTATTATTTTCAGGTGAGACTGGGGGAGTTTAGGGTGATATGGCCTTAGACCATATTATTATTTTCAAAGAAAACCACTTATATTTCATCCTAGAAAAGATGAGCTACCTGACTGCAGATAGGTGGGCTACTGACTTGTAGTATTATGTCTTAATGTTCTTTACACAGACACAAATTTTATCATTTTCCCAAGGAAAAAAAAAAACAATTCAGTTAGATAGTGACTCTTCTCAACAAAAATATCCCATTATATTTATCTCACCTGTGGAAATTTATGCAGTGACCTTACAGATATTACAGATCAAGAGGTAGATCCAGTGACTAAAAATGCAGCTGAATGAAGCCTGCCCTGAATAGGATTCCTTGAACGTAGTCAAGCCTAATATTTGCTTATACAACATGAGTTTCAATGTTTGGTAATAATCCCTACCTGAGATTCAAACCAATTAGTAATTTCCCAAGTAACAATCATTTACTTGCTTTACATTTTAAATGTTTATTAGAGTGTCACATATGAGCTGAAGTTGTACTTGATTGTTTCCGACAGTGGTGCCCTCAGTGTAGTCAAATGCATACGGAAAGAGGAAGAAGGGGAAGTGTGGGATGTGTGAGAAGAAATCTCTTTAGACAGGTTGAATTCAGAATTCAGAAACTCTGAACACACTAAAAATACTCCTATCTAGATCTAGATATGGCAGTCAGACAGACTGGCAAGCAATGGATTAGAACAAAAGAGATCATGAGAATTATGGCAATGCTATTTTGACTCTAAATTCCCATTAATTGACACAGTTACCAACATTCCACTACCATGTCTTATATGATATATTTTAAAGAATGTTTTTCAATAGTTAGCTCTGACTCCCAAAAAATCAAATGGACAGCAAAATGTTGCTTCTATGCTCCTATTTCCTACTTCCCACATGAGAATATAATTTTGAATGACTTGGAACTGATCTTCATCTTGCAGGTGAGGCTGCTAGAATGATTATAAATTCCATTTATAATACTCAAACTGCTAGAGGAGTTTTATGGATTATGGCTGGGGAGAAAATTTACTGTCCAGAAACTGTTATCTTTAATTTAGTGAAAAAACTAGCCTCTAATTTATTTCTTGAAGCCTATACCAGAATAATTTTTTTTCAAATAAAAGATCTCATGGGTGATTTTTTCCTTATAATATTTAAAATATTTGGTTCAAAGCTCAATGTTTTTATAGCACTGGTGTTACAGTGGAGTTATTTAACTGGCACAAAATCCATTTAAAACAAGGAAAAGAGAAATCATTATATACTCACAGGTCTTTGCTGATGTACCATTAATTGTATGCTGAGCTTAATTTATTCCTCCTGCTATTTTTCAAGCCTGACTATTGACATTAAACCCCAAGGATTCATTTAACCCTAGGAATATATTATAAGTCATTCATTTTGTGGCTTCTGCAAATCACTCTGAGACATTTTACTATCTTCCAAGCCCCCGTTCCAGTCAGTGACTTTCACACAACTAACAGATCCTTTCTCCTAATACCCTGGTGCTGTGGCAGAACAACCATCATCATCAATATAAACTCAGTCCCTTGGAAACTTACGTTGGCATAATTTTGTCCACACACTGGAGGTATAGCTTGAAGAATAAACAAATGGGATATAAGCATGATTGTTATCTCTTAGATTGAAGAATTGCAAAGAAAATATGACCCATGCTTCATGAAAAGTTCTACCCTAAAGGCCTTACTTAGAACCACTGGAAGTTGAGATGTTTTCCACTGGAAAAAAAATGAGATGGTGCTGGGAAAACATTGGTGAATTAAGATAATCTCTGCCTTTGGTCCTACTAGTAATCTGAGAGATACTGGATTTTGCTTTCTCAGTACTTCAGTATGAACTGTCAGAGAATCATAGTGCATGTGATTTACTCAACTTTGAAGTATTGGTTATAGACAACTACTAATTAGAACTTGATGAGTCATTTTCTTAACTCATCATGCAGGTATTTTCATACCTACAATATAACACTTAACACCAACTTTTAGTAAAGTAGAAAGTTATTTCTGCCAATTTGCAATCTTTAAAATTTGACAGTAGTCTTCAACAAAAGGATGAATATTATCTAGTGGCAATAATGATAATCTATACATACTCATTTTTTAAATTTTACTTAATTATTGTTCAAGTACAGTTTTCTGTCTTTTATACCTATCCCAGCCCACCCATCCCCCAGTCCCCCCCACCTCCCTCCCATTTCCACTCCCCTTAGATGTTGTCCATGTGTCCTTTATACTAGTTCCTGTAAATCCTTCCCCTTTTTCCCCTGAAATTCCCTCCCCTTCCCCCTCTGGTCACTGTCCCCTTGTTCTCTATTTCAGTATATATACTCATTTTTTAAGTCTCAGAGTGATAACAAAAATAAAAGCCATTCTGTCATCTAAAATAATAAAAAAATAATATTTTGGTAAAAATTAAATTGAAACTCTTAAGCTTTTTTTCTAGGTTACAACATTAACAAATGCAGTCTCTAGACTCAAATACATTTTTGATTTAAAAAAATCATAGTCTTTCTATTTTGATATAGTCCCATTTGTTTATTTTTCCCCTCACCTGAGGAGATATATCAGATACAATTTTGCTATGAGCAATGTCCCGGATTTCACTGTCTATGTTTCCTTCTAGGATTTGTATGGTTTTAGGTCTAACATTTAAGTCTTTAATCTATTTGAATTTAGTCTTGTGTGTGGCATAATAAGGTGGTCTAGATTCATTTTTCTGCATATATCTGTCCCATTTTCCCAACACCATTTATTCAATAAACCATATTCAGGTCTTGTAAATGTTTGCTTACTCTGTCAAATATTAATTTACTATAAAGGCATGTGTTTATTTCAGGGCTCACCATGAACAAAATAAAGAGACAACCCACTGAATAAAAGAACATATTCATTGGTACATGTGATAAGGGATTAATATCCAAAATTTATAAAAAACATATAACTCAACACCAAGAAAACACAAACAATCCAATTTTTAAAAATAGGCAAAGGATCTGAATAGACACTTCTCTAAAAAGGACATACGGATGGTCAATAGGCATATGAGAAAGGTGTTCAATGTCACTAATTACCAGAGACATGCAAATTACAACCACAATGAGCTATGACCTCACATCTGTCAGAATGGCCACCAGCAATAAATCAACAAAGAACAAGTGTTGAAGAGGATGTGGAGTAAAGAAAACTCTAGTGCATTGTTGGGAATATAGACTGATGCAGCCACTTTGGGGAGCAGTATGGAGACACCTCAAAAACTTAAAAACGGGTCTGCCTTTCTACCAGCAATTCCACTTCTGTGAATTCAACCAACGAAACCAAAAACACTAATTTGAAAGAACATAGCATCCCTACATTTATTGCAGTTATTTATAACGACCAAGAGTTGGAAGCATCCCAAGTGTCCTTCAGTAGATGAGTAGATAAAACAACTATGGGGCATTTGTACAACAGAATACTACTCGGACATAAAAAAGAATCAAATTTTAGCCTTTGCAACAGTGTGGATGGACCTGGAGAATATTATGCTAAGTGAAATAAGCCACTCAGAGAAAGATAAATGCCATATGATTTCACTCATATGTGGAATTGAACAAAAAGACTGAACAAACAAGCAAAATAGAGACAGACCCATAGATAGGGAGCAGGCTGACATTTCTGGGGAGCAGGGTTAGAGGCTGGAGGGATTAGGCGAAAAGGAAAAAGGGCTCATGGACATGGACAACAATATGGAGATTGTGGGTGGAGGGGTTTTAAGAGGGATAAATGGTAATGGAAAAAGTATAGTAAAAATAAATTTAAAGAATAAAATACACAGAATGGTTATAGCTGATAAAGATAAGTAAATGGAAAAATCATAGTCTTTTTGATAATTTAACAATGACTGAAAAATATTTTTTATCATACTGTTGTCTGTGTCCATTACATGTGTTTTCATTACTTTTGTTTAATCCCTTCACTCTTTTCACCCAGCCAGCCAACCCCTTTCCCTCTGACAGCTGTCAGTCTATTCTCTATATTTTCAGTCAGTCAGACTTTTAAATATAGAGAACTGACTGAAAATCTTTTAAATTTCTATTTAAACTTCATTGAGACTGAGTATGACTTTCAATGAGGTGCTTAAAAATATTTTCTCTCTCCCATGAAGAACTTAGGGAGTCCCAAATCTCAATAAATATTTTCATTGTTAATTAATCCATATTTTCTATCTCTGAATATCTTTTAAGCCTGTATATCCTAAAAGGCTTGCGAGTTACTTTAGTTCATTTCCTAGGATAGTTGGAAAAGAATTGTCTTTTGTTTAACATATGGGATAAAAGAACAATTTTTTGAAGTTTCACTGCTTCGAAGTCTTCTAGTAGATGTTATTTCCTTTAGCTTTGGTGTCAGACTTCCATATTTTCTATATAAGACATCTCTATGGGTACTAATAAATTAATTTGTTCTACTATAGGTGGTTAGTATAAAAATATGCACAGACAAAAAAAGCCCCACAAACACAACCTACTAAATTCAGATATTTAGAAAGAATCTTACATACTGTAAAAATATAATCTCACCTATAATTGAAACCTAATGAACAAAACAAACAAATGAGCAAACTAGAACCAGGGACATGTAAATAAGGAACAAACTGACAGTAAACAGAGGGGAGAGGGAAGGGGGTAACTGGGGAAAGAAGGGGAAGAAGGGTCTCATCAATGAACACGTATAAAGGACCCATGCCAATGGACAACAGACTGGGGAATGACCGAAGGAGCAGAGAAGGTGGGTGGGATGGGGGACAGCAAGTGGTGTGGGGGGATTGGGACAATTGTAATTGAACAACAATAAAAAATGTGTCCTACTTCATGGAGAAATAAGCATGACAACTCTGAAATCACTAAAGAAGTATGACACTCATTTGTGTGTTTATGATAAGACTGTTAACTAATAAATTACTATTATTTAACTGGGGAGAGATTCTATAACTTTCTGGTGGGCTTATGAAGCCACTCCACATGCCAATGTTAAGTCTGCCTTCAAAAGCTCACTGGATCATTATATATCTTTTGGTTTTTCATTTAATCTATATTGTATTTTTTCCATTACCATTTAGTCCCCTTATTCCACCCTCCCCCTGGCAACCACCACACTGTTGTCCATGTCTTTGAGATTTTTTTCTTTTTTGCTCAATTCCTCTACCCCTAGCCTCCACCCCACCCCACAAGCTGTCATCTGCTCATTATAAAAGTTTTATACCTAGACATATCCCAAACTAAATTCAACATCTATTAATCCAGCAGATTTCTCTTTCTTTGCTTATCTTAAGAATTAACACTGGCTTCTACTTGGTTGCTCAAGGCAAATATTTGATATATTCTGGGGTTTATCATTTTAGCCATCCAATCTTATGTAATCAGTCACAGAATCATGTTTCTCCTTTCCTGTTACCTATAAAAATGGTCATTCCCATGCCCAGTCATTTTTTATTTAGGTCCTCATTACTTTCCACCACAATTTTGAAATAGTACTTAATATGTCTTTCTGCTTCTTGATTTACCCATGTCTAATCTACTGCCAAAGAGTTTTCTGAAACTAGCTATTTCATTATGTCATTCTCAAATACACGTATTTTGGGGGACTTTGAAGAACCCATAGCTTTCAGAGAAAAGTTCATTCAACAAATACTCACTGGTATCTACTACATGTCTGGCATAATTCTTGGGACTAGTGTACCACAGTGAATAAGAACAAAAGAAGGAGAGAAAGAGGTACAAGAAAAGGGAAGAAGGAGAAGAAAGCAAGAGAAGAGAAAGAGCAGGATGAGAGGAAGAAGGTGGAGGCTGGGCGGGAGGAAAACGTTCCAACACTTTTGCAAACAGCTAATTGTCCCTATTTTAGATGGAGGGATGATAGATGGATAAAGAAAACTCACTTTCAAAACAGAACGCATTTAATATACTTATGAACTAATTTTTCATCTTTTGCTTCAAATTATGAAGTTCCTAAGTGCAATCTATTGAAATTGGGTTTATTTTATTGTAAACTATCTTTGCTTTTAATTCTTTAAAACAGAGCAATTGGACACTTCTCATATACAAAGCACAGTACAGGTATGACTGAGGTGGGAACATATGTATTTAGTGAAAGAGAAAATTCATACACATAAACAGCTATAATATAAAGATACAGGTGTATGTCTTACAGTGATAAGAAATAAATAATTATAGAAATTTACAGAAGAGAAAAATTATTTTCTAAAGGATATATTAGTGTGTAAAAAAATCTATTTTAGCCCTGGTTGGGCTGCTCAGTTGGTTGGAGTGCCGTCACATATACCAAAAATATTGAGGATTCAATTCTGGGTCAGGGCACATGCAACAGGAAACTGATGGAAGTCTCTCCCATATATCAGTCTCTATCTGTCTCTCTCTCTCTGCCCCTCTCCTTCCTTCCTCTCAAAGCAATAAAAAATATTTAAAAAACCCCTCTGTTTTAGTTAAGCTTTGAATATATATGAGGTGCAGAGAAAAGTTTTTTTCCAGAAGAAAATAGCAGAACAAAGTTAAAAATTAGAAACTTATTGTTATTTATAAATAATTGTTCATCATTTAAACTTTTTGGCTGTTAAGCTAAAGTTTTCATGGTTAATTGCATTAAGTAATTGAAAACTATGACTGATTTTTAACAGAAAATTGAGATTGACAGATGATACTTCAAGACAACTAATATATATCAACAGTACCTATAGAAGGGAATGAGAACCCTTAAAGAAGGTCATTTAGAATAGAGAGGACAAATGTATGGATGGATAAAGATCTGGCAAAAAGAAAAAGGCTCAAGGTAGAATCTATGGTATACAAAGTATTCTGAATGTGAGAAGGAGGAATAGTGAAGTGTATTTAAGGAGTGAGACAGAAAATTAGTCCATGTTCTTTAATAATAACAGCATAAAGTATGTTTAAGGTGAATATGCTCTTAATCATGTCTCTAGTAGCAACACTGTTCTCTGTCATTGAGAAAAATATTGTCTTTGACCCTTACTTGAAAAAACAGAAGACTGAGGAATTAAGTGATATTTTTCCCAGGGCCATGGAGACAATCATAACAAAGTAAAACTTAAGTTGCAATTCATTTTTGTTTTTACAAATTTGGTGTTCTACCCATGATAATGTGTACAGAGTTCCGTATTAAAAAATGTTGAGTACAATGGTGAATAAGACTCATTATCACCTTTTTAAATTAACCCCATATTACATTCTATTATCAATTAAGAGATGATGTAATAGAGATTCAAAGTATAATAAGCAAATAGAAAAAAAAACTTTAACTGGTTTAACTACATAGAAAACTCTACAGAGAAAATTGCAATTATGCTGAATTATAAAGGAATTTTAGTATCTCTACTGTTAAAGAAAGAATAGGATTTCAAGGTAAAGAAAATATTATAAATAAAAGAGGAAAAATGGAAACTGGTGAAGACATATTCAGGGAATAGTGTACCTTATGAAGTAAGCATAGAATATTTACAAGCTAATGAAATAAATGCAGTACAGCATAGAGATTATTGAAATAAATACAGTGAAACTAAATGCTATACAACTCACCAGGCTATTTAATGCCATGATAGATAGTTCAGATGATGTCACCTAGTAGTGATGGTGCCTTAAATGTTTCTTTGAAGTTATGGGCTCTGGGGCTTTGAGTTCTTCTTGAGCCATAATGTTTTGCTCTGTTTGCACCTGTTACATATGAGGAGCAGAGCCTCAGGTGTTCACCAGGGCAGGGCCACTAGGTCACTGGTTTGTGATGCTGTATGTGGGGGCGGGGTCAGAGTGGGAGCAATAGCGGTTCTCTCTGTTGCTTCCCACAGCTGGGGCCTACGCCATCCGTCTGGCAGCTCGCTCCTTCGCAGGTTTATCTGCGAGCAGATGTGTGACCGGGGTCAGCCCTCAGTTGGGTCTGCTGCCTTGTGCCCTCAGTGGGCCCGCTGCTATTCCACAGTTCAAAACACTGGTGATCAGGATGCTCACAGAACTGGTTGATTTTAGTCACAAATTAGAGGAACATATGAAGGCTAAACTAAGTGAAATGAAGGGAAATGCACAGGAAATCAATAGTCATGGAAAAGAAACTGGAACTCAGATCAGAGGAGTGGAGCAGAAGGAAGAAAAAAAATGACCAAACAAAAAAGGATAAAGAAACAAGAATTCAAAAAAATGAGGAGAGGCTTAGAAACCTCCAAGACACCTTTAAATGTTCCAACATCCTAATTATAGGTGTAACAGAAGGGGAAGAGGAATACCCATGAGTGGAAAACTTATTTGAACAAATAATAAAGGAGAACTTCCCCAATCTGGCAAAGGCAATAGACTTCTAGGAAATCCAGGAAGCTCAGAGAGTCCCAAAGAAGTAGGACCCAAGGAGGAACACACCAAGGCACATCATCATTATATTAGCCAAGATTAAAATGAAGGAGAGAATCCTAGAAGCAGCAAGAGATAAGGGGACAGTCACCTACAAAGGAGTTCCCATCAGACTGTCAGCGGATTTCTCAAAAGAGACCCTACAGGTAAGAAGAGGCTGGAAAGAGGTATTCCAAGTCATGAAATCCAAAGATCTACAATCATCCAAGATTGCTCTATCCAGCAAAGCTTTCATTTAGAATGGAAGGGCAGATAAAGTGCTTCTCAGATAAGACCAAATTCAAGGAGTTCAGCATCACAAAGCTCTTATTATATGAAATGTTAAAGGGACTTACCTAAGAAAAACAAGATAAAAAAGATGAACAGTGAAAGGACAGCAAACTCACAGTTATTAACAACCACACCTAAAACAAAAGCAAACTAAAAGGACAGCTAGATCAGAAGCGAACCATAGAAATGGAGATCACATGGAGGGTTAGCAACAGGGGAGTGGGAGGAGGAGAAGGGGGGAGAAGGTACAGAAAATAAGTAGAAAATAGACAGGGGGAAGGGCAAGAATAGTAGGGGGAATATAGAATCTAAAGAACTTGTGACACAGGGACATAAACTAAAGGGGGGAATGGTGGGGGAGGGGTGTGCAGGATAGAGGGGAATGAAGGGGGGAATAGAACAACTGTAATGGCATAATCAATAAAATATATTTTAAAAAATGTTTCTTTAAAACATTCATTGCTTAACATGATGAGAAATGTGAATTAGGGTAATTGCTATTGTGTATGCAGTAGAGACTGGTTGTGGGAGAAAATGGGCATATGTTTGTAGATACATTGAGTGTAAAAGGCCTAGGACTTTATAGTATTTATATATCCTAACAACCACGGGAAACAAGAGTAGACCTAAGAACATGGAATATTGAGCTTAGACTTTGAAAAGTGAATACAGCCCTGGCTAGTGTGTCTCAGTGGATTGAGTTCTGGCCTGTGAACCCAAGGGTCACTGGTTTGATTCCCAGTTAGGGCACATGCCTAGGTTACCAGTCAGGTCCCTGGTAGGGGGTACACGAGAAGCAACCACACATTGATATTTCTCTCCCTCTTTTTCTCCTTCCTTTCCTATCTCTCTAAAAATAAATAAGTATAATATTAAAAGAGAATATATGTATACATTGTCTTCTGAGATCATTGGAAATTAGGAGACAGCAAGTAAAAATACAAATACTGAGGAGATGAGAGAGGTTGGAGTGATTCCCACCAGATAGCCTCAAACTGTCAACTTTTAAATAAGGAACAACAAGTTCCCTGGAAATACTAGTCAGCAAGATGCACTATAAAAATATTAATATTTAACTAAGGGTTGACTAGAATAGCCATTGTATGCTGCCTTTTGGAGCACCACGAATTTACACTCATCTTTCATGGATCACACATAAGATGTCTGACACATTGTTGTTCTCCTAAGCAGATAGAAAGTTAGGGGTGGATACGGAGTAGCACGCTATCTCTTATGACATCAATAGCTTTCCTAAGTCATCGTGTGTTACTCCTAACTATCCTTGCCATTCTTCTCTGGATCTCTCTACCACTTATTATTGCAGACCTCAGAATATTAGTCTCGATACTGTATATCATGTGAATGTCTATGTACATTTTCAAATGTCATAAGTGAACTTCCATGGCTTAAAATCCACTTAAGTATTAATTATCCAAATACCTTGAAAACACCATTTGCAATTTGAGAGAAGGGCTGAAATTCTGAAATCAAAGTATATACAGATGATAAAAATAAATGCATGATTCTTTGATGTTATTCTTTTGATGATATTATGAAATTCTTTGTTTTGCAGAAGTTGAGAGAGTATTCAAACTTTATGAAATCTGTGATATATTAGGTTATTTCTTCAAATTAGGTTAGATTGATAACCTAAAATGTGTTAACAAAATTTTGTAGTATTTCTTAAAAATTAATTTATTTTACCTTAAGATGGCAGTATTGTTCTTCCTAAGATTTTAAATTTTTTTTTTCAAAAGGCTACATGAGGAAAGCATAGTTTGTCTAAATACTCTCTTACCCTCACGTAGACCCAAAAACCCTCGCTTATCAAAGAATTGGGTAAATGCAATATAGATACGGATTAAACTAAGTGTCTATACAAACATTGATCATGGGTAAACACACACACGAGCAGTGTCAATCTGACTGACATGTTAGTTAATTAAAAGCAACAAGGAGAAAATGTTTTGGATCACAGAGGGGATTACACACAGTGACAAGTCTTCCAAATTATTTTGTTTCAGTGAAGAAAGAAGAATCAATAAATGAAATTAAAAACAAACAAAAAAATCCTCCAGGAAAATATTCCATGGGACTAAATGTAGTGAAAAATACCAGCTTCTATAGAAAACATCTAATCAGGTGGAAGCCAAGTTTTGATAGTAAGAACAGGGAGTTGAATTGTGTGAAGGGGTAAGTAAGTTTCCTGATTATTGGCTACTGGGGACCAGTCATCACAGGAGTTTCATTAGCATTTGATGGGGCTGATCTATGTTTGGTCAAAAGCCTTACAAATCTTTAAAGCCTAAGTAATTTAAAACATAAAATGCAGCAACCCTTATTTCTTCAGAGTTTCTGGTTATTTAATGCAAGTCAAAGTCTTAAATGCTCTAGAGGATAAAAATGACGATGAATTTGTAGTCTCATTATAGTTCACATACATTAAAAATGAAAAAAGCTGAAGTTACAATGTTAAGAAGTTCATACACAAAAGTGTTTTAAGGCCTATATGCCAGGTTAGTGAAATTATACATTGTACATAATGTATTGCATCAGTAGAATTGTATACTTTATCAGGCAATTATAATCTTATCTACAACCTAAGGCACCAGGATATTCTGTGGTCTCTATGAGTCATTTAATATTTTATTGCTTTGTGAATCGAATGTAATTTTCTCCATTTAATGTTGACTGTCCTACAAATTTCAGGCCTTCCCACTGTAATCTCACCTACCTTCACACTGAAACAAACATGAAAACCTTGACATAGGGCTTTTTAGAAAGTTATAAACCCCTAAATGCATATATCTATTGAACTCTTTTAAGAATGTTTATCTGCATGAGATTTAATTTTCAGAGAGTTTTTAAAAATTAGACTACATGTTCTTTCTAAAATATAATTTGTAGCACAATTCCATGTGCTTTGGGACAGTTTTCCAGGCACCAAATTATCATGATTAACACACATACTCACTTAAAAGACAACACAAAAATCACTGTGTAGAGCAATGAATGCAATCTTAACAAGAAAAACAACCAAATAATTATAATCTTTAATTCAAATATAGAAATAATAATCTGAGATAGTTCAATTTATTTATAAAAGACACAAGTTAAAATAATTCAGTTTTTCGTTGTTATTAGACAAAATGGAGACAAAGAGTATCACCAAAGGTGAGATTTTACCCAGAAATTAGAAAATCATTCGATCCAATTTCCAAAATGCATATCTTTTCAGTCTCCATTAACAGTGACGTCACTGCCTGGACTAGCTTGTCTTATTACAGGACAACTCACATGCTAAGCATATTTATTTTGATTTCAAATTGCAACATGGTTCTCTGAGAATTACCTACATTACTTCCAGCTCCGCTCCTCAGAGACACTCAGGGTCAATCTATCTTGGTTGACTATGTCTGTCTTCTCTCATACCATCTAAACTATAGTAGCTTCTTTTGTTTTCAAGAATATTTTATGCATTTTTTCTAGGAAAGACAACACAATTCCACTATTTTTATTTCTGTTTGAAGAAACTGTTTGGTAATTGGAAATTAGACAAAAAGATTGGTGGTACATTCTTTCATTTTCATACAGGTGTTTCGCTTCTATCCATTGTATAGAAAAATATATTTATTTAATCTTAGTTCACTATTGATTAAAGGTCTGAGACTTAGACACATCAGTCAGTTTTATTTTATTTTTTGTTTTTTATGTCTAGGGATTTTTAAAAATTTCTGCTTTTTGAGGTATAATTAATGACATAAATTGTAAAATATTTAAAGCGTACATTGCGGTTATTTTATTTATACATGGTGAAAATATTCCTACAGCTAATTAATACATACATCAACACACACACAAACATGTAAGTTATACTCTCTTAGCAAATTTTAAGTATACAAAACTTTAGTATTAACTATAGTCTCCGTGTTTGGCATTAGATCCTGAGACCTTATTTATCTTATAGCTGTTTAACCAATCTCTCCCTGTCTCCCCCCCACCCCCCCACCCCGGACTAGTGAAATCACTTGTTAACTGTTGATTTTGGTCTGAGAGGGACATTACTTCTGTCCATGGAGCAAACAATTCCGATCCTGAATGGCATGTGGAGTACCGACCCCTTTGCAAACCTAACTCAGCAATTTGATCCTTCAGTGAATATACGAGGTCCCCTCATCAAGTGATGTGTTAGAACCTGTAGCATATTTTCATTTCTTAATTACCTGAATAATGTTTCCATTTTGAAAATTAAATTTTGATATTCTATACAGATGTATCTATATCCAATCTGTATCTTTATCCGATGTGGCAATTGTCTTCATCTGGTTGCATCAGTCGTCTGTAGTTTGGCTGAGTACGGTGTTTTGAACCACCGGACAGAAGGCGTCAATTTTCATGAGATTTCAAATAGAAATGTATCATTGCTTTAGAATTCACAACCAAACTTTCTGGTGTCCATAACAACGTAGCTCACTAATCTTTATTGCTGCACTATTTATGATTTAATGGTCCATGACATGAACTACATTGGCTGATAAACACTTATTTTTAAACTATGACTTAGAGAGAGTTTATATTCTGCAATCATGGGTAGAAAATATTGATGATGTATTCATAAATAATTAATTATATCTGTAAGACTATATATATTCAAATTAATAAAGTACAAATTACTTAAAAATCCCAATTTAATCAATTCTAACAAATCCATATTGAGTAACATAACTTTTCAGACACCTCCATCGATAATATAAATCTTTTTCTACTTTGCCTTTTCAACTTAAATCCACACTTTGGTCATTTGCTAATTGTAGATTTAAAGCCTGCTATTTATACAAAAAAATGACCATAAATAACAGCACTTTATATAATTGCTTAGCAATAGTTTCTTGATTTTATATGAACTTAAAATGCCATAAAGTGTTTTTGAAAAATAAAGGTTAAAACAAAGTGAGAGTCAAAATTAGGTAGACACCATTTACAAAAAAACAAAGTGGACTTTAGTCATTTACATATACCAGATACATGTCACTTAATTCAAGATAAATTCATCCTATCAAGTGAGCAACAAAGTCATACATAGAAGAATTAAAATGTTATTTTGGGTATTTATGTCTGTGTGTTTCCATTGCATTTCCATACAACGGAATTGCAAATAACACTGCAGTCACAGTCACAGCATCGCTGTGCTCTGGGAACACACCCTGGATTCTCCTAGACTGTAGATCGCCCCCATGTCTGTCGCTAGGTTACCGCCCACCTCGACTTCTACATTACCTAGCTCGCCAATTTTCATGTCCTCGTTTATAGTCTACTAGTATGTGGTATATTGTTTTGTTCCTTACTCTATATTGATATTATCACTGGTTTATAAATTTCACTGCTCTACCCATTATTATCTAACTACTTAATCTAATACCTAATAGAAACGATATCTAATTACTTTATTATTTAAAATTATTTAAGTAATCATGCCATTGGACATAAATTATCTCCATTTTTGACTCTTTAGCTCTCTCATGCTTTCTCTGTACAGGTACGTATATATACATATATTTTCTTCTGTGAAGTTTGGAGATAAATTGGCCTCCTGCATTTATTTATTCAGATTTGTCTCCATTTAAATGTAAATGATATTATTGGTGATATGTATTAATATAATCATTATACAGAAGTCTTTATCAAGGACTGTTATGGAAGTTAATAGTGTATAGACTTCTGATTTCCCTCCATCACCATAAATTGATGTTACTTCAGGATCCTAAAGTGAGTTTTATTGCCAAGTGCCTTTTTTTCTGGCAACACGTGAAGAAAAATAAATGCTGCTTTTTATCTTTTCTCCCGGAGAAAATTTCTAAATTGGGCATTTGTCCAACATGATCAAGACTTCATCACAACAAACATCACATTTGGTCTAGGAGCACATACTGGTACAACGCAGATAAAGTACTAAGAGAGAAAAATAACAACTCGACATTCATCGGGCATGCAGCTGATAAGAAACCTTTCACAAGTGTAAGTGTGATGACTGTTTTGAAGAAGAGGTCACAGACAATTAATGGATGCTCACAGCAAAAAGAATTAGCCCACTCTTGCCGTGTTATGACACCTGAAATGTAAAAAATGAACAGAAATTTCCTGACAGTGACAGGGATGAGGTGAGAGATGGGGCAGGAAGACAAACCTTGGAGGAGCCTGGTTGGTATGTAACGTCCATCAGGACGAGAAAATGGAGGGTGTCCTGAGGTGACACTGGAGACACAACAAGCACCTGTCAGGCTGTGTGAGAAAAGAAAAATGGTGGGACCATAAGAAAAATGTTTAAATAGGGACAGTATATGATTAGACCTCCATTTTCAAAAGTTTTTGGACAAGTCTATCAGCAGAATGAAAATGGCAAGACACACAGAGCAAGTCTGGACTAGGGTGGTGGAGGGAGAGAACATCCAAGCACAGTGATAAATGTGAACTCCTCTTTCTCACTGAAATATTTTCATTAGAATCATCTGCTTTTATGACTGTATCAAATATGCTTGTGTCCTCTCAAGCATATTTAAAATATAAAATATATGAATTTGTTATTTTTAAGGTGTATTTTATTGATTATGCTGTTATACTTGTCTCATTTTTTCTTCCCCTTCATTCCCCTCTGCCCTGCACTCTCTCCCGCCAGTATTCCCATCCCCCCACCTTAGTTCATGTCCATGGGTCATATATTTAAGTTCTTTGGCTACTACACTTTCTATACTATTCTTATCCTCCCCCTGTTTATTTTGTACCTACCATTTACGCTACTTACTCCCTGTACCTTTTCCCCCATTCCCTTGCCTCTCCCCTGCTAACCCTCCGTGTGATCTCCATTTCTGTGATGCTGTTCCTTTTCTAGTTGTTTGCTTAGTTTGTTTTTGTTTTAGGTTCAGTTGTTGATAGTTGTGAGTTTGTTGTCATTTTACTGGTCATAGTTTTGCTCATCTTCTTTTTCGTAGTTAAGTCTCTAACATTTCATATATTAGGACTTGGTAATGATGAATTTATGTTATTTTTAAAAAGCACAAAGTTGGTTTTGGATCTAGGCATTTTTTTTAAAGTACCAAGTGGTTGAAAGAGGAAAAGACTAGCAATAATAATCATATAATGTAGGCATGCTCTTCAGTTCTCACACATCATTTGCAAAAGCCAAGGTTCATATCCAGAATCAGCCTGGCACTGTATAAAGATATAATAATAGATATTTGCGTAAATAAAAAAATAACATTTTATATTTAATTATTTTTACTTTCTTAAAACTTTAAATACTTTTTATAAATTATATATAAATCTCTAATGAATACTATAAGTTACCCCCAATATGCAGATGAGAAACTTGGATCATTGTGGGGTTTTGACATTCTTAAGTTTTAAAGTTGTTGTTCAACTGAGATTCAGCTTTAACTTTTTATGTTTTATATAATCTTTATTATATTCTTTCTATTACCATTTAGTCCTCTTATGCTGCCTCCCTCCAGCAATCAACTCGCCGTTGTCCATGTCCGTGAGTCCTTTCTTCCTTTTTGTGCAATCCTTTTTCTAACTCCCCCCCCACTAGCTGTCATCTGTTCTTCATCTATGACTCTATCTTTATCTTGCTTGTTAGTTCAGTTCGTTGCAAAACTCCAAACATGTATAAAATACTCATGTAGTAGTATAACAAACCCGTTATGCAGATAACATATTATCAATTTATGGTCTGTACTGAAGTCTGACCTTCTTCAGGATTATTTCCAAGAAAAATTTACAACATGATACTTCACTTATAGATATTTCAGAATGTATTTATAAAAGATAAGGATTGTTTCAATAAAACACAACCATAATACTAATTTTCAACTCAAAACTATCAACTTTAAAAAATGTGTTCTCAACTATCTATTCAGGGTTAAGTGTTTTTTTTCAAATTATTACATGAATGGAGTTTTTGGTTTACTTCGTTTAATTAGATTTCAAAGAACTCCCACATACTGCAACTGCCAATGCATCACTAACCTATATACCCTCTCTCACCCTCTCTTTCCCTTCCCTTCCAACTGGTATTGAGAGACTATGTTGCTTGATTTCTGTTTCCTTTATATTTTCTCCTGGTATGTATATTGCCGATGCTATCCTACAATATCATTTTGATACAGGGTGCAGCCAGGGGGCCCCCCAAAAAAAAGATTTAGAAAGGTGTCCAGAATTCAAAGTGTATAGAAATATTGGAGAGACATATAAGATGTCCTCACCGCCCCCCCCCCAGGGGGAAGGGATGAATGGAGCCAGGCCATTGAGAGCTATTTTGCATAGCAACAGTTTTGGAGCTAACCTCTGGAGGAATGGTTATTTAACATATCTATAACCTTTAACTGGTTTCATAGATATGTTAAATAGCAGTGGCCAAGTTTGGGGCCAGAGAGAAGGAACTAGCAGAGACTCAGAATGTAACGAGGGGCTGCACTCCTGAGTGAGAAGGGTTTGGACTCAGGATGGAACTAGGAGCTGCGCTCCTGAGTGAGAAGGGACTCGAGCTGGTAATGAGGGGCTGCGCTCCTGAGAAGGGTTTGGACTCAGGAGGGTAACGAGGGACTCCTGAGTGAAAAGGCCTGTGTGAGAGCTTGGAAAGGACTGGCTCCAGGACATGAAGGGTCCCCGCTTGGCCAGATGGGGGTAGAGCCACGTGGTTTCAGCAGAGTGAGGACCCCCTCTCAGTGAGGTGAAAGAGGGAGCCACGTGGTTTTGGCAGGGTGCGGACCCCCTCTTTCCCAGGTGAAAGGGAAAAACCACGCAGCTTTGCCAGAATGGAGATCCCTGCAGCCAGATGAAGAAGACAGCCACATGCTTTTGGTGGAGTGCGGACTCCTGCAGCTTTGGTAGAAGAGACCCACGCGGCTTTGGGGTGCCCCCTTTGGCCGTGGGGCCTGAAAAGCAAGAGAGACTTGGACTGGAACTGGGTACAAAGAACTCTTGCCAGTGGACCATGAGAGGGTACCACAGTACTTTGGATTAACTCGAGATCCTGCACAGTGACACAGCTGACAGTGCCAGCGGCCTGCAACACAGACGTGTGCTCTTTTCCTGATTTACGGTACCCGTAGTTGGGACAGTGGGAGAAGGGAGAGCTGTGTGGGTATAGGTGTATATTTTAAAGGACTTTGATATTTTAGTGATGGCATTAGGCCTGAATAGCATTAAATAAACATTTTGTTTCCTTTTCACAAATCTCTGGCATTAAGAGATGTCTTTCCAATTGGCGGCGGACAGAAGGGCCCAGCAGATTTTAGTATTTCATTTTTCGGGAGGGGTCCCTGTTGTATAGCAGTTTTGGGCATCCCTAAGTGGGCCAAATATTGTATTGCCCCTCCCTGGGACCTCCTCTTGTTCGGTAACAATTTCACATACACTATAAATTAATATATTTCTATATATCTGTCAGTGGAGTGAGAAGCCTTCTGCAGACTGAGCCCTGAGCTTTTTGAAAAGAATTCTTGATGGTCTTGTGTGTTTCCATGAAGAGACACATATTGTCTGATTGATGCTTATTATGTCTTTTGGAGCCATTGGTGCTCATTCATTAGGTCATTATTTCATAGGAGTTACAAAACTGTGGTATGTTTTCCATCACCCTTATTCATTTATTAGAATCATTCTATAAAAAGAAAGTCAAACATTAATATTTGGTTGCATTAAGGTAAAATTAATAAAATTTCATAAAATAAAGGTAGGATAAGTGCTTGAGTCTTTTCTTTCAGTTTATCGATGTATAAGACAAACTATACAATCCTTGAAATCATAACACTTAGGTCACAACTCCACACTTGATTGCTGGTAAAACCTTTCTTATGCAGGGACCTAAAAATATAGTGATTTTGAACTCTGCAAAATATGTCCATAATTGAGTACTCGTGCAAAGTAGGAGACAGACAACTGAGAAATGCAGTGTTTTGTTTTCTGAATTTGTATAGACAAAATAATTCAGATACTGAAGGTTTTAGTGAAGGAGCACGTGCTATATGTATTGCGAAAATGTTATATTAATGTACCTATATGTAAAAATTGTTCAGCTGTACAGGAATTGAATTGTTCTTATTATACTTAGTGATATATAATTCTAATCCATGTGAGATACATGAGGTATGCTTTTACGTGATATGATATGTATTCATAAACCTTTTGAAATCTGTTATACTCCATGTTTTTAAGACTGTTGTCATTATTATTGAATAATATTGTGTGAAATTTTCCAAACACTAGCATTACACATGAATACAACATTAATGAATGTTCTTTCACTAGATAACCTTGAATTTAAATAGTCATGCTTCATTTTACTGAATTGTCTTTTTTATGTATATCTGTACTACAATTTAAATCAAATTACAGTTCCCAAGCAACCAAAGACTCTCCTAAGCACTGTTTCACTTGAACATTTAACAGGTTATATTATAAAGTTAATATCAACCCATTTTATTTTTATATTAAGAGTTTGAAATATTTTTTATATTTCCAAAAAGGTGTGAGATATTTTTAAGTGTTCTTCTGTTTCTGTGATTGTATTTTTTTCACCTCCATAATTGAAACTAGACATGCAGTTGATACACTTTTTCTTTTAAATTTGAATTTAGTCTTAGGCTGTATGTCTTAACTTGATGCATATCACATAGCATCTAAGATTTGTATAATTTATTATGGCATACTCTTTCATAATATTTTATTACCTTCTCTATCATCAAATGATCTTAATTCCCTTACCGTATGTGTTTTATAGGTTGATTTTCTATCTTCCTATAGGTTTGTGAGTATAGCAATTGAATCTGAAAATAATTTTTAAAAAATGTCTAGTTAAAGCTGAAATATGAAAAAGCTATGCAAAGCCACACATGGGGTAGGTTAAAAATTAAATGGCAGGTGACAGTTACTATTATCTACCTCGTGCCTATCAATTTTACACTAACTCTAGTCACTAAAAAATACTCATTAAAAATAATCATTATTACTTGGGTCAAAACTGCTTCTCAGGTCAAATCCTATCTTTCAAAAGTTGAATTCCTACCCTTTTTTTCCCTCCCATCAGTATGAATTCTTTTGCAAATAAAACATGATCTGAGTGTTTTACATTTTTCTGACAGGATTTAAAGTTAAATATTTTAAATAAGGGTCTCACTGACTTCTCACATAGCTTATATACTGCATATATAGCGCAGAGGTGGCTTATATACTACACACATATAGCATAATGACTTTTTAATGTCCTGCTAAGTACTAAATTATAAAAAAGAATTGGTAAAATTTTATTTTAAGTGTACCTTGAAATTCATTTCTATAGCAGAAAGTTGGGAAAGAGAATATCAATTGACATACATTTTTCTTGATATCTGTCAGAGAGTTGGCTATTGACATGGAAAAAGACTATTCTTTCTTTCCAAATAACAGAAGGCTCTTTACATTTCAAAATGAAAGCAATTTACTAGAAAACCTTTGAAATGCATGTTTCTGTTACCGAACAAGAGGTCCTGGGGGGGGGGGGCAATACAATATTCGGCCCACCTAGGGATGCCCAAAACTGCTATACAACAGGGGCCCCTCCCAAAAACAAAATACTAATAATATCTACTGGGCTCTTCTGTCTGCCGCCAATTGGAAAGACATCTCTCAATGCCAGAGATTTGTGAAAAGGAAACAAAATGTTTATTTAATGCTATTCAGGCCTAATGCCTCCACTAAAATATCAAAGTCCTTTAGGTTGTACACCTACACCCACACAGCTCTCCCTTCTCCCACTGTCCCAACTCCGGGTACCGTAAATCAGGAAAAGAGCACACGTCTGTATTGCAGGCCGCTGGCACCATCAGCTGTGTCACTGTGCAGGATCTCGAGTTAATCCAATCATGTGGCACCTTCTCATGGTCCACTGGCAAGAGTTCTTTGTACCCAATTCCAGTCAAAGTCTCTCTTGCTTCTCAGGCCCCGCAGCCAAAGGGGGCACCCCAAAGCCACGTGGGCCTCTTCTACCAAAGCTGCAGGAGTCCGCACTCCACCAAAAGCATGTGGCTTTCTTCTTCACCTGGCTACAGGGATCTCCATTCTGGCAAAGCTGCATGGTTTTCCCTTTCACCTTGGCAGTTATCCCTTCATGTCCTGGAGCCTATCTTTTCCAAGCTCCCACACAGGGACCCTCACTCAGGAGCGCAGCCCCTAGTTTCCATCTTGAGTCCAAGCCTTTCTCACTCAGGAGAGCAGCCCCTAGTTACATCCTCCTGAGTCCCTGCTACTCCCTTCTCTCTGGCTCCAAACTTGGCCACTGCTATTTAACATATCTATGAAACCAGTTAAAGGTTATAGATATGTTAAATAACCATTCCAGAGGTTAGCTGCAAAACTATTGCTATGCAAAAACAGCTCTCAATGGCCCTGCTCCATTGTCCCTTCCCCCTGGGGGCGGGGGCGGTGAGGACATCTTATATGTCTCTCCAATATTCCTATACACTTTGAATTCTGGACACCATTCCAAATCCCTTTCTCAGGCCCCCCCCCCGGCTGCACCCTGTATCATTTCTATTAGTTTTAAATACAAATCAGAAAGGAAAGTAATCATTCCAACCTATAATAGAGGCAGGGAGACATTTGTGCAAATGCAGTTGCTATCATGGGGATCTTGCCACCAGGCCACCCGTCCGTTTGAGTTGGTTTTGATTATAAATGACAGCTGTCCAGAATTACCTTTGCACTTTATTCATTGCATTGGACTCCCCCCAAATAAGAAAAATACAAAATATTCCCCTTATCCTAATACTTACTCATTTGAGATTTTATTACTATAAGAGAAATTTTTAAAGTTTAACACATATGACAACAGAAAATACTCCTAACAATATATTTATTTTGCAATTTAAAACCTCAAAATTTATAGGAAAATGTATATAAGTTAAGGATATTTTGAAACAACTTTAATTGCAAAAATATATGCAACTGTGTTTTAAAAAGTGAATGGCCTAATTTAATTAATTTATGCAGTGTTATAAATGGAGAAAGTTTGAAAAAAACTATGCTGGATCTACATCATATTATGATCAGTATATACTGCACTAACCAAAACTTAAAAGCTTCAGTAAGACAAGCACTCAGTGTCTGTATTTAAGGGTATTTACTATAGTCTGGAATCTATTTATTCATGATGGGTTCAGTCTGTATACTGTATGCTGATATCCACAAGAAACGATTTCTTATAAGCAATGATTTTACTAAGTGCTGTTTAATAGTTTCATAGTAGGTAGACAGGCATGGGCAACATAGAAATGTAGAGCAGGTACACAAGGTCACCAGTGCAGAAAGCTCTAGGTACCTAGCAATGGGAAAAACTGGTCTGAGCCTTGCCCCCATGGTGACCTTTCCTCTCCTATACATCTTTAGTTGTTGGGAACTGCTCTGCCTGATTTCAGGAATTGTAACTATCCCCCATGGATAAGGCTGAGTGGGTGACCTCCAGAATGTGTGCCATTAAGAAGACAAAGCTTCATTCATCCCCTGCCCCCAAAGCTTAGTCAGTGGCGGATATGACCCCTCAGAGGAAGGGCAGCTTAAGCCAGACAGGATCACTTGGGAGGCCATCATGGAAGGACTGGGGGTGGTGCTGTGACAAAGAGGTAGCAATGGACCCTTGTCCCCAGGCTATTGTGACATAGTCTAAGCCCCCATTTCCATCTGGGAGAAGTGCTTCCTGGTTCTAATCCACTTAAGCCCAAAAACCTATGATGGGGAAGGCAGTGCAGCCCTGTGCTGGAAAGGACCAGTTCCCTGGGTGATCAGGCCCAAAAAAGAATATGTAAAAATCCTGTGAAACATGCTTTGTTTAGAATGCTCTCATTTAAATGATAAGGGTCCAAGCAACAGGTTTGTTCCTCAAAGTTTTATGGCTCTTTAGCTATCTGACCCTGACTGAGAATAAGCCTTCCTGGTTCTTTGAATGCTATCTATTGTTTGATCCTTACCTGTATTCTTGTGCAAACGAACCCAATAAAAGCCCCTTGAGGAAGGGCTCTTGGCCCTTCCCCCCCAAGCAGATCACATCTTGGTAGTTTCACTTTCATCCATGGCAGACGGGGAACTTTGCAGGCAAAGTTGCCCCCACATCTAGTCATGCAGCTTGTACCTCCCCTGACCTTTCTTCCCCTGGCATATCATTAGTCAAGTGGGTTAGACCCCCTTTGAGAAGGAACAAGGGTGCTGGAGAGTAGTATATGACCCCTATACAAGTCCTTGAAGGACCAGTCCCTTGAGCACTAAACCCTAGAGATAACATTTTATGCCTCAGTTGTGTTTCAGCTCCAAGCCCAGAAAAGCAGCAAGGCCAGGCCATGACTGACCTGAGGACCAGCTTCATGTCTAATGACCCCCCTGCCCTGGTGCTGAGCAATCAGTGGAGACCACAACCCTGAAATACACACCTGGAAAGCTGATGAATATTCCATTGTGCCCCTACACTGGGACCTCTTCTAATATCACTGCCTTTAGACAGGGGATAAAAACCCCTTAGAACAGAGGACCCAGTGTGAATGTTCTCTCTCTCTCTCTCTCTCTCTGACATGCTTGGGCCTTTCCTCACCTCCTTTCTCCCCCAGGTACAGTCTCTTTGGTCTAAAGCACACTTGTGCCTTTCTCCCACTTCTTCCCCCAAGCACAATATCTCTGCTTTCTTTCCCCTAAACTCCAAGGGCACTTCTTTTTGCCTCCGTACCTATTTCCTGAGTCCAAGCAGCCCATAGGGCTCATTTCCTGCATTTCTGTGACTGATACAGGGTGCAGCCAAGGGGCGGGGGGCAAAAAAAAAAGATTTGGAATGGTGTGCAGAATTCAAAGTGTATAGGAATATTGGAGAGACACATAAGATGTCCTCGCCACCCCTCAGGGGGAAGGGACGAATGGAGCAGGGCCACTGAGAGCTGTTTTGCATAGCAACAGTTTTGCAGCTAACCTCTGGAATGGTCATTTAACATATCTATAACCTTTAACTGGTTTCATAGATATGTTAAATAGCTGTGGCCAAGTTTTGAGCCAGGGAAAAGGGAGTGGCTTCTACCCAGAATGTAACTAGGGGCTGAGCCCCTGAGGGAGAACGTCTGTGGAAGAGCTTGGAAATGGTGGGCTCCAGGACATGAGGGGATAACTGCCCAGGTGAGGAGAGGGCCACGCAGTTTTTAGCAGGGTGAAAGAATACCACTCAGCTTTGCCAGAATGGGGACCCCTGCAGCCAGATGAAAGAGAGAGCCACGCAGTTTCAGCAAAGTAAGGGTCCCTTCTTGGCCAGGTGAAGAGAGAGCCACTCGGTTTGGGGCAGAGTGAGGACCCCTGCAGTCATGAAAGGAAAACCACGCAGCTTTGCCAGAATGGATATCCCTGTAGCCAGGTGAAGAAGAAAGCCACATGCTTTTGGTGGAGTACAAACCCCTGCAGCTTTGGTAGAAGAGGCCCACATGGCTTTGGGGTGCCCCCTTTGGCCCCATGGCCTAGAAAACAGGAGAGACTTTGGAACTGGGTACAAAGAACTCTTGCCAATGGACCATGAGAGGGTACCACAGTACTTTGGACTAACTAGAGATCCTGCCTGACACAGCTGACGGTACCAGCGGCCTGAAAAACAGACGTGTGCTTCTTTTCCTGATTTATGGTACCGGGAATTAGGGCCGGGGGTACGGAAGCGCTGTGGGCATCTGTGGTTATCTTAAAGAACTTTGATACTTTAATGGGGATATTGGGTCACTACTTTTAAGTCTGTAAAGCTCTAAATAAACCTTTCCTTTTCACAAATCTGGCATTGAGAGATGTCTTTCCAATTGGTGGCGGACAGAAGAGCCCAGTAGATAATAGTATTCTGTCCTTGGGAGGGACCCCTGTTCTGTAGCAGTTTTTGGCATCCCTAGGTGGACCAAATATTGCCCCTCCGTCGGACCTCTTGTTCTGTAACATGACCTTCTAAATAACCTTTCACTTGTGTTTGAGTTCCTTGGCTCTGCAGTGCAATATCTGGTGCCACTCACCGTTAATAGTTTTATCATTTTTCATGGTTAAATATTATTTTAAAAACCATTTTCAGTTAAGTGTTGTGCTTATCATTTATTGTGTATAATCATAATCAAACATGAGATATAGTATTGATGAATCAATAGGAAAATATTGTTTTTTTGAATAGTTTTCAACTTAATATATTTTACAAACTTTAAAAGTCTGAAACTTTCCCCAAAACTCTTCAAACTATTTAGAGTCTAAAATTGAGCACATAAGATGAAACGTGTAACACAACATGTCATGATTTAGTACCTGTTTGACTGTATTATAAATTAGCGGCTTTGAGATGACCAGTGTAAGTTATGAGCCTCCATCAGAAAACCATGGGAAACAAATTACTTTGGGGGGGAAAACAAGCTGAAAGCTGTCATAAATTCTTTTGTAGCTTTGTCTTGGCAAGCCATATGCTGATAGTGAAAAATTAGAAACCTGCATTAATTAAATCATTTATCTTTTGACAGACCAGTAGAAAGCAACAAGGAAAGATGAATGCCACATGGAGTCAGTTCTGAAAATATCAGGTGTCCATTTTAAGAAGAGTCAAAATTCAAAAATAAGAATTGACAAAATTATTACTTAAGAAATAGAGAAATGAACAGTGAAAAAATAAAATAAACAGTGAAAAACTGCATTATTAAAAGTTTCTTTACATAAAACATATGTGTAATAAATGAGATATATATGTGGGGAAGAGAAATGTGAGACAGTAAAGTGGAGAAAGGATTAAGTCTGGCAAAATCTCCATAGGTTAAGGCAGTTAAATCTCCAAAACCTACTCTATTCTATTTGCATCACTTCACTAGAGTCTGATTTTATAGGTATGGGAATGAGCCAGAAATATCAAGTTCCATTCATAACACACACACACTTCTAAGGTTATAACATGAATACATTTTCAGAATTTTTATTTGGATAATTGCAGTTAATACTCTAAGTTATTATATCCACATTAAAATAAATAAAAGTACTAGAACTTAAAATATTGTGTTATTTTGTGAGTTGACTGTTCTATTCTTTTTGTAGTCTTGTCAAGACTTACTCATGTAGCTGCAGTCAGCTAGTAACTTTACTAGCACTGAAGGGTCTCAGCCTCCCTAGCATGTCTTACACATTTGTAGGTCTTTAAATGGACCCCATTTCCCATGATGGCAGGAATATCCCAAGAGATCAAGAGTAAAAAAGCTAAAAGTACTTCTGAGGCTACCACATTGTGTACTCAAAGGAAGTCAAGAAGGGAGAAACAGACTCTGTCTCATTAAGAACAAGCTACGATGATAGTGCTGGTGTTTCTCAATCACCCAAACTTACCCACAGACATGGATGTTTGCTGGGCTTCTTGGTTATAAAGCTGCACCAAGCCCAATGTTGGAAGTTCAGAGAAAAAAAGTGAATAGGTCATCTTAAGCAACTGAATTCTCAGCTTTCAGTATCCTAGTAGTTTTTGGTGTATCACAAAACCTTTATTAAGCTGTGTTCCATAACAGACACTATGCTAAATGTGATGGTGAGTGTTGAATTAAATATAAAATATGTACCTTTTTATTACCAAAAATTCCAGAAACAATAACCATGTACCAATAATAGAGGGACAGTCATATTAAAGTGGTCATAAGTATTTATTTTGAAGACAGAATTGGATTCAAATTTTCTCAGTTATTTTCACTAGCTCTGTGAAGTTGGACAATTAAATAATTCTCAGATAAATTTATGCTTCAAATAATACCACTTTCACAGGATTGATGAGTTCATGAAATGTTCTATGTAAATACCTCAGGAGAGTATTTAATACATAGTACAAACCTCCAAATAATGTCAATAGTTAGTATTCAATCAATTTGAAGCTGAGCAGGATTCTGCAGGATATAAAGAGAAGGCAGTTATTTTTTCTAATCAAATCTTTTAGCAAATTTTTACTTCTATCCTCTCTCTCCATCATTGACTTGAGTAGATCTCATAGAGTTTTCTGGTTTTTTTTCTGATATTGACAGTCTGTTTGTAGGTGTTGAAATATAATTTTGTCTAACACAAACTTTAGTTTCTCAGCTAGTTCAGTATTTCCCTCTTTTGTCGCCAAAATTTGCCTTAAGACATTCAACCTTATTTCAGCAGGTCATGGTTGGAAATTTTTTTTACCACTTCTTCCTAATGAATTTATTTTTGTCCTCCATTTACTGCTTGTCTTTGGTCCCTCCAGAGTTGTTTTGAAGAAAGTAAGTTCCAGCGAAGACTTTCATTGATATAATAATAGTAAATCATAAAATTAATGCCCTCTCTTGTGTGGCAAGTGTCAAAATGCTTCTTTTATCTTTTTTGTCTTGTACACAGAGTAACCAGAGTAAAGTGATCCATATAAGTGGGGTAACTTTAGAGTTCAAGGGGATCGAAAACTCAATAAGAAGTACTCGTTGATTGACAGCAACATAAACTCAGGTTGTCTCACAAAAACTGAGTGAATTTTTACCTCTATTCCTGAAACAAGTTCATGGATTCCTGGGAGCTCCTCTCACTGGGCACTACTAGTTAGAGTTCCCTGTGCAACTGCAGTCTCTAGGTGACATGTATGACTTCTACAACTTTTTCTCCTGAGGTTGCTTCAGTTGGAAGCCCACATGTATGGAACCTTATCGATGATTACTTTTTCTATAATGGCATAGGTTTAAATTATAATGTATGATATACATACATTTTTCTTATTTCTAGTGGAAGTGGTCATGTTTCACTTCCTCAGAATGATTCTAAGCTATTTTTGTTCTTCAAGTACTCACCTAAACAAAACCATGCCTCTTTGCTTTCAATTTCATAGAAAAATATACATTCCTTCTCTGTTTATTAAATGTTGTGTGGTTATTTGATTCTTATTTCCCAAAGAAAGCCACAATATCATGTGTAAATTTTTATTTTCTTACTATTCTAGCACAGTGTTTTAGCATGTAGGAGTTATTCAATAAATACTATTAGTATTTTAAAAATCCAGAGTAAGGCCATAAAGATTAGAAAAGGCAAAAGAAGCACCGAATTGTCAACACAGACATTTTTAAATGTTCATAATTACAGCCATTCTGAGCAAACTCTAGATTCAACTAAAATATTTTCTTTAGGGATTATATCATACTGAAAATGCTTTTAGTTCTATACAAAATTGTTAAATAAACTGGAATTTAAAATTTAGAATTCCTAACAGGAGGCTATTTTCAATTACATATGACTAAAGTTACAAAAATTTTATTTGGTTCAGAAAGATGTTTCTTATGAAAAAAAAAAAACATTTTTCAATCTTCTATAAATCCAACCCAAGAACACATTGAAGGTATTTGTAAACCTGTGTATTGAATTAAATTAGAACAATAATGGCCTACAGTTCTACCATTAATTAAACTTTAAGGAAGCATACTTCATGGGTTTAGCCACTTTAGTAAGCACATTGATGTACAATAGCAAGAGCCTTAGAATTCATTCTTGTATGAGAGGGTTGAAATAGCCCAAGGAGTATTACAATTAAAGAGTGGCCATTTCTCTATAAGAGAAGACATTTTAAAAATCATTGGATGTGGGTGTTATGAGTTCTACAGGCTTTGATTTCAAAGGTGGAAATAAATAATGTTCTTTTCCAAAAGGACACTTAATTATTGAGGGAAAGTGCACTTCAATAATCATGTCTTCAGGGAAGAAAAAGTAGTACACAGAAAGTTTGGAAATAATTCTATGACTTAGGGAGGAAATACACAAATTTGACATTAGGAAGTTTAAGAATAGTAAAAAACATAACAAGAAGGAATTGTAATATTAGTAATTTTGAATACTGACTATTAAATAATGGACATTAAGAAAAGAACTACACAAAAACAATAACATGAATTATTGATAAATACACGACGTCAAAACAGAAAAATGAAGAAAAATGCTGCAGGGGAAGAGATGATTTAAAATACACGTTAGAAAATGAAGAATGCATGTTTTCTTATATGAGAATAGTGGTCATTTTAATTGTTTAATATTAAATTTAGAAGTCATCTGAGAAAAATAGAGGCATGTGTTTTAAGCAATAGAAAGTTAATTTATATTTGAGCAACCAAAGGCATACTGAGAGTTAACTTATAAATAGGAGCTAAGTAAAAATATAGGCACCGTATCTATTGAATGATGTTTGAATAATCATAAATGCCAAATAATTTATAGGTACACAGAGTCTAACAGCACATATGTGGTGATTGATCTGTTCACTGAATAGAATCAACTATGGATACATTGTATAAGTGCAGTTGTATAGAAAAGAATTAAAACGGGAGATGGAAATGGCCTTCGATTGTATTTCAACAGATGGTCCTGAACATAGATAGCATGTAGCAATGGTGAAAGCGACAGCAAAAAACATGTTATTAATTTCATGAAGGGGAATAGGAGAGAGTGCAGGCTCAGCGGTAAAGAATGCCATGATTGGTGATCAACCACCATAGTTAGCTGTGAGCACAGGAGTGGGCATGTGGAAACAAGAACAGCCTTACTTATTTTCTATCCAGAGCTCAATTCACTGGTATATAGCATAGGAAATAAGTAGCACTTTAACTAAACAAACTTGTTGAGAATACATCAAAGCTGAAGTTAAGTATATTTCACATCAAAGTCATATGCCTAACACCAATGTGAATATAGTCATCATGTGAAAAACTGTCTTAATTTCTTAATTTGAAACAATAACACGCTGAATCATGAGTTTTCTTTTGATATTTACATAATTGATCAACTTTCCTTAAACATACCAAACACATCAAGAAAATTTTAAAATAAATATAAATATGAAATTATATCAAATTAGAAGCTATATCATACTTGGAGACAGAAAATTTGCTTTATGATTTTACTTTTTAAAAAATTTTATTTATTTATCTTTAGAGGAGAAGGGAAGGAGAGAGGGAGAGAAATATCAATGTGTGGTTGCCTCTCGTGCATCCCCTGCTGCGAACTGGCCTGCAACCCAGGCATGTGCCCTGAGTGGGAATCGAACCAGGATCATCTGGTTCGCAGACCCATGCTCAATCCACTGAGCTATACCAACCAGGGCTGCTTTATGATTTTAAGTTCCCTGTTCCAAGCACCTAAGACGGTAACATGACTAAAATTTATGTGGGGTAGACTCATTTAATTAACTGATTTAATTTTTAAAGCACATATAATAATCATCTCCTTGATATTTCAGATAAGTAAATTTACTATATACTCTATCAAATAAGGAGCAATTAAAAGTACCTATTTTCACTAACTTCTGGCATAAATAAACTGGAACTTCTAAATGTAACAATGGAAAACAAATTGACTGCCACAGAAACAATGGGCAAAGAAAAATCTATCTGTTCCTTTCCCAACAGCTGTTACTAGAGCTCTTTTCATGAGTGCCTTGTTGTAGCAGCATAAGGTGAAAAGCCAACCAAGCGCATGATAGAAATGAATTATAGGCATATTGGTAGTAGGTTATTAAGTATAACAAGCTAGTAATAACATTTCCATAACTGCATGATTACTAACTACCTCAAAAGATAATGTCAGTCAATATTGAGTGACGAAATATTTTTAATACTACTAATGTTGGATTTAAGCTATTTATAAGGCTGGACACTGTGCTAAATAAACCCAGAGAAACAGTGAAGACATACAGTTTCCCATTTTAACTAACAGATAAATTGTTTTAAAGAGATGCTAGTTTTGTATATTCCAAATTTTTCATGGGATGAACATTTTATCCTAAAGTTTACTCCCCCCAAATTTTTTAAAGTGTTCAATTTCTAAGAATTGCTACTTAATTTTGAAGATGATATGCTTTACCCAGTTTCAAGAAAATACATACAAATCATTAACGTTATCAATGCCCATGCCGGTTAGCTCAGTTTGTTTAAATAGAGTGCTAATAAAAATAAGATCATTTATCTTATGGATATATGTTGTTAGCTAACTTTGCTGTTTTCCTGGTTATATAGCACAGTTTTAAAAACTTGTTCCTATTTTTCAAAGATTCATTAATGTTTCGCAAGAGAGACCAGGAAATACATTTAAAAAGATAAAATTCTACCAGGAAAAAAAAGGTGAAAATGTGTTGATGGTGGATGAAGTGGTTTTTTAAAAAATATTTTATTTATTTATTTTTAGAGAGCCTCAACCTGCAGTGGTCTCTCACGCTCCCCCTGCTGGGGACCTGGCCCACAACTCAGGCAAGTACCCTATCTGGGGATGGATGGAACTGATGTCCCTTGGGTTCACAGGCCAGCACTTAATCCACTGAGTCACACCAGCCAGGACTTTTTGTATGTAGAGTTTTGGACAATATACATTTTTATGCAATAATGCCCTTTATACTCTTACTACTTAAATACTTTTAGGACAAAGAAATGGAGAAAAAGCAATATCTGTCTTCCTTCTTCTAGGGAAGAATCTTTATTATTTTTTTAAATTTTTATTTATTTATCTTTAGAAGGGAAGAGAAGGAGAGAGGGAGAGAAACATCAATGTATGGTTGCCTCTCATGTGTCCCCTGCTGGGAAGTGGCCCCTGCTAGGAACTGGCCTGCAACTCAGGCATGTGCCCTGACTGGGAATCGAACTGCGATTTTTTGGTTCACAGGCCCACACTCAATCCACTGAGCTATACCAGTCAGGGGGAAGAGTCTTTAATAAAATAGGTTATTCTTCAATTTGAGCAATTACATTAAAATCATTTAATTTAATTCAAGATTGACATGATTAAAGGATGATGTTTTTATAAAATTTTTAATAAATACTTTAATAGGGGTTATTACTGAATCGTTCTAGATTTTAGCAAGCATGCCAAACAGTTCATTCTTTGCATGTCAACTTATTACCAAATTGAAATTACATCAGATTTGTTTTCCTATTATTCTACACAGCATTGGACCAATGGAATTTTAATTTTCCTTAGTATATGCTATAATTCAGTTCACTAAAGAGATGATTCACAGACTTTTCCAGTCCATGGACCCATAAGTGATTATAACCCTTCACCCAACTGCCTGTAATATTTCCCATTAAAACAGTATTTCCCAACATTACTGGGAAGAGTATATAATAATATGAGAACTAAAATTTTTAAAATATAAATATGAGAATAATATGTAGTATGTTTATAAGAACAGTGAGTATCATACAATTCTACGAAAGAACCAGGAAAGGTGAATATTGGAAATAGATACTATAATTTTGCAGACTTCAGATATAGTCTAATCTAAACACAAAAAAATTCACACATTAGACCTCAAAACAGTCTAAATAAAGTCAAGAAGATTGAAATCATATTATCTTTTTCAGATAACAACAATACGAAACTAGAAATCAATTACAGAAAACTGATAAAACATGACCACATGGAGACTAAATAACATGCTGCCAACAGCCAACGGGTCAAAGAAGAAATTAAAGTGGAAATAAAAAAATACCTTGATCCAAATTAAAATGAAAACACAACTCTCAAAAATCAACGGGATTCAGCAAAAGCAGGTCTAAGATAAACCATGACAGCAATAGGGGCCTTCCTCAAGAAACAAACAAACAAAAAAATAAAGAAACAATAAAACCCTAACAAATGCAAGATTTAAAAAAAAACAAAAAACTAACTTACCACCTCAAGGAACTCAAAAATAAAAAGGAAAAATAAATAAAAAAATGAAGTAGACAGTAGTAAAGATCAAAGCATAAATAAAGGAGATAGAGACAAAAAGCAGAAATGATAAATAAAACTAAGAGTTGGTTCTCTGAAAAGATAAAATTAATAAACCTTTAGCCAGATTCATCAAGAAAAAATTCAGTAAGTTAATAAATGTGATATACCACATTAACAAATTTAATAATTAACATTATATCATTGTTCTTTAAGATTATTTATATACGGTATCATGTCATCTGTAAATAATGACGATTTACTTTTTCCTTTCCAATTTGGATGTCTTTTATTTTTTGTCCTTGTCTGATCACTGTGCCTAAGACTTCCAGTACCATGTTGAATAAGAAAGATGAAAGCAGACATCCTTGTCTTGTTCCCAATGTTAAGAGAAACACTTGTAGGTTTTGCCCATTGAGTACGATGTTGACTGTAGGTTTTTATTACGTTGAGGTATCTTCCCTCTATTCCTACTTTGCTGAAAACTTTTTATCATAAATGAGTGCTGGATTTTATCAAATACCTTTTTCTGCATCTATTAACATGATAATGTGATTTTTATGCTTCATTTTTTCGTATGTGGTATAACATATTTATTTGTACCAACCTTGCATCCCAGAGTAAATTTCACTTAATCCTGGTATGTGATCTTGTTAATGCATTGTTAGATCCAGTTTGCTAATATTTTCTTGAAGATTTTAGCATCTATATTCATCAGAGACAATGTCTTATAATTTTATTTCTTTTGCAGTATCCTCATTTGGTTTTGGAATTAGGATAATGCTGGCCTTCTCAAATAAGCTTGGACATATTCCCTTCTTTGAATTATTTGGAATAGTTTGAGAAGTTTAGATACTAGTTCTTCTTTAAGTGTTTGGTAAAATTTACCTGTGAAGACATTCAGTTCAAAACTATTGTTTCTTGGGAGTTTTTTTTATTACTGCTTCAATTTCATTAGTTGTAATTGGTCTATGCAGATATTCTGATAAGCCTGATTCAGTTTTGGAAGATTCCTAGAACTTTGGAAGTTCTAGAAATTTGTCCATTTCCCCCAGATTGTTCAGTTTCTTATTCATAATATTTTCTTAAAATTCTTTGTATTTTTTTGTGTCAGTTATAAAGAGATTAAGCAAAGGCAAAAAAATATAAAAACCTCATAGATGAACAACAGTGTGGTGATTACCAGAGGGAAAGAGAAGTAGGGAGGAAGCAGAGGGTAAAAGGGGGATAGATGGTGATAAAAGACTTGACTCGCAGTGGTGAACAAACAATACGATATATAGCCGATGTATTATAGAATTCTATACCTGAAACCTATATAATTTTATTAACCATTGTCATACCAATAAATTCAATAAAAATAAAATAAAACTATGTAATCATGTCAATAGAGGTAGAAAAAGCATTGACGAAATTCAATATACATTTATAGTAGAAAGTCTCAACCAATGGGTATAGAAGGAACATACCTCACCAGAATAAATGTATACTTGGTAACCACAACTAATGTCATATTCAACTGTGAAAAGCTCAGCTTTTTCTTCTAAGATCAGGAACAATACATGTATGCTCACTCCCCCCTCTTTTATTCAGTACAGTATGGGAAGTCATAACCAGAGAAATCAGACACTAGAAGGCATCCAAATTGGAAAGGAAGAAATAAAATATTACTATTTGCCAATGGCATGATAATATCTCTTTATCTAGCTGACTGCTGTAATGCCTCCATTAAAAAATCTTACTAAAACAAATTAATTCAGTGAAGTTGTAGAATACAAAATTAATTTTGAGAAGTATGTTGCATTACCATGTATTAATAATAAACTATGAAAAAGAGAAATAAAAAATTAATTAAAAATGCATTAAAATAAAATACCTAGGTCCTCCTTGTGTGAACTGTATAGTGTGGCATGCCTCCTCCTCTTGAAATTTGTAGAACTCTGATACAATACCAATAACTGAAGTTTGAGTTCATTAAAGATAAGAAAATAGTAATCTTGGCTACTGGTCAAGATAGAGGAGTGTGAAAAGCTCTGTTAGCCTACTGCCCCAACTAAATCAAAATGACAAAAAACTACAGAACAGCATCTTTGAGAACCACCTGAATTCTATCTTAGCAGAAGTTCTATCAGTAAGGACATTCTGAAGAAGCTACTTTAGATGGGTAGGAGGGGCAAGGACATAAAACAGAAGATGGTACACCTGTCTGTGGCATTTGAGGGGCTATACAGATACCCCAGAAGAATAAATGGTCCCAACCCTGTACTAGGCTCCCCAGTCGAGGGTTCAATTACTCCTTGCTGTGTAAAGTGGCCTGGTCTATGGCTGAATTAGGAGGAGGGCTTCTGGAGTCCCAGGCATTCCTCTAAAAGGGACCACACATAGATTTATTTACTCTAAAAGGGACCACAGATAGATTCACTTGCTCACTATGAGCTCAGGCACTGTGGCAGCCTGTGGAAAAGCACCAGGAACCAATGGGGAGGAACTGAATTCTCTGGCTTTAAGGCAAGGGCTGGAGGCGCAGCTTTCTCCCAGGCAAAAGCGTGGGCAGATTCCATTTTCCTTTGTTGAGGTTTCCTAACGCCGGCCTGCAAGCACACATGGGAACAAAGTCTGAATTTCTACCAGACAGACTAACAAGACTCACCTAGTCCTAGTGGTTCCCTGAGATCTTGATTAACCCAACTTGCAGGCCCACCCAATACATATAAATTTCCACACAAACGGTCAGTTTCTACTTCTGCTGCAGACTTTCCTAACACATCTCAAATCCCAAGGAAGCACTGTCTGGCCTCACCATGTCCTGTACCTCTTGCTAAGTAGCCCCAACCATGAAAATAGTAGCACCTCAAAAAGCAGCCTGAGTGACCATCTGAGGATCATTTTGTAGCCAATTCCAGGTGGCCCTGGGCTGGGCACAGACATCTACTGACCTTAGACTATACCACAGTCTCTCCTAAAAGCCCCTAACAGGGTAGCCAACATTTTGAAGTCTCTGGGCCACACCAGAAGAACAAGAGTTGTCTTGGGCCACATATTAAATACACAAACACTGATGAAAACAAGAAAAAATCTCATAATGTTTTAAATAAATTTATAATTTTGTGTTGGGATGCATTCATAGGTATTATCTCTCATGGCAAGGAAAACAAAAGCACAAATACGTGGGATTTTAATAAACCAAAAGCTGTGGCACTGTGAAGAAAAGCATGAACCAAACAAAAAGCAACCAACAGAATAGAATGTGTTCACAAGTGATATATACAATAAGGGATTCATGTCCCAAATATACATACAACTCATAAAACTCAACAACAACAACAACAAAAAACAAGCAATCCAATCAAAATTGGGTGGAAGATCTAAAGAGAAATATTTCCAAAGGCATACAGATAGTCAGCAGACACACAAAAAGATTCCCAGCATCACTAATCATCAAGAAAATGCAAAGCAAGGTCACACCTCACGCCTGTCAGAATGGTCATTATCAGAAGGTGAACAAATAACAGGGAACAGGAGATGATAGATGAACGGGAATACCTGTGCATTGTTCGTGGGATTGTACATTGATGCAGCCACAATGGAAAACAGTATGACAGCTTCTCCAAAGTAGAAATGGAACTGCCATAAAACCCAGCAATTACATATATGGGCATTTGTCTAAAGAAAGTGAAAATACTTATTAGAAACGATTCTGTAACCCTATGTTCATTGCAATGTTATGTACAGCAGCCAAGATATGGAAACAATGTACCTGTTTATCAATAGATAAATGGCTGATAGACAGATGGATAAATATATTTTATTTTTTTGTTATATGGAATTGTAATAATTGATAATTTATTAAAAATGACTGGCACTTGAGAGAGAGACGCTCAATGAATAACATTAATTATTATTAATTCTACAATACGTTAACACCATGTTTTTGTTTATGATACAGTAACACAGTCCTTAGTACAATTATATGTATGTGTATATATATATATATATATATATATATATATATATATATATTCACACACACATACACACAGTGGAATATCACTCAGCAATAAAAACAAAATCTTGCCATTTGTGACAACATGGATGGCCCTAGAGGGTATTATGCCCAGTGAAATAAGTCAGAGAAAGACAGATGCCATATGATTTCACTCACATGTGAAAACAAAACAAAACAGAAACACACTCATAGACAGAACAACTCAAAGGATCCTGATGGGGACCATCCTTCGGATGGGTGATAAAGGTGAGGGAGAATAAGTTTGGGGCTATAAATAATTACTGATAAATAAAACCTAACTATTTGTTCTTCCTTATATTTAAATAATTTTCAAATTTCCTCCCTTTGATATTCTTGAATTCTATGAATATCTTTTTAATGTTTTTTTTTAATAAGATGTTTCTACTTTCTTTAGGATTAAGAAAACATGCATCAAGCTTATGAAAAATGAAGTGCTTCAGATGAATATTGTGTTATCAGATTTCTACCATGAGTGAAAGAGCAATGAATTGAAATATAGGAGATAGGAGCTGTAAATCCTTATCCTGACTTTACGGAGGTTAAGCTGTCAATTTGGGGGCAAGTCATGTAATATAGTTGGTTAGCAGTATTTCTATAAGTAAAATGCAAAGGTTAGGCTACATAATGTCTAAGTCAGTTCTTATTTTTAATAGATAATGACAGTCATTTTCTTTATCCTGCTGTAATATATTTCAAAACAGTTATGATTTCAGTGACTAGTTAAGATAAAGTTCAACAGGTTTCCTAGAGACAGAATTATAGTCTTACTTTAGCCACAAAGAGCTATGAAGTTTTAAAGTTTGACACTTAGCATGCAGTATACTGCAAGCTAAGTTATAAACTTTTACCATGGGTACCAATGCTTGAGGATTATTTTTTAAATTTTTTTAGAGAGGGAAAGGGAAGGAGAAAGAGTGGGAGAGAAACATCAAGTGCGTGGTTGCCTCTCACGTGTCCCTCACTGGGGACCTGGCCTACAACTCAGGCATGTGCCTTGACTGGGAATTGAACCGGCAACCCTTTGCTTCACAGGCCTGTGCTCAATCCACTGAGTTACACCAGCCAGGGCTGTTTGAGGATTATTAACAGCAGTTCTTATCTGCAGAGCATGCGACAGGTGAGGTGGTGACCCCATTAGATCAGGTAAGACAGTTCTAAAACAAGAGCTAACTAGGAAAATTTAGGGAGATTGAAGAATAATATTGAAAGTATTCTAGGTATCCTTTGAAGTTATTTCTGAGAAAAATTTTAAAAAATTCCAACAAGATGAGAAATGATAGAGTATACAAAAGCTATTAGGTTTATATAAAACTGAATTGTTTAATGTATCATTTGATTCAGTTTAATAGAATTTAGTTTAGCAAATGTTTATTAATGCCTGTTCTTTCTACATCCTGATAAAAATGTAAAAATAGTTGCTTCCAGATCCTTCCCTACAATTCCCAACTCCAGGTGCTTGACAACCCTAATTTATCTGTATATTTACCTCTTCACCTGATATAAAACACTTACTCCTTGGATGTATGTAACTGAGTAAAACTGTTGATGCATAGCTGTATTTTACCCTTCACTCTCCCAAAGCTGGGCACCGTTTGAAGGCTTTTTGGAACTCTGCTCTCAGGCAATGCCCTTGTATGGGCCCAGATAAATATCTCTTCTTAAACTTACAAGGTTCAAGTATTTTGGTGGACAGTAGAAACCCAGATTTGAAGGCGGGTTGCGTTCCCTTGCACCTCCGCTCCCATGAGCTGTGTGACCTTAGATAAGTGATTGTTTCCTCACCTTCAGGTAAGGATAGTACTAGCACCTACCTTGGAGAATTGTGGTGACCGTTAAATGAGGAAAAAGGCATATAAAGCATTTATATGAACACTGATGGTACATAGTAAAATTTTTAAAAATCATTAGCTAACATTGTCATTGTACATGACCCTCATTTCTCTCCTGGACTTATTTACCATATTTATTGAGAAGAAATATGTACATTAATATAATAAAAGTTATTATATTAAATACATTAGTAAGCTCTTTTGTGCCTAAATTGTGTTCCAAATTGAAGAACTTACTGACTAAAACAGCTATCCTTAAATATAACATAATTTTATTTCTCCTTTTATATTATGTTCTTGTGAACTGATGTTTATTACCTAGTCTATCTTCAGGAAGAGATTCTAGTTTAAAATCAGTATTCTTAAACATCATACACTACAATTAAATAAACTCATCTTTGTTTTGTCAACTCTGTCCACTTCATTGCTTCAAGGTGACATCTGACCACAGCAGCATGCCATGGTGGCAATGTTTGGTTCATAAAGCATTCTCCCAAGAAAGCAAACAAATAATTTATCTATCTATGAATCAAATTTTATAGAGAATAGAAATCCAAACCACTTACTCTATGCCCTTTGCATCAATTTGCAATAGCTGGCAATACTTTTAATCAAAATTTAAATGGCCTTTTGTAAATTAAGTAGCATTAGCAAAATGATAACATTCTGATTCATCTCTACATGTTAATATGAAATTGTTGTTGAGAACAAATAATATCACAATATAATAAGGGGATTTTAAAGCCATATTAAATATAGAATTATTGAATACAAATATTCTCCTCTAATGTACAATGAAGAACTAAAGCTTGTAGTAAGATAACTAACATTTGTCTTAAAATTTGCACATCACAGTTATATTTAATCCTATTTGACCCTAACAACAAACCTGTGGAATAAAAATTAGTATTGTAATTCCCATTTTACATAGCAACAAGTCCATTGACAACATGATTTTGATTTGTTAGTGGTCACCAGCCTGACAATTGTTGGGGCTTAACCCAATCTGACAGCACTTCGAATAGCTGCACTGTAGCACTTCTCAAACTTGGTGACCATTAGGATCATTTGGTGAGCTTTAAACAAAATACTCTTCTCTTGCCTGCCCCACTCCCAGATTAAATGAACAGAATCTGTGAGTGAAACAAACAGGTAGCACTTAAATATCTTCTAATTTTGTTTTATATCCCACATATGAGTTAAATCATATGCTTCTTAACTTTTTCTGTCTGACTTAATGTGACTGTCACTTTGAAAAAACAGTGTATTAATAACTAGATTTTTGATACATTTGACTGAATGAATGCCACTGGGGGTCGGGGGGGGAGAATTCTATTTTGTGGAACAAACCTGTTACCCACAGGGACATGTTCAAACATAATTCATAGCCAAAAATTTTGCCACAGGCAGGAGAACAGAACCAAAGGAGTCTGTTCACAGTGAGGGGAGACATTTTACAAGTCCCTTAGGAGACAGACATTTTTACGAGGGGAGTGATTGTACCTGGTAAAGAAAACAATTGTTCTTTCAAAAACTGAAACATTCTCTTTGAATGATTAATTTTTGTCATCATTGGGAGTTTTGACTTTTCCATCACCTGCTCTTTCAATTCTACCTTGTATTTCCATTACTCTCTTCATTTTTCTTTGCAATTTTTCAAATGAATTCCTTGCTTTCAATTTTATAGCATCTGCTTCTCCATGTTTAAAATGCTCTGTAAAGAGTCTTGAAATCTTAGGGGAAAACATGCAATAGCACTCTAATCAATCAACCGTAGAACGCAGGGCTGTGTTGGGACACTATACTCATAAATAAGAGCCTTGAGTACTCATTTGCCCAGACTGTGGTTTTTCAAGAAAAATATAAGACAGGTAATCTATTCTGCCAAGGCCACTACAAGTTCCCTACTACCCCACTGCTAGCCAATAAAACATTTCCTTCTTTATCCAGAATGCATTGTTTACACTCCTCTGTATGTCTTTACAACCAGCTTGGTCTAGAATACAATAAGTGATTTTGCTTTGAGGCGTATTAGAATGCAAATCTCCTCCTATCTTTTAACTGCATGGTTTCCTTCTTTCCTAAATGTCCTTGCATCAATTAGCTTTAAGTAACTAAGAAAATCTTGACTGATTGTTTTGAGAAAAATAGAATAGTTTCATTAGGTCTATAGTTATTCTAAGTAAGTTTGCTTTGTGTGAGTCCACAATGTTTGATGTGCTAGCTTTTGAAAGTTTACCAAGGACCTAACGTTGTAACAAAAGGAAGTGTTTTAGGAGGGCTAGTAAATACTATCACTAGCAACACCTAAGAAAACAACTGTATTTCTGTGACATTGTATAGAAATCATACCTTATTTAGAAAACATACATCATCTGCTTCTAAACTTTTTTCCCCATGCAATCATCTCCTAGAAAAATTGTGTACTTAGTTAAACACAGGGTGTTCCTCTGGATTTTCAATGGCAATTTTATTCCAATACAAAGTTTCATTAAAAAGTCTTTCTCCTATTTTATGCTTGAGGGGTTTTTGTTGCTTATTTGTGTCACTTTGTGTTGCTTGGTTGTTGTTGTTAGCCATGTTTTTTAAATTTTTTTGCCCTAAATTAATTTTCATTACATTTATATACTGGGGCATTATTTTGATTAATTGAGCAAGCATTGTGGGGGATAGAGATGGTACCACAAAAAGGAAAATGTCTGTATTACACTGAGTTCGGAAAACAGAGCACGTGGCAACCTTCCTTGGATGTTAGCCATCAGATCTGTAAACTGCTGATTTTCAGCAAAGGCATAATTTTCAAAATATATGGGTAACATTGTTTATGACTCCTTGAGCCATGTGCACATACCTTAGGGTTTCTTTATGTTATGATTTGTTAAGTTTACATGTATTAAAATGTGAATAAGCCAAAAACTGAACCTGAATTTAAATCACATAGTTATATTGTGCGACATCATTTCAGTCAATTTACAGTTTTATTAAGTGACAAATAGTTCAAAGTCAGTTCATTCTATTTTAGTGAACCCCATATTTAATCAACATTCAACATTTCAAAGGTTGTCTTGTTATGATAGCAATTAGCAGTTAGCATTGAATTTTTTCAGACTGATATGATTACATGCAGGTATTTTACAACTCTCTATGCCATATGTTATAAAAATTATAAAAAGTTAGTAAGAAATGCTGTACAGCTACTGTATTGCTGTTTTCTAGAGCTGCCATAATACCAAAAAATGGGTCCCCTAAACAACATGAATTTATCATTCCACAGTTCTGGAGGCTAGATGTCTGAAATCAAGTTGTTGGTAGAAACTTGCTCTCTCCTCCAGCCCTGGGGGGACAATCATTCATTCCTGTGATCTTTTAGCTTTCTGTGCTTGCCGGCAATGCTTGGCATTGTTTGGTTTGTGGATGCACCAAACCATTCATATGTCCATCTTCTCCCTAATTGTATTCACATAGTCTTCCCTCTGAGCACCTCTGTCTCTCTCCAAATTTTCTCTTTCAATATGTATGCCAGTCATACTGAATTAAAGCCTAGCCTAGTGACCTTATTTTAACACGATTACCTCTGTAACCTTATTTCCAAATAAGGTCTCATTCTGAGGTGACAGGAGTAAAACTTCAACGTATCTTTATTTTGGGTGGGGGGGTGGGTCAAAATTCAATTTTTAACAGGTTCCTAAGCTAATATGAGTGAGAAGAAATAAGACCATATTAATTTTCCTTGACAAATTTTATAATACTTTGAAAATTTTGTTTTATTCAAAATTATATATATATAATGTTGTTATATATATATATATATTTAATATATATATATATATATATATATATATATATATATATATTCTTTTTAGGTAATTGTCTTCCAAATATATTTCAAAATTCAATTCCTCTATTAACCTAAATCTTCCTCAGTGAACTTTTATTTTGTTATACATATTAAAAAGCTGGTTTTGCTTGGCAGGTAGGTCTTATTTGGGAAGAAAAAGTAGAATATATTCATGTTACCAAGAGTGGACTAGGCCTGGGAGAAAAAAGTCTCGAAATCGTCCTGGCCGTTAACAGTGAGGTAGGCGTCTGTGTTCGCCCACTTGGGTCTATGAGTTGGAGCAGCGCAGAGGCCATTTCAGAAAAGACGAAGCTGTCTAAAGCACATTTACCTTTTTATACAAATTATTTTAAATTCATTGTTTTATGTTTGAGTGTTATGTATCACTTATATATAACTTATCATTTGTATTTCTTTTGTACCTTAAAAATTATTTTTAACCTCATTAATCCAATACATTTAAGTGTTGAACTGGGCAAAATATACTCAACATAGATAGCACACAGATAAAAAATTCAAAATTTAAGAGATCTACAACATAGTTATGAGTAATGATGTAAAATTTGAAATTAAATTGAATTTTTCAGTATATATACACGTGCTCACTTTTGTTGGAAAAGGAAGATGCAGACATTTGAAGAAGCAAAGCAGACATTTGTTGTGATTCTGCTCTATGCTAAGGGGTCTGGGTGTGAATATACAATCAGATTTTGCATCCTTAATCGAGAAGTTCACACTATAATTGCAAGAAATTTTTATATATAATATATTAAAAACCTATGGTGGGTTTAATTATAGAGGTAACAGTTATCACAAATCCAGTTATTAATTCCCACTGAGAATGTCTAACCCTACAAAAATGTATGATTGCAGAGGTTAGCCTTAACAATACAATTTCTTTCCCTTGATTAGTAGAATGAAAGCTCATTCCAATTACATAACCCCAAAATGACATATGGAGTATAAAAAGGATTTTTCCTGTGGTGACAATGATTTTGAACTTATATATACTACACAGTAATATAGGTATACTGTTTATATTGATAGTTAAATGCTTCCTTAATGCCTTGCATTATAATTATATGTGTTTATACTTTAAAGTTGCTTAAGGCATCAAAAGAGTATTTTCTTTTAATCAGTTTACATTATTGTTCTCTTTCACATAAGAATTCTACAGAAATGCCTTCACAACAATGATAACTAAGTTCAAAGATTTATTTTTTGAAATATGACATTGCAAATTTGCTCTAGGTCTTGTGATGGGGGAAAAACCCACTTACATAGAGTTGCTTAACACTTAATGTTCTAATATATGAAAAAGAACCATATTGTGACCCAGTCTGTCAGAGTCTCACTGGCTTCCAGATTGCAACAAGATTGATTTTTAGTGCTTTATATAGCCTCATCTCTCCTAACTTACTGCCATATGTTTCTACCTCCTCAGTTTTAATCAACCTCACTACATTGTCTGAACAATCACCATTCAAATTGTTTCATATCTATTCATGCATAGAGCTTTTTATGTCTTCTAACTATGAAATTCTCTGTGATTATTTCCCGTCAGGACAGGTGGCTGGCTTTCTATTGAAAAAAATAGTTTCTGTAAGTTATGCTTTTGATTTTTTCATTTAATTAAATTGATATATTTTGATAGTTGGCACATGTTGATTTGCTATCAAATTATCTCTCTATGATGTGCAGCATTTATATAAACTGTCTCTTATAAACTGATATACAAGTGTCACTCTCCTTCGCAATTTATTTTATGAGACTACTAAATAAATCACTACAAAATGAGAGTATCTTTAAAGAAAAAAACAGGAAAATAGAGTTTTAAAAAGCTCGGTAGATGCATACAAAGGAGAATAGGGAATTCAAAAGGCAGAATAATCCAAACTGATTCTTTTTGTGTTATGAGGCAAGTATATGGAAATATTACTAACATAATATAAGCAACAAAATATCTTGGTCAAATGAAATTTTGAAATCATCTTTCGATTGTATCTATAGTACCATTTCACATTGTTGAAACAAGCCACCATCACTTATTTGTGTTTGTGCGTGCACATCTGCGTATACGCATGTGTTTGTATGTGCATGCACTAGAAGAATACACCATGGAGCATATGGACGTAGTGTAGCCTTAATATACTGGCTCCCACAAGTTCCTAGAGCATTTCATGTGAACAGGTGTCTTTTTAAATATAGAAAACTATATATTGTCTAAAGAAAAAACTATTCCCTAATATTAGGCTATAGTTAAATTCTGCAGTTATAAATATGATGTAAGACTAGTAAAAAAGTGAGCAGGGTCTCTGTGACTACTTTTGTCTTTTAGAAGCATGTCATCAGTGTTTTTACATAAAGGAAAATATTTAAAAAATGCGAGAAAGATTTAAAAAATCCTATCACAGAAGGAAGTCCCAACATTAACCAGAAAAAAATATGTGTGAATATTTAAAAATCACGTCAAATAGCAAAAAAAAAGTAAAACATTAGAAGAGCAAACCATTTAGATCCATCCAAATAAATATTAATGCCTTATATACAAACTTTCAAGATGACTAAATATCAAAATTTACTTTTATTAACAAAAATCATGTTAAATGACATAAAAATACCAGAGAAAATCTTAACTGCAGTAGAAATCACAGATTTCTGGCACTTACCCAACATTTTTAAAAGTTTTATGCAAAAAGAGTCATTAAAAGGGATTGAGTTGATAGGGAAAATAGTGTGTAGTTGTACCATCTGTAAGAGCCTATCTCCTTGAAGATGCTCTGTTTCTAGGTCAACACATAAAGAACACAGGGGATCGGCTCTGTCCTCAATAACCAAGTAGATGACACACTTGTAGAACTTCTGGACCAGTAGTCCCTGGCTTCCAAAAATGCAGGGTACATGAATCATATTGTTGAAAACTGTTATATATGTCTACAGGTGTAACTCATGTCTTAATTTTAAATATCAGATTAGGCTAACTTTTTAGTGTTGGTGTTTGGGCCTGTGACAGAGTCAACATAAATAACCAATATTAAGGCTCTGGTTCTGAAAGCCCATGACTAATATTTGTTGGCTTGAGGCTAATATGTTGTTACTATTACTCTTAAATGTGATTGCCACTGGCCCTGGCTGGTTGGATCACCCAGTATACCAAAAGATTTTGGGTTCAATCCCAGTCAGGGAACATATCTAGATTGTGGATCCCATGTCTGGTTGGGGTGTGTACTAGAGGAAACTGATCAATGTTTCTCTCTCTTCCTTCCTTCCTTCCTTCCTCCCTTCCTTCCTTCCTTCCTTCCTTCCTTCCTTCCTTCCTTCCTTCCTTCCTTCCTCTTCTTTCTCTCTCTCTCAAAAAAATCAATAAATATATCCTTGGGTGAGGATTGAAAAATAAAATGTAATTTTCACTGAGATTATTCATCTATTATAAGTAGACCATGTTTTCAAATAATATCCTGCCCATACATAAGAAGTGGCTGTATCAGAAATAATACATTAAAATTTATATAATATTCATTACATTTTAGTAAAGCTATATATCACAAACTGATCAGTAAGACGAAACTTTAAGTATCTACTTTATAATTTGAATAAGATAGGATAATATTGATTACAGAAACAGGTTATGGTTAAAGAATAATTTTGTTTTACTTTTGACATTTGTGATTGCCTTTGTCAAAATTTTATATTGAATTATTTAACTAGGGTTATGAAGAATTTTCAAAGCATTCCTTAATATTATTTTCAGTTTGGAAGCATTTAATATAATTCCACTTTTACCCAGTGGGGGTCCATTCCATGGACGTGTTTCTGAGCAGGCAGAGAAGAGCTTGTTAAGTAGACTTGAAGGATCGATTATAAAAGTCTAGAGGAATTAAAATCTATGTCAATTCTTCCAGCTTTGTTGAAGTGTGACTGGCAAATAAAAACAATGCATTATTAGGCTCTACAATGTCATTTTTAAAGGCTCTGCAATGTGGTTTTTAAGGTGTACAATGTGATGATTTAATATACAGATGCATTCTGAAATAATTACCACACTCAAGTGAATTAACACTTTCATTACCTTACGTAGTTACTATTTTGTGGTGAGAACATTTTAAGTTCTATTCTGTTAGTGGACTACAAGTATACAATGCAGTAAGGAATATTAACTATAATCACCATACTATACATTAGATCCCCAGAATTTCTTCATCTTGAAACTGAAAATCGGTCCCACTTAAAAAATGTCTCCCTAACTTCCCTCACTCCTCACCCCTTCACGACCACCATTCTATTCTCACATTTTATGGCAGTTTTTGAATGCGATTTGTAAGAGAAAGACAGTATAAATATGAATTTCGAGCTGGACTTTAAAACATTTTTAAAGGTTCTACCTTAAGAGGTATATATAGCTGACTCAGAGCAGTAGCTTGGGCAGAAAATCAAACCGAATATTTAAAAATGTGGGTTCATGATTTTTCTCTGACATTAACTGCTGAGTGGCCTTAACAAATACAATAGTTCAGTAAGTGAGACATAGAAGAAAAGAATGTAAGTATCAAGATATAAACTACTTTGTCTTCAATTTGTTATATAGAAAATGAAGGTCTTATCCATGATGCCCTTCGGCTTTCTTATCCTCTATCAGTATGTATTGAGTTACTTGCTTTTCGCTAAGCAAAATTGTTACAAACTGCCTGGCTTTCCACCAACATATTTTGCTCAGTTACTAAACTAAATGTATTTGTGGGTAAGGAGGGATAGATTTTATTCGACGATTTTTAACATTTGGTATTTTTAGCGAGTTTATTAAGAAATACATGACATTCAATAAGCTGCATACATATAATATACAAGTAATATATTTTGATCCACGAGAATATCACCACAAGCAGGATTATTATTTATGACCCCAGAGATGTTCTTTTATCCTTTTGTAATCTCTCTACCCACCTCTTCCAACCCTCCACCAGGCAAACACTGCCACTGTGGATTAGTTTGCATTTTCTAGAGTTTTAAATAAATAGAATAATATGTGCTTTTAAAATAATGCTTGGCTTCCTTTACTCACTATAATTGCTTTGAGGTTTATATTTCTTGTGGGCATATCAATAGTTTTTTGTTTTGATTTCATTTATTTTTTGAATTGTATTTTACTTATTTATTATTTATACATTCTTCAGTTGGTAAGTATTTGAGTCCTTTCCAGTTTGGAGTGATTACAAACTAATAATACGAAAACCATGTTCGTTGGAGTACAAGCCTTTGAAAAGGCATGCGTTTCCATTCCTCTTGGGCAAATACATAGGATGGATCCAAAATGGCTGGACCACGTGGTGGGTGCATTTTTAAGAAAATGCCAAACTATTTTCCAACCTGGTTGTACTATTTCTATGCTCACCAATAGTACAAGTTTTTATTCTTCCACATTCTCACAAAAATTTGTTATAATCAGGCTTTTAATTTTTAAATATATAACATATACAGAGCAGCACCTGATTATAATTTAGTTTTTATTTTCATAATAACTCTTGATATTGAATATTTTATCATGTCTTTATTTGCTATCCTTTTTTTTTACTTTGGTAAACGTTACATTGTAAATATTTTATACATTTAAAAAATATTTTATTTATTTATCTTTAGAGGAAAAGGGTGGCAGAAAGGGAGAGAGAAACATTAATGTGTGGTTGCCCCTCAGGTGCCCCCAACTAGGGACCTGGCCTGCAACCCAGGCATGTGCCCTGACTGGGAATTGAACCAGTGACCCTTTGGTTCACAGGCTGGCACTCAATCCACTGAGCCACACCAACCAGGGCTATTTTGTACATATTTTAAACTCAATTATTTTCATATTTCTAAACTGTAAGGTTTTTAAAATAGGATGTAAGTTAGTACCTTATATAGTATTTATTTTGGCGATGAGTTTTATAAGTTCTTTATAAATTTTGATAAGGTACCAATTTATAGAATTTTTTTATCCTCACCCAAGGATATGCGTACAGATTTTAGAAAGAGGAAAAGGGAGGGAGAGAAACAACAATGTGAGAGAGAAACATTGCAAATTCTATGTCCCATCCAGGGACTAAACCCACAAACTAGGCATGTGCCCTGACAGGGAATTGAACCCCCAACCATGCAGTTTACATATGATGTCCCAACCAACTGAACCATACTGGTCAAGGCTAGAATATGTTTTAAAAGTTATAATTGAAAATATGAGAACAACTGAGTTTTGAAATGCACAAAAATATTTGTCACTAATCATCAGAGAAATGCAAATTAAAACCACTATAAGATGCCACCTCACACCAGTTAGAATGGCCATCATAAACAAATCAACAAACAACAAGTGTTAGTGAAAATGTGGGGAAAAGAGAACCTTAGGGCACTGTTGGTGGGGTTGCAGACTTGTGCAGCCACTGTGGAAAACAGTATGGAATTTCCTCAGTGAAAATGGAACTGCCATATGACTCACTGATCTCACTTCCAGGAATTTATCTGAAGAAACCTGAAGCACTAATTTGAAAGGATATATGCAACCCTATGTGCATTGCAGCATTATTTAAAATCACCAAGATTTGGAAACAGCCTAAGTGTCCATAAGCAGATGAGTGAGTAAAAATGCTGTGGTACATGTACATAACAGAATACTACTCAGTCACAATATAAGAAGGGAATTTTACTTTTTGCAATAGCCTGGATAGACCTAAAGAGCATTATGCTAAGTGAAATAAGCCAGTCAGAGAAATGCAAGTATCATATGATTTCACTCATATGTGGAATCTAATGAACAGAATGAACTAACAAGCAAAATAGAGACAGACTCATAGATGGAAAGCAATCTGACAGCTGTGGGGTGGCTGGGGGAGGACGGTGGAGGGATTGAGCGAAAAAGGGAATAAAAAAGACAGAAAGAAAGAGAAAGAAGTCATGGAAATGGAAAGCACTGCTGTGATTGCTGTGGGGGGGGTGGGGTGGGAGAGGTGGAGGAGGGTGTCGGGATAAATGGTGATGGGCAGAGACTTGACCTAGAGTGTTGAACACATAGCACAGTGCACAGATGATATGTTGTAGGATCATGAACCTGAAACCTGTGTAATTTTCCTAACCAGTGTCACCCCAATAGATTCAATAAATAAGAAAAAATATTTATTTTGGAAATAAGTCTCCCTATTATGTTGCTTGTATTTTAATTCTATTACTCTTTTTCTAGAAAACAGTAATTTTAATTTTAATGAAGTCTAATTTATCATTTTTTGATGGACTCAGCTTTGGCGATATATTTAAGAACTCTTTATATAACTCAAATCTGTGAGGATTTTCTTCTATGCTTTCTGATAGATGTTTTACTATTTTAGGTTTCACATTCATTTATTCATTTTGAATTAATTTTAGTTTAAGGTTGTGGAACAGATCCAAGTTCTTTTTATGCATATTAATATGCATTGGTTCCATCACCTTTCATTGAAAAGACCATAGCTTTCCCACTCAGTTACCTTGCGAACTTTCTGAAGAAAAACATCATTTATCTATTTGTGTGTGGACCTGTCTGCTTTATGTTCTGATATTCAGTATAAAAACATATAGGATCATTGTGTTTTTGATAATGAACTCTTTTATCTATAAATCGACTTTCCTGACCCCTGTTAACCTTATCTGCTCTGAAATCTACTTTGATATTAATGTAACTGTTCCAGCTTCATTTTGGCTGATGTTAGCATGGTATCTTTCTATTTTTGTCTTTAAATGGTCTGTCTTTATATTTGAGTTTCTCGTGGGCAATATATATAGTATCTAGCATTTTTATCTAATCTGGCATACCTGAATCATTAACATTATTGTCATAATAGTATTTTTTAGCTTGGCCAAGTGTGTAAATTATTTGTTCTATTTATTAACATTAAAATATAATAAACTCCAATATGAATTTAATGTTATAGTCTCACCCACTTTATTCACAGAATGAATTAGACTAAAGTAATACGATTTAATTTTCAGACTATCTTGAATGAGTATAATAGCATATCTGCTTAATAGTGTATTTTTATCAATATTAAAATATTTCATTTTAATTCTTAGTACTTTACATTTTAAAATATATGTTTTTATTGTATGCATTTAACTGTTTTTGAGGGTTCAGTTTCTCTTCAACCATAGTGATGAGTTGTTATGCTCTTATATCAGCCTTCTGAAAGTTCAAGATAAATTGGGATGTAACTATCACTTCTTCAAATGTCAAACATAAGCCAATTAAAATAAAAAAGTTTTCAGTGCTAAAAAAGACAAGTACCTTATTCTTAAAGTTTCTTCGATTTTGTTGATTTGCCATGTTATACTATATAGGAATATCTAGATGGCTTACAAATTTTCAGATCAGTTTTATATTATCTCAAATAATTTGAAATTTAAAGCTATGAATCTTTCTACAAATAAAAGACACTTTAAGATGAGGCAATGCTGGGAATAACACAGATTTACTCTATCAGTGGTTAAAATTCTGCATAATAAATATATACATTCATTTATGTTTTTTAGAGTTTCTAAATAATGTTCAGAAATCAACATTCAAATACCCTTATTCATTAATTTATTAGGCATGTCTTATACTTAATCATAAAATTATGGCATTTAGGAGCTGTTAGATACCACAAAGATTGTCTAACTATTTTCAGATGAGGAATCTATAGCCTAAAGATTGCCTCATTCAAGGCTACAGAGGTAATTAGGGAGAGAATCATTTACTCAAACAACCAATCGTTCACTGAGAAAGAAACTGGTTTGACACAAATGAAAACAATAGTCTCCACCACTATGGAGAGGACCTTACTCCAGAATTGCAGCAAATATGACAAATATTTATAGAATGGGTGGGGAGTTCAGCGTTCAGGCTTTCCTGGAAGGAAGATACGAAAATGAAATATTAGGTGAAGACAGTTTGACACAGACAGTAGAAGAGAACTAAGTGATCTTGGAAGGGGAATTGCATGGATAAATGCCAGAAGTTTAGAAAGAGAAAGCTGCTATTGAGTAGTTGCATACCATGTTGCTGCTAAGAGTTGAGTCAGGTGAATGATAGTGTGAAATGAGCCTGGGTACGTAAATAGGCCATGAAATGACTTTTCCTTTTCCTTCCTTCCTTCCTTCCTTCCTTCCTTCCTTCCTTCCTTCCTTCCTTCCTTCCTTCCTTCCTTCCTTCCTTCCTTCCTTCCTTTACTTATTTACTTATCTACTGAGTAATATTTACTTATTTACTGAGAGCCCTTATTTGGAATTTGAAGTACTCTAGGAGGAAAAAGTTTTTTAATGCCCAATTATTTAAACATTAAACAATTCTTCACATTAAACTACATTTTTTTAGTTTCTTTAGAAGGACTTATTTTAAAGGATAAAGGAACTGAAGAAATGAGGAAATGAGCTGGAGAAGGTAAAAATGGCTACATTTTTTGGAATTAAATATCATCATTTCCCCTGCCTAGACCCTCAATAACTCAATGAAAGCATCAATTATTCTGCTAATGAAATTACCCTAAATATAATGTGTTATTCTTACCAATTGAATGATATTGTGAGAAAAATAAGAGATTGGTATCTTTTTCAGTAGAAAGATTATAAGCAAAAAACAAGAGGCCCTGGTTGGGAGCACTGCAGGCTGATCTGTGCTGAGAGAGGGAAACTTGGCCCAAGTAACTGGCTTCTGAGGCCCAAGTAAGCTAAAGAGGAGAGATTCACTGAAGGCCCATACACCTGCTGGTGCCAGAGAACTTTGGGCTCACAGACCATCCATTTTATGGGCAAGGACTTCATGGCTTATACGCTAGTGTCTTTGCTGCCTACAGGAGTCATCGCACCAGTCCTCCCATACCACCTGGAACAAACAAGTCCTAGAAACAGAGCTATTAGATACAATATGGTACATTCGGTAAAATTTACCTTTCAGATAAACTACCAACAGTATTTTAATATAAATACGTCTTAATGTTTTATGGGATATATTGTACATTAAAAATAATTTTATTTGAAATTCAAATTTAAATGAACATACCATATTTATATTTGCTAATTTCAACTTGAAAGGACATGTTCCCACAGTGCCCAGAGAGGGCAATGCAAAATCAAAATAAATTCTGTTGTGAAGTTGAGACTAAGAGTACTTTATCCATCTATTACTGGAGTTGAGCTGAGCATTGAGAGCACCCTGAAATGTGACAAGGGGAGAAGGTTGAAACCTTCTGCTATAATTGTGTAGTTTTCCCTAAAATCCAGGTGAAGCCATCTATGGTTGGGATATAAAACCTCACCTTACTCTCTAGGGGAGGGGAGAGCAGCTCCTTATTGTTCAAACTTGAATCAACTCCCCACACTCAGGACTCTGCTTTACTTGGTTTGTTGATATTCTCTCCCCTATCCTTCTTCTAGAAGTGAAATCTAAGGCCCATCCTTGAAATCACTTTCTATGTGGAAACCTTAAAGTTTAAATGCCTCACTCATTTTCAGAGTTTCCTTATGCTATTAATGGAACAATATTTATAGAAACAGACCTGGATAGAGTATAAAAGTGTTTAAGATTTTAAACTAGAGTTTCTGGTACAGAAGCTAATCTTATTCTTGGTCTTACTGCCTTTGGTCAGTAGATTCAAGTATTTATCTTTTTAAATTCATAATTGTTCTAACTGTGTCCACTCACAAGTACTAAATAGCTATCCAACTTAACTGTTAGTAAATTCTGATTCACCCTAAGCTCTCCTCAAATAAACTAAATGCATCAACTTAAGATGGATATTTGGATTATTTCCAATATTTTAAAGTTAACAACAATGTGTATTAGTACATTACCAGTATATTGTTGTGAAGGTTTTTAATGCCCCAAATGTGTGTACCTCTCATGTCAAAACAAATAAATAAGAACAATGGCAATATCTTACAAATACAGTGGCATGCATGGTAAGCGACTGACAAAATTCTTTGTGGTTCCACAGAAAGTACATGATTATTACATGCCAAATTGATTTGAGCTAATTCACTGTAGAACAACTGTTCAGATTGTCTATTGAAAGATGTACTCATTTACCACTGACATAGACCTGCTTTCTTTAATGACTATTCTGGTTATAAAGATGAATAATATGCTTTTATCTTAGAAAATAATAAGGAAAACTGCTGTGTGTTTAAAGCCATTACAGGTTTCCTGGAGTCAGAGCAATTAGAGATAGAAAAGTACTGTTTGGTCTTCTCCCCTGTTCTCTCTGGGCATACTGGTATGCTTGAATGAATTCTCTAGTGCTTTGTCTAGTACAGTTTCACATAACTCAAATGGAAACTTGGAAGACTTTACCACATTCTAAATGACCTTGCTCCTGGGAATTATTATAATGATAATAAGCATACTTTTGCTTTTCTAAGTTTCCCACTAGTTTTATCTATCCCTTCTGGATACACACATCCTTGGGCAATTCCACATACACCCCCTCCCTCTTGGTGAGCCACCATGCAAATACTCACAAATGTTGATCACATCCAACCTAGCACATTCAATCAGGTTTGGCAAAATGATTTGTAGACCTTTTAGCAACTCTATGCCTGCCAATCCTTCCAGCTTCTTTGAAATTAATGAGAAACAGGACAGGTAAGATGAACTTCTAGTAAAATACAGAATTAATCATCTTTATTACAAGAGCTCTTTTGAACATTTGCAGCTTCCGAGTCCAGTGAATTTTAGTGATTATTTGCTAAGGATGTGAAAAAATACGAAATATGCCAAGAAACATCTCCATTTCTATTTATGTGTTTTTCCTGCTCCAGCTTCTCAGGACTTGTGCTATTCGTTACCTTCCTAGAACATTCCCAATGTGCTCTTAGTCCAAAACATCCCTCCTTCCAATGAAAAAGTCCTCTGTCTATAAGGAACGTACTTTGTGGCTACTTTGTAGATTATAACACATTCAGACAAAAATAGTATTGTCAATGCCTATCTTCTAAAAATATTTACATATAAATATGATGATTACAATTTTAATTCTTTGAAACAATAATGTAAGAAATGAGTCAGGATAGACAGCAGATAAAATGTGGGGCATTTTTAAATGGACTATGACTAGCATGAAAACTCTTTAAGGGTAGAGATTTTTGTTTCACTGATATACCTTTAGTTCTTAGATCCCCACATACAAGTTTAATGAAAAAAAGTTTTTCTTTCCACAGCTCAAATCACAATTGTTAGGGAAACTGAAGACAACACCACTTACTGTTTAACATTGATTCATTGACTGGGGACATTTCCTTAAGTGGATAGATGTATCTTCTCTACTAATTAAAACACTAGTGTTCAAAAATGAACCCAGGCTTTATTGTGGGAAGAGACACAGTGGCTTTGAGAATTTAGTGGTGGTGAAAGGGGCAGAACTGCCTGTCAATATTTAATGTTCATGTAATCTTAATAATGTTAGGAAGGAGAATTAGAAGAGAAAGAGAAAGAAGTCACTAGGAAGCTCTGGAGAAATATTTTGGTCAGCCAAAGAAAGAATGTATATTAAAAATCTGGAAATTATCCCATTAAACATATCCAGTCGTGAAGTATTGGGTTTGCCTAAATTTCCATTTAGTTTTTTTCTGTAAAAGACACATTTTTGTTTTTACCAATAACTATATTGATTTAGACATTTTTAGTGTATTAGCTATTTCTGGCTATTGAGCTGTAGTGTGTGGAGGCCCCGGGGTGCTGCTGAACATCTTCTAATGCATAAGACAGCCCACAGCAATGAATTATTTGGCCAAATGTCAGTAGTAGTACCAAGGACGTTTGCAAACCACTTTTGACACATTGGATCAGTCACAACACCTTCTCCATAAACTGCACAAATTTCTTTTTGCATCTTAGTTGCATTTTTATCTTTCTTGAAATAATAAAGCATAATACACCTTCCTCCATCTTCTATATCTTCTACATCTTCTTCCATCTTCAATATTAAAACGGCTGCAAAAAATCACCAATTGTGGTTTTTTTGTTATTGTTCTATTACAGTTGTCCCAATTTTCCCCTATTACTCTCCCCTGACACCTCCACTCCTCCTGCTCCCACAGTCAATGCCCACCCTGTTGTCCATGTCCATGAGTCATTTATATTTTTTCTTTGACTAGAACCTTCCCATTCTTTCTCCCCTTAAGCCCCTCCCTCCTCCCTTCTGGTCACTGTCAGTCTGTTCCTTATTTCCATGCCTCTGGTTCTATTTTGCTCACTTGTTTGTTTTGTTCATTATTTTCCACTTATAGGTGAGATCATATGGTATTTGTCTTTCACCACCAGCTTATTTCACTTAGCATAATGCTCTCCAGTTCCATCTATGCTACCGGAAATAGCAGGAGTTCCTTCTTTCTTTCTGCTACATAGTATTCTATTGTATAAATGAACCACAGTTTTTTGATCCACTCATTCACTGATGGGCACTTAGGCTGTTTCCAACACTTGACTACTATAAATGATGCTGCTATAAACATTGAAGTGCATATGTCCTTTTAAATTGGTGTTTCAGGATTCTTAGGGTATAGTCCCAGCAGTGGGCTCACGTGCTCAAAAGGCAGTTCCATTTTTAGTTTTCTGAGGAAATTCCATACTGGCTGGAATTTTTGCACAGTGGCTGCACCAGTCACTAGGGTTCCCTTTTCTTCATATCCTTGCTAAGCACTTGTTGTTTTTAGTTTGTTGACTGGTGTGAGATGGTATTTCAATTTTGATAAGTTTTTTAAAAGCATCCTGATATGACAACTGTCACAACACAATCTAACAAACTGATTCAAATGTAGTTAAATACACCTGAGCACTACTAGAGCCATCATATGGGAAAAAACAAAAGGAATTTTTTTGGCTAACCTAATAGACCTTAATAGGGAAGTCCTTAGCTTATTGACCCATGGTTCAGCTTTCTACCTTAACAGAAAGAAGCTTCTAATAGTGTTTTTACTACCAGATTGAGGATGGCGGTATAGAGCTGTGTGCTCAGAATGAGTTATAGCTGTGCTCTCTGAAAGTAACGGCATTACAAAGATGGCTGGTGGCTGTCAAACATGCAAAAGAGAAAGTGAACTTTGAAGGAAAAAAAATACAATTAGATATAAAGAAAAGTACATTTACATTGACAGCAATCCTGTGTGATCTGATATATTTGAGAAATTAAGTATAAAATACCACATGGATTTTCACTCATTTACAAAGGGCCATATTCAAAGAAAGCAGGACATTCAAAATAAAGTAAACATCCATTTTAGCAGTCACAAAGGCTTACAGCTACTGTCAAAGTCAGAAGACAAAAAAAACAAGGAAGCTGTTTTATGTTCAAAGGATAGCTATGTTTGATCAATTAGGATTTATGGAGATGAAAATCAGTTTTTAAAATATCTGCCACTAAGAAAAATGTGTATGAAGTTTTATAATAGAATCTGTCAGTTGTCCTAAGTGCTGACCATCTCACTTAATTTGCTGAGAGAAGTATGGGGAAATTTTCCTGTCAAAGCATCATTGCCAAAGGATGGGAGTGGAAGACTGTTACTGATGTCATGGGCAATGATTAGAAAAAGCTCTAGGTTTAATCCCTCTGACTTTATTGAAAGAACTACCAAAGTGACATAGTATCTCAACCCACAGGCAGATTTATTAGGGTAGAAATCTCTCTTGCTTTGTATTTAATTAGCTTTGTCTGTGGAGGGAACCTGGTAGCAGAGAAATCTCTCACTCTGACATACTGCATTGAACAATGAACCATACTTCAAACTACTAAAAGAGAGGCGAGGACATTCTAATAAATTAACTACTAAGGAGAAAATATGGCAATCAGATCACATCTTTAGGGCAAGAACTTGTGCCTACATCTTTATCATTTAATTCAAAAGCTTCTCATTGCCAGATTTGATTGGGGCACTAAATAAAACAGGATAAATTGTAGTATATAAGATTATTGGTATTAATGTAGTTAGATGGACCCAAATTGTTACTAAACCTAGTTATGGGAAGTTTAATCTATATGTAACATGCAATTATTTAACTACTTGCAAAAAACCCAGCAGCAAAGCAAATTAAGTATTATATATCATTAATATAAATATTTGATTACTAAAGAAAAAATCAGGAGATGAGCCAGATTCTCCCTCAGGTTCATCAAGAGATTTAATGTGTTTCACCAAGAAATTTGTAAGAGCTGAGAATGTTCAAAGTGGAATTATTTATAACAGCCCCAAATAACAGAATGAAAAAGTACCACCATTTCTACAACAGCAGAATGCACACTGCACAGTAAAAGTGTACAAAATACTCCTACCTACCATAACAAAAATACATCTCATGGATGAAGTATTGAGCAAAATGAACCAGACAGAATGTACCTAAAATGTACTTAAAATCCATTTACTTATTGAACAAAATCAGACAAAATAAATCAATTTTCATAAAACCGAGGTAGTGTTTACCTTTAGGTAAAAGAGGCAGGTGCCAACTGGAGAGGAATTCTCAGCCCAGGGTGGTTCTGAACTGTGGTAACTTCCACTTTGTAATGGTGATATTTACAGGAGTAAAAGTTTACTTGCCTTCAAGATGGATACAGGAGAGAAAACGCCATGCGTGAAGAACAAAACACAGCCTGGTACCAATCACTGGTCACTAGGGATGCACATGGTAAGAAACAGGCCAACCACGGGAGTTTAGCTCTGAGCATCCCGCAGATGTGGAGTTCCACCCCATCTCTACCTGTCTGTGCCTTCAGATGTGGGTGCTACCATCTCCTTTTACAACCTCCTCAGTGGTATGTGATCAGGGGCCATTCTTTGGCTCAGCTGCATTCAATAAATCCCAGTTCATGAACTGGACATATAAATAATATATAAATGATAAACAACATAAGCTATATTTAAACAATAGCAGCTATCAATACAGGTGCTTCATTTTGTTCTTCATCTTGGAGTTGATAATAAAGTCCATGAACCAGTAATGTGTTCAAGGAGGATTGGCCAAGGGTCAAGTTCTTAAAGTACCCTGGGGCTGCAGAAAAAGCCAATTACTTGTCTTTCCTATTTGTATTTTATTTTTTTATTATTTAAAATTATTCTTTTTAAATCCTCAATGTAACTTTAAAAATTACTATATTTTTTCTTAAAATAGTTTTATTTGGTTTTGAAATCAGTGGTTCTACTGAAAACAATTATGATTGGTTTGTAGTCTGTTATCGCAAATTATATAGTTATATAATTCAGATTAACATTTAATACACATTATTTTTGCCATATTGATAAAGCATTATTTTTAAATGGGCAAAAATTATTTTCATGAGTTATGAAAGTATTTATTCTGAAAAAAACTGTTGTTTATGAGATTTCTTTGACAAGTGATATATAAAGTATTTGGAGGCTGCAGCTGTTGAGAAGTGCATATAGTATGTTTGGTAATATGTTTCATGTATAATCACTTTATAAAGCATTTCATTGAACTGGTTAGAAAAATATACATTTTTAAAGCAGCACACTTTGCAAATCTCTGCAGGAGATCCACATGTTTTTTACATCAAATCTCTAGCTCTAGAGTGATTAAAACACTTTTTGCTAATAAGAAAGACTATTATTCACTGAGAGTTATTATTGTGCAACCCCATGCTTTCCCAGGACTGGCAAGCTCCCCACCCCCCGCAATTTTAAAAAGATTTTATATTTATTTTTAGAGAGAGTGGAAAGGGAAGGAAAAAGAGAAAGAGACATCAGTGTGTGGTTGACTCTAGAGCACCTCCTACAAGGGACCTGGCCTGCAACTCAGGTATGTACCCTGACTAGAAATCATACCCACAACCCTTACCACCACAGGCCCCAGCTCAGCCCACTGAGCTACTCCAGCCAAGGCAAGCTTCCCTCTTTACCTCAGCCCTCCTAGGCTTGTTGATTGATTTAATTCTTACACCAAGTTATACAGATGAGTGACAATGTGCCCCAGCTGCTCCTTCTCTAACCCAGTTACATTTTATAACTCTCATCTGCATCCCTTCTGTTTAGCATCTCTTACATTCATGAGGTACCATGCTTTTATGATAAATTATATAGTTACCCTATATTGGCTCTCTCTCTTCCTCCAAGTTTGTAATTTTTTACCCATCTAGTGGTAATATAGAGCAAATGCTATAGGAAAGAGGGGATAGTAGGTGTGGGAGGGAAAGCAAGAAATTAGAGAAGGCAGATGTAAAGAAGACCTCAAAGAATGTTCATATGTTAGAATAAGATTTATTTGCCTAGTGAAAAATACCCAGAGGAGACTCAGCAAAATTTGTCCCTTTTGGGTTATTATGTCATTATCATTTCATTCATTTCTTTTACCTGTATTTGTTTTTTCTCTTTCAAATATTCTCTTTGAAATAGATCATACTTTTTAAAAAGGAATTCACACTTAGTTTATAACTGTGGTTAAAATTGATGTTTACTTAATAATAATTTTTGAACACTAAAATTTCAAATCTGAGCATTTAGAGACTGAAATCTCTTTTATCTGATTCTCCTTGTAGCGTTTCTCCCTTTTAAACTTTCCTTCCTTTCATGGCTTAACAACCACAGGCTGAGCTTAAAGGAAAGTTATGAGACAGCTGGTTGATGACTGAGTGACATGGAAGGAGAGGAAATAAAACTTATTTATTTTAGTATAATCTGAAGTGTAATGAGCTTAACATATAGACATGAGCTTCAGCTTCAGCTTCAGCCCCACTTGTACTCTTCCTATTCTTGTCTGCCATACTGTAAAACACATAGTGCAGCAAACACACACGTTGCCTGCAAAGAAGAACTTAGAGAAGTTCATTACGTAAATAGGCAAGTGTAACAAGTAATAAAGGTGCCTGAGTAAACTGACCATCAAATGAAAAGGCTAGAAGGCAATGATATGTGTACTCACTGAATTGGAGAGAAAATGAATTTTAGCTATCTATGTTAATTGCAACACTGTTGTACCAATATTTGAATTGTAGAAGTATTTCTTTTAAATCATTCTTACAATATCCCATCAGAAAACATCCTGCTTCAGTTCAGGAAAGGAAAGTTAGATAAGAAATACCATTTTTTGTTTTTACTTATTGGGATTTGTGACACTTTACTATATAAAAATTTTGTATCACTTACTTATCTAGTCTATAAATAATCAAATATACTAAAAAAAAAAGCCCAGCTTAGATGCTCAACAACTCTTCTTTTTGATCATCTGAAGTTCTGACAAAATGTTTAAAATGAATTATTTACCAGGAACATCAAACCTTTCCCTTGGATGTTCAGGCTGACTCAGATGTGTACATAGATCTAAAATGTTCATAATAATCACATAAAACAAGTTTGTTATGTTTAAATGAAGATGTGCACATATTTTAAATTAAACTGATAAATAATAAGTAAAATATTTAATGACTCCATTAGCTTAAATATTTATGGTACAAATAAGCACTTTTATATACAGCAAATAATAAAGTAAAAATGTAGGGGATAGTGAATATACAAGTGAGCAAATGCTGGATTCAGCTAAATTATATGGTAAACAGTGTTTGGAGGCAACAAAATCATCAACATACATGAAAAAACTTTGCTTTTTTATAACAGTATCAGAGACTAGAAACCATTAAGTATAATTAGATCTCAAAATCCTTGAAAACTTAAAAAAAACATTTCTCCCCTAAATTTGACTAACTCCATGATAATTTTGATCTTAATTGAGTAAAATATTGAAATAAATCTACATAGAAAACTCCAAGTACAGTTTTTCTTGTAGGTTTTCCTGTACTAGAAAATTTGGAAATGATGCAATTTTTAAAAAATGATGATATTTTAAAAGATTATTTAAAATAATCAACTTTTAAAAATCTTCTAATTGGAGCAGACATAACCCAAACCACTTTTTCATTCTCTAAATTTATTGTGATATATTTTTCATTATGATTCTCAGAAAGATTAGGAAAATTTTATTTTTGTACTTATTCACTTGTTAGACTTAGAATCATTAAAAAGATGCAGTTTAATTTTATACTCAAATATAAAGTCATTATTATTTTTATTTATCATATTTGTTTCCAGAATTCATATGTTTAAGACATACTTTCAACTTTATTGTTGAAAAAGAAACATATATCTCCTTTACCTTAGTTAGCTGGAAAATATAACACATTTATAACCATTATCATGCATAGCCATTTTATTTTCTTTATGATTATTCGTTTTTTTCTGCTTGCCACTGTCATTTAAGAATCCTTCCCAAATATATTTCCTGTCATTCAGTGACTTGACTAAATGTCTTAATAATTATGAAATTTCTTTACTATTATATAAGTTGAAGGAGTCAACTTGACTCATCTAACTTCTCAATCAAAATTATATTTAATCAATCAAAAAGACAAACTTTATTCTTGATACAAAGTTTAGATAAAAATAATCCCTAACAATATTTAATGAGCAAGAAGATTACTTGGATAAAAGAGTTAAGGAACATTGCCTTGCATTTTCATCATTATTTTTCCAGCATATGTAATGATGCCTTGAATATGTACAAGCTCAATAAATATTTTAAAAGGAGTTTTGTTTAACTCTAACAGCCTCAAAATATATTATCGATATCTGTGGCAGATTATAAATCCATCAGATAATTTAGTAAATTATTTTAAAATACGTAGTGCATTATCTTAGAGTAACATGGGAGCTGTGGTAGAAACATAACATTACTTAATCGTGATACATTGGAATACAAAATGCATGCTAGTTTACAACCAAATACAATGAGAACTTTTTTATTTGAGTGAAGTTCCCATATCTCTAGATGTATTTTTATTTAAACTGTCTGTTATGGGTATAAAGAGTGAATGTTTCAAAAAGGGAGATAAATGATAACAGAAGGAGACTTGACTTTGGGTAGTGAACACACTACAGATGATGTATTTTAAAACTGTATACTTGAAACCTATATAATTTTATTAATCAATATCATCATAATAAAGTCAATAAAAAATGAAAAAAAAACAACAAATGAGTATTTTGCCCAGTATTCTAAAATAAATTAAAAAGGTATTATAAACATATGAGCGTTTTTTGCCAAGTTTTATAAAAATAGCTACCATTTAATAAACATTCTGTACCAAGCACTTGAGCACTTATTGATGTGTTTTTCTTATATAATCTTTACAACAGCAGTTTGTGTAATTTTTTTTTTACTTTAATTAAAGCTATTGGGCTACCATTGGTTAATAACATTACATAAGTTTTAGGTAACTTTGTAACCTCTGTATACTCCATTTGTGCTCATCGCCCAAGGTCATCTCTTTCCATCACCATATATTTGACCATCTTTACCATTTTTGTCCTCCTCCCACCTCTCTTTTCCTCCAGTAACCACTAATTGTTTGTTTCTTTTGCTTTTTCATTTGTTAACTTGCTGTTTTATATCCCACATATGTTTAAAACCACATGGTTCTTGTCCTTTTTCATCTGACTTATTCCACTTATCATTATAGTCTCAAGATCCATTCATTTTGTCTCAAGCAGCAATGTGTCATTTTTTTTACAGCTCAGTAGTGTTGCATTTTCTTTATCCTCTCATCTGTATTCCATTTTATAGAATTTTTACAATTCTATTACATTTATAGAATATCAACGAGTTGAGGAACAGGGATATTAGCTAGCTTTCCCAAGACAGGACAGCTAGTAAATTTTAGGAATACCATAAAAGCAAATTATGTATCTTCAAACAGCATACTTTTAATAACCTTGGCAAATTGTTTACTATCACTCTTTTCTGCACTTGATGCAATCATATGACAACCATCAGACTAACGCTTTTTTTTTATATGTTTCATCTTGGTGTTGTTTGACTACTGATAAAATACTTATTTTCACAACATCACTATAAAGATTTCTCTCACCTGGCTGGTGTAGCTCAGTGGATTGAGCACAGGCCTGTGAACCAGAGGATCACGGTTTGATTCCCAGTCAGGGAAGATGCCTGGGTTGCAGGCCAGTTCCCTGCAGGCCATTTCCCAGCAGGGGGCGCCCAAAAGGCAACCGTACATTGATGTTTCTCTCCCTCTCTCCTTCCCCTCTAAAGATAAATAAATAAATAAATAAAATCTTTAAAAAAAAAAGATTTCTTTCAGTAGAAATGTCAACCTTCTTATGCTTTTTAAAAATTCTCTTTGTTTTATCATATTTGTACTATTATTTGGTTATGTTTTATTTTGATTTTTATTGTTTCTACTTTTCTTTACATTTTATTTTTTCATTAACTGACTCATTATAGTATTCGTGATCACTCACCACCTTATTCAGCGCATTGAAACTATTATATTAAGGTATCTGAATATAGGTTTATATTGCTCTAATTTTAATTTTGTCAAAGTTATTTTCCAAAGGCTTTTCGGTCTGCAGTAATTAAAAATAATCAGTGATTACTTTTTCCCATTTAAGGGAGAAATACGACAATAGCTTAATATGAAGCATTTTCTTAAGTATATTTAACATTGGTAAGAACAGTTTCATTTTTCAGTTCTTGTTAAATTTGCTTAATAATGCATAATAAGTACATGCAAAAATATACAAACTATATTAAAATATAACAATATTAAAGGTTTGTAATTCTATACATTATCTATTAGAACAACACCAATTTGGTAATTACATTACCAAATTGTGGTAATGTAATTAAATATTCTGATATTAACTACTTAAAATCTCTCAAGCTGAGAGTTAGTACTGCTTAAAGGTTCAAAAGTATTCCAGTTTAACATTCAAGTCTCCGATATCCAACATGGCAGGAGAGTAGGCAGATGCTGCTCTCAGTTTCTCCCAGGACCAAACTGTAATTACAACTAAATTATAGAATAATCATCCTGAAAAACAAACTGAAGACTAGTTGAAAAGAAGTATTATAGGCAAGGATTTACAGAAGAGGCCACATCAACACTGTTTTAAAGCAGGTTGCCTAGGCCAGTCAGAGGCAGTGTCTGACACAGGTCTACACCAAAGGACCAGCCCAGAATCAACACACCTGGTGGCCAGCTTCAAACACCATCCAAGCAGGATCCAATAAGCTCCACAGATAGCGTATCCACATGGAGATCTCAGTAGGCACCAAATCCTGCTGAGGCAAATTTACTTCATGTGGTTAGAACCTGCACATCAGCTCACATGTCATGGTCTGTGTTGATCCTCTCAGTCAGCCAGCCAGAGGGTTGATCCCATGCATAGATGGGCCAATAGCTATAAAGATGCAATTACAACAGAAGGGTCCACATAACCCATACAAGGGACATTACTGAAGCACTTCGCTCAGGTGATCAAGGAGAGTGCATAACTGGACCTACAATACATACATCTACCTTACTAAGACTGGAAGTCATAGCAGCTCTATCTAATACAAAGAAGTAAACCCAAACAGGCATCTACAAAGAATAAACAAAGCACAAGAGAAATCTCAGAAACACATTCAGAACACATTCAGAAAAAGAGCTAAATGAAATGGAGACAAGCAACTTATCACTTGTAGAGTTCAAAATAATGGTCATAAGGATGTTCAACAGCATGAAAAATGACATAGAAACCATAAAAAATACCAGTCCAAACTGAAAATGTAATATCTGAAATAAATAATACACTGGAAGGAGTGAACAGTAAGTTGGATGGAGTAGAGGATTGAATTAACGACTGGAAAGACAAGGTAGAAAAAAACCCCTATCAGAGCAACAAAAAGAAAAAAGAATTTTAAAAAATGAGGATAGTTTAAGGGACCTTCGGGATAACATGAAGTGTAACAACATGTGTACTATAAGGGTACAAGAAGGAGAAGAGAGAAAGCAAGGGATCAAGAATCTATTAGAAGAAATAATGTCTGAAAACTCTCCCAACTTGGTGGAAGGGAAGGACACACAAGTCTGGGAAGTGCAAAGAATCCCAAACCAGATGGACCCATAAAAGCCCACTCGGAGACACATACATCATAAATAAAATGACAAATTTAAAGACAAAGAGAATCTTAAAAACCACGAGAGAAAGACAATTAGTTACCTATAAGGGAGCTCCCATAAGACTATTAGCTGATTTATCAACAAAAAGTATTACAGGCTAGAAGAAGCTGATGTAAAATATTTAAAGTGATGAAAGGCAACAACCTGCAATGAAGACTACTTTACCAGCAAGGCTATTCTTTAAAACTGATGATGAAATAAATAGTTTTGAGACAAGAAAACATTAAAGAAGTTTGTTACCATAAAATAAGTGTTACAAGAAACATTCAAAGGGATACCTGAAGAAGAAAGAGGAGAGAAAACATAGTTTAAAAGATAAATGACAATAAATATGTACACCATATGTCAATAATCGCTTTAAGTGTAAATGGCTTAAATGCTCCAGTCGAAACATATATGATAGCTGAATGAATAAGAAAACAAGATCTATACATATGCTGTCCACAAAAGATCAACCTGAGAACAAAGGATAAAATGAAGACTAAAAAAAAAGGGATGGAAAAAGATATTTCATGTAAATAGAAATGACAAATAAGCTGAAGGAACAATACTTATATCTGTCAAAATGTACTTTGAAACAAAGTTATAGTTAGAGACAAAAAAGGTCACTACATAATAATAAAAGGAGCAATCCAACAAGAGAATATAATCTTTGTAAACATTTATTCACCCAACCCAGCAGCTGTAAAACAAATCTTGATGGACATAAAAAGAGAAATATAATAATTTAGTCATAGTAGGGAATTTTAACACCCCATTGACATCAGTGGATAGATCTTCCAGACAAAAAAAAAATCAAAAAGGAAACTGCAACCTTAAATTACACACTACATCAGATGTGTGTAATTAATATCTTCACTGCATTTCTCCCCAAAGCAGATGTGTATAATTAATATCTTCACTGAATTTCACCCCAAAGCAGCATTATACTTTCTTTTCAAGTGCACATGGGATATTTTCTAAAATAGACCACATATCTATCAAGTCACAATAAACTTTAAAAGACTGAATTCATATTGAGCATCTTTTCTGACCAGAATTGTATGAACTAGAAATCAATAATAAGAAAAAAGCCTGAAAGACAAACAAGGATATAGAGGCTAAACAAGATGTTACCTAAGCAATGCATTAGTTAAAAATTAGATAAAGAAAGAAATTAAGTGACCAGAGGGGAGAGGGAAGGGGACTTAAGGGGAAAAAGGGGGAGGGATTTTGAGGAACAAGTATGAAAGACACAGAGATGAGGACTGGGGGGGGGGATGGGAGGGAGGGGGGAGACCGGGTGGGGGGTGGGGTGGGATGGGAGAAATAGATAAAAAAAAATGTACTTGAAAAGTAACTAAATAAAATTTAAGATTAAAAAAAAGATATCTTGAATAATGCAAATGAAAACACAACAACACAAATCTGGGGAACACAGCAACAGCAGTCCATACATAGCATTATAATCCTACCTGCCAAAACAAGAAAAATCTCAAATAAACAATCTAATTTTACACTTAAAGTAACTAGAAAAAACTAACAAAGCTTAAAGTGAGGAAAGAAAGTTATCAATAAAAATTTGAGAAGAAATAAACAAAATAGCTCCCAAAAAAGTACAAAAAATCAATAAAACCAAAAGATCATTCTTTGCAAAGATAAGCAAGGTTGACTAAACTTTAACCAGACTCTCTGAGGAAAAAGTAGAGAGGAACCAAATAAGTAAAATCAGAAATGAAAGAACTGAAGTATTACAATAACAGTGCTTCCAGATTCCAGAAAAATACCAGGAATTATAAGAAAATATTATAAATAACTACATGCCAACATATTCAATTATCTGAAAAAAAACAGATACATTTCTAGAAACATAGAATCTTTTAAAATTGAATCATGAAGAGTCAGAGAATCTGTGTAGACACCTTACAACTAGTGAAATTGAGGCAATTTAACAACAACAACAAAACTTCCCAACAACAAAAGTCCTGGACTGGATGGCTTCACAGGTGAATTTTATCAAACATTCAAAGAAGAAATAATACCTATATTTCTCAAAGTATTCTAAAAAATTTCAAGAGAAAGTGAGACTCCAAGCTCATTTTACATGGCCATCATTATTCTAATTCTGAAACCAGATAAAGCTACTGCTGAGAAAGAAAACTATAGGCCAATATCCCTGATGAACACAGATGCTATGTCCTCAACAAAATATTATCAAACCACATCCAACAACACACTGATAAGAGCATAGACCATAATCAAGTGGAATTAATTCTGGGGATGCAAGGTTGGTACAATATTCACAGATCAATAAACATACTACACCAAATAAAAATGAAGTATAAAAACCGCATGATTATATCAATAGATGCAGAAAATAAAACTGATAAAAACTAGCACCCACTTATGATAGAACACTCATCAAAGTGGGTATAGAGGGAACATAAATCAATGTAATAAAGGCCATATTTGATAAACAGCCAACATCATACTCAATGGTCAAAAACCATAAGCATATCCTTTAATATCAGGAATAAGACAGGGAAGTCTGCTTTTATCTCTAATAAAACATACTAAGTTTTATTCAACATAGTACTGGAAGCCCTAGCCACAATAAAACAGGAAGAATTAAAGGCATCCAACTTGGAAAGGAAGAAGTAAAACTGTCATTATTTGCAAATTACATAACACTATATAGAAAGAACCCTAAAGATTCTACTGAAAAACTATTAGGACTTATAAATGAATTCTGTAATGTAGCAGTATACAAAATAAATATCCAGAAATCAGTTGCATTTTTATACACCAATAATGAACTATCAGAAAAAGAATCTAAGAAAACAATCTCATTCACAATTGCTTCAAGAGAATAAAATACCTAGGAATAAATTTAGTTAAGGAAGATTTGTACTCAGAAAATCATAAGACACTGAAGAAATTCAAGAATATATAAATAAGTAGAAGTGTATACTCTGTTGATAGATAGAATTGACATCACTAAAATGTCCATACTACCCAAAACGCTTCATAGATTCAATGCAACTTCTTTCAAGATACCAATGGTGTAGTTCACAGAACTAGAAAAAAATTCCAAAAATTTATATGACCCATAAAAGACCCTAAATAGCTACAGCAGTCTTGAGAAAGAACAAAATTGGAGGAATATTTCTACCTAATATCAAAATATACTACTAGACCACAGTATTAAAAATAGCATCATACTGGCATAAACACAGATATAGAGGTCAATGGAATAGAGAGCCCAAAAATAAACCCATGCCCTTATAGCCAGTATTCGATAAGGAGAGAGAAACATACAATGGGGTAAAGATGTCTATTCAAGAAATGGTATTGAGACCCTGGCTGGTGTGGCTCAGTGGATTGAGCTCAGGCTGTGAACCAAAGGTTTGCCGGTTTGATTCCCAGTCAGGGCACATGCCTGGGTTGCAGGCCAGTTCGCAGCAGGGGATGCACAAGAAGCAACCACACATTGATATTTCCCTCCCTCTCTCCTTCCCTTCTCCTCTAAAGATAAATAAATAAAATTTTTTAAAAAGAGGAAATGGTATTGAGAATATTGGATAGTTATATACAAAAAAGTGAAACTAGACCACCTTATACCATGCACAAGAATAAACTCAAAATGGCTTAAACACTTACACATCATAACCATAATAGTTATAGAAGAAATCATAAATGTTAAAACCTCAGACATTTCTTGTAGCAGTATGTTTTCTGATATATTTTTGATATAAATATTTTTCTTATAAGAAGGACCTGAATAGATAGTTCTCCAGCAGATATACAAATGGTCAATAGACATAAAAAGATGCTCAGTGCCATGAATCATCAGAGAAATGCAAGTTAAAACAATAATGAGATATCACCTTACACCTGTCACAATGGGTATCAACAATAAATCAACAAATGAGCGTTGGCAAGGATGTAGAAAAATGGAACCCTAGTGTACTGTTAATGGGAATGCGAATTGGTGCATTCGCTGTGGAAAGAAGTGTGGATTTACCTCAAAAAATAAAAATGGAACTTCTTTCCCCTGTCTGGTGTGGCTCAGTGGATTTAGCGCTGGCCTGCAAACCAAAGTGTTGCTGGTTTGATTCCCAGTCAGGACACATGCCTGAGTTGTGGGCCAGGTCCCTAGCATGGGGTGTGCAAGAGGCAACCACACACTGATGTTTCTCTCCATTTCTCTCTCCCCCTACTATTCTGTCTAAAAATAAATAAATAAATATGGAACTGCCTTATGATCAAGTAATTCCAATTTTGGGAATATATCTAAAGAAACCCTAAACACTAATTTGAAAGAATATATGCACCCCTGTGTTTATTAGCGTGTTATTTTCCATACCCAAGATTTTAAACCAGCCAAAGTGTTCGTAAATTGATGAGTGGATAAAAAAGTTGTACATTTACACAAGGCAATACTACTCAGGTGTAAAAAGGAAGAAAATCTTCCTCTTTTCTTTTTTTTAAATATTTTATTTATTTATTTTTTGAGAGAGGGGAAGGGAAGGAGAAAGAGTAGGAGAGAAATGTCAATGTATGGTTGCCTCTCATGCATCCCCTGCTGGGAACTAGCCTGCAACCCAGGCATGTGCCCTGACTGGGAATCAAACTGCAATACTCTAGTTTGCAGGCTCGCGCTCAATTCACTGAGCTATGCCAGCCAGGAAAAGCTTACCCTTTTCGATGGCATGGATGGACCTGGAAAACTTTATTCTAGGTGAAATAAGCTAGAGAAAGACAAATACCATATGACTTCACTCAGATGTGGAATCCAATGAACAAAATGAATCAATAAACAAAATACAGACAGACTCATACAAGGTACACAGAAAGCAGGCTGACATGTTGGTGGGGGGCTGTTGGGTAGAGTGGGTGAAAGATTGAGCAAACAAGAAAAAAACTGATGGACACAGACAACACAGACATACACTCATGTAGTGATTGCCAATGGAGGGAACTCAGCGGAGGTGGAGGACGGTATAGACGGATCAATGGTGATAGATGGAGATTTGTCTTGGGGTGGTGAACACACAATACACTGTGCAGATGATCTGTTGTAGAATTTGCACCTGAAATCTGTGTAATTTTGAAGACCAGTGTCATCCCAATAAATTCAATAAAAAAGATTTTAAAAAGATTCAAGTCCAGCTATTATTATTTCTAATGTAATAAAATGAAAAGCTTGTACTTTTATTCTGGTTTGGTTGTGCTTTTCTTGTTCTTAGCTAGTTTTTAGGTGTGACTCCAGATCCGAACCACTAAGTTTTAGTTTTTACGTGTTGCCAATCTTATCACCATTCTGATTCTCTCACCAATGTCAAATAAGCCCTCACATTTGAAATAGCATAGATGTTAAAAGAAATTCTCTGTTCCTTATATCAGGATTCATAACCATTTTTTATAAAATGATATATAGGAAATAATGTTATCTTTGTGGCCCATATGGTCTCTGGTCTGACCGCCTCTGTTATTGTGTGAAAGCAGTCATAGATAACCCATAAATGAATGAGCAAGACTGTGTTTCAATAAAACTTTGTTCATGGTTGATGAAATTTGAATTTCATAGAAATTCTATGTGTCATGAAATATTATTCTTTTGATTTAAAATGTAAAAATATTTATTCTTGGTATATGTAAAATCAAACAGTCAAATTTGTCCATGAGCCATAGTTTCTTGACTCTTGCCTTAGATAAATTGGGGAAACCAGATAAATTATTTATAAAAGTAACGATTACTATAGGTCATTACATTAGAACAATCAAGATATACTAGATTTAAAGACTATATTTAGATGTAAGTATTCAGATAATCAGACATATTTTATTCCACTTTAGTGTGTTAGTATACTAATTAGGAAGCTTTTTATTTTTTATTTTATACATATATGTGTGTGTGTGTATATATATATGTATACACACATATAAAATCATTCATGTACAATTTTCTACCTTTTACTCCCAGCCCAGCCCACCCTCCCAGTGCTCCCCACCTCCCTCCCATTTCCACCCCCCTTTGTTGTTGTCCATGTGACCTTTATACTGGTTTCTGTAAATCTTTCCCCTTTTCCCCTGAAATTCCCTCCACTCTCCCCTCTGGTCACTGTCAGCCTTTTCAGTGTATTTGGTTATATTTTGCTTGTTTGTTTATTTTGTTGCTTAGGTTTAATTAGGAAGCATTTAAAATATAGAACTCCTTTTCATAATGGTACTAAACATTTTTTCTTTGAGAAGCTAAATTGTTCTCAGTGAACTCTCAGATGAACTAGCCTTCAGTTTAATCTGACCCATTTTTTCCTTGTAAGTATAATGGATTATTCTTCTGCTTTCACCATTTATGGCTGATTGCCATTTGATGTCCAAATCTTTTATACTGTATGTCTTAGAACCTATTTCTATTTTAAATGTTATTAGACATCACAATTTCTTATTATATGTCTCATGCAAGTTGGCTTTTGAAGGATAATGGTGGTTCGCATTTTGCCCTCACTCTAACATTTCTTTCTAGTGTATTAAATTATGTTTGCTCTCTGCCAGTTAGGCTTATCCTAATAACATTTATTCGAAGGTGACTTTTTGTTCAGTTTTGAATTCCAACCATAAAGGCATATTTTACTTTATAAAATTCCCCTTAATAGTTTAACTACTTTAAAAATCAGAAGAGAATATGTTGGTTTAAGAATGAACACAAGGCATATGTAATCAATGCCATTTTGATTTCATAGGTTGTCCATTTATTCATACAGATGGCACCATCGGCCTTATTAGTTCACTGCAAATTAGACAAATTGCAGGGTGTTCAAGCACCCTTTTAGACAACTTTGAATTACCATGCCTTGGGGAATTTCAAGTTAATAACAACTTAAACTCCATCTCCTCAGAACTAGTTTACATCTAATTATAGTAAATCATACTCAATTCCCAATCTGAAATTACCATCGATACTGCTAATAGACCTGTTACTTCTTCCTGCACCAAGTGGGAAATTTCTAATATACAAAGGATGAACTTACTGTTTTTTCTTCCACATAATGCCCTAAATTTTCTTTTTCCTTTAAGAAAAAAAAAAAAAAACTCTGTGGAATCAGTCAATAACATTTCTCTTACTTTAGCTTAACAAGTAAAACAAATCTTTGTCAAATAATTCTAAAATATGCTTTTTAAAATATGAAGGCAAAAATGAGATCTTTACTCCTCTTCTGTGACCACTGTAGCCAGGGGTTTCTTAATGCATTCAAAATTATTCTATGTAATCCATTAATACCAACTGTCCTCTAATTGAGGAAGGAAGAAAAATGTGTGGTGAGATATGTCCATCAGGTTTAAAAGTCAGTCTGTATAGAAATCTGTGTCGACCTTATTTTTAGTACTGGTCTAATTGTTCTATTTTATCAAATTGTCAAGTGCTGTTGATTTTATTATTTTTTGTGCACTTAAGAAAAGTATACTTTTCAAATACAAATCAACATATTCTGAGAAATAGCCAGATACTAATGCTGTTTCAGTATCTACTTTTACTTCTAAAGTTTAACCATTCAGAAATAAATAAACAGAACATTCATGAAAGAATTTCAGTGGCTGTGAAGCAAACTTAAGCTTTTCCCACAAAACACAGAGCAAATGAATGATATGTAAAAACGAATCACAAAAAATTGGCTCTATAAGATCCTGCATACAGATGTAGTAAGAATAGCAACTGTGGAGTGACTGGAAAATGACAAAAAGATACTCTATTTTACAGAATATTTACTTGCTATGTTGTTTCCACTTGCCTCTCAGTATACACGATCACTAACTGTTCTATTTTTTTTTCTCTTTGCTTGTTCTTTCTCTTTAGTTTGAAGTGTTTCAAACCCAGCCTGTCAACTTTTTCAAATTTGTTTCCTCAGGATTGTCCATTTTTTTGACTTTGAATATAATCTACACACAAGACATCTATCATTATATATCCAGCTTCATATACTGTCCTGAACATACTCTTTAAATTAAATGCAGTTTACTTACTATCTCTATCTGAATCAATAGAATTCGCAAACTCGAATTGTAGAAAATGAACTCCTCCCCAAACATGTTCTCTGAGGATGGCATCTCCATCTTTTTAAATGCTCAGGCCACAAGTATTGAAGCCATACCATTTTGTTACATAGCACATCCCTCATTCAGCCCATCAAGGAATTTAGAGGACATTATTTATAATATATATTCATAATTAGAGCATCCCTCACCCTTCCTCTGCATCACCAACATCCTGGTTTAGTTGCTATCATCTCTTCCCTGGATTACAGCACTAACTTCTCACTTCATCTCTGCCACAACACCCCCCATTTTATAATTTTTTCTGAACACGAATAATGGAGGTATGTCTTAATTATGCAAATCATATTACTTTCCTCCTCACAATCTTTGTTGGTTCTCAGTTCACTCATTATAATGCCCAAGTTCTTACAAAGTCCTGCAAAAATAATTTTAAACATACTGAGTTTGATATAGTATTGAAAAATCCAACTTAAATGCCCAGAAGATAATTGGAAATGTGCAGTTAGGATATCAGGAATACATTCCTATGTAAAGATGGACATTTTGAACTAAAAGTGTAGAAACCACAACACTTACAGAGATATTCCAGGCAATCATGGATTAAGAAAATAGAATGAAAGAAACACAAAATAACAGCTAATGTCTTTAACTGATCACAAAAAGAGGAATAATAGCACAAAGTATTAACCAGAGACGTAAAAGGAGAATAAGAATATGTAATCTTAGACACTGTAAGTGGAAAAGTTTTAAAAAGAGAAAGTTAAAATGTGTCAAATGGTGCTGGAATTTAGGAAAGTGAGAGCTAAGACCATCGGATTTGTTGACACATAAATGATTGGTGACTATGAGGACAACTGTTAACTGGATATTTTACAAGATAGACAATATTTAAAGACTAAAAAATGATTAGATATTATTTTTGGATTACCTGAGAATTTATTTTTAAAATTTATTTAATTGTTGCTCAAGTACAGTTTTCTGTCTATTTACTCCCATCCCAGCTCACCCTCCCCCGTGCTCCCCACTTCCCTCCCATTCCCACCCCCCTCAGTTGTTGTCCATGTGTCCTTTATACTAGTCCCTGTAAATCCTTCCCTTTTCCCCTGAGATTCCTTCTGCTCTCCTGAGAATTTAGGTGTAACTAATAATTTTAGTTATAAGATGGATAAATTCTGAAGATATAGTGTACAGCATGCTGAGTATAGTTAACAATACCATCTCCTATACTTAAAATTTGCAAAAACAACAGATCTTGAGTGTTCTCACCGCACACACACACACACACACAAGAACTGTGCAATGTGGGGATATCACAGACAATTCTCACATGTTATGACAACTTGTTTCTAGAAGAACTGAGCATGTCCTCTGTCGTCCTGCTGGAAGAGGACTCTAGGAAACATGTGTGAATATCTAGTATTCCTGGTGGTTATTAACTTCTGAACTTCTGCGACAGAAGATGTTTAATCAGTCCAACACCATTTCAGCCATCATCTACCTACTCTTTTTGTCTTTGGTCCTTTCGCATGAACATATTGGGTGTTTGATTTCATTCTATGGTTTAAAATTAAATATGGTAACAATTTATTTTTGGACACTATCAAGCATAGTCTCTCAGTAATGTGCTTATTTTGTAATCAATCCTTTTAATAATGATCTTTTAAGTAAATCTAGCATTAATATTATGAAGAATATTAGGTATTCACAAACATTTCTTAGTAGACTAAACTAATGCTATTACTTTTTTTAAATTAAATTATTTGTCACTCTAAGTTAAGAAGATTCTGCTCAAACTCAATATGAGATTCCTAAAAAAACTCATATTTGATACTTTGAAGACAGTGTAATGAGATACATGATTATGTCACAACCTCTCTTCCTTTGAGAATTATAAGAATTTTCCAAGGCATTTAGCAACATTTTCTGACCTCAGTCACATTGTTTGGTGCATGATATTATCCCATTATTGTTTTGTAGGAAAATATGAAGTATAGCCACCGTGAAAAATATTTTCTCCACCATTGTCATACCCATATCTCACTACTCTCTTTCATGTCTTTCTCTTTCACAACAAAATGTCATCTGACGAACAAAATCATGGTATATCCTTTTAAATGGCACTTCACTCATGTGTCACAATGAAAATGCCTGTAACTCAATTGTCATGACAACCATAGGGATAGGTGTGATTAAGTACACCCAAGCATAGGCAATGAGAACTACATCCGTACTTCTGTCAACAGCTACTATAAGACACCATTACTTCTGAGATACATTCTCATTTCAGGTATTTTAAATTGTGAACATATATGCATATTAGCAGAACCCGAGGACAGAGCCCAAGAAAGCAGCTGAGCCTCATGAGGAAGAAAAACCTGAAGAACATTTATATATACTCAGCTTCTCTCCTATTTGTTCCTCTACCTCAACTTCATTCTTCCCTTTCCCAGACCAACTTTAGCTGCCTCTCAGGAGACACATTCACTCTATAGTTCCTTGGTGTTCATGTCTCCCTTTAACTTACCCACATAAACTGACTACAGTTCTCCTTTCAAATTCTAATTTTTCAGGACAGACTGATTAAACCGTGTCAGCTTGCCACTCCTACTCCGATCACCTGTGTGAAGTGGGCTCAATCACAAGGAGCCAGATACACTGATACATATTTTGGAAATGTCTTTTATTTTCTACTTGAAACTCAGCTAGATGTAATCTCTAGGAAAACACATCTATATCCTGTTCACTTGTTTATCACACTCTTGCAAAGTGCACAGCAAAAATAGCCATTGACTAAATTGTCACATTAATTAATTCATTGAAAAAGTAGTAATGTAAAATTATTCCAAGAATATTTTCTCACTGTTAAATATGACTTGACACTTACAGGCAATATATCTTCTAAAGTATATTACCGTCATCTGCCAATTAAAATACAATATTTTAAAAATGAAAGCAGTTATTAAGCATTATTAATCAAGCGTTAAGAAACCAATTTACAGTTATGCATTCAATTGCCCAAGGTCGGGAAAATGTCTACTGACAACTAATGTTACTTTTCCAAAAATACGATGAGAGTCAAAGGGTCTCATTAAATGTATATGAGAGTTATCTTACTGCGTGTGACTTCGGGCACAATCCTATATGCTGAGAACAGAGATGCAATTAGTGTGCTTCTCAAAATTCTACACAAACGATCTGGAGAAAACCTATGTCTTGGCTCCCACACATACCAGAAAAGGGAAGCACCTGTGCCCGTTCTTCAAGAATGCTAGTGGATTTACACTTGCAAGGGTTTCATTTCTGAGGGGACCATTGGCCTTCTCTTTAGTTCCTGACTCCCTGGCTGAGTTCATCTGCTGGGTCAGATCAGTGATACGACCGAGGGGTTCCCAAAAAGTTAGTCCCTACCCACAGCTACGGCCTCCTAAAATAGAACCATAGACGGTCATTCCCCACACCCCGCTCTCAACTGAGCTTCAACGCCGAGCTGGGCAACTCTGAGAAGGTCTCTGGAGCCGGACCCTATAAACACCCCGAGGAGCCACTTAAACAAACAAAACAAAACAAAAAAGCAGAGCCCTCAGAAATTGCTTTGCCAGCGGCCAGAAGTACCCATAGGGACGTAATTAGATCCCCTCCAGAGAAGAGCTTGTTCAATAAACAGTGAAGAGTGATGAAATGTGGAACATCTTACTAGAAGCCCTTCCCGGCCCGCAACCACTGCTAAACTGGAAGCATGAGCAAGGGCAGCAGCCTCTGCCCCCGGGCGCCAGGGGCGGGGGGCTGCCTTCCTCACCGTCGGGACTCTACTGGCCAGCGCCACAAACACACTCCATCTCTAGCAAAGAGAATGACCACTTGAATACTGACCAACGGAAGAGTAACTAAGAGGTAATTACCTGGTTGACCTTTCCCCGGTCCCCTTTTCCCGGTGCGCCACTCCCACAGCTTGGAAGAAGAGGGACAGAGAGCCAGCAAGAACTCCCCCCAGTGTCCTGCCCCACGGTCCACCCCGCCCCCTGCTGTGCATCGCACCATCCAGCCTCCCTGGGCCACTCTGAGAGCCCAGTCCGGAAAAGCTGTCCCCAGGCCTGCTGCTCCACTGGCCCTCTGCTCCCTCTCCTTCCTTAGAAAATGTGTAACCAAATCCCAGCAGGCTGTCCTACTGGGTCCAGGCAGTGGCAATTTCTGGGGCTGACGCTATCACTGTTTCTTTCAGAGAATGGAGGGCCTGGGGTCCGGTGCCAAGATCCTACTGTCCTATGCCCAGAATTCACACCTACAAAAAATCAGCACCACCAGGGGTTAGTCCCATGTTCCTCTGTCTGCACAGGGCACTGGAGGTCATATGCCCAGGTGAGAATTCAACAGGACAATGGAAGAGAATTGCACTTCTTGGGTCTTTTTTTAATTTAAAATTTTAATATTTTTATTAGACTTTTTCGTTACCATTTAACCCCCTGAGGCAGCCCTCCCCACTGCTATCAGCACACTGTTGTACATGTCCATGAGTCCTTTCTCCTTTTTGCTCCATCCCTCCACCCCCAAACATTCCTCTCACCTTAGCTGTAACCCTGCTTTCTATGAATCTGTCTCTATTCTGCTTGTTATGTAACATACCCCAATGCGAGCAACAAATGTTGGAAGCCTTCAGGAGTTTATGATGGAACTTTATTGGCGAAAGTTTCAAAGTTTTACCTGCGCAGGGGCGAACTCTCGGGGTGTCTCCGGAGACACGGTGCCAAAATGGCTGCAGATGAGAGTCGCGCCTGGCGCTTACAGCCTGGGGTTTTTATTGGGGTGAGCAAGTAAGCAAGCAAGCAAGCAAATACAGAAGCAGACATAGCTGTTAGCAATTGGCTATTTTGAAAGAACACACACACATCTCTGCTTACTACAATGGATACTTTTCTGCAAAGACAAGGTCATACACGGGCGGTTTATCTTGTTCAGCACTCTTTGTACTTTTTTTACTTTTCTATCTCCCTTGCTGAGACAGTCTGGTGCCTGCCTCGTCCTCCCTGCTAATTTTATCTAATTCCGGCCTAACCTAACCCTAACCTAACCTAACCCTAACCTAACAGTTACTTCAGTTTTTTTATTTGATTCCACACAAGTGAAATCATACAGTATTTTTCTTTTTCTGAGTAGCTTATTTCACTTAGCATAATGTTCTCCAGGTAGATCCATGCTGTCACAAAGGTAAAATTTTCTTCTTTCTTTTACAGTTAAGTAGTATTCTATTGTGTAAACTCCCCATAGATGTTTTATCCACTCATCCACTGATGGACACCTGGACTGCTTCCGTATCTTGACAACTTGTAAATAAGACTGCAATGAACATAGGAAGGCTTATGTTCGTTTAAATTAGTGTTTTTTGTTTCTTTGGATATATTCCTATAAGTGGAATCACTGGGTCAAAAGGCAGACCCATTTTTAATTTTTTGAGGGATCTCCATACTTCCTTCCACAGTGATCACACCAGTCTGCATTCCCACCAACAGTGCAAAAGGGTTCCCTTTTCTACACAACTTCACCAGTACTTGTTTGATGATTTATTGATGATGGCCATTCTGACAGGTGTGAGGTGATATCTCATTGTGGTTTAATTTACATTTCTCTGATGATCATTTTTCATATGTCTATTGGCCTCTGTATGTCCTCTGTGGAGAAGTGTCTATTTGGGTCCTTTGCCCATTTTTTAACTGGATTGTTCCTGTTCCTAAAGACTCACATGCAGGGGCGATCAGAATGACTTATAAACAGCAAGTATGGAAGATGATATAAACCCATTTTGAAATTTTTTTAAAATTCAGAATTTTCATCTAACTCCTTAAGATGATGTATCTTTCTGGTTAAATTAAATAAACATGCTTTCTGTACAAAAGCTTTTGTCCTTTTGGCAAACAACCATTTTGGATGAGAAGCCTGGATAAGAGTGGGTTTGACTAAATGACTAAAAACTATCTTTTGATTAGTAAATGGACACACTAATAGCCACAACCACCCCATGAAAAACCAAAACCCCAGCACCTGGGCAGTTGTGGGAGACAAGGAAGAACTTAGTATCTATCCTTTTCAGAAATGCTTCTAAAAGCTCTCCCTCCTCCAAAAGAAAAACTTGCATCGTTTCTTTTCCAAGCTGCTGTGACTGCTTTGAAGTCAAAACACTTCTGAGTGTTTACACTTCTAAGATTACATGTGACAATGACGACTATGACAAAGCAGAACATGGCCTCGGCTCCTGCGCTTCCCACACAGGACGCTTGCTAATGTCATCCACATTCATGAAGCTGACAAACTGATGTCATTGACAAACACAATTTTATGAAACTGACTGCCTCAGGCAGTCCTTCAAAAAGCACAGACTGAAGCTAAATTATTTGGACTGGGAACCTTACGGAAAGAGTCATCTTTCTGTTAGGCTACATTGAGAACCCAGGTAACCTGAGTGCCTAATCAATGCATGTCCTGTTTGGAGTGCCCTAACATTGTAAACTTCTTGTTTGTAAAGGACCACATGTGCCCTCTGGGAGTGTCTGTATTGTGTATACCTTGACTAGCATGAAGTTGCATCAGCCCAAAGGTATTCAGGTCAGCTTCAACTTACTAGCCAGAGCTAGGCTGTGTCTGAGTTGATACCTCAGGCCCAGGAAAACATGATTCATAAAAAAGCTTAAGGAGGAAACTTCCTGACTTTCTGAAGTAGACCCTAATGAGCTGTGGTGCATCTTTTCCTGGATCGATAATGCTTAATGTTCATGGCTCTGCTCACTCAACCAGGAAGCCTTATCATCCTGTAACAGAGATGGAAGAAAACATAACACACTACTAATCAGGTAGTAATAATGGAATAGACTGTACTAACAAACCTATAGAATATCCATGCATTAAAAGTTTCCTTATAAGTATTTTTTAAATATTTTATTTATTTATTTTTAGAGAGAGGGGAAAGGAAGGAGAAAGAGGGAGAGAAACATCAATGTGTGGTTACCTATCATGTGTCCCACACTGGGGACTTGGCCTGCAACCCAGGCATGTGCCCTGACTGGGAATCAGAGCAGCAACCCTTTGGTCTGCAGGCCAGCACTCAATCAACTGAGCCAGCAAAAGTTTCCTTATCAGTATTTATAGACAAAAGCAGTTGCAGCTTCTGCTTAACTGAGGAATGGCCCTGACCACATGAAACTGGGCAAATGTCAGCAGCTCCTATCAGACCACATGAAACTGGGCAAATGTCAGCAGCTCCTATCAGACCACATGAAACTGGGCAAGTGTCAGCAGCTCCTATCAGAAGCAACAGAGACACTGCCTGCAAGTCCTGTTCCCAGATACCAGCAATGAAACTGTGGACAGAGCAATGAAATTACATGACACGCACAGGACACAACCCTGAAACCACCTAAGAGCAGAGCTGAGAAACTGTTTGCACATCACCAGAAATTCCTTAGTTCCCCTCATCCCACTGTTTCCCTATATAAACTAGGCAGGATACCTGAGATGCTAAGGTGGCACTGAAAGCATGAGCCTGCCATCTTTTCAGGTTTGGCGACTCCTGAATTTGGCGACTCTTCCTTTCCTTACCAGCACCTGTCTCACAAGTTTAGCTTTCGTTTCAGCAGACAGTTGAACCCTGCTTTCAGTTAGTCCTGCTTGGAGTGAACTTGATTATGAACATGGTCTTCTGTGACTTCAGACTATTTAAAAGGTTCTTGTCACAGCTCCTCAGAGACTGACTTGTTTGGGTCTCTGTGGGGTCTCACTAGGGCACTGAGAAAACCAGAGGTGAAGTTGAGAAGACTGGCTCCTGGCCAAAATCCTGTGAGTGATCTTTCAGGCTCCACCATAGGCAGTGACAAAAGCTCTTCTTGTCAGGCGTCATAGCAGAAAGCGGCTGCCCCTACTCCGTTTAGTGTATCGACTGTGCACTGCAGTCTTTGAAGAAGGTTGCAGTGGAGAACTCAGCTCCCCCTTGTAGGACATGCTTTCATCCATATCTGCTTTCATCCATCTCTGCTCTCCTAGCCCAGGCCCTGATGATTAGAGGCCTCCTTGGTGCAGCCCTGGGCTGAGGCCTTCCTCAGGTGCATCCTCAGTGATCTCTTATTGGAGGAGAAAGTCGTGTTAAAGTAATTTTCTCCACTCTAACTCAGTGCTCAGTGCAGTAAGCCCTCACTCAATGTGGATAGATTCTGCAACTTTAAGCAAAAAAAAAAAATCATGAAACCAGTTTTCCCACAGGCTAATTTATATAAACAACAGTTAAGTTCTTATGACATCTCATCGACACTATAACATAAGGACATTAAATAAAATGACATTATTGGAGGACATGCTGTACTTTTGTTCTCTTGGAACTTCTTCCTCTTTCCACCCAGCTGCAGGGTCTATGGAATATCAGAAACCTTTTGTCTGGGGGTCCCAGCTGCAGTGAAATAATTCCCTGACCAGTGCTAACACATCTGAACTTGTCTAGTGTCATTCATGGGAAAAATGGACACTGAGGAGCCTTACTTTCTTTATGGCCCCTTGTTTATACCATTGCAGCTAGAGAATAAAGTCTTCATTGATACTGCCATTGGGGTTTATTGTCTTAATTGACCAACCTTCACCTGGCAGCTTAACTTTCTCCAGATCAGCTCCAAACACTGAAAATGGGTAGAAAGTCTCTCTCTATTAGCTCTCCTGTTAGACAATAGCATCACGATATAAGGACCAGTGTTTTAGGGCTTATATATCTATAACATTCGGTTTGAATGTTTTTGCTCAGTACAAAGAGAACTCAAAACTAGATAGCAAATTAGTTTCTTACAGAATGAAAGGAAGGAGGGAGGGAGGGAAGTTTAGTTAGACTATGGGCCTAATAATGAATAACATTTTAAAATAAAATCAAGCTATAAACTATGATAACAGAATGGATAAAGGATCCTCTACAATGACAAGTATAATACCCAATTTTAAGCATATGGTGTCTAAAAAGGAATCAAACATAAGAATATAGATACTGTAGTTATATTTTTACCAAAACAACCAATTTTGCTAATGATTTAGAAGTATACTTATCCATAAAAGATGAGGAAAATAAGCCTCCTTACCATAGTGCTTTGTTATCCGTGCAGCACATAGCATTATACCTAAATCATGTTCAAAAACACTTGATAGACCCTTTTTGGAAAAGTAAATCCGTAATTTTAATATGGTCTTGGAGGGGGCAGTATAGAAAGTTTTCAGAAAAGATGTTGTTACTTCAGAGCTTAAACTTCTGAGTGCATATTCTGCAATCCACAATTATGGGTCGACGTCTACTTTATGTGCATGCCACATTGACATTTTTAACCTTATACATCAATTATTTTCTTCTAGATCATTCCTGAGTATAGTGCAAAATCCAATGTTTTTTTTTTCACATGTAACACTAGCCCTTAAGTGTGTATCCACTTCAGAACGCATGGTGCTCATACTTCTGATATAGACAATGCATAGAAGAGGAAAAATTGTTTTGTCACTTAATCTATTTGTCGCATTCTGAAGAATACGAAGATGACTTCATAAAGCAACGTAACAGTGAGAGAGATGGTTTAGGAAGGAACGACTAGAAAGGCTCCACTAATTAGGCTCTGGCCAACAAACATCAAAGCAAATCATTAATGATCCAAAGCAAAGAAGAAAGAAGGCACACAGTTTCTGCAATAGAGAATTCTGTCTGAAGTCTTTTCCGTAGCAACCAGATGGAGGTAGCTAAAGAGAACATCCTTACTGACTTTCGGTCGTTACATAAGGTGCTATCGGAAACTTCTGCAGTTGTTACTCTTGTCAGGAGGTCTCTAGGATGGACTGGTATTGGGCGGGGAAGACATGTCACAGCCACTTTTCTAAAAAGTGTCGTACGGCATGTTTCTCTATATATCCCTCCTTTTAAAATATTTTGATTAAACATCCATACATTCGTATTCTAGAGAAGTTCAACAAACATACTTTCAAAGATATATCAATCCCTGATTTCTAGTAAATGTTCTTTTGAATACTGTCCAGAATCTTCATGTTTACAAAGAATACAACGTTGCTGAAGATTAGGTTTGCAACCTAAATATACATTAGAATTGAAGATTTTAAACTAGATCACCTTCCTGGGGTATATTTCTATATGAATCCCATTTTAGCTAGTTTCAATATTTATAATCAAACCTTAGCTTATACATCTAGACTAAAATTAATGTTGTTATAAATGGAGATTAATCGATTTAAGTCAATATCTGGGAGGATTCAAATTATGCATATTTCTTTTGCTATCTCGTATTGTACAAACATTGATTTGTACAGCCTAAACCATCATAAATAATTTATTTGAATCCATAGTTATACACTGGAATTTTATTTCTCCTTTAATGTTTCATACCTTGAATTAGCCATACTTCATTTTTATATAAAAGTTGTACAGTTTTTTAAACTTCACATTCTCTGAATTGTCTTGCTCCCTCCTTCTGCTAAAATACATGTTATAATCTGCTTTGTTCCTAAAGTTCAATATGGCAGTTACATATGGTGATTACATAGTGACTTTCAGTAACTCCTGAAAGTCTGAATGGTGCCATCTGTGACTTAAAATAATGAAGAACATTTTTCTTTACAAATAATTAATATATAATTTTCCCCAAATGTCATAGGCTTTAAGACTGTATTACTTCAGCAACGTATTTTATGTTACTATAATATTCATCATTATGAATGATTCTACCCTTTCTATAGTGCTTCATGCCACACTTTTTAAAATTAAAACACACCTAAACTGGGTTCAAAATACAGAACAAATGTATTTCACTGAGTGTTAACATATTATTTAAATATAATTTTAAATTCCTTTCATATAGAATAAATATAAGAAACTTTTTCTACATTCACTTCTTCTTGTATTCTTTCAATAAGTATAACACTCACTCTGTCCTAGTTACCACATTAGAACAGAAGATACGAACTTAAACAAAACATAGTTCCCATCCCTGAGATGCTCAAAGTCTGCGAAGAGAAACAGGAGAAATTATAATACAATCCAGTTAGTGCTGCAATAAATTATGGATCATAGTTACAATTGTAAAACACCATCTATTAATGTCACAAAATTACTTGTACATATTTTCAAATAGCAATGTACTGAAAGTTATTGCTTATAAGAAATAACTAAAATATTCTTGAATTCTAGATTATAACATTATTTTCTGAAATGTGTTCATTGATTTAAACTTTATTCACAACTGGCAATAATTAAAACCAAAAAATATTCAAGCTTACCATGCAGAGTGTCAAATTCTTTAACATTAATTTTTGCATTTCATCTCTATTACAACCTTAAGAAATGCCATATTTCATTTAATATTGATGATTAACAGACAGCACTAAAAGTTTTACAAACCATGAATATTTTAGGAAAGATTTTGCAAATACTGCAACAAGAAATATGCACCCTATATATAAATATTGATGACTTCTGTAGCATAATTAAAATTATAGTCAATATTTAGATACAAATCAATTTATTTTTATAGCTGAGGACAGAATAACTGGATTTAACCCAAATTTAAATAATCACATTAATAAAAACTATGTGTGAAAGAAATAAGTACAGCATGTTTACTCTCAGAGGGGGCGGGCATGAAACACCAATACTATACTTACCCTCCTTGAAAGCCTGCCAGCCAGCCTGTTTTGGTTTCATGCAAAACTGAGATGCCATGGGTGTCAGGAATGTTTAGTTACTGAAGACACTAACTATTACACTTGCCATTTATATATGGTAAGTAAAGCTTTTGGGGCTTCTTCCACCGTGGTGTTGGTTGCATTTGGAACCGGCCTACCTCAAAATAGAAATGTCAGGCTCTGGAGTCTTGAGCCCTCCATGGGCAGGTTCTCAGTATTAGCAAGAGTGCAGCAGAGAGCTGATACTGCTTTTCCAAAGATGGCAGCCTTGTCAAGAAGCACATAAGTAAAAATTCTAAAGGTTTTCTCTGGCTGGAGCCTGCTTCCCTTGGCCAGATGATCCAATCAAAGCACAAGTCACGCAGATACTTGTTTTCTCTCCAATACCCAGTATCCACAAGATGCTGGGACTCCTTTTTAGTAGGAGGGAGATGAAGTGACAGTAGTTTTTCTTTGGGAAGACATTGCAGATTTCCTCATATAATCCCAAGAAATTTTTACTCATCAAGTGAGCCTCACGATTTTGTCAGGGTTTACCAGTCACCCTTTCTGGAGGCGGAGTGATTACACTGGAATTAGACTATTGAGAGCGAGGCTTTTGACTTGCCAACCAACAGGCCATCAGCTATGCTGAAAACTTTTGACATGAGAGGCCAGAGACACATGAACTTAATTCTGATTCATTCATTAGTGGCAAATGTTAGTCTAGTGTCCCATCAGCACTTTTCTACCTGTGCAGACTAATGTCCTCTAGCACTTAGGGATAGAATGTATGATGAGCATAGAATATCAGTCCCTACTCTACATTCAGATTATAAGAAACAACAATACATTGAATTGACCCAAAGGATTCCTTCTACAAGGTCACATTAATGTTCCATTTCTACATTTTATAATTTAATATTCTTTTATTAAATCTTGGAGAAAAAAGCCTTTTTTTCCAAAACACAGCTGTCATATGAGCTTCATGTTTTCATTCCCCGTATCCCACAGCAGAGATGCAGAAGTTAGCTCAAGTGAATGTCATGCAAATAGTGAGTGTGTGTCACGGCTGAGAAGCAATGAGCTTAGAAAATCCAATCTTTTTAAGATGGCTGTTAGTTTACCAACTAGCAGTCAGGCTGTTCAACCTTTTTCTGGGAGGAACACAGTATCACTATTCTGGTCAGAAAAGAACTTCACCCCCTGCCCTGGAGGGAGACACTTCTCTGTCTTCCACAACTGTTGGCTACTAACATCCATGAAAAGATTGTGCAGATCTAAAGCTGATACAAGAGATGCAGAAACAAGACAAACCCATGAGATCTATATGCTAGAAGCTGATATGACAAGTCCCTAAGACAAGACCCAGGTACAGTACAGTACAGGATGACATGTACTTTAAAAGTATAGGGGCGCCAGTAGTCTGAAATGTATGGGAAGCTCCACAGTTAAAAGCTATGAATATTAGTCATAAGTTGTCATATGTTGTTTAATCTCCCCTTCAAACCAAAATTGATCCAAAATGGAGAAAAATGTTTCAGAGTAAGTAGAAAATATCCCATAGAATATGCTGAAGACAATGTACTTTTTAGCCTAGATCTGAAATTTGCATGGGGGAATAATTTTTATGTAATCTAAACATAGAACTTAATTATAATGTATATAAATATTCAAATAAGAAGAACTCATTTGACTTATTGATTAAAATGAAGCCATTAGTCCATAACAAAAATGAGATATTGTGAAATCTGTGTCTTAAGACAAATAATATATACCCAAACATGATTTATGTTGTCTGTGCAATCATAAGTCCCTCAAGTTTGCCTTTAGTAATCTAATCCATTTCAGACTTATTTCTTGACACTGACTATACATTGTTCATCCTTGTGAATATGGCTTATGCTTCCAAATTTTTCCTAAACTCTGTTTTTCCCTTCCATCTATAAGGAACTCCTGCTCCAGCTTTGTTGAAATCCTAACAATGGTTCAAGGACAATTTCAGATGCTAAGTTCCTAAGGAAACCTGTTCTAATTGATAGTGTTTCTCTTTGGAACCCACAGAATATATTCTTAAATTCTTTATGTCTCCCTTTTCTCCCCTCTTCCTCCCTCCCTCCCTTTCTTCCTTTTTTTCTTACGTATTTTCTTCCCATCCTAAAAAAAAAACAGATGTTGTTCTATCTTGTAGTATTGTGTCAGCCATTGTTGTATTACATCAATATATTCCTTATTTAAAAATTTGTGTGAGCCCTGGCTGGTGTAGCTCAGTGGATTGAGCACGGGCTGTGAACCAAAGGGTCATGGTTTGATTCCCAGTCAGGGCATATGCCTGGGTTGCAGGCCTCGTCCCCAGTGGGGGCCATGTGAGAGGCAACCACACATTGATGTTTCTCTCCCTCTCTTTCTTCTTCCCTTCCCCTCTCTCTAAAAATAAAAAAAATAAATGAAATATTTTAAAAAATTAAAATCTGTGTGAGTTTTGAAGGGCAAGTTTATATTTTTTCCATTCTAATTAAATGAAGATTATAAGGAGCAAATCCTTTTAAACAATTGGCCAATAAGATATAATAGCCAAAGAAAAATCATTCAGAAAAGCATTTTGTCAAATTAAGAAAAATTAAACGTAAGAAGCAAAACTTTTTGTTACATTGTGTAATGCAGGATTTTCAGTCCATTTGATGGCACTCTAAAGTTTGAAAAATTTTAGACTTAGGAAGTCCCACAAATGGGTGAAACTAAAAAATTTTCCTGAAGGCAGTAAGGTTATTTTACATTTTCTCATAAACTAACCCAAGACTAGAACATGGCTTATATTCTGAAGATAATTTAGCATAAAATTGTTTAATTATCTACAAGATACATGTGAGGAATTCATTGGCAGATGGAAAGTAAGGGCCCTTCAGTCTGTATACCACACAACTCTCTGGATATTAAATCTAATTCTTGTTGGAAACTCCCTCAGTCCTTTATGACAACATTTAAGTAATTTCCATGTATTTTAGATTGGATCTCTCTTAATATGATAAAAACTAAGAGTTGTATAAACTTTTAGTAAAACATGGAAAAGATGGCAGCCCTAAGATAAAGAAACATCTCTCTTTACATTATCCATTTCCAAGAATTCTCCAGAGAAAAAAGTGACATATTTTATGGCTTTACTTGTCAGCAATAATAAATACCACGGGAAGAAATGATTTCAGAGCTATTAATTTTTAGAGGGATGGTTTAACTTGTTACTTATTGAATAAATATTATTGGAGAAATAAAAATAGTGTGAAATATTTGGGTTAAAACTAAGAAAGCACTAAGAATCCACTCTCTCCTCTGTATAAAAGATTTCAATTAAAGTTATCTGTAAAAGTAATCTGAATTCAAATTGTCATCACTAAACTTGTTCATTATTAACTTATAAAGAATTGTATTTTAGTTAATTTTATAAAAATTATGTGACACGTAATAATAAAATGTTCAATACCAAAAGTAAAGATAAAATTGAGAAAAATTCTCCCAGGCATAAGCCGTGACATTAAACCAACAATATCTAAGACATTAAGTATATGGAGATAGAAATTTTTTTTAAATGTGAAGACAGTGTGAAATATTTGATAAATATAGGGCTGTTTTTGTGAACATGGAATAAATTTCCATCTTACAATGAGCCTGAGAGACATATTGCAGTCCAACAATGGTATATTTACCAAGTCACTGCAACAGAGGAGGGTATTAGAGAAACTACTGAATTTCCGTATCGAAGGAAGAAAGAAATAGTGATGATTTAGAATTAGGGGGAAAGATGAGCTTCAGGTCAAATCTAAATAAATCAGTGGTTGTTTATAAAGTGTTTATTATGAAGTCTGGGTGCTTAGTGAAACCAGAGTTCTGTTTTCCTTGGAAACTAAAAAGGTAAGATATATATGGACGCCGTGTTCACAAACCCTCACTGAAGTCCTGCACTGAACTGAAAAAGAAAGCTGCTTTTTTGTGTTAAAAGTGACTAAGATTCTTAAGCAATAGTGAGGTATTCTGTTGCTTAAATGATTTCTAATAACAATGTTCCTGACAAGCAATGACTTTAGAAAAAGTTTCCCAGCCTTGTTTCGTTAACTGACATAAGTGGTATTTACAAGTTAACAATGTAATCGTGAAATACACACCTTTGAGCAAACATATTTAATTTATTCTTTTCTGATTTTAATAAAGGAAAAAATACTATCACAAGGCAATCTGGCTAAGGATGGTTTTATTTAGTCAGAGTGTCTCCCTCAGAATAAGGTAATCATTGTTCCATTGGCTTCTAGCACAGAATCTTGCCATAAAAATCAAAGGTCAGTGCAATGTTTTCCTTTAATTGACATTTTTCTACCCATGCACAAGATATTTTTTTAAATGTTGGTTTTTATGTCTCAGCAATTTTAGTGCTTATTCCATCTACTCAACTGTGTATCATAGTATTTTACAAATATAACATATCGTGCCCTTAACTGAGCACTGGCCTAGGAATTTATACTTTTTTTGAACATTTACATAGTTATTTTATGTCACCTACTCTACTGAACCCACTTACTCCATAAGCCCTCAATCCATGACTCAAAGAATAGATGACATAATGGTACTTGTGTTTTTATAGCTCATGTTTAATAATTCACAGTAGAGAAGAATCATTTCCCAGGAATCTCACTTCTTTGGCCCTTTCAGAGGATCATGTGCGCTTTATTGTGTTTTCTTTTTAGTTCTGCAGAACCTTAGCTTGTTGCTGAGGGATGATTAGCTCTGTGTATACTTAGTCACTCTCTGTTACTTACCCAGTGTCAAAGCAAGCCACATGATGAGTTTGAGGACTAATTCTCCTGAGGACTTGTGGGGGAGGTAGGTGTGTTGCCATTCACAGACTTATTGGTCATTTAGTTTTTTTAGAACTTTCTTAGCCTTTCCTTTTGATAAACTTGAATTTGGGGTATGTGAAAATGCAGTCCCAAGATATGGCTAACTTGTTTCTTTCCCAAACCTAAATCTGTGTGGCGTTGGTGCAGACGTAAGCCAGAGAGCTCTGCCAAAATATCTTTCATGTTTCCTTGGGCTCATATTGGATGAAATATGGCAGCTTTGGTCTTCTGCTGTATATAATGACTTTCACTAATTTTTTTTGCTTTTTAAAAAATTTATTTTTATTAAATTTACTGGGTCACATTGGTAAATAACATGTCATTTTCAGTTTCACGTAACATGAAACTTTATAACACAAAATCTGTATATTCTGTGTTCATAACCTGAAGTCTAGTCTATTTCATCACCTTTATTTGACCCCTTTAGCCCTCTTTGTCCTCTTCCTACCCCCCTTACTCTCTGGTAGCCACCATTCTGTTGTCTGAATCTATGAGTTTGTTTTTTGTATTTCTTTTTGTTTTATATCCTACATTGAATGAAATCATATAGTTCTTGTTCCTCTCTGACTAATTTCACTTAACACAATATTGATCTGTTGACTAGTATCCCCTTTGTATACATACCACATTTTCTTTAGACTTGGGTTGCATCCATGTTTTGGCTCTTGTGTTTTTTTGAAAAATATTTGCTTTCAGTTTTATATTCCACCTATGAGTGAAATCATATGGTTCTTAAAATTGAAAGCAACAAATGCACAAACAAGAAAAACAAACAAAAACTCATGGACACAGACAAGTGTATGGTGGTTATGGGGAGGAAAAGAAAGTGCTGGGTTAGTAAAGGAAAAAAGGGGTTACACATATGGTAACAGAAGATTTGACTTGAGTGGTGGGCATGTAATGCAATATACAGATGATGATATATCACAGAATTGTATACTTGAAACATATATAATCTTGCTAACCAATGTCACCCCAATAATTTTAATCAAAATAGTTTTGGTACAGGTGTGGAAGAATTGCTTAGATAGAAAATGTGGAAATTATCTTATATCTGGAATAATTCTAGATTCTAGTTTAAAGTATTTAGAATATTAAAGGTTTAAGATGAACGGTTCCATCCATTCAGCATGGATGGAACTGGAGAGCATTATGCTAAGTGAAATAAGAAAAACACCATACGATCTCACCTTTAACTGGAACATAATCAACAAAAGGAAGAAAAGCAAACAAAATAACCAGAGACATTGAAATTAAGAACAATCTAACAATAGCCAGTGGGGAGGATGAGGGGACAGTGGGGATAAGGGTTTTCAGGAACTACTATAAAGGACACATGGACAAAACCAAGAGGGAGGGTGGAAGTAAGGGAGGGAGGTGGGTTTGGAGTGGGTGGGGGAAGAGATGGGGAGAAAATGCAGACAACTGTAATTGAACAACAATAAAATAATTTAAATTAAAAAATAAAAAATGCATTTGATAATTATAGCTAGTAAATTTTACGCATATTAAATATTTTTAAAAGATTAGTTAACAATATGCATTATAAAACAAAGACATTTTTATTTGTTATCAGGACTGCTAATATGTTTTACAATTGCAAAACATACTACTTGAAAATTTTATATTATACTCTTGCTCTTTGAAATTTTAATTAGACTTTTAAATCCAGTACATAATATTTATAATCAGTTTCTCAACATTATTTGGTGCTAGTAGTCTTTGTAATGAGTATAATTCTACTTTCACTACTCCTTAAAAGTAATTGTTTTAAAATCATTTTTAAAAGTCATATTTCAGAATTATTATTATCATTTTATATTTTTAGATAGTAATGCAAGATAGTATTTGATGAAATAATAGAGTATCTAATACTGAGACATAATCACTGCCATTTTTTTATATAATAGAAAAAATATTCCCATGTTGACAGTGACCAAATCACTAAGAGGTATTGAACTTTTCTTAACTAGTTCTTAGTCACAGTATTATTTTTCATATACGTCTATCTTTTATTGTGTTCAATAATGTATTATTAAAATTTTGCAAAGCTTTTTTTCACGTTCTCCCATCCCATTAACTTTTTCTCACTAATGACTTTGGTTTATACTTCAACAAAGTGTCCCCAAATGCTCATTTTTTATTTTTGCTAATACACAAGAATTCCTGGGGCAAGTCACACTGTGTGTATGAAAGGTCCCTACTGTTTTACAAAACTATGCATTCTAATTCACTTGCTTTTGTATTTAATTATTGGAAATTCATAACTTTCTCCATTTTTTCTTGTCTGCACTCACTGCTTCTTTCATAGACAAATATATTTGCATACTCTACTTAAAAACAGTTGTAGAAAAAGTCTTTATACCTTATATTTTCTTTCAATTTTGGCTTTTATTTGTTCTTAAATATAATGTGGAAAAGAATAAATACTATTTTAGAACTATTTGCAGAGATGTTATTTTCGCTCAACCTCCTCTTGGTAACATGACTTGACCTACCTCTGAAATTAAAGTATGAACATTTTAAGAATAGCTGACATGAATTCTCAAAAACCACAAAAGTTTTTAATCACTACACTTTTGTAAATTTGTATAATTTTTATAAATTTAATTTTTTAAATATAAAATCATGTGCCCTGAAATATCATTTGAAACACTGTGTCTTCTGCCTTCCTACTTTTTAGCCTCAAATTCCTTTGATCCCCTTCTCTTCCTATACTCTTAACACTAGGGACTTAAATATTCCTAGTGGGTTTACCATATCTTTTTTCAGTTTTATTTTTTTAATTCAGAATGTCTACCTGTTAGTTACTCTCCATTTTACTGTCTTTCTAATTCAGACATCTAGAAACTTACTGATCCTCTCACACTATTTTTGCTATGTTTTACCAATGGATTTAACCAGTTTTGCTGATTAGATAAAATTTTCCCTATAGATATGTATAGCTTTACTGAATACTAAATAACATACTGAATAAATGATACACCAAATTATATTTTCACAATTTTATGCAAAAGCAAATATACTTGGTTTGAATATTATAGGACAGGGATATTTTTAATCTTATTCTGTGTTCATTCTATGGAAATAACTGTATATAGTTTGTTTTATTTCATAACATTATTTCTTCCAGTTGACTTAATAAGTTTAGATTTATGTGTAAGAACAACAAAAAGCAATGAAAAAGAAACTAGAATGCTGAAAATAATTGGCCTGTTCTTCTTACAGGATATTGCCTTGAACTGTCACATTTGAATTATTACAAATGTGTTTAGCAAATAAACTTCTTTTAGAAATTAGAAATACTTGGTATACGTTTTTAATAATACTTGAAAACAAGAAAATAATATAATCAGTGGATTGCAATAGCAAAACTCTTTTATGTCACAAAGTAATGTAATAAGAAAAAGCCATTCCTTTATGTTTATATGTATTATAAATGATCTCTTTATGAGGTTAAGGATGTCATTGTCCTATTTTGATAAATATTAGGATTTATAGGAGAACAGTAGGAGGAGGGGGTGGGGTAGTTACTAAGTCAACAGAAAATAATAACAGATTGTAGGTCATGCAAATCTGTGTTATTATAGCTAGTTAACAAACCATGGTTTATATATATTTCCAAATCAATGAGGCCATATATGGCAATTTTAATTAATTAAATCAGGATTCATGAGAACATAAATGAAAATAAATATTTAGAGTTATCTTGCATATAAAAGAGCCTGATAAGTAATTTTGTTTTTAAATTTTCAAAAGGTGAAGTTCAATAAATGATTATTTTCAGCATCTAAGCAAGAAAAAGGTGAAATGACAACTAGACAGATTTAAAATATTATTATTTTCCTTTTTACATCCTTCAGTGGATGTATTTGTACCATTTTTCCTAAAAAATATGCTGTAATATAAAAATAAACGATTTTTTTCTTTGACTTAGTAGATTATAAGCTTTTCAAATGAATACCATCTGAAGCCTCAATTTTTTACAATCAAAATACAAGAAATTATTATCTCTGTGTTATTTCTATCTCTGTATTATGTACATGTTTAAACTTTTAGAAAGGATCCAAGGTCTAGACAATGGAAATCACAATCATTTCAAAAGTAATACTTAGAATATTAGCAATTAGCTTCAAAGGATTATGAATGATAATTCTATATTAATGTATAAGATAAAGTATCATGTATAAGAAGAAAAACCTCCTTGATCATTATAGATAAAATTACTTTTAACTAGAACATCTATTGTCATTTCCTCTAATGCTACCAATACCTACTATGACCTTAAAGCATGGCCACTGGCCATTATTTAACAATATTTAGACAAGGTATAATTTTTAACAAGTTGAGAAAATTAAGGTTATTAAAATAATTATTTCCTCTTTTTACATAAATGTGTTTTCTACCTTTTCTATGTTTATTAAAAGAATGTAAAAAATGTAAACAGTCTCTTACAATGTTCCCAATTTAGGAAAAAAAATATTTCTGATACATATATGTATGGAGTATGGTGCTCCAATTAGCCATTTTCAAATAATGTGCTTCTCATTTCAATAATTCTCCTTGCCCTGGCCGGTTGGCTTAATTGGTTGGAGCATACTTCTGTAGACCAAAAATTAGTGTGCTTGATTCCTGGTCAGGGAACACACTTGGGTTGTGGGTTTGATCTCTGGTCAGGGTGCAAACAGGAGGCTACTGATCCATGTTTCTCACATTGGTGTTGCACTCTCTCGTCGCCCCCCCCCCACCTCTCTAAAAATCAATAAGCATACCCTTGGGTGAGGATTAAATAAATGAATAAATATTTCCCTTCTTTGCCCCAGAATAGAACAGCAGGAAGGGGTTTTATCAAGGAAATTCTCCCAATATGACAAAATATCAATTCAAAAAATTCAATCTAGATGGAAGAATTATAATAAACTATAAATATACTTCGGTATAATTTTTCTTCTTCCTTTCAGTAATCAAATTGCATATCTCCCAAGCATTTGCTAGGTTATCACTTCTTTTTCTGTTTTCTCTTAAGCTAAACGGGCATACCTCATTGTATTGCTTTTCACTTTATTGAGCTTCCCAGATAATTTTGGTGGTTTTTTTTTTTTGAAGGTTATTGGCAACCCAAAATCACACAAGTTTATTGCCACTTTTTTTTTAGTAGCACTTGCTCACTTCATTTGTTTTGCCTCAGTTTGGTAATTCTCACAATAATTCAAGCTTTTAAAATTGTTTTTTGTGGTAATCTATGATTAGTGTTGTGGGAAAACATGAATTGTGTCGCTATAAAACAGTTGTTAATTCATAAATGTGCATGCTCTGACTGCGCCACCTACTGGCCATTTTCCCAGCTCTCTCCCTTTCTTCAGGCTCCCCTAATCCCAAATACAACAATATTGATATTAAGCTAGTTAATAACCCTATGGTGGCCTCTAAGCGTTCAGGTAAAAGGAAGAGTCAAAAATCTCTCACTTAAAATCAAGAGCTAGAAATAATTAAACTCAGTGAGGAAGGCATGTTCAAAGCTGAGATAGGCTGAAAGCTTGGCCTCTTGTGCCAAAGAGTGTGACAAGCTGTGAATGAACAGTTCTTAAAGAAAACCAAAAGTGTTCCTCCAGTGAACATATGAATGGTGAGAAGGTGAAACAGCTTTATTGCTGATATGCACAAAGTTTTAGTGGTCTGGATAGAAGATCAAACCAGCCAGAACATTCCCTGAAACCCAAGTTTAATCCAGAGCAACTCCATGAAGGTTGAGAGAGGAGGATTCTTCAGAAGAAAACTTTGAAGCTAACAGAGGTGGTTGATGAGGTTTAAAGAAAAACATCATCTCATAACATAAAAGTGCAAGGTAAAGCAGCCAGGGCCACTGCAGCAAGTTATCCAGATCTAGGTAAGATAATCAATCAAGGTGGCTACGCTAAACAACACATATTCGATATAGACAAAGCAGCCTTACATCAGAAGATGCCGTCTTGACTTCCATAGCTAGGGAAGAGAAGTCAGTGCCTGGCTTCACAGTTCCAAAGATAGGCTGACTTGCTTTTGAGGACTAATGCAACAATTTTCATTTACCATTCAATAACTCTAAGGCCCTTAAGATTTATGCTAAATCTACTCTGCCTTTTGTTGATTTTTAAATCAACAAAATCTGGATGACAGCACATCTGTCATATGTGATGACTACAACATTACTTGCTGCCCCCTCTTCTTTTTCCTTTGTTTCTCATCCACGGGTGTTAGTTTCTTTTCCCTCTCTACTTCAGTATCCCCCTTGCCAAAGTCATCTATACAAGTTATGTTACTTGTAATACTCACTCCTAAATATTAAACTACTAACTAGTAGTTTTCTTAAAGAAATAATAAATTTTTAAACTATTTATCATTTCTACTTTGTTATATTCCAGTTGATATGACCTGAGAAAAAGGTAAATTTTGCTTTCAATCATTTATTCATTAGTTATATATTCACTCATTGCTTTTGAAATGACTGTTCAATTTTTTGGTGATTTTAATGCATTTGTGTGCTTTCTTATTATTTACCGTGAGAGTTATTTTCATATAACCTGAATATTAATCTTTTATCAGGCATATATTTCAATAACTTTTTGTACCAGTCTGTTTTTACTTTTATTTCCTTTGTGTCTTTGAATAACTACAGTTTTAAAATTTGATGAGGTCTTATTTATTGATTTTTAAAAATTATTTATACATTTTGTTCTCCAAGAAATTTTAGCCTAGTCCCAGGTCACAATGATTTTCCCTACATTTTCTTCTATAAGTTTTATGAATATAAATTTTTTAATTATTTATTTTTAAAATTATTTTTCAACTACAGCATTCTTTCTTTTACGCCTTTCCCAGCCCACACCCTCTGTGCCCCCCGCCTCCATATGTTGTCAAAAATGGGAGGAAGTTTATTATTATTGTTGCATAGGCATGTTCAGTTATTCCAGCACCTTTTGCTAAAAAGCATATCAATTTTCCATTGAATTGACTTTCAGCAGTATTCAAATTGCCTTATAAATGGGTCTGTTTACAGAGTTTCATTGATCAATATGCCCTTCCTTTTGCCTGTCCTGTTGAATTATGTTTACAGCAAGTATTAGAATTCAGTATTATCCTACTGGATAGTTAAAATCCAGTAGGATAATACTGGATTTCAATTAATTTATATTAATTAAATTAGTATTACTCTTATTTTCCTTTGGTATTTCATCAACTCGTCAATTAAATAACTTAACTTTGATATTTTTGTTATATATTATAGTTCAGTTTCTCTGTCATAGTATATAGTATAGTTTTCCCACATAATGAGATAATTTCAATGATTATGATAATAAAAATGGCGACAATAATATTTTTAAAAATTAGTTTTAATTTCAAACAAAGAAAAAGCACTGTGTCAAGATTCAGTCTGAGGTATGACTACACTTTATTTAATTCATTTAACAAAATGAATGTAGACAAAATTAAATAATCAATATATTAAAATATAAATAATATACTTTAAATTAATTTTATTTTAATTCACAAAAATTTTAAATACAAATAATATTTTAAGTTAAATATAAAACATTTCAAAATATGGATAATACTTTATAATCGGTTTTAATTTCCATTCAAAAATAAATTCTATTTTGAATATAAATATTTTAAATACATTTAAAATTAAATATTTTAAAATATTACTATTTAAAAGTATTTTGATTTAAATCTAAGACAAGACAATAATATTAAAGCTAGTTTTAATTTTAAACAAAGTACTATATGCCAAGATACATTCTAGGGTACCAATACACAGGTATATGTATCTGAGATAGCTATTTGCATAAAAACGATAGTGACACACATTTAATTTTCTTTAAAGTCCCTTAACCTAATAATTTTTGAAGTATACTTGCATGTTCTTTGAATGGTGTTTGCTGACACTGTCTTTTTTGTATAGACAGAATTGTATAATGAATCTTCTACATCTACAAAGTATTGAGAACTTACACGGTGTTGCATGTAAGGCTTTGAATAAACACTTCTCTCTTTTAATGGTTATATTACTATGATCACTACTTTATTTCTCACTTTTCATGTTTCATCAAAGATCACTCTTATCCTATAATCTACATGTTTGTCATACATTTATATTTATATCTAATTGTATGTGTGTTTGTAAAATAAAGAATGATCTAAGCACCATGAATATCTGCATCTTTATTCTTCCTCACCTTGGATAAAATGGTTGAAAAATATGGTTATGTCCAAAACCTCACACTGCTGTAGCTTCAGTGGTAACTAAAGGCATGAGATAAGTAGAATTAGGGATTGGAAAAAATGAAAGTAATAGTTTCAACTTATTTTTAATGTAGGTATTTGAACTGTCAGTGGCATTTTCCAGCAGATTTTGATATCATAGTAGTGAGACAGAACATAATACATTAGCATATTGGACAGTTGTTTGAAATTAACTCCAAATGGGGTTGTGGGGCTGAGTGAAAAAGGTGAAAGAATTAAGAAAAAAATTAAAAAACCCTCATAGATACAGACAACAGTAATGTTATTACCACAGAGAAAGTGGGATGGGGTGGTAGAAGAGGGTGTACAGGGGACAAATGGTGACAAGAGGACACTTGAGGATAATGGACACACAGTACAGTGCACAGATGGACATGTAGATTTAAAAACAAAACCTTATATTTATCAGGATCAGGAGAGATATGATCATAGGTGTTTTATGTGACACTGGTCACTTGAAATCTGAGTATCACACCAGTGACACTGCTGAAAGCTCACCTTCTTGAAAACACAAGTTGTTTGTAGGGTTATCAACTTTTCTCAGGAAATACACTCGATAGCCATTGAATTCTGGAGTAGAAATTCTCCTTGTAGTTTATTAGTTATTTTTCCCTTAGAAGGATAATTATACCAATTTTCTCAAGTTCTTCTTGAACAAAAGAAGGCAAAAAAAAAACCCAGAAAAAATAATCTGAGGAAAGATTGAATTAAGTACTTTAACATGTGCCTGTTATATCTGTGGTAGATGATTACTATTTCTCATAAATTATAACACTTGTAGTTTGTCCTTACATTAAAATATACATTGATTGACTTTCATTATAGTTCCCTTCACAATTCAAATAACATGATTACCAGTTGTAAACATGACAGAATATTCATTTCTCATGTCTCCAAAATGAAGTGTATTTTTTATACATTTCTATTTTTTCTTTCCAAATTTATTCTCAAAATTATAAATTTCAGTGTATTATTACCACTATTACTATTTTCTATTTAACCAAAAGTGTCCATTGAGTGGCTTATACTTCACATGGAGTGGCTTATACTTCACACTGAGTGGCTCACAAGCATTAAATATAACTAGAAAATAACTTCTACATACAGATGCTACAGCTAATAAAGTTAGATGAGTAAACCAGACTGGGATATTAGTATTTATTATAATTATTAATGATTGAAAAACTCTGAATAGTCAATTTTATTTTCTTCTGTTTCTTAATATACAATTATCTTATCTATTAGAAAAATATAGAAGTAAAAGCAAAATCTGGTTCCAATATTTACATTATTTATTACCAAGCATAAATTATGCATTTTTCCATCAATAAAGGGGATATAATATTTTTTAAATATTTTATTTATTTATTTTTAGAGAGAGGAGAAAGGAGGAAGAAAGAGAGAAACGTGAATGTGTGGTTGCCTCTTGTACACCCCCTACTGGGGGCCTGGCCTGCATCCCAGGCATGTGCCCTGACTGGGAATACAACTGGCGACCCTTTGGTTTGCAGGTTGGCACTCATTCCACTGAGCCACACCAGCCAGGGCAAATGGATATAATATCATGATCTTTCTTGTAGGATGTTGCAAGGCATTACTGAATCTTCCTTTGAGTGTCTCTCATTCAGTGAACACATGATAAAGAATAGCTGTTATTATTAACTATTTATTCTTACATCAATATATTTGTGGGGTTTTTGGCTTTATGCCACTTTACAGAAACTGACATTTGAAAAGCATAAATATCTTGTTTGATTCAGGCATACCTCATTTTATTGCACTTTGAAGACAAATGCATTTCATCAACATCAAGGGAAAACCTTCCATGGCAAAAAATTATTACTCATTGAAGGCTCAGATGATGATTAGCATTTTTTTAGCAATAAAGTATTTTTTTGTATTTTTGAAAATAATTCATATTGTTTTTAAAACATAATAGTCAATAGACTATGTTATAGTGTAGGCATAATTTTAACATGCAGTAGGGAAAAATGTGAGACTCAATTTACTGTGATACCTGCATTTTTGTGGTGGTCAGGAACAGAACCCACAGTATCTCCAAGGTATGTCTGTGTTACAAATCTTTGGAGTTAGAGTTAGCACTATCTGTATTCCTGTATCTGTATAAATTACAGTTTCAAGTCAGTTTGGAATTGATCAGATTAGATTTGTTTAAGAAAGCATGGCTTTTTTTTTATACAATTAAAAAAATGATTGTAATTAACTTCAAAATACTATCCAACCCCTGACTATCACTTGTGTCTTTCAGGGAAATGCTAACAGACTTATCATATTTAAATTTGGGGGTTATTTTATGTATGTATAGGACACCTATTTATATATGTATAATACAGTACTTTATGTATACAACATGATGACCCCTAAATTAATAGTCATCCTTCCCAGTTGGATATAATAGAAGTTAATAAATAGGTCATGTTACCTATTATTTATAAAATAGGAAATTGCTTCAGACTTGGAAATCCTATCTGGCATAAGACCACATGTTCAAGCATTGAAAAAATGCATCTCTTATTCCATTCTATACATCTTGGTCAACAATAAACCATTAATAACTATTTTTGGAGCACAACACTCCAACAGTTTTTATATCAGGCTAACAACAACATGACCAAACCCATATTTTTCTGGGTTGTTGAGTATGCCATGTGGGACAGAGTTAAAAGACCTGATGTCAAGCTCCAGTACACTTATTGTAGATTGAAGGAATCAAGTCTATTATTCCATCATACTAGGAAATACATTTAGTTTGACAATGGTTTTTAACTCAAGTCAAGCTATATATAACCCAGCATTTTGTGATCCTCAAAGGATTTGCAAATTTCTCCTTGGATGGTAACATATACTGCTGTTAAACTAAAAATAAAAAGTCAAGGAGAGAGGTAACAAACATGTACTTGAGCTCCAGAAAGAATTGAAGTTCTGGAAAGCAGGGATTCAGGCAGAAACCCAGATGCACTGTTCCAATAAGGAGTTGGAGGCAAGGCCTATTTATGGGACAGGGAAGGGAAAAAAATGACATGAATAGAAAGAAGGAATTTCTATTGGTGCAAAGGAGCTAAGTTACTCTTTAGCTGTTATACGTAGTGGTGCTAATTCTAAAGAATGTCTCTACTGGTGGCTGTTCCACTTCCCCTTCTGTTACCCCTATAATTCAGATGTTGGAGCATTTAAAGATGTCCTGGAAGTTCCTAAGCCTCTCCTCATTTTTTTGAATTCTTGTTTCTTCATATTTTCCTGTTTGGTCATTTTTTCCTTCCTTCTGGTTCACTCCCTTAATTTGGGTCCCAGTTTCATTTTCATCACTATTGGTTTCCTGTGCAATTCCCTTAATTTCAATTAGTTTAGCCTTCATATGTTCCTCTAATTTGTGACTAAAATCAACCAGTTCTGTGAGCATCCTGATCACCAGTGTTTTTGAACTGTGCATCTGAAAGTTTGGCTATTTCTTTGTCACTTAGAGTTATGGGATCTGGGGCTTTGAGATCTTCCTGAGCCATTTTGGTCTGTTCGGGCCCATTAAGTATGAGTAGCAGAGCCTTAGGTGTTCTTATTTGAACAAATAATAAAGGAGAATTTCCCCAATCTGGCAAAGGAAATAGACTTCCAGGAAATCCAGGAAGCTCAGAGAGTCCCAAAGAAGTTGGACCCAAGAAGAAACATACCAAGGCACATCATCATTACATTAGCCAAGATTAAAATGAAGGAGAGAATCCTAGAAGCAGCAAGAGATAAGGGGACAGTCACCTACAAAGGAGTTCCCATCAGACTGTCAGTGGATTTCTCAAAAAAGACCTTACAGGCAAGAAGGGGCTGGAAAGAGGTATTCCAAGTCATGAAATCCAAAGACCTACAATCAAGAATACTCTATCCAGCAAAACTTTCATTTAGAATAGAAGGACAGATAAAGTGCTTCTCAGATGAGATCAAATTCAAGGAGTTCATCATCACCAAGCCCTTATTATATGAAATGTTGAAGGGACTTATCTAAGAAAAAGAAGATAAAAAATATGAACAGTGAAAGGACAACAAACTCAGAGTTATTAACAACCACACCTAAAACAAAAGCAAACTAAGAGGACAGCTAGATCAGGAGCAGAACCATAGAAATGAAGATCATGTGGAGGGTTAGCAACAGGGGAGTGGGAGAAGGAGAAGGGGGGAGAAGGTACAGAAAATAAGTAGCATAGATGGTAGGTAGAAAATAGATAGGGGGAGGGCAAGAATAGTATGGGAAATATAGAATCTAAAGAACTTGAGACACGTGGTCATAAACTAAAGGGGGGGAATGGTAGGGGTGGGGGTGCATGGTGGAGGGGAATGAAGGGGGGAATAGAACTGTAATGGCATAATCAATAAAATAAACATTAAAAAAAGAATGTCTCTAACGTTTAGTCAGGTAGTCAGAATGTCTGCTTTCCTGATAGCTGTTTAAACAGTTGTTGGGAATACAATGTTGGTTTAGGCCCAGTCCAAAGGTTGTTCTGCCCAGATTAAACATTTCAGATCTGAGGAGTCAGTCCTATGAGACTGCTCTCCTTGGAGAGGGCAGCTCGGACTCCGTGAGGAGGTGGCTCTGGTTATATTATTTTTCACAGTACATTTCTCCATTTAAGGTAAAATAGCCAATTTGTGGTATCCAGCACTACTTTTCTCTTTTGAAATTTAGTTTCTTTTTTATTTTGAAGCTTCTGGAAACAGTAATCAGAATAAATTTACATGGGACTTTATCAAAACAATTTTAAATAAAAAGTGTACATAAAACCAACAATGTAATAAGATAGATAAACAGGTTATTGATATAATTTGTTACCTTTTGAGATGCTTCAATTAAGTATTTAAATCACATATTTCTGAAAACTCTCATCTGACCATTTTATAATAGCTGTCAGAGCACAAGAAATGAGCCTGATTTTTAAATCTGCCCTTGCCAGTTTGAAGGTTACTTACCAACTGATTAGACCTGTCAGGCCTTATGGTGTTTACTATATTGCATTCCTGTTAAGGTTGCTTATGAAACTATTAGCCTTTTCCTTTGACATTTGAAGTTATGCTTCAATAACTGTGTTTATATTCCTATAAACTTTGTATTGCTTTAAAGGTAGTTTAAGCAGAGCACAGGTTAAATGAGTTGCTAACCAGTTATCTTTATTGAATAGCTTTTGCTTATAATTAAAAGCTATTGTTTTTCTTAATGGTATTTTTTCCTTTTGCATTGTTAATTTACAGTGATTTATAAAGGCAATTGAAAATCTACTTTTAGGATTATAAAAATAATGACAATTGAGTTTAATGGCCATTACAGGACATGAGTACAATGGATACATATAAAATACATTTCAAAACTATAAAAGTTTTACTTCTTTTCTAAAGGATAACTAAAAACAATCACTTTAAACAATATATATTAAGGTAAAACTAATGCCTCAAATAAGAACTAATCTTGTTTTCTTTCATATTCCAGGAACATATATGTTTATATAGCACATACCAAATGTCTGCCTTATAAAATAGTTATACATTTGCTTAATTAACTTGATTGACTGTGACAGTTAGATAATAGTTCTTTCTTTACCTTCTGAGGTTCTATCCCAGTGTCTTTGCTTTTATTCATCCTTAAAGTTTAAAGTGAATAAAAGGAAAATGTTTTTCATTCTTTAAAAAAGTCTGTAAAACTATTAAATAATTCACTAATATTTTCTTCTGACTTTAAAAATAGTTTAGGTAATAATTGAAAATACTTTTCAGAATTACTGTAGATTATAAACTTATATATTGATGTTCCCAAAAGTATAAAATATAATCTTGACAATTTAAAAATATGCCAAGGCTAAAAATCTAGTTCAGAAATATTCTTTAATAAGATAAATAGTAAAATAACAACACATGCCTAATTTCTTTCAGAAGAGATTTGAAAATTAGGAGATTCTTTCACTGTAAATACTGACTTATCTTTAAATCTTGTTTTAATCCTCTCTGAGGGCTAAAAATGATTTAAAAATTTAAATGGAACTGCAGGCTTTAAATGTCATTAAAATAAAAGTATAAAGACACATGTTGAAATAGGAAGGCAGGACCTCCCTGGGTTACTATTATCAGTTTAAATCAGACATATTCAGGTACATTCCACTGTAAACTTTTCTGAGGCTCAACCATAGACACTCCTTGTTTGCTCAGCTTCCCACCACTGAGACGAGCAGTATACGGAAATGAGAAGAAGATACCTAAAACTAATTTTCAGATGAAGACACCATGGCTCATAATGGGTCACTGGTTTTTGTTGTTATAAAATACCAGTATTATTTTCTCTTACAAAGATGAGCCCAAAGTCCTAAGGTTATTATATGTCTTCTTAAACCCAACTGATAAATCACTGTTGCTCTTTTTCTGTTGCTTAGACAATGTGTGAGTATTTTCTACTCCTTTTAAGGACGGGCCAAGTCCTACTTAAAAAAACCTTCAGTATTCTAAGATTTAATCAGTAAGTATAGATGTGAGTTAAGGAATGGAGAAGTATGAATTAAATTAAACAAGACTACAAAAACTGTTTAAAATCTGGAAGCAGCTCAAGTGCCCATAAGTAGATGGGTGGACAAAAAAGCTGTTGTACATTTACACAGTGCAATACTGCAGAGCAATGAAAAAGAAGAAATTCTTACCTTTTGTGACAATGAGGATGAGCTTGAAGATTATTATGCCAAGTGAAATAAGCCAGTCAGTGCAAGACAAGTACATAAGATTTCACTTTATGTGAAAACTAATGAGCAAAATGAAATGACAAACAAAATAGAAAACTGGATAAATGGAACAAACTGACAGCTGTCAGAGGGGTGGGGAGAAGGGACTGAATGAAAGAATGGGAAGGCATTAGCCAAATAGCATATCGTAGTGACCCACAGACACAGACATCAGTGTGGTGATGGCCTGAGGGGAGGAAGCAGTGAGGGTGGGTGGAAGAGGGCAAAGGGGGGAAAAGGGGAGCAACTGTAATAGTGTAAAAATTTTTTTTTAAGTTTTAAAAAGCCATGTTGTTTTATTGTTTAAAGGAAAAGCTGGAAAAATAGACAAATAAACCATGGAGAACTAATGGACAGTGTAGTGATTATAGTAAACAATACTGAATTATACATTTCAAAATTGCTAAGAGACAGGATTTTAATTGTTTTGAATTTTCCCACCATAGAAAATGGTAATTATGTGTCATGACAGAGGTGTTAACCAACATGAAGGTGGTCATCATATTGCAATATGTTAATGTATGAAATCAAAATATTTTATACCTTAAACATACAGTATGTTATATGTCGATTATATTTCAATTTTTAAAAATGCTCCCCCAGGAGCAAAGGACACAGAGGATGCAGCCAAGACTAATGGAAAGGCACCCAATTTAGCCGAGATGGGAGAAGGCCTTCCGAAGGGTCACTTCCTATGTCTTGTTAACCTATAAAATTAGAACAGTTATTTCCATACATTAGCCAATGTATGAAAAGGCACATTTCATTCAATGATCAAGCCAATAGATGAGTTCAAGGAAATAATAATGAGAAAGGTATTTAACTACTTAATTATAAGAACAACAAAACAGACTGGAAGATGAGCTCAGAGCAACATTTTGGGTATGTGAACAATCAATTTAGAATTCTTGGAGTGCTGCAGAACAACTAAAATAGAACTTCCACCTTTGACATTAGAGCCAACTTGGTTTTAAAATCATGATAATGGTAAAAAAGACAAACTGCATTGGACAATGAGCCAAGTAGAAAAGGCTCTGCCCCAGAGAATATAGGGATTCTGTAACTATCTTTGACTCTATTTTGAATTATTTTACATAGTTTATTCATGGTCTTTAAAAAATGTGTATATATATATAATTATTTATTTTTATAAACACTAAATTGTTTGAAAAATTTGCTCTTTTCTAAGATTTCTAGTCAGCTCTCCATCCTTCAACCTGTGTGTTTGTGTGATGACTGGAAAAGTAAACAGTTGTTAAATTGAGACTATGCATGATGGAGGAGGAGCTCTGTTGATTTGCCCAAATTCTGCCGTGGCTGTCCCATTTAGGTGTCTCATATTCCGAAAACAGTGACAGAAGACTTTTTTTACTGTTGAGTAAAACTGCTATGAGTAGTTTTGAGCAAAGAGACCACTATTATATAAGAAACAGACCATTTCTTATACAATTCTTAGTATTGGCTCTTGTTTGCTATATCCATAAGCAGAAGTTGATTGCTTATAATTAAAATTCCTGTACTCTCTGATATAAATATTAAGAGAAAAGAGACTATTGCCTACATTTCACAGAGCGCATTAGCTACCTAATGTTGACAGGTATATCAGTCTCACAGGGTAGATGAAATCTCACAATTTGAGATAATTTCAGCATGGAAGATCCTCTAAGTTGACTGTTTCTTTTTAGATAAAAAATTAGATAAAAATAAAGCTAAGTATGTTAAGAATGTTAAAGCTAAGAATGTTAAGTTTTATTTTAAATAGTCACATATATACTACCACCTGCTGAAATCTGAATACTTAATTTGTAGGTTTAGTGGTGTCAACATGAGAAGGCCAGCTGACCATTTACTATGAAGCTGATGCAGTGTGGCATCACCTAGATTAACTCTAATGGTCCAACGTTTTGTTCTAAGTTTTATAATTCCAGGAAAAATATACATATCCATCCAAGTTGATTAAATTTACATCAGGTAAATCAAAATAGCCAAATATCTAAGAGATGCAAAGAATGTTTTGCTAAGACACTCAGTATCTGAGATGTCATGACAATGTTGTCATAGTAATCCATAACAGAATGCAGAATTGTTCCACGAAACACTGACTTCCTCAGGTACTCTGTTTCCAAAATGACTTCTTAGAAAACTAGAATAAATGTATGGGGTCATGGTTTAGAGCTTGGACATTTTAATTGGGATGAATTTGGCTGGGATCCTGGCTTTGTCATATGCTCATTATGAAACTTGGACAAGCTGTTGAACATCTCTGTACCTCAATTTTGTTTTCCATAAAATGGAACTACTAATACTCATCTTCAGTGTAGTGACTGTCTTATGTTTAAATTCTAGCCTTTGGTAACTCACAAGTGAGTGTCTAATATGATTAGGGGTATGACCATGTCCTGGGGAAATAGTGATGAATGAAAGAGGTAAGTGGCCTTCTACTCATGAGCAAATAGAATATTGGAGTAAGAAACAATGGACTTGTAAGCAAGTTAATAAATGTATAAATATAAATTATAATACATCCTATAGGGCAATGAATGGGGCCAATGAATAGAAACAATGTGCATTGAACTGTGTGGTTAAAAATTGCCTCTGTGAAGCAACAATATCCAAGGTGGTAATGAGGAGACAGGACAGACACAGCTTCCTGGAACTGGTAAGCATCCTCATAAAAATCAGTATGTGTCACAAGCACTGGGGAAGTCAAGGGCTTTGAGGTGCTGAGGGCCTGAAATAAAGTCAGTTTGCCTAGTCTGCATTGAGGGAGGACAGAGAAAGGGAATGAGAAAGAGGGAGAGAGCCAGAGTTGTAAATAGGAAGACCAACCTATCTGATTTATTACAAAAGTATAACTCTAACTGCTGCGTAGAAATAGATAAGAGAGAGGCAACACTGGAAGTGATATGCTTATTAGGCTAAATGCAAAGGATATACAAAACCTCCCACATAAATTTTGGTATGTGATACCTATTATCATCTCAAACTCTATTTTATGTATACTTAGAAATCAAGCATAACTATAACTTAGCTAATAAGTGCTGAGGTCTTTGGCCAAGTGGTCAAATTATCTGGCAGTTTGTCTCCTGCATCTAAAATTCTCAACAAGTCTAGAATTTCATACAACTCTCACATTGGCCGTATTAAGCTTCACAATAACCCACTTTCGGATTTTCTTCAGCTCCACTCTCTCACTCACTCATGCACCCCTAGAAGATTCCTGACAGCATTCTTCACAGCCACGCCTGACTCTTGTCTCACAAAGTTACCACTTTCAGCAGAAAACCCGACCCCTCTTTTTCATTGAAAAAAATGAGATTTTCAATTAATATAGACCTAAAACAGTACTATGTTTTAAAGTAAACTTTTTTCCTTTCTTATTCCTCTGTGAAATCATTTCCTCCTTCCTCATAAAACTAAAACTTACCTATTATTTTCTCTGGGAATTAGCATATCCATTGATCCTCAATAGTTACTATTAAGTTGAACTGTATGGGAGTATTGTTCTTGTAGAACAAGAATAATTAATTATCATGTATTTCCTATTACTCAACTTAATTTTTAACAGTCATTTCCTCTCTCTATCAGTACACTTATGGGGTACTTTTAACTCAAACAAAGAACATGATGCCTCTGTATATATAATCTTTCCATACTAAACTAAGATAATACATTACTGTTGGTATATTTCTGTGTACAAGACAGTGTCTTTCCTATTTTCTTCCTTTTACTACTGAGGTTCTAGGAAATGTAGCCTATGTTCTGTCTCTAATTTCTTTATTTGTTGAAATCTGATTTTTTTCGCCATTCTCCTCTTATGAAGGTCCTTAGTAATAAACCCTATATTACAAGATACAAATGTGTTCCACTGGTTCCACTTTATTCTATTTTATTATAATATTTTGTCTAGGATGAGTTTTGTTTTGTTTTGTTTTTTAATTTGAAAGTTAAGAGCTGTCGGGTGGGAATATTTAAAAGCAGGTTGTCTAGGTACAGACTTGGGCTTCATTATTTACTTGCTAGTATAAGTTATAAAAAAGTAAGTGGTAGGTTAACTTTTCATTATCTTGGGATAATCTCAGTAACTATTTATTGACAGCAAAGATGAAATAATTTAATAAAGTCAAATAACCTATAACAGTGTTTGCTACATTTTAATTCCTCAGTGGGCGTTGGCTATTGTTATCATGATGACATGCTTACTGGAAGCCTTTCCTTTCTCGCACTGCCCCCTGACTGGTCCACTTCCTTCTGGGTGGTAAATCCTCATAGCGACCTTGGCATCTTTGTCATTTGCAAGTGACCTGTTTCCAACTTTGTAAAAACAGGGCCTTCATCTGCATCTGTTCACTATTGTATAAAATATTTCCTTTTTTAAAAACCACTTTTATAAAAAGATTTTACTTATTTGATTTTAGACAGAGGGGAAGGGAAGGAGAAAGAGAGGGAGAGAAACATCGATGTGTGGTTGCCTCTCATGCACCCTGCCATTAGGGATCTGGCCAGCAACCCAGGCATGTGCCTGACTGGGAGTAGAACCAGCCACCCTGCAGTTCACAGGCTGGACTGAGCCATACCAGCCAGGGCCTGTGCAAACTCTTTCTAATACAGTTCCTGGCAAAGGGTGGCTGTCCAGTCAATATTATCAGATGCATGAATGAATGAACACTACTTTGTGTTTAGTAAACACTATTCAAAGTTTTAATCCAGAAAACTCTGATACAATCTCAAATAAATTATTTTAAATGATTTAAGAAGATAACCTGGTCATTAATGTATATTAAATGATGGTAAGTGTTCTTTTACCTCCTTTCCTTCCTTCCTCAATAGTGGAAAGCCCCTTTTCTTGAGTATAAATTGCTCTTGCTTTTACTTTCTTTTGTTTTATTGTCCCCAAACACCTGTTATCACAAAGTTATTTAAATATACTTTTAATGTTATTTTACTACAAATGCCATGACAAATTTTATGCTATTTGGGAGTTCACAAATGCATAGATTCTTATTTTCAGAATATTCTATTTATTACTAGTTACTATGGGAGGTGCTTTTGGGAATTAAAAAAATTCTGATGACAAAAATAGCAACCAAAATATTGTATCACCATTACTATTAACTATGTATCAGGAAAAGTGGTAATTAAAATTTCATTTATTCATATACTACCTCTATCCTTCCAATTTTTACCAATGTGCTTCTTCAGTCCATCTTTAGATCAAGGTAATGAGTAAAATAAAACACTAAAAGGTAGTTAAGCCAAAACTGACGTAAAGAAGAAAGTTCAAGCACAACGTAAGGAAAGTATAATGAAAGGGCCTATATCCAGGAAGGCACAGGGTGAGAGTAGTAGATGGAAAGATAGACGGTTGGGTAGAAAAGGGCAAAAATGCATCCTGAATTCTAAGGGAGTTTTGAAACCCAGAGCAGAGAGATTTAAGGCAAACACTAACTTTCCCGCACAGGTGATGCAGGAAGGACCGAGGGAAGAAGGTATTGAGAACCATGGATTTAAAATTATTTTGCTTATGTTATAAATGGTATCCTCTTTTCACTCTTCAGAGAGCCTTTGAGAGAGTTAGATGATTTTGCAGTCACTACAGATGATTGAACTGGGGTGTTTTTGAATGTGATCTTATGCCAAGTGCAGCTTCAAAGCAAAGAGGTCTTTCTTTATGGCGACTATGTCTTATTTATTGGTGAAGAAATACATTTCTAGGCCCAGATGGAGCCTCTCCTGCCCAGGGTGCCACTTTAGCAAACTGAACTTTGGTGTTGCTGTAAATGCTGTGCTTGACCAGAAAGGCAGTATATCCAGTTAGCCAATCCCCAAATGTGAAGCTACCTGCTATCTCTGTACTTGGGGCTCACTCCCTGGTCTTTCTAAATAAGGTCAGATATGCAACCCTGGTCAATCATTCCCTGTCTCCACATCACTGCTTCTAACACTCTATAAACCCTCTCTTGCCCCCAATCCCCCCCCCATAAATATTCTACTGCTTTGAGGTGCTATATTCCCCTCATCTATGGCTTTTCCCTTAAATAGAAAATATTAAACTCATTACTAAAGTATTTTAGTTTTATCATTTGATAATGAAAACAATATGTTAGGAAAAATAGTGACTGTTCAAGAGTTAAAACATTTGGAATAGAATGCACAGAGATTTGATAAGTAAAATTAACAATTAAAAAAGAACTTTCTTCTAAGTATGGTTAATTTTTCACAATTAAAAATGGATGTTTTTCTTCTCTCACATATAAATTAAGTGAAATGAATCCAAGTGAAGTGACTACTCTAGTAATGGTCATATAAAAATACCAGGTAAAAGTTCTGAAAAAAATTAAATCAATTTAAATGAAAATATCAGAGGAAACACTTTATAAAGTTCATGGTTATCTAACCATTATTCTGTACATCTGAAAATACAAAATAATATTGAATGTAAACTGTAATTGAAAAAATAAAATATAAAGCTTGTTCTTTAAAAAAATAATTAAAAACCCCAATAATGGCTAACCAGGCAAAGATAAATAATTATTGATTTCCACGAGGGGTTAGATTTAAGCAGATTATTATTAAACTAAATTATTTTAAACTTAAAAAAATTTTTAATTATTGTTCAAGTACAGTTTTCTGTCTTTTACTCCCATCCCAGCTCACCCCCAGTCCTCCCCACCTCCCTCCCACTTCCACCCCCCTTGTTTTTGCCCATGTGTCCTTTATACTTGTTCCTGCAAACCCTTCCTCTTTTCCCCTGAAATTCTGGAACAAAATAAATTCTTTCCAGATGTATAATAATTTTTTCTAATAGAATAGATATAAATTTAGAAATAAAAAGCAGTGTTTCTTCTTATTTTTACTATTATTCATACCATGTATGAGAGTAGTAAAAACTTCCAAATCTCTTAGAATAACTTTAAGTATCAAGAGCATGAGACTTATTTTCCCCTGGTTCACATTTTTCTCTAGTTACCCAGACCATTAATCGTCACCTCAGAATAGTTAATTTGGTGATTTTTTAATGGGATCATCCATTGTCATCTTCCTTCTCATTATGAAACGACTACAGCAGTATTGCATTTTCCACTAATAATCACTGGTATCTGGATATATATCACTTTAAGTTTGCATGGAAACTGCGTTTTTCTGGCCTGCAATACAAAGTGACTAGCTTCCACACCCTCTGATTGACAGTGGATCTTGTGTCTTTCACAGATTTAGGGCTAGGAAATGCAGGAGGAGGAAAAAATGATTATTAGGAGGTATTCCCAGGCAGTCTCTGTGTCTGAACTTGGTAGTGAGGAGGAAGACAAAGCTTACCTTCTTTTTTTTCCCCCTTTTTTTAATGGCCCTGTAATGTCACTGGAAAAATCAGCGAAGCAGCAGAGGGAAAAAATATTCCTTCAGAACCCCACAGAGTTTCTCTTCACCATAGTAACTGTCTTCAATAGCATCCAGTTTATTGGGCACTTTGAAAGTGTTTTTCTTTCTGTTTTGTTTTTGCTTTTATGAATTAGTGTGTGTGAGCAGATAAGAAAATGCAGACTCTACATGGAAACCCTGGAACTCTCACAACAACCAAGAATTAAGCAACAGTTTAATATTACTTTCTGTCACCCTCCCCTTCAACTTCTGCACTTTTCCCTAAGCTGGAGCCAAATTGGGCTAAATTGACCTTCACTCTGCACTCTGTATGACTTCACCTACTCCCTGCTTTCTTAATACCCATCCCGAATCAAAATTCTCTCTCCGCGAGAAGACACAGATCAGTTCTATCATTCTTTTCCTAAAGTCATCCACAGATGAAATCCCATGGTGTTTTAGCTGCACAATTTACAAACTCTAATGATTCTATGGCACCCTAAGGGGAATGGCATAAAAGAATAATGTAATAATGACACATTGTTAATACTTAGAATTTTTTTATTGAACTATATAGTCCTAATAGGGAGTTTCTGCTTCATTAAGTAAAATTTTTCTTAATTAAAGCACATAGTATGGATGCTAGAGATCCTTAAAAGAGCATTCTAATTGTACTTTCAGAAGGGAAAAATTGGGACGCTTTCAGAAACTTTCAGTTGATCTACCAAGATGTCATCTTTCCCTCATCTTTTTTTAAATTCTTACTTTTTCTCCCTCATGTCTGTCTACCTTGTCAGTCAGTCAGTCAGTCAGTCAGTCAACACAGACTTGTCATGTCTGCTCTTTGCCACCCATCCTATAAAGACAGGGCTAGACAAGTGAGTGAGGTAGGAGGGACACATTAAAGCACAGGTACAAAAATGATTATAGCATGGATGTCAAAAATGATGAATGCTCTGAGTTTCCCTTAATTAAACGCTAACAAGTTGACCTACTAGTTTCCTGATTCACAAGAGAAAATATGAGACTACCGGGTTAGAGGAAACTCACAATTTCTCACAGAAATGCAGGCAGCATGCGCTTTCCATTCACATCCTTCCGCTCCACATCTCAGAAGGTCAGTGTCAATATGGGCCCACACTACACACACTGGGTTCTGTTACGGCTGCAGGTCCCTGAATTAAGAAACCCTGAATATTTTTCATTCTTTCTTCAGGCCATAAACACATTTAAAAAAAATATGATTTGTTGGGATATCACTTCTATATAAAATAATTCACCTATTAAAAGGGAATACTTCACTTTATACATATTCATAGTTTTATGAGGCCATTAACACAGTCAAGTTTAGAACACTCCCATCACCCCTAAAGTAACTTTATACCCATCATTCAGTACTCTCCATTACCCAAACCTTATTCCAGAGCCTTGGGCAAACGCTCTTCTATAGTTTCTGCCTCTATAGATTTTCCTATTTCTGTCATTCCATATGAGATAAGTCATACTATAAAAGCCTTGATGACTGGCTTTATTCTCTTAAAATATTTTCCCAAGGTTCATCTTCCAAGCCTGTTTGCTATGCAAACATTCCTGAAAAGATAGTCCAGGATAAAAGCCAAAACAAGATGTGTAAAAACTTCATGGACTGTTGATCCCCCCAAATCACAACTAGACGAAATGCTGAGATAGGGAATGCAAGGTGCTGCGGGAACATATAAGAAGGGAACCAAACTGATCTCAGGGCTCCCACAGGCTTCCTCAAGAAGTTGTTATTTAAGGTGGACCTAGAGAAAAAGGATGATTAAAATCAGAAGTGAAGAAATGGGAGAGAAATAATTTTAGGCATAAGCCCCAAATACCTTTATTTTTTTAATCTTTACACATGCTGTAAACACGTTTTAAAGATACAGCTTTGTTTGAATGGCATGTATAAAGGTGAAGAAATAGAGGATGAGAGGCACAGGTGTCAGGTACTGCTGGAAAGTGAAGCAGGCATGGAAGACCAGCATGAGATGGGACTGTCATGCAGGTGGATGATAGATCATCCAGGACCTCCTGGGTCTTGACAGGTACCATCAAACCCCAGCATAATGGAACACAACTGAAGGAATTTAAGCAAGAAAGTGAAATTATCAGATTTATATCCTAAGGAAGTACTAAGAATGATGTGCACTATATAAAAACCTTGAATGAGAAAAATTATTTCTTCTTTACACATATGAAAACAAAAAATGAATTCAGTTTGTGTTTAAGTGATACTTAGTTCCCTGGATTATGTGATTTGGAAAATGACAACTGATCCTAGACTAGATATTTTGGTGACGGTATCTTTAAGTGCTACCTGTAAATCATAATATAATTATTGAGATTGATTATATCATGTAGGAAAAGACTATTGAGTGAAAACAGAAGGAAGATTGGGAATAAACTCTGAGAAATGAAAAATAAGGTAAATATATATTTGGCAAAAGAGAGGTCGAAAAAGTCTATTAAGAGAGGAAAAGAAGAAAACTGGGACATTGTGTTATAATGAAAGAAAATTCAAAGCAGTGTTTCTGAGTTTCATCTTCACACCTCAACCAATTAACCAAATCTTTTCTTATGCTCTCTCCCTTGTCCTTCGATCCATACATATATTTCTTAATTTATAAGAAATTAACTCTTAATTTTCCAAATACGACTTCAATATCCTTTGCTACCTTGCTCTCCAATATCATATTTTACAGTCATTTTACATAGTCACAATTTTAATGCTAGGTACCTTGAAAAATATTCTATATAAAATTGGTTCAGAGTCTAAATAAATAGGTTACTTATTTTTCAGACCATAAGACGCAGCTAGGCTTCAGAGGAGGAAAATGGGAAAAATTTTTGAAGCAAAAAATGTGGTAAAATACTTAACAACATAAATAACATAATGTTTTAGCAATGCAAATATAAACAGAACTCAACAGCAGCATTAACGACCATTATTCCTCCCAAATTTGGTGGGGAAAATGTATGTCTTATAGTCTGAAAAATACGATACTTAGAGTCCTGTGCATGAGTTTTCACTTAACATATTTTAATCAATAATTTCATATGTGTGTATTTGATGTATTATATAGTATTTGACTATATATTTTATTACTTACAATATATCTATATCTATACTGTAGAATATGGATATATACAGATATAAACAATCATAAAACTACTATGGTTTTTTGTACAACTCTATAAACAAATACAGAAATTGCACTTTTAAGTACTTTGAATCAAAGCCATTCTGTATTATTTCTGCTGTAACTCACTGAAAACTACTAGAGAGGATAGCGGGAGAACAGAAACAACCATACTTAGTATGTTTTCAATTTTGCTTAGAACAAAAATAGCCCCCACATACTTTGCACATTGTAATTATGACTGGATAGACCATAATGGCTTATGCAGTCTGTAAAGGCCTTCAATTTGAGTAGTTCTAGTATTTTTGAGCCAATTTGTCCCACTCCACTGGAGAATAGAAATACCAAAACATTAAATAAACTAAGAGAACAGAATAAAAACACCCCAAATTAGATAGCTCCTAAGTACTTTCTTCTGTGTAAAAGAAATCACAGTGAATGTCAAAACTATTCGTCTATACAGAAATGTTTCCATTGTCAGTTACAAACACATCTTTGCAAACTTTCTCAAGGGGAAAATAAATAACTCAGTTTGATTGGCTAAATCGGCTTTAATGTTTAAAATAAAGTAGCCAGGCTATGTACCAATCTGTTTGGCTTATTTCCACTTACCTTCATTCCAAAAAGCCGGGTACCCATTTATTTCAGTATGCCCACAATTACCAACCAGAGAATGTCTATAATGAGACCATTTGTAACAAAAAAGGCCATGGCCTGTTTTCTCTTCCTCTGCTACACTAATGCAAGAGAAATTTCAAATATCAGATCCAAGAACTGTTTGGAGCCAACAAACATTCAAAGACTTGCAGCAGGTGGGAGTACCACCTGTTCATGTCTTATTCCAGAAAAACACAATCACCTCTTCAGAGTCCCCAGCTGTGGTGAATTCAAGAGCGACTTTGAATGCAAGCAAACACTGAGAACAGCTCTCTGAAACTCTGAGCCTGTTAGAGAGAGAGTGATCATTCATGTATTAGAGGTAAAATGAAGGGTTAAAAACCACAACTTAGAGCAGTAGGCAAAGGCTAAAGCCACAGCAGGTGTGAATCTTAATGGTTGTTAATTAGGTAGAGGCTCAGCAGAAAAAAGAAAAGCAGCAGGTGTGGGGTGCGTGTTTTTGCTGATGAAGAAGCAGTGTAAACATTCGACTCTGCAAGGGGAAAAAAACAAGTTCATTTTATTTTCTCTGCAGTGTAGACTTTGTTTCAATTAGTGCCAGATGATTACTCCCTTTTATGATTCAACAAAGATACAACATTATTCCTCCTCTCAATATCACCAACTAGGAAACACCAAGTGGCACATCTGTGCGTGCTTAATTTTTATTCACTTTGAGGAGAGGGCAAATTTGCGCTGGTGGCTTAAAAAAGAGAGAAGGAAATTATAACCTTGAACACTAATGAGAGTATAAGAGATAGTCTTGTAATTTGTCTCTGGATGATATATTAAGCTTCTTACTTTCTTTTGAGCTAACCTAACTCATAGCATTCTTTGCATCTCTAACCAAATCAAGGTTGATCTATTTTCTTCTGAGAAATATCCCACGCCAGCTGTCTTCAAAGACTCCTGTTTAACATATTGATGTGCGCTGTTTTAGCATATTTTTATACTCTCTTTGCTGAAAAACTTTCTTGTTCATTCCTAAGTATTTACCTGGTTAGGTATAGACACATTTAGTTGTGATAAGACGAAATTGTCTTTGTATTTATACTGTATTTTCTTGTCATTATGAACTCTAATGTTAGTTTGAACTCTAATATTAAAATCCCAGAATGATTTAACCCTGATAACTTAGAAAATACTGAAAAAGCATCATATACATACACATATATTTATGCATACACATATACATATACATTACATATACGTATAGTTTTTCTAAGAAGTGTCTAGCCAAGTACTATGAAAAACAGAGGCATTTATTGAGAGAGATACAAGATACAACAAACAATGTACACAGAACAATGATACCTCAGTCCCCTTTGAAGAAGGCACCACGGCACCTCACACAGTTTTCCTGGAATCTCTTCCACTGCTCAAAGCATTCTACAAAATTCCTTGTTGGAATCAACATCAACTGCCCCATCATAGTTTCCTGAATCTCATTGATGGTCTGAATCTCTCTCCTTTCGAAGGTGATTTTAGTTTGGAGAAAAGCCAGAAGTAGCAGGGTGCCAACTCTGGGCTGAAGAGGAGGTGAGTCGCCTGGGTGATTTGATGTTTCACCAAGAAAGTCTGCATGAGATGCAACGTATGAGCGGGTGTGTAGTCGTGATGAAGATGCCAATCACCAGTTGCCCATCGCTGTGGCTGTTTTCATTGTATTGCATCTCTCAACCAATAAAGAACATTGAGGAGGTATCCTTATTCATTGTTTGGCCTGGAGGGGTGTACCTGTGGTGGACAACAACTTCCCAATCAAAAAACACAGTTAACGTGGTCTTAATCTTGTTGCAACTTCTCTACACCTTCTTCAGGCATTAAGGACCAGGCAACTTTCACAGGGACAACTGGGCCTTCATTTCCAGATCATAGCTGTGGACCTACCATTCATCTCTGGTTGTTATGACCTTCTTGAGGAAGTCTGGTTCATTGGTAGTGGTTTGAATCAAGTCATTAGCAACTACAGAACTATGTCCCTTCTGCTCTGGTAGCAGAAGCTATGGAACACATTTTCCCATGACACATTTCATGCCAAGATCCTGCAACAAAATCTTGGACACAACAGTTTTGGGAAACCCCACATCAGCTTCTAGTTCTCTCATTGTCAGTCACCGATCTTTGTTTATTGTAGTTCATACATGTTCAGCATTCTCAGGTGTTGTGCTTGTTGCAGGCTTTCCAGAATGTGGATTGCTTTCAACAGATTCTCAACCCTCTTTGAAGGATTTGTGCCACACTTTTATTTTCACTGCACTCATTGCATCATCCCTGAAAGCCTTCTGAATCATGTGAATAGTTTCCACAGAAGAATGCTCAAGCTTAACACAAAATATGATGCAGACTTGTTGCCCTACTTGCTCAGTCATTTTTAATGTGATGGTCACTCACTACACATGCTCACTCAATGACCTCTACCACCCCCACTGACCAATACAGTGAAATCGTCATTCTTCATGCATGCACATTCCAGTCAACTCTCCTTGTCTGCCAGGTTACACCAATGTCATGCAAACCATTCTGGTTATATTAACAGGTGGACTCTTTCCAAACTACACACACACACACACACACACACAGTAGTCTACACTACAACATCTACACTTTATACTACAACAAAATACATTGGAGGGGTCATGGGTAAAAAGAAATCCTCACACACTGCTGGTGGGGATGTAAATTGGTACAGCCATTATGGAAAAAGAGTATGGAGTTTTCTTAAAAAATTAAGAATGAGCTCCCATATGACCCAGCAATACCTCTTCTTGGTGTCAACCTAATACTTCCAAAACATTTATTTTTAAAGATGTATGCATCCTTATGTTTAGTGAAGCATTATTCATGGTGGCCCAGACATGGAGACAACTAAGTGTCCTGTAATGGATAATCGGATAGTGAAGGTGTGGAATCTACAAAGGGGGTTACTACTCAGCTATAAGAAAAGCTAGTAACCTGAAATTTGCAACAACATGGAGGGTTCTTGAGAATATCTTGCTAATGGACATAAATCAGATCAACAACAACGACAAAAAAACAAGAACCATACACTTTTACTCTTATGTGGAATATAAAATACAAAGCAAAAACCACCAAAACAAAAGTTTCACAATCAAAGACAACCATACAGTAGTTACCAAAGAGGAAAGGAGTAGGAGCAGTTAAAAGAGGGTAAAAGAGGGCAAATTTGCTTTGACAAAAAGGACACTTGACTTTGTGTGGTGAGCACACAAATGTAATACACAGATAATGTATTATAGATTGAAAATGATATAATCTTATTAACCGACATCACCCAACAAATTTAATAACATTTTAAAAACATGTATGTGTGAGCTTAATATATAATAGTATGTGGTTGTTTCCTGTGCTTTTCCTTTTCTATTTTATCCAATGTTAATAATTACAGAGAAAATAACTTGTGTAAAAATAATGTATACTGATATACAGCCATATGTATGTTATATAATTTTTTCTCAAAATACAGCCATATATATGTTATATAATTTTCCTCAAACCAACTCCATGAGCTAGCTATTACTATCACTACTGTCTAGACAATAAGATGACATGAGGCACCCAAAACATACTTAAACAACAAATAATTGAATTAATAAAAGGAGGATTTATCCCGAGTTCCTGTAGTGCTTAAATGTCAAGACCTGCAGTTAGACTTCCCTCTCCTTTATCAATGTTCTTTGCACGTTAGTCACATTTTATTACATTTACACAGGAATTGTCATTTACTTAATGTGAATGACAATTTTCAACAATTGAGGAGTTCCTTCTTCACACTCTATTTTCAAAAAAATGGTTAAAAAATTGTAGACACACTTTTGTGTATAATTGGGGTAAATGTTGGAGACCTGCAATGCTCATTGACATTTCATGAAACAATGTGACTAAACTATAACTGGTACCAAATTGATACAGGAGCAGCTGTGGATTGTCCCCAAGATTTATCATAAACAAAGCAACAAACAACAAATGTTGCAGAGGTTGTGGAGAAAAGGGGTCCTTAGTTCACTGTTGGTGGGATTGCAGACTGGTACAACCATTATGGAAAACAGTATGGAATTTACTCAGAAAAACAAAAATCGACCTGCCTTTTGACCCAGCAATTCCACTGCTAGGATTATATCCTAAGAATCCTAAAACATCAATTTCAAAGAACCTATGCACCACAATGTTCATAGCAGCACACTTTACAATAGCCAAGAGTTGGAAGCAACCTAGGTGCCCATCAGTAAATGAATGGATCCAAAAATTGTGGTACATATACACAATGGAATTCTATGCAGCAGAGAGAAAGAAGGAGCTACTACCCTTTGCAACAGCATGGATGGAACTGGAAAGCATTATGCTGAGTGAAATAGGCCAGGCGTTGAAAGACAAATACCACATGATCTCACCTTTAACAGGAAGTTAAACAACAAAACAAACAAGCAGAATAAAAACAAAGACACTGAAATAGAGAACAAGGGGACAGTGACCAGAGAGGAGAGGGGAGGGAATTTAAGGGCAAAAATGGGGAGGGATTTGGAGGAACAAATAGGAAGGACACAGGGATGAGAACTAAGGGGGGTGGAAATGGGAGGGAGGTGGGGAGCATGGGGTGGGGGGGCTGGGATGGGAGAAATAGACAAAAAACTGTACTTTAAAAAATAACTAAATAAAATTTAAAAAAATAAAAATAAAAATGTCACCAGCTTTGCAGAAATGTTAGTTATAACATCTACTTGATCTGTTAATATTGGATATAACTAAATGTCATTCCAAATGTTTCTTTGTGTGTTTGTGCTGCTTTAGCCCATCCTATTGACATTTTGAAACAATTTCAGATACAATTAATAATTACAATATTTAAATTTAAGTCCAGAGAGATCTTCAAATCTCTTTTTTTGAAGTCTCCCATGATGATATATCTTTTCATCTAAAAGAAGCTCCTTGGGTATAATCTGTTCCCTAACTGGATTTTATGTCTTTGTATTTTTTCATTTGTTTCTATAATTAAAATATCCCACCAATGACAAACAGCTCTTTTTAATTAACAGCCTACTAAAGTTCAAGATTCGTAATCTTACAAGAGTGTTATTAACCTTTAAAAATTCTGTACTCAATGTGCAAGCCAGTTTTGATGTAATATTGGGACCTCAGCATAGTTATGTTCATTTCACTGACTTTGTTATTGGCCTATAAATTAGTAGATGAAAAATAAAATCTTATAGTGAAATAACATGAACATAATTAAACCACATGACCTTTTTTATTTGGGGAATGACATTTTGATCATTGAAATTATAATCACTTTAACTTTCAGCAGGAAGTTATGTTGGATAGAAATCTTGTTTTTAATGGAAAATGCATTCAAACTTTTTAAATTTAACTTAAAAAGTGGCAAGTAAAAATTGTTCAATCTAGGAAAGAGTCCCTAAATTTTATGATAAAAGATAACAGCAGAAGTTTAGTCTTTGATTCGTTTTAAAAAAGCAAGAAGAGTAGCTTCTTGGTGCTATAAAAACACTGTAGTGTTTATTAAACAGTGTCTTTGTAGAAAATATCATTTCAGATCTGTTAAAAATTTGACTTATGTGTCAATACATTTGGCATGATAGAGCAAGTGAAACTAACCCACTACTTATAATTAATTGCATGTCATTTTAATAACTTATTTGTATTATAGAAAATAGAGTAGTAATAATACCTTCAAGATTTTGAATAAAAATACTTCAAATCTCTAAGGAAAATAACGGATATATGACAATTGTAAAATATACTGTCATTTTTGTTTTGTAACCACAAGTTAACATTGGTTTTCTCTTTGAAATTGGAGATTTCAGTCTCCAATTATCTTGAATCATTCCAAAGCCATTTTCCAAGTCTGAAGTGAATAATAAATGAATAAGTAATTAATGTGTTTGACTCCAAAAAATGGAGTTATTTTTAGTTACTACTTTTATAATCCTCACAAGGTCTCTCAGATTTAAACATTATTATAAATTACATCATGTAGACAAGCAATGTCAGATAACTTATTTTCATTTTAACCCAGTTTTTTCCAAATTATGTATCTTAAAACTATGTTCAGCCACTTTTAATGCATAAGAATAAAATAATTCAATTGAACGAAGTTTAAATCTTTACAATATGTGCATACATAAAAATTAAAGACAAAATGCAGAAAGCATATTTCTTATTTCCCTTGATAATTGTATATTTTAAATAAAAAATTTAGTAATGCTAAGGCAATATTTCTTAATAGAACTGATTAATCTTTTATTATTCTTTATGTCCTTTAGCATAGATTACTCTCTTCCCTTAGTTTTTAAGTATATTTACTTCAAAATTACTGTGAAGAGGCAAGAACTAAATAGTATTTATCTCAAAAAAGTTGAATATGAGAAGTACATGTAAAGTACTTAAAATAATGCCTGACCCAAAGCATGTTCAATCATTGACTCTATTAATTTTATTATTTAGGATCTAAGAGAGCTGATGTATATAATGAATATTAAAATATGCAACATTAAATGAATTTGACAGTATTAATAATATGTCATTAATATAAATTATGTATTTTAAAAATTAGACAAATTAAAAATTGAACTGTGATATTAAACCAAGAAAATAAGCAACTTCCTAAGAATCTCTTCCAGAAAATAGAACAATCAACTTTTTGGTTTTCCAGTAGAAAAATGTAAAGCCCATCAAGTGAACCATTTACTTTGTTTTATTTTTTATTTTTAAATTAATTTATTTAATTGTTCAAGTACAGTTTTCTGTCTTTTATTCCCATCCCAGCCCACCCCCCAAGTGCTCCCCACCTCCCTCCGATTTCCACCCCCCACCTTGTTTTTGTCCATGTGTCCCTTATACTAGTTCCTGTAAATCCTTCCCCTTTTCCCCCTTAAATTCCCTCCCCTCTCCCTTCTGGTCACTGTCAGTCTGTTCGCTATTTCAGTGTCTTTGGTTATATTTTGCTTGCTTGTTTATTTTGTTGTTTAGGTTCCTGTTAAAAGTGAGATAATATAGTATTTGTCTTTCACTGCCTGGCTTATTTCACTCAGCATAATGCTTTCCAGTTCCATCCATGCTGTTGCAAAGGGTAGTAGCTCCTTATTTCTTTCTGCTGCATAGAATTCCATTGTGTAAATGTACCATAGTTTTTTGATCCATTCATTTACTGATTGGCATTTAGGTTGCTTCCACCACTTGACTATTATAAATTGTGCTGCTATGAACATTGGGGCGCATAGGTTCTTTTGATCGGTGATTCAGGATTCTTAGGTATAACCCTAGCAGTGGAACTGCTGGGTCAAAAGGCAGATCTATTTTTAGTTTTCTTAGAAAATTCCATACTGTTTTCCATAGTAGTTTTACCAGTCTGTAATCCCACCAACAGCGGACTAGGGTCCCCTTTTCTCCACAACCTTTCCAACATGTGTTGTTTGTTGTTTTGTTTATGATGGCCATTTTGACCAGTGTAAAGTGGTATCTCATTGTGGTTTTAATTTGCATGTATCTCTCTGATAGCTTTAAATTCTTCTTTACTTATCCTTCTCATCCTTCTTCTGAATCTGCCTTGAATTCTCTTCTCTGTCCAGTGGAACTAAACAGTCCTTACCAATCCAAAAATATATTTAAATAAAGGACTGGGTTCTCATTAATGAAAATTATTACTCATATATGCCTCAGTCACTCAGTTTTTGCTGTTTAAAATATTTTTAATATTCTCAAAATTTGGGATACATTATTTGAAAACATGTAAAAGGTCTTTTATTATCATTGGTTTTACTCTCCTTACATCTTTATTGCCATCATCTCACATCCTGCACATAAAACAAATCCAGAAAAAATGAAGTGCAAATTTCTGGTTTTAACTCCCCTTTAACTAGAATCCCTTCATGCTTGAATTGTTGGGCCCTAGAGAAAAAGCCTCAAAGTGCTTCATAATTCTTTTTACTACTAAGTATCCCTAATGGTAAAATACAAAAGGCATTAGGTTTATAGCAAAATTAAAGTGAAGAGCAATAATAATAGCTAATTGGTAAACTCTGTAGACTTAAGAAGACTGCTACTTTCTTCAATGTTTTATCCATCTCTTGACATGTAGGCTATAACAGTTCTGTTTGGGAGGATTGTGAGAATTCAAGAGATGACTGT